>NC_137175.1:18080000-28080000 GCF_951804945.1 Podarcis cretensis
GTAATTTTGTGAGAGGAATAGGTGTCTCCCTACCCACTTTCAGCAACTTTAGCAAACTACAGTGCCCATGATTTTTTTTTTTCGGGGGGGGGGAGAACTGTGACTATTTAAAATATTATGATAATGGTTTAAAAATACAGTGCAGATGGGGCCTTAACAAGCAGTGGCATGCAGCAGCAGAAACACTCCAAACAGCAGCAGACATCTGAGAGCCATTCTTTTTAATTTCAATATAGAGTTGCTCTGAGGCACTGTCAGAAATTAAAATGGTAGCTGCAAGACCAGCCACCCAATGCTGATCGTAATACTGCATTTTTTAAAAAGTGGCTTGCAATGACATTTAGTATTTGGCAGTGCTTGATAGCTGAGAGACCAATAGTGTTTAGTAATTAACAACAGATATATACTGGATTTTGTGCTATACTTTGTCAGCTAACATGCAATGGCAGTTAGTATCTGATCGAATTGAAACGAAACTTTCCAATGAGAGTGATTACTATGACAGCTGAAACCTTACATGATTTCTAAGGGCTTGGCCACACTTAGCTTTTGCCCTGTTCTTTCCAGGCACAGCTCTGCGCTTTAATTCTTCATGTCTGACCATGCTTTTGTTTTTGTGCTCAGACTGACGTTTGTCCTGCCTGAGCTTTCAAGAGCGGGCAAACATTTTGGATCCCTTTCACAGCAAGCCCTTTAAAAAAATCCTCACACGCAAAGGTGATTGTTTTACTACTGCAATTTCCCATCCCCCACAAAATATGTCCTCCCCCCCCCCCCCCGGGTTACACACTCCAGAATTTCAGCGATGGTTCCCAACGATGGAATAATATTTCTAGTCTGGATGAAATATGCCAATGAAATCTCCACTGGCCTTCTTGGAAAGTGCCATTCAGGATTTGGGAGTTACCTGCATTTGTTTTTTTGCACACAGTGCCTTGCATATTATTGATTCTTCACCGTATAACGTCATTAAGTTGTACAGCAGTTGTCATTCTCATAGAAAACCCACACCTTACACCTGAGTCGTTCAGGCCTGCAGGCTAAGTGTCATCACTGGGCGACGTGTTCAAAGCCAGAACGTCTGCATGCAAAAAAATACAGATGTAATCACAGGTTTTCAAGACGTGAATGCAAACAGGGTTGTTAGTGCATGCCAATTATTCTTCTGATTGGTCTCCTGGGTCCCTAAAGGCACCTGCAGCAAGCTCTCTCCCTTGGTACCTTCAAACAATCCTTACAGACCCATCTTTATACAGCTGCATTTAGTCGCTCATCGGTGGCTGTTGTGTCTTGCTTTTCGGCGTGGCCACATTCTGCTGGGAACTGTTTGTTTACAATGGTTTGGGTAGAATTTTGTGCAGCATGAAATGCCCGCTTTTATTTGCTTTTAAAACGATACTTTGGCTCACTTGCTGATGTATAGACAGCCAATGAGGTGCAGCGGTTTGAGTGGGGGACTAGGATTTGGGATACCAGGGCTCATATCCCCATTCAGCTATGATGTTCACCTTGGGCCAGGCCCTCTCTCTTTAGCTAACACACATTGTGGGGTCATTGAGAGGGGGGGGGGACAGGAGCAGGCAACTACTGGAGAAAAGGTAGGATGCAAACGCAGCAATAATAATGCATTTTTGTACACCACTTCAAGAAGGATTTAAAAAAAATGAAAATGAAAAGTGGTCTATACATTTCAACAACCAATAAAAAAAAAATACTGTGGCCCACTACAAATGGTTATGCAGGCGCACACACACACACACACACACACACACACAAACCCACTTGAATATATGTTTTTATTCCTTCGCTGAAAAGGGGAGTGATGTATCCCCCTGTATGTATGGGGAAATGTACGGAGCGTCTCCATCAGAGCGTAGGCTATGAACATGTTGCACATAAAAACAAAAACAAAAATTGCACCTTGCCTAGGAAATGGCATGGTAGCTCTGCATTGGGTCTTCGACAAACTTATGAGAGATGAAATTAAATCGCACAAAGAGTAATTCACCTCTCCAGGTCATTAAAGGATTAAAAGGACATCTGATGGCTCCCCTTGTGGAAACTCAGCCCCCTTGTTGCATCCAGAGGCTGAAAATTTTGAAATCCCAGAGCTGCCTGTCCAGAGAGGATTAGAGATCACTGTCACGTCTGAAATGTCTGGCTCTCAATGAAATTATCGTTGTGGGGTAGGTTTACAAAGACATTTTCAACATGTGCAGGGGAACAACAAAGGGAGAGGGGCCGGATGTATCAGCACAGTTCAGATCAAATTCAATTACAGCTGAGAAAGTGACACCTGCCGCGTTCTCGGTGACCTGCTTCCGCCCAGCCTGCCTGCCCTGTGTGACCAGCCCAGTCTCCCAGGTAAGAAAACTCACACCCTACACGGGAGCCATTCAGAGCCGTCACCGGGCTCAGCGTACGAAGTGGGAATGTCTGCATGCAGAAATACAGATGTAATCAGAGATTTTCAAGACGCGAATGCAAACAGGGTTGTTAGTGCGTGCCAATTATTGTTCTGAATGGTCTCCAGGGTCTGTAAGAAGCACCTGCAGCAATCTGGGCACAGCTGGGGAGGGTGACGCGGAAGCTATTTTAGCACATCACCGTGCTGCCGAATCATCCTGCTCACTGATATGGGCTGTTGCTGAGAAGAACAGAAGAAAAGCCCTGCTGGGTTCCACCAAAGGCCTACCTTGTTCAGCATGCTGCTTCCTACAGTGGCCAAGGAAACAGATGCCTCTGGGAGCCCCCAAAGAGGAGATCTGGGCAATATAATAATAATAATAATAATAATAATAATAATAATAATAATAATTTATTATTTATACCCTGCCCATCTGGCTGGGCTTCCCCAGCCATTCTAGGTGGCTTCCAACAGAATATTAAAATACAATAGTCTATTAACCATTAAAAGCTTCCCTAAACAGGGCTGCCTTCAGATGTCTTCTAAAAGTCTGGTAGTTGTTTTTCTCTTTGACATCTGATGGGAGGGTGTTCCACAGGGCGGGTGCCACTACCAAGAAAGCCCTCTGCCTGGTTCCCTGTAACTTGGCTTCTCACAGCGAGGGAACCTCCAGAAGGCCATCAGTGCTGGACCTCAGTGTCCGGGCAGAACGATGGGGGTGAAGACGCTCCTTCAGGCATCCTGGGCTGAGTCCATTTGGGGCTTTAAAGGTCAGCACCAACACTTTGAATTGTGCTTGGAAATGTACTGGGAGCCAGCTTAGGTCTTTCAAGACTGGGGTTATGTGGTCTCAGCAGCCGCTCCCAGTCACCAGTCTAGTTGCCGCATTCTGGATTAGTTGTAGTTTCCGGTTCACCTTCAAAGGTAGCCCCACATAGAGCGCATTGCAGTAGTCCAAGATAACTCTCCCCAGCAACTGTGTTTAAAGGAATGCACTTTCTGTTTTTTGGAGACAGTACATACTCTTCCTGAGTAGTAGCCATTGATCCATTACCACGTATTTGTCTAATGATAATCCCTTCGGGTGAGATAACATTGGCTGTCAGATTTCAACCTGTAAGCTGAACTTGGCTTGCTGTGGATGCCTCAAGATGTAAAGTGGGGCAGGGGGAGAAATGATTCTGTATATCCTTAAGCAAAGTAAGAATGGTTAGGTGATTTTCCAACACGTTCTGTTAGTCGCTTAGAAAGATAGGGTGAAGATTGGCCTAGGCTTTTAAGAGCATTTATAGTTGTTTCTTCACCCTTGGTGTCCAGGATACTGCCAAGTTAAAAATAGTCTCAACTCTTAACCACTAAGAGCTTAGTGTATAGTCTCGACTTGCACATCATACAAATAGTTTACTTTTAAAAACAAACAAATACAGTGGTGCCTCGCAAGACGAAATTAATCCATTCCGCGAGTCTCTTTGTCTAGCGGTTTTTTCATCTTGCAAAGCAAGCCCATTGACGGCTTAGCGGATTAGCGCTATTAGTGGCTTTTAGCGGCTTAGCGGCTTGGCGGATAAGCAGATAAGCGGCTTAGCAGCTTAGAAAAGGGGGGGGGAGGAAAAAAACCCGCAGGAACTCACAAGACATTTTCGTCTTGCGAAGCAAGCCCATAGGAAATTCGTTTTGCGAAGCACCTCCAAAACAGAAAACCCTTTCGTCTAGCGGGTTTTCCGTCTTGCGAGGCATTTTATCCACATATATAGTCACCTGTCATCTCAAAATGAATCCAAAACTGATTCTAGGATCAGGTGTGGCGTGAGTTGGAGATGGCATAGGAGCTAGTCAATAGGCACCCTCAACAGCTGACTTGTCCCCATTTACACTTAAATACTGCAAGGAATATTCCTGGGGGAGGCAGAAGAAAGAGCAGAAGTACTATCAAATAGCCTATGCCACTTTTAAGATATTGCATCTGTCTTTACTCAAACACAAAACACAATATCCAAAAGGGGATATCCAATATCCAAAAAGGGAGGGGGATGACAAATCAGAGCAATATCCCAAAAGCATAATAAAGAGATGAAAAACTTAGCCATGATCTCTTATTAGAAATCACAGCAAGATTAACACTCTCCCATCCCGTATTAATGGAAAAATAATAGAAAAAGCACCCACGAATGTTTGGAATGGCACCAATATAGAGAATACAGGTTTCTTATACAAATGTGATGAATAAGCTCACTTATTTTATCTCCTGTGAGAAGGAAATAAATGTACAGAAAGTTCTACCAGAGGAAAAGCAATGCAATTTGTCCAAAACTAAAATAAATATAGGCTACAGGACAATATCAAGAAACAGGGACGGATAAAGGTGTAAAAGACCAGGATGAAAGCAGCTTAATAATGTAATGTAATAAGGGAGCAATCCTATAGCAAGATCCACTAGGATGAGTGGGGTTGGGATCCAGCAAATCTTCTGATGAATCAGGAGGTTCCTGGTACAGCTGGGCTACTCCAACATTGCTCCTCATCCTTAGCTCAGCTGGAGATAAGCCAATATTTCCCTCATCTCAGGTTGACCAGGACCCACCTGGCTGATCTAAACCTAGTAGATATAAAGGTGCTATAAGTCCCCAAAAGGGGGTATTCCACAGGTGGGACCAGAGAGAGGGGACTTAGGCTGAATCCTAGGCCTACACAGCATGATCACGTGGCAACACAGCATAATTTAAGCCAGCAAGAAGGGTGATGTAACACTATTTTAAAGCCTTTCTTTTCTCCAGCTAGGCTTAGGCTGGCTCATGTGGCATTAGCCCTGCCGCAGGATGGAGTTTTGATCTGGCATATTTTACGCTGACTTAACTTTACACCGGGACATGAGGTGGCGCTGTGGTCTAAACCACTGAGCCTCTTGGGCTTGCCAATCAGAAGGTTGGTGGTTCGAATCCCCATGATGGGGTGAGCTCCTGTTGCTCGGTCCCAGCTCTCAGTGGCGTAGTGTGGGGGGTGCAGGGGGGGCCGGCCGCACCGGGCGCAACATCTGGGGGTTAGGGTTAGGGGGCGCAAATGCATGGGTTAGGGGGCG
Organism: Podarcis cretensis; assembly: GCF_951804945.1. Taxonomy (NCBI): domain Eukaryota; kingdom Metazoa; phylum Chordata; class Lepidosauria; order Squamata; family Lacertidae; genus Podarcis; species Podarcis cretensis. Next base: position 18,085,484 of record NC_137175.1, read on the forward strand.
CAAATTACTTGCCTTGCCCTGGGTGCTGACAACCCACGCTACGCCACTGCCAGCTCTTGCCAACCTAGCAGTTCGAAAGCAGGCCCAAAAGTGCAAGTAGATAAACTTGCGGGAAGGTAAACGGCGTTTCCGTGCTCTGCTCTGGTTTTGGTGTTCTGCTGCACCAGAAGCGGCTTAGTCATGCTGGGCACATGAAGTGGAAAAACTGTCTGCGGACAAACGCTGGCTCCCTCGGCCTGGAAAGCGAGATGAGCGCTGCAACCCCAGAGTCATCTGCGACTGGACTTAACTGTCAGGGGTCCTTTACCTTTACCTTTAACTTTACACCAGCTTCTTGTGCATAGGATTGCCCTGCAATCCTACAGACACTTTTTGGGACATGAGCCCAGTTAACATAGTGGTACTACTTGCATAGGATCATGTTTTAAATTATATACCAAAGTAAATGTTGGAATAATGTATTTATCAAATAATAGGATTCCCCAGCAGTTTTTTTTTTATTTAAATCTCCAGTGGATTTTGTAAATATTTTGTAACTATAACAAGATTTGGGTGACTGAAATGGTGAGGAGTCTAAGGCATTAAGTAATGCCCATTTTATCTCTTTTTGCCTTTTCTATCTATCTATCTATCTATCTATCTGCTGAAAAGGTAGAAATATTTCTAAATGCAAGTGTGGAATCTGCAGGAGAAAATGTTGTTTCTTACTTCTTGATCTTCATCAGAGGTTATCCATGGAAAACCTGACTGCCAATTAGAATGGTAATGAGTTCCAGTTGTATGCCAATTTGTTCAATATTATCAATTCCTCTTTTTAGGGTCCAGTCATTTTCACCCGTGACACACATCAATCACAGCCACACTTGTAGTTTTTAAGGTGGCAGAAATAGTTGCAGTGTATGCATACCCATCACAAGAGTGAAAGATGATTTGGCACTAAAAGATTAACATACAGATGGTTTATCATGCATGTTTTGCTCCTAAGAATCAAGATAGTTTGGTGCAAACAGAAATACAGTTCCGAGAGTGGTGCAACAATCCATCCCTCTTCCCAGGGAACTCTATGAATTGTGGCTCTGTGAGAAGAACTGGAGTATCCTAACAACTCTCGTTCTTAAATGACTACACTTCCCAGGATGCTCTGGGAGATGCCATGACTGTTTAAAGCAGCATAGTACTGCTATAAATGTATAGTACAGTTGGGGCCTAACTCATGAACATTTTTGATGGGAATGTGGTAGATTTATTGAGAGCATGGTAAATTTAGACCGCCACACTAACTGAATTAGAGCCCAAAAATCGGGTTCTCCTCACAGAGAGCATGCGTTGCAGTGAGATCACCACAACCGCTTACTGATTAGTGGGGTGGGTATGTTTGGATAGCTACAGCTACCTAATTGGTCCCTCGGAGGCATGGGACTGCTTCTGACAAATGAGTGCTTAAATTTGCATCTTAGGGACTTTTATATACCGCTGCACAATCGCGTTGGGCTTCCTCATTTTCACTTTGTGCACTGGATCACCCGACCACCCTTCCCTATATTTAGGGTTTGATTGACCTTGCTATACCGTCGTGGGTTGTCTGCTCTTGGGGCAGGAGCCCGGTAGCAATTTTTCCCACTTGGCAATTGGCTGGTACCGTGTAGCAAATCATCACAACTCTGTAAGGTTTGCGGTTAGGCACTGGTTAATGTGTGGTGGAGGGGACTAGGTGTGGCTGTGGCCTGTCCCTCCAATGGTTGCTGTGTGGGTATTCCATTAAAGGAATCCAGGGGCTCCACATGCTTTTGTCCGACCCCTGAAAGGGGGATAGTAAAGGTAAAGGGACCCCTGATCATTAGGTCCAGTCGTGACCGACTGGGGTTGCGGTGCTCATCTCACTCAATTGGCCAAGGGAGCCGGCGTACAGCTTCCAGGTCATGTGGCCAGCATGACTAAGCTGCTTCTGCTGAACCAGAGCAGCGCACGGAAACGCCGTTTACCTTCCCACCGGAGTGGTACCTATTTATCTACTTGCACTTTGACGTGCTTTCGAACTGCTAGGTTGGCAGGAGCAGGGACCGAGCAACGGGAGCTCACCCCGTTGCAGGGATTCGAACCTCCGACTTTCGGATCGGCAAGTCCTAGGCTCTGTGGTCTAACCCACAGCGCCACCCGCATCCCAAGTGAAAGAGTTGTTAGGAAAGGGGGATAGGGCCATACAAAATCCCCTGGGAGCATTCTGGGCGTGATCTTGGGATCTGCTCCCATCCCAATCGATCTCCCAGTGTGCTTACCTTTGCTGACCTCTGCGCTGGCAGTTGTCAGTTCTGTTCCTGCCTGGACAGTCCTGGACAGGTTCAGATAGTCTGAACCAATGCCTAAGCAAACCAATCACAGCCTGTAATCAATAAGGTTGTGGCCAAAATTATGCCAAAACCTCAAACTAAAATTTGAGTCCTGTGTGAATTTATTTCTAGGCGGTTTGGGGATCTTTACACTCAAGTGACAGAACTGCACCATTCATTCTGAACAAATGACTGGCATCTGCAACAAAAGATTGAACTTTGTGTGAATTCCAGAAATGGGCAGAGTGAAGCATAACTCATACTTCCTCAGTCACATCACCATTCCTGTGGAATGGCCTCAAGGCTGAATTGCAGGACCTGGATGTGAACTAGGTGTGATAATGTCCCTTGTTGCCTCTACCATACATGCTCTTTTGACCACAGGGCATCTGTTACGGCACCCACAAAATACAGGAATTGGAATCCTGTAGCCTGCTGTGCAAACTGAGAGGAGAGCAATACCAAACCCATTAAAGCCATAGGTTTTGAATCCATTCTCATAAAAGATGGTTTCAACCTGATCAGGCGGCATTTGAACTCTCTTAGGATTCGGCTAAATTATCCCAGCTAAAGAGACTTGGACAGGAAGGTTACACCTAGATGCCAAGGTGATGGGCACTTTAGAAATGAGATAGATTAGATAGATTAGATAGAAAGACAGGCCTAAATGTCCTACTGAGCACTCATTTGTCTGACAGCCTGGAAAATGCCAACATTCCCAGGATTCAAGAGGAAATAGAAAATTGCATCTCCACTGCAAAATGCACAACGCACCTTGATAATGTCAGTTGCTCTATGTAAAAGAAAAGCAGTTAAGTCCCAGAGCAATTTGAAATACAATAAGAAAAACTAAACAGTCCCCGCACAGCTGAACCACAGAAATCTCCAAGTTGTTCCCTTTTTTACCTCTCGATATCAGCCAAGTGATGTGACCTGTACACACTTTGACACACCAATTTTTCTTTGCCTCAGCCATGCCAAAGAGCTCCGCTGTCCATCTCTCGTTGTTGTGCTAACATATTTTTCTTTGTGATATCTAACTTTCCTGTCTTTGTGGTCCTGTCAAGCTGTGAGATTTCTTTTCTTTTTGTAAATTATTTTCATCCCTTTGTTTTTGTGAGTGTGTGTGTGTGTGTGTGTGTGTGTGTGCAATCAGGCCCTACCCCCATCTGCAGTCTGAAGCGGTACAGTCTGGGCATAGTTTTGCCAGCAAGAAAATTAGATGAAATGGTGAAGAAATAAGATACACATTCAAGATAGGAATAAGCAGCCACTCACTACAGCTCTAGGAAGGGAAGTGCTTAGAACAGCCTTTTCCGGTCCAATAGGAGTTGCAGTCTGAAGGGCACAAGGTTGGCAAAGGCTGCCACAGACTATCTAGTACAGCAAAATGTTAGAATGGGGAACAGTCTTTAATTGACACCCACCATGTCTAGAAGAAAACACCACTAAGGGTGATGTGCCTGGGAACAGGGAATCTCTGGGTGGCCTTCTTGAGTTCTCAGTTTAGCTTTCAGTTTCCTCTTCCTGGATTGCTTCTGTTTCTAACATGTAATAGCTCATCACTTCAAGTAAAGGAATCTGTACTTGCCTTATACAGTCATACCTTACTTCACGAACAACTTGGGACTCAAACGCTGCAAACCTGGAAGTAGGTGAGCTGGTTTGCGAACTTTGTCTCGGTAGCCGAATGTCTGGTGCGGCTTCCGCGGCTTCCTATTGGCTGCAGGATGCTCCTTCAGCCAATCGGAAGCCATGCCTTGGTTTCCAAATATTTTGGAAGTCGAAAGGACTTCCGGAACGCATTCTGTTCAAAAACCAAGGTATGACTGTAACTGTGTCTGTCTTCCTTGGGATAAGACGAAGAACCTGCTCTGCAACACCAAACTGGTAGAACTACCACAAAATTATCTCTTAAAGAGAATTTTGAATGAATCCTGCTCAGCTGAAACATCTGTAGGGATTTTGAAGGAAGTTGGAATTTATTTATTTTTTAAAGCCAGGTGAAATTCCTCTAGTGGGGTGGCCAAGCTGAATTATATGTTGTATGTGTTTTGGTTTTACCATTAAAAACAACCACTGTCAGGCAAGAAGGAATCATGACCAAAATGGTGGAACATGGGTGCTGGTGGTAATTTTTTCACCCTGTGCTGTGATCCTGGGGAAAATGACCCCCCCCCCCCACTGGCTGCTACAGTGGTGCCTCGCAAGACGAAATTAATCCGTTCCGCGAGTCTCTTCGTCTAGCGGTTTTTTCGTCTTGCGAAGCAAGCCCATTGACGGCTTAGCGGATTAGCGCTATTAGCGGCTTAGCGGCTTTTAGCAGCTTAGCGGATCAGCTGATAAGTGGCTTAGCGGCTTAGAAAAAGGGGGGGAAGGAAAAAAAACCCCGCAGGAACTCGCAAGACATTTTCGTCTTGCAAAGCAAGCCCATAGGAAATTCGTTTTGCAAAGCGCCTCCAAAACGGAAAACCCTTTCGTCTAGTGGGTTTTCCGTCTTGCGAGGCATTCGTCTTGCGGGGCACCACTGTATTTCCCTTGTAAGAGAAACATGCCACACATGGCAGCTTCCTTCCTATGGGAAAAGAAGCTTCAGGGGTGATTTTTCACTGGGACAGAAGCACAGAAGGAAAGGGTTACTTCTTCTCACACCACTATCTTGGTACGTGCTATAGTACCAGCCTTGACCCCACTCTGCACAGCGGCAGTGATTTTTAAAAGTCCCAGCTCCCCTCAAAATTTTGATTGCAATCTCTTTATGACAGATGCTGTATGTATGAAATAGGTGCCGTCAGGTACGCAGAAGACTGCAATAAACTCAAACCAAAATGGCAGAAATCTGTCTTGGCACATAATAGAAGCTAGCAAACCCTATGAAAACATCTGCCTAAAGTGTGGGCGTGTGGCCAATCTGGATAGAGCCCTTTGCACAACGTCTCCCCCTGTGGTGTCCCAGCCAGCCTAGCATGTTTGTAATCCACCACAGCTGGTGCTTCTATAATTAATAGAGATATAAAAACCCTTTTTGCAAAAGTTGTGCTTTTTTGTATTTCCCCCGCCTTCCTTTTCTTTCTTCGAGACTTGAGTGACTCCTTACCAAACACTCTGTTTATAACTTAGATAATGCATCTCCCTTCAGAATCTCAACTTTAAAGCGAACTGTTCCACATTTTTAACAATGCAAAAAAAAAAAAGGAGTTAAAAGCAAACATTCTTGTGGTTTTATTTTATTTTAGTCCCCTTTTACTCTACATAGCACAACAGTGGTTTAAAAAACTAAATCAGTAGTATTTTTTATCCCTTCAGATCAGGCTTCTTTTTTAAAATTCCTGATGGCACCGCATTTTCTAAAAGCCTAAGAATTGACCTGAAAATTCTCATGCATTAGACATATTTACAAATGTCTCTATAACCATTCTTAAGTGTCTTCTGTAAAATGAAACAGGTCACATTACATTTTAATCAGGGTTTATAATCTGCTATCTAGAATTTTATGTCACTCATGAGAAATCAAACAAGTAGGTCACCATTACATCACGTTTAAAAAATAAAATAAAAAAGATTTTGAGTTCAATTACTGTATCTGGATTCCTTACATTGGAACTGAAAAGTCATTGTGGATTTATTCCTCCCAGTGAAAATTTGTTGTTCTTACACCATTTTGTACATTCCCAAGAGCAAACATTCAACTTATGTAATTGTTTCCTATCAAAGTACGTGGAATCGGGGCATATTGTAATTCATTTAAATGAGAACAGTGTTTTGATTCAGGGTGCGGTCTTATACTCAAGATCTAATGACCGAGGGGCTCTAGAAGCTGATAGAGCACCACTCTGTCTGAACAACTTGAGATATGTTTTGAACTCCCCCAATACACCATTGGAACATTCCACTGCAAAGCATTTCCACCCAGGAAGATACAACAGGGGAGCACCCAAAACAGGGTGGACTCATGGGCGGGATATGGGTGGGATGAAGAGAAGCACATTAATTCCAAACCCTGTATTATGTCCCCATTGCTGATGGAAGTTTATACCAGCCCTGGACCTAGTGTCAAGAATTTTATCTCCCACCAACTTCAACAGGAAGGAGAAAAAATCAAAACCAGCTCCACTTGCCTCCCTTTCTACCCAGGTCTTCATGACAGACCACAGTTTATGGTGCACCTCAGAACCTGATCAGAGTACAGCAGAGCCAGTATATAACCACCCACCCACCCAAGACCGGCCCACTCGTGAGGTAAAGTGAGGTGACTGCCTCAGGCAGCAGGACTCACAGGATCCAGCCTCCTAGGAACGCATCGCCTGCTGCTTCTACACTGGAGCAAGGGTGGCAGCAACAACTGCAGTGGACCCCTTGGAGGCTGGATCTGCCCTGTCCTTGGCAACCTCCACTCCCAATGCCACCTCTAGAGTAGCCTCTTGAAAATAGGACCTGGTCTCCCAAGTCCTAGTAAAAGACTCTTAACTACTACACCACATTGGCTCTCTTGCAAGTAAGCTCTGTCTTGGCAAAGACCAGACGCTATCATTGCTGGCCAAACACTTACGAGCTTATTTATGTAAAAAGAAAAAAAGTTAATTGATGTGATTAAACCAATATATACAGTAACTTCAAACACAGGCTTTCCTTTTAAAAATAAATAAGTTAATAATTAGGCAGCAATCTTCTGCGTATTCAGCTCTGAGCATAGCGTAACTTTATACTTCTACAGACTGAAACAATGGTGCAATCTGGAATTTTTTTCAGCCAGAACTCATTGGAACTCAGTTCTGGCACCTCTTTTTCTAGAAAAATAGCACTGGTTGCAATCCAAAACTATGCAGGTCTCTAATACACCTGTATAAATGTGCAAGGGGTACGCCTTCTCTTCAACATCCGAGTGAACCACAAAAAGACTCTGAACTGCTTAGTCCAGGTTGTGGGTTCCCCACTAATCAAAAACCATCCTGAACCCTGCAGAAAGCCTTAACTGACACATATTAGGGTTCCATTTCTGCAAGAGTGACAAATGCACCTTTCGTTGCCCAAGTGTCAAATTAAATTAATTTAAATTAATGCAGACTCAAACATTCCATTAATTAACACAAAATGTTAAGTCAAACAATACAACTTGGTCCAGAGTGGGCTTGGAGTGACGGGGGAACCCAGTCCAACCCAGCCCAACCCACATTTCCTTGTCAAACTCATCTCTAAGCGATAAGATGCTAAATGGAACTCACTTCCAAATTGTTCCTTCTCATCTGTTTCTGTCAAACTAAATTATTTATCCATGTTTAAGATTTTCCCCCAAGATGCATTGCAGACCTCTGTGCATTTCAGACATTCTTTAGTTATAATTAGAGACTGAAGTTAAAAGTCACAAAATCCAGATCTGAGGCTGTAATTCAGAAAGGTACTGGGGGGGGGGTAGGTCTTCTGTAACATTTAGCACACATATTAGTGTTGTAGGATGTGTCGTATTTCAAAAAGAACTAATCATTTGAAGAGGTAAAAACTTTGCGCCACTGTATTACAGCCATACAAACACATTGGTGGTCTTCTCACCTCAGATCCAATCTGCTCCACAGAGCACCAAATAACCTACTTTCTTGCTCTGCAGGGGCTTATGTTGCTGAAATGTTATCTAGAAACTGGTATGATATCACAGGCTTCAACCCAAAATTTTGTTGTATGCTTTGCCATAACAAATCCATGTGTGTCCCTTCTGAGTGCGGCTCCCCATGAATGTTCTCTACAGAACGTTCTCCTCAACCTTCAAGAATGTAAAAAAATTGAGTCAGACAACTGGACCATTTTGCTCTGCATTATCCAGGAATGTGCAGTGACCACAAGATTTACCTTGTGTCTGTGTCTGATCTGTAAAATTTGGAAACAGCTCGCTTTCAGGTCCACAATGTTTCATTCTGATTTGATCTGTTATTCAGGTTCAAATCAGATCTGTTAAAACCAAAGCTTGCTTTCACCCCTACTGATGATAACAGAGAAATTAAAAACAACTATAGCTCCCCCCTTTTTTTTTGCATAAGCAGATGAAATATGCAGGTAAAACAAGCCCCTCCAGAGTGAATTAAACCTGCCAAATATCAACCAGATCCTTCCAGGGTGTTTGTGCAGGGAATATTTAAAGTTCATTTCTTTTTTTAAAAAAAAAGAGAAGAGGCTTTTTTTATTTTTTTGCCAGAGTTGGATGTAAGTATGGTTGTTGCTTCTGAGTAAATGAAGCTTGCCTGTGTTCAAAAAGATGAGTGCTGTGATTTTTCTACAAGGGCAGAATTTACTGTTCTGGGGTGGGGAAACAGAAATCACATTCTCTCCACTCGTGGAATATTTTTTTTTAGTGCAGACTATGAGGGAGGTTCTCCTGGGTAAGAAACCTGACAAATAGGTCCAATGGTTATTGTGGTAGGTATACCTTCTGTGAAATGAAACAGGTCACATTACATTTTAATCAGGGTTTATAATCTGCTATCTAGAATTTTATGTCACTCATGAGAAATCAAATGAGTAGGTCACCATTACATCATGTTTAAAATTGAAAAATTGTGAAAAATAGAAAAATTCACTTCTTTTGCCTGCCACCTCTCACTTGAGGACTGTAGTTTCCCCCTTGCAGGACTACAATTACCAGCACCCTTAACAAATTATTGTTCCCATGATTCTTGGGGGAAAGCTGTGTGCTTTAAATGTGCTTTGGATGTCCTTAAAGTATATGGTGTGGCTCTGCCCCAAGGTAGAAATGAAGGCAGGGGAGGTTAAAAAATAAATCCATTGCCATACACATAGCATCTGGGCCCTTCCCTTTGCATCTTGGCCTCAGCCTCTACGTCACAAATCTCTTAAGAGAAAAATCACTGCCAAAATCTTCTCAAACTAGTGCTGTCTTTAAACATGTTGGTACCTGAAGTAAAAATTAAAAAAAAAAGTTGAAATGATGAGCCACTTTGATAGACGTATTTTAAACAACACACAGAGTTAGAGGTCAGAAAATTGAAAATTGTGCCTCCGTAAGATCTGCTCCCTGAAGCAACTGCTTCATACAGCTCCATAGTAAAGCTGGTTGTGTGACAAACACACACAGACACACACAAACCCATCCTGTACCACTGCATTCTGAGGCTCCTGTCTTGCACTGAAAAAAGCCTCAAGTGTCACAATTAGACATTTTAAATCCATATGCTTTTACGCACACTTGCTCTTCTATGCAGTGGTGTAGCCCAGAGTAGAGCATCATCTTTGCATGCATAATCTGTGCCATCCAGTGACATAGCGTGGGTTGCCAGTGCCCAGGGCCGCACAGAGGGGTTGGTTGGAAAGGAGGGAAACTGAAGGCATGTATGTTCCAATACTTTTAAAAATATAGTTAACAATCAAAAGGGAAAGCAAGTGCATTGAAGTTTATCGTCAACAGTTTGCAGACCAAAAGGTCTTCCCCATTAGGTTGACATGCAGAGAGAACCTGGCACCACTGTTTTAAAAAAGTTTTTTTAAAAGCAAGGATAAAAGAAAAACCTTTTCCCCTTTGTAATGTAAGGAACCTCTTCCAAAATTTTGGAGGAATTTCTTTCCCCCCCTCCCATGATTTATCATGATTTTGCCACCACTCACCCACACACACACAAAAATGGTCAGAGAAGACATTTTCTGCATTAGTCTTCTGTAGCTCACAATATATATGTACATAGTACGAGACTTTGTTTATTAGAAAAAGAAAATATGTTTTCTATGGTTTCAACCACTTTGTAGTCTGAACTTTTATTGGCCCTTTAGCTGCTCGCTTTCAGAAGGTAAGGCAGGATATAATAAACATTTAAAATAAACAAATAAAAACAAATTGGTACATAAGGGACGGAAATCAAGAATCAGAGATGGACATCAGAAATCTCATTCAATCTCATCATCTATATACCTATCTATCTATCTGAAATACATTACATGAAAATAATGAAGAGTTTATCATGTACGCAATGTTTTGTTACCATTTGACAAGAGAAAATATTTAATACCATTATTTTCCCCCCACAGCTCTGGATATTAGTTTGAGTGTCACAAATAATTAAATGCTTATGAGTAAGAGACATCTTTAGACGTTTTGACAATACGTATTAAGAGGCGCTTTAAGGGGAAATCTGCCAAGTGCAGTTTTTTATTTGCAATACTGAACAATGATGCATTTTGATTGAGTTTATGCTATATTCCCCCCCACCCCACCCTCCCTTCACACTATGGAACAAGAACGGAAGAGGATAAACATGAGGAATGAGGGAAACAGCTACCGGATTTCCAGTTTTCCAGATATCTGAATTGCTTATGTTTAGCACAGCTTGAAGGCCATGATAACTACAGTCCTGGTTTCACCATAGATGTGGATGGATGGGGAAAGAGTTTCTGTGTGACCAGACACAAGCTGAAGAGCCATGACACACAGGCTGCAATCCAGAGCACTCCCACAGGCACGATGATGCACTCCAAGCTAGTCATGGCAGATGCATCTCAGTAAGAGCATCCTTCTTCCCCTCCCATATCCAGCAGTGAAGAAGCCTGGCCTGTGTTACTGGTGTCTTGCCACATCGCCGACACAAAGTGACTAACCCTACCTACATACACTGTGCAAGACGAACGCATCTGATAACTCTGTCTGAACTTTACTGAAAAGATATGGCATGGGCATCAATGCCCGGAGAGGTGAGAGAACAGCATAAAGCAATGCTTTCAGAGCTGGGTCAGCCACTGTGCCAATCGATCTGAAGTGCCCAATGTAAATATTCAATCATGTGTCCAAGTTTATTCTCAGGTCTGTCCTTTCCTCGTTCTCCTCTCCCCACCCCTCTCCCTCTTTCCCTGCTGTAGCCCCAATGGTATAGTGTGTGTTAGGAAGTTGCAGCCTACCAGTGGGTGGTGCAGAGTGAACTCTTTCTGTATTCTAATAACGTCACAGTTATTTCTTAGGTGCTTTATTTGCAGAGATGATTCCTTGTGGTCCCCTGATATACCCTGCAGCTCAAATCATGGTGGCTCTTCATTCCTGGCTTGAATAGGGAGCAAAACAAAATCAGTGTGAAAGCTTAGCATATTGTTCAGCGGTGCAACCTCAAAACTATGCTGCTAGAATTGATCGAGGTATTTTGTCCGGCGCCTTAAGCTGTCCCATTTTTTACTGAGCTATCTGCTGACAATATTGTTAGAGCGATGCCAGTGCAGCATTAATTACATTTTGCTCTCTCTTTTTGGGTTTCGTGTTCCTGTGTGTTTTTCCCATCATGGAACAATTCCCCACGATGACTCTTGCAACAGAGAATTCCCATGCAAATGCATTTGGTGCAGATGAGGGAATTGCCGCCTGCAGTTGTGGGAAGCTGATCGTCCAGTGATGGGAAAAGCACGTTGTGCGAATGAACTGTTAGTCAGTCCCATGATATTGGGTAGCACTTAATTATGTTTCCTTTGCGGAGCACCTTTCAAAGTTGGCCACTGTGATATCATCACTGGAGAATGCTGCAAGGATACATTACTCTGGGCATAGCCTTGACGTTTAGGGCTGAGCCAAACTATTCATGGTTTTCCACAAATGTTTCTCGGAGCGTTGAAAGGCATCTCAACCTGTTGATGATTTTTCAGGATTCCTTGCAAAAAATGCTTACTTATTCATTTACATGAACTTTGGTCTCAGTTGCCATGTCACCCACCTGATTGGTTAGGTAGCATTACAATATAATCACTTTTAGGGTATGATCGCCCAGGCATCTGCTCTCTTATATAACCACGAAGCTCTCTTATATCAGATTAGACTAACTGCCCATTCTCACCAGCAGCTGTTTGCCAAGATCCCTTGGATATGCAAGGGATTCAAAGATGCTAAACAGCAATGCAAAAGCTGTTATCTCAGGAAAATATTCCACCCCCACTTAAACTGAAAAATCAAAACTGCAGAATAATCAGCCCAACTGCCTTGAAAATACATGTATGCATGCAGAAAACATATGGGTGAATGTATAAACGAATTGCATGTAAGTAGTGTGCTGAATTTATACATTTTTAAATAATATGCAATATCTGCATGATTTGTTTTAGATGTATCTAAGAATGCATGGTGGTAATACAAGGTTGTATATGGAAATTACTAAATGAAATGCATGCACATACAGATAAACCCATTGCTTCCTAACAATACCATAATTATCCAGCTTAAATAATGAAACATCTTCTTTGCACTTCTGGTGCCAAAAGAGCCACCATCGTTCTATTCTGTCCATTGCTTATTATTGAGTACATAACGAATCTCCAAAGATAGAACATGCTAGTTTGTTTTAGGTGGGAGTAAGTCCCATTGACCTCAATGGGACTTACTTCTGAAAGGACATCTGTAGGATTGTGGTGCTAATTTGCCCATCAAGGAAGCTGAAGTAACAGTGCATATCCACCAAATTCAACTGCTTAAATAAGTAAAATAGCTTAGACAGATGCCTCAGCAATGTTGAAACAGCAAATGCCTAAGCGCCACATTTGTAGACCCCTTCCTATCAATGCGGGATGCAGGTGGCGCTGTGAGTTAAACCACTGAGCCTAGGACTTGCCGATCAGAAGGTTGGCGGTTCGAATCCCCGCGACGGGGTGAGCTCCTGTTGCTTGGTCCCTGCTCCTGCCAACCTAGCAGTTCGAAAGCACGTCAAAGTGCAAGTAGATAAATAGGTACCACTCCGGCGGGAAGGTAAATAGCGTTTCCGTGTGCTGCTCTGGTTAGCCAGAAGCAGCTTAGTCATGCTGGCCACATGACCCGGAAGCTGTACGCCAGTTCCCTCGGCCAATAAAGCGAGATGAAGGCCGCAACACCAGAGTCGGCCACAAATGGACCTAACGGTCAGGGATCCCTTTACCTTTATTCCTATCAATGCATGCAACTTCTCCAGGCAGATTTATACAAGCTTCTGTGGTGGCTCCCGACTATTTAGTTTGTATCCTACCTTTCCTCTTTTTGTATCCTACCTTTCTCCATTTTAAAAGACACAAGGGAGCTCCTATCACTCATAACTACTATTTCTTCCCCACTGGTTACTTCATGGCTGCTTTGGCCAGGTTTATCAATATTGCAGTTCAAACTGCAGGATGAAGAGTTTGGCACACATCTCTAGCTGGCATCCTTTGTTTGTCTCTTTCCTGCCCCTAAATTGACATGCTTTAAGAGATCCGGCTCTTTTCCTAGAAAAAGTCACTTACCGTCTGGAACAAAATGAGATGATCACCTGTGTACACATAGAATTACAGATCTGGCAATCTTTGAAGGGGATTTAAGAGAATGATGGTGCTACAGGATGTGCATCATTATGCCATCTCATAAACCAAACCACTTCTCACCACTGCACAGAAGGACCTCTCAGTGGTATCAGTGGAAAAGACCAGAGAAATACACAGGCTTTTAACTTCTGCATTCTGATGCCTTTGATTCCATCCCTTTTTCTTTCCTAAACACGGTTAGCTGAAATCGCACAGTAGATTTTGATGGATATAATTATTTTCATTAAAATAGCAAACAGCATGATGCATCCTTTTCCAGGGCAGATTGTACAGGAATTCTTACAGAAACAGGCCAAATATTGTATGTAGGAGTGACACCTTGGGAATATTTAATAGTATTTTTTTTAAAGTTATAATAGCAATAGAATTCTTTACAAGTTAGAATTCTTTACAAGCAACAGAATTCTTTACAAGTTAAGATCAGCTACATCTTTGTTTGATGTTTAAAGGCGAGAAAACAAGAGTTGGGAAGTTGTTTTAAAAATTAACTATTATGGTAAGCCAAAATACAAATCTTTTAGGAAAACTGGGCTTTTCCTCGTATACATACAGAAAACCAGGCACAATAGGTTTTTCAATTAAAGTAGTCTTCTGAGAGTGATAGAGGAAGAACCAAAAGCTTCTTAAAACCCTTATTGCTTCGCATATTTGCCACCTGGGGCTATGGATCTGTTCTTCCCCAGTAAAAAAAAAAAGTTTCTGTCGCTGCTGTTGTTCTTTTTCTGACATGCCCAATTTTAATGGTTATTCAAGATGGATCACGCTATTTTCACACGTTCGATGGCTCTGCTTTTCCATAACCATTTAAGGTAGAGAAGATGGTGCCTATCACACTCCCCTTTGCATCATGAACAACTTTAATGAGGTAGGGTATCATTAGATGATAGCAGTTTTATGCTGAATGCAAGGAGGAGAATATAGGCACTTACCCAGCAAAGAGCAAGATAGAGAAATAATAGATACAATATGCAGAGATGAAAGAGCAAAGACGGCATCTCATTTACATTAATACAATAAAAATGCAGCACTAATGCGGCAACTTTTCCCTCGGAATTTTCTCTCTCTCCCCCAATAAAGTTGAACAATATTATGTTTATTATCACAAAGAGCTTAAAAGGAAGAGAATGCATTTGCCACAAACGCATAAGCATTACAGCACAGCTCCTGGCTATTAATATGTTTGAATTTAATTGCTCCTAATAGAAAATTTCATCAAAATGAACTTCGTAGCAGCACCTGAAAACGGGTGATGGAATCAATTGGAACTGAACATCTGCACTTGGCGAACAGCAGCCAAAGCAGAGCAAACCGATGGAAGCAGCTTGCTTTTTGCCTTCCCTACAATTTATACCACCAGCACAAGCATGCTAAGTTTTTTGTTATGTTGGGACTTAATATTTCTTTCCCCCCCCCCGCCCCACAATGAGTTGGGGGCTCTTTTGTTCTTTAACAAAACAACTGTCTCAAGTGTCCTAGAGCATATAAAGATTTATTCCGTCTTCTGCAATTTGGAAAACTAAATCTTCCTATCAGCAAGATTGCAAGGGTCACGTTTCTCTGTAGCCTCCCGATGAGTTGCTTAAAACAATGCATGTGTGGGCAGGACTGAGAATGGAGACCCACATAAATGCACATTTATTTAAATTTTGGTATCAATTTTTAACAAAACGGCTGTTTCAAACAGTTTTGAGCATTTAAAAATTCTCTCTCTCTCTCTCTCTAGCAGTTTGGAAGACTAACACCTCATATCAACAAAACTCTCAGTGCCTTGTTTTTCTATAACCTTTTTATTTGCGCCTGGGTATGGATGTGGAGGAATGTACATGTGGGAAATGAGAGCATGGAGATGCACATATGCACATTTATTTACATTTAGATATTCCTAAAGGAGATTCGGTTTCACCTTGGCCAGATTTCTTGGAGACCATTAAACAGTATTACTGCAGACCATAGATCATAAACAATGTATTTCCCTCCCCCACCCCCTGCTCCAGAGCTTATTACTTTTTTTGTAGATAATGTTAGGCCTTTTTCTTCCTGATGGTAAAACTGTGCTTCTTCAGAAATAAATAACATCTCCCCTTTTCCATTCTAAACCTTTAGCTCCTGATTCTAGTATTTTCAACTATTTTTAAATCCCTCTCTTAAAAAAAATAAGTGACTATCAACAACAGTTGCCAAAGGGAATGTGTAAATCTAATGGGGAACCATGCTCGTCTGTGACCCATTTCCCCAAGAAATCTTACAAAGACACCATTCCCTAGTTGGTTTTCAGCATGAAGGTATGCCTAGCTCGAAATAGGCTGCATTAAGCATCTGGTTTAAAAAATGGCTTTAAAAGATGCAAAATGCCAATCGCCTTGCATCAGAGGTTATCCTAGTAAGGAGGAAAAACTATTTCAGTTTCTAAACTTAAATGACACTTTGAGCATATGTCATGTATTGTGGGGCGAATCTGATGTTCATAGTATTCACAGGTCTTCTGGCTTTGTAAACTCCTGCTGCAATCCCAGGTCCCCTGATCATTTTAAGGGACATTTTAAAGGCCGTACTGTATTTTGCCACACTAAACACCCACACCCACACCCACACCCACACCCACACATTTATTTTCCAGTTTGTTACAAAGAGAATGTAGAAAGCACTTCAGAGCACCATTTGTAATTGACAGGAAACACAATAGCAATAATAATGCCATTGATTTGGAAACACTGTTATAGGACTATAAAGTGACTACAGTAAAGAAAACCAGACCTCTCCAAAGACTCCACAGGGAAGTTCTACAGGAAGGCTAAGGGCAAAAAATAACTCATGCCATAACCTTAACAATATCCTTTTATTTTTTAGATTAAGAGCCTAATCTCACTGTACTTTCAGTGCCAGGCCTTGGAACGAAACTAACAGTGCATTCCTCTGCAAATCTACTCAGAAGTAAAACCCATTAAGTTCTATGGAGTTTACGCCCAGTGGATATAGGACTGTTGCCTAAAGCAGCAATCTTTGCACACAGCCTTGCTGAGGCATAGCCCTCACTGAATTCAGCAGCAGTCACTTCAGAGTAAGCATTTGTAGAAACGGGATGCAGTCCATAAGAATACGGTCTGTTGGGTTGGACCAACAATCCCACAAAATTAATTCTTTCTCTTTCTTTCTTTCTTTCTTTCTTTCTCTCTCTCTCTCTCTCTCTCTCTCTCACACACACACACACACACACATACACAATGCAAAAATCAATCATTCCAATTTGTTGAATGAATGAAACTAAAATCTTCTGCTGTGAAACATGTTTCCAGCTGGCTCAAGTTATCAGGCTCCCTAAACCATCCTGCTGCTTGTGCGAGCATGTTCTGGAAGTAAAAACTTTACAAATGTCTTTAATTTCAGAAAGAAAGATGCCTTAATAAAATTAACAAAGGGGTATTTTCATAGCCAGGCTTTATGAAAAGAAACTTCGTGTGCTGCGCTGCCTACACAACGCTTCCCTGTCTGCAATACAATCCGAAAGAGTCTAAATGAAGACTATATTCTGCATTGGCAACCAATGTCTCAGCCACTAAAATAACCAGATTACATTCCTGCCACAAATTAACATTTTTTTATGGTTAACATCTGAACTCTTAAAGTCTGCACAACAGCTTAATGCAGTTTCTATTCTATGTCTGTCTGATACTGAACATCAGCACTTCATTGACTGAAGTTGAATATTTCTGCGGCCACACCTGAAAGAAAACCAGACACCGTATTTTGCCGAAAATAAAATCAAGGAAGATTATGTCTTGGACGGACAAAAAAAAAAAAAAAAAAAAAAAGTCAGGGAAAGGAGAAAATGTTTTCAAGTTTGCACTGATTTTTTTTTAAAAAAAGTTATGAGGGTCCACCCATGCATAATATCTAAGCAGTTTTGAAAAATCAAACATTTATTAGAGGATACTGAATATCACATTCTGGTTGGAAGCCTTTAGTGGACAGAGTGCCAGCTCCTGGATTTTTTTCTGGGCAGGAAGGAAAGTTGCAACAAGATGCTCTCCCCACCTTCGGCGAGTCTCTCTCTTTATCGCAACAGATCCAGGGGTCGCTTTTCTGTGGGCTGCCTGCTAGAATGGAGAGCTCTTGGCAGATGCCCAAACATGGCAACTCCTGACCTGGGCCCTGAGCGTCACTTGCAAAAAACCAAACATATACACATGCCCTGGTTTGGAATATATTTTTTGGAGCTGTGTCTTCACCGGGGTGTGAAGCAGAGAGGTAAGACCACTAGACGTCTCTCCCAGCGAACTAGTAAATGTTTCATCTGAATGGGGGTTGGACATATGTATGGGATGTTATCCTGAGGCACAGCAGAACTCAGGGCAATATTTCCTGTATGTAAGGCACAACAGCAAGACTGTTGTTTTTAGTGCAACAGACTAGATAATGGGAAAGTAAATGTTTGAGCTTAGGTTAGACCAGCTGCCTGGGCACCAATATTTCCAAAAGGCCCACTGCCCATTCTCAGTGAGTATCATGGAGGAGCAGAGAAAGTCAGAAACAACATGAGCAATTTATGAGTGTGTTTTGCTTCCAGGTTAGGGAGGACCACTAGAAGCACCCTTCATCAAAGGTCCCCAAAATCCCTGGATCAAAAAAGGAAATGGTTAACGTATTCTTTACCACATATGGGCATTTGAGATTTAAGGAGGAAGCACAAGGCAAAGAAATAAGGTGTCCTACAAGAAAAGTGTAGGCTGCCTACAGGTGAGGACCGGGATGAAATTCCTGATCATTTATGAAGCTCTTCTAGCAGCCTGGGCAAGCTATTTTCTCAGCCTAACCTTCACCCAGTTGCAGTGAAAATAAGGAAGGTAAAAACTGCAATGCTCCTTATGCACAATGAAACATACCATAGAATTTGGGAGGAGACTCTAAATTGTAGCCAGCTATTAACAGAAGTGAGTTGTCCGTATCGACAACAAAAATAGCAATCCAAATACCATATTCTTATGGGGGCTGATATGGTGGTCCATTCTGATTCACAAAATGAAATGGATATATAAAGGGCAGTGGAAATCATGTCCCAAGTAATAATCTATCCAGATGGCAAATTGGTTGCATGTTAGATCATCGTGCTGCCAAGTGGCCAGGAGACTTCCACCCCATGTCAGTTAAAGATGTGTGGTGCAATTGTTGCCACCCACCTCACACATTTCATGTGTGGTCCCACGAGCCCAATCCACAACCAGAAATGGATCGGTGCATTTGCCTGATCCCCAAATGCAATCCAGATTGAGGCCATCCCAAGACATTTTGGGCACTGGAGACAGATGCCAAGATGGCCTTGGTCTCCACCAAGGAAGAAAGTGATCAGGGAAGATCTACATGAGGAAGAAGGGAGGGAAGAAAGAAAGAAAGTTTGACACTGGGATCTGCTGATAGACCCTGCTGCCTGAGGTGGTCACCTCACCTTGCCTCTTGGGCCGGCCGGCCCATTTGATGGTATCAAATGAGTGGGTGGGCTTTGAGCCAAGAATGGGGCCATTTTATTCCGCTTAAGAAGTTAAATATCTCTCCTCCTTTTTGAACCCAAATTGCTTTCATGAAATCTGTCTGTGTTGTGATATAAGGATATGAACTTGAAGAGTTTTGAAGCAAGAGTCTTTTTGGTGTCTTTGATGTGTACTTCCTCTCCCGGGGGAAAATACAAGGAAGAAAATGCATTTTTATTTTATAGTACCATTCAGGCCTATTTTGCTTGGTACCCAGTTTTATTGTCCTTCTAATAATGAGGTGAGTAGTAACATTGCATAAATGCAAAGCCTTTCATCATGATTATATGCATAACACACATCTCTTACTATGCCATATATGAGACCTAAGACCTTGCTAGTCTACCCCAGAAGAAGGTGGATTGCTACGTCTGAAACGGTTGTTCGCTATTTAAATAACTGGTACTATTAAGGTGCAAATTGCAACTTTTAAGTAATGATTGCTAATAGTCTTATGTTTACTGCCACACAAGGACTTTCATGAAAACAAAATCTGCATTATTCATTTCTAGCTCTGGTAAACAAAGTAAATGCAGCTGGTTGCTCCCTGTGTTGTACTTTTGAGCTTTTTGCTTCTTAAACAGGCAACCTATCAGGGCCCAGCAGAGACAGGAAAGAGAACCAAAGGGGGAGAAAAAGAAAAGTGCTAAGTCCAGATTTTACATTCCCCAGCAATACGCAGCAAATTCACAATTTGTAATATAAAATATGCACATCTTGACAAGCTGTAGGAGGAGAGGAGGGCTTAATCCTGTGCAATTGGGTATGAAAGCTATTTCCGATATAGAGAAATAAAAATGGAATTAACATATCAATTCAGTCTTAGTCCTAGCTTTTCCTCTCCCCTCAATTGTGTTGGGTCATGCAATGGCTGCTCCCCAGAGACAGCTGCATTTTTTATAATTCAGAAACAACATTCTCGGCCTAATGCTCATCTTTCTCACCACGATGTAATCCCATTGGCTACAGGAGAATTCCTCCCGTCTCTCAACCGGGGAGAAGAAGGGAATCAGACCGACAGTCTGCAAAGCACCTTGGGCTCTTTAGGGATGCAAGATAACAATGCACATGTAATATATCATTACAAATAAATGTATGATGTAATGTCAGCCACTGACCTAAAAATATTCAAACATCTGCTCAAAGAATTATGCAGACAATAGTTGGGAAAGCGGGGGGGGGGGGAGAGAACAGTGCTGTTGAGAAATGAGTCAAGGGGAACATATGTGTTTGACATCGCTGTTTTCCTGACTCAAAGTACGATTTAAACAACAAAAAAAGAGTTAAGGACAAAATATGCCATCATCAAGCCCAAATAGCCCCTACTTATTCACTTACACCACCAGTTTCATTGCAGCATTCTGTAACATACAATATAAGGATCTCGGGGCTTAACATTAATTATAGGGGGGGTGGAGGGGTGGAAATTGCCATGTAGGTAGATTTTCATCAAGCAGCGGGACATCCCTGCTGATTCACTTGCTTGTTCTCTCTAACCTTTACGTCGTTCATTAATCAAATGAGAAACCTGCTTTTGAAGTCAGTGCTGGGACGCAATTATTTACAGTCGTGCATAGGATATAATTTCAAGCAATGGCCAAAGCAGCTATGTGCAGGATCCTAATACCTTAATACCTTCCTTCCCCTTAGAGACCAGCTTCCTAAAAAGTTGCAAACTTTTCCAAAGCATAATCCACTGTCATAATCCAATGTCCCTCCCTGAGCATGCAGATTGTTTGTTTGTTTGTTTGTTTGTTTTAAAGAATGACAAAGCTTGCATTTAAAAGAAGGCGAAAGAGAATACTTGTTGTGCCAAACATCTGGATAATCAATTGCTTCCTCCACACCTTCCTCATTCTGCCTAAGGCCATGTTGTGGCTTCTGGACCTCTGAGACGTCCTTCACCTTATAAAACAAAATCTGTATACTAGAGCAAGGGAAATGAAAACAAACGTAACAATATTGCACAATGTTTTAAAGACACCGTGTAAACTCAAAGCAGGGCTTGCTCTGAAACAGTAGAAACTTGCTCTCTATTTGCTATGTTACATGTAACCTTAAAGAACCAGCCCCCTCATAACTTGAAACAAATATTAAACAGGGGGCAATAACTTCTGAAAGCCAAGCACATATTTCACAACATAATTACGGGATATCACGGGCCCAAGTTATTCAAACTGTCACCCAGCAGTTTGAAAACCTCTACAAAAAAAATAAATGTTCCAAAGTTCTTTTCAGGGGAGTGGCATCTTGGCTAAGGACCAAGGATGATACCAGTGTAATTAACAAGGAGGCTGTTATCATGCATAAGATGCCTATTGTATGATATTATTTCCAGGTGGCACACGAACCTACCTTTTCCGGCATCCCTAACCTCTTAAATTCCAGCACACTTCAGGAAGAAGGAGTGTTCAAAAGTCCGACGAAAAGGAAAATCAAGGAATGTGTACATGGCGGATCAGGGCTGCCAGCACCCACAATGGCAACAGAAATGCTTTCAAGAGACGTTGGAGTCTTAGTTTATAAAGAAGCAGAATCGTAGTACATAGGGCCTGTATTCATATGGAAAATCTAAACTTGTACCGCTAACAAGGAAAGCTTGGTTTCTTTATTTTTGGCAAATGAGTGCAGCGATAACCATGTGGCAATACTGTTACTGCTGTCCTAAATGTCTCTCAGCAGAGTGAAAAATAACCCCCAAATAAGACTCCCCAAAGAAATTGTCTCAATTATGCCTTTTGATTGTAGTCACCTAAAGCCCTTTTGTATAAAATAATCGTAACTAGCCTTTGAATTGCAATTATAATTTCTAATTTATAGACATATATTAGGGAGAATAGGGGAGGGGGATTGCCGAAGGTTGAACTGGGTCAAGTTTGTAAAAGTTTGTCAAACCCATTCTCCCCTCCAAGATTAATTTTCACATTTGAATAGTCCTCAAGCAGTACTGTGCAAGATTTACTCAAATGCCTATCCTGAAACTTTCCCACATTTCAAAGCTATATTATTCAGTGTATGATGGAAATGCAAAGTGTTATCTGATGATCTGGCAGAGGGGGATTGGAGAGGGTTTTTAAAAAACACAACAACAACACACCAACAACTTAGCTTCACTGTACAGCTCTAGTCTAAGTGAACACAAAGAAGAAAAAGACAAATCCCACCCACATTAAAGCCAAACAAGATAATAATTGTGAATGTCTGGCTAAGAGATTCTAGTAGGCAAGACTTGCGTCACTGGCACTCAGGTTACCATAGTGAGTGATTTATTGATATGTATCAAGAATGAATAGATCAAAGGCAGCAAGATGACAGGTGATCAATCAAATGTCAAATCAAAGTTGGCAATCATCTGGAAACCTGATTTTTTCAGTGGGTGGGTCTGGTGGCAGAAAAAAATGAACTTCCCAGCTGCGCTACCCAAAAACAAAAATCCTAGCAAACTATTCTCTCTGTCTCTGCCTCTCTCCATTAACCAACCTTACATTAAAATACATGCACACACCTAAAATCCACGTTAACATTGTGCAGGCCTCTCTGCTCCCCCGTTCCTTACTAGGCTCAACTTTTCCTAGCCTCTCTTTCCTCCCCATTTGCAACCGAAGCAGAACACCGTCCCAAAAAGTTGCAAACTGCTGGAGCCGCCGGAAAAGCCCTAAAAAAAGCAAAAAAAAAACCCAGGTGCATCTGACACCCCCCCCATCACGCAGGCTAGAAACAGTTGCATTTCAACTTGAACAGCAACGTGCAAGCGAAAGGAGTCCGAAAGATTAATTTGATTGGAATCTAAGGGGCTGCCTCCTTAACCGTCAGAACGTTCGTTTTATTTCCTGTTGCAGTTTCTTCTCTCTCCCCCCCCCCCCGCACGCTTTCTTTCGCCACTGATGATCAAAGGCTTGAACTTCAACCAGCGGGTTCATCAACAGAGACAGACAGCACCCCCCGCCCCCGCCGCCGCTATTTCAGAGGGAGAAAGAGAAAGAACTGAACGAGGAACGACGCTATGGAAATGGTGATTATTATTATTTTTTTAAAAAGCAAAACATTACTCCTCTAGAGGCATGCAAACTGCAGTACAAAATAATATATATATATTAAAAATCCAAGAGCTCCTCGTTGCAAACCCCATAGCAGGGATGCAACGCGAAGATGATCAAAGGGGATTTGAGGGGGTTGGGGAGGGGAGACAGAGAGGAGGGGAGAGAGGTGAGAAACCATGTGGAAGAAAGTTGGGGGGAAAAGTTTAAGAGGGAGACAGGACCCGAGCAGCGTCGGGACGAGGCGGAAAAGCGGTCTTCTCCCCCCCCCCCTCCGCACCTCCCCTCCCGCTCTTAAAAAATAAATAAAAATAAGCACCGGTTGGTGCGAAAACTAGTCGGCTTCCAGAGAGGCTGATTCAATAGTGTCCAAGTTGCAAAGGATGGCGGGGGGGGGGGGGGAGAGAGAGAAACAGAGAGGAAAAGATTGAAATAAAAATGATGGGGTTTTTTTTTTCTTCCCCTTTTTAAAAAATTGCAAAGACAAAACCTCTCCAAGCGCGTCCCTACAATAAACTGTGGGGGAGGAGGGGAGGGCTTAAAGGTCTTCGGGAGACGCCGAGAGGGCTGCGGCGAGTGGGTTGGCTCCTTACCTGCTGCCCGTTTGGGTGCCTGCTGTTTCCTCCTTGGCATCGCTGTACTTTCTCCAATCTCACTTCTCTTTCCAGATCCGAGGAGCCTTGGAAGCTCGCGGGGCTTGTTTTCTCTCTCTCTCTCTCTCTCTCTCTCTCTCTCTCTCTCTTTCTGTGTGTGTGCGTGTGTCTGTGTTTTTTTTCCTCTCCCTTCCCCTCCCTCCCTCTCTCTCCCTCTCTCTCTCTCTCTCTCTCTCTCTTCCTTTCCTCCCCTCCGCCGCTTTGCCTCCTCAGCGACCCACCGCCGGCAGCACTAAGCACCCGTCTCTCTTCTTTGGCACTTCTCTGACGAGATCAACCTGTTCGGATTCTGATTCTTAGGATTTAATTTTAAAAAGGAAAGGGAAACCGGGATGGGGTGGGGGGTGGGGGGAGCGGCTGCTTTTCTATCTCTCTCTCTCTCTTTTTTGGTCTTGTTTGAACTGTTGCAAGACTTGCTTTGATGCAAAACATCCAGGAACATCAAATGCAAAAAAAGAAAAAGAAAAAAGGTGCCGGGATTTATTTTATTTTTGTTTTTTGAAAAGTGATCAATAAATAGCAAAATATAGATATGCAAAATATTTTTTTTTTAAAAAAAAAGCAGCTCAGGCGGTTGTTCCCCCCCTATTTCCTCTCTTTCCCTCTCAACCCCCCCTCTTTCTCTCTCTTATTTCTCTCTCTCCCCCCCCCCCTTCCCTCGTCGCCTCCTTCGCGTAGATCTATATGGCGGATTGGTGAGTGTTGGCTGAGAAAACTGCAGGTTTGTTGCTGTCAGATGCCAGGTTGTGAGTGATATGGAAGAGGACAGAGAAGCTTTGGATGGGAGGAAATCTGGTGTTCACACACACACGCACATCCACACACATCCACACGCACATCCACACACACACAGGCACAAGCACAGGCAGGGCGAGGCGATGCCAGCGAACATCGATCCACTGAGCAAACTGTACATTAACAAACTCCTCCTCCGCGACCTGATGACAGGATGAAATTTACTCCGAGCAGACAGAAGGCAGTCAGTTTATTAAAGAGACAGGGCTTTGCTGATCACAGGCACTTCGGCGGGAGGGGGACGGAAGGAGCGAAAGAGACCACCTTATTCAAGCAATCGCTCCTCCTCCAGTGCCAAGCTGTTTGTGTACTCACCTCACCTCTCTCCTCACCCCCCCCCCATAATATGATCCTTTCCTGGCTAGCCCCCCTTTCCCATCACTGCAGGAAACTGGACCAAATTGTGCCAACCTCCCCCCATCCCAATCAGGGCACTGGAAGATCGATTCCATGCAGGATCCAGCCTTGACAAGCAACTGTTCAGGTGAAGTGGACAGTGCATCTGAGCATGTTCAGAGTGCCTCTCCCTTGCCCAGGACTGCCTGAGATATCTATACCCCTGCTCTCACACATACACCATCCTTAATATTAGAAAGGGTTTAAAAACAAACAAAAAAAACACACCCTTCTATCTGATTCCCATTCTTTCACACACACAGTTGGGAGGATGGTACATGATAAAGTTCTCTCTTTCCCACACTTTTGAAAATAGATTGCTGACAAGTTCTCACCATCAGAGAAAGACACCCAGGAGGTGTTGGGTTGCCTCTGGAACAAACTGTATGAAGTTTCCTTTATTTCCTTTTCCTCTGTTTCGCCCAGGTGTTTGGCGGCGATAGCCAGATGAAGGCTGTAGCTGCTTGCAGCTGGTAGGCAATGAGAGAAAACCCCTCGAATTGGAGGAGGCTATGGAGAGGTGAGTGGGAGGAGGAGAAGGGGGAAGAAAGAGGGTGAAACAAGGGCAACACGATCCTTGAGGCTTTCCCTCCAAGAGCATCGCTTTGGCGTAGGAAGGAGAAGAAACAAAATGCGTGGACGCCACAACATGTGCATTTGGACAAGTGTACACATCTGGTGGGAGCCTCCTGCCCGTCACAGCTTCCTGCTCTGTGTACACCAAATCTCAGTGCACACGTGTTTGTCCGCCACACGATATGGCATACATGCAGCTTAGCCACCTGGAAGTGATAACCGTGAAGGAAATCATCTTGTGTGAAGTGGCCCGAAGGAGGAAGTAACATTACAGTCCCACTTATCGGAGAGTGATCCAGATATATTGGAAACATCTGGAGGAGCGGCAGTTTTGGACGTGATTGTACATTCAGCTGCATTAATGGAGAACAGAAGAGGATGGAGAGAAAAAAGCAAAAAGCAGTGAGGTGTCTGAGGTAGCTGGGAGAGGCCGTTTGGTGGAGTGGATCAAACAAGGCTGGTCTTAGATCAGTGAAGAATCGTGGCTGTCTCGTGCCACCATCAGCCATTGATTCACCAGAATCTCCACATCAGCTTCTTTGTACAGTGAGATGGGGTCATTATCTTTTGGTGTGCAATAGATTTAAATATCCACAAATGTGCAATAGTTATTCAGTGGTCCAGGACCAAGTGCTAAAGCTTTTGTGCATCATACCACTTTCAGCAACACAGTTGTTTTCTGGGAATTACCCCCCCCCCCATAAATAACAGTCAAAGATGCATCTAATAAGAGCTATAGACAAAAGAAAGCCTTACCAATTCTCTGCCAAAGAAACCAGTCTCCGTTTATGTTGCTGGAGCTCTTGACATTTTTTCTCAAGACAATGCTTCTTTTGCATGATACTCTGTTTTCCCCTGTATTCAGTCCACAGTTATTTTGTCAATGGGAATGTGAGATTCTACCACCCCAAACTAGAACCTCCATTGCAATTATGAGCAGGATGTGGAATGCAGTTGTCAAACTGAGTTCATGGGGGATCCTTTGGACAAAGGCTTTGATGAGAAATCTTGCTTCTTTCCAGTGCCATTTTGGTGAGCTTTGGATGTATCTTATTTTTCATTATTTAAAGCAAAGATTTCATCTCACCTTGTATCAAGATTTTTTTAAAAAAACACACAAATAAAGAAATTGCAAATGTTATTGATTAAAAAAACCAATTATGAAACATAAAATGCTGCTTTCTAGGACAGATGCATCTACAGATGTTAGGTCTTGTATGCAGTCACCCACATGGCATCAAAACAGACTTGGAAAACCTGTTACATTACAGATTAAGCTCACGTTCACAAGGTATACTTCAGTATAAAGCATTAATTTCTCCCTAGAAATTATCAAGGGGGCATAGACATTATCAAGGGGTTAAACAATGTTTTAAAAATCAAGACAAGTCTCATGATAAAAGAAGCAGGGAGTGTAAAATGAAGACAAGCAAATGTTCCATTAGAATATTCTCTTGGGAGCCACCCAGAATGGCTGGGGAAACCCAGCCAGATGGGCAGGGTATAAATAAATTATTATTATTATTATTATTATTATTATTATTATTACCTTTGCCAACTGTCTGGATGATTTGAACTACAATGCTCACCAGCTTCAGCGAGCAGAACCATATGCAAAGACTATTAAAATAATGAGATAATAAAATTATAGTCATTGGACCCCCCCAATAAAGCAGGTGAGCATCCATGGAGAAAACTTTCCACAGATGAGGTGCCATCACCAAAAAGGCCCTGATTCTCCCATCACTTTCCCTTTGGAAGCAGAGGCAACTGGTGCGGGCCCTGCCAAACTGATCATTCAGCAGCGTAGGTTGGCATCCATCTGTCTTGAGAGACAATGGAGGAGTCTGGCAGTGTGATGCAGCATTAAAAAGGCTAATGCAATTGAAGGCTACATCTACAGGAGCTTATAAGATGGTCCCTCATTTTTCGGCTTTGGTCAGACTTTACATTGAGGAGTGTGTGTTCAGTTCTGGGCACCACCATTTAAGGATATTAAAATACTTAAATAAGTCCTGGAAACAGGTGATGGAAGATGGAAAAGATTGAAGGATTATGGTACCAAAAGTTGGGGTGGGGGGAAGAAAGAGTATTTGAAGCACTTGTCACATAAGATAACGGAGCAAATTTCTGTCACTCTACATGAAAAAATGGGTTCAAATTAGATGGAAGGAGATTTTGACCAAACACCAGAAATAACTTCCTGATGGTATGAGGTGCTTGACAGTAGAACGATCACTTTGAGGCTTTAAAGCTGAGGCTTTCTAGCCCTCCTATCAAAGATGCCATAGAGGCAGGATTCCCACATGAACAGGAGATTGAACTAGACTGCCTAGGTGCCCCTTTCATTTCTATGATTCTAGCAAAGTCATAGGGTGGCAGCAGCACCAGCTCTCACTGCAGGAACAACAGCTTCAGAAGCTCCAATAGTAGGGGAAACTGTCCAGAGTTGGGTTTCTTTTTTTTTTTAATAAAAATTTTATTAATTTCCAATTTTTAACAAACACAAAAACAACATAAAAACAAACACAAAAAATCATAATTTCTTTACCTTATTTCCATAAACCTCTTTTCTCGGACTTCCCCATACCTTCCCCTTTTTGCATCCTTTATTTTAACAATTGTTCAACAACCCTTTTTAGCCAATTAAATATAAATTCATTCTCCTTTTCAATTTCACCCTGAACTAAACACAATTTACCGCTGCAATTCTACGTCTTCCTCTCCCTCAGCATTTTAGCACTCCTCAATTTTATAATAGCTCTTAAGATATATTTTAAACTTCTTCCAATCTTCTTCCACAGTCTCTTTCTCTTGGTCGCGGATTCTGCCGGTCATTTCTGCCAGTCCCATAAAGTCGATCACTTTCGCCTGCCATTCCTCCAGCGTGGGTAACTCTTGTGTCTTCCAATACTTTGCTAGGAGAATCCTTGCTGCTGTAGTGGCGTACAGAAAGAAATTCTTATCCTTCTTCAACACCAGCTGGCCGACCATACCCAAGAGAAATGCCTCTGGTTTCTTGTGAAAGGTGCATTTAAGTACTTTCTTAATCTCATTATAAATCATTTCCCAGAAGGCCTTAATCTTTGGGCAGGTCCACCAAAGGTGGAAGAAGGTACCTTCAGTCTCTTTACATTTCCAACATTTGTTATTGGGCAAATGATAAATCTTCGCAAGCTTGACTGGGGTCATGTACCACCTGTAAATCATTTTCATAATGTTTTCTCGTAGGGCATTACATGCCGTGAATTTAATACCTGTGGTCCATAACTGCTCCCAGTCAGCAAACATAATGTCATGCAGAGTTGGGTTTCTCTTGGCATGGAGGATGGTTTGAGGAGGAAGAAGGTAGTGAGATTAACTTGGGCGGAGAGCAGGCTTTTGAGGTGCTTCTTTTTTCTTCTTCAAACGTGCCTGTCAGATACATAGATCCAGCATGTGTTCTAGTGGAAGTTCTGAGAAAGCATCAGGGTGAAGAAGGGAAATCTGATCCACACCTTGGAAAACATTTGACGCATCCGAGAGCCATCTCACACACCAGAAAGTCTGATTCAAAGTTGTTAACTACCGTTAAGAAGTCGTGTCCTTTGCAGAGTCCAGTGCCTCTGTGGCCACTGAAGAATAAAAGAATCAGTGCTAGCTGACTGCTGAATGTCCATTAAAGATGATGACCACATGCTGAAATGGTCACCTGATGCGCTGTTACTTTCCCAGAATTCTCTTGGAAGTGTGTAGCAAAAGCTGCCCCATCTCAGTAAAAATAGTAAACCAGTCTGACTGCACAAAGGAGAAATCAGGTGCAGGACAGGTCACCTCATACTGTAGGGCTACTATATTTCAAAAAGTAAAAACCAGGACACCCCCAAAATCAACGCTATCATGCTGTAAATTCACTCAAGACTACAGCAGCCAGGTCTGATATTTGGTTGGGGAAGCCTACCTTTCCGTAGTAAACTCCCCTATGACTTGGGAGTCAAGTTTTCTTGCCTCCTAGACCAGGCACCCCCAAACTTGGCCCTCCAGCTGTTTTGGGACTACAACTCCCATCATCCCTAGCTAACAGGACCAGTGGTCAGGGATGATGGGAAGTGTAGTCCCAAAACAGCTGGAGGGCCAAGTTTGGGGGTGCCTGCCCTAGACAAAGCCCCAGGGTCACCATCAGCACCACAACAGAAAATAAGCTTTGCTCCTCTCATCCATTCCAGTCTATGATGTGACACCTTCTTAACAAATAAACATTTCCAACAGGTGACTGGGAGAAGGGGAAAGAGAACGACCACAAAATGCAATTTCTGAACTGGTTTATTATGGATGTTATCAGTTTTGTTTTGTTTTTAATTTACATAGTTTTTATTCCATTTTTCCTCTTTTATCCTCCAACCCATTTAGCACCCTTAGATTCTGAACCCCTTGGAGACTCCCCTATTAAAGTTTGGTGGAATCCCTGATTACCATTTAGTCCGGGGAAATTAAAATGATCAAACTGAAGCACCAGGGTGCCTGAGAAACAGAACTTTCCACAACACATTACTTAAATATGAAGCTTTTTTCACCCCTCTAGCCCGGATTTTGGGCAAAAACTACATTTTAGGAAGCAAGCCTTGGATTTTCAACAGGTAAAAGGGCTGTGTTTCTGTGTGATGCACGACTTTTTGCCACACACAACCTGTAGGACCAGACCAAATACCTTTTCGGGTTCAGCAATCTGCTGTCTCAGCTGCTGCCAGGTGTCTTTGGAAAGCCCACAAGAAGGAAATGAGCATGATAGCTGACTGTCTCCCCGTCATGATGGGCATCATAACTGGTGGAGATAATAATATACAGCTTAAAGGGTTTTCTACAATCAAGCACTTTAAGAAAATTATGAAAGAAATCATAAATAAACACTGTTTTAGAGCACCTATAAAATAAATAGTGCATTCCAATAAAGCATGGAGAGAGAGAGAGAGAACTAGCTTTCCTTGGTGAATAAAAGACACTTTGAAGATGCTCAGTGGCACTCTCTACTTCACATAATCTAGAGCTGTTAAGCAATTTTGAAGATTGTGAGCTACTGTACTGACCTTAGATCAAATCAATCCCTTCCTAACAACCCTTGTGGAAGTAAACATTGTGGAAGTAAACACTGGAGTTACAATTTACAGGCATAAGTGCCTTGAAGTAGTCTGGCAAATGCTTGCTTATAGATTCATCTCTTTCGTTCCTATCTTGATGCAGCTGGTCATGTAAATTGGCACGGCTACAGGTGTTACATAATACTAATCCTGCATTTGTAAGAACTTGGACACAGGTGTGGGAAACACCTTGGAACTCCCTGCCTATTGATATAAAGCAGCTGCCTTCAATGTACCCTTTCTAATGCCTGCTGAAAACATCCTTGTTTAAATAAGCCTGCCCAGATTAGAAGGTTCAGATAATTTTAATTTGTTTTAGAATTCTAACTTTTGTATGGTTCAGGGTATGGTTGTAATTTTACTGTTTTATCTTTAGTAAAAAGTTGTTGTTTTTTTTAAAAAAACTAGCAATGTATACATTTTAAGAATAAATGAACAAACAATATCATTTTCCCCCCCTCCAGAGGTGGAGTAAAATACAAGAGTCAGATGCGGTTGCTATTAAGTCCTGCAATAAATGCAGCACCTAGCACACTTGCGTCAAATCAACAAAGCCACTTCTTGTGGAGGTGGTGCATACAAGCAAATGCAAACTTGTTAGTAATAAATACTTATTTATCTTACAAGACCATTTCTGAGTTGCCTTTGAGCCCTAACAAAGACTTCAGCCCCCTGCAAGGCCTTTTACAGTCAAGTCAAAACCAACAGAGCCAATAAAATCATGGCAATAATTTTAGTGTTTCAGAGAATGTGGCTGCAGGGGAGAGTGAGTGGGTGGGCTGGTTGACATTGAGTGGGGAAGGTAAAATGGGCAGACAATTTCTGAGGTTGGTTTGGCCTAGAAAACAAGCCAAGGCATTTTCCAGCTCTTGCTTTTAACAGACACTTGGCTTATTTTCCAAGCTGCTGCAATGTGGAGCCCAGGGAAAGTCACCCATTTGTACTGTAGAGTCATGCCAAAGGTATAAATCATTTGCCCTAAAAATGAAATGAGGGTTGATAGCATATTATGAGGAGAAAAAGCAGCTAAAACAATTACGCACAGCATCACCACCATTATTATTATTATTATTATTAATAATAATAATAATAATAATAATAATATTCACAATTTAATCTTGCAAGGGTTTGAAACTGGCTGTGAGTCTACTGAAATAATATCATGGCATCTTACCCTCCACTGAAATCCGAACAGAAGCTTTCTGCACTTTTAGGGTTGCCATTTGAGATTTTGCCCAAAAAGCTCAACACCCCCCCCCCCCCCAAATTCATTTTTGCTGTTGGAAATATGGCAACCCTATGTACTGTTGTGGGATAATTTTGTGGTTTCTGAAGACCTTTGCTACTTGAGACACTGGATTGATTTTTCTCAATTTTTCCACATTTCTTTGGAATGCTCCAATTAGACTGTGTCTACTTTTTCAGCTTTCAGATACCCAAAATGAGGAGTGCTAAAAACACAACTTGGGAATTCAAAATATATTTTGGTTAAATTAATATAATTTAGTTTTACTTGCTAAGTGGAATGTGTGTAAAATTGCACAGAAATCATTTAAAATGATTGTCAAGTGCTTGCCGTTATATTATACATTGATACTATTTTTATTTAGTTATTATTATTGTAATTATTTAGCATGACCTGACATTTCCATAAGGTAAAAAATTAAAATCCTTTGGTTTTCCAAAAGTAGTTTATGTGCTTTTTCACCAAGTACAGACTTAGCAAATGAAATGTTGTCCATTTACAAAAATAATAGCAGATTTGAATTCTTCACACCCAAAACCATATTTTTAAGACCCCTCACCGAAATGTGCAAAACTTAAGTTTCACCCCCTAAAATGGCACACCCAAATGCTCCATTTCACTTGTGGTGCCACCTTTCGTGACATAGGGGTCCAAATGTTGTGGATATAATATAGAGAAATCCCATGTCACAATTTGTTTCAGTACTGCGGATTTTACTTGAAGAAGGCTCTTTTCATAAGAGATTCTTCTCATGATCTGGAACATGAGAATGGTTAAACAGCTTAAACATGGGTTGACAACTAGAGAATGGTTTATGTTATGTTATGTTATGTTATGTTATGTTATGTTATGTTATGTTATGTTATGTTATGTTATGTTATGTTGTTATTATTTTACACCATTGCTGTAATCCAAGGAGCATGTGCTGGTTCCACCATGGTATGTCACTCCTGTGACTGTAGGTTTCAATATGCAATGTAAGAAAAAAATCTGTGAGTGTCTTAGGGAAGGATAAAATGCAGAGACAGACTTCTAAGTATGGCAGTAATGAGATGGAGTCCTATCCTGGATTTTCTTTTTTTAAAACACACACACACAAAATAAATGGAAGCATTAACAAGGCTTGGTTGAGAGGAGATCTACAGATTTATGGCTTCCTGTCTCCACCAGCAGATGTCATTGTGGCTGGCAGAACAGAATGCCTTTTAAGAAGGATTGGGGGTGGGATTACAAAGGCTGGGGCGGGGGGGGGGGCGAGAAGGGAGAGAGAAGAAAAATCTGGTGTCCATTTTTATACATCAGCCAGAGTCCGTTTACAATTTTGAGCAGAACTGACACTGCACAGGATCTGCAGGCTTGCTCCTTCTGCTATTTATAACTAAGTAGGGGAAAGTAGTTTAGCTTTATTTTTATTATTTTTTATTTCCAAGTCTGGGGGAAAGCCCACACGAGTTGCCAAAAGGGTTTTTGCACATTTAGTGGCACTGATGATGATGGAGAATAATTAATAAATAAAGTAGTGAGCAATCAGCCCTGCATTCCCTCCCCGCTCCCCCCTCCCCATCACTTGTCCAATGGAACGGGCTTGACTGGGATTTAAATGTTTTATTCTGCAGTTGAAACTATAGATTTTGGAATGAAATAAATGACACCTGGTTTTTTTTCTAATTACACTATATTTTCTTCATCTTGTGCTTGGCAAAATATGTATGACTTGGCACAAGTGGATCCTCAGACAGAATAGGAGTGAAAACAGCCAGAACGTTTTTTAAAGCAGAGGAGGACCTATTTGGAAATTGCATTGACTGTATTCAAATAAATGTACTGTACTTTCTCTCAAGGATCCTCCTGAATCATCATCATCATCACCACATTGCCAACAAAGGTCCGTATAGTTAAAGCTATGGTTTTCCCAGTAGTGATCTATGGAGGTGAGAGCTGGATCATAAAAAAGGCTGACCGCCGAAGAATTGATGCTTTTGAATTATGGTGCTGGAGGAGACTCTTGAGAGTCCCATGGACTGCAAGAAGATCAAGCATGTCCATACTGAAGGAAATCAGCCCTGAGTGCTCACTGGAAGGACAGATCCTGAAGCCGAGGCTCCAATACTTTGGCCACCTCATGAGAAGAGAAGACTCCCTGGAAAAGACCCTGATGTTGGGAAAGATTGAGGGCACAAGGAGAAGGGGACGACAGAGGACAAGATGGTTGGACAGTGTTCTCGAAGCTACCAACATGAATTTGAGCAAACTGCAGGAGGCAGTGGAAGACAGGAGTGCCTGGCGTGCTCTGGTCCATGGGGTCACAAAGAGTCGGACACGACTAAACGACTAAACAACAACAATAGTAATATCTGGTTCTGCATGTTGACTGTGGACAGTTCTGATTGGCTAACACCCATAATGTCACCAGAAAACTTCTGCCCAGACCCTAGAGATATATCTATGAATATGACACCAGTCCACCTGTTGGACATTTGGGTCAAGCTTTGTCCGGCAGCCAGAACGGAAAAGTGCAGAAAACCAGCCAGCGGCTACATTTCCCTATTTATGTGGGCAACAGCCAATGGTAACAGACATTTACCCAGAACCATAATTTCAGCCCAAATGATTTGGAAAAGCTTTCCTCAAAACATAATAAAATTGCCTAGGCAGTGAAGTATCCCCAGGACCCTGCAGTGACTCTGTTCATCATGGACAAAAAGAATTAGAGGAGGTTTTTTCTGTGCTTGGGCAATGCTCTGGAATGTTCCTGAATTTTTGGTCACCTTTGATTTGAATTTGCTCCCAAGTCCTGACTTCTGGCTCTGTTCCTTGACTCCAGACCTGATCAGCTCTAGTCATTGTTTCCTCTCATTCAGACTGCTGAAACCCTACAAACCTGTTTAGAAAGAGGTGCTGTGGGTTAAACCACAGAGCCTAGGACTTGCCGATCATAAGGTTGGTGGTTCGAATCCCCGTGATGGGGCGAGCTCCCGTTGCTCAGTCTCTGCTCCTGCCAACCTAGCAGTTCGAAAGCACGTCAAAGTACAAGTAGATAAATAGGTACCGCTCCAGCGGGAAGGTAAACGGTGTTTCTGTGCGCTGCTCTGGTTCTCCAGAAGTGGCTTAGTCATGCTGGCCACATGACCCGGAAGCTGTACGCTGGCTCCCTCGGCCAATAAAGCGAGATGAGCGCCGCAACCCCAGAGTCGGTCACGACTGGACCTAATGGTCAGGGGTCCCTTTACCTTTACCTTTACTGTACAATAATTAAGTGAAATAGAATAAACCTTGCTTACAGTGTTTTTAATCCCTTTTTTAAAAGCATAAGACAATTAGGAAGTAGGGTAAGATGCAAAAGAAAGGGTTGAGTATGAAAAAAGTATTTTTTTGGGGGGGGATTGGGGGCTAAGTGGCAGAACAAACCTAGATTGATACCCTCTAAGGTCTGAGATGCCCTATGATCATTTCTGAGAGCAAAAAGAGCTTATGCATGCTCGAAGAAACTGGCATCTCTGACATTGCCACTCAGACAAAACCATATCACTTGCTCAGGCATGAAAGCTTTCGCAGGGTTTTGTTTTTTCTCCCTTAAATGTCAAGGCAAGATAAATGGACAAATGTAGTTTACACATACCACGGGTGCTTGTCGAGTAAACAGCACAGAGCAAGCTTAACTGAAATATCAAACCCGGCTAAAAGAAGCAAATACATTTCGTGGCA
The DNA here is from genome assembly GCF_951804945.1 of Podarcis cretensis. NCBI lineage: Eukaryota > Metazoa > Chordata > Lepidosauria > Squamata > Lacertidae > Podarcis > Podarcis cretensis. The sequence continues at coordinate 18,121,147 of NC_137175.1, forward strand.
TTTTAATTGAAATGTAACTTTTTCCCGAGTTTTCCTGCTGCACTCGACGGGGGGGGCGGGGGGGAGAGAGAGCACATTGAGGAAAGGACAAGGCTTGCTTCAGTTAATTATGAATAATAACAAACGTTTGGGGAGGTTCTCAGTAAACGCTGCAACAGCTCAGCAAGGTAGGCCAGTATCAGGGTCTAATAACTCATCAAGGGTAAATAAGAAGATAACAGTTCCTTCGGCATTTTTATTTTTCAAAGAAAATTTAATATTTTTTTGGAAGCCGCCCAGAGTGGGCCGGGGTATAAATATTATTATTATTATTATTATTATTATTATTATTATTATTATTATTATTATTATTATTATAGCAGCTTGAGGAAGTGGTCATTTTTAGCAGAAAAGTGGTGGGGAGTGCTTAACCCTTTGCCACCAGCTATTTCCCCTCTCTACTGAAGACTTCCAGGTATAAACATGTACAATAAGCCGTATTTCTTAAAGACACTAGTCCCCTTGATTTCCCAATGAAAACACAACCCTGGGTGAGTGTGACGTCTAACAGTACTAAGCTACATGTGAGATCTGTGGCTGCATCCCCAGACATTTTCTTTTGCAGAAATGTAACCATGGGGAGGAGGAACATGGGTGGCACTGTGGGTTAAACCACAGAGCCTAGGACTTGCTGATCAGAAGGTCAGCGGTTCTAATCCCTGTGACGGGGTGAGCTCCCGTTGCTCGGTCCCTGCTCCTGCCAACCTAACAGTTTGAAAGCACGTCAAAGTGCAAGTAGATAAATAGGTACCGCTCCGGCGGGAAGGTAAACAGCGTTTCCGTGCGCTGCTCTGGTTTCACCAGAAGCGGCTTAGTCATGCTGGCCACATGACCCGGAAGCTGTACGCCGGCTCACTTGGCCAATAAAGCGAGATGAGCGCCACAACCCCATAGTGGGCCACGACTGGACCTAATGGTCAGGGGTCCCTTTACCTTTACCTTAACCATGAGGAGAGTGGGAAACACGTCTCCCAATAACAGCAGTGGGGTGAAGAGAAGACGTTCAAAACATTTTCCCTTCCTGATTTTCTGCTTGAAATATGGGGTGGGGGAGGTTAAGAGCAACCCAGGAGGTGATTTTGATCAGGGGGGGAAAGAGAGTGAATCTGGGGGAGAATTAAATGCCCGTTCCTCCAGCACCAGTCACCGCTCTCGTCAAACTGGCCTCATCCAGTTGTAGATCATTAGAAAAAAAGAAGAACTATCCAGGCATTCACATATCAGCTGCATAGCATACAGAATGGCCTCTCATAACTTGATGCTCTCCAGATGTGTTGGACTACAACTCCCATCAGCCTCAGTCAGCACTTAAGAATACCTTCAGGGTCAGGGCAGCTGTACATCTCTTGGGCCATTCAAAATGTAAAGCAAAGCTGATTGTCGACACTAAAATATACATATTTTTCACAATTAATTTGGAGCAAGGAATGTAGGAGGATACAGCCATTGCAGGTTGGCAGAGAAGAAGAAGAAGAAGAAGAAGAAGAAGAAGAAGAAGAAGAAGAAGAAGAAGAAGAAGAAGAAGAAGAACAACAACAACAACAACAACAACAACAACATCCTGCCCGCCCTCCCAAAGGAGCCCAGGGTGGCAAACAAATCCATAATTTAAAATCAAAAACATTCCCATAACAACAACAACAACATCCTGCCCGCCCTCCCAAAGGAGCCCAGGGTGGCAAACAAATTCATAATTTAAAATCAAAAACATTCCCATATTGTGCCAAAGATCTGAAGAGTAGTTTCTCAGAGCAGGGAACGGAAAACAACTACAGCACAGTTTCCAGGAGATTGTTTATGAGAATGCCCTTGCGGTATCTCCAAGCTGGTAGGAGATCCGTCTAAAAGCTGCTCCCTACATTTCTTCATTATTATGGTCATCATCATCTTGGAAGCTTTGATGAAGCCAATTTATGGCGGGCTATAAAGGCAATGTCACTCCTTGCCAATTTTTTTGCTGTGCAAACTGTGGGACAAATCCTGCCAGTGCCCGTGGATGTTTATGACAAGAATTGTGCCTCTACTGTCATCCTCACCCAAGTCCTTTCTTAAAAGATGGGACTCAAGAAGCCTCCTGTAATTAAACCTTGCATTCCAACAAAGTTAAAGAGTTTGACTTCATCAGGCCCCAGTGAGAAGGCTTTATGAATCCACTCCCTCTCGAGGCCTGCCTGGGTTGAACTCTTGACGCCACCACCAAACGGATCCTTCATTTTATTTCCATGGCATGTCTGCTGGTTGTTTGCTCAACATGTCAATAGTTTCCCCCAGTGCTTTTTTTTCTTTAAAAAAATGTTTAGGGGTACTCTCATTTTCCTACTCATGTTGAAATACTGCCCCTCAATGAGGCCAAACTTAGATTCACAATTGTGTTCATTTCCGACTTCCGGGTTAGCGCCATCGGCAATGGCGGAATTCCTCTGATCCAGAGGAACCCGCTCTGCGGGTCTTGCCGCCGCGGCGAAGGCGGAGACCCTTTAAAAATCCCAGGCGGAGGAAGCCTGGGAACGTGGGATTCAGCTGACACCAGGAGCGCCCCCCCTACCCACAGGAAAACCCCTTTTCGGGGGTTCCAAAGTGACGTGGGGTGAGAGGCACGGTGTTTTGAATCGACCGCTATTTTTATGGAGTGAAGCCGCACAGCCGTTGTCGGAGAGCGCTGACTTTTTTCTTGTGGACAACTGGATTTCAAACAACAACCCATGAGTAGAATGGAAATTGGACTTTTAAAGTATTTTAAAATTGGCACCGATCGGGGAAGGTCTAAACAGGAAGTCCGCCTCCCCTTTCTGTAAACTGAAGCAAAGAACCTGTCAACTAAGGTCGTGGAGAGTATTATGTAAAGGATTTTAATTCTACTGACTGAAATTGCCATCAATTTTTCTTGGAAGCAGGGGAGCCTGCAGGAGAAGGACAAAAATTGGGATTTGAAGTGCCATCTCCCTGAACCCGGGAGTGGTCCGTGAGAGCCCGTTGATGATGAATAGATCAATTTGACAGCTGTCAAGTTAGCTGTCAAGATACAAAAGAAGGACTTTGTTTCTATTGTCTATTTTTGTTACAAGCTTATGTTTTAAAAGAAGGAAGGACTGTTAACGTATGGGACTTTTGGGTCTGTGCTGAAAGGAGTGAAATGGAACTTGAATCCCTCTAGAGGGAGCTTTGGGACATTGTCTTAAGGAGCAGCTGGGAAATTTTTTTTGACCTTGGACTGTTTAAGGATGGCGGTCGGGAAGGAAATTGAGTCTGAACTGAACAGGACATTTTTTCTCTTGGGAAAGCTGCAAGATCAGATAAATGTTTTGACTACTAACGTCATAACTTTGGGAACAAAAGTGGGTATTAGTAAAGAACCCGATAAGAATTCGGCACAGGAACCTCCTTCAACTGAACAAACCGGAAAATTTGAGAAGGAGAATCATGCTGTGATTGAAGTGAAGAAAGGGGGAGCCGTAACCCTACAGATGCAAATGGTGAATTATAATTTGAGGCCTGACATGACGGCAACAAGGAGAAGCAAATTTTTGGAGATGGAAGCCTGGCCTGGTTTGGAAAATGAAAGATGGAGAGATCACCTTATGTGGAGATCAGATGACCTTTGGATTACAAATCTGAGCCAGGTGGAGGTTGGAGTTTTGGGGGCCTTTGGGTTTGAAAGGAGCGTGAAACAAGATTTGGAATATCCTATAGGCCCGATCTTTAACCATGGAAGTTCGGCAGGAAGGAATATGATTACCGTTGGGTTGGAGCTTCCCCGAGATCTGGTTTCCAATACCAAAGAATATCAAAAAGACCGGCAGAGGGGACATGAAAGAGACTTAAGAGCCTCGGATTTAAGATCTCCGGGTTGATGGCTTTACGAGATTGATGGACTTTTGCTGGGGACCGAAACTGGGGAGGGGATCTGGTGGAAGGAAATTGGGAATTTAAAGTGTATATAATATAATTTTTGTTTGTTTGTTTTCTTAATGAGAGATAGGAAATTGGTGGAATGGAATATTTTTTGACCTTAGGGAAACGTCTTAAAAATAAGTATAGATATATAGGTTTGGATGAAAGTTAAGATTGGATAAAGTAAAAGTGGATGGTTATTTGGTGAAAGAAAGAATGGGAAATTATAGTATAATGAGATAAGATATAAGGATAAAAATAAGATGTGGGATTGGTTGGAATATTTATATGAATTAGAATACAAAGAGGGGAATTATAGTATGTTAAGATAAATTATTGGGATTAAATTAAAGCTGGAAGGATTTGCTGGAATATCTAATTGAATCAGAATACAAAAAGGGGAGGTGTGAGGAAGTCAAGAAAATAAGTGAATGTAAGTAAGCGAGATAAAGGTTTGACTTGTTTTTTATTTCTTTTTCTCTTTTTTATTTTTTTGGTTTTTGGATGTGTATTGTTTTTCCCTTTTTTCCCCTCCATTTTTGATTGCTTTTTTTCTTTTTTTTTCTTTTTTTTTCTGTAACCGTTAAAATCTGAATAAAAATTTATTTAAAAAAACAAAACAAACTTAGATTCACAAAATGTTTAGGGTTATGCGTACCGCTGCGTACCCCCAGAAAAAAAGCACTGGTTTTCCCTTCTCTTGTGTGCAATAAGGTGCATTTGCTTTCACAGATGGTGTGGGTGGCTGACACATTCATTAGCCGAACAGGGTCTTGTGACCCAACATAATTCTTTCAATGCATGGTGGGTGTCCAAATCTCTCTAGTAATTAGTGCTATTCTTACACCTTCCTAATCATTTGGGACCTCAAGACTCTAGGGACTCAGCTAGATTGGAAAAGAAAAAGTGATTTATATGCGTTGTATATGTGATATAGCATTGTGCCACCAGATGGCGGTGTGGAGTCCCGTTTTTCTCTAGCTGTTTTCCCTGTTTAAATTTACAACGCGTTTAACAGAAACGCTTCTTTGATGTGTGTAGATCGAGCCTATGATAGCATTCCCCAACCTGGAACACAGGAAGCTACCTAATAATATGCAAGGCCATCTACATAGCTCAGGATCGATTGCATTGACTGGCAAGAGCCCTCCACAATTTCAGACATGATCTGTTCCACCTGGGATGTCAGAGAATTCTGATGAAAATGGAAATGGAGGTCAAAATTACTGAAGTTTGTTTCTTTGTCCCATGTCCAGGATGGAAATCAGTCCAGCAAATATAACTGGCATTTCCTGCTGCTGTTTTCAGTTGGCAAGCAATAAGCAATCGATGATATTCTCCCCTCTCCATATGTATTGCCCTTCCTTCGCACAGATATGAATTGTGTGGAATATAACATACAGAATTAATTATGTAAACGTCTGTCTCAGAGACAAATAAAGTAGGGTTTGCATACATCCTGAAATTTCTGAACATAGCCCGAATACAGCAGTCGGAAACAGTTCTGGGTGGAAATCACTGAAACATCTGGGAAAATCGGGACATACAGCAACCCATATTGGAAGGCTAGGTTTTGCCGAATTTCCTTTTTCAAAAGCTCAAAAACTTCAGGTTTTTTTAAAAAAAAGATTTTGCCAAAAAAACTCAACAACTTTGTCCGTCGTCGTCCCCCCCCCCCCCCGAAGCTCAACAACTCTGGTCCCAGCTTTTTTTGGCCACCCTAAATAAAGTAGTATTATGTTCAGAGATGCAATGTGTGACATTTTAATGTATTTTTAATCTTTGTTGGAAGACACCCAGCAGGGCTGGGGAAACCCAGCCAGATGGGCGGGGTACAAATTATTATTATTATTATTTGTCAGAAGCTGCAGCGGAATGGAAACAGCACTGCATGCAACAAGCAGAGATCAGAATTGAAATCAATCCATTCTTACATCCCTACTCCCAGCCCTACCTAGAAGTGCTGAGGGACTGAACCCGAGTCCTTTTGCACACAAAACGTGTTCTCTACCACTGAGCCACAGTGCTTCCTCCAAAGTCTTTTTGACTGCCTGGTCTGATGGGCACCAGGTTGGGGACACATGAAGGCTATGAAGACCTATTATTCTTATGGGTAGCCTTCTAGGTCAGTTTAAGACCTTTCATCCAATTAACCTTTACAATGAATTACGCAGAAGTGGCTGAACATCTTACAATGATTCTGTGTTATCACACAAAGTCACTCTATATGGTTTAGTTTTGCTTTTGCTGCTTACAGTGAATACCTTCCCGCACCATTTTGCATTTGGATTTATTTATTTTTAATATAAAAAAAGAGAAACCATTCTGTTCTGAATATGGAGACCTCTGTGTGGTAACTGACTGGCACTTCAGAGTATTTGCTGAGAGTCAGAAAAAGGGTATAGATGGAGATGAAAGGAATTTACCTGTCAAAATAACGGCTCTATTTGGTTACCTCTGTCCATGGGACAGTTTTTGTAAACTGTCAATCAGTGGCTTGCTAAATAACCTCTCCAAAGCATAATCCACTTTTTCAGAAGATATCGGCACGTCAATCATTTATTGAATCAAAGCCAAAATTGAAGCCATGTAAAGCCCACTTTGTCAATCATTCCTCGTTATTCTTTCCACTAACCACCTGACAGCTTTTAAGTTTCTGCATTTTCTATTCCACACAGTTTAGTTAAGAGTCTTTCATTTTTTTTTTAATTGGCCTCCTTTTATGATCGGTAGCTAAGCAACTAATATGTTGTTTTATATGGTAATAATGGGTGCAAACTTCAGAGCTTCCTTGACCATTCCCTCCTTTGTTGAGAGGAAATTATTTTCCTTCAAGTTGCTAAATAGCAGATGTAGCAGAAACAATGATTTAATTATGGGTTGTCCTGTTGTTTCTATCTATAAACACTTTTGGCACTGCTTAAAAATAAACACTGGCAAAGAGATACTGCGTGATTTTTTTAAAAAGAAAAAAAACACTCATGAGAGAGAGGGAGAGAGGGAGAGGGAGCACCCTGGAACATCTCAGCTAAGGGTAGAGGGGAGGGGAGCCAAGGATTGGAATGGCAAGAAAATAGAGGGGAAGAGCAAAGGCAGAAGAAAGAGAAACTTGAAAGCAAAACAAACTTCAGACGCAAACTTTGCTTCCGTTTAATTTATCCTTGCTTGGCAAAATCTCTGCTTTAGATCACTTTAAGCCCAGCAAATTATGGGTGGAGCAAGGAGAAATCAGGACCTGGAATGGGTTCCGAATGAATGATAATCTCCAAGATTCCTTGGGTTCCAGGAACTTAGCCAGCGTTCAGTGGAGACGTATCTTTATGATATATGGTTTATTTGCACATATGTACAACCCGAGCCGACGATGGAGAGGCTCATAGCATTAACACCTCAAGAAAGTCCTGCTTCTCCCAAAGCCACAGCCTTGGATTCCAGCAGAAAATCAAGCATGACTCTCCCTCACAGGCTTCTGTCTGCAGCCTGCTTCAAGCTACTGGCTCTCTCTCACACTCAACTCTGGATTTTATCCTCCTAACTCCCAGCCCTATCATTTGCCCAGTACTGGCACAGAGCCACTTCCTTTTTACCCTAAAACCCATCATTCTTCTTCTTGTTGTTGTTTAGTCGTTTAGTCGTGTCCGACTCTTTGTGACCCCATGGACCAGAGCACACCAGGCACTCCTGTCTTCCACTGCCTCCCACAGTTTGGACAAACTCATGCTGATAGCTTCAAGAACACTGTCCAACCATCTTGTCCTCTGTCGTCCCCTTCTCCTTGTGCCCTCCATCTTTCCCAACATCAGGGTCTTTTCCAGGGAGTCTTCTCTTCTCATGAGGTGACCAGAGTACTGGAGCCTCAGCTTCAGGATCTGTCCTTCCAGTGAGCACCCAGGGCTGATTTCCTTAAGAATGGAGAGGTTTGATCTTCTTGCAGTCCATGGGACTCTCAAGAGTCTCCTCCAGCACCATAATTCAAAAGCATCAATTCTTCGGCGATCAGCCTTCTTTATGGTTAGGGGTTGTTAACTCACCAAGAAGATGGCCTGGCTTTTCCAACAATGGAATTTAGGAATTAGGAAGGACTCAGAAATAGGATATATATTTGAGGGTCAGGTGGTTAGGCTCTATCAGTCTGCTGAAAAAAGTAACCTGTCTTAGGAAAAGAGAACAATTTATGGTTGAGAAACAGCTCTTGCTTAGGCAATGGTATGAGGAGATACCGCTATATTGGTGCCTCGTGAAAGGACATCCAGAGTGGAGATAGATCAGGGATAGGGGATCGCAGAGCCTGGGGGACAGGCAGTCCTCTGAGCATCTCTAGCTGTTCCTATGAACTCTCCCCAGACCACACTGACTCTGCTTTGCACCTTCCTTGAGTGTTTTCACTTGTCTGGAATGTTCCCTGGAACTCTGATCATGCTTCTTGTTTGTGTGAGAGAAGAAGAGGAAGAAGAAGAGTTTGGGTTTGATATCCCACTTTATCACTACCCGGAGGAGTCTTAAAGCAGCTAACATTCTCCTTTCCCTTCCTCTCCCACAACAAACACTGTGAGGTGAGTGAGGCTGAGAGACTTCAGAGAAGTGTGACTGGCCCAAGGTCACCCAGCAGCTGCATGTGGAGGAGCGGGGACGCAAACCCGGTCCCCCAGATTACGAATCTACCGCTCTTAATCACTACACCACACTGGCATGCCTACTGCTCAAAGGTAAAAATTTCATTTGTTGCTTCACCCACTTTTGGCTCCCATGTAGGCTCCAGAAGGTTGCTAGAAGGGAAAGTAGCCCTCAGGCTGCAAAAGGTTCCCCCAGCTGTGAGTTAGATAAGGGTGTGGGAACCACATTGCTGCCCCTGCAAGCAACTGGCTCATGTCTGGACCCAGTGTGTGGTGTGTGTGTGTGTGTGTGTGTGCACGCGTGCACGCATGCATAAAGGGGGGAAATGCATTGCCAAAACCCCCCACAAAAGTGGACACAGGTTTTTGTACGCTCATTTACATGGAAGGATGCAATTTGCCATTTGAGAAAGAGTATAATTTAAATAGAAACACCATACTGGGAAGTCAGTGAGCAGCAAGCCGTGTATTGGCTGAGCCTGCTCTCCAGACTGTTGATGAGCAACTTCAAGGCCTTTTCTGCTCTCCCTCCTGATGGTTCTTTATCTTTAAACCGGACTTGGATGAGGCAGCCCTGCAAAGAGGAGACTCCTTCAAAGGGAGGGCTGTCCTCTGTCAAGTAAGACACACAACCATTCTCCTCCTTTCCCACCTCAGCAATGCATAGTAAAGCAGCACACACAATGCAATGTGTGCATACTCTTGAGGTTTTTCAAATAGTGCCACACGCAGGAGATGTGAGCAAGCATGGCACAGAGCAAAAATCCATCATATGTTGGTTTCATTCTTCCAGGGAAGAGGGAAGCAGAGGAAGACCTAGGGCTGCCATTTTCCAGCGTATTCACAGTTTCCCCTATGTATCCCATAGCATCCAATGGGAAAGACCTTTCTCCGTCTGAGACACTGGAGAGACATTGCCAGTAGGAACCTGAGCTGGAATAAAACAGCTTCCTATATTTCAGGTGCGCAGGGGTTGTATCTAGTGTAGTGCTAAGTTAAAGATACTCGTCCTCGGCCCAGTATACCTGAAGGAGCGTCTCCACTCCCATCATTCAGCCTGGACACTGAGGTCCAGCTCCAAGGGCCATCTGGCGGTCCCCTCATTGCAAAAGGTGAGGTTACAGGAAACCAGACAGAAGGCATTCTCAGTAGTGCCTCCCACCTTGTGGAACGCCCTCCCATCAGATGTCAAGGAAATAAACAACTATCTGACTTTTAGAAGACATCTGAAGGCAACTCTGTTTAGGGAAGTTTTTAATGTTTAATGCTGTATTGTGTTGTAATATTTGGTTGGGAGCTGCCCAGAGTGGCTGCGGAAACCCAGCCAGATAGGTGGGGTATTATTATTATTATTATTATTATTATTATTATTATACTTGTTCCATTGGAAAAATGTTTTGCACCAGAAAAGGCATGAACAGGATGCTGATAATTTGGTTGGACTGTAGATTTGCTAAATCTGTTGTGCAATGAGTTTCACCAACACAAGTGTTGCATCAGACTCCTCTGCTGTGCATCACTAAAACCTGACCTTGTGCTAGTGGGGCAGAGAATGTCCGACATGGACCATGACGACCAATACTGAGCAAATGAGAGGATTTACCAACCTTGCCTTACTTTGCCTTAACATGTATTCCTACCCACCTGGCAGGAATCCAGACTGGCAACTTCATTCAGCAAGTCCCATTGCAAAAATCCCCAAAGATAGCCGTATGGACCAGCCATTGATTTTTACCAGGGTCCACTTTGATCCCAAGCCCTTTAAAGCCAATGGACAATGAAGCAGATTTAAAATGGCATTTGATGCTATGGGTCTTTGCTGGCTTCTCTCCCCCTCCCCCCCTCTCTCTATGTGTTGGTAGGGAGTGGGGATTTAAAATATTTATTCCTTTTATTTTCCTCTTGAGGCACAGATTTGTGCTATTTATACAACCCGGCAAGTTTAGAAAAGGTTTGTGAACCCCCAACTGCTTCCACAAGTTGGCACAGATTGCCAGCCTTGGCTGCAAGGAAACATAGGACTGCCAGAGCCTGGTGCTGAGCTAGCACAGTTCAGGCATCCTGGCAGAGCAGGGGAAGCCCACTTAACACCCACCTACACAGCACCTGTGCTGCAAATCAGGCAGACACTCGTCTCAGAGGAGCCAAGATCCACAAGACCATAAATATTATACCAATAAGAAGGAGGCAGGGTCAAAAAAGCAAAGGAACTTTTTTTCTTTTTTTAAGCAGTTATAGTCTCAAACATTTTTTAAAGTCCATTAATATTGCAAAGAAGGAAGGATCTTCCAGTCTCATTTTTTTTAAAAAAAATTCATTACGATGTGCAAAACATGTGGCCTGCTTGGCATCCAAAACAATGTGGCTTCAGGCTGTTGTTGTTGTTTAGTCGTTTAGGTGTGTCCGACTCTTCGTGACCCCATGGACCAGAGCACGCCAGACACTCCTGTCTTCCACTGTCTCCTGCAGTTTGGTCAAACTCATGCTGGTAGCTTTGAGAACACTGTCCAACCATCTCATCCTCTGTCGTCCCCTTCTCCTTGTGCCCTCCATCTTTCCCAACATCAGGGTCTTTTCCAGGGAGTCTTCTCTTCTCATGAGGTGGCCAAAGTATTGGAGCCTCAGCTTCATGATCTGTCCTTCCAGTGAGCACTCAGGGCTGATTTCCTTAAGAATGGATAGGTTTGATTTTCTTGCAGTCCATGGGACTCTCAAGAGTCTCCTCCAGCACCATAATTCAAAAGCATCAATTCTTCGGCGATCAGCCTTCTTTATGGTCCAGCTTTCACTTCCGTACATCACTACTGGGAAAACCATAGCTTTTACTATATGGACCTTCAGGCTACTTCATAGTAAAGCTGGCTCTGCAAACTGTCCCACGTTAGGCAAACCATCTCACCTTTCAATAAACAATGTGGCCTTGCACCTTTAGGTCCATTTCATACCATGGATTGTCAAATATGCAGTAGCCATGCTCTCCACCTGTCCCTATTATAATGGGTCATTCCTGGAATTTCAGAAGCTAAGATCGCTTCTGAATTGATCCTGGAATGTCCCAGGGATGAGCCAGCGCTTGCAGTAGTGCCAAGCTGCCATGTGCGTCAGCTGCCTCTCGCACCCCAGTGTTCATCAAGGGAGTGTTGGAGGTGAGGGCTTCCTTCACAGATGATCGTTCTTACAACCACGCCAGCTCCATGTGTCTGCTGGTTGCCAAAACTGGCACCCTCCTCTCTCCTCTGTACTAGAGAGACATAAGCACCAATTCTTGAGTCTCTACCTCACACCTGGCTGTGGGCCTCTTTGTTCCTTGGCCATCACCCCCCACTGCTTTAAGGTTAAGGGACCCCTGACCATTAGGTCCAGTCGTGACCGACTCTGGGGTTGCAGCGCTCATCTCACTTTATTGGCTGAGGGAGCCGGCATACAGCTTCCGGGTCATGTGGCCAGCATGACTAAGCCACTTCTGGCGAACCAGAGCAGCACACAGAAACGCCGTTTACCTTCCCGCCGGAGTGGTACCTATTTATCTACTTGCACTTTGACGTGCTTTCGAACTGCTAGGCTGGCAGGAGCAGGGACCGAGCAAGGGGAGCTTACCCCGTCGCTGGGATTCAAACCGCTGACCTTCTGATCGGGAAGTCCTAGGCTCTGTGGTTTAACCCACAGCACCACCCACGTCCCCCTCCTACTGCTACTAGGGGCCATATTCCAATGAAGGGCAGGATCAGAGCCAAAAGTGAACAGAACTGCCATCTTTTTTCTTCTTCCATCCATTTCTCCCCATTTTCTTTGCCACTTCCTCCCTTCCTCCCACCATCTGTCTGTCTTTGGTTCTTAAACCCCTTTTATCTTCCTTCCTGTCTTCCTCCCCATCCAGAGAGCTGCTGGGGGAGGGAAACAGCACCCTTACCCAGGGGTGCTGACTTGAATAAAATATTGGGGCGGGGGCAGTAAGCCCTGCTCTGCATAATTTATCACATGACTCGGTGCATGGACACCACTTGAATGGCCATGCCCATCAAGTTGGTGGGATGGTGGCTGTCATGTGACAAAGGTATTTGAGAGGAGAAGCATTAAAGGAAGCAGTAAAGGAATCTAGAAATGTTGTGAAATGCTGAAAAGCTGCAGAATCATTTAGCATGATGAATCACTGTGACTCATCTTGAGGAGGACTCATTCTCTGTATAAGTATTGTACAGTGGTACCTCGGGTTACAGACGCTTTAGGTTACAGACTCCGCTAACCCAGAAATTGTACCTCAGGTTGAGAACTTTGCTTCAGGATGAGAACAGAAATCGTGGCGTGGCGGCAACAGGAGGCCCCATTAGCTAAAGTGGTACCTCAGGTTAAGAACAGTTTCAGGTTAAGAATGGACCTCCAGAACGAATTAAGTTCTTAACCCGAGATACCACTGTATCTGCTTGCAGGCCGACTGTGTCTGTCAGTCTCTCAGTGTGTGTGTGTGTCTGTGTGTGTGTGTGTGTGTGTCTGTGTGTAAAAGTGGAGCCTGTGATCTGTGAAGCCTTGGCTCAATGGAGACGCTGTGACTCAGTAACTCTGTGTATGCTCTGAAGCTAGTTTAATCTTCTGTTCACTATGCTGTTATTTGCAAACAAGTTTATTTTAACTCAGTAAAACTTTTGTTCTTTTACTGAAGAAGACTCTGCGTTATTAATTTACACTGCGCATCAGTGGCCCCCTCAAATATTTTCTTGGGGGTGAAGGCCCCTTGGCCCCTTGGAGTTGGCTCCTGTGCCCTTATCAGCAGCCACATAAAATTAAGCCAAGGGCCACAGGTTGCCCCCCCAAAAAAAATTCTAGAGATAAAAGGTACAATGACCCAATGCAGGGGGCAGCTTGCAGGGAAGGAATCTGCACAGGGGACGGTGGCCAAGTTTGATTTCTTCAGCAACAACAAGGAAATACATGAGGCAGAGGAGTTATAAAGTCAGAGGTGAGCTTCTCTGTGATCCGATCCTGTAAGTTAGATGAAGGGTTCACAATTCCTGAACTGTCCTAATAGACAATGAATTGCCATGAATGTTGGCAGAAATGCAACAATCGCTTCACGTTAATGGCTGGGGCTGATCGGAGCCATAGCTCAAAACATCTGCAGGGCACCAACTTGGGGAAGACTGTTCTAATGAAAAGGTCAGCTTGACTCTTCTCACCCCTGCATCAATGTCATACTATGTGATTAGCACTCATCTGTATTTAGATTTAGATTTGGTCTTTGGGGGGGAGGATTTTTTAATGTGCCCCCAGGCCACTTGGATAAACAAAATGAAGTTCTACCGTCTCGCATTATGACAATTCTCCAAATACCCCGAAGTGTGTGATTAAAGCAATTAAGCCTACTAAAATTACCCGAAAACACAGAGATTCAAGATTCAGCCATGATTGTTTCCCCCCCGCAGTTATAAAATTCTAATCAGATGCAAAGATAGGACAAAGGCAGTTTCCCCTGAACAATGTGGGATTTCGAACAGGGACACTGTTGTTAATGCAGAGATTAATACTCTCAGCTAGAACCAGAAATGCAAGCACACCATGAGAAAACTTTGAGGGGAGAGGATTGTTTATTTTGAGGTTGCTTTTCTAGGTTTCAAACCTGGAAAAAATAAAACTGAAACTCCGCATGCCAAGATTAGGCAAGCAATTTAAGAGGTGACCCTTAATTTAAAGGCACAGTAGCATGTCCGGATAGCGGATTGTTCTTAAAGGATCCTTGTCGTTAAAGGAAGAAGGTAAGCCACAATGCCACATTTCATATAAAAATAGAGGCCCCAATCCAGTTCCAGTCACATTCAATTCATCACAGAGTCATTGTCAGTAAACCCAGCTTGGGAATGTGCCTTACAGCCACCTGAAAAATATGTATTATATCCGTTCAATACATCCTAGAATGAACATGGCAATACGGAATAGGATTTATCTCAAAATGTGCAAGTGCTATAAATGCAGAAATCTGCTTTCTTACACATTCCCAACTCTCTTGCTGGATCACACTTTACGGACACTTCCTAGCCGAGCCCTCAGAATTAATGTGCAATGTGTGTACCTATTATGTTTACGTACTTTATTAAACATGCTTAAGGGACTAGAGTTAATGGTACCACAGGACAAATCCATAACACCATTTCCCGTGTAAACCTTCTTTCCCATTCCCTATTTGCCCTCACAATGACCCTGATAACAGAGAGCTGGACTAGTCTTTGGAGACTATGATGTCATTCACGCCAGTTAATCTCTTCTTCCTGAGTAGCTTTCAAACATATATTTTGTATCCCAATGCATAGTTAGGTGCTGGACAGTTTAGGGGGACAAAATCAGATGGAAACCTCTCCCACACAAGTACATGTTTGCTCAGGACTAGGTTCCACTGTGTCCAACGGTGCTCATTGCATGAGCTTGCAGTCTTAGGAAATTAGATAAATCATGCAATGCTTTCAAAAGTATTCAAGTCCTCTGCATGTGTTGCCTTGCTGTAATCCCTACAACAGCCATGCAAATCGGGCAGTATTAATATAATATCCCCACATTACAGGTGAGAAGGTGAAGTTGAGAGAATCATCAAGGCCACCCAAGAGGGATCACTTGATACCCTCCTCCATCAGTCTGGCCCATCACATGAAGAGGATGGTTGTATGCTTGCTCTGCCTCCCTTACTTCTTCTTCTTCTTTGGCTATTACTCATAAACGTCCCCCACCGAGTCAACTTTAAAGGTGCCTAGAACACCCCCCAAAAAAAGACCTCTTGACCTATTTGTCTGGAATTTGGCAGGTTTCTTACCTAGAAGCAACTCTCTTATATGCATGCTACTTTACACAAATTGCCTATATAACAATAGAGAGGATTCGAGATTTTGTTAAAACCACCCCAAACTGTAAAGGCTGCCCTTGCAGAAAAACCACTATAGTTATCCTTCTGAAATTTGGCAGTAATCATTCCATCAGAAGCAATGAACAAGCTGGCAAATTTAATCCAATTCTGCCAATAAAATAATGTGTGTGTGTATATATACTTACACACACCCACACACACACACACACATATGACAGAGGTGCACAGACCAAATTTCAGAGCTGTCCAGCACAAATCCCATGATCCTATTTGCTTTGAATACTCTAGGGGGGCTAACATGCCTACACATTTCAACCAATTCTGTCAAAGAAAAAAGTTATAGCTGGCTTTTGTTGTTGTTCGCATTTCAGCAATTGCTAGCTATTGTGTATGCTGCCATTACATTCGAGGAGAAGGGGAAGGGGACACTGTGGAAAATTTAAATGGTAGTTCTCAAACTCAGCCACCTGGTGATAATACGAGCACCAGGGGAAAATGCATTAGTGCAGGTATCTGTGATGAGGATCATTGTAGATTGTGGCATTTGTCAAAGTTTGTTGTTACACAGCAGAATTTGGTTGAACAAAAGCTGGATCTGGACCATGGTGTTTGTGGGGTGGGGGGACAGGGGCTTTAAATCTTTGCCTCACTATGGTCTCAACTGAAATCACACACACACAGACACACATGTCAGTGTTCCCCAAAACACAGCTTGAAAATCTCTGTTTTTCTTCCCTATCAGTCTTTTAAAAATATTAGGCACGGTCCATTTAGTTCTCCTGCACTGAAGGGAATGGGAGCCAAGCAAGAGCATTTATTGGCTTCTCGTGCATCCGCCCTTTATGCCAAAGGAGAACTTCCCAATGTATTGTTTCCTCTGTTTGCAAAATCGCATTGCCTGCACAGCCAAGTCTGCAGCAAACTCTGCAAACACAGACCACTTTTCGACAATGCTGTTCTCTCCCCCCGCAACCCTGAATTTTGCACACAGCTGTTAGCTATGTTTAAAGGGGGCAGGCAGGCAAGTCTGGCACCGTTTGTTTTTGTGTGCGTAAAGTACTAAACCCACCCTATAAATAGAAAAGAGAAAAAAACACAGTTCCCTTATTGTAGGAGGATGAACGCGAATGCACAGAGAGCTCCTGGAATTATCCTGGATGAGCACAACGACAAAACAAAATTTGTTTTGCCTTAACGAACAAAATGCTAAAGACTGTTAACGGAGGTGCCCTAATGTGAAACAGGCTTCCTGTCCAGAGTGATTTGTCAGAACTTCAGGTAAGGGGAGATTTCAAGAGTAGGCAACAGTGCGCACAAACATACACCCACCCAAACCCACCTCACACATCTTTTCCAAGGTTTATTCTACCCAGGCTCGTTTTGAGACAACGTCTTGAAGCCGAATGAACCTGCTGCCATCCCTAGGATGTGTCAGTTGCACGAGGATTTCTTATGTTCTTACCGAAAAGGGGGGGAAAAGAAAAGAAAAGAAAGGAAGGAAACAGCTGGTAAATGTTTCACAGATGGTAAAGCTCTTGGCATATCTCAGGAGAGGGCCACCCATACAGATGGCTCATTATTTTAACATTTGGATTTTCATCTTATTAAAACATCTTTTTTTCCCCCTCCTCCCCGGTTTTATTTAGCATCATAAATTCTCCTACACTTTAGTTAACAACTCAGTGATTTGGGGGCTGCGCGTGTGGCAGAGAGAACATCATTTGGCTAAAATACATATCTGTAGCATCATTATTCTCAGCTCTGATGTGTAGCCAGTGGACTTGAACCTGATTAAAAATACCAAATGCAGGCGAATGCTCGGAAATATGACTTTATCAAGCAAAGGTCAGCGGAGCCTCTACAGAAGCTGAATTATTCAACAAAAGGAAAAATGGGGTGGGGCCGTGTGTCGGGGGGAGAGAAACGCACAGAGGAAATGTTTGTGTTTAAGCCATTACCATTATTAATGCTGTGGAGTGCCGTCTCTCTGACTGTACTGGGTAGAGTCTGACACTGTTGTGGATGTATGCCTTGAGCAGTGGTGTACATGGTTTTGTTTCTAACCAAATTCTAACCTGTCATTTGTGATACAGTGTCAACAAATGCAAAAGACACTGCAATTTGGCGTCTGCCTGTGATTGCACAGCTATTTAAATCCATGCATTCACACATGAAAGTGCACTGCACACTTGTGGAAGTTCCCACTCAAATGCTTTGGTTGGGCGAGTGGAAGTGGCATTTGGAGAAGCGGCATTCCTATGAAATAGCCTGTGGAATTTGGTTGATTTGGCGGAGCTTCCCTATTTCCCCTAGATACAATTTTCTTTTTCCTTTAAAAATTTTTTTTTTTATTTATACCCCGCCCTTCCCAGTTCAGGAAACTGGGCTCAGGGCGGCTAACAACAAATTTAAAACACTTAATTGATGCTACAAAAAAAGAGCATAAAATACGGTATAAAAGTGTAAATAACAATAAAATCAAAAATCAAAAATCAATTTAGGGGGGAAATCCATCCAATAAATATTAGGTGATCACCAGGGCTAGCTGGCTAAATTAGTCCCACTTGGGCCAGCGAGGAGACCAGGGAAGAATGAGCTGTGGGATTCACAAAAAGGGGAGAGGGAGGGAAAGAAGGGGAACAAAAGATCAGACCAGGTTCAAATTGAAAGCCAGGTGGAATAGTTCTGTCTTACAGGCCCTGTGGAAGGAAGTTAAATCCTGCAGGGCCCTGGTTTCATGGGACAGAGCATTCCACCATGTTGGAGCCTGAGAAGGCCCTGGCCCTGGTGGAGGATAATCTAACTTCCTTAGGGCCCGGGACCTCTCAACTATGATTATTCATGGACCTTAAGGTCCTCCGTGGGGCATACCAGGAGAGGCGGCCCCGTAAGTACGAGGGCCCTAAGCGACAAAGGCTTCCCCTTGCCTAGACTGATTCCGGCCAAGCAGTGAATGGAATAACACCACAATGCTACCTAGCTGATAAAAATATAAAAAGAGATGGCTAGAGCTGGCAAAAGTCCATCTGATCTGGCATCCTGTTCTCACGGCGGCCAATCAGATGCCAATGGACAACCTGTAAGCAGGACCTGAGTACTAGAGCATTCTCCCCTCCTGCGGTTTCCAGCAACTGGTATTCACAAGCATTGCTTCTTCTGACCATACAGGCAAAGCCAAGCCATCATGGCCAGTAGCCATGGAAAGCCCTTTCATCCATGGATTTGTCTAAGCCTCTCTTAAAGCCCACAAGACTGGCAGCCATTGCTGCCTCCATAGCTGAGTGATGCGCTGTGTGAAGAAGTAATCAAATATGGCTACAAAATTAGCATCACTGAGGAAAAACAAAGCTGATTTAGAATGAAAGCAATGCTTCCTTGACTGGGCACACATGTACCGCTAAGCAATTTTGTGTATAGGGGAGAGAATTTTATGTTCCGCCATTTTAAATGCTAGGCCCTAAATAGAAGATAGCAAAAATCCTGATATCCCAAAGTATAAACCTAAATGCAAACCTACCAAATAAAAAAATCCATTCATATTTTTACTTGTCAATTGAGCTATTGCTGCAATATTGCTGCAGTTTGCTGCAATCTGCTCTGATTGTATATTTTATCTTTATGAACGCTGTTTTTATTGTGTTATGCGAGCTGGTCTTTGACCGTAATAAATTATCTTATCTACTTGTCAATTGAATTTTTATACTGCTCTTTTCACTGTGGGTTAAACCACAGAGCCTAGGACTTGCCAATCAGAAGGTTGGCGGTTTGAATCCCCGCGACGGGGTGAGCTCCCGTTGCTCAGTCCCTGCTCCTGCCAACCTAGTAGTTCGAAAGCACATCAAAGTGCAAGTAGATAAATAGGTACCGCTCCGGCAGGAAGGTAAATGGTGTTTCCGTGCACTGCTCTGGTTCGCCAGAAGCAGCTTAGTCATGCTGGCCACATGACCCGGAAGCTGTACGCCAGCTCTCTGAGCCAATAAAGCGAGATGAGCACCACAACCCCAGAGTCGGCCACGACTGGACCTAATGGTCACGGGTCCCTTTACCCTTTACCTTTATGAACCCCAGGCTTAGACTAGGGGTCAGAAAAATTTTTTAGCCGCTGGCCAGTCTACTGTCCCTCAGACCTTGTGGTGGGCCAGAGAAGCGGCACCGGGGGGGGGGGGTGCTGGAAGAAGAGGCGAGAGGAGCAAGTATTCCTCCCCCCCAGCACCAGACCAGCTGCTGTGCTTACCTTCCCAGGGGCTGCCGCTACCACCACCACTGCTGCTTCTGCTTCTCGTGGGTAGGCAGATCGAGTTCGTAAGTTCCGTTCTCTGGCCCACAGGAGCACCAGGGTGGCAGTGGAGGGAAGATGAGTGGCGTGAAAGGTCTGGCTCTGGAGAGGGGCTGCTTATAATGGTGCCCAGCCAGCTCAGCCCAGCCCCCTTCCTCCTCTAGGCAGGACGGGGAGAAACCAGGAGGAGGGAGGGAGGGAGGGAGGGAGGAGGCAGTGCTGCAGTGTGTGTGAGGGGGGGGGAATGGAATGGTATGGGGGGAATGGTACAGCCTGAACAAACAGAATCCCTAAGCTGATCCACGGACAGTCCACAGGCCAGATCCTGAAGGCAATTGGGCCTGATCCAGCCCATGGGCCTTAGTTTGCCGACCCCTGGCTTAGACATGCACAGTGGCTCTTTCCAACAGGAAAGGGGATATTGGATCTAGGAAGTCTGTTAGATCTTACACTCAGCTCTCCTTCCTTCCTGGACAGTTAACTAAGTGCAACTATATTTATCTAAAGTGTCTGGGGAAACATTAGGAAATATTTGGATAATTTGCATTCTGTGATACTGCAATATGCTGTTTACACACAGAGTGGCATTGAAAAGGTTATACGTAGGGGAACATGTTGCACTTTGGATAATTAAGGCTCCAATATGCTCATGCATATAAATCAAGCACCCGGTCCTAAACTTTTAGCATGCCTTTTTGAAAACGAGGACGCTGCATCTTTACTTTTTGGCCTAGGGCATGTAAAATGACAAATTTAAAAGCTGGGGACAACAAGATTAAAGGCATAACAGCCAGTGTGGAATCGTGGAAAGAATCTTAGACTTGGACCATAGCTGTCAGCTTACAGATTTGAAAATAAGGGACCAGCAGCCTTGAAAACAAGGGACCAGCAGCCTTGAAAACAAGGGACCAGCAGCCAAAATAAGGGACTGCAGCCTCACCTGTTCCAGGCACTCCAGTCTTCCTTTCCTCCTGCAGTCTGGTCAAACTCATGCTGGTAGCTTCGAGAACACTGTCCAACCAACTTTGTAACCAGAGGTTCAACTGAATAGAATCTGAATCACATGCACCACAAGGCCTATGCAGCCTCAACTTAAGATGGCTCCCCGGCTTGGCTTTGCACTGCAAAGTTTGCAGCAGCACGTGCAACAAAATGGCATCCAGCATTCAAAAAACCCCTCAGCTTGCATTAACTAGCCACACACAAGGCATGCAAGCTCCACCCCCCAGTCGTTCTTAGACTTCATATTGGGTGAGCAACACAGCCAATCAACACAGTTGGAGCCTCCCTCCTCCCTGGCTGGCAGGGAGGGAGGGAGAGGAGCTGCTTCCTTTGATCATTTAAGGGACATTTAAGGGACATCCACCAATAAGGGACAGCAGCGGGACATGGCGCTGGAATAAGTTCTTAACCCAAGGTACTATTTCTGGGTTAGCGGAGTCTGTAACCTGAAGCGTATGTAACCTGAAGCATATGTAACCCAAGGTACCACTGTAAAGCATTAAATGGCTCAGTACTGCAATATCTCAAGGACTGCCTCTTTCCATTTGAACCTCCCCAGACCCTGATATCATCTTCTGAGGCCCTTCTTCTTGTGCGTCCTCCATGAAACATCCAGAGGGTGGCAACACAAGTAAGGGCTTTTACGGTAGTGACTCCCCATTTGTGGAATGCTCTCCCCAGGGAGGTTCACCTGATGCCTTCATTATGCACCTTTAAACACCAGGCAAAAACATTCCTCTTTAACCAGGCCTTTGACTGATTGATATCCAATGCTCTTTTAAAATGTGTTGGGGCTATTAGGTTGTTTTTATTCTTGTTTTCGTTGTGTGATTTGTGGGGGTGGCGCTGTGGTCTAAACCACTGAACCTCTTGGGCTTGCCGATCAGAAGGTCGGTGGATCGAATCTGCATGATGGGGTGGTGAGCTCCTGTTGCTCTGTCCCAGCTCCTGCCAACCTAGCAGTTTGAAAGAATGCCAGTGAAAGATAAATTGGTACTGCTGCGGTGGGAAGGTTAATGGTGTTTCTGTGTGCTCTGGCTTCTGTCACAGTGTTCTGTTGCACCAGAAGCAGTTTAGTCATACTGGTCACATAACCTGGAAAGCTGTCTGTGGACAAATGCCGGCTCCCTTGGCCTGAAAGCCAGATGAGCACCACAACCCCATAGTCACCTTTGACTGGACTTAACCATCCAGGAGTCCTTAAGCTTTTACCTTTTTCTGTTTTTATATCATGATTTTATGTTGGCACCACTCTGAGACCTGCAGGTATTAGACAGTATACAAATTTAACAAATAACTAAGTAAATAACGAAAATACTTGTGGTTTTCTCATGGACAACTGGTTGGCCGCTGCAAGAACAAAGTGCGGGACTGGATGGCTCTTTGGCCTGATCTGGAAGACACTTATTTTGTTCTTCCATGGGACTCTGAGTTCTCCAGTGCAGCTTCTGTCCATTTTCCTCTTAGAAGTTTCCAGCTGGGAAGAGCACTATTGCACTCAGGTCCTGCTTCTGGGCTATCCAGTTGGCTGCTATGGCAGCAGGACGTTGACCTGGATGAGCCTTTGGCTTGAGTCATCAGTCATGATCTTATGACTTTTTCTGGATTGGGAACCATAGGCTTGTCATTTCTCTTCTTCGCACGTACCAGGGCTGGAAGCCTGATATGGCGTTCCGAGGAAGTCTCACTTGAGCTTTGCTGCAAACCAAGCTCTTCCCCGTGCCCTTCTCCAAAAACTAAGAATCTGTACAAATGCTATTTTAAAAGATCAGCATCAATTCTGAAATGATTGCAAATCCATTGTGGCAGTGACTTTTTGCTGGCCCGTGGAATTCAGGTGCATGTTGAGATCAAGGAAGTGTCAGCGAATGATGAAACTTTGTGCTTTGCAGTGCTCTCTTTTAAAAATAACTGGATTGATTTATGACCCAACGGATGGGCTCTTATGGTGAGACCTTGCGTGCCAAGTTGCATCCAGACGCCACTCTTACAGCCAAGCTGTAAATCCTTCCAGAACAGGGTTTCTCGCTGGAACTCTGTAATGCTTGTGGGTGCTGCTGGAATTATTTATACTGTAGCATCTGAAGTCATAGCTCAGAAGGGGAAGATACACAGAGGGCGGGGACAGAGCAGAAGGGTTTGCACAGTCCGGTGAAATTGATTGGCCAAGTCAAGCAAAGGCCTCATGTAACAAATTTGTTACCAGTTTAGGAAATATGCAATAGGAGAGTTATATCACCCAATGATGTTGACTCAGGAGAGGCCAAAAGAAGTGCTTTTAATAAAACACAGTAGCAGCTGGTCGCTTTTCAAACAGTCATGGTTCTTTTGTTTCAAGCCCTCTATTTCCCACATTGGGTTTGTGAGCCACTAACAAAGAAGAGAGTGTCATTACGCACGTGCAGAGTGCCAGTGAAATGAATCCAGAATGCCCCTGAAATGACTCCTGTGGGAAAAGGCCTGAGCATGATGTAGACTGGGCTCAAGTTTTCTCCCCTGGAAATCAGGCTGCATAATATGTGTACCTGAATCCAAACAGTTTTGAAGGAAGAATACGCATCCTGAATTGACAAAGAGATTACCAACAAATAAGTCAACACTTTAAAGAAGAAATGGTACACATGTTTCTGTGAGTACTGCTTTTATTTAAAGGGACTAGAGACTCCACTTCACCTTCTCAAGTCCCAAGCCTGTTCATCCCCTTCCAACTCTATAATTCTATGATTCTATGAAATCCCATCATCCCTGACCACAGGTCCTGCTAGCTCGGAATGATGGGAGTTGTAGTCCAAAAACAGCTGGAGACCCAAGTTTGGGAAACATTGGTTTACAACAGGCTTCCTCAACCTCGGCCCTCCAGATGTTTTGAGACGACAATTCCCAGCATCCCCGTCCACTGGTCCTGCTAGCTAGGGATCTTGGGAGTTGTAGGCCAAAAACATCTGGAGGGCTGAGGTTGAGAAAGCCTGGTTTAAAATATTGATGAAATTTGCACTAAACGGTTGATGAATTTTCATAAGGATTTTAAAAAAGAAAAAAAAAGAGAAAAATGGCAAACTGATGGCAAACTGTGGATAATTGAACTTAAGACGGGGGGGGGGGGATAGACACAGAGGCCACATTCACAACATACATTTAAAGCGCCATTTTAAACAGTCATTGCTTTCCAGCAAAAAATTATGGGAGCTGTAGTTTGTTAAGGGTGATGAGAGTTGTTAGGAGACCCCTATTCCCCTCACAGAGATAGAATTCTCAGAATTCCCTGGGAAGAGGGATTATTAAACTATTCCCTGAGAATTCTTTGGGGAAAGCCATGACTGCTTAAAGTGGTATGATACTCCTTTAAATGTATGGTACAAATGTGGTCTTGGAGGTGGGTGGAAACACAACAGATTCACTTAGCCTTATGCACAGATTGTTGGGGATAGTCATTTTCCTAGCAGTACTGATATGGGTCAGCAATGCAGGAAAAGCGATAATGCCCAGTGCTCCTTGTGTCTGGCATGCATCCAGGCATCCGGGAGGGTGTGCGTAGAACATAACAACACGAAAGATAAGGAGGAGTCGACGGGTGGGAGGCAGCTCAGGTTTAAATCAAAGTTGGAGAAGTACTTGGGACAGGGTCATCATTCTTGTTTTGCACTGGAGGAAGCATTGCAAGCTTCCCAGATTCAATTTCCAAGCTGTTCTTAGATAGTATTCAGTGTCAGGGCTATGGCAGAGTGTCTCTCACCACCGACTGTGGCCACATTCATAGAATCACAGAGTTGGAAGGGACCCAAGCGTCATCTAGTCCAAGCCCCTACAATGCAGGAATGGGAATCTCAGCTAAATTCACACCATACATTTAAAGCACCATGATACCACCTCATGCAGTCATGGCTCCACCCAAAGAATTCTGAGAGCTGTGATTTGTTAAGGGTGCCGAGAGTTGTTGGGAAGCTGTTATTTCCCTAGCAGAGCTACAGTTATTGGAGTGGGGCAGGAACCTTTCTACATATGTGGTGGGAGTGCCAAGAGACAGTGGGATTCTGGGAAAATATCTATAACGAACTGAAAAAGATGTTTAGATTTTCATGGGGGGGGGGGACAGAATCCTTTCTCCTAGGTATCATGTCAGAGGAAATAAAAAGAATGGTCAGACCAATATTTATGTATGCAACTACGGCGGCAAGGTTATTGATTGCCAAAAACTGGAAAAGCAGCAGCGTCCCAACTAAAATAGACTGGTTATCTAAAATGATGGAATACTTCCATATTGCCAAACTAACAGGGAGGATAAGAGGAGATATGGTACAAAAAGTGAATAAGGAGTAGGCTATCTTTAAGAAATACATCAAAATTTACGTGGAAAAAGTAGAATTTCTGACAGATATTAAGTGAATCCAGAAAATGATTAGAGTGAAAGGAGAGTAAAGTTAACATAGAAGAAGAGATTAAAGAAATAATGAAATGAGTTTAAGCCAGTTGGAAAAATAAAGTACTGTATTTTCTGGCATATAACCCAGGAAAATCTTCTCAAAAGTTGGGGGTTGTCTTATACGTCTGCTACAGCAGCAGCTCCTGCAGCAACTCCCCATCAAAGGATAAAACGACAGCAAATTAAATCAGAGGACACCAAGCTCTCTAGATGAAGCAGAAATATGCTTGAAAATTGGCCCCAGAAGCCCTCGGCCACTGGGAAGTGGAGTTGATTTCTGAGCCGGGCTGGAGACTGGGTTTTTTAAATCTTCATTTGGTTTGCGTTGGAAGAGGGGTAGTCTTATACGGCGAGTATATCCCAAACTCTATATTTTAACAGGAAAAGTTGGGGGGTCGTCTTATACGCCCGGTCGTCTTATACACCGGAAAATATGGTAGCGTACAAGAACGGCTGGAAGTCAAGTCACTTGGTGGGTGTCCGTGTGGGGTAGGTGTGTAGGTATGTTGATATGTACAGTATAGGTAGGTATTATATAGAGTAATGTAGGTATGGTTTATGTTATGAAAATAAAGTAGTGTATTAAAAAAAAGGAGTGGTTTAACAATCAGTCCTTCTTCACAGCAAACTCTTGCAGTTGTAGCCCTGTGGCAACACCCTTAATAAATCACAGCTCCCAGAATTCTTTAGGGGAAGCCATGACTGCATAAAGTGGTGTCATGGTGCTTTAAATGAATATGGGTGCTAAGCATATCCAGGTGCTACTCAGCTGTTTTTTCACTGCTTCCATGTCTCCGTTCAAAAGAAGAGAGTAGGGGAATCACACCAGTATTTTGATGTTCCACGTACCGCCATTGCACCATAACATCGTGGTCAGACAAAAGAGGCCTCAGGTAGCATCAACAAAACGATCCAAAGCTTTTTGGTCATAAAGCGATTCTTTTATCTTGCAGTCTGTTGATGCAACAATAGGAAGAAAAGGAGAACAAACATTTGATATTATTCTTTGTCAGATATTAATACTAATCTGAAAGGATTTGACACACGTCAGCTGAAAAAGGTCCATTCGGATAGGAAAGTAGGGAAGCACCTGCAGATTTTTTAAATTATTATTATTCCTGCTTTGCATGACTGTTGGCATCCAATGTAAGCAGAGATGGGTTGATTTGTGCCAGGGCTAGCCCCAGCATTTGTTTTTAAAGCAACGGCTTAAATTTGGAATGTGTTATGAATAGACGGAAGGGCCCCCAAGCAGGTGCAGAGTGCATTTTCTTCACCATTGAAAAAGTAAAGGCCCCCCCAACACACCAGGGCTTAAGAGGTAGGGCTTGTGGGGCAAATTTGAGCCCCTCCAACTGTCTTTTTTCTAGAACTTAAGCACTCTGCATAAGTTACAAAAGTATCTTCCACTGGGATGAATAGGTAAAGGGACCCCTGACCATTATGTCCAGTCGCAGCTGACTCTGGGGTTGCAGCACTCATCTCGCTTTATTGGCCGAGGGAGCCAGCGTACAGCTTCTGGGTCATGTGGCCAGCATGACTAAGCTGCTTCTGGCGAACCAGAGCAGCGCATGGAAATGCCATTTACCTTCCCGCCGGAGCGGTACCTATTTATCTACTTGCACTTTGACGTGCTTTCGAACTGCTAGGCTGGCAGGAGCAGGGACCGAGCAAGGGGAGCTTACCCCGTCACGGGGATTCGAACTGCCGACCTTCTGATCGGCAAGTCCTAGGCTCTGTGGTTTAACCCACAGCACCACCCGTGTCCCATATTGGGATGAATAAAAGGGTACAAATGCATGCACAGCTGAAATTCTGCAAAGAGCAGTTTCATGGTGCTCAACCACTTAGGGAGGGGTATCTGTTGCAGAAAAACTACAGCAAATAACTGTTTGTTCACTCATAATTTTCTTTGTATGCTGCTTTTCCACAAAAAGAACTGTGTCCAAAGCAGCTTACAAGAAAGAAAAATCAATCACTGCAAGAACAATTTCATAACAGCACAATAAAACAACAACGTAATAACAAATATAACAACAAACAAAAAAAAAACCCCAACATTTCGGTATTATAAATATAAGCAAGATTAAAACAAGCAACTTTCTGCCTCCTGGCAGAAGCAAAAATCTCAAGGGAGCTTGATGGTTTCACCTTGGTCCTGGAAAGATCTCGCCTGTGATGCTGCTGAGAGCCCCTCTCCTGCAGCAACTTACAAGGCTTCCAAAGGGAAAGAGTAGCTGGAAACACCCCTCCCTTGACATTGCTAATCTAGCACAATTTTTTTGCAGTGTACGTTTTCATGGTTTATGTATGTTTATGTTAAAGAGAATGAGATAATAAACTCACAATTTCAATATGCCTCAATATGGAATACAGCATGACTTCTTTTGTATTTATATATATAAAAAATTGTGTCTTACATTGATTGCTTTGGTAACCATTTCTCCACAGCTGCAGTATAATTTTTTGTCCAGAACTCACTCTCAACTGTTGATATTTTTTTGCCATCTTTTTTGAATTGCTGGGGGTAAGGAATGGAATAATAACTGGACTTAGTATTTGGCCATTTTTCTTTATATTTTGATATTGTTCCAAGTGTACATCTCCAAATAAAATTATATATAGATAGATATATATTCCCGTTTCATTACATCTCATGGGTTGGTTTCCCGCAGAAATCTCACTGCAATAATAATAATAATAATAATAATAATAATAATAATTCTTATACCCCACCCATTTGTGCAGCTTCCAACAAAAATACAGGAAAACAACAACAGCAAACATTAAAAGCTTCCTGGTGCAGGGCTGCCTTCAGATGTCTTCTAAATGTCATATAGTTGTCAAATAGATAACTGCTGGGAGGGCATTCCACAGGACGGGTGCCACTACTGAGAAGGCCCTCTGCCTGGTTCCCTGTAACTTCACTTCTCGCAGTGAGGCAACTGCTAGAAGGCCCTCGGAGCTGGACCTCAGTGTCCGGGCAGAACAATGGGGGTGGAGATGCTCCTTTAGGTATACTGGGCCATTTGGGGCTTTAAAGGTCAGCAACAACACTTTGAATTGTGCTCAGAAATGTACTGGAAGCCAATATAGATCCATTAGGACCAGGGTTATATGGTCCTGGTGGCTGCTCCCAGTCACCAATCTAGCAGCAATGTTCAGGATTAATTGCGGAGCGCAACCCGAAAATACTTAACTTGAAGCTACTTCAACCCGAGGTATGACTGTATAGGAAAGTTTCAAAATGTTTAATGATATTTTTATATATAATCTTGAATTTCATTTGAGCATCTGCTGGAATTACAGGCAGAAAGCAAAAGCGTCATCCTGACATTCACCCCTCACTCTTAATGGAATCAAATCTAAAGTACGCCGGCCTTCCTTAATCATTAATTCATCTCCTTGTTAATTCGTTCATCTTTATTTCACCATGTACCTAATGAGGATAATAGGGAGCATCAAATCCTAACGGCTGGTCTTCTCTTTCAAATCACGGCATCTGATAATAATTAATTAATAATAAAGACAACAATAACCTTCGTTTTACAGGTATTCGCACACACACGCGCGCACACACTACACCTGGGAGGGTTTGTATTTTAATTATAGGTGCCACAAGGACAAATTAGCTCTCCTGGATATTTAAAGATCTGCTTTGCAGTTTGTAACATCATGGGGGAAGTGCCGAGAAGCTATCTTCATGCAAAAATAATCAGAACTTTCCCCCCCTTTTTTTTGTAAGCGCTCCTATAAGTGGCAGAGATGAAGAGCAGATAAATACTGCTGACAATATTTGGTATGACATTGGTAATACGCAGAGGGACTCCGCGGTGCAGTGTGCCAGCCTAGATGTTCTTTGCTTTTATGAAGGTGACAGACTTGACCTGTCATGTACTAGTAACACCCTGGACAGACTAGAAATGTCACACACTGCTAACAGTTACCGCTTAAAATGGAAAAGCTTACTGCCTTAAAAAAAGGGGGGAGCTGAGGTGTTTAACAAAAAATATGGTTGGTTTCAATGGCAAGAAAGATACCCCTTGCATCCCTTGCTATAATGTCACCCCAACAGAAAGGTTGTTTTTATTTATTCTTATAGCATTTCCCAGTGTTCTTTACTATGCTTATGTCACTCATATTCACAACTACCAGGTGAAGGAGAAGAGGCTCACGGCTCTCACAAACTACTCACATAGAGGGATTAGCCTGCCCCCCCAAAACTGCCAGGGTTTTAACTCTGTGGAAGAGCACTCACTTCAAATGCCAACGGTCCCAGATTCGGTCTGTGGCATCTCAAGGCAGGGCTGGGAAATACTCCTGTCTAGTACCCGGGAGACTCCATCTTTATAATTTTTGTAAACTGTTTTGAGTTTTTTCTTCTTACAGTCAAGCGGTATATATAAGCTTTATGAAATAAGAAAACAAATACCACTTCAAACAGTCGTGGCTTTCCCTGGAGAATCCTGTGAACTGTAGTTAGTTTGTCAAGGGAGGTGAGAGTTGTTAGGAAGCCCCTACTTCCTACAATTGTCAGAGGGGTTTAACAATCAATGCATCTTCCCAGGGAACTCTAGGAATTATTGTAGTTCTGGGAGGGGAATAGGAGGTCTTAAAGTTGTTGTTGTTGTTATTATTATTATTATTATTATTATTATTATTTGTACCCTGCCCATCTGACTGGGTTGCCCCAGCCACTCTGGGCAGTTTCCAAAATAGATAAAAACACAAGTATGCACTTGAATTCCTCCTGAAAAATACAGACAGTGGGAAGGCGGCCTGTGTCCACACTTCACTGAGCAGTCATGTTGATCTGTTTGCACAGAGGTTATACAGTGGTACCTCGGGTTAAGAACTTAATTCGTTCTGAAGGTCTGTTCTTAACCTGAAACTGTTCTTAACCTGAGGTACCACTTTAGCTAATGGGGCCTTCCATTGCTGCTGCACGATTTCTGTTCTCATCCTGAAGCAAAGTTCTTAGCCCGAGGTATTATTTCTGGGTTAGCGGAGTCTGTAACCTGAAGCGTCTGTAACCCGAGATACCTCTGTACAGCACTGAGCATTATTCTTGATTTTTGTGTGTGGTGTTTACACCTCTTCCCATTAATCAGTTCTTCATCTCACACTTTTTTTTTAACATTTCCCCGTCACTTTCCTAACTGCAAAAAGTCCATTAGGTTTTTTTAAAAGTGGACTGAGCACTTTAATCCACTTCAATTACGCAAACTGGGAATTCCTAGTATACACTTTTGAATCTCTTCGGCAAAATGCTGACCTCCTGGAGGAAACCAGGATTTGCCAGAATCAAAGTCTTCAAGCGCCTCTAGATTCTGGTGCACAGGGATTTTTTTTTAAAAAAACAAAAATCTTACAGTCCTTGTTCCATGACTTCTCCCCCTCTGCCAGCTGCACGAATTCCCTGTTAGGACCTCTTGATACTGCGTTTATTTCAGTTGCAGCTATTCCAGAAAGTGCCAATGTGTGAGTAAACATTCTCTTAGACATTTCTAAGCTTTTACAAAATTAAACATTCATGATAAATTCTTAGTATACAGCAGGAGGAGTAGAGATATTAGCAATGTGATGGTGGGGAACACTGAGAAAGCAGTCTT
Source organism: Podarcis cretensis (assembly GCF_951804945.1). NCBI lineage: Eukaryota > Metazoa > Chordata > Lepidosauria > Squamata > Lacertidae > Podarcis > Podarcis cretensis. The sequence continues at coordinate 18,151,844 of NC_137175.1, forward strand.
TGGTGTAGGAACAGGGGTGTAAGTAGTGAACAGGAACATCCCTGGTTTCAACTGTGAAATAATATAGCACAGAAATGGAGAACTTTGGGTCCTCCTGATGTTGTCCGACCATAATGCCCACCACCTCTGACCATTGATCATGCTGCCTGGGCCAATGGGAGTTGGAGACCAACCACGTCCCCATCCTTGCTGTACAGTATGATGCTTCAGTGCTAGTAGATGACTATCCTGTTCCATACAGTAGATGTGTTTGCAGATAATAGCACTGGATAAGCCTATATTCTAAGCTTTTGTGTCATCATCATCATCATCATCATTACCAGCATCATCCCCATTAATCATAATCATAAAATTTGTATACCACCCTATATCCATACATCCCAAGGCAGCTCACAACAGGTACTGTTCCTTTTCATCAGGTTATTTCAGACCTTGCTGGTTGCATGGCACCTCAAATCTGCAGTTCAGTGTTAATTTTGTACTTGACCAAAACATAGGAGGCAGGAAATGGGTGATTAAGGAGAGAAAATCCATAAAATCAAAGAAGTTTTCTTTCTTTCTTTCTTTCTTTCTTTCTTTCTTTCTTTCTTTCTGTTTTCTTTTTTGTGGCTGGTACTAAGGAATACATTCCGACAGTCCGCAGATATTCATTTGTTTTGCCTCCAAGTTTTGCTGAAAACTAAGAACTCCGATGAAAGATTTGACTACCTGAAACCATTTATTTTGGTAGCATTTCTGCCATTAACCTTAGATCATCCTATAAAGACAGCTGGAAAAGAAACAAATAAACACATCTCATTCATCATGAAGTGTGATAATAGAATGTTTTACGAACAGACAAAGTGCTTTTCTCCTGCAAGGAAACCATGCAATTTTAACACTACATATGAGGATATTCCCAAGGCAAGTGGAGAAAGCAAAACTATATATAGGTATCAAGGTGTTTTTGTGACATCCCATTAACGGTTGGGACGCTGCCTGAGGGACCGTTGATGTCATCAGAACATTGTGAAGTTAAAGATGGAACCAAACAGTGATTTGTGCAATTTGCTTTTCAGCACTGAAGCTCAATTCTCAGATGATTTGCTCTTTCAAAAGGTGGGTAATAATAGTAGTAGTAACAACAACAACAACAACAACAACAACAACAACAACAACAACATTGTTCTCGCCATAGGGATAGGGAGAAATTAATTTCTGTTCACATTTAAAGGTAAAGGTAAAGGTACCCCTGCCCGTACGGGCCAGTCTTGACAGACTCTGGGGTTGTGCGCCCATCTCACTTAAGAGGCCAGGGGCCAGCGCTGTCCGGAGACACTTCCGGGTCACGTGGCCAGCGTGACATCGCTGCTCTGGCGAGCCAGAGCCGCACACGGAAACGCCGTTTACCTTCCCGCTGGTAAGCGGTCCCTATTTATCTACTTGCACCCGGAGGTGCTTTCGAACTGCTAGGTTGGCAGGCGCTGGGACCGAGCAGCGGGAGCGCACCCTGCCGCAGGGATTCGAACCGCCGACCTTTCGATCGGCAAGCCCTAGGCGCTGAGGCTTTAACCCACAGCACCACCTGCGTCCCTTCTGTTCACATTTAGACCTGCCTAATTGACACTTTCTGAAATAATTTGCAAACCGAAACACAGCCATCCTTCAAAATGGCCGCTTGTTTAAAATTTGCATTCTAGTTCTCTGTCCAGATGATGTGTACCAAAGTACATATGCTAGAGTAACATGTGTATCAATACACAAATGTGCAAAAATGGGACACATGAGCATAAGTAGAAGCACACTGGTTCATAAAGGACGGCAGCGTGTCTAATGGTGTCTGCTGTTGTGTTGCACCACTGGTGTGAATGAAATTCAACAGGGTGTGGCAGTATATCGATTTAAAAAAACCACAGTTTCATAAGTCAACAGGTAATGCAGTGTAGAAAGAATGTTAGAAACTGGGACAGAATTCTAAAGCAATAATCCTCACATTTGAATGCACCCAGAGGAGGAGCATAGCAGCCACAATATTCTCTCAAGAAGTCTACACACTTCCATATTCACACTGAGTGGTTGGGTCATTGCAAGTTCCTTCTAGCAGGAACATATATTTTTTGGCCTATGTGTTAAAATAATACTAATACTACTAATACTAATTCTAATACTAATTTATTTACACCCCACCCATCTGGCTAGGTTTCCCCAGCTACTCTGGGCAGCTCCCAACAAAATATTAAAAATACAATAAAGCATCAAACATTAAAAGCTTCCCTAAAGAGGGCTGCCTTCAGATGTCTTCTAAAAGTCAGTTAGTTGTTGATTTCCTTGACATCTGGTGGGAGGGCGTTCCACAGGGCAGGCGCCACTACCGAGAAGGCCCTCTGCCGGTTTCCTGTAAGCTCACTTCCCGCAGGGAGGGAACCGCCAGAAGGCCCTCGGAGCCGGACCTCAGTGTCTGAGCCAACTGATGGGGGTGGAGACATTCCTTCCAGTATACTAATGACCTACCACCACCAACCACTACCATCATCTCTTATATTCTTGTTCGTGCAACCTTTGGCGTTGCATATTTAATTTTTTTTCAAGAGTCCATTATTGTTGTTACTACTACTACTACTATTACTATTACTATTACTATTATTATTAGGGTTGAGAAAATCTGCCCAATCTCTTAGTAGCCAAATCATTATGCAGAAAGAACATCTTCAAAGGACACTTGCTTTTCTCTCTTCCCCCCCACCCCCAAACGAGATGAGGGTATTTCCGACACCAACTCATTTCTAATTTATATTTCATTGCTGTGATTTACACTGTTTATTTCTGAGATACATTTTTAATAGTATGGTTTTTGATCTCCCCGAGACTTCCTGGCACTGCCAGCAGCCATTGCAGTCTCTGTGTAGAAGAGACAGGTAGCATCCCGTCAATATTCTCGTGTGGTCTCTGCATTTCTGAGGATATTGGCATTTCTCTGGCTGCCTCACATTCATTTCTTTGGGGGCGGGGGGCGCAAAAAAAGAAAAACTAGGGCAGACGGTAAGTATTACTGCGCCATGCTGATTACAGGCCATTGTCTCTGCTCTGCATACAGGGCTATAGGATTTTAATTTTCTCTCCCAGCTGTATCTTGTCTGAGTAGATTGTGCAACAGACAAGCAAGGAAAATAGATGCTTAATTATTAATTTCTATTACCGCTCTGGTCAGATTTGGCACAGACCTTCCCATTACAGAAGGTTATTTAAAATGATAATTTCAGTTATCGCTTAATAGCCTAAACGTGTTGCGCGGCTACTCTCTGCAATGATTCCTCCTGCTAGGGAGGTCACATGAAGCGCCCCTCCCCCAATATTGAAATAATGACTGAGGAGCGTTGTGGGGCCACACAGGCAAGCCTGAAGGCCAGTGGTTTGGTGACACAGAAAGGGCAAGGAGCCCTTCCAAGTTGGCTTCTTCCTATGGATTTGCCACTTTTTTCAGTCACTGCTTATGAGGCATCTACATAATGTCACCATACAATCATTCTTCTTTTTCTGCCTTGTCCCTGTAAGTCTGTTTCATTTGAGTTGTCACAAAATCTGCCTTTTGCTTATTTCGAAGGTTATGAAGGACTTGAACAGTAGCGTAGTCTGTGAAGGGTTCAGTTGCCTTAGCTCTACTATCTAGTGCTATTTTCCTAGAAAAAGAGGTGCCTCCCTTATTTGCTTATAGGTAAAGGACCCCTGGACGCTTAAGTCTAGTCAAAGTCCAAGAGGCTCAGTGGTTTAGACCACAGTGCCATTATAAGCTCCATTGCTAATAATGGCAACGGCGCCCACCTCAGAGGTGCCGGGACTGACTTCTGGTAAGTTCTGACTGGGGAAAAAAGCCCTACTATCTTTTTAAAGAGGCATAAGGATGGGCCGTGTCAAAAAAACAGGATAAAGACATTAGTCAGTTTCCCCAGGTTGATTCTGAGGGACACCTGACTTTCCATGCCAGGAAGTAGGGGTGGCCATGTGTCCTACTTTGCAGAAGATGGTCTTCTATTTGAAAGTCTGTCAGAGGACAGTCCTCTGTTTGAAGGAGTCCTTTGTTCAAAGGGTGGTCCAATCCAAGTTTGGTTTAAAAAATAAAAAACCTCTGCATTCACAAATGGTATATTGGCCAAAAAGTGAGTAGGCACAATGGTCACTTGGTCACAGTCTTCCCCACCATAGTGAGATATATTGCATATCTATATGGCCTAGGACCCTCGTACCTATGGGACCGCCTCTCCTGGTAATGTCCCAGGGAGGACCTTAAGGTCTTCAAACAAAAACATCTTGGAGGTCCTGGGCCACAGAGAGGTTAGGCTGGCCTCAACCAGAGCCAGGGCTTTTTCGGTCGTGGCCCCAATCTGGTGGAACGCTCTGTCACAAGAGACTAGGGCCCTGCGGGACTTGACATCTTTCCACAGGGCCTGCAAGACAGAGCTGTTCCACCAGGCCTTTGGCTAAGGCACAGTCTGACCCCCCTCTCTCCTTCTGTAACCCTCACAGAACTCTAGCCCAATGGCTGCCATTAATTTGATTTGAATTGATTTTAGAATGAGTTGATTTTAGAATGCATTTCAATTAATTGATTGGGATTTTTTGTAAATTGTGTTACTTTTATTGTTGTTAGCCGGTCTGAGCCCGGCTGTGGCTGGGGAGGGTGGGATATAAATAATTTTTTTTAATTTTTTTATTTATATTATTATTTAAGTCAGCGATGAGGAACATCTAGCCCATGGGCCTAACAAAATACAAAGTCACCCCCATCTGCCCGCCCCCTGATGCATTGTGTGTGCAGCAGGAGAATCAAAAGAGCTGCCCAATAAGAACCTTCTAGAAAGGAAAGCAGGGCTGGGTGGCTTTGCACGCTTCTGCAGAAGGCATTAATGGTGCAAAACAAATGCAGAGGATGTTAAGTCTCTGCTTGCTATCAAGGGGCTGAAAGATACTGCAATCTGGTCTTGGTATAATGAGCTCCTTTTGTTATATTTAAATGCTATCATACTATCCCATGCACCGCAAAGTGTCGGGGATGTTTGAGATTAACAATGCGCCGGCACTAAAACCTCAGAGAAGTCTAGAAAAGCACTAATTATTATTATTAGCGTTTTTGCACTAACAAAAAAGTGTCAAATGGAACCCTGCAAACAAATAACTACCTGTCACTTAAGTGAGTGAAAAGCAATCTTAGCAAAGTGAATTAAAACCCAAACAACAGAAAACTCAACAGGCAGAGAGCGCAGCCAGGGATGGCGGCTTGGCTGGGGGAGTTGGTGCTTCTCCCAGCTATCAGGAGAGCACCCTGTCCTTGGCTCTGACAGCCTCCATCCCCATTTAGTTCTGCTGACACAAGAGCCACCTGGGCAGTGGGAGGTGTATGGGCTGATATCAGCTACAGAAACACTTAGTCACAAGAAATGGAAATTGGATGCTGTTGAGAATTTAGCTCTTTTATTTATTGCATCGGCTGGAAAATGCTTTGGGGGGAAGGGTGGGGGAGAGGAGGGCTTATCAGTGAAAAATTAAAGTTGGACAGCTGAGCGTGTATTTGTTTTCAGTGACATATTTTCTCTGAAATGTTTCAAAGGGTTGCTAAACATTTCCCCCAATGCTTTCCTCTTTCTCTCTGTTTCCTCTCCTTGCTTTTTCTTTTTTCTTTTCTTTTTTTTTAAAAAAAAATATATAAATGGTACATTTTATTTCTCCATCTTTCATTTATCTTTGGTATCTGATTGACATTTTCAGGACACAGTAATCATTTTCTGCTGAAGGAAGTTCTGACAGTGGCAGCGCTGGCAATTCGGCTTGAGAAAGATCTTTGTAGCTTGCTGCTACGATGGCAGAGATGGGGCCCAAGCCTTTAAATGCTGGAAGGCACTAAGGTGCAGGAGAGGGGCAGAGTCCACTGGTAAGACAGCCTTTGTGCAAACGTTTTTTGCAGTTGAACCTGAAGACGTCTTAGGGTCTGCACTGCTGCATGCTGGGGACAGGACCAGCAAACAGCCAACAGGACTACTAGGTCAGCTTATAAGATGCTGACTTACTCTACTATTGGCCCATGGAGTCCAGCTGTGTATAATGGTTTCAGGAACAAGCTTGGAATGAAAGTATGTGACTGATGCTCATCTACTTGATTTTTGTTTCCAAATTTGCAGCTGTGGAAGCCCTTGACCTAGACTGGAGCCATGCCATGAGGGAAGAAGATTGGCTTCCACTGTGGTCCTGACCCTGACCCAGATGCCTCCTCCTAGCTCCTGTTTGCCATTGACAGCTTACCTGCCAGGGCAAAATTGCAAATGGTTGGGACTGAACCATAGCAAAGAGGGGATAAAGGGTTAAATTCCTTCTTGCCACAGTCCTGACCTCAATAACCCTCCACGACTGCTACTTAGTTATGAAGCACTAATATACATGCTTAATGAAGCACTAATATACATGCTTAATGTTATATCTGGCTTGGTCCTCAGGCAGAGGCCATTCTAAGCTCCCCTATATAGTGTATGATCAGGAGATGTTACAGACTAAACATGAGACTTGTATTGTAGCACCCTGCTTGTGGTTAACGCTTAGCTGGAATGAAATATTCAACGCAGCAATAGAGAAATTAAAATAATAATTTATTTGTCAGACAAATAAATGAGAGGCACAGTGGTATATGGTTACCAAGCTCTGGCCTGCCCTCCTGCCATACTGGCCAGCACTTATATTTCCTTAACCCAGCCCCCTTGCTCCTCCTGTGGCTGCCTCTGTCCAATCAGCCTGGTTGAAATTCCTATTGGCTGTTTGCTAGAACCAATCACAAAAGATACACCCATTTCCTTTTGCCCTTTTATGGGAAACAAAAAGCTATATATTCTTCTATCTATAAATGACAAATAAGTAGTAATATATCTTACATGTGTCTCAACAAGGAACCTTAATTACCAGCTCACCTCTTGCCCTCCTTGCCCTATTGCCCTCCAAAACAAATGGTTAATCTTAAATTTTTATCTTAAACAGATGTCAAGGATCTTGAGTTCACATCATCATTGAAAGATCTCCTTCTTTTGGAGGTCTTTAAACAAAGGCCTGACAACCATATGTGTGCTCTAATGATGTTTCCTGCTTGGCAGGGGGGCTGGGCTGATGGCCCCTGTGATCTCTTTCAACTATATGAAATAAGAATCTAGCATAAGGATTTAACATTTCTTAGCTTCTAAATCCTTTGCATAATTACATTTAAGCCAATATATTTAATACATAACATAAATAACCTTTTAAAAGGAAAAGAAATCTTAAAAGGATCTCAGTTTAAGAAAGAAACAACTTTAGAAAAAGACTTCCCAAAATACTCTCTTCCTTTCTGCCAGCCAGATGCTCTTGGCCTTTTAACCTTAGGAAAATATGGCTCAAGTTTAATGGGAGGCACATGGTTTTATTTTACTATTTACCAACTCTTAATTTAACCACTCTTACAGCTTAATTGTACTTTGCAACATGCAAGGTCAGTGTCCTCGCTCTCAGCCTGTAATTCCCTTTTTACGACTTTGAGAATTGTTTTCTGCTATAAATCAGGGGGCCCCCTTGTCCAGGAGAATAAACATTGCCAAGGTTCTTAGGCAGCTGGTCTTCTGCCTGGCATGAAACATTTGAAAATCTTTAAGCTCATCTTAATATACAGGCCTTAATCAAAAATATAAGCTTCGATAAAAATGCAGGCTTATGATTAGATGCCTCAGTATGAAGAGGGACATGTACTACATCAGTAACTGATGATCTTGCTGAGTCAGTGTAGGACCACAGCAAGGTAAGAAGGTTTGCAGGATCGGGCCTAGAAAAGATTCCAATCTGGCCATGTTCCATAGTTTACAGAGGACAGTTCTCTAGTCGAAGGAGTCTTCTTTTTGATGGGTTATATGAAGGGAGAACAGGAGCTGTGAGATGGTCCAGGAACACCTGGCATCTGGCAGCAGACTGAGCAGGTCACCTGGTCCCATTCTTCTTCACTATAATGAGATGGGTTGTATTTCTGTTTAAATTAGAGTCATCATTTCTATATTTGCATCTATACAAGAAATCAGCATATGTACATTTTATGCAAATTTGTATACAGTGGTACCTGTGGATACGCACACCTCTGGTTGCGTATCTTTCAGGATGCGAACACGACAAAGCTGGGAGTATTTTTCTGGCTTTCGACACATGCGCATGCACAGAAGCACTCTTCCGCACCGCGTGCATGTGAAGAACAGGCACCTCCAGTTGCAAATTCCCTGGGATCCGACTGGAGCTCTGGAACGGATCCTGTGTGCAACCAGAGATACCACTGTAGTCTTCTTTTTTGGCGATCTGTAAGTATCAAGGCAGTAGCCACAGTGGACCTGGGACCATGGCGGAAGCAAGCAAGACAGGGAGAGTTGAGGAAATGCATATCCTCGAGTTATTCATATATTTTTTTTACAAAAACGAAACAAAAAACTCTAATAAACTATAAACACACTTTATTTCAAATATGGATTACAAATGTATTTACATAACTCCCTGATTTGTTTCCAAAACAAAATACAAATGATACGAAACTCAATGATGTCTTTGAGCTGTGCTGGAACAATTGGCATACATACAAAATTCTGGCTGGTTGGCAAGCCTGAGAACAAATACAGTAGAAGAGAAAGGGATTCTCATGCACAATGCAAGTGATAGTTTAAATTGTGTTTGAGATACAGATTTCAAATGCATGTATTTTCAATACTGGTCTTCTCTGAAGACCAGATATTTGGAATGGGGCAAATAAAGGCTGGGGATTAGCACCCAATACACAGTCTTTTTTTTTAAAAAAAATAATTTTTATTCGTTTTTCAAACACATAATAGAAACAAAACAAAACAAAAAACAAAGAATTCAAAACGCAAACAAAAACATACAAAACATTTAAACCAATATAACTTCAAGATTGTATTTTCATACCCTTCTTTCTTTTGACTTCCCCATACCTCCCCATCCCTGCATCCTTGTTTAGTGATTCTTTAGCAACCCTTTAGTCAATTATCCTGATTCCCTTTCATTAAATTTCCTTTAGCTTTTTAGTTACAGCTGCAATTCTCTGCTTCTTACCCCATGACATCTTAGCATTCCTCAATTTTACAATAGTTTTTAAGGTATATTTTAAATTTCTTCCAGTCCTCTTCCACTGTCTCCTTCCCCTGGTCACGGATTCTGCCCGTCATCTCAGCCAGTCCCATAAAGTCCATCACCTTTGTTTGCCATTCTTCCAGAGTAGGTAGTTCTTGCATCTTCCAATACTTCGCCAGTAGAATTCTTGCTGCTGTGGTGGCATACATAAAGAAAATCCTATCCTTCTTTAACACCAATTGGCCAACCATGCCCAAGAGAAAAGCCTCTGGTTTCTTAGGAAAAGTCCACTTAAGGACCTTCCTAATTTCATTATAGATCATTTCCCAGAAAGCTTTAATCTTTGGGCAGGTCCACCAAAGGTGGTAAAAAGTGCCACCCAATACACAGTCTTATCAGCCTCTTCCTGTTTCATTTTAGAAGGGTTGCTAGGCTTGTGATATTGAGGTCAGAATGCCTCATAGCCCTAGCTATATTTCACTCCCAACCCAGCAGGTGGGGCTGGTGAGCAAATCCAGGCCATGCTTTCATAAAGCAACAATCCCACTCATGTGTTTGCCAGCAGCCAATCCAAAGATGGAGAGGGAAATGGTTTGCCTATCTGTAATCCTTGTAATTGGCCAGGCCTGAGCATGCATGAAAACGAGTATATTAGTGAAAGTAACACATAAAATGCATTGTGTCGGGGAAATTTCCTTGCAAAAATGTGAATCACAACTGCATATAAAAATGTGTTTATTGGGATAATTTTGTGCTTTAAAAGATGCTGGTGAATTTTCACAAGGATGAAATTTTGTTCCAGCAGGCTTTTGAAGGGCTGGGACTGTGCTTTTTTTACTGTAATTGTTGGTATGGTTTTAAAAGATTTCATATATGTATGTTGTTTTAATTCTATTGATGTTTAATTTTTTTAAAAAAAATTGATTTTTTTGTTTTGTTTTTAGTTGTTCTTATTATCTGTAAGCCACCTTGAGTCCCTTCAGAGAAAAAAGGCAGGATATAATTAAATAAGTTAACAACAACAACAACAACAACAACACCTGTCTGAAACTCTGGAGGCACATGCTGCCAAGACTAGATTCCAGTCCTCTGGAATCATTTATGACTGAAATTACTCAGGTGCTTAGCTTGTCAGCTACTGAAGACAATTTTGTCTAAGAAGGCTTTCCCTGGAATCTGACCTAGTCGTTCTATGGAATATTAATTGTACAACTGCAGTGATGATTTTTTATCAAAGGGCAGGGGGTTGAAACTGTGTCTTGTGTATTTTACATCATTTTACCTCATTGTATGCCACTGTGATAGCTCTGGTTGTGCATCAGTTCTGAAATCTGCAATATAAATAGATTGGGTGGTTATGTTTTAAGGAGGAAAACAGGGCCTCATGGATGTAAATCCTCATGGATATACATTTCTCCCCTCACCTACTCAGGATTGGTAGTGGCCCCACTCTCCCTTCAATAGCTACAGGAACGTCCTTGAAGGCAAACTTTATTATGCTGAATTGCTTTATAAAAACATGCTTCCACCCTCTGGGTCCATATTCGTTTACCTGGAATTGGATTGATTCAAGTTTTCATGATGCAGTGAAAATTGGTGGCATTTTGCACCCAGGTTTTCTTCTTGTAAAAGGAACTATTGAAAGGACTTCCAGTCAGAGTAGGTGAAAGAGGAGATGTGGTGGGTGATTTCATGGGGGACTCATGCTTCTTTTATCATCCACCCCGCCTGCCCAATTTCATCTTCTACTTGTTCATCACAGATTTTAAAGAAAAGAATCACGTTCACAATGGGATCATGACGGCAGCGATCTGTGTTATGATTTATCTTCAGTACTTGCCAAATCATTCTTGGTAGGCCTGTCTCCTCTGGATGTGAATAATAGAAGCCATCTACCATTCATCTTGGGATGAAAGCGCGTAGATGGCTGTATTCAAATTTCCTCTCTCTCTAAAAACCCATCTCTTATTTTTTTCCCCTTCAAAACCCCAATTGAAATGCTCATTTCTTGAATATCCAAATAAAACGTGCGCCACACACAGAGAGAGCTCTGTATTTTTATTGCCGCTTAGCAAGAGAACAACTATCCCATCATACACACAGGCATTCCTTGTTCATCATACCCAAATAGAGGCACAGTTAACAATGCTTTGATGCTAGCAGCACTGGGATCACTGGTTTGATTTTTGGAATTTACACTTGGATTTTCTGGAACCGAGATCATGGAACAAACCACCCAGTTAATTCATTAAAAATATAGAACACTTTCCCACTTGGTCGAAACAGTATACAATGAGTCTTTTAAAAGGGCGGGGGGCAAAACAAGTAGCAGCGATTAAACCCAATCTAAATAGCCACAAAAGGCTTCAACCAAAACCCAAGCTTGTTGGGTTGTTTTTATAAAGGTCTCAAAGCTCTTGCAAAAAAAGAAAGCAAAGGAATGGTCATTGTAAAACCCCTCTGAGCTATTGCTGTTCTTTACTTGCCACATATGTGGTCCAGAAAAATAGCAAGCTGACTGGACCTCAATATGCGAGTGTGCTCACACTGGGAGCGATGGGCCCAGTTAACACTAGGGCTACAGGATATTTTTTGTGTGGTGTTCACTTGTTATTATGAAAATCCCACTTTCAACGAGATTGACATTTAGGGCAAATGTGCAGTGCTCTCTTATGAAGAATTCACTCTGTGTTTGTGTAAGTCTGTTTGCTCTTTATTTAAGCGAGTGGTGGGGGTTTTTTTTTGTTCTACAACAGTGCAATCTACTTCTGTACATGTCCTACTCAGAAGTGGGTAAGGATGCTTAAAGAATTTGTTCTTTGCAAATTTCAAGAGGAAGTGACTTTCAAGTTGAATGTGCAGATTCAACACAGTTATCCTTCAAGATTTCACACTCCTCTGAATTCTGCAATGCATATTTTGGGATAAAGGGCTTTTAAGAAAGGCATGCTCAGAAAGAATATATATTTAGAAATGCACATTTTGTAAGAAAAAAACACTAAAATACACATTTAAACACACATCTTAATTTTCATGTAGATTAAAAAACAACTCACAGTTCAGTGTAGAAATGAGAAGGAAGATATTTATGAATGAACACATGCGAACTTGACACCTCCTGGAAAAAGACTGACCTATCCAACCCTAGAAGTGAGCTGCACTGAGCCTGCATAAGATTGCAGTCCTTGGTTGCAAACCTGCACCAACTTATCTGGGAGTATGCCCCATTGAACTCTGGGCAGATTTACAGGATTGCACTGTTATTGAGTATACCACACCAGAGCCTGTCTCTCATATCCTTTCTGTAATTCAGTGACCTTTTTGCTAATTGTCTTTCATTTCTGTAAGCTGCTCTTGGGGGCCAGTGTGGGTAGGAAAGTGTGGTATATAAATGGTGCCCCCTCAGTAAATAAAAACAATCTTGTTCTGATTGCACCTTTTGGATCGTCTTACGTATTATGGTATCTGAATGACTTAAAGCAGTAAAACTTCTCCCAGATTCAAGGAATATAAGAATTTCAGATTTTATAAATTTCACTTTCTCTTTCCTATGAGTGACAGTATTGCATTGTGTGTCAGACTAGGACCTGGGAGACCAGCACTCAAATTCCTACACAGGCGTGGAGCTCACTGGGTGACCTTGGGCCAGTCATTGCCTCTCAACCCAACCTACCTCCCAGGGTTGTTGTGGGGATTAAATGAGGGAGAACCATGTATGCCACCAAGAGTTCCTGTGAGAAAATGGTGAGATATATGCAAACGCAACAAATAAATAGGTCCATATGGGAAGCTGCAGCTCAGTTGTGCATTCTCTACAGCCAGTGCTAGATTGAGGTACAGTGGATGCTCGGGCTGCGAATGTGATCTGTGCAGGAGGCACATTTGGAACCCACAGCATTCGCAACCCACAGAGTTGCATCTGCGCACACGCGGGTTGCGATTCGGTGCTTCTGCGCATGCACAACTGCCAAAACCCGGAAGTAACCCGTTCTGGTACTTCTGGGTTTTGGGGCATCCTTAACCCCCCAAAAAACGCAACCTGAAGTGTCTGTAACCCGATGTACAGAGTTTCCACAGAGATGGTGCCCCGTCGCTCTGTGGATCTGAACTGTATTTTATTATTATTTTTTAACTAATTGTGGATTTTTATTTTGAGTCCTGTTGAAACATTAAAAAAGTGAACCAGAAGCAAAATGACCACATGATGCTTTTCATCTCCCGGAGAGAGAGAGGGGGGGTGGGCTTTCGTTGACATTTCCATTATATATTCTGGGTGGTGGCGTAAATGGGAGGGAAGTCATTTACCACTCTGACAGCCAAAATGCTTGAAATACTAGGGAGGTTATAGATGGGATAAAAGTTAGCTAGGTCTTTGTAAAAAGCTAGGACTTGTTTTAAGTGAGTGGCAGTAATTATGACATTCATTTTCATACAAGATTGAAGCTGACCTTCAGTAAGAAAAAGATTTATAACTCAGGCAGTGACATTACAGGGTGTTAATGCAAGGAGGCCGAGAATGGCGAATGCTAAAAGATTCAGCCGCTGCACTGAGTAGGCCTAATCTGGGAGACAGGTTTTGGAAGGGAGAATACTGATGAACAATGAGGAGGCAGGCGGCAGTCAACAGACAAATCTGATTGTGATATGCTCCGGTACATTCAACAGAGGCCAGACCAAATTCAAAGAATCCTCTGGAAAATTAGAAGGTAGACAGAAATTGACCAATGTGAGTTTTTGATGGGTTTGCAATGGGCAAGGGTGGAGGGACAGCTTCTTTCTTTCCCTCAGGGACACCCTCTGGGTAAGTAGCACTAAATGTGTGTCTGCTATATACGTAGAAGACCTGGGTGTTGCTGGAGGGACCACCATTCTACGGTTCCTGGCGAGTGAATCTGGGGAAATGGCAAAACTTCTCTGTGGGGCTGTCTCAGTTTGCAGGTCATATACTTAATCTGCTTTTTTATTTCTACAATTTAAATACTCTTTCACATCTTAGCCTCTAAATAGTGTCTTTGGCTCACATTTGGAGGAGGGAGGTCTGGCTGCTAAGAGTGAAATTACTCTGTTGTCACATTCAGACTATTGCCTGGTGAAGTTTGATCTGAGGGCATCAATCTTCCCCTGTAGGAATGGGGGTCCTATTTAGGTTGTCCACCCACAGATATGTTATTGATGTTCATTGAATTTATATACTGCTCTATACCCGGAGGTCTCAGGGCGGTTCACATAAAAAGATCACAGTATATAAAATAAAAATAAAAGTAATAACCCAATAATACACCCCCCCCAAAAAAAAAAACCAGCCACATTTTAAAAGGTATGGGATGTTGATCAGGTCAACCAAAGGCCTAGTTAAAAAGGAACATTTTTGCCTGGTGCCTAAAGGCCAGTGTGGTGTAGTGGTTAAGAGCGGTAGTCTCGTAATCTGGGGAACCGGGTTCGCATCTCTGCTCCTCCACATGCAGCTGCTGGGTGACCTTGGGCCAGTCTCCCAGCGCCACTCACCTCACAGAGTGTTTGTTGCAGGGGAGGAAGGGAAAGGAGAATGTTAGCCGCTTTGAGACTCCTTCGGGTAGTGATAAAGCGGGAAATCAAATCCAAACTCTAAAGGTGTATAATGAAGGTGCCAGGAGAACTTCCCTGGGGAGAGCATTCTACAGACAAGGAGGAGGCACACAAAGGAGGGCCTCAGAAGATTATCTCAGGGTCTGGGTAGCTTCATATGGGAAGAGGCGTCCTTGAGGTATTGAGGTCCTGAGCTGTTTAAGGCTTTATAGGTCAAAAACAGCACTTTGAATTGGGCCTGGAAACTAATTGGTACCCAGTGCAGTCGGGCCAGGATCGGTGTAATATGCTCAAACCATCTTGCTCTGGTTAGCAACCTGGCCACTGAATTGTGCACCAGCTGACGTTTCTGAACCATCTTCAGAGGTAGCCCTGAATATAACGCATTGCATTAATGGAATACAATGGATCCTTGATTGCCCCAGAGGCTATGCCAGTGGCCATATGGGCAATTCTGCTGAGGCCCTAGACCCTCTATGGAAGCAGAAGGCACAGTGGGACATCCACACAGCTGTACCTCTGGCTTAGTGGAACTTTGGCAGCCCCCTGGTTTACTGGGGAGCTCCAGGCAATTTAACACATACGGCAAATTAATTCTAGATTTGTCCCCATCCTACCCCCACTGAGTTTTCCAATGGCAAAATTGAGACTAATGCAGAGGAAGCTGACAAGTAGACCATCTCCTGGGTGGGTGTAAGTAAGAAGGCAGACAGGAAAACAGATGAAAGTGTCCATTCCCCCGCCCCCCAATGTACCAGCCTCTGCTGCTCGCATTTGGTCCAGAAGAAAGCAGGCCGAAGAGACTGAATACATTGGTGACCTTATATTTTGTAGCATGCGATCTGGTCACAAGGCCTTTCACTCTGCCCATTTCACTGGTCCAAACTTGGCTGAAAGTTCTGGGATGCCATGTGATGGACCCATCCTAAATGACCATTCTTAATGTGATTCAATTATATGTCGTCTTTCCCAACACAGGCACAAAACTGCTTTCCTGTACCACACAGGGCTTTCAAGCTTCATTAGACAAACAAATGTGAAATGAAAACCAGAGCAGCTCTTCAAAAGAGGAAGGATGGAGGGGTGATTAATGACGAGCCAAAGAAAGGAGGGCTTGAGGTGTCACAGAGGTGGCGAGTGGGTCTCAGGCAGGAAAAGTGAAGGAAACAGCTCTAACTGCAGGAAGCATCACACAGCGCAGCTTGTGTGTAATCCATCATGGTAGTTTTGTGATAAGCACTATGGCAGGCCTACAGAATTTGTGAGCCACTACCAAACTGAACACAGCCCATTGGCCTTCCAGTTGACTGACAAGCCCTCCATTCACTCCACACCTTTCCTTGCCAGTTGCAAATTGCAAGTTCCAAACTGCCTTGACCCAGTTCTATGTATTTCTTATAGTTAATCCCAGTTTTCCATAAAACAAAACAAAAATGCCCAAGGTGGCTAACAACAAAAACCTCAGCACAAATTACAAATATGAGAATGAAATCTATGTTTTAGTTAAAAACATAAGTATATTAGAAATACAGACTAATGTGCCACGATGCAGCGACTTCTTCTCCTTTATTCTACACATTCCCTGGCTCCCACACTACTGATTTAAAGGAAATGGTGGGAGTTGGTAATCTAGAGGACCATCCCATTGCATACAAAGAGAACATTACGTAGTTGTGTATATGTATGTGTGTGAACACACTCACGCCTCACGGCTCTACAGTATATAAAGGTAAAGGGACCCCTGACCATTAGGTCCAGTCGTGACTGACTCTGGGGTTGTGGTGCTCATCTTGCTTTATTGGCCAAGGGAGCCGGCATACAGCTTCCAGGTCATGGAGCCAGTATGACTAAGCCGCTTCTGGCGAACCAGAGCAGCGCACGGAAACACTGTTTACCTTCCCACCAGACTGGTACCTATTTATCTACTTGCACTTTGACGTGCTTTCGAACTGCTAGGTTGGCAGGAGCAGGGACCGAGGAACGGGAGCTCACCCCGTCGCGGGTATTCAAACCGCCGACCTTCTGATCGGCAGTCCTAGGCTCTATGGTTTAACCCGCAGCACCATAGTTCACTCCTAACTCCATAAACCAGCCATCATAATCACAGGCATTTCCAAAATCTGAACATGTTTTACTGATGAACATACCATTGCATGTGCATCAAGATGTGCATCATTTGAGCCTTCTCACTTGAGTGGCCCTTAAAGGGGGTGAGGAGGCAGGGGAGTGGAATCTTTCCAGCAGCACTGCACCCATTGGGACAGGGATGGGCAAGGAGGTATTGCAGTCAGAGGAGATGCTATCACAGAGCTTGGCCAATCCCACTAAAGCCTTGACCCGCCATCCCCATCCTGATTAGTGCAGTGCCACCACTGGCAGGTGGACACCATTGTCTCTTACTACCCTCACGAGCCACCCTTCTTTTCTACTCCCCCTATGGACGTTGTTTCCATATAGTTTGCAGCAATGTTTTCTGCACTGGTGCCTACAGCAAAGATGTGTTTCTCTTTCCTATAGATCCTGCATAGGACAGGCACGAAGAGGTTGACAAATATTTCTTCCTTGGTGGGATAGGACACATCTCAGGAGACCTAACAACTGTGACAATGCCAAGAAAAGGACAATGTCTAAAAAAGGGGTGGTGGATAGTATTAGCTGCAGGAACATGGCAGGAAGAGCACTGGTACTATAGCCTCCCACATGATGCTTTCTGACATCTTTTTGCAGAAAAGACCCCTGTTTTGTCAGCAGGAGAATCTTTATCAGAGATTAGGGCAGCTTGTGTTTTCAGTCTGTTCAGCTTTTGTATAGAATGGTGTGAATTTCTCAATCTAAAATTTGGATTCTAAATAAAGCTCGAAGTTGACATTGTAATTTAAATGTTGCCTCCTGGGGTTCTTATGAAGAGTTTTCTTTCCATTCAGTACTAATCATCTATATAGGACTCCTGCTCCTGAAGTGGAAATTTCTTCTTCCACCCTTCAAACTAGCAGTTAATATTTAGAATGTGATTTTTATTTTTTAAAAGTCTGAACTTCCTACTTAAAAAATAATAATTGTTGGCATCTCTTGATTGTCTTCGTTATGACACTTGTTCAATATCAAGTCTCATAAACTTCCAGCTGCCTGATACTGTCAAAAGATCAAGTGTCATTGTGTGCCATCCATCAAATCCTGCAAAGCAGTAATATGCCACTACAACCTAGTTGTCAGATACTGTCAAATATCAAGTTTCAAATATCAAATATTGAATGTCAAATGCAAAATTTAAGTGTCAAATATTGGAATCAAATAGCATTGGATGGCAATTGCCAATATCAGTGAATATGTAGCAAATATTCAGAAATGGGCAAATGACTATTCTATGCCAGATTTCACAAAAGGGTATTTGATGGAGAATATCTAGAACCACATTTATTTCTACTATTGGCCAGCTCAGATTTCCTCAGGGGCCAAGCTTCTACAAGTTGCACCAGGTGGTTTGTGAACCTAGGAAGACCACACATGATCCTTGTCTAACTATCAGCAACATATCCAAATGCAATTTCCCCTTCCTCCTGCAGCCTCCTGGATGGGGAGAAAGAGGGAGGGAGGGAGGGAGGGAGGGAGGGAGTGAAAGAAAAAAAGAAAGAGAGAGAAAGGAGAGAAAGGGATGGCAGAAAGAGAGAAAGAAAAGTTGGGTGGCTCTGCACACATTTGACTCTGTGCCCCACTCATTCCTCATTAAACCAACATGACAACCCTGACAAATTATGTGGCCCTTGACAAAGAAAAAGATGCTCATTCCTGTAGCAGTGGGAGGCAAGGAAGATGTGGATGAAGGTAAAGAATAGGGGTCTTCACACGTTGCATTCAATGGATGTAGAGTCTATGTACCTGTGTACATACTAGTTGAAGAAGTCAACATATGTACACTCTTTTGCACAAACACGTATGCAGTCTTCCAGACAACACTTGTACACAGTTTGCATCTGTGTTCAGTGTAATGTCCGAACAATTGTGTTAGGAAAGTACTTACTTTCAGCAGGAGATGAGTATTAAGTGGTTACAAAGGGAATTGGGGAAATGATTTCAAGGGCAAGAGAGAGACTGACAGGTGGCATCATATAGTTGCTCTGGGAAGAAGTTTCAGGCACAGAGGGGAGCCAGGCAGAAGGGGGACGTCATTTAAAGAACTAGGCATTCTTCAGATGGCAGCAGGTGGAGGAGCTGGAATGACAAAAATCACACATAGGGATTAGTGGTGGGTGAATCTGACAGTTTGGTTTTCTCTGTTTCTCATTTGTACAACAACAACAATTTTATTTATACCCTGCCCACCAAACATTAAAAATTTCCCAATACAGGGCTGCCTTCAGATGTCTTCTAGAAGCTATGTAGTTCTTTATCTCCAAGACATCTGTAGGGAGGGCATGCCACATTTCCATACAGGTAAAGGTAAAGGGACCTCTGACCATTAGGTCCAGTCGTGACCGACTCTGGTGTTGCGGCGCTCATCTCACTTTATTGGCCGAGGGAGCCGGTGTACAGCTTCCGGGTCATGTGGCCAGCATGACTAAGCCGCTTCTGGTGAACCAGAGCAGCGCACGGAAACGCCGTTTACCTTCCTGCCGGAGTGGTACCTATTTATCTACTTGCACTTTGACGTGCTTTTGAACTGCTAGGTTGGCAGGAGCAGGGCTCGAGCAACGGGAACTCACCCCATTGTGGGGATTCGAACCGCCGACTTTCTGATCAGCAAGTCCTAGGCTCTGTGGTTTAACCCACAGCTCCACCAACGTCCCCACATTTCCATATAACTTTGCATAGTATTATTATTATTATTATTATTATTATTATTATTATGCCTGAAAATTTTACTGCAAATTTCTCCCAATATTTTGCCTAATTACACTTTCCCCAAACTATTTCCCCTAATATAATACATTATTATACATTATTCTCACTAATGTATGCATTTCTATGTACATTTTATTCTGGTAATGCATTCTTGTATACATCTCTTGCCTTGATAATTGCCTCACAAAATTCAGAGAAGTGCAACTTTTGAAGGATGCTTTCGTTGAGATTCCTACATTGGCAGCAAATGGAATGGATGCCCTTCAAGGTCCCTTTCAACTCTCCAGTTTTACGATTCTATGAAGGACGACTGTGTTTAGGTTCACTTCATTTCAAAAAGCGTGAATTAGTTTGTGTATTGTTTCAGAAAGTGTGGTTTAAGTAGGCACACCTTTAAATGTGAACTAAAATTTTCCCCACTCCTAACAGGGATATAGAATAATAGAATTGTAGAGTTGGGTGGGACCCCAAGGATCATCTAACCCAACCTGCAATATATGGGATATTATGACATAAGGGAAGGAGACAGAAGGACTATGGAGGACCAAAGAACATGATTATGACCATCATATATTTAGCACAACCAAGAAGATTGCTCCAACTTATATTTGCTTCAGCATGTATAAACTGGCTGATTCAAACCGATGGAGACTTTATCGTTTCTAACTTCCAAGTCATTGCCCACTGGGAGCTTCCTATAACCAAGGCTTATTAATTCTATAGAACTTCAACTTTGCTTTCCAGAAGCAAAAGACAAAAGAGTAAATGTTGCTACTTTAGCACATGCATCACCCTGGGAACAGCAACACTTTCCACATTTATGAGATAATCTTATACTAGATTAAAACCCTATAGAGTATAATGTTTCGGCCTAACCACCTTAAGCTACCAAGTAGCTCAGAGACCAGATAAATACATTTGCTAAGAATCAGCAACAACAACAAAAAGCAGTGATTTAAACACATACATAGAACTATTCTGCTAAAGTCTACCAGTGTTTGCAATCTCTACTCCCCTGTCTGAAGGTTCGGTATTTATAATTGTCCTTCCGTTTAAAGCAGGACTGACCCGCTGCATCCAGACACCACAGCTTCTTTTGATTCAGACGTAGCCAAGAAATAGAGCTGGGTATCATGGGGATGATAAAGGTTTACCTTCCCGCCGGAGCAGTACCTACTTGCACTTTTTGGGTGTGCTTTAGAACTGCTAGGTTGGCAGGAGTTGGGACTGAGCAACGGGAGCTCACCCGGTCGCGGGGATTCGAACTGCCGGCCTTCTGATCGGCAAACCCAAGAGGCACAGTGGTTTAGACCACAGCACCACCCGCATCCTTCATGGGGATGATACCATGCCCCAAATCTTCTTATGATTGCTCCCAGTGGTTTCATATAGATATTAAACAGCATTGGGGATAGAATAGTGCTCTGAGGCACCCCAGGTGGCAGATGTACAATCATGCAATACTATTCTCAGAACCCAATCTCGGAGGTAGAAGCAGAAGCCCTGCATCACAGTACCACCAAGCCCCAGCTCACAGATAATCCAGAAGGTATGGTAAAGGTAAAGGACCCCTGGACCGTCAAGTCCAGTCAAATTTGACTATGGGGTGCAGCGCTCATCTCCGCTTTCAGACCAAGGGAGCTGGCATTTGTCTGCAGACTGCTTTTCCAGGTCATGTGGCTGGCATGACTAAATCGTTTCTGGCACAACAGGACACCGTGTTGGAAGCCAGAGAACACAGAGATATCATTTACCTTCCTACCACAGTGGTACCTATTCTTTGGTACGGTTATTCTTTCAAACTGCTGGGTTGGCAAGAGCTGGGACAAAGGAGCAGGAGCTCACCCCACCATGTGGATTGGGATTGCCAACCCTACAATCGGCAAGCCCAAGAGGCTCAGTGGTTTAGACCACTGCGAGGATACTGTGGTCAACAGTACTGAAAGGAACACGACTCTTTCCCAGTACCACATGGATATTCCAGGGATCGAACCTGAGACCTTCTGCATCAAAGCACATCCTGTAACACTAAGTCATGGCCATTTTCAAAAGTGGCTCCTTCCCTCCATATAACTTGGACCTCCTTGAACACATATTCCAATAAAGAAAGAGAAAGACAGATCAAATTGAAATGAGACACACACACACACACACCATCTAATCTCTTCCACCACATCAGTTAGATTATGTGTTTGCCTTTGGCATTGCGTCTTAGTGAATAATCTGGAACATTATTGGGGGCGGGCAGGGGAGAAACACACACTGAAATCATTTGTTCATGAACAGTGTGGATATTTTCGCTTTTGTGCAGTACCAATCTCATTCATATATATATATATATATATATATATATATATATATATATATATATAAATACTATGAATCCACTTCACCTGTCAGTGCTATTCAAAACACAAAATGCAGCATGAATAGGAAGGATGTTCAGGGATCTCTCCGATGATTACTGTTGCTAGGAAAACCACTTCCTGATATCTTTGTGCTCAATGTCTGCGTCTCGCTTTGTGTACAGCCGAAGATGACAGGCAAATTCATATCAAGGCATTGGGAAAGAAGAGGAAAAGTTTAGAAATGTTTAAAGAACGCAGCTTAAAGTTAAAAGGTGGATGTCAGCTCAAATAATAGTTAAGAGTTGTGATTTCTTTTCTACGTGGGATTATTGATATCAAATTGGAGGGAATTGCGCTGGGTGTTCCTGCCACGAATGCGGATGGGAGGCAGATTTTAGTCGCCTTGAAGGGGCAAATTTCCCAAGATTTACTGAATGTGACTTCTTAAAATTTATTTTCAGCCATGCTAACAAAGTAGCTCCAGATAAACTGGCACTCCTTGTAGCTTCTGCTCCACACTTGCAATAAAAAAAAAATAAGTAAGCCTGGCTGGGGAAAATATGTAAGGTTTGATTAGTCAGAGGGAGGGTTTTCACATATTTTCCCTCCACTACAGTGGAAATTCTAGCCAAGGCTGATCCAACATGACTCTTGCCAGTCAGCTTTCATTTTTGTTACTTATGAAAACCCTTGCATTTTTCTGGCCCTCTCTGAACATTTTCATTTATTTTGGAGCATGAGTAGCCTACAAGCATTGTCTTGCGGTAAAGTCGGGCCTTTGGGTCTATGTATAGAAGGAATGAACAGCCCTCCCATTGGCAGTAATGGCTGGGTAGATTGAACACTTATTCCTTGCAGTAGCTGATGGAGAAGGGGAAAACAGAGAATAATGATTTCTTGTACCCAACAGGGCTCTCTCCATCCACACAGGTGGAAAGGGAGCAATCGCAGCACTTGATTGCATGAGCATGCAGCGACAGCACCAGCCCCCAGGGATCATAAGGAAGAAATAAAGACTCTGACAACGTTATATAGAATTAAAATTAGGCCACAACTTTATTAAACTTCTGAATGTAGGAAGACCTTGGCTTAGGCCTTGGGCGTGTATCCCTCCCAGCCCCGCAGCCGGGGGGCGGGAGGAACTGGGGCTCATCAGGGTAAATGGGATATGGGGGTGCTCTGAGAGACGTAAGTGTAGCAGGCAGCCCAGCCCATCTCCCCTCACACAGGGTAGTTCACTGATGACCTTCCAGTGTATGGCCAGTGGCACCCATATATATATAACCCCTTTAAGAGGGGGACCCTGGAATCGCTGCCACAGGGGGGTGAGTCACCACTTACCCCCCCTCCAACATATAGGGAAGAAAAGACTAAAGGATTCCACCCAAGGCCATAACCGCCAAAGTTGTGACGAATTGCTATGGGGAAGACAAAACCTGCCAATGCAGGAAAAATTCTTCCCAGTCCTTCAACAGCAACCAGTCAAAGACTGTAGCCGCACCCACTAAACAGGAAGAAAGTTAACCTGCAAACAAGAAACATTAGACAAAGGGAGGGTGAATCTCCTGAGCTGTCTGCCTGGCTATTGTCGCCTCCACCCCCTATTTATAAATGGGGCTGGCCACACCTCCCAGCAAGAAACTTGATTACTGAGGCTGGGTTTGAACCTCCAAAAATTAACAATGAGAGGCAAGCCAGCCCTGTTTGCCAGTAAGCTCCCTGGGAACTGTAGCACCATGTGTGATCCTGCAAAGGGCACCCATAATGTAAAGTGTGAGTTCTCATTTCTGTGTATACCTGGAAAGCTACTTTATATTTCTTGTCTACAAGAAAGTGGGGCATTGCACTGAATTAATTGAATATTTGTTGAACAGTACAAATATAAACCCTGTAGGTTTGTTTTTAGAGAAATAAGAAAGAATATTTGGTGGCCAATTCAGAGTGAAAACAATTTAAAAATAACCAATGCTTATAAAAAGTACCGTATATATTGAATATAAGCTGACTTTTCCAGCACATTTTTAATGCTAAAAAAAGCCCCTCATGGCTTATACTTGAGTGAGGGTCCTTTCGGGCTGCTCCTTCCTCTTCCTCCACCTTTGCTGCTGTCAACGGTGGTGGCAGAGGAACGAGCAGACCGAAAGCAGCCCTTTTGGGCTGCTTGTTCTTCCTCCGCCGCCGCCACACCATGTTTGTGGTTTGGTGAACCGGCTTATACTTGAGTCAAAAGGTTTTCCCAGTTTTTTGTGCTAAAATTAGGTTCCTCGGCTTATATTCGGGTCAGCTTATACTCAAGTATATATGGAGTTGAAAATAACTAGTCCTTGAGCTGTTCTGGTGAGTTGTGCTTTCTGTTAATAAAAAGCAGAAGACAAAGTTAGAGTGTTTTTAAAAGTCCATTTGATCCCCACAGTTATGCACTTGCTTAGGAATAGAGGAAGCTGCCTTATACTCACTCAGACCATCAGTGTTTTCTACACTGACTGGCAGCACCTCTCCAGGGTTTTAGACAGGAGTTTCATAGAATCATAGAATCATAGAGTTGGAAGAGACCACAAGGGCCATCGAGTCCAACCCCCTGCCAAGCAGGAAACACCATCAGAGCACTCCTGACATATGGTTGTCAAGCCTCTGCTTAAAGACCTCCAAAGAAGGAGACTCCACCACACTCCTTGGCAGCAAATTCCACTGTCAAACAGCTCTTACTGTCAGGAAGTTCTTCCTAATGTTTAGGTGGAATCTTCTTTCTTGTAGTTTGGAGCCATTGCTCCATGTCCGCTTCTCTGGAGCAGCAGAAGACAACCTTTCTCCCTCCTCTATGTGACATCCTTTTATATATTTGAACATGGCTATCATTTCACCCCTTAACCTCCTCTTCTCCAGGCTAAACATGCCCAGCTCCCTTAGCCATTCCTCTTCTAGCCTTACCTGGAGATGCTGGGGATTGAACCTGGGACCTTCTGCAAACAAAGGAGGTGCTCTGTCACTGAGCTATGGACCTTCTCCTCAAATCTTCCATAGAAATCTGTGAGGCTAAACATTCTAGATGTGCCACTGGTTTGTGTCTCAAGCTTGCTCATGAATTTCTTGAAATGGGCTCTTAAATACAGTCGTAACTTGGATCCCAAACGCCTTGCAAGTTGAATGTTTTGGCTCCCGAATGTCACAAACCCAGAAGTGAGTGTTCCGAACGTTCTTTGGAACGTGTTTGCGAACGTTCTTTGGAAGCTTCCTGCAGCCAATCAGAAGCCGCGCCTTGGTTTCCAAACATTTTGGAAGTCGGGCTTCCTTTCAACTTCCAAGGTACCACTTTATTGATTACTCTTCTTTCTGTTCCTGGAAGCAAATTCCTTAAAGAGCAATAGGGAATACCTGGGTTCCAGTCACTGGGGCAATGTTTATTTATTATTGTATTTTATTACATTTATGCACTGCCTTTCCTCACAAAGGAGTGCAGGGTGAGGTACAGTATATCATGCTAAAACATCAAATCAAGGGTTAAAATACATAAAACAACAGTGGTACCTCAGGTTAAGTACTTAATTCGTTCTGGAGGTCCGTTCTTAACCTGAAACTGTTCTTAACCTGAACCACTGCTTTAGCTAATGTGGCCTCCTGCTGCTGCCGCGCCGCCGGAGCACGATTTCTGTTCTCATCCTGAAGCAAAGTTCTTAACCCGAGGTACTATTTCTGGGTTAGCGGAGTCTGTTACCTGAAGCATCTGTAACCTGAAGCGTATGTAACCCGAGGTACCACTGTATATCTTTCTTTCTTTTTAAGGCAGATGGACAATTTCCATAATAAAATACCACATACATGGTAACCGTTGGGCAAGATGACCCCCTTTTCCATCCAAACACTTGGATGAATTAAAGTTTCTTCAATTCTGGTAACCTGCAGCTGTTTGTTTTAAATACATGCAGGCACAATGACCTGCGAACTTCATAGTTGAATGGAGATTTGACCCTGGGAATTTTAAAGCCCTGATCTTGCCTTCAAAATCAAGGCTAACTGAACCATTGTACCTGCATGGGGCTCTTTCTCACTTTCACCTGAACTTGCAGAAAGTCCAGCTGCCTTAATCATGCTTCCCCTCAGAACACATTTCAAAGCATTTAGGTTGATCATTTACAGCAGATTCAGACACATAAGTACCTAAAGCACCCTTGCCTGCTTAATATAACTCCTCCACAGGTTTCATTGCAGAAAACATCCAAGCACTAGGGGGAAATCTGTTTTGGGATTCCATTAGCAATCTGCATGCAATGCAATGTGTCTTATGTAAAACGAACAGCAACATGCAATATTGTTGCTGCATTCCATAACGTGGGACCAAGCCTGTGGAATTGAGACATGACAGGCTGAACTTTAGGAACATGACCAGAACTTCCTTACCGTAGCAAGCATTTTAAAGTAGTGTTCGGTTTTATGATGACTTTTCATTGTTTTATTCTGTGTGGTTTATTTTTTTTATCTATAACTGCTTAGAAATGCTAATGTTAACTGTCTAAAATAAACAAAACAAACAAACACATAATAAATTTCCATTGTGGAAATGGTATGGTCCTCCTTTAATCACCCTGAAATTTAGATAAATAATGGTGGTATCTATCTGAGTGTTTAGATAGACAGACAGACAGATAGATAGATGAGAGGTACACAGACAGAATGATCCTAACCAATACAGGTTTTAGATTCCCATTGCAGACACAGAAAATGAAAAAAAGAAAAAGAAATTTGGAGGTGGGAGATACAGATTTGAATCTCATGTGTGAAGCATTCCTGTGAGATGCTCTGCTTCAAATCTTCCTGAGTTATTCCTTACCCCCTGGGAAGACTCCATTTCCTGTTAGCTATTTATTCCCTCAGAATAATACAGAAGTCATTAACAGGTGGCCTGTGGGTTCCCCTTCTCTCTCAATGGCAGCCAGAAAATCTTTGTCACTTCAGAAATGTGTTCATAAGGGTTGTTTTCTACAAACGTATTCTTGATAGTACCACTGATTTGACCAGTGGAAATTTAATTGAGCCATACTTTTGTGAATAGAAAAAGCAGCTTTCTTCTGGGATAACTCCTCATGGTAAACAAACACCAAACCACCTGCAATTTTCCCTGTTTGATAAAGCTCGTGGGAAGCTTCCAGAATCTTCTAGTAGTCTATAGACTGACACACTGAGGAGGATGCTGTGTAACTTCAAATATGTCAGCATTTCCGTTTAACCTATGAGTTTCTTTGGAATGTGGATTTAACAAACTCCCCAATCACTTGATAGTGTTGTTGTTGTTTTTAAAAAATGAGAGCGAGGGAATATGTTAAAATTACCCAAACCAATATTTAAAGAGCAATTCCCTTCAGGGTTTGGAGTCTCCTGATATTCTCCTCAAGTTCCAACAAACACTGTAAATATATAGTAGATTATTTCATCAGAAACATCTTCTGCCAGGGAGTTTAATTTCTTATTATGAGCTCCATCTTAATATGCATAGTTAAGACTGAAAAAATTCACTGCTCCTCATATAGTGGTTCCATGTATAAGTATTTATATACCACCATCTTATAACATGTCAATGTAAAACAAATGTATAAAAGAAAACATAAAACAGCATTAAAATGGTACAAAATAATAATTGGCAGTCATTAGGCTACCTAGCTATCTTTAAATTGGATGGTTTTGGGCAGGGTTTGAGAGAAGCTCGTGCACAGATTGATGGCCGTGGGGCCGTGCAACCTGAGGATACCTGGGGAGTCACTTCACTCTTCTTGAGAGCTTCCAAGTGACAGATAGAGATGCTTGCTTTGTATGTATATATTGCTTGCTGTTTAGAATAAAAAAAATAACCTTTTCATTCAGTTGTGTTTTATATTACTTCTGAATCTCATTTTAAAAGAACCACCTTGCATTTGGCAAGACACTGTGCTGGGAATCAGCTGTGTTTGAGGCAAAAGGAAGTATCTTCTGCTTTGCACTGCAGCCATCTCACTACAAACACTGAAAATGGGAATGCCTCAAGTGCTTAGCCAGGGTCACAATTTGTGCAGGAATACAGCCACGCCATGTGCTCCTTGGGAATTGTGCTATAAGAGGCCGCAGCCTTCTCTGATCAGGTGGGCCCTGAGTGCCCAGTTTCAAAGGCCGTCACCACTTCAAGGGTTATCTAGGCTAGGGCATCTGTAGGTGAGGTTCTCCTTTTTTTCTCCTTGCAGCTGCTCACAGACAACATCCTAATCCTAACTTGTGGGAGTGAAACTCTGGCAGCCTTAAGTATATAATTTCCTTC
The DNA here is from genome assembly GCF_951804945.1 of Podarcis cretensis. NCBI lineage: Eukaryota > Metazoa > Chordata > Lepidosauria > Squamata > Lacertidae > Podarcis > Podarcis cretensis. Next base: position 18,179,981 of record NC_137175.1, read on the forward strand.
CTATTACATTATTCCTTCCAATACAGGAGGTACCCAATGTTTGTCATCTAGGAGTGTCATATCATTACATTGCATATTGCAGTGTAATGATGTGAAATGATTAAATGACAAAATGCCAGTTTGCTGCCAAAAATTTAAAGTGCCATACTTTTATTTGCAGATGGGAAAGCTATTATTAATTTTTTTGTGTGCAGGCTTTGCCAGCTGAAATAACACAAGCAGGCTGAAAATGTAGCTGTGATTTGAACATAAGAGGTGGAAGGATTTGTACAAATCTGCCTGGATTTGAGAGCAGGTGACCAACGTCAGGAGCACTTACAGTTTTAGTCTCCTGACAAATAAATAATGAAATGGCGGGAAGAACCTGATCGACATCTTTGTAACTTATATGCAGATAGTAATCTTGCTGAGGAAGTTATTAGAAGAAAACTACTCAAGGTTTTCTAAAAAGTGCTTTTTGTGTTGTTTATACTTGGAATATTTTTATTTTTATTAAATTTCTATGCCACCTTTCGTTCAAGGATCACAGTGCGGTTTACAGACTGTGTCTGCAACTATTTGCAGACAAAATAATATTCAAAAAAGAATTATAATAAATGGTTTAGAACAGATATGCAGACATACTACGGGCTCATAAAATAGACCCTTTCTGTTTCGTCCTAAAACTCATTTGTTGGTATGGACTTGCACATTATATTGTGGAAGGAATATTATATCATGGTAGGGATGGAGGAATGCAGCTATTTCCATTCCAAACTGTATTTGTGATCATCATTGCTGTTTCAGTTCTGCTGCAGTTCATCAGACATTAAAAGGCTGCCTTCAGGTGTCTTCTAAAAGTCAGACAGTTGTTTATTTCCTTGACATCTGATGGGAGGTGCATGGAGGGAGCTGACCTATGGAACTTCCCCAACCTTTCCCCTCTCCCCACACACCACTTGCATGACTGGTAACCCTTTGGAGAAGATTTATGGGGTGCACAGGGGGCGTACAGGGAGAGGAGAGGGCAGGAGATTTCCATTGTGCAGCTAGTGGAACTGTATAGTTGGATATCATCATCATCATCATCATCATTAGTTATTGTGTTTTCAGACCTTTAAACCTCCCCCTTAAATAAATTCAGACAAGACTCAAATTTTGGTTTGATTTTTGGCAGAATTTAGGCCACAACTTTATTGATGACAGCAAGTGAGTGGTTGCATAGGCTCTGATTCGACTAGCTCCCTGCACCGTTGCAGGTAGCGCTCACCCAGGGCACCAGCATAGGTCAGCCTATGGTGAACACCTGGATAAGCAGAAAGCCGGAAACAGGCTATCTCTGCCACCCAAATGCCTCCCTGGACTCAGACAGGGGCACAACCCCCTCACAGAGGTTGACCAAACCATCAAGTCTCTGGATTCCTTTAACAGAATACCCTTCACATAGGGATGGCGAGACTGCTCTCCCATCCCTATCACCTGAACCAGAGCCTATCCGCAACCTTACAAGTTGTGATGATTTGCTACACGGCAAGCAAAACCCAAATGGCAACATCCAATCAGCCAAGTGGGGAAAATTCCTGCCGTGCCCCAGTCCCAACAACAGACAACACACGGTGGCATAGCAAGCGCTACAAGCGCACAAGCCCTAAAAGTAGGGAGAGGTGGGTTGGTGTTCTGATGCACGCACTGAAAGAGGAAGCTCTGGGTCACGTGCATGGGTGTATATATAGATCCCTTGATCAGTTTAGCCTGCATCCCATTGGCCTGATTAAACCCTGCATCAAGGGACCTACCAATTGGGTGTTGTGGCTATCCAATCTTACCCACCCACAACACAGGGTTTGGTTGCCAGGTCTCACCGCAACACGTGCCCTCTTTAAGGGAGGACCCGATGTACATTCTTACTGAAGCTATAAACAGCTTCAGCTGGGATAGCTGATAAAGTAAGCAGAAATGGTGGTGCTGGCCATTTGCACATGTATCCACAATCATCCGCAGTTGACACTGGATAAGAGCCTTGCTAGAGTCCCCTAAAAGCAACACTCAGTTTAAAATAATGCATTATATTTGGAACTCTGTATGTTTGACAATGCATTTCATGCCTCATTTCCTGCTAGTTGTGAGCTCAAGTAAATACTCAAACAGCAAATTCACATTTTTCATGTCACAACGCCCTATAGTTCTCGCCTCCTCTGTTGGATGTCACTTGTTAAACAGAATCATGCAAGGGCACATTCTGTTCATACCCTAAGCTGTTGTGACATTAAGCCTTAATCTGTCTGCGCAGTTCCATTGTTTCTTCCCACTATAAGATTATTTCTAAAATATCTTCTTTCTTTTTTCAACTTCACATTCATTTTCTGTGCTAAGAATTAATTGTATCGGCGGAAGCAGTCTAGCTAAAACCTGAAACTTTCCCTGTAGCTCAAAACTCAGAAATTTAGTGTGGATTACTGGTTAATTCATTGCAATTGGGTTTATGTGTGTTTTAAAATCCAGGACATCTCCCCTCTCTCTTTTTTTTTATTTCCCCCAAAATGTATTGGCCTGCTTAGAATATCCTAAAAGTTAGGAAAGCTATATTGGTATAGTGCTGTTAATTTTTATCTGACGGTGCTATGAAATTTCAGGCCACCTTTACAAAGCTCAGCGGAAACATCTGCCCATTCTGACCTTAAGATTTCTTTGGAGACCCTTCTGTGGGTTCCCCCACAAAGGAAAGTGAGGTAGGTAGTGGGCCTTTTTGGGAGTGGCACCGAGACTCCCCTGAGAGGCTCCCTTCACACCTTCTGTATGGTATTTTCATTCATACGAAAATACTTTTTCTATTCATTCACACTTTTAGCTGTGTTTTAAATCTGTGTTATGCTGTCCTTACCTAGGCAATTTTTTTGGATCCATTTTATTGTTTATTGTTGGTTGTTGTTGTCATTTTTATTATTATTGGCTGCCATCAATAAACATTCCCTGGATAGTTTGGACTCATTTCACCAGAAAATTGCGGGGCTCACTTTTTTGTTTGGAGCAACAGTCAAGTGATGAAAGTGCCACTATGCAGTCATCTCAAAGTGGTATAGGGTATATTTTGATACAGTTAGATCCTCTGCAGGGGCAATAGTGAAAGCCGTTTGCTTAGCTGCAGGCATGATTATGTGTGAAGACCCCAAAACCACCCCCAAATGAAGACACAATAGACACAGATTTTAGTTTAAGGTTTTTGGCATTAAATTTTGGGCACAACTTTATTGATTACAGCATGTGAGTGGTTGCTTAGGCATTGGTTCCAGACTACCTGAACCTGCACGGTGGCAGGAACAGGACTGACACTGGGCACCACCCTATGTCAGTAAGGGAAAGCATCCTGGGAGAGCGAGAACTCATTCGATCTCATAGCTCAACCCAGATGCTCCCTGGGGCTCTGGCATGGCCCTAGCCCCTTGACAGGGTTCGGACAAAAGCAAGGCAAGCCCCTGGATTCCTTTAATGGAATTCCCTAGCAGCAGCAATGGGTGGGCAGGCACAGCCAATCATGTCCACTCCTCAAAACATTGAACCAAATGCCTAACTGCCAATCTTACAAAGTTGTGACAGTTTGCTACACGGTAAGCAAAAACGCGGGTGGCGCTGTGGGTAAAAGCCTCAGCGCCTAGGGCTTGCCGATCGAAAGGTCGGCGGTTCAAATCCCCGCGGCGGGGTGCGCTCCCGCTGCTCAGTCCCAGCGCCTGCCAACCTAGCAGTTCGAAAGCACCCCCGGGTGCAAGTAGATAAATAGGGACCGCTTACTAGCGGGAAGGTAAACGGCGTTTCCGTGTGCTGCGCTGGCTCGCCAGATGCAGCTTTGTCACGCTGGCCACGTGACCCGGAAGTGTCTCCGGACAGCGCTGGCCCTTGGCCTTTTGAGTGAGATGGGCGCACAACCCCAGAGTCTGTCAAGACTGGCCCGTACGGGCAGGGGTACCTTTACCTTTACCTTTAAGCAAAAACCAAGTGACACCAGCCAATCAGCCAAATGGCAAAATTCCTACCGGGCCCCTGCTCCAAAACAGACGACCCCTAGACAGGCATAGCAAGGCCACAAGAACAACCCTAAATATAGGGAGAGGAGGGCAGGTGATCTGCTGCACATCACAAGAAAGTGAAACTCTCCAGCAATATGCAGCAGCTTAAGTAGCCCCTCAGCAGCCAATAGCCAACCCAACTGACCAAATTTCTGCCCCAGCAACAGAGGGGCAACCAATGGAGTGTTGTGGCCATCCAAATGGTCCCACCCCACAACATGGAGGCACTTTTTGGTGATCTCACCGCAACATGTGCCCTCCATGATGGAGGACCCAACATATCTTACTCTCTCCCACCCTGCAAATAAACAAATAAATAAACAACATCCACACCAGACAAAAGGGACAATTTAAGGGCACCTGCACCATCGGATATTATTGCTGCAGATTGGTAATCAGAGGTCCCCAGACCATCAAGTCTGGGCTCAGATCCGGATATAATTTTTGTCCTCTTTAAATAAAAGCTTTTTCCTTCAAAGTGCTTCTAGGGTCTTTGCCACATTAAGCTATATTTCTTCGGTATATTGGGTAACATTTCATCCTTATAAGATATGCTGAATCCAACACAGAACCATTGGAAAAGATACTTAAACACTCTCAAGACCTCATATTTCAAGGACCTTCCTGACATTAGAAAGAAGGCATCTGACAAATAAGGTTGAATGAAGGGGCTGTAAAGGAAGAGGGAAGAGAAAAAGGAACACTCCCGCGAAATAAATAAATAAAGCGTCTCAAATGTAGATATATGCAAGGCATGGAAATCTCTGCTTCAAGCATATTGTTGACTTTAAGGGGGGTGGGCAGGAATTAAATGCAAGCTGGGATAAAGCATCGAGCTAAGCAGAAAAGGGCCTTTTGGAGTCAGATATTTGTGAATAAAGTGTCTGTCGCAGAAAGGTAATACAAATGATATACAGTTGCTTTGTAGTCATTGGGTCTTTAATTGAGCAGACGGATGTGTTGCTAGCATAATGGATCTTGGGAACTGAGACTGAGAATGAGGTGCTGTTATTTTGTGTCTCAAAGCCACACATTTGAAGTGTAGGTGAATACAAACCATTTAAGAAATAATTGGTCTGACCCAGCAGCCGAGTAGCCATTTTGGCAGCAGTAAAAGAGGTGTTACTTAGGTGACAGAAGACAATGAGGAGGAGAGAGATATAACACAATATTTACTGGCCTCAGAAATGTCAACCTAATGAAAAAAAGAGAGAGAAGGAGAAGGTGGGAAACTACAAAAGGTTTCTCATCTCTTTGGGGTCTAACTTTCTCCGCCTTTGGAAAATCTACTGCTTCATTAGGCAAATTTGAGTCTCCTTCCATCTTTCTTGACAGTTTTGTTTCTAAGCTAGTTTCATTTGTTATTGCCATCCCTGCTGTCAATTCTCTGTTTCTTATTTCTGCGTCTCCCCTGTGGATTACAGCAACGTCTCTCTCCTCTGCTTTCACCTCCCGAAACAGTCCATTAAAAATGTTATCGCCCCAAGTTCCACCTCCACCATTTTCCATTCAACGTGGAGGACTGTTTTCTTCTATTTGGCGTTTTAAGGATGCTTCCAGGCTGTTGCAATTTGGGGGTAAGAGTCACATACTGGCAAATTCAGGTTGCGCTGTTGTAGTTGGGTGTGTGGGTGTGGTTTGTCTGCTTCCCCAGAGATTGGACTTTTGTGATAAAAACAGTGCTGGGGAAATGCATGTGAAGTATAAGACAACACTTGCATTGACACAACATCATCTAACTTACTCACAGACCAGAACGAATGTTCAGTAAATAGCTGGTGTTGACATGCCTCCCTGAAAAAAATATCAGGATGCATGCTCAATAAAAGGTTGTCTGGATGTGGCCTAAGGAGCAGCATAGTAGAGTATTGTTTAGGCCATGTGCCTCCAAAATATACATGGGACACGAAATGAAAATCCAGTGGTGCTTATATCAGAGTGCCATTGCACTCATGTCCTACTTTTGAGTTTTCCATAGGTCTCTGAATGGCCACTGTGAGAACAGGATTGTGGACTAGATGGGCCTGGTCCGTCATGCTCTTCTTTTGGTCTTATTTTAGATACATTAGCTCAGATTGCACAAGTTACAATGCAAAGATTCCAGCCTTGACCTCAGAATATCATTCTTGAACTGTCTGTAGAATTTGAAATTTTGGAGGGCAAGCAATATCATAGCACGATGGAGAGTGCGTGCAATAATTATTGTTATTATTATTAATAACTGTAAATCTAATTTTGCATATAATGAATAATTTATCATGTGTACATAATTTATTTATAGACTGAATAAATTCAGTCACTGCGAATCGGAGTGGGCCTTATTTAAAATACAACAATAATACCCTTTCCAAAGCTATAAAAAAGGGGGGGAAAGGGAGAGGGGAGAAACCGGAAGAGACAGTGGGGGGTAATTCATTTGCCTGTGTTGGGGAAGGCACTGCAAGTAGAAAAGCAGGCTTTTGCAACCTGTATGTATTCCCTCTGCTGCACAAGGACCTATCTGTATCGGCAAAAGGCTATTGAAGTTGCTGTCCTGGATTGAACTTCTGTACTCAGGGATTGCTTCCACCCTCCTTCACACTGGGTCAGAAGCTACATGCACAGTGTTGAATAAATGCTGAGTTTTGTCAACTGTGGGTGTACCAATCGCATGGAGGAGTGTCAGGGCTACCTGATAGAGATTTTAGGGAATCTGGAGTCAGAAGTCGCCCCACTACCACCACCCTTCAAGATCAATGACCAATGTGATCAAATCAAATGGCATCGACTATGTTGGTTGTAGCAGGTCTTGTGTGTCATTCTCCGGACTGGGGCTATTAAGTAGGGGAAATGGGGGTTTCCTCTAAAACTATGCAGAATCATCCAGAGCTTTCCAAACGGTATGTCGCGATGTGCTAGTGTGTCGGCTGCAGTGTGTAAGTGTGTCACACTCACCCTACTCGTTTGTACAATAGTTTGATTATTTCTAACTCTGGAACCCAGATTTAGAACCTAGGGAACACCCAATAATGTTACTGGATATGATGGGGTCTGATCCCCCCTTTGATCCCCATGGGCATCCGTGTCATGGGTCAGAAGTGTTTGAAACAGAGCTCCCATGTGAAGGAGGCCCAATGGCAGAGCCTCCCTCTCCAACACAGTTGGCACTTCTGATATACCCTGACCTGACCAATGTCGGGGATCTGAAATTGGTTGGGGTGTGTTGAGGTCGCTCCTGGGACATTCTGGGAAATGGCTTGGATCTGAAGAACGTGAAGGCCCCAATCCTGGTAGGTAATTACCAGTCACTAAATCTAAAAACAAAAACAAAAAAACAGTCTGAAAATGGGCGGGGGGGGGGGGGGGGAAGAGCGTTCCTCCACCCACACATCTGCCCTGTTGCCAGGGGATAGTATAAGGTAGGGTGGAGAATTTGATCTGGTGGGTGATGCAGATTGACATATACTCGGAGTCCTGTAGTGATTTCATGCTCTTTATTGCAGCTTGTAAAACAGTGATTGAATTGCTCCCCAAACCTCAGGCTTTTATATACATTATTTACACAATGAGTCCTGTCTGACTGGCTGATTCTGCTTCCCTCCTGGAGCCTGATTGGTCTTTTCCTGCAGGCCAATCAGTTGTTGCATTCTAGGATCCTACTTGCCTATTGTTCTAGGATCCAAGCTTAGTACATAACACACCCTTTCCTCCTCCTCCTCTGGACAGATGGATTGGGCTGCCCATTACGTGACATCATTCAATTGCCAACCACTCCTGCTTTACTTTTTCTCTGCAGTTTGAAATCAAACCATGCAGGCAAAGACACAGTGCTCTGTAAGCACCAATAATCAGCTGATTGACACCACCTGCAAGGCACAGGGCTTTGCAGGCAGCACCAATCAGCTGACTGCCAGTGCTTGCAAGCCCTTTGCCTTTGCAAGCACCAATAATCAGCTGATAACATGCTTCAGTTCCCAATAAGGTGCTTCAATCAGCTTTTGCCCCACTCCCCATGGACTTACATATTTTAGGATTGCAGCCTTAGTGACTTCTTTTATATTTTGTAAAACAAACAAACAAACAAACCCCTTTTATTGAATTCCTGTATGCCACTCTGCCCATGCGATACAGTGAAGAAGAGGAAGGTATCAAAAAAATTAATACCCATCTAGCACAAGGTATATTCTATTAGGCGTTATGGAAAAGAATGGAGACTAGTCAATTGTGTTTTGAAGCAGCTCTTGTTCTTATTTATTACACACTCTGCAAATATGTGATCTGCAAACCCCTCTGTGGGGTCTGGATTTAAAATCCCCTTTCACTCAAATTTTGAGGATGCTGTAATAAAACAGTGCTTTATAACCCATTCAAGGTCTATTAAATAAAGGCAGTGAAGAAACGCTGTTCCATTTGAGATAGGCTTGTCAAGTTAATCTAATTTCCGTGACCATGTGCATAAGGCATGCTAAAGCTATAGTCTTCTCTAGGTGATTTTAAGAATTAATTATTTAGGTTTCCTATTTCTATTTAATAATATCTGCACATTACTGTATTCCATTTATTCCTTTATGGTTTACAATATTAGTCTAATTATTGCTCTGGGTACTTCCATGCATGACACGGTAGAAAACATTCCCCTCATCAAACTGCAGAAAGAACTGCTGAGCCAGGACAACCATCAAGCAAAGAAAAGTTTGTTAGGCCCAATATGCTAATAAATTCTGGCAAGATGCTTGTTGCAAAAATGTCAGCTTGTCAAAGACTTAATCATGGCTGATCGTCCCGGAATCTTCCTATTGTACTGGGAGAAATTATTGTTTACAACTTCAGAGCATGTGAGCTTGTTAGTTTCACTTGGTTGTTTTTCTTCTTCCGGGGAAAGGAAAAGAAAGGAAAGGAAACCAACTTGATTTTGTGATTGTCTCTGTGGCTGTTTTGAAATCACAATCAGGGCTAATTAATGGGGGTAATTAATAATAGGCACTGCAAAAGTGCAGAGTGTTTTTACTGATTGTTCCAGTCAGTCCACTGCAGGGTCAGATCTACTATGACACTAATGAAGCTTAAGCTTCAAAGTCCCTAATCCTGGAGGGACCCAAGACGTAACTTTAGCCCACATCGCTTCAAAATTTTGTGTCTAGCAGACCTGAATTGAGTTGCATGCCTCAAACTGATTTTTTCCTTGTATATATTTCAACAATCCCAGAGTTTGAGAGTCACCAGCACAGATGTTATAAAGGTGTAGTCAGTGATCTGTTGTGGAACAACTACATTGAAGAAGAGAACAGTGGTTACCCAGACTTTGTTGCTGGTTGTGAAAGGGGCCCCATAACAGTTCCAGCTTCAGGGCCCCCCAAATGTAGGTCCGCCACTGGTCCACTGAATTCTCCTCTTGAACCTCCACCTATTTTGTTTTTACCCCAGTAGTTAATCAATATACAGTTCTCACTGGGCTCACTCACCCAGCTGTGTGGTTTTGTGTGTGTGTGTGTGTGTGTGTGTGTTGTGGTGTGTGTGTCTTCTTTTTGAAAATATGTAATTCTGCAAACTTAGGGGTTCAACAAATGAGCACAGGAAGGCAAGGTACACTGAGTCAGGCCATTGATCCATCTTGCTCAGTATTGTCTACACTTACAAGATGTATCTCTCTAGGGTGTCAGGCAGGAGTCTCTCCCAACCCTACCTGGAGGTGCCAGGGTTTGAATCTGGGACTTCCTTATGCATGACAGGTGCTCTAAGTCTGAGCTACAGCCCTTCCCCTACACCTTCTGAGCTTGCCAGTACCTCCTTCTTGGGCACGGGTGGTTGGTATTTTGGCTACAGAATGTTTCCAGAGAATCATGGAGCACAAGGTGGTGTTCTTGTAATTCAGGAGAACTACCACCTGGGCACTGACCCCAGCCTGCTTAGCTTCAGCAAGGTGGTAGCCTTATGTGCCTTGAGAACGTAGCTTGGAACTATTAGCCTTGTGGTTAAGAGAAGGAACCTATGAAACTGGGAAGTCTCACTTGGCAGGTCTCTCAGCCCTCAGACCTGCCATCTGCAATAAAGGGTTAATCATACAGCTCTAAATTCCACTCCACCATTTGGATTCACAGTCACTGCCATGCCATCGCCAGTAAAACAGTAAAAAGGTAAAGCTTCGTTAAGAATAAATGCGGCATGGGAAAGTGAAAAAATCACTCAGGGCAAAAGCTGTGAATGCTGTGAAATCAGGGTGGTGCCTTCTGCATTAAATGGAATCTTTAAGGGCAGTCTTATATACAGCAGATACATCTCAAGAACCCAAGCAGAGCGAAAATAAAAACCTGCGCACATCACTCTATGGACAAATTCAGTAATATAAAGCGCCCCTGTTTTTCAGTGTTATTTAAACATCCAGTAAATGTCTCAAATGGCAATGTGTGCATTGCTATTACGGAATGCTTATCGGAAGTAAATATCAGATATTAGTGTCTGTTTACAAGTTATTACAATATCTAATTTAAAAATTGACCTTATTGCTGCAGCAAAGTGCACCAGCTACTGACTGTATTCACAGAAATGCAGCGTTCATATTAGCCAACTGGGGGAAATTATGCTTCTGTGTTCAAATAGAGTTAATTTCTTTATTTAACAACTTAGAAGAAGAAGAAAAAGCTGTAGCACAGAAACATCCCAGGATAGTGGAGAACGATACATTGTGGATGGTGGGTGGGCAACCCCATTTGTGTCCTGTGTAATAAAAAGCCTTCCACAAATGCAGGCTCCCATTTTGGATAACAAGAGTGACATTTACCCAAGTCAGCTCCTGTGATGGAATCCGGATTCAACACGACTGCCCTTTTAAATAACTTCCTATGAAAAATGCCTCTTAGCTTGAATTTGCTAGAGGTAAGTTCCAGGAAGAGGGAGGGTGAAAGAAAAGGGGGCGTCATGCTGGCTAAGTTTCACATTTCGAAATTAATGTTATGTTTACTTTTGCCCACCTGCTGTCTTGTCCGATTGCTAGTTTGTGAACGAGCTCCCCCTAAAATTATAATAATAATAATATTAATAATTGAGGGAAGGTGAGCAAAACAAATCAATTTATTCCTATGAAATCTTATCTGCACAGAACCTTCCAATTTCACCATCAGTGCTTGCTGTGCTTCGTTTCTCTCCTTCTTTTGGAAAAGATAAATAAGGCAATCCAAAGTATGCACATTTAGAGTGAATCACTATATAAAAATAATCAGAATCTATGCAGGAGTGGTGGAATAAATAAGCAAACTGAAGTCTAGAATGGACATTTAGGGAATATTAGGGGATATAAATCCTGAAAAATTAGAGTTTCCTGGGGATTAAATATACTGGATGGCTGGTGATTTTCTGGGCTATACTAACTGCAATCCCAAATCAGAGCATACGTAGCCAGCCATACTAGGGTATGAGCCATACTAGGCCCTTAAAATCTTTTCCAGATTCACCTTGGAAATCTTGCTTCTGTATTTGCAGTATTTCCTCTTCAAGCTATAGGGAAATATGCCTCACCATCCAGTAGCATTATTTAAGGTGGCGAATGCAGGAAAATGTGATTTTTTAAAAACAAAACCCTGAATCAAACTGTTGGAAGAAAGGCAACATCAAAGCATGAGGCACTCACAGGGCCCTCTTCAAGAAAACAGGTGAGTACAAAATGCAAACCAAAATTGATTTACAGGTAAATTATTGGGCCATAGATGTTGTCCTATGCTAAGGGTGAATCAGCTGCATCCAACGTATTTGAAACTTAGAGGTCTAGGAGAATTAAGCTTGAAGATTTTCCATACTGGATTTGAGGTAAAAAGGATATGAACTGGCTTTGTCTGAATGAGTTAAGCATTTGTCCAGAGACTTTGGCAAATTTACAGGTGGGATCAATTTTCCTTCCGTGCACTTTGCAGAGGTGTTCTTTTCAGTGAGGTTTCCCAGTTTGTACTGCATCTTTCTGTAAATGGTTTGCTGTGTTAGGCCAATGGGAATGTCTTGTGTGTATTCTGGTTTAATAGTGGCGTAACAAATTTGTAAGTTATTGACATTATTTTAATTGTTTTTGGGGGGCCAATGTCAGTCAGTGGGGTTTCATAAAGGTGTTCCCCACTCATGTTCAGTACAAACCTGTTGTGAAAAAAAGGTTAGAGGGGTTAAATGGGCTGTTGGGTGAAGTAAATGTCATCTTGGAAGGCTGGCTGGAAAATGACAAAATGTAGCTGTGAGAGGGACGGAAACTGGGAGGAGGAGGAGGAGGAGGAGGAGGAGGAGGAGAGAGAGATTGTATTGTCTATCTACTCTGAAGGACAGCAGCTCTCTGTGGTCTCAGATAGAGGTTTTTCCTAGCAACTCTAACCCAGTCCTATTAACTGGAAATGCCAAGATCTGAACCTGATACCTACTGCATGAAAAACATGTGTTTTACCATTGAGATACAGTCACACCTCAAATCTCACCAAAGTGAAAAACTAATAACTCTCTGACACGCACACATATGCACTTATTGCAACCGACTCCTGCACTCAAAGCACAGTGTGAACTTAAAATCTCTAAATGGAACTAGAAAGTTTTTGCTTCTGCCATGATTGCTACTCCTCCCTAACCTCAACTCTAAGGAATTCCCTTCCTCCCCAGCGCTCTTTCCTCTCTGAAATGGTGTTTCGATAAATGGGGAATCCTTTGCCAACTTGGCAGGGAGAACAAGCATTTCACAAGGTTATTAGACTCTTAGAAGATGCAGCATAAAATATCAGACCGAGCAAAGGTAGCTGCAAAACTGAACATCCTAACAGACAGTGCTCAGGGGGTCAGAACAATGGCCTAGGATTTCAACAGACTCAAGAACACCAGGGAAGAGACCAGTTACTAAATAACGATTAGCAAGAATTGCTCTTGTTTCTCACCGTCTCTCATTTTATTTAACATGCCAAATGGTCAAAGCAAATATTGTATTAAGCCTTTAAAAGGGGAGAAAAATCAGTATTTGAGACTGGGCTCCAACAAAAACAAAAAATGTAATATTTCCTTGATCCCATGTTTAGTGGGGATTTAAATCCCAGCTTAATTTAATCTTTTGACTTATCCTGCAGGTAACACTTGATTATGTTCCTGTGCCACCAGTAATAGGATTGCAGACCTGAATAAAGTAATAATAAAAAAATGTTTGCTATTAACACTTGGAAAAACAAAGGCTTTAACAGGGGCTCTTGATGGCCTCACCCCGCGTAACACAACACAGATGAATGACTGCATCTTTGAGCCTGTCCCCTGTTGCCTGATTTTAATAACTTCCTGTAAGTGTTACATACAAAAGTTTGAAAACACCATCAATTCAAAAACCTCCTCGGGCCTTATGGACCTCAGCTAGAAATCAGCACGCCAAATCTGGATGCATGAGTATTATCCCCATAATGTTGACCGATAGATCCTAGGGTCTCTAAGAGAGTTGGAGGCAGAATAGTTTCTGTCTGAAGCAAATAACATCAGGAAGAATTGCTGCGGTGGCTGAAAGGGGCATGGAAGTTGTGAACAAGGAGGGGAAATTTGCAAAATAATCTTAAATGGCATGACAATGTGTGCCCCATGAAAAGGGAGGCTATGGGGACATTTAGCCAATACCTCAGGGAGTCGGGGAGGGACCTTCCTGCCACACCTGGAAACTATGGGCTGTAGGATTGCAAGAATGAAGAGTCCAGAAGAAGATTAGTTTGTGTGCTCTTGAGTGACCCATTTCTTGAACTGGCCCAGGGAGAACTGGTGGTCAGTTCCCAAAGCACATGTGTGTGTGAGAGAGAGGGGCAGGCATCATAGTTGCTGTGGGGCCCACAAATCCTTTCTCAACAACTTTGGTGAAGAGTAGATGGTACACTGTCAGTAGATCAGGGCAGATACGCACCAGAGTCTTCGTAGCTGCTTTGGTTCCACTGTGTGAGAAATATCCAAGTGAAAAGATACTGGACCAACCAGCATCAGTGAAGATAAGAAGCATCCTTTAAAATGCCAAACCCATCAGAGAACAGTGCATCTTCAATCTTACTCTGGTCTCATGCTTCGTTCCGGCAGTCAAGGCTTCCTTCCCTGCTATAAATCTGTATATTTCTTTTGTTTTCCATTTCTGTCACTCACTTGGCAGTTCCCGCATGCTCCTCAAAAGTATTAAAAACACTTTATTTAATTTTCCTTTCACTTCTCCATCAAGATACAAATTTCTACCATTCAAAAAGACACTTCAAAAAAAATAATTTTAAGCAATTACATTGCATCTTTCATTTTCTCGTATAGGTGATAATGTGTCTAAGCAGACAAGGGCAGCATGCAAACCTAATGACGTGCATAACAAACCGGATGCATTTGTAGTGGCTCCCTAATTCAATACAAATTTGAAGACAGGAATGTCCCATTAAAAGTGGGCAGTTGGTTTAGAGTTGTCACATTGTATCGCTAGAGGTGGGGCTAAGGATTTGAGCAAAGTCTCCAGAGTTCTAGGTGCCCAGAGCTTATATTTATGATAGAGCCACACTGAAAATTCAGAATGCTAAACTTTTGAAAATTATCCATCCTGAGCCAAGATGTGGGTTCAGCAAGATGGAAGCCTTGCGTGCTTCATATTGTACCCTGGGCCATGAACTACAATCCAAACTGTTTCCACATACTCAGCTATTCTTAGCAGAAGAAAGTTAGACCTCCTAACTAAACTAACTACTGTTCAGCGGCCGTCCTGTTTAGAATGAGGTCAGATAATGACACAGTCTTGTAAAGATGATGAGAGCAGCAATACCAATCAAATCAAGTTGTTGCAGAGAGTGAAGAATGAAATAGGAATATAAGAACATAAACAGAGCCTGCTGAATCTGGGCAATAGCCCATCTAGGCCAGTATCCTGTTCTCACAGTGGACAACCAGATAATAATAATAATAATAATAATAATAATAATAATAATAATATACCCTGCCCATCTGGCTGGGCTTCCCCAGACACTCTGGGCGGCCTCCAACACAATATTAAAATACAATAATGCCTCAGACATTAAAAGCTTCCCTAAACAGGGCTGCCTTCAGATGTCATCTAAAAGTTTGGTAGTTGTTTTTCTCTTTGACATCTGGTGGGAGGGTGTTCCACAGGGCGGGTGCCACTACCAAGAAGGCCCTCTACCTGGTTCCCTGTAACTTGGCTTCTCACAATGAGGGAACCGCCAGAAGGCCCTCGATGCTGGACCTCAGTGTCCGGGCAGAATGATGGGGGTGGAGACGCTCCTTCAGGTATACTGGACCGAGGCCATTCAGGGCTTTAAAGGTCAGCACCAACACTTTGAATTGTGCTCGGAAATGTACTGTGGGAAACACATAAGCAGGATTTGACCACAAGAACACTTCCTCCTCCTGAGGTTTCCAACAACTGGAACCCCAGCATGTGTTGGTCTCTTGGCACGACTATCTCTTTGACGTGCTCATCACCACGAGGAGCCTGAAACAATCTTTGTAGGGAGGAGAGACAGAAGTCAAGTGACTTTGAGCAGAATGGGAAATGTAGGTTTGGACTTAGAACTGTAGGAGGACAACCTAAGCATTCAGTGACCTTAGAAGTCACCCCACACTAGCAGTTCCAGTTAGTTTGCTCCTGACACATTACTGTATTTGTGGCCTTAATTGAGGGACCTAAACAAACAAATTAATCATGGCGGCCCATAAAAATGACAGAATTCATATGGCAGCATTCTTCATTCCCTCCAATTTGTTTCCCAGAAATCCCCACAGCGATTTATTTGCTGAATATGCGAGTTTTTTACCCCCTTATGAAAATTACAAATTGTTGTCAAGGTTAACGAGTTAATATTCTCATTCAATATTTATTTTATTGGGGAGGTGGCAGGATGGGAGGTGGGGGAGACTGAAAGGAAGGATGAGGCACAGCTATTTGTGCACTTTCTTTCCCTGCAAAGTCTAGTTTCTTAATCAATATGACAAGGACACTGTCCTTTGGATAATACCCTGAATCATCGGGATGAAAAAAAATGAGCTTTATTAATCAACAGCTCCTGATTAATTATTATAAAGTGAGGCTCATACATTTCTGTACATGTTAATAATTCCCGAAGAAGGCTAACAATGTCCCCGGTGATTTGAAGGCTTTGGGAGTTTGAATATTTCTGAGCAATGTCACAATAAATAGTCCAAGGGTACTAGTGTTCACTCACTAATCCAGTCCCTTTCAATCCAGTAAATGAGTAAAAACCTTCTTTTTCCTATTTCCCCATCTATAATTCATCATTTGCATACAAAGTAAGAAGCAAGAATCGGCAGCCTCATCAGTTTTCAAAATATCAAGGGACAACCCGGGTGATTTATAGCAGACTGCATTATCTAGTTTATATAACTAGAATTTTGCTGTTTAAAAAAAGAAAGTGTGAGAGAGAGAGAGATTCACAGACCTGAAATATCCTGATAAACAGTAGCTGTGTGCCACATAAATACTATGAAGGTCATGGGTTTCCCAGGGAACTTACGAGTTACATGGGACTTCATCTGAATATCAGCCCCCAAACCTGTTTAGAATCAGTGCTCAGGACTGAAACTTGTAAGGAAATGATAATGTAGAAAGTTCATCTAAAGATATACAGCCGGGGGGGGGGGCAACCTATGCCCCTAGAGCCACATGTGGCCCTTGGGCCAATTTCACAAGGCCCTCAGAGTAATTTCATGTGGGGGAGACAAGGAAGGGGAGAAAATGGGTAGCAGAAAGAGAGAGAGAAAGGAGTAGCACAAAAACAAAGAGAACACAGTAGACAAAAGAGAGAAAGGAGTTAGCCTCACCTGCCTTGGTTCTAGGTAAAGGTAAAGGGACCCCTGACCATTAGGTCCAGTCGTAACCGACTCTGGGGTTGCAGTGCTCATCTCGCTTTATTGGCCGAGGGAGCCGGCATACAGCTTCCGGGTCATGTGGCCAGCATGACTAAGCCGCTTTCTGGCGAACCAGAGCAACGCACGGAAACGCTGTTTACCTTCCGGCCAGAGCGGTACCTATTTATCTACTTGCACTTTGACGTGCTTTCGAACTGCTAGGTTGGCAGGAGCAGGGACCAAGCAACGGGAGCTCACCCCATTGCGGGGATTTGAACCGCTGACCTTCTGATCGGCAAGTCCTAGGCTCTGTGGATTAAGCCACAGCGCCACCCGCGTCCCTTCCTTGAGTCTAGTTCCACCGAATTTGGATCCACCACTGCTGAAATGCAGCACTGAAAGATTAGCCCTGATAGAATGCAACCCTGTGCAATAACCTGCATTTGTATGATAAGTAGGTTCTAATGGAACTCTCAAACGTATTACAGCAGGCACCCCCAACCTGCTGCCCTCCAGATGTTTTGGCCTATAACTCCCATGATCCCTAGCTAACAGGACCAGTGGTCAGGGATGATGGGAATTGTAGTCCAAAACATCTGGAGGGCCAAAGGTTGGGGATGCCTGCATTACAGCATTGTGGCCCTCTGGATGTTGTAAGATTCCAACTAATCATCAGTCTCAGCCGGCAGGGCTGATGGTCATGGCTGATGAGAGCTGTAATCCAATAAAACCTGGAGCGCCACAGGTCATCCAGCTCTGCATTACAGGATGGGGCTAAAATTCATAAATCTGAAGAGTGAGTGATAGATTTACACCATTCCTGACCAAATCAGGGGCTTGGCCATTTGCATCCCCCTTCCCTTCTGTACCTGAAGAGGGAGCTGAGTTCTGCACTTGCATCAAGGATAGCCTTGGTTCAGCCATCCAAATGTTGAACCACAATTCCTATCAGCCCCAGCGCAATTGTCCGGGGATGGTCAAAAACAGGGGTGGACTTGGGTAATCTTTCGTAATATGACACCCTGCATGAGGCCAAAATTTGGTGCCCCCAAATAGATCTTCTCAATTATGGATCTTCTCAGTTTTGCACCCCCTTGGCTTGGTACCCCATACGGCGGAACCACCCGCACCATCCCAAATCCAGCACTGTCAGGGATAATGGAAATTGTAGTCTATCAATATCTGAAGGGCACTGTGTTGGCTGTCCCTGATTTCTATAGTGCCAGGTAGGTAGCTAGATTGTGGCAGACTGTAACCCCATCGAAGTTTTCACCAATGGATTCTTCACTGAGTAAAGAGGAGTCTCAGGCCTTCTTCATGGTATGAGGTATGAGCACGTCAGACCATAGTGTGCTCCGGCAATGGGCAGTGTTGTTGTTGTTTGTTGTTCTACACTTTTGTTTTGCTTTATTGTATTAATCCGCGACAGTGAATAATATGCCATTGCTTTAGAAGATCATGTGACAATTTGGAAAGCCTGCATTTTGCCCTCTGGAAAGATGGGTTCTGATCACAGATAACTAAAATGAGATTAGGAACGTTTGCTTTCTCCAGAGATAACAGCAGTCTCGGTCATAAAACTACCATATGGCAGATTTGGCAGTCTTTACAGAGGTCCATGGTTTAATTATCGCAAAGACAGATTCAGTTCCCTACTTGCAAAATGCCTAGGTTCTCCAGACGGCAAAGCCTGGCAGTGCAATTAAAGGGAAAGCTGTGTTGTACTTGGCTCCAATGCGAAGTGACCTTACCACGTCCAGCCCTGTCACTTCCTAACATTTCACTCATGATTAAGTTTATCATTTCAAACAAACAACATCAAATGTCAGGTCTCTGGTCTGCTTAGCAAGGGGGGGGGGCGGAAATGCCACATTGCAAACCACTGAGTCTGCCTTTCCCATCAAGCCTGTGTGTGTGTGTGTATGCACACACACACACAAGAATGAGAGGAATACTAGTGGAAGGAAAATAGCATTTCCACCCATTCTTCTTCCGTAACCAACAAACTACAGCAGAAATGATAGATCTTAGGTAAAGTTTGCCTTAGAAAGCCAAGCCAAAATACCTTTTACTTCCATGTGTAAAAACCATGATAGACTATTTATTTATTTATTTGTGTGGCACAATCCCTTTGTATAGGGTTTCCATTTTCTTTACAATTAAGAGCCAAAGCAGTGGTGAAAGATCCTTGCCCCAATGAGTTTACAATATAAATTTAAATAATATGTGGAGAAAGGGGTCAAGCAAGGGCTGGTTATCAGCTTGAGAAGGCCCTGGGGAAAATACACTCTGGTTATCAATCCCCTTCTCCTGATGAGTCCTAGAAAATTTATGCGGCAGGAGTGGACAGCAGAAATGGTGTTCTGACCAATGCTCTCTGCATTTCTAGACAACTAAACTGCTATTTTCATTTCGCATCATGCCCTGAAATCATGCAGTGTTGGGAGCATTCTGTGGGTAATTGAAACAGTGGGTTGACCTACCTTGGAGCACAGGGCTTGAATACTTCTGGTCTTTTTTAATAAAAATGATTTGGGGAGGAAAATGTCATGAATCAGCATTGAGCCCTATGCCAGTGTTTCCCAACCTTGGGGCTCCAGCTGTTTTGGGACTACAACTCCCATAATCCCTAGCTAGCAGGACCAGTGGTCAGGGATGATGGGAAGTGTGGTCCGAAAACAGCTGGAGTCTCAAGGTTGGGAAACACTGCCCTATGCAACCACAGTTTGTGGCTTCCTTCACTTCTGGAAGAACCCAAAGAAGGGCTTCAGAGAGGACAATCTAAAGGCTCAGGCCAGTTTTGGTATGCCAAGGCATATTTTAAGTCAGCCCTTCTCAACTTGGTGCCCTCCTGATGTTTCTGACTACAATTCTCAAAAACCCTGAGAATCGGCTATGTTGGCAGGAGCTGCTGGGAATTGTCCAAAACATCTGGAGGGCACCAGGTTGAGGAAGACTGTATTAATTCACCTCATCTGCCATCACTCATCCCTGTCATTGTGCAACACTGCCTAATGTCAACTAGTTCATTCTGACAAGGCATGTTCAGAGTTTTTCTTGCAGATTATTTGAAGTCAGTTTTGTTTTTGTTTTTGCAAAACGTGCTTTGAAATGCATCCCTCCATGTGCAAAATGAAATCATTTTAATCCCCTGTTGCACTTCCTTAAGAAAATAAATAAACAAATAGAAATCTTGGAAATATTCTACATTTGAGAGGCCACATCCCCAGGATAAAAATCATTTACTGTATTTCCCTTGGGTAAAGATGGTGACAGGCAGAACAAGTTCTGTGCCAACTTATAACCACCTGCTGAAAATATTTCTATTCTGTCAGGCGTGTACCGGCAACTAAGAACACACCCTTCCACAATGGTGAACTGATGTCTGTTTTTAACTTTTAAATGTTGCTTTTATTGTACAGTTTTACTGCTGTTGACTGCTTTGATATTTATTTAATGACACAGCAGTATATAATTTTTTTTATTAAAAAATAATGTGAATCTTCCAAACCATGCCAGCTCATTAAAAAAAAAAAAAAGTGTGCCACATAAACTGAATGGGAACTATCATTTGAATTAAAAGTGACCTTCTCCTGCATTATATGCTGTAAGAATCATACACCAAAGTTCTAAGTTCCTGTTTTGCCTCAAGCAGCAAAATGTCTTGGGCTGGGCCTGGGATCATTCCATCGAGGCAGAACACCCAAGGAGGCTGTGAAGTCGGTCCAGTGAGGAGCATGACCTGAGGAAAGCATAAAGAGCCAAACAGAGAGGCCTAAAGAGCTGCATTTGGCTCATAGGTCTGAGATTCCCCACCATCCTTAGAGGCAAAAAGGCATACTCTCCAAGATTCCCCTGATGAAAATTTGGGTGCATGTCTTTTGGTGCAGCCCTGTCAGGTAACTCAGGTGAGAGCATGGCAGCACTGCAAGGGCCAGCGCTGGCTGCAAGCACCAGCTCATCCTCCTCTGTGAGCTTGGTGGTGGCAGCGCTGGGAGGGGGAAGTGGGATGTTCTGGGTTCAAGTCATAAGCTGGGATGGCTTCTGTAATTCCAAGGATGTCCCAGGTTGAAGGTTACGGAGGCTAGGAATTGTAACTTTGGTTGCACATTTTAAAAATGGCGGCAGGAAAGGTGATACAGTGCCGGTGGCTAACCTATGGTCCTCCAGATGTTGGTAGAATTAGATTCCCATCATCCCTTGCTGGCCAAGGCTGATGGGAGGTGGAGTCCAAGAACATCTGGCTAGCTACAGGTTATACACATTTGTGCTACATAACATGTTTCCAGGGGTTGTAAGGAGGGGGAAAGATGGCTGCCCCATGTGATTTCCCTCCCCATGCCAATTTTGGAGCTCTCACCACTTTCAGACTGATAGCCGTTGACAGCAATGAAGACATAATGTTCCTGATGCTTTGCTGTGTACACTGAGGTCTGTGTGAGTCAGCTTTCTTATGCACTTCAGTGGAAGCAGGGATACTATGTACACATTCTCTTGCTTGCATAGAGCTGTTGTTTTCATTTGAGTGACTGGGGATGTTCTTGTAGCCTGAAAATCTACTACTACTGTGAGGAATGGCTGGGTCTGAAGAGATGCATCTGAACAAACACTGAGAGCACAAGCCGTTTTCTATGATTATTTGATTCTCTCTCTCTTTAAAAAGGACTTTGCTAGCATTTCCTCAAATTCCTCATTAATGTTAATTCGCTGAAGATCACAGCTCTTTGCTTTAAGAATGAAATGTTTGGATGCCAAAGTACCAGTGCTGCTTAAGCCGGTCAAAAGAATGCTTTACACAAAAAAAAATCTATTAATTGGGAAGTGAAAAGGGAGAAATGGATGCATTCAGGGAAGGTTTTCTATTCTTATGTGTCAGAATAGCCTAATTCAAATCCAAATGGGATCCCGCCATTCTGCAGATTTCATACAGCTCCAGGTAAACAACTAATGAACAGCCTGCCCGTTTCATTTTCATCAAGGGCCCTCAGAGATTCAACTGTGCCATTTCATAAAATATGCAGATGATAGTGGAGGGAGAATAGCAAAGGAGGCTTTGAAAATGATTCACACAACCTAAAAATGATGTTGAAAAGGGAGGAATTAAATATTCACAAAGTGAGAGAAATTAAGGCATATTAACTGTTAGACTGTGGAAATGAAGTGACTAACATCCACAGTGCTGATGAGCGCAAGATGATTACGGATCTGTCAAAAGTTTCTAATCCTGACATAGTGTGTGACGTTGAGGTGCGAGGTGGCTGGTAAGGGCAAAAAATTAGGGATGGGACAAGCCGCACAAACTTGACAGATCAGAGTCAAAGACAGCAGAGCGCTGCATTGATTAACATTAGGCTCAGCCCTGTATCAGAAATGAGCTGTAAACTTGAGGAAGGAATACTAATTTTGGTTACGTAACAGGACCCTCAGGGCTCAGAACATCAGCCGTGGTGCACTTTTTTTAGATGCAGGAGAAGTGAGAATCAGGGGCCAAAGACATCTCTTGTGATTCTACCAAGTTCAATCAGCCTACATCAAGACCGCTTCTGACCCCCATCAAATATATAGAGGGTATATGGCAGAGCAATGCAAAACTGGAAGGTAGTTGTGGAAAAACATATGCCCCAGAGCAGATTTTGACTAGTCTTCATTTTTATTTTTATTTTAAAAGGAGTTCCTGGGTTTCAAAGTAACACATGCAAAAAATTGTCCAGGCAGAGGCGGATTTACGCAGCGTGACTGGTTTCCCCACACTGGGCCAAGGGGGTGCCATAGGGCATCACTGCTATGGTGCAGTACACATGTAGAATGGAAGGCGAGAGGCAGGGAGGTGTCAAATTTTGGGCACACACTGGGCACACCTGAAAATTGAAAGACAAATGGCCACCCCTGGTCCAGGGTATCCATTCTGCTTGCCATGTTTGAAATCACTCCTTGTGGGTGTAGAATTCTGCATAACACGGTGCAACAAATTCATTCATGGATCAGCCTCTTATTTTTGTTTTTGTTTCCTTCCATATGCACCCACGCCTACAAGGAACCCAAGGCAGCACATATGCAGTTGCTGGTTGGCCATCCATCCAGGCACTGACTGGATCCAGAGCTGCTTAGCTGCAACAAGATGTTGGCTTCATGTGCCTTCAGGCCCTACCAGATTTCAAGGTGGCTAACAATTTCAGCATTAAAACAACTGGCCAATAACACAGTCTACCAATGCAAAATAGAAAGAACCCATCAAAACAGCATTCAAATCATTTTAGAACAGGCTTCCTCAGCCTCGGCCCTCCAGATGTTTTGGCCTACAACTCCCATGATCCCTAGCTAGCAGAACCAGTGGTCAGGGGTGGTGGGAGTTGTAGTCTCAAAACATCTGGAGGTGCAAGAAGGCTGCTGACCTACTGAAAATATTATTGGACTATATTGGTTATAGTGTTATTATTTGGTTATAGTGTTATTATTTGGGGTCGGTGTAAATTTAGGGGATGTGTTTCCTGTCAGGATATTTGATAGTGTGCAGTGCGTGGATTTTGTAATTGTATTCTGGTGAGAATGTCGAACACAGCAAAGAGGGGGGAGGGGGGACACCTTCTGAAAGAAAGGGATCGAAGCAAGAACAAGACTTCAAGGCAGACATACTAAGAATGTTTGCGGAAATCAAACAAAGTGAAAAAAATTTAGAAGTAAAACTAGAACAAGTAGACAATAAGATAGGGAAAATGGATAAAAAGATGGACGAAACAGTCAATGAATTAAAAGGTCAAATAAAGGAAGTATTTAGGAGAACCCAGGTAACAGAAGAAGGGTTGAAAAAGACGAGAATAGAATTGAAAGAGGTAAGACGTGAGGAGGAGAGGATCAAAGTAGAGCTATTAGAACTAAGCAAAGCGCAAGAAGACTTGAAAGACATAATTGCTTTGAATGAACTAAGATTAAGGGAGGCTAACTTAAGACTTAGAGCTGTGCCAGAAAGACAAGGAGAAAACATTAAAGAAAATTTGATTGTAGAATTAGCCCAATGGATGGAAATACCAATAGAAGAGATGGCAAAATCAGTTCAAACGGCATTCAGACTAAAAATAAAAACAACCAGAGCTAAAAAATTTGTAGGAGATTGCCTGATTATATTTAAAGAAAAGGAAATGAGAAATATGATTTTGCAAAGAAATAGAGAAAAAAGATTGTGCATTAATGGGAATTATATAATAATTTTCAAAGACTTACCAATTAGAATTCTGAAACGTAGAGAGCCGTATAAAGCATTGGCACAGACGTTGAAGAAAAATAATATAGAGTTTAAATGGGAATATCCGGAGGGCATCTCATTCATGTATAGAAGCAAGAGGCATAGATTGGTTAAACCAGACGAAACTAGCAAATTCCTAAGAAAATATAAAGAACTGAGACTAGAAAAAGAGGAAGACAAAATAAGAGAGGCAGCAGGGGGTGCTGAGGAAGAGATAGAGGAGGTAGCAGAAGAGTTAAGAGGAGAAGAAGAAGAACAGGAGGAAGAAGAATTAGCTGAAATATAAGAAAAGAAGTAATTTAGGTAGGTTCAATCACCATGGTATTAAAGATTTGGAGTTGGAACATTAATGGGATAAACGAGAGAAAAAAAAGGAACAAAATCCAACAAATCTTGAAAAAAGAAAATGTAGACATTATTTGCTTACAGGAGACCCATATAACAAGAAGACATAAAAGAATTCTGATAAATAAAACACTGGGAAATGAGTTCATATCATCTGATAAAGTCAAAAAAAGAGGTGTGGTTATTTATGTTAAAAAACAGATTGAGGCCCAGCAAATCTTTAAAGATGAAAATGGAAGGATAATGATGGTACAAATTAAATGGCATGGACAAAACGTAATTATAGTAGGACTATACGCTCCAAATGATAATAAATCCGAGTTTTATAAAACCTTGGAAGAAAAACTAGCTGAATACGTAGATCAAAAAAGGATTATACTCGGGGATATGAATGGGGTGGTCTCACTAGAAATGGACAGACTAAGAGATGGGGGGGGGGGTAAGGAAGGGAAGCTGCCCAGAACCTTTTTCTCATTGGTTAAAAACTGTAACCTAATAGATGCCTGGAGACTTAGACATCCGCTGGAAAAGCAATTTACGTACCACTCTGAGCCTAACCAATCACTGTCCCGAATAGATCAGATCTGGGTCTCGAACGAACTAACACCAATAATTATAAGGGTAGAGATTCAGGCCAAAATAATATCTGACCACAACCCAATAAAGATGGAACTGAAAGGTCTGGAAGAAGGTACTTTTAGATGGAGACTGAAGGATTATCTCTTAGATGACCAAGATATAGTTGAAAAAGCGCAGAAAAGGATGAAAGAATTTTTTAAGGATAATATGAATAAAGGCACCAAAACTAAGGTGGTATGGGATGCGGGTAAGGCAGTGATGCGGGGCTTTTTTATCCAGCAGAATGCCATTAAAAATAAAGGAAGAGATAAAGGGAAAAAGGACATTCTGAAACAGATAACGGACTTGGAGGGGACATTAGTTAAAAAACCTAATAATAAGAGAATAAAAGAAAATATTAAAGTACTGCAAGCCCAGTATGCAACAATAATAAATAGGGAAGTAGAGTGGAACATAAAAAAACTAAGACAAAGAACGTTTGAGTTTGCGAACAAGTCAGGGAAGCTTCTGGCATGGCAAACCAAGAAAAGAAAGGAACAAAGCACAATAAATAAAATTGTAGCGAACGGAGAAGAAATAACTAACCCCAAGGAAATAAGGAAAGTTTTTCTGGATTATTACAGAGGATTATATAAAAATAGAGAGAGATTTAACCAGAGAAAAATAGAAAGATTTTTGAAAGATAAGCAGGTTCAGAAGATTCCAATAGAGAAAAAAGAGTAATTAAACACCCCAATAGAGATAGAAGAAATAAAATTAGCAATTAAAGATTTAAAAAGAGGGAAAGCCCCGGGCCCAGATGGCTTCACGGCAAGCTACTATAAAGAAATGGAAAATACTGTACTGGCACCACTGAGAGAAGTAATGAATAATATTTTGAAAGAAAAAGAAATACCAGATACTTGGAAGGATGCTTTCATTACTTTAATCCCAAAACAAGACTCAGATCTGTCGCAAGTTAAGAATTACAGGCCGATCTCGCTGTTAAATGTTGATTATAAAATTTTCGCAGGAATACTGGCAAGTAGAGTTAAAAACATATGGTCAGAATATATCCATGGAGATCAGGCGGGCTTTCTGCCAGGCAGGCAAATGAAAGATAATATTAGAAATATAATAAATTCTATAGAATACTTGTCTGCCAGGTATGATAAGCAAGCCATAATGATGTTCGTGGATGCAGAGAAAGCATTCGATAATATAGTTTGGGACTTTTTACTAAAACAGCTAGAATATATGGAGGTCGGTATGAACTTCTTCAACGGAATAAAGGCAATCTATACGGAGCAAAAGGCCAAATTGATTATAAACAACGTGGTGTCAGAAGAAATAATGGTAGCGAAGGGTACAAGACAGGGTTGCCCACTCTCCCCGTTGCTATTTATAATAGTACTGGAAGTACTTCTGAACTCAATAAGACAAAATAAGAAAATAAAAGGAATTAGAATTGGTCAAAAGGAATATAAAGTTAAGGCGTTCGCAGACGATTTAGTAATAACAACAGAAGACCCGCTGAACTCAATAAAAGAGATATTGGAAGAACTGGATCAATTTGGTAAGGTGGCTGGTTTTAAGTTAAACAAAAGAAAGACTAAAATAATGGTGAAGAATTTAGATTCGAAGGCAATCGAGGAATTACAACAACAAACAGAAATAGAACTGGCCAAAAAGGTAAAATATCTAGGAATATGGATAACCCCGAAAAATATAGACCTATTTAATAATAACTATGAGCAGGTATGGAAAGAGATAAAAAAGGACTTGGAGAGGTGGGGGAAGCTGAGATTGTCATTCTGGGGTAGGATAGCTTTAATTAAGATGAACGTTCTCCCGAGAATGTTATTTCTGTTCCAGAACTTACCGATAATCAAGGGCACTAAGATATTTAAAGAGTGGCAAAGAGGAATCTCAAAATATGTCTGGCAGGGCAAAAAACCAAGGATTAAGTTTAAATTGTTAACAGAAGCTAAAGAAAGAGGGGGATTCGCTCTGCCAGATCTGAAATTATATTATGAGGCATCGTGCCTTTGCTGGGTGAAAACGTGGATAAAATTGGAAAATAAGGAACTATTAGACCTGGAGGGGTTCGACAATAGAGCAGGATGGCATGCGTACTTATGGCAGGGGAAGAGGAAGCACAAGGGTTTCGCAACGCATATTTTTAAAGGCCCCCTAATGGAAGTTTGGGAGAGGAATAGATTTTTACTAGAACCTAAAGTACCACACTGGCTATCCCCATTGGAAGTTATGAGCGTGAAAAAAGTAAACATGAGAGGTGATTGGATAACTTATGAACAATTGTTAACAAAAGTAGGGGGGACATGGAAACTGAAACCATATGACCAGGTTAAAGAAAAAGTCTATGATTGGTTACACTATTTCCAAATAAACGAAATGTTTAGACAAGACGCTAAAGAGAGAGGATACGCGGATAAAGAATCTAAATTCCAGACTGAAATAATAAACAATGATTACAAAATTCTTTCTAATACGTATAATATGCTATTAGAGTATAACTTGATAGATGAGGAAGTGAAGTCTGTGATGATTCATTGGGCAAGGGACATCGGCCATAATATATACTATGAAGAATGGGAGAAACTCTGGAAAAAAAATCTTAAATTTACAGCTTGCATAACGTTAAAAGAGAACCTCATGAAGATGTTTTACCGTTGGTATATAACACCTGCAAAATTAGCAAAAATATATAAAACTTGCAATAAATGCTGGAAATGCAGGGGAAAAGAGGGATCCTTCTTCCACATGTGGTGGGACTGCAGAAAGGTCAAAGGCTTTTGGGAAAGTGTATATAATGAAATGAAAAGTATATTAAGATATAACTTTGGGAAAAAGCCGGAGGCTTTTCTGCTAGGCCTAGCAGGAAGTGATATAAAGAACAATGATAGTAAATTCTTTCAATATGCAACAACGGCCGCAAGGGTCCTATTGGCCCAAAATTGGAAACAACAGAACATACCGACGCTTGAGGAATGGAGAGCAAAACTACTAGAATACGCGGAGATGGACAGATTGACGGGGAAAATTAGATATTTAAAAGACCAAAGGTTCATTGAGGACTGGGGGAAATTTGTGGAATATCTGGAAAATATAAGTGAAGGTCAGATAACGCTAGTTGGGTTTAAAAAAGCTCTGTGAAAAGGTTGGAATATTGTCTAAAGAGAAAAAGAAGGAAAGAGAAAATAATGTCAATATAAGCTGGGATTTGTGTGAATTTGTTAAATTAGGGTATGGATGATTTCAGGGGAAGCTGAAGGAAGTCTTATAGAAAGAAATCTGTGATAACAAGGCGTAAATTGTTTTACTTTCTTGTTTGTTATGATTTAAAAAACAATAAAAATTATGCAGAAAAAAAAAAAACATCTGGAGGGCCGAGGTTGAGGAAGCCTGTTTTAGAACAAGGCTAAAGAAGCAGGAAGCTAAAGTCTAGTGAGTGGGTTTAGATTCACAGCCTTGTTTGTAGGAAGTGTAGACAACCTGTTCCTTTTGCTATGGTTTTGGTAGGGGTACTTTGATAGTTTGCCCATTGTGCAGGAAGGAAAAGGAGAGTGTTCTTGCCTTGCCAGGGCAACAGAAGTTCCTTCACTGCCTTCTGACACCATGGCAGTCCCAGCACAACCCAGAAGGGTCAGGTAGCAGCACTGCCCATTCACCTAAGCACTCTGTGGTGGCAGCTGGAGGAAAGGGGCAGCTTGCTTTCACCAACACAACCCTAGAAGAACAAAAATTGGAGTTAAGTTTTTTGCATGGTATACATCCAGATTCGAGCTGAAGTGTCACCTCAATGCAACTTTGGCTCAGCAGTGATCGGAAACACACATTGTGGATTCAAAGGCCCAGGTGAATAAAACTATTCCTCACTAGCACCAAGAGCTCGTAAAGATCTATACAAGGTATGTGGACCTAGAGAAAACATAAACAATAAAATAATAAGTGATAACTGATGTTCAAGAGCATATGAATAAGTAGTTTGCAGGCCATAGCCACGAACAAAATTGTGGAACTGAATTCTAAATACAGTGTGGAAAGACAGTCTTCCTGCTTCCCAAGAGTAATGCACCCAAAAGACCACATCATTGATGACCTTCACAGAGGAAGGACTTTATCCATACAGTACCTTTTGCAGGAATTATTATTTTGAGACCTTGGTCTATGTCCATTTGCAAGTGGCAAGTCTAACATGAAAAGTCTGAAAAAGATTTGGTAAAGTGGATAGCCTGAATACATTAGGTGTGTTAAGCAATATGGAGGCCCAGCCAATGTAGAAATTAGTGGTAATTATTATATAATATGTAATGATGGGATTTAAATGGCTAACACATTTTCTCTGCCGAGATCATTTAGAATTGATTCATAGAAATGATTAAATTAATAGATCTTCTTCTTTAAGACAGCGAACAGCTTAAACTAGACTCCTCGGCAGAGTTTGATCCCAGAGAAAGGAGTATGAATAGAGATTTAATAGAAATTGAAAGAGGAATTTCTTGGGCAGTGTGTAAATGTGTATTAAAGAGTCAAAAGAATCCTGTACAATCATTTCCCTCAAAAGAAGAAGGGGGGGAACCTATATATTTTGCAGATTTGAGTATTCTAGTGGAATTAGCCTCCAAGGACTTTGGAAGGTGAAAGAATAAGCAACTGAAGTCCCCCTAAACAATAGAATGGTGGGATGTATGAAAAGGCAGGGTGTTAAAGGATCACTGTCTACTTAGTTTAGGCTTAGATATTAGGCTTTTCATAAAACTGAATGGCTTTACAAAATCTAACATGAATAGCACTCCCTACCCCCACCCACTTTCCCTCTTTCATATTTTGTTTCCTTCTGTAAATTTAGGATATTTTTTTGGAGTAAAACAGGTGTCATTTGGGGATGTCAATGAATCAAGGTCAGTTAGTTACTCTCTCACAGGACATGTTTTTGTTTAGTCGTTTAGTCGTGTCCGACTCTTCGTGACCCCATGGACCAGAGCACGCCAGGCACTCCTGTCTTTCACAGCCTCCTGCAGTTTGGTCAAACTCATGTTCGTAGCTTCGAGAACACTGTCCAGGACATAGGAAGGTGCTTTTTACCAGGCCAGACTATTTGTTCACCTAGAATAGTATTCTCTTCTCTTGCTAGGGTCCTCCAGGGCTCAAGGCGGAGGTCTTAACTGATCCTTCTAAGTGGTTTCATGAAGCTTTGAACTCAGAACTCTTGGCATGTTCTCTGCCCTTGAACTATGACCCCCCCCCCACATACTCTGCCCAATATATATCTATATCTATATCTATATCTATATCTGTATCTGTATCTGTATCTATATCTATATCTATATCTATATCTATATCTGTTCTACCAAGTGCCGGATTTACATACAGTGGTACCTCGGGTTACAAACACTTCGGGTTACACAACTCCACTACCTGGAAGTAGTACCTCGGGTTGCAAACTTTGCCCCAGGATGAGAATAGAAATTGCGCGCTGACACTGTGGCGGCAGTGGGAGGCCCCATTAGCGAAAGCACGCCTCAGGTTAAGAACAGTTTCAGGTTAAGAACAGACCTCAAGAACTAATTAAGTTCATAACCCGAGGTACCACTGTATAAGCTAAACAAGCTACAGCTTAGGGCCCCACTCTCTCCCCAAAAAAACTAAAGAAAAAAACCCTGGATGTACATTTCCAAAATATAAGATAAAAAACCAAATAAAATAAAACCTACATACAGCAACAGTGTTTTGTGTTGTGTAGGCTCCTATGATGTAAGTAATGGTCCCCGCCTGCTATATAAAGGGCCCCATTACCTTCAATAGCTTAGGGCCTCATCAAACCTAAATCCAGCCCTGGCTCTACCATCGAGGTTCCTCTCCGCTGATAAATATGATGTCAGATTGGGGGTGTTAAATGTTTGGGAAAAGTCAGAAGCCCAAGGCGGTATAAGTTCCTCAACTATGTTTATTCAACATTGTCAGTGACAATGGCTCACTCATAGGAAAAACAAAACCCGAACTCACAGGACTACACCATAAAAGCCCCAACAAGAACTGACAGTTGACAGCTGAAAGTGCATGTGCTTACTTGCCATTAGAACGTTCATCTACCAACGCTTATACTATTGGTTAGAATGTGCCTTGTAACATAAAAAGTGTTATATCCAATACATAACAGGGGGTTTCGCCATTATCTGAGCCTCGGCTCAGTTGGCTTGAGCCAGTAATGTCCTCACCAAATAAAGAGAAAACACTTGGCTACTTGCTGAGCAGTAACTTACCCAGAGGAGGCTGGTTCACAAGAGCAATTAGCTTTTTCACCAAGCTTTTTCTGCCTGCCCTCACCTTACATTCAACCAGTCTAGGGGATGGCACTTCCTCCTCCTAACTTGCACTTTCCGAAAGGATGCACAAACTGAGGCACGGCCACCCTTTGAAACATGCAGTTCTCCCAATTTTGCAATGGCACGTAGTGCATACAAAAATGCACATGCCACTGAAAAGAGCATACAAAAATGCATTATATGGGGGAGGGGGAGAGAATGCTTTGCAAAAATATGTACACCAGCTACAACTGCATACTAGGGAAAATTAATGTTACCAAAGTCGTTCAAATAACACAGACCAAGTCCAGAGAGGAAAGAAATCCTGACGATACTTTAGTGAGAAAACTGAACAAACCTTAACACTTTAACACTGACAGAATTAACCCTTTATACGCACATCGAATGATCCCTGCGGTTGCACTTCCAGCAATTCACACTGAAATGCTGATTAGTTTTCCTGAGGACTTAAAGGGGAAAAAAATCGCAAGCGGATGCGAAAATGTGGAAAACTGAACTTAAGACTGGAAAGATGAGAAAGCAAAACTGACTGATTCACCGATCCCTCCTAATCCATAATTCTGTCTGAGCTGTCTGTTCAAGGCTGGAAGACTGGTGTGGCTCTCATGCACAGGAGAGAACTGCTGGAAAAGCAGGAAGGCATGCGGAGCTGCTACTTTTGAATGGGAGCGATTGGACTCTCATGCGCAGGGCACAGAACAACACCCACGGGAGTTCTCACACTTTTTACTAAAGACGCCACTAAAGGGGGGGGCGATTTTCCTGTCATCATATTTCCCATTTCACTGCCTCCTGCTGCCTTAATCCTGAGTGTGCTTTGGGAATAAAACAGCAAATATTTTTTGTTACGGTGGGAAAATAAATTGCTTTTACCAGCGAGTGTTTCAGCACTTTAAGATTAAAAGAGGAGGCAATCCCAAAGTGCAAGGCGACATTTGACCGTCATCTGTCGAGCTCCACGATGCAACCACCATTCGGGGAAACCCATAAAGACCCTTCCTGAAAAAGGCCAGGCAAAACTACAGTTCCCACAATTATCTTCAGATCAGTGCAAAACAAACAAACAAGCTCAGTTTCTCATGAGCAAACATGGGCACAGCAGCAACTGAAGTAGGAGGTACAGTCACCTGCATGCACAAGATGGATGGAATCATTGTCCAATCTGCTTAACCTCAAAGAAATAATGTTTTAAGGCAGCTGTTCCTCACTGCTGGTCTGTGGGCCCCTGGAGTCTGCATGACTCACCCAGGGAATCTGTGGCACCATTCACATAGCAAAAATTACCATAGAGATATCAAAAATTTAAAAGTAGGGTGTCAATGGCTTGGCTTTCGAAAAACAGGGGGCCTGCAGTATTTAGCTAATTGGAAACCTCTGTTTTAGGGTATTTGGAGAGCACTCTTACCAATTTCATTAGAGGAGAATGAGTCTGGAAGAGAGATCCTTTCTACCCCTTGACTCTTCATCACCTTTCCTTCTTTTTCTGATTTTTAAGCATGGGTGCAAGGGCTTATTTGGTCAAAATAAGCCGCTCTGAGCCCAGCCTTGGCTGGGGATGGCAGGGTATAAATAGAAATTATTATTATTATTATTAAAATGATGCAACCCACAGACAAGAGAGAGGTATGTGCAAACTTGGGAGAGCGCCTTAGTTTGCAAATGCACAAAAATACTTAGGGAGGAAAAAGAGACCCTAATTGGGGGAATTAAAAACAAATAACAGCCCAATGAGGGTTGGGGATGCTCAGGAGCCACAGAATGCTGCCTGGTTGTTGAAAGATGGGGTGGCCCACAGAAAACCAGGTGGGAGGAGGAAGGTCATGGAAGGTCATGGAATGTATGGTTGGCTGAAACCGTGAACAGGAGCAGTCCACACTTTACTACTTGTCATTTTTAAAAAACTAAAATGCCCTGAATACAGTAGGTCAGCCTTTCCTTGTGGAGAATTTGCTCCAATCCCTTGGCCATTTTGGTTTCCCTCCATGTATTAGGGTCCCACCTTGTGTTTCAAGAATGGCAAGAAGAGAAGAGACTTCCCAGACTAGCTCCAGGCATTTTCAGGACCTGCTTAACTCTGTATTAGTCTCTGTTAATAATCAAGAGCAGGTCTAGAGCGGCTTACAGTATATCACCTACTCTGCTGGGAAAGACTTGTCATCCCTCTCGTTCCCTTTTACGCGAATTGTGAAATTGATAGGTCACTGGCGTCTTGAGTAGCACTCAGAAGGCATTGTATTTATTTCAGTTTACAGTTCTCCCTGTGCCATAAAGAATGTCTTTCCACAAAGCATATTTTCACTTCATTTTTCATATTCCCAGGGACAGAACATATGGTAATCTTTAGAAGTCAATCCCAGAGGGTTACCCAAATGCTATATACCAAGCGGCCTTTCTGGTTTTATTGTTAAAATTCATGTTCTGTTCTTATCCCTAAATATTCCACTTCTGGGCTTAGGCTCTCTCTCTCTCTCTCTCATAATAATACTTAAAACTGAAAGCCAATTGTGTTTGCTACAGGGATCGTGAGCCAGGCAGTATATACAATAAAATATTATAGTCACATTATTGTTCAGTGCAAGGAACGTGCAGATTCTGCTCTGGCAGGAGTCTAGTGATGGTGGTGAGTCCTGTTCCACCCTGTTAGAAAGTGGGTAGAAATTTGATTCAGTGTGCCTTTTAATGTGAACCTTCCAAAAATTCCCACTTCCCAAAATAATGCAGCAACTGAAACACAGCTCTTCTTTGAAATTCACACTTCTCCAAAGTCACACACTGGCCTAGCTCTCTACATTGGCTCTGCACCCTAGAGCATCCCCAGTACTCCGCAATGACTATGCATGGCAAGGGAAAATCAGTAGCGATATGCAAGCTGTCTTTCAGGAATGTTTGCCTGCCCATTGGTAACCTTCTCAGTGAGGAACCCCAGGGGGGATCCTTGAAGCACAGCTTGAAAACTTCTGCACCACTAGGCTATGAGTGTGTGTATCTACTCCTGGCTCCAGCACTAAACTTGCTGACCTTGGCCAACTCATTTAACCTCTCCTGCCCCCTATTCTCCCATCTGCAAAATGAGGATATTGACATTTACATTCTCATATAAAGTGCTTTTAGATCTATGGATGGATAAAAAGCGCTAAGTAAACCAAAACTCCCAATTAAATTAATTGGAGAGAAGGAGTCAGGTCAATCCTGTAGCTAGCTTCATTTCCACACCTCTTAAATTTCTCCTGTCTTGTTATTGAACATCCCATTTATTGTACGGAATACATGCACGCCCGCAGAGGTGCACTCCCCAGGTCAAGACTAAGGCACTTCCTTGGGGCAGAACACAAGATGCTTACACTGCTACTATAAGGTCTTTCCAAAATCAGAATGCCAGGCTTAGTTTGCAAGGCAATCAATCCAATACCCTCCCAGATCAAAACTCCCCCTTTGACTCTCCTTCTCAAACACATAGACAGTAAAATTAAGTGGAATAAAATGAAACCTTTCTGCCACATCGTTGATTCAATGCTTTATGTGTGTGAGGAACATAAATTTAACTGGGAAGTTGATCCCATATTAGAGTTACTGCCTGTTTGGGTTTCATATGGGTGGTGGCGGGAGGAGGGGGACGTGTACATATGGACATTCTTGCACGTTTGTGAGCTGTAGGTGGTTATGTGAATATATGACATACTGTTGGAGAGGTGCCTGTCTGCTTGTCATGTAACAGCTTCAAACAAAACATTAGTGCTATAAATGGAAAAATAAGTTTAGTTATTGAACGAAAATTTTGGGTGGGTTCATGCATACCGGACATAATGACTTCTCTCGTCTTGATGATTGACAGCTGAATGTGTGAACTGACTCCTCAGGAAAATGCTTCCTATGAGGCAATGGGAGAAAGCATGAAAACTAGGGGTATGCATCAGTTCCTAGAGAGCCAGTGTGGTGTAGTGGTTAAGAGCGGTAGATTCGTAATCTGGGGGACCGGGTTCGCGTCTCCGCTTCTCCACATGCAGCTGCTGGGTGACCTTGGGCCAGTCACACTACTTTGAAGTCTCTCAGCCCCACTTACCTCACAGAGTGTTTGTGGTGGGGAAGGAAGGGAAAGGAGAATGTTAGCCGCTTTGAGACTTCTTCGGGTAGTGATAAAGCGGGATATCAAATCCAAACTCTTCTTCAGTTCCCTGTGGCTCCAAAATAATGAGGCAAACCAGAGTGACTTTTCCAGTTTTGCCTTATAAAAGTAAAAGAAAAATTAAAAAAATCCTTCCAGTAGCACCTTAGAGACCAACTAAGTTTGTTACTGGTATGAGCTTTCGTGTGCATGTCTTCAGATACACTGAAACAGAAATCACCAGACCCTTATATATAGTGAGAGGGTGGGGAGGGGTATTACTCAGAAGCGTGGTGGGAGTGGGTGATTGGCTGATAGGTGTGGTAAACCTGTTAATGACTGCAATTGGTCTTACAGGAAAAAGCAAGGTGTGAGATGGCTAAAAATAGCTTTATCATGTATAATGAGATAAGAATCCAATGTCTCTATTCAGACCAGGTCTCTCCATGGTTTTAAGTTTGGTAATAAGTTGCAATTCAGCAACTTCTCTTTCCAGTCTTTTTCTGAAATTCTTTTGTAAAAAGTAAAATCAGTTATCTCAATATTCCATGGACCCAACTTTATGAACTTTAGCTGGTTTCTTATCTAGAAGCACCTCTGCCATGTCCACAGTTTTCAAATTAATTTCCCATTTTTTTAAAAAAAAAAACAACCCTAGAAATTTGTTTTATATTTTCCTACTTCCAAACAGGAAAATCTGCCCTTGTAGGAGAATCATTCCACCTCTCTTTCTGAAACTTGACAGGCTTTGTCTCTTCAGAAGGGAAGACCACACCTGCAATGTGGAGACAGATAATTAAAAAGGTTCCTGCATGGGAAATCTCTGATGGATCTGCCTGAAATTTGGCATACTTAATCACTTTGAAGATGGTCCTCCGCCTGCAAATTTCATCCACTTAAGTGAAAAGCAGGGGAAAGTTGTAGCTGTTTTAGATTCCCTGTTGTAGTCAATAGGGGTGAAACAAAGCTTCAGATTTTACAGTTCAGATTTGGATCTGAATAGCAGATCCAAAAGAAACAACACAGAGCATATACAAAACTGACTAGGTCGCTTCCAAATGCTACAGTCAAAGATGCAAGGTGGATAATGTAGTTCCCTGCATGTGCCTAATGTGTTTGATATGTTCTGGCACAGTTACTCTCCCATGACTTATTTCTTTCATTTCATTTTCACCTTTTTGTTCCACCCTTCAAGTCAGTTTAGAACAGCCTTTGTCACCCTGGTACTCTCCAGATGCTGGCTGGAACTGATCGGAATTTTACTTCAAGACATCTAGAGGGCAACAGGTTGATGAAGCCTAGTTTGGATGGTCCTCTCCTTCCTATTATATCCTCACAGCAGTCATATGAGGCAGCTTAGGCTGAGATTCAGTGAACAGCCCAAGGTTACCGAGTGCTAAGTGGGGATTTGAAAGCAGATCTCCCTAGTCCTGGTCTAACACTTTGACACTGGATTTGTCAAATGATAAAGCTGTGTATGTGAACCAGGCCCTTTTCAAAGCTGAATTGACCAAAGCCTAGTGAGTCACTGCACTTTAAAGAAGTGACTTGAATTAACTTTACATAATACAGTATAGGCAGTTATAGGCGGTATATATTGTGCCTATATAAAACATTGCATTCTCCTCCTCCTCTGCAGTCTATTAAAAAATAAAACTTATACGTATGTATATGTAAACATTATTCCCCAGTGGATGAGTCCAAAATCTTGCAGGCATTGGGTTGTTCTTTAGGCAATAACTCATTTTATACTTCTATAAGGTGACTTTGGCAGACATGTCATGCTAAGCATCTAGATGTATCCACATACTGTATTTTACCATGTATAAGACAACCTTTTTTCTGAATTTTTTGTGATAAATTGAGGGTCATCTTATACACAGGTTAACATGCAATAATAATAATAATAATAATAATAATTTATTTATTTATACCCTGCCCATCTGGCTGGGTTTCTCCAGCCACTCGAAGTGCTAAGTAAGCAAGGGCTGCTGCTGCGGCAGTAGCAGGGAAATGTTGGAAAGGAGGCTGCTTATCCGTTCTTCTCAGCTTAGGAAGAGTATTTGGTGAGTGCCAGTATACGGTGTACAGTTCCATCAGCCCAAGAGGGATCGTCGAAAATTTGCTCATCAGCTCAGTGAACTTACAAAAGAAGCTCAGCGACTGTTGAGGGCTCCCAAAAATAGGTGTCGTCTTATACATGGGGTCGTGTTATACACGGAAAAAATACGGTATATATCTCATCTCAACCAGGTTTCCAAATGCAATCTGTGCATGTATTAAGGAGCTCACAGACTTGAGATGCGTGTGGATAACATGGCATAAACCAAATTTTAAAAGAGCCTGGTTGTGCAAATGCATCTTAATAACGTTCTGATAGTACTACATATAACCTAAGTCAATATGCTAAGCACGCCCTTTTCCCTAAGTGATGGGAAACTCTGTTAGCCTTTACAGGAAGAGAGAGCTCTGGAGATTTATGATGCCTTGGTGACCATCTATTTATTTACCAAAATTCAGGGTGGTTTCGTTTTTTGTTTTTTGTTTTTTTAAAAAAGAACGTAGTACTATGTCCCAGAAGACATCACAGAAGCAAGCAGAAATTACCACACAACAACACGCATGTCATATAATCCCTAAATTACTACCCCCCCAAAAAAAAGCTCTGCACAAATTCATCCAAAGCAGGCAAAACTGAATGCAGCCCCCACCATGCCTTGGGTTTCTTTCTGTGCCCATCAGGGTCCATTATATCCTTCGGTGATGAGGCCACAACACAGTCTAGAAGACAGGTGGAGAACCTGTGACCTTCCATATGATGCTGGCCTTCAGTTTCCAGCAGCCCCAGACAGTATGACCAATGGTCAGGTGTGATGGGAGTTGTGACCAAGCAACATCAGAGGACCACATGTTCCTCACACCCTGGCATGGAAGGAAGGAAAATTGACACAGCAATACAATGTGTCTCACAGTAATTGAAGCAGATTTCCATCTTTAAAAGGGAAGGACAACACTAGCATCACCCTCCCTTCTTTTTTGGCTGAGGCATGTCTACTTATCAGCAAATAATTTGGTGGCTTCCATATGCTTGTTTACCTTTCCTAGCACTTCCTGTGTCTGAGAAGAGAAGGAAAAACAAGATGTCTTCTTTATCGGTAGTCAAAACTGTCAAAGCAAATGAGAGAAAACTTGCGGAACTAAATTAGGCAACATAAATTATGAGAGGAGATTTGTGTACATTGCCACTAATGTGTGTGAAAAGCTTATACCGTGAGATACCAAAGATCTATTAGATAGGAACGAGGTGAATAATGGGCCATGCGACTCTCATGGTTCTTACTGGAAGCTGAATACCAGCAATGACCACAATAGTTTGAAATGCAGGACAGAAAGGCAGAGTTCAAGATTCGTCCAAATAAGACTCAGTACATTCACCTGAAAATGTAACCAGAATTGCATTCAAGGCTTGGGACTAACGTCCCGTCTGCCCAGTAGACATAACTGCAGAATGGGGAGTGAGAGAAGTGCAGGCCAGTGTGGACTTGACTTTATGTGACATTGAATCACACAATAGTGGAATTCGAAGGGATCCTGAGGGCCATCTAGTCCAACCCCCTACAATGGAAGAATCTCAACTAAAGCATCCATGACAGATGGCCACCTGACCTCTGTTTAAAATCCTCCAAGGAAGGAGAGTCCACAGGATCCCAAGGAAGTCTGTTCCATTGTTGAACAGCTCTTATCATCAGGAAGTTCTTCTTTATTTTTAGTCAGAATCTCCTTTCTAGTAACTTGAAGCCATTGATTCTGTCCCAGAGACTTCAAACAGCTAAGTAGAACTGCAGCTGGCTGCTACCTCATGGAAGATCCATGGTCAGATTTCACATTCCTTTTGTTGCTACATTAAAGTAGGGTGGGGGATCTTTTTGGCAGCCCAATGGCCAACTTTGACAGCTTACTCGTCAATCACATGATGATACCACAATGTCACATGACTGACAACAAGTGGGTTACCCCTTTGCAAGCCTTCCTGTACCTCCTCTTTCGATCCCCAATGAATTTAAGATTGAAAAGAGACAGAGAGAAACTGAGAGTAACTAAAATTGACAGATTTAGCCATCCCTAAGACCCTGAGCTGCTTTTAGTATTGCAGTGGGAAAATATAGACACCTGTATTTTATTTTATTTTTTTATTATGGGGATGATAGTAGTTTGGGGAGAGCAATTTAGTTCAGGAAATCTCACCCCATAACTCTGAATCAAATTCAGAGCTTCCTGTGAATTTTTTTTTCAAATTAAAAATGAAAATCCCAGGAGATCGCATCATGAACTTCCCGCACCAGCTTTTGAGCAAAGTGTTGGACCACACGATGACAGCCAAGAAAATCTGGATCCCTTTCGACCTGTTTTCTGTCCTAGCTGCTGTTGTGTTTATGTCTGCCATTTTCTTGTATGATTTTACTGATGATTTTTTGTTTTGTTTTGTTTTAAATTAAGCTGTTGTAAGCTGCCTCAAAGGCTTTTATGTTGAAAGGCAAAGTACGGCGCTCTTAAATAAACAAACAGAGTTTGGATCTGAGTAGATGAGAAATTCATCATGCTAACAAGATGAGCTTTAAAGAAGCAAAACACCTATAAAGGCATACTAAAATGATGATATTGGTATCTTGGTAATACTTGTTGCAGTACAGTTACTCTAACAATGTAAGACTCCTCATTCATTGTATCCGCTGTTCTTCCAACAATATGTTCACCCACTATTAATATCCCCATTTTGCAGATGGAAAGACTGAGGCTGAGAGAATGATGGCCACCTAATCATTTTAGATAGAGGTTGATGCACACATGCGCTCGCACACGCACGCACACACAAATATTGCTTGCAAAACGTTGGCTCCCAAGGGCCTCCTTGCATTAAGAAAAGATTATCACTCATCAGTTTCATTACGATTATGAGCCTGGCAGGAGGAAGGGGTAATCAGCAAAGGATGATCATCCCCTTATCACACAGCTCTTCATACCAGTTGTCAGAGCTGCCTCTAGGTCCCAGCTCACAGAGGACCAACGCTAGGCTGTCGTAATGTACAAAAGTCTTTACTGAAGTTCAATTTCCATTTTAAAGCTGCAGCGCGCAGCCCTACATCTTAAACCCTAGATCAGCGAAGTCCCGTCTGAGTCTCCTCCCCTCTGACACCAGTTTAAGATCCTAGCCCTGCTCCACCTTTTCCACTGCTCTCTCCTCTTCTGGGTCCTCCTGCCCGCTGGGGCATTGCCCTTTCTGGACTCTTCTGACGCCGAGTCGCTTAGCTCCTCCCCCTGCCTCCTGCGGGCTTTAGGACCCGGTTCCCAATCCTCATTCTCTGCTGTCCCGCGCTCCTGTACATTTGAACTTGCCTCTCGCGCCAACCCAGTGACCTTTCTCCTAACCGTTACACTACTTCGGTCACTGCTTCCCTCTTCCGGGATACTGGCCGGATCTGACCTCCCCTCCGTTGTCCAACTTTCTGATGGAGGCGTGGTCAGCCCTGCCTCATCTTCTCTCCCTGGTGGGGAATGCACTGGCCCCGATCCTTGGGACTCTTCCCCCCCACTCTGCTCTGGTGGGGAAGCTGGTCCTGATTTCCAACTACTGCTCTGGGAGTCCCTGCTGCCCCCTTGCTCCTGGGGCGTTCCCCTTGGGAACCCCCTACCCCTGGCCACTGGCGCCCCCTTCTGTGAATCTTCCGATTCGCTGGAGAGGCTCATGGAATCCCTCGGTCCACTGTCCTCTTCTCCTACACTCCCCTCGGATTCTTCCCCTTCGCTCTCCATCTCCTCTCTTCCCTGTGCCTCTGCTCCTGAGCCCCTGACACCAGTGTTTAAAACTCTTGGACTCTTGCTGATGATGATTCACATCCCACCAATTTAACTCCGGTGGCCATAGCCTCTTGTTAACAGAAGGATGACATTTGTGAAAATTCATGCACTAAAGCAGCACCAACAAGAAGCAATGGCAGAGCAGAGGCAAGGATAAAGACAAACTATCCCATGCAATTTACCTTGCTTCAGCAGTATATTCAATTCCTTAACACCATTATCACACACCCCTATTTTTCTCTCTGTCCCTCTCATCACATGAGCGGCTCTTACTAGGCACACGCACGCACACACACACAAAAATCTATAAACTCTTTCCAGGAATACAAAAGCATTCTCTATGATGTTGATAAGAAACAGGACAGTCACTCTCCCCTGACATATTTGTTCTTTAAAAACAAATCAATGGCGCAGAGATTTGGCACCTGAATGCAGAGCATTGGCTTGATGAGGGAAAGATTGTCTTCATTAAGGGCATTAATATTCATAGAGAGTAGAAAATCTGACACAAGAGAGGACTCACTAACCTTTTCTCATATTAGATTTTTTACTTCTTAACACAATTACAGTCCGGCAATGACTTAATTAATGCTGCTTTTCGTCAGGCTCCTTTAAAGAGCTGTCAATTTGGTCCTGCAGAGGCTGTCAGCGAAAGAGAAAGACAGTCATGGAGGCTAAAAAAGACACAGGAAGGAATTCAAACACTTAATAACATTCAAAGTGCTATGCAAAGTCACACATCAGCCTGGATTAAAGCAATTTTTTTGTCTTTTCTCCTTCCCTACTTATGCTAATAATACGCAGGTATAAAAACGGGGCAGTTATCAACTTGTGGCTTGGGGATAGTGGACAGAGAGCACAGGGAAAAAGTCGCCCAGATTGCTTTATCCTTTCTTTCACAAGTATCAGGCACATTTTAAACCTACTGTTGGGTTGTGGGGGGGGGGGGAGAGCTCAAATACATCTCAAATGCTCACATAATGGAAAATATACTCCAAATATGAAGGTCTGATGCGGCTTCTCTTGAAATTTGCTGCAGCAGCTGGCTATCTCAAACAGCATCCACCTCTACTGGAAGATAAAGAGATCTTACTCACCTGCTCAATCCTACATATGTCTGCTCAGAAATAACTCCCACTGAGTTGAATGGGTAGCATTCCTAGATAAATAGGACTGATTTCAGCCTTAGTTATTTTAATGTATGATCTAGCTGCTGGAGTTGTTTTTATGTTGGTTTTGGTGGGCCTACCAAACTATAAACAAGGTGTAGTTGCCATGATTCCTTTCAGTTTCACTCATAAAGTGGGGGGCGCAATTCAGTGG
Source organism: Podarcis cretensis (assembly GCF_951804945.1). Lineage (NCBI taxonomy): Eukaryota > Metazoa > Chordata > Lepidosauria > Squamata > Lacertidae > Podarcis > Podarcis cretensis. The sequence goes on from NC_137175.1 coordinate 18,222,602, forward strand.
AATGGAAGAAGCCATCTATTTCCATCCCAAACCATGTTTGTTGCCTGCAGCCGTGTTTCCATTCCACTGCAGTTCGGCTTCTGACAAAAGCTGTTATTCATCTTGTCGTCCCCAGTAGCAGAACTTTACATAATTATGTAATTATGCCATTATTTTGTTATTCCACACCATTCTTTTTGATCCAAAGGCAATTCGTTTCCAATCAAAGGAAGTGCAAGCTGCACTGGGGATGGGAACATATTCAGTTATGTTGCCATTTTTGCCATTTCAAAACAGCAACAACAGTGAATACTGATGTTTGTGTTACTGTGTTCCGTGGAGTGGGACTATTGTCCTTTGTTCTTTTTCTCTTTGCTGTCTGATGCTAGAGAGAGAGGGAGCCATGTTGCAGTGCTCCGTGTATGTGTTTATATGTAAATAAAGTAGATTAGCCAAAATGCTGAGTTGCTGAGGTTCTGTTACACAACTGCACAGACTCTGCAGATCCCTAAGTGTGCCGGTGTCGGTTGGCATTGGTCACTGTGATGTTCGGGCTAAAGAAAACTTATGAAGCTCCCGAACGATCGACCAGGAGGGAGAGAACATGCCAGTCGGGCATGTGTCTCTGCCAGGGTGCTACTTGAGTGTAGGCTGAACTCCTGACAGGCCTATGTATCTGCATGTACAGGAATTTTCAGGCTTCTTTCCATAATGAGTGAGAGTTCTGGTTCTTTAAGCCTTGGCTTAGTTCACCTTTCTGAGCAAAATGGAATTTTCTAATATTCTGGGGTGTGATTCAAATGAGAGTCAGGATGAGCTCCTTAGTAACTGCCTTCTACCTTAGAAGATTTTCCATTTACTTATGTCTTCTACAGATGCTCTGCTTGCCAATCCCTTCAGAGGTTAGGTATCCCCCCTGACCTAGCACACTGAAACTTTGCATCTCTCACTCCCCTTGAACATTCCCCAAGCCTTCTGGCACCGTGCAAAAATCATAACAATTGGAGACCTTTCGAGGCAGGATAGAAGGCTATGTTGTTCTATGCCTTTATGTTCCACTGAAATTATTTCCCAGATTTTATTTCTATTTTCCTCTGCTGTTTTGTTCTTTTATAATTGCTTTTATTGCATTTGATTGTGTTTATGTGCATTTGACATTTCTGGACGATTGTTTCCGACTGAAACATAGGCTATATGGGTTGGGAATAAAACAAGACAAAACAAAACAAAATGTACATATCAGCTGGGCATGTTTTCCCTGATGGGGTAAATAGCAGGCTCAAGGATTGTGCTGCTGGTGGTGATTTAAATCAGAAAAATGACATGGGGGATTTGATAGCACCCTCCTACTCTAGCATCATAGTCCTGATCTAATTCATCCCCACAAATAAATAAATAAATAAATAAATAAATAAATAAAGGATTTCCCACATCTCATTTAGTTTGGTCTTCAGCACTGCACTCTAGGTGGGCATTCAAGTGTTCGATAAGAAGCATACCATGCTGTTTGCAATGTTTGTGGCAGATGCATTCCTAAATATAGGCTGGTATTTCAGAATGCCTTGGGTTACTCGTAGACTAACCCATCCCAGGATAATAGACTGAAAGGACAATGGAAATACCAAAATAAAGAACAATATTATGTTTGTAGCTGCATGCAAAGAAGGAACCATGGCATCAAAGTCTACTAGGGATGGTTGAAGCAGTCTTGATCCAGTCTCGGTCCCTTGCACTTGAATAGACCAGCAAGCCTGTTCCAGCCCAAGCCTGTGTGGGGTATTAAAGGAAAAATCCTTAAAAATCTGTATGCTTTCAACAGATTTACATTGTTTTGACCAACTGACAAGGTGGTCCAACAGAATCCCTAGTTTTCTTTCTTTCTTTCTTTTTTAAAAAAGTTTCTAACTGTGAAGAGAGATTGATTTGTTAAAACACTCTAGGAATTGTGGTTCTGTGAGGAGAATAGGGGCCTCCTAACCAGTCTCAGCGCCCTTAACAAACTACAGCTCCCAGGATTCTTTGAGGGAAGCCATAGCTCTTTAAAGTGGTATCACAGTGCTTTAAATAATGGTGTGAATGTGGCCTTAGTCTTCATCCAGTTGTTTACTTCTTAGAGTCCCAGGCCCTCTGAAAAACAACACAGCTTGGTCTTTTTTCCTTTCTTTCTTTTTTGTAGTTTGGGTATGGCGCTATTGCTGCCCCGATGCCAGTGAATAATGCATGAATTTCCTTCTCCATTTTGGGCTCTGCTTCTGCCTATTTGGAATGGCGCAGCTTGGTAAAATGATTAGTAGCTTTTGTGGCACATGGTGACATATGCTGAGCAGGCCTTGCAAATATCAACAGCTGTGGGCAAGCATTAGGTTCGAATTTTCCGCAAGCCTCTCCTTCTACTCTCAAATCTGTGACACTAAACACATATTTGTCCTCTCTCATGAGATAGCATGCAGCTCTAAACTCTCTCTCTCTCTCTGACTTTCTGGCGTGACTCAGTTCAGTTACAATGTAATTCCCACAAAGCGTGTTCTCCAATAAATGAGAGCACGTGTTGCCGTGTGGGCCGCCAGGCCAGGCCTCTTGTTGCCAGGCAGGTTAATAGTTGTTGCCTGGCATTATGATTGGGTAACCGGGTTGCTGGGGCAAATTGTATGTTGCAAATTGGGTGGGTGGGACCATAGTCTTTAAATATTGCTGCACTCTGGTTTCTCTTTCTCTTTGCAGAGTGCATCGGATCACCCGCCCGCCCTCTTTTCCGGTTGACCTTACTTTGCCTGTCATGGGGTCGTCTGCTTTGGAGCAGGGGCCTAGTAGGAATTTTGCCATTTGGTGATTGGCTGTGCCATTTGGTTTTTGCCTACTACTCAGCAATTCGTCACAACTTGTAAGGTTGCGGTTAGGCATTGGTTATAATATGCTGGTGGTGGAGGGGTCAGGATAGGCTGTGCCTGCCCCTCCTATTGCGCTGAAGGGAATTCCGTTAAAGGAATCCTGGGGCTTGCCACGATTTCGTCCAATCCCTGTCATGGGACCAGGGCCGCCCAATCCCTGTCATGGGAATCCCTGTCATGGGACCAGGGCCGGCAAGCTTTCGGGGAGCTGCTGGGGTGAGCGGCGTGGGTCCGACGCTTAGCTCAAATGACCCCCAAGTTTGACTTTCCCTTCTACTGGCTACCGATCAGACCTCGGGATGTCAGTTCTGTCCCAGGCGGGGGGACAGATAGTCATAACCAATGTCTAAACAACCACTCACTGATTTTGTATTTTAATAAAGTTGTGGCCAAAATAGTGCCCAAAAACCAAAACTAAAATTACGTGTTATGTGGGAAGTTATTTGAGGGGTGGCCTGGGGACCTACACACGCAACTTCACACTAGAATCACAAATGGGTTCCTTCAGGGCTCACAATGAGAAAGTTTGTAGGACTCAGGTGGTATTAAAAGGATATGCAGCAAAATAACGAACAAACGGAACCATGGAGGGGTGGACATGGAAGTCTTGTGATATGAGATTAACAAAAGTAAATGTAAGTTGTGCATAGCAAGTTTTGGAAAATGCATAAATAAATAAAAAAAGAGAGAAAAACTTTGTAGGGCCTCTACTGGAATTTTATTTTCATGGTCAAACCAGATGTTCCTTGCGCAGTTATTAATAGTCTGGCTACATCCAAATAGCAGTTTATTCCATTTTCATGACTTCCCCCTAACTGATAAGTTCGCACTATGTAAAAGCAACTTTCGGAACTATAGTGGAATACAGTGCAAGTTTAATGCACATTCACACGTTATTTACTTCCAGGAGGGGGTAGAGACCTGTTTGCAAATAATATGGATACAGTATGAGAGCTAAACTTGTGCTATATCCCACTATAGTTCCACAAGTAGATTTATATTATGTGAAAGCTCAAATATCGAATGGAAATTGACAGTTATATATAAGAAAATAAATGTTATATTTTGGTGTATATTTTTATAAACTTTTATAAGCTGTTAAAGTTTATATTGAAATAGATTTATAAGTATTTATTCTTCACGAGATCTGCATTAGGCATTATATAAATATAATGTAGTCATAGCTATAAGAGTGTATATAACAGAGAATATATAGCACTTAAATGCTTTTAGATAGATTTTTCAAGTTTTGTAATTCCAGATTGTATGTATAAACATAAAGAGGGAATATATGTAAGTAATGTGTTGGATTCATGTGCCATTATATAATACTTCCGATACATTTAAAATGTATAACCAAATATATAAATGTGCATGTAAATTATCAAATGAAAAAATGAATTGCATAGATATCATGAGGGGGAAATCCAAATTGAAACCTATACTAATACCACCAGTAGTATTTTTAAAATAAAATAAAAAACCTGTGGGGGAAATATGTTTACTTTAGTCAACAGAGGCCTAAAAGACTTGGACTGAACTACACTATGGAGCCCTAACATGTTTGTTGACAAGTACAGAATTATACATTTGAATCCATTAGCTAAAAGGATCCATAAACATTTGGATAATGGCACTTTTCATTTTGCCCCAGTCTATCACCTATCAGATTTCCCCCTCCTCCCTTCAAATAATTTTTCCTGTGCCTAAAGTATTACAGCTGAAAGGCTTTCCAGCAAACAAACAGGTGTTAAGCATATCTCTCTAATTTCACTTGAAACCCACTTCCTTCCCAGTTCCTTCCCAGTTTTCCCCCCCTTGAAAGTAAAATAATAACCTAGTGCACACATTATGGCTTAACTCCAATGACGTTCTGAAGAGCCAAGTCACGACTGGGTTGTAAAAGCAGCTTGCCTCTCTGGTGTCCTGGTGCTGAAGACAAAATGGCAAAGGAGGCAATTTAGATGTCAGTGGGAGTGCTTCAGATAAGTGCTCAGAATATGGAAAGTAGGGAGTAGTGGGACCAGGTGAGGCAGAGCCACTACACTACCTTCCCACCAGGTGGGTCATTGCTCATTATGGGGAGGGGTGAGGCGGCAGGGAGGTGGGCATGATGTAAATCAGGGGTGCCCAAACTTTTTTCAAAGAGGGCCAGATTTGATGAAATGAACCATAGTTGTTGAGATTTTTCCAGGATTGAAGTTGTTGAGCTTTCTTTAGGATTTAACCCCAAAGTTGTAGAGCTTTTTTTAGGATTGAAGTTGTTGAGAGTTTTATAATTTTAACCTAAGTTGTTGAGGTATTTTTAGGATTTTACCCCAGGACATATACAGTGGTACCTTGGGTTAAGTACTTAATTGGTTCCGGAGGTCTGTTCTTAACCTGAAACTGTTCTTAACCTGAAGCACCACTTTAGCTAATGGGGTCTCCCGCTGTTGCTGTGCCGCCAACACGCAATTTCTGTTTTCATTCTGAAGCAAAGTTCTTAACCCAAGGTACTATTTCCGGGTTAGCGGAGTCTGTAACCTGAAGCATATGTAACCCGAGGTACCACTGTAATGCTACGGGGGCCAAATTTAATTGACCAGCAGGCCGGACTTTAGACATGCCATGCCTGATGTAAATGGACCAGCAGAGCCAATGTGGTCTATTGCCAGGGATGCTCTCAGCAGCTCCCGGCTGGTTGCCCAGGCAAGTATAAAGACAAGGAAAAGTTTCTTACACTTCTTTTTTATTTCCAACTTTACAGAGAGACACTATAGAACCCAGCCTCTTGGATAATGGTGTTAACTCGAGCAAATCTCCACCCCACCCCTTCTCTCCCACTTCCTCATTCATCGTCATCATCTCCTCCTCTACGGGTGCCACTAAGTGCCCTCTGTCTTTGCTCTTTGCTCTCCTACTTTTAAGGCTCGCCAGGTTCTGGGAGATGGTGGATCTGGAATTCTTTCTAGTGACAATGTGTCATCCAGCTGCCTGCCTGCTCCTCCTCTTCTCCAACTATTTCCCAGCTTTCCCCCTCATCTGCCTCTGAGTTGTGACCTCCTGCAAACCACTGTTGTAAATCTATACTCCTCCTCCCTGGAAGTGTCAGGATGGGGAGGCCGTCTTCGCCACTCCTCCTCCTCCTCTGCCCAGCCCCTGACACCCATATGTATTGCAAGCAGTGGCATAGCATAGGTTGCCAGTGCCCCGGGCCTCACAGGGGGGTGGGAAGGTGATAGATGGAGTACGCATCCATTCATGCATATTCAACTGCCTAAGGCGTCCGTGTCACCCAGGAGATTGCAAGCGCAGAGATAAGAAGAGTTGCTTCGTTGTCTGGCGAGGTCACTTCCAGGTTCGCATAGAGAGGCTGTTTTCAACAGAGCCCAGCAATGGAAGCATGTAGCTGTATTGAGGCACCTGGTGCTTAAATTTTGCGCCCCTAACAAATTTTGCATCTGGGGCAACCAGATGCAAGCACGGGACTCCTACTAAAATCCACAAGCTCTACTCACTGGCTCACCACCACCATCATTGTCATGCCATCATATCACCTTGTAGCTTTCTAAAAGCAATAGCTTCCTGGGTCATAACAAAAGAAAATAGTTCAGTTGGTAGAGTATGTGGCTCCTGATCTCAGGGTTGTAGGTTTGAGCCCCATGGTGGGCAAAAAGATTCCTGCGTTGCAAGGGGTTGGACTAGATGACCCTTGGGGTTCCTTCCAACTATACAATTCTATGATTCTATGAAAAGGTCATGGGGCTCTGGTCTCTCTGGGCCTCCTCCAATCTAAGTGCTGGTTAGGATTCTCATCGTGACTTCAAATCAACAGGAATTAGATCTACAATCTACAAGAAACAACTTGCACGCAACAATGCTAGGTTAATTCCATGCTGTTACGGATGCCTTGAAAATAGGCAGTGTCTGAAACTGAAACCCACCATGATTATCTTTTCCCACTCTGCTAAAAGGCAAAAGAAGAGAGAGAGAGAGAGAGAGAGAGAGAGAGAGAGCAGAAGCAAATTTTGTCTTATATTGTTTCTCCCACTTCACCAAGAGCCTGTGGCTGAGCCAAATGTAATCGAGTTTGGCTCCCTTGCAGAAATTAGCATGACTGTAAAGTATGCCAGGTTTCAAAACAATCTCCAACAGCTTCTGAGATTCTGGGTAAGCATTTGGGGGGTGGGGCGGGGGAGAATGACATGTTGTGCAGTGCCCAAGTCAGCCAACTGCTGTCACTGAATAATTAGATTTGCTAGCAAGAGAAGGGGAAGTCTTAAAATTATTAGGCAATAATGCAGAAGCTATATGAAGCAAAAAGAGAACTGTGCACCAATAGTTTGAAGGCATTTATATATGGGTATAAGCAGAACTGGCCTTGGGCATTGTGATACTTCTGGTGAAAGCTGGAATAATATCCCTGAACAAGCTTTCCTGACCTACTAGTAGACCTGGCAGCAAATGGCAGCACCCTTGGGTGGATCACTCCTGGCAGGGCACACCACTGCCAACTGCATTCGGATCTCCCTTTAGAGCAGGTACACTCAAAGCAGAGTACCTGTGGGGCATTGGAATAACAGTTGCCCAGATCTGACACTCAAAACTGAAGCTGACTTTCTCTGCCTATGGAAGAAGAAACGGAGCAAAGCCTCCAGCAGTTTGTAACAGGGAGTTATGCAGTAATCCTTGATCTGCGGATGTCCTTAAGGTTTATTTACATGTTAAACTGAACACGGGCACATGTCTTGACACATGTTCAAGTGTGTGAAAAACTGTACGCTTGTTGATCTGTGCACCTCAACTCTTTATGCACACAGATGGTACACTCCTTGAATGTTACATGTGAGCACCCTATATACATGCCCATACTTTCATTTCTGGATTATTGAAAGGTCGGTTAATTCCCACTGCCACAAGAGAAGACATTTCTGGCGGTTTTCCCAGACGGATAGCCACCATTCACATTGCTTTGCCACTAAGACAATAATATGCTTTATTCCACTTGACACTTAACCATATCCTCTGCTGGGATCTTTACCTACTGTCTATTTTAACCTTCCTTAACACTGTTTTCTATGGTGGGTGAACCTATGTCCCACTTTATAGAGCACAGTTCTCCTTTTGAGGTGGCCATGTATCATACTTTTCAGAGGGGAATGCTCTGATTGAAGGGCTGGAATTTAAGAATGAAAAGCAGGGACCTTGAAGTTGTCCATCAGCATTTAGTTCCTGAGTGGCACACATTGCACCTGGTTACATAGTCTCCCCCACTATTGCCAGATGTAGCAATTACCTGTATTTTGAAAGTTGCATCTAGAGATGGAAAGTAGCATATGCACATTTTATGCAAATCTGTGTATTTTCTTTCTTTCTTTTTCCGGGGGTGTATTTCCTCTTCCTGATCCATGCATACATAGCCATCTTTTATTTTTCTGTGGACGATATAGACCCATCCACATGCAGTTCTTTACAGCACTATTTTTCTAGAAAAAGAGATGCCGAAATTCAACACGAGCCCCTCCCTTGTCCTCTTACAATGACAATGGCACCCACCTGAGAGGTGCTGGAACTGAGTTCTGGTGAGTTTTGGCTGCATAAAAGCCCTAGCTGTTTACCACTTGATTCCTTTTTCGGTGCCTGAAGCCAACGCGAGCTCAAATGGTCCCAATTTTGTTTACTTTCCAAGCTACAGAAATGGAGTTAATCTCATCATTCAGTGTTTTCATCATCGTACCTTGAAATCCCAGATTCGGTGCATGACATTTCTGCTTAAGGGGCTCGGACTGCAGAAGACCTCTGTCTGAGGACCCGAAAAGTTGTCCCAGGTAGACTGGCTAATAATACCAATCTCCCTCGAATAGTGAACTCAGGGCCAAACTAAGCTAAATGTTTTCCTGCTAATGATGTCATGGTCTGTTTGTTTGCTTGCTTGCTTGCTTGCTTGTGGTTTATTTAATAGGAAGCACAGAAGATAGTTTTATCTGAAATTCAGACATGGATGAATTCTGAGGAGGAAGAAGTTACCTGCCCCCATAGGCCTAGAAGCCATATTTTTTTCCACACAAGTACCCAAGAGAGGGTTGTCACCATTTGATGCTGCAGAGACCCATGATAAACTGTGCAAACCACTCCTTTGCGGCATTTCTTGTGTTTACCAAGACCTCTCCTTGTTGATTGTTGAGACAAGACTTGGCTTGCCTTCTGTTCCAGCATTCCCTTCTCCTTTAATAGCCCATGCTTTAAAGAGTCTTCTTCTTCTTCTTTGGTGATCATTCTTAGCCGAGTAAGATTGTCTTCCATGAATACGGTCTTAACTGTGAGTCTGTAAGTGATTGTGGAGGCTAATTCTGGATCCACACATCCTTCCACAGTGGGGACATAGGTTTCCAGGCGGGAGTTGATCATGCTGAGGATTTGCCAAGCGTTCCGTCCTCTTAGCATGTTTCTCCCTTTCATCCTGGGTTTGAGCGTCTTCAAAGTCCATGACACCTTTGGTAAAGGCTGTTCTCCAATTGGAGCACTCGCAGGCCAGTAAACTGCTAGGAACAGTAAACATAAATTGCCTTGGTCTTTGGTCATGCTGTGCCATTGCCCAATGGCAGGGAAATCTGTCCCAGTAACTATAGGGGCATGGCAGCACTGGGCTGATACAGCTCTAGTCCCTATCCATCCTTGTTGATTGCGAAGCAACTATTGTGCTGTTGGCATCATGGAAAGAGGGAACTAAATAATAAAAGCTGTCTTTCATTGCATCTGAAGCCAGCCCTGGTATAAATCACTATTACAGTCAACATTAAGGCTTGCTTTTTCTCGTTTATTGGCTTCCCTGGAGCATGTCCAACCAGGAAGGCCTTGTTGACGTGCAAGGGAGAGATTCTTAAGCAACACAAAGCATAATTCCAAATAGTCTTTGACTGGGACTTGTTGCATATGGCCTATGAATAAGAGACCCAAGTTTACCACCAGCGGGGGGCAGGGAAGGGGCAAATCTTCTCTAAGATTCGCCACACACAAACACAAAAATGAATTGTGTGTTTCCATGGTAATCTTAATATGTGTTAACCTTTGGACCAATAGAGGCAACTAGAACCTGTTGAAATCCAATAAAGGTGAATGTTGGAAGATTCACAACAGACAAAAGAAAGTGCTTCTTCAACAGATCATAGTTAAATTGTGGAATTTGGTCCCATAAGGTGTAGTGATGGCCACCAACTTAGATGGCTTTGAAAGCATCAGAGGAGGGCAACCAAGATGATCAAGGTTCTGGAAACCAAGCCTTATGAGGAACAGTTGAAGGAGCTGGGTATGTTTAGCTTGCTCTGGAGGGTAGGACTCTATACCAAAGGCTTCAAGTCACAAGAAAGGGGATTCTGACTAAACATCAGGAAAAACTTTCTGACATTAAGAGTTGTTTGGCAGTGGAACAGACTCCCATGAGAGGCTGTGGACTTTCCATCCTTGGAGGTTTAAGCAGAGGCCATCTGTCATGGATGCTTTAGCTGAGATGCCTGCATTGCAGGGGGGCTGGATGATTCTATGAAAGGGGGATATCAACAGATTTGTGCCAGCTACAATGGCTATGTTCTTTTTTCTGAACACCAGCTGCTGGGAATCACAAGTGGGGAGAATGTCATTGCACTCAGGGCCTGCTTTGGGGTTTTCCACAGGCATCTGGTTGACCACTGTGAGAACAGGATACTGGATGAGATGAGGCTTACATTCTGATCTTACATTCTTATATTCTGTGCACCTTGCTGCTTCGCCTCAGGCAGTCAAATATATTGGGCTGGCTCTTTTCAAAGAAGCCTGCCTACTGCAATGCCTGTTTTCTGGTATACAGTGGTACCTTGGGTTAAGTACTTAATTTGTTCCGGAGGTCCGTTCTTAACCTGAAACTGTTCTTAACCTGAAGCACCACTTTAGCTAATGGGGCCTCCCACTGCTGCTGCGCTGCCAGAGCATGATTTCTGTTCTTATCCTGTAACAAAGTTCTTAACCTGAAGCACTATTTCTGGGTTAGCGGAGCCTGTAACCTGAAGCGTATGTAACCTGAAGCGTATGTAACCCGAGGTATCACTGTATATCAAAAACATGGTTTTTAAGGGACTTTCAGAGGTGCAGTGTTTTGATGGCTGAGGATGTTACTTATACATATATCTTTTTTTTCCAGCTGCTGTGTTTATTTCAGGCAGCTTGAACCCCATAGCTCAGTCGGTAGAACTTGAGACTCTTCATCTCAGGGTTGTGGGTTCGAGCCCCATGCTGGGCAAAAGATTGCTGCATTGCAGGGGTTGGACTAGATGACCCTTGTGGTCCCTTCCTACTCAGCCGTTCTACAATTCTGTTCCATGATTGATTGATTTATAAATCAGATTTTGTATGGTTGCTTTACATGATTGCACATGTGGATATCAAATTAATATTTTTTTTTTTAAAAAAAGGCAGGATACAAAAGATTTTTTCCTGATAAATATAAAATGTAAATAAATGAGTCATAGAATTTTGCCACTTGGGCAGAGGATACGAATGGCCAACTTAGCTCAGATGAAAGCACTCACTCTGAGATATTTGGGGTGCCTGTATTAGTTCTGTGCATCTTGCTGCAAAGTGGTAGAGAGAATTTTGACACATGTCTGGGGCTGATTCGGTAAAATAGTCACCTGTATCCATCCTTGGAGCTAAGAGAAAAGACCTCTCTCTTTCCCCCATGCTCACCTGCCTACCTGCCCTGGGAATATGGCTGTTACCCATTCATTGGCTTAGCATCCAGAGGACTGAAATCACTTGAACATATGAGTGGATGAAAAAAAGAAGCAATACTCGTTTTTCTGAATCTTCGAATGGGAAGTTGCAGGCAATTATTCCTTATTAACTGCCTGAAGCAGAGCTCCTCTTTCACCTTTGCTGGAATGCCTCAGCATTAGGGTAAACAACACAATGCTGTCTTATCATAATGAGGCTTTGCTACTCTGTAGCAAGAACTTGTCAGAAACAGATTGTGATGTTGATTCCTCGATGGGTGGGGGGGGGGAGAAGGGGGCCTAAATTAGACTTCTATAAAAAGAATATTGCATATTTATTTCCACAATAACGCCAAGGGGGAAGGGGGGGGGAGAATGTTAGTCAAGAAGCAAGCAATTGGGTGAATAAATAAGCTTGTCTTTGTTCTCATCAATTAAGTTATTACATCAGTTGGAAAACCAGTGAATTATAATACAGATGTTTAATGAAACACTGCTGTGCCTATAAGTCAAACTCCTATTTTGTAGTGTGATTTTGGCTGCATAGTTTTGTGTGTGTTAAACCGTATTTATTAGCTGATACCCATTATTATTTTGAGCAAGGTATAATTCAGTTGTCAGGCTGCAGCACTGGGAAGGAGATTTAATCAGCAAGAACCCGCTTTGCTGCTGAGCATAAAACAATGCGGGTTTCATGAAGCAATCACACCAGTGTGGAAAAAATGGGATTAATTAGTATTGTACAAGAACAGGCAGCATGCTCATTAAAACCTTGTGAGCTGCCTCTTGATAAACTGCCACTTGATAGGGCCGCATTAATGTGACAAGGCAAAGACTTTATTTCCAAATCCTTTCTGATTATATCGCACTTTTAAGTTACCTGGATAGGCTCTCCAAGGCTTTCGGAACACAAAGATCAAAATTGCCGCACGAGATCCCCAAGACACTGGGACAAAGGAGCCCGTGCATAGATAGCAAGGCTTCAAAAGACAACTTCTTCTTTTCCTCTTTCTTTCTTTCTTTCTTTCTTTCTTTCTTTCTTAAAAAAAGCTCCCGTTCAAACATAAATCAATTGCTGTAAAATGAGGCAGCTCCAAAGGTGGTAAATTTGCATTTACACTCAGCAGGTTGGTCTGAATCTAATTTGACAATTGGCAACCGCCCTTAATGAATCCCATATACAAATCTCACTGCCTGTTTGCTGAATGCATCTTAGACTTATGGATAAATAAGAGTCTTATTAATATTGCGAATGTTTCAAAGGGGCTCTGAGGCAAGGATTAAAAACAGGCAGGAGACACTCCTGCTTTTTATCATTTAAATGTCGTGCCGTCCGTATGTTAGGTATATGGGCGTATTTCTTTTCGTGCTCACACAGACACACACACATCGTTCTCACCAGCTAAAATGACTATTTTCACTAGCACATTTGTTTCAACATGAAACGAGAAGAAGAAACTAAGGAGAGAGATGCCTGAATAACAATGGTAAATGTTCGATGGGATGCAGTTTTGATCTTGTGTGTTATTTTCCTCTAGGCATAATGTTTTATTCCTTCGTGAATTTGTAGCAGTTTTGATGATTTACTCATACACCAATTTCGTTTTTCCTCCCTCTGCCCCTTGGCTCTTCTGAATTAGCAGCTATAAAATTTAATTTCAACTTTTAATAGTTAATGGAATCTATAGCCTGCTCCCTGATGCCTCGGCGATCTGAGAATCTGACTTTACATGTAGCTTTTAGCTGACATTGTATGTAAGGTAATTGCAATGCAATACACTTATCTGTCAGTATGTATTTGTAGGTGTGGAAAATGCCACTCAGAGAGCACAGATCTCCAATTCCCCAAAGCTTTCCCTCCCAACTATTTTATTTTTTTTTAAGCAAAAATCACCTTGTTAAAATCTCAACACCATATTAAATTAATGTTCCTTCCCCCTCGAGACCTCCAAGTATTCAAGTTACCAATTATAGATTGTTTGCAACTAGATTCATGCAATTCCAACCCATTCTAGCGGCGGAAGGCATCAGACCGCAGGCAAGGTACCCGAGAGCAGGCATGATATGGATGAGTACAACCCTTTAACGGAGTGATGTGTTGCAATATTATTAATTTAAAACCCTAAGATCTCATTGTTGTGATCTGGGCTGCATGAGGTAATGCGAGATGACAGCCATTGAATTAATAGAAAATGGGATTCATCTCCTGAAATTTCACACAAAACACAAACAGAGGGAAGACAGACAAAATAAAAGGCAGACAGACAGATAAATGCCACTAATATGTTTAAATTTAAACTGAATGGGTGAGAGATTTGGTGTTTTTTTGGGTTTTTTAAGAGCAAATGGAAGTTACCAATTCCATGATGAAAGAGAGCGGGTGTTACTTTTCTCTAGTTGCACCGGGCATTTCAAAGAAATCTGTCCTCAAATGAAGGGCCAGGAGCTAATGCAGATTCAAGTGGAAATTTTGAGAACCAGCCTCTTTCAGCATGAACCAATGAGAATGATACCTTTTGGTCTCCCTCAGCTCCTTTCCTCTGATGGGGGCGGGGGACTACTGCCATATTTCACAAAGCCCATCTGGCAGTCTCATGACTGGTTCATAATCCCATATCTCTTAAACAAGTTATCCAGATAATGATCATTTGTTTCTTCTAATAAAGGATCAGTTTGCTTTCAAATTGAGTGGTTTTGTTTGGGAAGGTGAGCTCTGTTGTTGTTGTTTTTTAGATAATGTAAACTAGTGGCTTTCCTGATGTTGCCAGCCTCCAAATCCCATCAGGCCCAGAATCACCAGTCATCAGGAATGATGGGAGATGTAGTACAACGGCAACATGAGGAGGGCCACAGGTTGCCTAGCCCTAATGTAAACCTAAAAGTTAACTCAGAGATTAAAAATGGCACACTTACGGTACTTCAATTATTGCTGCCATGTTGTGTCTTAAAGTGTAAAATATGATGGCCTAAGATTCATCACATCAAGGAGTGAAAATGAATCAAGAAAATAAAAGATGGTCGCCCCCCCAAAATATATATATATATATATATATATATATATATATATATATATATACAGAGTTGCTACATCCACCTCCCACAAAAAGAAACCGCACCTATTATTGCCACCAAGTGTATTATTTTTTTTTTAATTATTATTATTATTATTATTATTATTATTATTATTATTATTATATTGCACCATCAATGCACATAGCACTGTGCAGAAGAACATGAGTTCTGCCCTTGGTAGCTTTCAGTCCAAGTTTTGACAGAGATGGATTAAATAGAGGAAGGCAAGGGAAGACAGTGGGGAAATTATGGGGGCTTTATTTCTGGGCCTTATTATAATGGTCTCTTTGGTTTTGAAATTTCTATTCTCCTCAAGGTGATTTACAAAGTGCCTCAGAAGACAACCTTTTGTGGTGTTTGAGCAGGTCACCCATGATTCTTCGGAACATTACTTTTAGGAAATGTACCCCACTTTTATAAACAGAAATTGTGAGGAAGCATTACAATTTGAATCACAATTACAGTGGTACCTCTAGTTACGAACTTAATTCATTCTGGAGGTCCGCTCTTAAGCTGAAACTGTTCTTAACTAGGGGCATACTTTCGCTAATGGGGCCTCTTGCTGACACTGCGCTGCCGGCACACGATTTCCGTTCTCATCCTGGGGCAAAGTTATCAACTCGCGGTAACTCTTCCAGGTTAGTGGAGTTTGTAACCTGAAGTGTTTGTAACCTGAGGTGTTTGTAACTCGAGGTACCGCTGTATTGTTAGGTATTCTTTACACACACACACACGTAGAAAGGAACTCCCTAGAACTAGGGAATATTGGTAAAACCTAAGGCCCAAACACACTATACATTTAAAGTGTTATCATGTCGGAGAACTGTGAGGAGACCTTTGTTCCCCTCATAGAGAAAGCCATCACGATTTTAAGCGGTATGTTCCCATTTTAAATGTGCAGGTGGGGCCTGTGCAGATGGGGCCCTGTGGAACGCCCTCCCATCAGATGTCAAGGAAATAAGCAGCTATCTTATTTTTAAAAGACATCTGAAGGCAGCCCTGTTTAGGGAAGTTTTTAATAGTTAATGCTGTATTGTTTTTAACACTTGATTGGGAGCCGCCCAGAGTGGCTGGGGAAACTCAGCCAGATGGGTGGGGTATAAATAATAAATTGTTGTTGTTGTTGTTGTTGTCAATTATATCCAACCTGCTACCCTCTGGATGTCTTGAACTCCAACTCCCATCTGCTCCATCCAGCATGGCCCACATCAAAAGAGGATGGTCCAAAGTATCTGGATGGCACCAGGTTGGAAATAAGCTAAGGAGAGTGGTGCTAAACAAGCTTTCTCCAATCTGATGTCCTTCTGTTATTTTGGACAACAACTCCCATTTCCCCTGATAATTGACAATGCTGGCTGGAGTTGATAAGCACTGCAGTATGCCAATGTGGAGTATGCCAATTGGAGAGATGTTCACTTAAACCCTTCAGATGCAATCTTCTGCTCTATATATAAAAAAATAGAAGTGGATCTAAGGGAATTGGAAATATCATGGTATTTGAAAAAATGGGGAAATAAAGAGATTCAAAAAGGAAACATTGTCCACACCTAGCTGATTGCGTTAACAGGCGGGAACAAAATCTTGCATTCTAGGGGAACACAAAATTCCTAAGAAATCTTGAAACCCTTTCCAGTCTCCAATATTCCTTTTTCTTTGCAAATAATTCAAATATATATCTGAACTCACCGGATACCATCTATTCGTGTTTACGCACAGTCTATGCACAATGGGATGCTTTTTAATTTAAAGCTTTTATTGGATCAAAAATTCATGTTTCCATTGCCTGAATGGGATTTTGTACATTCCAGGTAAGGATTGGCAATCTGAGCCAATGAGCATAGGAGTTTAAACCCTCCAATCCGAGAAGTGTAGGGGAACAGATGTTCCTGTCCTCTACTGCAATTCATCTTGTGCACCTAACTGCGTACTTTTGCCCTGAAGCATCTGTGAAGTTTTAACCCATTCACATATCTTTGCTGGAGATCTCAGACAAGATAGAGGGAATGGAAGGTGCAAGACTCACAATTTTATGGAAGATGCTATATGCATTGTCACACACATGCAACATTTGCAAACCCAAAACTAGGCCTCTCCACGTACACAACACCTACTACAACTTTACCAAAGAGATGTTTTTAAGTCTAATCTTTCCACCAGGAACTTCAAAAAAGAAAAGAAAATATTTTTTTATTAGTGTTGTAATATCCTGGATAGAATTTACAGGAGCTTAGGAAGCCATTATTAAACCTGACTTTCAAGGATTTTCCTGTTTAATTTCTGAAATATTTTATTTGGAATATTATACACAGCTAAACAGTAGAAAATTCCAGAAAGGTGTACAATGGGGGGGATTAAAATACAGGAAGAAAGAACAGATTAAACAGTAGAAAGAAAGAAAGAAAGAAAGAAAGAAAGAAAGAAAGAAAGAAAGCAGATATGCCTGTGAGTTAACTCATTCTTCTGGGAAAGCCTGTAAAGAAATAAAGTTTTTTAAATCATCCATTGTTGGATGTTTCAGAAGGGGCTACCACTGAGCTTGATAATAGGTCAGTGGAATGAGTAAGCTACTGCTGAACTACTGCTGAGATTTCTTCTTGATACTTGGCTTCATTGCATTGGGTCCTATACACAAAGGGTTCCCTTGTTCCTGATCTGCTGGAAAAATCACTATAGCCTGTCAACAGTGGTCACTTCAAAATGTCTTCTCATGCTGTCTCCCTTCAGAGATTTTGTGCATCATTCCTCAGGTTTGGAAGTCTCATTGGTGACTAGGATGCACACACCCCTTTACCACTGACCCCACTGAATACAGTGTGGCATACAGAATATGTTCCCTAAGAGCTCCCAGCCATGGCAATGACCCCATTGCCATGATAATACAGCCACTGCCGCCACCACCTTCCTGGCTGGTGTTACTCTGACACAGTGGCACTTTGACCTGTTTTGCTCATTGGCCATTGAGGCATATAAATCAATTGTCCAATATTTTCAGCTAATATTATAAAAAGAATTGTACTTATCAGAACAGAAAAGGACAAAAGAGAGTTTGGCATAAAATAAGCAAAACATCAACATGTGGATGTACACGTGAGATCAATTCCTTCCTGTAGCAGATACGATAAAAGTTAGCTGAGTCCATCACTAGGCCAATATAAAATACCAAGCTTTCGTCCTCTCCTTCTCCTTCCAGATCTGGGCATGAGATGTCCCCAGCCAAGAGGTCCTTAGGCCAGGATGTGAGCAGATGGCACCATCTTCAGTCACTGTTTGGTCTACTGGATAAGTCGTCTCTGGAGACTGGAATGGGTAAGCTGTCTTCAGAGAGCCTTGTCTGTCATTGCTGATCTTCTGTTTAAGAAATGTGTATAGATTTCTGATGCAATATTGACCTTTAACTATTTGTGGCATAATGAGGTGCACATGGCAAATGCACTTCATTTACTTCGTTGTTATTTAGTTGTGTCCGACTCTTCGTGACCCCATGGACCAGAGCACACCAGGCACTCCTGTCTTCCACTGCCTCCCGCAGTTTGGTCAAACTCATGCTTGTAGCTTCGAGAACACTGTCCAACCATCTCGTCCTCTGACGTCCCCTTCTCCTTGTGCCCTCAATCTTTCACAACATCAGGGTCTTTTCCAGGGAGTCTTCTCTTCTCATGAGGAAGCCAAAGTATTGAATGGAGCCTCAGCTTCAGGATATGTCCTTCCAGTGAGCACTCAGGGCTGATTTCCTTCAGAATGGATAGCTTTGATCTTTATTTATAGAAGCATAACACTGGAGGAGACCCAATGGTGACACACTGGTGACACACTGAGGCTTAGTCTACAGATGCGGTCGAATGAAGTGGTAAAATGAAGGGTAGCATTTCAATCTGCAGTTGGTAGGGATTGCATTGTTGAATGTTCCCTTATGTGTGTTTAAAAAACACCTTCCTGCAAGCAGAAAACCAGCATAGTACAGAATTTGCTTTGAGTGTGAAAGCTCTGCGGTTCAATCCCCGGGCATCTCCAGGTAGGGATGTGGGAGACCCCACCTGAAACCCAGCAGAACTGCTGCCAGTCAGTGTGGACAATGCTAAGCCAGATGGACCAATATTCTCTGACTTTTTCAGGCAGCTTCCTATGTTCCTTTTTGTGAGAATGCTGTGGATAGTAGGAGAGGATATATTGATTAAATATTATCCTTCCTCACTCATGGTAGTGAGTCAGTAGCAGAGGACATTCCCCTGTATATTGCAGGAAGCCAGTTGGTAGATTCGTTTGAATCTCTTGAGTTAAGCAATCCAGTCTGGCTTGTCCAGATTGGATTGTTCCTGGTAAATCCCCTTTGTTCCCTCATAAAAAGAACAATGACACAACAGTCTTATTTTAAAAGTAACGATAAGAAGTTTACTTACATTCAGTTCACAGTATGATCCTGAAGGCAGGCTTTAGCTTGTAGTTACAGAAGAGAGTGTGAGTTTATCCCATATGGGGATTAAGCCCATGTGCGGCTGGCTGAGAGCCAGCAGACAGCAAAATACATCAAGATGGAATAAAACAAAGAGGAGATGACTTCGTGACCAGCCCTTTTATGGGGTTTCCCAGTGCCACGCCGATCTACATGGTCACACACAGGGGGAAGATGCTCCAGACAGTTGTGACAGGAAGTCCTCCTGGCTGGAGTAACATCCTCCTGTGTGTCCACTCTGGGCAAACAGGAAATGTTGTACTTGACTGCTACAGTGATGCTACATCCCACATTTTTTTATGTGCTGTAAGCTGCCTGCCCACAGTGGCTGGGGAAACCCATCCAGATGGGCAGGGTATACAACAACAACAACAACAATTCCACAGCAGGGAGCAGACTGGACCATGCCAAATGCTTTTAGTATGTGTGATCTAATACGGTAGAGCATTGAAACCCACTCCCCCCACCCCCATTTGCAGCTTGAAATGCTCCCATAGAGTTATGCTCTATGCCATCTCCCTCTTATTTTAAACCAACAACACTTTTTAATCAGATGTAATATCACCCGTTGAGCCGAACAGCATTAGCTAAGGATCATAAAGGATCTCAGAGACGCAGATATACAATGCAACCTTGCTGCCAAAAGGTTGGGATAATATTTCATTAGCAGTCAAAAGCAATCATATTACTTAAGGATTTGGATCCCTCCAACAGCAAAATTACACTCCTGGAATTTGAACAGAATTTATTGTCTCGGCGTTTTGAATAATAGCGCAAGGCTGTTAAGGTAATATGTATTCCTAAGTATATTATAGAAATATGTGCAATGTTATGGGAAGTGATGAAGGCTTTACGCTAGCCTTCATGCAAAATCTCTGCCATGGGATCCCTTCCCTTCTACAAGGCGTGGAGATGAGTCTCCAAATGCTTGAAGCCAATTTTAAAAAAGGATAATAAGAGCTCTCTAATAGCCAAAAGTTATTACTGCTAAAGTGTAAATCAATGCACTGTGTGCATGTTCCAAGAATGGAATGTAAGGCTGAATGAGGTTTGTCTTGATGGAAAAAAGAATTTTAGATTACTTGTGGAGCCAGATTCTGTAGAGACAATTAGAGATTTAAGACTTTAGCCCTACCCCTAGTGATTCAAACACAAGTCCCGCTGATGTCAGTGGGTGTTTCCTGTGCAGAATTAGTGAGAGAAGTGCATCCTGAGATCTTTGAAGTGCATTTGTATCTGCTCCATCTGGAGTAAAAGATATGTGCTTTATAGTAATGGTCAGAGACTCACTGATTGCTGGTGTAGAGGCCCAAAATGTGGATATGTATCCGTAACTGAAAATTCAGATACACATGAACAATTGCCAACTCTCATCGTTGGTGGTAGTGTGGCAACATGGCTTATGATTCTTTCATCTTGCTGGGGATGTGCAATGAAGCAGTCACACACAGACTGCTCACATACACAACATTCTGCATCTAATCAATTCAGCTACAGTGGTACCTCTGGTTACGAACGCTGCACATTACGAATGCTTCAGATTACGAGCTCTGCTAATCCAGAAGTAGCTGCACTTGGTTGCGAATGGAAATCACGTGTGCAGCAGGAGGCCCCATTAGAGAAAGCGTGCCTCAGGATAAGAATGGTTTCAGCTTAAGAACGGACCTCCGGAACGAATTAAGTTTGTAACCAGAGGTACCACTGTAACTGGAAATACAAAATGCCACTCATATACTTTTTAATAGTGCTATATTGCTTATAGGATATGTATTTGTTTATAGAATATATATGTTACTGAATTCTTTTTTGAGCATGTGCGCCTCCTCCCCTGCAATGAAAAAGCCACACAAATTTTCGCTTTTGTATGTTGAACTGTATGTGTAAAACTTGCATTTCGGTGTTTCTTCTGTGTGTGTACAAGTAGGGGATGGTGCACCAAGTATGTGGGGGAAAACTGTGTGTTCTCGTTCCTCTCCATGCAATGAGCTGAGTTTCTGAGAAGTATTTTACAATACAGTCCAGCAACTTAGCTTAGCAGTTACTTATGGAAAGCTGTGTGAATAAACTTCCATAGACCCATAGAATTGCAGAGTTGGAAGGGATACTGAGGACCACCTAATCCAACCTCCTACAATACAGTAAAAAAAAAAAAAAAAAGCAGATACATCACCTTGCCAACAAAGGTCCGTATAGTTAAAGCCATGGTTTTCCCAGTAGTGATGTATGGAAGTGAGAGCTGGACCATCAAGAAGGCTGATCGCCGAAGAATTGATGCTTTTGAATTATGGTGCTGGAGGAGACTCTTGAGAGTCCCATGGACTGCAAGAAGATCAAACCCATCCATTCTTAAGGAAATCAGCCCTGAGATCCTGAAGCTGAGGCTCCAGTACTTTGGCCACCTCATGAGAAGAGAAGAATCCCTGGGAAAGACCCTGATGTTGGGAAAGATGGAGGGCACAAGGAGAAGGGGACGACAGAGGACGAGATGGTTGGACTGTGTTCTCAAAGCTACAAACATGAGTCTGACCAAACTGCGGGAGACAGTGGAAGACAGGAGTGCCTGGCGTGCTCTAGTCCATGGGGTCACGAAGAGTCGGACACGACTAAACGACTAAACAACAACAACAACAATACAGTTTAGCATCAGAATATGGAACATCTTAGCTAGAGGCTGATCGGTTCACAGAATGGTCTGAAGGCATTCTACTGCTGAAGTTAAATACGTTTGCCCCATAAACTACTTGAACGGGACTTGGATGGTTTCCAGCAGAGTGGGGCATAAATGTAATAAGGGATGGGGGAGAAATTTGATTCAGTTTGCATTTAAAGATGCTCCAACCTGATTTGCAGTTTCCAAAAATTTGCAAACCGAAACGTTGCCATTCTTCAAAATTTGCAGTTCTCTGAATTTTGCAGTGCAGACAAAAATGCATGCATCAGGGTAGACGGTGCATAGAGATGTGAAATGTGAAAATACCACACAAAATCACATTATATATTGTAAAGAATGTGCATATTAGACACACACTGTTGAATTTGCAGTGTCCCAAGCACAGCGGAATGATGAGGAGTACATGCCACATACTCTATATTACTTTATTTACACTTCAAAGCTGGTAGATTACAGAAAAACATCTTGCCTCTGCTGGAGCAGAGAAAGCATCCTCTCTCCTCTAAAGCACGGAGAGAACTGTGAAAAACAGGAAACCAGTGTACGTCACATCCAGTCTCCTTTCCCGTGAGAAACTCCAACAGCAACTCTGAGTGTGGAATGTAAACATTGTCTTGTGACAAGCATTTCGCTGCACAGTGAAGAGAGCAGAAACCAACACACACCCCTCAAAAAATAGTATACCAAAGTGTGTCTATTAGGAGAAATTCACATTAAAATACTGGTGAATTTTCTTGAGATTTTTATTTTTTTATGGAAACTGATGTGGAAATGGGGGGGAGGAATGAATTTAACAATGAGAGACTGAATGGAACCAAAATCGACAGGTTGACCCATCCTTAGATGTAATGAATACATTAAAATATGCTTTCCACTAGATGTCAAAGATACGGCATTCTAAAGAGCATCTGTAGGAAACCCACATCCTCCTTATTTTCATATGTTAGACCCAACTGGGTCCAGGAGGCTGGATTGATGAAAAAGCTTCAGAAACCTCACACCCCTTGGGGTGGGGCATATGTATTTTGCCCAGAGACAGACACACCACCCTAGAATTCTCTTTAGAGTCTCGGGGGGGGGGCTGGGTGCGTGGGAGGGGGGGTATCATTTGCCAGGCAATATATTTGAAAATAATGTTTTTAATTCTAATTGGGATTTCTGAGCCTATGGCAAGTGCGAGTCACAATAGTGAGAAGTGCCACTGCTCATGTCATGGTAAGAATACAAACTTTTTATCACTTCAGCAAACAAACAGACCCCTAACCAGTGGGGGACCAATTTCCAACCACATTTTATTTGCCACGATTCACCCTGAATAACTGAGGCTTCATCTCATCCCCAAATGGCACAATGCCTATTGCGTGCCTAACTGAGACATGTTTTAATCTTTTGTACAGTTAGTTTTAATTACCTTTAAATGTTTTTAATTGTTTTTAACTGTTTTTATTGATACTTTTAATATTTCTTGTGAACTGCTTAGAGCAGGGGTAGGCAAACTAAGGCTGGGGGCCACTTCTGGCCCAATCACCTTCTCAATCCAGCCCACGGACAGTCTGGGAACCAGCGTGTTTTTACATGAGTAGAATGTGTGCTTTTATTTAAAATGCATCCCTGGGTTATTTGTGGGGCCTGCCTGGTGTTTTTACATGAGTAGAATGGGTGTTTTTATTTAAAATGCATCTCTGGGTTATTTGTGGGGCATAGTAATTTGTTCATTCCCCCCCCCCCAAAAAAAATATAGTCCAGCCCCCCACAATGTCTGAGGGACAGTGGATCGGCCCCCTGCTGAAAAAGTTTGCTGACCGCTTGCTTAGAGCACTTGCTAAAATCAAGTGGCATATACATTTTGTTAAATAAATATAAATAATAAACTGAGGCATTTGCTCAGATTCTTCTCTTATAACCTTTGAACCTCCACAAACCAATGCCTCTTGCTTTTCTGCATGAACTAGAGAGCAGAAAGAGAACCGCTACTGATGCTACTGTTGCCTTTGTTATTTTCCTTTTCTAATTACATGTGTGTTGCTCTGAGCCTGTTTCCACGACCAGCTATCTTGGAATAATAATCCCTGAATTCACCAGCGAGTCAGGGTGTTGACCAAGTGAGACCTTTACCACAATATTTCTGTGGTCACTAGATCTCTTGCCCAGTGAGAAAGCGGGGTAGGAAGATTCCAGCTGATGATTTTTATCTCAAGTGGTATACAAGAATGCGTACACAAAGATTCAGTATATTTACCTAGCCCGCACGCATCCTGCCAGGTGAAATCCAAGGCATGCTGCTGTAATCTTAAACTTATCTGTGATTTTCCCCCTCCAAATAACCCAGACCTTTTCCCTGTTTTACAGCACAATCTTGTGCATATCTACGCAAGCCTCGCCGAACCCACTGGGGCTCACTCCAGTTCCCAGGATTGCAGGTACAGTGGTACCTCAGGTTAAGTACTTAATTCGTTCCGGAGGTCCGTTCTTAACCTGAAACTGTTCTTAACCTGAAGCACCACTTTAGCTAATGGGGCCTCCTGCTGCCGCCGCACCGCCCGAGCACGATTTCTGTTCTCATCCTGAAGGAAAGTTCTTAACCCAAGGTAATATTTCTGGGTTAGTGGAGTCTGTAACCTGAAGTGTATGCAACCTGAAGCGTATGTAACCTGAGGTACCACTGTATACTTATCACATGCGGTGGTCAGACCATTAATTCGGATAATAGGTAAAAAACAAAACAATTAGCATATTTTTTAAAAAAATTATTTGCCTCCGTCTGTCTCGCTTGTCTTAGTTATCTCGACAAGGCAAGACTTTAACTTATTTGGTGTAAATTCCATGGGGGTAAAGGGAACATTTTGCTACATATTTTGCAAGATTTTGCTGCAGTTTTGAAATGGGTGTCCTCTAAATTGCATAACCTCTTTAGGAGCAATTCATTATGACTAGACCTATTGCATGTTTTTTCCTGTAGGAGAGACCCAGATTTTAATTTCAAATATTTTTTTGTAGTAGGGTTGGAGTTTTTTTTTTTGGAAGGGCCTGGTGGGATAAATTAAGTCTATTTTCTCCTTGATTGCCTTGTTGGATCTCTTTGTAACTTCACCTTGTATTCCTTTCTGTTCAATACTTTTCAAAGTACTGAGAGTTTAAAGAGGCACAATAAATCCCAGATCAGTTTTTAATGACCACGGTAAGCCTGCTTGTAATATGTCAGTAAGCTGAGCCTAAAAGCCAATGGGGAATAGGCCATTTCTGCCTTAGTAATTGCCTGCACAGAAAGATTTATAATGTCATTATGTGAATCTACAAGAAATAACTCATAGAAGCGAAATACCCTTAAAAAAATTACAATTCTCTTAAAAAGCTAGTCTTTCATAAAGGCTAAATCATAAAACTACTTTTTAAAGATATTTTATGTTTAAAAATAAAACTCAATAAAAATAGAAATGCAAGGAGATTAAATCAATCAGATGCCTCTTCTATCTGTTTGCAACCAAGTTATATGTTGGGCAGAGGAGTGATGCAGTACACAATTAAGGCTTGATCGTTTGTTGCTGAAATCAGAAACGAGGGCAGAAAGAAATATGTTTTTAAGCCATTTTTCTTCTATCTGTGTGCTATTCCAGACAGCAGGGGATGGGGGGGGGGGGGTTGGAAGGAAAGTATGGAATGGTTGGTTAGCAGTGGAATAAAATGCATGTTTATTTGAAGCTACATTCCAGCCCTTCACAACGGCTCTGGGCAGGTAAAATTGCAGATTATAAAGCAAATAGAAAGTATCTCATTAAAATAAGTAAAAATTTAATAGGCAATAAAAAGCCTTTCATCTATCACTGTGGTTTCCATTCGTCCAAACTTGATGTGGAGCTTTTTCCACATCAATTTGCCCACCGAGGAACCAATCTTTGCATGTTGGCCATAAAGCCTGAAGAATTCCTGATACATTTCTCAGTAATGTCCCAGCTCTAAGAAAGCAGCATGAAGACTGCTGCTAAGCTGTAAAATGAGCCATAATATGAGTTTGTTCAAATACGTTGGGGAAATAGTCAAGATTGGACTTTGATGAGTCTCTGTGATGGGGGCGGGTTCCAAAATGATGAGACCCAACTCACAAATGCTACCGGAAATGCCTCACTACTGGACACATGAACTTCTTCTGATACTGAAGACCTTGAGACTAGTAGCAACCCCAACACAGTGGTTCTCAAAGGGTGTTTGTGCACCACACTGTTGTGTGGCAGGAGAGGATAGCAAATGTGGCAGAAAGAGTCAAGGAAGGACAATCAATATTATATTTTTGGAATGATTTGTGTTCTTATGTAGCCGCATTGTTTGATACTTTCTAGATGTCCCATGATCTTATTATAAGTTGTGTTCTGAGTTATAAGTTGTTTCTTTTTGTTTTCTAATGTATTTCTTATCAATAAAGAATTTGGTGCAGCGCGAGGACATTTTTATCCCGAAAGTGCGGCCCAGAGGAAAAAGTTTGAGAACCGCTGCCCTAGCAAAAAAGCAGATGCTGGGACCCCCTCTTCTGCAAAGATATCCACAATTGGATGACGATCTTGTACTGTACAGTGCTAGATGAACATGATTTCCTGCCAACATTGTCAGGTAACAATATCACCTCCCAAGAAGCTCCTTTGCTAAGATGACCTTGAATCCAAGCAAAAAAGTTTCCTCTTCAACCAGGCCTTTTGCTGAATAATATGATACAGCCTTTTAAATGCGTCTGTGTGAGGGGGAGTTATACAGTGGACGCTGAGGTTGCGAACGTGATCTGTGCGGGATGCACATTCGCAACCCGCAGCATCCGCAATCCGCAGCGGGTTGCGATTCGGCGCTTCTGCGCATGAGCAAAGCACGATTTAGCGCTTCTGCGCATGCATGACTGCCGAAACCCGGAAGTAACCTGTTGCGGTACCTCCTGGTTTCGGCGGTCCGTAACCCCCCCAAAAAAACCAAATCCTGAAGTGTCTGTAACCCAAGGTATGACTGTAGTTTCTTTTTTTCTGTTTGGACTATTTATTTTTGTTTTCATCTTATATTTTTATCTTGTGAACCTGACATCTTTTCATGAAGGGTGGCATATAAATCCAATAATTAAATAAGAAATAAAGGAAATGTACAAAGGATACTCCTCTATCTGAAGGCACCATCTATTTCTGAGATACTGAACCTAGGATCTCATTTCCTTCTTTGCAGCCTTCCCACATGCCAATGGTAGATGGGGCCAGAGACTAAAGTGGGCAGAGCCACGAAGGTAATTTTTACAGTAGGCTAGCATTGACACACATTCACATACCCCCCCCCCCCCCCGTGCTCCATTCAGGCAAAAAAGGCATTACCAATGTTCAAGGACAAATTCCAGCCAAGCAAAACCACTCAGGATATACAGCAAGGTTGGTAAGGGATGTGCCCTGGAAGAGTTCCTAGGGCCAAGTTGAGAGGCTTAGAGGGCCACATTCAACCTCTGGGCCTGAAGTCCCCCTCCTCTGCTGATTTGAAGGCTGTCCAGTCTGCCTGGTTTAAATTAAAAGAATCTAAGAAGGGAAGGCAGAGTCCTTGAAGCGCTCATTGAGCTCAGTTCTAAGTGCTGGTTTTGCTCAGCAAAGTCCTGCATGGTTTAGGATCTTGGTGTCAAAAGAAATGCATATCGCACTATATCCCTGTGTATAACTGAAAAACATCAATGATCAAGCTCATAGGTGGGGGGCTTCTCTCCCTCTCCCTCTCCCTCCCTCCCTCTCTCCCTCCCTCCCTCCCTCCCTCCCTCTCTCACTCACTCTCTCACTCTCTCTCACACACACATATTTGGTTTTTCAAATTAAAATTTTACAGTCACATACCCAACATACAACATAGAAACAAGATTCCAAAGAATCTCCTGGATTTCCCTCTGTGGGTCCTGTTGTTAATCATTTCCTCCTGCATCTTTTATAATAATCCAAATCTTTTATCTTTCTCTTGGGTCCAAAATTCACCATTAAACTGCAAGTGTTATTCCTAGGTGGAGGGCTTCTCAGTGGTGGCCCCGATTTTGAAACAATCCCCCCATAGAATCTCTGCAGTTGTGTGCTGTGCTGGCTGATGTAGGTACCTTTACCCCATTGATGGGACCCCACTGATGGGACCGCATATGGGCAATCATCCCTGCACCATTTTTCCTGCTTCTTTGTATGCGGCAGCCATTTTATGTTAATTGGCATACCCCCACGGCAGCCATTTTTGTGACTGGTGCCCATGGCACTTTCTCTAAAATGTCCTACTCTGTGCTACTACGGCTACTGGTTGGAGGAGAGAACTGCAGAGGCTTTTAACTGGGATATCAACAGAATACTCATTAGAATCATGTGGTGCCTGACAGCCAATTGCTTACTGCTTCCTTCTATAATGCTCTGAGATCAGCTGCAGTACCTCGGTTTGGGAGACCACCAGGTTCATTCTCTGTGCCAGTCGTCATGAGACTCACTGCTTTACTTAACAGTAGCACCAACCACTGATCTATCTATCTATCTATCTATCTATCTATCTATCTATCTATCATCTATCTAAAACCAACCACCAAAACGCAAACAATGAAAACCTCCATGTGGCTGATACATTGGGTATACAATATTCAATAATAACATATTCAAATCAACCATATGTACACTTCTATATACCTTAACACTTCTCCCTCCACAAGGTTTATTTAACTTTTAACATTTTAATTGCCCCAAATTGTTCAAACATACCCAAATAATTCAATATCTTCTCAAACCAATCCTCCTCTTTCTCACTGACCTTAAGCCCTTCCATTCTATGTAACTTCACAGTTAGGTATTCTAAAATTATAATATTATTCAGTTTTTTCCTCCATTGGTTCACCCCTAGCTCTTCTGCATTTTTCCAATTACTTGCTATAACCTGTCTGGCTGCAATTATCATCAATTTTACCCATTTGCATTCCTCTTTTGTTTTTAACTCAGTACTACTCAGCATAATAAGAACCATTAATTTAGTTATTTCCACATTCCTTCCCACAAGTCCTGATATTTCTATACCAATCTGTTCCCAAAATTCATTAACTAATGGACAATCCCACCACATATGACTATACGTTCCCATCACTCCACATTTCCTTCAGCAATTCTTACTTCCAGATTTTGTAATATGATATAACCTTACCAGTGTATAATACCATTTTTGTACCTGTTCCTGGATTATCCTAGAGGTCGCAACAAAGGGTGGCCCAACCACTGATCTAAGAGTGATGCTCAGATATATAGGATATCTGCGCAATTGGAGACATCTGTAGGTACCATTGCTTTGTATGTGAGGCTAATAGCACAGGCCTCTTTGACCCACCACAGAGCCAGGCCATTAAAAGTACATTGGCACAAACACTGTTTTGGCTCCACATGTATAGCTACAAAGCACCATTTCATCTTGGCAAGTGTTCTCCCCTTCCCCTCCCTCCCCCCAGCCTTATGCAGTTGGATGTTCTTTATTTTGAAACAGAACTAATCTGCATACGATCAAATATGTGAGCTTCTCCTCATTACGGGCACTCAGACCTATCTAGAGAGGATGCTGATAACTCTATTACCTGAATTTTATACAGGCACATCGTAGCCTCTGCATCCGTACAATTCCCATTTGCATTAGTAGGAGGATTCAAGTA
Organism: Podarcis cretensis; assembly: GCF_951804945.1. Classification (NCBI taxonomy): domain Eukaryota; kingdom Metazoa; phylum Chordata; class Lepidosauria; order Squamata; family Lacertidae; genus Podarcis; species Podarcis cretensis. The sequence goes on from NC_137175.1 coordinate 18,252,042, forward strand.
CAGAAACAGAGAGGGAAATAAATCAAGGATCTCCTAAATGTATGTGCCTCCTCCATCTGCTCTAGACAAGGCTACATTTTAAGTCTGCAGAGGATTTCGTCTGGGTACTGGGAAAGGCATTCCACAAGCTTGCCAAGTTGCTTAATGGTGATTTTGAAGGACTGATGTGGGGATGGGGTGATCTGTGGTCTTTCGGATTTAGTTGAACTCCAGTTCCCATCAGCCTCAGCCAACATGGGCTATGGTCAAGGAGGATGCGAGTTGTATTATGATTATATATTTATCACATTCTGCCAAGGCACCAAAGGCAGGTTACAGTCTTGAAATACTAAAACAAAAAAATGATTTTTAAAAATTCCATTTGGCCCTGTGGGGAGAAGGGGTCAGTCCAACTGTAATGTAAGAATTTAACATAAGGAACAGCATCATTTATCCGCACCATTTATTTTAGCATCCTGCATTCCCAGACTAAATCAGCTCCTCTGTTCCTCCCAATCTCCTCCCAATTTTCCTCCCAATCTGTGCCATCCCACTCAACATAATCTTCCACATTATCATTATTACAGTGGTACCTCGGGTTATGAACTTAATTCGTTCCGGAGGTCCATTCTTAACCTGAAACCATTCTTAACCTGAGGTACCACTTTAGCTAATGGGGCCTCCTGCTGCCGCCAGCACACGATTTCTGTTCTCATCCTGGGGCAAAGTTCTTAACCCGAGGTACTACTTCCGGGTTAGCGGAGTCTGTAACCCAAAGTGTTTGTAACCTGAGGTGTTTCTAACCTGAGGTACCACTGTACTAGCTTTGTCCTTATAAGTAAATGCAACTGAGCTCAGCCTTTGGAACTCCCTGCTAATTGAGATCAGGCAGGCACGTTCAACATTTTTGTTTAGGGAGGCCTATCCAAATATGTAGGGACGCGGGTGGCGCTGTGGGTAAAAGCCTCAGCGCCTAGGGCTTGCCGATCGAAAGGTCGGCGGTTCGAATCCCCGCGGCGGGGTGCGCTCCCGCTGCTCGGTCCCAGCGCCTGCCAACCTAGCAGTTCGAAAGCACCCCCGGGTGCAAGTAGATAAATAGGGGCCGCTTACTGGTGGGAAGGTAAACGGCGTTTCCGTGTGCGGCTCTGGCTCGCCAGAGCAGCGATGTCACGCTGGCCATGTGACCCGGAAGTGTCTCCGGACAGCGCTGGCCCCCGGCCTCTTGAGTGAGATGGGTGCACAACCCCAGAGTCTGTCAAGACTTGCCCGTACGGGCAGGGGTACCTTTACCTTTACCTTTTATCCAAATATGTAGCAGTTCCATGTGCTTTATTTCATTTAACTGCTGCTGTTTTTAATCATCTTTTGAATATTATTAAATACCTATTATTAAAAACTTACTGTTTCAGAGTTATGTTATATATTTAAGTAGACCACTCAGAGATTTTCTTGCAATCAAGCAGCATGCAATTGTCATTAAATAATATAAATAAAATTCAATGATGCTTACTCCCAGGTAAGGAGAACAGGACTGCAGCCTTAAATAATTTAATTCAAACACTTTCCTATTTGACTCAGATTATGAATCAAAACAGCTATGGGATGATAAAGACCTGCATTCTGTCTCATAGCATTCACTACAAGTTCCTTGCGTTTACTTTCCAAAGAACTCTTTATAATGTAGTGAGAGATAGATAAAGATTGTTCAGAATGCACTAAGATAACAGAAAGTGAATCTGTCACAGACATTTGAGAAAAGCACATTCTCTCTCACCCTCTTCTTTTTTTATAATTGCTTCCCTAAAAACATTTCAGGAAACCCCTTAAAATGATGATCCTCCAAATGCATTTTCTATCATCTGTTTGCTGTTAAGAGACAACTTGTTCAGGAGAAACAAAGCGCTTGAAGTGCTCAGATTTTTTATTTTTTTTAAAGTAAAAGATGTCTAGAATGATGAAGGGTACTGTTAATGCATCCCAAACTATTCAAGAGATTAGCAGGACAGTAATAAAAAAAAGGAAAAAGAAAAATACTTTTGAAAAATGGAAGCTAAAGTAGATTCAGTTCTTTTCTTTTCTCTTTAAATGATATAGTTTTGGGACTGAGACGTTCGTAAGTGGCTCAGCAATTTGGCTTTCCACTTTCTAGCAACAAAAAGACTTTTGCATAGTAATGTGCATCACAGCAATCTGGATACATGGCTATTCAAAGTTGCTGTATAACAAGGCTGTTGCCACATCTTCGTTCACTCGGTTTTTACGGATCATCTGCATGGTGTCATGGTCAAAATATCCTCCTACCATGTTTTTCCTGCTAAGCATCCTTCCCTCCCCAAAAGCTAAGAAATCATCCATGTCAGGCTTGTCTATTGGCCCATCTTGAACAGTCCTGTCTACTTTGGGTGGTGTTCAATGGTTACTCAGAGTAGAGCCACTGGCATTAACCCCCTAGGTCCATCCTTGATTAGACCACAAGGCAGGGGCAATTGCATCCATATCACAGCTTGCTGCCTTACACTGAGTCAGATCATTGGTCCATCAAGCTCAGTACTGTCTAAACACTGACTAGGAGCAGCTGTTCAAGGTCAAAATCAAAGGGTTCTTCCCAGCTCTGCTTTCTGGGATCCTTTGAAGAAGAAAGGCTTGGACCCTGGTCTTTCTGCATGAGATAGTGGCCTGGTTCACATGTTGTTGTTGTTGTTTAGTCGTTTAGTCGTGTCGGACTATTCGTGACCCCATGGACCAGAGCACGCCAGGCACTCCTGTCTTCCACTGCCTCCCGCAGTTTGGTCAAACTCATCCTGGTAGCTTCGTAGACACTATCCAACCATCTCGTCCTCTGTCGTCCCCCTCTCCTTGTGCCCTCCATCTTTCCCAACATCAGGGTCTTTTCCAGGGAATCTTCTCTTCTCATGAGGTGGCCAAAGTATTGGAGCCTCAGCTTCAGGATCTGTCCTTCCAGGGAGCACTCAGGGCTGATTTCCTTCAGAATGGATAGGTTTGATCTTCTTGCAGTCCATGGGACTCTCAAGAGTCTCCTCCAGCACCATAATTCAAAAGCATCAATTCTCCGGCGATCAGCCTTCTTTATGGTCCAGCTCTCACTTCCATACATCACTACTGGGAAAACCATAGCTTTTACTATACGGACCTTTGTTGGCAAGGTGATGTCTCTGCTTTTTAAGATGCTGTCTAGGTTTGTCATTGCTTTTCTCCCAAGAAGCAGGCGTCTCTTAATTTCGTGGCTGCTGTCACCATCTGCAGTGATCATAGAGCCCAAGAAAGTAAAATCTCTCACTGCCTCCATTTCTTCCCCTTCTATTTGCCAGGAGGTGATGGGACCAGTGGCCATGATCTTCATTTTTTTGATGTTCACATGATATAATAACCCAAATTAGCAAATGCGCAGGCTCCCACAACGCATGAAGCCAACCCTTGGCTTAGCTGGGTGACATTGTGAAAATGGGCACGGTGGCTTCATGCAACTGGAACTAGGAGCTTGGAAGTTAAGGCACCAGTTTCTGACTCACTGCATCGCCAGGACAATGATTCATGATACAGATTACAGCATTCCTCTGCCTTTACAGAACAAGGTCACACCAGTAAGCGAAACAGAGAACATTGGTCCTCCAAATCGAAAGCATGTTTGTTTATCACAATCCTATAGAAGAAAGGGAATTGCTTGAAGCAATGAAAATTCCAGGTTTCTGCAGGTCTCAAAACCTGCATTTGAAAGTCAATGAATAGGTTGATGGATCAGTTTGAAGGGGACTGAAATGTGAAACGTTTGTTGGGTACATCTCTTAGGGGACGGGGCTATGGTTCTCTGGCACTTGCAATACAAACCTCTTTTTCCTCGCTTCCACCCCACCCCAAGAAAGGTCTTGTCCGTTCTGAAAAAACGGTAGCAATGATTGTCCTTTAACTTGTTTAGATCCCATTGTTTAGGCACCTTCCATTTCCGACTGCCTAATTTGTATTTATAGCCAGACATCCCCGTATGGCGTATATGTATTGTTAAAGGTTTTCTATCAGGTTCCTCTGAATAGGACTATACTGTGGGTTGTCCTGAGGCAATACCTGGCCAGAGATTTGGATTTGACAAAGGAGAATTAATAGCCCAGGATATTCTGGCGATGTGTTTCCATGGGAACTAATCATTAGACGATCTTCCTTAAGTCTTCTGAATGGGGCAGAAGCAGACCTTTCCCCACCGCAGCTAAAGATGATATAATCTAGGTGCCTGAGAAGGAAACAAATGGGACAGGCTGCAGTTTTGAAGTGGTATGAAGGCAGATTAAGAGAGACACTGAGACAGCTGAGTTGTGTGCTAAGAGCAATTTGGGCTGCTCACTCTATAGAGATTAGATGTGGGAAGAATGGGCTCTGGTTGACCATTGGAATGTTTAATCTGCGCCTCCACCTAGGCTCAATCTGTATATTTTTAAATGAACTCAAATATTACAAAACTCCAAAAGCTTCCTCATAAATCTGAACCTGGGTAGGCACTGCACACCTGGAATATCTCACTCTTTGGAGAAGAGAAGCTATTGCAACAGTGCATTCATTATACACAAGGATGCAGGGATGGAGTGTGAGTTCTGCTATGGATTCTAGAGACCAGGCACCTAACTCACTTGTTCAGGTATGTTCTGGGGCATCCCAATCTTAGCAGCAGCACCTTGTTGCATGATCTTCAATGTAGCCTGACTCCCCATCCCCCAATAGTACAGTAGTACCTCTAGTTACAAACTTAATTTGTTCTAGAGGGCCGTTCTGAACCTGAAACTGTTCTTAACTAGAGGCGTGCTTTCGCTAATGGGGCCTCTTGCTGCCGCTGCACCGCCAGCACACGATTTCCATTCTCATCCTGGGGCAAAGTTCTCAACTCAAGGTAACTCTTCCAGGTTAGCGGAGTTTGTCACCTGAAGCGTTTGTAACCTGAGGAGTTTGTAACTCGAAGTACCACTTTACAGTGGTACCTCAGGTTAAGAACTTAATTTGTTCTGGAGGGCCATTCTTAACCTGAAACTGTTCTTGACCTGAGGTACCACTTTAGCTAATGGGGCCTCCCGCTGCTTCTGAGCCGCTGTGCGATTTCTGTTCTCATCCTGAGGTAAAGTTCTTAACCTGGTAAAGTCCTTAACTACTTCCAGGTTAGCGGAGTCTGTAACCTGAAGCATCTGTAACCTGAAGCACCTGTAACCCGAGGTACCACTGTAATGGGTTTGTACCACTAACTGAACCACAAGCACCCCCAGAAGAGGATAAAGTGTCCCCCCATCACTTGCATCCCAGGTGTGTGTGTGGGGAGGACAGAATGCATTTTGGGAGAAAATGGGGCAATATTTTTTGACCTTACATTTGTCCCCACTGCAACAGTATTTGGATCAATAAAACTTTCTGCAAACGCCAGGTTAACAACCAAACCGCCAGAACTGTGTCATAGCCTGTAACGTTGCACCACATCTTAAGTATTTATTTGCACAATGGAAGATTGAGTCATTTCTCGACAAACGGTGTTGCAGCGTAATTGGCTGCCTATGACCTGCTGCTGTGTAATGAGCAGGCAAGGAAGGATCCAAATGGTAGATAATTTGCCAAATGTTTTTTTTAAGCATACACAAAGCCGGAAAGGAGTTAATGCTAAATTCTAATGGAAGGCTTTGTGTCAAGAGATTTCCTTGAAAGTGAATTTACGGTGAAGGTGGCATTTCTGAGTCCTGTGCACTTTTAGCTTGATGGCTGCAGCCAGCTCTGCGACATCTTCAGAATAAGATACTGCTATTCCAGCAAAACAAAAGAGCCATTAATGACACCAATTAACCAGTGTAATTCTCATTTGCGCCTCTTTATTACCTCCCATATACAGTGTATGATACATCCCATTAATTGTTAACATACACGCAAGTCAAGATCTTTTATTAGACTGGGTCATCTATCACCGATGCAGAGATATAGCTGCGTTTTTGCTGAGGCTGCTACTCCTCACCTCAGCATTTCTATAGCAAAACCAATTTTGATAAATACTAACCAGGCCTTTCTATTAAAAAAAAAAATCCCGAGGTTTACATCTAGGTCTTTTCTATGGCTAGTCAGTGGCGACTGATGCTAACTGAGACAGGTAAGGCAGAAGGGAGCCAGACAATGATAGGCAGAGGGAACAAATTATAGTTTACCCCATTCTTTTCCCTGTTGAGTTATATAGTTGGAACACTACTTTCCAACGCTGCTACCCTGCGAAACCCCAGGCAATTCAAGTTTTCTTTTTTCTTTTTTTATAATTTTTATTTATGATTTTCAATTTTATACATTTCAACAATTTTACAAATCATTTTAACATTTCGAAACTCGACTTCCCTCCCCCCTCTTCCTGCGGTTCCTAATTTTTATTTTTATTTTACATTTTCTGCATGTTCCAAATTAACTTAACAATCATTTATTCATCTACTTTAAATGTATGCTCTTATAAAACTGTGGATTATTACTATAATCCTGCCAATGTTCTTATTTGTTTACAGTTTGTTTGTAAATATTCAATAAACCATTTCCATTCTTTTATAAAATGTTTGTTATCTTGATTTCTTATTTTTCTGGTAAGTTTCACCATTTCTACATTTTCCATAAGCTTTTAGATCCATTTTTCTTTCATTGGTACTTCTTTCCATTTTGGGGCAAGTAAGATTCTTGCCGGGCAATTCAAGTTTTTTCCGGATTGATGTCTGCTCTGATTTAGCACTGAAGACCTGATTTTTCCTGAGAAAGGAGCGAGACAAGGTGGAAACCATTCAGACCCATGCTTTCTAGACATGGAACAAGCAAAGGTGTGGACGAGCTCTTAGACCATGGAGGAAGAAGCTGACATCCAGTAACACCCCCTGAGAATGTCCTTAATTATTCTCCCACTGTCAGTGTTTTCTTTTTACACTACAGTGGTACCTTGGTTTATGAACTTAATCCATTCCGGAAGTCCATTCTTAAACCAAAGCGTTCTTGAACCAAGGCATGCTTTCCCACAGCAGTGGGGGACTCCATTTACAAATGGAACACACACAACAGGAAGCAAAACATGTTCTACTTCCAAGGCAAAGTTCACAAACCAAAACACCTACTTCCGGATTTGCAGCGTTCTTAATCCAAGTTGCTCATAAACTAAGCTGTTGTTAAACCAAGGTACCACTGTAATTACAAATCTTTCACATTTTAAAAAAATTCTGTCTAGTGCTGTTCTCACTACTGCTACTCCTTAGCATCATTTTCATCCCCCCCCTTTTATCATGGGTATTTTTACAGAAGTTTTAGCATTCTTCGTTGCCTTTTCTTGCCTTCATCACCACTTAATCTGAATACCTGTAATGATCGATCTGATTTTAATAATAATAATAATAATAATTTATTATTTGTACCCCGCCCATCTGGCTGGGTTTCCCCAGCCACTCTGGGCGGCTTCCAACAAGGATGAAAAATACCCTAAAATGTCACATATTAAAAACTTCCCTGAACAGGGCTGCCTTCAGATGTCTTCTGAATGTCAGGTAGTTGTTTATTGCTTTGACATCTGATGGGAGGGCATTCCACAGGGTGGGTGCCACTACCGAGAAGGCCCTCTGCCTGGTTCCCTGTAACTTGACCTCTCGCAGTGAGGGAACCGCCAGAAGGCCCTCGGAGCTGGACCTCAGTGTCCGGGCAGAACGATGGGGGAGGAGACGCTCCTTCAGGTATACTGGACCGAGGCCATTTAGGGCTTTAAAGGTCAGCACCAACACTTTGAATTGTGCTCGGAAACGTACTGGGAGCCAATGTAGGTCTTTCAAGACCGGTGTTATATGGTCTCGGCGGCCGCTCCCAGTCACCAGTCTAGCTGCCGCATTCTGGATTAGTTGTAGTTTCCGGGTCACCTTTTGTTGCTGCTACGGCTGATGTGATGATGCTGAGGATGTGTGTCAGCAAGATGCGTGCAAATCGCACTTTCACAGTGATGTGAAAGCTACCTTCCTGCCACGGGGCCAGATGCCACTGTGGAAATGTAAGGAAGGACATCTACTGGCTCACATGTCGCGCTACCTCTGGGGGTACAGAGGGCAGGCAGATGCTGCTCACTTTGAGGACTCGCCAGTAGACTGCACAAGCTGCTTGATCAAGTAACCCAGTGCCATACCAAGTGGGATAATGGAAGCAATCAAAACAACAGTCATGATGAACTTGGTTGAATTTCTTCTGTTTGATCCCATCTGAAAAGTATTTTGGAACATCAGTTCAGCAGCAGGAACACCAGGAATTTAGGTAGGCATTTGGTTCCTGTTCACAGAGAATCCTTCATGTGTCCTCTCAAACTAAAGCATTACTGACTCCGAGGTTTCAGATTGGTCACTGTCTGAGCTTCAGAACATAAGAAAAGTCAGTGGACCATCTATGCCAGCATCCTATTCTCACAGCATGCCATGTGCTGAAGACCACAGGAGGAGAGAACGCTCTTGTGCTGTTTGAGGGTTTCCCAGAGGCATCTGGGTGGTTGCTGTGGGAATAAGATGCTCGACTAGATGGTCCATTGGCTTTTCTTATATTCTTATGTTCTTAAACTCAGAGAGTAGCCAAGAGAGAGAAGGACCTTTTAGGCTGCTGGCTATGAAATGCTTGTTAGGATCATCCTACTCTCGTGTAGGACCCTGGTAGAGACACATGCCCAACTGGCATGTTCTCTCCCTCCTGGTCTGTCATTCTGGAGTTTCAAAAGCTTTCTTCAGCCCGAACATCACAGCGACTGATACCAAGAAGCACCAGCCCACTTAAGATCCTGCAGAGTATTGGCAGTTCGCATAACAGAACTCAGTAGCACAGCATTTTGGCTAATCTACTTTTATTTACATATAATACACTTGGAGCATTCTGACTTAGCTCCTTCCTCTTTCTCATCAGACAGCAGAGAGAGAAAACAAAGGACAATAGTCCCACATCACGGAACACGGTAACACCAAAACATTCTATCTCTGTCACTTTCCACACTGTGGAATGAAAACATACACCGTCATATGATAGACCTGATCTCGTTTTTTTGACAGAATTACAACCCTGGTAGATGAAGGGAACGCAGTGGATGTAGCCTACCTTGATTTCAGCAAGGCATTTGACAAGGTGCCCCATGATATTCTTGTAAAGAAGCTGGTAAAATGCGGACTTGACTATGCTACCACTCAGTGGATTTGTAACTGGCTGACTGACCGAACCCAAAGGGTGCTCATCAATGGTTCCTCTTCATCCTGGAGAAGGGTGACTAGTGGGGTGCCACAGGGTTCTGTCTTGGGCCCGGTCTTATTCAACTTCTTTATCAACGACTTGGATGATGGACTCAAGTGCATCCTGATCAAATTTGCAGATGACACCAAACTGGGAGGGGTGGCTAACACCCCAGAGGACAGGATCACACTTCAAAATGACCTTGACAGATTAGAGAACTGGGCCAAAACAAACAAGATGAATTTTAACAGGGAGAAATGTAAAGTATTGCACTTGGGCAAAAAAAAATGAGAGGCACAAATACAAGATGGGTGACTCCTGGCTTGAGAGCAGTACATGTGAAAAGGATCTAGGAGTCTTGGTTGACCACAAACTTGACATGAGCCAACAGTGTGACGCGGCAGCTAAAAAAGCCAATGCAATTCTGGGCTGCATCAATAGGAGTATAGCATCTAGATCAAGGGAAGTAATAGTGCCACTGTATTCTGCTCTGGTCAGACCTCACCTGGAGTACTGGGTCCAGTTCTGGGCACCACAGTTCAAGAAGGACACTGACAAACTGGAACGTGTCCAGAGAAGGGCAACCAAAATGGTCAAAGGCCTGGAAACGATGCCTTATGAGGAACGGCTAAGGGAGCTGGGCATGTTTAGCCTGGAGAAGAGGAGGTTAAGGGGTGATATGATAGCCATGTTCAAATATATAAAAGGATGTCACATAGAGGAGGGAGAAAGGTTGTTTTCTGCTGCACCAGAGAAGCGGACACGGAGCAATGGATCCAAACTACAAGAAAGAAGATTCCACCTAAACATTAGGAAGAACTTCCTGACAGTAAGAGCTGTTCGACAGTGGAATTTGCTGCCAAGGAGTGCGGTGAAGTCTCCTTCTTTGGAGGTCTTTAAGCAGAGGCTTGACAACCATATGTCAGGAGTGCTCTGATGGTGTTTCCTGCTTGGCAGGGGGTTGGACACGATGGCCCTTGTGGTCTCTTCCAACTCTACGATTCTATGATTCTAAGACAACAATCTCATGACTGCAAACATGGAGCAAGAATCCTAACAATGCTATCCCTAGAGAAACTCACCTAGTACCAACATTGTTGTCCCTTCAGTGCCAGGTTAAGACATTTCTGTTCTTGAATATCAGGTTTTAATTCCCTGTGATACCCTTGGAGAGTTTAGTGTATGGCTGTTTTAGTCCTGTGCTGTGTATGGCATTTTTTAATGCACTTATTTTGTATTTGGGTTTTTTCCACTGGTCGTCTCCTGAGCTTGTTGCAGTTTTCCCCCCTGTAGCATGGCTTTATCGTGTATGTTCTTTCCCCTCCCTCTTTTTTATCTTTGTGGGGTGTCTAGAGAAATTATTTTATGAGGTGTCTCCTAAATACAACAAATAAAAAAATAACACCAAGTCTCTTTCCTGTTTTTGACATGCACTGCTGTAACTTCTGTGACAACCACAATCTAAAACTTATAAGGCAGTATAAAGCTACAGGATAAAGAACAATTAGAGACTATGAAAGGAAAGGTGGGAGAGGAGGGGGAAAGTAATAAAGAGTATATAATTACATGGTAGGTGCGTATGTTCTGTTAGCTTTGCATATCCTTCTCCCTTTCTTTAAAAATAGATTGCACAGAGAAAAAAATACCTTGGTTTTCATTGAAAACAATAATTATCCAACTTATACTGAGGGTAGGTATACACAGTACTCAAGAATATATTATAACACATCCCAGACAGTACAACAGTTTGTACCTTCCAGAGCAGAGCAAGTGACTACCACATGTTGGAGCCAACTGCACATTTTACTGCCTGCCAGATTTGGAAAATGGAAGCAGAACCCTGAGACTAAAAGCCAAGCTGATATAGACAGGGGTCTGAGACAGGAATAGGTTTCATGGGCTCCATACCAAGTGCATTCAGGGTTAGGAACATAAGAAAACTGGGTTCAGAGCCTAAGATGCTCTTTCAACATTAGGGTGAGGAGGAAGAGGTCAGAAAGAAAAGGAAAATAGCTATGGAAAATAGGACAGGCAGTGGTGGCAGATGTTCTCAGGTTCATCACCTCCAGGCTAATGTGCAGTACATTTTGCTGCATGAGTTGAAAGAAAACGTTTTAACCTCTCCACCAATTATATACAGTGGTACCTCTGGTTGTGAACGGGATTCATTCCAGAGGCCCGTTTGCAACTTGAAAAGAATGCAACCCACATCTGCACGTGTGCAGGTCACGATTTGCCACTTCTGCGCATGCACGTGATGTCATTTTGCGCGTCTGAACATGCGGGAGCGGCGAAACCCAGAAGTAACCGGTTCTGTTACTTCCGGGTCGCCGCGGGACGCAACCTGAAAACGCGCAGCCTGAAGCAAACGTAACATGAGGTATGACTTTATACAGAAATCCCTAGACTGGAAAATGAATCTTATTTCAGTACTGGGCACAGGGCAGCATTCCCCAATGCACCTGAGACTGGCAGGTCAGCTTAGATGAAGCAGGGCAGAGCTAACTTCTCACACAGATCCACATTGCCTTTGCTCTCTCCAACAGCATTTGCCGTCTGAGGCAAAATCTATTCTCTGCCTAATAGTAGAGCCTGCTCTGAGCCCACTTTTAAGGTTACTGAATGTTTCTCCAGAAAAGTCCCTCGTTTCTTAAGTGTGTCTTGATTAGAGGTACATGTCATATCACTATTCTGATGTACAGTGCAAACACCATTTATTTGGGTGTACACTGCAAGCACATGTCTTCTGAAACATGATTTATTAACACAGTGAGTTTCTATTTTGTATATGTCGGCTATTTGCATTTCCTTCCCCTCTGAACTCACCCTTATATATTCTGCCTCCCCATCAAATGCTTCCCAATTCAGGATTATACTTTGTGCATTTGATGATGAGGGCTGGGATCCACAAAGGTCTACGCCATTGTGCATTTGTTCGTCTTTAAAGGTGCCCCAAGACTCATTGTTATCTTTCTTACAGCAGACTAACACACCTTTCTTTCTCAAAATAGCTTCTATTTGTTATTAATATTTCTGACCATTTTCTTTTCTCTTTTATTATTAATATTATAGTGCACGCTGGCCCAGATCAATAGATCCAAAAATATACAGTATGTTAACAAATTCCAATAAAAATAAAAAACCAACAAACTATTAAGTTTTTTACTGAAGTTTTGCCGACAAAAGGCAGTGAAAGATTACAGTTCGCCAGTCACTCATGATAGTGTTATGTTGCTCCATCTGCAATCACATCAGGTGACTTTTTAATTTTTATTGACTCCTTAATGCTCCCCTTCCCTATTTTGCAAGTGAATTACCAATAAGGCAGTGACAAACCCACCAACATTTTCCTGATGAAAATAGGGGCATCCTACCATACCCTCCAAGATTTCTGTAATGAAAATAAGGTCATCCTAAGGAAAAGCGGGACATTCTGGAATCAAATCAGAAACCAGGATGCGCTTCTGTAAATCCAGGACTGTTCCTGGAAAATAGGACACTTGGACCGTCTGCAGTGATGGTAGTCATGAAATTAGAACGACCCTATCATATAGGACGAAGGTCTTCATCCATCTTTCCTATCACAGTAAGACAGTATTTGCCAACCTGGTGCCTTCCAGGCCAGAGTGGAGTTGATGGGAGTTGCCATCCAAAATGTAAGACTCCAGATTACCAAAGGCTATGGCAGAAAGACCTACCTGATTTGGTAGCACACTGTGAAGCCAGGTCTAAATGAAGCGTGGCGTCATCACAATCATAAATCTTATTGTTGCTGTTGTCCTCTGTCTGTCTTCGGAGCCAATGGAAGAGTGCATCTTTGGGGGTAAAGTCAAACCACTGGAGAGTTACAGCGCCTGATGTGGCTGCAGGGACCAATACTGGAGAAACGTGTTTTATCACAGGTGGGGCAAATGAAGGCACCTGATTTTTCTGCTACAGGTGCACCATGGCCTTTCTTATCTCTGCACTCCTCCCAGTGGCCATTCCTCCTCCAGTCACTGCTGAGGACACACAACCTGTCACTTTCTAGGCACTGTGATTATCTACAAGGCCTTCTCCTACAGCAGGATTAAATATACAACAGTCATTTTCCTGTAATTCTGTGTATGCTGTGGATGTGCCCTGGTGATGCTCTGATTGTGAAATACCATCCCAGTCAGACCCACCTGGTGCCTTTCAGAGCCTGGAGAAGACCTCCTCTTCCTCCATGAACATTTAGAACAATGTTTTATGTCATGGGAACAAATTATTTTGGGCCTACTTGTTCTGTTTTTTAGGCATGGAATTTTTATTTTTTTAAATATTTCATTTTCAATTCATGTTTTAATGAACTCCATGTGAACTGCCCAGAGGACTTCGATGATTGGGCCATCAACAAATGTTTTAAATACAAGTGTTCTTCCTTTTTCAATAAGCATCTTAGGTAGATATTATCAACCCCCAGTCCATATCTGTGTTGGATTTGAAATTGTTTTTAGATGTGAAAATTGTTTTTATATATGAAATGGTTTTATATAAGTTTTTATTGTTAATGTTTTCATTGTGGAATTGCTTTGAGACGTTTCATAGCGAGAGATTCATAAACGGAAATAAATATAGTTGGAACAAGAAACATTACACCACCATGAGGTTTAAGATGAGCCTGGTGAGCTGGGAGAGGTCTCTAGCAACACTTTGAAAATAACCAAGATGTCCAGTGTTTCAATATTTTTTCATTCATTTGTTTTCTCCTCCTCTGCAATAATGATGTAGTGTTTCTCTCTAGAATTTTGTTGCAGTTTGGATGGCACTTAATTCACACAAGGTGAAGTGTTGTTGTTTTTTAATAATAATAATAATAAGGGATGGAAGCAAAAGAATCCAATAAAACCTTTATGTAAATCTTACAAACACTCGTTTCTCTTTCACAAAACACCCTCACCTTCTTCTCTGCATCCCCTTTTTAATTTTTTAAAATAACAACATGCGGCAATCAAGCATGCCACAATTAAGAAAGATTCTTACCAGACATCTTTGAAATTGTAGGATGCTTTTATGTTGTTTCATCTCCCTCCATCCCACCTTGAAATTCTGAATTTGGGTTTGTTAGGATGTTGTGCGTGCATGTTTAGGGGTCTTTTTAATTGCGAGTTCTACCTCTCACTGTTATTTACAAGAAGACAAAATTGTTTTCAAAGTCCTTTGCCAGAAGGAGACCAAGGAACACCTTACTATCATATTTTGAAATTACAAAAAGGGATCTTTGATGTAATTCCCCAGATGCTAGCTGTCCACAGAGCATCACAAGGTCTTGTGAAGTAATTAAAAAACCCACAGAGTCTGTCTCAAAAACTCCCTACCCAGGTATTTTAAAATAATCAAACCTTAACTCCTTTATGATTTGCTTTCATTCTTGTAGTAGGTCTCACTGTTCTTGATGCTCTAGTTAAGCTTGTATCAGCAATTCCATTACAAAATGCTGCTTTCAGGGGTTTAGCAGATAGATGCAAAAATTTGCTCTGGGTTGTAACTGAATATAAAACCCAAGCCCAATATGATGGCCTGAATAACTCATCAAATCATTACTGGCATATTAGCACAATGAACTGGATAGGTCAGTTCACACTTTAAGCCAGCCATTTTATGGAAGGAAGGAAGGAGGAGGAAAACCTCAAAGAAATTATCACAATAATATATAGGAATATATTTTTTTAGACATGCAAAGGTATCATGATCAACCAAAGTGTATCAGCACTGCAGAGGTGGAGGTTCACCACTTGGGGGCATCATATTTTACTTCATTGCGTAAATTCCATTATTGTTAAGTATAGTAATTTAATTCACTGAAATTGTAAATGCTAGTATGCATTACTATGTGTTTAAATTTGATTGGTTGGCAACTGAATTCTACAGAATTCTCTAGTAGTTTTCATGCGATTGACTAATGTTGGTCACAGGGGAGGTATCTAGTGAAGGAGAGACTCTATTTTATGTGAAGCAAGAGGACTGTGGTTTAGAATCCATTGTGAACACTGCTAAATTGAATAGAGTGTGGGAGTGCTTCTTCTCTGCTTGGAAGAAAGAGAGCAAAGCTGCAGGAGAAGGTAAAAGTGGGAATCTCTCATAGCAGCTGCAAGGCATGGCCTAAATGAGATACAGAAGTCTGCGTGCTGAGCTCTGGAAAGAGAGGAAAATACAGTTGTTTGGAAGTTGATAGAAGAGACTGTAAGCCCATGCTTACAGTAAGACCATGTAACACTGGTCCTGAAAGACCTACATTGGCTCCCAGTATGTTTCTGAGCACAATTCAAAGTCTTGGTCTGATCTTTAAAGCCCTAAACCAGGTATAAGCAAACTATGCATAGGCCCTCCAGATGTTTTGGGACTACAGCTCCCACCATCCCTAGCTAACAGGACCAGTGGTCAGGGATGATGGGAGTTGTAGTCCCAAAACATCTGGAGGGCCTATGCCTGCCCTAAATGGCCTCAGCCAGTATACCTGAAGGAACATCTCCACCCCCATCATTCGGCTTGGACACTGAGGTCCAGCTCCGAGGGCCTTCTGGTGGTTCCCTCACTGAGAGAAGTGAGGTTACAGGGAACCAGGCAGAGGGTCTTCTCGGTGGTGGCACCCTCCCTGTGGAATGCCCTCCCTTCAGATGTCAAGGAAATAAACAACTGTCTGACTTTTAGAAGACATCTGAAGGCAACCCTGTTTAGGGAAGTTTTTTATGTTTGATGATTTACTGTGTTTTTAATAGTCTGTTGGGAACTGCCCAGAGTGGCTGGGGAAACCCAGCCAGATGGGTGGGGTATAAATAATAATAGATGATGGTGATGATGATGATGATGATGATGATGATGATGATGATGCTTGGATAGGCAAGTGACTTTAAATATTATGTTATAATTCCTCTATAGATTTCTGCAAGTAAGTTTTTGAATGTTAAAGTCTGGACATAGATTTTATTTCCAAAGACTGGGGTCAGTCATATATATGATTTGAGTTTCTTAGCTGTGATTTCACTACCCTTACTTCAACAATCACAGTCTCCCAGGCATTCTGGGCCCTCTGGCTTTTACCTTTCTTTGCTTCCCCAGTCGGTTCAAGCTGTGCCCTAACTGACCTCCTCATTGTGTTCACTTAAACCTAGGACACAGATAGGTGGGGGTTGCTCCTGTCTCAGTCCACTTCCTCCACTCTGGGCTCACTAAATGGCAGCTATTAAGCCATGGCATGACTCTAGATCACATTGAACCATGATTTCTGTAGGTAGCAGAAAGAGCTATGAATTGAACCTTCACCGCCTTCATTTCTATGTACAATACAACTGCATTGCCCCACAGAATAAAAATTCTAGAAAGTATAAACTTGAAATGACAAGTTTTGGGGTTCAAAGATATAAACAAAAACCGTTAGCCCAACAGTGCAACTGTCTATTGCGATTCAGCTGCACATATTTTTCAACAGGGCCATCATCCTCAATAAATTGATCAATTCTGTAGGCAAAACCGTGACATTGCCCACATGCATGTAATGGCTCCTGGGCGTGTATGTGGACACAGTAAAGTTCTACAGTCTGACTCAGAGATGCAGCTAATGACCTCAAAGAGCGGGTGCTTCCCTGCTTTCAAAACATGACCCAAATATAAAGGTGAATTTCACTTGGTTTTCTTAACATAGAACACTGTCAGTTTGTTGTTCAGGATGATTCACCCATCTCAGGGATAGGTGAGTATCCCTTGGGAAATGTTGCTAGACCTCTTGAAGCTTCCTTCAACATCCTTCAAGTATATTGCCTGAGCAAGAATCTCAACTTTAAAATTCTGCTTTAGATGAAATCTGGTAATATCATCAGGAAGTGTGGAGGGCCCTGAGAAATTTCTCTAGCCGTTGAAAGGGTTTTTGCTCCCCTAAAATTTCTTTGAATGCACAAATTTGCCGTCGGTCTCACCTTAGGAGAACTTCAGTCGCATCTCGACTCATTACTTTGTGGAATTTGGCAATCAGGTTGAGGATACGTTCTTTCATATGTGGTGGACCTGCAAAAGGGTAAAAGAGTATTGGGAAATAATCCATAATGAATTGAAAAAAATGTTTAGAAGTACTTCCTCCCCCCCCCAAAAAAAAACCACCAGAGTCCTTTTTGTTGGGGATAATTCAGACAGAAATTCCCAGGTATCAAAAAAGGTTATTTATGTATGCCCCCAATGCGGCACATGTTTTGTTAGCCCGAAAATGGAAAATGAGCAAGGTCCTAATGAAAGAAGAATGGCAACTTAAACTGATGGAATATGTGCAGCTTGCGAACCTAACTTATAGAATAAGAGAACAAGAACAACATACGTTTAAAGAAGATTAGAAAATGTTTATTGAATATATGGGGGGAAACTGTGTACACCTGAAAACGTTGGCGGCATTAAGATAAATTCGACAGTGTAAATAAGTTTTGTTGGATGTGATGATGGGATACTGAATGGTTTGGTTTATGTAAAATATGCAGGGATTTATGACATGCAGAATGAACCATGGAAAGAGAAGAAGGGTAGTCATTGATATTTTAAGGTTGTTTAAATGAATATTCTAACGTGTAAAACAGAAAATTTAATAAAAAATATTATTATATTATATTTGTGGAATTCAACTAGTTCTGAATATATTCTAATAATAATAGTAATTCTATACATGCTTACCTGTAAGTCATCTTGAACTCAGTGAAACTTACCTCTGGGTATTCATGCATACAGTAGGATTGCTCTGTAAATTCAGCTTAATCAAGCGACAAATAGTTATCTGTGGTACAATCCCCAGCCCCCTCTCACTTAAATTCCAGATTTTAAGAATTACTTGCAAATGATGATTGATTTTTAGCATGTATCCATGGAGAATGTTCCACAGGAGGAAGGATTAGGGGTGTGGAACCTATGGTTCTCCAGATGTTGTTTGATTCCATTGTCCATCAGCTTGAGCTCACATGGCCAATTGTCAGGGATTTATTTATTTATTTATTTATTTATTTATTTATTTATTTATTTATTTATTTATTCTGTTTATTAGATTTATATACAGTGGTAAAGGTAAAGGGACCCCTGACCATTGGGTCCAGTCGTGACCGACTCTGGGGTTGCGGTGCTCATCTCACTTTATTGGCCGAGGGAACCGGCATACAGCTTCTGGGTCATGTGGCCAGCACTTCCGGCAAACCAGAGCAGCGCACGGAAATGCCATTTACCTTCCCGCTGGAGCGGTACCTATTTATCTACTTGCACTTTGACCTGCTTTCGAACTGCTAGGTTGGCAGGAATATACAGTGGTACCTCGGGTTAAGTACTTAATTTGTTCCGGAGGTCCATTCTTAACCTGAAACTGTTCTTAACCTGAAGCACCACTTTAGCTAATGGGGCCTCCTGCTGCCGCTGCGCTGCTGGAGCACGATTTCTGTTCTCGTCCTGAAGCAAAGTTCTTAACCTATTTCTGGGTTAGTGGAGTCTGTAACCTGAAGCGTATGTAACCTGAGGTACCACTGTACTGCCCTTCATAAAAAGATCCCAGGACGGTTCACAAGATGGTGAGAGGTACAATTAAACAACAGATGGAGGCCACAGTTTTCAACTGCCTCTCTCCTAGATTGTGCTATGGATTCTTACAGCAAGATGCCACAATGGGAATGCAACTTAGGCAGGTTGGCCCCAAGATGCAAAGGGCTTCTCTGGCACATTAGAATTACACCCAAAACACAATAGGACATCATGTCAGAAGGCACGGATGAAGGCCGCCTTCTAACCAAATGGAATACATCATTATAGATGTGTTCTTCCCCACCTCCCAGTGACGGGACCGTTTTACGTTTTGCCATTGCTTCTAGGTAGCCCTTGCAAACACAGCCTTTGCAATTTCATTCATTCCTTTGCAAAACTTATGAAGAACAACTGAAACCTTCTGGAACTGAGCCACAGACCAAACATTGGGCAAACTGAACAAATCACCTCCGGAGGCAGATACTGGGGAAGGGCACAGCACCCGTAGCACACTCGGCCATTCCTCCTGAGCCCTTGGCCATTTTCCCTTGTTAGAGATGCAAGGTGTTATGCACCCCTTAAGCCAGCATGTTGACCTCCAGTGCCATGGAGGATGCTATCCTGTTGGAGTAAGATTCAATTGCCAGTTCAGTCAGCTTCTGTACATGGAAGGAGGAGGGGTTTCTGCCATGCGCTCCAGCTCAAGTGTCTTGGACCAGTTCCAGTTACTCAAAACGCAAGTACTATAGTGAGCCTCTTCCAATATTTTGTTTTTGCAAACTGCAGACTAGTATTTTTCCGAAGCTAGACTCTAAAATACAGAAATAAAAAGTTCTGAATATGTCAAGTGTGTGTGTTTTAAATTAATCCCTTGCATCTCTCCCCCACACCCCACTAAGAAAGATGCATCCATGGAAACAGAAACCAGATTTGTTTCACAGCACATCTTTGACCACCATATGATTTACTCCTATCACCAGAGTATCGCTCATATCCTACCCTGGTAATAAATAAATAAATTCTCGTGTGTGTGTGTGTGTGTGTGTGTGTGTGTGTGTGTGATTTAGAAGAACTGTGATCTCGATATTTATATGCAGCCCTTCCATGATACTCCATTCGGTTTTCAAATAAAAATGTCATTTGGGTTGAGGATGGCGTTTGTCATGGAAGCGTGACTCCTTTGGGAACTGACCTGGGATCGCCAATTTCGCTTCATGCTGACCACCAAATAGCCAACAGATGGTAACAGTTTCCTACTCACTAACAATGTGGGCTGGATAGTCTGTGTGGACTCAGGGGGGCTCCTTTGATTTATTACCATTTCAAAAGGTTTGATTAAATTTAACTCTTCAATCCCCAGTAAGATCACATCGTGTGGCAAGCAACAAAAGCTTTTTTTTTAAAAAAAGTAAAAAAATAAATAAAATAAGCAAACAACAACAAACCTTTCGCTCACTTATCTGTTTCAAAGTGCTTTGAAATTGCTTTGGGATGCCTCATGGAAAGCGCTTCAATAGTAGTAATAGTATTAAATAATGATGGTGATGATGATGTTTGTTTCCAACAAAAGGAAACCATAACCCATTCTTTCTTTGGCTAATAATGTACTTCTCTTTTTTATGTGCAAATATCTAATTACTCATTTCAGGATTATTTATTACCTCTAAACATAAAGATTGTGCATTCTAGGCAGGAACCATTTGTTCCTCCCTCCCCACAGCTCACAGACATTAATATCAGACTTTAACAAAGGCAAACTACCTACCACAAATCTATCATGGAAGCCAAAGGGCATGTATTGTAAATCTGTGTGCTGGTCCCTTCCCTTTCATAATTCCTAAGAGCTATTCCGCAGAGGGGCCTCGATTTACCAATCCTTGTCTTGTCGGAGGTTCTGGTAGACTACATACATCGTGGAGCTTTGTATTAAATCACGCGGAAGCTCTTAACACCGTGCGAGTATGTTTGCATTGTTTAATGCTTCCCGTCGCGGCCTCACATTCCCTCCGCATAATGGAAACAGCAGCACCAAGAAGCAGCGGCCTGCAAAATGCAGCGCAGTTCATCAGTCAAGTCTCCTAGCACAAAAGATGCCACTGCAAAAATGTTTATATTCGGTGTTTTGATTTCACAAAGGGTTCTTTTGCAGAAGGCTTTTGTCAGATGTAGCTTTCGTTCACCAGATCAGGGAAGAGCACAGAGAGCGAAACAAAAAGGAGCAGGCAGGGTGGTGATGTTTGTGTTTGTGCTTTTGTGTGCACCATTTATACTTATTTATTAACACGTGTGTGTACTGTCCTTCATCCTGTTTGGATTTCGGCGTGTCATACAGCAGCGCTGTCACCACAATCTGCACAAATTCGATTGCAAAATTAATAGAACATGGGCCTTGTTTTACCCAGTTTCTTGTGCCTTGCCCCTTTATTCCAAACTCTCACCATAAGCGTGAAAGTATTCATGGGTGAGAAGGAGCCAGCCCACCGGTCCTGCCTCTAACATTCATTAAACTTTATGGGAGGAGTTGCAGTGCCAAGCTAATAAATAAATAAATAATCCAGCAATGCAAGCATTTCTGCTTGTCCAATGAAATGACCTCCCTCCCTGCCTAGGGGTTGTCCTGCTCCTGCCCCATCTCATTTGGAGAGTGCAGGAGCACACAGAGGAGAAGGAGAGCCCCATTGCGCTGCCAGGAGCCCTTCTCCTGGCTCCTGCTAGCAGAACTCCAGAATCTGACCCAATGAGTAGTATCCAACTGTGTTTTGCACAGAGCAGCCCTATTGAATGTAATGGGCCTAACTGTCAGGAGCTCGTCCTACACTCGAGTAGGACTCTGGTAGAGACACATGCCCAACTGGCATGTTCTCTTCCTCCTGGTCGATCGTTCGGGAGCTTCAAAAGCTTTATTCAGCCCGAACATCACAGCGACCGGTGCCAACAGACATCGGCACACTTAGGGATCTGCAGAGTCTTCACAGCTTGCGTAACAGACCTCAGCAACCCAGCATTTTGGCTAATCGACTTTATTTACATATAAACACACATGGAGCACTGCAACATGTTCATGAAGAACAAAGGACAATAGTCCCACTTCATGGAACACAGTAACACAAACATCCTATCTCCGTCACTTCCCACTCTGTGGAGTCAAAACATATACCATCATGTGATAGACAAAAATCCCATGACTGCAATCACAGAGCAGGAATTCTAACACTAACTCCATTAATTTCAATGGGTCTGTTCTGAGTAAAGCTTAGTTGAATGCCACCCAGCACCAGCACAAAGCCTATGTACATACAAAAAGACACTTTGCCCCTCGAGGGCTGCCTTTTCTTGTGGACAAGAAACCATCCAAGGGCCATGTTCCAGTGCTGGGAGGCAAATTGATCAGAGGCAAAAAAATAGACTGAGCAATGGATGTGACCATTGAGGCACACAAGAGGAATCATCACAGCTCAATGACACATTCGAGGAGGCAAAGGCCTTTGTGGAGAGCACAGTGGAGGGTCAGTGAGAAGAGTAGCCCAGGACAGGTCTACAGCCTGGGCAGAGACTCAAATGAATGAATGAATTTATGAATGGAATAAGACCATAGAGTAAGCTGTTCTGCCAGGCTTAGGTAGGCCACTCCCCTTCACCTTGGGAGGAAGGGTGATCAAATTCTTTGTTCTTCTATTCCACTATGTGAACCCTAGCAGTAAGGAGGTCTAAGCTGGATGCTCCAAGCATAGATCACTTGGCATAAGCAAACCATCTTTTCATTTCTATATAATTTAGAAACCCTCACCACGTTGGAACCTAAGTTATACTGCCTGTGTTTTCTGACTGCTGTATGGAAAAGCACATGAATCTGGCCTTTGCAGAGTTTGTAAGTAAACCATTTTTAACTGACCAAATGTGTGGTCTCTTCTGTGCTATGGTAAGAGGGGAACTTCAGAAGCAACTTAGAAGGGGATATTTTAAAGGTCTATTTCCACGCTTTACTTTGCTGCATACTTTATAATTATAAATCTCTTCTAGGGTTCTCTCACCAAAGAGTACTTGCTCCAAACCCGGCATCCAGGAATTCTTTTTATTATACCTGGTATTTTTTCTTTCTCAACCAATAGAAACCTCTGCTTATTATGCAACTCAGCTGTTGATCTCCATTTGCCCAGGGCCTAACCTCTGTGTAAGTCTCAGCCTTACTGTAAATGACAGTGGCAATTTCTGTTCAGCTAGGATAAGAGGAGGCCTCCAGCCCTTTATTTGATTCAAAATATGTCCTTTGCTAAAAATTAGCTGCTGATAAAGTGGGGACAGACTCCAAATTACACCCCAATAATTATGCTACTTTCAGTATTGAGATGTACTCAGTACACCCCATACATCCCCTCCCCCCAAAATTAATCCTGGGAGCTATTGTTTGGTGAGAGTGCTGATGGTGTAGTCCTGTGAGGGGTACCATTCTCAGGATTCTTGCAGGAAAGAATGTGTTCTAAATGTTCTTTGAATATCAGGTGTGTACGCAGCAAAAGGCATTGCAGGAGAATGGACCTTCCTAGTTTCTCTTGTGGTGTTTTATTTTTTTCATATCTAACTTCAAAGGAAGGATGGAAATAGCACACTCCATTCAGTCTCCAAACTTCCTCAAGACAGGGGCAGGCAGGTGTGCAGGTTTACATGTAGGAAGGGCGTACCTGTCTGAGCTACACTGTGTTAACTCCTGGGGAGGACAGCTTGATGAGAAATGGCGTTCCCAGGGGAGGGGTGTCATATTTTGTGCGGAATAAAAGCTGGCAATCCTGTGTGTGTATCCTCTTGCACATCATAAAGAGGTGACAGTTACGATGGTGGTTATTAGACTGGAAATTTTTCATGCTCCTGTGGCATCTGATAACCATTGTGTGCACGCTAATGAATGACTCATGAGCGGCTTTAAGAAATGAGATGGCGTTGCAAAGTCACAAAAATGCAGAGTGAGTCTCAGGTCCACAGACAGCAGTTCTACTCCCCAGGCGCATCCATCTCCCCCAAATGCTTTCTCTGAGGATTAAAGACTGTTTGATTCATAATGTGGCAGCAAATTTTAAAGCAAGGAATACGAGGAAGTTCCAAGAAAGTACTTGGAGAAAATCTGTATCTGTGTTTCCATTTATGTCTGCAAAACTGATGCTAGGCTTACATTTAGCCTCATTCTGAGGGCACTTTAGAATTTATTTGGGATTTCTATGGGTGTGGTGATTTGAGCTTACCTCGTTGTTATGAACAGTCCTA
The DNA here is from genome assembly GCF_951804945.1 of Podarcis cretensis. Lineage (NCBI taxonomy): Eukaryota > Metazoa > Chordata > Lepidosauria > Squamata > Lacertidae > Podarcis > Podarcis cretensis. The sequence goes on from NC_137175.1 coordinate 18,276,009, forward strand.
TTTTTCTAGAAATAGCATTCACCATTAACATCTCCCTCATTCTCTTAGAATGGCAATGGCATACCCTCCAACATTTCTCCGATGAAAATAGGGATGTCCCATTCCATTGTGATAATTTTACTATTTGCTGTATTCCCTACCCATCTGTCTGGGTAGCCCCAGCCACTCTGGGCAGCCTCCAACATATATAAAAACATAATTAAACATTTTAAAAAACACACACTTCCCTATACAGGATTGCCTTCAAACAGCTCGGGGGTTGGATAACTCCATACCCTCCAAAATTTCTCCAATGAAAATAGGGAAATCCTAAGGAAAAGTGGGACATTCTGGGATCAAATCAGAAACTGGGGTGGCTTCTCCAAATCAGGGATGTCCCTGGAAAATAGGGACACTTGGAGGGTCACCAGCAGCGCCTACCTGAGAGGTGCCAGGACTGAGTTCCATCAAGTTTTGGCTGAAAAGCAACAACCCTTGCTTATGAGGGTGGTATGTGTGTGTTTTTCCTTCCATGGATCATTTCTTCAGTGCTCTGTAACCTCCCAAACTGCCTGCATTTCCTGATCTGAAAAAGCCTAATGGGATGAGTTACCTCATGATGTCTTCCCCTAGGACCTGGAAGACCAAAGTTCAAATCTCCACTCAGCCGTGAATCACCATCTCTCAGCCTAACCTACCTCACAGGGTTGTTGGGAGGATAATATGGGGAGGGATCCAGTGGTCAGATTGCGTGTAGAATGAGGGATATGACCCCTCCCCTTGGAATTTAAAGTAATAATAATAATAATAATAATAATAATAATAATATTTTTTATTTATACCCCGCCCTCCCCAGCCAAGGCCGGGCTCAGAGCGGCTTACAAACAATAATAAAAACAAGAAGAATGATTACAACTTAAAAACAAAAATAAAATACAACATTAAAATAATGGAACATTAAAATATTAAAATGTAGCCTCATCGCAGGAGGAGAAGGAAAAGAAAGAAAGAGAGAGAGAGAGAGAGAGAGGGAATCAAATTGGCTCCAAGTCAAAGGCCAGGCGGAACAACTCTGTCTTACAGGCCCTGCGGAAAGAAATCAGATCCTGTAGGGCCCTGGTCTCATGAGGCAGAGCGTTCCACCAGGCCGGAGCCAGTGTTGAAAAGGCCCTGGCTCTGGTTGAAGCCAATCTAACTTCCTTAGGGCCCGGGACCACTAGGGTGTTGCTATTTATGGACCTTGAGGCTCTCCGTGGGGCATACCGGGAGAGGCGGTCCCCTAGGTATGAGGGTCCTAGGCCGTGAAGGGCTTTAAAGGTCAAAAGCCTCCAGTTCAGTCACTGTATCTAAATTGGCAGGGAGGTCACGGCGGAGCAACAGGACTTTCTCCGCAAAAAAACTCGCGAATGCCTCACAGCTGTGGGTCGAATTTGTGCTTAAATTTGGTTGTCCTCCTAAGGACGTTATTGACCTAATTATTCTAAAAAGTTGTGCCGGGCGAGAGCTAGCGGATGCAATGGAAGCTGCAAAGTAAGATTTCTTAGCAGCTTTCATAGCCATCTCATAGGCTTTCATAAGCGTCCTATAAGATGTTCTTGAGGCTCCGTCACGAGTCCGTTGCCATACTCGCTCTAGCCGTCTGAGATCCCGCTTCATTTTCCGGAGCTCCTCAGTAAACCAAGGGGCCCGGTTTCGACGGGGTCGCAGAGGGCGCTTAGGTGCAATCTCATCAATGGCTGCCAAGAGCCGGTTATTCCAGTCCTCAACAAGGTCATCTAATGAGTCGCCAGGAGGAGCAGGGTTCCGCAAGGCTTGTCAGAATCTATCAGGATCCATCAGTTTTCGTGGACGAGCCCAAATAGGTTCGCCACCCGAGCCAGGGAGGAGTGGGAAGTCAATCTTGGCTTTCAGGGTGTAGTGATCAGACCATGGCACTTCCACAGCAGGGAGCATGATCACATCTATGCCAGCCCCAAAGATCAGATCCAGCGTGTGGCCTGCTTGATGAGTGGGGCCCAAAACAAACTGGTAGAGTCCTAGTGTTGCCATGGAAGTCACTAGGTCCAGAGTAAAGTAAAGTAGTCCAAGTAAAGACAAAGCCCCGCATCCCACAAATTAGAATTTCACTGAAAGTTTCTCTCCCCTTTGATCATTTTTTAATTCATTTTCTTTTCTCATTAACTGATGTGGAGTGTCTTTTAAAAAAAAAGGTGCTTGAGAAATTTTCAGCACAGCACGAATTGAAGCTTTAGAGGTAAGAACTAGGCTGTGAATTAGATATGGAAACAAACTGGGAGCCAATGCAAATGGATCTATGTGGTTAAAAAAAAAAAACATCTCAGCCATCTACATGCTACATTTTCTTTCTGTAAATTTCAACAAGCGTTTAGGTCTAGAAGGTTCTGGGCATTTTTTAAAGGTAGCTCTAGGCTGAGAAGCTGAAGAAAAGAAGTATACCACAGCGTCATCTCCTCAGGGTCCTAATATATAAATGTAGTGCCTTTCTGCATCACTGTAATATTTAGTTGCTGGAAGCATAGTGAAAATGATTGAACTATTTTTCTGATGCTTTAATTGATATTTTATCTCTTTCAATTATTATATTGATATATTCATCCACACCCTGGGATCTTATGGTCAACGGTGGGTTATAAATCCAATAAAGAAGAAGCCTTTTTGGTGGTGGCCCCACATCTGTGGAATGACACCCTCACTGAACTGTGTCTTGCCACAACCTTACATTCTGTTTGGTGCCAGGTTAAAAACATATGTATTTCAACAAGCAATTAGAGACTAAGTAATTAAGTCATTGGGGAGATGTTGTTAAGCATGTAATTTATGATAATTATTTTATTGCTTCTGTTTATCAAGTTTTATATTTATTTTTGTATGCCTCCCTGTGTGCACTTTTGGTGAAGGGCAGTGCAGAAATCTCTTCCTAAAAAAAGCTCACCCTCTTCAGAACGTAGGCCACAAAATATAATTAGCCACTTAGCGCATGTTTGCTGACAGGAAATTGGGATGTGTGTTCAGGAAATACAAAAGAAAAATAAAAGCCCTTGTTCATGTTGATCTCAGATCCTTAATGCGGACACAAATGTTGAGCTCTTTTGAGCTAATTTGGGGGCGGGGTTGGAAAAAACAACACTGCCAGCATGGCTTGCGATACGGCTGGATTTTCCTGGATGTATGGCAACCCTACTTTTGAGTCTCTCTTTCTGTTTCCCTTCCTGGCCCTGTATTTGTTTAGCTTCACACACAAGCACACACGTCACATTTCGGAGACCGGCTGCTTTTGGTAGTTGGCAAACTACCGTATTTTTCGCTCTATAAGACACACTTTTTCCCTCCTAAAAAGTAAGGGGAAATGTGTGTGCTTCTTATGGAGTGCATGTAGGCTGCGCAGAAATCCCAGAAGCCAGAACAGCGAGAGGGAACGCTGCGCAGCGCTCCCTCTCGCTGTTTTAGCTTCTGGATTAGCCTTGCAAAGCTTTTTCAGGGGAGCGGGATGAAGGCTCCCCCTGCCCTGAAGAGGCTTCTCATGGCTATCCCAGAAGCCAGAACAGCAAGAGGGATCACTGCACAGCAATCCCTCTTGCTGTTCTGGCTTCTGGGATTCAGAATATATTTTTCTTGTTTTCCTCCTCCAAAAACTAGGTGCGTCTTATGGTCTGGTGCGTGAAAAATACGGTATCTTGCCAAATTCCAGTGACAGTGGCAATTCAGCAAACATCTCCATCAGTTTGCACTGAGAAAAGAAGGGGTGCATGCATACACAATGGGAAGTGGGTAGCTGAGGGAGAAGTGTGGTTGAGAGGAGGGGCCAACCAAACAAACAAACAAACAATTACAGATTCATTCCATGAAGCTCTACCCACTGGTGGTATGGAGAAGCAATGATACCTCAACAAGGACATTTGTAGGCAACAGAGTCACCAGTCGTCACTGGTGTGTGTGCATTCCCCTTGCCCAGACATTTTCTTCCAAAGATCCAAGTGGCATCCAAAATGTGAGGAAACGTTTCCCCAAAATGAATTAAATGTGAAATGATTTTTAGGGGGGGGGGGAGGAAACGGTGGTAAATCTGGGAGAGAAGGAAGGACACCCGGGAAACAATATCTGCACCTGAACTTTTTGGAGCACGTTATTGCTAAATATAGCTATGAAATCAGAATGCCCAATATGAGTTTCAATAGCATGATGGATTTACTGGCTGTTGTATGCTAATGTTAAAATGTTAATATGAAAACCACTTGTGCTGGCATGTGTTATAATATATGGTAGTTGCTAAAGGAGAGAATGCAAAAGTCTACTTCGTTCTCCCCTAAATCTCTCTTCTTTCATCAGTTTACTCACTTGGGTATCTTCCAGGTGGCCTGCTTATTGAGTATTCATCCTGCTTTGCAATTACACGACAATTGCCATTAATCCTGATTTGCTTCAGGGTGCATGCATCTTCCTGTCAATCATCAGTTCATTCCATTTTGGTGCATTTCCCTATCACTTTCCTAAATGCAAATAGTCCGCTTGTTTTAAAAGTAAATTTGTTGCACTACGACAACAGAGTATTTAAAATTCCAATATGCACTTGAATCCCTCCCCTAAAATAGTTACAGTCCATAGGTACCTGGCAGCTTAAACTGTTTTCTAGTATATGGACTCCTTCCTACAGTGTTTATGTAATTTAATTTTTGTAGACAGATTTCCAAAACTTCCTACTTTGAATTTGTTTTGCACACAGCAATGTCACTGCCCTGTTATTCCTGCAAGTGACGTGCCTTGAAATAAAAAATGCACATGTGTTCCTGAAAATGTTCCTACAGCAGAACCCGTCTATCTCTTTATTTATTTAGTTATTTATAAGAATTTTTGCATTCTGCATCTTCCATCCTCAAAAGAGAACTCAGAACAGCTTACAAGTAAAATAGTTAAATAAAAAAAACAGCCCAGCACTAAAGCAATAAAAAAATGACAGCAAATCCAACACCAGCAACAGAGAAACATGAACTCCCTATACAGCAGCAACATCTAGAAACAGAACTAACATCAGAAAAAGCATGCTAGAACAAGGCTGACTTGACCTGCTGCCTGATGAATAGAGAAAACGAACTACTCCACATAGTGCGTGGAATTTGAAACCACAAGATAGTGTGATGGCCACCAACTTTGACAAGCTTTAAAAGAGGGTTAGACAACTTCACGGAAGAATTTGATATCCCGTTTTATCACTACCCGAAGGAGTCTCAAAGCAGCAAACATCCTCCTTTTTCTTCCTCCCCCACAACAAACACTCTGTGAGGTGAGTGAGGCTGAGAGACTTCAGAGAAGTGTGACTAGCCCAAGGTCACCCAGCAGCTGCATGTGGAGGAGCGGAGACGCGAACCCGGTTCACCAGATTACGAATCTACTGCTCTTAACCACTACACCACACTGGCTGGTAAGACAATACATGTGGCTGTCATGATAGCTGTGTATTAAATCAGATGCAGTGCATCTCTGAAGACCAGTTGTTCTGGCCCACATGTGCAGAGAGCTCTGTTGCCCTCAAGTCCTCTTTGTTTCCTAGACATCTAGTTGGACACTGAGAACAGGAAGCTGGAACAGATGGGCATTGCGTGTGATGCAACAGAACCCTTCTCTTCTGAATGTGTAGACTCAAGTAGGCTGCAAGCTATCCCAGAATATTGAATTTTGCATTCTGGGTGATTCTATCAAAACAACCCTGTTTTCCGCACTTCCCAGAGTGGCAGAACATGCAGCAGAAGCTTTCCTGATGTCCTGAAGTCATGGGAACATTTATACTGGAAAAGGGTAAGCCCAAATCATTTAGTGAAATAATGCATATAAACGCAGAATCAATGAAATAAGCTGTAGTGAAGGAAGATTTTTTATTTATTTTTTAAATCCAGTGAAATAATGCCCTTCAAGTTTCTAGGTTCCATCCAATGTTAGCCTGACTGGCTCAATACATTTTTAATAATAATAATAATAATAATAATAATAATAATAATAATAATAATAATAAATAATTCCCCATGTTAACAATCCAATAAAAACCACATTAAAAACATTCCAAATTATAATATAATCAAACAATCCAAATTTTATGCCAAATTATAAGTCTTTGGTTGACTTCCCATGCTCTGAGGTTCAAGGAGCGATGATCTCATGATTGTACTGCTTCCCTTAATTAGTCCAGGTAGTTCCAATAAATCATTCTGATGCTAATCCTTCATTTATCTTTAACAGCCTCTCAGTTCAGGCAGCAAGCGGATTAGACCAATATAGGCTCAAGACATTTTGGCACATGAGGAGGGGGCCAAAATGGCATTCTCCTCCCTGCCAGGGAAAACAGGGTGAGGGAAGATCTGTATAGAAACAAAGGCGGGCAGAGAAAGATTGACAGCAGAATCTGCTGCCCCTGTGGATCCTGCTCCCTGAGGCAGTCACCTCACCTTGCCTCATGGGTTGGCCGGCCCTGACTATAACCAGAATAAACTATTGGAGTTAATGGACATGGCCACTGATTGCAGTGGGTCTCTTCTGTGTAGGATTTAGTTGGATACAACTCTCTGCACCCAAAATATATATTTTTCCCCATGATAATTCTCTTAGTTCCTCTGGGGCTATGGTTTTGTGGGGTTGCTATTACATTTCACTATTTCCCTCTGCTCTTCCAGGTCCATTATTTTGATTCACGCACAGTGCAAAAACTCTTCTGCTACAAACACAGCTTGCTGGAGCAGAGAGAGGCTGTTAAATTCTGTCAAATTTAATCTTTATTTGTCACAATTGTGAATTTATCACACAGCAGACGTGTGGTACTCTTTTCACAATGGAGCTCGCATATGAATGTAACAGATGCCACTTAGGAAAGGTAAGCTTTGTTTTGCACACAAACTGTGTGCCAGACTCGGCCTGTAATAAATCAGTGCTCCCAGATGTGCAAGATTTTTTTATTTTATTTTTACAAAACGATAAGAACCACAGACCTCCGTACAAAGGGGCACAACCTTTTGCACACAAACACGTGTGAGAATTTGGAGTTGCTCAGTGCAGCATTAATTTGGGTGGCATGGCAGCAATTCTGAGTGTTGCTATTAAGAGCAAGAGGTATTCCAAGCAGCTAATACATCCTATTTTGATCTCACTGACATTTTCATTCCAACCCCTTGTCTGCTGCTCTTTTCCTATTGTACATGATTTGTACATATTTTGTGGGCACTTTTAATGGACTTTTACATAAAACCACACATTTCATGCATTCACCAGCAAATTGTGGATTTTTGCATCTTTTATGTACTATAAAATATGGACTTAAGTTAAAAATGTATTTTCGCACACTGAAAATGCATTCTGGATTCAGGTAGGTAGCCGTATTGATCTGACACAGTCGATATATATATATATATATATATATATATATATATCCAGTAGCACCTTAGAGACCAACTAAGTTTGTTCTTGGTATAAGCTTTCGTGTGCATGAACATTTCTTCAGATGCATTGCAAAGTCTGGAATAGCATGCAGTCTGATTGGGAGTTGTATTCCAATATGCGAGCAAGTTTGGGAATGTTGAACTAGGTCAGTTCCTCTGCAAAAATAAGGCCAAATGAATTGCTCCTTCATCCCATGCATAAGAAACCTTGCTGTAGGACTGTGCAAGCAATTCCTTTGTGCAGACTGAAAGTACAAATGGAGAGGATTGCTGAAGCCTAGTGCTTCAGCAAAACATCTGCAGAGTGATTACATGTGTACAAAATTCACGCACATTTCCGTACAATCAGGAATCCTCCCAACTGCACAGATACTTTACCACTAATCATCCCACTAGCTACTTGTGGGATAGAAGAAAAACTATACATTCATTAAAAAAAAAAAAATAGAGTGAAAGAGAGAGATAATAGCTTTCAGCTACCATAGAGCAAGTTATGTTGCTCTGAACAATTATGAATCCCTTCTGGAATATGAGCAACTTCATTTTTATAAATGTGTTTAAACTTAATCACACTACAGAAATATATTTAGCCAACTTTGAGATGCTTGAGAAATAAATGCAATAAAACAGCGCTTGTTTAATCTGCAAATTAATCCCCAAAAATAAATTGCATTTTAATGATGTGGGTAATGATCAAACCCAGTATGACTGGCATATACCTTGAGCAACACTGCCAAAGGAAGAAAGCAAGAACTCCCCTAGTCCATCAATGCACTGCAAACCTGGAAGAACTCCATTCCATTCCCCATTTATGCCAGTTTAACTGGATGCAGGATTGAACCCCCTATACCTGGCTATCCTCCTATTCGGAAGATGAGTCTGGTAATGAAAAATCTGTCTTGCAAATGACTCACTGTTAAGAAGACTGAGCTGAGGCTGTTGAAAAACAGGATGATGTATGTGGAAATGAAATTAATCAATATGAAGATGAGGATCAGCAGTCTATCACAGCCGAGCTGTTTCATAATAATGAAATGGAGGAAACAGGCAGTGCTAGGGCAACACATGAAAGTGCAGGAAATGTCACTGACAATAATGAATTAGTAACTATTTCTAGAAATGCAAGAGGTAAGAATTTGCAGATGAAGAGCTGTGCATTTTTTTTGGTTTGTTTGTTTTTTGAGGGCTGGGATGTGCAAATGCTTGTGCAAAACAGAACCACATTTTTATAGGTCTCACTCCCCTCCTAACTACCACTGTCAGTGCATTCAGGTATGGCAATTAACGAAGGCAAATAAAGTTGATTAATGGCTCATTTCTGAAGCAGCGCCATTCCTAATGCACTCGAGGGAGATGTGCGAAGGGGAAACTGGGCTGTTCTGTTGCCCATGTGGTTTTCACTCTTATAAACCTGCAAGCAAATATTTATCCAAAATCAGGCAGTCGGGTGGAAAGCTGAAGAAAGACCCTGGCTGGAACGAATACTCACCAATATATTATCATGAATGGGTTAAACTAAACATTAACACAGCCATCAGTTTTGTCTTACGCCTTTGCTCATAGCTTGATCAGATATTGGTAATACAGGAGTGTTAATGAACGCAATTGCTAAGAAAGCTTTCGACTTACCAGGCCAAACAGTATCATTGTCACTTATTAATATTTACGATTGTGTACCAGGCATAGTCATGTGTTTGGTGTTTGTGTTTTTTCTTGTCTGGGAGCAATGACCAGTCAGAGACTAGTGCATGGGTTAAACATGACCACAGATTTGTAGGTAATAGCGTATCCCTGGTTGGGTGCAGCACAGGGGAAGGATCAGTCCATCAGGTGGCCCAACTTCCTGTCTGCTGGGTAATCATTGGGGTAGCCAAGAAGCAGGTCTCTGGACTATGGTGCAGGCTGATCATGCAGGTCCAGCTAGCAACCTGGTCATGTGTGGCTACTGGCTTCAACTGGGGGAAGAGGCTTTTCAGCACTACCCTGTAAGGATTCCTTCCTAAGCTCTGGATTCTGCCCAGTGCCCTCAGAATTGAGACCGCAGACAGTCAGAGACACACCACAGCCTTGCTATTGCAAAGGCAACAATCCTCCCCATTTAACAGTGACCAACACTGTCCAGAGCATAGAAGCCAACTCCTACAGGCTGAGGGTTCTTTGCAACCCCCAGTAAAATATTTGAGGGGGCTGCTTTACCCCCCCTAAGGTTGATGGGAATTGCCTTTCAAATGGTGTGTGTGCGCACCACATCATGTGATCGATGGCGTGTGACGGGGCTTACCTGGGAGCCCAGATATTTTGTTCAAGTTGGAACACCTGGTCCACAGCAAAAATAACTGCAGTCCAGGAAGGGCAGGTGGTGAAGCCAGTAATGGTGAGTGCACCGCCATGCCCATGCACAGGTCCAAAGGGAGCTGGACATCCCTCCAGGCCATGCTCAGAGTCTCCAGGTCCACCAAGGTTGGTGTGAGGTAAGTGCATTTGCACTGCTCCCCACTGCCTTGTCCCTCTCAGTAAGCAGCAGGGACTCAGCTGCTTGGAGGTCAGGCAAGTGTCCCTGCACGACCACCATGTCTGCTACTGATTGTATTGCGTCTCCCATCATTTCAGTATATTTACCTCAATGAAAACCACTTGGATCCCAATGTAGGGCTCAATAAACCCATATCCTTAGCTTCCCAGCTTCAAAGAAACAGCTGCCTGCAATTTGCTGCCTGCGATTGGGGTGAAAAATTGGGATGGGTGTTTATGTCCAATCCAGTAGTTGCCCTTGGACACAATATGCAAAGATTTCAGGGCAGATATGCAGGGATTCCTTGGCAGACAAATCAAAGTGGGAAACAGTTGACTTGAGCATAAAAAAAGTCTGCAATTCACTGATTTAAAACTTCCAAATTCTGACGGAGTAATCTTACATTTGGTTTTGGTCCATGATGAAACATCCAGCCCAAACCCCTCCTAATAACTTGGGCTTTGAGATTCTCTCTAGTTAACTTTAGAGCCTTTTCAAAATTTAATGCTCCTACAATCTTGCGACAGAGTCAGTAATGACTTCCGAGTGTTTTGATTCCTTAAATCCCTCATTAACTGCCTCACAGGATTCTAAAATGTTTGCTTATCAAAGCAGGGTCTTTTGAAAATACCTTCATCTCGGCAAGGTCAGAAGAAAAGAAACTCCAGCTCAATAAATTATTTGGCTCGGTAGTTCTTCAGACCTTCTCTGGGTGTCTTTTCCTCTGTTCTTCATCCAGCTACACAAAACATTTTAATGGCAAACATTAAACTATACAAGATGCCCAGACAGGTTGAGGTTGAAACTATATGTGTAGCATTGAAAACATGTAGGAAGCATCCTCCTGAAATCTGGAAGACTTATCTACCTAAATGTGCTTAAGCAGTTTTCTGATACGGGATCCGAAGTATTCATTTGGCTGCAAATGGCATCATTAAATCAGAGGTGGACAACTTCAGGCATGGCATCCGAATGCAGCTCTGTAGTCCCCGCCATTTTGTAAGAAAAGCAACTTATAAGTTTAATGATTGATAAATAGATAAATAAATAATATTGCCGGTCCTTATTTAATCCTATGCACAGATATTTGAGAGTAAGCCTCACTGAAGTTAGCCAGGCTTGCTTCCAAGTAAGCCTGCATAGGATTGAGTTCTAAGGCTGCAATACTAAACCCACTTTACTGGGAAGGCAGCCTATGGGACTTACGGTACTTCTGAATACAGTGGTACCTCTGGTTGCGAATGGGATGTGTTCCAGAGGCCCGTTCGCAATGTGAAAAGCCCGCAACCTGAAGCGCCATATCTGCTCAGGTGCTTGTACGCATGCACGAAGCGCGATTTAGCGCTACTGCGCATGTACAAGCAGCAAAACCCAGAAGTAATCCTTTCAGGTACTTCTGGGTCGCCGTGGGACACGACCTGAAAAAACGTAACATGAAGCAAACATAACATGAGGTATGACTGTATGTAGCTATGTATAGGATTGGCTTGTAAGTTTAGCTTTGCAGAGTTAAGCCCAATCATTTTCTATATTTTTCCGCCACCTTAAAAACAGGCAAATCAGCCTGTCAATAGATCTCAAGGACTTTAGCCAATTATTTATCTCTAATCCAGTCAATTAATTGACTGGGTTGTTTGTTTAGATTTATGAACAATCTTGTCTAAATCAGTACAATTTGAGCTTATTCACACTTACCTTCCCTCTCCTCTTTCCAGGCACAGCCCGCAATTTAAAGCGCAGCACCCTTTTATTTTCTCCAGAGCTTTCACTGCTCTTTTGAAGCTCAATTGAACGTCAATCCATGGAAACCCCAAATTGATGTTTGCTCCGATTAAGAGAGCCAGTGTGGTGTAGTGGTTAAGAGCGGTAGTCTCGTAATCTGGGGAACGGGGTTCGCGTCTCCGCTCCTCCACATGCAGCTACTGGGTGACCTTGGGCCAGTCACACTTCTTTGAAGTCTCTCAGCCCCACTTACCTCACAGAGTGTTTGTTGTGGGGGAGGAAGGGAAAGGAGATTGTTAGTCGCTTTGAGATTCCTTAAAGGGAGTGAAAGGCGGGATATCAAATCCAAACTCTTCTTCTTCTTCTTTTTCTTTAAAGAGAGAGATTTCGTGGGGAAAGCTCAGGGGGAATAGTTGCTTACCTGGGGATCCAGGGAGGTGGCGGTTTGCTGCTTGGTGTGGCTGCAGCCCAATCTTGAAGTCATTTCATTCATGGTGGGGAATGCTGGGACCTTCCCTGTCAGCCACATGGTTTTTTTTCACAAAAAGCCTTTTCAAATAGGTCAATCAGGAGGCAGCAGGTGGGCAGGGTCATGGCTTCAGACCAGCAGCAACCAGGTCCACCTATCCTTAATAAATTCGGGCCACACCTGGGCTCTTTTGCTCAGATCCCCCACCCTCCTGCCCTGTTTATACCTGTCTTGCCTGAAGGTGAGCTGACTGGCCAATGTGAGGACCTTGCTACGGAATACTCGATTGCCATATCTGGGGTGAGCGAGGATTTTTTCCTGCAGACAAATTGAAGGCTCCATGGGGCTGAAGGATACTCCCCAAGCAACACCTTCTGGAAAGTTCCATCCATGTAGAACCGGAGCCACAGCAAAGTGGTACCACACCCACTCACCCACCCACCCACCCACACACCCCTGGAACAGCCTCTCCAGAATGATAACATGGTCAATGGTATCAAAGGCCGCTGAGAGGTCGAGGAGAATTAATAGGGACACATTGCGCCTGTGTCTCTCAACAGTGGTCATCATACAGCAGCCTCTGTGCCCAAACCAGACCTAAACTCTGACTGAAATGGATCTAGAAAATTTCTCCCTGATCTGTCCCACGTGTATGCATACACTTCCCCTACCTCTCGCATCGCCAGATACTGGAATATGACATGTGTAAATAAAATCTAATGCATGTAGACATCAGAAACTGGAAACTGACTGGTGATGTGGTCCTGCAGATGTCAGATTTTACATGCATAGGTTATATTTGGACATTATGCCCCCCTGTGGACATCCAGGGGCATTGGTGGCAAGTTGGGCGGGAAGGCCAGAGGCACTCCATGTTGTTTGTATGCCTTGGATCAAGACATATTTTTGATAAATTTATATCAGCATTTATTTTATTGCATGCTGCCAAATGCCCCACGCGTTTGCTTTGCAGACCAGATGGGCTTTCGCTTGGCCATCCCTGTATGAGGCAAAACCTTGATTTGCTCTAATTTTTCAATATTACTCTGCTTTGTTTTCTACAGCTGCCAGCATGCCTTGATAACAGGAATTGAAGCAGCATTGTAAAGTTGTTTTCACATTATAACGGCAGAGTGTTAGCATGGTAAAATATATTTGTTCCTTCCCTGGTATTGAAAAATCTGGCTTAAGCTGTGCACCAGAATTTCTCTTTGCACCATGCAAACAATGGAAACTTATCATGCCTGTTGTTTTTTTTAAAAGAAAATTACCATCATCATTATTTTATATTTGAGTTTCATCCAGCAATTTTAGAACCTCTGACGACAACAGAGAAAACCAGACAAAAAATATCACTTGTGACCTATTGTAATAAATTCTCTGCCTCAAGTTCCAAGCGTGTTATGAAATGAAACTTGAGGTAATCTTCTAAGCAGAGCTCCGGGGCACCTGTGACTTTTCAATGGAATTATTCAGTTCCAAGGGAAATACACACTTTCAAAAATGAAGGTTGCGGTTTAAAACATCCAGCGATAAATCTCCCTTGCGTGTGTGTTTCTCTGGGGATGGATAAACAGTGGAACAAGAGGGGCGTGTTGGGGCAGGGTTGGTGGACTCGTCACTTGCTAAAAATTAGGCTTCATCAGCCTACTAGCCCTTTCTTCCTTGGTAGATTTTCAAATTCATCCCCAAACATCTCCTATGGAAAATCAGCTGCATTCTTCCTCTGACACAAGCTTTCTTAACAACTGCTTTTCCTGCAAGGAACCCAAGCTCCAAAGAGCCTATAATAATAACTTCACACATACACACACACACACACACACACACACCTCTGTTTCAATAAATTTGAAGTTTAATAGGAACTTCTGCAAAAATGCAAATGTTGACAGGTTGTCTTGGTCAAATTTCATTTTGCAACCCAGGGGATTCAGCACACCAGTTTTGTTGACCTAAAGAGGTAAGCAACAGAGATAATGATCTTCTAGCTTTAGGGAAGCTGTTTTATTTTTATTTTCCCCCCTGAAACCTGAAAAATGAAGTTAAATTCCGCTTGCTTCTAACAAAATTTCACAAGATATAAGAGAGATAGGAAATTGCCTTATACTGAATCAGACCATAGGTCCATCAAGTTCAGTGCCCACTACTGACTAGCAACAAGTCTCCAGGGTTCCAGACAGGGGACAGCCCTGTCAATCTGGGATGGAACTTGGAACATGCTGCATGCAAAGCAGATACCACTGAACGACAACCTTTGGCAAAGACGGAAACTTCAGAGGTGTTTTCCATCTTATCTCAGCTTCATACCTTCCTTAAAATATTTGCAGATTTACAAAACAGATCAGTGTCAAACTGGCTCTTGGTGCCACTCATTCTGAATGCATCCACAAGGTAACACAAAATGGTTACAAATATCTGGTCCCCCTCCCCAAACACACACAAGCACGCTTTCGCAGCCTTGTGGCATTTATCCCTATTTGGTGAAGCAGTATAAACTTAGACAAATGATTGTCCCTTGCATGGCATAATAAATTATGCAATGGAAAACCCTTACAGGATATTGCAGGCAAATTTTTCCTCAACTCCTTTCCCCAGGGCAATCGCATTCCCCCGGTAGCTATTTATTCTTGATAGTAAAATCAAAGCTATTTGTCTACAAGGTTTCCGCCTTTCTTACTAGCCAAGCTCCTGGAACAGCCCCGACATGCAGAAATGTTGTAAAGGAAGCTTTTCCGACGGCCGATCTTCACAACAAGAAACAGCTTCATGGGTTAAATTTCAGCATATCCCAGACATCTGTTAATTATTATTATTATTATTATTATTATTATTATTATTATTATTATTATTATTTATTTATTTATACCCCACCCTCCCCAGCCAAGGCCAGGCTCAGAGCGGCTTACAAGCAAAAATAAAAACAAGATGAATGATTACAACTTAAAAACAAAAATAAAATACAACATTAAAATAATGGAACATTAAAATATTAAAATGTAGCCTCATCGCAGGAGGAGAAGGAAAAGAAAAAAGAAAGAGAGGGAGGGAGGGAATCAAATTGGCTCCAAGCCAAAGGCCAGGCGGAACAACTCTGTCTTACAGGCCCTGCGGAAAGAAATCAGATCCTGCAGGGCCCTGGTCTCGTGAGGCAGAGCGTTCCACCAGGCCGGAGCCAGAGTTGAAAAGGCCCTGGCTCTGGTTGAAGCCAATCTAACTTCCTTAGGGCCTGGGACCACTAGGGTGTTGTTATTTATGGACCTTGAGGCTCTCCGTGGGGCATACCAGGAGAGGCGGTCCCATAGGTACGAGGGTCCTAGGCTGTGAAGGGCTTTAAAGGTCAAAAGCAGCACCTTAAATCTGACCCTGTACTCCACCGGGAGCCAGTGCAGCTTGAAAAGCACTGGGTGAATATGCTCCCATGGCAGAGACCCCGTGAGGAGCCTCGCTGCAGCATTCTGTACCCGCTGGAGTTTCTGGGACAGCTTCAAGGGCAGCCCCGCGTAGAGCGAATTACAGTAGTCAAACCTGGAGATGACCGTCGCATGGATCACTGTGGCCAGGTCGGGGCGGGAAAGGTAAGGGACCAACTGCTTGATGCGGCGAAGGTGGAAAAATGTCGCCTTGGCTGTTGCTGTAACTTGCGCCTCCATGGAAAGGGAGGCGTCAAGGATTACACCCAAACTCTTAACAGAAGGCAATGGCACTAATTGGGCCCCCTCAAGAGAAGGGAGTTGGTCCCTCATCCCCATGCCATCCCAACCTAGCCATAGGACCTCTGTCTTCGAAGGATTTAGTTTCAATCAGCTCCCACGAAATCATCCAGCCACAGCTTCCAAGCATCTGGTCAGTGTGTTCGGGGTCGAGTCGGTGTGGCCATCCATCAGCAGATAGAGCTGAGTGTCATCAGCATATTGGTGACAGCCCAGCCCAAAGCTCCTGATAATCTGGGCAAGGGGGCGCATACAGATGTTAAAAAGCATCGGGGAGAGAATTGCGCCCTGTGGCACTCCACACACCAAGGAGTGGCGCGATGACATTTCCCTCCCTAGTGCCACCCTCTATCCCCGACCAGAGATAAAAGAGCACAACCAGTTACGGGCTATGCCCTGTATCCCCACGTCTGCGAGGCGGTGGTCCAGAAGATCATGATCGACCATGTCAAAGGCTGCTGACAAATCTAAAAGGATCAGCAGTCCTGACCCGCCTCGATCCAGTTGTCTACGGAGATCATCTGTTAGGGCAACCAGAGCTGTCTCCGTCCCAAAACCAGCACGGAAACCGGACTGAAATGGATCTAATGCCAATGTTTCCTCCAGAAACCTACCAAGCTGTTCAGCAACCGCTCTCTCAGTTACCTTACTCAGGTATGGAAGATTTGAAACTGGGCGGTAATTGGATACGTCTAAGGGATCTAATGAAGTTTTCTTTAAGAGTGGACACACCACTGCTTCCTTCAGTTCCCCTGGGAATGTCCCCGTGTCAAGGGACAAATTGATAATTTCAACCAGGGGGGTCCGTGCAACATCTGGACACTCCCTAATCAGCCAAGACGGGCACGGATCAAGGAGGCAGGTGGTGGGCCTACCAACTTGGAGGAATCTATCCACATCAGTAGGGAGTATCTGATCGAAATGGTCCAACACTGGACCTGAAGTCAGTCGAAGGGCCTCCAGTTCAGTCATTGTATCTAAATTGGCAGGGAGGTCACGGCGGAGCAACAGGACTTTCTCCGCAAAAAAGCTTGTGAATGCCTCACAGCTGTGGTCGAATTTGTGCTTAAATTTGGTTGTCCTCCTAAGGACGTTATTCACCTAATTATTCTAAAAAGTTGTGCCGGGCGAGAGCTAGTGGATGCAATGGAAGCTGTAAAGTAAGATTTCTTAGCAGCTTTCATAGCCATCTCATAGGCTTTCATAAGCGTCCTATAAGATGTTCTTGAGGGTCCGTCACGAGTCCGTCGCCATACTCGCTCTAGCCGCCTGAGATCCCGCTTCATTTTCCAGAGCTCCTCAGTAAACCAAGGGGCCTGGTTTCGACGGGGTCACAGAGGGCGCTTAGGTGCGATATCATCAATGGCTACCAAGAGCCGGTTATTCCAGTCCTCAACAAGGTCATCTAATGAGTCGCCAGGAGGAGCAGGGTTCCGCAAGGCTTGTCGGAATCTCTCAGGATCCATCAGTTTTCGCGGACGGGCCCAAATAGGTTCGCCACCCGAGCCGGGGAGGAGCAGGAAGTCAATCTTGGCTTTCAGAGCGTAGTGATCAGACCATGGCACTTCCACAGCGGGGAGCATGATCACATCTAATCCAGCCCCAAAGATCAGATCCAGCGTGTGGCCTGCTTGATGAGTGGGGCCCAAAACAAACTGGGAGAGTCCTAGTGTCGCCATGGAAGACACCAGGTCCAGAGCCTGTGAGGAGGGAGCGGCATCGGCATGGACGTTGAAGTCTCCCAAAACCAGTAGGTTTGGGAACTCCAATAGCAAGGTAATGGGGCCAAGTGGGGGAAATGGGGATGAGACAAAGTAGCTGTCAATGACCCCAGTTTCTTGGTCTCTAGTGAGCTTGTTTGAGTAGGGATTTTGAAGTGTGAGGACTGCAGGCAGAAGACAAGATATCCCTTTATTTGTTGTGTTTTGTTGTTCATTTTATTAACTCAGAGCTGCCTTGAGGATGCTTATCACAGAAATGTGGGGTACTAATTAATGTGTGTGTTTCGCACAAGCATTGAAACTCCCTAATCAGATTAGGTTTCTGGCAACCGTCTGTCTCAGGAGACGATGAAGGAGTGCACTTTTGGGGATGAGGTCTAGATGTTGGACAGCTCCTACAGGAGAGACATGTTTTGTTGCAGCTGGGGCAGACGAAGGCGTCTGGTTGTGCTGCTGCAGATGCACCATGGCATTTATTCTCTCTTTTTTTTTCTTTCTTTTTTTTTAATTAATATTTTTATTAAGTTTTGCATAACTATATTTCACAGACATACAACAGACAAAAGTAAATGAAATAAACATAAAAAGAAAAGAAAAAAAAGAAAAGAAAAAGAACATAAAATACGTACAACATAAACAACACAACTTTAACAACACAACATTAATTTTACAACTTAAACAACACAACATTAATTTTACAACAACATTGATCGACTTCCCTTTATCTCGATTTCGGATAATGTTATCTTAATTATCTTTCTGCTGTATCTATTCCAAAATAAAATTTATAACGTAGTAAGCGTTATCTCATGCCTACTGTGATTTTTTTTTTAAAATACATCTATATTTCTGATTAACATTTTGATTTTCCCCTTGTCTCTATTTCCATATATATTCTAAATTTATCCCATTCATTACTAAATTTTGTACTTTTTTGATTTCTTATTTTCTGAGTCAATTTTGCCAATTCTAAGTAATCCATTAATTTAAATTGCCACTCCTTTAATGTTGGGGTTTTTTGCTGTTTTCCAGTACTGTGCTATGAGGGTTCTAGCGGCCGCTGTTGCGTATTGAAGAAGGGTTCTATCTTCTTCTTTAATATCTTTGCCAATTATCCCCAGCAGGAAGGTTTCAGGTTTTTTAACAAACGTATATTTGAAAATTTTTTTTAATTCATTATAGATAGATTCCCAGAATTTTTTGAGAATCTCGCACGTCCACCACATGTGAATAAATTCGCCCTCTTTACTCTTACATTTCCAACACAGTTTGTCACCTGTTCTATAAATTTTATGCAATTTTATCGGCGTTATGTACCATCTGTACATCATCTTGTACATATTTTCCTTAAGTGTCGTGCATGCTGAAAAGTTCATATCTTTACACCATAAAGCCTTCCATTTATCAAACTCTATATTATACCCTAGATCTACCGCCCATCTCACCATCACCTCCTTTACTTCCTCATCCTTGGTGTCCCACTCAGGCAACTGGTTATACATTTTTGATAGTAATTTTGTTTTACTTTCTATTATTTCAATCTGGAATCTAGATTTTTTCTCATTTATTCCAATCTTTTTATCTTCCGTCCACATAGAATTTATTTGATGATATTGAATCCAACCAGTCAACTTATTTTTTATTTCTTCGTATGGTCTAATCCTCCACCCGGATTCTGTTTTGGTTAATAAGTCCTCATACGTCCATCGTTCCCCCTCAATGTTTAATTTTTTAATTGTTAAAATATCAATTGGTGATAGCCACCAGGGTGTCTTCTGCTCCAGCAATTTTTTATTCCTTTCCCAGACTTCCAATAGTGGCCCTCTGAAAATATGATTAGAAAAACCTTTATGAACCCTTCCCTTATCTCGCCATAGATAAGCGTGCCAACCGAATCTTAAATTAAACCCCTCTAGATCTAACATCTCTCTATTTTTTATGACGATCCAGTCTTTTACCCAACAAAGACATGCGGCCTCATAATATAACCTCAGATTTGGGACCGCAAGACCCCCCCTATCTCTTTGGTCTGTAAGCAATTTAAATTTAATTCTGGGTCTTTTTCCCTGCCAAATAAATTTGGAAAGTAGTCTCTGCCATTCTTTAAAAATTGCAATTCCCCTAATTATTGGAATGTTCTGGAATAAGAAGAGTAATTTGGGTAATAAACTCATTTTAATTGCCGCCATTCTGCCCAACCACGAGAGGTGTAATCTGTTCCATATATCCAAGTCCTTCATTATCTCTTTCCATGTTTTCTTATAATTATTTTCCATCAAATTTATATTTTTCATAGTTATCCAAATTCCAAGATATTTTACTTTTTTGGTTATTTTAATTCCAGTTTGTCTTTCAAGCTCATTTATGATGTCTTCTTTCATATTTTTAGTCATTATTTTGGTTTTTTCTTTGTTCAATTTAAATCCCGATAGTTTTCCAAATTCTTCTAGTAATTTTATGACTTTGCCGATGCTCTCCTTTGGTTCTTCCAATGACAACATAAGGTCATCTGCATATGTTTTCAATTTATGTTCATTCGCGCCGATTTTTATACCACGGATCTCTGGGGTTTTCCTTATCTTATTTGTAATTGTCTCTAAGACTATGATAAACAGCAGCGGTGATAGAGGGCACCCCTGTCGAGTACCTTTTGCTATTTCAAACTGTTCTGTCAGGTTGTTATTTATAATTAATCTGGCTCTTTGTTGTGTGTATATTGCTCTAACTCCTTCTAGGAATGTGCCCTCTATCCCTGTTTTTTCCAGACATTTTATTAGAAAACCCCAGGAGACATTATCGAAAGCCTTCTCGGCGTCAACGAACATTAAAGCGGCAGGGATTTCGTTATGACATTCTAGATATTCAATAATGTCTATTGTATGTCTGATGTTGTCTTTTATTTGTCTATTAGGAAGGAAGCCGGCCTGATCACTGTGTATAAGGCTAATTAAACATTTTTTAAGTCTATGTGCCATTATGTCTGCAAAGATTTTATAATCATTGTTCAGTAGTGAAATCGGTCTGTAATTCTTAATATTAAGTTTATCTGAATCTGGTTTTGGGATCAAGGTAATGTAGGCTTCTTTCCAGGATGTTGGCATTTTTCCTCCTCTTAATATCTCATTCATAACATCACATAGTACTGGTGTTATATATTCCTCTAGGACCTTGTAATATTTAGCTGATAAACCATCTGGTCCTGGGGCTTTTCCTAATTTCATCCTCTTGATCGCTTCTCGAATTTCCTCTATTTTTATGGGTCTGTTTAAGGCGGTTCTTTCTTCTTCTGTTATTTTTTTTGGACTATTTTCTTCTAGGTATTTTATGGCATTTATTCTCTCTGTGCTCCTCCCAGTGGTCATTCCTCCTTTGATCACTGCTATGGATACACGACTTGACTGCCGGAAAATAGTACTACAAAAATATTGACGCTGACACAGGACAGGGGTGGAAAACCTGTGGTCCTCTAGGTATTATTGGACTCAACCCCAGCCAGGATGGGGAATGACTACTAGCCACAACAGCCTTCACTGTTGGGAGGCAGTAAGCCTCTGAATAAAGGGAATCAGAAATGGAGAGCACACTTGTTGCACAGAAGGTTCCATCTTAAGACATCAATGCTCAACATGTCACGGCTGACGCCGGGATCCAGCACTACAGCCCTGATTTATACACTTGTGAAAATGTATGAATATATCCAGGACCAAACTAGGGAGAACAGATCAAAGGAAGGTGCGTTTCCCATCCCACCACAATTACAGTTATTGGGAAATATTCAATGGACAAAGGCTTGAGGAACCTTTGGGCCTCCAGTTCTTGCTGAATTACAATTCCCATAACTTGTGGCCATTGAACAATAACACCATGTCTCTCCCTCCTCTCCTCTCCCCAACTGTCTATGACAAAAAAGTGTCTCTCACCAAGCATAAACAAACTGTGAAAAAGACTATGAATTGAAAATGGAGACAATATATGTACCTTTCCTAGGGCTGATGGGACTTAAGGTAAAGGAACCCCTGACCATTAGGTCCAGTCGTGACCAACTCTGGGGTTGTGGTGCTCATCTCGCTGTATAGGCTGACGGAGCCGACGTACAGCTTCCAGGTCATGTGGCCAGCATGACTAAGCCGCTTCTGGAGAACCAGAGCAGCACACGGAAACGTCGTTTACCTTCCCACGGGAGTGATACCTATTTATCTACTTGCACTTTGACATGCTTTCGAACTGCTAGGTTGGCAGGAGCAGGGATCGAGCAACGGGAGCTCACCCCATCACGGGGATTCGAACTGCCAACCTTCTGATCGGCAAGTCCTAGGCTCTGTGGTTTAACCCACAGCACCACCCGCGTCAGTTCAGCAATATCTGGATTGTCAAAGGTTTCCCACTCCTGAACTACCTCACCCATCCGTTTGAACAACTGGACCTCTCCCACATTTGCTCCAGAGGGTTGGGGGAACCCCTAAAACAGTTTTAGGGGGCATGCAGGGGGAAGATAATTGGAAATCCTTATGTTGATGAGACTGTGACTCACCGCTGTTGTGGATACAAACCAGTATGATGGATTTTCCATCAATGTACATGACGATTTACACAGTGCCACAAAAAGAAGAGCGCCAATGAGTTAACACCTATATTTCAGTTAGATGAAAGGAGTGGCGGGAGAAGCATGGATAACAATGGATAAATATGAACAAGTGCAGTGAAACATACATAGGCTATGTTTTTCAGTTCTTTTTGGGACTCACTGCAAAAAATTCATGCATGGAGACATCATTGTGATTTATCAGGTCACAGAACTCATACAACAGCTCGGCTGTTTATGTGTGTTTGCAGTTACATGCCTTGTCATGTGAATAATATGTTAGCATTTGCTTCTGTAGTGGCATGCTTAATTCTCACACCAAGGCGGTGTGAGACATTGCCTGCAGCTGTCTGTTTTTCAGTCCATCATGGCCTCACTTGTTTGGTCAATATGGTGATTATTTGTATGATGGCCCTCCTTAAACTATTTAATGAGACTGTAAACAGCATGGGAGTGTGGGCAAAGTTAAAATAACTCACAGCCGATGGTTAGAAACATCAAATTCCTAAAGAGGCCATGACCCCAATTGTTAATCCCCTCTCCCACCCTCTTCCCCTTGAGCCATATAATAATTTTAGCTGTGAAAGGAAATTTTATGCCATCTAAGATTAGCCCACACTAATGCAAGGTCAAAAATAATAGAATCAATAAGCAAACTCAATACTGTTAACATTTTGAGAAAATTACTACAGAAAACAATGTCAACAACAGATTGAAATGGGGCTCCAGTGTTGTCACATTGATTTCCTTTCAGTTTCATGACAATTTAACTCGTTTTTCCTTTGCAATATGGTATCTAATGTTCTTGGTTTCCATCTTTCAGCTCTGCTGCTTTAACTGGTTTGCTTCCCTCTCCCCCCTTTTTTTTCAGAATTCACTATTCAAAATATTTGGTGGCAAAGCGAATGCAGTTCAGCCTGCTTGCATCTCAAACCACAATGAAGATAGACAGAACTCTGATGCCTTTATCCTGCAATTAGTTCAGTGGAGGTGTCTTCCTCCCTAGTTTCAATGCAGAACTCAGCAGGGAGGAAGATGGGGACAAATCTAGAATTACTGGCTCTGCCTGCCATTGGCTCTGGCGCCACCTACTGTTGGCCTCCCTGCCATCTACCCTACCTGGTACTACACTGAAGTTGTGATAGGCAATGTGGTGCCCTCCAGACTGGACTGCAGTTTCCATCAGTCCAGGCTCACATGGCCAATGGTCAGGGATGATGAAAGTTGCAGTCCATAAATATATGGAGGGCACCACAAGGTTATCTCTGCAATCTATGGAAGAGGCAAAGCGGCTGGCATTGATCTAGGCATGGTGGCAAAGCAGACCTAGACACAGACATATTTTCTGAAACCTTCCCCCTGCACAAAAACCTCTATTCTTTCAGTAAACTTTTCAGTTTCTCTAATGTCGCGTGCTGCTTCATGGAATCTTCTCCCTGTTTCCTCTGAATTAGAGCCGTTGCTGATGTTAAATTGCATGCGCCAATTGAGACTTTGGTGATATATAGGTTCTTGTCCAGCAGGTATTGAGCTGAAACCGCTGAATTCATTTTGCGTAGGGTCTCCATTCTGAGCGCAGTATTAGGGATAAACGGCCAGTGCTTTAATGGCCATTTCACACTTCATCATCAAGTCAACCATTCACCACATGCACCATTTAAGTCTCTCTTTCTGATGCTTCCCCTTTGCGTTTCAAGGAAAATGAACCTGACATAACAACCACCGTCCTGGAAAAGAGATCAGGGGGGAGATGCAAGCTTTGTTGCTGCTTGTTGCCTTTGCTGGCTGTGAAGGAGGGAATTGTCCCCATTATATGAATTTCCCAGGAAAAGCAGAATCTTGGAATCTGACAGATTGCTGCAGCCACCATGCTCGCGGCATCCTTTCATTTTACATACTGACATGCGTTGAACATGAAAAAGGTCAGAGTCAGGGGAGAAAAAGTGGCTCACTTGCAGCTTTGACAGCAGACATTTCACAGGAAGAGTTCTGGACACTCCACAGTTTAAAATAATTTAGTGGAATAATTGCAGTGACACACACACACACAGAGCCTAGGACTTGCCGATCAGAAGGTCGGCGGTTCGAATCCCTGTGACGGGGTGAGCTCCTGTTGTTTGGTCCCAGCTCCTGCCAACCTAGCAGTTCAAAAGCACGTCAAAGTGCAAATAGATAAATAGGTACTGCTCTGGTGGAAAGGTAAATGGTGTTTCGGTGCACTGCTCTGGTTTGCCAGAAGCAGCTTAGTCATGCTGGCTGCATGACCCGGAAGCTGTACGCCGGCTCCCTCGGCCAGTAAAGTGAGATGAGTGCCGCAACCCCAGAGTCGGTCGCGACTGGACCTAACGGTCAGGGGCCCATATATAGATATATATATAACTTCATGCCTCACACTTCCGCATGACGATTCCCATAGATATTTGTGGCAATGGCAAGGGCTACATTTCAAACAAATTGAGGGCAACTGTCAGACCTTGATCGAATGTACAAACTCTGTCGCCTCTTGCTTGCTAAGTCCTGCATATGGAGCAGCTGCCAAAGGGAGCTTTGTTCAAGCAGCTGTTCCTGCTGGCGGCATCAGGGTAGCCAGGATTTTTTTTAAAAAAAAAATAAAAATAAAAATCATCATCATCTGGTTCGACTATGACCGGACAGCCAACCTGTTTGACAAGCAAAGTCCCAACTGCAAAGAGTCTGGCACTTGTTTATGCTGCAAACACAGATGTTGCTACCACAGTGGCCACACCAGGATTGCATAACGCATCTGCCATTGAAAATAACTGTGTCTTGTTATTAAAATGGAAAAGTCAGGGCTGTGGGATGTAATCCATTGGAGCAGTCAAATGCAACATTCCTTGTTTTCCTAGAGTAGGCACAGGCAGAGGGATGTTACTCCAGTCAGTATAACTTCCTGTTCCACTGGTCTGGAGTGTCCTCCCCCTGCATGTGACCAGGGAGATGGGTGTGACCCTGGCTGATTCCATAAAATGGCTGAGTCACACAGCCATTTTTCTCTCTTGATGCCATGATGCTCTCCTGCAGCCATTCTGTTCTCTTGATGCTGTTCTCTTAATGTATTTTGCTGTCTGCTGGCTCTTAGCCAGCAGCACATTGACTCCATCCCCATAAGGGATAAACTCATACTATCTTCTGTAACTACAAGCTAAAGTCTGCCTTCAGGGATCATACTGTGAACTGAATGTGAGTAAACTTCTTGTTACTTTTAAGGAAAGACTCTTGTGTCTTTATTTTTTTAAGGGGGATCAAAGGGGACACCAGGAATAACCCAGTCTGATCAAGCCAGACTGGACTGCTTAACTAAAGAGATTCAAACGAATCTGCAAACTAGCTTCCAGCTGTATTGAGGGGAATCTGCTCTGCTACATGACTAGCGTGAGTGAAGGAAGGATAATATTTAATCAATATATCCTCTTTTACTATCCTTAACATTCCCACAAGGGCCAATTGACACACTTTTTGTGTGTATGGCAGACATGTTTGCCCCAAGTACATCAATGGAAGGGAGACCTTTGTCTGCACATGCATGCACCATCATTATTAGATATGCACCCTGGAGTCCCAGCCAGTGGAAACAAATAGCAATTTTCATTCATGCTAAATTCATTGGTAGATGCACAATTTTTTCTGATAAAAGATGTGGGTGAATTAATATGGGCTTCCACAAGTTCTCTTTGTGATTATTACAACCATAAAATAGCAGGCTGCCCTTTGAAGTCTCCTGTCACGTATTTACTTTCTCTTCAAGGCCTGTGATACACTGATCATCTGGCTCCACCACTATTTACTGCTAACTTTGTTTCAATCACGTTCATACTCTGTGACAAGTGGCAAAGCGCTCAGCATGATTAGGAGAGTGGGATTTGTAGAGCTACTCTGGTGTATGCTACAGGTAATGGATCCGCCTATTCCTCAGTGATAAATTCATAGAGAAAGAAGCTATCAAGGACTACTAATCGTGATGGCTATATGCAACTTCTAGACTCAGGACCAGTAGGTCACTGAACACCACTTGCTTGACAGTAATTGCCTTCATATGGACTTAATATGGACTTCCCAAAAGCATTTGGTTGGGCCCTGAGGTAAACTAGATGGACCTTTCATCTGATCCAGTAACAGTGGCATGTGGTCAATGGACATGGGAGACTAGGCTAGTCCTCTAAAAGTTACCCTGATGCCTCCTTCCCAAAACCTGGGAAGCTTCTGCCTGACTTAGGGAGTGAGTTGCAATGCACCAATGGGTCCAAGAGTCCCTCCCCCACCTTTCCAAAGATCCACCTGGTTTGGGAAGGAGGCAGAAGGAGGGCTGCAGTGTCCTGTCAGATACCTGGTACCTCCATCCCAAAGCCCGGGAAGCTGCTGCCCAGCTTAGGGAGGTGCTAAGTTCATGTGTGCACAATGTCAGGACATCACGTGCATAATGTCCACCCCACCCCAAGAGACCTCACAACTCTCCCCTAAAAAACAAATCACTGCACACCACTGTCCAGCAGGGTTCTCCTTATGTTCATATTCCTTGGTATCATTTTCCTCTGATCAACAAAATGTTGTTAACAACAACAAGTTGTTAATATTTATAGACTGGTTTCGAGCATTCAAAGTAGTTCACACACACATTATCTACTTATTAGCCTCTCAACACCTTTGTAAGTTAAATTAGTATTATTATCCCCCATATTACAGATGGGGAGCCTGAAAAACTGGCTGGCCGAAGACCACCTAATCAATTCCTATCAGAAATGAGATTCAAACCTATGGCTTCCTGATCTAATAGAACTATGTGCCAGCAGAACTCATGGAGACAGTCATGGAGCTGTCAGCAGGTGAAAGTGTGACCCTGGCTTTCCATGTTATGTGAAGTGCATTGGTCTTCTCACTCCTGTTGAGGCATGCCATACTTTGAGCCATTTGTGTCTTCTTGCAGAACCTGACATGTGGTGATCTATAACAGAGCATGGAGCACTGTCATAGATGTCAGGAGTTCAGCCTACACTTGAGTATCACTGGCAGAGACACATGCCCAACTGGCATGTTCCCTCCCTCCTGGTCGATCGTTCGGGAGCTTCAAAAACTTTCTTCAGCCTGAACATCACAGCGACCAATGCCTACAGATACAGGCACACTTGAGGATCCGCAGAGTTTGCGCAACTTGTGTGACAGACCTCAGCAACTCAGCATTTTGGCTAATCTACTTTATTTACATATAAACACAAACGGAGCACTGCAACATGGCTCCCTCTCTCTGTAGCAGACAGCAAAGAGGAACAAGAACAAAGGACAATAGTCCCACTTCACGGAACACAGTAACACAAACATCCTGTCTCCGTCACATCCCACTCTGTGGAGTCAAAACATATACCGTCATGTGATAGACAACAATTCCATGACTGCAATCATGGAGCAGGAATTCTAACAAAATTCTTTGGAGGTCTTTAAGCAGAGGCTTGACAACCATATGTCAGGAGTGCTCTGATGGTGTTTCCTGCTTGGCAGGGGGTTGGACTCGATGGCCCTTGTGGTCTCTTCCAACTCTATGATTCTATGATTCTAACAGAAACATACAGATGTATGTCTGGCATCTTCACAACACAGCTTTTGGTGAATGCTGAAGATGCCCCTCTTTACCCTGGCCTTTGACACCTGAGATATGTGTTTTCAGGGTCCACCCTCTTCTTCTGATGGTAATCTTTTTCAACTGTTTTGATTTCTGAATTTTAAATTGTTGTAACCTGTCAGGGAACTGCCTTCAGAGCTGGAGGCGGAGGGGAGGCTCCAGAGGGATGCCGGAGAGGGTCCCAGTAGGGAGAGAGGCAGCCCATCTGCTGGGGAAGGAAATCAGCGTAACACCAGTGGAGAAGGGGGGCAGAGAGGGGATTTAGAGAGGAGGCTCCAAGACTCTTCGCCAGAAACCAGCGGGGAGAGCACGGGTACTCCGCTGCCCACTCCCTCCCTGCGCAGAAGACTTCCACACAGGGAGAGTAGGAGGAGACTTGGCGTCAAATAACTTCTTTGCTGGAAGAGATTCAAAAAATGCCCACTGATGGATTCTGCCAGCGACTGAGACAGCCACGAAGTGAAGGGCTGGCCAGACAGAAAGGGTTCAACCAGACAACCAAGCCAAGAGTGGCGGCAACTTACGCATGAGCAACCCCTAGAACCATTACATAACCCATCCTGGGAACAGCTGGTGAAGGGCAGGCAATATATTTAACAACACCACGCGGCACTTAAAAGCACAATTGAGCTTATGAATTCTGCTTTTCATGGTGCTAGCTCCAGGTTTTAGGGGGTCCTCAGACAAAATATGAGGCAATGGTGTCCCCTGTGAATGGTTCAGTTGCAGCAGTAGCAACTCCTTCTCCTCATGGCCAGCATACTTCTAGGGGTGGGTGAATCTGTCAATGTGGGTTTCTTTTAGTTCCTCATTTTTCAAATCTTAAGTTCACTTCTCACATTTCCACCTAAGTTTGTGATTTCTTAAATCATTAAAATCCACCAGCAGTTTAGTATGATTTTCTCCTACTATACACGTTTGTATGCAATTCTTCCTTATATACCCATTTTTGCAAAGCAAGTTCCTTTAAAATAATGCATTATGAAATGCTATTTTCACTACTATGTGCCCACATATTTTGGACACATTATTTCACCAGAAAACTACACTGCTAAATTAGAGAATTGTGGATTTCAAAAACGAGCTGTGCTTTGGTTTGTTTCAGAAAGCGTGGATTAAGTAGATCCACCATTAAATGCAAATAAATAAATAAAATGAATTTCTCCCTTATTCCTACATGTGGCCCCAACAGATCACCCTTGCAGGAATGCTGTCTTTGACATAGAAAAGATTCCAATCCCTGACATTTTCCCCTTGTTCTTAAATAACACTTCCACCCCCTCCCATTGTACCATCAGTGCAGTAGAAATGAAGCTGGGTCCATTAAAGCAGAGAAAATCGGGACGCCTCTCTGTTTTGTCAGATGCATCTGTCTCTCCTAATGAATTAGTCTGATTACAACTCCATCTCCATCCCAGGCCAGATGTGAACTGTTAGCTCTTTGTGCACTAAGCGGCACAGCGCAGCTCGCAACATCTGACCAGCCAAATGTAAATGTGCTCCAGTGCAAATCTGCTTCACGGCTTGAAACCAGAAAAAAATTATCCTTGGAGATAGATTTTAATATGAAGAAAATGAGGCTTGGTGCGGTAGATTTTTCTTGTTGAGATTATTTGACTGTGATGATTAATGAAGAATTGAGGGTAGTTATAAGTCAAGAGGAGGTTATATCTGTTGCTTTTCAATGTGGGGAAGGCAAGGAAGGGGGGGGGGAGAAAGTTACTGGAAGATAATATTGGATAGGATGGTTTAGCATTAAATCACACTGTTCTCCTCTCTTGCTGCTGCATGTACAGTAATAATACTACTTCCTTCCAGATAAGATTTAACAAACTGTACCACCCCCATCATTCAGCCTGGACACTCAGGTCCAGCTCTGAGGGCCTTCTGGTGGTTCCCTCACTGAGAGAAGTGAGGTTACAGGGAACCAGGCAGAGGGCATTCTCGGTAGTGACGCCGTCCCTGTGGAACACCCTCCCATCAGATATCAAGGAAATAACCAATCATCTGACTTTTAGAAGACATCTGAAGGCAACCCTGTTTAGGGAGGTTTTTAATGTTTGGTGTTTTATAGTGTTTTTTATATTCTGTTGGGAGCCGCCCAGAATGGCTGGGGAAACCCAGCCAGTTAGGCGGGGTAACTAATAAAATTATTATATTATTATTATACTTCTACCCATATAAAGTTTCTTTATTGGAAAAAAGTAAGGCAAATTCACAGCAAAAAGTATTGATTTATAGTGGCCTTGTGTCTATTTACCATGCATGGTCCTTTGCTTGAAGGACTGGTGAGTTCAAGGCTGGTTTAAATATAAAGAACCTTCAAAACAGGGAAAGTTGCCCACAACTTGAAGTTGTTCATCAACAGTTAGTAGTAGTAGTAGTAGTAGTAGTAATAATAATAATTATAATAATTATAATAATAATAATTTATATCCCGCCCTCCCCAGCCGAAGCTGGGCTCAGGGCGGCTAACAACAATAAAACAGTACAAAAGTACAACACAACACAACACAACACTCTAAAATCATTCATTATAAAATTAATTCAAATCAAGCCACTGGCAACCATTGGGCCAGAGCTCTGCGAAGATTGCCGAGGGAGGGAGTCAGGCTGTGCCCTGGCCAAAGGCCTGGTGGAACAGCTCTGTCTTGCAGGCCCTGCGGAAAGATGTCAAGTCCCGCAGGGCCCTAGTCTCTTGTGACAGAGCATTCTACCAGATCGGAGCTGTTAAGTTGTGGGTTGACATAGCAGACGACACAGCGATTTCTCCAAGTAGCTCTTTATCTTGTAAGCTGGAATAGAACTGACTGCAAACAGCTCAGCCGGCCTGCTTTTATAGGCAGCCGGCTGTCAACATTGTAGCAACAACAGCCCAGAGTTCCCGCCTAAAATAACTGACGTGGACCTGAGTGAAAACTATCTACAGACCTGAGTGAAAAATATCTACAGTATCCCCCTGCTGGCCCAGGGTGAAACTTCACTACATAACACCCCTCCCCACCGAGATAAGGCGTTAGTTACAATCGTAATGGTTTCCTTATATACAGCACTACGCGTAATGGTTCAATTAGGCACAAAAGCATATCGGTTACATTTCCCATACTTAGACCAACAGTGATACATGTCCAACAACATAGTCCTTTAAATATGTTGGGCGCTTGGGAACTCTGCCAGACCGCCGGGGACTGGTAGCCAAGTCCGGAGGGCCACACAGTTCTTGCTGAGGCTGTGGTGCGACCCTAGGTGGCGTTGGAACCAACTCCCCTGGATCCGCTGCTGTGGGTGGAGCCTCCGCAAGTGGAGTGGTCTGAGTCTGTGGTAAGTCTGGCAGACCCTCTGAAGCGGCTTGGTTCGGCTCCACGCTGGCAGTTTGCGAGGGAGGTGTAGGTGGGGCCTCGCCATCTGTACGTGTCTCTTCTGGAGCCGCAAGCGCAGTTGGGGGCACCTCGGTAGTGTCCAAGTCCCCAACCCTGCGCCTAAGTTGGTCTATGTGCCGTCGCCACAAGCGTCCATCTTCGAGTGCCACCTGGTACGAGTGAGGTCCAGTGAATCCCACTACTGTGGCTGGCACCCAAGGAATGTCCCCCACATAGTTCCGGGCAAAGACCTGGTTTCCTGGGACAAATGACCGTGGCGCGTTGGCACAGCCTGGGGGTTCAGCCACGGCAAAGTCCGGGTGTAGCCGGTCGAGCGGTGACCTGAGGCGGCGGCCCATAAGCAGTTCAGCAGGACTCCTCCCTGTGGCCGCATGAGGGGTGATGTGTTGCACGAACAAGTATTCGGCGACCCGCTCATGCCAGTCTCCCCGGTCCAGGCGCGCCAGTGCCTCTTTTGCCGAGCGCACCATTCTTTCCGCTTGCCCGTTGCTGGATGGATGGAAGGGTGCCGTTAGGGCATGGCGGATGCCCAGTCCCAAAAGATACCGCTCAAACGTGCCTGACGTGAACTGCGGTCCGTTGTCAGAGACAAGGACATCAGGACACCCATGCGTTGCAAACAGGCCTCGCAGCACCCGGATGACAGCTTCGGTAGTGGTGGAGGGCATCAGGGCGACCTCCAGCCATTTGGAATAGGCGTCCACCACTACCATAAAGGTCCAGCCGTGAAAGGGGCCAGCCAGATCGATGTGCACCCTCGACCAGGGTGTCTTTGGCGTCTCCCAGGTGTGTCCCTTAGCTGCCGGTGGTGCAGGCCTCGACTCTTGGCACGCTTGACAGGCGGACACCCAGGCAGTGATGGCATCGTCCATATTAGGCCACCAGACGTAACACCGAGCCAACGCCTTCATTTTGACAATTCCCGGGTGGCCAACGTGCAGAGCCTCCAGGACGCGCTGACGGAGTCCCTGGGGAATCACGACGCGGTCTCCCCACAGCAGACAGCCGCGATGAGCTGAGAGTTCATGTTGTCTGGTTGCGAAGGGCTGGAACTCCGATGCAAAAGGCCCTTGTGGCCACCCCCTCCACACCCAGTTGAGCACCCGGCTGATGGTGCGATCCTGGGCAGACGCGGAGGCCACAGTGGCAGCCGATACAGGTGCTGCCGGAAGATCCTCAATCAGAAGGAGCGATGAAGCTGGAGCCGGGTCTTCCACAAATGCTGGAAGAGGGCAACGGCTGAGGGCGTCGGCATGGCCCATCGATTTCCCCGGGCGATGGATGAGCCGGTAGTGGTAGGCAGCCAGGAAAACAGTCCATCGCAGCATGCGGGGCGAGAGGACCGGTGGAGTTGGACGATCACCGGCGAGGAGGCCCAGGAGTGGCTTGTGGTCAGTGATGAGGTCAAAAGTCCTGCCATAGAGGTATTCATGGAACCTCTTCACTCCAGCCACAAGTGCCAGTGCCTCCTTGTCGAGCTGGCTGTAATTCCGTTCCGTCAGAGATAGCGTCCTGGAAAAGTAGGCGAGCGGTGCTTCTCTTCCGTCTGGAAAACGGTGACTAAGGACAGCACCGATGCCAAAAGGTGAGGCGTCGCAGGCAAGGACCAGCGGCCTGGATTCACTGTACTGTACCAGCACACTGTCTGATGAAAGGAGAGCCTTGACCGCGTTGAAGGCCGCCGTCTCCCGATGACCCCAGGCCCAAGGCGTCTTAGTGCAAAGGAGTCGGTGAAGAGGCTCAGCCACTGTGGCTTTGTGGGGCAGGAACATGTTATAAAAGTTCAGCAGCCCCAGGAACGCCTGCAACTCCGTCTTGTTCTTTGGGGTGGGGGCCTGCTGGATAGCGTGGATCTTGGATGTGGTCGGGTGAAGGCCGGAGGCATCGATAAGATAGCCCAGGAACTCTACCTGTGGAATGGCGATCTGGCACTTCTTCCTCTTTACCTTGAGCCCGGCCTCTTGGAACCTGGTCAGCACGGCACAGAGGCGCTCGAACAGCTGCTGGTGTGAGTCTGCAGACACCAAGACGTCATCAAAATATGGTACCACGCCCGGAAGCCCTTGCAGGAGACGCTCCATAAGGCTTTGGAAGATGCCAGGAGCCACACTCGCCCTGAACTGCAACCGGCGGCAAAGGAATGCCCCCCGGTGGGTGACGATCGTCTGGGCTTCAGCAGTGGCATCATCGACTGGCAGTTGTTGATAGGCTTGGGCAAGGTCCAGCTTAGCGAAGACCTTACCCTCACCCAGGGAATGCAGCAGGTGTTGGACAACAGGAACCGGATAAGCGTGCTGCTGAAGTGCCTTGTTGATCGTGCACTTGTAGTCAGCGCAGATTCTCACTGACCCATCTGGCTTGACAGGCGTGATGATGGGGGTTTCCCACTTGGCGTGGTCAACCGGCTCCAAAACTCCTTGGGCGATCAGTTTGTCCAGTTGTTCGTCCACCTTAGCCTTGAGAGCAAAGGGAACCCGGCGTGGCTTTAGCTGTTGATTTATAGCATCCAAGTGCACAGCGGAATGATGAGGAATACGTGCCAACATGCTCTATATCGCTTTATTTACATTTCAAAGCTGGTAGATTACAGAAAACCATCTTGTCTCTGCCGGAGCAGAAAACTGCATCCTCTCTCCTCTGAAGCTCAGAGAGAATCACACTGAACTGCAAAGAACAGTGAAAAACAGGAAACCAGTGTACGTCACATCCAGTTTCCCTTTCCCGTGGGAAAACTCCAACAGTAACTCTGTGGAATGTAAAACATTGTCTTGTGACAAGCCTTTCGCTGCACAGTGAAGAGAGCAGAAACCAACATCCTCCCCCTTTCTGTGAACACCACTGGGCAGCGTGTTCGTACAATATCAGTACAACCCCAACTTCTGCACATAGGTACAGTGTTGATCCTTTGATACAATTCTGGACAATACATCAGCAGGAATTTCATTACCTGGCATATAGGACACCGTTACGAGTCCCTTCTGAATACGTTCCCTAGCATGTTGCAACTTCAATTGCAAGTGCTTCGTGCTTTGCTTACAACCTTCAGAATTCAGCAAAGCCAAACATGCTTTGTTGTCCTGGTAAACCTGGATTGGACATTTGACAGGAATTTTCATGTCTTTGCACAATTGTAACAACCATTCACAATCCTTAAGTGAATAAGACAGTGCATTCAGTTCAGCTTCACAAGTACTTAAGCTAACTGTTGTTTGCTTCTTGCATGACCAATCAAAAAGACCCTGATTGTACATATAGCAAACTCCAGACGTGCTTTTCCTGTCTGTAGTGTCACTTCCAAAACTTGCATCTGCAAATATCTCAAGACCACCAGACTTCTGATTGTTAAATCTCAGCCTGTAATGCATAGTGCCTTTCAAATACCGCGCTATGCGTTTCAGAGCTTTCCAATCCTTAACAGTAGGATTGGTGACTTGTCTGCTTAGCAAATTACAGCTAACAGCAATGTCTGGTCTTGAACATCTGGCAATGAAGTTTAGCTTGCCTAGCACACTTCTGTACAGTGTAGTGTCAGAAAATGCTTCTTCAGTGTCATCTACCTGATAACCTGTTATCATCGGTGTGTCTACAGGGTTAGCATCCATCAGGTTTAGTTTGCCTAACACATCAGCAATTTTCCGTGACTGGTGTACTAGAATGTTACCATCTTGATCTCTCTCTATTTCCAGAGATAGGTAGTTGTTTACCTCACCAAGATCTTTCATGTCAAAGTGTTCTTTCAGTTGAGCTAGGGCGTTATTGTACGTTGTGACATCATCCCAAAAGAATAATAAATCATCAACATAAAACAAACAATACAGTTTCTTTTGCCCCTCCTCTTTGACAAATACACATGGATCAGCTTTCCCTTGCTTAAAACCTAGAGAAAACAATACTTCAGTGAGTTTTGTGTGCCAACACCGTGCACTTTGTTTGAGACCATAAAGGGACTTTTTCAGAGCACAAACAAATCCCTGTTTTACCTGTACGCCATCAGGTGGAAGCATATAAAGTGATTCATCTAGAGATCCGTACAGAAAAGCTGTATTTACATCATGGTGACTAATGTGTAGATTCTCCTCTGCAGCTAGCTTGAGCATAAGCCTAATGCTCTCATACCTCACTGTGGGTGAGTAGGTCTCGTGATAGTCTTCACCTGGTACCTGTGCAAAACCTCTGGCTACCAATCTGGCTTTGTGTCTGACTATCTTGCCATTTTGATCAGTCTTCGCTTTGAAGACCCATTTGCTTCCAAGCAGTTTCATTCCTGGAACTACCGGAACAAGTTCCCATGTTTTGTTCCTTTCCAAGGAATCAAGCTCAGCCTTCATGGCATTTAACCATGGCTCAGCTTCCTTTGAATCCAAATCCCGGATTTCTTGGAAACTTGAAGGTTCAAATACCTTCTTAGAGCTTTTAACAGCTGTTACTGCTATCTTAGCAAACTCATCAGCAAATCTCTTTGGAGGTCTGCCTTTTGTGGCTCTTTGTGACCTGCGAATTAGCCTTAGGTCTTCAACACTCTCCTCTTCCTTCTTAGGAGAAAAGCGACCTATTGTGAACAATGGTTCCTCCAATTCTTGATCAGAGCTTTCAGAGGGTCGCATAGAGGCTTTCGCACTCTTGAAATCCTCTGAATCACCTGATTCAGTTTCAGACTCAGAATCAGTTTCAGTCTCAGAATCAGAACTTTCATCAGTGGGTGTGGGTTGCTGCAGTTGCCTTTGACTATCCTCAGTCTCATCACTGTCATCAGGATAACATTGGAAAATTCCCACATTCTCCCCCCACTTGGCATTGTACTCAACACTTCTTGTGAGCTTAATAGTCTTAGAGTCAGTCATCCTTATTCTGTAAGAACCTTTCTCATAACCTAGAAAGATACCATGCAAACCACGCTTATCTAACTTGGAGTTTTGTGGTGAGTGAACCCACATGTCAGAACCAAAAATTTTCATGTGTTTGATGTATGGCTTTTTGCCAAACATCTTCTCATAGGGGGTACAACCAATCGCTGAAGATAACCTGCGATTATAACTGTAAGTGAAACATGAGAGAGCTTCGGCCCAATAACTCTCTGGAAGATTTGCATCATGTAGCAAGGTTTTTAACCCTTGAAGCAATGTCTGATTTGCTCGTTCTGCAAGTCCATTCTGCCATGGCGAGCGAGGACTAGACAAATCGTGTTGAATTCCTTTCTCAGTCAGAAAAGCTTCAAACTGCTGAGAAGTGAATTCCCCCCCGCGATCTGTGAAAAGAGTCTTTACCTTCTTACCATGCACATTTTCCAACCAAGCACAGAATTCCTTGAACCTAGGAAAAGCCTCTGATTTCTGCTTGAGATTGTACACATGAATATACCTGGAAAATGCATCAATGAGAACCATGAAGTACCTATTTCCACCCAAAGAGGGCGCTAGTGGTCCAACCAAATCAGCATGAACAATTTGGTATGGTTCTGTAGCTTGCCTACTAGACACCTTACCTTTCACAGCCATTTTCACCTTGTTTGCTGCGCATGCCTTACACTTCATGTGGTACCTGCAGGGTTTAATAGTCATACCTTCAACCAAGGCAGGCATTTTAGATACTGCCTCAAAACCCAAATGACCAAATTTTCGATGAAAATCATGAATACATTCTGCATGCAAACATTTGTTAGAACCTGCAATGCAACAAGTATCATCCTGCACAACATCATCATAATACAAAACATATAAACGATCAACATATTCAGCATACAATACATAATCATTTTTCTTTGTGATGATGCACCTTTTGTTCTTAAAGGAAACGTCAATGTTCCGCTCATTCAGCTGTCCGACGCTGAGCAGATTATGTTTAGCATCTGGAACATAAAGTACATTCTGTATCGATAAGTCCAAACTGTGAAGAACAACAGTTCCGTAGCCTTTACTGGGAATTGTGTGGTCATCCGCCTGGTGAATCGCACCTTCCTGCGGTGTAAAAGACACGAACAGTCGCTTATCGTTGCACATGTGGTGGGTTGCCGCTGAATCAACAACGAAGAAAGATCTAGACGTCTTCTGGACCTCTGCAACTTTTGGAGTGAAGCGTGAGACCATTGCTTTGGGCTGCGTTGTCCTGGACACCGGACCTTTGCCTCTGCTTTGGCCTTTTCCACGCGATGAGCTTTCGCTGCGCTGCTCTGTCTTGGCCCTGGGATATTTGCATTCCCTCTTCATATGGCCTAGACGTCCACAGGAGTAGCATTTCACTGCCTTCAAAGCTTTGGCGCCATCTGGTGGTTCCACTGCACTCTGGGATGACGTCTGTGAAGACTCCCCCTTTCCCATGCAGCCAGCACCCCGGCGATCTGCTTCATTTTGAATCACGGCAGTAACATAATCCACTGTCAGCTGAGCGGTAGGCTGTACAGCAATCTGAGTCGCAACAGACTCCCAACCTGAACCCAAAGATTGTAGTATCATGAAGGAATACACAGCCTCTGGAAAGTTGAGTCCTCTCTGTTGCAGCTCATGTCTCAGATTCTGCATCTCCATCAGATGTGTACGCACATCTCCACCTTCAGCAAGAGCCATATTATGCAGCTTGTTAAAATAAAACATAGTAGACCCAGCTTCTGTCCTCAAGTGTGCCTCCCTCAAAGCGCCCCAAATGTCTCTGGCTGAGGTCTTATCACGCAATAGACAGAGCTCTTCTGGGGATACTATCAATGTAAGAGTTCCCCTTGCTTTGGAATCTTTAGCTTTCCATGCATCTGTAACTGGAGCTGGGGGGGTGTCTGTAATAACTTCAAACAGACCCTCTTTCCGCAGAATAGCCTCTGCATAGATAACCCAGTCCGTATAATTTTTCTTATTGAGCTTGGGAATCCCACAAGCATCCTGAAGGGCCATCATGACTCTGGCATTAGCCTTCTGCATCATCTCTGCTGCTTTAAACAAGCTGCTTTATACAAGCTGCATCTCTGCTGCTTCAAGCCTCATTCCAAAGGCAAGTTCAAAACAGCTTTCTCTCTGCTGCCTTTAAAACATGCTGCGTCACTTCTGTTATCAGCAGCTGCTTCAGCCCAAAAGTTACTTTCGATTTCGCCAGCATAGCCATAGCCGCTGCCTGTAGCCGGCAAACGGACATAAAAGTTCAAAGTCCAGCCATAAAGCCATTAATTAGATGCTGGCAGGCTGCCCGGAGCAGTAGCACATACCTCATCAATCATCTTGACGCGCAGAACAGATACCGTCCGATCCGTCCCTCTGCATTCCGATCCTTTTTCCGGAATTCCAATGACTGCGTCTTCTGGGCCCATAACCAAATGTTGATTTATAGCATCCAAGTGCACAGCGGAATGATGAGGAATACGTGCCAACATGCTCTATATCGCTTTATTTACATTTCAAAGCTGGTAGATTACAGAAAACCATCTTGTCTCTGCCGGAGCAGAAAACTGCATCCTCTCTCCTCTGAAGCTCAGAGAGAATCACACTGAACTGCAAAGAACAGTGAAAAACAGGAAACCAGTGTACGTCACATCCAGTTTCCCTTTCCCGTGGGAAAACTCCAACAGTAACTCTGTGGAATGTAAAACATTGTCTTGTGACAAGCCTTTCGCTGCACAGTGAAGAGAGCAGAAACCAACATTAGCTTGATGGGGGCGACTTGTGGATCAAGGCTAAAGGAGATGGGCGTACCTGTATATTGCCCCAAGGTGCCGTCAAAAACCTCGGCAAAGTCTTTGACCAGACCCTCAGTCTCTGCGTTAGAGATGCAGTTGATGCCGGTGACTTCCAGGCCGAGGGCATCAAACCAGTCTAGCCCTAGGAGGCTTGGCCGCTGACCTTCGACCACCACCAACCGGAGCAGGCCCGAAAAATCCTTGAAGGCGATCCGGAACCGGCCAACGCCTACCACGGGAATGTCGTTTCCCTGGTAGTCTCTCAGGTGTACGCGGTGAGAGTCGAGTTGCCTTTTGGACACTCTGGGTACCAGTCTTTTGATGTTGCTCCATGACACGATGGACAGGGCAGACCCGGTGTCGATCTCCATGTCACATGGAGCTCCTTCAATGAGCACCGTGACGTTCAGCTTGCGTTGCGTAGGCGAGTCGGTTTGGCCAATCGTGGTTCCAGACGGGCAGCGGCAGTTGGTGAGAGCGAAACAACTTTCCTTGGCAGACTGGAGTGAAGACTTGGACTTGCGAGTCGATGAAGGGGGGGTGTCAGACGGAGCCGATCGGCAGACCTTAGCGATGTGGCCCCTTCTGGAACACTTCCTACAGATGGTGTCTCTGAATCGACACTTGGCACGGGAATGGTTGCCTCCGCAGCCGGCACATTCCGGTTGGCCCTTGGACTTCTGTTGGAACTTCCTGCGCTCCCGCTTTGTCTGGTGCACGTCATCGTCTTCACTGGAGGATGCCTCATCACTGCTGGCCTCTTCATGATGCACCGGAACTGGCTCCCTAGCAAGACGCGGGCTGCTGGACTTGCGGATCTCCTGGGCGGAGTGTTCAGCAGCTTCTGAGGCCACAGCCTCCTCAATGGCTTTCTGTAGCGTGAGGTCTGGCTTGGCGAGGAGACGCCGTTGCAGATGGATGTCCCGGACCCCGCAGACGATTCGATCCATCAGGGCATCGTCTAAGTCTCGGAACTCACAGTGCATTGCAGCCTGTCGCAGGGCGGTGGTGTAGTTGTTGATTGACTCCCCCTCTGCCTGGTTCCGGTGGTAGAACGCATGGCGGGCAGCAATCTTGGACGGCTTTGGTGCGTAGTGGTTGCGGAGCTTCTCTTGGATCGTGTCCCATGGTGTTGCCTGGACTGCTTCAGGCGCAACCAATGCTCGGGCCGTCTCAAACACCTCAGGCCCACAGAGGCTGAGGAATAGGCCCCGCTTCCGATCCTTTGATACTGCTGTCAGCTCGTTGGCTTGGAGGTAGCAGTCGAACCGAGCGAGGTAGGAGTCCCATGATTCAGAGGCTGGCGCAAACGGCGGTAGAGGCACAAGTGAAGCCATGATTCCGATGCCGGCGTGAAGGGCGATGGATGGAACACAGTGCTCTTAGCCAGAACAGTCAGCTCTGAATTGGTTCTGTCCAGTGATTTCACTCAGTGATTTCGCTCTGTGATTCAGCTCAGTGATTCAGCTCAGTTCAGAGGCTGGCCGCATCTGGCTGTGCTCTGATGTCCATCGATCCCATCCTCGTCGCCAGTGTTAAGTTGTGGGTTGACGTAGCAGACGACACAGCGATTTCTCCAAGTAGCTCTTTATTTTGTAAGCTGGAATAGAACTGACTGCAAACAGCTCAGCCGGCCTGCTTTTATAGGCAGCCGGCTGTCAACATTGTAGCAACAACAGCCCAGAGTTCCCGCCTAAAATAACTGACATGGACCTGAGTGAAAACTATCTACAGACCTGAGTGAAAACTATCTACAGTATCCCCCTGCTGGCCCAGGGTGAAACTTCACTACATAACAGGAGCCACAGCCGAAAAAGCCCTGGCTCTAGTTGAGGCCAGCCTAACCTCTCTGTGGCCTGGGACCCTCAAGATGTTTTTATTTGAAGACCGTAAGTTTCTCTGTGGGATATACCAGGAGAGGCGGTCCCGTAGGTACGAGGGTCCTAGGCTGTATAGGGCTTTAAAGGTTAAAACCAGCACCTTAAACCTGATCCTGTACTCCACCGGGAGCCAGTGCAGCTGGTATAGCACCGGGTGAATGTGATCTCGCAGCGAAGACCCCGTAAGGAGTCTCGCTGCAGCATTCTGCACCCGCTGGAGTTTCTGGGTCAGTCTCAAGGGCAGCCCCACGTAGAGCGAGTTACAATAATCCAGTCTGGAGGTGACCGTCACGTGGATCGCAGTGGCTAGGTCAGGGCAAGAGAGGTAAGGAGCCAACTGCTTAGCTTGGCGGAGATGGAAAAATGGCGCCTTTGTTATAGCTGCAATCTGCGCCTCCATGGAAAGGGAGGTGTCGAAGATTACACCCAAACTCTTAACGGATGGTGCTGGCACTAATTGTGCCCTCGCAAGAGATGGGAGTTGCCCCCACAATCCCATATCGCCCCGTCCCAGCCAGAGGACCTCTGTCTTCAAAGGATTTAGCTTCAACCGGCTCCCACGTAACCATCCAGCCACAGCTTCCAAACATCTGGTCAGTGTGTCTGGGGCCGAGTCCATACCTGGAGACGGGACTGAGCAGCCACATAAGGCACCCTACTTTGGTGAGATGCACTGTATTTCTGTTTATATTTTGTAATTATTTCCAAAATGTGCATGTATACATATGAACTACCAGTGTGGTCATTTGGAGAAAGGGTATATTTTTGACACCCTGCCAAGCATGATACACTGGTGTCTTGAGCTTGATT
This sequence comes from Podarcis cretensis, assembly GCF_951804945.1. NCBI lineage: Eukaryota > Metazoa > Chordata > Lepidosauria > Squamata > Lacertidae > Podarcis > Podarcis cretensis. The sequence continues at coordinate 18,317,499 of NC_137175.1, forward strand.
AATGCAGAGGTGGGGACTCTGCATGGCTGCCATTTCATAGCAGCTCCAATAGCAATTGCTGAATCCTTTATGGTGCATACTGTGAGAGAAAGTGATAGATTTGTGCACCAGATTTGCCCAAAGCCTGAATCATGAACAGAACTGGACTGATTTGGGCCAATGTTTACTCTGCCTGAATTGGATTGAAGCACCCACAAATAACTGCAGGCCAGATTGGCTTGCCCAAAATCAATTTGCAAAGATTTGTGCTGATCTGTAGTTCAGAACGGTTTAACTGATAGCCAGACAGAGTGTCTCCAAAATGTTGCAATTCTTAGTTACAACACTATATAAGGAGAGCATCAGGATGGGGAAAGGAATAGAGAGAGGAGGCAAGTAAGAGGAAGGCAAGAATGATCTCACAAGCAGGACATAAGCACAACTGCACTCTATCCAATTGTGGTATTGAGGCATACTGCCTTTGACTGTGGAGTATTTATTCTAATACCATCAGTGTTTCAGGAGATTGCATTATAACATGAGGAGAGAAGGCCTGGTTATTGCAAGGAGCCCTGGAGGGTAAGATAGGTATAATAGGAGTCATGTCACCCAGTGTGAGGAGTGAAAGGCAACCTCAACAGGTCCCCAGGAGAAAAGCTTTGCTTGTTGCCAAGCAGCAAATTTCAATCATTTTCTTATCTGCCATAGTGATAGGGCTAAGCCCGCTTATGCTGATCCCAGTGTCTGGGGAGAGGAGTTGGTTCTACTTTCTTCCAACTTTGCTCCAGTTTACATTTAATAGGTTGTGTTTCTTTTTCTGCTATTTTAGATGTGGCAGCCATTTTGTGTTACGCCATATCACCACGGCAGCCATTTTATGTTATGCCACAAACTCCACAGCAGCCATTTTGTGACTAGCACCCATGACATCTGAATGTCAAATGTGCCCACTGGTCCAATAAGGTTGGTGACCCCTTTTCCAGAGGATAATCACATCTGGTCTGAAGTGCTTGTGTCAGCATCCTCCTTAACAGCGCTGGTAGATAGCTTCCTTTTTTGTCTTTGAAATAAGACTTGTGGGGCTATTGTACAAAGGCAAGCATTCACTAATTACCTGGAGAAGCCTGATTTTTATTGCATTTCTCCCCAGCTCTGCTCACAAGGGGCTCAGGGCAGCCTACATGCCCCCCACCAAAATCCATTTTAAACTCAGAAGAATCCTGTGGAACGAGTTAGACTGAAAGAGAGAAAAAGCCTACTAAAGATGACTCCATGATCTTCATAGGTGTTATGTAGTGAAGTTTCACCCTGGGCCAGCAGGGGGATACTGTATATAGTTTTCACTCAGGTCTGTAGATAGTTTTCACTCAGGTCCACGTCAGTTATTTTAGGCGGGAAACTCTGGGTTGTTGTTGCTACAATGTTGACAGCCGGCTGCCTATAAAAGCAGGCCGGATGAGCTGTTTGCTGTTCAGTTCTGTCCAGCTTGCAAGTAAAGAGCTACTCTGGAGAAATCGCTGTGTCGTCTGCTATGTTCGCCCACAACTTAACAATAACTGAGTAGGGATTTGAGACCAGGTCTCTCCCCAGTCATAGTTCAGCACCTTAACCACTACACTTTACTGGTTTATCCCTGCAAAGAGCCTGAGACCAGCCAGGCCTCTCCACTTGACCAGCAAGGCCATTTCAGGCCAGCTACACTCATCCTGCAAGCCACAGCCAACTTTCATTATAACATCAGAAAACTGAGAGGTGAATTGTCCCACCTACCTGTCAACCTTGCTTGAACAGAAAAGGATCCAGCCCACCAGGTCAAATCTAGTGCCACCCCTAATTTAATGGCAGATACGCTATATAAATAAGGAGAGGAAAAGCTCCAAAGAGGCCTTTTAAGACCCTGGAACTCTATTTGCACATCAATTCCAGTGGAGCATGAAGAAGGAAAGTGTGAGATTTCCTCCCTTGTTAGAGCAACTTTTGAGTCAACCCTCTGTTAAAAGTCTTTGTGATTATTATTTTTCTACCTAGGAACATTGTCATAAAAATGTGCATTTAACCTGCATGATCTGAAATGTATACTGCCACAGATGCCATAAAAGTCTAAACTTAGTCATACATAATGCAAGCGCGGGCTTTCTCACGTTATTTCTGTATCTGGAAAGTTTCAGCTCTAGGGCCCTATCAATATTTATTCATGCGCCGTGAACTAGAACCTGTGATTATTACTCATACAATCTCTTGCTTTACAAGCTTCAAGTCAGAAGAATAAAACCACATCTGCTCCTGTTCGTTCCCCATATTTTATTCAATGTTTTAACAGCTTTGCTGTAAATATCTCATCCATTACGATTCAGTTGTGACTGTATCAACTTCACATCTCTTGCTTTATTGCTGTCATTACAGTTAAACAACGCACTGTTAGTTAAAAAAAAATTAACAAGCTTATTGTTCTCACTAGTCTGCCATCTCTCCTTGTTGAGTCCACACAGTGCTATTGGTTATAAATCAACGCTGGGCCTGATTGAAACACAGCCTTTGTAAAAAGAAAATGACGGGGCTTTTCAGTAGCTGATGAGATGCTACCAAAAGATTCACATTGAGCAGGGATTATCGTTCCAGGCGGGCGTGTATTTTGCACACGTAGAAGGAAATCAAAATGACCAGGGGATCAAGATGGTGCTGGCCAATTCTGCCCCCCCATTCACTATTACCCCCTTGGCCAGTGGTCAACAAACATTTTCAGTAGGGGGCCAGTACACTGTCCCTCAGACTTTATGGAAGGCTGGATTATATTTTGGGCAAAAAATAATAATGAACGAATTCCTATGCCCCACAAGTAACCCAGAGATGCATTTTAAATAAAAGGACACATTCTGCTCATGTAAAAACACCAGGCAGGCCCCACAAATAACCCAGAGATGCATTTTAAATAAAAGGACACATTCTACTTATGTACAAACATGCTGATTCTCAGATTGTCCACGGGCCGGTTTTAGAAGGCAATGGGGCTGAATCCAGCCCCCGGGCCTTAATTTGCCTACCCATGCCCTTGGCACTCCTAACATTCATACTTTAGAGCAGGGGTGTCTGGTTGGGCACAGATGAATGGTAGGAGGAACCAGCCGGGGGACTCAAGGGAAGAAGACTCACAGCCAGGAGATTGGTGGTGGGATGACGACAAGTGGTCATAGAGAGAAGACTGGGAGGAAGAGGTGTTGGAAGCTGAAGAGATAACAGAACCTAGTGAGCTGGGAGAGTCTGTGGCAAAGAGATGCCCAGAATCAGAGACTGAAACAGGAGAGGAGGGAGGCCAATAGGCAGAGATGAGTTTGGCTGGGGAAGAGGCACTGGTGTCTTCCTCTCCTGCTACGAAAAGCTCCCCTCTCACCTCTCAGGACCAGGAGAGGCAGGAAAATGGTGGAGAAAAAGTGAGCTTTATGGAGCTACAGTCTTGGATTGCTTGGGGAAAACCCTGGAGAGCTGTGAGGAGACCCTCAACTGCTTCATGCGGGCAAGACTTGCTGGAGCTGAATGGCTGTGCTCCTTAGGCCTGATACTCCTGTGCAGATCCTGCTTTTGCTAATTGTTAATGAGTTAACTCCAGCTGAGAAGTGGTGATGAGACTTTTCACAGAGGCACAGTTCCCTATTAAAGTTGCATAAGAGTGCTTTAAATGTATAGTGTAGATTAGACCAGTGTTTTTCGACCTTTTTTGGGCAAAGGCACACTTGTTTCATGAAAAAAATCACGAGGCACACCACCATTAGAAAATGTTAAAAAAATTTAACTCTGCGCCTATATTGACTATATATAAAGTAATTCTCTTGAATAGGAATCAAATAAACACAAATAAAGTATTTTATAATTACTTTATTATGAAATAGTAAGTAAACAGAAATATCTCCTCCTGCTCCGGTCCTCCTGGTGACTCGAGTCGCGACGTCTTCTTCTCTCCGCTGCTGCGCACACTGTGATCAGGCGGGAAGGAAGTCAGAAGATGATGTCCTACTGTGATAGGTCCAGGCTGGAGTCTGGACCAATCACAGCCCGGACATCAGAAAAGTGGAGGGTGTCCCCCTGAGGAGCACCAATCGGCGCCCCTGCTGGCTGAGGGTGGGGTCAAAAACCCCACCCCACCCATACCCAGGACACAGTCTGGCGCCCACCTAGTGGGCGAAAATTTGACATTTTTTTAAAAAAAATCTTTCGAATTTTTCAATTTTTCCCACAGCACACCAGGCAACATCTCGTGGCACAGTGGTTGAAAAACACTGGATTAGACTGCGTGCTCTGGTCCATGGGGTCATGAAGAGTCGGACACGACTAAACGACTAAACAACAACAACAACAGACTATGATCTGCAGCGATCAGCAAGTAGCCACAAGTTGCCTTCTGCCTAGTAGATCTTCTTCCAAGTCAGCATCTTAGTGGAGCACAATAGCATTCATTCTCATTTGATCTGGGGGCATTTACCGGTAGGTCCTTACGCAATAAAGTTTATTTCTGCCCCTGCCCCCCCCCCAAAAAAACCCTTTATCCAGTGTGTGCGAGGTTGACATGAAAAATGGCAACTTGATGACAGATCACAATGCACACTTCTTCTATCAAATCTTACAGTGTGGATGCTGTATGTGTGATAGATGATTTGTATTTGCTGTTCATATTCTCCTGATCATTTTGAATCAACACCACAGGTGAGCTGCATTGAGACAAAGTGAAGAAACAGTCCACTGTCCCATTAAAACGCAGCCTAGGAAAACTTGTGGCCAGATGTTCAGGGTAAAAAATAAATTGTTGTTGTTGGACTACAATTCCTGTTATTTTTGACCATTGGCTATATTGGCTGGGGCTGATGGGCTCTGGAAATTCCCTACCCCTGGCTTAGGAGAAGCCATACTGTAGACAGGAATTAATAGCCCTTCCATACAGGTATTCAGAAACTTGTTAAGTTTTCAGCACCTGTGCAGAGGCTGAGTTTAGTCATTAAGGGTCTAATCGACCCTTATTGAAAATTGCAGCAACAGTTTGACTGCATTATTTGTCCCCCTTCAAAAAGGTTTGGCCATATTCGAAAGGGCAATAAAAATAATATCTGCCTTCCTTAAGATGCATGAGTCAATTGATTTCACAACACGTGTATGCCTGTCTTGTTTTGAGGCCCATGCAGTCACTACATCTAATTTTTTTGGGGGGAAAAATGTACAATTCCTAATGGAAAGTATACCTTGCTGGTGATTTGAAAGCTGTCTCTAGAGAAATCTTGGATGCCTGGTGATCATTTGAATTCTTTGCACTCCTTAAACTTGATTGCTATGTGTTAGAAGTAATTTTAAATGAACTGAATAAAATTCACAAGTAATATGTGCCAGCATATGATGAATTCCCAGGCAATATGACTCAGATCTTGTAGGGATTTATTTTTCTCCTTTTAAAATTCATAAATGGTTATGGACACATACAGCTCTAATAGCATATTGCTGTCTTTTGGGGGAACGGTAAGAGGAGACTTATCAGACGGAATACAAGCGATAGGGCAGGCAACTTACTCAGTACTTAAAATCCCCAGAGGAAATGTAGCATGAGTCAAAGGGTGTCCATTCATATGCATTTTTACTTGCATGCAATTAGCATAATTTGCATATGATTAACATGAAAACTGTGGGCAGGGGGCCAATGCTCATGAAGGTTTTTCACCTTTTTGTGCTACTATTTGAAAAGTTTCTGCTTACAGGCTAACAGTAGCTGAGTTTTACGTATGCCATCTCTTGCTTCTTTAAGGATGGGCAGGATAAAGATAACTGAACAACAGTAGTTTATTCTGTACAAGCCCAACCTCATATTATACTGTGCTCAGTTCTGAATGTCACATTTTAAGCAATATATAGACAAACTGGAATGGGTTCAGAGAAGGTCAATGAACATAGTGGTATGGAAAACAAGTGCTATAAGAAGAGACTGAAGAAAGTCAGTATGTTTAGCATGAAGCCATACAGTGGTGCCCCGCAAGACGAATGCCTCGCAAGACGAAAAACCCGCTAGACGAAAGGGTTTTCCATTTTTCGAGGCGCTTCGCAAGACGAATTTCCCTATGGGCTTGCTTCGCAAGACGAAAACGTCTTGCGAGTCTTGCGATTTTTTCCGCTTTTTTCTCCCTTTTTCTAAGCCGCTAAGCCGCTAATAGCCGCTTAGCCGCTTAGCCACTAAGCCGCTAATAGCCGCTAAGCCGCTAATAGCGCTAATCCGCTAAGCCGCTAATAGGGTTGCTTCGCAAGATGAAAAAACCGCAAGACAAAGAGACTCGCGGAACGGATTCTTTTCATCTTGCGAGGCACCACTGTAAATAGAAGGAGCTGGATCAGGCCAATGGCCCTTCTGGTCCAGCATCCTGTTCTCACAGTGGCCAAGCAAAAGCCTGTGAGTAGCGTGCAAGCTCCAATACTTTGGCCACCTTATGAGAAGAGAAGACTCCCTGGAAAAGACCCTGATGTTGGGAAAGATGGAGGGCACAAGGAGAAGGGGACGACAGAGGACAAGATGGTTGGACAGTGTTCTCGAAGCTACCAGCATGAGTTTGACCAAACTGTGGGAGGCAGTGGAAGACAGGAGTGCTTGACGTGCTCTAGTCCATGGGGTCACGGAGAGTCGGACACAACTAAACAACTAAACAACAACAACAAAGCGTGTAAGCAGAAGCTGAGCGCAACACCAGTCTGCCGCCTGCAATTTCCAGCAACTTGTATTCAGAGGCATACGTACTGAATTTGAATCATGACCTCCTGGGGGAGTGAGTTCCCTTGGTTTAACTATGCACTATGTGAAGTCCTTTCTTTCTTTCATCTGCCCTGAATCTTCCAACATTCAGCTTCATTGTACACCTGCAAATTCTAGTGTTATGAGGGAGGGAGACAAACTAGCCCGTTCTTGGTTTGGGGTGCGGGGAAGCCGGGTGTTCATTGTTCTCCTGTTTTAAGGAGTGTTGCTTTGTCCGTCCCCGTCCCCCCCGCCCTGTGTTCCAAATGTGCCCCTGGTCCCAAAAACGGTTGGCAACCCCTGCTCTAGATTTTCCATACTGAGTGGCTAGTTAGACAAGGAGGTTGCCTCGTAAGCCATTGATTCTGCAATTCTATATCCCATCTGCACTAAACATTTAAAGCAGTTTCACATCACTTTAAACAGTCCTGGGAAGTATAGTTTGTTAAGGGTTCTGAGCGTTGCTAAAAGATCCCAATTCCCCTCACCAGAGGTACAATTTACAGAGTGATTTAACAGCTGATCTCTTCACAGGGAGCTCTGCACATTTAGACTAAAGGACAAACACACCAATTCTCACCTTTCACTGTAAGAGGTAGATCCCATGAAAATTCAACACAGCCCAGTTGTCCACGAACAACTTTGCGGCCTGCTCTATGGGTTTCAGAGTGATGTGTCGCATGCCTGTTTACTCAGAAATAAGTCTCATGAAGTTTAATGGCACTTTTCCCCAAGTAAGTGTGTTCAGTAGAAATGCAGGCCACAGAGAATTCCGGTACTGCAAATGCTTGAAATATACCTGAAGCTTCTGCCTTCCTTTCAGCTGGTAGAAATTTCTTCCCCACAGACCGGCCGCTGAAAACAGTTTCATGCTTACAGTGCATCAAGTTTTACACTGTTATGTCAGACTAAGCCAAGTAGTTTTGCCACTAAGCCTGAGAAAATGGAGTTTTAAAAGTCCATTTAGTTTTAATGTTCAGAAATTGTGATAACACATGGAAGGAGAGGGATTTCAGTCTGAAGCATTTAATAACTATATTAAGAATAATCCAAAGAGTTCTTCCCATAAAGGTTAACAAGGGATAATTGCTTTCTCAGGAAATCACAAGAACGACATGGTTTGCTGCTTTGTTTTTACCGAAGTTTCATGATGCTCACTTTTCGCTACTTATAAATGAAACAAATCGGGTTAGATGGCAAAGATTATGAAAGAAATTAGCGATAATGAGTCTAGTAACTAAAAACATTACTAGGGAAAATTGAGTTGACCTTACTTTTATAATTATTCATTTTCTTAATTTTTTTTTTACGGGAATAATTGGAACTAAATTAAATGATATCAAGTACAAATCTCACACATAATCATGGGCTCTCTGTAGATTAATAACTTTTTCAAATAGAAAACCAGTCACCAAATTTGTAATGGCTTCCAACTGGAAACGGAGTTCAGTGAAGTTTTTCTGCTGAAGTATTTAATAAGTGTTTCTTTCAATGCCTTCTTTGAACCTGAAGTGGTTTTGGTTTAGGTTGAATCTCCCTGTTTCCATAAGCAGCAGCAGGTTCACTTGGGCAAAGCCTTTAAAATGTTTCCTTTGTGAGGAGACAAGAGAAGTATATGAAAGTACTAACAATTTTTATGCAGCCATCTCCTTAGTGCTACATTGGATTCCTTGAGATGCTCTGTAAGCTGAAAACCTTTTCCCCACACCCCAGAAGTCTGCGGCTAAGTCCTCATTATTTCTTCACATATTGTGGAACTGAGCCCTATACTGAAAAAGAAGTTTGGATCTGAACTCTCAGGAACCCAGACGCATACACAAAAGCATTGCCAATAAACTCTCACCAAAGGGAAGAACTTACAGGGGATAAAATTTCAACCTATACCGTTCCCTTCCCCAACCTTTATTATTGTTGTTGTTGTTATTTATTCAACTTATACACCGCCCTATACCTGGAGGTCTCAGGGCGGTTCACAACAAGACCACAACACATAAAATCAATCCAAAAGCAATAACCCGCCCCCCAAGCCACATTCTCAAAGGGTATTGGATGTCAATAAGATCAACCAAAGGCCTGGTTAAAAAGGAATGTTTTTGCCTGGTGCCTGTGTATAATGAAGGCGCCAGGCGAACTTCCCTGGGGAGAGCCTACCCCTGCTCTGGACCTGTCGAGGAGGAGGCACACGAAGGAGGGCCTCTGAAGATGATCTCAGGGACTGGGTAGGTTCGTCCTTAAGGTATTGCGGTCCTGAGCCATTTAAGGGTTTATAGGTCAAAAACAGCACTTTGAATTGGGCCCAAAAACTGCAGTTGGACCACGATCGGTGTAATATGCTCAAACCGTCTTGCTCCAGTGAGCGACCTGGCCGCTGAATTCGTCACTAGCTGAAGTTTCTGAACTGTCTTCAGAGGCAGCCCTATGTATAAGGCATTGCAGTAATCTAACCTTGAACTTATCAGAGCATAGACAACAGTAGTTAGGCTATCCAGCGCTACCAATCCCGCACCCTTAACAAGCTACAGTTCCCGGGGTTCTTTTTAGGCAAGTCACGTGCTTTAAATGTACCGTGTGTGTTTTGATAAATGCATCGAGTGTGATCAGGAACTGATGGGGAGACAGTAAACCCCCAAAACAAAATGCCCAAGTGAAGGAGAGAGAGAGAAAGAAATAATAATACTGTATAGATTCCAGGAGTAGCTGCCTGTGCCTCAGATCTCGCCATGTTCCACACAGCCCATTAAAAATTCAATTTAATAAGACCATCGAGCAATGGGTAAACCGACTGTCACTGAGCATAACTATGCGTTCTGTTCAGTTTGATGCAGTACCTAACCATAAGTTTTAAATGGGGAAATGGGAATTAACGGCACTCCCTCTCCAATTACTAATTCTGCAGAAACACAAATAGCTCAGCAAAGGGAAACTGCCACAGCTCTTGGGCTTCTTCTAAACAAATAGACGGGTAAGTCGTTGAGAGGATATTCTTCCTGAATAAAGCAGACCTTTGTTTTGAGGGGGGATTTCCCCCCCTCTCTTTTTCTTTCTTTCTTTTCCTTTCCCACTATCCCCTCAAGTTCTTTCGCTGCTCTGTCAATAGACTTAATAATTTATTATGAAATCAAATCAAATGAAGACCAGAGCACAGCTGCAGCAGAACAATGCCAGACTTCTGCGAACAGACTTTGAGCCAAAGCTGGTCGGAAAGCAAAGGGACTGTGTCTCATCCATGAGAATAACCAGGGCTTAAGCATTCATTTCATGAGCAATGGCGGCCATTTTATTGTCCAGGGCTGGATCTACACTGACCTGTTTAACGTTATTTCCCCCTATTAGAACAACATTAGATGTGTCATTCTAAAACATCACAGGGTATACTTGTTAATTAAATTTTTTTGTAACCTTGGTTTTTCCCCCACCACATGTAAGTAATGCCTTGGCACACCATTTTCTAAAAGGCTGGGGGGGGGCGGCTGCTGGTTGCTGGTTGCTGTGCTCCTCTGTCTGGTGTCACATTGTAATTCTCCCTCCCCCCATGTCCTTTGTTATCTGTCCCTCAAATACCATTGGAGGCGGGTTGGAGGTTGAATGCAGTAAAAATAAAAAAAGGCAAAACACTACATAGGAACATATGAGCAGTGTTTCACCAATATAGCAGCATAAAATGATTAAAAATTAAGCAATAAAAAGACAAGGTAATAACTCATTATGAACGTAAAAAGTAGGACGTCATGTGTCCATTTATGTTAACAAAAGCATTCCTTAACCCTTTCTTAATGTTAAAAACCATGAGTGTAGATCTGCCCCAGGTCTCATAGCTCATGCAAGCTTCAGAAGCATCTCTAGTTTAGGGATGAGAAGCCTTCCTTAACCCCAAGGGTCACATTCCCTTCTGGGCAAAAGCAAGAACAACTGGTATAAATATTTGTACACACAATCATGTATCCCTCTCTATCCTCCATGGAAGGAAGAGACACCATCAGAGTTTCAAGGGGCAAAAGCATTGTAGCAAAGTGCAGAATAGGGCCTGTAAAGCAGGTGGGGGAGTTGCCTGAGGAAGGGGTATGGTCTAGGGTGACCTGATAGAGGGGCTTGAAGGGCCACCATCAGCCCACAAGCTGAGGTCCGCTACTCCTGCTCTAGGGAGTCACTTGACTACACAGTGGTTGAGTGTTCTATAGCCCCCCTGCTCCATTCTCTGAAACGGCCTCCTCTTGTAGGAGGCAAATGACATCATGAAAATTGGGGGGGGGGCATTTTTGGCGGAGTACTATCACATACTCATCAACTGTCCTGGAAAAACAGGGACATCCTGTTTTTCCTTACGGGATATCATGACGGCCATTTCGCTTTGCAAAAATGGCCTCCGTGCTCTTGTGAGGAAAAAACGGGAAGATGGCGTCCCAGAAGATGACATCCTGGCTTCTGCCTTTGACATGTCGGCGGGTATGCTATCAATACCATCTTCAGATTAGTCTTCAGCTAACTTCTCTGTCACATTTTTTGTTACTGTATAGACCCTTCTAATGAAACCCTTTTACTGACTGGTCTTTAAGCCTAAAATAGGCATTGTGCCTCAAAGCTATTACATAAATGATCCTTCACTTTTACCTTTAGGTTATCAACAATGTGTTCTGTACTTATAAAAAACAACAATGATGCACCTATGTCTTTTTATAATTTATGACCTTTCCATTCATCTCTTAAGCAACAGTCCAGTTCTCCACTGTCTCTGGAGTTGTTGTTTCCAGGTAAAAGTCTTCTTCTCTGCTTCGATTCACACTGCCTTGGAACCATCTCTCAGCTGGTTTTCACTCTGCACCAGCTAGCTACTGAGCATCACCAGTCACAACAGCTTCTCGTTAACATCCAATGCATAAACTCAACAGAATCCCAATGGTCATTCCATCTGGTTACACTAACAGCAATTTCTTCAGTTAAATACTACCTGGTTTGGTGCTGAAAATGCCCTTGGGAATCCCTAATTCACCCTCTGAAAACTGTGAGCATGCCTGAACTGTTACTTTCAGGTTGATTTAATACCCATTCATGATCCCTCCCAAAGTTTGGAAGTGATGGATTTTGAGGGAGTGTCTTTAGGAATCTCTATTGGACACCTGCCTCCTTGCAAAAGCACCAACCTACAATTCCCAAAATCCATTGAGGGAAGACATGAAACTTAATGTGTTATAAAATCAATATACATTTAGAATGTAGAACTCTCTAAGGAATCTACCCCCAAAGAAAAGAAATGAATTTTGCACCTATTACAGCGTTTTTACGCCTCCCAAATTGGTCTCTTTTGTTCAAAGCTCTCTGTGAAAGGGCAGGAAAAATGGTTTTGTTAAATTGTTATTTTACAAAATGAGTGATCCTTTGTTTTGACCTGTAATGAAGTAATGCCATCAGTGCAGGGGTAAAGCACTCCTATCATTTTAAATCAGACTTGTGGCACAAACTTGCAACATTGTTGATATACAGCCGTCATAAATTTGCCACTGGCATATTGATGTGCACCATCATAATTCCTTAATTGTACAGAAACCATTAAACAAGAATGTTAAGGTGAAAAGGAAACCCCGGTGGATGTTAAAAGAGACTACAAGCATATCAAGACGCCTAAATTAAAAGGGGTGATAAAGGTCAAGAGCACTTTTTCATCGCTGATGGATTTATGAAGGAGGCAGCCTGGGGAAGAATGGATTTCTACATAAATTTCTTCCGTTCCAAGGAAACAAACAAAAATGGGTGTTTTTTTCCCCTTCTCCTCCAAAGAAGTTTTTTAAAAAAATAAAAATGAAAATTATATTGGCTGGGCTTTTGTTACATTCCCTTAATAGTTGAGCAGACTTTTGGCACCAGCAAGATATCCTATGGTTGAGAATGTAAATGTTTTCAAGGCACTTGGTAAGACGCAATAGAATAAGAAATTTCTGCCACAAAAAGCCCTGCTTGAAGGGCTGTCTAGTCCAAGGAAATAGCCCATATGAAGAAAGAGAGTAGAGGCTTTGAAGCAGCCCATCAAAAGTTAGTTCCTGGGTATCAGACTCTCCAACAGGTTACACACCAGGGGCGAAATTTCTTTTCTTTTCTTTTTTAAAGATTTTTATTGATACAACAAGAAAAAAGAAAAAAACCCACAAATTACGCACAAGAATAACCATAGACACATAATTTTCTTAGCAAACAATAAAACATATATTGGTCTTAACACTAAAGACCCAACCTCCCGTCTATTCCATATTTCAATTTCATATTACTTATTGCCAATACACACTTTTATCATAATTAAACTTATTCTTAATAAATCTAATTTCTTATATCTACCTTGCAAAGGGGCGAAATTTTATCTTTCAAATTTTGGCAGTGTGCTGTACAAGACCGAAATTTGGCACACACACACATCTTCTTTGCTCAATTCACTATGTCATAGTTGCAGCACCCCCTAGGGTCAGCTCCCAGTGTGACAGAACTGGCCACTATGAATTGCATCTACATATCACTTGCCTTGCAAATACCATCCACACACCCCTCTCTCTGATGCATTTCCTCTCTTTTGGCAATATGTAAATAGTCTCCCTATCAGAAAACCAGGAACAAAATAAGGGCTAAATAAAGCACTGTAGGGACCCATGGATGGTGTTAACACAATCCTATGTGCATGGGCTTAATTGTTCCAGGCTGCTATTAATTGCCAGTTTTGTTTCAAACGCATATGTATGTATAAGATTTCTTACCTGCCCTTCGGTATATACAACAATATAGTCATACAATTAAAAACAGCTGGCATCTGTAAGGATACATGCAGTAATAAACTATCTCCATGTAATGTAATGAAGCCCTGATTGCCCCTCCATTTTTGCAAATCACCATTAGAAGGGGGTGCTTTGCATCAAAGAAAGGGCAGGGCAGAGGGAGTGCTTAAGGCTTTTCCTGTGTGCCCCCAAACTCCTTTCAAATGGCTTTTTCCTTCATGGTGTATGCAGGGAGAAACAACAAAAACAAAACCATCAGCTACAGTGGAGACCCTGCAAAGATCCAAGGAACTTGATGAGGAAAGGCAGAAATCAAATGGCTTTTTCCTTCATGGTGTTGCAGATCTGTGCCCATCAATGGTGTTGAAAGCATGTTGGAGGCACATGAAATGAGCAGTGGGGAGAGAGACTCTCCTCTCCTCCTCTGTTTTGGCTCTTCTGGCAACAGGGCTGTCTTAAGCATATGTGGCGCCAGGGTGCAAAAACCTGCCTGCCCCCCCCCCAGGTTGCCCAGAGTTGTCGACCTCTTGGCGGGGGCAGCACACTCTGGGCCGGCCATCGAGGCGCAAAGGCAGGGCAGAACTGGCAGGCAGCCTCAGCGCCTCACTCAGCCCCAGGTGAGTGGGGCACAGAGGAGCACAAGGCGACAGCGCTAGGCCGGGTGCCTTATTGGGTGGGCAGCACGCTCTGGGCGGGCCTCTCCACAGCCCTATGCCAATTCCAGACATGCAGGCAGGCAGAACTGGCCGGCCGCCTCAGCACCTCGCTGGCTTGCTCACCCCCAAACTCATGGCGCAGAGCCGTCTGCAGCAGAAGAGCCCGCCACGGTGCTCCGACAGGCGGGCTCTTCCCTGGACTCCAACTCTCAGGCCCCGGACTCTCGGCCTGGCACCTCTGAGAGCCTGGCACCCAGTTGCCCCGCACACCTAATGTCTATGGTTAAGACGATCCAATCTGGCAATCACAGCTTTAATCCAACTAAGCTGTTCTCAGCGTAGCAGACCCATTGAAATTAATGGCCATAAGTTTGTTGTGTTCATTTAAAGGTAAAGGTAAAGGTACCCCTGCCCGTACGGGCCAGTCTTGACAGACTCTGGGGTTGTGCGCCCATCTCACTTAAGAGGCCAGGGGCCAGCGCTGTCCGGAGACACTTCCGGGTCACATGGCCAGCGTGACAAAGCTGCATCTGGCGAGCCAGAGCCGCACACGGAAACGCCGTTTACCTTCCCGCTGGTAAGCGGTCCCTATTTATCTACTTGCACCCGGAGGTGCTTTCGAACTGCTAGGTTGGCAGGCGCTGGGACCGAGCAGCGGGAGCGCACCCCGCCACAGGGATTCGAACCGCCGACCTTTCGATCGGCAAGTCCTAGGCGCTGAGGCTTTAACCCACAGTGCCACCTGCGTCCCTTTAAAGAACACAAAATAAGAAGCTACTGTTAATTAGAGACTTTCTGGTTTAATTGTGGTTCGCATGAAGGAACAAAGGGGTTCCAGGTGTGAAAAAGGCCCATACATATCTTAGTGTTATAAATCCGGATATGATTGTCTGAACAAACCCAGTGTTTTGTGAGTTTCACCCTGCTGATTTCTAAAACTAGCTTTCTGGTTTTTTTCCCTTGCAAGCCTGTTTCTGCAGTCAGCATATGCATTTTCTTACTTTCTCTTCACACTTTAGCATAAATGTTAAATCTGCTGCGTTTTCTACTAATTGGTCCAAATGCTGGACACTTTCATGTTCATTGCCACACCTTTACATTTTTGTGTCTATTTCCAGTAGCTCTATATCCAAAAGGCCTGTTCCTTTATGCTTTGTGAAATAGAAGTCCCAGTTGCCTGCTGCGATTGTGGAGTTGTGCTATTTATGTTATACTTTTGCTATTCTGCAAGTTCTGTTGGTGGACCTACTTGGATTGCTTTTTCCAATACTTGATTCCTCTTTGTTAATGAACACTCACCCGTGCCTTACTACAACTTGAGACAATTTGATTTTTAATAAGGGGCCTAGTTAATACTCCACATGCTTTAAAATTTTAAATCTTTTTCCATTATCTCACTGTCCATTATGTGCTAATCTAGAAATTATTAAGTTTTAGATTATGCAACGCAAATGATATATGCCCATTTAATTTAAAACAAACCTTATGGCATTAAGATATTTAAAGGAACAAATATCTATTTCAGTTCTGTGAAGGCAGGAATAGGATGGGTTCAATCTGTGATATGAGTCACATTTTTCGCTTTACATCGGAGCCAGATCTGGTGATAAGAAAAGGTATTTTCTGTTTCTAACTATTGCCAGTTGGTGTTCATTTATTATTAGCAAAACGTGTTGCAGAAATGTTGTGAGATTATGCATCGCAAGTTGCCTCTTACAAAAGACAGTTTTACCGGATGAGACAAGATGCTAATCAATAACATGATCTGAACAGTTTTCATCCTGATGTCTTCCATTTCTGAAGTTAGTTTTTGATGTCAGTTGCCAAAACATTTATGAGCAGGTTTCCAGATAATAATCCTATCATGTGGGACTTGAAATATAAATAGTTTCCATTTGCTGTGCGCAAGTTGTAAAGTCCTAAGATTAAATTTAAAAAGCTGAATTTGATGCAGTTCCTATTTACACCAAAGTAATTAGGTATTTTTTATTTTTAAAAACAATTAATTTGTCACCACCCTTTAAGGTATTGGACAATTTTTGTAGATAGGGCAGCAGGCTTTGAAACTATGTAGCATTCTCTTCCAGACATTCTAAATAAGCAGGGTGAAAGGAAATGGATGTGCACCTACTGTTCCTTGCTATATTAAGATGAGCTTCTCTGGGCACATGAATGCACTTCTCTGTTCTGGGACTCCAAGACTGTCTCAGCAAACAGGCCTGTGTAGGGTCTCCAGTTAAAACTTGTGGCTTGCTTGGCCAGTTTAGGATCAAGGAGATCCTTGGCCACCCCAGCTCCACCTCTTCTCTGCTGCCTCGCCACCTCCAGAGCACCCGATCTGGGGCTTTATGCTGGCTGTAACCACTAGGGGTACCATCTATGCTTTCTCAGGGTGTTTTGGCTACCTTGATGGCAATGGAGCCTTCCCACTGGTGGAAGGATCCCTCTGTCTGACAGAAGAGGAGGAGGAGGAGGAGGAGGAGGAGTATAGATTTGATATCCCGCTTTATCACTACCCTAAGGAGTCTCAAAGCAGCTAACATTCTCCTTTCCCTTCCTCCCCCACAACAAACAATCTGTGAGGTGAGTGAGGCTGAGAGACTTCAGAGAAGTGTGACTGGCCCACAGTCACCCAGCAGCTGCATGTGGAGGAGCGGAGACGCGAACCCGGTTCACGAGATTACGACTCCACTGCTCTTAACACCACACTGGCTCCAAACCCTCCAGAATGGTGGACCAAGGACTTAGGTAGTTATGTAAAAGCATTGTGGGTAATGTTGGATTTAGGGGTGTTGCAATCCACTAAATGCCAACATGCTGAACTTGGAAATTTGGTTTTTAACTATATTACCCTAAGATTCACCATCTAGACTTAAAATATAGGGTTTGTTTAGGTTTCACTTGTGTCTAAATTTCAAAAGGGGTTTTGCATTTGTGACACATTTCATTTCAGTACTATCCCATAATGATTATGGTGTCATACAGACCATACCTGTACGGTATTTCTCTGTATTCTGAATTAACTGCTGATATTACTAGCGGCAGGGTTCTCAGTATAATAAATGAATGAGGAACCTTTTTTCTGTTGAGGGCAACGTTCCCTTGGGGCTAATTTGCATGCTGGCAGTGGGCAAGGATGCAGCCACAGATGGACATGACCAAAACCAAAGTGGACAGGACCCCTCTGCCATTCCTTTCCCCCTTTCTCTGCCACCTTCTTCTCTCTCCCCATCTCTTTCTGGCACCCCATTTTTTTCTCCTTGCTACCTGCATGAATTTAGGGAGATAGCCTATTTTGCATATTCCTGCACCAAACTGATCACAGATAAATGATCGAAAATATAGTACAACTGGACATATTCAAGACTTTTTGTGTAACCTGCTGCAAAATCTACTATTCCCCCAACCCTTTATTCCTCTGCTATTTCCCATTCACGATTTATTAGATTATACCTGTCTGAATGATGAAAATGGGAAAGCTTTTACCAAGTATGTATATCACAGAAATGCAACTATTATGTACATTGTACTGAATGTTTTTACCCATACATATACTGCAGAGCCATTAATTTGAAGACTAAGTACAGGTCTCTGTTTAAAAACCCACAAGATGGGTAACAAATCATAATGCTGGCAAAGCAAATGTATGCTTGAGAACCATTTTTCCTCAAGCTTTTGAAGATACATTGATGTACCAGCCAGCTGATTTTAAATCCTAGGTGTATGGGATATGTTAGCTTTACAGACCAATATAAATATGAGGATAAATTGTGTAGGAAAGCCACTGGAATTGAGAGATGTATGGAAAACCTATTAAAATTACTTTGATAAAACAATTATGCACAGGAGCTGAAACAAATATAGGAGAACACAATCCCCATGCAAATTTAGTTCCAAAATTCAAATACTTCCAATGTGTGTGTTTGCTTGTTTATTAGGACAACTTGTGCCAGACTTTCCACCATAAAATAACACTCAAAGCAGGTAACAACATTATCAGGTTCTGCTCTTTTTGGCTTCCCCCTCAGCACCTTGTTGACCATCGTGAGAACAGGAAGCTGGATTGGATGGGCCATTGCCCTGATCCAGTAGACTCTTCTTACAATTGTGTGTGTGTCCATGTGTTGGGGAATCAAAATATTGGCCGGGGAGGGTAGCAGGACTTAATGGAGCCGCAGAGCCAACCTTTCTAGGCTGAGATATATAGCAGCTATGGACCAATTTTTCTCAATCCATTGAAATATCGTAGAAGATGCCTCTTCTCAAACTGGTATTTGCTTTGGGGCTGTGGGTGGACAGAGTGAAGGCCTATAAAACTGCTAGCACATTTCCAAAGCTAAGCAGGGTCCTGTATGGTTTCAAATTGGATGGGAGACGGTGTGTTGAGATTTCTGCATTGCAGAGAGTTGTGCTCGATGACCCTTTGGATCCTTTCCATTTCTGCAGTTCTACAATTCTATGATATTACTAATGCAGGCAGGAGCAAGCCACTTCATTCAGGAGAAACAATGGGCAGGAATGAGACGGGGGAGGCAGAGGGATGGGGGCAGGGGGCAACCACACAATGTGGCGTGGGGGAGGAATTCTACTCCAATGAAATTTGTATTTGCTGCCTGAAAATCAAATCTGGAAAATATTTGGCACAGCTCTAATTATTTCTGCTTCACATATTTCCACATTCGGAGATTACCAGCATTTTCTCCAGCAGACTAGTTTGTTGCTCTTGTTTTAATTGTTCCAACAATCTATGCCTAGATCACAATCCAGTCATGCAATTGCCCAGTTGTTTTTTTAAAAAAATAAAAATAAATGAGGAAAATAACCTTTTATTTACCTTGAAGACTAAACCAATAGGCATTTAACTGAGTGTCAGAGAAAGAAAATTAAAATAATCAATGAACATCGTTTGCAGGCTGGTCAATGTCATTGCCATTAATTTACCTCTCCTCTCAAGTGATCAGAATAGTTTTTACTCCACTTGTTCCTGATGGTCTCTCAATAAAATTATCAGCTCTCTAGCCCCCTCCACATTGCAGGCTGAAGAAATGCTGTCGTTTCGTGGTTCGTTTATTAGTTTAAGTTGCAAAGGAGAAGGGACTGGATATATATATTTTTCCCTTTCCATTTCCAAAACTTGAGGGTTTTCTGCTAGTTCATGCAAATAATGGTGATCAGAATGCCAATTCTTGTTTTTCATCCAATTATTTTTCATATCCTTTCATTCCAGATTGCATTTAACACAGTAAGATTCCTGGCTGTATGATGCTGCTGCCACCAAGATGCAGGTCCCATTCAAATGTTTACATTCATGAAAGGTTACAAGTAGAAATAATAACAGTAATATAATTAATAATTACATGGCAAATATGATAAACAGGCCATAGATCGATCACTTCATACTAACCCTCAAACATCACTACAAAATGGTATTTGGGGAAAACAAACAGAATAATCCCCAGATGCTATTAGAGGTGACCTCAGGGTGGAATAGTTGTTAAGGCATATTCATATGATTTCTTGTTTGGAAGAACACATACACCCTTGTGCAAATTAATTGAAACAAACAATGAATTTAGTACAGTAGTTTATTGTACAAAACTCACATATACATGTACAAAACTCACATATACGTACATGAGTAACGGATATGACCTCCGCTATTTTTAAGCAGCATTTGAACACGGTTTGGCATGGAGTCTACTAGTTTCGAACAGATCCCTGTACCACACTTGAATCAGTGCTTGAACGAGCTTCTCCATAGTCGTACAGTCTACAGCACGGAGGCGACTTTTGCATATAGCCCACAAATTCTCAATGGGATTTATGTCCAGGGAATGCCCTGGCCAAATCAAGTACAGTGGTACCTCGGGTTAAGTACTTAATTCGTTCCGGAGGTCCGTTCTTAACCTGAAACTGTTCTTAACCTGAAGCACCACTTTAGCTATTGGGGCCTCCTGCTGCCGCCGCGCCGCCAGAGCACGATTTCTGTTCTCATTCTGAAGCAAAGTACTTAACCCGAGGTACTATTTCTGGGTTAGTGGAGTCTGTAACCTGAAGCGTATGTAACCTGAAGCGTATGTAACCCGAGGTACCACTGTATTTGCTGCTTTGTCATGAATTTCTTCACCACTTTCGATGTGTGACTGGGGGCTAGGTCCTGCTGCAATATCCCAGTACCGTCAGGATATCTCTTTTCCAGCTCTGGAATAACTCTCTTTCGTAGAACCTCAATATATTGTGGAGAGTGCATTATTCCTTCTATTGGCTGAAGGCTTCTGACACCATAATAACTGAAGTACCCCCAAAACATCTTCTTTTGTGGGTGCTTGACAGACTGATCGATGTGGCACAGAAAACATGCTTTGTTTCAATTAATTTGCACAAGGGTGAAGATCAAAGGAGAGGAAATGGGGTGAAAGGGAAACCTGAATAGACATGCCTTACATGGTATGGCCTGTGAACTGCCTTTCTGAGGCACAGTAAAGACTTGCATATTCTTTGAGGCAAGGGAAGCAGGGTTGGTGATGTTAGAGCAACATAGTGGCATGGTAGAGTCAGCTGTGAAGACCAGCCACCCAAGATGTCCTAGCCTCTGTCTTGCCTGGCTCTCCAGATTTTTTTCAGATCCAAAGTGGACATCCCTACACATATCCAAGCCTTTGTTTTGTCTCCTGAGTGGACGTCA
The DNA here is from genome assembly GCF_951804945.1 of Podarcis cretensis. Classification (NCBI taxonomy): domain Eukaryota; kingdom Metazoa; phylum Chordata; class Lepidosauria; order Squamata; family Lacertidae; genus Podarcis; species Podarcis cretensis. Next base: position 18,338,322 of record NC_137175.1, read on the forward strand.
TCATGCACACATTCTCCAGTTAATCATTTTAAGCACGTTTCGTTCTGCAGTCTATCGGCTCTGCTGCTAAAGAAAATTCTCCGTAACATGTAATGCATTAGAATGAAAGTACTGGCAGACCCGACTGCACTAATTATGGTGTCAAAACTGGAAGAATCTGGATAGACCATTGTATCACATTCTTGATTATTTAATAATAATTTCAATCAATTAAATCCTCCTGCTCTTTGCTGTACTTACTTATCATGCTTACTTGTGCATGGGGAGCCATTTTCCTTTTAATTTGAATGTGCAGGGTCTCAAAAAGTCCTGTGATTGTAGGGAACAATAATTGCAGGCTCTATTAACTCTTTAGGCTGCCTGCCTAATTGTAAGGGGCAGCATTCTAAGGCATTATTTATCACTTAGACTTGGCGGCATGAAACTGCTTTCATCTTAAGCCACAACAATTGTACTTGCTTGGCATCCTCCATGTGACACCATAAGACTGCTAAGCTGAAAATGTTTCTTTGGCTCAGTCATAATTCGTGGCTGTGGTTAAAAAAGAGAAAAGGATAAGCTGACAGGAATCTCCGTTCAGCACAAGGCAATGGGGACTACACTCTGCTGAAGGTCATGGGACTTAGGATCCCACAAGCTGCAGCGATGGGCAACAACTTGGATGCTTTTAAAAGAGGATTGTACAAGTTCATGGAGGACAAGGGTATCAATGGCTGCTGGTCATGACAACTGGGCTCTGCTTACATGGCCAGAGGCAGTAATGCTTCTGAACACCAGTTGCTAGAAACCACACAAGAAGAAAGTGTTCAGGCCTGTTTGCAAAATGACGGATTTGGCATAATATGACATTTATGGAATTTCAGTTCCAAGTGGTAAGAGGCATGAATGCGTCTGAATACCAGTTGCTGGAAGCCATTGAGTGGAAGGGCGCTCTTGTGCTCGGGTCGTGCTCACAGGTTTCCCACAGGCATCTAATCTAATTGTCTAATCCCAGCATACCTGAAGAAGCGTCTCCACCCCCATCGTTCAGCCCGGACACTAAGGTCCAGCTCCAAGGGCCTTCTGATGGTTCCCTCACTGTGAGAAATGAGGTTACAGGGAACCAGGCAGAGGGCCTTCTCGGTAGTGGCACCCACCCTGTGGAATGCCCTCCCATCAGATGTCAAGGAAATAAACAACTACCTGACTTTTAGAAGGCACCTGAAGGCAGTCCTGTTTAGGGAAGTTTTTAATGTTTGATGTTTTATCGCGTTTTTAATACAGTGGTATCTCCGGTTACGAACAGGATCTGTTCTGGAGGCCCGGCTGCATCCCAAAAACTTCGTAACTGGAGGCGCCCTTCTGCGCACGTGCACGGCGCGATTGAACACTTCTGTGCATGCATGCGGCGAAACCTGGAAGTATACACTTCTGGTTTTGCTGTGTTCGCAATCTGAAGTTTACATATCCAGAGGGATACATAAGCAGAGGTACAACTGTATTCTATTGGGAGCCACCCAGAGAGGGCTGGGTATAAATAATAACTTGTTGTTGTTGTTGTTGTTGTTGTTGTTGCGGTTGTTGTTGTTGTTATCTGGTTGGCCAAAGTGAGAACATGATGCTGGGCTAAATAGAGCATTGGCTCTTCTTATGTTCTAGTGGGTGATTTCCAAGGTAGTCCAAGGCTTGCCCATCTTGCCAGAGGCCTTTCTAATCCAGCATTTTGTTCCCACAGGGGCAAACCAGATACTTCTGGGGAGTCGACAAGCAACACCTGATTGCAAAAGTGCCCTCCCCACCTGCAGTTTCCAGCAACTGGCATTCAGAAGCATTGCTGCCTCCAAGAGCACAGCTAGAATATAGCCATCAGAGTTAGTAACTATTTATAGCTTTATCCTCTGTGACTTTGTCTAATCCTCTTTCAAAGCCAACCAAGTTGGTGGCCATCATTACCTCTTGTAGGAGTGAATAAAGGAGGATGACTCAAGGAGGAGAAATTTATATTGCAACAACAGGATTTGTTTTCCTTCTCACATGCCCTACACTTGCAAGAAACATGACTCAGGCTAGTTCAGCTCTGCAGTGAGGTCTCTTGAAGCACGTGACTTAGAATCCTCATTCTAGTTTTTTAGATTACTTCAGAGAAGAATGTCTTCTCCATACACACCCCATGGGGATTTCTGTCCCCTCTCTGGATGGGCAATACATGACCCTTAACATTTCAGTGGTGGAATGGGTTCTTGATTCCTGTCCACTTCCTGACAACCTTGAAAACAATGCAGCTTCAAGAATGATGGATACTCCCTATCAGAAATGATGGATGAGAATCTTCTTTGGCATTTTTTTTTCTTAAAGAAGGGGAAAACAGAACTTGACATTGGCACTTGAAAAATGGGGTGGCTGTCCAAGAAATGCCACTTTTTGTTTTCTGTATTTGAAGACAGATGTAAAATATGAAAGATCGATTCTTTCCCCTCTTCCCTCCCCCATTCAATCACATCTCTTCTCCACTGGCATAATTTCTTTGTATTTTGAGATGACATTTGCATGGCTTTGCGATGGGCTTTTAATTGTACATTCAGAGATTAACCGTGAAATCCTGTGCACCTTTCTTCAGAAGTAAGCCCCAGTGGGACCTAATCAAAGATAAACGTGTATATGAGGAATTTATCCTAAAAGCTTATATAGGGCAGGATTCTGCTAAGCTGTTTCGTGCCTGAAACAAGATCCACTTGCACAGCAAGACTATTCAACTCTCTCATCTGCACCCCCTAAATCTGCTGTGGTTGGGGGGAAATCCAAAATAGGTTTTGTGGGGTTGCACATTTGGGTAGGAGGGGGAGCAGTCCTATTACACAAGTAGACCACATTCTTCACACACCACTAAGTACTACATTGAATTCCACCCATAATCTACATAAAAGGTTGCATTGTGCCTTTCAGCAAAATTTGGGTGCACTAAGAAAGTTTTCAAAGCTTTGGAGGTTAACAAACTCCAACTAGGACTGGGAATGTCCTGTCTGAAATCAAGGAGAGCCACAACTGCTCAGCCTCAACAATGCAGAACTAGATGGAGCCATGGCCCAACTCAGAACACACCAGCTTCCTATGTAAGACACTGGCCACTGGATTCTGCATTTGTGCAACTTAAATGTGCTCATTCAGTGTGTACCTTGTCCACCCGCCATCCAATGAAATAAGGATATCTCCACTGATTTTCCTTAACACAAAGCAGGGAACATAAACATGAACACCCGAGGGCAGAGTTAATGCAATATTCTTTTGCAAGAATCAGTAGGTTAGTTTCTTGCTCTTGCTCTGGCCATTGTTTCCCTGGTTTCACCTGCGCTGTAAATTAGGAGAAACACTTAGAGCGTTCATTGTTCTGATTTGGTTGTGTCTTTGCTTGGATATTCTAGGAACTGCCCATTTTCTTTCATGGAGTGCCTATCAGATTCCATCAGGGTAGGGATTGGGAATAGGCAGGTAAATGTGTAGCGGTGACAAGCTTGGCTATTTCCTGGAAAACTGTGAACTGAATCTGCAGTCACTAGCCGATGCTGCAACAAAATGTCTGGAAGGCAAGAAACCTGGTTCTTCATTTTGGAGAAGGTCAGTGGATCTGTGCAGTCTAATTCTGTCTTGTGTGGTGCCACAGGGATATTTTTACCTTTGGACATTTTAAGAAGCCACAGTAGGGCGATGCCTTTATTAGGACCAAGCAAAATGTCACAAATAGTGAGATTTTGAGTTCTCCATGACTCTTATTCAGGCTGGATGTTGAACAAAATAGGGACAGTGGGGAGAAAGGAGGAAGGGGGTGATCTGGGCATGATGTTGAACCTCCCCCCCCCCAAAAAAAAAATTCTTCCATGGCACACATATGGAAGGGCAGAATCATATCCCAGTCTTTAAGAAAATATTTATATATAATAAATTAGATAGATGATGATAGATAGATAGATTAGATAGATAGATAGATAGATAGATAGATAGATAGATAATAGATAGATATAGATAGAGATGATAGATAGATAGATGATAGATAGATAGATAGATAGATAGATAGATAGATGATAGATAGATGATAGATAGATAGATAGATGATAGATGATAGATAGATGATAGATAGATGATAGATGATAGATGATAGATAGAGATAGATAGATAGATAGATAGATAGATAGATGATAGATAGATAGATAGATGATAGATAGATAGATAGATAGATAGATAGATAGATAGATAGATGATACAGACAGAGAGACAGAGAGACAGAGAGAGAGATGATAGATGATAGATAGATAGATTAGATGACAGATAGATGATAGATAGATAGATGATAGATAGATAGATAGATAGATAGATAGATAGATGATAGATAAATATTCCAATAGGTGAATCAGTGTTCTTCTGTGTTGAATACACACACACAAATTTGAGAGACTTTATAATTAATAAAGCTGACAATGGCAGTAAGGGTCTTCCAGTGCTCACAAGCTACCCTAAAGTCAAATCAGTGTACAAAGCCCATTACTTACGAGCCACAGTACTAAATACACAATCCAGGAATTATAATCAAGCCTTCAATAAAAACCCAGGATTCTCATGAATAATTAGTTCCAGACAATTTGCCCAACACTCATTGCCGCAAAATAACATTATTTTATTACATGTACTAGTTGGTATTCATAAAACTAACATGCACATGTTTGTAAACTCAAGCGAAGTGCCTTGTTATCTCTCTCTTCATTGTAGCCCAGTTTTGCAGTCCCAGTATCATCTCCGGTGGGAAAGTGTAGGCAGTTGATGGGAATTGTGCTGATTCCATTAATGGCTGCCTCCATACTGAGGCTGTGCATTATCATATATAATTCCTGCCATTGCTGTGGCTGCCATTAGGTGCTGGGCTTTTGTTTTTGTTTTCCTGGAGAACGCTTAGGAAAACCCATGAGATTTTGCTTTGTTCTGCTCAAGGAAGTACACACACACACACACACCCAACTCCTGATGGATGAAACATCTCCTGTCAATTCTCCATCTTGAAGAAACTTATATACTGGCCACTTATACATCACCCCAGAAGAGGAAAGCAGCACCCCAAAAGAGGATACAGATTTGACATTAGCACATGCTAGAAGGTCCGTATAGTTAAAGCTATGGTTTTCCCAGTAGTGATGTATGGAAGTGAGAGCTGGACCATAAAGAAGGCTGATCGCCGAAGAATTGATGCTTTTGAATTATGGTGTTGGAGGAGACTCTTGACAGTCCCATGGACTGCAAGAAGATCAAACCTCTCCATTCTGAAGGAAATCAGCCCTGAGTGCTCACTGGAAGGACAGATCCCAAAGCTGAGGCTCCAATACTTTGGCCACCTCATGAGAAGAGAAGACTCCCTGGAAAAGACCCTGATGTTGGGAAAGATTGAAGGCACAAGGAGAAGGGGATGACAGAGGACAAGATGGTTGGACAGTGTTGTCGAAGCTACCAGCATGAGTTTGACCAAACTGCGGGAGGCAGTGGAAGACAGGAGTGCCTGGCGTGCTCTGGTCCATGGGGTCATGAAGAGTCGGACACGACTAAACAACAACAAAAGCATATGCTAGAACTAATTACAATAAAAGTATTCACAGAAATACACCTCACCACATTTGGGAAGGCTGTACCCAGGTGACCCAAAGACCTGCTCAGTCTGCCTGTCTAGGTGCTTACTGTGGATCTTCAAGGCTCCTTCGACTCTCCCTTCTTAGGGATCTTTATCCTTAAATCAGGTTTGAACTGGACAACTCTTTGAATTGAGGACTTCCTTCAACAGAGGACTGACTGCCTGCAAATAGGACTGTCCTCTGTAAAGTAGGACACTTGAGAGGATGAAGACCCTGGGACATCTGTCAGCAGAGAGGACTTTATGAAGGCCAGAGATGTCTAGCAAGCCCTTCGACGTAAATGACACTACTGAGTGACCTGAGACTGTTTGAGAGCAGCATTTTCGGCCAGAAATCAGAAATCAGGCAGATCAAAATTTTAATAAGGAATGGGGGAAATTTATAATTTATCTTAAAAACCATTGTAAACAATTAAAATCAGTAGTAGGATTGGAATAACACTTGTAGTTTACTTTAATGGTGAATTCTGGACACAATGGAGAGGTAAAAGCTTTGGATTATTATAGAAAATGCAGGAGAAAATGATTAACAATAGGACCCACAAAAGGGATAAGGGAAGTCCAGGAGATTCTTTAGAATCTAGTTTCTATGTTGTATGTTGTATATGTGACTGTAAAATTTTAATCTGAAAAACCAAATAAATAAATTGATATTTTTTTTTAAAAAGAACAGCATTTTCGGTTGCCTCTCTTACCTCTGAGAAACCCTCCTTCCTACCGATATAATGTTCCCTTTTCAAAAATAATCTTATTTGTTTATGGGTAGGTGGGAGAACTGGCAGGGAGGGGACAAACTAGACCTCCGCTAAAATTTCTCAGGGGACATCTTCTGTGGAAATTGCTGAAATTTTCCTTTTCTTCCTCATCCTGTTTTTGTGGGATCCACCTGTTTTGTTGACTATATACTATTCTGTTCCACTTTGAATGGTTTTACATGTTTTACAATCATAACGTCTTTTATTTTTATACTTGTACAGTGGTACCTCAGGTTACATATGCTTCAGGTTACATACGCTTCAGGTTACAGACTCTGCTAACCCAGAAATAGTGCTTCAGGTTAAGAACTTTGCTTCAGGATGAGAACAGAAATTGTGCTCCGGCGGCGCGGCGGCAGCAGGAGGCCCCATTAGCTAAAGTGGTGCTTCAGGTTAAGAACAGTTTCAGGTTAAGTACGGACCTCCAGAAAGAATTAAGGACTGTTGTTGTAACCTGTCCTGGGAGCTTATGCTAAAAGTGAGAAATCTTAGAAAAGAAATACCGTACATTGGTGACGATGAGAAATTTTGAGCTAACTTTCCCAAGGCTTATTCAACACCCACTAAATATTGACATTCAATAGCAGGACACCCTCCAATTGCACAGTTCACAATTTTTTTCTTTATCCATCTGGGCATTTCAAAGCGCTCTCTCTCTCCAACAGCGTTGCTCTAATAATACAGCCTTCGAAAAACACAGTTCTTCAGTGGTTGCTACCTGTCAGTGCTTGTACCCTGGAACCTTGAATATCAGAGACTCACTAATGTTTTATGATATTTTACCTCACTTTATGGTAGTCATTTATGACAAGACCAGAATGACATAAACTGCCATAAAGCAAAGCAATGCAATCACACAAATGACCATAAATCAAGGCAGCAACGGGAGGAAAAAAGGTCATAAAAAGGAAGGGAAATTGAAGAAAACAACATTTGAGTTGAGATCTTGAAAACTTGAAGTAAGAAGTCTAAACTTGAGGACAGACAGATGCAAAGTGCGACTATATTTAGTTCCACTATTATTCTAATCATTTCCCATTATTACGTGAACATGCATTTATGCCCCATAAATATGTTATAATACACTTGCCCTTAAGCTAACCATCGCCTCTCACTGTTATGTGCTAAAAAATGATTCTGATCAGAGTTTCAATTGCTTTAAAAAACCCCAAAGCACCCTTGTAATTTCTGTGAGCTCAGCTGCCATTTAGGCAACTCACACAGATTATATGTTTTTTTAGTGAAGCTAATTAAGATCTCTTGAAAATAGGGACTCGAGTAGAGAGTGATGAATGCTCCCCACACCTCTCCAGCTCATCTCAGCTCATACTGCAGAAGTGAGTTCCAAATGATCAATGCAATTAAGGTTTCTGCCTTTATTCTAATCTAGAGGTCTTTGCTAATTATGTCTCCTTGCCCTTAATAGCAAAAACTATGTGCAATAACATACCGTAGTGTTATGTAATGCTAGCTTGATAGGACCTGCAAAACATGCTGCCAAACAAACTCCGTAGAAAAGTAATAGGGAAGGATGTCTAATACTTTCCCCACCTGCTGCTGTTATATCACATCCTTCATCTAGAAAGGATCTCAGAATGGCCTACAAAAATCAGCTTTATGACAGCCCCTGCCATAAGGCTCACCGTCTAAAACAGAGTTTCCCAAACTTGGGCCTCCAGCTGTTTCTGGACTTCAACTCCCATCATCCCTAGCTAGCAGGACCAGTGGTCAAGGATGATGGGAACTGTGGTCCAAAAACAGCTGGTGACCCAAGTTTGGGACTCTGGTCTAAAAAAAATGACATGGCTTGTGAAGAGAAGGGAATGGGAGGGAGGAGGGAAAAGCAAGCTCAAGCAAAAGTGCTTCAAGTTGCTATTCTTAAAGCAGGAGTAGCCAACATGATACCCTCCAAATGTTGTTGACTACAGCTCCCATCATCCCTTATCATTGACCATGCTAGCTGGGGTTGATGGGAACTGTGGTCCAAAACATCTGGAGAGCACGGCATTGGCTAGCCCAGTCTTAAAATTACAGGAAATGTCAGTGGTGCATCTGGTTGTCTTGCCCTTTCTAAAGAGTATGCTTTACTCCAGATCAGATCTAGGATGGAGTTGGCTACGTTTTCTGCCTGTTGATGTTCCAGATCTTTTTGCAAGTTAAATAGGGCTCTGTAACAGGTTGGTGGGAAAAGAAGTTTCAAGGCAACGGAACACATGAGGAAAGAGTTATTAACTCCCTCCACCTGTTGTTACCACCACCAGAGCAAGCAGGGCAGACAGCATAGCAATATTGTGTCATATTCCTCCCTTCCCTGTAATACAGCCCACTCTTAATATGGCAAAATCCATGTTGTTCCTCCAATAACTTTGTAGAAATTGAGAGGAGGGAAACAAGTAACTTCGTTTCAGTCTTACAGAAGGGAGAAATGACTTCCAAAGTACTTTCTAGATATGGGGGCGACATTATTGGGGGGTGGGATGGGAGGCTGATAATTTATTAAGTCAGAGCTGACAAAGAAGACTAATCTAAGACTTTCCTCTTTTCCTGTGGTTGTGAGAATAGCTCATTAAAGGTTCCCAGAGTGGAAATAAAGGTTGCTCATTCAACCACTCTGAGAATTGTAGCTCTGTGAGGGGAATGAGGGTCTCCTAACTGCTTACCACCTTTTACAAAAACTTCCCATGATGTTTTCTTTTATGGGGGTGCGGGCCATGACTGTTTAAAATGGTATGGGACAGCTTTATATGCATAAGTGCAGTTTGGGCCCAATATTTGGCTCTCAGTGAAAATTCCCCATTGGTACCAATGCTCAGTTCCGCCAACTGATGCAGCTTAAAAAAAAAAAATACCTTGCAAGTATGATTCAAACATTTAACATTGCATGTAGCTGGCTATATTTCTTTGGTGGCCGGCACCAATGGGATGCTGTGGAGCAGGGTTTCCCAAACAGTCTCCCACTGTTTTTGGACTACAACTCCCATCATCCCTAGCTAGCAGGACCAGAGGTCAGGGATGATGGGAATTGTAGTCCAAAAACAGTCAAAGACACAAGTTTGGGAAACCTTGCTCTAGAGCTACGAACTGAGAGGTCACACCAACTTATCCCACGTTCCACTGGGGCAGCCTTGTTTTCTGTTACCACAGAATATGGACCCTTCTGTCGGCTCTCCCCTTTCTCCCCAGGCTTGGGCTTACTGAGCGATGGTTGGTCGAGAAGTGCCATTTTGATATCCGCACACTGCCCCAGAGCAACGAATGCTGAGGTAAACAAATGGCAGGGGCCTCTTAGGAAACCTGTCTCAGATTCCTCACAGGACCCCCTTTTCAGCTTGGTGCCAGCCTTGCCTCTTCCTCTTTCACAAAGGCTATCCAGATACATGACTGAAAGGATTCATTGGGCAAGGTTTCTAGTTTCTCTGAAGCCTCGGCTAGATTGGGAGTGTGCTCGCTGAGTCCACCTTAGGATGCTGCAGGGCAGGTGAGTCTGGGCTGTCCATGGCACTTCTAACGATCTGTACTTGAATCACATCATTTGGCCTGACCAGCAATTCACTGGACCAGATGTCTTTAAAGGACTATGTGTGTGAGAGAGAAGGATATGTGTACGTACACCACCTCTTAAAGTTATATTCTCATAAAAATGAGAAACTGCTAGTGGTGGAGGTAACAGCGTTTATGAGGAGGATTTATGGACCACTCATGTGGTGTAAATATATACTGTACACAAGCACCAGCAAGGATAAATTCCACTGGACATCCTTGTTATTTTAGCCGTAACCTTGAAAGGTCTGTCGTCCTCATTTGGCTAAGGAAAACATAAAAAGAATAAATATTGAACTTCAGGATTTTTCTCTCCCCAACCCACAATGACATTCATTCAGCCCTTCTGATGTAGTTATTGAATAAGGTTGTATATGTTTAATTGCATTTATTGTAATACTGGTTGTTACTGATCCTCTTCCTTGTGACCTGTCATGAGTAGCTTTGATATAAATTATCACTGGACCCCGTGCTAATTGTATTTGGAGGGCCATTTCGATGCCTTTGTGTGCACGCATGTACAGCTTTTAATATCCCAATCTTTTTTATGTAAAATTGTTTCTTACATTTATTGCTGCCATGAGACTGCAGGAAAGGAAGCGGTTACAAATGTTAATAAACAAATACATAGGCAAAGAGACTTGAATTAAAGGCTGCATTTCTTTGGAAAATATCTGCCTCACTTTGAAACTGAAAGTTGTGGACACACAACTGAAGAGCAGATCGTGGGAGGTGCTAAGCACCACATTATATCTGCTGATTTTAGCTATACAGTCGTACCTTGGAAGTCGACCAGAATCCATTCCAGGAGCCCCTTTGACTTCCAAAATGTTCAAAAACCAAAGCGTGGCTCCTGCAGCCAATTGGAAGCCGCAGAAGCCCCATCGGACGTTCGGCTTCCAAAAATAGTTCGCAAACTGGAACACTCATTTCCGGGTTTGCTACGTTCGGGAGCCAAAACATTTGGGAACTAAGCTGTTCGAAAACCAAGGTACGACTGTACTGACTTCTTTGCTCTAGCCTTCCAGCCTTTTAAATTTTATTTTAGGGTGTCAGATTTAAAATAGTTTGATTCTGGTTCAGTACCCCTAGCCCAGGGTTAGCCAAAGTTGTGCCCTCTAGCTGTTGATGTGAAATGGCTCCTATGCAGAATGGTTAGAAGAGCTGTGTAAGATCTGTTTAACAGTGGAACAGTCTGCCTCAGGAACTGCTGGTCTTTCCTCCACTGGAGGAACATGAGCAGAAACTGGGTGGCCACCTGCCAGGGATCTATAAAATGGGTTTCCTACATGCTTCGTTCCTTGAGCATTTAATACGTATATGCACCTTGACCAATAATCTGTAGCTTGGCTTATTTTCTTGAGCCATCCATTTGCATGTGTGTGCTGAAACCTCCACTGAGTGGCTGGCAAAATTTGAGCCAAAACAGTAACCCTGTTTTGGCTATAATTCTGTCAACGCTCGTGTTATGTACTGAGTTGAATAGGATCCAAAAAGCAGCAGTCTGATTGGTCCTAGAACAATAGGATTCAGAATGCAGCAGTCTGATTGGTCCTAGAACAATAGGGTCCAGAATGCAGCAGTCTGATTGGTCCTAGAATAATGCAGCAGTATGATTGGTCCGCAGGAGCCACCCAATCCAGCTCCAGGTGGAAGTGAATCCACAACCTGATTGGTTTACAGGAGAATCCCAGAATTAGCCAATCACGTGCGACCCATTGTGTAAATAATGTATATAAAGCAGATATTTTGGGGGAACTTTCATTCCTCACTACTATGAGCTGAATAAAGAGCATGAAATCCACACTTGACTCCAAGTATATTTCAGCTCGCTACCTGAGTTTGCTATTAGAAGGAGAGAGGTTTTGCAATGTAGAAAATGGCCAGTCAAGTAACTGCTTTCATCTTTATACCCAACTGGAAACAAAGACAAACAAACACCTCTGCTTCTTACTTTTAAAAAAGTCATTCCTATTCAGATGGATGGGGAACACTTATGGCCTGATTCAAGAGCTCTGATGCACCTACCCAGGCTCTGTTGAACCCATTGGTTTCTGCTGCTCTGTTCACCTACAGGCTGCAAAATGCCAATGGTATTTTCATCCTTATATTTTAGCCTCAGCAGTTCACAGTTCTCTTTGAAAGAGCTGCATTGCATTTTCAATTTGAAACAAAGGAACGCTGAGGGTCTGACGTTATGTTGAGTATCTTTTTCTAAACTCAGATCACGGCTGATGAAGATCTTTTCATGAGCGCAAGATCTTAAGAGCTGCTGTCATCACTACAGAAATGAGACAAAACAATGTTCGCACTTGGGCTTGCTTTTAATTACGTGTGGATTTGCATACGTTGCAGATGTGGTGCGTGGACTCTGGGTTTCTCAGCAGAAACATTACAGATTCAGACCTCACTCGTATGCACACAAATACAGCAATATATGGGATGCGGGTGGTGCAGTGCGTTAAACCACAGAGCCTAGGACTTGCTGATCAGAAGGTCGGCGGTTCGAATCCCCACAACGGGGTGAGCTCCCGTTGCTCGGTCCCTGCTCCTGCCAACCTAGCAGTTCGAAAGCACGTCAAAGTGCAAGTAGATAAATAGGTACCACTCTAGCGGGAAGGTAAACTTGACCTAATGGTCAGGGGTCCTTTACCTTTACATCAATATACATCTATAGCTGCACTCCCATTCAGTTGCTGCAAGAGTTTTCAATGCATTAAAATGTATGCACACGTCTGAACACTAGGGATGCAAGAGACTACCTTTCTCTTCTCTGCCCTGCATTCATCGCACACAGCACTGTTTCCATTCTACAGCAGTTCGTCTTACATCAAAAACTGCCATATTTGTCTTTCTGTCTGCTGTGGTGAAATTACATAACTTACACAATTCATGTAATTAATTTTGGGCAGGATACACTTAACAAGCCCCACCAGATGATGGCCTGCACAAGAACCTATGCTTGTGCCTTGGTGATTTCCCCCTCCTCTTCCTGTGGGCCCCCTGCACCCCCAAAAATTGGCACAGAAAATTTGGGAGAACCCCCAGAACACTGCATAGAGGGAGGAGAGGGGGGTCTTTGCATCTGGAAAGCTGCAATATTTGCACAGATGGGACACTTGATACAATGCAATGTTGAATTCCACCCCATAGAATCATAAAATTGTAGAGCTGGAAGGGATTGCAAGAGTCATCTAGTCCACCCACTGCAATGCAGGAATCTTTTGCCCAACAGGGGCTTGAACCCATGACTCCAATACTCAGTCTCATGCTCTACCAACTCTACTCTACAAAGGCAACATTCCCATTATATTTCTCCACCCCATTCATTTCAATGCAGATGAAATGTAATGCAAATGGAGGGAAAAACATAATCAATTACATATCATTTGTGGCCTGAAAGCAACAAAAATAGCGAATACTGATCATATTCACTGGATTACCATTCCGGACATAGGAGGAATAAGCAAATACTGGAAATTCCTGCTGCCATTTCCATTTTTGTTGGAATTTCCCTTGTACACATACAAACATGGGATGCGGGTGGCGCTGTGGGTTAAATCACAGAGCCTTGGACTTGCCGATCAGAAGGTTGGCGATTCGAATCCCCGCGACGGGGTGAGCTCCCATTGTTCGGTCCCTGCTCCTGCCAACCTAGCAGTTCGAAAGCACCTCAAAGTGCAAGTAGATAAATAGGTACCACTCTGGCGGGAAGGTAAACAGCGTTTCTGTGCGCTGCTCTGGTTCGCCAGAAGCGGCTTAGTCATGCTGGCCACATGACCTGGAAGCTGTACACCGGCTCCCTCGGCCAATAAAGCGAGATGAGCGCCGCAACCCCAGAGTCGGCCACGACTGGACCTAATGGTCAGGGGTCCCTTTACCCTTTACCTTTACATACAAACATAGGCATATAGCTACAACATGCAAAAACAACATCTGGAGCAAAAACAAAACAAAACACAACACCAAAAAAAGAGAGATTTCTTTAAGTCATCAGATAAAGCTGCTTTTAAAAGGTATCATTCAGTTACCTCATCCTCAGAAGACATCTGGAAAGCTTAAGAATTTGGTGTTCAAGCCAAACCACATGTAAGTTAATCTTTCAAATTATGCTCACTTTCGGAACCATCTCTAAAAGCAAGATGTAAGAAATAAGGTGCTGGCAAGAGGAACCATTTTACCAAATAGATATATTTTAAATGTTGTTTTTTGGAAATTTCACCATTCCAGAAATTCACCAGTGTTGCTTATTGTGCTATACTAAAATGGCAGACCTACTAAAGCGAGGGCAGAACATCTCTGGAAGTATTTTGCTAAAGAAGTGGACAGTGAAGATAAGGCTAAAGGGGGAGAAGGGTTAAGTCAGGAGACGTTAGAAGCAGACAGATGACAGGAAGATTGGGGAAATGAGCAGCAGCTGGTTTGCTTGAGCAGAGAGGCAATAGCACACGGTTGAAGCAGATGCTTTATATACAGAAGGTTTCAGGTTCAGCCCCTGGTATTTCCAGTGAAAAGATATCAGGCCTAAGAGGTAGGTAAGAAGAGAATCCAAAGAACACAAGAAAAGCCCTGCTGGACCCGTCCAAAGGCCCATCTATTTTTTTTTTTTATAAATGTTTATTAAGATTTTTTAAATACAAATGCAAAAATAATCAACAATATAGCATATATCATAACATATTTTCAAAACCTCTTTGGACTCCCTCACATCTCCCGCTCCCACTTACATCATCTTAAGTTTTTACCAGCAAATTGTCATCTTGTTTATATTCTTAGGTCCCATTCTTTTAAATATAATCTAATAGTTCTCCAAATGGTTTATATTTTCCTCAATCTACTTATCATCCTAATTTCATCTAGTTTAGTGATGGTCAATTATTTATGATCTAGCATCCTTCTTAACATTCAACCAAATTACAATGCTTTTTTAAATAAATCTTAAATTTCTTCCAGTCTTCTTCAACCTTCTCTTCTCCCAGGTCTCGGATTCTGCCAGTCATCTCGGCTAGTTCCATATAGTCTATCAGCTGCATCTGCCACTCTTCCAGTGTGGGTAGATCTTGGGTTTTCCAGTGCTTAGCGATAAGTATCCTTGCTGCTGTTGTTGCATACATAAAAAATGTTCGGTCCTTCCTTAACACCTTCTGGCCGACAATACCCAAAAGGAAGGCCTCTGGTTTCTTAGTGAAGGTATACTTAAATACCTTTTTCAGCTCATTATATATCATTTCCCAGAAAGCCTTCACTCTAGGGCAAGTCCACCAGAGGTGAAAGAATGTTCCTTCATTTTCTTTACATTTCCAACAGGCCCATCTAATCCTGCCATAGCTGTCAAGTTTTCCCTTTTCGTGCCAGGAATCCTATTCGGAATAAGGGAATTTCCCTTTAAAAAGGGGGAAAGTTGACAGCTACGAATCCTGCATCCTCTTCTCATAGAGGCTAACAGGATGCCTATATAAGAACACGGGTGGCACTGTGGTCTAAACCACTGAGCCTCTTGGGTTTGCCAATCAGAAGGTTGGCGGTTTGAATCCCCGCGATGGGGTGAGCTCCCGTTGCTCTGTCCCAGCTTCTGCCAACCTAGCAGTTCAAAAGCATACCAGTGCAAGTAGATAAATAGGTATCACTGTGGTGGGAAGGTAAACAGTGTTTCTGTGCACTCTGGCTTCCATCACGGTGTCCCGTTGCTCCAGAAGCGGTTTAGTTATGCTGGCCACATGACCTGGAAAGCTGTCTGTGGACAAACGCAGGCTTCCTCAACCTGAAAGCGAGATGAGCACCACAACCCCATATTTGCCTTTGACTGGACTTAACCGTTCACGGATCCTTTACCTTTACCTTTTACCTTATATAAGAAGTCCGTGAGCAGGGCATCTGTGTGAAAGGCTGTCCAGCCCAAGTCTAGTTTAAAAATGAATAATCATAAGAAGGGAGATCAAGGGAGATCAAGGGCCTTCAAGTTGTCCATTCACATTTAGCACCTAGACAGAAGGCCACCTGGTCAAAGCATCCCCCACTATAGGGAGATACCTTGTCTTCCTAAAATAGCTGTGCATTCAGCATTGTGGGGCCAAGACTATAGAACTTCCTTCCTGACTGAGATTAGACAGGTACTAGCCTTGCTGAACTTCAGCCACGTGACAAATACTTCTGTATTCCAGCAGGTGTTTTAAGGTGCTGTGTGGTTTTATGTTCATCTTCGGTGATGACAATTTTATTATTATTTTTCTCTTCTTGGTTTATTTTTATGCATACGGTTTATGAAAGCTATTGATTGAGCAGTATAGATATGCCTCAAATAAATAAACAGCATATTTAATACAAATTTGTGTCATTTGTCCTTTTTTTTTTTTTTTTTTACTGATTCATTTCCTCTGCTTTGGCAATGTGTAAGTGGACACCCTCATCTGAGCCCTAGATGGGCAGGTAAATGAAAAGGTAAAGGACCCCTGGACAGTAAAGTCCAGTCAA
The DNA here is from genome assembly GCF_951804945.1 of Podarcis cretensis. Classification (NCBI taxonomy): domain Eukaryota; kingdom Metazoa; phylum Chordata; class Lepidosauria; order Squamata; family Lacertidae; genus Podarcis; species Podarcis cretensis. Next base: position 18,354,732 of record NC_137175.1, read on the forward strand.
AGGTGACTATGGGGTTGTGGTGCTCATCTCATCCGGGTCATGTGGGCAGCATGACTAAACCACTTCTGGCACAACGGAACCCAGAATGCATAGAAACGCCATTTACCTTTCCGCTGCAGCAGTACCTATTTATCTACTTGCACTGGTGTGCTTTCAAACGGCTAGGTTGGCAGGAGCTGGGACAGAGCAATGGAACCTCACCCCGTCATGCGGATTTGAACTGCTGACCTTCTAACTGGCAAGCCCAAGAGGCTCAGTGCTTTATACCACAGTGCCACCCGTGTCTCTATGGGCAAGTACCAGTCAGAGGAGACTGGGGGCAGGCACAATATGGATTAGAATCTAGTGGTAGGTATCTGGTGATTTGCAGAAGGGTGGCAGGGATTTCTGACAGCTGAGTCATCAAGGCATGGCTTTGGGGGAGAGGTCCAGGGTCCCACAACATAATGAACAAAAGAGTCTGCAAAAGCAGCAAAGGTGGCTATTGGCATTTTGAAGTAAGTGAAGTGCAAAAGAACATAAGAAGACCAACATAGATCAGTAACCAAATGCCAATGGGAAACCTGCAAGTGGAATCTGGGTGCAAGAACATTCTCCCCACACGTGGTTCCCAACAATTGGTAATCAGAGGCATATTGCCTTTAGCAATGGAAGTAAAACACAGCCATCACTGGGCAGCCCTCTGCCTGTAATATGCCCAGCTTCTCTCCCAATTACACAAGCAAAGTATTTTTTCTGATGCTCGTACTGCTTTAGTTTCCTACGCTAAACAAGCTGCCCATAACCACCAGCTCATTGCATCAGAAAGGGATGCAAATGGTTGTACATTAATTCAAAAAGGAAAGGATGTTATTCTTCAGACAAAGAACAAAAAAGTGGATCATTAAAAAGGGGGGAGGGAGAAAAAGAAACCCAGCCCACTGTAAATAAAGCCCTGTAATTATGCATCTCAAAAAATTCAACAGCAAATGGTTCAGTAATCTCATTACCGAACACACTAATAATCATTGCAGCATTCTCTATCTCCCCTAATATAATGAGCAACACACTGTATGTTGTGAAATAAATAAACTCCCAAGCAACAATTTCTCATCTCAAGGTTTAATGGAACAAATATGCTTGCCTTAAGGTTTGCTATCCAACCTTTCCTCCCCCCCGCAGCATTTTCTAAAAGAAATAAAATAAAATTATTTATGAATACCTAATTTTAAAGGGGGGATGGGGTAATTAGGGAATTGTAAACATAGAGGTTGTCAGCACAGATGATACTTTAAAGGGGGGGGGGAGAAAAAGAAAACCCTTGCAATTTTAACTACTATCAAAATTAGCCCAAGTTAAAGGCAATAATTAGTAAACAACTTTGTCATATTCAGAACAGCATCATTCCCATTAACATTTCTATAGTTCCCCAATTACATTATAAATCAAAAGTAATACAAAAAGACAATGCTATAATGAGAATGCATAGACTGCATCAAAAATTCAGATGCCAGCCTTTTCTTTGCTCTAGGATCCCTCTCTTAATTTGTTCCATTTTATTTTCTAGAGCAGTGTAGCAGCAGAAGGGCAATCATCATAAATAAAAGTTATACCTTGGTGAATAACTCATGGGTATTTGAGCTGGATAACTCAGTCCAACAATTAAAAAAAAAAAAGCAGACTGCCTTCCTTCTGGCATCTGCAGGCTGACTGATCGTTCTCTATATAATCTCTTGCATGACCAAGAAACAGCAGTCAGGGTGGGGCCAAGATCCTGTTAGGTTTGGTGGAGGCAAAGAAGAACAGGCTGTAATTTAGAACACAGTTTTAGGAGCGGGGAGTAAACCTGCTGCTTGAAACCCGATTCTTGGGCCATTGGCAGCAGCTTTGTTACGAAGATATAGTCACATCTATTAGTGAAACTGGAGCTCTTCCACATGACCTGTTTTGCTTGCACAAAGCTTATGCAGAGATTAAACCAGCCTTAGGTCCCCAGATGTTGTTGGACTACAACGCCCGTCATCCCTGACCACTGGTCCTGCTAGCTAGGGATAATAGGCATTGTAGTCCAACAACATTTGGGGACCCAAGGTTGAGAAATGCTGTCTTGGAATATAGCCGGTTTTTATTCAGCATTCATTCTGATTTGTTTGCAGGGAGGTTCTGTTGCATTCACCCTGGTTTTGCTTGCACTGTGTTTATACATCTGCCTATTTGTCCATTCCACACTTTTCAGTACACTGCACAGTTCCTTTGCACCAGCCGTTCCCAACCTATTGTGTTGGAAGTGCAACAGCAGAGATCATCCATATGCAATCAAAGGGTTAATTCTGTTTGTCAGCTAGCAAGAGGGGGAGTGGATGGAGGTGTTGCTTAGCAACCAGGTAGAGTGGCATGATGTTTGCTGACATAGCATATGCTCCCATTTTCTGTGTAGTTATAAGGAAATTTTCCTCTGGACATTTAGTTGAAAGTTCCCCTGCTGTAAACAAGATCCAAAGTAAGGAAGACAAAACCTCTTTGTTTGTTTCACCTCATATTATATACTATTTTGTATTATCAGGATTTCTTTCTGGCCTCCACCTGGGTTATCTCATTGACTTTCCTCCAGATGTTTTGGACTACATCTCCCACCAGCCCTAGTCAGCACACCTGATGTGCCTGGGACACATCTGTAGGGAAGGTTGCTTTGCAATGATGTGTTCTTCTGTCAAGGAAGCGTATGCGTTGCAAGCTGCAGCAGTTGCTGCCACTGTAAATACACCAGATTTCACAGCAAACTCGCTCTCTTCCCATCACACAATGTGACAGAGAAGCTGATTAGAGTCCCTATTCTGTGGGAGAATGCAGTCAACAGATATTGCATGCTCAGGGTTAATTTTCTCTTCAAATTACAGATGCAGCTAAGCTGCCATCCACCTCCTCATGATAACTCGTCACACTGTCAGAACTGAAGAACCTGAACGATCAACTGGGACTAAATGTCCTTATGTAAAATTCCTAAAAGATGGCTACTGTGGTGTTTCTATCAAGCCTACATGATCATATATTGATGCTGGGCTTATTCCTTCCAGTGCTTCTGAAGTATTGTTAATCATTTCGCTATCATGCCCTGGGTGGTACATGATTTTCTTTTCTTTTTTTAAGAGGCATTGGCTTCAGAAGATAACTTAGCAGAGGGACTTGGCTTACCCAAGGAAAATACTGTACTCTTCCTACTATTCTGTTCTTGGTTTTAATGTTTTTGTTCTTGTTTTTATTCTGTGTTTTGTGTTTTCATCTTGTATTTTTATGCTGTGAATTGCCTTGAGATCTACAGATGAAGAGCAGTATACAAATTTAATTAATGGGTTGATTAATCAATTAATAATATATGCAACAGAGCTACACTAACAAAGATCCTCTGTTTGTTTAATTTGTTTAGTGCAGGGTTGTGAATCTTATGCAAAAGCTAAAAATCAAAACTTTGTTGTTTAGTCATTTAGTTGTGTCCGACTCTTCGTGACCCCATGGACCAGAGCACGCCAGGCACTCCTGTCTTCCACTGCCTCCCGCAGTTTGGTCAAACTCATGCTGGTAGCTTCGAGAACACTGTCCAATCATCTCGTCCTCTGTCATCCCCTTCTCCTTGTGCCCTCAATCTTTCCCAACATCAGGGTCTTTTCCAGGGAGTCTTCTCTTTTCATGAGGAGACCAAAGTATTGGAGCCTCAGCTTCAGGATCTGTCCTTCCAGTGAGCACTCAAAACTACCTTGATTTGATCCAGAGCTTTTAGGAACATACATAAAAACATAACAAGCTGCCTTATTCTGGCTCAGGTTGTTGGCCCGTCTAGCTCATTATTTTCTATAATGTCTGGTAGCAAGTTTCCAGAATCAGAATATTCCCAGCTCTACCTGAAAGTGTCAGGGACTGAACCTAGGACCTTCTGTCTGCAAAGCAGATACTGTACCACTGAGCTATGGCCTTTTCCTGTTGTTCTGCAAACAGAAGAGCTCTTTCCACTGGTGGAAGTCTTCCATGAATAGGGAAGCTGGGGAACTGAGATCCAGCTGAAACTCCCACTGGCAGAAGTGAGGGCTGCAATTTTTGCTATTTCTCCATTCCTCCTAAAGATCTGAGTGCTCCCTTCCATATTGCCTTGGATGCTTCCTCAACCCTGGACCAGGGGACAAAGGTGGGAGGAACTTACAAAAAATACATATTCCTCTTCTTCCAGCAGATGCATCCCATGAGCAGGCTTCCATTCATGAGAACTCTAGATCCGACAATTTGTTGGGCTGTCAAATGTTCCTCGCCTCTTTTGCAGGTGCTGCAGCCAAGCACACACCACTGAAGTTGTGTAAGTTAAACATGCATATTATGTGACTGCATTGTATGTATTCAGTACTTCCTCTGCTTCACCAGACATATACTTTCAAGGGTATCTTTGCACTCTAAGGGCTAGAAACTTCATGTGCTTAAAAATCCAAACCAGAGATTCTTACAGTGTTGTGCCCAATACTATGTTTGCACATTTTCTGCAGTTCTGCAGAACTGTGACGTTCACATAACCCTGGGTGTTCCTCTCCATTCCTCTATTGCTCCCCAGTTGTGCTGGGTGCAAATGCTGGACAACTGCAAAATTTTGCCCAGTATGAGAGGGTGAAGTGAGTAAAATCATTAATTCATTTTCTCACTGTTTTGCCTCCGGTGATTACTGTCACTTTGTGTAATAGGTTGTCTGTGGTTCTGACCCAATTCCAAAGCCCATTTCACTGTACTCAACCAATTAATCTAATGCTTCATTAATTGCAAGCATCCGAAATCATTAGAACCTGATTGAGCACAAAAAGCATCAAAGCTGGAGAAGCTGTGACTGCTTAGCCAGCAAATGGTCTCAGTGCAAAGGAATGTCAATGTTTATAGTAAATGTAACGTAAACTGGGGTGTTCATTGACATCTCCCTCCATTTGTATACAGCAGTTCTGACATCTATCAGTTCAAGAGTGCGTGATTTATCCACTTCTATATCCTGGAACTGACAAGCCAAAGATTACAGCTTAACCTTCATGAAAGCAAAGGCTGGATGTATCCCTAAAATAAATATTTAGCAACTGACAAGCTCTGGTTAATATTAATTTGTGATCGAGAGCAGTCAATTTAAGTTGGTGTCTGCCAAAACCTATTTGTATTTTGTAAATCATCTCAAACACAAATCAGTTCTGGAAAGGCTTTTAAAAATAAAATGTGAGGATTTTGCTATTAGCTCTTTCTGTGAATATGGGCCTGCTCTTGTGCAGGTCCACAGATCTGCATTTAAAGAGCCTTTCACAAATGCAACATGACTTGTAGATCTTTGTAAGGAGAACGGTAACAGTAACCAGAGGAGCAGGATTTGCTTTGTTTTGTTTGCTTTGGGTTCTCTTTCCTTTTCTTCCTTTAATCAAATTAATTCACGGCACGTAAAAGATGCCAAGAGTTCATTCCTAGAAAATGACATGTTCTGTTTTCCCACCAACTTCAAAGAGTGGATGGATGTGATATTGGCCACAGCACTGTCATGGGCACCAGACATGGAAGCTGATGGGAAACCAACCCTGGTGGGCTTTCTGGCATGGAACAGATTGTGACATTTTATGCAGTCAGTTCTTCTGGGATAACAAACCCTCAGATCAATTCAATCTCTAATTTGCTTAGATATTAAAGAGCTGAATCAGAAGTTGACACAAACTGAAAAAAGGAGAATGAAAGCTCCCTGGCAAGATCATGGGTTCCTGACACTTTAAAAAAAAAGGCCGGTAACATTCACAGCTATTGCTGTGTTGAAAAATCCTTCCACATTTCCCCCTTGATCATCAATGAAAAAGAAACTGCATTCAAAACTTATCAAATAGGATAGTGCTCATGAGTGGGGCATCCTACTTTTGCTGGGAGTGCAAAAGCAGAGATCATTCTGTGTGTGACTTGAGGGTTAATTCTATGCTTGGTGTTAGTCAACTACCCAAGAGGGAGGATAAAGGTGTAGCTTGGCAACCAGGCAAAGTGGCATGAGGTTTACTGATCTGACATATGCTTGGGTTGGCTGTGAGGTTCTGAGAGAATTTTGCTCTGTATGTTTAGTTACTTGAATGGCTCCCCGCTATGTACAAGGCCTGAACCGAGAAGGACAAAACCTCTCTGTTTCTTTCTTCTCAGATTACACACTGTTTTGTCCAGTTTCCTCTTAGTAAAATGTTATCAGGGCTGTGCTAACAACATTCAAGGTGGTTGGGGAGGTTTGTGACTGTCCTCTCATATTTCAGATCATTTCTCTGGTGATCTGCATCCTGCAGCCTTCCTGGGTGCTCAGTCTTCCAGGAAATGGTATTTCATTATATTTCAGCTGGGATTTACCATAAGTGCAGGAAGCTAGGGGAAGCTGCCTACCATATGCCTGATAGCACTTCATTGTTAAAGGACTTTTTAATTACAATCACTCCCTCTCTCCCCGTCCCTCCCTCCCTGAGGTTTCATAGCCAGCCTTCCTGGCTTCTCATGCTTCTATTAAAGCTCAGGTAACTCCTCCCATGAGCTTTTTATCAGGTCTGAAGGTGCTGGGAACTGAGGAGGCTGCAGCATTTTAGAGGAATGTTTAGTGGAAAGAAACACACACAGGTTTCTGATGGGCGTTGTAGTCCTAAACACCTAGAAGGTACCAGGTTGCAGAAAGCTGATTAGCATCACAGGACATTGCCCCATACTGCGTCAAAATATTGGTCCATGTGGCTCTATCATTTCTATACAATTGGCAGCAGTTCTCTGGGGTCTCAGGCAGGGCTCTGTCCCAGCGCTACCTGGAAATGTCATAGACTGAATCTGGGACTTTGGGGATGCAAAGCAGATGCTCTACCACTGAGCCGCAGCCTGTTCCCAAATTCTCAACTAAAAGAGGGTAAAACAGTACTATACTTTTACCATATCATCTGCTGTTTGTATAGACTTGGCCTAAGAACCCGTGATTCAATCGGTGTCTTTTTTTTTAATAGCAACTTTTTAAAAAGACTTTTTTGTGAAAGATCATCATTCCTCCTATCACTTCAAAAGTCTTCTCTGCTTGAGACTAAACATACACAGTTCATTCAACACTTTCTTATATGTTATTCTTCCTAAACCATTTATCATATCTGCTAGTCTCCCCTGAACCATTTTCAAATATATAAACCTTTTTCTTATTATGAGTCAAAAACTGAACAATGCCGAGCACAGGAGCTATCATGTTCCATTTCTTGTATATGCTGTTTCTGCAAATGGATCCCAAAATAGTATTCCCCCCCCTTTTTTTTTACCATTTCCCATTGTTGACTCAGTTGGCAAGTTACTGTAACACCTCTATCTGCCTAGCCAGTTAACCATAGTTTTGTATCTGCACATATGGTTTTCCTTTCCTAAGTATAATATATCATACTGGTCATCCTTAATTTTTATTCTGTTGGCTGTAGCCCAGTGCTACAATTTAGCCAGGACTTTTAAAATTCCAATTTACTCTTTTAACATTTTGCGTTCAACCCCAGTTTTGTGTCATCTGAAGATCTGATGAATACACTTCCTGCTCGTTCACACAAGTGGCTTTTAATATTGTTTAGTAGCAATGGATCAAACGTTAACATAATAGAAGTAATAGTACCGCTGTATTCTGGCTCGGTTAAACCCCACCTGGAGTACTGTGTCCAGTTCTGGGTGCCACAATTTAAGAAAGATATTGAGAAGCTGGAAAGTATGCAGATGAGAAGGACCAAGACAATAGAGGGTGTGGAAACCTAGCCTTATGAGAAATGATTGAGGGACTTTGGTATGTTTAGCCTAGAGAAGAGGAGACCAAGATAGCCATCTTCAGATATCTGAAGGGCTGTCACATGGAAGATGAAGAAAGGTTGTTTTCTCCTGCTCTGGAAGGTACAGCCCAAACCAATGGATTCAAATTACAAGATTCCAACTAAACATCAGGAAGAACTTTCTGATGGAAAGAGCTGTTTGACAGTGGAATGGACTCCTTTGGGAGGCTGTGGGCTCTTCTTCCTTGGAGGTTTTTAAGCAGAGGTTGGATGGCCATCTGTCATGGACGGTTGAGATTCTAGCATTGCAGGAGGTTGGGCTTGATGACCCTTGGGGTCCCTTCCAAATTCTATGATTCTGTGAATCACTTTTAAATGACTGGAATAAAGAAATGCAAAATGACCCCTGCAATCACAAGTTAAAGAAACTTAAGACAGACTGGAACAAAAATATGAATGTTATTGCTTTAACATCCTGCTAAGATACACAATACAATTCACCATAACTGATGCTCAGGTTGTTCTATGAATATCTTCAGGCAACAAATGGAATTTTATGTTTCTCCCCATCTCCTGATAATTATTTCCACAAGATGGAAATGCTTTTTTCAATAAGGATTGGAGATCAAAATAAAGGAAGAAGTCATAATGAAGCCAAGCATCATTTGAGGGCATTTCACTGCTGAGTATGACAAAAAAAGAAGAAGACAGAAGCTACCTATAATGAGGATGTGTGGAACAGGACAATGCGACAGAAACGATAAATGTTCTGAAAGCAGAGAGATGGACACAGCATATTCTTCTAACAAGAAGTGACCACCAGTGTGTTCTAATGGCTCCATGAAGAATGAAATAGACACAAATAGACAAGAGGAGACAGCTCAGTGGGATGGATACGCCAAAGCTAAGCACATCCAGTTAAGGATCAGAGTATGGAATGATTAGGTTGGTATATTTCAAAGGCAGGCTCTGGGGCTGCACACCTGATATGTCAAGCAAGAAGACATCACATGCTAAAATTGCTTTACAAAGATCGTTCTGTCACAAACCATGACACAGGAGAAGTTAGGTGCAAGCAGCTCTGAAAAACTGGAGTGGCACAGTGGCTAGGGGGCCTGCATTTGGATGCAGTAAGACCAGGGACAAATACAGCTATGAAGCTCACAGTTCTCCTTGGGCAGGTCAATGACTGATTCACCTGTAGCACTAAGTCAAACCATGGCTACGTGTGAATCTGTAAGCCTTAAGGGTCTTGGAGAGACCAGCTGCTGTGCTCCTCTCCCAGTCCTGCTGCTGTGAGCTAAGCCACGGTTCGTCATCTGAACCCAGGCTCGTGGTTTGAGTCGCTCTGGACAAACCACAAGCTGTAACCAAGGTTTGTTCTTGAGTTTACACATCCCCTGTCTGCTCTCAGTACTGAAGCTTCTTCCCCAGAATATTTGCAGTTGAAATGGGAGATCCTAAGCATTCTATCTACTCCTTTAGGGAACGGTGTCTTTGTGTATAGCTCAGTTGATAGAGCCCGAGACTCTTAATCTCAGAGTTGTGGGTTCGAGCCCCACATTGGGCCAAAAGATTCCTGCACTTCAAGGGGTTGGACTAGATGGGGTCACTTCCAGCTCTAGTACTCTGCGATTCTGTGCTGGACAAAACAAAACAAAAAAGCATTGTCTGCAAAATGACTGATTTGGCACAGCATGACGTTTATGGGATGGGTAAATTGCTGGTAAGTAGTTCAGTTCCAAGCGGTCAGAGGCATGAAGAAGAAGAGTTTGGATTTGATATCCCGCTTTATCACTACTCGAAGGAGTCTCAAAGTGGCTAACAATCTCCTTTCCCTTCCTCCCCCACAACAAACACTCTGTGAGGTGAGTGGGGCTGAGAGACTTCAGAGAAGTGTGACTAGCCCAAGGTCACCCAGCAGCTGCATGTGGAGGAGCGGAGACGCGAACCCGGTTCACCAGATTAAGAGTCCACCACTCTTAACCACTACACCACACTGGCTGTTAAAAAAAGAATCAATTGGGAAACACGAAGGCACCACTGGGATTTGAACCCAGGATCTCCTGTTTACTAGACAGGTGCTTTGACCAACTAAGCCATGGCGCCCCATGAATGCTTCTGAATACCAGTTGCTGAAAACCATTGAGTGGAAGGGTGCTCTTGTGCTTGGGTCCTGTTCACAGGTTCCCCACAGGCATCTGAAGAACAGGGCGCTGGACTATTGGCCTGATCCAGCAGGCTCTTCTTATGTTCTTAAGTGGCTAGATCAAAGTTGCTCTTCAATGAGAATAACATATTTCCTGATTTGTAATACCAAACAACACATGGGCACACATTCTTTTTGTTTCAAACTTGCTTCAAAAACATCATGTCCGTGCCATTTCAGAGGACTCACTCACTAATTATCTTTGAGGACTTCTGTTTGGGTGACTCCAAAGGCATCAGGGGCATTTCTTTGACTATACATAATTTCCTGTATAGTTATGTGGAGTAAGGATGGGGGATAAATTGGGTTTTGTTTGTATTTTAATGAGAAATGGCCTTGATTTCCACTTTTTGAACTCATGCATAAACCAAAACATGTTTATCCTTTAAAAGCTACACGTCTCGGAATTTTGTGGTGCAGTTCTTTGGCCAATTAATGTGTACAGATATGCATATATTAGGGATAAGTATTCATTAAAATGCAACATCTGGAGAGCCACATGTTCCCCACCCTGATTTTGAAAGAAAACCCCAAATTATTTCCCTCTTTGCTCCCCCTACCCTGCTCCTAAGCCACAGATGGGCAACCTCTGGCCCCAACCTCATTTCATGCGGCCTCTGATGTCTCCTGAAGTTGTCCTCTTCTTCCATTCTTCTGCAAGGGTACAAGACAGTTGAAGGTGGGTGAGTCTTCTCACAACCCAGGGATAAAGTTCCGTGCCTTGAGTCCTCTGTGCAATTGCAACACCATCTCCCAGTGAGGTATTCTAACCCTTGCCCCCCTGAACACACAGTGTCAAGAACCTGTCATAAAACTTCAGCATCCATTTCCAGAAGGTCCACACCAGTAATGGATTCGGGAGGTATATTGTATTACAAGCACTTGACATTATAAATGGGTGTAAAGGCTCACAAATCAGAATCAAATTGTTAAGTGGATGGTACAGGGGAGGCGGGCTGTGGGGACTGCCAGAAACACAGCCTGTTATTTTCATATTAAAATGTAATGGCGCCATTAAAGTTAAAACCACTGTTAAACTTGATTGAGTAAATTAGTTAATTAACCATAGCATCTAATGCATTCCTCCAAGGCATACCTCGAAATCCTCAAGATGCAGAGAAGTGATAGAGCCCAAGCCGTCCATTATCCTAACTGCACATTGTAGTATGATTACACTCATCTCGGAGTGACTTATTACGAGATCAGTTATAAAAGAGGAGATGGCAAGTTGAAGCACTGCTGTGACTTTGAGACAGATAAGGGGGAAGAAAAAACAGGGAGAGATTAAGATGCTTGTCTCCCAGTTCTTGTGGCGAAGCCTTAAAGAAAACCTTTTAAAACGTGCAGTATAATGCACTTGCAAAGCATTTTATTTATGCCGTATTCATTTGATTTCCTGTGTCTGTTGTGCCAAAATGGCTTGCTTCTCTGATACTATTTTGAGACAGTAATATTCCTGGCCACGATCCAAAGCTTTAAAACCATTGCTTCCCTGCACCCCCCCCCCAATTTTGCATTCTTAAATCGGTGTTAGAATATGCCTACTGACTTCAACTAGCAACAGAGACAACTGTGGTCTCAAAAATCCAGGGTTCCACATTTTTAAGGTAGTGTGGTGTAATGGTTAGAGTGCTGGACTGGGGAGACCCAGGTTCAGATTCCCAACCTGCCAAGAAGCTTATCACTGGCTCCCTCCCTATTCTATTTCTGAGGGTTACTGGGAGGATAAAAGAACAGAGGATTTTGTATGCCAACTTGAGGTCCTTGGAAGAAAGGAAGGGAAAGCGGGAATGGATGGAAGGAGAGATAGATGACGCCAGTGGCGTAGCGTGGGGGGTGCAGGGGGTCCGGCCGCACCGGGCGCAACATCTGGGGGTTAGGGTTAGGGGGCGCAAATCCACGGGTTAGGGGGCGCAAATTACTTGCCTTGCCCCGGGTGCTGACAACCCACGCTACGCCACTGGATGACGCATGTGCATATATGTACATATATGTATTATGTTCACAATCTTCTGTGACTAGCACAGGAAACAGGATTATTGTAAGGAAAACATGAGGGGGTATGTACACTGCCTTGAGCATTGTATCCAACCAGGCTCTTCTCACGAGTAGACCCATGGAAATTAATGGCCATGAGAAACTTGGGGGGGGGGCAGGCACTAAATATGAATGGAACTGCTGCTTTGGTTCAGTTTTGTTATTGTTGAGCTTCAACTGATTCACAAGCACCCATATGGAATGCCTATGCAATAAATGGAGATATATGGTATATCAGCCTGAATTTTCCTTTATATTAACTGTGGTTGCCGATTTGGGGATTTCTGAAAGCAGTTCGCACATTGTTAATATAACATGATTTAGTTACTTGCTCCACCTCGAACACTGTGACAGTGTGCACAAATTATATGCAATACTTAGCAGTGAGAGGGTTCTGATTTATACCTGCAGTGCATTTTGCCAATTCAAAATTTGCAGCAACATTTTTGCAGCCGTAAATTGCTACTTGAAAAAAAGAGAGAGGCAGGCTTGGTTCCTCTGAATACTTAATCAAAGAGGTTTTTCGGGCATCTGATGTCCCTAGTTCTCATGTTACATGAAAAAAACGGGAAAATCACCTAAACTTATAAACTGCATATAATAATTGTTTCTATCTTACATTGGTTACTAATATACTAATAGGCAAAAGTTGGCATAAGGACAACACATCTATGTGTAGTTATTGTGCGGGGGAGGAATATGAGACTTACGCATTTTTTTGTTTTCAGTTTGAACTTCCAAATTTCATGTTGTTCTTAAGTGTTTTATCTCCAGATGGGCTGGAATATCTCTGTTCAAAGTAAAGAAGGGCAACTCTTGCAGCAGAATGAATCAGGGCTGCATGTCTCACATGCTGTCTCTTAGAAGACAGAAATGTTTCGATCCTGTAGTGTTGCAACTGAGCACATGTCTACGCATAACTAAGCTCTACTGAGGTCAACGGGGCTTATTCCCAAGCAAGTCTGGATGGTTAGGATTGCAGCCTAAACTCCACTGAAGTGAGATTTAAGCAGCCTAGTTGTGTGCACAATTAGAGTCAAAGTAAAAGGAGCCAGAAAAAAAAAATGAAACCCTAGAATAGCTTTATGCAACCTTGGATCTCCAGGACAAGGGCCAGAGGCTGGGGAAGATGGGAGTTGTAGTTCAGCAGCATCTATGTGTGTTTTTTAAATATATTTTTTATTAAAGATTTCTTCATTTACAAAAATACGTGCATTGTCTCTTTTTTCAAGTTGCATTTTCTACAGATCAGTTACATTTGCATGACTAGGTGGTGACAGCCCTAGCCTTCAGGGATCATAAGGAAGGAATAAAGACTCTGAATTTATATGGAACTAAAATTAGGCCAGGGACGCAGGTGGCGCTGTAGGTTAAAGCCTCAGCGCCTAGGACTTGCCGATCGAAAGGTCGGCGGTTCGAATCCCTGCGGCGGGGTGCGCTCCCGCTGCTCGGTCCCAGCGCCTGCCAACCTAGCAGTTCGAAAGCACCTCCGGGTGCAAGTAGATAAATAGGGACTGCTTACCAGCGGGAAGGTAAACGGCGTTTCCGTGTGCGGCTCTGGCTCGCCAGAGCAGCGATGTCACGCTGGCCACGTGACCCGGAAGTGTCTCCGGACAGCGCTGGCCCCTGGCCTCTTAAGTGAGATGGGCGCACAACCCCAGAGTCTGTCAAGACTGGCCCGTACGGGCAGGGGTACCTTTACCTTTACCTTAAAATTAGGCCACAACTTCTGAATGTAGGAAGACCTTGGCTTAGGCCTTAGGGGTGTATCCCTCCCAGCCCCACAGCCGGGGGGCGGGACTGGGGCTCATCAGGGTAAATGGGATATGGGGGTGCTCTGCGAGACATTAAGTGTAGCAGGCAGCTCAGCCCATATCCCCTCACACAGAGTAGTTCACTGACGACCTTTCAAAGCCTCCCAAAATGAGAAGGGAAAAAATGCCCAAGCAGGTGAACGGCACCAAGAGTTATCCGTCCACCAGTTGTGATGAAGAGAATGGTCTCAGGGAAGATGTGAGTGCCTGAGGGCCCTGATCCTTCCTGCCACTTACCACCTGGCCCAGGGCGGGGCCTGACAGGCCTCACAAGGACTGCTCCTGCCACTTACTATCTGGCCCAGGTGGGGCCTCACAAGGACGGTTGTTGCCACTGATGCTGCTACTGCCCAGGAGGACCCGGAGGGGTGCAGAGTTCTTTTTAACATGTTTTAAAATTTTCCTTTCCCTTTAATTTTTTTATATATGGGGGTGGGATGGATGTTTGGGTGGGCTTGGGAATTTGTTAGATTTTGATGAATTTGTATTTTTTGCAGTTTTTATTTGTATTGTTTTATTGTTTTCTGGGTTGTTTTTGTTTTTTGTTTTTATTGTTTTAAGGTTTTATTGTTTTAGGCTGCGAAAGAATAACATTAATTGCCATCAATGGAGGCTACTATGAGGCTTGGGATTGTTACCGTGGAGGGGCGAGGGAGGTATGGCGGTGGGGGCAGATGTTATAGGCGAGGGGGATCGAGATATGGATATGCTCGTACCCCTTCCAATCTGCGCCTCATCCCGAGGGACGAGGGTAGGGTGAGCAAGGATTACTCACCTCCGTCACTGGTGCTGTGCAATGCCAGGTCTATAGGCAACAAAACCGCCTCCCTGCAAGATTTCTTTACCTCGCAGGGGGTCAACCTGGCTTGTGTGACAGAGACCTGGGTGCGCGAAGGGGATACTGTTACCTTACGAGAGATGGTGCCCCCGGGTTTCTCCGTCCTCCACCAGTCGCGGACTGTGGGCCGGGGGGGGAGGGGTGGCATTATTAATCCGGGAAGATTGTCCTTTCAGGGCTCTACCATCGGCATCGATTGGCCTAGTGTGGGGCTCCGAGGTGAGCTTGGCTGTCTGGCTGGTGTACCGGCCACCTAGCGCACCAGCAGCCACCTTGTCAGGCCTGCTGGAGGCGGTGACCGACTGGGCCTTGGAGTTCCCTAACCTATTGGTATTGGGGGACTTCAACATCCATGCTGATGCCACTCCCTCCTCACAGGCTCTGGACCTGGTGTCTTCCATGGCGACACTAGGGCTCTCCCAGTTTGTTTCGGGCCCCACACATCAAGCAGGCCGCACGCTGGATTTGATCTTTGGTGTAGGTATAGATGTGATCATGTTTCGTTCGATGAAGGTGCCATGGTCTGATCACTACGCTCTGAAAGCCAGAATTGACTTTCCACCCCTACCCTGCTTAGGTGGTGAGCCGATTTGGGCTCGCCCGCAGAGGCTGATAGACCCTGATAGATTCCTCCAAGCCTTGCGGGACCTTGCTCCACCTGGCGACTCATTGACTGAGCTTGTTGAGGGCTGGAATATCCAGCTCCTGGCAGCCATTGGTGAGATCGCACCTAAGCGCCCTCTGCGACCCCACAGAAACCGGGCTCCCTGGTTTACCGAGGAGCTCTGGAAAATGAAGCGGGACCTCAGACGGCTAGAGCGAGTATGGCGGGGTGCCTGTGACGGAGCCTCAAGAACATCTTATAGGGCTTTTATGAAAACCTACGAGATGGCGGTGAAGGCTGCTAAAAAGTCTTACTTCTTGGCCTCCATTGCATCCGCTAGCTCTTGCCCGGCGCAATTATTTAGTATAATTAGGTCTTTAACGTCCCTTGAGGGACAGCCAAATTTAAATAACAATTTGACACACAGCTGTGAGGCATTTGCAAGCTTTTTTGTGGAGAAGGTCTTGTTGCTCTGCCATGACCTCCCTGCCAATTTGGATACAATAAAGGAACTGGAGGCCCCTCGTCTGTCCTCAGGTCCAGTATTGGACCACTTCGACCGGATATCCCCAGCCGATGTGGACAGACTCCTCCGAGCTGGAAAGCCCACCACCTGTCCTCTTGACCCGTGCCCGTCCTGGCTGATTACAGCGTGTCCAGACGAGGTTTCGAATCTTCCGTTCCTGGGTAAGGTGATTGAGAGAGCGGTTGCTGAACAGCTTGGTGGGTTTCTGGATGAAACATCGGCTCTGGATCCATTCCAGTTCGGCTTCCGCGCTGGTCATGGGACCGAGACGGCTCTGGTTACCCTAACAGATGATCTTCGTAGACAGCTGGATCGAGGCGGGTCGGGGCTGCTGATTCTTCTAGATCTGTCAGCAGGTTTCGACATGGTCGATCACGAACTCCTGGACCACCACCTTGCCGACGTGGGGATCTAGGGCACAGTCCTTCAGTGGCTGCGCTCATTTCTCTCTGGTTAGGGACAGAGGGTGGTGCTTGGGGGGGAATTGTCATCGCGCCACTCCTTGGTGTGTGGAGTACCTCAGGGTGCGATACTCTCCCCGATGCTTTTCAACATCTTTATACGCCCCCTCGCCCAGCTTGTCCGGAGTTTTGGGCTGGGTTGCCATCAGTATGCCGATGACACCCAACTCTATCTGTTGATGGATGGCCATCCTGACTCGGCCCCAGACACACTGACCAGATGTTTGGAAGCTGTGGCTGGATGGTTACGTGGGAGCCGGTTGAAGCTAAATCCTTCGAAGACAGAGGTCCTGTGGCTGGGACGGGATGATATAGGATTGGGGGGGCAACTCCCATCTCTTGCGGGGGCGCAATTAGTGCCAGCACCGTCTGTTAAGAGTTTGGGTGTAACCTTTGACACCTCCCTTTCCATGGAGACGCAGATTGCAGCTATAACAAAGGCGGCATTTTTTCATCTCCGCCAAGCTAAGCAGTTGGCTCCTTACCTCTCTCACCCTGACCTAGCCACTGTGATCCACGCGACGGTCACCTCCAGACTGGATTATTGTAACTCGCTCTACGTGGGGCTGCCCTTGAGACTGACCCAGAAACTCCAGCGGGTGCAGAATGCTGCAGCGAGTCTCCTTACGGGGTCTTCGCTGCGAGATCACATTCACCCAGTGCTATACCAACTGCACTGGCTCCCGGTGGAGTACAGGATCAGGTTTAAGGTGCTGGTTTTAACCTTTAAAGCCCTATACAGCCTAGGACCCTCGTACCTATGGGACCGCCTCTCCCGGTATGCCCCACAGAGAAACTTACGGTCTTCAAATAAAAACATCTTGAAGGTCCCGGGCCACAGAGAAGTTAGGCTGGCCTCAACTAGAGCCAGGGCTTTTTCGGCTGTGGCTCTGATCTGGTGGAACACTCTGTCACAAGAGACTAGGGCCCTGCGGGACTTGACATCTTTCCACAGGGCCTGCAAAACAGAGCTGTTCCACCAGGCCTTTGGCCAGGGCACAGCCTGACTCCCTCCCTCGGCAATCTTTGTGGAGCTCTGGCCCAATGGTTGCCAGTGGCTTGATTTGAGTTAATTTTATAATGAATGATTTTAGAGTGTTGTGTTGTGTTGTACTTTTGTACTGTTTTATTGTTGTTAGCCGCTTCAGCTGGGGAGGGCGGGATATAAATAAAATTTATTACTATTATTATTATTATTCAGTGTATGGCCAGTGACACCATATATATAACCCCTTCAAGAGGGGACCCTGGAATCGCCGCCGCATGGGGGGGTGAGTCACCACTTCACACACACACACGCACACACACACACACACACACACACACACACACCATATAGGGAAGAAAATGATTCCACCCAAGGCCATAACCGCCAAAGTTGTGACGAATTGCTATGGGGAAGACAAAACCTGCCAATGCAGGGAAATTTCTTCCCGGTCCTTCAACAGTAACCAGTCAAAGACCATAGCAGCGCCTGCTAAACAGGAAGAAAAAGTTAACCTGCAAACAAGAAAACATTAAACAAAGGGAGGGGAGGGAGGGTGAATCTCCAGAGCCGACTGCCCGGCTATTGTCAGCTCCATCCCCTATTTATAAATGGGGCTGGCCCCACCTCCCAGCAAAAAACTTGATTACTGAGGCTGGTCATGAACCTCCAAAAATTAACACTGAGAGGCAAGCCAGCCCCTGTTTGCCAGCAAGTGCCCTGGGAACTGTAGCACCATGCGCGATCCGGCAAAGGGCACCCATAATGTAAAGTGTGAGTGCTCATTGTTGTAAGACATTAGTGCTCCATACAATGTTAGGTTAGGAAGAAAAGGGGGAAAGAGGGGGAGGGGTATGGTGAGTGGGGTGGGGTCGGGTGGCAATGCTTCAATTCTTCTGCTTAGTGTATGTGTGGGGTTTTGTGTCAGCGTCACTTGTGTGGGTTCTCTTTACTATTCGCTTGTTGTATTTCTTTGGTGGTGAGAGAGGTTGGGTGTGGCCTAGGGTGTGGTTGGTTGTCTTTGATTGGCTGTAGTGAAATTTGTTTTTGTGCGTGAGTGGTGTGGGTGGGTGGGTGTTTGGGTTTGGGTCAGGTCAGGTCAGCCATATTGATTCGTATGCTGTTGGCGGATTCTTGTTGTTGTCTTGTTAGGCTATGTACAGTACCTCGGGTTAAGAACTTAATTCGTTCTGGAGGTCCGTTCTTAACCTGAAACTGTTATTAACCTGAGGTACCACTTTAGATAATGGGGCCTCACACCACTGCCATGCTGCTGCCACGCAATTTCTGTTCTCATCCTGAAGCAAAGTTCTTAACCCGAGGTACTATTTATGGGTTAGCGGAGTCTGTAATCTGAAGCGTTTGTAACCTGAAGCGTCTGTAACCCGAGGTACCACTGTATGTGATAAAGGGGAATCATATCAGGGTGAATGCGTCTTCTTCTATTTGTCCCCATGTCCGTTTCAGTTTATTGGTTAGTTTTTCTAGTAAGGCTGTTTCCCATACTATTGGATACCATTGGTCTATGCTATACTCCTGACATGTCTCTCCAGTGTCTGGCTATGATGCTTCTGGCTGCTGAGAGTAGCTGTGTTATGGGCTCTTTGTGCTGTGAGTGGGCATTATTATCTTGGAAGATGTTTGGTAGGGCCAGTTCTGGCGTGATTTCTAAGACTTGCTTAGTTATTTTGCATATTTCTTGTATGAATGATGTCCAGAAGAAGAAGCATCTACGGTTGAAGAACACTGCCCTAGAACAGTTGTTTTCAATAATATTCTCAGTCATGTTCTCAGTTCAAGTGGGGCAACGGTGAGGCCTACTAGTGCTCTGTGTAAGATGAGGGTACCTCCTAAAACATGTCCCAGAATCCTTTGCCCAGGGTTTCCATAGCAATTGTTCAGGGTTTCTTTATTTGCAGAAAATTTTCTACACCACCAACTGATACAAAATATGAAGGCAAGCTTATAGGATGCATCTAGACTTAGCCAGAGCAGATCCACTGAAATTAATAGGATTTAAGTCAGTCCAATTGATTTAAATTGATCTACTCTATGTATGACTATCCATTCTTAAGGAAATCAGCCCTGAGTGCTCACTGGAAGGACTGATCGTGAAGCTGAGGCTCCAATACTTTGGCCACCTCATGAGAAGAGAAGACTCCCTGGAAAAGACCCTGATGTTGGGAAAGATGGAGGGCACAAGAAGAAGGGGATGACAGAGGACGAGATGGTTGGATAGTGTTCTTGAGGCTACCAGCATGAGTTTGAGCAGACTGCAGGAGGCAGTGGAAGACAGAAGTGCCTGGCGTGCTCTGGTCCATGGGGTCAGGAAGAGTCGGACACGACTAAACGACTAAACAACATGTATGACTAAGTCCAGATAAAAAAAATGTAGATGTAGATCAGGGGTGGGAGGCTTCTGGCCATGCCTCCTCCTGAGGCCAAACCTCCTCACCAACCCTGTTTTGGCTTAGCTGGAATGTGTCATTGAACTCTGACAATATCTTTTGTTTGTCTGGTTAAAGGATGAAGAGGGGTGTGAGGTGTGACTGGATAGAAACCTCTGCCTATTGCATGGTTTGGAATGTAGCCTACTCAGGGCCATCCCACTTATGAAGCAAGGTGAGGCAAAAGTCTCAGGCGACAGAATCCACAGGGGCAGCAGATCCCGATGTAGATCTTTATTCAGAGCCAGCCCACCTATGAGGCAAGGTGAGATAACAGCTTCAGATGGCAGGATTCACAGGAGCATTAGATCCCGATGTTGATCTTTGTCCATCCCCTTGTTCCTGACGTAGATCTTTCCTCACTCCTTCTTCCCTGGCAGGGAGGTGGGACACCATTTTGGGGTCCACCTCAGGTGCCAAAATGTCTTGAGCCGGCCCTTAGCCTACTTTAAAAAAATGTCTCAGGTATTTTCCTTTGCACACATTTGCTGTGGCCCTATCCACCACAGGCATGTGGTTCCTGAACATGGCTCAAAAGAAAGAATTTGGTACTTGGAATGAAAAAGATTCCCTTTGCCATACATACATATATGCCATACATATATAATTTTCTTTAAAATAAAAGAAACTGAAATACAAGATTAGCCAACTAAGTTAACTGTCACAAAGTGCATTCTGGGCAAATTCATGATAGCGAGGAGATTTCATTATGACAGACCTTGTTCAGGGAGTGTGAATTATCCTACCAGACTAGAGAGAAGGTTTTGTGGCATTCCCAGCTGACACTGATTGCATCACCAAGACATCGAAGTCGAATGTATACATGATTGAATCTCTAACTTTGAAAAGAAGACGGGAAATTGCCAGCCAGCCACTATGAAGAACTTTTGCTATCAATGCTGAAGAGCAGAAATTAACTAGGAAAAGTTCTACAAGGCAGTGGAGATAATGAATCATGAGTTCTGTAAGGGCGAAGCGACCATGCTGAATCAAAGTACAGCTGTCTTATATTTGCTCTGTGTGCATTTTGCCACCAGTAATTTTGTCATCAATTTTCATAATTTGTTTAAACATATTTGTCTTTTGGACACGAGAGGTCATATTTCATAGCCGTGATGAATTTTCTCCTTGGTCCAGCTTTACAGAATTTGCACTTAATTAATTGCACAACCTTTAATTCGACAGACTGTTCATTTCTAATGGCCGTATAGTTTCAAATGCTTATGCTGAGATGGGGAGGAGAGGGGGGAGGGAGCTGCTCTAATGTAGCTGTGTTTTTTAATGCAATTACCAAAGAAAGTTTCAGTCATTTGAAAGGTGCAAATACTGGCCAAGGTTTTTCATGTTGCTCCGGTAATGCTTGGAGCCTGTTTGGAATTGTCCATGTCACTTATTGGCAAGAGGATGAAACCTGGGAAAAGTTTGGGAATGCTAGAAACTTGTTTCTGGAGAATACAGAAGAGGGGCTCAATGACCAGCTGTAACAGGTTCCTTAAATATATCCATCCTTTGCTTAGCTGTTTACCTCTTGCTTCAATTTCCTCTATGCCAAGGATGGGGATCCTCTCAGGCCCATGACCAGTGGATAGGGATTATGAGAGCTGCCATCCAACAACATCTGGAAGACCATAGGTTACACACCATAGTAACTCTTGAAAGCATCAAGACCTCCTCATTGGCTAGCCAGAGCAACGAGGGGACATCAGTTACTCATTTCTGAGGGAAAGGCTTATGCTAGACTTTGGAAAGGGGAACCGGAGAAAGAGAAACCTCAGTGGTCTCCCGTCCAGTTATAGATCATGTCAATAGTCATTTAGTTGTAGCTCAGCGGTGGATCTCAGTGTCAATCCCCAGCCTGTTAAGGCTGAGAAATCCTGGAGTGTCACTCACAATCAGCATAGACAATATTGACCTGGATGGACCAATGGTAGCTTCCTATGCCCCTAGGCCTGCAATGATGCCATAAAATTAGTGTTTCCAGACTGTTCATTGGCCCTCTTATCACATGTGGTATGTTGGCATCTGTCTGTCTCTGGAGACAATGGAGGAGCTGTAGTGGAAATGCGGAAGACAATTGTATTTCGAGGAGTTAGATGGCATGTCCCTTTCCCTTCAATATCCCCAGTTTGATTCTGGTGTTTCACACACCTGTTGGGAGTTTATTGGGTTTTTCTGTATTGCAAGTGCTGGCTGGATGCCTGCTGCAGGTAGTGGAAGACTCTCAGCTGCTCTGTATTAATCATGAGTAATGCCAGGTGCACTTGATTACATCAAGGCAGGCTATAAAAGCCATAGGTGGGAGGGGCCCAGTGAGCTTCTGCCCAGATCAAAGGACCTCATGCTGGGAGACCGACAGTCAGGGTCTTTCTCCTGCTGGTCTACCTGGGGCTCTGGGCAGCTGAAGGGGAGATTGGGTGGCCCCTGTCGGGTATGTTTTATGTTATGCTTTGTTTGTTTGTTTGTTTGTTAATAAAACTGTCTTGGTTCCCCTTCCACCTCCTCATTCCTTTTGTCCTGACATCCTTGGAAATAACTGCTGCATTTGGCAGCACAGGAGTGCACCCTTGGGAAGTCAAACTGTTGGAAGGCTGTAGCGCCTGCTGTGGCTGTAGAGACTGATACAGGAGAGACAGGTTTTGTTGCAGCTGGGGCAGATGAAGGCGCCCAGTTGGGCTGTTGAAGATGCATTATGGCATTTCTTTTCTCTGTGCTCTTCCCAGCAGTCATTCCTCCTCTGGCCATTGCTACGGATACATAGCCTGACTGACTGTCTCCAGGCAGTTCAGTTGTGTGCAAGGGATTCCCACACGGTGGGGTTGATGTTGCCAACCCTCATGTCACATTCATAGACATCTTTGTAATGCAGAGTTGTTCTGCCAACGGGCCTGCTGCCTGAAGCCAGCTCCTCGTAGAGAACGTCATTGGGGATCCTGCCATCTTCCATTCTATGGACATGACCCAGCCGGAATAGATGTCGCTGAGACAGGAGTGCAAACGTGCTGGGAATGTGGGCTTGGGAGATCACATCTTTGCTTGAAACTCTGTCCTGCCATTTGATACCCAAAATCTTCCTGATGCATTGTGTCTCACTGGTCAGTTACTGCCTATCACTCAACATCCAAAAAACCAAAGTGCTGCACCAACAAGTACAAAATGACCCCTCTGCAGCATCACAAATCCAACTCAATGGTGTGATGTTGGAAAATGTCAATCACTTCTCCTACCTGAGCAGTTATCTTTCCACAAGGGCCGACATGGATGCCGAAATCCAGCATTGCCTGAGCTCTGTGAGTGCAGCTTTCTCCCAGTTGAAGTGCAGAGTGTTTGAGGACTGGGACATTCACAGGGAAACCAAAATGCTTGTTTACAAAGCTATTATACTACCATCCTTACTGTATGCTTGTGAAACATGGACGACTTATAAACCCTATCGCCAACTCCTCAAAAGATTCCATCAATAGTGTCTCTGAAAATTTTTACACATCACTTGGGAAGACAGGTGAACTAATACCAGTGTACTGGAAGAAGCAAAGATCACCAGTGTTGAAGCAACAATTATTCAACATCAACTTCGTTGGACTGGTCATTTTGTCTTCCAAATCAACTACTCTATTCCGAACTTAAAAACGGAAAGCGTAATGCTGGTGGTCAACAAAAGAGGTTTAAAGACTGTCTCAAGGGAAATCTTTAAAAATGTAGTATAAACACCAACAATTGGGAAACACTTACCTGTGAGCGCTCCAATTGGAGAACAGCCTTTACCAAAGGTGTCACGGGCTTTGAAGAGACTTGAACTCAGGATGTAAGGGAGAAACGTGCTAAGAGGAAGGCATGCTTGGCATATCCACACCGTGATCAACTCCTGCCCGAAAACCTATGTCCACACTGTGGAAAGATGTGTGGATCCAGAATTGGCCTCCATAGTCACTTATGGACTCAATATTAAAACTGTGTTCATGGAAGACAATCTTACTCAGCTACGAGTGATCACCGAAGGAGGAGGAGGAGGAGGAGAGAAGCCGGACAACATATGACATATGTGTTGTTCAACCCATTCCTATTCTGCAGGTGTGCAACAAGACTGCACATTTGTGAGGATTCACATGTGGGACCAGCATGTCCACTGATCTCTTGTGTGTGAGCATTTCTGTTCTATCAAAAAAAAACCCCACACCCTTCTTTGCGCATGCCCACGTCATTTCAGGTCCACTGTTCATCCTAGTCAGTCATTGGAGTTTGAAATTGCCTGTAATTATTTGACATGAATGGTGGGGTGGGGGGTTGCTGTAATCAAAATGCTGGGAAAACAGTGTGTTACCAACTGCTACATGACCTGATCTGTGTGTGGGGTGGGGGAGAAAATTCCCCTTCCTTCCAGCACAGTAAATTTCATTACAGGAGCTTAGCTATAATGCCTAAAAGCTTTCCTGGTTCTTAACAGGGCTCCCTCACCCACCGAGACAGCCAGTGTCTGGAAATGTGCCCATCAAATCTGTCTGTCAAGTTACCAGGCTTTTCCAAGACAACTAAAAGGCAGACAGGAAGAAATAGGCAAAGGTCAACCCTTGTCAGTTCTTTGTAAATATAATTGTACTGGCAGCCTGTAAGGCGAGGGGCTGCTCCCTAACAACTTTTGAGTTTGTGGAAAAATTGAATACATATTTTACTTGTGTTCTTTTTCCCCCCCTCCCCCATGGTTTATTCCATTGCTGTTGTTTGTAAAATATTACTGCACAGGAGGTTTTGCAGTTGTATTTTGGTGAGATGTTTATTCAGATAAATCATCTCACGTTCCAGACCGGGTTTGAATTATCTGCTGAGGAAATTTTCTGATTACTGTTCTGGAAATGGTTTATCCATTAATTATGAAAAATCTAAAATTTTAGGTTTCGAAAGAAGCTTCTCCCGGTCTAATTGGGTGCTGGATGGCCATAACCTTGAACAGATCAAATACTTCAGTTATCTAGGGCTCACATTCCATCATACAGGATCTTGGAAGCACCACTGGCAAACCTCCCTTCAAAAGGCGGAGATCACAAAGCTAGCCATACCCAGATTCTTTTTCACAAAGGGCGGCAAATATGTTCCAGCAGCCTTAAGGGTTTTCAACGCAAAACCCGTTTCCCAACTCCTGTATGCTGCAAATGTCTGGCATAATGGGGACCTGCCAAAGCTAGATGGCTTTCAGGCAAAATTTCTACGATCTCTGCTGCAGGTACCCAACTGTGTCCCCAACTCCGTACTTCTGTTAGGAGCTGGTGAATGCCCAATTTCAACTAAAGCGTGGTGGGCTGCCCTAAAACATTGGCTCAGGATTTCAGTGATGATCTAGGGAAGGGTTTGTACCAACACCTGACCAATGAGGAATTTGTCAGCAAATGGCAGAAAACCATGGCTAAAAAAGCCACCTCTATTGGTCTGTCACCCCCCCACCCAAACTGTGTTACCTGAGTTAAGAAGACGCCCAAAAGATGTTAAAGCAAAGATTATGGGATAATGCACACAGTGACTTGCAATCTCGATCACACGCAGTCTGTAGTCCGCTGGCAGTAGGAGTACAATATGGGCATGTCTTTAAGTTAACATCTTACATTAAAAACCTGACAGTACCAAACTATCGAAGGCTTTTCACCAAAGCCAGACTAAACGTCTTTCCTTCTGCAGTGTAGGATGGCAGGTTGAGACGTGTTCCCTACCAGGACAGACTTTGCTCGTGTGCTCAAGACATCGATTCCATAAAACATATTTTGTTGCACTGTGCAAAATATGAGCAAGCCAGGGCTGAACTGATACTACCCTTGTTGGTACCTTTCCCAGGAAAATCAGAGGCTCACTATGTCAGGTTCCTATTGCAAGACCGGACAAATGCTACAACATTAGCAGTTGCAAAGTTTTTATTGGTGGTTGCAAGAACCAATGATCCCTATATTCTGAACAAAATGCTTGTTTAACCTGGTGGTAGGCTGTATGAATTGTGTATTGCTTTGTAACAATTTGTTGGGTCTCTGGGCCGTAATAAAGATTGTTGTTGTTGTATAAATCAGATAAATTGAAGGACTGTCCATAACCTACTTTACCCATTGATAAAACTGAGGACCCATCCAGTATTTGGTCCACTCCAAGCAAACCAGAACCTGCAGGTTTTGCCATTCACTTTAGCATAACTAGAGCATGGCTTGTAAAGGAAACAATCATAAATTACTAAGCCAAACCTGCAAACAGGAACCTTTATACTAAGTTGCTAAGGACCTTTGCTGAATTAGAATCAAAATAGTGCATGGAACCTTTTAAAACTGCACTGATTTTAGCCAAATTTTGCATAGTGATTAACCACTGACTGTACTGATTTCCTGGTTTCTTGGAATTTCTGAACAGCAACGAGCATGGGACTGCTAGATCTCAATACATAATAAATGTAATGTTTGGGTAGCCAATGGGTCTCGAACCTTCAATGAGTTAGAGATTTCCCAGCACGCGAAGACTCCAGATCTGGTTGGACTCCAGCTCCCATCAGCCCTAGCCAGAAAGGCCAAAAAGTGAGAGGTGCAGTCCAGCAACATCGGGATGGCCACATGCACTCCATCCCTGCTCTAAAGCTATACATTCCAAATTCCTTTGTCTGGAGAAGCTACTTTAAAGTCAGTGGTCTACTCTGAAGATGACATGGTCCAATGACTGAAGTTCCTCCCACCCCCCTTTAGAGGTGTGTTTCATCTGCCTACATGAAACCAAAGAGAGAACTGCCGAGAGGATGCTAATGATGCTGATGCTGATATTTCATAACGAGGAACATTTCTCTAGCACTTCCAAGTATTTATTTATCCATTTTCTTACTGACACCAGAATATACTAATCTCAGTACAATTAACATTTGCCATTATTTCCCTGTTTACTTACATATTTATTTATTTTTTAAAAAAACCCTTCGTGCTGTCATTTTAGAACCTTGACGCTTCTTGAGCTATTTTTGTTTGTATTGTGCTAAGCTAGCTTGTTAATAAAAAATGCCCAAAATAAATCGAACAAGTAAATAATCCTAGGAAGAGGGGGCAGGAGATGGTGGAAAGAACGGCGAGAAGATCAACTTCCTAGGGCAAGCCAGAGGGGCAAATCAGAAGGCAACAGGGGTTCTGTCGACATGCAAGAAAGGACTGGCCCCCTTTTCAGGTGAGGCTGGTGGCAGAGACATACCTAGGTGCACAAAAATTAGCCCTCTCCGCTCTTGCTAAGAGTTGCTCGGAGCCCACATGCCCACCTCCCCCAGGCCAATCCTCTGCTGCTCTGGGAAGCTGGGTGAGGCACACATCCTCCTCTGGAAGCCTCAGCAGAGGAATTCAGTCGCTGGGGTGGGAATCTGCAGGGCCCTCTCTCCAGCCAGCCAGTGGCACCATCAGAAGTGCAAGCTGAGCGCCCAGTGGGGGTCAGAGGGAATAATAATAATAATAATAATAATAATAATAATAATAATAATTTATACCCCACCCATCTGGCTGAGTTTCCCCAGCCACTCTGGGCGGCTCCCAATCAAGTGTTAAAAACAATACAGCATTAAATATCAAAAACTTCCCAAAACAGGGCTGCCTTCAGATGTCTCTTAAAGATAAGATAGCTGCTTATTTCCTTCACATCTGAAGGGGGGGCATTCCACAGGGCGGGCGCCACTACCGAGAAGGCCCTCTGTCTGGTTCCCTGTAACCTCACTTCTCGCAATGAGGGAACTGCCAGAAGGCCCTCAGCGCTGGACCTCAGTGTCTGGGCTGAATGATGGGGGTGGAAATGCTCCTTCAGGTATAGAGGACCGAGGCCATTTAGGGCTTCACCAACACTTTGAATTGTGCTTGGAAACGTACTGGGAGCCAATGCAGATCTCTCAGGACCAGTGTTATGTGGTCCCAGTAGCCACTCCCAGTCACCCGTCTAGCTGCCACATTCTGGATTAATTGCAGTTTCCTGGTCACCGGAATGAATGAACCAACATATTAAAATACGTCAACAATTGTGTTGCCTTATATATGTATATATGACTATATACTATTATTTATTTGTTATAAAACATATAGATGATAATGTTACATTTTAGAAAATAAAATAGGTTAACCCATTTAGCTGACGCACTCTTAAAAAACAGACAAATAAAACAGGTATACACTAAGGTCAGTCTTACTCCAGATGAATCAATCCAGAATAATTTGCACCTTCTAGTTCGGCACTGAAATTCCCCATGAAGATGGGAATTATCATTCCCCCACAAAGAGCATCTGTCTTCTTACAGTTATTTGGGTTGGTGAGATTCTTCGTATGTCCTTTGGTGAAAAATCTGTGTTTTGTGTGACCTTGGGTATAGTGCAAGACTTCAGCACTGAAAGCCACATCAGAAATACGTGATGAGATGGAGCACTACATCCCATTTTCAACACTAGACATATGTAATTAACATAATTTGCATATTATACCATCATAAGCCTGGCAGATGCCAGTTCTAACTAGTGAAATGACTATAAAGGGGTGAGAATAGGGAAATTCTCACGTACCTTTCCTAAATCAAATTTGCTTGCAAAAATTAATTCCAATTTATATTCTTCTAATTCTCCCCACCCTTCCATTTTTCTCTGTTAAAATTATTGTTGGTGTTAAGGTGTGGGTGAACATATCAGATGACACAGTGATTCTTCAAACAGCTCTTGTTTATTCACAGGCCAGAACAGAACTGAACTGAAGGGTTCAGCCAGCCTGTTTATATAGAGCTCCACTACAACACAACAGTAACCACTTTCTGTAACTATCCAATCACTGAACGTCACTTTCAATCCCTTATTTGCATATGTGGACCTGAGTGAAAACTATCTACAGTATCCCCCTGCTGGCCCAGGGTGAGAACTTCAGTACATAACAGTTGGATTTAGAGATTTCAAAATAAACAAGTCGTAGAAGTATGTGAAGCTGATAAATAGTGTTATTGCCTTTAACGTTTCATTGTTTGGTGCCTGAAACACTGAATTCAAATTCTACTATTATTTCAAATTTGTGCAACTTTTAATTTCAGCTCCATTGCTCTTACTCTGAAGATACGACTTTCAAGTGCAATAAGAACCATAAGAATTTAGTAAGCTCACTTCATATATGGAATGCAGAAATAGAGCTCTGGGCAAATGAATTTCCTTCTTTTTCTTTGAGTGTTAAAGGTTTTGCATCATTTTTTCAAACAGGCTTCTGATACCATGAAGACTAGAAGCTCACTTAAAAAAAATATTAATAAAGCTTAATTTTGTGAGACTTTAGCATGAGTCTTTAGGCTGCACCATTCATTAGACTTCAGTTCTTACCTGCAGTTAAAAAAAACCCTGAATATGACCTGTGTAAGAGCGATTGCCTGGTGGGGGGGTTGGATCAAAGAATACTGATGGATGTTTCAGGAGTGTCAATTTTGCCCCACGGCCATGGGTGCCCAGAACCGTGGGTGCTATGCAGCATGCATGGCCCTGGCACCAAAATTTGTGAGTGCCCAACTCTTCATGGTGAATTTTGTGGATATTCTGGCATCCAGGGCCCCAGGGAGTTGACTCTTATGGATGTTATATTGTATTTTATTCTATTGTTTATTTTATTCTATTTTTCATTACTAGTTGTTTCATGCATTTATTGTATTACCTGCTCTGGGGGAAAGGGTTGACTATAAGTACTCTAATTTGCTGCAGTTTTTGGCACCTGCTTGGCAGGGGGTTGGACTCGATGGCCCTTGTGGTCTCTTCCAGCTCTATGATTCTATGCTAAAAGCTTTTTTGTTTAAACAAGCCTACCCAGATATGCAAAGCTGACATGCATTTTTATATGTGATTTTGATTTATACTGTATATCTTAATATAATGCACTATTGTATAATTTTGAATATAATGTATATTTTTATAATGTATACTTTTATCATTATAAAATCATAATGTGTATTTTTCAGCTGCTCATTTTATTTCTATTTTGAGGGGGTTTTGTAGGTTCAGCGCCGAGGGCCTTCTGGCGGTTCCCTCACTGAGAGAAGTGAAGTTCTAGGGAACCAGGCAGAGGGCCTTCTTGGCAGTGGCGCCCGCCCTGTGGAACACCCTCCTAAAGGTAAAGGTAAAGGTACCCCTGCCCGTACGGGCCAGTCTTGACAGACTCTGGGGTTGTGCGCCCATCTCACTTAAGAGGCCAGGGGCCAGTGCTGTCCGGAGACACTTCCGGGTCACGTGGCCAGCGTGCATCGCTGCTCTGGCGAGCCAGAGCCGCACACGGAAACGCCGTTTACCTTCCCGCTGGTAAGCGGTCCCTATTTATCTACTTGCACCCGGAGGTGCTTTCGAACTGCTAGGTTGGCAGGTGCTGGGACCGAGCAGCGGGAGCGCACCCCGCCGCAGGGATTCGAACCGCCGACCTTTCGATCGGCAAGTCCTAGGCGCTGAGGCTTTAACCCACAGCGCCACCTGTCAAAGGAAAAAACAACTACCATACTTTTAGAAGACATCTGAAGGCAGCCCTGTTTAGGGAAGCTTTTAATATCTGAAGGACTATTGTATTTTAATATTTTGTTGGTAGCCTCCCAGTGGCTGGGGAAACCCAGCCAGATGGACAGGGTATAAACAATAAATTGTTGTTGTTGTTGTTATAACCCTGAATTCTACTGATAATTTTTATGGGTTGTATCCAACACTGCTAACGCAAGTTCCCCTCATGCAATGGGATTTCCCCTTCCTCTCATGTCTCTGCATACCCTCAAAAACTCTTCAGCCCAATATTCATTTTATATTTCGCATTGACCGCTTAGAGGTTTTTATGATTAAGCAGTAGGCAAATTACATTTAATGAATGAGTAAATGAATATAATTAATAAATAAATCAACACGCCTTCTTTTGTGACAAGCTGAAGAAGTTGTGTTGAGGATGACATGACAGCATAAAAGTACCATTGGTTGGTCATAGAACTTAGCCTCTGGCTTAGTTTAAAGTAGCACCTGGGACTAATCTACACTTGTGAGTTACAATGTTAAAAATACGTTATAAAAATGTGACACGAGGGGGTGCTGTCAATGGAAAACTGCATTGAGAGCTATATAACATGTGTGTTTTTCTTAGCGTTTTTTAAGATCAGCGTAGATTCAGCCCTGATATCACATTGCTTAACTAAGTAGAGCAGGGAATGTTTGGAGATGCTCAAAATGTACCCTTCCAATGTTGACTGTGGTGCTAAATGGCATGTAAATTATTTAATTAAACAACTGAATAGTAGCAAGCGGACATTTTGAGTTGGAAGAGAAGGAAGGAAGGAAGGAAGGAAGGGAGGAAGGAAGGGAGGAAGGAAGGAAGGAAGGAATCTTTTGCTGTAGCTTCCAGAATGGTAGCTAAGCCAATTATCCTGTATAAGAAAATTATGTCCAGATTATACAGGTTATAAGTGAGGAGTGAGAGAAGTTTCAGAGTGTCTGTGTGTTTTCCAATGTACCCCCAATAATAGCCAAATTATAACAATAACAATTAATTGAGAGAGGTCTCCAAATTAACCCAACAACAGGCGAAAATGCAAAGTGATTTGGGCTGCAGTGCATTATGTCACATCCTTCTGGGTTTTCCTGCAATGATTCGCCAAAAATCCCCAGGAAGAAATAGTTGAGACCTGATATACTGAGTACTCTTAAATTACACAGCAGCTTCAAGTACAGTGCACAAAGAGACAGAAGCAGGGTGAATAAGTACATTTCAGGCTGTCATGTCCATGAACTGGGAAAGCTCGCCGGCTCATTGAATCATTTTCGAGTGCCCTGGCTCATCCATCGATTCTACAGTAGGCACCTCGGTCAGGATATTCGGAGATGAAAGCTGGAGCAATACAGAGCTGGCTGTAATTCTTGATAAAACATACACTAAGTATTTTTGTTGACTCCAGCATGACATTTCCAAGGTGGTTGGGAAATCAGGCCATTTATTACATGGGATCCGAATCAATGATGAGAGAGAGGTGGGGGGAGAGAAATGGTGGAGGAAGGGGTGGGTAGGAAGAAAGTTCAGCAGGAAATCTAGTGAAATTACTATATCCCAGTAGAACTGCAGGAAAAACTGACTTGCATATCTGAATGTCTCTCTGGGGCCACATTTCTGGACTTGACAGTTTGAGGAAACATCTGTTTCATTATAGGTTATAATAATAATATTATAATAATTTATTATTTATACCCCGCCCATCTGGCTGGGTCCCCCCAGCCACTCTGGGCGGCTTCCAACAAAACACTAAAATACAATAACCTATTAAACATTAAAAACTTCCCTAAACAGGGCTGCCTTTAGATGTCTTCTAAAAGTTTGGTAGTTATTTTTCTCTTTGACATCTGGTGGGAGGGTGTTCCACAGGGCAGGCGCCACTACCGAGAAGGCCCTCTGCTTGGTTCACTGTAACTTGGCTTCTCGCAGAGAGGGAACCGCCAGAAGGCCCTTGGAGCTGGACCTCAGTGTCTGGGTAGAACGATGGGGGTGGAGACGCTCCTTCAGATATACTGGACCGAGGCCATTTAGGGCTTTAAAGGTCAGCACCAACACTTTGAATTGTGCTTGGAAATATACTGGGAGCCAGTGTAGGTCTTTCAAGACTGGTGTTATGTGGTCTCGGTGGCCTCTCCCAGTCACCAATCTAGCTGCCGCATTCTGGATTAATTGTAGTTTCGGGGTCACCTTCAAAGGTAGCCCCACATAGAGCACATTGCAGTAGTCCAAGCGAGAGATAACCAGAGCATGCACCACTCTGGCGAGACAATCCACGGGCAGGTAGGGTCTCAGCCTGCATACCAGATGGAGCTGATAAACAGCTGTCCTGGACACAGAATTTACCTGTGCCTCCATGGACAGCTGTGAGTTCAGAATGACTCCCAGGCTGCGCACCTGGTCCTTCAGGTTAGAATTTAGCACAGGGATTGGGAAGCTGTGACCCACCAAATGCCATTGAGCTCCAAGTCCCATCATTCTTGACCATGCCGACTAAGCCTGATAGGAGTCCAACAACATCTGGAGAGCCACAGTAGGCAATCATTACAGGCACTGCTTTTCTCAGAACATCTCATCATTCTGAAAAATATATCCCTGTGAGAATCCCTACTGCTTTTGTGTTGTATAGGTCCTCATAGGACCAGCCCACCCATGAGGCAAGGTGAGATGAGCACCTCAGGTGGCAGGATCCACAGGGACAGCAGCTCTGGCCTCCAGTGCCCACTGCCACTGCAAGATGGCAGCAACAGCTGCAGCATGCTCCTTGGAGGCCAAATCTGCTGCCTCCTCGGTAGTTCCTGCATGCTCCCTCTTGGTTAATCGGAGGCACTGGTGGTTTCCTCACCCCTTGTTCTTGATATAAATCTTTATTTCCCCCTTGTTCCTGATGTAGATCTTCATTCACCCCTTACTCCCTAGGGAGAGCGCCATTTTGTGATTCACCTCAGGTGCCAAAACGTCTTGGGCTGGCCCCAGATCCTCACAGAGGAATAAGCAACAATAACTTACGCATTGTGACAAAAAAGAGGAGAAGGAATGCATCACCAAAAAAATGACAACAGAGGACACAGCCATGCATAAATTTACATTCACTAGGTGTGTTGTTTTTTTATGTATAGATGCAAATACAGAAAGTATTCTGATTTAAGTAGCAATGCATCTCACCAGAGTGGCGAAGGCTGTGGCCAGGTGACCTGTGTCAGCCACAAAATTATGGACCCTTGGAGTGGTATTATCCTCTTGAATTGAGTAACTTCTTTGGAGAAATAAACATTCCTCCTAGTTGTGAAAGCTGCATTCAGGCCCCTGAAAGTCTTTTGAGGTGTTATAATCGGAGGAAGTTCTTCAAAACAGAAGCTTATCCGGAAGCCTGTCATCAGCTGCTCAGAGTATCTTCAGTACAACAGTAATAATTTTTGTGCTCTGTGGTTCATTGTAAGCCTTGCTGAAATGTATTATTTGCGAGCGTACTGATAATTGCCAGCTATTTAGACTGACTAGGGCACTCTTCAGCAATTTTTGTGCTGTTTGGTTCTTTGTAAGCCTTGCCAGAATATACACTTTGAACTTGTATTGATACTTTGTCTATTTTAGTGCAAAAGCCTTTTCATTATCAATATATTGTTGTTTCTTATCAGGTGTCCTTCAGCATTTTTTTGTGGTCGTTACACAGAACTGTGCTTTTGTATAAGATTTTTATTTGTTTGTTTGTTTCAGGCA
Organism: Podarcis cretensis; assembly: GCF_951804945.1. NCBI lineage: Eukaryota > Metazoa > Chordata > Lepidosauria > Squamata > Lacertidae > Podarcis > Podarcis cretensis. The sequence continues at coordinate 18,388,642 of NC_137175.1, forward strand.
AGCTGTGTGCCTGCTTACTCTGCTTTCCAGGTGATAACTGCAGCTGAGAAGCCTCAAGTCTTCTTTTTTTATTTCAACCTTTAAACTGGACTTGGACTGGGCAGCCCTTCAAACAGAGAACTCTCCTCTGTAAAGCAGCCCACCTTAGAGGGAAAGCAGAAGTAAACAGGGAAGAATTATGCAAGTCTTTCAGATGAGGGCTTCAGTACAGATTCCCATCATGCTTTGTGGTGCGTTTTGGTTTGAACAGCAATGCTGTGGCAGATAAGGTGGCCTGGGGTCCACTGGACATATGTAGACTGGACTTAAACTGGATCTTTTGTAGATCTTTTTCTTATCCCAAATTCAACACTCATCCCAAATTCAGCATATATATTTAAAGCACACTGCTTCTCCCAAAGAACCCTGGGAGCTATACTTTACTCCTATGTGTCCCACCACCCTTAACAAACTACATTTCCCAGGATTCTTTGCAGGGGAAGCCATGTGCTTTAAATGCACATTAAATGTGCTTTAAAGGTCTGGTGTGGATGTGGCCTAAGAACAGGAGCCAGCAAACGCTTTCAGCTGGGGGCCAGTCCACTGTCCCTCAGACCTTGTAGGAGGCCGGACTATATTTTGAAGGGGGGGTGGGAGAAGAAGAAGAAGAGTTTGGATTTGATATCCCGCTTTATCACTACCAGAAGCCTCAAAGCGGCTAACATTCTCCTTTCTCTTCCTCCCCCACAACAAACACTCTGTGTGGTGAGTGGGGCTGAGAGACTTCAAAGAAGCGCAAGGTCACCCAGCAGCTGCATGTGGAGGAGCGGAGACATGAACCCGGTTCCCCAGATTACAAATCTACTGCTCTTAACCACTACACCACACTGGCTCTCCTATGCCCCACAAATAACCCAGAGATGCATTTTAAATAAAAGGACACATTCTACTCATGTAAAAACATGCTGATTCCTGGACCGTCCGTGGGCCAGATTTAGAAGGCGATTGGGCCGGATCTGGCCCCCGGGCCTTAGTTTGCCTACCCATGCCTTAGGCTTAGATCTTGCCTCCTTCTCCAGGAAGACTTAAGCCGTTATGTGGCACTGGGGGGGTGTCATTGGAGGCAGGTTATATTTCTCGTAGCAGAGGTCCCAGTGAAGGAAGTACTTACCTAATTGTCTCCTTTTGCAGTCTCTCTCCATCAGCAATGGAGCGCCTGAAAGGCAGGGGACTGGGGGCAGAATCCCGACCACGAGGAGTTTGCATGAAGATTTGACTTTTGATAAACAACAAAGCAGACTAGTGCTGCGCTAGCTATTTTTAACCCACCTTGTGAGTGTGCTTTTTTTATTGCTTTATACAGCATATCTGATTCCCTCTAAAGCACAAACTAAAAAATCTATCCGGCTGTCATTTGCTGCATAGTGCCATCTATCATCATGCATCTTGGCAGTTCCAGTGCATGAGAGAGAGAGGAAGGGGAGTTGAGACAGGAGGCACAGTCAAGGACTTTCACATGTAACAATGGGGGAGGGAAAAAAAACTTGTCACAATTATTTATGACTCTTGCTGGGGCACATAATAGGACACATAAAACCTCTGTTTCAGTTTCAAGCACCCTCACATCCCTGCTCCCTTGTTGAAGTTGGTCGCAGGCAGTTTTTGCTTTACACATACAATTTCCTGAACAATGCCGAACACTTGCGAAGTGACAGTGACAAATACAAAAGAAGCCGGCTTCAGCTCCCTGGGCTGTTAGGAGAACGCCGGTGTCAATAATCGAGGAGGTGTGCCAATGATACCCAAATGCCAGCATGGGAAGCCACTTCCTCTGTCAGCCGTCTTCAATGCACATACACACACACACCCCACAATTTATCTGAGGGCCTGAAATTAGGTGATCCAGCCAGAACCAGCCCTGCTGTGAGGCAGACCATGAGGAAGCAGCTGCCCCATGAAGAAAGGTTGGAACATTTGGGGCTTTTTAGTTTGGAGGTGAGCAAGGGGCAAAATTGTATAGAACTGTATACAGTGGTACCTCAGGTTAAGAACTTAATTCATTCCGGACGTCCGTTCTTAACCTGAAACTGTTCTTAACCTGTTCTTAACCTGTTCTTAACCTGTTCTTAACTTTAGCTAATGGGGCCTCCCGCTGTTGCTGCACCACAGTTGTGCGATTTCTGTTCTCATCCTGAAACAAAGTTCTTAACCCGAGGTACTATTTCTGGGTTAGCGGACTCTGTAACCTGAAGCGTCTGTAACCGGAAGCATCTGTAACCTGAAGTGTCTGTAACCCAAGGTACCACTGTACAATTATTCATAGCATGGAGAAAGTGGGTAGACAAACGTTTTTCTCCCTCTGTAGAACCATAACACTAGAACAGTGTTTCCCAAACTTGGGTCTCCAGCCATTTTTTGAACTACAGTTCCCATCATCCCTGACCACTGGTCCTGCTAGCTAGGGATGACGAGAGTTGTAGTCCAAAAAGCCAAGATTGGGAAACACTGTGCTAGAACCGGGGACACCCAGTGAAGCTGACTGTTGGAAGATTCAAGACCGACAAAAGAAGGTTATTTTTCACCAAGTGCAGAGTTAAACTATGGAATCACTCCCACAAGGGGAACTGATGGCCAGTGGGTGCCAACCTGGATGGCTATTGAAATATACCCGGAGTCGAGTGTGGATTTCATGCTCTTTATTCAGCTCATAGTAGTGAGGAATGGAACTTCCCCCGAAATGTCTGCTTTATATACAATATTTACACAATGGGCCCCACGTGATTGGCTAGTTCCGGGATTCTCCTGTAGGCCAATCAGACTGCTGCATTCTGGATCCTATTGTTCTAGGGCCAATCAGACGGCTGCATTCTGGATCCTATTGTTCTAGGGCCAATCAGATGGCTGCATTCTGGATCCTATTGTTCTAGGGCCAATCAAATGGCTGCATTCTGAATCCTATTGTTCTTGGACACCAATCAGGCTGCTGCAATTTGGATCCTATTCAACTCAGTACATAAGAGCTATAAAAGAGGATTAAGCAAATTCATGTTGAATAAGGACATCAGTGGCTGCTAACCATGGTGGTTGTGTTCTACCTCCACTGACGGAGGCAAGATGCTTCTTAATACCAGTTGGTGGAAACCATGGGTGGGGAGAGGGATGTTGCACTTGTGGGCTTCCCATAGGCATCGGGTTGGACACTCTTGAGAAAAGGATGCAGGCCGGATCTTGCAGACTGTTCTTAATGCTCCTTTGACAGCTGTCACTTACGGCAGCAGAAGCGGGGCTGCAGGCTGGCATGCCATTTGGCCCAGATGTGGTCGTGTGCCAGCTGTGAGAACAGCTCAGGATCCAATGAACTCTCCTTTATTGGAAGGTTTTTCTAAACAGATGTTGAATGGTCATCCATCAGGGATTTTTAGTTGCTGTCTTATAGAGGGCCAGGGTAGATGACTCTACAATTCTACAATTCTGTGGTTCCAACTCTACAATTCTGTGGTTCTATGATAGAGAGGGTCTTGTGGCAAAGTCTCTGCGGCATTTTGATGGACTCATCGAAAGCCGAAGGCCATGGTGGCAATCACTCTTTTAGTACCTACAGTTTTCATTACTGGTGTTACAGTTCTTTCACGTGCTCTAAAAAGACATGCTAAGCCGAAAAAGAGAAGCAAAGGCACAATTGATGTAGATGCGCATTTGCATGTGGGTTTGGGTCTCAATGTTCATCCAGCCCTCTTTGAACTTGCTAGGTGTTTCTAATATGCACATATTTATCTGGGACCAAGAACTTGCACACAAGAAAGTACAAATTGAACCATGACTGTGCTGCCACAGCTCTCCAGAGTTTCAACCAATCAATCATTTTATTTGTATTCCACCATTCTAAAGTTAAAACCATGCTCGAGATGGCTTAAAACATAAGAAACACTACAAACATAACAAAAGTGGTGATATACAATAAACAAAACATTAAAAATGCACAGCCAAATTGAACAATTGCCATAAAAATCATAAAATACAAAAGAAAGATACAAAAACAACAGCAGAAACTCAGAGAGAGAGAGAGAGAGAGAGAGAGCAAAGACCCCTAAACAATACCCCAGCCCAAGATTCTGTTCAGTAGCCTCAGCTTTGTAGCTGGAGTCAATCCAAGCCCTGCTCTCCACCCTGCCAGGTGGGAAAAGGCCTGCAAGGGTTTTCCAGGACTCATAGCTAACATGGCTTCTGGCCTCTTCAGCAGCCTCAGCTTTTGTAGCTGGAGTCAGTCCTGGGTTGACCAATTTCAGGCAGGGGCTTCTCCCAGACCTACCTGGAGATACTAGGGATTAAATCTGGGACCTTCTGTATATAAAGCAGATTGTCTGCTACTGAGCTATGTTCCTTCCCTGTCCATGCACACATCTGAAATCGTGATTAGCCTCATTTAGAGCGTTCCATTTCCCCAACAACTGCTCTGCATTTGATATCCATTCAACAGCTTTCTCATGGTTCATTCTGCTCTTATTAGTAAAAGTATTCAGTTGTGAAGCTTTCACAAAAGAATATACCTGAACTGCTCACAAAATTGCAGTGAATTGTGTGCATAAATTTGGTATATAGGCACACTCTCTTTTTTTGCATTAGCATTCTTAACAGATTTTGATAATCTGTGATCATAATCCATTTTCATGATGCCATAAAATAACATGCAAGCTGAAATAACAACACATTCTTTTTTTATGTTGCTCGAAAATGTAATTCCCTTTCCCTCATTTCCAAATATATTACTGTCGCATAACTTGCATTGCAGGAGATTTCCTGAAAGTGGACTATTGAAAGCTTCAGGGATCTGCAAAGATTTTATCTCCCATCAAATATATACTTACTTTTCACATTGCTTATGAGAAAGATAGACCAATTTCCCAAAGTAAAAGAAAAAAGAAAAAAAGTTATTTTTAAACAGACTCTTGAATGATTTGGATTAGATTCCCCCCCCCTAAAAATTATTATACAAAACTTCCAGCTCTGTTTGGAACCTCCCCGCCCCCCGCAATCCCTGCCACCGCCAAAGATACCACAGGATATTCTTTGTCTGAGATTATGACACCAATTTAGCAAGATGTGGCAAACATACAGCTACCAAGGAAATAGTTCCTTAGCAACAAGGAACCTATTGACAAGCCTCAGCACAGAACCCATTTTCATTCCCATACCATGCTGCTTCTAGGTTTTCACTCTCCACCCCCCTTCCCCCCCTCCCAGTTCTTTATGGCAGGTGCACAAATGTGACATCAAAAAGCCAAATCCTGCTTTTGGATGAACGTGAACATGAGCAGAGATCATGCACACTTTTCTGAAAAGAGAATTAAGCTTCAGATGGGACTACTTCACGATCCAGACCAGGGGTAGGCAACCTAAGGCCCGGGAGCCGGAGGCGGCCCAATCGCCTTCTCAATCCGGCCCATGGACGGTCTGGGAATCAGCGTGTTTTTACATGAGTAGAATGTGTGCTTTTATTTAAAATGCATATCTGGGTTATTTGTGGGGCATAGTAATTCGTTCATTATTTTTTTCTAAGATATAGTTTGACCCACCACATGGTCTGAGGGACAGTGGACTGGCCCAAGGCTGAAAAAGGTTGCTGACCCCTGATCATAGCTGTCAACTTTTCCCTTTTCTTGCAAGGAATCATATTAGGAATAAGGGGATTACCTTTTAAATAAGGGAAACGTTGACAGCTATGCCACTGATCCAGACTGCCGCCATTTTTGCATAGCGGTCAGACACATACTAGCAAATTCAGGTTGTGCAATTAAAGTTGATATGGCACTCTTACACACACACACACACACACACACACACACACACTCCATATCCCCACAAACCAGACTTTTTGCAGTAAGGAAAGTGAGGGGGAAATGCACGGGAAAGAGTGGCCTATCACCTGCTTGGGGGAACATCGTATTGCCTCCCCACAAGCGAATCGGAAAGAATGCCCAATTAATAGCCATCCTCATCTAACCTTCCCACAAACTTTGTGCAAACAAATCAGGGCGAGTGCTCCATAAACAGGTCACCTGACCCTACAGCTCAGGCCCTTTGAACCTTTGCATTTTATTATTCATACATGGCTCTACTTCGTCACTGTGAGCTGTTTCCCCTTTCCATCTGTCAAAGGGCTGATGCAATGATAAATACACAGCCCAGCCAAGGGCCTGATTTTGAAAAGTTCATTTTTGCATAGCCTATAACAATCCTATGAGTTTGGGGTAGGGCGTAGCTTTCTGTAAATATGCACAGGCAAGGGGTGTTCTTGCACAATTTTTTGACAAACAGCAGCAAGCAGCAAATGGGAAACACACTTTTAAAAGGTATATAGCTGTAGGAAGCTGAGGCACGTGCAACTTCATTTCCTTACCTTGATGTCTGGGGGGGGGGGAGCCTTCTTCGCTCCCTTGCCTCCTTCGCTCTGTTGTTTCCCTGTGATTCCCTGGGGGACCTTCAAGTTTGCAGAAGTACAAAAAAGGGGATGGGGTGGGGGAGTGCCTAAGGAGCAGCAAGACCCAAAACAGGGAATTGAGAACCAAGCATGTTCAATGGCCACAGAACACTGAGAATCTATTGGTGGTGGGGAGGAAACCTGGAGGAAGGATATGGAATGGAGTATGCTGCCAACATAGCAGTTCGAAAGCACATCAAAGTGCAAGTAGATAAATAGGTACCGCTCCGGCGGGAAGGTAAACGGCGTTTCCGTGCGCTGCTCTGGTTCGCCAGAAGTGGCTTAGTCATGCTGGCCACATGACCTGGAAGCTGTATGCCGGCTCCCTCGGCCAATAAAGCGAGATGAGCGCCGCAACCCCAGAGTCGGTCACAACTGGACCTAATGGTCAGGGGTCCCTTTACCTTTTTTATGCTGCAAAGGGGCACAGGTGGCTCACTGGCTGGAGCCCTGCACAGGACCATTCCATGCTGTGACATTCTGCTGCAAGTCCCATGTGTGTATACGAACAGCAAACTTCAGTTCAAAAGGAAAGCAGGGCCATCCCAGAGCAAGATAGTAGGTCTGCGTCCTTGGGCAACTTTAGAAGGCGTGAGGGGAGGGAGGAACTGCTGTGGCCCCCTCCTGATAGTGGCAATGCTGTCACTCCCTGGGGTTACAATGGGGTGTAACGAGGCAGCTGAATGGACAGGGGTGCTCTGGGCTGGATGCAGCCAGTGGCGGAGGAAGGGGGTGCAGGGTGTGTGGGTGTCATCCCTGAGGGGGGTGACAAAATGACAAAAATATGAGTTTTAAAACATAATTTTAAAAAATTGGGCCCACGAAGCTTTTTAGTTCAGTCAAAAAACGTAACAAAATGTGGCTGGCACTGGGAGCGACACCATGGAGGCCAGCAGTTACCATGGGGCCTGCAGCATGCCCAAGCCATGTGTCCCTCCTAGGAGTGATGTGTTGGCTTGAGCGCCTGAAGGCTCCACACTGCCTAAAACGGCAGCGTGGGACTTGTGTCTGCCCTCTGCCTCTCCCTCAGGTGACCTACAGCTGAGGGGGAGGTGGCGGAGAGGCACCACGCAGCGCGCCCTGCTCCTGGCTGCAGGATGCGCGCACTGTCCCCGGCACCCGAGCGGCTAGCTACGCTGCTGGATGCAGCAGCCTGGTAAATGAGCTCACATTTGTAGGATAACATTGCCACTAGCTCCTTCCTGACAGATGCAGTGCCACTGCTACCAGGAGAGCCTCGTTGCTGTTCCACCCCAACTCACACACCATCATGCATCACTGCTAGGTATAAATCAGTTTGTTTCTAAATTAAAGGAAAAGGTGAAAACCTCAAAGCCAACGAGGACTGTGTGTGAGATATGTTTATGTGCTTGCCACCCAGTGGCCAAAAGGCAAAAGTATTTCATAAGGAAATATTGGAACTGAGCGTGCTCCAGGCCTGTGTTCTTGGGAGTCGTTCCAAGATGGATGCCAGCCTGAAAACAGTACAGCGAGAACCAGGAAATAAAAACAGTTATCTGTTCATCTTGCTGGTGTAGCCTACATACATAATAGCAAGCTCAGTGGTCTCCAAGAATGTGGCTGGCTGGCACCTAAACAAGAGGGAGGGAGGATATACTGCAACATTTTGTTGTAGGATGCATCTCCATGCTCTGCCACTGGCCTATGGGGTGTTCGCTGAAATATCTGTGAAAGCACGCCCAGGGTAGCCAATGGGGAGCCCTCCAGATTATAGCACTGGATTCCAGTTGCCAACAGCCCCAGGCAGCAGGGATGATGGGAGATGTAGTTCAGCAATATCTGAAGGGCACAACATTGACAAACTCTACTGCATGCCTTACCAAGGGCTATTTCCGTGTTCTCTCTTATTGCGACCCAAATTGCTGCACCCTTCTTCTAGATTTCCCATTTCCACTAGTGTCTCTGTCTGTCTGTCTTTTAAGCCACCATGCTGGTGATAGCTCTGAGGTAGCTGATTGCAGTACTGCTCTCTAGAGGACTTCTTCTTGCATGGAGCACTTTGTAGAGACAGTTTGAATATTTTTCATTCTTCTTTGTCGACTTTATGACATCAATTTAGCAAGACATGGCAAGCATACAGCTACCAGGGAAATAGTTTCCTTAGCAACAGGGAACCTATTAACAACTCTCTACACAGAACCCACTTTAACCCCAAACCATGTTGTCTGCTTCTGGTTTTTTTCCCCTGTTTTCTTCTGTCCTTTTCATGTAACTAAAAATTTCGGTCTTAAATGTCCCCTCTTTTAATGCAGAATTTGATGTCTAGTTTTTTTTTTAATGTTTATGTTAGACAAACAAGCAAACAAAAATCTAGTGGCAAACGCCCAAATGGCTGTGTTTTGTTTTGATATATTGGAAACATAACAAATGTGATCTTGTTGATTCAAAGAATGAACCACGATGTAAGCATTTCCAAGAAAAGAATACATCCCATTTGTCGTTACTTTGCATTTTGAAAATGTTAGAATAAATTAAATGATCAATTTGGTGGGTTGGGTATTATTAAAGACACTTATAAACCTCCTTTTAGGGCAAGACCCTCCCAAGGGAGCAGGGCCGACCATCTCACTAGGTCACACACGTTAAGTATAGTGATTTAATTTACTGAAAATTGCGAATGCTTAGATGCATGGCTGTAATTCTGGAATGTTCCCCAGCAACTCTCGTGTGTGTGTGGTTAATTTTGGTCACATGGGAGGTATCTTCTTACATTCTCCTTTTTGGATTTTGTGTGTGAGTGACTTGACTGTAATGGCTGCATCTCCACGAACACTGAAGGAAAGACTGTGTTAGATAACTCCCCCTCTCTCTCTCTCTCTCTCTCTCTCTCTCTCTCTCTCTCTCGTCAGTAGAGGAGAGGACCACTAATGTTTCTGTGTGAATGTATGTGACAGAGAAACGTACAGAAGTTGATGTTCTCCCAAAGCAGCAGTGGGAAGGAGAAAATGGAAACCTCTCAGAAGGAACCGCATGCCCTCGCTGGGTTATGTGTGGAAGGCTGTGTGCATGCACTGCAAAGAGAAGAAGACACAGTTTGCTTGAATGTTCAAGGAAGAAGCTGTAATCTCCAACTAAGAAAAAACAAGCCTGTGCTTGGATAAGCATGAGAATGTAAATTCTTGGCATATATTCTTCTTTAGCTATATGTTCTGCAAGTAAAAGCTTCTGAATATTTCAACAAGTGTTTGGACATTGTTTTAATTTCAAGGAAAGACTCAGCACTGCACATCATTTGGCTTCCTAGCTGCAATTTAATTACTCTGCAAATGGAGTGAGGCATTTACCTCAGGCAATGTCCGTGGCAGCAGTAGCCTTGGTCATTCCTCCTGAGCTCCCTGGCTGTCCAGTTCCAGTCTAGTTGAAGAATCCTAAAAAGTGGGAGCAGGAGCCTCAAAGTACCCCGTCACCTGAACAGTAGACTGGGCAGGCACAGGGGTCACCTATTCAATATCCATCACTATGGTGAGTTGCACTGCATTCCTATTTAAATAATGGCAATTGTTTCTACATTTCCTCTCTTGTTCTTCTCTTCGGTGATGTGTTTTCTCTTTTCAACAATGCGCCAGTTACCATGATATTCCAGTATGGACTGCATTGAATTCTTGGACACCTGGGGAACATTTATGGCAGGGGAGGCAAGGCTCAGAGGCCAAATGTGGCCCTTGAAACTGTTCTCAGGTCATACCCATCAATGGCCCTGCTTCACACATTTTGGCCTGTCCAGAATGTTCCCTGGTACTCTCAAAATGTCTCTTGCTTGTCCAGTTGGAGGGTGGAGAGAGGGGTATAAATATGTGTACAAGTTAGCCTACAGCACAAAGGTCCAATTCATAGCTGTTGCCCCGCCCACTTTTGCTTCTGGCCCCGCCCACCTCAGAGGGAATGCAGAGCTCAGGCTGGAAAAGATTCCCCACCTCTGACCTAGAGCGTATTGGCTCATTTTGATCTTACGATAATGGATTTTGAGATGTCTTTGACCCAAGGACAAAGTCCCTCAAATAGAATCACAGAATCATAGAAATGTAGGGTTGCCAAGGACCCTGAGAATCATCTAGTCCAGCCCCCTGTGATTAGACATATACTAAAACCGACAACATTTATGTTTCAGTTTCCAAACATAGGTATTTTTGCACTGATACTTTGAGATTTGTGGCCCATTGCAACACAGATATCAGATCATTTGCGCACAATTCTAGTAAAAAATGAGACCTCCCTACCTGTGGAAGAAACCGTACCCTACAGGCAATACCTGTGCCTGTGACATTAACATCTGAAGTATGAGAAAAGACATCCTGCAGAAATCTACTTTTGTCTTGAAACATTTCCATAAGCTCTGTTTAAACCCAATGGGGTTTACTCATGAACAGGAACACTCTATAACTGTCTTTAAACTGATTCTGCCTTTCGTCCCACAGACAGCTCGGAAATAGTGTTCTGCAGTGAAAAATATCTATCAAAATAGCTAAACCTATTGGCTAGAGGCATTGCTATTTTGTTTTGAGAGGAAAGCTCTGAATATTCAGATACTTGAACTTGTGTTGGCCGTCCAAGAACTTTCATCTCTTGCTGTTAAACTGTTTCATTTAAATTGCTATCTCAGCAGCCCCCTGTTGAGTGTCTATTTTATTCTGAATGGCTGTGATTTGATTATCTCTTTCCATGCACCCTAGCAATAGTGTGGATATGCTTAAGTATAATTAGATGAAGTGTGATGTAAGCACCAACAATATTTTCTAGCCATTGGTTTTTAGAAAACCTTGCTAGGGAGAAGCCAAGCAATAAACTGATTTTTTATTTTTTTTCTAGTTTTCATGTAAATTAACAGTATTATAATCCATCATATACTTTAACATTAGTTTTTCTCCAATTCGAAAAGAAACTCTGATTAAAAACATAATTTAATACAAATTATTCAGTGGAGCATAATAAGGGAAAATATCTTCCAACCATAAAACTTTCACAGACATTTGGGCAAAGACAATAATGGTTTTGCAAAAGTTGTTTAAAATGACTTGGGGAAAGATGCTTCCTTATTCTTCTTCTCTTTTTTTATCCTTTGTTGCATTTTGAGGCTAATTTGTTTGTTGTTTTTTTCTTGTGTGCAGATGCATTTAACATTGTTGCCTTTGGGAGGGGGGTTGGTGTGAGGGCTTAAACTTTTAGTTTCAAAATATTTCCTTTCATTTGCATCCTACCTTTATTTCTTCATAGAATCCAAGGTGCCAGACATAGTTCCCAAGCAATCTCCTATCCAGGCATTAACCTAGCCCACACCTGCTTAGCATCCGTAAGATGCTTGTCTCATGTGCCTTCTGACCATACCTGGAACCTTTTGGACCAGGTGACTAGAAAAGCAAGATGCTAGGCTCTTGCCCCATCTTCACTATGTATCATACCACTTTAAAGAGTACCCAGAGCTTCCCCCAGAGCATTCTGGGAACTATGGTTTGTAAAGACAGCTGAGAGTTGTCAGGTGACCTGCTGTTCCCCTCACTGAGCTACAATTCCCAGAGTTTCCTGAGAAGAGGGATTGATCATTTAACCACTTTAGGAACTGTGACTCCGTGTGGGGAATAGGGCTCTCCTAGCAACACTCAGCGACCTTCACAAACTGCAGTTCTCAGGATTCTTTGGGTGAAGCCAAATAACGCAGTGGCGTGATACTACATTCAAACTGTAGTTCAGGTGGGGCCTCAGTTGCTCCTGCTCCATATACACAGTTCTCTTTTTTTTTAGCTGTACATGAAGATAAATATACAGCATTTGTCCTTGGCCTGCTGAGTCAGGTCTAAAGGTTAAGCCATGAGGGAGACTGAGGAACAAGACAGAAGTCAGACTGGATTTTTTTTTTTTTTAAAGGATCCAGGAGCTCAGGAAGACCTTGAACTTCAAATAAGGCTCAGCTGGAATAGGAAGCCAAGCCCTTTTATACCAAACAGGAAGCCACGGACCAGGAAGAGACTGGAGTCACTTCAGCATCTGAAGCAGGGAAGTAAGAAGGCATCCACTTCCATTCACACGCAGCACTGTTTCCATTCCACTGCAATTCAACTTCAGACAAAAATTATGTTATTCTCTCTCTGTCTGCTGTGGCAGAATTTTATATAATTAATTTGTTATGAGGGTTTTTGGGGGGGGCGATAGGCTGAATGCCTTTTAATTTTTGGAATAGCCAAGCTCGCTACCTAGTGAGGTGATGGGTCATTAAGGGGAACAAAGGAAGGGGCTCTGTGTGAGATAGCAAATTGGTTGGGCCCCCTCCCCCAAATAGTGGGTAGCCAGAAAGTCAAAGCCAGAGTTGAGAGCAGAGACTGTGAAGTGGTGTGAGCTGAAAGCAAAGCAGCAAGCCGAGAGAGAGAGTCAAAGCAATGCTTGATTTCTGTTTGAATCCAAGGCTGCCGCTATGGTGGAAGCAAGACCCTTTCTGGGTGTTAATGCTATGAATGCTGTCGTAAGCTCAGGTTGTATAATACTAATAATATAAAAACAATAGTTTTATTATTTGTACCCCGCCCATCTGGCTGGGTTTCCCCAGCCACTCTGAGCGGCTCCCAACAGAACACTAAAAACAGAATAAAACTTCACACATTAAAAACTTCCCTAAACAGGGCTGCCTTCACATGTCTTCTAAAAGTCAGATAGTTGTTTATTTTCTTGACATCTGATGGGAGGCCGTTCCACAGGGCGGGTACGACTACCGAGAAGGCCCTCTGCCTGGTTGCCTGTAACCTCACTTCTAACAGTGAGGGAACCGCCAGAAGACCATCAGTGCTGGACGTCAGTAAATAAACCGTATATCATAAAGATACCACAATCTCCACTGTACCACATTCCAAAGGAAACAGGAATCCCGGAAATCCTGGGATCTCACACCGCTTGGAGATTGAGATGGCGCACAACAAATTTATAGTACTCCACACCATTCATTTAAATGCAGAAGAAATGCAGTGAAGATGCAGGGGGAGAGGTAATCCATTATATATCTTTGTGGACGGATAACAATAGTGAATACCAATTGAAGAGAAGAAGAAGAAGAGTTTGGATTTGATTTCCCACTTTATCACTACTCGAAGGAGTCTCAAAGCAGCTAACATTCTCCTTTCCCTTCCTCCCCCACAACAAACACTCTGTGAGGTGAGTGGGGCTGAGAGACTTCAGAGAAGTGTGACTGGCCCAAGGTCACCCAGCAGCTGCATGTGGAAGAGCAAGGAATCGAACCCGGTTCACCAGATTATGAGACTACCGCTCTTAACCACTACACCACACTGGCTCTCAGCGAATTGTATTCAGTGGATTGACATGTTCCTGACATGGGACAAATAAACAAATAAATTAACAATTTCCGCTCCCATTTCTGTCTGAATTCTCTAATCTTTTTGAGAACCTGCTACTTCAGTGGTTTACAACACAGAGTAGCCAACCACAAGGAGATTCATCGCTTTCTGACATCTTGATACATTGTTGTGGATCTACTAGTGCATGGGTAGGCAACCTACAGCCCAGGGCCGGATCCAGCCCAATCTCCTTCTAAATCCAGCCCACAGACGGTCCAGGAATCAGCATGTTTTTACGGTGAGAGCTAGTGTGGTATAGTGGTTAAGAGCGGTAGACTCGTAATCTGGTGAACCGGGTTCGCGTCTCCGCTCCTCCACATGCAGCTGCTGGGTGACCTTGGGCCAGTCACACTTCTCTGAAGTCTCTCAGCCCCACTCACCTCACAGAGTGTTTGTTGTGGGGGACGAAGGGAAAGGAGAATGTTAGCCGCTTTGAGACTCCTTAAAGGGAGTGAAAGGCGGGATATCAAATCCAAACTCTTATTCTATCAGTAGAATGTGCCCTTTTATTTAAACTGCAACTCTAGGTTATTTGCGGGGTATAGGAATTCGTTCATTTTTTTCCTTCAAAATATCATCCGGCCCCCCACAGGGTCTGAGGGACAGTGGACCAGCCCCCTGCTGAAAAAGTTTGCTGTACTAGTGGGATGGTTGCTCTTTTGCCATTTTTTGATGCTGCAAACTGCTTTGAACTCAATATTAAAGGAATTGCAATATATAAACAAAAAGGCAATGACAATGATGTTGCAGGTTCAGTCCCACAGCCTGGGGGCTTGCTAAGTTAAAGGTTAAAGGTTTTCCCATTTTTCCCATTTCAATAACTGATAAGCCCACTACCAATGCTTCTCAGGGATGGATGAGACATTTAAAGCTGAATCTATTGAATTCTTACCTTCCGAAACAATATGCCAGCTGAAACACAGCTATCCTTCAGAATTCACACTTATCTGAAACCTGCAGTGCAGGTTGCCAACCACCCTTTAAAGTGCATAAAATGAATATATCGATGAAAATAACACAAAATGCATTGTACTTGGGGAAAGGCCTTGCAAAAATGTGTACATTAGTCAAAACCGCATATAAAAATGGGTTGATTAGGAGAAATTTGCACAAAAATGTTGACAAATTTTCATGAGGGTTTTAATAAATAAAGGAATAAATATATGAATTGCAAATTGCTGTGAAGGTGGAGAACTGAATTTGACAGATCCTTCCATCCCTAATCTCTATTTCATCAGCAAAACTGAGCATCAACCTTTGTGAGTCCGTTGAGTACATTGGAGTCACCAACCCTAATCTTCTGCTAGTTGTCTATAAGAATATCAAATGCCAATTTTTGTTAATGTTTTAGGCCTAAGGCACCATGTCACAGGATTTTCTTGTGTGCAAACCCTTTTAAAATCATTAGAAAGTGTACTTCCATACCTTCCAATCAGTTTAACAGGGTTTTCCCAGAGGAACAGTCTTCTGGGTTGGGTCTATGGAAGGTGCTGAAATCACAACATAAGCAGGCATTTGACTGCAAAGTATCACATGTAACAAAAAATATTGCATGTTCCAAAAGTTAATGAAAAAGAGCAATTGCATATCCCCACATGTATATCTCTGAGGGTCTTCTATTAACGGTGACTCGGTTCAGAAAGAAAAGGCAATAAGAAGATAATAAATTAAAAATCTTAATTGACACCTGAAGATATTGCTATTTTTAAGTACAGATTTAAACTAGGAAAAAAGCAAAGAACTTTCTGTTTCAATAAAAGTGAGCCTGAGCAAAGAAAAGGGAAATAAACCCAAAGATAAACACCACAAATAGGATTTTCCTTTTGTTTTAGCTTTAACTGGGGAAATGCTGAATATGCAGTGATTTTTTTCCTTCACATTAATAATAATAGGAAATGGTAGATAGTGGCATCTCAGCACAATTCTAATTTAATGAGAAACAATAAAACAGTTTTCCAAAGGGGCCTATTTAGGGGCAGGAGCAGGGAATATTAAAGTTTCAAGATTTATTTTATTTTTGTTAAGTATGCTGATGTGCATTTTCAGCGGCAATATTCTATCCGCTGATTAGATCTCTTTTATAATTTCCGTGCTTGAAAAAGAACAAAAAAGTTGGCATCCTTTATGTCAGATAATGTCCCCAAGGTGGTTGTCGGATCACTTTTCTGTTGCTTTGGCTACACTAATCTACACTGTGAAACTACATATATGGCGATCGAAAGCTTTGAAGGCTTACTGAGCTGTTTGCAAGGAGCTCTCAACTTGCAGGTGCTTCTCCATTCAAATGATTGACAGAGGATGCTACATACATACATACATACACACCATAAAGAACACCCCCTGGTATTGCATTAAAAACCTACTGCTTGCTTAGAGCTTAATCCACATGCATCAAAAACCTGCTGTTGTCACATATGTATTTCCCACATACAAATGTTTGATGCAACTCCAAAGTAGGGATCCCAATCTGCACTCCAAGGTTTTCCCCAGCCTCTACAGTGGCTAGAAGTGGCTGTTGGGTGGGACAGAGCCACAAAGCTAGACTCACAGTTCCTTACCAAGAACTAGGGGTGCCAGGGCGTGTCAAGAAGAGGTTGGTAGTGTAGGAACGTAAGATGAGACTGCTAGATCTGGCCAATAAGCCATCTAGTCCAGCAACCTCTTCTCACAGTGGCCAACCAGATGCCTGTGGGAAGCCTGCAAACTGGACATGAGGGCAACAGCAACTGGTATTCAGAAGCATGCTGAGAGCCAGTGTGGTGTAGTGGTTAAGAGTGGTAGACTCGTAATCTGGGGAACCGGGTTCGCGTCTCCGCTCCTCCACATGCAGCTGCTGGGTGACCTTGGGCTAGTCACACTTCTTTGAAGTCTCTCAGCCCCACTCACCTCACAGAGTGCTTGTTGTGGGGGAGGAAGGGAAAGGAGAATGTTAGCCGCTTTGAGACTCCTTCGGGTAGTGATAAAGTGGGATATGAAATCCAAACTCTTATTCTTCTTCAATAATAATAATAATAATAATAATAATAATAATAATAACAATTTATTATTTGTACCCGGCCATCTGGCTGGGTTTCCCCAGCCACTCTGGGCGGCTTCCAACAAAGATTAAAAATACATTAAAATGTCACACATTAAAAACTTCCCTGAACAGCCTTCAGATGTCTTCTAAATGTCAGGTAGATGTTTATCTCTTTGACATCTGGGGGGAGGGTGTTCCACAGGGCGGACGCCACTACCGAGAAGGCCCTCTGCCTAGTTCCCTGTAGCTTTGCTTCTCGCAGTGAGGAAACTGCCAGAAGGCCCTTCAGTGTCCGGGCAGAATGATGGGGGTGCAGACACTCCTTTAAGTATATAGGACTGTGGCCGTTTAGGGCTTTAAAGGTCAACACCAACACTTTTGACAGTGGGGGTGGAACAGAGCCATTTTGGCTATTAGCATGACAGTGATGCTCTCCATTCTCAAGATTATAAATGATCCACAATGGCTGGGTTAGAAGGAACAAACTCTGCTTAGCAATGTGCTACTGCAAAGCTACATGCAAAACTAGTCAGGTACCCCTTAGCTTCCTTTCCCTGCTGGTCTCATTCAGAATGGATTCCCCCTGAGGAACCACTTCTAAATCACTTTGGTTCCTATTCATGTTACATGGTGC
Organism: Podarcis cretensis; assembly: GCF_951804945.1. NCBI lineage: Eukaryota > Metazoa > Chordata > Lepidosauria > Squamata > Lacertidae > Podarcis > Podarcis cretensis. The sequence goes on from NC_137175.1 coordinate 18,406,107, forward strand.
GAATGCACTGGCCAATCCATTGCTCCTACCAGTGCCTTTCTTCCCCACCAGTTTGGACAACAGTCTAGAGCAGATTTTGAGGGCACACAAGGAGGGGAGAGGAAGGAAAAGTCCCAATGTGTCAGCAGAAGTCTATGTGACTAAGCCTAAATCCTCAGTGCCCTCAGACATTCTCTTGGTGTCCACCATGCTCTTCTGCCACACCTACTGTTTTATTTTTAAAACTGATTTTTGTGTGTGTGTGTTTTTGTTTCAGGGGTTACTTGTTTTGGACAGGGTTGCCTTCTTTTTCTCTGTGATTTATTTAGGAGGGGAGCTGTGTTCTACCTCTTTTTTTGGGGGGTGCTTCTGTGCATTGCCAGTTTGGGGCATTTTGTGGTGCCCATGACGGCTTCTTAGATTCCCAGATGTGCCCCAGGACTAGGATAATAATCCAAATGGAAAACCTCTTGGCAAGCTGTCCAGAAGGCTGGCTGACTGCATCTTTGGCATTTGGACATATAGCTCTGTCATCCCCCCCCCCATACTCTTTACAATGTTGTGTAAGTGTTCTTTCTTTTTTGTCCATTACCAGTCATTCTTTCTAATTAAATGTCCTAAAACAACCCCCCACCTTTGCTGCAACACTATATCTGGTTAGTCTTTGGACAAGGAAGGAAGGAATATTTCCATAACCGTCACCCTCTAACTCTGGCATCATTTATCATCTGTCTTAGGTTAAGAGGCTTGTGCCTTAGCCAGATTCCTTGAGAATGTTCATGGGACAAAGGACAATAGATGCTAAAATTGTCTGGAATAATTGCATAAGAGCTTGTGATCAGCTCCTGGAGTGACTATAGGTTTCAAAAAAGCACAACAATAATTCCCTAGTTTATCAGTTTCGTAAGGTCTGTTTAAAAATTGGTGGTGGGGCTTGTGACTGTTTCTTTGTCTTTCACTCTACAGGTCTCTGCGTTAAACAGAAAACTAATAAAGAGGAAAAAAAGCAGGGACCATTTTCTCCCTTGAAGGACACTTAATGTACAGTGCCTTTGTTAGGATTAGTTTGACCATCTGGTCCCATCCATCTTTCTCCAATTTGATCCTGTGTTAATTGCTCCTTGTCAGAGGGCGTGATTGACATTGTATGTATTTTCCCTTCTCCAAGTGGGGTTCATTACCACAGTGATAATGCTGAAAGCAAAGAAGATAAAATTAAAATCAAATCTTCAGAATTGCTGCACAGCTGTTTGGGTGGAGCTACCTACTTTCTGAAAGTATTGCACTAGGCTTTGCAATAAAACCATAACATAAGACTGAAACAATTCGACATTCAGCAAAAAAGGCTGTCGATGGGGGAAACTGCATGGCTTCCTATCTTTCTTCATGCAGGAGGTTAGAGTGCTGAATTTAAGTGTCAGAAACTGAGGTCACTTCCAGGTTGCCTGTTTATTGAGCATTCATCCCAATTTGTCTGCATTAAGTTTTGGGGGATGTTAGACAACAGCATCTATTTATTGAGAATTTGTTCTGATTTGTTTGCAGGGAGGTTATATGAGGTGCATCAAGCAGTTGTTGTCCCACATTTTCCAGTGCATTTTCTCGTCACTTTCATTACTTTGAAAGGTCTGGTTTTGTGGGGAGAGGAGTTCATGTGTGTTATGCAAGAGCTTCAAGTCAACTTTAACCACGTAGCCCAAATTTGGTGGTACATGATTAAATCCCATCCAAAAATAGCAACCACCCAGAAGCACTCTTGCATTTTCCCCACACGTGTTGTTCAAAATCTCCACTACCAGCAGTTGTTTTCTTCCTTAGAGGTACATGATTTACATATTTAGTGTTGTGACACCTCCAGCTTGGACATCCCTCCCCTTAAATATTAGACAGGTGCCATCTCTGTTGTTTTTTTGGCACCTACTGAAGACCTTTCCCTTCCAACAAGCCTTTTTTTTGTGTAAAAGATCCCAGTCTGCATCTGTCTTAGAATTTTTAAAATATCTTTTATAGACAGGTTTCTTGTTTACTTGTTGTAGACAGCCAGGAGGCAGATAGACCAAGGGGATCTTATGCAAGAAGCAGAAATTTTGGTGAGGAAGGAAGGAAGACTTCAAGGAACAAAAACACTACTAGCAAGTAAGGGTTCCTTCTAAGAGCCTGGTGAGTTCAAGGACTGTAATACATTGTGGCAAGAGGATCTCTGTTTGTGCAGCATTGATTTGGATTTTCTCCAAAGGGAACATGTTCAGTTTCTGTAATTTTTGAGCATCACGTTTCTTTCTCTGTAGCTTTGCATGTCTTACGCTCTACACATCACCCTTAGTACAGTGGTACCTCGGGTTACATATGCTTCAGGTTACATACGCTTCAGGTTACAGACTCCGCTAACCCAGAAATAGTGCTTCAGGTTAAGAACTTTGCTTCAGGATAAGAACAGAAATCGGGCTCTGGCAGCGTGGCGGCAGCAGGAGGTCCCATTAGCTAAAGTGGTGCTTCAGGTTAAGAACAGACCTCCGGAACGAATTAAGTACTTAACCCAAGGTACCACTGTATACTTATTTCATGTCTCATAAACCCTGTGTGGTCTCAGCTTATTCCAAACACTCTCACACCTAGAGCTTTAACAACCAGGCTATCCAAGGAGGCTTCAGAGAGACTCCAGGGAACTTTTGGAAGCTGATTGATAAGGGGCAGCCTGGTAAACAATTACAGTGGTACCTTGGGTTACATACGCTTCAGGTTACATACGCTTCAGGTTACAGACTCCGCTAACCCAGAGATATTATCTTGCTTCAGGATGAGAACAGAAATCATGCAGCGGTGGCGCAGCGGCAGCAGGAGGCCCCATTAGCTAAAGTGCTGCTTCAGATTAAGAACAGTTTCAGGTTAGGAACAGACCTCCAGAACGAATGAAGTTCTTAACCTGAGGTACCACTGTAATCTCTTGTCTGGCGGCAGCCTGTAATTCAAATGGGGGAAGGTAGGTACAAGAGAGGGGCACACTCTGCTGCAGCCTGGTCTCCCTTTGCCAGACACCACCCTTTCACATGCTCACCAAATACAATATTTATCACACTCACATGGCATTTGCTTTATCTACATTCTCTCTAGACTCAGGAGCAGATGGAGCAGGGCAGAGGTGCTTACCTGACCTCCCAGCAGGTGAGACGCTACTGCTCAGCAGAAGATGCAAAGCAACAGCAAGTTCAGCGCAGTGCAAATGCACCAGCAGAACCAATCCAGCATTCCTGCAACCCGGAGTTGCTTACCCTGCTATTAGCCCTACAGCAGAAAATATACGAGCGTCATAGAGCTGACTATCTTTTTTTTTTCTTTCTGCTGTACATCTAAAAGCAGCTGGGTTGGGAGAAGGACTTTAGATTGGGGAAAACTTGTGAACCAAAAGGGGTCAAGCGGCCCTCCCCTAGAATCAAGTTCCAATCAAAACCGGCACCCCTCCACCAACCTCCTGTGGCCATTTTAACATAAAGGACACCCAGTCATGGACATCCCATGTCGCATCCTTTTTTGTTGCCAAGATTTCTTTCTGAGATGGAGGGGAGATATCAAGAGCATTGCTGCTAGGAATTGTATCCGTCAGCTTGCTTTGGAATTGTCAGCGATAGCTGTAAGTTCATTGAATTAATGTTCTCCACAAGTCAATGCATTATTATTATAACTTACATCCAGAGAGTATAGTACCAGCTTAGAAAACACATTACTTTACAGAGCTGGGTGAAATATTTTGCACATGCAGCAAATGTGGCAAAATTTGCCACTTCACTGAGTTTGCACAAAAAACAGGGATGGGCGGGGGGAGCAGGGGAGAGAAGGAGGCAGAAAATGAAAGTAATCCCCATTTTCCCCAACTATAGTAAGACTAATTACTTCATTAGCAAAAGACAAAAGTGAATGTTTGAAAGGGCGGGGAGTAGTTTTCTTACATTTTATGTAAGCAGCCCTGGATGATGTTATGCAGGAACATATTATCTTATGATATTACTCCAGGAATGAAAAGGGAAACAAGAGCTGGTCATGAATATATACTGCAATACATGGACTGGGGCAGGCTGCTAAATTCTGGAAAGGGTGCATGCAGAGGATTTGGATGAATCCCAAACCAAAATGGTCCATTCTTGACATATTCAGAACTTGTCTAAGCAGGTTCTCTCCAAAGTGCCCTGAACCGAAGGACGCTTTGGAGATTCAGACATTGAAAAGAAACGCTACAAGCAGTGTGTTTGCAAAATCCAAACACTCCAAAGGCAGAGTGAAGAGATGGAGGAGGGAGAGCTCTTTTGTTATGGACGGCTCTGGCTTTTAATTGGAGGGAATGGTTTTACCAGGGCTCTCCAATCACAGAACTTTGGAGGCGGAATGCCAAAGTAGTTTATCACCCTGTTCTTTCCTTCCTTCCTTCCTTCCTTCCTTCCTTCCTTCCTTCCTTCCTTCCTTCCTTCCCTCCCTCTGTGTGTATAGGTATATCAATATGATATGCAGAGATGTATTTACAATATAAATGCCCGCACAGGTACTCTAATCTGTGGTGTTACTCATTGCAGTTGGTGAGGTTCATGTGAAATAGTTAAGGATGGTAATGTTGTTGTTGTTTAGTCGTTTAGTCGTGTCCGACTCTTCGTGACCCCATGGACCAGAGAACGCCAGGCACTCCTGTCCTCCACTGCCCCCCGCAGCTTGGTCAGACTCATGCTGGTAACCTCGAAAACACTATCCAACCATCTTGTCCTCTGTCGCCCCCTTCTCCTTGTGCCCTCCATCTTTCCCAACATCAGGGTCTTCTCCAGGGAGTCTTCTCTTCTCATGAGGTGGCCAAAGTACTGGAGCCTCAGCTTCACAATCTGTCCTTCCAGTGAGCACTCAGGGCTGATTTCCTTCAGAATGGAGAGGTAATGTACAATAGACCAATTTTGTTTTTTCTAGCATAACAACATTCTAGCTGCTTTTAAATGGTGTGACAAGCTACAGGCTGCATCCAAGTGAATTCTTTGTAGGTTATCCACAGCACAAAATTTCAATGTACTGCTTCCCATTTATGCTCCTGTTCCCCACATAACTGTCTCTCCAGGTAATGAATGTTGTTCAGTGTGTTGTTAGAGCAATACTCTAGAAATAACTATCAGATCCACCATGTTTAACATTCTGTTAAAAATTCTTAGGTTTTAGAAAAGAGAGAAACTGGTGTGTCCAATTTGATTAAGACACCTACCTTCAGAAACCAGTACAGGACAGGTTGTTGCATAGTAAGGCTGCAATTTATTCCATTTCCTAACTGTTAATTTCCACATTCTGTTTGAGCTTTCACACAGCGTAAAAGCCACTTCTAGAAAACTAACAGAATATTATACATGTTTAGTGACTTGCCCAAGGCGGTTGACTGAGCTTCATGGCTGAATCTGGATTGGAATACAAGCACTTGAGTCCAACATTTTGTCCTCTGCCAGGCGTCAACAGCTCAGTTGATGGGAGCATGGTGTTGATAATGTCATAGTTGCAAGTATGGGACAGCTGCATATTCCTGCATTGCGGGGGGGGGGGGGGGTTGCACTAGATGATCCTCGGGGTCCCTTCCAGCTCTACAGTTTGTGGTGTAAGAACGGTGGACTCGTAATCTGGTGAACCGGGTTCATTCCCCGCTCCTCCACATGCAGCTGCTGGGTGACCTTGGGCCAGTCACACTTCTCTGAAGTCTCTCAGCCTCACTCACCTCACAGAGTGTTTGTTGTGGGGAAGGAAGGAAAAGAAGATTGTTAGCTGTTTTGAGACTCCTTAAGGGGAGTGAAAGGCGGGATATCAAGTCCAAACTCCTCCTCCTCCTCCTCCTCCTCCTCTTCTTCTTCTTCTTCTTCTTCTATGATTCTTCTATGGCACAGTGGATCTGTGGTGCAAAGTGCATGGGCTTAGGTGGCCTCTAGGCCAGAGATTTTTACTGTGTCCCAGCCTGAGAGGAAAAAACCCTCTCCTGCAAAGCAGAAGGTGTATATTTTGGGACCAGGCTACTTGAAAGACCGCCTTTTCCCTTCTCAGGTCTCCTAATTAGAAGGTAAAATGTAAGTGGTAAAAAGGGAAAGGACCCCTGGACAGTTAAGTCCAGTCAAAGGTGACTATGAGCTGCGGCGCTCATCTTGTTTCAGGCTGAGGGAGCCGGTGTTTGTCCACAGACAGCTTTAGGGGTCATGTGGCCAGCATGACTAAAACACTAATGGCGCAATGAAACTCTGTGACAGAAGCCAGAGCGCATGGAAACACCATTTACCTTCCTAACAAAGCAGTACCCATTTGTCTACTTGCACTGACTGGCATGCTTTCAAACTGCTAGGTTGTCAAGAGCTGGGACAGAGCAACGGGAGCTCACCCTGTTGTGGGGATTTGAACCACCAACCTTCCGATCAGCAAGCCCAAGAGGTTCAGTGGTTTAGACCACAGCGCCACCTGCGTCCCTTTTTTTCACACACACATACACATATAATTCTTTTTTTAAAATAATATTTATTACTTTTAAACACTACAAAAAAGAAAGAAAAAAGACAAAAGAAAAAAAAGACAATACAATATAAAAAAATTACACAACACTAACACAATAAACTAAACAAAACAAAACAAAAACAGTTTAGCACACATCATACAATTTCAGTATCTTATCTTTCATTCACTTGTTTCAACAACCTCCTCACACCTCCCTTTTTGTATTCCACTTCTATTAATTGTTTCAGCAATTCCTTTCCATCTTCCTCTATTTTCTGTCCTATAATTATCTTAACATATTCTAACCTTATTTTTCCTTTAATACTCTAATAATCTATGTATACCTAAAGCCATATAACTTCATTCCAACATTTTTCTAACATTCATTAATTTTACAATATTTCTATAAATAGTCTTTAAATTTTTTTCCAATCTTCTTCCACCGACTCTTCTCCCTGGTCTCGGATTCTGCCAGTCATTTCCGCCAATTCCATATAGTCCATCAACCTGGTGACCTTCTGTCCGATGCTCTTAGCTCTTTTCCAAGTCCCTTCTGCAAATCTTCTTCGTATTTATACAAAAACTTTACTTTGTCTTCTACTGATCTTATTTTTATTTTCCTTCCTTTAAAACTGAAGAATAGACCTTGAGGAAACTCCCACCTAAAGATGATTTTATTCCTTCTCAGCAGGGCAACCAAATCTCTGTAGTTAGACCTAAGATCCAAAAGGTATTTCGGGACGTCTTTAAAAATTTCCACTCTTGGCTGTTGTACTTCTAGGTTCTTCTGGTAGTGCCAACAGTCTCTTATTCTGTTCTTCTCTTTTTTCCCTCCTCTTCCAAATCTGAAGGCCCTCACAGTTTTAAACTCTTCTTGACCCAGATCCAAGTCCCAAAAATCAGCAAATTCCTGTGTGAAGAAGTCTATCAAACTTTCCTTCTCCAATTCAGGGAGGGCTCTGATCCTCAAATTCATCTGTTTTTCTTTAAATTCAATCATAGCAAGCGTCGACTTATGGTCATCAAGTTGCCTCTGTAAGGCTGGGACTCTCTCTCTCACCAATTGTGTTACTTTACATTCAGCAGCAACGGCTTTCTCCCTAGCTTCCTCCGCAGTCTGCCGTATCAAAGTAGATTCCTGTATCAATTTCTTGATTGTTTCTGTGTTGATATTCATCTTTTGTCCCAGATTATTTATACTTTCTGTATTTAAGTCAATTTTAATAGTTGCAGCGTCTACTTTCGCATTTGTCACATCTGTTTTCTTGTTAAGCTGTTCCAGTGAATCACTTATCTTACTTAATGCAACCGCTAAGGCCTCTTCTGTCGACATTCCTCTTGATTTTAAATATACTGTTACAAAAGCAATAGCAGAAGAAGTAGGGGGGGCCTGATATTGAGGCTCTCCTAGATTGCTGCCAAGTCCTCCCAGACCTTAATGTTTTTTCAGGAATTGACTAGTCCGTTTTTTCCTTTCCATTTGCCATAACACTTAACCGATTCAAGGTCAGTCCCAGAGTCTCACAGCTTTTTATCTTGCAGCTGGAAATTCCCCAGCCCAGCTCTTGTAACAGTTTCAAAAGCTTCCTCTAGGGGGAAACAGTTTCTGTTTATATTTAAACACAGCTCAAACAATGAAGTTAGTTTCAATTTTCAGTTACTTTTACTCCTTTTTAAAAGCAGACAGAGACAGTAGAAACAATGTATTTCTCTTATTAGCTAGCTGTCAACGAACGTTCTAATCGCTGTCAGTGAGCCTTCCAAAGAACGTCAGTCCTGCTAGCAGCCCGTTTCCAGGGTCTGAGCGGCGGTATTTTAACTCTCTTCACTCTCTCCTGCAGGCATATTCAGTTCACAACTTCCCCCCCCCTCTTCTCCTGCCTCCAAGGGGGGGGGGGTTATGTTCTTTACCAATGGAAATTTAGTCCTTTACAATAGGCTTTCCAAGGCTTCAGCTTGCAGCCTCAATGCTTCAGTCTATTTACAAAAGGGGAAGGCGGACTTCCTGTATTGAACCTCCCCGTTACGATACCAAATTAAACTTTTAGAAATCCAATTCTCCCGCTTCAGCTCTACTCACGGGTAATTACGTTAAAATCAAATTGTCCACAGGAAAAAGTCAGCGTTCTCCAGCAACAGCTATGCGGCTTCACTCCGTGGAAGAAGCAGACGATTCGAAGCACCGCGCCGCTCACCCCACGTCGCTCCAGACCCCCGAAACCAGGTTTCCCCGCGAGTAGGGGAGGCGCAAAAGGTGCCTGCTGAATCCCACGCTCACAGGCTTCTCCCGCCTGTGATTTTTTGCAGGTCTCCGCCTTCGCCGTGACGGCCAGACCCAAATTCCCACGGGGCAAATTCCTCCCGATCAGAGGAATTCCGCCATTACCGGAGGCACCAACCCGGAAGTCCCATACACATATAATTCTTACATGTTCTTACATTTAATTCCTAGCTTTCCTCCAAGGAGCACATGGTTCTCCTCTCATTTTACACTCACAACAAGCCTGCAATGTAGGTTAGGCCCCAAAAGCCCATGCCAAATGAAGTGAGATGCATGGCAATTATGAAGAGGCCCTTGTCAGTGCTATCACCCCGTTTATAGGGCAGCCTCCCCAGAGGTCTTTAAACCAACTTGTGTTTTTAATCTGGGCCTCTTAGTTGTACAATTTCTGTTTTACCATGTATCTGCCAAATTGAGTCCATACCAACAGAATGAATGAATGAATGAATGAATGAATGAATGATGAACAAATGCATGAATCTGGGGAGCATTGCTTGGTTCAATGGGCCCATCACTTAACCTGGGTTCGGTTTGTGTTGGGTCTATTAAATGCCTATGGCTCCCCAGATAACTGTCTGAACATGGTGGGTGCTTGAGGTGTCCTTGGCTGTCAGCCGCAGATAATTTCTGGGCTATTATGCAGCACGCTTTGTCATTGAGGTATACCACTGGGAATTGGATTTATAGGCAAAGTTTCCAAATTTGCACGTTTTGAGGACAGAAGAGCTTATCTGTCACTTTCAAGGTACCTCGCAAGCATAATAGAGATTAAGAAATTAATAGGCTACTCTGAAGCTGACTTCTGGTCTAGTGTGTTCCAGCAGCTTAACTTGGCTCAGTCCCTGCAAACACAAGGCACATATTGACTGATCTTATTGATACCCCTTTCCTAAATGTCAAGACAAGAAGTACTTATCCCTTCGGATAAGCTGTGGCAAGCAAATGAATACAGTGCAGTTCATCTGCTCAATTCATTCCTACCTTCCCAAAGGGAGAGTTCGTTTGTCTTCAAAGCTGCAGAGGACTCCCCCCCCCCCTCTCTTTCCAAGCATGTGAGATAAATGCATACCTTCAGAAAACTATTTCTACACCTCTGGAGTCACAGCTAAAACCAGGCAGGGAAAAAAAACATCATACTGGAAGGAAGGATGCAGAGAAAATCAGATGCAATTAAAAAGAAAAGTCCCATCATGCTTTAAGCTGTTGGGTATCTTTCCTTTTAAAGCATTGCCCTTATTTTTAAGGGAAATGTCTCCATTTTGTTATATCCTTTCCCACCATACTTTTTCCTTTCTGTCTTGCTTTCTGCTATTATAGCCGTCTGCTATTTAAATCTGAATGACTCCTTGGTGTCTCAGCTGGTGGTCCCAGCTAGAGATGTTCATACCCCACACACATTAATAAAATACTTGCAGCTAGTACAATGGGGCTCAGAGGTGATCCAGCCAGAGTTAAAATCATTTCAAGAGAGTTAAGAATTGAAATCATTGGTTTTATTCAACACCAGTCATGCTTAGTGTAGACCCATTGAAATTAATGGACACAATTAGCTTAGGCCCCTTCATTCCAAGAGGTCTACTCTGTTTAAAACCTCATTGGGTGCAATCCTATATATGTATTTGCACACTTCCTGTTACGTATATGCAGAGGTTGTACATAATTTGTATGTTTAGAATTTATAAGAAGCTTGAAGACGAACGGGTTTTATAAGGTGCTTTGTATGCAGAAACTATAATAATAGCAGCAACAAGTTCCTTTGAAATATGTTTCTCAAGAGCCACACTGGAATCAGTGGCATGCCACAATGGCACCTTTGAACAATGACACTTGCGCACCCAGTGCCACAATCCAGTTCCCCAACTGTTCCTGAAATCCCTAATTTGTGTTGAGATTAGCACAGAGTGTGTAGTACACATGGCTGCAGTTGGTCTGCAATTACATCATAAAAGGTACTTTGCGACTAACACCCACTGTGTTGGCTTTTTGCACTTAAGTGTCACGTCAAGAGTTTTGTAAGCGGCACATAATGGGTAACCAATGTGGGTGGCTAAATTACCCTTCTAAGATCCAAATAATACTGCACGTTCCAAAAACTTTGTGCTTTTGAAACTGTTCCTGTTTTGTTCTTGTTCTTCCTAAATTTGCACTTGGCAGTGCTTCATCTTTCCAAACAGACATTTTCTATAATGTACTTTCTTATTGTCAGCGCTGCTGGGAAGGAAATTCAGTCAGCCATTAAGAGGTGGGAAAAGCATCCTGCTGTTATGTATATGAGAGCAGGGCATTGTCTTGTCACACAGATACGAAGCGGCAGAGAGAAAGAGAAAACCCTATCAGTATATGATGGAGGTTGCAAGGTGTCCTTCAAACCTCAATTACTAGAGTACATCCCAGAATATGAACAGGGGAAGGGGCTTTGCACCACCAGACCGTTAGTCCACCTACCTCAGTATCAGGGGCTGGCAGGGGCTCACAAGGGTTTCAGAAAAAGGCCATTCCTAGCCCTACCTGGAGATGCTGTGGGCTGAACCTGTGACTTTAATAATAAAAATATTTTTTATTACTTATACCTCATCCATCTGGCTCTACCACCCAACCACAGCCCTTTCTCTAAGTCAAAGTTCATTTCGGGGGCCTAATCTGGGCCGCTGGTTGGTTTAGGTTTAGGTTTAATCTGCCCTTGCGGCAGTTTATCTCCTGAGGTAAAATCTTTAAAAAAGCTCACCAACTTTAATCCTAAAATATGCTCAACAACTTTGTGGTAAAATTGTAAAAAAAAAAGAGACAACAACTTCAATCCTAAAAAAAGTCAACAACTTTGGCCGGCCCTCATGCATGTTCACTTCATCAAATCTGGCCCTCCTTGAAAAAAGTTTGGGCACCCCTGCAAGGGGATAATGATGAGGCCACTTATGAATCCTGTGACTTTGAAGAGGGTGCGATAATGTCACAATGAGGAAGAAGCATTTAGATCTTACCTGTCATTGCTATAGCTATCCCAGAAAATGCAAGGTGCAATATATATATATATATATATATTCCAGGATACTAGATAAAGGTGGTGGTTTGACAGGAAGAGGGGAGGGCCATAAATGACCTTACAATGGTTTATTAACGGTTGTCACCAGGGCTTTTCTTCAGCCGGAACTTGCCGGAACTCAGTTCCAACCCCTCTTAGGTGGGCGCCATTGCCATTTTAAGAGAATAAGGGCAGCATTCATGGTGAGTCCCGCCCCCCTCTTTTTCTAGAAAAATAACATTGGTTATTGTACTCAGAGCTGGAAAGGAAATTGCCTGCAAACAGATTGGCCCAGATTTTTGACTTCCTTATAGTGATAGTCATAATTTTTTGGTGGATAAGGCATTGGGTGCAATCCTTAGTCTAACTCTGGGTTGGGGTGAAGTGGTGCATCATCTCCATACCAAAGAGGTGCAATCTCAGGGTACACCATTAGAGGGGTCATAATGGATGTCTCTGTCCAGAAGCCAAGTGGAGGGGAGCATAGAGCTTCCAGCAGTGGCCTTGGAGGACCATCTAGGGAGACCCACACCTTGGGGATGTCCCATAATCCCAGGCATAACACTGCTCAAGCATCAGCCCTCCATCTGGAGGCTAAGAAGTGGAACACACCCAATGCCTAACCCAAAGCCTACCTGCAATTGTAATCAATAAAAGTTGTGGCCAATTTTTAAATCCTAGACCATTGTCTTCTGCAGTTTGTTACAAGTATCTCTGTCTCAGAACCGCTGAGTGTCCCTATTTTCCAGGAAGAGTCCCAAATTTACAGAAGGTCATTTAAAATCAGAAAGTCCCGCTTTTCCTTAGGACGTCCCTAGTTTCATCAGAGAAATATTGGAAAGTATGGAGTTTAATAATAATAATAATAATAATAATAATAATAATACCTTTCTTTTCAATGTACAACCTGTGTACAATGAAATTAACCGAGCCTCCCCACCCCCACCCCCCCATACACTCAGTCTCATTGCACTCTGTGTGCTTGACCCCCAAACCAAGGAGATAAGTAACTATACAATCTTTAGAAGACATCTGAAGGCAGCCCTGTATAGGAAATTTTTTTTTTAATGTTTTATTATGTTTCTATATATGTTGGAAACCACCCAGAGTGGCTGGAGCAACCCAGTCAGATGAGCGGGGCATAAATAATAAAATTATTATTATTATGGAATTCCATAATAATGGGTCGTCCATATTTTCTTGAGAGAAAGGTTTGCTTTCTGGGGGTGAGGGTCACTGCAAGTGGGTCCACAATCCAATCTAGAAATCCCTATAAAAGAACCAGTCCTTCAGTGGGAGAAAGAAGGGGAAGGAGGGAAACCTTTGTATAATGTCCATCAGCATGGAATACGTTCAGCTATTTTGTGGTTTACTTTTGAAAGCTTCCAAACAGCTTCGGGGCTTCCTGAGTGCGCAACTTGAAAATAATTTTTGGCAGTAAAGAACTGGATCAGCACACTCATTGTAATAGTCACTCTAAGACTTCTAGAAGCACAACATGCGTCGGTACAAAGAACAATGAAGTTATTGCTTCCAGGGAATATGGGAAACAGCTCAGGAGGGCTCCGAAAGTGCCACGAGGGGAATTCTCAATTGTGAGTAAAACAAAAGGGAACAGGCATGGAAGGAAGCATCACAAGATGTGGCATGCTGGTGGGGCGGAATTTTTTATATAAAGAATTTGTACATGTTTTTAGTGTTCTGGGGAATACAGAATCATAAGGTGACCCCAGGCAGGACCAATCGGAATACCACAGGGAGGAACAATAATCCTGATATTCCTCCTTGTTCATCTGAAGGTCGTTCAAACGTTGTTTCTTCATATTCTCATATCCATCTTCTGTACCACTTACTTCTTCCTCAGGGCCTAGACGATGTAGCATGCATTTAAGGCATGTTTTAAAAAGGTAAAGGACCCCTGACTGTTAAGTTCAGTTGCAAACGACTCTGGGGTAGCGGCGCTCATTTCACTTTACATCGGCTGAGGGAGCCGATGTTTGTCCGCAGTTTTTCTGGGTCATGTGGCCAGCATGACTAAGCCACTTCTGGTGAAACCAGAGCAGCGCACGGAAACGCCGTTAACTTCCCGCCGGAGGGGTACCTATTTTGCACTTTGATGTGCTTTTGAACTGCTAGGTGGGCAGGAGCTGGGACCGAGCAACGGGAGCTCACCCTGTCGCGGGGATTCGAACCGCTGACCTTCTGATTGGCAAGCCCAAGGCTCAATGGTTTACACCATAGTGCCACCCACACATTTAAACCACATTATTTCCCCCAAAGAATCCTGGGAACTATAGTTTACCCATCACAGGACTGTGGTGTGTGCCAGCAGACATTTCCGTGGTTTGCAAATATGCCTAAAACACTGGTATAGAGGAATCCTCATCCACTGCATGTATGTAGAGATAGATAAAATCCACCAGTGGGATCAGAAATATATTAATACAGCACTGCACTGATTTCTGGTAATTTTGATTATTTCAAGTAACTATATTTACTTTTGGCTATGGATACAGATACATCATCAGTCTACTGATGATTCAGATGGGATAATTGTTCAGATAAGATGTAAAGTATGCTGACAAGAACCTTTTTGCAGCTATTCAGATTTAAAAGACAAGAACTTTGCTATGTCTTCAAACAAAAAGCAACTGTGAACGTTCATTTTCTAGCACCAGCGTGAGTAATTTTTGGGTGTAAGTGACTATGATCACACTGTATATGCAAATAGAAGTTAAAAATACACTTCTCAAAGTATGCTTGTTTACACAATATTAGCAGTACTTTATAAAAGTGGATGTTAATTAATGCTTCGCTTTCTATGAGCTTGCAACGGCATGAGAGAGACATCAAAATAGTTCACTTGCAAAATTACTGAGACTATTGTGATCAAAATAATTCAACTATTACTGTGTCCTCCTTTCTCCCTTTTACTCATTGGCCTATTATGATCTGCTGTTTTTGTTTATGATTATCAAATGAAATCTCTTGTATATTTATGTTTATGCAGTGGCTGGTTATCACAAAACAATAGATGAGGAAGATGGGAAGGTGGTTCTGAGGTATACTCGTGTATACTCTTCCTTCATGATTTCCCATTTCTTCCATGTCTTGTACATGCGCTTCTTAAATCTCATCCCATCTGTAAACTCCTTATGCTGCCACACTGGTTTCCTTAGATGTCTCCCACTTTTCTTTCTTGTTGGATTTGTCTGCATTTCAATATTTCACCTTTTGAAAAACTGCCATCCATCTTAGACTCCCTTCTCTGAGTATTTTTGACCATGGGATCCTACCCAGTAGGACCATGGAATCCTACCCAAAATGCAGCAGTCTGATTGGTCCTAGAACAATAGGATCCAGAATGCAGCAGTCTGATTGGTCCGCAGGAGCCACCTAATCCAACTCCAGGTGGAAGTGAATCCGCAACCTGATTGGCCTACAGGAGAATCCCCGAATTAGCCAATCACATGGGGCCCATTGTGTAAATAATGTATATAAAGCAGACATTTCGAGGGAACTTCCATTCCTCACTACTATGAGCTGAATAAAGAGCATGAAATCCACACTCAACTCCAAGTATATTTCAACATCCAACTACACTCAGTTTTCCCTCGCTTTTGTATTTTGAAACTCAGGAGGGCATGATCACTTCCTCCCAGGGTAGTTGTGAGATTAAATCTGATTGCGGGGTTTGGGGGAGAGAAAATCTTGTAGTCTACCGTGAACTCCATAGAGGCTGGGCAGGATAAAAACACAACAAATGAATAAACTTGAAACTTTCAGCAAGCAAGACATGTGCCCCAACACTGCGCAATTCTCCTTTCCCAGTCACTTAAATAAAGACAATTGTTGTTTCGTATGATAACTTTCACTCATTGAAACTGACATTCAGGGATTTGGAAAGCATCTTTTAATTTAGAAGATTCCGAGAAAGTGAAGGTTTGGTAGTGAGTTTTTAATTTGTTTTTCTATCTATTTTCAGCACTGCAATTTCCAGCTTCCTTAATTTGAGATTATTTTCTCTTGTAGATCAAAGAAGAAAGATACTTCAGAATTAAAGTATTAAAACACATTTTACAATGGTCACTACTTTTTTATGAGCCAGCAAGCAAAGAATAATGATGATAGTTATAATTCCTGGTGAGTCAGGCATAGAATTTACTAATTTAGGTCTTGGGTTATGTCAGTGATTTTTAAACTTCATACCTCCAAGACTCCTTTCCCTGTTCATTTCTGTCAAGGGTCCTGCCACTAGAACCTCCCATGCCTCACAGTTTATTCTGAGGCACACATGAGTGTGCTCACCAGTCCTGTTGTGTGTTTCACTATTCATAGAATCATAGAGTTGGAAGGGAACCCTGAGGATCATCTAGTCCAACCCCCTGCAATGCAGAAATATGCAGCTGTCCCATACGGGAATCAAAGCTGCAACCTTGGCGTTGTCAGCATCACACTCTAAGCAACTGAGGACTCAGCTACATTCGTAAAGATAAAGCGCTTTATATGTGCTATAACACCGTGACACCTGATGGCACTGTGGAGTCCTGTTTTTTTGCAAACGGGATCTCCCTGTTACGAAGTTTACAACGCGCTTAACTGAATCGCTTCTTTGATATGTCTAGATCCAGCCTGAGCTATCTTAACATCTCACCTAAGAGATCTACAGCAAACCTTTTTAGAACTAAAATACCCAGCAGATGAAGTTAGACAACAGATCAACAGAGCCAGACTGATACCCATAGAGAACTTGCTGCAAGACAGACCCAAAAAAGAAAATAACAGAACACCTCTAGTCATCACATACAGCTCCCAAGTTAAAACAGTACAACGCATCATCAGAGATTTACAACCTCTCTTGGACAATGACAGTTCTCTTTCTCAAGCTCTGGGAGGAAGACCTTTCATTGCCTACAGACAGCCACCCAATCTTAAACAACTCCTAACCCACAATAATACTACAACCAGACTTAACACGGACACTGGCACCAGAGCCTGCAATAAACCCAGATGCCAACTTTGCTGCCACATACACCCGGACAACACCATTACTGGCCCCAACAACATCACACATACCATCTCGGGACTATTTAATTGCTCATCGTCTAACATTGTATATGCCATCAAATGCCAACAGTGTCCTTCAGCTCTCTATATTGGACAAACAGGCCAAACCTTATGCCAAAGAATAAACGGACATAAATCTGACATCAGGAACCACAAGACAGAGAAACCAGTAGGAGAACACTTCAATCTCCCAGGACATTCTATACAAGATCTCAAAGTAGCTGTTCTATTACAAAGGAATTTCAGAAATAGACTGGAAAGAGAAGCTGCTGAATTGCAACTTATTACCAAACTTAAAACCATGGAGAGACCAGGTCTGAACAAAGACATTGGATTCTTATCTCATTATACATGACAAAGCCATTTTTCACCTTCTCACCCCTTGCTTTTTCCTGTAAGACCTATTGCAGTCGTTAAGAGTCGTCAACAGGCTCATCACAGCTATCTGCCAATCACCCAATCCCACCACCCTTCTGAGTAATACCCCTCCCCACCTTCTCACTATATAGAAGGGTCTGGTGACTTCTGTTTCAGTGTATCTGAAGAAGTGTGCATGCACACGAAAGCTCATACCAAGAACTAACTTAGTTGGTCTTTAAGGTGCTACTGGAAGGAATTTTTTTATTTTGTTTTGACTATGGCAGACCAACACGGCTACCTATCTGTATCTTAACATTGTTACAGGTGCCAGAAGCTATTCCAGAAGCACGCCAAAGCTGCAAGTTTAGGAGGAAATCCATATGCAATGGGCAATATATGGAGATGACTTGAAAGGAACTCTCTGAAGTGCCTAAACCTCTGTAGTAAAGTTACTCTGGCGATCCAGCAGGTTTCCTCCCCCTGTGCCTTCAAGGTTATGTTAATGTAGGGAAACACTTTTTGACTAGTGAGGAGCCCACCATAGTGAGGAGCCCATCATGTTACTTCTGTGCATGGATCTAGCCAAACACAGCCCACTGCTGTTCTTGCAGTCCAAAACAGAGAGCAAAAGCAAGATGTTAACTATGAGGTGTAATCCATTGGAGCAGTCAAATACAACATCCCTTGTTTCCCTAGAGTGGACACAGGGAGGGGGATGTTACTCCCGCCAGTATAACTTCCTGTTCCACTGGTCTGGAGCGTCCTCCCCCTCCATGTGACCAGGGAGATGGGTGTGACCCTGGCTGACTCCATAAAGAGCCAAGTCACGTAGCTATCTTTCTCTCTTGATGCCATGCTGCTCTCCTGCAGCCTTTTGTTCTCTTAATGCTGTTCTCTTAATGTATTTTGCTGTCTGCTGGCTCTCAGCCAGCAGCACATGGGCTCAATTCCCATAAGGGGTGAACTCACACTATGTTCTGTAACTACAAGCTAAAGTCTGCCTTCAGGGATCTTACTGTGAACTGAATGTGAGTTACTTGTTACTTTTAAGGAAAGACTATTGTGTCTTTATTCTTTTAAGAGGGATAAAAGGAGACACCAGGAATAATCCAATCTGGGCTACCCAGACTGGATTGCTTAACTAAAGAGATTCAAACAAATCTGCAAACTAGCTTCCTGCTGTACAGTGGTACCTCGGGTTAAGTACTTAATTCATTCCGGAGGTCTGTTCTTAACCTGAAACTGTTCTTAACCTGAAGCACCACTTTAGCTAATGGGGCCTCCCGCTGCCACGGCGCGATTTTTGTTCTCATCCTGAAGCAAAGTTCTTAACCTGAGGTATTTCTGGGTTAGTGGAGTCTGTAACCTGAAGCGTATGTAACCTGAAGCGTATGTAACCCGAGGTACCACTGTACTGAGGGGGATCTGCTCTGCTACATGACTCACTAGTGTGAGTGAAGGAAGGATAATATTTAATCAATATATCCTCTGCTACTGTCCTTAACATTCTCACATGAACTAAGTCTCAGGTGAGCCACCATGCAAGGTGGCCTGGTAAGTCACAACTTGTGCTGGCCTGCTCTGTGGAATTACTATTACATGAGCCCTGATTATATAGAAGTGGCCCTTCTTCGGTGATGAGTCCCCATCACCACCTGCTTCCAGTCCTCTTTCCTCCATGAGTAGCTCAGCTGTGGAGCATCTACTCTGCATGCAGAAAGTCCCAGGTTCCATCTCCATCATCTCCTGATGGGGGTGGGAAAGTCCCCTGTCTGCATCCCTGGAGAGTTGATGCTCATCAGTTAGATGTGCCAATGATCTGACTTGGTACAAGCTGGTTTCCTATGTACCGGCCGATCTTATGACTTCTATGTTGTGTGTGTTCATTCTCCAGCCAACTTGCCCACATGAAATCGATGACGGTGGCTAATGAAAGCAAGAGAAATGTTCATTTAAAACCTGGCTTGCTTCTTGATACCCCAGAAATATGTCATCCAGCTGCAATAGTCTTCAGCTAATCTTGAAAGATCACAGAAGGGGGTAGGAGAACTTCAAGGAGATGTTAATAAAGACGGCAAAACCCACCCTGTGAAAGTTATTAAGAAATCAGACACTACATGAGAAGAAATGATTGCAAATGCAGACACACTGAAAACATAGCAGAGGTAAAGTCCAGATTGGCTGCCCGTATGAGTTTCAATTTATAATATTTTGGCATTTTGAAATGAAGACTTGAGTCATAAGCATGGCTGCCAATAGTCCCACCTGGGCCCTATGAAAAAGATAATAAATACGTTCTCCCTGCACTTTTTCTTGTCATTGTATAGATATTGCAGTGATTGCTTTGGGGGTTTCAAGCAGGAGCTCTGTATCCATGTCCCCCTGTGCCTTTTCTGTTCCATAATCAGACTGGGGTTATAAAACATTTTCATCTGTGTTCTGTATCTGAAAACATCTGCATTGTGTTATATTTCACCTTTGCGCCAAGAAAATAATATGTTTTCGATCTTTCAAGCACCGTCATGTAGTTTTCATTAATAAAAAAGGGGTGGGGAGGGAGGGAGGGAGAGCACCCAGGAGGATGGAGAACTTTACCATCTATAACTCGACATGGGCTTTGATAGAAAAGAGACCTGGAGGAAAGTTCATATAATCCAATGATATTCACTCAGACCCGGAAGAAGAGATTGTGTACAGATGGAATCAGCTTTGTACATCAACTCCTTTGAGGGTGCCTCCAGTACCACATGCATGTGGGGGGGAAGGAGATGGAAAAGGGGGTGCGTCGTCATCCAGAACTCGGGAGTCCATGCATGATGTGCCCATACAACGGGGTTTGTTTCTAACTTGATGAAGCCATACTTATGAAGAAGAGAGCAAAGGAAGGAGGCAAGGAGAACATCAGGGCCTGCTCCAGTCAGACTGTCCCCTCCTCTCCTCCACAGGAGACTCACCTGTCCAGTGAGAAGCAAGAAGAAAATGAGGAAGGCAGGCAAAGATGTCGTATTCATTGATGATCTGGCAGGAAGGGATAGTGGTTTTTGCTCTCCGGTCCTGCTTTTCGACTTCCAATAGGCTTCTGGTTGGCCACTGTAGGAACAGGATGCTGAACTAGATGGACCACTGGCCTGATCCTGGATGTTCTTCTTCAGTCCTTATCAGTCCTGCTGTAGTCAGACTATCCCCCTCCTCTCCACAAGCAGGGGCAAATTTATGTCATTTATTTGTTTTACTGATTATAAAATTGTAAACTGCCTTGGTTGCCTTGGCAGAGAAGAGGTATATAAGTGAAACAAACAAAGAAGCACTTTAAATTGGGCTAGATCCTAGTCCTGATATCTTATACAGTGGTACCTTGGGTTACATACACTTCAGGTTACAGACTCCGCTAGACCAGAACTAGTACCTTGGGTTAAGAACTTTGCTTCAAGATGAGAACAGAAATCGTGCGGCGGCGGCAGCACGGCAGCAGCGGGAGGCCCCATTAGCTAAAGTGGTGCTTCAAGTTAAGAACAGTTTCAGGTTAAGAACGGACCTCTGGAATGAATTAAGTACATAACCAACACTAGGGAATTTGACCTGGCACATGTGACATGCGCTTTATCTATGAGCGCTCCTTCTGTCAGCTGTAACAGCATTGATCACCTGTATTCCAGGTGTGGGGTGGAAAGATTATTGTCCTCCAGGTGTTGTGAGGAACCATGGAACATCCAGGTGCTACCAAACTACAATTCACATCATTCCTAGTAAGCATTGCCAGTGGCCTGGGATGATGTGAATAACAGTCCAGCAATGTTTAGGAGGACCATAGTGTCCCCACACCTTCTTTTCCCCTTCTGCTTCCTTCTCATCAGTCTGAGCCTGCCAGTGGACCTTGACCATTCCCAAGAGGATCATAGTATCCATGATAATACCTTCCGGAATTACTAAAGTGTGATAACTTTCCATAGATCAACTGGTAAATAATTACCAGAGCTGTGGGGCAACCACAGAAAGGCCCTTTCCCTTGTATCCACCCATCTCACTTGTCTAAATAGCAGACAAACCAGGAAAGACTCTACTGCAGATCTTAACATGTGGGCAGGTTGATATGGATCCTTCAAATTGTTGGGTCCAGAAATGCACTGGAAACCAGTGCAGCTGGTATAGCAAAGGTGTTACACGATCCAACTGGCTTGCCCCATCTGGATTCTGGCAGCTGCATTTAGAACCAGCTTAAGTTTCCAATCTTCAAAGGCAGCCCCATCACAGCAGTCAAACCTGGATGTGACTAGAGCATGGATTACTGTGGTATGTCAGGTCTCTCCAGATAGGACTGCAGTTGTGAAATCACTCCTGGCTACTGCCTCCAATTAGCACAGAGCTCAGGAGAACTCCCAAACTGTGTACCTAGTAGGCCACCTTCTGGAGCCAATAAACAGTTACAACTTTATTAATACAATAAAATATGACTCTATTTATTTATCTTACAGAGGTATCGGTAAGGGACAAGGTGCCACCATCCTCATGGAAGAAAAACTGTGATCACTACATTTTTACTGATCTGCTTTTTTAAAAAGTCAGTAGAACATGACCAATGGACTGTTACTTGGAGGGTGTTCCACAAGCGAAGGGGCCACCACAGGCAAGTCCCTGCTTCTAACAAATGCTTGTCTGGCTTGAGCTAGTAGGAATTTCAAACAGCCTCGCTGGAAGATCTCAGCGGGTAGTAGAATACTCCCTGCTGCTAAAGCTTTATAAATGATGCAGCAAGAGAAACTGCCGTGTGCAACAAAGGAAATGTTGCTTGAATGTAGCATTGCCAACAGAACAGAAAAAGGGCCCCAGCTGCTGGGCCCACTCCCCCCCAAAACAAATTTTACCTCTGGGCCAGCAGAGAGGAATTTCTGCATGAGAGCCAGAAACCAAGCTGAGTTGCCAGAATTTGTTGAGCAAAAGCCAGAAGTAGCAGTTTTCCATAATACATGAGCACTTGAATTGTGTAGTCCAGAGATAACCTCCAGATGTTGCAGAATCACAGAACTACGGAGTTGTCCCCAGCTGTCAGACTACAACTCTCAATAGCACCCCCAAAAGTCAGGGGTGATGGGAGTTGTAGCCTACACACATCTGGAGGACCACAGGTTCCCCATCCCTGGTGTCACCCATGCAGATGTGTTGAGGTGTCGGGTAACTGAGCTCAAAGCCTTTGCTTGTGTGTGCCTCTTCCACCACAAACACACACATGCACAGGTCAAGTAGAGCCAAGGGAGACTGGGAGGTGTTGGGTGTTGGGAGAGGGGAGCTGGCAGTAGCTCAGCAACATATTAACATGACATCAGCAACTATGACAATCGCTCATGTTCTCTCTTCCATATATGGCTCCCACATGGCTCTGTACTGAAGATAGGGTCAGCTTTTGCTATTGGGCTGCACTGATCTACTCTCAAGATCCGCCCTCCTGATTCTATCCAGGTAACAGAACTTGCCTGATCAAAATTTGGCAATCTTAATTGAATGACCCTTACAGTCTTGATGCATAGGAGGCCTCACCAACTTTTGGGGGATCATGGGCACATTTGTCGTGTGCAACTGCATGCACCCCACAACCTAATTCGTTGGCTACAATAAAATACTTCACTCAAGTCAAATATCAGTGGTGGGGGGACCCCGCTTGCCCCAGGAAAGGCCTCTGCATGGATGCCATGTTGGCCGTAGCTGATGTCTAAAAGTAACTAGTGCTGTTGGTTCAGTTTACTTGGCTAATGTTGCTTCTCTCCATACAGCAACATGTACAACACTTTTGTTCTTCTGATCAGTAATTGGATGTTATACGTACATAAGGCAGAAGGTGAGAATTCCATTTGCTGGGATCATTGTCAGGTCAAATTAATTAATGGAAATGCACCAGGGTTGAGTCAGAAAGTATTCCAAAACAGATTTCTGCTATTCAGTAGACAATGACAGTGTTAACTCTTTCTGATGAATATTTGTGTGTGTGTGTGTGTGTCTCTGTGTGTGTGTGTGTGTGTGGTGTGTGTCCCCTGTTTTAAATTATCCAGAGCACACACAATAGCAGCTTTAGCCAGGCTAGATTGTCTCTCTCCAATAATGTAAATACAATTAGTTGATTTAAAGCATATTTCCTGTTGTGCTTATCTGCTTAACGTTTTGCCGCTGTGCCATCCGAACCACATTGAGCCGCCTGCTCCATGTACCTCCAGGAAGAGCCAAAAGATGGGAGGAAAATACCACCCGAGGAAAAAGTCTATAAAGATTTCTCGCTTTTCTAATCCCTTCTCTCTAATGTTTCTTTGTAAATTTGTCAGATGGGAATGAAATTGCCTCATAACTCTCCAGACGTGAAGAGCATCACTGCACAAAATTACGTACTTGTCAAAGCAAGGGGGAATTTATGCTGGTGTTCCTGAGATGTGATTTTATACAGTCTATTTCCTTTCTGCAGATCATAGCAACTAGAGAGACAAAAACAAGTAGTTTATGTATATCTTTTCTTTTCTTGCATTTTTTTTCCAATTTAGTGGCTCTCTCCCTCTCTCTCTCTCTCTCTCTCCCTCTCTCTCTCTCCCTATTTCTCTCTGCTTCCCTTTCCCCTTTTGTTTTCTTATCCCCTTCTCCTTTTATCTCCAGTTTATTGCTAGTGACAGTAAATTTCCATCCAACATCACTATAATGATAGCAGCTATGATTCCACCAATATTAGGCATTCTTCCCTGATGCCTCAAGGTGTGGGTTCCATTCGGTACCCCTCACACAAGCCCTCATCACAAAGGATTAGAGTCTGGAAACTTTTCGGGCTGTTGTGAGAAATCGTGGAGGGATGCATGTTTAAGAGAACAAGATTTTTAAGAATGGAATTGGGATGAGAAGCAGAGCCCAAAGGGCTGCCTCACACCAGTCAATTCTGCTCTCCAGTATGTGGTTCTGCTCCTACCAGTGTGCTATGCCAGTGAGCAAGGAAAAGTGCTTCTCACTGCACTGACAGAGAAGGGACAAAACACTACCCCCTTCTCTGACTAAGTGGTGTTCTGTGTTCTGTGTTTATGCTGGCTGGAATGGGAAAGCATCCACACTAGGGATAGGGAAGGAGTTCGATTGAGTTCACACTTAAAGGGGACCCTATGTAATTCACACTTTCTGGGGGAAAGAAAGGCAGACCAAAACACAGCCATCCTTTGAAATTCACATATCTCTGAATCTTGCAATGCAGTTCTCCAGCCAAACGATGTGTACAGAAAGGCATGATCTAGGGGGAAGTCTGCAGTAATATGCAAATATTGCATGTCTTGGGAAGGAGGCATACAAGACGCCAAAATCTGGCAACCCACCCACTGCCTCTGGCATAGTTACAGTGTCCCTGCAGTGCCCCAAAGGGTAAAACTCCTCTAAATCCACTTCTGCCATATTGGATTTAATTTCTGTGATGGAATGTTAATATTTCTTCATTTTTAGGATAGGAGCTTTTCCTGTTACCCTTCTGGGCTTTCCTAATTCTTGGCCTTTTCATTGGCATCTTCCCTATTTAAACATAGTTCTTAATGGCATATGAGAGAGCCACATTCTCAAAGGTCTTACCCTGAAACACAATCTGCATCCCTAAGAAACAGCATTGCAATTCATTATTCAAGGTAGTCCTTTCGTTGAAAATTATGGACGGTACCCAACTTAGTCATACTCAGAGTAGACCTCCTGAAATCAATGAAAGCCCATTAGTCTCAGGACTCTCGTCTTGGGAGATCTGTGGGTGCTCTTTGCAGGCATCTGCCAGGGAGCTGTACAAGTGTTTGGTTGCGGGCCTCTTCTTCCTTCCCTTTGTGTGATGCACTCCAAAACAATGGCTGACAGTGAAATCACTACCCAGAAGTTACCTAGAAGTTTCGAATTTATTTAAACAAATTATATGGATACATACTACACTGTGTGTGTGTGTGTGTGTGTGTGTGTGTGTGTGTGTGTGTATATATATATATATAAATCAGAAATTGCCAATTGGCAATAGTAGGGGACGTTGCTGGCTGTGCAATGGAGACTGCTGGAGGGGTGCTGTTGCATCATCTTGCGAGGTCAGTGTGGATGGATATGCAGTGATGCAGGGAGTGGTCATCACTGACCTAGTCCAGCAGCCAGGTTCTTCGGACAGTCTTCTTGCATTCTTCTTGTTGTGAGTTTGATGGTTCCATTTGTAGGTGGCTGGTACGTGGACATTATTGCTGGCCCAGTTCCTGACTAGTGGACACTGGTGTGTTTTCAAAACTGCTGTGAATGTGCCTGTTACCCCTGCCCCCTTCCTTCCTTCCTTCCTTCCTTCCTTCCTTTCTCTCTTTCTCTCTTTCTCTCTTTCTTTGTTTCTATTCCACCCTTCCTCCCAAAGGATAGCTCAGTCGGTAGAGCGTGAGACTTTTAAATTCAGGATTGCAAGTTCAACCCCAAGATTCCTGCATTGCAGGGGGTTGGACAAGATGGAGATTAGTTAGCCACTTTGAGACTCTTTAAGGGGAGTGAAAGGCAGGATATCAAGTCCAAACTCTGCTGCTGCTGCTGCTGCTGCTTCTTCTTCTTCTTCTTCTTCTTCTTCTTCTTCTTCTTCTTCTTCTTCTTCTTCTTCTTCTTCTTCTTCTTCCATTCTATGGCTCTATGATCTTAAAACAATTCCAATAAAGACAAGTATTGGGAAAGATCTCTAGTTTTAAAAAGGCCTCTTGCATTTCCATTTTTTTCCTTGCCCCTTTTTCCTTTCAGACAGAGCATGCTCTGGGTTCGGTGGAAGTTTCTCTAGTACAGCAGTGACATATGCCTAGCATGCAAGCCCGAGTTGGTCCTGTACATCTGCTTGTTTGTTGACTGTGCTCGCGTCCTGTTTTATAGACCCAAAAGGCTCTTAAAAGCTGCTTGCAAAAGAGCCTCTCTCCATAAATGACATTCAGGTCTGGCACTGGGGCCAGCATTTCTCAGCTGGCATTTCCTGCCCTCATCTTTCCTGAGGTTGCCCTTCAGCCTTCACCCACTAGGCAGAAGCTCCCACTGGTGTCCCTCGAGGCAAAGGAAGTGGACCTGAGGAGCTGGATCTCTGCCCACAATGGAGGCACTGGCTAACTCTTTAAAGGTCTTCTAGGAAATGCCTCCTAGGGGCTGGAGGGAAGAAGGATGCTGGAGAAGAAATTAGTTAAGCTTTTCAGCAGGTTATGATTAGCAGTAATAATAACCCTAATACAATTTGTTTGCTACCTTCTTTCCTCCTTTTTTTTAACAGCTTGGATCAGAAGGTACTTGTTTATAACCCCTCGTTTACCGTGGCCCAATATCATTACAATGTCTACCCTTTTGATATATGTTTGGTTGTTACCCTTTTAATAGATTTTTAAAAAGAAAGAAAGATTTAAGTACTTCATTCTGTTGCATTTTGACAGCTGTTAGCCATCATTTTTCCATTCACCTGCATTTAGCAATACCATAAAGGGAGGCAATCTGAGAACTAACAAGAGCCGGGCACTACAAGGTGATAATTCTGTATCACTTCGGCCTATAAATACCTGACAGGCTTTGCGCTGACTCAGCAGTCTGTAACAAAGTGGCAGCTGTGCCCTTTTATCTGTGTGAGTGTTTCACAGCAATTGGACTATCAGCCCCTGCAGTGAAAATCCATAGTATCGATCAGGCCATTTCTCCACTGTAATTCTTTTGTAGGAAATCCCTGATGACAAATTTTAGCTGCACCACTTTTTGATCGCTGGTTTGATGTAAGTGATCTCCAAGGGCAGAGTTAAGCTCTCAGCCGTTCCAGATTATCAAGCACTAACTTTATTTACTGAAACTACAGTTGTGGTCACCCAAAGAAGGGGGAGGCGGAGGCGGGGGAAGGATGGGGAGGAGGAGGGAGGGGGGTAGAGATTGAAAAATAGGAATGAAATAATATTTCAAAGAGGCAGGAGATGAGAGGGAGAGAGAAACAGTTGCGTCAGCTACTTGACTCTAAATGCGGGTTATAAAAGCATGTTCCACGTTTATAAACTCATAAATAGTGGGAATGTGTTTTGATAAAAATGCCTCTGTGATGGAGGGCGATGCTGTGAAACTGAAGTGTTTATGGACACAGTCCGGAAAGGCAAGCCCTTCTTTGTTTGGTTTGTTCCTTGGGGGGCTGTGACCATTCGGAGCCTCATTTTTAGTATATACTCGACGGAGAAAGAATTAGTTACAGATAGGTAGCCGTGTTGGTCTGCCATAGTCAAAACAAAAAAAATTCCTTCCAGTAGCACCTTAAAGACCAACTAAGTTAGTTCTTGGTATGAGCTTTCGTGTGCATGCACACTTCTTCAGATACACTGAAACAGAAGTTTCCAGACCCTTATCACAGCTATCTGCCAATCACCCATTCCCACCACCCTTCTGAGTAATACCCCTCCCCACCTTCTCACTATATAGAAGGGTCTGGAAACTTCTGTTTCAGTGTATCTGAAGAAGTGTGCATGCACACGAAAGCTCATACCAAGAACTAACTTAGTTGGTCTTTAAGGTGCTACTGGAAGGAATTTTTTTTGTTTTGGAGAAAGAATTAACGCTCGGGCTTGTGGGCATCCAATGAAACTGAGCATTGGAAGAGTCAGGGCTGATCAAATAATGTACTTCTTCATGCTGTGTGTAGATAAACTATGAAGACATGGCAGTGATGGCCCACAACTTGGTGTCAGGAGTTCAGGTCTCTAGCTTGGTACACAGTAAAGGTAAAGGTACCCCTGACCATTAGGTCCAGTCGCGGACGACTTTGGGGTTGCGGCGCTCATCTCGCTCTATAAGCCGAGGGAGCCGGAGTTTGTCCAGCTTCTGGGTCATGTGGCCAGCATGACTAAGCTGCTTCTGGTAAAACCAGAGCAGCGCACAGAAACGCCATTTACCTTTCTGACAAAGCAGTACCTATTTATCTAATTGCACTTTGACATGCTTTTGAACTGCTAGGTGGGCAGGAGCTGGGTCCAAACAACGGGAGCTCACCCCATCGTGGGAATTCGAACCACCGACCTTCTGATCAGCAAGCCCTAGACTCAGTGGTTTAGACCACAGCGCTACCCGTGTCCTGGTACACAGTAAGCGTAGGTAATTAAAAAGAAAGATTTATTGCCAAAACAAACAGATAGCTCTGGCCAGCTCTAATGGAGCTGCTAACATCATGAACTAGGATGACCCTTCTAAAGAATTGTTCTTCTTCTGGAGCCAGAAAGAAGTGAACAGTCATGTCTGACATCTCTGAAATTGCTTCCTATCTTGGAGCCTCCCTATTCGCCGAGCCCTTGGACTAAGAGGGTCAGCACCCGCCCCTTCCTGATTTTCCGAGAGGCTCCTCCTTGGCTCTTTCCCTCCTGATGAACTACTTCCTTCTCTCTTCACATCCCAAGAGCACTGACAGGCTTCCAACTCACTCTCCAGCACTCTCTTATCAGCTCGCATTCCTAAGGGCAGGGGAGTTGGCACTCGTTTATACTCATTCTTCCTGGCAGTTAACTCTCTCTGTTCCTGGTGGCTTCCTTCATCTGGCTGCAACTCTTCCCTAGGGGCTGGCTCATTCATGACACTTGGATGGCTTTAAAAGAAGATTAGACGATCAGCGGAGGATAAGGCGATCAATGGCTACTAAATGGGAGGGCTGTGCTTTGCCTCAATGGTTGGAAGCAGCAATGCTTTTATTTATTTTTTTACCATTTTTTAATTGGTTTTTACAGTTTACATTTATATTCAAATCATAATCATACATAAAAAAGATCCCCTGAATCCTTGGAATTCCCTCTGCCCCTCCGTGGGTCCCATCAACATTTTCAACTGCGTCTTATAAGATCCTCCATTTTTCCCATAGTTCTTGTTACATTATGAGTGTTCTTACAATACTGTCAAAGTTTTTAGTTGTTTACAGTGTTCTCCAAGATAAATTTCTCCCATTTCTTAGTAAAATTTCTATCTTCTTGGTTTCTGATCTTCCCGGTCATTTTCGCCATTTCAGTGTAATCCATCATGTTTATCAGCCATTCCTCTCTGGTCGGGATCTTGTCTTCCTTCCATCTCTGGGCCAGAAGTATCTGCACTGCCATCGTCATGTACATAAATAGTATTTTCTTCTCCTTCTGCATCTAAGGGTATAGGATAAAGGGGCCCCTGACCATTAGGTCCAGTCGTGGCCGACTCTGGGATTGCGGCGCTCATCTCGCTTTATTGGCTGAGGGAGCTGGCGTACAGTTTCCAGGTCATGTGGCCAGCATGACTAAGCCGCTTCTGGCGAACCAGAGCAGCGCACGGAAACGCCGTTTATCTTCCCACCAGTGTGGTACCTATTTATCTACTTGCACTTCGACGTGCTTTCTAACTGCTAGGTTGGGAGGAGCAGGGACTGAGCAATGGGAGCTCACCCCATCGCAGGGATTCGAACCGCCAAACTTCTGATCGGCAAGTCCTAGGCTCTGTGTGCCACCCGCGTCCCTCTGCATCTAAAATTCCTGCAAAAAAATTATTCTGTTTAAGCAGCAATGCTTCTAAATGCCAGTTGCTGGAAGCCATAGGAGGGGAGAGGGCTCTTGCACTCAGATCCTGCTTCCGGGTTTCCCATAAGCATCTGGCTGGCCGCTGTGAAATCCACTGCTGGACTAGACTTCTCTGTATCTGTTTTGTCCCTTACTAAATGCTTTTGTTCCTTAGAAAGCTGCCTTGTTTGTTTGTTGTATTAAATTTGTATAGTGCCTTTCATCCAAAGATCACAGAGCGGTTCACAATATAAAAATGCAAAATGAGAACACAAAAAACATAATAGAACAAACACAGAAACCCATCAATAGCCCCCCCAACACATTTAAAAGGCCATAGACTGTTAATCAGCTCAATGTCTGGTTAAAGAGAAACATTTTTGCTTGGCACCTAAAGATATGCAATGAAGGCACCAGGCGAGCCTCCCTGGGGAGAGCATTCCACAAATGGGGAGCCACCACAGAAAAGACCCGTTCCCATGTTGCCACCCTCCAGACTGCTTGTGGATGATCCACATTTAGAATGGTCTCAGATGATGATTGCAGGATCCAAGTCAGTTCGTACCAAGCAACACCAGGTTAATACCAGGTTCATACCAGGTGACATTTGTTCTTCTAGCCCAGTGTCTGACTAGCAGCAGCACTCCAGGGTGAAAGGCAAGTGGTCTTTTCCATCACCTGCTTCTAGATCCTTTTAGCTGACAGGGACACCCGCAGCTGGGGACATTCTACATGGAAGGCAAGTGCTCTCTACAAGTGAGCCATGATCCCTCCCCATACTGTTACTTAGTCTATATCTGTGCTGAAATAATAATAATAATAATAATAATAATAATAATAATAATAATAATAATAATAATAATAATAATTTATTTATATCCAGCTCATCTGGCTGGGTTGCTTCCAACATATATCAAAACAAAATAGAACATTTAACATTAAAAAACATCCCTATACAGGGCTGCCTTCAGATGTCTTTTTAAGGTTATATACTTACTCATCTCCTTTACATCTGATGGGAGGCGGTTCCACAGGGTGGGTGCCACTACCAAGAAGGCTCTCTGCCTGGTTCCCTATAGCTTCACTTCTTGCAGTGGTGGAACTGCCAGAAGGCCCTTGTTACCAGATCTCAGTGTCCGGGCTCAGTGTTGCTAGCTGCTAAAAACCTTTTTGTTTCAGCAAGCCTACCCAGATGCATAATTTAGTTATGTATTTTGTAGAATTTTGCTGATTTTTATCACTGATTTATTAATAATTATTTTATCTAACGTTGTTTTTAAAATATTTTTTATTTGCATACAGTATGACAGAACTCTCATTGACCAGGAGACACAGTTTTTAATACGTTGCAGCAGTTGCAGCTAGAGTTCTTTTATTAGGTTTTAGAAAAAAGAAAGAAGAAAGAAAGAAAGAAAGAAAGAAAGAAAGAAAGAAAGAAAGAAAGAAAGAGAAAAAAATGAACATTGCCTTTAAATTTTTAACGAACTTATAGTGCAATCCTAGCAGTTCGAAAGCACATCAAAGTGCAAGTAGATAAATAGGTACCGCTCTGGCAAGAAGGTAAACGGCATTTCTGTGCGCTGCTCTGGTTCGCCAGAAGCGGCTTAGTCATGCTGGCCACATGACCCGGAAGCTGTACGCTGGCTCCCTCGGCCAATAAAGCGAGATGAGCGTCGCAACCCCAGAGTCATTCGCGACTGGACCTAACAGGCAGGGGTCCCTTTACCTTTACCTTTACCCAAGTCTACTCAGAGACAAGAACGATACTCTCAAGTAAGATAGTATATGACTGCAGCCTAACTGAATAAAGATTTAGAAAGCATTCCTTACAAATGTTGGCTGCAACCTTGGATGGATTTAAAAGAAGATTAAGACAAACTCATGGGGGATAAGACTACTAGCCATTCTCAGAGCTCATCTACATTTCCACTTGCCATGTGCTTTCTAGGCACGAGCCCCAGTGATTTTCCATTTGCCCGACCACTTTCCCTGGGAAAACCCACTGAATTGGAGCAAACCCAATTGATGTTTGTTCTGATTCCGTGGTAGACACCAGGCTTCCCTGGGGGAAGGCTGTAGAACAAGTGGAAGCATGGACAATCCCTCTGCGATAGTACACTTCTGAGCACCAGTTGCTGGAAATGGTGAGTGCGAGAGGGTTATTCTGCTCCGCTCCTGCTTGTGAGCTTCCCATAGTCACCTGGGTTGCCACTGGCTTGATCCAGCAGGCATTTTCTTTTCTTTTTCTTACAATTTAGAATATTCATTTAAAAACCTTAAAATATCAATGACTTCCCTACTTCTCTTTCCATGGTTCATTTTGCATAACATAAATCCCTGCATATTTTATATAAACTAAACCATTCAGTGTTCCATTATTGCATCCATCAAAACTTATTTACACTGTTGAATCTATCTTAATGCTACCAACGTTTTCAAGTGTACACAATTTCCCTCCATATATTCAATAAACATTTTTCAATCTTCTTTAAACGCATGTTCTTCTTGTCCTCTTATTCCATGGGTAGGCAAACTAAGGCCCGGGGGCCAGATACGGCCCAATCACCTTCTAAATCTGGCCCACAGATGGTCCGGGAATCAGCGTGTTTTTACATGAGTAGAATGTGTCCTTGTATTTAAAATGCATCTCTGGGTTATTTGCGGGGCCTGCCTGGTGTTTTTACATGAGTAGAATGTGTGCTTTTATTTAAAATGCATCTCTGGGTTATTTTGGGGGCATAGGAATTTATTTATTTATTTATTTATTTATTTATTTATTTATTTATTTATTTATTTATTTATTGCAAAATATAGTCCGGCCCCCCACAAGGTCTGAGGGACAGTGGACCAGCCCCCTGCTGAAAAAGTTTGCTGTCCCCTGCCTCAATCTATAAGTTAAGTCTGCAAGCTGCGCATATTCCATCAGTTTAAGTTGCCTTTTTTCTTTAGTTGGAACCTCGCTCATTTTCCCAGCAGGCTCTTCTTATGTGGTTGAGAGCTGTAGCAGCCTGCTGGTTTTTTGTGTGGAAGATCACTCCAGAGCCTCACACAGCTTGTTCCCATCCTTTCCATTGTAACTGGAACAACCATGAAGCAAATCAGAGGACAGCAGGAATGCAAATTCTTCTCAGAAGAATACGGGCTACTCACTCCTGAAGTTCTGGAGCTGTGTGTACCACATCTTTGTAAAGCTGTGGCGTCTTTTATGAGCAGTGCCCCATCGATATTGTTAAGGAAATAAGACTTTGGTAAAGTTTCCATTGCATCAGGGCCAGCTTACTTGGAGCAACACTTTGGCGTGTCACACTCTGTCAATATTAGCAAGGAATAGGATGTTGCAGGCAAACGCTTCTCTTGGTGGATCTTAGCCAATTGCATCTACACTATCTAGTGACCTCTGTTGTTATGTGGGCTGACAATCCAAGACAGCTTCTGATCTCAGGTCACTGAACAATGAGCTTTTGCAACACTCAAGGCAATTATGAACTCACGATTTGTGTCACCCACCCGGCATTTCACCTTCTTGATCTCCTTCTTGGGAATGTATTCAATAAAATACAAATTTAACATGGGTCCCAGCACAAAGAAGAGGCATAAGCCCAGGCTAAATTAAACCCAGCTAAATTAAACCCAGGCTAAATTAAACCCAGTTAAGTTCCTCAACCACATAATCTCCCCTCGCTCTTTTAGGGGCAAGGTGATGCAAAAAAAGGACATACTACATTGCATCCCATTAGACCAGAGAGCACAGATGACATGGTGTGGCACATTTGCGCTGCCCTGGGTGAAAGCCATTGACAGAGATTTAGAAAAAGTTGGTTGTGGGCTGAAATGTAGTGATCGGTTCTGACAGCATCCTGCTCAACTTGATATTATTTCTGATCTGCCTCCAACCAAATGCCAGCGAGCAGCGCCTTGCTTCTCGGAGTTCAAGAGGGTAGTTGCAAACACAGGCCATAAAAGACCTGCATGTCTCTGGCTTGTAGAGAGTCGTAATTCTTTCCAGCAAAGTTACCTTTCCTGTTTCTATGAATTACTCTTACATTCTTGTAAGAGATATGGTTTGAGGTATTTATGGCGCATTCAATTCTGCTATCATTGATTTACTGGACCAAACCTGCTCCAGGATATGATGTAAAGCCCCTTCTTCCAAAAGGAGAGGGCGGGGAACCTCCTTACATCTCATAGGGAACTGCATTTTCTGCCCTGCTGCCCTCCAGCAGATGACCAAGAGAGATAAACAGAGGGCACTTCACTCTCTAGTTGCAATGCGCCTGGTGATATGAAGGAATCAATCAGACAAAAGCAGATTATTAGAGTGTCTGAGAGAGATCAAACATTGCTGGCATCTTCACCCACACACGGTTGATTTACAGGCAAGCTGATAAAGTGCTGCAGCTCACTGTCAGAAGTACATGACAGTTCCTCTAGCTCTATGGATAAATTATTGCTGAAGCCCATGATAACATTTCTCCACCTAGCAACCAAACATAACAGGATGTGGCTTTTAGCACTAAGAGCCAGAGCGATACAAAGAGAAACACGGGAACTCATTTTGTAGGAATGAAGCATACCAGAGAGGGAGGGGGGAGTCACACAGCACAGACACAGACACAGACACATGTGTGTGTTCATGTGCGCTTTGTGTGTGTGTGTGTGCGCGCGCGTGCATTTTGCATATTTGTTTGAAGGCAAATGTTGGGAGTCACATGAATGGTAGTATACTTAATATGCACTGGGTGTCTTTAAATAACCCACCTATGGACTGACTCGTGCTAATCTACATGATGCATTTGCATGTTTGATTGTAAAAAAATGATGTATATGCTGCACATAAAATGAAAAGAAATGCATACGAAAAAGGTTTGTTCAAATACCGCTGGCTGCATGACCATGGACATTAATTGCTTGTTCAGATTATGCATGTCAGCGGTATATGCATAGTTCTGATTGTTTCTGTAATGTTTAATAAATCTCTGTAATGTGCATGCATGTGAAGAAGGAAGGAAGGGCATGTCCAAGTGGTTTGTTTGAATATCATGGCTGCCTGGTGTTTTTTATCATATCTATGCATGCACTGTAATTTGTATTTGCAGTTTTAAAAGCTATACCCTTTGATGTGTACGTGTGAGCTTCACTGCCTTGCGTCACATTATTGTTTTACTCATTCCAATGTGGGTATAGCAAAGGGACTAAAAAAAAAAGGTTAAGTAATGAAAACATAGAATACTATTTAAAAAATAAAACAATGGTCTGTAGCTAATTTATTATTATCTATTAAATTTGTATAGCACCCTTCCTCTGTAGATCTCTAGGCAGCTCATAACAGCAATATGCAAGATAAAAATCACAAAATACATAACAATAACAAAAACAAAAAAAGGAAAAATACTTCTACAGCGCTTTGGGATTTGCTCCCACAAGATGTAGTAAAGGTAAAAAAAGGTAAGGTAAAGGACCCCTGGATGGTTAAATCCAATCAAAGGTGATTATGGGGTGTGGTGCTCATCTCGCTTTTCAGGCCGAGGGAGCCGGTGTTTGTCCACAGACAGCTTTCCGGGTCGTGTGGCCAGCATGACTAAACTGCTTCTGGCACAACGGAAACATCATGACGGAAGCCAGAGTGCATAGATACACCATTTACCTTCCCGCCGCACCAGTACCTATTTATCTACTTGCATTGGTGTGCTTTCAAACTGCTAGGTTGGCAGGAGCTGGAACAGAGCAGTGAGAGCTCACCCCGTCGCACAGATTTGAACCACCAACCTTCCGATCGGCAAGCCCAAGAGACTCAGTGGTTTAGACCACAGCACCACAGCACTGTGATGTAGTGATGGCCACCAACTTGGATGGTATGCCCCTCAAATGTATCAATTTAATCAAGACGCCCCATTTGGGGGGGGGACATGCTCTTGCGTGAGATTGTGGCCCCAAAAGATGAGCACCATGCTTTTGCAGCGGTCACAGGACTCGTGGGGGAGCACGGGCCCCCCAAAGACACACATTTTTGAACAACATGCTCTTGCGTGAGATCACTGCCCTAAAAGGTGCACACTTTGGAGCGCCGTGCTCGCGCGCTGGTCACATGACTCGTGGGGGAGCGCAACACCCGAAAGATGCACATCCTGTTTTTCCTCTGGAACATGTTGGAGGGTATAGGATGGTGTTAGAAGATTACATAAATTCACAGCGAGTGGAGCTATCTGTAGTTACTAGCCACCATGGCTATGTTCCATCTTCACTGTTGGAGACAGTACACATCTGTATGTCATTTGCTGGGAATCACAAGTGGGGAGAGTGGTTCTGCACCCATATCTGCTCATGGGTTTCTCATGGGTGTCTGGTTGAGCCCTTCTGGACCAAACCTGCAAGCAGAACCAGAGCACAAGAGCATTCTCCCCTCCTGTAGTTTCCAGGAACTAGTATAATATCCATTGTACTAGAAGAAGCAAAGATCACCAGTGTTGAAGCAACAATTCTTCAACATCAACTTCGTTGGACTGGTCATGTTGTGCGGATGCCTATTATCGTCTTCCAAAGAAACTACTCTATTCTGAACTTAAAAATGGAAAGTGTAATGCTGGTGGTCAATGAAAGAGATTTAAAGACTCTCTCAAGGCAAATCTAAAAAAATATAGTATAAACACCAACAATTGGCAAACACCTGCCTGCGAGCACTCCAATGTGTCATGGGTGAAGAAGAAGAAGAAGAAGAAGAAGAAGAAGAAGAAGAAGAAGAGGAGGAGGAGGAGGAGGAGGAGGAGGAGGAGGAGGAGGAGGAGGAGTTTGGATTTGATATCCCGCTTTATCACTACCCTAAGGAGTCTCAAAGTGGCTAACATTCTCCTTTCCCTTCCTCCCCCACAACAAACATTTTGTGAGGTGAGTGGGGCTGAGAGACTTCAAAGAAGTGTGACTAGCCCAAGGTCACCTAGCAGCTGCATGTGGAGGAGCGGAGACACGAACCCGGTTCACCAGATTACGAGTCTACCGCTCTTAACCACTACACCACATTGGTTCTCTTATATATGAGATTATGAGTCTACCACTCTTAACCACTACACCACACTGGCATCTTTGAAGACGCTCAAACTGAGGATGCAAGAGAGAAACATGCTAAGAGGAAGGCACGCTTAGCAAACCCACACCGTGATCAACTCCCGCCCAGAAACCAATGTCCCCACTGTGGAAGGCCATGTGGATCCAGAATTGACCTCCACAGTCACGTACAGGCTCACTGTTAAAACTGTGTTCATGGAAGACAATCCTACTCAGCTACGAGTTATCACCAAAGAAGAAGAAGAATATCCAGTGTAAGAGGCAGTATGTCTCTGAATGCCAGTTACTGGATAACATGAGCAGAAGAGTGCAACTGTATGTGGGCATCTGCTTAGCTACCGTGGGATCTAGATGAACCTTTGGTCTCATCTAACACAGCTTTTCTTAAACTATTTTATTTTATTTCATTTATTTTACATGCGCTCATCCATAGGATCTCTCATTTGTGACAATAATGTGCATATATGCCTGTGCCTAAGTATGCAAATGCAGTGTACAAACATATACGGCCGTTTTAAGCCCATGTGCTTTAAGCAACACAAAATATGCATGAGTTCACCGAGGACAAACTAGATTTGTGCTGCTGGGTGGAGAAGGTTCCACAGAGAGAAAGAGAAGCAAATGGTTTTCCATGCTAGCAGTGGGTTCACTTCACTTTTTAAAAACAAATATTAAAAGGATTCATTCATGTAGAAGACAGCATTACATGGAAATTGAGTTCAGAGCAGAGCAGAGTAATATTGTACACTTACCTAACACATGGTTACCACCTTTGCATTTGGGTGGGGGAGGGAGCAGAAATAAGGCCTTTAAAAAACCATACACTGTTTTTAATTAACAACATTTCATTATTATTATTATTTTTATTATTAATTATTGTTGTTGTTTTACTTTACTTGGGACCATGATATTCGCCAGCATTTCCAATATGAAAATTCAGTAATCAGAACTGATGAGAGCCAATAAACTGAAAAGTCATCTTGATAAGTCAGAGGCATTGTGGGTAAGTGGCTGTTGTTGCTGTTATTAATTATTTGTATGATTTAAATATATTTTAATGTGTGTGTGTGTGTTGATTCTATCAATGTTTAATGGTTTTTAATTTTTTGTTTCTTTCCCCTACGTTTTTAGCTGTTCTTATTTTCATCTGTAAGCCACCTTGAGTCCCTGCCAGGGGGGAAAAGGTGGGGTATAAATAAAGATATATTACTTAAATAATTAATTGGCTTTCTTACCTGCCCTTCATCACAAGATTACCACAATATACAAATACAGGTTTAAAATCATTTAAATAATTTTTAAAAGCTCAAGTACTGGGGAGGGAACTGTAAGTTTTACAAAACTGGCTTCTTCTTTTTTAAGAAACAGGGGAAACATACTCTGGAACAGACATTATTGGATCATAAAATCATAGAACTGTAGACTTGGAAAGGACCTTGAGGGTCATCTTGTCCAACCTCCTGCAATGCAGAAATTTCAGCGAAAGCATCCATGACAGATGGCATACCCTCCAAGATGTCCAGGCCCCAAACCAAGATGTGTGTATTTTGGGCCACATTCCCAGGTGAGTCACATGACCCGCCCAAGATTGTGGTTTTTGGGGAGGTGAGATCATGGCATGAGATTGTGGTACCCCAAATGGCTGCCATTTTCCTGGGGCAGTTATAGGGCTTCAGGTGGCCATCCATCCTGTTTGAAACCTCCAAGATAGGCAAGTCCACCACTATCTGAGGGAGTCCATTCCACTGCTGAACAACAGTGGTTCAGAGCGGTGGACTAGTAATCTGGTGAACCGGATTCGATTCCCCGCTCCTCCACATGCAGTGCTGGGTGACCTTGGGCTAGTCACACTTCTCTGAAGTCTCTCAGCCTCACTCACCTCACAGACTGTTTGTTGTGGGGGAGGAAGGGAAAGGAGATTATTAGCCGCTTTGAGACTCCTTAGGGTAGTGATAAAGTGGGATATCAAATCCAAACTCTTCTTCTCTCTTCTTTTACCGTCACTCAGTTCTTCCTGATGTTTAGTTGGGAACTAGCTTTTTATTCCAGTTTAACAAAAAATCTTCCTTATAGCTATACAATTATTTGTTGTACTCTCTTTATAAATCCATGCAGAAATATCTACATCAAAAGTTCCTTAGGCCAGGTGTCCAGAAGCTACCAAACAGCACCAGTGGCAAGGGAGGTCCAGTTCTGGCTATGGGGACTCTTAAACTGGACATAGTTTAGGGTCTCAGCATGTCTTAGAGTCACGGATTTACTAGGATTCTGGAAACAGGGTTGTCCACAGTAAGCAGGGATATGTGGAATGTGTGGATTATTTTCTGCTACTGCCCATTTATTGTCATATGTGTTGCGTAAAAGGGATGGAATGGGTAGAAACTCCAGAATTTTTAAGAGGGGAAAATATTCCTCACCCCACTTGGCCAGCACTGAGAGCCTGAGCAAGGCTCTGACAGCCTCCCTGCATTTACCTCAAAGCAGTTTGCAGCTACAATACACCTATTAGAGTCAGTGGCAAACCTCCCATAGATTTGAGCAGAGCAGGAGCTGCACCCTGCATCCTTAAATCAATGTTTGAGCAAATTAATGTGCAGTTGCAGATCTAAACTGTGTGCTGGTATTCATTTCTTTCTTGGCATGTAGTCATACTTAATTGCATGTCGAAATCCTGTCTAATCTACATTGTGTGCATGTAATTAGCCACCGAGGTTCATAATAACTGCTTGGATGGATCTGAAAAGGGGACCCCTGAAGCGTTCTCTTCGTTAACAACAGAGCAATTCCATGTCTCGCGAATCCCTTCTCCTGCCTTCTTGTCTGAATCGCTTTGAATGTATTGCCCCTCTCTGTTTCAGCAAGAGCGCTTCAGAAGATCCGACGAAAGGGGTGGCAGAGTAATATGTTACAATATTTAGCACAGCCCGCCAGACACGCATACATAGCCTACTGATCAATTTCCAGTGGTGTGCAAAAAAAAAAAGAAAAAAGAGAGGGGATTTAGCCGTAAGACTCTGGAAAATGCCAACGGGAATCGCATGGCTTAATCCTTGCAAGCAGCACTGAAAAATTACCCATAAACATTTCACCATTGTGGTTTATTATTACAGTCAAATTTGTTTTATATACTTATTACTGAAGGGATAATAGGGCAGGTGTCCCTTCTTTATGAGGCAATAATCTGGCTTGCTTTGTAGTTTATACCTACCACTGAGCTGGTTCATAGCCAAAAGAAAGGGGAAATAAACTTTGTTGTTGTTGTTGTTGTTGTTGTTGTTGTTGTTGTTGTTGTTGTTAGAGTTTTTAGACGATTTCCATTAGATAGCTGGAAGCTGAAGATCTACCAAGAACTGTTGTGACTTGGACTCCCTCAGAAGAGGTGGACTTCTCCTTCACAGTAAGTTTTTAAGCAGAGGTTGGATGGCCATCTGTCAGGGATTTTTTAGCTGTGATTCCTGCATTTCAGGGGGTTGGACGAGATGGCCCTCATAGTCCCTTACAACTCTATGGTTCTATGATTCTATGGTTCTTGTGGCCTAGAGAAGAGTAGGAAGAAGGCAGTAGGGCTGGATGGGATCCTGTGGACTTCCAGTTGCTATTGGACTTCAAAATCCCTTCAGCCCCCAGCCAGCATGGTATAATAATAATAATAATAATAATAATAATAATAATAGAATCATAGAGTTGGAAGAGACCACAAGGGCCATCGAGTCCAACCCCCTGCCAAGCAGGAAACACCATCAGAGCACTCCTGACATATGGTTGTCAAGCCTCTGCTTAAAGACCTCCAAAGAAGGAGACTCCACCACACTCCTTGGCAGCAAATTCCACTGTCGAACAGCTCTTACTGTCAGGAAGTTCTTCCTAATGTTTAGGTGGAATCTTCTTTCTTGTAGTTTGGAACCATTGCTCCGTGTCCGCTTCTCTGGAGCAGCAGAAAACAACCTTTCTCCCTCCTCTATGTGACATCCTTTTATATATTTGAACATGGCTATCATATCCCCCCTTAACCTCCTCTTCTCCAGGCTAAACATGCCCAGCTCCCTTAGCCGTTCTTCATAGGGCATCGTTTCCAGGCCTTTGACCATTTTGGTTGCCCTCCTCTGGACACGTTCCAGTTTGTCCGTGTCCTTCTTGAACTGTGGTGCCCAGAACTGGACACAGTACTCCAGGTGAGGTCTGACCAGAGCAGAATACAGTGGCACTATTACTTCCCTTGATCTAGATGCTATACTCCTATTGATGCAGCCCAGAATTGCATTGGCTTTTTTAGCTGCCGTGTCACACTGTTGGCTCATGTCAAGTTTGTGGTCAACCAAGACTCCTAGATCCTTTTCACATGTACTGCTCTCAAGCCAGGTGTCCCCCATCTTGTATTTGTGCCTCTCATTTTTTTGCCCAAGTGCAATACTTTACATTTCTCCCTGTTAAAATTCATCTTGTTTGTTTTGGCCCAGTTCTCTAATCTGTCAAGGTCGTTTTGAAGTGTGATCCTGTCCTCTGGGGTGTTAGCCACCCCTCCCAGTTTGGTGTCATCTGCAAATTTGATCAGGATGCCCTTGAGTCCATCATCCAAGTTGTTGATAAAGATGTTGAATAAGACCGGGCCCAAGACAGAACCCTGTGGCACCCCACTAGTCACTCTTCTCCAGGATGAAGAGGAACCATTAATAATAATAATAATAATAATAATAATAATAATAATAATAATAATAATTGTATACCACCTTATACTCGCAGGTCTCAGGATGGTTCACAGGATAAAATCATGATATAAAAACAGAGAATCCATAATAAAAATTAAAACAATGGTCAGGGATGATGGGAGTTATAATCAAGTAACATTTGGAGGGCCACAGGTCATTGGGAGGGAATCTGTAGCAAGTCTGGGAATCCTGAAGACCATCAGCATCAAATGAATGCTCCAACTGTCCCTTAACGCTCAGAAACCCCAGTGGTCAAAAGTGAGGCTATCCTCAGACTGAGAAAGTTATTATGCCCATGAATATCTGGTTTGCCACTGTAGGAATCCTGTTGCTGGAATAGTTAGGACTTTGGTCTGATCCAGCACAGCTTTTTTTAAGATGCCATTACAATACTTGATGGCTTTAAAGAGAGAATGACCACTAGTCATATATGGTTAGGACTGGTCTGAGAACACATGATGCAGCCACCTTATTGAAGCTAAGCAGGTCTGGGCTGGGTCAGTGCCTGGATGGGAGACCATCTGCAAACCTCATCTACTGTATCCTGTCTTGATTCTCATGAAGGAAAGTAGGTAGGATATAGATAGATAGATATATACACTAAACAACAACAACAATAACATTGCATGTTTCAGCAGCCATATGCTTTTCCTCGTATGGGGAACAACAACCAGATAGGGCCAGTTCCTTCATGCTGAACTTTGGAGTTTCCAAGAAGCATCTTGATGGTCGCTGTGGAAAACAGGATGCTGGATCAGGTGGTCCTTTAGCCTAATTCAGTTGGGCTCTTTGGACTGAACCTGCACATTCAGAAGCAGTATGCCTGATTGCCAGATGCTGAGGACAAAGGGGCTGGAAGTGACACCAATTCCCCATGACACCTGCTCCTAAGCTTAGCACCTGGCTTGCTGCCCATCAGTACTGGGATGCTAGATGAGATAGTTTGACCCAGCAAGGCAATCCGTATACTCTGTGCAGGACTGTGTGTCAGGCCCATTATGGCAGGTCCTGTGTTTTAAATAGCTATGTACAAACTGATGGTTCCTGCTCCTGACAGCTGTTTTATGGGGGGCCCAGCTACTCGGGTTGTTGGTTAGCCTTCAGATGATGCTAAATAGCATGCATGCCCCCAAATGTCCACCCCCTCAGCTGAGTCTTCTGTGGTGAGGTGACAAAGTATCTTATCACTCAATATTTCAAAGGCTCCAGACAACCCTAGAATGTGTGACTGCAGCCTTTCTTCTCCATCGCAGCCTGCCCAGGGGAGATTGGTTGCCAAGTTGAGATTAGGTAGGTAATGTATGTTATCAAGGGAAGGAAGGCTTTACCCATGATACACTGTTTCCCCTTTTGCATTTGTCACACCGTAAGGTTGTTTTTCTCCCCCTCTTCTTCCTCTCACTCATCTCTTTTTCTTTCTTCTTTCGTACTACATCCCCAAAACAACCTGCCGCTATCATTTTGTTACTCTTGCATCCTTCACCACTTTGAATTTTAATATGGAGGGATGTGTTGGTATGAGTACCTTGTAAGTATTTAAATAAGTACTTTGGGTATATTTAGACCCATTCATTTCAGTGGAAGTGAACTAAGCAGCCTGAAATCAATGGCCCAAATTCACCTGCACCTGCATTATAATTACATTTCTATTTTTACTATTACTATTTACATTATTTCAGCTTCTTACCTGACTTGTGCTGTAACTTCCCAGGAAGAATCACAGCAGGGGGTATACACACACACACACACAATGTTGAAAAGTGGTTTAAAACAAATTGCAGTCACAAGTACAAGGTGGTCCTATATATATTTGCTGAATATGTACAGGGTGGGTTGTCTG
The DNA here is from genome assembly GCF_951804945.1 of Podarcis cretensis. NCBI lineage: Eukaryota > Metazoa > Chordata > Lepidosauria > Squamata > Lacertidae > Podarcis > Podarcis cretensis. The sequence goes on from NC_137175.1 coordinate 18,449,404, forward strand.
AAGAACCTTATTTTTATTGATAGGTTTAATTAGTCTGAATCTATTTAATCCATATCTGAAGTCCTTTATGAAGGAGCATTTTTCATGATGGGTTTTGTGAAATGTCATGAACCAATCAGATCTTAATTAATCAAAATAAAACAAAGGGGTCGGGGGGGAAAACAGAACTGCATGAGGAGGGTTGGACTAGATAACTCTCAGGAACACTTGCAACTCTACAGTTTCATACCCCTCAACTGTCCTAGTAAAACCAAAACATTCCCTTCTTTTTACATGCGAGACCACAGTGGTCAGTTTGGGCTCCGTGATCTTGCACGATCTTGCACCATGATTTCCTCTCAGAAGTGCTGGGGGGGGGGGCATGATCTTGCACAGGTTAAGAATTATCAGATACATTCAATAATTCCCCAGCTCTTCTGTCAGTCATTAGGAATGGTTGCATTCTATAGGAATTCTGGAACATGTGGTCATGATATAACAATACATTTCCCCACACAGGATCAATTGAAATTAGTGGGAGATGCAACCACCATTTTCATGAAACCACTCCCATTAATTTCAGTGGGATTTGGCTTTAGGCTGGTCATTCTTGCATCAACAAATAAGAATAAAGGCACCATGCACCAAAGAGAGAAAGTGAAAGAGAGAAAGAGAACTAAATAGGGCATAGATTTGCATAGCATATGCCAGGCATAGGCAAACTCCGGCCCTCCAGATGTTTTGGGACTACAATTCCCATCATCCCTGACCACGGATCCTGTTAGCTAAGGATGATGGGAATTGTAGTCCTAAACATCTGGAGGGCGGGAGTTTGCCTATGCCTGGCATATGCATATGCTTTTATAAAGATGCAGAGTTAAAAAAAACAAGTATTATAATTCAAATAGGTATACAGTACATCTCACCATAGTGGTGAAGACTGACAAGTTGACCCGTGTGTCTGCTCAATCTGCTGTCCTAGCAACTTCAAGGCTCCTGCTCTCCCTTTTAGGAACATTTACACCAGATTGGATCCATACACCCCTCCAAATAGAGGGCTGGGACCTAACTGCCCTGATGTAAAGTAGGACACCTGGCTAGGACACTTTACTTGGTTTGTACTTGGTTTGTACTTGGTTCTTTTATGGAAGGAAAATTCTCGTAATCTTGATGGTGGCAAATGGAATCCTCCAACGCTCTTACATCGCTAACCCCCCCCCCCAAAAAAAAAAAGTCAGTTTGGAAGATGTGCTATCAGGTTCATACTGCAAAATGGCTAGTAATTGGATTTTGCAATATCCCAATTACATGTTCGATGCAAATATTATGATCACAGGTCTTTACAGCGGTAGAGCATTCTAATGGCACCCCAGTAAATTGAACTCCAGAATGAAAGCATTTGCCAGGGAGGAAAACTCAGAGAAATGTTTTATCCAAAAGTCCCCACGGAGCACCTCGGAATTTGCTTTGCTATGTACAGTAGATTATAGAAAATTGACTCAATTACGCCTTCAATTACAAGGCGTGGCTCAGTGGGAGTAGCACCCCATAGCCAAGTGAGGGGCTGGGGCCAATCACTCTTCACCAAGGAACGTGGCACTTGAAAGTCAATCACAGAGCACCAGGCTGAAACTCACTGTGGTGCAGGATCATAATCTGTGCTTTGGGGAGTCATTTATTTAAGGCAGTTGTAATCCCACTTGAAACAATAAACAGCACTGGAGCTTGGAGGGCATTTTTGCACGAATGCTAACATTACACTAACATATTAAGTTAATTCCTAAAGGGCAGATTTTCCCCCTTAGGCAGCTAGAGCAGGATAAGAGGAATGTCTTGGGTATTTAACTCCCTGCAACAAGAAGTGCAATTATGGAAATGCACACAGGCACCGTTTTACCCAGGGAGGCTGAAGTGTTAAAGGTGCTTTAATTGGAGGAATTATACAGACTTTGCTGGGGTCCCTTAGGTTCACAAGGATTTGCCTTCTTCACAAGCAAGAGTGGTCATGGCCTGCAAAACAACTGATTTAGCCCTGAGGGACGCATCCAAATTATCACTGAGGTGTGGCAAAATGTTGGCTGTCTCTGTGACATTTTAGGAAAAGACCCCAATCTGGAAAAAAAAATACGAGACAGTTGCTCCACTTGCTAAGGTAATAATAATAACAACAACAACAACAACAACAACAATATTTATACCCCACCCATCTGGCTGGGTTTCCCCAGCCACTCTGGGCAGTTTCCAACAGAACACTAAAATACAATAACCTATTAAACATTAAAAGCTTCCCTAAACAGGGCTGCCTTCAGACGTCTTCTAAAAGTTTGGTAGTTATTTTTCTCTTTGACATCTAGTGGGAGGGTCTTCCACAGGGCAGGTGCCACTACCGAGAAGGCCCTCTGCCTGGTTCCCTGTAACATCTCCTCTTGTGTTTTGCATGCAACAACGACAGGGGCTATTTCCTGCAAGAGTAGCCAGTTTGTTGCCCTCCATACATTATTGGGCTACAACTCCTTGGCCATTGGCCATGCTAGTTGGAGTGAGAGGAGCTGTGGTTCAGTGACAACTGGAAGACACCAAGCTGGCTACCCCAACCTCTCTCACCACCAAAGGAACACAAGTGAATAGCAAAGAAGCTGTACAAGCGACGCTGACACAAAACCCCACACATATTAAGTAAAATAGAAACATCATCACCCAACCCCACCCCCATCCCCACTCACCTCTAGCCCCTCCACCTCTCTCCCCCTTTTCTTCCTAATGTCTCAACAAACAAAACTGACCTGTAAAAAATGTTACTTGAAAAAAAAGAGAGCGAGACATTACACATACTTTTGTAAACCAAGAAAATCTTTAATAAAAATACATTAAAAAAAAAACAAAAGCAGATCTATAGAATAACTTTATTTTCCATGGAAGGAGTTGGCCTATGTTATAAAACAAATTGCTCTACTGATGGTTTTGTGTGTTTTTTTAAAAAAATTATTTATACCCTGCCCTCCACGGCCAGAGCTGGGCTCAGGGCAGCTAACACCAGTAAAATTACAATAAAAACATAATGGGGGTGGGGGAGATTTTTTTTTTAAAAAAAGATACAGGTTAAAATGCAATTTAAAATGCAGCCTCATTTTAATAGTTGCCCATAGATCAAAACCATAAGGGGACAGAAACATAAGGGTCAGACTGAGTCCAAACCAAAGGCCAGGCGGAACAGCTCTGTCGTGCAGGCCCTGCAGAAAGATGTCAAGTCCCGCAGGGCCCTAGTCTCTTGTAACAGAGCGTTCCACCAAGTCAGGGCCAGTATTGAAAAGGCCCTGGCTCTAGTTGAGACCAATCTAACCACCTTGCGACTTGGGACCTCCAAAGTGTTGTCATTTGTGGACCTTAAGGTCCTCCACGGGGCATACCAGGAGAGGCGGGCCCATAGGTATGTGGGTTCTAGGCTGCATAGGGCTTTAAAGGTCAAAACCAGCACCTTAAACCTGACCCTGTACTCCATTGGGAGCCAGTGCAGTTGGTAAAGCACTGGATGAATATGATCCCATGGCAAGGACCCCTGGCCATTCCAGGGTCCAAATGCAGGTCCAAATAATCCAAAACGCATCCATATCCACCCACAATCTCCTTTGTTAATGCTCACAATCTCTGAAGAACCAAGCTCATGCAATAAACATGTGGATACATTAAATATGTGGCCTTTCTAACATAAATAGCAGCCACCATTCCAAGATACTCCTAGGACTCCAATGGTTCCAACAGAAAGTTCACTTCCAAAGTGAAAAATGGCTACACAATGTGATTTTCAAATGGACCATGGTGTAAGATAAGAGTGGGGAACCATTTTTTTCTCCTGTCAATTTCATCATGGCATTGTGATGCAAATGCATTTGGAATATTCTGTACAGTTCTGGTTGTCCAACAGTTGAAAAATGTTCAGAAAAGGGCAACCAAATGGTCGAACAACTCCCTTATGATGAAAAGTTTTTTAAAAATGGGGATTTTTAGATTAGAAAAGGGTGATTGAGGACATGACAGAGGTGCAGAAAATTATATATTGCATGGGGGAAGTAGATAGGGGGAGGGGGTTTTGCCCTTTCTCATAATACCAGAACCCAGCGACTTCCAATAAAATGGAATATTCAAAGATTCACGATAAAGGGGACAGCTCAGATTTCAACAATGGAATTCACTCCCACAAGAGGTGGTGATAGTCACCAACTTGGGTGCGTTTAGAAGAGATTTGACTGTAAGTAGCCACTAGCCAAGTTGGCTATGCTTCCACCCCTGAAGGCAGTAAGCCTCTGAATATCAGTTGCTGGGTGTCACAAATGGGGACAGAGCTGTTGCTGTCAGGTTCTGCTTCTAGGCTTTCGAACCAGCTGGTATGTGGTTGGTCATGGCGAAAACCAAATGCTCAGGCCTTTGACCTGATCCAGAAGGTCTCTTCTTATGTGATGTCAAGGACTGTGTGTCCCCTCTGTGGTAATATGTGGGGGTCCGCATGCCAATAGTGGGCAGAGTCAAAACCCAAAGTGGGTGAAGACCCCCTGTTTCCCCCATCTCTTTCCATCCCCCCAGTGTGGTGTGGTGGTTAAGAGCGTTGGACTCATAATCTGGTGAACCAGGTTTGCTTCCCCGCTCCTCCACATGCAGCTGCTGGGTGACCTTGAGCTAGTCACACTTCTCTGAAGTCTCTCAGCCCCACTCACCTCACAGATTGTTTGTTGTGGGGGAGGAAGGGAAAGGAGAATGTTAGCCGCTTTGAGACTCCTTCGGGTAGTGATAAAGCGGGATATCAAATCCAAACTCTTCTTCCTTCTTCCTTCTTCTTCTTCTTCTTCTTCTTCTTCTTCTTCTGCTTCTGCTTCTGCTTCTGCTTCTTCTTTTCTCTCTCCATTCTGTAGGGGGGGGAGTTATCTCCCTCTGTGTGTAGCACAACTCCAAATTACAATTAAATAATTGTAATAATATTACAATTAACAAACTATCTGATTGGGTCCTGTGGCTCAAACCTCTGCAAACTTACCTCAGAGTAAATCCCACTATACTACTCCTGCGTAAACATGCTTGAGACTGCACTACAAGCCAGATCAAGATCACCTTTGTAATAATAAAATCCATATACCACATTTCCAACTTTTTGTGACCTTATAAGTATAAAAAGGGTCATTTTCCCCCCTTTAAGCCTCTTCAATTACAAGAAAATTTCAGCACTTCCCTTCCTGTAAGAGTCCTGCAGTATCTCACAGTAATGATCAGAAGGCGGCAAAGAGAATTCAGACATCTCCCCCAAATTCTGTATTGAACAAAACGTTCATTGATTCCTGCTGTGCTTGCACCCTTTTCACAGTCTGCTTTTGTCTAAAACAGCCTCCACCGACCTGATACCCTCCAGATGTTTCGGGCTTGCAATTCTTATCAGTCCCAGCCAAAAACATCAGCTGGTGGGAGTCGTAGTCCAACACATCTGGAGGGTTGGCAAAGATGAGTCTGAAGAGTCTGGTAAGCATCTTATAGGAAGGTGTGCTCAATAAGACAGCAAACTGTTGAATTTTACCTATGTGAAAACTGTGGCAACATTTCTTTACCTCAAACCTGATTGAATCTGTGTTGATTCCTTGTGATTCAGATCTCCTGGAGAACCACAGATGTTCCATTAGGTGAACATGGCCTGCTTCAAGCAGCAGTCTTTGGGGTACATTCAGGAGACCATAAATTGTCAAGGACTGCTATTATATTTTGACCACTAAGAAAGCAGGAGAGGAATACCATTTTTGTTTTCTGCTACAATGTCTTGGCTTGTCTCTGCAATGACCCCATGTCAGGTCTCTTATAAGATATTGTATTAACACACATCGTGTTTTCTCAAAATCATCTTTAGCTCTCTTGCTTTTCAGAGATCTAAATTTCTTTGATCACAATACAGAACAAACCTTAACACTGAAGACCTACTAAAAGAGACAAGCCTCTAGCTGGTGCTTTAAAATATGCTGCATTGGAGTAGGCTGGATTTCTAGGGCAGGGGTTGGGAATCCTTTCCCGTCTGTGAGGGCCACAGTAAATAATAATAATAATAATAATAATAATAATAATAATAATAATAATAATTAATTAATTAATTTATACCCCGCCCTCCCCAGCCAAGACCGGGCTCAGGGCGGCAAACACCCCTTTTGGGCAAACATCCCAGGGGCCACATATCAGTGACAGGCAAGTGAGGGCAAAGCAATGAATGTGAATTCTGAATAGCTCAGTTGGGTAGAGCTTGGTGTTGATGATGCCAAGGTTGCCGGTTCGATTCCTGTATAGGATAGCTACATATTCCTGCATTGCAGGGGCTTGGAGGAGATGATACTCAGGGTCCCTTCCAGCTCTACAATTCTATGATTCTTTGAATTCTAGTTTTGTATGCTGCTGCCTGCATCCATCTGTCTTGGGGAACAATGGAGGGGTGCGCCTTCGGGGGTGAGGTCAAACTGTTGGGCGGTTGTAGCGCCTGCTGCAGCTGTAGAGACTGATGCAGGAGAGACAGGTTTTGTTGCAGCTGGGGCAGATGAAAACATCCGGTTGTGCTACTGCAGATGCACCATGGCGCTTCTTCTTTCTGCGCTCCTGCCAGTGGTCATTCCACCTCTGGTCACTGTTATGGATACACAACTTGCCTGGCTGCCTACAGGCACTGGGGTCGTCTGCAAGGGATTTCCATATGGCAGGGTTTACGCTGCCAGCATTCATGTCACTTTTGCAGACATGAATGCATTGATGGCCTGCCAACTGGCCTGGTGCTGGAAGCCAGCTCCCCGTTGAGCACATCCTTGGAGATCCTGCCATCTTCCATTCTGTTTTGCATGCGACAGGGGTGGGAAACCAGTGTGCACCCAGCTATTGCTGAACTCCAACTCCCATCAGCCTCAGCCAGCATGTCCAATGGTCAGAGAAGAAGAAGAAGAGGAGGAGGAGGAGGAGGAGGAGGAGGAGGAGGAGGAGGAGGAGGAGGAGAAGGACAACTCCCATCAGCCTCAGCCAGCATGTCCAATGGTCAGAGAAGAAGAAGAAGAAGAAGAAGAAGAAGAAGAAGAAGAAGAAGAAGAGTAGTAGTAGTAGTAGTAGTTTGGATTTGATATCCCGCTTTATCACTACCCAAAGGAGTCTCAAAGCGGCTAACATTCTCCTTTCCCTTCCTCCCCCTCAACAAATACTCTGTGAGGGGAGTGGGGCTGAGAGACTTCAGAGAAGTGTGACTAGCCCAAGGTCACCCAGCAGCTGCATGTGGAGGAGCGGAGACACGAACCCAGTTCCCCAGATTACGAGTCTACAGCTCTTAACCACTACACCACACTGGCTCTCTGAGATGATGGGGGTTGGAATTCAGCAACATCTCATGTGCCACAGGCTCCCCCACCCCACCTCAAAAACAATAAGACCCAAGGACGGGAGCAGCAACATTTTGATTCACCTCCTGCACTTTGGGTGCTTGTATTTTCAATACTGTTCCAACTGGATTTTATTTTTTTTATGGCACTATCTTATATAAAGAACATCTGCCCTATTCTTTTTCCTTTCCCCAAATCTATCTTGATGCTGTATTTCAAAAACCTCATTTCAGGCTTCTGTGAATACAAGCCCTTCCCAGAGGCCCGAATGCCTTCATTAATTCTGGGTACTCTTCCACTCAAAACAGAAGCCGGTGTCACTAATGGCACCCATTCTTATCATGTGAATGATTTAGAGGGAGGGAGGAGGGGGGTGAAATAAACAGGGGATAAGGCCCAAACACAGGCGTAAAACTTTAAACCTTGATTCATACCCCTTATGAATATATAAATCAATAACCAATTGTCCCACTAGGGATTGGGTTGCTGGTTTTCCCCTTGTTTGTTTTGCAAAGAAGAACCCAAGTGCTATCTCATGTCCACTTACATACTGTATGACTGCAGTCCTTGACATAGAAATATCACAAAGGGTGAGCTCCTTTATTTCGAGCAGAATTAATAGCAGGCGCTGTAAGGGTAGAAAATGTCAGTGAATATTGTGTGTGTTTTTCCCAAGGACTGGGAGGATTCTTGCCGAGGAGAGATCAAGAGATGATAAAACATAGTTCCAAAGAGTTCTGTGACCCTTTGCTTATTTCTTTCCTCTTCCTTTCCCCTAAATCAGGTTCTGATACTTGAGAAATCCATGGGCTCTAATTCTGAGCAACGGATCCCTCCTAAAACTATGGCCATGATTCTTTGAACAGGACACTCCATATATACCCCGGACATCTGACTGGGTTGCCCCAACCACTCTGGATGGCTTCCAACACATATAAAAACATAATTAAACCTTAAAAGAACTTCCCTATATAGAGCTACCTTCAGGTGTCCTCTAAAGGTTGTATAGTTTCTTATCTCCTTGGCACGGGGGTTGCATAACTCCATACCCTCTAACATTTCTCCAATGAAAATAGGGATGTCCTAAGGAAAAGTGGGAGGTTCCAGGGTCAAATCAGAAACTGGGGTGGCTTCTATAAATCCAGGACTGTCCCTGGAAAACAGGGGTGCTTGGAGGGTCTGTTGATAAGGACTGCATTTTGCTCCCAAGCCTGAGGTTCCCCATCCCTGCCTTAGCTAAATCCATGTACAGTGATACTTCTAGCTACGAACTTAATTTGTTCCGGAGGTCCGTTCTTAACCTGAAACTGTTCTTAACTAGAGGCGTGCTCTTGCTGCCGCTGCACCGCCAGCACATGATTTCCGTTCTCATCCTGGGGCAAAGTTCTCAACTCAAGGTAATTCTTCCAGGTTAGTGGAGTTTGTCACCTGAAGTGTTTGTAACCTGAGGCGTTTGTAACTCGAGGTACCACTATAACTAGAAAATCGGGACTATACACAATGCTTTCAACAAGAGGCTGGAGATTACACGACTCCTGTACAGTGGTACCTCGGGTTACATACACTTCAGGTTACATACGCTTCAGGTTACAGACTCCGCTAACCCAGAAATAGTACCTTGGGTTAAGAACTTTGCTTCAGGATGAGAACAGAAATTGTGCTCTGGTGGCACGGCAGCAGCAGGAGACCCCATTAGCCAAAGTGGTGCTTCAGGTTAAGAACAGTTTCAGGTTAAGAATGGACCTCCAGAACGAATTAAGTACCTAACCCGAGGTACCACTGTAAATGGTGGCACAGATAAGATGCAGATGCATATCTAAGCATAAGAGGATCCTGCTGGATCAGGCCAAGGCCCATCTAGCTCAGTATCCTGTTCTCATTTCAGCCAACCCTTTGGCCAACCAGATACCTATGGGAAACCAGCAAACAGGACCCAGGCACAAGCGCACTTTCCCCTCTTGTAGTATTCAGAAGAATTCCTATCTCTGACAATGGAGGCAGAGCATAGCCACCAGAAACAACCACTGATAGTCTTGCCCATGATTTTTTCCCAATCCTCTTTTAAAGCCATCCAGGTTGGTGGCCTCCTTTGGGAATGAGTTCCATAGTTTAACGATGCCATGTGTGAATAAGTACATTATTTTATCTGCCCTCTGCATGTGGCTGAGTAAAGCACAACAGGTGTCTTTTTTATCCATCTTCAGATGGAAATCTCCCTGCATATGAGTGCAACAGGTGCACATATGTATGGCAATCCTTTTATATCATATATGTATAGTTATTCCCCATATAATTCTGGAAAGCATATTGCCAGTACGTATCTACTCATACACACTTTGAGGTGTGTGATGCAGGGACTGTTCAAATGAGCATTTTTAATATTGTAAAAGCCATGGGTTGATTTTTTTCAACTTTAAAATGCCAAAAATGATGGGTGCTAAAATGTTGTAACATGATTTGGGAATTCAAAATATATTTTCATTAATTTAATATAATTTAGTTTTGCTTAATAAGCAAATTAGGTGTAGAAGTGCATAGAAAACATTGAAAATGATTGCCAAGTACTTTCAGTTATGTTGTTGTTGTTGTTGTTGTTGTTGTTGTTGTTGTTGTTGTTGTTGTTAAGCATTACCTGGTATTTTCAGAAGGTAAAATTAAAATTCTTCGGTTTTCTGAAAGCAGTTTATATCCTTCTTCGTCAAATGTAGACTTACCAGGCTAAAAGTTGTCCAACCACAAAAAAATAAAAGCAGATTTGAATTCCTCACACCCAAATAACATATTTTTAAGACCCCTCACTGAATAAATTTGCAAAGCTTAAGTATCACCTGCTAAGATGACATGCCCTAATGGGTTAACCTTTCCAGCAGACATGAAATGGTTCTGTGAATGCTAAGTTGAGATATGAAATGCACCATCATCGTCATCTTCAAAAACAGAATTTCATTCATCTTCAGAAACAGGGTCATCAAGACCAACCAAAATCATGCCCCTGTTTCTTCTTTCTTGTTAGTTTTCTACCTTAGAAGCCACAGAGAGCCAAACAAAAATGTCACCCTTGGCCTCACAACACAAGACACGTTGTTATAACACGAACTGGTTTTCTAAACAACTGTTTACAAGGCTTGAGTTAAAATAGTAGTAAAAGTCGTCTCGAGCCAAGGAATGACACTGCCTTCGCCTTGCTGTTTCCCTCCCCTGTCAGTCCTTGAAATGACCTTGGTTTAATTACCTGCATCTCAATGAGTGAATCTACATAGAAACTGAAGGTTAATTAATGAAGGATCGTTTCTTACTCTAAACCCATTAGGCAGTGGCTGACAGCAAGTCTGGACCATGCAGTATTATCCTATATCTCATTAGAAATGGCCAGATTGATGTGTTAGCTTTGGTCTCAGGAAAAGAAAAGAAAAAGAAGCAGAAGAAGAAGAAGAGGACATTTTATTAATGAAGAGTACCTGTAGTCCTGCTATGGCCCCAGTATTCCTGAACATTTGGTGGATCAAACAGAAGTAGAGTTCAAGAGGACCACTCAAAACTTGCAACAGAGAACACACATAGAGGAATCACTCAGACATCACTTGAGTGGCCATTCTATTTCTTAATCCAACACAGGGGACCAAATTTCCATAATATTTGCATATGCTAATATATATGAATAGATGCACTTTAGAAATAATTGCTATTGTCCTAGAAATAGAAGGTATCTCACTATAGTTGAGAAGATTGACCAGGTGACCTTTTCCTGCTTAGTCTGCTAACTATGACTTCAGGGCCTCTTCTGCACTATGGAAATTTAACTGTTGACTCTAAGTTGCACAGCAACGATTGCAGCACAGCTATTTGCCAGAATATGTCCCCATTTAAATTAGGGGAAGCTGAACAGCCATTAAATGGAAGAAGTTGCTTCCTTTAAAGTTGAGAATCCATTGTTCAGTGAACACAACCTGGGATATGCAAATTGAATATTCAGAGAAGAAAGAAACTACTAGTTCAAAGGCTATTCATATTTCTCTAAGACTAGAGGAAGCAATTTATTGGATTATACCTTAAGGGTACTTGAAGCACAAAGTACTTCTCAGTTTGCATACGGACACTTCTGACTGAGGCTGGTGGGAGTTGTAGTCCAAAATATCTGGCGCGTACCTGGTGGAGAATTCTGAACTAAGCGGTATCCTTGTTTGGGGTGACTGTGAGAAAGTCTCCCCCAAAGAAACATGTCAAATAGATATTGGTTCTCCCTGCCAGATCAGTCACCATTCTTAGACTGGAGATGAATTTCAGTTCCATGATGTTTAAAACAGTGCTCAGCTTGCAGGAGATAGGAGAGGGAAGCTTGCCCCACATACTTGTTTTGACAGCCCTTTTCAGTGGCATAGCGGGGGGCGGGGGTCAGTTGCCCTGGGTGCAAAATTGTTAGGGGTACAATATTTCAACACCTGGTGCTGCCTCAATATAGCTGTTCTTCTGTCACTGGGCTCCGTTGAATATGGCTTCTTCATGCAATTTTTTTCGTATCTCTGCAGCTGCATCTCTTGGGTGATGTGGGCACCATTAGGCAGTTGAATGCATATACGTACTCTGTCTGTCTCCCTCTCTCCCACCACACCTCTCTCTTTGCAGCCCCAGGCACTGGCAACCCATGCTACGCTACTAGCCTTCTTAGTGCAGTTTTTAGGCTATGGGGTGCATGGTTTAGTTAAAGCTGAGGGGCACTTAGAGGCTGAGACTTGTGGATTTCATTGAGGGGGCCCTGTCCTTGCTCCCATAATTTGACACTGCTTTAAATGTAGGTTTGTGGCCTTGAGTTACTGGCTAAGATTACAATATATCTAGGCTATGAGGCTACCAAAACATGGGAAGGGCCATAGCTCAGGTGCAGAGGATCTGATTTCCATGCAGAAGGTTCTACGTTCAATCCCTGGTTTCCCCAGGTAGCTCTGGGAATGTCCACTGGCCCCAAACCCTGGAAGAATCACTGCCCACTAGTGTCAACAATACTGAGATAGATGGACCATTGGGTCTCACTCAATCCAAAGAAGCTTCCATTGTTCCTATGTTTGAGGGCTATGGCTTTTTGTGATCATTTTTGCCCAGAATTCATGTTTGGCTCATGTTTAAAAGGTAAAGGTACCCCTGCCCGTACGGGCCAGTCTTGACAGACTCTGGGGTTGTGCGCCCATCTCACTTAAGAGGCCAGGGGCCAGCGCTGTCCAGAGACACTTCCGGGTCACGTGGCCAGCGTGACATCGCTGCTCTGGCGAGCCAGAGCCGCACACAGAAACGCCGTTTACCTTCCCGCTTGTAAGCGGTCCCTATTTATCTACTTGCACCCGGAGGTGCTTTCGAACTGCTAGGTTGGCAGGCGCTGGGACCGAACGACGGGATCGCACCCCGTCGCAGGGATTCGAACCGCCGACCTTTCAATCGGCAAGCCCTAGGCACTGAGGCTTTTACCCACAGCGCCACCTGCGTCCCATTTGGCTCATGTTTATTCATTCCTAAAGAGGTATGGGTTTTGTGAGGTTTTCCCAGAGCAAGTCCATTTTACAGCTGAATTCCTGATAAAGACTACATTAGCCTATATGGAACTGCAAGAAAACGTCAACTTGCAAGTTCACAATCAATGCATAGTCCCATATCTATGTTCAAACAGTTGCTGAACAGATCTAGTTCCTTACTGGAGCTGAGAGTCTTTAGGCTTTTATCTCACTTTGACTGTAAACAAGGGAATCTTCAGTTAAGTGCATGGTGGTACTGCAATACCCAGGAAGAAGGAAGCTTTTACCCTTCTCATCTGGAAGCTGTTGAGAACCCTGCTCATTATCTAATGTTTTGCTCCCATTGTGGAGCCTGAAGATTGCACCTGCTGGGTGCTTTTTCTAACCAGAAAGGTAGACTGGCCACTTCTACAGAAAAAATAATGTTAAATGGTGCTGGTAATGCATAACTTTAAAAGCGGCCCATTTTGCTGTTTCAGTGGCTAAATAGGAAACAAATTTGTGTACGTGAATGTATTCAGAATTTCAAAGCCCTGTTTCCTGTACTCTTTCAGTAGTTTATTTCTCTCCCCACCCTTTTGTTTGCCATTGATGCTAATCTGTTTTGTTGCATGTAATGTATATTTTTATGTGTTACACTGTGAAGTATTATTGTTTTACAATGACTGAACTACTGCGATACTATTACTGCAGCCCCAGGAACAGCTGTATAGTTAAAGCAGTTGGCTTCCCCCAATGTTTTACCATTACATAGCCGGGGGGGGATCTATTCATTATAAACATTTGTCCTATCGGTATGAAATTCACCATGGAGATTTGCAAAAGATGCTTGGGGGTTTGAGACCAGAGGAAAGTCTGGGTTCATAGGAGCTGAGTTGGAAGCAATCAGAGTATGGTAGACTATAGGACATGTTTGCTGCTCACATGGTGTGGAAGTCAAAGTGGGCACTGGAACCCACAAATTTCATATTTTTTTATGCTTGAGTGAATATCTAAGTGCCTTAATGCTTCTTGTAAATACATGAATAAATGTGTATTGAATGTGAATATCTGATCAGAATACAGAAGGATCCCCAACTTGTGGGATCCAACAGAAAGAAAGAAAAATGGCAACTGGGGAGATCTCTTCTTAAAGCAATTGGGGAAATCTCTTCTTAAAGCCAACACTGTGCCCTGCAAACATTGCTAGGCAACAGCGTCTCTGCCATCCTTGACCACAGGCCATGCTGGCTGGAGACCAGCAAAGCTGAAGAACACCAGATTGGCTACCTCTGGCTGCTTGTGTAGACAGGATAACACAAAGTGAGATGAAAAACTTCTCTTGGAAATCATGCTCAAGGAAATCCACATAATGAATGATATTAGGGAATAGGATCTGGTGGCCTTTAGGAATATCTTAAGGGGTTTAGGGACACGGGTGGCACTGTGGTCTAAACCACTGAGCCTCTTGGACTTGCCGATCAGAAGGTCAGCGGTTCGAATCCCCATGATGGGGTGAGCTCCCACTGCTTGGCCCCAGCTCCTGCCAACCTAGCAGCTCGAAAGCACACCCAAAAGTGCAAGTAGATAAATAGGTACCACTCTGGCAGGAAGGTTTCCATGCACTGCTTGGTTTTGGTGTTCCATTGCGCCAGAAGCAGCTTAGTCATGCTGGCCACATGACCTGCAAAAACTGCCTGTGGACAAATGCCGGTTCCCACGGCCTGTAACGTGAGATGAGCGCCGCAACCCCAGAGTCGTCTGCGACTGGACTTAACTGTCAGGGGTCCTTTACCTTTTTTTAAACAGGGTTCTAAAGGTGGACAACCTGTGGCCCATACGCCGTATGTGACAAACTTGACCGCTCTCTGGGTGGTATATCAAGCCCTGAGGAGCCCTGACCACATTTTAAAACAGCTCAGCTCCTGGATCGTTAACTGAGCAGTGGGGGAAAGTCTGCTGTTCCAGTCGTACGTTTGGGTTCAATATATTGAAACGGTAGTTAACAGGGTGGTTTTTATTAAGTAGCAGTTGTAACAAATGCTAGTTTTCTGCTGGAGTCCTCTCAGCCAGCACACCACACCATACTCCAAACTCCCACCCCAAGGTCTCTAGTAAAATAAATGTCTCCAAATTACTACAATAACTGCAGTTCCTGTGTTGACAGAGCTGGCTCACCTATTAGGCAGAAGGAAGCAGCTGTCTCAGGCAGCAGAAGTGCCCAAGGCAGCAGTCCCACTTCTGCTGCCAGCACAGAAGTGATGCTGGTGTCACACTGATTTAGGTGAGGTCTGGACAAAATTGGGAGCTGCGTCTCTGCAGGATGGGCTGAGCAGTGACACCACCAGCAGCAGATACAGCAGCTGCAACGGGGATGGGCAAGGTGGTACTTCTTACTTCGCCTTGCTTGTAGGAGCCACTATGGATGCATCTTATTGTCCAGGCCTTGGTTATGTGTGTCTGAAGGAATACAAAAAAATGATCTCTAATTTCTGTTTTCACCAATATCGAATTCCTATTTCATTTACATTCGCGGGTGCCGAGGAGAGAAAATAATGAGCTACAAAAATATTTTTTGTAACCATGAAACAGAGCTCATTTACCTTTGTAATTTTCTCTTAATCTACTCCTAATATTCACTTTGCATTTAATTTGGGCCTCTAAACGCTTTAAAACTATGTCTTTGGTCTTTCCACTTTTCTGAGTTCTGTCATGTCAAGCTTCCTCGCCTCCTTTATGTTCATTTATTTTAACTTTTGCTAGTCTTCTACCCAATCTTTTATCCTTTTTATTATTATGAAAGCATGAAATTTTATAATCCCCCAGAGCTTTCCTAGTCAGCTGCTACAAGGTTCTTAACCTTCGTTAATTTATTCCTTCATTTTTGTCATTCAGCCATTGAGCAGGGGGGCTTAATATTTTGTTATTTTTGAATGTGAAAGCAACTTTTATTAAGTAAGTTTATGGCATTAATAGATTTTTATTTCATTTTTTAATAGTTGCATTTGCCTTCCCTGTGAATTATGCCGCATATAACTTTCCATAACAATTTATATGCTTCATAATGTAAATTACATTTTTATATAATCTAATGCAAGCCATGCAATAATGGGCAACATAATTCTCAATAACTTTTTTCCGAGAGCATCTGTGCGTGCATGTATCCAGGTTGCTGGCTTGAGAGCAAACCTTTTTTTGAAAAAAATAATAATAAGGTTTTATCACACCAAGAGCTTCTTGTGTCTTTTGACTAAAATAAAGAAATAAAAGAATTCAAGAAGTAACATTTAGACCACCATTTAGAGCCACCTGTTTCTGGTAGAGCAACATTTGCTACTGGGAATTTTTTCCAGGGGCCACATGCCACAAGGGCCAAGGCAAAGTGGACAGAGCAATGAATGTACCATTTTCTTTCACACCACTTTCTGCAAACTGTCTCACACGTTTCTCTACCTTCCATCCAAGCAAACATGAGGAAATACCAGAATTCAAGGACACAGTCCAGCCAGGACTCACTCAATGAAGGTTTAGAGCAGGACCAGTGAGGGGTCTGGCTGAGGAAGGTGTGTGACTTGGGAAGAGTACAAAGGGCCAGTCAGGTACACTTTTCGATTCATCATTAGAAAATCGCCATTCGGAATCCAGGTGAAGAAACATACATAGCCTGTGCTGCTATACCAACTGGTAAGGGAGTATTTTTCAGCGGTGGGATCTGAACTCCCAAAATGTCTCTGCTGAAAGTCTTGCCTGGTCCCAAGTTTGTTTTCTTTTTAGTACCAAACTCCCACCTGACAGACACAAAGCCTGGAGAGGACCCAAAGGCATCACCCAAACCAGCCCCCAATCCTATAACAGTACTTAAGAAGGCTACTTTTAGGGTTGCCATATTTTGAAGAGCAAAAAAGATGACACTATGACGACTCTCATTTTAAATACCCCTGTAGGCTACAGAAGCTGTGATATATTGCTGAGGGGAGCAGGAGAAGAGAAGAGGAAAGCAAGTCTTCAACCAACAGTCATATCCATTTCTCATCCAGAAAATATAGCCAGAGACATTTTGGCAAATTTTAAAAAACCACCCAGACAAAAATTTTACCCCAGAAAAAGAGGATGTGTCCTGGCAACCTTAACTTTAAGAATTCTAAATTGCCATATGATTTTGAGTCTAAACTGTGGTTATATGTCTACATCAGGCTTCCTCAACCTCGGCCCTCCAGATGTTTTGAGACTACAGTTCCCATCATCCCTGACCACTGGTCCTGCTAGCTAGGGATCATGGGAGTTGTAGGCCCAAAACATCTGGAGGGCTGAGGCTGAGGAAGCCTGGTCTACATGTATAGGATATCCATCCATTGTGTTTATTTCTATGCTTGCAGCCTACTGGGAGCTCACTCTTAAAAAAATGCTTCTTTAAGAAAGAAGGGAGTATTTCATTGTCAGGTAAAAGCTTTTAGTCATTATGACATACCCTAACGTACAGCAAAAATATTACTAATGCTATTTTGTCTCCAAAGTGCATTTGTTATCGGTGTGCACTTAAACTAGTGATCAAGATCTAGTAAGGAGACACACCTGCTCTGCATTTCATATCTCTTTAATACCTTAGGGATACATCACTTAATAATTTAGTGCTAAACCATTTAGCATTTTAGCCCATCATCGCTTATATTACACACAGGATTTCAGTAACGTCTGATAAAATTATGTGTTAGCTGCCTTATGTGTGTGTAAAACTTAATAAGTCTTCTTCTGCCCTCCCCTCCCTTCCCCCCCCCCCCCACCCTTGCCCAAGTTTAATAACTGATTTCTTACATTTATGGAAGTGAAATTTTATCGCTTGTGGATATAGTTTGAACCTAAATCTTCATATCTTATAAATTGATTTTTAGTTTCCTTTTTGACCTTATGAATTTCAATCAGACGTTGACCTCTTGTTGCTCATGAATCTGACTGATTTAATGTCATATAACAATAATACTGAAGAAAAGGATTATCATAAGAGCCCATAGGGCTTGTTGAAACCCATAACTAGGTTTCGGAGGCCTCTGGCAATCATAATTCTTGACCCAAGACCATTTGCTAATGCCTTCATCTTTTAGCACTCTGGACTGGCCAAGCCTTATGTTAGTACAGTCAAGGAAAGCAGTGAAGATTCCCAGGAGGCTAACAGCTAAAATTGCATATGAAGGATAGATTGAATATACAGCAATCATGTGAAGCATATAAAAAAAAAGCTAATTCTATTTGGATTTGTCATGTTTAGAAAGGAAGGGTGAACGACTATGAAGAGAGTCTTTTGCAGTCAAATTAGCGTTTCTGTAGAGTGCTTAAGCTTTCTAAAAATAAAAAATAAAAAAAATTAAAGGTGTGTTTTTATAGGATCTATTCTTAGCCTTCAGTCTGTTACCATCAACAGAAGACGTGAACAATGGTTTCTTTGTTTGCTTCATTGTGCTAATTTAATTTAATGAAATTTAATTGCTTATATGCACAGGTTTCCTGAATAACTTGGGTGTTGATGTTCATTATTCATTTTTGAAGAAAGACGCTTTAATGCAAAAACAAAAAGCTACCTCCTTTTAAAGATGAAAATAGAAGTTGACTTTCCATCTTACAAAGTGATTATTGCTCACCTCTAAAGATGAATGGTTAAGGATTGAGATCCAGAACCTTATCTGACCTTGCAGAAGCCTATAACTTGATTAATGCAGTGCAATGGGCTTGGAGAAGCAGTGAGTGGGAAAGAAAATATTATGAGGAAAATATGTAATTGCAGAAAGGGACTCATCAGTGGGTATTATGTCCAGGGGTTTGTGAAGTCTGAAGCCATCCTGGAGTGCAGAAAAGGACCTAGAGGGACAAGAAAACACTTTCCTGTTTGTCATTCAGGCTCTCACTTGTGGGGTGCCTCAGGGTTCTGTCCTCTCCCCCATACCTTTCAACATCTACATGCAGCCGCTGGGAGAGATCATCAGGAGGTTTGGGCTGGGTGTTCATCAGTATGTGGATGATACCCAGCGCTACCTCTCTTTCAAATTAGAACCAGTGAAGGCGGTGAAGGTCCTGTGTGAGTGTCTGGAGGCAGTTGCAGGATGGATGGCAGCTAACAGATTGAGGTTGAATCCTGACAAGACAGAAATACTGTTTTGGGGGGACAGGAGGCAGGCAGGTGTGGGGGGCTCCCTGGTCCTAAATGGGGTAACTGTGCCCCAGAAGGACCAGGTGCACAGCCTGGGAGTCATTCTGGACTCACAGCTGTCCATGGAGGCACAGGTCAATTCTGTGTCCAGGGCAGCTGTTTATCAGCTGCATCTGGTACGCAGGCTGAGACCCTACCTGCCCGCAGACTGTCTCGCCAGAGTGGTGCATGCTCTAGATATCTCCCACTTGGACTACTGCAATGCTCTATGTGGGGCTACCTTTGAAGGTGACTCGGAAACTACAACCAATCCAGAATGCAGCAGCTAGACTGGTGACTGGGAGTGGCCGCCGAGACCACATAACACTTGTCTTGAAAGACCTACACTGGCTCCCAGTACGTTTCCGAGCATAATTCAAAGTGTTGGTGCTGACCTTTAAAGCCCTAAACAGCCTTGGTCCAGTATATCTGAAGGAGCATCTCCACCCCCATCGTTCTACCCGGACACTGAGGTCCAGTGCCGAGGGCCTTCTGGCGGTTCCCTCCCAGTGAGAAGCCAAGTTACAGGGAACCAGGCAGAGGGCCTTCTCAATAGTGGCACCCACTCTGTGGAACGCCCTTCCACCAGATGTCAAAGGAAAAAACCAAGTACCAGACTTTTAGAAGATATCTGAAGGCAGCCCTCTTTAGGGAAGCTTTTAATGTATTTTAATATTCTGTTGGAAGCCGCTCAGAGTGGCTGGGGAAACCCAGCCAGATGGGCGGGATATAAATAATAAAATTATTATTATTATTATTATTATTATTATTATTATTATTAGATGTAGCTCCCTGAAGTCTGGTTCTTCATGTTCTATGGAGATAAGGAATGAATTACTAATGCTGGTTCAGCATGTTTTTTGCCTCCCTTGGGGATGCTCCACCTCCACTTAGGTGGGGTTTTAAGAACATAAGAAGACTCCGAATCTGGAGAGTATAGCCATCATGGCTAGTACCCACTGATAAATTTGTCCAATCCTCTTTTAATGGCATCCAGGTTAGCGGCCCTTGCTGCCTCCAGTGCTTAGATTGGTTGATTTGGCTGTAGGAGGAAACACCAGCAGTGCAGAGAGCATGAGAATGGGTTTGGTAAATGCTATCTCAGTTGCAACTTGGCAGCAGGAGCAGGGCTGTCTTTACCCAGGGGTGCAAGGGGTGTGGGGCACCCAGGCACTGAATTCTGGAGGGCATCAGGCGCCCGCCGCTGAACCCGCCTAAGCGCTTAACTATCTACCTGTTATGAAATAATAAATAATTTTGATCAAGCTAGAAAAACAAAATACATATATACCTAAAGGTAAAGGGAACCCTGACCATTAGGTCCAGTCATGACCGACTCTGGGGTTGCAGCGCTCATCTTGCTTTATTGGCCAAGGGAGCCGGCATACAGCTTTTGGGTCATGTGGCCAGGATGACTAAGCTGCTTCTGGCGAAGCAGAGCAGCACACGGAAATGCCATTTACCTTCCCGCCGGAGTGGTACCTATTTATCTACTTGTACTTTGACGTGCTTTCAAACTGCTAGGTTGGCAGGAGCAGGGACTGAGCAATGGGAGCTCACCCCATCACAGGGATTTGAACCGCCAACCTTCTGATCGGCAAGTCATAGGCTCTGTGGTTTAACCCACAGCACCACCCGTGTCCTTTCACATATATACCTAGGTATTACCAAAATGTATACCTAAAAGGTAAAGGTAAAGGGAATGCTGACCATTAGGTCCAGTCATGGACGACTCTGGGGTTGCAGCGCTCATCTTGCTTTATTGGCCGAGAGAGCTGGCATACAGCTTCCGGGTCATGTGGCCAGCATGACTAAGCTGCTTCCGGTGAACCAGAGCAGCACATGGAAATGCCGTTTACCTTCCCGCTGTTTACCTTCCCGCCTATTTATCGACTTGCAATGGCAGGAGCAGGGACCGAGCAACGGGAGCTCACCCCATCACAGGGATTCAACCAAAGATCACAACCTTTGATCAGCATGTATACCTACTGTTCACTAAAGGACTTTCGACTTTGTGCGCTCATTTACCAAAGACGTGCTGCGCCAGCAGTGGCTCTTGTCATTCACAATGGCGGCGCTTGTCATTCTCAATGGCGCCATGCACGCAAAATTAACTCATACATCATAAAAGTTAATTGGGGGGAGCTAAACTAAATTTGGGGGCACTGGGCGGATCTTTGCACGCCGACGGCGCATGTGCTAAGGACTGTGCTGAGCAGGAGCTCAAAGACATTTCAGCTAGTCAACAGCAGTCAATTAAGGTGCAAAGCAAGTTGGTGTCAGGGACTGGGCGGAGGAGGAACGGTGGAGACCGCCTCCCCAGCCTGACCCTCCCAGAGAAGAAGGAGGCAGTTCAGAATTACAACAGGGAGGTCACACCTCAGAGGCAGATGAGAGGAAAAGCTGGAAAATAATGGGAGACGAGGAGGAGGAAGAAGAAGAATCACCAGGGAAGCAACAGCTGACAGACTCAGTGCCTATGGGAGCATTCCAGACCCGCCCCCCAGAACAAGGCAGGCCTTGAAAGTAGGAGAACAAAGAGCTCAAAGAAGAAGAGGAGAAGAAGAGTTTGGATTTGACATCCCACCTTCCACTCCCTTTAAGGAGTCTCAAAGCGGCTCACATTCTCCTTTCCCTTCCTCCCCCACAACAAACACTCTGTGAGGTGAGTGGGGCTGAGAGACTTCAGAGAAGTGTGACTGGCCCAAGGTCACCCAGCAGCTGCAGGTGGAGGAGCGGAGACGCGAACCCGGTTTCCCAGATTAAAAGTCTACCGCTCTTAACCACTACGCCAAACTGGCAGAGGGGATGTCCCAGCACCCATAGTGATGACTCATGAGGAAGTGGTAGAGTTGGAGATTCACTCGGAGCAATTCCATTATTCCAAGAGGCCACATTCACAAGCCTCTCTCTGTGAATATTGAATAAAAGCAGATGGTAAGGACTTTCCCTTGTCTTGTCTATTCCTGGCAACCTGCCTTGGGGGTTGGTTCCTCTGCTGCCTGACAGCTGGCGAGGGGTGTGACTCAGGAGGGTGTGTTGCCTGAGCAGAAGCGAGAGGAACTTTGGGGTCAGTTGAGAAGGGATGGTGGACTCCTTCACCATCTCAGCCGAAGCAGGAATTTATCCCAAGGAAATTGAAGCCAATGCCCATACCACAGGAATACAGGGTAGCTAAATGGAACAATATCAATCCCCGTGGAGGGACTTTACTCCATTGCTCTGTTTATTCCTTTTCTTCTGAGGCTGTCAAATCAAAACATTTTTTTTTAAATTTCAGAATTGTTGCCTTTGGGAAGGTAGCCCAAAGGTCAACCCGTCCAACCCCACGTTCAGGGCAGGATTTGCAAGGAAGGATCCCTGGCTGATGGCCAGCTAAGGTAAAGGTAAAGGGACCCCTGATGATTAGGCCCAGTCGTGACCGACTCTAGGGTTGTGGAGCTCATCTCGCTTTATTGGACGAGGGAGCCGGCGTACAGCTTCCAGGTCATGTGGCCAGCATGGCGAAGCCGCTTCTGGCGAACCAGAGCAGCACACGGAAACGCTGTTTACCTTCCCACCTATTTATCTACTTGCACTTTGACATGCTTTCAAACTGCTAGGTTGGCAGGAGCTGGGACTGAGCAACGGGAGCTCACCCCGTCACGGGGATTCGAACCGCCGACCTTCTGATCGGGAAGTCCTAGGCTCTGTGGTTTAACCCACAGTGCTACCCACATCCCTGATGGCCAGCTAGTCTCTGCTTAAATGCCTCCAGCAAAAGGAAGCCCACCACCACCCATCAAAGGTGTCTCAAGAGGTCTTGGTGCCTGAGGCAAGAAATTCAAATGTAGTGTAAAAATATGATAGGTGACAATATGCTGCTCTTAAATAGCACATCATCGTCTGACCATGGAGGTGTTCTCACTCTTTCTCAAGGTTTGGCCAGGTCGGATCTTGCATGAGCTGCTGTCTCCAAAAGAACAAGCTTTTTGATGCTGGGGACCATATCTCAGTGGTATAGCACATAATCATCTTTGCATGCAGAAGGTCTGCGGTTCAACCCCTGGAATCTCCATTCTAACAAAATCAGTAATCCTTTGGACTGGATCAGCAAATCCACTGTTCTGTTTTACCAACGATCTGTGTGTCACCTTACAGCTTTATATATCCAAAGCAAGCTGCACAACACAGATGTTGGTTTACCTTAGCAGGAGTGACTCATCATTTTCCCACAATTAATTTTTTTGCACGCTCTAATGCAAAACAGACTTATCTGCTTTGACAGAATTCTACGGGAATAAACAGAAAAGACTAAATTTGTATTGGCAGCTACCACTGCGTTGCAGTTATGAGTAATACAACATAACTAGAAAGGACACTGAGAAATCAAAATAGATTATGGCTGCTGGAGAACTGGGGGGGGGGGGGGAGAGAAATGAAGGGGGAGAATAATACCTAGCACTTCCTGGCAAATCTGATTCTTCTCTACTTTATGGAGCCACTGAATAGTAATTGTTATAGCTATGCTTCCCCTGCTTTATTCTTCATTGTATTGATTTTATTTAACATGTGGTTACATGGCATTCATGCGCTGGGAGTTAGCTGTGCACTGCCCCTTTAGCAGAAAACCCAGCCTCCTGTGTTGCACGATGGCTATGCTCTGCCTCCATGGATACAGACAGCAATGTTTTTGGATAAAAGTTGCTGCAAGCCGCAGGAGGCGAGAGGGCTCTTGTGCTCGGATCCTGCTTGCTGGTTTCTGACAGGCATCTGGTTGGCCATTGGGAGAACAGGATGCTGGCTTAGATGAAGCATTGGCTTGGGTGCACATACTCTGCAAGGCACGTGTACACACACACAAACACACACAGAAAAGCAGGACAATTCACAAGGACTCGTATACAGTGGACGCTCAGGTTGTGAACGCGATCCATGTGGGATGCACGTTCACAACCTTCAGTGTCTGCATCCCACAGCGGCACGTCTGCGTACGCGTGGGTTGCGATTCGGTGCATCTGCGCATGCACAAAGCGCGATTTAGCGCTTCTGCGCATGCACAACTGCTGAAACCCGGAAGTAACCCGTTCCAGTACTTCCGGGTTTCGGCGGTCTGCAACCCAAAAAAACAGAACCTGAAGCGTCTGTAACCCAAGGTATGACTGTAGATGCATTGAAAAACCATGATTTCCTCCTACATGCATGAAGAGGAAAGGGGAGCAGCTTCTAAAACCAAAGGAAGCAAAAGGAGAGGCATAGCCCCAAGATTATGCTGGAAATATATTTATTGAACAATAATAGTCCTAGTAAAATAGTAAGAAGACAGACAGTTTTTGGTTGATTGCAACCTTTCTCAGAGACACAAGGCCCACAATCTGTGTATATCTCTCAAGGCAAATCTTTTTTTAAAAAATGCAGTATAAACACCAACAGCTGGGAAACACTGGCCTATGAGTGCTCCAATTGGGGAGCAGCCTTTGCCAAAGGTGTTATGGGCTTTGAAGACAATTGAACTCAGGACAAAAGCGAGAAATGTGCTAAAAGGAAGGCACACTTGGCAAACCCTCACTATGATCAACTCTCACCTGGAAACCTATGTCCCCACTGTGGAAGGGCATGTAGATCCAGAATTGGCCTCCACAGTCACTTATGGATTCACTTTTGAAACTGTGTTCATGGAAGACAGTCTTACTTGGCTACGGGTGATCACCAAAGAAGGAGGAGGAGGAGAAGATATATATATATAAGTAGACCAGCTTTAAGGGATTACCATCACTTGAACAAGCCTGTGGAAGAGTTTGTCTCATGTGCTCCATGCTCTACTCCTGGTGCACAGATGCAAGAAGAGGATCAGAGCTTTTGTTTTCCACATTATGTCAGAACTTGGGGAAGGCTAGTTTCTTTACACTGTGGTTTTGTAGAGCAAGCCAGGATCAAACCCTGATTTCGGATCCTGGCTTGTTCTGAAAGCACCACTTAAAACAAACCACCATTCCCTCAACTCATGTATAAAACTGCAAGGGAGGAAAGAGCACGTGAGAGCCAAAGACTTATGCATGTAACAGAACAGCCATAACTCAGTGGTGGAGCATGTTGCTTGCACGCAGAAAGACACACGTTTAATCTATAGCATTTCCAGGTAGAAGTGAGAACAATTTCTGCCTGTCAGTATAGACAGAGTCAGCTCTGCCACCAGACAGACTGAGGCAGGTGAAATCACGTCTGCAATTGTGCAAGAGTGCATAAGATCTCATGTGATTTCTGTGAAATCCCACCCCAAATTGATGCTGAATCCAGAGCCTTCCCATTTTGCTACAAGCGGTGAAATGGGAGTCGCCATCCCAGAATACAGACAACCCTGAGCTAGATGGTCTCAGTACAAGGCAGCTTTCTATGCTCCCAAGAAGATATGGTTTCCCTTCATATCCAAACAGGCCCTAACTGTTGCCAAACCAAGGGCATATAGTGAACTGCCACATTCCAAGGCAGCCTAGAGGTCCGTCTATTCCAGTATTACCTACTTTGGTTTTCACATCAACTGCTACCTGTGGAGAAACTTGAAGAACATTTTCAGTGGCTGAGGGTATTTTCCTTCCATGTTTTTGTGCTTCCTCTGCTCGCCTTAGGGAAAGGCCATAGCTCAGTGGTCTAGAGTACAGTATCAATATTGCATGAGGAAGATTCAATCCTTGGTATCTCCAGGTAGGGTCAGCCTCCTATATTTCTTCCCATGTTTCTAAGGCAACTTCTTGCGCTTCCTATGGACACATGCAGTACATTCCAAAGGCCCTTCTAGCTGCTTCTTGTGGCTCACGTGTCCTAAGGCAAAGATTCCAAAAAGAGGGTAAGTGAACCCTCCATGACTTTGCCTTTTGACGTCAAGAGAATTCCTTCCTTGAACGAAAGCTTGAAGGGTATGGCTATGCTGTTGTTGAGGTGCATGAGTTGTGCGCTGTAAATCTAGAATGTAGACGGATCCATTTAACTTTGCAGTCCTACATTATTCTACCAATGCTTGCAGTCATATCTCACACAAACTGATAAAAGTCATAACGCTGTCACGCCTTGGTATACTAGTGCTACTCAGCTTTTATTGCTTCCTCCTCCTGTGATCCATAGT
This sequence comes from Podarcis cretensis, assembly GCF_951804945.1. Lineage (NCBI taxonomy): Eukaryota > Metazoa > Chordata > Lepidosauria > Squamata > Lacertidae > Podarcis > Podarcis cretensis. Next base: position 18,475,513 of record NC_137175.1, read on the forward strand.
GCACAGCACTGGGATATAAAGTGTACTTGCGTTTAAGTCCCCCTAATGAAAACTGGGGATAATCTGGGCTGAATTATACTCTGAACCACAAATAATAATCTATCAAGTGCTGTGGAACTGTGTGGACACACCCTATGGCTGCCAAAAGATCACGTTCCTTGCTTTGGTCTTTCATCTTACCCACTTTTGCTATAATATTCTTTGATTCCCTCAATAAACTAAAGAGGAAACTACAGAATATCTTGTCTGGGTTGAAGAAGATTCCTACATTGCTCCAATATGGTACCAGTTTTGTGCCACCTGTTAGTCTATTTTTGTCTACTGTGACTGGCAACAGCTCTCCATGGCCTTAGGCAAAAGTCCATATTATCTAATCACCTGATCCCTTTTAATTTGAGATTCCACTTATTGAACCTGGGGCCTTCTGAATGTGAAACGATGGCTCTACCCCTGAACTATGGGCCTTCCCCAAGAAACAGCTTGTTATTTGTTGAAATAACACAAATAAAGTATTATATATGAGCTGAGCCAATACTTGCCCTATTTTGTGTTCATTTCATGAGTGTTGAAAAGCACCGTCCTTTCTGACAGTTTCTGCAAACACATTCATTTTGTTTTGATACTGTTCTCAGCGCTGTTTTGCTCCCTCTCTGTGTCGTCACTAACTTTGGACTCATTTGCCCTCACTGCCATTGAATCCACACCCCCCCCCCATGGCAACCCACATGAAGTTGCCAATGACATCATTACGCTGTAGCTCATGTGATGACATCACAGGGGAAAGTCAGCGAAATGACCATGGGTCAACACAGCCAATTGGATTTGCCGAGCAGTGTGGGTAAATGAAGGCAAAAGGGTGGACGCATAGCGAAAGAAGGGAAATAGAGGTCAGGAATGCAACAATGCAGGAATCACCCAAATATCCTGCTAAGAGGGTCTTCTTCATTAATTTTGAGGAGCATCCCAAAATTAGAGGTGATCTGGGACAGATGTAAATAAAACCAGGCTTAGCTTTTCCTTCTTGCACAAATTTAACAAGCCAGGGATTTTCCTCCCATACTGTCCTCCCTCACCTCCCCAGGCTTAGTTGTCTTTACAATATCAGCACAAAAGGGAAATGTCTTTATGTGGCTATCCTCTTTCATAACTAATGGGGTTTGCCCTGCACCAGACAAATCTGATTAAACATGGCAGGGCAGCAGATGATGTGTCGGGATGCTGGAAGTAGTGTTTAGTGCCCTCTAACGGCACTTGTGATGTAAGCCGATGCTGGAATTCCCTGGGGAATTCCAGCCTAGGGGCCAGAGGACTATAAATGCTTAGTTCATTACTTCATCCCACTGTGGCAGATATTTGTTGTGACAGAGCATTCCGTATCTAGAGCACAGATGTGAAATGCACGCTGGATACTTGCTGTTTGCCCAGACAGAGATAACAAATACAATGAACAAGGAGCAGCAAGCCACACAGAGTGGAAGGTGCATTATCAGCGAAACACCCCACCAAAAAAAAAAGAAAAGAAAAAGAAAGGAAAAAGCGAATTGCTTACTTAGGAACAGAAGTTGCTCGGTTTGCAACAAAATGTTTTCCTTAACAGATGACTTGGCGATGCTTTGAAGGTGTAGGATTTGATACATAGCCTGTGACAAAATATTATCAATATGTATCAGTAAACTCCATCTGCATGTCTTTTTTTATTTTAAAAAATGCTAATTTTAGGCTTTTGCAGAGGGACTGAGGCAATGGTCGGGGCACCATTTCTAGAGGGCTGCCTGGCTATGTCTTATACCATGCACACACATATATACATTTCCAGTTTTTTATTTATTTTAAAGCTAGGTAAAGGTAAAGGTACCCCTGCCCGTACGGGCCAGTCTTGACAGACTCTGGGGTTGTGCGCCCATCTCACTTAAGAGGCCAGGGGCCAGCGCTGTCCGGAGACACTTCCGGGTCACGTGGCCAGCGTGACATCGCTGCTCTGGCGAGCCAGAGCCGCACACGGAAACGCCGTTTACCTTCCCGCTGGTAAGCGGTCCCTATTTATCTACTTGCACCCGGAGGTGCTTTCGAACTGCTAGGTTGGCAGGCGCTGGGACCGAGCAGCGGGAGCGCACCCCGCCGCAGGGATTCGAACCGCCGACCTTTCGATCGGCAAGTCCTAGGCGCTGAGGCTTTAACCCACAGCGCCACCTGCGTCCATTTTAAAGCTGCCTTTGTGCAATTTAGGATGCAATGCTAAGGTGGGGTAGGAGAGGGCGACTGAAGGCAGTTCATCCACCTCATTGGGTTTTACAGAGTTCTTGTGTTTTCCCAGTTTTGCTTTGTTTTTAGTTACCCATTTCCTTCCCACTGGAAACATGGAGGGAGGCACTGAAACCTTTAGACCAGTGGTTCTCAATTAACTACATACTGCGGACCTGTTTTTCAAAATCCAAGCCATGGGCTCCCTACTTTGGGAAATGTTGATATCTCTATGGTAGTTTTTGTTATGTGGATGGTACCACAGACTCCCTGGGTGTGTTATGCAGACTTCCTGAGCTCCATGGACCACCAGTTGGGAACCACAGCTTGAGATCCTTCAGACCCAATGCCTTTCCCTGGTTCATTTCCCAGCACATTCTCCAGACACTGGAGCTTCAAAATCACCACAGAAGGGCAATTGTCACTTTCTCAGTGGCTGTGATGGGTCCTCCAGCGTCCGATCCCCCTCTCTGAACTCAGAACACACTATTTCAAGCACTCTCTTCAGCCTTGAAAGGGGAAGTCTGCTGCTTCATATGACCACTGAATGTCCCGAAGACTTTAGGTTTGTTGGTTATTCCTGAATACCTACAAGATCAGGTCTAAGTACCATGATTTGAGTCATATGCCATTTCCAAAATTAAATATTGCCTTTCCCTGTTGAAAACTGAAATGGGAGAAATTTAAACGAATCCCCAATTTCCCAAGGGAAACTGGAGCCACACGGGGCACTAGGAAGATGAACCTCTTTGTTTATGTATGCTCTCCTCTACATTTATATTCCAGTTTTTTCCCTTACCTTTAAACTCTGACTATGCTCTGCCCTTCAGTTATGTTTTATTCTCCCTATGCTCTATAGGCGGCTTACGAGTATAAGAACAAATCATACAATATATACAAGAACCACGAAACCAAGCATTCCCTTTTGTGAATGAAATGGAATGAGGTGAAAAAAGACACTCCTGCTGGAGAACGGAGTGGGGGTACTATTTTTTACTGATTCACCCAGAAGCTTCCAGCCTCTCCCAGCCTCTCCCAGAGCCGGTTTGGGTGAGGACAGAACAGGTGGGCTGCAGATAGCAGCAGTATAAGCAGGATTTCTGCCTCCCTTGGGATGCTTTTGTGGGGCTTGCAGCCAAAATCCCAAATGCATGTTTTGCTAGACAAACACAGGGCTAGTGCACAGAGAGTTCTTGAACTTCCTAGATAGGTCACTTCCTTTGCCTTCTCTGGGTAGGAACCCCATAACAAAGGAAACAATCCTTTATATTTATTTCTGCCTCTGGGGAGACTGTCTTTTTACCATCCCTCCAAGCTGACCAGACAGGCATGGCTAAAGACTACCAACTTATATTTTGCTGCAACTTAGAAATACAGTGGTACCTCAGGTTAAGTACTTAATTCGTTCTGGAGGTCCGTTCTTAACCTGAAACTGTTCTTAACCTGAAGCACCACTTTAGCTAATGGGGCCTCCTGCTGCCGCTGCGCCACCGGAGCACAATTTCTGCTCCCATCCTGAAGCAAAGTTCTTAACCTCAGGTACTATTTCTGGGTTAGCAGAGTCTGTAACCTGAAGCGTATGTAACCCGAGGCACCACTGTATTGCTTTCGCATTTCTCCCGCTGTAGATCTAAATCTACAGATTGAATCCTCAGACCATCTCCCATTGCTTCCCTTCCCTTTTAGGCCACGTTTTAAGAATGTGTTGTTGTTGTTTAGTCGTTTAGTCGTGTACAACTCTTCATGACCCCATGGACCAGAGCACGCCAAGCACTCCTGTCTTCCACTGCCTCCCGCAGTTTGGTCAAACTCATGCTGGTAGCTTCGAGAACACTGTCCAACCATCTCGTCCTCTGTCGTCCCCTTCTCCTTATGCCCTCCATCTTTCCCAACATCAGGGTCTTTTCCAGGGAGTCGTCTCTTCTCATGAGGTGGCCAGAGTATTGGAGCCTCAGCTTCACAATCTGTCCTTCCAGTGAGCACTCTGGGCTGATTTCCTTCAGAATGGATAGGTTTGATCTTCTTGTAGTCCATGGGACTCTCAAGAGTCTCCTCCAGCAGCAGAATTCAACAGCATCAATTCTTCAGCATCAATTCTTCTGGGCTGCATCAATAGGAGTATAGCATCTAGATCAAGGGAAGTAATAGTGCCACTGTATTCTGCTCTGGTCAGACCTCACCTGGAGTACTGTGTCCAGTTCTGGGCACCACAGTTCAAGAAGGACACTGACAAACTGGAACGTGTCCAGAGGAGGGCAACCAAAATGGTCAAAGGCCTGGAAACGATGCCTTATGAGGAACGGCTAAGGGAGCTGGGCATGTTTAGCCTGGAGAAGAGGAGGTTAAGGGGTGATATGGTAGCCATGTTCAAATATATAAAAAGGATGTCACATGGAGGAGGGAGAAAGGTTGTTTTCTGCTGCTCCAGAGAAGCGGACACGGAGCAATGGATCCAAACTACAAGAAAGAAGATTCCACCTAAACATTAAAAGAACTTCCTGACAGTAAGAGCTGTTCGACAGTGGAATTTGCTGCCAAGGAGTGTGGTGGAGTCTCCTTCTTTGGAGGTCTTTAAGCAGAGGCTTGACAACCATATGTCAGGAGTGCTCTGATGGTGTTTCCTGCTTGGCAGGGGGTTGGACTCGATGGCCCTTGTGGTCTCTTCCAACTCTATGATTCTATGATTCTATGATTCAGCGATCAGCCTTCTTTATGGTTTAAGAATGTAGGAACATCGAAAGAGTCTGCTGAATCAGGCCAATGACTCACCTAGTCCAGCATCCTGTCCTCACAGTGGCCAACCAGATGCCTGTGCGAAACCCCCAAGCAGGACCCAAGCACAATAGGGCCCCCACCCCATGCCCTGGGGACTTTCAGCAACTGGTATTCAGAAGCATTGCTGCCTCCAGCCATGGAAGCAAAACATAGCCTTATTCTGGGTATACTTGACACTTGTCAACTACAATTGTCTGCTTATGGTTGCCTGTTGTTATATCAAGTATATAACATTCTCCCTGTGCTCCTAAATTTAAGGTAGCTGCGACATTCACTGGGAGGGGGGAAATGGCACAGACAAAAAAAAAATTGTTCATGCAGGTGAAAGCTAGATCAAGGTCAATTGCCTCCCTCTCTCCCTCCCCAATCTATATATCCCCTATTATATCTATCAGCCAGTAATATAAAATGGCACCTAAAACAGCTTATTTGAGGGCATTTCCCCTTCCCCATCCACAGCCAATCCTTTATTGTGGGTCTGCCTTACTCTCTTGAACAACTTCGTCACAATTTTCCTTTCCAGCGTGGTCAATAGCAGAGGTGACTGTTCTCCCTGGTATTACTGCAGAATCCAACTTTAGGGCAAATCAAATAACCTCTCCGACAATTTTCTCTGTGCCATCAACAGTGGCTGCCTATTCTTCTCATTGTTTCCCAGCCTCGGAGAAATTACCTTTAGAGCCCATCCACAGCACATTACACATAAATGCCTGCATTTGTCTTGCTGTTCTAAATTGGAGATTATTTTGAGGAGGAGTAACAAGAACACCTATTCTTCTGAAGTGTCAATCGCAGGAAAACAGTGAGAGGGAGCATAATATCACCCAAGCCTCTGAATAGAGATGTGTAATGAGCTGTTAATATCCAACAGCTCCTGGTGAAATTCTTTCCTTTGGATCTTTCTTTCCCCTCCCTCTTTTTTGATGCTACCTGCCTTAGCCATCAACATTATGTTTGCCATGATAATAAGCAGTACATGTGACCAGCCCTGGACTGGTTAAGAGAGAGTTCCCACCCATCTCCTTGCCTCCCACCACTTTAAATTTCAAGCATCACCCAAACCAAGCTGTGGTTGCAACTATCTCAAGTAACTACCCCTTTACTCTTAAGCAACTAACTTTTTGCTCTCTAGGTGGCCAACATGGTGCCCAAATGGCATTGTTGGACTCTACAATTCTGATCAGCCTCAGGCAGCACAGCCATCAGTCAGAGATGGCTGGCATTGTAATCTAACATCCAGAGAGCACCAGATTGGCTATTCCTGCTCTCAGCATCTTTGAATGCCCACATTTCCAGTTTGAAGAAAAACTGTATATGAGAAATAATAATAATAATAATAATAATAATAATAATAAATAAATAAATAAATAAATAATTTATTATTTATACCCCGCCCATCTGGCTGGGCTTCCCCAGCCACTCTGGGTGCCTTCCAAAAAAATATAAAAATACTGTAATATTAAAAGCTTCAAACATTAAAAGCTTCCCTAAACAGGGCTGCCTTCAGATGTCTTCTAAAAGTCTAGTAGTTGTTGTTCTCTTTGACATCTGGTGGGAGGGCGTTCCACAGGGCGGGTGCCACTACCGAGAAGGCCCCCTGCCTGGTTCCCTATCAAGTGAAAGCCTCCATGTGGGCATGGCACCATGTGAACAACCCACCATGCCTTGAGCATATATATCTGTACACCCATGTATGCCATAACCTCAGTCCTCCAGACATTTTACCCATTTGTGAGGAGCACAGCAAACAATAGGAAAAATGCATGCCAAAGTGTACACCTAGTGGCAAAACAGTGCAGCTTTCATACATTTCCAGTGATGGGAACTGGTCTTTCTATCATATATTGTTGCATAGCTGATATTGGGGTGCATCAAAGTCTAGGCCTATTTCTTTGGGAAGGGAAGAGGAGATCATTTAGGATCCTGGCCCTTAAAGTCAGAGAGGATCACAGTGCTGTGAAGGGCAGAGAAGGCTCCATTGGGTTTTAAGCTCAGCTTAAATGAAGAATCCATGGAAGGCGTTGAACTCAGTCCCAACCTGAAGCCCATAAGCGATATTTCCATATTTTAAAAGGAATTAACATCTAGAATGGCATGTGAGTAGCAGGGATCATAAGGGTCAATTCTTTGGGGGAGGTTGATTCTACAGGGGTCTACGGGAACAGCCTAAGAACAGCTATATAGCCTGGTGATGACGTTAGAAAAATATAGAAGGTGAAAGCATACTGGCAGATTCCAATGTGTGTCTGTAGAAACCTCTGGCCTTTGCATGGCTGAAATGCAGCCTACCCTACGGTGCAAAGTTAGAGTCGCATCCATTTCTCTACCCATTTTTGCCTCTGACCACTTTGGCTCTGGCTCCACACTGGCATGTGGCACTTGGAGTTTGTCCACAAAGATATTCAGGCCTAGAAAAATAAAAGGGTCTTTGCCTGGCACTGAAACGATAGGAAAATACATACAAGATCATCTTTCCTCGGGACAGCATCCTACAGGTGGGGGCCACCACCAAAAAGCCTTTCTCCCTGGTTGCCACCCACCTTGTTTCTGGTGGCTGGGGCAACCAGAGAAGCACCTCAGATACTCACCTCAGTGCACAGGCAAATTGATATGGAAGGAGGCAGCCCAGCAGATATCTGAACATGCTCTCTGACATGCTAGTTTGCACACAGAGTGTGTGTTTTTTTAATCCAAACATGCCTTACTCCTTCATTCGTAGAAATGTTCAACAAATAAACCATCCTACTTCATTGTCCCCTAGCCTGTTAGCCTGAGAAAATACCCACCGTTTTTGTCTCCCACAATGCTCTTCAATCTACAGAAAATGAAAGACTGGCATAGTCCCCTTCAGCATGCAACCAGAGAACCAGAGCAGCAAATCGTCTTCATCTATGCAATACTCCATGTTGTGCCCAATTTCTCCTCAGATTTTTATCCCCCTTTCAAGAGGTTGTGGCACTGGCCTTCACTCTCGTTTAATGTTTGTAAAGCACATTGTACATCCCCATTTGGAATGAAGACACTGAGGATGAGATTGAGTCAATATTGATCAAGGAAGCTGGAAAAACACTCAAGTGTTATGATGTATGACCAGCAGACAGCCTACTGGTCGATATTTTAAAGTTAGAACTTGGAGCAAAGTTACTGGAGGTGGCGGGGAGGGAGGGGGAATGATGTGCCGATACCAACCTGACGGATCAACAAATACCCGTAATAAATTATGTAGTGACAGAGACAGACAAACAGACCTGGATGCCATCCCAGGAGTATGCCTGGAGTTTGATAATCTCAACAGCATGGAAATGAGAGCAGGCGGGGTATTCATTCAGACAACCCAGGCACCTCAGAATGAATGCTCTCTCGCCTCCTCTGAGGGAACTTGGTCATCTGTACCATCCTGCCAAGCCTTATAAATTTGACCACACATCAACTGTCACTGAGTAGCAAAATGGCTTGGTAAAATAGGTGGTCATGTGGTCATCTGTATTAGAGCTCAATGTTAGCTGTGTTTTGTGGCTGATTTATTTTATCAGAGGGTCGGAAGGGAGTTGGTGGTGGTTATCTACTCAAAAGTATGGGCTGCATCCCACTAAGTTATACACAGAGTAAACCCACTGGATTTTACGGGTATCAGTCATGTTCATTGTCTACTCTAAGTAGAGTTAACGCTGGATGTCATAATCATATGGCTGCCAGATTCAGGTTCTCAAACACCAAAGGGAATTCACTGTAGAACTATGGTAACTGATGCTGTGGCTACGCTGAAAATTTCTCCTGCAGTTTTTCAACCATCCACCATCAAGTAATAAGGAAAAAAATCCATTTGGAAAAGTGAAATTCCCATTCAGAGTTTGTGTTTCATTTACCTAACTTGTGAGGAAGTTGAGGGGTGTTTGTGAGTGTGCCTTCATTCTGCAAATCATCTCATTGGTGGTCCCTTCTGACTTCAATGAAGCTCCTCACATGGGGCTTTTTTCACATCAGGGAGCATATGCTTCTAGGGAGGCTGCAGAGTGTGTGTGTGTGGGGGGAGTTTATTGGTTTGAAATAACACCCATAACCACCTCGCAAGAATAAGGCAAACTCAAAAACCTGAGGACTTTTTTTGCAGGAGAAATAGTGGGACAGATTTTGGAACAGCGCTAGCTGATATGAACTGGGACAACCTTTAAAGCCCTTAGCAGCCTATTTAGCTCCCACACACCTTAAGAACCACTTATGAACCTGCCAGGCCTCAATATCAGCTTTGGCGCCTTTTCAATGGTGGCTCCAGAATTAAGGGATCTCCAGAGGCTCCCTCTTGTCAACCTCCTGACATCATTATGACAGCTGTCATTGTCATCCTTATGTCATTATGACATCATTATGATATCAGGTGACTACTTCAGAGGGGGCCCCTCTCAGCACCCATAAGCATCCATTGTGCGTGGGGTTTCCCAATGGCAGCTAACCCCAGCCACACCATCACCAGCCCCACACCTGATGTCACACATACAATGTCAGGTGTGGTGCAAGAGATGTGCTTTGGGGAAAGCAGCCCTGCTGGTCAGATTAGGACCCCTCCTGGGTTTAATTTTGTGGGGGGGATGGAGGTTCCTCACTGCTGCTCCAGTTCTTCTTACCATTCTTGGATTTAGAGAGTATTTAGCAATATTAACCATTAAATGTGAATGTTTTGATTTACAGAACCAGTCTACACCCACAAAAGAAAGTGATACTTGCTGGGAGGGTTACTAAGGCTGAAGTTGTCACCCCACTTCCCTGGCAACCCCACTGAATTCAACAGGACGTTGTTTTGAGGAGACGGGATTAGGATCACACAGCTAGCCCATTTTCCTCCCACATAACAGCTTGATGCGGATTACTCAGTTTTTGGTGTTTGAGATCAGAGACTGTGGTGTTCGTCACCTTTGTTTACTTGGAAATATAGAGGGGGGGTTGTTGTCAGACATTTAAACTCCTGTTTCACTGGCGAGCGAATATAGCATTGTCAATAAAAGCCTTTTGTGGGTTGCGAAGAAAAAGATCCTTCACCAAATACGGATGCTTTGTGCAAGTGAGGTTAAAGTCCCTGCTTCATTGTTAATTGCACCTGGTTGATACCAGAAGAAGTTAGTGTGAGAGAGAGAGTTGTGTTGTGTTTGTCACTGGGAAATCTAAATCTGCACCGCCTACCACTTCATCAGTAATGGCATATCTATGTGCAAGGACACACAGCTGCATTTCAAATAGCGTTTGCGTGCTCTGCCATTCACCATCAGTCTTCGGGATGCTGATGAATGTGCTGACAGACAGAGGCTAATTGGCAGACAGTACGGAGTCGGTTTTTGATGACACAGTGGAAATCATCAGAGACGGAGAAGGTAACAAAGAAAAGTTTAGAGGGAATAAGGAAGGAAATCCAGACAGGGACCATTTCGCATGAGGAACGAGGGCAATCTGAAATGCAGCAGGAGGCCACAAGAAAAACCACAGGCCATGCAGGAAGGAAAGAAAAGGCATGGTGGGACAGGAGGGGGAGGGCTAAGCAGCAAAATCCAGCTTCCCAAGGGACAGTCTAATCTGACACACTGAAATTTTAGAGCCCGTGTGGACGTTAGTCCTGGGCACGCTTCCACATTCCAGTTTGAAAATCAGAATAATCCCAACCTTCAGCTCAAGGTTCACGAACCTCCCAAGCATGGGCGTAGCCAGAGGGCAGTGAAGGAAGCTGCCTCAGGGACGTCCAACCAGTAGATCATGATCTACTGGTGGATCCCCAGCTGATCCTGGTATAATAATAATAATAATAATAATAATAATTTATACCCCGCCCATCTGGGGTTTCCTGGGCAGCTTGCAACAGAATATTAAAATACAATAATCTATTAAACATTAAAAGCTTCCCTAAACATGGCTGCTTTCAGATGTCTTCTAAAAGTCTGGTAGTTGTTTTTCTCTTCGATATCTGGTGAGAGGGTGTTCCACAGGGCGGGTGCCACTACTGAGAAGGCCCTCTGCCTGGTTCCCTGTAACTTGGCTACTTGCAGCGATGGAACTGCCAGAAGGCCCTCGGCACTGGACCTTAGTATCCGGGCAGAATGATGGGGTGGAGACGCTCCTTCCAGTATACTGGACTGAGGCTGTAGATCGCAGGATCCTTATCGTGTGCAAAAAGTTACAAGAGAAAAGCAAAAAAACTCTGTGCAATCCTCCCCAAAAAAAGCTCAGCAACTCTGGGCAATCCACCCACCCCACGCACACTCCTCCTCCCTCCAATGACAATGATCACTGCCAGGTTTTTATACTGAGAGTAGATCACAATCTCTTGGGAGTTGGATGTGTTTGTAAATAAATAAAAATACGTAACTAACTGACCAATGATGTCACAGATAGCTCAGTTTACAAGCCATCCACTTGTAGTACCCTGAAAATGTAGGCCTAAACACTAATTGGCTCTCTACGCCACCATTTGAAGCACTGTTAACCCACTTTAACAGTCATGGCTTCCACCAAAGAATACCGGAAAGTGTAGTTTGTTAAGAGCTATAATTCCCAGCACCATAATACCATAAAAAGAGCCTGCTGGATCAGGGCAATGGCCCACCTAGTTCAACATCCTCTTCTCGCCCAAGCACAGGAGCTCCTCCAGGAACTGTCTGTTCAGGTGCTTTACTGCCTCCAACCGTGGAGGCAATGCTAGTAATAATAATAATAATAAATATTATTTATACCCCGCCCTCCCCAGCCAAGACCGGGCTCAGGGCGGCTAACAACCAATAATAAAAACAAGTTGATTAAAATACGATTTAAAAAGATTAAAATACAACATTAAAACATTCGGATGCAGCCTCTTCACAGGAGGAGAAAGGAAAAAGAAAAAGGGGGAGGGAATCAAACTGATTCTAAGCCAAAGGCCAGATGGAACAACTCTGTCTTACAGGCCCTGCGGAAAGAAATCAGATCCCGCAGGGCCCTGGTCTCGTGAGACAGAGCGTTCCACCAGGCTGGAGCCAGTGTTGAGAAGGCCCTGGCTCTGGTTGAGGCTAATCTAACTTCCTTAGGGCCCGGGACCTCTAGGGTGTTGCTATTTATGGACCTTAAGATCCTCCGTGGGGCATACTGGGAGAGGCGGTCCCATAGGTATGAGGGTCCTAGGCCGTGAAGGGCTTTAAAGGTCAAAACCAGCACCTTAAATCTGACCCTGTACTCCACCGGGAGCCAGTGCAGCTTGAAAAGCACTGGGTGAATATGCTCCCATGGCAGGGACCCCGTGAGGAGCCTCGCTGCAGCATTCTGCACCCGCTGGAGTTTCTGGGACAGCTTCAAGGGCAGCCCCGCGTAGTGCGAATTACAGTAGTCAAGCCTGGAGGTGACCATCGCATCGATCACTGTGGCCAGGTCGGGATAGTAGCCTTATCCTTTGTATAATCCTCTTTGAAAATCATCCAGCTTGGGAACCATCTTTGCCCCCTGTGGAAAGGAGTTTCATAGTTTATGCCCTGCGTGGGGAAACACTTTTAAAAAATCTTTTCCTGAATCTTCGATAATTTGACACCATTTGATGTTCTAGTGCTATGGGGGGGGGGCTTTTTTCTCCATGCCATGTACATTTTCATAAACTGTCACCTTTTCTCTACACTAAAAAAGCCCAGACACTGCAACCTTTCCTCATAGGGGAGTTGTCTTATCACCCTTAACAAACTACAGTTCCCAGGATTCTTTGGGGGAAGCCAAGCTTCTTAAAGTGGTATAAAGTTAAAGGGGACCCCTGACCATTAGGTCCAGTCGTGACCGACTCTGGGCTTGCGGCGCTCATCTCACTTTATTGGCCGAGGGAGCCGGCGTACAGCTTCTGGGTCATGTGGCCAGCATGACTAAGCCGCTTCTGGCGAACCAGAGCAGCGCATAGAAACGCTGTTTACCTTCCCGCCGGAGTGGTACCTATTTATCTACTTGCACTTTGATGTGCTTTCGAACTGCTAGGTTGGAAGGAGCAGGGACCGACATCATTGCTATGCAGCTTCAAGCTACAAGTGGATCTGCAATGGCCTTTCCACACTATCAGTGTTACCACACTTTTTCTTTGGGTACAGCCCCACTGTTTCCCATCCACACCAGTGGGGTCATGCACACATCCCCAGCAGGGGAAAAATAGAAAGCCCAATTCACATGAGCAACCATTTAAAAAAGGAAAGAATTCTGAGCAATCGGGGTTTTTTTAGAAAACCAGTTATTTAATCAGCATTTAAAAGCACTTATCCGTTGCAATTTGATTGCTGCCCACAAAATGCTTAAAATAAAATTTAAAGTGTTTTGGATCAGAACTGCAAATTGCAAGTGTTTCATTTTTTCAACAACAACAACAAAACCATCCTGAATTTGGGTGACAAGAAAGAGAATGGGATGTTTTGTATTTTTTTTATTTATCGTTTGAAAAAGATTGATACATTTCATGAAATTTGTATACCACCTTTCATCACGAGGCTCCTCACGGGGTCTCTGCCATGGGAGCATATTCACCCAGTGCTTTTCAAGCTGCACTGGCTCCCAGTGGAGTACAGGGTCAGATTTAAGGTGCTGCTTTTGACCTTTAAAGCCCTTCACGGCCTAGGACCCTCATACCTACGGGACCGCCTCTCCCGGTATGCCCCACGGAGAGCCTCAAGGTCCATAAATAGCAACACCTTAGTGTTCCCGGGCCCTAAGGAAGTTAGATTGGCTTCAACCAGAGCCAGGGCCTTTTCAACTCTGGCGGAACGCTCTGTCTCATGAGACCAGGGCCCTGCAGGATCTGATTTCTTTCCGCAGGGCCTGTAAGACAGAGTTGTTCCGCCTGGCCTTTGGCTTGGAGCCAATTTGATTCTCTCTCTCTCTCTCTCTCTCTCTCTCTCTCTCTTTCTTTCTTTTCCTTCTCCTCCTGCGATGAGGCTACATTTTAATATTTTAATGTTCCATTATTTTAATGTTGTATTTTATTTTTGTTTTTAAGTTGTAATCATTCTTCTTGTTTTTATTATTGTTTGTAAGCCGCTCTGAGCCCGGCCTTGGCTGGGGAGGGCGGGGTAAAAATAAAAAATATTATTATTATTATTATTATTATTATTATTATTATTATTATTATCAAAAGACCACAGGGTGACACAGTAGCATAATAAGCAACATACTAAGTAAATACAGAACATATTATGAAAATATTAAACAGTTAGAGAAATACAATGAATTAACAATTAGTGCCCCATTTGGGGACTTAACATATTATTATTATTATTATTATTATTATTATTATTATTATTACTATTACTATTATTATCATCATTATTTATGGACTTTACACAAGTGCCTTACAAAACTGGCTACGACCTGTTGGAAAAGCTGCTGTTGTGCTTTTGTTGTTTAGTTGTTTAGTCGTTTAGTCGTTTAGTCGTGTCCGACTCTTCGTGACCCCATGGACCAGGCAGTTGAACTGAATAACGCTTGTGGTCCCTTCCAATTCTGTGATTCTAAACAGTACATATGGAAGTGAGAGCTGGACCATAAAGAAGGCTGATCGCCGAAGAACTGATGCTTTTGAATTATGGTGCTGGAGGAGACTCTTGAGAGTCCCATGGACTGCAAGAAGATCAAACCTCTCCATTCTTAAGGAAATCAGCCCTGAGTGCTCACTGGAAGGACAGATCCTGAAGCTGAGGCTCCAATACTTTGGCCACCTCATGACAAGAGAAGACTCCCTGGAAAAGACCCTGATGTTGGGAAAGATGGAGGGCACAAGGAGAAGGGGACGACAGAGGACAAGATGGTTGGACAGTGTCCTCGAAGCTACAAACATGAGTCTGACCAAACTGCAGGAGGCAGTGGAAGACAGGAGTGCCTGGCGTGCTCTGGTCCATGGGGTCACGAATAGTTGGACACAACTAAATGACTAAACAACAACAAGTTCAGCAAAATCTGGAAGGCCACAGGCTCACCACCTCTGATACAGAGCTATGTGTTATTTGCGGTCTCTGCCTTCTTTCTTTATATATATTTTTAACAATTTGTTTGTTTGTTAGAATCTACTGTTGAATTTTGCATTACGGATTTACACTGTTGAAAACCACTTTGAGTGGTGCAAGGGAGCTAGCAGGACAAGACAGATATCTATATAAATAAATCTCGATATGAATTTTTTAAAAATACAAAATATAGTCACTTGCATTTGGCTAAAAGAAACTTTGGACATTTGGGGTAAAAAAAATACATTTCCTAAATACAAGTGTGATAAATATAATCAGTGAAACCAGCCATCTGCACATAATATTATTTTTTTCCCAAGCAAAAGCTGCCAGGCAAACCATCTGTTTAATCTTGGGGCATCTCTAAAGCAGTTTATCTGCCACAGCTTCCTCTCAAGACGTCCTGCGGTGTGTAGTTGTGCCAGGAAGCTGGGGATTTCCAGCAAAATATGATACGCACTCTTGCAAAACTACAGTTCCCAGGATTCTCTGAATGAACACTTGGCAGAGTCCCACTGACTTGTGTTTGCAGAATAGATGTTTCTTTGCTCCTGAGACGGCTTTGGTTAGATATGTTCTTGGTTTGAAGCTTGTCATGGTGACTGGGTTTGGAGATCTTTCCTATTTCACCTTCCCCAAAACAAAGTACCTCTTCACACAACCATAAAATTCAATCCCACAAGAGGTAGTGATGGCCATCAACTCTATGATTCTATAATCTAAACATGTACCATACAGTTTCCAAATTGTCTTTGGTCTTTGTGTTCCTTAGTGTTCTAAGATGTTTTGTTAGTTTCTCCATAAGGGCTGTGTTCCATATTTCACCCCACCATGCTTCCAGAATTAAGTTAGTCACTGTTTTCCATTATTGTGTTGATATATTTCTAGTTGCAGACATGAAAAGATGAGTACAGTGGAATCTTGGTTTTCAAATTTAATCTGTTCCGAGAGTCTGTTCGACTCCCGGAACAGTTCGAATACCAAGACACGGCTTCCAATTGGCTGCAGGAGCTTCCTGCAGCCAATCGGAAACCACACAAGCCACGCTGGACGTTCAGCTTCCGAAAAATGTTCACAAACCGGAACACCCACATTCGGGAGCCAATTTGTTCGACAACTAAGCCGGTGGACTACCAAGGTACCACTGTAGGTGCTTAACCCAGAAATTCTTATGGTCATCTATAAACAGATTTAGTAAAGCTTTCCTATGCTCTTCATTTCAAACAGAAAATATGCCAGTAGTTCTTCACTATTTGCCCAGCTCTCTTGCCTCCCATTAACTCCCAAAATATGTAAATATTGCTGCCAAATATATAATACACCTTATTATTATTGAAAACTGATGTTTTTAAAACAAACAAACAAACATCTTCCAGTGGGGATGCATTCAGAGCAGGATTCATGTTCCTTTAATTGCTTCCTAGAAGAGGGAATTTCAGCTAATGCAACTTTTCTTTGCAAGAGCAGTTTTCTCCTTACTCTTCCCTGCAACTGATCAACCTACTGCTTTCCGGATCTGAACTGAAATCTACTTGTTCAAATCAGAGTTCCCATGATAGCATGCACCGAAAGAGTGGATGGTTCTACTCTTTGAAAAGACTACAGTGGTACCTCAGGTTACACACGCTTCACATTACAGACGCTTCAGGTTACAGACTCCGCTAACCCAGAAATAGTACCTCGGGTTAAGAACTTTGCTTCAGGATGAGAACAGAAATCCCGCGGCGGCGGTGCAGAGGCAACGGGAGGCCCCTTTAGCTAAAGTGGTGCTTCAGGTTAAGAACAGTTTTAGGTTAAGAACAGACCTCCAGAACGAATTAAGTTCTTAACCCGAGGTACCACTGTATACCCATTCTTATTGCATTTTCAAGGGTAGGGATCAAACTAGATGAGATACAAGAGACCCATGGTGAGATTTCCAGCATTTGGGAGGCGGGGATTGCTAACTGGAGAGAGTGCAAGTGGGACTGGTCATTTATTTTCAGGGGGCAATTTAGAGCACTGTATAATCTGGGGAAAGGAATTAAAAGCACACATCCTCTTCCAGCAAGTGCTGAACCAAAATTCTCTCAAAGAAGTATTGGTAAGGCAGGGGGCGTTGGTGTCCTTCTCTGGCTGTCAGTTGCTGCAGTTCCATTGCCACTCGCACAGCAAAGCAACAAAGTTTAAGAAAGTAAGTTTTTCTTAAGAAAATGAAAGGAATTGTTACTACAGTGGTACTTCGGGTTAAGTACTTAATTCGTTCTGGAGGTCTGTTCCTAACCTGAAACTGTTCTTAACCTGAAGCACCACTTTAGTTAATGGGGCCTCCTGCCGCTGCCGCACCGCCGGAGCACGATTTCTGTTCTTATCCTGAAGCAAAGTTCTTAACCCAAGGTACCATTTCTGGGTTAGCGGAATCTGTAACCTGAAGCGTATGTAACCTGAAGCATATGTAACCCGAGGTACCACTGTACTGCTTTCCTAGTAAGGCCCTTCCTCCCTTTGATTTTTTTTAATAGAATTTATGCTGTTCCCTGAGACAATCCCCTCAAATTCCACCCCCCAAACACACTGCACCTTTTCTGGCCTGATAATTAAATTAATTAGTTAATTAATTATGTTTATATCCCGGCTTTCCTCCAAGGAGCTCAAGTGGTGTACATGGTTCTCGCCCTCCCCATTTGACCCTCAAAACAACCCTGTGAGGTAGGTATCTTGTTCCCATTCAGTGTTTTTGATCAGGTACCCAAAAAGACAAGATATTCCTTTCCTAACTGCTCTAAACAACTCTCTGTTCCTCACAACGCATAAGCCTGTTTTCTCCCAATTCCCTGTGGAAATGCTAAACATTCCTCTGGGGCGGGAAGTATTTGGAAATCCAAGCCTAACGCATTCCTTTGTTTCACAACTAGGTGGGTGTATAACAACCGCAAATGCTTCGTGCGCACCGAGTTCATTGCAGCCTACCTTTTTCTCTAGGCTCATGCGATTATAATAATTTGATTGTATTGGTGTCTATCCTAAGACCCTGCTTTGACAGTAATCTTTACTGAGTCATGAACTTTCACATCATTAAATCTCTCCAGCTTTATTTTAAAATACATCAGAACTGTCAAATGACTTGAGATGTACTGAAGTTTTATTTGCATCTGAGTAAAGTGAAGTTTAGCCAGTTGGGGAAAATAATTAAATTTGGTTTTAGTTGTACTGTCAGGCAGCCTCACTCTTTGGCTGTGCCATACAAATGGGTGCCCCCCACCTTCTCCCCATTACTTGTAGGGTAGCCATGTGTGCAGAAGGGGGAAAGTCCTCTATCTCAAAGTCTACCAGGAGCTTAGTTAAAGGAGTCCTCTGTTTGGTCCAAGACCAGTAAAAAGAACTACCAGAAGGGTGAGAGGGAAGGGTCTTGAAGTTGCCAATCCACAGTTAGAACTAAGCAGGCCCACAGGTCACAGTCTTCACCACTATGGTGATCTAATGCACTTCTACTTATTTTTTATTCTGCATATGGCATCCATCTATCTTAAGAGACAATGGAGTGCACCTCTGGAAATGAAGTCAAACTGCTGGGGAATCACAGCACCTGCTGTGGCTGGAGAGACTGGTAACTAATAACTGCTGCCCCCTGCTCCTCTGGGGCGCAAGCCTGGGCAGTGTGAATGGAGATCTGGGGGAAGCAGCAGCCCCCTTCTCAGACATTCCAAGCCACTTGGCCATTCACCCCTTCTGGAAATCAGATCTGTGTGCCACACAAAACCAATTATCACCCCCTTGTGGGAATGTTAAGGTTAGTAGGAAAGGATATACAGTGGTACCTCGGGTTAAGTACTAAATTCGTTCTGGAGGTCCTTTTTTAACCTGGAACTGTTCTTAACCTGAAGCACCACTTTAGCTAATGGGGCCTCCTGCTGCCGCTGCGCTGCCAGAGCACAATTTCTGTTCTCATCCTGAAGCATAGTTCTTAACCTGAGGTACTATTTCTGGGTTAGAGGAGTCTGTAACCTGAAGCATATGTAACCCGAGGTACCACTGTACTGAATAAGTATTATCCTTCCTTCACACATGCTAGTGAGTGATGTAGCAGAGCAAATTCCCCTCAATGTAGCTGGAAGCTAGTTGGGAGATTCATTTGAATCTCTTAGTTAAGTTTATTCCTGGTGTCCCCTTCTGATCCCTCTTAAAAGAATAAAGACATAAAGAATAAAGTTTGCTCACATTTCAGCTCACAGTTAGATCCCTGAATGGCAGGCTTCGCTTAGTGGTCACACAACAAACTGAGTTCATCTCATAGGGAGACGGAACTCATGTGCTGCTGGCTGAGAGCCAGCAGACAGCAAAATCACATTTAGAGTACAAAATGGCTGCAGGAGAGCAGCATGGCAGCAAAAGGTAGAATAAGACAGCAGTGGAACAAGACAACTTCAAGACTGAGAAAGATGGCTGCGTGAATCAGCCAGGGTCATGCCTATCCCCCAGATCACATGCAGGGGGAGGAAGCTCCAGACCAGTGGAACAGGAAGTTACACTGACTGGATGTCCCCTGCCTGTGCCCACTCTAGGGAAATAAGGAATGTTGCATTTGACTGCACCAATGGATAACATCCCACACTCCTAAGCTGGTGGGACCCCTGAGGTTCACCCAGATGCAGTGGAATACATTTGT
Organism: Podarcis cretensis; assembly: GCF_951804945.1. Classification (NCBI taxonomy): domain Eukaryota; kingdom Metazoa; phylum Chordata; class Lepidosauria; order Squamata; family Lacertidae; genus Podarcis; species Podarcis cretensis. Next base: position 18,495,148 of record NC_137175.1, read on the forward strand.
TGAGATTCCTGCAGTGCAGGGAGTTGGACTTTGAGGTCCCTTTCAAATATACAATTTGATGATTCAATGGTTATCACATTGCTAAAGGTAAAGGTAAAGGTACCCCTGCCTGTAGGGGCCAGTCTTGACAGACTCTGGGGTTGTGCGCCCATCTCACTTAAGAGGCCAGGGGCCAGCGCTGTCCGGAGACACTTCCGGGTCACGTGGCCAGCGTGACATCGCTGCTCTGGCGAGCCAGAGCCGCACACGGAAACGCCATTTACCTTCCTGCTGGTAAGCGGTCCCTATTTATCTACTTGCACCCGGAGGTGCTTTCGAACTGCTAGGTTGGCAGGCGCTGGGACCGAGCAGTGGGAGCGCACCCCGCCGCAGGGATTCGAACCGCCGACCTTTCGATCGGCAAGTCCTAGGCGCTGAGGCTTTAACCCACAGCGCCACCTGCGTCCCATCACATTGCTAGTATTGAAGTAATAGTCAACTACCTGGCTAATCATCTTCAGGAGGAGGTTACAAAGCTGTCCTTTGCCTCAGGTGGTGAAATTCCTTGGGCGGACCCTGGTTCTTCCCGGCCATTCGCTTACACTGACCCTCTGGGTCTAATCTGCACAACCACCCAGAGGAAGAGGATGTTACTGCCTCTCCTCACTTTGGGCACATGCTCAGAGCAGGCTGCTGCAGTGATTTGAAGCAAGGAGACAATATTCAACAAAGTGATATCTAGGGGTTAGAGTGCTGGACTTTGGCCTGGTTCAAGCCGGGTTCAAATCTGCACTCAGACCTGAAACTTACTGGGTAACCTTGGGCTATTCATAGTTTTTCAGCCTAACCTACCTCTCAGAGTTGAGGACCAAACAGAGATTGTGAGAACCATGTGTGTCACCTTGAGAAGAAAGGTGGGATATGAAAGTAATAATCTGGAAATATCTCATTGATTGATGGATAAATTGAAGATTTCCATGCCAACATTCAGTAAAAACATCCCAGGGAAGTGTGCAATAGAATAATAAAAACATTACAGGGAAAACAAGCCTAAAACAGCAGAAGCAGCAATTAAGATAAAACTCGGGCAGGGTGAATAAAATTATAATCAAGCAAACTATAATTACAGTACATGATAAAATTCTAAGGCAAACAAAAAGGTATTTGCCTAGCATCGAAATGGGCTATAATACTGGCACGGGACAGGACACTTCATGGGGTCCTGAGCCAAAATGAAGTGAAAGAGTGAAGAGCGAGGCTACAGGAATCCATGTCACAGTGTCTTAGGACACAACATTGGAGAAAGGAAAGGGCAGAAGTTCTAGGGTCTGCCAGCCCAATGGTGAGTGCAGAGGGGAAGGACTTGCTGAAGGAAGCTGTTATCTGACAAGAGAATGGAATGAATCTCCAGGGATGAAATAAGTGATCTCTCTGGGGCACAAGTCTGGGCAGTGTTTTTGGAGGTCCTGGGCCGTCCAGTTGAAAAGACCCCACTCTTGGACTTGCCAAAGGAAAACAGAGCAATCTGTCTGGCACCAGTTTGGCTGCAGGAGTTGCCAGAAGGAGGCATACAAGGCACCATCCAACTTTCTTAGGGGCACCACTTTAGATCTGTAGTTCAGTGACTTCAGGAGAGCCAAAGGTTCCCCACTGCTGGTTTGCATAAGCAGAATGCAGAAGGACTCTGAGGGTGCAAAGCGTTCTAAAATCATCTGAGGGCAGAGATCTTTATTCAGATGTTCTATGGAGGCAAGAGAACCCCTGGTGCTCTGAATACCCTTGAGATCAATTGTGGGAGGGTGGAAGTTCTCATAACTTATACTTAGAACCCTTCAAGGGGCCCAAGGCAGCATATAGAACTCTTCCTCCTTCCATTTTGCCCTCACAACAATGCTTGAGGTTGATAGGCTGAAGCAGAGAGCGTGACTGGCCCAAGGTCATCCAACAAGCTTCCTGCATGGCATAAGGCAGGAGTGTCTAAATGGTGATTGTTCCAGATATTATGGAACTCCAACTCCTACCAGCCTTGGCCAATACGACCAATGATCAGGGATGATGGGAGTTGTATTCCAGTAACATACCAAGGGTCATAAGTTTGCCACCTTTGGTGTAGAGAAAGTTACAAGAGAGAATTCCCTCCATTCCATGATATTAGAACCCAGAGTTATCCAATGAAGCTGAATACCAGAAGATTCAGTCTGGATTAGATGAAGTACTTTTTCAATACTGCACTTTGGATAGCTATGGAAGAGGGCCTCAGAAGACCACCATGAAGTTCAAACGGGCTCCTGTGGAAGACAGCAATCCTTTGGTTCCCTTGGTTCCATGCCGTTGGGAGTCACACATTTCTCGAACTAGGAATTACAAGGAAAAGAGATGGAACCAGGAACACGACTTCAGCAAAGAGGCATTTATTGCAACACTTGAGCCTGGGTTTACTGGGGGGGGGGGGGCGAGAGAAGGCAGGTTGAAACTGCCCCTTTAAAAAACTCCATTGCGTGTATGAATCACCTCCTGTAATCCCCGGCGAATAGCTCCCCTGTAGCATTCCCTGGGCCTTAATAGTTTTAGGACACAAAAGTAGGCGGCGGCTTTAGCCTCATTAATTTCGTGTGGCCAAATCCCTTAGTCAGCGATGAGAAATCTCACCGAAAGGCCCTTGTAATGATATCTCTGTGGCTGACAGGCCTTTGCTGCTGTTAACAAACCCTCTGGTTTCCTTTCTGTCAGAAGGATCAGTCACCTTCAATTTGGGGAGCCTGACATGAGTAGAGCTGACATGGGTAGCTTATTGTCACATTTCTGCATTATAAAACCGCATTTGGCGGGAGTAGGGAGGGCTGCACAGATGCCTTTGTAATTACATATATTAGGTAAGCGGAGTTTGGGACTGACAGGCTGGAATGTTGCTATTTAAGAATGCCTCTGCGCCTTTGCAAAACGAAAAACGCGAGGGGTGAGGGAAAAGGGAGAGGAAAATATATAAATGGCTCAAGGTAAGATCTAATTGACTTTGGATAAAGTACTTAGTAATATACTACAGGGGGAAATCTGGATATGTCAGGAGGATGAACATGAAAACTGAACAGGAAACTTTTTTGCCTCCCAGCAGGGCTGGGCCGTGAGGTTTAATTGGTTTAATGTTTTACAGCCCTTTGAAACTATAAAGTGCTAGGTATTATTATTATTTTATGACATCCATTGCACTCACCTTGCAAGACGGCAGCATTTTGAAGAGAGTGTGGCAATGTCTCCTTTTACAACCCGACTTCTCGTAATGATGACCAAGGGCTGACAACAAAATTTAGCATTTAATGTCCACTTTGGTGTCCGTTGACCCTTTCTACGCAAATCAGCATTTGACCCTGAAAATTTGCATTTTGCTTTGGGCGTAAAAACCAACCACTAGCAAGCTCAGCGTAACTTGGAAATGGATCAGGGAGATCTCGGCTTCTGTCTTTGCCCCATCATAACTCAATGTCTCAGCGCAGATGTAATGTGGCTGCTGTCTCGACACAGAGATTGAGAATGGGCTATGGGCTTATAACAGTCCCTTTCCCATCTTATTCCCTCCTCTGCTCTGAGTGCTCCTCACACTTTCCCTTGATGATTTTAACCATGGTTTAACTTTATATTGCACCCATGCCACTGAGAATTTTTAGCTGGGAATTTTTAACCACCCTGTGATCTTCAGTTGAAGGGTGGTATACAAACATAAATAAATAAATGTTATACTAAATAATAGTTGAGACCAACTGTCTTCACAGCTCTTAACTAAGAATGAGGAACTTATGGCCCTCCAGATGTTTGTTTGTTTCATTCATTCATTCATTTCTATCCCACCTTTCTTCCATTATGGAACTCAAGGTTCTCAAGCAACCACCATCCAGGACTGACCAGACACAGGACTGCTTAGCTTCAGCCAGGTGGTGGCCTCATATAGCTTCAGATCATATTCCAGGACCATGTTGTTCAGCTACTCCTATGGTCCATGACTTTTGGCCTAGCTGAGCAGGGCTCATGGGAAACATAGTACATCAACATCTGCACAGTTCCCCAGCTCTGCCTCAAACAAGAACAACCAGAATATCTCAAGAGCTGCGTTCCTCACCCTGCCACTCCACCCATGCAAGCCTTCCATAATTTTTGTTTTACCCCAGAAGCTCATTCAGATCCTGCTCTTAACTAAGCAAGGCAGGTAGGTATTCAGTAAAGAGCCTTTTCCACTGAAGTGCCCAGGGATTGGAAAGACTTCTCAAGAGAACGCTGCAACTGGTTGGCCCCTCACTTCCTCCATTCAGGTGGGCGGCAGACAGAATTTTACTTAACTGAGTCTTTTCAGAATCACAGTTGTATCTACTGCTGTTTAAAATTACTCCTTTAAACTGTTGTTTGGTTCGGTGATTTAGTGTTCTTCTGTTTTTAAACTGTCTTTTTTTTCAAAGTTGTGTTTTTATTCTTCCACACATACTTTATTGACATTTTGTATGAGGTGACAATTGTGTGTGTGTGTGTGTGTGTGTGTGTGTGTGTGTGTGTGGTGGAAAAGAAAGAAAGTTTTCCTCTCCTCACTTTCAGTGCATAACTCAGCAGAGAGGAGGATGGAGTAAGAACCGGAACCAGTTGTCTCTGCATGTCATTGGCTCTGGCGCCACCTACTGTTGAACTCCCTGCCTTCCGCCCTACCAGTTCCAACAGGTGCCTGTCACCACTGGAGCAGGAATAAGATACAACAGCTGTTCCATCAGCATAGAAGCTGTGTATCTCCAATCCCAGCATAGCCTGTCTAGCCATGTTTATAAGCCATTTATCTCAGGGTTGCAAGATTGTGGATGTGAGTAACAACGAAGGAAAATCCAAAACAGCAGGAAGAATACTACTGAACGCAAAGCCATGTTGCTTCGTTGCAAAACAAAAAAAATAAAAGGGTACTAACCCAATATCCCTTTCCCCCCTTTACAACAACCTCATGGGTAGGTTAAGCTAAGAGTTTGACTGGCCCAAATTTATCCAATGAGCTTCATGGCAAGTGGGAATTTGAATCCAGACCTCCTTGGGCCATGTCTAATATTCTAACCACACTAAAACCACTGTATGTTGCCATAGCATATTCAATTTTTTAAAAAACACTTTCATATTAATTACTTATTAAATAATTACATACCAAAATAGCCCAAATATAAGCCACACCTTTAAAATTCAAGGGGGGGACAATACCTGAATATAAGCCGCTCCTTTAAAATTCCACAGGCACTCACGCCTGTTCCATTTTACCTTATGTCTGTTTCAGCAGCGATATCGTAAAAGCCCATTTTTGTAAGGTCGCAAATTTAAGCCACACTTTAACCTTTCACAGCTGGAATTTGGAAAAAAAGTGAGGCTTATATTCAGGCCAATACAGTATTAATATATGTATTAAGAGCTAGTGTGTTGTCCTGGCTAAGAGACTTAACAAGATTTACATCCTGCCTCTGCCATTAACTCATGGGGCTGGTTTTAGGTGAGCTACTATCATCCTTCCACATGTATGGTGACAATAATCTTGGCCTACCATGCAAGGCTGTTGTAAGGATTGCTGAGACAAAGAGTGTGAACTACCTTGCATATTCTAATTTTGTGTTTGTGTGTGTGTGTGTGTGTGTGTAACTGTAGACCACAAAGCTGTTAAGATTTCACTAGTGCAATAAAATTAATACAGTGGTACCTTGGGTTACATATGCTTCAGGTTACAGACGCTTCAGGTTACAGACTCCACTAACCCATAAATATTACCTCGGGTTAAGAACTTTGCTTCAGGATGAGAACAGAAATCGTACTCCGGTGGCGTGGCAGCAGCGGGAGGCCCCATTAGCTAAAGTGGCGCTTCAGGTTAAGAACAGTTTCAGGTTAAGAACGGACCTCCAGAACGAATTAAGTTCTTAACCTGAGGTACCACTGTACATCTCTGATGGGTTCGTGTTGCAGCCAAATGAAGCCAACGTAAGATTTAGTATTGGTTTCAGATGGAGGAGGGCTGAATCCAGAAAGATGACAAGACAAGAGTACCTACTTATTTCCTTGACGGTTTCCTGCCTTTTGAAAGAAACAATGGAGGTGGATCCCGGAAACCCAGTATCTTGTGCAACTCAACTATCTTTGATTATTATTTGCTTCCATGTTCTGAGCAGAAAACCAACTACCGGGCTTGTCTGTCTCAGTCATGCTAAAGCCGAAGATTTTCATACATATGTATGCATAGCTTAAGTTTTTATGAGCATAATTTGGGCTTTTCAAAATAGTGACACAATAACAAAGCAAAATTGAGACATGCATGTAATTTGAATGCTGATTTGGTTTCATCTTTTCTTTGTGCTGGCACTTTTGATGCTATTTTCCCTACCTCCCTTCCATTTTTCTTCTGCTCTTTTGCGATAAATGGATTGGATTGTAAATGATCCACCACGTGGCATCAGCTACGTCTAGCATGTAAGTGGGGTGGTTCTCTCAGAGAGAGAGAGAGAGAGAGAGATCTATAACTATAAGGAAATCTGTCTTTTGGTGAGTTCTGGAGTTGCTTTTGCTAAGTTTCAGGAAAAGTTCCAATTAAAACACATACAAAATTGTCTGCCGGTGCTTCATGTTGGCTGAGAAGAAATATTCAGCATTCCTATCAGCAATCATAGTTGGGTCTGAGTGCTCAGTGTGAATGAATGTGACTTTGCAACTTTGCAACTTTGCCAGTGTGGCGTCGTGGTTAAGAGTGGTGGACTTGTAATCTGGTGAACCGGATTCGATTCCCTGATCCTCCACATGCAGCTGCTGGGTGACCTTGGGTCAGTCACGCTTCTATGAAGTCTCTCAGCCCCACTCACCTCACAGAGTGTTTGTTGTGGGGGAGGAAGGGAAAGGAGAATGTTAGCCGCTTTGAGACTCCTTAGGGTAGTGATAAAGCGGGATATCAAATCCAAAGTCGTCTTCTTCTTCTTCTTCTTCTTCGTCTTGCACACGTTCATGTTTTGCAAATTGAATGCTCAATCAACCTTCAATCTTGTCCCATCTCCAGTGCCCCAGGCAGGCTGTCCACTTTATTTATTTATTTACTTACTTACTTACTTACTTACTTATTATTAGTATTACTAGTATTATATCAAGTGGTATATATACAGTGCTTTTCTTCTGGGGTACTTAAGGGTACACAGTACAGTGGTACCTCAGGTTACAGACGCTTCAGGTTACAGACGCTTCAGGTTACAGACTCCGCTAACCCAGAAATAGTACCTCAGGTTAAGAACTTTGCTTCAGGATGAGAACAGAAATTGTGTGGCGGTGGGGGGAGGCCCCATTAGCTAAAGTGGTGCTTCAGGTTAAGAACGGACCTCCAGAACAAATGAGGTTCTTAACCCAAGATAACACTGTACTGGAACCTTTCTTTCTGAAAGAAAAGAACTGCATATATGTGTTTAAATGTATATGAATCCATCTGTCACATTATCAGGAAGAGGAACCTTTGAAACAGTTGCAATGTTGCTCTGTAGACTAACTGGGAGGAAGAGATATCTTGGTGACGTCCTACAGCTTTTTCACAGGAAGCCTGCAGATCCCAATTCAAGGTGTCACTGTCAGCATCTAAATCCCTAAATAGTTTGGTTCCAGGTTACTTAAAGAATTGTCTATATCCACATGGACCCACCTGAACTTTATCATAAACTTCAGAGGCCCTGTTCATATCTATCATGGTTTATGTACTCGAACTATGGAATTAGACAAAATTAATGGAGGCTTCGACTGGAAGTAGGGTAGCAGCAAATTCAGACTTTCAGGGTCCCTTTACAATAGTCACCAAAGGGTCCCCATCACAGCCACGCCCCTTCTAAGGTTATACAACCTTCTAAAATTGTACAATAATCTTACAATTATACAACAGTAATAATTCAGGATGGATTGCAACCGTCAGTGCAGATCTCCCTATGCTGCTTTAAGCTAGATCTTCTGCACACATACATGGGCATATGATTTGGAGTGCTGCAATATCTTCATTTAGAGTGACTGAAGTTACGTTTTCCAAAGGATCAGAAAAGACTTTTTATGTATGGAACTACAGCAGCCAGGATGTTATTAGCCCAGAGATGGAAAGAAGACAAGCTCCCTACCAGAGAAGAATGGCAAACCAACCTCAGGGACTATGTCAAAATGGCAAAGCTGACTGGAAGACTCAGGAATAAAGAGGACAAAAACTTTACAAAAGAATGGGAAAAATTTATGTTATAGACCACTGTAAGCAGCTGGAAACACTGGCAGGATTTTGATTTCACTAGTCGTGTGACAATTACCATGGAAAATATGGATCGATATAATAGTTTCGAAGAAGATGCAGTTTTAAAGATGCAGCCACTCTAGGCTATGTATTTGAATTCTTATAATTTTGTATTGTAAAAATCAAATAAAAATGATTTTTCAAAGAAGTTACATTTTCCATGACGTTCCATTGCATGTAACAGAACTGGCAAACCGTTCTCTCACAACGGAAGCACCTTGCTTTTTCAGTCATCTTAAATGCTTGGCTTTGGATTGGCCAAAAAGTTCCCCTTCCATATGGATTGGGCAGCTCTGTCACTGGCCTCCATGACCCCAGACCACTACTCCACTGGCTAGTAGTCATTCTGGCCAGGACTAGAAGTAGCAAGTCTATAAATACTGAATGTGGGAAAAGCATAAGCAGGAAAAGGCTATTGACTTTATATCCTTCTTGGGCTTCCCGGAGGCATCTGCTCAGCCACTGTAGGAAACGGGATCCTGTATAGATAGGCCTTTGGCTTTGAAGAATCAGCAAATGACAACAACAAAAGGAAAGTGAAGCTAAACGAATGTAGCTGCTACCCACTGCCCACCCTCCAAGAGGCAATGTCAAAATTACTAAACTGTGCAGCTAGGGAACATCCTTAAATGCCACCCTGGGCTCCTTTGGGAGGAAAGATGGGATAGAAATGTATAATCAATAAATTAAATGCTAACCAGAAACGTACACCACAGTGTAACAGTTATCTATTTCTTCTAGTTATTTCTAACCCACCTTTCAAAGAATTCCCAGGGTGGATTACACAGACAGAATACAAAAAAACAAAGAAAGAGCATCACGCTAAACTCATTTATTGAGAAATAAGCCACACTGAGTTGAATGTGACCTACTTCCAAGTAAGTAGGCTTACGGCTGTAGCCTTGATTACGTTTCCCCCTTGGATACCGGAGGTCCATATTTTTTTAGAACCCATGCTCTTTTTCTGATTGTAACTTGTTTTAACTGATTTTAATATTGTAAGTAATCCATCCTGGGAACTTATTGTGAAAAGCAGGTAAGAAATCCAATAAATGCAGTGGTACCTCGCAAGACGAAATTAATTCGTTCTGCGAGTTTTTTCATCTTGTGATTTTTTCGTCTTGCGAAGCACGGATTTTGGAAAAGCTTCAAAAATCACCAAAGTCTTCAAAAACCTCAAAAAAGGCTACCACACCGCGTGCTATGAGTTGCTCCTCGAAGTCAAGTCGCAACTGCACCCCCTGAATGCACAGTTTTAAGAAAAAGGAAACAAACTTGCAAGACAAAGGAAACAAACTTGCAAGACATTTTCGTCTTGCGAAGCAAGCCCATAGGGAAATTCGTCTTGCGAAGCAACTCAAAAAACGAAAAACTCTTTCGTCTTGCGAGTTTTTCGTCTTACGAGGCATTTGTCTTGCGAGGTACCACTGTAATAATAATAATAATAATAATAATAATAATAATAATAATAATTTATCACTCCCAGTGAACTGCATGAGCAGATTCTTGTTTGAATCTAATTTTTAATTCCTAATCCATTTGATCATGTCATACAAAGATGGATATATCTGCCCCCAAAAATATCATATCCTTCCACACCACCACCATCACTTTGATGCCAGGGGATGTCTCGGATCTCATCCAGGAATTCATGTCACATCACCATAAATTACTAGAGCTTCTCAACAGCTACCCTGTAATGGATGATGCCTCTGGAAAATGGACATGTGCTTTGCGGATACTGTGCAACCAGGCAAATATGGCATCTGAAAATCTAGCTCAACATTGGTTTAAACTCGAATTTAAGTTTGTTTGTTTGTTTTACGATTAACAGGACTGTGTTGCCGTCGTCCAGTTTAGCTGGCTTTGGGGAGGTTTATTAAAAGTGATCATTTTGGCAAAGTGCTACAGAAGGCAACATAATAATAATAATAATAATAATAATAATAATAATAATAATAATTTATTATTTATACCCCGCCCATCTGGCTGGGCCTCCCCAGCCACTCTGGGCGGCTTCCAAAAGAATATTAAAATACTATGATACATCAAACATTAAAAGCATCCCTGAACAGGGCTGCCTTCAGATGTCTTCTAAAAGTCTGGTAGTTGTTGTTCTCTTTGACATCTGGTGGGAGGGCATTCCACAAGGAGGGCGCCACTACTCTACTCTTGTAGAGTATTTTTGGAAATGTATGTCTAACTGAACAGTGTTTTGTTCTATACAAGGTGAAACAACTGTTGAAAATTCATCCTTCACACATGCTCCCAAATTTCGGGGTGGAGGCAATGGCTTGGTAGTAGAGTACTTGCCTCCATCTTCAAGCATGCAGGTGCAATCTCCAAGCATTCTTGTTAACAGAATCTCAGTCCGGCTCCATGTTTCAGGAGGCCCTCGTAAGAGCGCCCCCAAGTGGGTCCACTACTGTGCTGGTAGTCCTAGCAGCAGGAGAGTGGCGGTAACAAAAGGAGAACAGTGTAGACTGGTGGGCACTGCCAATCCACTGGCTCTGATCCTTCTTCCCCTGGGGGTTCCCTTGGGGGTTCCCCAGTTGGTGCCTCTCACCACTCCTCAGGATTCAGCCAGCCCATGACACCTCAGCCCAGAGCTTTGATCTGCTGACACCAGGACCAGCAAAAGGATTAGGAATATATTCCCCTGTGCGTTTACCAGTTGAATGAAAGCTCTTTCCTGTCTTTGAAGATTTCCATCAACATACCCTCTAACCGTACCATAATAAAACCATGGTTGTCCTGTTGATCTGAAGACAGGTGTAATATTTTCAGAGCAGCCACAGCGGGTTCGTCCCCAGTAGGGTGAGTCTCTCTCTGTAGCTTCCATGACAGATGTACTGCACACTCAACCCACCGCAGATAAGCAGCATCAAACATGGCAGAAATCAGAGGCACCACCTTCTCCGCATGACTAGGGGGGCACAACTATTGGTGTTTCGCAACTTTGACCTGTTGCAGGACCATAGCCAGACCCTAGCAGAGCATACGCAGAGTTCCAGAAAGCAATCAGTTGCAGGCAGGATGGACGAAGCAGGAACAAGACAATGCTACTAGTAACTTGGTTACTTAGAGATGTTTATTATTTACAGCAGACTCTACAATGTCCGTATAGTTAAAGCTATGGTTTTCCCAGTAGTGATGTATAGAAGTGAGAGCTGGACCATAAAGAAGGCCGATCGCTGAAGAATTGATGCTTTTGAATTATGGTGTTGGAGGAGACTCTTGAGAGTCCCATGGACTGCAAGAAGATCAAACCTATCCATTCTTAAGGAAATCAGCCCTGAGTGCTCACTGGAAGGACAGATCGCGAAGCTGAGGCTCCAATACTTTGGCCACCTCATGAAAAGAGAAGACTCCCTGGAAAAGACCCTGATGTTGGGAAAGATGGAGGGCACAAGGAGAAGGGACGACAGAGGACAAGATGGTTGGATAGTGTTCTTGAAGCTACCAGCATGAATTTGACCAAACTGCGGGAGGCAGTGGAAGACAGAAGTGCCTGGTGTGCTCTGGTCCATGGGGTCACGAAGAGTCGGACACGACTAAACGACCAAACAACAACAACTACAAGCTACTATATACAAGAACAGATGCAGATCTTTACTAGGTCTCTCTTAACAAACTCCAAACGACTCTCAGAACTCAGAACACCACACTGAACAAAAAACTATCCAGTCAGTAAGGTCATAAGTCATCATGCTTGTGTGAGACCTCAACCAATGGTAGAGCTGTCTCCAAGGTCCCATATCTCCAGGCAGAATAACTCCTCTCTGCTCAGTCATCCTTGGCTTTTGGCCAACACTTAATTGACTCTGTGTGAAGCTGCACAGAATTGCCATTTTGACATAGTCAAAAATCCCAACAACAACATGGCATCCTGATGTCACATGTATGACGTTTCACGATGTTCTGGCATCGTGGGGCCCTCTGAATATTGAGAGGACCAGGCCTCCTAAAAATATATTTGGGGGGGGGGTTCAAAGTGCATCGGTTCCCTGGTTCATGCTGACCTTGCTCTGGGAATGAAAGAGGTATTCTTCTTTGGATAAAGGGACGCGGGCAGCGCTGTGGTCTAGACCACTGAGCCTCTTGGGCTTGCCGATCAAAAGATCGGCGGCTTGAATTTGTACGATGGGGTGAGCTCCTGTTGCTCTGTCCCAGCTCCTGCCAACCTAGCAATTCGAAAGTGCACCAGTAAGAGTAGATAAAGAGGTACTGCTGTGGTGGGAAGGCAAACGGCATTTCTATGTGCTCTTGCACTCGTCACGGTCCTCCGTGCACCAGTAGCCATGCTGGATTTACGTGTAAGCTAAACAAACTATAGCTTAGGGCCCCACTCTCTTGGAGGCCCCCAAAAAATTAAAGGAAAAAAACCCGGATGTACATTTCCAAAATAAATGATAAAAAACAAATAAATTAAAACCTACATACAGCAACAGTGTGTAGGCTCCTATGATGTAAGTAATGGGCCCCGCCTGCTAGCCTGTTCCCTAAAATATCACTGGTTTGTTGTTGACAAAGGACAGCTGGACATATAAAGGGTCCCATTACCTTCAGTAGCTTAGGGCCTCATCAAACCTAAATCTGGCCCTGCCAGTAGCAGTTTAGTCCTGCTGGCCACATGACCCAGAAAGCTGTCTGTGGACAAACACCAGCCTGAAAGTGCGATGAGCACCGCAACCCCATAGTCACCTTTGACTGGACTTAACCATCCAGGGGTCCTTTACCTTTACCTCTTCTTTGGATCACAATGAGAGCATTTTGAAAATGTCTTCTTGAGATGTCTGCCTTAATCCCTGCAGTAGCTCCTATACTTGTATACTGAAAACATCTGCTTTGGTGTAACTAGTCATCAGACTGAGCTCTGTTTTAATTTGGGGCGGTCGGAGTGATGGGTTGCCATTTAATTGTAACAGCAATCCCCATAGGTGTGTTGGGATAGATAGGCCAGCAGATCCGCTAAGCACTTTCCAGCCGCTCTCCACTATGCTGGAAATCATTTGGCCCATAAAGAGATCTATAGCTGTGCCCCAAAGCTACAGCCATCCCACCATCTCACTAGTTCATACTATATCTGCACTAAAAAGAACAGCTAAGTAAGCTTTTGTGGACCAGACACTTAGTGTTATTGTAGCACAGAGGGGTTTCCTCCTTCACTTAAAATGTACCGATATTTAATTTGCATTAGCTCAAGTGACATACGATAGATCATGCCATAATCATGATTTATATTAGATGAACTGGCATAAATTCAACATTATAAATTAAGCCTATAAATGAAACTATTATTTTACAGGAATTACTGTAGTGGAAAGGCTTAAGGACCCTCAAGTCAACCTTAGTCAAACCCACTATTTCGAGTTTCATATTTTATGCCTGCCGTAAACGCTTTGGTGAAAGCCTATAACCCACCAAAAAAAAAAAGTCATTCGAAGTCTATTAATTATAATAATACTGCCCCAAAAAAGCTGCGAGGGCTTATTTTTGTGACATTACTCTTTGATTTGTTACTGCCTTAAATTATCTCTTTGTTGGCCTGGCAAGATTAACAATCATACTTTTGTCATTAAATATAAGGCATTTTAAAGCCTGATCCACCTTCACTCTAATTGATATTGCTTTCATTTGGCAGATACTGACCTGATTTATAATTTAAATATGCATCATTATATGCATCTCTTCTGTATAATGAAAATGTGGAGCTGCTCTCATCTTTCTCTGAAATGTTAACATCAAGGAAAAGTATCTTCCTCTTCCCCCTTTTTATACTTGGTGCCTAATTGAAAACTGTTCATTGAATTTCAACATGATAGAAAAGTCTTTTTATCTCTCAATTTGTCCATTAGCTATTATAATTGAAGTATCTGCTGCACAGCGGAATTGATATTGTTCTTGTTTAAATTCTGAATTTCTTTAAATCTTCCATGAGGCATCAACCCTTTCTTTCTCTCTTTCTACACACACAAAAAAAGCAAAAAAACAAACCACACACACACACAGATATCCAGACACATATAAGAGACATTAGCTAACAATACTGGCTAAATGGGACATTAGGCTAGCTCTCCACATGTGTAAAGCTACTGAAAGTAGGAAGTCATCTAATTTTGCTAAAGAACGTGTTGCATAATAATCTTAACAGCATGACCATAAGGTTTGCTAATTGCCACATCTGTTTAACAGCTGTCAGATGGTTGCCATATGCTACCATCAATATTACAACAGAGTACATTACAGGGAGTTTTATTGTGTTCCACTGTTATTTATTTCCTGTAGACATTACTACAGTCAGTGACATATATTTATGTTAGAGCACTAATTATTTTCTAAAAGCTGCACGGCGGTCCAGCCTCTCCCCCCTGCCATCCCCTGCTTTCCCCTGTCCTGTTCCTCCCCAGTTCCAAAACCTTCACTTAAAAGTCTTTGTTTCAGCAACACTTATGAGATCGGTATGCACTACTAACGAGAAATCCATAGTCAAATATTCTTCTTCCCACAGCTTGCTTATTTGGAAACATGGTTTTTAAATAAGAAGAATAAGAATAAGGTTAAAGTTTTGTGAATGGGGAAGTCTGTAGGGATGGGAAACAGAGGTTCTCACACTTTGATCTGAGCCATATACAGCTGGTGCAGGGAGCAGCGCTGCAGAACTGCCCCCCAACCCGTTACTGTTACTGCAGCTTATCTGAACAGTGTTGGGGTGGAGAAATCTTCTGCAGGTGCTCTGCAGGATATCTGTGTTTTGGTTCCTATATTGTCCCAAGAAGTATGAATCAGGTAGGACCAGCTACATAGGAGGAAGCCCAGTAGAGGGTGCTGTGCTATTGGACCACTCGGACCTGGAGACATCTCTGAACTGTAGAGTTGGAAGGGACACTAAGGGTCATCTAGTCCAACGGCCTGCAACGCGGGAATCAGAAGTAAGGAATCCCCCACAGATGGCCTACCAATCTCTGTTTATAAACCTCCAGTGGAGGAGGAATTAAGATTGCCAGAAGAAATATCAACAACCTCAGATATGCAGATGACACAACCTTGATGGCAGAAAGTGAGGAGGAATTAAAGAACCTTTTATTGAGGGTGAAAGAGGAGAGCGCAAAATATGGTCTGAAGCTCAACATCAAAAAAACGAAGATCATGGCCACTGGTCCCATCACCTCCTGGCAAATAGAAGGGGAAGAAATGGAGGCAGTGAGAGATTTTACTTTCTTGGGCTCCATGATCACTGCAGATGGTGACAGCAGCCACAAAATTAAAAGATGCCTGCTTCTTGGGAGAAAAGCAATGACAAACCTAGACAGCATCATAAAAAGTAGAGACATCACCTTGCCAACAAAGGTCCGTATAGTAAAAGCTATGGTTTTCCCAGTAGTGATGTATGGAAGTGAAAGCTGGACCATATATAGAAGGCTGATCGCCGAAGAATTGATGCTTTTGAATTATGGTGCTGGAGGAGACTCTTGAGAGTCCCATGGACTGCAAGAAGATCAAACCTATCCATTCTTAAGGAAATCAGCCCTGAGTGTTCACTGGAAGGACAGAGCCTGAAGTCGAGGCTCCAATACTTTGGCCACCTCATGAGAAGAGAAGACTCCCTGGAAAAGACCCTGATGTTGGGAAAGATGGAGGGCACAAGGAGAAGGGGACGACAGAGGACAAGATGGTTGGATAGTGTTCTCAAAGCTACCAGCATGAGTCTGACCAAACTGTGGGAGGCAGTGGAAGACAGGAGTGCCTGGCGTGCTCTGGTCCATGGGGTCACGAAGAGTCGGACACGACTAAACGACTAAACAACAACATCAACAACAAAGTGGAGGAGAGTCCACCTACAGATAGATTTCATTCCACTGTCGAACAGCTCTTACCATCAGAAAGTTCTTTTGTTTCTCTCAGTACATGCTTGTGTGCATATAGATACAAATAAAAATTAAGAGACATAAATTAAGAGGAGAAATACATTTTTTTTAAAAAAATGGAATGAGGGATAATGGTGCAAACACTGCCTGGAAGGTCAGCTATGAAATTAATGCACCTGACCTGAACCCAGCAATTTTTGCTGCGGACATTGGGACCCCATCAATACGGGCTTTGCTCAATCAGAACAGCTCACTCTGTCAAAATGAACGGGACAGAAAGGAGTTCCCTGGGTGCGGCAGAAAGTGCCAAGAGCTTTGAATCAGAGTGGTTCCTTATCCTACACACACACACACACACACACACACACACCAAATGTACAAGGCAAAATGAACACCAAGCTCATGTTACATGGTAAATCCGTAAGCAGATCTGTTGACTTCAAAAAGTCTTTCAAATTGCAGCGGCATTGGTAGACCAGCTCTCGAAAAAAGATCCATATCACCCTTGCCTTTCCTCCCTTCTATATGGTCTTCCCTGGTTGCTAGTACCAGTTGTGGATACCTTAGGATTGTGGTGTTTTACCAGTGTGGAAGACAGGAGTCGGACACAACTAAACGACTAAACAACAACAACAACCAGTGCTTTTCACTCAATTGACTTTTTAAAAGGTTTTTCATAATGTGAGACGCCTTTTTATTGTCACAAACAAAAAGCTGTATGGACATTTAAAAAAGAAATAAGAGTTTGAGGAAAGGGTGTCTACCTGGTTTAGCTCAGTTAGTAGAGCATGAGACCCTTAATCTCAATGTTGTGGGTTTGAGCCCCACATTTGCGCAGCATCTCTGGTGCAGCATCCTAGCAAACTCTGCTCATTCACTCATTCATTCATAGAATCATAGAATTGTAGAGTTGGAAGGGACCTTGAGGGTCATCTAGTCCAACCCCCTGCAATGCAGCAATCTCAACTAGTTCATATATGATGGATGGCCGTCCAACTTCTGCTTAAAAACCATCAAAGAAGGAGAGTCCACCACCCCTCATGGGAGTCTATTCCACTGTCTGGAACAGTGGAACAGAAAGTTCTTCATATTTTAGTCAGAATCTCTTTTATTGTAATTTCAATCCATTGGTTTGAGTCTAACCCTCCAGACCAGGAGAAAACAAGCTTGCTCCATCTTCCATGTGACAGCCCTTGAGATATTTGAAGATGGCTGTCATATCTCCTCTCAGTCTCCTCTTTTCCAGGCTAAACATACACAACTCCCTCATCCTTCCCTCATAAGGCTTGGTTTCCAGATCTTTGATTGTCATGGTTGCCCTCCTCTGCACACATTCCAGCTTGTCGATATCCTTCTAAAAATGTGGTGCCCAGAACTGGACACAGTATTCCAGGTGTGGAAGAAGGAAGAAAAGAGGGGTACTATTATTTCCTTTGATTGGGACGCTATGCTTCTGTTGATGCAGCCTTTTGCTGTTGCTTCACACTGTTAATTCATTTTAAGCTTGTGGTCTACAAGACCTCTAGATCCTTTTCATTTGTACTACTGGAAAGCCAGGTGTCCCCCATCTTATATCTGTGCAGCTGGTTCTTCCTGCCTAAGTGTTCAGCGTAGCTGCTTCAGTGATTAACAAGAACACAAAGATTGACAAACTGCAGATGTGGCAAAATATGCAGAATCTGATTTAATCAGAGTTGATAGGTGTCAGTGATCTGCATTATAAATAGTGTGCTTGAATCTCATATGATGTATTATTTATCTGTTATAGATGCCTTTTTGTTTCATTAATAAAGCTAAAATCAGAAAGAGAGAGAAATCATTCAGATGATGAGGGGGGATTTTTGACATTAGGAAACATGATGATGTTTGCAAGGCTCAGTTGTTTCTTTAGAAACTTCATTTCTTTCAAAACCTGCTTAATTTAAGACATCACAGACAGGATTCAGAAAGCTAGTTAAGGAATTATCAAGGACTTGGGCACAGTTGGTGTAATTCTATTCCCTCCTTCCACCCACCCTGTAGAACAGCCAATCTCCTTGGCATATCACAAAGTGGTTTTTGAGTTTCAAAAGAGGTTCACCATACAGCATGAACATTTGCTGTCTTCAGAAACACATCAGAGTTATTGGACCTGGGGAAACATTTTGTGGTTCTCTGGACTCACCTCCATACATAATTAACAGTGGGAAGCCTGCTTGCTTCTCTTGGGGCTAGATCTAGATAAAGTTAGCCGAACATATATCCCATTGATTTCCATAAGAACTAAGTCACATCATGCCTGTATTAATTGAATCAGCATTTAACCATGCTATCATAACAGAACTGCAAGCATCCTGCAGTCTGTGACTGATCAGAGAAGCTAAGCTTTAAAATGTGCAGATACAAATAATAATAGTAATAATATTTTATTTTTTAATTATTATTAATAATAATAATAATAATAATAATAATACCCCACCCATCTGGCTGGGTTTCCCCAGCCACTCTGGGCGGCTCCCAACAGAATATTAAAAACACAATAAAACATCAAACTTTAAAAACTTCCCTAAATAGGGTTGCCTTCAGATGTCTTCTAAAAGTCAGATAGTTGGTTATTTCCTTGACATCTGATGGGAGGGCATTCCACAGGGCAGGTGCCGCCACCAAGAAGGCCCTCTGCCTGGTTCGCTGTAACCTCACTTCTCACAGGTTTTTAAGCAAATGTTGCCTTGTACAAACAGAATATTGGGTCTCAAACCCTCGTTGAGTAAGGCACTTCTGCATGCAAAGACCGGTTCTGCAGATTGAGTTGACAAGACCAATAGTGGGTTCAACAGGGGTTATCTTGTTGCCAAGCCCTGACCTACACGGACGGGCAACAGGATTTCTGAGAGAAGTATATCTCCATCAAACCTACAGATTCAGGGGTCATCAAACTTTTTCAGCAGGGGGCCGGTCCACCTTGTGGGGGGCCGGACTATATTTTGAAGGGAAAAAATGAACAAATTCCTATGCTCCACAAATAACCCAGAGATGCATTTTAAATAAAAGCACACATTCTACTCATGTAAAAACATGCGGATTCCTGGACCGTCCGCGGGCCGGATTTAGAAGGCGATTGGGCCAGATCCGGCCCCTGGGCCTTAGTTTGCCTACCCATGTTCTAGTTATTCAATATGCAACCTTTCACAAAGCATATGTTCTTCCACTAAGTTACAACCCTTTCCCAAAATGCAGTTAAATGTTTCCTGAACTATGCTACATCGTTCCTGAATGGCCTGGGGGTAAACTTGCTGAATGCAACATCAATAGGAACAGCAGAGTTGTAGACAGGTGGGGTACAATATGATAACAGAATCATAGAATTGTAGAGTTGGAAGGGACCCTGCAGGGGCAGAGGAAGGGGGTGCAGTGGCTTTGGGCTGCCCCGGGTATCACCACTGAGGGGGGGGGGGGACAAAATACTGGGTGGCACTCACTGCGCCCGAGCCACACCTCTCTCTTGGGAGAGAGACGGTGAATTGGGCACACACAGGCTCTGCACTGCCCAAACAGTCCACCCACTGCCTCCTCCCCAGCTGCAGGGCAGCTGAGTGGCAGGCAGACTCCAGAGCCTCTGAGTGGCATCCTCCACCACTGCCTGAGGGTCATCTAATTCAACTCCCTGCAATGCAGGAATCTCAACAAAAGCATCCATAACAAATGAGCATCCAAACTCTGCTTAAAAACCTCCAAGGAAGGAGAGCCCGCTGCCTTCTGAGCGAGTCCCTTCCACTGTCAAACAGAGGAGGGTTGGGAAAGCAATCAAAATCTTTACAATGAACTGTAAAGAACTCTATTCAAAAACATTTGTTTTGCTGGTGTTCCATGCGGGACAAAGGGACATGAATGCCACTCAGCTTTTCAGCATTGCTGAATACAGAGGGAGTTAGGTAAAGGTAAAGGGACCCCTGACCATTAGGTCCAGTCGCAGACGACTCAAGGGTTGTGGCGCTCATCTCACTTTATTGGCCGAGGAAGCCAGTGTACAGCTTCCGGGTCATGTGGCCAGCATGGCTAAGCCGCTTCTGGCGAAACAGAGCAGCGCATGGAAACACCGTTTACCTTCCCACCGGAGCGGTACCTATTTCTCTACTTGCACTTTGACGTGCTTTTGAACTGCTAGGTTGGCAGGAGCAGGGACCGAGCAACGGGAGCTCACCCCGTCGCGGGGACTGGAACCACTGACCTTCTGATCGACAAGTCCTAGGCTCTGTGGTTTAACCCACAGCGCCAACAGAAGGAGTTACCCATGTGCTTAAATCCTTCACAAAGACAGACATTGGGGTCCACTGCAAAGCAGCATCAGAAAGGGAGCACTGGCTCTCAGGCTGATGCAATGAGCTGCGCAGTCATTGGAAGCTGCTACAGTTCTTTGCTGTTGGAAAACTTATCCTGCTTACTGAATTGGTGGCAGAGAGAGATTGTCTGCCAGTAGCTTTTAAGGATCTGATCGTCCGTCCCTAATTGGTGTTATGTCACAGCAGATAAAACTTGCAAACTCTAGTACCCACATTTCATGAAAACTTTTATTTCTGTCCGAAGAAGTCTAATTCTTATATTCCAACTAAGCATAATTATTAAAGTACCGGGTGTTTGTTTTTTTAAAAAAAATATAAAAAATCTCTTTTTTTCACTCTTCTGTCTTCTTATTTCTCCTCTAATGAGAGAATATAAGCACAAGAATTCCATCTGGACTTGAACTTGTGACCCTTTTAATTAGTGAAATACTGCATTGACACAGGGTTTATAACACTGGCTTGCATTAGGATATGGGGTTTCATTATGATTTAAGGCCGACTTTGTAAAGTTCACAGCAAGACTGAATTAAGGAAGTTAGACATTTTGCTGGAAACCATTTAAAGAGGCCTAATCTGGCTATCCAGATTAATAAATAGTAAATCAGTGTGTACCGTTTGTCCTCTTGAGTGATAAGAAATATATTTATTTCATTTTATGTCCCACTTTTTAGCAGTAAATCCTCACAAAGCACTGTGCTTTTAATACATATTAAAAAGATGCAATTTCCAGCTTTTCAGAATTCACTTTGTATATACTGGTTCTTAAATAATGTCTTTGCAAAGAAGGAGTTGACGCAATCCCATTCTTTGTATTGGAGTCCACAATGCCCCCCCCCCAAAAAAAATCCTGAAATATTCACAGCAAAATCTATTAGGGAGGTGAGATTCATGTTGTTTTGAACTGCAGTTCAGTTGCTATCCCTGTGGAGGCCAGACAGTATTCTTTAGTTGGGATACTGTCAGAGAATCCCAGGAAAAACAAAGAAAGAAGCAGAAATTGCTGCAATTTGTGTCTGTCTGTGGGCAGAAAAGTAAATGAATCAAACGAATACAAAAGATATTCACAAATGATTAATGACTTTTTAAACTATCGCTTTTACGTTTCCTTTACAATGAAATGTATGTAAGTTACACAAATAGTTAAATAACTTACGCTGAGCAGCAGACAGCGAGGCAAATAATGTTGTATTTGGTGGAAACCAAACTGAGGTGGAATGGAAACGATGCTGATTGTGATGAACACAGGTTGCAACTGTTGCCTTTTTGCATCCATACGTTGAGCAAGTTCATTATACAGAAGAGTCCCGTTGCTGCAGTAGCACTGGAAGAAAGGAAAGTTTTTTATACAGGAAAGATTGATTTGCCAGCCACAAGAATCCTACTAGTGAACTAGGAGTGATGCAGACCCAGCTGGCAGGATTAGTGTGGACGACCACGTCCAAGTGTATCCACTATTGCCACATCCATTCTTCAGGAATTACCATGCATAAATGCTGGAAAACTCTGCTCTCTTACATTTAGAAAGCTCTTAATAATGTTTTGCCCTGCAGTTAAACCACTGCTTCTTGTCCTCACCTGCAAGACAAGTCATTTCCCTTCCGGGAGATTTCTCCAAAGCCAACACAATCTGAAGAGCCACAACTACGTCCAGAGGACACCACTTTCTGTGGTTACCTTGCATGTTGAAATCCTGGCCCCCAGTTTTCCTCTGAAAAGCAGCACTGAAAGGGAAGAAATGGGGAGAATTTAACCCTTCCCCTCCCTGCCACTTTCCCACCTGCAGTTTTTACAAAGGATTAGATCAGCAGTTGGGGCGCGGGTGGTGCTGTGGGTTAAACCACAGAGCCTAGGACTTGCCGATTGGAAGGTCGGCGGTTCGAATCCCCGCGACGGGGTGAGCTTCCGTTGCTCAGTCCCTGCTCCTGCCAACCTAGCAGTTCGAAAGCACGTCAAAGTGCAAGTAGATAAATAGGTACCGCTCCGGCGGGAAGGTAAACGGCGTTTCCGTGCACTGCTCTGGTTCGCCAGAAGCGGCTTAGTCATGCTGGCCACATGACCCAGAAGCTGTACGCCGGCTCCCTCGGCCAATAAAGCGAGAAGAGCGCCGCAACCCCAGAATCGGTCACAACTGGACTTAACAGTCAGGGGTCTCTTTACATTTACCTAGATCAGCAACAGGGAACTGCTGAAACTGGAATTTCAAGAGGAAAGTGGTGGATAAGGAAATGGATGAGTATTCTCTCCCCTGACTTACACATCTTTCCAAACCACCTTCTTACACTGCTGCTTTGCAGAAGAGAACCAGTGTCTGGTGTTTACATAAGCAAGGTGGTTGCAGAGCATGTAGTTCTGGCTCAGGGCCGGAAACCCGAATGGTCTTCCTTTATGTCTTTGCCCATTTCCTGCTTAGCCGTTCAGGATTTGAATACAGTCTACAGTAGCATGCCTTGTGTGGCGTTGTTGTTTTTCTGTATCGAATGCTGCTTTTAGCCATTTCGGTTATGTGATTTCCTTATCTGTATACCTCTGAGAGTGCCTTTACAAGACTTTATAAACAGCTGCTAAGTTTATCGGCCCTGTCATTTGGGTTTTCGTTATGCCAGATAATGATCTCCCTCGTATCTTATGAGAAGATATAATGCGATTGTTTTTAAAAGACAGAGAAGGGAGAGAAGAAAGGCTGGGCTGGGGAAGAGAGAAGGGGAAAAGAAATGAAAATCAAGTAAACGTCCTTTGCTTCATCACTTGTAACCTCAAACAATGTCAGCGCGGTTCCCATCATCTTTGTATTTATTCTTGCTGTAATGCAAGGAGGGGGGGGGAATTATCTCTCTCATTACTTTTGTACTCAGAGCGATCGACAATTTTCTTCGCCCTATCCTCGCCTCTCCCGACACTCTTCGCTCTGTGTTGGGGCGTCTTATCAGGAATGTGGCAATATCTGGATCCAGCTTTGCTTAGTCCTGCCTGCTTTGCAGCAAGCACAGATGGAATGGAAAGGAGGGATGAGAGGCAATTGTCAACAGCTCTCCCTTTTGAATATGGATAGCTATTACTCATGTAATTTGACAGTTCTTGACTCTCAGCTGTATAATGGCAGCAAAATGGTAAGAATTTCAGCAGCCTAACTTCTGTCTTACTTCAAGATAAGCTTATCAACTGTAGCCCGAATCCCTGTAGCTTATGAGCAGATGAAAACTCATGTCATGTTGAACTGCTCCTTGGATACTTAAGTCTTACTACTATTGGATATTTTTTGCATTCATACATATATATTTCTTTCTACTCCCCCACCAACACACACACAACAGGCACTGGTGCAATACCCCATTATACATACCATCACTGGTGCATACCTCGTAAAGCTAAGGCATATCCTCCAAATATACCAATTGTGAGGTTAGGACACCAGCTTCCTTACTTCAGATGTAACATCATAGCTCATATAGCTATATGTGCTCAGTTAAGGCTGCAATCCAGTTACCTGGGAGTAAGCCCCAAGGAAATCCATTGTACTTACTTCTGAGTAGGCATGCATTATTATTATTATTATTATTATTATTATTATTTTCTTAAATTTCTATACTGCCCTTCATCCAAAGACCACAGGGCAGTTTCCAATAAACTATTTATTAGAGTCATTCATTTCATAGAATAGAGTGGATTTTTACTAAATAATAGAAAAAGGTACATCCCTGATGCATAGAGTTGTATTCAATGAGTAGACCCACTGAATTGAATTAGCGTTGCCATCTTTCAAAAAGTGAAAATCTGGACACAAAAGTTGTTTAAGGAAAATCGGCAAAAATGACACTGCCAACACAGGTGGCCATACATCCAGATTATCACGGACGTTTTCCTGATTTCCGCCCGGACACTGCTTCTGACTTCAGTATTCCGGGTATGTCCGGGAAATTCCAAAGGTATGGCAACCCTGATAATGGCCCCAAAACCATCATATCAGTTTAGTTTAATGGGTCTACTTTGAGTAGCACACCCTACAACATTTCTCTGATGAAAATAGGGATGTCCCATTCCATAATGATTTTCCTACAGTGGTACCTCAGGTTACATACGCTTCAGGTTACATACGCTTCAGGTTACAGACTCCACTAACCCAGAAATAATACCTTGGGTTAAGAACTTTGCTTCAGGATGAGAACAGAAATCGTGCTCCGGGGGCACAGTGGCAGCAGGAGGTCCCATTGGCTAAAGTGGTGCTTCAGGTTAAGAACAGTTTCAGGTTAAGAACGGACCTCCAGAACGAATTAAGTATTTAACCCAAGGTACCGCTGTATTTCTTTCCCACACATCTTACTGGGTTGCCCCAGCCACTCTGGGCAGCTTCCAACATATATAAAAACATAAGAAAACATTAAACATTTAAAAAAGCACTTCCCTATACAGGATTGCCTTCAGATGTCTCAGGGCCTGGCTAACTCCATACCCTCCAACATTTCTCCAATGAAAATTGGGACATCCTAAGGAAAAGCAGGACGTTCCGGGATCAAATCAGAAACTGGGACTGCATCTCTAAATTAGGGACGGTATTGGAAAATAGGGTCTGGTGGACCTATGTTAGCCAAGCCCATTCATTTCAATGGGTCTGCTCTGAGTAGGGTGATCGTTGGAAACAACCCATAAAGGTGTGTAGAATATAGATGTTAAAATAAGCTGCCTGCTTGACATCTAGGAAAAATTTGAACAAGTTAACCAGCCTGATCCTTTTTGTGTTTACTTAGCAAGTAAGGCTACTGAGTTCCATGGGCAAAATTTCAATTAAGTGAGCGTAGGGTTGAAACCTTAGCAAGGATGAGTGGTTGCCCAGAGCGCATGGAACTAGTTTTGTCTCAGCTCCGCTAAGAGGGCCGATATCATATTACCTATTCAGAAACGAAGGTTGTGCATTTTTCATTGTAGTCTCTCTTTTATTTTTTTTATTAGTGGAGCTTTTGTCATTTTATTATTATTTATTATTATATACGTCGAGGCAAAAGGATGAAACAAGCCATACATCTAAATAAATGAATTAATCCATAAACAAGTAAATAAAACCTAGGCATTTTTATTTATATATATAAAAACAAAACATTTTGTTATCCTGCTTTTCTGTATTAAAAATAACAGAAGCAAAACACCCGGCTGCTAAGAACAATTCTCTGTGCAAACATTACAGTCAATGAAAATGCATTCAAAGAGCTGCCAAACAACAGATTAAGGACAGCTTCCTATGTTCGTGTGGGAGAGCTTTCCACATTAATATTTCTGAGGACCAGCTTTGGAATAGGAAAGCGGTGTGGTGCATATTTATCCTATGCAGTAATGTAGCAGCAAATTCAGAAGCCATTCTAGAAGTATATAATAATGTTATAGACAATAATAATAATAATAATCAGGGATGTATTGCAACGATCAGTGCAGATCTCCCTGTGTTGCCTTTCACTTAGACCAGGCATAGGCAAACTTGGCCCTCCAAATGTTTTGGGACTACAACTCCCATCATCCCTAGCTAACAGGACCAGTGGCCAGGGATGATGGGAATTGTAGTCCCAAAACATCTGGAGGGCCAAGTTTGCCTATGCCTGACTTAGACCAGCTATTTTCTGTACATGAACATGGGCAAATGATTTGGGAGTGCTCCGATGTTTTATTTCAGTTACTTCGGTTGTGTTTTCCTTGAAGTTCCATTGTACATAACAGAACTTATACATGGTTCTCTTGAAACTGAAGCACCTTGTGTTTTCAGTGCTCCTAAATGCTTAGCGGGTGGAGCATTTTCCCTTGGTTTTCTTCTCCAGAGTGACGCTAGGAGCCAATCCTCAGTGGCTGATTCGTCTCCTTTCACTCTGATTGGCTCCAATCGGCACAAACGGTGAGAAGCCTTATTCTCAGTGGCTGAAAAGCTCCCCTTTTGTGCTGATTGGGTGGCTGTCGGACGCTGGAGTCAGGGACCCTGCTGCAGAAATAGTAGCTGGTTTTCGAAACCCCTGCGACCCCAGACCACTACACCTGCACTCCTATGTGGCCATGGGCTTCTAACATTATCAGGAGGAGTGGCAGTGTAGCAGCTCCCATGCCACTAACGGTATGGGCCCTCAGTATCTGTGAGCGTGCAAAAACATTGCTTGCAACGTAGAACGTTCATGGTATTGCTCTGCCAGGATATGGCCTAGGGATAAAAACACACGTTTATTCCCCAGCAATCCGGGGGCAATGTGGGGTAAGGGGGATGCAGAAGACCCATTAGTTTATCTTTCTTCAGTGCTTTTGAAATGACAAAAAAAAACCCGCTCGGTATTCTTATCAATAATATATTCTTATTTCCTTGTTTGAATTATTTTATTTAGTTCACAGGGAAAGGCCTCTCGAGATGTACACCTTATTTTCATGCGAGCCCCAGGGGGACAGAAGTTGTATCACTCTGAAGTTACCTTTCTATTGGCAGACAGAGGCGACAACTGGTCCACAGACACCAGGGAGCTCTGGAATTTAAACTTGATAGGTGTTTTGCTTAATACAGCTGAGCTGGAATTTATGCTGGTATTGAAGTTTTCAGAGCTCTTTGGAATGGAATTTCACACTAATGAGCCTTAAAAAAAGGAAAATGTCTGGAAGCAGATTTCAAAGAATGTTTGGTTGTGGCGTTCCTGTTCCATGCAGACAGAGGGAAATGACATAATCAACCAAACAGCACCCTCTACCGGACAAAAGGGCATACTCAAGATGTAACATGGAAATTCCAAAACATTGTCTCGTGTGTCGTGCAGCATATGAGCGGCTAACTTATATGATCATAACACAACCACCGGATTTGGGTTCCAACTGATGGGATTTGGCAAGCCAACAAGACAGTGATGAGGGATTGAGGATTGGAGTGATTGTTCTGTGGTATTGTGGCAGTTGACACAAAGCTGTAGGGTAACTTTTGAATAAATGTGTAAATAATAATAATAATAATAATAATAATAATAATAATAATTGCAACCACCAGGTACAGAGGCCTTTGGGGGGGGGGGAGAGACCACAGCTGAGCCTGTATTAAAGGAACAGTTATTGACTCTGCTGACTGAGGGGGTGCTAAGGGTGGGAAAAATATTCACGTTGGTTTTCATTTTATTGCGATCCCAAGTCCCATTCCCTGAAATAAGACGCGAACTGAAGCACACCTTATCCTTAAAAAATTCACACCTCTCTGAACTTTGCAACAACAAAATTGTACATAAATGTATACATTAGGGGGAAGTGTGTGTTTTAAAATGCATACATTTGGGAAACTAGCGTACAAGTGTGTTATATTAGGGAACATTGCTTGCCAAATTGTGTATATTAGGCAAAACTGCATGTTTTTAAAAAATTGTGTTTATGAGGAGAAATGTGCACTAAAATGCTGGGAAAATGAGGAAATGTGACAGCCCAAACTTGGGACTAGAAAAACTGATAGAAACCCAAACTAGACAGATTTGTCCATCCCTAGGGTGCGTCAGGATGAAATGGGGGGAAGGGATTCATTGCACTGGTCATGCAATGGAGATCCATACATACCAAAGGATCCTGTAAAGAGAAACAACAATTTGTGGAGAAGCATGCAAATAAAAAATCCTGGGCAATAGGGCCACAACTTGCTGTCAAGACCATGGTTTCTGCACATTTATTATTATTACTATTATCACTTTTAACTGAATTTGTTTGCTGCTTAAACAAGGAAGTAATGTCCCAAAGCAGCTGAACACATATGCAGTAGAATGAGGTAGAATCCAAAATCTCTTTCAAATGGGCCCCATGAAAGAAAAATTCTACAAAGAACTGACTAAATAAATTGTAGTGCGGTCCTCAATGTCCAGCCTCGTAAGGTTGGGGTTCCCCACCCCCCCTTCCCTCAACACAGCAAAGGGTAGTGAAAAATATGATACTCCCTCTGCAGTCTGAAATGGTGCAATCCATTTTACTATATTGATTCTGTTGCTTGTGCAGGACAGCACCGACTGGCTTCAGAGCAAAGTTTGTGTCATGGCAACTAGCAACCCTCCTTGACAAGCGTGGAGCTGACAGAAGGCCCGCCAGTGAAATGAAGATGTGCAGGTGTGCATAACTTTTAGCAGTGGATTTTGCGTGAAAATGCACTCTTGGCATTTTAAGATGATTGTTAGATGGATATACAGTACAGTGGTACCTCAGGTTAAGTACTTAATTCGTTCCGGAGGTCCGTTCTTAACCCGAAACAGTGCTTAACCTGAGGTACCACCACTTTAGCTAATGGGGCCTCCTGCTGCTGCCGTGCCGCTGGAGCACAATTTCTGTTCTCATCCTGAAGCAAAATTAACCTGAGGTACTATTTCTGGGTTAGCGGAATCTGTAATCTGAAGCATATGTAACCTGAAGCGTATGTAACCCGAGGTACCACTGTATAGTGGTACCTTGGGTTAAGAAGTTAATTCATTCTGGAGGTCCGTTCTTAACCTGAAACTGTTCTTAACCTGAGGTATACCACTTTAGCTAATGGGGCCTCCCGCTGCTGCCGCGCAGCCAGTGCACAATTTCTGTTCTCATCCTGAAGCAAAGTTCTTAACCCAAGGTACAATTTCTGGGTTAGAGGATTCTGTAACCTGAAGCATATGTAACCCGAGGTACCACTGTATTGTAATTTGCCCTTGAACCTTATGGTGAAGGATTAGATGGAGAAGGAGGAGCAGAAAGAAGAAGCAACTATCTTCTCTCCAAGATCAAACTCCTTCCATACCCTATTCTTCCATACCCTTCAACATTTCTCCATTGAAAACAGAGTCAATAATAATAATGATAATAATGATAATGATAATGATAATACCCCCAGCCATCTGACTGGGGTGCCCCAGCTACTCTGGGCATCTTCTAACATATATAAAGACATACAAAAACATTAGAAAACTTCCCTATACTGGGCTGTCTTCAGATGTCTTCTAAAGGTTGTATAGTAACTTATCTTCTTGGCTTGCTTCGTAACTCCATACCCGCCAACATTTCTCTGATGAAAATAGGGGTGTCCTAAGGAAAAGCGGGACATTCTGGGATCAAATCAGAAACTGGGATGGCTTCTGTAAATCCAGGAAGTCACTGGGAAATAGTGACACTTGAGGGGGGTGTATATTCTTCTGGTTTGCAACCCAAGGGTCTGTTTGTGGTGCTGACCGGTTGGTCAGTTCTTATCCCTGCCTCTCGCCCTGTCCACCCCTGGCATGGAAACAGTTCAGGGAACGGAGGACCTAAATGCAGTTGGTCTCTCAGATGAGAGGGGCCTGCTGTCCAGTCTTTCTCTCTGCTGCAGCCTAATGGAAAAACAGCTGCTCCGTGACAGTTCCGTTTGAATTCATGTCTGGGAAACATGAAAGTTCGATCCCTGGTGATTAACTCCTGGTGGCTCGTTCGCACACGTCATCGCTCGTGAGCGATTAGTTCCTCGGTGCAAACGAGCCCTTCGTTACAAATGCAAGTCCATGGCATAGTTCCCCTTCTCTCCCAAGGATCCTTCAGTCCTTGTATCTGAGGGGCAGAGCACAAAGGCTGCTTAACAGCAAGCTAAATCACGACACCTTGCCAAATCCAGAATGATGTAGCCTGCCCACGTCCCTGGATTTTATGAAAGATGGTAAGATTTGTGGAGGAAAAAGCTCAAGGAACATTATTCTTGGTGAGCTTTGGCGTGTACGAGTTAATAAATTCTAGTTGTCTTGGCCCTTAGGAATTCAGTTCTGTCTAAAATTTCAGTTTTGTTTTCCACATTCTTTCCCTGGTGGAGCTTGAACTTGGAAATAGCATCACTCAATGGCTCGTTAGTTTGATAAACTGGTATAAGTGACTCAAGCTTAGAATGGGTACCTCTAGCACAGAAGCATTTATAGGGCTCTGGGGAATTCTGCAAAACACCAGACAGTCCTTGGGTACTGAATCAAAGCAAAACACTCTGAAATCTTTAATGTTTACATGTAGATGTGTGTGTGTGTGTGTGTGTGTGTATCTGTATATAAGTGTGCACGCACAAACATACATGTAAACATTAAAGAACCAGACTGTGATTCAGTACCTAAAGACTTTGTGGCGTTTTGCAGAATTCCCTTGCTTTTCTGCACACACAAGAATGTGTGCGTGGGTATCTGCTGTGAAAATGTCATCACTAAAATATGGAATAGGTTTTTCCCACTTGGTTTCTATTACTAGTAAAGCATTCGAAAGCTTCTGGAATAGAATTACCCATCGAATGCAAAACACCACAGAGTATTCAAAGAGTCCCTCTGCTGGTGTTGCTTTCCATTTTCAATCCAGCGTCGCAATAAAAATGGGTAAATATTAATCTGGAGCTGTCCAACTTTTTGAATCCACCATACATTTGCTGGTTATCATGCACTCCCAGAAGTATTTTGCCTTGAAGCTTTATTTATATAAACATGTGTCGGTATAAATTTTGGAGATAACTAGTTTGGTGTGGGGTTCCTTCCCCACCCCCACTCTTTCCTGAAGTGACATGTCTATCATTGGAGAGCTTCCTTAAATGCCAAAGATCCAGCTGGCAGAATAAATTTCCTGTTTGGGGGTTTATGTGGGTGATAAGGGCAGCTAGCCACTCCTAGGGACCTGAAGATGGGGATGGAAGGAGCACAATGACCAGGAATTAAAAAGGCAGAAATACACCCAAAAGGACAAGAAATGAACATGATTGATGGACAGCAATTAGTAAAAGACAAGCAGGGAAAACAAGGTTTGATATAATGGTGGGCAGGCTTGTAGCATCTACTTTGTTTTCTACCCCAACCCCAAGAACCACCAAATGGATCCAGGAATCAGCAACCTTTTCAGGGTGAATGTAAATGTCATTGTTGTTGCTGCTGTTTTGTTCTTATAAATTAAGGTTACCAGAAGTCCCCGTTTCCCGGGGACAGTCCCTGGATTTGCAAACCAGTTCCCTGACAAAATCCTATCATTCCTACTTAAGTTAAAAAGTGTCCCTGGATTCATTGAAAAAATCTGGTAACCTTATTATAAATACCGTATTTTTCGCTCTATAGGACGCACCCAACCATAGGACGCACCTTGTGTTAGAGGGGGAGAACAAGAAAAAAAAAATCCCCCCCCCCTCTACTCAGCACCCCTTCAGCAAAGCGGCAGGAGAAACGGAGCCCCTTCCATTTCTCCTCCAGCTTCGCTGAAGGGGCGCTGCGCAGAGAGGGAAAGCTGTGCAGCGCCTCTACAGCGAAGCGAAGCCAGGAGAGCAAGAGGGGTCGGTGCACACCGATCCCTCTCGCTCTCCTGGCTTCAGTGAAGCAACCCAAAGCCTCCAGCTTCAGGCAGCTATCCCTGAAGCCTGGAGAGCGAGAGGGGTTGGTGCACACCGACCCCTCTCGCTCTCCAGGCTTCAGCGAAAGCAACGCAGAGCCTCCAGAGCGTGGAGGGAGCGCTTCCTCTACACTTTGGAGGCTTCACGTTGCTATCGCTGAAGCCAAAGAGCCTGCATTCGATCCATAAGACAGCACACACATTTCCCCTTATTTTTTTGAGGGGGAAAAGTTTGTCTTATAGAGCGAAAAATATGGTACGTGAAGGGGGCAATGGAGCAAAGCACACTAGCTTTGTCCCACCGCAATTCCTGTTGCTCTCCAACCTGTGGGATGTGACAATCTAAAGCAAGGTGACTTTTGTAGCCGGGGAAGCTCCTTGTACACTTCAGAACCCGAATAAGGAAAGTTTCTAAAATGCATGGTGAGCCTCAACAACTGGGGCACTGCTAGACTCAGGGCAGAGACCCATGACACACATTTTGCATAATGTTTGCCAGAGGCACCACCTTCTCCGCAGGATTGAGGGAGCCCACGTGTGATGCTGCACAATGCCCCAATGTCCTGCGCACAACATTCTGCCATCACAGTGTTGGTTTGCAAGCCCCCCTCCACAGAGGCTGGCCCTTCTCACTGTCCTCGGAGCTTGCATACCAGTAACCTCCTCTGGCTGATATCCAGACAGACCAGGGAGATTTTGATAGGCGACATTTTCCCAAGTGTGGGTAAAATGCACAACCCCTCCTCCTGCTTCCGCAGGGGAAAGAAAACAAGTCAGAAATCATTTTACATTACGTTTATTTCTGACATTACAGCACTAGAGAAAAACACGTCCTTTCAGTTCAGTTCTTCTAGCAAGTCTGACAAACTTCCTGAACATGCGCACACAGAAGGTTTCAAGTTACACTCTTCACAAAGACTTATCCAGCCTGTGAACGTCCTGGGAAATTCTTCTTTCCCACAGATAGGCGCATCATGTGATGTCAACAAACTGGCTGTCTGCAGCGATGATGTTTCCATATACTGACACACAAAGGGGGCCCTCTGAACATTGAGGGGGCCAGCCCCTTCAAAGAAAAGATTAGGAGGGCCACAGTGCCTTGGCCCCCAGCAGCCGGCACCTTTGCGCGAGGCAAACAAACTCTAGGCAATGTTCAGCACAGAACATACCCACGGAAATGAATTAAGTCCATTCATTTCAGTGGGTCTACTCTGAGTATAATTAACATGGGATATCACCCTTTGGCACAGGCAGATTTGGGACAGCATGATGGGTTCTGTCGCACTGGGCGCAGAGCCCGGGGGTTGCCACAACTATGATTTAGAATGGAGCACAAGAGGCAGAGGGGTGCTGAATTTTGGCATCGCAGAAGGCGCCACCTAAATCTGAAACCGCAAGATCTGCAATTGCCCTCTTGCTCTTGCTGTCAGGGCCTACTGAGCTATGGGAAGTCAACAGCTCTTTCTGGATCCAGTACATTAAATTTGTCTCTAGGTACGTTCAGGTGATGGGTGGCTAGGATCTAATATCGTGTGTCCAAACCTCCCTGCCCATTCCGGTGCAGTGATGAGGATGAAAAAATCCCTGCCCCCTGCACTCCTCAGCTGATCTGAATGGATCATCTGGGTTTGGGGTGCAAGTCTGTATGCAAGTATATACGGTAGGTGTGCATGCATATATTTGCGTGCATGTTTCTGTCTATCTGAATGTGGTGTCTGTGTATGAGTATGAAGGCAAGGGTGAGAAAGAGAATGTGGCCTTGCGAACATTGACCCCACCCACAATCTGGTCCCATCCTCTGCCAGCATACGGCCCTTGCGGGGTTGGCAATGAGGCACTGTGGCCCTTGAGGACAAATGGTTTCTCCACCACTTTTATATACCCTCGGTATTTCGATGATAAATGTAGCACCCACAGGAAACAAACCTCCTACTTGACAAGTGAACTGTTCTTGTTTCTCTTAAAAGCCAAACCTTGGGTTGTGTAATTTTATGGCTCAGATATCTTGATGATGCTACAGTCCACAAACCTCTGAAAAATCCACACAAACATTTTGTACGAAGTACGGCTGGGACAATAAAAAGAACGATCAACTAAGAACCTGAAAGAATAACACTGTTTCTCTCGGTGCGAAGGTGATTTCCTGTTGTCAACTTGCCATGGGTTATCACTGCGAATAATAGGCTTCTGTACTATTATTTTAATGTTCATGTGGTGGTAAGAAACGTCTCCGAGTAGGCTGTGATTCTTTAATGCGGCACAGCGCAATTATATTGAAAATATTGTATAAATTGCAACATGTATTAAATGTCAAAATACCTCCTCTGAATTATGAATTGAAATGGCATTATTTAAAAACATGTGAGAAAGCATCATCATAATTATATGTTATCAACACAGAGACAGATTAGCTATTCTTTTAACATAATTAATTTTATGCACAATGCATTTGTTTTCAGTATTTGTCATTATTCATCAATATAATTATGAATTACTAAGAACTGTTTTCTAAAATCTTTAAGTTATTCTAATTGCCTGTTGATTTCTCCCTGCATCCATCCTTCAATTTTCATTTTGAGCTGCTCGTCAGGCACTAATCCTGACTCCATTCAAGCCTATGTGCAAGTTTTGTTTCATTTCACTGCATCAACTTTTTTTCATACTTCCCCACTGATGGGCATCAACGCCAATATAGTTTGCATGTGCAACTCAACTGAAAAGTGGAAAAGTGGAAAGTTCTGATACAATCCTTTCCAGACTCATTCCTATTTGTAAAAGTATATACCCTGAGAACCCTTGCAGATTAAATTCTTGAAAACATCACAGCTTCCCATAAGCCTCTGCTGGACTGGATGGGTCTTTGACTTGATCCAACAGGGATTTTCTTATCTTTATATAAAAAGGTAAAGGTAAAGGACCACTGACAGTTAAGTCCAGTCGTGGATGACTCTGGGTTGCGGTGCTCATCTCGCTTTACTGGCCAAGGGAGCCAGTGTTTGTCCGCAGACAGCTTCCCTGGGTCATGTGGCCAGCATGACTAAGCTGCTTCTGGCAAAACCAGAGCAGTGCAAGGAAACGCCATTTACCTTCCCGCCAGAGCGGTACCTATTTATCTATTTGCACTTTGACGTGCTTTTCAACTGCTGGGTTGTAAGGAGCTGGGACCGAGCAATGGGAGCTCACCCCGTCGCGGGGATTCGAACCGCCGACCTTGCGATCGGCAAACCCTAGGCTCAGTGGTTTAGACCACAGTGCCACAAATTCCAGACAACTGGACTTCACAAAAGGGGCTCTTGAGTGGCTCTCAAGGAAGGACCATAGTGGGAGAGACACTCCTTTGGATAGCTGGGTTCTAAGCCATCTAAGGATTTACTGTACTTTTCTGTCTATAAGATGAGGTTTTTTTACTCAAAAATAATGTTCAAAAACATGGCTCGTCTTATACACTGATAGTGAATTGGGGGAACGGGTGATTGGCTGCAGCTGCAAGCAGGAACTTGTCGGCGACAATCGCTGGCTGCTACAAGAGCTGCTTTGGATTGGCTGTTGCTGCTCTGATTGCGTTGGTGATTGGTTTTTGCAGCAAGGACTGCTGTGGATTGGCTATCTCTGCTGCGACTGGTGGCTGCTGTACTGGGACGTGTGCAATTGTCAGTGGACAACTTTTCTCCATCGGGTTATTGATTTTCTGCTGGGTAAGGGTCTGTTTGCGATTTGCTGTTGCTGCAAGAAGTGGGCATTCGATTGGCGGCTGCCGGCGATTGTCAGCATTGGTGGGGCGGGTTTCTGGATTTCTGGCAATCCTCCCTCTCCCTCCCCAAAAAAGCTGTACAACTCTGAGCAATCCTCCCCCAAAAAAGCTCAAAAACTGCTAGCCATCTCCCCCCATTTTCTTAAATTTGAGTCCCCCCCCAAATAGGGGGCGTCTTATACATGGGGGAGTCTTATACACAGAAAAATATGGTACAGTATGTCAAAACTGGCACCATGAATTTGGCTCGGCAATAAACAGGCAGCAAGGCTTTAAGGACATGTGTTCCATAGTCTTGACCAACCACATGCAGTCGAGGTGCACATGCTAAAGCTGTAATGTGCATGAACACGAGAAACGCCAGTTTCCAAAGACGGTATAAAAGGGATGCACAAGCACACACTACTGGTGTTAAAATCGATGCACGTGCACAAGAGGCCAAAAGATCTCCAACGTTCATCTCCCCTGATATGTGTAACGGCCCCAAGACTGAAACGCTGTGTAACCCAACAACCAAAAAAAAAAGCAGAAACGCTGAATGAGCATGCCAGCAATCACAACTGACACTATTCCAAACCCAGAAGGCATAAATCAGTATGCATGTGTAATCCTTTTCACCCTTAACCTGACAGAAAAAGAAGATACTCCACCGCTGCAGGCAGTGGGCAAGTACTGCACAAGCGACGTGGCACGGTAATGACAAATGTCAATCACAGGAGGAGCAAAGGGTGGGTGGGGGGGAGACAGGCAGGGCATACAGAAGTCAAGCTGCATCAGACAGTTCTAGATAAAATATCTGAGCATCCAGCAAGGGGAAGCTTCAACATGCAGACATGCAGCTGCCGCTGGAAAGCTCATCATTTTGGCCATCTCTGCCGGAGAACCTTGGCTCAGAAGGATACATTTTGCCTGGGAAGGTGGAGCAGGTGAGACCCTAGCAAGAGGACGCGAAACGCACTTCCTACCGAAATCCCCTCTTGCAGTGGTGAGGAAACGGAGGCACTTCAGATGTTGTTGGACGTCAACTTTCACAAGCCCCAGACAACATAGCTACTGGTCCGAGGTGATGGGAACTTTGGTCCAATAACATCTCAGTGGACTCAGGTTTCCCATCTCTGCTGTATCTCCTGTAGACACAGGACCATCCAAATTTTCTATAGATTCTATAGACTTTGTTGAAAATTACTAGGATGGGGGGAGAGCGTTATCATTATTATTATTACTATTTTTATTATTCATTACACGTATTTGTTGCTTGAAGAAAAACTGGCTCTAAAGGAATCTTAAGGCACTACAAGGATTGGCTAAACGTGCCACATTTGGGGATGTATGGAAGGATTTTACCACGTGTCATTTACATCAACAGCACCTTTTGAACTTTAGAATTCTTGAATTGATCCATTTGATTTATCCAATAATGCAACATACCCCCTGCCTCCCATACGATTGAGTTTTGGCTACTATTATTAAATAAGCAAAGAAATGAAAAGAGACCGATCTCAAAGGGGGAGCAGGCTAATGCAGGGTGAAGGAAGCCCTTCAAATAGTCTCGCTTCAAACAAAATAAACACGCTGCATTGAACCCAGGACAGCCATGAGCATGCAACTGGTACAATATTTGTATCCTATGTTCTAACTAGCAACACCCCCTCCTGCCCACCCCTATACAGTATAGTAGATATATTTGGCGCATCTTATGCATTGTTGGAAAAGACCCTGGGATGAGTCTGCAATGAAGGACGACCTATACATGTTAGAAATAATATAGAATTAATAATAATTTGGATGTCAGTTGTTAGTGGCATCTGTCTGTCTCAAGAGACAATGGGGTGCACCTCCGGGGGGTGGGGGTTAAAGTCAAACCACATTGGTTTTGTATAGTTAAAAAGGTAAAGGGACCCCTGACCGTTAGGTCCAGTCGTGGCCGACTCTGGGGTTGTGGCGCTCATCTTGCTCTATTGGCCGAGGGAGCTGGCGTACAGCTTCCAGGTCATGTGGCCAGCATGACTAAGCCGCTTCTGGCAAACCAGAGCTAGGGTGGCAGAGCACTTTAAACCACTTTAAATGCACAGACCTAAAGTTCCAGAATGCAGATATTGACAGTCTCTGGAGTCACCATGTATCACCGTGATTTCATGCTGGTTTTACACTAATTCTGTGCTGGCACAGCTTTTGTATTGATGATTTTAGCGGCTAACTTCTTGTATTTGTGTTTTAATAATTTAAATTTTCTAGGTGATCAGTGGACTTGTTTCACTGGGTGGCACGCGATTGCCATAAATGAATGGGCAAGCGGGGAGAAAGCAGCTTCGGAACAGGGACGTTTAAATAGATGCACATTCCGAGCACCGAGTGAAATGTCCCCATTCGGATCTACAGTATTGTCCCGAGGATAAAGGAGGCAAAGAAAAAGGGAGGGAAAACCCTTTGCTGCCTTGCCGCAGCTCAGCCAGAAATGCCACCGGTAGAGCCTATTTTGCTACACTGTCCCTCGCTTTTCTCCAGGGTTGCAATCCTGTGTGCGCACTGACCGGGGAGCAAGTCCAACTCAACTCAGCAGGCTTACTCGTGAGTTGCATTGCTACCAGAGGCATGCAAGCGCCCTTTGCTCCCTTCTGTGGGCAAAGAGCCTCGCGACGGCATCGGTTGCTGCTACAGAGCATGCTCCACAGTCCCTCCACATCCGTCCCCGCCTTCTGGTGTGGGGGGGGGGGACACCCGCGAGGACGTTGCAAAGTCTCCTTGTTCGTTCGTTTTTCCTCTCCCCACCCCCACCCCCTTTTTCCTTCTTTGCAAAGCTGCGCCTGGCGCGCGGCTGCTGCGAATCCGCGACGGCTGCGATGAACCCGAGCGCCGCGACCGGCCAGCCTTTCGCCAGCCCCGTGCAATGTAAGTGGCTGCGCGGCTTATCCGCGCTCCCGGGCCCGGAGCTGGCAGAAGCCGCGCGGAGCCTGCGCTCCGGCCGGCCCCGAAACCTGAGTAGCGGAAGAAGCGAGCGCTCGCGCAGCCCGGGAATCTGGAGCGTGAAAACGGGGCCCGGGAACCTGGGTGGGAAGAGCAGCCGGCAGGTTGGGGAAAGGCGGGCCGGAGGGTGGCATTGAGACAAGCTGGGGGCCGGGTGGGGAGAGGGTCAAAAAAAGGTGCATCGCCTTTCATAAGGAACCGGGAGGGTTTCGGGTGCTAAAGCCAGCAGGTTTGAGCATACTTGGTGGGTTTAGTTGCATTTAATTCTCTGCAGGATTGCAGCAGATGGAGGGGGTGACACAATCCGGTTTTTTTGACCGTGCAATTTGCAGCGTGCGCCAAATCGCTGCGTGCAAGCAGATCAAGGCCTGGTTCCAGCACCTCCAATGCAACCTGGTTTGGGGTGCTGTTTTATTCTTCTGCTTGCAAGGAATTCAGAGGCCCTTCCTAGGCCAGGGCTTTTGTTCTTGCATTTGGACTTTCTGTATCCCCCCCCCCCCTAGCAAAAAGTGGTGGGGATGTACAGTATTTGTATGTACAGAAGGCTGCCTCACACCAGATTAGTCCAGTCGTCCAGTACTGGCTACACTGAGTGGCATCAACATTCTTAGTAGCTCAGGCAGTCTTTCCAGTCGCCTAGGATACCTGGTCCTGTCAACTGGGAGATGGCCAGGAGTGAACCTGGAACCTTCTGTGTGCATATGCGCTTCCCCTAAACTACCAGTATGTCCAGCCCCATAACCTCACATGTAGGACGCTCCATGCGCATACTCTCCACATGAGCCATTCTGCAATTGCTCAAGGCTGAACTCAGGACGCATTAGCCTGTCCGGCACCAGAGTAATACGTTAAAAGAAAAGGCGGTTTTAAAAGTTTCTTAAGCGAATGTGCTCTCTCTGTGGGAAGGTTTTAAGAGATCACACAATGGAGCTATTTGTGCTGCTGGAATTTAAATACGTTAAAGCTGCAATCCATTACACAGACTTATCTGGGAGTAAATCCAGTTTGAGTAAATATGCATAAAGTGACATTGCGAGCTGCCTTCCTGTGCGTGATTTCCTGGGATAAAGCTTCCATATAGCGTAAGCAGGTTAAAATGGTTAGTCTAAGGGTGTTTCAGTAGGCAGTCTTATGCCCATCACAATATCACAACCTGACCTACCTGACATTCGTTTTTATTCCATCCTTCTGGTGCACCAGTCAAGAGTGCCATACAGAAATTTAGAATAAATACATTGAAATACAAAGAATTAAGCAATACAAATAAATACGTTTTGAACAGGTGTGTGTAGGAACACAGCAATTTTTTTATTAAAAAAACTGTTTAAAAGTAATTGCAGAGATCATAGGTAGAAACAAACATAGCAAGCAAAATCCTGGTGGAATTCAACCACAACAGAGGGGGTCATCCATGTTTCACAGATATTTCACAATATTGGTGCAGTCACTGAAAAGGCCTCGTCTCATCTCATTCTCCTCTCTGCACACCCGCCATTTAACTTATAGTAATCTGTAGAGGATTTAAAACCTGACATCTTGGCAACTCTCATGCATGAACATGTGCACTATTATCTTGTAACTCCAGCTGGCAATAATAAGGTCTGTGATGGATAAATAAGTAGAACCTTATGTTCTACTTGTTAATTTTTTTAGTCTTGGCTGCTAGACTTGCCATCCTTCAATGCTGAGCTCCATTCCTATGGACTTCAGAAGTTAAATCTTGGAGCAGGGAGCAGATGTATCTTGACTAGTGTCAATGCGCATGGATGCTAAAGCAGTGTGTGGTCTGCCAGCTCACATATTGCCACTACTCCTGGTATACCCCGCGGAGGACCTTAACAACACTTTGGCGGTCCCAAGCCTCAAGGAGGTTAGATTGGTTTGAACTAGGGCCAGGGCCTTTTCAGCCCCGACGTGGTGGAAAGCTCTGTCACAAGAGACTAGGGCCCTGCAGGATTTGACATCTTTCCACAGGGCCTGGAAGACGGAGCTGTTCCGCCTGGCCTTTGGCTTAGACTCACTCTGATCCCTTATATGGGATTTGGTATATAAATTTTCCCTTGGCTTTTTTGCTGGCCCATGTAGGACCAGCATGGATAGCTGGCTCGGGGTGAATATCTGATGTTTCCTCACTTTATGGTATTGATTTATGGGCTACGACTAAAATGAAGCTGCATTTTAAGCCGTATTTTAATTAACTGTTTGTTTGTTTGTTTGTTTTTGTTTCTCTATTACGTTTTATTGGCTGGGGGGAGCGGGGTATAAATAAAAAATTATATATTTATTTAGTGCTGAAGCTTCTTTTGAGCTGCTGATAACCTACTGTAGGATAACATAGTGGTACCTCGGGTTACATCCGCTTCAGGTTACAGACTCCGCTAACCCAGAAGTAGTGCTTCAGGTTAAGAACTTTGCTTCAGGATGAGAACAGAAATCATGCTCTGGCGGCACGGCAGCAGCAGGAGGCCCCATTAGCTAATGTGGTGCTTCAGGTTAAGAACAGTTTCAGGTTAAGTACGGACCTCCGGAACGAATTAAGTACTTAACCCGAGGTACCACTGTACAGTGGACGCTCGGGTTGCAAACATGATCCGTGCGGGAGGCATGTTCACAACCTGCAGCGCCGTGTCTGCACACGTGCGAGTTGCAATTCGGCGCTTCTGCGCAAAGCGCTATTTAGCACTTCTGCGCACGCGCAATCGGCGAAACCCGGAAGTAAGCCGTTCTGGTACTTTCGGGTTTCGGCACATCTGTAACCCGAAAAAGCGCAACCTGAAGCTTGTGTAACCTGAGGTATGACTGTAATGTTTTTCTAACGCAGAGTTCACCAAGGTCAGTGGGCAGACTTGAATTTTTCAGCAAGTGCTGTGGACACCAAACCCTCTTTTTTTCTGCTCTGGATACTCCTCCCCCCGCCCCCCACGAGACAGAAAAAAGAAAGTGAATGCACACGTATTCCACTTTTCTACGCAATCTGGGTAAATGTCAGAGCTAGTTGAATTAATCAGCCTGGAAAAGCACATAGAGCTGAAAGAGGAAATGAGAAAGAACATCACTCTTCCAACTTTCTCCTTCAACTCTATGTGATTTCCAAAGGAGGATACAGTAACCGCCCTCCCTACGTCATGACCAAGTGGGTAGTTCATGGGGAAGCTCAGAGGCTCAATGGGTACCAGGATGCCTGCCATGTTGATGAGCCCTGTCCAACCATTTCTGCATTCTTTCCAGTAACTTGCAAACAATAGACTTGGCAACACATAAAATTTCTTTTGCCATTTCCGTGGTGATTATTAATTGCTTTGTTCAATTTGATGTGTTTTGACAGTTCCAGGAGGCACCACTGTCCTGGTGGAGCTCACACCAGATATTCACATTTGTGGCCTGTGCAAGCAGCAGTTCAATAACCTAGATGCGTTCGTCGCTCACAAGAGAAGCGGCTGCCAGTTATCCGGCACGACAGCGGAGACCACCAGCACAGTACAGTTCGTAGCAGAAGAAACCGTGCCAGCGACCCAGACCCAAACCACAACAAGGACCATCACTTCAGAAACCCAAACGATCACAGGTATTTATCCAGGAAGTTTGGGTAGTGGCATCTTCGTGGCAAAAGTATGGCCTAGCATTGTATGCTTCAGCAGCAGGGGTACCCTGGGCAAATGGAAACACTAAAGCATGGGTAGGCAAACTAAGGCAGGGGCAGGATCCGGCCCAATCGCCTTCTAAATCCTGTCTGCGGACGGTCTGGGAATCAGCGCATTTTTACATGAGTAGAATGTGTCCTTTTATTTAAAATGCACGTCTGGGTTATTTGTGGGGCATAGGAATTCGTTCATTATTTATTTATTTATTTATTTCAAAATATAGTCCGGCCCCCCACAAGGTCTGAGGGACAGTGGACCGGCCCCCTGCTGACCCCTGGTCCAAACTGGTCCAAAAGTTTGCTGACCCCTGGTCCAAACTGTTCCATTCTTATACTACTTGATGGAACTTTGGCCTGATTTTGTATGTCAGTCTTTAGTTACATTACGATGCCATGATGCCGACAGAAAAAGTTGCTGGAAAAGTTTGTTGACCCCTGCACTAAAGCTTTGTCCCACCGGCATCTCCAAAGAAAAGAAATGTCTTTGCTTACGATCATGGAGAGCTGCTGCCAGTCCGAGCTCAGAACATTGGCCTAGATTGGTCATCGGTATGGCTCAATGTATGCCACTTGTGGGTTGTGAACTTGGGGGAAAGTGCCTTAGTGGTAGAGCACATGCCTTCTGTGCAGAATTTCCCTGGCATCTCCAGTTCAAAAGTTCAGATAGCAAGTAATGGAAAAGTCCTTTCTGCCTGACCCTGGCATTCAGTCACTGCCAGTCAAAACAGGAAATGCTGGGCAAGATGGGAGAAGAATCTTAGCTGGTATAAGACAGGTCCCTAAGCTCCCTTCCTTGTTCATTCTTGTACACAGCCGCTTACTTTGCCACCTGTGGCAAATAAAAATCACCTCTAGGTGACCAGGCACAAAAGTATTGCAAAAGTTGGCTCTTTTCTTCTTCTTGCCTGTAAATGATTTGGGAAGAGGGGTAGCTTAACAACTCTCAGCGCCATTCACAAAATACACCTCCAAGGATTCTGTGCAGGGAGCCACAGCTGTTCAAATTCATAGTGCATATGGGAGCTTAGTCTCAAAGCTAACTTAAAAGTTTCCTTCCTGACCAGCTTTGATTAGTGAACCTCGTGGCATTTCTCTCACTGACAAGGAAGCAGTTAAGAAAAAGAAAAAAAGATTGCATTATAGTCTCGAGATTGGGAGTAATTTTATGCTCTTCTTATATTGAGGGTTTGCAGAAGCTATGTGGTTAAAACAAGTCTTCTTTTTCTGGTTGCTTTTGAGTTTCTGCGCCAGAGTTTGTTTTTGAGCATGGCTACCAAACCTACCTACCTGGTGAGAGCAGTGAGCCTCAGCCTGCCGCCGTTGTCACCACTACACCGAAACCTCGCGCCAGAAAGTCCGCCACATCAGGGGCACAAAAGAAACTTAACTGCTGCTATCCAGGTAAAGTATATGCCTGTGTTTAGACCAGGCATAGGCAAACTTGGCCCTCCAGATGTTTTGGGACTACAATTCCCATCATCCCTGACCACTGGTCCTGTTAGCTAGGGATCATGGTTGTAGGCCAAAAACATCTGGAGGGCCGAGTTTGCCTATTCCTGGTTTAGACAGTGTGGCAGTCTTAGGACCATAGAAGTGACTGCTTCTGCGGTTTAGATCCCCTGGCTGTTGCTGGTTCACGGATCCCTCCATTCTATTCTGTTGCTTTGGGGTATATTAAGGTTCAAAATCTCCTTCTTCGCAGGTGGGGGGTGGGGGTGGAAATTGCTATAAACCTCATAGCAGTTGGGGAGGATGGGCTATTTGTTTGCTGTGTTTACACCCCATGTTTTTCTCCAAGGAGTTCAACCGCCTTGAGACCTGTGGTTATAGGGCAGGTATATAAATTCAATAAATAAATAAAGTGGGTAAACATTGTTATTTCCCCTCCTATTCAATCATTCCTTTGTATACTGCCTTTCCAAAGTTCAAACCGTGTGCAAGGTGGCTTGCAGCATATAAAAAAATACATAATTGCAAACATAACAAAACTAGTCATCAACAATAAATTAGTTACAGATAGGTAGCCGTGTTGGTCTGCCATAGTCAAAACAAAATAAAAAAATTCCTTCCAGTAGCACCTTAAAGACCAACTAAGTTAGTTCTTGGTATGAGCTTTCGTGTGCATGCACACTTCTTCAGATACACTGAAACAGAAGGGTCTGGTGACTTCTGTTTCAGTGTATCTGAAGAAGTGTGCATGCATACGAAAGCTCATACCAAGAACTAACTTAGTTGGTCTTTAAGGTGCTACTGGAAGGAATTTTTTTATTTTGTTTTAACAATAAATTAAACATCAAAAAGTGCACAACCAAATTTCCACATAAATCACAAGATCCAGTATAAATATGTATAAAAAATTAACATCAACAGCAACAAACACCTACCCTGTGAGGTAGATTGGCCTGAGAGGCCCAAGGTCACCCAGGGAGCTTCATTGGTGAATGGGGATTTGAACTCTAGTCCAACACTCTAACCACTACACCACACTACCCTCTTTAGCTGCCATTGCTTTGGGAAACATTGCCTGCATATTAGCAGGACTATGATTGACAAAAAATAGTCTTTGGAAGGAAAGAAAAAATGCACTTTCCAGTTAGTGAGGCTCAG
Source organism: Podarcis cretensis (assembly GCF_951804945.1). Classification (NCBI taxonomy): domain Eukaryota; kingdom Metazoa; phylum Chordata; class Lepidosauria; order Squamata; family Lacertidae; genus Podarcis; species Podarcis cretensis. Next base: position 18,539,873 of record NC_137175.1, read on the forward strand.
CAGTATGGATTCTATATACATATAGATGATACATGGTAAAAATGATAGCCTCCTTTTTCAGGATTTTCTTGCCTTACCCCACCCCACCCTAAGGAGTCTCAGGGGGCTTTGTCCCTCGTGAATTGTTCTTCCGAATCGTTCCTTACATCCTCTGCTTTGCTCTGCTGCTTCCAGAGGGGGGTAAAATAAATTGGAAATGCTTAAACGATTTTAATCAGTGACATGGCCGCAAAGTTTCAAGAAGATTCATGGAAGCGCTTTTTAATTAATTTATATAGCCATTGATCACACAGGCCAAAGTCATGGGAAGGTAGGTGGGTGGGAAGCCTTGCTTGTGTAATTAGGTCAGCTAACTTCATCAGAATGTTCCGTTTCAGAACCTGTCTTCCCTTGAGAATCTTACCTGGAAGTTATGTCCATTTCTCACTGTGCTTCTAACCTCAGACAGTGTTGGTAATTCAGGCAAAACACCTGCACACCTACCTACGAGGGAGTCATTGGACCTGAACCAGTAGAGTGTGGAATCAAATCCTTTCTCAGCTTTGAAGCTTGCTGAGTGCACTTCAACCTTATCTGCCTATCCGGGATCTGAGTGTGGAATTGAAGGGGGATCCCAGGCCAGGGGACCTATCTTATCTGCCCCATGGAGCTGTCCCAAAACTGTGCCCTCACTGGCTGTGTTTCACATCCCGAGTGGCTGGGGTATGCTCTTTGACTCTGCCAGTGTCTCTTGCTTCTCTGGATAGAGGATGGAGAGCAGTGTTATAAACTCAGATATATAAGCTAATCCCCAAATGGCAATTTAAACCTAGGTTACGGTTGCCACAACAGAATGTCTAGGTGCATTTCTTTTTCTTTTTCTTTTTTGCTGTGAAACTACTACTACTTCTGCTTAATTTCATTTCTATACCGCTTTATATCTTAAAGAAAAAATCTCAAAGCAGTTTACAACACAATATAACATCAAATAAAGCAATCCAGAATAAAAGAAATTCAAGCTTCAAGCAAAATATTTCAGATCCTCCTCTAAGTGGCATTTTGCTTTCCCCATATTTATTTACTTAATTTATATAGCCACCCTGTAGCAGAAGTGCTTTAGGAAGCCAGTGTGGCGTAGTAGTTAGAGTGTCGGACTAGGATGGGAGATCAGCGTTCAAATCCCAGCTCAGTCATGAAGCTCACTGGGTGACCTTGGGCCAGTCACAGCCACTTAAGCTACCTCACAGGGTCATTGTAGGGATTAACCGAGGAGGGGAGTGAACCATGTACTCCTTGGAGAAAAAAGTGCAATATAAACAGAATAAATAAGCTCTTCTGCTTAAACCTGGAGGGGCCAGCCTGATGGAGATGTCAGTTGCCAGCTTGACAAACAGAGATTTCCACGTGATCGCAGTTGGACCCTCGCCAGTAGCAAAACGCGCCTGGTGCCTGGCTAATTTCTAACACTGAGGTGTGTGCGAATTTGGGTAGAAACTAGCCTACTGTACGAAGGGGAAATTTACATCTGTTGCTCCACCCACTCCTGCCTCTGCTCTGCCCACCCGAAGGTTGCCCTGAAGGAAATGCTGCCCTGTTTCCTGTTGCCATGTCAACTGCGAGCAACGCCAACGTCAGAAAACAACATGGCTGTGTCTCCCAGCGGACTTGTTGACTGCTGGCATCCATAGAAGTTTGGCGTCCAGGGAAAGGAATAAGGAGCAGAGTTCTAGCAGAGGCCTAGTTCTAGGACATGTATGCCTGCTGAGGACCAGTGTTGCGCTAGGCCCAGGGAGACCTGGGTTCGAATCCCTGGTCATTGAACTCAACGGGTGACCATGGCCACTCAAAGATTTAAAGGGGAGAATTGTATACCCTTCCCTGGGACCCTTGGAGAAAGTGTAGGGTAAAAGTGAATAAATAAATAATAGCTGGCCCTCTCTGTTTTTTCCCTCCCCAGGCTGCCAGTTCAAGACATCCTACGGTATGAAAGACATGGAACGACATTTAAGAACACACACTGGTAAGCAGCCTTATATAGCCTTAAACTGAGTTATATAGCCATAATTTCCCTACCTCCCCCCCCCCCCGAGCCAATGTACACAGATCTCCTGAGCCCAGTTGCGTCCTGCTTACGGGCACAGACTTCGATTGGATAAATACGATAACATTTGGAATGAGTTTATACAAAATGTTGTAGACGATTAGCATCTATATATGTGTTAAGATAATAACACTGGTATCAGTTTATACAAGAATGCATGGGAGTGTGTTACATTGCAATTTTGTATTTGTATTTTTCCTTAAACACATCTTTGTTCTTTTTCCTCCCTCATTTCCACCCCCAGGAGTACCTGCAGACTTGAAGTAACCCTGAGATTTGCAGGTGCTAAAAAAATCTTGGGGGGGGGGGGGGGACTACTTGAGGCGGAAGGAATTGGACAACCCATAAATATCCACTCACACAGAATGTTGAGAGAGTGGGGGGGGGGGGACTGACAACCATGGGAGGGGGAATGGAGAGGCTGGGAAAAGGAAGAAAGGAGACAGAGATATGAAAAAGCGTACAATGAAGCATCCCATTGTCTGGAAAGGTCACTTCTTGGTTCATAAAGGTAAAGGGACCCCTGACCATTAGGTCCAGTCATGACCGACTCTGGGGTTGCGGCGCTCATCTCGCTTTATTAGCCGAGGGAGCCGGCGTACAGCTTCCGGGTCATGTGGCCAGCATGACTAAGCCACTTCTGGTGAACCAGAGCAGCGCACAGAAATGCCTTTTACCTTCTGGAGCGGTACCTATTTATCTACTTGCACTTGATGTGCTTTCGAACTGCTAGGTTGGCAGGAGCTGGGACCGAGCAACGGGAGCTCACCCCATTGTGGGGATTCTAACTGCCAACCTTCTGATCTGTAAGCCCTAGACTCTGTGGTTTAACCCACAGCGCCACCTGCGTCCCATTTTTTGCTTCATTCTGAGAAGCTATTTTAAAGTGTCCCAAGGATGGAAGCATGATTTGCTGATAGACTTCAGTGGATAAATAAAATATTTTAACATAGCTTGGATTTGACCCTCCTCTCCATTAAAAAAAACCACAGTGGAAAGAAAAGGATCCACCAGAACATACTCAATGGGTGTAGAAGGATAACTAACTATTGAGGTGGAAGATGGTGCAGGGAGGGGATAGAATTGGGTGGCTGGAGCCCTTATGGAAAGCATTGCACACTGCAATGTTTTGTTTCAGATCCCACCTGTAAAATTAATGTATTGCAAGCAGATGCATTCTCAAAGCTATGCCTGCCTCTCCGCACATCCTCAGTTTGCTGGAGAAAAAGGCAAATAGAATGGAGGAAACCTCTAAAGTATAATAAGCCCATGACAAAAAGGGAAAGGGAAACATTCTTCCATTAAGGATCTCTTTGTTCCGTGTAATGCAACTGATCTCAACCCTGCTGCACCTTGGCTTTTTGTTGATGCCGTTGTTTTAGGTGACAAGCCCCACAAATGTGAGGTTTGCGGAAAGAGCTTCAGCCGCAAAGACAAGCTGAAAATGCACATGCGATCCCACAGTGGAGTGAAGCCCTACAAGTGCAAGCACTGTGACTACGCAGCTTCCGAAAGCAGCAGCCTGAACAAGCACCAGCGCATCCATTCGAACGAGCGCCCTTTCAAGTGCCAGATCTGCCCTTACGCAAGCCGCAATTCCAGCCAGCTCACGGTGCATCTCAGGTCCCATACAGGTAAGGACAGGGACAGGTCTGCCATATGTTGTCTCATGTTGGGATTGGGGATTAGATGCTCTGTGAGTATTGCAGGGAGGAAAAAGAAAAGGGGGCTTTACGCAGTCCAATGATCTTGCAAAGCCCTAAGCAGAGAGCTTTCCACAGAGCTTTGCGGGCCAGCTGATTGGTGATGTTTGCAAACCTCCTTTTAGCTGTGTTTTCCTGCCCCAAATATTTATATACAAGCACGTCTCACTATGCAAACACAATCACTTCTCAGGAAATCATTTACTAGGCGAGAGTTCACATAACGACTCTTCAAATTCCATTGATTCCTATGGGGAAATTTTGAATGTGTTCCTGACCATGGAAATCTGACCCCCAAATGATGGGAAACCCTCTGGGACCTTGCAAAAGGCAAACAAGGAAGGAGAAAATGTTCTCTTATTTGTCCAGTCTCTCCTATTCTTCCCACCTTAGTTTCTGTTGAAATGGCTGTCGCAAGACCAGCAAAACACCAAAAAGTAAGGCTTCTCTAAGGCTGATTATTGGTTTACAGAGGAGGACAGCCTATCTGAGTATCTGAATCTACAATATGCATAGCCAGGTTCCTCATTTTTGGATAAGTGAATTTTCATAGAGCGAGCAGTTGGATAGCAGTTGGACATGTATGCATATATGATGTCATGTGTGTGGCAGGTTGGCCAAAATGGGCTCACGGGCCAAACAGGGAGGCCTGGTGGCAGGCCGAGTTGGGTCTATAAGGTACAGGTTTCCCAACGCTCACATGTGTATAAAAGTCTAGTGCTGGATTTGTTGGGGAAAACTATTAAGAACCTGGATCACACTGGAACTTCCAAGAGTTGGCCTGCTCAAAAGTTAGCTGTAAGATCTCACATCTTAAGGCGTTCACCAGACATTGCCCATGTCCTCTCCAGGTGCTGTTCCACCCATTATGACTAAAAACTTAAAACTGCAGAGCTGTGTCAGGGCCAAACCAGGGCTGTGGGCTGACCTGCTTCAGTGTGGAGGATCTCAAACTCAGGGTTCCTAGGACCAACAGCTGGAGCTGGAACCTGAGGAACAGCAAGCCAGAGCCCCTGGTCTGTTGACCTGGCATGGTCAGAAGGCCAGGGTGCTAAATCTTTCTACTAGGCATTGCCCATCCACAGGCTTTGTGTTGCTTATCAGGTGCAAGGATTGATGCAGCACACCTGTGCCTAGAGAGGACTTCCCAGGTACGTTGAGGTTCTTGGAATGTGATGCTCTGCCCTTTCACACAACCCTGCTAAAATCTCCAAAGGAAAGGCTCAGCTATTCAGTAGTCCCCTCTTAATTTCCATTCTCTTGCATGGGCATTTCATCTTTTACAAATGAAGCTCTGCAAAGAAAAAGAAAATAGTAATAAATTAAACTTCCTTTGCCAAAGTCAAATCCAATAGGGTTATTGAGGAGGAAAAACAACCGGCGACACAGATCAATCTCTAGATTGGAACATTAAATGTACGGCTGACATTTAGCTTCTGCAGATCTCCTCTAGTATGGCTTGGCATCTGAAATTGGGGAATGTTGGATCGTGTGCCGCACCCGGTTTTCATCAGGAAAGTGGGTAAAAATCCTATGACTGACTCTTGCAGTTCACCCAGTAGTATACACAGCTGGAAGGGCTGGCCTGTAAAACAAATTGAACTGGCAGGCTGTGTGTCTTCATTAATAAAATGTGTATAATAAACATTTTACACCCAGGGTCTCAATTATTAAGCAAGCTTGTGGATTAGCACAGTATGCCACATCGCAATTTGAAATATCTTCCGCCCGATCAATGAAATATGTAGCCGGGTAAGCAACTTGCGCCTACATTTTTTTTTACAGTCTCCCATTTATGAAGATCTATAAAATATTAACTGGTAAAGTAAATTAAGCCATGTGTGTTGTGATTTTTTAAAAGAGCTGCAACGTTCACTGAACCAAGGACCTCCTTACATTTTATTTCTGCCTTAAATGGCACCCCGTGGCTCATTCACTCACTTCTGAGCGTGTGTGCGTGATATACACGGAATAACAAAGGAGCTCCGCGCTGTTCAAGTAGCTTAGAGCAGCAATAAGTCAACAGTGCTGCTTTGTGATGTGGTATTAGTGATAATTGGCTACTCTTTGCGAAACGAAAACCCCGCCGTTCGTATTGTGAAAGGTATCAATACTGTGCATGTTTGCGCTGTATTGCTCTGTTGATTAGGCAGGTCCTACCAGCTGTGGAGGCGTAACGCTACGAAAGCTAAGGCATGCTTTCGGATATAATTCCTGCAAATTGTTGTGCAGAGGTCTGCTTTTGCTCCTGAACATTGGTATTCTCCATTTACTCCCCTTTTCGATGCATTCTGCTTGCTTTCCTTTTCAAACAGATACTTCGTTTAGGGGGGGAAACAATAATGTTACTATAATAATTAAATATGCAAAGCTTGCATATCAGTCTGGCAGATAAATAACTGGAGGAGAGCTATTGGGAGATATGGGGGAAAGCGAAGGGCAGGCAAGGAAATGGTGGCATTTTTTCCTGGGGGAAAATTTGTAGGTTTCAGAATGCAGGTGTCCTGTCTTCCCTCCCCTTCAGATAGTATATATAAGGATGCATTTATTTGCATTTGATGTTGAAGTGCTGGGTTTGTGCATTTGTGGCTGCGGACAAATTATGCCCTGCCCCGCTCAAAAGAAGAGAAACCCATCTCTTTCGAAAGAGGGGTGAGGACAATGAAATTTTATGGTGCAAATTGAGAGAACAGGCACTGAAATGTCTGATGGGGTCTCAGCTGAAAGGGATCCCGGTGTTGCAGTGGGTAGCGTGATGAAGACTTGGGTCCATTCATTTCAGTGGGACTACGCTGAGAAAGACTGGCCACAACCCAAAGTGTCATGGCACCTTCAAAGTCGTAGTAAATTCATTGTGGCCAAAGATTTTGTGGGCTCAAGTCCTCTTTGTCAGATGTCAAGATAAATTTTATTAGCCTTTAGGGCAGCGGTTAGCTGGCCTTGCTAGCTAGGGTTGATGGGAGTTGTAGTCCAACAACATCTGGGGACCCACAGGTTGAGAAAGGCTGCTTTAGGGTGTCCAAAGACACTTGATTATTTTTGTTAAACTGTGGGGTTTGCTTTGTGATGCCCCTAGCTTGGATGGCTTTAGAAGGGGAGGCGGGCAAATTTGTGGAGGATAATGCTTTCAGTGGCTGCTAGCCAAGATGACAGTATATTACGTCCAATTTTTGGAGGCAATATGCTACTCTGAATACCAGTTGCTGGAGGGTCACTAGCTGGAGACTTCTGTGGTGTTTGTGGGATTTCCATGTGCAGCTATGGGATGGCAGCTATGGGAAGAGAATCCTAGACATAGTGGTACTTTAGTCTGAGCTAGCAGGAGTCTCCTCATGTTCATGGGCTAGCTCCAGATTGCTCACCAGAACAAGACAGTTTGAGAATATGATACCAATCCTGGCTCAACTACACTGGCTGCCAATTAGTTTCTGGGCCCAATCCAAAGTGTTGGCATTGACCTATAAAGCCATACACAGCTCAGGGCCTCACTACCTTAAGGTCCATCTCTCCCCATATGAACCACCCCAGAACTTGCACTTCTCTATGTCCCCCTCTCCCCAAGAGGTTTGTAGGGATACAACACGAGAAGGGGCCTTTTCTGTGGTGGCTCCCCATCTGTGGAATGCTCTCCCTAGAGAGGTTCGCCTGGCACCATCATTACATGTCTTTAGACGGCCGGCAAAAACTTTCCTCTTTACCCATTGGCCATTAAATAATCTATGGCCTGTTAAATGTGTTGCAGGTGGGTACTGTTATTATGATTAATTTTATTATGCTGTCTGTTTTTATTCTTTGTTTTTTATTATTATACTCTGTAAAATATGTTTTTAGTGTTCGCCACTTCCTATAAGGGGCGGTAAATAAATCATCATCATCTTTCAGAAACATCAATGCAAATCCATTGGAATTTATCCTTATTGTCCTGCATCTCTCTTGGTCCAAACGCCCCTAATTCGAAACGCTTTTCTCATGGACAGGAGACGCTCCCTTCCAGTGCCGCCTCTGCAGCGCCAAATTCAAAATCAACTCGGACTTGAAGAGGCACATGCGCGTGCACACGGGGGAGAAGCCCTACAAGTGCGACTATTGCGACGTGCGCTGCGCCATGAAGGGCAACCTGAAGTCGCACATCCGCATCAAGCACAGCATGGAGAACGCCTACCGGTGCCTCGAGTGCGAGTTCCAGTGCGGGAACAAGACCAGCCTCCGGCACCACCTGCGCACCCACCAGCCCGAGCAGCCGGTGAAATGCTCGGAGTGCAGCTACTCCTGCTCCAACAAGGCCACCCTCAAGGTGCATGAGCGGATCCACTTCAAGGACCGCCCGTTCAAGTGCGAGTTCTGCAGCTTCGACACCAAGCAGCGCAGCAACCTCACCACGCACATGAAGAAGGCGCACAGGGACAAGGTCAGGGCCAAGAAGAAGGCGGCCGAGAAGGGGGAAGGAGACCGGCCGAAGGAAGGCGGCTCCAGGCAAGTGGCCAGGCTGGAGGCCAAGAAAGCTTTCAAGTGCGATCTCTGCGAGGCCTCGTTTGTCCGGGAAGACTCCTTGCGGAGCCACAAGAGGCAGCACGTCGAGTACAACGGGGCGAAGAACCCGGAGCTGGCCGTTTTGCAGTTCCAGGTGGACCCCACGAGGCCAGCCGGCGCCCCTATTACCGTCAGCCACCTCCAGGTCCCGCTGCAAGCTTCGTCTTACGGCAAAGGGCAGGTGAAGATCATCGTCGGACATCAGGTACCGCAAGCCGGCGGTCTGGTGCAAGCGGCTTCCGTGAACATTGTGCCTCCGGCCTTAATAAGCCAGAACCAAGAAGATCTGTCTGGCAACGGCCAGTTGCAAATCCTGCAGCAAGTGAGCTTGCTGGCTCCCCCTCTGCCCCCGGGGTCTCAAGCGGAAAGCATTTTGATGGGCCAACCGGCCGTGCTCCTCACAACCCACAGTCCAGCGGACAGAAGCACGCCCAGCCAGACTCTGATTCCCGACATCCCCGTCGGCCACGAAGCCTCGGCTACCCAGGCTTTCATCAGCGGTGCTGAGATCAGCTGCTCCGACTTGGAAGGACTCAATGCTTTGATTCAGGAAGGGGCCGGGGAGGTGACAGTGGTGAGCGATGAGGACCAGAGCATCACTGTGGCCACCTCGGTGCCCCCTCCTCCCATCTTTTCCTCCCCTTCTCACACCGACGTGCCCAAGCAAGTCTACTCCATTATCCAAAGTGGTGCAAGTTTGCTGTGTCCTGCAGACTCCATACCAGATTAGTTCTAGAGCAGCGCATTTGCTCAGCGCTCAGCACATCAGATTCGGCCCTGGATCCAGATTAGAGTACAGATGGCAAAGCGATCCCTGGTGTCGTGCCGGTTCATTGCTTCACTCCAGGGGTAGCCCAGCTGTTGTCGGACTATAGCTCCCATCATCCCTGACCATCGGCCAGACCGACTTGGGGGCTGATGGGAGTTGTAGTCCAACAACGTTCTTAGGGCACCGTGTTGACTGCCCCTGCATTCCATGCCTTACTGCAAATAGAGCCCCTCCTCTTACAGAATACAGTGGTACCTCAGTTCTCAAATGTCTCCATTGACGAACGTTTCGGAACTCGAATGCCGAAAACCCGGAAGTGAATGCTTCCGTTTTCGACCACGCGTCAGAAGTCGAATGGCTTCTGTGTGTTTTTCAATTTTCTCAACTGAATTTGCCGACAGCCTCAGTTTTCGAATGTTTCGGAACTCGAACGGTCTTCTGGGATGGATTACATTCGAGAACCGAGGTACCACTGTATTGCGTGCATGTTTTAACAGGCTTAGTGATGGTTATGCTTTTGAGACCAGGGAGCGGAGAAAGTATGAGAGTCTACAAACAGGTGCCACCCAGTGAGGTGCAGTATTCATTACACACGGTTCGTCTCTTGCCCATTCCCGTGCTAGATTGTTCGTTTGGTGCACAGCACAATATTTCACAGCTGCTGGGTAGCAAATACTGTCCCTCCTACACCTCTTGCCCCATTTGAAGGTCACAGCCTTAAAATACATATAGCAAAAGAAGTTGCACTGAAATTATCTCCCAGCTTCACAGCCAACTCCAGTCATGATGTTTGTAACCCAGCGAATTTCAGGGAAGAGTGTGTTGTTGTTTTACTTCCAATTCCGCATTGGCTTTCATTTCCCAGGCTTTCCACAATGTTCAAAGTAAATATAATATATTTTGAAATAACGGCACAGCCTTGGACTGTAATCCTGTGCCGAATTGTAGTGTAATTGCAATTATGCAGAGATTTTTGGTAGGACTAAGTAATCCGAGACTGCAGGGTTCGCTCCAAAAACAGGGTTTGAGGGGGGAGGTCCAACACTTTATATATTTTTTTTTACTGGCTGAATTTCTGCATCTTTGATGATAGCTTGATGTGCATGGAAATAGGCAGAAGATGTTAGTCCTATAGGGCGAAAGGCACACTGCTGCAAAAGCACTGGATCTACATCCAGCCAACCTTCTTAAAGCCAATCCAGCACTGGCTGTCAGCTTCCTTGTCAGTCTCAGGATTGCCATCTGTCAGGGAACTGCCATCGGAGCCAGAGGAGGAGGGAGGGCTCCGGAGGGATGCCGGAGAGCATCCCAGTAGGGAGAGAGGCAGCCCATCTGCTGGGGAGGGAGATCAGCGTAGCACCAGTGGAGAAGGGGGGCAGATGGGGGAATCGGCGAGGGGGCTCCATGACTCCTCGCCGGAGACCAGCAGGGAGAGCACGGGTCCTCCGCTGCCCACAACCTCCCTGCGCAGAAGACTTCCGCGCAGGGAGAGTAGGAGGGGACTAGGCGTCAAAGAGCTTCTTTGCTGGAAGAAGTTCAAGAAACACCCACTGATGGATTCTGCCAGCGATTGAGACAGCCACGGATGGGTGGCTGTCTGGACAGAAAGGGTTCACCCAGGTAACCCAGCCAGGTGTGGCGATGACTTACGCACGAGCAACCCCTAGAACCATTACACCAGCATAGAAATCAGTGGGGGGAGGGGGCGACCTTTCTGTCTGGGTCCCAGCCATCACTGGAAATAGATAAAGGAACAAAATTTGTATACCACTTGATTGTAAAAAACCTAAGCGGTTTACAAAAAAATATATAACATTTCTTAAAAGTTAAATATTTGAAAATATTCAACAAATGGTTAAAAACAACAGTAACTTCTTAATGTCTGGATAGGCCTGCCCAAACGAAAATGTTCTAAGCAGGCGCCAACCGAGTACAGTGGTGCCCCGCAAGACGAACGCCTCGCAAGACGGAAAACCCGCTAGACAAAAGGGTTTTCCGTTTTGGAGGTGCTTCGCAAAACGAATTTCCTATGGGCTTGCTTCGCAAGACGAAAATGTCTTGCAAGTTCCTGCGGGTTTTTTTCCCTTCCCCCCCTTTTTCTAAGCCACTTATCAGCTGATCCGCTAAGCCGCTTATCAGTTGATCCGCTAAGCCGCTTAACAGCTGATCCGCTAAGCCGCTTATCAGCTGATCCGCTAAGCCGCTTAACAGCTGATCCGCTAAGCCGCTTATCATCTGATCCGCTAAGCCGCTTAACAGCTGATCCGCTAAGCCGCTTATCAGCTGATCCGCTAAGCCGCTTAACAGCTGATCCGCTAAGCCGCTTAACAGCTGATCCGCTAAGCCGCTTAACAGCTGATCCGCTAAGCCGCTTAACAGCTGATCCGCTAAGCCGCTTATCAGCTGATCCGCTAAGCCGCTTATCAGCTGATCCGCTAAGCCGCTAATAGCGCTAAGCCACTAATGGGCTTGCTTCGCAAGACGAAAAAGCCGCAAGACGAAGAGACTCGCGGAACGGATTCTTTTCGTCTTGCGAGGCACCACTGTATTGTAAAGGGGTCTGTCTAATGTCAATAGACAGGGAGTTCTAAGGCTTAGATGCTGCTACATTAAAAGATTGAAAAGCGGTAAGGAAAACCTGCCTTGGTCCTGTTGAAGATATAGGAGCCAACCAATAAAAATAAGATGACATGACCTGGGGATTTTGCTCAAAGCAAAAGCCGGTCGACTCCTTTTTGAATATCGGATAGTCTGCATTGGAACCCGAGGGAGCAGCTCTTGAACCACAGCATAAACTGGAATTGTGTGCCGTCCTCCCTTGCAGCCAAACAGCAGTATGGCCTGGGGCAGCTATGGTCTGTGCACAATCAAGCTATATTTGCGATTTGCATGTTTCAGTGCAATAAGCTCACTTATTTCAGGCATTCCATGCATACTCTCTGTCGCCAGCCATGGGGCAGAACATCGTATCTCAGTGCCGTACAGTGGAACCTCGGCTTGCGAACGTGATCCGTGCGGGAGGCATGTTCACAACCCGCAGTGCCACATCTGCGCATGTGCGGGTCGTGATTCAGCGCTTCTGCGCAAGCGCAAAGCGTGATTTAGCACTTCTGCACGAGTGCCGAAATCCGGAAGAAACCCATTCCGGTACTTCCAGGTTCGGCACAGTGCACAACCCAAAATCGCGTAACCTGAAGCATCTGTAACCCAAGGTACCACTGTACAAAACCGCTACCTCGGGTTACCTATGCTTCAGGTTAAAGACTCCGCTAACCCAGAAATATTACCTCAGGTTAAGAACTTTGCTTCAGGATAAGAACAGAAATTGGGTGGCGGCAGCCCAGCGGGAGCAGGAGGCCCCATTAGCTAAAGTGGTGCTTCAGGTTAAGAACAGTTTCAGGTTAAGAACAGACCTCCCGAACGAATTAAGTATTAACCTGAGGTACCACTGTAATGAGCAGATTTCATTGTGTGTGTTCCTGACTATATGGGCAGATTTTTTTTAAAAAAAACTGAAGCACAGGTCACTCCCATTTCTGCAACTTTCAACAAAAGCAGCTACAGTCAATGTATCATTTGGGGGTTCTAATTAACAAGATCACACCTGCACAACGTGTGACCCGCTGAGCACAGCCAGCCATGCAGTGCAGCCCACCAGAGGTTTGCTATGTTGGGCTTGGAGGACCATGTTGTATTAGCCCACATTGCACCATTTCACTGAAAGAATTTGAGCCAGCAATCTGCTTTCTGATATTAACAAGCTTCGTTTGCAAAGGATGTTTGCAGCAGATAGCTGGGGAAGGGGAATGCATCCCATTCCGCCTTCTTTTGTGTGTTGGGAGATAAGCAGTCAGGATTTATTTTATTTCATCCATAGGTGGTGCTAGAACTCAAGCTGAGGTCTGAGCTGAAGTGTGCTACTTTAATAAGGATAGATTTGTGTTCACAGGTACTGCTTGCAGGCAACAGAGCTGTCGAAGGCAGGATGTCTCTGAATTTCTGGCCATCACAGGTGGAGAGAGGGCTGCTCTGTTCATGTCCAACTCGGAGGCTTCCCACAGACATCTGGTTGGCCACTGTGAGAACCGAATGCTGGACTAGATAGGCTGCCACTGGCCTGAATGCAGCAGGCTGCTTTTACATTCTCATGTTCAAACATGATGAAGTCTCGTTTCTTTCTGATGAGTAAAAGGGTAGCAAAGGGTCGATCGGTAAACAGTGCAGAATTGGAACTGATGAAAATTGAATTTGTCATTGAAAATAGTGCCCCTCTTAAGGTTTAATCACAAGCGTGTATTCGCACATACATGCACACGCAATAACAGTTTCTCAACACGAAGGTGAAACTAAGGGTACAGCTTGCATAACTCCCAACAGCTCCCTCAAAGCTTACTGTAGTAAAATAAAATGAAATGCTTACATCGCGAACGTATCTCCCTCTAAAGAGCAAAGCATTAATCATTTCTGACATCTGAAACGATTAATTCTTCCTATCTCTGCTTCAGTTTTTCACTATTCTGACATGCTGTAGAAACTGAACCAGCAGTACAGGAGTTGCCAACTTTTTGTAAGCTAGAAAAATAGTCATGGGCACTAGAGATACACTCCCTGCAACCAAGCGTCAGGGGGCTGGCCCAATACATTTTGACACCTAAGGCAAACTAGAACATAGGGCCTTCCCCCTAGCCAAGGAAGAAGGGGTGAGTGAAGAGCTATGTCAGGAACAAGGGAATAAATCTCTACGGAAGGAACAAGAGGGAGGGGATAAAATCAACCTTACCCAAAGCTTGAAGTGGGGGTAGGGGCCTGCAATGAATCACACTGGGCGGGCACAGAGCCCAGGAGATTTCAGAGGACACTCCCTGCTCCCTAAAGAAGACTAAGAGCACCTCCTATTCTCTGAGAGGCTACTGTGGGGGGAGCTGCTGGGATGGTTTTTTGGGCACGTGTGCCCATGGGCACTACGTTGGTGATCCCTGCAGAACTAAGGTGCCAGTATGGAATCTCTGCATTTTCAGCATGTCCTGCTAATCCGCATGGGAGATTGCAGGTGAAAAAGCACTAGGCATGATGCCATCCACACTAGACTATAAATTCAGAGTACTTGAAACAGCACTAAGGGAGCCAGAACCCTATACGTATGTATTTTCACCCACAAATGTGCCTTTTGCGTTGCTGCGAGAGCAGTGCACTCCCACACAGGAACCTAACGCCACAATTAGGTTCTCTAACCGCATTTTCTGCCTTTTCACTTTCTCGGAGCAAGAGGTATTGAGTTTGTTCAATAGTAGGAAACCAGTATATTTATGTCATTGTGAGGGCTAACCTATAACACTGGGTTTGTGTATAGTTCTATCAGATAAACAGGAAAGATAACCTCCGTGAAAATGAAAAAGCTGATAACTCAAGCGCTGCTCTCTGCACCACAGTGGTGTGTTACGTTTAAAGGCGCCGTTTGTGGGTGTTTTGCTCTCTAGGCTGATGAACGCTCACAATCCAAAGCAGAGTAATTCTCAGGCTGTGATCTAGTCCCTCTCAAACCAATGGAGGTTGTTCAGCCACTGGTTTTAAAGAGCAAAACCTGGACAGGTGTAAAGAATCATCGTCCATCCTTGAGCTTATTTCAGACCTGGACTGCAGCATATATATATTTAATGTACGGCATCAGAATTGTGCTTTATTGTTTTTTGAAGTCATTGAGTTATTGTCCCATCAGTCGGGGTTTGAGCATGGACTGGTAGCAAATCTTCACCTTCCTCCATGATTTTATATACCCTCCCATCAAGTTTTCCATTTCTTTTTCCTGAACAATCAGTCAGCATTCTGTAGTCACAGAGCATGTTCACTGCTCGGTCTTCAGTGGACTGTTTTGTGGGGTCATCTTAGATTATATATCATTTTCATACTTCTGCAAATATTGATGTGTCCCCCCCCCCCAAAAAAAAATAATCTACTGATCCCTGCCTTTTCTGTGGGTGATGCCATTTTGGCTACATAAGCAAAAGTTTTCACGCCTGGACTTCGGAAACAGAAGACTAACAAGTGGGACTCTCATTTTTTAAATCATAGGACATATTCTATTACTCCTCATTATGCACAATAATATAATACCAATCCATGACAATAGCTCTAGCCATACTGAACATTTAAAGCACTATGCTGTAATGTTAAACAGCCATGGCTTCACCCAGATAATTGGGAGGTGGGGGTGGCTGTAGTTTGTCAAAGGTGCTAAGAGGTGTTTGAAGATGCTTGTCCCCCACCCTAGACACTTGAACTACAATTCCCAATAGTACTTTAACAATCAATGGTTCTTCACAGGGAACTCTGGCAACTGCAGTTCTTTGAAGAGAATGGAGTTGCCTCTTAACTCTCAGCACCCTAGAAATAACATTATATAACATCTAAAAGTACAGCCATCAAGCTATTACCCACATAGGTAATAAAACAACAACGTTGCCCCAGCCACACAACAACAACATGTATGTCGCCCATCTGACTGGGTTACAACAACAACAATGTGTTTGTCGCTCATCTGACTGGGTTGCCCTAGCCACTCTGGCCAACAAAGTACTAAAAACACTCTTTTAAGTTTCTGCTTAAAGTTAATAATGAGTGGGGCAGACCCCCCCCCTTCCTCACTGCAGAGGACATGCCACAAATTGAGAACCACCACTAAGAAGGCCCTGTCACGCATAAACTCCTGCTGGGCAGTTTGGTAGGAAATTTCCCACCATGCCTCAGTGTGCACGTGCCATGGCCTCCAACTTCCCGTTTAGTTCCTCAGGGTTTATAAACAGGTTGTATAAGGAAGCTCCAGAGCCACAGCAGGTCACTGTGCCATCTGCAGTGGGAAAGGAGGAGTGTGTTGTGCCACCGCAGTTTACCACTCTCAAGACCCATGGTTACAGGTAAGCAATCTGCTTTCATTCATCCAAATGGCATTTTTTATAACTGGATCCAAGTTCAAGCAGAGTATTTGTATATAACCCACTGCCATCACATTAAAAATGCACAATATCGCCTTTTCATCCATGTTGTAAAATCCAAGGGGATATGGAAACTCTGTTTAACTGGGGTGTGATATTCATGATCTTTTTCTACATATATATATGTGTGTGTGTGTACACACACACACGGCAGTAAAATTGCTTTCTGGTGATGACTTTGCATGAAAAATGCACTGTAAGGAACAATTTCCCCATTGATTATCTTTCCGTGCTAATAGCTTCTATGGCCATTTTGTGGAAAGTTCACTTTTAACATTCATATGTAAATCCTGTAAGCCTTGGCAGACTAATGATTGGGGGGGGGGGGGGAGAGAAACTGAGGTAAAAATAAGGGAACAGATTCTCCAATTCTCCACAGTTTCTTCAGAACCTGTAGTCTAATTAAAATGCATAAATCCCTCACCCACCCCAAAAAGAACTCCCCATAATATATGGTGAGACAATCTTCCCCTAAAGGGCTAAGAATTAATCATTCCTAAAATCTATAACCCATATCTCTTTGCAGAGGCTACACTCAAGCCCAAACTACTTGTGACCTTAACTGTATATTTCCTTTTTTTTTTTTTTATTCACAAATTGCCAGCTCAGGGGGTCCACTTTAGATCAAAACCCTTCCACAATATCTAAAGGGTTAAAGTCATCTCCCTCCAATCACTCTTGCTAGGGTTTGGCTCCCTGCTTGGCAATTTATAGGAAGAAAACTTGCACTCAAGGAGAGAACTCAATATTTAAAGTCGCATGGAGTTTGGCCCTCCCTCTCCAAGATGCAACAGGTGTCAGAAGAACACCAACACAGTGTGTGGAGCGAGGCTGAAACTATCAGTTGCTTGAAGAAGATGTACAGTAATTATTAGTTTTCCTGTCAGCATCAGGGCATCGGAATGTAACTAAAGACTGACATACAAAATCAGGCCAAAGTTCCATCAAGTAGTATAACACTGGAACAGTTTGGACTATCTTATCTCAGCTTAATAAACCGAGATGCAGATTAGCTTTTTGTGTGCGCACAGACCCTTCGCTCATTTATAGTGGGAACATGCAAACCAGGAAGCTTTCCCATAACAACAGCTTCCCATTAGGTTCAAATAAGGCAACTATGGCTAGCAGCTTTGGAACAAGTTGAGATATTATTTAACCTTCCCCAGAGCATGGTACAGTGGTGCCTCGCAAGACAAAATTAATTCGTTCCACGAGTCTCTTCGTCTTGCGGTTTTTTCGTCTTGCGAAGCACGGCTATTAGCGGATTAGCGCTATTAGCGGCTTAGCAGCTTAGAAAAAGGGGGGGAAAGGGAAAAAACTCGCACCTCAAAAGACGGAAAACTCTTTCGTCTAGCGAGTTTTTCGTCTTGCGAGGCATTCGTCTTGTGGGGCACCACTGTATTACACCGTATTTTTCGCTCCATAAGACACACTTTTTCCCTCCTAAAAAGTAAGGGGAAATGTCTGTGCGTCTTATGGAGCGAATGTGTGGTCCCTGGAACCAAATCGCCCCAGTGCACCGCGCGCCGTTGCCCCGCCCTCCTGGCGGCCTCCCCTTTCCCCTGAAGCCCCGGGAAGGTTTGGGAGCGGCGGACAGGCTGTGCAACGTTGCCTTGAGCTCCCGGTCTGCTCTCTTTGAGAGAGGCTTTACGGACGGCCTCCCCTTTCCCCTGATGGCTCCGGGGATGTTGGCCAGAGGATGGCGAGAAGAGGCAGCTGCCAAAAGAGGGGAGGAATAAGATGGAGAGAAGGGGGACCGAGAAGCAGGGCAAAGGGAGAGGAGGTAGGTTGTCGTGAGTGGAGAGTCATGGTAGAGGGCAAAGGGGAGGCAGCAGCAAAGGGGAGAAATTGCAGACGTCGCCTGAGGAGTTTGGGCAAAAGGGATGGAGAGGAGGAGGCTGGAAAAGGGGCCTGTGCTGCTTGGGGAGGGGGGAGGAGGAAAGCCCCCCAAGCCACCACAAGAGGAGAGCGATCCCTGCAGAGGCTTAGGATGGAAGCTGCACCCCGCCAACTATATGGCTGGTGGGCGAGCAGCTTCCCTCCCGAGGAGGCTGTGATTCAGAATTTTTTTCTTGTTTTCCTCAGGTGTGTCTTATGGTCAGGTGCGTCTTATGGAGCAAAAAATACAGTATATATTGGCTTGTTCTGAAGTTTCCCAGTTTGTCCAGGAAAGGAAACTGTAAATCTCTTAAGACTTCCTGGCTTGCTCATGTAAAAGGGCTACCTGCATGGCCAAAAGTCTTGTTCATGTCTCACTGTATTAAGCAGAGACTTCATTGTTAAATTCGGACATTCTTTTCCCAAAATGCCCAGCTCAGCACCTCTGAAAACTCAATCGCGGTCAACCATTCCATTTTGTCCATGGCATCTGAAAATCAAATGCATGATGTGTCTTAACCTAGAGCTCTGTCGTGGCAATAACAGGTATACTGCCAACTCCAAATTCATCTTGTCTTCTGAGTTTAGTGGCTAATGTTTATTCTGTTATACAGAATTATTATTTTTTATTATAAGTGTTGTTGCTACTATTACAATTATTTTTTCATTTATGAATTGCTTCCTGTAAAGCATTGCAAGTGTGCCATACAACTGAAAGATATATAAGACAATTGCATACACATATACATTTACGGGTATCATAAACTTTGGGTTACAAAAGCAGCAAACCCAGAAGTGTTTCGCTGCGCACGCATGCACAGAAGCGGTCCCTCCGGTTGCAAAAACCTCAGGATCTGACCGGAGCTCCGGAACAGATCCCATCCACAACGTGTGTGTGTGTGTGTGTGTGTGTGTGTGTATGAATGATTTTCACCATTACATTTATAAGAACATATTAAATCCAATACAGATGCAAACTGGGATTTAAAAAATCTCCACTTAGAAGACTTGCTTAAAGGAGAAAGTCTTAAATAGATGCTGAAAAGGCAGTAGAGACTGCATCTATCTTATAGGTAATGGGGGATATCTAAAAGGCAGATGCTTGATTCTGACGTTCTGCAGAATAGACCTCCTGACAAGATGGTCTCTGTGACAAGCCCTCTCCTGCAGTGTGCCATGATGGGTTAAGGATGCACCAGTCTTTTAGGTCTCCTGGTCCCAAAGCTGTATAAGAGGTGTCACCCCATCTTGTGGCAAGCTGCACTTATGCATTCATGAAAAGGTACTACTTCCTTTTGTCTGCCCTGAACCAGCAAGACCTCAGTTTGTATTGGTTTGAGAGGGAGGGAGAAAAATAGACTTTGAAAACTCTCACAAAGGTTTTAAACCTCTATTGCATCTGTCGTACGTATACCTATTTCTCAAAAACAGCAAATGAGTTGGTCAGTTTCTGTCTGGACCCTATAGAGTGCAAATGTGAGCCTCCAGATGGGTTCCCCGCCCCCACCCCCCAAAGCTTTTGTGGTATCTGACCTTTGGTTACGCTGGCCAGGGCTGATGGGAATCATGGTGCAAAACATCTGGAAGGCACCAGGATGGGGAATATAAGAAGACCATTACTGGGTCCGAGCCAAAGTCCTGTCTAGTCCACCACACTGTTCTTAGACTGGCCAACAAGTTGCCTGACTGGAAGTGGAACGTCATCATGATGGCTTGTAGTATCCACTACTAGCCTTATCCTCCATGAATTTCGGCGAAATCCTCTTCTTAGAGCCATCCAATCTGGTGTCCCTCATTCCCAAATTGTGTCTAGGGATTGCCTCCCCGGTCTGTTCAATCAAACTGCCCTGCCAGTTCTGGTCTTGGCCTTAAGATGTCACTAATCGACTTGGCCTTGAGATTTCCTCTAGGTAGCTTGGAGGCCAGGAAAGGGAAAAGAGGAAATTTGCTGTTGTTTTTAACATATCTCCCACTTCCTACAGTGAGTGACAGACAAGGTGGTGATGGCAGTTGACTGGCTTGACAGACGTTCATTAAGCCTACTTAATTTCACGGGTTGTCTTTGCTTTGCACTTCCCCCTTCAGAGTCAAGCTAGTGTAAAAACAAATGTGAGCCCCCGCCCCCAAAGGCTCCGAAATAAATAATCCAACAGCCCACCAAGGTGAAAGAGTGAAGGAGGAGGTCAGCAATGCTAGCAGTAGGGTTACATTACACATTCTCCTGATTAAATAAGCTGCAATTACACAGTACTAATAATAATTTTAAAAATCCTTACCTAAGTCTCTTCCAAAAACACCTTATAATTGTGTCCAGTGTTAGTCCTACTCAAAGTAGACCCATGGAAATGAATGGGCATGACTAATTTAGGTGTATTAATTTAAACGAATCAGCTCTGAATAATATTTAGTCGGATGCAACCCATAATTTTAGCCAGTAGCCCTATGCCCAACTATCTGGCATGAAGGCTCATTGAAATGAGAGATTTACTTTTGAGCAAGCATACCCACAATCATAGTTATTTTTATGATGAATTTATTTCTCTTCGTTTTTGCTTCATGACCTGTTGTGTATTTTTATCAAGAGCTGTAAACTTCCTTCATTGATTTTCTTAAAAATAGAGAAACAGCATATATTTTATCATCCTCTTGTGTTATTCTGGTTTATTTTATTATTTTTAGATTTCAGGTGTAAACTGCCAGGGCTGAAGGGCAGTACAGTATAACAATGTTCCATATCAGTAAATCTTTGGCAATGATGTCTTCTTCCCTGTTGTGTTCCCCTCATTCGAATCCATAGGCAATCTGTGTCTAGCTGAGAGCGGGTGGAGCTGTGGTCTAAACCACTGAGCTTCTTGGGCTTGCTGATCAAAAGGTTGGAGGTTTGAATCCGCACAATGGGGTGAGCTCTCGTTGCTTTGTCCCAGCTTCTGCCAGCCCAGCAGTTTAAAAGCATGCCAGTGCAAGTAGATAAATAGGTACCATAACTGCCTTAGCAAAAATTGTCCAGTAGCACCTTAGAGACCAACTAAGTTTGTTCTTGGTATAAGCTGTCATGTGCATGCACACTTCTTCAGATATTCTTCAGGTATATGAAGAAGTGTGCATGCACATGAAAGCTTATACCAAGAACTTAGTTGGTCTCCAAGATGCAACTGGACATTTATTTATATATATATATATATATATATATATATATATATATATATATATATATATATATATCGACTGCCTCAGACCAGCATGGCTACCTACCTGAATCCCTTAGCAAAATGAGCGATTGCTTTGTACATGATAGCACAATTTCAAAAAAGAGGAATGAAAGGGTTAGAAAAGGAAGTTGATACAAGTAGGTTATAAAGCTGAACAACACGTGAATGTGGTAAGGAGTCTGAATAATTAAGCATTTCTTGGAAGGCATAAGAAGTCCACACTTGTCATTCTGCACCTAATGATATGATATGCCCATTCACCTGAGTTCCAGACACACATTTATGCACGGAAATTAGTTGCTTTATTGTCTGAAGATCCATCTCCAGATTTTGAGCCAATGAGTCACCTTGCTCAATGAACTGCATTCCTGTACTTCATGGAGACAGGCATTTCTCATAGCACACTACAGTTATGAATCAGGGAGTGTGAGAAACACACTGTTTAGTTATGCAGCAAAAGAGCAATGAAAGTGTTTTGCAAAAGAACAACGGTGGGAGCTACCACCTTTTTGCAACCCAAAAAGGCAAAGGAAGCAGCTTGCTGAGTGTTCTTAAGTCAGTCTTCCCCAACCTGGTGCCCTCAAACGGTTTTGGGTTCGTGTAATCTGAAGCATGTGGAGGGCACCAGGTTAGGGAAAGCTATTTTAGAGAATCATTTCACGCTGGCAATAGCAATTGTGCAAACAGAGAATGGATGTTCCCTTCCTGTGCTCAGAACTCCTCCTTTCTGTCTGCACACTTGTAGGATACGGCCTGCAGTTGAATGTTACTCCACTAAGAAGCATTGCATTTGACACTGCAGTGATAGAGAGGCTCTGCATTGTAGGGCACTTGTGGTTAAAGGCCATAGCTCAGTGGCAGAGCATCTGCCTTGCAATCAGAAGGTCCCAGGTTCAATCCCTGGCTGAAGAAGAAGTAGAAGAGTTTGGATTTGCTATCCTGCTTTATCACTACCCAAATGAGTCTCAAAGCGGCTAACATTCTCCTTTCCCTTCCTCCCCCACAACAAACACTCTGTGAGGTGAGTGGGGCTGAGAGACTTCAGAGAAGTGTGACTAACCCAAGGTCACCCAGCAGCTGCATGTGGAGGGCTGGCCAAGACCCCCATCTGGAACCAGGGAGAAGAGCCGCTGCCAACCAGTGTCAACAGTTCAGAGCTAGATGAACCATAGAATCGTACCATTGTGGAGTTGGAAGGGACCCTGAGGGTCATTGAGTCTAAAGCCCTGCAATGCAATGAATCTCAGTTAAAGCATCCATGACAGATAGCCATGCAATCCCTGATCCACCTCATGCCCACGGTCACTTAAAAAAAAAAAACGCAATCCCAAGTCACAGACCAGTGTATAGTTGAATCATCACATCATATGGCTGAGACCATATAACACCGGTCCTGAAAGACCTACCTTGGCTCCCAGTACGTTTCCGAGCACAATTCAAAGTGTTGGTGCTGACCTTTAAAGCCCTAAATGCACTCGGCCCAGTATACCTGAAGGAGCATCTCAACCCCCATCATCCAGCTCCAAGGGTCTTCTGGTGGTTCCCTCCCTGCGAGAACTGATGTTTGATGTTTAATGTTTGATGTTCTAATTTTTTTTAATACTCTGTTGGAAGTCGCCCAGAGTGGCTGGGGAGGCCCGGCCAGATGGGTGGGGTATAAGTATTATTATTATTATTATTATTATTATTATTATTATTATTATTATTATTGAAAATTGACCTTCTACTTGACAGGTATCCTGGGGATCAGGATGGACTGTGCCATAAATGAAACCACTGAATTTCTCCTCTCCTCTCCTCTCCACCCCACTCCACGCTCATCTTGCCTGGCTGCTGGGGGTGTGTGAATTAGCCCTCAATCAGGTGCAACAGGTTTTCATGTGGGAGAGGTCGTGCTTGCTATTAGACCAGCAAAATAATAGCAATGCAAAGATTTCATTGCTTATTCTGCTTGCAAACATTTTTGGTAGACCCTAAATTCCCCATGGGACGCAGGTGGCGCTGTGGGTTAAAGCCTCAGCGCCTAGGGCTTGCCGATCAAAAGGTCGGCGGTTCGAATCCCTGCGGCGGGGTGCGCTCCCGCTGCTCGGTCCCAGCGCCTGCCAACCTAGCAGTTCGAAAGCACCTCCGGGTGCAAGTAGATAAATAGGGACCGCTTACCAGCGGGAAGGTAAACGGCGTTTCCGTGTGCGGCTCTGGCTCTGGCCAGAGCAGCGATGTCACGCTGGCCACGTGACCCGGAAGTGTCTCCGGACAGCGCTGGCCCCTGGCCTCTTAAGTGAGATGGGCGCACAACCCCAGAGTCTGTCAAGACTGGCCCGTACGGGCAGGGGTACCATTACCTTTACCTTTAAATTCCCCATATTTGAAATCTCCTTTCCTCTCTTCCCATTCTTATAGTGCAATCCTATGCATAAAGTTCTACTGTGCTCAGAGGGGTTTATTCCCAGGGACGTTTGCACAGTGAAGAGTCGTTTTCATCCATGTGGTGGGGATAGGGAGAAGGGAACCACTGTTAACTCTATTCAAGGTTATTTCTTGGCTAATTGGAAGTCTTTGGCTCATTTGTGCACAGATGATTAAAAGCACAGCTGACTGGAATTCAAAGTCCATTTACAGATCAGACCCACCCAGTTCATGATAGCTTTGCTGTTTAGTTTACGCTGATTAATTTAACAAATGAATTCCTCACTATTCAACTCAGTGTTATTACACAATTCTAAACAAACGCTCTGCAAATAATAGAGGTGATAACAGTTTAACAATGCCAAAAAAGAAAACAGGACTGTTCTTAAATTCAAAAGTTATTGGGGGTGTTCCCCCTGCCTCCATTTTCTTTGTCAGAGACCATTCTTTCAGGAAGTTAACTTTATCAGTCCTAGACTTTTAAAAACAACAACACATATATAATTATTTAAACCTGCAATTAAGGCAAGCACAATTGTCTAAAGTATTTCTACAGTCTAGGCTGTAAATGCTTCTGAATGGCTGGCTGCATATTTAAACTAACCCTTGGCTTTGTTTTATCAAGGCTTTTCAAAATGCGGTAGCTGAATATCTCCTTAGCCGCCACCAGCTTGGTTCACACTGATGAGATGAATGATACACATTTATCTCCGGGACCACAAAGACCTATGACTGTGTAAAACGACTTGTTAGAGGGAGAGGCGTTTTTGTGAAGCAAACCTGCAATTCTTCAGAAAGATTTCTGCTGCCCTCACTTTAGCTCTCCAGACAAAAAATCTCCACACAAAATTGTACCCACTTCAAGCCAAAATAGAGTTTCCATTAATAGATTTGTTGGGATTTGAGTTGTGATGTTGCTTATTATAAAATCAGGAGTGTGGGTTTGGAAGTCTGTAATGCATGGCTAGACAATGAGTTATGTACGAGATGTCATTGGACTACAGCTCCCAACAGCCCCAGTCAAGGTGGCCAATGGGCTAGCATGGTGGGAGTCAGAGGAACCACTGACTTTTGCCTGGCTGGAACATCTGCTACTCTGCCACCCTCTGCCTCTGACCCTGCTCATCAGGGGCATATACCACACTGGATCTGCCTATTTGCAGGTATCTGGTTTACCACTGTGAGACCATGATGCGAGACTAGGTGGTCCTTTGGTCTGATCCAGTATAGTTCCTATTTCTTCATCTTCTCTTTCGCCCCCTCTCTCTCTCTCTTTAAATCCTAGCTCCCAAAATGGTAGTAGCGAGATGAGTGCAAGCCGGTCCTACCATTTGATAGATTGTAGCACATTCTGGATGGGATATAGGGATGAAAAACTGAAGGAAAGAGTTCTGTGTGCCACATCACCTGCCCTGTGAACTGTAAACTAGTGTGCTGTCCCCTCTATAGGGCTGAAGTGAGATCCAGTATTTTTCTGCATGTGGTTTCCACATTGTTCCTTTGGAAAATAATATTGTTATTGTTATTGCTCCTGCCTTCTGGACAATGCAGGCAGCTCCAGCTGAACCCACCTCTCTTTCCCAGAAAATATGAGGACCCCCTCTCCATCTGTGGGGGGAACACTGTTACCACTTCAAAAACCAGACCGCAGAGATCAACCATTGATAATTTCTCTCTTTATCTTTATCTCTTTGTTTGCAGCTTGGAATGCCATCGATACCTTCTTTGTCTTTGTAATTGTTTTAATTAGCTACTCAGCGTGGGCCCCTGACAGCACTTGTGATAGAGCATTATGGTCAACGCAGCAGGATAGAGAAGGCTGTTAACATGAAACACAGACATTATGGTGGGCTTAATTTCTTTGTGTCAAATTTATTCCCCTCCCCTTTTTTGTCCCTCGTTCCCCTGATCTCATTTGGGGGGCTAGGGAGAAGTGTCCTCATTATTATCGAAGCTTACACTAAGTTTTGGCCGTTCATCGGTTTGCCAATAACTTTCAGCACAGATACTGACTAGGAAAATGTGCAACCCAAAAGTTTAGCATAAAAGAAATACTTTTTTTTTCCTCCAGGGGATGGAAATAATGTATTTCATGTTGGTTAAAAGCTTTCTCAGTGATTATTCAGAAAGCTGCTGTGCTCCCCCCCCCCAATGTCTTTTTTTTTGGGGGGGGGGGAGACTCCCTACGCACTGTTTGTTCTTCCAGCACATCCTTCTTTTGTAAATAAGGATCCGGCTGTTCAATTATGATGCAGATCTACAGGAATTAACAGTAAACTTTGGAATGGGTTACCCTTTGCAGAGAATTTTGTCACTTAACAATGCAAAAGTGCTGCCAATAACTATTTGTTCTTTGAAACGCTAGCATTTTTAAGGTCATTTTTTTTCGAAAGGAAACACCAAATGCATTCACACCCACACATATAAACACACACATATATAGGTAGCATTAGAATTGTGATTTTGTTTATAGGGGAGGAATGACTTATATATTTGAATATAAATTGCATAAATTTAGTTCCAAGTTGCTCAGTGCCAATTATTACCTCACTCCAGCTGTGCTTCGGGCATTCATAAAAGCATCTGTTTTATTAACTGGGAATGTAAGGGGCTGTTTTGCTGCTTTAGAAGTAAAGTGTAAACTCAGTCCATTGTGCTTTAAGCTTTAACTTGTTACCATTTTTTTTGTTGGCTTTTGATGATAAGGTGGCTTTTGATGTCGGATTTAGTATGCCACAGAATGGCATGTATGTTTAAGATGGCTGTTTGATTCTTCAAGTATAAAATGTGTATTGGGGATGCTGATATCTGGCATTTGCAAAGTTGTTTAAATGCCACTTAGCTTTTATTCCATTAAGCATCCCTCAGTAAGTGGTTACAGGTGGGGAGGCAACCTGGACCCTTTTATCAATGAAAAAATATAAATCCTGTAAAAGTATTTTGCATCTAGCATGTGTGATATGAATATATGGTACAAATGCACAGAAGTTTAATCCTGTTGTGTGAATAATTGGGGTTTTTTAATACAGTTGTTTCAGAAGCTATTTTTTCCTGTATGTATGTATATTTGTTTGTTTGTTAAAATACATTCAAACGTAAAACTGGCATTGTGTAACATTTGGCTAAATAAAAGTGGGAGCAGAAACAGCTTTCAAGAAAATGTCTAGGTAGCCTCTCAAAGTTTTGGTTGTGTTGGTCCTGCTTCTGAAGTCAACAGTTTTAATTGATTGACTGGTGACGAGGCCAATAATTAATCAGTGGGCATCCCTAATTTCTAATCACATTCCCAATCCAATAAGCTTCTTTCACAAGTGATATACAGTGGTACCTCAGGTTAAGTACTTAATTCGTTCCGGAGGTCTGTACCTAACCTGAAACTGTTCTTAACCTGAAGCACCACTTTAGCTAATGGGGCCTCATGCTGCTGCTGCGCCGCCAGAGCCCGATTTCTGTTCTCATCCTGAAGCAAAGTTCTTAACCTGAAGCTCTATGTCTGGGTTAGTGGAGTCTGTAACCTGAAGCGTATGTAACCTGAGGTACCACTGTACACTGCTCCGTACGGATTCTGCTCTGCAGGACATACAAGAAATACATATCTGTATGCCAAGTGCCTCTGAAAATTATGGGCTAGATAACATGCGATGCAAAAAATCCCAAATGGGATTTGTGGGTTCCCCCCCCCCCCCTGTTAAAAGCAGCCAATGATGATAAGAAATTTGGACTAGGACTGTGGCGTGGAGATGAAGGGTTAACCACAATCCCATGCTGATTCTATGACACATATTGCTCCCTAGCCCAACCCCAACCTCCATGTTGTAAGCCACAGAAGGGGAAATGGGCATGCACACGTATACAAGTGGGGGCTTGAATTACCATATTTAGAAAGCAAACTTATTTGGGGAATCCAAGAAGTCTATGTATCAAGTGGTGGGGTTGTTCGTTTGGATCTCTCTAGATTGCTCCTGTACCTTTATGCTTTCAGCCTTGCCTTCTCAAGGAATCCAGCTTCTTGACCCGTCTCACCTGTTTCCCTGATGGTTACCTAGTTCTGGAGAGCTGGAACTATGTTTCATAGGCTGCCCAGTCTGATGTTCTCGTATGCTTAGTTGTTCTGAAGTTCTCAGGATATTGTGCTGCAACAACTGTTGGATTTCTTTAGTGCTTCCTTGTGCATAGACTTGCCTTGGGCTCTGTTCTTGGGGCAAGCTCCGGCTCGTGATTCCACCATGCCCCCGACACCAGGCCCAGAGTCACCAGGAGGTACCCTTGGGCAGCTACCAGCAAGCTCAGCTTCTCTGCCAGAGCACCTGCCCTGAGCCTACCCATGCAAGTTGGTAAGAAGTTGAAACTACCCAGCATTTTAATTCCTTGCAGTGCTCCCGATTCAGTATCACTCCAGGGCACTGTCAGGAATTTAATTAGCAGATCCAACCTGTGTAATGCTCATCACCCGCCACTGCTGGTACCCACCAACTGTGGGAAAAGCATCCAAGGGCACATTGGCCTCGGCCCAGTAT
Source organism: Podarcis cretensis (assembly GCF_951804945.1). NCBI lineage: Eukaryota > Metazoa > Chordata > Lepidosauria > Squamata > Lacertidae > Podarcis > Podarcis cretensis. The sequence continues at coordinate 18,567,954 of NC_137175.1, forward strand.
ACCTGAAGGAGCGTCTCCACCCCCATCGTTCTGCCCAGACACTGAGGTCCAGCGCCGAGGGCCTTCTGGCGGTTCCCTCACTGCGAGAAGCAAAGCTAAAGGGAACCAGGCAGAGGGCCTTCTCGGTAGTGGCACCCACCCTATGGAACGCCCTCCCATCAGATGTCAAAGAGATAAACAACTACCTGCCCTGTTCAGGCAGCCCTGTTCAGGGAAGTTTTTAATGTGTGACATTTTAATGTAATTTTAATCTTTGTTGGAAGCCACCCAGAGTGGCTGGGGAGACCCAGCCAGATGGGCGAGTTACAAATAGATTATTATTATTATTGTTATTATTATTAATATTATTATTATTATTATTGCTGATGGAACTTCAAACCCGACATCAATCCATTCAGCAGCATGGCAGTGTGGAGACACTTACCTGACCTCCAGGCAGGGGAGTCACTGTTGCTTACCAAGAGGGACAGGGAGAAGGCAACAGTGAGGTCAGTGTTGTACAAACGCACTGCCCAAGCCAATCTGTCACTTCTGATGCTACGTTGACATGATGTTTTTGTCCCTGCCACCCTTCCCCTCTCCCTCCTGGTAAGCAGTAGCAAATCACCTGCTGCCGGGAGGTCAAGTAACCACCTCTACTCCACCCATGATGTCTCCTACTACATCCATGTCTCAGTGTAGATGCATGCTCACATCCCATAAGTTTGTTCCACACCCAATACTAGTCACACCATGTGCCTTGTTGCACATGAACATGTGATACGATAATCTTTATTGTCATTGTCCCATACAGAACAACGAAATTGAAAATCTACATCAGACATTCAGAAACCAACAAGCCTGCTATCCCAGCTATCCCAGCTTGGTTAGCCCCCTAAAAACTCTGATACCCCATAATTAAAAACAATATACTCCCAAAGAGACTACCTTACACTGCGTTTAAAACCAAAATCACATTTGAATAGAAACTGTTTCTCAGGCGGCTAGTCCTAGTCTTTATAACCCTGTACCTTCTTCCAGAAGGCAAAAGCTGAAAGAGATCACTTCTGGGGTGCGCACTATCCTGCACTATCTCTGCAGCTTTCTTATGGCACCTGGAAGCATAGATTTGATCCAAGGTAGGGAGAGTGCTCAATTATTTTCTCCACAGTCTTTGCAACCCAGGGCAACATTGTAGTAGGTGAGATTTGTCCGTGCCACACTAGCACAAATGAAACAAAGGTCTGAGGCTTTCACCCATGCCAGGTGGCAGACATTCCGTTGCAAATCTTTAGGCTTGGAGTATCCACCTTGCATTTCAGTTACAGGTTTCTTTTTTCTTTTCTTAAAAAAACACACAAAACCATTAAAAGGCTCATCATGTCGCCCAAGACTGAAACACACTCAATACGTTGCACAAGAACTCTTGCAGGAACGCTTGGCTAACTTGTGCAGAGCAAACAACTGGTTATAATGGCGGATGATTATTTTCAAGCTTTCATTTTGAAATAGATGGTGAAATGTTGACATACGGAGAGCAAACACCACAAAATCTTTGGCTAGGTCAATAGGTTACTCACAAATGTGTGGGAAGGCTAATCTCGAAGCTCCTGTGTCCTCCTGAAGTGTCCATTGTTTTACAGATTCATAACCCATGGGGCGGGGGTGGGAATCATAAAAGTCTTAGTCTTTCAACCCTCCCTCCTGTTTCCAGGAAATTAAATTTATACACTTGCCCATTATAAATGAATAATTTAAGTAATCCCCAATTTTTATAACCTTGCACAGCACTTCCGAATTAGTATTCCTGTCACAGCAGTGAGGGGTGTTTCTTTCTACTCAGGTGCCACAAGAAGCTGAGATCATCTATATGCATGGCTGCTTTCAAGCTTTATTCTGCAAAACTTAGAATGTTTCTGAGCTGAATGGAGCATGGATTGACCACTGTAACCTGTGTTTGAAAAGTGCTCGGAAACTACAGTTGGTGCAGAATGTAGCAGTCAAGTTACTTTTTACCTGTCTGCTCTAGTCACCTATTAGCTTCCAAGCCTAATTCTAGGTGCTCACATTATAGTGTCTAATGCCCAAAGCAACCTCGGCCCCTAATATCTGAAAGACTGACTTCTCCCCTATAGACCTGCCTGGAGATGTAAGTTCAGCTGAGGCTGTCTTCCTGGTGATTTCACCACACTCCAGAGATTGAGAGGGGTGGCTAGTGAGGGGGCCTTCTCAGTGATTGCCCCCCAAATGTGGAACTTCCTCCCACCAGAAGTGAGCCTGCCATGAGATCTTTTTACTAAAGACACACTTCTTTTCTTTGAAATCTGAAGGGTTTATTTTGGCTTTCCTCCCGTAATACAATGGTACCGTTCTAGAGGCCCGTTCGCAACATGAAAGGAACACAACCCATAGCGGCGTGTCTGCGCATGCGCAGGTTGCGATTTGCCACTGCGCATGCACGTGGTGTCATTTTGCACGTCTGCGCATGCGCGAGTGGCGAAACCAGGAAGTAACCCTTTTCAGTACTTCCGGGTCGCCGCGGGTCGCAACCTGAAAAAACGTAACATGAAGCAAACGTAACATGACGTATGACTGTATCTTGGACCCCCACAATCAGCAGGGGAGATGCCATGTTAGTGGCACCACTTCTGGGAGCTGCCTAGTTAATTTTGACCCATGACAGGATTTTCCCTCGTGAGGTGCATCTGCTTTTTAGGAGAACTTTTAAAACATTCCTGTTTACCCCAGCAATTGATGGCCGAAAGATACTGGCCAATGGCAACTTTGAAATTGGAACTGTGAGAGTTTGTGATTCCTTTTAAATGGTATTAGATGTTGCAAATGTTTTTAGATGGTTAGGGCCTTCTCGGTAGTGGCTCCCTCCCTGTGGAACACCCTCTCATCAGATGTCAAACAGATAAACAACTATGCAACTTTTAGAAGTCATCTGAACGCAACCCTGTATAGGGAAGTTTTTTAAATGTTTTATGTTTTATTGTGTTTTTATATTTTGCTGGAAGCCGCCCAGAGTTGCTGGGACAACGCAGTCAGATGGGCAGGATATTATTATTATTATTATTATTATTACCTTTCACATCTTTGGTTGGGTTGCTATACCTGCTGCTGATTTCACATGCTTCCCCCTTGCTCCCCCTCCTCCCTGAGTACTGACCAACTATGTGGTTTATCCTCTGACAGAACTGAAAGACCTTTAAGGGAAAAGATCAGGAGCAATCAGAAGAGACTGCTATTATCCTAAGGGAAAAGGACTTTGAAGACAGGAAGTAAAGTGGACACAATCCCAAGAAAGTGAGCTGTCTTCCTAGTTCTTGCGTTTCACATGCAGCATGGCTGTGGCTTCCCTGTGGCTCCATTGCATCCAGCACCGTATTTAGGTTTGATGAGGCCCTAAGCTACTGAAGGTAATGGGGCCCTTTATATGTCCAGCTGTCCTTTGTCAACCAGTGGCGTAGCGTGGGTTGTCAGCACCCGGGGCAAGGCAAGTAATTTGCGCCCCCTAACCCGTGGATTTGCGCCCCCTAACCGATGGATTTGTGCCCCCTAACCCGTGGATTTGCGCCCCCTAACCCTAACCCCCAGATGTTGTGCCCGGTGCGGCCGGCCCCCCCTGCACCCCCCACGCTATGCCACTGTTGTCAACAAAAAATTGTCACTGTTTTTTGTGTTGAATATATGCTATATGGTAATTTATGGGCCTAATAGGTATCTAAAGTCATTTGCACATGTTGCCATGCAACCAGTCCATACAGAATGTAGGCACCCTATATATAGAAATGAGCAAACCCGTGATATTTTAGGGAGCAGGCTAGCAGGCGGGGCCCATTACTTAACATCACAGGAGCCTACACAACACAAAACACGGTTGCTGTATATAGGTTTTATTTTATTTTATTTGTTTTTATCTTATATTTTGGAAATGTACATCCAGTTTGGGGGGGGGGGGCAAGAGAGTGGAGCCCTAAGCTATAGCTTGTTGAGCTCATACGTAAATCTGGCACTGATTGCATCCCCTTCTAGAGAGCCAGTGTGGTGTAGTGGTTAAGAGCGGTAGTCTCGTAATCTGGGGAACCGGGTTCGCGTCTCCGCTCCTCCACATGCAGCTGCTGGGTGACCTTGGGCCAGTCACACTTCTTTGAAGTCTCTCAGCCCCACTCACCTCACAGAGTGTTTGTTGTGGGGGAGGAAGGGAAAGGAGAATGTTAGCCGCTTTGAGACTCCTTAAAGGGAGTGAAAGGCGGGATATCAAATCCAAACTCCTCTTCTTCTTCTTCTTCTTCTTCTTCTTCTTCTTCTTCTTCTAGTACAGTAACACCAAAAATATAGAAACTATGCATGATTATAAGACCGGATGGGGAGCAGCAGTTTTTTAGTGTGATCTTTCCAGTGTGGACCGTCCTCTGGCCCACTACTACATTCTAACATGATGGAATAAAATCAGCATAACTGAAAATCCAATGGATACAAACAGCAGAAGGACTGATGTTTTACATAGCGATTTACTAGAAAAAAATTAATACAGTGGTACCTTGGGTTACATACGCTTCAGGTTACAGACTCTGCTAACCCAGAAATGGTACCTCAGGTTAAGAACTTTGCTTCAGGATAAGAACAGAAATCATGCTCTGGCGGCATGGCGGCAGCTGGAGGCCCCATTAGCTAAAGTGGTGCTTCAGGTTAAGAACAGTTTCAGGTTAAGAACGGACCTCCAGAACAAATTAAGTACTTAACCCGAGGTACCACTGTAAAAGGTCTTCTTCAGTGCCAAAATGAAATCAGAGTCAGTACCAGACAAGTTTCTTTTGTGAAGAAGTTTTACCACTAAGAAATAAGTCAGTTCTTTTGAAAACTGGCAGGGATTATTTATAAGTCAAGGTACACTTGACTTCAGGCTTCAAGTCCCAAAGATATCAATGGAGTTTCATTTAGTCACAGCACAGCTCAGTTGCTTTCTATGTGATTCAGTCCCGGGAAGCTTTTGATGGATGGGGCCCTGAGAATCTATGCATCTGCAGCTTCCTGAAAAGGGATAGCATGTTGTGGTGGTTTTTAATGGGCCTAGCGGTATTTATGAAAAGGTCACTGTGAGGGCTGGGGGCCTGGCTGCGTATTTTCAGAACCACTGCCCCCCCAAGACCCCACCGCATGCTGGGCTAACAGAATCCGATGCAGCACCTTATCAGGAAGAGCTGTCAGCGAAGAATTCCAATAATCCAATCTGGAGGTCAGAAGTGCAAGAATAAGCACCTACAAATCGGATTGAGCGAGCAAAATGGCAAAGGCAACTAATATTCCACAGATGACCAAGTGGGCTAATTCACCATGCTTCACGTGTAATGAATGGAGATTGATTGGTGCAAGACATCCCACCGTCCACCTTTTCTTTCATGTGTGTGTTTTTCCCCGAAAGCCTTTACAGTGAAATGGTAACCTGAGGGAGAGAAACTCCAGGAGCCAAAGAAATGAGGAGACAATGCACACTGATGTACACACAAAACGTGCCAGATCGTCATTCCTATCTCTTTGGGGGAATGTCTTCTGTTTTAGCTTTGAAGGAATAAGAAATGGCGGGTTCAGGCTACACCAACACCAATTGAAGCACTAAACCACCTGAAGGCAGCTCAGGAGGCTGCTTTATACTGAGTTAGACCATTGGTCCATCTAGTTCAGTACTGTCTACTCTGATTGGTTGTGGCTCTCTAGTGTTCCAGACAAGGGTCTCGGAGCTTCTGCATGTGATGAAGATGCTCTGCCACTGAGCTGTGCTCTTTCCCCCAAACTCTTATTTCTCAATAGCTCAGACTCTCAGGTTGTGGGATGGGAGGACGCGTTTTCCAAAAATTAGCTCCGGAAGGATGGGGAAACCCTCAAAACAGATTTAGAGGGTGTACAAAGGAAGGAGAGGGGGAGGGTTCTCCATTGCGCTGCCAGAACTGTAGCCTTCCTGCTATATTGTTTGTATCTGAGTTTATATGACTGTTCTGCCTGTGGTAGTTCATCCGTAGTAAGGCCTCACTCACACAGGCAGGCTGCCTCTTGGTGCACAATAAAAGCCACATTCAGCACCAATTTCCATTGATTTTAGTGTGACAGCTAAGCCCTTGCTTAGATAAATAAGGAAACACTTATTATCTAAAATAGACAATGTGGGGAGCAGTGGATAACGGAAGGAGGAGAGGGAGAGAAAAGGGTAGGGAGTATCAGTGTGGACAAATATCGCTGCATGGTACTTAGAGCTCATCCCAACCTGAGAATCAGGATCAATAGAACATTCCCTAATTAACAAATGATATTAATAACACCAAGCCGCCGTTGGGATCGTCCCATGCATTGTTGCTTGTGCCTGCACAAGGGAAATTAGCACCCAAAGCTACCGACGCCTCGAAAGAATAGCAAAAGTGGAGGAAGGGTCACCTGATTCAATTTGAAAGTCAATCAACACTGGAATGGATAAAAGCAAAGAATCTTTCACCAAGTATATTATTAACCTGTGGAATTTATTGCAAGAGGATATTTTACCAAGACAAATACTTTAGGAGGATTTTAGGGATTAGATATATAAATGCAAAAAAGGGGGGGTACAGTCATTTAGTACACTCGCGCACATTAAAGGCCAGAGTACACATTACCTTGTTAACTGAGTGACCACTGGTAATCCATCACCTTGCCCTTGCATTTTGCAGCAACTAAAGCGGATGTGTGATGCCATGTCATCACATTCTCCATTTTTCCAACATTGTTCCATTTCACCAAGTGCAAGGTGGGAAAATGCTGATCATGATGACATCCCAACATGCATCTGCTTTAAATAAGCATACCCAGCAGATACCGGAACTAGATTATGGGTCCCATCTGCACAATTGATTTCAAGGAATATTATGCCACATCAAACAACCATGGTTCTACCATAGGATCCTGACAATGGCAGATTGTTAAGGGCACTGAGAGCTCTCAGGAGACCCTCCTATTCCCCTCACAGAGTTACAATTTCCATAGTGGCCATCCCTATGCCCAGGGAACTCTTGGAATTGTTGCTCTGTTGCAGGAATAGCACCCTTAACAAACTACAGTCCCTGGGACTCTTTGGAGGAAGGCAATACTTTTTAAAATGGTATTGTTGTTGTTCTTGTTTAGTCGGTTAGTCGTGTCCGACTCTTCGTGACCCCATGGAACAGAGCACGCCAGGCACTCCTGTCTTCCACTGCCTCCCGCAGTTTGGTCAAACTCATGTTCGTAGCTTCGAGAATACTATCCAACCATCTCGTCCTCTGTCATCCCCTTCTCCTTGTGCCCTCCATCTTTCCCAACATCAGGGTCTTTTCCAGGGAGCCTTCTCTTCTCATGAGGTGGCCAAAGTATTGGAGCCTCAGCTTCACAATCTGTCCTTCCAGTGAGCATTCAGGGCTGATTTCCTTAAGAATGGATAGGTTTGATCTTCTTGCAGTCCATGGGACTCTCAAGAGTCTCCTCCAGCACCATAATTCAAAAGCATCAATTCTTCGGCGATCAGCTTTCTTTATGGTCCAGCACTAAAATGGTATAGCACTACTTTCAGTGGCGTAGCGTGGGGGGTGCAGGGGGGCCGGCCGCACCGGGCGCAACATCTGGGGGTTAGGGTTAGGGGGCGCAAATCCACAGGTTAGGGGGCGCAAATTACTTGCCTTGCCCCGGGTGCTGACAACCCACGCTACGCCACTGACTACTTTAAATGTATAGCACAGATGGGGCCTTGGGTGGGTGCTGCTGACAGCATGCTTATAAAAACTTTCAGTTTGCTCCTCAGAGCCATCCTGAAGCAACAAACTGGGTACTGCCAGATGAATGATGCTTTACTTTTTTAAACACCATTTATCTACACTGCTATAACTTTATACAGATGTAAATTTTACAGACACGTATTCATAGCTGAACTTAGTAGCTAGCAAGGACAGACAGCTCCCCAAGGTGTGTGGATATAAGCAAGACCCACCAAATATGGGTGTAGCCAAGAGGGGGCAGCTACCCCCCCCCCCGCCCAAGTAAAACAATAGAAATGTTTAACTAACTGACCAATCACGTTGGTTCTGCCCCCCCCAACAAAAGTCCTGCCCCTCTAACAAAAACCCTGGCTACACCCATGCCACCAAACCAAGTCTGAATACCAGTACAACAACAACAATAACAACAGCAGCAGCAGCACCAACAACAGTTGTTGGCACCTGTCTGTCTTGAGAGACAATGGAGTAGGCCTCCAGGAATGATGTCAACCTGCTATGTTAGCAGCACTGAAGTGACCTCCCCGGCATGCAAGCCTGGGCAGTGTGTATGGTAGGGTCGCCATAGATATCAACAACTTTTCTGTCTGAATTTTCAGTTTGAAATATGGCAATCCTAGTGTACAGAGGTCCTGGGCTGTCCAGATGACAAGACGCCACCACCACCCCTTTCGGCTTTGCTGATGTGGTCCAAAGGAAAGCAGAGCAATATGTTTGACACCAGCTTGGCTGCAGAAGTTGCCTGGAGGTGCCATCCAACCAGTCACAGCCAACCTCTCCTGCAACTGTTGTAACTCTCTGGTTAAAGGTTGCGGAGGTAGATGAGCATCGTATGCTCATGGGAGGAATCTGGTCTCTTACCCGGTACCACCATACACAGTCTCTACCCTATTTTCTGTTTTTCGTTCCCATTGGTAGCTCAGATACCTATGGGTGGAACTTCAGATTCCAAACAGCTGCATGGGTGTAAGAAGCCTTTTGTTTGCTCTGCAAACCATTGTTTTAATGGGTAGCGCTGTTATTGTTACAGACCTCCATTTGCAGTGCTGGATTTCGCCTCCCCCTTTTACTGAATATAGATTTTCATTACATTTTTACTTGATAATGGTTTTTGGAGACATAATGGCATCCTTGTGACAAGGGGCAGGAAACTGTGAAGCCATTATGCTCAATCAAACATAAGCGCACCACAGAGCAGTTTAGCGGACCCTTCTTTTGCTGTGTGCAACTTTTGCTTATAATAGAAAAATCTGACCCGGTGTCGTCGGATGCATTCAAAAGAATATTGCCAGAGCAGAGATTACAGGATCGTTTGTGAATTGGAAAGAGATAAATCAATATGTTCATTAGACGTGTGATGCTGAAGAGCCAGCATGCAATGACATCATCAGGTTCCACATGTATCTGACCTATGGGATCCCATACCCTCCAACATTTCTCCGATGAAAATAGAGGTGTGCAATTCCATAATGATAATTTTACTATTTATACCCCACACATCTTACTAGGTTGCCCCAACCACTCTGGGCAGCTCACAGCACATACAAAAACTCAATAAAAAATTAATCATTGTTTTAAAAAAACCTTCCCTATACAGGATTGCCTTCAGATGGCTCAGGGGTCGGATAACTCCATACCCTTCAACATTTCTCCAATGAAATTAGGAACATCCTAAGGAAAAGTGGGACATTCCAGGATCAAATCAGAAACCAGGATGGCATCTCTAAATCAGGGCTGTCCCTGGAAAATAGGGGCACTTGGAGAGTCTGGGATCCTGCAAAGGTTCCTTTTACCAGATCAGACTATTTGCCCATCTAGTTCAGTAACCAGGATTCTCAGGTATAGGCCTCTTCTACTACAGTGTGGGGACCCTGTGGTCCCCCAGGTATGGTTAGAATGCCAACTACTCCCATCATCCCTGACCACTGGCCTTCTGGCATGGACTGGTGGGAGTTGGGAGTCTTAACAGCACCCAGAGGTCTTCACCAGGTTCTTCTTCCCTGATCCACACACACGTGCACACACACCTGGAAATACAAGGGGTTGAATCTGGAACCTATGCAGAGCAGATGCCACACCACTGAGGGGCAGGATCTTTCCCCATGCAGCTGCTCTCTCATTTGCCAACCATCACAGTGGTTTCATGAACATTCCATAAACTGCTTTAACAGTCTTTCCCACTCCTCAGGAAGAACATCTACAGGCAATTCTATGAGGCAGCACCTCACAATCTTAATCCAGACTTGAATGAAAACTCAGATAAAAAATATTTACTTAAAACACCCATATATTGAGATGGTGTTTGCACTTTCCATTTCCTGTAGAAAAAGAAGAATTTGAAATGTTGGAGATTTCTTCTCCAAGTTGAGACATCTCCTCACCCCACCCCCATTCATTACTGAATTGAAGAAGGGGTGCTGCAGCAATCTACCAAACCTGTGGGCTCTTTTATCACTTTGCTGCCTACAAACACCTCCACACGATAATATGTTTCCTTTGTTTTCTTCTGGAGTGCAAAATTAAGCCTGTGCATGCACCAGACTGTTGATGTGCCTGTGGATCGCACAGATGTGCCATTTTGCCCACATGCGTGCTTTCAGTTGAACACTGTCTCCATGTTCCCTATCCATACTAGTGAGCAGTTTGCAGTGCTTGGTGGGAAGTATTCACACAGTGTTCCTTGTCTTTTCCCCTCAGTTGGTGCTTCCTCACTCTTCCTGAGTTCTGGAAACCTGAGGTCGATTTGTTTAACCTGTGGGTGCAACCAATGTTTTATTTCTATTTTGGAAGTACCAAGTTTTCCAATATACAAGACTTGCAAAAAAATTTGCAGATTGAAATTAATTTTAAAAATGCACGCACATTGTTCCAGCCCCCCACCAGCAGCCTATCAATGAGCTCCTTGCCAACAGAATTAGGGGTTGTGTTGAAAGATGGCAGTCAGCAAAATATGATCACACGGCTAAAAGGGAAAGAAGAATGGTTCGGTGAGATCCATTGCTGGATAGCATGCAGAGTTATGATGTGGTTATTTTCTTTGCGTGCAAATTGGGAGTATCTAAATTAAATTCGGGGGGGTAATGAGGACTGTCACTTGGATGAGGAAAACATAATATGGACAACACACACAAAAGGCACACATGGGATGCATTTTATAGTGCCATGTGCACACAGCCTAAATTGGCTTAAAATTACTTTCATTTCATCATGTTGACCAGAGCCACATAAAAAAGCAGTAAATAAAGAGGGTTTTGTTTTGTTTTGTTTTTAAAAATTCAGCATAACAGAAAAAAGAAGCCCAGCACAATCTTACACATATCTACTCAGAAGTAAATCTTGCTGCATCTAATAGGATTTGCTCTCTGGCAAGAGTGTCTAGGATTGCAGCGTTCAGTGTTAAAACTAAGGGGGAGGCCAGGGGTGGGGTATTTAAAACATGTTCATTCAGTGCCACTTAAAAAAAATAAATGGTCAGGTTCAAAGGTCAAACCCTGTGTGCTTTCTGCATTACATAACCTGCTGCATCGCCGCACAAAATCTGCTAAAATAAAACTTGCTTCCGTGAGCAAGTTGTCAGTTTAAGCAATTCGTCTGAAATGGAACTCTTGCATTTCTCTGTTTAACAACAACAAAATCCATTTCCCTTCAATCTTTGCAAATATCAACAACATTCTGGCCCACTGTAATCAAATACTTTCCTCAAAAGGCATGGAATGTGCCATAATTTGTCAAAGAACCCTTCCTGACAAGTTTTTAGTAAAGTCCACTATAGCCAATCTTTCTAGTCCCCCCCCCCCGTTTGACCCATGTAGCAAATGACCTTTAACCTTATTTGGGCCTCTTTTATGAGCCTCTTTCACTCTGGCAGATGGCTAAACTATCAAAGGTTTTATGAGGAAAAATCTGTTTCCCAAACTCACCCATGGTATATTTCGTTCCACGTTAATGTGAGCTATCAAGACTTTAAATTGAAAACACAAAAGGTATGTAGCAGCAGCTGGTCTCACAAACAGCAAGAGTCGCTACCTGGTACTTTGTGGAAGGGAGCAGTTTGCATAAAAGATAGCGCAGATGAAGATAATTTAAAACCCAAAATTAAAATCGGCTCACATTATAATGCTGAAGCAAGCACAATGGCAGCTCCACTCGAAACGGGATTAAAAACTGTAATAAACTAAAACTTCGACTACCGTCCTTTCCCCACTTATTGAGAATCAAGCCGCATTCAATTAATTTCTGAGTTGACATGATCAGGCTTGCACTGTGATCCAGTGACTGCAAAATTCAAATGTCCAGCACAATAAGTAATAGATGACATTATTTGCTTGTTTGTTTACGTACTGCATTTCTATCATGGCCAATAACTGAAGTTATCCAGGCAGTTTGCAAGAAATTTGATTAAAACCATAAGGCAGTATCTGACTCAGTCATACTCAATAGTATACCCACTGAAATCAAGAGACTTTTACCGAAGTCTGCCAGTTTCAATGGATCTACCATGAATGTTACTTTGTTAGATACTGTCCACTGTGCATATGTGTGTGTTGTGTTTTTATACAAACACAACACACACATATGCATTTTGTATATTTTAAAGTGTTTTTATACGTTTTTATTGTACTTTTATTGTACTGTGAAATCAGTCTGAGATGCCTCATGAGGAGTGCTTCATAAATTATTATTATTATTATTATTATTGACCCGGAAACTTGAAAAGAACATGAAGGAACATTCTTTCACCTCTGGTGGACTTGCCCTAGAGTGAAGGCCTTCTGGGAAATGATATATAATGAGTTGAAAAAGGTATTTAAGTATACCTTCACTAAGAAACCAGAGGCCTTCCTTCTGGGCATTGTCGGCCAGAAGGTGTTAAAGAAGGACTGAACATTTTTTATGTATGCAACAACGGCAGCAAGGATACTCATCGCTAAGAGCTGGAAAACTCAAGATCTACCCACACTGGAAGAGTGGCAGATGCAGCTGATGGACTATATGCAACTGGCCGAGATGACTGGTAGAATTCGAGACCTGGGAGAAGAGAGGGTTGAAGAAGACTGGAAGAAATTCAAGATTTATTTACAAAAGTATTGTAATTTGGCAGAAGACTAAGAAGGATGCTAGATCATAAATAACTGCCTACCATTGAATTAGACTTGAATTTGACGATAAGTGAGACTGAGGAAAATATAAAATTAATTGAACGAGATTTAAGAATGTAAACAAGATGATAAATTGCTGGAAAAAGGTTATAATGATGTAAGTGGGAGCGGGAGACGTGAGGGAGTCCAAAGAAGTTTTGAAAAAACGTGTTATGATCCATGTTATATTGTTTATCATTTTTGCATTTTGTATTTATTTAAAAAATTTCAATAAATATTTATTAAAAAAAAAAAAAAATATTATTGACCCGGAAACTACAACTAATCCAGAATGCGGCAGCTAGACTGGTGGCTGGGAGTGGCCGCCAAGACCATAAAACACTGGCCCTGAAAGACCTACATTGGCTCCCAGTACGTTTCCGAGCACAATTCAAAGTGTTGGTGCTGACCTTTAAAGCCCTAAATGGCCTCGGCCCAGTATACCTGAAGAAGCATCTCCACCCCCATCTGGCCTTCTGGCAGTTCCCTCACTACAGGAAGTGAGGTTATAGGGAACCAGGCAGAGGGCCTTCTCGGTAGTGGCGCCTGCCTGGTGGAAACCCTCCCATCAGATGTCAAGGAAATAAACAACTGTCTGACTTTTAGAAGACATCTGAAGGCAGCCCTGTTTAGGGAAGTTTTTAATGTTTGGTGTTTTATCGCATTTTTTATATTCTGTTGGGAGCCACCCAGATGGGCGGGGTATAAGTAATATATTATTATTATTATTATTATTATTATTATTATTATTATTATTATTATTAAATTAATATACACACAAAAATCTAAAAGAAATGAAAACAGGACAGCATAACACCAGGATGAAACCGATGGCAGAGGAAACATTGCAAAAGAGATGAATGAGTGCTTTTTATAAAAGGACTAAGAAAATAAACAATGGCTTCTCTGCCTGGCGCTGAAAAAAGCTACAGTGTGGATGTCAGGCCTTCCTTTTAGTACCCACTCACCTCAGCTTTTTCTGCCACGTCATGCTACTCAGGTCACCCATGACATCCAGGCACTTTCCATCTCTTGAGGCCAGAAAGACCCTGAAAACTATAAAATGCAATGCTATTCCACAACCTTGATGAAATATCTTCACTATATCATCTGCATTCCTGCTTATGGGATGCCTTCCCTCCCTAATGTACAGTTGCCTACATTAATTTCTTCTTGGTATCAACTTGACTGGATTTATTAGACTTGTATATTGCTTTGTACTAAGAGGAAGAAGACGCTCAAAGTGATTTACAATATATCTAATGAAAATAAAACATGATAAAAAAACCTGTTAGACCCATAAACAGTATCAGTACCATAACCATTATGATAACATGCACATTAAAACCCTGACTGATTGTAGAACAATATTATTAAAGCTACTCTTACGAGCGGGAAAATGAAAAGTTTTTATCTTGCTCCGAAATTATATTAAAGGAATGCCTCCTTGGGGGAATATGGGGGTGGTTATTCCAGGGAAGGTCCATTCCCTGGTCACTTACCCTCTGGGAGACAAAGGCTACATTCCACAAGGGGTTTATTGTGTTAATTCTTCTGGTTATAATGCTGGTATTCCTGTTCTGTTTTCTAACATTCCTTTAACACTGCAGTACCTCGTGTTATGGAACCATGGATCTTTAAAAATCGAAACACCATTGTGTCATGCCAAATTTTAAATGGCAAGAAGGAATTGTATAATGCCAGAATGCCACCCCATAATTTTGTCAACACAAAACTCCTGCAATTTCCTGAGTTAACAGAGTTGCAAATGGATTTTTTTCTGGAAACAATTAACACAGCAATAAGTGCTAAACATCCAGTAGATTGCACTAGATTTCCAGAAGTGGCGTTTATGTCATGTGAAAGATCACATAAATGAGAAAATGAACAGGTAAAGGAATAAAATGCTGTCTGAACGTAGGCAAAGGAGGACCTCAGATGATGATTGCAGTGTTAGTACAAATTCCTACAGAAATAAGTGGACCTTTAGGTATTGGGATCCTGAGCCACATATAATACCTATTTATTTGTCTAGGAATTCGCAGGATCTTAACAAGTTAGCTCATGCCCAGCAATGCATGTTGTATTAAAGATGGTTTTAATATGTAATGTATGAATGGTATTTTAATTAAGTACTTTTACCGCTACCGCGGAGCTGCATGTATATTTTTTGTTATGCTATTATGGGATCGGTAACAATGAAAGGTGGTGAGAAATTCCCTAAATAAATGCACAATTGCAATAATTGTTTTTCTCTAATAACGATTTGATCAATTATTTAAATACAGAGCTCTAAACCCCCTCCAAGCTCCCAATGAGCTCTCAAGGTTTCTGCAATGCAGGTGCTACAAACATTCAGCTTTCCTGGTAGTTAATGTAGCAAGCGCAGAAAATGTCCCACCACTAAAGAGAATGGGGCAACAGACTTCCTGCATGTATAGGTGAGTCACTGGGGAAGAGCTAAAAAAAACTGCTAAGAACTAGCTAATTCTTGTGCATCGCGCACGTATAAAATCTGCTCTTTTGCTATGTGTGAAAAATATGCCACATCCAGAAAACCACCAATTGCATGTGCAGTGTGCACCTCTGGCCTCCATTGTCATTGATCTCTACTTAGAAGTAAGCACCATTAATTTCACTTGATTTTCCATGCAAGCAAATATTCTCAGGATCATACGCCTTATGTTACTTGGCCCTAATCAAAGATTCAACCTTTCTGCTTCTAATGCACTTTCCAGTTTGTTAAGTGGCAAATCGTGCCTAATTAGATTAAATTGTGTTAGAAATAAAAACAGAATATTGATTGCCTTCTTGGTATGGATATAAAGGAGAACATGCAGCAATCACTTGAGATTCTTACACACTGTCTACACTGAGTTGTATCAGACGAAGCTGTCCTGTTGACACAAGGAATTTTTTTAAAAATATATATATTTTATTGGTTTTCTTGGATAACAAATATCCAGTATCAATAACATTCATTTTCCAATTTTCCCCCTCCCTATTGACTTCCCTCTGCTTCCATTTCTGGTTTGTTACATCAAATGTTACATTCTGCTGTTTGTATATAATAATATTTTGTCACATTGTAAAATTTCTTATTCTCTGTAAATAAAATTGTAAATGTTTATTTAAATTCTGCCAACGAGTCTATGTTTTTTTGTTGTTTCTGCAAGTATATGGTAAAAGGTTCCCATTCTTTTTCAAAGTCACTATTGTCCTTTTCACGCAATTTGTCCGTTAACCTTGCTAACTCTGCATGATTCATCAACTTTTCTTGCCGTGGTTCTTTTGATGGTATTTCTCCAGTCTTCCAATTTTGCGCTCTGTTTTCCTTTCGAGAAATCTTGTCCTAAAATACCTAGCAAAAAAGCTTCTGGTTTTTTAACAAAGGCTATTTTAAACATTTTTCCCAATTCATTATAGATCATTTCCCAAGAAATCGTTTGATCATTTCGCAGAAGGAATTTTGTTTGCATAAGGAAACTTCCCCTCCTTCTCCTCTGCCCAGCCCTCACCAAATTGACATATGTTAGCAGAAAGAGTGCATAAGATAGCATTCAAAACTGCTTAATATTTGAAAAGAATGCTTACAGTATCAGTCAAAGTTGCATGCAAAAATAGTTGTGATTCCTGCATTTCATTTAGATGACCCTCAGTGTGCCTTCCAACTCTACAGTATTATCAAATTCACATCAAAATGATGATGAACTTTTTGTGAGGACAATTTTTTTAAAAAAAGCAAATTGTTGCACAAATGTGGAGAACTAGATTTAAGATTTGAAAAATGAGAAACCCAAAGGGACACACTTGTGGAACCCAGAGTCATGCGGAACATTGCTGCCACCAACCTGGAGCTTCCACAACCTTACTACTGCCTCACCTTGCCCTGTCCTCACCCTGGAGATTGTCACATGGACCACTTATAAATGCCATCTCCAGCTCCTTGAAAGATTCCATCAACAGTGTCTCCAAATTTTTTTGCACATCGCCTAGGAAGACAGGCGACCAATTGCCACTGTACTGGAAGAAACAAAGATCACCAGTGTAAAAGCAATGATTCTTCAACATCAACTTCATTAAACTGGTCATGTTATTCAGATGCCTTATTATCGTCCTCCAAAGCAACTACAGTGGTACCTCGGGTTAAGTACTTAATTCGTTCCGGAGGTCCGTACTTAACCTGAAACTGTTCTTAACCTGAAGCACCACTTTAGCTAATGGGGCCTCCTGCAGCCGCCGCGCTGCCGGAGCACGATTTCTGTTCTCATCCTGAAGCAAAGTTCTTAACCTGAAGCACTATTTCAGGGTTAACGGAGTCTGTAACCTGAAGCGTATGTAACCTGAAGCGTATGTAACCCAAGGTACCACTGCACTCTATTCCAAACTTTAAAATGGTAAGCATAATGCTGGTGGTCAACAAAAGAGGTTCAAAGACTTTCCCATGGCAAATCTTAAAAAAGTAGTATAAACACATTTGCAGCATTTTGCAATTTTATTTTTTTAAAGAAAAACACCTCCTGAAAATTCATCAACATTTTTGTGTGAATTTCTCCTAATAAACACATTTTATATGGAGTTTTGACTAATGTACACATTTTTGTAACACATTGTCTACAACATAACATGCTTTTTTGCATGTTATTGTCACTATTTTCCCCCTACAGACTTTTCCCTGATGCTTGTATTTGTTAAAGCATTGTTTGTGTGGAAATCTGCCTTGCGATCTGTGCGAATTTCAAAGGATAGCTGTGTTTTGTCCGCATTTCATTTTGGAAAGCGTGACTTTGATAGATTTCGCTGGATTGAATTCCTCTTCTGTCTCTACTTGGTTGTGAGAACAATGCCCTGAAGCATTCCTTGTTATTTCTTCATATTTTTTGAGAACTGATTCTGGACATTCAAAGAACAGGCTGAGTCCTGGCTCAAATTAAATCCTATTCAGGAGCAAGGATTTGAGGATAAAGAGACAGTTTCATTCCATCCCATTCCTCAGTTTCATTACACTGTCTGTATCACATGCTGGCAATGCTTCAGGTGCTGTAGAAAACATATATATGCATGAACTCAGATGAGCCATTTCCATTTGCCTTTGAAATGCAGATTCTTAATACAGATATACTTCAAAGACTGAGCCTACTGATTCTTTCTCAACCTAATTACTTTTTAAAGGAAAGGGAACATTGCTTGGATTATTTTGCTTTGTTTTGCAAACACATACATTGATGGAATTGCCAAATTTCAGAAGCGGCTGCTTTCTGATTCACAGGGCAACAAGAACAGCATCAGATTTCCCAAGGCATATGTGCATAAAATCATAACCAATGTTTGCATGTGTGCTTACTTAAGTTTGTCCAAATTTAAAACCGCTCGACAGTGTGAGTTAAAAACATTTTGGCGGTCAGCTTTTGCTGCTTGAATATATGCCTGTTGGGGTTGCCACTTATGCATTGCCACAGAAGGGTACACTAATAATAATAATAATAATAATAATAATAATAATAATAATAATAATAATTTTTTATTTATACCCCGCCCTCCCCAGCCGAGGCCGGGCTCAGGGCGGCTAACAAGCAATAATAAAAACAAGTTGGATGAATACAACTTAAAAACAAGATTAAAATACAACATTAAAATATTGAAACATTAAAATATTAAAATGCAGCCTCATCACAGGAGGAGAAAGGAAAAAGAAAAAAGAAAGAGGGGGAGGGAATCAAACTGGCTCCAAGTCAAAGGCCAGGTGGAACAACTCTGTCTTACAGGCCCTGCAGAAAGAAATCAGATCCTGCAGGGCCCTGGTCTCATGAGGCAGAGCGTTCCACCAGGCCGGAGCCAGTGTTGAAAAGGCCCTGGCTCTGGTTGAAACTAATCTAACTTCCTTAGGGCCCGGGACCACTAGGGCGTTGCTATTTATGGACCTTGAGGCTCTCCGTGGGGCATACCAGGAGAGGCGGTCCCCTAGGTACGAGGGTCCTAGGCCGTGAAGGGCTTTAAAGGTCAAAAGCAGCACCTTAAATCTGACCCTGTACTCCACTGGGAGCCAGTGCAGCTGGAAAAGCACTGAGTGAATATGCTCCCATGGCAGAGACCCCGTGAGGAGCCTCGCTGCTGCATTCTGCACCCACTGGAGTTTCTGCATACATTTTGAATATGCAGATTGATATGTATAGATGCATATTTAGAAATAAATAGAATGCAATACATCTCACCTTAGTGGGGAAGACTGTGGCCAGAGGACGGGACTGTATGTGCCCCCTCCAGGAACTAACTGTTGATGAGCAACTTCAAGGCTCCTCCAGCTCTCCATTCTTACAGTTCTTTATCTTTTAAGCCAGGAGTGGACAAGACGACTCTTCAAATGGTATTACATCCCTAAAAGAGGACACACAATCATCAGAAATGACTACACCCTTGTGCAAATTAATTGAAACAAAGCATGTTTTCTATGCCACATTGATCTGTCTATCAAGCACCCACAAAACAAGATGTTTTGGGGGTGCTTCAGTTATTATGGTGTCGGAAGCCGGCAGCCAATAGAAGGAATGATGTGCTCACCACAATATATTGAGGTTCTACGAAAGAGAGTTATTCCAGAGATGGAAAAGAGGTATCCTGACAGTACTGGGATATGGCAGCAGGACCTAGCCCTCTGTCTCACATCGGAAGTGGTGAAGAAATTCATGACAAAGCAGCAAATACAGGTACTTGATTGGCCAGGGAATTCCCCAGAAGTAAATCCCATTGAGAATTTGTGGGCTATATGCAAAAGTCGCCTCCATGTTGTAGACTGTACGACTATGAAGAAGCTCATTCAGGCGCTGATTCAAGTGTGGTACAGGGATCCGAAAATAAACAGTGACTGTTTGAAACTAGTAGACTCCATGCCAAACCGTGTTCAAATGCTGCTTAAAAATAGCAGAGGTCATATCCATTACTAATGTACGTATACGTGAGTTTTGTACAATAAACTACTGTACTAAATTCATTGTTTAAAATAGTTTGCACAAGGGTGTATGTTCACTTGCTGAGGAGAGAGGGTTGAACAGGGTCATTGTTGAAATCCTTCCACGTGGACACTTTGCTAAGCCTGCATGGAGAAACATGTTGTTGCCATCCTTCTGTCTCAAGAGACAATGGAGTGTGCCTCTGGGGGTGAAACCAAACTGCTGCATTAGCAGCACCAAAGTGACCTCCATGGGGTGCAAACCTGGGCAGTGTGTGTGGAGGTCCTGGGCTGCTCTTACCCTCACTGATGTGGTCCAAAAGAAAGCAAATACGTCTGGAACCAGTTTGGCTGTAGGAGTTGCTGGAAAGAGGCATACAAGATGCCACCCAACTGTCTTTGGGACTCCACTCTGAATTTATTCTTTAGCCTTTTCTTCTCCCAAAGATATACCGCAAGGCATCGGAGGTTTATGATGAGTTTTTCTCCTCCTAGATGGGCTACCTTCCCAGGAAGGTGAGCCCCATCTGCGCCTCACTTCCCTCTACAGCATGTTCAGAAACTGCCTTCTTGACCGTTGGACCCATTATTGATCTCATCTGAGGGTTTGAGACCCATCAGCTACCCTCACCTGGTTTAGCCAGTCAAAACTGTACCCAGGGTGTGGCCACTGTCACATGCCTACAGCTTCTCCAGGAGCCACAAGTGAGTGCCAAGTGCAGGGTGGGGACCAAAGGTGGACAAACAACCCCAGAAGGAGCATGACATGTCCTCCACTAAAGGTACTGCCCTCTTCTAATTCCCCATACACCCCAGGAGAAACATAAACACCCAGAGAATTAGTATAATAAATAAACCTGTGTGTTGAGTTGGCTAGAGTGCTGGACTTCAGCTGAGGAGGTGCGTGTTCAAATTCCACTTACCGTATTTTTCGTCCTATAGGACGCACTTTTCCCCCTTCAAAAATAAAGGGGAAATGTGTGTGCGTCCTATGGGGCGAATGCAGGCTTTCGCTGCATTCAGTGCACACCAACCCCTCTTGCTCTCCAGGCTTCAGGAAGCTATCCCCCCAGCCCCGCAAGCTCCGGGAGCGATGGCGAAGCTGCGCACA
Source organism: Podarcis cretensis (assembly GCF_951804945.1). Lineage (NCBI taxonomy): Eukaryota > Metazoa > Chordata > Lepidosauria > Squamata > Lacertidae > Podarcis > Podarcis cretensis. Next base: position 18,588,900 of record NC_137175.1, read on the forward strand.
ACTTTGCCATCGCTCTCGGACCCGTTCTGGGGGCTGGGGTTGGGGGAAGCTCGGGCTTCCCCCGCCCCCCAGCCCCGCAAGCTATGAGAGCAATGGCAAAGCTGCAACTTCGCCACCGCTCTCGGACTCTCCAGGCTTCGCGCAGCTCTCCGCAAGCTGTGGGAGCCCGGCACTGGGCTCCCACGGCTTGCGGAGAGCTGCCTGTTCTGGGGGCTGGGGTCCGGGGAAGCTCAGGCTTCCCCCGCCCCAGCCCCGCACCTGGGGGGGGGGAAATAATTTTTTTCCCTTTATTTCCCCCCCCCAAAAAAAAACTAGGTGCGCCTTATGGGCCGGTGCGTCCTATGGGGCGAAAAATACGGTAGCCAGAAAAGTTGCTAGGTAACTTTGGACCAGTCACAATTTGTCAGCCTAAACTACCTCACATGGTTGTTGTGAAGATGGGTTGTGACGTCCCCTATGTCTGCTTCTTGGAGGAGGAAGGATGTGAGGGAAAACTGCACTTAAAACAGTTTAATCTCAATGAAAACAATGGAATAAAGTTTGTTTTAGTGAGAATACATTGGTCATGTAGATAATTAGCAATCTGTAGCCCAACAAATTCCTCTGACTTCTGGCCATATTCACTTGCTCAGCTCCTATTGAAATGGATGAGTCTTTGCATGTCTGATGCTGCAGAATTAGAGCTTCCATAATACTGAGGATGTGTATTTTAAAAAACATGGAGAGAAGCAGGAATACTGTATATGTACATGTGTAGATGATAGATAAAGAGATAGTCAAGTCTTCCTTCTAAAATATTTTCCCCGCCCCCTCAAAATTAATCCTTCCTTTTTGTCTGCAGCTTTTCACTTTCTCAAGTTTCTTTACATGTGACTTGTTAATCTATCAGTCTTGTTTATCCAAGCAGGTTTATTAATGACAAATGCTGCTGGGCTTGTTGAGTTATGACTGTAAACTGAAAGAATATGAGGGCCAAGGTGAAAAGGTGATTTCTTTATAACAGCTGTAATTTATCCTGAGCTTTGGCCAGGCCTTTGATTTGGGGGTAGCTTTGGATATAGAATTCCTACTGATTGCATTAGAATAGCCCTTAGGGGTCATACTGAATTCCAAGGCCCTGGAATCAGTTAAATGAATAGAAAATGGCCATATGTGCAGGGTTAAGGGATGATAATAAAGCAGGGCACAGCGCAGCACCATTTCGAAATCCTTTCCACGCCTTGCTTCCGATGCCATTCACCTTGGCGTCCTGCAGGAAATGCAGCGTCGCCTGAAGAAGAGAAAGGAACCAAGAGGCAAAGTCACAAGAACCCAAATAAGAATGATAGTAGCATAAACATGGAGAACAACACAAGCCAAGGTCAGTAGCTAAGTAAGCACAAGCACAGGCCACTAGGTGAACGACACTCTAATTTTCCCAAACTGCATTGCACATGTAGACTATAAAACAGTTCTCTAAACCATATAGTTTGACGAGATCTCCAGGACTCAGTGGATTCAGATTACAAGAAGGTGCTTTCGACTGAACATCAGGAATGACTTTCTGACAGCAGGATAGTGTTTGATAGTGGAAGGGACAACCTCAGAAAGTGATGGACTCTCCTTCCTTGGAAGTTTTTAAGCAGTGGCTGGATGGCCATCTGTCATGGATGCTTTAGTTGAGATTCAGGATCCCTTCCAACTCTATGGTTCTCTTATTCTGTGACTGGACCTTGCATCCTGATTCTTCAACAAATGGAGGCTATGCATGGATGCCATTTATAACCTCAATTTTTCTTTCAGGATTTTTATTCCTTCAAGGGGGTGGAGGAGCCACGACCCCCCCGTGCCAAACCTAGCTGGGTGCCAGTGGCGTAGCATGGGTTGTCAGCACCTGGGGCAAGGCAAGTAATTTGCGCCCCCTAACCCATGGATTTGCGCCCCCTAACCCCCAGATATTGCGCCCGGTGCGGCCGGCCCCCCCTGCACCCCCACGCTACGCCACTGCTGGGTGCCCACCCAGAAAAGAAAGGCTGCACAATGCAGCCTAGCCTGGTGGAAGGTCCATGCCCCTTCCAACCAAGCCAGAATTTACCTTAATCTGACCGCCAGGACATGCTCCTGATGATCCTGATCCTGGATGGAAGAAAACCAAAAGAGGCTTGGACAACGGGGGTCAGCCTCTTTTCTTCGGCCTTTGCCCCACCCCTGGCCGTCCATTGTCCTCCCTGACCGAGGGCGGGTCAAAGGCCTCCCCAAGCAGGTGGGAGGCAGCCACCCAGGAAAGCCCTCACTCGGTGCCGCAAACCCCACTCACCTGTGGGGAAGGGAGGGTGGAAATTGTTTTCAAGTTACTGATAAGTGGTTTTATTGCTTTTTGGTTTCATTGTAAATTTTAGTTTCAGATGTTAGTTTTGGCTTCCGCCTTAGGACTGTCAGGTGAAGGACAGGTTAAATAAATGAATGAATAAATCTGCATATCTTTTGATGATGATGAAGCCACCATCTCCAGTTCCCAAGTGGCTGAAGCGAGTCCTCAGAATTAAGACTACAAAAGTCACATATCAGCTAATTTTATCTTAGGTTGAAATAGTAGAAAGACATTGTTTAATCTTTTCATCTGACAGCCCCCTAGCCTTCCTTGCAGAAAGTTGATCTTGAGGCAAACAAGATTATCTCACTGGCATTTTCTGTTTCTGGAAATGATTAATCTATTTACAAGAAGTTCATCTCAGAATAACATGGATACTTCTTATTTTATTTTGGGTGATCCTTTAAAAGCACATAAAGAGTATTTGCTCTTGCCCAGATCAGATTCATTTCAACAGGGCATGTATTGTACAGGATAGGAATGCTTGAGCAGTCTGCAGGAGCTTTAGGAATCCACACCATATGGAACAATCGGTGGACTGACCTGTCTTTTTGGCAAATGTTTATGCTCCTGCAAGGCAGTTTTTAGATATCTTTGGTCAAACTGAACATAATGTAATTATATGCATATAAATGTAAATATTTGCCCATATATCTGTTTTCACAGATATGTGAAAATGTAGATCGGACAGACACATCCACAATATTCTAGCAGATCTAGAATTTGTGTACAGCATCCGTACAAAACATCTGTGTAGCAGGCATTTGTTGTTTCACCCAGCTAATAATATGTTTGCAGAAGTCTGTTTCTTTATTTAATTTATATCCCACCTTTTTCTCCAAGGGGCTCAAGATGGCATACAAGGTCCCCCCCCCCATCTCATCTGATCTCCACCACAACCCTGTGAGGTAAGTTAGGCTGAGAAGCAGTGGGGCTTTGAACGCTGGTCTTTCAGGTCATAGCCTGACCTCTAACCACTACACCACACTACCTCTCTGCTTCTGGACCCTAACTGGGCTTGAAGCATTGGCACATATAGTGCTATCCATAGAGTGGCAATTGCACTACCAGAACAACTTATGAATCACCTCTCTAGCAGACTATCACAGGCCCCCTCCTTCTCTTCCCTTTGCTTCTTTCTCTCTTCTTTGATACTCAGATTTCTAGCAGATCAGATAAGTGGATCAATCACTAGCACAACAGCAAATGAGTGCTGTTGTATACGTTTAATATTCATCATCCTTGCGCCCACCACACAGCTAAAAAACTAATGGTGAAGAATGCAGTCTTCATAGTTTATCAGCTGTGTTGAAACATCTGGTTTTTTTAAAAAACGAATCACTCCAAGTTAATGAAGCTTTAGTTATGATTTCATATAATCCTTTTTCAAACAAAACAAATTCCACTCAGAGAATATAATAGATTAACTGCGAGCGAATCAACTTACGTTTTGGCTTTAATGTTCCTTACAACCTGTTCATTACCCATTTGGGCATTTAGTTGTGCACTGTTGTCGCTGGACGTTTTAAAAAACAATTTTCTTAAATATATATTTATAATCTGAAATCTCTCTTTACTTCGGGCTGTGATTATCTAGAAATACAAACCCTCCTTAGGTCAGTTTCTAAGCACAATGCAGCCTATTAGGGGTATTTTGGTCTCTTGAAAGAAAGCCAAGGATCTAAAGATCCTGAGCTGCTGAAATGTTAATTGCATATCCACATGAAGTATGTCGTTCATTCTTTTTTCCCTTCTTTTTAATAGATTGAGCAATTCATTATGCAATTTGTATTTCGTGGACATTCTAGATGGGTTACATTTACAGAGCAATCCTTTCCTGCCTGTTGGGAAGTAGGTCCCACTGAGTTCAGATAAGTGTGTGTAGGATTGCAAAATTTGCCCATCAAGCAGGGCAGCATATAACAGTAATTCAGGGCAGCAGTAGCCTTGCTGAGAGGTAGGTTAGCTTTGTTGTTGAATGATCAACACCACATTTTTCTTGGTTTTTTTATATCAAAAAAGAATTTTTTTAAAAAAAGAAACTTTGCAAAGCAAAGCAATAAACAATCAGCGCACCGGCAAAATAACGTTGCACCTTTGTTTGTTTTGTTACAAAGACAAGGGAAGATACTTTTCTGGATCCTTACTGCTGACCCTAGGAACTGCAGACTATAACACTGCCCTCCACAAGTACAGTGGTACCTCGGGTTAAGTACTTAATTCATTCCGGAGGACCGTTCTTAACCTGAAGCACCACTTTAGCTAATGGGGCCTCCTGCTGCCGCCGCGCCGCTGGAGCACGATTTCTGTTCTCATCCTGAAGCAAAGTTCTTAACCTGAAGCACTGTTTCCGGGTTAGTGGAGTCTGTAACCTGAAGCATATGTAACCTGAAGTGTATGTAACCTGAGGTACCACTGTATTTAACTTCTTGATTGATTGATTGATTGATTGATGATTGATTGATTGATTAAATATATTGCCTGTCCTTCACCAGCAGGTCCTAGGGCAGATTAAGGTAAAGGTAAAGGTAAAGGTACCCCTGCCCGTACGGGCCAGTCGTGTCCGACTCTAGGGTTGTGCGCCTATCTCACTTAAGAGGCCAGGGGCCAGTGCTGTCCCGAGACACTTCCGGGTCACGTGGCCAGCGTGATGAAGCTGCTCTGGCGAGCCAGCACCAGCGCAGCACACGGAAACACTGTTTACCTTCCCACTTTAAAGCGGTACCTATTTATCTACTTGCACTTAGGGATGCTTTCGAACTGCTAGGTGGGCAGGAGCTGGGACCGAAAGACGGGAGCTCACCCCGCCGCGGGGATTCGAACCGCTGACCATGCGATCAGCAAGCCCTAGGCGCTGAGGTTTTACCCACAGCGCCACCCGCGTCCTGAGGGCAGATTACAACCATGTAAAATGAAAAATGAGGCTCCAATACTTTGGCCACCTCATAAGAAGAGAAGACTCCCTGGAAAAGACCCTGATGTTGGGAAAGATGGAGGGCACAAGGAGAAGGGGACGACAGAGGACTAGATGGTTGGATAGTGTTCTCAAAGCTACTAACATGAGTTTGACCAAACTGCGGGAGGCAGTAGAAGACAGGAGTGCCTGGCGTGCTCTGGTCCATGGGTTCACGAAGAGTTGGACACGACTAAACAACTAAACAACAACACCAAAATGAAAAACAATCGAAACCAATTACAATCACAGGTTTATGGTGGGCCCTGAAAAAACACATCTCAGGGTCAAAGATTTAAAAGGTTTTTCTTAGGTGTGCAGTTTTCACTGAAAACTGTGTAAAGTAAAGATGCCAGGCACACCTCTGTAGGGAGGGAATTCCACAATTTAGGAGATCGTCCTCTCTTTTATATATATATATATTTATTAAGATTTTGGAAATTACAAAAAAAAAAGTTGAACATACAAAGACAGAAACAAAAACAAAAACACTACATAAAACATTAAATTAACAAAACAAAACAAAAACAATTAAAAACACTTCCAATATTTTCAAATCTTAACTTTCATACACTTGTTTCATTGACTTCCTCAACGCCTCCCTTTTTGTATTCCACTTCAATTAACTATTTCAGCAAGTCCTTTCCATCTTCATCTATTTTCTATCTTAAAGTTAATTTTAACATATTGTAACCTAGTTTTTTTCCCTTTTAATGCATTAACAATCTATCTATACCTAGTTCCTTCTAACATTTCTGCCAAAGCCATATAGCTTCATTCCACCTTTTTTCTAACATTCATTAATTTTACAATATTTCCGTAAATAATCTTTAAACTTTTTCCAGTCCTCTTCCACCGACTCTTCTCCCTGGTCTCGGATTCTGCCAGTCATTTCCGCCAGTTCCATGACACCAGGAGACAGTCCTCTCTATCATCTCAGGGTTCCACTTTATGTGTAGTTCAGGCCTGATTAATACCGGATTAGTCCATTTTAAAAGATATTAATTCTCTGGAAATGTTTTACTGTTGCCTTCATAACCTCATGGGGTAATAAACCAATTAGGCTGCAATCCTATATACACATATCAGGGAGGAAGCCCTGCTGAAAACAGTGAGCCTTTCTTCTGAGTAGGTAGGTAGGTATAAGATTGCACAGTTAGTCTCTAAAGCGCTGTAGCAATTTTGGTCTTCTTGCTAAGACAGATTCTGAAACTGGAATGCAAACTAATAAAAATGCTTGCGCTGGAGTAAAATGGTCCTTCACCAGATCCAAACAGTTAAAATAATTTTATATGCACATTTAGACACAGTAACTTGTGGGGCTTTTTTACCCATTAAAAAAATAGAAATGTGGCTACTTTGGACCTCCCAGACGCTGCTGAAATCTGATTATCTTCAATGTATCTCCTTGAAATACAACATACCTTTGACAAGGCCCATGCAATGTGTTGTAATTGGATGCAAAATGCACTTCCAAAGAGCTGTTTACTTCCTGTAACACTAGGATAACGACTAATGAATGGATGGCTCTTGGGAGATCCAGTTTGTAACTGGATATTCTAAAATTCTTAGCAGATCCGCAATGGTTTCTGTCAAAAAATAAATAAAAAAAATAACAACTTAAAAGCACACAACGCATGCCCAAATGTAGTATTGGGAAACTAATTCTGGCATCTTGCTCATATTCACAGATTACTTTCCAAGCATACATATTTTAGCATACTGGGAAAAGCAGTTACGGTGAGCCTGAAGGGACGATTGAGTGTATCAAAGCAGGATGTGACATTTGTGATGCTCCGCAGATCTTTCTTCCGGAGAGCATCTTGCCGACAGGACTGACAGCAGGGATTAATTCAAGCAATGGCAATAAACAATAGCTGAAGTGAGGTTGAGCTCTGACACCTGGATGCTGATGCTATGTTACTACCAAGCAAAGAAGTTCATCTCATGTATATCTAACGCTATCCTCTCTTTCTCTTCTAGGGAGAAGTAAGGATCTAGTTGAACTTTTGAAAACACATTTTTGTTTGGCAAATTGCAGGGGGAGCAGAGCATGGGAAAAAGCAGTTTTTCTGCCTTCCCTGACAAAATATTTAAGGCAGGACCCACAGAACCATACAACTAGCAGAGGCTGGCTTCTGTTTCTTGTAAGGAGTCCTCAATGCCATATCATGGCAAGCCATTTTTTGAAAGCAGGGTGCTTCCCCCCCGCCGCAAAAAACCGCAGTTCATTATATAGCTTGGGAGCAGAGTTCAAACCTAGAGAGACCCTTTGAACTTTAATTTCCCTGCTTCAGCAGGAACAGGGATTTCAAATCCATGTCTCCTCAGTGCAGGCACACTAACGCTAGGGGGCAGAGGTGTCAGCAGCCCCCTTAATATTCCTTAGCAGGGGGTTCAGTCCCCCTCCCCAATATTGAGGAGGAGGCCGAACCCCCGAGCTGAGCACTGTGCTGCACAGTATCAGAGGCAAGCTCCTATTGAGTGTGACAGAGGAGGAGCCGCAGCCACTGAAACCGCATGGTGCTGGGCAAGGCCTCCTCCTGAAGACAAGCCTCTTCCCAACGACACACATGTGTCGAGTGCATGACATTATAGGCCCATGGAACACTGCTTGCTCCCCCCTCCCATCTTCAGCCCAAGTCAGACCTCTGCCCCAGTACAAGGCTAGTTATCTATGGACAGGAGATATACTGTACAGTGGTACCTCATGTTACATACGCTTCAGGTTACATATGCTTCAGGTTACAGACTCCGCTAACCCAGAAATAGTGCTTCAGGTTAAAAACTTTGCTTCAGGATGAGAACAGAAATTGTGCTCTGGTGGCACGGCAGCAGCAGGAGGCCCCATTAGCTAAAGTGGTGCTTCAGGTTAAGAACAGTTTCAGGTTAAGAACGGACCTCCAGAACAAATTAAGTACTTAACCTGAGGTACCACTGTAGTGATATTACCCTTCTGAGGAAGGCTGCACCTCTTTGAAAGATTGAGATAGATGATAGCTAGATAGATAGATAGATGATAGATAGATAGATAGACATGAGGCCATATTCAACAATCTCCCCATTTATACTCTAAAGTGGTACAGTCCCAAGAAGGTCTGATTCCTACTCTGCTAAAAAGGCAGAGTACCTGCAAGGATTACCTCATGGCTGCAAATCTGTCTGACTAAGATTGTTGCAGGACGCAGGTGGCGCTGTGGGTTAAAGCCTCAGCGCCTAGGGCTTGCTGATCGAAAGGTCGGCGGTTCGAATCCCTGCGGCGGGGTGCGCTCCCACTGCTCGGTCCCAGCGCCTGCCAACCTAGCAGTTCGAAAGCACCTCCGGGTGCAAGTAGATAAAAAGGGACCGCTTACCAGCGGGAAGGTAAACGGCGTTTCCGTGTGCGGCTCTGGCTCGCCAGAGCAGCGATGTCACGCTGGCCACGTGACCCGGAAGTGTCTCCGGACAGCGCTGGCCCCTGGCCTCTTAAGTGAGATGGGCGCACAACCCCAGAGTCTGTCAAGACTGGCCCGTACGGGCAGGGGCACCTTTACCTTTTTAAGATTGTTGCACCGCCCCCAAACTTGTACACTGCTCCACCAACAGTAAGTAGTTTGGCTCTGCAAAATAAATACCCTTTCTATTTCAGGCCTTTGAGGGCATCAGTTGTGAATGCAGAGCTTATGCATATTATGCAAAAAAGGGGGGAGGGGGAAAGCCAGATCAATAAGGTCACCTGTTTGAGATTAATAAGTCTGACCTGCAAAGTGTAGGTAGATATTTTGAGGGCATTTTGGCCAAATGGTATGATGGAACTATAATAAATAATGCTCTGAACCTGAATAACTTTCCACTGGGGCCTGAAGAAAGGAGGAGAGGGGTGTACAATTTGCTGCTGAATGTAAATACATTACTGTTAAGAGCCCCACCCCACCCCAAAACTCAGAAACACCTGGATAGGTGAAATAAAATCACATGAGTGAATCAGGCCCTGTGTAGATAGGATGGGTGGGTTTGTATTGTCAAGGGAGCAATTAAAGCATGGTTGTTTGTGCAACGCTGGATCCAAACTAAATCATTTTTACTTAATGTCAATTGATTTCATTGGGAACTAAGTTAAGTCATGATTGATTTGCCCATTCATTCAGCTAACTTTGTCTGGAGTTTTAAAAAATGGTGTTTTGGTGTTTTTTGTTTCCTTTCTCCTTTTTTGGTATGTTTGTATGTTTGTCGGATGCTTAAAACCTGGGCCTTTGTGGACTGGTGGTTAAATTTACAATTAGTTCAGAATTTGAAATATTCAATACAGCATGCTGATTCTATGGAATTTGGCAAGCTGGAGTTTTCTCAAACAGAGAGACGTTTATTTTTGTTCTGCGCTCCTGGGGTGTGTAGCTGAAACTGTTAACATAACGCTCGTCCCTTAGTGGTTTGCCGAACCCCAGGTTAGTTTCGGTAGAAAACAATAGTTGGTCCACCAAGAATTACGCTCTTGAAGATGAGACCAAATAACCTCCATGCAATGAAAGAAGCTGCAATGGTGATCAGATTCCATTATGTTTATTGGAACTGAGTTTGTCATGTCCACTGAAGCATACAATACCTTTAAAAGGAGGAGGGGGGAGGTTGAGAAAACATCCCCTCCTCTGCTTATATTTTCAGCATATGTAGTGGTGTTGGAAAGTCCTCCCAACAGCTGTCTGTTCTGGGACTTCAAAATAATATCCAATGCTACTAAAGCAGATTAGAAATTACCTACTACCGAAGTTGTTCTATAAATGCAAAGGGTTCAACAAAGCAGATCAAAGGGGTGAAGGACAACAGAAGCTTCCCCTCCATTGTTGTCCTCGTTTAATCTCATGTATTATCCCGAATCCTTTGGGGTGAGACCTATATAGGTCAAGGTCCCATTGACACAGATGTTCATCTTTCTCCTCCCACAACCTTCACTCACACACATACGCGCACACAGTCCAAAAAGAAAAGGGAGAGTTGGGGTGAATGCCAGTCAAGTCCAGGAAATGTTACCACAGCAGAGCCAGACCTGTAGGCCATTTGAGGCCAAAGAAAAGAGAATGGGAAGAATGCTGAGCTCACTGCTGCTGGATTTCTTCTAACAGGACATCCTGAGAATTTCTGGTGTCCCTGCCCAGGTGAAACCTCTGAGGCATTTTGAAGGACTGAAAGAAGCGGAGACGTGTTGAGATGTAAGAGCTGTGAAATGTCTAAGGGAGATTCCACACACAACTACCCCTCCTCAAAACTGGGCCATGGGAAATGCACATGACGAAGAAACTTTATATGAGGATTCAACTTATTTTTCCATTTCCATTCATGTCCATGCATCTGAGGAATTAAAATAAATGGTGTGTGTGTTGAGATATAAGGCTAATGGACTATCTGAGGTGGGTTCCTCACATGCCTCGCTCTCCCGCAATGACAATGGACCATGTCCGTGATGAAGAAAACGTATTTGAAGGTTCAACTCAAACTTTCCAAATTGTGCCACGTTTCAGATACATATTTTTCTTCGCAAAATTCAAATGGCATTTTTGTTGACTGTGGTATTTCTAGAAGTGCACCTCACCTGGTGTTGGCTTGCAAAGGCTAAGCGCTTGAAGTCGACTTCTCAAACCCATTCAAGATCATTGTTGATGTCACCCAAAATACTGCTTAAGAAAAAGGGGGGCAGAGATTCCCACTTATTGAATGTGCTTCCCAAAGAAAAGTCCAGCTGAGAGAAACCTTTCTTACATGACCAAGTAGTTGGGCTGCTGACCCTGTCTCCCCCTCCTGCTTTCAGGACTATCAGGATTGAAATGGACTATGTTTACAGTACTTACAGAAGCCTTTCTATTGGTTAATTATTTTCTGAAGAAGAGTTGCTCTATGTGCTGTCAACCCGCCTTATGAAATTAATTACAGTGCAGAGCAGGGCTGACTCCCTCAGAAAATATTGCAAATCTTGGGAAGAACTCAACTAAGAAGCCCCACCAGTAAAAACCCACACAAGGACTTCCACTAGAACAGCAGGGCTTTCCTCTTTCCTCACTTGGGGGACACTGCCCAGAGTCCTCTCAAACCTGCTGCTGCTTTTCCTTAACTTTTTCTATTTTTAATTCTAATTGTAAGTTATTTTCACTCTAGTGAGTCAATTTGATTTTCTCCATTTAGAAATAAGGGAATGCAACATCTAAAACATGTCATCCTTAAATTGCAGTTTTGTTTATTTGTTCTACTGTGTGTGTGTGTGTGTGTTTGTGTGTGTTTTCACTGATTGATTGAAATTTTAGAAATCGTTCCAAGCCTTGGCAGAAAAGTTATGGCAAATGCATTTTATAAGTAAAGTGAATAATACAGGCAGGGAGGGATGCAGGCGCTGTAATATTGCACCATGAGTTGGAGGGTTGGATCCAGGCCAGTGTATCAGCAGTTTGCCACCTCTGCTGTAAATGAAATAGATTTGGTTAAAACAAAAGTGGTGGGCTAAGTTTGGTGAAAACAATGTTTGGAACAAAAGCCAGTGCAAATAAAGCATTCTGTCTACCCATCCATCTGTCAATCTATCTGCAATCTCAAGATTATTTTACCGGAAGACTTAGCAGAAGCTCCTCTATTAAATGCACTCTGGCATTTCCCCTAAACCATAAAAGAGAAAAATTCCTCAGTTCTTCCTTTGTTCCTATCTCCCTTTTGTATTTGCCACTGCAGCCAATAGCCCATGACTCACACCCAACTTGGATATACATCATCATTTGGCAAGGGAGAAGAAAAGCAGCAACAGTTATAATCACTGTATCATCAGCTGAGAAAATAGGAGGGCATCATTTCCTTTTCTTTCATGCCTTTATGCACCCCTTATTCCCCCTGAGGCAAGAAAAATATATTGGGCTTGGGATATAAGAAATGTGTCTCCCTCCACATTCTTCCACTATGTCAGTGCCACTGATAGACCGAAGGGAACAGCCTGTGGTCACTTGCTGTGGATTAAACAACACAGTAATACTGTATATGTTGGGCTTCTGCTTTTCACAGGTCAGGTTTGTCAAAGACTCTTGTCCCCCTCTCCTCAATTCTTCTGAAAAACCATTTAAAGAGTCGTTATGTGATGAGTCATTCTATGTTAACATCTGCTCCGCATTTCTTCATTTCATCCCCACCATATTTCGGCCCACTTCACAGTTAAGTTTTTTTTATCAGGTGCACTCCTTGTTTAAAGAAAGGTTGAATAAGGGGACAAGTGGGACAGAGATGTAAAAAAATTCTGCATGGTCTCAAGAAAGTGGTTGGGGAGATTTTTTTTCTTTGTCTCTCATAATATTATAATCTGGGACCAACCAGTGAAGCTGAGCATTTGAAGATTCAACACAGACAAAAGAAGCTTATTCCCAAACGCGCATGGCAAATTGGCAGATGTAATGATGGCCAACAACTTGGATAGCTTTAGAATGGGGTTAGCCAAATTCATGAAAGATAAGGCCAGCAGTAGCTAGCCATGATGACTGTAGAGGTGATATGCCTCTGAATCTCAATTGTTGATGGCCACCAGTGCTGAGAATGCTGACCTGTTTGTTTGTCCCAGCCTGGCACATGCCGGCGTCGTCACATGACATCACATGACACATCACATGACCATGCTCCCTCAATGTGAGGGGCAAGTCGGTGCCCCTGTTGACATCTCATAGGCTTCTGCTTGAGGATACAAAGTTGAACTAGACAAACCTTCAGTCTTATGCTCTGATGTAAATTGAAACATGCTTACAACTTCAGAGGCCAGTGGGTTGCGATTTCTAAGCATTCCATTTTTGCCTTTGAAATTTTAATATTTATTATTGTGTTCTGATCTACCACCGTTTGAGAATACTTTTTATGCAACGTGGTTCCAAAACCAGGAACTGGTTTAGCCTGACCTAAATGGTATCATCTGAGCTGCGCAATTATACTTTAAACAATTTTCTTTTGAAAATGCAAACCTCTCCCGCATTCAGCTTTAATCAATTATAAGCAAGCCTGCCCCTGACATATAGTTATGCTTTTGTCAATGACTAGCCAAAATTAAGGAGGAAAAAGCCCTCCAGCTTAGCGGCTATTGCTGGAAGCAAACTATTATCTGATATTTCCCTCAACCACCCCCCCAAAAAAGCCCCATGGTTGTCTTTTCAGGCAAACCTCCCCCCTTGCTGCCCCATTGCAGCAAAGAGGAACTGCTTGAACAATAGCATGAATCTAGTGCCTTGGCTGAGATGAATCCCTTGAACTCCAACATTTTTGCAGAACAAAAGGCTTCCAAGAACCATCCATGCAGCAGATGCTTCCTTATCCCAAGTGTCAGAATGCCAATTAGATATTGAACATGTCAGGCAGAAGGTGGAGCCTCCAAAACAAATGAATGGTGAATAGGAACAGTCCCCCCCAGTTTAGTCTAAACTCCTGCTGTTCTTTTGTAAAATGATTTGTGGCAAATTTGTTTGGTCACTAAAGCATCCTTCCCCCCTGAGCCTGTATGTGATTTTTATAATCGTATTCCCCCCTGCATACACACACATCAAAAGGGGGGCTCCTTTTTTTAATGTAAAGATTTTTTTTTTTAAGGTCACAGCTTACTGTCACAATAGACAGGAGGTACAAAACTCAAGCCAGCTTTGTCCCATCCTGATGGGGGAATTCTGGCCGATTTCTTTCCTAAAATGCAATTCTAACCTTAAGTTGAAATGGAAGGGGTGGCTCCTCCTCTTCTTGCTGAGAAGAGAAGAGAAGAGCTATGCAAATAATATTCCTATCTATGGTTCCCCCCCCCCACAAGATGCAAATCCTTTTGGACTTACAACTTACCTGGACCTCCCAGTTATAAGCTAAATATAATTAAACATCTGCAACCTTACAGCAGGAAAGGGGTTAAAAAAGATACCATTTGGGTTGGGTTGGGAGAAGTTTTCTCTCTCCCAGCACCCACTCACCCCCCCCCCCCGCCCCCAATCATTGACTTGCATTTCTCAATAGGCAGTGACCTCCATAAATCTGGTGAGAAATTAATATAATGTGGTGGGCATTTTAGTATAGTGCTTTAGAGATGACATTTGGATTTAATTGGTTTGCCTTCCGTTTGCCAAATACTTCGGACGCATTTTATTTATATATTTGGGTCCTTGCCTTTTCTAGTGATTATACTTTTAGTCAGCTGGCACTGTGTGTCTTTCATTTTCAAGAGAGGGTAATACTGAAGAGTATAACATACCAGGAGGGGGGGAGGAAACAGGAGGAAACTGAGCTTGCTTTGCCTTAAATAAGCAAGTGCTGTGGCAAAATTGTTTAGCTCTCTTTTGACCTTTTGAGGTCAGGTTGGACTAGTTATGTTATCTCTTAATGCTCTACTTTTCCTTGCCTGGTAACAATTAGAGGTTTTAGATAGAGCTGAAATGAATTTGGGGTGGGGACTTTTAAAAACATTTGTCTAACATGAGCTTCTTTGGAAACTTAATGTTAATAGTTCCCTAATTCATAAAAAACAAAATTATCAAAAATAATGTATGTATGCTTACAGAAAATGGGAAATTTCTTCTTTTTCCAGGACCACTTATCATAAAACCTTAATAAATAGTGAAAACAACAACAAATGAAATGAAATACATAATTATTGTGCTTGCATCTTTTAAATTGGTCTGTTGCATTGCAGGAAAGTTCAAGAGCTCTGACTTGCTGTATCCCTCAAAAATAAAAAAGGATGTCAGACCGAAGGTGGAGGCTCCAAAACAAATGACAACATAACTGTGTATTCAGTAAAGCCATACAAATTGTATAAAAATTGTCTGTGTTTTATTTGTTCCCCAAATACTCCCCAATTCAGTATTTCCTGTTATGGATACTGTTGGCATTTGAGAGTGTTTTTTTTTGAGGGGAGGGGGGAAGCAGACCTAAAATATTGGTGCTTAACTTTACAATGAATCACAATTAAGATGTAGTTTTTGATCAAAATGTTTTCTTATATCCATACGTTTTTAAGGTATATGAAATTGTATTTTTAAAGTTCATTTTATAATAGACCACTTGAGGCAGCGGTATACAAGCCTTGTTGGTTGAAATGAAATGAAATGTTTCTAACAAGTAGTCACCTCCTTGCACAACCTGGTTCACACATTACATGTAATGAGTGTACAATCTGTGAAACTGTGTACACAAGAGCTGAGTTGCAGAAATCAACAAGTGTGCACTCTTTCGCACAGTGTAGATGTTGTTGTTGTTTAGTCATGTCCAACTCTTCATGACCCCATGAACCAGAGCATGCCAGGCACTCCTGTCTTCCACTGCCTCCTGCAGTTTGGTCAAACTCATGCTGGTAGCTTCAAGAACACTGTCCAACCATCTCGTCCTCTGTCGTCCCCTTCTCCTTGTGCCCTCCATCTTTCCCAACATCAGGGTCTTTTCCAGGGAGTCTTCTCTTCTCATGAGATGGCCAAAGTATTGGAGCCTCAGCTTCAGGATCTGTCCTTCCAGTGAGCACTCAGGGCTGATTTCCTTCAGGATCTGTCCTTCCAGTGAGCACTCAGGGCTGATTTCCTTCAGAATGGAGAGGTTTGATCTTCTTGCAGTCCATGGGACTCTCAACAATCTCCTCCAGCACCATAATTCAAAAGCATCAATTCTTCGGCGGTCAGCCTTCTTTATGGTCCAGCTCTCTAGTGGATATTATCTGTGTTCAGGGCATGTAACGTTTAAACAAGCCTGTTTACACTTTGCAGAGGGCAGTTCTTTATTTGCAGGCATCTTCTGTTTGAAAGGCTATCCCTTCTAAGTTTGGTTTGAAATTTAAAAAACAAACTGAAAGAGCAGAGACATTGAAGTTGCCCACCAGCCAGCGGCAGAGAATACGCCCACGCTGCCCAGGGCAGGCACGCTCCCGAGGGGGGTGGGGGGCAGAAGGTGCCCTCCTAGTGGCATGCGTGCCCTGCAGCTGGGGGTGGAGCAAGCTGCCCATTGGGCAGAGTGAGCCGCCGATGGTGGACATTTGGCATGCCACCCGCCCATGACTCCCAAGCCTCCCCTAGCTGTCAAAACAAAGGGGGAAGGAGGAATGCTGCCGGGAAAGCGGCACAGCTCCCCCCCCCTTACCCCGATGGCTAGGGGTAGGCTTGGGAGTCATGGGTGGGAGGTGTGCCAAATGTCACCCCCCTCAGTGAGGGCACCCAGAACGGGCTGCCCCCACCGCACCCCCCTTCCTCCACCCTTGCCATCAGCAATTAGCACAGGGGTAGGCAACCTAAGGCCCGGGGGCCAGATGCGACCCAATCGCCTTCTCAATCCGGCCCATGGACGATCCCATTAATTCCTGTCCCATAAAACAACAGTTGCATTCTGACACCACATCCTCTAAACCAGGATTGCTAACCAGGTGTCTTGGCCAAACCAGAGTTCTGACCTCACTGCAAACCATGGTTTGACCAACCAGAAAGTTATTTATTATGCCAAGTGTGGAAGGAGAAGGAAAGATTTTGTGCATATATGTCTCGTTTGGGCATCATTCCAATGACTTCATAAGATCCATGCAGATACACTATACTTTGGAAGGGAAAAGTCTGATTTTTGCCTATTTTTTTCCTCTTCACTAAATATTTCTTAAATGAAAAAGTCAAGTTCCCACTACTTTTTACTGTGAATTATAACCGATATACAGCTGTGTACTCTCTCTCTCTCTCTAGATATATATATAAGTCAAATTGCTTCACCTAAGTAATTTAGGAGTTGGCTGACGGGTTGATCTCATTGCATCACTGACAATTAATATCAATATCTTAGAGTGATAAGATATTGAGTAGTTTATGTTGATGCCATTGTTTAGCTACAGCAATGAATTTGTCATCACCAGTAAGAATAAATTAGAATGGGCTGGGCCAACACAATCAGCAAATCAGCAAAGGAACAGGAGCTAATCCATTCAAGTGAAACTATGAATTCCTACACATCAGTCTGTGGGCTCTAATATTGAAATCTATATACTATTCAGCCAGCCAGCCATTCGCATATGTTATCACACAGGTATAATCAAGGCAGCTATCAGAATAAAAATTGCACAACACAATAATAGCAGTAATTACAGCTAAACTACAGGGGGGGGGGTTTGTTTCGTTTTTACATTTTATAAAGCAATTGCATCTCTCTTGGTGTGTTATCTGTTGGAGGAATATACACAATTACACACACACCCATGCAGACTTCTTAGGATGCATGGCTACAACTGCACAGTACGTACATGAATTGGTTAAAAGCAAAAATTTGGTACAAAGGCTCAAGGATACCAATGAGGAGATTTGGCTTGGCTGCAGTATATGTGAAGAGGATCTAGGTGTTTTAGATTATCACAAGCCAAACATGAGCCAATAATAATAATAATAATAATAATAATAATAATAATTTATTTATATCCTGCCCTCCCTGGCCAAACCAGGCTCAGAGCAGCTAACATCGTACAAGTAAGGCAATGCATAAAACAAGCGATCAATAAATTAAGATACATCCCACAATTAATTCAAACAAATTAAAATTAAAACAAGTGGCACTCTTCAGGTTAAAATTGAAGGCGGTTACCAACTTTCCATTGATATTATAAGGAGCTATGAGCGGGCTGTGAACCTCCTTCGTGCTTTTTCTTATCCAAGGAGAAAATGAGTCAGACTGAACCCCTGACCAAAGGCCTAGTGGAGCAGCTCCATCTTGCAGGCCCTGCAGAAAGATGTCAAATCCTGAAGGGCCCTAGTCTCTTGTGACAGAGCGTTCCACCAGGCCTTTGGTTGAGGCAAGTCTGATCTCTCTGGGGCCCGGAATCTTTAGGGTGTTGTCATTTGCAGACCGTAAGGTCCTCCGTGGAGCATACCAGGAGAATGCAATGCGGATGCTAGAAAAGCTAAAATAAACTTTGGCTGCATTAAGAGAAATACTGTGCCCTGGTCATGAGAATCAGAATTGTAAAGTTGGAAGGCACCCTGAGGGTCATCTAGTCCAACCCTCTACAGTGCAGGAATCTCAACATGTGGTCCCCCATCCAGTTATGTAATACTTCCACTGTATTCTGCACTGGTCAGGTTGCATCTCGAATACTGTTTCCAGTTTTGGGCACCATATTTTCAGAAGGAAACAGACAACCCAGAGTATCTCCAGAACAGTGTGGCCAGGATACTAAGCAATTTTGGAAACTAAGTCCAATGAAGAATGATTGAAAGAGCTGGGTATGTTTTGCCTGGAGAAGACAATACAAAGAGGATACCTGATAAACATCTTCAAAAAAATAATTATTGTCCAGTAGCACCTTAGAGACCAACTAAGTCTGTTCTGGGTATAAGCTTTCATGTCCACGGTATCTGAAGAAGTGTGCATGCACATGAAAGCTTATACTGTACCCAGAACAAACTTAGTTGGTCTCTAAGGTGCTACTGGACAATTTTTTATTTTATTTTTATTTTGACTGCGTCAGACCAACACAGCTACCTACCTGAATCTAGACATTGTCAAGTCTTTCAAGGGCAGTCATACAGAAGGTGGTGATGGTTTATTTTCTGTTGTCGCAAAGGGCAGGACAGCAACCAATGGGTGAGAAATGCAGGTGGGCAAACAACAAAGGAAACCAGTGTGGTGTAGTGGTTAGAGTGTTGGACTAGGACCTGTGAGACCAGGGTAAAAATCCCCACTTGGTCATGAAGCTCATGGAAGGATATTGCACCAGGAACTGCCTCTCAACCGAATCTATATCGCACAGTTGTAGAGTTTGAGGGGTAGAACCATGTACGTCACCTTCTTGAAGAAAAAAGATGGGGTAAAAATAAAATTAAGTTTGCAAGGTAATTGTTGGACCATTGCACAGTGGAGCAAATTTCCATTGGAAGGTAGAAGTGGTAGAAGTATCATTTGCTAGAAATATCTAAGTTCAGGTAGGATAAGTCATCTTCCAGGGATGCAATAACTAAATCCTGCATTGATCAGGACTAAAAGACCTCCCTCCTGCCAACCTAGAAGTTCGAAAGCACGTCAAAGTGGAAGTAGATAAATAGGTACCACTCCAGCAGGAAGGTAAACAGCGTTTCCGTGCACTGCTCTGGTTCGCCAGAAGCAGCTTAGTCATGCTGGCCACGACCCGGAAGCTGTATGCCGACTCCCTCGGTCAATAAAGCGAGATGAGCACCGAAACCCCAGAGTTGGTCACGACTCGACCTAATGGTCAGGGGTCCCTTTACCTTTACCTTAGAAGACCTCCAGAATCCCTTTGAATGCTATCATTTGATAATACTATGAAAATGGCTGGTTGTCCAGCAGCACAACTTCATGAACGGGGCATGTTTTCAATGAATGGGGCTTCCTCCCAGGCAAGCAAGCCTTCGACTTCAGCATAAAGGAAGGTTGCTAAATTTAATGCATTGCAACACACGGTTCTTAAGTTTTGTTCTCCCTCTTGCATGTGAAGATGCAACTGCTGCATCAACCACAGCCATCCCAAAACTCAGGGGCTCTGTCCCTGGTGACGTTACAGTACGCAAACCAGTGAAATGGGACAGGAAAGTCATTTCCCAAGCTATTTCCTGTCTTCCTGCTCACTGCATTCCTGCACATAAACCTTTAATTCATTTCAGAAAGCAAAGGTCATGGCAAAAAGTCAGGGGGGTAACCATGCCCTTTTGTCAAGCAAAGGGGGTAAGAGAGATTTTCAAGAAGGGTTACTAATGCCAGGTGTTCCTACTCATACAGTGCATTAAAAAGGGTATCTTTAAACTTTTTACTTTTTTTTTGCTAAAACATTCCCCTTCCCCAAACACACTGCAACCATCTAAGCCTCAGGACTGAAAATAAACTCTCTGTGTAACAGGGCAATAAAATATGCATATCAGCATTTGTGGGAGGCCATAGGTCTGCCTTGCTTAGCGGGGAAATTTGGACTGCTAGTGACCCATGGATTGTCTATTTTAAAGCCAAGCTTTATGAAAGGGGCACAGCCTTGTCTGAATGAAAACACACGTACCGTGTTTAACTTAAGAAATGATTTGTTTATTCATCTTTTCGTGATTGATTCATGTGAGAATTTATAGACAGCTGGATTCTGGGAAGGTGGGGGTTAAGCCAAACTGGGGGGGGGCGTGTTATCTGTATAAATAGCTATCAATGTGCACATTAACACTTGGTACTGTTTGTGCTGCATCTTCCCCAGTAGTAATCTGATATTTTGCCCATAGTCATCAGGGTGATAAAGCTAATTCACACATGAAATGCACACCACTGGATTTTTTTGGCTGTGAGTCCTGCAATGCAGGGAGTTGGAATAGATGACCCATGAGGTCCCTTGCAACTCTACAATTGTATGATTCTATTATGATTTGCAGTTGATTTGTCCATAGAAAAGCCCGTTAAAAAATGCCTCACCGAATCTTTTTTAGGCTTGTTCTTAGTGTCGTCATTGCTTGGAGTAAATATATTAATCTCTCAACTTACACACATTTAACTTGACTAGTAGCCATTGATAGCCTAACCCTCCATGAATTTGCCTAATCCTCGTTTGAAACCATCCAAGTTGGCGGCTTCCCGTGGAAATGAGTTCCATGGTTTAACTATATGCTGTTGTGTAGGACTTTTTTTTTATCTGCCCAGAAACTTCCAACACTCATCTTTATCGGATGTCTAGTGTGATGAGAGGCAGAGATCAGCTTTTCTCTATCCACTTAAACTGGACTTGGACTCACAGCTCTACTTATAGAGAGGCCACCTCAAAACAGAAGACTTGCGCTCTATAATGTAGGCCATAGGACCACCCTAGTACATGAAGAAACATGGTGCCCCGTGCATGTGTAAAAAGTATGCATGCCAAAGGGACCTACTTCAAAGCAAAGAGGGGGGGGAAGGAAAGTCTTTGTATGGTTTGTGCTTGTCCCGCAAGGGAAAATTAATCACAACAAATGCCTTTGATGCACTTTTTTTCCCATTTAATCTTGACTATGTCCAAGAGGAGAACTTTTTTTTTTTTTGGTTAATAATCTTGCTTCCCACTTCTCCCTTCCATGGAAATCTTTTCCCTCCCCCACTTAAACCTGAAAAGGCTCCCGGGTTTCAAAGAAGGATAAAATCGAGCTCTTATTTCTGTTCAACTTCAGAATAACAATTGCGGGATTATCTGCATGCTTACGCTGATTTTATTAAAATCGAGATATGTTTACTGGAGTGATAGGGATCTCATTACCAGGAATGCTCCTTGCTAGCCCCCCTTTAAGCTCCACTGGTTAATTGTGTTTGTTGAGATAAGCCACATGACATGTTCAGTTTCTCCGACTAAAAGAACATGGGTTCCATTCAGATGCAAATGCCCAAGAGAGTTTATGCATTCAAAAATTTGGCTCCTGAATAGTTTGCTTTTGCTTAACAACTTGGCCTCGGACATTCCATTACTTGACAACCGAGAGACTATGAATACAAGAGGGGGCAAAATGTTATTAAAATATTTTATTTTTCTCTAGTTTCTCTCCATTTGGGTGAGCCACATCACATAGCCTAAGACAATGACGTTTAAAGGCTAAAATCTCGACAGCATGGGGAAGAATGTCTCTCTAGTCCTATTCTCATGTTGTCTTCCATGTTTTGACAAAACTCTAGCCTTCTGTGCCTCCACTGCTGCCTGCGCCCCTGGGTGCTGTGCATTCAGGCAGACTGGGAACGCTTGGCCAATCAAGGTTGCCAACTGCAAACACAGTTCCTACTTGCGTAGAGTTCTACATGCCTAGTAGAGCCAGTTCTCACTTTCAGCCAAATATACACAGTGTAGGACCAGCCAGTACAATCCTGTCCTCCCTTCCAAACATTAGTTCAAAGCATGGAAGAGAAGGTGAAAAATGGAACTTCTGTTATTGATTCTGCAGCAGTAACATTACCAGTGTGCCAAGGGTGGAGTTCAAATAAATAAAGGTGTTTTTTTAATAAAAAAATAGAAATAAAAAGTTGACAACCCACCTTGGAAAGTTGTATTTATTTACTTCACCCATCCATCTCTTATCTTTCCTTCACCATAAGGTCTTAGAGCTGTTCGACAGTGGAATTTGCTGCCAAGGAGTGTGGTGGAGTCTCCTTCTTTGGAGGTCTTTAAGCAGAGGCTTGACAACTATATGTCAGGAGTGCTCTGATGGTGTTTCCTGCTTGGCAGGGGGTTGGACTCGATGGCCCTTGTGGTCTCTTCCAACTCTATGATTCTATGATTCTATGATTTACAGCAATATTAAAATTCCCCCATGTGAACATTTCTTTAAAGAAAGCCCTGACCTGTGGTTACTCCCCAATATGGACTGCTCTACAGACACATGTGGGGTCACTCAAGAACTTGCTGCCCCTTGGCCAAGCATGGTGACAGCACAAATACCAGGTAGGTAAAGGTAAAGGACCCCTGGACAGTTAAGTCCAGTCAAAGGCGACTATGGGGTGTGGTGCTCATCTCGCTTTCAGGCCTAGGAAGCCAGTATTTGTCCACAGACTGCTTTCCGGGTCATGTGGCTAGCATGAGTAAACCACTTCTGGCACAATGGAACACCATGACGGAAGCCACAGTGCACAGAAATGCCATTTACCTTCCCACCACAGTGGTACCTATTTATCTACTCATGCTGGCATGCTTTTGAACTGCTAGGTTGGCAAGGAGCTGGGAGAGAGGAATGGGAGCTCACCCCATGTGGATTTGAACCAAGAGGCTCAGTGGTTTAGATCACAGTGCCACCCGTGTCACTTAAAAACCAGGTATGAACATGACACATGCTAAGTTCTTCCTAAAGGATTTACCCATACATTTCCACCTTGGTATGTATGGGATCATAAACATTTGGGGGTGATTGCAAGTTTGCACATATTATCACTGGTTACTTGTAGCCCTTCATTTATGACTAGGAGTGATCCTTAGCAACATTTGTTTGTTTCTGGCTGACAGTTTTCCTCTGTGTGTGGTCCAGATTTGGGATGGGGCAGAAATTTGATTCAGTTTGCATTTAAAGCTGAACTTGCGTGTTCAGACCCAGAAACCTCCCCCCTAAATAAATTCACACTTGACTCAAAATTTGGTTTTGGTTTTTGGCAGAATTTAGGCCACAACTTCATTGATTACAGAAAGTGAATGGTTGCACAGGCCCTGGTTCAACTAGCTCCCTGCCATGCAGGTAGCGCTGACTCAGGGTTCCAGCATAGGTGAGCCAAGGGTGAACACCTGGATAAGCGGAAAGCCGGGAACGGGCTAACTCCGCCACCCAAATGTCCCCCTGGACTCAGGCACGGGCACAACCCCCCTCTCAGGGGTTGACCAAATCATCAAGTTCCCTTCACATAGGGATGGCGAGAGCGTTCTCCAATCCTTATCACCTGAACCAGAACTTATCCACAACCTTACAAGTTGTGATGATTTGCTACGCGGTAGCAGGCGAAACCCAAACGGCAACAGCCAATCAGCCAAGTGGGGAAATTCCTGCTGTGCCCCAGTCCCAATGACAGATGAAACACGACGGCACAGCAAGGTGAATTGCAAAAAATGCCCTAAAAGTAGGGAGAGGTGGGTGGGTGTTCTGAATGCGCGCGCCGAAAGAGGAAGCTCTGGGTCACATGCATGGGTATAAATAGGTCCCTCGAACTGTTTGGACTGCGTCCCATTGGCCAGATTGCACCCAGCTACGAGGGACCTATCAATCAGGTGTTGTGCCTGACCAATTGTACCCACCCACAACACAGGGTGTCAGTTTCCAGGTCTCACTGCAGTAAGGTAAAGGTAAAGGGACCCCTGACCATTAGGTCCAGTTGTGACCAACTCTGGGGTTGTGGCGCTCATCTTGCTTTATTGGCCAAGGGAGCCAGAGTACAGCTTCCGGGTCATGTGGCCAGCATGACTAAGCCGCTTCTGGTGAACCAGAGCAGCGCACGGAAACGCCATTTACCTTCCCACCAGAGCGGTACCTATTTATCTACTTGCACTTTCATGTGCTTTTGAACTGCTAGGTTGGCAGGAGCAGGGACTAAGCAACGGGAGCTCACCCCGTCACAGGGATTCAAACCGCCGTCCTTCTGATCAGCGCCACCCGCTTCCCCTCACCAAAGTACATGCGCTCTTTAAGGTAGGACCCGATTTGT
Source organism: Podarcis cretensis (assembly GCF_951804945.1). Classification (NCBI taxonomy): domain Eukaryota; kingdom Metazoa; phylum Chordata; class Lepidosauria; order Squamata; family Lacertidae; genus Podarcis; species Podarcis cretensis. The sequence continues at coordinate 18,613,298 of NC_137175.1, forward strand.
CAAATTTGCACTTTCCAGAATAATAATAATAATAATAATAATAATAATAATAATAATTTATTATTTATACCCTGCCCATCTGCCATCTGGCTGGGCTTCCCCAGCCACTCTGGGCGGCTTCCAAAAAAAATAATAATTAAAATACTGTAATACATCAAACTTTAAAAGCTTCCCTAAACAGGGCTGCCTTCAGATGTCTTCTAAAACAATGTGAGAACCAAAACATACCCGCCCTTCAAATTTTGCACTTCTCCAAATTTTGCGATGCAGTTCTCAAACAATTTTTTTAAAAAAATGTATAGGTTAGTGAGGGATGCACGTGCAAATGACTATATCGGTAAAAAATGTACTATTTATGGATAAATTGCTCTGGAAAATATGTGTACATTAGTCAAAACTGCATACAAATATGTGTTTACTGGGGAAAATTCACATGAAACGTCTGAAAAAAATGATTAGGATTTCTTTTTCATTTAAAAAAAATTTTGCAAATTGCTGCAGAAACTGAAGTTCAGTCTGGGAAAATGTGAGAGAACCAAAATGGCATTTCACTGGCATGCACCTTATTAACAACAGGGAGGAGAGGGGTTTTGCTAAGGGGTGCAATGGTTGCAACTGTGGTGGCTCATGCTTCCTAATGATGGAAGGGGCTCTGGCTTGGAGCTGATAGCTAACATGATCATTGCTTGTTTTCCTGGGCTCCCTTCACTGTAAAGGTAAAGGTAAAGGTACCCCTGCCCGTACGGGCCAGTCTTGACAGACTCTGGGGTTGTGCGCCCATCTCACTTAAGAGGCCAGGGGCCAGCGCTGTCCGGAGACACTTCCGGGTCACGTGGCCAGCGTGACATCGCTGCTTTGGCGAGCCAGAGCCGCACACGGAAACGCCGTTTACCTTCCCGCTGGTAAGCGGTCCCTATTTATCTACTTGCACCCGGAGGTGCTTTCGAACTGCTAGGTTGGCAGGCGCTGGGACCGAGCAGCGGGAGCACACCCCGCCGCAGGGATTTGAACCGCCGACCTTTCGATCGGCAAGCCCTAGGCGCTGAGGCTTTAACCCACAGCGCCACCTGCGTCCCTCCCTTCACTGAGGCCTGTCTATTTTTCTGCCGGGCTCTGTGCAACAAAATGCTTATTTGCTATGCATTCACAGCCTTTTGTCCCCACTACATAAAGTGGGAAGGTTGCACTGAACACAGAGAAATGTCCCTAAATATATATTGTGTGTGCATCTTGCTGCTGGCTTTAGAGAGCCACTGCGCCAGCCATGTTGTGATTGGAGGCTATTCATTGTCCTAGTACGTTAATTCAGGGGGGGGGGAACTTTGGCTAAATTAGGGAAAGTTTAGGTGGAAACTTGGAGTGAATCTGAAATAAATCTCATTTGTGGCACCCCAACGAAACCAAACAATTTTCTCCTCATGCTTCCCTGTACATACAATGTGACTCGTTAAATTTTTGAAAATCTTCCTGAGTTACGTTGGTTGTCTGCATATTCTGCTCCAAGAAAAGAGGTTGCAAAAATATGGGGCAGCAACTCAATAGGGTTATAAAGAGAAACAAAGGAAAAACTAAAGGGGACAAATGAATCCCTTCAAAGTAATGGCAGAGTGAAAGAGCCGAGGATGGAAATGAACTAGGGTTGAGCATACCATAGAATATAACAAATATATATAGTTACTCGTGCACACTTCTTATGAGTGGTTCATATAAAATACGCAGTTCTATTCTGTGCTTTTCCAAGCAAGATTAATAAGAAGCAACCTTTCATTTCTTAAGGATAAAGTGAAATAAAATTTTCTGAGAAGCGTCGCATGCAATCTGGGGGACTGAAAAATGGCATTATTTGGAAATACAGTGGTACCTCGGGTTAAGTACTTAAATTGTTCCAGAGGTCTGTTCTTAACCTGAAACTGTTCTTAACCTGAAGCACCACTTTAGCTAATGGGGCCTCCCGCTGCTGTCGCACCGCCAGAACACGATTTCTGTTCCCATCCTGAAGCAAAGTTCTTAACCTGAAGCACTATTTCTGGGTTAGCAGAGTCTGTAACCTGAAGCGTATGAAACCTGAAGCGTATGTAACCTGAGGTACCACTGTAGTTGCCTTTGCTTTGTTTGCTTACGTAGGGCACAGTCCCAACAAACACACCCCAATGTCGAGGATTGGGGTGGATGACAGATAGTCAAAACTCTGCCACTCTCACCAGTAGAAAGGGTCATTTTCTGCTGTTGCCATAGCAGAGTCCCAAGCTGTACTTGGGGAGGAAAGTAGTCACACTTCTTGTAGCCCATGGAACGTCCTCAAATGGGGCATTTCAAGTCTGGGTGCCCATAGGCTTTGGAAAATACCATCTTTGAATTTTCCCTTACATAACAGCTTCCCTGCAAGTAAAAAACAACTAGTGCACCAATGAGAAAAGAAGCAGGATAGAGCAGAACTTACTGTGCTAATTTTCTCATTACAGGGAGTTGTTTATATGGGAGAGCCATCATAAACCTGAACCTCTCCCTACAACTTGACATCCTCCACTGTTTGCGTGGACCTGGTCTAACAATGGATTGAGACCAAATAATTGGAAGAAAGAAAATGCTTCCTTCAAGAGAAAACAGCTCGTCACAAGAGGAAGAGAGTGAGGATTGGTCCACTTTGATATCTCATTTTGGTGCTTCCCCTTAATACTGTTTTTTGTACTGGTCTATGATACAGTGGGCGGGACGCAGGTGGCGCTGTGGGTTAAAGCCTCAGCGCCTAGGACTTGCCGATCGAAAGGTCGGCGGTTCGAATCCCTGCGGCGGGGTGCGCTCCCGCTGCTCGGTCCCAGCGCCTGCCAACCTAGCAGTTCGAAAGCACCTCCAGGTGCAAGTAGATAAATAGGGACCGCTTACCAGCGGGAAGGTAAACGGCGTTTCCGTGTGCGGCTCTGGCTCTGGCCAGAGCAGCGATGTCACGCTGGCCACGTGACCCGGAAGTGTCTCCGGACAGCGCTGGCCCTCGGCCTTTTGAGTGAGATGGGCGCATAACCCCAGAGTCTGTTAAGACTGGCCCGTACGGGCAGGGGTACCTTTACCTTTACCTTTATGATACAGTGGTACCTCGGGTTACATACACTTCAGGTTACATACGCTTCAGGTTACAGACTCCGCTAACCCAGAAATAGTACCTCGGGTTAAGAACTTTGCTTCAGGATGAGAACAGAAATTGTGCTCCGGTGGCACGGCGGCAGCAGGAGGCCCCATTAGCTAAAGTGGTGCTTCAGGTTAAGAACAGTTTCAGGTTAAGAACAGACCTCCAGAACAAATTAAGTACTTAACCTGAGGTACCACTGTACAGTCATACCTCAGAAGTCGAACAGAATCCATTCCGGAAGTCTGTTCGACTTCTGAAACATTCAACTTCCAAAGCGCGGCTTCTGATTGGCTGCAGGAAGCTCTTGCAGCCAATTGGAAGCTGTGGAAGCCCTGTTGGACATTTGGCTTCCGAAAGAATGTTCGAAAACCAGAACACTCACTTCCGGTTTTCGATCGTTTGGGAGCCGAGGTACAACTGTAATTGTGTTGTTTGCTAACACGCCGCCACTCTGATGCCCAGCAGAAATTAAAAGAGAGAATGTGCAAGGAACATGGTGTTACACTCGTGTGCTTTCTTATCACCAGAAGCTTATAGGTTGTATTGTTCTTGTTCCAACAGAATCATAAAGTCATTCGTTGCGAGAAGCTGCCATCCATAGTTACCTCTGAACTACCACCCCGCTCTTCAAACACAAGGACAGTCTTTCCTAAACGCCCCTAAAGCTGTCCCTGGTTTTGTGCAAATCTGTGGCTTGATTAGACGTCAGATGTTGTGGGCTAATTGAGCACCAGATACGCTACCAAGGCTGGATACTGGATGTGCTGATTCACCCATGCAGCCAGTAATAAAACACCTTCCACAGGGGACAGCTTCAGTTAAAATTTAATTTAAAATACACCTCATTAAATAGCAATTAAAGAATTGTTTGCTTAGGCTGTTTAGTGCTTTCAGTCTCAGTCTGGAGTGTTTGTAATATCCTACAGGAATGTGCTCTGAGACAGAACAAATGATAGCTTTGTTACAGAGCAGAGTTCAATTGATAGGGGACCATGGAAAATATTAAGGGAAACTTTTAATTTCTAATAAAGAATTGTCAAATGCTTAACACCACGCAGCTCCCATAATTCCTATGGGAAAGCCATGACAATGAAACTGGTGTAAATCCAAAATCCAATATAAGTTTGTAGCAGATACATTCCCTTGGCCTAACCTACCTCACAAGCTTGTTGAGAGGATGAAGTGAAATTTCCACCCTAAATCCTTAGGACATAGAGAGAAGAACAAAATTATTCCCCAGGGAGGCTCAGAGGGTGCCTTCATTCCATATATTTAGGCCCCAGGAGAGAACATTCCTCTTCAACCAGTCTAAGGCCTTTTCAATATGTTTGGGGTGGTGTTTTCTATTATTATTGTGTGTTGTGTGTTTTTATTTTGTAAACCACCCTGGTTTGTGCATGGTGCACTACTGGTCTTCCTATAGCCATTAGGGTAAGGAATGTAGATGGAAGTGGAATCTAGTCGTTTGAACTGGCTTGTCTTTTGGAACGAAGGCACAAATCTCCTTTTACCCACAACTCATTTTCAAATTGGTTTTTGCATCTACCAGATGCATTCATTCCTCCTCCCCCCTCCCGCCTTTATTTTCCATTTCTTAAGTTATGCATACCACAAGCAAGCTAATCAAGAAAGTACAATGCAGACAACTATTTCATAAAGCCTGGGGAAAATGAAGCAATCTCTAGTGCATGTAAAATATGTTATTTACCTTTGGAATCAAGCTGTTTTGTTAGGTACTAAGCTTAAAGGCAATCTTCAAAGACAGAAGCATCTTGTAAAAAAAATGTGAAGGAGAGAAATAGATTAGGATGGTGCTTGCATAATGATTAAGGGAAAAGTATATTTACATCAATGTAACCAAACATCTTATCTCACTTGGTACTGGCTTCTTCAAGGTCACTATTAATAGGGAGGGGGACATCCTCTTGGCTTTTGGGTAAATTCCATTGTTTTTAATTTATCTCCTTTTTCTTGGTCTTTGGCCAGAGGCCTGTTTATTCTAAAGTGCTACTTTTCAGGTGGCATATAGAATTTTTTTGCCTATGAAAATGTCTGTATATGTCCAGGCTTCCCACCCACACCCGGGGGGGGGGGGAGAGTATATGTAAATACTGGCAACCTCATGACTGAATGTACAGGGGGGAAAAGAAAAATGCCTAAATTCAAATGTGTGTTAATTTTCTGCATGAAAAAAAGGTTAGGGTGAAAATGTTTAGGGTGAAAACGCAAGTTTAATATGTCATGAAATTTTAACAGTGTTGTGCTATATACTATGTGCTGTTGTGATCATTTCCCAAGTGATCAAATTTCCTATCAAATTTGGATGGAAAGCTTTTAAAACGTACCCTCCAACAATTCTCCGATGAAAATAGGGACGTCCCATTCCAATAATGATACTTTTACTATTTATACCCCACACATCTTACTGGGTTGCCCCAGCCACTCTGGGCAGTTTCCAACATATATAAAAACATAATGAAATATTAAACATTTAAGAAATCTTCCCTATACAGGACTACCTTCAGGTGGCTTAGGGGTCGGATAACTCCATACCTTCCAACATTTCTCCAATGAAAATAGGGACATCCTAAGGGATCAAATCAGAAACTGGGACGGGTTCTCTAAATCAGGAACATCCCTTAGAGGGTCTGTTAAAATGTGTATCTGTCAGTCATCAGGGAATCCGATCCCCCCACGGAACAGGTAAACAAGAAGGCTCTTACCAATGTCTTTTATTCAATATTCACAGAGAGAGGCTTAGGAATGCAGCCTCAATGGCGTTGCTCCAAGTAATCTCCACCCCCCCCCCTTCTCTCCTCATTTGTCAACAGCACCACCCACCTTACGGTGGCCACTTTGGGCGATTTGTCTCTGAGCCCTTTGGTTTCCTACTTTCAATGTTCACAGGGTTCTGGGAGAAGGGGAGTCTGGAATGATTTCTAGTGATAACGTGTCAGCCAGCTGCTCCGGCTCTGCTCCCCCCCCCTCCCATTATTTCCCCAGCTTCTCTCCTCCTCTGCCTCTGAGCTACGACCTCCTGCAAACCATTGTTCTAAATCTATACTGTTTTCCTCTTCTCTGGAAGGCTCAGGCTGGAGAGGCGGTCTCCACCATTCCTCCTCTGTCCAGTCCCTGACAGTAAACCATATGGGCATGACTGACGTGTATTGTGGGTGCAGGATTTGTGCAGAATGGATAAGGAGCATAAGAAGAGCTCTGATAGATCAGGCCAGTGGCCTATCTAGTCCAGCACCCTGTTTTCACAGTGGCTAACCAGTTACCTGGGGACGCGGGTGGCTCTGTGGTCTAAACCACAGAGCCTAGGGCTTGCCGATCAGAAGGTCAGTGGTTCGAATCCCCGCGACGGGGTGAGCTCCCGTTGCTCGGTCCCTGCTCCTGCCAACCTAGCAGTTCGAAAGCCTGTCAAAGTGCAAGTAGATAAATAGGTACCACTCCGGCGGGAAAGTAAACGGCACTTCTGTGTGCTGCTCTGGTTCGCCAGAAAGAGGCTTAGTCATGCTAGCCACATCACCCAGAAGCTATAACCGGCTCCCACAGCCAATAAAGCGAGATGAGCGCCGCAACCTCAGAGTCGTCCGCAACTGGACCTAACAGTCAGGGATCCCCTTTACCTTTTTAACCAGTTGCCTATAGGAAGCCCAAAAGTAGGAGAGCCAGTGTGGTGTAGTGGTTAAGAGCGGTGGACTCGTAATCTGGTGAACTGGGTTCGATTCCCCGTTCCTCCACATGCAGCTGCTGGGTGACCTTGGGCCAGTCACACTTCTCTGAAGTCTCTCAGCCTCACTCACCTCACAGAGTGTTTGTTGTGGGGGAGGAAGGGAAAGGAGATTGTTAGCCGCTTTGAGACTCCTTCGGCTAGTGATAAAGCGGGATATCAAATCCAAACTCTTCTCTTCTTCTTCTCTTCTTTCCACCTGTGGTTTCCAGTGCAACACATTCAGGGTCCCTGTTCAGATGAAGACACAAACGTTGGGAATGAGCACTACAAATTCTGCATGGGACATGAATGCCCGAAAAGGCAGAGCCAGCCTAAATAATGTTGCTGTCCCAGGTCAAGGACAAAATGGTGTGCGCACACACACGCAGATACAGACACACCACAGACACAAGTGTTGGCAGATTAATTTTACTTAAGCACTGGCAGAAATGCAGGACATTGAATATGGGGTTACCACCTTTGTTCTGGCAAAAAAAAAAAAAAAAAAACAGGACAAAAAAGGTGATCGGGCATTTTTTGTTTCATCTGGTCCTGAAGTGACTTCAAAGCAATCCATTACAATCTGTTGCAGCCTAACAGGATGGCCCCTCTGGAAGTTGTCACACATGCATGCACACACATACACACACACACATGATTTTGTAAATCTCTCTATGTTTGCTACCCAGAGCTTAAATGCATGACCTTTCACACACTCTTTCAACCACATGCAGTTGGAGAGGATCCTTAACTTGGCAGAGAGAGAGAGAGAAAATACTTGAAATACCAGACAAAACTGTATCAATGCAGAATGTAGCATTTTACACTGAAATACGGGACAATCCTGTATTATACAAGACAGGTGGCCACCCTGATTGCACCTGAGCTAGCTTAGGGGGTGCAAAGTAAGCACACAGATTTCTGTCCTCTGACACTGTTCCGCATCTCCCAACATCTTCCAGCAGAAGCAGCCATCTAGCTTGCCTAATAACAAGGCCGGCCCTAGTAGACTGACATCTGAGCCAGTGTTCAGGTCACTGGTATACATATCTCTTATTTTCCTTATCAAGATGTTGGGCTCACCCCACAGGTGACAGAGCAGTGCTCCAAGCATTCTTTTGCTGTTAATATCTGCCTTTCCCCTGAGATGTAATGAAATGATTAATTTGGACTCCAGAGATTCAGAAATTCTTATAATTAAAAAGAAAAATAATAATGCTCAGAGTAACTCAGCCAGCATGCTCAGCAATTTGAATGACTGTAATGCAATCAACAGTATGACTCCTTTGTCTGCATCCAGTTCTAGAAACACAAAAAGAAATTTATGTAATTAAAAAGGTGGCCCCGAAATATGCAAGGGAAGCAAATATGATCAACCCTGCAGTACTGTAATAAATTAATTGTTCAGGAAAGGCATATACCTAGCTATTTGTAATGCACTTCGGCGCTTGTAAAACTGTCATAACAAGGGGGAGATTTTTCATTGTTAGAGGGTGGGGAAGAATCCAAGGCCTTGAAATGATGTTTCAACCACTCTGTCTTGAAATGTACTCTAAAGTGCAAAGTTTGCTGGAAAGTATTCATAAATCATAAAAAAGCAGGACTGGGGTCCAATACAGAGTGAAGCACGTTTTTGAGTCCAATGGTCCGAGTCCAACAGAGTGCAAAAGAGTGGCAGGCAGCGCTGCACAGGCAGAAGCAAAGAAGTTGGAATTTTGCAAATCAGGCACTTGGTGAGGAAGGGAAAAACAAGGTTTTTTTTACTCCAGTCACCTATGCACCTTTATTAACCCCCCATCAGTGGAAATCCATCTTTGTCACATGCATCTTGTGTGCTGGACTGAGTTGGGGAAATCATGTATACAGCACTAATAAGCACATCCAACTTCCCCCCTCCACCATCTCTGCAAATTTTAAGTGTGATCATACTTCTCCAATTCGCTATACAGTGGTACCTCGGGTTAAGTACTTAATTCATTCTGGAGGTCCATTCTTCATCTGAAACTGTTCTTAACCTGAAGCACCACTTTAGCTAATGGGGCCTCCTGCTGCTGCCGCGCCACCGGAGCACGATTTCTGTTCTCATCCTGAAGCAAAGTTCTTAACCCGAGGTACTATTTCTGGGTTAGTGGAGTCTGTAACCTGAAGCGTCTGTAACCCGAGGTACCACTGTACTCAGAGCAGACCCCTTGGAATACACTGAAGTCTGTTGATTTCAGTGGGTCTCCTATGAGAATGTTTCATACTGCACTCTCTCCAACATTACTCCAATGAAAATAGGGGCGTCCCATTCCATAATGATAATTTTACTATTTATACTCCATACATCTGACTGGGTCGCCGCAGCCACTCTGGGCAGCTTCCAACATATTAAAAAAAACCCATAATAACACATTAACCATTAAAAAAACCACCTTCCCTATACAGGATTGCCTTCAGGTGGCTTGGGGGTCGGATAACTCCATATTCTCTGACATTTCTCCAATGAAAATAGGGACATCCTAAGGAAAAGTGGGACTTTCCCAGATCAAATTAGAAACCAGGATGGCTTCTCTAAATCAGGGGAAATAAGGACACCTGGAGGGTCTGATATTGACCCTGTAAACTCTAGCTGGATCGGGGCCATGTTTAACTCTGTGTATGACAGAGCATTCTCCAATGACACATCTTGTGTGAGATGTAAAATCATTCAGTGATTCACACTGAGCTTCAAGCCTGCTCTTTAAAATTGTGATTCAAAACTGGATACGCTCCGTACTAAAGTCGTATAACACTACCATCCTGCCTAACTGGGAGGACATCCTATGTAACTCCCTGGGGCTTCTACCTGAAGGACTGCCTTCTCCTGCCACCTCATATGTACCTACTGCCTCATATGCCGGGGTCATTGTTGAAGACCCTCTTCCAAGCAGCAAAAGAAGCATCCATGGATAGCGAAGGAGGAGATATTGGCAAAACTATAGCAAGATCCATTTCCAAATCAAAACTCTTCCATATCAAATGTCTACCTTAAAATATGTACAAAACCTTTTGGGCATTTTAAACTTCATCTATATTATTTTGCTGGAAGCTTATTTTTCCACCATCTTTTTTTATTTTAAAAGTAGGTTTTTGAGTTTTAGGGTGCAACTGCATACTCAAGTTCCACTGATGGGGGGGGGGGAGTCCTGCTATACTGGCAGGATGCAAGACCCCCATGACAAAATACACCACTGGACCACCCCAAAATGCTGATCTGCCAGCAACGGTACATTGGCAGAACTGCTAAAATGGGGAGGTATATTTTCCAGCTCCCAGCACATTTAAACTATAGGGCTGTGTACATACCAGAGTGTCAATGCTTACACATGTCACACAGACTGGAAAACATGCACACATGGTATGCATCACATTGACTTTAAAACAGCCAAGTGTACACAGCCTAAGATTGCCCCGTGCCATAGTAAAATGAAGCTAAGGACTGACCATCAACAATTTTATTATTATTATTTTCCAATCTCTCCAGCATTTTCATTATAAAAATGAGCAGAAAAAAGATCTGTAACTCCTGAAGCATCTTGACTTTCCACCCTCTTTTGAAGTAATATATAATTACAAGATGAGTTACAGTCTGTTGATCATTTCTGGGTAATAACAGATAACTTTGAGAAAGCATGGTCTAAGCTTTTGGGGTTGTTTTTTTTAATGGAATACCTGTAAAACTAGCACAACAAGATGCTGTTTTCTCCTTCCTCTCCAAGACTGGAATCTAAAGCTTTAAAATTAACAAACAATGACTTGGAAGTAAATCTTGACAGTGTGTGTCATAATATACAGGTATTTGGTGTAAATCTGTTTTGAGGGAGAAGGACCGTACAAATTGATCCCTTTGCTGCTGCTGTGTTAAAAGAGACGGGCACAGCTTGTGCTTCTTAAAGGCAAGATCTTGAAGTCACATGATACAACCACCCTTCTGAGCTAAGTGTAGAGACAAAGAAAGATGCTATACATGAGGTCAAACTGTTCATCTGGCCCCATACTGCCTATCTCAAGGCTGGCACCAGGTTTGATGGGACTCTGGGCAAGGTCCCTTGGTGGGTTTTCCAGCACATGTATAGTAGCTGTGATTCCTGAATTGTAGGGGCTTAGATTGGTGACCATTGGGGTCCGTTCCTACAGTACAGTCCTAGGATTCTACAAATATGATGTAAGGAGTGTCAGACAGGATAGAACTGTGCTTAAACTGCGCTCTACGTGGGACTACCTTTGAAGGTGACCCGGAAACTACAACTAATCCAGAATGCGGCAGCTAGACTGGTGACTGGGAGCAGCTGCCGAGACCACATAACACCGGTCTTGAAAGATCTACATTGGCTCCCAGTACGTTTCCGGGTACAATTCAAAGTGTTGGTGCTAACCTTTAAAGCTCTAAATGGCCTCGGTCCAATATACCTGAAGGAGCATCTCCACCCCCCTCGTTCAGCCCGGACACTGAGGTCCAGCGCCGAGGGCCTTCACAGGGCCTTCCCTGTGAGAAGCCAAGTTACAGGGAACCAGGCAGAGGGCCTTCTTGGCAGTGGCACCCACCCTGTGGGACACCCTCCCACCAGATGTCAAAGAGAAGAACAACTACCAGATTTTTAGAAGAAGAAGACATCTGAAGGCAGGCCTGTTTAGGGAAGCTTTTAATGTTTAACAGACCTATTTTTTGGTTTTTTTTAATAGACCACTGTATTTTAATACTTTGTTGGAAGCCGCCCAGAGTGGCTGGGGAAACCCAGCCAGATGGGCAGGGTATAAATAATAAATTCTATTCTATTCTATTCTATTCTATTCTATTCTATTCTATTCAAATCTCCATTCAGCTATGGAGCTCTGTGACCACTGGCCAGTCAGTATCTCTTACCTAACTTACCTCACAAGGTTATTGTGACCATGGGTGTAGCCAAGCCCCTCCCCACAAATCAATCAAAACCAATACAAATCAATACAAATCTGAGGTTCTGCCCTTCTAACAAAAGTCTGCCCCCTCCAACCAAAATCCTGGCTACACCCATGATGGTGACAGTAACAAAAGCCGTAGCAAGTATGGAACTACCCTGAGCTCTCTGGAGAAATGATGAGTCCCCAAAAATGGTAGGGCCAGCACAGTCGTAGAAAGAATTAAAGAGTGGCGTTTCAGCCAGAAGCAATGCCATTTTTGCCCCCCATGGGGCTCTGAATGATATTGTTTATCTAGTATTTGCCTTGCTTTTATATCCAGAAACTCTTCTCCCCCCCCCCACCTCCTTTTGATTGTGAATTGCATTTACCTGGACGCACACCAAGAAGAGCTTGTAATTCCTAGATGATCTTCCAAGACCACCATTTTAATCTGAAAATGCACTTAGTTTATTTCTCCGCAGAAAGAAGAACAAACGTGTAGTGCTGTCAGCAGGACTCGCCATAACAAATGATTCTCTCAGCAGAAAAAATAAAGCAGTCGGGAAGACATACTTAACATTCTGGAAGCATTACTCCAAAATGTTGACATGCCGCTGAAAACTCACCTTGTTGCACAACTTGCATTGCTTCTGAAAGCAGGTCATTAAGATACTGTATCCTTCACAAACTCCATAAAAGCAATGTTGTGTAATGCTTGAGAAAATGTGCGTAAATGAGCGATGGGTCAGTTTCTACAGGTTTGTTTTTGATTCAGATAAGCTTGTTTTTATTCTGTTCTCTGACACTGCCGGCTCCCCCCCCCCACCTTCTGTTTCCCTGCCCCCCAAAGTGAGTGGAAAATTTCATAAGAACAACAACAGAAAGTTTCATAAGGAAAAAAACCCATCATTTTAACTATCCCATTCCATGGCAGCCTCAGTCAGGTCCCCTGAAACATGCATGGCTCTATTAGTCTTCTCTGTTACATTAGAAAACCCCTCCTAAATCAGACCAAAATCCCATCTGGTCCAGCCTCCTGATCTCACAGTAGCCAACCATAGGCCTCCAAGAAGCCCGCACATTCTGTGCCTCCCAATATCCCATGATTAAAAGGTAAAGGGACCCCTGACCATTAGGTCCAGTCATGTCCGACTCTGGGGTTGCGGCGCTCATCTCGCTCATCTGGCCGAGGGAGCCAGCGTACAGCTTCCGGGTCATGTGGCCAGCATGACTAAGCCACTTCTGGCAAACCAGGGCAGCGCACGGAAACGCCCTTTACCTTCCCGCCAAAGTGGTACCTATTTATCTACTTGCACTTTGACGTGCTTTCAAACTGCTAGGTTGGCAGGAACAGGGACTGAGCAACAGGAGCTCACCCCGTCATGGGGATTCGAACCGCCGACCTTCTGATCAGCAAGTCCTAGGCTCTGTGGTTTAACCCACAGCGCCACCTGCATCCCAATATCCCATGATTACTATAGAGCTATTTAACTGTCAAGCTCTCTTCCCAGGGAACTCTGGGAATCACAGTTTAGTGAGGAAAAACATCTCCCAGCACTCTTAACACACTATAGTTCTCAGGATTCTTTGGGAGAAGCTGTGACTGTTTCAAATGGTATGATACCACTTTAGATGTATGGTGCAAATGGGGCCTAAGTCAGCTCCATTAATTTCAATGGGTCAATGCGGAGTATAAACCTTCACCAAATAACACTTAAGTTGCCCTCCCTGAATATGCCTGTACAGTGGTACCTCGGGTTAAGAACTTAATTCGTTCTGGAGGTCTGTTCTTAACCTGAAACTGTTCTTAACCTGAAGCACCACTTTAGCTAATGGGGCCTCCTGCTGCTGCTGCGCCGCCAGAGCCCGATTTCTGTTCTCATCCTGAAGCAAAGTTCTTAACCCGAGGTACTATTTCTGGGTTAGCAGAGTCTGTAACCTGAAGCGTATGTAACCTGAAGCGTATGTAACCCGAGGTACCACTGTATGTGATTGAATCCTACCTGAAAATAGTGAGTCTGGAAGCATCCTTCCTCAAAACTTTTGTTAGTTCAGAATATAGCTGCTAACTGGGAACTGTCTTAGGTAGCACATCTCACTGGTTCTGAAACATCATCTTCATGGGCTGCTGGTCCATTTCCTGACACATTTCAAGTACTGCTGCTTACCTTTAAAGCTCTATATGGCTTGAAAGCTGGGCTCAGGGATTGCCTTTTCCCACATGTAAATGATCATGTGTTAGGATGTACTCATCAGAGGTGGGCAAGACCTTTGCAGCTGCAGTGTCCTGTTTTTGGAACACTTTCAGCACAATAAATTGATTGTATCTGCTGCGCTGCTTTGAAATCTTTGTTTTATTCTGGAGATAAACAGCTTTTTGCGACTGTACTCACTGCCCATGGAAGCCACTTTCTTCTGGCAATCACAACTCTTTTATCAAGATATGAGTACCGGCACCTCATTTTTTTACATCCCAAAAGCACTGTATCTGAGAGGGAGGGAAAGAGGGATCCATCATGACAGAATTCATACTTACAGGCAGTATATAAATCTTACAGGCAGTATATAAAAGAAACAGTAAATTAACAACCACAGTAATTACCTGTTGAAACATGAGCTTTGCACTCTTTTCTGCAATAAGTGGATAAAAGTTTAGGTACAGAAAAGAAGCATCATTCCCAAATGGTTCATTTCTTCTTATTCTTTCTTGTTTAGTTTATGGCCTACTGGATCAAAGAGAAATTTATACTCTTTTGACTCTCAACAGTATAATAAATTTCCTCTTTTTATGACAAGTTGCAGCTTACCATGCGGCTTCAGAGGTGAGCCTGCAAACAGGAGCTTTTGATAAGAAAGTACTGCCAGGCCCATAGCAGATGTCAAACAGAAGAAAGGAAAGAGGCCCATGGCTTTTCTTCCAAAGCAGCCATTTTTTTCAGTTGCCATGACAGTGTTAATAGGAGTTTATCATTTTCCCATGCCGGCCGCATACTAATGAGGGATCAATTCATGAATGTTATCTGTAAAGGCTAAGAAAGGTCTCTCTGGCAGCTACAATCTTATTGGAATCACAATGCAGAATGCTTGCCGCTCAGCACGCGCGCGCACACACACACACACACACTCCAGCAAGGGAGCACTTCATAATTTTATGACGGATGGGAGCTTCAGATACTTTGCCTTGAAACTATCTGCAGAGTAAACAAGGGGTAGCAATGCATTCCTTGCATAAGTCATGACTTAGCTTGCTCAATGAAACTCTGAGTTTGCTAGCAGCTACTTTGCAATGGTAAACTTTTAGGCGGGGTGGGGGTGGGGGACATGATTTAAGCTTCTTCCAGTTATTATATTTCATTTAAGGACGTGTTCCCAATGACCCCAAAAAGTAATGTCACCTCTGCAGGCAGAGTAATCTCAAGGAACCATATTCTGTTTATGCGTCCAATATTGAGCACCATCTACACTGATTGCAATAGCTGCTAGATAAATGATGTGTGGCTGCACAACTTGAGATCACCCTTCCTGCAATAGAATTTGTAGATGCACTTCCAGGAAAAGTGCAGGCAGCCCAGAGTAGAATTTAAATCTAAGGTCAAATTTAGAAACTGGAGGTGTTTTGGTCACACTTTGAAAATGAGCTCCACCATGACCCTCACCTGTGGAATATTGAATGCACTTTTAATGGAATTGTCCAGTTTTCCTCCAACGCTTGTCTGATGCAGTTTGGCTCAACTGAGTGTGCCTCTCCTTTTTGGCCCATCTATCTTCCTTCCAAAATTTGGTCCTGTTATAATTGACCCTTCAGAAAAACAACAATACAGTGGTACCTCGGGTTAAGTACTTAATTTGTTCCGGAGGTCCGTTCTTAACCTGAAACTGTTCTTAACCTGAAGCCCGATTTCTGTTCTCATCCTGAGGTAAAGTTCTTAACCTGAGGTTAGCGGAGTCTGTAACCTGAAGCGTATGTAACCTGAAGCGTATGTAATTGGAGGTACCATTGTACTCACATCCGCACCATACATTGAAACACTTCAACATTCACAGCTTCCCCCAAAGAATCCTGGGAACTGTAGTTTGTTAAAGGCGCTGACCTTGCAGAGCTATAATTCTCAGTGCCCTTGACAAACTATGGTTCCCAAGATTCTTCATGACTGTTAATGTGGTATAAGAATAATAGAACGATAGAACTGATGAGTAGGAAGGGACCCCAAGGGTCATGTAGTCCAACCCCCTGCAACGCAGAAATCTCAACTAAAGCATACATGACAGATGGCCATCCAACCTCTGCTTAAAAACCTCCAAGGAAGGAGAGTTCACCGCCTCTCATGAATGTTTTAAATATATGATGTGTACCAAAACAGCAGTACAGGACGTTCCTGTTGGGACATGCCCCCTGTAACCTGTACAATGATTCCCATTGTACATCTGAAATGCTCTCTTCTCTAATAATAGTAATAGTAATAGTAATAATAATTTTATTATTTATACCCCATCCATCGGGCTGGGTTTCCCCAGCCACTCTGGGCAGCCCCAGTCAAAGGTTGTGGCCTATTTTGTCGAACACCATTGACAATATGCATTTGCACAGTGCATCCTTATTTTTATATAGCTGCCCCACACAATTATATGCTAGAATCTCACCCTGGTTCTACCTCTGAGTTTCTAACAGGACAAGTAAACTTGTGATTTCATTTAAAGTTTCCATTCTTCTCCTCTGAAAGGGAAAAATCTAGTTCTTGTTTGGACAGCTTTGGTAGGTCCAGAGGGGAGAGAGAGGGGGAAAAAATTGGGCATTATGGAGAACACAAAAGATTCACTTTCCATGCATTAAGCTTTTCAATTGCTTTCCTAATGCAAAGTTGGACGGAATAGTACAGGAGCGGTGGGGGTGGATCATTTTGTGTCCATGGTCAGATGTCAATATTGACAAAAATAAATGGACTTTAACAATAGATGCTTTCACAGATGACGGTCATAGGGCTAAAGTGTCTAACGAAATCTTGGATTGTGGTTGTGCTCTTATTTTGTGGGATATTATTATTGTTGCCACTATTGCTTTGGTGGCTGATTTAAGACACAAAGAGAGAAAGAGGTTGGCTTTAAAAAGATGAAGAATAAAGCCATTTCAGGCAAGGATTTGAGGGAAAGCAAGTTGTGCTGAAACGGCTGCATACGTTTCTTGATCAGAGCTGTTTTGGAGCTGCTTTACTGTGTTCTCCTCAGAGACTAATGCGCATTGTGCAAAAATAAAAATGAATCTTGGCATCAGTACTATGAGATCTTACTTGTGAGACCTCCTTGCTTGCCTGGATGCAGAGATGGGGTTGGGAGCGCACAGAAACCTCTGACTTCTGCCTGGCTAGAATGTAACCTGCTGCGCCACCCACTTTCGGCCTCTGCCTTCATCCAGCTCTGGTATGTGGCCCCCAGAAGGGATTGCAGCCCCCTGCTGAAAGAGATTCCCTATCCCTGGTTGAGATAACGCATTCCGTGATTCCAGGGGTGTGGAACCATTTTTGGTCTGAGCACCACATTCACTCCTTGGGGCTGCATGTCAAGGGTGGAGGGAGCCAGAGTGGACAGAGCAACAAATCATAGATTCATAGAGTTGGAAGGGACCATGAGGGTCATCTAGTCCAGCCCCCTGCAGTGCAGGAATCTTTTGCCCCATGTGGGACTCAAACCCATGACATTGAGATTGAGGGTCTCATGCTCTACTGACTGAGCTTTGCGAATTTTAACATATACAGTAGACTCACTCGCACCTCCCTCTGTCCTCCATCCAGGCTAGCAAGAAGCATTATCAGGGTATGAGGACATGTGCCAGACAGACCAAAACACCCAAAGCATGTGCTGGAGAGTTTGTGGCCTTGGCTGAGTCCCACAGGCCAGATCAAGAGATCTAGAGTAGCTGCATTTACCGTATTTTTCACTCTATAAGACGCACCCGACCATAAGACGCACCTAGTTTGTAGAGGAGGAAAACAAGAAAGCAACACAAAGCCTCTTGAGTGAAGAGGCAGGAGTGCTCCGGCTGTGCTCAAGAGGCTTTGCAAGACTATCCTGAAGCCAGGAGACAAGAGGGATTGGTGCGCACCGATCCCTCTTGTTCTTCTGGCTTCAGCGATAGCTGTGCAACCTGCATTCGCTTCATAAGACGCACACACATTTCCCCTTACTTTTTAGGAGGGGAAAAGTATGTCTTATAGAGCAAAAAATACGGTAATTCCTGGGCCTGCGGTTCCCCATCTTTGCACTATTCCATGGATATTCTCAGTGTTTTGTGGGATATCTCTCTCTAAACCTTCTCCTCCGATGATTCTAGCCCCCTTGAAAATCCTTTTTGAATCACAATCTGATAAAACTTTGATATTTTCCCTTTTACACCTGGCACGATGAGTAATTCATAGGGCTGTCAGATACGTCTATTGATTAACGAATGCACACATTGATTAACCAGTTAAAACCTGGACAGTTAATCGATCGAAACATTTTAAAGCTGTTGACAGTGCGAAGGCAGGGCTCTCGTGTCTGTAAGAGGTGCGCAGCAGGAAGATGTTCAACAGGTGAGACTTCCCCTCCATCGCCACACCAGGGGAGGTTTGTGCCTGTTGAATCTCCACAGGAGACATGCAAGAAAACAACACTGAGTCGGCACCAGTCTTCATACATTCATGAAGAAAAGAACATTCATGTACTTACCAAATTAATTCTAGTCGGCGATCCCTTCTGTAACTGACTCTGAACGTCTTTAAAAAGCAGGCAAGCTGAGAATCATGTCTTCCAGTGAAAAGGTCAGGGGCCAATTTGCTGATTCATTCAATTCCCACTCCAATAAAAGTCCATAAATCCTGCATCAACAGAGGAGTAAAATGAAAAGTACATTAACAAAAAAAAAGAGTATAGCAAGGCTGTATATTACATCATTGAAAGAGGTACATTTCTACATCCTGGTATGACTACACAAAGTTAAGCAGGATTTGTCCCTCTTGCCAGCATTTCTTTACATGGGGCAGCTCTATAAAGCTTGCCTCGCCTGGGGGCAAGACAAACACCTGCCTGCAGGTGTGCAAGGAGGGGATGGACCAGGACAATGGGCAGGCTGGCAGCACTGGAAGCACCTGCTGCCCCAGCTAGGCATGCGCCAGTTACACACATCAAAGGGGAGACACCAAAGGGGTTCATTTCTATGGGGGCAACCCTGTGGGGGTGGAATGAAGGCATGGACCAGCCCCCTGGTGCTAAAATTATGGTTTGAATGAGTGTGTTGTTGTTTTTTTTAACTTGGGTGGGTGTTGTTTATTTGGGGGGGGGAGGTTTGTTTTACATGGTACTTAAGGGTTATATGTTAATTTGTATTTTGTATTAGCATTTTTGGTTTTATAAGGCTGATTAATACCCTACAGCCTTTTAATGTGTTTGTGGGTGCAAACCAGCCAATGTCAGGCATGTTTATATCTCATTGATCTCAGCCCGAGAGTAAACAGTGAAATCCATGGCCCCTAAACATGTATTAATGTAGCAGAAGGGCACACCCCATCCCCACTGTGACAGCCCCATGTTAAAATCAACTTTTACCCTCAAATAAGGTTATGTTCCCTCAATGCTCACTCTTTACAGCAGATTCATCCTTATGTGGACTTAAGATTGGATCTTGATTAGATTCGGGCTCAGATAGCACTCAGAATAAATTGCATTCCTTTTCTGTTTTCTTTAAATGCCACACTGCCCCAAAAGGCTGCCTTTTCTGCTCTATTCTAAAGAGATAGAGGACCCTCTGGGCTTCAGTATCACTCCTTTTAAATCTTTAAGAGCCAATATGTTGCTTCAGTTTTCAATTAACATGACGCCACTGTTTCAACTGTTATAAGTTGCACCCTTTGGAAAGTTTGGTTTCCCCATTTGGTTTATCCAAACAACCCCTACTCTTGTTTTCATACAATTCCAGTGTATTAAGCTGGAAACTGCTGTGGCAATAACTCTTGAAATTCCTGTTTTGATGTCATGGGAACCTTGCAAGGGAAAAAGAATCCGTGTGACTTTTATCCAGCATTTGTTCAGTGCTGTGTGCGCGCGCAGGGCGAGCATGAACACGCTCTCACTTCCGTTAAGACCAATTCACTCATTAAATGACAGCCATATTTGCGCAAATATGCTGCGTTTTGGTTATTTGAAGGTGGCTTGAGCACCTGCTTAAACTCGGTGTAGACTCACTCCAAGAAACTACAGCCAAGCCTGCTGTCTCCCACATATCCAAGACCATTGTGAATGCATATCTGTCCTTGGGGACAACCCGACAAAAGCAGAGCCCTGTGGATCAAGCCAATAGCCTATCCAGTCCAGCATCCTGTTCTCACAGCGGCCAACCAGGTGCCTATGGGAAGCCCAAGCGCACAACAAAGACCTCCCCATTATTAGACAAGGTGAGGAGGCCCACCTCAGACAGCACAGGAACACACCTACCATATATCAAGCCAGACCATCGATTTGACTAGTTCAGTATTGTCTCAAACAGGTTTCTCATGGCTATGCCTGAGGTTCGACCTAGGATCTTTTACATGCTGTAAAGCACATTTTCTACCACTGAGCTACCGCGCTTCCTTTAAACCAGGGGTCAGCAACCTTTTTCAGCTGTGGGCTGGTCCACCGTCCCTCAGACCATGTGGTGGGCCGGACTATATTTTGGAGAAAAAAATGAACAAATTCCTATGTCCCACAAATAACCCAGAGATGCATTTTAAATAAAAGGACACATTCTACTCATGTAAAAACACCAGGCAGGCCCCACATATAACCCAGAGATGCATTTTAAATAAAAGCACACATTCTACTCATGTAAAAACTTCGCCACTTAGTTCAATCTTTATTACGGTCCAGGGACCCAACAAATCATCATGTAAAAACACCAGGCAGGCCCCACAAATAACCCAGAGGTGCATTTTAAATAAAAGGACACATTCTACTCAGGTAAAAACACGCTGATTCCCAGATCGTCCGTGGGCCGGATTGAGAAGGCGATTGGGCTGCATCCGGCCCCCGGGCCTTAGGTTGCCTACCCCTGCTTTAAACTATTACAGGGGATGACAATAGCAATTATTTAGTTTATTTGTTTCATTTTCACCATAACAAGGGACAGTGGTGTGCGGTCAGTGGACTAGGACAACTGGGCCAGTCCTCTAAATGTTCCCATTAAATTAGAGTATTAAAGCCTGACACCTCCTTCCCAAAGCCCAGGAAGCTTCTGCCAAGGGTGCAAGGGCCTTCCTGCCACCTTCCCAAAGCTCCCCCTCCCTAGACATTACTTCCTTCCCTGACATGTTGATGCCTGACCCTTCTGTGACATACAGCTAGACTGGTGACTGGGAGTGGCCGCCAGGACCACATAACACCAGTCCTGAGAGATCTGCATTGGCTCCCAGTACATTTCCGAGAACAATTCAAAGTGTTGGTGCTGACCTTTAAAGCCCTAAATGGCCTCGGCACAGTATACCTGAAGGAGCGTCTCCACCCCCATCGTTCTACCCAGACACTGAGATCCAGCGCCGAGGGTCTTCTGGCGGTTCCCTCCCAGTGAGAAGCCAAGTTACAGGGAACCAGGCAGAGGGCCTTCTCGGTAGTGGCGCCTGCCCTGTGGAACACCCTCCCACCAGATGTGAAGGAAATCAGCAGCTATCTTATTTTTAGAAGACATCTGAAGGCAACCCTGTTTAGGGAAGTTCTTAAATATTTAATGCTGTATTGTTTTTAACATTCGATTGGGAGCCGCCCAGAATGGCTGAGGAAACTCAGCCAGATGGGCAGGGTATAAATAATAAATTATTATTATTATTATTATTATTATTATTATTATTATTATTATTATTACAATATCAGCACCACCTTGCATGGGTAGGACCCCCACATACTGACGTCCTGCAGTGGCCCCTGAAGTCTGCAACAAAAACGTTTGCTCATGAAGCAGGCCCTGGTACACACCCAAATGCTATTCTGGACAAAGTGCTCTACATAGGAGGGGGGCCCACCAGGAATTGGGAGTTGCCACACGGTGGAATTTGAGGTCATTATGCATAGCGGATATGTCTACATGGGGGCCAAACAGCAGCTAGATTAGCACCCCCCACCCTTGGGCTTTTCTACCTCAGATGGAGCGTACAGTATAATGAGTTCTTTCATATTTGGCCTTTTGTCATGACCACACCTGTTGGAGGCTGAAAGACGGAGTGCTCTGCTAAAACAATTTTATGAGAATTCAACTTTAACAACTTCCAGTAAGCCATTCCCGACGGCTGTTTACTCCCTCCACCACCTCCCGCCCCTGCAGCCACTTCCTACTTCTGTCTGTAGAGCACAAAAGTTAATTCCCAGTCTAATGTGAACATGCCTTCTTTGGGTATTATACGTTTGGCGTAAACATATCCTGCAGCCCATAAACACCCGTGGCCATTTATCAATGCCATGAAAGATGTTTATTGCCCAAATATGAAAACGAAGATGGGATTTAGCACTTAAATAAATAAGAGCTGCTTAATTCCTCATGGAGTTAGATCTTGAATTAGAGCCAAAAGGAGACTTTACTCCAATATAACTGACAAAATAAAGCCACACCTCATTGCAAATACAGTTCAGTTTTGTGAGGCAAATAACTTCTAGATTTTTGAAACAGATGGCAGCAATTTTGCCATCCTGCATTTTACAGTAGCCCTTGCATGGGACAAATTGTTGAAAGTTAAAGAATTTTTTTAAAAAAGTTGAAGGGAAGGGGTGCCTATAACCAGGACGTTAATAAAATCCCATTTTGTCACTTCGACAGCACACCCAGAGTGCAATAACTAAGCTTCCTTTCCATACCCCCTTGTGCTCCTTTGTATTGACAGATGCCATTTGTTCATTTACGACGTGATAATAAAAACCTTCAGCTTCACTGAATGTTGTTCTTTTCCTCCCCTGACACAGGGGCACCAAATGGTTTGTACTAAACACAGCGGGCATTTTTCATTAAAGATCATAACCAGGGAAATGAATGAGAATTGAGGAAACGAAAGCCCTAAAATTAAATAATTAGTGTCCATGTGAAGAGCGAAAGTGTAACTCCAAGGAAATGAGAGTTATGCTCCCATTGTCCTCCAGTGCATTAAAAAAAACAAAAAACTTCCCCAGACATAATTTGCCTCAAGATTATCGTTTTTATTGGGCAAGAAATCTGACATGGTTAAGAATAATTTCTACAGCCCTGTTAAGCTGCTCTGTTTTTATATACTCTATAACTACAAGACATCATTGTGAATTAGAAGATAGTGGCTCCAGGACTGCCTAATCATGTAAGAGAGATTTGACCTTGAATTAAGCAAAGCTAACCCCAATACAGTATTCTGTTTGGTATCCAAAACTGAATCTCAAAGGTTGCTATATCATTAGGGATGAAAACAACTGAGGACAAAAATTGTCCAGGAAAATTCTCCTTGATTTTCATGCAAGAAAATCTAATTTCATTCTGATTTCTTATTATTATTATTATTCTAAACTTATTAGTTTTAAAAGCTACAGAACAAAATCACAGCTAGCAAATTTCCCTAGACCTTCCCTCACACACCATACATTCTGTCACCAGTACAGAACTCAGGTGATAATTATGTTATCCTCTTTTCTCATTTTTTCCCCCTACAGTAATTCAATATAACTTACAGTTCAGGAGAATCTAGTGGTAGCTCAATTTGTCCGTCCTCAGTTATGGAAGACCTTGCAGTTAGGAATTTACGGGAAGTTCCTACGGGACCGCCTCTCCTGGTATGTCCCACAGAAGAACTTACGGTCTGCAAATAAAAACATCCTGAAGATCCCAGGCCACAGAGAGGTTAGGCTGGCCTCAACTAGAGCCAGGGCTTTCTCGGTCGTGGCCCCAATCTGGTGGACCGCTCTGTCACAAGAGACTAGGGCCCTGCAGGACCTGACATCTTTCCGCAGGACCTGTAAGACAGAGCTGTTCCACCAGGCCTTTGGTCAGGGCGCAGCCTGACCCCCTCCTCTGGCAATCTGCACAGAATTTTGCTTAATGGTTGCCATCAATTTGATTTTAATTAATTTTTATAATGAAAGGTTTTTAGAATGTTGGATTATTTTGAGGCCAGCTTCGGCTGGGGAGGGCGGGGTATAAATAAAATTTGTTATTATTATTATTATTATTAAGTGTGAGGGGACGTTGGGTAGTATTCGAATGAGTCATAAATTAATGGATAAATAGTAACAGACTCACTGAAAATCAATAGATTGAAGATAGTCATGAGTACCTTTGGTGTACTCTTTTTGAGTTCTTCTTCTTCCTTGGCGATCACCCATAGCCGAGTAAGATTGTCTTCCATGAACATGATCTTAACAGTGAGTCCATAAGTGACTGCAGAGGTGAATTCTGGACCTGCACGTCCTTCCACAGTGGAGACATAGGTTTCCGGGTGGGAGTTGATCACGGCATGGATTTGCCAAGCGTGCCTTCCCCATGACACCTTGCCCTTCCACCGACCTCGTCTCGGTGCCGCCGCTCTAGGGCCAGGGACTCCCGGTTTTTGCCCTTTAACGGGCCCTGCAAGCGCCGCCGCATGGGGAGAGAACATGAATGCATCCCCCTCAACTTGATGTTAGACTAAAGAATACCTTGCCAAGGCGTAAAACCTTTACGTTTCCTGGGCCAGTTCACTCCAATGGAGATCCCTACATAGGCCAGATCGCACGCACCCATGATTTCTGGTGTCCGCATCTGAACAGACACGATTTCCAGCACCACAAAAGCAAGTCCCCGCCCTGCGCCGATTTAGCACAGCACGCGAGGACTCGCTCGGACAGCTCGGTTTGGGGGTGGCTCATGGGCCGGTTAAACGACCCCCACAGGCCGCTTGTGGCCCATGGGCCTTAGGTTGCCAACCCCTGTTCTATGTGTGCCAGGGGGTCATATGGGAGAAGGCACTTTCTTGGGGCAACCCAGACTGCTAAGAGCTGCAAAGATGGGAACCATGATCTTATACTGCATCAAGAAGCAAACACAACCAGAAAATTCTTTTAAAAATCTAAATATTAACAATAAGACACTATTTATGTGTGTGTGTGTCTTGGGAGAAACTCCGTCCTATTTGAGCAATATGTTTGTAGGCTTCCAAACGACAAGATCTGGCGTTTCTTTAATTTAAATTCTGGTTGAGAATATTTCTTTAAGCACACGCCTTAAATCTGGACATATGTGTAATCTCATTGTTTCAGTGGGCCAGCTCGTTACGGTGGAAATTGATTAAGATTGATGAAACAATTTTGAAGAGCTATAATCATTAAAACAAATCTTCACAATGAAGAACCCGGCCTCATTCACATAAACATCAGCTTCATTTAGTATGATTTTTTTTGAAAAACAAAAATAAACAACGCAGCTCTTAACTTTGATTAGTTCATTAAGTGGTTAATTAACTGAGCTAATCAAATTTCATCTTGCAGGAACGTCGAGCCGACCAGTCAATCTTAATGCATAGCCTAAAAAAATTAATTCGGAAAATAAACATGCAAATTTGGCTATTTAAAAGGGTGAACAAACTAATGAATCACCAGTGACAAACTAACAATAGAAAAATAATGGAAATATAAAATACTTTACTAGGAAAGGAAACTACCTCATAGAATTTTTTTCTGCACAAGTCCCTCTGAAATTTCATCTGCTCTCTCACACGGGCTGTCTTTCTTTCTATCCATTCTTCCTTGTGCGGAGTGTTGTCTTTAATCCATCACTTCCTCACCCTCACCTGAAGCTGCGATACATTTCTTTTTCTTTATTTCCCAACTGTTAGGAACCACCTGGTTGTAATAAAACCACTAAGCAATTTACCAAAATAAATAAATAAATAAAAGGTCCAGAAAGGAGAAAGACCCATCAACTCATGGTAGAACATCTTCCTTACTTGCAGAAGAAAGATCCTAGGTTGAGCCCCTCATCATTTTGGTTGCCATTTTCTGAATCTTGTTCAAAACTAGGTAAAATGATGTTGGAAGTTGCTGCTTGTATCTCCCTAAATGTACAAATAAAGACATTTTCATCCATACTCAGGAGCAGCTGGCGGTAGGGGGCATGGCACCATGAACCTGGACTCCTGGTAGAGGCAGCATCACTGCCACTTACCAGGGGAGCAGGAAGTGGGGTGGTGAGGTCAGAGCAGTGAGGTTGCACCAGTAGGAGCACTGGATTGGCTCCACTGGTATCCCCAAACCACCCTGCTCTTGCCACCGCCCTGCCCCATCACCTCACCATCTCATCACATGGCAGCAATGCCACTGCCTTGAGTCCAGAACCACTGTACTGTCCTGGCCACTCCTGACAGTACTTGAAAACTTCCAGGTGAAAGCCTGCCTGGAACACCCAACCATTTGAGGAGTATTCAGATGATACTACTGTCAGAAAACTCTTGAGAGTCCCATGGACTGCAAGAAGATCAAACCTATCCATTCTTAAGGAAATCAGCCCTGAGTCTGAAGCTGAGGCTCCTATACTTTGCCCACCTCATGAGAAGAGAAGACTCCCTGGAAAAGACCCTGTTGTTGGGAAAGATTGAGGGTACAAGGAGAAGGGGACGACAGAGGACGAGATGGTTGGACAGTGTTCTTGAAGCTACCAGCATGAGTTTGACCAAACTGCGGGAGGCAGTGAAAGACAGGAGGGCCTGGCGTGCTTTGGTCCATGGGGTCATGAAGAGTCAGACACAAACGACTAAACAACAACAACAACTGTCAGAAAAGAGGGATGCTTCCACCTACATGAGTACTGATAATGTCAATGAAGAGTCAGCAGCATGACTTCATTCAGTAAGCAACCCTTCCCTCTCTGATTTATCTGTTTTGCAAAAGGGGTTCATTGGCAACCTGAATTCAGGTTGTACAATCAAAGTGGATTTGATGCTTTTACCCAACAAACCTGCTTTAAAAGCGGGGGTGGGGACTTCTATGGCAAGGAAAGGGAGGGGAGGAAAATACACTGCAAAGTGGGCAACAATTTCTTGATGCATCATCATAAAACCTACCCATGAATAAATATTGATGAATGGTCAATAAACAGACACTACCATGTAACCTCCCTGCAATTTTCTTGAAAACAAATCAGGATAAATGCTCAGTAAACAGGTTGCCTAGAGCCTCTCTCTCTCTCTCTCTCTCTCTCTCTCTTGTTTAAATGCCTAAGGGCTCTGCCACTGTTTCTCTCTTTTTTGTGCTGTGGTGCTCACTCATAAACACAGGAATTACAGTCAAGCTGTCGCCTTGGGAAAAATGACAACATTAGCCTGACCCAGCAGGTCTTTTCTTACGTTCTTACTGGGCATATTTTTAATTGTGTTGTTTTGATTGTTTTGTTGTTTGCTGCTCTAGACTCCTTTGGGAGGAAGGATGGGGGAAATAATCTAACCAAAAAAAACCTTAAACAGCCACCTATAGTAGTTCAAGTCAAATGACTTTCATAAATTAAGTACATTAACTGGTTAAAAAGCATTTGATTAATCCATTCAAATGGCTGAATCATTGCTGTTGGCATCTGTCTCGAGAGACAATGGAAGAGTACACCATCAGGGATAAAATCAAGCTGTTGGAGAGTTATGGCGCCTACTGTGGCTGTAGAGAAGAAAGAGACATGTTTTGTTGCAGCTGGGGCAGATGAAGGCATCCGGTTTTGCTGCTGCAGATGCACCATGGCGTCTCTTCTCCCTGTGCTCCTCCTAGTGGCCATTTCTCCTCTGGTCAGTGCTGTAGATACACAACCTGACTGTCCAAGAGTTTATGTGCCAGCAGGCCTAGTGCCTGAGGCCAGCTTCCCATAGATCACATCCTTGATTATTACAGGAATGTGGGCTTAGAAGAGTTCATCATTGTTGGGAATATGTTGTTGAATCATAAAGCCACTGTATCTCTAAGTGCCTTTTGGTGGGGAGCGGGGAGAAAGCAACTTTAGACCACAATCTATTTTATTCATATTATATAGGCACTAGCTAGATTGTTGCAAAGGACTGGTTGATGTGTTCATATTCCCTTATCTCTTCCTTTGGTGCAGAGTTAACTAATGGTAAAGTGAAGATAAAATCTTCCACAAACAGCGAGCTGCCCACAAGGTTGCTGATATGATTCTGTTTGTGCGTTTTCCATTTTCTGTCTTGATGGGCTTTTGGTTTTCTCGACTCCTGCTGCCCGTTATTGTGGTTGTGAAGAAACCGAGACCAACTACTGCGCGAGGCTTTTCCTCTGAACGAGGAACCGGTAGCAGCAAAATACACATAGGTATCAAAAATGCAGATAACTCAACACATATAGGACTAAAGTGGGTGGGGAAAGGTGGGAAATAACTAAATTTAAAGTGCAAGAAAGCAAGGACAATATCTCAGATCAAGAGGGAGTTTGCATAATCCTTTCTGTGCAGTGTGGTATACCCTAAAGAACTCTAAAATGATTTCCATTGTCACATGAGGATCAATGAGATAAGGTGTCTTCACCACTTTGCACTCTCTAAAGTGTTGCAGAAATAAGTAGAAATTGACTTAGTCTTGATGCATACTATTTCAAGTGAGATGGAGACAGACAATTCACCTACGGGAGCTTTTGGGAAAAGACTGGGTAATCATCTAAGTAAATAATGCCTCCTTCAACTCTGTCAACACTGTATAGGCACCTTTATTAAATTAATGACACATCTGCTGTTATCAGTAAGCCAGTCATCCTTTCCTGCCCCATTATTTATCCCAGTGGCTAGAGGTGGGAAATTTGGGGCGGAGGTGGGGAGTATAAAAACCAGGATGATCAAGTTTCAAAAGCAAAAATAACAAAGGGCCTAGCTGCCCCCTAAGACTCTGTCAGGGCCTCTAGCCCAGTGTTTTTCAACCTTTTTTGGGCAAAGGCACACTTGTTTCATGAAAAAAATCACGAGGCACGCCACCATTAGAAAATGTTAAAAAAATTAACTCTGTGCCTATATTGACTATATATAAAGTAATTCTCTTGAATAGGAATCAAATAAACACAAAGAAAGTATTTTATAATTACTTTATTATGAAATAGTAAGTAAACAGAAATATGAAAAATTATAAAATATTTTATTTATAAATCTTTCGAATTTTTCAATTTTTCCCACGGCACACCAGGCAACATCTCGTGGCACACTTGTGTGCCGCGGAACAGTGGTTGAAAAACACTGCTCTAGCCCACAAAGCTGAATGCCACAAGAAATCTGTTAGTTTTTCAAGTTACTATAAGAATCTGGTTGCCTCCAGGCTGCTCATATTTTGCAGGGTTCAAAGCCATGCCAGAACTTTTAAAGGTAAAGGTAAAGGTACCCCTGCCCGTACGGGCCAGTCTTGACAGACTCTGGGGTTGTGCGCCCATCTCACTTAAGAGGCCAGGGGCCAGCGCTGTCCGGAGCCAGAGCCGCACACGGAAACGCCGTTTACCTTCCCGCTGGTAAGCGGTCCCTATTTATCTACTTGCACCCGGAGGTGCTTTCGAACTGCTAGGTTGGCAGGCGCTGGGACCGAGCAGCGGGAGCGCACCCCGCCGCAGGGATTCGAACCACCGACCTTTCGATCGGCAAGCCCTAGGCGCTGAGGCTTTAACCCACAGCGCCACCTGCGTCCCTGCCAGAACTTTTAAGTATGTGCAATTAAAGAGTGTTCTGATGCCCTAGTGAAACAAATCCATTTTATTATTTATTATTATTTATTAGATTTATATGCCGCCCTTCATCACAAGATCTCTGGATGCTTCACATGGGGGTGGGGGAAGGAATCAGATGTTTCACAATTTGGAAAGTGAAGGGAAATGCATTGAAAAGTGTGGGGTGAATGATAATCAGAAGGGATTTGCCATCAGAAGGGAGAGCAGAATATTCCTTAAAGCTGCCCATCAACAGACAGCAGACTGAGCAAGGACCACAGGTCACCTGTTCAGTCTTCAGCACAATACTGAGAAGTTTTGGGTTTCTACTTAAATTATAGTAGTTATTTCTAAATGTGCATCAGTAAGTATATGTTGGCACCTGTAAATTTAATGCAAACCTGTGTATTTTCCCCCACTCTTTCCCCCTCTTTTTAAAGACATCTAGGTGGCCACTGTGAGAACAGAATGCTGGACTAGATAAGCCATTGGCTTCATCCAACAGACTCTTCTTAGGTTCTCTTCAAAACGTTAGCCATTTGGCAAGGGATATTCTGAAACGCCACTGCTGCCTTTACAACATCCCTCCTGACCTCCCTATAATATCAATTCAAATAGTGTGTTTATTAGCTCGACAGCTCATAAGAAACAAGGCCTGGCCCATTTACCATTTATAGAGCAAATATAACCATTTGACTGGAGTACTCAAAGAAATAAGAATGCCTAGTTCCTTTGCTCAAGCCAACTGCTCAGATGTCTCACAGGATAAATCCCTTTCCATTAAAAGCAACAGGGGTTTTCACAGGGCTTTTAATGAGATATAGATTGTATCTCTACGGCTAGATCTATGCATGCAAGATGATAAAGATGGCAGAATGGACTATACCACTTTGGACCACAGAGAGGTGGTCCTGGGGTTTTTTTAATGTTCTACTGTTGTTTTATGTGTGTGTGTGTGTGTGTGTGTGTGTGTGTGTGTGTGTGAACAGTCTCTAAGAAGAAAGCTGGCAGACAGGAAGAAAGTTCTAGCTCAGTTGTCTTGCCACTGTGCTAGTTTTCTACATGCAATGGAGAAATTTGATGGCTCTACCTGCAGTGTGAAATGGTACAATCTTTACAACTACATTCCCTTAAACCTTTGAGAGTTCCACCACCACATTCTTACCCCATTCAGCTACCCAGCCAGTGACACTTTGACACTGGGTCAGTGGCAGAGCATCTTGCATTGCAAGCAGAAGGTCTCAGGTTCAATCCCTGGCGTCTCCAAATAGGGCTGAGAATGATTCTTTCTTGAAACCCTGGTGAACCGCTGCCAGTCCAAGTACAGACATATATACATAATTTTATTTGTATGCCGCCTTTCCATAATTAAAACCATGCTCAAGGCGGCTTTCAACATGAAAAAAAATATACATAATTATAAATATCACAAAAGTAGCCATGGATAATAATAATAATAATAATAATAATAATAATAATAATAATTTATTATTTATACCCCGCCCATCTGGCTGGGCCTCCCCAGCCACTCTGGGCGGCTTCCAAAGAATATTAAAATACTATGATACATCAAACATTAAAAGCATCCCTGAACAGGGCTGCCTTCAGATGTCTTCTAAAAGTCTGGTAGTTGTTGTTCTCTTTGACATCTGGTGGGAGGGCATTCCACAAGGAGGGCGCCACTACCGAAAAGGCCCTCTGCCTGGTTCCCTGTAACTTGGCTTCTCGCAATGAGGGAACCGCCAGAAGGCCCTTGGTGCTGGACCTCAGTGTCCGGGTAGAACGATGGGGGTGGAGACGCTCCTTCAGGTATACTGGACCGAGGCCGTTTAGGGCTTTAAAGGTCAGCACCAACACTTTGAATTGTGCTCGGAAACGTACTGGGAGCCAATGTAGGTTTTTCAAGACCGGTGTTATATGGTCTCGGTGGCCGCTCCCTGTCACCAGTCTGGCTGCTGCGTTCTGGATTAGTTGTAGTTTCCGGGTCACCTTCAAAGGTAGCCCCACGTAGAGTGCATTGCAGTAATCCAAGCGGGAGATAACCAGAGCATGCACCACTCTGGCGAGGCAGTCCACAGGCAGATAGGGTCTCAGCCTGCGTACCAGATGGAGCTGGTACACAGCTGCCCTGGACACGGATTTAACCTGTGCCTCCATGGACAGCTGTGAGTCCAAAATGACTCCCAGGCTGCGCACCTGGTCCTTCAGGGGCACGGTTACCCCATTCAGGACCAGGGAGTCCTCCACACCTGCCCGCCTCCTGTCCCCCAGAAACAGTACTTCTGTCTTGTCAGGATTCAATCTCAATCTGTTAGCCGCCATCCATCCTCCAACCGCCTCCAGACATTCACACAGGACCTTCACCGCCTTCACTGGTTCTGATTTGAAAGAGAGGTAGAGCTGGGTATCATCCGCATACTGATGAACACCCAACCCAAACCCCCTGATGATCTCTCCCAGCGGCTGCATGTAAATGTTGAAAAGCATGGGGGAGAGGACAGAACCCTGAGGCACCCCACAAGTGAGAGCCCAGGGGTCTGAACACTCATCCCCCACCACCACTTTCTGAACACGGCCCAGGAGGAAGGAGCGGAACCACTGTAGGACAGTGCCCCCAGCTCCCAGCCCCTCAAGACGGTCCAGAAGGATGTTATGGTCGATGGTATCAAACGCCGCTGAGAGATCCAGCAGAACTAGGAAACAGCTCTCACCTTTGTCCCTAGCCCGCCGGAGATCATCAACCAGTGCGACCAAGGCAGTTTCAGTCCCATGATGAGGCCTGAATCCCGACTGGAAGGGATCCAAATGGTCCGCTTCTTCCAGGCGTGCCTGGAGTTGTTCAGCAACCACTCGCTCAATCACCTTGCCCAAGAATGGAAGATTTGAGACTGGGCGATAGCTGGCCATCGTGGCCGCATCTAAAGATGGTTTTTTAAGAAGTGGTTTGATAACCGCCTCTTTCAGCGGGTCTGGGAAGGCTCCCTCACGGAGGGAAGCATTCACCACCCCACGAAGCCCATCACCCAGTCCTTCCCGGCTAGCTTTTATAAGCCAGGATGGGCAAGGATCAAGGAGACAGGTGGTTGGTTTCACTCGTCCAAGCAGCCTGTCCACATCCTCGGAGGTAACAGATTGGAATTGATCCCATGCAATTTGACTAGACAGGACTCTAGCACTCTCCCGCCCCGGCCCTGCTCCCACGGTGGCGTCTACCTCTTCCCGAATCTGAGCGACTTTATCTGCAAAAAACTTTGCAAAATCATTGCAGGAGATCATGTGGCCCGTACTGGGCCCTGATGTAGCAGGTGGTTCCGCTAAATTGCGGACCACCTGAAAAAGTCTCCTGCTGCTGTTTTCTGCAGATGCAATAGAGGCGGTGAAGAAAGTCTTCTTCGCCGTCGCTACCGCCACTTGGTAGGCTCGACATTGAGCTCTAACCTGTGTCCGGTCAGCTTCAGAATGAGTTATCCGCCACCGGCGCTCTAGCCGTCTCAACGATTGTTTCATTGCCCTCAGATCCGTGGAAAACCACGGGGCTCTCCGGGCTCCATGCAATCGGAGAGGGCGCTTCGGAGCCAAACAGTCAATAGCCCTGGTTAACTCCACATTCCAGCGGGCCACCAGGGAATCAGCTGAAAGGCCATCAACATGGGATAAAGCATCCCCTACCACTCTCTGGAAACCAATTGGATCCATTAAGTGGCGGGGGCGGACCATCCGAATCGGTCCCACCTCCCTGCAGAGGGGAAGGGTCGCGGAGAAGTCCAGTTGCACCAGGAAGTGATCTGACCATGGCACTTCTTTTGTTTCACTTTTAGTTAGTGTCAGGTCACCAACATCCGTAGAGGTAAACACCAGGTCCAAGGCATGTCCACGGCTATGGGTTGGGCCAAACTTATTCAGGGACAGCCCCATGGAGGCCATGCTTTCCATGAAGTCCCGAGCGGCCCCTTGTAAGGTCGTGTCGGCATGGATATTAAAATCCCCTAGGACAACCAAACTAGGTGTCTCCAGGAGAACATCCGCCACGACCTGAAGCAGCTCGGGCAGGGAATCCTTGGTGCAGCGGGGAGGTCGGTACACCAAAAGGAATCCTGTACTGCCCCTATTGCCCAACTTCCAGAACATGCACTCAGAGAACTGGGTCTTCCCAATAGGACGCCTGGTGCAAACTAATGACTTCCTAAAAATCACTGCAACCCCCCCTCCCCGCCCACAAGGCCTGGGTTGCTGTGCGTAAGAGAAACCTGGTGGACAAGCAGCAGCAAGAACAGGCCCATCCGCTTCATTCAACCAAGTCTCTGTTACACATGCCAGGTCAAATCCCCCATCCATGATCAGGTCATGGATGGCAGTGGTCTTATGAATCATTGACCTGGCATTGCACAGCAGCACCTTCAGGTCATGTGGGTATCCCTTGCTGATTCTAGTATCCATCTGGTCAGGACCAGACCTGGAGGCAGGGATAGTCCTCAGACAACGACTAAACCTGCCTCCTCTGTAATGACATGGTCTGGTCTTAGCGTAACTCCTCCTCCTACCCGAGATCACTGAGATCGGTTGTCCCAACGCATCCCCCCCTGTGGAACATGCCGCAGCCATTTTGTTGGCTGGGACCCACTCCCCGGCAGCCCTGACCCCTCCCCTTAAGAACAAAATAAGACCTTAAAACAATGAAAACAAAACAAAAAAGAAACCCCAAAAAACAAAAAACAATACAAATAAAAAACTCCAAAAATTACAAATCCATCAAAATCAAAACATATTCCCAACTAAACATCCATCCCACCCCCACCCCATCCCTGCATATACAGTAATAATAATGACAATAATAATAATAATAAAGAAATAAAAAGGAAAAGGAAAATTTTAAAACATTTTAAAAAGAACTCTGCACCCCTCCGGATCCCCCTGGGCCGCAGCAGCAGTGACAGCAATCGTCCCTGTCAGGCCTGTCAGGCCCCGCCTAGGCCAGATGGTGAGTGGCAGGAAGGAGCAGGGCCCTCAGACACCCACGCAGGAGAGTCCTCCTGGGCAGCAGAGCACAGCAGTCCTTATGGGGCTTCAGGCCCCGCCCCGGGCCAGATGGTGAGTGGCAGGAAGGAGCAGGGCCCTCAGACACCCACGCAGGAGAGTCCTCCTGGGCAGCAGAGCACAGCAGTCCTTATGGGGCTTCAGGCCCCGCCCCGGGCCAGATGGTGAGTGGCAGGAAGGAGCAGGGCCCTCAGACACCCACGCAGGAGAGTCCTCCTGGGCAGCAGAGCACAGCAGTCCTTATGGGGCTTCAGGCCCCGCCCCGGGCCAGATGGTGAGTGGCAGGAAGGAGCAGGGCCCTCAGACACCCACGCAGGAGAGTCCTCCTGGGCAGCAGAGCACAGCAGTCCTTATGGGGCTTCAGGCCCCGCCCCGGGCCAGATGGTGAGTGGCAGGAAGGAGCAGGGCCCTCAGACACCCACGCAGGAGAGTCCTCCTGGGCAGCAGAGCACAGCAGTCCTTATGGGGCTTCAGGCCCCGCCCCGGGCCAGATGGTGAGTGGCAGGAAGGAGCCGGGCCCTCAGACACCCACGCAGGAGAGTCCTCCTGGGCAGCAGAGCACAGCAGTCCTTATGGGGCTTCAGGCCCCGCCCCGGGCCAGATGGTGAGTGGCAGGAAGGAGCAGGGCCCTCAGACACCCACGCAGGAGAGTCCTCCTGGGCAGCAGAGCACAGCAGTCCTTATGGGGCTTCAGGCCCCGCCCCGGGCCAGATGGTGAGTGGCAGGAAGGAGCAGGGCCCTCAGACACCCACGCAGGAGAGTGGTTGCATAATAAATAAAACATCAAAAACTACACAGCCCAATCAACAATTTTCACATAAATCGTAAGATTAATATCAATAACAAAACTCTCTAAACAATACCCCAGCCCCAAAGTCTGTTCAGCAGCCCTGGCTTTTGTAGTTGGAGTCAGTCCGAGCCATGCCCCCAAACCAGGTGGAAAAGCCTTAGAAGGCAGGGGGCAGGTCTTCCAGGAGTCACAGCTAAAAGTAGACAATACTGAACCAGATCAACTAATGGCCTATGTTCCTAATGTGATATACCCTCCAACATTCCTCCGATGAAAACAAGGATGTCCTATTTATTATTATTACTACTACTACTACTACTACTATTACTATTACTATTTAAATATTTATACCTCTCCCATCTGACTGGGTTGCCCTAGCCACTCTGGATAGCTTCCAACACATATAAAAACATAATAAAACATTAAAAATTAAAAGAACTTCCCTATATAGAGCTACTTTCAGGTGTTCTCTAAAAGTTGTGTAGTTTCTTATCTCCCTGACTTGGGGGTTGCATAACTCCCTACTCTCCAACATTTATCTGATGAAAATAAGGACGTCCTAAGCAAAAGCAGGGCATTCCGGGATCATATCAGAAACTGGAATGGCATCTGTAAATCCCTGGACAATAGGGATACTTGGAGGGTCTGAGGTAGGCAAGGCAGAAATGTGCTAAAATGGATACATAAAAAATAATGAAACAAAACTAAAGTGGTACCTCGGGTTAAGAACTTAATTCATTCTGGAGGTCTGTTCTTAACCTGAAACTATTCTTAACCAGAAGCACCACTTTAGCTAATGGGGCCTCCTGCTGCCGCTGTTCCGCTGCTACACGATTTCTGTTCTCATCCTGAAGCAACTTAACCCGAGGTACTATTTCTGGGTTAGCGGAGTCTGTAACCTGAAGCGTCTGTAACCTGAAGCGTCTGTAACCCGAGGTACCACTGTATGGTGAAATCTGCTTTGTTTTCCCTCAGTCTCACCAATACATACACAGAGGCACACATATGTGCATTATTTTCCCTCAGGGCAGGGCACTGCAAGAATTCTGGAAATAACCTTTGCAGCTTTTATAGAACTGTTATGCAGTTTCCATTAATTTTTCTTAATCTTTTACCAAAACCTGTAAAGAGTCCCCCCCCCCGCCCCCAGTGTGAGAAATGTGTAAAACTGCTAGTTAACAGCCTCTCGCCAAGGACAAATGAAACTCAGTCATGCTAATGAAACTTTCAAATAAAACCTAACCGCCCTCACTGATATATTTGTTAGCATTCTGCAGTATCAAGCTCCCATTTATGTTTTCCTTCTATACTCTAAAGAAAGAGGCAAAGAGGCATGGACAGGAAGCAGATATTCACCTCCCTACCCCCCCCCAAAAAAAACCCTGAATTAATTATGCAAAGTCATAAAAGCAATCATGCAGAGCAATAAAATAGGTGTGTGCTGTCTTTGGGGATTAAGTTCCTCAGTTGTCACATGTTAATCTGATCTTGATATTTTAATTGTTGCGAAATCTGGGTTGTTTTGCTAAGGAACAGTGAACTAGCAGGAGGGGAAAAAAGTTTCTGGAGGAAGAAAAGGGAAGTACATTTTTACACTGTGGATTTTTGTAAGGACCACCAATACTGAGTGGGCTTTCAAACAGGTTGGACAAATTCAATGGATAACAGAAGCGATAGGTTACAATTGAACCTCCATGTTCAGAGGCAGTATACCTCCAATAACAAAATGGAAGGCCTCTATGTCACTGAGGGATGCGGGTGGCGCTGTGGGTTAAACCACAGAGCCTAGGATTTGCCGATCAGAAGGTTGGCGGTTCAAATCCCCGCGACAGCGTGAGCTCCTGTTGCTCAGTCCCTGCTCCTGCCAATCATGCAGTTCGAAAGTACCTCAAAGTGCAAGTAGATAAATAGGTACCACTCTGGCGGGAAGGTAAACGGCGTTTCCGTGCGCTGCTCTGGTTCACCAGAAGCAGCTTAGTCATGCTGGCCACATGACCCGGAAGCTGTACGCCGGCTCTCTCGGCCAATAAAGTGAGATGAGTGCCGCAACCCCAGAGTTGGTCACGACTGGACCTAATGGTCAGGGGTCCCTTTACCCTTTACCTATAGCACTGTATATTTTTCTCCCGATGCATTTTCCCCACCCATGTCTTCTCTTAGGGCACATCCAGACTGTCATATTTTGCAGGTGGGAGTTCAAGGGCATACCAGGAAATTTGTTACCATCCGTCTGTCTAGGGAAACAATGAGGGAGTGCACCTTTGTGGGTGAAGTCAAGCTGTTGGAAGGTTACAGCGTCTGCTGTATGGGAGAGACATGTTTTGTTGCAGCTGGGGCAGATGAAGGTGTCTGGTTGTTGTGCTGCTGCAGATGCACCATGGCGTTTCTTCTCTCTGTGCTCTTCCCAGCAGTCTCTGGTCACTGCTATAGATGCACGACCTGACTGCCTGTCTCTAGGCACTGCAGTCATCTGCAAGGCATTCCCACATGGGTTGATATTGCCAGCCTCCATGTCATGTTTGCAGACATCTTTGTAGCGCAGAGTTGGTCTGCCTATGGTGCCGATCCGACAGGAAGGTAAACGGCGTTTCCGTGCGCTGCTCTGGTTCGCCAGAAGCGGCTTAGTCATGCTGGCCACATGACCCGGAAGCTGTACACCGGCTCCCTCGGCCTATAGAGCGAGATGAGCTCCGCAACCCCAGAGTCGTCCGCGACTGGACCTAATGGTCAGGAGTCCCTTTACCTTATAGGCAGGAATAAGGAAATAAGCAAGTTGCAGGTTTTGTTGATTTCTCGAGGGAACACAAAATTCATTTTCACTGTGAAGTTCAGGTCTTGCATGTCTGAATTTAACTTTATATGCAATTATGAAGCCAAACCATAAAACAAACCCTTTTCTACTTGGGAAGCAAGTTTGATCAGACTGGGTGTGTGTCGGTATGATGGTGACAGGCAAGGCAGATTCCACTGTATTACATAGATTATATTGTTCTTTGCTATTGTTAAGCCAAATCACCATCATAAAATTAAACCCTGCGGGATTAAATATATAGAAGCATGTACAAAAGCATAGAAAGTTATAAAGCATTTCAAGTAGACCATAATACGCATTTTTTTCCATTCCAGCAAGTCAGCATAATATAGGCTGCTGCTAAGCCTTATGGCCTCAGGGACTGATACCATACCCTGAAGATTCAAATCGACCTTATCTCCCCATCGTCCCCCAAAAATGTACATTGCTCTACACAGTGAACCCGACTTGTAAAGTTAAAACAGCTCATAAACGTGTGTGATGTGGAAAGTTCAGCCTTACATGAGAATGGTTACATATTTCTTTTGTGTGGCCTATAATGGAGTTATTTATGGTAGATGGAGGTGAATTGTTGGAAAGATTAAAGGTTTTCATAATAAAGGAAAACAAGAGCTCAGAAACCGGGTGCCTCTTCACCACCATGACTCTCAAGGCAGGATAAATCACCGGAGCAACCATTAAAACTTCAAGAAGATTGCTTGTAAACCTCCAAGCCTTGCCAATAAAGCATATTCTTTGCCATGCAGCAACCCATATGGTGAAGCTCAGCAGTTTCCCCCCCTTTTTCCGAAACCAAGAGTTGCTCACAATGTAACCTTGCAGCCTCTCCCTCCCTTTCTCATTTTCCAAGGCATCCTGCCAACCAAGCACTATCAAATCAATGCGGACATTAAATCTGGGGACAAGATGGGACACAGGGAAGGGAGGCAGTATGCAGGCATGGGCAAAAGTTAAGGCAGCACCGTTTCATGGTGGAAAGTCATGTGTTATTTCCCATTAAGGCAGCCATTATTGAGGAACATCAGAGGAGATTCTTGTTGGATCGCAAGGATGTTGGGAAACAATACCTCAAAACACATTTTCTATCTCAACCTCCCTCACTCTCAGCCCTCCGCCACCCACTCCTCTAAAGTCTAGTTCATTTGCATTTTGAAATGTCAAGTGTGATTGCATAGAACTTCCTTTTCGTTCCAAAAGCACAGACCTGGGGAAAGGGCCCATAAATCAGAGCTCAGCCTTCATATGTGTTATATGCCTGTTATAAAGACGTCGCAAGAGAAGGAACCTCAACCAGTCAAAAATTCCTGAGCCAAAAGACGAAGTGGTTGAAAGCAGTGGCTACTTATTTCTAACATAAGCAAAACTTTTAAGAAGCCTCTTAGGCATCTTGTGTGGTTGTTTGAATTGTTTTTTAAGATACTGGTGTGGAAAGGAGATGAATGATATTATACAAACCTATAGAGAGCCCACACGTTGAATAATTTGTATCCAATTTGGATACAAGCATTTAATAGAGAAGTTGAACAAACTGAAGCGACCTTTCTTCATAAGATCCTTGGTGCCCCCTAAATGCATAAGTTATTTAACATGTGCTGAATCCGGTCAACATCTGACGGAAACCAAAGCATGGCTTTCCACAATCAAGACTGGGCTGAAAGTCCATTTTAGAACAATATCTAACTCCTTCTTGAAGACTGTACTTCATCCAGATGGTATAGAGCAATTCAAGATAAAATCTGTAGTTTGGGCTTTGCCCTCAAGAGCCTAGAAGTATGTGATGAAAATCACATATTCCAATTAATCAAGCAGCACGACCACGAAAGACTACACTTGTTACCTCATACTCCAAGATTGTTGGGTTGAAATAAACGACAGACGAATGACAAGTGTCATATGGGAGGCATCTCTTGAGCATGTCTCGGGGAGTCCCTTTTATTGAATATTACAGCATTGCCACATATGTGCTTGTTGCTGATTGGTTAACACAAATACAATGCAAGGGTTGCATATAGGCATTAATCAGCAATAGATTAAAGGTTGGGAAAGGGAACACAGAATTGGACAGGTATGAAAACCTCCTTATTAAACTATTACTAGTGATTGATATAGCAAGACTTAAAAGAACATAACTATCGCATTCCGTAGATGTGGTTAACCATGCACTGAGAACAGGTCAGGGTACGATGTTTCATGAACTCAATGTGAACTAAACATTCTAGGGTGGGTGAGGAAGGAACGCTTCAGCTTAGAGTGGTTTGCCAGAGTCATGTGCAGAAGCAAAACTTCCCATCACAAGATCTTGTTCTCCAAGGCCTTATGTATTACAACATCCTACGGAACCTGTGCCAAATATCTAAAGGATCTAATACTCCCTTCCCATCGAAGAGCCTTTATGCTTGCAAAACTACCGGTAAATGCTTTCCTCTCTGCAGTGACCAAAGGCAGATTCTTACACATTCCATTTCAAACCCATCTGTGTGTCTGTAACCAAGAAGTAGCTGATTCAATGGACCACATTCTCTTAGATTGCCCTTTACACAGCAGACTTCACCAACTGATGCTGAGCAAAATGTTGGCCCTCCGGTCCATAACTCTGAGAAGAAGCCAAATAAGGTTTCTCCTGGCACATCAGGACAAAGATATTACTCCTTTAGTAGCTTCCTTTTTAGCCACAATTTTACCTGAAAGGGTTCCCAACAAACTAGCCTTTCGGGAAATAGGGCATAGCAGAATATCCAAATGCACATGACCATAGTGTGGCCTTATAACTCTTGATAGTTTCACCCTTGTCTTTTTAATTACTCCAGTTACTTGAAATGTTTTATACTGTGATGCCAATAAAGGTTTTTGATTGATTGATTGATTGATTGATTGATTGATTGATTGATTGATTTGTCCATTTCTGGTCTCTGCAGCTAAAAAAGAGGATGCTGTAGAGCTGGGAAAGGTTTGAAAAAGGACAGCGAAAATAATCGGAGAG
The DNA here is from genome assembly GCF_951804945.1 of Podarcis cretensis. Lineage (NCBI taxonomy): Eukaryota > Metazoa > Chordata > Lepidosauria > Squamata > Lacertidae > Podarcis > Podarcis cretensis. Next base: position 18,654,310 of record NC_137175.1, read on the forward strand.
ATGGAGTGACTTCCCTATGAGAAAAGGTTACAACTTTTGGGACTTTTTAATGGCAAGTAAGAAGGGAGATATTAATGGGGAGACGCGGTTGGAGCTGGGGGTTAAACCACAGAGCCTAGGACTTGCCGATCAGAAGGTCAGCGGTTCGAATCCCCACAACGGGGTGAGCTCCCGTTGCTCGGTCCCTGCTCCTGCCAACCTAGCAGTTCGAAAGCACGTCAAAGTGCAAGTAGATAAATAGGTACCGCTCCGGCGGGAACGTAAACAGCGTTTCCATGTGCTGCTCTGGTTCACCAGAAGTGGCTTAGTCATGCTGGCCACATGACCCGGAAACTGTACACCGGCTCCCTCGGCCAATAAAGCGAGATGAGCGCTGCAACCCCAGAGTCGGCCACGACTGGACCTAATGGTCAGGGGTCTCTTTACCTTTACCTTATAATTATGCATAGTGTGGAGAAAGTGTATAGAGAAGGAAGTACAGTGGTACCTCGGGTTACAGATGCTTCAGGTTACAGACTCCGCTAACCCAGAAATAGTACCTCGGGTTAAGAACTTTGCTTCAGGATGAGAACATAAATTGTGCTCCGGCGGCGCGGCAGCAGCAGCAGGAGACCCCATTAGCTAAAGTGGTACCTCAGGTTAAGAACAGTTTCAGGTTAAGAACGGACCTCCGGAACTATTTAAGTTCTTAACCCGAGGTACCACTGTATTTATTCCCATGGCATGTAGTTAAATTATAGAATTCACTTTCACAAAAGGTAGCAGTGACCACTGACTTGGGGTTCATCCACACTTCCCTTAGCTCCACCATTTCCCCCCAGGAAAACCCATGGTTTAGGACTGAATTGGAGCAAGTGACAATCGGGTTTCCATGCACTGCTATTTGTTCCAATTTGTTGCTTTCTAGGTGTAGAACAAGTGTGGAAGAGCCCTAGGATGACTTTTAAAGGGCTTTAGACAAATTCATGGAGCGCTGTTCCAATGCTTCCAGCATTAGACCCAGTATGTCTCCCAGGTGCAGGGAATCATAAGTTGGGAGAATATTCTGGCTTGTGGGCTTTCCATAAACATCTGGCTAGCCACTGTGAGAATAGGATGCTGTGCTAGATGGTTTGATGCAGGAGGGCTCAACTTATGGAATGGAAGAAGAAAGTTTTGCAGATAAGAGCTAGGGAATGGTAAGCAGCTGGGTTTTGAATTTTATGATTGACGTACTTCAGCAGCTGAACACTCTGTGTACCTTTTTTTTCACCCTGGAAATTCCAAGGGCTGGGCAAGTTAAAAATCCAAATAAAAAAGGGTGTGTGGGACCTGAACAAAACCACAGGTGCATATATTCATATCCATCCTTCTTCCAAAGAGCTTAGAGCAAGGGAAGGTAGCATTCTTCTTCTCCCCACATCTCCCAACCTGACAACATTCAATCCTGACAACAACCCCATAAGAGGGTAGAAAAAGGTAAAACTTAAATAAGGTCATTTCCGAATGACTTATTTATCTAGATCAGAGGGTTTCAACCAGTGTGCTGTGGCACCCTGAGGTGCCTTGGATGATGGTCAGGGGTGCCTTGGGCAACCCTGGATTCTGTTCCTCTTTCCTTCCCTCCTTCCTCTGATGCCCTCTCTTGTCTCTGCCTCTCAAAGGCTTGCACAGCTTGCTGCAGCCCTGCAGGTGAATGGTGCCTCTGGAAGACACCTCTCTTTGGTGTGGGGTGGGGACAGTTTGGAGACCAGGGACCCCAACTGCTGCCTGGAGGACTCACAAAGAGGGGAGAGGAAGGGAAGGTGTTCCAGAAAAGGTGAGAAGCTGCCAGCTCTGCAGGCAAGGGGTGACATAACTGGGCTCCTGAGCCCCACAGGGGTGCCACAGAAAGAATATAGTTGGTTAAGGAAGCCGTGGACTCAAAAAGGTTGAAAACCTCTGCTCTAGATTATTGTTTACACAAAGTATGTTGGGAAAGGGGGAGGTTAGACAATGTTGGCTCTTTGTTGTTGTTTAGTCATTTAGTCGTGTCCGACTCTTTGTGACCCCATGGACCAGAGCACGCCAGCCACTCCTGTCTTCCACTGCCTCCCACAGTTTGGTCAAACTCATGCTGGTAGCTTCGAGAACACTATCCAACCATCTCGTCCTCTGTCGTCCCCTTCTCCTTGTGCCCTCCATCTTTCCCAACATCAGGGTCTTTTCCAGGGAGTCTTCTCTTCTCATGAGTTGGCTCTTTATTGAGTATTTATTCTTACTTATTTGCAGGGAAGTTAGATGACAGTTACATCAAGCAAATATTATCTCACACTTTCCAATACATTTTCCTGTTGCTTTCCTTACTTCAAAAGTCTGATTTTGAGGAGAAGCAGGTTTGTTACACAAGAGTTCCAATCAACTGTGCATTCTGAATTCATCCCACCCGAAAATAGAGGCAGTCTGAAAGCACCCACAGCCCCTGTGGCTTGCACTATGTGATATGTCTTTGCTAACTCAACATCAAGCTGCTGTACAGTCAAGGCAACACTGGAGTGGCTGTCTTTGGGCTTCACTTTTGCAAAGCAGGAATTTCCCATGTGGCACAATTGTCTCTTGAAATAACCAGCTTCTTTGGCAGCAGCCATCATACAGCAAACTCTTCCTTCTGGAGTCATCCTGACAGTTTACGTTAATACACGACATTTAAACAAGAGCATTACAATTAATGGCAGTTCCCTATTTTATTTTCCTTTTATGGCATCTCTCCTTATATATTCTAGTGGGCTTTGTTTCCTGAATAAAAAAGAGAGAGCAAGCGATCCTTTTAAGAACCCCTTTTTTGTTATTATTTCCATTTGGCAAAAATAAAAACAAAAAAAGCCTTAATGAGCTGTTAAGAGCCATCCCTTCCCCCCTCCTATTGTGGGAGCTGCAAAAGAGCTTCTGAAGTGTTGAAAAGCCAGAAGACAATTTATGATCCCTAATGCTAGCCCCTCCTGGGACAACTCTTCAGAAAGGAAGATATTCAGCAGGGGCTCAGACGTTCCCCCTCTTTTGTGGTTTACTGAAGTTAGACCATAAGAACTGAGATGTTAGGTTAGTTAGACCAATGGTCCATCGCAGCATCATGTTTCCCAGAGTGACCTAGAGAAATGGACAACAACAAGAAGGTTGATCCTATGCTACCCACCCTCTTTGTCCAAACAATCTGAGAATCCATTCACAGATGACTCTGAATTCTTGTGCAGGAAGTAGCCGAGCTAAAATGGTAAAATTCGTGTGCAGTGACGACGACTGTGAGCGGAAAGTTTCTTTCTCAAGGCATAGATTGGTTCTTTGCAACTCTCCATTGTCTTCTGTCTTGTACAAGCCTTATCTATTCAGAATAACCCTACCTCCCCACCACCACCTTTTCCTTTATTTATTTCTTTTTGCATTTATATCCCATCTTCCCTCCAGGGAGCTTAAGGTGGCTCCACATCTTATCCTCCCCAACTTATCCTAACAACAACCCTGCGATGCAGATTGGGCTGAGAGACTGTGACTGGTCCAAGGTTGCCCAATGAGCTTCATAGCTGATTGAGGATTTGAACCTTGGTTTCCTGGGTCCTAGCCAGGCACTCCAATCACTTCCTCAACTTGCCCTGCCGTACTTGTTTGCCTTCCCATAATGCATTGGTGCACCTTGCACTAATGATCGCCCCGGACAATCCTAGCCAACATTTCTTTATTCTTCTGCATTATCTTCTTTTTTATTATTTATTTGTGCATTTCCAATTGTTCATTTTACATCTTATAAATTTTCCACCTTACAATATTTACAATTCATTACCTTCTTATCTGCGCTTTGCTCCATGTATACAGTTTTTATACATATAATTTTCTGCGGTAAATTTCTTCCTCCTATAGGCATCTGCCTTTAAATGATCGGGTTTTCTCAACTGGAGATAGAATCAATGTTTTGGAAAGACTGTCAACTCACGGAAATTTGAAGGACTGCCTACACTAATATGAACAACAGTAAGGTGACTGTTATGTATTGCCCCCAAAACAGAAAAGAACCAAAGGTGACACATATTGACATCAGCTTTGCAAATGCTACATTATATGTATAGATACAAACAAAAAAGTAATTCCTATAATTTCAATAGAAGTGCAATGCATCTCAGCATAGTCTGGAGGTGCTCCTGTATCTAGTTTTGAGCCTGGAGACAAAGGAGTCCTATGTGGCAAGGAGTGCCTTTTACTATCTTTGGCTGGTAAGATCACTATGGCCATTCCTGGATCAGAACATATTGACCACAGTTGTTCAAGCACTGGTAACTACAAGGTTAAAAGGTAAAGGGACCCCTGACCATTAGGTCCAGTTGTGACCGACTCTGGGGTTGCGGCGCTCATCTCGCTTTACTGGCCGAGGGAGCCGGTGTACAGCTTCTGGGTCATGTGGCCAGCATGACTAAGCCGCTTCTGGAGAGCCAGAGCAGCACACGGAAACGCCGTTTACCTTCCCGCCTGAGTGGTACCTATTTATCTATTTGCAGTTTGACATGCTTTCGAACTGCTAGGTTGGCAGGAGCAGGGACTGAGCAACGGGAGCTCACCCCGTTGCGGGGATTCGAACCGCCGACCTTCTGATCGGCAAGTCCTAGACCAATTAACCCACAGCACCACCCGCGTCCCTTAACTACGGTACAAGGTTAGATTCCTGCAATTGACTCTGTGTGGGGCTACCCTTGAGGTTGTGAAGCAAACTAACACCAGCATATTACACCTTACTGGCGTGATCTATTTCAGTTTCTTCCCTGACTCCAAGATCTCTTTTCCAAGTTGATAATAGCAAATTCATAATGGTTGGATTTGTTCATTTCATCATTGAATAGTTTGCATATGTTTCACAAGCTTTCCTGTACTGCTAAAGCTCGGGGTACATGTGTGACGTGCAAGGAATGGATGAGTAAGTCAAAATCCATCTTTTACTGTTAGATACATAAAACACGTTGCTGCAAAAAAACAGGGACTTGTCAGCTTTCAAAAATGTCGGTCTCAATTAGAACAACACCAGAATGTTAGATCTGGAGAATGCGATCTCTTAGTCATGTGCTCCTGCTGCTCACAGCTCAATGAAAATTTGCTGACATCCGGGTTGGTGAGGTTGTTTTATGCAATGGGGAGAAATCTGAATGCAGGAATTTTGCAAGCACGAAACTGGCAGCAAATGCCTAACTCTTCCGCTTCATTTTTCTTTGACGGTGAACCTTCTGTCCTTCTTTCATTAATAACTTGCAGAACCTAGGATGCCCACACACGTAAGATAAACTTTATTAACTATTTACAGAATGAGGAGTTCCTGTTAAAGGACGCCATGGCTTCTCTGTTGCTGACTCATGCTGACTCCCCAGCGGCCCCTTCCACTCTTATCTGAGTCACTGAAGCACAACTCACTTTAAGGGATCATATATTTCCTGAACCAGACTATTGTTCTACCTAGGTCAGCATTGTCTTTGCATCAGCTTTCTGGGGCTTCAGATCCAGCTTTCTGGGGCCTATATCTCAGGATTGAAAGTGGGACCTTCTGCCTGCCAAGCAGGTGTTCTGCCACTAAGCCAAGGCCTTATCCCATTGCCCTTTCTTTTTGAGGTATTTATCTTGCCTGACTACGTGTTGGCTTGCTCCCCAGGCTCAAAAACACCATAAGCCCTCTCCCTCATAATCAAATTTGATCTTGTAAAATGCTGCCCCAAGGAACATCAGGGTAACGGGGAGGCCCTGAGGAGATTTCCCAGCCCCCTCAATTATCTTCACCTGAATAAATAAGTTGATTGCCGTAAACACGCCACATTTCAAAAAACAAAGGAAGGTCACCCAGTGAATTATAGTGTAGCTTTATGAAAAATCACAATTTACAGTTTCTTTTGATAACTTCCCAAAACAGCCCTGCCTAAGAGCTGTACCAAGGCAAGGCGCGAAGTAAATTTGGGGTTTTTTTGGTGTGTGTGGTTTTCTTTTTTTAAAAAATAAAAAGTGTAATTCATAAGAATTAAGAATTGGTGGGATTATTCTTTTATTAAGCCGAAGAGACAAAGGCCCCACAGTAAACGTTGCATTCTGCTGGGCCAAAGGAGGTTTTTGTCCACTTTACAGCACAAATCATACCGCTTCTGAGCACTCCTCCGCAGCAGTATTCTTTAATGCTTAACTCTGTGACCTCACAAATATAATTGGTGTGAAGCAAATTTACTTAGCCTTCTGCCTTTCTTTGCAGACTGAATGGCACAGAGAGTTGTGCATATACTGTTTATGGAAATGAAGGAAAAGCAGAAGAAAACAAGAAGCCAGACCCAAGATAGAGGTGGCCCCCATGCAGAGCTGAAAGAATCTAGCATTGTGACCGTCAGTCTCTGACTAGGAAAGTGAAATTTGGAAAGGAAAAGAAATGCAGATGATAGACAGACAAATGATAGATGGATAAATGGAGAGAGAGGTAGAGAGGTAGATTATAGATAGGTAGACATGTGTGCATCCCAGAAATTATTATAAAATGACAATACGTAGCTGGTGAAGTGTTGTGGCTAAGCTAGCTATGAGCCAAAAAATTACCAGTTCAAATCTGGTTATGTCCTCCCTCCAGCTGCAATTGAGGGTGGAGTGGCAGTGGCATACACAATAAAGCAGCATGAGTGATGTAAGGAGTACTGAAAGTATCATATTAAGTACCCTAAGCACTCAAATAATGCTTTATAAAAGTTAAATATTGCTTTCCGTATTTATATAACGCCTCTATTTCCATATTGATGAATTAAGACAAGAAAAATCATCTCAAGGTGCTGTACACGATAGAATCCACACAACAGAATAAGATGAGAGAGGAAAACCATTTTATTATTTGTCATCATATTTATTTATACCCAGCCTTTTTCCCTGACAGGGACTTAAGGCAGCAGATAGGGACTCAACAAGGCAAAAGTTGGGAGAAGATCTAACTGAGCCACATGGCAGATTAAGCTGGTATATCCCTGTTTCAGTCTCAGTCTCAACCCTTAGCTTTAATACACAGCTGCCTTATGGTGCCATTTAATCACACACATGCTTATGGTTTGGATCCTAAGAGAAGTGGGCAGGAGTTCCATTAAAAAAAATTTCCCCATCCTCTCCCTTCTCCTGCCGCAGGCTTTCTCCTCCCGAAAAGTCTCTCTGAAAGGTTCATAATAAGGTGGGTCGGGGTCTGCAGGCTCCTGGGAGGGGAGATTATTGGCCAAAAATTTGGAGCCTGGAGGAAGGAGGAGATGGGAAACCTTCTTCCAGGAATTTCCACTTCTCTTGCAATCTCAGCCAATTGCCACAAACAACATTTTGCACACATAAACTACAAAAATAGAGCTCCACACTGGCTGAGAGTTCACTCATAGAGAAGAGAATGAGGCAGCACTGTTTGTGCAAACGTGTGTGTAACCTTTCAGAGCTTTTGCATATACATACAATGGAGTGAGTAGTTGAGGGTGAATGGATGGAGGCAAGAGGAAAAATTGTGGGAAAAAGAAATGACCACTGTGCCACATTGTTTGACTAGCCGTGCCAGTGAGGGATGTCCACAACTGGTCCCAAGAAGCAGTTTATCAGGAATAGGTTATGCCTTGCAAACGGAAGGAAGAAGTATCTGCATATATTTTTAACATCAGTACTATTCTCTCCAGTTATTGCATGACAGGAAGGCGCAGTTAACCTCTCGTTCCAAACTAATGAGATTATGTTGTATGCTTAGGTTACATCCTATTCATAAGGACCCACCTGAGTCCAGTTAATTAGAATTACTGTTTGACAGCTGCTACTTTAAAAAAACACACCCATGTATGTACAACATCCACATTTGTTGGTTTTCTTTTTAATTAATAAAGATCATATTTAGAATTACATGAAAAAATAAAGTCTTCGAAGCTGTTCATTTTGGACTTACTATCTTTTTTTATCGACATCTCTCTTGGAAAGTGATCTTAGATGAATACATTCCTGACATTAAAATAACAGTGATAATAATATAGCACCACCTGGGTATCAGACACTTTATAGTACATGCAAAAGGCATGTACTGATGCAAAGACATTACAATCAAAATTATTTGTTTATTGCCTTCTCTCTCTCTCTCACACACACACACACACAAACATTTCAAGGTGGCATGCAAGAAACAATTAAAAACAACAACACAGAACGCATCTGGTAAATTTTTGAAAAAAATACAAAATAAGATACCTTTGTCAGATGGCAAAGTCCATTAGAACAAGAATGTCTTCAATTGTTTCTGAAAAATCCTGATAGTGGACATTTGTGCCATTTTATGAATAAATACTTCCCTTGGTCTGTCCTAAATTTTCCAATGTTTAGCTTCTTTGGATGGTGCAGGGTCCTAGGACTGAGGGAGAAACTTTCTCCCAGGATTGCCATCTACAGTTTAGTATTGCATCTACCCTTAGCGTTTTCTAAGCAACATATAAATCAACATATTTTTGCGCAATGAAGGTTTCACCAACCCAGCATATGTGGGAGCCATGGCACCTATGGAGGCTTCCAGTAGTGTCCCTGGGCAGGTGCCCAGGTCCCCGAGCTTTCATTTTAAAAAGAGAGCAAGTCTCCAGCACAGCTAGAAAGGAAGTTAGGCCAGAAATGTGTCTTGACCTTCAAAGTGATTTCTGTGAAATGAGAGTAGTCTTCTTTGGCAATCACTCATAGCCAATTAAGATTGTCTTCCATGAACATGATCTTAACAGTGAGTCCATAAGTGACTGTGGAGGCCAATTCTGGATCCACGCATCCTTCCACAGTGGGGACATAGGTTTCTGGGCGGGAGTTGATCACGGTGTGGATTTGCCAAGCATGCCTTCCTCTTTGCACGTTTCTCCCTTTTGTCCTGAGTTTGAGTGTCCTCAAAGCCCATAACACCTTTGGTAAAGGCTGTTCTCCACTTGGAGCGCTCGCAGGCCAGTGTTTCCCAATTGTCGGTGTTTATATAATATTTTTTTATATTTGCCTTGAGAGAGTCTTTAAACCTCTTTTGTTGACCACCAGCATTACGCTTTCCATTTTAAAGTTCAGAATAGAGTAGTAGCTTTGGAAGACGATAATCAGGCATCCACACAACATGATCAGTCCAACAAAGTTGGTGTTGAAAAATCATTGCTTTGACACTGGGTATGACTACCTCAGATCTTCCAAGTGTCCCTGTTTTCCAGGGACAGGCCCAGATTTACAGAAGCCATCCCAGTTTCTAATTTGATCCCAGAATTTCCCACTTTTCCTTAGGACATCCCTATTTTCATCAGAGAAATGGTTGGAGGGTATGGTAGGATGTCCCTATTTTTATTGGAGGGGTTGAAGTTAAGTGACCCTTGAGCCAAGGAGATAAGTAACTATGCAACCTTTTGAAGAAGGTTTTTCTTTTTTTACTGTTTAATTTTTTATTATGTTGGAAGCTGCCTAGAACGATAAGGGTGGGGCAGTCATAATAACATTATTATGGAATAGGACGTATCTATTTTCATCAGCGAAATAGAGGAGGAAGTGCTACCTTGTACATTTCCCCTGGTACTGAAGAACTATTCCTGGTATTATTAGACAGCAGCAACGACAGTGTCTGGGTGTGAACTTCATAAGCAGGGCCAACAGGACACAACTGACTGACTATGGTAAGCATAAGGTGGTTAGAGATAATTGTTCTTCTAATTTTACGTTATGCCATGCTCCTCATGGCAGCTACAGTGGTACCTCGGGTTGCAGGCGCTTCAGGTTACAGACTCCGCTAACCTAGATATAGTACCTCAGGTTAAGAACTTTGCTTCAGGATGAGAACAGAAATCACGCTGCGGCAGCGCGACGACAGCGGGAGGCCCCATTAGCTAAAGTGGTACCTCAGGTTAAGAACAGTTTCAGGTTAAGAACGGACCACCAGAACGAATTAAGTTCTTAACCTGAGGTACCACTGTATTTTGTGTTATGTCATGCCCATTCCATGGCAGCCATTTTTGTGACAGGTGCCCCCAGCACGCTCTCAAAATTTAAACCGTGCCCACTGGTTCCAAAAAGGTTGGTGACCCTGACGTCATGTACTCCAAAACAGAGTCACTTACAATTGAACCACAACTCACTGTCCCCTAAAGCTGAAGAAGCTGGGCATTCAGAGATGTGCGTTTCTGCTGCCACTATTGCAGCCTGCATTGATTTTTTTTCCGCCCACAAGAAAAGATATTCCTTTTCAAAGAAATGGGTGATGGGTGAGGAAGAAGAAATGAATCACACAGATTCTTTCTGTAAACAGATTGACAAAGATACACAAAGTCAGCCAAATCAAATTTTAAACCTGCTAACCTTGGGGCTCTCCTTTCAAATTAGCTTTTGTGGTCTGAGAACATCCACAAACAATGCTTTAAAGAGTGTGGCTTTCATCTTGGAAGTTTCAATACAAATTTTAATTTTTAGGGCACACAAGCCATTCAAAGCATTAGACTGGAAGTGATAGCATTTATGCCTCAGTCACAGTTGGAAAAGTTTTCGAATAAAAATCTAAGGCAGAGTTCTTATCTACACACACACACACACACACACACAGAGAGAGAGAGAGAGAGAGAGAGAGAGAGAGAGAGAGAATATAATAGAATCATAGAATCATAGACCTGGAAGGGCCCCCTGGGGTCATCTAGTCCAACCCCCTGTAATGCAGGAATCTCAGCTAAAGCATCCATGACAGATGGCCATCCAACCTCTGCTTGAAAACCTCCAAGGAAGGGAAGTCCACAACCTCCCAAAGAAGTCCGTTCCACTGCTGAACAGCTCTTACAGTCAGAAAGTCTTTCCCCAATGTTTAGTCGGAATCTCCTTTCTTGTAACTTGACGCCATTGGTTCAAGTCCTACCCTCCAGAAGAGGAGAAAACAAGCATGCTCCCTCTTCCATGTGACAGCCCTTAAGATATTTGAAGATGGCTATCATATCTCCTCTTGGTCTCCTTTCTGCCAGGCTAAACATACGCAGCTCCTTCAACCATTCCTCATAAGGCTTGGTTTTCAGAGCACAATTTGGAAACTGTATTATCTGCCTTTCCCTTCCTATATGATCTCACTTTAAGAAGAGCCCTAGGAGAGGGCTAGCTGTTCCAAATATTCAACCTGATAATCAATAGGCATAGGGAGGAAGAATGGCCTGCTAATTCTGTGCTCTCCTCAAACCACAATAGCACTCCAAACATCTGAAGGAAAAGCAGATTGTTAATTGCTGTCTAGACAGTTTATTGCGGCAATAAGATCAAAACACAGAATACTGAAGTTTGGGGTATGAATCATGCAGACTAAACAATTGTTTTACTGCATTTACAGAGGGGCTGATTTATAACACTCTTGGCTCAGCAATAAAATCCCCCTATAGGTTATACCAAATAAAATTTCACCCCTTTCGCATCCCCTTGTTATAATTCTGTCACATTGGCTTTTAAACTGTGTTTTCTCACGCACCTTCGAACAGTTCTGGTCTTAGAACACTTTTCATACCATCTCTAAACATGTGTGTGTGTGTGTGTGGCCTGTCATGTTTATTAGGATTAGAATTTAAAATTTGTTAATCTATCAAGTTATTGTGAAAGTTGTTTGTGGCAAAGTCTTGAAGATGGCACTCTTTGGAGATGGGACCATGGATAGCTTGGTGGCTGAACCCATGCAGAATGTCCCAATCTTTGACATCTCCACTTTGCTTAAAGTGCCAGTCATTGAACAGGTTCACATGTCACTTTAAACCATGGTTAAACTTAATTGTGGTCCAAACTTGAATGTGCAATGTATTGGTGCATGGGGCTAAAACTGTGGGTGCTTTGCTCCTGCCCCATTCCTGCTGCTGCCATGCTGCCGGGACCTAAGCCATGGTTAGTGTTACTTCTGAAGCTTGTGGTTTGTTTCCCCCAAACAAACCCTGAGTGGTAAGTCAAGAACAAAACTTGCTTGCAACACATGGTTTGGAGAGCCATAAACCCAGGTTTGGACACAACACTATGCCAAACCATGCCTTAGCTCCCATAACACAACAGGAGGTATCACTTAACTATGGTTTAAAGTGAGATATGAACCAGGCCACTGTGCAGGCAATACTGACCTAGATTGACATAAAATTTGATGTGGTAGAAAGCAACTTCATAAACAATAGGCCCACATTAGCAATACTGGGAGAAGCAAAGATCACCAGTGTCGAAGCAATAATTCTTCAACATCAACTTCGTTGGACTGGTCATGTTGTGCAGATGCCTGATGATGCCTTCCAAAGCAACTACTCTATTCTGAACTTAAAAATGGAAAGTGTAATGCTGATGGTCAACAAAAGAGGTTCAAAGATTCTCTCAAGGCAAATCTAAAAAAATGTAGTATAAACACTTACGACTGGGAAACACTGGCCTGTGAGCGCTCCAATTGGAGAACAGCCTTTACCAAAGGTGTCATGGGCTTTGAAGACGCTCAAACGCAGGACAAAAGGGAGAAACGTACTAAGAGGAAGGCACGCTTGACAAACCCTCACTGTGATCAACTCCCGCCCGGAAACCTATGTCCCCACTGTGGAAGGACATGTGGATCCAGAATTGGCCTCCACAGTCACTTACAGAGTCCCTGTTAAAATCATGTTTATGGAAGACAATCTTACTTGGCTACGAGCCATCGCCAAAGAAGAAGAAGGTGGACGTTGCATGTAGTTCTTCTGCTTCCTTGCCTTTCTAGCCAAGGAGATGAAATGTCTCGGTAGGACTTAAGTTCAACAGGTTGTTTTTTACATAAGAACATAAGAAAAGACTGTTGGATCCTCTAGTCCAGCATTCTGTTCTCACAGTAGCCAACCAGATGCCTGCAGGAAACCTGCAAGCGAGACAGGAGCTCTCTCCCCTCCTGCAGTACTTTCAATGGCAGGGACCCGTTCTAGCTGGAAGATGCAATGTTCCTGCAAAATCTCTGTTTCAGATACAGAGGAACTCATTTCTGCACAACCATCCCCAATCATGATGTTGCTGCAATGGAAACATGATCTAAAAATGCCTTCTAGCCTGGAATACATTGGTTGTGAATACTGGCTATTCAGGATAAAAAGTAGAAGCATGCTAAGCCAAAGTTAAGTTTTTCATTTGAATCGCAAAATACAGGAAATGCTGGTGCTTCCATGATTTTGCATTTACACTGAATATCGTGGGAGAGAGATTGGGCCATGTAGATTTTCTCATCTATATACTTCCTGAAAGGAAAATAATTGGCTTTATCTTCTGTTTACAGGCAAGCGACTAAATGTACAAACTCAAAAGCCACTTCCTGTTTTTACATGGCAATTGCATTTACCGTGGCTACACCAGTTTTACATCAGCGCTGTTTCCTGCAGTGAACATGCATTGGGGGCACAGATCATTTATTTGCTAATTTAGTAAAGTTTATAAATGGCCCTTCAGTGTAAGTCTCCCAGGGCAGCGTACAAGATCGTTTGCTTGTTTTATTTGAGATATTTATAAATTGCCTTTGCTCTGAAGGACCTCAGTGTAATGTTCAGCAATCACATGAACATCTTAATACAAACAGTAAAAACATAGGCTGTAGCCAACAAGTGCCATTCTGCTTGCATCGCAGACTTCTGTTGGTACAACATAACCCTCCTCTCCTTCCCCCTGCAGCCCCAAACCCCACAGATTGGGGTTCTCACACAGCGCTGGATCCAGCCCATCACGTTAAGAAGAAATACCAACAGTTTATTAGCACAACAGATCTAAATATTGTTTCTGAGGATTAAACATACCATCACCAAGCTACAAAAGTCTGAATAGATAAAAATGTCTCAAATCGACATCTGAAGACCAGTAAGGAAGGTGGCAGACATAGCTCCAGGGGGAGATTAAATTCCAGATTAAATTAATTTAAAGATTAAATTGAAGGGAGAGTAAATTCCAGATTAAAACAGTCAAACTAAGAACAATCAGATTCAATCTGAAAGCATGCCCATAAACACACAGAGAGGACTGGCTGTGAAGAAGCGCAGCCCATTGGGAATCTCTGGTCCATGTCTCCAAGTGTTTAAGGATATGTATCTGCCCCTGAAACTTTACTTGTTTATGGTGGAAGCATCGGTGTAAACACCATTACTGAAGCACTCAGAAGCCCTCCGCCTGACCCCTTCATATTGGAGCAAATCTTGTAAAGAAACTCCAGGAATTTCTCCCCTCTGCTCATCCCTTTGTTCTAAATTGTTCTGTAGAACCAACAAACTGTTTCTCAATCATTCATTTCTGGTGCGGTTATCAAGAGAGTGGAAAAAGGTTTTACTTTAAACACACACACACACACACACACACACACACACACACACACACACACACAGCTTCTTGTATCTCAATCCAGACTGTAGAAATTCACTGTGTGGCTCTTCAGAACATATGTGCTAAACTGAAATACACCATCTTGTGATGTTGCTGTAGATCTGCATTAAAAAAAAAACTTCCAACAGTTAAGGAAAGCACAAACAACAACACATATAGTCCCCAGGGAGGGAGGAGGGGAGCACCAGTGAAATAGGCACAGGAGATATTCCTGTTTACACTTAAAATGGAAATTGACTCCTCTGGTTAGGTGGAATGGGGCTTGCTTTGCTTTAATTGAAGATGCCACCGCAGTGTTATTAGATTGAGAATGGATTCCACAGCTGCTGCTTCTCTCCCCTTCGGTCAACATTCCCACAGCAAGAATTAATTTAACACCTAGCCACAGACAGAAAACACAGCATCAGTTAATTACTGTGTAGAGGAAGTAGCCTTTTAAAAAGGGATACTCAAATGGTTGATTCCTCCTATGAAGTTACAGACTGGTAACTTCTTACAAAAGTGATAATCTACTATTTGCAAGGGATCTGGGGGCAGTGTAATATGCCCATGTGTCCCATTTGACAGAAAATGACTTTCTAAAGGCATTCTCTAGTTGAAGGACTGTTCTGGCCAAGTCTGGTTGAAAAAGGTAAAGGACCCCTGACAGTTAAGACCAGTCGCAAACGACTCTGGGGTTGCGGCACTTATCTCACTTTACTGGCCGAGGGAGCTGGCATTTGTCCACTTCTGCAGACACTTTTTTCCAGGTCATGTGCCCAGCATGACTAAGCTGCTTTCCCACAGGAGCAGTACCTATTTATCTACTTGCACTTTGATGTGCTTTCGAACTGCTAGGTTGGCAGGACCTGGGACTGAACAATGGGAGCTCACCCCATCGTGGGGATTTGAACCACTGACCTTCCTATCGGCAAGCCCTAGGCTCAGTGGTTTAGACCACAGCACCACCTGCGTCCCTTTAGACTGGTTTAGAAATAAGTAAATAAAGACCCCAAGAAGGGAGAGCAGGAGGGGCCTTGAAGTTGCCCATCAATGGTGAGCACCTGTGCAAGTCACTTGGTCACAGTCTTCCCCACTATGGTGAGATGTGCTACATTTCTTTTTTGAAATCACAGCCATTATTTCTAGATTTGCACCCATACATATAAATCAGTGCAGGCAAATCTTCATCCAAATCTGTACCCTCTTCTTTGACAACATTCAAGAGGCTTTCTTTCTCACCAAGAGACCTAAAATAAGACTTTCCTTTCAACTTTACAATTCTATGATTCCATGAAGCTTTTAGTGCAACATCTCCCCCTCTCAAAAAATAAAAAATGTTTGGGGGCTTTGGGGAGATTTCAAAAACTTTAAAAAAAAATTTTAAAAATCACCCTAATTGCCATACATTCAGGTTTTCCCGGACATTTTGCCGATTCAGCAAAAATCCGCCCAAATGCCATTTTGACAGCCCAATTCCTGGATACGTCCGGGAAGATGTGGATGTTTGGCAGCCCATATTCTCTATGTCTCTATGACTTCCCATCCCCCTTTCCTTCTCCTCCCTTTGTTTTCTCTCACACCCTTTACTAGACAGCCCTGTTCTGGGAAGCTTTTAATGTTTAATAGGTTTTTATATTTTAATATTCTGTTGGAAGCTGCCCACAGTGGCTGGGGAAACCCAGCCAGATGGGCGGGGAATAAATAATTTATTATTATTATTATTATTATTATTATTATTATTATTATTATTAGACTGGGAGCCTCTTGAAGCACAGACCTGCCTGCTCTTTCTATGTGAAAAAACACTATTGTCATTAATATAATCCTTATAAGAACTGTAGATGGTGACTGCCTGCCTCCTTAAAGCAAAGGAGACTTGTGGCACCTTAGAGACACTCACACATTTAGTATGGAATTAGTCAGCCTTTGCCAACCTGGTGATTTCCAAACGTTTTGGACAACAACTCCAATGCAAAAGGGCCCAGGTCCAATCCTTGGGAGAGACTGCCTGGAATCTTGAAGAGCTTCTGCCAATGCAGACAATACTGAACTAGACAGACCAGCTCCCCGATGGTGGGGCCGGCTGTTCGTTTCCATGGAAGGTGTCTTGCAGAAGGACCGCACCGGCTCTCAAAGTATCAGCAGGGTTGTATTTCTGCAAGCTAACTTCCAGAAGCAGCAAGGGCAGATCATTTATTCTCCCATTACAAGCTATTCTTGTGTTTATACCATCCTGTTTAGCTTACTCCTAATGCACATCCTTCGTCATGTGCCCCCCCCTACACATCCCAGGAAATGTTTATGAAAATTTTGTATAAGCAAAATATTTTACTTTGCCTGGGGAAAGTTCAGATACAGAACTGTTACTTCCCAATAAAGAAGTCGACCCCTTTCTCTGCATCTCTTAAAGGGGGGGGGGGAGGAGAGGAAAATCTCTGGTCCACCCACACAACTTCAGGCACCTTCCCTGGTTTGTTATTATTCTCATGTTTTCTCAAACTGGTTGGTGTCCTCTAAAGCACAAAGTAACCACAGAAAAGTCCATATCGTTGTTGGCAGTGGTGTAGAATAATTTTTCTGAACAATTCTTCATGTCTGTTCCCATAGCACAGCTCAAAAAAGGTGCTGATTTTTAATATTAGTATTAACAGTATTAATATTAGTATTAACACCAGCACCTACAAAACTGGGCCAAGTGACCAGTAACTGAGTTGCTGAAGAGGATAAGAAGACGATTCTTCCTACCTGGTGTGATGTATCTCCCTCATTCTAGTCCTCTGTCCTTTTCCCCCACTCAATTGCAGCTCCTTTCAGTCACTCATTTTATGTACAATGAAAGCTAATAGGGAAATAATGGCATTGCAGTCACAGGCCCTATACTCTGTTAGCTAGAACATCTATGGGAGCCTCAGACATGCAGCTGAATAAGGAGGAGATATGTTCTCTGTTGCCCCCACAAGGCAGGGCTAGAAGCAATGGGTGGAAATTGCACAGAAGCAGATGCTGAGCATTAGAAGCAACTCCCTAGTGGTCAGAGCTCTTGGGCAGCAGAACAGACTGCTTCGGAGATACACCTTCCTTTGCTGGTGGCATCTAAGCAGAAGTTGGGCAACCATCAGTCAGGGATTCTGTAGTCGCATCCTGCATTATAGAGCCTGTACTGCGCCAGGGGCTGGACTAGATGACTTCTGGTGTCCCTTTCAAAGCTCAATTCTTTTAAATCAAAGTAGAACCAATGGTGCAGCTGCATAGCTAAGCAATTGGGCCCCTTTTCCAGAAAAAAAACACAAAATCTATGCTGTTTGTGGATAGTTATACACATAGGTATCATTTTCAGATCTTGGGGCAGCTGATCTTGCACATATGTACAGATGCACAGCAAATTGAGCATGGTATGGCACGCAGTGCTACTCTTAGCAAATAGCTTCCTTCCAGCCTTCTCCACATCCAGTCCGTTAAGTTGAGGAGCAGTATTATGGAGCTCTGTAAAAGCCCCTCTGGACGACACTCCCTGAAGCTTGCCAGACTTGCGATGAGCTGCTCTCTTGTGGCTATATGAAAGGATGTCAGAAGTGCCGTCGGTGCAAAGGCGAATCTTCTGTGCACGGTGCTGTGTGCTCTTTTTGACAGAGAATGCTCCAGCCATGAAGCCTGGTAACCTAAGACAACCTTGTTCAGCCCAGATGCTTGTTTCTTCTTGGTACCTATGAACCTGTGCAGCACAGACTTATTGTTTCAACTGTTTGTGCATGGGCGTTTACTTATATTAGCACAATGCTCTAAGAATGACGATCATTCAGAGCTCTTTGGTCTCTTGAAATGGTTTCATGAACTGTGGTGACATCATGCTTCATATAAAAGTCATGCGTGTGTTATATTATGCTCCAGTAGAAACATTATTTCAGTGGGTTGCACATGCACACACAAGTTCAGGGTCTCAGCATCTGAAAATAGTCACATGGTATTCATCCACAAAGGATGGGAACTTGGTGTTTTGATATTTTTTTTTAAAAAAATCATATAATTGTTATGAGCCGCTGTGTATTAAACCATGCTCAATCTGCTGTGCATGCTCATACACGTTCAGGACAACAAGCCCCAGTACCTGAAAATCATGGCTTTGTATTAGTCAATAAAGCAGTGTAGATTTGGTGCTTTTACGAAAAAGTGCATGACTGCTGTGAATATTTGAGCTATGTTGCAGCACTCCAATGCCCTCCCAATGAGCAGGTTGTTGATCACTGTGCTGCAAGAGCAGAGGCAAGCGCTTTCAGGATATATACCTGCCCCAAAGCCTGTATTAATTCCTCACAGAGAGGGCAAGGTCAAAGCACCTGTTTTGATCAGGGATCCTCATTGACTGCCAGTATCCTGCTATGCCACATAGAAGTGGGGTCTGTATGTGTAGGTGTGTATTTTGAGAGAATTTTCAAAAACTAAATAAATTGAAAGTAAGGTTTTGTCTCTCTTTCCTGCTGCACTGAGAACTCGTTCCCACAATAGACTTTCCATGCAGGACATCGTCTAACCTCTGCATAAGTTTTGTGCTAGCAAATCAGGATGAATGCTCAACAAACAGGTCTTCTGGAGAAGGCTTGAGTGTCTTATATCATCAGGATCATCAGCTGTATCATCAGGATTTTGTAGAATCATAGAGTTGGAAGGGACCCTGAGGGTCATCTAGTCCAACCCCTGCAATGCAGGAATCTCAACTCAAGCATCCATGACAGGTAGCCACCCAACCTCCACTTAAAAACCTCCAAGGAAGGAGAGTCTACAACCTCCCAAAGGAGACTATTCCACTGTCAAATAACTTGTACTCTTAGCAAGTTCTTCTTGATGTTTAGTCGGAATCTCCATTCTTGTAACTTGAAGCTATTGGTTTGAGTCCTACCCTTCAGAGCAAGAGAAAACAAGCTTGCTCCATCTTCCATGTGACAGCCCTCAAGAGACTGCTACCGTATCTCCTCTCAGTCTCCTCTTTTCCAGGGTTGTTTTTTGTTTGTTTGTTTCTAAAGCCTCTAAATCAGAATTTTGATGAGCCCAACTCAAACCACTCTGCTGTCATGATAAACCCTTCACTGGTGTTATTTGTGGGCTACACCCTCTCCCAAAAAATCCCATGCAGAAATAATTTTACATGCTTTTGTAAGTCATAAGTACAATAAATCAAAGGCAATTTGGCAAAGTATTGAGATGGCGAGAGGCCCGATCGGATGTGCCTACTTAGTTTGTGCTCAGTCTTGCTGAGACAACTTTCTGTTCATGGGGAGTATGTCACTTTATTTGGACCAATATATCATGTTGACATCACTCCTTCCTTAGGTGTTAGAATAAAATGCGTTTTAAACTATAGATTCAGTCATCACGTCACTGACTGCCATTCATCTCCCCTAAGATGGAAGTATGTTTTGCCTGTTTTTAAGTTCCTCTTGCAAATTCAGCCTCTACACGCTGGCCCCAGTCCAACTGAATCTGCAATCCTGTGCACCAACAGACCAAATGAGATTTACTTAGGTGTAGATTTCCACAGGCTCCAGATCCAACACTGTAATTTGATGCACACTTACATAGGAGTAAGTCCCATTGAACTCAGTGGAACATACTACTAAAGTCAACCTGATGTACTGGGAAAATTTCATGCCCTACCACTGAACTATGGCCCTATGATTGTACATCTGTGTGTGTAGCTTTCCCCAACAGAATTTTGCCACACAAGTGACAGACTAGCAGATGAAGCCGGGGGGAGGGAGGGTGACACTGTCTAGCATGCATGGGCCTCTACTCCCCTAATAATAATAATAATAATAATAATAATAATAATAATAATAATATTCTATTTATACCCCGCCCATCTGGCTGAGTTTCCCTAGCCACTCTGGGCAGCTTCCAATCGAGTGTTAAAAACAATACAGCATTAAATATCAAAAACCTCCCTAAACAGCCTTCAGATGTCTTTTAAAGAGAACTCTAACAAAGCGCTTGTTCACCACTTCTAGCTTGCCCACTACTCCTTTGGAAAGGTAGTTGTTCGCAAAGTCCTTCCACGTGATTTCTCTCCCAGCATTCCTGAAGAAAACATAGTATGTAGCAAAAGCCCAGAAAACTGCAGTGCCCATGAAATAAAAATGGAACTCTTTGTCATCCCAGGGAAAGTCACCCTTTTGCATTCTGGACCACCAGCTAGTATCTTCTTTCTTGCCACCTTTTTTCCCTCCTCCACCACTGCTTCCTCCTCCTCCACTGTTGGTTCTGGAAGGGTGCTGAGAGTTGGCTTGCTTTACATCTTTAGTTTCTCCTTCTGAGCCCTTTGTTTCATTAGGTTTCTTTTCATCAGGGAAATATTTTTCAAAACCTTTTGGAGGTTGGGAGAAGAGCTTCCTGTAAACAGCAATTACACTTGCAAGGACATTGCTTCTTTACACTACCTGGTTTACAGAATGGCACCTGCTCCTTGCGTGGGGACTGGCAGCCCCGCCAAAGAGATGTTGGAAAACGACTGGAAAACAATAAATATGGGTAAATAATTTTAAAGACTGCATGCAACCCGTCCTGCTCAGAAAGCATATAAATTAGTGCATTTTGATTTCTCGGCAGACTCTCACCTCAGAATTACAAATTTCAGTACATCCTGGCTAAGCTGTAGATCGATGGACAAACTAGTTCTAATATTACTCACGTCTTTATCCCTACTGTAGCTTTAACAAATGGCAATTGGTGGGTGGGTGTGGCTGGGTACACAGCACACATTTAAAGCACACTTCACACACCCAAAGAATTCATAGAACTGCCGTTTCTCCCTCACAGAGCTACAGTTCCCAGTACCCTTAACAATCTGCAATTCCCAGGATTCTTTTTTGGGGGGAGGATAATTGTATGGTTTGTACACAGTCTATGTATCTGTCTGTCTGTACTAAACCATATTTGGACCATATCATGGGTGAAGGGGGGGGGCTATAATCTTTTGCCCTTGCCATAGATCTAATCAGAATTGGGCATCTTTGTGTCTAGCATTTGCAATAGGATGAATGCCCACGGGAGCTTTTCCTACCACGGCAAATACCAGGCAGGAGGTGGTCCTGATGAGAACTGTCTTGATCAGAATCCTGGCAGATGCCCAGTCCAGTTTGCCCAGCAATTTCTTTTTAAAAAAAATACAGTCCTGCAAGGGCTAAGGACATAAATAGTGCTACATCTAGTTTGGCCTTTCATTGCCCAGGGAACGCAGGCAGACCGGTGCAATCCAGAAGCTTAAGTCCTAGTGAAATCAATGGGAGTCACATGGACTGAAAAGAGGCGCAGCTGCATTGATTTCAGTGCTAAACCTGCTTCTTTGAATTGTCCCGTAGTGAACAAATGTGATTTGTATTGGATACAAACTTACGTTAATTTACCGCAGAGAAGTGATTCAACTCTCCTCAGGGCTTTCTGTGCAGATAACCCTGTGAGTAGTCCACAGGGTTGCTTGTTTATTATTTTCATCCCTCTAGTTGCCCAAGGCAGCGTCACAATGAAACAGTGACAGTCATAAATGGCGAAAAAAGATTGGCACATTTTAATTGTGCTGTGTTTTTAGTTATCCTATATTTTAACAAAGTTGTGCAATTGGTTTTTATATTTTGTAGATTGCTTGGAAGCCATCTGTCTAGTAAACAATTAATTGTATAAATTATTGTTAATAATTGATTGATTGATTGATTGATTGATTGATAATGGTCACAAGACAACTAAGCCCTGGGCTGAATCTTTTCCCCCTTGCTCCCTACCCTCACTGATTTCAAATCCAACCCTATCAGTTGCTGCTTTGTTTTCATTTATGCTAGTGTTCTGCACCCTGCAAGAGAGCAGGATTTTATCTTCAATTGTTTATTAGTTGTCAATACTGGAGGAGCTCAAGTTAGGGCATAGTTGCTTATTTTGTTCTTAAAATTATTATGCTATATTCTCGTGAAATCTGTGCTTATAATTTGTCTTTAAAATCTGTTTATTTGTAGGTGCTTATTATCCATTCGCAGTGTAACAAATGACACTCAAAAAAATAAATAAAAAGGAATCAGATACCTTTCTGATGACTGAAGCCGTGTAGATTTGATAGATGACTAATCATTTCCATATAAGGCCTGGCTGTTTAAGTAAAGACAGTGTTTTATCGTGTGTTTGCATAGTACCGAGTGCCCAGAAATAATAAATGAATGAGCAGCACACGGGATTAGTCAGCAGGCTGATTATTGTAGATGGCTCAACTGGTATTAAGAGTTAATGTTCACAAAAAATTCCAAGTCATCGAACTGAACTTTCAGCATTACTTCATGTTCAGGCCAGACAAAACATTCACTTGCGGAGCAGTATCCAGTCATTTTCATACAGTGCAGAGGCAGAAAAAAGTGTTGGGTGATTGCATTCATTATGACAAGGTCAGGTGTTTTTCTAGGATGGGATGACACACGGCCTAATCTTTCAGTCCTTAGGCAATACCCCTTCCTACACCATCCCCCAAGCATGATTTCATCATAGGGAATAGAAATCCTACTGCAGCTCCTAAATCTTCCCCCTTCCCCCGTTTCCTGGGTCATATCCTGGGTGAGAGGGGGGTGTCACTGAAGGGCTCTGCTTCTGGCTTTGAATCTGAGTTCTGGCAAGGAGTGCTCAGATTACAGGGTGGGTATAGAAGAAGTCTGGCTTCCATCCCTTTCTGATGGTCCCCTGAGCTACTGTTTTTGAAAACTAAAACCAGGGAAGTCAGGAACTGGGTGGTAACAGCCTCCTTAAAAGGTAAAGGTACCCCTGCCCGTACGGGCCAGTCTTGACAGACTCTGGGGTTGTGCGCCCATCTCACTTAAGAGGCCAGGGGCCAGCGCTGTTCGGAGACACTTCCAGGTCACGTGGCCAGCGTGACATTGCTGCTCTGGCAAGCCAGAGCCACACACGGAAACGCCGTTTACCTTCCCGCTGGTAAGCGGTCCCTATTTATCTACTTGCACCCGGAGGTGCTTTCGAACTGCTAGGTTGGCAGGCGCTGGGACCGAGCAGCGGGAGCGCACCCCGCCGCAGGGATTCGAACCGCCGACCTTTCGATCGGCAAGTCCTAGGCGCTGAGGCTTTAACCCACAGCGCCACCTGCGTCCCGATAACAGCCTCCTTACCACCCAGCCAATAATCTGAACAGTTTAACAAGTAATTTAGCTCCTTGAGATATTTCAAATGGTGTCTGAAAAGGCATCACAAGGACAAGGCATTTGGCAAAGTGAGGCAGCCACCTTAGGAGGCAGATGCTGGGTCCTCAGCATCCCATTGCTGTTCCTCCTAAGCCTCCTGGTCATTCCCATCTATTTGAGAACAGAGTTGGGTAATATGCTCCATGGCAAGTCCTGCCCCCTCCCTTGTCCTTCACTTGACACAGGTGTTAGATGTCAAGTGAGCCTCTCTGAGGAGCATTTTCTACATAGGGTGCCACCACTTGTAGGTCCATTCCCTAGAACAGGCATGGCCAGACTTGGCCCTCCAGTAGTTTTGGGGCTACAATTCCCATCCTCCTTGACCACTGGTCCCGTTAGCTAGGGATGATGGGAGTTGTAGTCCCAAAACAGCTGGAGGGCCAAGCTTGGCCATGCCTGCCCTAGAAGCTATCCACCACACCATGGATTGTGTCCAATGATAGTCTTACTCAGAGTAGACCCATTGAAATTAATATACATGAGTAATTTAGGTTAATTTCAGCAGGTCTACTTGGAAAATAACGTACTGGGATACAACCTTTTGTTCAGTAGGTGAACCCAGCGAAGGTCTCTGAAGGTCCAGATAGCTAAACGTGGGAAGAGTCCATCGATTAGGCAACCTGTCCTCATGCCATTTAATGGTTTGCAAGTTTTGAATTATCTGGGATTTGGAACTGCTATTTATTGCTTTGTGCTGTGTTCTCTGTTTTATAGAATTTGTATGTAGTCATTTTACTGCATTTTAATAAAAAGAAGGAAAAAAAGAAAAAGAGTTTTGAACGAACTGGACTCTGAAATGGATGGGTTACCAGTGCCGCTGCGGATGGACCAAATCCTGCTGCAATGTGACCAATCTTGCTGCCTTGTTTGGGGGCAAGATAAGGGAATGTGCCTGTTTTTCGTTCCCATAACTTTACTAGTAGGAATAGTCATTGTCATAGCAGGTGAAACAGCATCAGAGCAACAAAGCAAATCTCATCTCTAAGTTGTCATTCTCTGTAACCTCAAGTCTTTTTAGAAGATGAGTTCTCAGCTGTATAAAACACAAAACCTAGTGTGGACTCAAATTGCACTTCAGAGCAAAGAAGTTTCCAAATGTGTTTAGTATATGAAAAATGATTTTATTCCATTTTTTAAAAGTACAGTGTGCAAGAAGTTCTTTTTCACTAAATTCCCTGTATTGATCCCTCCATCTTATTCTCTTTCTTTTTCCCTTGTTTAATGCATTTGTATTTCTTCCACACACACAAACACAAAAAGGCTGCTTCTTTTTCCAGAAGAGGCACAAAGAAGGTTTTTTTCCCCCTTTGCAATGAGTAATTTAGTTTTTCTTTTGTAATTGTTAAAAGAAACCCCACAAAAATCAATATATCATTGCCAAGCTATATAAAAAAAATGGGAATGAAGAAAGCTTAGTAAATACAGGAAATTGCAATGTCCCTCCCCCCCCCCACCTCCTCTGGTCAGCCTATAGTATACTCAAGGTGATTACTAATCTTGTCCAGTTTTCTGCAGATTTTGAGCAACACAAATATTGAACTTAAGGCCTCTTCCTATGAGCTAGTTACTAGTTTCTCCACCAGCTAAGAAGACGACATGAGGAAACACCATGGCGACTACTAGAGTTTCTACTGGTGTGGCATCATAAGGCCACATTCACGTGAGCTCTGGATCCTTGCCCCTCTTGGCAGATAAAAACTAGCAGGTAGGGGACAGCTGGCAGTTCCAGGGAGGCAGGAGCAAAGGGGGTGCCAGGGGGGCTGTGGCCCTGGGCGCACAATTTTTGATGGGGCGCAAACCAGGCACCCTCATGCAGGCACCACCAGCACGCCTGACCCTCTCCTCCCACCAACGGCCACGTCGGCTGGTTATGTCAGGTCATGGATTTGAGACCCACATTGGGCAAAGGATTCCGGCATTAAAGGGGGGTTGGACTATATGACCCCTGTGGTCCCTTCCAACTCTACAATTCTATGATGTTATGAAAACAATAACCCTACACTATCCGTATAGTTAAAGCCATGGTTTTCCCAGGAGTGATGTATAGAAGTGAGAGCTGGACCATAAAGAAGGCTGATCGCTGAAGAATTGATGCTTTTGAATTATGGTGCTGGAGGAGACTCTTGAGAGTCCCGTGGACTGCAAGAAGATCAAACCTCTCCATTCTGAAGGAAATCAGCCATGAGTGCTTACTGGAAGGACAGATCCTGAAGCTGAGGCTCCAATACTTTGGCCACCTCATGAGAAGAGGAGACTCCCTGGAAAAGACCCTGATGTTGGGAAAGATTGAGGGCACAAGGAGAAGGGGACGACAGAGGACAAGATGGTTGGACAGTGTTCTCGAAGCTACAAACATGAGTTTGACCAAACTGCAGGAGGCAGTGGAAGACAGGAGTGCCTGGCGTGCTCTGGTCCATGGGGTCATGAAGAGTCGGATGTGACTAAACGACTAAACAACAACAATCCGCTGCATAACTCTGGCTCTTTTCTGTTAACTTCAGTTAGGCAGGATTTCACACAAACCCAACCGGGCAGTTAATGGGCTGGTTGTCCTGTTAGAAGCTGCATATACATTATATCCCCAAAGCACCATCAAAGCACATCTTTCCCCTCAAAGAATTTTGGGCACTGTAGTTTCTAGGGCTGGTGGGAATTGTAACTCTGTGAGGGGTAAACTACAGTGCCCAGAATTCTTTGAGGTGCGGGGATGTGTTTTAAAGGCGTGGCCCGTATTCTGCAGCATACTGTTTCACCAATGGGGGCAGGGATCTCTTTAGTGGCTGCAGGCATTCAGACATTAAATTGAGAAGTACAAAAGTCAGTAAACAAAGAAGACATAATACATTTTTCAAGCCTTCTCCCCCCTCCCTTGTATTTCCACCCAATGCAGAGAGCATTGCTCAATCCAAGGTCTCTTTCAGATGTAAATGATTGCAAAAGCTATGTCAGCAAAAGGAATGAGATTGGCTTAAACAGTGGTGCCTTTTAGCTTACATCTCACTATAAAACATTCTAGGACTGATACTAAAACACTTTTTTCGACTGGGCTAAAGCCCTTATGGGGAACTGAATGGGAAAGTGCTCAGTGCTTGAGCCTCCATCTTGCATGGAGGAGGTCCCAGGTCCAATCCCTGTGTCACACCCACAAATACCGTACATTTAAAGTGCTCTTAACTCCACTTTAACAGCCATGGCTTCCCACTCCCAAAGAAACCTGGGAAATGTTGTTTGTTAAGGGTGATGGCTTCACAGCACTACAGTTCCCAGAGTTCTTCACAAACAGCAGTTCCTAAGATTCACTATGACTTTTAAATTTAAAGCTCTGGCTTCAACCAGAGCCAGGGCCTTTTCAACTCTGGCTCCGGCCCGGTGGAACGCTCTGCCTCATGAGACCAGGGCCCTACAGGATCTGATTTCTTTCCGCAGGGCCTGTAAGACAGAGTTGTTCTGCCTGGCCTTTGGCCTGGAGCCAATTTGATTCCCTCCCTCCCTCTCTTTCTTTTTTCTTTTCCTTCTCCTCCTGCGATGAGGCTACATTTTAATATTTTAATGTTCCATTATTTTAATGTATTTTATTTTTGTTTTTAAGTTGTAATCATTCATCTTGTTTTTATTATTGCTTGTAAGCCGCTCTGAGCCCGGCCTTGACTGGGGAGGGCGGGGTATAAATAAATTATTATTATTATTATTATTATTATTATTATTATTATTATTAAAGTGGTATAATAATGTTTAAATATGTGGTGTGAGAAAAGCCCCATCTGAAACCCTGGAGAGATAAAAACTACTCACTGCAGACAATATGGAGCTAGATCGACCAAGGGTCTGGTTCAGCTTCTTATACAGTGTTACCTTGGGTTAAGTACGTACTTAATTTGTTCCGGAGGTCTTAACCTGAAACTGTTCTTAACCTGAAGCACCACTTTAGCTAATGGGGCCTCCTGCTGCTGCCGTGCCGCCGGAGCACGATTTCTGTTCTCATCCTGAAGCAAAGTTCTTAACCCGAGGTACTATTTTTGGGATAGCAGAGTCTGTAACCTGAAGCGCATGTAACCCAAGGTACCACTGTATTCCTAATACGACACGGCTGTTCGTGTAGTTCACAGGCAATATGTTCAAACTTAGGCATAGTAATAATCATATTCTTATTTTTAGCTGGTTGGAATATTCTCCTCCAGGGAGCTCGGGTAATACATGGTTATCCCATTTTATCCTATTTTAGTCCTTTGGGGGTAGTGCCATGCTGCAGTTAGGTTGTTTTGGACTTTGGACTGAATAATCTTACAGGTGTTTGTGTGTGGAGAGTTCTTCTTTAGTAATGCAGATGCACTTACTTCCAAATGTGATAAACCAGCCCTGCTGTGTGTTTTTTTTAGGGGGGGGGGGCACCCTCCTGACTATTTTACTGAATGGGGACCTGGACATCTGCTCCAAACTGGTGATTTTATCTGTATTTTTGATAATGTTGTTGTATCCACTGTTTTTAATGTCTGTTTTTAATGAGGATTGTTTTCTGTAAACCTCACCCCACAAACAATTTATAAGGCAATATATACAAATTGTGCTTAATAATATAATAATAACAAAACAAACTGAGCCGCAGGTCAGGTAAAACAACATGTTTCAAAGCCATCCTAAGAAGTCCTCCAGAGGCTATTAGAGCCGGTCTAGATGTTACTTTAGGACGCTCTATTCATTCTTGGGGGATGTTTGTTCATGTGAGTAATGTATCACATCTCAGGAGCATTTAGTTTCCCTGATCTCAAAGATACCATGGGAGCTTAAAAGACCCTGAATAGTTACAGATTACAGGCTGGTACACACACACACACAAATTGCATTCAGCAAATGTGTGAAGGACAGAAAAGTGCACCCAACAGTCCTGTCCCTAATTTTGCTATAGCTATTTGCTAATTTATTTATTTATTTATTATACACATATCACTTTTGTCCAAGGAGTTCTGATTGGCATGACAAGTTCTCCCCCTCCCATTTTGTCCTCATTGCAATCCTTTAAAAAAAAAAGTTATATTAAATATTTTCTTGCTTTACAAAAGTATGTGCATTGTCTCTTTTTCTGGTTGTAGACTAGTCTTTTTTTTACATTTGAAGTGAGACATTAGTGTTGTACAGTGGTACCTTGGGTTATAGACGCTTCAGGTTACAGACGCTTCAGGTTACAGACTCCGCTAACCCAGAAATAGTACCTCGGGTTAAGAATTTGCTTCAGGATCAGAACAAAAATTGTGTGGCAGCACCGCGGTGGCAGCGGGAGGTCCCATTAGCTAAAGTGGTACCTCAGGTTAAGAACTGTTTCAGGTTAAGAACGGACCTCCAGAACGAATTAAGTTCTTAACCCGAGGTACCTCGGGTTACATACGCTTCAGGTTACATACGCTTCAGGTAACAGACTCCACTAACCCAGAAATAGTGCTTCAGGTTAAGAATTTTGCTTCAGGATGAGAACAGAAATCGTGCTCCGGCAGCAGCAGGAGGCCCCATTAGCTAAAGTGGTGCTTCAGGTTAAGAACAGTTTCAGGTTAAGTACGGACCTCCAGAACGAATTGAGTACTTAACCTGAGGTACCACTGTATACAGAATAAGGTTGAGGAAGGAGGAAGAGATGGGGAGAGA
Organism: Podarcis cretensis; assembly: GCF_951804945.1. NCBI lineage: Eukaryota > Metazoa > Chordata > Lepidosauria > Squamata > Lacertidae > Podarcis > Podarcis cretensis. The sequence continues at coordinate 18,683,472 of NC_137175.1, forward strand.
GAGAAGGGAGTGGTAATACTTAGTGTATATGTGGGGGTTTTATGCCAGCGTCACTTGGGCAGGTTCTCCATCTATTCGTTTATTATATTTCCTTGGTAGTGAGGCAGAGAGACAGTGATTGCTCCCAAGGTCACCCCATGAGCTTTGTGACTCACGGCTCAGCCAAACTTACCTTTTGCCCTGTGCTTCCTAAGCACAGGTCCACAATTTCAAGTGCTGTGTCCGAGCGCTTTCCCTCCCCAACAATCTAGGCACCATGCCACACTGACCCCCAAATTGAACCAAAGTCACTCAGAGAGCATCATAGCTGACAAGCAACTTGGATCCATATCCAAGCTGGGCCCATGCTGGCTGAGTTGAAGTCCAGAACGCTTGATGTAGACCGGGTAGGCAATGATGCAGCAGTGATCTAACTAAGGCAACTTCCTTATGTTGTTACAGCTCTAGGCACCCCCAAAAATAATGTCGGAGCCTTATTCCTGGAGCAAATCGGGGCCCTTTGCCTCACAGATCCCATCCTGCACCTGGAACGCAAGCTGTTGCTTCATACTGTGAAAAATAGATCTGATGATGTTTACTTTGGATGAGATGAAACGCCTGGGCATTTTAACAAACATCCCGGCATTTGTTTGTTTACCTGCCTCACCCACATACTTGTCATTCTTCTGGGGGCAGTGGAGCCAGGCAGAGTGTCTTTCAAAATATTACAGATCCTAAGGACCTCTTGAGCTATCTGTTACAGAAAGATGGGCTCCCGGAATCTGTCTTTTCTAGATCTCACTTCAGCTCCTGTTAGGTTTGCGTAATTTCTTTCCCCACAAAAATGTGTGTGTTGGGGGGAGAGTGCATTCTGTGCGAAATGATTGCTGAGTTTTAATTTTAAACAGCATTTTAATTTTAAAAAGCAAAGCAAATAAGCGGCAGTATGTATGAGTCTCTCTCACAGTAGGAAAAACCACAAAGGATCTCATGGTAACTTAAAAGACTTAGTACAATCCTAAACTTTATTGAATTCATTGGCACTTACTCCCAGTGAAGTGGGGTTGGGATTACAGCCTAACAAATTTATTATGATAGAAGCTTTTCATCAGATGCGTGAATGTTATTCTGAGTTGCAGGTACATATATACAGAGTTGTATGACAGACATGTGAAAACCGACACCAGAGGGAAATTTTATTTCATTTTTTAAAAAACAGAATGTATATATCATTTACTTTTTAAAAAACCCTCTAAGTGTTTTAAATAAAATAAACATTAAAATGATCAATAAAAGAAGCTAAACCCAAGTCAACTTGGAAAAAACTAAAACTAGCCATTAAAATATACATTACAAAATAAATTATCTATTAAAATACCAGAAATGAAATGCAGAAGAGAACAGTCTCTGATAGTCAGGTACTTAGCTGTTTTTTATTAGGTAAAAGGTAAAGTCCAGTCAAAGGCGACTATGGGGTACAGCGCTTGTCTCGCCTTCAGGCCGAGGGAGCTGACGTTAGACAACAGAGTTTTCTGGGTCGTGTGGCCATCTAAGAAACAATGTTTTTAAAGAGTATATAAACTGCCAAAACAAACAAACAATTGGTCCATCTATGGTTGTTGTTGTTGTTGGCATGTATCTTGGGAGATGATGGAGGGAATGCGCCTTTGGGGGTGAGGTCAAACTGTTGGAAGGCCACAGCGCCTGCTGTGACTGTAGAGACAGATAAGGGCGAGACATGTTTTGTTGCAGCTGGGGCAGATGATGAAGATGAAGGTGTCTGGTTGTGCGGCTGCAGATGCACCATGGCGTTTCTTCTCTGTGTGCTCTTCCCAGGGGTCATTCTTCCTCTGGTCACTGCTGTAGATACACACCTTGGCTGCCTGTCTCCAACTAGTTCAGTATTACCTGCAGTGACCGACAGCAGCTTTCCAAGATTTCAGACAGAAGTATTTGCCAGCCCTACCTGGAGATGCCAGGGTTTGACCTGGCATATTATGCATGCAAACCACTTGCCCTACTACTGGACCCACATCCCTTCCCTGAAGAGGAGTAGCAAAAAGTGCCAGTCAGGAGAGAACACAGGAAGGAGAGAGGAGCATTCTGCTGAATTTAGAGTGGGGAGCCAGATGTTTTGGGACTACAACTCCCATCATCCCTAGCTAACAGGACCAGTGGTCAGGGATGATGGGAACTGTAGTCCCAAAACAGCTGGAGGGCCAAGTTTGGCCACCACTGCCTTACACATATTCTTGATACAGTACAAGTCACTTTCATCAGTCTGTGTTAATTTGTTACAGTTAGGGGGTCTCCCAGGTTTCCTTCCTTCCTTCCTTCCTTCCTTTGGAGCATGTGAATATTTGGGATTGGCTGTTTAACAAGCGCTGGTGCAAGCACATAAGGACCAGCATCCTGGATTAGAACATCTCCTTCCTAGATTCAACATAGGCTGGTTCCAAATGTTTTAGAGCATTTTAGAACAGCTACAAGCCAGAGATCAGTGGTAGCCAATGTGGTGGTCTCTAGACATTGTTGGATTGTAACTTCCATCATCCCTGACCACTGGGCATGCTGACTGGGGCTGATGGGAGTTGGAACCTAGTAACATCTGGGGTGTGTGTGGCTACCCCTGATCTATGGTTTGTAGCTGTTTGCTTGCTCTCAGAAACTAGCAGCCCCTTGCCCAACTCCCCAAACTGCAGGTGTTCCCCGTGGACATGAAGCCCAAACCTACAGTATGTAATAAAGAGAACCACACTGAGTGCAACCTGTGGTCCATACATCTCTGCATCCTGTTTATCTTATCGTAAGTGATCAGAAGAGGACAGCCCGCTGGTGCCATGGGCTTCCCTTTTATTGATGAAAACTCAGCACAGTTCTGTGCTGTTTTAAACTCTTCCCCAGGGGTGTTTTAAATCCCGGCACTTTCTTTGGTTCCTTCAAAACTGAATGGAATTTTTCTTGCTGTCTCTCAAGCAGCAGACAGATTCCTCAAGGAGGATTATAAAGCAGCATGATGGTGAGCTTAATCCCTAGCATCTGGTGGATAAAGTATGCTGACAATAAAAATGCAACTCATTTTGCAGTTAACACAAGGCTATTAGCAACTGATGTAATCATTTGATCCTGTTAAGGCTGATGACTGTAACAGCATCCTGTGACAATGCGTTCCGCAGGTTGATTCTTTATTACACAGAGAAATATTTCTTATATTTCTTATATTTCTTATAGAGAAATATTTCTTATATTTCTTATATTTCTTATAGAGAAATATACATATATATTTCCTGGATTTGATATTGACAGATAGACACACACACACACACACACACACACACACATTAAAACAAACAAACACTTTCTATATTGCCCTCTAAAGTGCTATGTATACTGTGTGGTATCTAACGAAGTATCACAAAGATTGATAGATGCTGAAATCACGGGAACAATTTGAAATAAATTGTTGGCTGCTGAGGGAAGGTGAACTCAGAGTTGCAGATTTATTGCAGACTGACACACATCCAATTGGGTTACATGAGTCCGCTTTTGGTAACATGTCAGGACAAATTATTATTATCAAATGATGTCTTGAAAGTCTGTGCAATGTAGAAGTTAAGAGTGGGATTGTTTGCCTGCATATTTTATTTATGGATATTTGTTTTGTAACATCTATGTCATTGTTTTTAACCCTTGTAAACCGCTTAGAAATCTATTTTGGCATCAAGCAGTATATTAATTCACACAGAGTGTTTGACCAAGACTGCGGAGACAATTGTCGCAAAACGTGAGGACTGCTACCTGTTAATAGGGCTCCCTCTCCTCTCCTGCCCCACCCAATCTTTTTTAGGAATTCTCTCAGCCCACTGGAGCAGACGGGGGGGGGCACAGAGCGAGAGGAAGTCCCCTTGCACAGAGAAAAGTCATTGTGCTAATTGGATGGCTTTGTTGGCTACAACTCCAAGATTCAAATCCCCACTCAGCCTTTCCTACCTCACAGGGCTGTTGTGAGGATAAATTTTGGAGGGGGAGCATGTATGCTACTTTACGTCTCATATTCAGCACACCATTCTTCCCAGCCAAGAGCATTTCCTGATTACCCACCTAATATTTAGCCATCTTTCAAGGAAGCTGCAGCATCTGATGAATGCTAGCTGAAAGTCAAGGTGGCTATCCCAAAAGAGGAGTTTACAATGGAAAGGGAAAGGCTTCATTATGCAAATAATGCCCATCACAGAGGATAGCTTACAGCTCTTGAGTGTGAATCCACTCCCATGGTGGAAGTTAAGCAAGTGGAGGAAAATGAATCAGCAGACCTCTGAACATGTCCTAATATTGACTTCAGCAGAGTTCTAAGAGGAGCTCAAGTTGGCTATTTGCAGGATTTAATGGCGGCGCGCAGAGACGCTGCGGCTCAGTGCTCTCCTTTTGTTTTCAGCGTTTTGTTTTGTTTTCAGTGTTTTGTTTTCATTATTTTTACTTGTTCTGAGTATGTTTGGTCGGGCAAGAAAGATTTATAGCAGGCAGGAACTTCTGAAGGTCGGGTTACAGTGTGAACAAGCTGTGAGAGCTGATTATTTTCGCCCAGATAACGCTCCTGTGGGAGTAGCCAGGCCACCGGGCTCTCCATGGATTACTATGCCTCCAGGGAGGAGGCGAAGGCGGCGTAGAGACAGGAGGCAAAGGCGGGGTTGTCGGGCCGGCGTCCTGGTAAGATTGCAGAGGAGTCCATCTAAACCACCACTCCCTAGCATATTTCTTGCTAATGTGAGATCTCTTGCCAACAAGATGGATGAATTGAGGCTGCTGGCAGCAAAGAACAGTCTCGTAAAAGATTGCTGCGTCTTATTTGTCATTGAGACATGGCTTCAACCGTCCATACCAGACACGGCTATTCAGTTGGAAGGCTGTGTGGTACATCGTCATGACCGAGGCATGGACTTCGGAAAAACCAAAGGAGGGGGGCTGTGTGTATATGTGAACAAATGCTGGTCCAATAATTCTAAGACCGTGGGCAGTTACTGTTCACCGGATTTGGAATATGTGGCTGTTAAATGCAGACCAGCCTATCTCCCTAGGGAGTTTACAGCTGTTATGCTAACTGGTGTGTACGTGCCACCAGATGCCAATGCCAACTTGGCTCTGGGATGCCTGCAGAGCCTTATCAGCAGCCAGCAAGACAAGCATCCTGAAGCTGTGCACATCATTGCGGGAGACTTCAATCATGTTGAACTTAAAACAGTGCTCCCAACGCTCTATCAGCATGTGAAATGTCCCACAAGGGGGGACAAGACACTGGATAAAGTTTATTCGAATGTAAATCACGGCTATAGGGCCTTACAGCTGCCACATTTGGGCCAGTCCGACCATATGTCTCTGTTCCTGGTACCAGCATATATCCCACTCAGGAAACGGGCTCCCACAATATCAAGGACTGTTAAAATCTGGCCTGAAGGCGCTATCCACCAGCTGCAGGACTGTTTTGAGAGAACCAATTGGGATATTTTCGATCGTTCAGACCTGGAGGAGCACACGGCGGCAGTTCTGTGCTATATCAATCACTGCACAGACACTGTCACAGTAAATAAATCCATCCGGTTTTATCCCAATCAGAAACCCTGGATGAATAGAGAGGTCCAGTGCCTGTTGCGGGAAAGGAATAGGGCTTTCAGGTCGGGCGAGGTGCAGCTTTACAGTGTGGCAAGAGCAAACTTGAAGAGGGGTATTCGACGGGCAAAACTGGTCTATAGGCAGAGGATTGAGGATAATTTAAGGAGTAACAACACAAGACAGATGTGGCAGGGGATTCAGCATATTACCAACTACAAACCTAACCTTGGTGCTGTCGATGGTGACCCTTTGCTGGCGGAGGAGCTTAATCTTTTCTTTGCTCGCTTCGAGAAGGAGCCACCTGAGACGCCGGTATTACAGCCACCAGCCCATAGGGGCCCCTCATTCACTGTAGAGGAGCATGAGGTGAGACAGGTATTGAGGATGGTGAATCCGAGGAAGGCTGCTGGACCTGATGGCATCACGGGAAAGGTGTTGAAGGGCTGTGCGGATCAGCTGGCGAAGGTCTTTACTAAGATCTTCAACAAGTCCTTACACCAGTCTATTGTCCCACCCTGCCTGAAGTCGTCAACTATTGTTCCTCTGCCTAAAAAATCTACAATCAGTAGTTTGAACGACTACAGACCAGTTGCACTGACTCCAATCATCATGAAGTGTTTTGAGAAACTGGTGCGCCGTCATATAATTTCCTGTCTTCCATCAACTTTTGACAACTACCAGTTTGCATACAGGGCAAATAGATCCACGGAAGACGCTATCACTATCACTCTCCATGCTGCTCTGTCCCATCTGGAGCAGCCGGGGAGTTATGTGAGGCTGCTGTTTGTGGATTTTAGCTCTGCTTTTAACACTATCCTCCCCCATAGACTGGTGTCCAAGCTAGAGGCGATTGGACTCTCCAACTCCACCTGTCTCTGGGTTTTGGATTTTTTGTCAGAACGTTCTCAGAGGGTTAGAGTGGGGTCACATATGTCCACAGCCCTTAGCCTTAACACCGGCTCACCACAGGGTTGTGTGTTGAGTCCCCTGCTCTATACTCTCTATACGTATGATTGTACAGCCATCTATCCCAGCAACAAAATCATCAAGTTTGCTGATGACACTACGGTGGTGGGGCTCATTTCAGGAGGGGATGAGTCCGCCTATCGGGACGAGGTGGAGCGGCTTTGTGTTTGGTGTGGAGAGAACAATCTGGCTCTTAATACGGCTAAGACCAAGGAATTGGTGGTGGATTACAGGGAAAAAAAGGCGGACATTCAGCCCTTGTATATCAAAGGGGAACGGGTGGAGAGGGTGGCGGAATTCAGGTTTTTGGGAGTGACTATCGATCAGGGCATGACTTGGAGCGCAAATACCACTGCTCTGGTGAAGAAGGCCCAGCAGAGAATTTATTTCCTCAGACTTTTAAAGAAGAACAATCTGAGTGAGAGACTGCTGGTGTCCTTCTACCGAGGCTCCATAGAGAGCATTCTCACATACTGTATTTGTGCCTGGTTCTCCAGTTGTACAGCTAGGAAGAGGAAGGTGCTCCAGAAGGTCATAACCACAGCCCAAAGGATTATTGGTCATCCTCTCCCATCTTTGGAAGAACTGTACGGTTCCCGTTGTCTTAGGAAAGCAAACAACATCCTGCAGGATGCATCTCACCCGGGATACAGTCTGTTTGCACTACTGCCTTCTGGCAGGAGATATAGAAACATCAAGTCAAGGACAAATAGACTGAAAAATAGTTTCTATCCAAGAGCTGTGGCCTTTTTAAATGCTGTAACTCGATAGTGTGACCTGGGAGTTTGATGGGTGTGGGTGTGGGTGTGGCTGGAATGTGGTTTGTTTGGTTGTTGTTGTTGTTTTGCTTTTGTTGTTTTTAAGGGATGGCATCCAATTTCGTTGCACTTGTGCAATGTTGCACTTGTGTAATGACAATAAAGAATCTATCTATCTATCTATTCCACCCAAAGGGACACTAATAAGGCAAAGGTAAAGTTAAAGGCAAATGACCCCAGGGTGGTTAAGTCTAGTCAAAGGCAACTATGGGGTTGCGGTGCTCATCTCGTTTCAGGCCGAGGGAGCCGGGGCTTGTCCACAGACAGCTTTCTGGGTTGTGGGGTCAGCATGACTAAACCGCTTCTGACACAGAAGCCAGAGTGCACAGAAATACCACTTAACTTCCCACCACAGTGGTACCTATTTATTTGCTTGCAATAGTGTGCTTTCTAACTGCTAGGTTGACAGAAGCTGGGACAAAGCAACGGGAGCTCACCCTGTCGCAGGGATTCGAACCGCTAATAGCCATGCTTTGCATGCGTTTGCAAAGTTCTGTTTTCCAGGGCTCTCTTTAGATCTAGCACAGCCATTCATCAAATCATCTTCAATACTGCAAAAGGGGGAAACCTGTAGTTTTTTTGTTTGTTTTCCCATTTTGTTTTATTCTGAAAATTTTTTAAATATTTATTACCCTCTCAGATTATTAACCAGATTTATGTTATCATATTAACTGAGGCTGCAAACCTGAGTACATTTATTCAAAAACAACTATGATAAACAGAGCAGTCTTATTCACAGCACAGAAGTTAAGTCCCATTCCCAAGGCTTACTTTCAGGGGCAGGATATTGCAACCCGAGTTGTATTTTGAATTAAAAGTCTGTAATGCCGTCCCTAGTTAAACTCACAGCTGTGATTGTGCCCCTAGATCACAATCCTCAAGACATATACTATAGACTAGAGTAATTCCATTCAGGCTTTATTCTCTTAAGGTTTATTAGTTTGTGTGAGTCTTGAGCCAACTCATTTGCTTAGTGTTTCCCAACCTTTGGTCTCCAGCTGTTTTTGGACTACAATTCCCATCATCCCTGACCACTGGTCTTGCTAGCTAGGGATGATGGGAGTTGTAGTCCAAAAACAGCTGGAGACCAAAGGTTGGGAAACACTGGACTAGAGCACCAGAGTTTAAATGGCAAAATATTAAATGCATCAGTTCTTAATAAATTCTTCAGCGTTTGGACTCCCCCACAATAAATGAGGAGAATGGCTCCAAACCTTTCCCACTTGCCATTTCTGTGTCTGTTTTGCAAAAGCCGAGTAATTTAAACCCACTTAGCAACAACAATCACAAATGTTCATGTCACACATGCATCTTGCCACTTAAATGTGTTATTCCCAAGACTGAGGCAAAGTGTGTGCATATATATATATATAATTCAGGGTGAAGAGTACATTCAAACTGCATCTCTTAAGTGCAAAAATCTTTCAATAGGACCCTGATGGCCAACGAGTCCAATCCCATACAATGCAGGAATCTCAATTTAGGGACTTTGCCAGCAAGATGCATTATCTATCTAAAATTTACAGTTTCTGCGTTTTCCTCTCCTCAGACTCCACTACTTCTGTCACTCCATCGTTTCCATTTGCTCAAGGCCACAGAGTGAGTCCATGGAACAAATGGGATATGAACTCAAATCCAAAGTTCATTGATCAGCAAGTATCTGCTGGAGGTGGATAGACCGGACACAATATATAATAAAAATTAAGGCTTGACCTCTCCCATAACAGGGCTGTTGTAAGGATGCTGTCTATGAAACATCTTGGGGCACTCAAAAGAAATATATACATTATTATTATTGGTCTTTGCTTATTCTCTGTGAGGTTCTAACCAGCTGACAGTACCCCCCCCCCTTCCACAAAAACTGTTTTGGGTCAAAATGCCACAGTATTTGCTGCTTTTTAGGCTCTACAAAGTAACTTCCAACAATTCTGAAATCAACGGTAGCATGCCTGCCCCTTACTGTACACTGGTCTTAAAACTGGAGTATTAACATGAGAGTATCAGGTTCACACAGAAGCATGGTTTCAAGTTCTTTCAAGTTTCCCCACAACATTGATGGCAGTAGGATTAACAACCCCAAACCCCTTGCTCCTTCCCCATATAAAATCCACCTCCATTAATTCCAGATGATCCTTTATCCTCCTTAAAATAAAGTGGGATTTCCTTCCGAGGAGACATGTATGCGATTATGCTTACGATCCTTCCCTGGAAGTAAAGTTGCAGTTTTGCGCGCAACTCACGCAGCAGCAAGGGCCCACGCCCCCCCCCCCGCCCCCGCTCGGACTCAGCGGACCTGACTTCCGAGTAAACGCGCATGTCTCAACATTGAGCTCAACTAAAGGATCAATCTGCGTGCGAGGATGTTTCCTTCTGTGCCGGAAAGATCACTTCTCTTTGATTTAATGCCTGGGAGATGCACTAATTAAATCCCTCCTCCGCTTGATGGTGTTTTTCGGGATTCTGAACCAAAGCGGGGGAAACACTAACTTTTTTAAAAAAGGCAATTAAAAGGAGAGAGAGCGCAGAGGTTTTCTTCTCTTCCGATTGCCCTGGAGGAGCCTGGCTGGATGTTTGTTTACTTGCAAAGATGGATTCGGGACGCTCCGTGCGCCTCTTCGCTCCCCTTAAGGGACATCCGATCCAATCAGGCGCTCGAAAGCGCTACGCCAAAGCCCCTCTGCGCGCCTTGCGCTCCCGGACTCAGCGCGCACGCTTCCATCACATGGGCGAGCCCAGCGGCCGGCCCGAGACTACAACGCCCGGCGTCCCCTTCTTCGCCCTGATCAATGGACCTTATTTGAATAATCTGTGAGCTCTTGGACTCAGGCCAATCAGCTGTCAGGGACCCATGATAAATCGCAATGCATTATTGATAATCATAATTACTCTGACATGCGCATTCCGGTCCAGGGGAGTAATTTCCCAACTCTAGGAATTTGTTGTGAAGAAGAAGAAGAAGAAGAAGAAAATAATTGCTACTATTTTGCTCCCGATGCGTGTGCACCATGTCGAGGCGCAAGCAGGCGAAGCCCCAGCACATCCATTCGGACGAGCAGCAAGCCCCGCGCGCAGCAAATGGTAAGGGCGACACCGCCGGAGCTCGCGGGTCAGTCGCTAACTTTAATTGATGGGCAAAAGAAATCGACGAGGGAATCGGATCTGCGGGGGAGGGGACGGGGGTGGGAAGAGAGAAAGAGAGGTCGCTTTTGTGCCAGGGGGGTCTTTCTCCCAACGTTGCGCGCTGGGGGTTGCTGGTGCGCGATCCTTGAGTGCTCCTTTCGGAATCTGGACCACTTTTATCCCACCTTTATTTCTCACGACGGCAGGAACGGATCGGATAATGTGCGTGCTCCTGTTATTATTATTATTATTAATAATAATTTTAGTATTCTAGGTTGGGACCCGTTCTCTCTCTTCCTCCTCCCCCCCCCAAAAAAAAAATCAGTGTTGGACCTGGCTTCTGATCACTTTAGCTTTGGGGAGGATGATCTCTCAATACACATATTTTTATTTAAAAAGACAACAACTCAGGCTTTTGTAGTGTGTGGGACTTCACCTCCACCCCGCACCAGGGGGGAGGAAAGTTTCTATGGTGGTTCTAAGATCCCTTTAGCATCAACACCCCACCCCACTCCATTGTGTGGGACAATCTTGTCCTTAAATCCCAATGGATGTTGCTGGAAGGTAACTCATTTTTCCTCCTCCTCTTCCCTCCCCCCACCTCCAGGAAATATTTCTGGGAGGGATGGGGCATAGGCAAGAACAACACCTTTTGTAATGCAAGGCTGGCTGGCGCGGGGGGGGGGGGTTGAATATTTCCCCCCACCCTTCCATCTCTTTCCTTATTTGGATGGGTCTCTTCCTCTCTCCTCTCTTGCGCACCCAAAACTTTGGGACGATCTTGGTGTTGGGGTCGGAGGGAGGAGAGCGAGCGAGAGATCGCAATCACTCGGGACCTTTTGTAGCCTGACCTCCAGCCATCTTTGATTTCCGACTTCCTAAAATAACTCCGGTGAGCTAATATGGTGTGTTGGGGGTGGGGGGTGAGCAAAAAGGGAGAGATATTTTTAACAATCTTCCAGAACTCGTGGGCGCCTCGTCTCTCATTTCTACTACTTCTTCTTCCCCTTTTCCTTCTCTTCTATCGCCGGTGCTTCGTGACTTTCCCCCCCTTTTATAGAAAAAAAGAAATTTGCTGGCTTTTACCTCTCCGGATCTCCTTGATCAAGGGAGGGGCTGCGTGTGGATGTTCAGCGCGGAGCAAAGGGGATGTTGGCAGAACTCGCTCGAAGGCGAAGCGGAGGGCTTTAAATTCCTGGGTGGTGCGAGGAGTTGAGACCGGGATGGGAGTTTTGGGGAGCCTCGCCGGTAGCAAGGCGGACGTAGAAAGCTTGATTTCGATTCCCTTTTATTAATTAAAGAACACGAATCGGAGGATGAGTGCAATAAAACATTGAAAGGGGGGGGTATAAAGATTGGTTTATCGATGCAAACCCGAACCTTTGCAATTCAAGTGGGGGAGCAGTCGAGCCTTTCGGGAATAAAATTAAGTTTTCACAATGACTTAGATGAAATCTAGTTCCATAACTTGCAGATTTGTTTTAAAGCTGTTGTTCAGGGGCGAATGGAAACATTGGGTTGCAATCTTGAAAGTGTATATTGTGTCTTTTTTTGGAAAGGTGAGGGGGAACTCGTTCAAAAGAACCCCCTCCCGGGAAAACTCCCCCCCCCCCATGGATGGAAATAGTCGATAACAATGTATATTTGCGGGGGCGCGGGGGGAGGGGACGGTCCGATTCGCGACCCGCAGGAGGTGTGGGGGGCTTTTCTCCCGCGGTCCTCCGCCTCTTTTCTTTCGAGCCCAAATGTGCGATTGTTGAGTCCGGTTAATGGTGATTTAAGAAAACGGCAAGCTGGCCAGAAGGCAATAAATCCCATGTTTAATGCATGACTGTTTTTCCTTTGTGCATGTGCTTAGGATGGAGCGGGGCGGGGCGGGGCGGCCACTGGAGGTGATGTTTCTTCCGTGTAAATCTCTGCCCGCAGCTGGGGAATCACCTCCGGGGGGCTCCCTTGAAACAAAAGGGTTAATGACGCCCTTGGAGTGGCGCGCTCCGGGAAGGCGGGGCGGGGAAGAAGAAACAAGAGGGTTATCGGGAAATTATGACTTGGAGGAGCCCATATCCCGCTGCAGGCACCTGGATTGCAAATAATACTTATTCTTTTTAAGTGCAAAACGTCGATCAAGCAATACTTAACTTTGCACCAACGAAGCCTTCAGCATTACTGGATTCCGATACTGCAGAACTCTGTAACTAGGGGGGGAAATAATGGCAGGGCGGTGGAGGACGAGAAGAAGCCCCCCGTGCCACTAACGCGCGAGTGCGTTGTCCGTAGTAAAAACACTCTTTAACTCGCGCGGAATTGTTTGAAGGTAACTTTTGGCGAGGGCGCGCGGGAGGTTGCGTGGGAGAGTTGCTCTCTAGCGCCACCCAGGGGGCTCTGCCGGAGATGCGCCGCCGGTATTGGAAAAAACGCATTTTCTCTTTATAGGTTCTTTCGGTTTTTAGCTCGACAAGCTGAAATGAGATGGACACATGGCTAACTTTTCGGTCCTATCAGTGGGTAAAACTTAGCTGGTCACAATAATCCCATATGTTTATATTTCCCTTTTGCTGCTATTGATGGTTCTTAGGGGCTAGGTTAAATCTGCCTCCTAAAGCTGTTTCGGGATGCCTTCCCTGGAACGGAGAATGTGTCCGTGGTGCCCTTGGGGCGAAGTGAGGCGGGCCTTAGTCTGCTTGGTGCCTGGCTGAGAGATTTGTCCTCTTTTTCCCCTGCCCCAGAAAGCAAACTAGCAAAGCTGTGTGGAAGCTGCTCTGTACTAAGTCACTTATACATTTCTTTTGTTTCAGGAGAGTAGCTATTTGTTGGCCTTTTTTTGTTGCGAGTGTGATAATAGAATTGTCAGGGGACACCCCAGGGTCATCTAGTCCAACCCCCTGCAATGCAGAAATCTGAGCTACTTCAAAAGAATGCAGACTTTGATAGCGAAGCTACTGAGTTCATTGGGTGCCTTAAAGTGCCAGGGAATGCTTTGTGTTCTGTTACCCCCCAAAAAAAACCCAAACCCCAACAAGCACCACTTTCCTGGAAAGAAACAACAAATGTTTTGCAACAAATGTCAGGTATAGAAGAACCTTGACTGAAACTTTGAACAGTTGCTGCAAAACTGAGCTAGTGATGTGACAAGTGGAAGGTAGCTTTTTGTGTTCTCTAAATGCATTGTTAGTTGCGGAGGGAGAGGGCTTGGGTGTTAGGAATGAGGCAAGAAGGAAATGAAACCCAAGAAGGAATATTGTTGCTTGATACCAAAGTGTAGCCTGCCCTCCTGTATTTAGCTGCAGAACAGCCCTGTGAGGTAGGACAGGCATGGTTTGCCCAAGCCCCTCCCACTGAGCTGTGTAGCTGAGTTGGGGTTTGGATCTGTGCATCCTCACATTTAAACTTGCACTCTCTACAAAACAGCGGGGAGGGTGTAGGAGCTTTCTCAGACAAAGAAGAAATGTGATGAAGATCTTCACTTTCCTTTCATATTGTTAGGTAGAACTTTATTTTCCTGGAAGTTCATTTAATAATAGAAAAGAGAGAGTAGCAGAAAGTGTTGGTGGGTGTCAGAAAACAGTTTCTCTCAGTTCCGTGCATGGATTGTGCGTTTAAAATCACGGCAAGAACTTGAATATGCCCATATTGTGCTCTTTTAAATATGGAAAGAGTAAAATTTGATCAGAAAATTCCTTCAAGGTTTCCTGCATATGCATAGCAAGGAGGCACAATTAAGCACAACACTTCTATCCTTGGGCTTGGGGGGGGGGGATAAATGCAGACACAAAAATTGTGAAGCAATCTGAGAACCATCTCAGTGAAGTGTGTGTGTATGTGTGTTTGCAGTTGTGTGGGGTGGGGTTGGGAATGTTGCTGCTAACCTAGTGATCAATTAGCAGGTCAAAAAAATAGCAGGTGGGTCACTTGAGAACAATAATTGCATACTGAAAATTAGCATTTCCCCCTTGCATTTTAGCTGCCTATTGTGTTCGATAACAGCCACAAGGCCAAATTTTTTCTTTCTTTTTAATGCTGTGTAGAATGTAGAACTTTTTCTAACACTTAGGAAAATTCCAGACCTGCAACTTGTGCACAGTTTCACTAAAAAAAGAAGAAGTAATTACTGCTCACTAGTGTGGTGAAACATTGCACTTTCTTGCTATGGCAGCCATAACTCTTTAGACATGTGAATTGAATATCAAGAAATTCAACAAGAAATAAGTTTTGCTTTTTAAAAACGACCAACTTGCATAAATGGAAAGGATTAAGCAAAGTAAATACCTTCTGATAAAATGAGCTCTCTTTAAACTTGCGTTGATGATAGATGTGGTGTTTATAGGAGCGTCTTGAGTTTATTTTCAACGTGATGAACTGAGAGAGTCCCAACTAAGATGTCATTTCCCCTCTGTGTTCTTTGCCTGGGAGAGATGAAATTGTTTTTAAAGGAAGCAATAGGAGAATACCTGATTGGCAGGGCTGCTGGAGGCGCCAAGCATGGGGTGCTGTGCATGATGCCTTGTTCTTCGTCTTCTTTCTCATATTCCCCCCCCCCCCCCCCGAAAAAAAAAATGCCAGTGGAACACTATATTGGTTGTAGTGATCAGGCCTTTTCTGCGAAACGCGGCAGCTTGTGACGTTTTGACAGAGCTGCTGCTCTAACCTTTGCCTCCTCCTGCCTGCTGTGGGTGGTAAGTTGATGTCAAGCTTACAATTAGACTCTCATGCAATTGACCCTGGCAGCGGGGCTTTCGGCTGTTTAGCTTCGCCTTAAACACTGCGCTAGTGTTAAGTGTGGTTTGGAGCTGCCTTGTTTATAGTTGAGGGGTCTTGCTGGTGGAAGTAATTGAGTACGGAAGAAGAAGAAGTGGTCCTTGGCTAAGGTAGAAGTAAGATTTTGTTCTCGCCCCCTTCCCTTTCTCTTCTGGGCATTGAGCTGTGATATATGGGAGGTGGGGCTGTCTCTGTGCCCCTTCAATACTGGGAGGGGGCATCATTGCTAGTGGTGGAGGGGGCAGAAATTCAGTAGCTGTTTATTTCTTATTGATCTTTCAATGCAAACCTGGGTTAGATCGTAAAATAAAAATAACCTCTTTATGGCTCTAGCAATATTTTGCATAGGCAGATGTAGTGCTATTTAGCAAATGCTTCGGGCAAAAATGCAGGATTGGCCAATAATACTGGGATGGGCAAAGTATTTCTGGTTTGTGCATAGATAACACATCAGTTGCGATTCTCCTTTTGTGAAATGCCACCCCTTTTGTTCTGCCTGTTGTTGTTTTAAAGACAGTTCACTCTGACTATGAAAGCATACAGGTGTATTTAATATGACCCAACACAAAAATTAACCCATTTCTGCAGAACAAAGCTATCTGCACTATAATAAATGCCTTTCTCTGGCCTCCTTTTTAATCTCCATGTTAATAGCATCGGAACAGATGTCCAGTTAAGGCTTTCATTTTAAGCCCAGCAGGTAACTAAGGACACTTCTTAAAAGAAGTTTGTCAGCAATCAGTAGCCTTAAAAAAAAAATTTTTTAATCCCCTTTAAAGTTACTTCACATGGTAATGTGAAATTAAAAATAGATAAAGGTAAATCACCCCTGGACAGTGGACAATATAGAATCCTGTTTCAAGGCTGTGTAATAAAGAGTATGTACCATTGAAACCTTTGTTTTTTCTTTATAAGTAAACATATTTGGAATCGCACCTGACAACTCTTTGTGGTTTCAGAACAAAACTGCATTTAATTTGTTGCTGTTGTTACAGTTCGAACACAAAAAGGTTCTCCGTGGGACCAGCTGCGTAACTGAGTAGTATTGACCTAACTCTAATAATATCTGTGTTGTTGTCTTCAGTCATGCTTGGAATATTGGGAATGTTTTACAGCAGTCCACCTCTCTGCCCCCAAAATCCTCAGATCCCTGTTATATTAATGGAACACAAGCTGAAATGTCCGACAAAAGAAATTATTCAGAACGGTTGCCAGTGGTACTGGCAATGATCTGAATGAGCAGGATAAGTGTAAACTTTAAGAGACTTCAACATTGGCCCAATCAAGATCAACAAAACCTTTTAGAAAAGAATTTTGGAACAGGAGGATTCTCAAAACAGCCTGGTAAAAAATCTGCATGCATTGAACATGGACCGTTGACTTCATGTGGAGGGGGGAATGAACAGTGAGGGGGAAATGAAATGGAGTATTTTTGAGGTTGCAGACCCTACTCACTGCCATTTCTAATAAGCACTGAGTAATTGAATATATAGGGACGCAGGTGGCGCTGTGGGTTAAAGCCTCAGCGCCTAGGGCTTGCCGATCGAAAGGTCGGCGGTTCGAATCCCTGCGGCGGGGTGCGCTCCCGCTGCTCGGTCCCAGCGCCTGCCAACCTAGCAGTTCGAAAGCACCTCCGGGTGCAAGTAGATAAATAGGGACCGCTTACCAGCGGGAAGG
This sequence comes from Podarcis cretensis, assembly GCF_951804945.1. Taxonomy (NCBI): domain Eukaryota; kingdom Metazoa; phylum Chordata; class Lepidosauria; order Squamata; family Lacertidae; genus Podarcis; species Podarcis cretensis. The sequence goes on from NC_137175.1 coordinate 18,700,394, forward strand.
TAAACGGCGTTTCCATGTGCGGCTCTGGCTCTGGCTCTGGCCAGAGCAGCGATGTCACGCTGGCCACGTGACCCGGAAGTGTCTCCGGACAGCGCTGGCCCCTGGCCTCTTAAGTGAGATGGGCGCACAACCCCAGAGTCTGTCAAGACTGGCCCGTACGGGCAGGGGTACCTTTACCTTTACCTAATTGAATATATGGAGAGGGAGAAAGGGAAGCAGTCTTAAGTGTGTGTGTACAAATGATTTAGAAAGGACACAGCCAACCAAACTGAAGTATTTTGAAAAGGAAATAATTCCTACTGAAATAAATGACTCCCAATCATGCATGATCCAGCCAAAAATAAGCGCTATCTGTCTTACAATATGGTGACATATTTGGGTAAAGATTTTTTAAATACAACAAACAAAATAAAACATACAAAAATGTCATGTGTCATAACATATTTTCTGATCCTCCTTGGACTTCCTCACATCTCCTGCTCCTACGTTCCAAATTTATAAAAATTAAACCAGCAATTTCTCACCTTATCCCCACCTTAAAATCCATTTTTACAATGTTATATCTTAAATTTTAGATATATTTATTTCCTCTTCAGTGCATTAAGATTAACCCAATAATTATCTAAAAATTTAGTTTTTTCATAAATTTAACTTATCTTCATAATTCACTTCATTTGTTTCCATGGTGCCCAATTGTTTATGATCAAACATCCTGCTTAACATTCATACAATTTACAATACTTTTGCAAATAAATCTTAAATTTTCTCCAATCTTCTTCCACCGTCTCCTCTCCCAGGTCTTGGATTCTGCCCGTCATCTCGGCCAGTTCCATATAGTCCATCAGTTGCACCTGCCATTCTTCCAGTGTGGGTAGATCTTGAGTTTTCCAATGCTTGGCAACGAGTATCCTTGCTGCTGTTGTTGCATACATAAAAAATGTTTGATCCTTCTTTAGTACCCCTTGGCCAACAATACCCAAAAGGAAGGCCTCTGGTTTCTTAAGGAAGGTATACTTAAATACCTTTTTCAGCTCATTATATATCATTTCCCAGAAAGCCTTCACTTTAGGGCAAGTCCACCAAAGGTGAAAGAACGTTCCTTCATTTTCCTTACATTTCCAACACTTATTATCAGACAAGTGGTATATTTTTGCAAGTTTGACTGGGGTCATGTACCATCTGTATATCATTTTCATTACATTTTCTTTCAAAGCATTACATACAGTGAAATTCAGCCCAGTAGTCCACAATTTTTCCCAGTCCTCAAACATAATATTGTACCCAATGTCCTGTGCCCACTTTATCATAGCCGATTTAACCATTTCATCTTGTGTGTTCCATTTTAACAGCAAGTTATACATTCTTGAAAGTACCTTAGTCTTAGGCTCTAACAGTTCCGTTTCTAACTTCGATTTTTCCACCTGGAATCCTAGCTTTTTATCAAGTTTAAAAACTTCTTTAATCTGAGCATAATGTAACCAATCTCGCACTTTGTCTTTCATTTTCTCCTGACTCTGCAATTTCCAGTTGTCTCCATCTTTTTCTAATATTTCCCAATATTTCGGCCATTTGGCCTCCATATTGAGTCTTTTTCGGGCCTTAGCTTCCAATGGTGAAAGCCACCTTGGAGTTTTGTTTTCCAATAAGTCTTTGTATTTTGTCCAGACATTAAACAATGCTTTTCTGACAATATGGTTCTTGAAATTCCTATTAATCTTAACCTTGTCATACCATAAATATGCATGCCAACCAAACGCATTATCAAAACCTTCCAAATCCAATACATCAGTATTCTCAAGGAGCAGCCAATCTTTTAACCAGCAGAAAGCTGCTGATTCATAATACAGCCTTAAGTCTGGCAGGGCAAAGCCCCCTCTTTCTTTCGCATCAGTTAATATCTTAAACTTAATTCTGGGCTTTTTGCCCTGCCAGACAAATTTGGAAATATCTCTCTGCCACTTCCGGAAACACTCTGTTTTGTCCACAATCTGCAATGTTTGAAATAAAAACAGCATTTTTGGCAATACATTCATCTTTACAGCAGCAATTCGGCCTAACAAGGAAAGTTTCAATCTTGTCCAAGTTTCTAAGTCTCTCTTAATTTCAACCCAACATTTCTCATAATTATCTTTAAATAGACTCAGATTTTTTGCTGTTATGTTCACCCCTAGGTATTTTACTTTTTTGACCACATTTAACTCTGTCTCTTTCTGAAACCGTTCTGACTCTGTAACTGTCAAATTTTTTCCCAACACCTTAGTTTTCTGCTTGTTTAATTTGAATCCCGCTACCTGACCAAACTCTTGAATCAATTGTAGTACTTTTTTCGTACTAGATTCTGGCTCCTGTAGAGTCAAAACTAGGTCATCTGCAAACGCTTTAAGTTTATATTGTTTCTCTCCGACCTCAATCCCTTTAACCAACCGGTCCCCTCTAATCATGTTCAAGAGCACCTCCAGGACCGAAATAAATAACAATGGGGAAATAGGGCAGCCTTGTCGTGTTCCTTTTTCAATTTTGAACTCTTCTGTAATCACATTGTTTACTATCAGTTTAGCCTTTTGTTCTGAATAAAATGCATCTATCCCATTTCCAAAACCCCGTCCCACTCCCATCCCTTCCAAATTTTCCTTCATAAATTTCCAAGAAATATTATCAAAGGCCTTCTCCGCATCAATGAAAATTAACACTGCTTTTGTGTTGATATTTGTTTGCAATAGTTCCAAAATATCAATAATGTTCCTTGTATTAGCAAACAAATGTCTACCTGGGAGAAAGCCTGCCTGGTCCTTGTGAATTACTTGGTTCAAAACTTTTTTAAATCTACTTGCTAAAATGTCTGCAAATATTTTGTAATCCACGTTTAAAAGAGAGATGGGGCGGTAGTTCTTAAGTTGAGTCTTTTCAGTTTCCAATTTTGGTATCAATGTGATAAACGCTTCTTTCCACGATTCCGGCGCCTTCTTCCCCTCCAGAATTTCATTGCAAACCTCCAACAATGGTTGTATCAAATAGTCTTTCAATGTCTTATAGTACTTGGAGGTGAGCCCATCTGGCCCTGGGGATTTGCCCAGTTGCGTGTTCTGAATGGCTTGTTCAATCTCTTGTCGTGTTATTTTAGAGTTCAGGATTACTCTATTTTCCTGTGATAATTTTGATAGTCCATTTTTTTTCAAAAATTGTTTTATCTCCATTTCATCTTGCGGCCCTTGAGCATAAGCTGTGATGCAAAAAGTTGGATGGACAGGGCAATAGCACTGGATTTGGTGAAAATGGCCATATTTTGCCTATTATAACCTAGTGGGCCAAGCTCCAAAGCATGGTGGACCCCAGTTGGTCCACACTGGCCAGAAGCTCTCCATCCCTGGATATCTACACTTGTGGTGAAAATTTCCTTTTTAAAAAGCAACCAAATGTTTACAAGGCATCATATTCTGATATTTTCTCAAGCGTGAGCTCTGTCGTAAGACATTTATTATTGAAGGAAGATCTTCAGACCCAGGCTCTGGTCCCAGATCATATTCCTCTGTGGGTGTTTAGTGGTGGTAGTTCAAATAAATGTTTTTCAAAAACAGCTTTTTCCACCATTGTGTGGGAACCCATTTTTGTGTGTGTGTGTGTGTGTGTGTGTGTGTGTGTTAATGCATGAACTTCCTGTTGAACATTTTCCACCTCATTTTCCATAAAATACCGTATTGATATAAATGAATCCATTCCTGCACATAATTTTGAAGACAGTGAATGTGCTTTTTGGGCAACATGTTTGTGATGGTGAACCCACCTTTAACTTGTTTTTGCCTTCAGTGCTTAAAATACCACCTCCATTTTAAACAAACAAACAAACAAAAACCCACCTCTGGTTTTTGCTTCCTGTTCCTCATAAATCTCTTCTGTTGACTACTGTTGTGGGATATTTTAAAACCTAATTAATATCTGCAATGGAGGCTTATGTAGACTTTGCTTGGCTGGCTTCTGGCTACTATTTAGGGAAAGATGCTGAGACTTCTACTTTGTGTCACCCTTGCCTAGATGTTGACTGGGAACCCAGCAAAACACCCAAGCCAATATATTTCATTATTGAGTGAAGAATAAACATTTGGGGAAAGCAAGTGAAGAAATTGGTGATGTCATTAGAGGAAAGGAAAAGGGTATAAGGGAGGGGACTTCACCTCATCGGAATTTGCTTTTAAGGGAGAGGTAGGTGAATGGGTGGTCACACAGCTAAGGTAAGAATGAAGTCAACTGTGATCTGGACAGGGAGGTTGAAGCCAGTGTGACGTAGTGGTTAGAAACTTGGACTAGGGCTGAGGAGACTCGAGTTCAAATCACTACTCTGCCATGAGTGTCATTGAGTGACCTTAGACCAGGGATCAGCAAACTTTTTCAGCAGGGGGCTGGTCCAATGTCCCTCAGACCTTGTTGGGGGCTGGACTATATTTTGAACAAAAAAAAAAAAATGAACGAATTCCTATGCCCCACAAATAACCCAGAGATGCATTTTAAATAAAAGGACACATTCTACTCATGTAAAAACACACTGATTCCCAGACTGTTCGCGGTCCAGATTGAGAAGGCGATTGGGCCGCATCTGGCCCCCGGGCCTTAGTTTGCCTACCCATGCCTCTCTATTCCCAACCTTACTTTACAATGTGGTTGTGGTGACTCATTCTGGAGGGGAGGACACCATCCTGCACTGTCCCAGGGCAGGATAGAAATGGGAGTGAGTGGGAATGGATAAATGTCTCTTGCCAGGGGAATAATGTGCAGGTGCTGTTAGGTCTGCGTGCATATGCCCTTATAACTGTATGGAAAGAACAAACGGAATTGCTATCTTTGTGGGTGTGGGGCTTTGGGGGGGATGCATTTTTGTGCATATTACTAGGCCTGGGAGCTGCATTGCAAAATTCAGAGAAGAATGAACTTCAAAGGATAGCTCTGTTTTGGTTCTTGGATTGCTTTGGAAAGTGCAAAGTGGATAGTGCAAACTGCTTGCCTTCAAATGCAGATTGAATCTAATTTCTCCCCACCCCTAGCTGAGAGTGAGTACATAATACATCTTAAACAGGATGAAAAGTGCTGATTCCTTTCAGCTCACTAGGGTGGGGTGAAGGGAAGGAATTGTTCTCCTTCCCTCATACTGGTGGGCATTAAAAAAAAAAATCAGACTCTGTACTTCCAAAAAACTCCAGTTGTCTTGTCATATTCTGATGCTGTACAAAGTTTCAAATTAGCCCTATGCATAATGACCTAATGATTTTAACTTTTAATGCAGGAAATCCATTGCAAGAGCCCTTTTCAGCCATTCTCTGTGTTTTAATTGAATGTTGTACAGTACTGAAGAAGAAATGCTGTGTCCACAGCAGCAATTTCTGCTTTGACTCTGCATGTGTTTCTTGAAAAGACCTGAACCTGAGCCCTTGAAGTGCAACCTTGAAATAAACATCTGAGATAAACATCTGCCCTCCTACAGTCTTTCCCCTCCATAATGGAGTGACATTTTTATATTTTTAATTTTTTGTAATTTCAGGGAGTTTACAAAATCTCCTTTTTGTTGATGGTGTAAACATCCAGGATCTCCACATGGGGGAGCATCTATAAGAAAAACTAACTTGAGGGAATTTGCAGCATAATTCCATAATGTTGGCTATTACTTAAAGGGGGAAAAAAGAGTTTGTATGGTCTTCCTTTCTGTATATAAGGTGGCACAGAGATGAGGCATTTCATTCTTGCACTTGCAGGTATATGTGAATGTCCAGCTTGGCTGTGTTTGTGGGCGCATTTGACTCCTTAAGGGATAAGTGTGCTTTCCTGATGTACGTCATTCCTGTTCAGAGAGCTTTTGCAGGAATCAAATCTTTATGGGATCAGGCTGTAGCCCAAATAGTGTCCAACCCCATGCAGATAGGAAGCCTGTGAGGCATGAGTTAAATAAAGCCACACTGCCATAGGTGGTTTGGGGGGGGGGGCTCAGGGGTGGTGGCTGATGGGACTAATCAGGTGTAAGGCATCAAGGTGAACAGTGGGTAGAGCCAATGACTGGTGGAGCCAACTAATTCTAGTTTCGCCCCCACCCACCTAGAATCATAGAGTTTGAAGGGACACCAGAGTCATTATTATTATTATTATTATTATTATTATTATTATTAATTTATTTATACCCCACCCATCTGGCTGGGTTTCCCCAGCCACTCTGGGTGGCTTCCAACAAAATATTAAAATACAATAGTCTGTTAAACATTAAAAGCTTTCCTAAACAGGGCTGCCTTCAGATGTCTTCTAAATGCAGGAATCTTTTGCCCAATGTGGGGCTCAAACGCACAACCCCAAGATCAAGAGTCTCATGCTCTGCTGACTGAGCTATCGCAGCAGAGTGGGGAGGAGGCTGACAGGTTGTAAATAAGAAGGCAGGCAAGTGAGAACAGACTGCGATTGATGGGGGCAGCGCCCCATTCACCTGAGCGAACCAGCCTCCACTGATGGAGTATGTGTGTGTTGCTGTCAAGGCACTTTGAGTTCCCTCATACTTTGAGCTGACCCTGTATTGCACACCTGGACTTCTTTAGTCTACCTGTTCTGTTCATGTTGTAGACCTTTGAATCTGGTATTGGAAGGCAATTTGCATGTATAGTGTATTCTGTCACTGCATAGCTAATAAGAAATGCTTTAAACTGGGGTGGTAGGGAGCTTAGCACCCAGATTGCTTTGACACGTGGCAGCAATGGGAACTGGATTTGGGTAAAAGGGATTGAAAATCCTCCTTGATTGCACCTTGCATTTCCAATGTGCAAATGTCTTGGTCTACTAGCCGCCTTTTCCCAGCAGAGACATCTGATTGTGCTTTTGTTCCTGTAAAAGAACCTTGCTCTGAGACCCCTTCTCTCTCTCTCTTTTTCTTTCTGCTGTCTCTTTCTAGGGAGTCCACAAGACGTCCCAGGTGACAGAGGGGGCGAAATGAGTTCCAAAAGGTGCCGGACGGAGGAGACCAACATCTGCGAGAAATGCTGTGCAGAGTTCTTTGAGCTTTCCGAATTCCTCGAGCATAAGAAAAATTGCACTAAGACGCCACCTGTCCTAATCATGAACGACGGCGAGGTCACAGTGCCCCTGGAAGACTTCCCTGACAGCTCCTCGGGGAGTTTCCCCAGCAATCAGATGGACGGCCAGACGGCCAAAGAGAGCCCTGCCAAGAGTCACTCTGCTTCTGCGGAGAAGAGAGGAGAGAAGGTCTGCGCTGAACCGGAGGGAGGGATGTATCTCAAAACGGAGCCCCCTGTTGCTCCCGCGGCTCATGAGTTGAGCTATATGTCCAAACCTAAAGTACCAAACACTAACGTGACTTTGCAATCCATACGTGGCACTAAAGTGGCTGTCAACCAGTGTACCTCGGAGACTGTGTCTCCATCCATGGCCGGCCTCAACGCCATCCCCATGATCCTTGAGCAGCTCGTGTGCCTACAGCAGCAGCAGCTCCAACAGATCCAGCTGACGGAGCAGATCCGGATCCAGATTGCCATGATGGCCCCCCACATCCTGCATCCATCAATAGCTGCTGCTGACCCGCTCAAAGCTTTGGGAGCCCACATGTCCCAACAACTGTCAGCTGCCGTGGCGTTAATCGGACAGAAAGCTGGGAACCAAAGCCTATCCCTGGAATCCTTGAAGCAAGGCAAACTACCTCATTCGAGTGCCGGCATGCCGGCCGCTGTTTCTATGGCTGGCGGGCTCACGCCAGCGGCCATCTCCCTGAAGCCCGACGCAATCAGAGGCCTGTCGGGCGCCATCTCCCGCTTCCCGAACCCTTTGCTACCTCAATCGTCCAGCTCTGTCATCTTCCAAAACCCGCTTTCGGCCATTTCCCCAGCAGCGGTCGACCCCTCGAAGAAGGCGAAAGGGAAGCTGGCCACCCTCAACATGCCTGAAAACAAACCAAGCCTGGAAGAGCCTTCCTCCTTCTTCAAACACAAGTGCAAGTTCTGTGGCAAAGTCTTTGGCAACGACAGCGCCCTGCAGATCCACCTCCGTTCGCATACGGGCGAAAGACCCTACAAGTGCAACATCTGTGGCAATCGCTTTACAACCAAAGGCAACCTTAAAGTGCATTTCCAGAGGCATAAGGACAAATATCCCCAAATCAAAATGAATCCTTACCCTGTACCGGAACACCTGGACAACATGCCCACCAGCAGCGGCATACCCTATGGGATGTCTGTCCCGCTGGATGAATCCAACCTTATTGTAGACACCAAGCCCATCTTGACTGCACTGCCTACCTCTGTAGGTGCCAGCTTACCTCCACACGCTTCCAACTTGGCAAGCAGCAAGGATTCTTTTGCCGGTGTGCTTCTGAGTGACACGCAGCCCAGGCCTTCTCCGGAAAGCGAAGGTGGGTCTTCATCGGGTACGGCGAGTCACGAGTCGGGAGTCGAGCAGAACAGGAGTTCCCCGCAGGCCGGCTGCAGCGCAAGTGTGTTTCATGTGGGCAGAGCTGGTGAGCAAGGCTCCGAAACGACAAAGCTTCAGCAGCTGGTGGAGAACATTGACAAATCCGCGTCGGACCCCAACGAGTGCCTGATCTGCCACCGAGTCCTCAGCTGCCAGAGCTCCCTCAAGATGCATTACCGCACTCACACGGGCGAGCGGCCCTTCAAGTGCAAGATCTGTGGCCGCGCCTTCTCTACCAAAGGCAACCTCAAGACGCATTATGGAGTGCACCGCGCAAATACCCCCTTGAAGATGCAGCACTCCTGCCCCATCTGCCAGAAGAAGTTTACCAATGCCGTGGTGCTGCAGCAACACATCCGAATGCACATGGGCGGACAAATCCCCAATAGCCCAGTCCCAGAAAACACGCGGGACAACACTGAGGTGGAGGCTACTGTAGCTGAGAACAACGGAGACCCGTGTTGCCTGGAGGATAATGTGGAAGCCATGGATACAGAAGGAGATCTGGAGTCGCGGGATGGCCTAAGCCACTCTTCCAAGCCACTTGCCCCATGTGGTACTCCAGGCGAGCCTACGAGTTCTGTTTTCTCCAGCATTTCAGCCCTGGAAAGCCAAATGAAGATGGTGAACTCCACCTTACACTTGCAGCGCCAAAGCAGCCAGAAATGCAGCGATAATGGCTCAGGAGAGAGCGATGGCATGACCAATGACTCTTCCTCAGTAATGGGTGATGCAGACTATCAGAATGGCAGCCGCAGTCCTGTTGCCTCTGATTCAGCTTCTTTCCCAGCATTGTCTCCAGCCAACAGTCAAGCAGAGAGCCCCACATCCAAGTCTCCAGACCTTAACATCCAAGAGGACAGTGCAGCGGGAAGTAAGGCTGAGGGTCCCGAAACCCACACCACGGGTCCTGAAATCCGCCCCGTGGAAAGGGATAGTGCTTTGGATCTAACTTATGGCAGTATTGGTCGAAAGATTATCAAAGAGGAACCTGGGTTGCTCTTCCCAAATGGAGAATATGGTGAGTCACCCTTTCTTCCTTCCTTCCTTCCTTCCTTCCTTCCTTCCTTCCTTCCTTTCTTTCTTTCTTTCTTTCTTTCTTTCTTCCCCATTACAGTTACTGTTACATCTATGGGTGTGTGTGTTTTGGCTTCACAGCTTGCTGACTGTGCCTGGCTAGCAAGTCTCTTGGACCAGGTATGGAGAAGCAGTGGCATTCCAGATGTTGATGGACTACATTTCCCATCAGCCCTGACCACTGGCTGTATTGGCCAGGGCTGATGGGAGTTGGATTTCGACCATGTCTGGTGTGCCAGAGGTTCTCCAACAATGTGCTACAGAAAGGGAGCACCCAGCCTGGGAGACTCCCAGGTTGGAGAAATGCTATAGCTGCTCTCTTTGTGGAACTGGTTTTGGTCTTTCTCTGGATCTAAAGCTAAGCAACATGATGGGAGGCTTGAGAACAATCCGATGTCCTCTTGCCATCAGATGAGCAAAGTAGAAGTCAGGTAACCACTGCCTCTGTTTCTTTGCCAGGCTTCTGCTTCCCCACCATCTGTCTGCCCAGTTTGTCCCAAATTCCCAGTGTCTGTAGAGCATCAAACCTCAATGTAATCAAAAAGACATGCACATCTAATGACACAACCCAAGATACTTAAACTAGTTTCCTTGAGACAGGAGCAGTTGGGTGGTTTATTTTCTTTTTCTCCCTTTAAAGAGTGCTAGGGATACATGAAGGTGTCTGATTGAAGAGCCACAGTACTCTCATTGATGGGAGAAAGGAAAAGTTTGGTTTCTTGTTTCTGCCAGAGCCCCAGTTGCTTAAAATGGCTTGACTGTATGGCTAAAGCAATGGCTTAAGAAGTAATGTGAAACTTCTGAGTTGCCTGCCCTACCCCCTCAGGAGGTGCATATTTCATAGAATCGTAGCATTGTAGAGTTGGAAGGCACCCAAGGGTCATCTAGTCCAACCCCCTACAATGCAGGAATCTCAACTCAAGCATCCATGACAGGTAGCCATCCAACCTCTGCTTACATCCAACCATACACCTTCAGGTGTCTTTCTCTTCGCACAAGTAACCTTTTCAATTAAAATAGTCTCATAATTTTCTGTTGAATTTGCTGTTGTTGTTCATTTACAAAGCTTCAAATTAATTTCTCATTCATTTGGGAGGAAATGTAAGATAAATGTTCAGCACAGCACTAATTGAGATCATCCCTGTCATGCCACAAGGTCATATATGCAGATGATCTTGGTGGCTGTTTTTATTGGCTGTTGAATCTTCTCTTACGTGAGATGCTCCCAATCAAGGATGATCCCTGTGTTATATCTTAACAGTGCAACAGCTGTCACCAAGTCGCTGGCCTGTGGGTGGCATTTGTGCCATGCAGATAACCTAGGAATGATTTCCTTCGCTGTTGTTGCCCCTCCCTCCCTCCACCAGGGCCAGCAGTAGCACAGAAAGTTCCCCATAAAGCAGCCATGTGTTACTGGTGCTGTGTGGGACTGGAAACAACTTGCTGCAAAGGCAATAATATCAAAGAGCCGTACCACATTAGACACCCAGACGATGCTAAAAGCTGAAAGATTGAAGGCAGGCAAAAGCAATGACTTCTTTGCACAGTTGAATTCCCTTCCACAAGAGGTAGTGCTGGCCACCAATTTGGATGGCTTTAAAAGAGGATGGGACGCGGGTGGCGCTGTGGGTTAAACCACAGAGCCTAGGACTTGCTGATCAGAAGGTCGGCGGTTCGAATCCCCACGACGGGGTGAGCTTCCGTTGCTCGGTCCCTGCTCCTGCCAACCTAGCAGTTCGAAAGCACATCAAAGTGCAAGTAGATAAATAGGTACCGCTCCAGCGGGAAGGTAAATGGCATTTCTGTGTGCTGCTCTGGTTCGCCAGAAGCGGCTTAGTCATGCTGGCCACATGACCCAGAAGCTGTACGCTGGCTCCCTCGGCCAGTAAAGCGAGATGAGCGCCGCAACCCCAGAGTCGGTCACGACTGGACCTAATGGTCAGGGGTCCCTTTACCTTTACTATATATATAGAGAGAGAGAGGATTAGATGAATTCATGGAGGAAGGCCATCTCCTATCTCCATTGCTGGGAATATCAGTAGGGCAGGTTGCTGTAGTGCTTACTTCCTGTTTGCAGATTTCCCACGGGCACCTGGTTGGCCACTGCGAGAATAGGCTACTGAACTATTGATTCTTCAATCTGTTCTAGCAGTTGCCTCTTCTATGTCTTGTCAGAAGCATTGTAAAACCATCTCCATTATGGGTGGGTCTAAAAGAGTTGGGAGTTAATGCCTAATACAACAGAGCTATTATAACATCAAACTTTGGACATACGTCTTCTTTTCATCAATTTTTTTTTAAACATCATTGAAAAGTACTGCAAACTTAGAAAAAGACGTCAAAACCTGTGCTTAGCGAATACAAATTTAGCAAAATTTGTATGACACTTAATTGTCATTAAAGCCTTCTTTGTTACCCACCCAAAAGCAGAGGGTCTCTCTCCCCCCCCCCCCCCCCCCCCCGTAGGTCTGGAGACAGGCATCCTTTTTAAAGGATGACATTTGGCATTGGGGAAGCAGATTTGCCCTGCCTTTCCTGCACCCCTGAAGCCCACATGCTCCTCATGATCTGTTCCAGAAGGTCCCCTAATCCTCCAGAGCAGATTTTGGGGTGCCTGTGGATTTGCAGGGTAGGGGAGAAGTCTATCTAGTCCAAGCTTCTGTGACCAACTGGATGGATGCACAGGGGAAGCTCACAAGCTGGATTTGAACCCCAAATGCTCTATTTCCTCTTGAAGTTTCCAGCATCTGATACTGCGGGCTCCCTCTCATGAGTGGGGACAAAACATAACCACCAGGGTTAGTTGCCTCTGATAGCTTTATCCAGCATTAATTTTTCTAACCTGCTTTTAAAGTCATCCAAGTTGCTGGTCGTCACTGCCTCTTGTGGGAGAGAGTTCCATAGTCCTAACTTCGTGCTGTGAGAATAAGTCCTTTTTCTTGTCTGTCCTGAATCTGAGTCCCATGGCATGAGTGGTAGTCTGTTTGGCTGGTGGACAGACCCTAGAATTCTATCCAAAGAGAGGTTTCCAGGTACACATTATTTTTTGTCCTGCTCTTGTAAAACAAGCCACTCAGCAGAATGCATATACCGACGGCAACCAGCTATCCTATTTACAAATGACCTTGTGATTTTGTGCATCTGTCTCCAACCTAAGCATATGATCATATGGTGATTTGTTCGCATTTGCTCAGCTGGATTTTGTGTGTGTGTGTGTGTGTGTGTGTGTGTGTGTGTGAAAAAAGTCACTAGGTTTTTTAGAAACATTGAATCAGGCTCATCACATTTAAGGTACCAATGCGTTCTCTGTCCCCCTTTTGAAATTATTCTGCAGGTCGAAACAGCATCCACCCTGCTTTTGTCAGAGCGCCGCCAGGTCTTATAAAAATGGAAGTTCCTAGCGATCGCTCCATTACCACGGCCCATTTTATTGGCCCCCATGTGTTGTCGTCCTCTGGGCCTCTGCTGGTGCCGCCCCCTCGCCGGACTGCGAAGCAACATATCTGCACTACGTGTGGCAAGAACTTCTCTTCGGCAAGCGCCCTCCAGATTCATGAGCGGACTCACACGGGCGAAAAGCCCTTCGCCTGCACCATCTGCGGAAGGGCTTTCACCACGAAAGGGAACCTCAAGGTGAGCCGAGGAGGGAAAGCACTGATTTGTATTCAGGCGCAGAAAAAATTAAGTATTGATCTCTCGCTTTTCTTTCTCCAACCAAAACGGGACTGCTAGTGGTTGCTGTGGGAAAGCCAGAACAGCAGCAAACTTCTGAAGCTGGAACTGGTACTGTGGTCAAATGTGTCACCTGTCTCCTTCCTGGGACCTTCCAAATGTTCTTGAGCGAAAACTCTCATCATCCCTGACCCACTGGCCATGCTGGCTGGGCCTGAGGGGAGTTGTAGTTCAGCAACATCTAGAGAACTACAGGTTCCTCTGCCCTACTTTAATTAAGAGTCCAACATGAGTCCTTCTGTTGGGGTGGGGAGATGGGCCCACCACCAACAAGTCCACATGTGGCAATTGTGGCAACTTAGTTGTGTGGCAATTTATAGTCAATTGTGGATGTTCCTGCTGCATTAGTTATCAGTTGTTATTTTAATGGCGCGCTTTAATTCATTTGTGATTAATTTAAGTAATCAGATTAATTTAATTGTGGTCTATCTTGCTGAGAAGAGGGGCTCAGGTGGACTTTGTGTGAATACCTTTGCAATCCTCATTTTAAATGCATTGACTGAGTCGGAGCAGAGCCAGTGGCTGCAGCCCCTCTTCTCTCCATGTCATGAATTTAACTTTGATGTAGAGGACACATTAAAAGGGCTTGTCTTTGTGTTGTAAAATGCCTCTTGCAGAGCTTCCTAAAGCCCACAAGTGTCTTAACTTCATTGACGTTCAGAAGGTTCCTGCTGCTTTAGCTCTTGCTGGGAAAACCCAGCACAGAGAATGTACCATGTTTATGGGGGTAGGGAATTTCCTCTTGCCATCTGTCCCCTTCCCTTTTAATCGCTTGCCTCTTTAATCTCTTGCATCTGTGTAGCATCGTCATTCCAGGGAGCACAGGGCAAAGTGATTGGGGTTATTGCACTTTTCACTACTAACACACCCGTGAAAGTAGCTTGAGCGAGAGATGGACTTTGCCCAAGTCACAGTTCTGTGGCTGTGGTTTGAAACTCTTTCACAATGTAAATGCTTTACCCATAGCTCTCATTTGCTTCTTGCCAATGGATTGGATAGAAGTGGAAACACCATTTTGATATTTTCCCCTCTCTTCACCCTCCTTCCTGTCTCTGTTAAGGTTCACGTTGGAACTCACATGTGGAACAACTCCCCCAGGCGTGGAAGAAGACTGTCCATCGACAACCCCATAGCTCTCCTTGGAAACGATCCCAAGAAGGTATCAGAGATGTTTCCCAAGGAGGTTGTTCCTGCCTCGGTCAGCCTCGATCCCTCAGCATGGAACCAGTACGCTGCAGTCCTCAGCAACGGCTTAGCCATGAAAGCCAACGAGATCTCTGTCATCCAGAGCGGCGGTATACCTTCTCTTCCAACCACAATTGGGGGAGGTCCGGCAATCAACATAGCAATGAATTCCGCCACAGTCTCCAAGATGGATGGTTCCCAGTCTACGACTGGCTCAGAGATCGAGAAGCCCAGCAGCACCGCCACAGACACTGTGCCAAAACGCCAATTCCCTCACTTTATGGAGGAAAACAAAATTGCTGTCAATTGAAAGCCCAGAAAACTTGAGAGGAAGCAGAATGGATTTTTTTAAAGGAATCACTATAGAAACATATATATATTATATTTTTAAGAGATTACACCTCAAGTATCCTTATTTTCCTATCAATGTGCAAATGAGACTATGGTTGTCTTTGTAAAGAGTTGCCCAGAGTACAATCATGCTGGTTTTGTTTTTTGTTTTGTTTTTTTTGGGAGGAGAGTCTATTTAGGGCTCTCCTCTATTTCCTTTTCTTTTTTTGGAAAGATGCGGGTCTTGCAAAGTAGTTCTTACATGGATGACTTTAATGTGTAAAACGTTGCCCGTTTTACAATGTGAAAATCCAAAACTGATGAACATATATACCTCTTTTTGTTACGTTGTTACGGCTTAGAAATCAATTGTGGCTTCGAGAAGAGCAGGGTCAAATCAGTTGGCCATTCAGAGAGGGACACAGGGAGTTTGGCACTCCTGGAATTCATGACTGATATGTGGAAAGTAATTATGCGGGTAAATATCCAAGAATGCCACCCTTTTAGGATAGTACCTTTTGTGTGTTTGTGTGTGGTTTGTTTTTAAATGTGGTTTTGAATGTAATATTACTATAATGCCTACTGGACATGCAGATCCCACTTTACTCAGAAGAATGTGTTGCTGGATATGAAAATACATTTTTAAACTGGCACTGTCTGTTTAATCCATGATAAACCTTAAATACCTTGTACTGATGACTGCTGCTTATTTAAAAACTACATGAATGCATGCACGCCATCAAGATCACTGTGCCAAAATCCTGATTTTGCAGTGCATTGCTGTTCCACACCCACTGCCACCCCCAAATAGGCCACATTGCAGGGAGGAAGTTGGGAGAGACTCACTGAATGAGCAGGAAGGTAAAAGCTTTGTATATACTGTCGAAAGGGAATTTGGATCCTTTGGGGAGGCTGAGTTTGGAATGTTCTGCTGGGAATCTCAAGGGACTGCATTTTGGAAACAGTTCACGTAGCATGAGGAAACCTTTCGCCTGTTCATGTATATTTGATTTTCTTGGGATATGTCTGTATCAAGATTCTGTATTTAAAATGAAGTAGGGGGGGTGAGGGGTGTTCTAAGTTGCTAAGACACTTCCAATTCAGAAATTCAGGGTGCAAACCACCCAGAAGTTTTATCTGTATGGACTTCCTGTGTTCCTGTGGTGCATTTGGAGTTTGTACAGGAGAAATCTAGGGTTGCTTGCAGGGGCGGACAGCTTCTGTTTTGACTTTGTGTATTTGCATTTTGGGGGGGAGGGGAAAACAACCCTCCCCCCCCCCAAAAAAAACCCTGATGGCATTTGTGTTTGTATGAAGGTTACTGGGATGGCCCTGTGGATTCTAAGTTATCTACCTCATTATTATTATATTATTATGTTGTTCTTTTTTGTAGTGCTGAGTGTCTATTTTTCTATCAAATAACCACTGTATTAAACTTGAGATCCAAGCAGAGGCTACTGTGCACTATTTGAACCAAAATATGATATGCTGGTAAGAATGTCTGATGATGTCATGGTGTGTGTGAGGTTTGTTTGTTTGTTTGGGGGCTTTCCCCCCATAGCCCCTCCCTTGATCGCTTCTGCATAATCTCTCTTTGTGGATGTGAAACTACATTGGAAAATAGAGCTTAGCATTTGGTATTAAAATGACTTGGAATAAACATATGGCTTCTCCCCCACCCCCCGAATTCAAGGGTCCAGCTGTGCTCATGTGGAAGGCTCATGAAACAATGTGGATTCAGTAATGATAATAATAATGAAAAAATACACTTTACTTGCACCATGTTGTTGCACCTGAACTATATTGTGTGTGTTTCTCCTCTCAGTTTTTTGTTGTTGTTGCTTAGGATCAGTTTTTTGCCAAGTTGTGCCTTTCCTGCTGGACTTCGTAAAGAACACAACCCTGTTTACACTGTAAAATGGATCTTGTTACATTGAACATGCCAAAGGTTCATCCCAATCATCAAATGTCTCTTTTGAGTTGCGAATGTATGGACTTTTAAGGAAATACTGTGTAGCTTTTTTAAAAAAGAAAACTTATCTACTGAAACGTTTCTGTTGATGTTATGAAAATAAATTTGGGATGACTTTTTCACACTTAATGCATCTAACTTTCATTTTTGTGACGTTTATACAGCTCTTTCAGTGTAACAAGGTGCTCCATAACCAATGCTCAATGTATTTTATGCTTTAAACAAAAAGAAAATCTGCACACAGGCTATGCAGATTTTGGGAATTGTATAAATTCTGCCAAACGGGATACCCCCCCCTCCTTTTCAAAAGTTTGCAGTACAGTCGTACCTTGGATCCTGAATGCCTTGTGAGTCAAATGTTTTGGCTCCCGAATGCTGCAAACCCGGAAGTGAGTGTTCCTGTTTGCGAACGTTCTTTGGAACCCAAACACCCTCAGCAGCTTCCATTGCTTCTGATTGGCTGCAGATGCTTCCTGCAGCCAATCGGAAGCCGCGCCTTGGTTTCTGAACATTTTGGAAGTCGAAGGGACTTCTGGAACGGATTCCTTTCAACTTCCGAGGTACCACTGTACATCCCCTTGGTATGAGTACCAATGGTACTTTCCAGCTTTGCTAGTTGGGGAAGAAGCAAAGCTACCAGAGTGCTATACTGAACCAGGTGTAGAAAATCTGTGGCTCTCCAGTTATTGCTAGGCTCAAACTCACAGCAGCCACAGTCAGCATGGTCAATAGCAAGGGATGATAGGAGTTGCCACAGGTTAGCTGCTCCTGCCCTAAACCATTGAAAACCTTACTGACCTCCCAGCATAGGAGATTTCAGGAAGCAGGAAAGTGAAAATGGGCAGAGAACTGAATTGTGAACCATTACCACTCTGCTTTTCTGATTTGAAGGATGCTCAGGCATGGCATCTCAATAAGGCTACTGCAACCTTAAACTGTCCAAGAGTAAAATTGCACTATTCTAAGTTGGAGTTAACTCTATGAGGATTCAGGTAGGTAGCCGTGTTGGTCTGACCCAGTCGAAATATATATAAGTCCAGTAGCAGCTTAGGTAAAGGTAAAGGGACCCCTGAAGGGACTCCAGTCATGACTGACTCGGGTTGCGGCGCTCATCTCGCTTTATTGGCCGAGGGAGCACGTGTACAGCTTCTGGGTCATGTGGCCAGCATGACTAAGCCACTTCTGGCAAACCAGAGCAGCGCACGGAAACGCTGTTTACCTTCCTGCCGGAGCGGTACCTATTTATCTACTTGCACTTTGACGTGCTTTTGAACTGCTAGGTTGGCAGGAGCAGGGACCGAGCAACGGGAGCTCACCCTGTTGCAGAGATTCGAACCGCTGAACTTCTGATCGGCAAGTCCTGAGCTCTGTGGTTTAACCCACAGTGACACCCGTGTCCCTTAGAGACCTAACTACCATATCTTTCACTCTATAAGCTCTATAAGACGCACCAGACCATAAGACGCACCTAGTTTTTGGTGGAGGAAAACAAGGGGAAAAAATATTGTGAATCCCAGAAGCCAGAACAGCAAGAGGGATCGCTGTGCAGTGAAAGCAGCGATCCCTCTTGCTGTTCTGGCTTCTGGGATAGCTGCACAGCCTGCATTCGCTCCATAAGACGCACACACATTTCCCCTTACTTTTTAGGAGGGAAAAAGTGAGTCATAGAGCAAAAAATACGGTAAGTTTGTTCTTGTTCTTTGTTCTTGGCTTTGGTGTGCATGCACACTTCTTCAGATACACTGAAACAAGTCACCAGACCCATATACATAGTGGG
This sequence comes from Podarcis cretensis, assembly GCF_951804945.1. NCBI lineage: Eukaryota > Metazoa > Chordata > Lepidosauria > Squamata > Lacertidae > Podarcis > Podarcis cretensis. Next base: position 18,718,909 of record NC_137175.1, read on the forward strand.
AGGGTGGGGTGGGGTTTTTCTCAGGAGGGTAGTAGGAGATGGGCGACTGACTCAATGGGTATGGTAAATGAGGAAAAACACAATCTTATAAGGCCTAATGAACACAGCAGCTCATTCCCTGTAGGTCTTGCTCTATGAATCTTGCTATCTTAAATCACTTTTCCCAGGCAATTGGGAGACTGCCCCTGTGTGCAGCCTGCCACTGCTACATCAATTTCAGCCCTCTTCTGGTTCAGGGAAACAAATGGGGAGGGAAACCTGGTCACATCAGGAGGGGGAGAGACCTGTGGCGATCCGCCAGCCAAACTCATATCTGCCTCCTGGCTGGCCTCTCCTTCCACTTGCCTGCTTCAGCTTCTGCCTCTGATTCTCGACTTATCTGACACAGACTCTCTCACCCACCCCACACCTGCTCACTAAACCCTGTTACCTCTTCAGCTTCTGACACCTCCTTTTCCTGGTCTTCCCACTCTGACCACTCACCATTGTCCCAACACCACGCCCCAGGCTCTGAGACTTCTTCCCTTGGTGGTTCCCCATCTGGCTCCTCCCACCATTCCTCTGTGTCCGACCAGTCCATGACACCAACCCAGGAAACTCTTAAGGTAAAGGTAAAGATACCCCTGCCCGTACGGGCCAGTCTTGCCAGACTCTAGGGTTGTGCGCTCATCTCACTCTAGAGGCCGGGAGCCAGCGCTGTCCGCAGACACTTCCGGGTCACGTGGCCAGCATGACAAACTGCATCTGGCAAGCCAGCACAGCACACGGAACGCCGTTTACCTTCCCGCTGGTAAGCGGTCCCTTTTTATCTACTTGCACCCGGGGGTGCTTTCAAACTGCTAGGTTGGCAGGCGCTGGGACTGAACGACGGGAGCGCACCCCGCCACGGGGATTCGAACCGCCGACCATACGATCGGCAAGTCCTAGGTGCTGAGGTTTTACCCACAGCGCCACCCACGTCCCTATAGGAAACTCTTAGGCTACACCTAATTTTGGAATAAAAGAGTTGTAGAATTGTAGATGACTCAAAACAGGTCATCTAGTCTATAAACTCCTGCAATTCTTCTTGGGGGGGAGGGGAATCTTAGCATTGATAGGGTGGCAGGCCCGTTGTTGGTTATGGGGCCCTAGCAAACACCCAACTTGGTCACCACCAGAATCTAGCCCTGTTTTTACACCTTTGTTTTAGCAAAGGTACACCTGCATTTAGGGACGTGGGTGGCGCTGTGGTCTAAACCACAGAGCCTAGGGCTTGCCGATCAGAAGGTTGGCGGTTCCAATCCCCGCAACGGAGTGAGCTCCCATTGCTCGGTCCCTGCTCCTGCCCACCTAGCAGTTCGAAAGCACATCAAAGTGCAAGTAGGTAAATAGGTACCGCTCCAGCGGGAAGGTAAACAGCATTTCCGTGCGCTGCTCTGGTTTGCCAGAAGCGGCTTAGTCATGCGGGCCAATAAAGCGAGATGAGCGCCGCAACCCCAGAGGAGTCCGCGACTGGACCTAATGGTCAGGGGTCCCTTTACCTTTTACATCTGCATTTACTGAAGGCAGGAGGTGGGGAGGAATAGGGCCCTGGGAGGCTGAGCCAGCAAGCATGATTCTGACAGAAATATGTTATTTCTTTATAGCACCAAAGTAGAAATAAAAACGTTACATTTTAGCCAAACTCTGGAGAAAATGGCTACTCTGTGTCTTAGCAAACCCCCCTCATTTTTACTATTTACAAACCGATCCTCCCAAACCCTTCTAGGCGATATACATAACGTATATTTTGAAACACACAGAACACACAGATGCATCAGTAGAAAGATGCCAAATGGCCCCTCTGCAAAAGCTACGTGGCAGCCTGAGCTGTATTGTAGTTTCCGTTTGCAAGTGCTGATGGATTTATGAAGGGCTTCATTAAATGTATGTTTAAAGGATATCCGCTATCGCCCACTTGTCTAAGCGGGCGAGAGAAGAGTGGGGGGAAATCAAAGCCATCCCAGCAGATCAGAGATACAGGTGTTAACAGCTTATTATAGTCTGGTAGTGATTAACTGGCCAATTAATTGCAGTGGCCTTGTCGGTGCTCAGACACAGAGAAGATTTAGGGCAAATATACCATTGCCGTACCACTAATAATTTCAGTTTTGACATCCAAGATCACGATTGTTTCAGCTGCAGAAGCACTTCTGTTTTGAGATGTTTTTATTTTAGTGAATTTTTTTTTTGTCCATTAAACCACAAGAAGAGCACTCCCTTGCCTCTGTTCACAGCTGTTCTTTTATTGTCTCTCCTTAGAAAGTGAATATAATGGCTTGAGGGCATTTATGAAGGAGATGGAACTTGGGTGAAGCCGGCCCCTCGAGACTCTCGCCAATGACTGGGATCTGAATGCACTTCATGGAACAGTCTTCTAAAGAGGCTAAAGGCCTCTTAAGCATTCAAGCTCCCATGTTGCTAGGAACAGAGGAAGCTGCCTTGTACAGAAGCTGCCATTGTAGAGCTGGAAGGGCCATCTAGTCCAATCCCCTGCAACCTCAACTAAAGCCATTCAACCACTGCTTTAAAACTTCCAGTGAAGAAAAGTCCATCACCTTCCAAGGGAGTCTAGCCCACTGTCAAACAGCTCTTACTGTCTGAAAGTTCTTCCTGATGTTTAGTTGGACTTCCCTTTATTGTAACTTGAAGACATCGGTTCGGGTCCTACCCTCTGGAACAGTCAGATCTTTGGTCCATCTATCCTAGTGTTGACGTTGGCTGGTAGTGACTCTCCAAGGTTTCATGTACAGCTCTCTCCCAGCCCTCCTTGAAGATGCCAGGGGCTGAATCTGGGACCTTTCGCATGCAAAGCAAATGTTCTAATCACTGAGCTATGTTCCTTCTCCTGCTGCAGGTGATGGGTAATGTCTTCTACTGTTCTCCTATGTAGGTAGCTCCCTGCATGTAGTAATCTACCAAAGCAGGGAAAGGTTTATGCTTAATATTTCTACTTTACTTTAGGTAGGGTGGTGGTTCCATTGTGCATAGGAGAGCATTAAAACAATGATGCCTCATTCTGAGCAATGCACAGATTGGTTCTAATGTGATGATTGCTGCTCTGGGCTCCTTTGGAAGGAAGTGTGCAAACCTGGCCACTTGGCCCAGTCTTCTGTGCATGTAGGTCAGGGATCAGCAAACTTTTCCAGCAGGGGGCTGGCCCACTGTCCCTCAGACCTTGTGGGGGGCTGAACTATATTTTTTTTTTGGGGGGGGGGATGAACAATGCCCCACAAATAACCCAGAGATGCATTTTAAAGAAAAGGACACATTCTACTCATGTAAAAACATGTTGATTCCCGGACCGTTTGCAGGCTGGATTTAGAAGGTGATTGGGCCGGATCCGGTTCCTGGGCCTTAGTTTGCTTACCCATGATTTAGGTAATTTGGGCAGTGCTCAAATGTAAAGGTAAAGGGACCCCTGACCACTAGGTCCAGTCGTGACTGACTCTGGGGTTGCGGCACTCATCTCGCTTTATTGGCTGAGGGAGCCGGTGTACAGCTTCTGGGTCATGTGGCCAGCATAACTAAGCTGCTTCTGGCGAACCAGAGCAGTGCACGGAAACGCCGTTTACCTTCCCGCTGGAACGGTACCTATTTATCTACTTGCACTTTGACGTGCTTTCAAACTGCTAGGTTGGCAGGAGCAGGGACCGAGCAACGGGAGCTCACCCCGTCGCAGGGATTCAAACCACTGATCTTCCGATTGGCAAGTCCTAGACTCTGTGGTTTAACCCACAGTGCCACCCGTGTCCCTATGCTCAAATGTAGCTACATGTAAAAGCTACTTTCTCTTACAGTCTGCCCTCCTCACAACCACTAGTTCTCGTCCAGAGAATGATTTTCCCCAGAGAATTGGCTATGAAATGGTTACTTTAAGACAAGTGATACCTTCCTTTCCTTGGGACTAATCTCTTATCACCCCTGTGTGCAGACAGTGAAGCTAAATTACAGCTTTTATAGAATTCATTCGGCTTGGGTCCTGCTCTGCAGCGTACTTGCCGCAATGATTAATGCGGTCTGCCCTAAGTCCTGTTGCCTTGAGTTTTTCCAGATGTGTCGTCCTGATCAGATAAATATGCATTTAACAGATGACATGAAGAAGTGGGAAGAGCAGCGGGCAAGGATAATCAAATTCCTCAATGAGATCAAGCAGCTTTGGGATGCACCTGTTTTTATGGGAAAAGGAGGATGGGACAGCAGAGTTAAAGAGAGGCCAAGAATTCCCCAAAGACAACCATCCAGTTCCTGGAGTCAATTAGGGTAATCCAGCTGCCAATAGGCAAATTGTGACACACGACCACATTTAGCACTGAGATCAAAGGACAATGGCATGGTGACAGCTTCTCAGCCCAGTTGGTGCAATCAAAGAGAAGAAACTCTATACTTGAGGGCTATGGACTTGCCTACTTAGTTGGTTTAAATCACACTGAAGTCAGTTGGATTTAGCTATTTAGCTATATTGTCTTGCATCATTCCTCCAAGAGCATACAAAGCCCTCTTCCTCCACGACTGTATAACTTTGAAAACTTTGTGCAAACAAATCAGAAGGAATGCTCAATAAACAGGTCAGTGCTCACATATCAAGGTACAGGTAAAGTCCAGTTGCAAACAACTCCAGGGTGGCAGCGCTCATCTCGCTTTATGGGCCGCAAATGACTCTGGGGTTGCAGCGCTCATCTCGCTTTACAGGCCGAGGGAGCCGGCGTTTGCCCGCTTCCGCAGACAGTTTTCTGGATCATGTGGCCAGCATGACTAAGCTGCTTCCGGTGAAACCAGAGCAGCGCAAGGAAACACCGTTTACCTTCCCACCAAAGTGGTACCTATTTATCTACTTGCAGTTCATGCTTTCAAACTGCTAGGTTGGCAGGAACTAGGACCGAACAACAGGAGCTCACCCTGTCACAGAGATTTGACTGCCGACCTTTCAATTGGCAAGCCAAACAGTGGTTTAACCCACAGCACCACCCACGTCCCTTTTTTTGCATATCAAATACAACTGCCCATACATAACCATTGTCAGGGACCCGCTGCCAATCCCTGGCCATGGCTGCTCATTCTGTCACTGCCTGTTTACTTGTTCTCACCCAGGAAGTAACAGGGGTCAAATTAAGAAGCAGCAGCTGCAGACTCCTACTGCTTTGCATGCTGCTTTCTCTGAGCATCTTGCGGAAGGAGCAGTGGTGATGCAACAGCAAAGCTAGCTAGTGTGCAGCCCTCTGGATGCTGTTGGACTACAACTCCCCTGATCAAAGACGATGGGGGTTGTAGTCCAACAACATCCCAAAAACTATATAACCTGCACTTGGGAAGGTAGGAAGCAACTTCCTGAAGGGCAGGAAAACTTGGTGTTGGCACTCCCCAACTGTGTTTAATCTGGGTCAACCAATGGCCTTGTGACTCCCGTAATTTGGGAAAAGTAAAAGGTTCTCACAATCTAAGCACCCTGGTTTCAGCCTAGGGTGGTCTGAAGTGTCTATCTGGCACTGTGCACAGGTGGGACAAAATAATGATGAGGTTTGAGGGCTTGGCCACACTTCCCTTTCCTCCACTCTTTCCAGGCACAGTCCGTGCTTTGAAGCTTTTGTGTCAGAGCGCCTTTTTCTCCTCCACCCCAAACTTCCTGTTCAAAAACCCACTGGAGCAAACAACAACCCATGGCAAACTTGAAGCGACGTTTGCTCTGATTGAGCACTAAAGAGTGGTTTTGTGGGGGCGGGGTGTTCCAGTGGAACAACAACAACATCTTGACAAGGAGCTTTTAAATGCGGACCTGTGCCTACAAAGAGTGGGGCAAAAAGTAAGTGAGATTGGCCAGGAGCAACAAGCACCTATGGGGCTGGCCCTATCACTAGACAGAGTGAGGCAATGGCCTCAAATACTGGGTGTCAGCACTTGGCCATTAACCTTGAGGTTCCTGGTCTTCCCCTTCTCTTGGGGATCAGGGCTGTGGTTTGTGAAACAGAATCCCTCAGGCACCTACTGCCCTCCAGTCCACTGAAGGATGCCACCACAGGGCCAGGGTTGAAGAAAGAGTCACCTACCAATCCAAGCCAGCTCCCTATACCTGGCACAGACGCCTGGCCAGCGTGGCAGCCAGCCAAATATCCTGGCACCAGGAAGTGTGTGTGGAGGGGGGTGCGGGGAGAGTGACTTTGCTGCGGGGATGGTTCGACGTCCAGCCTGGACAGCAACTTTCTCCAAGGCCGCGGCTGCTCGGAAGCGCAGCTTGGCGGAGAAGCGCAGCACCTTTACCTGGAGAGATGGTGGGAGGCGGGAAGAAGAGACCCTGCGGCGCGGGGTGCGTAGAGCCGGGGGACGGGTGGGGAGGCAGCGTTGCCTAGTGGCGGGGGCGACCGCCGCCCAATGGGTGGGCGGGGGAGGGGGAGATGCGGGGGAGGGGGCGGCGTGAGCGTCCACGTTACCTGCGCGTCGCCGCCCAGCCCCCAGCCCGCCCGGTCGTCCTCGGCAGCGCCGCCGCTGCCGCTGCCATCAGAGCGCGGAGAGGCTGGGCCGCGCCTGGCGAGGCTGCGGGTGGGAAGGCGAGATCCTCCTCCCCGCCGCCGCGGCCATCATGACCGACAACATCCCCTTGCAGCCGGTCCGGCAGAAGAAGCGGATGGACAGCAAGCACCGCGGCGGGTAAGGCAGCGCCGGGCCCGGCTCCCCTCGCTCCCGCGCGCGCGCCTCCGACGGGCCTTCCTGGGCTCTCCTGCCCGGCTTGGATGGACGCCGGGGCGGCCTCCTTTTTCTCGCTGTCTCTTCGCTCCGCGGCTCTCTCGGCGAGGCCGGCTGCTGCGCCCTGGCCCTGCCTTCGTCGCTCGGGCTCGCCCCTTCCCAACGATCCGGGGCGGCGGGCATTCCCACGGGCGGGTGTAAACGTTTCTCCCCCCTCTGTCGGTCTGTCTCCAAGCCGTGCGGTGGATCTCCCTTTCCCGGATCCGGACTCCCCCCCCCCACCGCCCTACCACCACCGTCTCCGGTTGTGTTCGCCATGTGGGTTTGCTTTCCCAGATCTGCGTTTATTTCAAAGGCGCTTCAGTCGCCAAACGCGAGAGATTGCCTTGGAGGCGGGCAGCGCTCTCCACGGGCATCTGCGCGCGCCCGGGACGCGCTGGGTGGGTTGCATTGCGCTCCCCCACCCTCTCCTTCTCCTTGGGCGATAAAGAAACCCGCCGATGCCCTTCAAGGGACTGGGTGGATCCTTTTCCTATAAGCTGGGACTCTGAGGGAGAGGTCGACCTCTGGAAGGGGCTGTTTTGTTGGCGGGGGTCTTGCCCAGGCAGCCGGAGCTGACAGGTTGCTCCTGACGCCATTGCAAGGTGGCACGCCCAGGCGGAGGCTGCCATTCCAGCCCACGGATCCTGGTCGAGGGAAGGAAGGCGGAAAGAGAGCGAGGCGGGCGGGCGCTGCTCCTGCAAGCATTCTTTTGCTCTGTGCACAGGCCTGGATAGAAACCAGGACAAGAGGAGAGCCAGGGCAGCCGCAATCCCTTCTTTATCCTATCTTTGCTTGTCTCACCCAGGTGCCAGGAATTTTACTTTTTGAAATATGGCAACCCTACTAGTGGAGAGATGGAAAGGAACATCTTAGCGGATGCGCTGTGTTACAACCGGCTGTTCATTCCTTCCTTTATTTTAGTATTGCACTGTACTGTATTGTAAAAACATCTATGTGCCCCCTTGTTTTGCTAAGTAAAGGAATGAGTTGCCTCAATGTGTTTGCACTACAACTCACATCATCCCTGACCATTGGGCTATGCCATCTGGGACTGATGGGAATTGTAGTCCAACAGCATTAGGGGGGGACACACACGCAAGGTTGGGAAAAGTGGTTTTAGATCATAGCCTTACAACTACCGCTTCTTCTTCTTTTATTTGGGTATCTTGCTCCTTTACTTAGGGAAAGAGCGGGTATGTAAATCCCTTTAGTAAAATAAATGAGAAACTGATCTAAAAGACATGGCATGCGAGGAAAAAGAGTTGGGGAGGGAGGAGCGGGAAAGCAGCTCAGGTACCACTTCTTAATTTTATAACTCATATAGCATGATTATACAGCTCTATCTCCTGCGTAGATCCTGGCTGACTTGGAGAGCAACCTCTCATCAGAAAAAACTTTCCTTTTCCGAGATTAGACCCAGCGAGGAGTGGCAGGCAGGCAGGGGTGGCATCATATACCTGGCCTCCTGGCACCAGCACTGTTGCCGTCGCTTACCAGGGCAGTGCAGAAGCAGGGTGGCAGTGAGATGTAGGTGGGAGTTCCAGTTGGCTCTGCCCCTGCCACACCTATGACCCGTCCCTATTTGCTGTAAATAAAGTGATGCTGCATCTGGGAGGCCAAATCCACTTCACCTCTTGCATCCAGGAGCAGAGGAGGGAGCAATGTCCAGTCCAAGTGGGTGGGGCTGATCCTGCCACATAGTTATTCCACCAGATAGCTGACTAATGACCACCAGAATCCTCACAGGAGTTGCCCTCCTCCTTTGCCAATATTTCTGGCTTCTAGGAGCTGCTAGATGACACATCCAAACCCTCTTCTTATAACAGTTTAAAACAAAGGGATACATTATGGCTGTTTGATCTATGGCATGAATCAAGAGTGCTTTCTAAATAATGAATAATTTCAGCAGAGACATGCTCATCATAGAAAAGCTGTTACGTCTGAATAAATCACCCAAAGTGGATTTTTCAGGAATACCATAATCCCTGCAATGGTTAATTTCTGAAAGGTGACCTGCAGGAGATTGTGCCCATGGAGAAGCCATGTCCTCTCATCTGTAAAGCTTGACCCTAGAGCTGTGTTTCTGAAACTTGGGTCTCCAGCTGGTTGCTGTTGGACTGCAACTCCCACCACCCCTAGCTAGCACGACCAGTGGTCAAGGATGATGGGAATTGTAGTCCAAAAACAACTGGAGACCGAAGTTTGGGAAGAAGAAGAAGAGTTTGGATTTGATATCCCGCCTTTCACTCCCTTTAAGGAGTCTCAAAGCGGCTAACATTCTCCTTTCCCTTCTTCCCCCACAACAAACACTCTGTGAGGTGAGTGGGGCTGAGAGACTTCAAAGAAGTGTGACTGGCCCAAGGTCACCCAGCAGCTGCATGTGGAGGAGCGAGGAATCAAACCTGGTTCCCCAGATTATGAGACTACCACTCTGAACCACTACACCACACTGGCCATGAGATTTGCTTGGTACCTTTAAAGTCACCAATGATGGTAAAGAAGAAGAAGAGTTTGGATTTGATATCCTGCTTTATCACTACCCTAAGGAGTCTCAAAGGGACGTGGGTGGCGCTGTGGTCTAAACCACAGAGCCTGGGGCTTGCCGATCAGAAGGTCGGCGGTTCAATTCCCCGCGACGGGGTGAGCTCCTGTTGTTCGGTCCCAGCTCCTGCCCACCTAGCAGTTCAAAAGCACGTCAAGTGCAAGTAGATAAATAGGTACCGCTCCAGCGGGAAGGTAAACGACGTTTCCGTGCACTGCTCTGGTTCGCCAGAAGTGGCTTAGTCATGCTGGCCACATGACCCGGAAGCTGTCTGTGGACAAACGCCAGCTCCCTTGGCCTATAGAGCGAGATGAGCGCCGCAACCCCAGAGTCATCTGCGACTGGACCTAATGGTCAGCGGTACCTTTACCTTTACCTAAGGAGTCTCAAAGCAGCTAACAATCTCCTTTCCCTTCCTCCCCCACAACAAACACTCTGTGAGGTGAGTGAGGCTGAGAGACTTCAGAAAAGTGTGACTAACCCAAGGTCACCCAGCAGCTGCATGTGGAGGAGCGGAGACACGAACCCGGTTCACCAGATTACGAGTCCACTGCTCTTAACGACTACACCACACTGGCTTAAAGATGAAGCTGAACAGTTCTTTCTTTGCCCTTTCCTCCACCTTCGTTCCTTCCCTGCTGGCTGTGTGCACCTGGAATCCTACTCAAAATAGTCATTGGCCATGGTGTAGTGGAGAGAATGCAGCAGAGGTGGCTTTTGGGGAGCGCAAGTAATTGGGTTGCACTGGGCGCAGAGCCTTGGGGGCCCTGCAGGGGGTGCCTCAACTATGATGTTGAATGGAAGGCGAGAGGCTGGGGCACCAAATTTTGGCATCACACACTTAAATTTGAGACCCCAAGGTCTGCCCTGCATGCAGTGGGGTGCTACTCTGGGACTTTTTTTCAGGACAGGAGTGATGATGTCATTTGCTTGGGTGTCGGGGCAATTGACAAACCTTCCTTGCTCTAGCAAGGGAATGAGGTGATGAGGAGGCTTTCAAGTGTGTTTGTGACAGATTGCCATTGAGGAAGTCAGAGGATGAGAAAAATGACAGAGAGAGTAGACATCCCCTCCTTTCTTTGATGGGCTTCCAACTTTACACTAGCAACAGGGGCACCCTGTGCAAGGCCAAAATCTGGTGCCCCAGCCCCATGCCTTCCGTTCTGCTCAATCCACTGTGTCATATTTGGAATTCTCTGTAATGTCCCCCTTGGCTTGTTGTTCAGTGCAGCAGAACCCATCACGCTGCCCCAGATCCTCATCTGCTGTCAATTTAAATCAGGCACCCCCAAACTCGGCCCTCCAGCTGTTTTGAGACTACAACTCCCATCATCCCTAGCTAACAGGACCAGTGGTCAGGGATTATGGGAACTGTAGTCCCAAAACAGCTGGAGGACCGAGTTTGGGGATGCCTGATTTAAATGGTAATACTGTATTGCAAGATATGCTTGTATTTCTAATTAAAAGCTAAAGGTTGCATTTCAGCTGGTGGAAGACGCTTTATGTTTTATAAGTTGTGTTTTGCACCATGCAGCTGAGTTCAGTGGAGTTTACTCCCAGGTTTGCAGGCACACCAATAAATTGGGCAATCAGAAACAGTTGTGCTGGCAGAACAACCCCCTCATTATGGCACTGAATGCAATCCATGTTCTTTTTGCTAAAGAAATATTAAAGGATAATAGTCGGTTGGTTTCAGAATTAGTTCCTTGTTTGTTGACCTTACTAGATATGTTCAGTAGAATACCTCATAATGTGCAACAGGCCTGTACAACTTGTGAGTGACTAAATGCATCTCGCCAGTCCTACAATAACAATGCAGTCTACTAGGTCTTTGAGAGTCTCCCCATTCTAGCAGTCTGGGGCAGGATGAATTCTAGCTTGGTGTAGCTTGCAAGGCTGTAAATGAAGAAGAAAGCACTGGTAGTCAGTCTTTATCTCAAAGCCAACATTTGGTTGCAGTCTCTCATTTAGAAATTGCACATCCGTTGCAGAATGTGTGCTGCCGTGCTTTCGACATTCGTTTTATGGTTTTTACAAGCTGTTTTCAAGTCAGGCTGCCAGCAGCCTAATGAGGTTCTACAAAGCTTCCAAGAACAAAGCCAAGAACTAAGTTTGGGTGTTTCCCAGTGTTGGAGGCAGTATCCCTCTGAATGCCAGAAGCTGCGAATCACAAGTGGGGAGAGTGCTGCTGTGCTTAGGTCCCATAAGCATCCAATTGGCTATTGTGAGAAAAAGGTGCTGGACCAGATTTGGTCTAATCAAGCAGGACTCTCCTTATAGTCTTAGTCACCTACAGTATATGCACTGTGTTCTAAATCTGTGTTCTTTAGCCTTGGGGCTTCATGTTGCTGGACTACAATTCCCATCATTCATATCCATCTTAGTCAGCCATCAGGGAGTATGGGTGTTGTAGTCTCAACAACATCTAGGGACTGAAAGCTGAAGAACACTGTTCTGAACAGTTAGTACATTAGTGTGCATTAGTACACAGTGTACATTAGTTGCTGTTGTTTAGTTGCTTAGTCGTGTCCGACTCTTCGTGACCCCATGGACCAGAGCACACCAGGCACTCCTGTCTTCCACTGCCTCCCACAGTTTGGTCAAACTCATGCTGGTAGCTTCGAGAACACTGTCCAACCATCTCACCCTCCGTCGTCCCCTTCTCCTTCTCTTTCCCAACATCAGGGAAGTCTTCTCTTCTCATGAGGTGGCCAGAGTATTGGAGCCTCAGCTTCAGGATCTGACCTTCCAGTGAGCACTCAGGGCTGATTTCCTTCAGGATGGATAGGTTTGATCTTCTTGCAGTCCATGGGACTCTCAAGAGTCTCCTCCAGCACCATAATTCAAAAGCATCAATTCTTCGACGATCAGCCTTCTTTATGGTCCAGCTCTCACTTCCATACATCACTACTGGGGGGGGGACTAAGATCATGGCCACTGGGCCCATCACCTCCTGGCAAATAGAAGGGGAAGAAATGGAGGCAGTGAGAGATTTTATTTTCTTGGCCTCCATGATCACTGCAGATGGTGACAGCAGTCACGAAATTAAAAGACGCCTGCTTCTTGGGAGAAAAGCAATGACAAACCTAGACAGCATCTTAAAAAGCAGAGACATCACCTTGCCAACAAAGGTCTGTATAGTTAAAGCTATGGTTTTTCCAGTAATGTACATTAGTACACTGTTCTAAACAATTAGACACTCTAGGGAGGCACACCAAAGGAGGAATCAGAGCTCAGTGGTAGAGGTTATGTTTTACATGCACATTGATCTGTGGGATATCTCCCTGTAAAAAGATTTCCAACCACCAGGCTAGAAAAGACTACTGCCTGAGAGCCATGGCTAGGTGACGCCTTTGGAGGTGGGCTAGTTGACCCAATGGCCCGTCAAAGCATAAGGCAGCTGCATGTATTGGGCCAGGCCTGTACAACCTGTGGCCTACCATGCCAAACATAGCACAATGCAATGTTTTGAAGCTATTGATGATTCAAAATGACCACCACCTCATTTGCAGGCAGAGGCCATGAAAGCCAGCCAACTTCTCTGCTTGCCACTTGCTAAGCCTCTGCTTTTGCAGCCTCAGACATGGAATGAACACAGAAGACTTAACATGCATGACTGAGATGGGCTGTGTGTGACTTGGTGGGGTTCACAAGACGCACAGGGCCAGGCAACATGTGACTGGATCTTCCAGAGCTTGCTTGTTTGTTTAAAGTAGCCAGAACATGTGAATTGGATCGAGGCTGCCATGCCAGAGATACAAGTTTAACCTTTTCTTCCCCAGTTAGTTGTTAATTTGTTTAAAATTTGGAAAACCGTTTTAAAAAAAAAAAAAAAATTGGGATAAAAAATCAATTTCTCCTCAGACTATTAGCCTGATTTGAATCAACCTATTCCAAACCTCCTCACCGCCATAATTCTGATTTGTTGCATGGGGTGAAGGGAGTCACTGGTGCATAATTTAAGTTGGGGAGATAGCTCCCCCACAACCACATATACGCACATCACAGCTTCTTTAATCTGAAAATATACATTGAGAGAGCTGTCCATGGATCTCCCATATAACTCTAGTTTGCCCATTAGACTACTTATTATTGTTATTTTATTTATTAAACAAATTCATATGTATTTATAGATTTCTCCTAATGAACACATATGTGTGCGCAATTTTGCCTACTGCACACATTTTCGGCATGCAATTTCCTAGCATAATGCATCATTTTGAATTTTATTTTCACCTCCCTGTGGAACACCCTCCTTTCAGATGGAGATAAAGAACTACACAACTTTTAGAAAACATCTGAATGCAGCCCTGTACTGGGATGTTTTAAATGCTTGATATTTTACTATGTTTTTATATATGCTGTAAGCTGCCCAGAGTGGCTGTGGAAACTCAACCAGATGGGTGGGGTGGTATTATGTTTACTACGTTGTTGTTGTTGTTGTTGTTGTTGTTGTTGTTGTTGTTGTTGTTGTTATGCATTTTTGTAAATGTTCTTTGGTTGGAAAACTGCATCTCAAAACTTGGAAAAGTACAGATTTTGAGGGACAGACATGCTTTCATGCACATACATTGTTTCCAGAAGTGTGAATTAGCCAGCTTTACAAACCAAATTAGCCTCTGTTCCTTTGGCCAGCCCTGGTGGCCAAAACCCTGTGGTAATGAAGGGTATTTTGCTAGTTGAATGATAATGGTATAATGGTGAAATGCCAGATGATGAAAATGGTAAAGGGAAATGGCAATGTTTCAAGGCGGTTCTGCTGACACATAAAAGCAGCCTCATGGCTGTGGAGCAGAGAGGCCAATTAGTACTCCTTGGCTGATCTTGCTTTCTTTGTAGAGAATTACACAGTCTCCACTGGAGTTTCGTTGACATCCTTGTATGGCTTGCCTTGTTAGTAGTGCTTGCAGCAATTGCCCTGAGCTAACCCGTGCTCCAGAGCTGCTAGTCACAGGCTAGAGAATCAGTTTGCTTCAATTGGGTCACATAATTGTTATTTCCTATAACCATCAAGAGCTGTTGATAGCACAGAGCTGTGCTGCCAGTTTAGGGTATTTTCATTTTGTTTTTTAACCATCCACATTTCTGCTCTTTAGGATTTGTGTGTGCGTGTGTGTATTGGTTATTTGGGCTTCAGATCAGCTTCTGAAGTCCCAGTATTTACACTGCTGAAAACAATAGGACTTCTGAGTAGACTTTCATAGGATCGTTCTGTGGGTCAATTGGCTAGATCCATTGCACTGTGGAGAGCGTACTAACTTATGGTCTCTGTGTGTGGTTTGGGAGCTGCACAGCCAGGAAAAAAACAATGCTGTCCAGGGTTGTAAAGACTGCAGAGAGAATAATTGGGTGCACTCTTCCCACCTTAGATCAAATCTATGCTGTCAGGTGCCATAAGAAAGCTGCAGAAATAGCACAGGATAGCATGCACCCCGGAAATGATCTCTTTCAGCTTCTGCCTTCTGGAAGAAGGTATAGGGTTATAAAGGCCAGGACTAGCCACCTGAGAAACAGTTTCTATGCAAATGCAATTCTGGTTCTAAATGCAGCATAAGGAGTCTCTATAGTATATTGTACTTTAAAATGGGGTTTCAGAGTTTTTAGGGGGTTTTGAATGTTTTATGTAGTTTTTCAATTTCATTGTTCTGTATGGGACAATGACAATTAACAAGCAAACATTTTGATCAACTAAAAAAGTGTTCCTACTTAATCAGGCAACAGTTGCTTAAAAAAACCCAAAAGAAAACAAACTTTGCTGAGCAGGTTTGCTCTTTGTAGATGTTTGCAGGAGGTTCAGGATCCTAGCTTGCACCATCAGTCATCAGCATTGTTTGGCAAGCATCAAACATCCCAAATTCCCACATATCTTGCTCCTCCTGGAATGTGGCAGCAACATCGCTAGCAGGAAACTATTTGCTCCACCGAGCAAGTGGCTCCAGCAAGGCAAGGTGGAATAACAAATCAGATAAAGTAAAGCTATCATATTTACAGTACTTTTTATTGGACAGAGTCACCCTGGAAAGGGACAGGGAGTTTCCTGCATTGCAGTCGTACAATCTTAAGCAGGAGACTCCCCCTACCACCACCTTAGGGATGCTTTCTTTCATGGGCAAGCTTCTTGTACACACTTGTGGTGGGTGGGGCCAGGGGCAGGAGGGGCAGAGCAGTAGACATGACTCTTCCCTTTGCTCAATAGGATACATTCCAGCCAGGCAAAAGCCAGGGGTTTCTGTATACCCCACCACCTAATCTTGCTTGGTTCCATCCAGGCAAGCTAGGGGCATTGGCATCATTAAAGGGCACATTCCACCCTGGCAAAAGCATGTGGAGAGGGTGTGGAACAGAGCCACTTGTGGGAAGAGTCCAGAGGGCTGGATAGAGAGACTCAGAAGGCTGCATTGGTCTTATGCGCCAGGAGTTCCCCACCCCTACCTAAGGGTCTCTAGTCGATGTGTCAGTTATCTGCCTTTGTGATTTGTGGTGTAGTTAGGGGCACAAGAAATGCTGGCCAGCAAAAATGCAGGCACCTTTATACAGTGGTACAGATGCTTCAGCTTAAAGACACTTCAGGTTACAGACTCCGCTAACCCAGAAATAGTACCTCGGGTTAAGAACGTTGCTTCAGGATGAGAACAGAAATCGTGCCGCGGCAGCGGGAGGCCCCATTCGCTAAAGTGGTGCTTCAGGTTAAGAACAGTTTCAGGTTAAGAACAGACCTCCAGAACGAATTAAGTTCTTAACCTGAGGTACCACTGTATTTGGATCAGTGGCTTTCCCTTTGCTAAATGCAAGAAGCTAACCTGGCAGGATTAAACACGAGAGACTCAGGATAGTCGGAATGTGATCCGCTGTACATTCAGTTTCCAAAATAATTCTGGTGAAGTCATGCCTCAGTTCTCCTGCCAAGAGCAGAACGAGTGTTTTGCAGCTTTGCTGTAATGAAGATTATCTATCTGAATATGAGTTAAGTGATCTTTGGGTGTCGCCACAGCCATTACACCCTACCAGAGTGGCTGGGGAAACTGATCCAGATGGGCAGGGTATAAATAATTATAATAAATTATTACGAGAGAGAGAGAGAGAGAGAGAGAGAAATAATATGATGACTATGCTGAAATCAAACGTTGCTTTATAGCAGGAAATGGATGAGTAATTTTGGCCTTTTGCTTTTAAAACAAATTAAAAGCGAAGGTAGGCTGGTACGATTAAAAATGGACGAAGGATCAGCCAGCCACCATTCTGGAGAGATAATGCTGTTTGGTTGCAAAAGATAAGCTGATGGAGAGGTTGGATGCATGTGTCAGGAACTCATTTAGCTGAATGAAGTCAGATGGTCTGTAGGAAATTTCTCAATAGTGTTTAACCGATAGATGGGTGTTGGCAGGAGTTTCTTCATAAGTACTCCAAATAAACAACTAAACATAGTTAGCATGCCTATTCATTCTGGTCCATCTGTTGACTGAGTGGTAGTCATACAGTGAGAAGCTTGTGTTCCAGGTCTAACCCTGCATTGCTTTTCAATGGGTATTCATCTTCATATGTATAGATCTGACATCCTGACACTCTCTTTCCACCCACAGCTGAAATCCCCATTTTCTTTCCCTGTCTCCTTTCACCCCCTTCAGCACTTATGGTAATTAAGTGCATTGCTGCTACAGTCAACTTTGAACACACCCTGCATTGCCCTAAAAACAAACAAGCCCACACCAATACACCAGGATAACAATTGCATCTCAGGCTTGTCATACGTCATTCTGACTCACTCTTTCTCTCAGTAAAATGGGCATAATAATACTGAGCTACTTTGCATGGTTGATGAAACCCACTGTCTCAACCATAGCCCTGCCCCTGCAATATTTGTATAATAATTGTGGACTTAATCTGTATTGGCATAGTATCATTTAAAATGTTTTCTGACTCAGGAGGGAGAGATGCTTTCTTTTGGTATGAAATAAGCCCCAGGTTAGAAAGATCGTGAACTCCTGTCTTTGCTGCTACCTTTGATTTCTCAGTTGACACACAACTTGCAGCTAAACTAAAATTCTGGGTATCTGTGCAGCAGCAGCAATCACTTCCCCAGGGAAGACCAGCAGAAAAGGCTCAAAAACAAACTGGAGATGTTCCTGCTCTAAAGTTTAGAAAACTGGGCATTTCACTCCAGCCTTTAATGGGCTTGATCTGCATTCCTACATTTCAATCATTGAAGATGAGACTTCATTCATTGGCTAAAAGCATGGAAAAGTGGTTAGTTTCTCATAAAACAAATTACGAGATGAATGCGTGTACTTTTTGTCTCGTACCTCAGGTTCCCCAAGTGCTAGGAACTTGATTTTTTAAAAAATAATGAATACTGGGAGTCTTTAGGTTTATGGTTCATGTCATGGGCCATATGGTTCAAAGTGATACAGTGTGGCAAGAGCAGGATCCTTCAGAGGAGGAGGAGCCTGAAATTGGGGGAAGCTGAAGGGGCCATACTGCTGTTGCCAGATGCCTCTGTAAGGGAGGGTGAGTTGGCCAGTTCTTTCTTTGCATTCTGAGAACAAAGTTCAAAAGGTTGTCATCAAAGAGGCAGCTGGCCAATCAGTGGAGGTGGCTGAATTGGATGCGGTGGTGATGCACTTCCTGTTTTTGGTGATGTGTAAGTGAGCACCCTATAGATCATGGGTAGGCAAACTAAGGCCCGGGGGGTGGATCCGGCCCAATCGCCTTCTCAATCCGGCCCAATCGCCTTCTCAATCTGGCCCACAGACGGTCCAGGGATCAGTGTGTTTATACATGAGTAGAATGTGTGCTTTTCTTTAAAATGCATCTCTGGGTTATTTGTGGGGCATAGGAATTTGTTCATTTGTTCTTGTCAAAATATAGTCCGGCCCCCCACAAGGTCTGAGGGACAGTGGACCGGCCACCTGCTGAAAATGTTTGCTGGCTCCTGCTATAGATTGTACCCAGAAAATATCAATCCCCCCTTTAAGACAATATTTATATGACCAGCTAAAGAGAAAATTCGGTTCCCCACTAATTTTTCACTCAGCACACTAAAATAAACTGTAGAAAAGTAAGCAACGAAAATTATCGCCTCAAGGAAGAGAAAATCAGCCGAGCCTAAACATATTTATAGAAGTGTAATTTCCCCTCCCATGAAGCATTATTAAAGCTTGATTTCATAACTGTTGAGTGTGTCTAAATCTATGAACTCTTTTGGCAGTAATTCTCCAGGGCAGATCTTGTCAGCTACATTTGCTCATTTTGTTGGGGATTGTTAAAGAAGCCCTTCTGCTGCCTGGGTAGACGAAGGCCTTGTCAATGGAGAGCATATTTCCATCCCCTCCAACATGTCCCAGTGGAAAACCTGGACGTCCATCTTTCAGGACCTTGATCTTGTGCACTTTGCACAAAATGGAATGTCAGGACAGTTGAGGGGTATGTAATTCAGTTGGCAGATTGTCATAAACCTGAACTTTTAAACTAGAGATTACAATGGGCAGGGAATGTTTTTGAGATCGAGGGCCACATTGTCTCGTGGACAGCTGGCTGAGGGCCACATGCCAGTGGTGGATGGAGCCAGAAAGTTCCAGTAGCCAGAGAGAGAGAAGCTTGGAAAACCGTATACAGCCCCTGGGCTTGAGGTTTCCCACCCCTAAATATAACTAGGGATTGGGAATTAATTGGTGTGACAGGTGGCAGTGTCAG
Organism: Podarcis cretensis; assembly: GCF_951804945.1. NCBI lineage: Eukaryota > Metazoa > Chordata > Lepidosauria > Squamata > Lacertidae > Podarcis > Podarcis cretensis. The sequence goes on from NC_137175.1 coordinate 18,737,879, forward strand.
CCTAGGCCTCAGATCCAATGCATGATAAACTTCAGCCACTTTCTCCTATGAGTCCTTGCACAAAAGGTGAGTTAGATGACCCTCTTCATGTGTACTGAAAGAATCTGGGGAGAACTGGTCAGGCTAGACCCATCCCTGTTCCATGCACACTGAAACCACAAATTCATCATCACCATCACCATAATACCTGCATGCTTGCCCATTTATCTGCCCTAAATTGTATTGTTTGTTCTGCCACCTGATTCTGCTGCATGTTTTCAGCAGCACTCATTTATTTGCAAGGCTAAAGCAGGGGTAATAACACACACATACACACACACACACACACACAGAGAGAGAGAGAGAGAGAGAGATAGGTAGCCGTGTTGGTCTGCCATAGTCAAAACAAAATAAAAAAATTCCTTCCAGTAGCACCTTAAAGACCAACTAAGTTAGTTCTTGGTATGAGCTTTCGTGTGCATGCACACTTCTTCAGATACACACACACACACACACAGAGAGAGAGAGAGAGAGAGAGAGAGAGAGAGTTAGTTAGTTAGTTAGTTAGTTCTGTGGCTGTTCATCCTGAGGAGGAGGAGGGATAAAAGGGCCTTTTGTCCATTTCTTGCTTTGCATTGGCCAGCATATGCAGGCAGAACCACTATTGCTGGTTCTTCATCATGCTATATTCAAATTGTTATCCCTGTTACGAGGTTTCAGTTCCAAAGACCTACTCTTAACAACATTTGTGTTTAAAATGGGGGGGGGGGGAGGGGACCTACTGCATTTCATGCATGCTACTCTTCATAACTGAATGACCCGTATGAAAGCATAGATTCATTCTCAGTGGGCCTTCCAGTGATAATTTATGTCTACCTAAGCCAACATCCGTCTAAAAAATATTAAAGATCCTTACAATAAATTGCAGCATCTATTTACTGAGGTGGGTGGATGTATTGTATCCATAGGAATAAACTGTGTCTTAATAGTTGCTATTATGCATTCCTGAAAGGTGTGGTTTGCCTTTCAACTTTAGTTTCTTCTTGGAAGGTAAAAGGCAACAGAATTCAGCCTCACAGCAGGAAAACGAGTTTTACACCCAGAGGCTGTAAAAGTGGGATTTACTTCTGAGTAAACAAGTTTAGGATTACATGCCACACCTGAGTTGTAGCCAGCCTTAAGTTTAACTCAGGGCCTATTGAAACTGTTGAAACCTAACTTAGGTATGTACCTAAATTTCTGTGGGTCTGCTCTGAATATACGGTACCTTAGTTGAATAACAGCCCCTATGTCCTTGAAAGCAAGTCTTATTAATTTCAGTGGGATTTATTTCCACGTAAGCGTGAGTAGTTCAAAGGCACGTCAAAGTGCAAGTAGATAAATAGGTACCACTCCTGCAGGAAGGTAAATGGCGTTTCCGTGCGCTGCTCTGGTTCGGCAGAAGTGGCTTAGTCATGCTGGCCACGTGACCCGAAAGCTGTACACCGGCTCCCTTGGCCAATAAAGCAAGATGAGCGGCGCAACCCTAGAGTCGTCCGCGACTGGACTTAACGGTCAGGGGTCCCTTTACCTTTAAGTGTGTGTAGGACGGTTGACCTAGGGTCAGCGTAAACGGAGGTGGCCAGATGCAAAAGAGAATGGGGCTCTTGCACCTTTTAGTTGTGAAGAAGTAGGAATGTGAGCAGGTGTACCTTCGTCATGCAAGCTATACTTACTGAAATCCCTTCTTCTACACAATTCATACAGATGTAAGAGCCCTGACCTGCTTTGCACCAGACTACCTTATCCCACACATTCCATTTGGGAGACCTATCTCTATGTGCTGCTGCTTAATAATGTGCAAGAATCACCACTGACTTATCTTAGACATCTTTTGAACACCAACAAGCCTTTGAAACAGGAACTTATTTTTACAAACTGATATTACTGATGTTTTCATTTGTGCATTTATCAACATTATTGCAATGCTGTGTTTTTAGGCTGTATGCCACCTTGCGGTATTTCTCTGAAAGTGTGCTCTATAACTACAGTGGTACCTCAGGTTACATACACTTCAGGTTACAGACTCTGCTAACCCAAAAATAGTGCTTCAGGTTAAGAACTTTGCTTCAGGATGAGAACAGAAATTGTGCTCCGGTGGCACGGTGGCAGCAGGAGGCCCCATTAGCTAAAGTGGTACTTCAGGTTCAGAACAGTTTCAGGTTAAGTACGGACCTCTGGAACGAATTAAGTACTTAACCTGAGGTACCACTGTATTTAAACAAATAACACTGTAGCGTGGCTACAACAAATGCTTGTACGGCGCAGGTACAAACATCAGGGGCTTCTCAGTGACTGCACCTAGAGGCAGTTTGATTTTCCGCTCTGTGAAAAATGTGTCCAAAACAGCTATGACAAACTTTTCCTTATTCCTAGGGAAGTCACCTGTTGCAGCAGCAAGAATGAAGGGTCTTGGTAATATTTATTGTGGCACATGGCTTTTGTAGATAGACTCTGCTTTATAATACATGTACAAACCTGCATAAACAGTTACAGAAAGAGAAATAGTTATCAGTAGTGTACACGGGGGGGGGGGGGGCATAACATGTCTGTCACAGCATCAGGTCTAACATTTCTGTGGAGAGCCCAAATCATAACTGGGTAGCCATTTAGAACAGCAATACTACTACTCCACCCCCAAGCTATTGTGTGCTAATTTAACTCTCTTGGTGTGGGAAGTGAATCCCTAGTTCTGATTGTGCAAATTGATTAGAATCATATTTGCTGATAAGGTCTAATACAGCCATTTCACTCTGGAATCCTGCATCTGAAGTCTTCTTGTGGGTTATATGATGGCTTTGAGTTCAGCAGCGGAGAGCAGAGCATCCTTGGAGACTGAAATGTTCCCTTGTTGCATCCTGAGTGTTGCCAGCTTCCAGGTCAACCTTCGCCCATGCCCTTCTCCTGTTTGCACACAGTACAAACAGGGCAGTCTCCTGCCAAGGGAATAACACAGTGCAAACCTGACAATTGAATGTTAAATGAATGGGAGGTTCACAAGAGCCATTTCCAATTCTTAATGCTAACTAAAATACATCTATTATAGAATGAGTGCAGCAACATGGTTTGCCTTCAGGCATTATGATGATGGAAATGAAGATTATTGTAAATATTATATGTGATAAGCCAATTAACCCCAGGAAAAAAAATAAGCAATTCCAATATCAATGTAAATAATGAAGCCTGAATTCTGTTGGCAACTGAATGCCAATGCAGACATTAATTCTTCAGCTAGCATTATTACATGTATCTCTTGTTGAAAAAAGAAAAAAGAAAAGAAAACCAGTTGGGCAGGAAGTACCTACTGGTGTGTAATTGTGCGTTCATAATTCTTTCTTCATGCATTATACGATTATGACATTTGTGGTTAGCTAGAACTGCTGGATATTGCAGAGTGGAGGCCTTTTGGAAGAAGACCTTCCGATTTTCCAATTTTGTGGTTTGGTGGAGCAATGTCAGTGGTCTGCTTCTCTCTCCCCCCTCCCCAACACTCTCACTCTCTCACACATGCTCATTTTAGCCTCCCCCTCCCATCTTAGCTGCATTGGGATCTTGGGGTCACCGGGAGTGTAGGCTTTAATCTGTGCTCACCCAATGATTCTGATGCAGTGGTCCCGAAATTGCATGGAAATGTATTTCCCAATAGAAGATGACTGATCAGCTGGGCAACAAAGAAAAGTGGGCAGGGCTCCCTGTAGCTTGGTGGCTAAAATGAAAGCCGGCAAGGTGTGGGTAGTGTAGATGTGTCCTACAGCAATGTTCTTTCCCCATATAGTAACTTACATTAAGGACTCAGCTATTCAGCTGCAAATGAAACATTTTCAGTGTGTTGTAAAGTGCAATATACAAATGTGGCACTAGATGGCAACAGTGAGCTATGCCAAATTCAATGTATTTTTCACAACTTTTTTTTTAAAAAAGCATTTTCACAGCGTTTTTTATATGCGTGTAGATTCCACCTGTGTCTTTTAACGTGGTTAGTGAGACCATCTTGCACATCCTAATCATCACTGTTCATTGGGACAAACCCTTCCTTGTTCTCAACATCTCAACCTATCAGTTATAGAGGAAGGCCATTTTAAGCTCCATGGAAATGATTTGCAATGTACCAGTCAGCACTTGTGGAACTCCCATCCCTATTGGTCCTCAGGTGCCAGTTGTGCCAGACCTACGTTGCTTTCAGGAGAAGGAAAACTCTGATGGAGAAGGAAAACTCTGACCCGAAGCCTCCTCTGCCTTGTGGGTATACCCATCCATGAGAAAGGCTTTGGGAGTAAATCCTCAGGAAAAATCTGTACCTGCTGCCTTGCGGGACCTTTTTGGGAGACGAAAAGGCTATGGAGTAAACCCTACACATATCTGAAGTGGAGTCCCTAAGATGGTTGGATGGTGCCTTGTACGCCTCCGTCCAACAACTCCTGCAACCAAATTGGTGCTAAACATACAGTGGTACCTCGGGTTACATACGCTTCAGGTTACACACTCCGCTAACCCAGAAATAGTGCTTCAGGTTAAGAACTTTGCTTCAGGATAAGAACAGAAATCGTGCTCCGGCGGCATGGCAGCAGCAGGAGGCCCCATTAGCTAAAGTGGTGCTTCAGGTTAAGAACAGTTTCAGGTTAAGTACGGACCTCCGGAACGAATTAAGTACTTAACCCGAGGTACCACTGTATTGCTCTGCTTTCCTTTGGGCTACATCAGCAAGGCCGAAAGGGGCGTTGCTGGGCAGCACAGAATCTCCATCCACACTGCCCACACTTGTGCCCCATAGAAGTCAGTTCAGTGCTGCTAATGCAATAAAAACAACATAGGAGGCAGCAGTTACCAGTTACCAGTCTCCACAGACATAGCAGGCACTGTGAGTCTCCAGCAGTTGGACTTCACCCTTGGAGGCACACTCTCTCAAGACAGACAGATGCCAACAACAACAATGTTGTGTTCGGTTCTTGAATGCAAAGAAGTGATCCCTAGATCAGAATCTGGCAACCCTGCTCATCCTTGTAAGCCAGGGGTAGGCAACATGGTGCCCTCCGTATGTTTTCTCCTACAGTTCCCATCAGCCTCAGCCAGTATGGTCGATGGTCAGGGATGATAGGAGTTTCGCTCCAAAGTATCTGGAGGGCACCATCGCATTGAGTAGGAGGTTGGACAAAATGACTTTGGAGAACCATTTTAGCTCTGTAGTTTCATGATTTTATGATCCAGTGAAAACCACAGCTTCTCTTGACATCCCTTGGAGAGATCCTTATTGAGAACCAAAAGCTGAGAGTCAGTACCAAATCTAAATATTAGTATTTTACCTATTGGCTTTCATTAAATATACCCCACTGAAATATTTAGCCTTAAAAATATTGACCTGGCATGGAAATCATCTTGTCTTTGTTCTCAGTAGGGTGCCTGAAAAATACCCGCTCATGAAAGTTAATCTTTCCACTGCCTGTTGAGCATTCTGATTTAAGCAAAGCTAACATTTCCTAACTCTTTCCTTCTAACTGGATTTTTCCAGATGTTGCTTTCCTTTTTGGAGGGTGGAATTCTAAAAGCATTTCCTTAGCAGATAAGATTTCTTTTATTCTTATTTGCAGGCACTGAGGTGGAAAGCAAGAAATGTGATACTCTTTTCTTTTCTTTTTTGAAAAATAAGATGAAACTACCTTCCCTATTGTTTGCCATTCCCCAAAGTGTTTCCTGTTCTACCTGTTGAAAGCGCTGAGCTCTTTCTTAAACAGAGCTTAGTTTGCTTCTAATCAGCAAGTTATTTGCTTACCTAAATCAGTGCAACAGACAAGCCTCATTATTCTTGGTAGACTGGTAGATATTTAACCTGTGCGTGTGAGCCATTGCATGTGTAATTTTTTTTCAGCTTTTCCCACTTGTGGCCAGTGTGTCTCTGACATGAACCAATATTTCAAAATGTCAATGGAGAACAATGCACGAACCTTATTAATCTGATATTGTGGTCAAATAGACCCAGCTAAGACATAGGCATTGTTTCTAGAATAAGTTAATTTAAGAAACTTCGAGGAAGGAAAGTTTGCCACATCTTCCTTTGCCCTACACGACACCTGCAACCCCAAAAGGCATGGAGGCTGCTGGGATTTGGGCTCCAAATCCACTTTTGGGAGATTGGCCCTCTAATGTTAATTCCAAAGAGTTCTTGCAAACCCATGATTCTCATGCACTTTTTTTCCAGCTCGGCTCCTCCTTGAGGCATGAATTTAAAAAATTCAGAATCTTAATCTGTTGCAACAACACAGTGCAATCAATATGCTGTTAAATGCTTAAGTGAAAGTTTTCATCATGGATATATTAAAATCTGTCTTCTCCTGAATAGGAAATTCAGGAGTGATCAGATAGTAAACACCAACATTCCTGATACATTAAAGCAAAAAGAAAGAAAAAGGAAAAAAGAAACAAAAAAATGCTTGCTGATTGATAAAAACAAAATTCTGAGCATGCTTAGTTTTGTATTTTAAATAAGACCATGATAACTACAAGGAATGAAATTGTTGGTGTATGCACACTACAAATGTAAATCTACTTGTACTGTTTTGGCTTGCTCACTGTTGTTGTTGTTGTTGTTGTTGTTGTTGTTGTTGTTGTTGTTGTTGTTGTATATGCTGCCCATCCGCCCCAGCCACTCTGGACAGCTTAAATAAATAAATAACCATCAAACATTAAAAACTTCCCTATACAGGACTGCTCTCAGACTCCACTGTAGTTTGGTTTGTTTCTGTTGTTCACAGGGCTGCAGTCCCCAAGGGGTAGGCCTGTGGTGTTTGCTTCTACTGCCCTGATAAAATGAGTACCTGCACGTGTCTGGCTTGTTGATTATAAAATGTACTTAAATATAGGAACAAAGAAAGGGCAAGTGTCAGTTGCTGCAGAGTCTGGAATGCTCAAGGTGGCTAGCTGCTGACTCCAGCGCTGTTTGTGCCCATCAGCTGCTACTCTCTGGCTTATAGTTTCAGGGGAACCCTGGGTTGTGGGGCTCTGCACCCATGTACAGTGGTACCTTGGGTTAAGAACTTAATTCGTTCTGGAGGTCTGTTCTTAACCTGAAACTGTTCTTAACCTGAAGCACCACTTTAGCTAATGGGGCCTCATGCTGCCACCATGCGATATCTGTTCTCATCCTGAAGCAAAGTTCTTAACCCGAGGTAATATTTCTGGGTTAGCGGAGTCTGTAACCTGAAGCGTATGTAACCTGAAGCATATGTAACCCGAGGTACCACTGTATCTGAAAGCACTCTATATGTCAGGCACTTTCATGTTAGGGGAGACTTTGACCACACAGTCCCTTCATACCACTCAAGGTGTACCTGAGTTTCACTGACTTAAAATAACTTCTGCTTGTTTCAGTGGTATTTCCTCCCCCCCCAAGAGTGTTTACAGTTGCAACCCTATTACTACTACTACTACTACTAATAATAATAATAACAAATTTTTATTTATACCCTCCCCTCCCTGGCCAGAGCAAGGCTCAGGGCAGCTAACACCAGTAAAATTACAATAAAAACATAATGGGGGGCGGAACCCCAATTTAAAATATGGGTTAAAATACAATTTAAAATGCAGCCTCATTTTAATAGTAGCCCATGGATCAATATAGGCATAACCAGGATTTTTGTTGGGGGGGGGGAGCAGGACTTTGTTAGAGGGGGCAGAACCAACATGATTGGTCAGTTAGTTAAGTATTTCTATTGCTTTACTTGATCTATGGGAGAGGGACAGCTGCCCTTCTGTCCCCCCACCCAGCTATGCCCATAGCCCTACATCTTTTTACTTCTCGTTCCCTACATCCTGATTCTTCATGTTTGCCTAAACCCAGTGAAATAAATGTGTTTTCTTAGAACACACTAGATTTGCATAGGATCAGGTCACAAAGGACGTTGTTGGCAATTGAGCAAAAATATTCTCTGTAGGAGCTGAGCTGGGGTGGCTAATTCCACCCCAGATGCTCGCCAAGCTACAGAGGCACAAGACAGGAGCAGATGGGAAACAAATCAAGCTTTGGAGAAACAAGCCATAGCATGTTTGCTCAGCTGTAAGATGACTCGTGGTTTGTCGAGCAAACTATGCTTAAAATAAGCCATAACTTTTGTGTTATGTGTGAATGCAGCCAGAGATTGGCCCAAGATCACCCATGGCTGAATCTCTGTGCTTCTGCTGCTACATTCTAACCATTACATCACATTGATGTGTATTATTAACCTTTGCAGCCTAACCGTTTGCACCCATTTACTCAGAATTACTCCTTACTGAGTTCTTTGGGGATTGCTCTAAGAGCCAGGGCATAAGAGCTGAAGTTTGTTGTTGTTTAGTTGTTTAGTCCTGTCCGACTCTTCGTGACCCCATGGACCAGAGCACGCCAGGCACTCCTGTCTTCCACTGCCTCCCGCAGTTTGGTCAAACTCATGCTGGTAGCTTCGAGAACACTGTCCAACCATCTCTGTCATCTCCTTGTGCCCTCCATCTTTCCCAGCATCAGGGTCTTTTCCAGGGAGTCTTCTCTTCTCATGAGGTGGCCAAAGTACTGGAGCCTCAGCTTCAGGATCTGTCCTTCCAGTGAGCACTCTGGGCTCACTGAAGTGAGGAAAGAGCTGAAGTTAGGGTTGCTCAATAGGCTACCTTTTCCTAACAACCCAATCCTATGCAGCCTTAGACAAGTTTAATCCTAGAAAAATCAATAGGCTCAGGGTGCAGACTTACACACCTAGGTGAACAAAGGAAATCTTACTTCTGAGAAGACATGTATAGGATTGCATGGTAAGACTGCATTCTTCTACCCACTATTCCCAATGACATGGGACATATGGAGGACTACACAATTATTATTTTTTTAATGTCCAGTAGCACCTTAGAGACCAACTAAGTTTGTTCTGGTTATAAGCTTTCGTGTGCATGCACACTTCTTCAGATACCCAGATGCACATGGAAGTTTATACCCAGAACAAACTTAGTTGGTCTCTAAGGTGCTACTGGACAATTTTTTAATTGATTCTGACTGCGTTAGACCAACACGGCTACCTACCTGAATCTGGAGGACTACACAGTTACTCTGTGTAGGACTGCAGTCTTACAGTCTGATCCTATCTTTGTTATCTTGGAAGTTAGTTCTACTTATTTTAATTTCCTCCAAAGTGTGATAGGATTGAAGCCTTCTGTGTTCAGGATTGCACACTTGTATTTAAAAACAAAACCCTGCAACTGGTTCCTACACACATGCATTCACAGTAAGTTTCTTGTACTTAAATGAAACTTCCTTCTTGGGCTAGCAGCATTGTAGCCTGACCCTATGCATGTTTACTCTCAAGTAAGCATATGTAGGATTACAGCCATGCAGCCAGCCCTACATATATTTACTCAGGCAAAAGTTATATGAGGGATTTACTTCCATTTTCCAGCTCTAGTTTTATTTGTTTTTACTTTCATCATGATTGATGTGACGAGAGTGACAGGGAACATTGACTTTACGATCAAGGGGAGGTGGCTCAGCCTACCACTTTCTGGATCTTACAGCTTTGGCAAGTTAAACAAAATGCAATTAAGCCTCAGACATGAACTGCTTGAGAGTTTCGCTTCATTGCTCTGTATCCCAAGCCTTTGCAAAACCAGCCCATTACGGAAGAGATTTGTTTCAATCATTAAACTGCATGTGCTGTAAGGGTGCTGCAGTGTACGCTATGGTTTTTTATTTATTAATTATTATTGTTATCTACGTATTATTAGTTATTGAATTTATATACCGCCCTATACCCGGAGGCCTCAGGGCGGTTCACAGAACAAAATCAAAAATATAAAACCAAAAAATATATAATCAAAACACAAACAACAACCCAATACCCCCCCAAAAAACCCCACATTTTAAAAGGGCAGTGTTGACTGAAGGCAGTTGCTTGGTGACAAAGTTCAACTGCATACTCTGAGATTGTATACAGATCCATACTTAACAATTGTATTCAGATCAAATAAGCAGTGACTGTGAACCCAAGTTACAACTGCTTTGGCAGTTCAGTTAAAACTTTATCATTTAATTTCCAGGTCACTTTTTGAACGTGTTCAGAGCAGCTTTCATAAGGCCCAGATGGATCAGCCAGACCAATGGCTTGCTGTGTTCATCTGATAAAACAAAATGTACACTACAATCCTATGCATGTCTACTCAGAAATAAGCCCCAAGGAATTCCGGGGGGGGGGGGGTTATTCCCACTTTTTCAGTGTGCAAATGGCTGAATTCTTTCTCAGGATGGGAGAGTTAAGGACAAGAATGCAAATTAAAGTGTGGGAGAGGATAAAGTTCTGGACAGAATGGGGTGCTAATCTTTGTGTTGAGGCAAAAAGTATTAGAACAGACTGTTGATGAGAGTTTCCCTTAGGTCTCTTATGAAATAAGAGGTTCTTTGCTGGGCTGTGATGAGTTCAATATATCTGTTGACAAAGAAAAGTTTTTATTGCCTTCCCAAGCTTCACCTGTGTTGCAGTAATACCCTGCAGGCTATGTGAGCAAAACATTGTAAAAAGAAGGGTGGAGCCCATGTATTTTGCTTGTGTCCTTAAGACTGGTGAAGATGGTTTGGTCAGGTGGTGGTGAGGTCAGAGGGAAATCTGCAGCCTTTTACTTTTGGCCACAGCAAAATTAATAGAATCAGAGCACAGGGCTAGCCTCCAGAACCCAGTATCTGACAACCATTCAATAAGGGAAGGCTTGTAGCTGAGATGTAGACCATCTTACTTGCATGCAGAAAGTCCCAGATTTGATCCTTGGCATCATGAGCTATAGCCAGGGGGGAGGGAAGGGGGGCAGCTCCTCCCTCCAATCAAGTAAATAAATAAATAAAAACACTTACCTAAAATTAGAAAACAATTGGAATATTTGAAATCGAAATGCTCACCGAGGTCACATGGATGCATTCTAGCGACACAACTGGCATCCCGACTGTTGTTGAGACATTTTGTTCCGAATCTGCTAGACAGAACCAGACAGAGGATGAGGGCAGGTGGGTGTCCTGTCCCTCCACAACATAAATCCTGGCTAAGCTCATGCTTGGCATCTCCAAGTGCAAGTAGATAGGTGTTTCCGTGCGCTGCTCTGGTTTGCAAAAAGCGGCTTAGTCATGCTGGCCACATGACCCAGAAGCTGTAAGCCAGCTCCCTCGGCCAATAAAGCGAGATGAGCGCCGCAAGCCCAGAGTCAGTCACGACTGGACCTAATGGTCAGGGGTCCCTTTACCTTTAACAACCCCGTGAGGCAGGCTTAGATAGGCGTGGTTTGCCTAGGGCCATCCAGTGAGATTTATAGCTGAGTAGGGATTCAACCCAAACCAGCAGTTCTCAACCTGTGGGTCCCCAGATGTTGTTGGACTACAACTCCCATCATGCCTAAGCTCTGGCCTTGCTAGCTAGGGGTGATGGGAGTTGTAGTTCAACAACATCTGGGGACCCACAGGTTGAGAAAGTCTGACCCAAGCACTCTAATGTGGGGAATGTTTGGGGCTCCCATCATGGGAGTTGCTGAACTACAACTCCCACCGTCCAGTTGCTGAACAACAACTCCTATCACCCCTGGCCACTGGCCATGATTGGTGGGGCTGATGGGTGTTGTAGTTCAGCAGCAACTTGTGGGTCAAAGGTTCCCATTGTTGCTCTGCTTTCTACTCTGGAGCAGTGGCGTAGCGTGGGTTGTCAGCACCCGGGGCAAGGCAAGTAATTTGCGCCCCCTAACCCATGGATTTGCGCCCCCTAACCCGTGGATTTGCGCCCCCTAACCCTAACCCCCAGATGTTGCGCCCGGTGCGGCCGGCCCCCCCTGCACCCCCCACGCTACGCCACTGCTCTGGAGGACGTAGGAGCTTTCCGAAAAGATGGAGAAATAAGCCTGTGCTTATTTAACACTGGGTTAAATGGGTAGCATTCTTATTCAGAACTGAGGAAACAGCTACTGCAGGCAGACAGGAACTACAGTTGCCAATCTGATCAGGTTTAAAAAAGCACCTCACCATCACTTATGCCTTTTTCATCAATTTCAGCTCCAGAAATCAACCTGGGATTTTTCACAATGTGCAGATTAAGATCAGCTGCTGATGTCTGCGATTAAACAGACCCTGCTACAGAGGCCAGGGGAAAAACTGACAACCCTAATAGAGACAGTGGAATCTAGTGGAATCCCAAGCATGTTTTTTTAGAAAAGTGTCTCCCCAATTGCAGTGGGGCTTACTCCCTAAATAGTGTGTTTAGGACTGAAATCTTAAGGCAATGGGGCTAAACAAATACCTCTCAACACAGACACACAGGAACAAACATTTAATCAGCCTTTGCTCAAAGAGTGGTTGGATGTGGCCATTGGCAATTTCTGGCACCTGATTAACAACCAGGAAGGTAGTCTCTGATTGGACGCAGGGTATTTAAGAGGAGAAGCAAGCAGCTAATTACGTTTTAAAAACCCAAAAACTAAGCAGCTGCTTTCCGTCCTTATCAGTAGTTTAGTCCTCTTCTGGGATTACTGGGCAGCGAAGGCTTTAAAGGAATGGAGAGAATTTGCCTAAGAGCTAAGTTCAGGTGAATTCCTGGATGAATGCTGGAGTGTGCTTGTTCCTCCAGGATCGCAAGGGGAGGCTAGGGTGTGGCTTACATGCTCTGAGTCAAGTTCATTTTTCACAGTTGTGTGACTGTATTTCCAGACCCTCCAAGTGTCCCTATTTTCCAGGGGTGTCCCTGATTTTTAGAAGCTGTCCCGGTTTCTGATTTTATCCCGGAATGTCCCAGTTTTCCTTAAAGGTAAAGGTAAAGGTACCCCTGCCCATACGGGCCAGTCTTGACAGACTCTGGGGTTGTGCGCCCATCTCACTTAAGAGGCCAGGGGCCAGCGCTGTCCGGAGACACTTCCGGGTCACGTGGCCAGCGTGACATCGCTGCTCTGGCGAGCCAGAGCCGCACACGGAAACGCCGTTTACCTTCCCGCTGGTAAGCGGTCCCTATTTATCTACTTGCACCCGGAGGTGCTTTCGAACTGCTAGGTTGGCAGGCGCTGGGACCGAGCAGCGGGAGCGCACCCCGCCGCAGGGATTCGAACCGCCGACCTTTCGATCGGCAAGTCCTAGGCGCTGAGGCTTTAACCCACAGCGCCACCTGTGTCCCTCAGTTTTCCTTAGGCTGACCCTATTTTCATTGGAGAAATGTTGGAGGGTATGGAGTTATCCAATCCCTGAGCCTTCTGAAGGCAATCCTGTATAGGGAAGTGGTTTTTTTTAAAAAAAATGTTCAATGTTTTCTTATTTTTTATGTATGTTGGAAGCTGCCCAGTGTGCCTGGGGCAAACCAGTAAGATGTGTGGGGTATAAATAGTAAAATTATCATTATGGAATGGGCCGTCCTTATTTTCACCAGAGAAATGTTGGAGGGTATGTATTTCAGTTATGGTAATAGCAGACCCCCGACATTTGATTGTCTATACCCTGTCTGTAATTGTCTATATTCTGGTAATTGGGAGCAAAGTATATTCTGTGATCATACTGTACTGGTGTAACAATCTTGGCTGTGTGTAGTTTTAGGGTTTGTTTGTTGTTTAAGCAAGTTTGTTGTCCTCAAGGAAGGTCATGGGATGGAGCCTCTCATAATTTTCATAGTGATAATTTTATTATTTGTATCCCATCCATCTGACTGGGTTGCCCCAGCCACTCTGGATGGCTCTCAGAGGGTACAAACTTTAATGGCTGGAGCCCTGAGGCCCTATCCATTTCATGTCTCCTTTTCCTCTTTACAGAGAACTGTTATGGGGCCACACTTCCTTTATGAGGCTGAGCTCTCTGTGCCATCATCCTAACATGGCATGGAAAGAAGAGTTCCTGCTTTGTCGCAATGCAGGATTTGCATGTGGATTTAGGATGTGGGGTCCAAGGGTCCAGTTCTGTTGTTCTTTAATGCTAGTGTGCCTGTTCATGGACCTTTGCATGTATGGCACTACATACAAGGATATGTTCATGATACGTTTCAAAGCAGTACTCGAAATTCACCAGGTGCATTTTGCACCTGCCTCTTGGCCACTTACGACCAAGTGAAGATGCCCGAGCGCCAGGATGGTGCCTGATGTCTCCACCATCTGGAGGTACATGCCTGGGGATCCTTGGATCTTGTCTCTTTTCACACACTAACAACACATCTTGTAGAATTCTATCTGTGATATTTTATCTGCACAATCAGAGAGAATTTCAGGAACCCCAAAGTTGCATTGAAAAATGCGACTTTTGAGCCATCTGACCCCAAAATGGCAACTAGACATTCCATTTTGGCGACAGTCACCCTGGTTTAGGAGCCATTTGGTGCCTAGCTTATGTATCTAATACTGTTGGAAGCATATGGTCAGTGCTGGGTTGGGAAGGCAGGAATTAGACTAAATAATGGAGTGCTCAGCTCAAAAAGAAGCATTTGTCTTAAGGCTATGAGACAACTTCCAGAGTTGCCTGGGAAGAGGAATTGATTGTTGAACCGCTCTGTAAACTGTAGCTCTGTGAGTGGAATAGGAATCGCCGAACAATTCTCTGCACACTTAACCAGACTACAGCTCCCAGAGTTCTTTGGGGAAAGCCATGAGTTTTTAAAGTGATATCATAGTGCTTTAGATATATGGTGTCGGTATGACTCAGCCTGCCCTTTCCTATTAAGTTGCAACAACATCCATCGTACTGACCACTCCCGGAAAAGGTCATTGTCTTCTTGGCATCCTGTGGGGTTCCTGGTTGGCCATTGTTGAAAATGGAATCCTAGACTGTATGGACCCAAGGACTGATCCAACAGGGCTCTTATGATAGCTGTCCTCAATGTAATACATTTTTAAAACTTCCCCCACCTCCTACAGATGTTGCGAGTGCCTAAGATGTTGTGGAAGAAGAGACCCAAGGCCTCGAACGGTTTGGCTTGGCCACCCAGAAAAGAGGGACCAGCGATACCCACGCAATGTGATCAACAACCAGAAGTACAACTTTTTCACTTTTCTGCCAGGGGTATGTATTCCACGTTGAAAAACTGTGTGCTTTCCTCTTCTATTGATATTTGAGTGTTGAGTGCCAGTTGTTTATTTGGAGTGGGCAATTAAGGCAGCTGTTACCTAGATTGGCTCAATCTACTCTTCTGCATTTAAGTGAAGCTTAATTTTGCTTCTCCCTGTCTACGCTTCAATAAGCCATCCTGTTGCCTACAATAGTGAAGAAGTCGCTGAGGAATTTCCCAGTCCAACACAACTGAATGGAGGGAAGAGAAGGGACTGAAATTGGGACTTTTCCCATTTCAGTCCTCTTTCCCTGTGATATATGTATCAATGGACACACTGTCCTTTCCGTATAGATGCAGCGTTTAAACTGTGCTATAATGGGAAAAATAGATGGGGGAGCCATAGTTGACTCCCTATCTTTAATGTCCTGGAATGTGTTGGAGTTTGCATTTTTTTCTTAAAGCTTTCCTGGTTAGCTGAATTCCTAAAATGTTACTAGATGCCTTGGAACAGCCTTCAACTTGGTATCCTCCAAATATTTTGAACTACAACTCTCATCAGCTCCATCCAGTTGATGGGATTTGTAGTCCAGAACTTTGGGAGGGCACCGGGTTGCGAAAAGCTGTCTTAAACATTTCCATGGTGAGCCGTGTTAACCTTAGATGTGCTGCTACAAATGCCTTTCTTGTTCCTCACTCTCTCTCTTAGGTGCTGTTCAACCAATTCAAGTACTTCTTCAACCTCTACTTCTTGTTTCTGGCCTGTTCTCAATTTGTTCCTGAAATGAGGCTCGGTGCTCTTTACACGTATTGGGTTCCTTTGGTAGGTAGTATTGAGTTTATTTATTCAAGAAAAGTTTCAGTGTTTGAATACAAGATGCCCTTTGTTACCTTATCTCAGAGATCCAAGTGGTGCCGTAACTTAAAATGGTTTTTGTTAGCTTGTTTTATGAAGCCTGGCCTTTATGTGTTTGGGAATTGTAGCTGCCGAAAGTGATTTAATAAAGGTTTGCTATTCAAAATTGGGACCTTCAGCGGTCTAAGGAAATGCACGAGGGATATTTGATCCAAAAAGGTAATTTATCCCATAACTCAGCCATTCTAGGAGTACAGCTATGGGAGATTCGCTTGCGTTAACCCTGGGAAGAGTAAGACGTCATGTGAATGTTCCACCAATTATTCCCGCAACAATTAACTATACAGGTGAAACTCGGAAAATTAGAATATCCTGGAAAAGTTCATTTATTTCAGTAATTCAACTTAAAAAGTGATAAGGTAAAGGTAAAGGTACCCCTGCCCGTACGGGCCAGTCTTGACAGACTCTGGGGTTGTGCACCCATCTCACTTAAGAGGCCAGGGGCCAGCGCTGTCCGGAGACACTTCCGGGTCACGTGGCCAGCGTGACATCGCTGCTCTGGCGAGCCAGAGCCGCACACGGAAACGCCGTTTACCTTCCCGCTGGTAAGCGGTCCCTATTTATCTACTTGCACCCGGAGGTGCTTTCGAACTGCTAGGTTGGCAGGCGCTGGGACCGAGCAGCGGGAGCGCACCCCGCCGCAGGGATTTGAACCGCCGACCTTTCGATCGGCAAGTCCTAGGCGCTGAGGCTTTAACCCACAGCGCCACCTGCGTCCATGGCTCCCCAAATATCTTTTCTGATGAGAGCAGCTTTTGCATCTCATTTGGAAACCAAGGACCCAGAGTCTGGAGGAAGAATGGGGAGGCACACAATGCCAGATGCTTGAAGTCCAGTGTGAAGTTTCCACAGTCTGTGTTGATTTGGGGAGCCATGTCATCAGCTGGTGTTGGTCCACTGTGCTTCATTGAGTCCAGGGTCAATGCAGCCGTCTACCAGGAGATTTTGGAGCACATCATGCTTTTTCCCCGCAGACGAGCTTTATGGGGATGCTGACTTTCCAGCAGGACCTTGGCACTTGCCCACACTGTCAAAAGTACCAAAACCTGGTTCAATGCCCATGGGATTACTGTGCTTGATTAGCCAGCAAACTCGCCTGACCTGAACCCCATAGAGAATCTATGGGGCATTGTGAAGAGACAGATGAGAGACATGAGACCGAGCAATGCAGAGGAGCTGAAGGCTGCTATTGAAGCATCCTGGTCTTCCATTACACCTCAGCAGTGCCACAGGCTGATAGCATCCATGCGATGCCACATTGAGGCAGTAATTGATGCAAAAGGGGCCCAAACCAAGCACTGAGTACATATGCATTCTTCTACTTCTCAGAGGTCCAATATTGCTCTATTTGCAGTCCTTGTTTTGCTAATTTCATTTAATATTCTAATTTTCTGGGATTGTTAATTTGGGGCTTTCATCAGCTGTGCTCCATGATCATCACAATTATAACAAATAAAGGCTTGGCATATCTCGCTTTGCATGTCATGAGTCTATCTCATATATTAGTTTCACCTTTTAAGTTGAATTACTGAAATAAATGAGCTTTTCCACGATAGTCTAATTTTCTGAGTTTCACCTGTATATTTTTTGGCCAGTGTTTCAGAGACTTTATATGTTGGGTTCAGAATTAAGCTTGTACACCGTATTAAACCAAATGATCTAGAGCTCAGGGTGAGCAGTAAGGTAGCCAAGTTTGTGGATGATGGCAAAACATTCAAGGTGACGAAAATAAAGTGGGATTTCAAGGAGCTCCAAAAGAAGTCCAAACTGGATGAATGGGTAGTAAAATGGCAAATGCAATTCAATGTAAGCATGTGTAAAGCCAGTGGAAAAAAAAATTAAAATATTTAAAAATCCTAACTTCGTATATATGCCCATATATACTGGTGGTCACTAACCATGGACAAAACTGTGGGGTCAAAGTTGATAACTCAGTGAAGATGTCAACCCAGGGCATCTTCCCAGTAAGATTCCGAGCACAATTCAAAGTGTTGGTGCTGACCTTTAAAGCCCTAAACAGCCTTGGCCCAGTATACCTGAAGGAGCGTCTCCACACCCATCGTTCTGCCCAGACACTGAGGTCCAGCGCTGAGGGCCTTCTGGCGGTTCCCTCACTGTGAGAAGCCAAATTACAGGGAACCAGGCAGAGGGCCTTCTCGGTAGTGGCACCCGCCCTGTGGAACACCCTCCCACCAGATGTCAAAGAGAAGAACAACTACCAGACTTTTGGAAGACATCTGAAGGCAGCCCTGTTTAGGGAAGCTTTTAATGTTTAACAGACCACTGTATTTTAATACGTTGTTGGAAGCCACTCAGAGTGGCTGGGGAAGCCCAGCCAGATGGGTGGGGTATAAATAATAAATTATTTTATATTATATATGAAGCAATCCACCAAGTCTGGATTTAAATGTCATGACAAACCAGGCTCTGTCCATGGGAACTTGTTCACATTAAACCATTGTTTGATTTTGTTTTTAATACTACTTAATATAATGTTCAGACTGGGTTGCTGTGCGGCAAATCTGTGTAGTTTTCCCAGAAGGTTTTATTTTAATTTTAAGCCAAGAAGGGTAGCTTTAAATTTGTTTGGAACAGTGTGGTGTCTTTTGTCTGAATTGCACCTCCCTGAAACCTGTTAGGGCAATTAATTAATTGGTTTTCCAAATTGTCTTGTTTTGCACCATCCTTTTATTTTAATGCCTTTGCACGTTGTTGGGTTTGCTAGTTATTGAGAAGGGCAGGAAACAAATTCAAGGTGACTACTGGAAGCCCCCATCCACTAGCTTTCTGAGATTTCGGCAGACTTTGCCTGCACCCTTTCAAGCATACCTTCACAGCTGCGAGGACAAGAAACTTGAACCCGTTTAAACAAAAGCCAAGATTCTTGTGATCCCAAATTCTGCGGCCTCATTTTATATATGCCATTGTGTCAACAATCTGGTGCTTGTCTGTAGCTGCACTGTTTCATTTGTTATGGCTTGGGAAAGAGAAGCGGAGAGTTAGAGGCTAGTTTTTGCAAGGCTGGCTTGCAAACCTATAAGGCCATTGTGATTTGCCCCACATCACACGAACCATTGAAATTCAGCATGTGAGCTGCCAGGGCTATATATAAAAGGCCTTTTGTTCATTGCAGGCTGCTAATGCAACCATTTTGGTATAGAATAGCAACTTGGGATGGCTTAGTGAGGCAGAACATGAAGGGGTTTTTTTTTTGGGGGGGTGATTATTTGAAATCCTTGATTGCCAAATGCATCTAGATGATTTATAAAAAATATATACTGCTGTATCATAAGAATACATCACAGCAGCTTATCACTTTGTGTGTGTGTTGCCTGTAGCAATAACGAGCTATGTTTTTGGACTCTTTATCAGAATGCTAATTAAAAACAATAGTCTGAAATGCTGCAAAACATTCAGAAGCCATGGTATATAAAGTCTATAAGTGCCAGAGGAGATTTCCATCTTTTTTGGGGGTGAGGGGGGCACATGCATGCCATGACAACTTGGTGCCCTCAAAGGAGAAATAATGAAACCCCTTAGGGCTGGCTTCATTCAGTGACTTCCAAATTTGTGCAGCTGTCGTGTTTCCCCTCAGAAGGATTCACATCTCTTTGCAAAGCGTCCCCAAGCCTTGAGGGCATGTAGCAATGCACTTCTGAATTAATGTTCATGAGACGTTTTGCAAGGGATGCCCTGAAATTGTTGTTGTTGTTGTTTAGTCGTTTAGCCGTGTCCGACTCTTCGTGACCCCATGGACCAGAGAACGCCAGGCACTCCTGTCCTCCACTGCCCCCCGCAGCTTGGTCAGACTCATGCTGGTAACCTCGAAAACACTATCCAACCATCTCGTCCTCTGTCGCCCCCTTCTCCTTGTGCCCTCCATCTTTCCCAACATCAGGGTCTTCTCCAGGGAGTCTTCTCTTCTCATGAGGTGGCCAAAGTACTGGAGCCTCAGCTTCACAATCTGTCCTTCCAGTGAGCACTCAGGGCTGATTTCCTTCAGAATGGAGAGGTTTGATCTTCTTGCAGTCCATGGGACTCTCAAGAGTCTCCTCCAGCACCATAATTCAAAAGCATCAATTCTTCGGCGATCAGCCTTCTTTATGGTCCAGCTCTCACTTCCATACATCACTACTGGGAAAACCATAGCTTTAACTATACGGACCTTTGTTGGCAAGGTGATGTCTCTACTTCTCAAGATGCTGTCTAGGCCTGTCATTGCCCTTCTCCCAAGAAGCAGGCGTCTTTTAATTTTGTGGCTGCTGTCACCATCTGCAGTGATCATGGAGCCCAAGAAAGTGAAATTAGCCAGACAGATTAGTTTCCTTTGAGGAGGCGTTGTGAGAGGTGGGTGGGGCTTAACTGCATTTAAGTAACAAATTATAATTTCATGATACAGGTAAGGAAAAGAAATATTAAGAGACTTGTGTGTCAACACTGAGAATGTTCTTTTGGATATTGTTGTGCATTGGTTTTTTAAAAACAAAACAAAACAAGGAATGCCTCCAGACCAGGGGTCAGCAACATTTTTCAGCTGTGGGCCGGTCCACTGTCCCTCAGACCTTGTGGGGGGCTGGACTATATTTTTTTTTGGGGGGGGGGGAATTGAACGAATTCCTATGCCCCACAAATAACCCAGAGATGCATTTTAAATAAAAGGACACATTCTACTCATGTAAAAACATGCTGATTCCCAGACCGCCCGCAGGCCGGATTGAGCAGGCAATTGGACCATATCCGGCCCCCCAGCCTTAAGTTGCCTACCCCTGCTCCAGACTGTCAATATTTTGCAGGAGCGATTTGAATGCTTATGCCAGACCCTCCAAGTGTCCCTATTTTCCAGGGATATCCCTGATTTAGATAAGGTTTCTGATTTGATCCTGGAATGTCCCACTTTTCCTTAGGATGTCTGTATTTTCACTAGAGAAATGTTGGATGGAATGGAATTATCTGACTCTCGAGCCCTCTGAAGGCAATCCTGAATAGGGGTGTGTTTTTTTACATGTGTAATGTTTTATTATGTTTTGATATATGTTGGAAGCTGCCCAGAGTGGCTGCAGCAACCCAGTAAGGGGCGTAAGGTATAAATAGTAAAATTATCATTATGGAATAGGATGTCCCTATTTTCATCAGAGAAATGTTGGAGGGTATGTTACTCTGGAAATTTAGGTTTTTTTGCAATGTCAGTGGATTAAAGCACCCTGTCACCCTCATACAACGAATGCGATTCTTAAAAAGAAACAAACTAAAAGAAAAAAGTTATTGAATAAGCATAGTACAAAAAAGACAATGCATTTAATAGTTATATGTTTGTGTTGTTATTATAATACTCATTTATATTATAATATTTATTTATCCTGCCTTTTCGCTAGACTGGGACCCAAGGCAACTTACAGTAATTAAAACAATAAGGTTAAAATGCAGAAAGCTTTAAAACATAGAAAGTAACTAAAAAGCAATTAAACTGTAATAGAATTAAAACAATATAAAATTACATAAAAAATAGAATACAAAAACAAATCTATTAAAATGCAGATAGTAAAAACAACACAGCACTATAGAAAGTCCTTTCCTTAAAACTAGTCTGTTGCCAAAAACATGCTGGAATAAAATAGTCTTCACTGTCCAATGAAGGACATCAAGGCGTTTAACATACATTGAGTGCTAAGAATCTCAGGGCGGATTATATAAATATATAACCAAGTGGTCCTTAGTCCTGGTAGCTTTTAATTCAACCCTTTCATGACAAATGATTACCAAAACATTCAGTTTATAAATGTGCAGTCAGCTTACAGATACATAAAATCTACACCCTTTTTGCACATAGGAACATGGCAGAGAACTGACCTGAAAAGTGTGTAATGAACAAATGGCTAATGGAAAGATGTATAAACACTCCACAACCAAATCAGGAATAAGGCAAGATGAGTGCTCATTGTCGTATAGTTTAATATCCTCATAAACGCCGTGCAAGCAGATCAGGATAGATGCTCAATAAATAAACAAACAGGTCCTCTGGAGCTGCCCAAGTACTTAAAACACGAATAACGTTTAGCTTTAAGGTTTTGTGGAGTTCCTTTTGAAATGAAGACACAGCTCAATGCTTGGTTTTCTCTATAGCGTCTGACAATTTTAATGAAAAGTGTCACTGTATTTCATCTGGTAGGCCGCACACTCCAGAATGTATTCCCAACATTCAGTGGCTTTCCATGCATGGAGTGGAAGTTCCTTGGGCTTTTATCCACACATTTTCAATGACCCCTCTCCCTCCCGCTCTCTCCTAGGGCTTTGTCCTCGCCGTTACCATCATCCGTGAGGCTGTGGAAGAGATCCGGTGCTACATGCGTGACAAGGAAGTGAACTCGCAGATCTACAGCAAGCTCACAGCGAGAGGTCAGCTATTTGGCTCCCGCTTTCTACATCTGCTTGCAGAGTCCCTTAGCTGACTGCCCGAACAGCAGGGAGTTGCAACTCAATCAAATGTTGCTGACAATTGGAGGAGCAAAGTTTCTGAAAGGGGGGTGGGGTTTGACTGTGGAGTGGGGGGGGGGTTGCCAAGCACACAGGCACATGGCTTAGCAAGTCCCCTCTGTTTCGTTTGGCCCTGGCAGAGCATCAGAGACTCCTGATGACAGAACAGATAAATTTCCAGCTACAATTGGGCAATAAGTTCTCAGGGAATGGGAACCTTCCACATATTCAATGCATATTGGGATGTGGCCAGTTACTCAGAATAATTATGGTGTTATGTTGCATTGAAGGGAAGAATACAAAGGAGTTCATATTTTTGAGATCATGGCTGCTACAGCCACATCCATTTTATAGATTATAAGCGATAGGTGGTCTGAATTTGTTGAATATCCTAATCCTGACTTGGATCGTTTCAGAATGGGAATGCATGTTGCAAATTAGGCATGCAACCTAATCCCATTCATGTTTGTTCAGAAGTAAGGCTCCTTGGGTGAAATCCCATTGTGAGCATCCGCTAGCAGAACGGGCTTAAACTCCTGCACCAGGACTCTCCCTTCCTCTCCTCCCTCTTGCAAGCTGCATGCTGACCAGATTTGATTTGAAGAGTTGGAGGACACTGTAGATATATAGGGTTACTGGGGGTGGGGGAAGCTGGAGGAGAGAACGTGCCATTTAAAAACGATTTAATATGCCCAAATCTAGACCACCTTTTAATTCCTAGAATGTAGAAAGCACACTCCTATGAAATTACGCAAATATTGCTATGAGAGCTGTTACCTAAATGGAGATGCTTGAGACTTGCTTCTGGACAATTACAATAATGGGGATCCTGAAGTACATGAAATTCACGGAAGGGGATCTACCTCCAAAAGGCTTTTCTAAGTACCAGGGGCCCTTGCAAACAGCATGCAGTATTTTGGGATGACTCATCGTATGTCCTATTATACTTCTCACAAGAAAATTTCCCCTTCCTCCTCCTCCTCCAGCTTCCCCCACCCCCAAATAACCCTATATATCTGGCTCGTTTGAAACAAGTCACAGTTAACCGCAGTTCGGGTTTCAGGTGAAAGACTAGAAAGACTAAACTATGTGACATCTAATCATGGGCAGAGACCAACCCAAGGGAGGAAGTTCCAAAACTTTGCTTGCTCTCTCCTCCCGCCCACCAACTGCTTATACATAGAGTATACCTCTCCCTTCTAGCAATGACCTTTTTTTCTGGAGCAGGTGTTTCATGGATTTATTTGCATCTGATTGTTCTGCTGCTATTTTGAGTGGGGGGTGGGGAAGGAAATGATGTGAACTAGCTGTGCTAGAAGGGAGAGGTGTACTCTCTCTATAAGCAGTTGGTGGGCGGGACTTGTTTCAAACGAGCCAGATTCATAACCCATGGTTTGAAGTTGGCTTTTTTGATGTGGTTGTTGTTGTTTAGTCATTTAGTTGTGTCCGACTCTTCATGACCCCATGGACCAGAGCACGCCAGGCACACCTGTTTTCCACTGCCTCCCGCAGTTTGGTCAGACTCATGCTGGTAGCTTCGAGAACACTGTCTAACCATCTCGTCCTCTGTTGTCCCCTTCTCCTTGTGCCCTCCATCTTTCCCAACATCAAGGGAGTCTTCTCTTCTCATGAGGTGGCCAAAGTATTGGAGTCTCAGCTTCAGGATCTGTCCTTCCAGTGAGCACTCAGGGCTGATTGCTGATAAGCTGTAATTAAGCTGAACCACAGTTTGTCAGATTCAGATGATATACTAAGCCAGCGATGGGGAACCTGTGGCTCTCTGGATGTTGTTGGGCTCCCAGCTCCCATCAGCCCCAGCCAGTGTGGCCCATGGTCAGGGATAATGGGAGTCCAGCAGCTTGTGGAGATTCCCCATCTCTGTGCTAAACTGTGCTCAAGGGAAGTCAGAGGTGTGGCCTTGGACCTGGGATAGCTCAGTCTCTTAATCTCAAGGTTGTGGGTTTGATCCTCATGTTGGGCAAAAGATTCCTGCATAGCAGGGAGAGTTGGACTACATGACCCTCGTGGTCCTTTGCAACTCCACAAAACTATGATATTAAACTTGTGATGGGCAATGGAATACCATAACTGGAGAAAGGGTAGGGTGCAAGTATAATTGAAAATATGGTGTGGCAGCCCCAAATCTTTTCAAATTTCCCTCCGGTTTACTGGGCTGGTTATGGGAGAGGGTGAAATAGAAGTAATTGTATTGTGAAAATTTGACACTTTTCTTTTACATTTAATTTCATATTGGGCAATCACAGCTTGTTATCTTTACGACTTGTTTTACTGCTACCTTTTGAGGCACCAAAGAGGAGCTTTGCAAATAGTTTCAAGCCATCTGTATAAATCAAATTCAGGTTTCCTATTCATCCATCCATCAACCCAACTTTGCTATTAAATTTGCAGGCCAGATTTCTGTTTTGATACTCACTAGGCTGTTGATTTAAAATTCCAGAGTTGTTTTTCTTTTCTTGCTTCCCCCCCTCAACCCCCTTTCATGATTACAGAGCGTAGTAAGGGAGAACTACATAAAAAAACCAAAACCCACCCTATGAAATGGAAAGAGACCTCCTGCCAGCAGAGTGTTCCTTTGATACAGATCACTGGCATTTACCAGCTGTATCGAAAAACAATATTTTCCCAAACCTTTTGTGCTCTTATTTTTGCAAGTTACAGAGCGCAAGGCCACCTAAAAGCCAAAAGCGTACCAGAACAGATGAAAACTGTCTTGGGTATGTTTTGATTTGTTCCTGGGGACGTTTTGTTTTGATTTTGTGTTTGCAAATGATATGCATCCCGGTCACTGAGGAGGTCAGGCCTGCAGTGAGCCATCACAGATATGTCTCCACTGAGAGTTTTATATAAAGAAGGCATTCCCCATTGCTAGTGCTGGTTACCTTTGCAGTGCCAAGGATCACGTCAGAGAGGTCTATATAAAGAACCCGAAAGCAAACAGCTAATTGGCAAGACCAGTTGCATTCTCAGTTTTATCTTGGTGCCACCTTTTCATACTGTGAAGGCACAGTGCTGCTGTTAATGGGATGTATTAAATTTTCACTTCCGTAGTATTTTTATTTTGCAGTTGTGGCACTTGGATTATCATGAACCATCTGTTGACTCTTTTAAAAAAAGTTGGTATGCATAGCTGGAACTCAAGACTGGAATGACATAGTTGCTTGCCTAATTTTAATAATAATAATGATGATGATGATGATGGTTTGGATTATCACAGTTTAATAAGCTGTGATACAAACATGCTGCATCCTTGTTCAGCCACTTCTCACTTCCCTTCTCAACACAATTAACCCCGGAAGTCTTCACCGTAGCCTCCATTTCATCGGAACTGGGAAGCTATGGTTAAGGAAAAGCCAGGGCCTTAACCCTTTGCTTAATATGCCTTGTAACCATGGACTTGTATACATCCAAGTTTTACTCGGGAGTAGGACCATTGAAATTAGTAGAACTAAGTTAGTGATTCTTACTAATTTCAGTAGGTTTACTCTGAGTAGGACTAATGTTGGGTGCAACCCATAGTTTCCTTGTTCAGCTATCATGGGGAACTAGGGTTTATTGAAGACTTCTGGGATTAATGGTGGCATGGCCAGTGGGGAAGAAGGCTACATGCTCTGGCAGGTTCCCCTTTTTCAAGTCCTGAGGATCAGATGATTGTCAAGGTTTGCAAAGTGCCTGCATGCCCTTTTGGGGTCCAGCTATGTCTTTACTTAACCCACAGCTGAGTGTGTCAAGTGTGGGACATATGTGTGGCTCAACCTCATGAGCTAAATGGGGAGGCCTGAGGTGGACATCCCACTCTGTTGCTCTTTAGCTTTTAGACTGATGCTCTTCAAGTCAGAGGAGGGCAGTGGATCATCCTTAGGCTGCACAGGTACTACATTATAGCTGCCCCCTGCCAGAGGTGTTTCTGAATCCCTGAAGCCCCATTCCCTAACGTGAGCCTAACCCCGTAGTCATGGCAGATGCAAAGGCCAGCAGCCCAAGAGTGATGTGACAAGGCAGAGTTGATAGAATGAGGATTCAGAAGCAAAATGTCTGCTCCTGAATCTCAGGGGAAATTTAAGATTTGATTTGATTTAATATTTGTATGCCGCTCTTCTTATACAATGACTGAGTATTAAAAGAATACTTTAACAAATTGAGCATTAAAAATAATAATACTTAAAACAACATTTCCACCAATATAATCTTTTTTAAAAAAACAACACCAAAAGCGTAAGACACAGTAGCATATCGGCAAAGCAAGAGCAAACAATAAACAATTAATGCAGCTTAATATATCAGCCCCTGATATAATAATAATAAACTTTTATTTATATCCCGCCCTCCGCAGCCAAAGTCAGCTCAGGGCAGCTAACATCAAATACAGTGGTACCTCGGGTTACATACGCTTCAGGTTACAGACTCCGCTAACCCAGAAATAGTACCTCGGGTTAAGAACTTTGCTTCAGGATGAGAACAGAAGTCATGCTCTGGCGGTGCAGTGGCAGTGGGAGGCCCCATTAGCTAAAGTGCTGCTTCAGGTTAAGAACAGTTTCCGGTTAAGAACAGACCTCCAGAACGAATTAAGTTCTTAACCTGAGGTACCACTGTATATAACATTGGTATAAAATCAAACAATAATTAAATTACCTCCTAAAAACAGGTCAGAATCAAATTAAAGTCTAATTAGATGGCTTTCCACAGGGTTAGGGTTGGGAACAGTAAGTGCTCATCGGCCCAACAGTTTATGCTGATCTTATACAGTGGTACCTCTGGATGCGAACGGGATCCGTTCTGGAGCCCCGTTCACATCCTGAAGCGAAAGTAACACACGACTGCGTGTGCACGGATCGTGTTTCGTCGCTTCCGCGCATGCACGTGACATCATTTTGACCGTCTGCGCGAGCGGCGAAACCCGGAAGTAACACGTTCTGTTACTTCCGGGTCGCTGTGGAGCGCAACCCGAAAATGCTTAACCTGAAGCGTATTCATCCCTGTATGGGCCTGTGAGAATGCAACAAGGAGCTGCAGTGTGTGTGTACGTGTGTAAGACCGCCCAATGTGTGCACATTCAACTCTCCCTGAAAAGAATCTTTGAGTCACACAGCCAATATTTTGCTGCTGTGCAACATGGCCAGTAGTTGCGAACGAGAGGAATTTGTTAGAGCCTTTTCCCCCTCTTTTCCTTTTTACCAGTGAATCGATATTGTTGCAACTGTTTCCCCATGACTTAGTTTTGCAATTTGTAGCAATCATTACAGCATCAAAGGAAGTCTGTGGCTTTTATTAGCAGAAGCCAGGAGGCACTTTTGTTAAATGTGCTGTTTGTCACCAACACAGCAGGGGTTTAGAAGTAGTTTCAGTTGTTTCACTCAGGAGTTGGGACACTGGGCACATGTCCAGCCGGGGCATAAAAGTGTTTTAAATCCGGGGCAACTGATGTTTTGGCCTAATGTTTGGTCCCTTATGTTGGGTGCAAAGAGCTAGCTCTGCCTTTGTGGAATGAAGTGGAAACCACTGGTGATGATGGTGACGTCCTGCTATAAAGATGCTCCATGATGTTTGGTTGTTCTAAAATGGACTTTTGGAGAGCCTAGGGCTTGCTGATCAGAAGGTCGGCGGTTCGAATCCCCGCGACAGGGTGAGCTCCCATTGCTCGGTCCCTGCTCCTGCCAACCTAGCAGTTCAAAAGCATGTCAAAGTGCAAGTAGATAAATAGGTACTGTTCTGGCGGGAAGGTAAACTGCGTTTCCGTGCGCTGCTCTGGTTCGCCAGAAGCGGCTTAGTCATGTTGGCCACATGACCCGGAAGCTGTACGCCGGCTCCCTCAGCCAGTACAGCAAGATGAGTGCCACAACCCCAGAGTTGTCTGCCACTGGACTTAATGGTCAGGGGTCCCTTTACCTTTTAAGTAAGGGAAGAAAGTTGACAAGCAGTACATGATTTCCTCCCTAGTGCAATGCCCTAAGATGCATGGCGCCTTTCTCTTAGCACCGGCATGGCATTGCACCAGTTGGGAAGATATACCAGGGAAGATTGGAGCCACAGAATCATACAATTTTAGAATTGGAAGGAACCCTGAGGGGCATCTAGTCCAACCCAGTCCAAAGCAGGATTCTTTTCCCCCAACATGGGGCTCAAACTCAGGACCCTGAGATGAAGAGCTTCAGGCTCTACTGACTGAGCTATGTCATTATTATTTTTTAAGGCATGGGACCATAGCTAAGTGACAGAGCATGTTGGTTGTATGCAGACAGTTTCAGGTTTGAATCCTGGCATCTCCAGTTCTCAGGATCAGGAAACAGGGAATGTGAACAGCCTTTGTGGTCTCAGAGAACTGGCAGGCAGAGTAGGCAAATAGGGTCACTCCTCTATAGTATTAGACAGCATCCTATTCTTCTACGGTGCATGAAGCCATGCTAACTTGTCGTCCATGTGTTTTATACTTGACGGCCCCAGTATAGACCTGTAGGACCACATGAATAATCTGGGGGTGATTTTGCTCATGGGACTAGACTAGGGGTCAGCAAACTTAGCGCATCTCGGGCCGGTCTCCAGCGCCAATTGTGCGGTGGGCTGGAGGGCAGGGGAGCGCGTGCCCACATGCTATTTCAGGTGCACTTCCGGGTCGGAGGAGCGCTGGAAATAGCTTGTGTGCATGTGCACGGGCCTCCTCCAACCCAGATGTGCACCGAAAATAATGCTTACGCATGCGCACAAGCTATTTCTGGTGCTCCTCCAATCCGCATGTGGGCAGCCGCGCAGTGCAGTGCCAGTAAGAGCGGGTGGCGGGGGTCACTGCCGGCTGGATAAATGAGTCCCTCTGGCCTTATCCAACCTGCGGGCCTTAGTTTGGGGACCCTTGGACTAGACCCTACAAAATATTGCAGGGTGGTGACCTGGAAATAGGATTTTTTTTTCATCGCCCCTACACTGCAGAGGGTCTTCATTCTGCTTTATGTTAAATAGTACCCACTTGCTGTTTCAGATGTCTTGTAAAGATATATCTCTTTACCTAGGGTTTCCCTGATGCATAAAATTGACTTTGGGTTTGGGGGTGGGTTTTTTCCTTTTAATTCTGGTTTACTAGTTTTTGTGTTGCATCTCTGTTTTTAGGATGCTGTTTTAATTGTTTTTATATTATGTATGGTATACTGATTAAAATATTTTTAAATATTAAGCTTTTTATAAATGCTTTTAAGTAAATAAAATGTAAGTTTAGATGTTAGAAATGCAGGGCAGGATATCAACATAAAAGAAGAAGAAATTTTAGTTGATTGATTTTTATTTTTTTGGAGGACAATTTCAGTCAATCAACCACTTACTTTGAAGTTCTTTTAATGGCGCTGCAGTTTAAGGCAAAAATATTGATTCCACATATTAAACAACATGGGAGAGAAATGAATGTTATTAAAGTGTGCCTTTTCCCCCACAACAGGTACAGTAAAAGTGAAAAGTTCCAGTATTCAAGTTGGGGACCTTATTATTGTGGAAAAGGTACATATGGATTTATAAAGATTATATACTTTTCTTATGACTTCTAGCATCCTGGGAGGGAGAGCCAGCTTAGTCTGACATTGTACACTATCCTTTTGTCTCTCTTTTCCTAACACTATTGACACTGAAAATGTACCTCTTCAGCTGAGCATTTTCTTGACCATTAACACTGGTTCCTGGCCTTCCAGGTTCCTGTGATTGATAACTTTAACTTTGCTTCACTGGGCTGCTTTTATTGCAATATTCTGTTGTTTTAGATTGTGAACTGCCTTGACATTTCATTTTGAAATGAAAGGAGGCATATAAATTCTCATAATACATAAACACCCTAGCTTAAATGTTTCAGAGTCTTCAGCGTAGTAATGCACAGCATTATCATAGAAATAAGGATAATATTTTAATAAAATATGCGGAACTGCTCTTTATATTTTATAACACCCACCCATATTGTTAACTTAATTAATAATATGGGGTTAGACCAACAGGTGCAGCTTCCTTTATGTGATCATAATCGTGTGGAGGATAATGGCCAAAAAAGTGCTTTTCTTAACCACTCTGTTGCACCAGTTAATATAACAAGAGCCCCGCCAGGTGAGACCAAAGGCCCAGCAAGCCCACCATTTCAGTGGCCAACAAAAGGCCTAAGGGATGCCTAGTTTACTAAGCAGTGACTAGTAGCCATTGATTGTATGCTGAACATTCAGAACCCACCTTCCATCTCTCAAAACAGAACCAGAGGGTCCCTGCTGACATGATCTTCCTCAGGACGTCGGAAAAGAATGGTAAACATCTGGAACCAATAGTGAAAATGATCTTTAATGGTGGTTTGTTGTTGTTTTTATGGGACAAAAGAATCATTTTGAAAACGTAACCCAATTTTTAGGCTTAGCATGTCTGCCAGATTCAGAGGCTCCTTTTTTGATAGCGTGGCTACTGTCCTTGTTTTATCGTTTGTGATCATTCAAACCATAGCAATTAGTTTATCCTGTAGGGTGTCCTGTTGCGCGAGGTCAGGCAATGCGAGGATAAAGGAGATTGATGCTGCACACCGTCGCTCACTGGGAGCCTCATACTGGCTTGTCTTTTAACATGTGCCACCATTTATTCAGAGTGTGAAAAATGCATCCTTTAAAACCGATAGATAGATAGATTATATATATTATATAAGCGGTCATCCTGGGGTTCCTTCTCATGTTTATTTACTTGGCCCCCAAGAAGAACTGCAAGAAAAGAAATGACTTGATTTTTTTTTAAAAAAAAGCTTGCATGGTTTTGCAGACACTGGGACCCTGTCTGTGTGCAATAATATTTATCAAGTGGACAGCTGCTGGTAGCAGTGTTTATTCAAGTGCAGTCATATTACAGTCTTGGTGGCCGCGGTCAAATTGTTTGTGGGTCATACGGAGACAATGACCCTGATCAAAAGTGCAGTGGGGAGGCACACATGGAGCCACCCTAAGCACTGGAGCAATTGGGTTGATAGGCTTGCAGCCATGCCAAAGAAAGAGAGAGGTGATGAATAGGAAAGCCTCTGCTCACATCTCACCCCTAGTGGGATACTGGCTTGGGTGAATTATGCCTAGTAGTTTTGCTTCCATTTGGTGTGGATGGGGCCAGTGTGGATGGTCAGAGCTAATAGACTGCAGCATTGGAGAATGCCAAGTAAATACGGTCCTTCCCTCCATGCTTAACGCCAGCCTTCTCCAAACTGGTTCCCTTCAAAAAATTTGGACTACAGACTCAGCTACATTAGTCAATTTATAACGTTATATATTATTAGGCCAATGTGACACCAGGTGGCGACGTGGAGCTGAAATCAGAAGTCAATGATAATTTCCACTGTGTGCTTTTATAACTTTTTAAAAATAACTTTTTAAAATAGCTGTGTAGATCCAGCCTACAACTCCTATCAGCCCCAGCCGACATAGCACAAGTCACCCTGTTCTAGGCTGCTGTGCTAAGCTCTTGAATCTGTGCAGCACATGCAAATCAAGCAAATTACGTGGTTTTTGCTTAATTTGCACTAGGAATGTGCCTGGCATTGCTTGGGAATTCTAAGAAACCGAAAAAACTGTGCATTTTTGAAACCTACTTCTTGATCTCGGGAGTCGTCATTCAAAATCTGTTTGCTATACATTTTGGCACCTCTTAAGTTGTTGTAATAAGACAAACAACTTTTCAAAATGTGTAGATTTGATTAAATTAAAACTTGTCTGCAAATCATGGAGGAGGAGGAAGGGGCAATGAAGGATTCTGGCTCATGGTTCTGTTTTGTTATAAGAACCAATGGCATGCCACATGAAACAAGATGGTGTGGTGTTATTCAGTAAGAGTGTTTAAACTGCATAGAAAGCTCTCATACCAGTTCAGTCTATTTGTCCATCTAGCAGTAGCTCTTATGAATCTTAGGTAGAGGTCTTTTGTCCTCACAAGCTCTCTGATCCATCTTACTGGGTATGCCAGGAATTGAACACAACCAGATGAAGGTTTCATTTCTGGAATACAATGGTACCTCAGTTTACGAACTTAATCCATTCTGGAAGACTGTTCTTAAACTGAAACCGTTCTTAAACAGAGGTGCACTTTCCCTAATGAGGCCTCCCAACGCCAGTGCCCTTCCACTGTTCAGATTCTGTTCCTAGACTGAGGTAAAGTTCACAAACCGGGACACTACTTCCGGTTTTGTGGAGTTCGTAAACCGAATCGTTCGTAAACAGGACTGTTCTTAAACCGAGGTACCACTGTATCTTTATAATGCAGAGTTGGTCTATCAACAGACCTGGTGCCTGAGGCCAGCTCCAAGGTCCACAAGGTCTACTGGAACACTCTCTCCCTAAATATGTAGCTGCCTCTGAGATGCAGTTTGAAGAGCAACCACCAAATCCCCATTAACAGATTTAAAACCCACAGGGTCCTGCTTTCTACGTACGGATCAGCTGGATGGTGAAACAGACTGGAAGTTGCGCCTGCCTGTCAGCTGCACTCAGAGGCTGCCCACTGCTTCTGTACGTAAGGTTTTCTAATTTGTAGTTTTTAACCACTGTCCCCTAAAATGCAGCCATATGAGATTGATGGCATCTGTAAATAACAAAGCATGTTGAAGCATTCTCTAACCACGATAGTCAATTAGATGGAAAGTTGGTGTACATATTTCACTAATTTAAAAGAAGTTTCCTCTTCCTCTCCTGCCCCCCCCTCCCCAGAAGCGCCTATCATTTATTTGGAAAAGAGGGCTTACTTTAAACAGCAAAGTTTTTAACTCGTCGTTGTAACTCATTTTTATCCTTCTCCATAGGACCTTCTCCAGATCCGATCATACGTGTATGCAGAGGAGCCTAACATTGATATCCACAACTTTGTTGGCACTTTCACTAGAGTAAGTGGTTGCTGTTGGGCCAGAAATCTAAAAACGTGTCTCTTAAGAACCCTGGGGTAGTGGAGACAACCTCCAGATTCTTTCAAAAGAGGTTGGAGATGTTCAGTGTGTTGCGAGGATCATAAAACATGACTCGCAGAAGTGCCTTGTGCTTTCTGGGACAAATAAGTTGCTGTTCTTCTGTAACAAAACATTGCAGTGCAGAGTGCTGCTGCTCAGGGAGCCAGCCAGCCATTCATTCCCTTTTCTAAGGTATTCCATTCCATTGCTCGTCTCCTTAGTTTTCCACCTCCCACAATCATGTTCAGGTCTCATTAAGCTATTCCCTCCCACCCCAATCACACGCCACACTTGGAGTTCCACCCAAACTTTTTTCCTGACTTGCATTTCCCCAAGCTTGTACATACTTCCCCCATGTGTTGATAGTGCTATTTTGACTATTTTTTGGTAACTCTTTCAGGAGGACAGTGACCCTCCAGTGAACGAGAGCTTAAGCATTGAAAACACCCTGTGGGCCAGCACAGTGATTGCTTCAGGTAAGGCTAGAGTAAATGTCGGGAGTATGTTAGCAATTTTTTAAAACTCCCTTTGCAATTTAAATAATCATCTCTTGTCAGTGGGAATTAGTGGCTGGGATGAAGTTCCCCACTTGTCCTAACGCCTCTAGGGACTTTGAGCTGACGTCTAATTACCCCTCAAACATTTATAGATGAGAAAGCCTTTGGAATTCCAATAACCTTTGGGCAAAGCATCCCCTGCTTGAATAACCCTTAATTGCTCTCAATATTGACATTTGAAATCTGTAACAGAAAGGGTGTCAAAGAGATTTTAAATGGAAGCTAGGGTAAAAGATCTCCAAATAAAGGCTACCCCCTGGTTTGTTGCTCTGTAAGAGAGCATCCTGTAAAAGCAAGACCAGATGTGTTATGCATTAAGGGCAGGGAGTGGAAGAGCTCTCTAATATAGCGAAGAGCCTAATATCTAATACAGTCATACCCTGGGTTACAGACATTTCAGGTTGTGTTTTTTTCAGGTTATGGGACCGCCGAAACCCAGAAGTACCTGAGTGGGTTACTTCCGGGTTTTGGCGGTCGCGCATGCGCAGTACCGCCGAATTACAACCCGCGCATGCGCAGACGAGCAGCTGTTGGTTGCAAACAC
The DNA here is from genome assembly GCF_951804945.1 of Podarcis cretensis. Lineage (NCBI taxonomy): Eukaryota > Metazoa > Chordata > Lepidosauria > Squamata > Lacertidae > Podarcis > Podarcis cretensis. The sequence continues at coordinate 18,772,302 of NC_137175.1, forward strand.
TGCAGGTTGCGACCGTACATCTTGCACGGATCATGTTCGCAACCCGAGCGTCCACTGTATCCTCCATGGAACCACAACTCCCATTAGACCCAGCCAACGTGACAAATGGTTGGAGCTGATTGGAACTGTAGGAGAAGGGCACGTTTACCCAGTCTCTGCTCTAGTAAATGCATTTCAAGAAAGAGCTCTTTTTTATTCCTGCTAGAGCAGCTTGTGCATCTCTCCTTTAGAAAGCTTTGTGTTTAGTTGAGGCATTAAAAGGTGCATCTGATTTGATGTCAGTTTGGTACTTGCTGTCAAGGTCTGACAGCACTCAAGCGCTGGTATAATTTTGGACACTCAGCAGTGTTCAAGGGGAGGAATCCTGTGGTGTGAAGTTGAACCTGAGTCCAATGCTCAGTGCCAGGCAATGCAGGAATCTCAGCTAAAGCATCCATGACAGATGGCCATCTAACTTCTGCTTAAAAACCTCCAATGAAGGAGAGACCACAACCCCCTGAAGGAGTACGTTTCCACGTGTCCATTTTCCGTTTTTTAAACAACTATTTCCTTTCCAATTGGGATCAATCTGGAATCTGAATCTTTTTGTTTCCACAGGAACGGTTGTGGGAGTTGTTCTGTACACAGGGCGGGAGCTGCGTAGTGTCATGAACACTTCAAATCCGCGGAGTAAGGTAAGGAGAGATTTCTTGGTCCGCTCTACTCATTCTCATCTAGCAGACCCTGGTTTCCCAGCTTTGACCAGTCCTGAATTGCAGGATTTGTACTTGAATGATGGATGTGTTTGTCACAGGCACACCTAAGTGAGCTGTACCTTTAAAAATGCAGTGTGCGAGCTGACGTTTCTCGATGGGGTGGGATGGCTGACACATGGCAAGCAACCCAAACAGCTTATTGGGTCTTTGATATTAAGGCCCCTGTAGCCTTCAGGCACTTGGCCTGAACATGGAAGGACCAAGATATGTAAAGGGAGGAAAGTAAGGACCAAGCCCCGCTCTACTCCTCATGTTTGTGTGGAGAATCGACGCAGGCTTGTAAGTGCTTTTGCCTGGATTACAACCCTCCTCATGAACAGGCTCCAAATACTTGGAAGACCACCTCCTTCCCAACAGACCCTCTTGGGTGCTAAGAGTAGCAGAGGGGGCTCTCTTGGTCATTCACCGCCCTCAGAAGCTCTGGGAGTGGAGGCCTGGAAAGGGCATTTTGGTAGCAGCCCCTAAGTTGTGGAGCTCCCTCCCCACAGAGGTGCAGCTGGCACCTTCAGTGTACAGCTTTTGACAAGATGCACCTCTTTACCATGTCTTTTGACCTTTGAGGTGTTTAATTTTTTTTTAGGATCCACCTTATTTCTGTGATTGTAAGTTGTTTTCAGTGTTGGGTTTAAATTGCCTTTACCTACCCTGGGAACTTAGGGTGAAAAACCCGGTTGTTGTGGTACTAGTAGTTGTTGTTCAGAGTTCCCAGTCACAAGGAGGTTTGTGAGTGCGTTCAATCCAACATACTTAGAAACCTTCTTCAGAGAGGGATGAGTCCAAGTTCCTTATGAGACGGGGAGGGGAAACTACGCAATATCTACTTTCTCCACACCTCAGGGTGTGACTTTGCTCAGCATGGACTACTGAGAGTGAATAATAGCCCATCACTGTTGTGTGTTGCAAGCAATATCTTTGTTGCTGTTCTCCTCCTCAGATTGGCCTCTTTGATCTGGAAGTGAACTGCCTCACCAAGATTCTCTTTGGAGCCTTGGTGGTGGTCTCTCTTGTCATGGTCGCCCTTCAGCACTTCGCTGGCCGCTGGTACCTTCAGATCATCAGATTTCTTCTTCTCTTCTCAAATATAATTCCTATTAGGTATGATAGTCTCCCCTCCCATTAGTTTCGTTGTGGTGTTATTCAGGGCTTCTTATTTGCTTGGCCCTTACTTGAACTATACCATAAATAGCAAGCTGAGCCCGCTCCCTTCTTCTGAGTGCCATTAAAGCTGCATTTCAGGAAAAAGCTGCTTTTAGAACTAACGCTAAAGAGTAGGATTCCCCATGTAAGGTACCTGTGGCCCAGTTCAGATATCATAACAAACCATGGTTTGTTACACAGATGAGGCAGCATGAGCTCAGGCGTGTGTGCCTTGTCCTGCCCTTGTGCGCAAAATGATATTTTAAAGCTTCCATATTCGGTAATAAACTGTGGTTTCAATACTTTCCAGGCCTGGGTGAAGAAACAAATGACTGTTTTCTGCTAACGAGTTATTGGGTGCTTTACATTTCCACTTGCACACCCACGATTTACAGTGTCCGTACTGGGCCTAGGAGTGGAATTCTGAGAGTTTGAGCCTTCACATAAAACTGTTTCCTGAATCATGAAATTCACCTGAAACACTGCATGCTAATTTCATATGTATAAGGGATGTTTTATGTGGGGGAAGTTGACCGACATATTCAATCCACAGAGGAACTTGGGGGGAGGGATTGATTTCAATCAGAAAAACTGTACAGGAATTGTTTCTCAGTTGTTTTCCCTGCTGACTTTCTCACCTCTCTACAGCTTACGTGTCAACCTTGACATGGGGAAAATAGTTTACAGCTGGATGATCCGGAAGGATTCTAAAATTCCTGGCACTGTAGTCCGATCTAGCACAATCCCAGAGCAACTTGGAAGAATATCCTATTTACTTACAGATAAAACGGGTATGTTAGAGAGTGACCTGGTTTTTATTTATTAATATTATTCTTATTTTATCTTCACTACTCTGGAAAACTCCCCCCCCCAAGGGCAGGATACAAATCTTCTTTTTTAAAAAATGAATACAATCTTTGCAGGGAAAGAAGTCATAATGTACATCTTGCATAGCTAAAGGTTATTGTTAGAGGTGAATGAAATGATAAGTAACAATAGGAAAGGAGACTCTTGTAATGGTGTGCTGGTTTATTTTATTATTACAGTTGTACCCCACCTTTCCTCCAAAGGGCTCAAGGTGGTATACATGGTCCTATCTACTCTCCACATTATCCTCACACCAACCCTGTGAGGTAGGCTAGGCTGAGAGGCAGTGACTGGCCCATGGTCACCCAGTGAGCTTTGCAGATGAGAGGGGATTTGAACTCTAATCCTAGCCTGAAAATCTAAGCACTATGCCATGCTGCCTCTCAAAAAGTGGTTGTGCGGCTGATGAAAATGCAAGATTGTGAGAGCAATTGTGTGGGCAGAATATTATAGGGAGCTTGATTTATGTTTTAAGGTGTGTGTGTGTGGGTGTGTGTGTGAGAGAGAGAGAGAGAAAGAGAAGAAATACTTTTTTTCTTTTTTAGAATTCCATATTGATTATTGATACATACATGGCTATTGTGCTGTATTATCTGTATGTAGATTTTCTTTTTTTTTCATAAATGGTTAAGAATATGTTTATGATATATTTACAAACCTTGGTTGTTATTGTTGTAGTTGATAGATCTGCTGGTTGTAAGTGGTCTGTAAATTGCTTGAATTAGTAAAATAAGTAAATAAACAACCTTCTGATGAGGAAAAAAAGTGAAGAGGAAAAAATGAAAGGAGTGCGGCCTTTCCTTTCTTCATAAATACGATAGCATGGCTATGTGTCTGTGAGAGAGAAAAACAGCCATTTCCACCTTTTTGCACTTACTTAGATCTTGACTTTATAATTCTGCTCTTGTTCCAGGGACCCTGACACAGAATGAGATGGTTTTCAAACGCCTTCATCTCGGAACAGTTGCTTATGGACTAGACTCCATGGATGAAGTTCAGAGCCATATATTTAGTATATATACACAGGTGAGCTCTGCCCAATGTCATAATAAAAATGGCAGCCCATATTCTTCATGTAGTTAACCCAGATTTTCCCTTTTCATTGAGAATTCAGTAAGTTGTTGTTGTTGTTGTTGTTGATGAATAGTTGTGGTCCCGCCTTCACACAATAACTGAAACCATGAAAAGTAGATGTGCAGGTCCCTTTCCCCTTCTGTCCATGCTTTCATGGTACTGAGCAAGGCAGTATTCAGGCAGCTCAATGCATCAAACTGTATTCAAAACCCAACTTTAACTAATAAAGCTTTATTTAAGAATGAGGAAAGCAGCCCCTAACCAAATTAAATAGAGCTTCCAAGTAAGTATAAGTTTAAATATAATTAAAAGGTTAGATTCTTTGGTAATTGGAAGCATTTGCTGGCCATGATTCATTTAAACTGTAGTTCTGATTCATTGCTCTAATTATTGTTACCATGCTATGCCCTTTGACCTGGAAGTGAAACTTCTGTCCTCTTGACACAAGAGGTTAACAGAGCAGGAAACTGGATGGCTATATGTTCCCCCTGTGGCCAGCATAATTTAGTAATTGTAAAATTACCTGGAAGGTCCGATGCAGACTCTAAAAATAGTATTAAAAATCAAAACGATCAGCTTTCTACCTACCTCTATGCTGACCCATCTGTTTTTTCTTTTTCGGTTGGCTGTGTGTTTACAAACATAAAACCCTGTTCATTTTAAATTATCCGTCTCTCGCTGAGTAAAGGGATTTCACTGAAAAGACGTTTATGGGGCTGAGTTTTAGAGGCCAAACTGGTGGTGGGATCTGTAAAAAAACCTACTTTTCCTGACCAACTAGGAAAACTTAGGTACAGTTGTCTCAGGTCAGGAATCTCTTTTATTGCTGCAAACTGGAGTGGGCAGAATTGGGATCCAATGGTCGATCTTTAGGTGATTTGCAGATTGGTAGGGATTTCTGACTCCCATTTTTTAATTATTTAATAATAGCAATAAGAAAAAGAGGGTCTTCCGCCCCACAAAAACTAGACTCAGAGTTTGTGACTGAGTTTGCTTTTGTTGCCTTTCTATTACCTCTCTCTCCAAGTTGGAGACTAAGAGTCATTAATTTCAATAGGTCTTCTCTGAGTAGAATGTAACTGAATACCACCTTTCAATGACACAAGGGCAAATTGTATTTATTTTATACATTGCTTGATTTAAAAAAAACAACAACAGAAAACCCTCAAAGCAGTTTACAAAAGAAAAACAGCAACATGAAAATCATGAAAAATTCACAGCCATACTTTAAAACATACAAAAGATAAAATACTAAAACATTAAAATTACCTCTTTGTATGGCAAAGGTGATGCCTAGTTTTGCCCTAAATTAGGCTGCTGAAGGAAAGTTTATGAGAAGATCTGGAGTGGATTTTTATGCAGTGAGGACAGGGAAGACGTTCCTGGGCTAAGCACATACTCAGAGGCACCCTCTTCCCTAATTCTAGCCTCTCCTGCCCCACGTACCTCCAAGAAACTATTTGTACCTGGCTCCAGTAGGTGGGCTTCAGGAGTCTACTAAGTTGCTTGGGGACTCTTGTGTATCAAGCAGCTAATACAAGAAATAAACAATAATAACCCATAACAGTAGCAAGAAAACAGAGATCCCACAAGTCTGCTTCCTTTCCAGATTTATGTAAAAGTTTCACAGTAGGTTTCATTGGCAAAGAAGAATTTAAAAATATTCACTTGATACTGATTTTGAGAGTCCATTGTGGTTTGGAGGAGAGGGCATTGGTTTTGGATATAGCTCTGAATTCAAATCCTGGTTTGGAATCCCCACTGAGCTATAGAGGGTTTGCTCAACTTGGTCACTTTCAGCCTTAGTTCTCTGTCTTTCAGTGACTCATGACAGGCCTGACCCACAGATGAGGCAAGGTGAAGCACACAAGGTCTTGTGAGGGCTTCTAGACTGCAGAGAATGCGGAATATATGGCCTGCCACATGTTGTTGAACTTCCATCATTCCAGCTTCCATCATTCTGGAGCAATGGCCTTAACCACATGCCATTGATGTCAGTTGTCAGCGTCTTGCCAGCCCCTGACACCAGGTCCTAGCTTGCAGTGGCCGTGGTGACCTATTTTTGCATTCTTCAGCATATTTTTTTGCAACCAAATCTGTATTTGCTCATCAAGGATCTCAGCCTGTATTCCTAGGCTTCCCACCCTTCCCCTGTGCAAATGACAAGTATTAATGAAAGCCATGTCTTTTTTTTCTAGCTAATATAATTGTGCTTTATCCTCTTTTCTTAGCAGTGTCAGGAGCCACCTGCTTTAAAAGGCCCCACCCTGGCTACCAAGGTACGGAAAACCCTGAGCAGCAGAGTCCACGAGGCAGTGAAAGCGATCGCCCTCTGCCACAATGTGACACCCGTCTATGAATCGAATGGTGTGACGGATCAGGCTGAAGCTGAGCGGCACTATGAAGATTCTTGCAGGGTGTACCAAGCTGCTAGTCCTGATGAGGTAAATTGTGCCTTGGAAACGATGGTTTGACTTCCTGTAAACTGTGTTTGTTCAAATGCAGCTATTGATATTATTGCTAGTCGGGATCTGTGCACAGCTGTTAAATTTCAGACAGCATCAGTGCTGGAAGATTTGATGGTATTTAGAAGAATAATAAGGTAAAGGTAAAGGGACCCCTGACCATTAGGTCCAGTTGTGGCTGACTCTGGGGTTGTGGTGCTCATCTCGCTTTACTGGCCGAGGGAGCCGGCGTACAACTTCCTGGTCATGTGGCCAGCATGACTAAGCTGCTTCTGGCGAACCAGAGCAGCGCACGGAAATGCCGTTTACCTTCCCGCCGGAGCAGTACCTATTTATCTACTTGCACTTTGACGTGCTTTCAAACTGCTAGGTTGGCAGGAGCAGGGACTGAGCAACAGGAACTCACCCCGTCGCAGGGATTCAAACCGCCAACCTTCTGATTGGCGAGTCCTAGGCTCTGTGGTTTAACCCACAGCACCACCTGTGTCTTCTTTAGAAGAATACAATTTATCTAGCCCTATCAAGAGAGGAGCTTCTAGTCTATACCATCAGTCCTGCTCAGACTGCCTTGCCATTGTTTAGAAAATGCACAAATGACAATTATAAAATAAGTAAAATGTACAAGAATCTTATTTCCTTTTAAAAGCAAATTCCTAATGGGTGATTTTTACGTCTCACACTTTGCCCTTCCTCTCATGAAGGCTCAAGAACCCCAAAATGGAACATTAAAAGCAAAAGTAGAACTGTGGAATGAAGTAAACAATACAGTGGTACCTCGGGTTACATACGCTTCAGGTTACAGACTCCGCTAACCCAGAAATATTACCTCGGGTTAAGAACTTTGCTTCAGGATGAGAACAGAAATCGCGCGGCTGCGGCATGGCAGCAGCAGGAGGCCCCATTAGCTAAAGCTTCAGGTTAAGAACAGTTTCAGGTTAAGAATGGACCTCCGGAACGAATTAAGTACTTAACCCGAGGTACTACTGTACAGTAATAATCCACATTAGATTATGGTATACAAATGTTGGCACTCCTGCCCTTCTCCAAAGCTCTGCCAGAATAAATAGGTCTTAAGCAGGTCAGGACAAATAAATAAGATGTTACTGAGCATTGTGTGTGGGACAAATCTGATATCTTTAAAGGGAAGGATGATAAGAATCTGGTTCAGTTTTGAGGGGGGATGCAATTGGCACAGCAAGCATTAAGCAATATGGAATACACATATCATTTACAATGTCTTAGCTCTGCAACAGATGGTTGCTGAGTAAGAGCTAGATGCTTCCAGGAACCTTCAAATACAAGATGCTATGAACCAGCAATTCCCTAAGGGTGACTCCACAAAAAGCCTCTTTAATAGGCGTCCAAACTCCGCCTTTGAAATCCTATAGCAATAAAAGATTGTTAAGGCAGGGAGGTCAGTTTACCCTCCGAATCGGAACACAACCTTGGAGGTGTTTTCCTCCCCCCCACCTTCACCAAACTTTTGAACAGCGAGGGTAATTTCTACCAGTTGGCACAGAATTCATTTCCTGAAACACAAAGCAGGATTTCCTAGATTTGTTTCCTGTATGCATTCCTGGGCAGAGACTCCTGAAAGCATCTTTATTGAGAGATCAGTTACAGCCTCTGGGGCTCTGTGCTCCTGTCAGGTTGAGGCCATACAGTAACAGAGAGGGGAAATGTAATAGGTAGAATCAGATCAGAGATAACTCTCCCGGGAAGAATCCTGGCAATCTGGCCTTTAACCCTGACGACACTTCGCCGCACTAGAGGATGTGAAGGAATGTGCAGATCAGATGTGTTGCCAGCAGCGGCAGTCCCTGGGACCAGGCAGCCCAACTGAAGCGTGGGGCAGCAACTAATGACAAACAGGGGTCCATTTCTCTCTCTCTCTCTCTCTGATTCTGAAGTGGTTTTGATAGCCTTTAATTTTTTGGCTTGATACAGTTCAGTGAACGGAAAGAGATAACGCTCAATCGGATGAGCTGGGGAGTTGCGGAAAGCTGAAAATTCGTAGAGAGCAGTACAGTGGTACCTCAGGTTAAGTACTTAATTCGTTCTGGAGTTCTGTTCTTAACCTGAAACTGTTCTTAACCTGAAGCACCACTTTAGCTAATGGGGCCTCCTGCTGCCACCACGCTGCCGGAGCATGATTTCTGTTCTCATCCTGAAGCAAAGTTCTTAACCCAAGGTAATATTTCTGGGTTAGCAGAGTCTGTAAACTGAAGCGTATGTAACCTGAAGTGTATGTAACCCAAGGTACCACTATAATTCATAAAGCGTAGTAACGATCCACTTTTGCCCAGCGAAGTCCTACTCAGAGTTGACCCATTGAACTCAATGAATGAATGAATGAATGTTTATTATGAATGGCCAAGGAGTTATGGCCTTGGAGTTTGCAGGGCCAATTAATTTGAATAGGTCTACTCTGAGTAGGACTAGGATTGAATGAAACCCAATATTGTTTTGTGCTCATTGTTCCCCTGGGTGGAAACTCTGGGACAGTTTTATAGTCTCATGGTCTCTGTCCTTGTCCGCCCCCCACCCCCACCCCTCTACCTTGTCCCCCCATAGATTGTTTACAAATACGCAGGTTGAGTGGGCAGGCAAGCAAGTCCCTATAAACTGGAAGAGTTAGCTCTGCAGCAGCAGCATTTTTCAGAAACAGGACCACAGTGGTATCTCGGGTTACAGACGCTTCAGGTTACAGATGCTTCAGGTTACAGACTCCACTAACCCAGAAATAGTACCTCGGGTTAAGAACTTTGCTTCAGGATGAGAACAGAAATCAAGCGCGGCAGCGGGAGGCCCCATTAGCTTAAGTGGTACCTCAGGTTAAGAACAGTTTCAGGTTAAGAACGGACCTCCGGAACGAATTAAGTACGTAACCCGAGGTACCACTGCACTTCCAAAACTGCTTCAGCTCCAAATTCCCAGAAGTTTCTCTTTTCTAGGCTAAGTGCCACTCTTTTTCCCAGCTCAAAGTCCGAAATCTTCCTTTTAGCTCCCATGTAGGGCGGTGGGTGTAGTAAATATTGCATAAGACGGTAGAATGTTTGGAGTGTTTAGTATTTGTAAAGCAACCCGGTGAGGTTTTTATTCCTATGTTTCTGTTTGAGCGCAAAAGCTCAGATGTTGGCTTTCAAGCGCTCCTCATACCTCATTCTCATAACCGCTATGTGTCTTCTAGTTGCCTCTTGTGAAAGGAAATGAATTCGAATTGCTTTGCTTTTGTGAAGTCTGCAGCAGATATTCCTCTTGGGTGTGAAAGCAAATTTGTGGTGGAGTATGTTTGTTGCACAAAAGTTGCACATTGATACGAATTGCACAACTTGGATTTGCTGCTGTGCGATTGAATCGCAACCCAAAATAGCGACAATATGGAAGCGCCTAGATTGTGGGTCCTTATGTAGCAAAAATGGCACCAGTCACCCACTGGAGAAAGGGGGGTGGGAACCGGCTTCTCCAGCTGTTGACGGACTACAAATCACATCATCCTTGATCATTGCCCATGCTGGCTGGGGCTGATGGGAGTTGTAGTCCAGCAACAATTGGAGGGCCACAGGTTCCTCACGCCTGCAGAAGGAGGAAGTGTTGGCAGGCTTAGGAAAACCTCAAGGTTTGCAGAAGTGCACATAAAATATAATAAAATAAAATAAGGCTGTTTTGCAATTGTGCCACCTTATGAGGACCAAGTATGCTCAGTGGGAATGGAAAATAGGAAACATATTGTGGGAGGGCAGATGGAATGGAGTTTCCAGGAAGACACCATGGCTGGCTGGCTGAACCCTGACCAGGAACACTTCCTGCTGCAACATTTTGGTTGCAGTTCCCGCTTGGAGTTTAAAACTGGAACGTGAAATTTGAAGAAAAAGGAACAGAGGTCAGAGAAAAGCATCTGATTAGTGTTACTTATTAAGCTTTAATGATCAGATGTCTGGGATAACTGTCTTATCTGGGGGGGTTATGAAGACAATGAGCAATAGAACAACCTGTAACAAAGCTCTTTAATGCTACATACTTGCATTGTAGAAGGTTTGGGGAAAGATAAGCAGAACAAAGACACGGACTAGTTATCGCCAAACAATTTCTAGGGCTTGTTAGGGCATGCAATAAATTATCCATATTAGAAACATGGAATTGGAAGGGCTATGAGGGTCATCTAGTCTAACCCCCAGCAATGCAGGATTTATTTATTTTTATCCAATGTGGGGCTCGTACCAATGACTGTGATATTAAAAGTCTCATACCCTACCAACTGAGCTATCCCAAATAGCATAACACTGTATTTTAAAACTGGGGTTTGGGATCATGACTGTGATATTAAAAGTCTCATACCCTACCAACTGAGCTATCCCAAATAGCATAACACTGTATTTTAAAACTGGGGTTTGGGATCATTAATCTATTTATTTCTGAATACCCCAGTAATCAAAACTGGTGAGATTTTATTATTCTGGGCAAATAGTTACAGTGGTACCTCAGGTTACATACGCTTCAGGTTACAGACTCCGCTAACCCAGAAATAGTACCTCGGGTTAAGAACTTTGCTTCAGGATGAGAAAATAAATCGCGCGCGAGGCCCCATTAGCTAAAGTGGTGCTTCAGGTTAAGAACAGGTTAAGAACGGACCTCCAGAACAAATTAAGTACTTAACCAGAGGTACCACTGTATTGTCTATTTAAAGCAGTATCCTACTACTTCAAACAGCTGTGGCTTCCCCCCAAAGACCTCTGGGAACTGTAGTTTGTTAATGGTGCTGAAGTTTGTTAGCAGACCCCTATTTCCCAAAAGAGTTCCCAGAAAGGATATTCCATTTATGCAATGCTGTCCAAGAATGCCTTTCAGCTGTTGAGTAAGGGGAGGAGAGGCTTGTGCCCTCCGGAGAGGTCTTTTAGTTGTGTCTCCAAGATTGTGGCACATTCTCTCTCATGGGATGTACACCTGGCCTGATCACTGTCTTCCTTTTGGCAAGCTTACTGGGCTGTTGTTTTTATTTTGATTATATATTTATACAGTGGTACCTCGGGTTAAGTACTTAATTCGTTCCGGAGGTCCGTACTTAACCTGAAACTGTTCTTAATCTGAAGCACCACTTTAGCTAATGGGGCCTCCTGTTGCCGCCGTGCCGCCGGAGCACGATTTCTGTTCTCATCCTGAAGCAAAGTTCTTAACCTGAAGCACTATTTCTGGGTTAGCGGAGTCTGTAACCTGAAGCGTCTGTAACCCGAGGTACCACTGTATATATATATATATATAGAGAGAGAGAGAGAGTTAGAGAGAGAGTTGTTTTTATGTTTATCTTTTCTGTCAACTGCCTTGAAACCCCTGGGTATAGGGCACTATAAAAATTCTATAATAAGAATACTTTTAAGCTGGGAAATTCAGTGGTGTAGCATTGGTTTTTCAGATTCCTGAAACCCTGTAGAGCCTCTGCCAATCAGTGTAGGCAATACTGGGCTGGGTGACCTAGTGATCCAACTCAGTACAGTGGTACCTCGGGTTACGAACTTAATTCATTCTGGAGGTCCATTCTTAACCCGAAACCATTCTTAACCTGAGGCGCGCTTTCGCTAATGGGTCCTCCCGCTGCCACTGCACTGCCAGCACACGATTTCCTTTCTCATCCTGGGGCAAAGTTCGCAACCCGATGTACTACTTCTGGGTTAGCAGAGTTTGTAACCCCAAAGCATTTGTAACCTGAGGTGTTTGTAACCCGAGGTACCACTGTATATGATCCTAACAGCAGCTCATTGCTAATATGCTCCAAAAGTTCTTCAGTGGCCTCTTAATGCCAGCTGCATAATTATGAGCTTCCTTAAATGCCCTCAGCGTAAAAAGGTAGGATCCAGATTGTTGTAATATATGACTGAATTTAAAGGTAGGATCCATTTTTCCCCCATTTGAAAATGGCATTCCACCCCGTCCATTTAAGAGACGAAGGAATATTTCTGACCTCGGAACCACGTGTGCGGGTGGTTTTGATTTGCCAGCTATGCTTAGAAATCCCAGCACTTGCAAAATTGAGATTTTTAACCTCATTTGTGCCAGTGAAGAAATGCAAGCACTGCTGTGGTCCATGCATTTTTACCTGAATTTTTAGCAGCAGCAGCAGCAGCAACAACAACAACAGATGACTCCAGTGGGGGTAATGTATGGTTATCAACTGAGTAACTTCCTCTCCCATCGCTCTCCTGTTCCATATGCATCACCCTCTAAGCTTAGCACACTACCTGACCTTTGACCTCTCTTGTGTTTAGGTGGCCCTGGTGCAGTGGACAGAAAGCATAGGCTTAACACTGGTGGGCAGAGATCAGTCTTCTGTGCAGCTGAGGACTCCTGGCGGCCACATCTTAAACTACACCATCCTCCAGATTTTCCCGTTCACGTACGAAAGCAAACGGATGGGGATCATTGTTCGGGTAAGCTGTACAAAACGGTAGCAAAAACCGCCATAAGCAAAATAAAAGCCGTAGGTTATCACGGAAACTCAAGATTTTATCAGCTCTCCCTCGGCTGAGATTTGATATTTTTAAAAAAGCTGCTTGATTCACAACCACAGATCTGCAAGACCACATTAGTACTGGGTTTTGCTTTCTAGCACTGGGTTTTGAAATAAGGTCAAGCACTCTACATTACAACCACAGCAGAAGGTCAAGTGCTTGTCAGCCAAGAGGGTGGAGTTAAATGCCGTGGTCTCTGTGGATTCCGCTCTTTGCTTGTCACCAACAAATAACGATAAATGCTCTGAGTTGTGGTGCATTCTTGTTTCCTATAGACATCAAGTTGACGATTTGCTGTTGCATTTGGGGAAAAGGGGCGCATACATTTGCAAAGGCAGGTAACTTTGACCTTGAAGGATGACACTCTCAGATAGTTCAATCACTGAGAGCCAGTGTGGTGTAGTGATTAAGAGCGGTAGTCTCGTAATCTGGTGAACCGGGTTTGATTCCCTGCTCCTCCACATGCAGCTGCTGGGTGACCTTGGGCCAGTCACACTTCTCTGAAGTCTCTCAGCCCCACTCGCCTCACAGAGTGTTTGTTGTGGGGGAGGAAGGGAAAGGAGAGTGTTAGCCACTTTGAGACTACTTAAAGGGAGTGAAAGGCGGGATATCAAATCCAAACTCTTCTTCTTCTTCACTGTATATGTGATACTTTTTTTTATCTTACAAATTCCGAATAAGTTGCTCCAAGTAGTAACTACTGTTACTGTGTGGCGTAGTGGTTAAAAATGTTGGATTGGGACCAGATTTTCCCTCTCCCCAAGCCATGAAAGCCACTGGGTGACGCTGGGCCAGCCACTCTTTCTTAGACCAGCCACCTTCACAGGGCGATTGGGAGAATAACATGATGGGTGGGGAGAGTTGTGAGTTTTTCTAGGCCTGACAACAACCCTGCAAGGTGTGTGTAATTGCATTTGAGGGGGTGGGGATGCAACTGAGAAATAATGATTGGCTTAAGGCAACTTAGTGAGGTCAAGGCAGGGGTAAGGTTTAAACCAGGAATTTACCATTGGCCATGGCATTAGCTCTGCAAAGAACTATTTCCTGGGCCCAGGAAATGGGCAAAGATCACATGGCGGGGCATCAGTGTTAAAGCTAAGCAGGTGTGGACCTGTTTGGATGGGAGACCAGCTTGAGCCACTTTAAGAGTACAGTGGTGCCCCGCAAGATGAATGCCTCGCAAGACGAAAAACCCGCTAGACGAAAGGGTTTTCCGTTTTGGAGGTGCTTCGCAAAACGAATTTCCTATGGGCTTGCTTCGCAAGACGAAAATGTCTTGCGAGTTTTTCCGACTTTTTTTCCTTTCCCCCCCTTTTTCTAAGCCGCTTATCTGCTTATCTGCTAAGCCGATAAGCCGCTAAAAGCCGCTAAGCCGCTAATAGCGCTAAGCTGCTAAACCGTCAATGGGCTTGCTTCGCTAGACGAAGAGAATCGCGGAATGGATTCTTTTTGTCTTGTGAGGCACCACTGTAGTTTTAAAATAATATATATTATAAATATGTGTGTCTTTAACTTCGTGCCTGTCAGTTTGCAGAGAGGGATAGCTATGTTAGTCCTTTGCAGGAAAAAACAACAGGAGGCCAACACATTTGCTATGGCTTGACAGTTCATGGATTACAGTCCACTTACCGGCTGCAGCAAGTCCACAAAACTTATGCAAAATAAATCTACTGTTCTTTAAGTCACCATGAGATTTTGTTGCTGCTGTTGCTCATCTTCATTGGAAGCCATTTGTTAGATTATCAGGACCTATATCAGCAAGCCACTTGGGCACACAGTGCTTTTAAATTCAACCAACTATCAGCTTTTACAGCCTTGCTTTCATTTTGCACTGTTCTGAAAAACCCATGGGCAGCTGCTAGGTGTAAATAGATGTCCAGGAACTGGAAGCTTCCATCTGATGGGGGAGGAAATAGCTGCCAGGCACTAGGACGGGGTTGTCAGCGGTTGGCCTCGACTTCCTCCATTATCTTTTACATAGCTGAAATCACAGCAGCATGGGCATAGTCAAGGTGAGGCTGGGAGGGGCCGCTTCCCCCCATCAAGTAAAACAATAGAAATACTGAACTAACTGACCAATCACGTTGGTTCTGCCCCTCCCCTGAACAAAAATCCTGGCTAAGCCCATGCATAGCAGGTTTGTGAAACAGTTCTGGAATACAGTGGTACCTCAGGTTAAGTACTTAATTCGTTCCAGAGGTCCGTTCTTAACCTGAAACTGTTCTTAACCTGAAGCACCACTTAAGCTCAATGGGGCCTCCTGCTGCCACCGCACCGCCAGAGCACGATTTCTGTTCTCACCCTGAAGCAAAGTTCTTAACCTGAAGCAATATTTCTGGGTTAGCGGAGTCTGTAACCTGAAGCGTATGCAACCTGAAGCATTTGTAACCTGAGGTACCACTGTATTTGACTGCATATGCATCAGTTTGTGCACTGAAGGTTCAGCAAAGAAGATGTGGTACTATTAGCAGTAGACTTGATTTACCTGTTGACCATTGACTGCGTGGATAGGATTACTGACTCCACTGGGATTCTCTGCCTTTCATTTAGCGGAATCTCAGCTAGCTCAGCTTCTTCCATGGCAGTGGGGGAAAGAGTTATCTACCCGCTGAAACATTCCCTGCTTAATGAAGGCACACGATACATAGAAGAACTGAGAGGTCCAGATGGTGCTGTCTTGCCAAGGGATGCTGATGCATCTTGCTTCTTGTTTCCTGAGCTTATAAGGGCTGTTTCCAGCATTCTCCATCTGCTGGCACAAGGGCTCTTGCACTAGCAGACAGGTGGATTTCAATGTTGTGCAACAGAGGAGTCCAACACAACAGGTGTGTTAGCAGAAACCCTTTCCACAACAGATTGCATAATCTATCATGCAGCAGTGTTACCAGCAACCTGCTTATGCATTCTCACACGCAGCAATGTTCCCCTTGCGCAAAACATCAGTGGAGCAAGCATACCACTCAGTGACTTTGACGTAGCGCTACCTTAGATGAAACTCTCAGTTGCTTCTACCATGTTTATGCATGTGGTAGAACTTTGACACACCTCTTTGGCAGGAGAGATGCAGACTTACGGTTTTGTGAAACTTCATGTTTAGTGGTTGCGGGTGAAGAAAAGGATACAGTAATTCTATTTTGTACAACATGGAGATTTATCGAGGAATGCTTCTCCAGTCATATGCACAATCATTCTTTAGTGGCTGTTCAAAGATGCTTGCTGTTTACTTCTAGCCTTTGGAACGGAGTGAAAAAAATTCAAATACCCATTTCAAATTCTTGAGCTGCCTCTGGAGGTTTGCTTGCTAATAATTGGCAGAGGAGGGAATAGCAATTTATGGGTAGGATGAGATGCCTTCAGACTGGTGTTTTATTGTGGGCATATTTTGCAGCAAGTTCTTGACTCAATAATAGTGTGTCAGCGGTGGATTTATTCTGCTTTAGTTTGTTCTGCAGTGCTTCCCCAAAGTTACCACATTATGTCTGGAAGGCTATAGCACATCCATCTGTCATGAATGCGTTTGCTGAGATTCCTGCATTTCACATAACACCAGTCTTGAAAGACCTACATTGACTCCCAGTACGTTTCCGAGCACAATTCAAAGTGTTGGTGCTAACCTTTAAAGCCCTGAATGGCCTCGGTCCAGTATATCTGAAGGAGCGTCTCCTTCTACCCGGACACTGAGGTTCAGCGCAGAGGGCCTTCTGGCGGTTCCCTCACTGTGAGAAGTCAAGTTACAGGAAACCAGGCAGAGGGCCTTCTCAGTAGTGGAGCCCGCCATGTGGAATGCCCTCCCACCAGATGTCAAAGAGAACAACAACTACCAGACTTTTAGAAGACATCTGAAGGCAGCCCTGTTTAGGGAAGCTTTTAATGTTTGATGCATTACTGTATGTTAATATTTTGTTGGAAGCTGCCCAGAGTGGCTGGGGAAGCCCAGCCAGATGGGCGAAGTATAAATAAATAAATAAATTATTATTATTATTATTATTGTTGTTGTTGTTGTTGTTGTTGTTGTTACTATTATTATTTCAGGGGGATTAGACTAGATGACCCTTAGATTCCTTTTGACTCTACAATTCTATGATTCTATGAAATTGGAAGAAATGAAACCAGAACTGCTCTGAGGGTTTTGCTTCTGCTTTTGTATTTTGTTAAAAAATTTTTTTAACAATCAAGCAGTATACAGTGGTACCTCCGGTTGTGGATGGGATCCATTCCGGAGGTCTGGTAGGATCCTGAGGTTTCTGCAAGCTGAGGACCGCTTCTTCTCATGCGCATGCAGCAAAACCCAGTAAAATAATTCCCGGTTTGCTGCTTTTGTATACTGAAGTTTACGTAACCAGAGGGTTACATAACTGGAGGTACTACTGTATAAATTTTATGAAGTAAATAAATAACATTTTTATTACAAAAAGTGGAGAGACCTCAGCAGGAAGTTACAGGATACGCTCCGATTGAAAAGGAAGTAGAGTGAACGCTCCAGAAATTTTGCAGACACAAACAGTATTGGAATTGTCTGTGACCACCCCAATAGCACCATGAACATAAATAATTGTGAATGCGCAATGGAAAGAACGTTTGGAGGAGCCCTAGCACTCATCCGAGTTTTGCTCGTGTTGGTGGAAGAGGACAGGAAGTTGCTTCTGCCAATTTCCCCCTGAGCCACCCCCCTCAGGGTTAGAAGAGCCTCCAGGACAGGCTGAAAAGTGGTGTTGGGGGCTGTAGGAGTAATGAGGAATTGGCCCCCAAATCAGTTTCTCGGCCCTTTCCTTCAGCAACAAGCTTCAGTCAGGTCCGGGTTCCGTGAGTAAATGGAAGGAGCCTCTCTGTTCACTGTGGAGCAAGTCTGAATCAAACCCTGTTCACTCTCTTTGGTTTTTTAGTGTCTGCTGCTTTAAATATGGTGGCAAGAACATTCGCTGCTCTAAAGAAGTCTTTTCCAAAAGGCCCCCTTAAAGCAAACCACTCAGCCATCTCTCGTGGCTGCCATCTCTCGTTGGTGACAGAAGCAGTTGTTTATCCGACCACAAAAGTCCCCCCCTCTCTCTTTCTGCTTCTCTCTCTCTCTCTCTCTCTGAGCGACTGGAGTGGAGCATGTTTTCTTAGCAGCTCAGAGAGCGCTATTGTCATATGTCAAATGGGAGTTTGGGGGAAGGTGGTGCGGGGAGAGAAGGCCTTTGAACCTTAGCCAAAATCAGACCATGGTGGAAAAAGATGTGGTAGAGAAACAATACAACTGGCAAATCTTTCTGCAGATTTATAGTTGTAATCGTGCCATAACATGGGAACGTGCTCACCTCCTCCTGAACTTGGTGAGAGGAAATGACTAATGCAAGGAGATAGTTGATACAGTATTTATATTGGACAAAAGATCTAAACTATCTTAAAGCTAGTTCTACACCACAGGAAGTGGAGTCTCTGCTCAGTTTCCTACTGAAAAGTTGTTAAAACGCTTCTTAACAGTTTAAATCATTTTATACGCAAACATCTATCTTAACTAATGCCAGGGATCTTCTTTTTATTTTAGAGTGGGGTTTTTTCCCTGGCCTCTCTCAGAGTTGGAAGTTTACATCGTCCTGTGTTTACATTGACAGTTGACCCTTTTGCAGAAATAGGTTGAAAGCTGCAGCTGAACAACAATATGGCATCCAGCAGTTCTTCAAAAGCTTTGGCCATGATCCCAACACAATTTTGAGCAGCTGCAAGGCCATTGGCTTCAGCGGGCAACTTAAGCATGCTTATGTTGGTTTTGGGTTGCAACCATGGGAAATTGTAGCTCTGCAGAAGCTTGCAGGCCGAGCTCAGATTACAAAAGATTTGGCCAGAGAGCTACACTTCAAGCTTCTAAAAGAGACATCGTTGTTCAAAACTGATCTCTGCCACGCAGCACAAGAAAGGAAGTTGCCTTGGCTCTGTTAAGGATTGGGCATAGAGAGTTCCACCCATCAATATTTATTGAAAAGGGAGGCCTAACAAATTTTGCCTACTTTGTAGTCTTCCCAAAGTGCCCATGATTCTTCATTGAATGATGGGTCTTTCACAGTATCTGGTTTCTTGCTCCAAATTCAGTCTCCACTCTAGATGGTGATGTTGAGCTACCGGCTTTATTTGTGCTCCTGAACTCTTTTGGCTGCCCTCTTTCTTAGACTTTTTGAATGAATTGGGGTAGAGGCAGGCATGCTACCAATATGAACTAGCTGCTGCCGCGCTGTAAACTGCAATACGTACCTACGTTCTCATCTAGCAGATTGGCAAGAATATACTACCTAAGAATTTGTTTTTAAGGTTGTAGCCAGTGCTAGTCCTACTAAGAGTAGACCCGCTAAAGTTAACGGGCATGACTCACTTAAGGTTCCTTAATTTAAATGGCTTACCTCTTAGTAGGATTCGCATTGGCTACAACTCTTGGTCTCAGGCTGTCTCCCTCTTAGCCAGGAAATCTACACAGGAGAAAGCAGACGGGTTGCTTACTCGTGAGCATTTTTCTGCTGCTGCAGACCAGTCAGTTAAATTTGACTAACCATAACCCAGTCCAAATTTGAAACTCAGAAGTTTTCAAAATGTTCCGAAACCTTATGTTTTGGCTCTAACATTCAGCGAATACCGATTTGTGGGGTGAGATTGGATTTCCAGAATCTGTTGGAGTTGAGGTGGGGGTTTTTAAGTGAGTAAAACCTTACATGAAGTGGAGAGTGGGGTATTATTCCGTATGACAGTCCATCAACCAACAGAATTAATCATTATGACTTTTTTTTTACACCCCCAAAGTACAAGTGCATGGGGAAAGATTCGTCACACATCTGAAAAAAAAAATTGTGGGGAGAGGAAGGGGTTTCTCTTTCAAAGAATGAGACAAGGTGGCACCAGTTTGCACTATTTCACCTCAAGATTCGGGTCCATTCAGATTTAATCAGAACAGATGTGCATCTTTCTAATTTATTTTGGTGATTTAACATTTGCCAGTTTTGAATGTGAACATATAAAAAGGAAATTAATGTTGTAGTTAATCTGTATTAAGCTAAAAATGAGTTGGTTGTAATGTTTTTTCTGCTCAGCATGAGAATGATTGGAATGAGTATCAGCTGTTGCTAACAAAGGCCTGGTTCCCACAAACAGAAGATGAAAGTCGCTAAACCTGTTTCTTCATTGCACTGCTTGGGGCTTCTGGGAGTTGTGGGCTCACGTCAGTGAGTGCTCTTTCGTTTGAAACAAATGCCTCATCCATAGAAAGATAGCATGTCAGGGAGAAGTCTAGGCCTTCCCTTTGATGTGCTCGTTTTGCATCTGTAGGGGATTAATTGTATTGTATGGAGGAGCACCAAGTCATCCGAGGACCCTCCTGCAATCTCAAGTGGTACAGCAGAAAAAAACTATTCCATTTAATCTTGCTTTTTAGTACTAACCCCTAGAAACTGTGGGTGGACTGGGCTGCATGCCATCCTAAGCCAAACCATGCCTAAGCCAGTGTGGTGTAGTGGTTAAGAGCAGTGGACTCTTAATCTGGTGAACCGGGTTCGCGTCTCCGCTCCTTCACATGCAGCTGCTGGGTGACCTTGGGCCAGTCACACTTCTCTGAGTCTCTCAGCCCCACTCACCTCACAGAGCGTTTGTTGTGGGGGGAGGAAGGGAAAGGAGAATGTTAGCCGCTTTGAGACTCCTTCGGGTAGTGATAAAGCGGGATATCAAATCCAAACTCTTCTTCTTCTTCTTAGCTCAAATGTATGGGCTCTGGGAGAAGAGATTGTGTTTGCTTTGCTCCTCTTCAGTTGTTCTGATGCTTTGCTGTTGCAAGCCATGGTTTGACTTAGCATGTCATCTGAACTTAGGTCCATGGTTTACCTCTCCCCCCAAAACCCCATGACCTGCAAATCATAGGACAAACTTTGGTTACAGCTTGTGGTTGGTGTGGAGAGAGCTAAACCACCACGATCCCAGGTTCAGACAACCATGGATTAGCAGTAGCGCTGGAACAGATAGTCTATGAACCATTTCTCTCTCTTTCTCTCTCTTTCAGGATGAATCTACAGGGGAAATAACCTTCTACATGAAAGGGGCTGATGTGGTTATGGCAGGAATTGTTCAATACAATGACTGGTTAGAGGAAGAGGTATGGAAATGCACCAGTGGGAAGCCACACTTGGTGCAATGACTGTCAAGTGGTACAGGGATCACGGGGCACATCATTGCCTTGGGAGGTAATAACTGAGGCTGTGACTTAGCTATTATAGCTGCTTCTCAAAACAATGAGTTTTGTTAAGAAGTGATAGTAGCAACAATGAGAAGCTATAGTAGCAATATTGCAGCCTTCTGGAACTTGATGCCCTCCAGACATTTTGGACCACAGACCCCATGGGGAAGGCTGCAAAACATGACACAGTTCAGTGAAAGAACAGAATTATGAAATCTAAACTGCCATCTCCTATTTTGGCCATGGGGAACTCTCACTTAGGACTCTAATTTTACTCTTCTCCACCAGCCGTGCCCACCTGGCCCACATCTCAAGCCAAAAGAGGAATAGGTAAAACTGTGGCTGCGAAGGAGCAGCCAAGAGCCTTAGAGGGCATTCCCAATTCTTCCTTGGAAGATGAATGACCTCGTGTCAAAGTACCCACAGACCCACAAAGTGGACCTGTCCCACAAACATTTTAACTAAATAAGGATCTCTGATATGCAATCCCTAGCTTCAGATGTGACCTGACCAAGTTTGCAATTTCTCCTCAACAGTGTGGCAATATGGCAAGGGAAGGGCTGAGGGTCCTTGTAGTAGCAAAGAAATCCCTGACTGAGGAACAATATCAAGACTTTGAGGTAAGCCAGTTTTGTTTACCTCTGGTATCGTGTCGTCTTACTTGCTTGCCTATAGGTTTTAGGTCCCAATTCAAGGTGCCGGTTCTTACTTTTAAAATTATGGATGTTCTGGGACCCTGTTGACTTAAGGACCATCTTATCCTGCATATTCCCCCCTGTTTACTCCCTAACTTGTTGGATGGCCATGAGAGAGAAGACCTTCCTGGTTGTGGCACCATTGTTGTGGAAAAGCTCAGGCAGGCCCTGCTGGCAAAACCATCGCTGTTAAGATTTTGCTGTTCAGAAATGAGGCCGTTCCAGTAAGCTTTAGGTTGTGGGTATCTGATGACTATGTTTTGATTATTTGCCATTTCTATTTAATAGTATTTCAAATCCTTTATTTGGTATTCCAGGCAAATACACGTGTTATGTTTTAAGAACTGCCCCAGAAGTATCCCCAAACATAATTGTTTCTCTGCAGAAGTCAGGCTCCGAAGGGACAAAGAGATTTGCTAGTTTGAACCAGGAGCCAGCAGTAGGCAGCTCTGATCAATTCCCCCTACCCACCCACTGCATTATAGTAAAGAAACTCCTGCAAAATCCCACAGTGAATGAGCTGGTGACCACATGAACATTTCATCCACATGGCACATTTAAAAAATCATATGCAGGCTGCCCACTTCAAGCTTTGTCTGCTTCTGTGCCTTCCTTTCTTATCAGCTGTGAAACTGGAAGGAAGCTAGTTTCACACCCGCAACTTGATAATTTGCTGTGAGCTGTTTTTACATTTTGTCAGCTATAATCATTGGCCTTTTAAGAGAGGAACATTGTCACTTGCACAGCAGTTTTCAAAAGCCTTCCCCCCCCCCCCATGTGTTTTCATGCTTGATGCATCCCAATGAAGCTAGTCTCTGGCAGTGTTTGGATGTTCATCTACAGCAGGGTTGTTCTCAAACTTTTTTGGGCTGCTTCCCCCTTGGTACCATAAACTCAACCCCAGAGCCTCCTACCTTACAAAAAGCATTGTTCTTATAAAATAACCATTTGCATTCCCCACTATGGAAGAGAATAATACAGGACAACAATACAAAACAGTAATGATCAATTGCACATTCATTCAAAATCCAGTGAAAACTATCTAGTTTAATGCAACAAAATTGATGAAATTTACCCAGCCATACCAGCTTTTTAATGCCTGATAGTCATTTACACCTCCCCTTCTGCTGCCCCCTAGGTAATCCCACCACCTTCCAGGGTATGGTACCATCCACCTTGGGAATGACTGAGCTGCAGCTTTGTCAAGCATGATGTGTGAAGATGTGGATGCGGCTGGGTGTTCTTCCTCTCCTTACTATCCTGACTTACTAGCTTGTTTTGTTCATGGACATTTAAGCCAGAGTTCCTTGATTCAGACACAAGAAGTTGCAACAGCAACTGGAGGGCCACAGGTTCCTCATCCCTGATGCAGAAGCTGGAAGGAAGGATGAGAAAAGGGGGTG
Source organism: Podarcis cretensis (assembly GCF_951804945.1). Lineage (NCBI taxonomy): Eukaryota > Metazoa > Chordata > Lepidosauria > Squamata > Lacertidae > Podarcis > Podarcis cretensis. The sequence goes on from NC_137175.1 coordinate 18,795,389, forward strand.
AGAGAGAGAGAGAGAGAGAGAGAGAGAGAGAGAGAGATCTCCTTCAACATACAGACATACAAAGCTGCCTTATATCGAGTCAGACTATTGATACATCGAGCTCAGCATTGAGCTCTACTTTTGACAATAGGCATGCAGTTGGGAATGCAGGGTTTCAGGCAAGCATCAAGCCTAACTTGGAGAGGCAAATTTCTAGCCGCTCCAAACAATGGCTTATTTAGCTATAAATATCCTTGAAGGCACTCCTCCGACAACAAGGGTGTGTACAAGGCCAGCAGCGTTTTGCAAATTCGGCTGCCAATGTTCACATGAGAAAGGGATGCACCAGCCCACACCACTTCCTGTTATCTTTCACTTTTTTCATCCCACTTTCTCATTATTATTATTTTTCTCAGGTACAATTTTAGTAGTACTTGGTGAAAGAGGTACAAGATCTTGTCTGCAGAGAAGTTTTTAGCTGCCCCGTTCCTTTATTACCAGGGTAGTCCAGGGGTGTTTGGGGTGTTAGGGAAGGGGTAGGCCCTCTGGTGGGGGACATGTCTTGCTCCTTCTGGCATAGCTTGCCCCCTTCTTGGACCCCACCTTGCACTTAGCTCTCAACTGTGGCTCTTGGAAGATGTCAGCATGTGATAGTAGCGGCAGCACCCTGGGAACATCTTTGACTGGCCCGCTAAACCAGTTGAGGGTAGCCGATGGGTCTTAACCCTTGGTGAGTTAGAGACTTACCCTGCTTGTGAAGACACCGATAGTGGGCGCAGTGGTCAAGAAAGCAGTTTCATCACGTGCTGTGGCAGGAAGTGAGAGGCAGGTGATACTCATCAACCTGGGAAGGTAGCCTTGCGGGATATCTTTGGGAGAAGAAATGGTCAAGGAGTAAGGTAAAGGTAAAGGGACCCCTGACCATTAGGTCCAGTTGTGACCGACTCTGGGGTTGCGGTGCTCATCTCGCTTTATTGGCCAAGGGAGCCGGCATACAGCTTCCGGGTCATGTGGCCAGCATGACTTAGCTGCTTCTGGCGAACCAGAGCAGCGCACGGAAATGCTGTTTACCTTCTATTTGCCCTTTGACGTGCTTTCGAACTGCTAGGTTGGCAGGAGCAGGGACTGAACAATGGGAGCTCACCCCATCGCGGGGATTCGAACCACCGACCTTCTGATCAGCAAGTCCTAGGCTCTGTGGTTTAGACCACAGCGCCACCCGCGTCCCTAGGTCAAGGAGTAGGCCTTACACAAATCTGGAGTCGAGCCCCTCAGGCGGGTGGATGGCATCTTGTACGCCTCCTTCTGGGAACTCCTGCAGCCAAACCAATGCCAAACATATTGCTCTGCTTTCCTTAGGACCACATCAGGGAGGCCGAGAGGGGGAACTGGAATACTGCTATGTCGTAAGAAAGGCATCAACACGGTTTACAGCAATAAAACCGTAAAGGTAAAAGGTAAAGGTACCCCTGCCCGTACGGGCCAGTCTTGACAGACTCTGGGGTTGTGCGCCCATCTCACTTAAGAGGCCAGGGGCCAGCGCTGTCCGGAGACACTTCCGGGTCACGTGGCCAGCGTGACATCGCTGCTCTGGCCAGAGCCAGAGCCGCACACGGAAACGCCGTTTACCTTCCCGCTGGTAAGCGGTCCCTATTTATCTACTTGCACCCGGAGGTGCTTTCGAACTGCTAGGTTGGCAGGCGCTGGGACCGAGCAGCGGGAGCGCACCCCGCCGCAGGGATTCGAACCGCCGACCTTTCGATCGGCAAGTCCTAGGCGCTGAGGCTTTAACCCACAGCGCCACCTGCGTCCCCAATAAAACCGTAAAACCATGCAATTAAAAGCCATAAAAGAGTTAGAAGCAGACATCAATTAACTGTTGTGCAAGGATGTGCCCTTTATTCCCTGCATCAGCCTGGCAGAAAAGAAAAAGTTTTCATCAGGCATTTAGAAGTTGGCATAGAAGGTGCCCTCTCTTCTTTCTCTGGGCTCTCCCTTTTTCCCATCCCCTTGATGTCTCTGTCTTCCTGCATTGCCTTCCATGCTCCCATCGCTGATGGTATTATACAATTTAATCCAGGGCACTGGAGGACAAAGATGAAATAAAAATGAAATATGACCAAGAGGTGCTGGTCTGGCAGTGCTCTTAGTCTGTAGCAAAAGCAGCCATCTGGCAGCCTGGGGGCCACATCAACTCGTGGATGGCAGCCAGTTGGCTCACCACCCACCTATCTTCTTTGAGATAAAGAATCTCACGACACGGGCCTAGCCAGTCTCTACGCATCTGGCTTTGGGAGGGAGGGGAAATTGCTAAAAGCACATCGGCTACCCCACCCAATGTATTTCCTGCAGTGTTCCTCCTGCATGTTGACATAGGCCAAGTGAGTAACAGGATAGAGGGAAACAATTTCCCACCCTGTTCTTTCAGGGGTTGTCCAATCCGTCCAATGCAGGGGTTGGGAGCCTCAGGCCTGGAAGCTGAATGTGGCCCTCAAGATCTCTCTGTTTGGCTCTTGAGACTCTTCCCAGGCACACCCCTCAGTGGCCCTATCTTGCACTCTGAATGTTTTTTGCCTGGCTGGAATGTGTCCTTGAGCTCTGATAATACACCTTCTTTGTCTTAACGGGTGGCACTGTGGGTTAAACCACAGAGCTTAGGACTTGCTGATCAGAAGGTCGGCAGTTCAAATCCCAACGACGGGGTGAGCTCCCGTTGTTCAGTCCCTGCTCCTGCCAAGATAGCAGTTCGAAAGCATGTCAAAGTGCAAGTAGATAAATAGGTATCACTCCTGTGGGAAGGTAAACAGCATTTCCGTGTGCTGCTCTGGTTCGCCAGAAGCGGCTTAGTCATGCTGGCCACATGACCCGAAGCTGTACGCCAGCTCCCTTGGCCAATAAAGCGAGATGAGTGCCGCAACCCCAGAGTCGGCCACGACTGGACCTAATGGTCAGGGGTCCCTTTACCTTTAAGGAGCATATGAGTATACAGTGGTACCTCGGGTTAAGTACTTAATTCGTTCCGGAGGTCCGTTCTTAACTTGAAACTGTTCTTAACCTGAGGTACCACTTTAGCTAATGGGGTCTCCTGCTGCTGCCTGCCACCGCGTGATTTCTGTTCTCATCCTGAGGTAAAGTTCTTAACCCGAGGTACTACTTCCCGGTTAGTGGAGTTTGTAACCTGAAGTGTTTGTAATGCGAGGTACCACTGTATATAGAAATGAGCTTACTGTACAAAAGTATCATTTGCATTCGACACTCCGCCCACTTTTGCCTCTGCCCTCATTCCCATGTGTCCCCTGAAAGGTTCCCCAAAATAGAATGTGGCCCTTGGACCAGGGCCAGCCTAAGACATTTTGGCACCTGAGGCGAACCGCTGAATGGTACCCCTCCCTCCCCGCCAGGGAATAAGGGGTGAGTGAAGATCTACCTCAGGAACAAGGGGGCAACAAAGGTCTACATCGGGATCTGCTGTCCCTGCAGATCCGGCTGCCCGAGGCAGTCGCCTCAACTTGCCTCATGAGTGGGCCAGCCCTGCCTTGGGCTGAAAAAAGTTCCCTTCCTGAATCGAATGAATGGCCTCGGGTCTTCTGGGAAGTTTTGAGCTACATCGAGGGCTGAGTGGTATCTGGTTTTCAACCTCGTGATATCTCTCCATCTAAACGTAGATCAGTTTATCACCCAGACCTAGATACAAGAAGGTAAAATACGTTAAAAAATAATAAATGGAAGTGCAAAGTGATTGATCTCGTACTGACTGGCTATGTCTCTCTTGGGTCCTTGCCAGGCACGCTATGTCCAAGCAAAGCTCAGCGTCCATGACCGTTCCCTCAAGGTAGCAACTGTGATCGAGAGCCTGGAGATGGAGATGGAGCTGCTCTGTCTGACTGGAGTGGAGGATCAGCTGCAGGCAGATGTCAGGCCTACTCTGGAAACACTGAGAAATGCCGGCATGAAGGTATGGCTAAACTGCAAATGGAAAGCATAGCATCATTGGTCCGTCCGTCCCGTCCCCCCCCAATCTGACAGTGCAGTGGCAAGAGAAAGTGAGAGATACTGTCATATCATTTCATGGGGAAAAAAAGGGGGCATTTCCCCAGCAATCAGAATACTGAACTTTGTGGCTGAAAACGCTGGCAGCGTTTTATGATATGTAAAATGAACCATGAGAAGTCCTTGATATCTTAAGGATGTAAAAAAAATGAGTATTGTAAATTGTAAAACAGAAAATTTAATCACACACAAACACTGAACTTTGGGAGCTGTGAAAAATGAAGCATCCTGACAACCAAATGTTTGGATCAAATAACAACTGTTTTTATCAGACACATACAAAAATAGCTTCCTGTAAATGCTTGAAGAGTTGTCATTGTTAGCCTCTCACTTTGATACCCAGGAGAGTGTTTGGTTCTAAAGTTTGGAAATTTTCCAAGTATGTGAGTTCAGAAGTAAAAAAAAAAAAATGTAGGAAGAGTGTTCGTTGGTTGGTTGGTTTTAAGATGCATTCACTCTGTTCAGTTAAATTATCTGAGCGTCTTACAACAAAATTTAAGTACAGGCAACCCCCCAATTTATGCAGGGATTGCATTCTGGTCATGTCGGCAAAATGCACATAAGCCTGTTATGCCCTTGTCCTGACCCCATCATGCCCTCTTCTGGGTCCAAAAATAGCCCGCACATGCACGGTAGAGCATTTTTTTGAATTCACACAAAATGGGAGGCACCTGTACATAAAAATTAGCTAAAGCAGCACATCTGTAAAAGCGGAATTAAAAGTTCCAAGGTTGGATTAAACAGAAGAAATGATAAAGGTCTGGCAGCAGAAAGTAGGTGATAGGTAAACCTCCCTAGAGAGTGATCCAAAGCTAGGGTGCCACCAATGAAAAGGCCCTTTCATGGAACCCACCTGTCAATGGTGGAGAACCCAGAGAAGGGCCTCAACCTATGATCATGGAGACCCATGTGGTTTGGGGGCTGTTTTGTTGCACACAGGAAAGCAAGGCAAAGATTGTGTGATCAAGTTTGCTTTAGTGATCAAAGCAAACGCGACCACTTTGCCCTGCCTTTGGTGCACTTATGAAATCTGGGCAACACTGAATCCTTACCTAGCACAATTCTTCTCTTGAGGCTCCTGGGGTGATGTATGAAATATTTTTTTCAAAAAAGTCTGAAACAGTGAATTGTATTGAAATGGCCACCAGAGGGAGCAGAATTGGGAAAAAAAACAAATCATGAGCTGATAAGTTATACTGTACTTACTTTACCATTTACCACTAGGTTTTGATGAGCATGACTGGATGGGAAGTGAAGGGGTTAATAAAGCATTATCTGCCATAGTTTTTAGCCTGTTTTTAACTGGAGATGGATTGTGTACCCTGTGCCTACATACATGAAATTAACTTTTTGATAGTTACCTTTGAGATTTGGGGAGAAGGATAGGTTAAAAATGTTCAGTCTCAGTTCTGAGGTATTCCCAAGGTCCTGTTTGTCCTAACCTGAAAAGGCAGGGCTGCCATCTTACCATATCTGTATCTGGAATGTCTTTTGTTCCTGCCCACACAGAGCCTGTAACATGCCAGCTAGACATCTGTTATCAAATGGAATTCCCATCTGTTGTTTACCCCTCACAGAGCTATAATTCTCAGTACCCTCAACAAACTATAGTTCCCGGGATTCTTTGGAGGCAGAGCCACGTGTTTTCAATGTACGGTATGGGTGATGAACACAGTCTCTTTGGTTTTAGTAGGAATTATACGAATTTTAACTAAAGGCCTATGCATGTATTCTAGCTCCATTAAGTTACTTTAAACTTCTCCACATGATGGCTGTCTCCTCAAGGACTACAAGCGACTCGCTGCGCAGATGGGGCCATATTTCACCCTGCCACCACAAACTTTCCTTGCTGTGTCTCCTATACACAAGGAGGCTGCTGTATGAAGTCAGTAGCCACAGGGAACAATTTAAAATGGCCTTTGTAGAATGCCTGGATCACAGGTGCCAACACCTTTTACATTTCTAAAAATGTCATTGGGTTGACTCTTGAGTTATTTGTTTTTAAAATTGCACAGATCCCAGTATATTATAGAAATCCCTCACCCTTAAAGATGCTTGCTAACTACATTGATGGAGCTTTTTCACATGCAAATACATTGAAAAATGTGTACACACACCCTCAGCTCCACATTGTGAAGTGGTGAACAGCTCCCAAGTTCTGCAGCCTCACACTGTGTAATGTGTAGCTCAGCTATTGTATCCAATTAAAATAAAAATCCATTTTTAAACGAGACTGTTGCTCAAACTGATTCATTTAATGTAAAAACAAAGTAGCTCAAACACACACACACACACACACACACACACATTTTCCTGGATTCCAGTACAAATATAAAAATAGGGTATCTGATAAACCTCCTACAAACTAAGCATTTTGTCAAATGCCTTTTTGTATCATTGTTGATTCCAGGATATTAAATGGTGCTTTTTTATTGTAGGTATGGATGCTCACAGGGGACAAACTAGAAACAGCCACGTGTACAGCTAAGAATGCACATCTGGTAACCAGGACCCAGGACATTCATATATTTAGACTGGTGAGTAATATGAATAAAACTAGCTTACTTAGTTAGCACTTGTCCATGGAGCTACATTATGAATCAAGGGGAATAATTTACACCAGCCCCAATGTGCAGTTAGAATAAAATATGAGTATATTATGCAGACCTAATCTTCCTCTGACTATCGTTGCATTTACACAACACCTAGACCCATCTGATGAATACATCGAAGTTGGACATTAATAGTGGAAAAAGAACGTTCCGAAAAAAGTCTCCCTCGTTTCCTCCTTTGTTTATCCCTCTTGGGATAAAATGATTTCATTCCTGCAGGCACAGTTGACATAGTGAATTTGGATACCTTCTGTAACAACTTAAGAGGCAAAATACAGAGCAATAGGTTTGCTAATTAGTGACCAATGTAAATATGGTTGAGAATTCCTGTCTTCATTAATCTTACTCAGCTCCAGCTCTTTGAGGAAATGCTCTGTGAACATGCTTTTCTGAGGACGCTCAGAAAAATGACAGGTTATAAGATTCAAAAGGAGAAGCCAATACTGGTCCTGTGTTCTGATATTTTAGGACTCCTCCAATTTATTTGATTTGCTTCCACAAAGTGTACACAAAGGGTAGATTATATCTGGTCATTATTGAGCATTTGTTCTGATTTGCTTTGGGGTTGGAGTGTTACACAACAATGAGCATTCATCCTGACATGCTTATTGTTAAGTTGTGGGTGAACATATCAGATGACACAGCGATTCTTCAAACAGCTCTTGTTTGAAGAAGAAGAGGCCAGAACAGAACTGAACTGAAGGGTTCAGTCAGCCTGCTTATATAGAGCTCCAGTACAACGTAACTGTAACAATTTTCTAAAACTATCCAATCACTGAACATCACTTTCGATCCCTTATTTGCATAACTATCTACAGTATCCCCCTGTTGGCCCAGGGTGAGAACTTCAGTACATAACACTTATGAGGTGCTTTTCCATCTTCCTGTTAATCATTCATTCATTCATTCCTGTTAATTAATTCAGTAATTCATTTCAATGCATTTCCCCATTGCTTTCCTAGTGACACAAAGTCCATTTCCTTTTTTTAAAATGTAGATTTGCTGTACTAGGGCAGGTGAGGAACCTCTGACCCTCCAGATGTTTCTGAACTACAACTCCCATCAGTCCTAGTAAGCATGGCCAATGAGAGTTGTCATTCAGCAACGTCTGGAGGGCCAAAAGGTTCACCATACCAAGCTTGGAATCACTCCTACAAAATACTGACATTCTGGAGGAGGCCTGACTAGTAGAGATAGACCGGGGTGCCCAAACTTTTTTCAAAGAGGGCCAGATTTGATGAAGTGAACGTGTGTGAGGGCCAACCAAAGTTGTTGTTGACCTTTTTTTAGGATTGAAGTTGGTGAGCTTTTTAAAAATGATTTTACCCCAGAGGAGTTGTGCTTTTTTACAATTTTACCTCTAAGTTCTTGAGCTTTTGGGGGGATTTTACCCCAAGAAAAAAACTACCACAGATGCTGCATTAAACCAACAGCCGACCGGCGGGCGGGTTTGGCCCCTGAAACGGACCATGGACATGCCTAAGATAGATGCATTTGTCAGTTTCAGCTCTCTCTCTCTCTCAAGTCTCTCACATTGAATTCAGTTAATAATAATAATAATAATAATAATAATAATAATAATAATAATTTATTATTTATACCCCGCCCATCTGGCTGGGCTTCCCCAGCCACTCTGGGCAGCTTCCAAAAAAATATTAAAATACTGTAGTACATCAAACATTAAAAGCTTCCCTAAACAGGGCTGCCTTCAGATGTCTTCCAAATGTCTGGTAGTTGTTCTTCTCTTTGACATCTGCTGGAAGGGTGTTCCACAGGGAAGGCACCACTACCGAGAAGGCCCTCTGCCTGGTTCCCTGTAACTTGGCTTCTCACAGTGAGGGAACCGCCAGAAGGCCCTCGGTGCTGGACCTCAGTGTCCGGGTAGAACGATGGGGGTGAAGATGCTCCTTCAGATATACTGGACCAAGGCCAACATTTCCCCAGCAGCTTGCGATTTTATTCCTCAGGAAAATTCATCAGCATTTTACTGTGAATTCCTAGAGTTGTACAGTAAATAAGAGACCATAGCAAGCCACCCTATTTCCCCCAATATTGCCTCAGGCCGAGGGCGTTCACATCACTTGCTACTTGTTCCTTTTAGACTTGAGATGTGGAATGGGACCTTCTCCATGGAAAGCCATCTCATGGCATTTCTACACTGCCATCTTTAACTGGTTTAATAGGTACTCTCGCTTTCCACAGAGCGCTGGGGATTGTAATTCTGTGAGGGGAAAGTTGAGAAGCTCCCAAGAGAATTCTCAGCTCAGCATGCTGCAATTCTCAGGGTTCTTCGGAGGAAATCAATGCCTGTTGAAAGTGTTATTGGTTTGTAGTGTGGCTATTACCTTAGAAGAATTTATCCTCAGTAGCTCGAGTCCTCAAGTTGTTCAATGCAATATTGACATATAGAATAGTCTGACTAATCTGTTTCAATGACCTGTTCCTGTGCATGTGTTATTATTATTATTAATTATGTGAATTTCTTTCTTTTTTTTGGGGGGGGGGAGTCCCGAAGCAACTTACAGAAAGGTAGAATACAAAAATAAAAAAACCAAGAAAAACATACAGAATACTAAAAGTATCCATGCTCCAAATAAAGTCCTGCTAATTTCAGTGGAACGTACTTAGGAGTAAGTGTTCATTGAAGTAGAGCCTATGAATGTCTAGGGAAGGGTGATGCAGAGGTTGTGATCCAAATGACTTCCTGGCCATGCAATTTTGCATAGCATCTTTAAAAAATAAATAAATCTGATTTCCAAGTTAATTTTAGAAATCTGCTTGGAATGATTCTGAGTGCCTGTGGTTATCTGTTTGCTCTTTCCCAGGTCACCAACCGTGGAGAAGCTCACTTGGAACTCAATGCCTTCCGCCGCAAGCACGACTGTGCCCTAGTGATTTCTGGCGATTCCTTGGAGGTGAGAATGTGGTTGTTGTGGTAGCCATTGCAGCAGGTGAGCTGCTGTTGGTGGTGGTGCGGAAATGTTTATATCCACGTAACTATTTTATCTGTTTTATGGAACAGGTTTGCTTGAAATACTATGAGTATGAGTTTATGGAATTGGCTTGCCAGTGCCCAGCTGTGGTCTGCTGCAGATGTGCCCCAACACAGAAGGCTCAGATTGTACGCTTGCTCCAGGAGAGAACTGGGAAGCTGACCTGTGCTGTGGGTAGGTCACTTCCAGCTTCGTTTTCCAACTGGGCATCTTTGGGTGGTTTTATTTTTACCTGTCTTCATTGGAAAGATTGAGAGACAGAGCAGCTGTGATCTAAATGCCATGTTTCTGGGGGCTCTCAGTTTACACCTTCTGGTTGCACCCACCTGGCTCCCCTTGAAATCCCCTACAATGGTCAGATACCTTCTGGAACAGCACCCCATGAGATGCGAGAGATACTGCCAGAGGTCCCCATCAACCATGCACATCCACTCAGGCCTACCTAGCTCTCTGCACACACAAACAGGCACCTCCCAGCATAGACTACATAAATAAAAGCCATTCTCCCTTGGGTGCTGAATGTCTCCAAGGAGGTTTGGCTCCCTCTACCACTGAAAGGGGCATGGGTGGTGCTGTGGGTTAAACCACAGAGCTTAGGACTTGCCGATCAGAAGGTTGGAGGTTCGAATCCTTGCAACGGGGTGAGCTCCCATTGCTTGGTCCCTGCTCCTGCCAACCTAGCAGTTCGAAAGCACATCAAAGTGCAAGTAGATAAATAGGTACCGCTCCGGCGGGAAGGTAAACGGCATTTCCGTGCGCTGCTCTGGTTCGCCAGAAGCGGCTTAGTCATGCTGGCCACATGACCCGGAAGCTGTACACCGGCTCCCTCGGCCAATAAAGTGAGATGAGCGCCGCAACCCCAGAGTCTGCCACGACTGGACCTAATGGTCAGGGGTCTCTGTACCTTTACCTTTACCACTTGAAAGCAGAAGATGCTGTAAGTTCAAAGGAAGTCGTTGTCTCTGCCTCCCTTTGAGGCTTCAGTTCTGACCCCCCCCCCCAATATTTCACCATATATTGCATGATCAAGAAGGTTTGGCAAGAGCGGGCTTGATTCTCAGTGGCTGGGTTTATAAGGGCAAGGAGGTTTACCGCAGACATCATGCCTAGGTCCCTGATAATATGCAAATTTGTGCATTTCCCCCCTGCTGCCATGGGCATTTCAAACTTGCATATCCTGCTGCAAAGCGATATATGCAAGTTTCTCTATCACTTGCTAACTGGAAGCACAGAAATCATTACCCTGGGCCACTTGCCTTTGCTTTATTAGCCAGACAATATGAGATAAACTCATTGATCCTGCACCAAAGCAAGGAATCCATCTCTAGCACCAGCGCTTGCACTCTCCTGCTATACAAAAATGCTTCAAGGCACCTTTAGCACATTAATAACGGAGTGGAGGCTCTTTTGTGATCAAGCTGAACAGTCCTGCAGTCTAATATAAGCTGCAAGTAAAGATTGGTGTTCCATCAAGATTCTCTATGGTCTTTTTCTCTGTTGCTTCTTGCAGGTGATGGTGGGAATGATGTCAGTATGATTCAAGAGGCAGATTGTGGTGTTGGGGTTGAAGGAAAGGTGAGTCTCTCTCTCTCTCTCTCTCTCTCTCTCTCTCTCTCACCATTTTAGTTTTTAGACAACAATTATATCAATAGCTAATGCACACACAGGGAACCTGTTTTGTTAAAAGGGATGAAATGAGTGTCTGACCTAGTTTATGCAATGAAGTCCTTACTGAATAAGTTGGTATATGCACAAGCTCCATGCACCCAGCACAGCTCCTTCACTCCCTGCTTGTGTACCTGTGGAGACACAGGCCAGGAAGCCACAGTTAACCACAGTTTCTTGTTATGTGCAAACCAGGAAACTGTGGTTAACGGCTTCCAAACAAGCCATGGTTTGGAACGGTGAAATTATCCTCCTGACAAAGTCAGTTCTGCCCATGGTGATGTATGTTTCCCACATTAAGATACCACTTGGTAAATGTGCAACCCTAGAACATTTTACGACCTGCCAAGAGTTTGTGAATGCAAACAAGGAGCAAAAGCAAGAGGTCTGTTCTGCTCTGGTGAGCTGCTGTGCTTGATTGCTGGCTTGGTAGCAGTTTTGGTAGAGTTCAGCTTGGTAGATCACAAGTTGTGCAGGCCTAACCTACTTTTCTGAGTGGTTGTGAGGATGAAAGGGTAAAATGATGTGTACCGACCTAATCTCTTTGAAAGTAGGGTGGACTAAAAAATCTAACCATAAAACAAAGCCATAAATAACTGTGAAAAATGGACCAAACACTCATAAGGCTGTAATTATGTGCATGCTTACCTGGGAGTAAGCCCCTCTAAACACAGTTTGACTTACTTCTGAGTAAACAGACATAGGCTTGCACAGCACATTAGACATACCGTATTTTTCGCTCTATAACACGCATCTGACCATAACACGCACGTAGTTTTTAGAGAAGGAAAACAAGAAAAAAATATTCTGAACGAAACAGTGGGTGCATGATTTTTATGGTTCATGCTGTGGCCACAGACATGTGATCTGATGGTGAGTTTGGGGTAGCCCAGTGCAAAAATCCTGAGGATCCATGTGGATCCGTGCTTTGTAACCACGTTTTAAGTGGGGAGGGAAGGAAAAGCACTCAAGGGACAAGGAGCACGCGTGGAGAAGGAGCTTTTCGGCGAGCTGAGCGGGGAGGAGGGAGGGAAAGAGCACTGTTGCTTTAAAGGTATACTTAAGGTACTTGCCCTGTGCCTGGGTTTTTTTCCATTTAACAGTTTGCAGCCTTTTCCTTCTGCTCCTTGTTTTGAGGCAGAATAGATTTGAGCAAGTGAGGAGGACTTGGATTGCAGGGGATTCACCATTAGCTGTGTAAAAGCGCTCCTCCTTGTAGCCTGAGTGATAAGCAGCCACCAGCAGCAATAGAGTGGAGCACAAAAAAGCGGTAGGGGCACTAGGACCCAGACAATGCTCGAATCTATCCTGCCTGAAAACAAGCTGCTCCCTCCCAGCGGATCAGCTGAGACGCGGGGATTTGCGAAGTTTTCCCCTCTCCCTCATCCCCAGCCTTTTTTTTTTTAACTTCCTGGTTTTCACTGCGTGGCTCAGAGCTCGAGGTTGGTTTTATTTTGCTGCTGGTTGCTTAAATTTTATCTTTCCTGCCGTCCCTCTGCAGCCTCATTGCTCTGTTTAGAGAGCGCACGGACCTTTGCTAGCGTCTGTCCCTCCTCCCGTGTAAGCGGCTGCTGCCCGCTTTGCTGCCATGGCTCTCCTTCCCTCCCTCCTCCCCGGCTCCAGGTCGCTTTAAAGCAAGCAAAGCGAGAGCCTCCTAGAGTGTGTAAGCGGCTCCCGCTTTGCTTGACTGACGGCAGCCATGGCTCCGATCCGTGCATTCGCTCCTTAACACGCACAGGCATTGTCCCTTACTTTCTAGGAGCAAAAAAGTGCGTGTTTTGGAGCGAAAACTACGGTATATCTGCAATTTATTGTTTTTTAAAGTCTTATTGCCCTTTTGTAAAAGTGCCAGAGATGACCACTTTGTTTCTCAAAGGAGGCTGTAGCAGAGTCTTGAGGCCATTGTGATAAAGGTTCTGAATCTTGCTTTTATAGCTCTAACCTCTCCTAATGATGGCATATGAAGCCGGGCTTAAGCTCCTGACCACAGCTGGCACTCCAGCTGAGTAAGGGATAGGCAGGTGCCACAGAATTCGGATTGTATCTGTTTCCCTATGGCAGGATATGTTTTGCTGCTATCTTGTGGTCTGATAGGTTGTTGCTTTTCTTAATTATTTCTTGGTGTACCTAGGAAGGAAAGCAAGCTTCCCTTGCAGCAGACTTCTCCATCACTCAGTTTAAGCATCTGGGCCGGCTACTGATGGTGCACGGACGGAACAGCTACAAAAGATCTGCAGCCCTCAGCCAGTTTGTGATCCACAGAAGCTTGTGTATCAGTACAATGCAGGCAAGTAACACCACAGCATCTTCACTTTTCTTCTCCCTGTTTAAGAGAGCACGACTGATGTCCAAAAGTTAAAAACAGTATTTTTACATTGTGGCGCTGTGGGTTAAAGCCTCAGCACCTAGGACTTGCCGATCGAAAGGTCGGTGGTTCGAATCCCTGCGGCGGGGTGCGCTCCCGCTGCTCGGTCCCAGCGCCTGCCAACCTAGCAGTTCGAAAGCACCTCCGGGTGCAAGTAGATAAATAGGGACCGCTTACCAGCGGGAAGGTAAACGGCGTTTCCGTGTGTGGCTCTGGCTCGCCAGAGCAGCGATGTCACGCTGGCCACGTGACCCGGAAGTGTCTCCGGACAGCGCTGGCCCCTGGCCTCTTAAGTGAGATGGGCGCACAACCCCAGAGTCTGTCAAGACTGGCCCGTACGGGCAGGGGTACCTTTACCTTTAATACGTCACGAAGTCGATTCAGTGTAGCGTCTTGCTTCTGTTAAAACTGAAAATGTGTCTTATTTTTATCGGAGCTGCGAGGTTTAAGCTTTCCAGTTGGTAACATGATTAAAATCTCAATAATAATAATAATAATAATAATAATAATAATAATAATAATAATTTTATTTATATCCCGCCCTCCCCAGCCGAAGCCGGGCTCAGGGCGGCTAACAACATTAAAACAGTATGACATTATAAAACATTATAAAAATGAATTAAAATCAAAATTGATGGCAACCATAAACTAAAGCTTTGTAAAGATTGCCAGAGGAGGGGGTCAGGCTGCGCCCTGACCAAATGCCAGGTGGAACAGCTCTGTCTTGCAGGCCCTGTGGAAAGATGTCAAGTCCTGCAGGGCCCTTGTCTCTTGTGACAGAGCGTTCCACCAGGTTGGAGCCGCAGCCGAAAAAGCCCTGGCTCTAGTTGAGGCCAGCCTAACCTCTCTGAGGCCTGGGACCCTCAAGGTGTTTTTATTTGAAGATCGTAAGTTCCTCTGTGGGGCATACCAGGAGAGGCGGTCCCGTAGGTACGAGGGCCCTAGGCCGTATAGGGCTTTGAAGGTTAAAACCAGCACCTTAAACCTGATCCTGTACTCCACCGGGAGCCAGTGCAGCTGGTATAGCACCGGATGAATGTGATCTCTAAGCGAAGACCCCGTAAGGAGTCTCGCTGCGGCATTCTGCACCCGCTGGAGTTTCTGGGTCAGTCTCAAGGGCAGCCCCACGTAGAGCGAGTTACAATAATCCAGTCTGGAGGTGACCGTCGCGTGGATCACAGTGGCTAGGTCAGGGCGAGAGAGGTAAGGAGCCAACTGCTTAGCTTGGCGGAGATGAAAAAATGCCACCTCTGTTGTAGCTGCAATCTGCGCCTCCATGGAGAGGGAGGTATCGAAGATTACACCCAAACTCTTAACGGACGGTGCTGGCACTAATTGCACCCCCGCAAGATGGGAGTTGCCCCCTCAGTCCCATGTCGTCCCGTCCCAGCCAGAGGACCTCTGTCTTCGAAGGATTTAACTTCAGCCGGCTCCCACGTAACCATCCATTAGTTAATAAATAAGGGGTTGCGGTTGGCAAAGGCTCAGGGCTGGCCCTATCTGTTCCTATAGTGATGGAGCAGAGTCATGGACCCACCCACCCAATGTCAAGATGACTGCACCAGACCAAAGGCTTACCTGGTTCCAACATCCTTGTCTCACAAGGTCCATCCAGATGTCCATGGCAAGCCCACATCTGGGACCTGGGTGCAACAGTGCTGTTCCCACTTACTCTTCTCAGCAAGTGGTACTTGCAAAGGCATGCTGCCTGCAAGAGCAGAGACAAAGCATAACCATCATGGCTAGTAGCCATTTATAGCCATATCCTCTGACAACTAACCACTGTAAATGGATATTTAATTTTGTTTCCCACCTAAAAATAAGTCCAACAAGGTATCCTATAATCTACAACAGTAAAATCCAAGAACCAGTAGCATAAAGGCAGACTGTATTCCTATACCTGCTTACCTAGGAGCAAGCTCTAGTGAAGTCATTGGTGGAATTCTGCTTTTTAACTTACCCAAAACTTGAAAATAGACATTCCCCTCTCCCCATAGTACCTGAAGGCCAGCTGTGAAGGCTCTGTGTATCTTGATTATGTGCGCCAACAGTGAGACAGAGTTTGAATTCGGTGTCCAAATAGTTCTGTGAAAACATCCATGACCTTTTTTTTGCGTCCCAAAGAAACTTCAGACCTGTTGATCGTCAGGATACTTAAGCATGTGTCAGATGATGGGCAATGGGAGTAATTGCTTTTGAGGAGAGAGAGAATAGGTAGGATGGAATGCAGAACACAAGTCTGCATGTTCTGTGATTAAAGCACAGCTTGCTACCTCTCTAGTTCAGCTCACGTTGAGTCTTCCTCGTGTGGAAACAATAGCTTTTTAAGAATTAAGATGGTTTGAGAGGTGCTGCTTTAAATCCTGCACATGACAGCACCTTTTTCTTTGTCACCTGTGGTCTTTTCAAACAGGCATTGTAGGTTTCTCAAACTATATTTTTTAAAACGTGGAATGAGTGTGTACGTCGGGAAAGCCAATATAGGAATCCACAGTTGTTGTTGAACTATAATTTCCACCATTCCTGGCTGTTGGCCATGCTGGCCAACAGGCTGATGGGAGCTGGAGTCCAAGAACATCTGGAAGGCCACAGATGAGAGAGCGCTCAGTTGATAAAGCATGAGACTCTTCATCTCGGGTTTGTGGGTTCGAGCCCCATGTTGGGTGAAAGATTCCTGCACTGCAGGATGTTGGACTAGATGATCCTTGTGGTCCCTTTCAACTCTACAATTCTGTGATTCCCCATCCCTGATTTAAAGCCTGCAGCTGACAGACTGTAAAGAAAACATGTAGATTAGTGTTCACTGAAAACCAGGTACTCAGGCTGTCTGACAAAATGCACCAAGTGAAAATCATGCATTTGTCAAGTAAGCATTGTAGCTTTTTGAAACTATAAAGTGGGATGTGTTTAAATGCCATGAGCATCCCTTCTTCAAATCACATTTAGCTCATGTCTGCCTTCAGTCCCCAAGTGGCGAGTTCCAATCTTGCTCCGCTTCTGTGAATTGCCACAGAATTCCCATTGCCATGTGAGCCGTCTGGATGGATCATTGCTGTTGAACACATCTTTGCTTCGAAGCCTAAAGAGTCTTTCCATTTTTGTTTGTTCTGCAGGCTGTTTTTTCTTCGGTATTCTACTTTGCATCCGTCCCTCTCTACCAGGGCTTCCTCATTATTGGGTAAGAACCAAACACTCCCCCCCAAAAAATATGTAACTAGGAAGTCTGAAATGCAAGGAGGCTAGTTTTGAAATCCTTGTATGTCTGAAGCATTCACGCCCTCGTGTGTCGCTGTCTACAATGCGGACTGCCTTCCTTCCTGCTATAGCTGCTGTTATCAGAATAAGAGATGAGACTTTGAAGGCTCACATTTTCAAAGCAGCAATTAATCCCACAATCATGATAAGCACATGGACCTTATTAGGAGCAATTTCAGCTCTTATGGCAACTTTTATTTGAGAACCAGGAAGAAAAGGTTTAATTTGCTCAGAAGTCCCTCTTTTGGAAGAAAAGCAGGATGTAAATTTTAAAACTAGTAAATTAACCTGGGCAGCCAATGCTTTTCTAACATGAGCCCTTTTTTTATTCAAGAAAGCACAACAGATACATATGTCCCACTTCACATGTTTCTGACCTAAGGTCTGTCATTGTAGCAGAAGAATTAATACTGAGCATTGGCTGAGCATTGGCAAACATTGGTTTTCAGTGTTAGGGCCTGTGTCTTAGACAACATCACACATTTCACGGCAACACAACAAAATTTGCCTCAAAGTCTGCTTTTGCTAGGGAGGAGCAGCTAGTTCTAACCCCTGATGAGCGGCTCCGTGTGATATCTATGCTGTGCAAATGTGTTTGCCACATTTATGCTTTTAGATTGCACATAAAACACATTGCACTTTTTTTAGAGAGAGAGAGAGAGAGATGCATTTCAGATGTGAAGCAGCTCTTGGACAGCAGCCTCAGGGTGGGGTTGTAGTTCAGCAGTAGGACACATGCCTGGGATGGAGAAGGTTGGGGGCAGGATTCAATCTATGGCATTTCCATTTAAAGGGGTCAGGTGACAAGACAATGGAAAAGACTTCTGCCTGAGACTGTAGAAAGCCAGTCAGAGTAGACAATACTGGTATGAGTGGCTAAATATTCTGATGTGGCAAATTCCTATGATATCCTATTTATAACAGGAGCTTTCATTTCACTTTTGTTTTTCCTTTCCTGAAGCATGCACTTCCATCTCCTGGAATATGAATGTTCAAGGCTGTTTAAAAACGAGGGTTTTGTGGGGTTTAATTATGCATTTGTGAAATGACACCCATGCATTTTCTGTGCCTTCCAATTATTTTATGCAGTACACTGATAATAGAGACAGGGAAAGTGCATGGGATTGTGGATTAGGCAGAATTTGGGATCCGGGCTATTAGCCTTGGCACAAATGAAATTAGAAATGCATGTCTGTGCATGGAACTCATATATATGTAGTGGTGGCTATTAGCAAGAAACATTTTTAAAAGAAGCTCTGGGTGGTATCCAATGCACTCATTCTGTTGGCAAAGGAGTTCTTGCTTGTACAATGGTGCTTTTCCTCCCATCTCCTCCCTGTGTGTGCACCCTGCTCCAGAGGGCGGGGGAACCCCCAGAACAAATTTAGGGGGTTTGTGGGGGAGAAGGCGAGGGAGGGGAAGTTCTACTGTGCAAGCAAGGATCCTTGTACTGCCTTAACAAGTTACTTGGTGCTGCATTGGATACAACCCTCTGTGGAGGAGGAGAGGTGAGAAGAGGCTTAAACTTCATTGCTGATCTCATCCTGGGTCAAACCCAAACCCTTTAAGTGGCCAATGACATTCAATTGCGAGAGACAGCATAGAGAAATGTAGAAATCAACAAAAACAACTCTCCCCATTCTGCTTATGTTTGCCACCCCTCAGTCAGATTTGTCGAGGTGGGAGAGGAGGTGTTGAATCCATGTGGAAATCAATGGGGATCTCTTCTGTTGTTGCTTTCAGGTATTCTACACTCTATACTATGTTTCCAGTGTTCTCTTTAGTGCTGGACAAAGATGTCAAATCAGAAGTTGCCATGCTGTACCCAGAGCTCTACAAAGATCTTCTGAAGGTTTGATACATCTTGTGTTGTGTTTTCATCTTCTGTCTTCAGGTTTATGCTCAAGATCACATACAGAAATGTGCATTAGACTGACGTTCATTTTGTTTCCCTGTCCTCTTTCATTTCTTTAGGGAAGGCCCTTATCATACAAGACATTTTTGATATGGGTTTTGATAAGTATTTACCAAGGTAAGAGCCTGTCTGTCCAGGTACCTCTCAGTGAATTGTTTGAAATGAATTGTTCAAATCTCATATTTTCCCAGATTAGGTGGAAACAACAAACACTGACTTGAATAAGCAAATCTACTAAATTGAATATTTGCGCATAATAAATTCTGGTTTTTATAGGTTTGGAAGAAAGGCAATGAGCTCTGCAGAGATTTATATCTACACAAACACATGCTCATTCCCTGACCACTGGAAGTCCTGTTCAGTTTCCTTCTGGCTTCTCAGATTTCCCCAGACATTGGCTGCAATCCTGCTTCCTCCATGTGCAGAGAGCAGCGTGCAGAGGGGCTGTCAGGGTGGTGGTCTGGAGACAAGAGCAGCTCAGTCTCCTGTGTCTACCTGAGCAATGAGGCCAAGGAACCAAGCCACGATCAGCAGCATTGTAGGACTGGGTAGAACCCTATCTGGCTCTTACATCACCTGACCTCTGTTGAGTGGTCCATTCTAATACCACCATATGGCCATTGACAGTAATGACATTATCTAATAATGGCGCCTCCACAATTGATTATATAATCGTGTCGTATGATCTTCAAAACAAAGTTTTGGAATGCAAAGTGGAGGAGCGCTTAGACAGTGACCATCTGCCATTAAGTGCACTCGTAGTTGCGGGAAAGGATTTATCCTGCGCTGAGAAAATCGAACATTCGAGCCCTACAGCTTTGGAGCTCAGATATTCTCGTATCAGATGGACAGATGAACTGCATAAGGAAATTTCAAGTAGGCTGTGTTCAAAGGAATTCCTCATTAAGAGAGATAACCTTATAACTTCCTCAAGCCATGAATTAAAAATAAATTTATTTCAGGAGTTAATTTCACTCCTTCAAGATTCCCTGAAGGAAAAAAGGAACAGGTCAAGTAGGCAATCCTCAGTATATAAAAACTCCAAACCCTGGTTTGATCAAGAATGTCAGGACATGAAGCTAAACTTACTGAAAAAATACAAGAATTATAGATCTGCCAACCTACCCCAACTCCCCACGGTCTGGTTTGAAGATAAACGAAATTATAAAATCCTGATCAAAAACAAAAAACTCCTGGCACAGAAAAGAGAATGGAAATGCCTAATAGATGCATCCAGAGAGAGAGACTCGGCCACCTTCTGGAGAATGGTAGCAAATGGAGTGCGATCTACCTCCTCAGAAGTGGAGTATACTATACCTGCAGGGACATGGGAGGCATTTTTCCAATCTTCATATTCAGCTCTGCCCTTGACACAGCCACTAACACAGTGTGAGGCAGGTGACGAGTGGCCTCCGGTGTCGGTTGCGGAGGTCAGGAGGCTTATTCAGGCACTCAAACACAGAAAAGCCCCGGGAGCAGATAATATCTCTCCTGAGCTTCTTAAAGCCAATGTTGACTGGTGGGCCCCAGTCCTTGCCAGCCTATTCACCAGCATAGATCAAACAGCAATAATACCAGAGGACTGGGGATTGGCAATCATCGTTCCCATATTCAAGAAAGGCTGTAAACTTGATCCAGCCAATTACAGACCAATCAGTCTCTTAAGCATCATCAGCAAACTCTATGCAACTCACTTACGTGGAAAGTTTGCGGACTGGCTGGAACGGGAGCACATCCTTAAGGAAGCCCAGGCTGGTTTCAGGGCACATAGATCAACTCTAGACCAAGGACTGGTATTGCAACATCTAGTGGAGAAATACACCTCAAAGAAAGGAGGCTCCCTCTATGTAGCCTTTATAGACTTCAAATCAGCTTTCGATTTGATACCCCGGCACAGACTTTGGGAAAAATTAAATGCCACAAACATCGACAGACGTCTTTTGCTTCTCATCCGTAGATTACATGAAAATACTCGGATTCGTGTTAGATGCGACCGTTATGGGAACCTATCAAAGGAAATCCAAAGTTTCCATGGTGTCAAGCAAGGCTGTGTTCTTGCCCCTATTTTATTTAATTTCTATATAAACTCCTTAGTCGGAAAGATGGAGGAAGCAAGTACTCACCCCCCAAACCTAAATAATATACCAATTCCAGTCCTTTTGTACGCAGATGATGCGGCACTTATTTCCTTCTCTTGTGTGGGCCTAAGAAAACTTTTACGAGCTCTTACAGAGTATTGCGAAGCCGAAGACCTAATAATAAATTACACTAAATCAAAAATTATGGTGTTCTCCAAGAGAAAACTCCGACATAAATGGAAAATTAATAACCAACCTATTGAGCAAGTAACATCTTTTAGATACCTTGGAATAATCTTTGATGAGAAGGGATCTTGGTGCCATCAGATTAAGAATTCCATTGCAAATGCGCAAAGATCTTCTAGAGCTATCATAAGATTCTTCTACAGAAAAGGAGGTCAATATGTTCCTGCTGCCTCCCAGGTCTTTGTCGCAAAAATACTTCCACAACTGATGTATGGCACCCAGATATTCAATTGTCAAAAACTTAAGTCCCTGGAATCTGTACAAACTAAATTTTACCGCTCCCTACTAGGGCTACCTACCTGCGTTTCCAACGCAGCCATTAGGCTGGAGGTAGGTCAACTCTCTATAAATGCCAGGATATGGATCTTGAAGATTCACCTCTGGCTAAAACTTATATTTTTCCCAGTGGGAGTGGCTCCATTGACTCTATTAGACCCGTTCCAGTCTAAATGGAGAGTGTCGCTTTATGGAAAATTGAAGGGCCTGGGGCTTTCCTCACAAGAACTTATAGCCTCAGGTTTTGAAAAGGCTAAAAGGATGGTGAGCCAGCGAATAGGAGATGCAGAGCTTCAGGATCATATGAGCAAGATAGATAAATATCCAGCCATCCAAGATTATGGAAAAGGGTTTAATCTAACACCATATTTGCTGGATCTACAAATCGCAAAATACAGGCGGGCGTTTACCCTTACCAGATTTGATGTACTGCCATCTGCCTTACTAAAGGGCAGATACGAGGGCAAACCCTATGCTGAACGAGTTTGCCCATGTGGTCTGAAAGAGGTGGAAACGGCTTTACATGTGTTGCTACACTGCGACCTTTACGGGGATATTAGGTCACTGTTTATCTCCCCCATCGTTCAGAAATTTCCAGGTCGATCTGAACTTCAGCGGCTGAAAATCCTACTAGGAGATAAAAACCCAGAAGTAACACTGAAAGTGGCCAAATTTTCTGCGGCTGCGATCAAGCGGAGGGCATTAGCTGTAAAAAAGTAAAAGACTTGACCCCTGGACAAGCCCCCTTATCTTTTAAGCCTATACATATATTGCAGTGCATAAATGTGCATATATGTGTGTGTGTGTGTGTGTGTGCATATGTGTTGCTTTTTATGTATAATTTTACAATTTTTTTTTTTTTTTTTTTTTTTTTTTTTTTTTTAAATTGACACCATTACTCCCTTTGTAAACTATTGTTGTTCCATGTTTCTCTGGTCTATGACCGTAATAAACTCATTTCCATTTCCATTTCCTTCTTCTTTTGGCTATTCAAACAATACCACCATATGGCCATTGACAGTAATGACAATGCAGCTCAGCAAAGACTAAGCCAACAGGTGCCTCCTCCAGCAAACCAGTCACAGTAGCACAGAGCACAAGGAGCTTACTGCTTCTGCTACAGCCTAAGTGAATTGCTCGTGATGCCTTTCTATAGGGGCTCCCACTGAACCCTACTGTGCCATGTCCAGTTCATCATTAGCACTCTCCACGCATCCCTTCTCTGTGTGGTATAGACATTAGAGTGTTAGACTTGGACCTGGGAGACCAGGGTTCAAATCCCCACTCAGCCATGAAACTCACTGGGTGACCTTGGGTCAGTCACTCATTCTTGGGCTACAGTGAAAGGCCTACACTGAAAGAGCTAGATTGGCTCCCAGTACGTTTCCGAGCACAATTCAAAGTGTTGGTGCCAGTGTTCAAAACTCCCATTGTTCTAGGAGCATTTTGCAAGAGGGAATTTCATTAGCGCAAGCAGTTTCTGAGCTCTGGGCGCAGTACTGCACCTAAGATTTCAGATTAAAACTGCAGAGTGAAGGAAAGGAGGACCTGTTTCTGCCTCCTACTCTCTGAAGACTGGAGAAGACCCTCTTAAGAATATTAGGGAGGGCAAGCAGGGAAAGGACTAGACCATGTGAAAAATGAACATAGTATTTTAGCTGCAGTTTATTCATTTTCAGCACTGCATTCTTGCTTTAAAAAAAGCACACCTAGACATTCCGTTGTTGTGCCCATAACCTAGGATTAAGGTGCCATTTAGCTCCTAGTTTTCATATCTCAGTTTCTAACACTGGTTGGTGCTGATCTTTAAAGCCCCAAACAGGTTCGGCCTTGTATACCTGAAGGAGCATTTTCAGCCCCATTTTTCATACCCGGACACTGAGGTCCAGCTCCGAGGGCCTTCTGGCGGTTCCCTCATTGCAAGAAGTGAAGCTACAGGGAACCAGGCAAAGGGTCTTCTCAATAGTGTCACCAACCTTGTGGAACACCCTCCCATCAGATGTCAAGGAGATGAATAACTATATAACCTTTAGAAGACACCTGAAGGCCACCCTGTATAGGGAAGCTTTTTAAGGCTTAATGTTTTATTATGTTTTGATATATGTTGGAAACCACCCAGAGTGGCTGGGGCAACAAAGTCAGATGGTCAGGATACAAAATAATAACTATTATTATTATTATTATTATTATTTTATTAGCTACCTCACAGAGTTGGGGGTATGTGTTTTCTGCTCTGACCTATTTGAAGGGAAGCTGGAATATAAATGTAAGTTTGAGAAAGTACATAACTGATGGCTGGATGCTTCAGGGTGGATTTGCTGTGCGGTTAATGCTTTAGATGTAATGTCACAAAAAACATCAGCGAGTGTTGCAGAGGGGACCATAATGGCTTCCAAGGAAGCCATTCTAGTTCTGCACCCTTCACTCTGCATAGCAGCCATTGTCCATCAGTTAACTTCACATTCAGAGGTGCTAAGTTATACCCAGTTCATTGATTGCCTTTTTAATTTGAAAAGGAGGACCAGGAATATATTACATTTTAAGAGGGTCAGAGAAGAATTGGAGAGTTGGCTGCAACAGCAATTACTTTTCAAGGGCTAAATCAATACTATAGAGCAGTGTCTTGGCCTTCGCAGAGATCACACAGCTCCCGGACAGTCAGAAAGAGTGAGACATCGTGGGAAAGCTTTCCAAGCCAAGAGCCTTCTCCTGTTACATTCTGTTGGTCAGATGACCTCACCCCTTGATGGATCACACCATGCAATTTTGGCTAGTAGTTATCGCTCAAGATCAGGGATGGCCCAAAACTGAGCAGTACCCAGATGGTGGAAAATTTACTCCCCGGGTCTGTGTTTTATGGCTTGATCTTGAGTCACTGGTAGAATTGTTCTTCAAACAAGCATAATGTGATGTCTGTGGATTAGTCATCAGTGCAGATTACTCATGCTGATGACATGAGTTATGTCTGCAGCTGAGGATCTGGGACGTTGTGTAGCTATTCTCAGATCAGCCAGAAGTAGGATGCAAAATGATTCTCAGTCTTTCTCTCCCTAACCATTCTCAAAAAATACGTTTCCTTGAACATAAGTCCTACTGAGTTCATTGAGACTTCTTAGCATGCTTAAGACTGGTGACAAAATTAGCTTCAGAATCTCACCACAGCCCTGAACGCACTGAGAAATCTTGGTCAAACTCTCGCTCTCTCAGCCTAACCTGCCCCCACCTTCAGTGTGTGAATATTATTACAGGTCTACCTAGTTGCAGGGCTTTTGTAAGGTTAGCCAGGATAATATGTCAGAAGGGGAGAACCTGTGGCCATCCAACCTGTTGCTGGACCATTGACCCTAGCAGCATGGCCCAATGGTCAGGGATGATGGGAGTCATAGTCAACAACACATGAAGGGCCAAAGGTTCCTCGCCTGTGATGTATTTTGCTGGTTAATAATATAATTGTTCATAATAATAATAAGTGTTTTGAAAACTCTTCAGCTACTGTATAATACTAAGATACTGTCTAGCACAGGCATAGGCAAACTCTGGCCCTCCAGATGCTTGGGACTACAGCTCCCATCATTCCTAGCCAGCATGACCAGTGGTCAGGGATGATGGGAGTTGTAGTCCAACAACATCTGGGGACCCACAGGTTGAGAACCACTGAGCTAGAGGAAGGAAGGAAGTCTTCTGTATTTTCTTGTTCATGGAAGGGTCATAGCTCTGACTAGCAAGTCCCACTGATTTCAGGGAGACTGCTCAAAGTCTGGATCCAACCCACTGTATTTTTTACATTTTTGTACTTTATTTAACCCCTCCTTTCTCTTCCGTCCACTTGCAGGCAGCATCATTATGTACGGCGCATTGCTGCTCTTTGAATCTGAGTTTGTCCACATTGTGGCTATTTCCTTCACGTCCTTGATCCTCACTGAGCTGTTGATGGTGGCGCTGACAATCCAGACGTGGCATTGGCTCATGATAGTGGCAGAACTACTCAGCCTTTCCTGCTACATTGCCTCGCTGGTCTTCTTGCACGAGTTTATTGGTAATAGCTGTTGCTCTGAATTTCTCAAAATTTCTTCGGTCAAATGTAAAGCCAGGGCTAGTTCTGGAAGCCAAGGTACTTCTGGAAATGGATTTAGGGCACGGGCTCTAGGGCAGCTAGAATTAAAGAACTGACCATCTTCAATATTGAAAGCAAGCGGGGTGCCATGTGGATTTTCCATCCCATACTCCAAATGTTCAACTGCAAACCCATGAATTGTAATGGGCAAAGAAAGTGATGAATTGGTGTTAGAACAGATGTACAAAACCTGTGATCTACAAGACTGCCCAGACAGTTAATTTCATTCATTAGCCCATTGATAGGTCAAGATGGTGATGGGCAGTTATAATATGGTTACCAGATTTTGTTCAATGAATCTGGGGACACTTTTTTTCTTTTTCTTTTTTAAGCTGAGTAGCAACAAGGAGTCAGTAGTGGGGATGGTGAGGCAAAATACCCTGGGCCCAAGCACACAAGCATATTGTATAAAGGTGCAAAGCCCTTCTTTTGCACCCTGTGAAAAATAAATGCGCAGAGTTTTTAAAAAACTGGGCAACGGCCACCCGCCCGCAACTCCCGAGCCTCCCCCGATCTCCTTCCCCCTTTGTTTTGACTGATCGGGGGAGGCTTGGGAGTCTCAGGCAGTGGCTGTTGCCCAGTTTTAAAAAACTCTGCGCAATTATGTTTCACAGGGTGCAAAAGAAGGGCTTTGCACCTTACCTGGCAGAGAAACCGCATGCCCTGCACCCCTCCTGGGCAACGGCCACCCGCCCACAACTCCCGAGCCTCCTCCAATCTATCAAAACAAAGGGCAAAGGGGGAAGAGATCTGTACCACCGGATCTCCCCGGTTACCCTACGGCAGTGGCAGCAGCAGCAGCAGCAGCAGCAGCAGCGAGCAGCTCCTGAAGCCAGCCAGAGCCAACTGCGCTACCATACTGGCTCCAGGCTGCTGAGACTACCACTGCCGTGTTTCCTGGGGACAGATTTGCAAATCTGGGGACTGTCCCCGGGAACCAGGGACGTCTGGCTACCCTAAGTTATAAGCTACTGTTGTAAGTTTTTGCAGAGGAGTCACCCCTATCCTATAAAAACATTAGCATAAGTAAAGCCCTCTTGTATCAGACCAAGAGGCCTGTCCCCCACAGTAGCCAACATATTTTATTCATTTGCTTACTCTGTTTAAAGGCC
Organism: Podarcis cretensis; assembly: GCF_951804945.1. Taxonomy (NCBI): domain Eukaryota; kingdom Metazoa; phylum Chordata; class Lepidosauria; order Squamata; family Lacertidae; genus Podarcis; species Podarcis cretensis. Next base: position 18,822,049 of record NC_137175.1, read on the forward strand.
ACCCTTCATTCCAAGGTGCCAAAATACAGGCAGTTAAAATTAAACAATAATATTTAAAAGCAGCAAACACAATTTCCATACAAGTAAAACGGCAGCCACAATAGAAATCCAATCCAATGTACCTCTCCCTTACCAAAGAGCCTGAGCAAAGAGGCAAGTCTTTGGCTGATGATGCAATGACAACTGGGACATGGTGAGACACACTTCAGAGGGAAGGCTGTTTCCGAGGCATGGGGCCACCACCATGAGAATTCACCACAGATCTCAGAGATGGCTAACAATAGCCCTCTCCTTGTAATAATATAGAAAAGTCTATAAGGTCTCTTTTCTTGCATCCATTATTAGTCTAATCTTTCAGTGGAAATGGAAAAAAGGAAGTCATGGAAGGGCTGACAGAACAGGGGGAAACATAAGGAAAATAACTGCTAATTTGCAGAGCGGTCTAAAATTGCAATGAAACAATATATCTACCTCCATTCCAAAATATGCAGCTGTCAATGCTGAATTAAAAGTTGTGTTTCCAGAACTTCAACTTTGAAGATTCATTGCCCCCGCTTTGAAGACCTTAGTGTGATGCTCTTGTCAGTTTCTTTCAACTTTAAGTGTTTGCTTTCTGCTGCAAAGATTGAAAACTTGCTACTAGTTACCAACTTTCATTTAGAAATTCAAAGCATAAGTAACATTGTTGTTGTATTTTAGCAATCACATTTTAAATATGGAAGCTTGATATTTTTTTAAAAAATTGTATACTGTATTTTAGTATGGTTCCATTGCTGTTTTAAGAGGATCCAGTTCCTCGTTTACAGCTAACCTGAAATTATTTTATTGAAACAGCACTTTAGGCAGTTAGCTACTTCATCAGAGTGGAACTGATGAAATTCGTTCATGGAATGCTTACACCCAGATTTTTTTTTTTAAGGGCATTTAAGTGTGCTTTAGGGACATGGGTGGCGCTGTGGGTTAAACCACAGAGTCTAGGATTTGCCAATCAGAAGGTTGGCGGTTCGAATCCCCGTGACGGGATGAGCTCCCGTTGCACGGTCCCTGCTCCTGCCAACCTAGCAGTTCGAAAGCACGTCAAAGTACAAGTAAATAAATAGGTACCGCTCTGCTGGGAAGGTAAACAGCGTTTCCGTGCGCTGCTCTGGTTCTCCAGAAGCAGCATAGTCATGCTGGCCACAAGACCTGGAAGCTATATGCCGGCTCCCTTGGCCAATAAAGCGCCGCAACCCCAGAGTCGGCCACGAGTGGACCTAATGTTCAGGGGTCCCTTTACCTTTTACTAAGTATGCTTTGAAAAGGGGCTGTGCTTTCTTCTCAAATTTGTGTTTAAAAAAAAAGCTAAGAAAAGTACTTCTGATACTGTATTCTAACAATACAATCTTATACATGTCTACTCAGAAGTAAGCCCTGTTGCTATCAATGTGACTTCCAGGAGAATGTGGCATTTTCCAATGTTCAGTTCATAATATACATAAATGTCCCTTCAAAGTTGGAGGAAAACTGAGTGTGAGCATTCCATTACTTTATTCCTTTCTTTGAACTTGTATTTGCTTTTAAAAAATTAATATATTTAGCAGAAGAACATTTAACAAACCATGCCTCACATGGAAATTTTGAAAAGTAATTATTTAAGGGTCAAAAAATACCAACCTTTAAACATCCCAACAATAAACACACGAAATGCTGTGTTAAAACAGCAGCAACACTGTAATAAATATGCTGCAGCCCTTAATGTGTTCCTTTTTATATCTGCATGTATTAAAAAAAAACAATTCCTGGCCCACATTGAACACTTGTCTTGGGGTGGGGGACTCATTTTGATGGCTTCTCATTAACATTTCTAAGTTGCACCTCACAGTTGTACTCCAGTTAAGCTGCCAAAGTAGAGGAACCACCTGCAAAAGCCCATCTTACTTTTGGGTGGTAAAATGATTTCAGTTAGCTTTAAATGTACAGCTGGACTCCTTGAAGTAAGCATGTTTATTAAATAGGGACACAGGGGGCTTGCCGACCAGAAGGTCGCCGGTTTGATTCCATAAGCTCCCGTTTCTCTCTCCAAGCTTCTGCCAACCTAGCAGTTTGAAAGCACACCAGTGCAAGTAGATAAATAGGTACCACTGCAGCAGGAAGGTAAATGGTGTTTTTGTGCGCTCTGGCACTTGTCATGGTGTCTCGTTGTGCCAGAAGCAGTTTAGTTATGCTGGCCACATGACCCGGAAACAGGGCCAGATTTAGGTTTGATGAAGCCCTAAGCTACTGAAGGTAATGGGGCCCATTATATGTCCAGCTGTCCTTTGCCAACAACAAATTGTCACTGTTTTTTGTGTTTAATAAATGCTATATGGTAATTTATGGACCTAATAGTTATCGAAAGCCATTTGCGCATAACAAAATATGTATTTTATCAAAGTAATTGTTGAACTGAAATACAATTTCAGTTTAGAAGTATAGAAGGGGGGCAAGACAGTGGGACCCTAAGCTATAGCTTGTTTAGCTTATAGGTAAATCTGGCACTGCCTGGAAAGCTGTCTGCAAACACCAGCCCCCTCGGCCTGAAAAGTGAGATGAGCGCCACACCTCATAGTCACTTTTGACTGGGCTTAACTGTCCAGGGGTCCTTTACCTTTTTATTACATATTATTAAATAAATAAATAAAGTTGCATGGCTTGCTATTTAGTTAGGGTGCACGCATACAGCTCTGTTCTGTTGAACATATTTTGATGTCTGTTTTTCTTTTCCTTCCTCACCCTCAACATGCCTCCTATATGAACCATTCTCTCTCTCTTCTCTTGCAGATGTTTACTTCATTGCAACCTTATCGTTCTTGTGGAAGGTGACAGTAATCACTCTGGTCAGCTGTCTCCCCCTCTACTTCCTAAAGTATCTGAGGCGAAGATTTTCTCCCCCGAGTTATTCAAAACTCACTTCGTAGGTGGTTCTACCAGTGGAGCAGAGACTACTTCTCCCCGCCCCCCCCCCAACCCTCTTTTTCTTTTTGCTCAAAATAAATGTGTGTTCCTCATAGTAACGGTTATGTCCGATGGTTGCAAATGGATCATGCACTGGCTAGAGAATGTTTCCGAAAGACTGAAATAACTGGCAGTGCAGCAGAAACAGCCAAGTAAACCGGAGAACTTACATATGTGATCCAGGTTGTGTTTTTTTGTCAAATTTATATTTATTTTAACTGATAATAAATGCATGTAACTGGAAAGAAGAGTTGGCTTCCAGTGGGCAATTACTGGAATGGGCTTACTTGGGAAGTACTACGTAAGCTATTGATGTGACAAATCTTTCAAATGAATTCCCCCCCCCTTTTTTTTTTTTTAATTTCCTCATGTCATTTTTATATTACTATTTATCTTTTTAGTTCAGGTCCTAGTTTATAAGCATTTCGTATGTCTTGGGAAATACTTTAAAATGGGTGAAACCACATGCTCACAGGCAACTTTAGCCATGCTGACCTCTTTTGATGTGTTCCAATGCAAACCAGAGCTCCAAATTTCAGCTAAGTTTTCTTTAATCTGCAAAACGGAAACAAACAAAAAAGCCACAGTGCGTCTTTCCTGCTCTGAAGTTGTCCAATTATTTTTAATGGGGATTGACGCTGGTAAAAGAGAGGTTCTGTTTTATTAAATGGTACCATTTTCTTGGGAGAATACTTTTGTGTCATCCAAACTGCTGGCGCATCATTAAGGTTATAACAACCAGAACTAAGGCAAACATGGGGTTCCCACCCCATATTCACCTAATTAATGCTTATGACCAAGGGTGCCAATTTGAATAAAATTTTGGGGGGGAGGGGGCTGGGAAGCCCCTCCCTGCATGATCAATCACGACAAGGTGCACACACAGCATTTGAATGGCAGTGCCCATCAACTTTGCGGTGGCGCAGCCCCTTCAAATATTTTCTTGCCGGGGCTGAAGTCTCTAGGGCGCCTGGGAGTTGGCTTCTATGTGCGAGACTACCACTAACCTTGGGCTCCAGGTGGGCACAGTCTGAGGAAGGAGTGGGCAGGTGCTTCCTGCATGGCTGATGGGGTTGGGGAAGAGATGTTTGGCACCTCCCCTTCCTGACCATGCCAGGATGATGGCTGAATCCTGTCCTATGGGGGGGGCAAGGCGGGCATGCGCCACCGCAAAGTTGATGGGTTTTCACCCGGCGGGGAGCAGGTTATGGAGAGAACGAGAGCCTGGCTGCAGAAATACAGTGGTACCTTGGGTTACATACGCTTCAGGTTACATACGCTTCAGGTTACACACTCCGCTAACCCAGAAATAGTGCTTCAGGTTAAGAACAGAAATTGGGCTTCGGCAGTGCGGCGGCAGCAGGAGGCCCCATTAGCTAAACTGGTGCTTCAGGTTAAGAACAGTTTCAGGTTAAGTACGGACCTCTGGAACGAATTAAGTACTTAACCCGAGGTACCACTGTAAAGACTTTGCAGAAGGGACTGAAAAGGAGAATTGACACATGGGGGAAAGGGTTAAGCACTCTCTCCTTCCTCCTGCTGATTCTCCCCTGCAAATGTTCACCGCAGAGCTCCCACGTTTCCACTAGCTAGCAAATATATGCTTGCTGAGATAATACAGATTACATTCTCACATGCAGGTTTTGTTTGGCTCATCCAATGGAGTGAACCAATGTTTCTTCCTGCTCTGTGCAAATGTACACCGCAGGTGACTGCCCCAGATGGGGCTGGCAATATGAGTATCACTGTTGTATCAGAATAAACACCTTAACCTTCATCAACGTTTTGGAAGGAAACCAGCTGCTAATTGCCCCTTTTGAAAAATATCTGAAATGTTATTCTGCAGAAGCGTAACAGATGTATCAGATTGTAATAGAGATGTAACAGAATCACAAGGGAAAGTTCATGGGATACTGATTATTTTCTGTAAAGCTTTTTAAAAAATTTCTTATTAACACTGAACTGCACGTTTTATATTTTTCACCGGACTGTACCACTTTGGACTGCAGATGTGGACTTGTGCTTGGATGTTCTTTTCCATGTAAAAACAACAGTGGCTTTCAGCATGCAGACAAAGCTCATGCACACTTCTCTTTCTCCTGCAATTTCCAGGCATGGGTCCAAGAGGTTTTTCTTCTGTCCTGCCACTTTCCCCATAAAAAAACCCCTTGTTTACTGCTGAATTGTAACAAACGTCATGCCGCAGAAAATCCGATTGTTCCGATTCAGCAATAAATGTGACGTGTAAAAGGAAAGTGTATCTGCAGGTGAGAAGGTTATTCATTTCTACATTCGGTTCAGAGTTGTGTACAGTCGTACCTTGGTTTTTCAGCTTAGTTCTCAAACGGTTTGGCTCCCGAACGCCGCAAACCCGGAAATGACTGTTCTGGTTTGCGAACTACTTTTGGGAGCCGAAGGTCCGATGCGGCTTCCAGTTGAGTGCAGGAAGCTCCTGCAGCCAATCAGAAGCTGTGCCTTGGTTTTTGAACGTTTTTGGAAGTCAAATGGACTTCCGGAACGGATTCCATTCAAAAATGAAGGTACAACTGTGCTTCAAGATCCTTGGGCCATTTAAGAGAAGTCCAATCAAATTAGTTGGTGTTCATCACCCCAGTAACACATATAAGTCCATTTGAAATGCATTTCTGTGGGACTTGAGCATGTCTAACTCTGGGTTGTACAGATTTTTTTCTTTTGGGGAGGATTCCATAAATACAGCATGGCCCGTAATTTTATATTCAGTTACTATATCCTCCTTCAACTTCTTTTATGGGTTGTCTTTGTCTTCTCTGAGTGTATAAGAGTGTCCTACAAGAAAACTGTGGTCACAGCCCCTGCGCAGCCCCTATTTAGATTTAATCGTTATTGTGCAAGACCATGTGGGTAGACTTTATAGATTTTTGGGGTTGTGCGTGTGTGTTTTTTTAATCAGTGAAGTTTACACTAAATAATGATCACTGGGCCATTAATGGCCACATTAACAAAGCCAGCAAAAAAAGGGAACGAATTCTAATTAAGTTCAGTAATATTTATTGGACTAATGATGTAATAAACTATTTTATTTAGTGGCAGTAATGTAACTATAATGCTTTTTGTAAGACATGGAATCTCTTTGACCTGTTGTAACATCTTAGACAAGGTTGTAATCTGTGAAGTGTTTCTGAGTGGGCGCGATTTAATTTTGTGAGCGTGTCTTAAAAAAAATAATCACTGTTCAAAACAGCCTCTTGTACAACAAACTAGTAGCACCAGTTGATTTGTTTATTATTATTATAGCTTGATGGGATCTCCACAAAATTACCTTGGTTTTTGGGGGGATTGGAGCACAAATTGCACAAATTAATAATTCCACTAAGATCAGAACTTTTCTTCCCTCTTCTGTCTTTCTCCCTCCCACCTAAAAAAAATTATGTTTCATTTTGACAAGGGAAATGGAATTATCCTTTCCTAAACTACTTTAAATATGTGAAGCCTGGCAATCATACCTTGTGGCATGCAATCTGCTGGGAATGCCGGCACAGTATGAGTGTACTGAAATGGAAATTCGTCAAAGGCACAGCTTGGAATGAATTGTTTCAATTGGGTTTACACTGGCAAACATCCCTATAGATTGTGTGTTCTATGTAGTATGATACAAGTCAATTTGGCAGTTTTCCTTAAAATGGAGAAAGTGGTGCATTATGTAGATTGCTGATAAATACTCTTTCTCTTTGCAGCTGGTTACTAAAAACATTTATTTATTTTTGCACTGATATGGTGATCCTCTCCTCATGTTGCCGTTTCATTAAATGGAGATACAGCATCCCTTTTGTTTCTGATACTTTGTTGGTTATTCTCCCACTTCTGAATCATATGTTTGCACGTATTCCTACAGCCTTTCTTCAGACAAGAATACAAGGTTGCAGTGCTGTGCAAACATATCTGGGAGTAAGTCTCAGTGCATTCAGCTGGACCATAATCTGAATAATTGTGGATAAGATTTTGGTTGTTAGCTACATTTTCATATTGGCACTATACTCCTGCTCGAAGCACCCAAAGGTAATAGGATCATAGCCTACCCCCAAATAATGGAAAACACTGGAATAAGAGCCTGCAAAGTGAGGGCTGTGGTTGGGTTGTGGTTACTGCTTTGACTATACCCATACTTGAATGCCCAAACTCTTTAAAAAATATAAACTTGAAGTTCAGGAATTGGTACAGGCTTTGCTTAGAGGAATTGCAGTACTAATCACCCATTATGTCAGACATTATCCATGAGGTGCCTATAGCAAATGTGCTGCCATACTGCACACAGCATTAGATGAGACAGCCGCAAAGATACTGCATTTTCTCAGCAGCGAGGTATTGTGGCTTGTGGCACTGGGCAATTGTAATATTTGCAGGCATTGGGAAGTTGTTGAGATTTCGCATGACAAATGATTTAAGGGAAACAATCACACGTGAAGCTCCCTGACTGATTATATCAGTCACCAGAATTGCTCTTCTTCTGTTCATGTTGGGGCAAATGCTCTCATACGTCACAACTGTTGCACTGGGCCTCCTCAGAAAATAGTTAGAGGATGAAAAGACAGAAATGCTCACCTAAATCTTCTGCCCAACATCTGTTGAATACTACACAGAACTTCTGATATATAATATTGGATATGGAACATTCTATCTGAAAATTTAGGAGGCTTTTCATGCACAGAAAATCCTTTTAAATTCTGGGCTTTTTGTCTATAGCTTATGGGGCCAGTCTTTCGGTGTTCTCACCATTGCTTCTCCTTCTGCAAAAGGCAGCTCATGACATCTCAGATACCCTATGTTTCCTTAAGATATGGCACATAAATGCATGAGCAATACCATAATGAAATCTTATAGCCTGGTCTTCAGTGTCAGGAGCCAACAGGAACAAAAAGTATCCTGGAACGAGTGTTGACCTAAAGCAGAGGGTAGGGTTAACATGCCCAGCAGTTGCAATCACCATAGTGTAAATTAAAAAGCAGGCTTTCTAAGATTACTGTTTCAGGATGCGGGCGAGGGTATTGCCTGCTAGCTTTTTGCTACAGAGAGTAAACCTCCATTCCTTGGCATTCTCCATGGAACAATCCTAGGAAGGCTATACCACATTTTCCCTCAACATTTGAACTGGCTCTCAGATACTCCAAAGTGTTTGTCAACTGTGATCAAGTTGATTACTGTCACCTAATAAAGTATGTATTTCTATACCTTTGGATGTGAAGCGGGGGGGGGGGGGACATGTTTTCCTGTGTTGGGGAATATGGATTCTCTTGTCAAACTATTTGTGATGCTAATGTTTTGTACCTGTCCTCTTGTTAATTAAGATGTACATATTCTTGATGCAAGAGAAATATAAAAGCAAATTATTGTCTTGTGCAGTTCTGTGTCGCAGATGTGTATGAACTTTTAAAAAGGGAATGGTATAAAAACAGGTTTAAAAGAAATAAAATTTTATGCAACTTCATATCTAATTCTTGGCCTGTGAGTTGATGTCTTATTGATCAAATTTTTAGGCTGCTGTTCTTTCCAAAACATTAAAGCCGATTTTCTGTGGCCTGAAAGAAGACTGAAGGACAGAGAAAATTCAGGAAGACAACAGTTCCATAACAGATGGAATTTAGATTCTTATGGGGCATTTAGATGCCCCATGAAAGAGTGAGTAAATGCCACATGCCAGTTCCACCTTAAAAACCTAGTGTGGGATGCTCTTAAGAGGAACAGGAAATGGCTTAGAATCACACACAGGGGAAGTCTATTCCCAGCAAAGGAGAAGACAAATAAGGATGGGAGAATTGGAATAGGGGCAAGAGGAGAATAATTTTTGCCAAGAGGAGCAAGTGTAGATGGGACAGTTGTAAGGCTTGGTTCACAAACCAACAGAACCCATGTGCAAACAGTCCCTCTCCAGCATGCGCCATAGCCATGATTGTGACTCACAAAATTAACATTGTGACTTTCAATAAAGCCTTGTAGTTTGGTTTCATGGCCAGATTGCTTTATTGGAGTAAACCATAATGTCTACTTCATGCATGGAAATCTTCCTTTTACTGAGTCAGACCACAAGTCCATCTCACTTAGTATTATCCACATTGACTAGCAGCTCGAAAACGGGGACATTTCCTTGAGATGTTGGGGACTGAACCCACGTCCTTTTGCATGGAAACTGACTGATACATGGCCCTTCCTGCAGGTCAAATCTTCAGGACTGGCTATCTCTTCTTGATCATACAGTTGGTACCAAATCCAGGTTTCCTGCCAATTCTTTAAAAGGCCTCAATGTACCAGCAGTTATTACTCATAACCACTTTCCCAAAAAGGCTGCAGAGTTTGGAACTGACGTTACAAAGGTCAGTTCCGTATATTATCATAAACCAGTCATCATACGTATATGTTGGTCCCTGTTTCTTAATTAATTTGAGCAATCAAGATTCCCTGCTAATTTGCTGCGGAATATAGTAGAGCAAATGGATCTTCTACATTTGCCCACTAGGTGGAACTTGAGTATTGATTTAGGCTCTCTCAAACATGTGTTTTCTAGAACCAGTTAGTCCCAGAGTACCCAACTGTCCCAAAGTTACAGACCAGCAGTAGAAATAAAAAAGTCAGTTTTGTTTGCTTCTAGGGCTGCTGTAACTTAGGCGATAGAAAACATAGTTTGCCCAAATGAGCTCACAGATTCAATTCCGTGCACTGCCAATGATTTATTTTGTATATTTTTTAAAAAATGAATACCCCACACTTCACCCTAAGGTCATAGGGCAAGTTATTGCATTTAGGTAGCAAATGCAAGGGACAGCCACAAAATGAATTTAAAAAATATATAAATATGATAAAACAGAAAATTCTCAAACCTGAAAACATTCGCAAAAGTGAAAATGATGTTTAATCTTGGGTTCTAACTTAAGTTTTTATTCTTTGATATATAATTTCACTCATGACCTCTGAACTATGCCATCAGAAACAAGTATTGTTGAGCTGACCTCTCTGAATTCATTGCTTGGAAGAAATCCAGTCTGTCCACCATAATTTTGGATTCCACCCCCCCCCCCCCAATTCTGCACTAATGTACCATAGTTCCCAGTATATGGTCATACAGGTATGCCTCACTGAGTTCTCCATGGGATAAATGCCTGACAATCAAAGAACTATCACAACTTAACATTAAAATTGGGTAAATATGTACAACAGAACCTGAGAAACTTCCACACTCACATATCCTAGCCACAACTTTGCAAGATTATTAACTATCTTCTTGCCCCAGACCTCTTGTTTGCTTTTGGATTTTACTTTATTTTATTTTGGCTTTTTGGTTAAGAGTATCTAACTAGGACTGGAAAACCCCAGATTCAAACCCAGGGGCGTAGCTAGCTGCTCTGGCACCCGGAGCTGCGGGTGCGGGGTGGCAATCTGCGCACGGGGGTGCCATGGCGATCTGCCCACAGAGTCCGCCTGGGGTACGCAAGCCTCACGCTGCCGTTTCAGACAGCGCGGAGCCCCGAGCCACTGTGTCGCTCCCAGGAGAGAGAATGATAATAATAATAATAATTTATTATTTGTACCCCGCCCATTTGGCTGGGTTTCCCCAGCCACTCTGGGCGGCTTCCAACAGAGATGAAAAATACACTAAAATGTCACATATTAAAAACTTCCCTGAACAGGGCTGCCTTCAGATGTTTTCTGAATGTCAGGTAGTTGTCCATCGCCTTGACATCCGATGGGAGGGCATTCCACAGGGCGGGCGCCACCACCGAGAAGGCCCTCTGCCTGGTTCCCTGCAACTTGGCCTCTCGCAGTGAGGGAACCGCCAGAAGGCCCTCGGAGCTGGACCTCAGTGTCCGGGCAGAACGATGGGGGAGGAGACGCTCATTCAGATATACTGGACCGAGGCCATTTAGGGCTTTAAAGGTCAGCACCAACACTGAATTGTGCTCGGAAACGTACTGGGAGCCAATGTAGATGCGTGGCTTGGGTATGCTGCAGGCCAGGCCCTGCGGTAAGTGCCGCCCCCTGTGGTGTGCCATTTTGTCACCCCCTCAGGGATGACACCTGGGGCGGACCACCACCACCCCGCACCCCCCCTTCCTACCCCCCTGTTCAAACCACCTCTCAGTCCTGGAAGCTCACTGATTGCTTTTGGGCCAGTGCCTATCTCTTAACCCAACAGACCTCACAGAATTATTTGTAGGTGTAACAGCGGGGGAGAGCCATCTCTATATGCCACTGTGAGCTTCTTGGAGGAAAGATGGGTTATAAATGTAATACATATCTTTAGGATACCCTTTTTCTGGTATAAATAATTGCATTTACACAGCATTTTGGAACATTCAACATACTCCCTTATAACGCCCCTCCAAGGATAGCCAGTAGTATTATCAATTTTGAAGAAGGCAAGAAGCTGGAGCAGAGAAAAAGTGTGGCTTGTGAGGTTATGGTCGAAGCAGGATCTGACCTGAGCTGCTTCCCCCAGCGCAATCCTGTGCATGTCACTCAAAAGCAAATTTCACTGAGTTCAATGGGGCTCCCGTGTAATTGCAGCCTTCTCATTACTATGTTTATTGTGTGTGTGTGTTTGTGTGTATTGTTTTTTAAAATGATAGGTCATCTTTATTGAAAATAGGAGGGACGAAGAAAACAGCAACCAATGACAAACAACAACACAGGACTACTTACTATATATTTAAAAACTGTCTCTATTAAGCTGCCCATTAAAGTCCATTTAAAAGAGACAATGGCTAAAACTGGAAAACTTCAGTAAGGGTCACACCAAGAAATCTCTCTCTTGGTTGTGGCCACTAATCTGAAAGACTTATGTGTGGCAAATCTTACAGAGCAGGAAAGTACATTTGTGAGAAAATGTTCCTGCAAGTATCCTGGCCCCAGATGACAAAGGGCATTTAAAGATAAGCGCCAGCACCTTGAATATGGCCTAGAAGCAAACTAGTAACCAGTAGGTCTGGTCTTAGATGTTTCCTCCAATGATGGCAGAACTTGCCAATCGTTTGGGGCTAGTGGGTACATTTGAAAGTGTGTGGGTGCCAGCTTCAAAATGGCTGCCATATAAAGAAATGGAGCAGTAAGACAAGCAAAAATAAATAAAAAAATGATCCAGTAGCACCTTAGAGACCAACTATGTTTGTTCTTGGTATAAGCTTTTGTGTGCCTGCACACCTCGTCTGACCAACACGGCTACCTACCTGAATTAAGGAAGGAGTTCTGGAAGGAATATTTACTAAACCTTTCATGGGCATCATAAGAGGCAGAGGTCCCGGTGAGAACATCATTGGTTCGTTTATCTCAGTGCTGCCTACTGGTAGCAGCTTTCTGTGGTCTCTGCCAATCCCACCTTGGAGATGCTGGGAATTGAACTTGGGAACTTCTGCATGCTAATCAGATGTACCACCACTAAAATGCAGCCCTTTCCCACCATAAACAGAGCCAGAGCATCGATCCAGTGCTGTTTGCTCTGACAATTGCTCAGCAAGCTCTTGTCTGAGCTCCTCAGACAAGAGATGCCAGGGATCAAACATCAAACCATATTTATGCATTCCATATGATGCCACAATCCCATCGCCGGAATAAATAGCTCACAATCTCTTGGAATCCCAAAAGCATTTGCAGAACAAGGGCACTTCCAAAACTAGCTATTCGCTGTCTATTTCTGTCCTGTGGAACCTGTAACTATTGTAAATATTGACGAAGCAGATAATATTTGAGTCCTCTGAGACAAAAGGAACAGATTTCATTGTTACAGCAAAGGCTTTCCTTCCACATGTTCCCAATTTCCCATGCTAAAATGGGTTACATAAGTTCTGTGTAGTGGGCCGTTATTCTAAAAAGCTGTCCTGAATTAATGGTGAAATGTAATTAAAAGCTAGAAATACTTTTGGAGAGACAAGGGGAAGTTCTGCAATACTTTTTCACACACACACACACATTGCACAATTCTAAAAATGTCACAGATTTCCATTGCAGCAGCTGGCAGAATTTTGGAAGCTCACACGTGATTGGTTAAGTGTCCAGGTTTAAGCTTGCTCAAAGAGTGTTTGTGCCTTATTTCCCCACCCCCAGCCGCATTATACCTATCCTATGAGTCCTGTAGTTTAATGGTTGCTAGCCACTATATTTCAAGATTAGCCTGAACTCTAAACTGTGGTTAATGCTAAACTGCTGTAAACAGAAAACTGAAACAAAAGCCTTCAATCTCGTCCTTGCAGCTAATTGTGATCTGTGCCTTCTGCCTGTTGCTGTTGCTGGAGCCAGTGTGGTGTAGTGGTTAAGAGCGGTAGTCTTGTAATCTGGGGAACCGGGTTCGCGTCTCCGTTCCTCCACATGCAGCTGCTGGGTGACCTTGGGCCAGTCACACTTTTTGAAGTCTCTCAGCCTCACTCACCTCACAGAGTGTTTGTTGTGGGGGAGGAAGGGAAAGGAGAATGTTAGCCGCTTTGAGACTCCTTAAAGGGAGTGAAAGACGGGATATCAAATCCTTGCCAATCATTCTGAGTACAGTCCTTACCTGCAGGTTTCTGCATCACCTTATCCATTCATCAGAAAACAACATCAGTGCTGAAAACTACAATTTAGGTGGGAGTTCTCTCTCTTTTTTTTTAAGGGATGTGGGTGGCGTTGTGGTCTAAACCACTGAGCTTCTTGGGCTTGCCGATCAGAACGTCGGCGGTTTGAATCCACACTACGGGGTGAGCTCCCATTGCTCTGTCCCAGCTCCTGCCAACCTAGCAGTTTGAAAGCACACCAGTGCAAGTACATAAATATGTACCACTGCGACGGGAAGGTAATTGGTGTTTCTGTGCACTCTGGTTTCCATCATGGTGTTCCATGCGCCAGAAGCAGTTTAGTCATGCTGGCCCAGAAAGCTGTCTGTGGACAAACGCCGGCTCCTTCGGCCTGAAAGCAAGATTGAGCGCTGCAACCCCATAGTCGCCTTTGACTGGACTTAACCATCCAGGGGTTATTTACCTTTACCTTGTTACTATGCCTCTGAATCCTAGTTGCTGAGAATCACAAATGAGAAGAGTTGCTGCTTCACTTAGTGCCTGCTGGCAAGTTGACCACTCCAGCGGGAAGGTAAACGGTGTTTCCGTGCACTGCTCTGGTTTTGGTTTCCATTGTGCCAGAAGTGGCTTAGTCATGCTGGCCACATGACCCAGAAAAACTGTCTGCGGACAAACGCTGGCTCCCTCGGCCTGTAAAGCGAGATGAGCGCCGCAACCCCAGAGTCATCTGCGACTGGACTTAACTGTCAGGGTTCCTTTACCTCCCCCCCTCCTTTTTTACATTTTCTGGTTAGCAATTTGGATTTTTGTTACTATATGTTGCATGCCTATCTAGGGGAGGAGCCAGAGATTCCCTGCCATCTCTAGCTAATCATAGCCGGTGATGGGAAAGATCTCTGATTGAGACTGTTGGGAATGAGTGCCAGGCAGAGGAGACAGTGCTTAGCTAGAGGGACAGAGTCTGACCTTGTTTTAGGTAGCTGAATATGCAGGATTGAACGTCTTGACTGCATTGTGAAGAAAGTGATATAAACAGAGTAATATCAAGCAGATTGATCTCTTTGTATGTTTTTCAGTGTTTGCTCCATTAAACATTAGTTAAGAATCAACTGAAAAAGTGGGAAAGGTTATTTTACTATATAACGATATAATTTTGCTGCTCAGAATTCTCTTCCCCACATATTTTGACTAATTGAATATCTGCCAGATATTTGATATGCATAATGTGCAATGTTATGCAATTTCAGTACTTAATATTTGACAGTATTTGATAGTTGACATGTAATGGTGTTCCGTACTTGACAGATCTAGCAATGTGAAACATTTCAACACGAGTCAAAATCAATGCAACTGTTGATTACCGACAAGTCAATATCACTTGAATTTGGAAGTGAAATTTCACATTCAAAACGCAAGATGAAAACACTGGAAATCAATACTGGAAATCTTGGATATTTATGAACGTTTGCTGGGGCTACAACAATGGGAGAGGGAAGCAAACTCCGGCATGAGGCAGCAGTTGCAATTGGGCAGTACAATCCTATACATGTGTTTTCAGAAGCTGATACCACTGAGTTTAGTAGAACTCAAGTAATTATGTATAGGAATGTAGCAAAAACTAGACCTGTTCACTGTTATTTTCATATTGATCCAGGGCCATAACAGAAATGCAAAAAATACAATATGTAACACTAATAATAGCACAACTTTCAGATTGCAGCAATGGACAATAAGTAGGCAATTACAAAAATCATGGTGGCTTTTTAAAATGTAGCTATTTAAATTAAAACAGGCTGTGAGCCCTTTTTCCACCTGGCTTGGGATGGTGAGGCCCTGACTGACTACAGGTACAAAAGCTGAGGCTGCTGAACAGACTCTTGGGCTGGGGTGTTGTGCAGGGGTTTTTTTTGTTTTGTTTTGGGTGGGGTTGTTGCTGGTTTTGATATTGATTTTTTTAAATCTTTATTTTAGCTCTTATGATTTATGTGGAAATTGTTTAA
Organism: Podarcis cretensis; assembly: GCF_951804945.1. Classification (NCBI taxonomy): domain Eukaryota; kingdom Metazoa; phylum Chordata; class Lepidosauria; order Squamata; family Lacertidae; genus Podarcis; species Podarcis cretensis. The sequence goes on from NC_137175.1 coordinate 18,837,533, forward strand.
TTTGGTTGTGTAGGCTTGATGTTAATAATAATAATAATAATAATAATAATAAATAATAATAAATTTATTTATATCCCGCCCTCCCCAGCCGAAGCCAGGCTCAGGGCGGCTAACAACAATAAAACAGTACAACAGTACAACACAACACTCTAAAATCATTCATTATAAAATTAATTCAATGATTCAATGTTTTATTGTTTAAGACTATTACATAAATATTATGTATTTTTACATGCTTTAGGCATGCTTTTAGTTATGGAAAGGGGGTTAAATGATGGATGCAAATCCTTAGGCCTGGGATGGAGAAACTGTGGACCACACCACCTGCTGGATTCAATTCCCATCAGCCCCAGCCAGTCTGGCCAGTGCTCAGGGGTGATGGCACTTGTTATCCAACAATATCTGGTGGGCCCTAGGTTCCCCATCCATGAATGATAGAATAGTTGCTTTTTTGTGTCTTTTTGTGTATGCAAGTTTGGAGAAGTGGGTTTATGGGGAATTGTGTCATAGGGGGATGCATGGAGTACTCTGGTTCCCACAAAGAGTTCAATGGGCAAGAGGGTTTCACATGCCCACAGTCGAAAAAACAAAGCAAAAAATAGCACAAATCCCTGACTTAAGCGACGCATCAAACATTCTGGTGTTCCCAAGTCCTCTGCTTTTTCTTTTTAGCTTTGCTTATGGCACATATGTACATAAACAAGATGGTGTCCTGTTCAGATCCGTTCAAAGTGGTAGTAACAAGAACAATCTGTGCAAAAGAATTTAGTGCATTAAAGATTACGGTAATAGCCATTCTCATTTGTCCTTCTATGTGAAACAGATTTTTAGTTTAAATATGCACTTGGAGTAGGTTGAACTATATCCAGAAACTTGCTTGCCATGAGGAAAGCAGAATTATCCACAGTATTAGAACGAGGGAACAGATGAGCTGATTGCGCCACAAAACACTACCCCATCCTTTCAGAAATGCGGGCCAATTCATTAATCTGATGACCCATGAACTAAACCTTCTGTGATAAATATTCACATGCTGTTTATTCCGCTAAGTACTGCACATCTGTTCCCAACCTTTAAAACTCGGATTGCACTGTTGACACTTCTCACTTCAAGTCTCAACAATTCTCTTCTCTGTCATTCCAAGATCTGCCACAATGTAGTGGGGAAGAGAGAGCAGGAGGAAGCATGAAAAGTGTTCTTCCTTCCTTCCTTCCTTCCTTCCTTCCTTCCTTCCTTCCTTCCTTCCTTCCTTTCTTTTTGTTTGTTTATTTGTGCAATTCAAGATTTAAAGAGCAGGGATGGGAGAGAGGTTGTTGGGCTCCATCTCCCACCAATTCAAGTCAGTATGGCCAACGGTCAGGAAAGATGAGAGTTGTAACCCAACAGTATCTGGAGTGCTCCAGGTTCTCCATCCCTGATTTAGATGGTTATTATTTATCTGAAGAAACTAACAAGACCCTGTGTAATGCCTTCCCATGAGATATCAAAGAAATAAACAACTATCTGACGTTGAGAAGACATCTGAAGGCAGCCCTGTTTAGGGAAGTTTTTAATGACTGATGTTTTAATGTATTTTTAATCTTTTCTTGGAAGCCGCCCAGAGTGTATGTACAGTATGTATGTATGTATGTATGTATGTATGTATTATCATCATCATCATCATCATCATCATCATCATCATCATTATCATTATTATACTATCTACATAATCAGAAGTATTGCAAGATGACTGAGCTGAACAACCTCAAGTCATTCTCATCTGTAGAATGTGCTCACCTGAGATAGCAACCCTACTTTTTAAAAAGATGTGACTGCTGCTAATAGGATTATAGATTTGGGGGCAGGCAATATATTGGAAGGGGGAAAAACATTTTGCCCAGCATGCCTAGGGCCTTAGACCTGGCAGAGAAGCCCTTCTCATTGTTCCACAACTGAGAGAAGTACATCAGTTGATGATACTAGATGTGGCAAGCATGCCAACTCCTAGGCGTGGAGGTGTCTTTGCTCCTTTCAAAATCTGCTGGTGGAGAGTTTGGCCCTTTCAATATTGAGGGGGCAGAGGAGATGGAGCGCAGTGCAGTTCAGTAGCTGGCTTCTCCTAAGTGCAACAGAGGAAGCCACACCATGGTGGGCTCTACACTCAACCTCCTCCTTACGATGCGACATCACACTTGTGATGTGCGATTGGCACATGATGTCACACACACAATGTGTGAGCTGTGCATGTTCTCACACATATATCTTAGATAAGAGCAGGGTTGGCAAAGACTTTTCTCTGTCAAAATCAACAACACTGGCCTAGATCAAGCAATTGGTCTCCTTCAATATAAGGGAGATTTATATCAATGTTTATGCAGTGGTACCTCAGTCTACAAACTTAATTCATTACGGAAGTCCGTTCTTAAACCAAAGTGTTCTTAAACTGAGGCGTGTTTTGCCTCCCACCACCAGTGCCCTTCCACCGTTCGTCTTCCGTTCATCTTCCAGGGCAAGGTTTGCTAACCGGAACACCTACTTCCGATTTTGCAGAGTTTGTTGCCTGAATAGTTCATTAACAGGACTGTTCATAGACCAAGGTGTAGACACTGTGTGTGTGTGTGTGTGTGTGTGTTTGTGTAAAATATTTAGGTACATGTTAAAATTATGGCTGCATCAAAATAGAAAAGCTGTTAAAAGGAGTGGTCCCAGTTTTAAACATTTAGTCCACTTTCAAAGCCAAACTAACATCAAATTGTGGCTTACTGTGGACAGCACTTAGAGCTATATCTTCCAGATTCCAAAAGCTGAAGCAAATCTTCCATCTTGAAAACTGATGTCACTCCAAAAGCATGCCGCTTTTTCTCAAAACGAATGATGTCACTGAAATGCTGTCACCTAACTTTGGTCCATTATAAAGCAAAATACTCCGCGCACAGAGAAGTACGATTTCTTTACATCATCTGTAAACTTGAAGCTGAGTTTTTGGATGAAAAGGCCACATTTATAAGGGCCACTGTTCTCTTCAACAACGCTCCCTTTCTGACAGAGTGGAGTCTAAAGAATTGCTGCATTCTGCAACTGCTGTTGGTATATGACTAACACTCTTGGATCTCTCTACAAACAGGGACATCCATGGAATTCTTGACGCAGCACGTATGAATCAGCTCTCTGCTGTTTGATTTGGATTTTAAAATGTTAAAGGGTCACCAGAGATACTAGGCCTTATTAATATGACAATATTAATCATGTCATAAAATTAAGCAAGGCCAGGGCTAAGGAAAAGGCAAACAGGTTTCCTGTACCTTTAATAGCTGCCAGAAAAAATGTAATTTTCAGCAGGTGTAGATTTTCTTGCCCTCGTGTGACAAGTTGCACCTGCCAAAATTTTCTATCAAAGTCCTGCCTTCCTTTGGTTCTGGGTCAGCCTGCTTGCAGCACTTGAAGTCAAGATGGAGTAGCGCTAATGGAGAAACTATCTCAGCATGATAAAGCATGAAATGGCACTCAAGACTCATATGACTTTATAAAGTATGGCACAGATTCATAACCTTTCCTAACACCAACAAAGATATCTGGCCCCTGCCAGATACACGTGTGTTGTAATATATTTTTGCTGACATTGTTGCCTGCTCCTTTTTTGGAAGGAGGGGGCTTTTATTAATTGATACTTGCAAAATGATGTAAACAAATCAGTTTTTAAGGTGGAAAATGCTTTGGTGTGGGGAAATGATGTAAAATTGGAATGGGTTGCAAATTCTGTACCCTGCTAAGTTCAAGGAACAGGTGTACAAAGCCCTTTACAGCTTGGGACCAGGGTACCTAAAATATCTTGCCCAATTGATCACTGTGCTCTGAGGAGAGGGCATCTTATACACAATGTAGAGGAATTGGGCCTTGAGTTTTGTGGCATCTCCCCTTTGGAATCCCCCCCTGTTACATATTAGACAGGTACTGTCTCTGTTGCCTTTAGGTCACCTGCTGAAGACCATCCCTATCCTAGTGGATATCTTTATCCCTGTCTGCATCTGTGTTGGAGCTATTTTTAAGTGTTTTTATATATGGAAGTGTTTTTAAACATTTGCATTGTTTGTAAATATGGAAGCTTTTTACACACATGCACACACAAACTCATATATAGTCTGCAGCCATTTTCTTTTTATGATTTTATGGAACCTTGTGGTGAAGGGCAGGTAAGAAATCTAAAAAAAGTTCTGCTAGAGCATTCTGGAATGCCAAACAGAAGCAAACGATACAAAACTTTGGTACTTTCTCAAGCTGCACGTGTTCCTCCCTGGCTGAATTTTGCTCAGTCTCCTTCTGCAAATCAGAACCATGTCATGTGTCCTTTTCCAAGTTCAGCTCCTCCTGCCCCCTGAAAAAATTCTTCTACTGCAACAAGGTCTCTGTTTCCAAACAAGTACAATCGTCTCCCTTCCCCCAGTGACTTCCATAGCGATCTGAACTCTGTTTTGAACTTCTATTCTTGAGACACTGAATGATATTTTCTCCTCTGATACCTCTCTTCTCCTTCCCTTGCTCACACAGTCTCTTCTTTTCTTTGGGGTTCCACATGAACTTGACTTGTGGGGATTTCTTTTGATCTTCACCCATGACATTTCCATTGGTGTACCCATTCTAGACCTGGAGGTTCTGCATAAGCACAGTAACTAGTGATCTGCCTCTCCATGGATTTCTTTAACCAAGAGGTCAGCAAACGTTTTCAGCAGGAGGCCAGTCCACTGTCCCTCAGACCTTGTGGGGGCCGGACTATATGTTGAAAAAAAATATATGAATGAATTCCTATGCCCCACAAATAACCCAGAGATGCATTTTAAATAAAAGCACACATTCTACTCATGATTGCAGGACCGTCCATGGGCTCGATTTAGAAGGAGATTGAGCCGTCCCCGGCCCCCAGGCCTTAGTTTGCCTACCCATGCTTTATCCCCTTTTAGAAGCCATAGAACAGAGATTATGCAGTGGTTCTCAAAATGTGTGTCAGGAGAGGATGCCGATTGTGGCAGGAAGATTCAAGGACAATCAACGAGATATTTAAACATTTTGATGTGGTGTGGTATCAAAATAAAATAAAATAAGGATATACAAGCAGAACAGTATCCATGCCTCTCTTCAAGAGTGTTGGCTATTCTTTTACAGTTCTCCATGATAGATTGTTGTGGATTCAACTCTTACAAAGATGAAACATCAGGAAGGAGAATGGCTTCTTTGTGTTGATGAGAAGATGAGAGTTTGTTTGTCTGAAATTATGCATAATATAAATGAGATTACTCAGCAAAAGCAAGCTCACACCTCTCACTGAGTTTGTATACATACTTAAGGTACATATGTAAGAGGGACTTTTATAATTATATTTTGGGAATGAGTCATGTTCTTAAGTAGCTGCATTGTTTTATACTTTGTGGATGTCTCGTGATCATACAGTGGAACCTCTACTCGCGCATAGAATCCGTTCCGGAGGTCTGTTCGTGAGTCGATCTGGGTCGCTGGTAGAATCACCATTCTGCGCATGCACATTCGGTGGCAACGCCGTACTGCGCATGTGCAGACGTCAGAAGCGACTTCTGAGTGTGCACAAATCATGGCAAACCCGGTATTTACTTCCGAGTTTGCCGCGGTTACAAATCAAATTGTTCGCAAGTAGGGGCGGTGGTAAGTCGAGGTTCTACTGTATTACAAAGTAGTTGTGTTCTGTGTTATGAATCAAGCACTGCTAGGAGTTGTCTTCGCATGTAGTGGAAATCTCTAACTCATGGAGACCCATTGGCTAACCTCACCTGGTTTAGCCAGCCAGTCAAAGCCATTCCTGGGGTGTCACATGCTGACAGCTTCTAGGAGCCACAGGTGAGAGCTGAGTGCAGGGTGGGGACCAAAGGTGGGAAAAGTACCCTAGAAGGAGCATGTGTCTCCCACCAGAAATACTACCCCTCCCTTAACACTCCATATATGTATTTGTGTGTTCAGACCCAGAAACCTCCCCCCTAAATAAATTCACACTTGACTCAAATTTTGGTTTTGGTTTTTGGCATAATTTAGGCCACAATGTTATTGATTACAGTAAGTGACTGGTTGCATAGGCTCTGATTCGACTAGCTCCCTGCCATGCAGGTAGCGCTGACCCAAGGTTCCAGCATAGGTCAGCCTAGGGTGAACACTTGGATAAGCAGAAAGCCAGGAACAGGCTATCTCCACCACCCAAATGCCCCCCTGGACTCAGGCACGGGCACAACCCCCTCTCAGGGGTTGACCAAACCATTGAGTCCCTGGATTCCTTTAATGGAATACCCTTCACACAGGGATGGCGAGAGCATTCTCCCATCCCTATCACCTGAACCGGAGCCCATCCGCAACCATACAAGTTGTGACAATTTGCTACGTGGCAGGCAAAACCCAAATGGCAACAGCCAATCAGCCAAGTGGGTAAAATTCCTGCCGTGCCCCAGTCCCAACAACAGACAACACAGGACGGCATAGCAAGGTCAAGCGCAAAGCCCTAAAAGTAGGGAGAGGTGGGCGGGTGTTCCGAATGCACGCGCCGAAAGAGGAAGCTCTGGGTCAAGTGCATGGGCATAAATAGGTCCCTCGAACCGTTTGGACTGTGTCCCATTGACCAGATTGCACCCAGCTATGAGGGACCTACCAATTGGGTGTTGTGGCTGACCAATCGTACCCACCCACAACACCGGTGTCGGTTTTCCAGGTCTCGCCACCATACGTGCCCTCTTTAAGGGAGGACCCGATATATGTATGTATCACAGAATCCCATTCACTGCTACTGGGAAAGTGCTCCATTTCAGGACACAGTAGCAGTGGGTACAAATCCTGCCCTGAACCCACAACTCTGGCTGCCCCCACCACTGGTGCAATGAGTTTCTGGCTGCAGAGCATACTGGGGTACGTTGCTACTCACCAGGGGTCCTTGCAATGTCTTGCCCCCACCTTCATTCATATCTACACATGGACAGATTTCTAGCTGACCAAAAATAAAGACCTTGTGTAGTTTTTAATTTTTCCCTCTACCGTAGCTGTAGCAATGCGTAGGCTACAGCTGTGTTCACCCCTTTGTGCTGTCGGCTAAGTGATTTATGCTCATCACCAATGTTCTTGGTTTCAGGGCAGCTCCTGTTGATGATCTGGCAGGCGGGGGGAGGGAGAATGAGAGGACAGAACAAAGCGTTCAGTAAAACCAATGCCTGGAGGAAATATCAGGTGTTAACATCCAATAAAAGCTGAACATGTCTGAATCAAAGCGCATTGCAAGGTACCTCTTAAATAGCCCAGACAAGAACTGACCTAATGCTGAGGGTTTTTATTACGGTTGCAAGAAACGCACTAATTATAGAACCTGGACTGCATCATGAGCTGACTTGTCAAGTTAACTTAGCATCCCGAGTATCGACAATTACATTGTGAAGGCTTTTCCGTCCTTAAATAACTTAGCCTGTTGGCCCATTGAAGCAGGGAGCAGCTAAATCTGAAGTGCTGAAAGAAATATAGAGCTAGAAAGAATGTTTTCGTTGATGGGGGAAGGGTTATTTTTTTCAGGCCAATTAATGTCTCAATTGTTGCGTATATATTTATTTTTGTTGCATTTAAAAAAAATAAAATAAAAAATCCTCTTTGCATAAATACATACTTTCAAACAATTTCTTTCATAATGCCAGGTATTTTAATAACATTGTAAATCAGATTTTACAGGGCTCACGTGTGCATGTGTGTGTTTTTCAAATATGGAGCTCATTAAATGTGTGAAATTCAACATTAGCTGGAGGGTGTGGTCAGCGGCTGTGGTAATGAATAGCAAATTGTGCTCATATTTAAGGTTAGACTCTGTCTCCTCTTGCCATGATTTTAAAATAACAGCTCCTTCATTTAAAAGAAGGGGGGAAACCACACTGCTTTATTCACAAAAAAGCTGGGTTTTCTAAGGCTTTCTAAGGAAGGTTAATTGGGAAAACACATGCATATGGAGACAGTGGCTCAGTGACAATGTTGCGTATGAATCCTCTCTGTAAAACCTAATTCACAGCTTAGTTTTTATGCAGTACAGTATATCTAATGATTTCATTGCTGTACTTCCAACCGTTTAGAATATTGTGGCAGTGCTCCAGAAAAAATAATAATTGCAACTAACTTGTCCCATTGATTTCTCTAAAATTCAACTCCCACCTGACTCATGTTTAATCTCTTTCATTATTTGGGAATAAAAACAACGCACGCTGCTTGCAGGTCACTTGAAGCAGTGGCAGCTGCCATTCTACAGTAGGCACAGTCGGGGCGGCCCATCCCATTTTGCCACCTGAGGCAAAATAAGAATGTGCCGTTACTTGCCCCTGCTTTGCCACCCACTTCCGCCACTGCTGGATTGCTCCCCTCTTGTTAAAACTTGGTGAGAGGTGGAGTGCTCCGCAAGACCTTGACAGGTTTGCTTTTGTTTTATTATGTATTTTGTCTACTTGTTTTGCGCTTTTATGTTGTGAACCAATCTGGGACCTTCGGATGAACGGCGGCATACAAAATTAACAAATAATAATAGCAATACTAGGGACACGGGTGGCACTGTGGGTTAAACCGATCAGAAGGTCGGCGGTTTGAATCCCTGTGATGGGGTGAGCTCCCATTGCTTGGTCCCTGCTCCTGCCAACCTAGCAGTTTGAAAGCATGCCAAAGTGCAAGTAGATAAATAGGTACCGCTCCAGCGGGAAGGTAAACGGCATTTCCGTGCACTGCTCTGGTTCGCCAGAAGCGCCTTAGTCCTGCTGGCCACATGACCAGCTGTATGCCGGCTCCCTCGGCCAATAAAGCGAGATGAGCGCCGCAACCCCAGAATCGGCCATGACTGGACCTAATGGTCAGGGGTCCCTTTACCTTTACCTAATAGCAATACTAAAAGGAGGAGAGGGAACGCCACATGCCAGAAGTAGTAGGGCAGGCCGGCCACCACCTCTTATGCTTCTGCCGCCTGAGGAAGCCACTTTAGCATGCCTCATGGGGGCACAATTTAATGTTTTTGGTCCATTAAGCCTTAAGTGGCCTTGATTATGAATAACTGTGAGGCACCGCTCTTTCTTCTGCATTTTATTAAAGCTTAGCAAAATTGACCTCTTGATTATATGTTGATCAATATGCTCAAAAACTTCATTTGGGGAGGGGGGGCATAAAAGCTCAACAACTTTTCACTTTCTGAAATATGGCAACCCTCTGAACAGCCTGTGAGCACCCTATGAACATACGGGTCAGTTTACTTCTAACCAAACATGCCTCAGATCAAGTTGTAAGCCAGTGATCATATGCTTGCTCACTTGTGTGGCTCGTCATTACTGAATATGATGGGACTTACTTCTGAGTAAATGCGTATCAGATTGGGCTGCACCCTTCTGGTGGTTGCGTAGGCAAATAATGTTGGTTTGGCCTGGTTCTGGAGGTGAGACATATCAAGGCCTGGCTCCTTTGTTGGAAGTTTTTAAGCAGAGGTCAGATGGCCATCTGTCATGGATTCTTTAGTTGAGATTTCTGCATTGCAGGGGGTTAGACTCTACAATTCTAAGACTATGATTCTATGACCATTGCTAAAAGTCTTAGTATGGTATCTAACCCAAAGCAATATCCATTACCAAATGATGCTTACCATATGAATCTATGCAAACTGCATACGCATCATAATATGCTTACTTACTTACTAGATTTATATACTGCCTTTTGGTCAAGGTACCCATTTTTAATACACTAAACAATTATATGAAATGTAGAGTCCTCTTGGGCCATGGTATAGATTCTCCGTGGCCTAGACTCCCTCACTTCTGCCTTCTCACAAGGCAAACAGGTCAAATAATTCACTTGCTACATACATTTCCAGTTCATATATCCAGCAACAATGTATTTGTCTTTAAGACCTCAAGCAGCAATGCCTATAACTTGTTTAAAAATGGATGTCTGACTTTAAAATATCGGGCATGATTCTAGGCCCATTGTATATAGAATGTCCCAGATTTCTAGTTAAAGCGATCTCTGTTAGCAGAACTGAGACAGATTCCTGCCTCAGTGCCTGGAGAGCTGGTTTGTTTAGACCACTCACTTTATAGAAAATTATCTTTTAAAGGTAAAGGTAAAGGGACCCCTGACCATTAGGTCCAGTCGTGATCAACTCTGGGGTTGCAGCGCTCATCTCGCTTTATTGGCCGAGGGAGCCGGCATACAGCTGGTCATGTGGCCAGCAGGACTAAGGCGCTTCTGGCGAACCAGAGCAGCACACAGAAATGCCGTTTACCTTCCCACTGGAGCGATACCTATTTATCTACTTGCACTTTTTGGGGTGCTTTCAAACTGCTAGGTTGGCAGGAGCAGGGACTGAGCAACGGGAGCTCACCCCATTGCGGGGATTCGAACCGCCGACCTTCTGATCGTTAAGTCCTAGGCTCTGTGGTTTAATCCACAGCGCCACCTGTGTCCCTTTATAGAAAATTATCTTTTACAACCAATATGCCTCTACCGGGGTGGTGGGTGCGGAACTCTCCCACAGGCTAAGTCTGACATGCAGGAGGGGCTGCTCACCTTTCAATCACCTGTCATCACAACGACATCAGGTGACCTGCTTCTGCCCCAGGCAGAGTGCCGCCTTTTGAAGTCCAGCAGATCAGCTGATTGTCAGGTCTTCAAAGTAGTGCACATGCTGCTATGCACAACTGAGATGATTTAAGTCATTTACAGCCACCCTTTAAATATGAAGTTCAAAAGCACAGTTTGAAAATGCTCACCATTGCATCATGAACTTTTGCCGCATTTCTGCAGAAGTCTGTCCCAGCTCTAAAATCAGCTCTGCCCCACCCCTCTGCTCCCAAATCCTGCTGATTATAGATTTTCATGGGTTTTATTCCAAGTAGATTCCTCTGAGACACCACTGTGTCCCTGATAATGATCCTATCCAGACAATTCCGGTGTTTGGCTATCCTGCTTCACTGATCTACAATATGTAGAAACAATACAGTGCTTGGGTTTTTGTAGCTCTCGGGATGAAATAATGTTGGATTAAAAACTAACCTCTTAATCCTTGGCTTGATTTGGAATACTGATTTCCCTCCTTCCTTCTAAACAAGCTTTGCTTTCAGAATATTTGCTTTAAAAAAAATGCAAACTCCATGTCTGCACGCAGAACATGAGTCATAGAATTATAGAGTTGGAAGGGATTCCAAGGATCATCTAATCCACCCCTCTGCAACATAGAATCCCTGGCAGATGGCCACCCAACCGCTGTTTAAAAGCCTCCCATGAAGGAAAGTCATCAGAATTAATTATCGATTGCAATTCAGATGTGAGCGTGCATCCACTCTGGTTGGCTCAAGTGTCCCATGAAAAGAACACCAGACAGACAAAAAACAATCCATCATCCTTTGGTGTAAACCTCTTGCTTTGCATAAAATGGACTGAATCTTTCCTATGAACCAGCTGTCCGTTGAACGCAGCTGATTCAGATGTTCCATTCTGAATTTGTTCCATCTCCATAGCGAATTGACCACTGTCCTACGACCAGGTGGGTTGGCAGGGGGTGGGGTGTCCCCCTAGTATCACAACACAACAGTGGTAATCCCCCCAGAGCAGGTTACTGCTAGGTTAAAGGCTGGGATGGGCTTCTGTTTTCCACAACCCTAGTGGATCTATGGAAGTTTTAAGAGGTTCCAGAATAAAGTAAAAAGACTCACGGCCTGAACTGTTCACAAGGGGCTGCCTTTATACATCATGCTTTTTTGGGGGGGGGACGACTCAGTCTTGTCAAGGCCATCTCAAGACATTTTGCTTCCTGAGGCAAGGGACAAGATGGCTTTCCCACCACACACGCAATGGCTCCGTTTGCATGTAACCCTAAGCCAAACCATGGCTTAGCAAGAAGGCATATGCTCTCAGAGGATATTGCACTGTGTTGTTCCTTTGGTTCTGTTGCTGCTGTGGTGTCCTGAGCTGCTTTGCCCATGCTAGCTCTGGGAGGAGGCACAGGAGCCAACACCTAGGGGCTGAGGGGGCTACGGACCCGCCAATAAAATATTTGAGGGGGGCTGCCCCCTCCAAAGTTGATGGGTTTCCCATTCAAATGGTGTTGGTGCATCGTGCCATGTGATCGATTATGCAGGGCGGGGCTTACCTGGCCCACTCCACCCCACCCCCCATATTTTATTCAGGTCGGCACGCCTGGGAGGAGGTGTGCAATTCCTCAGCTGGAGTAGGCTTGAAGCAAATGTCAGATGTGCATGCAGGAGCCAGACCCTGTGACCAATAGGACTTTGCAGGACTGGGGCCTTTCTAAGTTTGTTCTGAAGAGGCAAGGTGTGGCCCAATTGGTAACTCACAGCACCTAGTGGCAAGAGCTGGGAAGGGATATAAGGTCAGCTTTTCGCTTCAGTTCTTTGCCACAGCAACACACTTCCTGCCTTGCTGCGTTCGACTTCTTGCTTCCTGATCCTTGAACCTCGGCTTCTTCACTCTCTGCTTCTTGATCCTCAGACCCTTGACTTCTTGCTTCTTGATCCTCAGACCCTTGACTTCTTGCTTCTTGATCCTCGGACCCTTGACTTCTTGACCCCCTGCTTCCTGACCCTCGGACCCTCGGCTTCTTGACTCCTGGCTCTCTGACCCTTGGACTCTTGGCTTCCTGGCTTCTGGACCCCCGTTCCTGCTCCCACGCCTGCCGGGATTTCGATCACCCATGAACTGGACAGTGACAGCAGGTGAGGGTCACCTGCCTCCTCAAGCCCAGATGCTGCAGTCAACATGCAAAGCACAAAAAGGGAAGCAGAGCTGAGGTGCTGTGTCTGCCTGACTGCCATGTTGATGGACCTCAGCTTGGATGCTCAAGGATCCCTGAGGGGCTGTGCTTCACTCTGGACTTACTTGGCATACTGACTTGCCCCAGGTAGGCCAGGGGTCCGGGGAATGCACTGTCTCCGGTATCAGAAGCGAGATACCTCAGAGTACCCATCACTAGGCATGATGAGTGGGCAAAAGCTGTTGCGCTCATGAGTCTGCTTGTGGCCTTACCACAGGCCTCTGGCAGCCACTGTGAGAACAGAATGAAGGACTAAATAAGCCTTTGGTCTGATGCAGAAAGGCTTTTTATGTTCTTATGACCAGGCAACCTTTCAGGTAGGAGACAGTCCTCTGTGTCCTACTTCGTAGGACACTTCTGGGTACACGTTTGTTATGGCTAGAAATTCCCTTTATGAACTGCGCTTACTATATATTCTTTGCTCGGAACTCTCCACTCATGTGGATTTGGTTTATGATCTGTCCTCAATAGCGCACAACGGCAGAGTCTTTGTGGGTTATTTATTTTGGAAGGGTGAGTGTCTTTTGTCAAAATTACTTACTGTTGCTGTGAAACAGGAATGCTCTTGCAAATGGAAAACAGAGTTGGCTGTTATGATAAGCCCCAAAGAGCTACCATGAAGGTTTTGGGAGCACATCCTCAGGAAACCTTGAGAGCTGATCTTCTAAAGAGCCTGAGAAAAAAATAATGTGGCAATACGGAGTCATTGCTTTGCTTTCCTGAACATGTCTTTGTATCCTGCTGCAGAGCCTTTTCCCACTGAGTGAGGTGGGTCAGGGATGGCCAATTGGCAGCCATGAGCTAAATCCAGCCCCTTAAGCATTTTTCTTCCTTTGTCCCTGGGTAAAAGCAGGGAGTGCGCCTACACCCTTGTGCAAATTAATTGAAACAAACAATGTAGTTTATTGTACAAAACTCATATATACATGTAAAAAACCTCACATATATGTACATTAGTAACGGATATGACCTCCACTATTTTTAAGCAGCATTTGAACATAGTTTGGCAGGAAGTCTACTAGTTTTGAACAGTCACTGTTGATTTTCGGATCCCTGTACCACACTTGAATCGGCACCTGAATAAGCTTCTCCATAGTCGTACAGTCTACAGCAAAGAGGCAACTTTTGCATATAGCCCACAAATTCTCTTTTTATATATATAATAATTTTTATTGAGTTTACATTATTTTTACCATAATCACAATCCGTTAAAATCACAACATCACCTATAGCCTCGCTCAAACTGAGCCTCAACTCCCCCGTCCTACTCCTTGTCTTTCATAAATATTCACTTACAACTTAGCCTTTATATATCAACCTATTTACCTTCTTTCATGCTTATAAAATTTACCTTGATAATTGTAAAGAGGTTCCAAAAATTAACATTACAAAATATTTTAACTCAAACCTGCAAACGTTTTCAAATGTTTGCAATGTTCTCTCATATATTGTATAAATTTACTCCAGTCCTTTTCAAACAGCTCGTCGCACTGGTTTCGGATCTTCCCCATCAGCTTTGCCAGTTCTGCATATTCCATCATTTTAGTCTGCCATTCTTCCAGTGTTGGAAGTTCCTGCTGCTTCCATTTCTGGGCTAAAAGTACTGTCGTGGCTGTGGTGGCATACAAAAATGAATTTATATCTTTTTTGGGAATTTCATCTCCAATTATACCTAACAAAAACACCTCTGGTTTTTTGATAAAGGTATTTTTAAAAACCTTTTTCAATTCATTGTATATCATATCCCAGTAGACTTTACTCTTAGTACAGGTCCACCACATATGGAAGAAATTCCCCTTCTTTTCCTTACATTTCCAACATTCCTTGTCTTGATTTCTATACATTTTAGCAAGTTTAGACGGAGTCAAATACCACCTATACATCATCTTCATTAAATTTTCCTTAAGTGCCGTACATGCAGTAATTTTAATTTAATTTAAACCACACTATAAGAAAAATCAATCTATGAGGTTTGGAATAGATACAAAACATTATTAGAACGCAAAATCCCATGGTGGCTTTCGCCATTGGAATATGGAAAGTTCTTGGGCTACATATAAAGATTTGTTGATGGAAAGTGGATAACAAATTAAAGCTTAAGTAATTTGAAGAATTAAGAGGAAAGCTATCAGATTGGTTACAGTACCACCAATTGCAGGATGTATTTAAAGAGGATAATAAGAATGGTTTTTGTAATACTAAATCAAAAATAGAGACTAAGTTGTTGGATAGTAAAAGGAAAACATTGTCGAGAATGTATAAGTTATTACTGGAATGGCATACAAAGGATGAAGAAGTAAAGACGATTATGATTAAATGGGCTCAAGATTTGGGTCACAATATTGATTTTGAAATGTGGGGAAAATTGTGGACGAGAACAATATAGCCCACGAATTCTCAATGGGATTTACGTCCAGGGAATTCCCTGGCCAATCAAGTACCTGTATTTGCTGCTCTGTCATGAATTTCTTCACCACTTTCGATGTGTGACTGGGGGCTAGGTCCTGCTGCAATATCCCAGTACCGTCAGGATACCTCTTTTCCAGCTCTGGAATAACACTCTTTTGTAGAACCTCAATATATTGTGGTGAGCGCATCATTCCTTCTATTGGCTGAAGGCTTCCGACACCATAATCAACTGACTTTTCGTGTTTGTTTTTACAGGATTACAAGTAAGATGGAAAACATGATTTGTTTCAGTTAATTTGCCCAAGGGTGTATATCGTTTGCATCTAGAAAAGGTCCCTGGTTCAAATTACAGCATTTCTAGTTTAAAAAGTCAGGTGGGAACTGATGGGAAAAACCTCTGCCTGACATAGTAGAGCCACAATGCCAGTTGAGGGAAGTCGACATATTACAAGCTTCAGTGTTAAATCACTTTGGGATCTTGTGTGCCACAGCTAATATTGAGCATGTTGTTGTTGTTGTTTAGTTGTTTAATCGTGTCCGACTCTTCGTGACCCCATGGACTAGAGCACGCCAGGCACTCTTGTCTTCCACTGCCTCCTGCAGTTTGGTCAAACTCATGTTTGTAGCTTCGAGAACACTGTCCAACCATCTTGTCCTCTGTCGTCCCCTTCTCCTTGTGCCCTCCATCTTTCCCAACATCAGGGTCTTTTCCAGGGAGTCTTCTCTTCTCATGAGGTGGCCAAAGTATTGGAGCCTCAGCTTCACGATCTGTCCTTCCAGTGAGCACTCAGGGCTGATTTCTTTAGCAATGGATAGATTTGATCTTCTTGCAGTCCATGGGACTCTCAAGAGTCTCCTCCAGCACCATAATTCAAAAGCATCAATTCTTCGTTGATCGGCCTTCTTTATGGTCCAGCTTTCACTTCCATACATCACTACTGGGAAAACCATAGCTTTTACTATACGGACCTTTGTTGGCAAGGTGATGTCTCTACTTTTTAAGATGCTGTCTAGGTTGCATATATGCTCCATAACCACAAAGCTGTCATTGCTTAATGCTAGCGACTTTATTATACAACAAGACCTGGTGCCCACTGGGGTTCCATTTCTGCAGCAAAATACACTGTTTGGCAACTGAAATGACCCTGGAGTCTGCAGATGCTGATAATTCCTAACTAGATAATTTGCAGAACTGTTTAGAGCACGAGACTCTTAATCTCAGGGTTGTGGGTTTGAGCCCCACATTGAGCGAAAGATTCCTGCATTGCAGGGGATTGAACCAGATGAACCTTGTGGTCCCTTCCAACCTTGCAAATCTAAGATTCCATTTATTCAACTAACTTGGTGCAAGGAAAAGAACAAAACAAGCTTCTGACCACAGCTTTCTTTTCTATGGAATAAGAGCAGCAATAATGAGGCTTTGTGAGGAGGCTTTGTCTCTGCTCTAGCAGACAACTCGGAAGAGGCCTGACCCTGCGAAGGGACACCTGGGGCAACGAAGCAACAATTTGTCCTCGTTTGACCCAAGCCCACCTCTAACAAGGGGACAGGAGACCCATTGCAGATGGAAAGCAACTAATCCAATATTTGGGAGAAATGGTGACAGGGGGAACATTTGAAGGAAGGAGGAATAAATAGCCTCTTTTTTTCTGCCTCCTACAAAAATAAAACCCATTTTTGTGTTACTAAAAAAAGAAAGGAAAAAAGCGGGGGAGGCATCTGGCCTTCCATTGAGAAGGAATTGAAATCTATAACTATATAGAAAACTCTTCTGGTTTCTAGGGAAACTCCTTTGGAGTTCCTGAGGGTTATGCAACATCTGAACTAGTTCTTTTGCCAGTCCATGGTCACTCTCAGGTCTCCTGAAGCAAGGCCAGAAACAAAAGGTTCCATCCGGAAAGTTTTAACTCAGCGGCAGAGCAGAAGCCTGTGGAGGATCCACATTTCTCTCACTGGCTTTCTCCAGGAGCGCTTGGAAGGTTGTCAGATGCTGGACTGGTTGGGGAATGCTAGTCTTACGGAAGGCAATCTCTCGCGCCAACCCTCCTCTCTGGAGCTGGATTGGAGTAGCAGGATTCAGCATTTTTCAAACTTGGAAGAAAAAAGAGAGAGAGAGAGAGAGAGAGAGAGAGAGAGAGAGAGAGAGAGAGAGAGGACACTGGTGGAAAATGGATATTTTAAGAAAACTCTGTCATGTGAACCACCAGGAGCAGATGGAGTTTTGGGCTATTTAAAGAAAGACAATGTATTTTTAAATCTGTCCTGGCCGAGGGAGGCCAAACTAAGTGTCCTAACCGCGGAAAGGGGATTCTCCCAGTTGTAATGCAGGAATGCGGGGGCAGATCTTTCCACCTGGGCAGCCTGCATTCTCCATTCACTATGGGAAACATGTTGGTTTATGAGACCCCCCTGTCCCTGAGCAATGCCAGGAGTTGCTATACTAGTCCTAGTCTTTCCTTTCTGGTCAGCATCACCCTCCAGATGTTCAATATCACATTCATGCAGGATAACACACCTGCTCTGTTCCCCTTGATCTTATAAAAAAATGTCCCTTCTCAACATAAAAGGTGTTATACCCCCGCCATCAATATTTTTACATTCACACGACCTCTGAAGGAGCCTTATTCTCATTCTGGACAAAATTGCAGTAAACTATAAGGGAGATTCAGGGCTCTAAAGATAGGGAAAATGTTGTATTATGTGTGGAGCCCCTGTTTATGCATGCATCTGCACTGTAGGATTTTGACGGTTTAGGTAGTGGCTCTGCTTTTTTATATATAGTTACATAGATACTTCTTTTCCTGACAGTGTTTGTATGGTTTCGTCATGGCCTTTGGCCAGTACAATAGAGCTTACTGACATTTACCTCTGCGCTACTTCTCTTCCCAGTGGTGTTACTCATTCTAGTAGGCCGAATGCGTTTTCTTTGTTTAGTGAAACCTGAATGTTTCTAAATCCTTTCAGTTTTCTGGATGTTTGAAATACATTATGTCCACTGTCTCATGCATGTGTTGCTCTTATCCCTTTTACAGTCTTCATCTTAGCTTAAATACAATTATTGCAAGAAATATTGCAATGAAACACCAGTGTGTGTGTGTGTGTGTGTGTTTCACTTGGAAGGGCTATTCAGTTTATGATAATGGAAAAGATTGCCCCAGAAAGCTGTTCTTGCAAGCTTTTAAGCAGGGACCATCAACAGGCAGCACCAGGGCAAGGACCCTGAACTATTTTACTGCATATTTGTGCATCTGAAAGTCACAGCAGGAAATGACCCTCATTTGTTCGCATTTGTCCTGAAGGCAAAGCACTCCCTGGTGCATTTTAAATTATTATATGAAGATTTTTCACAACCGTTTTTTTAAAAAAAATGCTACGGAGGGTACTTGAGACGTGAGTGAATGAACCCTCCGGTGAATGTGGGAAGGAGAAGTGCTTTCCTCAGGAAATCCTGAAAAAATTTGGGTGAGAATGCCGGCAATTGCATGGGAGCAACCTGCCAGTGGCATAGCGTGGGTTGTCAGCACCCGGGGCAAGGCAAGTAATTTGCGCCCCCTAACCTGTGAGAGAGAGTGAGTGAGCCAGGTAGGGGCAGAGAGCTGTGAGTGCGAGCGAGCACCCCCTGCACCCCCCACACTACGCCACTGCAACCTGCTGCTGTTTTGAATACACCCTCAGAGTTGAAGGTGTCTCACATAGTCATATGCCTTTATGACATACCACATAGCTCAGTTGCCAACTCAGATGAAAGGATGCATGTAGGAAGCACCTCTATCATCTCCTCAAAGTGGCCACACCATGAAGTGGTCACTCTTCACCAAGGACAATGTGGAGTTACTGTATGATGTCACTCTCAGCCATGTTCAGCTCCAAGACTACTGCTTGCCTTTTATTTGCATGCAAGCTTGTTTCAGGGTTTTCTGGAGCAAGTTCTACTACAGTGGAACCTCGGGTTACATATGCTTCAGGTTACATACGCTTCAGGTTACAGACTCCGCTAACCCAGAAATATTACCTTGCGTTAATAACTTTGCTTCATGATGAGAACAGAAATTGTGCGGCGGCGGCAGCAGCAGCAGCAGCAGCAGCAGCAGGAGGCCCCATTAGCGAAAGTGGTGCTTCAGGTTAAGAACAGTTTCAGGTTCAGAACGGACCTCCGGAATGAATCAAGTACTTAACCTGAGGTACCACTGTACTGCTTTCATTTGCATGCTTTCTGTGCCGAAGCATTGCCTCTTAAAAAAATAGTTGTGGGAAATCCTCATAGGATAATTTGAAATGTACAGAGTGCTTTACCTTGGGGCACATGCAAACAAACAAACACGGGGCATTTCTTGCTATGACTTCCAAATGGACATACAATATGCAGTAAAACAGATACACATGTTGCTTTTCACATGGTAGCATGTACTGGTTTGTACGTCTTTTCTAGGTAAAGGTACCCCTGCCCGTACGGGCCAGTCTTGACAGACTCTGGGGTTGTGCGCCCATCTCACTTAAGAGGCCAGGTGCCAGCACTGTCCGGAGACACTTCCGGGTCACGTGGCCAGCGTGACATCGCTGCTCTGGCCAGAGCCAGAGCCAGAGCCAGAGCCGCACACGGAAACGCCGTTTACCTTCCCGCTGGTAAGCGGTCCCTATTTATCTACTTGCACCCGGAGGTGCTTTCGAACTGCTAGGTTGGCAGGCGCTGGGACCGAGCAGCGGGAGCGCACCCCGCCGCAGGGATTCGAACCGCCGACCTTTCGATCGGCAAGCCCTAGGCGCTGAGGCTTTAACCCACAGCGCCACCTGCGTCTTTTCTACATCCATGTAAATAGAATATCGTGTGTCCCCCATCACATTGAAATCAATGATGCCTATTTAAATGTGGATGTCCTATTCCTTTCCATGAGATTTAAGCTCCCCTGCCTTCATCTTATTACACCCCCTCCCCGCCGCCCCATCTCTAGCCTTGCTGCTCATGGTAAAGTCCTCCCTTCTTAAAAACAATTGTCTTTAATGGGGATGGAGGAATGCTGACTAGAATTCTGGAATCTTCAGGGGTCACTGTGGCATTCGTATGCAGCCCCCAGTCATCTCATGGACTATTGACCCATACACCGCTAATCCGCTGCCACCAACCAGGTTCTCCCCTTAGTCTCAGTCCCCTTAGTCTCAGTCTATTGGTCTACCTATTAACTCCTTCTCTCCCCCTGTACAGACATTTCCAAAACAGCAGACAAACACCATAGTCACCAACATGGCGCCCACATGCGCCTACAGAGGCCTTCCCTGATGCTGAGTTCCTGCTGCTGGCGCAAGTCTTGACAGAAGCATTCCATTGTAGCCAATAGAATAGCCTCTGGTGTATGCTTGGCTGCTGTTTGTGTTTGTTGTACCCATGATAGTTTATGCAGATTGTAAATAGTCCCTGCCTTATAGAAATACCCTTGTAAAGAGAGGTTTCCAAAGTGCTCTTTCTAATGTAAATTTTATCTGGTGTTTTTTAAAAATATATATTTTATTTCTTTGCTTTTCTGATAGCATTCCACATCAACAAAGCAGAAACAAAAATGATACAACAAAGAAAAATCTTCCCTTTCAAAGATTTTGAACAATAGACAAAAGATCAGAAAACATTCACTGACTTCCTATTCCTCCCTTTCCATGGTTCCTTTTAACCCCTTTTCCTTGTGTTTTCTTAGTTCACTCTGTCTATCGCAGACACTTTTATATACTTTATTTCTTACTCTGCTGAAAATTTTACCATCCTGCTAGGTAAATTGTTGTCTTATAATACTTTTACATATTTCCTGCAAATAGTATCCAGTCCTCTTTATATCTTTCATCATTTTGGTTTCTTATTCTAGTGGTCACCCCTGCTAACTCCGCATATTCTAACAGTTTAATATGCCAATCTTATTTTGTTGGCACTTTATCTGTTTTCCATTTTTGTGCTAATACGTGGGTGGCCATTGTAGCATATAGAAACAAATGTCTCTCTTTATTGGAAACTTCTGTTGTTATTAACCCCAGCAGTAGTGCTTCTGGGTTTTTAACAAGAGATTTTTAAAACATTTTTTTAAAGTTCAGTATAAATAATTTCCCAATAATTTTTAATTATGCTACACAACCACCACATGTGGTAGAAGGTTCCTCCTGTTGTTTTACACTTCAAACACTCACCTTTTATTGATTTTGACATTTTTGCTAATCTGTTGGGTGTCAGATACCACCTATGCTGCATCTCCACAAAGTTTTCTCTTAATGTATAGCATGCCATAAATCTTATATTTACTTTCCACTATTGTTCCCATAGTATAAAATCAATATTGTGTCCAACGTCGCTAGCCCAACTTATCATTATCAGTTTTACTGTTTCCTCCATTGTCTCCCACTCAAGTAATAAATTTATCTGGTGTTTTCTAATGCTTTGCTATTTTGAAAAATGCATTGGGTGCGAGTAATGGCAGGCAAGTGGTGTAAGGGAGTCTCATTGATTTCAACTGCAGAGAATTAAGCTTGTGTTTGAAATCACAGAAGTGCTCATGTTTTGGCTGGTTTGCACCCATTGTTTTTGGAGTCACCTGCTGACTGATTTATTTGTGCATAGCTTTATTCAAAACAATGGTGTTTTCAGTTGCGACTTTTAAATAGGTGTGTGTGTGTGTGTGCTTCAGTAAGTCTCGAATGTAAAACCTACATTAGCTAGAACGTACAGTCAATTACTCCTCTGCTTCCACATAAACAGCATTCACAACCGGTGCAACACAATGCAAATGAAATTCAGACTTAGGTCATTGTGCTTGAATTAAGAGCACTGGGCTAACTGCCTTTCAGAGCTGAATTGTTTTCTCCTTCCAGGACTGGGGAAAGGGATACAAAACCTCCTTAAGAAATAGACTCTTCTTCGCTGGACTCTTCCCCAGTGGTTTCCAGGCCGAATTCCAAGTGCTGGTTTTGACCTACAAGGCCTTAAAAGGCGCAGGATCGCAATACCTCAAGGGACATCTCTCCCCATATGGACCAACCCAGTCCCTCCAATCATCAGCTGAGGCCCTTCTTTGTGTGCCTCCTCCACGAGAGGTTCAAAGAGTGGCAACGTAAGAACAGGCCTTTCCTGCAGTGGCTCCGTTTGTGGAATGCTCTCCCCAGGGAAGCTCAGTGGGCACCTTCATTCCATATTGGTAGTGGCGCCCACCCTGTGGAACGCCCTCCCATCAGATGTCAAGGAAATAAACAACTACAGTGGTACCTCGGGTTAAGAACTTTATCTAATGGGGCCTCCTGCCGCCGCCATGCCACCAGAGCATGATTTCTGTTCTCATCCTGAAGCAAAGTTCTTAACCTGAGGTACTATTTCTGGGTTAGCGGAGGCTGTAACCTGAAGCATCTGTAACCCGAGGTACCACTGTATCTGACTTTTAGAAGACATCTGAAGGCAGTCCTGTTTAGAGAAGTTTTTAATGGTTGATGTTTTATCGTGTTTTTAATATTGGGAGCCGCCCAGAGTGGCTGCGGAAACCCAGTCAGATGGGTAGGGTATAAATAAAGAAATTATTATTATTATTAATTATTTATTTATTATTTATATCTTTAAGCAGCAGGCAAAAACATTTCTCTTCTTCCAAGCCTTTGGCTAATTAATAAGGCCTTTTAAACCATAAGAGGATGGTATAATAATTGTCTGTTACTATGTTATGTAATTTTGTGCTTTTATATTGTATAGTGAGTGCCATGCGATCCTTGAATGAAGGGCAGTATAGAAATTTAATAATTAGGTTGGAGTTTTATTCGGGGAAAAAAAAAGAAATTTAATAACTAATGATATGCAACAATAATTACTGCATGTAAAGATATAACCCACAACATGCCTTCTTTAGGAATTAACTATAAGAATCATTAAAATGGGACAGATTTAAACTGCCGCCCCCCTTTTCAGTTTTGAGAACCTTCCTCTCCTTCTTACACATCCATTACATTCCAGGTCTCCCCCTTCCTCCTCAGCTGAGCTTATGCAGGCTGCCTTGTGCAGCTTTTTTAGAGTTCAGCAGAGGTTGTGTTACATAACTCGGCCCCCCTGGGCACCAGAGCATTTCCACCTTAGTGCTTCCAAAAGTGACACAGCAGAGGAGGGGGCGCCACGTTCCCCTTCACCTCTGATCCAGTTGCTACTACACAAACCCCACCACAACAAAACCAGCAGCAGAAACTCCACAGAATGCATTTTGGGCACCAAGGAGAGGAAGGATGGAAAAAGGTCTCATCTTGTGCCAGCCAGCAGCCCACAGTTTGTACAGCTGGAATCCAAGTTCATTGGCAGGTTTGTCCCTCTCCTGAGTTCTATAAGGGCAACACTGGGCCTAAGGAAGAGGAAACTGACAGGCAAGTGGAGGCTGGCTGGGGGCAGGCAGAGATTGGTGGGGCAGTTCCCCACTTGCTCACATGCACTGGGTGCCATTGGTTCAATCTCTGGCACCATAAGGGATCTGGTAGCAAGTAAAGGGAGAGATCTCTTCTGCCTGTAACCTCAGAGAATCATTAATCAATAGTAATGGACATGAACCAGGTTAGTAGATGGGCAGATGGTCTCACCTTGTACAGTGGTACCTTGGGTTACAAACGCTTCAGGTTACATATGCTTCAGGTTACAGACTCCGCTAACCCAGAAATAGTACCTCGGATTAAGAACTTTGCTTCAGGGTGAGAATAGAAATCGTGCAGCGGCGGTGCAGCGGCAGCAGGAGGCCCCATTAGCTAAAGTGGTGCTTCAAGTTAAGAACAGTTTCAGGTTAAGAATGGACCTCCGAAACGAATTAAGTTCTTAACCCGAGGTAAAGGTAAAGGGACCCCTGACCGTTAGGTCCAGTCGTGGTCAACTTGGGGGTTGCGGCGCTCATCTCGCTTTATTGGCTTAGGGTGCCAGGGTACAGCTTCCGGGTCATGTGGCCAGCATGTCTAAGCCGCTTCTGGCGAACCAGAGCAGCGCACGGAAACGCCGTTTACCTTCCCGTCAGAGTGGCACCTATTTATCTACTTGCACTTTGACGTGCTTTCGAACTGCTAGGTTGGCAGGAGCAGGGACTGAGCAACGGGAGCTCACCCAAGGTACCACTGTATAAAGTGGCTTCCATTGTTCAGTCCTTCAGTGCTCGCCTAAGATTGAACGGGGATTCTTGTGAGCCGCAGGCATTAGGAGAACAGAACAAGAGGTTTAAATAGTTCAAGTGTTTGGACATGTATTCATAACAGTTAAAGAATGGTATAGAAACCCGAGAAAGAGAATATGGATTTCTGCCTGCTTTTGAAGGATTTGCTTATGGGCTCTATTGATTACTTAGTGAAGGGTTGATTTAAAACATTTCTGTACTGCCCTTCATTGAATCAGATACCAGGGCAGCATGCAACAATATATTGTAGATTTTAAAAAATTAAAAAATCCTAATGCAGTATTTATGGGAATGGGAGATTGTGACCATTGCATAGTAATAAATCCAGAAAAAGAAGATGTGTGTTACAACAAACTGATATGCAAAAGCTCTCTTCTGCAGGAAAGTAAACATTCCGCAGATATATACATATATGGCAATAGTCTGAATATAACATAATCTATAATACATACTAGTGTGGTATAATAGCTACGAGTGTTGGGTTAGGTCTGGGGAGGTTTGGGTTCAGAAGTCCCTGCTCTGTCAAGAAGGTCCTTGAGTGACCACAATCTCTTCACCTAGCCTTTCTCACTGGGTTGTTGTGAGGGCAAAAGTAGAAGAGGAAGACTCATATACACCCCCCTCAGTTTCTCAGAGAAAGTGTAGGATAAAAATGCAGTATCAATGGAATAAAAACACCAAGCTTGGGACTATGAAAGTACTTCTTTACAAGTTAAACTATGGAACTCGCTTCCACAGGTTGGCTGCCAACTTGGATGGCTTTAAAAGAGGATTAGACAACTTTGTGGAGGGTAAAGCTCTCAGTGGCTACTAGCCACAATGTCTGCTCTGCCTCCACTGTTGGAGACAGCAATACTTCAGAATACCAGTTGCCGGTCAGATTAGACGACCCATTGGTCTGATCCAGCAGGTGCTTCTTCTGTTCAGTGGCCAGCCAGATTTCTAATTAGGCATACAAGCAGGACAAAACGACAGCAGCCTCTGCTATTTGTCCCCAGCTTGGTCCTTGGATAAAATGCTTCAGAATGTGAAGCTTGGTCATTTTACTATCTTAGCGGAGCTCAGTGAAAACTGTTGGACATTCTGCAATCAGAGGTGCCATCTTCTCAAGATGATTGAAGGGGCTCGATGCTACGCCCTGACATCACACATGTGACATTGTTGGACGTCCTGACATCATGCACACGATGTCACAAGGAGTCAGGGAACGGGGATGAATGTCCTCTGAAGACTGAGGGGGCATGGCCTCCTCAAAAACAAAACACTGGGGGGTGAAAGTGCCTCGGCCCCTAGGAGCTGGTGTTTATGCTCTCTAGCTATATTTGGTGAAGATAGGTTGATGTTTGGAGTTGGGCAGATCTTTGAAATGATACCTCCACATACTTAAAAAAGATTCCAAATACCAATAGATTTCCACCTACCTCACTCTTCATTTAAGTTTTCCCTAGTAAATATCTGCCATCCTGTCACTTTATATATGGAAGGAATGGTGTTTCGTTTCAGAAAATTGCTAGACTGGAACAGAGAAGAAGTAGCAGCTGATTGATTTACAGCTGGGTCAGAATCCAGTCCAACTGAAGCATCTCATTTCATCAACAATAGCGATTTAAGCATCTGGTTCACTGGCACTTAGGCTGGAATCCTACCAGTGTGTAGGTCTCTGGAAGTCCAGCTGAACTCAATGGGTCCTCCAAAGGCCAGACTATGTGTCCCATAGCTTTCCAAGGGGCCTCAAATCTCATGGTGAGCCCTATGGTGCAATGGTTGGAGAGACCAAGGTTGAAATCCACACACAGCCATGTAGCTCAATGGATGACTTTAAGAACTTCAGAAGAGCCTATCTGGTCCAACATCATGTTCTCACCTTGGCCAACCAGATGCCACGGCCAACTAGCCAGCAGGCATTGAGCGAAGAGGCAACTCTCCTCACTTGTGATTCTCAGCAACTAGGATTCAGAGACCTAGTAAAAAGGTAAAGGTAAGTAACCCCTGGACGGTTAAGTCCAATCAAAGGTGACTATGGGTGTTGCAGTGCTCAATCTTGCTTTCAAGCCAAGGCATTTGTCCACAGACAGCTTTCCGGGTCATGTGGCCAGCATGACTAAACCGCTTCTGGCACATGGAACACCATAATGGAAGCCAGAGTGCACAGAAACGCCAACTACCTTCCCCTCGCAGCGGTACCCATTTATCTACTTGCACTGGTGTGCTTTCAAACTGCTAGGTTGGCAGGAGCTGGGACAGAGCAACGGGAACTCACCCCATCGCGGGGATTCAAACCACCAACCTTCTGATCAGAAAGCCCAAGAGGCTCAGTGGTTTAGACCTCAGCGCCACCCGCTCCCTGCTTAGCCTTATCTTCCATTAATTTGCCTCTTTCCCCTTTAAAACCATCTCTGCTCCTCCCTTTCAGCCTCCCTCTCAGGGTTGTTGTAAGGGGGGAAAATGGGGCAGCGGAAGGACCCTGCAGGCAGCCTTGAACTTTTTCAAGGTGTTAAAATGTGGGGGTATGAACAGAATGCAGTAAATGTAGTGGTGACAATTGTCTTTAGATGAATGCTCAGCTTCGGCAGGATCAGATTCCCCTGGAATTTTATTGGTGTTTTTGAAAAATAAGCTGACAAGTTGAAAGGTTTTCCTGCAGTGGTTATTATTATTATTATTATTATTATTATTATTATTATTATTATTTATTTTTTGAGACTGGGGGTTAAAGGTGCTGAGAGAGCAAGAAAACTCCTCGATCATCATCTCTCTCTCCCTTCGTGCGCCCTCTTTCCCCCCCTCTTCTTTTCCCCCTCTTCTCTCCGCTCAACAATCGGGCGCTTGTGCAGGGAGAGAGCGAGAGAGAGAGAGAGAGAGAGAGAGAGAGGAAAGCCACAGGGCCGCCTTTTGGCTCCGGCACAGGGAGACGTCATGGATTCCTGAGTGTGGAAGTTTGCAGGAAAGCCCTCCGTTTAGGAGATGGAGCCGATCCAAGGGTTTCCATGGCGCTGGGCATAAACAGGAGGAAACAGTGAGGGAATCCCGTTATTTTACAGCATTCAACGACTATAAACACTCGGCGCAGGGAAGGAAGTGGCCTTTCCCTCTCGACTTACCCTCCTCTCGGGGCACGCAGAAGAAGCGCCCTCCGCGCGCTCCCAGGACCCACGCGCGGACCCTCCACGCGAAAGCGGCCGGCCAGGGCTGCCCGCTGCGCGCCTATGGTCTAGAGAAGAGCACCTACATCCATAAATATAAATATATATATATCTCTTTGCTTCTTTCTCTCTCTCTCTGCATAGAATAGCTTTACAACCATCCAAATGCAGAGAGAAACGGCGTGCCGGCTGGTGCACTACCATCACATCATGAGGTCTGTGGATCAAGGTAGAGTCCTTGCATTTTTTATTTTTATTTTTAAATGGGGTGTTTGAAACTCTTTTCTTTCTCTTTCCTCCGCTTCTCTATCCCTGGCCTCGATTGTGCCGCTCGCGGCTGAGGAATCTCTCGCGCAAGCTTCGCTGGGACAGAGCGCGGCCAGCTGCTCGCTCGCTCGCTCGCTCCTGTTGCCGCTTCCCTGCTTGTTCTCCGGGCTGCCTTCCTTTGGGCGCAGCGCTTCCCGAGGGAGCGAAGTCCCCTTGCAACCAGCGGAACTGAATTCCGCCGGGACAGGGGCTGTCCAAAAGCGCCATTGGTTTCCACGGGACATCCCAACAGGACCCGCTTCCTAACTTCTGGAAATGGTGATGTTCGAGGGAGAAAATAGGAAACAGGGCATTCCCGGGGTTTGGGGAAGTCGGGGTGAACCGCCACCTAACATCTGACATGCCCCTTTTTTGTGACTGGGGATGGTGACTCTAGTAAACGGATGATTAATGGCGGGGGGCTGTGCGGGAGCCAGCAGCGATATTCCTGCCCCCGCTTCACATTTCTCCTTGGAAGAAATGCGCTCTCTTCAATCTACGCTGAAAGAAATAGCCTTTCAACTCCATCCAGCCTCTTACAAACCCATCATCGTAGTCGGAGAAATTCGGGTTTGTAAACAGCCGGTCCTGTTTAACTCTTGATTCACCGTATTTAGAGGGTCAGGGGCCTTATCTATACATAATCTGGAATTGTCCACAATTTCAGGGTGGGGGTGGGGGAGCTATCTTTTTAAATCTACAGCTCCCAGTCCCAGCAGAAAGTACAGTATATGGTATATATGTATATGTATATGTATATGTATATGTATATGTATAGACGGATAGTTAATATATTTATACATCTACTTACATAATATACGCGTGCTTTTATTATATATAGATATTGCGCATCGCTTTTATATTTTTGATTATATAGCAGTACATTTTAAAAAAATATAT
Source organism: Podarcis cretensis (assembly GCF_951804945.1). Classification (NCBI taxonomy): domain Eukaryota; kingdom Metazoa; phylum Chordata; class Lepidosauria; order Squamata; family Lacertidae; genus Podarcis; species Podarcis cretensis. The sequence continues at coordinate 18,866,251 of NC_137175.1, forward strand.
AAATTCGTGATATGTGTATGTCGACAGGGGATGTTTTAAGATTTGCCAGAGGGCTCCTGTAAACCAGGCAATGTCAGATGATCCTGGCCGTGTTTACTCAGAATAAAGCCCCCGCGCGTTCATTGGTGTTGCTTTCACGTAAGTGCACCTTTGCATTTTTACGCAGAAGTAAATTCCAGTCATTCCAGCGGCGTTTCCTCCCAAGTAAGCATGCTTCGGCTCGCAGTCCTCCGACTCCTCGCCCTCAGTGCCCCTTGCTTGCCTTAGAGGGCACCTACCGGTACCTACCGGATGCACAAAAGCACCTTTATTCTTCCTGCTCCAGTTTTGCTCGTCCCACACCCCGCCAGGCTAGGCGGAGAAGCGGGCAGACGAAACATCCTGGCCTTCGACCGCGAAGGCTTCCCTTGGCCTTCATATTACCCTCCCCGTTTGATAGGAGAAGAGGGCATCCCACCAACCCTCTCCCCTGTTTTCTGCCCCTGCGCCGCGCAAAGAGTTGGTGTCCAGACGGTGTCCAGACGGTGCGCGGCTTCGCCGGGGCGTCTGGGTCTCCGGGGCGCATGACGCACGAGAGAGGCAGCCACTGGGCGAAGTGGAACCGGCCGCGGCGGGAGGAGATCCCCTGCAGGCTGTCTGGGAGTTTGTGCCGGGAGTGCGGAGCCTGTGCTCGCGCTAGCTCACATTGCCTCCTCCACGTAGCGAGAGTTCAGGGGTTCCTAAGGGCAGCGGAGGTTCAGCAGGCAGGCTGGATGTAGGCTTGGTCGTGCTCGGCGTGCTCGGCACCCGTGGCCAAAAAGAACTACTGTAAATTAAATTAGGTCTGCAATCAAAGCTGACTAACCCCGTGCTGGAGTATTAGCCCAGTTGAGCGCGGTGGGTTTTAGGACTGCGCTGGAAACATTTATTTATTGCATGTGCAGTATAGCCCACCTTTTCTTCGAAGGAGCTCGAGGTGGCGTACATGGTTCTTTCCCCTTGCAGCTTCATTTAATCCGCACAACAACCTTGTGAGGTAGGTTGGGCTGGGAGACGGTGGCTGGCCCAACGGTCACCCAGCGAGGTCCCTGGTCGGATAGGGGATTTGAACCCTGGTCTTTCCCGGGTCTCTAAATACTAGACCAGGCATAGGCAAACCTTGGCCCTCCAGATGTTTTGGGACTACAACTCCCATCATCCCTGACCACTGGTCCTGTTAGCTAAGGATGATGGCAGTTGTAGTCCTAAAACATCTGGAAGGCTGAGTTTGCCTATGCCTGCACTAGACCATACTGTTAGGCAATTCAAGGAAAAAAAGGCCCCGTGTCTTTATAAAGTACCTGATCCAAACTTTGTAAACTTATCCCGAAATTCAAGTATCATTTGAGCTGTCCAGGCAATGAGGAATCCTTGGCTCCTGCAGGTGGTTGGGAAGCAGCAAACTCTGAACATTCTGGTTGCCACCCAGGATGACTATTCCTTTGCGTGCTTCCCTGTGTGCCAGGCACTGCCCATTGGGTCTCTCAGATACTTAGAATAGGAGTGGGCAAACTGTGGCCCTGCAGATGTTGTTGGACTCAACCTGCCCCCAGCCAGTGTGGCCAGTGGTCAGGAATGGTGGCATCTGGAAGGCCACTTGGGAGTAAAGGCAGAGATCAGGAATGAAGGAGTGATGGGTTTAAGGAAAGTCCGCTGCAGGAGTATGATTTGTGGGAGCTCCTCTACAGCTCCTGTTCAAATGCATCAGCTGCAGCTTTCCCCCAGCATGGAGTCTCAAGGTGGCATGAAAAGCTGGTGGAGGTACTGCCAGCAGCATCTCGAGGGAGTGATTGATGCGAAAGGGGTTTTCATTCTCTCTTCCCAATGCCTGTGCATGTGTTTCTCCCCCTGTCCACAGAGGCCCATCCCTAGACAGCAGGCTCACAGTTGGGTAAGAAGAGCTGGTGTGGGGAAAAGGTTGGAAGAAAAGCAAACGGAGAGTTGTGAATCTGTGGGGAAGGTCTATACTTAGCTTAGTCCCTGGTTCAATGTCCAGCATCTTAAGGTAGGACTGGGAGAGAACACTGCCTGAAACCCTGGAAAGAGCTGCTGGCAGTCACTGTGGGCAATAGACCAAGGGCCTGGCTCACTTTAAGGCAGCTTGCCATGTCTTATGTTCTCCTATGACAGGCAGGCAAGGTCTCCCTTGTATGCACAAACAACCTGTCCCCTAAGCAGCACACCTCTCCCACATTAAGCAATGCAGAATAACTGCTCCCTATTAGGCAAAATTGATCTGGACCTACTTTTCCATTTATCACAAAGCTGATCAGAATATTCACTTTTTCCCAGTTTTTAAAAGGTGGGGAAATGTTCTTCTCTTACACTTTTCAACCACTCTGCTTTTGAGCATGAAAGGTGTGACTAATTAATCAAAAATACTTAGCCTTTATTAACCACAACGGTCACATTTATATAGTTGCTGTTTTCCCACCCTAGTAAGCTATTTATTTATTTAGTTTCAATGTACTGTCAGTTTATACATTAAAAATCGAAAGCACAATGTACAAGAAACACAGCTTAAATATAAAATGCAAAACAAGGAGAGGGGGCGGGGGACAGAGAATAGCATCGGTGCAACAGATCTAAAAAAGTACTAAAATATTTAAGATGGAATTGCCTGGGGAAATAAAAAGGTCTTAGGTTGGCACAGAAAAATAATAATAATGTAGGCACTAAACAGGCATCTGTGAAGAGGATGTTCCACAATTAGGCTACCCAAAATTCAAAAGGTCTGCCTTCTAAGTAGCCATTTCGTTTGGCAGGGATACTTGGAAGATGATCTCAGAGTCCAGTATACATGGGAAGAGATAATCCTGCAGGTAACCTGCCCCAAGCTGTCTTGAGCTTTGAAGCAAGGATGGCGAACCTATGGCCCTCCAGATGTTGTGGCAGCCTCAGCAAGCATGGCCAGGGATGGTGGAAGCTGCAATCCACCAACATCTGGAGGACCATATGTTCTCCATCCCTGCTTTAAAAGTTGATGCCAGGACTGGAGCTTTCAAAAAGGGTTGGACAAATTCATGGAGGACAAGAATTCTAGTCATGATGGCTATGCTCCACCATGCTGTCAGACACCATGCCTCTGAATACCAGCTGCTGGGAACTGCAGGGGGACAGAGTGCTGCTGCAACCATGTCCTGCTTGCAGTCTTCCTACAGGCATTTGGTTTGACTATATCAGCAATCTTGCAGTCCTAGTCTGACCACCTGAAGTGTGTGGGTAGTTTTCAACAACAGCTCTATGATATAATGCATCACAGTCATCAGATGAGAGGTTATCATTCATAATTGGGTGTGTTAGCCTAAGCAGATAAAAGGCACTTCATGCACACACTGCACAACGGCAATTCACTAGTCATCATTGCTATTCCTGGGTCTGTATTGCAGGTGACAAATAGAGGATGAGAGAAATGTGCCTTGCCTGTTAGTTATGGCTGTGGTGAAACTTGAACCAAGGTCTTCCTGGCTTGTAGCTCATACTCAGCTCCCACTCTTCCCTGGCAATCCAGAAGTGTTGAAGCAGTTAAAAGTCTGGCCTTCCAGGTGTTGGACTCCTACTCCCATCAGCCTCAACCAACATGATCAATGGGCAAAGATGAGGGGAGTTGTAGTTCATCAACAAATGGAGGGTCAAATGTTCCCCATCAGCATATTAAGTGCTATTATCTAGTTCAGGTTATGTTAAATACTCTATGTTAAGTACCCTAACTCCACCTTCCCCATCCTGGTGCCTCCAGATGTTTGAACTACAACTCCCATCCCTGCCCATTGGCCACAGCAGCTGGGTCTGATGGGGGTTGGAGACACCAGGTCAGGCCAGGGAAGGCTGCTCTATCTACTCAGAAGGAAGTTCCACTGAGTGTATTGGTTCTTACTTCCAATGACATTTTGCAAAGGATTCTGAGAGCTGCAGTTAGTTGTCGCTACTGCAAATTGTAGCTCTGTTAAGGGAAAACTACAGTTCCCAGGATTCCTTGGGGGGAAGCCATGTGCTTTAAACATGCGTTGGGTGTGCTATAAATGCTTGGTGTGGATCTGGTTAGAAGGTCATTATGTGCTCTGTGAAGTGAGGATTAGAATCTGCTTTGGTGATTTTGAATAGAGAAATGGGAGTCAATCTGGAACATGCAGTATACGTATATGATAATATCTGTGTGACCTTAAAAACCTTTGCATATGGGCGAATCCCATGGAAATCCTTCAAATCAGGGGTGCCAACTTGAATAAAATATGGGGGGCAGGTAAGCCTTGCCCTGCATAATGCGCAGTCTTTGAATGGCAATGCCTATTAACTTTGGGATGGGACAGACAGACCCCTCAAATATTTTATTGGAGGGCCGGAGGGACCTCAGCCCCATGGAGTAGGCTCCTATGCCTCACATATACCCAGTGCTTTTTTTTCTGGGGGTACGTATGGGTACGCATACCCCTAAACATTTTGTGACTCTAAGTTTGGCCTCATTGAGGGGCAGTATTTCAATATGAGTAGGAAAAAGAGTACCCCTAAACATTATTTTTATAGAAAAAAAGCACTGCACCTATGCACGCACGCAGTCCTTTAATATGGAGCCTAGAATATTGTGCTTATGAGAAGTCATATTGAGATGGAAAAGGATAAAAGATCCCTGAGTACTGTACTGTACTAATGTTTCCTTCCTAGCGCGCGGTTTACGCATCGCTGCAGTAACGCTGCTCTGCTCTGCGAGAACCCGGCGCGCAGAGAGGCGTGTGGCTTGTTTCGTCAGATGAAATAAGCTAGCGAGAGAGGCTTTCTGCAGCAGGCAGAAAAAAGACAGTACCTCAGCCCCACCCTGGCTGCTAAAAATAACTGCTTCATTCTCTTCTACTTTCACCTCCTTGGATAAACGTCCCGGCCCTCGGCGGCCGAAACTAGCTCCGCAGTTCAGATTATTAAACTTGCACCCAAATGTTGTTGCCCCATCGTAAAACGCGGCCGCCTGAGGACAAGTCGGGATCCCTTACTGTCAGAAGGGGGGAGAGGTCTGGATTCACCGCGGCAGACGGGAAAGCAGCCAAAGAAAAATCCCCTCCGCCCTCTCAACTATTGGTATAACCCTTTCAGGCACGCGGGACAGGTAAAAGTGAATGAAGCATCTCTCCCTCCCTCCCCCCCCTCGACGCCCAGTCACAATGAATTGGGCGAGCGAATCCCCTCGGTTCGGTTCAGTAAGCAGATTTCAAACCCATCCAGTGCTTTTTGGCGAAATTCCACCTCTCCGCTGGTCGTCTCCACCCCAGCACAGAGAGCGGCCAACGGCTGGCAGAGGGAAGTATGTGGCGTGACTCGAAGGGGCGGGATCCCTCCGGAGCATCTGCGGGAGAAACTCTGGAAGTCCGCCGAGCTTTCCCGGAGTAGACTTTTTAAAGTTCCCTTAGCAGCAAGGAAGGATTAGCAGGGGCGCTAAAGAAGGCAGCTAGGACAGTGTTGGGCTTCTTACTGAATCTGTGGGCCACACAAGCTTTTAGGTATTTATTACTTACTAGTTCGGGCTCCCTTTAACAAAAACATGCAGCCTACTGCACAGAAATTAAATAGGATAAATAAATAAAACAAAAAAAAATTGAAATGCAACACAGTGGAGAATAAGAAGTGGGCTAAAACGGATTTAACTTGGTGAAACAAATTTAAAGGCCTGGGAAAATATAAAAGGGGTTTGGCTCACACTAATAACAAATCAGTGACATACTTGTGTAATTCTGAGACACAGCTGAATTAGACTCTGTGAAATTGGATAATGGTTGAATGCTGGGTTTTCTTAATTAGTTATTACATGAATACCCCACATTTCTTTCAAGGAGCTCACAGCAGTGTGTGTGGTTCTTCTCCTTCCAATTTGATCCTCACAACAACCCTGTGAGCTTGCAGATAGTAACTGGCCCAAAGGCACCCAGTACTCTATTGCACCATAGGGACGCAGGTGGAGCTGTGGGTTAAAGCCTCAGCGCCTAGGGCTTGCCGATCGAAAGGTCGGCGGTTCGAATCCCTGCGGCGGGGTGCGCTCCCGCTGCTCGGTCCCAGCGCCTGCCAACCTAGCAGTTCGAAAGCACCTCCGGGTGCAAGTAGATAAATAGGGACCGCTTACCAGCGGGAAGGTAAACGGCGTTTCCGTGTGCGGCTCTGGCTCTGGCTCTGGCCAGAGCAGCGATGTCACGCTGGCCACGTGACCCGGAAGTGTCTCCGGACAGCGCTGGCCCCTGGCCTCTTAAGTGAGATGGGCGCACCGTACGGGCAGGGGTACCTTTACCTTTACCTTTTACTCTATTGCACCAGACTGGGAGCAGAAGTGATAAATCCACATTTGTCGTCTGCATTTTTACAATTTAACGAATTGATTTGTGAATTCTGGTTAAGTCGTATGAGTTGTGCCAATGTGAGTGTGTCTGTGGCTGATTCATGCATTCCTTGCGTTGTGTGATTTTATGCATGTTTGCTCAGAAGTAAATGCCACAGTTTTTTAGTAGACTTCCAGAGCAACCTAACCCACTCGCCCCTTATGCCGGTCTGGGGTGGGGTGGGATGGGGTTTGGATTGATCTGAGGTGTCTCATCTTATTGGCTCTGCTGGCTGAACTGGCTTCCCACGTCACTCCATGGGTGTGGAACCTCCCCCTTCCCACACCAAGCATGCAGGCAGGCAAGCAGAAGACCCACTGGCAATATTCCCACCAGTGGAAAGCCCCCAAACAGAGTTCTAAGGGCAAGGAGAGGGCCTATCGAGGCTTGGTCATTGCAGCAGCCTGGAGCTGGTGCAGGGATTAGGTCCAATCATCCTGCCTGCACTTCTGCTGCTGTTGCTGCTGCCCTGAGAAACCAGGAGATGGAGCGGATTTAGGAGTACAGTACTGCCTAACTCCCAAATAAGTGTGCATAGGATTGCAGCCCAGGTTCCCCAAGAGTAACTTGTAATTTCCCCCTCGCTAGAGATGAACAGCTGAGTTGGTCAAACTCAAATGGTGACTGGGAAAATAAGAGGATGTTTTTATACGTATAGTTTTTTTTAAATCCAAAAGGGATATCCTTGTTAGTTCATCACAACAGAAATAACAAAGAAAGCATCTGAGAAAGTGGGCTCTGGGACACAGACGCTTATGCCACTATCGATGCCAGGCCACTCTAAGGGTATTTTGTGCCCTGGGTGAACTCTTGAGTGACCATCTCCCTCTTCAGTCTGGAACAATTGTTATGTTCATTCCAAAACAATTAGGCTGGGTCTCATTAGCTGCCTTGCCCACAACCCCTTGAACATGGGAATGGAGTAAAGTGAGAAGGGGAGGACACACACACACACACACACACACACACACACACACACACACACCTGGTCTGCCACTTCAGACTTTGTCCTGTTTCTCTTTCCCACAGAAGTAAAAAAAGGTAAAGGTAAAGGACCCCTGGACAGTTAAGTCCAGTCAAAGGGGACTATGGGGTTGCAGCCCTCAGCTCACTTTACAGGCCGAGGGAGCCAGTGTTTATCCACAGACAGCTTTCTGGGTCATGTGGCCAGCAGGACTAAACTGCTACTGGTGCAGCAGAGCACCGTGACAGAAACCAGAACGCACAGAAATGCCGTTTACCTTCCCGCTGCAGCGGTACCTATTTATCTACTTGCACTGGCATGCTTTCAAACTGCTAGGTTGGCAGAAGCTGAGACCGAGCAATGGGAGCTCACCCCGTCATGGTGATTCAAACCACTGACCTTCTGATTGGGAAGCCCTAGAGGCTCAGTGGTTTAGACCACAGCACCACCCAGTATTTGGGATGGAGTCAGTGCAAGGTGCTGCTACTTGGTCCTGTGTGACTGCATTGGGTAGTGTGTTTGTATTGTTGGTTGTCAATGAAAGGCTGGTTATCCACATGCAGGGGGCACTGCGAGACAGATGCTGAGTCTGTCCCTAGTGGCGGACCTTGGTGTCTCAGTTTTCAGTGGCTCCCTGTGCAATGCCAAAATCCGGTGCTGCCCTGCCTCTCACCTTCCATTGGAGTAATAGTGGCAGTGGATGCAGACTGGCAACAGCTCAGGGTGCAGTGCATTCAACTCTCCCATCCCACCACAATGAAGTGAAGAGAAGAGCTGGAGCTGGTCCTGGTTCAGGCAAGCCAGCATGAGGGATGGTCTCCCTCCCTATGGGGTGACTCACAACCCCCCCTCAAAGAAACTGCTTGGCTGGCCAGGCTGAGACCATCAGCTGCGGTCACCTAAACAGACAAAAGCAAGTCTTGCTGAGTTCCAGAGGCTTCGCAGTGCAATCACTCCAGTGAGCTGTCCCTGTTTCACATCAACAGTAAAAAGGCAGGATTTCTCCCCTCCACTTAGCCCTCTGGGAGGCTGTAGCCCTAAGTATCCTTTATCTGGAAAGGACCATTGCCATGGGAATAATGGAGTTATTTATGAATAGACAAGCGCAAGTCTGTCATGTGTCTCTCATAAGAGTCAATGGTGCCAGACTTTCTCCACTGAAGGGAAAGCAAAGAAAGGGGTGCAAGATTTATTAGGAAATCTGCTTCCCACCCATCACAGTTCTGAGCCTTGACAACGGGAGGTCTGTTGCTGTTAGCAGAGAAGTTTCTCAAGTTCTCCAAGTGGCTTGCCCTCGAGAGATTTCGGACCACAACTCCTATCAGCCCTAGGGATCCCCACCCATTGCCTCTGCTCTTTGGTGCTGATGGAAGCTGTAGCCCCACAGCATTTTGGGATGGCGCCATCTTGGGGAACACTGAACACCTCTTCCTCAGCACCAGCCTCAGCCTCTTTGGCTCTGACAAGATCTCTGAAGCTGGAGCTGCTATTCTTCCTGCCTTTCAAATTTTGCCACCCAATTATTATTTTTTGCCACCCAAGGTAACCACCTAGTTCACCTAGTGGTTGAACTGGCTCTGTTGTTGTTGTTTAGTTGTGTCCAACTCTTTGTGACCCCATGGGCCAGAGCACGCCAGGCACTCCTGTCTTCCACTGCCTCCCGCAGTTTGGTCAAACTCATGCTGGTAGCTTCGAGAACACTGTCCAATCATCTTGTCCTCTGTCATACCCTTCTCCTTGTGCCCTCCATCTTTCCCAACATCAGGGTCTTTTCCAGGGAGTCTTCTCTTCTCATGAGGTGGCCAAAGTATTGGAGCCTCAGCTTCACAATCTGACCTTCCAGTGAGCACTCAGGGCTGATTTCCTTCAGAATGGATAGGTTTGATCTTCTTGCAGTCCATGGGACTCTCAAGAGTCTCCTCCAGCACCATAATTCAAAAGCATCAATTCTTTGGCGATCAGCCTTCTTTATGGTCCAGCTCTCACTTCCATACATCACTACTGGAAAAACCATAACTTTAACTATACGGACCTTTGTTGGCAAGGTGAACTGGCTCTAGTCACCATAAATAGATAAGGGAGAAATCTAACCCCCAGGCCAGCACCAAGGAGATTTGCATTGCTCTGCTAGTCTTTAATGTGTCACAACACTGCCTTTTTTCTTTCTTTCAAAGATACCCAAAGGAGGCCTACACTTAAAGAGAATGATAAATAAATGCACATCAATAAAGCATTACAGTTCATGTCAGTGGGGCTTACATCCATGAGGGTGAATTGTCCTAAAAATGCCTAATGTTGGATATCTCAAGCTGCAATTCGTTGGCAAAGTCTTAGCAAAAAAATCACATTCGAGAGACAAACGGAGTTGAGCAAACTTTCTTGCTCAACTAAAATAATTTCGTCACTCGCCTCTTTGGAGAACTGGCTTGGGATAATAATATCTTCGGAAGTCTTTCCCACTATTTGGCTTAATATATACTTTTTATTATGATATGTACATTCCATTGGTTTTCAAGGCTGCCTTCAGCATTTTTAATGGGAACATGGAGATTATGAGTAATTTTTCCATTGGCTTTTCTTACCCAAACCACACTGTGCCTTAGATTGGGAGAAATATCTGTGACTCAGACCGACCCCCAAATTGATTTTTTTTTTTAAAAAAAGATGGACTTGAAATAAGATGCTTTTGCTATATGTCTATGTTTTTTCAATGTGTGTGTTTTGCTTTCACCAGTATATAATTATAATGGGCTTCCCTCTTGGCTGGAAACCGTGATGTGCCATTAACTGATTGTACGCATATTCTCTCCAAACTCTTAGTTATGCCAGGGTTCTGTATCAGCGGAAACTGCATTATAGGAGCCAACAATAAAATAGGTGAGGGGCCTGCCCCCCCCCCCAGTTAATGGGCATTATCATTCAAATGATGTTCGTGCACCGTGTTATGTGATTGATTTTTCAGGGTGGAGCTTACCTGCCACTCCCGGCTCAATATTTTATTCAAGTTGGCACCCCTGCACTGCAAGGTATATTCTTCCAAATCCAAGACCATCCGAGGCCTCATTCAGGGCCAGGTATCCTTTGGCCCTCTGTCCCTGGCTATTGACCATGCTGGCTGGGTTGAGTCCAACATCATCTCAAGGGCTGCAGTCCCTGGCATAATTCATACAGGATAAGAGTGGCACGGTTGCAGCCTGAAAATGGTGCCACAGTGATGTCATGCCTCATGGGAAGTTGTCGTCTGGTTGTCTGGTTGTTTGGCCATCTCTGTCAGGCCAATGTTATCCTACCTGCTTTCCATTTTCAGACAGAAATCAGTCTGGTGGATGTTGCAACCTATAAAGAAAGGTAATATCAGAGATTGGCATTATCAGGCCCCTGCCAAGGCTCACCCAAGCCACAATAAGGTAAAGGGACCCCTGACCATTAGGTCCAGTTGTGGCCGACTCTGGGGTTGCGGCACTCATCTCACTTTATTGGCCAAGGGAGCCAGCATACAGCTTCCAGGTTATGTGGCCAGCATGATTAAGCCACTTCTGGCGAACCAGAGCAGCACACGGAAACGCCGTTTACCTTCCTACTGGAGCGGTACCTATTTATCTACTTGCACTTTGACGTGCTTTCAAACTGCTAGGTGGGCAGGAGCTGGAACTGAGCAACGGGAGCTCACCCCGTCACGGGGATTCGAACCGCCGATCTCCTGATTGGCAAGTCCTAGGCTCTGTGGTTTAACCCACAGCACCACCTGCGTCCCCACAATAGGCTTGCTGCTAATCTCTGGAGCCAACTTTTGCAGTTTCTCCTCTTCCTTGTTGCTGCAGGTTCACCTGCCATCTCTAAGTGGCCAAGCAGTGAGGAGAGCAACAGATGGCTCAGGAAGCTTTGCATGCCTGGTCTCCTCCCTCTGGAAAATGGTGGATGTCGGCCACTCAGGGAGGGGGGCACTCAGCACCACTTGTCCAATGGCCCTTAAAACCTGGAACTGGCACTGAAAAACCAGCTCCTAAAATCTGATTAATGAGAACTGTGCGGTTGGATGGGGTCAGAGGGCCATTAAGTTCAACCCGCACTGCTCCAGGGTACTATTTTCCACACAGCATACCTCATATAAAGTTAACCCAGACCACCATGCAGAGAGCAGGTAATTCTGAGTGACTCAAGCAAGTGAGCCAAACCACAAAGGAAGTGTCACGGAGTCACTAGCCAATAGGCGTCAACTTAATTGTAATCCTTCGTATGGCAGTCAGCCTCAATTAATGGATTGCATTTTAGTATGATGAAATCAACTCAGCCATTTTGTGCATTGAGTATTTAGTTTGTTTCTCTTGTGTGATGGGAGGTAATAATAATAATAATAATAAATATTTGCCAGACTTGATAAAAAACTACAACTCACCACTAGAGGGCACATTCAAACAAAATATTCAAAATTATTGTATCACATGATTATCAGTTCAAAATGTGATAATTAGATATATGATTATGAGTGTGCAAACATGATTTTTATTAATTTACCTCCTAAGGAGCTATTATTGGGGTGTAACTATTCAGTGAATAGAAACTGGAGTCTTTTTCTTCATTGGTGATGGAAATATTGATGGAGCGCTAAGTATTATATTGAAAATAAGTATTCTGAACATAAACAATTATTTATTATTATTTCTTCGTTATATCGCAGCCTTCTTTGAAGGAATTCATATCAGTTTATATAACTCTCACCCACCTTGTGAGACACGTTAGGCTGAGTGATGGACGCTGGTTCAAGGTCACTCACATCTTCATGACTGGGTAGTGATTTGATCCAGCATCTTCCCATTCCTGGGCTGTGTAGACACTATGCCTTTAAAGCACATTCAGAGCACAATCTTTCTCTCAAAGAACTCTGGGCAAGGTAGTTCTCCTCTCACAGAATTATATTTCCCAGCATTGCTTAACAAACTACAGTGCCCAGAATTCTTTGAAGGAAAGAAGGTGCTTTGAATGAGCTTCAACGGTTTAGTGTGTGCACAGTCATGCTCTGACACTGACCTCTTCACCATGCTGGGTCTCAAGCAAATGTTTACATGCTTCATAACCAATCCTCTATCCTTAGTGTGTAATAGTGGAAGAAAACCAGCACTAATTTTGACCCACTGGCTTTGCAAACATCAAAGAGTGTCTTGATGAACTTGAAAGACAATTATTGCTTAGTAATCAAAATGTTATCCTTGTACTTCAGTATTGTCTCATCTCCTAAGGGATTCTTTTGATACTCATGCATGACATAGTGCTAAAAAGAGCCATTGTGAGTGTTTAAAGTTGTGTGCATGGTTAATTCTGCATGAAATGAAGGAACTGCCTTTTAAAATATTTGAATATTTAACCTGATCATATCAGGCCATTGTGGGTGTTTAAAGTTGTGTGCATGGTTAATTCTGCATGAAATGAAGGAACTGCCTTTTAAAATATTTGAATATTTAACCTGATCATATCAGCGGGCCCATCTTTCTCCATCATAAAAGTGTACCTATATTACCTATCTTCAATTATCATTTCTGTAGGGAATCTTAGCACCTGAGATCATATTCTAGCTTGGGGCTACATCCTAGGAAGTGTTGGGTGTGGTTTTGCTAAGTAGACAACCACATTCAAAAAAAAATTATATGCATGAAAATCAGTATGATTCATCATTATAAAGATACGGGAATGTTTAAGAGCTAGTTTAAGTGCCTCTTGTGAAAAAGCCAGCAAACATGACTTAAGTCTAGTCTGTTTGCTATCAGCATCTTCTTCCTCAATTCACATTACCCTTTACAGAGCAAAAATAAGGACAGGCCAGGCCCATGAACCCAAAGGCCTTACAATCTGAATATTGGCAGTGGGTCAGAGGGCAGCAATAGAGAGCAGTAACAAACAGGAGGAAAAGGAACAAGGGCTGGCTGAGGATTATAGTGTTAGACAGGCATGCCTGTTTTGCTGCTGTGGTACATGCTTGGCTCTAAGACATCTAGGGTTCCTCCATGCTCTAAGATATCTAGGGTTCCTCTTGGTGGAACCATAGACATGCATCTAACCATCCACACATGCATATGTTTTAAGACTGCTGTGAAAATGAATATGAAAACCAAGTACAGTGGTACCTTGGGTTACATACGCTTCAGGTTACATGCACTTCAGGTTATAGACTCTGCTAACCCAGAAAAAGTATCTCGGGTTAAGAACTTTGCTTCAGGATGAGAACAGGAAATTGTGCTCCAGCAGCACGGCAGCAGCAGGAGGCCCCATTAGCGAAAGTGGTGCTTCAGGTTAAGAACAGTTTCAGGTTAAGAACGGACCTCCGGAATGAATTAAGTACTTAACCCGAGGTACCACTGTAAGCTCAGAAATCCTACCGCTAAAGTTTCATAGCTGCAGTCAAAACATGATTGTGTATGGAAGTACAGTAAGTGTGAAAGCACTATAAATGTTGGCTCGTTCTGTTGCTGTACTTTGTTCCATTTCATTTTTACGATGCTGATTATGGGAGGCCATCCACAAATGTCATACAAATTATAGAGGGCTAGATTATTGCTGACTGAAAGCCCTGGGATTTAAAAACACTTAAAACACTTAAAGATACTTAAGTGTGTGAATTGTCACTGTAAGATGGGCAGCCTTGTCATATTGTCCTTCAAGAGAGCTGATGACAAATTGTGGCCTAGGCTGGTTCCTGCCCCCCGCCCCCCATTTTCTGTTTCAGTGTTTGTTGCGATAGTCAAATAAAATTCTGGAAGGAACCATTTCCCTCAAATCAATTCAAAGGCTTTTAAGAGGGACGCGGGTGGCGCTGTGGGTTAAACCACAGAGCCTAGGACTTGCCGATCAGAAGGTCAGGGTCCGAATCCCTGCAACGGGGTGAGCTCCCATTGCTCGGTCCCTGCTCCTGCCAACCTAGCAGTCTGAAAGCACGTCAAAGTGCAGGTAGATAAATAGGTACCGCTCCTGCGGGAAGGTAAATGGCGTTTCCGTGCGCTGCTCTGGTTCGCCAGAAGCGGCTTAGTCATGCTGACCACATGACCTGGAAGCTGTACACCGGCTCCCTTGGCCAATAAAGCGAGATGAGCCCTTCAACCCCTGAGTCGGTCACGACTGGACCTAGTGGTCAGGGGCCCTAAGGCTTTTAAGAAAATGTAGCAGCTTTCTCCAGTCTCTTTTATACCAATATCAAGTCCTCTCTTGGTTCTCTGGTGCCTTCTGGTCATTTCCTCTCCTCTGGTCAACTGGACTGTACAAGCCACTCTAGGATTTGGTGAGAGTACACGTGAAACAACTGAAATGGCATGCCATTTGTCTACGATCATAGAATTGTAGAATTGGAAGGGACTCTGAGGAATTCTTTCCTGAGGATAATTTTATTGTTGTTGTTATTGTTATTAGCCCCCTTTTTTCCAGAAAAAACCCTCAAAGTGACCTAGAAAAAAAGTTATAAACAAGTGTAAAATCAGGGGGGAAACCAACCCAAACCACACCAGTTTTTGCTGTTAAAACCTAAGATACTTGAGGTATTGGGGTCCTCAGCTGCACAAGTCTTTACAGGTCAAAACCAGCACTTTGAATTGGGCCCAGATGCCAAGCCTTAGATCACGCACAGCAGCTCACCATGTCTTCCCAGCATCCTTTGTAATGTTGCAAGGGATCCTGGGAGCACACGTGGAATCACTCATTCTGCCTTTCTAGTACTTCTGCACCTAATTTCACATAGAGATAGGCATGTGTAAGCCACACTGAGCTTAATTTACTCATAAAGGCAGTTTATAAAGAGTTTAAATAAATAAATGCATGAATATGCATGCTCTCATCTCCTATGTTTGTGTAAAGACATGGGGTGGAGTTTGAAGGCCGTTCCATAATGGTTGATATTTGATTTTTTGACAATTTGAGGATATGATTTGTTTGTGTTGACACAACACACTGTCACACTAAGGCCAACTTTTTAAAATACAGCCTCACATCCCTTGAAAATCAATTCCCACGGCTACACGTCTCCTTCCCATGTTTACCAGTTGTCCCCACTACCAGCACATACAAAGAAATTAAGGAAAAAATACAGCCACACGCTAAACACGGCTCTTGTGCTATTTAGCAGCTGCATGGCAGGAACCAACCTCTGTCAGCGCACCTCCACACAAGGAAAAACTTCACCTGATGGATTTCTGCATCTCCAGAGGGGAAGGTGGGTAGCAATTCGTCAGACACAGGTGTTCAAATGAAAATGAAAAGACAGGGCTCCTGCAGCTTTAATAGTTGTGTAGAAGGTGGGATTTTGCCCAGTCTTGGCCCTGCAAAAGTGCTTGAGCCCTGCCTTCTGTGTCTAAACACCCTATGCTAGCCTTAATATTGCACACCACCAACAGTTGCATGCTCCCCACATCTTTAAACTATGTTTCAGAGCACAAGTCAAAGTGTTGGTGCTGACCTTTAAAGCCCCAAACGGCTCTGTATACCAGAAGGAGCATCTCCACCCCCATTGTTCAGCCTGGACCCAAGGGTCTTCTGGCGGTTCCCTCCTTGCAAGAAGTGAGGTTACAGGGAATCAGGCAGAGGGCCTTTTTGGTGGTGGACCAACCCTTTGGAACATGCTCACATCAGATGTCAAGGAAATAAGTGGCATACAACCTTCAGAAGACATCTGAATGTATAGGGAAGTTTTTAATGTTTCATGTTTTGCTATATAAGTTGGAAGCCACCCAGAGTGGCTGGGGCAACCAAGTCATATGGGCGGGGTACAAATAAAAAACAACAAAAACGATTAACGCAACCTTTCCCCCTCTGATTCAGTTCTCCATCCCCACCCCCATTTCTCAGACCATCCTTCTCCAACCTGCTGCCCTGAAGATGTTTTGGACTACAGTGGCACATCGGGTTAAGTACTTAATTCGTTCCGGAGGTCCGTTCTTAACCTGAAGCACCATTTTGGCTAATGGGGCCTCCTGCTGCTGCCGCGCCGCCCGAGCACGATTTCTGTTCTCATCCTGAAGCAAAGTTCTTAACCTGAAGCACTATTTCTGGGTTAGCGGAGTCTGTAACCTGAAGCGTCTGTAACCCGAGGTACCACTGTACAACTGCCATCGCGCCCCAGCCAGCGTGGCCTTGCCTGATGGCTGGCTGGGGCTGCCCGCGGGACTTGCGCTGCCGAGCATCCCCAGGGCACCCGGTTGGGGACAGGTGCCTGCGCTCCTCCTCCCGCCGCCGCCGCCCCCTCGCCGGCTGGAGGCCGGTCCCGCCTCCCGGGCGCAGGTGGCCGCTGCCAGCAGGAAGTCCCTACTGTGCATCTCGCCGCCTTTGCGCTCTCGGGGTGCAGCGGCCGCGGCGCGCCAGGGGCCAGGAGCCGAGCTAGGGCGGGCCGGAGGTGGCTTCCCCGTTCGCCTTGCGAGCGCATCTTCGCTCCCACGAGACCCGGGGCAGGAAGCTCGAAACTTGCTCCGGAGAGAGTCAGGCGGGCTGAGCGGGGGGGGGGGGAATCCCAGACGCGTAAAGAGAACCTCGGACTCCACTGAGAAAGGGCTTTGCATTTGGGGAAGGGAGGCGTGGGATTTTTCATTTCATTTTATTGTAGAGGGGAAAGCGAGAGTTTCCTTTCCCGCTTTCCTTTGGCCCCCTTTTCCCAAGAAAGAGGCCACCGACAGATCTCCTGATGGCTTCCGGTCCAAAAAGTTCCGAGCCGAACTCCCAGCCCGGAGACCCCGCTCCGAATCCCAGCATCAGCCCTCAGGAAGAGCTGGACTTCTCCATTTTATTTGATTATGACTACACGAACCCTATAGCAGGTTTGTGGCTTCTCGCCTCTTTACTTTTTCATTTCATTAAGCCCTCCTCCCCGCAAAAGACCTTGCTGCGGCTGCAATGGATGCTACCTTGGTGAATTCATGGCCCAAAGGGGCAGGGATAGCGCTACCTGCTATCATGGGCGGGTGCCTGGAATAAAACAATGTTTTTTTGGCACTTGGTCAGGGAACTGTCTGTATCTGTGAGAGAGGAAAGCTGTACTGCGCCGCACAGGAAAGAGTTGTTTTCTCCAGTTAGCACTAAAGAGGGCGACAGGGAAGCGTTAGGATGTTGGCTAGAGTTGGATGGGAATCACTTGTGGCAATGGAAGTTTTACCTTTCTGCCACCAGCCTTCTTCTGTGGCTACATTTTTCTTCATCTCTCCAAAGGGATGAATGATCAGAAGTTCTAATTGCGCAGGTTCTTATAAGGATGAGCAACGCGTTAGGGGTGTGTGCGTGTGGCAGAAGTTTTAAGTAACTAAGAAAATAAACAATAAAATATACTGTCACAGCACTGCAGCAGATTAGAGGGCTGTTCTCTGCCCAAGTATTTAACTGTATTGATATATAATGTGATTGTCTTTCAGCTTGTGGATATCATAGTTTAATGGCACCTGTTAGTTGTAATGTAGTTATTAGGACTGTGACAATATACAGTACAGACCCATAGTGAGCGATGCTGATTAGTCTGTAGAAATGGCAACAGTGCATACATTATTATTAGACAATGGCTTCCGTTGTTGTTGTTGTTTTAAATTTAGCTTGCTTTATGGTGTGGATTGAGTAGCTAAATGACAGGACTGTACTGCTTTGTACAAAAGCACATGCAATTTAACATGTTATGTGTGTAAGAAAATGCCATGGATACTCAGATAACGTCTGTGCTAGGGCTATTTATTTATGTTTTTCGTGGTTCTTATTTTTTATCTCTAAGCTGCCTTGAGTCCCATCAGGGAATAAAGCAGGGTATAAATAAATAAATAAATAAATATAGAACAACAACAATAATCATACACATTCTCCAAACAATTGGATGTCAGAAAATGCCCACATCTTTCCCACGTTTTGTGTCATCCAAGGTAAATATTGCCCACACACTTTTGAATCCACTGAGAGCTGTATTCTGCCTCCAGTGTGAAAGCATGCTAAACATGCATGGCCCATGTGTTTCCTTCCTTCACAGTACATCTATGTTTGAAAAAATGTCATATGTGAAATAGTACTGCGGGTACTTTTAAAGAATGTTAGAATCCAGTATCTGGCATGGAACTTGCCTGCTGATTCAGGGTGGTCACCAGTAAACCCATGGTCGACATAGTGGTCACCAGTGACTCCACATGTCACCACTTCATGCTGATACCCTGAAGTTTTATTAAGCTTTCTTGAGCCAGGACTGTGTATGTTCTGCACCATATTTTGTTAACAAGACTGGAACTTGATAGTCCGATCCGAACACATGAAAAAGACAACATGTTGCACTATGGGCAACATCCAGTTATTTCCACCTGTTTGCAAAATGGAAATCTGCTTGCACAATGGGACTTCCAGATTCTTTTCTTCAGCCCTCATGCACCCCCCCCCCAAATCTGCTCCACAAGGTCCACCAATCCTTTGGAGCATCTTTTGGGGGTGCATGGGGGAGGAGGAAAAGGAGCAGCCCCTTTACACAAGTGGTCATTTTTTCATTCTGCGTTGGGTCTCATCTGTATTATAGCAACCTGAAATGATAACATTATTTCCCATCATTGAGTAGTCACTTTTCTTTCAAGGATCAGACTGCATGAATAGGTATTACACTGCAATCTGAAAAAAGTCCCATGGAGTTCAGTGTGGAGTACTTCCAGGAAAATGGGTATAGGATTGCAGCCTTAATGACATTTTTCCCTGAAACAGTGCAGCTCCACCTTACAGTGGAGTCTATGCTGCTTAGTGCTGCTGATCCAACTTGCCACAGGTGAATTTGTGACCCAGTCCTACCAACTGGTACCCTAACCAATCTTGCCTTCCAAACAATGGGGATGGGGAAGAGTGCCCATCTAGGAACATTGGAAGCTGCCTTGTACCATGTCAGACCTTTGGTCCACCTAGCTCTGTATGGTCTACACTGACTGGCAGCGGCCCTCCAGGATTTCAGGCAGGAGTCTCTCCCAACCCTATTGAGATGCTGGGGACTGAACTTGGGACATCTGCTTACAAGGCAGACATACTGAGCTATCACCCTTCCCCAAAAGAGGTGTGTGTGTTCATAAAGGAGGACTTTTATGACTTGGGCCCTAAGACCTTGAGCCTGAAATATAGCACCTCAATTGTGATTCAAATACAGACCACCAAACTCAGACAAGCAAGAACATGTAAGGAGATATTCTTTACTGTAGCCCCATTATCCTTTCCATAAACAATTAAATTAAAACTTGAACTTCCTCCAAGCCAATGTCTGGATCTGATATTTGGTGTGGCTTTCTGTGATTTCATTATTATTTCTCCACTTACCTTAGAATGGAACATGATATTACAACATTCGATGGCCTGCTTGAATGTATAGCTTGAATGTATGCTTGTAGCAGAAGTTGAGGACATCCTATGCCGATCTTCATTGGATCCCAGCTTGTGGCTCAGTCAGTAGAGCATGAGACTCCTAATCTCAGGGTTGTGGGTTTGAGCCCCACATTGGGCAAAGGATTCCTGCAATTCAGGGTCTCTTCCTACAATTCTATGATTCTATGACACAGCCAGTGGGAGATCTGGATTTATCACTGTAACAAGTGCAGTTCAACATAGCTTTGACTGTATCTTTTGAGTACGTAGTGACATCGATAGGATAAGTGACTTTTAATATTTTCTTTTGTATGGAAACAGGAGGTAGCACAGCTGAATGTGCTTTACAGTAATTTAAAATACAATAAGTAGCATTGGGATTTCAATCTAAGACTGTTAAAGGTGCATTGTGGCTTTTGAACACGCTGCTTTAGTGAGTGTAGTGAAGGGTGCCTTTTGAATGAGTGAAGGCAATGAACATGGCTAAGAATACTCTAAAATCATGTACTCTTACAGTGCCAAAACCGTGACTGAGAATATCTTTTCCAGTGCAATAAAAGCAACTGTAGCTGCTAATTTACATTTTCAGTGATGGGCCAAGAGAAATTAGCACATTTAATATTTTTTTTTGCAGAAGCCTGTGAAGCTTGTGTGTGTAAATTCATTTTATGTTTGTTGTAAGAAAAAGTAAAAACAAAAACAAAACAAAACACAACTGTGACTTTTTTAAAAGCAAAAGCAAAACCAAGGTCAAAGTCTGAAACGCACTTATTAGGGAGCCTGAAACTTTGTACTGGGTAAATCAGCGCAGGATTCTGTTGCAAATCCCTTCTACCTTGCTAGCTTTATACAGTACATCTGAGATATTTTTAATGTGTTGTAGTGAATTTTAGTTGAACTGGAAATGTGTGTGTGTGTGTGTGTGTGTGTGTGTGTGCATCTTTAATAGCACAGTGCTTGCGTAATGTACCAGGTATGGTGGTTTGTTTTTTATTTACTATGGGTTCTCATTTTGTATATGTTATGAACCACCCTGTAATCTTCAGGTGAAGGGTGATGTACTAATCAATCAATCAATCAATCAATCAATCAATCAATCAAATAGGTAAGAGACTGAGCTATGAGCTGAAAAGTCCCCTGTTCAAATCTCACCTCAACCACAAATCCACTGTCCTCCAGGACTAAGTCAGGCTTTAATCTTAGGAGCATTTACTTAGGAGTAAACCCTACTGACCTCAATGGAACTTACTTCTGAGAAAACATGCTTAGGGTTGGAATTACTGAGTCAAGCACACTAAGCCCTTAGAATAAGTGCAAAGCAAAGAGTAGTTGGTGGGTAGGTCTGTTATTTGAACACACAGGAGTTTTAAAAGCACAAATCGGTCATTTCTCCCACATGCACACAATGCATTTGTTCATGGTGATTCACACCTTTGCACTGCAGTGTCCTTGCATACATCCAACATACGGCACTTCAATCACACCCACACCTGTGGTATTGGGGCCAATGTGCTGGAGTTTGACCAGGGAGGCTTGGATTCAAATCCCTGCTTTAGTCACAATAAGCTGTATGAGTGACCAGCTTAACCTGCATTAAGGGGTTGTTCTGAGGATAAAATGGAGTGGGGACCATTTGTGTCACTCCCAAAGTTTCTTGGAGGAAGGAATTAACAGTTACACACCATTCTAATATTGCAATGATTGTGTGCAACTTCTTGCCCACACTTGATGTTGAGAAGAATATGCCATTGTAGAGAGTAGGAAGAGCCCTCCAGAGACAGTTTTACTTGTACTGAATGCCTGGATACCAGGATAATTATTAATTTTGTATATTTTCAAGATGGAAATGATTAGTGTAAGGGAGATCACAACGAAACTTTTAATCTGGATGACATTTCTTGTCTTTCAAAAGACACCATTATGAGTCTGTAAGTAATCCTTTGTACATCAGTGATCTTTAATGTACTAAGATTAAAGCATGTTTACAAAGAGATGGAAATTAAAAGAAGAAGAAGAAGAAGAAGAAGCTTCAGTCCACATGTCTAAGTGTGCCTGGCAGTTCTGGAAGTTGACTGTTTCCTAACTGATGTTAGTTGCATCTGAACTGAAGCTGCTTACTTGCAGTTTTGGGATGTTCGCCAGAAACGTAACCATAGCAGAGGGTCATGAGCTCAGACCTTTTCTTCTTCCTCTGAAAGTTCTCATACTGCATCCAAATGGTATTTTCCAACTTGGATGGAGTGGAATCATTTAAGCCTCTTTGAATGCAACTTAAGGTTGGTTCACATGCGTGTGTTCGTCTGTTGAAGCCTGCAACAGCAGCAAATGACTTGCATGTGTGAATGGGTCTCTGCATATCAGACACTACAGACAGAACGGTCATGTTGTCTGAAGTCACCTTGAATTCACTGCTTCTCGGTAGAGTCAGTTCTCACATTCAGCAGCTGGCCAGGAACTTGAGACATCCAGTGATATATGCAGGGATGGGGAAAGCCCTAAGAAAAGACAATTTAGCCTGCAACTCCCACCTTGTCTTGAGGCCAGGGAATAAACGTATTAAATTGCATCCCATTTGGTTGGACCAGTGTTTCCCAAACTTGGGTCTCCAGCTGTTTTCAGAGTACAATTCCCATCATCCATGACCACTGGCCTTGCTCACTAGGGATTATAGGAGTTGTCCAAAAACGGCTGGAGTCCCAAGTTTGGGAAACACTGGGTTAGAGTGCAAAGTTGGTTGTGTGAGAGAAATTCCTTGTCCCTCACCCTTCCCATTTCATCCCTTTGTAGCCCCCTCAGAAGACTGTCCTGAGGGTTGGGAGACTCCCAAAAAGTACTGTGATAAGGATTTGGGGGTGGGTGGGTAGAATTGGGCAGAGGCAGATTGTAGCCTTATCCCTCCCCCACTACTGCACTCCACATTCCAGGTCTTTCCTTAGAGCCCTCCAATCCTTTCAAAAGTCTTTTGGGAGGGCACAGGAATCTGCATTGGGAGGAATTGGTGGGGAATCCCATTTGCACGTATGCTTTAGTGAACACTGCATGGGATGCGGGTGGCGCTGTGGGTTAAAC
This sequence comes from Podarcis cretensis, assembly GCF_951804945.1. Lineage (NCBI taxonomy): Eukaryota > Metazoa > Chordata > Lepidosauria > Squamata > Lacertidae > Podarcis > Podarcis cretensis. The sequence goes on from NC_137175.1 coordinate 18,888,979, forward strand.
CACAGAGCCTAGGACTTGCCGATCAGAAGGTCGGCGGTTCGAATCCCCGCAATTTGGTGAGCTTCCATTGCTCGGTCCCTGCTCCTGCCAACCTAGCAGTTCAAAAGCACGTCAAAGTGCAAGTAGATAAATAGGTACCGGTGGGAAGGTAAACGGCGTTTCCGTGCGCTGCTCTGGTTCGCCAGAAGCGGCTTAGTCATGCTGGCCACATGACCTGGAAGTTGTACGCCAGCTCCCTTGGCCAATAAAGCAAGATGAGCACTGCAACCCCAGAGTCAGTCATGACTGGACCTAATGGTCAGGGGTCCCTTAATCTTTTACAAGCTCCTGTACAGATATTCTCATGTGATTATGACAGGCATAGGATATCCCAAGACACACACCCAAGCTGCAGTGCCATAAAGTAGTTAAGGGAGCACTTATCTCCTACCTGTGCTTTCTATGGGAGGATTTCTTTGGATGTTCAGGATCATTCAGGACTACTACATGCTGGGAACAAGCAGCAGGCTATAAATCGCATCCTGTTCGTGAGCACGCAAAGGCATCTGGCGGACTACTGTTGGGAAGATCAGCCTTCCCCAACCTGATATCTTCCAGATGTTTTGTATTACAGCTCCCATCATCCTTTTCTGTTGGCTGTGCTCTCTAGGGCTGATGGGAATGGTTGTCCAACAATGTTCAGAGGTGCCATATTGGAGAAGGGTGGACTAGATGAACCTATGACATAGTTCAGTAGGACAATCCTTATGTTCCTATGACCTTTACTTTGAGGAAAGTTCAGACCTCTGGTCTAGAATGCTCAGGCTGGTGAGTCGTAAGAACGGGATTTTTTAAGATGGGGCTGTAGTTTCTCTAAGCCTAGTTCTCACTTGGCAGTGGACTGTACCATTTCAGGTGAAGGCTGTCATAACCGAATGGTCCTCTGTGGCAATAAATAAATAATTCCACATAAGGTAACCAGCGTGTCAGGGAGAAAACTAATGCATCTTCTCCACATCTAGTTCTATGCAGGGTATTTTGTATAAATGAACAGCCAGCAATTCAAGCCCTCACTTGCCACCTGAAGTGGTAGGGCCCAGCCATCGTGTGGCCCAAGTGATAAGGTTTATCTCCACTGATAATTTTTGTTCCTCTCATAAGAAACTATTCTCCACAACAGCTGATCAGTGCTAGCCATCTCATGCAACCAACTGTCCACAACGTTTTATTAGTGCTGGCCATTTCATGCAGCCAACTGTGGCAACATGATAAGAGATGGAATAGCATGATAGCAAAAAGCATTGAGCTGGAAGTCTGCACACCAAACCTCACAGCTGCCACAAACTCAATTAGGCAGGTCTCCAAGCCTGACCCCCTCACCTCCATATGCAACATGTGGAATAATGCTGATCTGCCTTGCAGTGCTGTTGTAAGGATTACCTTGAAACTGTACATGAGGGATGTTGAATACTTGAAATAGATGATGATAACTGCAGCTTCTTTCCTTATTAGTCTTAAAAAGTTTCTGTTAGAGTTTCTGTTGTCTGGTGCTTATGATTACACTTCCCAGGATGCCCTGGGTGGGGAAAGCAGAGGGGGGAAAGAAGGATAGAGAAGTTGGTAGGGTCCCCAGAAATGTAATAATGATATATACTAAGTTTGGCAATCCAGCCCTAGTGTTTTGACGTTGATGTGACAAAGCTACCAAAACTAATTCATAATCTAGATCTCTTAAGAAATGCCACACCCTTAATTCAAACTTAGACCTTTCCCTCAGTAATCAGACTCGCCCAACAGTTTGTGCAATCCCACCCCCTCTTTTTTTTCAGAGTCTGAGGGTAGGGGGCTATTCTTGCTTGTAAATTGTAATTCTTCAGAATGGGCATGTGATAATCACTAGCCTATAGAATGGATGCAGGCGACGTCTTGTATCAAACAACCTTGTCAGAATAAACGACAAGGCAGAATGATGCCTGCTGGGCACTTTCTGTCTTCCCATGGTTTGCTGTCTGTTCTAGGATGTGAAGATCAGGACAGATCGTTCAAAAGGCAAAATCAGGAGCTGGGCGGCAGAAGGCTGGGTTTGCTAGATGTTAATTTCAAGTAGCATTTTGAAGATGTGGACACCTAGCTAGTTCTAGCTGAGATCTAGCTTGTGATTGGTAGCAGTGGTTATTGCAGGGAAGTGTCGCTTTCTGCTGAAATTGCATTTTGTGGGGGGGGGGGGGTTTAAAAAAAGAAAATTACAGATAAGAGTAAGCATTTGTTCAATCAAACAAGAGCATCTAAGACTTCTTGGTTTATGTCCTTGGTTTTCTTCACGCTCCTCCCTCCAGATAGACAAAATGTGTGACATGAGGTTCTACTTTAAAGTAATAAATGCAGTGGAAATGCTAAGGCCTAAACAGAATGTTTTATTCAACAAAATTAAGGGCAGTGAGGGAATACAAATGCTGCAGGCACTTGTGGGTAAAGTGAGAATACTGTACTATTTTCACACATTTCTCAAAATGCTGCTTCCTCCCATCCCCACCCCCTAACGTCAATTTGGGTAATTGATTGCAAGTTAAACTATTAATTTTAAGAAAAGCAGAGTGCACTTAAGTAGGCACTCTAATTTTAGAGTCTAAAATGAAGAGTGCTGGATTGTTTTAACTGTAGTATAACGCCAACAGCTACTGTATGTCTTCTTTTAGTTGCCTTTGTTCCCAGGAGTGCTATCTTTAGTTTGTGATTACAGCTAGATTATGGATTACAGAGATCCCATCATGGGAGTGGTTGTGTCTCCAATTTCGTACTAAATTGTTTCATGCTAACTGGCAGAGGTGCTCTTAGCAGAATCTGCAGTTGCCATGTAACTTGGAGGAAAAGCCTTCTAGAAAACCACCTTCTGCCTTGAATTAGGTTGGGCTGCTGGCTGGTTATGTAGTGCTTTCCAGAAATGCATTTAAAAATACAACAGCAGTAGCTCCTACAGAGCCAAGTCAGGTTGGCATGACCAACAGCTGAGTGTTTGCTAATTACGTGCCCAAGTCTTGGTGGCAATGAAGTATGGACTGGCTAATTAAATTGAAACCACATCAGGGGATTTAATCTTAAGGACAGGAACTGCTGTGTTCTAATCAGCCTCCTTTTCTTCCCACTCCACAGCAGATTAACAAAGCTGAGCTTGTACCATCATAGCTGTTCCCATGGCTGCAGACTATGATGTCACAAACAGATGCATTATGGCCATAACAACTTGTACAACGATTTCATAATTTATTCTACACTTGTGTTGTTTGGAGAGGTGATGTACCTCCAATACAGATCTAAGAGCAGCGGCAAGAAGGCAAGCTGACGCCCTTCCTCCAAGTCAGAACTGGAGCTGGGTAGATGAGTTTTGCCAGGGAGTTTGTTGTATCACTGCCAATACCATATTCTACTTTCAGCATGTCAAAAGGAGGCATTCATGGCTGGTCTGCAATCAACTGGAGAAGCCACTTCATGCAAAATTTCATTTGGGTTATAACCATTTACTGTAGCAATTTGAACAATTTCCTTCTGGGTAGCGTAAAATAAAAATTGGATGTGATGTTTCACTCTAAGAGATGTTCCATCCCCAGGCTGTTTTAAATGTCGCAGTTACTTTTCCTGTACAAAAGGACTCACTCCTGTTTAGGAAAATGAATAAAAGCTGTGTGCAGATAGTCACACAGTAGGTGCCCCTTGATGCGAGTGGCCGATAGATGGTAAAGCATGAACGGCTAAGCCATGGCCCTCCGGATTTTGTTGAACTCCTTCTCTCTTCAGCCCCAACCAGCAGGGCCAATGGCCGGGGATGCTGGAACCTGTAGTCCAATGATATATAGGGACTGAAGTAAATCTGGCAAACAAACAAACAACAAAACCCTCCAGTGTAAACAGAATCATGATTTGCATTAAATACATTTATTTGAAGTTAGTCAGTGCAAAATGAATTGGTTTCTACCCCTTTGTTTGGCCTACCCAAATTTGTGTTCCCTAGAATTCAAAGGGGGTATTAAAAATGCTTTTTTAGAACTTTATTGTCGTCTTTCTCAGTATTATCCTTGTCCACATGAAGGAGAATTTTCCTGTCAAATTGAGGAAGGCAATAAGATTTTTAACTTAGATGAGATCTGAACACTTCCAAGAATGCACTTTTATATTGTCAATGTCTGCCTAGATAAAACTTTCACCTCTTATCTATTGGAATAAAATAAAGCTGTGTCCGAGATTAAATATGGAACTGTGTAATACTTGTTCTCATTAATTCTCTCCAGCCTTGGGGGTGGGGTGGAGGGGCTAGAATGTATCTGCCAAGATTGTGTTGAGTGGAACATTTCTGAGTCTGTAAAATATTTGAAGTAAAATATGAGACTAGGGGAAAAGAGGCATATTTTGTCAATTCCTAAAGGGGTGCTCCACACACCTCACAAAATAAATCAGAGGAGGAGGGTTCCCTCTGCCCCCCATTTCTTGTTGGAAACATTTACAGCATATGATCTTTAGAAAGTAAAACCATGGATTTTGCAGATTTTCAATTCGAAAGCCTACCATTCCCATTTTAAAGAATAAACATAACTGCAAACATGACTGCATGCATGAAACATACCTGTGATAGATAGACAGGAAATTAGCTACCATGTCCCATAGTTCAAGGTAGTAGAGTAATAGGGTACAGGTCTGTGTTCCAGGGCTGGGAAACCAGCTGTTTTTGGAATCCCAACTCCTACCAGTCCAACAGTGAGTTGCAGTCCAGAAGCTCCTGGAGGGCAACCAGTTCGCCATCTTTGATTTACATAGTGCTTCATTTAGTGCGATCGCTCACCAGGGTTCAGTTCTACCACCTGTTTTGAATATCAGAATTAAGGTTTGGATAACAATCAGTGATCCTAAAAGTACTGTTGCATACAAGTAGATACACACATCATTCTGTCACTGTGTTTTTACAGGCAGGCTATAAAATAACCTGCTTCTGTTTCAGCTACACTGCAGTTTTCAGCATTTGTGTGTGTGTGTGTTTTTAAAAAGTTCTGCATATTTAAAAGCTAGCAAGTTCTTGGAAATATCGGAAAACACAATTTTAAAATCTGCAGCTCAATTCATCTAGGCAGACTGAGGGCCCAAGGCTTCTATGCATTTCATATTGGATTCATAATACAAAACAAAATGAGTTATATGCCCATGTCCTAGATAAGGCAACACCGGAAGGCATTTTTAAAACTTACGTTGGCACCTAAATGTGCTAACACAAATATATGGCAGTTATAAAGCAGGGGTGTTCTGGATCTGGCCGCTATATGGGAATGCTACAGGTTTAACAGACTGGGCTAGTAGGGCCTCATTCTGAGAATTATCCAAGTGGTACTGGGAGTCAGGTGTGTGGGCTTAGTTGCCCTGGTTTGACTCTGCTGGTGCCTTACAGGGACTGGGTGGTCGCAGGATGGTGCCGCTGCTGCTTCTATCTGAGAATGACCAACTTTGAAGCAGCTGGTTGCAGCCTTCCATGTGCGATCGATATAAATATGCAATATCTTTACAACCTTTTCCTAACACACTGTTGCTAATGCCTTCTTGTTAACCCGTGATTGCTCAGCTTCTGCCATGGTATGTCTAGTCTTAAAAGCCACCCTTCTTTTTCCAGAAGAACCGACTCCTTCACATAAAATCATCAGCCCACCCTCTGGAGTTACTTACCCTCATGATGATGTCTCGGATTATGGCCTCAAGCCATACACCCCCTTCGCTTTGTCTAGCCTTTCGGCAGATCACATGGGCAGATACGGACAGCCAGATAGCCTAGGGTCAAAATGCTACTTGGACCCGGGCAAGGCTGCCGGTCCCCCTACTTTGAGCCCTAGGATTGAGATAACACCATCTTATGAACTGATTCACTCGGGGGGTCCCTTCAGCAGCAGAGACAGAGATCTATTGGTAGAGCATCAGTCCAACTCAGCTACTGCTAGCCCAAGGTTTACCCTGCCTGTCCCTGGCTTTGAGAGCTACCGAGAACCGCTGTGCCTGAGCCCTCCTAGCAGCGGCTCCTCTGCAAGCTTCATTTCAGAGACAAATTTCTCTCCTTATACCTCACCATGCGTTTCACCAAATAATGGCCCTAGTGATGACCTTTGTCCACAGTTTCAAAACACCCATGCTCATTATTCCCCTAGAACCTCGCCAATAATGTCCCCACAAGCAACCATCGTGGAGGATACCTGCTTGGGGCCACGTTCAACATCTCCACGTCCCAACTCAAGGTCGTCATCGCCAGGAGCAAAGCGGAAGTACCCTTGCCCCGAGCTCTACGGGAGTCAGCAACCTTGCACTTCTCCACGGCAATCGAGAACCCCCTCTCCACAAGCCTCTCCCCAGGTCCCCTTGAGAGAAGACGGCTCTTCCATCACCTACACCCAGTTATCCACCTCTTCTAGCCTCATGGATGCAATGAGCAACCTCACCACCGATCCCTCTTGCGGAGTCCCCACAAAAATATGGAGAACCAGCCCGGAACCTTCGCCGATGTCTTCCCACAAGGCCAGCATGCCGTGTCACGTGCTTCAGCCTATTGAATACATTGGGCCTTGCGAGCAGGATGATCGGAGAAACCCACCACCTGAGTCTATCTTATTAGTGCCGCCATCTTGGCCAAAGCAGCTGATGCCTGCAATACCTATCTGCAGGTAAGCTTGCATGTCTTGTGGTTGCTCTTTCTAACAGGTCTGATAGAATGTGTTCCTGATAGCCCAAACCTCCACTATGCGTGTGTGTGGGATGGTCTGCCTTTGCCTACTTTCTAAACAAGAACTACCACCGTGATATGCAAGGAAATTTTTTAAATAAAAGGCTCTTGCAATACAGGACCTGTTGTTTGGGTTGCCAGCCAGTTATTATGTTATGGATGCATCCAGAAAAATGCATTCTGATATGTAGCCAGTCATTGGGAGATGTCATGTGCACCAAAACATGGGATGATATCCAGCTAAATCACTCCGGGAGTAGACCCATTGAAATCATTGGTCCATCTAGCTCCATACAGACTGAAATCTCCAAATCAGGAGACATGCCTAGTTTCATTTGTGGATGCTGAAGACTGAACCAGGGATCTTCTGTATGCAAAGCAGATGCTTAGCTATTCCCAAGTAGGAATACAATGGTACCTCTGGTTGCGAACGGGATCCATTCTGGAGGCCTGTTTGCAACATGAAAAGAGCGCAACCTGAAGCACCGTATTTGCGCAGGTGCGTGGTGTGATTTGGTGCTTGTGCGCATGCGCGAAGCACAAGTAAGCGCTTCTGTGCATGCGCAAGCGGCAAAACCCGGAAGTAACTCTTTCCAGTACTTCCGGGTTGCCACGGGACGTAACCTGAAAGAACGTAACATGAAGCAAACGTAACATGAGGTATGACTGTACTTGATGCACCAATCATCTAACTTGGTATAAGGCAGTTCCTATCTCTCTAAACTGACAATAAGTGTACAGTTTGTACACAAAAAGGGATGCGGGTGGCGCTGTGGGTTAAACCACAGAGCCTAGGACTTGCCAATCAGAAGGTCGGTGGTTCGAATCCCCACGACGGGGTGAGCTCCCGTTGCTCGGTCCCTGCTCCTGCCAACCTAGCAGTTTGAAAGCACATCAAAGTACAAGTAGATAAATAGGTACCACTCCGGCGGGAGGTTAAATGGCGTTTCCGTGTGCTGCTCTGGTTTGCCAGAAGCAGCTTAGTCATGCTGGCCACATGACCCGGAAGCTGTACGCCGGCTCCTTCGGCCAATAAAGCGAGATGAACACCGCAACCCCAGATTCGGTCATGACTGGACCTAATGGTCAGGGATCCCTTTTACCTTTGTACACATTAGATTTTTTTGCTGCTCTTGTTTGTCTCTGTGCATGTACAAGCCCACCTCCAAAAAGTAGAAATAATTTGCTAGATGTAAATTTTTACCAGGGACCTGTTTCAAAGGGTGGAGATATTAGCAAACATATGATTTTAATGAGATACTAAGAATGTGGGGACAGAGCACTTAGGCAGACATAAGAGAGGAGTTCGTAACTCTTTCTGTACCCACTAATTCTCCCTTTCAAGTGTTTCCCCCAGCTAGCATTCTCTGAGCTGGACTTAATTGTTTTCAGAGGAAAAAAATCGTTTACGCATGTCCAGCGGAAGCATTTGTGAGGAGCAAGGCTAAAGCATCTCTGCTTGCCCACTAATTTCTCCATTCAGTGTTGTCTCTTCCCCCTCCCTGCATTAGTGCAGTCAAACATAAAAAAGGACTTGCTGGATCAGATCAAAAGCCTATTTACTTCATCTAGCATGCTGTTTTCCACAGCAGCCAACCAGATGCCCCCAGGAACCCATAACACAGGGCATGAAGTCAACAGTCCTTTTCCTACTGCCTCAAAATCTGGAGGCTCCATAAAGTAATTGTGATCCATAGTCATTGACAGACCCTCTGCTAATTCTCTGAGGGAGGGCAAACCCCTCCATTTTTCTTAATGGAGGCTGTGCACCCTGACCTCTTTTGAAAAAAAGAGAAAAGCCAACCTGCGTTCCATAATGACGTTCTCCAACTTATTGTCCCTCTTCTCTGCCCAGCATTCCTGTGCACTCCCTCCCACCACTTGAATGGCCCCTCTCCAGTCATTCTGGCTCTTACGAGCTGCGGATTGAAGTGCAGCCCAAACCCCACCACCGTGCCCACTATGAGACGGAAGGGAGCCGAGGGGCAGTCAAAGCGCCAACAGGGGGGCACCCCGTGGTCCAGGTAAGATATTTTTCTTGGAGAAGATGAACTGTGACGGCTTCTTGATAGCTCTCTGCCTCTTGGCAACCTGCCATAGCACCACATTGTTTGAGAAAACAAGGCTAGTGCAACATAATTATAAAAGGTGTTTTTAAGGATAGCAGACAGTGGTCTCCTACTGGTCTGGGAAGATATAGTTCTTCTATCCACTTTACAAATACTTGGAGGCCAGGCCACAGAGTCATTTTCATGACTCTTGTTTTCATTTTATTGTTTGCATGTGTGTGTAGCACTTCAGTTTTTATAAACTGCTTGGAGACTGCTTTTATATTATGTGATATATATGAAATAAAGTTGTACTCTTGGCCCTTCCAGGACCCAAGGTACAGTACCTAGCTCTTCCCTATAAAACAGCCCTGGTCTAGAAACACTTATAAGTCATTTTAAATCCCTGACTTTAAGAGAAGCCTTCACATTCAGGCATAATTAAGGTTGTTCTATGGTTTATTTTTTTAAACAATAAAAAAGTTATTGTGAGAAGAAGAAATGGGTGCTTCTCAGGGACTGAGATGCTATAACAAGGTGTGAAAAAAGCATCTTAAGTTTGGCAAACTAAACCCAGTATGATTGCCTTGAAAATAACAGGTCTTCACTGATGTTTTAAGATGGAGCTGTATCTAGATAGAATGGAGGAGGCCCAACTCTGCTGCTTCAGCCTTTGGTGAACTTCGCAGTGGCATAGAATCATTCTGTAGAGTTGGAATTCAGAAAGGCAGTTGGTAGTGAAGTCAACCTGCGTATATATGTTGCCCTTTGTAGGGCTTGGCAATATAAATCAAGCTGACATATGGGTGGTTTGGAGTCACTTATCTCTCCTCCTTTTGCAATATCTTCTTTACGCCAGGAGGAGATTGTTTCATTGGCCAGGGTTAGTGTGTGATAAGAGGAGAAGCACTTCACAGAGCTGGCACTTAGTTCAATGAGGCATTTGATGGCCTACTGTAAAGTTTATGTAGTTGTAAAGTGATAGGGCCACAAGTTAATTGAGTTCATGCATTCATAGAAGAAAAGTCACTGAGTTCAGAGTAAGATTTTTTTTAATTATCTTTTTTGCAATGTGGATTGAGGCAGTGGCATAGCGTGGGGGGTGCAGGGGGGGCCGGCCGCACCGGGCGCAACATCTGGGGGGGCGCGCTCGCCGCCTCCAGAGTCGCCGAAGAGCCTCAGGCGCAGGCTGTAGCAGAGCCCCATGTCTCGCAGAACCCACGAGCTGTGCGCACGTCCGGGCTGAAGGCGTCCAGCAGGCAGCGGCTCTCAGCGCTCTCCGCGGTCCCCGCACATCAGGGCTGCGGAGGGCGCGCCAGGCAGCCCCTCCTCACAGCCCCGCCGCCGCCGCTGCTGCTGCAGCTGCTGGGCCGTGTTGCATTTTCCTCGCCTCTCTGCCCTCCTCCGGGCAAGCAGCGTCGTTTGGGCGGCAGCGCCAGCGGCAACTCGCCTCAGATCACCTGATGCGGACCCGCTGCCGCCGCCGTGGCTACCTTACCGTAAATACCCCAGCCCAGGCAGCAGCAAGAAGAAGCTGGCAGCGGCGGCAGGTTAGGGGTTAGGGGCGCAAATTACTTGCCTTGCCCTGGGTTAGGGGGCACAAATTACTTGCCTTGCCCCGCGTTAGGGGGCGCAAATTACTTGCCTTGCCCCGCGTTAGGGGGCGCAAATTACTTGCCTTGCCCCGGGTGCTGACAACTCACGCTACGCTGCTGGATTGAGGTTGCAGAAGTAGAGATGGGGTGGCATGGGGATAGTGAAGGATCAGGTGAACTCTCTTGAGTTTCATTGCAAGTGTGCAAATCCAGGCTACTTTTAATCGGAGAATTCCAGCTTGGCTAGTCTAAGTTTATGGAGGAATTAAAATAGGACCCCTTAGTACTAAATATGACATGTGTTGCTATGACAGGGATCCAAAGAAGAGGCATGAACAGCTGTGTGTTCAGCTGGTGTCTTTTAGCCACTTCCAGATAACCTGTTTATTGAGCGTTCTTCCTGATTTCTTTGCAAGGAGGTTAGATGATGTTGCGTCAAAGCTAGAGTTATCCCACACTTTGCATTTCCTACCAATTCCCTTTTGCCAAAGAGTCTGATCTTTTGGGAAAGAAGCAGATTTTTTGCGTAAAAGCTTGTTGCATAGCTCATTTGGCAGAGCACAAGACTCTTAATCTTAGGGTCGTGGGTTTGAGCCCCACATTGGGCAAAAGACTCCTATATTGCAGGAGGTTGCATTAGATGACCCTCCTGGTCCCTTCCAAATCTACTATTCTATGAATTGCACAATCTGAATTTGCCAGTATGTAGTTGAATCCCATCCGAAAATAGTGACAGTCTAGAATTGCCCTTGACTGTACTTTCTTGCCACAGCAGTTCCTAGTGCATTAAAAACCAATCTGTGACTTGTCTCCTTAGCACTGCAAGTTGTTGAATGGTAAAACCAACAAGCCTGGTTCTGTGTTTCTTCTGTCCTGCTCACACATGGATCCTGGCCAACAAATGTTTTTATCCCCCAAAGTAGTCTAGGTTTCCAAGTGCAGAGTGATTTTTTGGGTGAGAGAGTATTTAGGTACCTCAATCTCCCATCTGCAGCACATCACACCAAAAGCTGAAACACGCTTATTCTGGTGATAGTCTAGCATGGTTTTGAAGCTGTTCCTAATCAGATGTACTGAAAGGGTCACATTGAATCCCCATGGAAAGGATGGCTGGATGCATCCTTTTTTCATCTTTAAGGCTATATATTTGTTGCAAATGATTTAACACTGTGGTGTGTGGAATGACAGGATACTAGAAGGGTTGTCTGTCAGAAAGTTCTTCCTGATGTTTAGTGAGAATCTCCTTTCTTGTAACTTGAATCCATTGGTTCAAGTCCTACGCTCCAGAGCAGGAGACAGCAAGCTCACTCCATCTTCCATGTGCATAATTGGGGTCCCTGATTGCATGGGGTACTTAAGGGGGAGTTGTCAACTCATGCACAGGCTCCCCTTTGCAGATATCCATGCTGAACATGTTCACAAGATAGCTCTACACATGTACACGATGCATGAAAAGGACAGATGTAAAGTATACACAGGATATAGGTTATTTACCTATTAAGTCAATTTGCAGGGCCACCCAAAAACGTATGTTTTCCATATGGCATAAACACATCAAAAGACTAATATACAATGCTGAAAATAACACAAAAGGTTAAAGATGGCTACACATTCTCTCTAGCTCTCCTTTGCTTCTTTGACAACTGTACTTGGACAGAGAACCTTGTGGGCATGAATGAATATAATCAAAGATTAATAAATTCCAATCCAGCGATTTCATTGTGTGCTTGTTTGTGTTTACTTAAGAGTTTGACATTACTTAAGAGTTTGAGGGAGGAGGTGCCCGTTCTGTTGAATGAATTTCTGAAATACGACTCTGCTTACTTTTTTCTTTCTTTTTTTTAAAGTCGTCTTTATTTTTGTGGGAGCTGACTTTGGTCAGGGAAGGGAAGCTGCACAGCAGTGGATCTCATATCCTCCCCAGCTCTGTCTTGTGGTTTTGCTCTCTGAGGCCACTTCTTCTTTGCAGTCTTGGTCTCGGGAGTTTGGCACATGCCGTTGAGGAGTATGTGCTTGCAGGGTGCTCCTAGAACACCAGAACAATTGTCCGCCTGTTAAAGTGAGAGCCTCTGGCAGGACAAGATGCATTCAGTGAGGACATGGGCTTTTGTGTGTTTAACATCTTGTTCGAGGGCCCAGAATAGCAACAACTGGCTCTGTGTTGAGGACAAAGGCTGGTGTTGACATCTCGCTTCCCCTCCCCTCCCCCCACCCAGGTTGGCACAGTCACCCAATTTGGAGAGGATGTGGCATGCAGACACATCCTTTGCCTCTCGGTAAACTCCCGTTTACCAGCAGTTCTTTAGACGTTTGTACAAAGGGTAGCCCTGGGCAGCAAGCTGCTATAAGCACAGAAAAGTAGAAGTGAACTATGAATGCTCAGCTGTGATAGATGCACTCGGCGCACGCTCAGAGGCACCTGTTTTTGTCTCAACGAATTCAGATGTGCCGGGGCTGGTCTTCATGCACTTTTAAAAGACTTAGGTCCTGAGGTTAAGGCCTGGCTCAAATTAAAGCCTAGAAAGATGCAGAGGGAAATAAAGAGCACCCTTAACTTTTTCTACTGTGCCTCGAATTCTGCATCCGTAGCAAGCTGTTTATGAAAATAATCCTAGACACGGGTAGAGAGGAGAGGAGGGGGTGTTTAACTGTTTCCCCAAACCAGCCCTTTTCTGCTGCAATTGATTTAAAACTTTTATACGCCAGCCTCCCCCAGGACAGATTCGAGTGCAGTTTCTAAGCATCAGGCTTAGAAACCAGATGAAAATACAAAACATTAATAAGGCAGAACAGATCACATAACAGTACTTAAATACTACATGAAATGCTTTGGCCTGGGACCTGAAAACTAATAATGCTGGTGACAGGCAAGTCACAGGTGGGGGCTGCTGCTGAGAAGGGGCAGCAGCCAAGCTACTCTCTTTAGTTGTTGCATTAGTATTGCTTCTGATAGAAGAGGGACCCAGAAGAGGGCCTCATCAGATGATCTTAAACAGCATGGGCAGGATGATAGGGGGAAAGGCACTCTCCTGAGTCCCATACTTTGCAGGGCTTTTAAAGCATGCAACGCCACATTGAATTCGGCCTGGAAGCAAACAGACAGCCAGTGAAGCTCTTTTGGGACCAGTGAAGTATAATTCGAATTGTTCTCTGCCTGGCAACAAAAATTACCCCCTCATTCAGTGACTTTTCCATCCCTTGGGGTTCTGGGTGCATATTTAGCCTTATAACCATGTATCTAGAATTCTGCTGGACAAGAGTTGCCCCTGGAAAGTGGCAGGCTGGGGGAATTTTGTTTGGGGGGGTTGTTAAGGGGGTGGGGGTGGGGTTGTTGCTGGGGATTTTTCGTTGTTGGTATCTTTATTGTAGACCTTGTGATTTACGTGGAAATGGTTCAGTTTGGCTGTGTATTTTCTAATGTTTCATTTACTGCCTCGGGCATGATTTGAACTGTGGAAAGGCGGCATACAAATAAAATTATGCATGCATGTTAAGCACGCACACAGCTGCTCTCCCCCCCTCCCATAGCCATCCCTTCCAGAAGTGCTTTCCTCTAACATGAGTCACCGTTGGGGATTTGTTCCATATGTTCCCATGTAACATGTAAGTAGAGGACTCTAGTCACAGTGACTGCAAAACACCAGCCACTGCAGATTGTATGCTGTATGTTGCATTACCCATGCAAGCCTCAGCACTCGGTTGCAGAGTGATGTGCATCGGTGCTTGTGTATTAAAAGAACAAGAGGAAGGAAGTGACAACAATTAGAAAAGGCTAATCCCCCCCTATGCACACACACACTTCACAAAACATTTCACAGCAGACACAGCCTTGATTCTTGTTTAGAACTAGTAACACATCTTGCAGCTCCTGTGTAAGTCCCAGTGTTTATTACTACAGGCTTCCTTTCCCCTGAGGGGGATAGCAGGTGGCGCTGTGGGTTAAAGCCTCAGCGCCTAGGACTTGCCGATCGAAAGGTCGGCGGTTCGAATCCCTGCGGCGGGGTGCGCTCCCGCTGCTCGGTCCCAGCGCCTGCCAACCTAGCAGTTCGAAAGCACCTCCGGGTGCAAGTAGATAAATAGGGACCGCTTACCAGCGGGAAGGTAAACGGCGTTTCCGTGTGCGGCTCTGGCTCGCCAGAGCAGCGATGTCACGCTGGCCACGGGACCCGGAAGTGTCTCCGGACAGCGCTGGCCCCTGGCCTCTTAAGTGAGATGGGCGCACAACCCCAGAGTCTGTCAAGACTGGCCCGTACGGGCAGGGGTACCTTTTTCCTTTCCCCTGTAACTGTATTTGCCATGTGTCTTGCTGAGCCCTGAATTAATGCAGTAGACCAGAACTTTTGGTGCAAATTAAGAGGCTGGACTGCGGGTATTACGCAGAAATGTTTACTCACAGGAATGCAATGAACTCTGGACTGTGTGAAATCCACATTTCTTGGTTCTCTCTGTGTGGCTAAAGCCTAGTGTGGAATGTAATACCCTGATCCTTTAACCCCCTCCCACCCAGTAATTGAAAAAGTAAAGTTATAGTCCTCATGGTTCCAGGGGCCACTAACGCCTTGGCTCAAGAAAGGACAAAAGAGGACATGAATTCGTGAAACTTATATATATGGTCATTTAGATGCAATTATAGAAATCCATTATTGTGATTTAAATAGAAAGATATAGTCTTCCCCACTATGGTAAAATGTGCTGAGACAGGTGACCTGTATCACTTTGCTACCCAGATGCTAACTGCTGATGGGCAACTTCAAGGCACCTTCTGTTCTTAGGGTTCTTTATCTTAAAGTTGGACAGATCGTCAAATAAAGGACTTCTTTAGATAGGCGGCTATCTTCTGACAGCCCTTCAAATGACTATAGAAGAGGACATGAACACTTAATCTGGAGAAAAGTTTCGAACTGTGTCTTGCTCCCTCTTTATGAGAAGTGTGGGGATGGGCAGAACACACAGCCTTTGTGTTCAATGATGGCCTTTCAGTATCCTGTACAATTCCCTACTGCTGACAGACAGCTAGTGGTACCCGAGGGCCGGACTAAACATGACCTTAAATTTGTGAATGCATTCAGAAGCATCTGCTTTTGAACTTAAAAAATAAAAGCTGCATGGGAAGAGCTGGTTTCAGGATTGAGACTGCAGCACATGGGGAGGTAGATTAACCCTTTTTGCCCAAGCTGTGATTCTACCCTTGGAAGCTGCAAACAGGTGCCAAAACCAGCTTTCCTCCTACATAAAACAGCAGCTGGGAGGGGTGCTTTTCACTGGGACAGCACTGTGTAGGATACATTTAACCCCTCCTCTCCCCATGCAGCAGAATCCTGATCTTGGCTCCATCATTATTACTTTGAAAGGTAACAAGAAAAGACATGTTAAATGCTTTATAATCTTGCGAAGTTTGGCCCGTTGTCTCCAGAATAGACAGTCCTACTCCTCCTCGAAAATCCATTTTCTCTGAAAATCTAAAGCTTGATGCAGAATGTGTCTTCCTTTTTTATTGCTAAGGCTGTTCTGACTCACCATACGGCTGCATACCAGAAGGGTCATGCCATTTTCTTGGGGGAAATGTATTATGGCCTTGTAGTTCAACAACAGGTAGAATTTGGGTTTGGATTTAGAACAAGGATGGTGGATTGGGCTATACTACGGGATCTCAGGATAATTTGCAGAAGACCATCAAGGGTTTGTCTGACCCTCAAATGTTTAACAATAGCAACAAAACAAAATTGTTTCCCACCTAAATTAGGTTGCTGAAAGACTTTCATTGTGTGATAGGACTAGGAGCTCTTCTGGTGCTGAAAACGAATTCCTAAACGTAGAATATACCCAGAGGCACCCTGTTCTTAAATTCTAAGCATATGTCTTTTGCACCAGGCTCAGGTTGGCAAAACATACCCTAGTCAAAAAATAAATAAAGTGGATTTGACTGGACTGCCCTGCTTGCCCCAGATGTAGAAGACATTTATATCCGTGTTCTATAAAGCTAAGTGGGCCAGTCTTTCCAAAGGATACGTGAAATAAAACTGACAAAGGGCTTCGTATGCTAAAAAGAGCGCTGGTGAAAACTAAGTGCTAATACGAGCCAGTGGCAGTCTTCTGCTTTAAGCTTTACCTGTTCCTTTGACACCAGAGGGAGAAAATGTCTCAAGTGCTTTCTTATCTACTTCCGTCCAGCAGGAAAAGGGAAGAGACGGGAGGAAGAGACTTCTCACTTAGCTTTGTATTTGCTTTTAATTAATTGTAGGCAGCGGGGATTCCGTGTTCCAATTTATTTATTTATTTGACACAGAGGTCGACAAACGGGTCTCTGAACTACCACTGGCTTATTGGGAAAATCTGGCCACACAGTGTATGTGCCCCATTTGGAGCGATGTTGTATTTTAAAGACTCCCACTAGAAATATGCCCAGTTCTAAGCAGAAGTGAACAGGTGAGCTGCCAGTCTTGAATGGAGTTGGTCAAATGCAATAGGAAATGCCCCCAAGAGTATTGCATTGATAACTGGTATATTCACACACCAGATGAATTAAGGCAGCCATTTGCCAAGTAATGACCGCTCCCCACTTAAAACGGGGGGCGCCTTTTGCGTGGACGCGTGCAGCCCTGGATCTGGAGTGGCCCCATCAGCATAGGCTTTGCCTTCCCTCAGGTGGGATACCTGGAGGTCCCCGCCTACCCCAGTGAGTTGTCCAATCCCACCTGGGGGAAGCGTTGCCAGGGAAACCAGGCCAGGTAAGGGGAGGGATTACCTGCCCACACAATAGAGGGTGGATCTTAATTGTTAATCCTCACTTGGCTCCAGAGCTTCTCCCACCCTACCCACCCTCAGTTAATGTCTTCTTTTGCAGGTTAACTTTTCTTCATAGGTTTTGCAGGTTAACCTGTCTCCACAGGTATGCGGGCGCTGCTACGATAAGGTCGCTGTTAAAGGGCCGGAAAGGAATTTCCCTGCATTGGCAGGTTTCGCCTTTCCCGTAGCAAAACGTCACAACTTTGGCAGTATCAGGCCTTGGGCGGAATCCTTTAGTCCATCTTCCTCTTTGCGGTGGCGATACCAGGGTTCCCCGTTAAAGGGGTTTTTGAAGGGAGGCTTTGGCCGTACGCCGAAAGGTCGTCATTGCTCTCCCCTGCGGCGGCGTAACGGGGGGCGGCTATCTCTGCTTGAACATATGTTCTCCAGAGCCGGCCCATCCCCCCCCCCACACACTGGATAACCCTGATGCTCCCTAGGTCCCCGGCTGGGGACTAGGGAGGGAGAACGCCCAACGCCTGAGCCAAGGTCTACCCACATTTGAAATTTAATAAAGTTGTGACCAATTTAATCCCATAGCACGTTGTCTAGAGTCGTTATTCCACATGACGGGGGGACCACTCGGGATCTGGGGACTCCGCCTGTCCACGCAATAAACATACAGAACTGCAGTGTACGTGTGTTGCTTGGTAAGGTGGTTCCTTATTGACCTGTGAAGGGTTTAGTTTCTGATCAGGGACTTGCAGAGAAATGGTGAAGTTTAGTCTTCTTATCACATGGCTGGGTGCTATAAATATATGAAATTGTCATGTACAGAACCAGACTGTTTATCCATTTAGCTTGTCAATGTCTCCCCTGAGTGGCTGTCCAACAAGCAGAGAAGGTCTTTCCCAGTCCTGCTGCCTAGAATCATCTTAGCCAGAGACACCAAGAATTGAATTTGGGCATTCCATTCATTTCAGTGTGACGTATTACAAGTAAGTATGTTATAAGACTGAAGCATTTGATGTACATACATCATCTGCCATGGTATCCTCTCCCATTCCAGCCACCCCAAACATCATATTGTTGACAGGGGTTTATGAGCCACTGTCAACTTAATTTATCAACTGAAGGCCGAGTAAATCACTGGCTCCTGTGAATTCATTCATACACATTCCATTTTTCCTTCTGGAAGAGTGGTCTGTGTTGTCTAGACAGGAAGATGAGTGTGATAGTCATTGAAGATCCTGATTTATGAGAAAAAGTGTACCACTCCCTAGAATCAAGTTCTCTGGAAGGAGGAAACAGGCCATCCCTTCCTAGCTCCTTCGCTATGATGCAGACCACTTCTGTTTTCACAAAGTGTGGTTTGAGCTGTACTTCCCATCTTAAATCCATCAGAACCTATCCTCAAATCCAACTTCACATATGCTAGGGCTGCCATGCGTCCTACTCTGCAGAGGTCAGAAGGTTTTGAAGGGCTGGCAGCCCTCTATTTTAAGGTGACTTTTATTTGAGGGCTGTCTAGTCTCAAGTCTGGTTTAAAAGTAAGGAACCCTAAGAAAGGAGAGCAGGAGCCCTGAAGTTGCCCATCAACAGTTAACAGCAGACTGAACTATTACCCATCACCTGTTGTTTCCTCACTAGGGTGAGCCATATTGCATTTCTCTTTAAATTATTGTCGTTGTTGTTTAGTCGGCTTAGTAGTGTTCGACTCTCCGCGACCCCATGAACCAGAGCATGCCTTGGAAACTCTCACTTTCTTCTCAAAGCTTCTCCTTTTTCATGTCCATGGAGTTTTCTTGGCAAAATAATGGAGTGGTTTGCCAGTTCCTTCACCAGGTGGATCACATTTAGTTTAAACTTTCAGCTATGACCTGTCCGTCCTAGGTGGCCCTGCACAGCATAGCTCATAGCTTCTCTGAGTTATTCAAGCCCCTTCGCCACAACATGAAGGGGTAAATTATTGTAAATGTTGCTAAATTTTGCATCTACACAAATCAATTAGTGTATGGAAATGTTATGTAAATTTGTGTTACATTTTGTTCTGTTTTTTTGGGCAATGCAACCCCTCTTTATAGGCGATGCATAAGTGGCCATTCTGATATATGTTTCTTCATTGCAGGATATCACTTTTATCTCAGTCACTATCCCAGTTCATCCACTGCTTGCATTTTCTTCTTTTTTTTTACCCTTTCACACATGTGACAGAGACGTTTTTGGCTTGATTTTTCTTCTCAGTGCAAAGCTACATCTGGTCAAGTTTGCATTTTTTTAACTCCTTTCTATGGGGATATAAGGACCTGTGGGTGTTTGGGTATCTGAGTCATAATCTCAAAAAACAGAAAGGTATGAACAAAGTTTGTTGGCATGTGTTGCGAACTGTGTAGTTTGAGCTGCATGCATAGCTGTGCTATGTATACTGAGCTGGGATTTTTACCTAGGCTTTTTTATACAAAATAGCCATTTCTGCACATATGGTGCTAGGTGTTTGTGCAAAATAAACATTCTTATGTATGCATACATTTATCAGCATAACTATAGTTCTGAAAGTGACCTCATTTTTGCACATCCTGATGAACAAATGAGAGAATGAAGCTCATTTTAAAAAATGGTGGGAGGATAAATTTAATCATGCGCGTGCGTGCGTGCGTGCGCGCGCGCACACACACACACACACACACATTTGCATAATCAATCTTTGCAATAAAATCAACAAGAAAAGCCTCTCCTTGTTTGCTGAATGATGTTATTTATTCATCTGCCAAAACCAATTACAGACCAATCCAAGTCTAGCTGTGTTAATATTATAACTGTTATGCAAAAGATGAGGAAAAAAATACAGTAGTCCATTTCTACCAAAAGAAAGAAATAAAATCCCAAAATAGAATATGGAAAGGTACACATCATGTCTGGCTTCTCTTTCCCTTTTTTGGTAAATGTGACTCAAATGAGTTGATTTTTCTTCAGTCTAGTCTATATATAATATACTTTGGGCAGGGGGTGGAGAGGCTTATTGTGAACAGTTTACCTTAGGGTTCTTTTCAGGGTTAGGTAAAGGTAAAGGTACCCCTGCCCGTACGGGCCAGTCTTGACAGACTCTAGGGTTGTGCGCCCATCTCACTTAAGAGGCCGAGGGCCAGCGCTGTCCGGAGACACTTCCGGGTCACGTGGCCAGCGTGACACAGCTGCATCTGGCGAGCCAGCGCAGCACACGGAAACGCCGTTTACCTTCCCGCCAGTAAGTGGTCCCTATTTATCTACTTGCACCCAGGGGTGCTTTCGAACTGCTAGGTTGGCAGGCGCTGGGACTGAGCAACGGGAGCGCACCCCGCCGCAGGGATTCGAACCGCCGACCTTTCGATTGGCAAGCCCTAGGCGCTGAGGCTTTTACCCACAGCGCCACCTGCGTCCCATTTCTTTTCAGGGTTACAATTTCTAAAAAAAAATATATGTATCCCACCTTTCTGTCCAGATTTTTCATTTTCTCTGAAAATGGAAACAATGGGATTAAAAATATTTATCAAAATGCAAAAATAAGGTTATAAAAAATAAAGGTCAATGGCTTGACGTTCAGCAGTGATCTTTATTCCTAAAGGTGTGTGTCTATATTAACACTGCCAAAGTGGTCAGGTGCAAAAACTTGGCCTCTGTGCAAAAACGATAAACATTTGTGTGTGTGACTCAGAACACTTTCTTAGCAATGGTGACACCACACTGAGATGCTTGGGTGTGGTGGACACAGAAGACCCTGGTGACTGGTCTTCAACTCTGGAAGACATTTTTTCCTGGGGTCTGGTCTATTCATGCAGCAGAATAAGGTGGGGATAGGATGGTAGAGCCATAAGGTGGCAGAAGAGGCTAAACTGCCCCCCAGCCAAATATGTCATTATTTATCTGATTTTTTGTTTTCTAAAATCTTTTAATCTCCCCTCTGGGTGACTTACAAAAATAAGATGCAATATACAATTGCAATATAACGACGACAACCCCCCCAACCCCCCCCCAAATGACAGCAATAGCCACAGATCAATAAGTGTTCTGATCTAGAACATGCTTCCATTCTAGATTGGGGACCCATGTCAGTTTCTTCCTGAAAATTGCCCCCTTCTAGTGGTTATATGCCCCAGAAGGCAGGCAGTATTTGGAGTTAACAGCACCTTCAGAAGGTGGATAGTAGCTAAGGGTAGAAGCCAAAGTATTTTTAGCAGGGGGAAGGGGGAGAGGACTATGTTTCAGATCGGGGTTCTGCAACTGCTTTTTCTTGAGAACGGAAGAGGCCATTTGAAGCAAACCTGAGTGATCGATAGACACAGAAATGACATTTATGAACCAGAAGCAACAAAGAGTCTTTTGGCACCTTAAAAACAAAATTAATGTACATGACTTTAGTCTGTTGTTTTCAGTGGGTTTGCTTTGAGTATAACTTAACTGGAAGCAAGCTTAATAGGTGCATCGTGGGACAAGCTGCAGGAGCCTGGATCCCATCTCACCAGATGCACAAGCTGTTGTTAACTAATGAGTAAAAAATGATGGGTGTTCTCTCCCCCCCCCCCACCGTCTGTATAAACATGTGAATAATAGGGAGCAGTTTTTGGCCTTTCTGCTTCACATAGTGCCATATATTTAGTGCTGTACGGGTGAAAGCAAGATGGATCTGAAGACTGTGTGTCTCGTGGGTTCCTCTTCATTTACCACATTGTGGGAAGGTTGCCAGCGATGCATAGATGTTGCATGTGGTCTCATGGGGGGACGGATTAATTCTTACTATGCAAGGATACCTCCTGCTGACTTTTGAAAGGGAGAACAAACAAAGAGGAACTCTTTTGACCATGGATGCTATTAGCTTAATGTTTCTGTTCTCTGATCTTCCTGTCCTGTTTGCTTTGTACGGCTTAATCAAGGTTTTTTGGGGTTTTTTTGTATATAATGTGGACCAAGTAATTGAAAACAAATTTAGCATGTCTCAGACCATCAAGTTCCCTTTCAGTTGGATTGCTGGCTTCGCGGTAGACATGTCTGCTTTCAATTTTCAGTGATGTGAGAAACATAGAATTAATGGCTTGATTTGTAATTGTGAATGTTAATAATGAAAGAGATATTCCCTGGTCTCAAGCCTACATAGAAATTCTGTCTCCGTTATGCTTCATATAACAAACCCCAATTCAAAACTCCGCTGCTATTCTTTACTGAACATTTTCATTCTCTGCTATGTGGCTGGGTTGTTTTTTTGCTCTCGAAGTGCCCAATTTATTTCATGAAAACATGTGTTGTACATAGAGCACACAAATATTTGTGCAGAGAAAGATTACCATGAAAATGTCAAAACCTGCTTGTTTAAATAAACTCATATTTTAGCTGGCAATGATATATTTTTTTGACCTGGGTGTCACTACCTCTGTCAAAACCTGTCCACAGAAGAAGATGGCAGAAATCTGGTTTATAACACAAACTTGCATTTTGCACAGTGTTCTCCTTTCATTTGTGAGTGTTTGGTTTTCACCTTGAAAGCAGAGAAGCAGAGAAATGCTTTCAGGTTTCATGTAATTCAACAATATGCAAATATTTGAGAAGCGAGTACCATATGTTGAATTACATGAAACCTGAAAGCATTTCTCTGCTTTGGCAGTTGTGTGCAAGCAACCCCAAATATCAAGTCTTTAAAGCTTTTTGGCAACTGTGGGCTCCCAAGCCAAGAGAGCAAGGGAATTGTTCATCAAACTGACTTGAGCTAATCTTTAGGCTTGGCTGTTAACAATAACATAGGAGCCTGAGAGCTCCTCTGTACTTAGATAGACAAACTAGGGGTTTGCGTAATAACATATGTGTTGCTAAGGCCAGGGACCTCCCAAGGGTGGTTTGTTTGTTTGTTTGTTTGTTTGTTTGTGTGTGTGTGTGTTTCCTTCTAGTATCCAGGTTAAAAAGCAGACAAAGTTTTAAGGAGTAGTGACAGCATGGGTGACAGCCATGATGATGATAATATTGTGTAATAAAAGCAGGGTTTGTGGGAATCACTTTTGAGTTCCTTAGAAGAAGGGCAAGATGGATGGATGGATCCACAAAGAGGGGGTGGGAATGTGGAATTTCACATGTTTGAGGTAAGAAGGTCCCAGGTTTCCAGGTACACTTTGGGGAAATCAAGAAGAGCTGCTGCTTGTCCCTATAGCACAGCGTTTCCCAATCTACCGCCCTCCAGTTATTTCTGGATTACAACTCTCAACAACTCTAGGTCACAGATGATGGAAGCTGTAATGGTCCAAACCACTTGGAGGACACTAGTTAGTTAGTGAAGGCTAGTTAGCTACTTCTAAGCTTTATAGACCAGTGTATTTCAGCATAAGGCAACTTCATGTGTTCATAGCTCTAGTTTAAGTCTTCTAATTATGAACCTAATATGCTGTTTTCTAACTGGAAGCCTTCAGTTTTTATTTTAATGCATTCCCTACAGTAGCAAATGGGGATGCGGGTGGCGCTGTGGGTTAAACCACAGAGCCTAGGACTTGCTGATCAGAAGGGTGGCGGTTTGAATCCCCGCGACGGGGTGAGCTCCCATTGCTCGGTCCCTGCTCCTGCCAACCTAGCAGTTCGAAAGCACATCAAAGTGCAAGTAGATAAATAGGTACCACTCTGGCGGGAAGGTAAACAGCATTTCCTTGTGCTGCTCTGGTTCACCAGAAGTGTCTTAGTCATGCTGGCCACATGACCCGGAAGCTGTACGCCGGCTCCGTCGGCCAATAAAGCGAGATGAGCGCCGCAACCCCAGAGTTGGCCACGACTGGACCTAATGGTCCGGGTCCCTTTACCTTTACCTTTACAGTAGCAATGGGTTTTATTGCTTGTGGGTCTTGCAAACTGTCTCAGCTAAAGAGATGACATCAGAAATATGAGACTCTTGCTGGGCATCTGCCTTCTGCTAGGTGGGGTTGCCCAAGCCATTGCCAATCTGCCCACACAACATTGCCCAAAGCAGAGAGCTTGGGGCAAACCACTCCTTCCCAGCATGTGGTCATGTATGATAGTTGCTGGAGAACATCACTCACAAATGTCGTGGCATAGTTTTCCTCTACCGCTGCATCTGAGCCTTGTGCAAAAGAAGGTTGTGAGCATATCCAGTCTTTTCTCAATATGTGGGGTGCAGAGGGAGAGAAAGTAGTGAGCCGCTTGTGCATTTCATTTTGCTGCCTCCATGGAATCGCAAAGCGGCAAAGGAGCCTTCTTTGTGGGAAAATATATATTCTGTTTTGTTATTTTCTTCTCTGTCTCTGGAGATTGTGTGTGTGTGTACAGCACACACACACTTCCTTGGATTTAGTATAATCACGACTGCAGATTATTTCTTCTACTGCTAGATTATTTCCAGCTATTCAGAAGCAGGAAATGCTTTGTCAGCTGGCAATCTAAACCACCAATGACTTTGGCTAAACTTTTGACTTGATGCCTCACCTATTGAAATTAATCCTTTGGGTTTAGCTTTGAAGTTTATCCTTGGTTAGAATATCCATGCACCCCAAAGAGCCAAGAGAAAGAGTTCCCCAAATATTCAATTCTCAAAACTAAGACACAGATTGCTGGTGTTCTTCTTTAAGCACTCTCTTTTCAAAGTGGCTGAAGTCTGGGATTTGTTGGGAGTCATAGGAGAATTTTGTCATGCAGACTTATGAGGCTGGTATAACAGAGCCTTCTCTAGTGAGGAGTATCACAGATATCTAGTCCTGTTGTGTATAAAAATAAAAAGCAACTTTCCTAAAGATGTACAGGCTCCCTACCCTATTCCTTCCACTTTTTTTTTTTGTAGGATTGTCACACAGTAGAGAAAACATTTGCTGAGTAATTGTACGAGTTATAGTTAATTAACCAATTAAATTGGGGTAAATTTGCATATGAGAAAAATAGTTCTAAAGTTAAATAAAGAACTTGCTTTATTTTACACATATGTGCTGAAACAAGCATCATCTGGGAAGAGGCATTCATTCTCCCATCTCTTGCATGCCTCTTTTATTATGGTGCATGCTACTGACACTTTTTAAGGACGCAGGTGGCGTTGTGGGTTAAAGCCTCAGCGCCTAGGGCTTGCCGATCGAAAGGTTGGCGGTTCGAATCCCTGCGGCGGGGTGCGCTCCCGCTGCTCGGTCCCAGCGCCTGCCAACCTAGCAGTTCGAAAGCACCTCCGGGTGCAAGTAGATAAATAGGGACCGCTTACTGGCGGGAAGGTAAACGGCGTTTCCGTGTGCGGCTCTGGCTCTGGCTCTGGCTCTGGCCAGAGCAGCGATGTCACGCTGGCCACGTGACCCGGAAGTGTCTCCGGACAGCGCTGGCCCCTGGCCTCTTAAGTGAGATGGGCGCACAACCCCAGAGTCTGTCAAGACTGGCCCGTACGGGCAGGGGTACCTTTACCTTTACCTTACTGACACTTTTTATAAGTGCTTACTTAAAAAACCCCAAAACAACAAAAATAATCTCTTTAGTCATCTCTTTAGTCAGTCAAAAATGTTTTTAATGATTAAACTAACTCATTGACTATGTCTTTGGAATGCACCAGAAATAGCCCAGATCCACTCATGCAAATGCCATTTGCCTTGATGAGGAAGAGCTAAGCTAAGCTGCTTATTTTAAAGCTTTTATTGTTTTCATTATATCTTTCCCTTCCTCCCAAAGAAACCTAGGGAGGCAAACAATAAGTAATAAAACAATAAAAACACCCTGAAAACGATTCCAATGCAGATGCAGACTGTATGATGAGAGGTTCAAACAACTCCCCCTGTGCCATCTCCTAATTATGTAATTTGAGGATTTGTAAAATGCTTTTACAAAAGTCGCTTTAGATTTGTTTTGCACAAGAGCAACAGGTAACAGTCCTGTGAAGAAAGTTAGGATAAGAATGAGTGACTTGCCAAAAGCTACCCATGGAACTTCATACTTGAGGAAAGATTAGAACATGGATCTCCAAAATAAACTACTCCCAATGTCTGCACTGTTAACCACCCATGAGAAGTGTCAGAGGTTTCTAGAAAACAGTTGGGGATTTCACAAGGGAGCCTTTGGCTGGTTATATGATGGTTTTTTTTAATGTGTTAGGTGTTTGTGTTTTTGTTGTAGTTACCGTATGTTATGTATTTTATTTATCTTTGGATGAGAAGCATAACAGTAATAATAACAATAATATCATTATAATAATATCATTATATAATATTATAATATCATCATCATTATATCATTATAATAATGTCATTATATAGTATCATAATATCATCATCATCATCATATCATTATAATAGATGCAACATTCTGAACCTGAATTTATTCTAGCCTTGCAAAGTTAGACCACAAAAGTTAATAACTTCCAAATATTTTTCAGTAGCCAGCATGCTCTTGGTCATTGGTAGCACATCAATAAACTGAAGGAAAGACACACACACAAACATTTTTATAAAAGCTTCATGTCTAGTGATCTAGAGGTGATCTTCACTTGCTCCAGGTGATCAAACAAGTTACTACTGTGTATATATATATATATATATATATATATATATATATATTTCTGATACTATTTATATTTTGATTTGTCTACTCCATTTGTCGTTGAAATGATAATGTAATGATTTGGTCTTTTGCCAGCTTCATGGATACATGGACAACAAGCCCCTAGGTCTTCAGATCTTCATTGGGACAGCAGACGAGCGGATTCTTAAACCACATGCTTTCTACCAAGTCCATCGCATTACAGGGAAAACCGTCACCACCACCAGCTATGAGAAAATAATTGGCAACACCAAAGTGCTGGAGATTCCCCTGGAGCCAAAAAACAACATGAAAGCAACGTAAGAGTGCTATTATGAAAAGTGTCTTGTTACAGGATATTAATGGAGCAAAACTGGAGACTTAATGCTAATGCAGAAGGCACCTGCATTGAGCTTGAACAGAAAATACTCAAGGGCAAAAGACTTACAGTGACCCAGGCTTGATTCACAGTATATGTGATCTGTATGAAAAAGCTGCCCGGTTCCATCCCTTGCATCTCTACTTAAAAGGATCAGGCCTGAGACTCTGGAGGTCTCCTGTCATTTAGAGTAGTCATAAGTGGCAAGGTAGATGAACCATTGATCTCACCTGTTTATGAGGCAGCTTCCTTCTGAGCCTTTTCCCAAAGGGGCAGACTTCTGCAAGATCATTGTGGGTGATGATACTGGGCGCTGGGAGCGATTTAATACCTGTTGGAGGCAGAAATGCTTCTGAATACTACCATATTTTTTGCTCTATAAGATGCACCAGACCATAAGACGCACCTACTTTTTGGAGGAGGAAAACAAGGAAAAAAATATTCTGAATCTCAGAAGCCAGAACAACAAGAGGGATCACTGTGCAGCAAAAGCAGCGATCCCTCTTGCTGTTCTGGCTTCTGGGATAGCTGCACAGCCTGCATTCGCTCCATAAGACGCACACACATTTCCCCTTACTTTTTATGAGGGAAAATGTGAGTCTTATAGAGCAAAAAATATGGTAGTTGCCAGAAACCACAGGAGGGGCAGTGCTCTTGTGCCTGAATACTGCTTTTGGGTTTCCCACAGGCATCTGGTTGGCCACTGTGAGATAGGATGCTAAGCTAGATGGACCAGTAACCTGATCCAGGAGGCTCTTCTTTCGTTGCTATGTTCATGTCTCAGTGCGCATTTGAATTTCAGTCCTACTCTAACAACTACACCATACTGATTCTTTAATTTTAAATGTATCTTTTAGAACATGGCACCATTGGGATGATGTTTTGGGAGTCAAAAAGCCCTGTTCTCCCAGGCCTTTTAAATAAGTAGGTCAGGGCAGTCTGTTTTTAATCATTTTTTTAAAGTGCAGTGAGGTTGTTGTTGTTGTTGTTGTACTTAGGCATTTCCTGATTTTATGTTTTATTTTCTGATGAAAAGTGACCTTTAAATCCATTGTTGTAATCAGCGAGGTAAAAACAAAATGTTGCGTGAAGAAGAAGAAGAAGAAGAGTTTGGATTTGATATCCCGCCTTTCACTCCCTTTAAGGAGTCTCAAAGCGGCTAACATTCTCCTTTCCCTTCCTCCCCCACAACAAACACTCTGTGAGGTGAGTGGGGCTGAGAGACTTCAAAGAAGTGTGACTGGCCCAAGGTCACCCAGCAGCTGCATGTGGAGGAGCAGAGAGGTGAACCCGGTTCCCCAGATTACGAGACTACTGCTCTTAACCACTACACCACACTGGCTCTCATCTTTCCCACCTTGCAAATGTGTTCAGGAATAATTGGGTTGTTAATTTTGTGGTTGGGTATTAACTAAGGTTTTGGCTTGTTCCGCAGCATTGACTGTGCAGGGATCCTCAAGCTGAGAAATGCAGACATTGAACTGCGGAAAGGGGAGACGGACATCGGCCGGAAGAACACCCGCGTGCGACTGGTTTTCCGTGTGCACATCCCCGAATCCAGTGGCAGGATTGTTTCCTTGCAAGTGGCATCCAACCCCATTGAATGCTGTAAGTTGCATTTTCTCTGTAACTTCACTATTTTCTGATCAGCGGCAATATTTTCCATGCTGCAACCTCTCTGTATCCTGTGCGTCGATCCTAAATTAGCTGAAGAAAGCATGTCTCGAAACCTGTGCATAATTACCTGGGGGTAAGTCCCATTGAAATTAGGAGGACTCACGGTCAAATTACACATTATGTTAGCTATTCAGATGTGCTGTTAAGTGCAAGGGTTTTTTTATATATATGTATATAAATGCTAGTGATTCTGGAATCTTAGCATGGTGGTGAAACAACTTACCACCTCTACCCACTGTAGTCTTGAGGCAGTATTCAACTAAATAGTTGCACTAGCACATGAATTGACACTAGTAGAATGGGATTTGTAGTTTGGCCCGTACCACCACCTTCTGAGGAAATCTGTCCCACTGTTGCTCTTACTGTCACAAAGTTCTTCTTGATGTTTAGTCGGAATCTTGTAACTTGAAGCCATTGGTTTGGGTCCTACCCTCTGGAGCAGGAGAAAACAAGCATGCCCTTAAGATATTTGAAGATGGCTATCGTATCTCCTCTCAGTCTCCTCTTTTCCAGGCTAAACGTACCCAGCTCCCTCAACTATTCCTCATAAGGCTTGGTTTCCAGAACCTTGATCATCTTGGTTGCCCTCCTGCACATGTTCCAACTTCACAATAGCCTTCTTAAATTGTGGCACCCAGAACTGGACACCGTACTCCAAATGTGGTGTGACCAATGCAGAATTGAGTGGTCCTATTACTTCCCTTGACCTCGACACTATACTTCTGTTGATGCAATCTAGAATAGCATTAGCTTTTTTTACTGCTGCATCACACTGTTGATTCACGTTGACCTTGTGTGTCCACTAAGATTACTAGATTATTTTCATGTCCTACTGTTTAGAATTAGGCGGTGCAGCTTTAATACAAATTGATAACAGAAAGATGCTGCTAATCCCTTGACTCATTAGAGTACAATTGAAATTATGGAGGTACTTCCAGAACAGATAGAAATCTGAGATTTGGTACACAAGTTGTCAAAGATCTCCTGATTATCTGAAAAGTCTGAAAATGAGACAATTGTTATGACTCTCACCCTGAACACATCATATTCAGACTGTTTTTGGGCAGTACTCCAAAGAGACAGTAGGACAAGCAGCACATGAGATCGACGAGAAGGGTGTGGGAGTTTCCCTTTTGCACTCTTTGATAAGCCCCACATTGGAGAAGAGGGGATTTCCACTGGATGTCTCAGTGACTGCCAAATGTTGGCTATACTCTCTCAGCAGATCTCCCATGGAGAAAATGTTCTTGGCCCTCTAGCATATGTTCATCCCACCAGAGATCTCATTTCCAGCTATCATCCTTTCAGTGTAGGAGGTTTGCATCAGGAACGAAGGGTGCTCGGTGTCTTCACAGGATAGGACCTGTGGAAGGGCCTCCATTCTGGCACATCCAGAGATTCTTAGTCATTTTTGGAGGGCTTGCGTTTCTGTGTCTCTTTGCTCATCCGGTGATGCTTTATTGTTAGTAACCTGAGCTTTCTCAGTGGTTTGGGGATTTCACAGAGTCATAACGAACCATTTTCACTTCTTTTATTGTGTGACTCACAGTAGTGTACAAAACCATGCTGCAGCAATAAACTGCCTGAGAAAGTTTACTTAAAAGACCCACTCTGTGGCTTTTGATTGTAATGTAATCCTTCCCCTAAGGGAGAAGTGGGGAACCTGCAGCCTCTTAATGTAACTCTTATCATTTTCCACCACTGGCCTTCTTGGCTAGGACTAATGAGAGCTGGAGTCCAGCAACATTTTATGGCCACAGGCTCCCCATCCCTGCCCTGAGACGCATCTGCACTGGAGATGCTCCCTGTTTCAACATGTTGTTTAGGCTGCAATCTGAACCTCTGAAAAACGCGTCTGTCAGGGACTCAGCGGGAGCGCAGGGAGGAGAGGAGATGGAAAGCGAGGGGGAGCAATCCGAGGGCAGCGTAGGAGAATATGACAGCAGCCCGATAGATTCCATGAGCCTCTCCAGCGAATCGGAAGATTCACAGAAGGGGGCGCCGATGGGCAGGGCAAGGGGCGACCCAAGGGGGACACCCCAGAAGCAAGGGGCCAGCGGGGACTCCCAGAGCAGCAGTTGCAAATCAGGACCAGCTTCCCCACCAGAGCGTAGTGGGGGGGAGGATTCCCAGGTGTCAGAGCCCACATATGCACCACCAGCGAGAGAAGATGAGTCAGGGTGGACCACGCCTCCATCGGAGAGCGAGTTAACGGTTAAGAGGAAAGTTGCAGGCTGGGTGCGCGCGCCAAGTTCAAAGGTACAGGCGAGCGGCACAGAAGGTAGCCCGGATAGGGAACCAGGTCCTAAAGCCCGCCGGAAGGAGGGGCAAGAATCGTCAGGGTCAGCGTCAGAGGAGTCCAGGAAGGATGAGACCCTAGCGGGCAGGAGGGCCCAGAGGAGAAAGGAATTTAGGAAGAGGTGGAGCAAAGCGAGAGTCTTAAACTGGTGTGGAGGGGGAGGAGACTCAGACAGGACTTCGCCGGTCTAAGGTCAGGACGTAGAGCTGCACGCTGCGGCTTTAAAATGGAGACTGAATCTCAATAAAGACTTTTGTACATAACTACAGCCTAGCGTTGGTCCTCTGTGAGCTGGGACCTGGAGGCAGCTCTGACAGCGTCCTTTTGAGGATCCCCAGTGACATGGCAGGGCGAAATGTCTTTGCCCTGTGCATCCCTTTGATGATTGCCAGGGTGCCTTCCCGGAAGGTGTTTTGGCGATCTCTGCCAGGAACATGGCAGGGCGAAGCATCTTCGCCCTGGTGCATCCTCTGCAATAGACGCAGCAGGGCCAAACGTCTTTGCCCTGCTACATCCCTTTCACAAAGGTAAGGTGGCTGGCGGTGTGTGGAGAGATGGCAGGCCGAGTTAACCTGGCTGGGTTGGAGGGGTGTCGCATATGTGACATCATGCACGCACAATGCCCCTGCCGCCACCTGTGCAATTCGGCACCTCTGGCAGATGCTCTATCACTGAGATATACCATTTCTCTTAATGGCACCACTCACTTAGAAGAGGAAGCTCCAAGGTTTGTGAAATAATAAAAATATTTTTTTTTTGGGGGGGGGACCCTAGGTGAGTCGGACATCCCAAAGCAGCTTAATGGGGACTGTGCATGCTTAAGGGACACAAAATATTAATATTAATTGGAGAAAATTAAGAACATTCAGGGTTGCATCCAACTAAGTCATACTCACTCATGACTAACTTAACGTCATTTGTTTCAATGGGTCTGTTCTGAGCATGGCTTGGTCCGATGCGACTGCAGTGGTACCTCCAGTTACGCACAGGATCCGTTCTGGAGCTCTGGTCGGATCCTAAGGAATTCGCAACCGGAGGTTCCTGTTCTGCGCATGCGCGTGGCATGGTAGAGCGCTTCTGCACATGCGTGTGCAGCAAATCCCGGAAAAATACTTCCGGGTTTGCCACGTGCGTAACCCGAAGGATATGCAACCAGAGGTGTGCTTATCTAGAGGTACCACTGTATATGGGCAGAATTCGATATGGGGCTATATTGGATGTTTCCATCAGCGCAAGTGTGTCGGCTTGGCAGACAGAGCAAACCTCCCACCCATCTTGCCATGCGCTGTTGTGGATGTTCTCCTGACATCCTCCCCAAGCAAGTTTTAGGGAGCATGAGGGAGGGCACATGGAGGTAGAAGAGGGGAGAAAAGCCCTGCTGCAGAAGTAGAAGCCCTTTAAGGCAATAAACCAGCTGTTGTTGCTTTATTCTCTCCTGTAAACCTGTTCTCGTTATAAATATTATTTTGGCAAAATTATATTTACTTCCGAAAAGGTGTCCATTTGAGTGATTTAGACATTTCCCCAGTCTTCAGAAAGTTGGTTTATGCCAATGAATTTTGGTCAAATATTTTGTTTCCTTTTAATTAGCTGCCTTGGAAGTTTCCTTTTTTGTTGTTGTTGTTTCTTTCCTCCTCTCCAACTCAGTTTCCCCATAAAATTAGATATTCTGCATTAATGATATGTGGCGCAGTTGTAAATTCAGTGGAAAGAAATAGTCAGTTTAAAGAATGTATTCATCTTGGCAGGCTTTCTATGGCTTTCTTACTAGTGGATAGATTATCAACAGTAGGCTAGTGGCTAATTTAAGCGTAGCAAAGAACCATACTTGTGACTCCCAGGAGATTAATCCGCCTGTCGTTTTCAGGCAGCATGCTATGAACACTCTGCATTTTCAGTAGCTTCTCCAGTGAACTCTGAAAAGCATACCTCTCGCTTTAAAAAAATGCATTATTTTAATGTTACAGCTGCTCTAATAAAACCTTTGTTATGGCTACGCTCATAAAGACTTTGTATCTAGGAACCTATGCTGAAAACGAATGATGCAAATTGGTGGAATAAATGCAAATCGGCTTACTTTTCACAAACACATTTTGTTTGCATGGTTCTTTCTGAACTCAGTCTTTAATCTCTTGTGATAAGGAGAGTTGTGAAGACTGGCATAGTGGCAGGAAGAGTAGTATAGTCTGAGTCCCATCAGGGGAAAAGGCAGGGTATGAATTAGTATAATAATAACAATGACAGTAACAATAGCAATAACTAAGTAAGTAAGTAAGTAAATAAAATAACTGAGTAATATTCTAGGAAAAGCTTCTTCAGGAACTTTGCTTTTACTATTAAAATGAATATTTCTAGCTTCTCTGGTACCAGTGGTGGCCATTGTGAGGTGGAGTTTAGAAGAGGCATTTCCCAAAGATTCAGAAATAAAAGTCGATCTTGGTTAAGCCTTTCACTAGTCTTTCCAAAGCTATTTGCACACTGCCTTCTTCTAAAAATGCACCTTACTAGAACTAGAAACGATAATAGCTTTCATTTATGCATTTTAAATAGTTGGACAGTCATCTGGCTAACAGAAGATGCAAAGACCTTTGGGTCTCGTTGGGCTTCTTTCCCCCTTTGAGTTTAGAATGAGCAGGAAGTGGGAGGGATAAAAAAAAGTCTGACATGAACTACAAAGTTATTCTGGGTTTATTCTGGCGTGATTGCCTACACAGGAATCAAGGGTTGGCTACGGCACATAGTGAAATACAAGGCTGCATTTTGCTTGCTGGTCATCCTGTTTGAGGAGTTTCAAGGGTTCTATCTCCTCCAGTAATGGCTATCGCCAAGGAATTCAAGCAGAATAAAACTTAAAAGCCCAAAGGGTGCATGGTTATAGCACAGTGGGTTTTAATCTCAAGAGATCACTTCCATGAAGGTTTAAGAGGAAGTACTTTATTGAGTCCACTAAGACATTCTGATAGTTAACCCTGCCTGCTATTAATCTCCTTCTTGGTAGCGTTGATGTTCTTAAAAAAATAGTGTTGGTGTTCTTAAAAAAATCATAATACCCAGGTTTAGTGATCCCTTCTTATCTATCTTTACTGCTACTTACATGTCTTCCTGAGAAAGGCTGAAGAGAGATATTGGTTTTGGATTTTTGTGATGTTGCAGTTAGGGTGTCAGCAATATCTTCATGATGGGCACCCAAATTCTGCTTGGAATAAGTGACGCAAATGCCTACCCATTTAATTATTTGCATAATTTATTACAGTTGCAATATTTGGGCTCTTGTAGAAACCAAAAGAAGGAAAGAATGGTTTGCAATTGGTGAGAAAGTGGTGTCCGGGTGGATTTTTCGTAAAGCGGGCAAAATGTCTGAGAAAATGTCCAAATTTTTTTGGAGACTTTGTCCAAAAAGCTCAACAACTTTTTGAAATATGGCAACCCTAGGATAGAGCAACTGCCCTTGGCAATATGGAATTCACAGCCACAAAATTTGGCAATGACTCACACAATCTCAGTCTAACCATACCTGTCACTGAACATGTTGCATAGGGTAAGGCTGGGATTAAAATAATAATAATAATAAAACCAAGCAAAGGGGGGGCCTGATACAGACTGAGACTGCAGCTGTAGCCATCCCTAAATCCATGCATAATCTAAATCCTGGTAGATCACTAGTTAGTGTGTAATGCTAGGGACATCTTTCTTGACCTAAAGCAGCTCGCAATACAAGAACAAGACTATATATTAATGTATTATTACAATCAACAGTCTAACACCAATTCATTTCAAAGCAAATAATAATGCTCCAAATATAAGAATTGATTTCAGTAGTGGTAACGTTGTAACATTTTAAATGTATTGCGATATACACCACAGGAGTCATTAAAACGCAATACGAATTGATAGGTTTTATCAGTCGTTGCAATACAGAAGCCAGAGTCGGATTGCCATAAAAATTTTCAGTCCACTGCAGTCAGGTATGAATAAATAATATCACCAGCAGCCAGTTTCTCTAAAGTGCCAAGAGCAGGAAATAGCAACCAGATTTTGTTGCAGCCGGCGGTGCAGTGGTTTAAATGGAAGCTGCATGTGTCTGCTGCTTCTGAATGTCAGGAGTTGGAGGGGCGTGCGGCGGATGACAACCCCAGGAGGCTCTTCTTACCTTCATGTTCTTGCCATTTCTTGGAAGCATCTGAGAAGCCACTTCTAAAAATAGGATATTGAATGAGATGACCTTCGGTCTGATCCAATAGGGTTCTCGTTCTCTTCTTAGTACACACCTCCCTGATTAATTTCCAGTCCTTCACCAACTAATGTTGACAAACGCTCTCTTCACTTCTAGATGTGGGCTAGATGGTCCATTTACAAACTGGAGAGACTCTGCTTCCATAAGCCAAATTCAATGCCAGATTCAGGAGCTTTGTGGCACCCTACCTCCATGTTAAGAATTTCTCCTACTCCGTCAAGCCTCAGGATCATGGAGAGCTGCTACTAGTAATAATATCCAGAAATGCAGCCTTCATGATGGCTGCCGTTCCCTGTTAGATTTTGCGACTACCGACTTTAGCAGCATCAGATGGGTATTCCCAGGGCTTTGGGCATGCTATGAGAATGCAAAATGTGCAACATTCTATACGGAAACTACTTTTCTGAGAATCTAAATCTTTATCTGTTTGTTTTTAAAGCACATTTCTAATCTTTAAGGGTAAGGATGTGTTTTAAAGTATGTGGACAATGCCTGATGAAATCTCAGAAGCCAGAAGGGTACCCATAAGGGTAGCCAGGGATAGGAATGTAAAGATCGGTCCATTTTGGCTATCTCATTTTCTCATTTTCCCAATCTTAAATTCAGGTTTCTACTGGCATTTTTAATGCAAGTTTCTCCTAATAATACATTTTTTTCTTCAGTTTTGACTAATCTACTCATTTTGTAAGCGCTTTCTCATAACAAATTCATTGCTATACACATTTCCCTGTTATATATTCGTTTTTTGTAAACGTTGATTGGAGAACTGCTTCGCAAAATGTAGATAAGTGTGACTTCTGAAAGTTGGTTGAGCTTTGGTTCTCATGTTGCTTTGGAAACAACAGGCTCAATAAATTCAACCTTAAATGTGAATTGAATTGCATTTTCCCTCCACCCCTGCTTGGGACACATAGCTCTTTCCCTGCTTCTGTGAGAAGAATACAAAAGAGGAGGGATCGTGTAAATTTGTATAAATGTGCACAGGCTGCATAAATGTTGTTGCTGCATAAATACAGGCTGCATAAATACTTGTTGCTTCAGTTACACCAAGCCCTGGGCACTGCCATCACACTGAGCATGTGAACTTCCCTATGGCATTTCCTTGACACTGAGTCAAAAATATTGCTGGTGAACTTGCTCTTGAAGCAGCCTAGCAGGTTGACTGGCTTATGTGTCCTAGCTTTCCTGGTTCTCCCCACGTTAAGCCAAATTATTTTGCTTCCCTATTTTGGCCCCTTTCTCTTGCAATTCTGAGGCTCAGGAAACAAAACTCAGCAGAGATCCCGATAACCGCAGTTCCCTTTTTTGTTTCCCTTCCACTGCTGGCCATAATGTAATTTTTGGCACGGACGACCCGTAACATCTTGATTTGCAGGCGGTCAAATAAAATACAGAAAGAAAACCCCCCTCACGCCCCCAGTGCCATTAGCAGAGTTGACATGCTGTTTCAAGGCAAAAGTGAGTGTTTCGCCTAGCATTTGCTTTCCTGCATTATGTCAGTGGCTGTTGCTATTGAAAGTAAACACCCCAACAGGATAAGTCAACAGTGTTATGTTTATACAGAGCTCATAAACTACAGTAGCTGTTGGTCTGCTTTATGGAGTGCCAGCCCCTGAGGGGAAGAGAAGGAGCAGTGTGAAATTACAGCCTGCATTTCACCTATCCTGAGCTTTAGAAATGGTGAATTTACTGGGGATTAATTTAATAGAGCATACAAAAGAAAACAAGCTTGGTCCGAATGATACCAAGGTATCTGTTTGCGTTACTCCCTTCCGTACACGAGAACGCCAAGGAGGCTAACGACAGACTCTCATTCCTTTTCATATCTTTCCGTCCGTCCAAATTTGGAATCTAAAAATACAGTTTAAAATAGAAGCTACAGGGTGGGTGGCCCTCATTTTTCCCCCAAACAAGACACATAAAACCAAATTTAAATACACATCAACAACCAGAAGGCAATTTCCACAACACATTGTCAACAGATAAGATTTAACAAACACATAACACACACATACCCGCTCCAACAACCGCAGTTAGACACTCCCTGTGATAGCAGATTAAGACATAATGCTTACAGGTAACAGTGGCAACAAAATGGACAAGTTCCTCCTGCATTCATGGAGCTTCCAGCTACTTTGGGCTGGTACCCATGGTAGTTTAAAGTGGATGTGATGCATCCAATGGGTAAATGTTCTTTGCGACATCCACACATTGTCCTAATCCAAGTGGCAGCCCGCATTTCCTCTCATTTAACTAATATTTTCCTTCCAGTAGCACCTTAGAGACCAACTAAGTTTGCTATTGGTATGAGCTTTCGTGTGCATACACACTTCTTCAGATACCAATAACAAACTTAGTTGTTCTCTAAGGTGCTACTGGAAGGAATTTTTTTTAATTTTGTTTCGACTACGGCAGACCAACACGGCTACCTACCTGTAACTAAGATTTTCCTGATCCACTGATACTGGAGTAAGGGAGGGGGTGGAATCATAAAATCTCAAATTACCGGAATGGATGTTCTGTTGTGTGACTCGACTTTCTTTTTAAACAGGTAAACAGATGCCTGTGCACACGCCCACAATAGAGCTCATGTTTCTTTAACTCAGAAGGTAGAGAACTAGTAGGGTTGCCATACGTCTGGGATTTGTCGGTCGAAAATAATGTCCAGGCAGAATTTCCAAAATTCAGTAAAAATGCGGATCCGGGGAAACCCGGGAATATGGCAACCCAAGTCGGAAGTGTTGGTTTTTTGCCAATTTTCCTCAACAATAGCCCAAGAACTTCATTAAAAAAAGAGATTTTGAGAGAGAAAAAATTCATCAACTTTACTAAAAAAAAACACCTCAACAACTTTTTGAAATTTGGTAACCCTAGAACTAGTAACTGAGGGGAAGGAACATAGCACAAATACATCCCATTGAGAATAGTCCACCAGTGTGGATGGGAAGCACTGAGATAGAGTTCAACTGAAAGTGCTTATGTGTGGACGAATGAGCAGAAAAGCACACATGGAAAAATCAGATTTGTGTGACCCACGTGCACACTAACACCTGGTGTGTACACAGCCTCAGGATTTGTGGCCTTCAGGAACTAAAGGATTTTGTTCACAATCTGTTGCACTTTCCCACACAAGGTTTTTAAGCAGAATTTCCAGACAGGAATTCCTAACACTGGAAAGGGAGTGGAAGTGTGTTCCCTTCTTATGGGTAAGGACACATGTGACTCATGAAGTAGCTCTCTTTGTGTTGGCAGTGCAAAAAGAGTAGAAATAAATTGGTTGCACAAAATGTGGTTAGGTATTACAGCTCATCACATTTCATTATATTTTTTTATTTGCTTGTTTTACACACTGTAAACATTTATAGCTGGTTTTATGCTTTCGTTTGTAGATTATACATTGTTTGCAGTATTGCAAGGCTGAGATTTGTTCCCTTGTTTGACAATGAATGATGGGCCCAAGCAAATAAATGAGACTGGCTGACTAATTGGCTTTAGGGGAGAGTGCAGAAACCCAGCCCTTGGTATTCTGTATTCTCATTTTGTATTTTTCTGTTGTGATCTGCCCTGGGATCTTTGGATAAAGGACAGCATACACATTTAATTTAATAATAATGATGATAATAATACAAGAAGTGAGAACAGCACCTTAGACCAGGCATAGGCAAACTCGGCCCTCCAGATGTTTTGGGACTACAACTCCTATCATCCCTATCTAACAGGACCAGTGGTCAGGGATGATGGGAGTTGTAGTCTCAAAACTTCTGGAGGGCTGAGTTTCCCTATGCCTTCCTTGGACTAAGGCAGTTTAGAAATGCCCACGATGTTGTTTGTCCCTTTTTTACTAGATATTTAGAAAAACAAATGTGTTTCTGTTTTGAAGATTTTAGAGAAGTTGAATAAATCATTTGCCTTGGTCGGACCTCTTAAGTTTATCTTATATTTGCAAAGAGGCTGTGACTCAGTGGTAGAGATGTACTTTGCCTAGAAAAGATCCCAGGTCCAGTCTCTTACATCTCATGCTCAAAGAGGTTTCAGGTAGAACCATCTCTAATTTAATCCATCAGGGATGTTGCTGGTCAATATTGGGCCAGTCAACCAATAGTCTGACTTGGTCAATGGAGGCAATCTCAGATTAGGCTGTAATATCGAAGAAGTAATAATACTTACTTCATGGTAAACAATGATATGTTGTGCCATAAGGCATATTCACTTGGTCACCTGCTTTGTGTTGTAGCTTGCAGGCTCCACACATATTTTACTTTATTAAGCATATGTTTATATGCTGCTATTGATCATATTTTTGTATGTTGCTGTTCTTGGAATGATCTATTCAGCATACTTTTGGAATATATGTATTTCCTATACAGTGGTACCTTGGGTTACAGACGCTTCAGGTTACAGACGCTTCAGGTTACAGACTCCTCTAACCCAGAAATAGTGCTTCAGGTTAAGAACTTTGCTTCAGGATGAGAACAGAAATCGTGCTCCGGCGGTGCGGCAGCAGCTGGAGGCCCCATTAGCTAAAGTGGTGCTTCAGGTTAAGAAAAGTTTCAGGTTAAGAATGGGCCTCCGGAACTAATTAAGCTCTTAACCCGAGGTACCACTGTAATGCCATTCTTCATAAGACACTAAAATACTTAACATTAATAAAACTATAATGCAAAAATCATAATAATACAAAGGAATACCTGAATAAGGGTGCAGTCCTTTCTGTGTCTACTAAGAAGCAAGTCTCAGTGAGTTCAATGGAAGCTTACTCTCAGATAAGTGTGTGTTGGATTGCAGCCTAAAATATTCAAACTTTTGGTTGTGGTCCTCCATTTTGGAACTCTCTCTGCATAAGGTGGCCTACAACTGCCCATGCTGCTATCTTTTCGGCATAAAAGGAACTCTTTAGAACCCCAGGCAGATTTTTGTTTGAGTACCTGGGTGTCAAGCCATTTAGGGCTTTACAGATAAAGGTAAAGGGACCCCTGACCATTAGGTCCAGTCATGGCCGACTCTGGGGTTGCGGCGCTCATCTCGCTTTATTGGCCGAGGAAGCCAGTGTACAGCTTCCGGTTATGTGGCCTGCATGACTAAGCCGCTTCTGGCAAACCAGAGCAGCGCATGTAAAAGCCGTTTACTTTCCCGCTGGAGCAGTACCTATTTATCTACTTGCACTTTGACGTGCTTTCGAACTGCTAGGTTGTCAGGAGGAGGGACCAAACAATGGGAGCTCACCCCATCACGGGGATTCGCACCGCCGACTTTCTGATCGGCAAGCCCTAGGCTCTGTGGTTTAACCCACAGTGCCACCTGCATCCCTTTACAGATAAATACCAGCACCTTAAATTAAGCTTGGTAGCAGAGAGCTGTGGAGCTCTTTCAGAACTGGGGTGATTCATTATTAACTAGCTGTCTTCAAGGGCAGTTCCACATACAGTTCTCAAATGTAATCCTTTCCGAAATGTAATCCTTTCCGTTTGACTTCTGAAACGTTCGAAAACCAAGGCGCGGCTTCCGATTGGCTGCAGGAGCTTCCTGCACTCAAGCGGAAACTGTGTTGGATGTTCAGCTTCCGAAGAACATTCAAAAACTGGAACACCAGTTTTCAGTGTTCGGGAGCCAATTTATTCGCCAACTAAGCCATTCGAGAACCAAGCTACCACTGTATAATGTATTGCAGTATTCTGGATGAGAAGTCACTACTGTGGTCCTCATCCAAGAGACATTGTAACTGACATA
The DNA here is from genome assembly GCF_951804945.1 of Podarcis cretensis. Lineage (NCBI taxonomy): Eukaryota > Metazoa > Chordata > Lepidosauria > Squamata > Lacertidae > Podarcis > Podarcis cretensis. Next base: position 18,929,886 of record NC_137175.1, read on the forward strand.
CTAGCTCAAGGTGAAGATACTTGGCTCTCTAGGGACAAAGCTGAATCCAGGAATATTCCCAGGTGCAAAGCTGATGCTTCAGGGGAGCGTAACTCTATCCAAAATAGGTTGAACACCATCTCCTTGAATGGAAGGAATTCTGGATAAACTGTAAACTGGAATCTGGGAACTATTCTATTAGCTAAACTGAAGGCTTTGTAGCAGAATGTATATATTCAAAGTCGAGCTACATTGAAACTCCCTTTGGAAATGTCCACTCTCAGGACCAATGCAGCTGAAATGCTCTCAAAGACAACCTTTAAGCTTGTTTTCTTTTGAATGCTGTAGTTGGGTTTATTTATTTATTGCTAGATATCATTTACTCTTGAGTTTTCAGAACCATAAATCTCCTGTTAGTGATAAATCCAATTATGAACTCATCAGGAACTTGACTGTTTACAAAGAGTGATTAATCATATAAGCCATGTGGAAGAAATAAGCAACTTCTGTGAAAGTAATCTCAATGTATGCTCTTAACTGGCAGCCTTGTGAGCCAGCTGGGTGAATAATAAACTGTGAGCTCCTCGATTTTTAATTTATTTTATTTTTAAAAAAACACCTAAAATTGCATGAATGATTAATTGTGATAAGTGCAAAATTCTGCTTTGAAAAGTACTGTTAGAAGTAATTTTTTAATGATCCAGTGAATGGCTCTTAGAAATCCACAGCCCGCTGAGAATTAATAGACTTACTGCTAGTTTTCTGCAAGTCAGTATACAGGGGAGCAGAGCTCCATAATTTATTTATTTTTTAGATCAGAAGCAATGACATAATTGGCCAGATCTTCAGGGTAACTGATGGACGCATAGTCTCTGGCAAGTGACAGAGGCAATAACAAGGCTTTCAAGTTTCTTTGTGACAGTTTAGCACAGAGGAAGTTGGAGAATGAGAAAAATAATCGAGCAGAGGCTGCATACTTCTTTCCTTTCCTTTGATAGAGTTTCTACTTCATGCTAGCCATTTGTTATGCTTTGTATTGCTGCTGTTTGTTCTCTGTGTGAATCTAATCTATAGAGGGAATGGATATTTTATATTGAAATTTTATGTTGTGAATCTCCCTTGATCTATGGACAAAGGACAGCCAGTATACATCATCACCGTCATAATAGCTGCCTGTATTTTTGGTCTCTCCTTGGGGCTGCCATGATGAACCTCCACTCTTCAAAGTTCACCTCTACATTATTGTTGGTAGAATTTTATCTCTTAAGGTCTAATCTTTGGAAGGCTTCTTCGTGTTCAAACTTATCGAATTGCAGCAAGATTGTTTAGCAGACACAGATGAGTAGGGTAGCTCAGTGGTTGTACAGGTGCCTTGCATGAGGAAGGCTTGATCCCTGGTTTTCCCTGTTAAAAATATCTCAGGCAGCTGGTTTGGAGGACCGCTGAAAGGTGGTGCCGTTCAGAGGAGACAGCCATGGTCTAGACCAGGAGTAGGGAACCTGTGCCCTTCAAGATGTTGTTGAACTCCAAATCCCATCAGCCCTATCCAGAATGGTCAGGAATGATGGGACTTCTTCTCCAGCAATGTTCAGAGGGCCACCAGTTCCCCTCTCCATCTGTAGATGGACCAGTTGTATCAGCTTCCAAACAGAATATGCACCATTTTCACATTAATGTGTGGGGTCAACCCTCAAAATGTATAACCTATTGTAGTTTTTTCATTAGCCACTGAAAGTAGCTTGAAACCCATCAACCCCACTGCTCTGCATACAGCCTAGTCTTCATTTCCTGCCTATGGTTTGGCTTGCTTGCTGCTTCTTCTTTTTTTAAAAAAAGCTCTTTATGAAAAGGTAGGTCACATGACTTGTTAACCGCAAAGGCAAGCCGCATTTTTTACACACCACTATTAATCTGTGAAATGTGGACTGAGTGTTAGTGTGCACAGTGGGAAGACTCCTCATGGCAAAAGTAGCCAGATGTGTTGGACTCCATCTCCCATGAGTCCCAGCCAACACATGGCCAGTGGTCAGGGATGATGAGAGCGGAACCCATAACAGCTGGATGGCATCAAGTTGGCTACTGGAGAGATCATTGTTTAATACAAGCAGGAGGAAATAAAAGATCCACCCACAAGCTGAGAGACTGTGTGAATTGGCTGTCAGGTAAAGGTTAATCACCCTTCAGAATAAATCTTTTCTCTTCACCCGCCACCTCTGCCCACCCCCAAAAGCACAAATAATTAGGATGAAGAGATGTTACACTGCAGAACAAAACCCTCCAGAGGCCTTCAGTGTAGGATGGGACAGATGTGGAGGAGTTTGAATTCAGGTCCTGAACTCCTGGGTCACTTAGTTACCCTAGAGATGTATCTGGACCAGTAAAAGACGGGAGTATTTGATCCTTTCCAGCTGTTGCAGTTGTGGGGGGGGGGGGAGATTTCTCAGATGGCAGCTCTCTTGCATTATTCTGCTTCTGATGACAAGGGAGCTTGGTTATGTGGACGGATGCTGTGTGCTTCTGCTGAGTCTTGTGCATTGATTTAACACATTCTTATGAAACTGTGGTTCCCAGTGCTGAGCTTGGTGTCCCCAAGAAAGCAGGGCAGTTGCTAAGGGAACGGTATGTGCCTCCCCACCACCCCTCCAACTCTGTACTGAATCGGGAGGTAGAATGAGGAGAAGGTTGGAGGTCTTATTGTGTTTTTTTGTGGTGTGTATTTTTGTGTTTTGGTATTGTAAATGGCCCTGTGATCTTTGCATGAAGGAAGGCACAGAAAATAATAATAATAATAATAATAATAATAATAATAATAATAATAATACTTTGCAATTCTTAATTACTGAGGGATGAGAATAGGACAGGAATTTAATTTTGAAGGTCATGGTTCTCATGGGTACACCTAATCATTTGGATTGTTGTGCACAGACATGTTTTGCTTCCAAAATGATTGGCATGGCACCACCATGGTTCCAGTATTAGAGGGAATGGTGCATATGCACACACACACACACACACACACACACGTATGTGTACATAAGCTGGAGGGCAAAGTAATGAGCAATGGACACTTTCCTGCTGCCTAGATGGCTCCAAGGCCTTCATATTTCAGCTTGGAATGAGTTACGCTTCAGTTCTTTTTAAAGGAATTCAGGGCTATCCACTGGAATCCAATCTGCAGGTGGTATATTGAAAGTTCCAGGGTTGTAGAGTACTTGCACTTGAATATTTGGCCAGTGACTTGGAAATAGACATGGGCTGACTCCAGCTCATTCAGCCGAGTTCTCCTTTGTCAGGGACAAGGAGTAAGGCCAGTGCAGCTGAGGCACTGGAGCCAGCTCCTGATTATTTCCATATAAAAATGCTTTGAGTATAAATTTATTTTTCCTCCTCTCTTTTTTCTTGTCAGCCCTAAATTTAGACTCGTGGAGAAGTTCCTTTGGCAGGGAGGGGATGGCAACCGTGACAAAATAGACCTTGTTGGTAGTTTTGAAAGTTCCTAGCAAAAAAGAAAGAAAAGAAAGATCTGGTTTCATTCATGTCTCTGTTTTGTCCACAGCCCAACGCTCTGCTCACGAACTTCCGATGGTCGAGACTCAAGATGTTGACAGTTGCTTAGTATATGGTGGACAACAGATAATCCTGACGGGCCAGAATTTTACTGCAGAATCTAAGGTTATATTCACAGAGAAGACACCAGGTATGCTGTTCGTTGTATTATTTTTCTAATTAGGCTGATCAAGGCGAAACATGTCTTATAGGACTGGGTCCTATGAACGGTCATTCAAACAGGGCCAGCATAACCAGAAATGAATTACTTTATTGGAACACAGCAACGCTTTGATTTCTGACCTGAATCATACCTGACCTCAAAAAACAAAACAAAAATCCTTAGCGTGGACTCATTGTTTTCCCTAGCCAAACATCACACAGGTTCAAACAATGGTGGTGACTAATAAGAATACAGCACATTTCATTCACATGCAATTATAAAGCAGTTAAGGCTGACCCTTAAAGCTCTGACTCATTTTGGAGCTAGTTAGTAATAGCTGCCACCCGCTTTGCAATCTCTCAGGGACCGGCTTCCCCTTCAGAGACGTGCCACAAGCACCTCATGCAATTGGCGCTTTTAACCTTCTTTTGTCATTATTGTTTAAAGCAGCAGCCAGCCATCCCCGGTTGGCTACATTGTAAGCTGGTTCTGAAACTTGCAAGAAAAAGCCTCCAGGGCTGCACAGGAGCAGCTGTTTGGTGGTGGTGGTGGGAGTTGAAAGCCTTATTGTGCCTGTGTTCGCCAGTGTGCATGCACAGAAGTGCACACATAATGGAGGCTGCTGGCTTTCTTGCCTGAATTAGGAGGTCCCTTATAGTATTTGCTTAAGGTGGCTTTGCAAAGGTCCACAAAGTCTGTTAGCCCACAGTAAAGTAGCCTGCCTGCCCATGCATACTCATCTTAGCCATTTGTGGAATACTGAGGGTCAGGGAGGGAGAAATGAGGAAGAAACAGCTCTCATCTGCTTCCCTCTGCTTGGTGCCTTGGAGTTGATTTTTACTCACCACAAGTGACCAGCAGTTTGCAAACATGAATTAATTGAGCTACAAGGCGGAGCTAAGCCTAAGCCTTGCCGCTCAATATGCTGCAATGCCCTGGTCCTTTATGGAACACCACACTATTAAAGCATTACAGAAAGTTCGGTTTGGTTCAGTTTATTGTGTTTTAGCAAACAGCCATTGTTGTTGTTGTTTAGTCGTTTAGTTGTGTCTGACTCTTTGTGACCCCATGGACCAGAGCACGCCAGGCACTCCTGTCTTCCACTGCCTCCCGCAGTTTGGTCAAACTCATGCTGGTAGCTTCGACAACACTGTCCAACCATCTCATCCTCTGTCGTCCCCTTCTCCTTGTGCCCTCAATCTTTCCCAGCATCAGGGTCTTTTCCAGGGAGTCTTCTTTTCTCACGAGGTGGCCAAAGTATTAGAGCCTCAGCTTCATGATCTGTCCTTCCAGTGACCACTCAGGGCTGATTTCCTTCAGAATGGCTAGGTTTGATCTTGCAGTCCACGGGACTCTCAAGAGTCTCCTCCAGCACCATAATTCAAAAGCATCAATTCTTTGGTCAGCCCTCTTTATAGTCCAGCTCTCACTTCCATACATCACTACTGGGGAAAACAACCATTACACACATAAAATAATAACAACCACAATACTGCTACTAATTGTGGTTTACATTTCTACTCTCTGACCTTTAGAAAATAAATCATTTCCTATACCCCCTTTAAGTTTCGTTACATGAATTTGTAGAGCCTTAGCAAGAAAATAGGATGTTCTAAAGGATATATGCGTCTCTGCATCAGACAACAGAAAGCAGGGCTTTGCAGGAGATGGCCTTCCCTTCTGCGATCTTAACAGTGGGTGGATGTAGTTGTTTCTAAGATAAAGAGGGCATTCAAGGAGTACATGAGTTGCGACTTCTATTGACATAGAGTTGCAGCCACAAACTCTGTCCTCCTTAGAATCTCCTTTATGTCAGCCCGTCCAATCTTCTCATGGAAGGATGTTTAGTCTTGCCGGCATATAGGCTACCCTCTTTTTAACATCTACCAGATAGCTTGGCAGGGATTAATACAGTGGTACCTTGGGTTACATACGCTTCAGGTTACATACACTTCAGGTTACAGACTCCGCTAACCCAGAAATAGTACCTCGGGTTAAGAACTTTGCTTCAGGATGAGAACAGAAATCGTGCTCCAGCGGCTAAAGTGGTGCTTCAGGTTAAGAACAGTTTCAGGTTAAGAACAAACCTCCGGAACGAATAACCACTTCAGGTTACAGACTCCGCTAACCCAGAAATAGTACCTCGGGTTAAGAACTTTGCTTCAGGATGAGAACAGAAATCGTGCTCCATTAGCTAAAGTGGTGCTTCAGGTTAAGAACAGTTTCAGGTTAAGAACAAACCTCCGGAACGAATTCAGTACTTAACCCAAGGTACCACTGTACAATGAAATGAAGGGAGCATACAATTTATTAGATTGACAAGTCTTGATCTCAGCAGTCCATGATTGCCTCTTGGTACCTCTCAGCCTTTGGAGTGTTAGTTCTTTAAAAAGGTAAAGGTAAAGGTACCCCTGCCCGTACGGGCCAGTCGTGTCCGACTCTAGGGTTGTGCGCCCATCTCACTTAAGAGGCCGGGGGCCAGCGCTGTCCGGAGACACTTCCGTGTCACGTGGCCAGCGTGACGAAGCTGCTCTGGCGAGCCAGCACCAGCGCAGCACACGGAAACGCCGTTTACCTTCCCGCTATAACGCGGTACCTATTTATCTACTTTCACTTAGGGGTGCTTTCGAACTGCTAGGTGGGCAGGAGCTGGGACCGAAGGACGGGAGCTCACTCCACCGCGGGGATTTGAACCGCCGACCATGCGATCGGCAAGTCCTAGGCACTGAGGTTTTACCCACAGCGCCACCCGCGTTATAGCGGGTATTAGTTTTTTAGCTCTCTCAAAATCCTGCATCACAGAAACAGAAAGATGTGCTGCTGCTGCTGCTGCTGAAGAAGCAATATACTACAGGCATCAACCATTTCACATGGGGGGTTCCATGCCTAGCCCCCATGTGCATCAGCAGAACGTGTTCCACTCCATTCCATCTCCATTCCTCCCTCTTCCAGGTCCAAAAGGACCTGCACGTCAGCATCCACACATCAATTGGATGCACCCATAATGATCACCTCCTGTACTCAACGCCAGTTTTTGGAGAGCAGCAGCAGGATATGGCAGTTGCCTTCAAGCCCTTCTTGTGTGCTTCCTGAAGGCTTCTGACTGATGATCTAGCAGGGCTCTTCTTATGCTCTTAGGGATGCCTTCTCAAGTGGTGTCCTTCACATCATCCAGAGTAACCATCCTTAAGATGCAGCCAGTCCTTTAGGCACTTCTGTATCTTTGTGTTCAGAAAAGAATGTGTCATGACCTACCCACCACCCTTCTCCTTCACCAGACTAGATGCATAATATGAGGTGTGTCTTGTTTGCAAACCCCGGCGGCAGAAGGATGTCCTTTATACTTGGAAGCACCATTTTCAAACATCTTACAATTGGAGGTCCTGCACAGGTGGAGCACTTAATGCTAGTTCATTCAAATACAGGCAGATTTAGAGCTGTCCATGGCAACTTTTCTTAACAGCACAGTTTGACTTAGCTTGCATGTTTCCTACCAGAATGCTGATGAGCAGCTCTGAGGGCAAGCAAAGCCACAAGAAACCCACTGTGAGTGGATTGTGCATCCTCCTTCTCGGTGACACTGTCACTGCTAATTTCCTCTTTCAGATGGCTGAGGCTAAGAAAAGACCCACATTTTTTATGAAAGAAAGAAGAAAGTATGCCAGCACTTGGAGGGGAAAGCATGCTTGCTTATCTCTCCATTTCACTCTGATGACTCATGGGGACATGTACACCCTAGCTGTACTTTCACTCATCACAAGACCAGACCAGCCTCGCTGCTTAGTTAACACTAAGAAAAAAGAAAAAAAGCAGTGATTATGATGTGGGCAGTGGTCTTATATACTGCAAAGTCCTCTGGGGGATGCTGCATATTTTTGAACGAAGTACATTGCATGCCTTGCAGCCTCGCTCCCCAAGGGTCAGGCCACTATTACCAGAGCTAGGCTGCACAATTTACCCTTGATTGTGAATTCAAGTTATAGCCCCTTATAGGATTGTATGTTAATTTATGTGGGAGGAAGTAAAGAGGTGAATGTGGGAATACTGCAGGTGTGAGGATCAATGCTTGCTGCTTCCCTCTGGTGACCCAGAATATTATTGAGAATAAACAGGGCTGGCATTAGTACTCAGCATTGCCAGGCATCCGGGCAGGGCCCCAGCAGCCCAGCAAGAGCTGTGGTGGCATCTGGATCTTGGAACTCCCCATGCTCATTATTCAGAGTGACCTCATTGCTCTAGGGAAGTGGCAGCCCACAAAGACCTAGAATGGTGTTGCATCAGAGGCATGATGGGCAGTGCCGGATTTACGTATAAGCTAAACAAGCTATAGCTTAGGGCCTCACTCTCTTGGGGGCCCCAAAAAAATTAAAGGAAAAAAACCTGGATGCACATTTCCAAAATAAAAAAACAAATAAAATAAAACCTACATAAAGCAACAGTGTAGGCTCCTATTTGTTATGTGGAAATGGCTTTAGATACCTATTAGGTCCATAAATTAACATATATATTCAACACACACAAAAACAGTGAAAATTTGTTGTTGACAAAGGACAGCTGGACATATAAAGGGCCTCATTACCTTCAGTAGCTTAGGGCTTCATCAAACCTAAATCTGGCCCTGATGATGGGCAATCACAATGGTAGGCAGTTTGCAGCTACAGAAGTATCTCAGTTTTTGAACGTCTCCGTTGACGAACATTTTGGTTTTCGAACGCCGTAAACCTGGAAGTAAATGCTTCAGTTTTCAAACATGCCTCGAAAGTCAAACATGCCACATGGCTTCTGCTGAGTGCAAGATCCTGAGGCCTAGCTGTCAGCTATTGAGTTTTCGGTTTTCGAAGGTTTCAGAACTCAAACAGTCTTCCGGAACAGATTATGTTCAAAAACAAAGGTACCACTGTGCTTGGCACATCTGACAGCACTGATCCTCTGTTGCAAGCAGGTTAGCCAACCAAAAGATCCACCAGTTTAGACACAGCAGAGAACACTGTGCTGGCATGGGTCTCAAACCTGGAGCCAGCCTTGAGAACTGAGTCTTCTCCTATCTGCACAGTTCTATCCTGGGTTTTGTTTCTTGGACTCACAGGAAAGTGACAGAGCATTGCCAACAGGCTTCTGTGTAAGTGGATAGCTTAGTTACAGAAAAGTCATATGGGTAGTGAAAATCTCAAATGAATTCAATCTTCATTCCACACCACATTGATGTTGAGAGTTGATGCAGTGCCCCTAGCTAAGAGGGTGAGCTTTGCAAGTCCATAGTCAGAATCTCAGCTCAGCCTTAAATTTACTGGGTGACCACAGGCAGTCCATTATCTTTCAATATCAACCCTCTTCCTTGTCCTCTGTAATGGGGGATAATGTCTGTCTGTCTTATAGGTTGTGGAGTGGGTGCATGTGCAGTGTTTTGAACATGGGATGGAGAGTTTTTCCTCATCTCCTTGCCTCTCCCTCTCTACACCCTATGCTCGAATCATTGCTTCAAGCAAAGCTTAAGGCCTGGCCAAGACTGAACTTCCAAACTCAGCCCCTGTTCCCTCATACCAGACACAGCCCCCAAGCCATGAAAAAGGAAAATCAAAGGCAACAAGCAGTGAATGCCTTTGATGGTGCAGATATGTGTCCATAAGTCCATAAGTCCATATATGGAACCTCTGGAAGTTTCTCCTAGGTCACTTCTAAATTTATCAGAAAAGTATAATTTCTAAGTTCTGAGTGCCTACTGGAGCAGAGAGAGCGAGAAAAAGTTAGGTTATCCTTCCACATCATAGGGACCTAAAACCTGAAAGTGCAGTAGGTTCTCAGTTTGCCATATATCAATCTTGCGCCTTGAAAATAACTGACCCTTGCTGTGTTGACTTGACCACACTACATATTAATGAGATCAGCAAGCAGCTTATAAAAAGACACAGTCATTCTAAGCCTGGCACAGGAAATGATGGAAGGAAGTGAACTCTGGGGGACTGGGAGTTTGCAAGCTGGAGAACTAGCAGCCACTGAATAAAGCAATTGTTTTCAGGAGACCTGTGTGTGCACTGCACATGTAGCATGTTTATTTATGCCCATCTGCAAATGATGCATAGTGTGTTGAGTTGCACATTGCGCACTTAAACAAATGTTGCAATGATTTAGCTGCTTACCCGCTCCTCCAGGTGGGTGGATGGGAGTAACAATTGCTTCTGGGGAAGTGTAACCCTTTTGGCCATGTCTGGATTCCTAAGTTACTGCATCAGCTCTCAAATACCGTGTGCTGTGGAGTCATTTGTCATTTTCGCTAACCGGTGATACTTTAGTTAACTACTGTGTCTATTTATATAGAAGCCAGTTTCCATTGTTCAGTCACACTCCTGCTTGACCAAGAAAGAAAACCCAGGATAGGCCTGTATAATAAATAGGATAGCTCTGAATGACTGGGGATAAGTATGGCTTTCACACCAGCGACACCCCTGGTGCACTCAAATATGTGAATGCTGGCCATTCACTTTTCTATGGAAGAGTAGAGAGCTGCATTTAAAGAGACTGCCCTCTATGCCTGTCCTCTTTCCATGTGAACAAGCTGCATGACCCTCAGTGTGGTGCAAGGTTCTGTTCTGAATGCACGGGCACGCACGCACGCACGCGCACACACACACACACACACACACACAGATGTGCAGGAACAGTACCTGCCACAATGAGTGGCCTGGCAAGCTGCAGTGTAGTCATAGAATCATAGAATTGCAGAGTTGGAAGGAATTCAGAAAGTAAAGAACTGTGGATTCTTCATTTGTCTGCTATAGCCAGTGTGGTGTAGTGGTTAAGAGCGGTAGTCTCGTAATCTGGGTTCGCGTCTCCGCTCCTCCACATGCAGCTGCTGGGTGACCTTGGGCCAGTCACACTTCTCTGAAGTCTCTCAGCCCCACTCACCTCACAGAGTGTTTGTTGTGGGGGAGGAAGGGAAAGGAGAATGTTAGCTGCTTTGAGACTCCTTCGGGTAGTGATAAAGCAGGATATTAAATCCAAATTCTTCTTCTTCTATATATAAACAATATTCACTTAGTCCAGTCCAATATAATAACACCCAATAAAGCCACTTTCTGTGAACAAACTTTATCTTCAAACCTCAATTCCAAATATCATAATTTCTTTTTCATGCAGGGCTCTTCTTAGGTTCTTACAACAGCTTTCCTTAACTAATATTTTCATATCTGCCCTATTCTTTTGACACTTTAGTTTGTTTTGACTTTGTATTTGTAAACTGTTGCGACGCGCTTTGAGATCTCATTGTGGAGGGTGGGAAAGGGTGGGTAATTATTTCAATAATAATAATTGATCATTATGCACAATCTTCCCTCATCTCTGTCGACATCATGGACCAGTGCAGGGCTTAATGAAATGCTCTGCATGTTCTGGACTACAGGGATTAGAAGTGCTAAAACAGCATTTCTGGTCCCTATATTTATGACTGTCTGGATCTGCTCCCAGATCCGCTATATTCCAGGGCATGGCAGAACGATGGAGCTCTGGTATGTGGGGGCGAGGAGAATAATAAGGCAATGGAGGAACATGTAGACTCTCTTTCCAAGGTCAGACATACAATGCTATCATCACCGTGGATAGATATGCAACGCCGTGACACTAGGCAGCATGAGATTTATTTATTTTTTACCTTTTCGTTGTGGCCTCTAGTGTACTTGGCAGCAAGGAAAAGCTTTCCTGTAATGCAGCCAGCAAGTGTCAGAAGGAGAACGGGGGAATCCCAGAAAAATATTGCAAAACTTTGGGGGAGGGGGGTCATATTATGAAGACAAACATATTTTTTTAAAAAAAAGAGTGGCCGTGGAAACTGTGTTGCCATAGCTGAAAGAGAATCACTGAGACAGGGTGGAATCCAGTGTTTTGGAAGGTCTCCCCGCATGACACATGGTTTTGGAATCTTGCAGCTGGTAAGCAAGCCCTCATTAACAAAGGCAGCTACTACTGGCCTAGATTCCCTGGCTAGCTTTCCACTATGGGGGCGCCTAGAAACAAGCCTGTCTGTGATTACCCAGCTTTGCAACGTGTTTGCTTAAAGACAATGATTGCTTTTTAATTCATTTGTCTTGGAACGGACAAAAGGCAGAGGCAGGGAGAGGGACCATCTTCTATCACCTGTTGAAAGTTAATTGATCACATTAAAAAACCTGGCACAAGGACTGGAATTCCCTCTTCTCCCACTTAGTCATCCCATCCTGGCATGACTCATTTTATTACACGGAGGCTCCCAGTGGTTTTATTTTGAGTGGAGCTTTTGTTTCGTGAAGTGTTGGTGCATTTTATTCTTTAGATTTTCGCTAAGTATATTTCCATGAATTGGCAAAAAGACATTAGTCAAAAGCAATGCTGGAACTGCATTGGCCCCTGCTGTTTCACTACTCAGCTACTGTTGTTATGTTTCGTGGTGGCTTTAGCTGAATTTTTCAAACAACTGGCCGAGGGAGGAAGCGCCTTTAAACTCGTTCTCTTGGTACAAAATGTCAGTTTTGGGGCTGGGCTACAACTTGGATGACTAACGCCCCTGGCCCTTTCCCAACCAGATCTTGACATACATCTTTGGCCTCCATGAATCATCTTTGACTTCTCTCTCAGCGAAATTAAAGCATTGGCCACAGCTCAACATCAGACCAGCTTAATTGGCTATAATGGGCCAGTCTCTTGACCTACATGAATCAAACAAGCCCACCTCAGGACCCAGTCCTTCTGAAGAAATAAAACAGTCTGTTGGCTCACCAACATCAAATTCTTTTAAGCTGCAGTAGCTTCTCTAAAGTTACAGAGTTACTTCTTGTAGGGCAAGAAAGAAGGGGAACATAAGAACTGCTATGCTGGATCAAATCAAAATTCTGTGCAATCCAGAACTCCTGCCTTCCACAGCCACCACTCTCGGAAATGTGAGAATCAGAGCATGATGGATATGAACAACTCTGTTCATACATCATGGATGGCTAATTGCACCTAACTGGTGACTCTGGGTAGAGATTCACTTCTTTATATGAACTGAAAGATGCAACCACATTCTTAGTAGTGGTGCCCACCCTATGGAAGGCCCTCCCATCAGATGTCAATGAAATAAACAACTATCTGACTTTTAGAAGACATCTGAAGGCAGCCCTGTTCAGGGAAATTTTTAATGTTTGATGTTTTATTGCTTCTTCTTCTTCTTCTTCTTCTTCTTCTTCTTCTTCTTCTTCTTCTTCTTGTTGTTGTTGTTTCGAGCCGCCCAGAGTGGCTGGGGAAACCCAGCCAGATGGGTGGGGTATAAATAAATTATTATTATTATTATTATTATTATTATTATTATTATTATTATTATCCAGCCTGTTCAGTGGGGCCTGGATAAGGCTTGCAATGAAGGCGAACGTCAGAATGAACTGTGCACCCGAGGGACTGATTTTGTATAAGGCTCATAAGAAAGTTGCCTTGCACTGAGTCAGACCATTAGGTCAGACCAAATTCTGTAATTCCTGCTGATGTGACTCAGAGGAATTTCATCAGCTGCAGTTGACATTTCTCCCTCAAAGATGACCGAAGTCTTGCTCACACTTTGTGGTACCACGCTGTCGCCCTGATCCTAAACCCCCATATAGTTTCACAGGTATTTGTGTGTGTGGAATTGTGTGTCCAAAATTACCCAGGTTTCACTGTGGAAATGCCTTCAAGTTGTGGAGCAAAAGTACTGATGCATTTGGAGAGTAGCTAAGGTATGTTTCTAGATGAGTTAAGGCCAGCTCTGAAATCTGGTGGCAAAACAGCTGGTCCGCCCTTCCCCATCTCTACTACTGCTCTGCAAAATACTTCATAGTCTGTTACTGTTACCTTTGCAAAAGCTATGTTCACCATTACTCCCATTTCATGGATGAGGAACTGAGGCCAAGAAGATGGGCCTCAAGCCAGTTTAACTAAACACCAGTTGGGAGCCTTGCCCCAGTGGCTTCTGTGAGAGGTGGATTGTACCCATAGCAAATTTTGGTCCAGGGCCATAAAGGAAGACTCTGACAGAGGTGGGACTTCGATCCAGATTGGTCTCCCTCATTGAGGCTCCGATTTGTATTGTTTGGAGCAGATGGGCTATTGGAAGCTGCAAGCAGACAGCTCCTCCACAATGCGTTCAGTAAACGTTACTTACTTTGGACATTTCATTTGACAGCCTGTCAAGTCTCTGCTGTGAAAACCTCAGAGTGAGCTTGTGAGAAATGCAACGAGAATTTCCCAAACCTCTCAGTCCATCTCTCATGCCAGCTCAGCTAAGCTGCGGCAGAACCTACGTTTTTACTGCCATTTCACAAACCCGTAGTAATGAGTAAGGGACCGTGAGCAATGTGTACAGGCTCGGCGGACCCTTTATTTGGCTAATTAAGCCAAACAACTCTGAGGGTACTGTAGCAGATCAAGCAGGATTTACCTAATGCAGACTGACATCTTGACTTCCCCCAGAGTTTGGCACAAAACTTGTGGTCCGATCACAGCTCGGGATAGACGGGATAGAATTACACTTTTTCTTAAAAACTCCTTTCTTTCTGTAGAGAGTTGCTGACACCATCAGATCTGGTGCTGGAGCTTAATTTCATATTAAGTCTCCCAGTGCCAAAAGACGTTGCTATACTGTAGTATGGAGTTAGAAGTGTTGCCCAACAAAGGCTGGCTTGACGTGTACTTAGTGTGCCACAGTCTGATTTTTTGGGTAGGTATAATGGTTCTCACCACACTTACAAGTGTGCCTTGTGTGTTCCAAGTATATATTCCAGTAATGAACATCTGAAAGACAGACATGAGCCCCATGCATACCAAAACCCAGGGGCTTTTAGGGCATATCCATACCACAAACCTACAATGGGTTTAGAACACATTCGTCCACCAGTTATATCTATATTCTACTTTTTAGCTAAGATTTGTTCTTAAGAGTGGCTTGCAATTAAAATCCACACAAAGGACACAATCAAAACATTTCTACATAATTCATAAGATCCAAAATAAAGATACAAAAAATCAGCAATGGTAACCCTCTAAACAATACCCAAGCCCAAGAGTCTGTTCAGCAGCTTCAGCTTTTGTAGTTGGAGTCAGTCTGGGTTCTGCCAGGTGGGGAAAGGCCTGCAAGTGAGGGAGAAGTTCTACTAGGATTTATAGCTAAGGTGAATATATCATTGTTATATTGGCTGTCATATAGTGGTACTGATTTTTCTGTTAGCCAATTTGGGTTTCCTTTTGGGAAAGAAAAGCAGGTTATACATGGAACGAAAGGTCCCAGCCCACACAAGCATCCCATTTGCTTATTTTATACCAGTCTGATGTCATTTGTTTATTTCAACTTTTTGTACCCAAATTTTCCCCCAGTCCCTCAGGGTGGCTCGCATCACCACTTAAATTTACAACAGTTACAACATCCCACTTTCTACATGCAGTAGAACCAAGCAAACTAATTAGTCAGCCATATACCTTGAAACAAAATCTGAACGGCAGCAAAATAAGAACCAAAGAACAGGAGTTTCTAGACAAACCTCTTTGGAGGAAAGGGCACAAGGAATTGCCTTATACTAAGTCAGGCCACTGATCTGCGCAGCTCAGTACTGTTTGTACTGACAGTAGTTCTCTGGGGTTTCAGAGGTAGAATCTTTCCTGGAAATGCTTGGGACTGAACCCAGCACCTTCTGCATGCAAAGCAGATGCTGTACCACTGAGCTGTGGCCCTTCCCCAAAGGGGAACTACAGAAAGGGGTTCTTAATAATATTAATAATAATAAATTTTTATTTATATCCCGCCCTCCCCAGCCGAAGCCGGGCTCAGAGCGGCTAGCAACATTAAAATGATACAACATTCTAAAATCATTTCATTATAAAATCAATTCAGATCAGATTAATGGCAACCATTGGGCTAGAGTTCTGTAAGGATTGCCAAAGGAGGGGGTCAGGCTGTGCCCTGACCAAAGGCTTGGTGGAACAGCTCTGTCTTGCAGGCCCCGCAGAAAGATGGCAAGTCCGGCAGGGCCCTAGTCTCTTGTGACAGAGCGTTCCACCAGATTGGAGCCACAGCCGAAAAAGCCCTGGCTCTGGTTGAGGCCAGCCTAACCTCTCTGTGACTCGGGATCACCAAGATGTTTTTGTTTGAAGACAGTAAAGTCCTCTGTGGGACATACCAGGAGAGGCGGTCCCGTAGGTACGAGTGTCCTGATCCTGTACCCCACCGGGAACCAGTGTAGCTGGTATAGCATCAGGTGAATGCGAACCCACAGCGAGGACCCTGTAAGGAGTCTCGCCGCGGCATTCTGCACCCGCTGGAGTTTCTGGGTCAGTCTCAAGGGCAGCCCCACGTAGAGCGAGTTACAATAATCCAGTCTGGAGGTGACCGTCGCGTGGATCACAGTGGCTAGGTCAGGGCGAGAGAGGTAAGGAGCCAACTGCTTAGTTTGGCAGAGATGAAAAAATGCCGCCTTTGTTATAGCTGCAGTCTGCACCTCCATGGAAAGGAGCCTCTTCTCCTTTGTATTAACAATTGGTGTTCTCATAGCTACTCCCCACCCCCAAGAATCCTAGCAATTGCATTGTGATGAGAGTGCTGAGAATTCTGTTAGAGGTTACTTGCCTCCGTCCTTACAGAGTTACAGTTCCCTGGGAAGAAGGAACGGCTCTTAAACCAATTTGTCTATTATGTGCAAGTCAGCCTTAGGTTTTGTAACAGATAAATCCTAGCTACCGTATTTTTCGCCCTATAGGACGCACTTTTTCCCCTCCAAAAATGAAGGGGAAATGCGTGTGCGTCCTATGGGGCGAATGCAGGCTTTTGCTGACGCCTGGAGAGCGAGAGGGGTCGGTGCGCACCGACCCCTCTCGCTCTCCAGGCTTCAGGAGAGCCGCAGCGCCAGTCCCACAAGGGCGGGGGACAGCGGGGAGGCGGAACGCCGCCCTCCCGCTGTCTCCCAATGTGGTTTGGAGGCTGACGGCGGGGAGACGCGTGCTTCTCCCGGCCGCCAGCCCCGCAAGCTCTGGGGACAGCTGGGAGGCACAGCGCGTCCTCCCGCTGTCCCCGGACCTGATCTGCAGGCGGGCGGCGGGGAGAAGAGCGCTTCTCCCCGCTGCCTG
Organism: Podarcis cretensis; assembly: GCF_951804945.1. Taxonomy (NCBI): domain Eukaryota; kingdom Metazoa; phylum Chordata; class Lepidosauria; order Squamata; family Lacertidae; genus Podarcis; species Podarcis cretensis. The sequence continues at coordinate 18,946,666 of NC_137175.1, forward strand.
CTCCGCAAGCTCTGGGGACAGCTGGGAGGCACAGCGCGTCCTCCCGCTGTCCCCGGACCTGATCTGCAGGCGGGCGGCGGGGAGAAGAGCGCTTCTCCCCGCTGCCTGCTCCGCAAGCTCCGGGGACAGCTGGGAGGCGCAGCGTGTCCTTCCGCTGTCCCCGGACCTGATCTGCAGGCGGGCGGCGGGGAGAAGAGCGCTTCTCCCTGCTGCCTGCCCCGCAAGCGCCTGGGATAGTTGGGAGGCGCAGCGCGTCCTCCCTCTGTCCCCGGACCTGGTCTGCAGGCGGGCGGCGGGGAGAGGAGCGCTTCTCCCCGCTGCCGGCCCCACAAGTGCCTGGGGGGGAAATAAAAATTTTTTCCTTTGTTTCCCCCCCAAAAAACTTGGTGCGTCCTATGGGCCGGTGCGTCCTATGGGGCGAAAAATAGGGTACTTTGTCGATGATGTATTATATCAGCAAAAATTGCTTTGCAAGAATATGTTAGGGAGAATTGCTTACCAAAACGTGTGTATTAGGAGAAATTGAATTTTCACGAGGACTTTCTTAAAAAACCATTCCACAAACTGATTCGGAAGCGTGGAGACTGCCTTGGAATGGGTTTAGATCAGTGTTTCCCATACTTGGGTCTCCAGCTGTTTTTGAACTACTCTTCCCATCATCCGTGACCACTGGTCCTGCTAGCTAGGGATGATGAGAGTTGCAGTCCCCATCTGGAGACCCATGTTTTGGAAACACCGGTCTAAGTAAACCATGTCGTCCAAGAATGCCTACAGCTATCTCACTGTGACCCTCTCTACCACCTTCCTTAGGAAGGAGACGCCTGCAGTTGGTCAGTACTTAGTCCAAACAAAAGGGCCCAGGGCCAGTTTCTTTAGGAGTGACCATATCACCACCTCTTCCAAGGGGACAGGGGCCACGTTCTTATGCAGTGAAGCATTGCCCGTGCTCTAGAAACAACCAGTCAGACCCCCTCTGTTGATAAGCCAAGAGTGACAGGCATCAAGAGAGCACATGGTCAGGTGTATAGCCACAAGCCCTTTGTCCACATCATCAGGCTGCAGAAACTGATTCCACAGCACAGTCACAGACTGTGGTACTGGGTACTTCGGTTATAGCTGCAAAAACTACAAGTAAAGCTGAGAGTTTTACAGAAAAGGAAACAGAAGAAACCAAGCTGGGGAATGTAGGAAAGTCCTGATCAGTGACACCCAAAGGATAACTCTTTAGGCTCCTTTCACATAGATTTCAAATGTGGGTGAGTTTGTAGTAAGGGTGCAAAGCCTCATCCCATTGCCCAGAGAAACTTTGTGTTCAGCAAATTTGTATCCCACCTTAAACAGAGGTTGCTAAGTGGCTCACATGACAATATAATAATCTGAATAATCTGAAACAGGCAGCTGCCTATTAGCAATGCCAGAATTTTAAACCACTGCATAAAACTGTTCTTTAAAAAATCACCCCATTTCCTTCCAAGCAGCAGTTTAGTAGTAGCCAGAAGAAAAAAATGTAACACCACATTTTAGCAACAACAGAAACAGAATTTGCTTCTTAAATTCATAGGTCCCAATTCATATAATCCTTTAAATGTCAAAAGGTTAAATGGGGCCTGGAAGTTAATTGAATAAATAACATAAGACACATTTTTTTTTAAAAAAATGTAATAAACAATATCTGAAATATTAAGCACTAAATTCACACCTATTTCACTTTCCCCTGCCTAGCAGCTGCTGCTTCACAACAAACAATAGGTGACAGGGTGGCCATTTTGCTCTCTCTCCCAGCAAAACAACACTGATTTCTTAAATTTATTCTAGCCTCGTCTATTTTGCCATAAACTCACAGCAGTGCTAATATTCAGAGATGTTAAGGGAAAAGCAAATATTGACTATCTAAAATTAGGACTTGTACACTCAAGATTATAAAAGCAAAGCAGCAAGCCAGATGGAACATTGTATTTAAGCAGAAAGGTCAGTACAATTGCTGTGGGGTGTTTACTTTTTATATGAGGGTACCATATTTGAAGAAGCAGATTTGTCCCAGGCAACAAATTTGCTAGGGAAACATTTGCCGGCTGCATTCATTGATGCATCCGTGTAGAATTATCTGCCATTATCATTAGAAGCTCGTACCATAAATCAATGAAAATATCATCAATTAAGGGCTGTGTGTGTCATTCCATAAACCAATGAAAACCTCGTCCATTGTGTATGTGTGTGGGGGGAGTGTCATTTCACCTATCTTGATCATACACCTCCTGTGGACTTTGGGGTTAATCTAAACGTCATCTGGTTATGCTCAACATTTTTGATTCACAAGGTTTTATTAGTGCCATCCCAGGGGCTTGGTCACTAAATGAAATCTAATGTTTCTGTGGCTTTAGAATGATTCACTGGTCTCTTGAGAACTGAATCTGATTTTGCAGGCGGTGCCTGGTTGGTGTTAGATCTGTGCTTGTGACTACGTTTGTAAGGCTGTGTTCACATTCTGCAGACTAAAGTTGCAACGAGGTGGTAAATTTATTTGCAAGGTTTAAAACACACAGAGGGAGTAGTATTTAAAAACTGAATCTTCTGCCTGTAGCCTGAAGTGGTTCCATCCAGTCTCATTTCAGGATTATATCACGTTATTGTAGGGCATGTGTCATTCAGGACAACTCCTTCCCAGAATACCACTTCTCCCTCTTCCTTCCAACTACTCCTCATGCTTTTCTGTAAAGCATGTGGGATAATCACCTCTTAGTTCCCCATCTCCAATTAAAATGCAGCAGCATTTGGTTGCCGTTCCTTTTTTTTTTACCCTTGCTTCGGCTATCTTGGGCACTGTTGAAATGTAGAATGCAAACTCCTTGGGGGCAGAGACCTGTCCTACACACACACACACACACACACACACACACACACCCGTTCATGTTTACTATGTGAAACCTTGTCCATAGGTGCATTATAAAGCAATAATAATTGTCACATGCAGAAGGAGAATAAATTATGCAAAGCAAGTAAGTGCAAGCAAACGTTGCAGAATTTTCAGCACATGGGTTGCAGAATTCAGCTACAAGTAATGTCGGCACAGAGTTATGCTATTATCGCCATCATCATCCTGGGTTTAAATGTCTGCCCGATGTTTAGTCTGTTGTGTTGCTGTCTAGGTCACCTTGACTTAGCTGAATGTGTGCGGCAACACTGTAATTAACCTGTTTCAAAAGCTAACTGTTCACTTGGGATGAGCAGCTGCTGTGCTTGCCCTGGGTGGTTTGGTAGCAATGCAGCAAAACATTATTAAAATTTGGAAACCTTACATACTGGCTGACTTCAGAAACAATGGAGTACTTTGTGCCTGCGGGGAACCCCCTGTTAGGAAGGGCCGGGGTGTAAACTGCAGTCACAACGGGGGTAGTCCCAGAGGTCCTTCTGACTCATACACATCTGAGTCATCACTCTTCTGCCTCCCCCTTCCCTCCCTTCTCCACCAATCCCAAGGGGCAATGATTATACTCCAGGCTTTCAACAATACTGAAATGACTTGCATGTTTCTTCTTTTGAATTGGTCGTTCCGGCTCATCAAACTAGACCTGTTTTCCGTACCACTCTCTAGAAAACACCCATACTGATTTCATGTTATCCAGAGTCAGCCCTGAAACCTTTTGCCAGCTTGACTCAGAGAGGATCCCCTCAGTTCCATAAATACCTTTGTGACACCTGTCAGGTGCTGCTTGCCTCCTAAGCTATCCTGCAGGGACTGGAGAAATTGCAGGTACTTGACGTCATCCCACAGAGCAACAATTAAAGTTACAGAAGTATCAGCTAATGAGTCCATCCTGTCAAAGCCATTCCCACCCCCCAAAGCGGTGCACTGCAACACTGTCTCCCTGTGGCTCTCTTGCCTCTCCCTGCTTCAGGGCAAACTCCTGCCTCACTATTTTCTTTCTCCAAATTCTTAGAAACAGCAGAGGTGGTAGTAAAGTTGTATCTGGGCTGCACCGCTTCAGAACTGCAGGTGAATGTCTGCATGAATGCTCACGCACACAAATAATTATTTGCCCATAGAAAATTAGCGTAAATAGGGAGGCGGCCAGGCGGCCAGGCTGAACTTTTCCTCCCAGGTGCCTTTTTTAAAAAAAATAGGGAATTTTGTCTCGTATGGTCAGGCAATGTCCCATCTGCAGCCTGAAGTGATTCAGTGCAGAAACGAATTAATTGTTTCTGGCACAGCCTTTTTTGAAGCAAGTTTCTAATCTGGGAATAGAAACCTGTTTCTGAGAACTAGCTCCTCGTTGTCGCGGTTGAGAAGTAAGCGTGCATAACTATGGATGCTTATAGATCCACGTCTGCCAGATTCCATCTCAGATACTGAAGTTCCGCTTCACCAGATGAAGATAAATTTACTAGTGCTGTGATGCAAGCACTGACCTCATCAGAGGCGAGTCTTTTACTCTGACGGAGCAGGAGGCGTTCTGGTTGTACTGGGGCTTCTGTGATGGGGTCCTCCAAGCCAGAGGACATCAATGTGACATCCTCAGGCCGGAGGGACACTGGTGCCACAGGCTCTTCTGACCGATGTCTTTCTGAAGTTGGCCCTTCATGCACTTCCGCTTCTGGCGCATGAGTTCTCAATCTGATGCCCTGAAGGAGGAAGAACAGTGCTTTCTCTACCCACTATGGTCCTAACAACCCCCTCTCCCAGCACCCATTAGGCCTAGAAGGCAATCTCCCATAGCCACTGATGGAGGCCTACCTTTCAGCTTGAACAGTCACCACAGAAAAGACAGTCTTCATTGGAACAGCGGCAGAGATGGAAAGGACTAACCCCACATATCATGCGCTGCAGTCCTGGCAAATACCAGCCTATCCCTGTGGTAGCTATTCATAGTTTATTTTTTTTAAAATCACACAACTGTGGCACATCAGGAGACATGTTTAGCATCCCATCTCGTTTGGCCCTTAGTCTCTTGTATAAACATATAATTTCCAGAATTTGAGAATCAGCACAGCCTGACAGAAAATGCTAGACTTGGACCTAGAAGTTGCCAGCTGAAATCATTGTTTAGCCATAGACTTATCCTAAATCCAGCACTGTGCAGTTTAATTGTGCTGTTTAATATCAATTTGTCCATTTGCCTTAACTTGAAATTTAAATTATTTCCAACAGCACACAGTCTTACAGTTCACTGTTCAATGCCTGATGCCTGCTACCTTAAAGCATGGTTGCATTTTATGGTTTTTTCCCTTCCATTGTTAAGCAACCTACATATGCAATCATGCATTACTTATACGTTGAATATTTCGTCTGGTTGGGCTTTACCTTGTGATCACTGGACACTGCACAACTGTAAAAACCAAAGGAAACAGAAAGCCAAGCAAACCAGGACTGGTTTTGCAGTTTTATTTTTTTGCCTTTGGACAGTCATTTGACATATGCAAAATGGGAAATAATTGACCAGGTGGCAGTATCGTTGAGAAGGAACAAAGGCTTTGAATGAGCCACACACTAAGAAGATGAATTGTTTTTTAAAAGTCAAATGGTTTTCTTGGGAGCATAAGTAGAATTGGGTAGGTAGGAGGTGATTTTCCATTCCGTTTAGCACTAAGCCAGCTCTTTGCATGAATGTACCTGGGTGCAATCCAGGGAAGTTTAAGCATGTTTTAAGTGCCAGTGAAATAGCTGTGTAAGTTGTGAAGACTGCACCTAATATGCTGACGAAGTAGAGAGGAAGGAAAGAACCTGGTGTAGGGTCTTAAGAGTAACAAGGAAAGGGCTGGAGGAACTAGGAAAGTTTTAGCTCAAGGAAAAGACCAGAGCGTGTGGGAACATAATAGCAATTTGAATATTTGTAAAAGGGCTGCTCAAAGCAGGATGCTGATCGTGGGTTTTCTTTCTTTCTTTCTTTCTTTCTTTGACACTCCGCTGAGAGTGGACCAAGATATGAATAACTGAAAAACTGGTGGGAAAGTCTGTGACTTGGGTAGCAGATCCTCCAGGAAACACTTGTTACTAGAAGCCTTTGAAAAAGCTTGGCAGAAGCAGCGAAACTCCAGCAAGCACATTTTTGTTGTTATTAATCTCTACTGTTGTTATGGAAATGCTTAGGGTGGCCATTAAACATATTTGCAATCATTTATTTATGAAAACTTTGCTACCACTCCAAGTAGTCAAAGGTTTATATTTTCACAGCTGACCCAAAGCCTCGGCCAGTGTTGGTGAGTTGGTAGGGTGGCCAGCCTTATGTATGTTTGTCCGTTGTATTTTGTGGGGCTTACTTTCAGGTAAATGAGCATAGGACTGCAACCTGAATCTTGACGTGCTGCAGCATTTGAATTCTACCTTTGCCAGGAAGTCACTAGGCAAGCTGCTATACTCTCAGGCTTAGCCTTCCACCTGTAATGTAGGGAGATCTCGTTTTGCAAAGAATGACAGCAAGAGAATGCATACAAAGTACAGTGGTACCTCGGGTTAAGAACTTAATTCGTTCCGGAGGTCTGTTCTTAACCTGAAACTGTTCTTAACCTGAAACACCGCTTTAGCTAATGGGGCCTCCTGTTGCTGCTGCGCCGCAGGAGCACGATTTCTGTTCTCATCCTGAAGCTAAGTTCTTAACCCGAGGTACTGTTTCTGGGTTAGTGGAGTCTGTAACCTGAAGCGTATGTAACCCGAGGTACCACTGTACTTTGGACATGTTATGGTGCTGTAGTGGTGAGGAAGAGCATGACCCCCTTTTTTCATGCTTGACTTAATATTTCTTTCAGATGGGCAACAGATTTGGGAGATGGAAGCCACCGTGGACAAAGATAAGAGCCAACCTGTAAGTAGTGGGCACTCAGCACATTCTCCCACTTCTCTTTCAGGTACCAGGTTTCATTCTGTAGCAGCACAAATGCCTCTGAACACACAAAGGCTGCAATCCAGTTTGGAACTGGGTGCATGCTTGCACACATTGGTATCAGTGGGGTAATTTTGTTTACTCATTAGAGTACTTGCACAGGCTGCCTTTTAACAAATGGTTCTCAAAGTGGTTAACAAAAACATGTTTCGATAAAGCTTAGGCACTCTGTTTTGGATTGTAGCCTAAGCGCACATGTTGTGTCCTTAGTGTGTTTCCTCATGGTAGGGTTCGCTATTAAGCATATTCGCGAAACACTGGTCAGACTCATATAGGCTGTGATCTAGCAAAACAGAGATGTGTGCAGTTTCCCCACTGCTGGCCACATAAATCCAGCACCTCTCTACTGTGTTATCCAAACATTCTTGCCCAGTAACTAGTAATGGAACTTCACATTCTCCTGGGTTTCTGCAGTGTTGTCTCCTGATAACTCTTCCATACTTCTAGGTAGCTAGAATCCCTAAGCAAGAGTTAGAGGTCAGTGAGAATTTACCCAAGAGTAGGTGCCGTCTGCATGAAAACAGAACTTCCCAAGGGTAGAACTTATTTGCCACCAGCACGTAAAGGAAAAAATGTCAGGCAAAATATACAAGGCAAGTTAATAGAAACAGGGGAATCTGGATAATTTGTCAGGGCAGGATGGTTGTCTTAAGGTTAGATTATGGATACTGTAAGGAAGGAAGCGTGCTTCAGATTTTCTGCAAGATCGACTACATCGTAACTGGAAAAGCAATACTCCTAGTACACCCCATGACAAATGTATTAGCAAAGGGTACTGATATAAACAAAGTGCCTTCTAATATCATATTACTGTCTCTTCCCCACACCCATTTTAAAAATTCCTTTCAGAATATGCTTTTCGTGGAGATACCAGAATATCGGAATAAGCACATTCGTTCTCCCATCAAGGTGAATTTCTATGTGATCAATGGAAAACGGAAAAAAAGCCAGCCACAACATTTTACCTATCACCCAGGTAATTATTTATGAAAAGGAATGGACTATGGCACAATATTTGGCAAGAAACACTAGAACTGTCTTTATATTTATCTATCATCTATCTATCTATCATCTATCTATCTATCTATCTATCTATCTATCTATCTATCTATCTATCTATCATCTATCATCTATCTATCTATCTATCATCTATCTATCTATCTATCTATCTATCTATCTATCTATCTATCTATCATCTATCTATCTTCTATCTATCTTCTATCTATCTATCTATCATCTATCTATCTATCTATCTATCATCTATCTATCATCTATCTATCTATCTATCTATCTATCTATCTAATCATCTATCTATCATCTATCCATCTATCTATCTATCCTGCTGAACCAGAATTATAAAGCATTCTGAGATGCTATCTTTTAGCCAGCATTACAGTTAACACAGCTCAAACCATCTCTGAATCAATGAATTCTAAATGCAACATCCAAGGTTACAAATAAAGCTGTACAATAAATCCCTACAGCTTATTTATTCACACCTACATGGTTCTAAATTTGCACATTTTAACACAGCAGTTTTCATGGCCAGCACCAATTTATTTAGAAACATGCATATCACTTTATTTTATTATTTCAAAAGTTTGTATGACACTTAATCATGGTTATCTTTAAGTAGCGTACAGAAGAAGAGATTCAGAATTAAATCTATTTTGTTGAATGCTGCCCTGTATCTCACACAAGGGAACTTTTCCTCTTCTTCTCCCCCTGCACATGCCCCCACATCTGTCCCCGAACCTGCTCTGGAAGGTTGGGGGAACCTCAGAACAGATTTAGGGCGCATGTGGGGGGACAAAAGAGGGAAAACATTCTGTTGCCCAGGAAGAATTTTTCAGAATTCCACTTTTTCTAGGCTCGGTATATAAATGGCCATGCTGCGGAAGTGAAATATAACAAATTGTCCAATTTTACAGCTAGGGAACTGTCACTAAGATGGTGGCTTGTCCAAGGCCACTCAGTGAATTTCTGGCTGGCCAGGTTCAATGCAGTCTCCATCAGGCTACACTGTGGGGCTCAGGTCTGTGCAGTATTTGGAATGAACTAGTGTGATTTAATAAAGTTCACCAGATTAGTTCACCAGATAAGTCTCTGAACTACACCATAAAGTAGTTCCTACAATTGTCAGGGGAACTTAACATGAATTAAGTCCATTTTGCCATGGAACGTTGAGCAATTTCTAGTTCAGGTTCATTCTCCTACCTGTGTTTTTGACTCTTTGTCTCTTTGTGTCTTTAAGCTTCAAAATTGTAATTGTTGGGAGGAATAAATTAAGCAATTCACATTCTACAGTTTTGACGTTTTCTTAGCCTACTTAAATATATTGTATACTTCTGCACAGCAACTTGTAACATTCAGAATACTGAATATTTTCTGCCAAGGATCCTTTGGTGAACTTGAATTGAACTGTGAATTGTATAAAGAGACAAATGTGAACTGGAAATGTTGGATGCTGGGATAGCTCAGCCAGGGGAGCATGAGAATCTTAATCTGAGGGTTGTGGGTTTGAGCCCCATGTTGGGCAAAGGATTCCTGCATTCCAGGGGCTTGGACTAAAGGACCCTTGTTGATGTCCTCTAATGCTACAATTCTATTATTCTATGAACCTGCGAGTCCATGAAATATATACACTTCCTTTTTAAAATGAACTTTCCAAGCTATGGGTCTGTGATGGCCCATTCACACATTCAAGCCATTGCTTGGTGTTGCAGCAGACAAGTGCTAACACGAATATGTGAACCAGAGCTAAGACTGGGAGAAAATGTGCAGTGTGTCGGTTGTTAGTGCTCATTCTTTTCTCTCCTCTTAACCGTTTCCTAGATGTTTGTTTAGAGTTATGTCCTTTGTGCCCTTTGTTCCAGTGCCTTCCATAAAAACAGAGCCCATTGATGACTATGATCCAGCTTTAATCTGCAACACAGTACACAGTGGTCTAGGAACAGTAACACAGCCTTATTATTCCCACCATACAATGGTCTCTGAGTCTCCTTCCTGTCTTGTGGCCACGATGGCTTCTTGCCAGCAGTTGCGTTCCAGCCTGTCTTCTCCTGAATCTCGATATCCTCAACAAACCCCAGGGGCTGTAATATACCAAAGAAGCAAGAGTCTCAGTCCTAGCCACCTGGGCTACCAGCAATCCAGCTTGATGGCTGCACAAGTTTCCATTCCAGATGTGCACAGGTCTGTGCTGGTGCACACAGGCTCTCCCAGCCAAACTGCAGCAGTGCTCCACCATTCTCCAGCCAATCAGCAGTCTTCCCCCGTGATTCACTGCTCTCCCACCACCAATCAGCAGCTGAGGTGCGAAAGCCATCAAGAATTCCAGCACATCATGTGTAGTGAAAATTTCACATCTAGCGGAGTGAGATCCAGCCAACCTCAGGTCAGCCAAGCACAAAGGTTAAGCCCAATTTCGTACCCTACCGTGATTCAGCAGCAGAGAACAGCCAAAAATGGACCGCCAGTAAGTGATCAGAAGGAAGCAGTGCCAGCTGGAGTCACGGTTAAACAGGAACAGAATCTTGACCAAGCGTATTTGGATGATGGTAAGCACGCTAATTTAAAAATACCCTGTTTATCCAATCTGCACCTCTGTATGAAAGTGGTGTGATTACCATTTTTGTAGCGTTCAACTCTATGGTTTGGAAAGTGTGTGTGTGTGTGTGTGTGTGTGTTTCAATACAAAATCTTTCATTTATTGAATTTTAAAAGCTGGCAGTGTTCTTTAAGGTCTGGAAATTTGTTTAATTCTCTCTAGAAAACATTTGCATTAGCATCAGATGCTTTAAATTTATGAGGCATATTTTTTGCAGTTTCACAAACAAAAATTTGAGTTGGAATTCAGAAATCTACACTTAACACCTGAATTCGTGCAGATGCTGCTTCTCTAAAATTCCTTTGTAGTGTGCTGCACCCAAAGTGTTTTATATCATTCTATGAAGTTTGCAGCAGGCCTGCAGGTTTTATGTTCTGGACATTTTATAGAGGGACCTGAGTATGTAGATTACCGAAAATGGTGCTTTCTTCTTGTGAATTCAGAGGTTTCTGCTTTTGCAACCGATAAGAAAAGCTGTAGCAAGTTTTGGTTTGACTGCATCCCATGTTGTTTGCTTCATCAATAGGTCAATTAATTGTTTTAAGGTTCAACTCTTTCCTGTCATGTTGTACAAAGCTGGGATGGGGAAAATTGCTTAGGATTCCACCCCTGTTCATTTCCATTTCAGAACTCCTGGCTATTTTGCAAGACAACAGCCAGGCTCTTGATTTAAAATATACTAGTGTCTTTCATTATAATGGGAGCACCTCACTATGGCATCCACATTTAAATAGAGACGATTCACCCAGTGTGATGGGTAGAAAACAAGACTTTGCCTTCTGCCACACAACAGTGTTCACAACTCAGTGTTTTACTTTCTCCAATATCAATGAATGACATTGAAAACCATTCGTTTATGCAAGAGGAAGCAGTGATGTGAGGAGCAACCTCATTGGACTAAACATGCCCCATATCTCGCAAACTGTTAAATTCCATAGAATTTAATGAGAGCTATTCAAGACCCAACTCACTGCTCCCAGTTTTAAAATTCACACCTTAGCAGGTATTTCCCAAATAACTTGGAAATTTCGTTGCTGTTGTTTTTGATTTTCCTTCCTATGTGAGCTTCTGCTGTCAGGCTGGTGAACCCGGGGCCCTCTGGATGTTGTAGAACTACAACTCCCATCAGCCCTAGGTAGCGTGGTCATTTATCAGTCTCGTTCTAGTGGCTAGGAACTGGGTGAGGTAACTTGCTACTGTACCATACATAGGGGCCTGTGACTATTTCACTGAAAAGAAGAGGGACACTCATAGCTCAAAGCCATTCAGGAGGCTTGGCACTTCTGAACATTTTAGGGTTTATCCACACTTCGGTTTTCCTAGGCATGAGACAAGCAGAAGTGTGGACTAGCCCTTACTTCGGTTGCTGTGAACAGAGTCGGATTTAGGGGAGGGTGACTGGTTCACCTGCACTGGGGGCACCAGAACAATGATGAACAACGGAGGTGGGGAACCACCAAATTTTGGCAATGCACAGGGTTCCACTGGAATTTTAAAGCTCAAAGTCTGCCACTCCTGAGGGTACAACTGCATATAGTTTGGGATACTGGCAGTTGTGTTAGTATGAAATGGTTTTCCTCCCATAGGGAAAAGGAAAAGCACAACTAATGAAACACATACCAGAGATACCGACTAGGGAGTGAAGTACCAATAGCCGTCCTATCTAATCTTTCCAATGAAAAATTAGCACTGCAAGCCGTAATCCTATTTATTTTTTCTGAGCTGCTGTCCACTCTTTCCCCCTCTCATCCCTACAATGAACTTTGGGTCTTCCTCTTACTTTGTTCTGTGTCCAGTTTTCTAACAGCCAGGATTCCTTTCGTATCTCATTCTCCTTGAGACATTTTTCATTTGCTTGTTTTGTTTTTTCCACCACCCCCTCTCCTTGAAGCGCTGTCCCTCATTGTGCTGCTACAATTTTGAATTTATTTAAATTCATTTATTAAAATAATGCATAGGCTGCATTGCACCCAAGGATCCTGATTCAGCTTACAGAAGGTAAGCTGTCCACCTAATCCTGCATTTGATTTAGTCCAGGGCCATTAATTGCACAAAGTAACTTAAGGATTCAGTATGTTGGTTGAGCTGCAACAGTGCATGACCCCTGTTCTTTCCTCCTGGGTTCTCCATTTTTTCTGCAAGTTGTCCTTGCATTGCATATTGTTACTTCTCCTTTTTTATTCTTAGAAAGTGGAAATGAAGTTGCTCAAAGCTGGCTCTTGGAAGGCAATCAAAGCACTCAGGGTGAACTGAAGGTTGTTCTAGGACTGTAAAGGCCACTATAGGCTTCATTCATAGACACTAGACCAGCCTTTCTCAACTTTGGGTCTCCAGATGTTGTTGCACTACAACCCCCATCATCCCTGACCACTGGTCCTGCTAGTTAGGGATGATGGGGGTTGTAGCCAACAACATCTGGGGACCCCAAGTTGAGAAAGGCTGCTCTAGGCTGACTTCCCCCATGTCGTTTAATAGCAACTACTTTGGGGTAGGCAAGGCTGTGCTCCACTTGGGAGGTCAAGGCAAAAATCTTGGCTTGGCACCCCAAAGGCTTGTATGCTTCATTTCCCCCACCCAACCATCCTCTGTTGTGCCTGGATTCCGTCTTTGGTTTGACTCGTCAAGAATTCCCTCCAAACCGTTTGCACACTTGCTTCATACCATGACTTGGATCCTTGATTGGCATAGTTTGCCTGATTTGAACATGCTACTTTGCCTAATGTCTACTTCACAGAAAACTATGATTTAAGGAACCAGGAAAATGAGGTGGGAATCCAAATATGAGAGAAGGGAGAGTCAAGGCCGTGGCTTGTCCATGGTTTGTCCATGGTGTCTGAATGGGGTTATGTGGAAAGTGTCCCCTTAAGGTAGAAATTTTGAAAACTACCAGAAAGTGAGATGAGGTTATTCATCATGAATGGTGTTTATTTCAAGCCACCTTCAACTTAGGGGATGGAGGATGGGACACACCTCTCATCTGTCTCCAGACAAAATCATCAGCTACGCCACATCCTTGCCATGAATTAGGAAAACATACCTAAAGTGATGTAGAAAGTCTCTTGCATTTTCTAATTTCCCATTGCCTGGAAAACATCCATTCATACTTTCACTGTGATATTTTAATGTAGCTACTCTTTTCTGCCTCAGACGCACTGAGCTTTGATGAAAGGACAGGAAATGCAAAGTTTTTCTTCTGCTTTCCCTCGAGCTTTTAGGGTGAGCAAGTTTGTATGTTTTTGAGGCCTGTGGTTTGATTAGAGAAATGATAAGTTATAATTAGAACAACTTTTGTAGCAGGCATGACCATTTTTCTTGCAATTCATCCTGGGGTGTAGAGGATTTCTTTGAATAATTTTGCATGTAGCTGAACTACAAGATTGGGTACCAGCTGTATGTTATCTCTATTGATTTCTATGGGGTCTTGTGAACATATGCATGTGTGTATGAAATATATGAAATGTTCTATACAGTGTCAGGCCATTGGTCTTTCTAGCCCAGTATTATCTGCTTAGTCCAGCTGCACAAATATAAGATGGAGGACACCGGGACATGTGAAAAGGATCTAGGGGTCATAGTAGACCACAAGCTTAACACGAGTCAGTGGTGTGATGCAGCAGCAAAAAAAGCTAATGCTGTACTAGGCTACAGTAACAGAAGTATAGTGTTCAGATCAAGGGAAGTAATAGCACTGCTCTATTCTTTCTTGGCCAGACCAGACCTGGAATACTGTGTCCAGTTCTGGGTGCCACAATTTAAGGAGGATATTGACAAGCTGGAATGTGTGCAGAGGAGGGCAACCTAGATGATCAAGGGTCTGGAAACCAAGCCTTATGGGGGAAGGATGAGAGAGTTGTGTATGTTTAGCCTGGAAAAGGTGAGACTGAGAGGAGATATGATAGCCATCTTCAAGTATCTAAAGGGCTGTCACATGGAAGATGGAGCAAGCTTGTTTTCTCCTGCTCCGGTGAGTGGGACCCAAAGCAATGGATTCAAGTTACAAGAAAGGAGATTCCAACTAAATATCAGGAAGAATTTTCTGTTAGTAAGAGCTATTTGACAGGGGAAACAATTCCCTCAGGATGTGGTGGACTCTCCTTCATTGGAGGTTTTTAAGCAGATGTTAGAAGGCCATCTGTCATGGATGCTTTAGCTGAGATTCCCGCATTGCAGGATGTTGGACTAGATGACCCCGGGGTCCCTTCCAATTCCAATTCTATTACTTTCCTTTGTATCAGATAGTCTGATATATTTCTAACTGATAGTGCTAGGGACTAAACTTGGGATCGTTTGGGTGCGAAACATGTTCTGGCATGGAGTTGTGCCTCTCCCCTTTCCTTCTGTTCATGCCAGATTTCCATAGGAGAAGCCATGGCTGTTTGCCTTGTAGCTTGCCTCTAAAACAGCAATGGCTCCAGTTTTCTCGTGCCTTTGCTGCAAACAAGGCACTTGTTTCTCTAATGACTTAGAAAGGTGTCTGCTCTAGGGTAACCTATATGAATTTGCAGTTTTCTGCTAGCCTGGGGTGTGACTTCTCAACACGTGATGCGATAAGATGTGTCCTCCATCCTCGTTTCTGTTACAGCATTTTATAACTTCTCTTGCGATAGGGCCTGACTCTTATCTCCAAGGAACCGTTGTTCCACAAAAGTCATGGAGAGGCTTGAATAGCTGTTTGTAAAATGCACAAAGATCTTTGGATATAAGGTGCCACATACTTGGCTCAATGCCCAGGCATGTCCATTATAAGGGGAAAAGGAGGGGAGGAAAAAGCCCAATTCCTTTTCAGAACTCTTCCTCCAGTAGTATTCTCAAGTGGCTTGCCTGACCATCTGACAACATGCGAGCTACAAATAAAAAACGATAAATCCAAACTCAGCACCGGAGGAAGGAAGAAAATGAATTGAATGATTAAAAAAAAAAGTTGTTCTACTGGCACTTCTTTGTTCTTGAATTCAGGAATCCTTTAATTGGTACAGTACAATGCCCACAGGCAAGTTTTGCTATAAAGCGTTTCCTGTTCAGAAGAACATACAAAATCTATTAAGAGAGCGAGATCACCACAGAACGGAACTTGAGAGCCTCGCTCAGAGTACATATTCACAATTTGTGTTTGCACCCATCACGCAAAGAGTCTCTCAGGCGACAGGAAAGCCAAGAGGGGGACAAAAAACCCTCATCTATTTGGGAAACGAATATTGTTAAATCAAAGGATTGTGTGGTCCTTGGGGAAGATACCTTCACATGCCTTCTTCCTGTGAATTTTTTGGGTACTTTACGTCTAGTC
The DNA here is from genome assembly GCF_951804945.1 of Podarcis cretensis. NCBI lineage: Eukaryota > Metazoa > Chordata > Lepidosauria > Squamata > Lacertidae > Podarcis > Podarcis cretensis. The sequence continues at coordinate 18,962,435 of NC_137175.1, forward strand.
ATGAACGACTCTGGGGTTGCGGCGCTCATTTCGCTTTACTGGCCAAGGGAGCCAACGTTTGTCCGCAGACAGCTTCCCTGGGTCATGTGGCCAGTATGACTAAGCCGCTTCTGGCAAACCAGAGCAGCACACGGAAATGCCATTTACCGTATTTTTCGCCCTATAGGACGCACTTTTTCCCCTCCAAAAATGAAGGGGAAATGTGTGTGCGTCCTATGGGACGAATGCAGGCTTTCGCTGAAGCCTGGAGAGCGAGAGGGGTCGGTGCGCACCGACCCCTCTCGCTCTGCAGGCTTTGCGGACCTCTCCGCAAGCAGCGGGAGCGCTCCCACTGCTTGCGGAGAGTTGCCTGCATGCCGAAGCCTGCGCGCGCTGAGCTCAGTGCGTCCAGGCTTCGCGGACCTCTCCGCAAGCAGCGGGAGCCAGCACTGGGCTCCCACGGCTTGCAGAGAGCTGCCTGTTTGGGGGCTGGGGCTGGGGAAGCTCGGGCCTCCCCCGCCCCAGCCCCACACCTGGGGGGGAAAAATAATTTTTCCCCCTTTATTCCCCCCCAAAAAAACTAGGTGCGTCTTATGGGACGGTGCGTCCTATAGGGCGAAAAATACGGTACCTTCCCACCGGAGCGGTAACTATTATCTACTTGCACTTTGACGTGCTTTCGAACTGCTAGGTTGGCAGGAGCTGGGACTGAACAACGGAAGCTCATCCCGTTGTGGGGATTTGAACTGCTGACCGTCCAATCGGCAAGCCCAAGGCTCAGTGGTTTATACCACAGCACCACCCACGTAGTTCCAAATAAATACGGGCAATATCACACCAATTACCTTGACTAATGGTAGTTCCTGACAGCAGGCAAATTGATCACATTGAGCTGCATTGGATGATATATCTCATCCAAACCATCCCTATGCATGGAGGGTTCAGCCAAGGACACAGGAAGAGCCAAAGTCCAGCATCCTGTTCTCAGTGTGGCAAACCAGATGCCCAGGGGAAGCCTGCAAGCAAGACCTGAGCACAACAGTGGTCTCCCTACTTTGTGATTCCCAGCAACTGGCATTCATACTGCCTTCCACCAGTCTCCCCCCTTCCGAGGGATTAGCCATTCAATAGTGGCCGTTGTGCATTGGGTTTTATGTGCATAGGCTGTAATCAGGCACTGTAATCAGGGCTGGCACATAGTGGTGTTTGGCAAGGATGCTCTCGTTCCCTTCCATTTGATGGACTGGTTTAGATTAGAAGTATCTTCCCGTCTCGGTTCTTGCGTTTTCTCACAGGCAAAAGCTATAGTGCAAAACATTTCCATGTGGATCAGGCATGTTAAATGCAGCATTTGACCACGGAACTGAGCTTGACAAAACATTCCCCATGGGCAAGGAACTGCCTTGGGCAGAAGAAAGAAGCTGCCAGGTTTCCTAACCCTTCCTCCTTGCCCTGCAAGTTTTTAATATGCACCCTTTCGATATTGCCTGTTTTTCTTTTCTGTAGTGAGATTCTAGGGCAGGCATGGCCAAACTTGGCCCTCCAATTCCCATCATCCCTGACCACTGGTCCTTTTAGCTGGGGATGATGGGAGTTTTAGTCCCAAAACATCTGGAGGGCCAAGTTTGGCCATGCCTGTTCTAGGAAGTGCACCAGTTCACAGCTGCATCAGTTTGCCCCCATTCAGATCTCATCATCTCCCCAGTTTTCTTTCTGCAAATGCCACAGGTGAGATGTGTGCAAAATTCACAGCACAACTAGATGCAAAGGGGAACAGGAGAACAGAGAGAAATCCAAGTAGGTGCACCCTGCAGGTATGAGGAGCTGCTCCTGGTTGAATTCTTCCTTCTATATACATCTAATTGTTCCTTTACATCTGGCTACCCTTTAGATACATTTACTGTTCCAGAATATCCTGCAGGCTGTGCATCAAACGTTGCAACCCCTTATTCATCTTTTATATAGCTCTTTTTTAAAATTTGCAAAGCAGTCTGGGTGTCTGTCCTCACGATAATTTCGTGAGATAGCTTCCTGTCACTCCCATTCCACAGGCGAGAGTACTGAGGCCAAGAGACGTTCCCCAAGGCCTTGCAGTGATTTTATCCCAGAGCCAAGTCCAGCTCTCTCTTCACTGGACCACATTGGCTCTAAAGCCGCCAACAGTTACCAGCACTGAGAAATCAGTTTCTAGATGACACACAACCACTTTCAGTGATGATTTTGAAATACGGTAAGAGTTGCCCAAGAGGAATGTGGCTGGGAACTGAACCACAATAAAACTCATTCCCAGACAAGCTGTGGACATGATTGCACCACAATGTAAATCACGAGCTACTCCCTTAGTCCTGTAAAGGAGGCTATAGAAATACCAAAGTCATTGACCAAAACAAGATGTAATGTCACAGTAATTTAGGGTTGCCACACGTCCAGACATATCCAGAATACTGCAGTCAGCAGCAGTGTCTGGGCGGAAATCGGCAAAAATGTCCGGAAAAATGCAGACGTATGGCAGCCCATGTCGGCAGTGCCATTTTTGCCATTTTTGCATTAAAAAATAGCTCAAAACCGGCAAATTTTTTTGCATTTTTTTACCTACAGTAATTCATTTTTTAAAAACTGTTAATACGGATGTTAACAAACTCTGCATGAACCATCAAGTCAGATTCTTCTTATTTTCCCCATTATACCATCTATGGAACTGAAGCATAAATATTTCTAATTGCTCTCAAGAGCAGTTGGTCTCTAACCAGGCTGCACTATGATTTATCCTTGACTCAGGAACTTTTTTCAACTTCTTTGGTTTAGCTCCTTCAGCTCTATTTTCCTTTATCCCCATTCTCTCTGTCCATTTATTGACTGGAGGTCTCTCGACTGTCCTTCTCCTGTTGCCCATCTCTGCTTCCAGCTCCTAACTGAATCCTTCCACACTCTCCCTGATTCCTACTCTAGCATTCATTTTCATCCCACTCTTTCAACAAGGATCTCAAAATTCCTTTCCCCCATTTTATCCTCATAACAACTCTGAAAAGGCATGTTAGGGTGAGGGAAAATCACTAGCCCTGCATCACTCTGTGAGCTTTGTGAATGAATGGGGATATGAGCCTGGGTTGTACTGGCTCATGACTGAGACTTTACCCAAGGGTTGCCGGTCTTATTTTTCCTCAAAGGACTCTCTTAAACATCTCCAGATGTTCAACAATTGAAGGTTTTCCTGAGACGGAGATGGGGGGGGGAGTACATCTGCTAAATTTCTGTGCCTAACAGATAGAAAAGACTCAGGAGTTCGATAGGAAATGGCCCAGAACAGTGCCAAATATCTCCCTCATTTCACTGGGCCTTCATGCAGCTGGCCAATGTGAGCAGCCATCCTTTCCCCTCTAAGAATGCCCAGGGAATGATGATGTCACCTTGTTCCTATTTGGCCATTCTGCAGCAAATTGGAGCAGTGTCTGTGACTGGTGTTCTGCTGCCATTTCATGTGGTGGCATATTCCTCCCCCCCCCCACCTTACTTTCTCCCAGTTTAGGAGAACAGCCAGAGCTCAGTGGTAGAGCATCTGCTGTATGTGAAAAAGGTCCCAGGTTCTATCTCTGGCATCTCTAGGTAGGGCTGGGAATGGCGCCTGTCTAAAATTATGGAGTGCCACTGCCAGTCCAGAGGGACACAGGTGGCACTGTGGGTTAAACCACAGAGCCTAGGACTTGCTGATTAGAAGGTCGGCGGTTCGAATCCCCACGACGGGGTGAGCTCCTGTTGCTTGGTCCCTGCTCCTGCCAACCTAGCAGTTCGAAAGCATGTCAAAGTGCAAGTAGATAAATAGGTACCACTCCGGTGGGAAGGTAAGCGGCGTTTCCGTGCGCTGCTCTGGTTCGCTAGAAGCAGCTTAGTCATGCTGGCCACATGACTCAGAAGCTGTATACCGGCTCCCTCAGCCAATAAAGAGAGATGAGCGCCGCAACCCCAGAGTCAGTCTTGACTGGACCTAATGGTCAGGGGTCCCTTTACCTTTACCTTTACTGCCAGTCCATACCCTTCAACATGTCCCAGAGGAAAACCAGGATGCAGGTTTTTCGGGGCCTTGCCCCCGCACAAGTCATTTGACCCATGTGAGAGCATGCCCCCCCCAAAAATGTGCATCTTTCAGGGCCACAATCTGGTGGGAACCAGGTGACTCCTACAAGAACATGGCACCCCAAAATTTGTGTCTTTTTCTGGGCCGCGATCTTGCAAGCATGGCACCCAAAAATGGGACGTCCCGATTAAATAGGGAGAGTTGAGGGGTATACCAGTCCCATCCACTGAGCTGGATGGGACCAGTGATCTCACTCAGTATAAGGCAGCCTCCTATGTTATTTAAGAAAGGGGAGACAGAACAAAAATCCCTACCTCTTCCATAGAACAACAAATAATGAATTTCTGACACCTCTTTTAATTATTATTATTACTACTATCTCTCTCCCCATCCCTGACACTAGCTTTCGCCTTACCTAACTTGTTTTCAAAGTAATCGTGATACGTTGCATGGACATGAGTTCTTAAACAAGGAATTGCTAACCCAGACCACATCACAATTTCTCACTGTTAGCTGCAATCGAACATTCTCCTGAACCCAAGGGGTTAAATGTGGGGACAGGGGTGCACCCACACGCCCCTCTTCCAACATCTTTGCATACGTTGCACATGGCCATCAGCCACTGACCTTCCCTGTGTTGCATGGAAAAGTCTGCATGGAGTTTCCGCTCATGCTCACTTGAATTCAAGTAGATTCCTCTGCGTAATCAGAGACCCTGTTTTATTGGGATCGCCAGTTGCACAGGGAGTTCTGCTCATGTCAAATGAATGAAACCAGAAGCTCCCTGCAGGCTTTGCTTTGGGTACTAGGAGTGAGGAACATGAAGCGCATGAGACTTGCCCCTGCCTTTAGTCCTTGCATGTTCAGGCCAACTCCTGAATACCACCATTAATTTTAACACAGATATTGGTCAGGAAGAGAGTCTGCCTTTTCAAAATAAATATAAGGAGAAGAAATAAATTTGAAAGCTTTTTTTTTTTCTAGATTCCACCATCATAAAAATTATGCTCACATTTCCACTGAATCTCATATTCATATTCAGCAGCCGCTTAGAATCTCATTACAAAAATTTAGCTCCTGGACAAAACAGACCATGAAATCATTTATAAATAAATGTCAGTTTTATTTATTTGTTGCAGCCACAAGTCTTAAGAACCACTCGTTAGCACTTGGAACAAAATCTGAATGGTATGAAACATCCACACACTGTAAAACAACAGGTACTCTCACACTTGTTCAGTATTAGATTCAGGTAGGTAGCCATGTTGATTAGATTCAGGTAGGTAGCCGTAGGTTATTTCAACTTGTTCAGTAGTAAGCAAGTATAAATGTTTTGATTGAATAAAAACATCCAGCATCAATACAGAACAGCTGTCCATATCAGAAATCTCCCGGTAATCTCACATTGATTCATATAAAGAGCATAGGAATTTGCAAAATGCAATTGCACTGTTGCCAATTTCAGTTGAAATTCACAGATATGTGCAGTGCAAATGGCTACATATCTACTCAGAAGTAATACCCATTGACTTCAGTGGAATTTTCTCCCAGATGTGTGCAGTGCTTTTTTTTCTTCTTAAAAAAAAATGTTTAGGGGTACTGTCATTTTCCTACTCACATTGAAATACTGCCCCTCAGTGAGGCCAAACTTAGATTCACAAAATGTTTAGGGGTATGTGTACCCCTGCGTTCCCCCCTCCCCCCAAAAAGCACTGGATGTGTGTATAGGATTTTGAAGCATAGCACTTAGAATCATAGAATTGTAGAGTTGGGGGGGACACCAAGGGTCATCTAGTCCAACCCCCTGCAATGCAGAAATATTTTGCCCAACATGGGGCTCGAATCCACAACCCTGAAATTAAGAGTCTCGTGTTCTTCCAACTGTCTGTTATTGCAATATGGAAGGCATTAGCTGGAATCTAAGAAGGGTGAAAGCATGTCTAAGAATTGGTCTATGTCAACTAAATAGTATTAAAACCTGTTTTGTTATTTAAGCGTAACGTACTATGGTGCTGGCTTAGCCTTGGCCAAAATAGCTAAGCCACATCTAATAAGCACATCGTGTACAATGTTTCTGGCTGCAAGTGGTCTGATACCCATAAAGCAATTGACCAAAAAGCCAGATGTCTGAATCACTGAGACAAATTTTTGGTACCAGTTGAAAGTTAGGTTGACTAAATGTAATAGGCCCTTTCTCCAAGAAGCACATTTTTGGCAGTTTTATCATCCGGCATGGATGGTAATCTAATCCAGTAGTTGAAAGGGTACAAATGCAGCTTAATTTCGACTGGTAAATGTCCAATTCCTGTGCTTAAACAAACAGAGTGAACACCTGGCTTGGGGGTTCCTTATGTACAGATTAGAGTTTTGCTCTGTAAGAGTTTGAGACAAGGCAACAGTGGGCGCTCCATATCTCTGCACGATGACGTAACTGTGGCCAATAAAATGTGACACACAAGTGGTATGGAAATGGTTTCCATGCCCCTTCACATGACCTGTTTATTGAGCATTCATCCTGCACAAAACTTATGTGGAAATTAGATTATATTGAGCATTTTCTCTTATTTGTTTGTGGGGCGGTTATCCGACAATGGACATCCATCCTGCATTTATCCTGATTTACTTTCATGCTGTTTATAGATCTCCCCATTAGTCATTTGTTCATCCCACCATTTACTATGCATTTCCCTGTCACTTTCCAAACCACGAAAATATGCTTCTTTTTTTAAAAGTGCATTTACTGTGCTTGGGCAACAGAGCCTTTTAATCTGCTTTAGCTATGCAAATTTAAAGTTGAGCCCCTCTCAAAAGAGTGACAGCCTGGATGCACCTTTCTTATACGTATTACAGACAGATGACCCTCTTTTATTGCTGTGCAGCAGAGGCAAGAGTTTGGTAATGGATTCTATTCTTGATTTTCTGAATATAAAGATTTTAAAGTCTGAACTTTACCACCTCTGCATGTTTTGCCAAAACATCTGATGCTTCCCCCACCCTGCCTTGGCAAGCAATGAGAAAGAAATTACCTGGTGGTGAATCATGCCAATTTTCCACCCATTTTGCCAATCCCTTTTCTAAAGAATAGTTGTGTGTTAGGAGGAACCTCCTATCTACCCACAGCTGTATTTGGCATGAAAGCATGACTAAGTTTATTCAGCAAATCTAGGGCAACTCTCTTAAGTTGGATGCTGCAGATTTCTGGAGAAATGTTTAAACCAGACAGGAACTAGGCTAGAAAGAAATACAGCAGCGAGGAAACTAGTGTTTGGATGGGCTATAGACCAGATTGATCTACCATCTGCAATTAGACGAGAAACAAACAAACAAATAAACCCAAGAGTATGTCTAGAACCAACCCAGGGACTGAGTCATCTGCAAGAACAACGATGAACACAAAATTACAGCATGTACTTTTGCAGCATTTGCACATAGGAAACATCTGGTTGGTTTAAATCTCGCTCCTTGCTTTTCCGGCCTTAAGTTCAGAAGGTGGAGGGTATGGAGAACCCATTTGTGCAGGTTGGAGAGAAATCCTTAGAGCTTGAGATCCATTAGGGAGAGTGAAGCAAGTTGTCTCAGGAAGTTGATTTTGTGTGGCATGAAAGAACAACTTGTTCACTATTTAATTCATTATTGCTGTATTTTTTTACTGCTAGAGGGGCCTTTTGTATTATACACGTCAACCTGGGTATTGGGGTGCCATTTGTTGTTTTGACTTAAGTAACAAAGCACCTTGGGCTGTTCTTGTTCATATGAGGCCCATGCTTACACAGAGTTGTAGTCAACATTAGCAGACCCATTGATATTGATGGACATGACAAACTTAGCCCCATTAATTTCAATGGGTCTACCCTTGGGTAGAACACAGTTGGCAGCAGTGCGCTGTTGCTATCCCTGATTTAAGCAATATATTTCTTACATTGATTGCTAGGGTTGGCAGATATCATTCAAGATATGTCTGCTTTAAAATCCTACATGGTCAGGATTGCCATATGCAGTCTCCAAAAGGGATCCTGTGTATTTCAGAGTTGTAAAAATGTCAGAACTTCACCATGCATGGCCTTCCTCATTTTGTGACAATACAAGAGAGAGTTTAGACTTCATGGAACATTTCTTTCTGTGCTACAGGAATGCAGGATCTTCTCAGGAGTATAGCTTTGGGTTATATGTTCTGCCAGATGTATCTAGTAGGGTCATCAGAATGGAGTACACATGTGCATTTCTTCTTGTTGCGCTTCCGCTTTGGTTTTACAAACTCTTCATTTCTTCTTCATCCTTTCCAGAACCTTGACTGTCTTGCCCATCTTTTTGCAAGTTTTTCTCCCCTTTGCACTTGTCATAGCTATGGCTGGGCTGCTTGTCCTGGGAGTGCAAAGTACGTAACCACAGCAGATGTCCTCTTGCCTCCAAAAACCTGGACCCTGAAGCATCAGCGCCTGCTGATGGAGGCAACCGTAAAAGAATACAGCAGGAGACTGGGTTTTTGCTCTGTGAGTTTTGTCTGAAGTATTTGTTTCAGTCGGAATTAGCAATGGGCCAGTTGGGGGAAAGGGAGGCTGTTCCACCCTTTCAGCTACAGAGAATTGCATTCCAGTTCACAGTAAAGGTGCCTCAAGAATGTTAACACTACCATAAGGGGTCATAACCAAAGTTCTCCATTATACGGTGCATGATTAACTTGTGGAATTCATTGATGCAAGATGTGGTGGTGGCCACGGGCTTAGAGGGCTTTACAGGGGCACTAGACAAATTCATGGACGATGAGAGATCTGACAAAGGCTATTCAGTAACAGGTTTGAAAGGGATAGCTGGGGGGGGGGTGCTCTGAGTATGGAAAAAATTGATTTCTCCCCCTCAATAAAAATATGCATGTCTGCGCATGCTATACACTAGTGTATCAGGGAGTAAACTGGGAGTAAACATTTAGGGATTCTATAGGGGGATGAGATATCAACAGAAAGGGGAGACAGTTCTGTTTCATACCCCTCTAAAACGATAGCATTCTGAAGCAAATAAATCTACAATCCCAATAAAAATTATAGGTGCAAGACACCCTTTTATAGATAATTAATCCAGATGTGTTTGCAGAAATTTTGCAGGGATGTTATACAAGCTTGGTTGTTTATTGAGTGTTTGTTCTGATTTGTTCACTGGGATGTTACATGAGGTGCATCAATTGTTATCCCTCACTTTCCAGTGCATTTTCCTGTCACTTTACTTAATGCAAAAAGTTTGCTTTTTTTGGGTAGCAGATGTGTTGCCCCAGAGCGCCATATCAGCTTTAATGGTGTGACCTGAGTTTGCCAGTATGTGATTTAATCCCATTTGAAAATATGTAGTCTCGGAAGTGCCCTTAGTAATCTTCCAGCCAACAATATTTTAACCTGGTCTCAGTTGTGTTGCATGTAAGCATGTAAGCAGCTTCTTCTATATTTCATGGTGTTCTGGAATGTGGGAAAACCCTTTGAAATAAGGCTAAGAGACATTCCTTAATATAACAGACACAAACTATCTGTACATTAACCAGGGAGGCAGCCAAACCTTGCATGCAGAAATGTAAGGTAATTTGAACTGGACTAAGAAATGCAATCAAATACGCGGAGTTTGAATTTGTTTTCTTGATTTTCTATACAGGGCTGCTTAAGAATTCCCTAAGTGTGAGATGGCTGAATTTGGTTTTGGTGTATGTGTAATTTTTGTTTAATAAAAAATTACTTCATCATCTATGAATGAATCAAGTCAAATATAGGACCGAGAAGAGAGAGAGAGATGTATGAATGACTCCTCTGACATTTGCAATGTCTCATTTGGGGCTGGTTTATTTGGATGGTTTTAAACCTCGATGGAAAGAGTGAGGATGACTTAAGGCTAGCAGTGACACACAGTTGTGTGTATCTTTCCTCCTACTTAAAAAAAAAAAAAAAAAACATTCACCAGAAGCATCCCCAGGAGGCTAAAGGTTTAAGCAGATGAACAGGAGTGGGGAGCCGCTGCTTAACCCTTTCCCTTCCAGTCATTCTACCCTCAAAAACCATCTTCCAGCTACTTTTTCCAAACTGAGGGAAAAGATATGGGAGCCTGTATATTTTCCTCCATGTGTGGAGATGGTTGGTTATGAGCATGAAAAACATGGGGAAAGGGGGAAACTGCCACAGCCAATCCTCTGCTTAATCTCCCACAGCTACTTTTGTTTAAGGGAATCATCCACATCAAGCTCACACCAGCAGCATGTTATATCTCGTGTGAGTAAATGAAAAAGTGTTACTTTCAGCCTCAAGTGGATGAGGGCAATCCAGGTGCAATATTAACCTAATCAGACTAAAAATACAGTCTGTATATGTAATATATTGTTGGCTTTTTGCACAATGTTTCAGTGCAGATTGAATGCACTGATTTCCGCGGCTGTAGGAATCTAAATGCATGCAAGTGGAGACAGATCTGACTTGGCAACTCGGTGGCATGCAGGAGCTCCCAGGTTCAGTTCCTGGCCCTTCCATTTAAAAGCACCTGGTAAGAGGTGATGGGAAAGACATTTACCTGAGACCCTGGAGAGCAGGTACCAGCAGCTGGGAGTACTGGTTGAGAGGGACAACTCGTTTGACCTCGTACAATGGTATGTCCCTATATAGGTAGTTGTTGAATGAAAGGGGGGAATGAACCTGGTTACTATAGGCTGCTTCCCCTCAGGATTTAAGGCCGTCGTCCTTTGCTCACTTATGTGTGCAAGCACACAGACCTTTTTAGCTCCAGTAGGATTTGCATATGTATTGGCTGGGTTCGAGGTTCAGGTGAATCCCTCTATGGTGTGGACACGTATGCCTTCAATGAAGTGTGTAAAAAAAAAGATTAAGGCAGTGGAGTGATTCATGATGTTTGGCATGGGAGGCAGAGAAGGCACCATGAGGAGGCTTTGCAATGGCAGCTTTTCTGAAGCAGCATTTGTGCAAGCGTGGACATAGACATGAAGCCTAGAAACAAGGACGGGTTAGGTGGTGGTCTAAGAAGCAGACCTGGGGAAAGGATAAATCTCTAGAACAGCCCTTTGTGTAATTTTATGTGGGTTAGAAGTAGGAGAAGAGAGAGAGTGTCAGGATGCTTTTAGCATCCGGTTGCCCAGGAAAGTCAAGGGAAGGCTTCCTACCATCCTTTTCTATTCAATATTTACAGGCTATAAAACCCAACCTCTTGGATAATGACATTGTTCTGAGTGAATCTCCACCCTCTCCATCTCTCCCACTTCCTCATTCGTCACTTCTACGGGAGCTGCTACGTGCCCTCTGTCTTTGAGCTCTTTGCTCTCCTACTTTCAAGACTCGCTGGGGGTTTTTTGGGGGGAGGTCTGGAATGCTTTCTAAAGACACTATATACATCAGCTGTCACACACACCCCGGTGCTGCCGCCTCCTCTTCTCTCCCATTATTTCCCAACTTTCCCCCTCATCTACACCTGAGCTGTGACCTCTCGCAAAACACAGTTGTAAATCCATACTGTCTTCCTCTTCCTGCTCCCTGGAAAGTTCAGGAGGGGTAGGTGGTCTCCACCATTCCTCCTCCGCCCAGCCTCTGACAGATAGAGACTGAGACTGCTTTTGGCACCAGTTTCTGCCTACCACCAGCTCTGACTGCCCATCAGCCGCATACCACCCTCCTTCACATATTACCTCTGAGGGAGAAGGTCCCAGGTTCACCTTCTGGCATTTCCAGGTAGGACTGGAAGAGTCCTGCCTGAAACCATGGACAACTGATGATAGTCAGTGTAGACAGTACTTAGCTAGATGGACTGAGGTATCTGACTTGATAGACTATAGCTCAGTAGGAAAAAAAGATTTCCCACCCTTGGTCTTTAGCTGTTGCAGCTAACACACTGGACTAGGCTGTTCTTATTTATGGTAGCTTGCACAGTGCCCTAGGCCCAGAGATGTTTGAAAGGAAGGCGTACAACTGTAAGGCTACTCTGTGGGCCTTGCATGGTCTCTAACCCCCTCTGCTGTCACTAGTCTTTTGGCACTTGGGAAACCAGTGAAAAGTGTTGGTTGATGATTATGGATAAGAGGCCATATTGAACAGGGCAACCAGAATGATCAAGCGCTTTGAACACCTTCTGTGTTAGGAAAGTGTACCTTATCTTGTGGTTTTTTAAAAGGAAGAGATAATTAACAATGGGGAAGAAAGTCATTCGGTTCGTATTTTAATGTAAACCCACCAATTTTGCGCCAACGATAATGCAAACCGAGACACCATCCTTCAAAATTTCAACTTTTCCAAGTGTTGTGATGCAGTTCTGTGACCCAAAAAGTAATAGAAAAATTCACAATTCATATTAGTGAAAATAGCATGTATAAATGCATTGTGTAGGAGAAAACCGCTGGAAAAACCACTTTATTGCACAAAATTTTATGCAAATACATATGTGCAAAATTCCATGCAGGCTTCTTTTTTTTAAAAAAAAAAAAAGAAGAAGAATTGCAAACTAACATGGGCAAAGTGTGAACACCAGGTTGGGAAAATAAGTAACCGAGATAAATTGAAATTGACAGATTCCTCCTTCCATATAAATAATTGCATGTGTTTTGAATTCTGTAATACTTATAAAACCTTAATTAAAAATAACTTTGGATAAAGAGAACTTTATTTTCCCTGTCCCATAATCCTAGGACTTGGGGCCACTTAATTTAAACCAACTGAGAGACAAAAGAAAGTATTTTTATTCACATGATGCGAAATTAATATGTACATTTCCTCCCCACTAGATGTGGCAATAGCCATTGGCTTTAGCTGGCTTTAAAAGGAGGTTAAATTAATTAATGGAGGATAAGTCTGTCAGAGGGTATGAGTCACAGTAGCCAAATGCAGCATCCACGTTTAGAAACAGTATGCCACTGAATACAGTGGGAGAGGATTTTTGCCTTCTAAAGTGGCTGGCCAGTATGGGAATGAGTACTCTGAATTTTACTAGGTTATAGCTTCATCTACAGGGCTCTTCTTGTGCTCAGTGCTATCACTGGGGCAGACCCAGCAATAGTGGTCTTTCTAGTCCATGGGTAGGCAAACTAAGGCCCGGGGGCTGGATCTGGCCCAATCGCCATCTAAGTCCAGCCTGCGGTTGGTCTGGGAATCAGTGTGTTTTTACATGCGTAGAATGCGTGCTTTTCTTTAAAATGCATCTCTGGGTTATTTGTGGGGCATAGGAAGTCGTTCATTTTCCCCCCTTCAAAATATAGTTCGTCCACCCCCCAAGGTCTGAGGGACAGTAGACCGGCCCCCTGCTGAAAAAGTTTGCTGACCCCTGCATCTAGTCCATCAGGAAAGTATTATTGCTATTGGAAAGGCTTCTCCAGAGCCTGACCTTCTAAGTAAAAATGTTCCCTGTGTTCCACAAGTCATTAAAACCACCCTCTCTCCTCCTTGTTTGTATGTATTGACGGTTTCTCCCCCCACCCAACCTGGCAGTGCAAATAACTCAAGCCTTTAATCACAGCTAGACCATAATATTTACTAGCATTTCAGCAATATTGTGGCGAACAGATCAAGACATTCATTTCCTCTTTTGCATGCAGTGAGCGATACATGCAGTGCACGTCTGGTTTATGGCAGGAAACTCATGTTGCTACACACAGATGCTCGGCTGCGCACAGAACCCAGCTAGGTTTAATTGGGATGATTTGAAGCAAATGAAGGAGAGAGAGAGAAGGTTTAGGAGGAAACACAGCCTCTCCCTTTGGCCCCCATGTTGGACCTGTTTTGTGTTGCTTTGCTCAGGCTGTTGTTGAGGGAAAGAGCCTGACGTCAGCAGCCATTGTGTGCTGAAATTGGGTATAGGCAAATCTGTCAGTATCGATTTCTCTCCGTTTTTCATTTTGCCAGTCTTAACTTCAGTTTCCACACCAGTTGGCATTTTTTTAAAAAAAGTCCTCACCTGCCTCTTAGTGTGAATTTCTTCTAACACACACTTTTGTAAACAATTTTTGCCTAATATACACAATTTTTGCAGAGCATCTCCTCCCAATATAATTTGTGTACAGTGGTACCTCGGGTTAAGTACTTAATTCATTCTGGAGGTCCATTCTTAACCTGAAACTGTTCTTAACCTGAAGCACCACTTTAGCTAATGGGGCCTCCTGCTGCTGCTGCGCCACCGGAGCACGATTTCTGTTCTTATCCTGAAGCAAAGTTCTTAACCTGAAGCACTATTTCTGGGTTAGCAGAGTCTGTAACCTGAAGTGTATGTAACCCGAGGTACCACTGTATGTACTTTTCACAGATCATTACATTTCCTCTCCTCCTGGTCTTCCACTGACAGTGCTTCATTTATCTAGCCCGAATCCTCCTTTTCCTTTTGTTCACTGGGTCACAATTCTCCTCCCTGTAAAACATTGGAAATGCATGAACCATCCTTTCAAAGGATGCTGTTGCTTCTATCTTTTCCTCTCTCACTGTACCCTATTAGTATGTCAGATTTTGAACTGTAAGCTTCTTGGGGCAGGGACCTTGTTTGTTACTCCCCAAGATGCCCTTCATATTGCTGTGTTAGCCATCACTTCCACAGTCCAGGAAGTTAAAATTTCTTGCCTCGAGAATGCGAAGCACACTGTAGCATCTTGCTAGATCTGTTATGATGGCAAAACAAATTCTATGGAAACCATTGTGAAGGCTGGCCTGGGACAGCTGGGGAAAGCCTTGTGTTGTTGATGTTTTTGGCATCATCGTGATCTGGATTGAGATCCTCGAATTCTGTGGGGGGAACCCAGGAGAGCGCATTCTTTTTTCTTCTTCTTTTTTTTCCATACCCAAAGTGAAGCCCTGCCAAGTTGGCATAAACGCCCTCAACTTTCCAGGGGCTTCTTTCCAAACACAGTGTGTGCCGCCTCCTAAAGATAGTCTTTACAGTGGCCAGGCCTGGTGGAAAACATGAAGTCTGCATGGATTAGCGCAGGAATTCATTTGGACTGATGACTTGGGCTTCCCTCTATAAACAGCAGTAGTGTTTTCATCTTTTGGACTGGGCTACACATTTCGGATCCCTCCTCCTCCTCCTCCTCCTTCCTGATAGGCTTGCCTGAAGTTCAAGCTGTGCTGCAGAAGGCACATTGCAAAACCCTATTTCTGAGCGTGGAAAATAGCATGAAATCAATGTGGCATGTTATATATATAAAAAATAAATAAATTACCCAGTTCTGCTTTCAGAGGGGGCTCTATTTTACTTTTTAAAGAGCACAGGAGTAGGCTTTTTTTAAAAAAAGAAAGAATATTTTTATTTCCAGGTGAAAGGAAAAATAAAGTTTCCACTTTCATCATTAGCCTATGGCATGATTAAAAGAAAAAGTTCCCTTTCACCAATTTCCTTAAAGCATTGCACTCGGAGTGCGTTCCACTTCTGGGTATCTTAGCACGTGGTTTTTTTTTTTTAAGGAAAGGGTACTGATTCTTTTTAGTGGAAGCAAAAGCTTATATTGGCAGAAGAATACATAGGCTTTAAAGTTACACCAGATCTCTTTATTGGGCAGGAGGGCAACATAACTTAAAAATAATTAATATGGAACCAAAGTGGGGTGGGATTGAGATTTCTATGAAATGCACAGTGCTGAAAATTGCTTTCACGTTTCTAAGTGCTAAAGTGCTTTAGCATTTTTCTCAGAAAATTTCTTTTCCTCCTCTCCCTAGAAAAAGGAAGCTGCCTTGAAAGCCCCCCCCCCGTACCATCCACTATGTTAATAATAATAATAATAATAATAATAATAATAATAATAATAATAATAATATATTTATACCCCACCCATCTGGCTGGGTTTCCCCAGCCATGCTGGGTGGCTTCCAACAAAATATTAAAATACCGTAATGCATCAAACATTAAAAGCTTCCCTAAACAGGTCTGCCTTCAGATGTCTTCTAAAAGTCTGGTAGATGTTTTTCTCTTTGACATCTGGTGGGAGGGCATTCCACAGGGCGGGTGCCACTACCGAGAAGGCCCTCTGCCTGGTTCCCTGTAACTTGGCTTCTTGCAGCGAGGGAACCGCTAGAAGGCCCTCAGCGCTAGACCTCAGTCTCCGGGCAGAACGATGGGGGTGGAGACACTCCTTCAGCTATACTGGACCGAGGCCGTTTAGGGTTTTAAAGGTCAGCACCAACACTTTGAATTGTGCTTGGAAACGTACTGGGAGCCAATGCAGGTCTTTCAGGACCGGTGTTATATGGTATCGGCGGCTGCTCCCAATCACCAGTCTAGCTGCCACATTCTGGATTAGTCGTAGTTTCCAAGTCACCTTCAAAGGTAGCCCCACACAGAGCGCATTGCAGTAGTCCAAGCGAGAAATAACTAGAGCATGCACCACTCTGGCGAGGCAGTCCGTGAGCAGGTAGGGTCTCAGCCTGCGTACCAGATGAAGCTGATAAACAGCTGCCCTGGACACAGAATTGACCTGCGCCTCCATGGACAGCTGTGAGTCCAGAATTTTGTGGCACGAAGCACCCTCTCTTGCCCTATTATTGTGGAGCAATGCAAAATGATGGCCAGGGTGCTGAAACGCGGTTGCAAGGTATCAACCCCTGTTAAAAACTTAATTCCCTGGCCAGAGTGCTGGAAGCTACATAGGTGAGTGGTGAGTCCACTGCAGATCGCTCACAGGCCTGCTTTGGCTTGTTGTCAGCTGGGCTACAGTATGGGCATGACTGATTTATTTCATCAGCTAATCTAACGACATATGCATAAAGTCACTTGCATCATATAGTCAGTCAAAGTGAATCTGTAGCAATCGCTTTTCCTGCTTGTGAATCTTGGGTATTGACTTGCATTGTGCACAACATTTTGACAAATGGTATGGTCCCAGCTGTTCTGTGATGTGCACAACTTAGCAGCCCCAGCGTCGACATCCTGGACACTCTTTGCTTCATGAGGGGTATTTGGTCTGCCGAGGAATGGGAGCAGCCGTCACAATTCTCAACCGCAGGAAGCAAACAAAGCCCTGATGAGCTCCAAATTCTCAACAGCTGGTTGCAGATGACATTTTTTAAAATGAAATAAATGAGGAAGGAAGGAAGGAAGGAAGGAAGGAAGGAAGGAAGGAAGGGGGTTTGTTTCTGTGCTGCCCTCATGGAGCAACATGCCAGATCGTAGTGGGTGGTTCAGAAAGCAACCAGGAAAAACTACAACATAATATTTTGATGTTATGAAAAGTATACAGACTCAAACAACTATTTTGTGCTGTGACAGACCAACACAAGTCAGTGGTAGAGTTGGGGGAGTTGAGTTCTGAGAATTAGTTCTGTGCTGAAAACTGTCCTTCAGTTTCTTGGAAGTTTTCTTCCTCTGAGAAAGAGCTTTCAATTTTTCTACCTTTTTTTGCAGGGCACTTAAGAATTTCTTTAGAATTTTGGTGGCTGCAGAGTTGAGTTTACCATATAAATGCAAAGTGGTCATGGGTGGTTTTCTTCTTTTCTTGCTATGAAATATTTCTGCAGTCCTCTGCTTTCTTCCCCAAATGCCTGCAACTTCCTGATCTGGAAGAAAACTCAAGAAAGGAATGATGTATTCACCTGAGCTTGAATTTCAATGCGGAAATTGGGAAGTCTGGCTTACTGAGCACTTCAGTGCAGTGTGCTCACAGATTTTGTTGTTAAGGGAAGTTCTTCCTTTTACCTTAAAAAGCAAATCCACACCAATTGCCTTAAAATGAGACAGGTCATCACTTCAAATAAAATAAAATAAGAACAAATGAACAGTTGACAGGCAGGGCCATAGCTAGGGGGTGACGAGGTAATGGGGGGGGGGCGCAAAATCAGCTAAAATATGTCCATAAACATAAATATTGATTATTGCCTCATAAGAAATGGTTTTCAATAGAGGGTGAATTGAATGGGTGGAAGGAGGGGGTGGAGGAGAGGCAGAAAGAAGAGCAAATTTGTCCGTGGCAATCAGGACAGTTCTGCCAGGGGCGCAAGATCACCTAGCTATGGCTGTGTTGGCAGGTGGAAAGTACGCAGTCTCCCCACCTTCCTGTGCTTACAGGAAATTCCAGCCAATGTTTTCAGGAAGCAAAAGCAACCAGGAAGGCTGCACAGTGCAGACCAGAGATGTTCTGTAGAATTTCTGTAGAAATTCACTCACAAACACTCACTGGCCAATTTGAAAGTCAGGTAAAGCACGGGGGGGGGACCCCAAACCCCACCTGCACTCCACAGAGTTTCTCTGAACTTTTCTGTCCCCTTTGATAATTTTCTGATGCAACGTATCTTTTCATTACTTGATGGAGAATTGGGGTGATTCCCCCCCCCCCAGTGCTCATGAGAATAATTGTGAAACATCATCATCTATATCACCAATTCAAAGCTGGGTCATGAATTACCACCAGGAACCATTATACTTTAGTGGCCAACCGGCATGAAGGAGAAATGGTGATTGACACCAACGGCTTCCAATAGGTTTCTTGGTTGCCAGCCTTGCCCTGTTCTGCTCTTTTCTAGCTAGGAATGGAATTTTCTGAAATAGCGATGTCAAGCTTATTCATTTCAGCAGCTTCTTCTGATCATAGGCCTGCCAATTCCAGGATGTGAATGTGTGACTGAGCCATAAGGCAATTAGCTAAACAGTTTGTGTTGGACAGGACACATTAATTATTATGTAATTTTCTTTCTCTTCAAAACTTACAACTACCGTTCTAAAGAATATTCAAGGTAGCAATAGAGCAATGAAAATACATGAAGAAAATATCAGTTTGCAGTGATCAAATATAGCAGAATAAAAAGAGCTAAAAAGGCAGCAGAAGTGTAGGACCAAGAGCAATAATCTGCAAAAGTTCCCTGAAGTAAAGGTGTCAAAGCTGCCTGTCTAAACAGGGCAGCAGTGGGATCAGAGAGGCCTCCCTAGAGAATATATTAGGCACCATAGCTAAAGAGTTTCTGTCCTGGGTACACACTTGCCATTCTTCTGAGGGTAGAGAGGCTCAAAACAGAGGAAGAACGAAGTCTTTGGAAAAGTTAGTATGAAGGCAGGTGATTCTTTTATTATCAATCCAGAGTCAAGGAGATCAATGCAAAAGTAAAGGCACTGCTCCATGGCATAGACTGCAGCCCAAACAAAAGGCGTGTGGGGAGAAATTAGCTGTTCCAATAAATAAATGGGCCCTTTAGAGAGGTGGGGGAATCCTCAAATCAAATCAACACCTCTTCTCCATCCACTAAACATTCAGGATCCCAGTGTTTACCATTTTTCTTTAGAAGCTTGCAGGTTTTAGTTCTTATGTGTGGGCATTGTCTAGCAGAATCTCAGAATCCAGAGTGATCTGCAAGCAGGAATAATGGGCGGTCAGCCCCATGTGTAGCTCTGTGACTCGAAGCAGAATAAATCATGCACAACAGCTGGATCTGCAGATCAACTTACTTTGCCTAATTTATACAGGTTGCGGAATTCAACTTTTGTTGACCCATAGTTTTGATTTTAAAACACAGAATATATGAGGTCCCTGTCCACGTCTCATAAACTAAGGTTTTATGTCACCCTAAATGGATTTGCTTGGTTGCCAAGCATTTTTCAACTGTGTTTTGGACGTTCCTTTTTCATTTTTGGCTTGGGCAGGCAATCAGGGAAGGTAATTCCAAGTCTGGAAGATAGTTGACTACTGCTGGCTGCAAATAGGTGACTGCAGAGTGCATTGCACTGGGACATACCCTTGCAGCCTGCATCCAGCTGTTAACAGATTCCTAGTGTGTACAGATTTCTACAGCCAAGTCTCTGCAGAACTATGAGTTACAGGGGAATGTTAGTTTGAATTTACAGCTGGTTTGCTGTTCTTTCCCATCAAAATTTGTATGGAAATCCTCCGTTTCTCCTTTTCAACCAAGCAATCCTCTGCAGATCACCTTAGTAACAACATTCTTAAGAATGGATACTTTCTGAAGTATGCTTGCAACAAGTGCATTTGCACTCCAGATTTTTGATGTCCAGCTGTTCCCTAATTATAGCTCAAAGAGGGGATAATAAATGGGGGGGGGGGAGAATGCTGTTCCGAAAACAACACTTTTAGCATGCACACTAGAACGATAGATAAATGTTTTTGAGACAGCTGAAAATGCCTTGAAAGGGCCATTGCTTTCGCTCATGCTTTTCCTTTGATGTGCTATTGCCTCTGACCAGTCAGATGTTAAATGTTTCTGAAAAACTAGTTGAGTCCAAAGCAAATGTGAGATGGGTGTGCACACCCAAAACAGCGATTCTTCAATCAAAACACCTTTCACTTTCTAAAAAAAAAACTACTATACCTCTTATACTTTCCCAAGCTGGCTTTGTTATTTACTAAAGAATCAAGTTTAAGAAGATCCCATTCTTGCATAGGTATGAATGAGTAAGTCCTGTTTTAAATCTGCTGTGATTGTATGACCAGTGGACAGCTCTTCATTCAGTGAAGTCAAGCAGGCAGTGGAGTCCCCATGCCACGCTTCCTCATCGAGGCTGCATGGCTGAACTCCTGCTGCCTTCTGGAGCTTCTTGGGGGGAACGCATCTCCCCCAGCTGCCCAGTCCACCAGGGGGTGCAACACTTGCCCCGGGGCACCGGCAACCCACGGTATGTCACTGCAAGCAGGAATCCTCAACTTTACCCCAAATTAAGAAAAAGTGCAGGGGAAAGAGATGGAACAGAGTGCTGGAGAAACAACTTTTCCTTTGGCATTCCCAGCAGGCTCTTCGGTTTCCAACCTCAATTTTCATTGATCCTCTTAACCCTTACAAAGCTATGGGTTTTTCACACCAGCCACTGTAAAATCAGAAGTGTGCCTAGTGGATTGCTTTTAATCGGCACCCTTTTCACCTAGGGCATTACCGTCAGTGTCACTTGCTCATACTGAAAGTTTCTGACACTGAGCATTTCTTCCTCTTCTTCTCTTAAACACAGTGTCGTTCTTCGCAATATGTTGCGGGCCTTGTTTATGAGACAGTGAGGCGTGCTGCAGTACCAGTTTCATGTTCCCTTCTAATTGCAAGGTAGCCTTGGGGGATTTTGACAGGGTTTTATGTTGTTGTTGTCTTACCACTTCTGTACCTAAAAATATACTTCTTTCTACCAGAGCTTAAATTGCCCTGGGCATGAGTCTTTGATGCTGTTTTCAGTGCCAAAGCTCAGTCATGGAGTGCAGGTGAGATATTGTGACTTAGCTGAAACCTGGCCTGAGTGAAAGAGAGGCTACTTAAATAAGGCCCAAGCCACATGATTCTTACAGCTGACTTTTTTAAAAAATGCAATTTGGGAGGCTGCAAGTTTCAGTATGAGAATGGCAGTGAGCAAGGTCTACTGAACCTCTTTCCATTCTGGTCTACTTTTTCTGCTCTGAGTTGCCCCACTCCTTCTGTACTAACATTTTGTACCCTGTGGGTGCAGTGCTGCAGATGACAACCACAAAAGAGGAAAGCAACCATGATCTCCTTTCTGGAAGCTCATAGCTCATCCATACTAAAACTGTAGTTTGACTTAGCTAGTCAATGAGAGCAATAGCTCAATAAAAAAAATACTGTAATACATACTGTACATCATTTTATTTGTATGCTGCTTTTCCATAGCTCAAGGCTAGCTGTGTTTTGGTTTGTGTATAGATCCAGAAAAGTGCAAATTGGGGAAGTTTGCCTTAAAATGTGAGCCAAACCAATTTCTCCCATATCCCTAACATGCATTAAAGGTAAAGGGACCCCTGACCATTAGGTCCAGTCGTGGCCGACTCTGGGGTTGTGGCACTCATCTCGCTTTATTGGCCGAGGGAGCCGGCGTACAGCTTATGGGTCATGTGGCCAGCATGACTAAGCCACTTCTGGCGAACCAGAGCAGCGCACGGAAACGCTGTTTACCTTCCCACCAGAGTGGTACCTATTTATCTACTTGCACTTTGAGGTACTTTCGAACTACTAGGTTGGCAGGAGCAGGGACCGAGCAACAGGAACTCACCCCGTCACGGGGATTCGAACCGCCGACCTTCTGATCGGCAAGTCCTAGGCTTTGTGGATTAACCCACCGCCTTTATATAAATTCCCCTTCTGCTTCATTTCCCTTTTTCTCCTGTTGTGTACTCTACTGTTGGCATTTAGATTTAAAGCTCCTCAGAGCAGGGACTTGTCTTTTTGCTTATAATTGCTCTGTAAAGCACCATATCCATTGTGCACACTTAATCTGCAATAGGTTGCAGACCAGTAGTATCGATTGGACTAACTTTCAGGTTTATGAGAGTGAACGGTGTTGCAACGGTTGTTGGGAGATCTGCAATCTTAAGAACTGTTGAAATTGTGCTTTTGCCTCTGTTAAGAAGGATGGGATAGTGATGAAGGAGGAATCCATTTTAAATGGACTTATACACAAAACTTTGCAGTTCCAACCCAGTTGAGCTTTCCCCACATAGAACCACGTCTTGCATTGATCACCCAGTTTCATACAAGTAATAAACGAGACTAATTTTTACTTGGTTTGGCACTTAGAAATGAATGAACATAGGTTAGTTATGTTCATTAATTTTTGTGAATCTGCTCTTAAGTAGAAGTAGCACTAGATTCAACCCTATTCGCTGAGTGCCCCACCAGTTATTTATTTTTAATAATAATTCTTTCTGCACAAGCTGGAACAAGGCAGCTAACAGCAAAACCAGATAAGACAATATTGCAGTAAAAATTACAGCACAATAAAAGAACAGATAATTAAAACAATATGAATCAGAGAGAAGCAATAAAATTGAGACGATGTTGACTGAAAAAAAGAAGCCCATTGTCTTTCATGCCTATTAAAAAGCAGGGAATGGACCAGGAGGTGGAAGAAGCAAACATACCTCTCCTGGGAGGCCGTTTCGTAATCTGGGTACCATAATTCAAAAAGTTCTCTTTTCATGTTCACATCAACTGAAACCTTTTCAGAAGCAAGACTGTAAGAAGCGTCTCGGAAGCCGAGTGAAGTTTCTGAGCAGAAACAAAAACCGTAGGTTTTCTTGTTTCTTTTCTCAGGCTAACCAGATTCCCCAAGTTAGAAAGCTTGTGTCTGTTCCCTGGGAAATTCTAACGTGTGAACGAGTACACACTGACTTCAATCATGTGTATACTAAAATTAACCACCCATTTAATATGTTCTCTGCAATTTACTAGCTAGGAGAGTCAAATGCTTGACTCAGACACACATGGTTTTCCTTTCACAACCCCCATCAACCAAAACCATCTGGCTACATTTTATTATTTATTTTTATTATTTTTGCAAAATTGTACTTTATGATTACTTCACTGTTTGAAGCTAAATAAATAGTATACGCCACACACTAGAATTCCACAGCACTCAAGGTTCCTATGTTCATTCAAAAAGGCACCATGAACCTATAATTATTCAGATTCTACCTACTATGGGACAAACTATTAATGCATTAGGTAGTAAACTTTTTAGCAGCAGCTGCTCTGTTTGTCATGTGCTGATAGTCTGGCTGCCATTTGTTAAAGTCAGCTGAGGTTGTCAATTGGTGAATTACAGCAAGGGTGGGGTACCTCTGCTCCTTCTATCCTCTGATTCCAAACCTGCACTCTGATGCACAGTTATATAGAGGCAAATCCCCTTTCCCAGCTGCAACAAAACATGCCTCTTCCATATTGGTTTCTACAGCCACAGTAGGCACTGTAACCTTCCAACAGTTTGACTTCACTCACAAAGGCACACTCTTCCATTGTCTCCCGAAACAGACAGACACCAACAACTTTGAAATCCCAATAGGACTTACTTCTGGGTCAACATAAGCAGGACTGGGTTGTAACTGGGTTGTTGTTTTTTAATATAAAACTTGTCCCTGCTCACCATTTGTTGTTTTGTCTTATAATCTACATTTACTTTACAGCATTATCCCTGTAACTTGATCTCCAGGGAATTAAGCATGCACACAGTACCCCCATTAACTGATTAACTGTGTGAAAGTCCTCTGGCCATCAGAAATGTAATGACTTTTCAGCTAATCACTCTGCAGTCTCAGGTGTGGCATTAATGATTGACAAGGGCCTTGGCCGTTTGCGCAGCAAGCTAGAGTGGGGCTTTGCAGACCAGTGACTCAGTGTGTGTGGATAAGGAGGCCCTTTGCTGGGAACGAACCTCTCTGCCTCTGCTTCCCTCCCAGTTGCCTGGGGACATTGGGGAACAGGTGGCAGTTCATCAGTAGAGCACTTGAAGAGCTGAATTCCTGGCATCTCCCAATAAGAGGATTAGATTGCAGGTGATGTGAAAGACCTCTGCTTGAGACCTAGATTCCTCGGGCAAAGAACAGGTGTTTGTTTTTATGTTAAAGTATTTTTATCCAGCCTTTTTGCTTTTAACAAAAGAAGGGCATGAAATTCAGCCTTCTGGTAGTTCAATACCTGGCCAACTAGATGCACCTGGGAAGTTCATGGCTTTTCTGCAGCCAGAACTTGCTGGAACTCAGTTCTGGCGCCTCTTTTCTAGAGAAATAGTACTGGGGAAGCTCACCAGCAAGACACAAGCAGAAGAGCTCTCTCCCTCTGTGGCTAAACTTCATTTAGAGGAAGTTTGTCACACCGAGGGCCAAATTCCTGTCTGGGCCACCTTCTGGGGTCCATGTGGCAATGGTAGGTGGGACCAGAAGCAAAAGGGGGTGGGGCAGCCAATGTAAATTTAAAGGTGCTGATCTTTAAAGCCCTGGACCGCCTCGGTCCTGTATACTTGAAGAAGAATCAACCCAGACACTGAGGTCTACCTCCAATGACCTTCTGGCAGTGCCCTCACTGTAAGGAGTGAAGTTACAGGAAACCAGGCAGAGGGCCTTCTTGGTAGTGGCAACCAGCCCTGTGGAACACCCACCCATCACATGTTAAGGAGATAGATAACTACACGACTTTTGGTGTTTTTATATCTTGCTGGAAGCCACCCAGAGTGGCTGGGACAACCCAGTCATATGGGCTGCATATAAATAATAAAGTAGTTGTTGCTGCTGCTGTATTTACAGTAGGATAGTTTGTTCACACACCCCTCTATCATCCATTCATTCAACAAGGAAGCATTATCTGAGATCAAGGAAACATTCCAGACAGGGGAAAGTATTTGAGGAGGGCGAGAAGCAGGGGCGCTGAGAGTGGTTACTTGGGAAGAGGGTGTGTGGCTAAGGAAGGGGTGTTCTGGAAGGGTCCTGAGGGCCAGATGGAGAGGCAGAAAGGGTCACAGTTTGGTCCCAGGTCTAAGGATTCCCATACTGCCTCTAAAAGCAGCAAGAATGGCCAGCAGCTTGGGGGTAGTCCAGGCACAGGTAAACTCAGCCCTCCAGATGACTACAATTCCCATCATCCCTGACCATTGGTCCTGTTAGCTAGGGATGATGGGAGTTGTAGTCCCAAAAAACATATGGAGGGCTGAGTTTGCCTGTGCCTGGGGTAGCCCCTGCTTTTAAAAGGTCCTAAATTGAAAGGGTCAGTGGAGAAGCTGTGGGGCGTTCTTTAAAAAAAGCAAAACGGCAGGTGTCAGGCAGCCCTTTTGAAAAGTGGCAGTTGCATTTACTGACTGAACGAAGATGTCTGGAAAGGGAAACACTGAAGAAAATTCTACTGCAGTAGCAAATAGCATTTATGGATGGCAATGTGTTATTATACTAATACGTCATTTAATGTTTCTGTCAAAGCAAATACTGTGCGGTGGGACTTTAATGAGGTCTGACTGGAAAAGTGAAACAATATTGAATTGAGGCCATGTGATGAGAACTTTCATAAAGACTTGTACGTTTCAGATTCCCCCCCCCCCCGCAGTTCTTTCTTGGTAGGTTATAAAATGTAGAAATGAATGTCCAGAGCAGAATTATTCCCCCCCCCCCTTCCAAATATGATTTGTACCACTTGCAGTGTGACTAAGGTTAGGCACTATATTCATGATGGAGAATGATTGTGTACAGCAGGTGAAACTGAGGGAGTAGTTATGACTAACTTAAGTCCATTGATTTTGGGGGCAGGAGGTCTACTCTGAATATGACTTAGTTAAATTCTACCCTGTGTGCCTAACATCCAACTAATAAACCAAGGTGCTAGTCCTCAAGGCGGCATGGAGTTTGTAAAAACTGAGCTGTTTGCAGATTATGCTTTAGTGGACTGTATTCACATGGTCTCTAAGGTGCTACTGGAAGGAATTTTTAAATTTAATTTTATTTATTTTGTTTTGTTTCAACTACGGCAGACCAACATAGCTACCTACCTGTATTCACATGGAACATCTTGAATATTGCCCAGTAAGTTTTCACCTTTAAGGCGCGCGCGCGCGCACAAACACACATACACACACACAAACACACACATATGAACTATTTCCATGAACCTGTTGGGAAAATTGCATTGCAATATTTTCTAGAACGTAAAGGATACGCCTGTTGTAGACTGCCTATTAATACTGAGGTCTCATGGAATTTGTGTCCTGGTTAGAGTACTGTACGTCAAACATGAAAACATGAGAAAGTTACTTCAAATGTACCTCCAGCTGTTGCAAGTGAAACATTTCGTGTGAATGCTGGTTAGTTGGTCCAGGGATGTGTAGGGAAGCAATTCATGTGATAGCATTTAATGTGCAACAGAAAGCAAGCATTGTAACATTTGACCTTTCAACAGGGTCAAAGGTTACATTTCTTTCTCAAAAATGGTTTTGCAAATCTTTTTCAGAGCTGATAGACACACACCTTAGCTGGATACAAAACATTATATGAGACAGAATGACTGTGCTTTTTTGAACCAAGCAATCAAAGTCCAAGGTAATTGACATTTTCCTGACTTTTGTCTAGCTGCAGATTTTCTTAAATTTTGTTTGATTTAGCTGGGTTTCTTCTGTCAATGTCATTTTGGTTTGGTTTTGGTTGAAAGGTTAATTGTAGAAATATATAGTATTTGGTGGGTAGGGAAGTGGTTGGGCAGCGGGGCTGTGACATGTCGCATGCTGTGTTTTAAAAATCATTGACATTTACCAACACTGGCTGTTCTTGTTTTTAAAGCATTGGGGTCTGGAGTTTTCCAGGTATTTCAAACGCATTTGCCTGTTCCAAAAATGAACGTGGCCCCTGCTCCTCAGGCTGCCCCATCTCTAGCATCATTTTCCTATGGGGACTTTTCTGTGCAATTGGTTTCTTAATTCTCTGGCTGTGCTCATTTTGTGTACAAAAATAAAATTTAAAAATCTGGTTGATTTCAGAAGGAATAATTTGCTTGGAGCAAGCCGTGCCGTATGGTGTGTATCTTATCTGCAGCATAGTTCAGAGACGAGAATGCAACCTATATAGCAGATTAACTTCAGGTTCTTTTGCCAAACACTAGGGGCTTGATCCAGCTGCTGATAATTTACAGAGCAATCCTGAATATAGGAATCCATCGTAAATTGCACCCATTCCATAATCCACTCAGGGCTAGGCTGGCAGATGGAAAACACCCCCCATTTTATCAGTGCAAGTTCCACATGTTGCTATAACCAAGCTGAATGAAGTTAGGATCCGCTGTACATCCCCCTGCTTGGACCTTCTCCTGCCACTCTGCTGGAACGCCCATTTTTCAGGGCTTAACTGCAGCTCAGCTGCAATGAAGGGCGTTAACACTGGCTTATATGCAGCTGTAGGGATGCAGGTGGCGCTGTGGTCTAAACCACTGAGCCTCTTGGGCTTGCCGATTGGAAGGTTGGTGGTTCGAATCCACACAACGGGGTGAGCTCCTGTTGCTCTGTCCCAGCTCCTGCCTACCTAGCAGTTCAAAAGCACGCCAGTGCAAGTAGATAAATAGGTGTGGCGGGAAAGTAAACGGCGTTTTCGGCACTCTGTCACGATGTACTGTTGCGCCAGAAGCAGATTAGTCCTGCTGGCCACATGACCCGGAAAGCTGTCTGTGGATAAACGCTGGCTCCCTCGGCCTGAAAGCAAGATGAGTGCCGCAACCCCATAGTTGCCTTTGACTGGACTTAACTGTCCAGGGGTCCTTTACCTTTTACCTTTATATACAGCTGTTGCCGGGATGTGGGGTTTATACCTATTAGGTCCATAAATTACCATATATATTCAACACACAAAACAGCGACAATTTGTTGTTGACAAAAGACAGCTGGACCCCCTTACCTTCAGTAGCTTAGGGCCTCATCAAACCTAAATCTGGCCCTGGTAAGAGGATTCTCCTCGGAGGCTCCTATAATTCAAGCACTGGAAGTAAGGTGAGGGATGAGGGAAGATTCTGTTCCCTTCACCTGCAAATTCCTTTTTGAGATATAAACTGGACACCTCACTCCTGCTTTATGCATGAACTGGGTGGATGCATTGCATAGCTGCTGCCATCACTTCTATTGTGACCCTCAACCTTTGGTTTACAGTGGAACTATGGTTTGGGTTAACCATGGCTGCTTAAGCATGCATTAAATATCGAACCATGTTTAGCACCAGGAAAGGGGAGGAAAATGGCAGGGGTGGGGAGAGAAAGTGTAAGGGGCAAGAGAGGACATTTCCAAAAATGATCTCATCTGTAAAGATCTTTAAGCCATCTTCAAATTTATTTATTTTTCACCAAATTTAGTGCAGAGAAAAAGAAGCCAGTGCGTCTAGATGCCCTTTATAGTGTATGCATTTCAATGAATACAGTAGTGCCTCGGGTTAAGAACGTAATTCGTTCCGGAGGTCCGTTCTTAACCTGAAACTGTTCTTAACCTGAGGTACCACTTTAGCTAATGGGGCCTCCCGCTGCCGCTGCGCCGCCACCGTGCAATTTCTGTTCTCATACTGAAGCAAAGTTCTTAAGCCACAGTACTTTATATATATATATATATATATATATATATATATATATATTTATTAGATTTTTCCAAGTTAATACAAAACACAAACAAAAAAACAAAAATGCACAAAAAATGACAAAAATACAGAAAAACAAAACAAATATAATTTCATTACTTATTCCATTAACTTATTTCCCGGACCTCCTCTCACCTCCCCCTTTTGTATTCCAATTCAAGTTCTTAACTCAGCAAATCCTTATTATAACTTATTATAACTTATTTTAACTTATTACTCAACCTTTACATTACAGCTGGAAACCACTTAATTTCTGTCCAACATCAATCTAACATTCATTAACTTTGCAATATTTCTGCAAATAGTCATTAAATTTCTTCCAATCTTCTTCCGCCGACTCTTTTCCCTGGTCTCGGATTCTGCCGGTCATTTCTGCCAGTCCCATGTAGTCGATCATCTTCATCTGCCATTCTTCCAGAGTGGGTAAATCTTGTGTCTTCCAGTATTTTGCAATCAGTATTCTTGCTGCTGTTGTAGCATACATAAAAAAGGTTCTGTCCTTCTTCCCAAGGTACTTTTTCTGGGTGAGCGGAGTCTGTAACCTGAAGCGTCTGTAACCCGAGGTACCACTGTACTGGTTTCTGGTGGGGTAATAGGACATGTCATTTTAAGAGGTGAAACGTAATTTTTCAAATTTCTTCAAAAATACGTGTTTGGGTGTGAGCAATTCAAATTTGCTATTATTTTTGTAATTGGACAACAATTAGCTTCCTAAGTCTACATATGACGAAAGAAGCACATAAACTGCTTGTGAAAAACCAAAGAATTTTAATTTTACCTTCTGAAAATGTCAGGTAATTCTAAATGGTAATCAAAATAATTAAAAATATTATTAATATAACTGCAAGTACTTCGCAATCCTTTTTAATAATTTCTGTTCAATTTTGCCAAGCAAAACTCAATTACATGAATTAAACCAAAATATCTTTTGAATTCCCAAGACATGTTACAACAGTTTGGCATCCCTCATTTTTGGAATTTGAACATTCTGTAGGGGGACAGGCAGGAAAGACCTAGGTTTGGGCTTCCTGGAGGCATCTGCTTGCCACTGTAAGAAACATTTTTATCTCAGCCTCAATGATAAAATGGGAAGGGGACAAATTTAATCGACAGATTTAAAATTTGCCATGCTGTCTTTAAGCAAAATTCACACAACTAAATTGGGGTGGTATTAATGAACCTGTTCTGCTTTCAATAAATGATGAAGAGGCCACAAGAGCTTCAGGGCATGCTGGCTGATTGCAATACAAGCCACATTTATGGTTCTGTTGGGAGGTGCTGAAATGGATAGAGCTGTTGCTGGAGATGGGTTAGAAATCAGCTCACATTTAAAGGTGAACCTGGCTAATAAGCACTTTCTGAAATAACACACGAACTGAAAAAACAGCCACCGTTCGAAATCTGCAGTTCTTCAGATTTAGCAATGCAGCTCACTAATACAGTAACGTGTTTCAAAAATGCATATGATATTTTTTTAAAAAAATATTTTATTAAATTTTCATACAAGATCCCTTCACCAAAAAAATAGTACACAAAAAGCCAAAACAAATACACCAAAAAAACCATATAGAAAAAAAGAAATAAAAAAGAAAAAAGAAAAAGAAAAAAACCAACCATTCAATACAATTTTTTATATATATAACTAACTGGACTTCCTCACATCTCCTTTACCCTGCATTATTTATATTAAAAATATCAGCAAATTATTACCTTGTTTCATACCTTATTTTGTACTTTCCAAATATTATACTTCTAAATTTAATATAATTTTTATCATTTACTCATACCTTAAATTTAAACATATTGTTGCCTTAAATTTCGACCTTTTCTTACTTATAACTTAATTTTCTATTTTACAAAATCTATTTGCTGGAACTGAGATTTTCTAAATCGTGCAGATACTTAACATTCATACAACTTATATTGTTTTTGTAAATAGTCCTTAAACTTCTTCCAGTCCTCTTCCGTTGTTTCTTCTCCCAAGTCTCGGATTCTGCCAGTCATTTCAGCCAATTCCATATAATCCATCAATTGCGTCTGCCACTCTTCCAGTGTGGGCAAGTCTTGTGTCTTCCAATACTTTGCAATAAGTATTCTTGCTGCTGTTGTCGCATACATAAAGAAATTTCTGTCCTTCTTTGACACTTTCTGGCCGACAATGCCCAAGAGGAAGGCCTCCGGTTTCTTAACAAAGGTATATTTAAATACCTTTTTTAGTTCATTATAGATCATTTCCCAGAAGACCCTCACTTTTGGGCATGTCCACCAGAGGTGAAAGAATGTCCCCTCAGCCTCTCTACATTTCCAACATTTATTATCAGACAGGTGATATATTTTTGCAAGCTTGACTGGGGTCATGTACCACCTATATATCATTTTCATAATATTCTCCTTCAAGGCATTACATGCCGTGAATTTTATTCCGGTGGTCCATAACCTTTCCCAGCAAAAATGCATATGATAAAGTATGCATAAAATTGCCTACATTGGTGAAAATAACAAACAAAAATTCATTGTATTATGGGAAATTGCATACAAAAATAGTACCGGTATATTAGGAGAAACATGCTAAAATCGTGATGAATTTTCATGAGCAGTTTAAATATATACAAATATTTGTGTGGAAGTATGGAAAATTGAACACGGCGCGGGTGGTGCTGTGTCTAAACCACTGAGCCTCTTGGGCTTGCCAATCAGAAGGTTGGCGGTTCGAATCCACACGACGGGGTGAGCTCTTGTTGCTTGATCCCAGCTCCTGCCAACCTAGCAGTTCGAAAGCACGCCAGGTACCACTCTGGCGGGAAGGTGAACAACGTTTCCATGCACTGCTCTGGTTTCACCAGAAGCAGCTTAGTCATGCTGGCCACATGACCCGGAAAAACTGTCTGCGGACAAATGCCGGCTCCCTCGGCCTGTAAAGCGAGATGAGCACCTCAACCCCAGAGTCATCTGCGACTAGAATTAACTCTTAAGGGTCCTTTAACTTTACTTTTACCTTATGGAAAATTGAAAACGGAACATTGAGAAATGGAGAGAAATCAAACTAAGACATTTGTCCATCACTAGTTATAGTTTAACCAAACAATGGTTGAATTGCTAGTTAAGAAGAAGAAGAAGAAGAAGAAGAAGAAGAAGAAGAAGAAGAAGAAGAAGAAGAAGATTTATACCCCACCCTCCCTGGCCAAAACTGGGCTAAGGGCGGCTAACATCAAATATATAACACATCACCATAAAATCAAGCAATCAATTAAAATACATCTTAAAATCAAGTCAGAATCAAAGTGAAATCCAATCAGATGGCAACCTACAAAGTAGGAATGAGGACCTTAAATGCTCACCAGGCCTAACTGATCTTATATGAGCCTGTGAGAAAGGTTGGGGGACCACTTTCATGCAAGTTCTTATAAGGATGCCGAAGCAAATGCATAAACGCTGCTGAGCATAGCGCATGTTTACATGGATCGGCTCGTGCCACATGCACAACACACCAGCTGGGATGTGTGCCGATGCTTCTGCTCTGTAATACAGGCTGTTCTTGGGTGCGCACTCTTTCAAAATCTGTTGTCCACAACAGTGTAATCCTGTGTACACAGCACTCCCCTTTATCTAAACCTCTGATTATCTTAATCTTTTGGATGCCGTCCCAACCATTTGACTAAATGAGGGCACATTTTTATTAGATATTTACGAGAATCAAAGCGCAGTATTCAGGCCTCAGGAATTTTTGGACTCTTTACCATCATCTCCCCCTTTCCCCCTCCACTGCAAAGGCAGAGTGAGTCATAATAAGCCTGAGATATCTGCTGTACGATCATCAAAAGTACATAAAAAAAATGAGTGGATTGGAAAAAGTGAATATGGAACAGTTGTTTACCCTTTCATGTGATATGGGGACCGGGCAGGAGGGGTGATGACATGAACTTGTGGCAGGTTTTAAAAGCAATGTGCTCCACACCCCCGCTATGAATAGCATATATTTGACTTGCCGGATGCATTCAAAATTAGTTCAAAAAGTGCCTAGATGAAATTACTGACAATTAATTTAAGGTGTTTCTCCAGCATGCTCAACGCTGCCCACTCCATTGCACTTGAAAGTGTAAGGAAATATGACTTTGGAGACTTTCAACCAAGTAGAGGATGTTTTGTTAATTAAACAACTGCTTGTGTTGCTAATTTAATTATTGAATTGCCAAATGGCTGCCGTAGATCCTATATGCAAAATACTGGAAGAACTAGAAGGTTACTTATATACTTTAGCAAAATATCCCACTCATTGGCACAATTAACACTCTCGCTGACATTCTCTTTCGGTTTTCTTATGATAAGGCGTGGATAATAGCCCTCAAAATGACTTCACTTGCAGCTCTACCAAATTGTAAATGTGTTCTTGCCTATTAAAATCAGCTCCTACCAATTAATCAAGCAAACTTTAGTTGATTGATCTACTGATTAAATTAATCTAAGCTTGTGGCATGAGTTACATTGTATTATTTTTTTATTTGAAAAACCCTGGAATACGTACGGCATTGCTCAGCCCATTGCCAATCTAGCTTCGGATTTTTTGCTGGCTCCATAGCATTAATCATGAACCAGCAATTGCACACTGTGTAGTATAGGCTCTGTTACATCAGGGTGCAGCCCATTAGTCTTTCGCTCACTGGCATGCAGTTGGAAGGTCAACCATCCACTCAAAAGCATCCGGGCATACAGTTTAAGATAAGTGTGCTGGTGATCAATTGCCAAAGCTTAGAATGTTGCTTAAACCTTTAAAAGGCTGGTGTGACTTGTCAGGTCTTGACATTTTTTGGATAGCTCTGTGGGAATAGCTCTAGAAATTACCCTGATTTAGAGTGATGCTACACAGTATTAACCATTCATATCCAATCATCTATACTCTGGAGATACCCTTATCAAAGTTGCAGGTCAAATCAGTGTGACTTCTTTAATGATGTTCCATGTATCTGGGCAGCACTGAGCTGCAGTGGCAGACTTTGGGCTCTCAAATCTCAGCGGCTCCCCATGCGACGCTAAAATTCAGTGACACCTCCCCCCCCCGCCTCTCACACTCTGTTTTGTGACCCCTGTGGTGCCCAGTGCAAATGCAACAGTTGTGCTACCCAAAAACCGCATTTTGGGGGGCTAAGAGTTGCCATGGAGGACAACTTGGAAACGTTCACTAACTAACTTTGCATGTTACTGGAGAGCATTACTGTTGCAAAGAGAAGTGCAAAAAAAAATAAATCTCAAAAGTGACACAATATGCAGAAGCGG
Source organism: Podarcis cretensis (assembly GCF_951804945.1). NCBI lineage: Eukaryota > Metazoa > Chordata > Lepidosauria > Squamata > Lacertidae > Podarcis > Podarcis cretensis. The sequence continues at coordinate 18,996,544 of NC_137175.1, forward strand.
GTTGTTTGACTGTCAAGGCATGGGCTATTTCAGCAGGCACTCTCAGTGCTGGAGCGCAGGCAATGACAGCTTCAGGCTGCAATCCTACGCACACTTATTAGCAAATAAGACCCATTGAATTCAGCAGGACTTTCCTCCAAGTAAACATCTTAAGAATTGTGCTAGGAAGCATTCCTGCTTTTTAAACAGCTTCACTTTATTGGGCACGCAGTACGACGGCATTTGCATTTGTGTAGCAATCACATAATGCACAAGTCATCTTCACCATTCATGTCAAAAGAGGGTCCATGGAGCTCTCCTCTCCACTGATGTGAGGGGGGATCTCATTGTGGGCCGGAAGACCCATGTGTAAATGGGCACAAATGAAAAATGGCTGAAATCAGAGTAGGGGGTGTGACTTCAGTTCTGGTCTTAGCTGCAAGAGCTTAAATGCTGATTGAAACTTGATGCCTCACATGCCAAAGGTCGTTAGTGGTGCTTCATGTGTGCAGCACTTACCCTCCAACACCCCTCTGATGAAAATCGGGACGTGTATCTTTTGGTGCCTTGGTCTCGCGGCTGCCCGCTGACTTGTGCAAGACAGTGGCACCACTGCAAGCACCAGCTCCTCCTCCTCCATAATGGCACTGGAGTGGGGGGGGGGCAGGACATTCCAGGATCACATCAGAAGCTGGTATGGGTTCTGTGTAATTCCAGGAATGTCCTGTGAAAATCGGGACACAAATCGGCGCAAGATAAATCCAAAGTGAGATCCGAAAGCCCGGTGCAGGAAGAAACCAGCCAAGCCCAGGGTGCTGGCTGCTTAAATGAGCAAGGGTTGGATCCAAGGGGTGGGTCCACCATTGGCTCCGCCCCCCCGCACAGCCCAAGTCCAAGCCTGCACCCCCATTTGCCAAAGCCCCCTCCGCCATCAGGAAGGGCCCAGCCAGGTTGAATTCCTCTGTCGGGGCCCCAATGAAGCCTTCTCCGTCCTGCAATGCCGCCACACGCGAAAGGGTGAGCGGGCTTATGCAGGTAGGGACACGCTCTGTTCTACACTTGCGTCCCCCAGTTTCAGCAATCCATGTGCAGGACTACTGATGGCAGTCTCCATAGCTGGCAAGAACTTTGCAGAGCTCCCACACCCACCAAGGGAAATGCTGAATTTAGCACTGAATGCTGTTAATTGGAACTCAGGGCTCCTTCTCCCCAAGGCAGTAAACCTGGATCTGGCCTGTACCACTTCAGAGTATTGTTGGAGGCTTCCTCTGTCATGCGGCAGAATGTTCCTTGATGGAAAAAAAGAGATCACCCTGCAGGGAACTCCCATGTCAGGAAGGAGGCCAGAATAGAACCCTATACTCCCTGGCATCTAGTTTTCTGTGAATGTTTATTTTATTTTTTGGCAGGGGGTGGATGGGAGGAACATTCAGTTCTATAAATTTCCATCTGAAGAGGTACAGACCAGACACAGGTGAGGGCGAGGTATGCGTACCTTATGCACTGACTTGCATTTTGTGGGCATCATCCAGAGGAAACTAGGTGTGGCAGCAAACCTGTGAAAGAAATGAGACCTGATTCTTCCATGAGATGTGTTCAGCACAGCTCTGAACTGGGCTTTATCTATCCCTAGAAGCACTTGCCTCAGTAAGCTTAAAAAAGGTTAACATCATTTTGCTCTTTAATCCATCAGGGATTTTCCTTGCTCACATTTAAAATGTTAACACTATTCAACCATTCCGCCCTGCGCGCGCGCGCGCGCACACACACACACACACACACACACACACAGACTTCTTTCTTTTTCTTATTTGGCTGCCTTGGTGCTTTCTAACAGGAAAAATGTCACATTTCCAAACAGGTTGATTTCATTAAATAAAAGGAAATGTCTCTACAATGGAGAGCTCCCCCCCCCTCCTTCTCCTATACCTAACTATGTGAACAAATGTGTTGATAAATAAACCAGCCCGCAGCTCAGTCTTGCTTGTTTACAGAAAGGAAATGAAGCTCCACTCCCTCATTAGTGCTGATGCCCACCTCTTTTTACCTAACTGCTATTTTTAGCGCTCAAGAGACTGAAAAATTTCCATTGAAGATCTGCTCTTCTCATTTCCTGGGTAGAGAAAACAGGAAGGCTTTTTTAATTTTTTAATTATTATTTTTTTTAAAATGTCAGCCTTTGGGTCGTGTGAAACTAGATCAATTTCACCTCCCGCTGGCTGCTCCCTTACATTGCAACACTCCAGAAGGGCAGCTGATCTGGGAAGCAAGTGTGCTTTCAGGCTTCATTATTTACAAAAAACCAAGCAGCTCCCGAAAGTCCAAATATATAAAAAAACGTACTGCCTGATTCCATGCATGTGCATTGAACTGCACTCCAAAGGTTTGGAGCACATTCGCAGCACAATTTTATGTTGCAGGACGTTTTATCAGGAGCAAGAGTGTATAAGACTGCAACAATCTTAGACACATATCTTGTGTTTGTAAGATAAAATCTCACAGTGTCTTGGACTTCACGGATCTTTTCACTGTAATTTTTGCAATCCTGTGGTTGTAGTTGAGGAATCTAACGTGATATCCTGTGGAATATCCCAGCCCCCTCTCACTGCCCTCCCCCCAAGAAAGATTAAAACAAAACAAAACAAAACATGATAATCATTTAACTAACAATTCCAAAATTCAAAAGCCAATGTTTGTACTAAAATTGTAATAAAATCACTATAAATTGGCATGTTAGTCAAGAACATTGGACAATTGTTAATATAATTCTGAGAGTTCATTAAGTTTTTCCGCATGGAACCTGGCCAGTTGCATCATGCTGCACATTTCAGTAAAAGGTAAAAGGTAAAGGAGCCCTGGACGGTTAAGTCCAGTCATAGGCGACTATGAGGTTGCGGCGCTTATCTCGCTTTCAGGCCAAGGGAGCCGGCATTTGTCCACAGACAGCTTTGTGAGTCATGTGGCCAGCATGACTAAACTATTAAGATGCCATTTACCTTCCCACCGCAGCGGTACCTATTTATCTACTTGCACTGGCGTGCTTTCAAACTGCTAGGTCAGCAGAAGGTGGGACAGAGCAACGGGAGCTCACTCCGTCACAGGGATTTGAACCGCCGACCTTCCAATCAGCAAGCCCAAGAGGCTCAGTGGTTTAGACCACAGTGCCACCTGTACTACGTTTAAGCTATATTTAAGTAGCTGAGCCCGAACAGCAGTCAGCCAATGTTCAGCATTGCCCAAAAGGAAGGGAAATGGAGACCCTGGGTAATAGTGGAGCAGCAGAATTATTTTTTAAAAGGAACTGCATTATCTGAAAGATTGCCTCTTCAGACATTCTTTCCCATGGTCGCTGAGATCCAGAGAGGATGCTGTCCTAGCCATGTTATCCATGCATAGAGCTTAAGGATTTAGGAGGAGTCACTCTTGAACCTGCCTTGGGACCTTTTTGATTCTAGCATCACTGTGCTCTTCAGATACTGGACATTCTTTGTTTAGGCTGGCTTTAAGTGGTCATTGATTTTGGGTTAATGAAGACGCAACTAAACGACTAAAGAACAAAAAAAAAAAATATGTGATGCTAAACACATCTTTAAATACTGTGTTTGGGATGCCAACATTCTTTGAAAAGAATTCGCAACAGGTGTTCTGGATCAGGGCCACACACGGTGTGGGGATTAACCCTTTCCTTCTATCTTTTACCCGAAAATCTTCTCCCTAGAGCTGCCATTTTTTAAATCCTTTGTTTTTAGTTGGATATGTACTTGCTTTGATATTTTTTGGTTTGTTCTATCATTTCGACCTTGATGAGGGGTTATTCCTGTGAGGTTTATGGAGAATGTGCTTAAGCACATGGAGGCATGTAGAATACATACTGGCTGACAAAACCAACAGGGGATTGGGTACATTTCCCATTCATTATGAGAAATCATCGTAATATGCCCAAGAATGTGAATTGATCAGAGATGCTTTTGTACATTGCCTGGCCAATATGCATAATTCCCCACATGAACCAATACATAGTCGATCAATTACTGTTCACATTACCCGTGAACCACATAGTGGTTACTTGTGCATATTCACTAACCTCACCTGGACACCAGCTAAACATTGCCCAGCTAAACGTGCAAAATCCCCTGTTTGTGTTCTCAGACTGTGGAAATAAATGTTTTGGAACAGGAAGCATGCTTTAATTCTCTTTGAACTGAAACGGCTAGTGCCAGGTTTGACAGTGGAACTCTGTAAACACTAGTTGAGATGGATTTTTTAATATTGAAATTGTGGATAGTATTTTTATACCTTTGGCCATGGAGTCATGGGGTTGTGAAACTTTAGAAAAAGCGCAGACTTCAATCATTGTCTCAGAATCCTGTTATCCAGAAAATATGTTAGTTCTCATCTTCTTGTTGCAAAAAGGTTTTTTAAAAAGTTCTTAAGGCTGCAAAGAGAGGCTCACCATTCTGTGAGTGGTATCTAGTGGAATTTCTCAAGCCAGAAAGGATTTTCAGTGAGGATGCACAGACTTCACTGCTGGGTAGAACTCCTACATATACAGCTGTCAATTTTGCCTGTTCTTAGTTCAGAGTATAGGTTGAAAAATGGGGGGTAAAAATGAGAAGCTATAGCATTATGCTACAAATAGTTTTAGATGCATTATTACATTGCATTGCCATTTTGTATTCTTCCCTCCCTCCAAAGAGCAGAGAATAATGTATGGCAAGGGTCTGATGCCCATTGTAGGATTGGGGGCAGAACAAAAAGTAGGTGATGCTAAAGAGGTATTCCAGCTAGGCAAAAGCAGCCAAGAAGGACACAGAGCAAAGCTAATTAGAGTTTGACCTGACACACACACACACACACACACACACACACACACACACACACTTTTTCCAGTTCATTAGTTTATTGTTCTAGCCAAAGGCCATGACAAATTTGTATTAAGCAATATTATTAATAGACTAATACAAAACATACATCTGTAATATAAAAATCTGCAAAGATTTAGCCATGTTTATTAGCATTAAAGCAGTTTGCCTTGTGCATCTCTTGACAGCTCTAATTCGAGTATTATTTTGCCCTTTTAAAATCCAAATCGCCAACATCCATGATGTAAGAGAGAGAAGTTACCAGATGCAGCAACTAACTCAAATCCAGCTTGATTTCAGATTAAACCTCTGAATCACCACAACAATTTATAGCGATTTTATCTAACTCATTTTTTTTGTGGGGGTGGTTTTCTTTAAGCCAGTACATAGAGGTCTACTCTCTGTGTTACAAAGCAAGCTCAAAAGAAACCAAACCACTTCTGCCTGCATTTACACACACATTTACATTTTATCTTCACAACAACCCTGAGATGGTAGATTAGGCTGAGAAATAGTGACTGTCCCGGTGAGGTTCACGACTCTGTGATGATTCGAACTCAGGTCTTTAATCACTCATCCATGCTGGGTCTCTGCATTGCTTTTGATGGCAAATCACACTAGTGACTTCATTTACTGTTCCCTTTAATTGTAACACCTTTTTTTCCCTGCTTCCTCTTTTCCTTCACAGTTAACGAAATTATCAGGAAAGAGTTTTCTGGACTCCCTGCCAGAAGTCAAACATAGAAGAAGAGATTTGCGCGACAACTTTTACTGAATGCTTCCGTACCTGACCTCTTAGATTCTTCTCCTGCCCCGTCAGCCTCCTGCTTCCTTAACTGATCATCTCAAGGCACCGGTTCAACACCAGGAACAATGCACTGGCTTCAAACTGACAGCTTTGACTTAGCAGCTCGGCACCTCTCACTGTAAACATCAAAAAGAACACTCTTCCTTTTGTCCAAAGATCATGTCGTTCTCATGTAGCAATGCATGTGCTTGGCACAACCTATTAATATGACTACACACACACACACACAGAGAGAGAGAGAGAGAGAGAGAGAGAGAGAGAGAGAGAGGAAAGAGGACTTCAGCAGCAACGAAAAGAGAACATCAATCTAGAAGCCTGTGTTGAAGCAAAGTAGAATTCTATGTGTGCTGGTAACAACAGATGAATTGCAAAGTCGCCCGCTCAGCAAAATACAGAGTGTGATGTTCCTAGAAAATTATCAGATTTGGGGAGGGAGGAAATTAATGGCCAGAACTAATTATGAGATAACGCATAGGCAGTGTGAGGCAGAAAAACATAAAGGAACAGATCTCTGCTTGCATCATGTATTTTTGTTCTTTTTTAAACCGAGGCATCGCTCTGCACGGTAGCATAGGAGCTTCGGTGTAATGCAGGAGGGTTGCTGTAATGGAAAGGGGAAATTATGTGGGCATAATGCTTTGTGATTGTGGCTTTACCACATTGTTGCTCAGATCATGGGATGCACTGAAGCCACATTTTCACTGCTTTGGACTAGAAGAGAGACAAACTCAAGGCATAGTACAGCCCAAAATTCAGTTGTAGTTTTTTTGTAAGGCCTGCAGATTTCACAGAAGAGATTTCGGCATCTGCTTAAAACTCATTTTTTAAATCGGTGAAACTTACAGTGGTTAACTTTGGCTTGGTGGTGCTTCCAGTTTCCTATTAATTTATCAGGCGCTGTATTTGACTATATGGATGGCCCTGCAAAATTGAAACAGGGGTTGTTGTTTTTAGGTTCCCCTCAGCCCTACAAAGAGCAGAATGTTTTTAAAGTCATCTCAACTTAAACTGGAAAGTGCTATTATGTTTTGTTTCTCGGGCTTTTCAAGTTCATCAAATCTCAAGCTTTCTCATAAGAATCGTAAGAGCAGGCAACCCTAAAAGATCTTAAGCTTTCAAGTTTTTATTTACAGAAAACATATGATACTGAATAATTGAGGCTGCCATCTTGGGAGTTACCTGGGAGTAAGTCCCATTGCATTCAATTGGGACTTATTTCTGAGTAGCTGCATATAGTATTGTGCTGCCAATTATTGAAATCAAGTGCAGTTTCTTGGTGCTCATTGCGATAGTTCTCAAAATGCCCAGAAAACTCAGGGATCCTTCTTAACGATGTTGCAGCAGAAGTGTTTTTCCCCTTAGTGAAGTATATTTAAATTTCCTAGCAAGAATGATTAACATGTTCTCAATGTGGAGATCTTGTTTTCTCTTAACGGTTGTGTTGCAATGAGGAACAGCCTCTCTACTTGGCCACCTTGCTGTATTGCAGAATTGGGGACTCAAGAGTCAGTCTACACATCTGGGTAAAGCACATGGTACAGATTCCTGAAACTGCACCATTTCAGACTGAAGATGGGGAAGCGGGAAGTTGTTGCATGTCATCATGTTTCTCCAGAACATTTTCCTGCCTATGGAAAAGTATCATGTCAGAGTCAGAGAGCAGATTCTTCTACCTGACATGCTAGCTCTCCACAAGTGTGTTTGTGTGTTTGTATTTGTGTGTTTGTGGTAGCTTCAAACACATAGTTCCCTATCTTCAATCCCGGGAGCTCTGTACCCAGATGTGTGGACTGACTCAAGCATAGTCTTTCAAATAGTATAGTGAAACAGTTAGTACTCTTACTGCTAAAGTACTGGCTCACAGTTTGTGTCCCCTGCCCTGGCCCCACAACACATGTTGGGCAGAAGGGAAACAAGTCCTAACGCCCTGTGTCAAGGAAGAGTTCCTACAGACCCAGAGCTATAACAAGTCCTTCCCGTTGCACCATCTCTTTATTAATGATAGTGAATTTGTAGCAGTATTTGCTCCTTGCTCTCCATACTGTTGATCTGATTCCCTCTTGGGATGTCTGCACTACCAAGCAAAGAAAGTGGGACCAGTTCATCTGCCATGGGCATCTTTAAAGTTTGTGCAATGTTGGCAAAGCATGCTACATTCCAGGAGTTCTGTTGTGCTGGCACAACTCCCTGACCAGATGATCAAGTCAAAAGTTACCAAGGCCACACAAAGTTAGATGAGAGTTTTGCATTCCATCCTATTTCTTTTTTAAAAACAAGGCCACAGAAACTCTTGTTGCATTTTTTTTTCTGCCTTTGGGGGACGTCACTGTTTCCATTAAGAAGCCATAATGACATTAAAGCTGATCTTGTTTAGCAAGGCACATTATAACACTGAAAGTAGCTAAGGGAAATTGTTCCAAACCAGGCTTCCTCTACCTCAGCCCTCCAGATGTTTTGAGACTACAATTCCCATCATCCCTGACCACTGGTCCTGCTAGCTAGGAATCATGGGATTTGTAGGCCAAAAACATCTGGGGGGCCGAGGTTGAAGAAGCCTGTTATAAAGAGTCTGTTATTTTGAGGAAGAAGGGAGAAAAAGAAGCATCCTCTCCCCTCAAAAAAGGGCCCCAGAGTAAAGTACGTCACTTATTTAAAAATCCCACACTAACAACTCAGTGGGACCCAAATGCCTGTCAACTGTTTACATCCACTAAGCATAATGACATGATTAAAATAGGTTGTCATCAGTGCTAGTCCTACTCAGAGTAAGCCCATTAAAATTAATGGGCAGGACTAACTTAGTCCCATTAATTTCAGCAGGTCTGTTCTGAGTAGTTACAAGCTATGCAGCATATTGTGCCAGTAAAAGGAGAATCTCCAAGGTTGCAACCTGGCAGCTCCAACTGGAGGGCAGGGCAGATGTTTCTGGCATGTGAACTGGTTTTCAGTTTCACCTGACTATCTTTTAAAGCCAGTCCTCAATCACAATTCATATTCATTTCAGCAACGAATCCACAGATGCCTGTCAGGATATCTGGATTTCAGATCATACCTTGGGGTCATTCTCATGCCAAGTAAAGTACCAGACAAAACATCCAATTGTTTTGTCCATTCTTTGGTTGCTGTTATTTGTCCTAAAAAGAAGTGCCTTTTAAAATATAATGCTTACCTTGGCTCAGTACAGACAAGCCAATATAAAATGCATTTTTTAAAAAAATGTGGTGCAAATTGGGCAAGGCTTTAAACATCAAAACAGCAGCAAACGAAAACCAAACATTTGGCAGATTTATAGTGCTTTTGGACACTCTTATAAGCTAAGAGAACTATGTGGACTTGTGATGAGGCTTACGCAATAAAGGGATTAAAGTGCATTTTTTTTAATAGAAAGACTAGCAGTAAAGTGAAACAAACTAATTTCAACACAATTCCCATCACATATTACATAGGTGAACAGGACTTCTGGTGTGTGGATCACAGGCTCTGACAAGCTATTTGAATTAAAATTGCTCGTTGAGAATGATGCCCTGAACTTGCATTTCTGTTCAAGAGCAGGGCAATGTAAGTTTGTGCAGGTGCTGAAGCTTACAGTATAGGCTATTTTGGAATGCTGTGCTGCATTCCTGCTTTTTCCCTTCCTCCCAACAAGACAGCAATACATCATGTTATCAATCACATTGTGGTACCTCTGATCAATCCTGAGGTGTATCTGCTTTCTTGCTAAATCAGGGACATCCTGTATGATAATATCCATACAGGGATCCATCTAGGGTAGGTGACAGATACAGAGCTTTAACACACGCTGAGGCAACCATCAGGTTTCATCACAAGCTTTAAAAAGCACAGACACATGAATTATGCTCTCTTTTCTCCAAGTTCCATGGGGATGAACTCACAACAGATTATTTCAGAATGATCCATATGCTTTGTTCAGTTCTTCCTTGCAAGTTGCAATGAAATAAATGAGAGGTGTACTGCTAAATCCTCTAATATCCCCCTTACCTGCTGGGTTACAGTTTCATATATCTGTAGTACAGAATATAGACTACATTTTTTGTTATGGCTATATGAAGGCAAGCTATCCTACTGTATCAGCTTTTGAACATTTTTGCAAGCACCTGCTTGCTAATAATAAAGCCTTAACCAGGTATATATGTATTTCCGAAGCAAGGGAGGCCTTTTCAATGCCGCTGTATAGATCTCTCTTTCTAATAAAATAAGTGGATACATTAAGGTAGCATAAATAATGTTGAAAGCTTCCGTGTACTAAATTATTTCTTTTCCTTTTGCAATAGTTTTGCAGCATTATTGATTGCAATGTTGACGCAAGCTTTGGGGGCAGTGGAGTGTGTGTATGTTCAAAGTAACATCAGGTTCACCTGGGGCAAGTGAATTGCCTTGTGTGAGTAATTTGTTCTCAGTTTCTCTGGAAGACAGCCATAGTTGCATATGAGGAAATTCTCTCTTTCCTCAGTTATCTGAATGTTTCACTACAGTGCCTTCCTGCTATTGTACCAAAAGTCCTCCCAAGGCATTGTCTGTAGGCTGACAACTGTAATGCATTTTCCATCAATGTTATACTGTGCTAAAGTATAAGCAAAATATTGCGACTCCAAAGATCATCTCACTGTGTTTGGGTTGTGTTGGTTTTTTTTAAACTCACTTTCCTATCACATCTTTGCCTGCAAATTACAGGATGAGCTCCTGTAAACTTTTGCACCAAATTAGACAATACAGAGAAAATGAAGCCATCCATCTTAACATCTAAACAGTCGGCGGGTATTTACAGAGACGGCAGATGTTAGGAAGGGCCTTTTGTCATTGTTGAATGCATTTTGGAAGTAAAGATTGCCAGAGGAGAAATTGCAGAGGAAGATAATTTGTCATTAAATGCTCACAATTTGGTTACAAATTATCTCCCTCTTTTTTTTATTTGTGTGGGGGGGCGGAGGCTTCTCTTCTATTTTTAATGTGTGAGATTGAACAAAATTTGAGATCACCTGAATTTTAGTGGCTTTGAGGTTAAAGTGTCTGCTGGATGTGATGACAGTGGTAGAAAGAATGTTGAATAGTTATGGTTTGCACTCAGTTAATACTGTCTGTGGGTACAATGCAGCCAAATTGAAGCACTTTTTCTCTCTCTTCTTTTTGCTAGATAGTAGATTCACGTACAGGGACGCAGGTGGCGCTGTGGGTTAAAGCCTCAGCGCCTAGGGCTTGCCGATCGGAAGGTCGGCGGTTCGAATCCCTGCGGCGGGGTGCGCTCCCGCTGCTCGGTCCCAGCGCCTGCCAACCTAGCAGTTCGAAAGCACCTCCGGGTGCAAGTAGATAAATAGGGACCGCTTACCAGCGGGAAGGTAAACGGCGTTTCTGTGTGCGGCTCTGGCTCTGGCTCTGGCCAGAGCAGCGATGTCACGCTGGCCACGTGACCCGGAAGTGTCTCCGGACAGCGCTGGCCCCTGGCCTCTTAAGTGAGATGGGCGCACAACCCCAGAGTCTGTCAAGACTGGCCCGTACGGGCAGGGGTACCTTTACCTTTACCTTTAGATTCACGTAAGATGTACGTCATATAGACAACACAAACCCACTGATTTCAGAGAGAGAGAGAAAGAGTTAAGTGCATGCTTAACCCATCAGTCAAAATCATTGGGGCTTCATGCTTACACCTGCCTTGACTGTGTGTCTCATGTAAAGATGTGTCTTTTCCATCTTCTGGTTAAAATACAGCACGTTCTAAAATGTAGAATATTTTCAAAGATAGCACTAGGTTACTATATTAAAAACATGCTGCTTTTTGATGTTATATCTCAAAGTTCTTGAAATTAGATAGCACAATTATTATTTTTTGAAAATATATATATTTTGTACTATACGATCCTTTTAAAGAAGAAGAAAAATGTCTACTATGCTTCTTAACTGCCACAAATAATGCAACTCCTCCATGCTGGTATTTATAAATCTCCAGTTTGCATTCCTTCAGCTTCAGCTTTAAATAAGTGCTCTTACTCAAAAGCAAGCACGGTTGGTATTGTTGAATGCAGTTGGTGTGATGGGAGGGGTAGTCCGAAAAATTTGGAGGGCACCAGGTCGGGGGAGGCTGCCTCAGTGACTCTTTGGTGTGATGTGTAAGTCCGTGTATGTTTATGATCCTGCCATTTTGTATGGCTATTGACATTTTAAATACAACCTTGGGAACAATTTGTCCATTGAACGTTTCGGTTGAAAGTTTCCTCACATAAGTACTGCTGAATAAGAGATGCAAAGAACAGTTATCTGTTTCGTTGACAACTAAATAATGTCATAGCCAGTTTATATTGTTTATTTATCCATTTCTACTTGCTTGTGCATAATGAATGTAACAATTAAATAACAGCATCTCTCGCGTTTCCAGGGCATTGCACAAAGTCAAATGAATGTGCTGTAGCAATTGTACAATCTCATATAGGCCAAAGTGGATCGGGTATATTGTTGATATGGCAAATATGTCTGGCAAGGCTCTTTTGTGCGGTCTGCAAGAGACTGAGAGTCTTGATAATCTTAGCTTTTATTTGTAAACGTTAGTTTCTAGTCCTCACGCTTACAGAGATGAATGTCTATAAATCTAACAGCGAAAAGCTTAAATGATCAGAAAACAGGAAGAGAGCAACAGGATGCACAGATTCATTTGTTTTTAAAGTCTACATTTTCCACGAGTTTCAGAGTATTAACTCAGGTTCTTAACATGTGAGGATAAAGACTATCGGAAGAAATACATTGTAAAATAATAAGCACAGTGGGGTGCAACCCACACTTAAGTTCTCCTGTTTTCAATTGAATTTAGGTATTTCAATCTCTGGGTTGTGCACATTACGTATATGCAACAACAGTACTTGGCACCTTTAACGTTCCAGAAAAACGATATGCAAATTGTTTTCTGCAATTAACTAATGATATACTAATTAGCAGCGGCCTTCCAGTTCTTTTCCTGAAGTAGTTGGCCATCCCTCATACAATGTTGCTATCAAATGTTGGGAAGGAGTTTGGGTCCAAGCTACATCAGACTGAAGTCTATGGATATGGAATTTAACTGATTTTTTAAAATTATTATTTGCACTACTTTGTGTGTGTTCATCTCAGCTTGTCCCAAAACTGATCCAGCAAAGCTGGAAAACTTCAGTTAATTGCCGACCATCTCCTGCCATTTGGAAAATCAGGTGTAACTTCATTGAGCACCAAGATATAAAGTGCATCAGTTTTTCTTTCATTCAGTGGTAAAATACAACACAGTTAATCTTACTTGTATGTATAAGGGATGTTCTCGGAAGCAGAAATGTTGAGACCGTCCTGTAATGGGGCACCAGCCTATTGACCATTATTGATTATGGAACCATCTGGTTGAGAGGCAACATACCAGTGAATGCCAGATGCAGGGAGCAACAATAGGAGAGAGCTTTTGCCTTTGTGTCCTGGTCCTTGGCTTCCCAGGAACATCTGGTTGGCCACTGTGGGAAACAGGATGCTAGACTAGATAGCCCTTTGGTGGGATCCGGCAGGGCTTTTCCGAAGCGACACCAAAGATTTCGATTTCCCACATCTGTAAACCAAATGAAAGAACTGTGCCGATCAGATTGCACATTTGGTTAAAATACGGCTCTCTTCCATTTTCTTGCTGGTTGTCAGCAACATTTGCACGCAAGAAACTGAAAAACTAAAATACATGTTTAAGCAAAAAAAAACAAACAAAAAAAAACCTGGTGAAAACACTCTTAAGGTGCAATTCAGCATGGGCAAGAAAGACCCTTTCGTTCTCATGGAAATCAAGCATAACATGCATTTTGGGGTATTTCCAGGTGCTCTAAAGAAAATATCCAGCCTATATTTGCAGCTAGCATTGTACATTATTTACTGCAAAACAAAAAGACGCCTAAAGGGAAAGCAGCTTTTAAATTGCTCAGATATATATATATATATTTTAAACTAAAATTGCTTGTTCAAAATGTTTTAACTTTTTTAAAACAACAACAACTGAGGTTGTATCTTGATATATCCCCCATGTAATGTTTTAATCTCCAATTTAATTGTGATTTTGCTTTTTGTAAAATATTTTTATACAGCTTGTATTATTATAGTATAGCAATAAATCAAAGGGCAACAACTACTGTATGTGTGTGCTTCTTATGTGCTTGTACTTTTTGTGTAATCAGAGGGGTGACATGAAAGGCTCCTGAGAAGCCTCAACAAGAATGCTGCAGCTGGGTTATCCAAGGATCAAATTGCTGCTTACACGACCATCAGCCTGATCCAATTAAAGTGTTCTGGCTGGAGGGCATTAGGTTGGCAAATGCAAGCCACACATGTCCTGTGAAGAAGGAGTCAATGGGACATGTTTAGGACCTTCCCTAAAGGCAAAGGTAAAGGGACCACTGACCATTAGGTCCAGTTGTGACCGACTCTGGGGTTGCGGCGCTCATCTTGCTTTATTGGCCGAGGGATCCGGGGTACAGCTTCCAGGTCATGTGGCCAGAATGACTAAGCCGTTTCTGGCGAACCAGAGCAGCGCACAGAAACGCCTTTAACCTTCCCGCTGGAGCGGTACCTATTTATCTACTTGCGCTTTGATGTGCTTTTGAACTGCTAGGTTGGCAGGAGCAGGGACCGAGCAACGGGAGCTCACCCTGTCACGGGGATTCGAACCGCCAACCTTCTGATCGGCAAGTCCTAGGCTCTGTGGTTTAACCCACAGTGCCACCCACGTCCCTAGGACCTTCCCTAGTCAGCAGGTAATTTTGCAGAATGTCAGTAGGGTATGAGAGGTGGTAGACCTAAACAACCAACCATACCTCCTAAAGTGAACTGTTGGCCAACAAACACTACATTCTCTACTCTATATTCTCTGCTTTCAGTTTGTGTTGTTGGCCTGCTGGGGGATCTGAGAGAGGTGGCAGTATGAGTGTCTTTTAGCCAAACCAATAAAAGATCCTTGTAACACTTGTTAGGCTAAGACGTTGATTATGACAAAAGCATTTGTGGGCTAGAGTCTATTTAAAATGTTATCCTCGGTTGGGAGATAATGCATGATGCATATAGAAGAAAGTGGGGGGAGCACTGGGTTTAAAATAGCAAACAAATGCAAAAACACATCTGTGCCCGTATGGACTGAAAATAAAAAGGAGAACCAGGGCAAAATCTTTCCCTAGTTGGAAACTATAGCTGTCAATCACATTTGGATATTAAAATGTAGAAAGGATAGTCAACTCTTTGGACCACCGAGGAGTACAGTGGTACCTCAGGTTACAGACGCTTCAGGTTACAGACTCTGCTGACCCAGAAATAGTACCTCGGGTTAAGAACTTTGCTTCAGGGTGAGAACAGAAATTGTGTGGCAGCGGCACGGCGGCAGCGGGAGGCCCCATTAGCTAAAGTGGTGCTTCAGAACAGTTTCAGGTTAAGAACAGACCTCCGGAACGAATTAAGTTCTTAACCTGAGGTACCACTGTACTTGGTCCAGCCTTGAAGTCCCTTTGCAGTCAGTCATAAGGGCTCCCAGGATCCACTTCCGTTGTCTGTTTGTTGATCCCCACATCACAGGAATTTGATTTATACACTGTAGAGCATTTTGAGGCATTATAATTAGCTGTGGTTCCTGCATTGTAGGGGGTTGGACTAGATGACCCCCCCAACCCCTTCCAACTCTGCCATTCCATGATACTTATAACTGCCATACACAACCCTGGCAAACACTTTCCGTGTCTCCTCTACAGTGACTGAAGAGCTGAGCTTTAAATGAATGACATTCCTTACCGATGAAAAAGAAAACACCTTGAACACACCCATCACAACTTTTAAAAAACGGAACCAGCAGAAGAGTCGTTTCTTCAAAGCACATCACTGCCCCCTTGAGGAAAGCCTCAGCCTACCCCCCCCCCTCATAATTCTGGCACCGCAGAGACATTCATGTTAACATACCACACACTGTGAGCAAAGTGCTCCTGCTTTGTTGACAACGCAGAGCCAGTTATATTTCCTGTCAAGAGATGCATGGAGCTAATGAGAAAGAAGGAGGAAGAAACCCCAGGATCTGGCAAAGTCCCAAGCAGAGTGCGGCAGTGAGTTGTAAAGTCACATCCACGCATCTGGCTTAACAACATGACCGAATTAGCAATGCATTCCTTTGGAGGATATGCTGCTAATAAGCCCATATGGCTCTGTCTGTCGAATGCTCTTCCATGTTGTTGTTAGTCTTGCATTTAGATAGTGCATCTACGAGCGGTGGAGGATGGCAAATGGGGCACTGCCCTAGCAACCTGGACCAAGGGGAAGATGGCATGTGGCTGGAGCATGCCAAGAGACTGATGGGATGGTGGGGGGTGAGGAATAAAAGCACGAAAGCTGTGCAATCCTAAACCTATTTACTCAAAAGTAAATGCAAGTAGCAGATGTGGTGGTGGGCCTCCATCGCTCACCTGACCTCCCTCCAGCTGAGTCACTACACCAGGACAGAGATGAGAAAAGTTGAGGCAGAGGCAAGGTTGGTGTAGTGCAAAAGCATTGGCAGAGCCAATCTGGTACTCCTGCTGAAGCGTTTGAACTGGGCTGACTACACCAATACCTAGCCCCTCCAGCTCCTTGTCCAGCTATGCAGCAGTCGAAAGGAGGTTAGGTGAGTGGCCCAACCTCACAATGCCTTACCCTACTGGTCATGGTGTTCAGTGGCAATTATTTCCAGGTAAGTAGGCACAACACTGCAGCTAAAGCGCTCCTGCCAGAAGGCTGTTTCAAGCTCAAGGCCCTTATTAAATCCAACATTATCCATGGGTATCATGGATAATGCAAGTCTGTAGCTTGCAAGTTTCCCAAAGCTGAAAAGCTTTATCCAGGAAGTGGGTGGGACTGTGCAACTGTCTGGGCTATCAAGAGTGAAGTGGAAAGTTGATTTGGGAGATAAAGAGTGCAGCATATACCAAGTCTCACTCAGTAGGGTGTGAGAATCTAAAAACAAATAAAAAAGAAATATTCCTTGAATCCCTGTTCAATAGCAACACCCAGCCATTCGTTAATGGCATTGTTCAGTATTTTAGGAACTAGCAAAATGGGCAAGTTCCTGAAGTATCTATTTTAGGAATCTAAAATAGATTCCTAAATATATTAAGAAGTTCTCCTGTGCACAGCCCATTTATTCCAGTGGACTTCTGCAAGAAAGTGTGCTAATAGATTGCACCTTTTTGCCACCACCGTGTGTGTGTATGTGTGTGTAAGTGTGTAACTGGTCGATATCTCTTCCAATGTAATTGTTGGTTGCCTAGAAACATCCCACTTTGATGCACATGGCTGGAACATGTGGGAGAATCAATGTTGTTTACAAAACACAAAGTCATTGTGATGGCAAAAAGCATGAGTCAGCGTGACCCCTGAAAGGGATTGCTGCAGCTGGAAGAGACTCAGCGGACAGAAATGCCTCAGCAACCCAAACGAACTCTCTCGCATGCACCTAAGCCAACATGAGATGCAATATCTCCTCTTGGAAAGGAAAAAAAAAAAAAGACAGGACTCAAAAAAAGCACAAACGCTTCTCTGCTGCCTAGCAACTGACTGTTATAGCAACAGTCTCCATGGAAAAGTGGAGGGTTTGTGAATGAGTTCTATAGTGAGCTCGCTTCAGCTGACATCGCCCCCACCATGGCAAACACTGCAGCCCTCAGTCATTCAAGCAAAACCCTTAATGAAGGCAAATTGGAGACCTGCCTAAATGTGAATTACTGCTTTGGGGGTCACGATTAGATGCCAATTTATAAGCATCAGGGGTGCTGACTAGATTAAGGGAAACAAATTGCCATGTAGGAGCCTGAGAGGCCATGAAATCAAGATAAAGTTTTCATTCATGGAGGGATGGGGCTCTTGTGGTCCTCTAGACATTGTTGGACTCCAGCTCCTATCAGCCCCCAGCCAGCATGGCCAATGGATGATGGGAGTTGTAGTCCAACAACAAATGAAGAGCCACAAGTTCTCCGGAGCTGCAGGGTTTTTTCAAAACAGTTTTATTACCTCACCATGTGGAGCAGGCCACATGCTGCCCATCACACCTGCCAGATGAGCAGGGTATAAATAATAAAATTATTATTATTATTATTAGCCTGCCCTGTGGATGACCTGGATCATTGACAGCTCGTTGACAGCTATGGACCCATGGGAAAAGTCTCCCACCAATCCCATAAAGGAAAACAACAAAAAACAACAACGTTGCATTTATATTCTACCATTCTTCTAAAGAGCTCAAGGTGGAGTGCACATTTTTCTCCCCCTCCATTTTCTCTTCACAACAACCCTGTGAGGTAGGTTAGGCTGATAGCAAGCTTCAGAGCTGATTTGGGATTTGCCCCCGGTCTCCCAGGTCCTTGTCCAGCATTCCAGCACTCCGCACTGGCTATGACTTAGGAAAGCATGGGAGTTCCATATATTTCCTTTGCTCTGAGATATATTAGATCAGGGGTCAGCAAACTTTTTCAGCAGAGGGCCAGTCCACTGTCCCTCAGACCTTGGGGGGGGGGGCAGACTATATTTTTTTGGGGGGGGGGAATGAACAAATTCCTATGCCCCACAAATAACCCAGAGATGCATTTTAAATAAAAGGACACATTCTACTCATGTAAAAACACACTGGTTCCCAGACCGTTCGCGGGCCAGATTTACAAGGCAATTGGGCCAGATCCGGCCCCCGGGCCTTAGTTTGCCTACCCATGTATTAGATGAAGCCTCTGGAGTTAATGCATTTTATCCAAGATTGCACAATCAACCACCCCTTTGATTAGATGTATAGTTTATTTTTACTTAATCTTTCCGCCCCTTAATTCTTACTGGACACCACAATGTAGTTTTAACTAGACACAAAGCACACAGACAATACGTAAACCATATTGCGTAGCAATGCATAAAAGCCAATAAAAAGTCCCTCCAGGGAAACCAAGGGTATTCATTTATGCTCTTACATTAATTCATGATTTTGCAATCTATAGCTATAATCTGAAAACGTTTACTCCAAATCTTTCTGGTCATTGCAGCAAATGATGTCACTTTGTACAGGGTAATTAATAAATATATCCATGGAAGTAGAGCATAGACGCACAGAACAACAGTCCCTAAAGTAATACATATCCACTAATATAGATGCGTGACATTTCCCCTACAGGAGTGTGCATTGGTGTCAGAGGAAAGTATTGGAACCCTGTACCAGCCCTACTTACAAAAGCTGTATTTTCACTGGTAATTGATCATAAATTTGCCAAGTATGGTGTTCAACAGTCCTCAGTCTTTAAACAGCAACATACTCGATATTAAATTCTATGGTGCTAAATTTGGAGCAGATTATGCCTTCGGAATTAAAAACATATCTCCGCTCTGCAGATTCATTGGCTTCTTACCAAGAAACCACTGTCTTTGTATTTAACACAGATGTGAAAAACACCAATGTGAAAAACGCCAACTCCAGGCACGCCTGGAAGAAGCGGACCATTTGGATCCCTTCCAGTCGGGATTCAGGCCTCATCATGGGACTGAAACTGCCTTGGTCGCACTGGTTGATGATCTCCGGCGGGCTAGGGACAAAGGTGAGAGCTGTTTCCTAGTTCTGCTGGATCTCTCAGCGGCGTTTGATACCATCGACCATAACATCCTTCTGGACCGTCTTGAGGGGCTGGGAGCTGGGGGCACTGTCCTACAGTGGTTCCGCTCCTTCCTCCTGGGCCGTGTTCAGAAAGTGGTGGTGGGGGATGAGTGTTCAGACCCCTGGGCTCTCATTTGTGGGGTGCCTCAGGGTTCTGTCCTCTCCCCCATGCTTTTCAACATCTACATGCAGCCGCTGGGAGATCATCAGGAGGTTTGGGCTGGGTGTTCATCAGTATGCAGATGATACCCAGCTCTACCTCTCTTTTAAATCAGAACCAGTGAGGGCAGTGAAGGTCCTGTGTGAGTGTCTGGAGGCGGTTGGAGGATGGATGGTGGCTAACAGATTGAGGTTGAATCCTGACAAGACAGAAATACTGTTTCTGGGGGACAGGAGGCGGGCAGGTGTGGAGGATTCCCTGGTCCTGAATGGGGTAACTGTGCCCCTGAAGGACCAGGTGCGCAGCCTGGGAGTCATTTTGGACTCACAGCTGTCCATGGAGGCACAGGTCAAATCTGTGTCCAGGGCAGCTGTTTACCAGCTCCATCTGGTACGTAGGCTGAGACCCTATCTGCCTGTGGACTGTCTCGCCAGAGTGGTGCATGCTCTGGTTATCTCCCGCTTGGACTACTGCAATGCACTCTACGTGGGGCTACCTTTGAAGGTGACTCGGAAACTACAACTAATCCAGAATGCGGCAGCTAGACTGGTGACTGGGAGCGGCCGCCGAGACCATATAACACCGGTCTTGAAAGACCTACATTGGCTTCCAGTATGTTTCCGAGCACAATTCAAAGTGTTGGTGCTGACCTTTAAAGCCCTAAACGGCCTCGGTCCAGTATACCTGAAGGAGCGTCTCCACCCCCATCGTCTACCCCACCACCACTAAGGTCCAGCTCCGAGGGCCTTCCGGTGGTTCCCTCACTGCTACCTGACATTCAGAAGACATCTTAAGGCAGCCCTGTTCAGGGAAGTTTTTAACGTGTGATTTTACTGTATTTTTGGTTTTTATGGAAGCCGCCCAGATTGGCTGGGAAGGCCCAGCCAGATGGGCAGGATATAAATAATAAATTATTATTATTATTATTATTATTATTATTATTAAGCCAGTTAAAGAAGGCCCTGTGGTTCTGAATGCCCAGTCCTGGGAAGGATGAGCCCACAGTTGAGTCGGGAGTAAGGAAGCCCTTTAGAAAGTGATCTGGAGCAAATGGGCAGAGCAAGGGAAGTGGTTCCTCGGGTTACAAACTCCTCTAACCCAGAAGTAGTTGCTCTGGGGTGCAAACTTTGCCCCAGGATGAGAATGGAAATTGTGTGCCAGCGGCCCAGCAGCAGCGGGAGGCCCCATTAGCAAAAGTGCACCTCAGGTTAAGAACGGTTTCGGGTTAAGAATGGACCTCTGGAACAAATTAAGTTTGTAACCCAAGGTACCACTGTAAAAGGCAGTGAGTGTGTATCCACACAAAGTCCTGGTATCAGAAGTGGAAGGCAAGGGTGTTCAGTACCCTGTAGAGGCTCCAGGTAACTGTCAACTTGTTTTGACAAGCCTGATGACCTCTCTTAGGTTCTGTCCCTTTGGTGTAGAATGGCTATCCTTAAAGGGTCAGCCTCCTGGCTTGAAGCCAAGCACTCCATCATCTTTCCATCATCTCTTCCTGCACACAGTACCTGTGACACCGAGCAGATTCACCACCTGAAGCTCCTGGTGAGGTTCAGCTCATAGACTGTAGTCTTTGAAGGTCCTAGCTCAGAGGTCTCAGGTTTCAAGATTTTAGGTACTGGTTTCCCTGGACTCAGCATCCAAATCTAGTATTTCAGTGGGTGATGCTACTAATGCCATCCCATTTGAATCAATGTCCAAATCACTGCTAGTAGTCTAGGTCACAACACTGAGTAAAGTTCCTTTGATCGTAGAGGTTCCTCTGCACTTACAAGGGATGTGGAAGAATGAAGTTCAGAATGACATCTGGTCATGTTGTGCCCAATCACATTAACAAGTTATTTGGATTGCTGAGACCTACCACTTGCTCTTTGGAACCTTTCCTTTCCTGGCTAGTGAGATCTGCCAGGGATGGGATTTGTATATGGACCTCAGAGGTCATTTATGCTGCACTAGGAAACGGAGCAGCTCTTGCCAGTGTGGTGTAGTGGTTAAGAGCAGTAGACTTGTAATTTGGTGAACTGGGTTTGCGTCTCCGCTCCTCCACATGCAGCTGCTGGGTGACCTTGGGCTAGTCACACTTCTCTGAAGTCTCTCAGCCCCACTCACCTCACAGAGGGGAGGAAGGGAAAGGAGAATGTTAGCTGCTTTGAGACTCGTTAGTGTAGTGATAAAGCAGGATATCAAATTCAAACTCTTCTTCTTCTCACCACCCTGAAGGAATAGGTGGTAAAAACCACTGCTGAGAAAGCCACATTAAAGAATTTTTCGCACAATGTCAAGTTCTCAGAGCAAGTGGTGTCTTCTCAGCTCCAGACAGTCTTCGAGGACAAAACAAAGGCCACCAAAATTTAGCATCAAAACTAACGGGGGGAGGGGGCAGCCTCCACAAAAACATATCAGCAAAGGTGGTCTCAGTGGCCAGAAGTAATTTGATTTTCTCCCAGGCTGTGGCAGCTTCACCTGCCCTATCTACAGAAACTAGACCTTGCATTGGTGTGAAATGTGTAGTTAGGCCTTCCTAGCCTGAGATAACAGGATCCAAGTCACAATGGAAAAAAATAATGTTGAACAATAAGCAAGATGCAGAACAGATCCCAATACCTAACATTTCACTTCAGTACCACAGAGCTCCAACCATCTATAGCACTTTCAGATGGGACATATGGTTCGAATGGCACATTGAGGAACAAGCCACCCATGAAAAGTAGAAAACACTATTGAATGATCATAATATGAACAAAGGCCTACAGAGATTCTTCCTATTAATTGACTCTCTGATGGGTTACATTCCAGAAATTCTGTATGTCTCTGGACCATGAAATGAATAACCTTCTTTAATAAAACAATGAGTATCCAACAATTTCTTCCAGATGCTATATGTTTCATGAGTGCTTTGTCAGGTTTCTTCCATCAAGCCTCATAGTTCTCCATATGGGATGGACAAGATATTAGAGACAGTCCACACACACATTTTTGTGTGTGGCCGTACTGAGTGTGGAAATGACTTGCTGACTCACATACCACCCACCTCAAATCTTCAGCTGAACAACCTACGCTGGGTGTTCCTCCATAAGTGTCAGTAATTAGAGGGGGAGCAACGGAGCAACTTTCTCTTTCCTCATGAAATTTTTGCTCCTTTGGGGGCTCCCTTTTGTGAATGCAGTGGCCTAGCTGCTGACTGTGGGACATGGTTCACAACATGCAACACCATTGTTCAAACATCTACACTGGCTGCCCATTTACTACTGAGCCGGGTTGAAGGTCTGTGAATTAATTTATGAAGCCTTGAACAACTTAGGTTCAGTGTATCCTTATATCCCTATATTCGAGGTCAAGCACTGAGAACATCTGCAGGGATGTCGTTGGTCATCCCTTAAGTTGAGAAGGTTCATTGGACATCAACACAAAACCGAGTCTATCTTCCCAGTCCTGTGGGAATGGCACCTTCTGTTTTACTTTACTTGAAAAAGTAACTGAAAACTTTTCTATGCCACCAGGTCTATGCAGATGGGTATGAAAACATCTTTGGTAATGGTTAGCTGATTATCTATGATTTTGAATATTTACATGGTATATATATATATATATATATATATATATATATATATGATTCATATGATCAAAGGATGACCATAGAATCATAGAATCATTGAGTTGGAAGGGACTCCAAGGGTAATCTAATCCAACCCCTTGTATTCCTGGGTATTGTGGCCTTACAGTGCAATCCTATGCACTCTTATGCAGAAGCAAGCCCCACTGTCTTCAGTAAGCCCCATGGACTTCTGAGCAAATGCACAAACTCTAAGGACTGCAGCCTGAGTTGATTAATGGTATGGATTTTAATTGATTCATTAATTACATCTGCCTGTCTTTCCATATGAATAAAACAATCATTCTTGAGTGTGAGAGGAAAGAAGTGTCGTCTCTTCTGGTTGGGAGGGGGGCAACTGCCTTTGGTGATTTTTATAATTGTTTTTATTAAACTCTTTCTTTAAAAGTCTGCTGCACATTTAAGTAGAGGACCTCTTTTGAAAATCCCAGGTCTCCCACGTTGACTCATCTCAATTCTTATGTGAGTGTTATGTGGACCAGAGTTGCGCTGAGAAGGCTTCCCTCTAACAACATCTCCCTCTCTTATAATATTAGAACCTGGGACCATCCAATGGAGCTGAATGTAAGAAGATTAAGGCAGACAAGAAGGAAGTCCTTCTTCATACAGTGCATAGTTAAATTACGGAATCCATTCCTGCACGATGGCCACCCACTTGGATGGCTTTCAAAGAGGATTAGTCAAATTCACAGGGGAGAGGGCTCTCGCTGGCTACCAGCCATGATGACTATACTCTGCCTCCACTGTTGGAAGATGCTTCTGAATATCATTTGCTGGGAATCAGAAGTAGGGAGCTGCTGCTGCTACATTCAGTTCCTGCTTGCGAGCATCCCATATAGATGTCAGGAGGATCCCGAAAGAACATGATGCTGGACTAGATGGTCAGATCCAGCAAAGGCTTCTCATGTGTTCTTATAAACAAACATCTGAACAGATGGGACCTGTGTGTGTACAGTTGTGCCTTAAATGATCAGGGTTCCAGATCTGGGGGAAAACTTTGCATGTACATTGTACAGACACCAAAGGAGAACTGATGTAATACCCACCATTCCCTTAACTTCAGTATTTTAATTAAGGCGAAAAATGTGCAATTTAATGATATTTCTAATCTCCTAACTTTTCCTTTTCCATTAATACAAGGGTGGGGAAGTTCTGGCCTTCCAGACAGCAGAGGATAGCATGGGGAAAGGGGGACACCACCACTCGCCTGACCTCTGGACACTCACGTTGCTGTTGCTTATGAGGAGGTAGAAGGGGGGAGGCACGAATGAGTAGGGAGGTGTGGCGCAAACACACCAGAGGAGACAATCAGGTGCTCCTCGCAGTATGTTTGTGCTGCACCAATTTCCCCGCCACCTCCCCACTCCTTGCTCCCTGCCCCCCTGTACCATTCCTGTGTCAGGAGTTGAGCCTACACTCGAGTAGGACCCTGGCAGAGACACATGCCCAACTGGTATGTTCTCTCCCTCCTGGTCAATCGTTCTGGAGCTTCAAAAGCTTTCTTTTGCCTGAACATCACAGTGACTAGTGCCAACCGACACCAGCACACTTAGAGATGCGCAGAGTTTGCGCATTTCGCGTGACAGACCTCAGCAACTCAGCATTTTGGCTAATCTACTTTATTTACATATAAACACATACGGAGCACTGCAACATGGTTCCCTCTCTCTCTAGCATCAGACAGCAAACAGAAAAAGAACAAAGGACAACAGCCCCACTTCACGGAACACAGCAACACAAACATCCTGTCTCTGTAACATCCCACTCCGTGGAGTCAAAACATATATCGTCGTGTGATAGACAAAAATCCCATGACTGCAATCACGGAGCAGGAATTCTAACACCCTGATGTCAGGGACTGGACTGAAGAGGGATGGTGGGGCTGCCCCTCCTCCTCCTGAACCTTCCCAAGAAAAGGAGGACAGCGGATTGTAGAAGATCATGACTCTGAGACAGAAAAAGGACAGAGCTGAGAGATAATGCAGCTGGAGGAGGGGGGAGCAACAGACCCAGAACAGCTGGCTGACATGTTATCATTAGAAAGCATTCCTGATCCCCCTTCTCCTAGAACCAGGAGGGCTGTGAAAGTGGGAGAGCAGAAAACAAACAGACAAAGGGCCTTACGCAGCCACCGTATAAGAGATGGAGCTGCTGACGACTGAGAGTAAAGGGGGGGGGGAGGAAATTACTTGGAACAACACCATTATTTAATAGGGACTATAGTCCTTTGTCTCTCTGTGTGAATAATGAATAAATTACAGTGGTAAGGACTCTTCTTGTTTACCTGCTTTTTTAGCTGCCACTGGGGGAGGGATAAGATTCGCTGAACCTTGACGCCTGAAAGCAAAAGCAATGAAACCAAAACCATCTGGGTGCCTCCACTCCACCCCACCATCCACAACTGTCTCCAGACATTCTTGGACTCCAAGAATAGCTGCAGCCAGCCTGGCCAATGATCAGGGATGGTGGGAGTTGGAGTCAAAGTACATCTGGAGGACCACTCGGTTCCCATCCCTGCATTAACAATTCTAGGTAAAGGTAAAGGGACGCCTGACCATTAGGTCCAGTCGTGACCGACTCTGGGATTGCGGTGCTCATCTCGCTTTATTGGCCGAGGGAGCCGGTGTACAGTTTCCGGGTCATGTGGCCAGCATGACTAAGCCACTTCTGGCAAACCAGAGCAGCGCACGGAAACACTGTTTACCTTCCTGCCGGAGCGGTACCTGTTTATCTACTTGCACTTTGACGTGCTTTCGAACTGCTAGGTTGGCAGGAGCAGGGACCAAGCAATGGGAGCTCACCCCGTCGCGGGGATTCAAACCGCCAACCTTCCAATTGGCAAGTGCTAGGCTCTGTGGTTTAACCCACAGCACCACCCGCGTCCCTTGACAATACTAGCTGCATGCTAATGTGGTTGGGATCTGTTTTACAGCAGCCTGAGAGATTTATCATGCTGGTTTGAAGAACCAGGTCTGGAGTCTCTGGTGGCCCGAGACAGTCAAAAAACAAGATCAAGGAGCAACTGTTCATCTGAGCCTGTTCAGCAGCGGCACCTGCTTGCTGCTCCTGGCATAACCAACTCATGTTAAAGCTCATTCTTTCACCTTGGCAAGCCAAACATTTTTGGTCAGTTCTAGGCTCTTGGGTTAGTGGTGGGTCTCTTTCCAGTGTCTGTGGGTCTTGGCAGTTGCCCAATGCTACTGATTTCTGGTACCAGGCCTGGTGCCATGTCTGCCAGTGGGTTGGAAACATGAAAAAGTAGCAAAACACAGTGCTTTTGTGGAGTAAGCTAAAATCAAGATACCCACAATGTGCTTTCTGCAAACCCTTTCAGATGTTGCTGTTTGCAAAACATCTTCCCAGGGATTAGAATTACAAGACTGCCTAATGGCTGAATGCAAAATGTCATTTAAAGTCTTGGAGAGGGTTCAAAATATACAGTGGGAAATCTCAGAGTGGAGTTGATTTGGATGTTACCGCTGGGCCCCCACTGAGCTGTTGTCCCCTCTTGAACCAAATCTCACTGTTGAAAGGCTTAGCAACTTGTGTGCTAGCCACTGTAACTATGCTTTGAACCACAGCATAGTTTCACCTGCTGGTTTTTTTTTTGTTTGTTTGTTTTTTGTACAAGTCAGAAGCGTGTGTATGTTTTCCCCAGTCACTTGGCAACTTTATTAGAATATTTCCAAGCACACATTTTTAGACATTTTCAGAATAAGAACTAAAGTTTCCAAACTAGCAAGGGCCACAGAATGCCTGGGCTTCCAAATGAAACCTAATTCCTGATGGATACACACACACACAATGTAACACTGGCTTGGCTCTCTAAATGAAAAGTGGCTTTTGACAATAAAAACCAGAAATAGTGTGGTGAACATTCACTTAAACCATCTTCAGCTCTTCAGAGCCAAGAATCTTCAAAAAGAAAGGAGAAAGAATGCAATCTGTTATCCCAACAGCTGTCAACACTGAGAAGCAGTGGACAGAGGAATGCTGGGGTAAAAAATATTTGGGACTTTTTCAGAGCAGAAATGATAACATCAGCAGCTGGAGCATGCGGGCAATTGATGTTCCCTCCTTGGTCTGGCAAGCGAATGAGGTGATAACAAAGATCCCAAGTTTGTTTGTGTCAGATCAGCATAAAGAGAGTCCAAAAATTAGGGGAAATTATCAAGCAGGGACTAGGTATTCCTTTCCTTTCCTTTAGTGGGGTCCCTACTTCATGCTAGCAGTTTGAAGGGTAACATTTCTTTACAAGACATTGTTTGCATTTCTAATTAAAACATTTGGTTTTTGTTAGAACTCAGTAGGTGAACTTGCCCCCCTCTCTTCCTCCTCTGCACTCACCCCCTGTGTACCTACTAAACCTCTGGGTTTCCCCCAATCCTACAGGGGATGCAGTGCTCTTGGCATAGCTCAAATGCCCACCCTACACAGCATGTGCCCTAACTGTGTACAATAAGCCAGTCAATCATCTAACTATTTTCTTGTACATTAAACTGGAGTCATTGTCAAATACATCTTATTAGCAGCCCCATACCCAGAGGGACGCGGGTGGCGCTGTGGGTAAAACCTCAGTGCCTAGGACTTGCCGATCGTATGGTCAGCGGTTCGAATCCCTGTGGCGGGGTGAGCTCCCATCTTTCGGTCCCAGCTCCTGCCCACCTAGCAGTTCAAAAGCACCCCTAAGTGCAAGTAGATAAATAGGTACCGCTTTATAGCGGGAAGGTAAACAGCGTTTCCGTGTGCTGTGCTGGTGCTGGCTCGCCAGAGCAGCTTTGTCACGCTGGCCACGTGACCCAGAAGTGTCTCCGGACAGCGCTGGCCCCCGGCCTCTTAAGTGAGATGGGCGCACAACCCTAGAGTCAAACATGACTGGCCCGTACGGGCAGGGGTACCTTTACCTTTAACTTTACCCAGTGTTACTTGGGAATTCGGGCGGGGGGGGGGGTGATCAGTGCAGTTTTGAAATCAGCAGTGAATATCAGTACAGTTTTGAAAGGTTCAGTCAATCATCTTGATTCAAAATGGCATCCAACTGTATGCAGACATCCTCGATCTCAGAAAAGTTGGTTATAGTTTTAAGAGGTGCTCAAATGAATAGCAAACAAACAGCTTTCCAAAAACAACAACAACAGTAGACTGGATTTAAAAAAGAAGAAAGAATGCTTTCAATTCTGTTTGAACCTGTTTTTCAGATTAGTCATGAACTTTTTACAAGCACTGAGGGCTTAATTATGCTCATGTATTTAAAGAAAAGTCTGCAGAGAGATCCTTGCTGGGAGGAGGGATAAAGGGGTATTTAATATGTGAAAGTCATTCATGGGGTCATTAGCAGAAAAACAAATGCTTGAATGAATGAATCAACATATTTTTGAAAGATTCTTTCTGTGTACCACAAGTTTTTGAGAGGTGTGTACATTTTGGAGAGCTCCAGCTGGCCACATGTCCCCTCAGCAAGCACCTGTTTCAAGAGATTGGTGGCTTTGGGAGGTAATGAAACCTGGTTCTTGACCCCACATCACAAATGTGGTTCTGTGTATGCCATATTTGTTTATTTTTAATGTTTCACAGCCACCACACTGGCACTTACAGGAATAGACCTTCTTTTACAGAGTCACTCTAGGAAAATTTACTCAGAAATAAATCCCACACCATTCAATGGGATTTAATTCCTATGGAGTAGGAGCCACACAGAAGTTTGTTTTCATGTGTCTGCGTGGAGGAAAAACATTCCTGTCAGCCCTCACCCTGCCCCAGTATTGCACATTCCACTGTCGACTTCTGCACATTTGTCATGACATCTGAGAGCAGGGTGGAATCTAGACACATAAAAAAATCCTTTTTTTAATAAAAAAAACCCCACACGTTTTAAATATATATTGAATTTGCCATTACACTCACCATCGCCACCTAGTGTCACATTTGTATAATGCACTTAAAACACACTTAAAATGTTATATTTGAAGTTACATTTGTTGTTGTTTAGTCGTTTAGTTGTGTCTGACTCTTTGTGACCCCATGGACCAGAGCACGCCAGGCACTCCTGTCTTCCACTGCCTCCCGCAGTTTGGTCAAACTCATGCTGGTAGCTTCGAGAACACTGTCCAACCATGTCGTCCTCTGTCATCCCCTTCTCCTTGTGCCCTCCATCTTTCCCAACATCAGGGTCTTTTCCAGGGAGTCTTCTCTTCTCATGAGGTGGCCAAAGTCTTGGAGCCTCAGCTTCAGGATCTGTCCTTCCAGTGAGCACTCATCCATTTCCTTAAGAATGGATAGGTTTGATCGTCTTGCAGTCCAGGTGGATCACGTTTGGTCAAAACTCTCCACTATGACCTGTCCATCTTGGGTCCTGCTTGGCATAGTTCATAACTTCTCTGAGTTATTCAAGCCCCTTCGCCCCAGCAAGGCAGTGATCCATGAAGGGGTGAAGTAACATAGAATGATCCAAAAAGCCCTTAACGACAGAACAGGCAGAAGATAATAAGCGGTATGTTGCAACGGCTGTGAAGGCTGCAGCAGATAAGAATCTATCATGCGTTGGAACAGAGCCTTACAGTGCATTGGTCAGCATGCGCTGATCTACACACATAAAACAAATTCACTCACAGGCGTATTCCAAAAACCCATCCTTCTGTGTAATGACGTGTGGATCCAGAATTGGCCTCCACAGTCACTTACGGACCCATTGTTAAAACCGTGTTTATGGAAGACAATCTTATACTCACACCTCGGGTTAAAGTTGCTTCAGGTTGAGTGTTTTCGGGTTGCACTCCGTGGCGACCCGGAAGTAACGGAGCATGTTACTTCCGGGTTTCGCTGCTCGCGCATGCGCAGATGCTCAAAATGATGTCACGCGCATGCACAGAAGCGGCGAATCGTGACCCGTGCACGCGCAGACATGCAGACACGGGTTGCGTTCTCTTCAGGATGCGAACGGGGTTCCGGAATAGATCCTGTTTGCATCCAGAGGTACCACTGTACTCGGCTACGAGTGATCGCTAAAGAAGAAGGCAACACCACCTGGCAGCCATGCATATAGCACTGATGAAAAAGAGCCCTTTGTATGTACAGTGGTACCTCGGGTTAAGAACTCAATTCATTCCGGAGGTCTGTTCTTAACCTGAAACTGTTCTTAACCTGAGGTACCACTTTAGCTAATAGGGTCTCCCGCTGTCGCCGTGCTGCCATGGCACAATATCTGCTCTCATCCTGAAGCAAAGTTCTTAACCTGAAGCACTATTTCTGGGTTAGCGGAGTCTGTAACCTGAAGCGTCTGTAACCAGAGGTACTACTGTATATAGGACTCTCTCTCTCTCTCTCAAACAGGAATTCTGGGCCAATCAAGGTGTCCTATAACAAAGGAGAGCCCTAGGTTCACAATGACCTTTCTGATCGACTGAACGTGTGGTCAATGGGTAGTGTGGCCAGCAGATGCAATTGCATTCAGGGGTGTGACCAAAGGGCACGGTTTTTGCTCTCTTCCCATGCATTTGATCACTAAATAAGTTGTGCATACAGCCGTACGATTTGCATTGATAATGGGACCCCTTGGCCGAACCATTCTCTGATTCAAGGGTTCAGTAGAACCCGCAGAGACTTCTCCTTTGATCTGAAGTTTGCCTTCATCTTTTTTCATAGAGGTCTTGCTCTCGGTACAAGCGTTTGCTTCCTCTGAGGCCTACAAAGCCCGGTGAAAACACGTTTTGGAAGCCCATCATACACTCTAATCAGGCATAATGCAATCAGTTGAATACTGCAAGCATGCAGTTTGCCAAGGAAGCAAAAGGGGGAAGGTGCAGTCCCATGGCCCTGACCAGCCCCCTCCAAGGCTTCCCTTACAGAGTTGTGTAAACGTGCATCTGTTCTTTATTCTCATTCAAATGAATGCAAACTTCAGCTTCAGGAAGAGAAGGGAGGCACAACAGCCTTCATGGAGCAACCCAACCTACACTGACGTCACCATAGCTGATTGCTCCAAATTATTGTCCACGGTCAGCAGAAACCTAAAAGCATCTGTGATATATTTTTTTTTACAATGCCAGGTCTGTCCAGCTATAGATGTCGTTGCCACTAATTGCTTATGCATAGGTTTCCAAAGACGTACACTTTCATCAGTCGAAAGCCTCCTGTGGAAAACCAACAATGAGCTCAGTGGGTTGATGCAAATGAGCCCAGGCAATTGAGAGCTGAGGCTTTCTCAGTGGCAAGTACCACATTTTTCATTGGTTTATGTAGGGACTTGTAACGGTTTTACTTGATGGCTGGGTTTTTCAGGAAATACGCAGCATGTTAATTTCTCGAGCAGCCAAATTAGCCTGTGGCTGGAGACCTCCATGGCAGTACAGAAGCAAAATGATTTTGTCTCAACAGATTAGTCGCTACTTACGTTTTAACAAATTACCGAGCTGAAAACTTTCTGTCTATTTGAAGAGAACGTAGTATTGATCAGGCTCATATTCCACCCAAGCTCACATCATTTTCTATGGGTTAAAAATCACCCAGCTCTAACTCTTCCAGAGTAAAAAAGTTTTTTTAAAAAAGGTCAAGGACCCCTGGATGATTAAGTCCAGTCAAAGGTGACTATGTGGTTGCGGCGCACATCTCGCTTTCAGGCCAAGGGACCCGGCATATGTCCTCAGACAGCTTTCTGGGTCATGTGGCCAGCATGACTAACCCACTTCTGGCACAACGGGACACTGTAATGGAAACCAGAGCATACGGAAACGCTGTTTACCTTCCCGCCGCAGCAGGACCTATTTATCTACTTGCGCTGGTGTGCTTTCAAACTGCTAGGTTACCAGGCAGAGGGAGATCTGTGGTGCAGCTACCACCTTTTCTAAGCCACTCTTGGTGGCGATAAAGAGTCTTGCTCCTCCATTTTTTCTTTTTTCATTCCCTTGCATTATTTGCTTTGGATCCTTCCCTTTCAGTGGGTGAGGATTAACTCCAGATGCTTCTAGACTGTCACTATTTACAGGCAGGCTGGGGTGCTGTAGTGTCTGGGTGCATGTTGGGTGAATGAAGGAGTCTTAAGTTCCTTTACCCACAAAACTCCCTTGGACATCAGCAAACCTCCCTGTTTTCAGACCCAACACCCATGGAGCAGCCTGGCATGGCAGCCATGGAAGCTGAAATCTCCATGGACTAACTGCAGACCTCATTCTCTGTAGGTAGGTGGACCACTTGCAGAAAGGGTGGTCCTTAATATCATGTGACCCCTGTGATATTCTCCTAAGGGCCATCAGAATGCACCCTTAGTATGTTTTAGATCAGGCTTCCTCAGCCTCGGCCCTGGGGATCATGGGAGTTGTAGGCCAAAAACATCTGGAGGGCTGAGGTTGAGGAAGCCTGTTTTAGATTGATTGATAATACAAAATCAAACAATGTAAAAATAAAACCCACAAAAGAGTAATAAAATGCAGTTAGCGTAAGGGTCTACGAATTATCTGTTATTACGTAACTATTTCCTTATTACAACCTCAGGCTGATGTTTCTGGAACGTTCTAAGAACATTTCACAGTACTTGGTTACCATTGTCTGCCCAGTGAGCCATTTCCTATCACAGCAGTAATTTTCTTGTAATAATGATCTTGTGTGCATGTTTTTTTGTTTTAAAAGGCACATCCGTGGTTCAATTAGGAATTCCACCTTCCGAGAATTTTGTGATTCTGTGGTAAAAAATTCTCTCTCAGGACAAAATTTTGGTTTTATGGAATTACAGCTGAGGAGAAAAGAGCAGGGGGATAAGAGAGCAACTGGCCCTCAAAAATGTTGAGGATTATGGCAAAGGTGAGTTTGAAGTAAACAACCCACCAAAAATTAAACTGACTATAATTTCTCAGCAAATTTATAAAGGCTGGCTTGCATATTATGGACTTGGTGAATCTCCAGGTGGTTGTATAATAAAGAGAAAATGCTTGGTAGGAGACCAAGAAAACCATTCATAAATTGTGGTCGCTTTGTGATCCCAGTATGGCTACATCCATCAGGGGCAAAACTGCCTCCTTTAAGCTCTTTTAAGCATTCAGGTACAATGTCTGTGTGTTTCTGCCAAAGAAAAGCCAACTACCATTAATGGCAAGATATCACATCTTGTTCCATTTATTCAGGTGATTAATAGTGTTCATTGTACTGGATCTAAAGGAGCTGGTCCTAGAAAGCATAGGAACTCAGGAAGAGCCTGTGGATTATCGAGTCCAGCAATCCTATTCTCATAGTGGCCAACCAGGTGCCTGTGGAAAATCTTCTAGCACAGCAGTAGTTTTCCCACCGGCAGTTCCCAGCACTGCCTCTGATAGCAGACCCTCCAAGTGTCCCTATTTTCCAGGGACGTTCTGATTTAGAGAAGCTGTCCCAGTTTCTGATTTGATCGTGGAATGTCCCACTTTTCCTTAAAGGTAAAGGTAAAGGGACCCCTGACCATTAGGTCCAGTCGTGGCCCACTCTGGGGTTGCGGCGCTCATCTCGCTTTATTGGCCGAGGGAGCCGGCATACAGCTTCCGGGTCATGTGGCCAGCATGACTAAGCCGCTTCTGGTGAACCAGAGCAGCGCACGGAAACGCCATTTACCTTCCCGCCGGAGCAGTACCTATTTATCTACTTGCACTTGATGTGCTTTCGAACTGCTAGGTTGGCAGGAACACTTTTCCTTAGGATGTCCCTGTTTTCGTTGGAGAAACGGTGGAGTGTATGAAGTTATCTGACTCCCCGCGCCGTCTGAAGACAATCCTGTACAGGGAATGAGACTTCCCTATTTTCATCGGAGAAGTATTGGAGGGTGTGTAATAATGGAGGTAAATCCTAGCCATCATGGCTTGTAGGCAGCATCGGAGGAAGCCTTTCAGGCACCTGGGATGGGGCACACCGCCCATAGCGGTGGGGCTGTCAGCGCTCATAAGGACAGAATGGAGTGCTCGGCATCCCATGCCATCCCTATGGGCGACGCCACGTGCTGCAGCCCTATGGGCGCCGCCCTGTGTCATCCCTATGGGTGCTGCACACCATGGGGCATGCAGCGCCCATAGGGACAAGACTGTGCCCCTAGGGAAGATACGGGGTGCATGGCACCCATAGGGACAGGGGGCGTGGCGCCCATATGGGGCCTCAGCCACCCTACAGCTGGGGGGGAGGTGGGTGGACAGGGCAGAGCCTGCAGACACCAGGACACATGGCTCGTGCATGCTGCAGGCCCCGCAGTGACGAGTGCCACCCGCCATTTTGTCACCCCCTGTCAAGGTGGCAACAGGGGCGGACCTTCCCCCCCCTCTGTAGGCACCGGTCACCGGTAGCATTATCCTCCATGAATTTGTCTATTCCTCTTTTAAAGCCATACAAGTTGGTGGTCATCTCTACATCTCTTTGTGTAGGAATCTAATGTCGGTGTATAAATTTTTATTTATTTCTTATTTATTAATTTATTTTTGTGTTCCCATTTTCTATTTTTGTGTTGTGAACTTTGGGTGATGGGTGGTATACAAATTCAACAAATAATAATAATAATAACAACAATGAGATTGTCCTGTTCCTGATTTTTGTCGATATTATGAGACAGTGTAAAGATTTACTGTTAAATCCCCATTCATATTTCTACATCATATATCTACAGTGCCCCTAAAGAAGGATTTATTTCAAAATGAGTTGGACCTAATCAACCTTTTCCTGTGCATTTGGAGGTCTCCTTCATTTTTCTTCCAATCCAGAACAGGACCCCCCCCCCCAAAGGGCAGATATGTGACAGTATCAATCTTACTCAAATAGCTGCAAATATCAGCTTGTTGTGGTGACGACATGCATTTAAATTAACCTTTAGCAAATGCACTCCCCAGTGTAAAGTATCAACAGAGTGATATGAAATGCAAATAAAACTGAGAACTTAACTCACTAAAAGTCACTCATTTACAAATGTGCTGTTCATAAGCTCCAGCATTTGAAGCAAAACAAACCTTAAAGGCATAGCAATTAGTCTTTGTAATCAGAGTATTATTAATATTAAGGAGCAAACTATATTTGGGTGAGTTTCAACTTGGCAAAAATTGGCAGAATGGGGCTTCTCCTTCATCTTCACTAGGGATTGGGGAGGGAAATATGATTCAGTTTGTATTTAAAGCCAAATTGATCAATTTTGTACTTTCCAAAATAATAGGAGAATGGAAACACAGCTAGCCTTCTAAATTTGCACTTCTCCAAATTTTGCATTGCATTTCTCCAAGCAAACAGTGTTTACAAAAATGCATATTTTCAGGCAAAATTTGTATAGAAATAAAAGTATTACCGAAAATATCATACAAATACGCATTCTGTTAGGAGCAATTGCTTGCAAAAATGTGTACATAAGTCAAAACTGCATGGAAAATGTGTTTATTGGGGTAAATTTGCAGTAAAATGATGACTTTTTAAAAGAAAAGAAAAATGCAAAATGGTACAGGAACTGACTTGTAAAGCTGTCTGCAAAGGGGAAATGTCAGCACCTTCAAATGGACCGCTTCAACTGAATCCAAACTGCACCTGCAATTGAACTACTCAAAAAGGAACAAGCTAGGCCAAATTAGGTCTGCAAGCCAGAGGTTCTCCATGACTGATTTGTATGCTGCTTCATAGCCCCAAGAGACTCTCAAAGCAGCTTACAAAATAGTCTCAAAATATAATCACACTCAAATTTTGTACAGGTATTCCACCCTTCTTTAGCTCTTATGCTTTGCAGGTGAATTTAATTCTATGACCACAAGAGGGAAGCATTTTCCTTTCTTCGCCTCATTGCCAGTCAAACTGTAAGCCCAAAGCTTCTGCTGAAGAAAGGCTGCTGGACATGTTTCCCTCAAAGAATTCTGGGCACTGTAGTTTGTTCAGGGTTGCTGGAGCTGGAACTAGGTGAGGTGTAAACTTCAGTGCCCAGAATTCTTTGAGGGAAACGATTTGTTCCAAATGTGCTTTAAAGATATTTTGTGTGCACAGCCTGTGTATCCAAAAATCGGATCAGCTGCCACTTTGCAGGCACTTCCACACATCTAAGGGAAGTTAAGCTTTTGAGGGGGCAGGGCAGGGCCATGGCAGCGGGGGGGGGCACCTTCCCCTTTGTTTCCAGCAGTGAAATAGGATATGCTGCTGTGACTTCTAAACTGGGATCCGACGCACCAAACAGAAACTAATCCAAACCAGTGTGCAAAATTCATATTGAGACAGAGGGCGCATACATTTAACGTGCTAGGATACCACTTCAAACAGTCATGGCTTCCCTCAAAGAATTCTGGGTACTGTAGGTTGTTAAGGGTCCTGAGGGCTGTTGTTAAGGGTCCTGAGGACCCCAATTCCCCTCACCAGTGCTTTTTTTTCTGGGGGGGACGTAGGGGTACGCATACCCCTAAACATTTTGTGCATCTATGTTTGGCCTCACTGAGGGGCAGTATTTCAATATGAGTAGGAAAATGAGAGTACCCCTAAACATTGTAGTTCTGTGAGGGCACTGCCCCTCACAGAGCTACAATTACTATAGTTCCACTCTAGGAACTGTCAGAAGAAAAATGGTAATTCAAATATGGCAAGACTGTAACATGACTTCATTTAGTCCCAGGGTATGGTCTGAGTACCAGGAACACCTACTTAAAACAACAATAAACCCACAGCAGATTGCAACGTGTCGTTAGAACTCAGCCAGAACTATGTAAAAGTCGGCTGAAAAAAAGCGTTACCATAGAACTGTCAAGGGGGAAAAACCAGCTATCTGAAATAAGCAGGTTTTCAAAGCCCATTGTAGAACCTGAATGGATGAGGTCATTCGTGCCTCACCTAGGAAGAACTTGCATGGAGAAGGTTGCAGAGGCCACGTGTTTGCTTTGCAGTCCTCTGTTTGAAAGGGGTCCCTGTGTGAAGGGCTTTGCAGGCCAATTCTGGTTTGGAGTGGGTTAAATTCCTTTGCCTGTTGCACAGGGGAGTTGTACTCTCAACACAGCATAATCATGCCAAGTGGGATAACTGCTATTTTATATCTCATACACACACAACCCCAAAAAGACGGGAGATCTGGAAACAGGAAAGGTTCAGGGAGCTGCTGTTACCAGGATCCTGGACAGAGGGAAGTATGGAACGGAGAGGTAGGCAATATTATCAAAGGAGAGTTGGGAATAGACATCTGTCACCCCTGCTCAGCCACCCCCAGTAGAGACTTGGGTATCCCTGCTGACCTGACCTCCCATCTGGTGCTGCTGCTAATTAATGCTAAGTCAGCCCACAATAAAACAACTCATCCATGATTTGATCTCATGGATTAGATGGTGACAGGCAATTTGGGGGGGGGGGGTGCACAACCTTGCCAGCTGTGCCCACGTGGGTACTTGGTAAAGTACCAGTCTGCTGCCCTGGGCTTCTTTGGGAGAAAGGGCAGGATACAAATCAAATAAATAAGATATAATAAAAACTTATTTGTATCCCTCTCTGTGTGTGCCTCTCCTCTGCACAAACACACAAACCAGCCACAGCAATACATCTCTGCATAGCTTTCAGTGTGTTCCTGGGGTGAGAACAAGTACCCAAGGGTTGCCTCCTGAGATGAAGTTAATCTGTAGTTGGGCATCAGTTCTCTGGCTTAATTAGGCTGTCTCATGGAGGTATAAATAGTCTTAGTAATTGTGCTGATATTAATATCACCACCAGTGTTCGTATTACACACAGGGAGTGGGAATTGGCCGAGCTGCAGAATGAGAAAGTTGGCCAAACAGGGAGAAATGGGGATAGAGATCTCAAGAGGTTTCGCACCATATGTACATTCATGAGTGCAGGCAGACGGTCACACCATTGCCTCAAGGCGTTGCTTGGAAATCTCCAGTTCTGAAGAAGTACTTTCAAAGTCCATCTTCAAATAGGTATGTTTATTTATTATAATGCCACCCTTTCTTTTCTCTCCAAAGAGCTGAAGGTGGCATGCATGGTTCCCCCACCCCTTCCTCCTCATTTAATCTCCACAACAACCCCATGAGGTAAGTTAGGCTGAGAGGCAGTAACTAGCCCAAGATCCACCCATGTCTCTCCCGTATTGGCCTCTACAGCCACAGCAGGCGCTGTAACTCCCCAACAGTTTGGCTTCACCCCCAAAAGCGCACTCCTCCATTCTCTCCTGAGACAGAAAGCTTCACCCTACCTGAGCAGTTGCTTCTGACTGGGGGTGTGAACAGGGGCAAAATTTCCATCCCTGCCCACAGTTTGCACACCCCTTTTTGTTGTCTGGTGCAGCAGAACCATTTACAGTGGTACCTCAGGTTACATATGCTTCAGGTTTCATACGCTTCAGGGTACAGACTCCGCTAACCCAGAAATAGTGCTTCAGGTTAAGAACTTTGCTTCCGGATGAGAACAGAAATTGTGCTCTGGCGGCGCAGCAGCAACAGGAAGCCCCATCAGCTAAAGTGGTTAAGAACAGTTTCAGGTTAAGAACGGACCTCCGGAACGAATTAAGTACTTAACCTGAGGTACCACTGTATTCCATGTTTCCTATGCAGAAGATGTCTGGAGTGCGGGCAGAAAGCCTAACTTCGTGGTCCTGCCCCTCCCTTGAGTTTTCCTTCATGATGGTGCCACACAAACAGGCAACAGCATCTAAGGAAAAATAGGGGTTGGTGGGGCTGAGTTTGGCAGATTCTCCCTCTCCCCCCTTTTCCAATCCAAGAAAAACCTCAAAATAGCTTTCAGCTGACCTCTAGCCATCTTTATAACTCACACGCAGCAGCAGTTTAACTGCAGAAAGTCCTCAGTTAGGACCGATTGTGGGGCTCATTAGATGTTGAATGACAGCAATCTTTGCCAGTCTGCATCCCCCAGACAGTTGGGCTGGCTGGGCCTGGTGGAAGTTGCAGTTCAAAACATCTTGCCACTTTGGCGAAGGCGGAATTACAGAATTGTGTAATAAGGATCGTTCTGCTCAGGAGATTTAGGGTAGGTTCACTTTGAAATATAATACATTCCTATTGTGCCTCCTTTAGTAGCCATTCTCCCCCTTTCCAGAATTATTATCCTTAATATATTTCCTGGTAGTCCCTAGAATTCATTCAGTGTCCATTATAGTTAATGAGACAGTGCACAGAAATATACCATGAGATTATTTCTTAAAGTATCAGCACAGAGAGTTCCTGATTTGCTGCTTTCTGATATATAAGCTGTTAGGGTTAGCGCTGGAGCAGCACCTAATGCGGGAATAACCAGAAAGGAGGGAGTGTTATGCAAGCAGATTATTTGGTCAAACTGACATCAGGATGCACCAAAAAGTCCCTCAATTATTCAGCTGAAAATAGTGATGGGAAACAGAAATATTTCCTGGGAAATGTTTGTGCAAATAGTCATCTTTTCTCAATCCTTTTTCAGTGTCATCCTCACCCACCCAGTTACGGTTTATTTTTATTTCCTGAATTAGCTGCATGCATATGATAGTGTTATGAAGGTTATGCACCACCCCCAATCTCTGCCAAGCAGTAGCAAAAGTCCAGGGGGTTCTAGGTGCTCCCTGTTGGGAGACAAGACATGGCAGAGACGGCCATGTCTTTAAGAAATATGGTTTATTTTACACATGTTTACATCTGGGTGTAGACCAGGCTTCCTCATCCTCAGCCCTCCAGATGTTTTTGGCCTACAACTCCCATGATCCCTAGCTAGCAGGAGCAGTGGTCAGGGATGATGGGAATTGTAGTCTCAAAATCATCTGGAGGGCCGAGTTTGAAGCAACGTGGTGTAGGATGGAGTTTACAGCATTCACATCTCAAGAGGGGCTTCCTCCCCACAGCAGTTCAGCATTGGATTCCAAGCAGGGCTGGATTTAGGTTTGATGAGGCCCTAAGCTACTGAAGGTAATGGGGCCCTTTCTATGTCCAGCTGTCCTTTGTCAACAACAAATGGTCGCTGTTTTTGTGTGTTGAATATATGCTATATGGTAATTTATGGACCTAATAGGTATCTAAAGCCATCTGCACTTGTTGCCATGCAACCAGTCCATTCAGAATGTAGGCACCCTATATATAGAAATGAGCAAACCCGTGATATTTTAGGGAGCAGGCTAGCAGGCGGGGCCCATTGCTTACATCATAGGAGCCTACACAGCACAAAACACTGTTGCTGTATGTAGGTTTTATTTTACTTGTTTTTTATCTTATATTTTGTAAATGTACATCCAGGTTTTGTTCCTTTACATTTTTTGGAGGCCCCCAAGAGAGTGGGGCCCTAAGCTATAGCTTGTTTAGCTTATACGTAAATCCGGCACTGGTTCCAAGACATCTCCATGCCTCTGTCCCTGCCTGTCCTCAGTCAGCCCATCAATGTGATTCTGGTCCTCAGCTTCCACATGGAGTTCTTTTTTA
This sequence comes from Podarcis cretensis, assembly GCF_951804945.1. NCBI lineage: Eukaryota > Metazoa > Chordata > Lepidosauria > Squamata > Lacertidae > Podarcis > Podarcis cretensis. The sequence continues at coordinate 19,036,935 of NC_137175.1, forward strand.
AAAATAATAATAATATATATTTATTTATTTTTCCAAAAACAAAGGAAGCATCAAAACAACACAAAACATCAAAAACAGTACACCACATAAAAAAGTAAAAAGAAAAGGAAAAATTAAAAACGAAAACTCCAGTTTTCAGATTCATGTTTACAAAACTTTCTTTCTTGACCTCCTCACGCCTCCCTTTTTTGTATTCCTCTTTGTCCAATCAGATGCAGCAAATCCTTAGCCTTCTTCAAAACTCATTTCTGGTTATTGTAATCACTTCTATTATGTCTCCAATCTTTCCTCCTTATAATTAAACACCTTTAACATATTGTTCTACTTATCTCCTCCTTCTTGTTCCCAGAACACCTTGCTCCAAGCCTCTGTGTAAAATGACACTCCCCCCCCCCGCCCGTGGGCACAGCCTGCCCACTCCCATGTTTTCAATCTTAAACCTTTCTCCAGCCATAGTAATTATGGTGACTCTGTTCTAACCAGGCTGAATGATGTTTCTTTGATGTGTTGATGACTGACCATTGTTCCATAATGGCTTGCACTCAACTAGCCGGGCTAGGCTAGTCTGCCCAGGCTAAACCCAGGAATGTTCGTGTTTGGCACAATTCAGGCGAATTTCTGTAGCCTGCATTTTCTCTTCAGTGACCCAAATATTATCTAAATCCTACAATTTTTCTAATTTCTAACATTCAGTAACTCTAGATCTGCAGCAATATCGTTAACCATGAAGTAAACAGGAGAATATCATGATGCCATAAAGGCAATCGGATTTGGCTATGTGCCAGAAACAACTTTGGGCAAGATGGAATCAATGGCATTTCAAATAAATTGAAAATTAGGGCAATACCTGGATTAGTTCCATGGGAGATCTCAGCAGACCAGGATCAGAACAGGAAGATGGCAATTATGCAACATCGTCAATATACGGTTGTGTGTAGACATCACAGTAATCAGATGCAGCTGGGAGGGCAATTTAAATGGATTGGATTTTCACAAGCAGTGCCAAACACCACCAAACAATTGCTACATTTTTTCAACACTGCTAAAAATATTCCCAACAAATGCTCGGGTAAATTTTCTCGCTTCTCACTATTTCCACCATTGCTGTAAAGCAAAATCTTTCGCAGCTCTGTAGAGCAGTTGATAAATCCTGCAGAAACCCATCTCAGGATATATATTTTTGAACAAAACAATATTTTGAACAAGGCATTGTTTTCAAACACATAGAAAGCAACTGTGATTGATAACGAGAAAGTAGGACAGCATGTTAGGTGAGAGAAAAATAGTACCCAAGGAGCGAAGATCATCACACAAAAAAAGCTAAGCAAAAAAACACCCCAAGCCAGGAAGCAAAACTTGAGGTCGTTTTGTAATATAATGGGAAAACAGCTGCCTACACCATATGTAAAAGAAATGCTGCTATTTTCTGAAATTTCCTTTTGTATTCTTGCCCCTGGGGATGAACTCCTAGCTGAAGAAAAGCTACTTTTGGAGCAGAACTACAAGCTGAAGCAAATGAGTGTGTCCCATGTTCTCAATCTGAAATTATTCTCTTGTACAGTATCTGTTTCTCTGCACGCCAACTGCTAATTAGATTTGCCACTTTTGTTTTTTTAAAAGATTTTTATTAAAATTTTAAAGGTTATATAAGTAATAAAAAAATAACAACAGAAAGACACCCAATTAAACCAAAAAAGAAAGCAAAACATAAAAACAAGTCACATCATAGAAAAAAGCTAAAAAATGGAAAACAGACAAGAAACAAAAAAAAAAGATGCATAGAATCAAGGGGAAAAAAACAAATCAAACCTTTAAATGACTTTCTTTCTTTAACTTATTTCCTTGACTTCCAGGTTAGCGAGACTTCCGGGTTAGCACGATCGGCTAATGGCGGATTCCCTCCAAGCTCCGGAGGGAATCGGCTCTGCTGAAGACGGGTCCTACCGCGCCGACGACGCGGGGACCCTCAGAAACCGCAGGCGCGGAAGCCTGCGGACTTGGTGACTCGGTGGGCACCTTTAAGCGCCCTCCCTGACCCACGAAGAGCCTTTTTAAAGGCTACGGAGAGGGTACGGGGAGCGGCGTGGTGCTGAGAGTAGACCGCTACTTCAGTGGAGCGAAGCCGCGTGCCATGGCCGGACAGCTCTGACTTTTTTCCCAAAATTCGGATTGGAAACAAATAACCCGTGAGTAGAATGGAATTTGGACTTTAAAATCTATATCTTTGAATTGGGTACAACCGGGGGATGTGCTAAAGGGAAGTCCGCACCCCCCTATCTACAAACGATCTAAAGCAAGGATCGGTGGACTAAGGTGGAGAGTACTGTTTTTGGTGTTAGATAAAAAATATTTCCATGAGTTTGACAGAAGAAGTCTTTGTGCTGGAGAGAAAGTGAGGAGTTTTGGAAGCTTTTGTGTAACCCCCCCCCGAACCCGGGAGCGTCCTGTGTGTGAGCCGGAGGAAAAAGAACAAGGAGTTTGACAGCTGTCAAAGGAGCTGTCAAATGGGCGGCTAAAATTTAAGAACTTTGTTATTTAATAACTTTCTGAACTAAAAGTGTTGCTTTTGAACTGAGGTGGCTGGAAACAACGTAGTCATAAACAACAAAGTAACGGGCTGTTGGAAAAGGACTATCAAGCAACTGTAATCCCCCTAGGGGGAACTAGAGACATTACAATGGCTGCAGAGGGAAAATTACTGGTAGAGATAGAAAGAATGTTTTTTCTCGTGGGAATCCTGCAAGAGCAGAGTACGGCTATGAATAAAGAACTTATGACCTTGAATTCCAAAACAAACGACTCTGCTGAATGCATAAAGGATTTGCCTGATAAGGAATCTGCAGCTGAACCAGAAAAAACATTTTTGGAACCGGTGGAGAGAAAAGAAGGAATGGAAAAAGTGCAGGAAAATATCAATCAGAAGCCCATATTGTCAGGAAATAAAGAAGAAGATCTTTGGATTACAAATCTGCGAAAGATGAGAAAGATGAAGGAGGAAGTCCCGGGAGCACTTGGAATATTGGAATTTAAAAGAGTAAAGAAATATGATTGGGACTTCCTCCTTGAGTATGGGAGATCAACTGACTTTTTGCAGCAACTGCTATTAAGTATCTTGGATGGAAGAAAATATGATGTGACTGAGATAGAATTCCTTCGAGACCTGAGGACCAACAAAAAGGGCTACCAACAAAATCGGCAGAGAGAGACTGACAGAGACTTGAAGGCCTCTGATGTGAGGAATCCGGGCTAGGATAATTGCTTGGGAAGGGATGGAAACTGGGGTAGGGAGGGAGGGGAGAACAGAATTTCAAAATTTTATGATTTTTGTATTTGGCCATTATGACATATAATTAACAAAAATACAAAGGGAGAAATTCGTGGAAGGGTAATTAGGTCGACCTTAGGAAAAAAAAAGATTTAATGTTTAAAAGAGAATTGGATAAATTAAATTTGGATAAGTAAAAAGGATTAAGTTTAAAAATAACAATAATATGTTAAAGATGGGAGATAAGAACTTGCTGAACTAATTTTTGGAATTGGGATGTATGAAGAGGGGGTGGGGGGAAGTCAGGGAAAGGGGGTAATGAAAATAAGAGTTTAAAAATATATATGTTTTGTTTTTGTTTTTGTTTTACAAAATGTGAAAACCTAATAAAAATTTTATAAAAAAAAAAAACTTATTTCCTTGACCTCCTCACACCTCCCCCTCTTTGTATTCTGGTTCAGTTAGATATTTCAGCAAATCCTTCATCTTTGTTTTTATCCTAATAATTTATCTTAATATACTGTAATTTAACATTCTCTTCTTTCACCAATTAATCATCCATTTTTACTTTATTTAATCTTATTTCTCATTAAAACTAATATATTGATCTTAATCTCTTAAAACATTTCCCCTAGGGTCATAAAAATGTCATTCCATGATTTTTCCATTTCTCATTATTTTTTTTTTAATCTCCATATATACACTTTAAATTCCCAGTTTCTATCCACCGTCTCCCCTCCCCGGCCCCGGCCCCTGCCGTCAGTTCCATCAACCTCCCAGCGTCCATCAACCTGGAGATCTGATATCCGAGGCTCTTAACTCTTCTTCATTTCCCTTCTGCCGATCTTCTTGATAATCTTTGGTGCTAAAAAGCAGATCTCGGGGGAGCTCCAACCCAACGATGCTTATATTCCTTCTTGACAAGTCTGCCAGGTTTCCATAATTAAAGCTAGGGCCCATAAAGTATTCCAAACCTTGTTTCACAATTCTTCCAAGTCCAAAGGCCCCCGAAGCTCCAATCTCCTCCTGGCTCAAATTCATATTCCAAAAGTCATTTGATCCCTGCATAAAGGGATGTCTCCACTTTTCCTTTTCCAGATCAGGCCCATCTTCAAAAACTGGCTTCTCCTAATTACAGTCATATAAGGCCTCAAGTTGTAATCCTCCATTTGCCTCTTTAGGGTTAAGGCTCCCCCATGTTTTGCTTTATATTCAACAACAGCAACTTTCTCCTTCTCTAATTCATCAATTTGTTCAGTTAAGAAAGATTCTTGTGCCGGGTTCTTGTCGACTTCTATGCTGATGCCCACTTTTATTCCCAAGATATCAATATTAGTAGCAATGACATCTATCTGTTTATGCAGCTTTCCCAGCAGATAAATTGTCCTATTCAGAACAGACGCTACTTCTTCCTTTGCCGACATTCTTAAGATGTTCAAGGTCAGAACTAGTTTCTCACAGTCTTTATCTTAAGACCAATTTCCCAGCTGCACTCTTTTAACAATGTCCCAAAACTCCCTCTAGAGGAAAACAGTCTCAATTTGTATCAATCCTTTCCAGCACAATTCCAAAAGTAAATTAGTAACAGTTTCCAGTTACTTCTTCTTCTTTTTAAGTGCAGAAGCAGACAATAGAAACAATGTCTTTCTTTTAAAGCTAGCTGTCAAATTAAAGCCAGCTGTCAAATTAAAGCTAGCTGTCAAGTTAAAGCTAGCTGTCAAATTTGTCCTGTTTACCGTCGATGGACTTTTTGCAAACCATTCCCAGGTTCAGAGACGTGATGCTTCAATTTTTAATTTTCCACCTTCTCCTGCAAGTTCACTTGGTCAAAATTAATGGTTTCAATCAGTGGAGTTTTAATCCTTTATGTAAGACTTTCCAAAACCTTAGTTAATAACTACTTTGCTTCAGTCTATTTACAGAAAGGGAAGGTGGACTTCCTGTTTAAACCTTCCCCGTTCGATGCCAAATTAAATTATTTAAAAGCTCAATTTCCCGTTCTACTCACGGGTTGTTGTTTAAAATCCAATTGTCCACAGGAAAAAAGTCAGCACTCTCCGACAGCAGCAATGCGGCTTCGCTCCGTGAAATAAGCGATCGATTCAAAGCACCGCGCCTCTCTTTTTTTTATATATAAATATTTATTGAAATTTTTTGAATACAAAATGCAAAAATGATAAACAATATAACATGAATCATAACACATTTTTCAAAACTTCTTTGGACTCCCTCACGTCTCCCACTCCCACTTACATCATTATGACCTTTTTCCAGCAATTTATCATCTTGTTTACATTCTTAAATCTCGTTCAATTAATTTAATCTAATAATTCTCCAAAAATTTTATATTTTCCTCAATCTCACTTATCGTCAAATTCAAATCTAATTCAATGGTAGGCAGTTATTTGTGATCTAGCATCCTTCTTAGCCTTCGACCAAATTACAATACTTTTGTAGATAAATCTTGAATTTCTTCCAGTCTTCTTCAACCCTCTCTTCTCCCAGGTCTCAAATTCTACCAGTCATCTCGGCCAGTTGCATATAGTCCATCAGCTGCATCTGCCACTCTTCCAGTGTGGGTAGATCTTGAGTTTTCCAGCTCTTAGCGATAAGTATCCTTGCTGCCGTTGTTGCATACATAAAAAATGTTCGGTCCTTCTTTAACACCTTCTGGCCGACAATGCCCAGAAGGAAGGCCTCTGGTTTCTTAGTAAAGGTATACTTAAATACCTTTTTCAACTCATTATATATCATTTCCCAGAAGGCCTTCACTCTAGGGCAAGTCCACCAGAGGTGAAAGAATGTTCCTTCATGTTCTTTACATTTCCAACATTTATTATCAGACAAATGGTATATTTTGGCAAGTTTAACTGGGGTCATGTACCATCTATATATCATTTTCATTACATTTTCCTTCAAAGCATTACATGCAGTGAAGTTCAGCCCTGTGGTCCACAACCTTTCCCAGTCCTCAAACAAGATATTATGCCCAATATCCTGAGCCCACTTTATCATAACCGATTTAACCATTTCGTCTTGTGTATTCCATTTCAACAGCAAGTTATACATTCTTGATAGTACCTTATTTTTTGGTTCTAACAATTCTGTTTCCAACTTCGATTTCTTCACCTGGAACCCTACCTTTTTGTCATTTTTAAAAACTTCTTTAATCTGAGCGTAATGTAACCAGTCTCGCACTTTATCCTTCATTTTCTCCAAACTCTGCAGTTTCCAATTGTCTCCTTCTTTTTCTAATATTTCCCAATATTTTGGCCATTTGGCCTCCATATTGGGTCTTTTTCGGGCCTTAGCTTCCAGAGGTGAAAGCCACCTCGGGGTTTTGTTTTCCAATAAGTCTTTGTATTTTGTCCAGACATTAAAAACTGCTTTCCTGACAATATGGTTCTTGAAGACCTTATTGATCTTAACCTTGTCGTACCATAGGTATGCATGCCAACCAAAAGCATTGTTAAAACCTTCCAAGTCCAATACGTCAGTGTCTTCAAGAAGTAGCCAGTCTTTTAGCCAGCAAAAAGCTGCGGCTTCATAGTACAACTTTAAGTCCGGCAGGGCAAAGCCCCCTCTTTCTTTCGCATCAGTTAGTATCTTAAACTTAATTCTGGGCTTTTTGCCCTGCCAGACAAATTTAGATATATCTCTCTGCCACTTCCGGAAGCACTCTGTCTTGTCCACAATCTGCAATGTTTGAAACAAAAACAACATCTTTGGCAATACATTCATCTTAACAGCAGCAATTCGGCCTAACAAAGAAAGCTTCAATTTTGTCCAACTATCCAAGTCTCTCTTAATTTCAAACCAACATTTTTCATAGTTATCCTTAAATAGACTCAGATTCTTTGCTGTTTTGTTTACCCCTAGGTACTTTACTTTTTTAACCACAGTTAGTTCTGTTTCTCTCTGAAACTGTTCCGACTCTGTATCTGTCAGATTTTTCCCCAACACCTTAGTTTTCTGTTTATTTAGTTTAAATCCCGCCACCCGACCAAAATCTTGAATCAGTTGTAGTACTCTTTTTGTACTAGATTCTGGCTCCTGCAGGGTCAGAACTAGGTCATCTGCAAAAGCTTTAAGTTTATATTGTTTCGCTCCGACCTGAATCCCTTCCACCAACCGGTCCCCTCTAATCATATTCAAGAGCACCTCCAGAACTGATATAAATAACAAAGGGGAAATCGGGCAGCCTTGTCGTGTTCCTTTTTCAATTTTAAACTCTTCTGTAACCACATTGTTTACTATCAATTTAGCCTTTTGTTCTGAATATATTGCATCAATCCCATTCTCAAAACCCCGACCCACTCCCATTTCTTTTAAATTTCCCTTCATAAATTTCCAAGAGATATTATCAAAGGCCTTCTCCGCATCTATGAAAATTCGCACTGCTTTTGTATTTATATCAGTTTGCAAAAGTTCCAAGATGTCAGTAATGTTCCTTGTATTAGCAAACATGTGTCTACCTGGGAGAAAGCCTGCCTGGTCTTTATGAATTACTTCATTTAAAACTTTTTTAAGTCTACTTGCCAGGACATCTGCAAATATTTTGTAATCCACATTTAAAAGGGAGATGGGACGGTAGTTCTTAAGTTGTGTCTTTTCAGCTTCCGATTTTGGTATCAATGTGATGAAGGCTTCCTTCCACGATTCCGGCGCCCTCCTCCCCTCCATAATTTCATTGCTAACCTCCATCAGTGGTTGTATCAAATAGTCTTTTAATGTCTTATAATACTTGGAGGTTAGCCCATCTGGCCCTGGAGATTTGCCCAGTTTCATGTTTTGAATGGCTTGTTCAATCTCTTGACGTGTTATTTTACTGTTCAGGAGAGATCTATTTTCTTGTGACAATTTTTTAAGTCCATTTTTCTCCAAAAATTGTTTAATCTCAACCTCATTCTGCGGCCCTTGAGTATATAATTTTTTGAAGTATTTCTGGAAACACTTTCTGATCTCCGTGGGGTTCTGAATGTTTCTTCCTTCAATTTCCAAATTTGTAACTGTATTCAATTTTTGTCTCTTCTTCAACTGCCAAGCTAGCAGTTTCCCACATTTATTTGCCGATTCAAAAGTTTTTTGTTTCATTAATTTAATCTTCCACTCTATTTCCTGATTTATCAGTTTAGAATATTGTGCTTGATAGAGTTTGATTTCTCTCAAGATCTGCAAAGACTTCGGATTTGATCTTAACTTCTTCTCTAATTCTTTTATTTTCTCCAAAATCTTATCTTTTCTATTGTTTTGTGTCCTCTTCCTTACAGCATTCTGTTGTATCAAGAACCCCCTCATCACAGCTTTACTTGCATCCCAAATAATTCTTTTTTCCACCGTAGTGTTCATATTTATCTCGAAGTAGTCCTTCAATGCTTTCTGGGCCTTCTTAATAATCTCCTGATCTCTGAACAAGTTGTCATTCATCTTCCATCTAAAGGAGCCAGTTGGTAATAGTATCATGTCCATTTTCAGTGCGTTATGGTCGGAGCAGGTTTTTGGGCAGATTTCCACCTTTCAGACCTTGGGTGCCAGACCTCTAGTTATCCATATTTGGTCGATTCTTGTCCAAGTCAGCTGGGCTTCAGAGAAGAATGTTCCTTCTTTTCCCAAGGGGTTCTTCGTTCTCCAAATGTCAATCCAGTCCATATTGTCTGTCAGTTCAAAAAAGGTCTTTGGTAGTCTGCCATCTTTTGTAACATTCTGGCTTTGTGACTTATCCATGTTAGTTGATACGACCCCGTTCATATCTCCCATCATAATGATGTTGTCATAATCCAGATAATCCAGCATAGTCTCATGCAACTTCTTGAAAAATTCCGATTTCCCTTCATTTGGTGCATAAATTCCTAATATCAGAATCTTTTCTCCTTGATGTTGTATTTCGATTGCCAAAATTCTTCCATGTTCATCTTTAAATAAAAATTTAGGTGACAGGCTCTCTTTTGCATATATCACCATGCCTCTCTTCTTTACTTTGTCTGAAGATATAAATTCCTGGCCAAGTCTTTTGTTTATTAATACTTTCCTGTGGAGCCTAGTCACATGTGTTTCTTGTAAGCAAATAATGTCCAGTTGTTCCTTTTTTAATATATGAAAAAAATTTCTCCTTTTTTCCGGAATGTTACAGCCATTTATATTCCAACTCAAAAGTTGCAGAGACATCCTGAATAAATCTGGTTATTTTTCTAGGGGTGGTACCTTGTTCGCTGGGTCTTCAGGATCCAAGGGTGCAGGCACCCCTGGTACTACAGGCCCCGAGGGTAATTCAAGTCCTTTTTGAAGGTCCTCTCCGTACGCAGTCAGAAACTTGTCTCTATCTTCCAGTGATCTGATTTTAATCTTCTTCCCTCTAAAAGTGAAGGATAATCCTTGAGGAAAATCCCACCTGAAGATAATTGTATTGCTCCTTAACAATCTTGCTAGTTCCAAGTAGTCAGATCTAATGTCCAACAGTTGTTTAGGAATATCCTTGAAAATTTCAATTCTTTTGTCCAAAATATCCAGTGACTTTCCGTAATGTAGACCCAAAATCTTGTCCCTTTCCTCCTTTGATCTCAGTATTATTAAACAGTCTCTGGGCTTCTCTTTCTTTATAAGTCTTCCAAGTCTGAAGGCTGATATGATTTTAAAATCTTTTTCCTCTAAGTTCCAAAACTTGGAAAATTCTTTAGTCAGGAACTCAGCTAGGTTACCTTCTTCCACTTCTGGTACCGACCTTATCCTTAAGTTGGTCTGCCTGTTCTGTAGTTCTATCATAGAAAGATAAGTCTGGTGTTCACCTACTTGTTTACTGAGTGGTCTTACCTCTTTCTCTAAATTTCCCAGTCTTTGGCTGGTATCCTCAGCCAATTTCCGATTTTCACCTGCAGTCTCCTTCAGTTCTCCAATTGCTTGCACATTCTGTGCAACTTGTCCAGTTAGTCTATTTAAACATTCTGTATTATGATCAATTTTAGCTGTTTGCTGATCAACTTTTTTATCCAAAGATTCCAATTTTTCAAGAATTTTCTCTAAGGTAGAGCTGATTTCTCCTGAGGCCATCTCTTCCGATTGTAATTCCTCAGTTTCTGCCCGTGGCAGAGAAGCAGCTTCTTTCTCAGAAGTCAGAGTAGGCAAAGTAAGCACAGTAGGCACAGATGATCTACGTGCCTGGGAGACTGCGGTTAAAGTTGTTTGTCTGGTTCTCGGTCCCTTTTTTCTTGCGCCACTCATTCCAGAGTTATCTAAAATTCAAGGTCAAGCTGAGTTGTTCCCATGAGAGAGCAACGGCCCAGATGGTAATAGTCAAGCAGGAGGCCGGGAAAAGGAAAGTAAAACAATGTCACTGCTATAAATCCCAAATCCTCCAGGGGGAGCTTAAAATGTCTTTAGGGAAGAAGACAATTCCAATAAATATAATAAAGTCCAATTTAATGTCCAGGAACCTTCAATAAGATAGCTTTTAGCAGAGTTAGTGTTTAAAAAGCCACAGTGTTTCAGACAGTGCTTACTGGTATTCCAAAAGGTGCTTCAAAGTAGCCAGTTCAAACTCCCTCAGATTGTTTCAAAGTTTAAGTTCAAAGTATCCAACCCTGCAGGCTGACTGCTCAGTTACTCAGGCAGTTCCAGCACCTGGGTTTCTTACTTAAATTGTAATCCAAATAGAAGAAAGGTATTACAGTCCAGATAAAAGTCATATAATCAATTACTTAAAGTCCTTATTCTGCTTGAAAATAATTTCCACGGGTGTCCAGATCAGTTAGGTTAAAAGTTCACTCTGCCTCCACTCCTCCGGCTCTTTGCTTAGAGATTCAATGACAGCGGAAGACGGACTTCCTATTTTTCGTCACTCCGCTTTCAGCCAGATTCAATACTTTAAGTCCCAAAATTTTGTAAAGTCCTTTTACTCACGGGTTGTTGTTTTCCGAATCAGAAGTTTAGGAAGAAAGGTCAGCGCTCACCGACAGCAGCAACGCGGCTTCACTCCGCCGATTGCGGAACGATCCACAGCGCCGCAACCCCCTCCGCGATCCGGAGCCCCTTACGGGGTTCCTTCAACGTTTTGGGGGCTGCTCCTGGCGCCCGCCGGATCCCAGGACCACAGGCTTCTGCCACCTGTGGTTTTCCAAGATGGGTCTCTGCTTCGCCGCAGTGGACGACCCTTTTCGGCGGAGCTTCCCTCTCCCAACTAGGAAAGGGCAGCCATTGCCGTTTGCGCCGCCTCCGGAAGTCCCAAAGCACCGCGCCTCTCACCCCACGTCGCTCTGGATTCCCAATACCAGGTCTGCCCACGAGTAGGGGGGCGCTGAAGGTTCCAGCCGAATCCCAGGTTCACAGACTTCTTCCGTCTGTGATTTCTAAGGGTCTCCGCCGTCGCCGTGGCGGTCATAGATTTGCCACTTTTGTTGGCAAAATACAACAGCCTTTAGGTGTTGCATGATGACAGGCAGCTTTCAACAGGTGAGGCTATCCCCTGCAATGACTTCTTCTCCATGCCAAGGGATCCTTTCCTGCCAGGAAAAGCAAAGATTAAAAACATGAGAATGGGCATGTAATCTGGAGGGAAATAAGGTAACAGTGCAATCTTAAACCTTAAAGGAACGTAGGTGTCAGGGGCTCAGGAGCAGAGGCACAGGGAAGAGAGGAGATGGAGAGCGAAGGGGAAGAATCCGAGGGGAGCGTAGGAGAAGAGGACAGTGGACCGAGGGATTCCATGAGCCTCTCCAGTGAATCGGAAGATTCACAGAAGGGGGCGCCAGTGGCCAGGGGTAGGGGGTTCCCAAGGGGAACGCCCCAGGAGCAAGGGGGCAGCAGGGACTCCCAGAGCAGTAGCTGGAAATCAGGACCAGCTTCCCCACCAGAGCAGAGTGGGGGGGGAAGAGTCCCAAGGATCGGGGCCAGTGCATTCCCCACCAGGGAGAGAAGACGAGGCAGGGCTGACCACGCCTCCATCAGAAAGTCGGACAACGGAGGGGAGGTCAGATCCGGCCAGTATCCCGGAAGAGGGAAGCAGTGACCGAAGTAGTGTAACGGTTAGGAGAAAGGTCACTGGGTTGGTGCGAGAGGCAAGTTCAAATGTACAGGAGCGCGGGACAGCAGAGAATGAGGATTGGGAACCGGGTCCTAAAGCCCGCAGGAGGCAGGGGGAGGAGCTAAGCGACTCAGCGTCGGAAGAGTCCAGAAAGGGCAATGCACCAGCGGGCAGGAGGCCCCAGAGGAGGAGAGAGCAGCGGAAAAGGTGGAGCAGAGCTAGGATCTTAAACTGGTGTCAGAGGGGAGGAGACTCAGATGGGACTACTTTCCCCGTGGAATATTTAAAATGTAAAATGTAAAATGTAGTCCAACCAACAATTAATGTTTTGCTAGATAGGCACATGACAGGAGCTGATGCTCACAGAGTTTTCCTGTAAATGTGCTAGAGAGAACTCTGTGAGAGACACTCCCACTGTGCCCTGGCAGGGGGAGGACATGGCTATATATTCCCCTACTTGCCTTGCCCCCCCCTTCCTTCATCACCAAGCCAGCAGTGTGAAGAACATCTGTTGTGTCTGAGCTCCAGTGCTCAGACACCATTTTAAGCCAGGCTTAGGTATGTCTTTGTGAATGGTGAATCACCATTTTAAGCCTGCCTGAACAAAGCTGCTGTATTTTGTTACTCTTCAACATTTTTTGTTTCTTTTATTTACCTTAATTAATTAAATTTGTACACTACCCTATACCCATAGGTCTCTGGGCGGGTCACAATATAAAATCACAATAATAAAAAACCCCAGAAAATACATAATAAAAACAAAGACAACACAATTACCTTGCCCCCTTCTACAACACATTTTAAAATGGCACCAGTATACTGAATAAATGATATTTTTACATTTTACAAGACTGTGTGATTTTATGGAGGAGAAAAGGGGGAAATGGCAGGAAAATTCAGTCCGCATTAAAGCATCCGGGATTACTTAAATTAAAAGGTCAAAACTAGCCTATCTAAGCTACCTTTTTAAGGTGCAAAAGGAATGAAACCGCTGAACTCACAAAGGCGAGGAACGAAGGATAATATCTAATAAATATATCCTCTCCTAGCATCTGGTTTTATATCTTGATTTTATTCTGTGAACTACCCTGAGACCCCACCGGGTATAGGGCGGTATATAAATTTAATAAAAAATAACAATAACAATAATATTCACATTCCAACATTCCCCAGTCTATGTCTCCCCCATTCATTGCTGTTGTTGTTGTTTAGTCGTTCAGTCATGTCTGACTCTTTGTGACCCATGGACCAGAGCACGCCAGGCACATCTGTCTTCCACTGCCTCCCGCAGTTTGGTCAAACTCATGCTGGTAGCTTCGAGAACACTGTCCAACCATCTTGTCCTCTGTCGTCCCCTTCTCCTTGTGCCCTCCATCTTTCCCAACATCAGGGTCTTTTCCAGGGAGTCTTCTCTTCTCATGAAGTGGCCAAAGTCTTGGAGCCTCAGCTTCAGGATCTGTCCTTCCAGTGAGCACTCAGGGCTGATTTCCTTCAGAATGGGTAGGTTTGATCTTCTTGTAGTCCACGGGACTCTCAAGAGTCTCCTCCAACACCATAATTCAAAAGTATCAATTCTTTGGTGATCAGCCTTCTTTATGTTCCAGCTCTCACTTCCATACATCACTGCTGGGAAAACCATAGCTTTAACTATATGGACCTTTGTTGGCAAGGTGATGTCTCTGCTTTTTAAGATGCCCCATTTTCATGCAATTCATAACTGTATGTATGGGGGAGCTATTTGAAATGAGACCTTTGCTGGAGTAGGGAGAAGTTATCCTTTTGTCCCTGATGGAGAATGCGAATGATTTGGTTTCATTTAATATTTGGATGCTACTTTCCCATAAGGAAAGTCAAAGTTGAAAGTGGCTTAAGAACACCATGATGCAATTGATGCACAGTGGCATCTAGTTTAGTTTCAGCCACAAGGGGGAGAGGTTGCCCAGCTCTTTGCTCTCATCTCTGCATGGAACATGCTCCTCTGGCGCTAAGGGAGTAATTATGTCATTACTTACGGTAATTGCGAGTTAAGTTCCAAACTGGGCATGTGAAACAGCAATCACATGATTCTTTCAGTGCACGTCAAACGTCTGCGCAGATTCCTTCAGCAAACACTCCCAATATGCCCCATAGCATTAGATGAGGAGGAGGAATGCAGCGTTCGGGCTCAGTTTAGTGAGAAGGCAAGTTAAGGGCAACACCTTATAGTCTTATGTTCTGATGCAGATCCACACCATATATTTAAAAGCACATGGCTTCCCCTTAAAAAAAAATCCTTGGAACTAAGGGTGCTGAGAATCACAGCTATGTGAAGGGTAAACTATACTTCTTCTTTGGAGGAAATTATGTGCTTTAAATGTATGGAGCAGTCTAGCAGTTGGGAAGAGCTGAGACACTTGGGCATGAGACGCTGGGCATGTTGTCACTGGCAAATTTTGCTAGAGGACAATAGTCTTGCAGTAAGGTTTGTCTGGTGCAAGCTTCCCCAACCTGGTTTCATACAACTTCAAATTCCATCATTAATGTCTACTGGCCATGATGGCTGGGGCTGATGGGAGTTTTAGACTAAAACAGGGTTTCCCGTGGCTCACACAGAGAGCCAGTGTGGTGTAGTGGTTAAGAGCGGTAGTCTTGTAATCTGGGGAACTGGGTTCGCGTCCCTGCTCCTCCACATGCAGCTGCTGGGTGACCTTGGGCTAGTCACACTTCTCTGAAGTCTCTCAGCCCCACTCACCTCACAGAGTGTTTGTTGTGGGGAGGAAGGGAAAGGAGAATGTTGGCAGAGGCAGTATGTCTCTGAATGCCAATTGTGAGGAATGACAAGTGGGGAGGGAGACCGTACTTGGGTCTTGCTTGTAGGCTTCCCACTGGAATCTGAAGTCTCTCAGCCTCACTCACCTCACAGAGTGCTTGTTGTGGGGGAGGAAGGGAAAGGAGAATGTTAGCCGCTTTGAGACTCCTTCGGGTAGTGATAAAGCGGGATATCAAATCCAAACTCCTCCTCCTCCTCCTCCTCCTCCTCCTCCTGCCCTCCTCCTCCTCCTCCTCTTCTTCTTCTTTCCAAACTTGGGCCACCTGCTGCTTTTGGACTACCATCATCCCTAGCTATCAGGACCAGTGGTCAGGAATGATGGGAACTGTAGTCAAAAAACAGATGGAGACCCAATTTTGGGAAACCCTGTCTACAACATCTGGAGGGGACCAGGTTGGGGAAGACTGATCTACAACAGGCATGGAGACTCTATGGTCCTCTAGATGTTGTTGGACTCCAACTCCCCTCATCCCCAGCCAGCATGGCGAATGATTGAAGACAGTGGGAGCTGTAGTCCGACAGCATGTGGAGGGCCACAAGCTGTCACTTTTCAGAACTCTTCCTGCACATTTTCAGGTGGAGAGGAATCATGAAAACTGATCAATAGATGTTCTGGGATTATGAACAACTGGGGCGGGCGGGTGTCCAATCGAGCTTCATTCCTTTGATTCCAAAGTGCCCATGGCCCTTTTTCACAACCCGTGTGGTTCCTTGCTGTGAGACAGCTAAAAATCCCTGTACAATGGGGAAACAGGTCTGTAAATCCATCTTTGCCTGATATAGCTTGAAGGCCTCTTACAGCAATGTTATTGTCTCTCGAATGAATTATTGAAAACTGTCTAGTGATTTACAGCTCAGAACCATTTGTGACTTTTCCTGCACTTTGGAAACTGCTCATGTCCATTGGACCCACTCAGATTTCTAAACCAAAAGCTTTGTCTCTCTCTGTCAGTGAAATTGCTCTAAGCTGTTTTTCATCCTGGGCAGGAATCTTATTTCTACTTATTGCTTAGTCTTATTTCTTTCTAGCATAGATCAGCAGTAATAACCCTGCAGCTATGAAAACTCAGCCTCCTTTGAGATACCACCAAGAATCTTAAGCTGGCTGCCAGACTTGAGTGTTACCTTGCAGCTACTAGAGGAAGGGGATTTCATATAGAATCATAGAGTTGGAAGAGACCACAAGGGCCATCGAGTCCAACCCCCTGCCAAGCAGGAAACACCATCAGAGCACTCCTGGCATATGGTTGTCAAGCCTCTGCTTAAAGACCTCCAAAGAAGGAGACTCCACCACACTCCTTGGCAGCAAATTCCACTGTTGAACAGCTCTTACTGTCAGGAAGTATATAAAAGGGAAAGTGTTGCAGAAAACAGATGAGCAACCATCGTGCGACAATGACCCCTGTATAAAGTAAAGGCTGTTTTCAGTCTGGTAAATCAGGACATGCATTAGCTTCTGGCTTTTTCTTCCCATAATGCACTGCAAAATTTAGTGTGACCTTAGAGGTGCTTCTGGGAAATTATTTGCATTCACCAGGAAGAAAGGAAATGAGAAGCAGGGTTTGAAACCAATGAAGATAAGACGTGTGTTATGCTTAAAAATGTATCATGGGGGTTCTATGGTCATTGCCATGTCTGCTGGCATGTCCCTGGATTTCCAAGACTTCCAAGTGCTTTGGGGAGCACAGTAATGTCTCCAAACTAACAAGCACAACTGCCAAATGAAGTCTGAAACACTTCCTAGGGATAGCTTTGAGTTGAGCTAATCAGAAGCTGGGTATTAGATGGGAGAGCCAATAGTACTAGCACAACAGAAAATGCAAAATGAACCATGGAAAGAGAAGAAGGAAAGTCATTGATATTTTAGGATGTTTAAATGAGTATTTTAAATTGTAAAACAGAAAACTTAATAAAAATTATAGAGAAGACAAAAAAAATAAAATAATAAACCACTGAGCCTCTTGGGCTTGCTGATCAGAAGGTCAGCGGTTCGAATCCGCTCGACAGGGTGAGCTCCCATTGCCCTGTCCCAGCTCCTGCCAGCCCAGTAGTTCTAAAGCACACCAGTGCAAGTAGATAAATTGGTACCACTGCGGTGGGAAGGTAAATGGCGTTTCCGTGTTCTCTGGCTTCCGTCATGGTCCTCCGTGAGCCAGAAGCGGTTTAGTCATGCTGGCCACATGACCCAGAAAGCTGTCTGTGGACAAACACCGGCTCCTTTGGCCTGAAAAGCAAGATGAGTGCCACACCCCATAGTCGCCTTTGATTGGAAAGTTCAGGGGACCTTTACCTTTACCTTTTTTTACCTGCTGGAAAGTGCAGGAGGGGAGAGTGCTCTTGTGCTTGGGCTTATGGGTTCCCCACAATCATCTGGTTGGCCAATGTGAGAACAGGATGCTGGACTAGATGGGCCATTGGCCTGATCCAGAAGGTTCTTCTTATGTTTTTATGGACTTTCTCCTAATGTCACAAAAATAGTTCTCCTGGTATTAATTACATAAAACATATGTTGTCTATGTACCATTCAAGTCCCATTGCTGGTTCCCCTCCTCCGCCTTTTGATTCCTAGTTGGATTTCAGGACTAGCCTATGCTCATCATTAATATTCCAGCCACAACAGCTCCCATGAACCCAGTGCTCTCCATCAATAAAGAGAAAGTCTAGCTTTCTGAATTATTAACATGCTTAATTCAGTGCAAGAGTGAGGCACACAGTTAGCTGCTTAGACCACTTTAATAGCAGGTGTGACATTTGAGCTTTTAATTAAATGGATCCACTCACCCCTCTCTTGTCTCACTTTCAACTTCACAGTAAATGGTTTTGATCTCTCTTCAGAACCCTCTCTGTTCCTGCAGCAAGAAGGAGGCCCCCAAATGGTGGCTCGTCGCAGAAGCTCTATGACCCTTTAATTGAGTTAAGAAGTCAGGAAAAATTGCAAAAGCATTGTAATGTCCAGCTGTTACATGGGACAATTAGTGTTTTACCCACAAAGGGCAAAAGGTTTCACTCGATAAAATTAAGACAGCCAAAACGTCTCAGCTGTTTAAAAGCTTGGAACACATTGGTCTAGGCAGTAGGCTTGTTTTGTCTTTAAATTACCTTTAGAAAACCCCATTCTTTTGAAGATGCCCAGGACACCTGTAGGACACGGGTGGTGCTGTGGTCTAAACCACTGAGCCTCTTGGGCTTGCCGATCAGAAGGTCAGCGGTTCAAATCCCCACGACCGGGTGAGCTCCTGTTGCTGGGTCCCAGCTCCTGCCAACCTAGCAGTTCGAAAGCACACCAGTGCAAGTAGGTAAACAGGTAGCACTTTGGGAGGAAGGTAAACGGCATTTCCGTGTGCTGCTCTGGTTTCACCAGAAGTGGCTTAGTCATGCTGGCCACATAACCCGGAAAAATTGTCTGCAGACAAACGCCGGCTCTCTCGGCCTGTAAAGTGAGATGAGCGCTGCAACCCCAGAGTCGTCAGCGACTGGACTTAACTGTCAGGGGTCCTTTACCTTTTTTAAGGAAACCTGTGCATTTCAGAGGGTTCTGGGGAATATTTGTGGGTGCACACACAGTTTATACTGGGCACTGCCAGCTTTCTTGGGCTTGTGTTGCCCTGTGTGAGCAGAAAGAACGCTCCCTAGATAGAAGATGGGTGGGGACATTTGTTCAGCCCAGGGACCACATTCCCTCATGATGGGCAGAAGATGAGTGAACCGAGGGATACCCACTCTCACATTTCAGCCACGTGAAGTTCAGAGGCTTCCACTTTCTCTCTTCCCTTTTTCCAGAGGTTAGGGGCATGGTGGCCCATGGAGAGACTCAAAGCCAGATACAGAGGCTTGGAAGGCCACATTCAGCCTGGACCTGACAGGAACACACCCAACAGCTCCCTCTGGTTTGTATTGCAGGAGATGATCAGTAGGCAGAGGCAGAGCTAGCTGCTCTGAAACCTGGAGTGGCACACATGCGGTGCACCCAGGGGCAAGGCGAGCATCCCATGGGGCAAGACACCCATGGGGGTGAAGTGAGCCGCCCATGGGGGGTGGAACAAGCTGCCCATGGTGGGCTGCTTCCTGGGCAGGGGGGGTCACACTGCTTTGCCAGCAGCCTTCCTCCCTTCCCTCTTCCTTTTGACAGCTTGGGGGAGGCTTCCCCCCGAGAAGCAACCCAGTAGGGGGGTCAGCGGCGGAACAAGCCGATTGGGTGCCTGGGCGACACACATGCCCTGCACCCAAGGGCGGGGCCAACTGCCCACAGGGGGTGGAACGCTCTGTAGGGCCTTCAAGGAGTCTGCCTGCTTCCTCCCACTCAGCCACCCTATAGCTGAGGGGGAGGCGGCGGGCAGACTGTTTGGGCATCACGGAGGCTTCGCGTGCTCAAGCCATTGTGTCTCTCCCAGGAGACGCGTGGCTCCACCGCGCTGCAGGCCCTGCGGTGAGTGCCGCCCACCATTTTGTCACCCCCTCAGTGGTGGCACCCGGGGCAGCACGCACGCCCCTTTCTCCACCCCTGGCTGCAGTTTGCTTTGAGGTAAGGCCAAACCTTCCATTTCACCTTCTTCCTTGAGAACAATAACGATGGATTTCTAAAATCATCAAGGCAGCCACTTTATTTAACGTTGTAAAACACTAGGTAAATTGGTGGTACAATATTCATAGAGTATGAAATCGCATTCTGTCCCCCTATGTGAAAATACTGGGAGCAGTGACATCTGAATTTCTGGCTTGGTGGGAAGGTGGGCGAGACACAGACAGGAGTAGCTGCTTGCTTGCTGCGAGGGCCATGGAAGAAAAGCATCTGAGATGTACTTTACAACTGCGAAGAGAGGAAAATAGTGCCTCGGCTGCCCTACAGATTGTAATGTTTTGCTAGCATAGCAGGAATCAGGCATAACTATTATCTTCCCCGAGCCGTTTTCTTTTGCTGGTTGCTTAACTTGCTATGTTTCCTGTAAATACTGAGAAACAAAACCCAAGACAGTGTCAGTGGGAATTCTGTGCAGCCCAGAGCCGAAAGATTAGGGGGCAAACTCACAGTCTAACTTGCAGAGGCAAAACCTGAGGACTTTGGAGTGAACTGTCTTCTCCCCGGTGCACACAAACACAAACATTTGCAACAGGAGTTTAAAATGGTGCTTACTTTTAAAAATTTGCTACCAGGCCAATTTAAAGGTGTTACTATTAACATATAAAGCCCTTGACAACTCGGGACCAGTTTACCTACAATATCACTTTATACTACATGTGCCCACTTGACCGCTACGACTGGCGGAATTGGCACTGCTGCAGGTGCCACAAAACACCCGTTCTGCATTCGCAAGAACCTGATTGTTTAGTTTAGCCTTGAGAGTGAATAGCGGAACCTGGAAAACTAGCACCCGCTGTGTGCATCCACCCTGGGCAAAGGATTCCGCTGATGGCATCATCAGACGTGAAGCTTGAGGATAGCTGTATTAGGGCCTCAACACCATCTTAAGGATTCTTTTCCTACTGTAGCATCCTGCAAGGCAACTCAGGAGCTTAAAATAAAAACCACAGCCAGTACTGGCAACTCCTGTTTTAGGCGTGGCCAATATGTGCACAATCACGCACAGTTTCGAACCTGGAAGCAACTTGGAAACGTTATAAAGACCACACTGAAACATCACTAAAAGGGTAGAGCGGGGTAGGGGGAAAAGGGTATTTGCAGGCTTCTTTAATGGGTTTCCAGTTTCAGGCACGTGCACAATGACCCAGAACGCAACCCCCATGTGAACAGGGAGCTGTCTGTATCTAATTACAGCTGGCTTGCTGTGGCTTCTTGGTTTACTCCAATGCCAAAGCAAAAGGAAACTTGGGGATGATAGCAGGAAGAGGCAGGAATGAACTTCATGGTGGACTGACAAGGTGCTTGCCTAAGGTTCAGACTTGTATGTACCATGGAAATATTTGCCTGGAAACCTAATAGGGGGTGGCAAAGGATTAGATAAGCATTATTGTCCCTTCCTGGTGCAGTTCATCCCCTCCTGAGGGTACTTTGCAGGAGGAAAGAAGTCATTTGGGCTACTGTAGTAGGATGTGGAGTTTGGGGCTATTGATCCTCTCCAGTTCTTGATATAATTGAATTGGCTGGATGTGCTCACTTGTATACCAGTCTAAATCAAGTCACTAAGTAAAGGATTTATTTAATTTGATGGAATCCATATGGCTGTTAAAGAGAACTGGAAAGGGAAGAAATCGATCATGTGTACTGAAACAAATCAATATATTATATTGTGCCAAAAAGAAGAAGAAAAGGATTTGAAAACACCAATATGAAGGTAACTTAGACGCCAGATATAAATACAAATCAAGGGACACATGACATATTGTCTCACTTTTATAGCAATTATCATCTCCTGGCCAGCTGCATATAGTATAGTTGTGGCTGGCGTGCTTAGATTAGAGCAGTGTTTCCCAAACTTGTTTTGGACTACAACTCCTACCATCCCTAGCTAGCAGGACCAGCGGTCAGGGATGATGG
Source organism: Podarcis cretensis (assembly GCF_951804945.1). Taxonomy (NCBI): domain Eukaryota; kingdom Metazoa; phylum Chordata; class Lepidosauria; order Squamata; family Lacertidae; genus Podarcis; species Podarcis cretensis. The sequence continues at coordinate 19,058,515 of NC_137175.1, forward strand.
GAACTGTAGTCCAAAAACGGCTGGAGACCCAAGTTTGGGAAACACTGGTTAGAGTGAGAGTACCTGAATTTGAATTGCTGCTCAGTACATACACATTTTGGCTGCCAACATAGGGCTTGTGTTGATAGAAATTCAAACTATGGCCAAGTTTAGATATTCAACACACTGTACTAAATTATATTTTAGGTAACAACCAATAAACTATGACAAGTCTTTGGCTTCTAATCTCTGAGAGCCAGTGTGGTGTAGTGGTTAGGAGCGGTAGACTCATAATCTGGTGAACCGGGTTCACTTCCTCGCTCCTCCACATGCAGCTGCTGGGTGACCTTGAGCTAGTCACACTTCTCTGAAGTCTCTCAGCCTCACTCACCTCACAGAGTGCTTGTTGTGGGGGAGGAAGGGAATGGAGAATGTTAGCTGCTTTCAGACTCCTTCGGGTAGTGATAAAGCGGGATATCAAATCCAAACTCTTTTTCTTTTTCTTCTTCTTCCCTCTCTTTCCTCCTCCTCATGTGTGAAAATGAACAGCAGTTCTATGGTTTTCTCTAACCAAAGTTAATTTAAACAAATCAGGGTCAAACCATCATTTGATGTTCTGCTGGTTTGGTTAGTATAAGCCACAGTCCCCTGTGTCCATATTTAAAGCAGAACTGAACTTCTTTCTGAAATGGAATAGGAAGCTTTCAGTTGCCTTCCCTTATACAAAAAGATGGAGAAGGGAGGGAGGAAAGAAGAGGAGCACATGAGCATGGCTCGTTCATTATCACCTTCACCAACCTGGTGTCCTCCAGAAGCTGTAGATGACAACTTTTCGTGTAAACAAATCCTGCGTCCAGTCAAGCTTCCCTGCGTTGGCTCTGCAGGGGGAGCCGACCTGGCAGGAGAGCAGAGTAGCAGTGGTCCTGCGTCCGTGTAAGATAAGGGATAAATCAAGTCCAAAGACAGTTCGGTTCTTATCTCTAGAAGCGTTTATTTACAAAGCATAAATCAGTCTCATTCCATCGGAGCTTTCCGGCATCTTTCCCGTGCTCCAAAGGCACACACACAGCCTGCAGCCTCGGAGCTGAGCTGCGTCTCAGACAGAAGCGAAAGCAAGTCTGCACACAGACTGTGACGCACTTCTCTGCGTCAGGCTCCTCCCAGATACAGGACACCACGGAGTTTTAACCCTGTCAGTTCCAAACTCCTGGCTAATGGAAGTTGAAGTCCAAACATCTGGACCTACATGCATGGACATCCTCAGGAATTTCTCTCTCTGTGTGTGTGTGTGTGTGTGTGTGTGTGTGTGTGCTTGTGAAACACTGAAAGTGGAAGCAGTCACTTAGTGAAAGTGGAAGCAGTCACTTAGTGGGGCCACTAGGGGCGTATCGGAAGATGGCTGACAATAGCATCTCTCCGACCCACATGAGGTAATTAGGAGGCTGTGATGGGAGTAAATAGCCTCCCTATCCCCCCCCCCCGGGTTGGGGGGGCTGCCCTTGCCTGCTGTGCCCTATACCATCCCCCGAATTTGTGGGGATGGGGGCACTAGGCAGAATGCCCTCCTGTGGATCTCGGCGCTCCTGGACGCTCTCTGATTCGCGCCACTAGCTGCAAGAACTTCAAAAGAAACAATTAGGAGGAAGCAAATGCACATATTTCAAGGAAGGGGGAGTAAAGACTGCTAACTGAAGAGATCTCTGATAAACAAGACGGGCTGGAGGAACAAGATAAATCATGAGAAGAAACGCCAAGACTCAGTACGGCAAAGGGCTGGAGGGGGGAGGGGGAAAAAACTTTCCTTTTTTCTCCTCTATGTGATTAACCAAGAATCCCTTTCCCCACACACACAAGTCAGAAATGTCGTTTTAATGACTTAAGCTGTGGATTTATGACTGTGTGGAGATAAATTTTCTAACCAAAGCATGTTTTAAGAAGATCGTGCAAAGTATAAGAGCTTTGGAATGACGCAGTTAAAAATACCGTCGCCATGTTGGCAAGTTCTGTTGGAGGACTTAAGTCTGGGAGGAGAAATAGAGCTGCTTTTATATTGTGGATGTGACTCCTCAGAGGGACTTAAGAGCGACAGTTTTGCAAGATTAATGATGGAAAGAGCGATGTTATTTATTAAAGTGATGATATATGGAAACCATCTTGATATGAGGATTGGACGAACGGAAAAATTCACACAGGATTATAATTGGTGTTTATCTGCTTAAGGAGATTATCAGAAGAGATCATAAAGGAAAATATATATATACGAACAAGATGAGATGTGGAAACAGCAAGATAAGACTGGACAGAATTATGAACTTTATGAACTTTATTTGGACTGATTTGGATATTAACGCAGTAGCAAGATGATGATCGGAATCCCCCTTTGGAAGTTGAAATATGGGTCCCCTCAACAAAAATTTAAAATTCAGCTTTGTAATTTGGAATTTATGTGATGTGATTTAATTTGATTTGATTGGTCGGTTAATAAAAATTATTTTTTTAAAAAATGAAAGTGGAAGCAGTCCAGTTCCCCACACACAAAATTAAGAACGTTGCCTGTACATTTTGCTTCATATCTCAGATTCTACAAATGCTAGAAACTTAGTCTTTTGTATAATGAAATCTGCTGATGTGGAGATTTTTAACTGGAGGGTCCCCATTGCTCATCACCATGAATGCCCATGCCTCTATGGTTTCTTTTGTTTCATTTGTTGAATAGATTTATATCTTTCCCTTCCACCATATGGGCTTCTCTAGGTGGCTAACAAGTCAAACAACTGATTAGAACAACAGTCACTGATATTAACATGTAAACAGCAGAACATTAAAAACAGAGGTAATTTTTTTAAAGCCATAAACCCAAGACTATCAGAGGAATAAAAAATACATCATCATCGTGAATAAAAACTTGGGCAGACTGAAATATCCTCACCTGGCCCTGAAAAGATAGAAAAGTCAGTGGGAAGTGAAGTCTCTCTGGAGAGAGAAATCGAAAGATGAGGCAGCACCTCAGAGGAAACGCCAATTGTGGCCACTACCCTCGATGGTAGGAGGACCTGAATAAGACACTCCAAAGATTATCTAAGGAAGGGTAGGGAACTCCTGACCCTCTAGATGTTGTTGAACTCCAACTCCCATCAGCTCCAGCCAACATGGCCAATGATCACAGGTAAAGAGATTTGCAATCCATCTGGAGGGACATTGGTTCTCCAAACATGATCTAAGAATCTAGGTAGGTCCAGCTGTCTTCAGTGAGAATATGAATTGGGCATTTGAATGCACAGTTCCGGTTGAAGCACTGGGGTATGAAATTTGAACAAAAAAGAAAAAAAGAAAGAAAGAAATTTGAACATTTGCTTTTCTTCGCAATCCATCTCATCACATCTGAACTATTTTGAATGCTAGCCCCAACCCTCTATGAAGAAAGCACATTCCCAAAGGGGAGCCTGTTGTTAGCTAGTGATAAACCTTCTAATACAGTGCAGAGTGTTTCACATTTTCTTAGTGTTACTTTTTTTTTGTACAGAGATTTCTGTTCAGGAGTTAAGGACTTCTAAAAATACTGTAGCTTTATTTCAGCATTCCATATGGATATGTACGTGCCCTGATCTTCTATATCAAACAGAAAGGAAATCTGTGAAATAAGACAGCTTCCGAGTAATTAATTGCTTGAAGTGCAATGTGAAGGAGTTTTCATAGACAACAGAGGCTGAGATGGAAGACTAGAATTCTGTTTGCCTCCAGATCTCCTCCAGCCTCCTGTATGTGAAGAAATGGGCCCATACAGAAACTGCATGCTGTGGGATGTCTGGACAAGCCTCTCATGTGGGAACTGGTCCTCACAGGGTCTTCAACAGCATGAAAAAAGGCCACATCGTGCATTTTTGCAAACCCTGTGTTTCATAAGATCAAAGGGTTTGTTTTGAACTGCTGAAGAAATCAATAGCTTGTACTAATTTTGTTGCAAACCGCCTTAGTTCCAGTCAGTAAGCCTGAGCCACAGAAGTTTCCAAATGGAATGTTTTGTTCCTCAAGTTTCTTCAAAGCCTATCAGGTGTTCCTCAAGAAAATCAACAATGGTAAAAAAATAATTTAAAAAGCACTTTCTGGCAAAACCAGCATTCTCAATCCTACTGATAGGGGTGGAGGAAGGGGGTGTGGTGGGGGTGGGCAGCCCTGGGTGTCACCAGTGGGAGAGACGCTGTGGCTTGGGTGCACGCAGGCTCCGTGCTGCCCAAATGGTCCACCCACTGCCTTCCCCCCCCCCCCGCTGTAGGGAGGCTGAGTGGGAGGATGCAGGCAGACTCCAGAGGCCCCGTGGTGCACCCCACCCCATGGGCAGCCTGCCCCACCCCTGGGAGCACTGTCCCAGGCACCTGAGCAGCTTCCTCTGCTGCTGACTGCAGCAGATTCCTTCAGGCAGCAGATTCTACGCCCCATGGCACTCACTGAAGCCTTCTTGAAGTTAAGACAGTCAGGGTCTACTCAGTGTATAGGTGCTGGAGAGCCCTCTGGCTCGAGTTCCAGAAGAATGATAGCATATAAATGTAGCAATTGAAATAACACTTTCCTTCTTATCAATATATCTATGGCTCATTTCAGATATTCCCTCCATTGCATAGATTGGATGTCGTTTCCAGACTAGCTCCAGGTTTTGGGAGGGCTTTGTGATTATGGCAAGCGTGACAATGATACCCCCTTAATGCCAAAATAAATTTCTAAGTGGTTTGCAAAGTATAGAAAAGTGTTGCTCCTCAACTTTTTCCGCAATAGACCACTGGAAAATTGTGGCTCACTTAATTATCTTTTTGCCTATCCCAGCAATTGTAAGTGCTGCATGGTTTTGGATTGTAGTTTTGCTGCTTCTTTCATTTCTTACATATTGTATTGCAGTTTGATTTCCACAGAACACAATATTAAAGGAAATAAACGAAGCAGTAAAACTACGATTAAAAATCAAAACAAATATTGAATACCATGGATGTGTTGCCTCCTGTCTTCATCCACAAATCCACAGATACACTGGATGCTGTCAGATGTGGGTGATTAGCACTGCCCAATCATTGCTGTTCTGCTTTAAGGGAGAAGTGGGACAGCAACCCTATTCTGTAGCCAAGTGGGCAAACCCCCTTTCCCCAGCCCCAAATGTTGGTGCAGGGAGAGTTTCATTGAGACCATGGTGTATAAGGAAAGAGAATGAAATACCCCATTACAAACTTCAGATCGTACCCCTCAGTGCAATTTGAGGGGAGGGGGAGAAAGAAAGGAAAATGACATCAAGGCAGTGCTATTTGGGAAATGGTTTGCATGGCTGGGTTGATTCCTAGAGAGAAGAGATGGACCAAAGTGAAGTTGCTAGAGAAATGTCTGTGCACTATAACTACGGATGGGGGAAGGAAAATGATTCAGTTTGTGTTCTGCCAAGGGTCAGTGGTCCCTTTGGGATTTGGAACACAAATGAACACACAGATGGGGTGAAGGCGAAAGGTTTTATTAAACAACTAAAGGATAATTACAAAGCATCACAATCATGCTTACATCTCTGGGGTTGACAGGAACTCCATCAGCAATGAATGAACCCGATTCCTGAAGCTGCAGCTTGACTTGTATGCCACAACTATTGCCATCTATACACTGATTTGATGTCGCAGTTCACATTTATAGGCTAGGCTACCTAATCTGCACATGAACCAAAACAGGGAAGATAAAGATGCAAAGTGCAAGCAGCTGGGTTTGCAGGCAACAAGCGGAGGCAGAAGTCATAAATCTCTCTGAAAGTCTTGTTTTGACTCATGAAAACTGAACAAATGTGATATAGGCTGTGTACACATTCCCATTTAGTCTGGCTCCCGTGAACTCCCATTGCTGGTGCTCAAAGCTGTGTACACATGACATTAGCCACGAGCCCTATGTAGCCTGTAGTTTCTCAAGAAATCCTCCTGTCCGATGCATTTTTCCTCAAACCACCATCTGTCTGCTTGAAAACACAAGGCGCATTCACTTGAGCTATGCTGAGGTGTGTACATCTGAGACAGCTTTTGCACATGTGCAGACAACAGTGCTTGTGCATACGACAGCTTGGTGAAGAGTATGAGGGGTTGCACACGTGGGAAAACTAAACAGGTAATGAGCACTGGGCAAAGACATCTGGTGTGTGCAGCAATGTGCAAATGCGATTTTAAATGCATTGGAGGGGAACAACCTTGCATTTTAAGCTGCTAATGTGTCCATAGCCATAGAAGCATTGTGGTGTTTTTGGCATGATCATACTCCTCTAGTAGTTGTTTATTGATTTATTGTTTCTAACACAAGTCCTATTGAAACCAAGTGGTGATTCATAGAACCACAAAGCTGCAGAGTTGGAAGGAAGGCACCCCTGGGGGCTGTGTAGTCTGACCCCCTGCAGTGCAGGAATCTCAACTACTGCATCCATTACAGATGGTCATCCAACCGCTGCTTAAAAACCTCCAGTGAAGGAAAATCGGTTATCAGGGAAATATGGTGAAGCTGTTCCCCGCCACCACCCATATAGCTTCTTTCTCAAGGTAGGTAAAGGTTTCACTGGGACTGGTTGGATGGGCAGGAGACCATGGCTGTAAGAGGAGCTGTTAAAGAAGCAGGCATAATTTAATTGAAAACCATGCCTGCTGCCTTGGTAAAAATGTTCCTCCCTTTATGACAACTAATTTCTTACTCTTGCTGAAAAACAGCCACCTACATCTGATACCGCACAAAGCCCATTTGCATTTGTAAATTGAAGCACGCAGCTCCTATTAATATTTCCCAGCATGCTGTGAGATTGCCAGGGTGGAAGGCAAAGTTCCGAAACAGTCCAGCAATTGCTTGCTAATTCTGCGCAACCAATCTGCCTGCCCACTTTCTATCTCCAGTCTGCTCCTGCACTTAAAATACTGTATACTCTATGCATTTAAGGACCCAATATCGCTCTACAGAAATGCAGCTGCAGAGGCTGGAATCAGCAGGGAAGGAGGAAGCTTTCTTTAATTCTTCCGGTCATTTCTCCCCTCTGTTTAAAAGTCTCCCCCAAGCTGCTCCCCATAACACACATTTTGGCAGAAAAACCACCAGAGACAAGAAAGTGAAGAAAGCTTCCCCACAATCTTTCACTGCAGATTCCAGATTCTGTAACCACATTTTGCTTTGTGGAGCTAAGATGAGATCCTCTCTTCCTGTCGTCCCACATCTTAATTTCATATTGCCTTTCAAATCACCTCCCCCCTTCAAATCATGATTTGGTAACCACTGTCTTCCATATGACAGTGTCTTCCTCATCTGTTGCAATACTCCACAAATGTCATGTGTAAATCCTGCTGATCTCGTCGGCTTCTAGGCCTGCACCCAGGCAGGTGAGCTAATCAGCAGCCCTATTCTGTCAATCATCTTTCTCCTCTTAGAAATATAGAAAGCCACACTGAATCAGGATACCAAACTCAGTATTGGCCACACTGATTGGCAGTGGATTTCCAGGGTTTCAGGCCCTGGAGACACTGGGGACTGAACCTGGGATCTTTTGCATTCAATTCTACCACTGAGGAATATGGCATTTCTCAGGATGCATGCAGGGACATAAAATCATAGAGTTAGAAGGGACCATGAGGGTCCAGCCCCCTGCAATGCAGGAATCTTTTGCCCAACATGGGTCTCATAACCTCCAACATTTCTCCAAGAGAGTGAGGCCCTAAGCTATAGCTTGTTAGCTTATACGTAAATCCGGCATTGCCTAAGGCTTCTGTTAAGCCAATGGAATCCACTCTGCACCTCTTGGAGCGCAAGCTGACAGCATGGTGCCACCCTCATTCTCCCCTCCGCCCCAGGCTAAGCTGAGTGGCAGAAATACAAGCCAAAGGCAGCAGAAGCAAAGAGCAGAATCAGAAACCTATGCCTGGTTAGAATTCCACCAAACATGTTGTCAAGTCTGCTTAATGAGATAGATGGAGCCCGGGTGCTTTGTTCTCACTCCTGGGTAGATTGTAAGGTTCACTCTTCCGCAGGCTTGAGAACTATTGAGTGCCAACAGCTACCAGTGGGGAATTGACGTTGAAACAGAACTTGGTGCTTTTCATGTCAGGAAGAGAATTTCTTGCTCCCTCCCCCCCCCCCCCGCCCAGGAGCCTGTTGTAGAATAAGAATGAGATTTGTCATACAGTTAGCCCATGGAACTGGTTTTCAATAGCTCAGTGCCTTGAGATGCTTTGTGCAGGTAAATAATAATAATAATAATAATAATAATAATAATAATAGAAGATAATGATTCTCTCTTCGAGAGCAAAGGTGTTCATCACTCAGCCAGACATTCCCAAGCAGCATTTGGGGTCCTCTGAAATCAGAGAGGAAAGTTTTTGATGACATTTTGTCTCTCTGTCTTTAGGCCAGCCTTGGGCAGCTTGTGACCTAATGTGCCAAATGCAGCGGACCAATAATATATAGTATTATGGGCTCCTGTTTGTGCTTAAACACACACACACACAGAGAGAGATAAGAGCCAATTCAAATGCGAGGACCCAGCACCTGCTACAGCTTTCTTTGAACCACACCACTTCAAACTTCAGGTAGTATTTAAATATCTGAACACTCTATTTGAAGGATTGTCTGGTCCACATCCAGATTAAAGATAATGAACTATTTGAAGGGAGGGCCGGAAGTGGTTCATCAAGGATTAGTACCTGAAGAAGAGACTGAGGACTCTTTCCCATTATCATGAAATGTTCTGTGTTTTTATTTAAAGTCTAGTCATTACGCATCTATACATATAAATTACCATATGTATATTTTATTCAAATGCATCCTCTTTCGACAGCTTTAATTTCCTTCTTTAATAAACTCAAATAATAAACCCTAAATGTTCATTTGTATAATTTTCTTAAATTTATGCCACAATTTCCCCCCACCATGAAAGATAACTGGGCAGATCTAAGCATTATGGATGGCATGGAGGTGCTTTCTAAAACAGCAGTCTGTCATATCACTCATAACAGGTTGTTGGAGAAAAGCAATTTTGTATGCTACTTTTTGTTTCTGTGTTAGGCATTATTCTCTCTCCTGTTTAGTTTTAAGCTGTTGAATTAAGTTTGTTTGATTTTGTTTTTGTTGTGTTTATGCTTTATTGTTATTACAAACTTGCATGTATTGATTTTTAATATATTTTTATTGGTTATATTATTTCTAACTGTTTGCAATATATATATTGTATTAACATACTTGTTTACTTGATATGTCGCGAGCCACTTTGGGCATAATTTTGTGGGGGAAAGTGGCATACAAATAAGCAGAGAATGGTAGTGATGATGTTCAAACGCAACATCTCCAACTGCCACTGAAGGAACTGGAGAAGATGGCAATGAAGGATCATGTGGCCAGGTGTGGACAGTGAATGGCCCTTCCAAGCCCCTGGGGGCCTTGACCAGTACCTGGCCTGATCAACTGCTGGCATTGGACCTGTCCTGTAATGGCGATTCAGACACAAATTTGACTTGACATTACTGTATGCTGAGTTTTCAGATGCTGAGTTCATTTCCTCTGTTGCTGAACTTGTGGATTTGCCTTCAGCCTCAGGCAGCAGAACACCTCTCCTTTATCATTTATTTTCTGCCATAGCATGACCTTGAAATTCAATTCACCCATAAACTATTCCCGTTTGACTGACGCCCATAGCAAGACACATACACCATTAGAAACTTTTCGGGATGAAACCGCACAAGCTTTCTGCCTGTGTCGTTATTTGTGTAACTTTCTTTGTGTTTTTCTGCCCACACACGCTTCACCGGATTAGAAAACCTGAGGCATATATATGCAGGGTTTCTTTTCAGCGAAACGTCTCGTGGTTATTTACTAAAGAGTGCACTGTTCTTTTCTGGCAAGAGTTGCCCGATCGCAAGATGGAGTATGTGCCTATGATCGTACATTTCCCAATTCCAAAGCCCCTTGCCGTGTCCACACAGGCAGGAGAATGCAATTCTGAAGCTAAGCGGGACATCCAGAACAGTCATTTGCACATTATTCCGGCTCACAGCAATTCCATAAGAGAATATATTTCACGGCTTTGTGATTAGATCAAAAAGCAGCGTCCAGAGGAAGAAAGCATTCTCAGTTTTCCTTATATAGAAATGTCCAACTGCAAAATGATTTCTGAAGACATTTCTCTCCTAAGAGAACTAGGGTGGGAGAAAGAAATGGCTAAAATAGTTTTCTTTGCTAAAATGGCTGAGAATTCATAGTATTTTCTTAGGCTGCAGTCCTAGACAACCATGTTGCAGAGGAGCAGCCAGACATATTTTGGAAATGCAGCTGAGCAGACCAGCCAGCCCATCTGACTCCAGGCTAACCCACTGGATTTGCATTTGGGTCTTTTCTGGATTGATAACCCAGACATATAATTTAGCTACTTAGATCTGTTTCCAAAGTGTTCTTGATCTTATATTTGGGTTTGGTTTTATGATGCTTAAAATTGTTTTGTTCGCTGCATCTTTTAATCAATCAATCAATCAATCATCATTATTAAGTTTCTTTATTTCAGCAGGCCCTAGGGTGGGTTACAATAATTTAAAATTAGCTAGTGCTGCAGCCTTATCATGCAATCCTATGCACACCAAGGCTGCGATTCTAATCCTATTTATGTGGGAGTAAGCCCCATAGGATTCAATAGACTTTCAGTAGACATGGTGCAGATTGCATTGATAAATTCCATTGAACATGGTGGTACTGGAGCTTTGCCTGCCGGGGATGAGTGAGAAATTCAGATAACATTTAAAGATGAACCTTGCACATTCCAAAACAATATGAGAACCAAAGCATAGCCATCTTTCAAAATTCTCACTTCCCTGAATGCAGGCCTTCAGCTAAGTGATCTGTACAGTATGCACACACTAGGGTAAAGCTCTGGGATAGCTTAGTTGGTTGAGCATGAGACTCTTGATCTTGGGGTTGTGGGTTTGAGCCCCACGTTGAGCAAAAGGATTTCTGTACCGCAGGGGGTTGGACTAGATGACCCTCATGGTCCCTTCCAACTCCACAAGTCTATGATTCTGTTATTGTAAGTGTGCATAAAAATGCATATATATATCACGAAAATAGTATACAGAAATTGCTTGTGCTAGGGGCAATTGTTTTGAAAAATTGGGTATATTAGGCAAAATTATATTAAAATGTGTGTATTAATAGAAAACAGAACTAAAATGCTGGTGAATTTTCACGAGGACTTTAAAAAACAACAACACATTCATAAACTGAATTTAGAAAAATTGAGAAGCTGAGAGAGACCAAAGTTCACAAGATTCACCCAATCCCTAGTTCCTGCACTTAGCCCACTGAAATTGACAGCATGCAAGCTGATCTCAGTGGTCTTGTGACTATTTGTTGTGGTATAAGCTTTCATAGGCAAGTCTACTTTGTCAGATTCATGGGTCTGCAACTGATAGATTAAATATTCCATCTGAAGGTAAAATATTCAAATGGTGGTCATGTATCACTTTGCATATATTATTTACATGGGGACGTTGACAACAACTGCATTTCAGTTCCTTAAATGTTTCAGGAAAAGTCTGAGTGTGCTTTGAAAATTGCTACAAAATCAAGATAAATGCCAGAAAGGTCGTTTAGTGAACTGCTTGGTCTCTGAAAGTTTTAAGTCATCAGGCCTTGTTTATGAATGCATTCCCATTCCCCAAAAGGCCCCCGAAGGAAATTCATTATTCTGCTGCACAATTAAAACAAACACCACATGGCACTCAAATTAATTTGCTACAAAAGCTTAACAAATCAAGCGATTTGCAATGCAAATGCCATTTCCCAGCCCCGCCAGCACTTTCTAAATACTAGCCCTGTAGAAATAAGACACAAGGTTTCCTCAATGGTTTGAAAATGTCAGTCATTGTAGCTGCCAACTGAATCATGTTGCTGTGAAAGAGAGAGAGGGATCCGGTATCAAGATTGCTTTCTGCTTGGGTGAGTCAGAAGCACCCACACCAGGAACCAGGAGGGACCCAAAGGTTTTTATTAGTGGCAACACAGTTTTTCTCCATGCACTTCATTAAGTAGGAAAACAGAGATACAGATTCATGCAATAACAAGAAGTGGGTTGTTGCAATTTCCTTATGAATATACATATCACACTGTAGATCAGTACAGTGGCGACATAACAGAGGTGTATAACTTTTGGATGATGTGAAGAAAGATGACAGGGATCTCTCTCATCATACTAGAACCTAGAGCCATCCAAAGCTGAATGTTGGACGATTCAGGTCAGGCACACTGACTGGTGACTGGGAGTGGCCACCGAGACCATATAACACCAGTCCTGAAAGACCTACATTGGCTCCCAGTATGTTTCTGAGCACAATTCAAAGTGTTGGTGCTGACCTTTAAAGGCCACAATGGCCTCGGCCTAGTATACCTGAAGGAGCGTCTCCACCCCTATCGTCTACCCCACCACCACTAAGGTCCAGCTCTGAGGGCCTTCCGGTGGTTCCCTTACTGCTAGAAATGAAGCTACAGGGAACCAGGCAGAGGGCCTTCTCAGTAGCAGCGCTCGCCCTGTGGAACGCCCTCCCATCAGAGGTCAATGAAATGAAATACTGTATTTTTCGTCCTATAGGGCGCACTGGACCATAGGGCGCACCTAGGGTTTTTTTGGGGGGGAATAAAGAGGGGAAATTATTTTTTCCCCAGGCGCAGGGCTGGGGCTGGGGAAGCCCGAGCTTCTCCCCACCCCAGCCCCCAGAACAGGCTGCTATCCGCAAGCCTAGGGAGCCGGGCGGGAACTCCCGTGGGCTCCCCAGGCTTGCGGATATCTGCCCGAAGCCCGGGGCGCACTCCTCAGCGCACCGCAGGCTTTGGGGTGCAGGCTGCTGTCCGCAAGCCTAGAAAGCATGGCGGGAACTCCTGCCGGGCTCCCAAGGCTTGCAGATAGCTTCCTGAAACCTGGAGAGCGAGAGGGGTCGGTGCGCACCGACCCTTCTTGCTCTCCAGGCTTCAGTGAAAGCCTGCATTTGCACCATAGGACGCACACACATTTCCCCTTCATTTTTGGAGGGGGAAAAGTGCATCCTATAGTGCAAAAAATACGGTAATTATCTGACTTTTAGAAGACATCTGAAGGCAATTCTGTTTAGGGAAGCTTAAGTGGCTGTCAGTGCATCCCAGAAATCAAGGGTTGTCAAGGCAGAGGAGGAATGATGGAGACTGCCTACCCAGCCTGACCGTTCCAGAGAAGAAGAAGACAGCTCAGAATTACACAAGGGTTTGAGGGTTCCTCTTAAGGTGGAATGGAATATTCTAACAGAGGCTGCATTTCTAAGCCTCTCTCTGTGAATACTGAATAAAAAGCAGCTAGTAAGAACTTTTCCTTGTTTTATCTGTCCGTGGCAACCTGCTGTGGGGGTGGTATCTTCTGCCGCCTGACAACGGTATCCTTTTGTCTGGCCTGAATTTCTCATCCTTCAGCTGCACTAGATAGTCCCAGGTTCTAATACTGGAGAAAAAAGCACATCCCTATCCACTTTCTCAGCACATTGTATAATTTTATATGCCTCTGTCATGTCCCCCACCTCTTGCTCATCTTTCATCTAAACCCAAAAGTGTAGCCCTTGAACTCCTGGATCTGAACACATGTGACCAAATTCAAAATCAGGACATTGGATTACACATTTAAGGAGCCAAAATTTCTGCCCTCAAATACAGACAGCAAAAATAACCCGGAATAATTTGTACTTGCCTGTAAATTAGCACTGCATCCTAATTCCCATTTTTTTGCTAGAAGCGGTGACATACTGTAAAAACCAGGTGAAAATGTATGCTTCTTCTAATTCACAAAGAAATATATCTGGAAGAGAAATCCATCCTGAAAGCTTTGAAAGCGGTGAGTAGCATGCCTAAATAAAGGAATAAGAGAACCTGGTCCCGTCTCCTAAAATGATTCATGGAAAAGACTGAACCAAGATAAGCTATGCATCAAACAAATGACAAACGAAATGTACAATCATTTTAAATGTCAACGAGAGAAGAATGGAAATAAATGGACATACATCGCTGACATAAAATCTTAGAATAGGGCTATTTTATTTTACTGAGCCTTAGTTCAATGAAATATAGTTAGATATAGAGAAATGGATGAATGTCTGAGCCATTGGGCACAATTTAGCCAGTTAATTGCCTCATCCTATCCACAATTATTTAAAAGTTCCACTTAAATTGAATTTATTCCAAAGTAAGATTGTATAGGACTGCAGCCTTAATACGCAACTATATGCATGCCATTTAACAAAGTTAAAGTGTGTGTGGTCTATGAAACATAACGATATAATTACATGTACATATTCTTACAGCACAATGCTGTGTGTTTACTCAGAAGTACCGTATTTTTCGCCCCATAGGACGCACCGGCCCATAGGACGCACCTAGTTTTTTTGGGGGTGCGAGGCTGGGGCGGGGGAAGCCCGAGCCTCCCCCCACCCCAGCCCCCAGAACAGGCTGCTATCCACAAGCCGTGGGAGCCACAGCTGGTAGAGTGCTGCGCTAAGCCCGAAGCTTGGGGCGTGCTGAGCCCAGCGCGCCCCAAGCTTCTGGGTGCCGGCAAGCTCTCCGCTAGCCGTGCTGTGGGAGAGCTGCGTCTCCCATGGCTAGCGGATACCTTCCTGAAGCCTGGAGAGCGAGAGGGGTCGGTGCGCACCGACCCCCCTCGCTCTCCAGGCTTCAGTGAAAGCCTGCATTCGCCCCATAGGACGCACACACATTTCCCCTTCATTTCGGGAGGGGAAAAAGTGTGTCCTATAGGGCGAAAAATACGGTAAGTCCAATTTTGTTCAATGGAGCTTACGCCTATAAAAGCATGTTTAGGATTGCAGACCTGGGTGGTGGACCCAGCAATCCTTACTCCTCTCTGTACCCTGGCACCCCATGGAAGTCTAGTAAGATGAATTTCCCTGGGCATCTAAATGCCCCACCTTTGATTATGAGATTGAAACCAGTTTTAATAGCTCAATAGATTGGTAACTGACACCTCCATGGCATGTAGAGCAGTAGGACTCTACCGTAACTTGGCTAAAAGGCCCAAGGCAAGAGGTTACTCAGAATCCCATTGGATCAAACCATCCCAACTGCTCTTTAAACAAAACCAATTATTAACAAAATGTACAGAATGCGGGATTGCAGTCAGTTTAAACCAACAATGAATGGTTGCTCCAACATTCTAAACCTGCCCTATTCACTAATATAGGCACATAAGTGCTGTAGGACTTGATCAGCCTAGAATCAGCAGTCTTTCCCTGCATCCCCCTGAAAGATGGACGGTGTGGAAATTGAGCAGTGCAAGGGCTTGGCAGTGTCTCAGAGCATGCCAGCCACCTTCCCAAAGCCCAGTAAGCGATTGCCTAGCTTTGGGAAAGAGGCACAAGGCTCTGACAGGGTCCTGGAGTCCTCCTGCCTCCTTCTCAGAGTGCTGCAAGTGCTTGCTTCGCTGTGGGAAGGAGGCGGAAGATCTCTAGGATGCTGCCACAGGCCTCACATTACCGGGTAAGCCTGCGATAGCAGCTTTGCACAGGTATATGGTTAGGGCATTAAATGGAAAGTGGGATTCCTCCACTCTCTGTTTATTTATTTCCCCACCCACTCGCACAAAGCTTCGCTCGTGTAAGTTAAATGTGTGTTAAGTTGCAACTTTCTTGGCTAGACAATTGCATTGAAAAATTCAGAGAAGTATGAATTTTTAAGGATGGCTGTGTTTCAGTTTACTTTTTTATGTGCAAATTAGGTAGGTAGGTTAACCTATATATTGAAGCACACACAAGCACATTCATGCTAAGAAAACAAGTCTGGTAAAAAAAATCAGGCCTGATGTGTTTCTCTCCTTAAAACTCTACACTTATTCCAAGTTCAGTCTCCTGAGGTTTAGCACGGAGGGGGTCAGATGTAACCATATGGCACTCACATACTGTGTGACAAATAAGTGCAACTTGCTGTATCAGCCACTGATGGGGGAAGAGAAGAACTGTGATTTTTAATTTCCGCCCACAATAGCAAGTGTAGCCAAAAATTAGCAGAGCAAAATGTTAAAGGATTAAAATTGTTAATGTCAGCATGCAAAGAGGCAAAAATCTAAAGGCATTTTCAGCAGTGTTTGGTGCTTATAATAAAACAGGCAGTGTGCATTACTGAAAATATTTTAAGGTTAAAATAGAAGCAAAGATTGAGAGGGGTAGAAGCATTTCATTTTAAATAGGGAGTAAAACTCTTCATAGTATAGATCTAATTGGTGAAGCATTTGAATTTTCTGGCTCAGTTTTAAATTTTATGGGGGAATTCAACATAATGCTAAGCGGATCACTCCACCAATGGATTTCTGTTAGCCTGA
Source organism: Podarcis cretensis (assembly GCF_951804945.1). NCBI lineage: Eukaryota > Metazoa > Chordata > Lepidosauria > Squamata > Lacertidae > Podarcis > Podarcis cretensis. The sequence goes on from NC_137175.1 coordinate 19,074,854, forward strand.
TGGAGTGATCTGCCCTCCCCCCGTGTGATTTTCAGGGGTTCTCTCAATCCACCCACCCCAGAAAAAAAGTTGGGGGGCATGGGGGGGAGTGGAGAGAAAATCCCAATTGTGCCAGCTTCTGTTGACAGGGCATATTAACTGAATCCTTGCCTAAGTTAAGAGGTTTTGGAAACAATTCCTATCTTTTTCTTTCTTTCTTAGATGGGTGAATGTTCTCAGAACTTGTACAAGGAAAGTAGGTTAAACTCAATCAGTCTGGCAGAAGTTGATGCCACGCTAGAACATATTTCTGTAATCAGCTGCAAGTGTCATTAAAAAGAAGGTTTCACACAACACTTCATGGGATACTAAATTATGACCTTCCCCTTGGCCAAAACCCTTCTAGAATGTTTACTCAGAAGCCAACCCTTTCCCTTTCCACATTAAGTTAAAGCTCCCTGCTTGGAAGTTCCACACTTTTGGCTGCTTGGTGTCCCTTACAACATGAATTTAAAAGTTCCCTTCTTGACAGCTCCACCATTGTTATTGCTTTGCCTTAAGCATAGAATCAGGACTGCTTATAAATTACCTGTTAATTGCTCCTTGAAGAGCCTCTCCCTTCATTTGCTCCTTCATTTTCATACAGTGGTACCTTGGGTTACAGACACTTGGGGTTACGCGTTTTCAGGTTGAGGACTGTGGGAAACCTGGAAGTACCGGAAAGGGTTACTTCTGGGTTTCGCCTCTTGCGCATGCGCACAAGCGTCAAATCGCGTCACGAATGCTGCGGGTTGTGGATGTGCCTCCGTCATGAATTACGTTCGCAACCCAAAGTTCCACTGTATAGTGAAATAGAAAAATCTGGAGAAAAGGAGAAAGCTTCTAATACAGTGGTCTTGACGAGCCTCAATAAAGCCTAGCTTATCCATTCTGGACATGCAATTGTGCTTAAACTTTTTTAAGCCATCAAAAATCAGACCTGAGGAAATAAAATCGAAGGAAAGCACAGAAATGATTTAGCAACATCACCATTAGTTTTTCCACAAAAAGTCAAGTAAAGAATAGGTTGTAATTTCACGCTGAACTGCTGGTGCGGAAGCAGCAGAACTGGGCTATCCACCAAAGGACAAAAAAAAATTCTACCTATTGTTTCTGCATCTTTAACAGCCAGTTATTGCAAAGAACCTGTGATGGAGAAAGCATTGAATGTCTGCTACTTGAGTGGTTGTTAACACCTGCCAGAAAAACATGGCAAGAGTATACAGAGAGGATTTTATAAAGACTTAAGTGGCTGCCCATCAGGCTGGCTGCACTTCTGAAGCTGTCAGTAGGGAAGGACAGATGGAGATGAAGGCTTGAAGAAAAGGTCAGAAGAGATGGGGAGATGCAGAAGAAAAAGGAAGGAGGAGCCAAAGTGGTGGGTGGAGAAACTGAATCAGAGCCTCATTGCAATAGGCTCTGACACTCGTGTCAGGAACGCTGGGCAAACAGCACGAGAGGCTGATGGCTGAGAAGCTGAGTTGAGAGATAGTTGAGGATCAAGGAAGCTCAAGGGAAGGAAGGCAGAAGCCCCCTTTAACATGTGTGTCTTACAGGCACAGTCAATGCATTGATGCCAGAAGCGGGACCACCAACTGCAGTTTCCTCTGGATGCATGCATTATAAAAAGGTTTTTTTTTGGGGGGGGGAAGGTAAGGGACCTCTGGATGGTTAGGTCCAGTCAAAGGTGACTATGGGGTGCGGCACTCATCTTGCTTTTCAGGCACACAATTGGAAAACTATGTGAGAAGAACTAGAGGAGGATGTGGGTGAGCTTTATTGTAAATAGAATGTGGGTTAGCTTTGCAAATGTTAGCTTTGTTGAGCAGGCTTTGTACGGGGGTACAGTGTACCTCTGTTGTACAAAATACCCGGGATTAAATCCCTATTGCAAAGGTGGAGAATGTCAAATCCAGATGGTGGTATCAGATGTGGCACCCAAAACCTCTCTACCTAGCCCTTCAAACTCACCCAATGCTCATCAGGCCACTCCCTCTCTCCCCATGCCAAACCCTCACTGCCCTTGCTATGCTCCTTGCTTGAGTGTTTTTTTCCTGGCTGGACACAGGTGGCGCTGTGGGTTAAACCAGAGAGCCTAGGACTTGCCGATCAGAAGGTCGGCGGTTTGAATCCCCTCGACAGGGGGGCTCGGTCCCTGCTCCTGCCCACCTAGCAGTTCGAAAGCACATCAAGTGCAAGTAGATAAATAGGTACCACTCCGGCAGGAAGGTAAATGGCGTTTCCGTGTGCTGCTCTGGTTCGCCAGAAGCGGCTTAGTCATGCTGGCCACATGACCCGGAAGCTGTACGCCAGCTCCCTCGGCCAATAAAGTGAGATGAGTGCTGCAACCCCAGAGTCGGCCACGACTGGACCTAATGGTCAGGGGTCCCTTTACCTTTACCTATGTGCCCTTGAACTCTTGAGAATGCCTCTTGCTTGTCTGAATGGAGGACAGGTGTATGTGCATGTGTGCACAGAAACTTCTGACTTCTGTATGGCTAAAATGTATTCTAGTGTACAAAGCTGACACACCTCTTCTCAAAAAGCTGTATGAATGGATGGGATGAGATAAAGCCCTCGCTGCAACAGTTATCTCTCCTGGAGAAAAGCAGTTATTTGCTGAATCAATAGAGAGAATGAGAGAGAGCAATGCACACACAAAGAGCATTTTTGAGGCATCACTTGTAGGCATTTCAAGTCAGTTGGGATACACCTCTGCTTCTGAGCTCATCCTCTCCCACAAATACCCACAGCAACAGTAAGACCAGCTAAAAGAGTAAGGAACAAAGAAACTGCTTCTTCAGACAGGATGTTAAGCTATCTATCTATCTATCTTTCTATCTATCTATCTATCTATACACACACACACACACACACACACACACAGAGAGAGAGAGAGAGAGAGAGAGAGAGAGAGAGAGAGAGAGAGAGAGTTTTGCAGATTGTAATAGTTTTTAAATTGAATGGTGCAAACTTAAGCCACATTCATACCCTACATTTAAAGCACTACGGTATCACGTTAAACAGTCATGGCTCCCCACCCACCCCCCAAGAATTCTGGGAAGCTCTCAAAGCTACAATTCCCAGAGTTCCCTAGAAAGAAGGATATTGGGCTCATCTAACAACTCTCAGCACCCATAACAAACTGCAGCTCCCAGAATTCTTTAGGGGAAGCCATGGCTGTTTAAAGTGATTGGCATGGATGTGGCCATAGAGTACAATGGAGTTACTTGGGAGTTAGCTCATTAAACAGAGTGGGCCTTACCTATGAGTGAACGTGCACATAGCATTTGCCTGTTAAAGTAGGTTGGACCTCCACGCTGGGTACAACTGAACTCTGACTGCAGCAAGGTATGCTGGGTACTAAGCAAAGGCCATTTCCCCAAATATTTACTCAGATCCGCTTCTAACACTAATAAGAACACATGGGCCTTTTAAAAGGCAGAGAGCAGGGCTGGCCCTCTCATTAGGAAAGGCAATAGATCAGGAAGAGTGGCAGATAAGCACGCTGCCATTTACAGTGGTACCTCTACTTACAAACGCGATCCATTTTGGAGTTGTAGCACCCTGCTTGTGGTTAACGCTTAGCTGGAATGAAATATTCAACGCAGCAATAGAGAAATTAAAATAATAATTTATTTGTCAGACAAATAAATATGAGGCACAATGGTATATGGTTACCAAGCTCTGGCCTGGCCTCCTGCCATTCTGGCCAGCACTTATATTTCCTTAATCCAGCCCCCTTGCTCCTCCTGTGGCTGCCTCTGTCCAATCAGCCTGGCTGAAATTCCTATTGGCTGTTTGCTAGAACCAATCACAAAAGATACACCCATTTCCTCATGCCCTTTTATGGGAAACAAAAAGATATATATTCTTCTATCTATAAATGACAAATAAGTAGTAATATATCTTACATGTGTCTCAACAAGGAACCTTAATTACCAGCTCACCTCGCCCTATTGCCCTCCAAAACAGATGGTTAATCTTAAATTTTTATCTTAAACAGATGTCAAGGATCTTGAGTTCACATCATTATTGAAAGATCTCCTTCTCTTGAAGGTCTTTAAAACAAAGGCCTGACAACCATATGTGTGCTCTAATGATGCCTCCCGCCCGGCAGGGGGGCCGGGCTGGTGGCTGATGGCCCCTGTGATCTCCTCCAACTACACGAAATAAGAATCTAGCATAAGGATTTAACATTTCTTAGTTTCTAATTCCTTTGCATAATTACATTTAAGCCAATATATTTAATACATAACATAAATAACCTTTTAAAAGGAAAAGAAATCTTAAAAGGATCTCAGTTTAAGAAAGAAACAACTTTAGAAAAAGACTTCCCAAAATACTCTCTTCCTTTCTGCCAGCCAGTTGCCTTTTTCACTGCTCTTGACCTTTCAACCTTAGGAAAATATGGCTCAAGTTTAATGGGAGGCACATGGTTTTATTTTACTATTTACCCACTCTTAATTATGTTTATCTCTGCTTTTTTTATCTTCTGTAATATGTAGGGTCAGTGTCCTCGCTCTCAGCCTGTAATTCCCTTTTTGACTTTGAGAATTGTTTTCTGCTATAAATCAGGGGGCCCCCTTGTCCAGGAGAATAAACATTTTGCCAAGGTTCTTAGGCAGCTGGTCTTCTGCCTTGCATGAACATTTGAAAATCTTTAAGCTCATTTTAAAATACAGGCCCTGATCAAGCCTTAATAAAAATGCAGGCTATGATTAGATGCCTCAGAGTGCCACTACTGCGTGTGCGGAAAGCGTAATAGAGCACTTCTGCGTATGCACGGAGCATGCAGATCGCTTCTGTGTGTGCGCATGTGGTGAACCTGGAAGTAAACCTGAATCGCATTTGTAAGCTGAAAAACTGCGACGTGAAGCAAACGTAAAGTATTTGGTGGGTATTTTTTGTTGGGCCTGGATAGCTCAGTTGGTTACAGCGTGGTGCTAATAACATCAAGGTTGCAATTTTGCACGGGGTTGGACTAGATGATCCTCAGGGTCCCTTCCAACGCAACAACTCTATGAATGAAAATTATTATGCTACTGTTGCTGTTTGGATTCCCCCCCCCCCCCCCATGGACTGACATGGCTGTTTCTGCCTTTGCAACAAATACTGCCTATCCTTATATACCCTCCTTGTATTGCTCTTTACTACTTAAACCATCTGCTCCCATCTTTCCCTCTCATTTTAATCAAGTCTGCAGCGACTGATTGAACAGCGAGCGAGTTCTTTGAAAAGGCAGCAAAGTATGAAGAGAACCTAATTGAAAAGTAGCTAATCCAGTTAATCTCTTCAACCAGGTGATTGAACCTCCCTGATAAATCAATGTATCGTAATCCCTCTTTTAATAAATTAACCTTTCTGCTCTCCTCCTTCTGCAGGGCTTCTCATCCTATTTACCATCCACCCAACTGCAACCTGTAAGGTTCCGCTCAGTCGCTCCTACCTGAGTGATGTCAAAGATGTGATCTCCACTTAATCACTGCCAAACACCTAGACAATTAACAGGCACTTCCATCAAAAGGGAAGCCTTTGCAGTTTATGAAAGCCTAAAATTATTATCTCTTTCCTGGAGGCAGTGCAAAACCATTACTTGTTGATGTTCCCATAGGAAGTAGGGCAATTTTTCATCCTCTTTTTAACATGCAAGTTGTTATGAGTCTACAGATTTAAAGCAAATATCATGGATCAGACCTTTCCTTGGTTCAACTCGTGCTCAGAAGGTTCCAAGTTACACAGAACTGTCAAATGAAGCAGCTGCTAGTCCATGGAAGCTAAGGCCACAATAAATCTGTAAGTCTTTGAGATGGCACAAGGCTCTTCATTGTGCCCAAAACAAAGAGCAGAGTGGTGTGCACAATTAAACTGCACTGAATGGCAAGCAGTCTAATCCAGAAATCGTGTTGGAGAATGGTCGACTCCTAAAAAGAACCTTTGTGTTGGATCTTAGGAAGCTGCCTTATACTATGTCCAAACACTAGCCCTTCTAGTTCATTATTGTCTGCACTGATTGGGAGCAGGTCTCCCAGGCTTCCACTACTGTTTTTTCCCCAGCGCCACAGCTGGAGTACTATGTCCAGTTCTAGGTACCACAATTTAAGAATGATGTTGACAAGCTGGAACGTGTGCAGAGGAGGGCAACCTAGATTTTCCAGGGTCTGGAAACCAAACCTTATGAGGAATGGTTGAGGGAGTTGGATATGTTTAGCCTGGAAAAGAGGAAACTGAGAGGAGATGTGATAGCCATCTTCAAATATCTGAAGAGCTGTCACATGGAGGAGGGAGCAAGCTCTGGAGGTTAGGACACGAACTGATGGATTCAAGTCACAAGAAAGTAGATTCCAACTAAACATCAGGAATCACTTTCTGACAATAAGAGCTGTATAACAGTGGAACTATCTCCCACGGGAGGTTGTGGACTCTCCTTCATTGGAGGTTTTTAAGAAGAGGTTGGATGGCCATCTGTCATGGGTGCTTTAGCTGAGATTCCTGCTGTTATGTACTAAACTTGGATCCTAGAACAATAGGCAGGTAGGATCCTAGAATGCAGGAGCAGCCCAATCAGACCCCAGGAGGAAGTTAATCAACCTATTAGGCCAGTAGGATCTTGGAATGCAACAACTGATTGGCCTGCAGGAGCAGCCCAATCAGGCTCCAGGAGGTAAGCATAATCAGCCAATCAGACAGGACTTATTGTGTAAATAACGTATATAAAGCCTGAGTTTTGGGGGGAAATTCATTCCACTGTTTTATGAGCTGCAATAAAGAGCATGGAATCACTACGCAACTCCAAGTAAATCTCACTTGCATTGCAGGGAGTTAGACTAGATTACTTTTGGGGGTGCCTTCCAACTCTATGATTCTATGACACCTGAAGACTGAACCTGGGACCTTTTGTGTGCAAAACTTGTGTTTTATCACTAACTTTTAGCAGCCCCCCTAAAATAGACTATAATTCTCCTTCCCTATGCTAAGTGTAACCAACCCAGATTTCCCTCAGATTGGTTGGCTGATCACACAGAGCATCATTTTCACATGGGGAAAAGGTTCTTCATGAGCTTTATTGAGTATTGATTTATTTCTGGACGAAATTAAAATTGTGTGTGTGTTCACCTCTGAAAACCTTTGTGGTTTGGACCCAGGATACCTTCTTCCTTCGCACTGAAGGATCTGAGGATGAAAACCAGGCATATGCCTGGGATAGCACAATTCAGGCTGATCCTGACCATTGAAAGCAATATTTAAGGTGCACCAGTTCTCATGCCATTTCCAGAGTTGCTGCCCACTTCTGTGAGCTGAAATTGTGTCACCCAATCCTCTCTGATGGTGGAGTAGAAGAAATCCTGGAGAACTTTTTCCCATTGCTGTACGAAGTTGGCTCTGTGTGTCACCCTGAACTGCTCGGAGGAAGGGCAGGATTCAGATGTGATTGATAGAGGTGGAATGCCTTGCACATCTCAGAGTGAAATATCATTAGTGTTGAAGGCTAACTGCCACCACTACACTTAATACTGTCTCTCTGATGAGAATAACCGGGGGTTGTGTGTTCTCTCATATTCTCAGTGCAATGCAGAGGTGCGAGAGGGACTGCCTGGGAAGTTTATATAATCAGTCATAACAAAGATAAATCAAGTGGCACAGTTTGTAATTCCAGAAGCAAATATACATGACAAAGAGACTGTGCAAAGGCACATTAGACAAGTCCTGGTTGCCTGGTGTAAAGTATAAGCCAAACTTCATGTCTGCTTAAGCTCAACATTTCTATTTATGTCCCTGATTTCCCAGAACTTTAAATTTCTTTTATAGCTACTGTCATGTATGAGGTCACCAAAGCATAGAATATAAACTTTATTTTTAAATTATGGTTTTCATCAGTGCTTCCCCCCCCCTAGAAAAATAGGTGCCAGCACTTGCCATGAATTTGTTACAGTAAGTACCAAACTTTTCAATCAAAAGAGGGGAGAAAGAGGTGCCAGTATTACGTATCCTTGAGTACCCCCTGAAAAAAGCACTGGTTTTCATCAGTACATTGGTTTGATACTTGAAATTTCTGTGTTATGTTTTTGAAAGGATCATTTCATACCCAGTTGCAGTTGACTCTGGGCCCATTAAGACCTGTGCAACTATTTGCTAGCAGCACTAATCAGAAATATGTACTGCCAAATGTGCAGACTTACAAACCCAGCAATCCATCTGCACTTGCAGGCTTTGTGTTCCTATGTCGTTTAAAGCTTAGCCTGACCATTAGTTCACACACCATGCCCTTCACCTTTTTGCCTCCTCTGCAAGGCAGTCCTGCAATATCCAACTCAAAGGGAATTGTGCAATAAGACACTATGCACAGTACTATTATATCAAATTAATAAATCACAGCTCACCAGCAATGTGCAGCAGCTCATTCGAAAGCCCGTTTTAGCACACTGAAGAGTGCATACCAATCACATATTTCAATGAAATGAAAATGTCTCTAGCTGTTATGTACTGAAGTTCTCACCCTAGGCCAGCAGGGGGATACTGTAGATAGTTTTCACTCAGGTCCACATATGCAAATAAGGGATTGAAAGTGACGTTCAGTGATTGGATAGTTACAGAAAATGGTTACTGTTGCTGTCAGAGCTGCCCGAGGTCCCAGCTCACAAAGGACCAACGCCAGTCCGTTGTTATATACAAAAGTCTTTATTGAAACGCAGTTTCGATTTCAAAGCCGCGGCGTGCAGCCCTACGTCTTAAACCCTAGACCGCTGAAGCTCCGTCTGAATCTCCTCCCCCCAGACACCAGTTTAAGACTCTAGCCTTGCTCCACCTCTTCCTTTGCTCTTTCCTCCTCTGGGTCCGCCTGTCCGCTGGGGTCTTGCCCTTTCTAGACTCTTCTGACGCTGAGTCCCCTGAGTCTTCCCCCTCCCTCCGGCGGGCTTTAGGACCTGGTTCCCAATCCGGGTTACCTGCTGTGCCGCGCGCCTGTACATTCGAACTTGGTGCGCACGCCCAGCCGGCAACCTTCCTTCTGACCGTTACACTGCTCCTGTCACTGCTTCCCCCTTCGGAGAGGCTAGCTGGACCTGACTTCCCCTCCGTTCCCTCACTCTGCGATGGAGGCATGGCCAGCCCTGATTCATCTTCTCTCCCTGCTGGAGGAGAAGCTGGTCCTGATACATGGGACTCTTCCGCCCCACTACGCTCTGGTGGAGGAGCTGGTCCTGATCTCTCGCTGCTGCTTTGGGAGTCCCCGCTGGCCCCTTGCTTCTGGTGTGTCCCCCCTGGGACCCCCCTTGCCCTGGCCGTCGGCGCCCCCCTCTGGGAATCTTCTGATTCGCTGGAGAAGCTCATGGAATCTCTCGGGCCACTCTCATACTCCCCTACGCTGCCCTCAGATTTTTCCCTTCACTCTCCATTTCCTCTCTCCCCTGTGCCTCTGCTCCTGAGCCCCTGACAGTTGCGTTCTAGTGGAGCTCTATATAAGCAGGCTGGCTGAACCCTTCAGCTCAATTCTGTTCTGGCCTGTGAATAAACAAAAGCTGTTTGAAGAATCGCTGTGTCGCCTGATATGTTCACCCACAACTTAACACTAGCAGATAACGTAGCCTACCATTGGCCACTTCCACGATTTCTAAATGGATCCCCTGACTTTTACAACAGCAGAAATTCAAATAGGAGCACACAATATATTTGGTATTTTTGTTAAATTTGTACCCACCTTTCCACCAAATACTATCCTTTTATAGAATATCTGTTCATATGCTATCTGTTTTACTAACAGGAGAATATCCACCTTGGATAAATTCATTAGATACAGACACTCATCCTAGTATTGAGAAGGTACTTTTCGTTTTGGAATTTGCAAAAGAAAAGTTGTGTGTACTTGCTGGTGAGAGTAAATACCCCTTTTTTGAACTATAGAAGGAAGAACCTTCCTTTCCCATGTGTAACATTTCTTCCTTCCCTAACCGATAGATTTTATTACCCTGCCACATGACAACCCTCATTACCTTCTCTTCTGCATAAATCCCAAGCCAATTTGGCATGACTAGCAATCTTAAAACATATGCAGCATGTAGCATGAGCAAAATAACAGCAACGAAATTTATAGCACTCATTACGTATATTTACAGTGCTACAATTTCCCCACTCTAATTTTTAACCACAGCTTTGTCATTCTGCTTTAGGCAGCAGCAAGTTTGCATATATTCGGATGTAATTTGCAGAATGAGATATGAGGATTGCAGCCAGAGCTTAATGCAGGAATGCTATGTACAGTCTGTGGTGTCTCACTATCCAAAGTCCATCTTACTTTCCAAAGTATCTTGCAGAATGCTTTGCTACCCAGAGGCCATTCCACTCCACTGTCACCACTAATGATGGGAGAGAAATTTGATTCATCTGGTATACAAAGGCAAATCTACCAAAAACACATTTTCTGAAACAATATGCAAACTGGAACACAGCCATCTGTTGATATGTTTTACGTATCTTTAAAAAAACCACTTCTTATGATTTATGTGGAAATTGTTCAATTTGATTGTGGGGTTTTTTGATTTTTTATTTACAACAACAACAATCTTTATTACGGTCCAGAGACCCAACAAATCATTACAAAGCAATACACAATTCACACAGCCTACCTCCAGGTTAAACAAGCATTTTGTTCAGAATATAGGGATCTTTGGTTCTTGCAACCACCGATAAAAACTTTGCCACTGCTAATGTTCTAGCGTTTGTCAGGTCTTCCAATAGGAACCTGACATAGTGAGCCTCTGATTTTCCCGGGAAAGGTACCAGCAATCAGTTCAGCCCTGGCTTGCTCATATTTTGCACAGTGCAACAAAATATGTTTTATGGAATCGATGTCTTGAGCACACGAGCAAAGTCTGTCCTGGTAGGGAACATTTATTATTTATTGTTTATGACTACTTTTGTTAAGTTGTAACTATGTTGTTGTTTTTTCATCTTCTAAGCTGCCTTGAGCATGGTTTGAACTACAGAAAGCTGGCATACAAATAACATTATGTATATCCGTAACACAGGATTATCCTCTAGGTTCTGATAAATCCAAAACAGAGATTTCTACTGTTGCTATTAACATTATTTAGCACATCATCTCAGTATGCACTGCAAAACTAAATCCTGCAATTTAAGGGTTTTAGTAAAAAAATATATATATCCCTGTTCTTGCACAAGGTGTCTCAATTTTATGTTATGGACCTGAAAAATCAGCCACAGCCAATAATAATAGTTCCCAAAAACAAAGCAAGGGAGAGCAAGCCAGGTATCTGTGTTCTTCACATTTGTAGCCTGGTTATTTTTCACTTCCTGGCCTCACATCTAACACTGAGCTATAAAACAAAATATTCACTCGGTTTCAGGTTGGTAGATTCCTTGTGTAGTTTTCATTCTAATTCATTTAAAATGCATTCTTTTGGGGTTATTGGGGACGGGGGTTGCACATCCTAGATTCCCTATAAACACAACAATGGCATATTCCTCCTACCTATTTCAAAACAGCATCACTGTTGCTGTTTATTGCTGCAGGGAGAATGTTTTGCTGATGTATTGCCAATGGAGACTGGGTCTTCCAGAAAGCCTCCAAAGAACAGAACGTACCCAGTTGTGCTTCTCTGTGTCTCTTTCCACACCTTCTTCAAGCTTCCAAATGCAGCGTGCAGAGCTGGGATGAGTCCATAAATATCCCTTCCTTCCTCCTCAAAGAAGGCCTGAATATTGGTATATCACAAAACAGGGTCATGATTATGAGCTGCCTCCAGGAAAAAAATGCAGTAGGTGGACACTTAGATAACAGATTTCTGTCAAAAATATATTGCCAGGCTGCCACAAGTGATATGGTAAGGAACAAAGTTTTGTGAGGCTGCAGCCTCCTCCTTTTCTTCTCTCTCTTTTGCTGTAGCTCTTAGTTTAAAAAAAACACAACTCTCTCCCACCAGCAGTCCCAAAACTTCCTTTTTATCTGTACAGTGTACACCCTCCCTTTTATCCATACAACACTCCTGTGAGGTTGGATAGGCTGAGACTGAGAGATAAAGTGGTCATTTATGAATGCCCCACAAAAAAGATGATACAGATTGGTATAAGATGTGCATTGTGAATTTATATGCATACCCTCCAACATTTTTTCGATGAAATTTTCCTATTCCATAATAATAATAATAATAATAATAATAATAATAATAATAATAACAATTGTGTTATTTATACCCCACCCATCGGACTGGGTTGCCCCAGCCACTCTGGGCTGCTTGCAACATACCGGTATATAAAAACCTAATAAAGCATTAATTTATTTATTTTTTTAAAAAACCTTCCCAATACAGGGCTGCCTTCAGATGTCTTCTAAAGGTTGTATAATTACTTGGCTTGGGGGGGGTGTCACATAACTCCATACCCTCCAACATTTCTCCAATGAAAATAGGGACATCCTAAGGAAAAGTGGAACATTCTGGGATCAAATCAGAAACTGGGACGGCTTCTGTAAATCTGGGACTTCCCTGGAAAATAGGGGCACTTGGAGGGTCTGTATATGTAGAGGTGTACATTTAGAGACAATTTCTAGAATTTTAAAAACATAAAAGATTACATCTCACCATAGTGAGGAAGACTGTGACCAGGTGTGCTGTATGCCTGGTCAGTCTGCTATCTAGGTGCTCACTGTTGATGGGCAACTTCAAGGTCCCTCCTACTCTCTCTTCTTAGGGTTATTATCTTTAACTCATACTTGGCCCCAACAGCCATTCAAATAGAGGATACTGTTATGTACTGAAGTTCTCACCCTGGGCCAGCAGGGGGATACTGTAGATAGTTTTCATTCAGGTCCACATATGCAAATAAGGGATTGAAAGTGATGTTCAGTGATTGGATAGTTACAGAAAGTTGTTACAGTTGCGTTGTAGTGGAGCTCTATATAAGCAGGGTGGCTGAACCCTTCAGTTCAGTTCTGTTCTGGCCTCTGAATAAACAAGCGCTGTCTGAAGAATCGCTGTGTCGTCTGATATGTTCACCCACAACTTAACAGATGCCATCAAAGAGAAGACTGCACAAAAAAGGATGGTCCTCTAATTTAGGACATATACCCATTCTAAGGCAGAGACTCAAAGTCACCCAGTGAGTTTTGTAAGGATTTGCACTCGTCCTCCTGCTCCGGATCAAACACTCTGACCACCATACTACACCAGCTCTGATAACAGTTGCTATCTGTGCACACCTTTTCCCATAAAGTAAAATTGGAACCACAACTTTCCTCTTTCACACACCACACATCATTATTTTTAAGTATGAAAGAACACGAATTACCTGCCTCAGAGGAGCCCACTCCATATTTCTTCATGAACTAATGACTGTTCATAGCATACGTCTGGAATGGAAGGAATCAAGTGTACAGCAGCAAATCACTCAGAGACAGAACACAGCCAAAAAGTGAGTGGTTCTGCTGCATCTCTGCATCAAGACTGATTGAGCCGTCCAATGACAGATGATTAAATGACTTGAAAGATTACCTACCACCAGGGGAAACAAGGCCAATGAAATGAATCACACAGAGGTTTCTTCTGAAACAGTTCTTTCATCTATGATCTCTGTTCTTCAGTCAATCATTTTTTGGAGAATCCAGATGGTGTTCCTGCCACCCGGTTGGATCCTGGAGCTTTCTGTGTTGTCCTCTATCTCCACCACCACCACCACCACCATCAAATCTGTGGTGTTTTTTCCTCATATGAAGCACAGTTGCAGTGCCAGCCAAATGAATTAGCCAAACGCTACTGGAAGTTTTCAAGACTGATGTGCCTTTCATGGGTTCCTCTTTGCAATTTCTACTGGTTTCTGTTTGGTGCAGGTACCACGCTTTGTGAATAACTGGTTACCTGTTAATTGCCATGCTATCTGAGTAAAAAAAGAAACATAAGAAATAAAACAAATAGGGGGAACTAGTAATTAAAGATCCCCTCCCTGACTGAAAACAGGGCAATTAAGGGACAATTAATCACCATCACCAGTAATGCTGGCCAAAAACATGGGCAGAAGCTCCACGGAGGAAGTTGTTAACTAACATGGCAGAGGATCTTAGGTGAATGAGACTTACTGTTGAGTAAGTATTATTTAAGGATCTTGGCTATAGGAACAGGTGTTTCTGGACAAGGACAGATCGTGAAGCTGAGGCTCCAATACTTTGGCCACCTCATGAGAAGAGAAGACTCCCTGGAAAAGACCCTGATGTTGGGAAAGATGGAGGGCACAAGGAGAAGGGGACGACAGAGGACAAGATGGTTGGACAGTGTCCTCGAAGCTACAAACATGAGTCTGACCAAACTGCGGGAGGCAGTGGAAGACAGGAGTGCCTGGCGTGCTCTGGTCCATGGGGTCACGAAGAGTCGGACATGACTAAACAACTAAACAACAACAACAACAACATAGAACTATCATTTAAACTGTTTGCAGAAATGCCTCAGCAGCAGTATTAAAGTATAGGCCAGTGGCTGCCAAACTCCCCCACCCTACCCCACCCCACATACCACTTGTTGCTGGTCTTGGCAGACCACTTAATGATTTTTCTGTCTTTTGTAGCAATTGTAATGAGTAGGCCAGATACTGCATGATTTTTAATTGTATTTTATGGCTTCCTCTATTTCCTGCATTGTATTTTATCATATTACAATTTGCATTCCATATAATTCAGACTGCGATGAAATAAAATACAATGTAAGAAATAGAAGAAGCAATAAAAATCAATTAAAAATCCATGGACCACCAGTTTGGGACCCCCTGGTGTAGACTCTAATTTTATTTCCTAATGTGGAATTAACAAGAGAAAGAGTAGACAGCTCCCTCCTGCGTGATGTAGGAGATGTACCCATTATTTATTTCTCACAGCATGCTAGCTTTTCATCCAAGGTGAATCAACACCCTGTCTAGCAGTGTTGCTCCTGAAAAAGGTTCCACCCCAGTATAGAAAGACAACTACATAATTTATTTAGTTACTGTTATAGAGTGGCCTTTGGGGATGAGCAGATACTGAACTTGCAGAACATGAGGAGGAAGCCTTTTTTTCTTTCCTGTGGAGAGGTAGAATTAGCTCAGTAAAAAAGGAATCCTATTCCAAAACTATTGTTTTCGTCTTCGCCTTTCCCATTGCATGTGAGCCAATAAATTATATAGTTTGGCCTGCTCTCACTCTGTCCCTAAGCTAGTGAGGGTTAGATTTATGGATAAGATTGCTGTCCTAACTAGGTCTACTCAGAAGGAAGTTTCACTGACATCAACGGGGCTTACTCTCGGGTATGTGGGATTAGGAGTACAACCTAATTTGTTGTGGGCATCTGTCTGTCTCAAGAGGCAATGGAGTACGCCTCTGGGGGGTGAAGTCAAATGTTCTCCCAAGGGCGCAAGCCTGAGCAGAGTGTATGGAGGTCCTGAGCTGCCCCAACAACAAGTCACACCCTCTTGGCCTTGCTGATGTGGTCCAAAAGAAAGAAGAGCAATACATTTGGAACCAGGAGTTGCCAGGAGGCGGCTTACAAGACACCAGCCAACCATCTTAGGGACTCCACTCTGGATTTGTGTAGGGTTTCCTCCTTGGACTTTTCTTCTCCCAAAGATGTCCCACAAGGCAGCAGAGGTTTAGGATCAGAGTCTTCCTTCTCCTAGAGGGGCTCCCTTCCTAGGTTGATGTGCCCCATCTGCCCCTCACTTTCCTCTGCAGTACGTGAAGTAACCTCCTTCTTGACTGTTGGACCCAATATTGGTCTTGTCCGCTCAATCCACCAAAGCCTGTCTTCACACACAGGGGAAGCCCCTAACTCACCGAAGGTTTCAGATCCATCAGCTACCCTCGCCTGGTTTCGCCGGTCAGTCAAAGCCGTTTCCTGGGTTGCAGCCGCTGCTGCATGCTGACAGCTTCTAGGAGCCACAGGTGAGAGCTGAGTGCAGGGTGGGGATCAAAGGTGGATGAAGTATGCCAGAAGAAGCATGACGTGTCCCCCACCAGAGGTGTTACCTCTCTCCTAACACCCCTAATAGTGCAATCCTAACTCCTACCGCAGCAGGGCTTTGTGAAGTGGCAGAGCTATTGCCGTATCCACAACCCTGTTGCTCACGTCAGCCACAGTGGAAAATCAAGGAGTAAAGGTGACTGGGCCTGAATTTGATATGTAGCTGTCACATGAGAGCTGTGAGACTGGCTCCACCTCTTCCCACTCTCAGAATGCCCCATTTTGGGGGTTTCCACTGGCCCCTGCCAGTGGGTCTCCTAACCACCCATACATTTAGCAGTCAGAGGGAGGTCAGCTGACTAAGGAACAACTCTGGATTGCTCTGCCAGTATAACAGAAAGGCAGATACAACACTGTACAAAACCTAGGTGCAAGAGTTGTGTGGGGCTCCCAGATCTTACAACATATCATCAAGCAACTAGACTAACTGATAGGGATACTTGAAGTGTCATCTCCCAGCAAACAGGAACACGACATACCATTAAATTTCAAGTGCAGTCATATATTTTTAAAAAAAGAACATGATTGTATCAGACACAAATCTGTGTGCCTGAGCCATTTTCACAGGCAAATATGTGAAAAGCAAATTGATTTCAGAATTATCTCCTTTTCCTGTATTCTATCATAATGAATGAACAAGTTGTTCAAAAAATATACTGGAGGAATAACAGACAGTAGCTGCACAGTAATCTTGTTGAATTAAAGTATCTTGTATAGCATTGCATAAACTTATCAAACTGTTGTAATGAAAATAGATAATTACAGAGCTTCTTGGTACCAGAGTGCTTTTTTCTGGATTAGACATCCTCATCTCACATTGTTAAGGAAATACTGCATGCTGAAGGAATAATAACCCTTCAGGAGAAAAGAATGAAACCTTCAACGTCTTATAAAGAATTCCTGGAAAGATCTATCAGTGCTCTGGAACTTAAACACTGATAGTGATTTGTTACAAGTGAAATAGGAGGAGGATTTTGTTACAGCAAATGGAAATGGATAATGGGTATGGATTTAAAAATTCCTAGGTCAGTGGTAGGGAATCTGTAGCCTTCCAAATGTTGCTGGATTGAAATTCCCATCAGCCCCAGCCAGAATGGCCAGTGGTCAGGTGTTGTAATTCACCAACATCTGGAGGGTCACAGGTCTCAGACCACTGTACAAGAACAACTATATGTGAACATTGCAAGGAGAATTTTCTTCAAGAACCAAAATCAGTAGTATCTGACTCTCTATAAATTACAAGCTATGAACTAGATTGGGAACATTGATGAAGGTGCATATTTTGCCCTGTCCTTACATCCACAAATCGATAATTTATTCTAGGTAAGATAGAACAATTGACAGGAAACATACCATTAAACTCTTTGGTAGTTTCACCTGGTTACCTAAATTGGTAGTTGGAGTTAATTGTACATTTATAAATGGGAGAAATAACAGCAGTGATGCAAGAGCTTTATCGAATGAAGAGATTCTTAGAATCTAGGATATTGCTGTCATGATAAAGCTTACAAATCCAGTTTGTGTTCAGGAAATAAGACAAGGCAATGAGACATTATTAGGGAAGAAATGAGTATTTTTATTATGCATTGGAATGACAAACATCAAGACAACTTCAATCCGTATTTTTTGTTGGCACCTTTATGATTTTTGCTGTAAGCTGCTCTAAGTTTTATAGATGTCATTATGAACACTGTATTGCTTTTTTAACAAAATATAAGTATATTCCAACTGCCTTGAGAAACAGCCTGAAAAAATGAAGATATCTGGGCAGTGTTTGAAACTCTGCATTTTGCGACAGGGAATTTCATTAGCACGAGCAGTTTCTGAGCTCTGGGCGCAGTACTGCGTCTAAGATTTCAGATTAAAACTGCAGAGTGGAAGGAAAGGAGGACCTTTTTCTGCCTCCCCACTTCCAGCTATTCTCTGAAGACTGAACATAATATTTTCACTGCAGTTCATTTATTTTCATCTTTGTATTCTTGTTATAAAAAACTGTGCCTAGACATTCTGTTGTAGCACCCATAACCTAGGTTTAAGGTGCCATTCATCTCTTAGCTTTAATATCTCAGTTTCTAACACTGTATCTGCATATGTAAGACTCAAACTGGGTATGGCCATAATTTGTAGTGAACATTAGCTTTGGTGTATCTTAATCCTTGAGATGCTCTGAAACATCTTGGAAATAATATTCCCAGCTTTAATTAGAACCACCCTGATACCTCTGGGTATAGGCAGGTACAGTGGTACCTCTAGATATGAACGGGATCCGTTCCGGAGCCCCGTTCGCATCTAGAGATAACGTAACTAGCGACGGAACGTCTGCGCGTGACATTATTTTGAGCGCCTGCGCATGCGCAAGCGGCGAAACCCAGAAGTAACACGCTCCGTTACTTCCGAGTTGCCGCAGAGCACAACTCGAATGCGCTCAACTCGAAGCGTATTCAACCCGAAGTATGACTGTATATAAATTCAATGAATAAATGAATGAATTAGAACAGTGGTGTGGAATTGGCAGTCCAGGGGGCATATGTGCCCCTCTGGACAGACACAGCAGGTCCACTCTTGCTCTCTGACTGTCCCTCTTAAGAGTTTGTTCGTCTTCCACACAGCTTTTGAGAAAGGGGAGGAAAGAGAGGGAGAGATGAAGACACAGTAAGCTTTGGAGTAGGGAAAGTCTTGCCATGAGCCTGGAAGACACAAGATTTACCCACCCGGGAAGAATGGCAGATGAAGTTGATGGACTATATGGAATTGGCAGAAATGACTGGCAGAATCCGAGACCAGGGAGAAGAGTCGGTGGAAGAAGATTGGAAAAATTTTAAAGATTATTTACAGAAATATTGTAAAATTAATGAGCTTTAGAAAAATGGTGGAATGAAGTTATATGGCTTTGGCAGAAATGTTATAAGGAACTAGGTACAGATAGATTGTTAATGTATTAAAGGGGAAAAACAAGGTTAGAATATGTTAAGATTAATTACAGGACAGAAAATAGATGAAGATGGAAAGGAATTGCTGAAACAGTTAATTGAAGTGGAATACAAAAAGGGAGGCATGAGGAAGTCAAGGAAACAAGTGAATGGAAGTTAAGATTGAAAATATTGGAAGTGTTTTTAATTGTTTTTGTTTTGTTTTGTTAATTCAATGTTTTATGTAGTGTTTTTGTTTTTGTTTTGTTTTTTTTGTATTTTATTATATTGATTTGTTTAATTCTTTTTCTTTCTTTTTGTAATCTTGAAACTCTTAATAAATATTTTTTTTAAAAAAAAAAAAAAAGGAAAGTCTTGCCATGAGCTGTGGGGTGCAAGGAGCCCAAAAGGAAAGAAGTGGAATTGAAAGAGAGAAAGAAACACAACTGGATACAGCTGCAGCAGATGATGTTATGGGAAGGGGAAGCCCCCTGCAAGTAATTATTTCTGACCTGTATTAATGGAGGGGAGGCAACTGAAGGAGAAGGCGAGATTGGGGAGATGGATGGCATAGAGAAAAGGGATGGGATGACTGGCACAGGAAGTGAGAAGTGTGTGTGTGTGTGTGTGTGTGTGAGAGAGAGAGAGAGAGAGAGAGAGAGATTAATGCAATCCTGCATTGCCGTGACCTCCATCTGCTTCTTTGATTGTCTGATCTGCATAGTGAGACTGATTTGCTACACAGCATAGTGTCGACATACCGTACACTATGTGATCCCTGATTGCCTGGGACCATCAGTGTAAACAAATCCAGAAAGAAAGGAGCAGTAACAGGAGGTGGGGGAAATAGCAAAGAAATAAGAGCTTCTGGCTGGTGGTTCAGTACAGGATTGAAATGTGAATATGTGTACACTGGTGATGGTTGTGGGAAGGGAACCCAGGCACAGTCAACCACCACACACGCACAATTCTGAAAACTGAAAGCAGAACATCATATGAGCCCACTGGATCAGGCCACAGGACCATCTAACAAAGCATCCTCTTCTCACAGTGGCCAACCACATGCCTATAGGAAGCCCACAAGCAGGCCCTGAACACAGCAGCGCTTTCCCTACAAGGTAAAGGTAAAGGTACCCCTGCCCGTACGGGCCAGTCTTGACAGACTCTGGGGTTGTGCGCCCATCTCACTTAAGAGGCCAGGGGCCAGCGCTGTCCGGAGACACTTCCGGGTCACGTGGCCAGCGTGACATCGCTGCTCTGGCCAGAGCCAGAGCCAGAGCCAGAGCTGCACACGGAAACGCCGTTTACCTTCCCGCTGGCAAGCGGTCCCTATTTATCTACTTGCACCCGGAGGTGCTTTCGAACTGCTAGGTTGGCAGGCGCTGGGACCGAGCAGCGGGAGTGCACCCGCCGCAGGGATTCGAACCGCCGACCTTTTCGATCGGCAAGCCCTAGGCGCTGAGGCTTTAACCCACAGCGCCACCTGCGTCCCAAGCGCTTTCCCTACTTACGATATTTGGCACACGACTAATTTGAGACCACAGTAATGAGGTGTATAAATACAGAAGAATAAAATGACCTAAGTGTTTCCCAAACCTGGGTCTCCAATCTATTTTCGGACTACAATTCCCATTATCCCTGGCCACTGGTCTTGGTAGCTAGGGATGATGGGAGTTGTAGTCCAAAAGCAGCTGGAGACTCAAGTTTGGGAAACACTGATAAACCTGATTCTGGGATTTAAATCATGTTTTGTTTTGGGGTTTTTTGTTTAAAAACCATAGTGAAAATACTGATTAGTATTATTGTTATTATTAATTGCATTTGTATCCCATTTTGTTCCTCAAGGAGCTCAAGCTGGTGTACATGGTTCTTCCTCTCATCATTTAATTCAGCGGTTCTCAACCTGTGGGTCCCCAGATGTTGTTGGACTACAACTCCCATCATCCCTGAGCTCTGGCCTTGTTAGCTAGGGGTGATGGGAGTTGTAGTTCAACAACATCTGGGGACCCACAGGTTGAGAAAGTCTGACCCAAACACTCTAATGTGAGGAATTTTTGGGGCTCCCATCATGGGAGTTTCTGAACTACATCTCCCATCGTCCAGTTGCTGAACAACAACTCCTATCACCCCTGGCTATTGGCCATGATTGCTAGGGCTGATGGGAGTTGTAGTTCAACAACATCTGGGGACCCACAGGTTGAGAAAGGCTGATTTAATTCATACAGCAACCCTGGGAAGTAGGTTAGGCTGAGAGGCACCCAGTATGCTTCATGACTGAGTGGAGATTTGGTCTCCCAGGTCCTAGTCCAACATTGGCTCTCAAGCAGAGACTAAGCCCCGCTAGTCAAGTGCTTTGTACTGCAGAATGGCAACTGCAGTCCATATTAATGCTTGAGAACATCATAAAGGTAAAGGACCCCTGACCATTAGGTCCAGTTGTGGCCGACTCTGGGGTTGCGGCGCTCATCTTCCTTTATTGGCCGAGGGAGCCGGCGTACAGCTTCCAGGTCATGTGGCCAGCATGACTAAGCCGCTTCTGGCGAACCAGAGCAGCACACGGAAACGCCGTTTACCTTCCCGCCAGAGCTGTACCTATTTATCTACTTGCACTTTGACATGCTTTTGAACTGCTAGGTTGGCAGGAGCAGGGACTGAGCAATGGGAGCTCACCTCGTCACGGGGATTCAAACCGCCGACCTTCTGATCGGCAAGTCCTAGGCTTTGTGGTTTAACCCACAACATCATGAGGGGTTAATATTTATCTTGAGTATGTTACCATGCAATCCTATGCATGTCAATTCAGAACTAAGGCTTACCTGAGTTCAGTGGGACATTTCCCCAGGTAAGCATAGAGAGATAATGCAGACTAGAAGAATGCAAGCATTTTATTAGCTCTATCGACATGCCTCAAACTTCCAGCTGCACTGATCAATGACAAACTAATGATGTGGAGCTGCTGCTGACGTTGTGTTTGACAGCTCAGCTGCAAAGGCTAATGCAGGACCTGCTTGAATGTCAATGATGTATTTTAGCTGGGGAGAAAAAGTTTTGCAAACGCAAAACCTCTGCAAACAAATGCCAAGTAACATTAGTCACTGGAGGGAGTGTAACAGCCGAGGAATGCAGCAGTATTTCTTCCTGGCATTCAGGGAGCTCCCACCATGAGCTTCAAACACTGCAGTGGTAATTGGGTGTCAGCTGATTGCAGTGCAGCCACCAATCAACTGGAGGCCGAGTTTAATAATGAGGAGCACAACCACAATCCAAAGTGTACTTTCCAATGCTTGCTGCTATAGACTGCTAATGAGAATACGCAGTCAGGGAATATTAAATCCTTGATAAGCAGGGCTGCCAGTTTGAGGAATCTCACCTGCATAATATGAATGTTTGCTAGGAGTCTCTGCCTCTTTCCACATTACAGTGGGGCCAAAGTAATCTAATTGATTGTCAATTCGTTGTCTACTCTCGTCTCATTGTTCTAAGGGTCAGCGGCAGAACAAGTCGAGCGGGTGCCTGGGGTGGCGCACGTGCCCTGCGCCCAGCCACCCGTGGGGCAGGACTCTCCACAGGGCCTCCAAAGAGCCTGCCTGCCTCCTCCCACTCAGCCGCCCTACAGCTGAGGGGGAACTGGCGGGAGGACCGTTTGGGGCAGAGCAGAGCCTGTGGACTCCCAAGCCACCACTTCACTCCCAGGAGAGATGCATGGCTCGGGAGCACTGCAGGCACCATGGTGAGTGCCACCTGGCATTTTGCCACCCTCCTCAGTGGTGACACCTGGGGCAGCCCACCCCCCACCGCACCCCCCCTTCTTCCGCACCTGCTAAGGGAAACAGACCTAACCCGCTAGTCATCTGTCCAGCCCTGTAGCATAGCTGTCAACTTTTCCCTTTTCTTGTGAGGAATCCTATTCAGAATAAGGGAATTTCCCTTAAAAGGGGGGGGAGGTTGACAGCTATGCCCTGTAGTGAGGTCTTGCAATGTTCAAGGTATCCCATACGCTCCATCCCATGTGCCCAGGAGGCACACAGATGAGTTCTGGTCCCAGACCCTATTCATACACGCGTTTTGCAATGGCACAGTGCAGCAAGCTGCTGCTCAGCAAACCAAGGAGCCCGCAAATCCTACTCTCCCCTCCCCAAAGGCCCCAGCATTTGCCTGAATTTGCCATGTGGTAACATTGGGCCTAAGGGACACGGGTGACGCTGTGGGTTAAACCACAGAGCCTAGGACCTGCCGATCAGAATGTTGGCAGTTCGAATCCCCACAACGGGGTGAGCTCCCATTTCACAGTCCCAGCTCCTGCCAAGCTAGCAGTTCGAAAGCACGTCAAAGTGCAAGTAGATAAATAGGTACCGCTCTGGCGGGAAGGTAAACAGCGTTTTGTGCGCTGCTCTGGTTTGCCAGAAGCGGCTTAGTCATGCTGGCCACATAAAGCGAGATGAGCACCGCAACCCCAGAGTCGGCCACGACTGGACCTAATGGTCAGGGGTCTCTTTACCTTTACCTTAACATTGGGCCTGATAATCTTAAACAAGTAACAGATTTCAACTGCTCAGTCATTCTTTACAATGAAGCCACCTTTTGGGGGTTCTGCAAAAAAGAAAGAAAGCAAAATTTATGTTTCCCAGACACATGCACACAGGATTTAAAGTCCCCTCTGGCTTTTATTATGTTGGGAAAGTTTCAGGAAAATAACAACATTTGTGGAGTATTGTCACACAATGCAGGTTTCTCCATCCACTCCCTCAGGCGATTATTTGGCTTCTGCAGCTTATCTTATGTCCTCATTCTGCATTTCAATTGCAACACAGTTCAGATCCACAAGTCCCCCAAACACTTTGGCATTGACTTTCCCACTACTAACTGTGCAGAATGCATTTCACAGCAACAAACTTATATTTTTCTTTTTTTAAAAAAAAAAGGAAGAGACAAAAAAAACTTTCCACAATCCA
Organism: Podarcis cretensis; assembly: GCF_951804945.1. Lineage (NCBI taxonomy): Eukaryota > Metazoa > Chordata > Lepidosauria > Squamata > Lacertidae > Podarcis > Podarcis cretensis. Next base: position 19,098,725 of record NC_137175.1, read on the forward strand.
GCAAAAGGAATCTCTGAACAACTTTCAGCATTCCTAAAAAACTACAGTTCCCATGATTCTTTGGCAGAAGTCATTACTACAGACTCTCCAAGTGTCCCTATTTTCCAGGGACGTCCCTGATTTAGAGAAGCCGTCCAGGTTTCTGATTTGATCCCAGAAGGTCCTGCTTTTCCGTACCCCTGACCGTTAGGTCCATTCGCGAACGACTCTGGGGTTGCAGCGCTCATCTCTCTCTATAGGCTGATGGAGCCGGCGTTTGTCCGCAGACAGCTTCCGGGTCATGTGGCCAGCATGACTAAGCCACTTCTGGCGAACCAGAGCAGCACACGGAAACGCCGTTTCTCTTCCTGACGTGCTTTTGAACTGCTAGTTGGGCAGGAGCTGGGACTGAACAACCGGAGCTCACCCTGTTGCGGGGATTCAAACCACCGACCTTCTGATCGGCAAGCCCTAGGCTCAGTGGTTTAGACCACAGCGGACACCCCTATTTTCATAACATCAGTAATACCAAAAAAAAGTCCAAACCACATTGCATAAAAACAGAAACAAGGTAAATATCATTTAGCATATTAAAGTAAAGAACATTGTACTGTACAGTGCAGGGTTCTATCTTCATACTCAAAAAAAAGAGGACTTGGCTCCATCCTGAGGCCCACTAAAATAAATTGGCCTCTGCCTTGGCTCTCCTGTTGAACCTGCTCTGGATTCTGCCACTTGACCCAGAAGCATCTGTTCCCAGACCCAATACCAGAGTTGACAACCTTAGTTGGCAGCCGTGTCAGTTTCTCTCTCTCTCTCTTTCCTTCCTCCCTCCCTCCTTCTCTCCCTCTCGACTCAGTGGCTTGAATCACAGCAAAGTCATCCCCGGCCCTTCAAGCCTAATTTGCATCGAGTTGTTTGCATCGGAGAGGGTGTGTGGATGTCTCCACTCAGTATACATGACTTTCCTGGTTTCCTGGCCTCTACAACACCTCCCTGTACTCAACACCTGCTCATTCAGCTGTCACCTGTGCTTGCACTTTCATCTGCACCTGCGCAATAGATGTTAGGGTATGTTCACAATAATATATTACAGTGGTACCTCGGGTTAAGTACTTAATTCGTTCCGGAGGTCCGTTCTTAACCTGAAACTCTTCTTAACCTGAAGCACCACTTTAGCTAATGGGGCCTCCCACTGCCGCCACACTGCCAGAGCACAATTTCTGTTCTCATCCTGAAGCAAAGTTCTTAAGCTGAAGCACTATTTCACTATTTCAGTCTGTAACCTGAAGTGTATGTAACCTGAGGTACCACTGTATTTATACCCCGCCATCTGGCTGGGTTTCCCCAGCCACGCTGGGCGGCTCCCAACAGAGTATTAAAAATAGAATCAAACATTAAAAACTTCTTTAACAGGGCTGCCTTCAAATGTCTGAAGCTGGTTTGAGGGGGAAATGCGTCAAACAGCAGTATTTGGCTATAGGATCAATATGGACCAAGGCAAACGTCGCATGCATGCAGTTTCAAAAATTACCTGTGGGAGTGTGCTGGATGCAGAGCAAGCAGTAATGTGAACACACCTGTCTGCAAGATTCAGTACCAACAGGCTCTTCACTGCCTTTGCTCTTACCTGTAGTGTTGCGTTCAGTATAATAACTTTTGTTTACCGCAGAGGCACATACAAGCCCTCTTCAGGTGTAAGGCTGGTTGCTGTTGCAGCCCGCCACTTCTTGCCTCCCGCCCACCATGGGAAGCTGCCTTATTCTGAGCCAAGCCTTTGGTCCCTCTAACAGCATTGTCTACTGCCTGGCAGCAGGTTTCTAGATCTTGAGATAGGGGTCTCTCCCAGCCCAACCCGGCGATCCTGGGGATTGAACCTTCTTCATCCAAAGCAGAAAGTCAACCACTGAGCTATGGCTCTTCCATAAGTGTATGACCATTCTACAGATGGGAAACCTGAAAAGGACCAAAATAATTGCTTCTGTGGAAGTTGGATGATGAGTTTCTGCCATAACTTGTGATCTTTCTCCCCATCCCCTTGTAAATTGAGATGGAATCATTATTATTCCAGAACAGCATGTTCAGAGTCCCTTATAGCTGTTAATCAGCCGCTGAGCAAGGCTCCCATTACATTTTATAACAATTGGCGTAAAGCGTCACCCATTAGCACTTCACACATTGTTAATATTGTTCAGTCATCACGACTGCTGGTTTATTGTGAAGGCAATGCAAAGTGTTCCCTTCGTTCCACGTTTCTGCCCATTTTTAAGGGCAGTAGCATCATGCCAGAACTCCCAACAGCTCGTTCACTATCTGGTCACTTCTGCTGCTTCTTCCTTCCATCACCTGGAAGATAAAGGTGCCCGCCTACAAGGTGTCTAAGATGGACTGGCAGCAGCAGGAAGCTCTGTTTCCTAGCCAGAAAAGGGAAAGTGCCCATTAGTCAGCCAAGTGAGTAAGAGAACAACAACAAAAAATCACATATCAGCATTTGATTCACTGATGAGACAGTGAGCTCTCTTTATAATATAACATGTGTTGCCTAAGATACTCTCTTCTCCCCTATGATCACGAAAGCGGTGGAAACAGATGGGCTGTTCTTACCTTAGATTTATGTCTAGCAATTATGCCAGCCTCCAACAAAACAAAGAGATGGCTGCTTCCATATTCTTTCAATGCCATCTGCAGAGTGCTCTGGCCCATCTTGAATTTTATCTTCTATTGTCGACATCCTTCTGACTCAAGAGAAAACGGAGTGTGTCTCCAAGGGGTGAAGTAAGCAGCTGTATTAGCAGCACCGACATGACCTCTCCAGGGCACAAGCCTTAGCAATATGTGTGGAGGGCTTGGGCTGCCCAGACAAGACTGTGAGATTTTGACCAGCTTCGGCCCATCTGAAGCTGATACAGGCTCGACTTATCTTGAGCCCAAGCAGAGTGTCGTCACACAGCAGAAGGATAAGCAGTATGTGCTACATTCTTAATTTTATTTACACTCTATGCTGAGAGAATACAAACATGCATCTTGCCTCTGTGAGAGCAGAGAAGCAACCCCTCTCGGAAACAAAGAACACCGAGAGAACAGTGAAAAACAGGAAACCAGTGAACGTCACATCCAGTCTCCCATTCCCGTGGGAATCCAACAGTAACTCTGACTGTGGAATGCAAAACAATGTTTTGTGACTGCAGTTGCTGCTCAGTGAGGGAAATAGAAACCAACAAAGACCTCCCCCCAAGCCTGGTTCAGTCTCGCTGATGTAGTCCAAAGGAAAGCAGAGCAATATGTTTGGCTGCAGGTGTTGCCAGAAGGAGACGTACAAGGCACCATCTTAGGGATTTACTCCGGATTTGTACAGTGGTACCTCAGGCTACAGAAGGGACATGGGTGGCGCTGTGGGTTAAACCACAGAGCCTAGGACTTGCCGATCAGAAGGTCGGCGGTTCGAATCCCCACGACGGGGTGAGCTCCCATTGCTCGGTCCCTGCTCCTGCCAACCTAGCAATTCGAAAGGACGTCAAAGTGCTAGTAGATAAATAGGTACCACTCCGGCGGGAAGGTAAACAACGTTTCCGTGCGCTGCCCTGGTTCGCCAGAAGCAGCTTAGTCGTGATGGCCACATGACTTGGAAGCTGTCTGCGGACAAACGTCGGCTCCCTTGGCCAATAAAGCAAGATGAGCGCCGCAACCCCAGAGTCATCCATGACTGGACCTAATGGTCAGGGGTCCCTTTACCTTTACCTTTACCTCAGGTTACAGACGCTTCAGGTTACAGACTTCGCTAACCCAGAAAGAGTACTTCAGGTTAAGAACTTTGCTTAAGGATGAGAACAGAAATCACATGATCGTGGGGGCACGGTGGCAGCGGGAGTCCCCATTAGCTAAAGTGGTACCTCAGGTTAAGAACAATTTCAGGTTAAGAACAGACCTCCAGAACGAATTAAGTTCTTAACCCGAGGTACCACTCCACAACCATTTCTTTTCCCAAAGGCAGTGCAGTCAGAGAGTTTTCCCAGTCCTGAGAGATCTGCATTGGCTCCCAGTACATTTCCTAGCACAATTCAAAGTGTTGGTGCTGACCTTTAAAGCCCTAAACGGCCTTGGCCCTGTAGGTCTCCACTCCCATCATCCAGCCCGGACACTGAGGTCCAACGCCAAGGGCCTTCTGGCAGTTCCCTCACTGCGAGAACTGAGGTTACAGGGAACCAGGCAGAGGGCATTCTCGGTAGTGGCGCCCGCCATGTGGAACACCCTCCCATCAGATGTCAAGGAAATAAGCAGCTATCTTATTTTTAAAAGACATCTGAAGGCAGCCCTGTTTAGAGAAGTTTTTAATATTTAATGCTGTATTGCTTTTAACACTCGATTGGGATCTGCCCAGAGTGGCTGGGGAAACTCAGCCAGATGGGTGGGGTATTATTATTATTATTATTATTATTATTATTATTATTATTATTTTCCTTCTCCTAGATGGACTACCTTCTCGGGTTGATGGGCCCCATCCACCCCTTGATTCCCTCTACTGCACATGCAGAAATCTCCTTCTTGATTGTTCGACCCACTACTGGTCTAGTCCACTAAATCCACTGGAGCCTGTCTTCACATGCAGTGGAAGTCCCTCTATATCCTCTTTATCCTCTTTAAATGGCAGGTTTTTAAATATTGTGTATCTCTCTCTCTCTCTCTCTCTCTCTCTCTCTCGTGTGTGTGTGTGTGTATCTTGTCGTTGAAATTCTACTCAATATTGATCCAGAGTAGATTCCAATGTATAGTTAGTAGAGTAAAAACTTAAACATGTTGCAGGATTCCCCCAAAAATAGACCAGAGGCAATTCTATTTCCTCCAGCAGAGCTTTACTGCTACTGAAGGCAAATGAGCATAATTGTCACAAATCTAATACATTCAGGATTGGCACTGTCCATGAGAAATCCAGTTGCAGCAGACTTAACTTAAACTTACAATAACTTATAATAAGTCTAAACCTTAACACTGAGTGTACTACGTACAAAACACCACCCCAGAAAGAAGAGAGACAGAAAGAGAAAGTGTGAAACTCAGGCTCCTTCTGGTCTTATTATTATAGTCAGCATGACCTTGACTGAAAGAAATAACAGAACCAGTTTAATCCAGCTGTACTCAGCTTCTCTGAAGGAATAACCCAAACATCATGAACCTTCTGCTTGCTTCTTTCACACAGAGAAGCTTCCAGAACCCTCTTGAATTAAGTGGAATAGGAAAAATCTCTACACATCAGATCAATACTTTCTGCACTAAAAAATGCAAACTGACATATCTATCTATCTACACACACGTTTTGCAATATATAAAATATGGATTTTAACCTATGATACTACCTACCTATTATAATTGTGTGATAGGCCTGGAATGTGGCTTCAGAACAGAAGAAGAGCCCCTCTGGATCATGCAAAGGTCCATCTGGTCTAGCATCCTGTTTCCACAGTGGCCCACCAGGTGCCTGTGGGAAAACGATGTCATGGAGTGTGTAGGTCTGCATAGGGGCTCATTTCCTTTTGTACCACCCTGATATACTATCTCAAAGAGCTCTTTCTCAAGGCTCTTGTCAGGTGCAATCCTTCATCAGTCTTGAAAAAAAAATCCTGCATGAACAGATCCTTGAAAAAGGACCTCAAGAGCATTAAGTGGTGATGCATTATGGAGAACAATGGGTAATTCCTGGCTTCATTCTAATTACACCAAGAGCTGTAAATCACGTCACCAATCTCCATCTAATGATTTTATTCATTTTGACTGTGAGGTTGAAGCATTTTGAGGCTGTCAAAATGGAAAGCAATGCTACATAAGACATCAAGTTTCACCAAGAAAATGCATATTTTTAAAAAGCTTGTCTAGACTACAGTCGGGCAGACAAATAGGCATAAGGTGGTAGAATTGTAGTATCTCCATTACAACAAAAGAATTGTGGCCCCACTGATATATATATATATATATATATATATATATATATATATATATATAAATTTTCTATGTCCTCGTTTGTTCTGTTTCACGTGCAGGGTACCATCATGGTGGTGGCAGGATCCTGAGCGTGCATAGGGCTTGGGGATCCTGAGACTTCTAAATCACTGCAACTGGATGTAAGTTTTTAAAAAATGGTTTGTAGGGTTCGAGACTAGTTTGGTGATCAGGATGAAACCAAAGTGCTGCGTGAGCTCCAGGCAGTCTCCCAATTCATGGTTGAGTAGCAAAAGCCCATGAGGCTAGAGATGTAAAAAGGCATCGTTTTCCTTTCCATCCCATATTCCGCACGCAGCACTGCTTCTGTTTTTCTGCAGAGTGGGTTCCATAAAAACAAAGTTAATTGGCTCGCTCACTGTTCATTGTGACCAAATCTAATAACATAATTGATTATGTTATTGTTCCATGTTTCCCCACCATTCTTTTCAGTTGGGCTAGGGAGGGTGGGGGGAAACACATCATCAATAGCATTCTGACAAAAATAACAGCAGCAAACTGTGGACTGGGGATGGGGAGAGAAATAATGGAAATAGTATTTGCCTGCCTGGTTCCTGTTCTTGTTTGTAGATGAACGTGCAAACTTGGCACAATTTCTGGTACCATTTCCCATTTCGACAGAATCTCCAACATCCCAAGAGAGGCATCAGAAGCATGGTTCATTGTGTGTGTGGTTTCTGACTGGACAAGACTGACGCTCACTGGGAATAGATCTCTAGTCCAAGCAAGACATATTACCTGGGCAATGCATGAGCAGAAAGACTGCATGCACCAGCACTGTGGCAAGGCATCATATTTAGGGTTCCCAAGGAATGAGTGTGTTGGGTATATTTAATATGAATTAAAAACACTTAATGGGTTTAATACAGAAAAGAACCTGGGAACCTGTGGCCTTTCAGATGTTGTTGGACTCCAGCCCTCTCCAGCAATTCAACAATATCTAGAGGGCACCAGATTCCCAACCCATAGACTGTGGAGCGGTTCAGATGCAAGGCCAAACCATGGTTCAGTGGTACATAAACAAGCATCAAGACTCAGATTGGTGCTTTTCCTCTTCATTCTGTCACATGCACACCCCAGCATACATCCATTCCCTCCCTCCTTTTCTAGTTAGAGAAAAAACATTGTTTGCTAGTAATAATAATAATTTATTTATACCCTGCCCATCTGGCTGAGTTTCCCCAGCCACTCTGGGCGGCTCCCAATCGAGTGTTAAAAACAACACAGCATTAAATTTTAAAAACTTCCCTAAACAGGGCTGCTTTCAGATGTCTTTTGAAAATAAGATAGCTGCTTATTTCCTTCACATCTGAAGGATGGTGGGCGCCACTACTGAGAAGGCTCTCTGTCTGGTTCCCTGTAACCTCACTTCTTGCAATGAGGGAACCGCCAGAAGGCCCTCGGTGTCCGGGCTGAACGATGGGGGTGGAGACGCTCCTTCAGGTATACAGGACCAAGGCTGTTTAGGGCTTTAAAGGTCAACACCATTGGCCAATTGGTGTTAAAGAAGGATAGAACTTTTTTTATGTACGCTACAGCAGCAGCAAGAATACTCATCGCAAAGTATTGGAAGACACAAGATCTACCCACCCTGGAAGAATGGCAGATGAAAGTAATGGACTATATGGAATTGGTGGAAATGACTGGCAGAATCCGAGACCTGGGAGAAGAGCTGGTGGAAGAGGACTGGAAGAAATTTAAAGACTATTTACAGAAACAGTGTAAACTTTATGAATGTTAAAATGATGTTGGATGGAAAATAAGCGGTATTAGTGACAAAGTTAGAAAGAGTATGCAAAAATGAACTTGTGGATGAAAATATTGTAGTTGTGATATGTTAAGGTACAAACTTAAAGATGATAAATGGAAAGAGGGTAAGGATTTGCTGATTAGATTATGTAAATGGGAATACAAAAAGGGGAGGTGTGAGGAGGTCAAGAAAATAAGGATACGAGCTTCAAAGTTAGAAAAAGAATAATGGATTTTTTTTCTATTTTTATCTATTTTTGTGTTTTGTGTATTTTTCTGTTTTGTGTTTTTTTTCTTTTTTGTTGTATTTTGTTAAAATTTTTAATAAATATTTATTTAAAAAAATAAAATAAAGGTCAACACCAACACTTTGAATTGTGCTCGGAAATGTACTGGTTCAGGCAAACGGGCCTTAGACGCAGGAAGGAAGAGAGATGGGAGCAAGGGGTATGGAGCAAAGCTTCTTGACTGCCTGTTCATGCAGCATCAAACAGTGGTTCAGCATGAGCCAGTGCCTTTTCAAACACAAGAGGGAAAATGATATGCAGAAGAATGCATGACCTCTCCCCGTCCTTTACGCTTTATCCTTCCCCTATCTGGATCTTCATATGTAACATCTGGAAGCAGCTCATATGCCTTCCGATTCCATACACCATGCAGTGTTCTGACACATTGATTCTGTGCTGGCACTGATGCATTAGATCTGAGATGCAGAGTGATAAAGTGTCCCCGGTGTAGCGTTTTATTGGTTTCATAAATCAAAACTCAACAACAGATCTTTCTTTGCAATCTAAAATGAGAAAAAGATCCATCAGTTCCATTAGATGTAACTATTTCCCCTGTATAATATAGTGCAAAATACTTCTTGCAAGTATTTTTCCTACTAATACATTCTTAGCACACCTTGTAGTAAAGGCAGCTCCAGATTGGCCTAGTCAGAGGAGCTTCTGGGGCCGGTATAAAGCTATTGATTCAAGGAACATATTTAGTCAGAGGATTTGTGCAACGGAAGCAGCTATCTGCAACCTTGCCCCAGCATTCAGGATCAGGAACGTAAAGCAGCTGTGAAGGGAAAAATCAGTGCAATTTTCCAATGTGTAAGTGTGTGCTGCTGTTTGGATTGGATTGATCTTTATTACGGCCATTGGCCCGTTACACGACAGTTTCCCATACCAACATAATATACTTAAACCTCCAAATTTAAAATCGCCAAAACTTACAAAAGGCAAACAGGAACCAAAGCAAAACAAAAACAAAGACCACCATCATACATTACAATAAATTTTTAACCTATACATCGCCCTCTGCTCATAAATTAATCAAGGATATCAATGGTGATATCACCTAAAACATAGATCATGGTTTAAAACAATGGTGATATCACCTAAAACATAGATCATGGTTTAAAGGGATTATCCGGGCCACACAGGAGTCCGTTTCTCTTCTTTAGGGATAGGACGCTGATCAAGAATCTGGCAACCATGAGTGATCTTAGGGGGTCATCATCAATTAGTAGATATCTCAGTTTGGCTTCAGTCGTGTCATCGGCAATTCCCTTAAGATATTGAGCAAGAAACTTGCTCCTGGCCGGTAAGTGAAAAGCACAGTAAAAAATTATGTGATGCAACGATTCCGGTGCCCCACAATTACAATCACATAAGAGTGATATCTGTCCATTGGAGTGTGTGCTGCTGAATACCTTCATGCAGGTGTGATAGGAGCCCCTAGTCATTCTAATTAAGGACCTCCACAGACCATACATACAGAGATCTCACAGCCCAAAGGTTAGACAGAGTTGCCCTAAGAGTTTGCTCCATGATGGATTGATGGGAAACTTGCTGCAAGGAAAAATAGCCAGGTGTGTGTGTGTGTGAGAGAGAGAGAGAGGCAGACAGACAGACAGACAGACAGACAGACAGACAGACAGACAGAACTCTCTTCATTTCTCTTCCTTTTTTGTTTTAAGAGTCCATCTGCAGTCTAACATTGAAAAGAGCTTGCGCTGTCTAGAATATCTTTAAAACAGTAAATTGCAAAACAATGCAACAATGGGAAGAGGTAGTTTGTCTGTTGCTTACAAAGGTCCCCCTCCTACCTACGTGTCTGTTTGTCCAAATGCTCCACTTGTCCAGATGTCATTGAACTGCAACTCCCATCATCCCTGGCCATTGACTATGTGGCTGAGACTGATCAGAACTGGAGTCCAACAGCATTGGAACAGCCACAGGTTCCCTCACTGAAAAGCAGTAGCAATTTTCTGACAGCCATAACAGAAAGACCAGAAGAAACAATGCAGCTAATCAATAACAAGCGAAACCCCAGAATTACTCTCCAGGTTCATTTCTCCTCTGCAGAGGAGAAGCTGAAACCAAATATTTCATTCCTAGCAAGAAACAAAAGTGTATATAGTTCAGGAATGGGAATGTGATTTATCCTACCCAGGAGAGTTTTTAAAACAAGGGATGAAGCCCAGAAGGTGATGATTGAGGCTACAACCTTGCACACAATTACCAGGGAGCAAGTCTTGCTGAAGTCAACAGTACTGACTCATAGCTGTCAACTTTCAGATTTGAAAATAAGGGATCAGCAGCCTCGAAAATAAGGGACCAGCAGCCTCACCTGTCCTGGGGACAGTCTACGGGATATCTAACAATCCGGGATAGCAGCGGGATGCAGCGGGAAACGGAACTGGAAAAAGGGAATTTCCCGCAAAAAAAGGGAAGGTTGACAGCTACGTACTGACTTCCGAATAGAGATGTATAGGCTTGTGCTGTGAGAGAGGCACATGGCATGGGGATTCCAACTGGAAATGCTTCCCACCAAGAGACCCAGCTCTCTTGGGGTCTTTGCCACTTTACTCTCCAATACAGCTAAACAACGCCAACACCTGATAAAGGAGTTCATGCATCGACCGAAGAATCCTAGGGTGATGGCAGATGTGGTAGAAAAAGAGAGCTTGCAGCTTGCTTCTCAGCATTAAGGAGGTGCAAGTTTCCTCTTGCCCTTGCAGCTGGAATGACAGCTCTGTCCACTATAAAAGGCATAAAATGCCTTTTCGTTTTATAATAAGGGTTGCAGCTCAGTGGCACAGCGAAGGTCCCCGGTACAATTCCGGACATTCCCCAGGTGGGTCTGGAAGAGTCCCCTGTGTGAAGTCTGAAGAGCTGTTGTAGCAGCATAGACAATGCTAGATGGACCAAGGGTCCAGCTCATTATATAAGAGTAAGTTAAAGATCAACCTTGCTTCTCAAGGAACCCTGGAGCTCTGTGAGGGGAATAGGGGTCTCCTAACAACTCTCAGCCCTCTTAAACTGCAGTTCCCAGGATTCTTTCTGGGAAACTGTCATGTATTCAGTGGTCTGTGTTTGCCTGCGCTTGAGTCTGGACTAAGGATTCTGAGCCTCTGTGTTCTGATTCGATACATGATATCCAATCACAGAACATTTCAGGACTTGGGCCACTGTCATTGGCCCTCAAACTCTGAGCTACGATTCACAGCTTGGAAGTCTAGACAGCCAATCACGTTGGGGGGTGGGAGTGGCCCAGGCCACCAGAAATGTATATAAGCAGCTGCTTTGCCCCTGTTGTCCAGTTCTGTTGGTTCAATAAAGGTTCTTGCTGCTATCACTGTCTTGCTTCATGGGAACCCACCTACACTTCAGAAACCATGACTGCTTAAAGTGGTATGATACTGCTCAAAATGTGTAGGGCGGATGGGGCCTTAGTATACAGGCAGCGGACATTTTATGTGTGTCCAATTGATGTATGATCACAGACACACTGGTCCTTTTGGAAGGAGGCAGAACAGGAGGCTCCACCGATGCAAATGAGGGCCAGGAATGGAACCCCCACACAAAATGGTCACCGCCTGTATATGAATGTTAGAATATACCAGCCTGATACATTCTTTCTTTTTGGAACTCTTCAGGGTTGGAATCCTTCTCATGCTGAAATACTGTGGGAATAATTGTGCTACATTTTCTCCCTTTACTGCCACCTTTTCCCTCCCCAGGTTAGAAGGGTAGACTTTGTTAGGGAGCCTTTTCTTCCCATGGAGTCTCCCCATGGGATCGAGATTGCTGATCTTCCCAGGTTCTAAATCTTGAGTAGAATAGACCACCCCACTGCAGATGTTTTACCTCCGGCTTGTGAATGGTTATGAAGGCAGTGTAATGATCTCTGGCAGGCAAGCAAGCTCCAATAAGAAGTAATGACTCTCCGGCAGTTTTATGTATGTTTATTTACAAAAAGACACATCCAGAGCACAGCTTCTTGCCTGCTCGCATTTACGATAGTTGGTCAGTCTGAATTTTCACCCCTCCCACAGCAGGAAGGATGTCAAACTCCTGCATTTCCCCTCTTGCCCTTCCATTGCCCTCTGATTTTATCCAGACGCCTAGAACAGGGACTGAGAGGTTGGCCTGCCCCCTCCCCACTGCCACCTGACACAGACTCAGACCTCTGATATCTGCTGATGGCCTAGCAATGCTCTGGCTGTCTTCCAACTCTTCCTCTTCTTGAGAGCTAACAAAGTCTTCCCCGGGAAAGGGGGGTGTGAAACTACCCTTTCTCAACTCTGTCAGCCAGGTCTCATCTGCAGAGTAGTTCCCTCATTCACTTAGTTCGATTTCTGAGTCTAACTCTTCCCCTGCACTCTGGGGAACCACGTTCCTAACTGGCAGTGATAGTGAATGGGTAGCAAGTACAGCTTGTTCCTGCTCTCCCTCAAGCAATTTCAATCACACAGGGGATCAGAAAGCCCCAGTGCACTCTGCATATCTCTTAATATCCTGCTAGGCAAAAATCTTCACATGGAACAGAATGCTTCTGAAGGTGGTGTGCCAGATCGTCTCATCAAAAAATTAGTGCTACTCACCAATATTTTTTTCCTTTTCAAAACTGGATGTGTCCAATTAGTATGAGACTCTGGCTCCGCTTCCTGCCCTCTAAGCGTGCGCACACTCTCTTAAGAAAACTCCATCTGTGAGTGTTTAACTCCTTAGCCCGAGGATGGAGTCATTTTGGCACAAAAGCACTTTGAGAACGTTGTTAATACTGAGCAAACGAAACTTCCGTCAAGAAATTTGCATAGGCCTTGCAAAAGGCACACATAGGGAGATGGTGGGCAGATCTTCCTAATTAATCAGTGCTATTATTCCCTGCTATGATGAATAATGGCTGCTAAAGGATCCAACTCAGCCTCCACAATGTCATTTTAAGTTCCGGTTCTGGGTTTGCATATGGAGCTCATTTGTACCCTCCTCCTCCAACCCTTTTCTAGCTTGCCAGCTGGGCAACGTTCCCAATAACTTTTGCAAAATGTTTTCTGACTCCCCGCTTTGCAAAGCAGGCAGTGGGGAAATCGTAAGTCAGGAGATCATTGGCTGTGCTGGTGCAGAGCCCTCAAAGGACCTACTTATGGCCCAAATTCCTCCTACTCATGGTTGTATGGCCCTGGGTTCTGCATATCCTGAGACTCCAGATTTATGGCAAGAATCTGCTGCCCTGGGCTGCATAGATGAGTCCTGATACCACCATGAGTGCATAGAACTGTAGAGTTGGCTAGGAAGACCCTACAAGTGTCCCTATTTTCCAGGGATGTCCCAGATTTACAGAAGAGGAGGAGGAGGTGGAGGAGTTTGGATTTCATATCCCGCTTTATCACTACCCGAAGCAGTCTCAAAGCGGCTAACATTCTCCTTTCCCTTCCTCCCCCACAGCAAACACTCTGTGAGGTGAGTGGGGCTGAGAGACTTCAGAGAAGTGTGACTACCCCAAGGTCACCCAGCAGCTGCATGTGGAGGAGCAAAGACACGAACCCAATTCCCCAGATTACGAGTCTATCACTCTTAACCACTACACCACACCCAGGTTTCTGATTTGATCCCCGAATGTCCCGCTTTTCTTTAGGACGTCCCTATTTTCATTGGAGAAGTGTTGGAGGGTATGAAGTTATCCAATGCCTGAGCCATCTGAGCAGCCCTGTATAGTGAAGTTTTTAAATGTTTTATTGTGTTTTTATATATGTTAGAATCCACCCAGAGTGGCAACCCAGTCAGATCGGTGGGGTATAAGTAGTAAAATCATGATTATGATTATGATTATGCGATAGAATGTCCCTATTTTCATCGGAGAAATGTTGGAGGGTATGGATAGGGATAGGCACAAGAGTCATCTAGTCCAACTCCCTGCAATACATGGATCATTTGCCCAATATGAGGCTCATACCCACAACCCTGAGTTTAAGAGTCCTTCCACAAAATTCTAGTTGGGAAGAATAAACCTTTTTGTTTGTTTTTAGTCCCAAGAAGAGGAAGCATCTACAACAGGGGTCAGCAAACTTTTTCAGCAGGGGGCCGGTCCACTGTCCCTCAGACCTTGGGGAGGGGGGCCGGACTATATTTTGGGGGAGAAAAAAATGAGCAAATTCCTATGCCCCACAAATAACCCAGAGATGCATTTTAAATAAAAGGACACATTCTACTCATGTAAAAATACGCTGATTCCAGGACCGTCCGTGGGCCAGATTTAGAAGGCGATTGGGCCGGATCAGGCCCCCGGGTCTTAGGTTGCCTACCCATGATCTACACAAAGGAAACATACGGAGTAGGACGAGGACCTGAACAGGCAATGAAAACTAAAATCAAAACTGAAACTGGGGGGGGGGGGAGTGGAGAGGTGGGGGAAGCAGAATTCTCACTGCACAATCTGAACACCGCTCATACATCATTGAATGCAACCCATGGTCAGAAAAGATATCTGCAACAATAGCTTTCCTGCCCTCCTGAAAATGCAAAACCAAACCCCTAAAAATTCCATATACCCGAGCCTTAGTGCAAAAACCTGTCCTCAAGCTCTAATAAGATCTCGCCCTGCAAAACAAACAAACACCATTTTTAACCAGTTCTTGTTCCAAACCTTTCAGCCTCATATTCCCATAGGCTTTTGTTGTCAGACACTAACTGGATTGGGCACCAACAGAATGGCATGTGGGTGTGTCCATAGTGCCTATACGGGAAAATTATTTATTACTATTTATTAAATTCGTGTACTGCCCTTCATCTGAGGACCCTTCATCTGAGGACCACAGGGCAGTTTAGAGTATAAAAGGTAAAGGTAAAGGTACCCCTGCCCGTACGGGCCAGTCTTGACAGACTCTGGGGTTGTGCGCCCATCTCACTTAAGAGGCCAGGGGCCAGCGCTGTCCGCAGACACTTCCGGGTCACGTGGTCAGCGTGACGAAGCTGCTCTGGCCAGAGCCAGAGCCAGAGCCGCACACGGAAATGCCGTTTACCTTCCCGCTGGTAAGCGGTCCCTATTTATCTACTTGCACCCGGAGGTGCTTTCGAACTGCTAGGTTGGCAGGCGCTGGGACCGAGCAGCGGGAGCGCACCCCGCCGCAGGGATTCGAACCGCCGACCTTTCGATCGGCAAGCCCTAGGCGCTGAGGCTTTAACCCACAGCGCCACCTGCGTCTCTAGTTTAGAGTATAAAAACACCCAAATGCACAAATCTGAAGTAGTAGTAAAAATGATGTCTTTTAAATGTATATGGAGTAGCAACACTATGTGAGTTTGATCCATACTGACGCTATTATCATCCCCATTTGTCTTGCATAGGAAGGGACCTCTCTAAGCTTAGCCCAGGGCACCTTGCAGCTTGCAGAGATAAGAAGGATGCACTGAATATACATCTCCACAACTTTTGGGGAGGCAGATCAAATGAAGAAAGGAAGAAGGACCATGTGGGCTTACAGGGTACCTTAAATAGTCCGAAACCCAAAGAATGTTTGGTCTCTGGTCTGAACTAGTAGAGAAGACTGCTTCTGAACCTCCATGTGCTGCCTACAAACCTACTTCCAGAGATGGCATCAGGTTTTGGGGTGCTGGCAGCAGTTGCCCTTGATGAGCTTCTAATAATGAATAATGGGTGCTCACAAGATATCACACACAAAAAGCACATCTGCAGATTTTTTGCAGCTCATCATCACTTGTACACTAATGATAGTGTTACAAAAATTGGGTGCCACCCGCACTCTCTGCCGAGCGATAGCAAGAGCCCAGGGTCTGTGTTCCTTTGGAGAATTGAAGCATGGCGAAGACTGTTGTAGCTTTAAGAAATGTGGTTTATTCACCTGTTTATACCTTCAGTCTGCATGGAGAGAGTCCAGATCTTACAGCATGCTCATTTCAAGAGGGGTTTGTTCCCCACAGCAGTGCTGCCATGGAGTCCAAGGGATCTCTCCCAGCAAGCCTTCAGCCAGCCTGCCCAAGATGGATCCCAGTCTTTTCTCTCCCTTCTTCTTCCCGGCACCCCTTGCTCAAAACCTCTCTTTTCCTGTCACCTCAAACACATACCCCATCACCTTGGCAACATATGGCTCCCAAGGCCAAAGGATTCCTTTTGGATGGCTCATCAACACCTTTTGTCATGTTAACAGATTTGCTCTTTGACAGGCCAGCCAGGCTGATTTGCATTAAGTCAGCCCAGGGATTCCTTCTCTGGCAAAGCTCTGCAGCTTGTAAAGTAAAGGTAAAGGGACCCCTGACCTAATGGTCCAGTTGTGGCCGACTCTGGTGTTGTGGCGCTCATCTCACTTTATTGGCCGAGGGAGCCAGCGTATAGCTGGTCATGTGGCAAGCATGACTAAGCCACTTCTGGTGAACCAAAGCAGCGCATGGAAATGCTGTTTACCTTCCCGCTGGAGCGGTACCTATTTATCTACTTGCACTTTGACATGCTTTCGAACTGCTAGGAGCAGGGACCAAGCAACAGGAGCTCACTCCATCACAGGGATTCGAACTGCCAACCTTCTGACCGGCAAGTCCTGGGCTCTGTGGTTTAACCCACAGCGCCACCCGCGTCCCTCTGCAGCTTGTATTTTCATCCATATCCCAATTAATCAAAATCCTACCATTTATGAATTTCTAAGGTTTAGGGAGGTCTGCCAAATCTATAATAGCAGAAACATAAATCCAGCATTCATCTTACCTTAGCACCTCTGTCTGTCTCTTTCTCTTTTGGAGTGAAGCCACCCAGCAAATCAATCCCCAATTGCCATTTGGTCTCTCATGCTCCATTAGCATCTGGTGATACCACCAACTTGAACAGAAAGCTTTGCCGTAGATGGAGCATGTTTTACAGGATCTCTCCACCAAGGCTGCCACCATTCCCCTCCCTTCCTCCCGCTTATTAAACAGCAGAAGCAGATCGAACAATTGCAAGCATAGACAGGCCATTTTGAGGGGCGGGATTTTGCTACTGCCAGAATTACATGTCTGGATGTTGTTGATCTTGTCTTGTTAAGCAAGCTTTCCGCCCCTCCCTTTTAAAAAATGGTACCAAGAAAGGAATGGAGCTACTCTCCCCTACACCAAAGCTTGCAATTACACAGCTGTGGGAGACCCTTTCTTACAAAAAAAAAAAATCTATATGTACTTTAATAACACCTCTGCCTTTCCACGGTTGTGTGTAGCACATGTTATTTTAGAGGCTGTGTTCCTGCAGGGCCAGGAGAGCTTGATAATGGTGAGAGGCTGGCAAAAGATGTCAGAAAGGACAGTGGCAGCTTTGCATAGTGATTACAGCCAGGATATTACAACCTTAGATGAGCGTACCAGGGCCTCCGCACCCCCAACCACAATCCAATGCGTTTTTTTGCTTCCACCGTGAAATCCCCTTTACCTTCTCTTGAGAAATTCTAATTATCAAAAGACAGAGCTGCAGGGGACCCTGACGGATCTTGTACATGTTCTTGCTGTGCTTAACAAACTGCTGTGCAGGTTCCTGTTAATTAATGCTCCAGATTTGCATTTGCATTGGGCCTAGCTTGATTACATGCTTTGTTCCTTTCTTTGCTATAAGGAAGAAGGCGTTATTCCATTGCTCCGCTGGCTTGAAGCACACGGCACTTTTGGACTCCGTTGATCACCGCGACATAAAATTCAGGCGCAGGGAAGCATTTTGTGGAAGAGAGAGGCACCTGAGCCTGAGCCTGTGCCACACTTCTGTCCAGAAGTCCATTATCTACTTGATGTTTGAAGATTTCCACCTGCTGCTTGGCATTCTCTCTCTGTTCCTTCGATGCGCAGGCTGCCTAAACACATTCCCCCATCAAATGAACATGGAAAACATTTGAGTGAGGATCATTTGGAGAAGTTGGATTTGAAAATAACAACCCCAAAACACAGTTTGTAACAAGGGATGGGGGGATAAATTTAATTCCATTCACATTTAAACTAATATGCCCACCCCAAGACACTGTGTGAAATGAAATGCAGCATTCTTCAAAATACATTAATATTTATATACCGCCCTATACCCGGAGGTCTCAGGGCAGTTCACAGAAAAGATCACAATATTTAAAATAAAATTAAAAACAATAGCCCAATAACATCCTCCATAAAAGAGTCACATTTTTAAAGGGTATAGGATGTCGATAGGAGGGTATAGGAGGTCAATCAAAGGCCTGGTTAAAAAGGAATGTTTTTGCCTGGTGCCTAAAGGTGTATAATGAAGGCGCCAGGCAAACTTTGCTTGGGAGAGCATTCCACAGACGGGCAGCCACTGCAGAGAAGGCCCTGTTCTTGTGTTGTCGCCCTCTGGACCTCTCGAGGAGGAGGCACACAAAGGAGGACCTCAGAAGATGATCTCAGGGTCTGGGTCGGTTCAATGGAAAGAGGCATTCCTTGAGGTATTTCAAATTTTGCAATGCAGTTCTTCAGATATGGACAAATATACTGTTGCATGCACCCTAATCTCCAAACCACTAGAGACTCCAGGGATGCCTGTGCTTTCCCAGGGTTTAATTTCCTTGGAATGAAGGCCAATGTAGATTGTGGTATCTTTAGGATATATGGTTTTATATTTACACATATCTACAACCTGAGCAGAAGATGGAGGGCTCACAGCATCAATGCTCCAGCAGATCTTGCTTCCCTGTTAGGTTCTCAAGGAGATCTCCAAGTCACAGCTTTGGATCCAGCACAAAGGAGGCATGTTTCTGTGTCTCCAGCTTCCAACATCAACAAAAGCTCCAGGAATCATCCAGACTGACTCCCCAAGCAATAGGGTAAAGTGTGCATATAAATGCATATATTTGTGAAAATAAAATACAGTGGTGCCTCGCAAGATGAAATTAATCCGTTCCGCGAGTCTCGTCATCTAGCGGTTTTTTCGTCTTGCGAAGCATGGCTATTAGCGGCTTAGCAACTTAGTGGCTATTAGCGGCTTAGCGGCTTAGCGGCTATTAGCGGCTTAGCGGCTTTAAGAAAAAGGAAAAAAACTCGCAAGAACTCGCGAAGCAAGCCCATAGGGAAATTCGTCTTGCGGAACGACTCAAAAAACGGAAAACTCTTTCGTCTAGCGAGTTTTTCGTCTTGCGAGGCATTCGTCTTGCGGGGCACCACTGTACAAAAATGCATTATATATGGGGGGAAATTGCTTGGAAAAAATGTGTACATTAGGCAAAAATGTGTATATTCACACTAAAATATTAATGGATTTTCAGGAGGATTTTTTAAAAATCACAAACTGATGTGGAAATTGGAGACCTGAACTTTGGTCTGTAAGAGTGAGAAACAGAGAGAAAATGAAACTAACAGGTCCATCCATCCCTAAAGGCAAAGGGGCATTTACTTCCATATCTCCATTACGAGTTTTAAAAAGCTGACAGACTTAAATTCCTTAACCAGCTGCCATCACCTCCCATTTTTGTTCCCAAGCCAGGAAGCACTTTAGAGCTTGGGAAATCGATCAAAAGATAAGGAAGTACATTTAGCAGCCTTCAAGTCTGGCCAGGTAAGAACCCAATTCATCCCTTCCTCTTATTTCTCCTTAAAAGCTAGATGCAGGGATGAACCGTTAGGTCAGTTGGCAAGACAGATCCTGAATTAGTGTGAAATTCTGTCAGCTGCAGAGTTCTAATGTCAGCCTTTTATCAAAGGAGTCAAGATAAAGCAAATAAGAGAAGGAGGAGGTTGCATAAAAATAGACAGCAATTTTCTAACTAACATCATACAGTTACTATCTTTAATCCAGTTCATTGCTTACAAAAAAGTACCACGTCTTTTAATGTGCATTTGAAACTCCCATTACATTGCCTTTTAAACACCTGCTGAAAACCCTCCTTGCTCCACAAGCCATTCAAGTGGAGATTTTTTTTTAATCCTGACCTGTATTTGTACTAGATTTGAAACTGGTTTTATATATGAGACTGTTTTATTTACAAAATTGCTTAAGATGATGTCATGTGTGTGTGTGTGTGTGTGTGTGTGTGTGTGTGTGTGTGTGTATTCATGGAACTTTGAAGTGTCAGGCATAGCTCTAATGGCTTTAGCCCAAACGTAGAAGAGTTTTCCTGCACAGCGAAGAAGCTAGTTGAGGTGGAAATGACTAGTCAGCTAGACTCAGAATAACTATTTACAGGATTTATTAAAAGAAAAAAAAGCCAGCAGAGTTTCCGCATACAAAATAAAGTAAAATAAATCCTTTCTTTCTCTCTCTCTCTCTCTCTCTGAACCATACACAGCACTCCTACTCCTAACACACCTAACCCAAACTGTGCTAGCATTCCTAGATAACAGAGTTGAGTGCTGGTCGTTAACCAATCGGAGTAAGTAGTTTCTAGGTCAAGCAGACCTTGGCTTTCTGCCAAGAGTAAATTGACACTGCCTTGAGTTAATTGTGTGAAGCCAGAATCTGTAAGTTTTCATGAGAATCAATTAACAGAAACTGAACATGTATATATATACATGAATGAATGACATTTTAATATGTTTTTATAGTTAGTATTTCTACTGTTGAATCTCTTCGTTTTTATAGGCAGCGACTCAGACACCGAATAAATAAATAAATAAATAAATACCATATTTTTTGCTCTATAAGACTCACTTTTTCCCTCCTAAAAAGTAAGGGGAAATGTGTGTGCATCTTATGGAGCGAATGCAAGCTATGCGTCTATCAGAGAAGCCAGAACAGCAAGAGGGATTGTTGCTTTCACTGCACAGTGATCCCTCTTGCTGTTCTGGCTTCTGAGATTCAGAATATTTTTTTTCTTGTTTTCCTCCTCCAAAAACTAGGTGCATCTTGTGGTCTAGAGCGAAAAATACAGTAGTTTATTTAGCATCCTCTAGCAGTGCCTTTTAGTCTCCAATCTTAAATCCAGTTTGTCTAATTTCTACATAAGCTTGTTATTGGTTTGTTTTTGAAATTCATACACATTTTCACCTGCATTTCTCCTAATCCACTCCTTCTCGTATGGCATTTTGCTGAATATTTTTGCAGGCAATTTCTCCAAACATGTGTTATCTTGTAAGTTATCTTTCACCAATATATTCATTTTTATGTTCCCTTTCCCCTAATTCACAGACGACTGCGGACTTTCCTTCCTTGGAGGTTTTTAAGCAGAGGTTGGATGGCCATCTGTCATGGATGCTTTAGTTGAGATTCCTGCATTGCAGGGGTTGGACTAAATGACTTTTGAGGTCCCCTCCAACTCTAAAATGCTATGGTTCTATGAATGCATTTTTATTTTTTTTATTTTTATTTTTGCACTGCAGAACAGAGAAGCATGAATTTTCAAGGACAGTTAACAATTCATTTCACATCTTGGTTCAGAAAGTGCAAAGTAGGTCCGTTTGCATTTAAATGCTTCAATGCATTTTAATGCTTCAATGTTGTATTTTAATCTTGTTTTTAAGTTGTATTCATTCAACTTGTTTTTATTATTGCTTGTTAGCCGCCCTGAGTCCGACTGGGGAGTTGTTGTTGTTTAGTCGTTTAGTCGTGTCCGACTCTTCGTGACCCCATGGACCAGAGAACGCCAGGCACTCCTGTCCTCCACTGCCCCCCGCAGCTTGGTCAGACTCATGCTGGTAACCTCGAAAACACTATCCAACCATCTCGTCCTCTGTCGCCCCCTTCTCCTTGTGCCCTCCATCTTTCCCAACATCAGGGTCTTCTCCAGGGAGTCTTCTCTTCTCATGAGGTGGCCAAAGTACTGGAGCCTCAGCTTCACAATCTGTCCTTCCAGTGAGCACTCAGGGCTGATTTCCTTCAGAATGGAGAGGTTTGATCTTCTTGCAGTCCATGGGACTCTCAAGAGTCTCCTCCAGCACCATAATTCAAAAGCATCAATTCTTCGGCGATCAGCCTTCTTTATGGTCCAGCTCTCACTTCCATACATCACTACTGGGAAACCCATAGCTTTAACTATACGGACCTTTGTTGGCAAGGTGATGTCTCTACTTCTCAAGATGCTGTCTAGGCCTGTCATTGCCCTTCTCCCAAGAAGCAGGCGTCTTTTAATTTCGTGGCTGCTGTCACCATCTGCAGTGATCATGGAGCCCAAGAAAGTAAAATCTCTCACTGCCTCCATTTCTTCCCCTTCTATTTGCCAGGAGGTGATGGGACCAGTAGCCATGATCTTCGTTTTTTTGATGTTGAGCTTCAGACCATATTTTGCACTCTCCTCTTTCACCCTCAATAAAAGGTTCTTTAATTCCTCCTCACTTTCTGCCATCAAGGTTGTGTCATCTGCATATCTGAGGTTGTTGATATTTCTTCCGGCAATCTTAATTCCGGCTAGGGATTCATCCAGCCCAGCCTTTCGCATGATGAATTCTGCATATAAGTTAAATAAGCAGGGAGACAAAATGCAGCCTTGTCGTACTCCTTTCCCAATTTTGAACCAGTCAGTTGTTCCATATCCAGTTCTAACTGTAGCTTCTTGTCCCACATAGAGATTTCTCAGGAGACAGATGAGGTGATCAGGCACTCCCATTTCTTTAAGAACTTGCCATAGTTTGCCATGGTCGACACAGTCAAAGGCTTTTGCATAGTCAATGAAGCAGAAGTAAATGTCTTTCTGGAACTCTCTAGCTTTCTCCATAATCCAGCGCATGTTTGCAATTTGGTCTCTGGTTCCTCTGCCTCTTCTAAATCCAGCTTGCACTTCTGGGAGTTCTCGGTCCACATACTGCTTGAGCCTTCCTTGTAGAATTTTAAGCATAACCTTGCTAGCGTGAGAAATTAGTGCAATTGTGTGATAGTTGGAGCATTCTTTGGCACTGCCCTTCTTTGGGATTGGGATGTAGACTGATCTTCTCCAATCTTCTGGCCACTGCTGAGTTTTCCAAACTTGCTGGCATATTGAGTGTAGCACCTTAACAGCATCATCTTTTAAAATTTTAAATAGTTCAGCTGGAATACCATCACTTCCACTGGCCTTGTTATTTGCAGTGCTTTCTAAGGCCCATTTGACTTCACTCTCCAGGATGTCTGGCTCAAGGTCAGCAACCACACTACCTGGGGTATATGAGACATCCGTTTCTTTCTGGTATAATTCCTCTGTGTATTCTTGCCACCTCTTCTTGATGTCTTCTGCTTCTGTTAGGTCCTTTCCACTTTTGTCCTTTATTATGGAAATCTTTGTACGAAATGTTCCTGTCATATCTCCAATTTTCTTGAACAGATCTCTGGTTCTTCCCATTCTATTGCTTTCCTCTATTTCTTTGCATTGCTTGTTTAAGAAGGTCTTCTTGTCTCTCCTTGCTATTCTTTGGAAATCTGCATTCAATTTCCTGTATGTTTCACGATCTCCCTTGCATTTTGCTTGCCTTCTCTCCCCCACTATTTGTAAGGCCTCATTGGACAGCCACTTTGCTTTCTTGCATTTCCTTTTCATTGGGATGGTTTTCGTTGCTGCCTCCTGTATAATGTTACAAGCCTCCATCCATAGTTCTTCAGGCACTCTGTCCACCAAATCTAAATCCTTAAACCTGTTCCTCACTTCCACTGTGTATTCATACGGGATTTGACTTAGATTGTATCTTACCGGCCCAGTGGTTTTTCCTACTTTCTTCAGTTTAAGCTTGAATTTTGCTATAAGAAGCTGATGATCTGAGCCACAGTCAGCTCCAGGTCTTGTTTTTGCTGACTGTATAGAGCTTCTCCATCTTTGGCTGCAGAGAATATAATCAATCTGATTTCGATGCTGCCCATCTGGTGATGTCCATGTGTAGAGTCGTCTCTTGTGTTGTTGGAAAAGCGTGTTTGTGATGACCAGCTTGTTCTCTTGACAGAACTCTATTAGCCTTTGCCCTGCTTCGTTTTGATCTCCAAGGCCAAACTTGCCAGTTGTTCCTTTTATCTCTTGACTCCCTACTTTAGCATTCCAATCCCCTATAATGAGAAGAACATCCTTCTTTGGTGTCACTTCTATAAGGTGTTGTAAGTCTTCATAGAATTGGTCAATTTCAGTTTCTTCAGCACCAGTAGTTGGTGCATAAACTTGGATTACTGTGATGTTAAAAGGTCTGCCTTGGATTCGTATCGAGATCATTCTATCATTTTTGAGATTGCATCCCAGTACAGCTTTTGCCACTCTTTTGTTGACTATGAGGGCCACTCCATTTCTTTTACGGGTTTCTTGCCCACAGTAGTAGATATGATGGTCATCCGAACTGAATTCACCCATTCCCGTCCATTTTAGTTCACTGATGCCCAGGATGTCAATATTTATTCTTGCCATCTCATTTTTGACCACCTCCAACTTACCCATGTTCATGGTTCTTACATTCCAGGTTCCTATGCAATATTTTTCTTTACAGCATTGGACTTTCCTTTCGCTTCCAGGCATATCCGCAACTGAGCGTCCTTTCGGCTTTGGCCCAGCCGCTTCACCAGCTCTGGATCTACTTGTACTTGCCCTCCGCTCTTCCCCAGTAGCATGTTGGACGCCTTCCGACCTGAGGGGCTCATCTTCCAGCGTCATAACTTTTATATGCCTGTTGTCTTTGTCCATGGAGTTTTCTTGGCAGGGATACTGGAGTGGCTTGCCGGTTCCTCCTCCAGGTGGATCACGTTTGGTCAAAACTCTCCACTATGACCTGTTCATCTTGGGTGCCCTGCTTGGCATAGTTCATAGCTTCTCTGAGTTCTTCAAGCTCCTTCGCCACGGCAAGGCAGTGATCCATGAAGGGGTGGCTGGGGAGGGCGGGGTATAAATAAAATTTATTATTATTATTATTATTATTATTATTAAATGCAAATCAAGCAAATTTCCCTCCCACCCCTGTTTCAAGCTAGGAGAGTCAGCCACCTTGCTAGGGCTATGGAAGACTTGCTTTTGGGTTCCATGAGGGGTGAAAGAAATCTTTCTCCAGGTGCATACCAGACTCATAATTAGCCAATATGCAAGCTTCGCACATGTACGCTTAGGCAAAGACAGAAACAAAAGACCCATTAATTGTATATATTTCCATATTGCTCATTCCTTTCCAGTGTAAGAGCTGCAGCACTGATCCCGCTGTGAGGGAAGCTCCCATCTGGACAAGCCCTTGCAGAAACAAGAGCTGAGAAAGATAATTTTAGCAAAGGCATTGTGTAGAGAAAATCAGCAGGAAACAAGACCAGAGGAGAGGAGTTTATGATGCAAGTTAAGGCAGGCAGAGAAGGAGCGGGGCGGGGGGGAATACAAGTGTTTCTGTTGTGTGTGTCTTTACAAAGAAACCTGGAGATGTCAGGGATTGAAACTGGGACATGCAAGCAAACGCTCTATCACTGGAGCTATGGATCCATGGAGCTAGGGAGAGCCAGTGTGGTGTAGTGGTTAAGAGCGGTAGATTCGTAATCTGGTGAACCAGGTTCGATTCCCCGCTCCTCCACATGCAGCTGCTAGGTGACCTTGGGCTAGTCACACTTCTCTGAAGTCTCTCAGCCCCACTCACCTCACAGAGTGTTTGTTGTGGGGCAGGAAGGGAAAGGAGTTAGCTGCTTTGAGACTCCTTAAAGGTAAAGGTAAAGGGACCCCTGACCATTAGGTCCAGTCGTGGCCAACTCTGGGGTTGCGGCACTCATCTCGCTTTATTGGCTGAGGGAGCCGGCGTACAGCTTCTGGGTCACGTGGCCAGCATGACTAAGCCACTTCTGGTGAACCAGAGCAGCGCACGGAAAAGCTGTTTACCTTCCCACCAGAGCAGTACCTATTTATCTACTTGCACTTGGACACGCTTTCAAACTGCTAGGTTGGCAGGAGCAGGGACCGAGCAACGGGAGCTCACCTCATCACGGGGATTCGAACCGCCAACCTTCTGATCAGCAAGTCCTAGGCTCTGTGGTTTAACCCACAGCGCCACCCTTGAGGCTCCTTAGGGTAGTGCTAAAGTGGGATATCAAATCCAAACTCCTCCTCTTCTTCTTCTTCTTCTTCTTCTTCTCCTCCTTCCACTTAGAGTGCATGCAACAGGGTAATGATGGCATTGGGTGCATGCAAGAAGATCAATGGCGTTGGCAGGTTGATAATTTACAATAGCCTGCAGTCCTACCCAACCTATAGATCTAGAGTGCACGACATTGCCATTTGAGTAAATTAAGATGGCAGGTAGCTACCACAAATGGGAGCTGAGCATTTTGGGTAAACGGAAATGGGAGCGGAGGTGAGTTGTTATTGGCATCAGTCTGTCTTGGGAGAAAAGGGAGTCTGTCTCCGGGGGTGAAGTCAAATCACAGGAGCATCACAGCAGCTGCAAAGACCGGTAACTCCTCACTGCTGCCTCCCTTGTTGTTTTTCCTGAGTTAGCAGCACCAAAGTGACTTATTTGGGGCGCATAAGTTTGCGCAGTGTGGTCCTGGGCTGCCCAGATGACAAGACCCAACCCCTTCTCAGCTGCGCTGGTGTGGTCCAAAGGAAAGCAGAGAAAAATGTTTGGCACCAGCTTGGCGGCAGGAGTTGCTGGAAGGAAGCATACAAGATGCCATCCAACCATCTTAGGGACTCCACTCTGGATCTGTGTGGTGTTTATGCCTTAGCCTTCTCTTCTCCCAAAGATGTCCTGCAAGGCAGCGGGTAGCCCCACTACTAAATTGCCACCAGGCCACTACTAAAACAGCTGACCAGGGGTCTGGTGGGCAGCAATGTGGCTGGGTCAGGACTGTGGGGGTTCTTCTCAGCCCCTGGGGCCCTTCCCCAGTGCCCAATTTGGGTGTCTGCTGACATCAAGCCTGCAATTAATGATAATTAAATGAGTGTGAATGTGTAGTATCTGTTCAAGTTTTTAGATACCAATGCTTTAAAAGAGCAAAAGTCTGAATGGCAAACTGGATCTGCTTCTCATGACAAATTGCTATTCATGTTATGGCACTCCTTGCAAAGTAGGTTATCTCACTGATGCAAAAGCCTCTGGGAAGAAAAGGGGGGGAAACTTTCAGCCTCACTGGCTGTCTTGTCAAGCTTATTGGCACATTGAAGTAGTGCTCTGAAATTATTTTAAGTAATCGGGCATCACAGATCAGCTTTTTGGAGGGGCTTCATTAAAGCATAATGAAGCACCACTAATTATGCAACACATTTCCCAGAGTTCAGGAGCCGTTTTTAACACTTATTCTGAGATTACTGATAATTATTACTGCAATAATCTGTGTGAAGCACTTTGAACACCTGAGTGATGCTGTCAAAAAGTAAGTCCTGTTGAGATCAGTAGGGCATACTCTCAAACACCCAGCTATGTAGCATTGCAGCCTTAACTGTTGTACAAACACTTGTGGGCCTGTTGTCATAGAATCATAGAATCATAGAGTTGGAAGAGACCACAAGGGCCATCGAGTCCAACCCCCTGCCAAGCAGGAAACACCATCAGAGCACTCCTGACATATGGTTGTCAAGCCTCTGCTTAAAGACCTCCAAAGAAGGAGACTCCACCACACTCCTTGGCAGCAAATTCCACTGTCAAACAGCTCTTACTGTCAGGAAGATCTTCCTAATGTTTAGGTGGAATCTTCTTTCTTGTAGTTTGGAACCATTGCTCCGTGTCCGCTTCTCTGGAGCAGCAGAAAACAACCTTTCTCCCTCCTCTATGTGACATCCTTTTATATATTTGAACATGGCTACCATATCACCCCTTAACCTCCTCTTCTCCAGGCTAAACATGCCCAGCTCCCTTAGCCGTTCCTCATAAGGCATCGTTTCCAGGCCTTTGACCATTTTGGTTGCCCCCCTCTGGACACATTCCAGTTTGTCAGTGTCCTTCTTGAACTGTGGTGCCCAGAACTGGACACAGTACTCCAGGTGAGATCTGACCAGAGCAGAATACAGTGGCACTATTACTTCCCTTGATCTAGATGCTATACTCCTGATTGATGCAGCCCAGAATTGCATTGGCTTTTTTAGCTGCCGCGTCACACTGTTGGCTCATGTCAAGTTTGTGGTCAACCAAGACTCCTAGATCCTTTTCACATGTACTGCTCTCAAGAAAGAAGCAGCAGCTAAGCTAGCTGCTGGAGGTTGGAAAGCCAGACAGGATGTTTGTGACCGTTGCCATGGCAATAAAGGGGCAGTCCATTCTCCGTATTGAGCACCGGATGTGAGCTCAGTGTGTGTCATATGATCTGTACAGGATGTACATGGGTGGAGTCAGTTTGAGAGTTTCTCTCTGTTGTTCGAAGAGTGCAGACATCTTTATCTGTATGGCTGCTAAAGACAGAAATAAAGACATGTAAAAGGACTTCCGGTCGGCGCCAGCGTTTAATGGCGGTCCGAGCCTCGAGCTCCGAGGCAGGACTGCTTCGCTAGTTCGGGTCTTACCCGCTACGGCGAACGGGGGACCCCTAAAATCACAGGCGCGGAGCCTGTGAACAAAGGAGATTCGGTGGGCACCTTTTGCGCCCCCCGGCACTGTGAAGGAGCCTTTTTAAAGGCTTCTGAGCGGCATCGGGGTAAGCGCGGTGCTGAGAGTCGTCACCCAGCTAGCGGAGTGAAGCCGCGTCGCCATGAACGGAGAGCGCCGATTCCTTCCTGGAACTGCAAATTGACTACAACACCCGTGAGTAAGATTGGAAATTGACGGGATACTAAAATAAGAAATTTGGCTGAAAACGGGAAAGGCATAAATTAAGGAAGTCTGCCTCCCCGGAGCTGCAGGAGAAACAAAGCAACGAAAAATCAAGCTGCATTTGAAGGGAACCTTTCTTTTTTTTTTTAAGCTGTCAAACTGACATCGGACTTAAATTTCCCCCCCGACAGGCAGGAGAAGGGGGGAAAGGATTGGGACATTGTTAACCTGCTGGAAAATTAGTGGGAAAATAAGACCTTCCACTGTCAATCCCCCCAGGACGGGCTGCCTAAACAAGACACCGGGATATGAACTGTCATTTAAAACTTTTTAAAGTGGGGGCTTGCTTGTAATAAAGTTACTGGACTTTAGATTTACTCTGTTGCATGTTGGCTACATAGAAGACAAAGAGTTTACGGTTTGGACATTGGAAATTACTGGCTACTGTTATACTTTCTTGCTCCTTTGTTTTTCCTGGCCATTAGGATACAATTGAATGCTCCCTCTAGAGGGTCTCAAGTGAAATTGTTGCATTGGGAAAAGTAACAGTGGGATTTTCCACTTGGAAACTAATTCTGTGAAAACGACCTTGAGGATATGAGTGGCCCAACAGAAGAGATAGTAACAAGGCTTAAAGCAAAACAATCCCAGAAGAAAAGGGGCTCGATATCAGGAACTGCACCAGCTGCACAGGAAAAAACAGCAGCTTCTATGGATCCTATGACACAGGCACTTCTTAAAATAAATTAATCTCTGGAAGCACTGACAAAGCTGTCGACAGAGAACTCCAAAAAATTAACAGAGTTGACAACAAGACTAGATGTTAACACAGCCAGCGTAAAGTCTAATACAGATTCTATAAATAGATTAATCCAGGAGAGTTCTGAAACACGAAAGATTGCAGAAAGTGCAAAAACTACGGCTGAGGAGACAAGGGAAAAGTTTGGGCCTATTATTAAAAAAGTGAACGAGCATGATGCAGCCCTCTCTTTATTGGAACTTCAGAGGAAAGAGAAGAATTTAAAACTAAGACTAGTTCCTGAAGGGGAAGGGGACAACCTTGTGGAATTCCTTACCGAGAACTTTGCAGTTTTTTGGAAAGAGGAATGGGCGGAAGATGATGAATTTGAGATAACAACAGCCTTTCGGCTGGGCAGGAGACAGGACAAGAAACCAAGGGATTGTCTAATTACACTGAGATCAAAAGAAGAAAGAGATAAAATATTGATAAAATATTGAACTTGCATTATCAAAAGGCACTGGTGATCCAAAACTGTCAAATACAGATTTTTAAGGACATTCCCAAGTACATTTTAGAGAACCTTCTATAAAAGCTTAGCAGACCTGTTGAAGAAAAACACCATACCATTCAGATGGGAGTTCCCACAAGGACTGTCCTTTAACTTTAAAGGAAGAAAGATCAAAATAAAAACAATTCAGGATAAAGAACAATTTCTGGAGAGATACCTGGAGGATTTGCAGAAAGGAACTGTAGAGGAGAAAGAACCACCTGATATAGCAAATCTATCATTTGGACTTTTACCACCACCATCGGAGGAAGAACAGGAGCTTGGAGCAGTTGGAGGAACAGGTACTTAAACACAAAATGTCTCTGCAACTTCTTAGTTGGAACTGTAATGGCTTGAACCTTCCTCGGAAAAGACGACAAGTTTTTCACATCTTGAAGAGAGAACAATTAGATGTAATATGTTTGCAAGAAACCCATATTGCCAGGATACACAGGAAATTATTGATAAATAAGAGACTTGGTCAAGAATTTATCTCATCAGACAAAGTGAAAAAAAGAGGTGTGGTGATTTATGCAAAGGAAAAATTGGCCCCAAAATTGATATTTAAAGATGAACAAGGAAGATACCTGGCAATTGAAATACAAATTCAAGGAGAAAAGATTTTGATTGTTGGAGTATATGCCCCAAATGAAGGGAAGGCAGAATTCTTTAAGAAGTTGCATGAGACACTAGTTGACTTTATAGACTATAAAATCGTAATGATGGGAGATATGAATGGAGTTGTCTCAACAAACATGGATAAAGCACAGAGACAAGTGATCTCAAAAGAAGGGAGACTACCAAAGATCTTTTTTGAAATGACTGAAACTATGGACTTGATTGATATTTGGAGAACAAGGAATCCTCTAGAGAGAGAGGGAACTTTCTTTTCTGAGGCAAAAATGACATGGACAAGAATAGACCAAATTTGGATTTCTAGCAGTCTGGCGTCAAGAACAAAAAAAGTAGAAATATGCCCAAAAACTTGCTCCGACCATAATGCTGTGAAGATGGAGATGAAATTAACAACAACTGGATCCTTTAGATGGAGAATGAATGACACCCTTTTTAGAGATGAAGAGATTTACAAGAAGGCCCTTAAAACACTAAAAGACTATTTTGAGATTAACAGGAAAACAGATGTGGAGAAAAGAACAATTTGGGACGCAAGCAAAGCCGTGATGCGAGGTTTCCTAATTCAACAGAATTCTATAAAGAGGAAGAAACAAAACGAGAGGAAAGAAAAAATCCTAGAAAAAATAAAAGAAGGAGAGAAGAAATTGAGGTCCAAACCAAAGTCCCATGAGATTTTGAGAGAAATAAAGTTTTATCAGATGCAGTACATGGAGCTCATGAACCAACAAATAGAATGGAAGATAAAGCAAATGAGACAAAGAACTTTCGAATCAGCGGATAAATGTGGGAAACTTCTGTCATGGCAATTGAAAAAAAGGCAGAAAATGAACACTGTGACAAGTCTAGAAATGGATGGAAAAATTATCCACAAACCTAATGAAATAAACAATTGCTTTCAAAGTTTTTTTA
The DNA here is from genome assembly GCF_951804945.1 of Podarcis cretensis. Classification (NCBI taxonomy): domain Eukaryota; kingdom Metazoa; phylum Chordata; class Lepidosauria; order Squamata; family Lacertidae; genus Podarcis; species Podarcis cretensis. The sequence goes on from NC_137175.1 coordinate 19,130,106, forward strand.
AGAAATTGTATGCACAAGGGCCAATTAATGAACAAGAAATAGAAGAATTCATCAGAAAATATGGTTTACCAAAAATTCCAGAACAAAGTAAAAGGATCTTAAATGAGGAAATAACAGAACAAGAAATAGAGGGTGCCATCCAAAATATGAAATTGGGAAAATCACCAGGACCAGACGGCCTGACGGCTAAATACTACAAAATGCTGAAAGAATGGTTGATACAACCATTGAAGGAAGTTTGCAATGAAATTCTGAAGGGGAAAAAGGCACCTGAATCGTGGAAAGAGGCTTTCATCTCACTTATACCGAAAACAGAAACTGAAAAGAACCAGGTCAGAAACTACCGCCCTATATCCTTACTTAATGTGGATTACAAAATTTTTGCAGACATTTTGGCAAAAAGATTGAAAAGAGTGTTGATAGAGGAGATTCATAAGGACCAAACAGGCTTTCTCCCAGGGAGACATATGTCAGACAATGTGAGGAACATTATAGACATTTTGGAGTTGCTAGATGTTGACATTAATAGGAAGGCAGTTCTGATTTTTGTGGATGCGGAGAAAGCCTTTGACAATATCTGTTGGACTTTTATGAAAAAGAATCTCCAAGGGATGGGGGTAGGTCAAGGTTTTGAAAACGGTATAGGTGCAATATATTCCAAACAAAAGGCCAAGTTAATTGTAAATAATGTGGTAACAGAAGAAATACCCATAGAAAAAGGTACACGGCAGGGATGCCCAATATCCCCTTTGCTTTTTATATCAGTCCTGGAGGTTTTGTTAAACATGATTAGAAAGGACCAGTTGGTTAAAGGAGTTCAGGTCGGAGCTAGACATTACAAATTAAGAGCATTCGCAGATGATCTAGTATTGACCTTGCAACAGCCAGACACTAGTACTAAAAGAGTATTAGAATTAATTGAAATATTTGGTCGAGTAGCAGGTTTCAAATTGAACAAACAAAAAACGAAAGTGCTGGAAAAAAATTTAACAATGGAAGAAAGAGAGAGTTTTCAGAATGAAACAGGCTTGGAAATAACAAAAAGGGTAAAATACCTGGGGTTAAACTTAACATCCAAGAATGTGAACCTATTTAAGGACAATTATGAAAAAAGTTGGTCAGAGGTAAAGAAGGATCTGGAAATATGGTCAAGGTTGAAACTTTCCTTGTTAGGCCGAATTGCTACTATTAAGATGAATGTATTGCCTAGAATGCTGTTTTTATTCCAGACGTTGCAGATTTTGGACAAGATGGATTGTTTCAAGAAGTGGCAGAAAGACATATCAAAATTTGTCTGGCAGGGCAAAAAGCCCAGAATTAAATTTAAGATTTTAACTGATGCAAAGGATAGAGGGGGGTTTGCCCTGCCGGACTTAAGACTTTATTATGAATCGGCAGCTTTCTGCTGGTTGAAACACTGGCTACTTCTTGAGAACACTGACATTTTGGACCTGGAAGGGTACGACAATAGTTTTGGTTGGCATGCATACTTATGGTACGACAAGGTAAAGGTGTATAAAAGTTTTAAAAATCATATTGTAAGGAAAGCATTGTATAATGTTTGGATTAGATATAAAGATCTGCTGGAAAGTAAAACCCCTAGGTGGGTGTCACCAATGGAAGCTAGGGAAGTAAAAAAGCTTAATATGGACTCTAAATGGCCAAAATACCATGAGATTTTAGAATATGATGGTGAAAGGGTGAAACTTCAGAGTTATGAGAAACTAAAGCCTAAGGTCCGAGATTGGTTGCATTATCATCAGATAAATGAGACATTTAAACAGGACAGGAAAATAGGATTTCAGAAAGAGAGGTCAAAACTAGAGACAGAATTGTTGGAACCCAATACTAAGAACTTATCAAAAATGTATAACTTGCTGTTGAAATGGAATACTCAGGATGAAACGGTGAAATCAGCAATGATTAAATGGGCACAAGATATTGGTTATGATATTATGTTTGCTGACTGGGAACAGTTATGGACCACCGGTATCAAATTTACTGCATGTAATGCTTTAAAAGAAAATATTATGAAAATGATCTATCGGTGGTACATGACCCCAGTCAAGCTTGCAAAAATTTACCATTTGCCTAATAATAAGTGCTGGAAATGTAATGAGACTGAAGGCACCTTTTATCACCTTTGGTGGACCTGCCCAAAGGTTAAAGCTTTCTGGGAAATGATCTATAATGAAATTAAGAAGGTCCTTAAGTGGACTTTTCCTAAGAAACCAGAGGCTTTTCTCTTGGGCATGGTTGGCCAATTGGTGCCAAAGAAGGATAGGATTTTCTTTATGTACGCCACTACAGCAGCAAGAATTCTACTGGCAAAGTATTGGAAGATGCAAGAACTACCTACTCTGGAAGAATGGCAAACAAAGGTGATCGACTTCATGGGACTGGCCGAGATGACGGGCAGAATCCGTGACCAGGGGAAAGAGTCAGTGGAAGAGGACTGGAAGAAATTTAAAATATATCTTAAAAACAATTGTAAAATTGAGGAATGTTAAGATGTCAGGGGGTAAGAGGTAAAGAATTGCAGCAGTAATCAAAAAAATATTAAAGGAAACTTTATGAAAGGGAATTAAGACAATGGACCTAAGGGTTGCTAAAGAACCATTAAACAAGGATGCAGGGATGGGGAGGTATGGGGAAGTCAAAAGAAAGAAGGGTATGAAATTATGATTTTGAAGCTATATTGTTTTATACTGTTTTTATTATCTGTCTGAAAAATGAATAAAAATTATTATAAAAAAAAGAAATAAAGACATGTAAATACACTTCTGTCTGTCTGATTCCCCTCCCTGGGGATATGCAGGGAGGAGGAGAAGCAGTGGTGTGTTTTTCTCACAGTCTGGGAAAAATCGCCGATACGGACCTCATCTGTTTTCTTGCCGGGAGTCGCAGGAGGGAGGTCAAAAGGAATTCAGCCGGTGCCTGGATGGTTTCTATGATCCATGGAAGTCTGCAAAGATAGTAGCAGAGCTGCTGTTTTCATCGCTCCATGGAAGCCTGAAGCAAGAGGCTGTTTCTCTGCAGCCAGAAGCTGACCAGAAGAAGCTGACAGCCAAGCCACGGAGCCCAAGGTATGAGTTTTTCGGGCTTAGAAGTGTGAATGCAGAGTGATTCATTCTCTGCTTCAAAGGAGCAGCGTTTGGGAAAAACAGCTCCGAGAGAGAAGAGGCCTGCATTCCAGACATTCTTGTGGTTTTCCTGTCCAAGGAAAGGAATGCACTGTTGCTAAGCAACGCCGGCCAGTTACTCGAGAGAGCTGGACAGTCAGGCTGTGCCTCAGAGAGGCAAAAACAAAGTTTGTTTTGACTAAGGCTCTCACGAACCTTTGGAAGAAACATTCCAACGCAGCCAGTGTTAGAGCTGCCAGGTGGCCAAGAAAGTAAACAAGCCAGATATTGGATTTTAGAGGCTTGTGTTTGAGAGTTAATGTAAGGACTCAAAATGGATGCAAAGAAGGGAGGTTTGCCTTCTCCAACCCTCCTGACCAATGACAATTATGCATCTTGGTCTATTAAGATGAAGGCCCTGCTGCAGAATCAGAGATTGTTTGGGGTGATTGAGAACCCCATCCCTGCAGCACCAACGCGTGCTTGGGAGTCACAGGATGTGAAGGCCAGAACGGCTATAATTCTGTGTGTGTCAGACTCTCAGCTTATCCATATACAAGATTTAGAGCACGCGAAAGATGTTTGGGACACGCTGAGAAGGACACATCAGAGAGATGCAGGTTCTTCAGCATTGCTGTATTTTGAAAAGCTGACCAACCTGAGGCTTGCGCCTGATGGAGATGTACAAGCGCACCTGACGGAAATGAAATATCTGCGCCAACAGATGGTGGAACGCAATTTCCGTCTGCAGGAGGAAGTGTTTTGCTTCATGGTGATAAACAGCCTTAATCGGACTTACAAAACCGTTGCCAGTCAGCTGGGGTCCCTCCCAGCGAATGAATTGACTTCGGAGAGGGTCTATGCAGTTGTGCTGAATGAACAGGACAGACTTGCTGCACTGGAGATCAAGGACAGGGGGAGACAAGAACGGAGTTCTGACACCCCCACTGCTGTTGCTACTGGAGAAAATGCTGTAGCTTTGAACGTTGTCCGATGTTACAATTGTGGACAGACTGGGCATCTTCAGCGGAGCTGTAAGAAGACACGTCAGAAGAAAGGTGCCAAGGGAAGCTCCACGAAGTCTGAGGCATCAGGCAGAAGTCATGCCAAGTCACAGGTGAAGCCTGCAAAGGTTTTGATGTCCCTAAAAGGCACGCCAGAAGTGGAGAACGCTTTTGTCATTGACACGGGCGCCACGGTTCACATGACCCATCACAGAGAGCTATTTTCGTCGTTTAAGAAGCAAAGCTTCGTTGTACAACAAGCCAACGGTCAAGAGCTGAAAGCCACCGGAATTGGAACTGTGTATCTTGAAAGTCTGAACTTGACTATAAACAATGTTTATTTGGTTCCAGAGTTGAAGTACAATCTGCTCAGCGTATCGCAGATTGCCAAGAAGGGACTAAAACTGTCCTATGATGATGAATACTGCGAGATCTACAAAGATGGAGAGCTGTATCTTTCTGCCAAAGAGAAAGATGGACTGTATTTGTTGACTTTTGATCAAAGTGATTACATGAAATGTAATTCTAACATGATCTCTTTTGCAGGTGTAGCCGAAAAGAACGCCAAGCAGGTCACCTCGAGGGTCAACAGGGCATTTCAGCGGGTGTATGCTGATGTGATTGGTCCTCTAGCACCATCTAGAGGCAATGCAAAGTATTACCTAATATGTGTTGATTATTTCACAGGTTTTGTCTGGATTTATCTTTTGGAGAGACCAAAAGACGCCTTAGAAAGGTTTAAAGAGTTTTGTGATAAGGTTAAAAATATGCATGATGCTGACATAGATTGTCTTTGCACAAATGAGAAGCCAATTTTTCTCTTACAGGATTTCCAGAGGTTCCTGAAGAAGAAAGGGATAAGACACAAAATTGCCGCTTCAGAAGAAGCTTGGAAGAGATGTGTCTGTGTTAGGGTGAACAAAGAATTGCAAAAGGGAATGGAAGCGCAATTGCTTAGTTCACATCTGCCACATGAGTACTGGGCTGAGTCGCTAATGTCATTTACTTATACGTGGTTGAGAAAGTTTTCAAAAGAGTTGGGAAGTTCTCCTTTTGAGAAACTGTTCCATAGAAAACCTTCTGTTGCCCATTTCAAAGTTTTTGGGTCTCATGTGAGGACAGAAGCTCCGGGTGGAGTAAAGAATGCCAGAGGCATTTTTGTGGGTTATGAAAAGGGTCTCTACAGAGTAATTTTGTCTGAATCTGGTCAGGTGATTCTCACAAAATTTCTAGAGAGTGCTCCTGAACAGGAGAGAATGATTGTTCACACATTTCCCACAGGAGATGATGATGATTCTGATGATGATAATGATGTTGATTTTATTGAATTCAGTAGTACTGATGATGACAGCGATAGCTCAGACAGCTCAGTTGTCACAGTCATTGAGAGGAAATCTCACATAATGACTAGGCCCTCAGAAGAGGAGGATGAACCACTGATTAAGCTTAGTACTGGTTCGCCAGAGTGTTCAAAGGCTGAACCAGAAAGCAAAGAAGAGCAGCACCTCTTACGTAGGTCTGAGAGAGCAACGAAGGGTGTACCACCCAAGAGGTATTCAAAAGAGTTTGCCAACCTAGCTATTGCATGTGTTGCTGTTGTAAATGACCAAGGTCAGATTGAAGCTGTGTCTGAGTCAGAGACAAAGGCACAACAGAGAGTTGCTAACCAAGGTAATGCAGATGCACTCATTCCTTGGAAGTCACACAACCAGAGAGGTACATTGGTAAAACCAGTGGCGGGTAGTTCCAAGGGTGGAACTGAAACAACAGGGGAATGTTATACATATAACAACTGTTTGTTTTCTTCTCTGGAACAAGCATTGCACGCTGCACGCATTGATTCTTTAGGGGGAGGATGTTACTATAAAGAAGCAATGCAGAAGAAAGAAGCAGCAGCTAAGCTAGCTGCTGGAGGCTGGAAAGCCAGACAGGATGTTTGTGACTGTTGCCATGGCAATAAAGGGGCAGTCCATTCTCCGTATTGAGCACCGGATGTGAGCTCAGTGTGTGTCATATGATCTGTACAGGATGTACATGGGTGGAGTCAGTTTGAGAGTTTCTCTCTGTTGTTCGAAGAGTGCAGACATCTTTATCTGTATGGCTGCTAAAGACAGAAATAAAGACATGTAAATACACTTCTGTCTGTCTGATTCCCCTCCCTGGGAATATGCAGGGAGGAGGAGAAACAGTGGTGTGTTTTTCTCACAGTCTGGGAAAAATCGCCGATACGGACCTCGTCTGTTTTCTTGCCGGGCGTCGCAGGAGGGAGGTCAAAAGGAATTCAGCCGGTGCCTGGAGACTGGCACATCCCTCTGACCGAGGCAGAATTCCAACAGGTGTCACCCATCTTGTATTTGTGCCTCTCATTTTTTTTGCCCAAGTGCAATACTTTACATTTCTCCCTGTTAAAATTCATCTTGTTTGTTTTGGCCCAGTTCTCTAATCTGTCAAGGTCGTTTTGAAGTGTGATCCTGTCCTCTGGGGTGTTAGCCACCCCTCCCAGTTTGGTGTCATCTGCAAATTTGATCAGGATGCCCTTGAGTCCATCATCCAAGTCGTTGATAAAGATGTTGAATAAGACCGGGCCCAAGACAGAACCCTGTGGCACCCCACTAGTCACTCTTCTCCAGGATGAAGAGGAACCATTGATGAGCACCCTTTGGGTTCGGTCAGTCAGCCAGTTACAAATCCACTGAGTGGTAGCAGTCAAGTCCGCATTTTACCAGCTTCTTTACAAGAATATCATGGGGCACCTTGTCAAATGCCTTGCTGAAATCAAGGTAGGCTACATCCACTGCGTTCCCTTCATCTACCAGTCATGGTCTAATTGTGGATTCCTTGCTTGAAAGTAGGTGTTCAAATCTTCCAGAACAGGATTAACAATTTAACAGATTTTATTCACGAGAGAACAGAATCAAATATCAAGGCTAGGTTTGTTGATAGGTGAAGTATTACGTAAGCAGCTGGAGAAGGAGGAGAGGACAGAGAGTGCAGAATAGCTGTGAGTGGAGGGGGTGCTTTTCCCCATCCTCTGCACCCCCTGGGAAACCCAACAAACCTGCTGTACCTGGAACTGCGCAGTCTGAGGAAGTACCATCCACCTTGGGAGTGAGAGGCTAGGGTGATGCCTGCTGTTTCCAGGAAGACACTTCTTGTTTCAACAAGAAGTGAGACTTTTGTGGGTGAGCTAAGAGTTTGTTTGCACCCTGTGTGAGAACCCAGAGGGTGTGTCAGAAGGAAAATGAATATCTTGATTTAGATATATATAAGTCACCTTGTAATAATGCAACGTTTTTATACATAACTGTGTATTTTTGTAATATTTTGCCTGTTGTTGCTTTAGTGAGTGGCTGCCGCACATGGGAGGACTATGTCCTGCTTTCTTCAGCAGCCCAGGTACCAGGCTTAATTCGTAGGCTCGAGATGTGCCTAGGAATCTGCAACCCCACACTCTCATCCATTCCCCTCAAGTACAATAAATGGAATGGGGTGGGGGAGAATGTGCCAGGTAATCTCAAAATAAAACTTCAAGCCACAGAAAAGAAAACAGTGCCCACTTTGGTTCAGGATGGAAGAAGAGACAGGAAAATTACTTGGCAGGCGACAGAGCTTTCGTGAGGAAAAGCAAGGACATGTACCTAGCATCCGAAATTGAAACATCTAAAGCTTTCCCTTTCTTCTCTCTCGAAGTGATTGGGTGTGTTTGCTCTGCCACTGTGCTGCAGAAATGCTGCGGCAAGTCAGAAGCAAGGTCTGAAATGAAAAGAGCCAGGCTTGGGCACAAAGGGAATACAAATGGCTTGCTGTAATCACGCCTGTGCAGTGATATTTGCTGTAAATATGCCAGCTTGGAAAGGCTAAGCAAGAAGGGCACGCCTCAAAAGCAACAGCAAACGAGGCTCCTGAAAGATTTCATTATTTTTTTTATTAGATTCCTGACCTCACTAAGGCTGAAAGAAAAGTTTGCCATGACTTCACAGAGAGAGGCGTCCTAAAGCCTTAGTTTTTTGTTTGTTTGTTTGTTTTAAACTAAAATAGAGTTCTTTCTGAAAGCTTGTATGGGTGCTTTGAATGCCTTTAGATGAGATTGCATTTGTACAGTAGGACAGAGCAAACCACTGCAGTCTAAGGGACCATAGTTGTGTTAGACAACAAACCACCATCAGAGGGATGGAGAAGGAAGGTGGAAAGGTTCAGTCATGTGTGATTCAACCAGAAGAAAAGGAACACAGGAACACACGCACACAGGTATCAACTGAATATAAATGATAAAAGGTGGAGTACAAATTAAGAAAGCCAATCCATGGTGGGAGGGTTGGATGTTTTGGTGCAACTCAGCTTGCAGAAGAGGGGTTGTTTCTTGGGACTGTGGCATAAGAGACATCCACATTCCAAGATTCTTTTATATGTGTGTGTAAGGGGAAATATTCCAATCCACAGTATGAAGTAATCCTCATGCATGATGGAGTACTTCTGCCTTCTCCATTCCTTTGGCTTACTTGACACAACTGCCCAGCATTACCACTGACTTAGAAGTCAGATTAACTCACGCAACCTCCCCAGCTGCTCCAATCCAAGTCAGATTAACTCACGCAGCCTCCCCAGCTGCTCCATAAACAACTCTCCACAACTCTCTTGTCACACCCCCAAAGGAGTGATCCCAAAGGGTAACTGCCCTTTGGTGCCACTCCTCTTATTCTGGCCCATCAATAGCAACTCACTGCCAGTGGCAGCCTCCAAATAAATAGGCTCCCTCCCTGGAAACTATCTACAGCTGTGGCAAAGCCCTTGTTCTTCATAGCTTGACGTCAAGCATTTTGCCCAGGGATGCAGGTGGCGCTGTGGGTAAAAGCCTCAGCACCTAGGGCTTGCCGATCGAAAGGTCGGCGGTTCGAATCCCCGCGGCGGGGTGCGCTCCCATTGCTTGGTCCCAGCGCCTGCCAACCTAGCAGTTCGAAAGCACCCCCGGGTGCAAGTAGATAAATAGGGACCGCTTACTGGCGGGAAGGTAAACGGCGTTTCCGTGTGCAGCTCTGGCTCGCCAGAGCAGCGATGTCATGCTGGCCACGTGACCCAGAAGTGTCTCCGGACAGCGCTGGCCCCTGGCCTCTTAAGTGAGATGGGCGCACAACCCTAGAGTCTGTCAAGACTGGCCCGTACGGGCAGGGGTACCTTTACCTTTTAGAGGCACTCTCTCCAGCATGTCTTGCACTGTCCGCTTCTGGGATGGTGACTAGAGTTGCTTTCAGAATAGATCTGGATTTTTTACTCCAGTAAAACAAACAGGCCAGTTGTTGTTGCTGCTGTACTGGGCAGGAGAAACCAATACTCCCTGTGTCTTTCTAGGGAAAGACCGCAGCTCGGTGGAAGAGCATATTCTTTGGCTGCGTAAAGATCCAAAAGATCCCGAAAAGCACTGCTGGCAAAGACCCTTGCTTGATAACTTGGACATTGGCAACCAGTCAGAATGCAATACCAATACTGTGGTAGGTGGATGAATGGTCTCAGTGCCAGTGCCTTAAATCTTTATTGATTCAGTAGGGGAGCCAGTGTGGTGTAGTGATTAAGAGCGGTAGATTCGTAATCTGGGGGTTTGCATCCCCATTCCTCCACATCCAGCAGATCTTGGGCCAGTCACACTTCTTTGAAGTCTCTCAGCCCCACTCCCCTCAAAGAGTGTTCGTTGTGGGGCAGGAAGGGAAAGGAGAATGTTAGCCACTTTGAGACTCCTTCGGGTAGTGATAAAGCGGGATATCAAATCCAAACTCTTCTTACTATTATTGGTATTAATAAAAACTGATTGGACTCAAAAACTGATCGCTGGTTCAATTTTTGCCCTGAACAGTTTCCGTAACCAATCCATTTTCATTGGTTGCCGTATACGGTAATTCTACTTTTCTCATTCCTTTGGATTCAGCATCCAATATATCAGCTATGAATCTTTTAAAGAAGATCTATTCATCTGATGCCCAGTTTGCAAAAGACCTTGGAAACCTAAGTACTAAGAGACTCTGTCCCTTTAGATGTAGGATCAGAGGCTCCATATGGGACAGATGGCACATTTTTTCCCAGGTGGCTTGTAGCTTAGTTTCTCCACAACCACCCTGCAGCAGAAGGAACAGCTAAGCTTAGCTTCTAAGTCAGAGAGCACTGTTTGAAACGGCAGTCCATGGTACACCCACACAAGCTGCCTCTTTGTTGGTGGAGTTGACAAAGATAAGCAAATGCCAGGTTTGTTTGTTTGTTAATTATTTCTATGCTTGATGAATAGGAACCATCTTGAGGCTTTAACACTAAGCAGTGATTAGGACAGGAAAAGAACACAGGGCAGTGCTGCAAATGATTTCTCATACGTCTCTGACACATCCCATCAACAACAAAAGGGCTGTCAAGTGGATGGTGGCTGCAAAATTGTCTTAAAGGGCAAAAGGAACCTGACCGCCTCCACGAATTCGAAGAAGTGAGTTTATACCACTGGACTACTGTTTGCACAGCTCCATATGGATAATAGGATGCATTCCTATCACTTTTAAAGCTGATGAATGATATGCAGTGTTTTCATGATCAGCAATGACACCGCAAAACAGAACACCAAGCTTTTCCAATGGCTTCTAACGATGGTTTTAATTAACAATGAGTTCATGTCATTTTAAAAAAGCTGCTACATTTGCGTTTTAGAAGTCTGTAGTACTATTAAAAGGCAATGAACTCTGTTGTCAAAATTACAGTATTATCTGGCAACGCTTTCTTGTTTTTATGTTAGCTGGGCAGCAGCACAAGGAAGTGAAAGAATGATGTTATATGTGTGTTTACATCAGGTAATGTTGCCATAAGTCCTCTTTTTCAAGGTCACATCCTCTTTTTCATGGGCATGTAAAATGAGAATCATTATAGCGGTCCCTAGTTAAAAGCAGAATTCAGCAAATGTTTTGTCTTTTTTGCTCTTCAAAATATGGCAACTCTAACTGGGGTAGCCAATGTTGGCACCTGCAGACACATATCTGCGCACAGAGGCCTTTTCTGGCATGCATAGGGCTGCCTCCCCACACTGAAATTAGGCTCAAAGACACATTCTACTGTAGCTGATAGAACTAGCTGAGCTGTGCTTGGTTGCCATGTCCGTCACAGTTTCTCTGGTGTGCAAATGAGCCCATGAGCCCCAAAAGTCTGGCAATTCCTGGTCTACTTCAGATGTGGGAAACCTTTGCCCCTCCAGATGTTGTTGAACGACAGCTCCCATTAACCCCTGACTAGAGACATAGAAGAAATTCAATTCTATATGCATTTAAAGCCAAATCTATAAAATTCATACTTTCAAAACCAATATGCAAACTAAAACAGCTGTCCTTCAAAATTCGCAGTTATCTGAATTTTTCAATGCAGTGCTCCAGTATTCACAAAAATGCATATTATGGGGGGGGGGGTGCAGAAAAAAAATAACATATTAGTGGGGAGAAATGCAAATACATTATAAATGAGAAAATTGCTTACAAAAAAAATGCACATTAGACAAAACTGCATATAAGATGTGTTAGGAGAAATTCTCACTAAGATGCTGTGGATTTTCATGAGGGTTTAAAAAATTCACAGTTCTGTGGAAAAAAATGACATTGACAGATCCTTCCTTCCCTATTCAGAAGTATATCAGACTGTATGCAATGGAGCTTACTCCCGAATAAGCGTGCATGGAATTGCAGGCAAAGAGTGTGTTAAAGTTCATTTTAACCTTAGGCAGCACTGCTGTTGCAGACATAAGCAGGCAGATCATTCTGCTCCTCTTACCATTTTAAAAAAAACTTTTAAAACTAATATTAAAACTAGCTAAAAACAAGACATAACAACTAAAACATCTAATTAAAACAGCCTTGTAGGCAATTAAAAATGCAGGCAGTCAAGACCCATGCCATCACACAGATGTCCAAGGGCTCGTATCAGCAGTGTGTTCTGCCAGAGCACTGGCACTCAGGACCTTGGCAGCCCTGCCAACAGTAGACTTCATCACCATAGTTGCATAAGACAAAACGCTTCCACTTGTTCAAACATCGCTGGCAAAGTCCAAGGTCAATGGGAGAAAAATCATGATATGAAGAAAGGCAGCTGGAAGGTGCCAGTTCTTTGATTCGCAGGACTGAAGGTTAAATATGAAGTGGGCGAAGCCTATACAACATGGAGCCTACGCAGAAGAATGCTATTTGAATAAGATTCCGGAGACTTCGTTTGATTTCTTCTCTTGTCTCTTGGCCTCTTCAGAAGTGTATGCTCTGACTGGCTATTGATGTTTCTCCGCACCAGCCGAATGGAAGACGACAAGCCAAACACTTAGTTACACAAAGCACATCTCTACTGGGTGCAAAAAAAAAGGAGCGGGGTTATAAAACCACGTGGCTTGGCTGCTTTTGAACAGCCTATCAGGGCTGGCCATCACCTCACTGATATCATCCTAGCATTTAAGAGGGTTCTCTTCAGTGTGCTGGTTCTCAGGGGAAGAGAGATAAGGGAGTGAAGCAGCATGGGAAGTGAGGCATAGCAAAAAAATCAAGCTTGAAGGTGAAAATGCAAGGCCGTAACATTTGAAAGTTGGATTTCACTTAGCAAGCTCATCTGAAGCAAGTTTGTTTACATAACATATGTTGAGTTTGTTCCTTCTGCCCCACTCCCCGGCTTCCTGGCTATGTCCTCCTCCTCTCTAATTTCCCTCTCCCTACTGTCTGTGGGGGATTCTATTAGTGGAGCACTGTGGGAAGAAGCTTAGGACAGGTGTTTATATTACGGGGGTAAGGCCCAAGTTCTAAACTTTAAGGCAGACCCAGCTCTACTGTTAGGGAGAGTGAGGTGTCCATCTTAGGCCACAGATGTTGTGAGTGGGTGAAGAGCTGCAAGACATTAGAGAACTGTCTGTGACGTATGGCATAGTCTCTACCCCTCCCCCCAAGCTAGCTTGGAGCCCTCTGGTGCAAGAAGGTCCCAAGTTGCAAGGTGGTTAGATTGGTCTTAACTAGGGCCAGGGCCTTTTCAGTGCTGGCCCCAACTTGGTGGACCGCTCTGTCACAAGAGACTACGGCCCTGCGGGATTTGACATCTTTCTGCAGGGCCTGCACGACAGAGCTGTTCCGCCTAGCCTTTGGTTTGGACTCAGTCTGATCCTTATGTTTCCCTCCCCTTATGGTTTTAATCTATGGGCTACTATTAAGATGAGGCTGCATTTTAAATTGTATTTTAACCCATATTTTAATAAATTGGGTTTCCGCCCCCCTATTATGTTTTTATTGAAATTTTACTGGTGTTAGCCGCCCTGAGCCCTGCTCTGGCCGGGGAGGGTGGGGTATAAATAAATCATCATCATCATCACCCTCAGTGTTGAAGTAAGATCAATTTTTCTACATGGAATAAAAGGGGACATCTTGACTTTAACCTCAAGCAGCAAAATGCTTTGAGCCAGCCTTCCTTTAAGGCATACACGAAATTGTACGATGTGGTACACCACTGATTTCATGATAGTTCAGCCTTGGGCAGCTGACAAAAAAATATGTATATATTATCTGGTGAAAGGAAGGGAGAGTCAGTGACTTCGATGTGTAGAGGCCATTGCATTACCTCCATGCTTCTGGGATATGAGCTGGCCCAAGATTCTGCCTGTAAAGTTTTTGGAATTGGAGCTGGCATCGAAAATCAGCATGGTCATACATCTGTCAAGGGACAGCAACTAGAGATGGAGGAGAATGACAATCAATTTGCATTTAAAGCCAGAGCGCCCTAATCTACACAATACATGAACCAAAACACAGCCATCGTTTGAAAATTGCACCTCTCTGAATTTTGTAATGCAGTTTTCCAGCCAAGTGATGTGTACAAAAATCCATATACGAGGATAAAAATTGTGCATAAAAATCCACATATTTGAGAAAACTAACATAGAAACATATGTTAAATTATGGGAAATTGCTTGCAAAAATGTGTCTATTGGGAGAAATTCGCACAAAAACGCTGAAGAATTTTCATGAGGATTTTTTTATTAATTTATTTTTTATTTAAAAAGTAAGCTGATGTGGAAATGTAGAGAACTGGATTCAAGACTCGAAAAAATGAGAAACTTAAACTGAAAGCTTTGACTATCCTTATCTACTACCTAAACAAGGGTCCCACTGACACAAGAGCCCCCTGGACCTGGTCCTGCTGTTGGTGATTGCATCCTACTTGGTCACCTGCCTCTTGGTCACCTGTGGCCAAGACAACAGTGATGCTGAGAAGGAGGAGCAACAAATGCCACTTCCTGTTTGCTCACTTCCTCTTTGCTCTGCCTGGAAAGTAACATGTGGCGGCAATGAAAAATACAATGACGGGGCGGAGGCAGACTTCCACTGATGGAGGGAGGACCATGGAGGGGTCTTTCCAAGGGGCCTCCAAAGCCTGGAGCCAACATTGTCTGAACTCTGGTGACTTGAAGGCTGTTCTAACACTAGGTGCTGAAAATCTTGAGCTACAAAAAGTGCAGTGCTAGATAGCAGTATTGTAAGAGAAGCCTGAAACTTATTAGCTGAATACTGCATGGGGGAAATAGACATTTCTGGTTTGTTGGTTTGTTCATAATATATGCATATATCACCAATTCATGCAATATAACATGCTGATTTACTACAAAACAGCATTAGTAGAAAAAATGCTTTGTGGTTGTGGCTCCTCTGAGCATATGCCAAGTACACTCTGAAGTCTGGCACCAGCCCTGGTAAAAGCCTTTGCAGTGAATAAACAAAACATTCTTAGAATTCAGAGATTTCCACATTGCGCTGGAAAACAGGCAAGGTAAGTTTTCCACACTGGCCCCAATACATCCTTGTTGGTAATAAATTGAGCTGTTACATGATGCTTTAACCTGCTTGCTAACGAAAGATGGACCCAGTGAGAACTGATATTTCTTCATTTTTCATTCTGTCAAGATAAACAGAAACAAAAAACTGAGCATGTCCGCTTTGACAAAAAAAATACAAGTAGCATTTCCCCCACAACCTCTGTAAGAAAAGAAAAGGAAAAAAAGTGGTTCCTATGTAGTGGCAATTGGGTGCAGTGAGAAGCAACGGGCTCTGGGAAACGACATGGAAAATCCAAGGAGTGTATTTGGAGGAAGAAGTTTGGATCACTTAAATCCAGAGAATTTTCTTCCTCATTATCACAGGAATCAAATGTTACTTTTTCAAAGTCATGCAAGAAAAATGGCTAGGGCCGACTCTGCAGTCAGCTAATATTAAAATCCAAGTCTGCTAGAAGCCTAGGTTTCTGACTAGCTATAATGTGATAGCTATTAGCAAGAAAAATGAAGTGGAACACAGTTATAATAAGTGCATGACCAAAAAAGAAAAAGAAGAAGGAATAGTACGAACAAACTTATTTCTTGCTGTGTCAGAAAACACAAATCATGTACAGTACACCAACCGCTGTACTTGTCTTACACGGCTTAGAAAATGTTTCATAGTTTTGTTGTCTTTTATACATTCACACAACAGCTCATTCCATTTTCCCAACTTTTCCTTGCTAATTTCTGCGTTCTGTGTTCAGCTTTCACATGACCTAAAAGACACATCCGGAAAACTAATGGAAATCTAGCATAAGGCTGCATTCAGATGGCGGTTTGTTTAATTTTCCTGAGGTTTCCCTAACTGCTAATTTCCATGTTATATCTGATCTTTCACGTGATACAAAAGCCATTTTCGGAAATATAGTGGACTGCAGAGCAAGTTTAGTGCTCATTTCCATGTTATTTGCTTCCAGGAAAAATACCTGTTTGCAAAGAATGCAAAAAAAATTGTGCTGTAATTGCATTATATTCTCCTATATTTCTAGAAGCGGAATTTATTCTGTGTGAGACCTCAAATATAGTGCAGAATTACTCAGAAGTACGGCTACAGTCTTAAACCTCAACCCTTGCAGCTGGAGAGTTTAGGATTCAGCCGACATTTGCCACAGAAAGCATGACAGAGGTAACAAAACTGTGGCCAGCATTAGGTAAGGTAAGGCTATGAAGTGGGGTATTATGGGGGCAAAGCAGGAGCAGTAATGGATCCAAAGTCAATTTCCAATAGAAAATCTGCAAAAAGTGAAAAAAACAACACCACCAAGCTTCCCCCACCCCCTTCTGCCCTAATCATTCCACACCTCCTAGTTCCTTATGAGGACTGATTTGCCCTCCCACTGAGTTCAATGAGGCTTCCTCTGAGATTAAGAGAATATAGGATTGCAGCCTTGCTTGTTTAGTTAGATTGTACATCACTGCAAATTCCCAAATCTTCCCCTTCCTTGTTAGGTTTTCGGCTATTTTCCACCAGTAACCAATCCAAATATTGGTATCCGTACGGTACTGGTAGCTACATAAACGTGTTGCAGCAGTGATCTGGTAACCACTAGGTCAACTTTAGCAAACAAGAAAAATTACTTTCCACGCAAAGATTCGTTTGCATTTTAAAAGCCCTACTCCACTACACATCCCATGCTGCTGTGCAGTTTTGAAACATCCATGTATATCCTATATCAGGGGTCAGTAAACTTTTTCAGCAGGGGGCCGGTCCACTCTCTCTCAGACCTTGTGGGGGGCCGGACTATATTTTGGAGAGAGAAAATATGAACAAATTCCTATGCCCCACAAATAACCCAGAGATGCATTTTAAATAAAAGGACACATTCTACTCATGTAAATACATGCTGATTCCCGGACGGTTTGCAGGACGGTTTTAGAAGGCGATTGGGCTGGATCCGGCCCCCAGGCCTTAGTTTGCCTACCCATATCCTATATGCTGCAATAACCATATGCTACCATGTTGATAACACTACAAATCCCACCATGTACTGAATCCCAATGCTTGAAGCATGCATGTTCAGTAGTGAAGGTCTGACTATTCTGGAAAAAAATTATTCCGTGGTTCCAAATCAGCAGCTCTTGGGAATTTTTTTTTTCTTCCAGCGGTGGTAGCGAGTTGAACAGTACTAAAACATCTTTGAAGAGAATGATGAAGAATTAAGCTGTAAGAACTTGAATATCCTTATGCTAACTTTAACGAGCACCACAATAGCCCAATTTTGGAGGGATCTAGAGGTAGCAGATATTTCTTACTGGTGCATGAATGTTCCAGCCCTACTAGAAACATTTTCATATAAACTGAGAACCACTAGAGGTCAGAAAATAAGGACAAATTTATTTCTGTTTAGTATGAATTTATTGTTTATGTTAATAATGCGGAACAAAACTAATCTCTGCCCAGCCTAGAAATGACTGTGGATAATACAATAAAATAGAAATACAAAAAAAAAGCTTTACAAACTAAAGTTCTCTAGAAATGCAGCTTACCCCCTGGAAAATAAAGAGATATCCATATTAATAGTGTTTTTATTTTTATAGATTTGTTATAATTTTGAATATTCTATCAAAAGTCCTACTGATGTCCCTGCCGCTGACCCCTTTTTGTCTCTGCTTCAATATTTCATACCTGTTTTCTGTGGTTATTTTGTTCTATGTCTGATTTTGCATTTTAATTTTTTAAAAAACGGGGGTGGGGAGAGAAAATGAAGGACATGCCATTTAATATGGAAGATGCCAAGTGTTCAGAAAGAGCCTTGGCAATTCCTTCTCTCCACTCAGCGCACTGATATGTTGGAACATCGTGTTCAAATGTCCTGCCACTGTCATAGACTTGAGGACTTGACGTCGTCAGTGGCACAAAAAGTCACCAGGTGGAGCACTTAAACCTGCTGTTCATTTCAAAGGCCCTCTCCCCCCCCAAAAAACCCAACCCTGGGTGAATGGCATCTTGTTGCTATAACAACCAAAGGGGTGACCCATAAATAGAACAAATTTACAATACAGTTTGTCACAATGTGCCCGATGCAGTTGTGAAAGGCAGCAGGGCTTTCATACCAGAAGGGGTAAGACAACTCACTTATTTCCCGTCTCACCCAACTCCTTTTTTTAAAAATAATAATAATATTTATTAAAGTTTTAAATGTTACAAAAAGAGAAAGAGATAATTCCAAGTTAAACAAAACATAACAACACATCACAGTAAAAAAAGAAGAGAATAGAAAATAATAATAATAAAAAACAGAAAAATAGAAACAATTAAAAAACACAACGAACCTTCCCATAACTTATCTTTCATTTGCTTGTTTCCTTGACCTCCTCGCACCTCCCTTTTTTTTGTATTCTAGTTCGGTTAGCTATTTCAGCAAATCCTTTGCATCTTTCCTAATTTTTATCCTATAATTTATCTTAATATAATGTAACTTTACCTTTCCTCCTTTCATCCATTAACAATCTATTTTTACTTAATCCTTTATAATATTTCCGCTAAAGCCACATAACTTCATTCCAGCCTCCTTTTAACATTCCTTAATTTTACAATGTTTCTGTAAATAAACTTTAAATTTCTTCCAATCTACTTCCACCGACTCTTCTCCCTGGTCTCGGATTCTGCCAGTCATTTCCGCCAGTTCCATGAAGTCCATCACCTTCATCTGCCATTCTTCCCAGGTGGGTAGATCTTGTGTCTTCCAGTACTTTGCAAAGTACCGTCTCGCCCAACTCCAATGGAATATCAGTGTGCAGGTCCTGGGGGGAAGGATACCGTTGGCGTGGTCAAAGTCCAGTCCTGGGTCACGAGTCTGGAAACAGTTCACAAAGAGCGAGGCGGGGTCCGAAGCAGGAAGCCGGGCGGGGACGGGAACTCTGGAAGGACAGGTCTGGGTCCGGGCAGAAGCAGGTATTCAACAACGTTGCTCCCGCAACCTTGGACCGGGCTGACTGGCCTTTATCTTCTCTGAGGCCAGGGGCGATCCCGGCCCCCAGGAGACCTGCCTCTCCTGGCCTTAAGGCAAGCACTCCTCCTGGGAGAAACCAGTTCCCTCCGCCCCTCTGCCCTGAGCCTCTGCAGCTCAGGAGAGGCTGGAGGGTTACTGGACCCAGGGGGAGACTCACCTTCCCCTGACAGGGCTGGGAGAGGCACACCTGTAGGCACTGTGTCCTCAATCACCTCCGGAGCCAGAGTGGAATCACCTGGTGCCTGCTCCTGAGGACCCGGCACAGGTGCAGGCGCTTCAGATCCAAGGCCCTGCCCCAGCTCAGCCGGCCCTGGAGGCGGGGACTCCTGTGCAGGCTGGGATTCCTCCGGTTCAGCCTCTGAATCGGATTCCGAGGCCATCACAATCAGCCATCATTCAACAGAGATTCTCAAACAGTGGAGCAAGGCCTGGGATACTGTGAGGGGAACATGGTATTATAAGGAGAAATGTATCCTGGGTAGGAATCAGGGAGAAATCTGGTTCAGTCTGCCTTTAAAGGTGAACCTACCTCACCCTCACTTTCCCAAACAATATCTGAACCAAGCCACGGCCATCCTTCAAAACTTTGACTTCTCTCAGTTTTGCACCACAATTCTCCAAGCAAGCGAGCAAGCCTGGTATTACTCTGCCACTGTTGCTCTAACATCAATTTTGTTGATTGCATCTACAGAAAAAGATGGGAGGGGGCCTCACTCTTCAACATTTTTAACTTGTGGTTTGTTGCCCGACACAATTCTCTTCGCCCCCTTTTATAATGGTCTGATGCTACTTTCATATTTTAATTTCTATTAGTTGACGTTTTATTTTGATTTCTTTTAATGTTCTCCTGTTCTGCGTGACACCCAGAGAGTGACTGTAACTGGGCACTGGAATAAATGTAGAGCATATGTAAATAAATGGATTCTGCAAGAGAAAAGAGGCATGGGGGGATTTGGAGTGGGAAACCTCAGGAAGGTGCGGGGAAGTGGATGGGCAGAGTGAGATTAACCTTTAGCCACGTTTGCGAGTGAGCTGTGTCTCCAGAGGCCAGCTGCTCAGGGCTGTGGGACCTGTGAGTCAGACACAATGCATTTTTGAGGCTAACCTACCTCACCCAACCAGAGTTGAGGGGCTCCGGGAGTGGGTGAATCAGGAAAGTCTCCCTACTCCATGGGTAGGCAAACCAAAGCCCGGGGGCTGGATCCGGCCCAATCACCTTCTTAAGGATGTTCCAGGAATCACCGTGTTTTTACATGAGTAGAATGTGTCCTTTTATTTAAAATGCATCTCTGGGTTATTTGTGGGGCATAGGAATTCGTTCATTATTATTATTTTTCAAAATATAGTCCGGCCCGCAACAATTTCTGAGGGACAGTGGACCGGCCCCCTGCTGAAAAAGTTTGCTGGCCCCTGCGGGCCTACTCCCTTTAACAGTGCGTCTCAGGTAAAATAAACAATGACTATCCTGCTCTTCATCCTGGGTCCCTGTCTGGGGTTGGCTTACCCAAAGGAGGTGAACTGGTTACTTAGATTTGTTTCCTCCAAACTGCTTTTTCTTCCCCTTCCGCAGAGATGCTTGTGTCAATAAATGGGACCCTAGCTCAACCCATACAGGGTGTATTGCCTTTTATTTCCTGGCCACAATGGCTGGAAGGGATTTTACATTATTAAAAATCATTCCATTGCCTTGCAAACTTGCCTCCACGTACTTTGCCTCGGTTATCTGCATCTGAATAATGGTATGGCAACTGGTTTGCAAGTGTTTATTCATGGATACCATCCTAAAGACCGGCCACTTCCAGTCAACAGAAACTGAATAAGCAATATCAAGCAGGTATAGTATTTCTTCCCATTTTGAACCAACACCCACTACAGACAAGCAAACATTATGGAATTACAGACAAGCAAACACTATGGAAATTATATTAAATGCAAACCATACAGCTGCCTGCAGCTTAGTTCTAATTTAAACCACAACACTGACTGTGGAATCAATCATTGGGACACAAGTGCTTTAAACACCAGCAATGAGAAACCAAGGTGAGATGAAAGCATTCTGACCCAAACTGAATGGAGCATTGAGCTCGGCAAATGAGTTCAACCAGTGTGGTGTAGGGACTAAAGCACTGTAATCAGGCTCAGGAAACTTGGGTCCAACCAGTGGCTCAGCCATGGAGGTGATTCTGGGACCATTATAGTCTCTGTGGGCCTAATTAAACTCTCAGGGCTGTTATTTGCAGGGTTATTATTATTATTATTAATTGAATTTATATACCGCCCTATACCCAGAGGTCTCAGGGTGGTTCACAGAAAAGATCACAATATATAAAATCAAAATAAGAATAATAAGCTAATAACACCCCACAAAAAGAGCCACATTTTAAAAGGGTATAGGTTGTCAATCAAGTCAACCAAAGGTCTGGTTAATAAAAGAACGTTTTTGCCTGGCGCCTAAAGGTGTACAGTGGTACCTCGGGTTAAGAACTTAATTCGTTCTGGAGGTCTGTTCTTAACCTGAAACTGTTCTTAACCTGAGATACCACTTTAGCTAATGGGGCCTCCCACTGCTGCCACACCGCCCCCGCACAATTTCTGTTCTCATCCTGAAGCAAAGTTCTTAACCCAAGGTACTATTTCTGGGTTAGTGGAGTCTGTAACCTGAAGTATCTGTAACCTGAAGCGTCTGTAACCCGAGGTACAACTGTACAAGGAAGGCGCCAGGCGAACTTCCCTGGGGAGAGCATTCCATAGACGGGGAGTCACTGCAGAGAAAGCCTGTTCTCGTGTTGCCACCCTCCTGACCTCTCAAGGAGGAGGCACACAAAGGAGGGCCTCAGAGGATGATCTCAGGATCGGGGTAGGTTCATATGGAAAGAGGCAGTCCTTGAGGTATTGTGGTCCTGAGCCGTTTATGGGATGGTTTAGTGGTAAAGCAACTTTCTTGCATGCAAGAAATACCCAGCATATCCAGACAGAGTTGGGAACTCCTGACTCAGTGTAAACAATACTGAGCTAGATGGACCAATGGCCCAGTATAAGACAACTTGCCAAGTTCCTATTGGGTCCTTTTTATCTGGAGATACCAAGGGATACCGTGGACTCTCTGCATGAAAGGCATGGCTCTGTCAATGAACTACAGCCACTCCCCTAGGCAAAGTGGGGGGTCCTAATTTCCTGAGCAAGAACAAATCAGTTTTCTGGGTTGGCAGTAATGGCAGATGAGTTTGTCACAAACCTGGAAGGGACAGAGGGAATGGGAAGAAGGAATTTGTCAGTCCAAGTCTCATTCCAGACTCATTCACATAGCACCAAACTGTACTTTCCTATTAGCTCTGAACAGGGCTTACGTCTTTGTATAGGTCCAAAAATGGTCTGGTCCTGGCCAGAACATCCCTCCCCACCCCCCACCCCCACCCCCCAAAAAAGCAGGGGCACAGTTAGACAATGAAAAAGAGAATAGAAAAACCTGGCTGGGAAACAAATGCCAGGACCGTGGTGAGGCCCAGCGTGAAGAACAAGAAGGCCTTTTGGCAGTTTTAAATTGCTGGAAATTTGTACGACTAATTTATACACTCCTGCAGATAAACGCTCAATCATAAGTGGCTGAAAACAGATTAAGCGGCATTGAAGAGCAGCATGAATCACAGCAATAAAGCTATCCACAGTTCACCAAGTAGCTAACTGAACTATCAAGCAGATTATCAAAAGGAATAAGATGCTCACTTATAGTGGCCTCCTCCAGATACCAGTACAAACACACTTCCCAACAGCGGTGGCACCGAAGCATTTTAATTGGTCTGCGTAAATCATGAATGTAGAACATACGCCCCCTAGGTTGGAGCTGCTCTCTATAGTTTTATGGCAAGGAAGATGAATGGGAGTAAATGCTTTCCTTTGGGGGCATTCCAAGGGCGGAGGTGGAAGTTCTTAGAGGGAAATGGAAGGTAGATAATTGTCCTGCTGGTGGTCTTCAGTTTTCTCCTGGAAGGATGTTCGTCTAGAATTTTGTTTTATTTTAATACAATCTTGCCCAACATGAATGTTGAGCTGGCCAAACAGAAGTGTTCCAGTCTTAGGAATTTGTATTGCTCCTTTTCACCAGCTGCCTTTGTACCATTAGAACAGAACAATATATTATACGCATGCCAGAATGCCTGACTAGCTGGAATCCTGAACTAAAGTACTTAAAACAGCAACAAGTGTTCTTAAAGGTAAAGGTAAAGGGACCCCTGACCATTAGGTCCAGTTGTGGCCAACTCTGGAGTTGCTGTGCTCATCTCACCCTATTGGCCGAAGGAGCCGGTGTACAGCTTCCGGGTCATGTGGCCAGCATGACTAAGCCGCTTCTGGCGAACCAGAGCAGCACACGGAAACGCCGTTTACCTTCCCGTTGGAGCGGTACCTATTTATCTACTTGCACTTTGACGTGCTTTCGAACTGCTAGGTTGGCAGGAGCAGGGACCAAGCAACGGGAGCTCACCCCGTCACGGGGATTCGAACCACCGACCTTCTGATCGGCAAGTCCTAGGCTCTGTGGTTTAACCCACAGCGCCACTCGCATCCCTTTTAGGCATACCCAGTACCTTCTTACTATTATATTTATTTATATCCTACCTTTATCCCAGAACCAGAACTCAAGGTGGCTTGCTTTTATATATGCATGCTGTTGGCACCCCATGGATTTCAGCTATCCATTGCACCATCTTCCTAAGGTATGCTCCTACTTTAAATGAAATCAGCTTGTTTTACAGTTCTCTGGTATAAAATCACGGTCTTGAAGGCCCTCCAGAAGCCCTGATCTTCAGCTGAATGACAAATGAAAAGGAAATCTTGTTTCTGAGCAACTTAGTCATGCCTGCCACAGGCAGCTGTAATCTAATTAGCAGTTATAGAAGACTAGATGATTTGTAGTTTCTTGGATAAAGAAGGATTTTCAAGCAACAATTATTGGGACTCCAGATGTGAGGTCTCGAAATTAAAAAGTGGGAGGAGAGAAGTGGGAGGGTGAAACAAAAAAGAGGCAGGAAGAGACTCCTACAAAAGCCTTCTTAATTTTTTCCCAGGATGGAGTTGATGGCCCAAAGAGCACACAAAACTTCCAAGAGCCATAGAACCTGGTCTTCTCCAAACTGGTCTTCCCAAACCGAAGACCTCCAGTTGCTGTTGAACTAAAATTACCATTGATCCCAGACAGCTGAATCCAGGCCACTGTGTTGAAAGTTCATTTTTTAAAGGACTTAGGAATTAGTTCACCCACTCCAAAAAGACATCTGGGACTCAGCTGTTGTTGTTGTTGTTTAGTTGTTTAGTTGTGTCCAACCCTTCGTGACCCCATGGACCAGAGCACACCAGGTACTCAGGCTACATTAGTCAAAATAAAATGTTATATGTGTGTTATAACACTCTGACACCAGATGGTGCTGTAGAGCTGAAATTGGAACGCTATGAAATCTTCCATTGTAGGCTGAGATGACGGGCAGAATCCGGGACCAGGGGAAAGAGACAGTGGAAGAGGACTGGAAGAATTTCAAAATATATCTTAAAAATAATTGTAAAATTGAGGAATGTTAAGATGTCAGGGGATAAGAAGTAAAGAATTGCAGCAGTAAACAAAAAAAACTTAAGAAATATTTATGAAAAGGAACTAAGACAATGGACTTAAGGGTTGCTAAAGAATTATTAAATAAGGATGCAGAGATGGGGAGGTATGGGGAAGTCAAAGAAAAAAGGCTATGAACCGATGAGTATGAAGTTATAATGTGTTACATTGTTCTTTATTTTATGTGTGGAAAATTAATAAAAATTATTATAAAAAAAAAAAAAAAAGAAATCTTCCATTGTAAGCTATACCACGTTTTTCCCCCAAAGCATTTTCAGAGCGTTTTTTTTATAGCTGTGTAGATGCAGCCCTAGTTGCCTACTGTAGTGGGGGCAAAGGCTCCTGTTCCTGAGATGACCCAACAGCCAATAAAGCTTCAGAGCTAGTCTATTCTGTCTTATCCCCTATTTTATGTTGCTAATTTCATCTTATAGGCCCTTAACTGCCTTGATGGTATGGTTCATGGACACTGTTGTTGCATTAGTTAATTGTTGTATTTCTTCATAGTTGGCAGTTGCTCACAGACTTGGTACCAAAAAAATAAATAACTTGCTTGAGCCACTTCTCTGCCTTCGATTCTCTTTTATTTCTTATTCTCCCTTCTGGTTTAGAATGGGGAATGCACCATGTAAATACAGTGGTACCTCGGGTTACATACGCTTCAGGTTACAGACTCTGCTAACCCAGAAATAGTACCTCGGGTTAAGAACTTTGCTTCAGGATGAGAACAGAAATCATGCTCCAGCAGCTCGGCAGCAGCAGGAGGCCCCATTAGCTAAAGTGGTGCTTCAGGTAAAGAACAGTTTCAGGTTAAGAACGGACCTCCGAACAAATTAAGTACTTAACCCGAGGTACCACTGTAGATGCTAGATCCACAACAGGGATGCTGGACTAGATAGGTCAATTGGCTGACCTAGCAAGCCTATCTTATCTTCCCATTCAATTCACAATTAATTCACATGGTCCTTGGCATTGTTTGGATTTTCAAAGCACAGGGAATTTCTGTATTGGAGGAGGAGGAGGAGGAGGAGGAGGAGGAGGAGGAGGAGGAGGAGAAGAAGAAGAAGAAGAAGAAGAAGAAGAAGAAGAAGAAGAAGAAGAAGAAGAAGAACTACTACTACTACTACTTTATTATTTATAGCCCAGCCATCTGGCTGGGTTTCCCCAGCCACTCTGGGCAGCTTACAGCACATAAAAAATAAAGTGTTGGGCCGCAAGATAGTTGGAAGAGAATGCTGCATGGACAAGGGGGGATTAAAGGAGACACAAGGGGTTCACAATCCACATTAAGCCTGCGGTAGGGACAGGGCTTGAGTCTTTTCAACTGTATTTGAGTTGCTACTGAAGCACATATTCTGCATTTCTCTTGTATCAGGAAACACGACTGGTTTCCTCAAGGATATAGTTGTGGCATTTAGAGTTAGAATGGCAGATCTCTTAGATGGCAGCATTCCATTTTTTTTTAATCTCCCGTTTCTGAAAATGCTACAATGAAAACACAGCACTTCCCATTCAAAGCGGGCAAGCTACATAGAACAAAAACATGCAGGGCGGAACAGCGCGGCTGCTCGTAATTAGACTTCATTCTTTCCTCTAGAGTGGAATCAGACATAATAGCACAAAAGCGTAGCAAGAAAAATAGCTTTTTAGATTTGCGAACCCATCGCTGTAAATGCTGATTCTATTTTTAACATCCGGCACTGCATCCTATGGTAGTATGTATATATCTCTGCCAGTCGAGTGAAGGAGTAGACATGAAGTGCTAATCATTAACTAAGATTTAAGGTTGTGTTCACATGGATCATTAATTACCTCAGTAGGGGGATATACGTGGGCAGGTTCTCTTACTAATCGTGCACTTTAAGGGGGAAAGTACAATACTATATTCTTATTAAACTGTACGTATAAGACTGACTTCAATTACATTATGAAGGCAGTGCATGGGGTTTTGTTTTTCCCTGCTTTGTCTACCCCCAAATCATTTGCCCCTGCAAGCCAGAAAGGTGCTATTGCACCTTTCCAAACGATTCCTCACAACTTGCATATTTTTGATCTTATAATTGTGTGTTTCATTTCTGAAGCGCCGTTGCCAAAGCTTACATTCCTCACCACCCCTGACCCGGATGAAAGCATTATGACGTTGCTTTGTTAGCAGTTCCAGAAGCCACCTATCCCGCCTGACTTCCTCAGGTCCTGGTTCTTACCTGCTCAGTGCTTGCATAGGGTACAAAGATGCTACTTTAGGACTGCGGTCAGTGCACACACGTTTAAAACCTTGAGTCCAAAGTAATGCTTTCAGAGCAGGAAGATTTTTAATTGTTTTATGTTCATGGGAAAGCTCACCTTTTAAAATTATTTTTATTCATTTCCTTGAAAAGATGATAGAAATAAAAACATTAAACCAACATAAAATATTATATCTATCATCCAAGTTCATTTCCTCCCTTTTATTCCCCTTTTTCTTTTTCCACACAGAAGTTCCCAAGGGCATGGAAGTTCCTAGCCACCTTGTGTTTCATCACCACTTTTTATTTTTTAACTAAGAACTGCTATACCCAGCTCACCAACACTACCAAACCCCACACTGTTGCTATCCCCCCTTCCTCTACACCTGACCAAACCCCACCCCCCTCCGCACCTTGCCCCACCCCAGATCCCTCCAAACCCCAAACTTATCAGTTTGCCCAGAAAAGCTCTTCCTCCTCCACATGTTAATTTTCCCTGTCTTTGAACATCACTTTTTCTTCAGCCAGCCACCTGCCCTGCTCACTCGCTCATCCTTGCTGCAGTTGGCATGGCTGTGACACACTGGAAAAGTAGAGTAGAGAGAAATTACTGTCTCCCTCTTTCTGATTTAATCACACCAATGAATCTAGCCGATAGGACTGGGCTAGCTCAAGACATTTTTCTGCCTGAGGTGAAGGACAAGATGGCGCCCTCCTCTGAGACACATACAGAAGCCAACTGGACTGGCAGTGAAATCTTAATGGCAAAAGGACAGGGTCTTCCACTGCACTTGAGGCCAACAGGCTAGCGTAAGGGGTACAGGGCCGGCCACATGGCACTCCAATCTCTGGCCATTCCACCTACCTCAACATCTGCTGCCTGAGGCAGCTGCCTCACTTTGCCTCATGGTAGGGCTGGCCCTGCAATAGCAGGCCACATAATAAATAAGGTGACATCTCAGTGGCAAAGTAAATTCAACAAGTAGTATTCTCATTCTTTTTACCCTCAGAGCAACCCCTCCTCACAAAAAAAAATACCCAAAGGGGGACACTTTTCTACAATGCTGAAAACATTCACAAAAAACATACTTTTAGATCAGTGCTATATCTTGTCTTCTACTCCCTGTAGTTTAGGGTTCCCTTTTTCATACTTTAAACAATTGCATATTGGGAGAAGCTACAAGTGGCAGTTTCCCCTTCCGTGAACAAGAAACTTCTCAGGATCTGAACCTGGCAGTCCTGTCAATGACCCGGAGCCCAATGTGTTTGTGCGCTTGTCATGCAAATTATAATAATTATTTGTATGTCGCAATATGTCCCCCTAGCTGATAATTATGTTTGAAGAGCAGCAGGCAGAGCTAATCAAGCAGCCCACATTTGCCATTCTAGCTGGTCACATAAAACTTAGGTGAGCATCTTAAGCAGGGGCGCAATCCAGATTGAAGGCCTCCTGATCTTACTCCTCATAAATTTCTAGCACACAGCAGAATGAATCTGAATTCCGCCTCCTCTCTCTGGTGCAAAAGTTTGGAAAATTTATTCACTGATGAGATAATTTTTAAAAGGGGGGGGAGTGGTAACATAATAAACATTCTGGAATCCGTTTCATTCTTAAATTGCAAGAAGCGGCAGTTAAATGGCTTCTTAAAGAGGTGGTGGTGAGGCATTATTTTATTTAAAAGATAGGATTTTTTAATTGCCTACCCTGGATGGGTTTGAACTACACCTGAAGGAGCAGGTTTGTAGTCTAGGGTGGCTTCTGAATCCAGCTCTGTCACTCAGAAGAAGAAGAGTTTGGATTTTATATCCTGCTTTATCACTACCCTAAGAAGTCTCAAAGCGGCTAACATTCTCCTTTCCCTTCCTCCCCCCACAACACACACTCTGTGAGGCTAGTGAGGCTGAGAGACTTTAAAGAAGTGTGACTAGCCCAAGGTCACCCAGCAGTTGCATGTGGAGGAGCTTGGAATCGAACCCGGTTCACCAGATTACGAGTCTACTGCTCTTAACCACTACACCACACTGGCTCTCTCACTCTCACTCTCTCACTCTCTACATTCAGGTAGCCTCAGTGGGTAGAAGTCCAGCTGCAGTTGATATGACAAACTTTAAACTGTTTTAGTGTTGTTAGCCGCCCTGAGCCCGGCTTCGGCTGGGGAGGGCGGGATATAAATAAAATTTATTATTATTATTATTATTAAACAACAACAGGCAACACGTGGCTAATAATGTTCTAAAAAAAATATGTATTTTTTCCCCAAAATTTTTTATTGGTTTTCCAAAATTTTTTATTGGTTTTCCAAAATTTTTTATTGGTTTTCCAAATTTTTTAAACAAACAAACATAAATCTTGACTGTAATTAATCCAATCTTAGTAACATTGTTAAGTGACATTGTTAAGATTGAATTAATCCAATCTTAGTAACATTGTTAAGTGGCTGAGTTTCAATGTATATCATTGTAACAGTTTTCCAAAACTACCGGTAATTTCTCATGAAATTAACTTAGTCAATTAACATCTTTCTTTCTTTTCATATCAACTTTAAACATCTTATTCTATAACATCATATATTTAAATCCTAAGCCTATCTAGTATTTGCAAGTTTTTCTATTTAAATTATCTTACCATATTTAACTAAATATGTCTTTGAATTTCATCCATTCCTCCTGGTACTCCTCCTCTTTCTGGTTGCAGACTCTTCTGGTCAGGTCAGTTAGCTCCGAAAAGTCCATCATCTTCATCTGCCATTCCTCCACTGTTGGTACATCTTGTGTTTTTCAATTCTTAGCTAACAAAATTCTAGCTGCAGTTGTGGCATACAAAAACATTCTAACATCTTTCTTGGGCAACAAAACATATGTAACGTGTATTATTTCACAATTCTTAAACAGAAAATATATGATGAAGATACAAAGGATAAAATAAACCAATATTGTATGAACAAAATTAGAGAAGATAGTCAATCAATATCACAGAGGCAAACAAGCCTTTCAATAGTCCCAATCCTCTAATCATATGATAACAGAAGCTCCACGTGTAGCCATTCTTAAACAGAGAATATGAAATAGAATCACAGAAAATAAAAGTCTATCAGTGTTGCATGAACAATGTAGGCAATGTAGTCCATCGGTATTGAAAGAGGCAAACAAGTCTTTCAACGCCCTCAATCCTGTAACCATGTAATAATGGATGATCCAAAATGTAGTGCAGTTTTTCCAGATGACAAATTGTTTCAACAGTAACTCTTCATCAGCTGGCAGTGATGTAAAATAAAATCCATTATTGTCGCATACAATATAAATATAAAAATGACAATCCTGTATACATAATCAGTCATAAATAATGAATATATACCATATGAATGGTCCTAACAGGTACATCAAGTAGCAGTTGATATGACAGCTATAACCATTCCTGTACCAGCAAAGCTTGGACACAGTATTTCATACATTGGCTACTTCAATGCACTCTTTGAGGGGCTTCCCTTGTGCGTGATCCGGAAGCTGCAGCTAGCGCAGAATGCTAAAAATGTTTTTGTTTAAACCCTACCTAGGATATGTAGAATGTTCATATGTGTTTTATTTATTTATTTTAGTTTATTGCCAATTTAATTTTTTGAGAATGTTTAAAATCATTGTTTTTAACTGTTATAATTGATAACTTTATTTTCTCTCTCTCTCTTTGTAAACCATTTTGAGGTGTGTGTGTTTTTTTTACAATAAAGAGGTGCATAGATTTTTATGAAGTAAGTTAATTAATTAAATAATGAGGCTGAGAAAACAAAGCACCCGATGGATAAGGAGAAGTAATTTACCTCAGTTGTTGACTCTGGAAAGACAAGTGAAATCTGTGACTTAGTGCAGAAAAATCTTGGGGGGGGTGTGTTATTATTATTTACTTATTGAAATCATGTTTATGTTGCTTCCCATCCAAAGATCGTGAAACAGTTTACAAAGTAAAATTCAGACGGATTCATATACCTGTATGAATGCACATCACATGATTCCTCACCACAGAGAGTGCAATCCAGTAACCTCTTACAGAGAAGTGAGGTGTAACATACCGTATTGGCCCGAATATAAACCACACCTGAATATAAGCCACACCTTTAAAATTCAAGGGGGGGAGAGAAAAAAAGACAATACTCGAATATAACCCGCTCCCTTAAAATTCCGCAGGGACTCACACCCGTTCTGTTTTACCTTATGTCTGTTTCAGCAGCGATATCATAAAAGCCAATTTGTGTAAGGTGGCGAATTTAAGCCGCACTTTAACTTTTCACGGTCAGAATTTTGGGGGAAAGTGAGGCTTATATGCAAGCCAATATGGTAATACAAAAAGACCTGGTGCAGGAAAGGTCTTTAAAGTAGTAATCAGGTAGGCATCTCTGGTGAAGCATTCCACAGCCATGGGACCAGGGGATTTTCCCCCTAGAAAAATAGTTGCCGGAACTCTCCACAAACACCTCCCTTGTTCTCTTAGAATGGCAATGGCACCCACCTGAGAAGTGCTGGAACTGAGTTCCGGCAAGTTCCAGTTGAAAAAAAAAGCCCTGCATAGTACCATTGCTGAAAATGCCTTTTCTCTCAGAGCCAACTTCCCTACCTCATTCCTACATCTCCTGCTACCTGATCCTATTAACTGGAAATGCCAAAAATTTGAACCCAGCGCTCTCAGCATGCAAAGA
This sequence comes from Podarcis cretensis, assembly GCF_951804945.1. Lineage (NCBI taxonomy): Eukaryota > Metazoa > Chordata > Lepidosauria > Squamata > Lacertidae > Podarcis > Podarcis cretensis. The sequence continues at coordinate 19,161,543 of NC_137175.1, forward strand.
CTTAGGTCCAGGCCACACCCTAGCAGTGCGAATTATTTTCCTTTCCTAAAAATTGAAAAGCTAAGGCGGTTTAAGATGGGAGAGGTTTGCAAGTTGGATGCCTGGTTTTGAAACAGTTAGCATTATTTCATTCACAGAGACTGGGGTAAGGAGGGAAAACAAGCAATTTTGCGCACACGCACACACAAACACACATTACCACCCACATTGAACCTGACAACCTGTTTTTGCAGTTCGTATAATTTCTGTTAAAACGCTTTGAGTTGGTGAAATATTTCATTCTCACCCGTTTAAAACACTTCAGAACGAGCTAAATCTCTTTCTTTACAAAAGGACAACTAGGGTTTTTTGGGGGCAGGGCAATATAGATCGGAACCATCAGGAATCCTCACATTATTTTCCCATTGAAAACCCCCCTTAGTTACTATTCGCTCCCTGAAGGTTTGGGTGGGATTTTGAAAGGAAAACGGTGCAGGAAGAACTCACCAACTTCCACACATGGTCCCAATCCAGATCAGATTTCCCCATAGCTGCATTTCATTAAGAAAGAAACATGGCCATTCTTATACTATATTTTAAACAAAATGAGTTGTATGCAGCAACATCTTGTTGGTGTCCTTCTGTCTCGAGAGACAATGGAGTGCGCTTCCAGGGGTGAAGTCAAATTACTGCAGTAGCAGCATCAAAGTGACCTTCCTGGGGCACAAGCTTGGGCAGTGTGTTTGGAGGTCCTGAGCTTCTCCTGAAGATATCCCACAAGGCAGTGGAGGTTTGCGATCAGAGTTTTCCTTCTCCTAGATGGGCTACCTTTTGAGGTTGACGAGCCCCATCTGTCCCTCACTTCCTTCTCCAGCACATGCAGAAACTGCCTTCTTTTGGACCCACTATTAGTCTTGTCCACTCAATCTCCTGGAACCTGTCAACGCATGTAGGAGAAGTCCCTAACTTACCAAGGGTTTGAGATCCATCAGCTACCCTCCCCTGCTTTATCTGGCCAGTTGAATCTGTTCTCAGGGTGTGGACACTGTCACATGCTGACAGCTTCTCTAGGAGCCACAGGTGAGAGTTGACTGCAGGATGGAGACCAAAGGTAGACCATCTACCCCAGAAGGAGGATGACGTGTCCTCCAGCAGATGTACTAATAAAGGTAAAGGGACCCCTGACCATTAGGTCCAGTTGTGACCAGCTCTGGGGTTGCGGTGCTCATCTCGCTTTATTGGCCGAGGGAGCCGGCGTACAGCTTCTGGGTCATGTGGCCAGCATGACTAAGCCGCTTCTGGCAAACCAGAGCAGCGCACAGAAACACCGTTTACTTTCCCGCCGGATCGGTACCGATTTATCTACTTGCACTTTGACATGCTTTCGAACTGCTAGGTGGGCAGGAGCAGGGACCGAGCAACGGGAGCTCACCCCATTACAGGCATTCGAATCACCGACCTTCTGATCAGCAAGTCCTAGGCTCTGTGGTTTAACCCTCAGCACCACCCGCAGATGTACTACCCCTCCCCTAATACCCCATACACTCAACTAATAGAGTTCCATCATCAAAATGGGGAGGAAATAAATTCCCAGCTATTCCCTCTTCTGCTTTCAGTACCCACTGCCCCCAAAATCTCTTCTGGAGGGTCTCCCACCTTCTGGAGCAGATTTAGGGGTAGGAGGTGCAGGTGGGAAGAGGAATCTCCAGAATTCACTTCCCTTCCCCTCGTGCTGATGAAAGCCTTACCCTCACCTGAGTGACACCGTGAGATACAACCCAATATTAATATGAGGTGTAGCTTAGCCCTAAATTAGCATTCATTGGGAATCAGAATTGGTGAATGAGAAACGTGGTATTTTAAATTCACATCCACCCACCAGAAAGAGTAGGAGAGGTAGCTGAAGTTGTTTTTTTTTTTTTTTTGTCTGGAAACGGTGACTGTTCATTTCTTGTTTTCGTGTAAAAGTAAAGCAATTCTTCCAAGTAAGAAAATGGGTCACAAATAAGTTCTTAGTATGATGATGCATTTCCTTTTGTAAGAATCTGGAGGGCATTTTGTTCCAGTATAGCTTGGTAGCATTTGCTCATGACTAGGGAGGAAGCAGAAATTATATCTAGCTCACATTTAAAGTTGAACCTGTCTAATTCTCTCTCTCTCTCTCTCTCTCTCTCTCTCTCTCTCTCACACACACACACACACACACACACACACACACACACTGTATACTGAAACTGAAGGCGCATCCACACTTGCCTTTTGCCCCACACTTTCTAGGCGCAGGTTCACACTTTAAAGTGCTGTGTCCAAGTGGTTGTTGGTTGCCCCCCCCCCCATTGCCCTGGCGCTTTGCCCATGAAAACCCATTCTTTAACACAGATGGAAATTTGGGTTTTCTGGGGATTGCTGTTTGCTCCAGTTCACTTCCCCAAATTTTTCAGTGCAATTCGAGAGGTACAAAAATGCATGTTCTAGAGTAAAATGTGCATAGGAGTACATAAATTAGTGAAAAAACTCATATAGGAATGTGTTATATCAGTGTTAGGAGTCCAGGTTCCCGGCTTGATGACACAGTAAGCCTCCTTTGCAATAAAGGAGGATTTATTGCAAAAAAACACAAGCAATTATCTTCAGACAGCTCTTGCAAGCCTCTGGGCCCCACGACTCAGTTGACCCCTCTGATGAGTTCTTTCTGTGTCGACAGAAGAGATTGAACCTTCGACCTTTATGTTTCTTATTTTGCTTCCTGTTTAGCAGCTTTCCTATACGCCTACACCTCAGACTTATTTGGTCAGCTGCAGCTCCTTCCTGTTCCGTATGCTGTCTCTGTGGCTTTCCGTGCCTGTTTGGGCTTTGGCTTTGGCTGTGTTCCAGCCTGCTCTTCTTTCCTCCCTTATCAGCCAGCCGTCCAAGGTCAGGGGAAGTCAACGCTGGCAGCTGTGGGCTCTCCTGTGCCGGCGTGAAAGCCCAGCCTCCCTGTTCCTGACTTCATTCTGCAGCCAGTTGCGAGATTACACCTGGAGCTGGTGTGTTCACGACAATCAGGAGGAACTGATTTGCAAAAATGTGCCTGTCGGCACATACAAATGTGTGTCTGCTAGGAGAAATTCACACTACTAACTCATGAGGACTTAAAGGGGGGAAATCGCAAGCTGATATGGAAATATGGATAACTTATGACTAGAAAAATGAGAAACTGAAAGAGGAGGAGTTTGGATTTGATATCCCGCTTTATCACTACCCGAAGGAGTCCCAAAGCGGCTAACATTCTCCTTTCCCTTCCTCCCCCACAACAAACACTCTGTGAGGTGAGTGGGGCTGAGAGACTTCAGAGAAGTGTGACTGGCCCAAGGTCACCCAGCAGCTGCATGTGGAGGAGTGGGGAAGTGAACCCGGTTCACCAGATTACGAGTCTACCGCTCTTAACCACTACACCACACTGGCCCAATCAGCAGTGATTGATTTTCCCATCCCAACTTAAGCCATATTCTTCCCATGCCATCACCCCTCTGTCATTGGTTCTGCTTTATAAGGACAGGCCAATGGCCCACCTAGTCCAGCATCGTGTTCTCACACAGTGGACAACCAGATTCCAGTGGGAAGCCTACAAGCAAGACCTGAGTACGGTCTCCCTCCCCACTTGTGACTCCTGACAACTGGCATTCAGAGACTCTGCCAATATAGGAAAAACATAGGCATCATAGCCACTGACGGTCTTAGCTTCCTTTTTGATCCTTTGGTGGGGGGGGGGGGGATATCTCACAAAGCAGGCAATTATTTGTAGTGAAGCAAGCCAAACCACATTATTGTGTGCTTCCAATATCCCTGATTGTTCCCAACATTTATTGAATGCAAAACTAATGAGAGTAGGTCGGCCAATTGGTGCGGGTCGGCCAATTGGTGCGAAAGGAGGATAGAACTTTTTTTATGTACGCCACAACAGCAGCAAGAATACTCATTGCAAAGTATTGGAAAACACAAGATCTACCCACCCGGGAAGAATGGCAGATGAAGGTGATGGAATACATGGAACTAGCTGAGATGACTGGCAGAATCTGGGACCAAGGAGAAGAGTCGGTGGAAGAAGATTGGAAAAAAATTAAAGTTTATCTTCAAAAATATTGTAAAATTAAGGATTGCTAGAAAGATTTTGGGAAAAGAAAATTATGTGGTTTTAGCAGAAATGACATAAAGGATTAAGTAAAAATGAATTGGTGAAAGAGAGAATGTACTGTAAAACTATAGTATATTAAGATAAATTATTAAGATAAAAACAAGGTTGGAAGGATTTGCTGAAATAACAAATTGATTAAGAATACAAAAATGGGAGGTGTGAGGAGGTCAAGGAAATAAGCAAAGGAAAGAAAGCTATGTAAAGGTTTGATCTGTTCTTTTTTATTGTTTGTATTTTTTCTGTTTTTCTTTTTCTTTTTTCTCTTTTTTTTCTTTGTAATTCTTAAAATTTGAATAAATATTATTTAAAGAGAGAGAGAGAGAGAGTAGAGCTAAGCTAACCTAACCATGGAACTGCCCTCAGGTTGAATATATTCATTTACCAGTAAAAAGAAAGAATGGGATAAAGGTGGGTTGTTTTGGAGCTTTTTAAGTGAAATTCTTGTGCACCAAGACTACAGGTCCCCAGAGTTAAATTACAGGGCATGCATGCTAAATGGAAATGGGGAAATAAGGGTGGATGTGGGGAAGTGTGGTGTAGTGGTTAGAGTGTTGGACTAGGACCTGGGAGACCAGGGTTCAAATCCTCACTCAGCCATGAAGCTCACTGGGCGACCTTGGGCCAATCACCATCTTTCAACCTAACTTACCTCAGAGGTTGTTTTGAGGATAAAATGGAGAGAGGGGAGAACCACTGAGCTTATTGTAGGAAAGATGGGATATAAATGTAATAAAATAAATACTAATGTTTTCTTCTTCTTTTTTTCCTTTCTTAAATTGCATTATATCGAATACATTAGCTTCATAACATTTTAAAACAAAACAATAAACCTCACACAAAACCCTGAAAACCTCACATGAAACCCTGGAAAGAGGAGTTGGTGGTTAAACCAATCTTGGAATTGTAGCTCTTTGAGGGCAATAGGGGTCCATTGCTGTTTGAAGTGATACGATACTACTTTATAGTACAGAAGAAGAACTTTCTGACTGTAAGAGCTGTTCGACAGTGGAACAGACTCGCACAAAAGGCAGTGGACTCTCCTTCGTTGGGAGTCTTTAAAGCAGGGTTGAGTGGCCATCTGTCATGTGTGATCTAGCTGAGATTCCTGCGTTGCAGGGGGTTGGGCTAGATGACCCTGGGGTCCCTTCCAGCATCACAATTCTATGATTCTGTGACAGAAAAGTTAGGAAACTGCTCAAGTTCCTCCACTCAGCCTCACACAGTATGTCACTTTTTGAGTGAGCTTTTGCAAGTGCAAGAAGGGATTTCTGCTCTGCTTTCGTTAGCAAATGTTGTAATTCTACCAGTGTGTTTGGGTCTAAGGACTGCCAGCTGTCAACCACACCGCCTCTGAATCTGGGAGAAGCTAGCATACAAATCCATCAGACGACTTTCTTGACTCTAGAATCTGTGCAGCTACCAAATTCAAAGCAAGAGTTGCAGAGATAATTTGTTTCCAAAACCCAAATTGCTCTCATTCAATTGACTTTGTGAAGAGCGGTGCTTATAGCAAGAAAATGTTTTTTTAATGGCTTGCACCAGGCTGCCAAAGCCTTTCCACCTCTTCTGAGGAAAGGGCTCTATTTTAGTGAACAGAAAATTGATACAAGTGCTTGTAATTCCTCAAACATACTTAGAAAGCGTGCCACTTATTTCCATCAAAATACATTTAGACAGGGCAGGAAGCCCTTGAGATGGCAATGAGTACCTAATCAGAAAGGGGGTCAGTTTCCACTAAAAGCTCTTAACGTGAACTGCCACCTGATTTCCAACATCATCATTTCTCCTTGTCATCAACCCATTTTAGTGGGATGGTCCAGTGTCCCACATTACAGAGTCTTCTGTCTGAAGGGTTGTCACAGTATAGTCCTCTGTTTGAATATGTCTTCTCTTCGAATGCCTGTCCTGTACAAATCCAGACAAAAAACTCTAAGGAGGAAAGCAAAAAGAGCCTTAAAGATGCCCATCCAATGTCTGCACCCAGAGAGCAAACTAAGCAGGCACACACCTGGTTACAGTCACCCTGTGTGCACGTGTGTGTGTGCACGCACTTCTTGTTGTTGTTGTTTAGTCATTTAGTCGTGTCCAACTCTTCGTGACCCCATGGACCAGAGCACACCAGGCACTCCTGTCTTCCACTGCCTCCTGCAGTTTGGTCAAACTCATGCTGGTAGCTTCGAGAACACTGTCCAACCATGTCGTCCTCTGTCATCCCCTTCTCCTTGTGCCCTCCATCTTTCCCAACATCAGGGTCTTTTCCAGGGAGTCTTCTCTTCTCATGAGGTGGCCAAAGTATTGGAGCCTCAGCTTCAGGATCTGTCCTTCCAGTGAGCACTTAGGGCTGATTTCCTTCAGAATGGAGAGGTTTGATCTTCTTGCAGTCCATGGGACTCTCAAGAGTCTCCTCCAGCACCATAATTCAAAAGCATCAATTCTTCAGCGATCAGCCCTCTTTATGGTCCAGCTCTCACTTCCATACATCACTACTGGGAAAACCATAGCTTTAACTATACGGACCTTTGTTGGCAAGGTGATGTCTCTGCTTTTTAAGATGCTGTCTAGGTTTGTCATTGCTTTTCTCCCAAGAAGCAGGCGTCTTTTAATTTCGTAACACACGCCAAAGACATGTATTGCCTTTTTATTTAAATTATTGCCATTATTTCTAAATTTGTATCTATGGAAATAAATTAGAATGTGCAAAATGTATGCAAACCTGTGACCTCTTTCGTCGCCTTTTTCGGCAAGTAGATACAGTGATGTTCCCTGCCACATGTTCCTACCCAGGTGGGGCTGGTGGTTGCTCTGTCCTGCTAGCACAAGTTCACGCGACTGATGAATGTACAGGCTTCTCTGCGGGCTATGGAAATCTCTGTCTTGGAAGAGTGGTCGCCTCCCTCTGCAATGCTATTCAGATGGTATGTGAAACTTAACATAGGACCTATAACAAAGGAGAACTCTACAAGAGCAAAACCCATCGTTCTTCTCCCTCCTATCTTACTCCCAGCAGTGATCTGCATTCTAAAAGCAGGGAACCAGACATTTCATTTTGAGACTTTAAATACATGCACAGAGACAGCTGGTGCTTTAAAAACACGCACTCTGGGGTTTATCATCCTGGTCACCACTACAGTTTCTTGCCTGTGTTTTAATACCTGCCTGACAGAAGGCTTGCCTCATTTGCCAGCTCTTAGAGGCCAAAGAAGCCTGCATTTTCCATCTCCTTCCAGGTTCTCCAAAGCCTGCCATCTGCAGTGCTAGTTCTTTCAGAGACTGTCAGTTGTGGTGTCACCTAAACAGACAGCCTTTATACTGCTCCCAGATCTCAATTACTGCACCCACCGTTCTCTTCTTGTCTAGTCCCATCTGCAGCAGGCAGCACTGCCACACAGCCAACTTAAACCAAAGATTGCCTTCCTATTGCATGGAGACTGGGCAGCAACAGACACACATGCATTCCAACATGTATGTTGCAATCTTACTTTACTATTGTTTTCACTAGGTCATATAAAAAGCCATAGAGTCAGAAGTAGGGATAAGCAGGTATGATAATTTTGACTTCTCTCAGTTCTTGTGTTTCCATTCTAAAATTTTGTTCATCACATTTGCACATCCTTTCGCATGGGATTTCTTAAAGTCCTCATGAAGACACATCATGATGGCAATATTGAGGGACCTGGAAGAGCCTCTTGGGCTCCTGGCAGCTGCCCAAGGATGCCAGGTGCTGACATCAGCAATAATAATAATAATAATAATAATAATAATAATAATAATAATAATAATATATTTATACCCCGCCCGCACCGCCACTCTGGGCAGCTTCCAACATATTAAAGTAGAGTAGTCTATTGAACATTAAAAGCTTCCACAAACAAGGCTGCCTTCAGATGTCTTCTAAAAGTCTGGTAGTTGTTTTTCTCTTTGACATCTGGTGGGAGGGCGATCCACATGGCGGGTGCCACTACTGAGAAGGCCCTCTGCCTGGTTCCCTGTAGCTTAGCTTCTCGCAGTGAGGGAACCACCAGAAGGCTCTCAGAGCTGGACCTCAGTGTCTGGGCAGAATGATGGGTGTGGAGACGCTCCTTCAGGTATACTGGGCCATGGCCTGTTTTAAAGAACCTGTGGGTCAGGTGAGTGAAAACACCTGACACCTCACAGACAGAGATCAATCTATGAATTCCACCTCTGTGCCGTTTCAAAGCTGAAGCAAGGTGACAGATGGAATCCACACACTGAATAGAGGCTTCAGAGAGCACTCAAACATGATTAGCCTAATCAGCCATTCATTCAGTGTCTCCCCTGTCTAGCCTGCACCCCAAAAGGGATGAAGTTCACAGAAGTAGGCCAGCATGATAAAACGGAGACACTGAAATTACCATCATCATCAGAAGAGCCTCAAATCTCTCACACAAGTACCCCTTTTGAAAAGGCCTCTGTTGAGTCCCCTCATTTTGTCTGATGTTAAGGACAATGCCTTTGATTTTAGTCCCTTTTTATTTGAAAAGCATTTCTCATTGTCATTCAAACATGCTTCCTTTCCCTTCACTGGAGCAGCTGTTGCATTTCCTCAAGTTGGTTAAAAATATATATATTATTAATAATAATAATAATTTATTATTTATACCCCGCCCATCTGGCTGGGCCTCCCCAGCCACTCTGGGCGGCTTACATAAAAACCAAAAATACAATAAAATATCACACATTAAAAACTTCCCTGAACAGGGCTGCCTTAAGATGTCTTCTGAATGTCAGGTAGTTGTTTATCACTTTGACATCTGCTGGAAGGGCGTTCCACAGGGCGGGTGCCACTACCGAGAAGGCCCTCTGCCTGGTTCCCTGTAGCTTTGCTTCTCGCAATGAGGGAACCGCCAGACGGCCCTCGGCGCTGGACCTCAGCGTCCGGGCAGAATGATGGGGGTGGAGACACTCCTTCAGGAATACTGGACCGAGGCCGTTTAGGGCTTTAAAGGTCAGCACCAACACTTTGAATTGTGCTCGGAAACATACTGGGAGCCAATGTAGGTTATATGGTCTCGGCGGCCACTCCCAGTCACCAGTCTAGTTGCCGCATTCTGGATTAGTTGTAGTTTCCGAGTCACCTTCAAAGGTAGCCCCACGTAGAGTGCATTGCAGTAGTCCAAGCGGGAGATAACCAGAGCATGCACCACTCTGGCGAGACAGTCCGCAGGCAGATAGGGTCTCAGCCTACGTACCAGATGGAGCTGGTAAACAGCTGCCCTGGACACAGATTTTATTATTATTTTTATTTATTATTATTACTATTATTTTCATTATATGAGATTGGCCCATTTTATCTCTTACCATGGGAGGCCACTAGGAAGCATCATCAAAAGAACAGCTGGGAAAGAGCCCTCATGAAAACAATCAAATAACTTAGTGATAACGAAGAGTCCTTGAAGAAATGCCACAGCCCATGGCATCAAAAGTGATTGTTGGCATGATTAGAGCAAACTTCCCCTTCATCAGGACTGGGAAAGGGTTGAACATTCCTTGGTACCGATATTATTTATTACATTTTATATTTTTTATATAACTTTATTTTATTAATTTTCCATCAAAAGAAAATACAAATCACACCACATTACAACTTCTATAATTTTTTTCATTTTTGACTTCCTTCAGCCTCTCTGCCAATCATCCGAATTATATCTTCTTTAATTACACATTTCCAAATTTTGCTATTGCCTTTATGCCTACCCCCCACTTCTATTTTCCCTTTTTACAATATTTCTTATGTTATTACAAAGCTTCTTTAAATGCCACTAACGTTATTCCATTATCGCTTATACACTCCCAATACTCAACTAACTTTCCCCAGTCCTCGATGAACTTTTGATCTCGTAGATATCTGATCTTCCCAGTCAGTTTATCAAGTTCTGCATAGTCCATCAGCTTCATTCTCCACTCCTCCAGCGTTGGTATTTGTTCTTGTTTCCATTTCTGGGCCAGTAATATTCTTGCCGCAGTTACTGCATATTGGAAAAGTTTATGATCCTTTCTATTTATCTCATTTCCGACAATTCCTAAGAGAAAGGCCTCTGGTTTCTTAACAAATGTATATTTCAACATTTTTTTCAGTTCATTATATATCAACTCCCAGAAGCTTTTCACTTTCTTACATTCCCACCACATATGGTAAAATGTACCATCCTTTTCTTTACATTTCCAACACTTCTTACATGTTTTATACATTTTTGCTAGTTTTACTGGTGTAATATACCATCTATATATCATTTTCATAACATTTTCCTTTAATGCAGTACATGCAGTAAATTTAATACTTTCATTCCATAGTTTTATCCAATCATTAAATTGTATATTATGGCCAATGTCTCTGGCCCATTGTATCATAACTGATTTGACTTCTTCATCCTTTGCATGCCATTCCAACAATATCTTATACATTTTGGATAGAATTTTATATTCATTAGTTATTATTTCTAATTTAAATTTAGAATCTTTCTCTACATATCCATGTTCTTTAAGATCTTTTTTAAACATTTCATTTATTTGAAAATAATGCAACCAGTCATATACCAACTTTTTTACTTCTTCATAGGGTTTTATTTTCCATTTCCCCCCTTCTTTAACAAACAAATTTCCATATGTAATCCAATTCTTTCTCATATTAATTTTTTTAACATTCATAACCTCTAACGGAGACAACCAGTGTGGAGTTTTTGGTTCAAGTAGGTTTTTATACCTATCCCATATTTCTATCAACGATCTTCGGAAAATGTGGTTCTCAAAACCTTTATGGATTTTCTTCTTTTCAGCCCTTAGATACACGTGCCATCCAAATCTGTTATCAAATCCTTCTATGTCTAGCAACTCTGTGTTTTCTAATTTTATCCATTCCTTTAACCAACAGAGACATGAGGCTTCATAGTACAGTTTCAAGTCTGGCAAGGCGAAGCCTCCTCTTTCTTTAGCGTCAGTTAATAACTTAAACTGAATTCTTGGCTTCTTACCCTGCCAGATATACCTTGAAATCACTCTTTGCCATTCTTTAAAAGTCCCAGTCCCTTTGATTATTGGAATCGTTTGAAATAGAAATAATAACTTTGGCAGCATGCTCATCTTTATCGTTGAAATCCTCCCCCAAAACGACAATTTCATTCGTCCCCACACTTCCAGATCTTTCTTTATCCCATTCCACACTGGTATATAATTATTCTGATATAAATCTATATTCTTGGGGGTTATCCAAATACCCACATATTTCACCTTTTTCACCACCTCTACATTTATTACATTTTATATCACACTTCTCCTCCAAGGAAATCAAGGTGACATGAATGGTCCATTCCCTTCTCTGTTATTTTATCATCACAACAACCTTCTTTCAAAGCTAGCCAAGCTGAAGCCCAACACTTCCTCTTGTGAGAGTACAGTGGTACCTCAGGTTACATACGCTTCAGGTTACAGACTCCGCTAACCCAGAAATAATACCTCGGGTTAAGAGCTTTACTTCAGGATGAGAACAGAAATCACGCGGTGGCGGCGCAGCAGCAGCGGGAGGCCCCATTAGCTAAAGTAGTGCTTCAGGTTAAGAACAGTTCCAGGTTAAGCATGGACCTCCGGAACGAATTAAGTACGTAACCAGAGGTACCACTGTAAAATACAGTGGACGCTCGGGTTGCGAATGTGATCTGTGTGGGATGCACGTTCGCAACCCACAGCGTCCGCAACCCCCAGCGGCGCGTCTGCGCACGCGTGGGTTCCGATTTGGCACTTCTGCACATGCACAAAGTGTGATTTAGCACTTCTGCACATGCGCGACCGCGAAAACCTGGAAGTAACCCATTCTGGTACTTCCGGTTTTGGGTGATCCGTAACCCAAAAAACACAACCTAAAGCGTCTGTAACTGTAAAGTATGACCGTACTGTGGTTTCTCCCAAAGCGTCCTGGTTAGGCACAGAGAATCCCCTGTTAAGAGATTGCTAGTCCTTTCTCACAAGACTACACACAGTGTGCACAGAAGAATAAAGTCTATGGGGCACTCCTAGTTTCTTGACTAGTAATGCAGATATTCAGGTTAAGCATGCAATGGGGTGCAAATTTGAGGCAATGGGTGAAAAGGTGATACAGGCTGGATGACCAGGTTGGATGGCCATCTGTCATGGATGTGTTGGACTAGATGATCCTTGGTTCCCTTCCATCTGGGACATGCTGGGGTGTGAACTATAGAGGAGATAATCAGCCCAGGAAAGGATTTGATGTAGCCATCCTTTGTAAAAAAGAAAGCCCTGGATGGTTGCAGAGTTTGCTTTTCATTCAGATAGGCTAAACACCCTGGGTTCCTTTGGGAGGAAAGATAGCATATAAATTGAATAAATAATAATAATTAAATTCTCTATCTAATACATCCAGGAGAGGAAAAATAAGGGAGGTCAAATCAATGCAGATACACATTAAAGACTGGAAATTCTTACTGGATGAAAAGCCAGGCATTCTGTGCAGAGTTTCTATTGAAGTTTCTATTAAAATGAATAGTGATATTACTCAGCAAATAAACTACCAGAGCTCAGAGTATTGGAGTGCAGAGAGAAACATTATTTCTGAATGACAAATGGTGCAAAATACCAGACCATATTACTTTGGGGACTCGGTGGGCCAAATAGTGCCAGATGTTTAGTGGTGGTGATATAGATTTTCAATTTTTAATTAAAAACTAAGATAAAAAAATCCCAAAAAAATCCCGTGGTACAAGTGCTGGCAAAGGTACATATGAAGACAAATTCAGCCTCCATTGTGCTTCTTGGGGGATATAAATTAAATGTACACTGTAACAGGCAGTTTTATATGAGCAGTAGTCCCTTTATGGTTTTAATTAAATGTCACTCAGTCGAGTCAAATCTTTTTCTTCAAAGCCTCTAAAAAGCGCTCAGTCCTTCCGGGGCGGAATGGCAAGGGGAACGATCACAGGCATATGAAAGTCTATGAGACTGCATTTTGAATGCACTCTGAAAATGCTAGCCATAAAGATGTACTGCACTTTTGCCTAACCAGAAATCTGTGGTTTTTGTTTACAATACGGTTTGGTAACCTGTGGCTCTCCAGATGTAGTTGGACTACAGTTCCCATCATCCCTGACATTGCCTAGGTCTGATGGAGGCCACCAGCGTCTGGAGGTGCCAGGTTCTCCATCCCTGGCCTAAGGAGTGAGAAGTAGAGGGCAGCAAGAAGAGAACAAAGAGGTGGAGGGAAAATTCCCTGTGGCCGACCCACAGGGTTGGTGCTTGAATGATTTGCTCCTCTGCCATAACAACAGCCTGTTTCAAAAAGCAAATCTTGAAGCAACATTTGAACATGGCTAAATCTTGTTTTCTTTTCAAGGTCAGTGTCTCTAAATGGTCTGCTTAAGAAGGGTGGAATTATATTTTCTGCCTCTCTCTCTCTCTCTCTCTTTTTGCATTTTGAATTGAGCTGTAGCAGGCCTTGGCTCTTAGCCCACAAAATCCATTTATTGTCTAACACTAAAAGGAAATGGGGAAACATTGGTATTTTTATTTCTTGCAAAGGAAAAGAAAACATTGATACATACCTTGTTCCTAGGGAATGACGATCTCCAATTCTCCACACAGGGACTTCAATCACTCTGCTGTGGCACCAACATCTTTCCAAATCTCAAGGCTATCATCACTCATCATTTGCAGCTGACAATGTATTTGCTATTTTGAACTACTGCGCCAGACTTTACGATCCTAATTCCATGGCCTACTTGAGTTTGGATGACTTCACTGCTATAGATCCCATAAGTCAAACATTTTTTATTTAGCTTTTAAGTTTTTAAACCACATCGCAATTTTTCAAGGTAGGAATACATTATATGCAAAATCCTCTTGTGAGTTTCACCATCTAGAAATTCTAAATGAACAACTAAGATTTTTGGCAACAATAAAAGTCTAATGGCCTTAATTACTGAGAGATGCTTCTCCTGATGGCTTGGAATGCAACCTTGAGAAGCTATCACCCATCACATTTTCCAGGGCAGAGGGGCAATGAGGCAGCAAAAGGTGGTTTTGTGATTTGAAATATCAAGGAAGAGAGCTTTGAGTTGGCTGAAGTGCCTTTGGGCACTCCTATTCTGCCTGAGAAGCATGGTTAGCTGCTATGTTGCCTACTAAAGAAGTGTGTTTGTTTCCACTAGGCTCTAGTTGTGTTACTTGTAAGCAAAGTCAATATTACATAAGACCCTGGCACTCTCTCATCCAAAAGAACCTAAGCTTCATACCATTGCCCCAAAGTTTTCATTTTTAAGTGGGGTACACTTCACACTGCTTCACACTACCATTTTACCAAGGGGAAGGGAAATGGATCTGGCCAGTGAGCCAGTTCTAGAATTGGCCCAACATCCATGGGCTACTTTAGATAGGTGGGCAGTCAGTGGTGGAGTTTCATGCTCTGGTACCGGGGGGGCAGAGAGCAGGCAGGGTGGGTCTGGTGCGTGGTACCGGGGTCTGCCACGTGTCCCGGGGCATGGCGCACCACCCACGGGGGCGGGGCACGCCGTCCACAGGGGTGGGGCGTACGTCCTGGGGCAGAGCATGCCGCCTGCAGGGGTGGGGTGCCCAGTGTGGGTGGGGGACAGCCGCAATGGCACCCTGGGGATTGCGCTGCTGGGGGTGGTGAGCTCCCCCCACACTCCTCTTCCTCCGCCAGTGTAGGCAATGCGTCCAGCCCATCAATCACCTGCCATAATGCGGTCTTTGAGGCTGCCGAGATTCCTGCAACATGAATAAGTGAACAGAGTCAAGGAATTGCGAAGTAATCAGGGCCTTATTAGCTTTAGGAGACAAGATCATAATATTTACTTGCACTTTTCAAGCAGCAGCCCATTTATGGTACAACTGTTGCTCACTTTTCAAACAAAGCAAAATGAACCAAGGCAACAGTCTGTGTGAGAAATTCAAACCTTTCACCAGTTCACACCCCCTACCACTTTTCAAAAGAGGCATAACCTGAATTCCATTTCCTTCACTCAAAATTTGTCCCTTATATACAGTTGTCTCATCTTTAAACTCTCCCCCCCCCATTTTGCCAATAATCGTTCTTCAACACAGCCACTTCTTTAGCCACACACACTGAGAGAGAATTAAATATTTATTCCTCAAGACCGTAATTTTGTGCAATTACTCAATGAGCGAGACCCACTGAAAAGCTTCTTATGCGTGACAGAAGACAGTACTCTGGTCTAGGGATGGACAAATCTGTCAATTTTTCTAATATTCAGTTTGCTCCATCTTTGCATCAATTTTTGAACTTCTTTTTTAAAAAGTCTGCATGTACATTTGTGCACATTTTATGTGCATCTCTCCCAATACTATACACATTTTTTTAAACAATTTCACCTAATATAATGCATCTTGTACATTATTTTCACTAATATATACTTTCCCCTTATACTGTACATGTTATTTTGGTATTCTTTTTGTTTATTGGAGAAGTGCATTGCAAAATTCAGAGAGGTGAAAGATTCATTCATCCATTCATATTTTTATTTGTATTTCCACAAAAATTATCATGCTCAAAGCTGCTTTCAACAAAGAAAACAGGAAAACTTCTCAAAATCTCCCATTGCAAGAACAATTTCATAATAACATAACAAGGGAGCCAGACAGTTTCACCCTTCCATGATGTTGGTCACACTCCCTTTGCTGCTGCAGTTTCAAAGGATAGCTGTGTTTCAGTTCAGGGATTTACGTAAGTTCCCAGTAAAATGCAAAGTGAACAAATTCATCCATCATCCTTATTCTGGGCACATTCCTCCCCACATATGATTTCCAGGCTCAGTGTATCTCACTTCAGTGGAGGAGAAAAGCCTGCTTGCTGCAGTTCCTGCTAGCCTTCTTGTGGCTTCCCCAGGGCCTCACATTCAGTAGGTAGGAATTACTTCTTTGTGTCTGTAACACAAAGGACTTTGTTGAATAAATATATTGAGTGAAATCCAGTGCTAGTCATACGCCGAGTAAACCCATTGAAATCAGTGAGTTTTTTCTCTCGTCTGTTTATTTCAATAAGGCTATCACTCTATTCTGCCTTGGTCAGACCACACCTGGAGTCCTGTGTCCAGTTCTTAGCACCACAGTTTAAGAAGGATATTGATAAGCTGGAATGTGTGCAGAGGAGGGTGTGGCATTTGCCCTCCTAGGTGTGTGACATCATACTGGGTTCATAAGGAAAGGGTTAACTAATTGTAAAATGACTAACCTATAGGAACCCAAGGGGAGGAGTTAGAGTTAGAGTGGTTAAGAAGTCAGTCTGGAGTTAGAGAAGAGAGAGAGAGGATAAGTCTGTGGGTTGGGCTAGTTTGACGTGAGAGAGTGAGAGAATCTGTTAAGAGGAGTCAGTTAAACAGTTGGGATAATCACTC
This sequence comes from Podarcis cretensis, assembly GCF_951804945.1. Lineage (NCBI taxonomy): Eukaryota > Metazoa > Chordata > Lepidosauria > Squamata > Lacertidae > Podarcis > Podarcis cretensis. The sequence continues at coordinate 19,178,091 of NC_137175.1, forward strand.
AGAAGGTATTGGGAAGGTACAGGCTGGTAACGAAACTAAGGTTAAGAAACTGACAGGAAAAATTATCTGAAACCATAAACTTGTTAATGCTTATAAAATAAACTTGTTTAGTTGGTTTAATTTTAACAACTGTCTGTGTGTACCCGAGAGTAACGGGTTGGTGGCAGCAGGGAAGCGAGCACAGTGGTGGCACAGGGATCAATAGACCGTCAAGCGTCCGGGGACCCTGTGTGATCGCCACAGAGGGCAACCAAGATGATCAAAGGTCTGAAAGCCAACCCTTATGAGGAATGGCTGAAGGAGCTGGATATGTTTAGCCTGGAAAAGAGGAAACTGAGAGGAGACCTGATAACCATCTTCAAATATCTGAAGGGCCGTCACGTGGAGGAGGGAGCAAGCTCTGGAGGTTAGGACACGAAGCGATGGATTCAAGTGACAAGAAAATAGACTCCAAATAAACATCAGGAATCACTTTCTGACAATAAGAGCTGGAGGATGGAGCAGCAAGCCTGTTTTCTCCTGCTCTGGAGGGTAGGACGCAAACCAATGGATCCAAGTGACAAGAAAGGGGATTCCAACAAAACATCAGGAATCACTTTCTGACAGTAAGAGCTGTTCAACAGTGGAACGGTCTCTCTCAGGAGGTTGTGGACTCTCCTTCCTTGGAGGTTTTTAAGCAGAGATTGGATGGTCATCTGCCATGGATGCTTTAGCTGGGGTCCCTTCCAACTCTACCACTCTATGCTTCTATGATTCAATGAGTATGACTAACATTGAGTATAACCCATTAAGGGGAAGCTTGCAAGCACAGGAAGCCTTCCTCCCTAGCCCTATATCCCAGGAAAAAGACAAGCAGGTCATCAGTTGGCCCAGAGCCCAATTCTATGCCAGTTCTACCAGGTCTCTCTGCCAGCCCCACCAGGCAAAAATACAGAGCTGTTTGCAACATGCTGCTTATCCTGCATAAGCTGCCTGGCAAAGCAAAAAGAAAGACAGAACCAGAGTGCAGTGCTGGAGAATATGTGTTGAACACACAAGGCTGGTCAATCTGCTTGCCACTTGCAGAACCTGGAGGTTGTGAGGGAATATGTGTCAAGAGCAATGCTGTCTTCCACCATTCATGCTGCTTCATCTCTCCTTCGGTTGCCCACCTCTGTGCTTGCCAACCACAAACCATGCCTACCTTCCTGCTTGCTGAATAAGGTAGAGGAGAGGTGGGTTAGTGAAGGGGCCAATGGAATATTCTGCCCTGGTATACAGAAGTTTTCTGTATTATCAACATACAGCAACAGAGAGCTGTGTACACGTATGAGGTTTCCCTGGCCAGGAATCAGAGTTCGGCTAAAGGGAAGCAAGCAGGAGTCCTGAATATTCACATTTCAATATTTTGTTTGCACTTAGCTGTAGATCAACATGCACATAAAGAGAGGAAAGGAAAGGTGCTTTTGAAACATTAAAAAAGGCTGCACTATAAAATGGCTTTGTATCTTTTTCTTTACAGGGTCTTTTAGTCCTGTACTACCCAGAAAGAATCACGCTATAATTTCCACCATGTAAGTGCTCAGTGGGTTCAGCTGACCTTTAGAAAATATGTTCCTTTCTTTCAGCCCTTTCCTTAATGACTAGTTGATTATTTTTCACTCGGAGGCCCACTGGGTGGTCTAGGACCGCCCGTTCACAGCAGGAGTCGTTTGTACAAAGAAGAAGGAATGAAAAGGGAAGGGTTTCTGCTTGCTTTTCTGCACAAAAGAAGACCACACATGCATTGACGATGGACCGTCTCCATGAAAGGGGTGATGGCAAGAATTCAAGGAAAGCATGATTAGGCAAGATGAATGAGTAACATACTGGGGTACTTTGGGATGTCTCCCCCTTGCCCCCTTTTTTATTTCCTATAGCTCTGACTACTATTTTGCTTATGAAAAAAGGCAACAATCCTGCGGTTGCTCTTTGCTCTTTGCCATCAAGTCTCCCCATAGGATGGAGGGAGCGAGTCACATTGGGTTGTATTCTACTAAATAAATGTGCAAGCAGATCCTCTTGCACCATGGGACTTCACTTCCTTCCCCACCCACCCACACACCCCGCCTGCTCATACACCCTGTTCCAGAGAGTTGTGGGGAAACCCAGAACAGAGTTAGGGGGTGCTTTGGAAGAAGAGAAGTGGGGGGGGGTATCCCTGTTGTGTAAGACAAAGTCATTCCACTCACTCCAAGTGCTGCTTGCTGCTACACTGAATGTGACCCACACCTTCCAATATTTGAAAGAAAGGAATTTGAGACATTGGTTTTACACCATGTAAAAAGATCTGTGTGAAGAAGAAAAGTGGGAAGAGAGATTGATTGTTAAACCACTTGTGAAGCTGTGAGGGAGGGAGGGGTCCCATCATAACTCTCTATAAGCTACACTTCCCAGGATTCTATGGGAGAAGCCGTGCCAGTGTGGTGTAGTGGTTAAGAGCAGCAGATTCGTAATCTGGGGAACCGGGTTCGTGTCTTTGCTCCTCCACATGCAGCTGCTGGGTGACCTTGGGCTAGTCACACTTCTCTGAAGTCTCTCAGCCCCACTCACCTCACAGAGTGTTTGTTGTGGGGGAGGAAGGGAAAGGAGAATGTTGGCAGAGGCAGTAAGTCTCTGAATACCAATTGTGAGGAATGACAAGTGGGGAGGGAGACCGTACTTGGGTCTTGCTTGTAGGCTTCCCACTGGAATCTGGTTGTCCACTGTGTAAGAACACGAAGCTGGACTAGGTGGGCCACTGGCCTGTCCTTATAAAGCAGAACCAATGACAGAGGGGAGATGGCATGGGAAGAATATGGCCTAAGTAGGGATGGGAAAATCAAACACTGCTGTGTGTGTGGTGTAAGGGCCAGTGTGGTATAGTGGTTAAGAACGGTAGACTCGTAATCTGGTGAACCGGGTTCGCATCTCCGCTCCTCCACATGCAGCTGCTGGGTGACCTTGGGCCAGTCACACTTCTTTGAAGTCTCTCAGCCGCACTCACCTCACAGAGTGTTTGTTGTGGGGGAGGAAGGGAAAGGAGAATGTTAGCCGCTTTGAGACTCCTTCGGGTAGTGATAAAGCGGGATATCAAATCCAAACTCTTCTTCTTCTTCTTCTAAAGTGGCAAGATGGTGTTTTTAATGTATAGTGTGGATCAAGGGTTGGCAACCTAAGGCCTATGGGCCACAAGCGGCCCACAGGGGTCATTTAACCGGCCCCCGAGCTGCCCACTCCGCTGCATTGAAAATCGCGTCTGCGCATGCACAGATGCTGGAAATCGCCACGATCTGGCCCACAGAGGGATCGCCACTGGAGTGAACCGGCCCAGGCGAGGAAAACCTTGCTAATCCCTCGTGTGGATGGAGCCTTTGTATCATGCCTAGTTTGGCTTCAGTGAGCGCACAAAATAGAAAACTGAGTGATATTTCATAAGCAGTTTTGAAGGACTTCATGCACACACTTACTCCCTACCATGAAGTTCAAAATACAGTGATATTCAGAATCATACTAAGGCCAAAATACCAACTTTTTCATCACATCAAAATACCTACTTTTTCATTACCCACTTTTTTGAAAGGCAAATGCATTTGTAGAGAGGGTAGCATAACTCAGTTGGAGACTCTAGTGCTGGGTGGAAAGGAGGGGATAACCCCCATCTCCACATACTGCATTTCAGGTTGAGCTTGAAGCAACTTTTTGCTCCATGGGACAAAACATACAGGCACCGCTGACCATTTTTAAAAACCTCAGGAGACCCAACTGTTGACCTCTAACCATCTCATCTTGTAGGACTCTTAGTAGTCTCTGTTTAGTACATGAATTTAATGTTTCTATTTAGTCTTGGAGCTATGATGTCTTCATTTTTATGTTGTCATTTTAGATAACACCTTGCCATATATTCATTTCCCTTTTTTTGTTATATCATTTGCTTGCTCTGTTATGCATAGGAGGGTGGCAACACGAGAACAGGCCTTCTCTGTGGTGGCTCCCTGTCTGTGGAATGCTCTCCCCAGGGAAGTTCGCCTAGTGCCTTCATTATACACCCTTAGGCACCAGGCAAAAACATTCCTTTTTAACCAGGCCTTTGGTTGATTCGATTGACATCTATGCACTTTTAAAATGTGGCTCTTTTTGGGTGGTGGTGGTTATTGGGTTGTTGTTTTTATTTTGATTATGTATTTTCGCACCCTGTCGTGGGGATTCAAACTGCCAACCTTCCAATCGGCAAGCCCTAGGCTCAGTGGTTTAGACCACAGCGCCACCCACATCCCTAAAGAGCTCTATCTATCTATCTATCTATCTATCTATCATCTATCTATATCGATATGATTTTTATGCTTAGTTTTTCGAACCTATAGTAACAGGTATTATTATTATTAATAATAATTGAATTTATAAAGAGCTATATATAAATTTAATTAATTAATTAATTAATTAATTAATAATAATGTTACTATAGGTTGGAAAAACTAAGCAAAAAATCATATAGATGATAGATAGATAGATAGATAGATAGATAGATAGCGCAAAATATTCAGGCCAGCAGCTGTGGAATGCTGCTTAAATCTGAGAAATCAAGAAGAGGATACGATAAGGTACCCAGAATTAATTAGAAGCAGACTTCTCGAAAATGTGAGGTGTCAGATATTTCTATCTGATAAACTCATGAATTATATAACAAACATAATCTACCAGAGTATGAAGGTCAGAGGCCTGCAAATCCTGCACTGGAAAATGTTCTCTGTGAAGGAAGAGCATATGTTTTCTGCCAGTGGAATTCTCTAAATTATTCTGATGCTATTTTCAACCTGTCAGCTTTGTAATACAGAAAACTCCTTGAAGCCTTGTTACCCTTCACAGAGCAATCCTACAGACCAGGGTTAGGCAACATCCTGGCAGAACAGCTGCCATATTCTATACCTGCTCAGCACAGAAAGGGAGCAAACACACAGCTCAGAAACCCCCCAAATAGCATAAAAATGGCAGACACACAACCAGCATCCATTGGTGAATCAGGGACAGAGACATTGATGCCACCTTCACCTGGAGGGAGCCAGTTGGCTCATGGGGATGGTAACACCTCTCCAGCACACACACTTTGACATCACAATACACAAATCATTCAAAGAGGCCACCTTCAGCACCCTGAATCTAACAGCCTCACTGGCCCAGAGGGGTATGGCTTGTAGCATAACACACAAAGGGAAGGAAAAAGAGCCCATACGACACAGCAAGTCCATCCTCTGGCCAGAATGCCTATGACGAGAGCACACACGGGTCCCTTGGGGCAAAGGTGTGATCTATGTAATTTCACAACAGTAGACATAGAGATGAATGCCATTTGGGGCAGAAGATGAACTGCAGTGGAACGGAAGCAGTGCTGCATGTGTCAAATACAGGGTGGAACAGAGAATAGTGCTTCCTAACATCCTGAGCAGCAACTCAAGTGCACAGAAGCTGCGAATAAGGTTCCGCTCACCTTTTGCATGCCTGGGGAAAAACCAGTCCTACCAGAAGCAAATGAGAGGGAGCTTCCAATATTTACATGGTGGTGAGCCTGAGGCCCAGAGGCAAAAGCAGCCCTCTAAGCATCTCTCTCTGGTTGTTGGAGTGGTTCCCAGGCCACACAACCCTTACCAGCCCTGCATTACACCCCAAATATTTTTGCCCAGATAGAATGTGTCCTTGACCTCTGATAATGCCTCTTGCTTGTCTGGGTGGAGGATACTGCAGAGTGTGTGAGTGTGTGTAAAAACTAGATTATTACACAAAGGTGAAGATGGCATCCATTGCTCCATCTACGGGTGCCTCTGACCCTACCTAGAAAGGAATGCAACCCTAACCTGAAAGAGGTTCCCCACTATGGCTATACTCAAAGCTACACTGCAAACACCCCAGAGTAATTCCATAACCACTTAGCCACAGTGGCAAATAAAGGATAAAGATGCCATGGGTCATTTGCCTTTCCCCAGCCAGTGGTGGTTGGCAGAGAAGCGTAGGCAGGCCAAGTGTTGCTCACCTGCCTTCCGAATGCCAAGCACCATTGCTGGTTGCTGAGATGGGGTGGCTCAGGGTGCCCAGCATGGTGCAGGTAGCAGGAGCATGGCATCTGTTCTGCCACCATGGCCGCAGCACATGGCCGTACCTCACTCTAGACCCCTTCTCCAGAACCAACAGTGATGCTCGGCAATGGGAACACCATCAAAGCACATTATTTCCACGTCAAAGAATACAGTATTACCTCAGGCTAAGAACTTAATTCGTTCTGGAGGTCCGTTCTTAACCTGAAACTGTTCTTAACCTGAGGTACCACTTTAGCTAATGGGGCCTCCCACTGCCACCGCCACCGCACAATTTCTGTTCTCATCCTGAAGCAAAGTTCTTAACCCGAGGTACTATTTCTGGGTTAGCGGAGTCTGTAACCTGAAGCGTCTGTAACCTGAAGCGTCTGTAACCCGAGGTACCACTGTACTGGGAACTTTAGGTTGTTAACGGTGCCGGGAATTGTGGTTCTGTGAGGGGTGAACTACAGTTCCTAGGAATCTTAGGGAAAGGGAAATATGATTTAAATGTATTCCATGTACGTAGCCACAGAGTAAGTTTGCTCGTTCCCTGTGCCACCTCATCCCACCCATGACAACAGCCTATTTGGACCGTTCCACCAGCATAACATCACCAGAGTACTTTACGTAGTGCCAGCATAGCACTGCTTTTGCCAAATCCTGGATCCCTTCAGCCAGGATAAGCTTTGGATTGTCCTGTGAGTCTTTTACTCCCTTATCCAGGACCTCAGTGGCTTTGGAATTTGAAACCCATTGCTTAAGGAAACAGTTTATCCAAAGAATTCTTAATTTGCTCACAGAAACTTTCCCCTGGTTTTAGATCCACATTTATTTCCCACCTAATTCTTTCAGCCCTGCACTTTTTCAGATCTTTTATTAACATTATTAAGCTCACAGAGAAGAAATATCATAAACAACCCAGATATTCTTTTGCAAGCCCATGTGTTTATTTTTAAATCACCCTCTTTGTTTCAAAGGAAGAAAAACAAGGTCTTATTAATTTTGCATTCAAAGTCAGCCAACATCAACACTGTCACTTTCCAGGTAATTTATGTTATTAAAAATAGCAATGGTACCTTAAATATAGCACCATGAGGCAAACAAGGAATGAATGTAAGCATCAACTATGTCATCACATACCTAAACATTTCTTTTGGAACACCAGCTGACAGTATGTGTGGTTAAAAATTGCTGAGACAATAAGTATTAATAATTCTCCTTTTTGTTTACTGTGGTAATTGGGTTATGATTTGTAACATATTTCTGTTTGTCGTCTTATGGCTAAACTAGGGTTAAGATTTGACCAATTACTAAATAAGATGGAGGGGGCAGTCTATTTCCAGTTCATGTCATTTTCACATGTCTTCATTCATAAGCTTCCCCTGTTCCATTTCTGTCTTCTGCAGGTGTTGTTTTTTAGAATTCACATGAAAAGTCACATTTGAATATCTAAATTTAACACATTGTTGATTTATCCCCCCCACAAATACGCATTTCTCAACCTATTTTTTTCTTTTAAAGCATACTTTCTATATGTATTTCATCCTAAAATAATATTTATACACAATTTTGTACTTTTTAAAGCCATTAACTCCAGCACTAAATTTGGAGAAACGTGGAACTGGAAGAACAGCTGTGTTCAAGTCCATACATGAATCTGAGATATGGAACTAAGCCAACTTGTTCTAGAATTTATTATTATTATTATTATTATTATTATTATTATTATTATTATTCCTGGGGGACACAGGGGGATGCATACCCCTAAACATTTTGTGAATCTTTGTCCTTGTGTCCATTTACTGTATTTATTTCCCCCAATTTGAACTATAAAATGGTGGTTTTCTTGAGTCATTTTTTTTAGTTTACACTTCCCTTGCTCTGATTTCAGTGACCCTCTACATTTATTTACCGTTTCCCTTATTTGGTCTATGTTCCTATGCAATTACTTGCTAAGCCAAGCAAAAAATACTGCATTCTGATCATAAGCTTTAACATCTCCAGTTCACAAGTGTGAGTTGATCTGGACTGCTGACACTTGTTTACTTATTGCAACCACATCTAGACCACAAGCACTAAATATCTCCACTTGTCTGGACTGCTGACATTTGCGTGTCGAGGTCCCCAGGTCCACCCCAATAACTCACACATCAGACAGAAATTTTTGTTTAAGATTTTTGGCATAATTTTGGCCACAACTTTATTAAAATACAAATTGGTGAGTGGTTGCGTAGGCATTGGTTGCGACTATCTGCCCCCACCATGGGGGACAGACTGACATTCTGCACAATGCGAAAGTCAGAATGGGGGAATACACTTGGGGGTTACGCGGAGCAGGGAACCTGCCCTCACCCCAAATGCAACCAGGAGCTCATTGCTATGGCCCGAGCCCCCTTGTCAGAGTGGACAAGCAATAGTTAGCTCCCAATTCCTTTAACGGAATCCCTTGCAGCAGCAGCATTAGAGGGGCAGGCACAGCCAATCCATGCCCCTCAACCAACCAAACCATAAACCAATGCCTAACCGCGAACCTTACAAGTTGTGACGATTTGCTGCGCAGTAGGCAAAAACCAAATGGCCCCAGCCAATCAGCCAGATGGACAAAATTCCTACCAGGCCCCCGCTCCAAAGCAGACGACCCCATGACAGTTCCCAACAACAAGGGAAGCCCCAATCGCATCAGTGGCCAACGATCAATTAGCCCGCCCCCCAACTTTGGAGTGTCCTGGCAGCCCCCACCGCAACACGTGCTCTCCATGAAGGAGAATACGCTTTGTCTAACTGTTACATTGGTTTGGGGAAAAGCAACATCCTCATTCCTCACATCCATAACCTGGGGTCTAAGTCAGCACCCCTTTCAAGCGGTAACTCATGACAGCCTCCTAAGCTTAACAGTCATGGAATGAGGGAGGTCCTCTGGTGGATCAAAAATTGGCTAAGAAGCAGAAAGCAGAGAGTAGGAATAAATGGACAGTTCTCAGAATAGAAGGAAGTAAAAGCGGAGTCCCCCAAGTATTGGTATTGGGACCAGTGCTTATTAACTTGTTCAGAAATGATCTATGAGCAATGAGGTGGCCAAGTTGGCTGACGATGCTGACTTGTTCAGGGTCATTAAAACAAAAGGATATTACAAATAGCTCCAAAATGGCTATTTCTCCAAACTGAGGGAATGGGTGGTAAATGCAGTTCAATGTAAACAAGTGTAAAGTGATCAGGGCCGGATTTAGGTTTGATGAGGCCCTAAGCTACTGATGGTAATGGGGCCCTTTATATGTGATATTTTAGGGAGCAGGCTAGCAGGCGGGGCCTATTACTTACATCATAGGAGCCGACAGACACAAAACCCTGTTGCTGTATGTAGGTTTTATGTTATTTGTTTTTTATCGTATATTTTGGAAATGTACATCCAGTGGTTTATTCCTTTAAATTTTTTTGGAGGGGGCCCAAGAGAGTGGGGCCCTAAGCTATAGCTTGTTTATCTTATACGTGAATCCAGCACTGAAAGTGATGCATATCTGGATGGAAATAAAATCTTAATTTCATATATACACTTGTGGGGTCTGAACTAGCAGTGACTGACCAGGTACGAGACTTTGTGGTCATAGTGTGTGACAGCTGTGAATTCCTTGCTAGGAATTATTAGGAAAGGAATTGGAAATAAAACTGCCAATATCAAAGTTTTGAGCAGGAAGCTGCTGTCTCTCTCTCTCTCTCTCTCTCTCTCTCTCTTACACACACACACACACACACACACACACACACACACTTTTAGTCCATAATAACATCTGAAAATGGCTGTACAAGAAGCACTTTATGATTGACAGGTTCACACATACACTTTTTTCAATACAAGGTCTAAGCTATATTTGTTGTCATAACCAAAAGAGGAAGCAGTCTTTACACAATTAGCTTCTTTATTACAAGAGCCTCGAAGCATAATTAATTCATGGCTTCTTCCATAATATTCTTTTAATTAGTGATAAAAAGTAGTAGTATGCCTCGTAGACAGACTAGGCAATAAATTAATAGGTATGAACGTTATTTAATTACTGTGCTCAGTTATCTTGTTTTAAACAGAACTTGTATTTTTTTAAATACACTCGAACAGACAACCACAAATATGCTAAAATCACACCTTAAAGTATATTCTCTCCTACTTTCATTATTCCGGTTTTATATGTCAGTAAAAAATAAAAGCAAAAATCCTTTCTTTACATCACAAGAAATTTACCTTTAGATTCATCTTTAGAATGAATCTGTTGGATTTGGTGCAAAGAATTTATTTCATCGTGACCTGGAGTAGCAATGAGACACCTGCAGCCCTCCAGATGTTACTGGATGTTACTGGAGAACAAGTCCCATCATCCCTGGTCACTGGCCACACCAGCTGGAGTCCCCCAACATCTGGAGGGCTAGCTCTGATCCAGAAACATATGCGGATTAGAAGAGCGAAGCTTATCACTGTGAAAGGGCAAAGGTGCTCTAGAGGAGATTGTCTGGATAGACAATTATCAACCCATTTTTTAAACTTGTCCTGGGGCACTACAAACCCAGGAAAGGGAGAGAGAGAAAACCAAGAGCCCTTACTGATTCTGTGCTGCTTGAAATTATTCGGACACAGCAGTGCCAACACAGGAAGTTGAACAGGATGTCACTCAAAGTCAATGTAATTCCTGCTGCAGGCGTTTTTCACTTGTGTCATTGCGCCAACTACAATGATCCCTGTTAATCCAGTGCAGTCCCTGAACTGCTTTCAGGCAACAAGTACACTGGGAACATGAAAAACACTAAATCCTATAACTCATCGAGTCTGGTGACATGTTACACTCCCCCATGATTGCGAAGATGATCAAGGGTCTGGAAGTTAAGCCTTACGAGGAGCGCTTGAAGGAGCTGGGTATGTTTAGCCTGGAAAAGAGGAGACTGAGAGGATATATGGTAGCCATCTTTGAATATCTAAAGGGCTGTCACATCGAAGAGGGAACATGCTTGTTTTCTCCTGCTCTGGAGGGTAGGACTCGAACCCATGGCTTCAAGTTGCAAGAAAGGATATTCCGACTAAACATCTGGAAAAACTTTCTGACAGTAAGAGCTGTTCAGCAGTGGAACAGACTCCCATGAGAGGTGGTGGACTCTCCTTCTTTGGAGGTTTTTAAGCAGAGGTTGGGTGGCCCTCTTTAATGGATGCTTTAGTTGAGATTCCTGTACTGCAGGGGGTTGGACTAGATCACCTTTGCGTCCCTTTGAAACTCTAAGACTCTATGATTTATAAAACATGGCCATACACAGCAAAGCTCTACTGTTTCAGAATTCTGTCAGAGATAGCCAGAGTTTCATCTGCAAACACACATGGAAGTCACCTTTCTCTCCCTGTTGTCTCTGCTTATGAGTAGACCCACCCCCTACCTCGGGGTACCTTGGGGTACCTCAGTGGTACCTCGGGTTAAGAACTTAATTCGTTCTGGAGGTCCGTTCTTAACCTGAAACTGTTCTTAACCTGAGGTACCACTTTAGCTAATGGGGCTTCCCGCTGCTGCCGCGCCTTCGGAGCACGATTTCTGTTCTCATCCTGAAACAAAATTCTTTTTTTTTTTTAATATTTATTCAAGTTTCCAATTTAATACAAACATAAAAACCACAAAAAACAAATAGTACACAGAAAACAAAATACCAAAAATACACAATTAAAAACAAAACAAAACAAATATAATTCCCATCACTTATTTCCATTAGCTTATATCTCGGACCTCCTCTCACCTCCCCCCTTTGTATTCCAGTTCAGATCTTATTTCAGCAAATCCTTATTGTAACTTAATATAAATTATTTTAGCTTATTACTCAACCTTTACATTACAGCTGGTAACCATTTAGTTTCAGTCCAACATCATTCTAGCATTCATTAATTTTGCAGTATTTCTGTAAATAGTCTTTAAATTTCCTCCAGTCCTCTTCCGCCGACTCTCTTCCCTGGTCTCGGATTCTGCCGGTCATTTCTGCCAATCCCATGTAGTCGATCATCTTCATCTGCCATTCTTCCAGGGTGGGTAAATCTTGTGTCTTCCAATATTTTGCGATAAGAATTCTTGCTGCAGTTGTCGCATACATAAAGAAAGTTTTGTCCTTCTTTTGCACCAATTGGCCAACCATGCCCAGAAGAAAGGCCTCTGGTTTTTTCAAGAAGGTATACTTAAATACCTTTTTCATTTCATTATAAATCATTTCCCAGAACGCCTTAATCCTTGGGCATGTCCACCAAAGGTGAAAGAATGTACCTTCAGTCTCCTTACATTTCCAACATTTATTATCGGGCAAATGATATATTTTTGCAAGCTTGACTGGGGTCATGTACCAGCTATAAATCATTTTCATAATATTCTCCCCCTACCTTGGGGTACCTTGGGGTACCTCAGTGGTACCTCGGGTTAAGAACTTAATTCGTTCTGGAGGTCCGTTCTTAACCTGAAGCTGTTCTTAACCTGAGGTACCACTTTAGCTAATGGGGCCTCCCGCTGCTGCCGCGCCTTCGGAGCATGATTTCTGTTCTCATCCTGAAGCAAAATTCTTAACCCAAGGTACCATTTCTGGGTTAGCGGAGTCTGTAACCTGAAGCTTATGTAACCCGAGGTACCACTGTATTCTGTATTAACAGCCATCTCCATCCCTCTGCAGTGAAAAAAAATGGCACCAAGAAAGAACCCAAACCTTAAACATTATGAGCCAGTGTGATGTAGTGGTTAGTGTTGAACTGCAACTTGGGAGACGTGGGTTCCAATCCACACTCAGCCAGAAAATTCGCTGGGTGACCTTGGGCCAGCCACCTACTAGCAGCCCAACCTTCCACACAGGGTGGTTGTGAATGCAAAACTGGGAGGAGAGAACCACGCATGTCACACTGAGGCTGGATCTAGACACATCAAAGAAGCATTTCTGTTAAACGCGTTGTAAGCTTTCTATGAGAAATCGGGTTGGCAAAAACGGGCCTCTACAGCGCCACCTGGTGTCACAGTGTTATAATGCATATACAACGCGTATAAAGCACTTTTTCTTTACCAATCTAGCTGAGTCTCGTGTCCCTTGCAGGAAAGTTGGGGTATAAATTGGTACAAGGTATGGGATGTAGGTGTTATATGCCGCCCCAATCTCCAAGCAGTGAGAGACTCCAGGGGTAAATAATATGTTTAACATTGTTTATAGGTTGGTCTTTATTGGTTTTGGTGAGAAAAATAGAATGAGAAAGTTAATTGTATTGTTGCACGCCACCCCAATCTCTGAGCGGTGCAAGGCTCCACAGGTTCCAGGAGCTTAATCCAGGGTTTCCTTGGAATAAGAAGCAGCAGTGACTGCAGTGTCTTTATGATATATGGTTTATTTGCACATATATACAAAACCTGAGCCTATGGTGGTGGTGTTCACAGCATTAACACCTGCAGAAGTTCTTGCTTCTCCCATAGCCACAGCCTTCAATTTCAGCAGAAATCAAGCATGTCTCTCCTTCTCAGGCTTCTGCCTGTGGCCTGCTTCCAGCTTCTAGCTCATACACACAACTCTAAGTTTTGTCCTTCTCACCAAGAGCCAGTGGAGGGGGCCCCACCCATTTACCCTCTAGCACAAAGACACTTCCTTTATTACCCTAAAGGTAAAGGGACCCCTGACCATTAGGTCCAGTCGTGGCCGACTCTGGGGTTGCAGTGCTCATATCGCTTTATTGGCCGAGGGAGCCGGCATACAGCTTCCGGGTCATGCGGCCAGCATGACTAAGCCACTTCTGGCGAACCAGAGCAGCGCACGGAAACGCCATTTACCTTCCTGCTGGAGCGGTACCGATTTATCTACTTGCGCTTTGATGTCCTTTCGAACTGCTAGGTTGGCAGGAGCAGGGACCGAGCAACGGGAGCTCACCCCATCGCAGGGATTCGAACAGCCGACCTTCTGATCGGCAAGTCCTAGGCTCTGTGGTTTAACCCACAGCGCTACTCGCGTCCCTAGCAGCCAATAATTATCATCATCATCATCCTCATCAGAATCATCATCATCACCTGTGGGAAATGTGTGAACAATCACTCGCTCCTGTTCAGGAGCACTCTCTAGAAATTTTGTGAGAATCACCTTACCAGATTCAGACAAAATTACTCTGTAGAGACCCTTTTCATAACCCACAAAAATGCCTCTGGCATTCTTTACTCCACCTGGAGCTTCTGTCCTCACATGAGACCCAAAAACCTTGAAATGGGCAACAGAAGGTTTTCTGTGGAACAGTTTCTCAAAAGGAGAACTTCCCAACTCATTTGAAACCTTTCTCAACCACGTGTAACAAAATGACATTAGTGACTCAGCCCAGTACTCATGTGGCAGGTGTGAACTAAGCAATTGCGCATGCATTCCCTTTTGCAATTCTTTGTTCACTCTAACACAGACACATCTGTTCCAAGCTTCTTCGGAAGCTGCAATTTTGTGTCTTATCCCTTTCTTCTTCAGGAACCTCTGGAAATCCTGTAAGAGAAAAATTGGCTTCTCATCTGTGCAAAGACAATCTATGTCAGCATCATGCATATTTTTAACCTTGTCACAAAACTCTTTAAACCTTTCTAAGGCGTCTTTTGGTCTCTCCAAAAGATAAATCCAGACAAAACCTGTGAAAGAATCAACACATATTAGGTAATACTTTGCATTGCCTCTAGATGGTGCTAAAGGACCAATCACATCAGCATAAAGGTAAAGGTAAAGGTACCCCTGCCCATACGGGCCAGTCTTGACAGACTCTGGGGTTGTGCGCCCATCTCACTTAAGAGGCCAGGGGCCAGCGCTGTCCGGAGACACTTCCGGGTCACGTGGCCAGCGTGACATCGCTGCTCTGGCCAGAGCCAGAGCCGCACACGGAAACGCCGTTTACCGTTTACCTTCCCGCTGGTAAGCGGTCCCTATTTATCTACTTGCACCTGGAGATGCTTTCGAACTGCTAGGTTGGCAGGCGCTGGGACCGAGCAGCGGGAGCGCACCCCGCCGCAGGGATTCGAACCGCCGACCTTTCGATCGGCAAGCCCTAGGCGCTGAGGCTTTAACCCACAGCGCCACCTGCGTCCCACATCAGCATACACCCGCTGAAATGCCTTGTCGACCCTCGAGGTGACCTGCTTGGCGTTCTTCTTGGCTACACCCGCAAAAGAAATCATGTTAGAATCACAAGAATTACATTCCATGTAATCACTTTGATCAAAAGTCAACAAATACAGTCCATCTTTCTCTTTGGCAGAAAGATACAACTCTCCATCTTTGTAGATCTCGCAGTGTTGATCATCATAGGACAGTTTTAGTCCCTTCTTGGCAATCTGCGAAACGCTGAGCAGATTGTACTTCAACTCTGGAACCAAATAAACATTGTTTATAGTCAAGTTCAGACTTTTAAGATACACAGTCCCAATTCCGATGGCTTCCAGCTCTTGACCGTTGGCTTGTTGTACAACGAAGCTTTGCTTCTTAAATGACGAAAACAAATCCCTACGATGGGTCATGTGAACCGTCGCTCCCGTGTCTAAAACGAAGGAATTCCCCACTTGTGGTGTGGCTTTTAGGGACATCAAAGCCTTTGCAGGCTTCGCCTGTGACTTGGCATGACTTCTGCCTGACGCCTCAGACTTCGTGGAGCTTCCCTTGGCTCCTTTGTTCTGACGTGGCTTCCTGCAGTTCCGCTGAAGATGCCCAGTCTGCCCACAATTGAAACATCGGACAACGTTCAAAGCTACAGCGTCTCCTCCAGTAGCTACAGCAGTGGGGGTGTCTGAACTCCGTTCTTCCCTCCCCTTGTCCTTGACTTCCAGGGCGGCAAGTCTGTCCTGTTCGTTCAGAACCACGGCAAAGACCCTGTCCGACGTTAGATCTTGCGCTGGGAGGGACCCCAGCTGACTGGCAACCGTTTTGTAAGTCCGATTCAGGCTGTTGATCACCATGAAGCAAAACACTTCCTCCTGCAGACGGAAATTGCGTTCCACCATCTGCTGATGCAGAAATTTCATTTCCGTCAGGTGCGCTTGAACATCTCCATCAGGCGCAAGCCTCAGGTTAGTCAGCTTTTCAAAATACAGCAACGCTGAAGAACGGGCATCTCTCTGATGTGTCCTTCTCAGCGTGTCCCAAACATCTTTCGCGTGCTGTAAATCTTGTATATGAATAAGCTGAGAGTCTGACACGCACAGAATTATAGCGGTTCTGGCCTTCACATCCTGTGACTCCCAAGCACGCGTTGGTGCTGCAGGGATGGGGTTCTCAATCACCCCAAACAGTCTCTGATTCTGCAGCAGGGCCTTCATCTTAATAGACCAAGATGCATAATTGTCACTGGTCAAGAGGGGTGGAGAAGGCAGGCTTCCCTTCTTGACATCCATTTTGAGTCCTTGCATTGACTCTCAAACACAAGCCTCTAAAATCCAATAGCTGGCTTGTTTACACTCTGTGCACCTGGCAGCTCTAACACTGGCCGCTTGGAAAGTCCCTTCCAACAGTTCCTTTGTAAGGGCCTAGTCAAAACACGAGCTGTTTTAGCCTCTCTGGGCATAGCCTGACTTCCAGCCCTTATCTTGAAACTGGCCTGCGTTGCTAAGCAACCACATTCCTTTCCTTGGACAGGAAAAACCACAGGAATGTTTGGAATGCAGACTCTTCTCTCTCGGAGCTGTTTTTCCCAAACGTTGCTCCCATGAAGCAGAGAATTAATCCATCTGCATTCACACTCTTAAGCCCGAAAATCTCATACCTGGGCTCCGTAGCTTGGCTTTCAGCTTCTTCTGGTGAGCTCCTGGCTGCAGAGAATCAGCCTCCATCTCAGGCTTCCATGGAGAGGGATGAAAATAGCAGCTCTGCTCCTATTTCTGCAGACTTCCATGGATCGTAGAAACCAGCAGCTCTGCTACCACTGTTGGAATTCAGGCTCGGTCAGAGGTATGTGCCTATCTCTCCAGGCACCGGCTGAATTCTTTCGACCTCCCTCCGGCGACTCCCGGCAGGAAAAACACACGAGGTCCGTTCCGGCGATTTTCCTCAGGCTGTGAGAAAAACACACCAACCGCTTCTCCTCCTCCCTGCTCTCCAGCATATCCCCAGGGAGGGGAATCAGACACAGACAGAAATGAATCTACATGTTTTTATTCCTGTCTTCAGCAGTCAAACAGTAAAAGATGTCTGCTCTCTTCAACAAACAGAGAGAAACTCCAAACTCCACCCATGTACATCCTGTACAGGTCATATGACACACACACTGAGCTAACATCCGGTGCTCAGTACAGAATGGACTGCCCCTTTGTTTCCATGGCAACAGTCACATACATCCTGTCTGGCTTTGCAGCCACAAGCAGCTGTCTGAGCTGCTGGAGCCTTTGCTTGCTGCAGCATTGCTGCTTTAGAATAACAGAAGCAGGCCTGGCTACTTCAACAATGGAGTCCTCCATTGGATTTTAACCCTTTCTGGATCCATGAATTAGAATGGTCTCAGTCATGCAACCTAACACACATAACCCGCCAACTTACAACAATATGTTAACTCTCTCTTGCTGCAATCATTGATGCTGTAAAATACTTGACTTTTGCTGGTTTGTTCTCTGTATCTCTTATCTCTCACAATTCGTTTTAATCTTTTCCCGGAGTGCTTATTGCATATTACTGCTTAGCTATCACCGCAAACATATTGCTACCACTTTTCCACATTTTGACAAGCCACATAAGGAGCAAAAAGTGGCTCCTTTTTGTGAATCATAATGAGCCTCCCCAAAATAACCAAGACAGTGATTTTTGCAAAGCTTTACCCATTAATGTAGAAGGAAAAAAGAAAAAAGAAATATATCTGACATTTTTGGGTTTGCTAAGAACCTCTCCCACATGCGAAAGATTGCTCTTAATGCAGGGCAAAATTAAGTTCTAATAGCCCGCATTTTACCTTAATCGTTCTGAATTATCATTGCTCCTTGCAGAAAGGCTCTCAGGTCTGGTGACTCGGCAGCAGATAAAAAGGTTAGAAAACATGTACCTGACAAGTGCATCAAAACTCAAAGCAGGTGCTACCTGCTTTTGCAAATTTTTGAAAGGTCGGTCATGATGAAGCAAGTCCGCATCCTCAGTCAGCATCATGCTTTTGTGTAACTTTGTCACACTTACTAGAGAAATAATGGCAAGTGAAGAACTTGGCAAGTGAATAACAGGGTAATAAGTTTATTATTAGCTACCACAGGCACACACGACTAGCCTCTAATCGGGACTGGCCAGAAAATATTGTTGCCTCAGCCCCCCCCCCGTCACTCATCCCTTGGCCCTCCAGCTGTTCTGGGACTACAATTCCCATCATCCCTGCCCACTGGTCCTGTTAGCTAGGAATGATGGCAGTTGTAGTCCCAAAACAGCTGGAGGGCCAAGTTTGGTCATGCCTGCATATATACCAAAGCCAGCTGGGCAGGTGATGAGTTGGCACATTCCACCACACCTGAGGGCTGTAGGCTAGCTTAGAGGATGCTGGGCATGCCGTGTGGTACCCACAGCTCTGACCTGCAACACTTCATCATGGCTGCCTGCCTCCACCCCCGACCCCAAGTGATTTAATAATCAAGGCCTTTTCCTAGGGAACTCTAAAGATCATAGTTCTATGAGGAGAATAATCCCTTTATAAACTACAGTTCCCAAGATGCTTTGGAGGGAGCCATTACTGTTTAAAGTGGCATGGTACTTTAAGTATGTAAAGTACAGATGACACACATGTGGGCTCATAAATATACTGGTTCCATTTTAAGAACGGTCTACACAGTGCCATTTTTCTAGAAAAAAAGAGGTGCCAGAACTCACCATGAACGCTTCTCTTGCTCTCTTAGAATGGCAATGGTGCCCACCTAAGAGGTGCCAGAACTGAGTTCCAGTAAGTTCCAGCTGAAAAAAAGGCCTGGGTGGGTCTAGGAATATTTTTTCAATATCATTTTGAAGCACCTCTCCCTCCCTCCCTCTCTCTCTCTCTGTTGTATTTACTACTTTCCCCCCATTTCCCCCCCCCCCTCTTATCTGACCTAAGCATTAGGGGCTTGAGGAGGGGGGCTGTCAACCTGCAGCAAGACCCTCTGACGTTATCAACTGCAGCTTAAACCTCAGTTTATCTTTTCAACCAAAAATAAATCCACGCTAATAAAATAAAAACCCTTTTCTGCAAAACCAGTTAAAAAAACAGTTACCTTAGCGACATTTAAGAATTCATTGCAGCCCCTCCCTGCCAGCTATAATGTCAACATGCCTTTGATTTAGGAACGACAGTTCCTATGACAACTGATGCATGTAGATAGAAGAGAGTCTGGACTCTCCCAAAATGTCAAAAGCGTATGTTGACACATAGGTTAAAAAACAGGAAGGAGCGGAGTATCCAGTGCAAATATAGTCTATATGTATTTGCCACCCTGGGTTCCTTTAGAAGGAAAGGCAGTATATAAATTCAAAATAAATAATAGTAATAGTAATAGTAATGCCAAACCTTTTTGAAATATGGTGCTGGAGGAGACTCTTGAGAGTCCCATGGACTGCAAAAAGATCAAACCTATCCATTCTGAAGGAAATCAGCCCTGAGTGCTCACTGGAAGGACAGATCCTGAAGCTGAGGCTCCAGTACTTTGGCCACCTCATGAGAAGCGAAGACTCCCTGGAAAAGACCCTGATGTTGGGAAAGATGGAGGGCACAAGGAGAAGGGGACGACAGAGGACGAGATGGTTGGACAGTGTTCTCGAAGCTACCAACATGAGTTTGACCAAACTGTGGGAGGCAGTGGAGGACAGGAGTGCCTGGCGTGCTCTGGTCCATGGGGTTATGAAGAGTCAGACACGACTAAACGACTAAACAACAACAATGCCAAAAATATCCATCAGATCTGGAATTCTGCTTGAAAAACTCCAATCAGACTACTTAAATTAGTTAATTAGAATGCCATATACAAAATATCTACAGAGGATTCGGATATTGGAAGACGGTAGGTGTACAAAGCAGAAGAGGCCATGAAGAGAGGGGCTGAATCACTGTAGCCTCGATGTCCCAGCAGTCTCAAAGTAGGAATTACCGAAGCAGCTCATCCATAAGGACAGACACGCACACCCCAACACGAGCTGGTGTGTTGCTGTTGCTTGCTGAGAAGGAGAGTTTGACGTGGTGCGGGCACACCAGCAGGAGCACTGGATTGGCTCTGCCGTCACACCCACACTGCGCTGACCTCCCTGACATCTCCTCCCTCTCCCTATCCCAGTGTGTGACATTGTCATTTTTGTAGCGATTGAACGGCAATCCATTTTATTGGCAGAGATGGGGAACTAGCAATCATAGATGAAGAACAATACAGTGGTACTTCAGGTTACATACGCTTCAGGTTACAGACTCTGCTAACCCAGAAATAGTGCTTCAGGTTAAGAAATTTGCTTCAGGATGAGAACAGAAATCGTGCTCCAGTGGCGCGGCAGCAGCAGGAGGCCCCATTAGCTAAAGTGGTGCCCCTGCTGCCCAAGAGGTGAAAAGGGCACCTAAAGGGGTTTGTTTCCTTTGCAAATGAGAGTGCTGGAGGCTCACCGTGCTGCCGTACTATTTTCTGTATTTACAAATGTACAAGCTGAGCAAAGTGCAGGCAAATACATTCCCAGACCTAACCAGTGTACAGGGACTTCTGGCAGTTCCAAGGACCCTGAAAACCCCATGAATGGCAGCTGGGTCTTTAACAGCCATTTAAAATTTCACGAGGGGGGAATCTCAAGACCCAGAATTCAGATATGCCCCGCAGGCCTCTCTGGACCTCAGAGCTCTCACCAGGTCACATCCAATCTCCCCAGGCAACTAGCCACTGCCCAAAGGCAGCATTTACATGCATTGCTCCGCCCACTTTTGCCTCAGGCCCCACCCACCAGTACACTTCTCTGAAATGGACTTTTGCCCAAGGGCATTGTGGGAAATTTTAAATGGTAGGATCACAACTGTCTGCCACATTAACCAACTCACACTGTCACCAAGATGTTTTCTGCCAGAACAGAGGTGGATAGACAGTAGTTCTGGACCTACCGTTAGTTCTTGGGAAGATTGGCGATAGATGGGCAATGATTCCTGACCAGTTACAGCAACAAAATTATTCCACCTCCATGAGGAAATGTAGGAAACCAGGAGTTGATTTTTGTGTGGAAGAGAAGTGAGCGCTATTCAGTTATGATACTCAAAACAAACCCCTGGGCTCCATGCATGCCCTCCAACATTTCTCCGATGAAAATAGGGACGCCCCATTCCCTAATGATAATTTTACTATTTATACCCCACACATCTTACTGGGTTGCCCCAGCCACTCTGGGCAGCTTCCAACATATATAAAAACATAATAAAACATTTAACATTTTTTTAAAAATACTTCCCTATACAGGATTGCCTTCAGATGGCTCAGGGGTCAGATAACTCCATACCCTCCAACATTTATCCAGTAAAAATAGGGACATCCTAAGGAAAAGTGGAACATTCCAGGATCAAATCAGAAACCGGGAGGGCTTCTCCAAATCAGGGATGTCCCTGAAAAATAGGGACACTTCAAGGGTGTGCACATGTGAAGAGGGCTTCTTCTTGTAGCCCAGACACATAAATACAACTTGCATTTTGCAATGTTCTATTTGTTTCTGGCTATCCCTGCACAACCCCTCTGCTACAAAAATTGTTGGGACAAATGAAGCACATAGTCACTTGCATACGTCAGAGACCTTGCAAGGCAGAGAAGCCAAACAATAATATAAAACATGGCTGGGGAACCTGAGCCAGATCGACTACAGCTCCCATCATTCTTGATCAAATGGCCATGCTGACTGGGGCTGACTGGGGAGCTGGAGTCTGCTAACAACAGGATGGTTCCCCATCCTAAGTCTAAATGGGAACAAATGGACCACAGCAAACCATTGACTTGAGAACAAGCCACACTTCTGTACTATGTACAAACTCAGGAAACTGTGGTTTGTTCTAGCCAGAGTTAATTTAAGCAACCCAGGAGTAAGTCATGTATTCTGATGGCCTGGTTTGTTTCAACTAATTTTGGCTAGAATAAATCACAGTTCCCCAGGTGAGTGCATAACATACAGTTGTGTGTTGTGTGTGTCTGTGTGTGGTTTTTTGGAAATAAAATTTTATTTGATTTTCCAAAGTATAAACATACAACAAAACCAATTCCGAATCTAATTATCAAGATTACTCTGAATCTCCTGACTTCCTCCCATCCCTTCCATTAATTCTGTTTTCAACTGCATATCAATACTTCTCCATTTTTTCATCTTCTTAGATTATCTATACATTCTGTTACATTACAGGGGTGTTTAAAATCCTGTTAATGTTTTGACCTGTTTATAGTGATTTTGTATATACATTATAAACATTTCCCATTCTTTATTTAAATTTATTGTCTTTTTGATTCCTGAGCTTCCCAGTTAGTTTTGCCATTTTGGCATAGTCCATCAACTTGATTTGCCATTCAGTTGTGTTGTGTTTTTGTTCTAAAGTGGAAGCTTTCACTTGCCTCCTCTTACACTCAAAGCCACAGCTCAGTGGTACAGTGGTACAAACCCTGGTATTATTATTATTATCTTCTTCTTCTTCTTCTTCTTCTTCTTCTTCTTCTTCTTCTTCTTCTTCTTCCTCTTCTCTTCTTCTTCTTCTTCTTCTTCCCTTCAACCAAAGATCTCAGGGCTAGTTAAATGCACCAACGTGATCCAAAGGGAGAAAGGGATGGGAAGAGGAACCTGTGAGCATAAAGTTAGAGATGTGTTCTCTTACTCCTCTACCGTTATCAGACCTCGGTCCCTCCCAGTACAGTTGGAGACAGCTGGCAGTGGGTCAGACCAAGAATGAAACAAGTAGGAGGCTAGACTTCTGCTAAGGTACATGAAAGGAAACTCATTTTTGTATTTATAGGCAATGAAACTTTTGTGCGGTTCAGGAGCTTATTAGCTGAGACACGAGATAAGCCAAAAAAGGGCACATAAACTCATGCAATCTGCTGGGATTCCGAACAAACTTGAGCTAAAAATAACCCCTCATTATGACATCTACAAATTCAAAAGGTTGTTTATATTGTGATCACACAACACTTGAGTGGCTTTTTTGTTTGCTTGCTTGCTTGCTTGCTTGCTTGCTTTTATTGCTAACATTTAACTTTTTGGCTCAGTTTTCTGTACACTTCTTTGCTTTCCTCACTCCATTTTTCACCTGTGTTTTTTAATTTGCACTTCTTGTTCAGAAGATTACTGCTGGAAATGCGCTAATAAAGTTCAAGCAGGGACAACAAAATATCCAACTGAAGGTGTCATTTGTATTGGGCCAATACCCCAATGAAATACATGAAAGAAGAATCAATAAAGGGAAGTTGGGGGAACTGATGCAACAGAGCAAAAGACTGGGGAGTTTTTCAAAAACAGAGACTAAGAAGTACTTCCAAAAATCTATAGTATGAGATGTGTCACTTCTAAATCCTGCTAATGCTTGAAGATAAGACAATGGAAGGGAGCCATCTTAAATTATGCATATATTTGCATTAAATCTAGTTCTTTCATTCTATTTATAGACACAGAACATATGAAAACCAATTTACATGTTAGTAACTTTCAGAAATGGCTTGAAATATTTGCATAATTTAGCCCAAGATGCTGTGTGCAAATTAGACATGCCCCTTATTTTGTAGAAAGTAGTTATATATTTCAACTAACAAGCAGGCTGTGGGAGAACTTTGTGAGGACTACAAACCAACCAGAGGATAATTAAATGGTTGTTGTTCTCCTGCAGGACTGGCCCTACCTTTAGGTAGAGTGAGACCACTGTTCCAGGCAGTGGGTGCTGGGGGAGGGGGTCAATGGTTTTGAGAGAGGGAGGTGTTTAAAATAAATAAAAGGATAGGAAAGTGTCTTCCTACAATATCTCTCCAGACTTAAATTTTTAAAGGAAGGCAGACTGGACTCTGCCTTTCTGACTTCTGAAAGTCAAAAGGAGAATGCTGCAGATTTGGTTTCAAGCGATTATGCAACAGGAGAATGTTATTAAAGGGAGCAGGCATAGGCCAAGTACAGACTCTTAACTGAATGCCAGAATTCACCACTAAAGCGTTTTGTGAAGGAAATTTCAGAGTGAAAAGCCTGGAACAAGAACACTACAAAACAAAGAACACCTGATAGAACAGAACAGCCTGAAAGTATCTATATTTGATACTGAACATTTGCAGGCTGTTCACAATAACAATAATGCAAAAGATGACTATGCAAACAAATACTCCGGTTGTGGTCTTCATGGGGTATCAGAGGAGCTGTACATGAAGATCCAAAGCATTGATCCTGAGACATTGTGCAAGTAAAACGCGTGCTCTAGCAGTGAGTGACAGCTCCTTGCTAAGCCCTTCCCGAGTTTGTAACTTTTTCCAGGAAACAGATGATTCGACACTGTGGAAAGCAGGTTGCTAGTACATATGGGCCCTTGCCCTGTTCTAGCAGGAACTCGTATGCTTTCTTAGGGGTGTAAACCATGCCTGATCACCTCTTAAAACAGTTTTCCTGAAATACATCATGCAACCATTTTGTTTTACCTGAGGCAACTGATTTCAATCAAAGTCCTACTGAGGCATTCACCAAAGTTTCATGTTGTAAAGAATCATATGAGTGGGTGCAGGAGAATGCTGCCAAGCTCTGCCCCTCTGGTGCAACTTCAGTATTCCATGTACAGTTCCTCACTAATCTTAGAGTGAAAATTTGCAGCAGGGAGTCTATTCTATTCACGGGCCTGCCGAATCTGGGTTTCAAATCATGCAGGGAGCCTCCAGAAGCAGAAGGTGCTCCCTGCTTCAAACTCTCGCCCTTAAACTCATGGAGAGTTCTAAATTGAGTAGAATTGATGTGCCACAGGGGGTAGATCTTGGCAGCGCACACCCCATGCCTCCCTGCATAATTGCTTACACGAGGCTGCATTGAACAGCCAAATAGGGCTACAGACTGATTCCTACACAGAGGTGTCATGCGAAAGCACTTAAAGAACTTATGTTTCTTAGGAATAATTGCATGATAGGTCGCATAGGAGTCAAAGATACACTTGCTCTTTCCTGATCATCCAGATCACTTTTTAAATGTTATCTCCCATCCAAATGACACGTTTGCTCATGTTTTTACACTGGGATCCAGCTCGATCCAGCACTCTGATTACATGACTAACGAGAGCTACACTAGTGACATTTTGAAATATACACATCACTGTGCTTTACTTTTGTAAAACAATAAGCCCACCAGAAGAACAAAACTGACAGATGGCTGGCAAACAACATCACTGAGAGTGATGTGCTCAGAGGAGGTGGTAGTAATCCAAAATGATGTGCAGGTCGCAGCTCAAGTGTTGTTGAAGTGCAAAAGGCAGCATTTTGAATGACCTCAGTGGACTTCAGAGCAGGTTTCTATAGTCCTGACAGGTATAAAGGTTTAGCGCTGCGTCTGGCATAACACAGTTCTCAAGATCCTTTACCCCTGCCCTCCACATTCATCCATATATATACACACACACATACACGTTCTCAAGAAAAACACCACAATTTCCCAAATGGTACACATTCTCTCTTTCCGATTCAGTCCTAGTAAACATCGTTTCTGTTTGCATTGTTGAGCCCCATTACAGCTAAACTACTGTTCAGAACCACCAACTGGTCCTGAATGTGACAGCCTGTTGCCCAAGAAATATGGATTCTGACAGTGCCTGCATTTTTAGACTTTTTGTATCTTTTGTACAACTCAAAGACCTGGCAATTTCATCCTTTTTTCCCCAATTGCACATCACCCAAATAGTGATATTTTAATCCAACGCTATTCAGTGCCTTCCTTGTTACTCTGGAGAGATACAAAGTTATTTGTATTGATTGAACCCTCCTAGGTGGGCGGGTTTCACTCTTTAAAAAACACACACACACAGTCTAATATTAGGCTTTGTATGTTGCAAAGTAAACTTTTCCCACATGTAGGGCAAGCGGTTTCTATAGAAACGAATGCTTTTCCCATTCCACATTAGAGTTGCTATAGCAACATATCAAGAGTTATAGAAATATGTAAGAGAAATTAACTTCTCAATCGTGTTCTCCTCCTCCTTTTTTTTCTGTGCCCCTTCAATTTTCTAACTATGAAGCCTTCATTTGTTCTCATAGTTTTCGAGTATGCAAGATGTTTTCCCAGAACAGAAAAGCAGTTCTCACCAGGTCCTACTTCAATTCACGTCTTCGTGTGTTTCTTCAGCTGAATTAAATGACCCACTCCAAATGGATTGAGCACTTCATGTGATGCATTCAGGTAACAAGCCCAGATCAGCTAAATTGTGCCTATTTAGAGTGGAGTACCTAGTCACAGAACATGGTTATAATAATATAGTTATATGGCGGACTCCAAAAGGTGACTCACACTATTGTGCTGGAAGAGAGCATGGATTGAAATGTTCATATGCAAGAAGGTGCTGGCCTGCGGGCAATAACATGGCCTTGTGTTTTGCTTTACAGACTGCGGTCCTCTTAGGTAAGGAAATATTTGTATTATCCTTCCTTCACACACGCTAGTAAGTGACGTAGCAGAGCAAATCCCCTCTAGACTCATGGAAGCTAGTTGATTAGATTCGTTGGAATCTTTACAAGATGACTAATCCAATCTGGGTTGCCCAGATGGATTACTCCTGGTGTCCCCTTTTCTCCCTCTTAAAATACAATAAAGACTCATAAGACTGTCTTTAAAAGTATAACAATAAGTTTACTCACAAGTTGTTCACAGTACACATCCTAGAAGGCAGGCTTACATCCTTTTTGAGGATTGGCCAAAGTGCTGCTGGCTGAGAGCCGGCAGACAACAAAATGGATGAGATTTAACTTAGAGTTGAATCGACCAGAGAACAAAATGGCTGTGTGACTCTGCTTTTATAGGGTCACAAACATCTGCTAAGTCACTTATAGCAGGGACAGGAAGTTACACATCCCACTGTCTCTGTCCACTCTAGGAAATAAAGCATGTTGTAACTGACTGTACCGATGTAACGCATCCCACACTCTGTTAGGAAGCTTCTTCTATTTGAAGGGCTTTCTGATCCATGCCCAGTTTAAAGATGAAGAACCACCCTCACTCCTCTGTTGGGGAGGAGAAAATTGTAAACAGTAAGGTCCGAAGGAAAGGAGGTACAGAAAAATACAGACAATGATAATTAACTTTATTAGCAGCAGACAACACAGACATCCTGGCATTGATAAGCCAATAAACGCATGTAGTGTGATAAATATCCACCATGCTGATTCAGAACTGAACCCCTTGATGAACTGTAATTCAGTGGTTTCATGCAGTCTCTCCTTTTGAAGCTCTTTTGTTCAAATAAGCTCTTTTGTTAAGATTCATTGCAGGGTATCCTGAGAGGTTGAAATGTTTGCCCATTTATTGAACTTTTTCATAGGGGTTGGCCAGGATGTAGTTCACAAAAGCTTAGGCCGCAATATATTTGTTGGCCTGTTAGGTACCACGAGAGTCCTTGTTGCTCTTGGGACTTGTGTTTCTCAGATAGGTGGTCTTCATGTCATCATTGCATGCTTTCTTTCCCAGCCTAAGGCCAACAGAAATAAGGTTTTAAATCCTCCTCTAAGCCAAGCATTTCTTGCATAATCAAAAGCCCATTACACCTGACATCATTAAAATTACGAATTGACCTAGCTTTTGATTAGTACTGCTGATTTATGAATAATACATTGTTGCTGAAAATGCCGACTTCTCCCCTTTCCTTCATCTCAAAAACTCAACCATTGTGAGAATCCAGTGGGTTTTGTTTTGTTTTCTAGCTTAGGCTTCAAGCTTCTAGCTGTCTCGCACTGATAACAATTGCAGTGACTCTCATTGAATTGCTACAGAATAAGAAGTTACCTTCCGGATAAGGTCAATGTTCTATATCGTCCAACATCCAACTCACACTATGGCCAACCAGATGCCTCTGGGAAACCATCAAGCAGAACTTGAGTACAAGAACAACTCTCCCCTAATGTGATTCCCAGAAACTGGCATTCAGAAGTTATAATGCCTCTGAGAAAATTCAGTTCTTTGAGGATGGCAACTTCTGGTTACTTCGAGGCAAATGCAGCTCAGAAAGTTCACCCACATTTGAAAGAATCTGGCTAATGGGCCCCACAGGAATAGTAGGCCAGGGGGGTGATAGAACCCAGCTGAAATGCATTTGTATCTGTTGGACTTACAATCTATGAAATTATATTCAGTAATGATTAAAGAACCAAACTCTCACTAGAGTCAATTAAATGTTATTATGTCTACACACTGCCAGGGTGTAGCTTCTCTTTCCATATAATAAAATTAGGGCAGAAATAATTGGTGACCTATTTCAAATATGTTTTCTTATTGTTCTGAGCATGGCTTGTGAATGATAAACACTGCAGCTTCCTACATGCTTAAAATAGCTAATCAATAAATTTATAAATCAATGAATTATATAATAAAACCCCAACTTACATGGAATAAAACTACAGGAAGACCACCATCCTGTGGTCTTACTTTCCCAAGAGCATAATTTCTCACCCAATGTTTCAACCTGGTCTCCAAATTATTTCATAATTATATCAATAGTGGCTGGTCAATTAAAAAAACGTAAATTAAATTCATTGCGTATTTGAATAATAGCTAAGGAAATAAGCTTGAAAAATATGTAATATCCTATTTATTGCATCATCTGGAAACTCACAACAATGGGAGCTGCCTATTCAGCCAGAAAATGAATGAGTCTGATTGTATATGCTGCTTTCTTACATGCTTTGGACAACATAAAGTGCTGTATTAGATTAGTTAGTCTAATTTTGTTGGACTTCCTAAATCTAGTAAAAGTTGTAGGATCCAATTTCCTGCAAAATTAAATGAGAGCAGACCTATATCTTTTTCTTTTTTTTTTACCTTCACTTCCATGGACAGGGTTGAGGGTGGAATGAAGTGCAAGGAATAGTACGTAAATAGTTAAAAAAAAGAATTGCGACTGGCCAGATAGTGAGAAGAATTTAGTTTACAAAATACACGAGAGTGAAGTGGGAAAGACGCTTGCTCAGCCTGGCAAAGAGTGCATTTGACACTGAATGCTATTAAGGAATCCAACTGAAATCCCAGCTTTCATGTGGAAATGTTGAGGTCTCTTTTATTTTGCATCAAATTTTGCCACAGGAAGTAAGAGGAAGCTGACTCAACACCTCATAGCTGCATAACTTTCAAAAGTCCTGAGCACTTCCATTTTCTGGCTTCTGGTCAATCCCACTACTGCAGTGGAGGGCAGAGGCCACTGATGTTAATCTATTCTTTGGAAATCAATTGTGGGACAAGCCTGAACAGTCTCATTCTGGAGTGTATTGTGATGCAACATCAGCAGCTGTTGACATTTATTCCATAATTCCAGTGGCTCTCCTTTAAAATAATACCCCCCCCCCTTCTCTAGGGTTCAGATTGCACTCACTGCCACAATGCTTTTCCTGGTGATTTATGAGCATCTGAGGAAGAATTATTATTAGTATTATCATCATAATCATCATCATTTTAATTTATTTATTTGGTTTTTCAAATTACAGCTTTACAATCACATATCCAACATACAACATAAAAACAAGATTCCAAAGAATCTCCTGGACTTCCCTCCTCCAAGATTAGGATTATCATAAAAGATGCAGGAGGAAATGACCAACAATAGGACCCACAAAGGGGAGGAGGGCATGTGAGGATCTTTAAAAATTGCAGAATCTGGTTCTGTTGTATAGTCAGTGGCAAGATATGGTATATACAGTGTTAGTAGAGCCACAGCAGGTCTGAGTTTTCCATGTGCTAGTTTACAGTTAACTCACAAATAAATCTGTGCCTTCTTCACGACATTATCCAGCTGGATAGAAGATTAACTGAAGTAACACTTTCTGCTACAATGCTGTCCTAGATCTAGGGTGCTAGAGCCTGCCAGTGAATGGTAGAAATTAATAAACAGTAGTGTGGTAAGAATTCACTTCTACACTACCTCGATCATTATCCAGGTGAGACCACCTTTTAAATAAACCACAGAACCTAGGAAACTGTTTTCAAGCCCAGCATCCAGATTAGGGACCTGGCATTTATTATAGCCATTGCAATAGGACAGAGCTCCCTCAACTCAGCGTGCCCGCTAACAAGGTCTGCCCTGAGGCACTTCAGAACAAAAGCTTATATAGTAGTTCAAACTCAGCAAACAAAGAGTCATAAAACATCTTCACATACATTAAGAAAGGTTACAGGTCATGGGGATAACATGTATGGCAGGCTTCCTCAAACTCGGCTCTCCAGATGTTTTGAGACTACAAATCCAGTCATCCCTGACCACTGGTCCTGCTAGCTAGGGATCATGGGAGCTGAAGGCCAAAAACATCTGGAGAGCCGAGTTTGAGGAAGACTGATGTATGGTGTCTTCCTGCTCTCCACTTCCCTTGGTATCACCTTGGGGTTGACCAGAGGTGCGTAGGCCTTTTGCCCATTTTAGATATCGGATGCCCCACGTTGCCCTGGCAATGTGGCCTATGATTAGTTTTTACTGAGATTCTTCCATCTATCTTTCAGGAAGCTTCCAAGGATTTCTGATCGACACCCTTGTACTAACTCATAACTGACATCGGAAAGCATTCTGACATTTGTGCCTCTTTTGGGGTCAGATAAGAAGTGATGGGATCCAGCGTAGGAGGGAGAGACTGAAAAATGCAGAACATAGGCTCCCCATCCCTGGCTTGAAGCCTAGCAGAAGCAGCCAACTGGAAGGAGTGCCACTGCAGACCAGGCTTACCTGGATGATGAGGGGATGATGAGACAGGGTGGTGGTAAGGTTGGAGTGGTTTGGGTGTGCTAGTAGAGGCCCACCATCACTGAAACCATGGCCCACCTCCTCACTGTCCCAGGGCATGGCAGTGATGTGCTGGCCATTGTTCCCGATGGTCTTCCCAAGTTTGAGCCAAGAATACTTGCTCCTGCAGCAGGAACACAGCCTAAACTGAATGTGTGTTGCCCTCCTTTCCACAGCTAAAGTCACCAGCAGCCTATTTTAGAAGAAATCTTCTCCCCATCCTTATTTTTTATGCCCTCCTAATGTCCCTGCCTTTCATTTTGTTTCAGCCGCTGTCCTCAGATGTACATGTTCATTTCAAGTGCTTCCAAGTCAACCCTGAAGTTAAATAATCTCCCCGCCCCCCAATTCTTTCAAGCGTCTTATGGACATGCTTTCCCAGGCTCACAAACCTTAGAGAAGAGGCAGTGAGCAAAATCGAAATGGAAGCATCTGAGACACAAAACACAATTGAACATTTGAGACACAAAACACAATGCCTTGAATAAGAAAATCTTTTTCCTGGGAAATGAAATCATGGTGACTAACAAGAAGGATGGCATACTTTTTTGTTTCTGGCAGCTTCTATTCCCTTGAGAAGATGATTGGGAAATGACTAAAATGAGCAAGATCTGCCTCTTGGGAATCTCAGTAGAGAAAATGACCTGGAGTTTGATGTTACAAGAGGCCGAAACCAAGGTAGACATCCTGCAGAACCAACTAATATATGAATTTCCACTACCCTGAATTATACTATTAGACTGCCGTCATTCTGAGGTCTTGGCAAGGCATGGTCTATGGGTGGTCTCCACAGTTACAGTGACAACATCCAAGTATCTGTGGACAGAGTAACATACAGTGGTACCTCAGGTTAAGAACTTAATTTGTTCTGGAGGTCCGTTCTTAACCTGAAACTGTTCTTAACCTGAAGCACCACTTTAGCTAATGGGGCCTCCCTCTGCCACTGAACAATTTCTGTTCTCATCCTGAAGCAAAGTTCTTAAGCCCAGGTACTATTCTGGGCTAGTGGAGTCTGTAACCTGAAGGGTCCGTAACCTGAAGCATCTGTAACCCAAGGTACCACTGTATAGTCACCAAGCTAAAAGAGTTAACAAGGTGGATTTACCCACATCAGTTTCAAGCTACAGATAGAAATTCTGCAGATCTGACATCTGGACTTTAGTCCTTGGTGCTGAAGGAACAGATTACCCAAACCTGACTGTGCAGTCACCCGAACCGGGCCCCAAAATTCCCAAATTCTTTCTTCAAGGATCCATTGGCTAAAATCCATTAGCTTGAGCTGTATAACACAAACCCAGCTGAATAAACACAGCCTTCTCCTTTATCAGTCCATAAAGACTTAATGGGTGGCCTTGTCAGTTCCAAGGGAAGACGGGATGGCGGATCTAGGTCTTATCGTGTCGGTTATAACTATCCTGACCACGCTGATGCACAGACCTTGCAAGACAGGCCTGTCAGCCCCCGCACCCGGGGATGGCGCCAGGAGTACTCCTATAGCTGGGTGACCTTTGTACCCCAAGATAAGAGTACAGAAACAGGAAGGTCTGTTCATGCTCAAGGATGCTCAAGGATGCAAACTTATGTGTACAAACACATACAAGGCTGGATTCCTGGGGAGGGGGAAAGGGGACCTGAAGGGGATATAAGCTGTATGTAACTGCTCTTTAAGTGTGCTTGCTGTGACTGATCACGCAATGCCTTTCTGCTATCCGGAAAGCAGAAATAAACTCTTTCTCTGAACCAACCCTCGGTGTCCATTGACTCCTTCCTCCCTCCCGGGAGCAACGCTCACCCAACCAATGGGAAGGGTCTGAAAAGGCTACATTTCCTTTGGCTGGTGTGCTTCCTCCCCGCTGCCTCCCACCCATTTCCCATTCCCAATCCGAACATGTGTCAAATACTTGCCATATAAAACAACCAAGGAAGTGTTAGCATTTCACTCCTCCGTTGCTGATGTGTGACTGTTACATCACGTCACATATCTGTGTTTACTTTCTAGGCTGAAAA
Organism: Podarcis cretensis; assembly: GCF_951804945.1. NCBI lineage: Eukaryota > Metazoa > Chordata > Lepidosauria > Squamata > Lacertidae > Podarcis > Podarcis cretensis. The sequence continues at coordinate 19,211,049 of NC_137175.1, forward strand.
GCCTGAAAATGGAAGTGGGCCTTACCTCTTCCGCTCTGCTGTGTTTTTGTACTTTTTACTTTCTGTTCTCTCTGGGAGCTAGAGGGAGAGAACGCCATGATCGTTTGTCCTGCAAATATTGCTGAATAAAAGCTTAGAATGAACACACAATTCTCCACTTCATTTCTGCTGATCTCTGCTGAGTGTGTGTGCACATAGGCATCTGCTATGTGTCGCTGGAGCATCCTGGGTGTTATGTACTGAGTTGAATAGGATCCAAAAGGCAGCAGTCTGATTGGTCCTAGAACAATAGGGTCCAGAATGCAGTAGTCTGATTGGTCCTAGAACAATAGGGTCCAGAATGCAGCAGTCTGATTGGTCCTAGAACAATGCAGCAGTATGATTGGTCTGCAGGAGTCACCCAATCCAGCTCCAGGTGGAAATGAATCCGCAACCTGATTGGCCTACAGGAGAATCCCAGAATTAGCCAATCACGTGCGGCCCATTGTGTAAATAATGTATATAAAGCAGACATTTTAGGGGAACTTTCATTCCTCACTACTATGAGCTGAATAAAGTGCATGAAATCCACACTCAACTCCGAGTATATTTCACCGGGACTGTTGATTTATGGACGTCCTGGAGCTGCGCAACACCAGGAGGCCTGGAGAGATTTGTCTCATCCCAGGGGCTGCGTGAGCCCCCAGGGGCGTATCCTGACAGGAAGGACATCTATTTTTACCGGTGTAACATAGGCATGCAGATTGCCTGAAGATTTAACTTAGCATGCTGGCAGGAGCGTGTTGCCTACAGAGATGCTTCATAGGAAGCATAAGATCCTTGTCCAAAAATATCTTAGAAGGCAATCACATTAAGAGAGAGCTTACGGTATTTGAGGTTAATTACAAAAACAAACAGGGATAGGTAAAAATATATCAGCTTTTACTTAAATCAAATACAGGACAGATAACAGAATACATAGTGAAGGGAGCACAAAATGCTAGGCAGAATATTCCTTTGGATATTTGGGGACGTCTCTGGAAATCATCTCATAAATTTTCATTAAATATGAGCATAAGAGAAAATGCTTCAAAGGCATCAGGAAACAGTGCATCATTCCAGCAAAGATAAGCAAATTTGGTGAAAATTGTCCATCTTTGGGCTGGAAATGCCACAAAGAGTTAGGGGACTTTTTCATATGTGGTGGAAGTGTAAGATGATGGACAGTCATTGAAAGATAACAAAAAAAACAGTTTCCAAAGATTTTAGGAGAGGAGGTCCCACTTCACTTTATATGGTTTTTATTAAATTCTGTTGAACAATCAATGAGGTCAGAAGATAAAGAGCTGGTTTCTTTTGTGGCCACTATGGCCAGAATTCTCTACACAAAATACTGGAGATTACAAACTGTACAAAAAATTAAAGAATGGGTTGAAAAAAGGGGGGATTTCACAGCTACAAATTCACATATTTTCTAAAATGTTGAGAAAGAACAAAGAGAAGAGAACCTTTTGGCAAGGTGGCAGAAATTTATTGATCTTAGAAAGAGATATGCTTTAGAACGAAATACTATTTATGGATTTACAATGCACTAATATTTGAATTATGAAAAATAGATACAGACATATCTTATTTATTATGAGAAATGTTCATGAAAAATGGAAATGATGTTTTAGATTTTCCTAATTGGGGAAGATGGAGCTTATATATTTTTTCCTGTTCAGCTTTTGGCTAGCAACATTATTATTATTGGATTAAGTAATTATGGTTTCGTGGAGTACTCTGTTATGACTAATAATGTTATTCCTCTGCAATAAAGCTATGTATGCTGTTAAAATGATAATGATGATGGATGATGAGAATATATTTTGAACTTCGAATAAAGGAAGTGATTCTCAATTGAAATATACTAATAGGAGGTAGTATTCAACTAAGTTTTACTCAAAATAGACCCATTGAAATTAGTTTGCACAACTAAGTTATTTCCATGAATTTAAATGGTTTACTCTGAGCAAAACTTTGTTCAATACAACCAAATATATTAGACAGAAAATATTTAATAACTTTGATAAAACCTAAGTATACGTAGTCTTTCATGAAGAAATGCACTTATTTCAATTACATATCCTTAATAAAATAAAGATTTACAACTATTAATCAGCACTGAGCTCCCTTTTGTGGAAGACAACACTGATTAACGTCTAGTTTAAAATGTCTGTATTGTAAATCTGCAGTTGCTGCATTTGTTGATCATATTTGGCACATCCATCCTTGCATATCAATCCATTAAAAGCAAGCTATTTAGCTTAATGTAAATAGAAAACCCATGGGCGGATCTTTTTGCATAATTAATGGGCACTGCTTATGTTTACCAAGCTTCCCATAAATTGGCATAATTGCCTACATTGGTGTGGGATGTGAACCACCAATAAAATCGCTTACCAGTATGAAATGGCCAAGCAAGTCCACTGATCTTCCATGACTGGTTTCAATCTTCAGGTTTTATCTCCACAGTACTAACATGGTTTGTTCAAAGAAGGCAGCTGAGCATGTCTGGAGTGTGCATTCTGAGAACTGCAGCTAATGGCAGAAAGGTTTTGGACGGCAGCAGCTGATCTGTTGAGGCTGAGCTGCCCTCCTGATACTGGCATTGCTGAGGTTGACCTAGATGGCATTGGGTGGCGCAGGGTGGGGGTAAGGTATGGGCTGCACGCAGGTGCCATGGGAGCGCTGGACTGGCTCTGCTGGTGCATCTGCACAACGCTGACCTCACTGTCACCCTGCTGCACCCCAGGAAAGCTACAGTGACACATGGATGGATGCGCCCAACCACATTAGCTGCTACTGATTTTGAATCAATCACAAGAGGCAAAGCAGCACAATTCTGTGCCAAAAAATTCTCCTCCCGCCCAACCATTCTCTACCAATTAACGTGTAAAGAAATTGTATTCAAAAAGGAAAGGTGAGGGTGTTCAGAGTTATAGCTCCACTTATCTTATTTTCAAACTAAGATCAGGGCCACTGGTCCCATCACCTCCTGGCAAATAGAAGGGGAAGAAATGGAGGCAGTGAGAGATTTTACTTTCTTGGGCTCCATGGTCACTGCAGATGGTGACAGTAGTCACGAAATTAAAAGACGCCTGCTTCTTGGGAGAAAAGCAGTGACAAACCTAGACAGCATCTTAAAAAGCAGAGACATCACTTTGCCAACAAAGGTCTGTATAGTTAAAGCTATGGTTTTCCCAGTAGTGATGTATGGAAGTGAAAGCTGGACCATAAAGAAGGCTGATCGCCGAGGAATTGATGCTTTTGAATTATGGTGTTGGAGGAGACTCTTGAGAGTCCCATGGACTGCAAGAAGATCAAACCTATCCATTCTTAAGGAAATCAGCCCTGAGCGCTCACTGGAAGGACAGATCGTGAAGCTGAAGTTCCAATACTTTGGCCACCTCATGAGAAGAGAAGACTCCCTGGAAAAGACCCTGATGTTGGGAAAGATGGAGGGCACAAGGAGAAGGGGACGACAGAGGACGAGATGGTTGGACAGTGTTCTCAAAGCTATGAACATGAGTTTGACCAAACTGCGAGAGGCAGCGGAAGAGAGGAGTGCCTGGCGTGCTCTGGTCCATGGGGTCACGAAGAGTCAGACACGACTAAATGACTAAACAACAACAATCTTATTTTCATCAGAGAAATGTTGGAGGGTATGGGAAACCTGTTAGATGGCTTGGACTCCATCTCCCATCATCTCCAACCAGCATGACCAATGATCTGAGATGATGAGAACTATTGTTCAACAACTTCCTCAGGGCCTGTCTTTGCTTTAAGACACCGTATTGTGTAGAAACTGGCTTTATACAAACTACAGCTCAGTTGGTAGAGCCTGAGACTCATGAGACTCTTAATCTCGTGTCATGGGTTCAAGTTGGGCAAAAGATTCCTGCATTGTAGAAGATTTGAAGACAGGATTCTCGTGGTCCCATCCAACTCTACAATTCTATGATACAGTTCAATGAGGTTTGTTTGACACGGTTAAGTATGGCAACATAAGAGAACTGCATTTAGTACAACGTTCTTTTCACTATTAACCTATGTTAGCACATCAAGGCTCTGACAATGTTTGTTGTCTCCTGGTTGCCTAAGCACAACAAATATCAGCAGCTCACTCCCACTTAACTACTTATCAAGAAGATGGATCTTGGATGTGCTTGCTGGATGTTGGCAGCTAGTGTTAAGTAGGTATAATCAGTTCCATTTTGAGGTTGGCACGAAATATTCTTAAGGGTTTTTCCCCTCCCCAAAAAGAAATATTTATGGTTATGTTATTAACACTCTTGCTTTAGAAGCCAAAGCAGGACTGGGTTTGGTTGAGAAAATTAATTATTGTGTATAGGAACAGAGCATGTTCAACAATGTGTTCTTGTGAGGAAGAACAAACATACAAAAGAATGCTTCCTTTTTCAGCTGAGAAATGTTGGAGGCTGTGATTTGAGGGAGCCTTTCTCAACCTGGGGCTCTTGAAGTGTTTGGGGACTACAATTTTCATCAACTGCAGGCAACATATGCCAGTGGTAAAGGACAGCAAGAGATATATTCCAAAACTTCTGAGAGGCAGCAGTTTGGGGGCAACTGCTTTAAGACTTGCATGTTAGTAAGAAAAAGTTCCCTTCTTTCAATGTCATACACAGAAAGGCACATTCAACTTAATTCAATTAGTGTCTTATGATTTGCTACTGTCCACAGTCTCTCTGCCAGCCTAATATACAAGCCAGTTCGAGAAGCATTTGCTTGGCCAGTGGCTAAAGCACTAAAACCATCACAGCAAATTGTACTTTCCTGCAGAATTTCTTCATCTCAGTCAAAAGGGAAAGCCCTGCCAGTACAGGAAGTTGAGAACTTGATTTGAAATTGCAAAAAATCACATTTTCAGAGCACAGAACATTTTCATATCAAGCGTTCCCATCTGCAAGGATAGGGGTGGTGTTAGTGTAGATATTAAATAATCTCAGTTTATAACTAGTTTTCAAGTCACAATCACAAACAGACAATTACAAGACACATTTAATAAACACGAAATTAATCCTATTGGAATCTGACAATAATGAAGTTAATTTTGCCAGTCAACAAATAAGCAAGCTTCTCTTTCCAGTAATTCTCCCCAGGGATGCTCGCCTGGTGCCTTCATTGCACATCTTTAGGTGCCAGACAAAAATGATTCTCTATAACCTGGCCTTTGGATGATTAACACTCTATGGCCTTTTAAATGTGTTTGTGGGTTATTGGATTGTTTTTGTTTTATTATGTATTTTGTGTTCTCATTTTGTATTTTTTGTGTTTGTGTGTTCAGACCCAGAAACCTCCCCCCTAAATAAATTCAGACTTGACTCAAATTTTGGTTTTTGGCAGAATTTAGGCCACAACTTTATTGATTACAGAAAGTGACTGATTGCATAGGCTCCGGTTCAACTAGCTCCCTGCCATGCAGGTAGCGCTGACCCAGGGTTCCAGCATAGGTCAGCCAAGGGTGAACACCTGGATAAGCGGAAAGCCGGGAACAGGCTATCTCTGCCACCCAAATGTCCCCCTGGACTCAGGCACGGGCACAACCCCCTCTCAGGGGTTGACCAAACCATCGAGTCCCTGGATTCCTTTAACGGAATACCCTTCACATAGATATGGCAAGACCGTTCTCCCATCCCTATCACCTGAACCAGAGCCTATCCGCAACCTTACAAGTTGTGATGATTTGCTACGCGGCAGGCGAAACCCAAATGGCAACAGCCAATCAGCCAAGTGGGGAAAATTCCTGCCGGGACCCTGTCCCAACAATAGACGACACACAACAGCATTGCAAGTTCAAGCGTAAAGCTCTGGGTCACGTGCATGGGTATAAATAGGTCCCTCGAAACGTTTGGACTGCGTCCCATTGGCCAAATTGCACCCAGCTTCAAGGGACCTACCAATCAAGTGTTGTGGCTGACCAATCGTACCGACCCACAACACAGGGAGTCGGTTGTCCAGGACTCACCGCAATATGTGCCCTCTTTAAGGGAGGACCCAATTGAGAACTGCCCTATGATCTTTAGATGAAGTATACAAATACCATCAACACCAACATTTAATGCCCCCCCCCCGTCAAGTAAATATAGCTGATTAACTTACACATAGTTTCAAACTAGAGACATCAGTGATCAGCAAAAGAGGCATGAGTTTTATATGTCAGTGTGTTGCAGCAAAGGTTGGGGAGGAGCAAGCTGGAGGGTTTGTCTAATCTTGTTGGACTCTTTTTGATCTAATATGATTCTTCTTTGCCGGTCTTTCCTAACTGCCACTTCGGATTCCTTCAATCTCATTTGCAAATGGTCATTTAATGAGGCTAGCACAAAGACGTTGGTGCTAGGCATATTATAGGCACTGTAAAATTCTTTACAGTTATTAAAGGAGGATAAATGATGATAACTCCAGTACTCTCTCTTCTCCAAAAGAAAACAGCTTTGGGATGACTGTTCCTAACTTTCCACCAAGCAGAGAAGAGAGAAGAAAATAAAAGATAGTCTTGCTGTCAGCATCAACACTTCGAATCTTTGACTTTTAACTAGGGAAGACATCCTAATGAAAATCAACATGTTTCTGAGCCTGTGTATATATTTTTGCATTTATCCTCTTTTTGCATGCAGTTTGTGATGTACCCTTTCGAAAATAGCAGCCCAAATAGTAACCTGGGCTTTGCATAATTAGCTATTGTTGAAAGTAGCTGACTGTTTAATGAAGTTCCAACTCACAATGCGACTGATTAAAAACAGAGAGAATATCTGAGACCTGCAGAAAGCTAATCAACGTTAGATGTCAAAAGTAGGAGGGCTAAACAGACCGATTATGTTATGTACTGAAGTTCTCACCCTGGGCCAGCAGGGGGATACTGTAGATAGTTTTCACTCAGGTCCACGTCAGTTATTTTAGGCGGGAAACCCTGGGTTGTTGTTGCTACAATGTTGACAGCCGGCTGCCTATAAAAGCAGGCCGGCTGAGCTGCTTGCTGTTCAGTTCTGTCCAGCTTACAAATAAAGAGCTGCTCTGGAGAAATCGCTGTGTCGTCTGCTATGTTCGCCCACAACCTAACAGATTATAATAGTCAATCCTTTGTTTTAAAGCCCGTCCATATATATACAGTTGCAGGAAAGACACATCTGGATGGACAGAGAATTGATTTTCCAGTCAAAGCCCAATATGCCAAGAAATGAGGATAGTAAAAGAGATGAAATAGTAGGAAATAAAATACCCAGCATTTCATGGGCCTGGGAAGCAATAAGTTAGTCCAAGTCATCATCTTGCCTGAGATCAAAGGCAGAGGGAAACGTATGCCCTGAAAACTTGCGAATAGATGCCAATAGATGTTTGTTTCTGGGTCCATTCAACATGCTCATGTTGGTGTTTAAAGTCCTAAACAAGTTAGGCTACAAATATCTAAAAGACAGCCTCCATCCCTACAGTCCATCCTGGGTATTAAGATAAACAGAGGGTGCCCTTTTCATAGTTCCATCTCCCTCAGAAATTCAGGGGACTGCTGTGGGAGAGGGCATTCACTGTGGTGGCCCTTAAGTTGTGGAATTTCCTCCCTAAAGAGGCGCATCTGGCTTCTTCTCAATATACAGTAGTACCTTGGGTAACAGACACTTCGGGTTAAAAACTCCGCTAAGCAGGAAGTGGTTGCTCCAGGCTAAGAACTTTGCCCCAGGATAAGAATGGAAATCGCACGCCAGCAGCGCAGCGGCAGCAGAAGGCACCATTAGCGAAAGCATGCCTCAGGTTAAGAACCATTTCAGGTTAAGAACAGACCTCTGGAACAAATTAAGTTCTTAACCTGAGGTACCACTGCACAGCTCTCTGCTAATGCTGAAGACACATCTCTTAATGCTGGATTTTGACACCTGATATGTGTTTTCAGGGTCTACGCCATGGGTAGGCAAACTAAGGCCCGGGGGCTAGATTTGGCCCAATCACCTTCTAGATCCAGCCCGTGGATGGTTCGGGAATCAGCATGTTTTTACATGAGTAGAATGTGTCTTTTTATTTCAAATGCATCTCTGGGTTATTTGTGGGACCTGCCTGGTGTTTTTACATGAGTAGAATGTGTGCTTTTATTTAAAATGCATCTCTGGTTATTTGTGGGGCATAGGAATTCGTTCATTATTATTTTTTTCAAAATATAGTCTGGCCCCCCACAAGGTCTGAGGGACAGTAGACCGGCCCCCTGCTGAAAAAGTTTGCTGACCTTTCACTATTCCTGTGACTGTCATCTGTTTCATAAGTGGGTAGAGCAATGAATGCAAATGTTACATTTGTAAAGCAATCTAGTTTCTACCCACACTTACACAGCCCCAGTGGCGTAGCGTGGGGGGTGCAGGGGGGGCCGGCCGCACCGGGCGCAACATCTGGGGGTTAGGGTTAGGGGGCGCAAATCCATGGGTTAGGGGGCGCAAATCCACGGGTTAGGGGGCGCAAATTACTTGCCTTGCCCCGGGTGCTGACAACCCATGCTACGCCACTGCACAGCCCTCTCCATCCCCCATATAAACAAGCAAAAGGCATTGTGCTAAACCATGCTTTAGTGTGGCATGTGGACGTGGTCTCCGTGTACCGGACTTCTCACTTTTACCACCGCTATTATTGCCCTCACCCCCAGGCCCTGAACCACGTGTTTGAAATCGAAGCCCAAAAGTTCCACTTTTCAGCTCCGACTCTTCACCTTCTGGCACAATTGCAAATGAACCGAAATATTAATTAATTTGCATTAATTAATGAGATAAAAATGGGGATAGATGCCTGAAAGACAGGACGCGTCAGCAAGTTTACAAAGGCAACTGTCTCAAGACAGCAGTAAGGTATATAATTGGCACAGTCAATTAGTGCAATCAATTGGAAGAATCCTGAAAGATTTAACCAACCAGTAGACAATTAATGACATGAAAACTCTCTTCTTAATTCTATTTATAATCCTGTTATGTGCATCAGTGTATACTTTTCCCTTTTCTTGCTGCATTTCGGCTCATCATGAACCACCTTTGTATGTGCAATGATAGGCCCTGATTTAATAGTCACCTATTATAGTAGGATTACAGCCCCACAAAAAAGTAGGTAGTTAGCCCAACCCACCATGTGGTATTTTGCTCCACTTGCCATGACTCCACTGGCGGAGGAAGGGGGTGCGGTGGGTGCGGTCTACCCCAGGTGTCATCCCTGAGGAGGGATGACATTGCTGTCGAAGCTTCCGCTACGACCGAGCTAGAAAAGCTCATCCTCTGGTCGACTCCTTCAGAATTGCCTCCGACGATGATTAACGACCTGAGCCTCTGATAAGCCTCCAGGCACGTTCCCTCATTACGCAGAGTATCCAGCAGCAGGGAAGGACGAGAAATATGAGCTACATTGCAAAGAGTTTCATTTCTAGTTACACAGACAGAAAAGAAACATCCTCTCTCTGTGAGAGCAGAGAGCAACGGAACACAAAGGAACGGGAAACCAGTAGCATCACATCCGTCCCCCGTCTCCTGTGAGACTTCCAACAGTCTGGAATGTCTGGAATGCAAAACAGAGTCTTGTGACTCCAAGCACTGCACAGTGGCAACACACAAAAACCTAACAATCGCCCCGCCCCCCCCCCCCAGGATGCTTGCCGCTTGCTGCAGGCGGTACCCCCCTAGGATGTTCGCCCCGCCCCCGGGTGCACAGCATGTGCGCCACTCCGGGTGCCAAAGCAGCTAGCTCCACCTCTGCATGACTCCCTGGCTATAGGCCAAGCCACTGTTCTTCAGCTGGTGGCACGGGTGGTGTGGGTGGGCTCCCAACCACCCCACCCACTACATGGCCTGATCTACATGTGCCACAACAGCAGCAGTACCTGTCAGGGGGGTCGCCTGGAGGCAGGACAGGCCCCCTGGCAAACCCTTCGGCGTGCCGCTTGGGAGGTCCATCAATCTTCTGTGACTCATGTCTTAGGACGTGAGCACACATCGCCTTAGCAGAGTCAATAACAGCAGAGCTAGGCTTGAGGCGTGAGTATTAAGCTACTTTTATTATATACAAATCAGGGCAAAGGAAAACCATGGCTCCTCTCTCTTTTCTTCCTCGGAGAGAAAGGAAATACAACAGTACAACAGAGCAGAACAGTGTAAAAACAACATCCGCTCCCATGACTCCATCAGTGATGGAATGTAAACACAGACATGTGATGAAACAATCCCATCTATCTGCACAATGGGGGAATGGAAATCCAACATCACCACCATACAAATATATGGTTAAAAGCTAAGAAATGGGTCCCCAAATGCATGTTTGGGTTAAAGGCAGTCTCAGGTCTTTAAAAGTTGGGCAACTGCTATCCTAAAGCTACCTTGCCTCTCAAGTATGTGTCTGAAGAGATTAATGCTGAAACATCCTTTCCTCCTTGAGATGTTTTTAAAAGGTATCATCTTGCCATCAGCAGCTGAAATAATGATCTTGTTCAGCAGGCTATAATCACCCTTCACAGTCCTCCAAGGAACTTGGGGTGGCTGGAGTAGAAGTCTTAATTCTTGTGCCATGTTAAAACCTGTGTCTCTGATAATAAGCTTCCATCTGTTGCAATCAAGGGAGGGGGGGATTGTAATGGAGAATGGGGAGTGACCCAAACACTTCAAGGAAATTACTGCACACAATTACATGTGAGGTTGTGATTCAGAAAGGTCACTCTTTTGAAGGTTTATAATTGCTGTACTTTGAGGGAAGTATTTAGAAGTGGTATTTTTTTTAAAAAATAAAAATCTTGAAAGCATTCAGCTGCTGGAGGCAGGATGTTGAAAGAGATGGACCAGGAGAGGACTGTCTTAACCATAGGCGCCAGGGGTGCAGTTGGCAAATGTATCTGTGCATTTGCCACTCTCCAGGATTCTTGCACACTCTGGCACAACCAAGAAACAGAAGTAATTTTAGGCCTATATAGACAGAAACTGGTTCTGTGTTTGCAAAGGATGGAGAGGAAGCCAACCACGTTTCCATTTGTTTCATGGATGTAAGCCTTTTGTTGATGGCAGAGAACAACCACAATTTTACAGTAAATGTTATCCCTTTGAGCTTCTCATTTTAAACCTCTGGTGCATGTGGATATTTATAAATGGGTGTGGATGTGAAGATAGGGGGCAGCAAGAATATTATTGGCACAAAAATGGAAGCAAGAATAATTACAGACGAAAGAAGATTGGAGTATGAAATTGATGGACTATGCAGAACTAGACAAATTAACGGGAAGAATTCGAACCCGACGGGACCAGAGATTCACAGAAGATTGGCGTAAATTTACGGACTATTCGAAAAGTAGTTGTGATGACCAGATTACATTTGTAGGTTTGCAGGAAGTTTTATAAGGGGAATAATTGGAAATATTGCATTATTGAACGAAAAGGATGACGTTAGTTACAACAATTAAAGGCAATATGAACTTAAGAAATGTGGAAGAAATTATAAAAATGGAAGGTCACCAAATGTGCTGATGGAAGTCCAAAAAGATTGTGTAAGATGTGAAATTTGGTGAAATGTATAATAATTATTATGTTTGAAAATTAATAAAAAATTTTTTTTTTTTAAAAAAAAAAAAGGATGTGAAGATAGAAGACACCAAGAAGTTTATCTCCTTTGCTACTAATATCCAGGGACATCCAATGAAAGTCATTGGCTAGAGACTTGGAACAGACAAAAAGAAAGTAATCTGAAAATGATTGATTCATAGAAATTAGTGTCACAGGACTAGTGTGATGAATGCCACCATTAGTTTAGATGTTTTTTTAAAAAGGTGATTAGACAAATTAATGAAGGATAAGTATATGAATGGTTAGTGGTCATGAAGGCATATGCCACTGAATATTAGTTGCTTGGGAGGAACAGCAGCAGCCTGGTTTGTGGGCTTCCCCAGAGATGTCTAATTGGTGACTTATGAGAAATAGGGTCCTGGACTAGAAAGACCTTTGATTTGATCCAGCAGGGTTCTCTGAATCTTTTATAAGCTGTATTGTACCACTGGAGTGGGGAGAGCAAAACAAAGGACTCCTCCACACTATTTTAAAAAGCCTCTTTTTCCAACCTTCACCTGTCCTCTGTAGTACATTGTTCTTTTAATTCTTGGTCTGGCAGGAGGGAGAAAAATCATTTCCCACAAACTAAAACCTCATTGTCAGACTTAAAATACGAAATCTACAAGCTGCAAAGATTGCAGGTTATTTGTGAGTGCAAATGTTTAAAGTAATGTCCTTTGCCGTGCTGAACCAGTGGAGCAGGTGATGATAAGAACCATTCTAACAAAAGCAGAACGAAGGGCTGATAATGCAGCACAAACTATCTTTTTGTTGTCGGTATATGCTAGTGCTTCCGCACTTATAAAGCAGCTCTGTTGCCAATAAGTGCTTTCTATTCCTTTTGGCTTTTGCAGGAAGGAATTTGCATTTTCTCCTTGATTACCTTGCTTGACATTTGCAATCAAATAATGGGGCAGAGTTATCTCAGAAATGAAAGGCGTTTACTTGGGGAAAAAATACTTGCAAATAATTTATCCCAGCTTAATCAAGCTTGTTTTAAGACAATTGCTCATAAAAGTATTGGGCTGCAATCCTAGCATAAGGAGATCTTAAGAAAAGCCTGCTGGATCAGGCCAGTGGCCCATCTGGACCAACATCCTGTTCTCACAGTGGTCACCTAGATGCCTGTGGGTCAGTGGCATAGCATGGGTTGCCAGTACCCGGGGCCACACAGAGTGGGTGGGAGGGAAGGAAACAGACAGAGTACGCATGTGCATTCAACTGCCTAACAGCATCTGCGTCACCCAGGAGATTACAGCCACAGAGTTAAGAAAATAAGAGTTCTGCCGTTGTCTGGAGAGGTCATTTCCTAGTTCACACCGAGAAGCTGTTTTCAAGAGAGCCTAGCAATGAAATCATGCAGCTGTATTGGAGCAGCACCAGGTGTTGAAATTGTGCATCCATAACAATTTTGCACCCAGGGCAACCAACCCTGGGCCCCTCCCCATGCCATGCCATTGCTATGAGTAACCTGCAAACAAAATTTGAGCACAAGAGCATTCTCCCTTCCTATGCTTTCCAGGAACTAGTATTCAAAAGCATTGCTGCCTCCAGCTATGGAGGCAGAGCCTAGCCACCATGGCTAGTACTCTCCGTACCTCTCTCTTCGATGATTCTGTCTAATTCTCTTTTAAAGCCATCCAAGTTGGTGGTCCTCACTGCTTGCGATGGGAACAAGCTCCATAATTGAGCTGTGCGCTGTGTGAAGAATTACTTTTCTCTGCTGAACCTTCCAACTTTCAGCTTCGTTGGAAGTCCACAAACCATGAGAGAGGGAGAAAAACTTTTCTCTTTCCACTTTCTGCATGCTGTACATACCGTATCACCTCTTCCTTACCTTTTCTATAAACAGAAAACTCCCAAATTCTGCATTCTTCATAGGGGAGTCACTGCATCCCCTTGCTCAGTCCTATACACACTTCCTTGGAAGCAAGCCCCACTGAAAACAGCAGGGTTTCCTTCTGTGTAGGCATGTAAGGCAAGTTATGCAGTGTTAGCCTAAGCTTATTTACTTAGGAGTAAATCTCCATCACTTATTTTGGGTTTATCCCCTAATAAGTGTGTTTAGGACTGCAGCCTTCAAAAAGGTAAAAAGAGACTGCCATTGCTTATGACAATGTGTTGCCCTCCAGATGTTTTTGGATTGAAGCTTGCATCAGCTGCATGATGGGAGTTGTAGTTCAAAATCAGGAAGGCACAACATTGGCTACCCCTAACTTATAGGATGTACAAGCAAATATGATCATGGTGGTGAGTTTTTTTGTTTGTTTTGCCCACTATCATCTCTGGCTAAACAGGTTTTAAAGGTTTTGGTAGTACTTCAAAAACTGTTTGGGCAGTGATTCCCTCTGCAGCTTTTAACACCACTGTAGTGAGAGGAAGCAGCAAGTGAATAATGATGAGCTGCTTCCAAATTATTAAGAAGGAAAAATCTGGTAAACTGAACTGTGAGGGATAAATTTAGCTTTTTCTCCTTATAAACTCCTCTCACTTCTCCTCATAAATTGCCTGACGCTGTACTGTTTGTACAACCCATGCAAGATGTCCCACCTTCCCAAAGAACCTAACTTTTTTTTAAAAAAAGGAAAAGAGTGTTCCCGTTTGATATGCGCTGGCATCTGATAGGCTAAGCACAGAGATTTCTGGTGAGTGTGTAGATGGGAGTTTTTCCAAGTGAAAGCTCAGAAAAATGTCAAGCAACCTTAATGGGTGGCATACTTCCAAGGCGCTTTTTCACAAATCCACGAGGAATGTATAATTATAATTTGCTCTGCTTTTTCAGACGCTGTATTTATAATACAATGACAAAACATGCAGTGAAGTCCTTTGCATGTTTACTCAGAGGTATATTCAATTATGATGTTGTAGGTTTGGGTCAATCCAGAGTCCCTTCCGATTCTTGGTGTTCTGTACCAAGTATGGGCAGGGGTGTAGCTAGCGGAGGGGGCCCCACAACCATCCGTGCACAGGAATGCCGCACGGGGGTGCCACAGCAATCCGTGCATGGGGGCGCCATGGCGAGCTGCCCATGGAGTCTGCCTGGCAGATGCAAGCCCCAGACTGCTGCTTTGGGCAGCGCAAGTCACTGTGTCACTCCCAGGAGCGATGCGTGGCTTGGGCGCGCTGCAGGCCAGGCCCCACGGTAAGTGCCGACCCCCGCGGTGTGCTATTTTGTCACCCCCCTTCAAGGATGACACCCAGGGCAGACCGCACCCCTGCACCCCCCTTCCTATGCCCCTGAGTACGGTTTAGAATCCTATAGAGGATTCTATTATTGAACTAGTCTGGCTGTTTATGTTAGCCAGATTTACCGTATTTTTCGCCCCATAGGAGGCATTTTTTCCCCTCCAAAAATGAAGGGGAAATGTGTGTGCGTCCTATGGGGCGAATGCAGGCTTTCGCTGAAGCCTGGAGAGTGAGAGGCATCAGTGCGCACCAACCCCTCTCGCTCTTCAGGCTTCAGGAAGCTATCCGCAAGCCTTGCAAGCCCGGCGGGAGTTCCCGCGGGCTCACAAGGCTTGCAGGCAGCAGCCTGCAGCCCCGGCGAGTTTCCACAAGCCTTGCGCGCCTGGCGGGAGGTCCTGCCGGGCGCGCGAGGCTTGGGGCGGCAGCCTGCAGCCTGAAGCACGCGGAGCCCTCCGGAGGGCTCCCCGTGCTTCGGACGAGTGTCTGCAAGCCTTGCGCGTCTGGCGGGAGGTCCCGCCGGGCGCGCGAGGCTTGGGGCAGCAGCCTGCAGCTTGAAGCACGTGGAGCCCTCCGGAGGGTGCCCCGTGCTTCGGGCAGGTGTGCGCAAGGCTTGGGGCCTTATTCATTTCCCCCCCCCAAAAAAAAACGCAAGCTCCGGGGACAGCTGGGAGGTGCAGCGCGTCTTCCCGCTGTCCCCGGACCTGGTCTGAAGGCGGGCGGCGGGGAGAAGAGCGCTTCTCCCTGCTGCCAGCCCCGCAAGTTCTGGGGACAGCTGGGAGGCGCAGCGCGTCTTCCCGCTGTCCCCGGACCTGGTCTGAAGGCGGGCGGCGGGGAGAAGAGCGCTTCTCCCTGCTGCCAGCCCCGCAAGTTCTGGGGACAGCTGGGAGGCGCAGCGCGTCTTCCCGCTGTCCCCGGACCTGGTCTGAAGGCGGGCGGCGGGGAGAAGAGCGCTTCTCCCTGCTGCCAGCCCCGCAAGTTCTGGGGACAGCTGGGAGGCGCAGCGCGTCTTCCCGCTGTCCCCGGACCTGGTCTGAAGGCGGGCGGCGGGGAGAAGAGCGCTTCTCCCTGCTGCCAGCCCCGCAAGTTCTGGGGACAGCTGGGAGGCGCAGCGCGTCTTCCCGCTGTCCCCGGACCTGGTCTGAAGGCGGGCGGCGGGGAGAAGAGCGCTTCTCCCCGCTGCCGGCCCCACAAGCGCCTGGGGGGGAAATAAATTTTTTTCCTTTATTTCCCCCCCAAAAAACTTGGTGCGTCCTATGGGCCGGTGCGTCCTATGGGGCGAAAAATACGGTAATATATTTCCCTCGATGATAGTAAGAGGAAGATAGTTAGCTCTCCCAGAAGCAGAGCGTCTCTGCACATGTAGTAAACAGGAACCTGATACTTTGGAGCATATTTTCTTTTCTTGTGATTTTGGCATTTATGCCAGAAGACTATTATTAGAGGCCTTACAACTTAACAGGCTCAATTCTATGCCACCAACGGTTCAGGACCTGCTCTCAGACAGGAATGATCAAATTACTTTAATAGTGGCTGAATTTTTGAGTGCTGTCCATGTAGAAAGACTGGGCCATTATAAAGAGATTTAGTGGCTCTTAATTGATCGGTGATGTGGTAGTGTTATATTGTATTATTTATGCAAATTGGTTTTCTCTGGAGTTAAAGATCTGACTGGGACAAACTTTGTTATGCTGAATTCGTATTTTGCACTATTTGTATACGGTGTTTGTTTGATAACGTGTGGTTTGCTACACCTAATAAAGGATTGACTTTTTATCTAGTCTGACAAGGAACATTCCTTGTTATTCACAAACGTGCCTAGAGAGCTGGTGTAGTGGTTAGCTTATCAAACTGAGGAAAACTGTAGTCAAAATCCCTTTCTGTAGGGCCCCAGCTCTCTGCCAAATCCACACACAAAGGCCTTCCTTTCTCCACAAACTGAAGTTAAATAAGTACTGTGTGTTCTGCAACATTTGTCCCCACAATATCTGAGAGCCAATTTTCCTATTAAGCCTTTCTGTGTCTCCCTTTCATCTGATTAAGTGCATTAGTCAGAAACAGATAGGATATTTGCCATTAACTTAATACGTATTTGTCACCCTAAATGATGTGTTTAGAATAAGGCTGCAGTGAAATTACACACCATTATAGATGACACCATATCAGAAATATTCTATACACAGATTAAAATGCACAAAGAGCCTTTTCTCTGCAGCTATAAAAGCCGCGGATCCTCCCAGGCTTAAAGTGCAAAGGATAAACTAGCATTGTCCATTTTGTAAGACGAGAGCGCAAGAAGCCCCCTGCTGGATCAGGGGATCCTGCTCTCCCTTTACCCTCCAAATTTCCATTTTCCAGGGACAGTCCTGGAATTACTGAAGCCATCCCAGTTTCTGATCTGATCCCAGAATGTCCCGGTATTCCTTTTTTCCTCCGCTCCACATCTTGGAGAAAAGTGGTGTGTTTGTATGTGCGTAGCTGCAAAAATGGAATCCTGTTTATGTTGAAAATACCAGTAAAATCCTTGCACCAAATGAAGGAAATGGTGAAGCTGACATACGAAGCTCTTCCTAGAATTTTGAAGGAAAATGTCACCAATCCACTTAAAATTTATTGCTGTTGAGAAAATTTACTTTTCCCATCCCTAATCCTGTGGAAAGCCATCTAATTCGATTTTAATTTGATCCTGACTTGTTTTTAGGAGGTAATTTAATTATTGTTTGATTTTATACCAGTGTTATATATTTGATGTTAGCCGCCCTGAGCCCAGTCCCGGCCAGGAAGCGCGGGATACAAATAAAAGTTGTGCTGTTGTTGTTGCAATGCTTCAGCAGCCTGCCATTTTTAAGGAAACGTGTGGAGTGTTTATTTCTTTATTGTAAACGGAGTTTTACACAGTCTACTGAGAAGTAAGTCACACTGTATTCAATGGAGCTGACTCCCAGGTAACTGGGTAAAGACTGTGCAGTCTTACACTGCAATCCTAAGCATTCTTCCTTAGAACTGAGTCCCATTCTCACAGTTTCCATTACTGCTGCTGCTACTACTGCTTCTGAGAGCCAGTGTGGTATAGTAGTTAAGAGTGGTGGACTCGTAATCTGGTGAATCGGGTTCACGTCTCCGCTCCTCCACCTGCAGCTGCTGATTGACCTTGGGCTAGTCACACTTCTCTGAAGTCTCTCAGCCCCACTCACCTCACAGAGTGCTTGTTGTGGGGGAGGAAGGGAAAGGAGAATGTTAGCTGCTTTGAGAGTCCTTCGGGTAGTGATAAAGCAGGATATCAAATCCAAACTCTTCTTCTTCTTCTTCTACTACTACTACTACTAAATTATTATTATTATTATTATTATTATTATTATTATTATTATTATTATTATTTCCTACCTTTTTCCCTGACAGAAACTCAAGACAGCTTACAGCTAAAATTTTATTTCATTCCATTTATCTGTTGAATAAATATACAATCCCTTCTCTCATACATTTTTTCTTTACAATGATCCTGTGAGGTTGTGAGGTTCGCTCAGTGTGACAGGGGGAATTTCTGGAAGGCAGTGTATCTTTGGCAAGTAAACCAAGAAATCGTGGTTTTCTTGCGTTTTCGTAAAAACAGCTTTCTGTATGTCTTGTGGTTTTTACTTTTTGAAATATGGCAACCCTACCTTAGAGCAGCTGTCACGAGGACCCTTGTGCCTTCACAGAATTCACCACGCTGATGGTTGTCCACCCTCCTGGACCCTTCAGGCCCATTGAATTTCTGCAGCCACAACATAGCTGGCATCCACCATTTTGTTTTTCCCACAATGCCCCAGATGTTGTGTCAGTCCATGCCATTGCGGGAAAAGAACACAAATGTCACCCAACCCAACCCCCAACCAACACCTCTGGGACATTGTGGAAAAACAAAATGGCGGATGCAAGAAGGCTGTTACTCAGCAGAATTGTCATTCCTTACAGTTAAAAAGAAAAAAAAAATGGAGAATGGCTGCATATACATCCTACACATTTAAAACAGTTTACCTTTCACAGAGCTGTAATTCCCAAAAGCCTTATGATCTATTTTCTTGAAAAAGCTCAATGACTACAAAAATACCTCAACAACTTTTTTACTTCTAGAAATATGGCAACCCTGAATTTGCAGTACCAAAAATCTAGCCCCCTCCCTTGAAACTTTGGGGACTCCCCCCCCCAACATAGGGGGGAGACAATGAGAGTAATGTGCTAAGGGACCCTCAAACCTGCCCTGAACCTATTGATTTGCTTTTACCCATATACTGTACTGGTATTTATGCCCCTGTCCTGATACAAGTTCATGTTCTACACAGTGGCGTAGCGTGGGTTATCAGCACCCGGGGCAAGGCAAGTAATTTGCGCCCCCTAACCCATGGATTTGCGCCCCCTAACCCGTGGATTTGCGCCCCCTAACCCGTGAATTTCCCTAACCCCCAGATGTTGCGCCCGGTGCGGCCGGCCCCCCCTGCACCCCCCACGCTATGCCACTGGTTCTACATATTCTTCCCGATAAAGGACTGAATAGCATTTTCCAGGGAGGGGAGCAGAAAACTCTGCAGTGGTCGAACTGCAGAAAATAGGCAAGCTTGTTGCCCGTGATAAGCAGAAAACAGGCATAGATAATTACGAGGGTGGGGGGATAGGGGACGAGAAGAGACATCAAGGCAGATACTTATTTTTAGATAAAGACTTGGAGAAGATTTATGGTACAATTACTATGAAACACCATTATCAGATTCTTGTGTCTGCTTAATAAAGTCCTTATTTTAGAATAATGTTTCCTAAACTTAATTTGTAAGGGCAGGAGTCATTAACCAGATAGCTAGACTGCATTTCATGGTAATTTTGCCCTATGCAAAGACGTATGTGCAGAATAATCACATTATGTATGTCTCGCATCTTGGTGTATTATAAGAACGATAAGAAGCACAGACACTGTTTGAACTTCAGGTTGTCTCCCCCGGTTCATTGTTACAAATATCCGCCCCACGCTAAATGAATTCATTATCTTCCTTATTCATGACCCTCAAATTTAGATTAAAGTCAGTCTAATTGCATGCCTTATCCATTCCTTAAGACCGTACAGGCCAGCTGCTCTCAGATCCTTCCTAAACTTGATGCTCTTGCCAGTTGGGGAACTATAGAGCAACTAATTTTGGACAGCTCCCCACCACTTTACCAATTAATTACTTAATTAATTAATGCCCCCAAAAAGAGGGGTTGGGGTGGGAAAGCTGCATACTCGATTGGAAAACTAGCCCCCTCGGGAGAGGCTGGCCCCTCTCCCAGGCTCCAGGGGCTTGTTTGCCGGTGATCTACCCTGGCTGGCATCCCGGCAATCCAGGGAGATCTTGATAGGCGACACCTCCCTGCGTGAAAGGTGCACACCCCCTTCTTCCTTGCATACCAGCAGGAGAAAGAAGATAGTCAGAAAGTCTATTTCATCTCTAGTTTATTTCTGACTGTACAACTGTACAAAAAACATGTCTGCTTGCTCAGTCTCCTCCGAGCAACTGCGTCAAACGTCCTTCACACAAGCAACAGGAAGGTCTCATATTACACTGAGAACAAATCTCTGAGAAATCCCTGTCCCACAGTCAGGGCCATCATGTGATGTAAACATCCAGCTGCTTGTTCACAGCTGTGTAGTACTCATATCCCAACATACTCCTCCCTGGTTTGCGCTCCAGATTTAGTTTCCTTTTCTTTAATTTATGTTACATTGTTTTTTTATTTCTGAAATAATGCAGAAACAGACAGAATGTTGTCTTTCAGGAGCAGGTAACTTTAGCAACAAGTGCACAAATGACATTTGAAGTTAGAGTTGTACGCTGGGTGGGAGGCTGTTTGAGGCCAGTGTGGTGTAATGGTTAAGAGCAGTAGTCTCGTAATCTGGTGAACCAGGTTCGATTCCCCGCTCCTTCACATGCAGCTGCTGGGTGACCTTGGCCTAGTCACACTTCTCTGAGTCTCTCAGCCCCACTCACCTCACAGAGTGTTTGTTGTTGGGGAGGAAGGGAAAGGAGAATGTTAGCCGCTTTGAGACTCCTTAGGGTAGTGATAAAGCAGGATATCAAATCCAAACTCTTCTTCTTCTCCTCCTATTCAGAACTTTTGGCTAGGGGTTTTTTTGAGCAGGAATTTTCCTGATGATATCAGATCTGTGGAACTGAGGAGCGAGGCCGTTTCAGCAGCGGCCCCCGGGGCCTTGAAATAAACTCCCAGAGAAGGAAAAGAACACACCTCTCGTTTATTTCTTCTTGAGGGAAAAGCTAAAGACCATTTGCTAATTCAGGCTCAGAGAGTGCAAACCTATGCACCAATATTCAGAAGTAAGTGCCATTTACCGTTCAGTGGGGTTTACTCCCAGATAAATGGCGACAGGACTGCAGCGTTGGGAGAACTAAAATGAGGCTGCAGCAGAACTGAATGATTTTATGACTTGCTTTTATCTTTACTTTGCCTTCCACTTATTTGCTTCAAGCAGAGAGGCAGAATATGAATATCTTAAGCAAATGAACGAGTAACTTTTGCGAGAGCTCAGAGGTGTGGTCTGTAGAGTTTAACTCATGCAGATTTCTCAGGGCAAGCTCATGCAGCCCTCCTGTTTCACCTCCTCCCCGTTTGGATTCACACGCTCCTTTCCTGGCCCTTCTCTAAATAGTGTTAATGGTGGTGCAACGTTATGTCTGTGGTTTATGGCAGGGATGGGGGATAAATTCAATTAGATTGACATTGAAAGGCAAACTTACCTACTTCACAAGGTACGAACCGATGTTATCCAGGCCAAGTAAAGTGAACAAAAGTGCATATACCTATAAATGCATATCATACTGAAAACAACATTCAGAAATGCACTGCACATGGGGAAATTGCTTGCAAAAATGTGTATATTAGTGCAAAAATGTGCATATTTGGAGAAATTCACGCTAAAAAGCTGGTTAATTTTAATGAGAACTTAAAAAAAAAAAATCACAAGCTGATGTGGAAATGTGGAGAATTGAACTTAAGAGCGGGAAATGAGAAACTCAGAGAAACCAAAACTGAGAGCTGCACCCATCCATTGCAGCAGCTGGTTATGCTGATACAGACATAATACTGGAGTTCCACACAAAGACCAGCTGTGGGAGAACTCTAGCTCTCCAGATGTTGCAGATTCCAACTCCTATCAGCCCCATCAAGCATGGTCAATGGCCAAGGATCATGGGAATAGCAGTTCAGAAACATTTGGAAGGCCTAAGTTCCCCCACACCTGATTTTGACTAAACATTAGGTGGAGCTCCCTGATGATGCAAGCTGTTTTGAAAATGGAACAGATTGCCCCTGAAGAACTACCTCTCCTTCACTGGAAGTGTTTAAGCAGGTGCTGGAAGGCTACCAGTCAGGGATGCTACGGTAGATTTCCTACACTGGCAAGGGAATAAAGTAGATGACTTCACACCTCTAGGATTCTAAGGTTCCCTGGACTTCCTACTGATCATATAAACCCAATAGAAAGAGTGTGAAACAGCATTACTCTTAAACAATTAGCCTTCTAAGAAGCTTTGCCAGTCTCAAAACAATGGCAATTTATTTCTTGGTACAGCCTTCTAACGAATAAAACCTGTATACAGTGGTACCTCAGGTAAAGTACTTAATTCGTTCCGGAGGTCCGTACTTAACCTGAAATTGTTCTTAACCTGAAGCACCACTTTAGCTAATGGGGCCTCCTGATGCTGCCGTGCCACCGGAGCAAGATTTCTGTTCTCATCCTGAAGCAAAGTTCTTAACCCGAGGTAATATTTCTGGGTTAGCGGAGTCTATAACCTGAAGCGTATGTAACCTGAGGTACCACTGTATTTTAATTTTAATGAAGATCAACACAACTTGAAAGGCGTAATGGAGCAATCATTCACACTGCCTCAGTTAACAAGCAGAGCTGAGATACAAAGGAATGGCAGGGAACTTTCTCATGAACAAAGAGAGAGAGAATCGCATTGTCACACAACCACATTACAGATATGAAAGAGGAAGGGACAAAGGAAAGCAGCGCAAATGTAAGAATCATTCCATAATAAATGGGATGAAAGGACAAGGGGAAGGTACCGTATTTTTCGCCCTATAGGACGCACTTTTTCCCCTCCAAAAATGAAGGGGAAATCGGTGTGCGTCCTATGGGGTGAATACAGGCTTTCGCTGAAACTTGGAGAGCGAGAGGGGTCAGTGCGCACCGACCCCTCTCGCTCTCTAGGCTTCAGGAAGCTATCAGCAAGCCTGGGGAGCCCGTGGGAGTTCCCGCAGGGCTCCCTAGGCTGCGGATAGAAGCCTGCCGCCCGGCACGTGGGCCGCCCTGAAGCAGAGTGCCCCGCACGCAGGGCAGACATCTGCAGCATGGGGAGGCCTACGGGAGTTCCCACAGGACTCCCTAGGCTGCAGATAGCAGCCTGCTGCACGGAGCGTGGGGCGCGCTGAGGCAGAGCGCCCCACGCTTTGGGCAGACATCGGCCAGCCCCACAAGCTCGGGGGACAGTGGGGAGGCACAGCGCTGTCATCCCGCTGTTCCTCGACCTGGTTTGGTTTCCCCGACCTGATTTTGGGGGGAAAATAAAGGGGGGGGGAATTCCTTTATTTCCCCCCAAAAAAACTAGGTGCGTCCTATGGGACGGAGCATCCTATGGGACGAAAAATACGGTAAATTGGGTAACACGAAATCTGTAACAGAGCTGGGCTTATGACAAATAGCAACAACTAGGCTTATAGGCTATGTAGCTCAGTGGGACAGCATCTGCTGTGTATGTAAAAAGTTGCAGGTTCAATCCCCACCATCTCCAGGTAGGGTTGGGAATATCCCAACTGGACCACAGGGGAAGTGAAGCTGCTCATGGAGTGATATCTCATAAACAGGGATTTTTTCTGCCAAAACTCGTCGGAACTCAGTCCAGGCCCCTCTCAAGTGGGCACCATTGCCGTTCTAAGAAAACGAGAGAAGTGTTCATAGGGAGTTCCGGCACCTATTTTTCTAGAAAAATAGCACTGCTTATAAAGATGTGTTATCACTCTAACCTCAACCTATGAGTATTGGCTAGAATCCAATACGAAACCATGCTAATGAATTGTCAGTGCTGTTAACACAGATTGTCAAACTTTTGAGTTGACATTACGGGCAATGGCAAACAGAGAAAGACATGAAGTGAATGGTTGAGAGCAAGATACACACACACACACATGAGGTCTCGCAAGAGTTCAGTGGCATCTTGCGCGATCTCACTGGAAGCCACTGCCATGCAACCCTGGCGAGTGAGGCTTTGACGGGGTGTGTGGCACAGCAGCCATCTCAGGTAACAAAATGGGCCAGGCCACCCCTGACTACAGTACTAATTATACTTCCAAAGACATTTATCATGTTTCTATGGCAGCAACAGCATTCTTCTGTGCACATTCAGGGGAATTGCTACCTGTAACATACATATGAGAACATCCCACAAGCTCAGTGTGGAGAGCAAGGAACTGGGTTGTTTTTTAATCACACTTTCTCCTGCTTTTCACAGTGCCTCTGAGCATCTGATATTGGCTACTGGCAGAGAAAGGAAACCACTAAGTGGGAGGTTGGTTTCCTCCAGCTATTAGGGCTGTTTCAATGTTCTTAATCAGGAAGAAAGGAAGTGTCATCATGAGTGTCTCAATTTATGCTCAAGTGGCGCATCCTGTGGGTATTTTGTTGCTGTTGCTGTTGCTGTTGCTGGCATCCGTCTGTCTTGGGAGACAATGGAGTGCGCATCCAGGGGCGCATGCCAAACTGCCAAAGAATCACAGCGCCCACTGTGGCTGCCAAGATGGATAACTCATAACTGTTGCCTTCCATGTTGTTTTTGCTGCGTTAGCAGCACTGAAGTGACCTCCCCAGGGTCACCTGGGCAGTGGGCCTGAGCAGTGTGTCCTGGGCTGCCCAGATGACAAGACCCCCTCTCTGATGTGGTCCAAAGGAAAGCAGAGCAATATGCTTGGCACCAGCTTGGCTGCAGGAGTTGCCAGAAGGAGGCGTAAAAGGCACCATCCAACTGTTTTAGGGAGTCCACTCTGGATTTGTGTAGGTTTTACTCATTTCTCTTATCTTCCCCCAAAGACATTCCCCAAAGCAGTGGGTACCTGTGGGTATAAAAAATCAGAATCAACTGTGGCCCCAATTAAAGAGCACCTTGATCTATTGTGGAGGGTGAAGAAGGGGAAATCTTGTTCTCTCAGGCTCCAGCATGCGTCTCAGGCCCCACTGCACACACATGGGTACAAACCTAAACCTACAAACCGGCAGCCCTTCTGATTTTATCTGAGTATAATATTTCCAGGTTCAGTGGTGTGGTCAAGCACCACTCAGTTAATTTATTCGCCACATTTCCCACATACTTGTATGCTCAAAGCAGTTCACCCCAAAAAATAAAATTGCAGTCTAAGTTAGGGATGGGGGAGGAATTTTATTCAGTTCACATCCGAAAGCAAACTTACCTAATTCACACTTCCTGAAACAATATGTGAATTGGATCACCGCCACCCTTCAAACTTCACACTTCTCTGAATTTTGCAATTATATTTATGTATTTAGCTTAAGTTGTTAATATCCCACCTTTTTCTCTAAGGACCTCGTGTTGGTGTACATGGTCCTCCCCCCCCCCCATTTATCCTCACAATGACCCTGTGAAGTAAGTTAGTCCAAGAGGCAGTGACTGGCCCCAGGTTACCCAGTGTCAAGTGGAGATTTGAACCCTAATCTCCCAGCCCCTAGTCTCCACACTAGCTCTCAACACAGACCTCCAGCCAAGTAATGTGCAGAGCTTTCCAAATTTTTCATGTTGGTGACAAGCTTTTTAGACATGCATCATATCTCAACACAGAAATTTAGTTTTGCTAGCAAAATGCAGTCAAACTAACCCCTTTCCAGCCCCAGATGGAAAGCAGAGAGCATTTGCACAACGCACCTGCACACTGCAGTAGACACATAAATTTGTCATGACACAGAGTTTGGAAAGCTCTGGTGTAGAGAAATGCATATAGTAGGACAAAGTGCACATGCAAGTATATGTAAAAGTGCTGACCTTTAAAGCCCTAAACGGCCTCGGTCCTCTATACCTGAAGGAGTGTCTCCACCCCCATCGTTCAGCCTGGACACTGAGGTCTAGCACCAAGGGCCTTCTGGTGGTTCCCTCCCTGCAAGAAGCAAAGTTACAGGGAACCAGGCAGAGGTTGCTATCCATTCTGAAGGAAATCAGCCCTGAGTGCTCACTGGAAGGACAGATCCTGAAGCTGAGGCTCCAATACTTTGGCCACCTCATGAGAAGAGAAGACTCCCTGGAAAAGACCCTGATGTTGGGAAAGATGGAGGGCACAAGGAGAAGGGGACGACAGAGGACGAGATGGTTGGACAGTGTTCTGGAAGCTACCAACATGAGTTTGACCAAACTGTGGGGGGCAGTGGAAGACAGACGTGCCTGGCGTGCTCTGGTCCATGGGGTCACAAAGAGTCGGACACGACTAAACGACTAAACAACAACAACAACAACACATCATTATTAGCTGGGATCATCCTATGACACACCGAGGCTGGCTGCAGAGAGTTGGGCACTTGGTGGGACTCAGAGCAGGCAATGATCCCCCTGCCCCTGGGAAACATGTAACAATATCCATTGTGAATTATTGAAGGAACAGCAGCAGAAAATCAAATTAGCAGCCAGGTGTAACTCAGAAACCTGCTCTACATTAAAGACAACAACGGAACTGATATGGTTCTTAAACTTTGCTGCATACATCATTCTGGGTTGCTTTTTCTGGGTTGCATTGACTTTTTAACATTCAGACCAGAAAATGGCTTGCCTCTTCAGCATGTGGCACAGGGGCAGCCGCCATGTTGCTGACTACAACACCCACCAGCCCTGACCAATGTCCATGCTGCCTGGGGCTGATGGGAGTTGGAGTCTATTGACTTCATGGGCGGGCACCATGTTGGCTACCCCCGTAAGTGAAAACATCCAAGAAACCTTAAGCCCTTCAAATGTTTTCCTTTCCTTTCATTACAGACTTGGAGATGTTCTGAAAATACGTCAGGGACCAGCTTCTCCAGCCATCCCCCCGCCCCACCTTGGGTCATAACTGTTTCCCTGCTGAATAACTTACTAATCCCGATCCGCCCCCTCCAAAAAGCAATTCCCTGAAACGTATTATGGCTTCGTAAGTTTCCATTCCTGTAAATACTCTTGTTTTGTCATTATTGGAGACAAAGCCTATTAATATTTTAAATGAATAACCCCTTGCTTTTCATTGAGCCTTCTAGAGATGCTTGAGGTTGTTCTGCACCTGCTTTTCTCTCGCTTTTACAACAAATGTTTACATCACCTGTACAGCGAAGATACAAACGGCTATGTATTTTATTAATTATTGTGTATTTGCAGCCAGCTCCATCGCACAGGCTCGAGGCAACGACAACACGATTAAAATGCAACAATGAACTACATCCCCATTACAATTCAATTAGTTGCTCAAAACATAAAGTGTTTCAAATCATCAACCTTCCCTTTAAAACCTGCTCTCAGTAAAAAGGCCTTTTAGTGTTTCTGAAAGTTGCTTGAGCTTTCAGGAAGTAAAAGAAAGAACATGTGGTTTGCATGCAAACGTAAGAGGCTGGTCACTAGGGCGAGGTGGGGCAGAGGGTGGGAAGGAATTTGCAAAATAAGCTAAGGCTGCCTTATTGGGAGAGTTAGAACAGTAACCAATGTGGAGCCATCCAGACAACAGCTCTCAACACTCCCATTGCATAGCCAATGGTCAGAAATGGTAAGACCTGTAGCTCAACAATGCCTGGATAGTATCATATTGGCTACCCCTGATTTAGAAGTAGGTGACTGTTCTCCAGCTTTCAATAAGGCAACCCAAGCTGAAACAGTTTGCTGCCTGCTTAGTTTTCCTCTTCCCTCTTCATTCCTTTTTCCTTTTGTGTTGTGTATTTTAGATTAGAAGGCTGAGAACAGGGACTGTCTTATTCTTATCAATGTTTATGTAAGCTGCACTGGGAGCCTTTTTTGCCTTAAGGGGCAGAGGTGAAAATGCTTCAAAATAAATAAATAATTTGCAAGGCCAATTCTGCATCTACCCCACATCTAGAAGTCTTCACCACTGAGCTTTACAGAAGCCACTAAGCTTAGAACAAAACAGTCCTCCCCTTCTGCTTGTGGAATAAAAAGGAGGCCGAGGATCCACGAAGCTGGAATCACCCTGTTCTACCTTCAGCGTCGCTGCTGACTGCAGAACGACGCTGGTTTTATCTGCAAGGACCAGGGAGCTGGTAAAACAAGCTTTCAGCTTCAGGATTCAAAGGAACAGAAGGTAAGGTAGCCCTCAAGCAACAAACAGTAATGAAAGGGGGATTAAAATTTTCTTCTGGCGCGAAATCTTCAAGGAGGACAGACCAGTTCTTTTATTCAGGAAATCCCTTGCTAGTTTAATATGCAGTTAATTTACGGAGGTGGTTGGATCTCTGTTCAACATCTTTAGGGCATCTATTTCTCCACCTGAATTCACAGGTAATGGTATGGAACACTGCCCAAACAATATTGCAAAACACTGACAGAAGCACTCTAGCATCAAACGGGCCATATTTCAACATCTTGTTACAATTTTTTTTTTTTAAAAAAAAAAGGTTTCATGCTTCATGTGTAGCCTTCAGACTGAGAAAAATGTGTCACAAGAGGGTCAGTGCCTATATAAGCTCTTTAAAGGTAAAGGTAAAGGTACCCTTGACCACTAGGTCCAGTCATGACCGACTCTGGGGTTGCAGCGCTCATCTTGCTCTATGGGCCAAGGGAGCCGGCGTTTGTCCGCAGACAGCTTCCGGGTCATGTGGCCAGCATGACTAAGCCGCTTCTGGCGAACCAGAGCAGCGCACGGAAACGCTGTTTACCTTCCTGCCGGAGCAGTACCTATTTATCTACTTGCACGTTGACGCGCTTTCGAACTGCTAGGTTGGCAGGAGCAGGGACCGAGCAACAGGAGCTCCCCCTGTCACGGGGATTCGAACCACCAACCTTCTGATCAGCAAGTCCTAGGCTCAGTGGTTTAACCCACAGGACCACCCGCATCCCATATAAGCTCTTTAGTCCTGCAAAAAACAAAACTCTTAACCTGTATGATTTGTAGTAAGGCTATGAAATGCAAAGCTTGGCAACGGCACCTAGGCTGGACATATATAGTTCCAAAAGCTTCCTGAGCCACCAAACCAGTAAAGTAAATATGCACTGTATATTCTATAGCCAGTGTGGTTTAGTGGTTAGAATGCTGCACCAGGACTCGGGAGACCAGGAATCAAATCCCTGGCATGCCATGAAACTCAATGGGTGGCCTTGAGCCAGTCAGTCTCTTAGCCTAACCTACCTCACAGGGCTTGTTTTCTCTTGCTCCAGAGGAAATATGCTGTCAGTCAGAGAAGACACAGCTGGAACCTATGGACAAATAGCCTGGCGCAGTATATGGCTGCTTCCTGTATGTTGCATCAACTGTACCTCTGTCAAAGGAACAGACTTGTCCAATGAGCATGAACAACTTGCTCTATATCTGGGAATCGGAACTAAACCAAAGTTTTCTGGTCCAAGCCCACAGCTGCAGAATCAACATTCAGCATTCATGGATGGCCTTTAAAAAAAACACCTGAATTAATCCCTCCCCCCCCCCAAGTTAAAAAATAGTAATAACCCAAAGGTCATGTTCCTCAATATACCGTCAAGTTCTGCCAATTTCCTGGAAAGTAAAAGAAATTTCATGCGGTGTGCCATTTCCAAAGCTCCTGTGCTAGTTTAATTGGAAGATCTTAATTCTGAAACTTATTTTTGAGCTGCCAGAGAAGCAAATTCTCATTCAGTTTTAATGGTCTCGAATGGGTTTTGTCCGACAGATTTCTCCTCCCCCCCATAGTCCTTTGTTAAAATTGTTCTTTTTAAAAATATAGCCTTAGGTTGCCTCAACATGTGTCGAAAGTAAGATACAAGGGCTTTTTAACAAAATAAAGGGTCATATTATAAATAGGAGCATGGCAAGCAACACATGTGTAAGAAGCCTGCTGTTCAGACAAAAACACAGAAATGCATGAGATAATAATAATAAATAATAAAATTTTATTTATATCCCGCCCTCCCCAGCCAAAGCCGGGCGGAAAGCAGCTAACAACAGTAAAAAAATAGCACAGTTTACATAAAATCACAGTCAATTAATTGAAATACATTCTAAAATCAATTCATTTAATAATAAATTCCCTCTGTCCAGCAAAGAAGTCAGCCTACAGCAATGCAGCGTCACCTAGTGGCCCAAGTCCACAATGACTGCAAGAGTTTCTGCAGAGTAAATATCTATATTTGTAGGCGCGGGTGGCACTGTGGTCTAAACCAGAGCCTAGGGCTTGCAGATCAGATGGTCAGCAGTTTGAATCCCCTCGACAGGGTGAGCTCCCGTTGTTTGGTCCCAGCTCCGGTCCACCTAGCAGTTCGAAAACACGTCAAAAGTGCAAGTAGATAAATAGGTACCGCTCCGGCGGTAAGGTAAACGGCGTTTCCGTGCGCTGTTCCAGTACGCCAGAAGCGGCTTAGTCATGCTGACCACATGATCCGGAAGCTGTCTGCGGACAAACGCCGGCTCCCTTGGCCTATAAAGCGAGATGAGCACCGCAACCCCAGAATCGTCCGCGACTGGACCTAGTGGTCAAGGGTACCTTTACCTTGGACGGAGATTTTATTCAGGAAACGGCATAAAGAAATCATTTTACTTTTCTGTGCATGGTTCTTGGAAGCAAACCCCTCTATTAAAAGTGGATCAGCGCTGTGTCTGAGAGGGGCTGTGGGCCAGTGGTTTTTTAAAAACCCCACGCTTTGAATGTATGGTCGCAGGTTCAGTCCCTGTCCAAGTAGACCCGAGAATGACTCCTGCCTGGAGAGTCAATGTGTGTGTAGACTCTCTAGTTGGGAGGGCCAACTTTTGGTGGGTTGTTGATTTTAACACGAATATATCCATTGACTTGTTATCTATCCACCAGGTAAAAGACACACTTAGAATTAAAAAAAATGATGAGCCCAGGAATATGTTAGAAGCGCCTCCAAAACGGCCTCCCACACAAAAATCCACTCCCTGCAATCTCCCCACGCCACGCTCCTTTCCTCATTTCAGTTTTATAATGGGGTGTGTGTGTGCTGTTAAACAACATGGGAATCAGAAATCCTTGTTGATCTACCGCAAAACACCCTACCAGCAGATCTCGAGCTACCCTCCGCTTTCCCCGGATCCTAGGCTAGCTAGACGGACCAGGGGATCCTATTCCACCCAGCAGAATCCCACGTATCTGCACAGGGAGGACAGCCGCAACTGAACTGCATCACTAACACGCTGCAGCGATTTGAGGTGGGGGGGGGGGGGAGTGTCCTACAGAAATTGCTTTCCGGAGTATGGTAGGGCCCGGCTGGAGTGGAAGATGCCGGCAGCCTCACACACAAAAATCTAGACTATAAAGCGTTTGCGAGAGTGGGGGGATTCGTTCCTGGTATACACTGTGAAGCGCACACGCGTGCCGCTCCAAAAGGGAAAAGTGTCTCCACGACCACATGTCTGCTGTGGTTCACTGCAAACCTGACCTCTTCCTCTTCCCGGTTTATTCCACGGATCCCCCTGCCTTTACGTGCTTAGTGGATTGGAGGCGGGTTACAAAAAGATGCATACGTCGTTGAAGGGGAAATTAGCTTCGGAAATATATCGCCGCTGAACGCTATGGAGGCGACCTACGGAACGAGGGACGCACTTTCCCCTTAATTGCATGCGGCAGAAGGAGAGCTGCGCACACGCCGGAGTCGAAGCCCTGCCGCCGGGTCTTCCTTCTCTGCAACGCTTCACTCGATGCGCGTCCCGCGAAAAGAGAATCGAGAGCTTCCTTCGTGGGAGCGGCGCTCCAGCCTGGAAAGGTGGGATTTGCTTCTTCCATGCTCACGTTCCGCGGGGATGCAAGTTGCACGCCCACTTGTTGCAGTGTGTGTGTGTGCGCGCGCGCGCGTTCCTGTTGCATGTACAGTACAGACCTGGATGCGAGAAACGTGCGCTGGCTCTCTGCCAAGCAAGAGCACGCGTCCACTGGGATGCGCGTCGGGGCGTACAGACCTGTTGCAGGCAAGCGCGTCCCGGCGCCCGTTGCGCGCAGGACGCACTCGGTCTCGTGTGCAGGGTGTGGCCTCCGCCTCTCTTGCGCGGGAGCCATACCCCAGGCCGGGCTTCCTTGGGTGCCGGAGCCGCCGTTGCCATGCCCGTGCGCTCTCCTTCCAAAGGGCGCCAGCCGAGGGCGTCCCGTGGGCTCAGCCCCGCCGCCGCCGCCGCCTGCGCTCCGGAGTCTCCGTCATGCTTAGCGGCGCTGCTGCTCACTCCCGGGCTGTTTCTCCACCTGCTTTGCCCGCCCAGGAGGAGAAGCGGAGCGGCTGTTGCAAGTAAGTGAGCGGATCCCCTCCCTTTCATCGCTTTCCTCCGACAGGCGATCTTCTAGGCGCGCAGCTCCTCGCCGAACTTCCCGGACAAGTTTCTCGGGGGCAACTTTCTTCAGTTCCGGGAAGCAAACCAGCGGATCGGATTGGGGAAACCGGTATCCGGATCCGCCGCCGCTACAAGCTCTTGGGTCATTCCGGGATCGGTCATTCTGGGCTCAAAGCGCCTAATGCAGGTTTAGAGATCCCTTAACGGCGATTACTCTTTTTTTCAAGCCCACCAGCGCGGAGATTTAAGGGAAAGTGCCGGCGTGTTGTTGCCCCCCCCCCTTTGCGCGCCCCCCCCCCCTTTCCGTATTGGAATACGGAGCGAGGGGTTAATCCAGATTGAATGCGCGTGGTCTGCTTTGACTTTCGGTCCCAGGGACACTTGAAGAACTACCGGAGCTGGTAGTAGGATGGTGTGGGAATAATGGCGAAATATTTTGCTCGCCATAAAATTATCCACACATTCCTCTTACATCAGTCACCTTGTCTGGGAACGGTGTTCTCTTTTGGTGAAGATCCGCTTTCTCCTGCTTCTTTTCCGCCCCCGCTATCCCATCGGTATGTGGTCTGATTTTAGGCACGATTACTGAGAACCAAAAGCCTCCCTCTCCCCAATAATTGGGTGGGATTCACTTCCAAAGCATGCATGGGGCTGTAGCTTTAATTTTGGATCGCTCCCTTCATTTCCCTTTTTCCCACCTTCCACAGCCCCAAGGCAAGCCTCTCAAAACTGCAGTTATGGTGCCCCACCACTACAGCAGGTTGAATCCAGTCTATCACTTGGTGCAGGCTGTCGGGTATGACTTGGGTGCTTGTTGACTGCATCTGGTACCATAACTGCATTGGATTCCATATGCAAAACCCCAGACAAGACTTCTTTGCTTGGGGGGACAGAAGTGCTTTGGAACAACTGAACTTCTGCAGTTGTGCACCTTTGAAAGCCCAGGTCTATTTCCCCTCAGTTGTTTTCCTTGCAATCAGTTGAGTGACAGCTATCTGTGTCAATTTTTCTGATAAACGTGGCGTATTGTTGATATGGCATATTATTGACATCAGTTCTCCTGCCTCCGGTATCACACTCTTGTTTCGTGTCGGATGCTTTCTCTCAGTTTGAGCAGTGTGGTGCATTGAAGTTGGGAAGGTGAATGAATTTCATTCTGATACTTTATTCTAAGCTAGATTTTCTGTTAAAACCAGCTTTATTAGTTGTCTTCATCACTGATTCATCTTGTTTGTCTGCTCTTTGTGGTGTTTTCTGTTGCTGAAAATCATCATATGTTTTAGCATTTCACTGCTCTGTTTCTTGAGGTGCATGTTAATAGCTGTTTTGTGGCTTGGTAACAATTTCTGCAGGAGGATGTAGCCTATCTGAAATAAATTTGCAGGGGAAATGGTCACATTCCCATCCTATCAACATCCAGCAACAATAGCTCTGTAGTTGGAATTAATAGCAGAGTGGATTCTCTGTATTTGCAGAACAACCTTATGGGAAGAAGTAATGTTTTTCTGCAAAATGTATTTCTTCTCCTTAATAGAGTCTGTAATAGACTTTCTGCAAAGCCCAAATTTCGACCACTATTGAATACATGTGTTGATTTTCCCCTGGTCTTTAGGTACTGAATTGTCCTGCTCCAGTTAATAGCTGCAGTGAGATAGTTAAGCATAATATTTATTTTCAGATATTGTAAAAACTTGGATATGCTGATGGACTCATTTTGTTATGCCTTTCAGGTCTGCCTTGTAGTGAGCAGCAAAAGTTTAAGGTGACCTTGTCAGTGTGCATGTCTTAAATCTGCCAAATCGGAATTTGTGAGGTTGCCTTGAGATGGGAAATGAGCTCTTTGTGGTGAGGTTTAAGGTATGTTTCAACTATTGAAGAACAATCTCTTGAACCCTAAACTTCCTTTGAGCTTTACTGAGCGTAGCGTACATAAATAAAGCGGTGGTATACAGTGGTACCTCGGGTTAAGAACTTAATTCGTTCTGGAGGTCCGTTCTTAGCCTGAAACTGTTCTTAACCTGAAGCACCACTTTAGCTAATGGGGGCCTCCCGCTGCTGCCCCGCCGGTGCCATGCAATTTCTGTTCTCATTCTGAAGCAAAGTTCTTAACCCGAGGTACTATTTCTGGGTTAGCGGAGTCTGTAACCTGAAGCGTATGTAACCTGAGGTACCACTGTATTAGAAGAGCCCCCTTGGATCACACCCAGCCCAGCATCAACATAATACAAACATAGAAAGCTGCCTTCTATTGGGACAGATCAGTACAGTCTACACTGACTGGCAGCAGCCCACCCAAGATTTTAGACAGTTGTCTTCTCCAGCCCTAGCTGGAGATTCCAGGGGATTGAGCCTTTGACTTTCTGCATGAAAAGAAGTTACTCTATTATTCAGCTACAGCCATGCTTCTGTTGCTTTCCAGCAGCTGTTATTCAGAAGTAAGGATGGAAAGATCTGTCAAGTTTGAGATTTTTCCAATCCTAAATTTGTGATTTACTCGTTTTTTTAAAAATCATTACGAAATTCTTCAGCAATTTAGGGCGAAATTCTCCTAATAAACACATATTTGTATGTAGTTTTGTCTAATTTACACATTTCTGCAAACAATTTCTCCTAATATTATGCATTTTTCTTCGCTGTTTCCATGGCTAAGCACATTTTCACCTAACATTCGCACTTACTTGGTTGGACAACTGCATCTCAAAATTCAGATAAGTGTGAATTTTGAAAGATGCCTGTGTTTTGGCCCTTGTTTCAGAAAGTGTGAATTTGGTAAATTCAGCCTTTAATGCGAGCCGAATCAAATCCCTCCTCCATCCCTACTCAGAAGCATGCTTCCTCTGAAACCTGGAGGTAACATACAGGTATCATCAATTGATTTTTCTTCCCGAAGGAAAAGTCTTTCAATGAGACCTTCAGACTGCTTAAACAGCAGATAGCTTTAGTTTCTTGTAGCAATGCCTTTTTTTGGCAAAGCCCATTCATTATATTGATGCTTAACACTGCACCAGGAGATGCTTTGCTAGGCTGGTGGGTGGAAATAATAAAAACGGTAGCTAAGACTGTTCCAGACGTCAGTCGTCTGTTCAGACTTTTATGACTTGCTGCAGAACCCGTTTTCATCCATGGAGTGAATCGAAAATTGCTTGCACCATGGAATAGTAACAATCCCTTTTTTGCAAGTTCGGTGATTACATCAGAGATGCACTGCAGAAATCCAAATGCTGCAGAGGGAATTTGGAGGGGTGTGTGCAGATGATCAAGAGTGGAATGTTAACACTGAAGTTGCTGCTTCTGTTTCTTGCTGTGGAAAGGGCAAATGTCTCTGGTCTCTTTAGCCTGGCATTGTCTTGGATTCTTGCAGATAAGAGGACTGATCACACAGCTTTCTAAATTTGATAGCCGGGGGGGGGGGGGATCCTTCATCCTGCTGAGTCTGATTAGTTGCTTAGGAGATGTGCCTATGCATGTTTACAGAGAAATCTGTGTTCAGTGCTACTTATTCCCAAGTAGGCGCACATAGGATTGTATATGCGTCTCCCAATTCGGCCGCTCTTAATATGGTCTCTCTATGCATCCCGTTTGTTCTCATGTGAACACACACAGAAGCAGCACTGCAACACTGTGGACTAAGGAAGCTATTCAGTAAACTTTTTCTCAATTAAACAAATAGTATTTTTTATTATTTATACCCCACCCATCTGGCTGGGTTGACCCAGCAATTCTGGGTGGCTTCCAACATATATAAAAGCATAATAAAACATCAAACACTTTAAAACTTCTCAGTACAGGGCTGCCTTCAGATGTCTTCTAACAGCTGTTTATTTATCTCCTTGACATCTGATGGGAGGGTGTTCTACGGAGTGGGCACCACCACCGAGAAGGCCCTCTGCCTGGTTCCCTGTAACTTCACTTCTCACAGTGCTTGGTGCTGTATTCGCTCATAGATTGAATTGACGGCAACACAGCCCTTCATGCAAAGGACCAAGGCGTTAAAGGAGGTTTAGTCTCCACATCCAGAGAACAGTAACAGAGAACAGAACCCTTTGTAGAAAGATGCTGTCACAGCACTGGTAGGTGCTATAGCAGGTGAAACCATCTAAACATCTTGAAAACACAAGAGGCCCACACAAACCTGGAATATACCTTGCCCTGCGGTAGCCAACGAGATGATGTTGGACTCCAACTCCCATCATCCCCAGCAAATATGGGTAATAGGGATGATGGGAGTTGTAGTCCACAGCTACCCACTGTAAGCGACTCTCCCAGCACACAGGTTGCGTGGTCCAGTCCTGCCATCTTTCTTGGCTGCCTCTGGTAATGGCAGGTTCCTCTTTCTGACCGCCATTGACCCCAGGTGGCTGTGCTTTCATCCCTTCCTTCATCCATTGCTATTTCATCCTATTTTCCCGCATCAAACCATTAATATGCCCTCATCGCAAATAGCCTCTTTGTAGGCTTCACGCTTCTTTCCGTGCACACACCACTTTGTTGTCTCGCTCATCCCTTCCATTGGCTGTACAGTGGTACCTTGGGTTACAGACGCTTCAGGTTACAGATGCTTCAGGTTACAGACTTCGCTAACCCAGAAATAGTACCTCGGGTTAAGAACTTTGCTTCAGGATGAGAACAGAAATTGCGCAGCAGCGGCACAGGTTAAGAACAGTTTCAGGTTAAGAACGGACCTCCAGAACGAATTAAGTTCTTAACCCGAGGTACCACTGTATAAACAATATGCAGTGCATGGGGAATGTCACACAAACCAAGACCCTGAAATGTCTGTTTATTTTTCCGTTGCAGAAATCTTGTAGCAGGAGCAGCAAGGGGATGTGAAGCCAACTGGTGACCAAGATGACTCTCTTACCAGGAGAAAATTCGGACTATGACTACAGCGCCCTGAGCTGTGCTTCGGATGCCTCCTTCAACCACCCTTTCTTTGCTGAAACAGAAACACTCAAGGGAGTCTTTTACCAAAGGGCCAAACTCATCCACCCCTCGGAAGAACTATACGGAAGCATTCACCCGGAAGACCGGAAGCACCACATCATCATCAACGTGGGTGGCTTCAAGTACTTGCTCCCATGGACCACTCTGGATGAGTTCCCCATGACCCGCTTGGGGCAGCTGAAGTTCTGCAACAACTTTGACGACATCCTCAACATCTGCGACGATTACGACGTGACCTGCAACGAGTTCTTTTTCGACCGTAACCCCGGGGCGTTTAGGACCATCTTGACTTTCCTACGGGCAGGGAAGCTCCGGCTCCTGAGAGAGATGTGTGCGCTTTCGTTCCAGGAGGAGCTGCTGTACTGGGGCATCGAGGAAGACAACCTGGAGTGGTGCTGCAAAAGACGGTACCTGCAGAAAATGGAGGAGATTGCGGAAATGAACGAAGCGGAGGACGAGTTCGCGGACGGCGAAAACCAGTGCGAAGCTGTGGCGGAGACGAAAGCCGGGCGTTGCATGAAAAGATTGCAAGACATGGTGGAGAGGCCCCAGTCTGGGATTCCGGGGAAGGTCTTTGCCTGTTTATCGGTGCTGTTTGTGACTATCACTGCCGTCAACCTTTCCATCAGCACCATGCCTGGCTTAAGAGAGGAAGAGGAGAGAGTAAGTTGATTTTAAGATGCGTAGTTGATCTTAAGATGCGTAGGGAGCTGTCTTCAGGCATGTGGGGGGAAGCCATCTAAATGGAAAGAAAGTTGGTGTGATGGTTTTGCAGACCATCAGTGCAAGTATATGTGGACACCAAGTATATGTGGACATGCAAAGCTGGTTTTTTAAAAAATGGGTGGAATAACAAACTTGGAGATTCATTCGCAAAGCTGCTCCATGATCACGGCCAAACAACCAGGGCCCGTTCATACTTCCATTAGGGTAGGGGCGGACAGCCTCTACTTCTGCCTCACTTCCTGCCTTGACGAAAACCAGAGGGAACATTGCACTATTGCCACAAGAGCTGGTAGGAAGGGAGACAGGGACGTGCTTGACCGAACCACATTGCATACACCTAGGGCAGTGTAGGGACCCTCTAGGGCAGGCATAGGCAAGCTGGGCCCTCCATATGTTTTGGGACTACAACTCCCATCATCCCTAGCTAACAGGACCAGCGGTAAGGGATGATGGGAATTGTAGTCTCAAAACATCTGGATGTCCAAGTTTGCCTATGCCTGCTCTAGGGGAGCGACCCTTTAGGGCTAGATGTGGATGGCAGGGGGTGGGGGAGAAATGTGCATTAGGGTATCTTTAAGATCTGCCCTTTGGTTCTTGCTTTAGCACTGAATTGAAAGGGGCCACGACTAATTCTGCTGTAAGACCCCGTCGCCTGGAGTCCTGTGTCCTGTTCTGGCTACCGTACTTTGGGGGAGGATATAGACAAAATGGTTCAGAGGAGGGCAGGAATGATGGTCAGGGATATGGAAAACAAGTCCCATGAAGAAAGTTGAAGGAATTGAGTAAGTTTAGACTAGAGAAGAGGAGACTGAAAGGGGAGGGGGTGATGGTACTGCCTGTGACATTAGGGATGCTCACATATTGCGTTCAGCAAGCGTACATACTGCCTGTGCATGCAAAAAGCTGTGCTGTGCAAATCAACAAGTGTACTCTCACACAAACGCTTGTGCATATGGAGAGAGCTTGTACCCGTGTTCAGTGTAGCACGTGAAGAAACATATAGAAGAGGAGAAAGACTTTACTGCCTCGGTGGTGAATTCTTCTATACTGGAGGTCCTCAAGTGTCTGTTGCAGGATGTTCTCTGCTTCCCACTGGCTTCAGGGAGTGAAGAGTTAACCCTCCCTGCAGAGAAAGAGAAGGGGCAGCAGAGAGAAAGGGGCAGCTCCACCTGCTTCTGCTTCCAACCCCAGTCTGTCTTAGTACGCGCCCCTAAACATTAAAAAAAGAGGATTTCCTATCCTTGATCATAAATCATAGAACTACAGTGGTGCCCTGCAAGACGAATGCCTCGCAAAACGAAAAACCCGCTAGACGAAAGGGTTTTCCGTTTTGGAGGTGCTTCGCAAGACGAATTTCCCTATGGGCTTGCTTCGCAAGACGAAAATGTCTTGCGAGTTTTTCCGACTTTTTTCCCCCTTCCCCCCCCTTTTTCTAAGCCGCTAAGCTGCTTATCCGCTAAGCCGCTAAAAGCCGCTAAGCCGCTAATGGGCTTGCTTCGCAAGACGAAAAAACCGCTAGACGAAGAGACTCGCGGAACGGATACTTTTCGTCTTGCAAGGCACCACTGTATAGAATTAGAAGGGACCACAGGAGTCATTTGGTCCTAACGGGAATCTTTTGCCCAGTGTGGGGATCAAACCCACAACCCTGAGATTAAGAGTCTCATGCTCTGCCAAATGAGCTATGCCAGCTGTACAACTTCAAAGTGTGGTTAACACAGCAACATGAACAGGCACCTGGGGATCAGGGGGCCAATCACATCTGGCTATGCAGACAGCAATATTAAGCACAGGGTTACTGTCACCGCCCCAGAATCACTCAAGCATCAAAGAAAGTGAGGGCATGATCACACTAGGCTTAGCAAATGTCCAGAGCCCAGATTTATTAAAAGGGTGTAGCTGGCCATGCCTAAGTTTAGCATGGTTTATGTAGAAAGGCAGTTCATAATATAAATCTATAAACCTTTTTTTTTTTTTAATGTAAACTCTGAGGAAACTTGGATAACCTGTCCTGGCAAATCATGTGGAAAATTTGACAAGAGCTGGTAGCTGCTGCACTGCATAGCTGCATGTTCTAAAGCGAAAATTTAAGCCTAGAGAACAGCGCAGGGACATCTGGTGCTAAACAGGCCTCATGGGGTTGATTATGTCCTTGGAAGAGAAAACCAGGTAAGAGTAGGATGTAGGTGATTTGGAAGCACTTTAAAACAGCCAGAACACTGCATTTTAACCCATTTTTAATATAAGTTGCAGATCAGCAAGGAGCGCTATGTTGTATTGTTGAGAGTTTTTCATTTTGAAAGTCTTTATACCCAGAAAGGTGGCCTTAAAATATTTTAAAATTAAAAATGAATACATAAATAATACAGTCATATCTCAGGTTACAGACGCTTCAGGTTGCGGTTTTTTTGGGTTACGGACTGCCGAAACCCAGAAGTACCAGAATGGGTTACTTCCGGGTTTCGGCAGTCGCGCATGCGCAGAAGCGCTAGATTGCGCATGTGCAGAAGTGCCGAATTGCAACCTGCGCATGCGCAGACGCATAGCTGTTGGTTGCGGACGTGCATCCCGCACGGATCACGTTCACAATCCGAGCGTCCACTGTAAAGTGAAGATGCAGCACATAGATACACTCGCATAGGTGGCTTTTTAAAAGCATCGGGCAAACTTCTGTGTTCTTAGCAAAACCTTTCTGCCAGCCGTTTCGTTGCTTACGCAGTCCCCTTCTCTCCCACTCCAGGGCGAATGTTCTCAGATGTGCTACAATATTTTCGTAGTGGAATCCGTCTGCGTGGGGTGGTTTTCCTTGGAGTTCCTCTTGAGGCTCATCCAGGCGCCCAGCAAGTTTGTGTTCCTGAGGAACCCCTTGACCCTGATCGATATCGTCGCCATCCTCCCCTACTACATCACCTTACTGCTGGACAGCACTTCGCTGGGCAGCAACAAGAAGCCTACCTCCGGCAACATCTATCTGGACAAGGTGGGCTTGGTCCTCCGCATCCTGCGTGCCTTGAGGATTCTGTACGTCATGCGGCTGGCCAGGCACTCGCTGGGCCTGCAGACTCTGGGGCTGACGGCCCGCAGGTGCACCCGCGAGTTCGGGCTCTTGCTGCTGTTCCTCTGCGTGGCCATCGCGCTTTTCGCGCCCCTCTTGTACGTGATCGAGAACGAGATGGCGGACTCTCAGGAGTTCACCAGCATCCCTGCCAGCTACTGGTGGGCCGTGATCACCATGACGACGGTGGGATACGGTGACATGGTACCCAGGAGCATCCCAGGCCAGGTGGTGGCCCTGAGCAGCATCCTCAGCGGCATCCTGCTCATGGCCTTTCCCGTCACATCCATCTTCCACACGTTCTCGCGCTCCTACATCGAGCTGAAGCAAGAGCAGGAGAGGATCATGTACAGGAGGGCGCAGTTCTTAATGAAAACAAAGTCCCAGTTAAGCAACGCATCACAGGGGAGCGGCATGTTTCCGAGCCTCTCTTCAGAGACCAGGAATGACGGCTGAAATGGAAGTTTCCATGTCTGCCCTGTTGCCGAGCAAACAGCGACAGGATTTCTCTCTCTCTCTTTTTTTAATCTCGGCATTTGCTTTTGGAGGCTTTGGGGAGAGATGGCATTGTACAAATAAACATGCAAAGGGCTTTTAGCCATT
Source organism: Podarcis cretensis (assembly GCF_951804945.1). Lineage (NCBI taxonomy): Eukaryota > Metazoa > Chordata > Lepidosauria > Squamata > Lacertidae > Podarcis > Podarcis cretensis. Next base: position 19,252,662 of record NC_137175.1, read on the forward strand.
ATGACCGTGGGGACTTGGTTCATCATTATGTTGCATTAGCATTGCTATTAGGGGGTGGGGGATAAGATTGTTGCTTTCCAGTAGGTTGCACAATTTGGGATCATGAAATGGAGATTTGTTTATTTTTTAAAGGAAGAGCAACGTGCATCGTTAACCAAAAGGAGAACAGTGTAAAATTACATACTGGGCACAGCTGTTGCCATTTGTAATGTAAAGAGGCAGGCCGTTTTCCAAGAGAGAACTGACACTGAATGTCAACATTCTGATCTTTCGGTTAATTGACCTTTTGTTGTTTATTTTTACCAAACTTTGTGAACTATAACATCTCGCAGATCCAGATTTAATCCTTGGATGTATAACCCCGTTGTTTGTACTGGAGTTAGGAAGTTTGTGGGTCACATTTGAAGTAGGCTTAGGAATGTTTTATTTTCTTGCAACTCTCCCCCCCCCCCAACTTGCTGACCTCCCAAGCTTCAAACACAGGACCCATCAAGCAGTTTTGGATTATATTCTGAAGATAAGCAATAGCAGCGTCTTTCAGCTATAATTTAAATTGCAGCAGCGAGCTGCTTGTTTCTAAGGCCACTTCTCAATCAGGGCATTTCAACCTACAATTCTCATTGGCCCCAGCAAGCATGGCCGGGGGGGGGGATGATGGGAGTTGTAGTCCTACAACTTCTGGAGGACTACCAGTTCTTCAATGAAGCACCCACTTACTGCTGAGTCAAGTAGCATTTCCTGATAGGCGGTCAGGCACAGCCCCAGTTTCGCTGGATGTGATTTCTCTCTTCTGCGAGATGGCTCATTATGTAAAGTATCTCATACCCGGTTCCATCGTGTATCCAATACCAACAGGAGCTCACAGCTTGCTTTTAGCACCATTTCCCTTCAGACTGGTCAGGCATAGAAAGGAGACTTGGACAGGCGGGAAAGCTTTATAACTCCCCTCCTGAGTTCTCGTGTGCATCATCCTCTGAACATTTATGAGAAAACATACGGCAGTCATCCTCTTGTCTCCAGGATACTGATTGTGCTAGATTGACCTGATACAGCTGTCCTTCTGTTCCACACCCTCTAATGTTAGTAACACAAAGCTAGATAACAGAAAATCCAAACAGAATATGCACCCAAATGCCACACCAGTCATTGTCTCACGGTTGTTTTCTTTTGCACAGGATAGAAGGAAATAAAACTCGCTATGTCTTAATCCTGCTCCGTTGCCAAAATTACTAGTGTGATAGCTGCAACAACTTCTGGACATATGGCTCCTTTCAAAGAGCAAAGGAAAATACCGGAAGCAGTTGCTGGAAAAGTAGAAAAGTGGATATTATATGGATGAGTCATTGGAAACTTAGTAAGTCTCCCATGAGTGAAACCTAAAAGGCGTAAAGCCTTTTGTTAATTGCCTTGTCCTTCCTTAGTGTGGTAAGTGCACCATGGCAATTGGATGAAATATTTTCAGAATACACACACACACACATCAACCAAGGGTCTGATACAAATTGAGTTTCTTTTTCAAGAATCTGGGCATTTTTGCCTGCCTGGATTGCACCGCACGCTTGGCAAAACCGTTGTGTGACTTGGCCACAGTCACAAAATAATGGCTGTGTTTCTGCTGAGGAAATACTGTACACAGCATTACCACATGAGCCCTTGCAATTCAGGCTTGCAGCAAACTGCTCGTACTCAAGTAACACAGCCAGTGCACTGCGTCCAGTTTTGTTAACCCTGTTGGACAGCAATGACTAGCCTGGGATGGGGAAGCAAAGATTACCCAAATGATTTTACAATTGTGTACTGGTTCCTTTGGTATCTTGAAATGGTTGGTCTGTTACACACCCTATAATCAGTGGTTATCAACCTGTTCCCTGGAAGTTTTCCAGCAATGGCCCAATGAGAAGGCAAACAAGCTTCCCAGAAATAGTCCTCCGCAACAGGCCCTCTGCAATATGTAGTTTCAGGGGAGCATATTCTATTTGTATAGGGAAATGGGGAGGACCAAGAGGCACGACCATAGCTTTGCATGAACAAAACAGACTGCCCCAGAATCCTTTGCAACATAAGAGGTTCCAAGGCAAATATGCAGAGGTGGTTCTTCAACAGATGAGTCTCATCCTGAAGGTTTGGTGTTTGAATATCACTGCTCTATGAACCGCTGGATCTCGTCCAACCATTTCTTCTTAACTGCTCTTTAATTGCCAAGATCTAGTTTATTGACCTAGAAGAACCCACCTGATTTCCAGCTAACTAGATATAGTTATTCATTTGTATTGGTTTATCACTTAATGTGGAGGCAAACAATGTGCCTTTCTGGTATCTTCAAATCACGTTAGTATTCATGTGCAAGATCAGATCCCAAAATGAAAATTTGAGAGTTTAGAAGCAAAATAGTAGAATGATAGGAATGAAATACCATACTTTTCCGTGTGTAAGACCAGGTTTTTTTCTTTAAAAAGTATGCTAAAAAGTGGGGGTCGTCTTATACATGGATAATGCATAGAGTGAATGTTTGATTGGTTGTCAGCAGCTATTTGGCGTGTTATTGGTTGCTATGTGAAGGGCTGGTGTTGATTGGCTGATGCTGCAGCAATTGGGTAGGCAACTGGCAGCTTCTGCCGGTGAGGGGACAAGAGGTGGATTTTGTGACACGTGCTGGTGAGCGATTTTCAGCAATCCTCCCTTAAAAAAGCTCCATAGCTCTGTTCCATCTCCCCCCATTTTCTTAAATTTGAGTCCCCCAAAATAGGAGGCGTCTTATACATGGGGGGGGGGGTGTTATACACAGAAAAATACGATACATCGCTGATTTACAGTGCAGTTGAGAATATGATGGGTAGTTTCATCCCCTTATGCATACATTAGCATTACCTTGTAGTATTTCAGATTTGTGCTGTGCAGTCCAATCCTCTGTACAGTACGTTTATTCTAAGCCTCGCTGTGTTCAGTGGGGCTACTCCCAAGTAAATGTGTATTTTATTTCAGTCTTAATGACCCAAGAGTCAAACTCCAGAGTGAACTGGGGTTTGGTGGTATTCTGCAGGATTCTGGATGCCAGACCTGCCTGCCAAACTAGAGCTGCGAATTATGCACATTTACTGGGGGTGAGCCCCACTGAGCACAGCAGGAAGTAGTTCTGAGTAAACATGAAGGAAGATTGAGCTGTCTGGAATAAGGATGGATTTGGCTTGCTTTGGTTTTGTATCTTGGTAACAAATTACTTCTAAGCTAGGAATATGTTCTATGAATCACTCTTTAAGAAATTGCTTCTCTTCCCCTTTCAAAACACCAAAATGAGACCTACTGTGGCTTCTTGCAATGAATACAGTTTATATGTTTCAACTTCCATAATGTATTGTGTCCCACTGCCAGCTATGAATATTTTTAAAATGATAATCAACCCTTCACAAAGTACAGTCTCATTTCGGTCTTTGAAGCCAGCTTCCGTGAAACGACAGAATTATTTTAAACTTTTTTTTTAAAAAAAAAATCCCCAGCTCAATTTTTGCAAGTCCTGAGAGTTTTAAAAATATTTTGCTTTCAAACAGCATAAACAGTTTATGACGAGAACCTGCTCGCCATCTGTAAATAATCAGTCTCACGCCAAGATGGGTTGCAGAAATCTGTGGCCGCAGCTCTCTTTAGAAGCTGCTGGAGCACAGCCTTTATTGTGTAAAGTCAGAAAGATACAAAATACAAGGAATCCCACTTGTTCTCAGCCAGCAGATAAGGGCCATCGCACTAGACCACGTAGACCATCAGGCTATGTTACGTGGACCAATCATTAGGACAGCATGAGCTGTCCACGCGTTGATCATGCTCCAAGCAATGCTTTCTGCTTTGAAATCATCCTTGCAATAATGAACTTTTGCCCATGCTCTTATGGACAAATGACCATATTCCCACAAGCTTACACCATTCCTGTGGGAAAAAAGGTGGTATAAGTTAACATCCAAACTATATACACACAAACCAGTATACCTGAGGGAGCGTCTCCACCCCCATCGTTCTGCCCAGACACTGAGGTCTAGTGCCGAGGGCCTTCTGGCGGTTCCCTCACTGCGAGAAGCCAATTTACAGAGAACCAGGCAGGGGGCCTTCTCAGTAGTGGCACCTGCCCTGTGGAATGCCCTCCCACCAGATGTCAAAAAGAAGAACAACTACCAGACTTTTAGAAGACATCTGAAGGCAGCCCTCTTTAGGGAAGCTTTTAATGTTTAACAGACTAGTGTATTTTAATACTTCATTTGAAGCCGCCCAGAGTGGTTGGGAAATCCAGCCAGATGGGTGGGGTATAAATAATAAAATTATTATTATTATTATTATTATTATTATTATTATTATTATTAAAGGTAAAGGGACCCCTGACCATTAGGTCCAGTCGTGGCCGACTCGGGTTGCAGCACTCATCTCGCTTTATTGGCCGAGGGAGCCGGTGTACAGCTTCTGGGTCATGTGGCCAGCAGGACTAAGCAGCTTCTGGCGAACCAGAGCAGCACACGGAAACGCCATTTACCTTCCAGCCGGAGCAGTACCTATTTATCTACTTGCACTTTAACATGCTTTCGAACTGCTAGGTTGGCAGGAGCAGGGACCAAGCAACGGGAGCTCACCCCATTGCAGGGATTCGAACTGCCGACCTTCTGATCGGCAAGTCCTAGGCTCTGTGGTTTAACCCACAGCGCCACCCGCGTCCCATTATTATTATTATTATAAACATATATGAACCTCCAGGTTCAAAGGCAGTTTGCTTCTGCATACCAGTTGTTAGAGCAACAAGAAGAGAAGTTTCTTTCCTTCAAGCCCAGATTGTACCTGGGAGACCACTGTGGGAAAGGGTGCTGGAATAGATGGGCCTTTGTTCTGATAGCGGCAGTACGAAACAGTAGTGCTTCTGAATGTCAGTTGATGAAAACCACAGAAGGGGCGAGTGCTCTTGTGCTCAGGTCCGGCTTATAGGCTTCCCACAAGCAGCTGATGCGCCACTGTGAGAACAGAATGCTGGACCCCTGGTGAGATCCAGCAAGCTCTTACTTGTTTCTTATATCCAATTAGTTTTTCATCATCTCCTTTGGCACAGACCAGACAAACAGCGTTCACCAGAACCTTTCATGTAAAAACCACCACAGCGATTCAAGATGTCTCTGAAGCAAAGATGTGTCACAGTGCAATGGATTTTCATTTAATTCTCTGCCCCTCCTAAGCGAATCGCTCGCTGGATCAGCAAACCTGTCTATTTCCAGGCTTTGGCGTTCTGGGAAGCTTAGCGTTATTAAACAAGAGTTTGCCCACCGCCGGTTCAAAGAGCATTCTCTCCAGGGTTTGGTTCTGGTTTGATTGTTGTGTTTTTCAGTCTTGGCTAAATGGGCAGCCAACTTTTTAGCTGTATCTTAATTCAACAGAAAGTATTTGTGCTTGACCGAGTCATGGCTGTATGCTTCGATGCATATGTTGGGGAAAGGAAACGGGCATGAATTGTGTATGCACAATCCGTGTGGGCAGAGTTTTCCAGTCTGTGTTAAATCCAGAGGGGAACAATGCTGGTCTCCACCTTGTGCCTTTTGTTAAAGGGTTTAGAGTTTATGAGAATCCTATGTGAGGTTAACTTTTCCACACATAATATCCAACTCACAGCAAGTACGATAATCACACACTAATTCTCAGTGCTCCCATCATGTAAGCACTTGCTGTGCGCAAAACTTGGAGGATGAAATCCGTTTTTTCTTGGCCCAGACAACTAGCTTCTGCAGGAAACCCATCAGCCAGTATGAATTTCAACCAATTATGGCTGTGCTTCAGTTTCTTCATTTTCATCATCAGTGTTTCATGTTCCTTCTAGGCACCCATTTGTGTTTTCATGCAGGTGTTTCCTCCCATCCATGGAGTGCATTATGGGATTTGTAAACTTAACCCTATACAAAGACCAGAGACGGCCAACGTGGTGCCCTCCTTTCAGCTACAACTCTCATGACTGTGGGACTAGGGAGCTGGCATGTAGCAACATCCACATTAGGTACCCCTGCATTAGACATAGCAGCAATTTGTCATTAAGAAGTTTTCTGAGTTGACTGCTATGTCCCCTTGGAAGAGCTCTGTACATTGTGGGTGAGCAACTTCACCTGCCATCCACACCAGCCAGCACAGGCAATGGTCCAAGATCATAGAATTGTTGAGTTGGAAGGTACCACATGGGTCATTTAGTCCAATCCCCTGCAATGAAGGAATCTTTTCCCCAACGTGGGACTTGAACCCTCAAACCTGAGATTAAGAGCCTCATGCTCTACTGACTGAGCTATCCCAGCAGGACAGTTGTTCCCCACCCCTGCTGTATGTGTTCAGCATGCAGTGAAACAGTGCAAGTGTTCATATTGTATGCTCAAAATCTGTGACCTGGTGCCTGAAGTAGCTTGACACCCGAGATCCCTGTATGTCCTTGTTATGATACCAGATAGTCCCAGCTCAGTGAAGTACTTAACACAGGATTCGGATTTAGATCTGTTAATTCAAGGCTATTGGGTAGTAGTCCACATATAGAGCTCTCCAGGAAGCTGAACCTCGTGTTCAGAGCTTAGTAGCTGTGCAGCTCAATAGAGCCCCTGATTGGCATGTCATGTGCTGCATGCCATGTATTCCGGTCTATTTTTTCTCAAGCATTGCCTAACCAACAAAAGCAGTAGATTAAGCTCCTGCTTAATCACGCCACTGTTCAAGGGGTACAAGTCGTGAGCTGCAAAGCCTGCAGAGGCTCTGACTGACCATATCTGAAAGATTAATTTCTCCTCTAAGATTAGCTGAAAACATCTATTCTGTGGGTGTGCCATGCCTCCATGCCAAGATGGTTAGAGCATGGTGCTGATAATGCAAAGGTTGCAGGTTCAATCCTCTTATGGAACAGCTGCATATTCCTCTTGCATTGCAGGAGATGATCCTGGTTCCACAACAAAGACGGAAAGCTGGCTCATATAGTTCATGGCCAGTGCATCAAATGAGTTGAATATGTGAATTGGCCATCACAGAGCTATCACCACAGACAGGCCTCCCAAATCGGCCCAAATGCAGTGTTTTTGAATTGTGTTCATTCATACAAGGTGCTTCCAGTATGGGCATTTATTGTGAGACGAGCTCATGCCCATTTTCTGCTATATTAATAAGCGAGGGGGTTGTCCAAACAGAGTCTCTTAAGTCTAAACTACCTCACAGAGGAGTTCAGTCGGAGCCTGAGTTACAATACTACTGGATTGCCTAACCGTCTACAGCAAGTGTGGGGAAGCTTTGGCCCTGCAGCAGCTGCTGATCTGCAGTTCCCATCAGCCTCAGCAGGCATCCCATCAGAGATGATGGGAGTTGTAGTTCAGCAGCATCTGGTTCCCACACCAGGTCTATAGCACCTTTGCAAGGGAGGAGGAAGGGCAGAAAAGTTGGAAAAAATGGTCCTGCCTCCACTGTCCCCCTTGATCCCACCTCCAGTGCCCCCCCTTGGCCACCCCACCAGCCACCACTGCATTGCCCTAGGCTGAGCAGTGGATCAGTCAAGTGGGGGAAGAGCCATAGCTCCCTGGCAGAGCATATACTCTGCATGCAAAAGGTCCCAGGGTCAGCCTCTAGCACAGGGGTCAGCAACCTTTTTCAGTTGTGGGCCGGTCCACCGTCCCTCAGACCTTGTGGGGGGGCGGACTATATTTTAACAAACAAATGAACAAATTCCTATGCCCCACAAATAACCCAGAGATGCATTTTAAATAAAAGCACACATTCTACTCATGTAAAAACACGCTGATTCCTGGACCGTCCGCGGGTCAGATTTAGAAGGTGATTGGGCTGCATCCGGACCCTGGGCCTTAGGTTGCCTACCCCTGCTCTAGCACTTCCAGGTAGGGCTGGGAAAGAGGTCAACATAAAAGCCTGGAAAGTCAAGGCTAGGCAGTGTCACCAGTGGTCTGACTCAGTGTAAGGCAGCCTCCTTTGCTCCCAAGAGAAGGAAAAGGACTGCTGGACAGAAAGGGTGTCAAGGAGATCCTGGTAGCCCAACCCCCCCTCCCCATTTCCATCTGAGGCCCTGAGTAGGAGGTGAAGGCATTCTCCCGATACCCAAAGCAATATAAACCCTGCACAACGCAATACTCCACATTCCACTTCCAATTGGTCCAGAGTAGTTGGAGAACATGAGCTACGTGTGACTTGCAGACACTGAATGAAACAGAGAATCGGGGATGGTCTTTTTTTTTTTACTATCACAAGCACTGCCAAAAATAGCCCATGCATATTCGTGCTTGTCAAGGTGACACAATTTTCCTCCACCTGATCTTGCCAGTGCCAGCCTTTGTCTTCCTAACCATGTATTTGTCCTTGGGCTGAGTGCACACCATTTAAAGCAGTGTTTCCCAACCTTGGGCCGCCAGCTGTTTTTGGACTACAACTCCCATCATCCCTAGCTAGCAAGACCAGTGGTCAGGGATGATGGGAATTGTAGTTCAAAAACAGCTGGAGGCCCAAGGCTGGGAAACACTGATTTAAAGGACATTCTCCCCCTCCCCAACAACTGAATCATGAGCATTGTTTGTTGTTGGTGCTGGGGATTACAGTTTGGGGGGGGGCAGGTAAACCAGTTCCTAGGATGTGGAAGGGGGAATGTGTTTTAAATGTATGGTTTGTATGCAGCCCTTGGCTTCCTAACTTTATAGGCTGCTACTTTTGGCATTGGCTTGCTTCTGCTGCCTAAAGTTTCAGCTCAGAGTGGCAGCTGGGTCCGAGCCAGAAGGCTTGCCAAGTTGCCTGATGATTTATTGGCTTCTTAATATTCTTATTCAACTCGTTCAAAAGGAGTGCTCCTCATCTAAGCAACAGCCTACGAAAATTTATAGCTGAAAACCTTGGTGGGGTTTCTCATCTTGACCTTTTGGTAACTTCTAATATTTCACCTGAATATTGTTTTGCCCTTTTAGGATTTCTCTGGGCTCTGGTCTAAAACTCACTGGGGTAGTAAACCTGTGTCTAGACTCTGGTAATTCAGAGTGAAGGTGAGGCTCACATTACTAGATGCCCAAGTAATCACTCCAAGCGTTCAAATAAGTTGCTGGTTTTCCTGCACAGATTTGTAGAGTTTCCTTTCTCCACCTCTGTTCTTTACCTGATGACAAGTCATCCATCAGCAGGTATTTGGGGGCCCAAACAAGAGAACTCCACAATGTCTACATCCGATCACATTCACCATGTTTACTCAGAAGTTAATAGGCCTGCTTACAATAATCGCTCAGACACTTTCAAATACTTCAAAATATTAAAATGTGTTCATCAAACAGAAGTGCCTCTGCATACTTACTCCTTCTAATAATGAACTTGTATGCTTGCATGCCCAATTCTATCATTTTGGTAGTGAAAAATATCTCAAAAATAACTTGGCAGTCTTGTACTTGCAGGATTGCCTAAGCTTCCAGAAGTATACAAGTTTGGAATTTAAATGAAAAAATGCTTTTAAACCCCAAAATGGGATTCTTGTACCTTGAACAGGGCTTTCAGCTGGAGAAATTTGAAGAGATTATCTTCACAGGTGTGAAAAGCAGAACCTGCCGAGTTCTGTAGATCAAGCTCCTATTAACTGTTAATAGTGCAAGAACACACCAGGATGATTATTTCTGGTCGGTTGGCAGCCAAGCCCTCATCCAGGTGACCCTGCCATAGCCTAAAGAAAGATTTGAGAATTTAATTAGCATTAATGAAATCTCCCTCTTCGTTTCCTTCTGGCATCAATTTCCCCTTCTTTCTTCATTCCTTAAACTGGCATAATGCAGAACCCTCCACAGCAATCACCATCAATGTCAATAGTGCAGGGCACACCTGATAAACTGCAGGCCTGGAAGGAAAAAATGGCATGTTGAGCTCGCATTCGACTAGCAGCAGCTGTGTCTTCTCTCTGCCTAATAGGAATATCACTTCCTTTCCACTTTTCGGACCTGCTCCAGATACAAACGTCAGCTAAACAGAAATAAAGAGCCCAGCCCTGCTATCCGTTATGCTTATGTAACTTTCATCAGTTTTCACAAGGCTTCAGGCCAAAGTCAGCTAGGTAATTTTAGACCCTGGACTTAATGGTCTTATGTACATGGTTCCAGGTGCTTGTTTTATTGTTTTCAACTTCAAAAATGTAGTATCATTTCCTGCTACAAAATTGTGCGTGAAAATGTGCTTAGCTTCAAGGCAGCAGAAGCAAACAAGTTTTTATTCGTGTAGTCGTGATGGTGCTATGATTTAAGTGAGTTTAAAATGCAAAACTGCACTCACTAAATCTTTCTAATGAGAGGCTGGTAAACTGGGGGTTTTTGTTCTAATGCAGGGGCGGCTTGCTTTTTTCAGGCTGAGGGTCGCGTTGACCTAGTGGGGGATGCCAAAGGGGGAGTAGCCAAACTGTAAAACTGGTGGCGGCAAAAACTACGGTTCCCTAGGCTGTGGGTAGGAATGGGGGAGAAATTGGATTCAGTTTGTATTTAAAGGCAAACCTACATAATCTTCACATACTGGACCAATATGTGAAGCGAAACACAGTCGTTCTTCAAAATTCGCACTCCTTTTAATTTTGCAATCCACTTCAACCAGCCAAGTAAGGTGTGCAAAAATGCATAAACTCAAGTAAAGGTGCCTAAAAATCCATGCATTTGTGAAAACGGCATATAAAAATGCATTATATGAGGGGAAATTGCTTTCCAAAAATGTACCTATTAGGGGAAATTGCATACAAAATTGTGTATATTAGGAGAAATTCGCTGATAGGTTTTCAGGAGGACTTTTTTTAAAAAAAAAAGCAAATTGATTTGGAAATGTGGAGAATTGCATTAAGATTGGAAAAACAAGAAACAGAGAAAGCAAACCTGACAAGTTTGCCTGTGCCTAGCTGTGGCACCTTGACTTCGGCCTGGAGGTTCAGCCATGGCTGTGCTGCTGGTTGTTTGTAGTTTGGTCCTTCCTTATACATCAGTAAATAAGCCCAGGACCTTGAATGTAAACAGCCTTACATAATTTATCCATATAAGCATGAAGCATGCTGGTAAACAAACACCTGCAAATAAATTATACACGTGGCCACAAGAGCATCCACTACATACTGATGAACTGTTGTTCTCTGCTCTGTATTACATCTTTGTAACAGCCTGAGGCTATATTTCTTTCCCAGGTTTTGATTATATAAAACCTTACACTGGTGCCTCCAATAACATTCTGAATGTGTGTCTTTGTGCTGCACAGTTATAGGTTCACCTTTATTTGGGGAGTCACGACACTAGATGGCTCCAGAATACCAAGATACAGTGTCCTTGCTCCTGTCTCAACAAACCAGTGAGTGACTATATTGCTCCATCTATTGCTCAGGGTTCTCTGTAAGCACCAATATTTATTAATATGATTCAGACATGGCAAAGCACAGCATACACCTTGAGCCCAGGACTGCTCTCCCTGAGACTGTAGCTGAAGAGTTCCCTCACCAATTTGGGAACCTTGGCCACTGAATCAAAACTTGCAGGAAAATTAAGCTTGGGTGATATTGTTGAATTATTTGCTAATAGAAAAGTCTGCAGAGCCCTGTTAAATGTGCTGCAGGCCAATAGACTGATGATCAGTCATAAGCAGTATGTTTTCATTCAAATGTAATAGCACTGTTAAGTAAGTAGTTTAGTAATGTATCAGTGCTAAAAATGTTAAGTTTGTTTATTTTCACTCGGTTTTGTGAACAGTGTTGTTTTTAATAAGCGTATTAGCTATCCCATTCTGATAAATGCTGTTCATTTATTTTCAATCTTTCCCAGCCTAAGGGAAACCTAAGCCACTTCAAAGCTTGTTTAAAGAAACTAGCAACATTTGGCCTGTAGGAAGATTTAGGGAGGGCAGTCTTTGATCGTGCATCTTGCCCCAGGCCCAGCACCAGCTCTCACCTGCCAGCTTCCACTAGATCCATCGCTAGACATCAGCCAGCTTCCAACCAGGGATAGAAGTTGCCTTAAAACTGCAATCCTGCTCAGGAAGAAGACCAGGCAATGCTGAATGTTGCAGCTGTTACTGGCTGTGTTTTGTTGGGGAAGAAGGTAAAAGGCCCACCTTTTATCCACTCAGCTTAGGAGGCATCATCATAACCTCCTTAGGCCTCACAATTGTGGATAGAGTGATTTGTGGGCCATATTAAGCTAAATCAGTGGTTCCCAACTGGTGGTCTGCACATGACAACACAGCATGACAGCACAGCATCCCAAATGACTTGCGCCGTGCTGTCACGCAAGTCATGTAAGATGCACATCCTGGTTGTTGGAGGCTTTGGTGACACCATTTTCATAACAGAAACTTGCACAAAAATATCAACATTTTCAAAAGTAAGGGGTCAATGACTTGGCTTTTGAAAAACAGGGCCCTCTCAGTATTTAGCTAATTGGGAGCCACTGATCTAAATTATTTATACACAACCCCTCACCTGTACCGATTCCAGGAAGCAGCATTCCATAAAACTGTTGTAGGGGCCCTTGCTCAGCACAAGGGCCACACTTCTTTGTTGGGAACGTTCCAGGGGCCGCATGCCAGCAGTGGGTGGGGGTCAGAGACAAAGAGGAGTGGAGCAACAAATTTGATTCTTGTCTTTGTACAGGGGGCTCCATTCCAGCTGTGCAAAAGAAGGGAAATCCATGCACTCTGTGGGAGTGCTTTTTTCTTTTTCTTTTTTATTTCTGTGGTTTTGTCTTGTTACTAGACTGCATCTCACATTGATGCTTTATATGCCTTACAACACACACACACACACACCAACAGGAGGACAAGGAGAGCTTTTGCAAGCTGAAGGAGTAAGGAGAGAGGATGGGGCTTGGGAAAGCTTCAAATAAACCAACATAATCACCTCGTCAGTAGAAACGCCATGTGGTTCCTGCAAAGGAAATGAAGGAGCAAGTAACCTGCAAAGCAAATTTTTAGACAGTGCAAATGAGGCTCGAGGCAGCCTTCTAACCTAACTGTGCAGTCCAAGCAAAATTGGAACCTGCAATAAGTGTTACTTATTTTTGCATCTTACACTGCCACCTTCAGGCCCTTTGCAGAAGTTTTAAAAATATTTTTATTATTGCTATGAAAATGTATACCAAGTGATACAACAGAGTATTAAGAGTACTGAGATTGAGAGGAGTAATACTGCAGGAGCTGCAACATTTGAGGGGGTGGGAAGGCGGCAGGATAGATGGGTGAGTTCAGAGGCCCCTATCTTGCTCCCAGAGCTACTTTTCACAGGGAACTCAGGGATTGGTAGCTCTGAGAGGAGAATGGAGCAAACTAACCCTACCCAACTCTTGGCCCCCTTAACAAACTACAGCTCCCAGAATGCTTTGGGGAAGGCATAACAGTTTAAAGTGGCATCATAGTGATTAAAACATATGGCATGAGTGTGGCCTAAGAAGCTGACAGGATTGCCACTCCCCGGGCTGGGTGTAAGTAAGAAGACAAGGCAGGTAGGGCTGCCAGAAAGCAGATTAATGGAGCAGCCTCCATCATGGAGGCTATTTCAGCCATTATGCCAAATGGCTGAATCTGGGCTAACAGCACAATCCCACTTCTCTCTGTGTGTTGTATGTGTATGTTCAATCAGATATGATTAGTATTTATCATCAGCAGAACTATTCTTATATAAAAATAACTTAAGGCACGGCCAGTTCCCACAACTTTGAAATGAAAAAGCAGAGTCCTCCCGATGCTTCACAAAGCTGACCTTCCTCCAGCAGAGAGGACTAACTCTACCTTATGTAGCAGCAATTTTATTTTATTTTATTTTATTTTGCTGTACAGGATTAGTCTTATTTTCAGCACCTGGGGTCAAGGAGACCTCCATTTGTGTAAGACGGACCCGATTTCTCAAGGTAACGTCATGAGAGGAAAAAATTTAAATTTGGAGACAGAAGCAGAGTTCTCGCTCCTTAGCAACTGCACAAATACATTTGGTGTGTTGGGTAGGGACAGCAGTTATTTTGCAACAGAGGGGCCACGTGTCAAAGTCTACAGGAGCCTGCAACGGTGCCCAGCAATTTCTTCCTTTTATGGTCGATGGTGAGTGACCCCTGGCAGCTGGACATCTGAAGAGCAATTATTATTTATTGCTTATTTGACCAGAGTCAGTATGAACACTTTGGGTGGGGGGGGGGGATGTGACCTTCAGGGTAGGGACATACCCACTGCATTCAGCAAGGGATAGAGAGGCCACGAGTAAGGTATCCTCAGCCCCTTAGTTGAGGGGAAGTGGGACTGAGAACTACTAAAGGAACCTGTTTTTTACAAAGCCAGACCCTGGATCCATCTAGTTCTATTATGCACTCTGACCACTGGCAGTGACTCCCGATGGGCTTCAGACAGTTGCCCAACCATGCTGACCCTTGATGCCAGCCTCAGTCTTATACAGATACTCCCTCTTCTAGTCTCTGTCTACTTTAAGTGCTCTGGTTATTTCACCAGAGCAGGGATGTGGTGGTGCCATGGTCTAAAAACTGCCGAGCCTCGTGGCTTACTGATCGTAAGGTTGGCAGTTCAAATCTGTGTTACGAGGTGAACTCCCATTGCTCTGTCTCAGCTCCTGCCAACCTAGCAGTTGTAAAGCATACCAGCGTGAGTAGATAAATAAGTACCGCTGCAGCAGGTAGGTAAATGGCATTTCCATGAGCTCTGGCTTCCGTCATGGTGTCCTGTTGTGTCAGAAGCGGTTTAGTCATGCTAGTCACATGACCCAGAAAAGCAGTCTACAGACAAATGTTGCCTCTCTCAACCTGAAAGCGGAGATGAGCACCGCACCCCATAGTTGAATTTGAGTGGACTTAACCATCCAGGGGTCCCTTAACCTTTATTTCACCAGACTGCAAAAAAGGGTGAAGAATTTCTGAAAGAGGTGGTGAGCAAAATCCAGAGTAGCCACACAACCCAGTGACAGTGTAGGATCTGAGGAATCAGAAATAAAGATCTCAAGGGAGAGAAGGAAATTGCCCTATGCCAAATCAGACCCTTGGCCCATTAAGCTCAGTGGTTCTGCACTAGCTAAGCATGGCTCTCCAGGGTTTCAGGCAACAGCCTTTCCCAACCCTATCAGGAGATGGAGAGGGATTAAACCTGGGACATTCTATGACTGAGCTACAGCCCTTCCCGTGGTGGGCATCAGGCTAGTAACATATGTTGGCATGCCCTGGCATGTTGAAGTCCATCCTCGGATGAAATAATTTCCTTCATGTTTAGGACTCTCCAGGCTTAATTAACATTTGACATTAAGCTTAATTATGTGCTCAAAGTCTTGAGCTGTCCAAGGCATTGTATAGTTCTATTTGTTTTCGAGCCAGTTCCTCCACAGACATGCTGTGGAACTAGTCTTGTAAAGAAACACACATGGAAAATATTACATTGGCATGAGAATTCTGCCCAGGGCAGACATAATTTTTTACGAGCAGCGAAGGAAGTGTCCCCCACTGTGTTCAGTACAACATGCATTTCTGCATCAGGAACCAGGATACATTCTCAAAAGCTGGTTCTTCAAGCCTTTGCTGAGGTTCAGTGTGAACTGAAGGAAGTATAGCCATGGAGAGCACCTATTGGATAGTACCTGTGACATCACTAAATGCATCTTGCCACCCACCCCAAATTCCAGAGCAGTTTTGCAATGTTTTGAAATATGCTTTTTCCATAATATTATGATGGCTGACTGGGAACAGTTATGGACCACAGGTATGAAATTTACGGCATGTAATGCCTTAAGAGAGAATATAATGAAAATGATATATAGGTGGTACATGACACCAGTCAAGCTTGCAGAAAATTTATCATTTGCCTGATAATAAATGTTGGAAATGTAAAGAGACTGAAGGCACATTCTTTCACCTTTGGTGGACATGCCCAAGGATTAAGACTTTCTGGGAAATGATCTACAATGAAATGAAAAAGGTATTTAAATATACTTTTCTGAAGAAACCAGAGGCCTTTCTCCTGGGCATGGTCGGCCAATTGGTGTCAAAGAAGGATAGAACTTTCTTTATGTATGCTACAACAGCAGCAAGAATACTTATTGCAAAGTACTGGAAGACACAAGATCTACCCACCCGGGAAGAATGGCAGATGAAGGTGATGGACTTCATGGAACTGGCGGAAATGACTGGCAGAATCCGAGATCAGGGAGAAGAGTCGGTGGAAGAAGATTGGAATAAATTTAAAGTTTATTTACAGAAACACTGTAAAATTAAGGAATGTTAGAAGGAGGCTGGAATGAAGTTATGTGGCTTTAGCAGAAATATTATAAAGGATTAAGTAAAAATAGATTGTTAATGGATGAAAGGAGGAAAGGTAAAGTTACATTATATTAAGATAAATTATAGGATAAAAATTGGGAAAGATGGAAAGGATTTGCTGAAATAGCTAACCGAACTAGAACACAAAAAAGGGAGGTGCGAGGAGGTCAAGGAAACAAGTAAATGAAAGATAAGTTATGGGAAGGTTCGTTGTGTTTTTTAATTGTTTCTATTTTTCTGCTTTTCTGTTTTTTAATAAAAAAAAATTCTATTCTCTTCTTTCTTTATTGTGATGTGTTGTCAAGTTTTTGTTTAACTTGGAGTTATCTCTTTCTCTTTTTGTAACATTTAAAACTTTAATAAATATTATTTTTTTAAAAAATGAAAGATGCTTTTCATTATTTTATAAATGAAAATATTATATATAAAAGCATGAAAATATTATAGCTATAAAGGTCCTTAAAGTGGACAGCCTACTTAATACATGAGGGAAAGGCAAGATTGACTGCTTAAGCAGCATGTAGGTCTGGCATGTTGTAGGGCCAGAAAGACCCCTCAAGTGAAAGGTCCACTGTGACCACTGTCCAAGTGTTTCTCTTTTGGACCAGAACAGGCCATACTGCAACTCATAAAGACTGAATTCCACAAGTTTCCTTAAGAGAGAAAGATCCTTTCAAACTGAAAACTTTACATTTATCATTATATACTCTATTGTGGTGTTTAGACTGAACCCAGGAGGAAATTTTTCAATGACTTGGCTGGTTTTGATAACTTACTTGTAAATAATTCACTTTCTGCCTAACCAAGAGAAATACGTTACTGTCAGAATTGCAATATTTTCTTGGCTGCACAGAAACTGAGAACAAAATGTATTGCAACAAATGCCATAAACTGTCAAAATGTACATATGTATTAAGATGTGTCTTTAGACATATGGACTGCCTACCATCACCCTGTTTGCTTGTTTTCACTTCTGCTACAGTTTAAATTAATGCTGTATATTATTTGCAAAGATGCTGAAGTCTTGTAACGATGTAACTGGTTAAACCAGCTGTTCCTATTTGGGTGAAGTTCAGTTCCCACCACCCCCTAGATATACTGACTGGGGCTGGCGGAAGTTCAAAAACATGTGAAGGTCACCAATCTGGGAGATGCTAGGTTCAAGTGTTGGCCTTCATTCAGCTGGTAGATCAAGACCCACTCTTGGGTCACAACTCAATGTAAGCCGGGTGACAACAGTAGCACAGCCACCATAGAAATATGCTGTAAAAAAATTAAGAAGTGGGTCTCCAAGATGCACAAAGGTGGGTCCTGAAAATCTAAAGCATCTCCACCCATATCGTTCAGCCTGGACACTGAGGTCCAGCTCTGAGGGCCTTCTGGCAGTTCCCTCACTGCAAGGTTACAGGAAACCAGACAGAGGGCCTTCTCAGTAGTGGTGCCCGCCCTGTGAAACACCTTCCCACCAGATGTCAAGGAAATAAGCAACTATCTGACTTTTAGAAGACATCTGAAGACAATCCTGTTTAGGGAAGTTTTTAATGTTTGATGTTTTATCATGTTTTTAATATTCTGTTGGGAGCTGCCCAGAGTGATTGGGGAAACCCAGCCAGATGGGTGGGAGTATGTATGTATGTATGTATGTATGTATAAATAAATAAATAAATAAATAAATAAAATTATAATTATTTATAATTATAAAAGGTTGAAGACTACTGGGTTAATCAAAACATATTTTGACTGACTGACCTGGATAGGTCAAATGATTCAACCTCAATCTGTTAACCACTACCCATCCAGCCAGGTCCTGTATCTATAGCAGTGACTAGAGGAGGAACGACGACTGGGAGGAATGCAGAGAGAATAAACACCAATGTGCATGTGGATACCTTCATCTGCCCAAGCTGCAACAAAACATGTCTCTCCTGCATTGGTCTCTACAGCTACATAGCCTGCCCTTCCCTGGTTCAAAAAAAAAACAAAAAAAAAACCCTTGTTTGCAGGCAGACATAGTAGGAAGAAAAAGAATGGACAGTTCTTTCTACTGTTCCATTAGAAGAAAATAAAGCAACATAGCCTAGAAATAGCTATGAATCCAGTACAGTCTCCGTGTTCTATTTCAAACTTTTCTTTTTTTATCTAAGTCAGTGAAAGATTAATCAGGCTCTGTGCATAACAAATAACGTCATGTGGATAATTAATCAAGAGCTCTAATAGGCTTTTCAATGCTTGGAGAAGTATCCATTCATTCACCTAATTATATGAAGAGTAAAAGTCAGCGCCAGAAATTTCTTCCATAATTAGATTAAGTCTCTTGATCGTGATACTTTTTAAAAGTTTATCAGCCCTTGCCTCCTTATTTCTTACTTCCGTTTAAATCTGGCAAGTAAAAGTGGCTTATCTTAACACTTTGCTTTACCCTTTAACATTTCGCAGGTGAAATCTGCATATTTTACAACACCGCCAAGCTTGACTATCGGAGGACTCCACCGTTCACCTCTGGCTGCTGTTCTGTTTCATTAAAAATTTACTCAGCAATTGCCTGACCTATGAAGCAGTGCAGAACTGAGCATGACAGTTTATTTGTTCCATTTATTTCCTGCCTTTACTCCAAGGAGGTAAAGGTGGGGCATAGTTCTCTTCCTAAGCATCCTCACAAGAACCCTGTGAAGTAGGTGAGACTGTGACATAGTGACTGGCTTAAGATCACCCAGTAAGCATTGTAGAACTGCAGAGTTGGAAAGTCTCTTCCGTCCCTTTCAGCCTGGCACTCTGACCAATACAACACACTGGCTCAAGTAAAATTAAATAACTTTCAGTAGAACATATAGACCCACTTACAAAATAGCTGCAGCTTAAACTTGTCTAGATAGGCAGCGATGAGGAATGTAGAAGCACTAGCATTTCTGTGTCTCTCTGTGTCCATTTTCACAATGTGCACTGGAGTCAAGGTGCATCTGTCAAACTGAGATTAAGCTTCTAGAGAGCAGGGTAAGGGAGCTGAGCCCCCCCCCCCCCAGAACTGTACTGCATATTTGAGCAAACATTATTTTTAAAAGAAATCCTCAGCGGTTTCCCAAATGAGAAAAAAAAGGAACAGCGAGTACTTGAAACAGGGAGAGAAACGAAAAAACTAGGCCTGTTGGAGTGTCTATGAAAGTGCATAATTGTTACGATCCTCTTTGTTGTTTTGAGATCCAGCATGTTTTTCAGATGCTGCCTATAGCGAGCATGCTGGCCTAACATTCGCTTTTACGCCATTCCCGAGGACAGCATTGTTATCTGTTAACAAGGCTCGTGGGGTGCTGGATTTTATATACCAGCAGTACTGGAATCAAAAGAACCTTTACAGCTGACTTCAATAAAATCAGGACTTCTAGTTCCACTGCTGTATGAGAAGTACAGAGAGCAGGGGAAAGCTCACAGTTAGCTGAGCAAGTACATTATGCTGAGTAATACATGTGCAGGAAGCTTGGTTTTCCGCAGTACAAATTATAGAGCAGCAGGGAGGGATAAGAAGGGCACAATGGGACTTCCATTTCTTTTTCCTAGTGTGCATTCCTCAACCCCCAGAGCTTATTTCGAGGGTGCAAGAGAGGAAGTCCTGTTGCCCGCATGCAAGTTCCTTGTGCCAGCAGTGCTGCAGCATTAGAAACTGCTCTAGGCAAGGAATCTGAGCAGGAACAGAAGTAATAAGTTCATTGGGTCCAGAGCCTGGCATGAAGCATATGTGAGCAAGGAGCAAGTGTTCATCAATAGAAGATTAAGGTAGAGTCTGGGCGAAAGGTGAAGCAATGGGAGAATGGATGCAATTATACTGACTTCCAGCTGTCCAAGGATTCAGCAAGAGGGCGCCAAAACACACCATTCTTAAGGCATAGTTTTGTATGTCATTTTAGGCACGAATCAGCATGAAGTAGGAATATGGGCACCGTTTGTGGCTTTGTCTTGGATCTGGCTAGCATCTCCAGATGGATGGATACTATAGATTCCAGAAAGAGAAGAGGGACAAGTCCCAGTGAGACTAACCTCAAAGACTGGTAGATTAACTTTGCACTGTAACAGATGGATAAAGCAGGATTATCAGGATTGTCAGGAACTGAGCAAAAGAATCGTTTTAGCTATTTAAGATCTGAAGGTGTGTCAGCAATGTTTGTCAGTAAAGTTTGAGTTATATACTTAATTTTTCCAGAAACTGGGGGGGGGGGGGGAACGGACCTCTGAAAGCTCAATTTGCATTTCTCCCCTGGATTGGTAGAAAAGTACTTTAATCAGGACTGATAATCCTGATGCTTTAAGGGAGGGGGCACAACATGAAAATCTGATTCTTTACATTTTGTGGTAAAGGTTATCCATACAGGAAACAATCTGATTCTTTAAGAAACCTCCCCAATTTTCTTTGAAAGTTTAAAACTAAAATGCTTTAAGTACTGGGTAATTTTAGGTTGTAGGGACGCAGGTGGCGCTGTGGGTTAAAGCCTCAGCGCCTAGGACTTGCCGATCGAAAGGTCGGCGGTTCGAATCCCTGCGGCGGGGTGCGCTCCCGCTGCTCGGTCCCAGCGCCTGCCAACCTAGCAGTTCGAAAGCACCTCCGGGTGCAAGTAGATAAATAGGGACCGCTTACCAGCGGGAAGGTGAACGGTGTTTCCGTGTGCGGCTCTGGCTCGCCAGAGCAGCGATGTCACGCTGGCCACGTGACCCAGAAGTGTCTCCGGACAGCGCTGGCCCCTGGCCTCTTAAGTGAGATGGGCGCACAACCCCAGAGTCTGTCAAGACTGGCCCGTACGGGCAGGGGTACCTTTACCTTTACCTTAATTTTAGGTAGGATAATTATTCCCCTAATGGGACATGAACTGGAGAAGCATTCTGAATATCCAACGGCCTGAAAATTAACCAGCAATGTTTGTGATCCTATCGTGCCTGTGCTACTTAGCACTGTCCACTCATTTCAATGAAATCTGCATAGCCACCTGCAGCACCACACTTGAAATGAATGCAGGCAACACAGAAGCTTTTTGCTTCATTCTTTTCAACTGTCTGCAGCCTGTCTTTCTGTGCTGCTTTTGAACTGCTAAAGTATACGTACCAAATTGCTGCTCTCGGTTTTATATCATTTGCACAAAATTCCAGTCCTCTCAAAAGAACTGTCTAAAACGAAGTGGCTCATTCTCATCCAGTATATTGAGATTCCCGTCATGAAAGTTAATCATCTATTACTCTGCAGCGCCACCTAGCACACATTGATTTAACTGTGCAAACTTTAAAATGCAATTTTGCACTAGATTTCACTGCAGGCAGATTTACACGCTATACTATTCCCATGATGTAAATCTGCTGTTAGTAAATTTGCTGTTAGTATGTATGTGAGGGTTTTCCACAACAGCCATAGAGCTAGCTCATGTGTGGGCTGAATCACACTAAGAAGTGTCCAGATTACTGCCAGTCATTGTGGTTGCCATCTGTCTGTCTCGGAAGATAATGGAGGAGTGCGCCTTTTGGGGTGAAGTCCAACAGTTGGATAGGTACAGTTCCTGCTGTGGCTGTAGAGGCTGACGCAGGAGGCATGTGTTTTGTTGCAGCTGTCACAGAGGAAGGCGTCCTGTTGTGCTGCTGCCATGGTGTTTATTTTCTCTGCGCTCCTTGCTGCAGTCATTCCTTCTCTGGTCACTATGGATGCACAACCTGACTGCCTGTCTCCAGGCACTGCGGTCTTCTGCAGGGAATTCCCGCATGGCAAGGTTGGTGTTGCATGGTAGCAGGTATCTTTGTAATGCAGAGTTGGTCTACCAGTCATTACTAAGGAATTTACTGCAGAGGTACAGGCTTCCTACAAGATGTGCACAATGGGTGGTATTAGCCACATTATAACAAAAGTCTGTAGAAACCGCCAGTGTAGATGTAGTACAAAATGTAATATGGAAAGCACGAATGCCAATAGCGAACACGAAAACACACATTCAAATCAACCGTAAGAGCCAATGGTTTCTCAGGAATGTAATTGTAGTGATATACATCTAAGATTGCAACATGATTTTGAGTTGCAGCCTAGCTAGGCCATGTTTCTTGAACCTAGACATTTAATTACACAAATGTCTACATTAGCAAGATCAACTGATTGGACTGTTGAAATTATATTTATAACACATATATCCTAGCATTCATCTAAGGTCATGCACACAGATAATGGGGAGGGGTGGGTGTGTAAGGTATGTTCAGCTTCAACTGTAAAATTGCATCACATGTCAAAAGTCTCTAGCATGCTGGATAAAGGCACTAAGAGGGAGAAAGAATGAATGTAGTATCACAGCCTATTAAAGCTGTTAGAAACATTACCCATTTTACAGTTAAGCCATATAGAGTGGTATCCAAGTTGGAGTCCAAATAGAAACACTGAAATCAATGGGATTCAGTTAGTCATAATTAACTTGTCCAGTGATCATAATGATCTACTCCAAGATGACTTAGTCAGGTACCATCCATATCACTTTGTATTTTCCCCTAATTTCCCATAGCTTGGCTAAATACCACTATCATGCTCTCTAAAGCAGTGGTTTTCAACCAGTGTGCTGTGGCACCCTGGGCTGCCTTGAATGATGGTCAGGGATGCTGCGGGCAACACTGGCCTCTGTTGCTCTTTCCTTCCCTCCCTCCTCTGATGCCCTCTCCCATCCCTGCCTTTCAAAGACTTGCACAGCTGTTTGTTGCAGCAGCCCTTGCTACAAATTCCCCAGGCAATTGGTGCCTCTGGGGCTGGGTTGCCAGGAGCTGAGGCAGTTGGGAGTAGCTGTGGCAGTTGTCTGGAGGACTCCTAAGGAGAGGGGAGATTGAGGCTGAGGGAACACTCCACAAGGGAGGGTGTTTGAAAAAGGGTAAGAGGCTGCCAGCTCAGCAGGCAAGGGATGACATAACTGGGCTCCTGAGCCCCACAGGGGTGCCGCAGAAAGAATGTAGTTGGTCAAGGGAGCTGTGAACTCAAAAGGGTTGAAAACCCCTGCTCTAAAGTATCCAGAAAAGATTTCATTGAATTTCTAGTACACATGCACTCCACCCTACAAAAAGTAGCCCTATTTCTTTTCATTTAGAAAGAAACAGGATCAGTCATAGCTAGTAAGTGTATGAAAAGGGGACAAGAACAGTAAAGGAATACTGTATAACAGGAGACACAGTGCCATTAGCATGCATGGTGCTCAGTACTTCAATCTAAAAGACTAGATGTGCTTTTCTGTTTAAATTTTATTGTAGTATTCTATTGATTATGGCATGATTTCATATTGTCAGCTGCCTCAAGAATTATTGTGACCGAGGTGGGACATGAATGTTTTAAAGTTCTCTCTGTGTAAAAGTTCACTACTTAAACTCATAATCAGATACTTTAAAAAAGATGATTTGGGAATAATAAATTTTATAGCAAGCAACAACTGAAGTGAGAGGGACTCCCCAAACTCCAGCTTTCATCTTCATATATCTAACGCCTGTGTCTGCAAAGAAATATTTGGGGTGGGGAGAGTGTGGACAGTATCTGTTCAACTATCAATAATCACATGACTCTCAATCTCCCTCCTATTGTGACCTTTATTGCACAGCTGTTTCACCCTATTTTCTGTCCCAAATCTCCAAGTTCTGTTTGACATCATGAATTCTGAACACAGAAAAAAGCAACGCAAATGCTTGTGAATACCTTTATATGTTCAGTGTGCCAAATTATTTTTGATTTATGTATTTATTTTGCAGCACTGAGGAAGCACATGTTCTGTTAGTATTCTCCCAAGATCTGTTAGTTGAGTATACATATGAGCTTTGAACCTCATGCCAGAGGAAATTTGTACACCGATACAGAAGTACAGACATAGAGATGAATACTATAGCACACAACAGACACCATCTTCTTCTTGTGCAGAAAATGGCTCTTTCCGAAATCCACTACTAGTTGGGTTCAAGCAGATATGAGGGGGGAAACCTCAAGTTATTGGTTATATAAATGTCTACCTCCAAGTTATTTAGGAATGCCTCTCTCACGTGATTTTATAGCTCACAACCAAGTAGGTCATAAAGAAAAGATGGAGAGTCTGGAACTAAAGGAAGAGATGAAGTGCTAGATAACAAAAGTTCCCAGCAATAGTGTGTGGGAGAAAGCAAAGTATGTGTGCAATATGTAAACCCCATACACCCAACAGGACTCAGGAGCAAATATTCTCCAAGATGTAGAGGCAGCAAATGGCATCCAAACTGATATAGTGGGATGCAGAAAGAAGGAATACATGAGAAAGTTGAAGAGTGCTGTCTCTCAGCTTTGTTAAGCAAAACACGTAATTACTAAAGACACACAAGGGAGATGATAGAGAAAAGTGAAGGGGAGACTGCCATTTTCAAAGTTCACTGAATCAGTGATGTTCAATGCTCTCAAGAGTATTAGATGATACATAAATGGAACCTGATATATGCCTTGATGTGCCTTTTGTCGCAGCTTGAGACAAGCATCAATACTAGTAAAAGGAAAAGTACTAGAGATTCAAAAAAAAAAGAAGATGTAAATAAACCAGCTTATTACGGAAGCAATTCTTCTGAAACGATGTGAGTTGCATCTAAGATTTTCTCATCAGTAGATTCATTAAAAGTAAAAGGCCTAAGTTAGTGATGTCCATTAATTGCATTGGGTCTTCTTTGACCATGACTAGCATCGGCTACAACCCCATACGACTTTTTAACAAATCGACGCACACACACATTTGTCTTTTATAATAATAATAATAACTTTTTTTCCTAAAAAAGAAATTTCACATATTCCAAAAAGGCTTCTGCAGGATTCTTACAAATATTTTCAGCCACGACAGTGATCAATGAAACACTTGAATAAAAACAGACCGCTATTGCTCTTAGAAAACATCAATACTGGGGGAACTCTTCGTCGATTTTGCTAGCCCATGCCATCAGCCCTCCCCTGATATCCTTGACAGAAATGGGACCAAGTCCATTCTGAGACAACCCCTGCAATATTCGCACAGCCTTCTGAGAGTCATTTCCCAATTTGCAGACCACGTAAAGGGGGAGAGCCGCACTGTCACCTGCCCCTTGCCTCGCTTCTTGTATCCTCTGCCGCAGGGACTTCAAGGATCCTTCGTCTCCTCCTTCCAGCTTACTTAAGGGCACGTGGAGGGAATGCGGCAGGCGGCAGATGTCCACTTCCACCGGCGGGCGCACGTCCACCAGCACGTGAGGAGCCCGGCTGTCCAAGACCCTTTTGTACTCCTCCACGGACACCCTCTCCTCGCTGCTCAGCAGGTGCAGCGCCCGGCACTTGTCCGTTGCCGATGACCCGCAGAATTCCTCATAGTCCTGGAGGGCGGTCACCGTGGGGTGGTCCCCGCACACAGCGCACCTGGGGTCCCTGGGCCTGAGCTTGATGTGGCGGAAGCTGCCTTCCAGGGCGTCGAAGAGCAGCATGGACCCGTGGCACGTGGTGCCCATGCCAGAGGCGATCTTGATCACTTCCAAGGCCTGGAGGGTACCGAGGATGCCCGGCACGACCCCCAGGACCCCTCCGTCGGCGCAGTTGGTGACCGTCTCCGGAGGGGGCGGCTTGGGGAAGAGGCAGCGGTAGCAGGGCCCCCCTCGGTGGTTGTACACCGCCAGCTGCCCTTCGAGCCTGAGGGCGCTGGCGGAGACCAGGGGCTTCCCGGCCAGGACGCAGGCGTCGTTGACCAGGTATCGGGTGGGCACGTTGTCCGAGCAGTCGGCCACCACGTCGTGGTCTCGGACTAGCTGCAGGGCGTTGCTGGGCGACAGGGCCAGCTCGTAAGGCACGCAGCGCACCCGGGAATTGAGCTCCCCCAGCGCCGAGGCCGCCGAGCGCGCTTTCGGGGTGCCCAGGCGGCTCTCCCGGTGCAGCACCTGCCTGTGGAGGTTGTCCAACTCCACCACGTCCGGGTCCACCAGGCCCAAGCGCCCCACGCCCGCCGCCGCCAGGTACTGAGCCACCGGGCAGCCCAGCCCTCCGCAGCCCACCACCAGCACCGAGGAGCCCGACAGCCGCAGCTGGCCGCTCACGCCCAGCTCCGGGAGAACCAGCTGCCGGGAGTAGCGCCGGATGTCCAGCCGGCTCAGCGGGCCTGGCGCCTCCTGGGACTCGCCGCCGCCGCCGCCGCCTCCCAACACGCTCCCCTCAGCGCGCTTTCCCGCCGCCATGATTTACCTCAGCGCCTCACGGAGAGCGTAGAAACGCCTCAGCGGCGAGCCGCGGGTGTTTGTGAGGGAGGGAGCGGAGGCCTCGCCTCTTCCGCTTCCGCGGCTCTTCGGTGCTGAGGAGGCCGGTTGGCACGCAGGCGACGTCGGCTCGGCCCTTGCCAGGCCTAGGCCTCCTCCTCCCCCTCCGCCGCCACCATCATGGCCGCCTCCCGGGACAAGTACTCGGTGCTGCTGCCCACCTACAATGAGCGCGAGAACCTGCCGCTCATTGTGTGGCTGCTGGTGAGGAGTTTCGAGCAGAGGTGACTGAGAGGAGGGGACTTGTTTCGTTTCAGCGACTTAACGATATACAAAAAAAAGCCCCTAGCGCTAACGAGCTCCCCCCGGAAAAATCCGCCCCGTTCCTGTACTCGGCGTTAGTTAATCTGGAATAACTAGCCCCATCTCCCGGACCCCCGTTCCGTTTCCCATCGTCGCCGTTGCGAATTAGCATCCTCCATATCGTGGGGAGAAGCTTTTCTCCCGAGGCCGTTTTAAAGGTGTTGGGGGTTGTGAATCCGTGGTATATGTACCCCGAAGTAAGGGCATGATGGTGTTGGGTCTGCTTACCTTCCAGGGGTAAAAGATGTACTGTATCTGCTTCGTTTGTTTCAGGCACCACCCTGTAACTAGGTTTTAAGGATGCGTCAGACCCATTACGCCCCCATAGAATATGTTTAGACATGACTTTTGTTTGTTGGTTGTTTTAGAAAAGCTAGGACTTCGCAGGGCAGCCCTGTGCGTGTAAATCCAATGGGGTTTTCACACTTAGGGGAGTGTGTGCATAGGATTAAAGCCTGGCAGCACAAGCTTATGCATGTCTATTTGGAAGTAAACTTTCATTTGTGTCCAAGTGAGATTTCCTTCCAAGCAAGTGTGTCTAGCATAGGAGTGAAACCTAAACATTATTTCCCCCCATCTGCATGTAAACTGGATGGTGATTTTCCAGGACATTCCTATATTATTATGAAAATCAATTTATTAATCACCTTCTAAACCACTGTCTCAAGGTAATCTATAGACAGGTTTATGTGTAGCTGTAAGTGAGTAAGTGTCAGAATGTAGATTTTGTAGGTTTTCATTAAGCAGTCTTTGGATTCTTGCCTATGGTGAAAATAGTATTTGCCAGTAGTATTTGTGAAAAGGATCTGGGGGTCTTGGTAGACCACAGGCTTAGCATGAGTCAACAGTGTGATGCCGCAACACACAAAAAAAGCTAATGCTGTTCTAGGCTGCATCAACAGAAGTATAGCATCCAGGTCAAGGAAAGTAATAGTACCACTCTATTCTGCCTTGGTCAGGCCAGTACTGTGTCCGGTTCTGGTCACCACAGTTTAAGAAGGCTATTGACAAGCTGAAACATGTGCAGAGGAGGGTGACCAAAATGATCAGGGGCCTGGAAACCAATCCTCAATGAGGAACAGTTGAAGGAACTGGGAATGTTTAGCCCAAAGAAGAGGCTGAGAGGAGATACAATAGCCATCTTGAAATATCTAAAGAGCTGTCCCATGGAAGATGGAGCAAGCTTCTTTTCTCCTGCTCTGGGGGCTAGAACCTAAACCAATGGATTCAAGTTACAATAAATGAAATTCCATTTAAACATCAGGAAGAACTTTTTGACCTTAAGAAGTGCCTCCCTTAGGAGGTGATGGACTCTCCTCCTTTGGAGGTTTTTAAGCAGATGATGGATGGCCATCTGTCATAGATGCTTTAGTTGAGATTCTGCATTGCGGGGGTTGAATTAGATGACCCTTGGGGTCCCTTCCACTTCGAAGATTCTAATCATTCAGTTTCTGAATCAGGCAAATGCCTGAGGCAACTGTGACCCATGAAATGAATAACCAACATTGGCCAACAGTTCAAACCCTACTGTTACTCTGCGGTATTTACTTTGAGCAAGGGCACTATGAAGCATTTCAGTTCCATTTTGAGAGGAGAGTGCATTGTAATAGAATTAATAACACCATTTACTTTTGATGAGGAAGCATTGGCTATTTCTTTCTGTTCCCCTACCCACTTTCATAATACTGTACTTTATATACTTTAACTTTTGAACCTGGCTTTAAAATGTAATTCTCTATTTTTTCAGTGGAAATGATTTCGAAATTATAGTAATAGATGATGGAAGTCCTGATGGGACACAGGAAGTTGCTGAACAGTTGATAAAGATTTATGGATCTGATAAGATTGTGAGTCATATGTTTATTTTTTGACTTGACTTGTTTGCTGTTACAACACAAGGTGCTTAATAATATTATTAGCATTAAGGGATGAAATTTGAATGCATGGGTTGTTCGTTTTTTTAACACTGAATTGTTTACCAGTTTATTCAGGTTGATAACATGGGTAGCAACATTGGGAGTAGTTTGAAATTTCCTGAATTAGCATATTTGGATGCAGTTTTAATTTTCACTTTATAAAGTTGTGCTAATTCTTAGAGTTGTCATTACTTGACCTCATAGGATGCTCTAATAGCTGTCTGTGAGAAATCTACCAGATACCACTTTCCCCATAATTTTTGCATTGTGACACACACAGAAAAGTTTGCCATGCTCAGCCCTGCAACAGGGGTTCCAGGTGAAGTGTTAGCAATGCTTCTTCAGCTGCATATACAGTGGGTGATATTAAATGTCGGTTGTAGTCTGAGTAGATCCATTGAAATCAGTGGACTCTACTTGTCCATTAATTGCAATGGGTTCTACTCTGATTGTGACTCAGTTGGATATTATTCAATACATTTTCATCCATTTGATACTGTGCCCACCCATATTTGCAGAATTAAATCCTTAAAGGTATATATGCTGCTGAATACCTCTTGATGAAGCGTTGCTAAGAAAAATTGGAAATGCATTATTTTTTTAAAATGCAATACATATTTCTGATAATGAACAAACTTACTTGCACTAAGCCCCTGCAGTTTTTATGTGAGCGCCTAAGAGAGCATAGATGTATGGCAGGTGTATGCTCTAACCCTGCTAGTCAAGCCTCCCTTATTTTGAAGTGCTTGGTGGTGAGCCATACTTTACGCTAAGGGCGGGGGACTTTTTTGGCTCTTTGGGCTGAAATCAACAAGTGGGTGGGCTGATCATCTGTCAGTCACCTGACATCGCAATGACTTCAAAGACCCAAAGTCAGCACCACGCACAGCTGATTCAGCCAGCTTTGGCTCTATTTCCCATCTTCAACAGACCATTCTAAACTTGGTCTACAGCTCTATATTCTGTAACTGTTTTGATCTGAATTAATGTCTGTGTAATCCAAATGTTAAAGACAGCTTGCTCTGTAAATATGGAAGTGTAGCAGCCCTATTTGAGAGAAGAGCAACTGTGGTAATGCTAATATTTAGCTGAAATGATAATAAAAAACCTACAATCATGGATCATTTAATGCAATTAATTGGTTACTCATTTCCTCCACTGATATTTTACAGCTTTTAAGACCCAGAGCAAAGAAACTTGGATTGGGTAAGTATTCATTAATTTGAGGATTTACAAGTTTTATATTCTGACCTTGAACTCCCAGGGCAGTTTACCATTTTAAAAAGCATGAGTTTAATCATACCTTTAACTCTGTTGGTTAGCATGTGTGTTGGAAACTTGGAAAAAACCTTACATATGTATATATACCTTTCTGGGGGTAGGAACGCATATTTGTTGGTTTTCAACAGTGTCCAACATATCACAACTCCAGTTAAATAATAAGCTGAACCTACACAGTTTTCTTTAACCATGAAATTACACTGTTTATCCCCATTTATACACTACACCTTGGGGGTGTAGTAGCTGCTTGAAATTCATGCATGTGTGACTAACTGTTGCCTGGGACAGGCTGGAGTGGGATTGCAGATTGATCAAGCAGCCATTCAATAAAAATGTTGGGCATTTTTTTATTCCATATGTTGACTTTAAAGAGAAACTGAATCAGCCTTGTAGCTGACAGCTCACATACATGATTCTGAATGTGGGTGACAGATCTTGCCTTTGTATCATTTACACCAGGGACTGCTTACATTCATGGAATGAAGCATGCCACAGGAAACTTCATTATTATAATGGATGCTGACCTCTCACACCACGTAAGTGTTTCTGTTGTATCTGTGCATACATTTTTTTAGCCTTTTATAAAGTTTTCTTTATTTAACTTGCACTGAGCTGCAGTATATTTTCATTTTCCCACATCTCTCTTTTGTGTTTCAGCCAAAATTCATTCCAGAGTTCATCAGGTGGGTAGTATTTTAAATATTTTTAGTATTTTTAAAATATTTCAGTCAGACCTTGACATTTATTGCCCAGGTGCATAGGAAGCTGCCTTATACCAAGTTAAACTATTTATCCAACTAGCTCAGTATAATCTACACTGACTGGCAGAAGTTCTCTAGGGTTTCAGGCAGAAATCTCTTACAATCTTACCTGGCGATATTGGGGAATGAACCTGCAACCTTCTTCGTATGAAACAGATACTTTGTCCTGTCTGCATTTACATTTGGTACATTAGCAATGGGCAATAGATTGAACAGTGCAAGAAATCAGAAGAGTCTAAACTTTAATTTTTGACCAGAATTGGATAAAGTTTACAGCAAGGTCAGAATCCTGCCAAACTTCACAAGGATAGCAGCACAGAAATGTGAAAGTCCACAAAAAAAAACCCTCTTAAAATTATGGTGGCAAGGGGGAACATATTCTGCCTGTGCTTTCGAGTTTTTCTGAAAAATAATGAGTTATGAAATATTTTCCTCCAGAACGGTGAATAAAGTTTTTAAGACTAGGTTTTCATAAGCATACTCCCCCAGAATGATTTCTAAAAACTATGCAACAGGTAAACTTTTATGTAAAACTATGAACAGTATCGGATTCCTGTGCACCTAGAGTACAACTCTCAAATGCAAGAGCAAGAATCGTTTTTGCCTCTAGGGGGCACTGCCGTTGTCACAAGAGAAGGGAGAATTCAGGTTTTCTTTGCTTATGGGCTTCCTTTTGTTGATGTAGTTGGCGGATCTGTTTCTGTCTT
This sequence comes from Podarcis cretensis, assembly GCF_951804945.1. Taxonomy (NCBI): domain Eukaryota; kingdom Metazoa; phylum Chordata; class Lepidosauria; order Squamata; family Lacertidae; genus Podarcis; species Podarcis cretensis. The sequence goes on from NC_137175.1 coordinate 19,284,155, forward strand.
TTCTGTCCTCTTGACTTGACCTCAAACTTGTCATCGTTTGATACATATGAAGAAGCAGAAACTGATAGTGATAGCTTAGAAAATAAAAGTGATTGCATTCATGTAGTATTTATTGAGTCTTGCTCCCCACCCCTTTTTCTCTGCTATTTTTATGGAAACGAGTGTTTTGTGTGCTTGAAACAGTGAGGCACTGGAGGAGGCATAGTAAAACAAAGAAAATTATTATACTGTTGATTGTTTCTTCTGTTATTATTGCTTTTTGCCTGGTCCTCAAACTGGCAAAACTAAGATGGGAAGAATTAAAAGAGATTAGTTTGCCAGTTGAAATTACTCCCTTTTACTACAGCCTCGACCTGCCAGTCACAAAAGGACACTTTTTCTCCCCTTCTCAACTTGGTGCCTTCCTTAAGCTGAATTTATTGTATTAAATCAGACCTAGATTATTGGAAGTTAATAGATTTTTGTTAATGTAATTGTGTTTCCCTCTTCCTCTCAAATGTTTACATAGAACACAGAAAGAAGGTAACTTTGACATTGTGTCTGGAACGCGATATAAAGGAAATGGAGGTGTGCATGGGTGGGATTTGAAACGAAAATTGATCAGGTTTGTAGCTACTTCTTCCATCATTCAAGGTTTGTGATAGAAAAAGCCACACAGGAGGATTCTGAGTTCTGTTATTAACTCTCCTCCTCCTCCTTTTGTACTGTTCCACATTAGTCTTTTATTCTTGCTTTTTTATTATTCTTGCATTCCCCCCCCCCCCGTCCTACTTCATAGATAGTAAACCTGTGGGCAGAGATTTGATTATCTTTTATTCTTGTAATTCTCCTGGTTGTGTTTGGCAATATATAAACAATTTACAAACTGGGATAGATAAATCTTTTTTGTTCTACATGCTTCTTTTCTTGGCCTGATGTGAATTAGCAAACTCTTCCAAATTATGCATTTGTATTGACGCAGGCCAATGTTATTGTAGTGAAATCCCATCTATAGAACAGTTTGTGATTTTTCAACATCGGATTCTAAATGTTTACCAAAACTCCTTATCTTTCTTGGCAGCCGTGGCGCCAACTTCCTAACTCAAGTTCTACTGCGGCCAGGTGCATCCGACTTAACAGGCAGCTTCAGGTGTGTTGCTTCTAATGTTGCATTCAGCTTTCAAAGATGAGCAATAAAATTAATGGTCAATTTGAAATGGATAATAATGTCAGACATGGATTGAAATTGTAAAGCTTGTTTAATTTTGGGAGTAAAGACTGCAATTGTGGAGTGTTTGTATAACGGAAATATTTCAAGAGGTTTTGATTTTATGTACTTTCTCTGTAGGTTATATAGAAAAGATGTTTTACAAAAACTGATGGAGAAATGCGTCTCAAAGGGATATGTTTTCCAGATGGAAATGATTGTCCGGGCCAGACAACTGGGTTTCTCTGTTGGAGAGGTAAAGAATGTTAAATCACAAACACTACATTTTAAATATTATAAATTTACCTGACGGATAATAGAATAATAATTGGCTAACAGCTGCAAAATGGCCCAGGAGGTGTAATAAGCCTGAGAACTACTAAATCTAATATTGTGACAGAAATTACACAAATTATGTAATGTTGTGAGGAGCTTGGCAGTCAGCAACGTACCAATGTAGGCTTGTGGTAATTGCTGTTAAAAATATGAATATTTAATTTGTTTAACATCCTGTACTGCGACAGGTACCCGCTTGAGTTCCATGTGTTCACAAAAATGTATTGAATTGAGCCAATAATCCAATGATCTCCAGTCATAACCCCTAATTCAGATCAGTTATACAGACACTGTGCAACTACGAGTTAGTTCTCTCCAACCTTCCAGCAACTATTTAGACTTGGACTATCAACTTAATTGCTATTAATGAATTAGGGATAAAAGTTAATCCCTATCTATGCCATAGTACACTGGAAAGCCCTAATTAACAAATGTCTACCTAATATGTACCTAACTTCAACAGTCATTCCTTATTTTAACAAGCTTTAAACAACAGCAGGTGTGGGTGCTTCTTTTGCGGATGAAAATCTCTTCTTGGCACCCTCGCACAAACATGGTGACCTGCCTTTGTTGTGGATTCTGCTCTGTATTTTGGAAAGTTGTTTGTTCACTATGCATTTGGACATCTCTTAAGATACTGGGCGAAATTCAGTTGTAGTGCTAAGGAAATCATTCCTTCCATTTCTGCTTTGCCCTATGGAATGATCTCCCCTTGGCTCCCCCAGTGTGTTGTTCTGGGCACTCTCCCAATCCTCCAGAATGGATTTGGGGGAGGCGTGGGGTACGAGAGGGAACAGGGGAACCCCATTGCGCTAATGGGAGTCCTTGCACTGGCTTCCAGTAGCAGAACAGGGCAGTTGAATCTCATCCTATGTAACCAAATTTTGCATGATGGTTCCTGACATCAAGGAGCAGGTTTTTATCTATGCTTAGATACCATTTTGAATCAAGATAGTGGACTGAACCTTTCAGAACTGCACTGATTTTAATCACTGATTTCAAAATTGTACTTCTTTTTTGGTTTCTTAGGATTCCCAAACAGGTACAAGACTGCTAAGAAAATAAACATGTTTTATGAGATTATTTTTTAGCATAAGCGTTCTAGACTGTCTCATTCCACTACATTCCAAGCTGCTTTTTCCTGCACTTGCAAGAGCCTCCAGTAGGAGTCCCAGATTCTTTAGCAATTCTGTCTCAAGACTGTGCCCTTGTTGTCGGTGAAGCAACTGAAAATGTACTAGACAAGCCTCTGCCTTTGGCTCTCCGTTGGCAGAAGAAACTATTGCCTAGAGATGCAACAACTCATGTTTGGCAGAGCGGCATGTGTGTGGGAAGCGTGTTTTTTTCCATTTCTGCCTGCCAGCTGATTTCTGGTTCAGTATGCCAACTGAGAGTACCTAGCCAGACTTTCTGTGGATTCCACTGTCTGACTTTGGGCCCTTGGGTATTATTTAACATATAGTCTTACACGCTGGAAAGTTCCTGCTTCAGTATAGTGAAAATAGCTGGCATTCTAAAGCACTGCAAATCAGTGTTTACTATATTTAAATGAATAGCTACTGAATTAGAACCATGTGCAATATAGTTATTAAAGGAGCAGCACTTCAATATGTTTGCTACAAAAATAAAATGCATGTTAGGCTTACTGGTAATCTTATTTAACACTTAGAAGGTATATACAGTAACATTTGCCTCTCTTGTTCTCACAGTAACCCTGTGAGGTAGGTTAGTATTGTTCCCAAATTACAGATAAGGGGCTCAGGATGAGAGGTAGTAACTTTCTCAGGGCTATATGAATTCACATGCTTCTCCAGATCAAGTCTAGTATTCTGTTCATAGGACTGTGCTAATTCCCCTAACAGTGCGATCCTATGCACGTTTATCATTGAATAGTTCCTGCATTCAGTGGAAGTACTGTGTTACTTCCAGATAACACTTGGCACTGCTTTTGTAAAGGGTCACTCTACTTACTGTGCATATATTAGCTCTCAATTGAATTGCCGGTATTTGTACTTTTTGCATTTTGTTTCCCCCTTATCCCACTATTTACAACCATATATACCGGCAACTGAGAATTACACTTCATGCATCATGCTAGAATAAAGTGTGCTAGTTTTTAAGGTGCTACAAGAGCAATTGTTGTCTGAGGCTAGTGTGTGTGTAGGATTGTAGCCCAAGTATGTATCCCTTGGAAGTATAACACTAATTGCAGGTCAAAACAAAATAAAAAAATTCCTTCCAGTAGTACCTTAAAGACCAACTAAGTTAGTTCTTGGTATGAGCTTTCCTTCAGTATCTGAAGAAGTGTGCATGCACACGAAAGCTCATACCAAGAACTAACTTAGTTGGTCTTTAAGGTACTACTGGAAGGAATTTTTTTATTTTGTTTTGACTATGGCAGACCAACACGGCTACCTATCTGTAACTGGAACTAATTGCAGGTATAACACTATTTTAACTACTGTTGAGATGGTGATGAATTCTGCTGCAATATGGAAAACCCACCACCACATAGATGGGGATGCTGAAAAGAAAGCCAAACAGGATTTTGTCTCTGCTTTTCCCTTTGTTTAAAAGATTTATACCCTGCCTTTTGAACAAAGAGTTTTAATAATATTTTTGCCAGGCTGTTTGCAGCCATGCCCAGTTCAAGACCTTGACTTTAACTTACAAAGCTGAAAGAGGGCCTCTCCCTATATCTGCTCATCCAGGCATTGACATCTGCAAATACAGCTTATTGGGTGGTGATGCGAGATAGGACCCCCTCTGCAGTACCACCAGATCTCTGTAACTCCCTCCCTTTGGGGGTGTATCCCTCACTGATGTCTTTTTGTTCTCAAGTCTTCTTTTCACCAGGTGTTTGTGGGTGGAGTGTAAGCCAGAGAAGTAATTTTTTATGCCTGCTGTAATTACTTTTTATGTCTCCTGTAATTGCTGATGTTATTGTTCTAATCTAGTGTTTATGCTGTTTTCTTGTACTCCATCCTGGGGTCCAACACAAATGTTTCTTTAAAACAACAACAACAACAAAACAATTTAAATCATTAAAACAACTTAACAGACAGAATAACATAGCAGGACATTTTGCTGCAGAAAATCGTCAGATTAAAATGCTGTCAAAAACCTGAGTGAACAGAAAAGTTTTCAGCCACTGCTTGAAAGACCATGTTAACCAAAAAGAGAAAGGAGAGCCTTAACTATTCTTCTGAGCCATTGGAGCTTCTGCCACCACAGGCAAGATCCAGTCGTGCACACTAGGAACATGCTTTTACAGGAGATGGTAGCTGATATGCTTTGGATTAGAACTAGATTTTGAGAGTGAAAATGGCTATGATAACATAGGTGCCATCATTTCATACCTTCTCACCAAAGCAGATTTTATTCTGGACATGATGCTAGATGGAGCTGAAGTGGCCCTTTTTTACTTTCTATTACTTCTTGAACTTGTTATGTTAAAACTAAAATAATTTTGTGTTTTGTTTTTTTAATAGGTACCTATATCATTTGTGGACAGAGTCTATGGCGAATCTAAACTAGGAGGCAATGAAATAGTTTCTTTTGTAAAGGGACTGTTGACTTTGTTTGCAACTACATAATTTATTAAAGAGAATCTTCCTAGCATTCCATTTACTTTTGCATTGGACTGAAGAAATTATTTTTATATGGGTTAGTGGAATCTTGCTAAGTTTTCTTGTGGCTATATATAGAAAATCATTGCTAATTTCTGATTTGAAGAAAAACAATACAGTGCATATAATTCGGGCGGCATTATTTATTAAATGTGAATAATGATCACTGTGTAATGTTTACTATACAAAAATAAACCCATTCCATTTAAATTGTGTTTAAATTTTGGGTATGCGTGGGATGAGACCACCTGCTCTGAATGGAGTAAGCTATTTGCATCCTTCTTTAACATGATATTCATTGTTTAAAGATTCACATGTCCGCTGGGGGGGGGGTGGAATTGGCCTATGCATGTTAGATTTTATGCATGTAGACTACATTTGCACGTTGCATCCCAGGGAAGCTGAACGTGGATCAAGTGCATTTGCCCCTCTCCATGTGCATAAGTCAGAGCCACAGAAAATACCATTCAGTCTGCCCCTCCATGTATTTAAATTAAGTGCATTTGGACCAAGCAGGATCACACCCCTGATGATGAGCTGATGTGAGGAAGGCAGGTCCTATTTAGTGCTGGGTGTGGTTCTGCCTCTCATGGACCCAACCCAGCGCTAAGCAGCCTTGCTTCTTCTTCCCCCATCATATGGCACAGAGGGGAGAAACAAAACTACATTTTGCAAGCAACTGCAGCAAAGCAAAACAGTCACACTTGCAAACTGCAGCCTTGTTTCTCCTGCCCTTGTCAATGGACGGGAGGCGACAAACAACCACTTTGTCAGCTCTAGTTTCCCCAAGCACTGAACATGGGGCTGACAACATCCCTTGCATGTGGTTCCCAAGCGAAAACCCCCATGCAAGTCCCCAGGCTGTGGGGGCTCCTTCAGAGGAGGTGCTGCCCCATCCAGCATGGGAAATCAGCCAGTTTCTCAGACACAAGAACCACCTGCCCCTAAAACCTCCATTTTGCCAGGATTCAAGCCTAGTTAATTTCCCAGCATCCCCTGGTCCAGGGCCTGCACAGCCTCCTGTGATTCAGATGTTGTGGAGAAATAGAGCTGCGTTTATTTTATCAGCATATTGATGGCACCTGACCACAAATCTCTTAATAACTATTCTCAACAGCTTCATATGGATGTTAAACAACATAAAATGCCCTATGGCATTACTGCTAGAGGTCCAAAAAACACACTCCTGGCGCTAAACGTTTGATTTGGACCTTTAGGTAGGGCCTGAACCACATTATGTAATTCATAATTGCACTGCTTTGGAAAATTACTACCCCTCGCTAGGAATTATGGCTGGACTTCAGGATTATGGCAGGATTTTTTAACAAATAATGTTCGTTTGGGACGAGATAGGCAAAAAACTCCAGAAGCACTTGGATATGGACACATGTACAGTGTGGCCTATTTTTCATGGGTGCACCTACATAAGATTTTTTGCAGCTAAATACAATAGTGCATACTTCTCTGAATACAGCTAGTGCAGTAATGGCTTCCTGGCTGTACACTTATCCATATTTAGATTACTGCTAACATTAATAGAATCCTAATGTGAACTGTTCGTGGAAAAACAAAACAAAAAGTACACTCTGATCCCCGGCAGTAATTTTTTTTGCAGTATACCTCTGCACTTCAAGAGAGTTTGGTTATTTGTAATTCATAGTATACATGAAAGGAATATGGAAATCAAGCTCCAGAGTTCAGGCTATATAGAATTGCAAATTATCTATCCATGAATGGTTAGGTTCTCTTCTGGAAAATATAGCAGGCCCACAGGTACTCCCAAATTGTGATTGCATTGGGAGAGCGGGGATAAAACTACAACCCAATCTGTTATGTTTGTGTGTAGTGGTGAATGCAAGAGAAAAGGAAGCTTGCTGTTCCAAGACTATGTATTTCCTGGTGCATCTGTTGTGCTTTATAAATGTTGGTTGTTTTTCAGACTCCAGGCCAAAAGCAGGACATAAATCCACCAAATAAAAAAAAACAGTAGTGTGATGGGACCTACATCTTAAGACTTGTCTGTTCACTGGAATAGGCACATGTAGCCAATGCCATTGAATCTACCACCCCATTTTACAAGTACCCAGCAAGAAATACCATTTTTGGTTAATTGAATATTAATATATGCCAAGTTTTATTCCTCTTTTTTCAACAATACAATGCAGTTTAAATTGTTAATCAGGGAGCTATGAAGCCATAATAATAATAATAATAATAATAATAATAATAATTAATGATAATTTTTTATTATTTACACCCAGCCCATCTGGCTAGGTTTTCCCAGCCACTCTGGGCGACTCCCAACAGAATATTAAAAACAAGATAAAACATCAAAAATTAAATAATTCCCTAAACAGGGCTGCCTTCAGGTGTCTTCTAAAAGTCAGATAGTTGTTTATTTCTTTGACATCTGATGGGAGGGAGTTCCACAGGGCGGGCCTAAGCTTACTCCAAAGAGTACAGATACATTACGCTAATAATAGGGAAAAGCACACACTAAATATGTTTTCCTTGACCCAACACAACAAACTATTTCCCAAAAGGCACAATGCAAATGGAGAAATATTTCCAGAAAAAAATACCTCAGCAAAGTCTATGGAAGAAAAATGCACAGCATCTGTCAGTATGCCAGTCTCACCAAATGTTTAGCTTGCTTAAAACAAGTAATATCCTTTCTACCCCAAATTTGGCATGGGCCATCCACCAAGCTTGCTTTTATTACACTGCCAAGTTTTAAGAGTTGAACCATTTTTTAACTATAAGCCTTAGAACCTTGTTCCCCCAGCCATATCTCATTATAATGACAGTATGTGATCCAAAAAAAAAGCCTTTGACTGTGTCAACCATGGCAAACTATGGCAAGTTCTTAAAGAAATGGGAGTGCCTGATCACCTCATCTGTCTCCTGAGAAATCTCTATGTGGGACAAGAAGCTACAGTTAGAACTGGATATGGAACAACTGACTGGTTCAAAATTGGGAAAGGAGTACGACAAGGCTGCATTTTGTCTCCCTGCTTATTTAACTTATATGCAGAATTCATCATGCGAAAGGCTGGGCTGGATGAATCCCTAGCCGGAATTAAGATTGCCGGAAGAAATATCAACAACCTCAGATATGCAGATGACACAACCTTGATGGCAGAAAGTGAGGGGGAATTAAAGAACCTTTTATTGAGGGTGAAAGAGGAGAGTGCAAAATATGGTCTGAAGCCCAACATCAAAAAAACGAAGATCATGGCTACTGGTCCCATCACCTCCTGGCAAATAGAAGGGGAAGAAATGGAGGCAGTGAGAGATTTTACTTTCTTGGGCTCCATGATCACTGCAGATGGTGACAGCAGCCACGAAATTAAAAGACGCCTGCTTCTTGGGAGAAGGGCAATGACAGGCCTAGACAGCATCTTGAGAAGTAGAGACATCACCTTGCCAACAAAGGTCCGTATAGTTAAAGCTATGGTTTTCCCAGTAGTGATGTATGGAAGTGAGAGCTGGACCATAAAGAAGGCTGATCGCCGAAGAATTGATGCTTTTGAATTATGGTGCTGGAGGAGACTCTTGAGAGTCCCATGGACTGCAAGAAGATCAAACCTCTCCATTCTGAAGGAAATCAGCCCTGAGTGCTCACTGGAAGGACAGATTGTGAAGCTGAGGCTCCAGTACTTTGGCCACCTCATGAGAAGAGAAGACTCCCTGGAGAAGACCCTGATGTTGGGAAAGATGGAGGGCACAAGGAGAAGGGGGCGACAGAGGACGAGATGGTTGGATAGTGTTTTCAAGGTTACCAGCATGAGTCTGACCAAGCTGCGGGGGGCAGTGGAGGACAGGAGTGCCTGGCGTTCTCTGGTCCATGGGGTCACGAAGAGTCGGACACGACTAAACGACTAAACAACAACAGCATGTGATCCAACTCCCTCACCTTTAAGATAGTGCCCTGGCTATAGTACTTCATATCTGAATTCATGTTTAGGAAGCTAAGATGAAAAAGGTTGACTTTAGTTTACTTTGAACCTAGTCAGCGCTTGATCAGAACTTGAGTTCATTGGGCTTAACATGGCACCTAAAAAAAATAATGTAAGGCCAAATATGCTTGGAAAACTAAATTTAGTATCATAGAATTGAAAGGGACTACAGGGGTCATCAGTCCAGCCCTCTGCAATCCAGGAGTCTTTTGCCCAATGTGGGGCTCGAACCCACAACCCTGAGATTAAAAGTCTCATGCTCTAGCGACACAGCTATCCCAGCAGTAATTCCTTGAATGCACAGGACTCAAGCCAGGTTTTACCAACCTTCTCTTCACAAGAACCCTTTAAGTTAGCCTGCTGTTATGTCCAATATGCAGAGGAAGATTCGAGTCGGGGAATAGACGGTTTCAGGCAGCTGCTCTCGCACATTCCGATAGGAGCATAGACCACCATTCTCTTCACACCCTCTTGTTAGTAAGCCAGTCCTCTAACTTACCTTTAACAAATTCCATTTACGTCCTCAGTTGTCTGCATGCTGGCATTATCTTTGATTCCTTCAAAGGGTAAGAAGTCCCTTCAAAGTGACTGGAAACAGAAATGTACTACTTGAATGGAAAGCATTCCTTTTAAACGAATGCCTATTTGCTCATGTTTAATTGCTGGTGTTTACTAAAATAAGCTCTAGGGACGCAGGTGGCGCTGTGGGTTAAAGCCTCAGCACCTAGGGCTTGCCGATCGAAAGGTCGGCGGTTCGAATCCCTGCGGCGGGGTGCGCTCCCGCTGCTCGGTCCCAGCGCCTGCCAACCTAGCAGTTCGAAAGCACCTCCGGGTGCAAGTAGATAAATAGGGACCGCTTACCAGCGGGAAGGTAAACGGCGTTTCCGTGTGCGGCTCTGGCTCTGGCTCTGGCCAGAGCAGCGATGTCACGCTGACCACGTGACCCGGAAGTGTCTCCGGACAGCGCTGGCCCCTGGCCTCTTAAGTGAGATGGGCGCACAACCCCAGAGTCTGTCAAGACTGGCCCGTACGGGCAGGGGTACCTTTACCTTTACCTTTACCTTACTAAAATAAGCTCTAGCTTTCCTTCCTTCCTTCCTTCCTTCCTTCCTGTGGCCAGATGATTAAGCGCCATAGTGTCATACTAATTGTCTGAGCTGATGGTGACTAACCAGAGTGGTTTAAGAATCATTCCCTCTTCCATTGTGACTCTGGAAATTGTAGTTCTCGGAGTGCAACAGAAGTCTTCTAACAACTCTCAATGCCCGTAACTAACTAGAGCTGCCAGGATTCCTTGTGGAAAGCTATGACTGTTTAAACAGGTATGATACGGCTTCAAGTATATAGTGCAGATGTGGCCTCTTGCCTACTTTTCGAAGTGTGACTCTAGATGTGCTTAATATTGAAGTAGCTGGCATCTGTCTGTTTCAAGAGACAATGGAGTACGCATCTGGTGGCTGAAGTCAAACCGCTGCTTGCAGGCTTTTTCAGTGGGTGTTCAGATCATAGGCGATTTCACACAAGTGCGCAATGGCCTGAAATGAACTCCCCACATAAGGGGGGGGGGTTGGCTGTCATAATAATCGTAATGATACATCATCATTATTATGATTTACAATAATACAACTATTATTATAATAGTAATTTTACACCTGTGAACATAAATTGACACAACTCTGATCTCAGAAATGGCAATATTTAGAGAATATTTCAGTGCCCTCAAACACTCTGTCGCCAACCTTAATGTGGCCATTCTTGAACATAGGAACTTCAAAGGGAGACTCCAGAGTGAAAAGACAACTTATCAAGAAGTTCAAATCTATCACCTGAGGCCTGACATTTCTTTTCTTTTCCCATTACAAGTTTCAAAAGGCTTAAGGATGCCAGGATGTTTCTGTTATCAACACCACTTTGTGAATGATCTCTGTCATTATTTTGCATACGTTAAAGATAATTGTCAGTTCGCTGCTGTTTGCATTTGATTTCCCTCTCTAACCTCGCTGCTTATAATTAGGGACACAGGAAATTGTCTTGCACTGAGCAGGGTTCATCTAGCTCAATATTGCCTAAACTGACTAGCATCAGCTCTCCAAGATTTCAGACAAGGGACATTCATAGCCCTACTTGAAGCAGCAGGGAATTTAACCTGGAACCCCATGCATCCAAGGCAGATACTCTTCTACTGAGCTATGGTCCTTCACATTCCCCACAACCACAGACCCTCCAAGTGTCCCTATTTTCCAGGGACAGTCCTGGATTTACAGAAGCCATCCCAGTTTCTGATTTGATCCCAGAATGTCCTGCTTTTCCTTAAGACGTCCCTATTTTCATCAGAAAAATGTTGGGGGGTATGGAGTTATGCAACCCGTGAGCCAAGGAGAAAAGTAACTACTCAACCTTTAGAAGACAGCTGAAGACAGCCCTGTATAGGGAAGGTTTTTATAAAAATGTTTAATGTTTTATTATGTTTTTATATATGTTCGAAGCTGCCCAGAGTGTCTGGGACAGGCATAGGCAAACTTGGCCCTCCAGATGTTTTTGGGACTACAATTCCTATCATCCCTGACCACTGGTCCTGTTAGCTAAGGATCATGGGAGTTGTAGTCCCAAAACTTCTGGTGGGCCGAGTTTGCCTATGCCTGGTCTGGGGCAACCCAGTCAGGTGGGCAGGGTAGAAATGAAATGAAATAAAATAAAATATAAATGATATGCCTATTTTCATCAGAAAAATGATGGAGGATATGCAACCATGTGTATGTACACTTGCCAACTTAGGATACTCCATGCACCTGATGAACTTAACTCTAGCCCACACAAGCGTATACCATAATAAAATTTGTTACGTCCTTAAAGTGCCACAGAACTCTTACTCATACAGTAGTACCTCGGGTTAAGTACTTAATTCGTTCCGGAGGTCCGTTCTTAACCTGAAACTGTTCTTAACCTGAAGCACCACTTTAGCTAATGGGGCCTCCAGCTGCTGCCACGCCGCCGGGGCACGATTTCTTTTCTCATCCTGAAAGTTCTTAACCCAAGGTACTATTTCTGGGTTAGTGGAGTCTGTAACCTGAAACGTATGTAACCTGAAGCATATGTAACCCAAGGTACTACTGTATTTGAATTGGGATACGTATCTAACAGAAGCCTTGGTGATGAAATGGAGAGTGTATAGAGTGTATTAGATTTAGGCCTCAATTCAGCTGTCTGCTTCAGCCAATTACAACAGAAAGTCTTCCTGGGCAAGTGACCCTAACTCGGACTCTTGTGTTTGCTTTGATGTGCATATGCTCTTCCCGCACATGCAGGAATAGCATATGCACATTTCATTTCAGTCAAGGGGCATCTATTCATTTCAATTCATTTTAGTCAAGGGACATCTACGTAGAATGGAATAAAAAGGCACGGAGCTGCATTCTCCATTGAAGTAAACAAGGAATGTTTTGCAGTCAGGGAAGAACTCACAAGGAAACGCTAGTTTGAGCTGTTTTACTCCGAGCTTCAAGTCCCTGTGGGTACAGTGGAAGCAACAGCCATCTCTCCCAGGGATTGTCTCAAAGCCCATGAAGCCACCATCGTTTCCTTCTTCATGCAGTACATCGTCAAGCTATGAAATTCGCTCCCTCAGTGGTGGCCACCAACTTGGATGGCTTTAAAAGAGGATTAGACGAATCCATGGAGAAGGCTAGCTGGCTATTCCTTTTCCCCTCCACAGCTGGAGACAGCACAGAAGGGGAGAGTTGCTCTTGGGCTCCCATTCTGCTCTCTGGTTTCCCACATGCATCTGTGAGAACGGGATGCTGGACAAGGTGGACCATTGGGATATCTACGTAAGGAAAGACAGAAAGAACATATGACGTGTAGAATGTTTTGCAGTCTTTAACTTTGCAGCATGCTGGTTAAGTAAAGTTCATACCTGGCATAATCTCAGGACTGTATGGAGCCACCGGGCTTGCAACCGAGGCAGCTAAATGATACAAACGGAAGCAGTTGCAGATAGTGCTCTAGAAGGCAGTGGTTCACACACATGGTACCACAATGTGAGCACGGTCCATCTGCAGCCAAATAGGTAAAGGTAAAGGTACCCCTGCCCGTACGGGCCAGTCTTGACAGACTCTGGGGTTGTGCACCCATCTCACTTAAGAGGCCAGGGGCCAGCGCTGTCCGGAGACACTTCCGGGTCACGTGGCCAGCGTGACAAAGCTGCATCTGGCGAGCCAGAGCCGCACACGGAAACGCCGTTTACCTTCCCGCTGGTAAGCGGTCCCTATTTATCTACTTGCACCCGGAGGTGCTTTCGAACTGCTAGGTTGGCAGGCGCTGGGACCGAGCAGCGGGAGCGCACCCCGCCGCAGGGATTCGAACCGCCGACCTTTCGATCGGCAAGCCCTAGGCGCTGAGGCTTTAACCCACAGCGCCACCTGCGTCCCAAATACTCACAAGGTAATACTTCTGCAGGGGCCAACAGCGGGGGATCAAATGTCATCTCAGCCACATAACTCACTAGGTGGCCTTAGACATGGACGTGGCCAGGGTGCAGGGGCAGCTGCCCACGCCTAAATAAAGTAAACAAATAACAATACTTAACTCAAAGTAGAAATAATCAGAATGTTTGAAATTGAAACATTTACCAAGGTCACTTGTGAGACATTTGAAGGCAGCCCTGTTTAGGGAAATTTTTTATATTTGAAGTTTTAGTGTTTTAGTGTTCTGTTGGGAGCCGCCCAGGGTGGCTGGGGGAACCCTGCCGGATAGGAGGGATAGAAATAATAAAAATTATTATTATTATTTGGATGATGTTGCAGTGCATTATAGTGATGCAACTGACAACCCGACTGAGCGATAAGTGTGGCTTCGTGTCAGAGGTAGCTCGGTTCTGGAACACACACACACCGCTAAATCCTGGCTACGCCCATGGCCTTAGACAAACCATTATATATACTTAGCATACCTCCTAGGTAGGGACAATAATGGTCCTGGCATAACAGTTGGGGCTGTTGCAGTAATGATTGGTACAATTATCCGGGAAGCACCTTGAACCCTTGAAATTCTTGTCTAAACAAAACTATTATTCATAACATATATTTGGAGTACTACTGATGGATTGTGACTGGCAGTACATGTGTGGACTGGTGGGAAGGCCCACAGGCTGTTCAAATCCTTGGCCATGTATTCAACATGTGCTCTGAGCACAGATATGCTTTGCTCATACTGGATGTTGTCCCTATGGATGGAAGCCAGACCACCCAATCTCAGAGGCAGTGAGCAGATTCTTGCCTCACTGAAACACTCTCCCTAGGTGCAGAACTTTAAATCCTCCCCCACAGGAGTAATTCCCATTAATCTTCCACCGTTTCCCTTTCTTTTCTCTGTAACGGTGCTTTATTCTTTATTCGTCATCCCTGCCACAGGGTTGTGATGTTTTTTTCAACCTTCCCCATTCTGGCGCCATTCAGATTCCGTGGACCACAACTCCCACTAATCCCTGCCCATTTGGGCTTATCCGGCTAGTGCTCACGGGAGTTGTAGTCCAAAAATCTGGAGGTTCAAGGAATGGCAACCAAAATGAGCAAGGTGGAGCAATTCATCTATGACAAAATGTTGCAGCGTTTGGGACTTTTTCATTTGAAAGAAAGGCAAGTAAGAGGCGACATGATAGAAGTCTACAAAACTATACATGGAATGGAGGAAGTGATGGAGAAAAAGCTTTTCTCCCTCTGTCATAATTCTAGGACTCATGCACATCCGATGAAGCTGAATTTTGGAAGATTCTGGACAGATTTTTTAAATTATTCGTTCTATTGCAGAGTTAAACTATGGAACCCGCTCTTGCAGGAGGCCGTGTTGGCCAACAACTTGGATGGCTTTAAAAGAGGATTGGACAGATTTATGGAGGATGAGGCTATCTATGGCTCCTAGTCATGACGGTTATGTTCTGTCCTCACTGTCAGAGGCATGACTCTGAATACCGGTCGCTGGAAGCTGCAGGTGGGCAGTGCGCTCTTGTGTTCATGTTCAACTTGCAGGCTTCCCACAGGCATCTGGTTGGCCACTGTGAGAGAAGGATGCTGGACTAGATGGGCTATTGGCCTGATCCAGTAGGCTTGTCTTATGTTCTTAGGATGAAAGAAAGCTTTGGTGTTTTAATTTTTGTACAATGCTTGGGAATTTTAAGAACAAGGATAAATAAAAGTAAGGGTACAGTTAAGAGAAAGGGTGGCTCCACATTTAAGCAGGCATTTGTCAACCTTATCTGCCAATGTCAGTGGGTCCTCCCAGGATCAGGCCCATGACTGCCATTTTTAATTTGCCACAACATCCTGGAGAGTGCAGTTTAGTGTCACTCCAGAGCACTCAGAAATCAAGATGGCGGGTCCTGCTGTTCTATATATATATATATATACATTTTTATTGATTTTTTAACATATCAGTTCCAACAGTCATACAACAAATCTCATACTTCTCAACATATCTTCTCAACATATCTTCTCATCTTATACAATGTTTTAGACTTCCATCAACACCTCTGATGATTTTCTGTTCTTTATCACTTATTCTGCATTTCTTAATTTCTATATTGCATTTAATTGTCCTTAACCAATAATTATTTTCATAGTCTTTCTTGTAATATTTCAGATTTACAAAACTTCTTACAGTCCTACTAGTGTAATCTGTTCATCACAATTACAATAGTTCATATATTTACTCCAGTCCTCTAAGAACCTCTGATCCCGCAGGTTTCAAATCCTTCCTGTTAATTTATCTAATTCTGCATAGTCCAGGTGGGTCCTGCTGTTCAAAGTGCTGGGCGCTGATACCAGGCCTGCTTAGGAACATTATTGGGGAGGAAGGAAAATCTGCCCTCCACCCCCTAGTGTTTCCTCTGTCCAAGCAACTTTTCCCGCCACCCCAACACTTTGTTCCACATTGCAACTCATTTATAGTAATATCTGCACGGTCCCCTCTGCTAGACTGAGATGGAAATGCTGGTATAATGAAATGATATACTAATAACTTTCCTTCATATAGGTAACCATATTATAATTAATCACATATATTAAGGATAATTATGATGCTTACCAGTACAGTGATGCTAATGGCATGCTGTATAAAAACACGTGCTATACAGCCACAGCAGCAGCATCTGTGGTATGATGGAACTCTGTTATTACTTTATTTATTTATTAAATGGGTATACTGCCCTTCATCCGAAAATCTCAGGATGGTTCATAACATAAAAATACAAAATAAAACCAGAAAGTACACAATGGAAACAAGAACAAATCAAACCAAACCAATACTGTTCCCCCTTCACAAACACATTTAAAAGATATCAGGATTTACAAGACAGAGAAACCAGTAGAACACTTCAATCTCCCAGGACATTCTATACAGGATCTCAAAGTAGCTGTCTTATTACACAAGAATTTCAGAAATAGACTGGAAAGAGAAGTTGCTGAATTGCAACTTATTACCAAACTTAAAACCATGGAGAGACCTGGTCTGAATAGAGACTGTTGGATTCTTATCTCATTCTACATGATAAAGCTATTTTTAGCCATCTCACCCATTGCTTTTTCCTGTAAGACCAATTGCAGTTGTTAACAGTGGTCAACAGGTTTACCATACCTATCAGCCAATCACCCATTCCCACCACCCTTCTGAGTAATACCCCTCCCCACCCTCTCACTATATAGAAGGGTCTGGTGACTTCTGTTTCAGTGTATCTGAAGAAGTGTGCATGCACATAAAAGCTCATACCAACAAAGTGGTACCTCGGGTTAAGAACTTAATTCGTTCTGGAGGTCCGTTCTTAACCTGAAACTGTTCTTAACCTGAGGTACCACTTTAGCTAATGGGGCCTCCCACTGCCGCCGCACCGCCAGAGCACGATTTCTGTTCTCATCCTGAAGCAAAGTTCTTAACCCGAGGTACTATTTCTGGGTTAGCAGAGCCTGTAACCTGAAGCATCTGTAACCTGAAGCGTCTGTAACCCGAAGTACCACTGTAACTAACTTAGTTGGTTTCTAAAGTGCTACTGGAAGGAATTTTTTATTTTATTTTATTTTGTTTTGTTTCGACATTTAAAAGGACATAGACTATTACATTAGGCAAAGGCCTAGTTGAAGAGGAAAGTTTTCACCTGGCACCTAAAGATGTGTAATAAAGGCACCATATGAACCTCCCCCAGAAGAGCATTCCACAAATGTAGAGCAACTGCAGAAAAGGCCTCTTCTCGTGTTGCCACCCTCTGGTTCTCTCGTGGAGGAGACACACAAAGAAAGGCCTCATATAATGATTGCAGGGTCTGGATAGGTTCATAAGGGGAGAGGCAGTCCTTGAGGTATTGCGGTCCTGAGCGGTTTAAAGCTTTATAGCTCAAAAACACCCCCTTGAAGATTGCACACACATTTTCTTTGAGTCAACACGGTCGTCTTCGTTGAGGTCTTTAGGAAGCCAGCATGGCTGATCCAGTAACTGCAGTTTTGGGAGCTGCAGCCGGCTTGGCAGTGGCCACAATTGGTGCCCCAGTAGCACTGGGAGCAGCAGGCTTCACTGGAGATGGAATTGCAGCTGGCTCTCTGGCTGCAAAAATGATGTCGGCAGCGGCCATCGCCAATGGTGGAGGAGTAGCAGCTGGGAGCGGTCAGTCGGTGCTGCTGGGCTGTCCACTGCTACTACAGCTGCAGTGACAGCTGGTGGAGCACTGCTGGCTGCCATCTTCCCTTAAGAAGAAGACACACATACGCAGAGGCCATGTCTACTTGGAAAAGCAGTACTTGGAAGATTATGCTTTGCTGTCAATGACATAACTCACTTGATTTACCTTAAGCAAAATGTGATTTTAATCAATGCTACGTTATTCCTACTGGCTGAGATATGCAACAACAAATAAAGCTTTGATAATTAAACAACCAAAAAAAAAAAAACAAAACCAAAAAAACACACACCCCCTTGAATTGGGCCCGGAAACTCATTGGCAGCCAGTGCAGCTGCACCAAGACTGGCATCATATGCTTAAACGGTCTTGCCCTAGTGAGCAACCTCACTGTCAAATTCTGCACCAGCTGAAATTTCCAAACTGTCTCCAAAGACAGCCCTACATGTAATACTTTGCAGTAATCTAACCTAGAGATTACCAGAACCTAGATCACAGAAGTGAGGCTAAGCCTGCCCAGATGTGGGCACGGCTAGGCCACCAGCTGAAGGTGATGGAAGGCACTCTGAGCCACGGAGGCTACCTGAGCCTCAAGCGACAGCAAAGGATTCAGAAGTACCCTCAAGCTACGTACCTGCTCCTTCAGGGGAAGTGCAAATCTATCAAGAACAGGTCATCTCCCATCCATCCAGTCTAGGGAACCATCCACTAATAGTGCCTCAGTCTGTGCCAAAGCAGTTTATGTGCCAAAACTGGACTTAAAACCCAATTCTTCTGCTTATATTATTGCTACTGCTGTGTGTGGTTAGTATTTTCACCTCTTGAGCCACACTGTTGTGCATGCTTGACATAATTGCATGCACAATGCAATTACGTCACAGTTGCACTGTCCTATATAGTTAGTAATCAGACTGTTACTGCTATTATATGGTTACTGTTAGGCTAGTGGTATGCAATGTATGGTTGCAGCTGCTGTGTGTGGTTGCAGCTGCATTACCCCAGGCACATCTGCCAGTGGCTACTAAAGCAGTAGTCACTAATAATACCAATAATACCTTTATTGTCAATGTACAACATTTGTACAATGAAATTAACTTGCACTATCTGCGCTGTTGCAGCTTTTTAAAAATTGTGACAGTTGAAATGTCCTTAGAATGGCTTCCCCTGTGATATTTGGTCTCTAATTCGGCGATATTGAGTGTTACTGTCAAGGAGTCACCAAAGATTGGCCCAAAACATTTTGTTTTGTTTGTTTTTTTAAATGATATTTATTAAAGTTTCAAGAATTACAAAAAGAAAAAATGAACATACCACGTTAAACAAAAACCAAGCAACACACCACAATATGAAAAAAAGGAAAAAAAACCAGAAAAATAAAACCCATTAAACCAAAACAAAATTAGAAAAAAGAAAAAGCATAAAATCTCCTTTCTATTCTTTCATTAGCTTGTTTCCTTGACCTCCTCACATGATTATTTATTTCAGCAAATCCTTTCCCTCTTTTAAAATTTTTGTCCTGTAAATTGCCTTAATATAATGTAATTTTACTTTTCCTCCTTTCACCAATTAGCAGTCAGTTATTCCCAAATCCTTTATATCATTCCTGCTAACATCATATATTATTATTCCAATATCTTTCTAACAAATATTAATTTTACAATGTTTCTGTAGATAGTCTTTAAATTTCCTCCAGTCTTCCTCCACCGACTCTTCTCCTGGTCTCGAATTCTGCCAGTCATTTCCACCAATTCCATATAGTCCATCACCTTCATCTGCCATTCTTCGGCCCAAAACATTTTGCTGCACTCAATGTAATTGTATTACCTGATGCTACAGGCATGCCACAAGATCTCTCGCAGTGTTCAAGAAAATGCTGAGGTGCATCTCTGAGATTATGCACTCCTGCCACAATACCACAGCTTAGGTTGCTTGTGTAGTCGTAGAATTATAAAATTGGAAGGGTACTGTGGAGGTTATCTAGCACAACCCCCTCCTTAATGCAGGATGTAACCATAACATCACTGATAGATGGTTGTCCTGCCTTTGCTTAAATACCTCCAGAGACAAAAAACAAACAAACCACCATCTCCAGAGAAAGCCTTTCCACTGTCAAATACAGTGGCACCTCAGGTTAAGAACTTAATTCGTTCTGGAGGTCCGTTCTTAACCTGAAGCACCACTTTAGCTAATGGGGCCTCCTGCTGCTGCCGCCACTACACGATTTCTGTCCTCATCCTGAGGTAAAGTTCTTAATCCGAGGTACTATTTCTGGGTTAGCGGAGTCTGTAACCTGAAGCGTATGTAACCTGAAGCGTATGTAACCCGAGGTACCATTGTAGTTCATACCGACTTGAAGTTTCTCCTAAGGTTTAGCTGAAATATGGTTCTCTGCAATTTTCACCCACTGGTTCTAGTCCTGCCTTGTGGAGCAACTGAGAACAAGTCTTCCCCAACCTACACAACAGCCCTTTAGATACCTATCGTGTCTATACTTAAAATTATCTTCTCTAGGTTAAACATACTCAGCTTTTTCAATGGTTCCTCATAGGACCTGAATTCCTGACCTGTTAATTGTCTTCGTTGGTCTCATCTGGACATACTCCAGTTTGCGAACCTCCTTCTTACAATGCAGTGTCCAGAGTAGACAGAGTACCTTTGACAGGGCCTGACCACTGCATAATGGAGTGCAATTATTACTTCTCACGCTATGCATCTGTTAATGCAGCCTTAAGAGTGTGTTAGCTTTTTTAGCAGATGTACCACATTGGTGGCTCATGTTCACTTTGCTATCAGCTGCAACATCTTGATCCTCTTTTGCACGTGCATCCTATACTGCATTCTGTATTTTTATTTTATTTTAGGTAATGTAAATGCTTAGTAGCCCATGCTAATGAAATAAAGGCCTGTCCAATAAAAAACACCACTGGTATGCTATCTGTTAATGCCACCGTGATGTGATGTGCAGCGGTTCACTCGTTCTCTCTTGATGGCGCGTCAATGGCGCCATGCCGCATGCTGATGGGTGATCACCATTGTGCAGGAACAAATCTGGCTGCGTGTTACTGGGAGGTGTGAGGCACACTACTGGTAGCTCACAACACAAAAGGCTTCTGCTGCCTTATTCCAAGAGCAGCCGCCAGACTGTGGCACAAGGATGCCTCTGCCACCCTCTGGTCCTCACACTCGCTCTTGCACTAGTGCAAAGGCGTGTGACCAGCAGCTTAGCGGCACGAGGTGTCAGGATGCTCGCTCAGGTGAAGCTGGGGTCACGTGGCGGGCTCACTCCCGAGTCACGTGGCCGCGGGCTCACTCCGGGCTCTTCCCCCTCCCGCGCGCCACCTCTTCCCCGGCGTGGTGACCCCCTTCCCCTCCTCCCCTCAGGGAAAGATGTAGTGCCGGCTGGGGGCGGCGGAGGGATAAGCGGGCGGCTCCGCGTTCCTCTCTCTCCGTCCCCAGCCGCAGGGCGCGGCGCCTCCTAGCGGAGCCGGGGCAGATCCCGCCGCCGGCTGCCTTTCTCGCGAGAATCCCCCCACTCTGACGGGGTTATGTAACCCGCTCCCCTCACCCACCCACCTACTTTTTTAAAGGGCCCGCTTCTCCTCACGCCGGGAGGGGAGGCGCGACTGAGGGAAGGAAAAAAAAAAACCAAGTCCCATTGCCGGGGTCCGGCCTCCTCCCGGCTCAATGCCCCTCACAGGAAGGGGGGGCGTGTGCGCCCGTGCCCGCGAGTCCCCCTCCTCTCCGGCCGGACAATGAGTCCCATATGCTAATGAGCGCCCCGCGTCACTTCCGCTCTTTCTCGGCCGCCATCTTGGCCAGGGCAGGTTCTGGGCAGGAGGGACCCGGCTGTATTGTCTGCAGGGCGCCTAGGGAGCCCCCCCTCCCCTTCCCCGCGGCCCGGAGCCCGACGCCCCTCGCCCCGGTGACGGAGCCGCTGCCGCCGCCGCCGCCCCCTCATCCCCGCTGAGGGCCCAGCCCCCGCCCTGCCCCCCGCGCAGCCGGCCCCCCCCCCGGCGCAGCCCGCCATCCAGCCCCCTTTGTCTCCCCCGCACCGCCGGCTCCGCTGCCCGCCCGCCCGCCCTGCCGGGAGCCGCTAGCAGGAGCAGCAGCGCCACCGCCGCCGGGGGAAAGAGCGCCCGCCGCTGCTGAGGAGGGAGCGCGAGACCCAGCCAGGTAGGTGCCTGAGCGCGCGCGGGAGCCCCGCGGAACCCTCCCTCCCTTCGCCGCCGCCTGCTTTCTTTCTCCTCCTCCTCCGGTGCAGCCGGGCCCGGCGGCCTCCGATGCTCGCATCTTTGCACATGCCGCTAAGAAGCACTCGCTCCCGGTCCCTCCCTCCTTTCTTCCTCCTCCTCCTCTTCATCTCCATCCGTCCGAGGCCGGCTTCCCTCTCCCTTGCTCGCCTTTACTCCGGGCGCCTCTCCGTTTGCATTGCGCTCTCTCGCTTTCTCCCCCCCACCTCCCGTTCCTTTCAGGGAGGCGGCACATTGATGTTGCGCCCGACCGCGATTGCATGGGCTGCATCGTGGACCGATGAAGGAGGGAACGAGGCGGGCGGGCGGGCGTGGGGGGGGGGGGTGGGCAAGAGGATGGCGAATGCAGCCCGTCCGCTCCGGCATGCATGCTCGGAGATTCGCCTTTTCCTCCAGCATGTGCGCTGGAAGGAGAGGAGGTGCGCGGGGGGGGGGGGGAGGAGAGGAAGCGAGGAAAGCCCCCTTACGACTGCAGTTGGCGCTGGAAATTTAGAGCAGGCTGCGGTGCAATGAATGGAGAACGGCCGCCTCCTCTGCGACCCCCCCTCCCTTTCCTACTTAGAGGTGTCGGGTGTACTGGAAAAGGCGGGATTCGTAGCTGTAGCAGAGTAGCAGCTCCAAGCGAGTAACAGGCACCCATCCACCCCCGTAACTCTTGTTTACTGCATCCATCCCGCGCAGTAGTTCTTCTAACCTATATTTCAGACAAAGAAGAGGGAAAAGGAGGTTGCCTTCTGCTTCTGTCGCAGACAAACACCACCACCAGGCACTTTTCCCTCTAACGTGCCTTTCTACTCCGGTGCTGTGACTATTTATGTATTTGTCCGTCTCCCCCATCCCCAGTTCAGTTTTACTTAGGCGTGTGCGTAATCAGCGCGTGGCTTCATGTTAAAACTACCGTTGCTTGGGGTTTGTGGCCATCGAAGGAAAAAAATACCAGCCCCCACCCAAACTGCACCGCAGCCAAGTCGGTGGAATGGAGAAATGAGCATGCAAGTCAGTAGGGGGCGCATTCTTTTCACTGGGTAAGGCTGCTGCAGAGAGGGGGGGGGAGGGCCCCAGATGCACGGAATGGAGTTGCCACACAGCGCCTTCTATAGGCCTGGGAAAATGGGCCTATCACTGCAGGCTCAGTTGCTCTGACAGCAGCACAGGCAAAGATTTAAGAGAGAAGAGAGCATTGATTTTAAAGAATCTGGCCACTTCCATCTGCTTTCCTGGAAAACGATGACCAAAGTGTCATCCTGATGTGGTACCTAAAATCTCTGCCGTTCTTGATGCACCTTACCTCCCTGAAGCTTTTGCTAAAAGTCATGGAGGTTGATTGTGTCTGTGCCACTGAAGCAGTCTGATGGTAGTTAAGAAGTTGCTTCCCAAAATCAAGGTGGTGATTTAAAGGAAGGGATGTAAATACAATGCATGAGGATGCTTTAAGCCTTTTCTAGGTTTAACATTAAACTTTGTTCCAGGTTTGAACATAAAACTTCATGATGAGTAAAGGAACTACAACTCATTTGTGATTGGGGATGCCATGTGTATTATTTACTTGCATGGCTGTTTCTTGTGGTGCAGTTCATGATAATAGAGATTATTAGGAATTTCCAAATATGCATTGCCTTTCCTCAGGCACTGTTTTTTGTTGAAGAAGTATTGCAGATATCTGTGACAAATATGTGATAAAAACTCGAGTTCTTGGGGAAAACAAACAACTCCTACAAGTTTATCCTGTGGCACATGCCAATTTTATTCTCAGAATTTCAATGTTTAGTGGAGGCAATGTGTCAGATAAAGAAAAATGCCACATGTGCAGTATGGTGTGACCTACATTTACATTATTAACTCCCTCCCTGATTTCATGCTTTGTGTTATAAGAGTACTAAATTCAGGTTTTTGTCCCAGGATCTCCAACACCACTTCCTTCACCTGGACAAAAGTGGTTCTATGTGAAAGGCTCTGGTGATAGATGCTAAAATGAAACTGAGAACTAGGCAGAAGCTTTAAAAGCTTATTTAAAAGATAGCTGCTTAAAAAGCAAGACCAAAATAAGTCTACTAACATTTTGTGTTTGTTCTAGAGTGTTTTGATGGGAACTGGAAGCAGTTGGATAGCAACCAATCAACACATTTATTGCAATGTGCAGTGAAGCCAGAGCATCCTAGAAAAATGAAAGAACCATAGCTTCCAAGTATGTCTGGTTGAGGTTGCTTCCTTGAACTATGGTTGTTTAAAGAGTTGACAGTGTTTTCAGTGTCAAGAGTATAAACACCTGTCAGGAAAGATGTGCATTTTATCACAGTTAATGTACTCTGCAGTTAAAAGAAATACTGCAGTTAAAAAAATTGAACTTAATTCAGACAATATCTATCCACCACACTTGTATGATTCTGCAGGAATTCGTCCTACTTAATATTTTCTTACATGTGCTTTTCCCCCTTAATGTTGAGAAACATTCCTTTTCTGCTTCATTTTTTTTAAGATTTAGAAAGTTTCAGCTGTGATAAATATGCCAACTGTGAAATTTGACATATTTGCTTGCTGGAATATTTTGGACAACTGTTCTACTCTAATAACTGATAAGGAATTGTTCTGATAGGTCATGAAACCCACTTTGAGTTGATATGATTCAATTTAGACTCTATTCCCCCCCCCCCAAACACTTTCATACATGTTTAAAATTATGAACATTGGAAATCCCAGGAGAGATAATGATACATAGCCTAGTTCTGTATTGCATGATGCTACTGTGATGTCTAATAAACGAAATGCTAAAACCATTTTACTTGAGTTTCAGCATGTGGTGTCTTGAATCCTATTCTACATGCAGAAAACTACTCAGCTACAGCTTATTTTAAAGCCAAGTGTTGTCGGTTAGTAATGGCAGAAGGTAGAAAATGTGTCATGAAGCACACATTTTTTGCAGGTTTTGTAATTTTAAACAAATTAGAGTGGTGTCATCAAGAAAAAAATAAATGCACAGGAATTCAGAAAGAGTTATTGACCTTTGCTGCAGAAAGCCCCATCCCCAGGTAAAACCCAAATATTTTGAACTTCCCAAAGTGTAGGAGATGAAAAAAACAAAGATGAATTTTCTTGTAGTGCTCTCATTTGATGCAGAAAGTTCTGTAATCGTTGGAAAAGGATTGGGCATAGTGTGTGTGTGTGAAACACTTTCATAAACAAGTACTTCGTTGGCTCCCTGCAACATCAGCCACCTGGGATGAGATGGGGAGCACACATTTCTGTTCTCAACTCTTAATTGTAATTTGAGATGGGCAGGCAGAGCCCTACTTTGCCTACAGTTAGTGCAAAGCAATACTTGAACATTTCAGATAGTTGTGAATGAAATATGCACATCTCAGTGCTCTGGGCAGTGGCTTTGAGATATTTAAGATACAGTATTTTTAACTGGAATAGTTAAAAAGATTTGGATTTAAACTTGCAGTGTTTGTATGTCAGTTTGGTAAAAATCCTGGGTACAGCCTTGTTTTATGATGCAGGCTGCTGGTGGCAAAGTTTAGAGCAGTGTACATCTTTTTCATGCACAAGGCTGTGGATGCAATTCCTTGTTTCTCCAGTTGAAGAACCTTCTGCATCGGAGCAGGGAAATACCTCTGCCTGAGACATTAAGAGTTATTACCCATTGTAGTGGGATGCATAGTCAAGCAGATCTGACTTGTAAAATGCAGCATTGTTTTATTCTTATTCGATGGATGGTAAATGGACATTAAGACCAAAGCAGGAAAAAAATCAGTATCAGATTTGAAGATCTGCTGTCAGGCTGCAGTTACACTTACCTGGGAGACTCAGTAAGACTTGCATCTAAGTAAACATGAATAGGACTTTGCTACAATTCACTTGAAAGGCCAAAAATAGAAGTACATTAAACATTTTACTTGAACTGTGTACACGACAAAGCACCTGATTTTTTGCCAATACACTCCAGCAAGTGAAGACAACTATCCCATTCAAAAGTTTATCATGAGGGTTGAAGCACCCTCTGGTGCAAAATAGGATATGATGTAAAGGGCTGCAATTAGTTAGGGGTTTGGTGAAAATTGTGTGTTTTGTCTTAAAGTTATTCTGATAGTAGGCCACTACTGAATGCAATCTTATGCTTCCCTGAAGTAAGCCACTGCCAGTAATTAACTTTATATGGTCAGATCGGTGTAGTTATCAAATGATATTTGGTGTTTATATACTTTGCTTTTAGCTTCCATATCTGAATATAACCTATCTATCTATAACCTATTAAACAGAACAAGCTGCAAAATGGAATTGTATTGTGATTTCAAAATAATTAAACAAGTATTAAGCAGTATGAAAGTGTGATCATGTACTGTACACAGTTACTTGTTAGTCTTCTTGAATTTACTGGGATTTGCTCAGTCATGTGTCCAAGCCAGTGTGCTTGAAGCCCTGAAGATTTGCAATGTATTTTAAAAGGGAGAAAGGCAGAGAGTATTGAAACTAATCAGCTATGTGTGAGTGAATGTCTTACACTTTAGCTTGTTCTGTTTTCTTTGTCTTTTTCAATAACCTGTTTACTGTCCATGTGCCTGTCTTCATCTGTTCCTATCCTGTTTGATTCTTAGTCTATATTTTTCTTTGTTGTTGTCACCACAGGGCATAAAAACACACAACAACTTTTGTTGGATCCAACTATCCATTCCATTATCCTGTTTGCATTAATGCTTGCTTATGGGTGCATTTTAAGAAACAGCCACAACTTGGTCCAAGAGGGGAATATACTGTATTATTGCTTGCTTGTTCAGGGGTGCATGTGCAATGTTCCTGTCTGACCTAATCATCCAAGCTTTGTTTTGCTGGAGAGTTTGAATGCTTGCTCTCTACAGTACTCCTCTCCTCACATACCCAGTTGCCAGAGTTCCTAGTTTGTTAAAGAAGTTACCCCATGAAACTGGCTGAAGCACTCCCTAAGAGAAAATTTGCAACTCATGATCAGTTCAGACATCATGGGAAAATTGGTTTAACAAACCAGGAAGTGTCTTCTATAGCCAAGGGGTGGGGAGAGAAAGGAAGTGCTTGAGGTCATCAGTTATTCCTGCTTCAGTAAACCATAGTTTGGACTGGGAATTTTGCATCAGACCTAGCCAAGGCACTTGATAGCATAAAGGCCAGGGATACACAGAAGAATGCGTACCATAACTCTTTCATTGTGATTTCCCCCTGGTTAGATTTTTGAAGTCAGACATCTTGTAGCTCCCAAGTATGCCTACTTTTCTTAAGTTCACTGCAGTATTAGACACCCTTATTAGGTACCTTATAGTTTCTAGGTTTTGCATTTGTCCTTAGTACCCACAACTTAGCAGTAGGGAAATAACATACAGCGGTACCTCGGGTTAAGGACTTAATTCGTTCCAGAGGTCCGTTCTTAACCTGAAACTGTTCTTAACCTGAAGCACCACTTTAGCTAATGGGGCCTGCGCCGCTGGAGCACAATTTCTATTTTCATTCTGAAGCAAAGTTCTTAACCCGAGGTACTATTTCTAGGTTAGCGGAGTCTGTAACCTGAAGCGTATGTAACCTGAGGTACCACTGTGCAATTGATGGTCTAACATTTAGGGTTTTCCCTCTGGCATTTCTACTCTAATTTTTCATATGAAATAGTGGCTCCATAATGCTTTGTTTTATTTTTCATCTACTTGTTCTTACACCCTCTCTTCTGCTGCCATAAATCATTACAGTACTATACTAGGTACTGTATGCCCTATTGATATACATAGAAACATTGATGTGTTCTGAATTGTTTCCGGTTCCTTTCTTGTTAGAAATACTGTGTTAGGATAAAGTGGCTTTAAGCCGTGATTACAGCCAAAATAAGTACTTTGTGTAAGACAGGTGTCTCAGTAGTTATTAGCCATTATAGCTAAATGATAGCAAATGTCAGGGGCAAATAGAGGATGGACATTGTTTTGTGCGTTTACAGGGATGGATGTCTGACCACTATCAGGAATAGAATACTGGAGATAGATAGATCTTTAGTCTGTCAGTAAGATACTAAAACATTTCCTTCATGGAAATGAATGAAAACAACCTTTAATTTCCAACACTGGGCAAAAATTTGTTAGGAAAGTGTACTGAGTAGTATAGCAAAATGTTTACAACAATGGGTAGAATTCAGTGTTGCGCTCTTCCAGTTGCTCTATGTGTCCAAGCATTTCAGCTTGTTAGTTGGAATACTCTCCCCTCTTTCCCTGCCTGCTATTCTGAGGGTCCTCCCTTGAGCCAATTTTGGTGGGCATATGAGCAGGAAGCCCTGTTGCGCAAGCTGATGTTCTTACACATGGCTTCTGCTAGTTAGGTGATTCCTGCCTATTTAAAAAAAATGGCAAGCTACTTTTTGCATTTTGTCTTTATTACTATTTAGTAAAGCACCCAGACGGCTAATTATGAAAGTCTGAGCGTTCAACATAAAACTATGTAGGGCACAGACCAGCCAAAGGTAAGCAGTTTGAAGTTGTACATGTTTGAATTGGGAGTTCAGCATGCATTTCATAGAATCATAGAATTGTAGAGTTGGAAGGGACCCCCAAGCGCCATCTAGTCCAACCCTCTGCAATGCAGGGATCTTTTGCCAATTCCATCCTATATACAGTTACCTAAGCCCCACTAAGTGTATAGAATTGCAGCCTTAAGCTCATGCCTAACTGTCCTGTTCAAAGTACTTACCTATGGCTAAAATGTTCTCTTGAGTATTTTGACTTCTTTTACAGGGATTTCCACCCTGCTCGCTAACCCTGAATGGACTTTCAGAGCAGCCAACAATTAAAAACCAGTAATTTAAAGCAAGCATTTATTTAGCATGTCATGGGTGCCCAAAGCTATGTATGTTAAATAATTACAGTCACAGCAACCCTGAATTAACAGACTAGTACAGTGGTACCTCTGGTTGCACGTGGGATCTGTTCCGGAGCTCCGGTCGGATCCCGAGGAATTCGCAACCTGAGGTGCCTGTTCTGCGCATGCACGTGGTGCGGTAAAGCACTTCTGCTCATGTGCACAGCGCATAGAGCACTTCTGCGCATGCACGCAGGTTTGCCATGTGCGTAACCCAAAGGATACGCAACCAGAGGTGTGTGTATCCAGAGGTACCACTGTATTAGACTGAAGTTGTAAGTAGCATGCCTTCAGCTGCCCAGAATATTCATGGTTGAGATTGTAGTAAGCAGGCTGGGTTTTAGTTGTAGACAACAAGGGATTAATGATATGTTAGAATAGGGTGCACTGCAGTACACAAGGTTCTTCACCTTATTGCAGTTCCGTACGTGTATTCCTAAACAGTGCTGCACCCCCCCCCCAATAATAATGATGATGAGACCAGCAACTTGCCTTGTTTTCTTAGTGCAAAATCTCACAGAAGCCTAAGGCCCTCCAGTTGTTCAGCTCCCATCAGTCCCAGCCAGCAGTCAGAGATGGTGGGAGTTGTAGTCCAAAATATCTGGACCAATACTTGTTACCCATCCCTGCTGTAGGCAGGTAGCAGAAAGTCTGTGTGGACGTCCCATCCCCGTCCGTCCTGTCCCCCGCCGCTTATGTCACAACTGTTTGAGATACCTATTTACCTTAGTATTTAATTTGCATCAATAGTTATCTTCATATCTGTTGTGTGTCCTTCAGTTCAACCCCCGTGACACAAACAGTCACAGGTAGAGTTGACAGAAAGT
The DNA here is from genome assembly GCF_951804945.1 of Podarcis cretensis. Classification (NCBI taxonomy): domain Eukaryota; kingdom Metazoa; phylum Chordata; class Lepidosauria; order Squamata; family Lacertidae; genus Podarcis; species Podarcis cretensis. Next base: position 19,313,856 of record NC_137175.1, read on the forward strand.
GCTCATGGCGGTGTTTTCCCTTGGCTTGCACCCATGTATTTGTCTAAGCAAGTGCATAATTGGCGAAGGTAAAGGACTGTTCATAGGGATGAAAAATGTGTCTTGTGACCTGATAACAAAGCTGCCTACATTTTGAAGAGACTTTGCATGTTTTCCTCTTTACATGATGGGAAATACAAGGCTTTAATTTCCACAGCAATCAGTGTGATAGCTTCGTGAAAAGTAATACGTAATACAGATTGCTCTGCAGCTTAGTGCTTCATAAGGAAACAGTTAATTCCTTTTCTGTTAAGAAGTTAGGATGCATGCCCGCTAGATGGCGTGTCAGCTGCCAGTGGAAAATTCCAGAACTCGCCATGAGTGAGAAATGTATGTGAGTCAAAAGGATTCTGTTTGCTAGGCTGCAGAACAGATGGGAAGACTAGACCAAAAAAGGAAGGTGGTCTTTGTAGGTTATGTCTGCCTTGAAGCCCTCATCAAAGTCCTTCCTTTTAACATGGCAATCAGGTGATGTATCAGCGATTGTCTAACCTGTGGATCACAAGTAAAATAACCTTGGTGCTGAACATACTTTAGTGCCTACGCCAATAGAGTTTTCTGCGTTCCAAGAATCCTGAGCCCAGCCCATGCTTGAGTGTAAGCTTTCATCCTTCCATCCTCCTCTGTATTTAACTGGAAGGTTTTGGGAGAGTTGGGTAGTCACAGAAATTCCAAGGGAAGTGTTTTAATAAACTTGCAACTGGAATCCTCGGAGTTAGTGTAATTCCTCTTTAAAAGTGTATGCCAAATAACACTTAACGTGTTTCTGTTTAAAAGGCTTCCTAGCAGAGCAGTAACCCTGGGACATGAAGTAACCAGTAGTGTCAAAGGCACAAAAAAATTAAACCCTCCAACATTAAGCGACAATTTGAAAATTGCAGTCTTTTGGCCTAAATGGCGCTTCCTTTACAAGCTTCATCTCTCTTGCAAACGTGCTTGTCAATAAAAACTTTTGAAGGAATAGTGCTTCTACTCCGTAATTTCTTAGAAAACTTTCTAACTAGTGGTTGAGCCCTCTATAAATAGAAGTGAAGCTTATTTTGCTTTGTCTTTCAAAATAAAAGCAAAGTTAAGTTTTATAGCTGAAACTAACTTCACCTTTACACAGTAATAAGGGTTTTGTTTATAAGTAATTCTAACTAATTTCACTGTGAATGGTTAATACTCATATTTTCAGAAAATACATCTGCAGACAGAGGGAGAGGATTCCCCCCCCCCACAGTATGACTGTAGCAAGTGCATCCTCCGTTTTGAAGTGATGTTTTTATGGTAATCAAATGCCTTTTCATGAAGCATGCAGTGTTGCTGAGTGAAATTTATGAGTTTGAAAAGTAATTTAAACTTGTGCCAGGATGATGGTAGCTTTCTTCGGACAGCTTCAAAGTAAAGTACTTGCTATTAGAAAGAATTTCTGATCCAGATGGTCCTTTGAAGGGGTGCACCAGTGTCTCCTAAAAATGTTACTATTCCATAGTACAATGAGTGTGTCACTCCTACATCAATATATTTCTTGTATGTATGTAGAACCAGTGTAAGCAACTCAGATAAATAACCTAATCACCAAATTTCACCTTAAACCTATGTTACAGTTGCCAGAAACAAATGTCTAGGCACCATTCTTTTTAAAAGTAAAATTTTTATTACTACTACTACTACTACTACTATTCTACTATTTTCATTTCTATTCTATATATATTAAAGAAAAGATCTCAGAGCAGTTTACAGCACATTAAAGCATCAACTAAAACAATCCAGAATAAAAGAAATTCAAGCTTCAAGGAAAATATTTCAGATCCTTCTCTAAGTGGCATTTTGCTTTCCGCATATTTATTTACCTACTTAATTTATATAGCTGCCCCATAGCAAAAAGGCTTTAGGAAGCCAGTGTGGTGTAGTGATTAGAGTGCTGGACTAGAACTTGGGAGATCAGTGTTCAAATTCCCACTGAGTCATGAAGCTCACTGGGTGACCTTGGGCCAGTCACAGCCTCTTAAGCTACCTTACAAGGTCGTTTTAGGGATTAATTGAGGAGCGGGGTGAATCGTGTATTACTCAGAGGAAAAAGGTGGTATATAAATGCAGTGAATAATCTCTTCTACTTACCTGCAGATGGATATGTCAGTTGCCAACCTGGCATCCAGAGTTTGTGGTTGCAATTAGGCTTCTGCCAGTTGCAAAATGCTCCTGGCACCTGGCTAATTTCCAACACTAGAACAGCTTACTGTGATTTGGGTTGGAGTAGCTGAAGGTGAAGGTTATATGAGGTTATGCTTACCTTTTCAGAGTGGCTTTAAAAATGTACAATATATGCTGTTGAACATTTTGAAATTATTGTTTCATAGACTGAATTTCTTTTGGTCTGTGACCAGTATCCAAAGAACCATGAATTGTTCCAGAAACCCAAAGTGGTTTTGGATGTTTATATCCAGCAGTAGCCCCTGTCCCCTGCAGTGTAACAAACTGCTTTTGCAACTGAGTGGATTTTCAGAAGTGGGTTATGATGAGACAAAGGAGTAATCCTTTCAAAGAAAAAAAATGAGTTGTTGGGGCACTAGTACAATTGTAGCTACTATAATTTGGATGCCTGGGCTTAAGAATTTTTTTCTGGATCCTGGCTCATGCGTTTAAATTTCACCTATGGTTTTAAAGCTACCATGCCGTAATCATATATGCTATAGTGCCATGTAAATAAAACAGATTGACTTGAGTGGAGGAGTCTTGTAAATAGATGACCTAAATCTGATCTCATGAACGGTCTTGGTTTGTTCGGTGCTTACATCAACAGCAGTGTTAAAAACTCAGGTAAATAAGCAAGTCACCAAATGACTCCTTAAACCAGGATTACAGTCACCAAAATGGAATGCCTAGTTGCCATTTTAGGGCCAGACGGTTTGAAAGTTGTATTTTTCAATGCAACTTTTTGGTTCCTGAAATTCATTCTGATTATGCAGAAAAAATATCACAGATAGAATTCTACAGGATGTGTGGTTAGTGTCTGAAAACAGGCAAGATCCAAGGATCTCCAGGCATGCCCCTCCAGATGTTGGGTGCCATCCTGGTGCCTGGGTATCTTCACTTGGTCACACATGGCCAATAGCTAGGTGCAAAATGTGCCTGGCAAATTTCGAATGCTGATCAACAGGCTTGATATACTCTATAGAAACTTGGTTATTTCAGAAGGAAAGTTAATGATCCCAGTTCAGCGAGTCACATAAACTTCTATTACCTTGACTAGTTCATGGAGCCAGTCCAGGCAAGATGTATTTGCTTGTCTAGTGTGTCACCATTATCTGAAGCTATTCTTCTTCCTGAAACTTTGGTTGCCTGTTATGCCTGGAAACCTTTCCCAGAATACCTCGTTTCCCTTACTTAATTCAAATCCCTGCTTCAAACTCATATTTTCATGATGGTATTGGAACAATATCAGTGATCCCATGCCCTACTGTAACTAAGCCTAAGTCACCAGAACTGATATTAGAATAAGTAACTGATGCAAGTTGCAGTAGAAGCAGATGCATAGCAGCGATCATTTCTGCATTCTTTGGTAGGAAAAAAAATCACGAGGAGTGCTTGTTGAATTAAGCATGTTGCAAGTCAGTAGAGTTGTTTAGCCAGTAGCAAGTTCTGTAGACATTATCTACTCATAAGGTGTACAGATTTTGTTGTACAGATTTTGGATTGTGGTTTTCTTTTAAGTTGATAATGCTCCTGCTACATAAATGCGCTACTGCATGTAGATATGCTAACAGTTCCGACCTCAGTCCTAAGCCCTTTTAATTGGAAATGTCCTCTTGTCCCCAAAAGAAAGGGGGAGTCACTTGGTTGTCACCTCAGCACTAGAACTTACTTTAGGATGACCGTACTCCAACAGTTGCAAGATTTCTGTCCTTCTAAAATCTCTATGGAAATCAGACATTTTTCAACTTACATTGAAAGGACAAGAAAAACTCCACTAGTTTACTATAGCCTGCTTACTACTTATAGACAAAAGCCTGTTTATTTTAAAATATGACTGTACTTAGATGATCATTTCTATGAAATGTGTCCTTGTTGTGCTCCAGATACATCTTTATTTTGATTTTAATGACCAAGTATGTCATTATGTACAAAGTTGACTAACTTTTAGAAATACTGTAGGTCTATCCTTTCATTGCCTGGGACTGTCAACCGCATCACATAGAGAGTTATGGAAGACTTACTGGGATGGGATAGTGCATTCGGAAGCCCTATTTGTGAACTTGGGATGAAAGAGGAGGGCATGCACACAAGCCTGCCTAGAACATCCCTGCATGTGCTGGTTCCACTTCCGTCCTTTGCGTGTTCAGCATGAAGATCTGAAGTGACAGTCTCTCAAGTAAAGGTTTTCTGATTCCAGGGAGGATTCTAAGCATACTTGCCCAAATGCACTTAGAATCCCCTTCAGACTTCCGTGCTGAATATAGAAAGCTCTGAAGTGGAACCAGTGTGTGCAAGGATATTGGGGGAAGGTTTTGCTTCCCTCTCCCCACTTTAAGCCCACAGCCATTATTCCCAAATGCCTGAATAGGATTATAGCCATCAACAAATTCTTCCTGTTGGTGCTTTCTCTGAAAGCATTGGGAATTAGCTAGCTATTAACTTAAGCATGCATAGGTTCAAGTGCTGTGAGCAGCAATGGAGAAAAGTAGAACTAAAGGCATGCTAATGTATAGAAAAAGTATATGAGTCAGTGTTTTGATGAAATCTCAAATATATATATATATATATATAGAGAGAGAGAGAGAGAGAGAGAGAGAGAGGTTGAGATGCTACCCTGCTATAAGTACTACTTTGGATTTTGCTTAAAATGTAGGCTGGTAATGAACGGACTGTGGCATAAGACTGATAACATTGCAATTTATTGCATGCTTAAGTGTTCAGTATGTTTATAGATGAACTCCTTGGCTTAATTTTCAACGAAGTATTTTGCTGCATTGGCAGATGTGGATTGGCTAGTGAGCTATGTCTTTGATCCAAGTAGTTACTTTTTTTAATAGTGCCAGTTTCTACTGTAGTATGCTTTTAGAACTAATTGTCACAGCCATAACTCTAAAGTTTACCTCACTTTAATTTTATTTAACACTTGGTTTTGTTTAGGAGGATATGAACTTTTGCCTATGCCTGTGCTGTGACCTCACATAATAGGCATAATACTCGCTGAAGTGGGAGGTTCGGTAAGGACAATGATTTTTTGGAAGCTTTTACACAAAATGTCCTCAATAAGACTGAAACCAAAGCACCATTAATTTTGTACATAAAATGTCCGTATTATGTGCCCTGAATAATGAAGAGACTTTTAAATGTTCAAGAATTGGTACTGCACCCAAGTGGTGTGTAGATGAATGCTTACTTTGGGACACGGGTAGGCAACCTAAGGCCCATGGTCCACAAGTGGCCCACGGGGGTTGTTTAATCAGCCCACGAGCCGCCCTCGAACTGAGTCGCCCGCTCGGCGAGTCCCCACTCTCTGCGCTAAACCAGTGTGGTCCAGGGATTTGCTTCCGCGGCGCCGGAAATCACGCCTGTGCAAATGCAGATGCTGGAAATTGCGGGCTCACACCCTCACGCAATCGGGCCCACAGAGGGATCTCCGCTGGAGTGAACCGGCCCAGGTGAGGTAAACCTTGCCAACCCCTTCTTTGGGACATGGGCTTTCATTGCACATATGAAAAGCTGGCAGAGATAACTTGCTGGGAGCTAAGTAACGTGGTGCAAAGAAGAGAATTTCTGTTTCCGAAGGGTGCTTGCACAAAACCAGAGGTAAAGGAGGTGTACCACTGATGTTATATGAGCTCAGGCACTGTATAAAAGATTATAACTACAAGCTATGTCCCTCTAGTTATCACCTTTTTTTTATTAAATAAAAAACCTTTATTTTTCCAAATACAGTGCAACCTAGAGAGTTGTAAGTAAATGAAGAATGCAACCATCTCTGACCCCAGTGTACAAAACCTTGGAACCAAAACAAAAAGACCCACCCCAATCCTGGCAATACAATTAGGCAACAAATAGATAAGGATAATACTGCCTGAAGCTGCTGAAGGTTAATCAGGGAAGCAATGAGATTAACAACCAAATTGTGAAGGAAATAATATGCAATATTAATAGGCCATGTTGCATTATAACTCCTGTCATAGTGACATAGTCTCAGTCAGTATTGTTTAACAATCCTTAAGGTTCCTTAGTTTTCAAGAAACATTGGTTTGAAATCTAGGCGGGTTCCACATATGTTGTTACTACCCTGAAATTGACTATGTAGAAAGTGATATGACTGGCTGAAGTTAATTAAGCAGATTTGAAAACCTATTTAGCAGCATAGTAATACTTGAGTCACCTTTATAAATAAGCAGTGTTTGAAGCCCAGATGGTTGAGTGTCTCTGAATGAAGTTGCTCTTAAAGAAGTTGCCAAGTTAATGCATTTTAAACAGAGATGTAATTGCACCTGTTCGAAAGCTTAATTGAAATGTTTCCTAGTTTGAGTTCCATATTTATGAACGAATATAAATACCTGTGCTTTCTTTTAAACTAATTTTGCATCTTCATTCACACAGATGTTATATTCCTTGTAATTAATCATTTCTCCAGAATACTATTGGCACCAATTTATTGGTGATGTTTTCAAGATGGAATTTGCAACAAACTTTACAACGAAGTTAGAAGGAAGCAATGTGACAAAAGTATTCTTTTAGGCAATAGGCAAATAAATGGCCTTTTTCTCAAATGACTCCTACTGCTGCATATGCTAGAGCAGGGCATAGAATATTTATCTGTAATGACTTCTGTTGAGATACTGTTTTGCTTTTGTAGACTTTGGAAACTACAGTGGTACCTTGGGTTAAGAACTTAATTCGTTCTGGAGGTCTGCTCTTAACCTGAAACTGTTCTTAACCTTTAGCTAACAGGGCCTCCCGCTGCCGCCACCGCCGCCACATGATTTCTGTTCTCATCCTGAAGCAAAGTTCTTAACCCGAGGTACTATTTCTGGGTTAGCGGAGTCTGTAACCTGAAGCCTCTGTAACCAGAGGTACCGCTGTATTTTGTAGCACCCAAGCCACACAGTAATTAAATAGGGATGAAGTGTGTGGTAACTCAAGAAAAGGCTTGGAGAAGGGGTCTCTTAACCTCCCTTTTTGTCAGCTCTTGCCCACTGATCTGCAGCAGCACTGGTATCTTATAGTTTTGGTCCTATTGAGTCCCAATATTTCTTGTATAATTGGGGCTTGTAAACAAACATTTACCTGTGAGAGTTTATTTCCTGAAATGTAATCCCATGCTGTTACAGGAATGTGTATATACATGAACAGCTAATGTAGTTCCTTGCCATGAGTTTGTTGTCCTGGGCAACAGTAACATGTGAAGGAACTCTAACATTAGCTCTATCTTTGCATTTGTTCTTGTACATGTTCCTGGAACTGTGGGAAATCAACTGCAGTGCTCCTGTAAGTAAGTGTAAATTGTATCCTGGTGGACTGCTTAAAATGGTATGACTAAAGGAAATAAAATGCAAGTAGGACATGAGGCTGCTTCCTCTTCCTGCACCCCCAACATTATTATGAGTGTCATGAGTCCTGTGGTGGTGCTGGGGTCAGGAGTGGAGGATGACATTGGAGTGGGTGCTGAAACCAAGGAGCAGAGGTTGGAGAAGGCCAACCTCTTCCAGGACTCCTATCTACCCTCTTCCCTCCTGGAAAGAGGAGCACAGCAATGGGAGGGCATTAGCCCACCGCTAAGGGTGGAGGAACCAGTATCAAGGGGACGGTACAGCCTGGTTGCCCAGGACCCAGAATTGCTCCTGTTACTGGGAACAGACACATCCTCCCAAATGCAGTGCTCCTCTGACTAGGGTTACCTAAACTATTATAATCTGAATTGGGGAACTGGAAAACTATCTGGTACTAGATCACTAAACATCTACTAAAGGTGTCAGTATGAAAAATAATTCTCTCTTGTCTATCCTGAAACTGATAGGAGATTCAAGGTAGGCAAGAGATCATTCTTGTTCCAACTGCATAATTTGACAATGGCCACATCCCAGGAAATGGTTTCAGCTGGCTGGCTAAGCCAGTTGTGGGTAGGTCATGGGTCTCAAACCCTCCTTGAGTCAGGGATGTGCCCTGCATGGAAAAACAGGTTCTGATGAATTGAGCAGACAAGACCAATAGTGGGCCAAATGGTCAAGAAGGCGGTTTCAGCATGTGCTATAGAAGGAAGGGAGGGGCAAATGGGGCTTGTCAACCTGGGAAGGTAGCCCATCAAGGAGAAGAAAAACCTCCACTGCCCTGTTGGCTATACTCATTTGTGAGAAAGGCTTCAGGAGTAAACCCTGAGAAACAATCCTGGCAGGCTGTGTGATTCTTCATTGGTTTGACTTCACCGCAGAAGCACACTCCATTGTGTCTTGAGACAGACAGATGCAAACAACAGGTACCAGTTGCCCCAGTTAAGATTACAGTAGTTCAGGTAAGACAAGCTGAATAAATTAATAAGGATGGGAAACACACTGTCATATATAATAAGAAAGTTGGGTAGGGTACTGAAGGATAAACAAAGGACAGGCTGAACATATGCCACCAAACTCTTGCTAATTAATAGTCTGAAAACTGAACAAAAGCAGCTGCTTTTGACATTTTGCTACCCGTCCCTGTGAGCACTCTGATTAGAAAGGGTTGGGTGAAATTCTAGCCTTTGATTGGAAGCTAGAGTAGCCATTGAGTAAACTGTAGGTCCCCTCCTCACCTCCCTGGCAATTTCCTTATGTGGTAGTGTTTTCCTTTTTTGCAAGCCTTTGAGACCAGGCTGTTTGGCTTTTAGATAGGTTCAGAATAACTCGTTTCAGACCAGATCTGAATCACTGCAAATTGGCTCAATTAGGTTCAGAATTTGAGATTCATCCAAAGTGGTCTTTCAGTCCCAGTTACTATGTCCCATTTGAGAAAATGTGGCTATTCTTGAAGAGTGAACCTAATTTTCCGTGCTGGTGTTTGTCTTTTAGTTTGTAGCTGTAATCTTGATTGAAACACATATTTATTAAATTGGAATAAACTGGAAAAGTTTATGTTATAAAATGCAAGCTACGTGTCTGGTTTACTGTTTAATAAGTTGATTTCCAGAGGGGTAGCTATGATAGATGAGGTTTGTCTGCTTCTTTTAAGGTGTGGTGAAGTGCAGCACAGTGACAGGCTCTGCTTTACTAAAACAATTTTAGGTATCAGTCTATAATGATATGATATGGCTATATTTAGGATTTAGAGCATTCTGGCCTTATTTATGCAGTTAAGCTGTTCAGGTGTTTCTGGGTCTGCCTTTTGATGATACCAACTATTATGTATAAACTGATTTTAAACCTAGTTAAGAACTGAACTGCTTTTTATGTTGCTTTTCCATGGGAGGTTATTACAACATTTGTTTCCAGATAAACACAGGAAGTAGTGGAAGGAAAGCACTTGCTGTGATAAACTGTTCTTAACCAGCCAGCACAGTCTGCAATTCAGTGTTTCATGTTCTGACACCCACAGTCTAGTAGTTGTCTGTCGGCAGGAGCTGCAGACTGTTTCCCCCAAGAAATTCAGTCCAATTAATAGTATTAGATTAAAGCTGCATACTTTCTAGTGCTTGTTTTGTGTCAGTTCATTCTTGCTTTTCTCTTAATAACTGTTTGTGGTTTCCTGTATCATAATGAACGTGGGAGGACAATGCCACTAGCTTACCTCCATTAGCTTGGTCTAAATGTTGGGATGAAAAATTCCTGCCAATTTTATGGTGCAGAGAAATTCAAAGGGGAAATGGGATCAAGAAAGTAGAGACAAAGTCCCCCTGTTTTGTAATACTGAAGCGTGGGGTCACTCATTGAAACGGATAGAAGGTTTAGGATACACAAGAGATAATTTTTCACACTGCATAATTTGACAGTTGAGTTGATTTGTAGCCATCTGATAACAGATAGTTTTCCAGTTGTCTCAGTCATGACTATAATAGTTGAAAAGTCCCTAGTCAGGCTGTTCTGACCTTATAGTCTCTGCTGTAGTTTTGAAGGTGAAATTATTCTGAGGAAGTCTTGCACTGAAGAAGTGAAATTCTCTAACCTCAGGGTGCATTTGTTTTGAATGCAAATTGGTCCTTTTAAAACCCCTATGTGCACATTGCAGCTTGGGTATGTTGCTTGAGTCACCTATGTACTTCAGTCTCTGAGGTCCAGTAATGAAATTTATTTATTTAGGGGGGTTTTTTTATACTGCTTTTGATGCTTGTTTACATAATAAATGGCGGCTTAAAAGTATGTTCCAGTAAAGTCGTTTCAGAGTCTCCTCAAGGGATAGCCTTTCACATGCAGATCTTTCATACTCACCAGATTGTCTACACAGATTCTGGCTGTCTTGGACAGCAGTCCTCTCAAGAAATACCCAATCCTACCCCCAAATCAAATTTGGAGACAGATCAGACAATTTGCAAGGGATTTCACCTGCCACACAGCTCTTTTTTCAGGTGAAAGAAATCTGTCACATTCCCCACCCCCCAAAAAATGATTATGAAATAATTTCTTTTAAAATGGACAAAAATTATAAGACTAAGTTTTCAAATACTTACTGCACCAAAATGTTTTCTAAAACTGTGTAAAGGTCTTGTGTAAGATGATGTACAGTATCAGATTATTGCAATTCCTATACAGTGAGGACAAATTGGTCCTGAATTGTACCCCGAGAGTAGCACTCTCAAATGCAAAAACAAAGATGCATTTCTGCCTCTTGGAAGGCACTGCTATTATCAGAAGAGAAGGAAGAAAGATTTAGTCTCTTCTCTGCTTGTGAGCTTTCTCTTGTTGACATAGTTGGTGGATTTGCTTCTGTCCTCTTCTCTAGGCATTGAAGGATTGAATGAGAGAAAGTACAGAGCTACATAATTTTGTTTCTGTATAATTCACGCTGCTGCAAGTATGTTGGATCCAGGATTCAAAGGTAGAAATGTAAGTGACGATAACATTGCTTCTGCATTTGACTGGACTACAAAACACACAGCACACTTAGGGCTTGATTTTGGGATGGTACTTTTCAGATGTTGCAGAGTACAGAACATCTCCAGGTATTTGGCCAAGTGTTGTTGTGTGTCAGGTCTGGAGCTTTAGGGCATCTTTGGAAGCCGGCCTAAAAGTTTGACTTAGCTGACCACTATATTGTTTGAATGAGTCTTTGACCTAATTAATACCTAACATTCCTGGCTCAGTAGACCTTTGGGGCCCATATCCTCATCCCTCACCCTGTCCCTCTCTCTCATGCTGGCTTCAGCCCTGGTCTCTTTAAACCAGGCATGGTCAAACTTGGCCCTCCAGCTGTTTTGGGACTACAGTTCCCATCATCCCTGACCACTGGTCCTGTTAGCTACGGATGATAGGAATTGTAGTCCCAAAACAGCTGGAGGGCCAAGTTTGGCCATGCCTGCTCTAAACCATAGTTCCCTTTTAAACATCTGCAACAGGGAACCATGGCTTATCATTTATTTACTAATAAGGACCTTAAAAGCAGTTCTATCCTGGTTTGAAGTTGTTATTAGTAAACTGTCCCACAGCTCTTTATTTTAGACATAGTATGCAAGAAGAAATGCATGGGCTGGCTTATTAAACCAGAAACTATTTGAGCCAGAAATATTACAAATGAATTGGCCTATTATTTTCTTTGGGTCAGATCCAGAGAACCATGGCTGAATTTCCACAAAGAAATGAACCTCCCTAATTCACAAGTGATGGGATTGAGAATTAGGAGAAATCTATTTTGCTTATGGGACGCGGGTGGCGCTGTGGGTTAAACCACAGAGCCTAGAACTTGCTGATCAGAGGGTCGGCAGTTCGAATCCCCATGACGGGGTGAGCTCCTGTTGTTCGGTCCCTGCTGATGCCAACCTACCAGTTTGAAAACACGTCAAAGTGCAAGTAGATAAATAGGTGTCGCTCTGGCGGGAAGGTAAACGGCGTTTCCGTGCGCTGCTCTGGTTCGCCAGAAGCGGCTGAGTCATGCTGGCCACATGACCCAGAAGCTGTACGCCGGCTCCCTCGGCCAATAAAGCGAGATGAGCGCTGCAACCCCAGAGTCGGTCACAACTGGACCTAACGGTCAGGGGTCCCTTTACCTTTACCTTTATTTTGCTTATGCAAAGGAGTTTTTTGTTATAAATATGTGCTCCTGAAATGAAGTTGAATGAATTTAGTTTCCTGTTCTTTTATATTCGGCTTGCTGTGGCAATTTCTGAAATACCTTAATCGAGCACTTAAAGATTGCTCCTTTAACAGTTTGCAATGCTTCAGGTATAATATGAAACGCTTATAAAAAGAAAAAGTAATCCGTATAGGGCCTTAACAACTTTGCTAAGCACTGCCATGCAACTTGTATATTTAGGCTGGTTCGTAAGTGATATAATGAAGCTATACTTTCATTTAAGATTTACAAGCTCACCCAGTCCAACTGACCATTGAACAGTTTTGGCTGTGGCTGGCTTTAGTCCAGCTCTTACCTAAGTAGGCAATGGTTGTTAGTGTCTACATAAGGTCAGAAATCATTACTATGTAAACAGTTTAGCTTATGATAGATTATTTTATCAAAGCGTCACTATGAAAATATTAACAACTTTGAATTTGTTGAAATTGGTTCTTTTTTTGCAGGCAATACCATTTATCTAATTGCACTAATATTGTCAGTATTACTAATGTAAGCAGAATGCCTACTAACAGGCAAAAATAAATGACTTCTAATTACATATGTGCAGTGCAATCCTATGCATGTTTGCTATTAGCAAGAGCCGGTTGTTGTGTGATAAGAGTGTCAGACTTAGGGCCTGGGAGAGTTTCAAATCCCCACTTAGCCATGAAGCTCATTATGTGATCTTGGACGAGTTACTGCTTCTCACCCCGGCCTACTTTACAGAGTTGTTGTGTGGATTAAATGAGGAGGGGGAGAACCATGCAATGCCACATTGAACTCCTTGGAGAAAAAAGTGGGATATAAAGATAAGAAACAAGCAAGACTTACTCCCAAGTGTATTTAGGATTCCATCCTCAAAGTTATGTACAGAATCAAATTACAAGCAATATAAAACATTCAGAGACAAAAACACATAGTGAAAAAAGCAAAAACAGCATTAATTCCCACATGTTCATAGTTTCATCTGGTTTGGTAAGAACGTATGAAAACTGGGAGTTTGTTGATTATTTATTTATGTATTATCATTGTAAAACTTCTATACCAGTGTATGCACTTTAAGTAGTGATCAGGTCCACACACCCCCATATGGAACTGATTGATTGAAACCTGAATTACAAAATTGAGAAACAAAATTGGTGACAGAGACCATGCATTTGGCACCAGTAAACCTCTTGTGAGAGGCTGTTCATAACTTTGGTGCCGCCACCAGAGAAGGCCCTAGTTGCCAGCCACCTCACTTCATTTGGTAGAGGCCCTCAGAGCAGCATGTCTGACTAAGATCTTAAGGATTGGGTAGGTATATTTGGGAAAAGGATGATATTTCAAGCAGCCTGGCTGTTAGGCATTACCGCCTTTGGCTCCCCAGATGTTAGATTACCACTGGCATCATTCCTGGCTCTTGAATACATTGGCTAGAGTTGATGGGAGCTGGAGTTCCATAACATCTAGAAGACCACAGATTCCTCACCCCTGCGTTAAGGGCTTTGAAGGTTAAAACTAGTTCTTTAAAACGGTGCCCACAAACTGACTACAAGACATTGCAGCTGGCAAAGGGAAAATCTACTGTCTTGTGACTTTGAGCAAGTTCCTCAGTTTTGATTTCCCCTTTTGTAAATGAAAGAGCTCTATACAGGAATAAATATAAGTGGAGATTGGCAAGCTCTTGTATATTTGTGTGTTTACAGGCTTGTTCCCGGCTATATGGACCTAGATTTGAAACAATAAAACTACTAGCACATTTGCAAAGCTAAGCAGAGACTGGTATGGTTTCAAATTAGATGGAGGTCTGTTTGTTAGAGATTACTGCATTGCCTGGGGGGGTTGGACTAGATGACCCTTGGAGGTACCTCCCAACTCTACAATTCTGTGATTTTAGGAAGGTACTAATTTCCACTCGTTTCTTCAACGTTTTCAAAATAATTGTCTCCCTGACCTCTCTTAAAGACAGTATGTGGAATCCAGTTGGTGCCCTTGTACACATGGAAGGGCTTTTGGTTCAGTGGAGGCATCTATTAATGGAATATGTCAGGGCACCTTCTGCCAAGTTTCCCTTGCCTGTGACACCGCAGTGCCCACTGCCCCTGCAAATCAGCACCACAGAGTTGGGGGGAACCATCCAGAATATGTTGGGAGGTGGTATGGAGAGCAGCAGGGGAATGGGGGAAATCAGCAGAAATCTCCTGTTAGCTGGATCACCTCTGCTGGATCAAAAGCCTGTCTGTGAATGCAAGATTACAGATTGGATTCCTCCCAGTGGGAACTAATTGGACCTGGATGGTGCCAGAACAACATTTTAAATAGGAATTGAATTGAAACTTTAGGTGGTTTCTTGAGAAATCATTTAGTATGTGGCCTTGTAGCTGTTATAACTACCTGTCTTAAAAACAGCTCCATTTTCCCTCGGCATTGTATGATTATTGTGTGATTAAAGCTTTTCTGACCAGGAATGTTACATGACAGACAAGTAGCTGAACCAAGCCATTACCCAAGATGCTTCATTTCAATCCGATGAAGCTAGAATTCTCAGAACTATTTCAGACAATGCAGCCTACCTACCCGAGGCTACTATTTTGTTGAATTGATCTGATTTTTTAAAAGTGCAATTTAAAAAAAATGTTTTTCCTTCTGTTGTTTTTTTAAAATTATTATTCGTTATAATAAGGTCCCGAGATGGGTTACAACAATTAAAAATACAGTTCAAAGTGGTTTAAAAACATGCAATTAAACAATTGCAAAAAAGTAGGGTTAGTCCTAAAAATAAACATCTCAGGAGTCAAAAGCCAGGGTAAAGAGAAGCATCTTCAGCATTGCCAGACACTCCTCTGGGGCAAGGAGTCCTACAGTTTTGAGGCTGCCACAGAGAATGCTCTCCTTAGGGCTACCACCATCTTGAGGGTGTCAGAACCACCACTGCCATTTTTAGTACCTGAGATGGTCTGTAAAGAAGGAGGCTACTTTTAATGAACCATCTCATTTAGATCTATGGAGACATCCTTGCTACAACCCATTATCTGAAGTTGTCTTTGAAAATATACATAAGATCATTTCTAACTGCAAAAATAATGTTGAAACGTATAAATTAATGGTGGTTGATGTGCTGAGCATTGCCAATTCAAGAAACATTCGAATCTGCCTTGTACTTTTAAGACCATTGATCCATCTAGCCCAGTATTCCCTTGCTCTGATTGGCTGTAGTTCTCTTTGTTTTTCCCCAGTCACTGCTACCTGAAATTCTTGTAAGAGGAGATGCTAGAGATATCTGCCCAGCACTAGCCATAACCTAGAATAGATGGCTTGAAGAAACACTGGCACTTCTTTTCAGTACAGAGATAATGATCTGCTGATAGATCTAGCCCAGAATTCTCTGCTCTGACTGGTAGCATCTCTCCAAGATGCTAACCAAAGACCTAAGTCAGTAGAGCATGAGACTCTCAGGGTTGTGGGTTGGACTAGGTGACTGTTGTGGGCCCTTCCAACTCTACAGTTCTTTGATTATGCTCATAGTGGTATCAGGGCTCAGCTATGCAACTCAGGGTTGTGGCCCCTTCCAACTGCACAATCCTATGATTCTTAGCTCTGCTTACCTGAGATCCTTAGATGCGGGTGGTGCTGTGGGTTAAACCACAGAGCCTAGAACTTGCTGATCAGGAGGTTGGCGATTCGAATCCCTGCGACCGGGTGAGCTCCCATTGCTCAGTCCCTGCTCCTGCCAACCTAGCAGTTTGAAAGCATGTCAAAGTGCAAGTAGATAAATAGGTACCGCTCCGGCGAGAAGGTAAACGGCGCTTCCGTGCGCTGCTCTGGTTCGCCAGAAGTGGCTTAGTCATGCTGGCCACATGACCCAGAAGCTGTACGCTGGCTCCCTCGGCCAATAAAGAGAGATGAGCGCCGCAACCCCAGAGTCAGTCACGAATGGACCTAATAGCCAGGGGCCCCTTTAACTTTACCTTTACCTGAGATCCTATGTTCTGAATATGCTGTTAGAGAGCTTTCACACAAATTTGATTAAATACTGTAAATTTGTGTAGCTCTTTCAGTAGTATTACATACAAAATAGGAAATTGAATGGGTTTTTATGGAGCAATGGGGACTACAATTATATTATTTCTACCACTTGAGTTTATCACTCTGGGAATTTTGATGACCCCCCATTCTCAAACCTTAATATTTCTCAGCATTAGCAGATACTGACCCTCAATATTTTTTCTGATTGGGTATTTTTTTAGAGACTATTCAGTCCTCAGATGAGGTGGGTAGGCTGCTTAGTCTTTTCCATACACCTCTTCAGATGAATCAGTGTCTCCTTGGGTAAGGTATGTATTGTTTCAAACATTTTCTTTGAATTAATGAGAAAAGAAATTGCATTAGAAAATTATCGCAGAGGAGAGAAGATTTCATTGAAATTCTCATGGGCAGTGGGTGTAGGGATTTTGTTAAACTTGCCTGTTATCTTAGTTGGCCAAAGGGTGTTAGCGTCATTCTAAAAATCATCTTTCTAGTACATTGGTACCTTGGGTTAAGTACTTAATTCGTTCCGGAGGTCCGTTCTGAACCTGAAACTGTTCTTAACCCGAAGCACCACTTTAGCTAATGGGGTCTCCTGCTGCCGCCGGAGCACAATTTCTGTTTTCATCCTGAAGCAAAGTTCTTAACCCGAGGTACTATTTCTGGGTTAGCGGAGTCTGTAACCTGAAGTGTATGTAACCTGAAGCATATGTAACCCGAGGTACCACTGTAGTCTGCACTCTGCAGCCCTCCTATGTCCTGGCACTTTAATTAAAAGTTAGGGGAAGACTGTCTCCTGCCATGAATTATTTTCAGATCAGGAAGCGTGGACAGCCAGGAAGGCTGTGGAGTTTGGGAGAAATTTATACAGTTGGGAAGTGGGACCACTCTTGCCACCTTGTAACGATAAGGTAAGCTCAAAATCCTACATGGTCCTCTTTCACAAAGGAAGAACACTTTTGGGAAATTGGAGGTGAGATTTCAGCGCAGCACTTGTTTCTGGGCCTTCTTCACTATCTGATAGTAACATCCTCATTTTGCCCGGGTGTCCTCTGAGAATGTCACACACAGCCATAGTCAAAACAAAATAAAAGAAAAAAATTCCTTCCAGTAGCACCTTAAAGACCAACTAAGTTAGTTCTAGGTATGAGCTTTCGTGTGCATGCACACTTCTTCAGATACCTATCTGTAACACACAGCCATGTTTGTTGGCAGACCAATGTTTCATTCTGATTCACCATTGGCAGCATTAATGGTTCTTCTACCAGAAGTCATAAGGTACAGGAACAGTAGCAGAAGAGGAACTTGCAGGAATAGGAAGGCTCTGGGAACTCATTGCCTTCAGCAGCTACAAAGAAGTATGTGACTAGTTGTTTATGGGTCTAAAGGATGGTTCCTTTTCAAATGGGTCCTGGAGAAGATGCAGAAATCAGCAGTCTAGGGTGATAAATACTGATATTTGATCTCTTAGAGAGAATTATTGGAAAAATAGCAGTCTGTGATCCCTGACCAAAAGCCTAACATACTTTGCACATGAGCTGCTTTAGTCAAATGGACTTCCTCTTGTTTTAGTTCCATGTGAAGCTACTTATGATGCTTAAATGTTGCCTTGCTGGATTAGATCGAAGGTCTACTTAGGCTAGCTCACTAACTCCAGCCTCTATCTGAGTTCTAATATTTTGAGGTGCTAGAAGTCAGTTCTATACTACAGGGTTCCCGAACTTGAATATCTAGTGTCTTCCATCATCCCTTGCTAGCAGGACCAGTGGTCCAGGATGGTGGGAATGATTGTCCAAAAACAGCTGGAGACCCAGGTTTGGGAAGGCCTGCTATACTCCACATAGTTTTGTCAGTCTTAACACGCCACCCTTAATCATTCCCTCTTTTCCACTTCTAGTACTAGCCTTAGTATATTACTGTCCCAATTTTCAGTATCACTGTATTCAGTTTCACTGTCCCATTTTCTGTCCCTCATTTTAAGGAGCAAAAGCATTCTCCACTGGAATTAGGAAATGCACGGGCATCAAAAGGAAAACCTTACAGTCTTTTTATTGTAAACTTCCCCTCTTCATGATTCTTTTAGTCTCCCCCCCCCCCACACACACACTTTGTCCCTTCTCCACTCTGGTACTTGAGATATGGCAACATGATACTACAAATGTGGGCATGACGGGCACATAACACTGTTAGGATGGTAGTTTTCTTTTAAATTCTTTCCCTTACTCTCTCCCCCCCTTTTTACTACCAAAGCTCATTAACGAGATACCTAATGAGCTTTGTATTATAACCTCCATATTTTTTTCCGTGTGGCTGTAGCCTCTTTTAAATCCTCTTCAGAATATTTGTATTTAGGATATTGTCTCTCTCAACATCATTTAGACCAGGGATTTCCAGCCCAGCAAGCTCCGCGTTGCAGGCCTTTGTGCGTTTTTGCTGGGGTGGAGGGGCTTGAAATATAATAATAATAATAATAATAATAATAATAATAATAATAATAATAGGCACTTCCTATTATGGTGGGAGAGATGCATGTTTGGTTGTGTAAATGTGAACATAAAAAAGAGCCTTTGGGATCAGGTCAATGATCTATCTAGTCATTGTGGGAAACCCACAAGCAGGATTTGAGCACAAGGGCACTCTCCCCTCCTGTTATGAAGTGTATGTGTGAGAGAGATACTTGTGTGTCTGTGGTGTGTATGTATACTGTTAGCGTGTGTGAGGAGGAGTGGGTTAGCCACCTTGTGCGTTTTTTTTCCTCCTGGGGAATGCTCCCTGATATTAGACAGCAGTGGACAGCATCAGGGTGTAGATCTGGGTATAATCAATATTGTGTGATTGCCACAGTCAGGATGAGCAGGCCACTGATGACATCTCACAGGAAGCATGAGGTGGGGCAGCAGCAGCAGTGACTGCACTCTCTCTAGTTTTCTGTTACGTTACCCCCATCCCCAGCAGTCACAGCGCTGCCTTCCAATTCAAAATGTACCTGCTGATCCCAAAAGATTGGCGACCCGGTAAGCCTGTCCAATTGTTGCTCAGCTCTCCCTTCCCTGCTAATCGCTTTCTTTATCTTGCTTACATTACCTGGAGTTCAGTTCCAGGCTTGGTAACAAACAATTATTGAGGGCATTTCTTCTTCACCAGCCAGTTTGTTTTACCTTGAAGGCAGCATCAAAGTGTATTAAATAAATATTTGAGAAGAATTGGGAGTCTAATAATTCTGCTGTTGATTCAATTCTTCAAGAGTATTCGCAAAGCAGGATTAGAATTCTAAGCGGAGAATGCATTGTATTACTTTCAGAGAAGAGTTGATTCCAGGCAGTCACGGTAGCACAAGATTCTTCAGTCATGAGGAAAAAGATTTTGGGTTCTAGATTGGAATTGTAACAGGACCTGTAGTGAGGAAATGTGCACAGGACGAACAGTTATTTTATTTGCTTCAAGGCTCAGCTGGGTCCAGTATGGTTTCAAGTTGGATTGGGGACCACATGTTGAGATTCCTGCATTGCAGGGTGTTTGCCAGATGACCGTATGGGTCTCTTCTGTGATTCTATTATTGTTTTGTAACTCATCTTTTCCAGTTGCACTTTGTGAATATAGGTCATATTGAACCATTCTAATTCAGTGAAACCAGCCACCTTCTTCACAAGTGAACTTGTACCATTATTAGCAAAATGCTCTGTGAAGGTAAAGATGCTTCTCTCTCCAGTTGTGCAGAGATGAAAATCACAGTACAGTGGTACCTCGGGTTACAGATGCTTCAGGTTACAGACTCCGCTAACCCAGAAATAATACCTCGGGTTAAGAACTTTGCTTCAGGATGAGAACAGAAATCATGCTCTGGCGGCACAGTGGCAGCGGGAGGCCCCATTAGCTAAAGTGGTACCTCAGGTTAAGAACAGTTTCAGGTTAAGAACGGACCTCCAGAACGAATTAAGTTCTTAACCCGAGGTACGACTGTACTCACAACCAGAATGAGACGTGCACTAAAATCTTGAATCCTCTGAATGCTATGAAGTGATCTTATGCCCTCATAACTTTTTGTGAGCACAAAAATAAAGCAGCTCCTTTTTTCACTGACTCCAGCATCTTAAGGTGGTGGTCTGTTTGTTTTTTAAAGCATTTGGCCTTTGTTAATCAGATCACTATGCATGTGGTTGCTCACTTCTTATCCAGATGGTCAATGTGTTTGTGAATTACAGACACATCAAGAACATTAATATGTTCTCACACAAATGAAATGTTCATGTGCAAGTGTATAATCTTTTAATTGTGGTAGAATTATAATAAGGTAGAGCTGATACTTCTACTGTGAATGGGAAACACTTTTGTATTCCATGGGAACCTGCTTCATTAGGCAATCGGTTGCACAATATTTTTTCCAGAGCGGCCACTTGTAAACATGTGATGACAGCTTTTTTTTGGGGGGGGGCAAGGTTTTAGTCCTTTAGTTTTGCAGGATAGAATCTCAAACAAAAATTTAAAAATCCTAAAACGAGGGTTGGGGGAGAAAAAGGTACTACAATTTTGCTGATAAGTTCAAAATCTACCAGACAACTAAACATTTACTGGAGTGTTCAGAAGCTCAGATAGTCAGAATTCTCCCGTCGAGTGTGGATTTTGTGCTTCACAACTATGCAGGTTTCTAAGCTACCTTATTTAGTGTGGTCTTGTTCTGAATGTCTGTTTCTGCCCTGGCCAAACATGTTATTGGAAGTGACCTGTTTTGTATGCGTTAGGTGAAAACACTTGAGGGAGGTGAAGCAGAGGCAGCGAGGAGTGTGACTCACTGAGAACTTCAAAGGGTAGATGAAGAGGACTGCAGTTGATCCCCGGGCTTGAGATCCCCTCACCCCTGCTCTACAAAGACCAGTAGCTACAACTGGTTTAAAAACAAAGTTCACCGGAACTTGCTGCTGTTTAAACAATGCGCTTTGCTGAGTTGTCTGGAAAGCAGGGGGCATCTTAACAGGAGTGAGGGCAGGAGTCTTCTTCTTTGGCGATCACTCCGAGTAAGATTGTCTTCCATAAACACGGTTTTAACAATGAGTCTGTAAGTGACTATGGAGGCCAATTCTGGACCCACACGTCCTTCCACAGTGGGAACATTGGTTTCCGGGTGGGAGTTGATCGCGGTGTGGATTTGCCAAGCGTGCCTTCCTCTTAGCATGTTTCTCCCTTGCAACCTGAGTTCGAGTGTCTTCAAAGCTCATGACACCTTTGATAAATGCTGTTTTCCAACTGGAGCGCTCGCAGGCCAGTGTTTCCCAGTTGTTAGTGCTTATACTACATTTTTTTTAGATTTGCCTTGAGACAGTTTTTAAACCTCTTTTGTTGACCACCAGCATTACGCTTTCCATTTTTAAGTTCGGAATAGAGTAGTTGCTTTGGAAGACGATCATCTGGAAAGCAGGGGGCATCTTAACAGGAGTTAGGACAGGAGTGGGCATACATCTGCCTAGCAGTTGGTTCTAGCTTGAGGCAAGCTGCTTTTCAAAATAAGCACTTCTTCATGGTTTGAATGAACCAGATTCTGCAGGTGCATTGTGGGAGGTCTTAGTGTTTGCAGCCTAGTATAAAATGTCTCCTACATGCCCCAGGCAAAACCTTCAATCCTGCCAGCTATCAGAATGAAATTACAAGGGCAGCACAGAGGTGGCTTGTTCACAAACACATGCAGGCACATACATAATGGACAGCCCTTTGGCTTTTAAAAATCAAAATCGATCCTCATCAGTTTTACTAAAATAGGGGCGGGCAATTTCCTTGTCCCCAAAGACTGCATGCCGTGGTGGGCTATGGGCCACATGGCTGTAGTAGGCATGGCCTGGGCTCCCCCCACCCACATACTCCCCAGCTTAGTCTCTCGTACTTATCCTTCCCCCAGTGTCTCAGTGTGGAGAGAGAGAGAGAGAGAGAGAGAGAGAGAGAGAGGTTTAAGCCTTCTCTCCTGGAGCACTGAGATCCAGTAACATCTTCCTCCCTGCTGCAAGCTGCTGGGAATATTTTGTCTGGGCAGTGAGAAAAGGAGGGCACATATGTTGGGAATTCAGGGAGCAAGCCATTGCGTGCATCTTTCACATCCTGGATTTGAGTATAGTGGGTGGAATTCAATGTCATGCTCCTCTAACCATTCTCTCTGCGCTGAGCTGGGGGTTTTTGCCCCCCCCCCCGAGCAAATTTTGGAGGGTGTGTTGGGGGAAGAGCAGGAGGGGGCAGCCCTGTTGTACAAGTGGAAGTCCTTGATCAGTGCTTCCACTGATAGGGCTGGTTGGGTGAATTCCACCCAGAATGTTTGTTGGGAGACTAGTTCATGGGTGACACAGGCATATGAACAATAGTGATGAACTGTATAATATATTGCAAGTCAGGTACACTAAGAGGGTTGGCTGGTTTGTTGCATAGTAGAAACAAAATATATTTGTTTCTCCACTTAATATGAACCAAAAGAAAGACTTGGGTGTTCTGCTCTTTCAACTTTTGAATGTTTATTGGCCTTGTGTGTTAATTCTGAAGCTTCTGTTAGCAATTCAGAGGGCAAACAGTCCCCAGTTTTGATAATAGAATATACATTTTTAGTCTTCTGAGGCTACAAATTTCCTAGAATTGGTTTTTCCTTCATTTGTAATTTTATGCACAACCCTAAGTACAAACAGCAGATTGTAAATCGCCATCCTCCAGCTACTGTCATAATTATGGTAAGTGGTGAACTCTTAACACAGAAAGTCTATTGTGTGTGCTTATTCATACCTGATATTGATCAAATACCTTCTCAATTTCCTTATAATCTCATTAAGACATAAGGTCCACTAAGGAGCAGTTTAATGTTATTACTGTGGTACCTCGGGTTACGTACTTAATTCATTCCAGAGGTCCGTTCTTAACCCGAAACCATTCTTAACCTGAGGTGCACTTTCGCTAATGGGGCCTCCCACTGCCGCCGGCACACAATTTCCATTCTCATCCTGGGGCAAAGTTTGTAACCCGAGGTACTTCCGGGTTAGCGGAGTTTGTAACCCGAGGTGTTTGTAACCCAAGGTACCACTGTACATTCTTCAAATGCATCATTCTATGGGCTCATAGAAGGATATTTTAACTTCTTTAGCAGTTGTCATATGCTTGGGACAGCTGATGCATTTATTTATTTTCTCTCCTGCCCTTTCTTAGCCCAAGGTAACAAACAAAACAGACAAAACAAAAAAAACCACAAAACATTTAAATAAGAATCACACCTCCTCACCGCTAGATAACTTGAAGAGTTCCAGGCACAATATATTTCAGCAGCCAAATTCTAGGGTACAATTTCAAGAATGTTTAAAACTCTGCCCAAAGTGGGAATTAAGATTAAGCCACTGCTTTAAGTTGTAAGTATTGCCAGGATACTGATGCAAGCAGTTGAAATTCAGATTTAAGGTTCTGATGGAGTTTGAAAAAGCCAAGTTGTTGATTCGTTATGAGAATGCTGTATGGGTTATGGGAGTGGAGTGGGATGTGTACATGGGGGTGAGTACTGCTGCAGTTTTGTGTATGTGTGTATGTGTGTGTTGCACTATTAAGAAATAAGTTTCAATAAACTTGGTAATTTGAAATCCCTGGAATTTGTCATACTAGTTTTTAAACAAGAATTTTCAGAAGAATGAGCTGAATTCACAATCATTTGGATTTTGAGGTTCAAACGCTTTGTTATTTGGTTGTTGCTTTGATCTTCTAGGTAGTATTCTCTTGAAATCATTGTTGAACTGAGCATATTTATCAGTCAAACTCCTAGCCTGTCTGCTATTCTTCATTGCGTGCCCATAGCCCTGCTTCCTTCATGCACCAGACTGAAAAAAACAAACTCTGCAATTTCACTGAGCTAACGTAGCCTGTTGACGAAGAGGGTAATGGTGTGAGCAATGGCTGATTTATGTGTTCTTCATGAAAATGGAAAACTATAGCATGACATAGAAAAGAGTTAACATCAGGCACCAGCTATTCTATTTGCCACGGCGAGTGTGGGACTCCACCGAGGCGCATGTGACAAGGGGCCGCAACTTCCTTGCAACTTCAGACCTGCAGAAGTAGGCTGAGATAATCCTGGCCATTGCTTAGCTGTCCTTTCCACCTTCCCAGCTCCAAAGTTGGAAGAATGGCCAAGGCTTGTACATCAGCTGTCTGGAGTCATGCAGGCAACAAAAGAAGCAATATCCTAAAATCAGCCAGCCTTGTATTTTACAGAGCAGACAAGGGAAGGGTTCAGGGGAAAGGGTGGGGTATAAATTGAATTATTATTAATTCTGAAGGTGCCTTTGATTCTTTCTCCGCATTGACCCTTTCTCTTGGGAAAGGTGAGTTGTGTGTTGGGAACCTTTTCCCCTTCCCTCCAGAAAGGCCACTCTCCTCAAGCCAGCAAACTCCCATTTCTAAGGGAGAAGAGCTGGTGGTTACAATTTTTGGCTTTTATACTTTTCCAATAAGACATTGGACTGGGGTCACCTACTAAGTCTGGCTCTGAGGGGAGGGTGAACTTCCAGAAAGAGTGCGCTGCAATGCTTGCACTGATGTCCCCCTTAGCGCAACATTGAATTCCATCGTTTGTAGTTGTCTTTAATTTCTGTGTATTATATGTGCATGTAAAAACATGTAAACAATTGACTTGGCCAGCAAAGCCAGCCAAAAACTGTAGACCTTTTGTTAAGAGTAGCATCTTTTGTTGGGATGAATTTGACTTTTCCACATGAGAACTATCGGTCATAAAGTTGTATGTGTGTGTATTTGACCAAATCTGGATACTATATTCTCTGTTCCTGTAAGGTGTTGGTTGTTTTTTTTAAAAACTTTTTATAAAGTTTACTTACCTGGCTCAACTTTGAAAACAAGATGGCTGAACAACTCAGTTTGTTTCGAACTGACTAGAATCTGAGGGATATGAATTGCATAAATGTAAACAGAAAATTGAGTGATAACAGACTTTTTGATCTGAATTCCAAGTGCTTTGGGACAAAACGTTTTCAGTAAATTATTTTCTCCCCCTCCCTCTTCTCTCCCGCCTCCCAGTAGAAACTATGTTCCAACTTCCTGTCAACAACCTTGGCAGTTTAAGAAAAGCCCGGAAAACTGTGAAAAAAATACTAAGTGACATTGGTTTGGAATACTGTAAAGAGCATATAGAAGTAAGTACAATCTTCCGTTGAACTCTTGGGTTGCAGTTTAAATTGAAGGGCTGTATGGAGAACAGTGCTTGACTGGTATTACAAAAGTGGCATGAGTTTTTCGCTTCTTGGCTGTACGTACTTATCAAGCCAAAAACTGTGATTATCTGCTTGGCTGCCACCCCATCAAGGGAGCCATCTCCTGAGAGACATGGAGCTTTCCCACCTAACCACTTCTTGGTATCTTTGTGGGAAAGGTTGGCGTTGGCTGGTTTCAGTCTGTGCCACTAAGACACACTGGTTGGCCTCTGGATGGAGAACTTCCGTCACATGCTGCACTTGTTATATAGAAAATGATGATTATGGTGATAATTTTTTATTTGTACCCCGCCCATCTGGCTGGGTTTCCCCAGCCACTCTGGGCGGCTTCCAACAAAGACAAAAAATACACTAAAATGTCACACATTTAAAACTTCCCTGAACAGGGCTGCCTTCAGATGTCTTCTGAATGTCAGGTAGTTGTTTATCTCTTTGACATCTGATGGGAGGGCGTTCCACAGGGCGGGTGCCACTACCAAGAAGGCCCTCTGCCTGGTTCTCTGTAGCTTTGCTTCTCGCAATGAGGGAACTGTCAGAAGGCCCTCGGCGCTGGACCTCAGTGTCCGGGCAGAATGATGGGGGTGGAGATGCTCCTTCAGAGATGCCTCGTAGGTAAGAGGTCCAAGGAGTGTTGCTGAAGAAACTCCCAAGGAGTTGTTTCAAGACAAAAGGATGATCTCTCTGTGTTAAATATCACAGCATTAACTGTGGTAGTCTAGTAATGTAGTACCCGTGTCTCAAACTGCTTCTCCCTCTGCAGTGGAGAACCTCTTCTGCCTACTGAAGGGTAGAAAACCATCCGTGAAACTGAGGTGGTACGGCTAGCAGGAAGGAAAGGAGAGGGAGAAAACGGGAGATGCTACAGAATACTGCTTATTTCAAGCCCAACACGTTTTGGAAAACCTTGCTGGAGGGCATGTTTTTATCAACAGTTCTGACACACCAGGGGTTACTGCAGTATCCTTTGTATGTTAGAATTGTTGCTAAAATCTGCCCTTGAGAAATGATTTTTTTCCAAAATGCAATGGGCTAAAAATGAATGCTGTCTTGTAGCCCTTCAAGTCCCCCCATCACTTTTTTTTGTCTGCTGAATTGTGAATCTGACTTAGGCATTTCAAAACTGTGCAGCTGTAATACTAGATTCTCTTCTTTAGCTACTACCAAAGTTTTAGATTACTTCAATTAAATGGGTGCGTGCACTTTTTGCATATAACCAACAAAATGGATTGATGTTAATGCCCAATTTATCAGTAATAAAATAAACAACAATGCACACTGTGTCTGTTTAGTGTTCACAGCTGCAGCACTTAGAAGCAGCTATGATTGATTTCATTGGGACCAGTTTAAGCATGAAATACTTTGAAAACTGGACAAAGTTATTCCACAATAAATTTGTCGGTCTTCAATGTGCCACATGGCTTTTGCTTTTGGACAAACGCTAAATGCATATTTTGAAAAATGTGGGCTGAAATTTCATGTTATCTGTGATTTTTCACACAATCGTTTCTATTTTTTGTAGTCTGGTATATAGATTCTGCTCCTGCACAGGACAGATCTAGGAGGATTCTAGCCCTCTAGCCTGGCAACTAGTCCTCATGCCTTCTCCTTTTAAGAAGGATTGGCAGTGAGAGCAGCTTCATGCCCTGTGATCTTCTGGAGAGCATTCTCAGTAAGGTTCCCACTGAACCTAGCTTTTTAGAGACTACTCTTTCCGTTTCTACACCTTTTACTTTAAAGTACAAATAACCTGTCGACACACAAACTACCGTACTTTTCCGTCTATTAGATGCCCCCATATATAAGACTCCCTCCTATTTTGGGGGACTCAATTTTAAGAAAATGAGTGGAGATGGCCCAACGATGTTGAGCCTCTCCCCCCAAGCAGCTGCAGGCAGGAAATACTCCCTAGATTGTTTCCTGCGCTCAACAGCATCGAGGGAAGTTGCGCTCCAGCCAGCCAGCGCCTCCAGATGGCTCCCCGCGTGCAGCAGCATCTCCCCCCCCCCATGCCACTATCCGTGTATTGGACAACCCCAGTTTTTTTTTACATGATTTTTGTGTCAAAAAACCTCATCCAATACACAGAAAAATACGGTAATCTATGCTCCTGCAAGTACTTCCTTGCTCATATGGTCTGGGCAAGCTCATTCCCTCAAATAATTTTTCATATGTGATTATCTGTATGACTTATAGATTGCATAAAAAAATTAAACGGACTTCGTAGGGGAAAGCGAACAGGGGCCAGACAAATTTAAGCAATTTAAAGTCATCTTTATTTCAAAGGAATGTTAAGTACCTGTCTTCTATTGAAGTGGTTGTATCATGCCCTTAATTAGTAAAAAAAAAAAAAAGTGCATTAATTAGTAAAAATTATACTCCCTGGGAAGTTTTCTGTTAATGAGCCCTTTTATTTGTAATTTTTGGTACCTTAATAATTCTTCTTGAATTTCCAAGATCTAAAGAAATGAATAGGCAATCATTCTGTGGTTTGTTATTTCTATTTATGCTTTTGTCAATCTTCCACTGTTGCAGGATTTTAAGCAGTTTGAACCCAATGACTTCTATCTGAAAAACACTACATGGGAAGATGTTGGATTGTGGGATCCTTCACTTACAAAAAATCAGGTTGGTAATAATGTGGTAAAATGACCTTAAATCTGAAACCAATTAAGTTTGGAATCGTGTTTTTATGACAAACGTTAAGCGCTTTACAACCTAAATTATATCTGTTTACGAAAGTAATAATTCCCACTGATTTCAGTGAGATTTATTGCAAGATGTATGTGCATAGGATTACAGCCCAGATGTCAGCAGAGGTGGGACAGAAGAAAAAGAGTGTTATAGTATTATGGGGACTGGTCACTATGGTGTCTGTGGAAACTGCAGTTGCTGAGTGATGTCTCAGGACTGAGTAGGTCTGTTGAAATCTTTTGGACTTGAGTTTGGCAGTGAGTGTACTCCTGAATATGACTTAGTTGGATATTATCACTAGTAGTTCAACATAATTGAAGAAATTTAAACTTAACTAGCAAATTTGGTGCCCCTTTTAAGATAAGCAGAATTGAGAAAGAACTGACAGCAGGTAGTTCAACTCTGATATACTACCAAAACATTGTTAAAGAAACTTAACAATGGTTTGGTGGGTCTGAATTGACAAAGCATAGTTTATACAGTGAGGGGGGGAAGTATTTGATCCTCTGCTAAATTTGCCCGTTTGCCCTCTGACGAAGAAATGACCAGTCCATAATTTTAATTGTAGGTTTATTGTAGCTGTGAGAGACAAAATAACAACAGGAAAGCCCCCAGAAACCCAGAAGACAAAAGTCAGAGATTGATGTGCATTATAATGAATGAAATAAGTATTTGGTCCCCTATCAGCCAGCCAGATGTCAGGCTACCTGGTATCTTCACTGTGTGTAACGAGCTGAGAGTAGAAGCACCTGCTGTAAGGGAGAGGTCTTACCTGTAATCCCACCTCGTTACAGTACCTGTACAAAAGAGACCTGTCGACAGAAGCAATCAATCCAGCAGATTCCCAAGTAGCCACCATGACCAAGACCAAAGAGCTGTCCAAGGATGTCAGGGACAAGATTGTAGACCTGCACAAGGCTGGACTGGGCTACAAGACTATTGCCAAGCAGCTTGGTGAGAAGGTGACAACAGTTGGTGCAATCATTCGCAAATGGAAGAAACACAAAATAACCGTCAACCTCCCTCGGTCTGGGGCTCCATGCAAGATCTCATCTCGTGGAGTTGAAATGATCATGAGCAAGGTGATGAAGCAGCCCAGAACTACATGGGGGGGAACTTGTCAATGATCTCAGGGCAGCTGGGACCATAGTGTAAGGTTATCTGATTTTTTCTAATAAATCTGGGGACGCAAATAATATAATATAATATAATATAATATAATATAATATAATATAATATAATATAATATAATATAATATAATAAATTTTTTTAAAAAAATTTAAAAAAAAAATTAAGAAAAAAGCCAACACCACAGATCAAAGTTTGCTTTAAAACTGAGCTGGCGAGGAGGTCCTCTCTGTGAGTGGGAAGACGGCACTCAGTGGGGACCCCGAGGTGCAGCCGAGCCTCCTGCTCTCACTGCGGGGCTGCCCCAAATCTCCCAGCCACCGTCGGCTGAAGTGCTCCAGTGCTCCTTGCCACTGCCAGATCGAGCCCAAAGCTTTTGCACGAACACACCCGTCCTGCGCCGCTTCTTTCTCTTTCTCTCCCAGCCCACCTCCCTCCCCCCATCCCTCCTCCTGTCCTCACCAAAGTCATGCAGCCGCAAGCAGCTCAAAAGGAGTGGAAAATGGCCAGTGGTGGCAGATCGAGCCATTAGATTATCTCCTTCATGTTTGGTACCTAGGTAAAGGTAAAGGGACCCCTGACCATTAGGTCCAGTCGTGGCCGACTCTGGGGTTGCGGCGCTCATCTCGCTTTATTGGCTGAGGGAGGCGGCGTACAGCTTCCAGGTCATGTGGCCAGCATGACCAAGCTGTTTCTGGTGAACCAGAGCAGCGCACGGAAACGCTGTTTACCTTCCCGGCGGAGCGGTACCTATTTATCTACTTGCACTTTGATGTGCTTTCGAACTGCTAGGTTGGCAGGAGTAGGGACCAAGTAACGGGAGCTCACCGCGTCACGGGGATTCGAACCGCCGACCTTCTGATCGGCAAGTCTCTAATCTGCTTTTATTTGCCAGAGGCCCCCTCCCCTCCCACCAGCTTCGGTGGGTGGCAGTGGCGAAGAAGAAAAAGAAGAGTTTGGATTTGATATCCCGCCTTTCATTCCCTTTAAGGAGTCTCAAAGCGGCTAACATTCTCCATTCCCTTCCTCCCCCACAACAAACACTCTGTGAGGTGAGTGGGGCTGAGAGACTTCAAAGAAGTGTGACTAGCCCAAGGTCACCCAGCAGCTGCATGTGGAGGAGCGGAGACGCGAACCCGGTTCCCCAGATTACGAGACTACTGCTCTTAACCACTACACCACACTGGCTCTCTAAGAGCAAAGAGGCAGAAGTAGCAGGGTGGTGGAGAAGAATGTGTGTGTGTGTGTGTGTGTGTGTGTGTGTGTGTGTCCCTCTGTATTTTTTGGCTGCCGCCGCTTCTCTACATAATATGTTTATATGATTAGCTGAGCCCAGGCGTGGGTAGAAGAGAGAGAAAGAGAAGGGGTGGAGATTGGCGGAAGAGGTGGAGGCTGGAGGTGGCTCCAGTTCAGAGCTAGTGGAGAGTCCGTGTCAGGACTTCGCAATCCCCAGTCGCACACAGAGAGAGGTGCATGGGCGAAAGGGAGCTGGCAATACAATCCACTGGGATTTTTCTTTTAAGGGCGATTTCACTTGCCCCCCACTTTCCTTTCCCTCTCTGTCTCTCTTCCTTTCTCTCCCCATTGCTTTGAGTGCGACCAGCTTTGCTCTTGATCTCCATTTACGGGGCCTCAGCAGCAGCAGCAGCAGCGTCAAGGACGGGAGAAGCAAGGAGGGTGGAGGGAAGCAAAGCTTGAAGGAAGATTGGAACTGGATCCTGCCATAGGCCAGGATGCCATCCAGGGAGATGTAAATAAGGCCAATGGAGAGAAAGGGGGCTTTTCTTTCCAATTTTTCCTCTCTTGCGTGTGTGCCTGTGCTTTGCAATCACAGCGACTTCTCCCCACTTCGCCTCCCTGCCAGACAATTGAGTTGATTCTGGCTGCTTCTGTTGGCGTCATTGTTTCCTGGGGGCATTTAATGAAATCCGGGGACATTCCGGGGGTGGAATTGGTCGGGGGAAACATTTCCAAATCTGGGCACTGTACCTGGGAACCGGGGACGTCAGGTAACCCTACCATAGTCACCATGAAAACAGTTGGTAACACACTACGCCGTGAAGGACAGAGATCTTGCAGAGCCCACCAGGTCCCCTTGCTCAAGACAGCACATGTACAGGCCCGTCTGCAGTTTGCCAATGCACATCTGAACGACCCAGAGGAGAAGTGGGTGAAAGTGTTGTGGTCAGATGAGACCAAAATCGAGCTCTTTGGCATCAACTCAACTCGCCGTGTTTGGAGGAGGAGGAATGCTGCCTACGATCCCAAGAACACCATTGCCGCTGTCAGACATGGAGGGGGACATATTATGCTTTGGGGGTGTTTTTCTGCTAAGGGGACAGGACACCTTCACCGCATCGAAGGGACGATGGGTGGGACCGGACCATGTATCGTCAAATCTTGGGGGAGCACCTCCTTCCCTCAGCCCGGGCATTGGAAATGGGTCGAGGATGGGTATTCCAGCATGACAATGACCCAAAACACGTGGCCAAGGCAACAAAGGAGTGGCTCAAGAAGAAGCACATTAAGGTCCTGAAGTGGCCTAGCCAGTCTCAAGACCTTCATCCCATTGAAAATCTGTGGAGGGAGCTGAAGGTTCGAGTAACTACACATCGGGCTTGAAATCTTACTGACTTGGGGAGGATCTGCAAAGATGAGTGGGGCAAAATATCTCCTGAGATGTGTGCAAACCTGGTGGCCACCTGCAAGAAACATCTGAAATCTAATTGCCAACAAGGGTTTTGCCACGAAGTACTATAACTCATCTTTTGCAAAGGGATCAAATACTTATTTCACTCATTATAATGCAAATCAATCTCTGACTTTTGTCTTCTGGGTTTCTGGGGGCTTTCCTGTTGTTATTCTGTCTCTCACAGCTACAGTAAACCTACCATTAAAATTATGGACTGGTGATTTCTTCGTCAGAGGGCAAATGGGCAAATTTAGCAGGGGATCAAATACTTTCCCCCCTCATTGTAATAGGCCAACAAACTAGAGCTGGTAAACCATAATTTAGTTTGCAAAGCATAAACTGTGGTTTAGCACGATTAATGAATTGACAGACCATAGTTATGGCTTTTTGTTTTCCTTCCAGAAGCTGCTGCACGATAGAGAGGAGTGAATCTGTGATTTATGAAACTAAGAGGGCAGAAAATGAAAGCAGTCTAGCAGCCTTGGTTTGGCTGTTGTGTGTTTGGAGTCTCAAAACAGTGATTTGAGTTACACACTAAATTTAGCACAAACCATGGTTTGATGTCTGAAGTGTCAGGATATATTTACCGGAGCAATCTGAGTTTATCTAGTTACAGAGTGTATCAGATTGAAAGTTTGGAAACTTTGATAAAGCCATAATTAGATGTTGTACCAATACAGAGATTCTAAAAAGAATTTGTGCATGCTTAAGTATTTTATCACTGCTTGAGAATCTGGTATACGCTGATGAATCACTGGACTGGTTCAGATATGGTGGGAAACTGCGCTTTCGTGTTATGAGAACATGTGGTGGCACAGCTTAGGTTTCTGTGCTCTCCCATTACTTCTCTGTACATGAGAGGAGAAAATGGAAAGCTGCTTTCGTTGTTGAGCTGAATAGAAGGCATGTCCTGGTGTTTTTACTTCTGTGCATGCTAACACTTATGTGAGAGAGAATAAGAGCACCCTTACAAGCCCTACTTCCTCTGAAGCATAACTTTTTCCCAAGTCTTCTACAAGTTGGGAGGATCAAGTTCTGAAACTGGGAGCCTCCTTTACTTCTGGAAGCTCCTTACACAATTTAAAACCCTTAGTTT
Organism: Podarcis cretensis; assembly: GCF_951804945.1. Taxonomy (NCBI): domain Eukaryota; kingdom Metazoa; phylum Chordata; class Lepidosauria; order Squamata; family Lacertidae; genus Podarcis; species Podarcis cretensis. The sequence continues at coordinate 19,346,942 of NC_137175.1, forward strand.
GAAAGTGGTGTGGCTCTATGAAGCTTTCAGTCTCCTCAGGCACAAAGTTGCAGAAGGGTGGAGGAAGCCTGCAGCCCAAAGGTCACTGCAGCTTGTTCTCTTAACGGAAAACCATGGTTTTTAGCATATGCTAACCCTACTCAGAGTAAACCCATTGAAGTTAATGAACATGGCTAACTTAGGTTCATTAATTTCAGTGAGTCTGCTCTGAGTAGCACCAGCATAGGATACAACCCATGGCTTCCTATTACATCTTAAACAGGCATCTGTCTTGGTTTGTAATGCTTGCAGGGGCTGAATGATCAAAAATAAGGAAGATGTATTTCTCTGTGGTCTCGGACTAGTCTTTCTTAAAGACTTTCGATGAATTGTCTGATTTTTGCCAGCTTTTAAAAAAAAAGAATGTTAAATGGATGATAGTTTCGTAAGTTTGCCTTGAGGCTGTGATCCATTGAGTCAGAAGGATTAGGAAAGGGAATGCAAATCAAATGCAGTTTTTCTGATACTTAAGTTTTTCTTTTTTGTTTTGTTTTTAAGGACTATCGGACAAAACCCTTTTGCTGCAGTGCATGTCCATTTTCCTCAAAGTTCTTTTCTGCCTACAAAAGTCACTTCCGGAATGTTCATAGTGAAGACTTTGAAAACAGGATCCTTCTCAATTGTCCCTACTGTACTTTCAATGCAGACAAAAAGACTTTGGAAACGCATATTAAAATATTTCATGCTCCAAATGCCAATACACCAAGTGGAGGCATCAGCACTTTTAAAGATAAAAACAAGCATGATAGCCTTAAACCTAAGCAGGCTGACAGTGTAGAACAAGCTGTTTATTACTGTAAGAAGTGCACTTACCGAGATCCTCTCTACGAAATAGTTAGAAAGCACATTTACAGGGAACATTTTCAGCATGTTGCTGCACCTTATATAGCAAAGGGAAGTGAGAAGTCACTCAATGGGATTGTACCCTTAAGTTCCCGAGAAGAGGGCATGATTCACTGCAAACGCTGCCTTTTTATGCCGAAGTCGTATGAAGCTTTAGTACAGCATGTTATTGAAGACCACGAGCGTATAGGATACCAAGTGACAGCAATGATAGGGCATACAAATGTGGTAGTTCCCAGATCCAAACCTTTAATGCTAATTGCTCCAAAACCACAGGATAAAAAGCCTATGGGACTTCCTCAGAGGATGGGTGCCCTGTCCCCTGGAAATGTCCGGTCTCTTCCATCACAGCAAATGATGAACCGACTGAATATACCAAAGCCTACGTTGAATTCTGGAGGAGTAAATATGATGTCCAACGTCCATTTGCAACCGAACAACTATGGTGTGAAATCGGTACCGCCAAGTTACGTTGGTCACACGGGAGGAAGGCTAAGTTTAACAGGTAGTTCTCCAGTTTCCCTCTCCCAGCAGTCTCAATCAATGAAGCAGTATTCCCCAAGTGGAAACGGGCGACCTTACCCTCTTGGAGGGGAACCGAGATCGCAGGCTACAGCAAGGTACTCTCTTTCGTCTGCCAACTCATCTTCACTTTCATCAGGCTCACTGAAATCAACATCATTAGGTCAGTCTCAGGCAGCATCCAGAATATTAACCCAGTCCACACCCAAGCCTCTTGCCGTTGGCCCTATATGTACCACTTCCACCAATACTTCATCAACTCAGAAATGGAAGATTTGTACAATCTGCAATGAGCTCTTCCCTGAAAACGTGTACAGTGTTCATTTTGAGAAAGAGCACAAGGCTGAAAAGGTGCCCGCAGTTGCTAACTACATCATGAAAATACATAATTTTACTAGCAAATGTTTATACTGTAATCGCTACTTGCCTACTGACACGCTGCTCAACCACATGTTAATCCATGGTCTGTCTTGTCCCTACTGCCGCTCAACGTTCAATGATGTTGAGAAGATGGCTGCTCACATGCGAATGGTTCATGTCGATGAAGAAATGGGGCCCAAAACTGATTCCACGTTAACGTTTGATTTGACGTTGCAGCAGGGTAGCCACACCAATATACACTTGCTTGTAACTACCTACAACTTGAGAGATGCCCCTGCCGAATCCGTCGCTTACCATGCTCAAAATACCGCTCCAGTTCCTCCAAAACCACAGCCAAAAATTCAGGAGAAGACAGATGTACCTGTAAAAAGTTCTCCTCAAGCAGCAGTCCCCTACAAAAAAGATGTGGGGAAAACCCTTTGCCCTTTGTGCTTTTCAATCCTGAAAGGACCCATTTCTGATGCACTGGCACATCACTTAAGGGAGAGACATCAAGTTATTCAAACAGTTCATCCGGTAGAGAAAAAGCTTACATATAAATGTATTCATTGCCTTGGAGTCTACACGAGTAACATGACTGCCTCAACTATAACCCTGCACCTTGTCCACTGCAGGGGTGTGGGGAAGACTCAGAACGGTCAAGACAAAGGTAATGTTCCCTCCCGACTAAACCAGTCTCCAGGTGCAGGACCTGTGAAACGTACTTATGAACACATGGAATTCTCTCTGCTGAAGAAAAGAAAAATGGATGACGACGATTCCCCTTCCATCTTTGAGGAGAAGCCTGAAGAACCTGTAGTGCTGGCTTTAGATCCCAAGGGTCATGAAGATGATTCTTACGAAGCTAGGAAAACATTTCTCACCAAATATTTCAATAAGCAACCGTATCCCAGTCGGAGGGAGATTGAAAAGTTAGCTGCCAGTCTCTGGCTTTGGAAATCCGACATTGCTTCACACTTCAGCAACAAAAGAAAGAAATGCGTTAGAGATTGTGAAAGGTATAAACTGGGTGTCTTGCTAGGTTTCAACATGAAAGAACTGAACAAGGTTAAACACGAAATGGATTTTGATGCCGAGTGGTTGTTTGAGAACCACGACGAAGAGAATTCCAGAGTCAATCCTAGCAAAACAGTTGACAAAAAGATAAACCTAGAGAAAGATAATGAAAGTTCCTCAGACAGTTTTGAGAACATAGAACAGGAGTTCAACGAAAGCAATAGTCCATTTGCAGAATCTGTGTCTAACTCTGGTCGCAAAACATCTATTAATAGTATAAATGAGACACCGGATGAAAGCATATCTAAGGAGACAACTGAAGAAGCCACTTTGGAGTCTCCGGAAAAAATAGACCAAAAGGAGGATGGAGACCCAAAATACAAGGAGAGTAGCTCTGCAGAAGAACCAACAAAGCTGGTAGCTGAAGGTTCAGACAGTGAAGGTGACCAAGAAGATCAAGATGATCCCATTGAATGGAAAGTAGAAGCATCGCCGTCTGAAAGCGTACCTGGTTCTCAGCAAGTGTCTGACTTTGAAGATAATACATCTGAAGTGAAACCAGAAACGTGGACGGATGAATCATCCCAAAGTGAAGATGCTACTAATAGTAAACCAGTTGCAGAAACGAAAGGTACTGCCTCTGAGAGTGACGAAGAACAGTCAAAGTGGAAGAATAGTTCCTATGGAAAAGTGGGCGAGTTTTGGTCCAAGGACCAGTCACAGTGGAAAAATGCAACAGAAATCGAAGAGAGCTTGTCAAATCAGCAGATGGAGTGGCAGAACAGCACAATTGACAGCGAGGATGGAGAACAGTTTGACAGTGTGACTGATGGGGTTACGGAATCGATGCACAGCACCCTAACTGGGGTAGAGCTGAGTAGTCAGCAAGCATAAGCTGTTAAAACTCGAGACTCCATATCTTCCACTTGACAACCGTCTAAACATTTTCATTTCAGAACGACTGCTAAGTTCATTGTAAACTGGTATTGCCTTTTGAATGCAAGGTCACCTGGTTAGTGGCTGCGAGGCTGCCACACTGATTCCAGTTCTTATTTCAAAGTATGCTGTTGGCAAATCTCACTTGAGAGTATCTGCTGTGACGAGCACAGTAACTTAATGTGAAAATGGATATGTTGGTGGCTTCCAGTTGCTCACTGAAGAAAAGCAAAGGTTTTATTTTATTGGCATTTTCAACATATTTCACTCTGTATATGTTCAGCTGTATGTCTTTTTAAACATTACCCTTTTTCACATGGTAGTTTTAGGGCCAACATATGAGCTACCAATTCAATGTGTATAGTAGGACTCTGGGGAAATTGTTTTTTTCATGTATCATTCTGAATAGTTGAAATGTATATTTGTACAGTCTTTTAGACCTATTCAAGTGATGCTTATGCTATTGTTCTTGTGTACCCATCATAGATTTGGTTCTTTTTTCCTTTTTTTTAGTGTTGCCCTGCTGTGTAATAAATGCTGTATCTAGTTTACCTAGCAAAAAGCTTGAAACTGCTATAGTAAGAATTTTGACAGACTTAGTTTTTGCACATAACCTTGTACAATCTCAAAACAGAGGCCAGCAACATAAAAGTATATCTGGACTCTATTGTATTATAGAATTTTCTTGTTCTTGAATATCCTTGACATTACAACTGATGACTATGTATTTCAGAGCCATTTTCTGAAATCTTTTAAGCTAAAAAAAAAAAATCACATGCAAGAAACAAGTTTGCAGCTACTAATTTTGACACCTTTTAGATCTGTATAAAAGTGTACTGTGTTAAAGCAGCATACGGAAATGAGTGCTGCATTTTTGGATATTTAGTTTTATCTTTAGTTAACACCAACATGGTGTTGTATTCATTTATACCATCTAATATATGACACATTGTTGTAGTATGGATAATTTGTGATCTTTATTTCCCCTTTGTATTCATTTAAGCATCTAAATAAATTGCTGTATTGTGCTTAATGTAAACATTTGCTTTATTACAAGGTCTGCATCCCTCATTCTAAAAATTCTGCTTCATTATGTTGGCTTTTGTTGAAAGGAAGCAATCTTGGATGATGATGCCTTGAGAAAACGAAAGATTTCTGCTGGAGCAGTCTCATACAAATCACAATAGGTGGCCTATATGAACACGAATCCTATGGAGCCTCAATCAAGTAATAGACAAATACAAATGTAAAAGACTATATAGGTTAACTGATGTGCAAATATGCAGCACAGCCAATTTAAAGTTGAGCATTTTAAAGTCCCATTGCTTTCTGTGGGGAAGTTAAATGTATACTTAAAGATGGGGCAGATGAGCAACATGAAGATAAATTAAGGTAGTAGTGAACATTGTAACTTTGGAAAGTGTTCATATATCACATATTTCTAATATAATTCATGCATTTATCAGCAAATGTTAAAAGTAATATACCAGGGGCATCTTATTCCATACTAGGAGTGAATACGTAATGATATGTATTTTCCCCTAATGATAGGCATAGGAAAAAAATACTCCAACATCCCAGTTTGAACAGAGAGCATTCTGTTCAAGTGACACAGCTTACTCATTTTCTCAGTTATTGAAAAATGTAAATGTTTCCCCCTTTTTCTAAGACCTCACTTGTGCGGAAATAAGCTTTTTAAACATCTTAGTTTTGCTTCATTGTGTTGCGATGTGCTGGAGTCAAGGATGCATCTTGTTCTAGCAGGAAGTGGCAAGAATACAACCTGGGCAACTGATAGTGGTGGACTCATAAGGCAAAAGCTCACAAGAAACCTTACAAACGTACTGATGGTATATATTGACGACTACGTTTGCGGAGGAGGGTAAGTTAGTCTATATTTGCAAGTTTTTTTTCCTACCAGTTCACGGATATAAGGTATTAGACAAGTTGGCAGTTCCTGGCAGTCAGTTAATCAGGTATTTGGAGTCGACCACAAAGCAATTACGTCCAACTTGCATATTCCAGGCCACAGCCTGCCATGAACATAAAAGTCTAATATTTGCACTGGTGCCCTTGAAGCAGGTACTGTTTGTATTCACTCCTCCTTAACCTTTTTACAAAAAAAACCTAATCCTTTTTGCTAGAGTTCTCCCTAATGTGTCAGCATTCCATATGCTAATAGGATGTATTCCAGGTACCTGCCACGTGTACTTGCATAACATTTCATAGGTTCTAAACTACAGTGGTGCCCCGCAAGACGAACGCCTTGCAAGACGGAAAACCCGCTAGACGAAAGGGTTTTCCGTTCTGGAGGCGCTTCGCAAAACAAATTTCCCTATGGGCTTGCTTCGCAAGACGAAAATGTCTTGCGAGTTCCTGCGGGTTCCCCCCCTTTTCCCCCCTTTTCCTAAGCCGCTTAACAGCTGATCGCTAAAAGCCGCTAATAGTGCTAATCCGCTAAGCTGTCAATGGGCTTGCTTCGCAAGACGAAAAAACCGCTATACGAAGAGCCTCACGGAACGGATTAATTTCGTCTTGCGAGGCACCACTGTACTTAAACAGGACCTCTTTTCTGTGATTCATTTTTGGTTTACGCCATAACTGCTTCACATTTGCAGCATAATTTGTGAGTGTGTAATGCAGCACCAATGTCAAAAAGAGATTATAAGTTTTCACACTAGGTTTTTTATTTTGTGCACGTGATACTATAATAAGAAGCCAGGTGTTCCGTCAGATGTAGGCAACATGATTCTAGAAGACATTTTTGTGAGCCCTCTTGGGTAACCTTGGATGAGCAAGATTGCTTTCATTTTATGTTGCATTCATGAAAATCAATAGATTGCAGCAGTCTGATCATATATTTTTAATATAGCCTTCAGTATTGATCACTCGAAAGGATACAGTCGTTTACTTCTGCAGTGTAAAATCTACATCTCCAGAAATTAGTAATAGTTGTGTCAACGTGCATCGCTAGTTGTGCATGTCTTAAATGTTCTAAACAGTCCATTGCTGTTGTGAGCAAAACCAATGGAAAGAGCTGGAAGATCCTAAGGTATGAGCTCTAGTAATCGCAACATCTGCAGCAACAGTTGTGTACATACACTGTATAAATACAGATACACAGCTTGTTTTTAGCTACATGGCAGAATTTAGGCATCCTGGAAGTGCCATTCATTTCAGTAGAGGCAGAACCATACACACAAAGGCCATGTGCTGATCAACTGCCTTTGTTAAAATGAGTGTTAATTCGTTTCATCCCTTTTAGTGAAGTACTTTGTATAGAGGGATCAGAAAATGCTTTAAAATCACATTTAATGGAGAGCTGGCCCAAGACATCTTGGCACCTGAGGCAAACCACAAAATGGTGCCCCCCCGCCTGCCAGAAAGAAGGGCAAGTGAAGATCTGTATCAGGAATAGAGATCTACACTGGGATCTGCTGTTGTGTGGATTCTGCCTGAGGCAGCCTCACCTTGCCGTACATGAGCAATACCCTGTTTCATATGGGGGAGTCTGCCTCGTATGGCTTATATGTACTGCTTCTGATCACTTATACCTTTGTGGTTGAGCTTGTAACCAAAGGTTCATGCCTCAAAAATAAGACACTGGATGCAATGGTCTCTTCAGTGCGTGTTAAGTATTTTAATTTGCTTGTTTTGAACATGCTGTGGTTCAATAACAAGCATTTTCCAGAACTAAACCATTCAAGTTACATTTCAGAAGAATTTTGAATATATGTGCTATTTGGAAGGGGGGAAGTAAGTAAGATTGTGCCACTTTATTAGGCAACTTTCAAAATTGGATTTCTACACTGCAACAGCCTTGGTATAAATGAAAGATTGTAGCAGTTAGGCACAGAGTAGGAAAATAGCTTCTTGCTGCAATCCATGGTACTTAAGGTAAGTAAGTTTCATCCAATTTTGACATCTTAAATGTGCTATTCCTGCTTTGTTTACATAAACCTGTCTCAAATGCCAAATGGAAGCAAAGCAACAAGACTGTATAACGTTTTTGTCATAGCGCAAGGACCATCAATACTTGAAAACCAGCAAATCTGGGGATTAGTTTCTCCCTCATGGGAAAGATAAAAAGGCAGAAATATTACCACTCTTCCCTTCTTTGGTCTAACATCTATTTTACTCAATCCCTGTAGCTGTTCAGATCAAGTTCTCTCAAATGCTAGAGACGATTAAATGCAGCCTTAGTGGTTCTGGTACTTGCTCCCTATATATTTGATAGGAAAATAATCTTCAGTTCTGTAGAGTTCTGGCAGGCTGTAAGTGTGCTGCGAAGCTGTGGCATGTTTCTGAAAAAGAAGACAGACATTAGTTCTCCCTCAGCTGGTCGCCAAAGAATTAGATTTTAATTAAATTGCTCCTAACAGATTAAATCAAATTTAAATGTATATTGTGTACATAATACCTAAGTGGAAGTGGTCTTCTGAGCATCAAAAATAAATTTGGGAATTCTGAATATTTCCAATTGCTGCAACAAACTAATGGTAAAAATTGTTTTAAAACACACACACACCCCAGCTCTAGTCCTGTTAGCAGCATGAGATCCAAACGAAAGTTGATACAAGTCTAAGTTTGAGTTGCCTGCAGATTTTACTGGTCATGGGAAGAACCAATTTTGTGATGAATTACCTCTTGAACTTTTGTTAAATTACCGAAAATCAAGTAATCTTATGTTTGATTTGGTGCAGAAGAAGATGGCACCTATCCTGGTGACAAGTCCTTCAAGCACCTCAAATCTTGCTGCCTTTGCTTTGTATCAGCCTTACCTCTTAATCTGCGGGTGTATCAAGTTATGTTGTACCATTTGAAGCTTTTGTTTTGTAAATGTATCACACTCAATACATTTAAGCTCTTGGGTCTTTGTTCCAATTCTGTGCTAGCATTTAAACAGTAAATTAACACTGAAATCTTTCTGTGAGTGAAAGACCTTTCTGGCTTTTAGGCAAGTAACTTGGGGGGAGTGATTGCTAGAGAACTGGCGGGTGCAAGAAGAGTTTGTGAAGGAAAAGAAAAACAAGTTTCTGTTCTGTTCTATAATAACTCAAAACTCTTCAGCTTTCATTTACATATAAAACTGAAAGGACGGGTAAGTCTGTTTAGAAGGGGGCTGGTTCTGGATTGACAGGATGGGGGGGATTCCCAATTCTTGTGCACTGCTTAAATAGCAAATTTGAGTCTGAAATTGTGTTTTGCTGGACTTTCTAGTAATTAGATTCAGCATTGCAGATTTCAGACTTTATGAAACTTCAGTCCAAGAAAGAAGCTTAACAAGATACTTGAGGACAAGAGAACTGAGGCACCAGGTAGTGAAATCTGCTATACTGCCAGCTGTCAGTGAAAGCCTATTAGGAAGGTCTTCTATTCTTAATCTCCTCCTCCAGAAACTGGGCAGGGGGAAAGGAATGAATAGTCAACAAGGCCTTTGTATCTTTACTGTCTCCTCTTCAACTTTTAGTTACTGATGGCTTCCTCTACAAGAACCCTTAGCATTTCCCCCCAATCACATATTTTTAAAATGCAATTCATTCTGAATTTCACTTCGCCATTCCCATCACCCTAGGTCGGTGGAGACTACCACAAATCCTAGACCTGTATAATAATTTAAAAAATCCATATTTTATTATCATGATGGGGGGAAAAATTCCATTTAGCCATGCAGAAGCACTCTCCTAACAGCCAGAGGTCCATAATGATTACACATCTCTGGAATTTAAGGCATTTGATTCAGCTATAAAGTTGGAACAGGATGATATCAAACTTGACTCTCCCACTGTAGTAAGGAAATCGTAGCTGTGGCAAGGTAGGCGACTGCTTGAATAACATTCCCAACCTTACAAGGGAAATGGATAATGGCCTCTTCTCCAGTGGTTCCAGAGTGGGACAGTTTTAACTTCTGGAGAAGTATCTCCATTGTAGCAAAGTGACACCAAGGACCTCACCTAAGTGCCCAGCCCAGCAGGTAGCTTTATTTCATTTGTGCATCAGAGAGTGAGACCCTTTCTGACAGAGACACTGGCTATGTTTGGTTGCACCTCCAAAGCCTGAGCGCGTCCCTGAATTCAGATAGCCGCCTTCTGGTATAGTTTCTCGTGCTTGGCAAGAAACCTTCAACGCGGCACAGGAAGGCAAGGGGCTGGCACCAGAGCCAAAAAGGCTGGTGAGCACTGCAGTTTCTTTGCTGATCTCCAGCTTTTGCATCTGTGGTGAGGCAAAGGTGCTCCGTCACGGCAACCTGCCTTTCGCATTGCATGGCTGCATTTCCCATCATTGCACAGAGCCTCCCTGAAATGCTGCAGAGGAGGTTTAACTGATAGTGGCACATCTCCGTCACACAGTTTGAGAGCCAACACCCCCCCCCCCGGCTCATCAGCCTCAAAATGGCATCGCGCCACAGCACAGTGAAGGCTGTTGCACATCAGCACTGAAACCAGCATCTAGTGGCTTCCTCCTGACGTTTTCTCTTGGTGACTCAGTCAGCAAGTGCACGGGAGGATTGCTGGTCTCGGCTTTTTCCCTTCCATGCAGCCCTCCTTCCCACCGAGGTGCCGGATCAAAAATGTGGAAAGAGCACCTCTGCAGTAAGGTAAAGGTAAAGGTACCCCTGCCCGTACGGGCCAGTCTTGACAGACTCTGGGGTTGTGCGCCCATCTCACTCAAGAGGCCGGGGACCAGCGCTGTCCGGAGACACTTCCGGGTCACGTGGCCAGCGTGACAAAGCTGCATCTGGCGAGCCAGCGCAGCACACGGAAACGCCGTTTACCTTCCCGACAGTAAGCGGTCCCTATTTATCTACTTGCACCCAGGGGTGCTTTCGAACTGCTAGGTTGGCAGGCGCTGGGACCGAGCAACGGGAGCGCACCCCGCCGCAGGGATTCGAACCGCCGACCTTTCGATCGGCAAGCCCTAGGCGCTGAGGCTTTTTACCCACAGCGCCACCTGCGTCCCCTAAATGTCAAAAATGTGGAAAGAGCACCTCTGCAGTACTGAGGCTTAATTAAATGTGATAAAGAACGCCAGCGCACCTCCCCTTCCCCTCCGAAGGCCCAAGTTTGGAGTGTGACCAGTGTCTGCACCCAAAGGGCAGCAGCTCAGATCAGAAGAACATGGAAAGGACAGGTAGCCCTGTGTAGCTTCTGAAGTGAAGAAAATGGAGATAAGCAGCAGCTCCCAGGCTCCCTCCTCTTCAAAGCAAGCTGGCCATTCTCTCTGAAAAGCAGCAGTACTGCTACTCAGGAGCTGAGCTATAGGTTGGAATAAGTTTTTTTCTTTATAATGCTATTTTTGTGTTCAAACAACTAACAAGATTGGGCACTATCCGCCTTATTGCCTAAAGATCACATCGTTCTTTTCATTAAAGCATTAAGGTTACCAGTTGACCATAGTTTCATTCTGCTGGTCCAGCTTCCTTATCCTTCTAGCAAGTTGAAGGGAATGGATGCATTTTGTTACCTATCCATCTTAAAGCAGCACTGGCCTACAGGTGACTCCTCCCTCTGTTGCTGGCATTTCATCAGCCAGCGCAGCCAATGGTCAGGGATGGATGATGGGAATTGTAGTCCAACATCTAGAGGGCTGCTTGTTCCCACCCTCGTGTAAGGTAAGCCAACTGGTAGAATGAGTGCCAAAAGGCTTTTCTGGGCCCAGTACACTGTACATGGATTGCATTTTCTGCATTCACAAATGATTTGCATATTATTTGCCATATGCAAATTTGCACCCTCTTTTGCGGGTGGAACTGGGCCACACAGAAGGAATTGCTTTGGTAGACACAATGTTGACAGGTGAATCCCCATAATTTGATTTCCATACCAGAAAAGGTTCTCTTTGCCTAATTTGTGCTTGCCACACTGCTGCTAAAGGCTCAGGAGCCCTGCTTTCCACCCTAAAAAATGCAAAGAACAAGTAAAGAGAAAAAACAACAAACCATTTGGGCAACCTGGTAATACATTTCTTTTTAATAACTGTATATGTGTGATATAGTATCTACAGGCAAAAAAGGTGATGAGACACCAGAAATAAAAAAACAAAGCCAGGTAAATTAGCACGCCCCCCCCCCTCCTGATTGCTACATTCCACTTGTGATACTGTACAGCAGAGCACAACTAAAAACCAGCTTGTCAACCTTGAGAAACAACAGTGAGCAAACACAGTTTCACATTCTAAACTTTCTGCCATGAACCAGCCACCAACTCTCATAACAGGAGGAGGCATACAATGGCTGCAATTCTAGCCCCGCTTAACTGGGAGGAAGTGCCACTAGCTTCAACAGGATTTACTTCTGAGTAGAACTGGTTAGGCCTACACTCTGTATCACAGGCATCTAATTTTAGTCCTTTTAACCAGACAGATGCTTCTTTGTACTAGGGAGTGTTTTTTTACCCTCCACCCATGAAGCTCCAAGACTTCAAGCAAACTTAATCTGACCTGGTTATTGTGTGTTTACTAAGATGCACAAGTCCCACTTGTATTCAGCTGAGCTTATTCCCAGGTTGGTGTGCACAGGAGACTGATTCCTAAGAGGAGTCACCTTAGGCCAGTCACTGGTGTTGGGAGACCAAGGAAAGCAAAACACTCCGCTTTTTAGTTTTTACTATTCGCCCTTTACTGGTAAAATAGAGGAAAGAAAAGCACATCTGATCAACATATTTCCTAATAGCTTGCTAAAAAAATAAAAGCTACTCCTACTTTTCCAGTGTCAAAGCCATAGGATTTTAAAAATGTTAGATTAATTTTTTTTGTTAGAATTATTAATATTATATGCCTTTCTTTATAGCATAACTTTAGAACTATAAGTTCTGCTTTGTAGTAATACTGAACCCTTTTGCCCCTTACAGGAAAGCCAAGACCGCAATCCTGTACCCACTTATCTGGGAGTAAGTCCTGCTAAAGGGCAAAGGAAGATGAGGGGAAATAGTAGATCTTTAAACTGCAGAGGTTTCAAAGGGAAGAAAATGAGCTAGAACCGGAAATAAAAAATTGTACTTGATGGGGAAACAGCAGCTCTTTAATATCCCAGGCATTCCAACCACCTGGTGTCCAAGTATCCATTAGCTAAAGACAATGAAAGGTGGGAGCAGCGAGCCTAACTCATCTCACACAAATCACTCAGAAGTTTGCCTGCAAATTTTCCTTTGAATCCTCCCCTAAGCCTAGTGACTTCACCTTTTTAATAATAACATGAAAGCTTGCAGTCCAGGCCCCCTGCTAGTCCAGCACATCATTGCCCTCTTACCTGCCTCTCAGCAGCCACAGGGGCAGAATTCACACTTTTACCACCAGGAATTTTGGGAGGGGAGAGGGAGAGAGGTACTTCTGCCTGAGATGCCAATGTTGCTGATAGCCAGCAGAGTCAATATTACGCTATATGGGCCATTGTAAAAGCCATTCCTTGTATCTTTATTATTATTATTTCATAGAATTGTAGAGTTGGAAGGGACCCAAGGGTCATCTAGTCCAACCCCTTGCAATGCAGGAATCTCAGCTAAAGCTATGGCAGATTTATTTATAGAATAAATGAGATCTCTGGGTATAGGGCAGCATATAAATTGAATTATTATTATTAATAATAATATATCACCATCCCATAAATTACTATCCAAGTTTGTATAATCGAGGGTTACCTCTGCAATGCACTTTCTGTTGATACTGTTCAAGCAGTGGTGGGTTAGTATATATTATCCACACATTCTGGAACTGTCAACTAGGAATCCACTGTCTTCCAAGCTTGCCTATAACCCATAAACACCAAACTGTTGAAATCTTTCATACCTTCTGCTGTGAGACAATTTGCTTGGGACGTATCAATGAAATTGTTATCTACGGGCTAAGAAGTTCAGTCAGGAAGGGCATGAGAGTGGTATTCTTGAAGACCACTCCAAAGAGAGACGCCGAGTCTAAACTAGTATTTTTTCTAAAGATACTCGGATAGGAAAGTAGTTTGTCAAACAGTACCATGGGGCAATTCAGACAGATGGGATTTTTTAATGTTGGTGTGCCAGCCATGGCGTTGCCCAACTGTCTTAGGACCCCTAGACTTCTGGTGCCAGGCTAAATTAAGGCAGATAAAAGGATTATTTGCCCACAAATACTCATGTTCTCGAAGTGTGAAACATTTTCTAGGAGCCTATACACTACTTAATAGCTTTCACTTTCCATTTTGTTCATCTCTACTCCCAAACACTGCTTCTTGAGAAGCTAAGAAAATGGAGAAACAAAGATAAAATACCTACGCTGCATTCAATCACAGTGAACTGGTGCTCACTCGATAAGACTAACAAGGGAACCGTATTTTCAAAGTTACATCCATACTGAGGTCCAAGCAGCTGGAAAGATTAGTTCCTATTTCTCCTGGGGTTCACAGTCTAGCTGCTCAACAGAAGCAAAGAATAAAACATACATGGGGCACCTTGGCAGAGGCAGGTCTGTTAACAGCACAAAGTGACAGCAAGCAGCGCTAGGCCAGTTGTTAAAAAAAGGTGAGAGGCCACATCACAGATGCTCTGCACAAAATCAGGTTTTGCTGTCCACATAACCACCATTCTAGGATTAGACAAGATTATCTGCTTCACCATATAACACTCCTCATACTTCTGTTTTAAGACCAAAGCTCAATCAAAAACAATTCCATACTTTCAATATCGCAATCTGTGTTTGTGGGGCAAGTGGCTTTTTAAAACAAAAAACACCTTAATACAAAAGGAATGCATACCCAACATCTATTTCTATGTTTAGAGGGTCAGACTCCTAGCACTTTTGCGTTGGATTTCCCCTGAGTCGACAGTAGTTTGTAAGAAACACCAAAGAAGTGGGGAGAGGGGAATTCTTACAGCATCTGTCTCTGTGTCTTCATTAGTCACTGGCTTCAAAAAGGGAAAATGTGTTAATATTGAGTTAATTTTCCTTTATCAGCTGGTTTGGAAGCCTGTTGTCAGACAGAAAGTTGGGATATCAATATTTTAAATAAGTCCAAGGTAACCTTGGGATTCCCAACCCTACATGGCAGGAGGGAGAAAGGTTGTTTTCTGCTGCTCCAGAGAAGCGGACACAGAGCAATGGCTCCAAACTACAAGAAAGAAGATTCCACCTAAACATTAGGAAGAACTTCCTGACAGTAAGAGCTGTTCGACAGTGGAATTTGCTGCCAAGGAGTGTGATGGAGTCTCCTTCTTTGGAGGTCTTTAAGCAGAGGCTTGACAACCATATGTCAGGAGTGCTCTGATGGTTTTCCTGCTTGGCAGGGGGTTGGACTCGATGGCCCTTGTGGTCTCTTCCAACTCTATGATTCCATGATTCTATTCTACATTTATAGGAAAGCATCAGCAGATGGGAGGTGCTTCATGTGGCTTCTGCTCACGACTAATTCTCTACAAAGGTATCTTCCTCCCACAGTTGTTTTCACACACACACACATACACTCACACACACACACTCACTCACACACACCACCATTCCCTTCTCCCCTAAGCTAGGCCCAAAGATCAAAAAGTGTCGCTGGTTATGAACTCAGGGGAGGGGAACTTGCATAGAAAACATGGGCGGGCAGGGAGAAGGGTTCAATACTCTGGCCCCACATGATCTCAGAAAATGCAGCTCTGGAATCAGGCATCTGCCAAAGTAACATGTAGCTTGGTCCTTGACTAGGCATTGTTAAAATTCCTTCCTACGTTTCCAGATTCTGAAGGGCCTGTATAACCACTGCCCATGAACTACATTCTACAAAGAACCTCAGTGTAGGTGGAGTCAGAGACTAATGGCACAAACAGCTTGGGAGTTGGCAACCTGCCAAGAAGAGGCCTTCTGAGTACTTAGCAAAGTGAAATGCAGATTTACTTCAGCACATATAAAAAGTAGTGGCACAGATAGGCAGAAAGTGGGTGCCATGGAAGAGAATTTTGGTGCCATGCTAAAGCCCAATGCACTGGACACAAGTTGTAACCTGAGCCCTTTCTGCCATGCAAAATCAGAAGAAACGTGTGCTTGGAGAAAAATCAACAGGTTATGAGCATCTCCATCACTCAGTAAATTTGGATATATAACCAACCACCCAACACTTTAATAGTATATAGTATTAAGGATCACAGTAAGGGGAGGCTAAACGAGTCATCCTGAATAAGCATAATGTCTTTATGAACAGTAAACAATGATATATTCTTTAAATTATATCAATGACCCTTTTCTACTTGGAATATGAGTTTAGAAGATATAGTTTGGGATTTTAAATTCCTAAGGGTCACACCCCCTGACTTCCTTACAAAGCTTGAGCAGGGGGAGGAAATGGAAAAGAAAGGGTTTTTTCCCAATAATCATAATAAATCCTCCTCTACCCATAGCAGAGAGAAAAGAAGTGGGGGGCTTCATATCTGTATTGGAGGTAGAGAATGTGAAATAGCGGCATAGAGATTGGCTGCATGGGCAGGAGACAGGTGCCATGGAAAACACCAGCCACCGCCTGACTACACAGAACTGAGCTCATCTCCATAGCAATTATGGAGCCTTCATTAAGACACATCTCACATAGTTCTAGACTTTGGAGGGCTGGACATTTACTCTGAAACCATAAAGGCACCAGCTGCTAGATTCTATACTTGAAATCACAAAACATACATATAATACACACAGCCCTAAACCTGAAATTTGGAATCAATCTGGCAGTCCTTACGACATTAGGGTCCTCTGCTCAGCTCAAGATCCCTGGCTTTTCCTCTTTTCAGCCACGAACTTAGCTAAGCTTTCCTATATGACGTTGCCAGAAGCGACATGTCTATAAATGAGGGCCTCTGCTTGTTTTCTATCTGCTGTTTGTGATCAACTTGACAGTCTGTATCTGCTGGCACTCTGGGCTTCATGCAAGGGCATTTTGCTCTAGTTTCTAACACAGACTGTGCAACGCTGCCTCAGAACACGACACACTTGCGCTGAAAGGAAGAAGAAAAGAAAACACTGAGGTCCAAATCAAAAAGCCCTTTAACATGCTCCATCTGCTGCATGGTCCCCCAAGTGGAGGGCTATTCTTATACCCACTGCTGCGACTGTGGTATCCACAATGGCAGACAGCTGCAGAGCTGCAGTTTCCCAGCTGATGCCAGAGGTAGTCAATTAATAAAAAGTCTCAATTAACAGCACCAGGAGGCAGACCACTATTCTCCACATTTACACACAGAGGGGAAACTAAGTTCAGGGAGGCTACAATCCCCGCTCCAGTTATAGATAAGACATGAATGCATGACCCAGAATCTGGAGTCAGATGCAGGAAAAATGCTAACTTCAAATGAAAAACAAGCCAACCATGCGCTACACCACTATGAAAAGGAGCCACTTGTGCAAACAAACTCTGCTACTTGAACCCAAAAGGGAGGGGGGTAATACAAAAAGGTCAGTGTGTGGCCTCAAAACCATCCTGATTTCCAAGAAAGGCAGAAAACTCGCACCCTGAAATAATGGAGAACTGTTTGTCAATTAAAGGGTTAAACAGCTGCAACCCACACCTCAGGGGTCCATATAACTTTTTTTTGGGGGGGGGGGCGAAGGTAATATTGGTGCACAGATCCTGGGGAGAAAAAAAAGCCTATTCAACATGGCAATAGCATAGCCAGCTAAGAGGGAATAAAAATAGTCTTGTGTATGACTATGTGAAAACTCTCTCTCTCACCATAGAACTGGCACTGCAGCATGGATGGGGGATGGGCAGCCAGAAAGAGAAGCTGCAGTAATCATGGCGACTCCTGCAGGCTGAGCTCTGCTAGGTAAACTACAGTGAAGCACTGTGTAATAGCAACCGCTGGCCACAGCAACTGCAAAGAGGAATAGCTGGAATTTTCCCGGCAGGCCAGGAAAGCTTCGCTCCTACTGGCCAGGAGAGAACACACACAAACACACAAAATGCGCACACC
Organism: Podarcis cretensis; assembly: GCF_951804945.1. Classification (NCBI taxonomy): domain Eukaryota; kingdom Metazoa; phylum Chordata; class Lepidosauria; order Squamata; family Lacertidae; genus Podarcis; species Podarcis cretensis. The sequence continues at coordinate 19,364,563 of NC_137175.1, forward strand.
TTTCTTGTCGAATTAGAGGCAACAGGAGCCTCGGTGTTCTGCAGGTTAAGGGCAATTGCACGAGGGCAAAGAAGTAAAGGCAGTTTAACACTCAACCGGAGCAGAATGCGCAGCAAAGCTGCCGTTGCGGCAACGGAATCGTTGGATATTCAACTGCTTCTGTTATCAGGAATGTTCATCTACCAACAACCATTCTGAAATAGCCTATTAGCGCCCGATTATTTGAAATGAGCTACTTAAGAGCGACTAGGGCAAAAGCTTAGATTGCAGTGCAGTAAGGAATGGCCTGTAATCCATGCAGGAAAAAGTAATGATACCCACGTGTGAACGTACTGACTCAAGTTTTTAGACTTTAATAGTTTGCTAAAAACGGCTGTAGTTTGTTCTGATCAATCTATGTTGTTGTTGTTGTTGTTGTTGTTGTTGTTGTTTCCATTTATATTCTGTCCTTTATCAAAAGATCTCAGGGCGGTGTACAACGTTAAAAACATACAAGTTGTGCCATTTGTTTGGTTCACAGGAAATGCATAATGATAACAATCAGCGGGTAAAGAAAACGTAAAGGAGGCGTCCAAACCAAAGGTTGTGGGGGGAAGTCTTTTCCCTTCCCCTTAAATCTGATCTTCCTTTGATCTTAATGTATCCCAAAGCCTTCTTTTCCGCCCTCTTTAAGCCTGAGCGAATGGAATTTTGACATCAACTTTGGTCCAGGAGGCAGATCCTTTTAGGGATCTGGTCCATGGAGCCAAGAAGGTTCCTTCTCTACATGATCCCACCTATTCACCTTGGCTAGGGAGAGCCATTCAAGATGAGCCTGCCTCCTTGATCCATCTGGGGGAAAGCTGGTAGAAGCTTCCACATGCTTCAAGAAAACGGGTGGATAAATAGCACAGAAATATAAATTCTACACTTTTCTAACCCATACCAAAGTAACAGATAATTTACCTAAAGAAGGAGTCTGATTACTAAATGCAGTTGTACCTTGGCTCCCAAACGCCTTGGTACTCAGACGTTTTGGCTCCCGAAAGCCACAAACCCGGAAGTGAGTGTTCCGGTTTGCGAGCGTTCTTTGGAACCCAAACATCTGACAGGGCTTCCAATTGGCTGCAGGAGCTTCCTGCAGCCAATCAGAAGCCACGCTTTGTTTTCCAAATGTTTTGGAAGTCGAACGGACTTCCGGAACGGATTCCGTTCAACTTCCAAGGTACTACTGTATATCAACACATAATTATATTACCTTTCTTCAAAAAGCAACAACATATGCCCACCTCCCTTGTCTGACTTGTCTTTCAGACTGTAAGTTTCTTGAAGGCAGGCACCTGTCTCTTTTTTCCCCAAAAGATGCTCTGCGTTGATGGAATGGTACATATAATAGGCTTTGGGGACAATCCTATGGCAAGATTTACTGGAATGAGCAGACTGGGATGCAGAGGATCTCCATCAGCATCAAGTCCTTGACCCTGGCTCAGCCAAAGATACATTGGCTTAATTTGCTAATCAGGACTCAGCCATCTAAGTTGAAGCTGGCTGAGCCAAGGCCAGTGTAAGTCCCAAAAGGAGGGCATTCCAGGGGTGTGGCCGGCACAGGACCAGAGAGTGGTGACTTAGGCTGCATCTCAAGCCTGCCCAGCTCAGCCATGTGACTTGGCAACCCAAAGTAGAAGACTATTTCGAAGGCTCACTTGCTTTCCTTCTGCTGGGCTTGTGCCCTGCTATGGAACAGAGTTTGGATCTGCTGTACTTTACTCTGCCTTAACTTACCCCAGCTTGCCTTTCACTAGTTGCTTGTGCCTAGGACTGCTCCCCTAATCATTATTTAATTCTCAAGGAAGAAAATATGACAATTCTAAAAAGAGGTTCACATGACACACATGCCATCATGTTTATGCTATGTTAAGTTGCACCATTGTGGTGTCATGCTGGTCACAACAAATGTGGTTTGCACATTTTCTCAATGGTAAGAAAATCAAAGAAGAGAATAAGGTTATAGACATAATATACATATATTTCCTTTAATTTCTCAAGTAAAGTAAGTTTTACTCTCCCAAGTTCAGCTGATTGTGCTCCTAACATTAAAAAAATCTTGTCATATTCACCACATGAGAAAGCAAACTGTCAGTACAATAAAGGGTCATTAACCTATTCTCTATTTCATTGGAGAGATATTTAACTGAACTTTAGGAGGAGGGAACAGAGAAATTCAGAGTCATCTTGCATGTCGTGCTTCTGGTTGTTTTGCTCATGTGTAAAACGCCATTTTGAAAAAACTGTTTGCCAGATAATGAAACTTTGGAAAATTATATTGAACTAGTTAACTATATATGAAAATGAAAGATGAGTCTGTAGGTTGACATTTTCATAAAATTACCCATTCAACTATGAACAATTACTTTCTTCAGAAGGAAGTATTTGTATGGTAGACCACTGCCTGCCTGTTCTTCTAGATAATGAATAGCATGTGTTTCATATATCAACCCTCTGTTTTGCCAAAGGTTTGCCTCAGTTTAAGTATGAATATAAGAGAAACACACCCTTTTTAAACTAGGGGCTAGGCTTCTGAGCACTATTTCTACTTCTTCTTGAATAAAAACTAGCTAGAATAAAGGAGACAAATATCAAAGAAGTCCATGTTTCCAAATCCCTGATATCTGAAAAGTTTGTGATGGGACCATCCATAAAATATTTCCAAAATATGATTGTCATCAGCCCAGTCAATAACAATGTACACTATTCAGTGCCTTCATGTTTAGAACTTGTCAGTTGAACATATCAAAAATAAGAAAGCACATCATCAGATACAGGGCCGTGTTATGATAATAGTATTTAATCTGCATTTGCTAAGAGCCCAATCACTGCAAGGTTTATAACAGCTTAGGGTACAGGAAGCCATGCACAGCTGCTCTCTATTTTTTATTGTGTTTTGGAATGCTGTGAATATTATTGTGTTTTGGAATGCTGTGAACAACAAAACTGCACATCCACTTTCCCCAAATGGCAGCAGGTATTACAAATATTACCAGATCTGTAAAAAACGAAAGAAAAAAAATTAAAGAGGCAGCTTCATCGTGCAAGCTGTTGTGCATTTGTGTCAACCGCACCTGCAGTGCTAACAATGATAAAGATCTGTATTAAATTACGGTGCTGTGTTTTTGAATGGGCAACATGACAAGCATATGTGATGCACATTAATGATTGAAATCTACTTTGTGAAAACGGCATAGCCACTTTTGTGGACAAGTGTCACAATCGCGTGATGCCATTGTGACACGAAAGCAGAAAAGGCTGTGGAAATAAAAGGAACAGGTTTTGCACACCCTTATTAATTTTCATCTCCTTATTAAAAGTGGGTAATTTACACTGTGGACAAATGAATGCGTTGAGAGGAGGGGGAGGAGCTGGTTTCAAAACTTCACACTCCTCAGTTATTCCTCAAGGACTCATTGATCGCCGAACCTCAGCACATATCAGATATTTCAAGTGGAACAAATTCATTAACTTGTAAACACTACTTAACTAGCTGCAAGTCCATGACAGAAGCCTACATCATTGTTAAAATCAGCGTCTAGGGGCAAGGATTGCGTTTTGTGTGTTAATACTTGCCATCTGCTCATGTTGCATTTTCATCACAGGAAAAAAAATTGGAATGGCAAGAGAGTGCTTCTAGCTTATGCGGAGCTACTGTTTGTATAGATGTACAAAGTTGAATGAAGCAAAGCAGACAAACCCACACCACAGGAGAAAAAAAAAGAGAACCTGAGCAAAGTTGAGTGGCTTTTCAAGGTATTGCTTGCGCCTTACAACCACCATACTGGGAAATCCTTTGGAGGGAGGGAGAGAAAGGGGGGGAAAGTGCCTGTGCATATTTGATACTCCAGACAGCAAGAAATTTGCCTCAGGGAAAAGCTCTGTGGAGAGAGTTGGGGGAGGTGCGGTGCGCTGAGAGTGGAGCGAAAATGCCTTGTGTTGGGAGGCAGGCGAGAGATCAGCCAAACGTTATGACTCCTATAGGCCACAGTGAAGAACAGCACCTTTGCTGCAACCACCATTACATCACAGCCAGAGAGCTGCTAGCAGCCTACAGAAAATGGCCATAATCCTACCCAGCCAAAAGCAGATGCAGCAGCAGCACACACCCCACCTCTCGCCATGCCGCTGGAGACTTACATAAGTGCTTCTGCTCACCGGAAATCATTATTTCCTTGAAAGCAGTTGCCCTTTGAAAACGTCCATCGAAGGCCTAGGTTTTGTTCATTTTTAAGCAGAAGACTGGCCTGTTGCTATTGAAAGCCTGAGCCTTGGTTTAGCCAGACCTTAATGAGTTACACTCTTCCTGCTCCCCTTGCAGAACGCTGGTTTTAAGACTGCGCAAGGTATTCCATGCGGCATGAGTCGGCTGATCTTATGATATAAAATCCTTCAACAGGGAAACATGAAACGGACCTTTGGAGAAGAACACAAAACTAACATGCAGCTTTATCAACAAATTGGTTTCCTTGCGGCTTTTTTGCTACCAAACAGGTCCATAAGAATGTGTTGCTGTTTTCAGAGTTTGGGTAATAGCAGTTTTTGATTATGAATTAAGGAACATGCTGCCATTTTGTAGGTGTTCAAAAGGACTGCAGAAATATTTACATTCTGGGGTGTTAAAACCAAAGCAAGTACATCTCTGTTAGGTGTGTTAAGTTTGAGAATGTTCTCATGTCTCATCTAGTTTTTTTAATTCATCACTTGCATCTCTTCTGTACACTGCAATCTCATTTCTCCATTCAGCAAAGTATCCTTGTTTATCATTATGAAAGGCAAGGGTGCTAGACAGAAGTCTTGAAAGAAAAAAAAAAAGATTGAAAATGAACCCTTCTTCCCAGGAAGATAGTAAGTTTCATAACCTCTGTTCATAAATTTCACAAGGTATTGACTATTAAAATACTTTAAACAACTGATAGAATACAGGTTTTTTTTTAAAAAAATAAAAAAACATATATTTGGAAACCTTCTGAATGGAACACTTGGCCATGTAAACATGATTTTATTCAATACATAGCCATTTGTTCACCATTAGCCAGACTAAAGTATAACATTTTCATAGAAAACCATGGGACACAGAAATACAAACTTTGCCCTCACCAAAAGTAGTGTTATGATTCACAATATGTACAAATTTAATTAAAACCTCCAGCAAGATTAAATTCACAATTCTTCACCAGCAACAGGCAACAAATATTGTTATGTGAGATTTTAAAGAAATAGCCTCCCAAAGTGAGTTTCTCGTATCAATATGTTCCTCAAAGATAAAAGCCACGCCACCTTTTTTCTGATTTAAAATGGAAGCTATTGGCTTCAATCTTAAGATAAGCTAATTTAAGGAAGCCCAAAGAAAGTAAGTCTCCTGTCTCCTCTTCCCCTCTGCAACTACTCACGACCCCCAAAATACCTATCCATAGGGTTAGGGGTTGGTGAGATGGAGCATGGGAACCTTTCCTGTCAACTTCCTGAAGTTAAGTTATCCTGGGATCCAAACTAATAAGTAATTCTCACCTCAAAGGAGCCCCCCATCCTTTAAGGAAAGATAATAGCTCAGTGCTAAAGCACAGAAGGTTCAAGGGCTGGGAAAGAACTCTCTCTAAAATTGTGGTGATGTGCTGTCAGCCGGTATAGATGATACAGTGGTACCTTGGAAGTCGAACAGAATCTATTCCGGAAGTCCGCTCGACTTCCAAAACGATCGGAAACCAAGGTGTGGCTTCCGATTGGCTGCAGGAAGCTCCTGCAGCCAATCGGAAGCCACGGAAGCCGTTCAGGTTCCAAAGAATGTTCGCAAACCGGAACACTCACTTCCTGTTTTGTGGCATTCAGGAGCCAAAACGTTCAACTCGCAAGGCGTTCGGGATCCAAGGTACGACTGTACTGAGCTTTGGTCTCTCAATGTAAGGCAATTTTCACACTTGTATTTCTACATGGTCATACACAGCCTCCTCTGAAAGCGGTAATCCTGCTGCATTTCTGTATTGGGTGTGATTGCATACTCTAATTTCAATGCTGCAATAGGGGAAAAAATTACCTCCTCCACCCCACCCCACCCCGGTGAGGGTGTGTTAGAAATGTTCTGAGGCCAAAGCATAGGTGCAACATGCACCCTACTCCAAGGTTGATATTTTGGGCTCACCAGAGCCTTTGTTTAATTTAGTCTCATGGTTCTCTAATAGCAGCAAACCGTTTTGGAATGACAGCTATAAATTGCTAATCAGAACTTTATTCCATCCGAAGTCTCATCAACAACAGCATGACTTTCAGAATAGGGTTGCTATTCTCGGCTTGAGAGTGAGAGGGAGGGGAAAGAGGATTAGAGTAAAATAGTGATAGTAAGCAAAATGAATGAAGGGAAAGAAATCACCCAAAGTGTAACTGTCCAAGAATGATATTTCTATGCTCTTACTACCACATTAAACTTTTTAGAAGCAGAACAGAGCAATCTGAATCAGCATGCCCTCTTTCATATTTACCTTCCTGCTTCTTTGTCAAAATCCTGAAAATCCGAAGGGGGAAGCAGAGAAAAGGAAACCGATTTAGTAGTTTTTCCATTACTTCAGTCACCCTTAGTAGTAACAGATTCCAGATGTTTATAATCCTAAACAGGGACAGCTGATACATCGGAGAAGTGGGGGCGCAGCAAGCCCCACCCAGACTGCCAACAAGCCACACAACACAAAATACATAATAAAACAAAAACAAAGAAATAACCCCCCTTCCACAAACACATTTAAAAGGCCAAAGAATATTAATCAACCAAGGGCCTGGTTAAAGAGAAATATTTTTGTCCGGCGTCTAAAGATACATAGTGAAGGCACCAGGCAAGCCTCTCTGAAGAAAGCATTTCACAAATGGAGGGCCACTGCAGAAAAGGCCCGTTCTTGTGTTGCCACCCTCTGGACCTCTGATGGAGGAGGCACACAAAGAAGGGCTCAGATGATGATCACAGGGTCTGGATTGGTTCACATGGGAAGAGGCGTTCATGGGGGTATTGTGGTTATGAGCTTGTAAATTAACTTGTAAAGGAAGAACACTACAATTAATTTAGTTAGAGTCCCTGTGCTAAAGAACTGTTGTTATCCAGTGCTTTACATCTCTAGATCTTAAATATATCGGTCTTAAACCCAGCTCTAATTTGATACGATGTGTGTGAAACTAGTAGTAGCAGCAGCAGAGAGAGGCACATCCATCAAGTTCAATGAGGCCCAAATGACTATTTCAAGGCAGACACATTAGATGTGTGCAAATGGAAGCAACCACCAAGAAAATAAAGTAAACTTACATTTAGTCACCCTGATCCAATAAGGTTCAAATAGGCTGCAGTCTATGTGTGATATCCAAAGTCTTGAGTAGTCCCATTAATAGCACTGGACTTGAATTCAACAGGCCTGTTCCTTAACAATCAAAATTCATGCATTTGGTGCTGAGAGCCACACTGCAAGTGTTTCGTGAGAGCAGCAGAGAACTGGCAAAGTTGAGCTTCCATGCAGTTAGCACAAAATTTTCAGGAATGTTAAAGCTACCCAACTGCAATCAAGGGCAAATGTGGAGCAGGAGGTAAAATTTGAAAATAGGATGTGTCCCAGATACACTTTAACTTTTGCAAAGTTCCTACTCCACTTTACTTTCTCCCAATTATTTAAGTATTTCTTGCAGTGTCCCAAAAGCTACTTGAAACTGAGTTTAGGGGATGGAAATGCAGTCCTGCAGTTCCCTTGTGCTTCTTTCTGCTGTATCATCTTTGCCCTTTGCTGCCCTTGATATTTTAGAGTTCGGAAGGAGATGGAGGGGGGGTTTCCCCCACATCTTTAAAAACAGACCCTCAACAAAGCCTTCTCTCATTCTATCACTCTTCCCATTCTTCTTCTGAATGGCATCACTTGAAAATTATACCTCTATTTACAGGATTTAGTAACACATTAGGCTGGGTTTGTCTTTGCCCAAGTGTAAATGTTAGGTTCCAAGTTAAATTTCATGTAAATCGCCATGCCCTCCCAGGGCATTACCTAACATTACAGGCAATCTTTACTAAAGAATATACTGATGGAATTCACATGCTGGAAAACAACCATCAATATTTAAATTACGTCAAAGGCTTTCCAGTCACTGGTGTCTCGAATTTTCTCTCTAATCTCTCGCAAAAACAAACAAGAACAAATATTTGAAAACATCATGAGCATCCGTAGATAGAATGGCAAATTTACTATATGAGTTTGCCATTATCAATCTGTCTTGTGAAACAGAATTTGAGATGTGGGATGTCCATCCCCCCCATAGTTATACACGCTTTCAGAACTTGTTCTAAACTTTGAAAAATGAAGTGCCTAACATTTCAAAAAAGCAACAGAGTTCTATTTCCAGCAAGGCGGCAGCAACTGCATTGGAGAAGTGTTGCTAAAATACCTTTCTAAAAAGTGGTAGGTGTCCAAAAAAACATGACTAATGTGACCTAACCTAAAGTGGTAACACCACTCAGCCGCAGCACTGAGGAAACGGCATAGGAGGGATCTAACCAGAGGCATGCATAGAGTTGGGGGAGGGCGAGACAGGAAGGCAGCAATCAACTCCCCAGACCAGACTGTGAGAGGCAGGGCTAAAGTGAAATCCTAGCTAGAAGCAGAGCTGTACAATCCATGCAGATGTGCTCCAATACACTCTGGGAGGGAATTTTAGTATTTACTATACTGCACCACAAACTCAAAGCTGTGCCACTGCCCTTTCCAAATGAATCACTTAAATGATTTTCAGGAGATGTATCACTTTAAGATGTGTCTGGGGTGGAGGTTTCTGGAGTTCCTCTTCGTACATATTAGCTTTCATTATGGGTGCGAGTTTCCAGCCAAAATTGGAAAATACAAAGTAATGGACACCTAAGGGGTGTCATTATGGCTCAAAACTATGGCTCATTTAGCCACAAATTACGATTCCAGCAACCTACCAGACCAGCCTATAAACTCCTAAGCAGTAATTCTTTATTGTTATTAACACAACTCTTTGAGCACTCATGGTTCACAGGTCTCTCATATGCTTCACTCTTGCATTTTTGCTAGTTCTGCTGGGTGGGTCATGAAACTTGATCTATGATGCCACTGGCATGATCGTTAGCAGGCTCACTTTTTATTAAGTCTAACCATTTCCTGTTACAGTATTCACAGGTAAAACGTCTTGTACCAATGAGTTCCACAGATTAACTGTCTTTTGCATTAAAAAGTAAATTCATTTTAAATAAAGGCTTAAGCAGTTACGTTTTAAGAAGTGGTTACACCCTACCCCCACCCCACATAACACTATGCTACCATTGAGTGATTCTTAGTTACTGGCAACTTTTCTTTAAAGAAAAAAAAAACCGTATTAAATTCACAAACTTCTCTCCTCTTTTGCCACAAGTCTATTCAGAAGATTTGTAAAGATCAGGAACCCCCTTGCTAGATCAGACCATATCTAACCAGAGCAGGCTTTCTCAAACTTGGCCCTCCAGGTGTTTTGAGACTACAATCCCATCATCCCTGGCCACTGGTCCTGCTAGCTAGGGATCATCTGGAGGGCCGAGTTTGAGGAAGTCTGAACTAGAGTTTAGCATCTTGTCTCCCACAGAGACTTGCCAGAGGCCTTAGGACCACAAGCAGAATAACAGCCTCTGCTACTGCTGTACCCTAGCACAGTACAGTGGTACCTCAGGTTACATACGCTTCAGGTTACAGACTCCGCTAACCCAGAAATAGTGCTTCAGGTTAAGAACTTTGCTTCAGGATGAGAACAGAAATCGTGCTCCAGCAGCATGGCGGCAGCAGGAGGCCCCATTAGCTAAAGTGGTGCTTCAGGTTAAGAACAGTTTCAGGTTAAGTACGGACCTCCGGAATGAATTAAGTACTTAACCTGAGGTACCACTGTAACTCATAAGTATACTGCCTCTGAACCTGTAGGTAGCATATAAGCATTATGATGTGTCTTATCCCCTTTCAAAGCCATCAAAGCTAGTGGTCACCACTGTAACTTGCACAGTGAATGCCATGGTTTACTTATGTGCCATTTTAAAAACTACATTTTTTTTCTTGTTTCACTGGATGGCCCCAAATTCTAGAAGAAATGATGGGAAGAAAAAGCCCACCTTTCCCCATACATAATTTGAAATCCCTCTTGAATTGACAGAAACCTCTCCCCCCCCCCACCGCCTATAAAACAAACCAAAATAGCAGTGGTGGGACTGACTTGAGATGCATATATAATTTGGAACTGAGAAAGAAAAACGGAATTAGAGATCTAGCCTCAGAGCATAAAATGTTGGCTAGCAGACAAACGGGGTGAGGGAGGGCTGGGGAAGCTAAGTAGCAGGGAATATCTTTAATGATAATGTAAACATTGTTGGCTCTGCACTGATTTATTTCATCGAGGGCAATCAGTCCCAGAACACGACAATCCTTGCTACTGTTGTTCTAGTTAAAGTACAGTAGTAGAACATTAGCTTCTCCTGTATCAGCAACGAATCCATTCATGTGACAGGAACATGCAACCAAATGCCAGACATTTAACTACAGCTCTGCCCACTATGTGCATTCCACTCATACACAACCACGTTTTTGTGGGACACTGTGAAATAAATAGATAAATTGCCCTTCCCTTACTCGGGACTGCTGGAGCGAGGGAAGGTGGCCTTCGACCAATCAGTGGCGCTCCCTGCCTCTGCACCGATCCTGGCCAGCTGCTGCACGCACTGCCTGCCCTCAGGCAGGCTGTGCAGCAGCCCTGAGCAATTTCCAGGATGAGTCTCTCTCACCCCCCCCCTTCCCGCATGGCTTCCCTTTTAAGTGGGGTGCTCCCCAATTTAAGTGATTTCACTTATGTGTGCAGAGGCTCAGACCGTAACCCCTGCATAAGGGGAACGTCTGTAATTAGCAATGGCAACTGCTTGCAGAGACAACCAGGCCCAGATCAAGAATGTAATGCCCTTCCTTTGTAAATTTGCCTGTGCATGGCTGGAACATATGCAGACACTTAAGTCAATAGTGCTGCAGAAAACACTGTCATGCTGCAGTCCCAGCAGAAGGAGCAGCTACAAAGGAACACAGGAAAAGGCAGGAGACTCCCAACCACTTTCCTCTGGAACGAGTTATACTTCCCTGTTGTAGCTCCTAGATATCGATGCAGCACAGGACAAGCCTGGCAGTGCAATTCATAAGGCACTCTCCCAGGTGGAAACATGAATGCAGGGTTGTGCTCTACCAAATCTGCTGGGAGGCACAATAAATGCTAAGATAAAGTTACAATATTCACATAAAATATGATGTTTTATTATACTGACCTGATATCAAATTCATATGGACTACTGTCAATAGCTGCAATGCTCTTGACACCATTTATTTTTAAAAATATTAACTTTGAACCATTTACTTAGGAAACAAATGTACATTCCTGTAATAATAATAATAATAATAATAATAATAATAATTATACCCCGCCCATCTGGCTGGGTTTTCCCAGCCACTCTGGGCGGCTTCCAGCAGAATATTAAAATACAATGATTCATCCAGTCTTAAAAGTTTCCCCAAATAGGGCTGCCATCAGATGTCTTCTAAAAGTCCAATAGTTGTTTATTTCTTTGACATCTGCTGGGAGGGCGTTCCACAGGGCAGACGCCACTACTGAGAAGGCCCTCTGCCTGGTTCCCTGTAACTTTGCTTCTCACAGTGAGGAAAGTGCCAGAAGGCCCTCAGCGCTGGATCTCACATGTCCAGGCAGAACGATGAGGTTGGAAATGCTCCTTCAGGTATACTGGGCCGAGGCTGTTTAGGGCTTTAAAGGTCAGCACCAACACTTGGAATTGTACCCGGAAATGTACTGGGAGCCAATGTAGGTCTTTTAGGACTGGTGTTATGTGGTCCCGGCGGCCACTCCCAGTCACCAGTCTAGCTGCCGCATTCTGGATTAGTTGTAGTTTCCGAGTCACCTTCAAAGGTAGCCCCACATAGAGCGCATTGCAGTAGTCCAAGCGGGAGATAACCAGCGCGTGCACCACTCTGGCAAGACAGTCCATGGGCAGGTAGGGTCTCAGCCTGCGTACCAGATGGAGCTGGGAGACAGCTGCCCTGGACACAGAATTGACCTGCGCCTCCATGGACATCTGTGAGTCCAAAATAAAGAAAGCACATGCATTGTTTGATACCATATTGCAGAGATTCAGCACCAAAGAAACTGGACTGTCTTGATGTACAGTGCATCCCCACATAACAGTCTCCATCCACAGAAAAATTATGAGGATTGGAACATTAGGTCACAAAGCCCACCTCAGTTCTTTCCTTTCCTTTCAGGGATCTGAAGATCTAAATTACCCTATACTGGGGAAGAAGGACAAGCCAATGTTGTACTGATATAGCACAAAACTGACATGGAGAAGTTCTGAAATTTGACTTATTTGAGTTATTCCAAAGAAAAATGTGATCCAATCCAAGACTGAGTCGAGTTTCTTCTGCTTTCCACAATAGGTCAAATAGGCCAATGGAAAACAAAAGTAGCAATATACTTGGGGGTTTATAGCATAGTGGCAGCTAGGGGTGGGTGGATCTATCATTTTCGGTTTCTCAATTTTTCAATCTTAAATTAATTCTCTATATTTCCGCATCACCCTGCATTTTTAATAACAGTCCTCATAAAAATTCATCAACATTTTAGTGCAAATTTCTCCTGGTATATACATTTGCTTGCAATTTTGCCTAATATATGCATTTTTGCAAAGCAATTTCCCCTAAAATAATGCATTTTTGTGTTATTTTCAGTAATATGGAAATTTGTAGATGCATTTTTGTACTCATTACTTGGCAAGAGAAGGTTCGGAGAAGCTGCAAAATTAGAAGTGCAAATTTCAAAGAATGGCTGTGTTTTGGTAAATGCAAATTAGGTAAGTTAATCTTAAATGCAAACTGAATCCAGTTTCTCCCCCATCCCTAGAGGCAGCTCGACTGTATTGCACCAAAATAGGATCTTTGAAATCTGATCGTAACATTCCTTTCTAGTGATTTCATTATGGTTCAGTCTTTGGCAGCTGAAAACATGCATTTTTATCATCTGGAGATGGGCAGCCAGTGGTCTCATAGGATCTTGGTTTCAGAACTGTCTAGAAGCTGTAGTTTTAATCAATTCTCTCTAGTTCTCCTGAGTAAAAATGATGTCCTGTCAGCCAATGTGACCTCAAAAGCAACAGAACTATCTGTGTTGTTGTTGTTGTTGTTGTTTTAAGAGTTTAGTTATGCAGGATAATGCCTTTGCCAAAAAGACAAAGCAAAGTCCATGCATTGCACATCAGTTGGCTAAACAGCATATCAGATGGCTGAATCTGTATTGAAGTTTTTGAGCATTTAAAAAATGTGAACGCTGGAGCAAGACACGAACACTTCTGCACCACCCCCTTCAGCCAATACAAGTGGATTCTCTCTCCAATGTTTAGTGAAGCCAGGGCAACATCCGGTCCAGAGTTCCTGAAGAATGCTAAAAGGGGTGGGGGGAGCAGAGACAACAGTATACAATGCTGATGTGCTGCTCTTCATAAATAGAAAAAGAATGCTAGAAAAGTATTGCAGTTGTGCATATTGCCTCAAGGCTCTTTAAGGCCAGAATACAGCACACATAGATAGTTTAGCTGCAACTAGCTCCTATTCCACAACACATAGAAGCAAACAACACAAAGGCAAAAAGCCTCACTCCAGAAAACTACAAAAAAGCTTCAAGAAGAAATGAAACTTGATGTAAAGCACCAAACACACATCTGTGCTAACACATATGGAACAAAAGTCTACATTCTATTTTCTGATCTAGATGATCCCAAAGCTGCAGACCTGCACCAATGGGTAACAACCACTCCATCAATTTCTGCCTTATTTAAGCTCTACTCTCACCCTCAGGGCACAATAATTTCCACAAGCATCCTCTCTGACTTGTCTAGATTTTATTTCAGTCTGTTCTACTTAATCCTTCTGACCAGCTTTAAAACATACTGGTGAAGGACGGAAAAGGCTCCAGATATGTAATAGAGACTAATCAGCATATTGATGACAGCCAACGGCAAATCTCAGGAATATCTCTCCCAGGAGTTTAACTTACACATTTAAAAGCACTGGTGAAAGAACTAAACCTTGTGGAACAGCATGCACCAAGTTCCACTGGGTTGAATCTGTGTCTCCAAATATCCATGAGCAGATAATTCACCAGGACAATCTATGTATTCTCTGCCCCAAAATGAGGTCTGATACCAGACTAAATAGTGCATCTTTCCTCAATTATTTTGAAACACATCTGAAGTTGCTCTACTACCAACTGCTCAAACAACTTCTTTAAAGACTGGACACAGGCCTATAACTGGCTAGATCGTATTTCTTAAGGAACTGGGTTTGCTTTTTTAAAGGAAGTCCAAATCACTACTACTTTTACAAGAGAGATAGTCTTACCCTTCTTCAAAGGGGCATCTAGAATACATGATGATAATTTGCCAGTCCTGGCTGCCCAACTATTCAGTAAGTTGGAGTACGAACCTTGGGCCCTCAAGATGTTGCTGGATTCCAACACCTATCAGCCTCAAGTCAGCAAGGTCAGTGGTCAGGGTGATGGATGCTATAGTTCAACAACATCGGGAGAGCCACAGATTCACTCTTCCTGCTGAGCAAGTAACTGTTGTCTTCCATTTTCTGATTATTTCCTTTCAGCGAACACCAGAGCCTATGAAACACCAAGTGAGTGAAAAATCTGAATATTTACAGGAGAGGAGGCTACCTCTCTGTAGTTCCCAGCTACACACCTCCAGTTGCCACCTCTCCAGAGTAGTTTAACTGAGAAGAGGAAGAGAAGGAAACTTAGGTCTCCCATTTGCTATCCTAGGAAACTGCAACTTACTGCTGGATTCCTCCTTGTCCTACACAACTGCAATGGGGCAGAAGTTGGGGGGGGGGATCATGGGAACTGAGATATGGGTCTGGAAGGTAGCTAGCAGCAGGGCCACACAGATATGAGGTATTCCAACCCTAAAATGTTACCTGATGTAGCATGCCAGTTACAGCTTTCAGTGAGAGTCAGCCATGATCAAGATGACTCAGAAATATCTATTATGTATTCGACAGCAGAAGTTGTTAAAAGCTCCTCTGTAGATTACACACAAGGACCCCTAACCCTTACTTCTCTTTCCTGGAGGTTTCCAGCATTGCTCAATATTGCTTCTGTTAGCCTCCTGTTTTTCATGCACACCAGAGGCAGCTTCTCTGACAGTTTTCCAGTGACCCGATAAGAGACATCAACAAGCTTCTGTTGGCAAGTAGCCAGATCTTTGAGAGTGTCATATGTGCAGTGACAGCAGCAGTGAGACAGCAAAAGGGGCATGGGCTCAGGTGATGCATACCTGCATTTATCAGCTACAGGGCTACCACTTTTTAATCTATAAAATGGGCAGTCTAATTACATCAACTAAGGCAAAACTAGGAGTACATGCAACCATATACAGTGGTGCCTCGCAAGACGAAATTAATCCGTTCCGTGAGGCTCTTCGTATAGCGGTTTTTTCGTCTTGCGAAGCAAGCCCATTGACAGCTTAGCGGATTAGCGCTATTAGCGGTTTTTAGCGGATCAGCTGATAAGCGGCTTAGGGCTTAGGAAAAGGGGGGGGAAGGGAAAAAACCCCGCAGGAACTCGCAAGACATTTTCGTCTTGCGAAGCAAGCCCATAGGGAAATTCGTTTTGCGAAGCGCCTCCAAAACGGAAAACCCTTTCGTCTAGCGGGTTTTCCGTCTTGCGAGGCGTTCGTCTTGCGGGGCACCACTGTATAAGCAAGTGGTGGTTTCTTTTACATACCCTTATTAGCCAAAGCACAACTTCAAACTAAGTTTGGGTTTGTTTGTTTTTGGCATACAATGTTTGTGTAATTCAAAAACCTTCATGTGCTGCCTTAAGAAGCCCTTCCTCCCAAAACACAAATATATTTTTCGAACTGATGACACCAGGGATTTTATTCAGACAGACAGTTCTTCCTTCGCTGAAATATGGGTAACAAGCATCTACTTATTATGGGCAGAGCTCCAAAATATGAACAACTTAACATGGCCATAGTGCTACCAAATATCTGCAGTATACTGTAGTGTCCAACCATATAGAACAGGTTGGGAACCTGAAGGCCAGGGGCCAAATGAGGCCATCCAGGTCCTTCTATCTGGTTCTTGGGGCTTGTAGGGGGGCCCTCCACTCATGAGGGAATGCAACCCTCGGGCTAGAAAAAGGACAGCTCTGATTCTGATCCACTCTTAGCCATAAGCCTTCGGACCAGTCACTATTTTTCTGTCTTGCCTACCTCCCAGGGATGTTGTGTGGGTAAAATGGGCAGTGAGATAACATTCCATTTAACCTGGGAGAATTAAGAGGATGGGCTTTAAGGAGCTGAGACTGCAAATTATTGTATGTGTGAAAACCAAAACTCAGCAGAATACAAACAAAAATTATCATTGAGTGCTTTGTCTACTTTATTAACATTGATATTCAGCTGTTGAATAAGCTTCCAAAATAGTGTAAAAGCCGTTTTAGAATTTTGATTACATACCTGCATGGTTGATCTCTCACTGAAAAGATTAGCTAGTGAAATAATGAAGAGAAAAGGGCGGAAACATTGCACAAATAGAAAGGAACAATGTCCTACATATATGGGGGCGTGATCTTCCTCTAAATGTCAAATGCATTTAGCAATATTTCAAAAGCAATTCAAAAGCAATAATTTCCAACCTAGGTGGAGCCAGTTGCAAAATACTATTGCATCTAGTGCTCTGGTGGACTGGGATAAATATTTTTCTTCTGTGAGCAATCAGAAATATTAAACTGTTATGCTGTCTTACACTGTTTTGCATGTACATGTGTGGATGCTCCAAAGTCAATTGTAAATCTAGTTCCTTCAATGCTCCAATGGCTTCAACAAAACATTTTACTCATTCAGTTCCAATTCAATGCAACAGCTAGGTAAGTTTTAAAACTAACTTTCAAAGTCAACTGAACTAGGATTTCTGACCTAGCTGTTACAGCCCAGATGACCTTGTCTGTCTCTAACGTGGTTTAGCTAGTATGATATTGTGAACAAGAAATCTAATCTATCTCAAAGGACAGAAAAAGCAGAAAATATTGCACACTGCTTTGAATTCTTTAGCGGAAGGATAAAATAAAAATGCAACGTTTAAATGTTGGACTTGCTTCTAATCCCACAAGTGACAGTAAACCTAAGGCTAGGGTTTCACACAGACACCATACATGAACGTGGTGAGATTCTTGAGTGGTAACTTTGCACAAGTTCACACATGAAAGTTCATCATTCACTGATCAGGTGTTATCATCCAGTCTGATGCTCCTGCCACCACACCTACATCGAGCTGATCTCCACTACTATCCCTCTCAGCAAGCAGCAGCAATGCTCAGCATTGGGAAGTCAGGCATGTCCCACCAACAACACTGTTGAAAACTAAACAATAGTTTTCAACTGAGACAATTAAAACATTCTGTTGACTGCCTTCAAATACTCAGTAACTATGTGATGAAAAATCTGGAGATACTAAAAATTCTGCTAACCAGTTCAAAGGTTCTTTTCATACAATGAAATAAACCATGATATTTTCTCCTACTATTGTGTGAATGTTGCTAACATGGAGGGAAATGCAGAAGGATTTTTAACTTGAAAGTACATTTTAGCTAATATAGATTTTCCATTTGCATGGCAGCCCTATGTAAGCAAAACTCTTAGCCTAGTATGCAAAAATGGCATTCTTTCTGCATTTCCAGAGTTGGGTGCTGTACCGAAAATATGTTATGCAGCTGTATGAATGTGCCCTGAACAACATAACTTCAACTAGAAGCCCATTGTAAGTATCACTGCAGTAGCAATGTTTTTCATTAACTGATCTCTGTGTTGGCACTTCAGAAAATTATACAACAAAACAACACCATCACAAATTGGCTTATAAGTACTGTATAAATCAAATTTACTAGAATAATAGCTAGAATAGACTTATAACCATTCAAACAACAAACATACTAAGGTGCCATGTGCAAGACAAAGCCTGGAGATACTGTAAACATGGAGTGGATAAATGTACAACTCTATCTTAACAAGTTACATGTACAGTAAACGTTATAGACTGAATTAATGAACTGTTAAACAAGCAGCGTAAGTCCAATCACAGAACGGCAACCCCATACTGCCACAACGGCAAGAGTAGCACACTGGGGAATATGAAAAAGTTTTTCACAGCTGTTTCTCAAAGACTGAACTGGATGAGATGTTCTTCAATGGGTCTTGAGTTGGAAACACAAAGGCAAATCAAAGCCACCACCCTGGTGAGAATAACACAAGTGGGCAAAAGGAGACCTGTTCTCCGGATATATTACAGGTTTCGCTACATGCTACATCAGTCCGAAAAGCTGCATGGTACAAAATAGCACTCCAATTACAATGTGTGGTAAACCATAAAAATTAGAAAATATCAGTCTCATACTGTACCTTACCCAGTCATACAAAACAGTTTGCTCAGGATAAAGAAGGTATTCATAGGCACAGCTAGTGTTCAGACTCATAACAAGCAGTTAAATACAATACAGGTGTATAGAATCAATCACCACATGATTACATGGTTAAAGGTACAGCATCACTTTTCTGTTACAACCAAACAGCAGTATACATATTAACTCATACATAGCATCCTAGATCGAATTCAGTATTCAAACCCTTTGGACGTAAGGTTCCTAATTGAAATATTAATTTATACTCCTTTTGTAACAAGGCTCTTCGTATATCTACAGTTCTATAGGTAGTTTTTTAAAGGCCCACAAAATAAAAAAAACAACTCAGATCATTCTCTGTATAGCCTGCTTGCTGTCAATGCTGTACAGTATTAACGGGCGTCTAAACATATGTTATGTATTTTGGAGCTATGCTCAGAAATTCTGGTCTTGCAACAGTTCACAAATTGTTCAACTAAAAACTTTGTATATTGTATCCGCTGTGCTTGTGGGCTGTTATATGTTGGCAGTACCATTCGTGCAATTAGGACCAGATTTGCCTTCCTGTGATTGATCCATGTACACGGCTTTGTCTTTCCAACTCAAGACCCATTGAAGAACATCTCATCCAGTTCACACTTTGAAAAACAGCTCTGAAAAACTTTTTCATATTCCCCAGTGTGCTACCCTTGCCGTTGTGGTGGCATGGAGTTGCCATTCCATGATTGGACTTACGCTACTTGTTGAACGGTTCATTTATTCTGTCTGTATAACGTTTACTGTACATGTAACTTGTTAAGATAAGAGTTGTACATTTATCCGCTCCATGTTTACAGTATCTCCAGGCTTTATCTTGCACATGGCACCTTAGTATGTTTGTTGTTTGAATGGTTATAAGTCTATCTCTATTCTAGCTATTATTCTAGTAAATTTGGTTTATACTTGTAAGCCAGTTTGTGGTGTTATTGTTTTGTTGTATTATTATCATTGTCACCAGATTTGATACTTTGTGTATATACTTCAGAAAATTAAACAGGATTTTAAAGCAGACATATTGCTTTAAAGTTCAAGGTGAAAATAACCCTCAAAAAGTTCACCTTTCTACGACTCTTTCAAATGTATTTGTAGGAAATACATTATATTTTAAACTATAAGAGATCTGTCTACAATTCTTTTCTGTTTAAAGAAGATGGCAGAGCTTTTAAGAGCACGGCAAAATGAGTCATTAGCAAGGAACAGAACAAAACCACATTCACCTACAAACAACCTGAATATGAACTCATCTCACCACAGAGATGACCTGGCAACAGCTTACTGTGCTCTAACAAAATCCAGGATAGACTGCTGCAATGAATTATACATGGGGCTATCTCTGAAAAGTGTTTGTACTTTCAACAAATTTGGCAGCCAACCTTTTAACCAGCACTGGCTGCTACGAAAACGTTACTCCACTGGTTAAAGATTTGTCAATGGCTTCTGTGTTGTTTCTGAACTCAAGTAAAAGAAATGGTTGCAATATTTATAGTGCTAAACAGCTTGAACCACAATATGTAAAGACCATCTTCTGCCACATGAACCTGATTTGACAAATTATGTCAGCTTCTGGGGATCCTTCTCTTCAGAAATTAGGGAGATGACTATTAGAGAGATGGCCTTTTATTAAACTCTACATGCTTGCTTAAGGACGCAGGTGGCGCTGTGGGTTAAAGCCTCAGTGCCTAGGGCTTGCCAATCGAAAGGTCGGCGGTTCGAATCCCTGCGGCGGGGTGCGCTCCCGCTGCTCGGTCCCAGCGCCTGCCAACCTAGCAGTTCGAAAGCACCTCCGGGTGCAAGTAGATAAATAGGGACCGCTTACCAGCGGGAAGGTAAACGGCGTTTCCGTGTGTGGCTCTGGCTCTGGCTCTGGCCAGAGCAGCGATGTCACGCTGGCCACGTGACCCGGAAGTGTCTCCGGACAGCGCTGGCCCCTGGCCTCTTAAGTGAGATGGGCGCACAACCCCAGAGTCTGTCAAGACTGGCCCGTACGGGCAGGGGTACCTTTACCTTTACCTTTACATGCTTGCTTCATGCCTTCATTGCTCTCTTTTGGGAGCCAGGGAGTAGTCTGTCCTATTCTCCCGTACTTTTAGGAGTTCTCTTTTTTTTTACTGCTCTTCTGGTCTAATGAATTTATTAAAATTTATAAATTTTGGAATTACAAAGAGAGGCCAGAACAAAAGACTCGGAAATATTAGGACTGGGACCACCTGACTTAGGAAGAACTCTCTTGGGACTGGACCAACGGAAAGAGATACCGCCGACAAACCAAGAGCAACTTCTAGGAGCAACTGGTGGAACATCAGAATAACAACAACATGTCTCTGCAGATGTTAACTTGGAATGTTCGAGGTTTGAACTCCCCCAGCAAAAGGAAGAGGATTTTTC
This sequence comes from Podarcis cretensis, assembly GCF_951804945.1. Taxonomy (NCBI): domain Eukaryota; kingdom Metazoa; phylum Chordata; class Lepidosauria; order Squamata; family Lacertidae; genus Podarcis; species Podarcis cretensis. Next base: position 19,385,515 of record NC_137175.1, read on the forward strand.
ATATTCTGAAAAAGGAACAATTGGACCTAATTTGCCTACAAGAAACACATATAACAAGACTCCAAAGGAAATTATTGATAAGTAAAAAGTTAGGCCAAGACTTTATTTCATCAGACAAAGTAAAAAAAAGAGGAGTTGTGATCTACGCAAAAGAGAAATTATCACCAAAGTTTCTCCTTAAAGATGAACATGGACGATTTGTGGCAATTGAAATACAATTCCAAGGAGAGAAATTAGTAATAATTGGAGTCTATGCACCTAATGAGGGGAAATCAGAGTTTTATAAGAAACTGCATGAGACGTTAATGGACTTTATAGATCGAAATATCATTTTGATGGGAGATATGAATGGCGTTGTCTCGACATATATGGATAAATCTGAAAGACAAGTAGTCACAAAAGATGGAAGACTACCAAAGACCTTTTTTGAATTGACAGACAATATGGACTTGATTGATATTTGGAGAACTAAAAATCCCCTAGGTAGAGAGGGGACCTTCTTCTCTGAAGCCAATTTGACCTGGACTAGAATAGACCAAATTTGGATTACAAGAGGGATGGCACCCAAGATTCGAAAGGTGGAAATCTGCCCCAAATCTGCTCCGACCATAACCCAGTGAAGATGGATATGAAACTAACACCCACTGGTTCCTTTAGATGGAGAATGAATGACACCTTGTTTAGAGACTCTGAAATTGTGAAAAAGGCCCAAAAAACACTAAAAGACTACTTTGAGATAAATTTGAAGACTACCGTGGAGAAAAGAGTAATCTGGGATGCAAGTAAAGCCGTAATGAGGGGGTTTTTGATCCAGCAAAATGCTATAAAGAGGAAACTTCAAGAGGAGAAGAAAGAAAAGATTTTAGAGAAAATTAGAGAAGGCGAGAAGAGATTAAGGACTAAACCTAAGTCACAGGACATTCTACGAGAAATTAAATTACATCAGGCACAATATTTGAAAATGGTTAACCAGGATATAGAATGGAAAATTAAACAAATGAGACAAAAAACCTTCGAATCGGCCAATAAGTGTGGAAAGCTGCTAGCTTGGCAGCTGAAGAAAAGACAGAAATTAAATACTGTTACCAATCTTGAAGTAAATGGACGAAATATACAAAACCCACGGGAGATTCAAGACTGCTTCCAGAGATACTTTAAACAACTGTATTCACAAGGGCCACAGAATGAGATCAAAATCGAGAAATTCTTGGAAACAAATGGATTACAAAAAATTTCTCAAGAGAATAAATTAATACTGAACGACAAAATTTCTGAACAGGAGGTTGAAGGTGCCATTAAGAACCTGCAATTAGGCAAGTCTCCAGGCCCGGATGGGCTAACCTCCAAATACTACAAAGACATGAAAGATTACTTAATTCAACCTCTAATGGAGGTTGGCAATGAAATTATGGAAGGGAAAAGAGCGCCGGAGTCGTGGAAAGAAGCTTACATCACGCTTATACCGAAAAATGAGATAGAAAAGACACAACTAAAGAACTACCGCCCCATATCCCTACTTAATGTGGATTATAAAATTTATGCTGATATTTTAGCTAGAAGATTGAAAAAAGTTTTAGCAACAATGATTCATAAAGACCAAGCTGGCTTTCTCCCAGGCAGACAATTGTCAAATAACACGAGAAATTTAATTGACATTTTAGAAAAGCTACAAGTTAATATAAATACAAAAGCTGTTTTAATATTTATTGATGCGGAGAAAGCCTTTGACAATATTTCGTGGAGCTTTATGAGGAAAAATTTGCAAGGGATGGGGGTTGGAGAAAGGTTTGGAAACGGTATAGGCGCGATTTACTCAGAACAGAAGGCGAAATTAATAGTGAATAATGCAGTAACGGAAGAAGTTAAGATAGAGAAAGGGACACGACAAGGCTGCCCAATTTCCCCTTTGCTTTTCATTTCAGTCCTGGAGGTCTTGCTGAATATGATTAGAAGGGACCAACAGATTCAGGGTATACAGGTCGGAGTTAAACACTATAAACTTAAAGCTTATGCAGATGACCTAGTACTGACGCTACAGGAGCCAATCCCTAGTTCTAAAAGAGCACTGGAAATAATACAAGAATTTGGTCGGGTGGCAGGTTTCAAATTGAATAAATCAAAAACTATGGTTTTAGAGAAAAATTTGACAGCAGTAGAGAAGGAAAGGTTTCAGGAAGAAACAGGTTTAATATTGGTGAAAAAAGTGAAATATCTAGGGGTGAACTTGACTTCGAAGAATGTAAATTTATTTAAAGATAATTATGAGAAGTGTTGGTCAGAAGTGAAAAAAGATCTTGAAATTTGGACAAACTTGAAACTTTCCTTACTGGGTAGAATTGCTGTTATCAAAATGAATGTATTGCCAAGAATGTTGTTTTTGTTTCAGACGCTACAAATCATTGACAAAATGGACTGTTTTGAGAAGTGGCAAAAAGAAATTTCTAGATTTGTCTGGCAGGGCAAAAAGCCCAGAATAAAATACAAAATTCTTACTGACGCAAAGGAAAGAGGGGGGTTTGCCCTGCCGGACTTCAAGTTATATTATGAAGCAGCAGCTTTTTGCTGGTTGAAGGATTGGCTACTTCTTGAAAACACGGATATTTTGGATCTGGAAGGATATGATAACGTTTTTGGGTGGCATGCATACTTGTGGTACGGTAAGGCTAAAGTGTACAAGACATTTAAAAACCATATTGTCAGGAAAGCATTGTTTAATGTCTGGATGAAATACAAAGATTTATTGGAAAATAAAACCCCTAGGTGGCTCTCACCTATGGAAGCAAAGGCCTTAAAAAAGCTTAATATGGAATCTAACTGGCCAAAATATTGGGAAATTCTGGAGCAGGAGGGAGATAAAATAAAATTGCAAAGCTATGAGAAACTTAAGGATAAGGTGCGAGACTGGTTACATTATTTTCAAATAAGAGAGGCCTATCATTTGGACAGGAAAATTGGTTTCCAGGTGGAAAAATCAAAGTTGGAAACAGAATTGTTAGAACCCAATGCTAAGATATTGTCGAGAATGTATAACTTGCTGTTGAAGTGGAATACTGAGGATGAAACGGTAAAATCTGCTATGATAAAATGGGCACAAGACGTTGGTCATAACATTATGTTTGTTGACTGGGAACAGTTGTGGACCACCGGTATGAAATTCACGGCATGTAATGCCTTAAGAGAGAATATTATGAAAATGATATATAGGTGGTACATGACCCCAGTCAAACTTGCAAAAATCTACCATTTGCCCGATAATAAATGTTGGAAATGCAAAGAAACTGAAGGGACATTCTTTCACCTTTGGTGGACGTGCCCAAGGATCAAGGCTTTCTGGGAGATGATTTATAATGAACTGAAAAAGGTATTTAAGTATACCTTCTTGAAGAAACCAGAGGCCTTTCTTCTGGGCATGGTCGGCCAATTGGTGCCAAAGAAGGATAGAACTTTCTTTATGTACGCTACAGCAGCAGCAAGAATACTCATCGCAAAGTATTGGAAGACACAAGATCTACCCACTCTGGAAGAATGGCAGATGCAAGTAATAGACTATATGGAACTGGCTGAAATGACCGGCAGAATTCGAGATCAAGGAGAAGAGCAGGTGGAAGAGGACTGGAAGAAGTTTAAAGTCTATTTACAAAAACACTGTAAAATCTTTGAAGGTTGAGGACATTGAAAAGGAAAGAAGGGGTTCTAGTGACTGAGTTAAATAAGAGCACAAAGGGAGGGATCAAGAATCAAAATGAACAAAGATTGAGCTTGCTGAACTAATTATTAAATAGAATACAAGATCGGGAGGCGGGTGGAAGTAAGGAAAATAAGGTTTTGAAGGTTATAATTGGAAAGTGAGGGATTTTTTTTTGTTTTTATATGTTAAAATCTCCTTTTTTCTCTTCTTTTTTTTTGTCTATGTTTTCTTTTCTTTTGTAATGTTTGTGAAAATTTTTCTTTTTGTAATGTTTGTGAAAATTTGCTTTTTTGTTCTTTTTTGTGAAAAATGCAATAAAAATTATTTAAAAAAAAAAATTTATAAATTTTGTTTCATTTCTATTAGGTTTTATCTTCATAAGGGCTTTCTTTAGATGAAAGGTGGGATAAAAAATTGTAAATAAATAGATAATAGTTTCTTGGGCTGCCATTGCAATGCCTGCACACAACTTGGCATGGAAAGAGACTAATCTGATGATTAAGAAATGGAGGTGTGTAAGGTACATAACTCAAGATTACTTGGGTAAGTGATATGAGCCATCTTTTTGTGGTCAAAATAGAGGTTGTATCCCAATGTCTCAGGTTCATGAACTGCTGCGCACTTGAATTCTAGCAGTGGTATGATGGACCAAATAATCATTTTGTCGGCACTTAAGATGTAAGTGGGAGGTGCATTTGAGGCCACAAATTGCAATTCTAAACAGGGCTCCATGTCTCTAAAAGTGATTCTCCACCCACTGTCAAAAAGCATCAATTCCAGGGAAGAAAGAAGCACATAGCAACATTCCACAACTCCCTGTTAGCAGTTAATAATTTCATTGTTTTATTCCACTGTATGCAAACCACTCTGGGAGCCCTTTTTTGGCTGAAGATTGGTTTAAATGCTCTAAATAAATATATAAATAAATATATATATAAATATAAACAAAGAGTAACACCAGATGAATGGGATAACTGTAAGGAGGTTATTTCAACAGGCATCCCCCCCCTCCTCCAATGCATCACAGAACTTTGACACTTACTTTTTTAAATGAAGGTGTAGCTACTGAGCCAAACAGCTTCTGCACAGTGTAGGGAAAGATGGCATGAGCCTTCTCCGCCTCAAGGACTTGTTCTTCTAGGAAAGAGACATGGTGTCCTGCCATTTTCACAAATGCCTAGAAATGCCAGAAGAGAATAATAATAATAATAATAATAATAATAATTTATACCCTGCCCATCTGGGCGGCTTCCAACAAAATATTAAAATACAATGGTCTGTTAAACATTAAAAGCTTCCCTAAACAAAAATAAAGCTAAACAGTCTCTTTTTTAACTTGGTTTCAGTGCTGCCCCAGTTTTATATCCCAGCTTTAAGAACATCTCTCCAGGGTCCCTGGTTCCTCCAATAACTCAGAGTAGTTTTTTGTGAGCAACGGTCATGCTAAATCAATGCACGACATGTGAAATGAAGAGGGCTGTACCAATTCTCCTCCTAGTCCAAGCAAAATTACTATGTATACAACAGAAAATAATACTTAGAATTTATTGGCCTCCACTACATCTGTACAGAAAAGGATTGTCGAAAACAGCATTTTCTTGGAGATGTAATAAGGATAGTGCTTCTTTGAAATACATGTTTTTACAATGTCCTATACTTACTAGGTTTTGGGAGAAAATAGTGGATTATGTAAACGGGAGTGTATGAAAAAAGCTAAAATGTTCAGAGGATAATATTCTTTTGAACTACATACCTACTATATGGAATTTGACAACTGGACATTAATATTAATAATAATACCTTAAAGCATATATAAAAGCATAATAAAAACATCAAGCATTAAAAACCTCCTGATTCTCCTTGACATCTGATGGGAGGGCATTTCACAGCGAGGGTGCCACTACCAAGAAGGCCCTCTGTCTGGCTCCAAGTAACTTCGCTTCTCACAGTGAGGGAACCAGCAGAAGACCCTTGGAGGACGACCTCAGTGTCCGGGCTGAGCAATTAATGAATTCATCAATGAATTCCCTGTGCCCTTACTATGGCCAAAAGACTGGTATTGCTGAACTAGAAAGATAAATGTGCAGATCCATTTATTAAAAGGACTGAAGATCTAACTACACTTGCCACCTATGAGTGGATTGCTTACAGATGTAGACTTTTGCATGGGCACATTCAAATGCTTTAATTAACTATGCAAATCTAATAGAATATAATAAGAAATGCAAATAGGTTCCTTCAACTATCATACACATAAATAATACTAACTTTCCAAACTCAATTGTGCTAGGAAGAATTTCCATCAGTGCACGCAGAGGTTGGGTTTGAAATTTAAGAATTTACAGTCCTGATAACACAAAGACTTCTGAGTCACTTAAAGTGATATTAAACAATGCCATATGTATATTGCCATGTTTTGCTGCAGAAGCAGACTTCCTCACAGCCATTACAAGAATGTGGCTTGTTAAAAAGAGAACATAATTCTGTTAAGTCACACAACCTTCCCTCACATAAACACCCGGCATTCACAACACACATGCACTGTGGAAGAGAGAAGCAAGCAAATTTGCTATCTAATAGAGTAAAAGAAGATGTATGAATGTTTGTGTGTATACAATACTTTATCTGTGTTCATTTATATTAACACACACAATCCTCATAATAATGCACACATGCCCATCACTCAACAAAACCATTCACACGCAACTACAGTAGTACCTCGGGTTAAGTACTTAATTCGTTCTGGAAGTCCGTTCTTAACCTGAAGCACCACTTTAGCTAATGGGGCCTCCTGCTGCTGCCGCGCCGCCGGAGCACGATTACTGTCCCCATCCTGAAGCAAAGTTCTTAACCCAAGGTACTATTTCTGGGTTAGCGGAGTCTGTAACCTGAAGTGTATGTAACCCGAGGTACCACTGTATCACATACATAGAACATTCACATTTTCAGTCTATCAGTTGACTTCAGGATTGGTTCAGCAGAGAAGACATCAGGTAGCACAAATGAACTGTACACTCCTCAAAGTGCCCTTGGGCCCTGTATGTAAATTCTAACACTTCTGAGTAGTTAGAATATTTATAAATGTCCCATGGATGAATCAATGGCCTAAGAGGTCTCATTTCAATCTACTGAAACCAGAGTTCTTGTAGCCAATAGCTATGAAGATTTTAAAGACTGCAGATTGTATTTACCTGAGTTTTTATTACCTGGTTTTTTTTTGGGGGGGGGAGGCTGACAAAAGCATTATATTACTGCAACTCTGCATGTTCTAGGCTTTAGTTTGATGCTTCACTGACGTCGTCACAGCATTCAAAAAACATGCAACAAGAATTAAAAGTTTCATCGTGTCAGTCCTGCAGAGAGCTGAATAATGTTTTCCTGTTTCTAGGCATGTGCACCAGATTTCTAGGCTCACTTTTAAATCTTCAACACAAACGCAGAAAAGAACTTTCACATGCATAATCTTCGGGACAATTACTTGATGTGATAACAAACCTCAAGCTTATCCACTTTGGTATAGATGCTGTTCATTTCTATCACCTTGGCTTTAATTAGTGGAATTGCCTCATCCAAGAGTTGGGATGTATTGCTTCTAATCTGTATAGACAAAGGGAGAAAAATCTGTATCAGAAAGCACTAACAATAAATACCAGACATATTTCACTCACTATTTAGAAACTGAAGTACTATTACTGTGTTTTATTTATTATATCAGTACTGTGCACTTTCCTTAAGAAAGTTAGCTTATACGTACAAATCTCCTGATGGCCTCCCGTTCAGTCCACACCTACATATCCTCAATGATGCTACAGTATCAAGTGCTCCGTTATGAATTGAGAACCACGAAAATATTCTCCAGATGTTGCTGCACTACATCTCCTGTTACTTGATGGGAGTACAACGTTGAGAGGACCACTGTTTCCCTACCTTTGCTTTTGAATCTGGGCACATGCATTTGCAACAAAAAACACATGTTTTCACACAATAATATAGATATTAGGTTTTCCGTTCACCCTTGTAGGAGAATGAATGCCATGTGTATCAAGTGACCATTGGGCTTCTCTAACTGACAATTAGTTGCCTTCAAAGCTATCCAGTGAAGACTCTGCATAATGCTAAGATAACATATTCTTTACTATAGCACTGCGGAACCTGAAGCACTCCAGATGTTGTCAGACTCCAGCTTCCATCTGTTCCACCTAGCATGGCCAATGGTCAGGGATAGTGGGCGTTGTCAGTGGCGTAGCGTGGGGGTGCAGGGGGGGCCGGCCGCACCGGCCGCAACATCTGGGGGTTAGGGTTAGGGGGCGCAAATCCACGGGTTAGGGGGCGCAAATTACTTGCCTTGCCCCGGGTGCTGACAACCCACGCTACGCCACTGGCCGTTGTAGTCATACAACATCTGGAGGGCCTCCCATTTCCCACCCTGCTTTACACCAACAAAAGATGAAGCAGACAAAGGTGGTATCATCACCATTTGACATCCCTTTGACCCAGGTCTTTGTTGTCCAAACATTTACAAAAGCAACAGAGCACTTCATGGAATAAACAAAGTTATGACGGCATAAACCATGGATAGGCAAACTAAGGCCCAGGGGCTGGATCTGGCCCAATCACCTTCTCAATCTGGCCCACGGATGGTCCAAGAATCAGTGTGTTTTTACATGAGTAGAATGTGTCCTTTTATTTTAAATGCATCTCTGGGTTATTTGTGGGGCTGGTGTTGTTACATGAGTAGAATGTGTCCTTTTATTTAAAATGCATCTCTGGGTTATTTGTGGGGCATAGGAATTAGTTCATCCCCCCGCCCCCCACCGCCAAAAAAATATATAGTCCAGCCCCCCACAAGGTCTGAGGGACAGTGGACGGGCCCCCTGCTGAAAAAGTTTGCTGACCCCTGGCATAAACTCTAATCCATGAAATTTTATGCTATAATAAAAATGTTAGTATTTGAGGTGCTTCAGAACTCTGTTGTTTTTGCAGCAGCAAACAAGCATGGCTAATTCTCTGGAAATATTTAAAAATCATTGGTTCAAGGACAAGGAAACGGAGCAGAGGTTAGAAACTGAGCCTTAATTTACCAAAGATAAGCAAGCGAAGGTTGCTTGTTAATGTTGAAAGAAGCAACCTCAAAAGGCCTTTTGCAAAGCCAACGTAAGTTTGAAATGTAGACAAAACAAGCAGATATTAATCTACAGAAGAACACTAAAGGTAAGCCCTAGAAGGTCAAAACAGGCATCTTCCTCCAGATGCAGAAATATATAAGAATCAAAGAATGATAGAATTATACTGTTGGAAGGGACCACGAGGATCATCTAGTTCAACCTCCTACAATGCAGAAATCTGTTCCTCAAGAAATAGAACACCTTTTTGCTAGAGAATAGCAGGTTGAATTAAGAACCATACCAACAAAGAAACCAACATAGAAATATGCAGCAAGCCCTTATTTACTCCTCACGCTTGCACCCCCTTTGCTAAAAAAGAAATTCCATTCTATCCTCCCCTCTTAGATAAAGAGAGAGTGTTGTGAACTCTGATGGGATCTTTTCTCCTCTCCTCTCCTCCCTTCCCCCATGGCAGGTTCTTGAAAAATAACATAATCCCTTTTCCCCGGGAGTAACCAAAACAAACTGAGCAAGGTAGGTCCTCCTAACTACCCCAATTGGTATTGGGTGGGTGGGTGAGAAGAGAGCAGAGGGTTCTGTGTTTATCAGGGAAACAACCAGTATGAAGAAGTTGCCACTACTACATGAGGGAGGATGCCTTTGATTTTTTTTATAAAAAGGAGGTGATCTGTCACTTCAAAATACTTTTAGAAAAACATACTTTTGTTTCTTCTTGCCCACATTATTTTTGTCCCACTGATCTGACACAGGATGAGAGAAGGCAGTAAAGTCTTTGTGTGTGCTGGTGCATGTGTCTGCCTGTGTTGAGACAGAATGACGGTTCTATTTTCCCTTTCCTCTTTTGTGTCTACATATTTCCCGCAGTGAGCCTCAAGCTTGCACACACTGCCCTTCCCAGCCAGCATGGCTGCAACAATTACTCTGGACATTTTCACTTCTGTTTTAGACCAACCAGTTTGCTGTGACATTCACACTCAGGAAACCTCGGATACAGTGGAACCTCGGGTTACGTACCGTCCTCCTTACAAATGCTTCGGGTAACGAGCTCCGCTAACCCGGAAGTAGATGTCCCTAGTTGCGAACTTTGCCCCGGGATGCGAGCGGAAGTCGTGTGCCAGAGATGCAGCAGCAGCGCCTCATGTTAAGAACGGTTTTGGCTTAAGAACGGACCTCCTGAACGAATTAAGTTCGTAACCAGAGGTACTACTGTAGTCTTAATTACACAAGACTGGCTCACATGTAACACTAAAAGAGCCTTCACAGATCCAGCGGCCTCCTGACGTTTTGGTCTACAGATCCCAGTTGGCGAACCCTATGCCAAACCATCAGGAGGGAACCAAAAAAAATGAAAGCGAAGATGTAGAGATCCCAAAACATGACTGATGGATGACCAGATGGGCTTAGGTATAAAACAACCTAGTGTGCCATTCTATATCTAAACCCTTCTGCTTCGTAGATTAAATGAAATAAGTCTCACCAGGTTTACTATGTTCAGCAAATCTAGCTTCCCTGGGCTAGAAATCATTACATCAGTAGGCTGTTTTTTAAAACCCTCAAAACATGAGACTTTGCTGATTAGTTCTGTTTCACACACCCTGCTGATCAAGGCTCTCACATCTACAAATACGTGAATTTGATAAAAATGTATGGCCGTGTAAAGAAAATCTGATGTCATACATGTCTAATGTGATGGATCTCATTTTATATATTTATATAACCAGCACTCTCAGTTCAGCCACATCTTTGCCCAAAGATTGTTTGAAGTTAGGATTCTCATAAATCACAGGAACCAACAAATTTATGCAAATATATAAAGAATCATTGAGCCCAATAACTGTAACAACTAAACATACCTAGAGAAGCAGGATACCGAAAGCAGTGAAACAAATTAATGTAGAATGTTTTATTGACTCACTAATTAAAACGATGCATCCATTTCTTCATGACAACAAACAGAAGGCTATAAATTCCTTGGTTTGTTTTTATGTGCAAAAATTGGAATGAATCTGAAAGATGACATGAAATTTTATTGGATACTATTTCATACACTGCTGAAAGGAAGCTGCCACTACAGGTATTTAGCACTGCCAAGCACTAATTCAGCAGACTATGCATAATGCTTTGATGCTGCCATAGCAAGTCAATAATTTGTACACAGCCTAATTATTCATACTTCAGATTCTCTAAAAATGTTTTCATGGGTAAAGCAAAGATGAAGCAAGCAAACAAACCCCCATTGAGGAAAGGGGTTTTTTTGGGGGGGGGGTCTCGAGGGAGCACTCAGTTTATTGAACCAACTTAAGTGATTTTTGAAAGTTTTAAATAGCTGAAATGCCAATAAAATGAAGTGTACCTCAAAACTCAGTATAGGCAAAAGTTTCAGTTAAACATTCCCTATAGGGAAAATGAAAAAAGAAGTGGCTATTCCTTCAGTGGCCCTGAAACTTGCAAAAATATTACAGAGCCACAAACTCTAACCATTTTGTTTGAACAGTTCCAAGCTTGAAACTTAAAGCACTATAATAAGATAGATCAGAATAAACCTTTGGCCACTTGCAGAGTTGAATCAATTTTCCGCATTCATTGAAATATTAAATCAGTAACATGGGAGTAAGCAACATTGCCCCTGTTCCAGCTATTATGAGCAACATAACTTTAAAGTCCCAAGAATAGTGGTTTGCGCAATTCCAAGCACTGGTACTTACCTTTAAAGGCAGCCCTACATGGCTTGGGACCTGGATAATGCTTTCACCTACATCAACCAGCCTGTACACTAAAATCTTCCCCAAAGGCCTTCCTCTAGGTGCTGCCGCCACCATTTGAAGCAAATGGGAGAGGGCCATTTTGGTTGTGACGAGTCGCTTACAGAGCCCTCTCCCTATGGAGGTTTGCCTGGCAAGAATGCAGATGTCGTTTAGATTCCCAGGCTTTTAACCTCCACTGTAATTTTCTCCTGCTGCAATAGTCAGTGTTGCCTTCTACTGTTTTTGCTTGTTACTGTTAAGCAAAATTTAGGAATGAAGGCAGTGTAAAAATGCTGTCTGCATGTGATAGTGCTGAAAACAATGGCAAAACTGCACTGGAAACCAAAAATCAGATTTAAAAACAAGCAGGATTTTAATTTACTCACCTATGGAGAGTTGTTTTGTTTCTTCAAATCACACAACTGTTTTCCGGCTTATGTAAACATTTAGACTAGTATCACAACCCTATCCATGATTACTCAAAAGTATCCTCCATTCAATTCAGTGAGGCTTACTTCCAGATAAGTGGGAAATAAGGATTTTGTGAGCTGCAACTGTCACAGGGAATTTAGATGTGGCAGAAGCCAGATACAGTGGTACCTTGGATTAAGTACTTAATTCGTTCTGGAGGTCCGTTCTTAACCTGAAACTGTTCTTAACCTGGAGCACCACTTTAGCTAATGGGGCCTCCTGCTGCCGCCGCGCCGCTGAAATACGATTTCTGTTCTCATCCTGAAGCAAAGTTCTTAACCTGAAGCACTATTTCTGGGTTAGTGGAGTCTGTAACCTGAAGCGTATATAACCTGAAGCGTATGTAACCCGAGGTACCACTGTATCAATAGTTGAACAGAAGACTAACTTACTGTTTCAGCATACAGCGGTACCTCTGGTTACGTACTTAATTTGTTCTGGAAGTCCGTTCTTAACCTGAAACCGTTCTTAACCTGAGGTACCACTTTAGCTAATGGGGCCTCCCACTGCTGCCGGGCCGCCACGCGATTTCTGTTCTCATCCTGAGGTAAAGTTCTTAACCCGAGGTACTACTTCCAGGTTAGCGGAGTCTGTAACCCAAAGCGTTTGTAACCCGAGGTACCACCATACTAATTATGTTACAAAAATATTTGATGTCTTTCTTGGGAAGAGCTGCTGCAGCATTGCTGCTTTGGGTGGGTTCGAGACATGTCATAATTTTCTTCATTTGCACTTTCCTAACTAATTCCTATTAAAAAGGGGCCAAGTTGGGCTGCTGTGACAACATATAGCAATTCCACTTCTCCTAAGCATTTCCAATCGCACTGCATATACTGCAGTGGTGAGGAAAGATGCTGATAGCATTCTTATCAATTGCAGCTTATCACTATTTTGTTGTCTCAAATGAGTTTGCGCCTTGTGGCAACCAGAAGACTGCATCATTATCAAAGCTATTATTCAGCCACCCCACCCCAAGTCTTAAACCATCAACTGGGGGGGACGCCAATCATCATGACAGGTCAGCATGGAACCTTCTGAGAAATGTGTTTTGCGACCCCACCAAATAATAAGGGCAGCAGTGCTAACAAGCAACTTTTCCCAAAATGACCTTTAGGTCTGTTGTACTGAATGCCACCGGACTTTAACCTCTCTGGAAATCTAGAAGAGGGAACATACAGAATGGGGTGTATGGGTGTGTGTGAGATGAACCTGTCAGAGTGCTTAAACAACAAAAGCCAGAAAGGCATGGGGATGATCTAGGTTCCTCGATGTGCGTGTGTGTGTTGTAAGGAGCACATTAAATTTACAAGCAGAGAGCACTAGTCTAGGCCCTTAAATATCAGTGCGCCAGAGTGCCACCTTGTGGCTAAACCATCGCTGTAATAAAAAACCATTTCAGGGAAGGTTGTAATCAAGATGGCTGCCTCGGGAAGAGAGAGAGAGAGAGAGAGAGCGTGTTCCCTCCCTCCCGTCACCACAGCTGCCTGCTGCCTTGCCTGAGCTGCCTGCATGGCTTCTGAAACACTCACAAGATGGCCTCCACAGGAGCCAAACAGAGACAACAGTTACAGTGTTCAAGGTCTACAGAGGTGGAGCTAAGTACATACCAGATCAGTCATGCCACAGAACTCATCCAGTCTTATTAACATCTCTTCTATAGACTCCTCTATTTCTTTCACCTGGAAACAAACAAACAATTTTAAGGAAGTTGCATCTATGAAAGAGCGAGGCGATCGCCTTCCAAGAATAGACATTAGCACGGTCTGCATTTCAATAAAGTTCAGCAATGCCACTCAGCTATTAAAAATAAACGCTGGTAATCAAATAAAATAATCATCTGCCATTTAGCAATTAAGTGTCACGCACAGGCACGCGGGCACAAAATCAAGGTTTTTCAAGAAATAGGCTACATTTTCAAAACGGATCGCCTCTGAAGTTTCAAGACTGCCCATGGCAATTCTCAAGCATACAATACCTTCAAATTTTGAAAAAACAAAATAAAAAATTCCTTCCAGTAGCACCTTAAAGACCAGCTAAGTTAGGTTAACTAAGTTAAAGACCAACTCAGAAGGGTGGTGGGATTGGGTGATTGGCAGATAGCTGTGATGAGCCTGTTGACGACTCTTAACGACTGCCAATCACCCAATCCCACCACCCTTCTGAGTAATACCCCTCCCCACCTTCTCACTATATAGAAGGGTCTGGTGACTTCTGTTTCAGTGTATCTGAAGAAGTGTGCATGCACACGAAAGCTCATACCAAGAACTAACTTAGTTGGTCTTTAAGGTGCTACTGGAAGGAATTTTTTATTTTGTTTTGACTATGGCAGACCAACACGGCTACCTATCTGTAACTTCAAATTTTGAGTATTTCCTGCTTGGACAGTCTGCACACATTATAGTTGGTACGTTGCTGAGACATAGGTCTACTGTCTGAGAACAGATCAATTTTTAAAAATGGAAATCACATTTAAGTTGATGGTGCTTTTAAAGAACCCAAATTATTTCTCCATTTTACAGCGATCACTCTTGAGAGCAATTTTAGACAAATACAAATCTTAGTTGAGTTTTTAAACTTGGATGTTCACTTCTTTCAGAGTGGGATTTCCAAGGAAGTATTTCTATTGTATAGTTAGCAAAAGCAACAGAAACTCTTGGGATAGCATGTTGTGGAAAGGAAAATAAGTGAGGAGGTTTGGCCACTGGCAACATCTATCTTCTCTCTTTTGTGCTGATGGAAGTTTAGAACTTCTGTGTATACTTATAGAATGGTGACATTTTCTCTAAAATTGCTGTTTGGAAGACAATTTCAGAGTTAACAGTCTCAGCAGCCAATCATTCACACTCGTAAAAGTTTGACCACTTTAAAAATTGAACAGGTTACTTAGGGTCTTGAAGTGAATACAGTCATACCTCGGGGGTTGAAGTTGCTTCAGGTTGAGCGTTTTCGGGTTGCACTCCGCGGTGACGCGGAAGTAACGGAATGTGTTACTTCCGGGTTTCGCTGCTCACGCATGCGTAGACGGTCAAAATGACATCACGCGCATGCGCAGAAGCAGCGAATTGTGACCCATGCATGCGCAGACACGGGTTGCGTTTGCTTCAGGATACGAACAGGGCTCCGGAATGGTTCCCGTTCGTATCCAGAGGTAGCACTGTATAAAGAGAGAATCCTGGTGAAAACTAGTTTTCTCTACCCACCTCTGGATCATCTTAGGACTGGTGTAGACAACCTGGGATACAACCTCAGATTTATAGCCCACCCCACTCAGGGTCGGCAAGTAAACCAAAATGTAATGAAAATAAAGGAAAACCATTAATTTAATGATTTTTTCATAGCATTTCTCAACTTAACCCATAAATAATATGGCCTGAGTCTTAACCATAGTTGACCAAGGCTAGTAGCTTTGTCACAAACTGCCCTCTTGCCAGCATAGATACCTTGCCTTAACCATGGCTCATGCTAACCGAGGTTACTGTGTTAACCATAGTTCCAAAATCATATTAAGATCCATAAAAGGTAAAGGTAAAGGGACCCCTGACCATTCGGTCCAGTCATGGCCGACTCTGGGGTTGTGGCACTCATCTCGCTTTATTGGCCGAGGGAGCCGGCGTAAAGCTTCTGGGTCATGTGGCCAGCATGACTAAGCCGCTTCTGGCAAACCAGAGCAGCGCACGGAAACGCCGTTTACCTTCCCGCTGGAGCGGTACCTATTTATCTACTTGCACTTTGATGTGCTTTCAAACTGCTAGGTTGGCAGGAGCAGGGACTGAGCAATGGAAGCTCACCCCGTCGCGGGGATTCGAACCGCTGACCTTCGGATCGGCAAGTCCTAGGCTCTGTGGTTTAACCTACAGCGCCACCCGCGTCCCGCATTAAGATCCATACTGACTGCCTAATAGCTTCCGAGCCAAGTTCAAAGATTTGCTGCTGACATATCAGGCCCTAAACAAGCTGGGACCAGTTTACCAAACTTTCTGCCCCAGTACGGACTAAGGGTGGTATCCAACCAACCTGTTGAACCAGTGCAAGGATTTAATACAGAATAAGTGAATTAGGGTTGCCCACTGTTCAAGATCAAAACCCTCTTTATAATTTCATATCGCAGTTTTGCCACAGAGATATTACCCCTTGAGATAAAAACACAATAGTTATAGTATGGGGATGAAAAATTATAAGACTGAAGGGATTTGATGGAAAAATTTTCAGCTCCAAAACATTGCCACCAATGTGATATTGCAGGCTTTTCTTTAAACGTGTAGGCAACACCTCAACCATTTAGTAAACCAATAGCTTTATTTTAAAACAACGAATCAAAAGGTATTCATAGGGAATTCTTTGAAGAAGGCACTTCCTATAATGTCTCTGTGCAAGTATTCAAATAAATATTTTGATTATTTCTATATAGAATTATTTCTATATCACCAGACATTAAAAGAAACCAACATGGGCAGTGAACAATATAAAATTATTAATAAGATTACATCAAGAACTCAATAAATCAGGAGAATAACTCAATTTAACTGGATCACCTCTTAGGGAAAGCATGGGCGAACAAATATGTTTTAAGTAGGCACCTAAACGCCCTGTGGGTTAAACCACAGAGCCTAGGACTTACTGATCAGAAGGTCGGCGGTTCGAATCCCCGTGACGGGGTGAGCTCCCGTTGCTCGGTCCCTGCTCCTGCCAACCTAGCAGTTCGAAAGCACGTCAAAGTGCAAGTAGATAAATACGTACCACTCCGGCGGGAAGGTAAACGGCATTTCCATGCGCTGCTCTGGTTCGCCAGAAGCGGCTTAGTCATGCTGGCCACATGACCCGGAAGCTGTATGCCGGCTCCCTTGGCCAATAAACTGAGATGAGTGCCGCAACCCCAGAGTCGACCACGACTGGACCTAATGGTCAGGGGTCCCTTTACCTTTACCTAAACACCAATACTGTAGGCACCTGACTACAGGTGAAATTTCAAACAGCAGGCGACACAACACTAAAAGCCATTTTTGTGTGGACTTAAGAGCATGCAGCACTACTTAAGAGCATTTATTTCAAAGATCCAAGTGACCAGACAGAGGCATATAAATCCTGGCGACCCCAATTTGCTTGGGGCTTTATTTGCTAAGAGAAAGACCTTAAACATGGCCAACTAGCTTATTGACAAGTCAGTGCTGTTCTCTCAGCAGTGGTGTTACATGTTGTTGAAAGGACTCCTCCTTGAACAACTTCGCTGCTGCATTCTGCACCAGCTGCAGCTTCCATCCAACTTAAAGGAAAGATGCATATAGAGTGCATTGCTGTAATTTAATGGTTGCTGACTTTCTCAGGCATATGGGCACATTTCTGAGAATGTATTCTGGATACCAAACATAAAATGGCTACGATGCAGTGAGACACAGCACAAAGTAGCTGCTGCATCCAAAGGCGCAGAAAAAGAGGCATGGCAGCACAATTGTGCAAATATGGAAAACTTTAATTTAAAAACTGCTTGAAACATGCAAACAGCCAAACACATTCTTAGAATCTCCTTTTCCAAGCATTATTCAGTCTTATCTGTTGCTGGTGAGGTGTTGAAGATTTAAAGCTAGAAGAATATAAATAAAACGTGTTTCAAAATTATTATTGAACTCGGTTACTGAATGAATATAAATACATGCACTATCTATCACAAATGAAAAGATTTGTTTAATTCCGGCTGGCTAGTAATCATGCTATTTTTATTATTTAAATAATTTTTATTCCACTCCTCAGCCAGAAAAGGCTTCCAGAGTGGCCATTCAGGTCGCTAAAAAGAATAAAACACAGAACCCCAGTCTTACAACCTGGAAAGGTATGGCACAAAAGGAAAATGAATTGGGAGGGAGGAGGAAATGATCAAATGCAAGTAGAAGTTATTTGCTACAAAAGTATGAACACACAGAATAGAAGAGAGTAACTGATGAGAGACAACACACCAGAGTTGTGGTTGAAAAACACTGCCCCAGCCTTGCTGACTGTATAGACTATGCTGCCTTTTACGGGTGACAAGCTTTTGAAAAGCACAGAATTCTACTTCAAGGAAGAATAAAAACAGAAAGAGTTGTAAACCAAGGAACAGACTTACTACTCTCACAAACTGGGACCACACCCATTTTAAATTATTCTGTCATCAATGCAAGGGGGGGGGGTGGAATCTTGCAAGTACTGTACTCAAAATGTGCAAGTACTGTGGGTATGTGGCCTTAGGTTCTCACTTGTCTTTGGCATTGCTCATTTAGTCCCATAAACAAAAACTCATCTCAAACAGAAGAGAATCAGAAAATAACAGCAGCAGGTTGCATTAATGTTTTAGCTTGTGCCAGCAGCTTGTTTGCTAAATTAAAATAAAATAAAATAAAATAAAATAAAATAAAATAAAATAAAATAAAATAAAATAAAATAAAATAATATAATATAATATAATATAATATAATATAATATAATATAATATAATAATATAATATACCAACACTATCATACCATTGCTAAAGCCTATACAGGTACTTACTACATTATTTCACCACTTCCTGACATTAAAATAGAGCAAGTATATTTTTGCAAGCATGAGGTTCAACTACATGATATGTCAGTTACTTATAGTGCTTATAGATTCTATGAAAAAGAACATCAGAATGTACATATAGGAAACAAAACAATGGTTAAACCACAGCAAAATGAATACTGAGGTCCATAGCTCAGTGGTAGAGCCCCCTGCATTGCAAGCGGAAGGTCACTGCTTCAATCCCGGCATCTCCAGGTAAAACAGGAAAAGACTCCTACCTAAAATCCTAGAGAGCTGCTGCCAGTCAGTGTAGAAAATATTGAGCTAGGCAAACAAACAGTCAGACTCAGTATGAGGCAGCTTCCTATGTTCCTAATGCAAGTTCATAGCGTTTTACCCATGGCAATGTCTAAGTCAAAAGCAAGGAGTATGTGATGTTTCTTTTAGCTTCCATTTTAGCAAAGTTTATTGAAAAGCTGGAACCTTGGTATTTTTAGATTAAAATCCAAGCAGTATAATCTACATCAAATCCATTGCAGGAAACCTATAGCTTCACACCTGGAGAATCTTGAGATCCAATCATATAATGAGATTGGTTCCTATGGAAACATGCCGAGTTACATGTTTCAATACTTTTACTATAGGATTTTGTGTATCCTTCCTGTCTGAGAGTTGGATTTAAAAAAGGAACACTATTAAATCATTAAGGAGACTCTGCACACATAATATTTTAACATCCTTAGCATCGTTCTGTACGTTGCCTTGAGCAGTATTAGACATGTGACGTACACATACAGTCATACCTCGGGAGTCAAAGGGAATCTGTTCCAGAAGTCCGTTCAACTTCCAAAACGTTTGGAAACCAAAGCACTGCTTCCGATTGGCTGCAGGAAGCTTCTGTCAGACGTTCGGCTTCCAAAAATAGTTCACAAATTGGAACACTCACTCCCAGGTTTGCGGCGTTTGGGAGCCTAAACTTTCGAGAACTAAGCTGTTCAAAAACCAAGGTACGACTGTATATTAAACAACATTTCAGGGGCAGAACGGAAATTGTACACAATTCAAAAATTAGTAACTGTGCACAGTTCTGTGCCAAGTGACACATTTCAGTCACATAAGACCCAAAACAGTAGCACAAAGGGCTTTAGCATCTCTATATGTGGCACCACACGAACCCTGCAATTCCCCCAACTGGAGGGGGTCAAAGGAACATTTGTATCACATTCAATTCAGGCAGAACCAAGGTGCATTTAGACTTTTTTAACCAAGATAGATCTGTACGCTCTGTAGTTAGTAGCCATGGTACTGGAATGATATGGATTCACTTGGTCAGTTCAGAGTAAAAAAAAAGCAGGGTCTAAAAGGCACAAGTAAACCAACACAGCTTCAGCTGTACAACTTACATTACTCTTAGCATTGCAGCCACCATGGAATGAACCCTTAAGATACAATAAGAAGGCGGGGGGGGGGCAGCATGGACCTCAACACAGCCTTCATCCTATTCTCTCCCTAGGCCAGTCTGGGCACATTCAACAATACTGCTGCAAATCACAAAAACAGGAAAGGGACGCTGAGCCTGCAGCTCATTCATTCATCTTTCTCCTAGTGAATCTGAAGATTTGTATTTGTCAAAGTACATTAAACACACAAAACATTTTCAGACATCTGCATGTGGTTATTTAACGTGAATCTGCTAAAATATGTATTAAAAATGACTATTAGGTGACAGACAAATTAACATATCTATTCTACAGCAATACAAAAGAGAAATGAACACACACAAAAACACAATAAACAAACAACAAACACCGGATCTTTTGCAACCTTCAAAGCTAATAGATTTCTCTTTCCCCTTCTAATTTTTTTGCTGTATTCTTTTTATTCTTATTCTTATTCCTTATGTATGGTTTAATAGATCTGGGGTGGCTAAGCTACAGCCCCCCAGACACTGCTGAACTGCAACTTCTGTCATCGCTGGGCCACTGGCCTATTGCAGTTTGAACCCCTTCAGATATACTGTGCAGATGTGCTCTAGCAGCAGCACCATCTGCAACAGCAATTTGCTGCAGTTGCTCCCCCCAAGGAGTGATTGCTACTGTTGATTTACCGTATTTTTCGCCCTATAGGACACACCGGCCCATAGGACGCACCTGGATTTGGGGGGGGGGAGAGGAAATAAAGGGGAAAAAATTTATTTCCCCCCCCCCCAGGCGCGGGGCTGGGGCGGGGGAAGCCCGAGCTCCCCCTTCCCCCAGCCCCCAGAACGGGACCCAGAGCCATGCCGAAGCTGCGTGCAGCTTTGGCATCGCTCTGGGAGCTTGCGGGGCTGGAGGAGGGGGAAGCCCTCCGCCAGCCTTCTAAACAAGTTGGAGGACAGCGGAAAGGCGCGCTGCACCTCTCCCGCTGTCCCCCGAGTTTGTGGGCTGGCGACGGGGAGGAGCAGGCTTCTCCCCCCCGCCAGCCTTCTAACCAAGTCGGGGGACAGCGGGAAAGGTGCGCTGCGCCTCCCGCTGTCCCCCGAGTTTGTGGGGCTGGCGGTGGGGCTCTCCTGAAGCCTGGAGAGCGAGAGGGGTCGGTGTACACCGACCCCTCTCACTCTCCAGGCTTCAGCAAAAGCCTGCATTCGCCCCATAGGACGCACACACATTTCGCCTTCATTTTTGGAGGGGAAAAAGTGTGTCCTATAGGGCGAAAAATACAGTACCTCTTCTTGCCCCATATCACAGATAAACCAAGGGTAGCGCTGCCAGCTCCTGGGCACTGCTCTTTGTGGTGTCTGTCCCCACCTAGCAGATGGAACGCCAACACAGAAAGGAATCAGGGTGTATTACCTGTGACAGTACAACTTTGGTATTTTCTCAGCTCCACTGACAGATACCTCCTGCTCTTGAACTGTTTCTATTCCAACTTGTCCTTATAAGACCTGCTATTTAATTTAAATAACTGGTACCCGAGTTTGCTTTTTTCATCATTCCTCCCTGTCCCTTTTCCTTTTATGTCATGTCTTTAAAACTATTAAGAATAAGAACAGGGGTCGTCCTGTTTTAAATGACTGCATATAAGCCACTTTGGGAGCCTTCTGGAAGTTACATTCTAAATAAATAAATAAAACCTTTTTTTATAGTGCAACTATGCACATGCTGACACAGAAGCAAGTCTGGGTGCATACAGCAGCATACTTTGCATGCAGGTCCAAATTTCCATTCCTGGCATCTATATACATCTTATACTGTACTCTGTACAAGGCAGCTTCTTGTATTATTTCTAGATAAACGGGCACAGCGCTGTAACCTTAGGATATAAAATTAATTTTTATAACATTAACTGACATCTGCAAGCAGATGTGTCTGTGCGTATGGAATTCTTTAGCTTTCCTATGCTTCAACAAACACTGAAGGGAAGGTGGCTAACCGTTAGCTTTGGTGGCGATCATAGCTTTTTTAAAAAAAGAAAATGTGTTTATGTTTTACTAAGTAGTTTGTTTGTTTGTTTGTTTTACTGCATTGAGGCTTTCTCTGAATTTCAGCCACCCAGACAGCCCAGCTTGGTAGAGGAGGTGGGACAGAAATCTTAAATAATAAAGTGGTTTGATTTTAAAAAGATAAAGGCTGCCTTCACCAATCACACATGCTCCCAGTTTATTTATCTGCTCTTCTAAGAATAGCAGTGTCAAATAAGTTTGTGTATAGCAGAACTTCTTTGCTTGATAATGTTAACTAACCATTCCTCAATTATTTTCCAGGTTGCATTTATGTATTAAGACAGACCATCAGAAAGCCAACTAGCTCAAGTTAATTAGTTTGGCTCCACACAGAATTGCTTTTACAGAATTAAGACCACCTTCCTGGACAGCTGCTATAAGAAGCTGCCTTTGGAAGAGGGTTTCTGAGTGGGTTTAAGACAGTTATATAAAATGTTATTGACCACATTCCTTTATATAAAGATTATTATTAAAAAATCAGGAAATGTTGTCCCATCAAGTGGGAGTTGAGTGTACTTATTTGTTTATTTATTTAATAACATCTTATATACTACTTGATTGTTGTAGAAGAAACCTCAAAGCAGCTTAAAAAAGATAGCACAATAAAATGATCACGTAAAATATTACAACCCTAATTAAAAACATACATAAAGTTAATACCAGAATAGATTAAAATGAACTAAAACTAATACAAACTTTCTAAATATCTGCGTAGGCTTGTCTAAATAAGAATGTCTTCGGCAGGCACAAAGAAGAATACCGTTGCAGGACAAGGGAAATAATGCAACCTTGCCTATTTTCTCTATTTGCACTGGCTGCCAGGAAAATAAGACCCAAATTTGTGCCTCAACTCTGAATGGATCCCCACCTCCATGCCCACCCCCTGCTTTCCTTTGTTATGGCTTAGCTTAGAATTATAGAATCGCAGAAGGGTAGAGCTGAAAGGGACCCCAGGGTCATCTAGTCCAACCCCCTGAAATGCAGGAATCGCAGCCAAAGCCTCCCTGACAGAGGCCTCTGCATAAAAGCCTCTCGTGGGAGTCCACCCCAAATGACTCTTACTGTTAGTTTAGTATTCCATTGTGTGTGTTTGTATCTAAATATGTGTGTGTGTACACGTGTACACACACCCACACACAAAATGATAGGATACTAAACGAAGCCTGGCATCTATCTATGTGTGTGTGAACGTATACACCCCCCCCCCCACAGACACGCGTCACCCCCCGCAGCGTGGCTTTCAAAGTCTCAATACGCCTCACACATCCGCCAGAGACAAACGAATCCAACCCCAACCCCAACCCCCCCCACAAATATTTTGGCGGGAACCCCACCCCCGCCGCCACGCCCACCTGTCCTTCCCACCACCGTAGCTAAGCAACGCTTCCCCCTCCCCCGCCCTCCGCGGGCGACCCCTCAGCCGCGGCCGTTAACCGCCCACACACCTCCTCGCGCCCCTCTCGCCCCGCCTCAGGGGCCAGGTAGAGGGCGAACTGCCGAGCCTCGCGCTCCGCTTCTTCTTCCGCCGCCTCCTCTGCCCTCAGCTGGGGCTCCCCGTGGCCGCCTCCCTCCTCAGCTGAGGGGGACAAGGTCGACGACGAGGCTGAGGCTTCCTCCCGCTCCGAGGCCGCCGCGGCGCTCATGGCGGCCGCCGGCAGTCGACTGGGCCCGGAGGCCGCGGGTAACGGCTTCTCCAGCCCCGGCTCAGGAACCCCGCCGCAGCCAAGCGCCGCGGGCCGGATCCGAAGTGGCTCCCTTTTTGCTGGGGCCGCGGGGCGAGCTCGGGGCGCCCCCTAGCGGCGGCGGCGCGGAAGTGCTGCTCCTCCCGCCCAAAGGGGGAGAGGCGAGCGGCGGCGGCGCCACCACCCATCGCCCTCGATTTTGCCTTCCCCCTCGCACGGGTGGGGAACCTGTGTCTCTCTCCAGACCCCCGTTGGAAGACGGGTCCCATCGGGGCCAGGGTGAAGCAGCCACCTCGGGCGGAGGAAGCACAGGCTCGCAGACTCGGAAGGGACACCGAGGGTCATCTAGTCCAACCCCCTGCAATGCAAGAATCTTTTGTCCAAGGATGGGCTCGAACCCGCGACCCTGAGATTAAGAGTCTCAAGCTCTACCCAACTGAGCTGACCCAAGGCAGCGCCTGGCAGGGAAATGTCCACACAGATATCTTGTGCCGCCAGCACACAAGCTAAGGGGGTAAGGGATGCTGTGGCAGGGCAAGGCAGCACTCCCTGTTTCACATCAAACAGTAATTATCTAACCCATGCAATAACCAATAGCTCATCATATGGAAAGATCATTTGACAAAATTAGACCATTGCAGTTGAGCAGTCAGAATGCACTGCCTTCCTTCTTCTCTATAAAGGGACCCTTGACCGTTAGGTCCAGTTGCGGCCGACTCTGGGGTTGCGGCGCTCATCTCGCTTTATTGGCCAAGGGAGCTGGCATACAGCTTCCGGGTCATGTGGCCAGCATGACTAAGCCGTTTCTGGCGAGCCAGAGCAGCGCACGGAAACGGCATTTACCTTCCCGCCGGAGCGGTACCTATTTATCTACTTGCACTTTGACGTGCTTTCGAACTGCTAGGTTGGCAGGAGCTGGGACCGAACAACGGGAGCTCACCCCATCACAGGGATTCGAACCGCCGACCTTCTGATCGGCAAGTCCTAGGCTCCGTGGTTTAAGCCACAATGCCACCCGCGTCCCTCCTCCTTTATATCATTGCACAAATGTCTGGCTGTTCACTAATTACAATGCAATCTTTAAATGCGTGGCTATTCAGGCATAAGCTCTGCCAAGTTTGAAGGGACTTCCGGGGAAGTGTACTTAGGTTGTTTGGTGTTATGTTGTAGAGACTGCCTATTCTGGTGAGAACAAAAATGAACATTTTTTGAAATATTTCAAATATTTTCTGTGGGTATAGTAACTGTACACCTGATTATCTGCTCCTTTGTTCATTTAACTGTTGCGTTTGTATGATACCTTTCTGCCAAGACACCTTGGGGTGGTTAAGAATTTGAAATATTAAAATAAATAATGAAAAACTCTTTTCAGGTGGTGGAGGATACTTTCAGGTGTTTATTATGGGATTGGTTTCCTAGCCCAGATTACATTTCCTGCCTCCCACCCCATTCTGTTTGTTCTAGAGTTCTTGGATTTGTTTGTTTGTTTAACCCAACAGCTTTTTGTTGTGTTCCTTTGGTAGCTGCAAGACAGACAAGAACACAGCAGGTGGAGCTTTCCCTTCTCCACTATACAGTGATGGGGAAGCTGTAACTGCTGTAGAGAAGAATAAGAATGCAGACTTTACATGCAGCATGATGCTTTGCATGCTTGCTCAGAGATTGCCCACGGAGTTCAGTGAAATTTACTTCCAAATATTTGGAAACAGGATTACAACCTAAATTATATATGTCAGTATTTAAAGGCAGAAGCCTATGTGCACTGAAACAGTAGACACAACCTGAACAACAGGCAAACACAACTGGCCAAATGCAAAAATGTCCCTTTATGCAGATAGCAGACACTGAAAGTTTTAAGGAGCATGAAGGTATTCCCAGAAATTTTTTTACACACTCCAACATCAACCATGCTTGCCCTAGTCTAGGACCAGCAGCAAGATTCTTTACATAATGGATGTGGGTGGAGACTTGTTCATAGAACAAGCATAATTTACACTGACCTGTCACCAAAAGAAATTGCACACAATAGACATTAAGACTTAGCCCCACTCATTTTATAAATTTATTGCTGACCCGTTCAGATAGTGAATATGTATATGTCTCTGTCTGGACATACAGTGATATGTATATTATTTTAGCAAAATAAATAAATACTTTAAAAAATATTGAGATGTGCCTCTATATTTGTCTGCTGGACTTATATATAAATCTTAGGCACAATTTTGTAGCCTTTAGTGGAACCTGAGATTATTACTGTACTTCCACCTTTTGTTCCTTTTTTTGCACTAGATATGCCCTAACCTAATTAAATCTGTTTAACAATGTTTCATCTTCAAGTTATTACAGGCTGAAGATTTTCACAGGGCATAGCAACATCGTTTTCTCTGTCTGTGGTTTTGTTCTACTTTTCATCCTATCTGATGTTGATCAACTGTAATTTTTGCCCATTTCTTTGTAACATTTTTGTTGGACCTGTTAAAGGTATAAAAGTAACCTACTGTTACTTTTTGGATTCTGCCCTCCACTCCAAATGATCCAACATGGCAGCCTGCTATGTTATACCTTTAGGTTGTTGCACTTTCCTGGAATGTGAATTCATTTTCTGAAAGGGCAATTTCTCTCTCAATTCTTTGACTGATGTTTGAAAGCAAAGATTACTGGCAATGTTTACTCATGTCAGTAACATGCTCACCATCTGCAAGAGGAGGAAGATCTGGCTGTTTCCTTATAGCTTGGTCTAACAAATTACTTACTGGGTATTAAGAAATAATTGGGCATCACAAGGGAGACATCTTATGATAAGATTTAAACTGCTTTACTTCAAAGTGATTACATTCTCAGGACTTAACCAAGTTGGCACGTTACCTCGCAGAACCTCTTCAAAATGAGGGAGTACACAGAGTAACTTTCTCATAATCTATTATAGAATTCCCTAAAGTTTGACATTGCCAACATATTTTCACTGGCAGGCAAGATTTGTTTTAAAAAGGAGCCATCTAATCTTAAATACATGGGGTGGGTTTTTTTAAAAAAGAGAATCAAGGCTTAAATTTCTAATTAGCCCCTTACTCAAGGCACTGGAGGCTAAAATTTCTTAATTATCAGAACAGTTGAACAATGGAACCAATTACCTGGGGGAGGGTGTCTCCCATGCTGGGGTTCTTCGATCTTTCTATCCAATTTCCTACAATTTTCCAACTCCAAAGACTACCCATAGTGAGTACATGTAAGCCTCAGCCTCTCCTTGTTTCTCCTGGGGAGTTAGGGGAGGAAAAACAGTAACCCATAAGGAAGAAAAGAGAATCCTGTTTCTCTCCCACATTAAATGAAATATTCATTTCATATTCCCACTAGTATATATTGATATTTCTCTCGTTTCTCAGCGATGCCATTCTGGCTGCAATGGAATCGCCCACCAACTGAGTTTGCTAATAAGAAGAGTCATTTTGTGGTAAATATAAAAAATCTAGTGAATACTTCACTGGCATTTTTAGTAATCCTTAAGATGTTAGGTGGCTAATGGAAAATGTATTAAAAAATACACAGAATTTACTGGTACTGGTAATTTTGAAACTAAGTTGGAGTTCCTCAGTAAGTGATGAAATTCCTCCCCATTTTCACCATTTATTGGTGAAGGCAGTGGCGGATGCTGGCACCTCAAATTTCAGGGGCACCCTGTGCGACACCAAAATCTGCTCCAACAACTTGATACCAAGGCTGAAGAGCACCAGCCTAAAGCACTTGAAATAAATCTGCTCATGGTCAGATGAGTATTGGCATACCTATTGAAATAACATATTGGGCATTTTCTTGTGGATATGCAATGCCAGCCATCTTTTGTATGTCACTGCCAAAACAGATCTACCCTCACTATCCCTCCATTTCCTGATTCTCTGCAGCTATACATGTAACTTGATCCCCTCCCATCTGTACTCATCAAGCTAGACTTTGCACCCATTTCTTCATGCAATCTCTCTCTTTACCACCAGATGGCAACATTTTGGTGGCTACTATTGATGACAACATTAACAACAATCACATTCAGCAGCCATACAAATTGAATCAATACTTTTATAAGTAGTATGGAGGCATGGCAAAAAAAAAAAAAAAGTATGCAGGGCCATCAAATTGGCATGCATGCAATTAAACGGCTGGGTTTCCCTGTAGTAAGCACAAGTACATAGGAATCCATAGGACGTTGCCTTATTAAGGCAGACCATTGGTCCATTTTGCTCAGCATTGCCCACTCTGCACATACTGGCAGTGGCTTTCCAAGGTTGCTGACAGGACTCCCCCCCCCCCAACCCTACCTGGAGATGTCAGGAATTTAATCAGGGACCTACCACTGAACTACATCTGCTTCCCTAAAGCATCTCTTAATCACCACATCCACTTTAATGCTGGAAGATAAGGCCATTTGAGACAATCAATGAGTTGGAGGCAACCAATGGAAGAAGTGAGACATTGAGTGGCAGAATTCACATTAAGGTTAGCCCTATTTAATGACTTGCATACCCCCCTCTGCAACTAGGGTAATGAGAATCAAACAAATTATGTAGTATTGCATAATTTACACAGGTTGCTTTCATTGTCTCAGTATTTGGCTTTATATTAACGCACAATTCTGTTTTAATTCTGTGCTGGGTGGGGACATTGCTGGCCTCAGTTATGGTTGGATGGCTAGTATTCTGAATGAGATTTCACCGTTTGTTGACTTCAAGCAGCTTTCAAGGTTTGTTTGGGTGCAAACATGAAATACGGCAAATGCAAAATACCGTGGGGGCACATTCTGTCTAACTAGCTCCAATCACAACCCTTCCTTGCAATTTTATTCGCATCTTTCATAAATAATGTGTTCCCAGACATTAATGCTTCCTGCAGGCCATGGCAAGTTTGCCAGCCTAATTGGCATTACAATTTAAATGACAACTGAATGTGGGAGTTACTCCACCCTGGCTAATTTATTTTTCTCTAGGGAACAGAATGAGCTGCTTGTTAAAGCAGAAGATGGGATGCCTGGTTGCCTTGTAACCTTGTTTTGCTTGCCAATTGGCCCAAAATAGATGACTTAGGGTGTTTTCACACTTTAGCTGCTAGAGCCCAGTGACATAATGTCAGCGTAAGGTGTTCCTGTTTGCAGTCCTGCCCAGAGTTAAGTGAGATTTAAATATAAGTCATATTGGGCTGAATTGCAAGCCATCAGAGGCAAGAGAGAGAACAATATACACTGCCTTGAGTTTCTTGGCGGAAAGAGGAATAGAAATGTAAGAAATAAATGCTTCCACTTTTTCCTCTTCCTGTTTTACACAATGCTATATTGACTAGATTATGACAGGAAACAACCAACCATATAAGAGTCTCTGCTTGGTTGCGATCTCTTTACACCTAGGGTCCAAACAAATACTATTTGCTTATTTTATAGAAATACATTTTACACACCATTTCAAAAAGAAAATGCCGCCTGATAAATTGCTGTAATAAAAATAACCAGCCTAAACCATGATTTAAAAGGCAGTAACAGCATCTATCTCAGTAGAAAGGTAGCTTTCCTACCGAAAAAGTAATCAGTGGGAAGAGACTGGGTAATCCCTGCTATGTAAAAACTTCCATGGTTTCAAGTTTGACAGCTTCCCCCCACCCTCATTGACACATTCATGTCCCAACATTTCATTGTATTCCTGCGTACTTTACTCTTCCAAGGCTCCAGGAATTTGAGCTGTGAGTAAAACCACGTATGTAAACACAACCAAGATTGCAGAACACCAGCTATCTGATTAGCTCAAAGAGAAAAACCTGAGGATCAAGTCATTGTGCAGTGCAGGTGAAAGGCCACCCAGCTCTCATGTGAAAAATAAGCAATGGGTGCAAGGTACACACCATTTGTTACACAAGTTGTGTATGCAACTATCAGTCATGCAGAACTGGCTTCACCAAAGGAGGAAACAGTTTCTATATCATTTTAGGGATCCAAGGCAACACTAGCAATATTTCAGGTCGTGCCTGAGGGTATTTTTGAAAACCCAGCAAGCTGTTGCAGGCACTAATTGCAATATATATTTCACAGAAAACCTCTGATGGGTCAGACCTGCCCCCTAAAACATGCAAAACACCTACATGCACCCCAAAATCAAACAGGTGAGGAAGAATGCAAGCCTACCCATCCATACAAAATCCAAGCATCCTTAATTTTTAAAAGGGGGGAGTGCAAGGGCCTTGGCACACTCGGGGGGGGGGTACCATAGTGCCCACAGATGCCACTTGAGAACCCCAGATATAGTTCCAAAGGATCTGGATAGCATGAGGGCTATGGAAGGCTGCTTTGTGAATAGCAGGCATTGATATCCTTATCTGCATGAATGTGCCTTATCTTTTAAATCCGTCTAAATTTATGTAGCCATATCTTGCAGCAGTAAAGTCCATCGCTTCATTATATGCAATGTGAAGTACTTTTTCTTGTCTGTCTCTCCCACCATTCAGCTACACTGGACTATGTAGTGTACTGGATACAGTACGAGAAAGAGAAAAACTCCACACTATCCATCTTTACCAATGCAACAACTTCGTTTCCCCTTTTCAAAACTAAAAAGCACTGGGTAAATAAATATCTTTCTCATAGCGGAGTTATTCTCATCCAGGTGATGGGGTAGACTTTGGCTCTCCAGCTGTTGTTGAACTACAATTACCATCATGCCTAGTCATTGGCTATGCCTGCTGGGAGATTGTTGTAGTTCATCAACATCTGGAGGATGAAATGTTTTCCATACTGCTCCAGCCCCTTAACTGTTTCGATGACCTTTTCTACATCTTTTTTAGCTCTGTAATATGTTTTTTGAGACGCAGCAGCCAGAAACTGTGCTCAATATGCCAAACGCACTTGCATCAGTAAAAGTATTACAATATTGGCATTTTTCAAAAGAGCAAAGGAACTTCTCTTATCCCATGACTTCCACCTTTGCATTGACTGAGGTTCTGACCACACAACTCAGGGTGTACTTAGATTTAAATCAAATTTATTCACTATCCGCACAAGTTTAAATTGGTTTTTGTTGTTACTCTTTGCCAGTGAACCCTGGACCTTGTAGCTCCAACAGGCGCTAGGAAATTCTAGCAGAGAATTCAAACAGCCTCACAAAACTATAACCCTCAATACACTTTTAGGAAATCATAGACTATTAAACTTAGGTTTGCACTATAGAGATGCATCCAGTGGGATCTGGTGTTAATATACCACTGTTTCCATCAGACTTAGTATATTTCTGCAAGGTTTTCTGCACTATTCTTTCTGCTCTTTGTATGACATTCTCTGGGCTTTCAGGCACAAGTTGTAAAGGCCAGTGTAATTTGCACCTGCCATTCCAGTGATAAAGGGAAAAGGGGGGACAGCCTTATCTCCTCTGTCAAAATCCGCAAGTCACCAGCTTAAAATGCAGAGTCATAAGATAATTTACAGCATTGAAGCGGCAGATCCAACTGAAGTCACAGAAAGTGACACAGAGTTTTATTTTGCACATAAATGCTAAAAGGGGTTGGGTTTTCAAATCCCATGGAACAGGCAAATACTTGTGTCAAGTTTCTTCCCTAAAAGCATGAGAAATTAAATTATACAACTGGAGTCGTAATTGTCTTTCATGTTTTATAGCAGAAACCTTAGTGCCTGTTCATTTATTATTTCATCAAACTTCACCCACATTTAATATTAAATTGGATTTAAATGCAAAATACTCTAGTCTAACTGGCTTTGTGGATCACAGCCATGATCTTACAATTTGAAACACTTCTTATGTAGGAGTGAACACACCCAGTGCCAATTAATTGGTGAAACCTGAGGTAACAAGGTTTCGCAATGCATTGAATTTTCATTTTAGATTGAAACTTTTATTCACTCCTGCAGACCTGGTCTGTGCCTTACCATTTTAACTTTCTGATCATATGCTAAGGGAACTTATGAATACCTATGAAGCATAATTATGTTTTTACAAATTAAGGACATAAACTGCATCTCTAAAATCCAGCATGATGAACTGACCTTTTCAAACCTGCCTTCCAAGCTTTCCCTTCTTCATGAACTGAGGTGTCCAAAATGAAATAATGAAACATTTAACTGTCCCGTATTCATTTCTTTTCAGAATGCTGAAAATTTATGCTAGAAAACTTAAAGTTAGGGTATGAAATCAAGTTACTTGCCTTAATAAATGATACGGAAAGGCACTGTAACAATGGAGCCTTTTACAGATTAAAACATGTTGATTTGGGTGGTTATGCAATAAGAAGGAATTTAAGGGGACAGTAAGTAATAGGAAATGTTAATCTTGGGTAGGGGAAATCCAAGTTCTACATCTGTAGGAAGCGAGGGATGGGTAGAAAAGGCAAAACAAAAAACTACACTGTCTGAAAGCAAGACTGGACACTTGAGTAAAACAAATGGAACAAGGTGGTTAAACTGGATACATTTTCTATATAAAATACTGTGGAATGAATTGTAGAAAACAAAGATTGGTTCCCTTTTCATTTGCATTACTACTTTAAATTTTATCTTCCTTGACCACCTAACTACAAAAGTTGAAAGGGTTTTTAAAACTGAAAGGTCTCTGGATGAATTGTTGCAAAACTGGCCTACTCCCTTAGATAAGATGGGACTATAAATCAAAATAAAAATTCAGAATTTTCTGGAGGATAGAGAAGGAGCAGAAGCAACTTGGAGACTCCTCTGTGAGACGCAGTTATCTAATCAGTAACTTCATGAACACATACAACACAAGAGAGGAAATAAATCATATGGTTACAGGGAATGGCCTAAAGGCACACAATATAGCAGACCTGCTGAATCTAAGCAGCTCAGGGGTTTGATCACTCCTTGGATGAGAGACCACATGTGTGGTGCTATTAGCTTCTTTCTTTCATGGAGCAAAAGTGGGATACATATGTAATATAAATAGACTAGTTTTGAAGTGACTTCTACAACAGAAACTATGGTGGTCATTTTGATTGAGGTGATGAGCGATTGTTTTTAACCCTTTCAGAATACTCTAGGAAAAGGTAATGTGATCCTGGTCCTTCCTTTTTCTAGTGATTGGCCTGACTGTGGAAGGATAAACTCTGTGCTTTAGCAACGTCTGGGATAGCTCCAATGAAATTCTATATAGACCTGGGGAAAATCAGGAAGTAACTTTTGAGATTTTTTTAAGTAAGTAATAAAGCATTCTTGAAGGCATCTAAGTTTAAAATTAGCAATAGTTACAGTTTTTTATTATTGAGTCTGTAAAAATATGACTAACATACAACTTATGCCAATTTGATTTGTAAAATCAAAGTCCATTTAGTGGTATTGACGTACATCATACATTAAAGTGGTAAGAAAAATACTGACATTTGACATATTATACATGTTCATGTAAAAATCATGTTGCATAAAGGTTTTAATTAGAAAACACACAAGTCACAAAAGTACACAACAACATCCTAAATAACATAGCTGTGGAAGAACAGAGATTTCACAGTTTAGCTTGACTTCATCTGAAACTATAAAATAGTTCCAGAAAACTGTACTACTAGCCATATTCTGCTCTCTTTCAGATAAGGTGCACTTAAAAGGCAAATCAGTCTTTAAATTGCTGAGAGGGTTTTTTTAAGAAAATTCTTTTCATTTTTGTAAATCAATACAAACATCAAAAGAATTTTGATTCTGTGAAGTTTTCCATACACATTCATTGTAAGATTCAAAATTGAGAATGCATTTATGTATGTTCGTGTATATATACACACACATACATACATACAGAGCAAACAGCATATTAGAACTTGTAGTAAAATTTTAAGTATCTCTGGGTTTTAAAGTAAAAATTGTACATACACCAAGCCTTCATGTCTTCATCTAGCAGACCGACCTTGTCCCCCACAAGATGCTAGCTGTCAAAGTTTAAGAGGTAGTATATGAAAGTCTAATAGTTTCACTTATACTGAAGCCCAGTACCGTTTTATATATATATATAATTAAAATGTACTATTATTCTGTTTCAAATTGATTTTAAAAGGCTTAGTAAAAATAAGGTAGTAATAAACCATCATGGCAACTGCATTACTTTGCAATTAAATGCAGTGCAGCCTGTCATTTTAATAGCAAAACACATTGAGCCTTTTGCTTATCCTCTCTAGTGTTCATTGATTTCCCATCCCCCAATGTTTAATTTTATTAGGTATAATTACATTACTTCAAACCAAGATTATTTTATGCATTACAAGGATATGTATAGATATATATGCTTTTTAAAGAACACACTCCATCCCGTAAAACAAGCTACCTGATTGAGGCTAGTATCATAAGGAGTAAAATTTAAACACAGTTTAATAAAATATTTTCTTAAGTTTGTAATTGCACTAATATATCCAAAGTGTTCATGCACATGATTGCAGTACAAGTATCAAAAAATCAAACTGAATGTGTTAAGCAGCACAACAACCCTATGTGTGTTTCCACAATAAATTAACATTCAACTCTTTCACTAATGTTTTGGTTTCCATGCTTCTGTGTAAGTGAAAAGTTCATTTTACACCTTATCTACCATATAATGAACCATGGTAAGATCCATAGTCGTACCAAACATATGCATCCATGAAAATGGCTACCTGATTGCACACATTATCTGTTTGTGGAACCCTCTTCAAGTGGACTGTACTTCAGTCATAATTATGTGAAGAAAAAGGAATAAGCACATGCCCAAAGGATAAATATTAGGATGCCCTTTGCTTAGAATTCTATAAATAGAAAGCATTTTGTCAAGGGGAAAGTAACTAAAACCGACGTTCTAAACTGGTTTATTTGTGGTTATATAATTTGCCTCCTTTTGGGAACTGTTCCACTACAAAAGAACCTTCATAAGCAATAAGATTTATGTTAGCCAAATCTGTCATTAGCACTTGCATTTTTATATTCATTCCATAACAGTTACAGCAGTAGCGGATGCCATGAACCAAGAGAACTAATTAGGGAACAAAAAGGAATAATATTTTAAGACTTTCACATTATGGGTACAATACAACTTCCACTGACGTAAATGGAAAATCCAATTGGTTTTTGTGGAGCTTGATTGCATCATAATATTTCAAGATCACAGTTTTTCTCTTAAAAAGGGTAAGTGTACACATATATGATATGATCAGACAAATAACTTCATTTTTTTTTTAGTGAGCTATCCAATCCATACAAAATAGCAGTGATTTATCCCTCCAACACCAGTAGTAGATCACAATACAGTTTAAAAGGTTTTTTTTTTAAAAAAAGTTACACTTCATAACTATCAAATCAATAAATCCAATGGACAGTTCTCTCCCTTCTGGTTTTGTGAACTGCTTCAAGAAATTTTAGAACTGAAGTCAATCAATTCATTGAATGCAATCCAATACCGACTTGCCTGTAGTAAGCAGAGTTCAACTCAATGGAGCTTACTTCTGAGTAAATATGAATAGGATTGCAATGATAATTAACATTCCAGATTATTTTAATTTACACATGTCTGGAGTATGGAGTAAGAAGGCCAAAAATTGTTGAAGATTATGTTTGGTAATTTTATTAACATTCTTGTGCTGAAAAATGGTTCAGGCTGGTTCTCCTACGACAATACTCAAATCCACAATTAAATGAAAACATGTTCCATGAACAATACATGGAACCAGATCACAGGACAATAAACTAAATGGTGGGGCTCCTTCTAGACACTGACATTCTGAAAAATAGACCTGCACAATTTTAGGTCATGGAAATGCTGTCCTGCCTTGAACCACAAAACCAGTCAGTGTGTGTTCCTAAAACACTTGTTTCTCAGCTGGGTATCAAAATGGAACAGTTCCTGTGAATCACAGCAGAGTGCTCTAATCCGTTATGCAGATATCAAAAGTCATTGGAGTATGGTAGTTGAGAGGTATGTCCTGCATGAATACAGCCAAGTAAAAAAATTCTTATGGCCTTTTTAGCAAATAAGCTGTTGTAGTTTCACAAAGTTATGATTGTCCCATCTTCTTCTAAAGTCTTTGGGTCTGAGTCCTGGATTTCATACTCCATGTTAATGCTGCCAGTTGAACAATACAAGTTTACTTCTCTGGAAGAAATTAAACCATTCTGCACAGATTCATGATTGGTTTCAGTTTGTGTCAGTGACTCAATGCTGTCACTGGAAGGAGCCGCTTTTGGAATTTGTTGTGGCTCACCATTATCTTCAATAATAATATCATCTTCATCACTGTCTTCCTCTTCTTCAGGGTGGTATATGGGCACAGTATGTGGAGTGTAACTTGGAAGGCTGGTATCTGTAGACTGTCCTGAGCTACCAGATGTCCGGCTGTTCCTAACAACATTGTTTCTCTGATTCGCTGGTCTCACAGTAATTATTAAGTTTCGACTGTTAGCAATCATCATATCTGTAACCTGATCAAGGCTTTTACCTGAAACTTCTATACCGTTTACTTCCAGAACTTCATCATTTACAGCTAATAAGCCCGTGCTTTGAGCCAGTCCACCAGGAACAAGCCTAGAAATGAAAATTCCTGGTACTTTCTCTAACCCATGAGGCGTTACTCTGACACTAGAGCCATCCCGTATATAAAATCCTAGAGGCTTGTCCGTTCCATATTTATAAAGCCGCACTCTGCGATGGGTTTCTGGAAGTATGTCTACATCTATAATAGAAGATACTGGTCTGAAGTCTTGCGGCATGCTAATGACAATGTGAGGCTTTTTTCTATGGTTATCTGGACGCAACACGTTTGTCAAGACATTTTTCTTCCTTGTTATGGTATCCATCCCAAAGGCACTGTAGTCTGCATCTTCTGTACAAATGGGAAGAGAAAAGGGGGGGGGGGAGGTACATGTTAATTTTTGGAGTACAAAATAAGCCCAGTCAGCATATATGGCACGCCATTAAAGAGCTCCTAAATAAATAGTTCTCAGCAATCTGTAATGTTTTGCTCCTGATCTGCTAAATGGAACTTACACAGGCTGGCCTAGTCCAAGAAAAATGGGATTCAAGGAACAAGGTAGCTGCACATGTCTGTATTGAGCTTTATTTTATATAGCCCACTAAATGTGACACATGGCTCTCAACCGGAACATCCTTAGCTCTAGGACTTTAAGCAAAGAAGTTAGCACTAGAAGAGCAAAACTCAGAGCTTTCCAAAGAACCGTCAATGGCTTATAAGATATGTACTTGCAATTCTTTAGTCAATGTGTAATTCTAGGTTACATTTTTCTTCTTCTTGAGTTTCAGTTTATTAGAATAAAAAGAGTGAGGAAAGGCAAACAGCCAGTGGACCTAATGCTGCCAAATATTGGGATGGTGGCCAAATGACCTGGTTTTAATCTCCTGAAAACAAATACCATTCCACAAGCTCCCTTCCTTGCCCCTCATCAAGAGTAGGTAAAATGGCTGGCAACAGACTAAATAAGTAACATATTTAAACAAGTGGTTTAACAGCAAACTAGTACTACCAACGCCTTGCAACTCAAGCTGAAGAATGTTCTTCCATGGATTTCATTCAGTTATTATAGCAAAAGGTGTTTTAAGCAGAGAGAGATAAGCCTTAATCCACTGCTTAATTGAATTTATATACTGATTTTTAATTAAGAAAATTAATTATAATAAAGCAGGCACCTGAAACTCAGCCCTCCAGCTGTTTTGGAACTACAATTCCCATCATCCCTGACCACTGATCCTGTTAGCTAGGGATGATGGGAGTTGTAGGGCCGAGTTTGGGGGTGCCCGTAATAAAGTATTATAATTGATTATAACTGAGAAGATTATAAGTCGTTTCTTCATATTTCAGGTAGTAGTACATCTGTTTAGCATACAGTTCCTAAGGACCAAGGGTAATATTAAATCAAGTGTTACTCAGAGTAGACCTATTGAAATTAATGAACATGACCAAGTTAGCTTCATTAATTTCAAAATGTCTACTCAAAGTAAATCTTAGCTGAATACCATCCCAACTGAATACTTCATCCAGTGATTTGATTATATATTTGCTCCTAAAATTAATCCAGGTCCTTTCCCATATGCCACAGGACATCAATATGAATCCCATCAGTTTCAAGTCTTAGAAAGTTATATTTTGGATCATGCTTTAAAGTTGCACACTCAGTTCATGAGGGACATTTATATGAGTCAATGGGTCTCACCTGCTTTTCTGCATATACTCAGAACACACCCTACTTTGTAGCTACAGATTGCAGGGGAAGCCCAGCAGTGGCAGGAAAACAGTTCTTCATGCAACCTTGTCTGCTATTAGGTAAAGGTAAAGGTACCCCTGCCCATACGGGCCAGTCTTGACAGACTCTGGGGTTGTGCGCCCATCTCACTCAAGAGGCCAGGGGCCAGCGCTGTCCGGAGACACTTCCGGGTCACGTGGCCAGCGTGACATCGCTGCTCTGGCGAGCCAGAGCCGCACACGGAAACGCCGTTTTACCTTCCCGCTGGTAAGCGGTCCCTATTTATCTACTTGCACCCGGAGGTGCTTTCGAACTGCTAGGTTGGCAGGCGCTGGGACCGAGCAGCGGGAGCGCACCCCGCCGCAGGGATTCGAACCGCCGACCTTTCGATCGGCAAGCCCTAGGCGCTGAGGCTTTAACCCACAGCGCCACCTGCGTCCCACTGTCTGCTATTACTGGCCTTTGAATTTAAAGAACCCCAGATAATATTTTTTTTTTGAAAACTACTGTTATGAAAAAAATGTTTCTTATGGCTTTAGCACAAGATACCAATGCTAATCATATCTGATACACTAACAGTGCAATTCTACACAAGTGAATTCAGAAGTGCTTCTCTTCAAGTTTGATGGGACTTACTCCCAGGTAAGTGTATAGTACTGAAACTTGAAGCTTATTTTAATCTGCAAGCATGCACAGATCTTATGGCAATTCTAAGTGAAGACCACTATATAGCTAGATGTTACATTAAGGGGAACAAAGACTTGGAATGGTGGATTAGGTACTACTGTTGAATAACTTTCCAGCTTGTGTGTGCTAGGGATTTTAATATATAAAAGGTATGTGTTATGCATTCAATTGTATAATTAGTAGCAGTACCTAGTCCTAGTTCTAGGCCATGTCTGAAATCAAATACACTATCAAGTACTAACACATTCAAAGACTCAGGATCCAAATGGAAGGGTATTCTCGGGTTGCCATAGTTTGAAGAGCAAAAAGGAGGACACATTTGCTGACTTTTAATTTTAACTGCTATGACGACTCTCCCCATGAAAAAAAGGTTGTGTCCTGGAAAAAGAGAGTTGGTAGACCCTCTGGAGGAGATTGGGGGGCATGTGTGGTGGTGGGGGGGGAGAGAACTGAGAAATCTCATGTGCCACAGCATGTCACCCAATATGGGAACTGGGCAGATTCCAGAGTAACTGATACTACAAATGGACTAGTATGACTCTCACAGCCACCATCACACAAAAGCATTGCCAACAGCACAACACATCTGTTGCTAGAAAGTATCTCTTCTTAGAGGTATGTTTATCCTATTTCCTGTTTGTTGTTACCAGTGCTTGGGGGAAACAGAAAACTAACATTTCCGAGCACAATTCAAAGTGTTGGCGTTGACCTTTAAAGGCCTAAACGGCCTCGGCCCAGTATACCTGAAGGAGCATCTCCACCCCCATCGTCCAGCCCAGACACTGAGGTCCAGCTCCGAGAGGCCTTCTGGCGGTTCCCTCACTGAGGTAAGTGACATTACTGTATACGGAACCAGGCAGAGGGAAGTCAAGGAAATAACTACTGTATCTGACTTTTAGAAAACATCTGAAGGCAGCCCTGTTTAGGGAAGTTTTTAATGTTTTGATGTTTTATCGTATTTTTAATATTCTGTTGGGAGCCGCCCAGAGTGGCTGGGGAATAAATATATTATTATTATTTATTTTACTAGTTTTGTGAGTATAATTAGCAGCTTGGTTCACATATAAAAGTGCTATACTCACCATTATTTTTAAAGATCAGGTTAATACAACAACAAACCTAGACAGCATCTTAAAAAGCAGAGACATCACCTTGCTGAGAAAGGTCCGTATAGTTAAAGCTATGGTTTTCCCAGTAGTGATGTATGGAAGTGAGTGCTGGACCATAAAGAAGGCTGATCGCCGAAGAATTGATGCTTTTGAATTATGGTGCTGGAGGAGACTCTTGAGAGTCCCATGGACTGCAAGAAGATCAAACCTATCCATTCTTAAGGAAATCAGCCCTGAGTGCTCACTGGAAGGACAGAGCCTGAAGCTGAGGCTCCAATACTTTGGCCACCTCATGAGAAAAGAAGGCCCCCTGGAAAAGACCCCGATGGTGGGAAAGATGGAGGGCACAAGCAGAAGGGGACGACAGAGGACGAGATGGTTGGACAGTGTTCTCAAAGCTACCAGCATGAGTTTGACCAAACTGCAGGAGGCAGTGGAAGACAGGAGTGCCTGGCGTGCTCTGGTCCATGGGGTCACGAAGAGTCGGACACGACTAAACAACTAAACAACAATACAACCAGATATGTTTCTATGATTAAACTTTAAGCTTGCAGGGTGGGCAGAGAGATAGGCTTGAATCCTGAGTTGTCTTACAATCCATCAGAGGATACTGCTAGTGCAATGATGTGATTTTCACTTAGTCCTCTTTCCCCTTGTAGCCCCCCCCCCCCAATATGCCATCTTCCAGAGTTTTGGAAGGTTCCTAGTTAGGGGAGCTATAAAAGGAAATGGGAATAGTAAAAACAAAAAAAACACCATCTGCTTCTGCAGTAACTTAAATTCTAAACTTCAGCATGCCTACACCTCTGAAAAAACTGTCTGCCTTCTCCTTCTGAGTTGCTTTGTCACACCAGGTACAACTACCACCTGAAAGGGGGTTGGGGCACAAGGGCTGGGGAATCTTGAACATTTCACCTAGAACTGACCACCTAAGAATTTGGCAGTATGTAAGGAAATGACACTGCTTTCCTTGAGAACCAGCAATGCAAAATGATGTTAACTGATATTAGACAGCATCTCAGATGTATTAGAAATTGGATCCCTAGCAACCATCTTCTTGCAGTGGAGAAAGGTGTGAGGGAGGGCAATAGCTTATGAGGGCTGGAAAAGAAAAAGTCAAGAATGGGTAGACAGAAGCCAGCAAATTATACTAACAAAACATAATGGGTTATATTCAACATAAGGAAGTCCATGCCCCCCCTCCAACACCCTGTGTGCCCCCAAACCACTCCTGAGGATCAGGGTACACTCAGGAAAGGCCTAAGATGTAAACAAGTATGGGAATAAAATAAATAAATAAAATTAATCTGGAAATGTGAAGTTATGCAAATACTATCAATTCCTATATTAGAAAGAATCTCCAAATACATCCCTCAATAGTTGAGCTGAAAGAATATTAACTTGAGGAATGAGTAGTGCATGTACCTGAAACCAAGAACTGAATGAAATGCACTTATTCCAAGACAGCACCAGTAAGAGAATTTTTAACCCAGGTTAAAGTTAAATATGCTGTTATGAACACAATTTCCCCAGTGTTCAACTTCAGTCCAAGATGAAAGTTCATTTACTGTTTGTCTTTATGAGTAGCAGTTTTCCCTTCAATAGCAACGTAACTAAAATGTTAAATTCAATAAAGTCAAAGATTCTTCTGCTTTAAAACCTTCTTTTATTCAGGTTTTAGTTTAAGAATTAAGGAACAGCAACTCATGTATACACTGAGATTTTCATATTCCCAAAAAGATGCAGACGTGGTGCTTCATTTTGAAAGGACAATGCCCTTGTCAGGAAACAATTTTTAAAATGCAGTGCAGCACTGGAAACAGAGACCAAGATACCTACGTCATGCAGCTTATCTGGGTGTATATTCCATGTTTCTAAACAGAATTGGAGCAATGTAATACCTACACAGCTGAAGGAAGTCTATTGATAAACACTTTGATAGTCTTGAACATAAAAAGCCTTTTATGAAGAAAATATACTAGCTGAGCAACAGTTACAGAAAATAACAGAAAATAAGCAGTTGAAGAATGTGCAAAATAAAGTTCTCACAACCTCTTGTGGAAACTATTATAGCAGGTTGTGTTTTAACCTTTTATCAGCAACTCCTTTCTGCATTACCAGTACTTCCTTTCAAATAAATGTTTCCTGTTTTTCCAGGTCTACCTTTCGAAACTCATTGGCATAGTTCGCATGTCATTTTGAGTCATAGCCTAAAAGAAATTATGGCTTACCATGAAAAAGTGTCTTGGTATGTGCACATAGCTCAAATCAGGCTCATCCCACTCCTCCCCTTACTGAACCAGGAAGAAGCAAATCAGAATATTGCTTTAGTGCTGCATGTGAGCCAGTACTCATGGTCTGTTTATAAACAGTGAGTGGAAGCTAAGGTTTGTTCTTGGCTTTTAATAATAATAATAATAATAATAATAATAATAATAATAATAATATACCCCACCCATCTGGCTGGGTTTCCCCAGCAACTCTGGGAGGCTCCCAACATAATATTAAAAACTTCCCTAAACAGGGTTGCCTTCAGATGTCTACTAAAAGTCAGATAGTTATTTATTTCCTTGACATCTGATGGTAGGGCATTCCACAGGGTGGGTGCCACTACCGAGAAGACCCTTTGCCTGGTTCCCTGTAACCTCATTTCTCGCAGTGAGGGAACCACCAGAAGGCCCTCACAGCTGGACCTCAGTGTCCAGGCTGAATGATGGGGGTGAAGATGTTCCTTCAGGTATACTGATTTGTTTTTTCTTTCTTTCTTGGCAAAGGTAGGAGTGGGGCAGGGACAACTTGAGCAGCATGTACCAGTATGCTGCTTATTTAGGGTAAGACACGGTTTGTCTTGGACTAACTATGACCCAATGACATGTGAATAGATCCACTGATGTATGACAACACATTCTAAATAAAGGCAATATACTGTATTTTTCGGCCCATCGAGCGCACCGGCCCACAGGGCGCACCTAGTTTTTTTGGGGGGAAATAAAAAAAAAAAGTTTATTTCCCCCTCGGCGCAGGGCTGGGGCGGGGGAAGCCCGAGCTTCCCCCAACCCAAGCCCCCAGAACAGGCAGCTCTCCACAAGCCGTGGGAGAGCTGCGCAAAGCCCGAAGCCTGGGTGCGCTGAGTTCAGCGCGCCCCCAGGCTTCGGGGTGCAGGCAGCTCTCCAAAAGCCGTGGCCGAGCTGCGCGACTTCGCGCAGCCCTCCCACGGCTTGCAGAGAGCTGCACGAAGCCTGGGGGCGCTGAGCTCAGCGCGCCCCCAGGCTTCAGGGTGCAGGCAGCTCTCCACAAGCCGTGGGAGACCTGCGCGAAGTCGGTGCGCACCGACCCCTCTCATTCTCCAGGCTTCAGCGAAAGCCTGCATTCGCCCCATAGGACGCACACACATTTCCCCTTCATTTTTGGAGGGGGAAAAGTGCATCCTATAGAGCAAAAAATACGGTAACTGCTATGTAAGAAATATAACTTGTTTTGAATAGGTGAATACAATAAGGAGTTTATGGCATGGCAATTCTAACACTAGTTTTGAGATAAATAAATGCAAAAAAGGGAAATAATAAAGTAATAATAATAATAATAATTTATTATTTATACCCCGCCCATCTGG
The DNA here is from genome assembly GCF_951804945.1 of Podarcis cretensis. NCBI lineage: Eukaryota > Metazoa > Chordata > Lepidosauria > Squamata > Lacertidae > Podarcis > Podarcis cretensis. The sequence continues at coordinate 19,428,824 of NC_137175.1, forward strand.
CTGGGCCTCCCCAGCCACTCTGGGCAGCTTCCATGGAAACCAAAAATACAATAAAATAATCACACGTTAAAAACTTCCCTGAACAGGGCTGCCTTAAGATGTCTTCTGAATGTTAGGTAGTTGTTTATCGCTTTGACATCTCGTGGGAGGGCGTTCCACAGGGCGGGCGCCACTACTGAGAAGGCCCTCTGCCTGGTTCCCTGTAGCTTTGCTTCTCGCAATGAGGGAACCGTCAGAAGGCCCTCGGCGCTGGACCTCAGCGTCCGGGCAGAACGATGGGGGTGGAGACGCTCCTTCAGGTATACTGGACCGAGGCCGTTTAGGGCTTTAAAGGTCAGCACCAACACTTTGAATTGTGCTCGGAAACGTCTGATCTTTATAAACTTATAAAGTCTGATCTTTATAAACTTAGTCAGGCAGCATGACTGTTTAGCCTCTCAACAACCCTTGAATAAATTCTTTTAAGCAATATCCTTCAGTACAAAGGTACTATTGTTCTGACATCAACCAATCAGTTTAGAACAGTGAAAAACTTTTGGCAAGAAACCAGAAGTAAAAAGTGTTGCCATAAATAAGGTGAATGCCTATAAGGTACAAAGGTGAACTACTTTTAATAAGCATGCTCACTGGTGTGAAACCAAATCAGCATATTGCCAACTCAACACAAAGAATGAGACATTAGGTAAAGCTTATACTGACCTAACCCACACAAGAGCCTTTATCAAGCACTGTGCTGTTGTCTATGCTTGGTTGCCAGTTACTCAGCTCTTCTGAAAGCATGTAGTACACAAATTAGAAAACTGTCACACCTATTTTTTAAAAATGACTGCCCTTGAAACTCCACAGATGAAAATGGTTATGTATACAATCATTTACACTATTAATTGTTTAACATGTGCTTGCTATTAGCTTATGTTTTGAAAGACAAATACTATTTGCATTTGTTTAAAGTGTACTGTTAAGTTTAAAATTCGGCATAACTGATTGCAATGCACAAAAGCTAAGCAACTAGTACTAGTATATGCAGAGTTTGAGAACCTCAGAGCTGGTTTTGCAATGAACACATTTCTAGGTCTATTCCTAATAAATTCTCAAGTTACAGCATTTGTTTATTAAAAAAATAAGACATAGAAAGATTATATTGTATTTAAGACAGAAATTTTACCCTTCTGAATATTATTTCTCCCTCCTCGCCCAATCTACCTTCTAAAATACTCTACTATATATAGTAATAGGCATATTTTGCTCCAGACAGCTCTGCCAAATACATCCTGAATCAGCCAGGGCATCTATTTTGCAACTAGATGAGAAAAGGCTAGAAGTTTGCAGAATTTATTTTTAATGCAGAATGTTAGATGCCCTTTATAAAATCATTAAATGTGGAACGCTTCTCAACCAGGGAATTGTACAAGTTAGCTCTTTCTTACATTGCAGTCAATGGCATGACAATTCTGTGCAGCATTGTTTCAGAAATACTTTCAGAAAGACCAATCCCATACATTTTTATTAGATTTAAACTGCAGAAGCCTGGCCATTAGATTCTCTCTCTTTTTAACTCTTCCAAAAATTATAACCTCAGATATTCCAGTGTAGCAAAATAACTGAATTAAACGAGAGAACCATTTTAAATGCTTCAGTATAAAACCTAATCTGTTGTTTTGCCCCATATATGCTGTATACCGGAAATACTGTGGTACCAGAATAGCACTCCAAATTAGGTATATTCCTATGGCAAGTCTCTCCCGACCCCCCATCTTTATTTTAATGTCTTGTACAGAAGAACATGTATACAATTACAGGTAGGTAGCCGTGTTGGTCTGCCGTAGTCGAAACAAACAAACAAAATCCTTCCAGTAGCACCTTAGAGACCAACTAAGTTTGTTATTGTTATGAGCTTTCGTGTACATGCACACTTCTTCAGATATGTATACAATTGTTAATTACTGCATACTGAGTGAACACAGCATAATCATGAACAAAAAGAGCCTAAGCCTGAAACTTCAGAATTGCTTTCTGATCTACAAGTTTAAAAAACTGGATACAGATTCACTTTAAAATCTGTTAAAGTAGGCAATGAATTACATACAAGATTGTGCCACTTGTAAACTAGAGAAATATATTCATATTTTTGTCATTACAGGCAAACCCCAATTTGCACAGGGTCATTGTGTGTGACAGCGGAGTGCACATAAGCCCATTCCACCCACTTTTCCGGTCACTTCTGGGTCGCCGTGATACAAGTGTCAATTGGACACACGTAAATCGGGTCGTTGCCTGTATGAACCGGTATGCCAGTTATCAAATTCTGGAATATATTCATTGTATATACCCTAAGCCAGAGCTTTCTAAACTGTGTGTCGCCACATGTTAGTGTGTCGGCTGCAATGTGTAGGTGTGTCACGCAAATGCTCCCCACACTCCTCCCAGGGCTGGAATGGGTTAGTTTAACCTCCGGTTTGCTAGCAAAACTAAACTACCGTGTCGCGAAATGATGCATGTCTAAAAAGTGCGTTACCAACATGAACATTTTGGAAAGCCCTGCCCAGGTCAAGTGAGGACTTACCCCTCTGGAACCAAAGAAAGAAAAGAAATGGCTGTTTCTACAGATTTAAACATTAACATGAGCACCATGAATTGGATGTTAAAATGAACTGGCAACTAATGCAACTGTTTAAAAACAGGGGTTATGAAAGTTCTAAATGGAACTCCAACCATTTTGGACCAAACAAAGTTTCTGAGTAATCTTCAAGGGTAGCCCCACAGAGTGCATTGCAATAATCAAATCTGGAAGTTATGAGAGCATGGAGTATTATGAGCTAAGTAGTTTCTGTCCAAACAGGGGTGTAGCTAGCAAACAAGCCAGAGCTGGAAATATTAAGTTACAAATGTAGAAGGTAAGGCTGGAGCACTGGTAACAGCATTCATATAGTTGCGAATGAACTGTTGACAGAAGCTAGCATTGTATGCTGAATAAATGAGAATTGTAATTTTGAATAGATCTTTTGAAGGATTCTAGAGCTTTAAAAACCACTGAAGTATGGAACAGGGTGATATGAGCTTGGTGGCACTCCTAGCCACCATGGCCACCCAAGCCTCCAGATCTGCTCCCTCCTGGGGAATACCACCCCTCCAGAGCAAGTCATCTTCCCACTTCACGAAGATGACAACTTGGGACACAGAACACCTGTCTATCCAGTATTCAGCTTTCATTTTACTATTTTAATGATACATTGCTTTTCAAACTGTACACCACTTGGAGATGTTTAAAATATTAAGCAGTTTAGAAATACTTTAAAATAAATAAATAACTGTTAAGTGAATAACTCATATAAACACACACACATATGGTGCTAAAATGTTAAGTAATAATCCCAGCCCAACAAAGTAGCTTATCTGCTCTAGTCATATGGCTACTGAAAGAGATTAAGCAGAACTGCTGAATATGACCTCACCAGTCCATCTACTTCTATTCCAGATTCAGCTTCTATCTTTTTGATGAATATTACAAAATATAAGGGATTAGAAAAAGGTAGCTGGAATGTGCCACTTTACATATTTTAAGGCATTCTATTTAAACAGTTACATATAACTATTTGCTCTTCTACTTACAGCAAATATGACTTGCGTCAGTATTAGGGAGGCTGTGACCATTTCCCATCTTCTCTCCAAACCAGAATAGAGCCTTTGTTTTTTACTGGAAACTCCAGGAATCACACTGTCTGGGTTTTCCCAAGCTATTCAGATTCCCGGGTACAATACAGTGACTTAGAGCCCTTATTATACATAAAAACTGCTGAATATTTTGTTCGTTTTTCATCAACGTGAGAAAAACCTAATACATAATTTGTGAGGAGTTCAGAGTAAAGCTACATTTTTTCTTTGCTTATCTATCAATGATGTGCTTTTGGGGGTAAGTGGTGCTTGTGATTTTATTAAAGAATCTCTCTTTCAGTACCAACAGATTCTATATCTCTTCATTATAAGCTAGGCAACAAAGTTTTCAGAGGGATGGCAAGATTTGTAGCAAGGTTAAAAGGCATGATCTTGTGTATTAAATCAAGGTTGAATTTCAAAAAGATTTAACTATTAGATGAATATGGCTGCCTCTCTAAATGGTTCTATGCTCCCCTCCCCCAACTTCTCTCTATGCATAGCAAAGGAAATGCAGCAGGATGAAATCCCACCATACACTGCACAACTGTGCAATATTCTTTCTCAATAAATCAACAGGTATCAAACAATGCATCAGTGTGAATACATATAATGATGCATTTTCTTCCAAGCCAGTAAACTGCAGTTTGAGCAATGATCAGGAAAAACACACAAAGAAATTTAGCTCATTGAAGGATGTATGATGAAATATATGCTTACCTTTTCTTTGAATAAAAATTCTAAGCAAAGGATTAGCTGTAGAAACTGCTTTGTGATAATTGTCATCGTTGTTGATAGGCAAGAGATCTCCATGAATGTCTATATATCCAACTAAGACATCAATGTTGGGTATTTTGTGAACATGCTGCAGTAATCCATAGAATTCCTCAAATTTTCCAGGCTTCGACCTTTCCAAAGAAAAGCGCCGGAATTCTGCACCAAACTACAAAAACAAACAAACAATGAAGTTGATACAGTAATAGGAAATGTTCACATATACACAAAGTCTACTTAAATTTAACACCAAGTTGTAACGTGGTGTCATGAACAGTGTTGAACTAGAATTGAGGAGAATAAAGTTAAAGTTCCCATTCATCTAAGAAGTTATTTGGATGAATTTTCACAAGTTACCAGCTCTTAGAAATCTAAAGGGTTCTTGTGAAAGGGAGATCCAATGGATGAATGCTGCAATATAAATGTAACCAATCAATGGAGTTCCACTTCAAATACAAATTCTAACATGAATCAAAACAGTTTTCTGCCTCACTGTATTATGGAGGAAATCATTATGAAAACAAAAAATAAAATAAATCCAAGTATTGCCCACAACTGCAACCATGGCTTAGTACTTGCTGATATAATGCATCTCTGACAATGTTTGGAGTGCATGACACCCATCAAATTAACAGAGTCCATTCCTCCTAGTCAACTCCTGTCAGACACCCACCTCCCTGCCCGCAAGGTTACCCAGGCTTCAGCCAGAATTTGTGAAGAGCTTTTCTCAGAAACTTGTTTTCAGTGCTAGAGCTCAACTCTTAATCATGTGACGTAACTAACAGTATCTGAGTAGGTGCAGAATATTGTCTTTCATCACTAAGTAACCACTGCATGTCCCAATATGTATAGGATTAGTGGGCAGGACTTCCAGGTTACAAGATGTGGCTTTCATTCAGGCAATTTTACACTCCAGCACCTATCTCTTATATATTATATGGCATTATTTGCTTGCCCTTCACCATGCGTTCTCAGCTCAATTGTGTAATGTCTTCCACCCACAAAGGCCTGTGCAGAAAGGTGCACTTTAATCCAACATCAAGTGTATACAGCAACTGAACATCAAGTGTATAGCGCGACAAGGCCAGACACACCTCAAGAATTCCATGATCTGAGGGCCACCACAAAAAGGCCCTTATGCACTGCTGCCCGACCAACTTTATATGATGGTAGAACTACCAGCATGGCCTCCCTTACAGATCCTAATACTTTGATAGACTTATGTATCAGAGGAGACTCTCCTTCAGATATTTGGAGCCTAAGTTGTCTAGGGGTTTCTCTGTCAATGTAAGTACCTTGGATTGGGCTCTGAAGCGTACTAGCAACCAGTGCATTTCTGTCCACAGCCAGTAGTGCCATCCAGCCCCTTGGCCTCAGCATCCTTCACCAGCTACAATTTCTGAACCCCAACTCTGAGGTGACCTCTACCTTCTCAATTAGGGTGGATGATGAGCAGAAGAGTATGGAGTACATCATTAACATCCTAATCTTGTCTCTCTGGACCAACACAAGGTACAAACCCTAAAACCAAGCCACAGAGTGGATTAGCCTATTGGAGAGAAGGTCTAAATCTCTATGGACAACATGACGCGCCAACCTCACCCCACTTGTCTGGACTGGTGCTCCACTGAGGACCCAAGTATCCACTTGCCCTATATTAGAATTCTCCATACCATTTAAGTGCTCTTTCCACTAGCTACTGTTCACTGCCTGCCAAAACCCTCTCACTGGTATCACCACCTGCCTATCCTTCTGCAGATCCCAACAATCCACTACTGAAGCTCCCTCACCCCATGCAATATTTGCCTGCTTGTCCAAACTCTATTAAATGTCAAACTACCTGCCATTCTCACCATTACAAACATTCCTGCAATTAAACACACAAATTCACAAGGCACAATCACCCCTGGGCCGTTCCTAGTCCCATTGCAGCTGCAATTTCCATACTCAATTCTACAGCAAAATGTTCCACTGCAGTATTGCTTACTTACCACATGCCTTAAAATCCATGCTAACTGAAAGGAATGCCAAAATGATAGCCTTCATCCTTCTAGAAGTTTCCTAGCTCTGAAGATTATGCAAATTATTCAACAAAGTGCAGCACATATAGTGAGAAAGCAGACCTTCTGTTTGATGCACACATTCTAATAAGGTGGAACCTCGGTACCCGAACACCTCTGTAGTTGTATGTTTCAATTCTCGAACGCCGAAAACCAGAGGCAAATGCTTCCATTTTTGAACGTTTTTCAGAACCCAAATGTGCAATGCGGCTTCCACTGAGGGCAAAAAACTCTTGCAACCAATGGGAAGCCGTGCCTCAGTTTTTGAACATTTCAGAAGCTGAACGGGCTTCCGGAATGAATTTCAATTGAGAACCGAGGTACCACTGCAAAGTAATTCGGCAAACAAACAAGCATTCAACCTATTCCATTAATTTAACTGTGAACCTAACCACTTATAGGGGAAGAGACAATTATAAATATAAGACAGCTACTTAGTAGTAACACTGTTGGCTACCTATTTCAGTTGTGAGCACAGTAAGATGTATCAACTTTTCTACACACCTCACTCTGCCTGTGCAAAAGCAGTAGCTGAAAATAGTCTGAAAAACTGGGTTCAATTCTATAAACCATGTCCACCAAAGTTTAAAAGTAAGCCAAGGCAGTAGTATCAGTCAGCCTTTAAAATCAAAATAGCCAAAGAAAGCAAAACTTAGCCACAAAAAAGATAAACGGATGATAGAAATTCGCAATGATTAAACCAACAACAACGGCATACACCTATAAATCATGCTAGGGAATTTTTAAAAGTTGACATTCAAGCAGACATGGGATTAAAACTATCCTAACAAAGCTAAAAGGGCTGACCTGTGCTCAACAGAATTTTTCAATCATTGCTGCTTGTTAAAGTAAGCTGACAGATATTAAAATTCTTACATCAGCATGCTTAAGTTCAGATATCTCTTTCTCAACTCTTTTAAGCTTAAACACAGATTGGCATCATCATAGAACCTAATGCAACTCATATTACCATTATCTTTTGTTGTTCCTCTCATGCTATGAAGCTACCTGGACCCTTCAGCTGTCACCTGAGGCCCTCCCACAGATGCTCCTCCTGAGTGAGGTTCAGAGGGAGGCTACTGTATTGCAATTATTATGAGCCACTTTAAGCTCAACATTTGTTGTTGGAAAAGTGGAATACAAATATTAAATCAAATCAAACTCTGTTGAACACTCTGGATGCTGTCATTAGCATATTCCAGGTGCCAGGTTAAAACTTCTCTTCTCCCAGGCATTTTATGACAAGCCAGCCAATTGCTTACTTGAATTTTGTTTGTATGTTTTCGGCTGGGTTCCCCCCTGTTCCCCTGCTGGGTCTGTTTAAGTTTTTGTTATTGCTGCTGGGTTTATGGATTGTTGAACTGGTTTTATTCAAATGTATAATTTCTTGGGTTTTGTATTACACTTTCCAACTCAACCTTTTGAAAAGTCACTTAGAGCCTTCTTTGTAGCAAGCGCACGGTAGTTAAATAACCACCACCACCACAACAAGTAGCAACTTGGGAGCTCAGGAATCAAGTATGAATATTTGCTTAAGGGGGCAATTTAAAATGATACACTTTTTAAAGAACACAAATACTTGGTAGAAATTAGGAGTGATTCAAATTGAAACTTAGTTGGTATACAAACCCTAGGATAAGTACAGATTTCAAATTGCTAAAACAGTAGTACGAATTTAAGACTGAACTTGTACAATCCATTTTGGAAAATAACTATAGCTTATTGAGGAAATGGACAAAGAAACATAAAAATAACTCTCATGAGGCTATTGGCATTGAACATGTACCTACCAACTACAGTACTTGTTTATATTCCATATTGCCTTCATTTAGATCTTTAAAAGCAATATATTGCTGCTTAATTGGGACTATTTTGGCCACTACAAGCAAAAACACATTGCCCCTTGCTCTCTAGCACTATAGTCATCCAAATGTTGTCCACACACCAGATGGAGATAATTTAAAAATAAGGCACAAACACTGCACCTTGGCCCAGAGACATTTAAATTTAAGGAATTACGGTAATCACAAATAGTTTTGTTCTCCGTATATTCTATAAAGCCTATAATAGCTGGCAGCAAGGCAGAACAGATGAGTCATTTTGTTTTATTACACCTGTGCCACATGAAGTAATTTAAAAAACCCAACAACACTGTAGGAGTAACTTCCCTTACAAAGGTAATAGATTTATGGTGCCAGGTAATGTTGTCTTTTCTATTTGCATTCTACTTCCTCACAATTTTAAAATTTAAGGAAACCTACACTCTGTTACAATACAATATTACTGTAATTCTTCAGAAGATTGACATGTAGTACCAAAAATTAACTACACACAACCCAGATCCAACAAAAGAACTAACTGAAGCTAGTAAAATATTGAGAGAGAAAGTACAATTCTAATTGCCCAGAGAAAGAAATAACATTTTTACTTTAACATGAGAAACGGAACAACTTGAGAAGATGGGTTAGGGCCTTTCTGTAAAACTGTAAAACTAGTTTTACCTTCAGCACTATGCTTAAACTTGCCAAAGGCAATTCAAGATCCTGACCTATGTAATTGTTAAGTGTGTGTATGTACGTAATGTGTAAGTGCATGTACAGCAAATGTGAGGGATTAATCCCATGGTGCTTAAGTGATTTTAAAAAGCTATTTTATAAATCATTTTAAATATTCAAAGTTATTTAAGGGAACAAGCCTTACACTCCAGCCAGAAACCAGCTGAGGAGTGTCTAAGGACAATTATGCCTCTGGAAGTCCCATAGCACACTAGCCAACTTCATCCTCCCCAGCAGACCTTCTGCTGGTGGGGTGAGGGTAACTGGGGCATGTTGGAGGAAGGCAGTGAGATGCAAAGTCCAAAGGCCCTTCATTTCTCTTACAAAGGTGGGTCTTTACACATAGCTAATTCCCTCCACTGACTAAAAGGGGAGGAACGAAGATAAAGAGATGTGGTAGCTGCTCTGCTAGTGGATTTCCCCAAACCACCATCATATGCTGCCAGTGAACTGTAGGATTACACTTCCCAAAATTTTACTCTATTTCGGTAAGGAATTTTCCCTGTCTAATTGCACCATGCTTCACTACATATTGTATGAGGATATAGAGTTTAGGGCCCTCAACAGATTAGTTACCCCTTAACACTGCTTAATTACCCACTTGTGTTCACAATCAAAATGACTTAAGAGAGTGGGGCTTCCCATTATATATAGGTGAAAGACAGCTCTCATTTACACAAGTGACTGAGTACAGAATGTGGAATGGTAGGTATTTTATGTCCACGTGGAATTCAAGGGTGTGATCTTAGCTACCTGGTATAGAATTTTTCTAGGTGGCTTGTGATGATGAATACTAAATTACCCCATAGGTCAACTTAGGAACAAGCTGGGGTGGGGATGAACTTAGTGCTTTAGTAAATAGACAGGAATGCCAAGTAGAGATCTTGTTAAACAAACAAACAAACAAACAAACAAGGGGAAAGAGCAAGAATAATAGTGTTTATTTCACATTAAATCTAAAAAAACTCCATTATGAGTAATATGTTTTTAAGTCTCACTTTGCCTAAGAAAGAAAGAAGCTCTCCTCTTCAAACATATAATTTCCCCCCTCATTAAAATGTAATTTTAAATATAAAGCATAGCAATTTGCACCCCCAAAGAAATACTCCTTCATTGTCTCCTGAGACAGATGGATGCCACCAGGAGCAAACTAGCCATCAGAAGTACTGTTTTCCACATAAGTATATGTGGAAATAGCCACGAGACCAAAGTAGTACATGGATGTTCACTGATAATTAGGAATAAACACAAAATGAGTGATAAAACGCTTCATTACAGCCACAGTATATAGTAAGATATATCCTGTTACTCAGAGGCTGTGGTGTTGGGATGGCTCACCAGTTTAATTTGTGGCATGACCATACAAATAAAGAAAGAACACTTTAATCTTCAACAAAGTATGCCAGGGTGTGTTCACTAACATAAGGAGGTTCTGAAAACACTTCAGGGTAAGTATTTTGTATGAACACAACCAGCTAAATTGCCGGCACTCTGAACATTCCAAAGGCCTAAAACAGCCTATGATGCCCCAAAATTATCCCCAGTAAAATTTGTGGGTCTCTTTAGCTTCCTTTTAAATCCAAATAGCTACTCTGTTTGTACCAGGAAGGTGTGCACAATTTGTGAAGTCCTCATGCTACCCTGGTGATCAGTGCCAAAGTTACAGCTGAACTAACATGGCTGAACAATTCAGGGGCTGCAGGAAACAAAAGGCTGTTTCATTTGCTCAAAATGGCATTCTCTGTACCCCCTTCTCCAGAAGATATTGGCAGCAAGTGCTTTAAAAATGCCATTCTGACTTGCAATCAGGTTAGAAATGCACAACACAAAAAAAACAACTGTTTACACAGTCATTAAGAGATTCTAGATATTAGAGAAAAACATTTTTTTCTATGCAAACAGAATAGTGTATCACTAACAATTGTGTTGCACATTGTAGAACTTTTATGGTCATGACACTCAAACTATGTCCGAGAATGGATACTTAGCAGTCCCCATAATACTTCATAGAAACCAGTCAATCCCAAGACCACTTTTTCAGACCACATTAAAACACAGAGCAATACTGTACTTTCTCAATGGTTTAACAAGCTCATTCATCAAGCACTGGCAGAAGCACAAATGCCCAGGCCATATGGGATCCTTGTGTTTGGGTAAAAGGAAGTGTCATCAACACAAGGAGAAAAAGGAATAAAAGTGCTAAGACTTGAGGGGTGGTGGTGACTGGCAAAGCCAAGACAAACCAGTAATGCCTACACAAAATCACACCCTATTATTCATTCATGCTAATCATGGCTAACCTTCACCCCCTGATTCTGTAATCACTCTCAGATTAGAACTACCTACCACTATACAGTACACATGCTCACACCTTGAAAATATCAATGAATTGTAGAGCTGGAAGGAATCCCAAGGGTCATCTAGTCCAACCCCCTGCCGTGCAGGAGACTTTTGCCCAACGTGGGGCTCAACCCCACAAACCTAAGATTAAGTCTCACACTGAGCTATCCCAGATGGGGTGGGGGAAGGGGGGAAAAGCTAGTGTTTTGAAAGGGCTCTTCAAAGGTAAGCACAGCCGCATTCTTAATAGGTTACTCTTGGAAAATAAGTCATCTGCAAGTGGCTCCTCAAGCGCATTTTTGGTAACAACTAGCCCTAATTACACATTATTCCAGGAGCGAAATTACTACCTTGACTTTAGTCACCCCAAATAAATGTCACCTGGCACACTATTGGGGCCAGAGATGAAAGATGAAGCACTTAGCTGTTCCCCCGCCAAAATAATAATAAAAATTCGTGCTGACACACTCTCCCGCCATCACTACAAGCGAAGCAGCAGAATATGTACAGTATATCGTTTCCTTCTTAGCATGACCACCGTGCCTTTTCCCCACATACAATCTTAAAGGGGAAAAAAAGAAACTGCTGGGGCTTAAGACTGCCTGCTAGTTGCGGCCACTACCCAGGACGAGAGCACCTTCCCACACCCGGTTTCAGGTGCCTGGTACGGACTGGGGGCCGGGGATTGGTCAGCCCTGAAGAGAATGCCCTTTGTACGTGCTCAGAAACACTGCTGCGCGCGGAGGTTCTGGGCTGCGGAATTAAACGCGGCCACCCGGTTTCCTTGGTAACCATTCCCCCCCCCAAAAAAAAACCCCACACAGACCCCGAAAGAGCACCCCCACCCACCCACCTCAGCGAGACGTAACAAACCCGAGTACCCCTCCCCAAAGCCGAGGCGAGGGCCGGCGTGGGGACGCCACCCACCTTGCTCTTCACTTCCATGGTGCCGAGGCCGCCGCGGCTCCCCGCTCCGCCGGCTCCGCGTTGGCCCCGGTTCATGCCGCGGGCGAGTCGGTCAGCCAGCCCGTCAGCCAGACGCTGGTCCGCTCGGCGGCGCGAAGGGAGCGAGTCTGAGGGAAGCCCGGAGCACCACCACCGCGACCGCCGCCGCCGCCGCCCCTCTCAGCCTCAACCTGCCGCCTCCCGTCTGAGGAGGAACGGCCGCCGCCAGACCGACCTCGCGAAGCTGAGGGGAGGGGGGGGGAGGAGGAGGAGAGGGGGAGGGGCCGCCGCCGCCGCCGCCCAGCAGCCTCCTCCTGGCACCTGCAGCTCCGCGGAAGGGAGGAGGAGGAGGAGGAGGCGGAGGCGAGGGGAGCGGAGCGAGAGAAAAAGAGCGAGCCACGAAAGACGACGCATGCGCACGCGCGCGCGGGAAGGAGGGGGGGGGGGGAAGCCAGGAGGAGGGAAAGCCCCGGCGCACCTGCACCTCCAGCGCGCGTGCGCAACCTGCCGCTCCGGCAGGAGGAAGAGGAAGAGGAAAAGCACCTGCTCGTGGCAGGAGCGGCCGTGGCCCGTGAACGCGCGTGCGCACAGTTCGCGCGCGGGAGGGGAATACCTGCCGGGCTGGATTCCAGAGAGAGAGAGAGAGAGAGATGGGAGGGCGGCGCATGCGCGTTTAGCAGCCGTCTCTTTTCTTGGTTTTTTTTCTTTCGCCTCAGGGTGGAGGGACACCTAGCCACCCTCTGAGGGATAAATATATACAGTGCTTTTTTTTTTCCTTTAAAAATGTTTAGGGGTACTCTCATTTTCCTACTCACATTAAAATACTGCCCCTCAACGAGGCCAAATTACATTCACAAAATGATTAGGGGTATGCGTACCCCCAGAAAAAAAAAGCACTGAATAATATATCTATATGTTTATCCCACTTCTGCACCACCCAATAATAATAATTGCAACCAAATAATACAACACAACCCTCCCACCCCAAATAATCATAATTCAGTATTTTTTGTGTAATGTGAAACTCCTGGAGAGGGGAGGGGGGTAATGGGGGGGGGAGGCATGAGGTATATAGCCTGTGAGTGTGGGACAGAGAAACAGCAGAGGTTGATAATATGGAACCTGCTGTATTTATTTACTCCATTTATAGCCCCACTTTTGACCAAGGAAAGGAGTATGTTTTCATCCTCTCAACAGCCCTGCAAAGTAGGGCTAGTCTGAGAAATAGTGATTAATTTGCCCTAAGGTCACCCAGTGAGCTGGGATTTGCACCAACAACTCTGAGCCTAACCTAAGACTGTGAAATGAATTATTGCTTTTAAAGGGGAATGGAAATGTCTGGAAATCTGCAGAGAGAGGAAGGTGCAGTAAAATCAAGAGGGACGTAGGAAACCGTCCATGATTGGGATTGGGATTAATTAAGATCAACTGTATAGTGTTGTGATAAAAATAAAAACCATTTGGCATTTACTCATTGTTAGTAAAACCGACTTGTCATTCTGTGGGTGGAGACTGGAAGAATGGGACTGTATTTTAAGTAGCATCTGTATGTATAAGCAAAGTGTCTCTGGGAATTATTTTCTGTTAGTAGGCCAGCAAAAACTTGCAATGGTCAACTGGGAGGGAGGCTGGGTTTGTGATGTTGGCTGATGTACCATAAAAACCGGCATCTCCTTGCATAAAATGTTTCAGGTTTTGCATGACTTCTAACAACTGCCATGGGGTGGGGAAACATTTCAATTAGCAAATTGTGCCCTCCCAGTCCACTGAACTTTCACAGTGGGCTGTAATTATTGCTCTTGCTGCTGCTTAAAATGTAAGATAAAAGTCTGTTATAATAAGTCCTTTGGAAAAATAGTAATGAAGCGTGTTCTAAAGTAACGTACATAGATCAAATTTAAGTGTTGTTAAAACAATTACAAGTCTTCTCATTTCACTCAGGTGGCACATTATAGGATCTGATAACATAAGCTGCAACATCAGCAACTCATTCACTCACCTGATCTATGCCATCACCAACCCAGCAAAGCTCATCTGCTTTTTTCATAGGATAAAAATAACAATTCCTACAAAAATAATAATAAAGGGACACAAATCTGACAAAATAAATTATTTTGAAACATTCAGAAACCAGTAGGAGAACATGACAGTCTCTTGGAGCATTCTACAAGTGACCTTAAAACTGCTGTTCTTCAGTAAAAAGTAAAAAATAAAGGAAGACTTCAGGGTACAATAGTTGAATTAAAACTTATTCAAAAGTTTGATTCAGTTAAACTTTAACAGAGATTTTTGTTTCCCTTTGCACTACAGATGTCAATTAACATAACAAATCTAGGATGATAGTGTTTTTAGTAATTCGTGATAACACAACCGTGCTAGATTTTCTATGTTAATTAACACTTGTAGTGGGTCAGGCAACCATTGTCTCTTTTTGGCGTCCAACTGATGGAATCAAACTTCTGAATAAGTTCTAAACTTCCTTTATAGAAGGAATTGATTACTGCAGTGAATGGTCGGTGTGCTTATCTTCCATACAGTTGAAATTCAGCCCTCTAGTTCTTAGCCTTTAAGGGGTTGTAAGACTTCTTGTTCTTTTTGCTGCAACAGACTAATCTGTAGCTACCCCTCTTGTGGCATTGTGGCCCCTTGACTAAAAGATGTCTTGGGCAGGTATTATAGACATGCCTGAAGAAGTTAGGATTTGAAATAACGGTAATATATGCAAACATGCCTGCTTTTCCATCTTCCATTTCCATACAGAGCAGCTTTTCCATCTTGCTTTTTCAAGGACTTTTAAATTTTGTGTTATGTGAAGTAAAACAAGTGAAATTTTTGGGAACTAACTTGAACAGTGGGGTAAAAATACATACAATGGGAAGAGAGAAAACATTTTAACTGGGCTGCAGTGCAAGAGGAACATTGGAAACTGCCTTATACTGAATCAGACTACTGGTCCATCTAACTGTTGGCACTGACTGTCAGCAACTCTCCATGGTTTCAGGGGGGGACTCCCTGAGCCCTACGTGGAGATGTGGACTTTTTGCATGCAGAGCAGATGCTGACCTACAGAGCTGGATCACTTCCCCCAACTCCATAGGGCTACAGTCCTAGTCACACTCACATGCTTGGGATTAAGCCCTGAGGAACTCAGTGGAATTTACTTCCATGTAAAACATGCATACGATTTCGATAAAATTTAAAATCCAAATATTTTTTGACTTAACTGGTTTGTGGGTTGGCCATTCTGGGCATGCACTTGAAGTATATCACATGTTGCTATTTAAATGATCAAAGATTGGAGAGTACAGGAAGAAGGGAATCGGAGCTCAGTTCCATTCATTTTCAGATTACCAGAATCTATCAGAAAAGAGCCAGGCCGATTCTGCTTTTCTTCTTCCATTTTCCTCTCTAACTTTCTGCTGGGCAGTGCAATGGGAAATGGAGGAGATCACAGGCAACACTTAGGATTTGCGTGTCAGTTGAACCAGCCCGCTTCTGAGATGCAAAAGCTGAGCTCTGGGTGCTTAAACCCATCATGTGGCTGGTTTTATCGCTAAAGATTTATTAGGTTTCTATGAAGGAAGTTTATTTCTCCCCCTGCATTCCTGGAATTGTTGGAGTGCTATAGAAGGAGGGTGTGGCAAAAGGTTTCTTGAAGTCAGCAAGGTACAGTCATATGAAACCTTTGGAGCCAGTCACAAAATATTAATCGCTACTTACGTCACATGAATGACTTGATAGCCAATCAAGGAAGCAAACCAAGGAACAGTTCAGTTTCTGATCATAGTAAAGAAATGGGCAAGTCTTCTGCTCCTGGAGAGAAAGTACCAGATTAGAGAGCTATTTTAGTCACCCCTCTGCAGAACCTGTGAGTCAGACTTACTAGAAGGTGGTGATTTATTTATTTTTTACTGCCCCAAAAGAAAGGAATGTTCTATTTCTACCATCCAGTTCAGAACAAGATGGAGAGGTTTGATTTCTTCCCCTAATGGTAACATTTATCATGGTCAACCTTAAAATCCTATTTGCGACTACCAAAGTTGATAAGAATTTATTGGAGTGAAGTTGTACTGACTGCATATTAATATTAACATTTACTCAACACGCATGAAATCCTATACCCACTTAACTGGGACTATGGCTGCATACACAAGCAGATACATTTAAGGCATCCCTCCAAAAACATAATGGGAGCTGTAATATGTTAAATGTGCTGGAAATTATAGTTCATTGAAGGGCAAATTAGTTTCCTGGATTCTAGTGGGGGGTACACTTTAAATGTATTATGTGTACACAGCCCAAGTTACATTTAACTCAGTGTGACTTACTTCTGCACAGGATTGTGCTGTAAGCATCAAGTACATTGGGGGGTGAGGGTGGTTTACAATGCAGGTCAAGTAAGAAGTAATTGCAATTAGATTAAATAGTTCTCAATCCCATGTTAGGGAATTTAGGCTTGCTCCCTCAGTTTTCAGAACTAGAAATTTTGGGCACTGAGAAAATCCTACACGTGACCAGACTTTTCCACCTGCCAGATTAAGATCACTTGTAGCATCTTAAAGACTAACACGTTTATTAAATTTATTTAAATTCCTCAGATTCATGAAGTGTGATCCTCATTTGTCAAATTCCTATACACATGGGCATAATGGGTGGAAGGAATGTAAAGGCTACAATTAAATGGCAATAGAAAGAAAAAGTACAGGGTGGGGGTTTTTAAACAATTAAATTAGAGCTTAAATGTATGCAAATTGACTGCTCACAAAAGCAACAATCAATGATACTGATAACGCAATCATCTTGCCATTGAGTTGCTGGTTTCTTTTTTATTCAATTGGCCTGAATAGGGACAACTGTTTCTTTAGCAACACAGGTGGTAATTTCCTCAGTGATGCTAAAATAATTCTCTTATTGCTGGTAACGACTAAGGATGGTAGCTGACTAAGTCACACCCATTGATTTGAATATCACTCAGGGAGTCTTATGGCACTTGGAGGAGTTAACATATTTATTATGGGTTATGCTTTTGTGGTCTAAAGTCCACTTGCATCAGTTGCAGGAAGGGCAAAAAGTTGGGTCTATACAGTAATGAAATAAAAAAAGCACAGTCTGTGACAATGCAGTTTGAGGTTAACGGTGTAGTCCTGTGGGTGTGTACTCATAAGTAAGCCCTACTGGATTGAATGGGACTTACTCCTAGATACGTGTGTATAGGATGGCAGCATTGATATATACAAAATAGCTATAGATAAATCTTGGCTGAATAAAATAACACTTGTAGTTGGGCAGGAGACCACTGCTTCTTTCGGGAAAGGATTTCATGGAGTAGCAAAGCACATGAAAAGGATGCTAAATTCAATGCCAGTACTGCTAGGTGGGAAGAAGAAGAGTTTGGATTTGATATCCCGCCTTTCACTCCCTTTAAGGAGTCTCAAAGCGGCTAACATTCTCCTTTCCCTTCCTCCCCCACAACAAACACTCTGTGAGGTGAGTGGGGCTGAGAGACTTCAAAGAAGTGTGACTGGCCCCAGGTCACCCAGCAGCTGCATGTGGAGGAGCGGAGACGCGAACCCGGTTCCCCAGATTACAAGACTACCGCTCTTAACCACTACACCACACTAGCAGGAAAGACCCTCTGTCTGAACCCCTGGAGAGTTGCTGTCAATCATAAACAATACTGAGCTGGAGGGACCAGTGGTTTGTTACCAAACTTCCTGTTCAGGCTCAAACAAAGAGAATCAAACTTTGTTATTCATTCCAATTCAGCTATTTTGGGGTGGTGTGTCACTTTGAAATTATGAGCTCTTATGTCACAATAAATGTTTTTAAGGTGAGTCTACAAGGCTCTTATTCGTTTTTTTGCTGCAACAGGACAACACAGCTATCCCTCTGGAAGCAGATTGTTCACGGTTGCAAACACGCAGAAATGACATTTGCTGCAGTGGCATGCAAACAACTTAATCCCACCTATGGATCACTCACTTTGCACAACCAGCACCACCTCCTCACTCGTGATGCTGATTCTGCACGTGCCAAGATTTCAAGATGCTACAACATGCCCAGTGGTCATGTGAAGCAACACTTAAAAAGATTAATAAAGCTGGTATTGTCGCTGCTTTGTGACAAGTACACAGAGTGCAATGAGACTGAGTGTTTGGGGGTGGGGGGGGAGGCTCGGTTAATTTCATTGTACACAGGTTGTACATTGACAATAAAGATACTGTGTTGTTGTTGTTGTTGTTGTTGTTGTTGTTGTTGTTGTTGTTGTTGTGTATACCTACTAAAATCCATGAACATAACTAAGTCCAGTCCATTAATTTCAGTGGGTCTGCTCTGACTATTATTGGATATAGTTCACATATACAGGCAGAGGGAGAGAGAACGACATAGAATCATAGAAACAATAAAAAGTTTATGACATTTGCACATTTCTTTACAACATATATAACACCCATTTATGTCTTTAATGTATAGATCTTTTCCACTATAAGGAAGTTATAAGTTAAATTATCTTGTAAGTTAAATTATGCACTGCTCTTAAAGGGCAGAACAAACTGGCAATCAAAACTTTAACTAATTACAGATGTTTAGGAACCTCCTATGAATCACTTGTTCTCAGAGATGAGACAGATAAGATTATTTAAGACATTCATAAATGTGAAAAATGTAGTCTCCCGCATAACCATTTGAATGTTCTTCATTCCTTTGGAGTGATGCTCCTGATATTTCAACATAAAACTGAGTATGTCCTGGATCTTAGGTTGCAATCCAGAAATTACCAGTGCTCAGACAGGCACCAATGCTGGACTGCAGCTTTAAGCAATTTGTTCCAGATGTGTTCTTTGGGGATTGGGCCTTCTCCACTGTGTCCCCCCCCCCCCCGCCCTTCACTTCCTCTGTTGTCTGTTGAATCTAGGGCTACGTACACACAGCATTTTATTCTAGAACCAATGGAGACTGCTGCATTGAGTGGCAAGATATGGAGACTTGTAAGCTTTTACAAACCTCCCCACGACTGCACATCCCAGGGGGAGGGAGATTGCGAGCACATGCAGATGAATACATTTACCGTACAAGCCTCCTTCAGAGCTTGCCTCTCACTGTGGCAGGACTGGGGCTAAAGGGGGCAGGGATGGCACACAGGGCCCTGGGACTCCAGCATGCTTGTGGTTTAGTAACACCTGAAGAGTGCTTGTGGCTGTGTAAACACACTTAACCATTTGTAGTGCGAAGAAGTCATGTTTCTCAATAAGGAATCATGCCCGATCAACCTCAGCGTGTTGCCTTCATTCTAGAAATTGATACGAGATTCATTTTGCCATGCACAAGGTTGGGTGTGGTTACCTGATCTGGGAAACTTCCCCTTGATTTGGTTATCCATGCCTTTCCTCCTCACCCATGCCCCAGGTGAATGAAGGAAGAAGCCATAATTGTGATCTTGGTATAAAGGTAAAGGTAAAGGGACCCCTGACCATTAGGTCCAGTCGTGACCGACTCTGGGGTTGCGACGCTCATCTCGCTTTATTGGCCAAGGGAGCCGGCATACAGCTTCCGGGTCATGTGGCCAGCATGACTAAGCCGCTTCTGGCGAACCAGAGCAGCGCACGGAAACGCCGTTTACCTTCCCGCCGGAGCGGTACCAATTTATCTACTTGCACTTTGACCTGCTTTCAAACTGCTAGGTTGGCAGGAGCAGGGACCAACAACGGGAGCTCACCCCGTCGTGGGGATTCGAACCACTGATCTTCTGATCGGCAAGTCCTAGGCTCTGTGGTTTAACCCACAGCGCCACCCGCATCCCACGATCTTGGTATAAGCCCATCCAAAGTAGGTCTCAATTGTGTGTGGATTAGGCAGAAAAAACAAGATCTCAGTCATTTGTTAAGCATGCTGGGCATGGGCATGGCCAAAAGGGGGCAGCTGCCCCCCAATCAATTAATAAAAGAAAATAAAAACAACTAACTGACAAATTGCATCACAAAAAGCTCAGTTCTGCCCCCCAAAAACATAAAGCCTGCTTCCCAACCAAAAAAATCCTGGCTACACCCACAGACTGGGTATTATAGTTCTGTGAGGGATAAACTACAGTTCACAGGATTCTGGGGGCTTCAGATATATTACACAGCCTCAGTTTTGGTCCTCAGCAGAGAGGAGGATAGGGACAAACTAGGATCTGCCTTTCAATGTCTCTTGTCCTACCTACTGTTTGGTCTCCCTGCCTTCTGATTCACCAGTACCAATGGGCACAAGCCACTGCTGCCGCCCACAGTGTCTTTTGGTAGCTGTGGACCACCTACACCTGTGTTCAAATTGACACACTGCAATGTAGTGCAGAATCACTCTGCAATAAGCTCTTGTTTTCTGAATGAAATCAGTTTCTTGAGAACCATTTTTCTGGGGCAAAAAAAATATGTAATGGATCCATATTGTGCGTGGAACTCTGTGAAAAAAGCAAGTATTTGGTCTCGATTCTGTGCATACACAGGCTTCTTTTTCTGCCTCTGTAATCTTTCCCACTGGAGACCTCTGTTCTGCAAATGTCCCTCACCCAAAAGCTCTCCAGATCAATGCATCCTAGAAAATAGGCTTCTGCTTCAGAGACTGAAGGCCTCTTTATCTCATTCTGATCCTGCAAAAACCAGCTCCTTCCATCTAGCACAGTTAGCTCCCATTGCCAGCACCACGTGTGGTCTATTGAAGTGAACTTTGCTACGGATTTCAGGTTCTATGCAGGTTGATTACGTAACGTATTTATTAACACTGCAATGCTGTGTATGTTTACTCAGCAAGTTAAGTCCTCAATTGTTTTTCAGTGCGGCTTACTCCCAGAGTTAAACATGCCCAGGACTGCAGTCTAACAAGGTGTCATTCAGCTCCCTGGCAGAAACCTTCAGAAGGCTTTCTCTCAGGTCCAAGGAAGAAAGAGCTGTAATGGGGAATGTGGAAGCTGGAAGTGTTTCAAAGGACAGGGCATAGCTAATTCACTGATGTCGATGAAAGCAAAGGATGTTGATGAATGCTATGCTAGGTGCCTGCTTCCAATATTCAGACTTCTGTTGTCAAAAACTGGGATTCCCAAGTATACCATTAGGAAGCATACAGCAAGTGAAATTCTGCCCAGCTGCAAGAGATGCCTTTTTGACTTTTTCATCTAGTCACCCTAGGCTTCATCCAGCCTCCAAACTCACTGATTGATTTGACTGAGTCTCTCAAGCCAACCTCCCTCGCAGGGTTGTTTTCTGACTGGGACAAAATGCTGCTTCAAGCTCCTGAAAGCAAAGATGGAGAACTTGTGGTCCTTATGATGTTCTTGGACCTCCCATCTTCCAGCAGCCCCAGTCAGCATGGCCAGTGATCAGGGATGAAAGGAGTTGTCCTTGTCTTAACAACAGCTGAAGGGTCACAGTTTAGCCACTTCTGCCTTAGTGAACAGACGATGTAAAGGTAAAGGTAAAGGGACCCCTGACCATTAGGTCCAGTCGCAGACGACTCTGGGGTTGCGGCGCTCATCTTGCTTTATTGGCCGAGGGAGCCGGCGTACAGCTTCCGGGTCATGTGGCCAGCAGGACTAAGTGGCTTCTAGCGAACCAGAGCAGGGCACAGAAATGCTGTTTATCTTCCCACCGGAGCGGTACCTATTTATCTGCTTGCACTTTGACATGCTTTCGAACTGCTAGGTTGGCAGGAGCAGGGACCAAGCAATGGGAGCCCACTCCCTTGCGGGGATTTGAACCACTGACCTTCTGATTGGCAAGCCCAAGAGGCTCAGTGATTTAGACCACAGCGCCACCCACGTCCCTTTAGGTAGGCTTGTCTAAACACAAATGTGTTTAGGCACCAAAAAGAACACAGTGAAGGCATCTGCCTCTTGTCAATAGGCAGGGAGTGAATAATAATCCATTTTCTTTCTCAGCTGTCTGAAAATTTACTCTCTGAAAAATTTCTAACTTTCCATGCTGCACAATCAATAATTCCACAGAACTTAAAAGCTTGCATATTCCTATCCCAGCAGCAGTTCGCTTCGTTAAAAAAACCCAACCCAGTCTATTAGCTTTATGTCCTCTATATTTATATTTCCTTTTGTCACGGAAGAATAAATAGAGAAGTTACCCATTAGGATCCACCCTATGCAAGCCCCAAACTCCCATTTACTCGGCTTAGGGTGGAGGGGATTTTTCCATCATATTTATTTGAAAGTGACACAGTGTTGCAGCGAAATATTCCAGGCTGGGCCTTTTAAAACATTCCTCTCCCCCAACATGGGTTTTGGGGCCCACCCCAATTGACACTGGAAAACTCTAGATTTGCTTGAAAATGGAAATAATCAAGCCCTAGAAGCTTTGCTTATCACGCCCTGCCTTTCACCCTGCTTTATGTCTTAAGCAGCCTTATCTTTTTCAGGCATGGGATTTTAGTTTGAAGTTTGCAGGCAACAGAGAGCATTTAACACTTTCTATTCTCAAAAGCGCTTTTCAGCCACAGTTAACTTAAGCCTTGCAGAATGATTGCCCTGCGTTTAAGGCTCTTCACGTATAACCTCTTTTCCTCCTGGTACAGACAGCTCCATCTGTAGGCGTGTGGGTCATAGCTTTTGATGAGTTTCAGTCCCATCAGGATAATGTGTGGCTTACAGTGAATCTGGCATTTTCGTTCAAGGAAAGTGTATAAAATGGGGCACAGCTTACTTAGCGATAAATTCTGAAACACACCCACAGAAAACCCCAAAATGCAGAAATCTGTTATTGCACACATTCCTTCAAAAAAAAAAAAAAAAAAAAAAAAAAGCGCAGCAGTACACAGTAGAATACTGTACCAGCTTACTGAGATAAATATGACTGCAATCCTATTCATTGTTACCTTGGAGTAAGCTTCACCGGTCAATGGTGCTTAATTCTGATTGCACAGTTTCTGACTTGAGCTTAGACAAAATATATTCGGCCTGGTAGAACACAAAATGTAGCTTTTAATGAGATATACAAACCATCTTGCATTGCCCAGTCATTCTCAGATGAAGTAGTTCCCCATCAAAGAAAAAGAAGTATCCAGCATCTGCTGAATTATTTTGCTAATTCTCTGACTTGCTGTGTGCGACTCTGCCACAAACAAACTTGAAAACCTTGTTGTCCCCTCATTAACTTGCCAGAGCAAGGAAAATCTGTCAATTACCCTGGCAATCCAGCAGATGGTTGCTTCTACTCTGGAAAAAGTCCTGGAATTGTCCTCCCCAGCTTTCTCCCTCTATAAAACTACAGTACGGGTAAAGAGATTGTTGTGTTGATTTAGCATGCAGCCCAGTCTATAACTCAGCCCATATTTATCCCAGTACCACATCCACCCACTTTGCATATAATTTGTCCTAGTGTTCTTGGGACCCCAATCAACCACGTCAGTTCCTGATCGCAGATTCACACAACAATGGGGAATTCACTATGAAAGTTGGAAGAAAGTGTTTGATAGTCCTGCACATGCTGGCCTTCTAAGCCTTTGGTCAGTTATGTTCACCTCTTGCTACAAGCAGTATTTAGAAACTGATATGCAACTGTAAATTACTATTTTGTCAACATGTCCAGGAAGCCGAAACTTGCTTGCAGCAGTGTCTGCATATGCAATTGGCTGCCCACAGGCAGGCAGCTGCAATATAGGTGGAATTTACACACATATAAAAAACGCTGTGAAAATGCTTTTATTAAAAACGTTTTGAAAAATACATTGAATTTGGCATAACTCACTGTCACCATCTAGTGTCTCATTTGTACATTGCACTTTACAACACAAATAAGGAGAAATGCCCAATAAGCAGATTGTCTGAAAGTGTGCTGAGTCTTTTGCATCTGTTTACCTTTAAAAACAAAAAATGGAAAGGTGAAATGTTCTCCTAGGTCTGATTTGCTAGCCACCCCACAGAGATATTTTTTTCCCTGGCTTGGCTCTTGGCATCTGAAGTGATGTATGGAACTGGACTTTCCCAGAATATACCTCCTCTTCAGAGTTAACTCTTTATTTACTCTTGCACTTTGCTTGTGAACAAAACTTTTCCTCACATTAAAATAAAAAAGACACTTCCTGAAGTTTCTTTTGTGATAAAAGCGCCAAGATTTTCTGCTGTGGCTAAAAATCTTGGGGTGTTTTTTGTAGTAAATCTATCTATCATCTATCTATCTATCTACTATCATCTCTCTCTCTCTCTCTCTCTCTCTCTCTATCTATCTATCATCTATCATCTATCTATATCTATCTATATCTATCATCTATCTATCTACCATCTACCATCTATCTATCTATATCATCTATCTATCATCTATCTATCTATCATCTATCTATCTATCATCTATCTATCATCTATCATCTATCTACTATCTATCTATCTCTATCTCTATCATCTATCCATCTTAATTAATTTTGTATTTACTGATGAGCTGGAATATACTTTGGATTTCTATCCATTGGGTGTTTTTTTTTTGGTTACTTACCTGTTATATTCCTCTTTTCTACCAAACATTAATACAAATATATATATATATTTTAAATAGTCACTGGTTCCCCTATACTTTCCTGCTTCTTCTCATTCCTCAAACCACCCTTTAGTACAGCAGATTGTAGGAGGACTTGGTTATTCCCACAGATCCTGGGCTGCTTGTATTTAACTAACTTTTACTCTGTGTAGACCCATTGAAACCAGTGAGCCTAATTTGGTCATGGGTCTCCTCTGAGCAAAGATTAGCTGACTACAACCCACAGCTTCCTTAGTCCCAAGGCAAGATGCAATTCCTTCCATCTATCTCCCAATCCAGCCCACGATTTCTGCTTTGGATATGGGTAGGTTGTGCTGCTCTCACTGGCAAACTACCCACATGCATCTGGGCCCATGTTACGGTTGAGAATGGGCAGGTCTCTGGTCATCATGCACAAAGAATGCCTTTGCATTCCTTTCAACATACCTTTCAGCATTTCTGTCATCTGGCTTTTTTGTGGCTGACAGCTACTTTTGATCTGTTCTGAGCTATTTGTTAGTGCTGGGGAGGGTGCAGCCTAGAAGCTAAGAGTGAGCTGGAAAGAGATTGCTTCAGATCTTGCAGCAGAGGACTGGGCTAGAGGGCCCTTTGCTCCAAATAGGTGATCCTATATTAAGCCCACGCAGAGTTTAAGACAACATTCCCCATGTCCTCCCCACCCCAAGAAAAGTGAACACTTTATACTTTCCCCACCAAATTTCCTTCGGTCGATTTGTCCGCAATTTGACAGGTTGAATCCATTCGGGATTGCCTGTAAACTGCATAAACTTTGGTGGGTGGTGATGTTATTTCAATTGTAGTGAATGGGGAACACAAATGCAGACAATGTGCACAGTGGTTCAGTGTTGCTGGTTTTTTTAAGTGTTGTTGTTGTTGTTTAGTCGTTTAGTCGTGTCCGACTCTTTGTGACCCCATGGACTAGAGCACGCCAGGCACTCCTGTCTTCCACTGCCTCCCGCAGTTTGGTCAAACTCATGCTGGTAGCTTCAAGAACACTGTCCAACCATCTTGTCCTCTGTCGTCCCCTTCTCCTTGTGCCCTCCATCTTTCCCAACATCAGGGTCTTTTGCAGGGAGTCTTCTCTTCTCATGAGGTGGCCAAAGTATTGGAGCCTCAGCTTCAGGCTCTGTCCTTCCAGTGAGCACTCAGGGCTGATTTCCTTAAGAATGGATAGGTTTCATCTTCTTGCAGTCCATGGGACTCTCAAGAGTATCCTCCAGCACCATAATTCAAAAGCATCAATTCTTCAGCGATCAGCCTTCTTTATGGTCCAGCTCTCACTTCCATACATCACTACTGGTGATTTTAAAGTGCACAGAGCAATATACTAGGTGCATCTTGGGTCCTTTGCACATCTCTTCTAGGGGATGCTGTATGTCAACCCAGGCCTGCACCTGGACATGGGTGGCACTGTGGTCTAAACCACTGAACCTCTTGTGATTGCCGATCGGAAGGTCGGCAGTTCGAATCCCCGTGAAAGGGAGAGCTTCCGTTGCTCTATCCCAGCTCCTGCCAACCTAGCAGTTCGAAAGCACGCCAGTGCAAGTAGATAAATAGATACCACTGTGGCAGGAAGGTGACCGGCATTTCCATGTGCTCTGGTTTCCGTCACGGTGTTCCATTGTGCCAGAAGCGGTTTAGTCATGCTGGCCACATGACCTGGAAAACTGTCTGTGGACAAACGCTGACTCCCTCGGCCTGAAAGCGAGATAAGTGCCACAACCCCACAGTCGCCTTTCACTGGACTTAACTGTCCAGGGGTCCTTTACCTTTTTTTTTTACCGTTTGCACCCAGCTCATGACATACTGAACAGGAGTCGGCTACATTAGTAAAGAAAAAGCGTTTTAAATGTGTTATAACACTGTGACACCAGATGGCGCTGTGGAGTTTCAACTTTCGGAAACTTGATTTCCTATTATGTTTACAATGTGTTTTTCTGAATTTTTTGGAGGGATGTGTCTAGATGAAGCCTGAATCTCCATTACTCCATATTGTTATGAATGTACTCAGATTAAAATAGGGCAACCTCGCCTTAATTGAACTCTTGTGTGCCTAGCCAGTGTATCTGACGTGAACTTCCACAAGCGGTTAAAGATGGAATGTGTTTTGTCTCGTGTCAGCCACAAGCTCGTGATATAAATGCCTCGCAAGCGCAGCAAAGCCAGGAACTTTCTGGGAAGAACAATTCTGCTTCAAAAACTACCTTGAGATTTAATGCAAAGTTTGGAAGTCCTCCTTGCTACAGATGAAACCTGGCAGACATTCATTAAACCAAAGTAAGGAAACAGCATTGGAAATTACAGCAATAACCCAGAAGAGGGCACTATCCATTTACACAGGCCTCTGGGATTAAGAACAGATTTACAAGGGTGAAATCATTCAAGTAATAAATTCAGTATGAATCTTAAATTCTGGATTATGTGAGTAGTTATTGTGACAGATGTTTAATGTCATCCGTTTCCTTTGCAGGAATAGCATTCAACTACACAAATGTCTTCATATTTTCACTAATTAGATAACCTCTACTGCTGAGTAATAAAGCAGAAGGTGATGCGTTTTACATCTTACATTTAAAAAACCCCAGTTCAAATCCATGACATTTTATCAACAACAGCAATTTATTGGCACATTTTATAAAGAGACAAGAATAGGTTACACGTAACGCTTTCAAACTGGGAATTTCAACTATTAAGACATTAAGTAAAGCATTGCTGTAACAGCATTTTTACTGATAAGAGTAGTTGATCCCCTGCATTTTTGCAAATATAAAATGCTGCTGAATGAAGAGTTCTGGAGAACTTGAAAGCTTGGCTATCCTAATAATTTCCCTAATATGGATTTTGGAATTTTCCAGCTGTATTTGTTGACGAATGTGCCACATGTATTTTATTTTTTGATGCCCTCTTATATCTCACATATGGATTTTTCTGATGGTTTTATAATCTACCGGTTGTATTTAGTGCTGTATGGTTGGTGTTGCACTCATTCAACAGGATTTCCCCATCCTTTTTTTCCTCCTCCCTGCCTCCATCTGCTTCCAACCCTCTATCTATCTATCTATCTATCTATCTATCTATCTATCTATCTATCATCTATATCATCTATCATCTACCTGCCTACCTACCTACCTAAAGGTAAAGGTAAAGGGACCCCTGACCATTAGGTCCAGTTGTGGCCGACTCTGGGGTTGCGGTGCTCATCTCACTTTATTGGCCAAGGGAGCTGGTGTACAGCTTCCAGGTCATGTGGCCAGCATGACTAAACCGCTTCTGGCGAACCAGAGCAGCGCACGGAAATGCTGTTTACCTTCCCACCGGAGTGGTACCTATTTATCTTCTTGCACTTTGATGTGCTTTCGAACTGCTAGGTTGGCAGGAGCAGGGTCCTCGCAACGGGAGCTCACCCCGTTGCGAGGATTTGAACCGCCGACCTTCTGATCGGCAAGCCCTAGGCTCAGTGGTTTAACCCACAGTGCCACCCACGTCCCACCTACCTACCTACCTACCTATTGCTTATTAGTGCTTCATGGTGTATGTTTTGCAAAGTTAGCTAATCTTGGCAAAGCTTTTGATACTTGGATGGATATTTAATCGTGTCCTATAGAGATTGCAAGTGTAGCCTGAAACATTTCAGGATTATTCTGAGTGTAAGGCTCATAAGGAGCTGTCATGATGAATTGTCCAGGGCTTGTTCGCAACTCAAGAAAACTATACATATGCAGCTTTAGAAAGCAGATTCCAAATATGCAAAATCAGCCGGGGAACAATAAATTTGCAGCCTCATGCCCTTTGTTTTCCAAAGTATTCACTGGATCATGGAATTCTTTTTCGAATGCCGTCTGAGTAACTAATTAAATGATCTGAACACCAGTTTCTATCTGGAAGATTTATAGCCAAGTATATTATTAAGAGTTTGCTGGGAGGGGATGAGGGTGGAGGAATGAACAAGCCCCCCGCCAGCAAATAATTCGGGGAGACTGTTAAAATAATGCAAACCAACTACAGGCATTGCAACTATGCCAAAGGAAGATATGGTTCCAAGCAGTGTAAAAAGATATGTTGCGATGAGTCCAAGAGCACCACCCAAAGCCAGCTTCACATACATACACACACACAGTAAGAAAATATCTATCTGTAGGTTCTGAGAACTCAGGCACATGCTATGAAGCAAAGCATCAATATTCCCTGCTGCTTAAGGCAAGGGGGACAAACCACCAACTCACCATATGCCCAGCTTCCTTCAACCTTGTTTACTGGTGGCAACCAACGGTGCAACTGGAAATAAAAAGTCTCCTCCCCACAGCCACTACGGAGATGCACTGTGAGGCCATGGCATACCATGGGGCTGTGCAGAGTGGGGCTGGAAGGGAGGGAAACAGATGGAGTAGGCATGCTCATTCCACTGCCTACCAGTGTCTACACCATCAGGAGATGGTAGCCACAGAGATAAGAAAAGAAGAGTTGTTCCATGGTATGCACTTTCTGGTTGGCATGCAGAAGCTGTTTTCCAATGACCCCCAGCGATGGAGACGTGCAGCTGTGCTGAGGCATCACCAGGTGTTGAAATTTTGTGCCCCTAAAATTTTTGCGCCTGGGGCAACTGCCCCTGTGCCCCCCCCAAGCTATGCCCCTGCTACAAAGCGGTGCTCTCAAAACAGGAAGGAGATGCTTTACTTGCATACATACATACACTGCTCCCGTCATCCCTGCTGTTATGTACTGAGGTGAATAGGATCCAAAAGGCAGCAGTCTGATTGGAACTAGAACAACAGGATTCAGAATGCAGCAGTCTGATTGGTCCTAGAACAATAGGGTCCAGAATGCAGCAGTCTGATTGGTCCACAGGAGCCACCCAATCCAGCTCCAGGTGGAAGTGAATCCGCAACCTGATTGGCCTACAGGTGAATCCCGGAATTAGCCAATCACGTGGGGCCCATTGTGTAAATAATGTATATAAAGCAGACATTCTGGGGGAATTCCATTCCTCCTCACCACTATGAGCTGAATAAAGAGCATGAAATCCACTCTCGACTCCGAGTATATTTCACCTGCTTAAAATGACCCAATGCAGGGCCAAACAGTGAGACCTGCAACATTGAGTGGCTTCCCCATTCCCAATGTCCATTTGTTGGATATGCATATGTCTGAACACGGTAAGCCTACAGGACTAGAGACTTATAGAGGTGTCGCTTTCTGTGGAAGCTGGAACTCTGGGTGGCTGGTTCCAGTTCCTGTGGAAGCACGCGTGCGCGCACACATGCGTCTATGTGCATAGGCCTCTCTGGATCAGTCATCCTCACTCAAGGTATAGAAGTCAGGCATGAGGGCTGAGAAAGCTGTACAATGCTGGGGTGTGAACACTGGCCTTTCAACACTTGGATTTCATTTGGATACGAAAGGGGCTCAGGAAGGGGTAGGGGTTGTTGAACACAAATTCCTATCAGCCCCAGGCACCATAGCCAATAGCCAGGGATGGTGGGAACTGCAGTTCAGGAACATCTAGAGAACCACTAGGTTCTCCACCCCTGGTAGAGTCTGTGCCCCCTTTTAAAAAACGAATCATCTTTCCTCCAGCATATCCAGGATATAACATCCCACGAAATACATAAACGTTACTGAATAGAGACGAACAGAAACGACGAAATTCAGCAACTTGAGACGCTCCTGCTTATAATATATAAGACACCAGTTCCCATGAAATATTGGCAGTACAGCAAATAAAATTGACAAATCAGCAGATACCCTAGGGACAGGTCTTTGGTTTTCTGGTGTGTTTGTGAAAATAACAAAGCTCCACCGTTCGCCTGTGAAAGTATGGATATGTTTCTCTTGCCATTCTCAACTTATGTGCTATCTTTTCAGTGACAGCTATTTGCCACACCCCCTGGTACCAACATGTTAAACTAGCCCTGTTAAAATCTTTCCAAAAAGTAAGGTAAAGGTAAAGGAACCCCTGACCATTAGGTCCAGTCGTGGCCGACTCTGGGGTTGCGGCGCTCATCTTGCTTTATGTGGCCAGCATAACTAAGCCGCTTCTGGCGAACCAGAGCAGCGCACGGAAACACCGTTTACCTTCCCGCTGGAGCGGTTCCTATTTATCTACTTGCACTTTGACGTGCTTTTGAACTGCTAGGTTGGCAGGAGCAGGGACCGAGCAACGGGAGCTCACCCCGTCGTGGGGATTCGAACCGCCTACCTTCTGATTGGCAAGTCCTAGGCTCTGTGGTTTAATCCCCAATGCACTGCACGGTTCCATGTAAACCTTAAGTGAGCCCAAGATAAGCTGAGCAGTTACTGACAATATCAGTACTTGGCAATAACACACTCAACCTGGCTTTGTTATGTTAATTTGCATCTGTAGTTGGATAGGAAACCTTTGTCTCCATTCAGACCTTGTGGGCTTTTAAGGATTTTATCAAAGCTGACATCACCTAAGAGAAAAGAATTTTAACAGGTATGGAACACAGATATGCCTGGGTAGTACTGGTTATGCCGCTTTCCTTAACTTGTGCCCTCTAGACGTGACTACGTCTCCCATCATGCCATCTGCTGGGCCTGATGGATGTTATAATCCAATACATTCAGAAGTCCCCAGGTTGGAGGAGGCTAAGATAACGAATTTGCTTTCTGCAAAGATAATAATAATAATAATAATAATAATAATAATAATAATAATAATAATTTATTATTTATACCCCGCCCATCTGGCTGAGTTTCCCAGCCACTCTGGGCGGCTCCCAATCAAGTGTTAAAAACAGTACAGCATTAAATATTAAAAACTTCACTGAACAGGGCTGCCTTCAGATGTCTTTTAAAGATAGGATAGCTGCTTATTTCCTTCACATCTGAAGGGAGGGTGTTCCACAGGGTGGGCACCACTACCGAGAAGGCCCTCTGTCTGGTTCCTTGTAACCTTGCTTCTCACAATGAGGGAACCACCAGAAGGCCCTCGGCGCTGGATCTCAGTGTCCGGGCTGAACGATGGGGGTGGAGACGCTCCTTCAGGTATACAGGACCGAGGCTGTTTAGGGTTTTAAAGGTCAGCACCAACACTTTGAATTGTGCTCGGAAACGTACTGGGAGCCAATGCAGATCTCTCAGGACCGGTGTTATGTGGTCCCGGCGGCCACTCCCAGTCACCAGTCTAGCTGCCGCATTCTGGATTAATTGCAGTTTCCGGGTCACCTTCAAAGTTAGCCCCACGTAGAGCGCATTGCAGTAGTCCAACCGGGAGATAACTAGAGGGATATTGCGACATCTGTGACAAAGAGAGTGGAACAATAGGATTTATATCAAATGACAAAGACAGATGAGGGCTTAACAAACGAAACTGTTGGCAAATTGTTTACACAATTTTGTTTAATTGTTTACACCTTCTTGATCCAATCTAGTTGAGCTATGGAAAGCACCTTTGAGGATTAGGGCTGGATTGCGGGTCCCCTGTTGGCCTGCAATCCCTGCCCTTTGCATAGGACTTCAAACCACTCCGTACACTTTGGACCCACTATTTAAGTTTTGTTTCCACCCTGGTGTAATGTCATGACATTTCGGTCTGCATCTTTTTTCTTTCCTTTCCATTAGAGAAAGGAGATGCAGAAGCTTCCTTTGTTTGGCACACCACGCACAATGCACTTCCAGACTGAGATCTGGTGTGCTACACACAACACATCCCCTAGTGTGATGCGGAACACAGTTTGGGTGAGCTGTGCCAAACAGAACAGATGCGAAGAGGGTTTCCAACTCCGCCCAAAGAGCCTTTGTGCCTTTAACAGCTTAATCTGTAGACATCTTCAGGTAAAGCTTTTTGCTGCATTATCACTATGTTCTAGGGAGAAAAGGACCCCTGGACAGTTAAGTCCAGTCAAAGGCGACTATGGGGTGTGGCACTCATCTTACTTTTTGGGCCGAGGGAGCCGGCGTTTGTCCACAGACAGCTTTCTGGGTCATGTGGCCAGCATGACTAAACCGCTTCTGGCGCAACAGGACATTGTGAAGGAAGCCAGAGCGCACTGAAATGCCATTTACCTTCTGGCCGCAGCGGTACCTATTTATCTACTTGCACTAGTGTGCTTTCAAGCTGCTAGGTTGGTAGAAGCTGGGACAGAGCAACGGGAGCTCACCCCGTCGCATGGATTTAAACTATTTGAATAGGGTAATGGCATGATTTGGTGTCTTCCTCACCAGGAAATCGTGGGCATGATATTTCCAAGAGCCCAGAAGTGGAATGATTTACTTATCTAAGAGTTTTCTTACTTGCCGGTGTAAAGTCAGAAAAGGGAAAAGGCTCAGTGGTAGTGCAGAAAGTATTTTATCTGGTCCCTAGCATCCCAAATTAAAATACTTCAGGCACGTGGACCAGGGGGAAACCCTACCTGAGGCCACAGTCAAGACAGACAGCACTGGTCTAGCTTCTCTTGCTTCCCTCTCCCAGCATTACTCTGATTTATTTTTGCACAAGGTTAAACCACAGAGCCTAGGACTTGCCGATCAGAAGGTCAGCGGTTCGAATCCCTGCAACAGGGTGAGCTCCCGTTGTTCAGTCCCTGCTCCTGCCAACTTAGCAGCTCGAAAGCACGTCAAAGTGCAAGTAGATAAATAGGTACCGCTCTGGCAGGAAGGTAAACGGCGTTTCCGTGTGCTGCTCTGGTTCACTTAGTCATGCTGGCCACATGACCCGGAACCTGTACGCCGGCTCTCTCAGCCAATAAAGCGAGATGAGCGCCCCAACCCCAGAGTCAGCCATGACTGGGGTCTCTTTACCTTTACCTTACAGGTAAAATCTAATTAATCTGCACAAAGCTTCCTTCTGCAGTACTGAAACAAACTGAGATCGGGTTTTAATTCCAAACCCTTGGGAACGATATTTTTCTTAACATCCAGCATGCAGAAGAGTTCTGCTTAACGTGAAAGCACGCTACACTATGCATTTTGGTTGACCCTAATTTCTGTGCGTTGCTTTTTTTTTAATTATCCCAAGAACAAAAATATGCTTACTGTACTTATTGCTACCAATGGGTGGCAGCAATGGGTTCTGTTGCACCAAGACGTGTAGTTCATGCAGTTGGGAACAAGATCCTTAGGGGGAAAGGGATTAAAATTTAAGATATTTAGATGGGGAGATTAATCAATGGAGAGCAAAAGCTTTGAAAGATAAGAAAGCCTTGTAGAAAAAGAAAAATAAGGGGGGGGGAGTCAGTTGGCTTATAGTTAAGGTGATCTAATTTAACATTTCCCATCTTCCAAAGTCCTGACATTTCTGTATTGTACATTTGCGTAAAACTATTTAGTATATGTGTTTAGATAATGATGACTATGATTATTATGGATCCAGACAATCATACCATTGAAATCTTCTCCATATTAAGAGTTGGGGTTAAAGATCTGCCTGTTTTAATAGGCTGCGAATATCCAAATGCTGAGAATGTTGAGCAGAAATCACAAGGAGACATTGTTAACCCCGCTTGCAACTTGTGAATACACAGAATGATGATAAACATACATGATCAGTGGTACTGAATGCTCACTAAATGCATAAGGGATGGGTCAAACTTCATACGTTTCGGGATGTTGGAGAAAACCAAAATAGAGTGGACATTCAGCGAGGGAAGGACTGTGACGCAAAGATACATAATCTTTTCTGCATACAGAAGGCCCCAGGTTCGGACCTCAGCATCTCCTGGTAAGGCTGAGAGAGACTCCCTTTCGAAATCCTGGACAGCCACTGCCAGGTAGTGTGGACACTATTGAGTTAGATGGAAGGACTTTTAAAAGAAAGGCCACTTCCCATTCGCCCACTTGAAGGTGTACCTAGGGGTTGGTTAGGTTGGCCTCCGCCAAGGGTGCAGACCCAAGCGGTGCAAAAATTGCGCCCCTGAACTGCAGCTCGGAGCGACTAGAGGCCGGACCGCTCGCCCACGCGCTCTGCTGTTCCTTTGGGCGCTTTGGTGGAGGAGCACAAGAGACCCGGAGGGGGCGGAGGCGCCACTCCAGCTTTTTGCACAAGGGCGCAAGGGAGCCTCTGTCCACTCGCCCTCCATCAGGGTGTGCACGTGTACGTGTGAACTACCCTAGCCTAGGGCGCTGGAGAGGGAAAAACTTTCAGTTTCGACTCTCTTCCCCTTTACCTTCCTTTGCCTGCCCCCCCCCCACCCCCCCTCCCAGGACCCTCCCCTGCAAGGTTGTGTTTGACCTTTTTCGCTCGCTCGTAGCCGGCCAGGAGGGAGGGGGCGGGCGGTGTGAGGTGCTCCCCGGCGAATACGAGCCGAAGAAGGGCTGGCGATCGCAGCATGCGTTGGAGGCGCCTCCATTTCCAGTCCTCAACGCCCCCCACCCCCTTGCGGGCACGGGAGGGAGGGTCGTGGTGGAAGGGGAGAGGGAGGGGAAGAGAAGAGAAGAGAAGCAGCCAGGCAGCAGGGGGTGGGGAGGAGGACGCGGGAGGCGATCCTCCTTGGAGGTCGCCGCTGCTGCGCGCGTCTTCCTGGAAGAGGCGCCCGGTCCCGGTGGTGGCACGCGCGCGCCCAGACGGCGAAGGTGGCGCCCGCGATAAGGCGGCCCCTATCGGGACCTCGCAGGCAGCAACAGCCGCCGACGGCGAGGAGGAGCTGCCGGGGAGACGAGCAGCGGGCTCATCCCCAACGCCGAGAGGGAGGGCAGGAGAGCGGGCGGCGTCAAGGCACCGAGCTGGACGCGCACCGGAGGCTCGAC
Organism: Podarcis cretensis; assembly: GCF_951804945.1. NCBI lineage: Eukaryota > Metazoa > Chordata > Lepidosauria > Squamata > Lacertidae > Podarcis > Podarcis cretensis. The sequence continues at coordinate 19,464,365 of NC_137175.1, forward strand.
GGCTCGGCTGCCCGGGCGGACGGAGGGACGCCGCGGCAGAAGCCCACCCGCCGCCCAGGTGCGATCCCTGGAGGAGATGTAGCAAAGGTCTGTGGCGGACGGGGGGGCGGTCAAGGGGGGCGTCAATGCACAGACGTCGGGGGTGTTGGTGTTTGGAGACTGGCCCCTCACCTAGAGGAGACCCGGCTGGGCACCTGCATGGAGAAAGGTGCCGTAGTAGAGTCTGGAGAGCTAGGGGTCATCGTAGGAGAGAGTTTGCAGGAAGTCCGCAGGCAGCCGGTAAAGGCTTTTTCCGTGGGATGTTTCCAGGGCGTGCTACGAGGGCTCTTTTCGGCCGGACGAGAAGCTCCGTGTAACGCGGAAGTTCGCGACTGGTCCGGCAAACGCCTCTCTTCTGCCTTAGGGTTAAAGGGTTCGCCCTGCTGAACACCTGGGACTTGCTTCCCAGGAACCAGGCAAATAATTTCGTCACACGTCTCCCCCATTTCTCCCCATTATTTAGCTCTAGGTGTCCTGACTTCCTGGGTGTGTTGAGGCACCTATAAGGAATGTACCGGTTCATGGGAATCGTAACAAATATTATTATGCTAGAAGTACCCAGGGCACTTTATAATCTTCATCCTGTTTGCTCTCAGGTCGTTAATTACCGCGTTCCCATTTTAAGGATGGGGAACAGTAGCTAAGTGAGTTGCTCAAGGGCATAATGAATCTGTGGCACTTCAAATCATCAAATCTAGGTGTCAGTCCAACATGAGTCGACCAACAGAGTGTGCCTGGTGATCTCTAGAAAGCAGAAGTAGAATGAATGGGTGGAAATGTCAAGGGCGCATATTCTGACTAAGCATCGCTGGTATCTTCCTATTGGGACAGAGGTAGCTGGTGCCCATTGGAACTGGAAGACAGTGAGCCCGAACAGTGGGTGGGACCAGAGCCAATGCTAGGCAAAGCCAAGAATCCCAGCTTTGTCCCCCCCCCATCCTCCTCCCCGCTGAAGAGTGGTAACACTGAGATGGAGGGGATGGAAGGAGAGGATGGCAGGCAGTAAGACCTCCCTGGACTGGTTGTAGGTAAGAAGGCAGGTATGTAGGTTGGGGCAAACTGGGGCTTGTGTGACAGCATCTTATTCACCCTGATGGACCACTGGCAAGAGCTGTGTCAGAACAATAGGAATCTAAGAGGCTGCCTTATACTGTGTCAGACCGTTGGCCAGTCTAGTTCAGTATTGTCTACACTGACTGGCAGAGGCTCTCTCAGCCCTACCTGGAGATTCCGGAACTGCGGGGGGGTTGGACTAAATGACCTTCAAGGTCCCTTTCAACTCTATGATTCTATGCTGGGATTGAACCTGTGGCCTTCTGGGTGCAAGGCAGATGCCTTGCCACTGAGCTACAGAACAGGAGGGTGTGGGCTCTCCCTCATTGGAGGTGTTTAGAAAGAGTCCAGGGTACTGCAGATTCCTGCATTAACCAGGGGATTGCGCAAGATGCCCTTCAGAGATGCTGCCAACCACCTATTACATTAGTGTTGCCATGTCTGGATTTTCCCAGACTCAACAACTTTGGGCAAAACTTTAAAAAACTCAACTTTTGTACCTGGATTTTCACTTTCTGAAATACGGCGTCCCTATATTACGTGCCTTTGAATTTATGATTACTGTACTTTCATAGCCTGCCTTTCCTGCAAGGAGCTCAAACTGGTGTCCCACTGCCATGTTTTATCCTCGCGACAACCCTGTGTAGTAGGCTAGACTGAGAAAAACGTGATTTGTCCGTGACTTTATGGATGCATGGGGATTGTCCGTTGTAGCACTAAGGTGAACACACCAGCAGTGCAAGGATTTCTGCTTGTGCAATGGGACGTTCTCCCCATCTCCTCCTCCCCCTGCACTGAGGGCTCCTCTAACCCCCTGGAGCAGATTTGGGGAGGGTGTGATGCATGCACAAGGTGGGTTCTGGCAGGAGGAACATCTCATTGCAAATGCAGAAACTCTTGTATTGACAGGACTCAGTAGATAACCTCCTTGGGTATCCCAGGCCCTAAGTCCAGCATTCTGGACTACTACACAACACAGGTTCTACTATGATCATAACCTGTCTTAGCTTCCTCCTAGAAAATAGAGCCCTCCATCTAACATCCATTGTCTTTGAAGGAATGCGTGGGATAGACTGAAAACAGAGGTTGCTTCCACATGACCTGTTCATTGAACATTCATCCTGATTTGTTTGCAGGGAGATTAGACCATGTTAGCTATTTAATGAGCGTTCATTGTGTTTCGTTCGTGTTTGATAATGACATTGTGTCAAGGCAAGTGTTACTCCACACTTTCACGTACAGCTTCCCATCACTTTCCTTATGGCAAAAAGCCTGATCTTTTGGGGACGTGGGTTTGTTGCGCAAGACCAACCCGTCAAGCATAATTGCACAAACTGAGTTTGTTGGCAAGTGATTGAAATTCACCTGAAAACACTGACAGTCTGCAAGTGCCCAGAGAGACAGATCCACTTAAATGAGGCGTAGAAGAAGCAAGTACCTACAGTAGCAGATGTGCTGGCTTAACTGTATAATACTTGTATAGCAGAAGTTCTCAAACTGTGGGGAATGTCCACAGTGGGGAGTGTGGGGTCAGGCACAAGAATCTGGAAGAGGAGATGCAAACTTTCAGTGTGGGGACAAGAGATCCTGCAGCAGCAGCAGGCAGAGGCAGATAGCAACTTAGGAACATTTGTTGGCATCAGTTGACAAGACCAACCTTCTCAGCCTCACTGATGTGGTCCAAAGGAAAGCAGAGCACTATGTTTGGCTACAGGAGTTGCTGGAAGGAGGCATACAAAGCACTGTCCAACCATCTTAGGGACTCCAGATTTGTGGAGGGTTTTCTCCTTAGCCTTTCCTTCTCCCGAAGATATCCTGCAAGGCAACGGAGATTTAGGATTGGAGTTTTCCTTCTCCTAGGTGGGCTATCTTCCCAGGTTGATGAGACCTACCTGCTCCTCACTTCCCTCTACAACACGTGCAGAAACTGCCTTCTTTTGACTGGACTCACTATTGGTCTCATCAAGAGACAATGGAGTATGCATTGGGGGTGAAGTCAAACCACTGGAGAATCACAGTGCCTGCTGGGGCTGCAGAGACCGTTAACTCGTAACTGGTGACCTTTCCAGGGCACAAGCCTGGGCAGTGCATATGGAGGTCCTGGACTGCACAGACTTGTGCCCCTCTCTTGGTCTCAGCTGCTGTCTATGTGCCATGTGGTTTCTGGAATTCTGAAGGGTGGGGAGGGAAAGCACACAGATAAAAGTCCCTTGATGAAACTGATGAGTCAGAGAGGTTCTTAACTTACAGCTGTTTGACAGAATTTTATGGAAGAAGTGACAATGGGCCAAAACCAGCCGTGTGGGAAAATACTTTCTTTTCCATTTTAATCTACAAACTGGAGCAAAGCTGCTAAATTCTGGCTCAGGAAGGATGCCACACAGTGGGGAAAAGGGAGGGGAAAGTGCCAATATCAGATGGGGAGGAGACTCATTGGAAACCATTGCTTGGTGAGAGAATGAGGAGCCGTTTTATTGCATAGGTACCAAAAATGCTAGAGAGCTATCTGTTACCGTTCATGCAGGCATAAAATTGGAAGCATAAAGAGTCCTGAATGTTGGAAAGCTTCCCACCACTCTGAGAAATGGTGTCTCGTACAGTATGTGCATGTAAATGAAGACTTCTGGGTCCAACATTTTTCAAAGATAATTCTCTGAGGCATTTAGATGTCGAATGATATGTCCTCAACTCTGCTCCCAGAGGATGCTGGAGGGTGGAGTGTTGTGCTTTCAAGGGTCCTTGAAGAACAATGACCTTCAAACTGCCTTGGGCTATGAAATCTTCATTTCTGCGCACCTTTTGAGACTCTATCCCACACAACCCCCTGCTCAGGATGTCACAGGGCCAGCCAGATGCAAAAGGATGTTGGCATGTCAACAGAGCCAAATGCTCCCTGGGGAACAGGGAAGCCAATTGCCTACTGCACCCAATGAACAACACCAATAGGATGACTGGCATTCAAATATAAACATACATTGGACTGAGTAAAGATCAGAGATTCTAATCGCCCAGTTTAGGTAAAAGAATCCCATTTTGTTGCTTTCGTTAAACAGTCCATAGAAACTCCTGCCAGTCTATTGCAAGTAATCCAGCAACCTACCTGTTCCTGTCAGGGCTGGCCCATGGCAGAGCTGCAAATACGGTAATACCCAAGGCCAGTCAAGTTATTTTGGTACCTGAGGCAATAAATCCCACAAGCACCTCTTCCATTCCCTGGGAACAGAAATGCAACAATAATAAATCGGATAACAATTTGTTGCCTTTCCATGACATCCAAAACCAACTGCTTGAAGTGGGCACCTCTCAGCTGGGCGCTGCCCTTTTTTCCTAGCTTGCCACCTGACTTTTGATGCTACAGTCAAACCTTGGCTCCCAAACGCCTCCGTTTTGGAACGTTTTGGCTCCTGAATGCCGAAAACCCGGAAGTAAATGCTCTGGTTTTCGAACACTTTTGGAAGCTGAATGTCTGACGTGGCTTCCGCCTGTGTGCAGGAAGCTCCTGCAACCAATCAGAAGCCACGCCTTCCTTGTTGAACATTTCAGAAGCTGAACGGGCTTCCAGGACAAATTACGTTTGACAACTGAGGTTTGACTGTATTTCTGAATGCGCCTGAGCTGGGGCAACTGGGGAGAGGCAGACAGGCTGGTAGGAGAGGAGAGTGGGCAGAAATTTATTGCGCATGGGCGGAGGATGAGAGGTGAACAGGCGGCGGGGGCAAGAGGAGTCCTGTGTCCAGTTGTTCCTGGCAGAGGAAGGTGTGCTTCATAGAAGTTCTGGGATGGGGGGGAAGAAGTGTGGGCAGGCTAGTGGGCCCCACAAGATTTTGTTCAAGTTGACGCCTTTAACTCTACCTAATGATAGGGCCGGTCCTGATCTTCTCATCCTGAAACTGCATTGTGGAGATAACAGTTATATCTCCCTTAGTTACGTTTTGTTTTTGTTATACTTACTTTCTAGGACTATGTAATGATTGTGCATTATTTGCTTTTAGTGCTGTTTGTGGTTTTTGGGTTGCAGCCCAGCTACGTTTTACTGGAGTTGTGTTGTTTCAAAGTCTCTCTATAAATAGCGCTTTTGATAACCCTGCCCTATATAAAACCTGAATTGACCATACTGTATATAAAGCCCTGCATTATGTGAAAAGTGAAGTACGGACATACATGCCGCCTTTCCATAGTTAAAACCATGCACATGGTGGTTTGCAGCATGAAAAAAATTACATAATTACAAACATAACAAAAGTAATTCTAAATACATTAAATAAAACATCAAAAAGTGTGCAACCAAATTGCAACAGTTTCTATATAAATCATAGTAAGATCTAAAATATACACAAAACTAATATAAATAACAGCAACAACTCACACCCCAACCCCCCTCAACAATACCCCAGCCTCAGTGTCTGTTCTGCAACCTCAGCTTTTGTAGCTGGAGTCAGTCCAGGCCCTGCTCTCCCAGACAAGGTGGGAAATGGCCTGCAAGGCAGGGAGCAGGTCTTCCAGGACTCAGCCATGTGAACAACCTCTGTGTTGACCACTCTGCAAGATCCTCAGGTGGTGATGCTCAGGTCTTGAACACTTTCCCTTATCTCTACAGAGGATGTCTCCCTTGCCCCAAACCTCTTTGATGCTTGGGCTTCTCAGATTATGACTTATTCTTTCTATATACAGTACTTGCATCTTTCAGGAGATCAGGGCTGCAAATCTGTAGGCTATCCCAATTTACCCTACCCATTTAATTAGGAACATGCCCCATTGGATCAATGGCACTTCTGAGTTATACATGTTTAAAATTGCACTATGACAGAATTACTGGCCCAATGTCATCTGAAGAGCTGTGTCTTAACTGGGTTTCAGACACAATGTTTCTTTCACCAAGAACAACACTTTTACTGGCCGCAATCTACTGGCTCTCTTAAGGGAGGCCAGCTGGCCTCTTGTTCAAGGGTTTCTTATGCAGGAGAATGCAAAAGAATGAACATGGCATCAAAAATTGAATTGTTACAGATGCCACCAACAATGATATCAGAGCATGTGTCTAAAGCTGCTACTTTAAATGCGGGCGATTTGCGTGGTCAAGAGGTGCATTGCTTCTTACCAAAATAAATTGCTACTTACTTTGCGATCCAAACATGCACATTGATTGATTAATTGAATAGAGTGTCAAATTTGGAAATTAGAGAGAGAGGAAACTTCCTAAATGCAAGTGATTTGTGCCATTTAAGGTATGCTACTTTTCTTTTGCACGCAGGAGGGAATAGATCTTCTAGGATAGTGTCTGCTGCAATACATGTTTGTGTCATATATTAAAACAAAGCATGTTTTCCCTCCTTCTGTGATCTGCTTTCATTCATTGGCAAATTCATGCGGATTTAATAGGGTAAGGCTGCTCTCCTGTACACAGTGACTCTAAGGCTGCCGTATTTTGAAAACGGCCTTCCCGGACAGACCTACCCTTGACGCGGAGGTCGCAGCCAAGCGGAAAAAAATATTCTCCCATTTCCAGTGCTTGCTCCGGCCACGTGGTTTGCTAGGACCCTGTTTGTGCGAGGCTCCTGCTTTCCAGTGCTGGGTGTGTGTGACTGGGGGGTGCTGAGCGGGCTCTGCTGTGGAGCCAACTTTTTCTCTTAGGCCTTCAGTCTCCAAGCAGCCACCAGCAAGGGGGAACCCAGGATTGGGCCTGGGCAGCAGCAGCAGCAGACCCCAACAGCTGCTCAAGCCATGTTGCAGGGGAAGGCCCAGGCAGGACCGGAGAGTCTGCGGCTCTTCCGCCATCGATGCAGCTGCAGTTTCCGCCGCCTGCATCCCCTCCGATGCGGTTTGAGCTGCCAGATTTCCCCAGATATTCCATTGATTTCCGCCCGGACACTATTTCCGACGACCAAATCCCAGCAATGTCCTGGAAATTGCATACGTATGGCAACCCAAACTAGTAGCACACACTCACAAGCTTGCCTCAGAGTAAATCCCATCAAAAGTAAAGGTACTTCTGAGTTGACACAGTTAAAACTGACACAGTTAATTGAATATGATATTGTTAATTGGGTGACAGGCCTAGTTATCATGTATAGCTTCGCTCTGTGCCAAAGCAGAAATGTGTTGCAGTGAAAAAAATCTGCTCATATTCCTCACTCTGCACATGAAAATTCTGTTGTCAACCTGCTTCGTTTTCACTCCACATGTGGCTATCCTGAAGATTTAAGATTTTTGATGTTTCCAGTTTTGAAGGCATTTTCAGGATTTCTCTCCTGAAATTTGTCTTTTAGTTGTCATGGATGAATCTGTCAATTTAACTTTCTCTGAAATTTCTAATTGTTCCAATCTAATGTTCTGTTTGCCATATTTTCATATCGGTTTGTATTTTTATTAAATTTTAAAATGTCCTTCTGAAAACGCACATCATTTCTCCTAATACCGTTGTACCTTGGATCTCGAACGCCTTGGCTTCCGAACAAATCAGCTTCCGAATGATCAAAACCCAGAAGTGAGTGTTCCAGTTTTTGAACTATTTTTGGAAGCCGAATGTCCAATGGGGCTTCTGCAGCTTCCAATTGGCTGCAGGAGCTTCCTACAGCCAATCAGAAGCCGCACTTTGGTTTTCAAATGTTTTGGAAGTTGAACGGACTTCCGGAACAGATTCCGTTCGACTTCCAAAGTACGACTGTATACACATTTCTTTGTGCAATTTTGCCCAGTATAGACATTTTTGCAAGCAATTCCCCCCAACATTCTGCATTTTCATATGCTATTTTCACGAACATAATGCATTTTTATGCACGTGCCCTAACATATGCCTTTTCGTAAACATTTTTTGGCTGGAGAACTACCGTATTTTTCACTCTATAAGACGCACCAGACCATAAGACACACCTAGTTTTGGGGGGAGGAAAACAAGAAAAAAAATATTCTGAATCTCAGAAGCCAGAACAGCAAGAGGGATCGCTTTGCAGCGAAAGCAGCAATCCCTCTTGCTGTTCTAGCTTCTGGGATAGCTGCGCAGCCTGCATTTGCTCCATAACACACACACACACACACACACATTTCCCCTTACTTTTTAGGAGGGAAAAAGTGAGTCTTATACAGCAAAAAATACGGTACTTTGAAAATGCCAGAGAAGCACTAATTTTGAAGGAAAGCAACATTTCAACCAGCGTAGTCTTTTGGAAGGTACAAACCAGATAGATTTACAATAAAATGTGGACCCAACCATATATTTCCACTGTCCCTAGTTTTCATTGAGGCCTTGTGTAACTGCTTCCATTTCAGTGATGAAACTAAGATTTTGGGGTGGGGTGGGAAGTCTCATTTTTGAAGGTGACTTGGCAGGTTTATCTGCTATTTCTTAAACACACCAAATCATTTCAGAAGCAAACCTTTGTGCCATTTCCAGCTCTGTCTTGGAGCAGGGGTGGGGAAACTTTTTGGCCCAGTGGGCCAGATCTTTATCTCCCCTATCCCAACCCCATAGGACACCTTCAGCAGGCAGGTGGGGACTACCACCTGTCTGTCATCTGATGCCACGATGATGTCAGGTGCCTTTCTTTACTTTATGTTAATCAAAAACTTATCTCTCTATTTACAACACTATTTTAGTACAGTGGTACCTCGGGTTACATACGCTTCAGGTTACACACGCTTCATGTTACACACTCTGCTAACCCAGAAATAGTGCTTCAGGTTAAGAACTTTGCTTCAGGATAAGAACAGAAATCGGGCTCCGGCAGCGCGGCAGCAGCAGGAGGCCCCATTAGCTAAAGTGGTGCTTCAGGTTAAGAATAGTTTCAGGTTAAGAACGGACCTCCGGAACGAATTAAGTACTTAACCCAAGGTACCACTGTACATTAAAACATATATGTTTGAACACATGGCTTATAAGGACCACCTCCATCGATTTATATGTTTAAATCAGGACTAATGGAATATTCTTCTTGTTACTGTAATTGCTGGCAGTGGTGTTTTTGTGGTTTTAAAAGGCGTTATTTTAGTACAACAGACTTTTTGAAATAATTTTTATTTGATTTTACAAGTGAAGAATTATAACAATACAAAATACATATCCATATTTACAGATTTCCCTCCCCTCCATGTGGTCCTATTGTCAACTTTTTCAACTGCATATTATTTCAGAATCCATATCTTGTATCTCACCATACTGTTCATGATACTTGCTATATTACAAGTGTTATTAGAATCCTGCTAATGTTTTCATCTGCTTACAGCGGTCTCCTAGATAAATTATAAATTTTGCCCATTCTTTATTGAGCTCTGAGTACTTCTGAATGCCCTTTCCTCCTAATTTATTTGTCTGACTTGCTTCTTGATCTGGATGTTCAATGAGGAATGATAGGTGCTGAGAAGCCATAAACTGAAGTAATGTTTTGGGTGCCCCATGCCATCTGTGCCTTATAATGAGTCAAACACTTGGCACATCCCACTCAGCATTGTCCATTCTGAGTAGCAGCAATTCTCCAGGGTTTCAGACTGAGGATATTCCCAACCCTACCTGGAGATGCGCTGATCACCTCACCTGTCTCCTGAGAAATCTCTATTTGGGACAAGAGGCTACGGTTAGAACTGGATATGGAACAAATGATTGGTTCAAAATTGGGAATGGAGTACGACCTTTTAATGAGGGTGAAAGAGGAGAGCGCAAAATATGATCTGAAGCTCAACATCAAAAACACGAAGATCATGGCCACTGGTCCCATCACCTCCTGGCAAACAGAAGGGGAAGAAATGGAGGCAGTGAGAGATTTTACTTTCTTGGCTCCATGATCACTGCAGATGGTGACAGCAGCCACGAAATTAAAAGACGCCTGCTTCTTGGGAAGAAAGCAATGACAAACCTAGATAGCATCTTATAAAGCAGAGACATCACCTTGCCAACAAAGGCCTATTTAGTTAAAGCTATGGTTTTCCCAGTAGTGATGTATGGAAGTGAGAGCTGGACCATAAAGAAATAATTGATGCTTTTGAATTATGGTGCTGAAGGAGATTCTTGAGAATCCCATGGACTGCAAGAAGCTCAATCCTATCCATTCTGAAGGAAATCAGCCCTGAGTGCTCACTGGAAAGACAGATCGTGAAGTCGAGGCTCCAATTCTTTGGCCACCCCATGAGAAGAGAAGACTCCCTGGAAAAGACCCTGATGTTGAAAGATGGAGGGCACAAGGAGAAGGGGACGACAGAGGACGAGATGGTTGGACAGTGTTCTCGAAGCTACCAGCATGAGTTTGACCAAACTGCGGGAGGCAGTGGAAGACAGGAGTGCCTGGCGTGCTCTGGTCCATGGGGTCATGAAGAGTCGGACACGACTAAACGACTAAACAACAACAACAACCTGGAGATGCTGGGGATTGAACCCGGGACCTTTTGCATGCAAAGCAGCTGCTCTACCACTGAGCCACGCCCCTTCCCAGATCTACTACCTTCTTGAGTTGGAATTCCATCCATCACTTCTAGTGGCCAAGGAAGTGCTTGGCTCCTCCAAAGCTTTCCTCCACAGCAGCTCCATGCCTTCAAGTCAAGTGAGGACATGACAACAATGTTTGGAACTGTAGAAGAGATCGAACTGTGCTAAATGTCAGAAAGAGTGTCTTTAGTGGAACAAGCTGCTTGGGAGGTTGTGCAACAATGTGCACCCGAGGAAGCTTCCCAGAAAGGATTGGCGAGGCGTCTCTGGTGGAAACGGAGACCAACTGCTGGCCTGTAGGCTACATCCAATCCACGAACCCATTTTATCTGGCACGATGCAATCAAAGCCTTGATAAAAATTCTGTCCGCAATTATTATGCGCAAGGAAAAGAATGCTGTTTTCAAAAGGTTGGGATAGACAGATGCCCCATATTTTTGTGCCACATTTTCCCCTTGGGTACGTTTGCAATGCTGGTTGCTTTTCCATGTATAATTCAGAAAGGCAGAAGAATACTTAGCATTTGACCTTTGAGGCATTCTTTCCTCATTCTTACCCATACGAATGAGCTCATGTTTCCTGTGCAGTCTTTGGTCAGATCCACCCCATACATTTCTAGCACTCTTATTCCATTTTAATAGTCATGGTTTCCCCCAAAGAATCCTGGGAGATGTAATTCATTAAACGTGCTGGCCTCACAAAGTTACAATTCCCAGCACCTTTAACAAATTACAGTTCCCACTATTCTTTTCAGTTCTTGCACCAGATGCCACAAACTTTATTCTAGAGCTTGAACTCTGTGAATGGGTTGTGGGGTGTTGCAAAAATACATAAATGAGGACTGAACCACTGTCTGGAGAACAGAGTGCACCCCCTTAAGATTGGATTGAATTATTATTATTATTGCAGGTTTTGAATAATCACACACAAACTTTTTATTGATAACATATATATAGATGACTTAAGGATCTTTACAATTTTATAACATGTGCTAAGAAACTAGAGAGAGGAGCTGAGGGAAGTCTGGGGGGTGGGAGGGAGGTTTTTTTTTCTTTTTGGGGAGGGAAAAAATGGAGGGGGAATGAGGATGATGTATTTTTGATTGATTGTTATTTTGAAACTCTTAATAATAATAAAAAAAGAATTATTATTCCTCCTATTTGTGATGTTCAGGTTGTGAGTGCCATTTATTATGTAACCAAAATGGCACGATCCAGCCAGGCTCTGAGCGTCCTGATAACCTCAGGCTGCAGTGTAGCAGGAAATGGAGAAGAGTTTCCCACCAGGTCCCCAAGGGAATCCTTGCTGGGTGATGGGCCTGAGATGAGACAGGGATTACAAAGGCAGACCATTTTAAAGAGGAATTTGATGGATGGAAGTACTGGGAGTAGACTGAGAGATGTGTTTTTCAGACATAGTAGTCTTTGGTTCTCAACATCCCTTGCCAGTACGCTCCTCGTTTGAACCATAACGTTGCCAGTCCTTCAAGGACTGGTGTATGGCAAGGAATCTGGGTGGAATAGAAAAATGACAACTAGAAGGCAATTAATCACATGCTCTTATTGGAGAAATGGGATTGTGGAAGGACTGAAAAGAAGACCTGTGGACAGAATTGTGTAGGCATAGTATTTGTGCTGTATCTGTTTAATGTATTACAAACATGACTTTCACCAAGGGCCAAGAGGAAATGAGCTGGCAGAATGTAATTAATCAAGCTGTAATTTGGCCCGTATTGAACTTTGGAATGAAAAGTAGCTGATGGTAACAGCCAAATGTTCCTCGGGGAGCAGCTCTTTTAATAAGCATATTTTAGGGCGTGAAGGATATAATCTATTTCCAGAGATGGTGAGCACAGCCCATTGGGCATTAATTATACCATGCCTGGTTGAAATGAACAGGGCAGTGGGCAAGAGGAGAATTTGCTGTTCTCCCAGTGAGATTGGATTATGCTTGGAGTCTTCTGTAGCACAAGGACAGGCAGATCTATTTTTGATGTGCCATTTTCCCCCCAAATCTGTTTCCATTGTCAACTAAGTTCTGCAAAAGCAGAGCTTTCTGTTTTGGAAACTTTCTTTGCAGCTTTAAAGACAGAAGGTCTACAGTCACAATTTCTATGGTAACTCTAGGGAGGAGAGTGAAGAAAATAATTCCGTCTCAGCCATTGAGACCTTGAACTCAGTGATGGTTACAAACAATAGGTTTTGACACTTCTGCTGGAAATATGATAAAACCGCAAAGATTTCAGAACAGTGTGATGGAGTGCGTGCTGAGTTTTGTCCATCATTTGGGAATCCTCCTCTCTCAAGACTGACGAATTGTTAAGGATAATCTTTTGTACAGTGGTACCTCAGGTTAAGTACTTAATTCGTTCCGGCGGTCCGTTCTTAACCTGAAACTGTTCTTAACCTAGAATCATTGAATAGAATCATAGACTCATAGAGGTGGAAGAGACCACAAGGGCCATCGAGTCCAACCCCCTGCCAAGCAGGAAACACCATCAGAGCACTCCTGACATATGGTTGTCAAGCCTCTGCTTAAAGACCTCCAAAGAAGGAGGCTCCACCACGCTCCTTGGCAGCAAATTCCACTGTCGAATAGCTCTTACTGTCAGGAAGTTCTTCCTAATGTTTAGGTGGAATCTTCTTTCTTGTAGTTTGGAACCATTGCTCCGTGTCCGCTTCTCTGGAGCAGCAGAAAACAACCTTTCTCCCTCCTCTATGTGACATCCTTTTATATATTTGAACATGGCTATCCTATCACCCCTTAACCTCCTCTTCTCCAGGCTAAACATGCCCAGCTCCCTTAGCCGTTCCTCATAAGGCATCGTTTCCAGGCCTTTGACCATTTTGGTTGCCCTCCTCTGGACACGTTCCAGTTTGTCAGTGTACTTCTTGAACTGTGGTGCCCAGAACTGGACACAGTACTCCAGGTGAGGTCTGACCAGAGCAGAATACAGTGGCACTATTACTTCCCTTGATCTAGATGTTATACTCCTATTGATGCAGCCCAGAATTGCATTGGCTTTTTAAGCTGCCGCGTCACACTGTTGGCTCATGTCAAGTTTGTGGTCAACCAAGACTCCTAGATCCTTTTCACATGTACTGCTCTCAAGCCAGGTGTCACCCATCTTGTATTTGTGCCTCTCATTTTTTTTGCCCAAGTGCAATACTTTACATTTCTCCTTGTTAAAATTCATCTTGTTTGTTTTGGCCCAGTTCTCTAATCTGTCAAGGTCGTTTTGAAGTGTGATCCTGTCCTCTGGGGTGTTAGCCACCCCTCCCAGTTTTGTGTCATCTGCAAATTTGATCAGGATGCCCTTGAGTCCATCATCCAAGTCGTTGATAAAGATGTTGAATAAGACCGGGCCCAAGACAGAACCCTGTGGCACCCCACTAGTCACTCTTCTCCAGGATGAAGAGGAACCATTGATGAGCACCCTTTGGGTTCGGTCAGTCAGCCAGTTACAAATCCACTGAGTGGTAGCATAGTCAAGACCGCATTTTACCAGCTTCTTTACAAGAATATCATGGGGCACCTTGTCAAATGCCTTGCTGAAATCAAGGTAGGCTACATCCACTGCATTCCCTTCATCTACCAGGCTTGTAATTCTGTCAAAAAACGAGATCAGGTTAGTCTGACACGACTGACTATTGGTGATCACAGTATTCCTTTCTAGGTGCTCACAGACTGTTTGCTTAATGATCTGCTCCAGAATCTTCCCTGGTATTGATGTCAGACTGACTGGGCGGTAATTATTTGGGTCCTCTCTTTTCCCCTTTTTGAAAATAGGGACAACAATTGCCCTCCTCCAGTCTGCCGGGACTTCGCCTGTTCTCCAGGAATTCTCAAAGATGACTGCCAGTGGTTCTGAGATCACATCTGCCAGTTGCAGATGTGCTCCTTGGCCCGCCCCTCCCCTAGCAAGGAGACCACTTTAGCTAATGGGGCCTCCTGCTGCCACCGTGCCGCCGGAGCACAATTTCTGTTCTCATCCTGAAGCAAAGTTCTTAACCCGAGGTCCTATTTCTGTGTTAGCGGAGTCTGTAACCTGAAGCGTATGTAAGCTGAAGCATATGTAACCCGAGGTACCACTGTACTAGAGAAATGAGTGGATAGGGAACTGGGCCTCCCATTTTTATCCTAGGAGCTTGCTACATCCCTTCCATCCTGGGCCCTTTGGAACTACACAGTCTAACCTACCGCAGGTCAGTCATTGCCAGCAGCACAAGGACACATGGCCATAGAGGCTGACCAGCTCAATATTGCCATGTACCACCAAATTGTGTGGTTTCAGAACTTTGGAAGAGGAAATATCTCTGGAACAGAAGTGCAGTTCTGATGGAAGATGGGAGGAATTGCTCAACAAACAAGAAATCAACTTACGTTAATTTCTGATCTGATCTGATTGGGTGGAAAGGCTCCCCAGACAAGAGCTTTTTATTGGCTCCTTGCTAGGGGAGGGGCGGGCCAAGGAGCACATACTGGCAGCCAGCTCCCCTTCGTGCTAATAGCCGCTGCATTTAGTGCTAAAGTGAATCTAACTTGTACTACATTTATATAAATAAGCATAAATATTTATGCAGACTTTTCAGGAAGATAAGTGTGATTGCTAGCTGTTTTCGGTTGGTTGGTTTCTGGCTAAGGGAATCACGCGATCAGGAGAAGATCCAGGGTTTTCTCAGTCATAACGCCATGCAAGCGCTTCTGTCTTCAATTTATTTCACACCCAGGTGGAAATGGCGACAACCAAGTTTGTGTCGTTTTTTAAATAGAGCTAGTGTTTAAAAATTCCAAAGGCTGTGATATGGTATATATGTTTGCACAATTTTATTTTATTTTTTAAAAAATCTAAGCAAGGGTATCTGAAGAGATATTCCATGTTGCTGTGAGTGGAGATCGCGATGGTGGAAGAGCTCTTATCGGATCAGATGCATC
Source organism: Podarcis cretensis (assembly GCF_951804945.1). Classification (NCBI taxonomy): domain Eukaryota; kingdom Metazoa; phylum Chordata; class Lepidosauria; order Squamata; family Lacertidae; genus Podarcis; species Podarcis cretensis. The sequence continues at coordinate 19,479,804 of NC_137175.1, forward strand.
TCCACTCTGTGCTTCACATTCTTCTCGCTGACAACAACAACAACATGATTTGCTGCCTTCCAAGATAGTTAGCATCCTGGCTCAAGATTGCACAACCAGATGTGTTACCACAGAAACAATCTAAACAGTAAAGCTCTTTTTCCAGTTCCAACCCACCCCTCCAATAATGGCGAATCAAAATGTTGCAGCCATATTTCAGCTTTCTGTATATGTGTGTTTGAGAAAGAGAGTGTAGGAGGACGATACTTTCCTACATCTGTTAACATTTTAAGGTTCTCCATACAGTCCTGGAAATTGAAATATACTGTATTAGGAACGTGATTTATATGCCTCAGAGACAGTTTTATTAAAATCCTGAGGAGTTTTTTAAAACATTTTTTTCCTAAAGAGCTGCTCATTTCTTCAGAACTGATTTATTCTAACTCACTCACAACAGGCTTAGTGGCAACGGCAGATAAAGGCTGTCTCTTTGAAAGCAAACAAAGTAGTTGAGTACTCTCAACTGTGACAGATTCTGATGCTGACAAATGTTAACTTATTAGTAATATAAAGTGAATGTATATTGAATTAAGGGAAGCCTCTCTTTTTTAACCCAGTAGTTCCCATTCTTGGGCATCCTAGTTTGCCAGAGAACTGCTGGTAGACCACGCGAAGAATAAATAAATGAAGTTTGCAATCCTAAGTACACACTGGGCTCCTCCACATGATCTGTTTATTGAAAATATATCCTAATTTGCTTGCACTAAGCTTATGCAGAGGTCAATTTCTGGTCTTTATTGAGCATTTCTTCTGATTTGTTTGCGGGGCAGCTATATGACAATGAGAGTCCATCCAGCATTTATCCTGATTGACTTGTGGGGTGTTTATATGTTTTCTCATTAACCACCTGTTCATTCCCTACATTGCAGTGTTTTTCCCTGTCACTTTCCTAACCACAAAAAGCATTTCAACCTACAACTGAAAACCATGGTTTGGAGAGGGTTTCCCACTCCACTTTGAAGATCAAGTGCTAACCATTGGCTGCTGTGGTTTGGAGGTCCCGCTGCATTGAACCATGGATAACCAAACCCTAGAGAGATAAGCACTATGCTGCTGAGGCGTGGGCCAAATTAGATGCTGGGTTTTCTATTTTGTCTCCCCGAGCACAGTGCTCTATTTTCTCCAATGTTACTGAATGCCTGCCACTCATACCTAAGGGAATAAGAGACACCGTTTGCCTGGGTGGCCAGACCTGCCCTCTGCTCAGTGCTGGCAATAGGTTATGGAGATGCTAGCAGTATGTTCCCTCTTTGTGTAGCCTTGTCTTCTGCTTGGCATTGTCATATCTGCTCCCAGACTTTTCCTAGAGAAGTTAGACTGGCTCCCTTCTTCTGCTTGCAGGCAAGGACCTTTTATTCCAAGAGGCCTTTAGGAACTGACTGGAAAGGGCTTGTACTGTGATTTCCCCTACCTTCTTGCAGTTACATTACCTGTGTTTTTAGAAATATATTTTTATATTATTTTAATTCTATTAGTGCTTCATTATTTTTAAAAATGACTATCTTTTTGGCTTTTGCTATTTTATCTTTAAGCTGCCTTGAGCCCCAATCTGGGGGAAAAGGTGGAATAATAATAATAATAATAATAATAATAATACATATAGTTCTTGGAGGTGTTATGCTGAAAAAGCCACATTGAGGCATATGGTATGGGCTTGTGTTGTGACCTACTGTATTATTTTTTGGACTGTAGTTGTTGTCCATATCAATATTGTACTGGTGGAAATCCTTGATAATTGCAGATGTTCATGGATTTTAAATTATGTTCCTATAGTATGGGGGCAGGGGACGCAGGTGGCGCTGTGGGTTAAAGCCTCAGCGCCTAGGGCTTGCCGATTGAAAGGTCGGCGGTTCGAATCCCTGCGGCGGAGTGCGCTCCCGCTGCTCGGTCCCAGCGCCTGCCAACCTAGCAGTTCGAAAGCACCTCCGGGTGCAAGTAGATAAATAGGGACCGCTTACCAGCGGGAAGGTAAACGGCGTTTCCGTGTGCGGCTCTGGCTCTGGCCAGAGCAGCGATGTCACGCTGGCCACGTGACCCGGAAGTGTCTCCGGACAGCGCTGGCCCCTGGCCTCTTAAGTGAGATGGGCGCACAACCCCAGAGTCTGTCAAGACTGGCCCGTACGGGCAGGGGTACCTTTACCTTTACCTTTACCTTTAGTATGGGGGCTATCAGCAAGACGGCAGAAGTGGATTTTGTAAGTCCTTACTAAGAAATGTGTGCATCAAGCCTGGAAGGATAAACATCCACCATCTATTATGTAATGGCCTGATAGTCTTGCTGTCCTGGCTGCATTCAAGCATGTTTCCTATAAACTATAATCTTATGTGGATACCTATTTGGACATCTGGAGGGCTTATATTGATTTATATGTTTAACATGGGTATTGCATCCTCGCTGTGACCTGATGATGTTTCTTGTATTATTATTTTTATTGTTGTTATGATGGTTAATTTCTTTCTTTCTTTCTTTCTTTCTTTCTTTCTTTCTTTCTTTCTTTCTTTCTTTCGCTTGCTAATAAAAGATTCATAAAAAGCAAAAAAGAAATAAGTGGTGAACTATAAATGGAACCCGTATTGGAGCTGAATTACACCCCTGCCCAGTCATATCATTAATTTATCTTCCATACTATGGGATTGCACTTTTGTGGCACTGCCATTGGAATTAAAGTGTTTAAGATCGAGCTGATTGCGCCCTTCCTTTCTCCGAATCTCCCAGATGTTCCTTAAGGCTGAGGAAATGTTTTCATTCTGAAATTGCCCGATGCTGACTCCATGTCCCCATCATTTTATTGCTAAAAATGCCTTGGGCTCGGTGTCAGCTGAAAGTTTAAGCGGCCCACTATGCTATTTTTGGATTATTCGAGTGCATTAAGATGGATGTTTTCCATGAACAGCACGCTCCCCACCCCCCCAGCCTGGTCCTCCACCAGCATATTTCTCTCTGTACTCACATAACCTCTTTGATTTACTGGTTGAATCATCACAAACTTCACAATCTCACACATGCTTCCTCCAGCCTGGACAGACAGGACCAAGAAATAGACACAGCCAGATTCCAGCGTAGTGCTTAAAGGGTATATATGCCTATACCTTTTGTGTTCTTGTGAGGCTGTTTGCATTGTTCCATCCCTGCAGGTGAAACACAATACAAATAATCTCCAGCTAGTTGTATAACAGACTCTTGAAGCGGCATTCTCATTGGAAAGGCTGAGTCTTTTAAAAATAGCATCCACCTTTGCGAAGCCCATCTGGTGGTGTCTTCCCCATGGTCTGGTGGTTTGTAATATGTTACGGAACAGAGTTATGAACTAGGAAGTCCACAGCTAAGATAGGGTGCACTGAACTTGAGCTGTTTGTTTGCTGGTGGCAAGCAGTGTAGGGATAGAGTAAAAAAGGTAAAGGGACCCCTGACCATTAGGTCCAGTCGTGACCGACTCTGGGTTTGCGGCGATCATCTCGCTTTATTGGCTGAGGGAGCCGGCGTACAGCTTCTGGGTCATGTGGCCAGCATGACTAAGCCGCTTCTGGCGAACCAGAGCAGTGCACAGAAACGCCGTTTACCTCCCCGCAGGAGTGGTACCTATTTATCTACTTGCACTTTGAGGTGCTTTCGAACTGCTAGGTTGGCAGGAGCAGGGACCGAGCAACGGGAGCTCACCCCGTCGCGGGGATTTGAACCACTGACCTTCTGATTGGCAAGTCCTAGGCTCTGTGGTTTAACCCACAGCGCCACCCGCATCGTGGGGATAGAGTAGGGGGTCACTCAATTCTACATACCCACCCTGTAGACCAGCTGCCCCACCAACTGATCATCAACAAGCAAGGGTAGAACTTGGAGGAGGTGATAGACGATAACTTGTTAGGAACACTCCCACCCCATGGAGTTTTTAACCCGTGCTGTTGCAGTCCCAGATGGGGCAGCTCAAAGGAGATGACACCGATGGGTAGCACTCCTTTCAGATAGCACCAAGGCCAAAACTGCCACCCCTGTTTGTTGTTGTTTTTGTCTTGATGGGTATTAGGGGAGAGGGAGAATGATTGTGGGTGCTCCCTTATACCAGCAGGGAGTTATAGGGGTGGGGAGCATGCAGTTATCCCCCAAAATATGCTAGCTACATACATAGCAGAAGTATTGTGCTGCTGCTGTCCATAAGTACATGCTTGCATAATTGGAAGGCGAACTTGGCTGTCTCCATTTTGGACCTGCTAGTAGTTATTACGATCCCCATAAGTTACTCGTTTCAGTGCATATTGGTGTTTAATTGCACATCTGATCCAATGTGCTATCCTAAAATGTGAAGTGGTTTTTTTTTGTATTTGACATTTTTGATATTTTTAGGTTGTTGTAAACTCCTTAAAGAAATGGTATATATATAATAACAAACTGGGCAATCTTTGGCATGCCACTCTCTCTCTCTCAGCCTCTGCCTTCCATTAGCCCTTAACAACTTGGGGCCAGTTTATCTCCAAGATCGCCTTACCAGTTATATATGCCTCAATCTGCATAGCTGGTTCTGTTACAGGTCCCACATAATACACCCTCCCATTTGTTAGAAATCCATCTTTTAGTGGTGTGGCACCCACACATTGAATATTGCCTATTGACATAAGGCAGGAGCCTGCTAAAAACAACATTTTTGTTTAGCCAAACCTACTTAGATGTGTAGAATATTATTTACATGTGTATTGAGCTTATCACTAAGTTGATGCAGAACCAGTGGATGATCTGTTCTCTGCTAGGGAGCAATCTATTTATGTCCATGGAACATGTTGTGGGCTGGGTCATGATGACTGTAACCCAGTGCTAAATTTCTAAAATGGGAACTGTCAGTGCTCCAGCAGTTGGGAAGTCAAGTCCAGAGCCCTGAAATATCTTTTCCTTGATGCATGAGAATCTTTTACGTTTACTTTGTAGTACAGTAGTGTAGCCTCGCCTTTGAATGACTATGTTGGCTCCTGCTGGAGTGACTTTGTTTTGGTAAAATCTTGAAAGAACCCCCAGTCTTCAGTTTTCTCCTTCCCCGCTGACAATATATTGTGACTAAATGTGCTTTACGATGTTAGGCTTTGGGCACAGACAAAATAACTCTGCCTAGGCAGTTGCCTCCACTAAATACCTTTTAAAGAACATCTAATTTTTCCAGTCAGAAAAGTAAACAATACATACAGTAATGTAATTTTTGGGGAGGGGGGGTTAACTATGTTTATATTTGAATAATTCTCCAAAATATGGGTATTTATTTGAAGAATCTGGTTGCTTTTTTGCAGGGGGTACTGATAACCAGATTGCATTTTGGCATCACTGCTTGCTGATCATAATAGGGTGAAAAAAAGGTAAAGAACCCCTGGACGGTTAAGTCCAGTTGGACTTGACTATAGGGTTGCAGCACTCATCTTGCTTTCAGGCCGAGGGAGCAGGCGTTTGTCCACAGACAGCTTTCCGGGTCATGTGACCAGCATGACTAAACTGCTTCTGGCTCAACAGGACACCTAGCAGAAGCCAGAGCACACTAAAACGCCGTTTAACTTCCTACCACAGTGGTACTTATTTATCTACTTGCACTGGTGTGCTTTCAAACTGCTAGGTTGGTGGAAGCTGGGACAGAAAAACGGGAGCTCACCGCATCGCACGGATTTGAATTCTTTGAATAGGGTAATGGCATGATTTGGTGTCTTCCTCACCAGGAAATCGTGGGCATGATATTTCCAAGAGCCCAGAAGTAGAATGATTTACTTATCTTACGAGTTTTCTTGCTTGCCGGTGTAAAGTCAGAAAAGGGAAAAGGCTCAGTGGTTGTTCAGAAAGTCTTTTAACTGGTCCCTGGCACCCCAAATTAAAATACTTCAGGCATACGGTCTGGGGGGGGGACCCTACCTGAGGCCACAGTCAAGATAGACAGCACTGGTTTAGTAGTCAGGCCAATATGTTGATTCATTATAAGAAAGTCTCATATGCTTTTATCATGCCATTGGAGGAATGGACTTGCAATGCAAACAGGAGGCCATTAATTTATACATTCTTACATTATAAGAAATGTGCATGCTAAAGATCCGTTTAACCTCTCTTGGCCCTTATAACTAGATGTTGTGAGCTTCCCAGAAGCACTTAACTGCCCACTGTTGTTCTACAGTTCTTGTCTAGAATGACCTTGGTCTGATCCAGCAAGTCATTTCCTGAGATCTTGTGAACTTGGCAAGAGAGTAAGCCACTCACTTAAGGAATTGTTTCTTAAACGCTGGTGTTGGCTTCAGAACAACGAGAGTTCAGAACAATGCAGCCAAGAGCCTCCCTTCAGTTTCTAAACACACATTAAGGCAACCATCATTAATGGGCACGCCTTCCTCAAGAACAGGAAGGGGTCAGGGGCTTTAGGCCTCTCCTTGAGCTGTAGGCTGTTGTCCCTCAGGCCAGGGCCAGATCTACTTAGCAGCTTCCCTTCTGAGCTGAAGCAAGTCAATGTCCAGGTGGGCAAGCATCCTGGGCTACAGCCCTCCATTTGAAAGAGTCCTCTGCTTGAAAGGCTATCTAGCCCTTAATGGTTTAAGGCAGGGGTGGGAAATCTTAGCCACTCCCCCGCACATCCTCTCAGGGCTAAGCTGTCAGAGGGCAGATGCTGAGTGTGTGAGACTGAATCCAACAGTGGACAGGAACTAGAGCAGAAAATAGGCAGAGCCACACCTTTTCTCTCCCTCTTATAGCCACATCTGTTCTATCTTTCCATTTCTGTCATTCTCTTTCTCTCTTTGTCTCTCTGTTTCTGCCAATCTCTCTCTCTCTTTTGGCTGTCCTCTTCTCTTCTTGTCTGCTGGCTGGGAGAGCAGCAACAGGTTTGCTCTGAGCCAAACTGATCCTTTGCAGAGGGTGTTTGAAATTAGGAAAAAGGGCTGCACGAGATTAGTACAAGGGCCACATAAAATCAAATTAGCTCGAGGAATGCAGAATTGCCCGCCTGTGGTGCAAGGGAACGCAGCATGAAAACCACCATGCTTAAGACATGCTACCCATGCTTAAGACATGGCCACCTCATGAGAAGAGAAGACTCCCTGGAAAAGACCCTGATGTTGGGAAAGATGGAGGGCACAAGGAGAAGGGGACGACAGAGGACGAGATGGTTGGACAGTGTTCTCAAAGCTACCAGCATGAGTTTGACCAAACTGCAGGAGGCAGTGGAAGACAGGAGTGCCTGGCGTGCTCTGGTCCATGGGGTCACGAAGAGTCGGACACGACTAAACGACTAAACAACAAGAATGCCCTTGACTAACAAGCTACTGCACATGATGGTGATACAGGAAAATAGGAAGCTTCCTTATAAAGTCAGGCAATGGCCCATCTAGACCAGTGCTGTTGACATTGGCTGGCAGTGGCTCTCCAAGGCCTCTTGGAGATACTGGGGACAGAACCTGGGACCTTCAGCACACAAAGCAGATGCTGTGTCACTGAACTAATAACACACCTACGATCTTCCTGGTTTGTGGTCCTAGATTGTGGTTGGGGATGAGCAATTCTCGTTGAAAGATGGAAGGTCAGGCGACTCCCTTGGCACACTTTGCAGCTGGTGTTGGTTGATCTGGGTGCAACGTCTCTGAACCTGCTTCAGTTGCTGCATGCCCAGACTCAAGAGTAGTAATAGTAACTGTGCAGGCAAAAGTCAAGGTAACTGTGGAAAAGAATCTGACCCAGTCAAGGAGATTTACGCGTAGATTTTCCTTATGGTTTAACAATCGGGGAACTCTGGACTTTGTAGCTCTGTGTGGGGAATACAGCAGCAGACTTTTTAAAACTCTCAACATCCTTAAACAACAGCTCTCAGGATTATTTGGGGTAACTGTTAAATGGTATGGGACTGTTTTAATTGTAGGGTGAGGGTGTGGCCTTGTACCACTTTAACAGTCCTGGCTTCCCCCAAAGAATCCTGGGAAACGTAGTTTGCTAAAGGCCCTGAGAGCTGTAAGGAGGCCTCTATTCCCCTCCTAGAGCCTAAGTTCATTGGGAAGACAGACTGACTCTTAAACCACTCTGGGAATTGTAGTTCTGGGAGAGGAATAGGAGTCTCCTAACAACTCTCAGCACCCTTAACAAACTACAGCTCCCAGAACTCTTTGGGGGGAAGTGGTATAATACTGCTTTGAATGTATAGTGCAGATGGGAGTATGCTTAGGAGGTAGTACTAATGGCTGTGTCTGGGCAGGTTGAGGAGCTGCCACTCCCGCCAAAAGGCTCTGCATGGAACCCTCTGCACAGTGCTTCAGAGTTACTTTAATTTATGGTCCTTTCCACCGAGCCATCCCTTTTGTTTACATTTTTCCCTTTAAATGGTGTCATACATAATTTGTTCTCATAAATAAAGAAGAGAGCCGTGCTCCTCTGAATTTATTATCTATTTTTGCAGCATGCTCCTGCCAGCTTTTTATGATTATTTGAAGACACTGATAAGTGCTTACTTTCACAAAGGCTATCATAACTGTACACTTTGGATCCCATTCCTACCTGCAGAAAAATAAGACCCCATAAAAATTTACAGTGCAAACCTCTGCATGTATGCTCAGTCCTATGGAGTCCAGTGGGGCTTATTTCTGGGTGTGTATAGAATTATAGCCATAAAGTAAAATTCTAACCATGTCTACTGAGGAGTGAATCCTACTGAATTCAGTGAGGCTTGTTTTCAGTTAAATGGGGTTAGGATTGCAGCTTTAATCTCATTCTCTTAATTTATTATGACTATATTAAATTTATCCCATCACATGGTGATTTTTAGAAATATAAAGCATCTTCCCTAACAGTCAAGCCAGCTGATTCAGAATCTGCTAACTTGATCCCCTCGATTCAAGATTACAGCACTCTCGTTTGGTTTAAAGGAAACCCAACACATTTTAAACATTTCTAATCAATGATCTGACATTCATATGGCTAGAGTATAGTAAACTAGTTAGATCTGCATGCTGTGAGATCTCAGTGAAGTGTGCATCTTCAGGTATATTCAGGTATTCAGGTATGCAGAATATTCAGGTATTCAGGTATGCAGAATATTCCGTATTATTCCAAGTCCTTATTCAGATCCAGAGGAGGTGGGAACCCCAAACAACCAATAAGAACTAAGTATACCTAGTGGCCATATAATGCTGAGAGTGTCGTTTAGGTAGAAGACCCAGAAGGCAGGGGAAGAGGAGAAACGGAATGAAGTACCCTGTGCCTGGAACCCCGAATGTTCGAGCATGTCATGCTGCAACATTATGTTGCAGGCCCCGCTTGCAAATCCATTTGTGACCACATTTCCATACACATTCCAATATTGGGTGGGTGTTACACTAGTTTATGATATAAGTGCTTATTTTACGCTGTAATAGTATGGGAGGGAAGGAGAAGTGAACAGTACAGGCACGTATTTCTTGAGGCTCAGGTTGAGCTGGGAGACCTGATCGTCATCAATATTATTCCACCGTTCTCCAACCATGTGGCTTGTTTTTAAAGAGCTAAAGTGCTGTTGGACTCTCTGGTTCCTGCGCTGTGAGAGAGCAGATGGTATTTCTCACCATCATCTAACTAATCCCATAGCAGAAGTAGAAGAAGAGAGCAGGTCAGTAAATATTTTTCTTCCTTCCTTCCTTTTTTCTTTTCTTTTTTTAAAATGAAACCTTGGAAGTAGGAAAAACCCTGATGTATCTTTCCTATAGAAGGCCATAACTAATGTGTTTTTCCATCATTCAAGCCAAATCGTGATTATAGAAGTCTTGCTCCTCCTCCCTCCGAAGCCATGGCAAAACTCCCAGGGTACTTGCTAGGATCAGGATTGGGCCGGAGAAGCAGGAATGGTGCCATTTCTATCATTATCTTAGCAGCAGCAATTTCCCCCTTCCATTATGGGAGGCACAAGCGGTCATATCAAAGCATGGCTAAATGCAATTGCAGGAGCTGTGTTGATTCTGGGCAAACCTAAGCCAGTGGTACAGAGCCTGTGGCTCTGTGGATGTTGTTGGACAACAACTGTATTCAGCACCAGCCAGGATGGATTGTAGTCAGGAGTGTGCAGTGTGTTTGGGGACGGTAGTGCTCACCTGACCTGGCCTGAGGGGGGGGGGTGAGGATTGAGGCAGCAGGGAGATTTGGCGCAGTGCAAATACACCAGCAGGAGCATCCAATTTCCTCTGTCGATGTGCTTGCACCTCACCCAACTCCTTGCTCCTCCACCTGCTGGTGAGCACCAGCAACTCAGCCGTCAGGAGGTCAGTTGCGTGCTGCCCTCTTGCAACACCATCTACTACTTGTTTTTTTTTATATAATAATATTTATTAAATTTTGTATAACCAATAAAAAACATACATAATAACATAATATTTTCCATTATCCACATTTCATTCTCAACTTTGGACTTCCTCACATCTCTTGTTCCTGCTTTCTAAGCATAAGTTTTACCAGCAAATTATTAACTTGATTTAATTCATATAATATAATTTTCCAATATTTAATATCTCAAATTTTGGGGTTTAACATACACTTATTGAAGCTTACTCATAAAATATTACTTATCCCAGATTTATCTTTTCATCTTCCAGTTGAATTTAAATTTATATTCTTTATAACTAGTTTGTTGAAGCCATGTTTTTGCTAATCTTACATCTTTCTTAACAATCATACAATTTACAATATTTTTGTAGATAGTCCTTGAATTTCTTCCAGTCTTCCTCCACCAGTTCTTCTCCCAGGTCTCGGATTCTGCCCGTCATCTCCGCCAATTCCATATAGTCTATCAGTTGCATCTGCCATTCTTCCAGTGTGGGTAATTCTTGAGTTTTCCAGCTTTTAGCGATGAGTATCCTTGCTGCTGTTGTAGCGTACATAAAAAAGGTTCGATCCTTCTTTTGCACACTCTGACCAACAATGCCCAAGAGAAAGGCCTCTGGTTTCTTAGGGAAGGTATACTTAAATACCTTTTTCAGTTCATTGTAAATCATTTCCCAGAGAACCTTCACTCTAGGGCAAGTCCACCAGAGGTGAAAGAATGTTCCTTCAGCTTGTTTACACTTCCAACATTTATTATCAGACACATGGTATATCTTTGCAAGCTTGACTGGGGTCATGTCATCTACTACTTGTTGTAGTCCAGCAACTTCTAGAGGGCATCAGGTTGTGGAAGACAGCTCCAGGACAACCACAGCACCTCTGCTAAATGTCAAGTGCTGGACTTTGCACAGCTCCACGCAGCTCACACCCAGCTGACCTAGGAGGCATTTTGGGATGGGGCCTTTTCAGTGGTGGTGCCAATCTCGTGTCATTCTCTCTCCAAGGAGGCTCGCTTTTTGTCCTTCCCCCACTTTCCGCCTTCACTTTTTAAAAATTGCTGCTGCTTCATTGGTGGTTTTATTATGATTTGCTTTGCTCTGGTTTTATTGTTGTTTGCATTGTGTTGCAAACCGTCATTTGGTTAATGGGTGGCGTCTATATCTAAACACACCAAATAAATCAATTAATTTGTGCCAATTGCCCCTGGAGATAGGGTTAACAGCAAAGAGAATGTCTCGAGAGCTGCATGCAGCCTGAAAGATGTGTATTTCCTGGCCTTGTTCTTTCCTAAGGCTTCTCCCCCTCCCTTGATAGTTTCCTGAAAGTATGCCCTTACTTTTAAAGGGCTTATTAGCATTCAGCCAAATGCAGTTCTGGTTCCTGCCAAGACTGAGCAGACTGTCCAGCTAGATTTTGCTGCATTCCAGGATCTGCGATTCAGGCATTTGAATTTGTCATCAGATTGAAATGGAAACCAGCAGAGGCAACAGTGGGCTCTCTCCGAGCTCGTAAATCAGTCTGCAGCAGAGTGGCTTGTTCTGGGCCTTTGGACTGAGTGGAAAGAAAACCTTGCAGGAGTGTGCTTGGAGCACCTTGTCTAGGCCTTCTGAGCAGTGACAAGATCTCGGTTTGCTATTGATCAGAGTGGAGCTCAAGGAGAGTGTGGAACAGCCCTCCAGATTGTGCAGCGCAGCTGATCTTGTGAATGCGCAGACAATGACATAGACCGAGGGGGGAATGCATGTAGTTCGGTGGGAGATCACAGGCTTAGCAGGCGTAAGGTCACGAGTTCAATTCCTGACATCTCCAGGTAGGGCTGAGGAAACACTCGCGCCTCAAATCCCAGAGTGCTGCTGAAAGTAATACTGAGCTGGATGGACCCATTGGCCAAACTTGGCAGAAAACAGCTTTTGTTGTAGAACTGTAGAGTTGGAAGTGACTCATCCAGCCCAACCCCCTGCAGTGCAGGAATCTCCACTAAATCCTGCATGACGGATGGCCACACCTTGACTGATTAATTGGAAAGACACCTGATTTGGTATTTAAGCAAAATAAAGGAAGGAGGGAAGGCGGGAAGCCCGCAGACTGTCTTGCCAGAGTGGTGCATGCTTTAGTTATCTCTCGCTTGGACTACTGCAATGCGCTCTATGTGGGGCTACCTTTGAAGGTGACCCGGAAACTATAACTAATCCAGAATGCAGCAGCTAGACTGGTGACTGGGAGAGGCCACCGAGACCACATAACACTGGTCTTGAAAGACCTACACTGGCTCCCAGTACGTTTCCAAGCACAATTCAAAGTGTTGGTGCTGATTAAAGCCCTAAATGGCCTCAGTCCAGTATACCTGAAGGAGCATCTCCACCCCCATCGTTCTGCCAGGACACTGAGGTCCAGCACTGAGGGCCTTCTGGCGGTTCCCTCACTGCGAGAAGCCAAGTTACAGGGAACCAGGCAGAGGGCCTTCTCGGTGGTGGCACCTGCCCTGTGGAACACCCTCCCACCAGATGTCAAAGAGAAAAACAACTACCAGACTTTTAGAAGACATCTGAAGGCAGCCCTGTTTAGGGAAGCTTTTAATGTTTAATAGGTTATTGTATTTTAATATTCTGTTGGAAGCCACCCAGAGTGGCTGGGGAAACACAGCCAGATGGGTGGGGTATAAATAATAAATTATTATTATATAAGGAAGGTAGCTAGTGGACACCAGTGGAGACTGGTGCCCACTGGAACTGGTAGAACAGAAGGTAGAGAGCACAACAGTTGGTAAAGCAGAAGCCAATGACAGGTGGAACCAACTTGTTGTTGTTGTTGTTGTTGTTGTTGTACTTCCTTATACTCATAGAACTCGGGGCAGTTCACAACATAAAATTGCAATACACAAAGCACAAAATACACAACAAAAACAAAGGCAATCCAATCGTCTGCCCCCCCTTCCACAACACATTTAAAAGGGCATCGGATATCAATCAGCCCAAGGCCAGGTTCAAGAGGAACGTTTTCACCTGGCACCTATAGGTGTATAATGAAGGCACCAGCTATTTCAGGTTTGGTCCCCATTCTCCTCCCTGCAAACTTCTACAAAGGCAAGAGATGGAGGAGGAGGAAGATGATGGCAAGAGCCACCTTTGGACAATATGTAAGGAAGACGGCAGGCATTGCTGCAGCATCAATAGCCCTTACAGACCAAGAAACCCCTTCCTCGAATCCTCATCTCCCTCTTGCCTCGATGTCCAAACTCCCTGGATTTTTATTCTTATAGCAAAATTTTTAAACTCTGAAATATTCAAGGAAGTATTATGGAAGCAAGGGATCAGTATATCTGGAGAAGCTGGCTTGGCTACAAGGGTTAGCCCAAAGGTACATGAACTGACCACTCCAGTTTTGGTCTCAACCTTCGAGGCTCTGGGAGAAGCCATCTAATTAATTTTCACATCCAGTCTCTACTGGAGGCTGCTTCATTGTTTGTGGTTTGTGGATTTACTGGCAGCAAGACCACTCTGCCTCAGGAACACTGTTTCCTAAGGATCTTCAGAACAACCTTGTAAATTTCCTTGTTCAGCAAGGATGTTATTTATACCCTAATCCAGCTGTGGTACACACAGGGCTCCTGCATGCTCAGGGATTCCTCTTATCCATCAATGGCCTTTGCAGATCTGTATGTAAGACAGATGAACTCAGGGAGACTGTGCAAAGTTTTGTGCATGCACCAAAGCTTCTGCCTGTCTTTGGGTTGCAATGCCTGTGACAGGGACAGAGCCAAATATGTGTGCAAACCGCACATGTATAGGAGCCTGTGGCAAGTTCTGCCAAGAATGTTGGCAATATTAATTTTAAGAGTATAAATTTCCTTGCAACCAAGAATGCACATGAAAGAATTTAGAAGACTTGAATCCACGCATTGTAGATTTGTAGAATGCACACGGCTCTGGTTATATATAACTTGTTAGCTGTGCTGCAGCTTGGTTTGCTGAGTGCTGGGTGATGCTTTAATTGAATTTTGTGGGTGAGGCATAGACTTTCAGTCTAGGGTCTGGGTTTTTTTTTTACAGTCTTTTAAAAAGAAATATGCATGCTTTCTATTTTGCTAATCAGTTTTTGATGTGCGTTTCCTATTGTTTGCTCTGTTTCCCTCTGGGTTGAAGGCACCACTCTTTATGGGCTGAAAACCTGGAGAAGTTGTCTAACTTGTTTGGTGGGTGGGCTAGCTGCTAGATGGAAGTCAGGTTCTTAATTTGTCCCAGTGGGCAAGAGGGTGGTGACCAAACAAGACTCCAGAGGCCATACTCTGTTTGAAAAGATTTATTTTAAATGCATCAGCAGAAGACCAGTGAATGCATTTCAGTTTGTAAAAAAAGATATAAGCAGAATAATATCAAAGAGGAAGCAACAGCACACTGTGTGCAAATGAATCTTGGGAAATGCCAAATACAAAGTGATTATGGCATGCATAGTGTGAAATACCGTATTTTTCGCTCCATAGGGCACACTGGACCATAGGGCGCACCTAGTTTCTGGGGGGGGGGAATAAGGAAAAAAATTATTCCCCCCCCCAGCCCCAAAGAGCAAAGAAGCCAAGACAGCGAGTGGGATCCATCCCGCTCGCTGTCTTGGCTTCCTCTTTAGCCATGCGCAACCTCTCCAGCTGGGAGAGGCTGCGCGCGGCTTTGGCAGAAGCCAAGACATAGCTTCTGCGGATATGTCCTCAGATTGCGGATAGCTGCCTGAAGTCCAGGGAGTGCAGCGCGAGTTGGCGCTGCGCTCCCTGGGCTTCAGGCTTCAGGCTGCTATCCGCAAGCCTTGGAAGCCCGGCAGGAACTCCCGCCGGGCTCCGAAGGCTTGCAGATAGCTTCCTGAAGCCTGGAGAGCGAGAAGGGTCGGAGCACACCGACCCCTCTCGCTCTCCAGGCTTCAGCGAAAGCCTTCCTTTGCTCCATAAGATGCACACACATTTCCCCTTCGTTTTTGGAGGGGGGAAAGTGTGTCCTATAGAGCGAAAGATACGGTATGCCTTCTAGTTTAAGAGAAGGACATAGCTACCAATTGAAAGCCAAATTCCAGGAAGCAGGCTCCTTAGGTGCATGTTTCTACATATCAACCAGGTGTCCAAGAAACAGAATCCAGGAAAATCCAACAGAAAATTAGTAAAAATCAAATCAAATAGTAAACCTAACCTGAGAACTAAAGTAATCTATATTCAAAGTTGTCCATAGACCGAAGCTCAGGAAAAAGCAACAACTTGTGTGTAAAATCTCAAGGAACAGTGCGGATACAAGGGTAAAAACCTCCCAAAACAAGGAACAAAAATTAAATCAATGCTGCACAGCTCAATATCTGGAAAACTCAGTACAGGAAAGCCTAACCCAGTGGAAAATTATTACAAGCAGAAATAGCAGAATCTAAAAACAGAGGTTTTTTTCTTTGTGTGTTCCAAGCAAGATATATCTTACGGCACAAAAAGACATAAGAAAAAACTGCTTGTGTAAAAACGAGATGAAGCTAAGTTGGGAGTCCAGAGAAGAAACAAAAAAGTTCTCTCTGTTCCCCAATATCCCCAAACCCCTTTCCTGCTCTCTGAATGGTTCCTTTAACGTTGTGGTGCAAATGCAGTGGCAGAAGGGCAGGATGGTTCAACCAGTGCCATTTGCACTGTACCAACCCTCCCCTGCCCCACCCAGTAAGCAAAAGCAGCTCACCTGCTGGGTGGCTAGCATAGTGCCTTTTGCCTCACCTGGCAAGCTGCTGCTCTCTGCCTATCCACACACAGAGAGAGAGCATCAGTAGCACTGCATAGCATGGTGCATGATTTATTAGGATCAGCAGACAATTCTACAGTGGTGAGCCAGCAAAGGATGTTGCAAAAAGTTAGTGTGTTGCACTTGGCTGTGAAAACCTGAGTTCACCTCTGTTACGTAGTGAGTTGAATAGGATCCAAAAGGCAGCAGTCTGATTAGTCCTAGAACAATAGGATTCAGAATGCAGCAGTCTGATTGGTCCTAGAACAATAGGATTCAGAATGCAGCAGTCTGATTGGTCCTAGAACAATAGAATTCAAAATGCAGCAGTCTGATTGGTCCTAGAACAATAGGATTCAGAATGCAGCAGTCTGATTGGTCCTAGAACAATAGAATTCAAAATGCAGCAATCTGATTGGTCCTAGAACAATAGGATTCAGAATGCAGCAGTCTGATTGGTCCTAGAACAATAGGATTCAGAATGCAGTAGTCTGATTGGTCCTAGAACAATAGGGTCCAGAATGCAGCAGTCTGATTGGTCCATAGGAGCCACCCAATCTAGCTCCAGGTGGAAGTGAATCCGCAACCTGATTGGCCTGTAGGTGAATCCTGGAATTAGCCAATCATGTGGGGCCCATTGTGTAAATAATGTATATAAAGCAGACATTCTGGGGGAACTTCCATTCCTCCTCACCACTATGAGCTGAATAAAGAGCATGAAATCCACTCTAGACTCCAAGTATATTTCAACCTCCCTGACCAGCCACAAAGTTCACTGAGGCTGCATCCACACAGCTATAAAAAAAACGCTCAGAGAACGCTATGAAAAACGTTTTAAAGCTCACAATGGAAAACTTCGCAGTGTTCCGGTTTCGGCTCTACAGCGCCACCTAGTGCCACAGTGTTAGGTAAAGGTAAAGGTACCCCTGCCCATACGGGCCAGTCTTGACAGACTCTGGGGTTGTGCGCCCATCTCACTTAAGAGGCCAGGGGCCAGCGCTGTCCGGAGACACTTCCGGGTCACGTGGCCAGCGTGACATCGCTGCTCTGGCGAGCCAGAGCCGCACACGGAAACGCTGTTTACCTTCCCGCTGGTAAGCGGTCCCTATTTATCTACTTGCACCCGGAGGTGCTTTCGAACTGCTAGGTTGGCAGGCGCTGGGACCGAGCAGCGGGAGCGCACCCCGCCGCAGGGATTCGAACCGCCGACCTTTCGATCGGCAAGCCCTAGGCGCTGAGGCTTTAACCCACAGCGCCACCTGCGTCCCACAGTGCCACCTGCGTGCCACCACAGTGCCACCACAGTGCCACCTGCGTGCCACAGTGTTAGAATGCATTTATAACTTCTTTTAAAAAACGAATGTAGCTGAGTCCTTAAGTATCTGAGCCTAGTCTTCTTACAAAGTGGGGTACGCTCCACCCATGCATACCACCCTGGGCTGTGGTGCTCTGGCAGATGATGACATTGCTCCTGTTCTGTTAAAAAAGTTCCTTATTTGTAGAATTGTAGAGTTGGAACTTGGAAGGGACCCTGAGGATCATCTAGTCCAACCCCCTGCAATGCAGCAATAGGCAGCTGTCCCATACAGGGATTGACCCTGCCACCTTGGTGTTACCAGCACCACACTTTAACCAACTGAGCTATCTGTTAAGTTGTGGGTGAACATATCGGACGACACAGCGATTCTTCAAACAGCTCTTGTTTATTCACAGGCCAGAACTGAACTGAAGAGTTCAGCCAGCCTGCTTTTATAGAGCTCCAGTACAACACAACTGTAACAACTTTCTGTAACTATCCAATCACTGAACGTCACTTTCAATCCCTTATATGCATATGTGGACCTGAGTGAGAACTATCTACAGTATCCTCCTGCTGGCCCAGGGTGAGAACTTCAGTACATAACACTATCCAGGCCCTTTCTTCAATGGTTCCCAATTCATTCCCAAGGGAATGTGGTGCCTATGACAAGCAGAACCATCTAATTCCTGTTTGGTCCCCATCCCCTTCCCTGGTATGCTGTGCTAAGATGAAGGAGGAAGGAATCTGACACTCCTTGTACTGGTTGCAAGTAAGAAGGCAGGCAAGTGGGGGGCAACTAAGATTGGCAGGGCAGCTTGCCAATTGCCCTAGTGGACCAGCCTCCACTGCCTGCGTTCCTCCTCTGTCCTCTGTGAGCGTGTCTGTCTGTGTGTATTCTACAGCTGCCAGATTTACAGTTAATAATCCTCCTGTGCTTCACATGAGGCGCACTGTTATTTCTGTTTCCTTAATTTGATCTGTCTCCTGGACATCCTAGTCATGCAGTTCCCCAGCTGTAAAATGTAAAATCCTTACATGATGGCTAAAGAGGATGAGGGTGTAGTCAAAGCCTTTCGAGAAGACAAAAGCCAAGATTTTTCCTTTATTTTTAAAAAAGCATCGTATTAGCATGTATCCAGTTTAAACAGTGCAAGATTCTGTGGTGGTGGTGTTAAGGTGGAGAATGAAGACTTTCTGTTGGAGAATAGCTTGTTTGCTGCTTAAAAAAATAAAAGAAAAAAGCAATGGGCCAGAGAGGTTTTCCACAACCAGGGAGGCAAAATGCACAGCCTGGAAAAAGGGACTCACAAAATATCAGGGAGAGATGGGCAGTACTGCAGAGGATCACCATTTTTTCCTTAATTTTGAAAGGGAAATGCTCTCATTCGTGAGCTTTATAGTGGTGGACATCTTTGTTTCCAAGGAAGTCCTCCCAAACTTCTGTGAAATTAAAAAAGGGTGTTTAAATGTCCGTTTTGTGTTGTTGTGGCAGCGGAGTAGGAGTGTGTCTCTTGCCCCCAGTGGTGTCACAGGCCCTAGCCTGATTTCCTGGAAAATGCACACATGGTCTGTCTCCAGGTGAAGATAGAAAAGTCTTCATTACAATGAGTCTTGGTCCCTGAAATTTGTTTTAATTTGTTGGAAGCCGCTCAGAGTGGCTGGGGCAACCCAGTCAGATGGGTGGCATATAAATAATAAGCTATTCTTATTATTAGCCAGAAGGTGACAAAAATGCTCAACAATCATGTCCCACAAAGCACCCCACACTGCAATGAATGTGCTGACTGGGATTAGAAGAACCCCCCCCCAAAAAAAACCCCATCTTTAGGAGGTCTTTAAGCAGAGGCTTGACAACCATATGTCAGGAGTGCTCTGATGGTGTTTCCTGCTTGGCAGGGGGTTGGACTCGATGGCCCTTGTGGTCTCTTCCAACTCTATGATTCTATGATTCTATGATTCTATCCCCCAAGTGATTGAAATTCTGCAGTTTCTGTGCTGGGAAAACATGATTTTCTGGGGAAAGAAACCCAGACCCCTCACAACCAATGAGTAACAGCTGCCCTTTTTATTGTGCAGTAAAACAATCCTCTTGTTTAACATATGGTCGAGGATGTGTTGATTCTGTCTTTCTGTAATTGTCTGCGTTGGTGATCTGCAGGCATCAGAAACACAAATTCCTGGGAATCTTGACGACTCATATTTTAAAAGCCACAAGTTTATCATCTCTATGATTCCAAGGTAAAACAGTACAAGTGGGTGTGAGATGCCACATGGCTGAAAATGGTGTGTTTACTTTGGTTAAAAGTACATGTGTGTTGTTTAGCTGATGTTTTAAGGGCCATGGATAGTGCCCCAGAGACAGGGTGACCATCCACCATACTTTTCTTTATTTGAAGGATTGTTCAGTCCACATGTGGTTTAAAGGTAAAGAATCCTAAGAAGGGATTGCAGGAGGGGGTCCTTCAATAGTGAAGGTAAAGGTAAAGGTACAGGCCAAGGTAAAGCACCCCTGGACGGTTAAGTCCAGTCAAAGGTGACTATGGGGTTGCGGTGCTCATCTTGCTTTCAGGCCGAGGGAGCCGGTGTTTGTCCACAGACAGCTTTCCAGGTCATGTGGCCAGCAGGACTAAACTGCTTCTGGTGCAACGGGACACCATGACAGAAGCCAGAGTGCATGGAAATACCGTTTACCTTTCCGCCACAGCGGTGCCTATTTATCTACTCGCACTGGCATGCTTTCAAACTGCTAGATTGGCAGGAGTTAGGAAAGAGCAATGGGTGCACACCTTGTTGTGGGGATTCGAACCACCGACCTTCTGATTGGCAAGCCCAAGAGGCTCAGTGGTTTAGACCACAGCGCCACCCGTGTCCATAATAGTGAACACCTGAAGAACAGACTGAGCAGGCACACAGGCCAACTGGCCACAGCCTTTCCCATTATGGTGGTTTTTCTATTTAAATTATAGCAGTCTCTTCTAAATTTACATTTATACATATCTATGCTTTTGTAAATATTACCCACATCAATGTCCTCTTTCGCTCCCTTGTTTGGTGATGCGTTTCCTCCTTTTTGATTATGTGTACTGCTCTCCCCCACAGGATACAGAATTTCTTTTATCTGCCTTCACATCCTTCACTTTCTGCTTAGCGTTTGTCTTAACCACATCAGCCCTGACCAAAAAGCCAAATTTTGTTGAAAACCCAAACCTTAGGTTCAAAATACATGATGCTAACCAACACATTTCCTAGAAGTCTGCTTGCTTAACTTGCACAGATGAGTACACATTGAGGAAAGAGGATCCCATGATTAATAATTTGGGTTTGTCCAGTTTGGTGAGCAGTGTACATTGTTGGGGTGCAAACACACACTCACATTTTCGGTGCCTGGTTAATACAAGTACAGTGGTACCTTGGTTCCCGAACTTAATCCATTCCGGGAGTCTGTTCGACTCCCAAAACCATTCAAAAACCAAGGTGCGGCTTCCGATTGGCTGCAGGAGGTTCTTGCACTCAAGCGGAAGCTGTGTCGGACGTTCAGCTTCTGAAAAACGTTTGCAAACCAGAACACTTACTTCCGGGTTTGCAGTGTTTGGGAGCCTATTTGTTCGACAACTAAGCCATTCAAGAACCAAGGTAACACTGTAATATAGTAATGCACTCCATGGCCAGCCAACAAGCATGTTTCTTTCCATGACTTGATGGCTGCTGACGGCTGCTGATAAATTGGTTGCTTCACACTGTGGAGTTGCGTAACTGTGCCATTCGCTTATTTGTAACAGAAGGCTGTTGAAGCATCTTGCGCAATGCCAGCAGAGTGGTTTCCAAGCTTTTTAGGCCGTCTGTATTTAATATACTGTGTACCCATTTTTCTCTCCCAGGGAGCCTGGTTTCCATATGCCCTTAGGGCTTAGGGCTGAACTACATGTTACATACAATTGTGTGCAAGTTTCCCCAGATGGCATTTTCCCTCCCAGAGAAGCAGGGTTGAGAGGGAATGATGTAAAGGGAAGAAGCCATGGGGGAAAGAGATGCCTAGACTTTTATCCACCTGCCTCTTCTCTTTCCCCCTCCATTATATTTTATTAAGTTTCAACATTTTTAACATTTGCAATCAAAACACAAGTTCGTCTTTTCTCTTATTTTTATCAACGCCCCACCCCGTCTTCCATGGGGTTGTTGTCTCTCCCCTTCTGCCACACCCTATCTTCTATCTATTAAATCATAACCACAGCATTGTAATCTAATTAATTCTGTTGCTCATAACTCAAATCCTGCTTGTGAGTCCTTCATACTATAATATTTCTTTAACTAGTCCTGAAAAAGGCTTCCATTCTCCCATGAAACATGTTACTATAAAGAAGCAATGCAGAAGCAAGCAGCAGCTAAGCCAGCTGCTGGTGGCTGGAAAGCCAGACAGGATGTTTGTGACTGTTACCATGGCAAGAAAGGGGCAGTCAATTCTCCGTATTGAGCACCGGACGTGAGCTCAGTGTGTGTCATATGACCTGTACAGGATGTACAAGGGTGGAGTTTACTTTCTCTCTGCTGTTGTTTGTGAAGAGTGCAGACATCTTTATCTGTATGGCTGCTAAAGACAGAAATAAAGACATGTAAATACACTTCTGTCTGTCTGATTCCCCTCCCTGGGGAAGCAGGGAGGAGGGAGAAGCAGTGGTGTGTTTTTCTCACAGTCTGGGAAAAATCGCCGATACAGACCTCGCCTGTTTACCTGCCGGGAGTCGCAGGGGGAGGTCAAAAGGAATTCAGCCGGTGCCTGGAGAGGTAGGCACATTCCTCTGACCGAGGCAGAATTCCAACAAAACACTCACCATTAGAGTCTCTTAATTTTGTTGTTAATTTTGCCAGTTTCATTACCATACCTATCCTTTTCCAGTTCCATAGTCCATTACCATACCTATCCTTTCTTCTTTGCTTGTTTGTCAGCCTTGTTGACAAGTAGGGCAGGACATAAGGAAAACAAAGTTTCTCCGCTTTGGCAAAGAAAGAGTTCTCCGCTTTGGCAAACTGTGACAGCATTGCTCATCATGACCTCATTTTCTTTTCTCAAGTGCTGCTCTCAGTTGTTGTTTTTTTAGTTTTGTACAGAAATTGCAAATCAGAAATGTGGGGTGGTTCTGTGCATAAGTGCTTTTAATGGTGTCACCCCTCTCCCCGGCGTTTTATTTACTGTATGAGCTGAAGAAAACCCCCTGCAAATGGTTGAAGCAGCAGTGATGGAGGAGGGGATACGCCATCTTTTCCCCAGCACCATTTTGATGTTCTAAATTGCTCTCTCTCCCCCCGCTGCTCCCAAGCTAAAGAGAGGTACCAATATCATACTCATAGTGGTCTATAGCATGTGGGGTGGGGAGGAATTTAGATAGGAAAACGGTGCTGCAGGTAATGGTTTACCTCCCTCTCCTTGTCCTGCACCACTTTCTCCAATCAAGAAAGAGCCCATATTTTGTATGACATCTCTTTTGCCTGTATGATGTAAAACTGGAGCGGAGAGCCTCAGACCCTGTGGCCCTCTGTAGTCTCTCTCTCTCTTTTTTTTAAAGTATATTTATTTATTTTTCCACAAAACAAAGGAAACATCAGAATAACATAAAACATCAAAAAACGACACAGACTAATTAAAGAAAAAAGAATAAAAAAGAAAATTAAAAACAAGAACTCCAGTTTTTCTTTTTAAACTCACATTTACAAAGCTTTCTTTCTTGACCTCCTCACACCTCCCTTTTTGTGTTCCTCTTTGTCCAATCAAATACAGCAAATCCTTACCTTCCTTCAAAACTCATTTCTAATTATTATAATCGCTTCTATTATGTCTCCAATCTTTCCTCCTTATAATTCAACACCTTTAACATGTTGTTTACTTTTGACATAATATAACCTTATTTTTCCACCCTTTTTCTATTACATTTTTTGCATATTTTTTAACACTGTACTACTGATGCCATATTATTTCATATCCAACATCATTTTAACATTCATACACTTTATAGTGGCCCTCTGTAGTCTCTCTAGGCGGCCCTTGGAGCTTTCCACAAGGCATACCCCGTCTCTACAGGCCCTCCTTTCAACCTTGAGTGTTTTAGTCTGGCTGGATCGTGTCCTTCTACTCGAATATTTCTTACTTGTCTTGCTTGAGATTGCTGTGTGTGCAAAGGTCAAATTCACATTCATTGCTCCACCCACATTTCCTTTGATTCTGCATGTGGCCTCTGAAAGCTTGACCAGAAGGGAATGCGGCTCTGCTGCTGAAAAAGAATCCCCATCTCTTGGGGGATTATCTATCATCTATCTATCTAAAGCAATGACAAACCTAGACAGCATCTTAAAAAGCAGAGACATCACCTTGCCAACAAAGGTCTGTATAGTTAAAGCCATGGTTTCCCCAGTAGTGATGAATGGAAGTGAGAGCTGAACCATAAAGAAGGCTGATCGCCGAAGAATTGATGCTTTTGAATTATGGTGCTGGAGGAGACTGCAAAAAGATCCAACCTATTCATTTTGAAGGAAATCAGCCCTGAGTGCTCACTGGAAGGACAGATCCTGAAGCTGAGGCTCCAATACTTTGGCCACCTCATGAGAAGAGAAGACTCCCTGGAAAAGACCCTGATGTTGGGAAAGATGGAGGGCACAAGGAGAAGGGGAAGACAGAGGACAAGATGGTTGGACAGTGTTCTTGAAGCTACCAGCATGAGTTTGACCAAACTGCGGGAGGCAGTGGAAGACAGATGTGCCTGGCGTGCTCTGGTCCATGGGGTCACGAAGAGTCCGACTAAACGACTAAACAACAACAACAACAATCTATCTAATCCCCATCTCTTGATGTGAAAAGGATGCCATGGGCACCCTTGTGGAGACCACTAGTAAGAAGACCTCTGTGCCTTCTGATGACTCTTGCTTACTGACAAGCCCACAGCTGTTCACAGTTTTGCAGCACTGCCACTTTAAAGGAATAAAGGCCAGTGCCAGTGGGGCAGCCAGCCTTTCAGATTTAGGGAAAAGATGACGGAAACGATTTCCAAAGTCCTCCTCATTGACCTTGGAGCACAGCACTTCGGAAAATCCCATCCGAGTCAATGCCAGCCCTTGAGGGAGTGAAAACATAACCCCAACAAAACAAATTAAAAATAGATGTTTTGCAAACTTTGGGCCATGATTCATTCTCCGAAGGAGATAATACTATTATGTGTTTCCACTTCTCCATTAAGAAATTCCAGGGGGTGCAGAGCTCAGTGGGTTTGGTCTTCTTTGGGTTGAGTTCACTGGAGGCTTTTGGCATTTTGCAATATTTGCATTTATTTACAAATCTACAGGTTGTACACAGGTGAATGGACTAATGGTCTGCCTCAGTATAAGGCAGCTTCTTATGTCCAGGAAATATTACGTTCATCTATCCCAGGGAACCATTTAGGGATGTGTTCTTTAATGCATCCCCATACCCCCAGACATTTTGCTCTGTGGGACAGTTTTTGAGGCTCAGATTAGGAATTTAAACATTACTAGAACTTGTGTTTATTTTTCAACAGACACATATACATTACAGTGAATGTCAGAAATTTGGTGGCTTATCAGCGTTCACATGGGAATGCACACAATCTGAGAGAAATATTGCCTGAAAACTCAGAGATTCACTGGTGAACATTGGCCGTTGCCTAATATAACTGCCCACATTCTCTTATCTGTATTCCAGATTTGAGGACACCCACACTTGTATAGCTCTTTCTAGGTATTCACAAAACTCATCCACCTTTGTTGGTATTCACATGGCATGTACTTAATGTTTGACATTTACCGTAACCGATAGTTGATGCTTGCATGGAAATAAAAAAGAAATAAAACACCACTATTCAAGGAACCTCCATAAGGACTTTTGTGGTGCCAAAGTTTTTAAATAATGGGCACCTCAGCTTCTAAAGCATAGATAAGTAAATGCAATTTAATTATAGCACCAACAGCATCATTACAGTGCCAGCAATTGGATCGTCTTACAGATAGAGGATGCTGATTCTTAAGATCATAGTTTTGGAATGTTTGCATAGCGAAGTATCTTGTTAGGATGACACTGCTACTGAGGTCAATGGTCTCTCTGAAAAAATGCCTGGGAGCAGAGGTTAAACGCAGAGTTTATTTTCCCAGTAGATTTAACACTGCGGTGAAAGTTAAGAGCTGAAACTTAATTAGCCCTGGTATTTAAATACTTTGATAGTAATGGCGACCCAGTTCTGATGTTTTTGCACAACAGCAATGTCCTTGCCATTTCCCTAACATTTTATAAGCTTTAACCCTTACTGTGTTGTTGTGAAAAGCCTCTGGGCAAAATCTGCCAGGAGCTCAAGATACAGTGGTACCTTGGGTTAAGAACTTAATTTGTTCTGGAGGTCCGTTCTTAACCTGAAACTGTTCTTAACCTGAGGTACCACTTTAGCTAATGGGGCCTCCCACTGCAGTTGCTGCGCGATTTCTGTTCTCATCCTGAAGCAAAGTTCTTAACCCAAGGTACTATTTCTGGGTCTATAACCCAGAAGTGTCTGTAACCTGAAGCGTCTGTAACCTGAGGTACCACTGTATATGCATTTTTTATGTGGCCCAAGATTAACACACAGATGCACATGTGCCCATGTGTCTTGGAGGGAGAGAGAGAGAGAGAGAGAGAGAGAGAGAGAGAGAGGATGTCAACCTGTTCCCCTCTGGCGATGCCTGCTGTAGTTGATGGCTGCAGTCCAGGGAGGGGTTGTTCTAAGCTCTTAGGGACCAGTGACATCAATGAGACATAATCAGGCATAACTTTGCTGCTTCCATGCCCAGGATGAAGGCAGCCCTCAACTCTGGACAAAGCAGTTCCTGTTCTGCCCAGGTCAGTCCTGGACATCTGGCAACCATGCACAGAGGTAGTTTACTGAACTTAAGTAAATATTATTTGAGCCCATAACTAAAAGAAAAACATCACCTAAAATGGTTTTAGGAGGTAGAAAGGCTAATGAGTCATTTTTTCCTCGCAAAACTTTTGAACTGGCAGAGCCCAGAAACAACCAGTCAAAGGGGGTAGTGTTAAAGGAAAGTAGTCAAAAGTGTAAATAATTACTAGAGGGGAGAATATATCTTGCTGTATCATCAGTATTGTCAGCAATGTGTGCATTGCAAAATTCAAGAGGACAAGTCTCTATCCCAAGGGGCTTACAGTCTAAAAATGGACACAGTGAAGATGACAGAAGAAGGGGAGGGAGATACAGTGGTGTGTGCTGTGGCTGTATCAGCTGTAACAAGACTTGAGAGGACAGGAGTGATTTTATCCTCCAAGTGTCTTGCAAACTGACTCACAGCTATCTATGCCAAGGTTTCCATAGATCTGTCGCTGAATTCAGGAGGCTAGACGCAACTCAGAAAAGCACAACTGAATGATTTCTTGCAGATGCAATAGAGGAGGCAGCCCCCTCTTTTTTTTTTTGCTTCCTTTGCTGCCACATAATAGGCACCCCTACAATTGTCCATTCATGCACATCAATCTTTGACTTCTGTCTTCTGGGGGTTTTCCTGTTGTTATTCAGTCTCTCACAGCTACAATAAACCTACCCTTAAAATTATGGACTTGTCATTTCTTTGTCAGAGGGCAAGCAGGCAAATTTAGCAGGGGATCAAATACTTTTTCCCTTCACTGTATGCCACCACTGCTGAAGGCCAGCACTGCATGCAACTCCCTAAAAAAATAATCAAGGAACTGCCTGGGCTCTACAGCATCATATCCTGACTTATAAGCAAAAAACAAACCACAATCTAAGCTCAGACATGGTAAGGATCCAAGCTTAAGCATGGCTTCCTGGTTTGTTTCTCCCACTTGTGCGGGCGGAAGATCAAAGTGGAAACGATTCAGCAGCATGCACTGGCTTTTCATTTGCAACAAACCACGATGAACCTGCAACCCCGTTTTACAAAGTACTTCTTTTGCAAAGAAAGTAATTATTCACACAGTACACATAGGTAACTATGGCACCCACTCCCACAGGAGGCAGTGAGGACCAGTAGCCTAGATTGCTTTAAAAGGGAGAAAGACAAATTCATGAAGGAGAGGGTTATTGATGGCTATTAGGCATAATGGCTATGCACTGCCTCCACTGTCGGAGACAATATTACTTCTGAATACTAGTTGCTGGAAATCACAGGGCGTGGGTCATGCTGTTGTGCCTGAATCTTGCTGGTAGGTTTTCCACAGGCATCTGGGTGGCCACCCCAAATCGGAGTGCTCCTTGATTCTTCTGTGCATGAATTGTTGTGGAATGAATGAAAATTGAACCCTCGGCATTGCAGGGGGTTGGACTAGATGACCCGGGTGGTCCCTTCCAACTCTAGAATTCTATGATTCGATTCTACGATTCTAACTGACTAGCCCCCATTTCATTTCAGTGTTTTGTCTCCCCCCCCCCCCGCTGAAGTTGACTGTGCACATACCCCAAGTGGAGGGCAAGGGAAGATAAATACTTAGAGGCTTGAGCTCAGCCTGACCGGGCCAAGTGAACTTTGCAGATGGATTTCAGCAATACATCTTTGGAGGTCTCCTTCCGAGCTTCTCCCTGGCAGGGAAAGAAGCATTTGAATGGAGGCCAGATTCTATTTAATTAGGAGCAGTTGTAAATATGTTTCTGCACTTCCTTAAATCTGATCCCCCCCCCCCCAAATCCGAATTAGAGCTTCATGGTAAAGCTCACATGTTCTACATACACAGGTAACGCAGAGAGAGCAGAGTGGACACACACGTGTGCCAAAAGTAGCCCCTGGGATCCTCAGAAATGCCTAGGTTCAGCACCAATTTCCCACTCACTGCGCTAGCATAATTTCTCCTAGGCTAGCACTGGGATCTAAAGGAACAGGGGAAGGGAAGGAGCAGCAAAGAAAGCCAAGAATGTGTGGGGTCTTCTAGCTGGCTTTGTTCGAAGAATCAGTGCGAAGGTCTTGGGGTTCATGGTGGATGACCCAAGGCTGGTGTTACGTACTAAGCTTGGATCCTAGAACAATAGGCAAGTAGGAACCTAGAATGCAACAACTGATTGGCCTGCAGGAAAAGACCAATCAGGCTCCAGGAGGGAAGCAGAATCAGCCAATCAGATGGGACTCATTGCGTAAATAATGTATATAAAAGCCTGAGGTTTGGGGGGCAAATGAATCACTGTTTTACAAGCTGCAATAAAGAGCATGAAATCAGTACAGAAGAAGAAGGAGTTTGGATTTGATATCCCGCTTTATCACTACTGTAAGGAGTCTCAAAGCGGCTAACATTCTCCTTTCCCTTCCTCCCTCACAACAAACACTCTGTGAGGTGAGTGGGGCTGAGAGACTTCAAAGAAGTGTGACTAGCCCAAGCTCACCCAGCAGCTGCATGTGGAGGAGCGGGGAAGCAAACCCGGTTCACCAGATTATGAGTCCACTGCTCTGAACCACTACACCACACTGGCTCCCTACAGTCCCTCCGTGTATATTTCAGTTGGTGACTTTGTGCACTGCAGCACCTACTCCTTTGCAAGCACCTTGAACTGAGCTTTAACAGCAACAAGAGCCAGGTGGTAGAGTACGAGGCTTGCATGCAGAAAATCCCTGGTCCAACCCTTGACATCTCCAGGTAAGGATGGAGGAACTCCCTGGAGAGCCAATCAGTAGAGCATCTGTGCTCTAAACTGTGTAGCCAGAATTGTGTCCTCCAGATGTTAAACTGCAACTCCCATCACTCCCAAGCAGCATGGTGAATGGTCGGGGTGGTGGCAGCTGTGGTCCACCACCATCTGGAAGACACTACTGAGCTAGATAGGCCAATGATCCAACTCAGCACCTGACAGCTTCTGATGCTCTTGTACTGCAGCGGGCTGAGTGTACGCACCATAAGCTGTGATCCCAGTTTCAAACTTTCTTCAACCTTTTTAGAAAAGAAGCAGTTCTGGTGCCTGTTTCCAGCCTAATAGAACCTGACAGGCATTTGTCCGGTGGACCTTCTCTTCTTCTTGGCTGCTGCACTTCTGACTTGGTGCCAAAGTCTGAGTTTGGCAGAGGATGATGGTCCTGGGCGCATATGAACTGATTTTCTGGGTGCAACAGAAGCGGCCTGAAAACATTCTTTGGAACGTCAACAAGAGGGCAATGCCCTCCTTCCCCTTCCCCTTCCATTGCACTCTTCCAGCGGCGGAACACACACCATGGCAACTTTCTTGAGTTGATATTGCAAAGATTTCCACACCAGAGAATAAAACAGAGGCCTCAGGAATTTATTTATTCCCTGCACATCTGGTGTCATGGGAGCAGGGTCAGGAAATAACCACAAGGTCAAGCCTGCAAATGTCTTCTTTTAATTGCTTCTTATGCAAGGTCTTTTTTTAAAAAAACCTTATTATTAAGTGGTTTATTTACTTCAGCTCTAATGATCGCAATGATGGAATGACTTTTTTCTGTTTTGTACCAAGTCAGTTTGCAGGCCTCGTGGGAATATCCTGCCACTGAGCCTCTTGGGCTTGCTGATTGGAAGGTTGGTGGTTCGAATCCCCACAACGGGGGGAGCTCCCATTGCTCTGTCCCAGCTCCTGCCATCCTAGCAGTACGAAAGCACACTAGTGCAAGTAGATACATAGGCACCGCTGTGGCGGGAAGGTAAACGGTGTTTCTGTGTGCTCTGGCTTCCGCCACGTTGTCCCGTTGCACCAGAAGTGATTTAGTCATGCTGGCCACATGACCCAGAAAGCTGTGAGCAAATGCCAGCTCCCTTGGCCTGAAAGCGAGATGAGCACCGCAATCCCATAGTCACCTTTGACTGGACTTAACTGTCCAGGGCTCCTTTACCTTTTATCCTGCCAGCCAAACCAGGTCAGCGGATCACCAATCTATTGATCATGTTGAGCTCTGGAGATCATTAGAATTTCCCTCATTGCACAGTTGGAACAACTGATTCCCCTTGGGGGAAATGACACATTCTATACAAATATGTGCAACAAAGCGCTGACTTGTGGTGAAAATGGTTGTGGTCACTACATAGATCAGCACATTCGCTTTTTGTTGAGAGCCTGACATTGGACGGCTGCTGAATAAAGGCAGCTGGATGGTACAATATGAGGGTCCAGGACCATTTAAACGTCAGTACCTTATTCAGACTACACATGCAAATATTTCATTTTTATAGCAGTTGCCAATGGGAGCTCCCTCTGGCCAGGTTTAAATAGCAGGCATGGGGGGAGCAGATTTGACTGCAGCAGGGTGGGAGGGAGGTTAAAGCTCTTCCCTGCCCACCCCTGGCCACTGCCCAAAGTTTCCATTCAGTTCAGGCCCCCTACACATGCTGTTTCCTCCTTTAAAGCCCATCTACACAATTGCTAATAGCATTCAAAAAGGCATTTTGTCTGGAAGTTAGAGAAGTTCTCTTCCGGATGTGAATGGGAGCTTTGCTTGGAATGAGTGGCAGGATCTGGGTGCCTCTCAATTCTTTTTTAAAGGCAAACATTTAGATTTGTTGCTTACTTTGCAGCTCAGCTGTGTGTGTGTGTGTGTGTGTGAGAGAGAGAGAGAGAGAGAGAGAGAGAGAGAGAGAGAGAGATCTTCATTGTCATCCTTTCACTGCATGGACTGAATTTACATGTATGTTGCATTTTAAGACGTGGGTCTAAATTCTACGCACATGCAGCACTGGGAATCTAGATTCCCCCAAGGAACAAAAGGGAGTGAGTGATGATGGGAACAGAAGCAGCAGCCAAAGGAAACCACGTTTGTTGGGGGAAGCCAACATGACCTGAGTTAGATTAATTAACGAGAGGCAATGTTGTGCTTTGGGAGCGAAAGCCTGCCAGCAACCAAGATTTTGATCCTGGCGTGGTAAAGCTATATCGGGCAACTTCTGGAAAAACAAACAAGAGTCCAGTGTAACTTTCAGTGGAAGTCTGTGCAAGTCCATTGGTGTGGATCCAGTTACAGAATTATGCAAAGCGCTGCCAGGCTGATGCTGGGGGAAGGGGTATTTTGGTGCCGATGAATAGTCTGACTTCATCTCTTTCTTCCCTTGACAGCTGGACCATTGATTGGAAATTGTAAGAGAGGCAGGGACTTCTGTTTTGCTAGAGATGCTAGCTTGGAGCAGCTGAACAGTTGCCCAGAAATGAGATCTCATGTATGTGTGCGTATTTTGGTAATAGCAGCAGCAGCAACAACAACAACAGTAGCTTGGTGCTGCATTGTTCTAAGCAAATGTACAGCACAGGAGTTGGGCTGTAGGGTAAGTGGTGCAACCCAGACCATGCATGTGGAGAAAAGCCATAACTCAGCGGTGGAGTACATGATGTCCATGGAGAAGGTCCCAGGTTCAGTCCTTGAATCTCCCCAGAGAATCACTGCTTGTCATCATAGGCCATCCTGAGCTATTTGGACCAATGGTCTCTCTCCACATCACCCATTTTATATGCGAATTGCATACCACTCAACCGTCCCAGAACAGCAACGATTGAGTACAGTGGTACCTCGGTTTAAGAACAGTCCTGTTTATGAAAGATTTGGTTTACGAACTCTGCAAAACTGGAAGTAGTGTCCCGGTTTGAGAACTTTACCTCGGTCTAAGAACAGAATCCGAATAGTGGAAGGGCACCGGTGGCGGGAGGCCTCATTAGGGAAAGCGCGCCTTGGTTTAAGAACGGTTTCAGTTTAAGAATGGACCTTCGGAACGGATTAAGTTCGTAAACCAAGGTACCACTGTACTGCTAAATCATCCACAACTACAAGCACCCTCAGTGTTTCCTTGGGGCAGCAGAGGAAGAACACAACTACAGCTTGCAAAACAGATTAGCTGGTGCAGCTGCTGATACAATGGAGGATGTATTAAATGGGTTGTTTGTTGTGGCGGGGAAATGTAGAAAATGCATTTAGCAGACAGATCTGTAGGGGGACGATGGGAATGCAGTCAATGCACGAGCCAACTTTTGCACAATACTCCTGCAATTCTCTTTTTAAGGACAATGCATGATATCAGTCGATACGTGGTATCATAGAATAATAGAATCGTAGAGTTGGAAGGGACCATAAGGGTCATATAGTCCAACCCCCTATCCTTCACCCAATATGGGGCTTGAATCTGTGACCCTGAGATTTAAAAGTTTCATGCTCTACCAACTGAGCTATCCTGACTGCAGGATTTTTTTAAAAAAATAACCCCTTGTTCTGTACAAATAGTTGAGCATTTTATCTACTTCCTGTCTAATTTCACCTGCTTCTCCTTTTATTTCCAGAGGCAAGAGACCCGCTAACCAGGAACCATGTCAGTGAAACTCACATTTGACTCCCCTGCTGATGGGGGAAGGATCAGCAGGAGCTGCTCCTTTGCTGGGTTCAGCAACGCGCAGAGCCGAAAATTAATGTGAGTCGCAGAGTTACAAGCAACAAGTTCCTTTTTCTTTTCCTCAGCTTATATGCCTCTTGTTATTTTGGCTCAACCTAGCCATTCAAAGCCACAAGCTGCTCTCCCATCTCATTCGTTTTTGTAGCTCCTCGTTTCCCCGCTCCCCAAATTGGATTGAGAGCTCTGGGCAAGGAGGGCTAGCTCAGTGGTAGAACATCTGCTCTGCATGCAGAAGGTTTCCAGTTCAATCCCCGGCATCTCTAGGTAGGACTGAGACCCCTGTCTGGAATTCTGGAGAGCTGCTGCCAGCCAGTGTTGACAGTGAGGGGCTTGGGTGACCTGTCCTGACTCAGTACAGGGCATCTTCCAATGTTCCTGGGGTTTCAGTTCTTGCCCATGTGCCATTTTCATGTGAAACCCCCTGCTATTCCCCCACTTAGATACTTGCAGATATGCAAGCTGAGTACAGTGGTACCTCGGGTTACATATGCTTCAGGTTACATACGCTTCAGGTTACAGACTCCGTTAGTCCAGAAATAGTGCTTCAGGTTAAGAACTTTGCTTCAGGATGAGAACAGAAATTGTGCTCTGGCGGCGCGGCGGCAGCGGGAGACCCCATTAGCTAAAGTGGTGCTTCAGGTTAAGAACAGTTTCAGGTTAAGAACGGACCTCCGGAACGAATTAAGTACTTAACCCGAGGTACCACTGTATTTAACAGTCAAGCAGGGTGCAAAATGTAGAGAAACCAAATGTGACAGATTCATCCATCCCCAGGCCCAGATATAACTGGATGCCAAGGCTTCCTGGTTTATTTCTCCAGCCCATTCCAGAGGAATCATGAAGTGGGATTATCCAGGAAGCATGCAGGAGCATGCTCCTTGATCCTATCAAACCACTAAACCAGAAACCCAGTCTTATTGCAATGCCTGAATGAGGCCTATGTGCTTGCATGTTGTGTTAGAGTGTTGCACCTGACGCTTGTGTACTCAAATGAACGTATGTGGAGCAGGCATGGATGCATGTGAGGGATCTGAACACAGAGAAGGTACTATTTTAATTTAAAATATTATTCAGCTGCTCTCCAGCTATGACTCTCAGAGTGGCTCACAAGATTGACACCCAGTACCTTTTAAAATGAAAGCAATAAGCAATGTACTGCAGTCGCACAATCAATCAGTAGCTGAACTGGGTTCCACACAGTCACAAAAACAAAACAAAAAGACCCGCAAAAACAAAAATGCAAAATAAATAGCAAAAACAGGCAGACGTCAGCGTAACACTCAAAATGCAAGTGTGGCTCTCAAATTGGAAGTGTAACACTCAAAATGGAGCACGTTTGGCTTCTGAAAAAAGTTCACAAACTGGAACACTTACTTCCGGGTTTGCAGTGATTGGGTTCCAAGTTGTTTGAGTATCAGGGCGTTTGAGAACCAAGGTACCACTGTACTTATTTTGTGGTTTTTATATTGTCATTTTATGTCATGAACCGCCCTGAGATCTGCATATGAGGGGCGGTATATTTATGATGATGATGATGATGATGATGATGATGATGATGATGATGAATCTATTATTATTATATATTGAATTTATATACCACCCTATACCCAGAGGTCTCAAGGCAGTTCACAGAACAAAATCAGAATATAAAACCACAATATATATAATCAAAATAAAAACAGTAACCCAATAATGCTCCCCTCCCCCCAAAGAACCACATTTTAAAAGGGTGGAGGATGTCAATTGAATCAACTAAAGGCCTGGTTAAAAAGGAATGCCTAAAGGTGTATAATAAAGCAATCATCATCATCATCATCATCATCATCATCATCATCATATGAATATAGTGAAAGCAAACACAGTAAAAACTGAGTTAACAACCTCACCTAGGATAGACATATAACTAAAAGGCATGGGCAAATCTAAAAGTTTTAATGTAGCACTAAACAGAAAATAAAGTAATCTTCCTTGTGAAGTGATTTCATAACCTCTGATTTTGGATGATGGGAGGATATGGACTGGTTAGTCAGCATGGTGCCTTCCAGATATTTTTGGACATCAACTCCCATAATCTCTAACCATTGGTCATGATGGCTGTGGTGAGTCCAACAACATATAGAGTGTTGGCTACCGTTTGCTAGGGCATCTGAAGATGATATCACCAATCTGGAGAAGGTGACAGGTTTA
This sequence comes from Podarcis cretensis, assembly GCF_951804945.1. NCBI lineage: Eukaryota > Metazoa > Chordata > Lepidosauria > Squamata > Lacertidae > Podarcis > Podarcis cretensis. The sequence goes on from NC_137175.1 coordinate 19,514,702, forward strand.
TCACACTCACCCCAAAATGCATCCATAAACGTACATGGATTTCCACTTCCATTATAAAACCTGAACAATATCAAGCTCCAGCAAGGCCTTTCTGCATTGTGTTGGTTGTCTAAACTTCAAAAGGCGGGGATTTGGGGGGGGGGGCAGTGAGAAGAAAACCAAGCAGTCAATTGAACAAACAGACTTGAGACTGCAGTGCATAGTGGGAGTTCTTGCAGGGAAAGGAGTTGAACAGCTGTTTCCAGGACCAGAACACCTCCAGCAGAGTAAGAATGCTCCAAAGAAGCGAGTTTACATTTCCCCAAAGGATATCCAGTTACTATCCAGTTGTAAAGCATTTTTAAAAGCAACAACAATCAGGTCTTTATGTACTTTTGCAGGGTGGTGGAGAGATTGCAAAACCGAAGTCCCATTTTAGCTAGGAAGGGCTTGCACTACGAGTAGGCTTCAGGACTTCCAGAAAACAGATGCTGCTGTTATTTATGATTTCTGCACCACTTGTAGGCAATGTTTATGGCCAGACGCTCAAACTACAATGAGTTTGGAGCTTGAACATTGCAAGATACAGGCCACAATCCAACACTGTCTTAAAAGGCACTGAAGCCAATTGACATCAACATTCTTTAGGAAGTTTAACAGTGCATTGGGTCTTGACCACAATAATTTTTGGTAGAATTCCACCTTCTATTGCATTTAATTGTCCTTGTTTCAGCTTGTTGAAAATCAAAGGATAATGCACCTGGATTAGTGTTTTGATAAGGCATCATCTTTGCTGGGTCAGGATAATAGGTCCCAGGGCCCATAAGCTAAGCAGGTTGGGGTGTGATCATTGACTTTGGATCCCGTGGCAGGTGGTAGATAATAAGTAAGTTGATATTTGCTGGTCTGATAATAAGGTTGAAGACAGATGGAGCACCCTGTGAATTTTCCACCCATAGTGTGAACTCAACTTCATAGTTTGCATTAAAGTCAATGCAAGTAGAGACTTGTTTCCAATGCAGGGTGGCCAGATCCAAAAAGGGCTCCCAAACCTTTAGAACAGTGTTTCCAGCTGTGGTGGGTTTTTTTGGACTACAACTCCCATAATCCTTAGCTTGCGGGGCCAGTGGTCAGGAATGATGGGAGTTGTAGTCCAAAAACAGCTGGAGACCCAAGTTTGGGAAATACTGCTTTAGAAGAAGGAACTTCAGCAGGCATAAACTAAGACCAGTTGAGTCAGCTCATAGCCACTTCTGATCCTTGCTTTGCCACATAGTTATGCAAAACAATGAAGGATCAACTGGCTGCCCCCCAAACATTTCTGATTATGCCGAAAGCAGTCTTCAGGGGTTAGAACTGTGCAGGTCCAGACTCTGCATATTTACTTAGTAGACAATCACACTGAGTTCAATGGACATTACTCTGATCTTGGCAGAGAACTGCAGTATGATCTAAGCATACATCACTGAGATTCTTAAGTAAGTGACTGGAAGCTTTAATAGGATCACATTATCCCTCTCGTCAGACAACCTTCATTCATTCCTAGAGAGGGCAAATTCTAGGTACACATCAATTGCTGCATATAACGGAGGGTTTTATTCGATGTAGTGCTAAATTAAAGTCACTAAGTAGCATATTTGTTGCTGCTGGCAAAATGTTTTGCACCAGCAGGATGCTACCGCGTAAGAGAAGGGCACAAGCAGTTTGCTGATAACTTTGTTGCCCAATGGATTGTGTAATCGCTTACACAATGAGTTTCTGCTAGTGCAGCTTTTGCACTGGATCTCTCTGTTGCACAACCCTAAAACTCACCCATCCACTAACCAAGAGCTCTTGCACTAGCAGACATTGTAAAGAGCCCTGAGGCTGCAGTGGTAAATGTACTTTCTTGGAAAATGGTGGGTCTTGCTTCTGAGTAAGCATGGGTAGGATTGGGCTCCAAGACACCACTCTCACAACAGCTGACAGAACTAGCCAGGTGTGTCTGCTGCAGCCTTTGTTTGTTTGTTTATTAACAGGTGGGGTGGAAATCCAGTTGATTGCAAGGAGAGAATGGATGATGTTAAAGGAGGCAAGAATTTACTGAGCTTGACTTTCTGAAAAGTAAATAAATGATTAAAGGACAAGGGAGTTAGTAAAAATCAGGTACAAATCATCAAGTATTCCAAGAGAGGGAGAAACTAGCCAGGAATCTGTCAGAAAAAAGACCACCTTCAACAGAGATTCCCTGGATTGCCTTTGCTTGGATAGGTGAGCAATGCTCAGTGGTTCAGTGGCTCTTTGTATTTACACAGCTACATAGTATTATGCTGTAAAAGATACTGAGTTTTTTTGTTCCATGTGGGACTCTTAAATTTATGCAACTTGTTCTGTCCTATGTTCCAAAGGAGGAACAAAAAATAAGTTGGTTTAGCAAGGAGGGCAGAAGTTTAAAGATTTAGTTTTCTTTATCTTACAGAGAGGTAAGATGACTCACTGTTTAAGTAGAGAGAATGATAGGGACTTTTCTTTCTTTCTTTCTTTCTTTGAATTTCTCTCTAGACAAATAGCGCACAACCTAATTCTTCTGAGTGGTAGTTAATGCTGGTTCTACTCAGAGTCGCCCCATTGAAGCTGAGGAGATGACTAACTAAGGTTTGTTAATTTCAGTGCGTCTGTTCAGGGTCTGCATAGGAAGGGGGGATGGTGGGGGCGGACTGCACCGGGTGCCCTCACTGAGGGGGGGGGGGCATTTGGTGCACTGCCTGCCCGCAACTCCCAAGCCTACCTTGAGCCGTCGGGGTAAGGGAGGGAGCTGCTCCACTTTGCCGGCAGCATTCCCCTCTTCCCCCTTCATTTTGACAGCTTGGGGGAGCTTGGGAGTTACGAGAGGGTGGTGCGCCAAATGTCCACCATGGGTAGCTTGCTCCGCCCCCAGCTGCAGGGGGTGCATGCCGCTCCAGGTACCCGAGCGGCTATCCCGTACCTGGGAGGGCACCTTCCGCACCACACCCCCTTGGGAGTGCACCTCCCTGCCCTGGGCAGCGTGGGCATATGCTCCGCTGCTGGGTCTGCTCTGAGTAGGACTTAGTAGGGTGCCGCCCACTATGTTTAACTGAACGTAGTCTCAGTGACTTCAGTGGGGCTTACTGTCAAGAAACTGTGCATTGTGTAAGTGAAACAGATGCTATTATCCATTAACATTGCAGTGAAACGCCACAGTAGTTTAGGCTGTGATCCTATCCCCACCTACTTGGGAATAAGCCCCACTGAATTCATTAGGACTTCGTTCTGAGCAGACATGGTTAGTATATTCTTCCCAGGTGGCCGTTGGTTAGGGTACAGACCAAATGGCACTGGTTAATACATGGATTGAGGGCGTGTGTGTTACCTGTGGCTCTTCAGATGTTGATGGGACTCCATCTCCTGCCAGGCCCAGCCAGCATAGCCAATGATTGGCGGTAATGGGCAATGGAAGTCCTGCAACATGTTTAGGCAAGCATTCTCCTGATTTGAATCTCCAGATCTAATAGCTGTTTTAATAGTTTCAGTGGCTACTCTGTTTCAATGAGTTTGTTCCAGTGTCCATTTTAATCATGGGTGCTTTTATTATGTGTGTATTTTGGTGATGTGTGTATGCTCTTATAATTAGTTTTACACTTGCAAACTGTTTAGAAGCCATTCTGATGCCTGTATATAAATAAATATGGAGATTTTCGCTCACTCAACAGGGCTTCTCTCCCGCCTCTTTCCCATGCCCCCCAAAATTGGCTAGGGGTATGGGTTGGTGAACCCCAGACCTGCATACTGTGTGGCAGGGAGAGAAAGAGGCTGGACGATTGTTCCATTTGGCGAGCTGTAAAGTTTGTGAAGATGGAACATTCATCATAGCATGACGTTGAACTCTACCACTTGGGTATAAATTAGCCATGCCCATGAATTTGAATGGGTCTACTCTAAGTAGGGCTAATATTGAATACATCCTTTGTCTTTTTTTATAGATGAATCATTCTCTCTCTCTTTGGCAATGCTTAAATGGCTACTCTACTAATACTGTTAACTCTTCTGTTCCAGGGAAACAATTTATTTAAAAATGAAATAAAATAAAAACATCTCAGCCTTTTTTTTTTGTTTTTTTGTTTAATGCTGCTTGCTAGCTTGTTTCTGACTGCTGTTTTGTCTTTCAGTAGGTCTTATTGTAACCAGCTAGGAAACCTTTATGGAGGGATGGTGTAAAATTCTATCAAATAAATAAAAAAATTAAATTCTGGGGGAGAACTGGCAAGGATAGGAAGGTTTAAATCAGGCTTTCTCAAACTCAGCCCTCCGGATGTTTTGAGACTACAATCCCCAGCATCCCTGACCACTGGTCCTGCTAGCTAGGGATCATGGGAGTTGTAGGCCAAAAAAACATGTGAAGGGCTGAGTTTGAGGAAGCTTGGTTTAAATGCTCCAGAGGTACAGGAGTATCAGGAGGGTATGTGTAAAAAGCAACCAATGGGCAGCATGTGATTCCCCCCTGCACTGGTTTTGGAAGATGTGTTTGTTAAGGTAGCAATGTTCTCTTCCTAACCAGAACACACTTCGACTGGGTAGTATTTAATTTTTGAGTTAACATGCAGAGGATTAGGTTTTGGAATTAGGCTCATCTTTCTTACATCCTCATCATGGGCAGTGAAGCCAAGCTATTTGTGTTCTTGTTTAAATTCATCATATTCCTCTCTCTCTTAATTGCCCTTTCTGCAGGAAGTCTCTCAGCAAAGGTTCTACGAGGTCTAAAATGTCAGTGAAGTCTGCCAAGACCTATCCCTCTCTGCAGAAAGGGATGGTCATCTGGGATCCCAAGCCACAACAAGTGAAGAAGGTTTTTGAAGCTTTGAAGAAAGGACTCGAGTAAGGCTTTCTCTTCTCTCCCCATCCCAGCCCATTCCTTTTATCACACTAGATTGTTGGAATATGCTGTCTTCTCTGTGTTAGCATTTACTCAGCTGCTGCTAAGTGCATTTATTAATCATCATCATTATTATTATTTATTCAACTTATGCACCGCCCTATACCTGGAGGTCTCAGGGCAGTTCACAACAAGACCACAACATATAAAATCAAGCCAAAAGCAATAACCCAATAAACACTCCCCCTCAAAGCCACATTCTAAAAGGGTCTTAGATTTATTCACTGTCTTCTCTGTATTAGCATTTATTCATCAACTGCAAAGTGTTGTATAGCATAAGGACATAACTCACTCTGTGCTCCAGGGCCCTGCAGGGAGAGATGCCTTTTCTTGGTACTTTTGCAATAGCTGAATATGGTTCCTCAACCAATACTGACAACTGGAACGTGTCTGCTTAAATGGGCGTTCATGGCTGGTGGATGCTAGCTGCTAATCACATTATACATGGGTCTGAAGAGTAACTGTTTGCAGTTGGCCTAGTCAGCAAGAGAGACAAAGTTTGAGGAGGTTTTTGTTTGTTTGTTGTTGTATTTATTAGTCATATTTTCCACAAATGTAACTCAAAGAGACTTACAGGAACATTAAAAGCAAGTAAAAAACAGCCTAAAATACTCCTTGGTTAAATTTATAAAAGGGCAGATGTAGCTCAGCCCACCCAACAAAAAGGGTGATCAGCAGAAGAGGCTGCAAGCATAATTTACCCTTCAAAACAGGGTCCAAAAGCCTGGGTGAATAAAAATGGCACCTAAAAACAGATAGTGATGGTGCCAGCCTAGTCTCCCTAGGGAGAGCATTCTGAAATGGGGAGGCACCACTGAGAAGGCCTGTTCTCATGCTTTCGCCCTCAATACGTCTCTCAGGGAGAAAGGCCTCAGATGACAAATGCAAGGTCCAGTTTGATCCACGAGGGGAGAGACGGTCATACAATAGATTCATAGACTTGTAGAGTTGGTATTGTGGTCCTGTGGAAGACTTTATAGATCAAATACAAGATTTTGAACTGGGCCTGGAAACTAATTTGCAGCCAGTGCAGTCATGCCAAGATGGCTGCTATATGGTCAGACTGTCTTGCTCTGGTCAGGATTCTGCACCGGTCAGGATTCTGCACCAGCTGCAGTTTCTAAACCACCCTTCAAAGCAAAACAAAATAAAAAAAATCCTTCCAGTAGCACCTTAAAGACCAACTAAGTTAGTTCCTGGTATGAGCTTTCGTGTGCATGCACACTTCTTCAAAGCAGTCCCACTTACAGCCTTTTGCAGTCATCTCACCTTGAGGTGTTCCTGCTTACTGGGAAGAAAGAGCCTTGGGGAGTTCAGTGGAACCAAGAAAATGTACACATGGCCATTTAAATTGCATTTTAACCCGTATTTTAATAAACTGGTTTTTGTTTGTTTGTTTGTCCCCCCACATTATGTTTTCTTGTAATTTTATTGGTGTTAGCCGCCCTGAGCCTGGCTGGCTCTGGCCAGGAAGGGCGGGGTATAAATAAAAATTTATCATTTATTATTATTATTATTATTACTCAGCCATGTGGAGAATGCCCAACGGATAGTAGTCAACAAGGTAGAATCATAGAATTTTAGAGTTGGAAAGGACTATGATGGTCTTCTGGTCCAACTCATTGCAATGCAGGAATCTTTTGTCCAATGTGGGGCTTGAACTCACAACCATGAGATTAAGAGCCTCATGCTCTACCAACTTCTTGCCACCAATATCCATTGAGGGAAAGGATTTTTGTCTTATAATTAAAGGTAGCGCTGCCCTGATCCATGCCTTATACTTTTAATTTGACAAACGCTGACCCCCCCCTATATATATATGTATATATATATATATATATATATATATATATATATATATATATGCCAAAATCGCTAGCAATCATAAATAAATAGCTAGCTGTTCAGCTCCTGAATGGCTTTCTTGGATAATAAATTTCCTTTGATGCAGGTAGCTACTTGTTTTGTGTTATCTTTGCTTGGCTTGGGAATTTATGAAATAAGAGCAAGCTAACCTTTCGCTCCAGTAAGTTTACTGCGCTGCCGCGTTTTAGAGGTTGGAGTGCAGAAATATTTAAACTAGCTTCGGAGACCACTGTTCTTGTGTTAACTGGCAGATGATCAAATGGCTGGGTTCTGGAGGAACAATGTGTCTCGGGTGGGTGGGTGGGACTGTCTTTGCAATGGTTAGAGGGAGGGGAAAATGCCCCCAAAAGTAACTTGGAAAAGGCACAGGCTACTTAACATAAACACAATGACCTGTTTAGGTTCTGCATCTAGTAAAGAAGCACTGACTGCATCCTTTTTTAAATACAAGAGGAGAAAATTGAGTTATTCATGTCTGGTCTGAATTAACTCACAAAGTTAGAGGAATGTGAGCCTAGGAGGTTTTTGCCCCCTGGGAGCTAACATGGAGTTTTGAGTCTGTAACTATTACTTCTACTTTTTGTGTGTTGTGGGGGGGGGGGGTGTCGTCCCACTGGACCCAGCAGGAGCTAAGAAGCCAGAACCCTGAAGGGTAATTGTTCAGTGGCAACAGGCATTCTCCATTTCATTCCCTTGATTTCCACGGACTCTCCAAACTAGCAGTGGAGTAGAAGAGGGGTAAAATGGGAGAGTGAAGTTCTAGGGCTTTATTCAGCATTGCAATGACAGCATCTGTTGAGTGCCAGGGAACCCTCCTTGCTTTGGCAAATGAATGAAGTAATAAGGAGGCTTTCATGTTAACAACAGATGAAGAAAGAAAGAAAGAAAGAAAGAAAGAAAGAAAGAAAGAAAGAAGATAGGTAGATTATCATAGAGTAAGGTTGGGGAACTGGATCTTTCCAGTGGTGGGTGAAGTGGATCTGGATTCCCCCCATCCTTCCCAGGCCTACTTTTACAGGTGGGCCAGACTACCCACCTGTCAATCACCTGGATGTCATAATGATATCAGGTGATTAATACCTGTTAAAGTAACCACCAATCAACCTCCTTTGAAGATGTGCTGGAATTGGAGAATGAGAAGAGTAATTAAGCAGAGGCTGGGTACTTTCCTCCTTTTCTTTGAAAGGGTTCCTACTTCAGGCTAGCCAATTAAATTAGAACACTTCATCCCAGGATTATCAGCATTTCTAATTAAAAGCTGAAATGTGGTGTAGTGGTTAAGAGCGGTAGTCTTGTAATCTGGGGAACCGGGTTCGAGTCTCCGCTCCTCCACATGCAGCTGCTGGGTGACCTTGGGCTAGTCACACTTCTTTGAAGTCTCTCAGCCCCACTTACCTCACAGAGTGTTTGTTGTGGGGGAGGAAGGGAAAGGAGAATGTTAGCCGCTTTGAGACTCCTGAAAGGGAGTGAAAGGCGGGATATCAAATCCAAACTCTTCTTCTTCTTCTTCTTCTTCTTCTTCTTAAAGCTTAGTTTATTATTATTATTTTGCATATTTAATTCATTCTATAAACATCTGTTCTAAGCTGTTCCTAATGTTTTGCTTTTCTTGGGGGCAAGTATATGCATGTGTGTGACGATATAACCTTCCCATGCCCAATACTCTTCTGCATATCTCCCACTTCCCTAAAACATTCCCCTCTGATTTATGCATAGTGGGTGGCGCTGTGGGTTAAACTACACAGCCTAGGACTTGCCAATCAGAAGGTTGGTGGTTCGAATCCCCGCGACGGGGTGAGCTCCCGTTGCTTGGTCCATGCTCCTGCCAACCTAGCAGTACGAAAGCACGTCAAATGCAAGTAGATAAATAGGTACCACTCTAAAAAGGTAAAGGTAAAGGTACCCCTGCCCGTACGGGCCAGTCTTGACAGACTCTGGGGTTGTGCGCCCATCTCACTTAAGAGGCCAGGGGCCAGCGCTGTCCGAAGACAGTTCCGGGTCACGTGGCCAGCGTGACATCGCTGCTCTGGCGAGCCAGAGCCGCACACGGAAACGCCGTTTACCTTCCCGCTGGTAAGCGGTCTCTATTTATCTACTTGCACCTGGAGGTGCTTTCGAACTGCTAGGTTGGCAGGCGCTGGGACCGAGCAGCGGGAGCGCACCCCGCCGCAGGGATTCGAACCGCCGACCTTTCGATCGGCAAGTCCTAGGCGCTGAGGCTTTAACCCACAGCGCCACCTGGTAAACAGCATTTCTGTGCGCTGCTCTGGTTTGCCAGAAGCGGCTTAGTCATGCTGGCCACATGACCCGGAAGCTGTACGCCGGCTCCCTTGGCCAATAAAGCGAGATGAGCGCCGCAACCCCAGAGGCAGCCACGACTGGACCTAATGGTCAGGGGTCCCTTTACCTTTACCTTTATAATAATCACATCTGATTCTTCTCTTCCTGTAGTGAATATCTGGAAATGCATCAGGCTGAGCTGGATTACCTCTCAGAATGCCACAAAGATACAAGAAGAAACTCAAGGCTGGTAAGTTGTTCTCTCTTTCTAACTTCAATAACTTGCTGGTAGACACTGTAAACAAAGAGTAGGGAACCTGTGGTCTGCCATATTTTTATAGGACTCGGTCTTGGCATCTGTGGTGGCACAGAGCTGTGTGCACCACTTGTTCCAAACATTGAGCCTTAACTTCATGCTTTATACATGACCGGGCCAAACTGACATCTAAACAGAAAGGATCTTCTGTTGCCCCACTCCAATTTAGTCCTAAATCATAGGAAGGATAAAATATATTTCTGCAGAGCCCAGCCCTTTTATCTCCTGCTGGCGCTGTGGTCTAATCCACTGAGCCTTGGGCTTCCAATCAGAAGGTCGGCGGTTCGAATCCCTGCTACAGGGTGAGCTCCTGTTGCTCGGTCCCTGCTCCTGTCAACTTAGCAGTTCGAAAGCATGTCAAAGTGCAAATAGATAAATAGGTACCACTCCGGCGGGAAGGTAAACTGTGATTCTGTGCGCTGCTCTGGTGTCAGTGTTCTGTTGTGCCACATGGCCCGGAAAAACTGTCTGTGGAGCAGACAAACGCCGGCTCCCTCGGCCTGTAAAGCAAGATGAGCTTTACAGTTGCGACTGGACTTAACTGTCAGGGGTCCCTTTACCTTTACCTTACTAGTAAAAATAGCTTTTAGAGCTGCAACAACCCTGCCTTAAAAAAAAAAAAAAAGCAGTACAGCCTTTTGGACAGAAGAACTTCTCCTTGCTCCCTTCAAAGGACCCACTGATCTCAGAAAGGCTGCAAAAAATGGGTTCTTTGTGGACATCTTCCAGACCATGTGGCTCTTGGGTTGCAGGCCAGAGGTTTCTCACTGCTGTGGCGGTGAAAGCTTTCATTCAAGCCCACCTGGACCACACAGCTAATAAAAGCGAAAAAACACCCTCTTGCAATTAAGATGCTGAGAACTCTGGAACACAAGGAGGAGGAGCAGACTTCTACATAAAAACAATATATTGAAACAATAAAACCAGAACTTTTTTCTGGGGGTACTCAAAGGTTTGCAGTACCAGCAACAACTACCCTCCCCAAACTCATTGCAAAGCATTGGAAGACACAAGACCTACCCACCTTGGAAGAATGGCAGATGCAAGTAATGGACTACATGGAATTCCCGGAAATGACTGGCAGAATCAGAGACCAGGGAGAAGAGTTGGTGGAAGAAGATTGGAAGAAATTTAAAACCTATCTACAGAAACACTGTAAAATTATTGAATGTTAATGACGTTGGAATGAAACGAAGTGGTTCTAGTAATAAGGTAAAACAAGAATATGCAAGAGTGGATTGATATTAGATGAAAATTTGAAGTTATAATATGTGAGGTTAAACAATTAAGGGTAAACTAAGAGGTTATGAATTTGCTGAACAAATTTTTAAATGGAATACAAAAAAGGGAGGTGTGAGGAAGTCATGAAAACAAGTAAATGAGTGGTAAGATATTAGAAAGAGGGATTTTTCTTTTTTCTTTTTTCTCTTTATGTTTAATTTTGGTTTTTGTATTTTTTGTATTTTTCTTTTACTGTTTTGTAACCCTTTTCTTGTTAAAAATTTAATAAATATTATTTTTTTAAAAAACAAAACTACCCTCCCCAAAATGTTAAAAAGTGTGGCAGTTACTGTAACAACTTCATGGTGAGTACCAGCATCTTTTTTTTCTAACCCCTCCCCCCCCCCAATATAACTCTTTTCTAGCACTGCACTGTATGATTGTGGATGTAGTAATCTGTATGCTAAAATTTCGCACATTTTTCTTTCAGGCTTTCTACTATGATTTGGATAAGGTAAGAAATGTATTGATGGATTCTGTTTTACTTTTGTTTGTTTTTTAAAAATCAAGCTTATTGTGTTTCATGTAGGCTACTTAGGGGTTTTTGCATATTTAGTAGCATAAAAATATTATTAATGATTATGGAAATTGGCTTAAGGTGACTGAGCATGTGTGCACTGCAAGCAACACAAGGTCAAAGAGCCATATTTAAAACCACTGACGGATCTTACTCTCCCTAACTACCCCCAAATATTTGCTTGAATGCTTATGAACATTGGAGAACTCTAGTGGCATGAAGGCTGGGCGTTGGGGAGTGTGGGATTTTGATTGGTGCTCCTTGGAGTGTGAGCAAGAACACAAAGGAGCTCCCACAAGCCTGCATCTAAAGTACCAACTTCTGGAACCTATCTGCATGCAGGGGTCAGTAATTCTGAGCTGACAGGGCCTTCTTTGTGGTGGCTCTCAGACAGTGGAGCTCTCTCTTCTCTGAAGTGTGCAATGTGCATGCCTAGATGATTGTTGGCATCCGTCTGTCTGGAGAGCAATGGAAGAATGTGCCGTTGAGGGTAAAGTCAAACTGTGGGAGAGTATGTCTATACAGCGGTGTAGCGTGGGTTGTCAGCACCCGGGGCAAGGCAAGTAATTTGCGCCCCCTAACCCGGGGCAAGGCAAGTAATTTGCGCTCCTAACCCGGGGCAAGGCAAGTAATTTGCGCCCCCTAACCCGGGGCAAGGCAAGTAATTTGCGCCCCTAACCCCTAACCTGCCGCCGCTGCCAGCTTCTTCTTGCTGCTGCCTGGGCTGGGGTATTTACGGTAAGGTAGCCACAGTGACGGTGGCGGGTCCGTGTCAGATGATCTGAGGCGAGTTGCCGCTGGCGCTGCCGCCCAAATGACACCGCTTGCCCGGAGGAGGAGGGCAGAGAGGCGAGGAAAATGCAACATGGCCCAGCAGCTGCAGCAGCAGCGGCGGTGGGGCTGTGAGGAGGGGCTGCCTGGCGCGCCCTCCGCGGCCCTGACGCACGGGGACTGCGGCGAGCGCTGAGAGCCGCTGCCTGCCGGACGCCTTCAGCCTGGACGTGCGCACAGCTCGTCGGTTCCGCGAGACATGGGGCTCTGCTACAGCCTGCGCCCGAGGCTCTTCGGCAACTCCGGAGGCGGCGAGCGCCCCCCCAGATGTTGCGCCCGGTGCGGCCGGCCCCCACGCTACGCCACTGTGTCTATACGCTATGGATTTTTTAGCAGGCTTTAAAAATCCATCTTTCCCAAAGTATTCCCTCCTCCCCGAATTCTGTTATAAAAAAATTTAGTTGCTTTGCTAAACTTTTATAGCTGTTATGCTTCATCTTTTAGTAATTGCCAATGCTACTCAGTGTTAGAAACTGAGATATGAAAGCGGGGAGCTAAATGGCACCTTAAACCTAGGTTAATACAAAGCTGAAAATGAATGAACCGCAGCTAAAACCTTGTGTTCATTTTTCACATGTTCTAGTCCTTCCCCTGCCCACCCACCCCCTAATATTCTTAAGAGGGTCTCTTCTCCAGTCTTCAGAGAGTAGCTGGAAGTGGGGAGGCAGAAAAAGGCCCTCCTTTCCTTCCACTCTACACTTTTAATCTGAAATCTTAGGCGCAGTACCGTGCCCAGAGCTCAGAAATGGTTTGCACTAATGAAATTCCCTGTCACAAAAGGTGCCTAGAACAATGGGAGTTTCAAACACTGATTCACTTTGTTTATAGCTCAGTTGCTTAGAGTGTGGTGCTGATAATGCCAAGTTTGCAGGCTTGATCCCCATGTGGGACAGCTGCATATTCCTGCATTGCAGGGGGCTGGACTAGATGACCCTCATGGTCACTTCCAACTGTAAAGGCAAAGGGACCCCTGACCATTAGGTCCAGTTGTGGCCGACTCTGGGGTTGCGGCGCTCATCTTACTTTATTGGCCAAGGGAGCCGACGTACAGCTTCCGGGTAATGTGGCCAGCAAGACTAAGCCACTTCTGGCAAACCAGAGCAACACACAGAAACACCGTTTACCTTCCCGCCGTGTTGATCTACTTGCACTTTGACGTGCTTTTGAACTGCTAGGTTGACAGGATCAGGGACCAAGCAACGGGAGCTCACCCCATCGCAGGGATTCGAACTGCCGACCTTCTGTTCGGCAAGCCCCAGGCTCTGTGGTTTAGACCACAGCGCCACCTGTGTCCCCTTCCATCTGTACAATTCTGATTATTTCAGAATCTTGCATTTCTTCTACACAGTGGAGGCCAGTCCATTGAAGTGAATGGGGCCCTACCCTACAACCAGTCCAAGGGGGAACATTTGCCTTCAGCTTCTTTCTCCTCTTTAGTCTCAGTGTTGCCCCTGTAGAACTTGGGACGGAGGGTGTTGCTAACAAAACCAGCATTGTTAGGATTTCCCTGTCTTGAATTCTGGCTCCTCTTCCTGTTGGTCTCCCTCCCTACCAATCCCAATGGGCACTAGCCGCCACTGCCTTTTTGCCACCAAAGGTGGCATATAAATTACAAATAATGAAAGAACCTGCAGCTTTTTCTATCTCTCTTCGGCACTTCAGTTTTTAAGTGGTGTTGCTTTAGTTGTCAAGCTGAGTCAATCGGCTATGTGGTGGAAAGGTGACAAAGATTTTTAAAAAATAAAAAATAAAGCTTGCTTGGGACAGATGGCAGGGGTAGTGACCAAAAATGTGGATGCAGTTAGCCCTCATTGGTATGCCAATACTGGTTCATCGTAGTCTTCTTAAAACAACACCACATGTTTAGGCAATGTCTCATGGTAACGAGATAAATTCTTTCCCAGCAGTGCAGTGTTTGGTGATGTATAAATAACCTCTTGCATGTCTTTTTGTCCCTCCCTTAAAAGCAAATCCGCTCTGTCGAAAGGTATATCAGGAAACTGGAATTTCATATAAGCAAGGTAAGGGCTTATATTCTCTGTCTGCAAGATTAATGCCATGATATAAACAAATGTAGGGCAGGAAAAAAAATACTTTTTGCCATAGTCTGTTTGAAGGCAAATCACATTAGGTGCTTTCTAAAGCCACAATAGCTCTCTTTGCAAAAGGAGGAGACCTTCTTTTCTTTTCTTTTTTTTCTTTTGCGGTGCCTCCATGCAGAGTGATTACTGAGCGCAGCCCAGGTTTAGCCTGTAGAACCAGTTTGTATGCCCTGCCAGCATATTTGGAAGAAAGCAAAACTGCTTAAGGTCGGAGAGAAGGGAAGGAAGGAGCCATTGTTAGCTGCATGACAGCTAAAAGAAGGTGGCCCATCACTCTTGTGCCAGGCGATTCCCAAACTACAGAAATATATATATTCCTCTCTCTATTTTGCTGGATTCGTGACTAGTTCGTGAGGACTAGTCTAATTCAAGACCAAGAGATTGCTCCCGTCCTATTATATTCAGCCAAGAATAAATGTTAAAAGTATACCATCCTCCACTATTCAATTAACAGCAGAAACCTTTTCTGTCAAGATCTGGGTTTGACTTGCTCTGATTTCATGTAAACATTTCATTGTCTTTTGGATATACTCACTGCATTGACTCTGATGAAGTAATCTGAGGAAGAAAAGGTCTCTTTCAATAACTGTGTTGGCCATTGCACTTTGCAGCACTTTGATGGCTTCCACTCAGTGGTGCCAAGACTAAATATTCTTGTAAAGAGGCACAAAGGCAGCATGGCATCATGCCAAGTTTATCTGTCATGCAAAGAATTGTTGCGTGTCATGAGCAGGATTGTGCCTGACATCAAGAGGGATCAAATGCCCTTAACTCTTCGAGACAGAACCCGGTAGGTTTAAATGGTGCTCAGCAGACCCCCTTTGTCTGACTTCTTTAGAAAGCCAAATAAAGGATTTTTAAATATTTTGTGCAGAATTACCCATTGGTGCTTTTGTTGGCTTGAGTGAGGAGTATGCCTTCATTAAGGGTTTATGGATTTTATTGGCCTTAAAATTAGAGCAAACTGTGCTTTAAGGTTGCATATTACAGTGGTATAGTTGTTTCTCTTTGGCATAAGCATTTTCATTACTGCCATATGCACTCAAATTTTACAGCTGGTATAGCATCCTGTTACATGTCAGATTAATCCCTCCTTATTGCCACAGCTCTGAAAACAGGCTTTGTTTGTGGGTGCCTGAGTTGGATTTGAATGTGGACAGTAGGCCAGGTTTATTTAGGCAAATTGCCCTCTCCTCAGTCAACCAACCTCCCAGGATTTTTGTGGGATCAAAGGCCGGTTCCCACATTGTCCTGTCTTCCACATCTGCCTTGCCAACCAACCAGGTGTTCTCCAGGTGTCTCTGGATTATGGCTCCTGTCTGTCCAGCTTGGTGTGCTTTCTAGAGTTGATGGGAGTTGTACCCCAAAACACTGGAGTTTGGTGAAGGCTGCTCTGTGCCTGGCAAGATGGACTGAACCTTGGACTTTGGTGTTGTCCCAATGAATAGCATGAGCCGAGGCCTTTGCAGATTTCTTCTGCCACAAGAAAGTGGGTAGTTAGATTGCAGAAGTGTCCCAGCTCAGTTGCAAAACATTCATCATGCCTCAGGTTCAATCCGTACCATCTCCAGCTTTAAAGACCTTGGGTAGGGTCTCTGCCTGAAAACTTAGTAACACTGATGGAGTAGACCAGTGTTTTCCCAAACTTGGGTCTCCAGCTGTTTTTGGACTACAGTTCCCATCATCCCTGACCACTGGTCCTGCTAGCTAGGGATGATGGGAGTTGTAGTCCTAAAACAGCTGGAAACTCAAGTTTGGGAAGCACTGGAGTGGATCAAGGGTGACTAACCTGTGCACCCCCTGCAATTGTTATTGGACACCCATCAGCCTCAAGTATTCAACAAGACCCGATCTTGACTTTTCCTACTTGATTTTGCTGAGTATGATCAAATCAAAGACAATACTTTCAGCTGCCATTGGTTTTTGTCGAAGAGAGTGCATGCTAAACGCTGCAATTCAGAGAGTACCTTGGATTGTAAACTTTTAAAGAAAAACTCCATTCCTATAAAACAATTGGTTTTATAAGAATGTTTATAAGAATGTTTTTACTTGCAATGTTTCCATATATGAGCTCTGGGAACGTAAGAAGCTGTGCTGGCTGGCAGTGGTTCTGTAAGGTTTCAAGCAGGCGACATTCACAGCTTTATCTGGGTAGACCAGAGACTTGGACTTTTTGCATTCAGAAGCATAACTGTAAGGTGTCAAGCATTATTGAAATCAATGGGATTTGTTGTTGTTGTTGGAATGAATTGCAATCTTTTTACCTTTCTTCCCCCTCTTTTTTAAAAAGGTAGATGAATTATATGAAGCTTACAGCATCCAGTGCAGGCTGCGAGATGGTGCTTCAAATATGAAACATGCCTTTTCCTTGTCCCCGTCCACAAAAGCATCAAGAGAGAGCCTGGTGGAACTTTATAAAAACCTTCAAGAATGCACAGAGGTACAATTACTTTTGTATCTATCAGTTCTTCGTAATCCACAGGTTTTTGTGTGCTTTATTTTAACGTTGACATTGACTGTTCTTGAATGTCACCCTTGTAAAATCTGTCTGGAGAGCACTTATTACATTTATATTCTGCGCCGCCTAATGAGGATGCTCTGAAATGTGTGATTACATCACTCTTATCGGCTTGATGCTGGCGAGTTTGCAACGTGATCAGTATTAATTTTGCCGAGGACAATATAAAGGTGTACTAATGTATGTTACTTTTCTACCAGTCTAATTTTCATGGCTTCCCCACAGAATCATGGGAGCTGCATTTTGGTAAACGGGCTAAGATTTGTGTCAGAGATCCCTAGTCTCCCTCTCTGCGGAATTGCAGCTCGCAGGATCCTCTGGGGGAGACATAATTACCGTTTAAACAAATTAAACAGATTTGAATCTGTGGTGTGAATCTCCTCTTAGCTGAATTTAGGACTCTTCCAAATTCTGTCTGTTGTAAGCAGATGAAAAACACAGGAAGCATTTCTGGGGAACCATAATAAAGGAGTTGCAAGCTTACCTGAAGAAGATCCCCCCCCCCCCCCAGTTTAAATGTCCAGGAGTTTTATTTATTTTTTACAATTCCTTTTTGCATGGCTTGCATTGTGGTATGTGAAATGGTAATGAACTTGCTTAACTACTTCCAGGAAAGATTTTCTTTGTAGGTTGTAAATCTGCCAGCTCTTGCCTTTTCCATCCATGTCTATGCTGGGATGAGTCCAACAAGTAACTTAACAGGCAGAAAGAAACAAATTCATGTTGGTCATTTTGGGTTACATTTAACGTAGCATTCAGGAGATCATTCCATCAGTGCAACAATTCTTCTAACCACCCGGAGAAGACTGGGGGACAGTGGGTTACGGGAGGGGAGAGAATGGGGGAGATCCTGTTGCACTTGTGCTAATTGGTGCCTAGCGCAAATAAATATTTGACCATCACTCTGAAATGCTAACTTGTGCTCAGTGCCAT
Organism: Podarcis cretensis; assembly: GCF_951804945.1. Taxonomy (NCBI): domain Eukaryota; kingdom Metazoa; phylum Chordata; class Lepidosauria; order Squamata; family Lacertidae; genus Podarcis; species Podarcis cretensis. The sequence continues at coordinate 19,532,255 of NC_137175.1, forward strand.
TTTCTTTCTTTCAGGATATGTGTCTGATAGAGGGTACCCTCGAAGTGCATTTGGGAGAGTTTCATCTGAAGATGAAAGGTAAACCAAAGTTTTTACTTAGAGGTTTGGCATCACTGGGCATGAAGAACAAATCCTGGATTCAAGAACAGAATTGTTGCATCGCTTCTCTTTTCCACTACTGCCCCCTTGAGAATAAACCGGTGTGGTTCTCAAACCAGCCATTAGTTTTTCACTATAGATGTTGCCAAGGAGTTTGGGATGAAACTTCCATTGAGTCTTCTGCCAGTAATTGAATAGCATCAGACATCTTCAGAATCAAGAAGCCAGCCCACTTTTGGTGGTTTTAATAGTAAATTGCCACCATGTAATAATCATATATAGTGGTTTAGAGCAGAGATGTGAAACAGTTTCTGGCTGGTAGGCTGAATGCTTTGGTCCTCCAACTTCCATGATTTGCACTGCCCACCTGCTAATCACTTGAGGGCACCATGATGTCAGGTGAAGCATATTTCTTTGCTCATGTGGTTTGAAATGGGTGGCTTTGCAAGTGCTGATGGTCAGCTGGTTACCAGTGCTTTAGAGTGTTCAAAGCACCCTTGTATCTTTATCCTTCTTTTGTGTAAAGGACCAATTGAAAGTGAGTACCTGAAGACTACATGCTACAGAGAGATGCATGTAACTTCTTGCTGACTTTTTAAAAAAATGAAAAGGAGCCAGTTCTTTTAGTTTTTGGCAAAGGAAAAGGGATGGCAGGAGAAGGGTTAAGAACATACTCTCCAAAGACTCTTCTTCTTGTCTTCATTGCAGCTTGCAGTGGCTGCTTTTCATTTAAAACAAAATGTCATTTGAACATATATGCAGCTCTCTCTGTAGTGCTGTTTTCTGACCCTCATTTGTTCTCTCAAGAGGTTGTCCCATATAAGCAAGCTGCTGGTCTGATCTGTGCTCTGGAGTTATGTACATCCGTAGCAATTATCTGCTGGATATGGTTTATTTAAAAACAAACCTTACCACCACCTCCCCATCCCAAGAGATTTGCTCACCCATAAATCTTGAAGGGACGGTAACCAGAACTGTTTTGAGATCTCTAACAATTTATGTTAACGGCTTCTGTTCTCTGAGTTGATGAAATTCCTTCTGTGCTTCTTTCCAGGGTTAGTGGGATATGCACGTCTTTGCCCAGGGGACCAGTATGAGGTATAGTATTTAGCAGTCCGATTGCAAGAAGTTGCTTGAAGGTGGCAGAAGGGCTTCAGCTCAGTGGCAGGAAGCCAGACCATTGGTCCATCGAATTCAGTATTGTCTACACTGATTGGCACTGGTCTTCCTGGGATTCAGACAAGCATCTCTCCCAGTCCTACCTGGAGATACCAGGGATTGAACTTGGGACCTTCTGCTACAGCCCTTACCTACATAGTAAGGCACGTGCTTTGTTTGCAAACAACCCCATGTTCCATCCTTAGCATCCCCATGTAAGGCTGTCAACTCCAGTCTGACATCCTGGAGAGATTCGGTCCATTGGTGAAGATAAGCAATGGGATCCTTCAACTCTCCAGGTCTTGCTGGACTCCCTGACCATTAGCTGTGCAGATGGAGGATGATGGGAGCTGGGAGTTGAGCAACATCTGGAGGGCCACAGGCCCTCCTATTTATGGTGCATGGAAGACTGATCTAGACGACCCCTCATCTGAGTTGGTACAGAGTAGCTTCCTATGTCCGTATAAAAAGAAATCTAGGATGCTGTGGAGATGGATTGAGCCTCCAAAATACTGAATTTGGTTGTTGCCTCTGGTTGGATGGAAGAAAGAGGAAGCATACCAACTCATATAATATGCAAATAAGTCATAGTATATTTGCATATTTTAATAGTTATAATGGTTTCTTGTTCAGCACTTCACAAGGCTGGGAATTGCCTACTGTGTACTTACCTAATTCATGATGGTTTGATGAAACTTGGATTATATGTTTAAAGGTATGCATGCATTTATGTGACTTGGATAGCTCAGTCAGTAGAGCACGAGGCTCTTAATCTCAGGGTTGGGGGTTTGAGCCACACGTTGAGCAAAAGATTCCTGCATTAGTCCAGGGGTTGGACTAAGTGACCCTCAGCCTTTGGCCTGATCCAGCAGGCTCTTCTTATCAATCTTTTGAGATCCCACAAATTAAGACAAAATACATGTTCCTCCAAAACCTTGGGTTTTGTTTTTTAGGTGTTTGTACGGCTGGGGCGCCAAAAGTGGAAACTGAAAGGCCGGATTCTGACTGACGACAGTCAGACTTGGGATGAGGAGGAAAAAGTTTTCATACCCAACCTCCATGAGAAGTTTGAAATCAAGGTAATGGCACGTGTTGACTCTTGCTAGCGAAGGCAGTTGCCTGCTTCACATTTCTCCCTAAAGCTCCTGAAACAAATTTCATAACTGTTTGCTGAAGACCCAAATGTTAGCTTCTTTGAACCAGACATAGCTTCACTTCCTTGCCTTTCCTCAACATTTGATTTCTTCTGTGAGGCAACATGGTAAACTCTGGTATGATACATGCGAATCTTGAAATTCTGGTGCTTAGTGATCAAAGAACGGACTGGAGAGCCTGTATTTAAGACTGGGATGCAATGAACATGAATATTTGAACTAGGACTGAGGGACTCCAGCACTGGATCCATCAATGACACAATGACATGGCACTTTGAGGGGTGTATGGCATCAGAGTAAACTGGCAGATCTTCTTGTCAATCGAGTTTGAATTAGTGAGTAGGAAGTAGTGGCAGGAAGCAGTCCAGTCATCTGCCCAGAACTATACTTCTGACAAGCTTGCATGCAGGTTCACACAGCTGCCACCTGTCAACACACCTGCAAGTTACCCAACATGCAGTGAACCTCTCTTTTGTGATGAGTTACTGTGAGCCAATCAAACCGAGTGAGGGACTCACCTTAGTCACGTTGTTTTGAAACCAGCTTCCCACACGTCAAAGCTCTGAATTTGACTCTTTCTGAAATGCGCTGTTCTCTGAAATGACAGTCCACTTGGAGCTTTCAAACTCTCTGGAAGAACTGTTGCAACACTCCTTATTTGCTGGCAGTGAGAGTGCTGGAGATGGGTAGAGTCTCATTGAGAGGAATTCCTGATCCCTCTCCAGCAGAGCTTTTGGAATGTGTTTAAAATGTTCCTTTATTTGCTGCCTCCCCTGCTCACTCCGTGTTGAGAGGTTAATTGAGATGCACTGTGCAAACACTGTGAGAAAACATGCGAGTCTTGCACTTTGCCAGTGAAGATGAGTCATCTCCAGATTCAATGAAGAAGCGATAGACTTGGCTTTTGTGTCGTTGGCAGAGCTCAGTCCCACACGTTTTAAGATTTTCTTGCTTTCTTTAGCCCATAACATTTTAACCATGTTGGGGTGTATTCATATGCAGGCCCTGACAGAGGGGGGGGGGCCATATGGGCCACTTGGCCCGGGCCTCCGATTCCAAAGGGGGCCTTGGTCAGCATATTCACAATCGCAGGGGATGCACTGGGGTGAATGCGGAGGCGCAAAGGGGGCCATAGCTGGCAGCGCAAAAGAAAAGCTTCCATGGCGTCCAGGGCGGGTCTTGCTATCGGCTCCGCAGAGGAGCATGGAACAGGTGGGTGGAGGCGACCAAGGCTCCAGCAGCCAGCGTGCTGCGAACATGATGGTGGACCATGTTTTTCATGCTGTTAAAAGTTGGTGAGTTTTTGTTTGAAATCTTGTTTGCCAAAAATTAAAACCACACGTACCTTAAAGATAAGTGTGCTGGCTTTCTTATCGTTATTTTTTTTTGAAAATGATGAAAAATTGATGAAGATGTGGCCATTTGTTTAAAATTTTGTTGACTAAGCCAGGAATATTACTTGCATATAGCTCAATGAGGATAAAATTTGGTGGAAACCATGTTTTTTAAAGAAATAGTGGCTTATGAGCAATAGTGGCTTTCTCACAAGCATACATCTTTTTTAAGAGTGGAATAAGAAGACGGAGAATGGACGCGGGTGGCGCTGTGGGTTAAACCACAGAGCCTAGGACTTGCCGATCAGAAGGTCGCGGTTCGAACCCCACGACGGGGTGAGCCCCCGTTGCTCGGTCCCTGCTCCTGCCAACCTAGCAGTTTGAAAGCACATCAAAGTGCAAGTAGATAAATAGGTACCACTCTGGCGGGAAGGTAAACGGCATTTCCGTGCGCTACCCTGGTTTGCCAGAAGCGGCTTACTCATGCTGGCTACATGACCAGGAAGCTGTACGCTGGCTCCCTCGGCCAATAAAGAGTTTGGAGTTTGGATTTGATATCCTGCTTTATCACTACCCGAAGGAGTCTCAAAGCAGTTAACATTCTCCTTTCCCTTCCTCCCCCACAACAAACACTCTGTGAGGTGAGTGGGGCTGAGAGACTTCAAAGAAGTGTGACTGGCCCAAGATCGCCCAGCAGCTGCATGTGGAGGAGCGGAGACATGAACCCAGTTCACCAGATTACAAGTCTACCGCTCTTAACCACTATACCACACTGGCGAGATGAGCACCGCAACCCCAGAGTCGGCCACGACTGGACCTAATGGTCATGGGTCCCTTTACCTTTACCTAAGAAGACAGAGAAGTTTTAATTATAATTATAATTTAATTATAATTAATAGTCAAATTTGTCTACTTAAAAATAGATTTATATACTTATTATTTATTTACAGTGGTACCTTGGGTTAAGTACTTAATTCATTCCGGAGGTCCGTTCTTAACCTGAAACTATTCTTAACCTGAAGACCACTTTAGCTAATGGGGCCTCCTGCTGCCGCTGTGCCGCCGGAGCCCAATTTCTGTTCTTATCCTGAAGCAAAGTTCTTAACCTGAAGCACTATTTCTGGGTTAGCGGAGTGTGTAACCTGAAGCGTATGTAACCTGAAGCGTATGTAACCCGAGGTACCACTGTACTTATTTATAAGACTTCAGTTATCCCCAGGGTAAAATAAAGGGGGGGCACATTATCTACCTGCCTCTGCCTGGCTCTGCAAGGCCCTGTTCATATGGGCTTTCTCATCAGTTCTCTAAAAAAAACATCCGGTCAGGTGTTAGCTTCCATCAGTGGAACGGACACCCTGGGAAGGTGGTGGACTCTCCTTCATTGGAAGTTTCCAAGCAGAGGTTGGATGGCCACCTGTCATGGATGCTTTAGTTGAGATTCCTGCATTGCAATGGGTTGGACCAGATGACCCTTCGTGGTCCCTTCCAGCTTTACAATTCTTGAATTATATGAAGAGCAGCCAATATGGTGCCCTCCATTTGTTGCTGAAGTACAGTTTTCATCATTCCTGACCATTGGCCATGCAGGCTGGGGCTGATCAGAATTGAAACTCAACTGGAGGGAATACAGTCTTTCAGATAGCTTGGACCTAAGCCGTGTAGTATGAGAGAGAGAATTATTGAGGTTGGTTAGGTTGCACTTCTGCTGTCATCTTGTTGACCCAGTGAGGGGCAAGCACAAAGTAACCTCAAGCATCTGATTGAAATGCTTCTTTGCATTGTTCTATGATTCAAAGTTCTGTGATTGTGGTTTTATTGCTATGCCTACTGCTAATGCAACTACCCTGTCTGCCTTGCTCTGTGGCCTGGGCTATTGCAATTACCCTGACCTGTCTTCCCTCAGGCCTTGGGCTGGTATTTTGGCAGCATGAGGAAAGCAAGTGTGCAACATTCCAATTCTGTGTGAGCGTGCTTCTTCTACCCCATCCTATTGTTTTTCTGCAAGAATAGGGGTCTCTTATCCTTTTCCCCCCAATGCTGCCCTTCTTTCCCCACCCCCTCCATCGGGTCTCATCCAGTAGAGATAAAGGTGTCTTTGCCATAATCTAAGCAGGAAGTTCTTATGATGTTTTGGTCTGTCTGGAACAGCGCAAACTCATAATTATATCCCGTAACCCTTGATCTTGGCGCTTCTACAAAGGGTGTCTTGATGTCTCACCCAGAGATACCTGGCAGTTCTCCTGCTTGCACAATGCAGCACTGGCTGCTCATGTTAAAAGGAAGGAGAACAGCATATTCCAAGCACATTAAGAACTCTTTGCAGCATCCAAGTATCTGAGAAGTCTCTCTGAGTGTTGAAAGGTTGTAATAAAAACACAGCACTGTTTGTTGTGTATGCCTTGTACCAGGGCAGCGGTCTGTATGGGGATACAGCCATGAACAGTTTGCACTACAAACTTCTGTATCAGTTTACCTTATCTCTCCTGGATATTCAGATTCTGAAATTGAATTTTCTACTTTGATGAAAGGGATAAGATCCATTAGAAGTCCCTTACACCCTTAATGGGACTACAGTTCCTTGGGGCTCCTTGGGAGAGGAAGTGGCTTGCTTGAAATCTGTAGCACGGATACATCCTGTGTAATCTCCAACTGTTCTGAATCTGTTTTTCTCACTGGCCTGTTCACACTTAATGGCAAGCTATGATTGCTGTGAATGGGAGGCGTGTTGGTGCACAAGGATGAATTTGGATGTGTCTTGATTTGCTTTGCCGGATGGAAATGAAACCCAAGGGCTGGCTTGGTATTGACTTCGTCTCATGTTTGTCTGGGGAGAAACAAACCATGAGTGCTGATTCATGCCTACTGCTGAGCTTGTTCTCTGTCTGGTGTCTCCTTCTGGTTGAACACAGGCAGGAGTGGGGCAGGTGCTACTTGAATTGTGCTCAAGTTCACAGTAAACCATAGTTTGTTCAGACTAGAGATGGAGAACTCAAGGCCTTAGAAACATAAGAAGCTGCCTTATCCATCGATTCGTTGATTTAGCTCAGTGTTGTTTACATTGACTGATGGCGGCTCTCCAGGATTGCCAGTTGAGTTCTCTCCCAATTCTACCTGGAGATGCTGGGATTGAACCTGCATGCTATGCCACTGAGCTATGGACCTTCCCCTCCAAAGGTCGCTGGACCACAACTCTCATAATCCATGACCATTGGCCATGAAGGCTGGGGCTGATGGGAGTTGTAGTCCAACATCTTCTGGAGAGCCACCACTGGTTCACACTATGGCTTACCATTATGTGCCAACGAGGCCACTGTGGGTACAGCCTTCTGGTATGCAGTGAGCAGGTATGGTTTGCCTGGAACCCAACCATTCTGTTCTGCTGAAAGTTGAGATGCTTTTATTTTGGGCTGTTACGCCACACATTTATTCATTTATGATAGGATCAGTGCACATGTGCTCTGGGAGATGCATGAGAATTGAAATGTCTTGGGTAGAAGACTTCGCTACTGTGCTGTAGACAGCATGTTCATGTACCTGTTTCCACACCCAGAGGTTGGTATGCATATAGCTACCCTTGACTGATAGCACTGTATCCTTTGTTGTTTTTGTTGTCCAGGTCACAGAACTGCGGGGACTTAGCACCCTGTTGGTTGGCATGGTGACATGTGATGGCATCGACTTCTTCACAACCCGGCCTCAAGCCATCATTGTGGATATAACTGAATTGGGCACCATCAAACTGCAACTGGAGGTCCTCTGGAAGTAAGTGTGTGCTGATTTCGCTTGCTAAGATCACAACGTGTGCTGCGCCAACTGGTTGCATGGAAAGCAGTTTTATGTGGTCCTGGGTAACATGGCCACCATTTCACTATGAAGGACAAGCTGTATAGTGAATCTGGTGGTTTCTAGGTCTTTGTAAGAGAGAGAACGTGACTGTGTTCAGATGATCACATTCATCTGAGGCATGTATGAGCTTTATGTCCTTTCTATGCACACAGACCCTTCACTCATTTCTTCAACACAAGCACAACTCAAACCAGGGGCAGAGCAACTCAAGCTCTGTTTGTGCAAGGCTGCATGCTGGTGGACTGGGGGTGGGGGAAGATGCCCTTGAGCTCCCTCTTCTATCCACTGCGTGTGTGAATGAGAGGAAGTGCCACCAGTGAGAATGGCACTGCTGGCCAGTAGAAAGCCCCCAAATGAGGCTTTCTAGGGAGGGATGGGGCTAAGCTGGCCATTTTGAAGGTTGTTGTTTTTCTCTTTGCATTACTTAGCACCTTATTATGCAGATCTTATTATGCAGAGGTTTTTCCAAGATGCTGGAGTCTCCTGCACTGTCACCGAGAGTCAGCAAAAAATTCCAAGCACCTTGCACAAAAGTGACACAGAATATTTACATTCTCGACATCCATTTTAATCCATTAGGGAGTGGCTGCTGTACAGTCAACTGAAGTTGATGTGTGCTCCAGATTGTTGTTGTTTAGTTGTTTAGTCATGTCCGACTCTTCGTGACCCCATGAACCAGAGCACGCCAGGCCCTCCTGTCTTCCACTGCCTCCCGCAGTTTGGTCAGACTCATGTTTGTAGCTTCGAGAACACTGTCTAACCATCTTGTCCTCTGTCGTCCCCTTCTTCTTGTGCCCTCAATCTTTCCCAACATCAGGGTCTTTTCCAGGGAGTCTTCTCTTCTCATGAGGTGGCCAAAGTACTGGAGCCTCAGCTTCACAATCTGTCCTTCCAGTGACCACTCAGGGCTGATTTCCTTCAGAATGGAGAGGTTTGATCTTCTTGCAGTCCATGGGACTCTCAAGAGTCTCCTCCAGCACCACAGTTCAAAAGCATCAATTCTTCGATGATCAGCCTTCTTTATGGTCCAGCTCTCACTTCCATACATCACTACTGGGAAAACCATGGCTTTTACAATACGGACCTTTGTTGGCTAGGTGATGTCTCTGCTTTTTAAGATATTGTCTAGGTTTGCCATCGCCTTTCTCCCAAGGAGCAGGCGTCTTTTAATTTCGTGACTGCTGTCACCATCTGCAGTGATCACGGAGCCCAAGAAAGTAAAATCTCTCACTGCCCCCATTTCTTCCCCTTCTATTTGCCAGGAGGTGATGGGCCCAGTGGCCATGATCTTCGTGCTCCAGATTAACATGCCCCAAATGGCAAAGTATGGTTTATTAGAGGCTTCCTAGTTTAATTGTGCGTTTTGCACAGGCAGCAGATAATGCGCTCCATTGTGTACACAAAAGGCTTGTGCATATCTCGGCTTAATAAACCAAGATAGAGTGTTTGAATTAGCTCTGTGTTTCAGTGCACACTCTACACCTGTTTGGGACTTTTGCTGCATATATCTGAATGCATGTGAAGCCATTTCTCGTAAATGGTATCTGTTGGATTATAGCATCTCACTGGGGCCTGGGGTCTGTTTGTGATTCAACGTGCACTTCCAGCTACCAGGCTGTTGAAACAGGGCATTCCTTGAGCCCACAGAAAGTAGCCACCTCTGCTGTCTAGTGAATTTGGTGCTCAGGAAGGTTGGTGGCGGTATAGAATTATATTGGCAGTTCTCTTTCTGTTCTCGCCTGCAGGCCAAGCTCAGCTTAGGTAGGAGCAGCTGCCCCACAACACCTTCAGCTTTATAAATGCCACTTCTGGAAGAAAGGATGTTTGGGAGGAGAATATATTGCCCAGGCTGTATTGCTGTCTTCTCTCTCTCTCTTTTTTTTAAAAAAAGACTTTTGATTCTTTCTGTTGGTGGCAATTCTGCCAGTGGCTTTGTTCTGCCCTTAACAATGAACTACTCTGGGTGAACTTGAAGCTCACTTCCCTAGTTCACTGGTAATGTCTGTACAAATAATGAAGAATGGAATCTGAAGATGAAACACAGCTGAGAACGAAAGCTCTTTAAGACTGCACAATAAACATTTGGCCGGTACCCAAAATAAGGGGAAGGGAAGGAGGCCACCTGAAACAAATTGTTTATACGTTCATCAGCTTTCCCATGTTTGGATCTTAACACAATGACCTGAAATGTGTGTTGTGTCAAGTTCCTACTTAGCCATTCCAGCACAATCACTTGTCTTCCACTTCAAAAATTCACCAACAGTGGTCTTGCTTTTAAAACTTTTTTTAGGGTCATCCTTTTGTAAACTTTTTTTGTGTGATAAATGATTTGCTATTAAAGATTGGCTTGAAATGCTAACGTTGACTGATGCTTGCTGCTGGGTGAGGCGTGTGAAGCGATTTTTTTTTTTAAAAAAAACCCTTTTTGACTAGAAAAATGGCCTTAATCTTTGTAAAAAATCTACTTTGGAAAGCAATAGTTTTATTTATTAGTTCCTGTTATTTATTAGTTCTTGGACTTGTTTCGTGTTTCCTTTTTCCATGTGGTTAAGATGTCTTTGTTTTGACAGAGTTTGTGTATCATGTTAAACCTTAAACCAAATATTACCATGCACAAGTAAGTGTTGCCCACTTTACTGTTGCTGGGGAGCACCAGTGAGGAGACTGCTGTTGCACTTGGGATCCTCATAGGCATCTGGTTGGCTACTGTGAAATCAGGATGCTGGCCTAGACAGGCCTTTGGCATGGTGCAGAAGGATCATGATTGCTGCTCCCCACTCACCCTGGGAGAAAGCTAACCAGGGTGTCTGGCTTAGCATTGTGTGCAAACCAGGAATTATGGTTTGTTTTGCTTCCTCCAGAAACCATAATCTGTTACCAAGGTTTGTTTGGAGCAAATGAACTTGGATTTGATGCAACACTCAATTGGGATCATAGTTTGTTTCCTTCCAGAGCAATCTCTTCTGCATAGTAAGCCATGGTTTTGTAGTTTATTGCAAGTGTGGGAAACCTTTGGCCCTTCAGATGCTGCTGAACTACAACTCCCATCATCCTTGGCTATTGGCCATGCTTCCTGGGGCTGATAGGAGTTGGGCTGAGTCTTTTTTGTTGCATTAGCAGCACTTAAGTGAGCTCCCTGGGGTGCAAGCCTAGGCAGTGTGTATGGAGATCCATGCTGCCCAGATGACAAGACCCGCCCCCCTCGGCTGATGTGGTCCAAAGGAAAGCAGAGCAATATGTTTTGCTCCAGCTTGGCTGCAGGAGTTTCCAGAAGGAGGTATACAAGATGTCATCCACTCGCCTTAGGGACTCCACTCTGGATTTGTGTAGAGTTTACTCCTTAGCCTTTTCTGCTTCTGAAGATGTTCCGAAAGGTAGAGGGTAAGGACTGGTTTACTCTTGAAGCCTTTCTCACAAATGAGTATAGCCACAGGACAATGTGATCAGAGTTTTCCTTCTCCTAGAAGGGCTACCTTCCCAGATTGACAAGCCCTATTTGTCCCTCGAGAGCCAGTGTGGTGTAGTGGTTAAGAGCGGTAGACTCGTAATCTGGGGAACCAGGTTCGCTTCCCCACTCCTCCACATGCAGCTGCTGGGTGACCTTGGGCCAGTCACACTTCTTTGAAGTCTCTCAGCCCCACTCACCTCACAGAGTGTTTGTTGTGGGGGAGGAAGGGAAAGGAGAATGGTAGCCACTTTGAGACTCCTCAGGGTAGTGATAAAGCGGGATATCAAATCCAAACTCTTCTTCCCTCTACAGCACATGCAGAAACTTCCTTCTTGACCGTTGGACCCACTATTGCTCTCATCCACTCAATCCACTGAAGCCTGTCTTCGCATGCAGGGCAAGACCTTAACTCATTGAGGGTTTGAGACCCATTGGCTACCCTCACCCAGTTTAGCTGGTCATTTGTTTTTGTTTTTTTTAATAAATTTTTTTATTAAATTTTCACATTTTGTAAAGACAGACATACACACATATAGACAAAGACAACACATATGAAGTTTCATAACCTTACTTTCCTAACCCCAGTTCTTGACCTCCCCCCACCCCCCCTTCATACATCCTAATTCAATTAAATTAACTCAGCAAATTCATATCTCTCATCCTTTGCATATTATTATTGTATATATATATTTTTGAAAAACCTTTTACTTGGCCAGATTTTACTTATCCAATTTTCTTATAAATATTAAAACCTTTTCTAAGGTCGACTCGAGTTCCTTCCATGAATTTCCCTTTTATCTTAAAAATAGATCATAATAATCAAACACAAAAGTCATAAACATTTTTTTAAAAATTCTTTTTCTTTCCCCCCCTCCCCCCAGACCCGGTTTCTGTCCCTTCCCAATGTCCCCATATCCACAAAAACAGTTTTTAGCCTGGATTCCTCACATCTGAGGCCTTTAAGTCCCTGTCAGTCTCTCTTTGCCGATTTTGTTGGTAGCCCTCTTTGTTGGTCCTCGGGTCTCGAGGGAGTTCTAGCTCAGTCTCATCAGAATTTCTTCCATCCAAAGTACTTGATACCAGCTGCTGCAGAAGGTCAGCTAATCCATACTCGAAGAGGAAGCCCCAGTCATATTTCTTGTTTCTTTTAAATTCAAATATTCCAAATGTTCCAGGGGCTTCCTCCCTCCTCTTTCGCATCTTTCGCAGATTTGTAATCCAAGGGTCTTCTTCTTTGTATTCTGACAATGTAGACTTGTGGTTGGTACTCTCCATCTGTACTGGCCCTTGTTCACTCTCCCCCTGTTCCAAAGTTATCTCTTCTGATTCAGCTGCAGATTTTTTCCCAGTCAAGTCCATTGTGCCTTCAGCAGAGTCACTTATTTTAGAGTTCAAGGTTATAAGTTGTTTACTCATAGCCGTAGTCTGCTCCTGCAGCTTTCCCACAAGAAGAAACATTCTTACTATCTCTGCCTGTAATTTTCCATCTGCAGCCATTGTAGTGTTTCAATGTTTCCCCTAGGGGGATTCTGGTTACTTATTAGTCTTTTCCCAATAGTCCTTTACCTTGTTATTTCCCTACTTTGTTTCCAACCACTTTAGTTCAAATATAGCAAATTAAGTCCAGAAAGGTGTTAAATAATAAGGTTTTTAACTTTCGCTGCCCGTTTGACAGCTCCTTTGACAGCTGTCAAACTCCTCGTTCCTTTTTCTCCAGCTCACATAGAGGACACTCCCGGGTCTGGGGAGGTTTAAACAAAAGCTTCTAAAATTCCACTCTTACTCTCCAGCACAAATCTTCTTCTGTCGAATTCGTGCAAATATTATCTTTTACAAAACACCAAAGAAAGAACTCTCCACCTTAGTTCTCCAATCCTTGCTTTAAATTTTCTGTAAGCAGGGGGGTGCGGACTTCCCTTTAGCACATCCCCCGATCGTGCCGAATTCAAGGATAAAAATTTTAAAGTCCAAATTCCAATCTACTCACGGATTAATTAAAGTCCGAATTTCAGGGAAGAAAGTCAGCGGTCTCCGGCCATGGCTCGCGGCTTCGCTCCACTGCAGTAGCGGTCTACTCACAGCACCACGCCGCTCCCCGTACCCTCTCTGTAGCCTTTAAAAAGGCTCTTCGTGGGTCGGGGGGGCGCTTTAGGTGCCTGCCGAGTCACCAGGTCCGCAGGCTTCTGCGCCTGCGGTTTCTGAGGGTCCCCGCGTCGCCGTCGCGGTGAGACCCGTCTGCAACGGAGCCGATTCCCTCCGGAGCTCAGAGGGAATCCGCCATTAACCGGATCACGCTAATCCAGTTTAGCTGGTCATTTGAAGCTGTTTCCAGGGTGTGGCTGCTGTCTCATGCTGACAGCTTCTAGGAGCCACGGTTGAGAGCTGTGTGCAGAGGGAGCAAACCAATGGTGGACAAACTGCCCAGAAGGAGCACGATACGTTCTTCCCCAGAGATACTGCCCCTCCCCTAACACCCCAAGTTCAGCAACATCTGGAGGGCCAAAGGTTCTCCACTCCTGCCTTACTGTGACATGCAAACATGGCCATTGCACCATACAAAAGCTGGAATAAACCGGGTGTGCTTGTGTGTGTGTGATCTCCCCTTTACTTCCTGGATGTTTACAGCGGGATGCTATTGTTTCTCTGTAGTGTAGGACGGATATAATTCCAGGGAGCTTCTCAGAATCGGTGCTCAGATTATGGGAGAAAAATGTAGGCCAGCCCTTAATGAAATCCACAAGTTCCATTTTCCTCCCTCCAATTTTAGCCAAATAATTGTCCCCCGCTCTCCCAATATCCTTGTAAAAACAGTAGCTAAGGGCGTGTGTGCCAGAAAAGGTAAGAGGCCTGGGTCCTTTGGCATTTCTGCTCTGACTTCCCTGCAGCTCAGGTCCCATCTCTTGTTTTCTGTATAGATTTTGCACATCTCTTTCTGGCTAAACCAGCTTTGGTGGTGACTATATTGCAAAGCCACAGTGCAGAGAAGCCTCTTTTGTTTCCTGGCTGGAGCACTGTAGCGAGCGAGCCGTTTGAGAAGCCAAACTCGGAGCAAGTTTAATTGATTCCAATTCTCCCTTTCTGTGTGCCAAAAGTTTCCACGGCACTCTCTGCAGCAACTCCTGTCTCACTTGGGGTTTGCCAGTGCTTCCCTGCTGCTAGATCTGCAAATCCAAAAATGTGTGTGCCAGCTCTCCTAAGGCTTGAATTCTTTTCTAACAGGGAAATGTTTCCTCTCCAAACTTAAATGGGGACCTCTTGTGGCAACTTTGGCAATCCCTTGTACAAACACCAGTGAGTAAGGCTGCACATGGAGGGATTGTCTGTTCAGAAGTTGCACAGAGGAGAAAAAATTTCGGGTTCACTTTTTCTTCTTTCTCATTGGCTGAAGCTCAGACATGCTTGGGAGGCTGGGAGCCTCAATGACGCCCCTTTGGAGGCTTCACTTGGGGCAGAAACCCTGGCTAGACCCCCCCCCCCAGCCCAGCTACAGCTCTGCCTAAGAAGTGCTGGGAATTCTTTTGAGGCATGGAGTCATGGGGTTCCAGGAAAATACAAATCTGTTAGGCTAACTTCTGTGCTAGGTAAATTGTGTGTGTGAAAATATATTCCGATGATATACTGGATCTGCGTGGAAATGAAAACTCCAGGGGGATTCCTGCAATGCTGTTTGTAGTGGGAAACTAACACACAAACAGCCCTTACTGTTTTTCCTCCAAGAAAAAAACATTTTATTCCGAGAAACTCTTTTAATTGGGGGCATGTTTTATTTTGTGAGCTAATCCTTGGTAGGAAATCTAAAAACATTTTTGCAGTGTTTTGAGTTTGCACAATATGTTGGTCTTTCAGCAAGTGGATTCTCATGGGGCTTTGTGCAAAAATCCCCCAATAAGTTGACACCCCCCAAAAAACCCCAGCAGACTTGTTTGCTTGCTTGTAGCCACTTTTTTTTTTAAAAAATACACACTTTCCCCCCATTTTCAGTGGATATCGTTACACTATAAAATGACTTATTTACAAACCAGCTGCTCTCTCTCTCTCTCTCTCTCTCTCTCTCTCTCTCTCTCTCTCTCTCTTTCTCTGTGTGTGTGTGTGCTTTTTAAATCTTTAAATCTCAAGAGCAGGGAGAGACAGCCTTATGTTCTGTGCAGGGCCATTGGCCCATGGAAAAAGCCCACCGGGGGTGCAACTGGTGGTGGGTGGAGCCAGAGCATCGCTCACTCCATGCCACACCCCCAGGGCTGTATCCATGATTCTCTGTCCACGAGTTCAGTGGTCTTCAACTGTTGAATTGAGACCCATGAGTAGGTCATGACCTGATTGAAGGTGGGTCGCAAAAAGAGTATTACCACCTTGCAAAGATATGTGTTAAAAGATTAAGAAATGGGTCCCCAAACGCATGTTTGGCTTAGAAGTAGATACTGGATCTGAAAAGGTTGAATTCTGCTGCACCTAGTACAAAGAGCTCTTGCCCTACATGATGGGTGAATTTTAATGTTGTGCACCAGCGGAATCTGGTGCAACAGCTTTGCTAGCAGAAACTTGTTTTGCACAATTGATTGTGCAACGATGTTACCACAGCAACGCCTTCTCTTGTGCAACAACGTCATTCTGGTACAAAACATTTCACCAGCGTAACATTCGTAAATGCATCGTTTTATTTTTTATGCCCCCTTTCCATAACTAAAACTGTTATGTAGTGAAGTTTCACCCTGGGTCAGCAGGGGGATACTGTATATAGTTTTCACTCAGGTCTGTAGATAGTTTTCACTCAGGTCCACGTCAGTTATTTTAGGCGGGAACTCTGGGCTGTTGTTGCTACAATGTTGACAGCCGGCTGCCTATAAAAGCAGGCTGGCTGAGCTGTTTGCAGTCAGTTCTATTCCAGCTTACAAAATAAAGAGCTACTTGGAGAAATCGCTGTGTCGTCTGCTATGTCAACCCACAACTTAACACTGGCGACGAGGATGGGATCGATGGACATCAGAGCACAGCCAGATGCGGCCAGCCTCTGAACTGAGCTGAATCACTGAGCTGAATCACAGAGCGAAATCACTGAGCGAAATCACTGGACAGAACCAATTCAGAGCTGACTGTTCTGGCTAAGAGCACTGTGTTCCATCCATCGCCCTTCACGCCGGCATCGGAATCATGGCTTCACTTGTGCCTCTACCGCCGTTTGCGCCAGCCTCTGAATCGTGGGACTCCTACCTCGCTCGGTTCGACTGCTACCTCCAAGCCAACGAGCTGACAGCAGTATCAAAGGATCGGAAGCGGGGCCTATTCCTCAGCCTCTGTGGGCCTGAGGTGTTTGAGACAGCCCGAGCATTGGTTGCGCCTGAAGCAGTCCAGGCAACACCATGGGACACGATCCAAGAGAAGCTCCGCAACCACTACGCACCAAAGCCGTCCAAGATTGCTGCCCGCCATGCGTTCTACCACCGGAACCAGGCAGAGGGGGAGTCAATCAACAACTACACCACCGCCCTGCGACAGGCTGCAATGCACTGTGAGTTCCGAGACTTAGACGATGCCCTGATGGATCGAATCGTCTGCGGGGTCCGGGACATCCATCTGCAACGGCGTCTCCTCGCCAAGCCAGACCTCACGCTACAGAAAGCCATTGAGGAGGCTGTGGCCTCAGAAGCTGCTGAACGCTCCGCCCAGGAGATCCGCAAGTCCAGCAGCCCGCGTCTTGCTAGGGAGCCAGTTCCGGTGCATCATGAAGAGGCCAGCAGTGATGAGGCATCCTCCAGTGAAGACGACGACGTGCACCAGACAAAGCGGGAGCGCAGGAAGTTCCAACAGAAGTCCAAGGGCCAACCGGAATGTGCCGGCTGCGGAGGCAACCATTCCCGTGCCAAGTGTTGATTCAGAGACGCCATCTGTAGGAAGTGTTCCAGAAGGGGCCACATCGCTAAGGTCTGCCGATCGGCTCCGTCTGACACCCCCCCTTCATCGACTCGCAAGTCCAAGTCTTCACTCCAGTCTGCCAAGGAAAGTTGTTTCGCTCTCACCAACTGCCGCTGCCCGTCTGGAACCACGATTGGCCAAACCGACTCGCCTACGCGACGCAAGCTGAACGTCACGGTGCTCATTGAAGGAGCTCCATGTGACATGGAGATCGACACCGGGTCTGCCCTGTCCATCGTGTCATGGAGCACCATCAAAAGACTGGTACCCAGAGTGTCCAAAAGGCAACTCGACTCTCACCGCGTACACCTGAGAGACTACCAGGGAAACGACATTCCCGTGGTAGGCGTTGGCCGGTTCCGGATCGCCTTCAAGGATTTTTTGGGCCTGCTCCGGTTGGTGGTGGTCGAAGGTCAGCGGCCAAGCCTCCTAGGGCTAGACTGGTTTGATGCCCTCGGCCTGGAAGTCACCGGCATCAACTGCATCTCTAAAGCAGAGACTGAGGGTCTGGTCAAAGACTTTGCCGAGGTTTTTGACGGCACCTTGGGGCAATATACAGGTACGCCCATCTCCTTTAGCCTTGATCCACAAGTCGCCCCCATCGAGCTAAAGCCACGCCGGGTTCCCTTTGCTCTCAAGGCTAAGGTGGACGAACAACTGGACAAACTGATCGCCCAAGGAGTTTTGGAGCCGGTTGACCACGCCAAGTGGGAAACCCCCATCGTCACGCCTGTCAAGCCAGATGGGTCGGTGAGAATCTGCGCTGACTACAAGTGCACGATCAACAAGGCACTTCAGCAGCACGCTTATCCGGTTCCTGTTGTCCAACACCTGCTGCATTCCCTGGGTGAGGGTAAGGTCTTCGCTAAGCTGGACCTTGCCCAAGCCTATCAACAACTGCCAGTCGATGATGCCACTGCTGAAGCCCAGACGATCGTCACCCACCGGGGGGCATTCCATTGCCGCCGGTTGCAGTTCGGGGTGAGTGTGGCTCCTGGCATCTTCCAAAGCCTTGTGGAGCGTCTCCTGCAAGGGCTTCCGAGCGTGGTACCATATTTTGATGACGTCTTGGTGTCTGCAGACTCACACCAGCAGCTGTTCGAGCGCCTCCGTGCCGTGCTGACCAGGTTCCAAGAGGCCGGGCTCAAGGTAAAGAGGGAGAAGTGCCAGATCGCCGTTCCACAGGTAGAGTTCCTGGGCTATCTTATCAATGCCTCCGGCCTTCACCCGACCACATCCAAGATCCACGCTATCCAGCAGGCCCCCACCCCAAAGAACAAGACGGAGTTGCAGGCGTTCCTGGGGCTGCTGAACTTTTATAACATGTTCCTGCCCCACAAAGCCACAGTGGCTGAGCCTCTTCACCGACTCCTTTGCACTAAGACGCCTTGGGCCTGGGGTCATCGGGAGACGGCGGCCTTCAACGCGGTCAAGGCTCTCCTTTCATCAGACAGTGTGCTGGTACAGTACAGTGAATCCAGGCCGCTGGTCCTTGCCTGCGACACCTCACCTTTTGGCATCGGTGCTGTCCTTAGTCACCGTTTTCCAGACGGAAGAGAAGCACCGCTCGCCTACTTTTCCAGGACGCTATCTCCGACGGAACGGAATTACAGCCAGCTCGACAAGGAGGCACTGGCACTTGTGGCTGGAGTGAAGAGGTTCCATGAATACCTCTATGGCAGGACTTTTGACCTCATCACTGACCACAAGCCACTCCTGGGCCTCCTCGCCGGTGATCGTCCAACTCCACCGGTCCTCTCGCCATGCATGCTGCGATGGACTGTTTTCCTGGCTGCCTACCACTACCGGCTCATCCATCGCCCGGGGAAATCGATGGGCCATGCCGACGCCCTCAGCCGTTGCCCTCTTCCAGCATTTGTGGAAGACCCGGCTCCAGCTTCATCGCTCCTTCTGATTGAGGATCTTCCGGCAGCGCCTGTATCGGCTGCCACTGTGGCCTCCGCGTCTGCCCAGGATCGCACCATCAGCCGGGTGCTCAACTGGGTGTGGAGGGGGTGGCCACAAGGGCCTTTTGCATCGGAGTTCCAGCCCTTCGCAACCAGACAACATGAACTCTCAGCTCATCGCGGCTGTCTGCTGTGGGGAGACCGCGTCGTGATTCCCCAGAGACTCCGTCAGCGCGTCCTGAAGGCTCTGCACGTTGGCCACCCGGGAATTGTCAAAATGAAGGCGTTGGCTCGGTGTTACGTCTGGTGGCCTAATATGGACGATGCCATCACTGCCTGGGTGTCCGCCTGTCAAGAGTGCCAAGAGTTGAGGCCTGCACCACCGGCAGCTAAGGGACACACCTGGGAGACGCCAAAGACACCCTGGTCGAGGGTGCACATCGATCTGGCTGGCCCCTTTCACGGCCGGACCTTTATGGTAGTGGTGGACGCCTATTCCAAATGGCTGGAGGTCGCCCTGATGCCCTCCACCACTCCTGAAGCTGTCATCCGGGTGCTGCGAGGCCTGTTTGCAACGCATGGGTGTCCTGATGTCCTTGTCTCTGACAACGGACCGCAGTTCACGTCAGGCACGTTTGAGCGGTATCTTTTGGGACTGGGCATCCGCCATGCCCTAACGGCACCCTTTCATCCATCCAGCAACGGGCAAGCGGAAAGAATGGTGCGCTCGGCAAAAGAGGCACTGGCGCGCCTGGACCGGGGAGACTGGCATGAGCGGGTCGCCGAATACTTGTTCGTGCAACACATCACCCCTCATGCGGCCACAGGGCGGAGTCCTGCTGAACTGCTTATGGGCCGCCGCCTCAGGTCACCGCTCGACCGGCTACACCCGGACTTTGCCGTGGCTGAACCCCCAGGCTGTGCCAACGCGCCACGGTCATTTGTCCCAGGAAACCAGGTCTTTGCCCGGAACTATGTGGGGGACATTCCTTGGGTGCCAGCCACAGTAGTGGGGGTCACTGGACCTCGCTCGTACCAGGTGGCACTCGAAGACGGACACTTGTGGCGACGGCACATAGACCAGCTTAGGTGCAGGGTTGGGGACTTGGACACTACCGAGGTGCCCCCAACTGCGCTTGCGGCTCCAGAAGAGACACGTACAGATGGCGAGGCCCCACCTACACCTCCCTCGCAAACTGCCAGCGTGGAGCCGAACCAAGCCGCTTCAGAGGGTCTGCCAGACTTACCACAGACTCAGACCACTCCACTTGCGGAGGCTCCACCCACAGCAGCGGATCCAGGGGAGTTGGTTCCAACGCCACCTAGGGTCGCACCACAGCCTCAGCAAGAACTGTGTGGCCCTCCGGACTTGGCTACCAGTCCCCGGCGGTCTGGCAGAGTTCCCAAGCGCCCAACTTATTTAAAGGACTATGTTGTTGGACATGTATCACTGTTGGTCTAAGTATGGGAAATGTAACCGATATGCTTTTGTGCCTAATTGAACCATTACGCGTAGTGCTGTATATAAGGAAACCATTACGATTGTAACTAACGCCTTATCTCGGTGGGGAGGGGTGTTATGTAGTGAAGTTTCACCCTGGGCCAGCAGGGGGATACTGTATATAGTTTTCACTCAGGTCTGTAGATAGTTTTCACTCAGGTCCACGTCAGTTATTTTAGGCGGGAAGTCTGGGCTGTTGTTGCTACAATGTTGACAGCCGGCTGCCTATAAAAGCAGGCCGGCTGAGCTGTTTGCAGTCAGTTCTACTCCAGCTTACAAAATAAAGAGCTACTTGGAGAAATCGCTGTGTCGTCTGCTATGTCAACCCACAACTTAACAAAAACCATGCTCAAGGCAGCTTACAATGCAAAAAATAAAAATACAAACATAACAAAAGTAGTCATAAATTATGATCAGAGCTCATCAAAAAGTACACAGCCCAACTGAACAATTTCCACATGAATTGTAGGAGTTATAAGTAAAAAATAAAAAAGCAGCAATACTCCCCCAAAACAATACCCAGATGTTGCACCCACCCCAATCCCTGAGCGACAAAGAGACCCCAGGGGTTCCAGCACTTAACCAGTTTTTGTTTTTCATGGAATCAAAGTTAATTGATGGATTTATTCACACACACAACCTGAGCACAGCATCATCCCATGTGCTCTACATTTTTGTAGAGCTGTGAAGAAGAAAGAAGACATGGCCCTGTTCCAAAGCAGTAGCTGAACCAGAATAAAGAAGGGAAATGGGCACAGATCCAGTTCCGTGGCATGTTTCCCCCCCTAGAAAAGTAAGAAAATACAGGCAGCAAAACTTAGATTAGATCAACAGTGGTGAAAGTTCCTAAATTATTTGTATAGGGACACAAGAATGGCTTTGTAGAAAAGGCCCTGCGTTACACACCAGAGTTCACATGGTAGACCGAGGAAACAATATACATTACAGTCATACCTCGGAAGTCGAATGCAATCCATTCCGGAAGTCCGTTTGACTTCAAAAATATTTGGTAACCAAGGCATGGCTTCCAATTGGCTGCAGGAAGCTTCTGCAGCGAATCAGAAGCCACGGAAGCTGCACTGGACGTTCGGGTTCCAAAGAACATTCACAAACCGCAACACTCACTTCTGGGTTTGCAGCATTTGGGAGCCAAAACGTTTGAGTCACAAGATGTCCGTCAACCAAGGTACGACTGTACATTACTTCCTTACTCCTATGATGAGGGGGAGTGGCCAAGCTTAGCCTGGGAGGACAGCTTACTCTATGATATTAACTACTTCATGCATTAATTAGATGTAAGCATTTTGGTTATATGAGGCTGGTGGTCCCACATATTGAGGTTTTAACATTGAAAACCATACAGTGCATCTTTTCTGTATATCGGTAGTCAGGTGAAGTGTATACATTTGAAACAAGCCAGTGAAATGGACTTGTAAGTAACTGTGGCGTCTGCTTTGGGTGGAATATTCTCTGCCGTTCAGAGATCTTCTCTTGTTTTGCTACAAAGTGAGAAAAAGCAGATGAGTTGCTAATCTTCCTGTGTGGCACTGACTTGCTTTGACAAAGCCCAGCTGTGTGACACTGGCGAACTTAGCCAATTAAACTTCATTAGCCTCAATGCTCTGTAAGCCTTGCCTCCACGGTGGTATCGCAGCAGCACCTTCAGAGTAAAGAAGTTATTATCCGTGCTCAGGTTGTCTTCAGGCTGAGATAAAGTGGTGCCCCGAAGTGCACAAAAATAGAAGAAAATCTGAATGAAATCCATGGGACTGAGCAGCTGAAATGCATCTGGCAGAAAATTATCTCGTAACTGGTCTTCGCTAGGGTATGTCCATCTCCCCAAGATTGATTGTTATCCATTTTTTAAAAAAGATATTTATTAAGGTTCAACAATTACAAGTAAAAGCAAAACAGACAATAATAATAAGAGGGGGGGGGAAGTTACAATACTTCAAAACTATAAAGAAGATACAATACTAAAAAGAAAAATGAAAAACAATACAACTTAACAATAACATTTAAAAACACTAACATCCAGTATTTTCGTATCTTTATCTTTCATTTACTTATTTCCTTGACTTCCTCACGCCTCCCTTTTTGTATTCTAATTCATAATTGTTTCAGCAAGTCCTTTCCCTCTTTCTCAGATTTTGTTCCATAAATTTATCTTAACACAATTTAACCTTGAATTTTTCACTTTAACCCATTAACAATCCAATTTAACTTAATTCTTTACAACCTTTCTGCTAAGACCATGTAAATTCACTCCAGCATCTTCTAACATTCATTAATTTTACAATATTTTTAAAATATACTTAAATTTTTTTCCAATCTTCTTCCATCGACTTTTCTCCCTGGTCTCGGATTCTACCCGTCATTTCCGCCATTTCCATGTAGTCCATCAGTTTCATCTGCCATTCTTCCCTGGTAGGTAGGTCTTGCGTCTTCCAATACTTTGCAATAAGTATTCTTGCTGCTGTTGTGGCATACATAAAAAACGTTATTTCTTTCTTTGGCACCAACTGGCCGACCATGCCCAAAAGCAAGGCCTCTGGTTTCTTCAGAAAGGTATATTTAAATACCTTTTTCATTTCATTATAGATCATCTCCCAGAATGCCTTAATCTTTGGGCATGTCCACCAAAGGTGAAAAAAAGTACCTGCTGTCTCCTTACATTTCCAGCATTTATTGTCAGGCAAATGGTAAATTTTTGCAAGCTTGACTGGTGTTATGTACCACCTATAGATCATTTTCTTTAAATTCTCTTTTAAGGCATTGCATGCCGTAAATTTCATACCAGTGATCCATAACTGTTCCCAGTCAGCCATCAGGATATTATGTCCCACATCTTGTGCCCATTTAATCATAGCAGATTTCACCATTTCATCTTGAGTATTCCATTTCAACAGCAGGCTATACATTCTTGACAAATTCTTATCTTTAGAGTCTAACAGTTCTGTTTCCAGTTTTGATTTTTCCACTTGGAAGCCTATTGTTTTGTCCAAATTATATGCCTCCATTATTTGATAATAATGGAGCCAATCTCGCACTCTGTTTTTTAATTTTTCAAAACTCTGCAATTTTAGTCTGTCTCCCTCTTGTTCCAAAAGACTGAGCAGCTGAAATGCATCTGGCAGAAAATTATCTCATAACTGGTCTTCGCTAGGGTATGTCCATCTCCCCAAGATTGATTGTTATCCATTCAGTGCCCTTGCTAGGTGGTGTCCACCACTGTATTTGAATACAGTGGTACCTCTGGTTACGTACTTAATTCGTTCCGGAGGTCCGTTCTTAACCTGAAACTGTTCTTAACCTGAAGCACCACTTTAGCTAATGGGGCCTCCTGCTGCTGCTACGCCGCTGCTGCACAATTTCTGTTCTCATCCTGAAGCAAAGTTCTTAACCCGAGGTAATATTTCTGGGTTAGCGGAGTCTGTAACCTGAAGCGTATGTAATCCGAGGTACCACTGTATCTGTGTTTTGGGATGCTGCTCTGAGCATCTTTTTGGTGGTAGAGTAATATGTGCATGTAAAAATAAAGATGTATCTGCAGGGCCCTGCAACAAAATGTTGCAGTGTGGAGTTTGCTCCCTTCCTCAAGTTTTCTACCACCCTCACCTCAAGCCGCATTCTGTGCACACTAAGTGTACTCTGGACAACACTGCACTGCTCTTGTAAGCTACTCAGAACCTTTCTTGTATTCAGTGTGAACTACAGTTCACTGCAATTGTTGGTCACTCTCTTCCTGCCCCTTTCAAACTGCAATTTGGGGACAAACACATTCATTTGCTTTGGGATTTGCATTAGTCGTGTGTGTGTGTGTGTGTGTGTGTTTAAAAAATGCTACACACGAACTTGGCTATACAGTGGTGCCCCACAAGACGAATGCCTCGCTAGACGAAAAACGCGCAAGACGAAAGGGTTTTTCGTTTCTTGAGTTGCTTTGCAAGACGAATTTCCCTATGGGCTTGCTTTGCAAGACAAAAACGTCTTGCGGGTTTGCTTCCTTTTTCTTAAAGCTGTTAATACCCGGGGAATCCGTGCTCCGCAAGACGAAAAAATCGCAAGACGAAGCAACTCGCGGAACGAATTAATTTCGTCTTGCGAGGCACCACTGTAGCATGAATGCTGCTACCTTCTGCATTTTTGCAGGGTGGGGGGGGATGTGAACACACTTGTTTCCTGAAAGCATCATGTTTGAAAACTGCTGTGCTAGATGAAGAATTATTTTGGATGAGTGTTCAGCTTCTGAAGTGTTAAAAGCAAATCAAAGCTTACGTTCACATGACGGTATCCCAGTGGCAGGGTGTGCATTCATGCTGCTCCTCGTTTATTTTGATTTATTTCAGTCATATCTTTTACCCGCATTTTAATGAAAGCGTTTTCAATGTGGCTTTTACAGCAGAGTATCTCAAACAGTAAAAAAAAACAAGGCGAAACAATGCTATAGGCTAGTAATGAAAATAAAATTAAAGCAAGGGACTAAACAGCAATAAATCAATAAAAACAGCCAGTGGATAAAAGCAACATAAATATGCTGTGTTAAAAGGGCTTGAGCAAATGAAACTGTTTTGATTTGGCAGTCAAACACACAGTAGTGGGGACTCATTCCCCATGATGCTAGCAATGTCATGGGCGCAGTCTAATAGGTTCTCTCAACACTCGCAATACCGTTTTCTGTACTGTCCTCCCAAATGCAGCAGCTTTCGTAGCTGGGTGAAAAAATTGCATCGCCCCCGCCAATGTACATGACATTGGTGTTTTTCTTTTAGCTGTGGAAACAGGTTATTCCTGCAACAGAACTATCTCCTGCAACAGCACTTAACAATCAGCCTGTTTAGGGAAGTTTTTAATGTTTGAAGTTCTATTCAAACTTGACATGAGCCAACAGTGTGACGCGGCAGCTAAAAAAGCCAATGCAATTCTGGGCTGCATCAATAGGAGTATAGCATCTAGATCAAGGGAAGTAATAGTGCCACTGTATTCTGCTCTGGTCAGACCTCACCTGGAGTACTGTGTCCAGTTCTGGGCACCACAGTTCAAGAAGAACACTGACAAACTGGAACGTGTCCAGAGGAGGGCAACCAAAATGGTCAAAGGCCTGGAAACAATGCCTTATGAGGAACGGCTAAGGGAGCTGGGCATGTTTAGCCTGGAGAAGAGGAGGTTAAGGGGTGATAGGATAGCCATGTTCAAATATATAAAAGGATGTCACATAGAGGAGGGAGAAAGGTTGTTTTCTGCTGCTCCAGAGAAGCGGACACGGAGCAATGGTTCCAAACTACAAGAAAAAAGATTCCACCTAAACATTAGGAAGAACTTCCTGACAGTAAGAGCTGTTCGACAGTGGAATTTGCTGCCAAGGAGTGTGGTGGAGTCTCCTTCTTTGGAGGTCTTTAAGCAGAGGCTTGACAACCATATGTCAGGAGTGCTCTGATGGTGTTTCCTGCTTGGCAGGGGGTTGGACTCGATGGCCCTTGTGGTCTCTTCCACCTCTATGATTCTATGATTCTATTCTGTTTTTAATGTTCTGTTGAAAGCCGCCCAGAGTGGCTGGCGTAGAAATAATAAATTTGTTGTTGTTGTTGTTATTATCAAGCATTTTTCCATACAGTGGTGGTGTGCAAACATACTATGGGGGAGAGGAATGACATTTCTTCAGTGGGTATGGCGCATAAAACCTTTGAGTTCCGAGTTCATCCTCTCTCTCTCTCTCTCTCTCTCCCTCTCCCCCTCTCCCCCTCCCGCAGCCCTTTTGACACTGAAAGCCTCGTCTTGTCTCCTGGATCTGCCTCCAAGTTTTCTGTGGGGAGCAGGAAAAACTCCATATACAGCTGGACCCCACCAAACACCCCCAGCTTCCGAGAGAAATATTACCTTGTAAGTATGAGCGAGATGCAAAGAGCTTCTGCGCTCAAGCGCTTACCCTCCCAGCCACTTTTGCAGTGTGTCATGACAAGCCTACAGGAAATTGTCCCACTTGCTGAAATGTATCGGGGAAAGGAAAACAAAAGTACGCTCAGTTAGCAGCCTCTGATAAATGAGTGTCAGCTCCACAATATACTAGTCTTTTCTGGCTCTCCTCAGACAGGAGCCATGCCGTTTAGAACTGCTGCTAATTAATGAAATGAAGATGTAAAGCACCAAGGGCCTTCAAGGAGCTGAAGAAGCTTCTGGTGAGGCGGGAAGACTGAAAAACAATGGGTTAGGGGTGGAATTCCATGTACGTTTACATGGGGGTTACGTTCTGAGGCACCACGCCTTTAAGTGAAATGGTGTATGTTGGGAACACAATTGCAAAAGCCTGCAAACACCCTCTAAACCTCTGGAAACCCTTTGAAAAACAAAACCCTGAGGGGGGAAAACAAAAAAATTCACCAAACTCCACCACAACTGCTCCCTTCTTGCTCAAATTCCAACGCTCCACAGGCCTTAAACATCTGTACAAAGGCTTGTGGGATTGCTGGGCGCTGTTTCTGTGCCATTTTTGTGCGATTTTAGGGTCATTTCTGCCCTTTTCTGTGCCACCTACAGGTTTGCTGCAATGCATGCAAGTGCAATTGTGCATGTCTTGAACATGCACAAATGGGATGTTGCCTGTAGTGCTAAGTGGGGCATGTGCACAGGAGATGAGGGCCACTTGAGCAATGAGATGTTCCCCACCCCACCCCATCCTCTGCCCATGCTCCCCCAATTCTCCAGTGTGGTGTAGTGGTTAAGAGCGGTAGACTCGTAATCTGGTGAACCGGGTTCGCGTCTCCACTCCTCCACATGCAGCTGCTGGGTGACCTTGGGCTAGTCACACTTCTTTGAAGTCTCTCAGCCCCACTCACCCCACAGAGTGTTTGTTGTGGGGGAGGAAGGGAAAGGAGAATGTTAGCCGCTTTGAGACTCCTTTGGGTAGTGATAAAGAGGGATATCAAATCCAAACTTTTCTTCTCCAGAGCAGATTTAGGGAACGTGGGGGAAAGAGGAGAGGGTGGAAGAAGTCCCGTTGTACAAGAGAACCTCATTCCACATGCACAACAAGTTAGTTGAATCCCTCCCTGGATGAGTAATTTTGCAATTGAGGGACATGGTGCTGGGAGAGCTCAGCCTCTAGAGAGGAGAACTGAACTTAACACTGGAAAAATGAGAAACTGAGAGAAAATGAATTGCTCAGTGTAGCCGTTGTTCAGAGATGATGGGAGTTGAGGTTCATCAATGTCTGGAAGGTTGCAGGTTCCTTTTAGGAGTTGCGCTTACTATGTGCTGTAGAAAGGCACTGATTGCGTAGTTCCACCTCTCTCTTTGCCTCAGTCTGTTTTGCAGCAAGGGAAAAAACAAGCAGATATCAGGGATGAGGCCCGAGATCCCTGCATCCTGAGCTACTTGGCCGACTGCGATTTCGACATGAGTCTGAGGAGCACCAGCCACAGCCTTACGGAGACAACAGAAGGCAGCTCGTTCAGCTCAGAAGACCTGAAAGGGGCAGAAAGCAGGAACGTGACACCACCTTCGAATCAGAGGGCGCTGCCCATGCCACTGACTATCCTACAAGATTCTTGTGTGGCAGGAGAGCAGCAGGACCTTCTGCTGTGCCAAACTCCCAGCCGCAGGACTCTAGACATCCTACAAGAGACCACCCATGCTGACCCCGCTCTCGCCATACCAACGCGCCCACTGGATCAGGAGAAAGTGAGGGGCAAGTCCACCGTCCGGGACAGGAGTAACCATTTAGTACAGCAAAGGAAGGTCCTCTCTGTTGGTCGAAGAGGATTGAGAGGCAATTCTGACGTCAGAGGTGGTAGAAGAACTAAGTCAATTGAGAAGACACTTCAGGAAGTGTTGCTTTTGTTGAAATCCCAGCATCCGAGCCCTATCCAACTGGAGGAATTGGAATACCAGCTTTTTTGCATCCGGGGCAAATTAAAGGTAAAGAATTGTTGTCAATTTTTAGCTCTCTGTACTTATCTTTTCTACTCCTAGATTCCCAAAGATGGCAAGAATGTTTGCACAGACATATGGATTATGCCCGAGCCATGCACAGGGGTGAAAATGTTCCTAGAGAATGCACCCTAAAGCAGGTCTGGGGAATCTGGCTTTCTAGATATTATTGAGAGCCAGTGTGGTGTAGTGGTTAAGAGCGGTAGTCTCGTAATCTGGGGAACCGGGTTCACATCTCCGCTCCTCCACATGCAGCTGCTGGGTGACCTGGGGCCAGTCACACTTCTTTGAAGTCTCTCAGCCCCACTCACCTCACAGAGTGCTTGTTGTGGGGGAGGAAGGGAAAGGAGAATGTTAGCCACTTTGAGACTCCTTAAAGGGAGTGAAAGGCGGGATATCAAATCCAAACTCTTCTTCTTCTTCTACTCGTAATCTGGGGAACTGAGTTCGCGTCTCCGCTCCTCCACATGCAGCTGCTGGGTGACCTTGGGCTAGTCACACTTCTCTGAAGTCTCTCAGTCCCACTCACCTCACAGAGTGTTTATTGTGGGGAAGGAAGGGAAAGGAGAATGTTAGCTGCTTTGAGACTCCTTTGGGTAGTGATAAAGCGGGATATAAAATACAAACTCTTCTCTTCTTATTGGACTATAACTCCCATCATCCCTGACCATTGGCCATGGTGGGTTGGGGCTAATGGGAATTTGGGAAATCAGGGTGGTAGTGCTGGAATATTCACTGGTGATATCTGTGCTACTGATAGCCCATGGGGATGAAAAGGGTTTCTACTGAAAAGGAAATGCAACTCATTTTGCATTTTCCAACAGCCGAAAAAGTACCAACTGAAACACTCCTCTGTGGAGAGCTTGATGGTTGAGACAGTGCTGGAAAGCTTTGACTTCCTCAATGCTGACGGCAGTGCGGATGAACTGTCATCCCTCGGGAGTGTAAGGACCCGCAGTACCAGGTAAGGCCTTCTATATAAATTTGCAACCTTCTTTCCCTATCTGCAGAAATGCTGTATATACACAGCCCTGCCTCTGAGAGGTTAGAAGACTGTGAGAAAGAAGAGTGATGGCCCAACAGGGCTAGATTAAATAATTATGCTGCCTATAGTATTGAGTCGAGAGAGCCTTCATGCTCTACCAACCACTCATCTACCAAATGTGCTACTCTGATAGCTTCCCAGAAGCTTCTGCTTGACCACTCTTGACAAGCAAGGTGCTGGAGTGGATGGATTGATGAACTGATCTAAACAGCCTTGGCCCAGTATTCCTGAAGGAGCGTCTCCACCCCCATTGTTCTTCCCGGACACTGAGGTTCCAGCGCTGAGGGCCTTCTGGCAGTTCTCTCACTATGAGAAGCAAAGCTACAGGGAACCAGGCAGAGGGCCTTTTCGGTAGTGGCACCTGTCCTGTGGAACACCCACCCATCAGATGTCAAAGAGATAAACAACTACCTGAGATTTAGAACCATCTGAAGGCAGCCCTGTTTAGGGATGTTTTTAATGTCTGACATTCTAATGTATTTTTAATCTTTTGTTGGAAGCCGCCCAGAGTGGCTGGGGAAACAAATAATAAATTATTATTATCATTACCCACCAGGGTTCTTCTGATGTTCTGTTCTTATGCTCCTTTCACTGAATTCCTTTGTATCACTGGAATCTGATCCCAGATCATAACCCAGAGGAAGCATTGACCATATTTCCTCAGTAAGACAGGGCTTGGTTCACCACTTATCCCCCTGCCACCGTGCTTTATTTTCATTCTATTAATTATTTGCTTCCTTATCCTTGTCCTTAGCACCAGCAGCTACAGCAAAGCCACACTTCCATCCCTGGGCTATGATACCAAAAGAGAAAAGAAGGAGTTAACCACAGGCAGTGATGACCTAGATACACTTCTGGAAGCTCATCTGCAGTTTTGCAGAGCTCTTCTGCAGGTGGGGAATTGTGTTTGATTGCTTTCTCTTTTCTTTTTTTAAAAAAGGGGGAATTGGAGTCTTATTACTATGATTAATCTCACGGAACGGGAGACACAGGACAGTCGGTCTTTGGAGAGAAGATTGTATTGTTTTAATGAGCACAATCAGCAAACATTTGAACCGGTTGTCATGAGTTGGGATTGGCAGGAGAAACTCAAGTTAGTTCTCATTCAATGGCGAACCTACCTGATTCACACTTTCTGAAGCAATATGCAAACCCAAACACAGCCATCCTTTGAAATTCTCACTTTTCCGAATTTTGCCTTGTAGGTCTCCATGGCATGTGTTCAGGAATGCATATACTAAGGCAACGTGTGTATGCAAATGTACATATTGGGGAAGATAACATATACAAACGGGAAAATCCACTTTGCAAAAATGTGTATTGTTGCATACTAATTAGGAGAAATTCTCACTTTAAAAAATGCTGATGAACCTTCGTGAGAACTTGAAGAAAAAAATCACAACCTGATGTGGAAATGTAGATAACTGAACTTAAGGCTGGGAAAAAGAGACTGGGAGAAACCAAAATTGAGAGATTGCTGCATCCCTGTGACTCATGTGTAAGAAGAAGCTCTGCTAGATTAGATCAAAGGCCATCATCCTCTTTCCCCAAAAGATGCTTCTTGGGAAGCCCACTAACAAGACAGGGAAGTAATGGCCGTCTTGTGCATGCCTTGGAAGTCTGACTTTTTTGTGTAATTGGAACTCTGACTTTCCCTTTTCTCATCTGATGACAACAGAACCGGACAACCCTAGGTATTTTTCAGGTTGGCTTGCAGCCCTATCCCTGCATCTTTTGAACATATGAAGCAGCCTTTATGCTAGTTTGGACCACTGGTCCATCTAGCCCGGTACTGTCCATTCCAGGGGTAGCCAGCATGATGGACCACAACTGCCACTATTACTGACTGCTGACCATGCTGGTTGGGGTGATGAAAGTTGGAGTCCAACAACTTCTAAAGAGCATCGCCACATCGAAAGGGCTACCTCTGGCCCAGTCTCATTGGCAGCAGCTCTTCAGGATTTCAGGCAAGGGGTCTTTGTCGACATGCAGAGGGACGGGAGACTCTTATTTGGCGCTCTGGTAAAAACAAAACAGACACCCACCCTCTTTTAAATCTGCTTTCCTAATACATGCACGTCAGACTATTTGCAACCGATAGTTATGTTTCCAGGGCCTGAGCAGAAATTCTCAGGAAGCCTTTGAAGGCACTTCCAGATGTTGACTTCCCTGGGGACATGACTACCCAGTGCAGAGCTGAACAAGGAAGCACTGTGATGATTGTGAGGTCCCGGGTAACTCTGCCACACAGGCTGACTTCCAAAAAGTCTCTGCTCCTGGCTATATCTCTCAGCAACTAGGCCCCTTCCAGCTCCATTGATTGCTGGCTGTGCTGTATCTGAGAACAGGGCAGCCAGCTGCTCCTTCTTTCATGCTGATCATCCTTATACAGTAGTAGCAGTCAGGAGTGGGAAGAGCACAATTCACATAGGAGAGAGAGAGAGAGAACGATTTTTGGAAGAACCCTGAAGCCTTAGACTCCCAAAGGTTCTGTTAATGCTTACTCATGAACAGATCTTCTGGCTAAGAACCATTCTCAGTCAGCAGATGTTCAATGCTCCATACAATGTCTGTTGAGATACTACAAGGAAATGCCTTCTGGTGAGAACTCATTATTTTCAGCTGTAAATGTGGAGGCAGAGCATCCCAGACAGGGGTAGGGCCAGTGTTACAGTCTTGCTCCCCATCCTCATTCAGTTATGAGGTATGGGGGTGGGAAGTTAGAATAAGGCTCCAATAGCAAACCTATTTATTCATTTGTGTCAACTTAATATTGAGCTAATCTCAGCTCACTAGTGAGTGTGCTTATATAGTTTGCATGTTTGCCAAGGTATTTGTTGCCAGTGTTGGGGTTTCTGTGTCAGTTTCTGCTGTGCATAGGCCCTTTTACAGGAATTTTCGCACGAGGACGTATCTTGTTTGCACTGGCCTTTACGACCAGCTTTGGATTGCAAGTGAGAATGGAGTGATCTGTCAGTTCCAGTTTGATGGGAAGTTTTGCTTCTACACATGACTCTGGCTAAACCATTTTAAGCTGAGACATTCCTTCATCACCCTAGAATGTTCAG
Source organism: Podarcis cretensis (assembly GCF_951804945.1). Lineage (NCBI taxonomy): Eukaryota > Metazoa > Chordata > Lepidosauria > Squamata > Lacertidae > Podarcis > Podarcis cretensis. The sequence continues at coordinate 19,564,651 of NC_137175.1, forward strand.
TCCACATTGAGTTCATGAGACATTGCATCCTGACCTGTTCTTAGTGCTTGGTTGACCACATCTACGGATGATTGCTATATATTAATCACTAGTAATAGTTTAAGTCTTGCTATATCAATCACTAGTAAGAGTTTAATAAGGAGGTTTTCACACCTGTCCAATTCTGTGTTCCCTTTCCCAACCTTTAATCTATTGATGATTAATGCCTATATGCAACCTTTGCATTGTTTGCATTGTATTTGTGTTGACCAATCAGCAACAAGCACATATGTGGCAATGCTGTAATATTCAATAAAAGGGACTCCCCGAGACATGCTCGAGAGGATGCCTCCCAGATTACACTTGTCATTCGTCTGTCGTTTATTTCAACCCAACACCAGTTCCCTCAGTTTCTCATTTTCCCAGTCTTAAGATTCAGTTCTCTCCATTTGCATGGCAGTTTGCAAATTGTTTTCTTCTAATAATCATATTTTTATATGCAGCTTTGAGTTATATACACATTTCTGCAAGCAGTTTCCCCAAATTTAATGCATCCTTGTGTGTTATTTTCACCTGTGTGTTCAATTTTTATATCCACATTTTCACCTAATTTTTGGAAACATTGGTTGGATGCAGAATTGCATTGCAGAAGTCGGATAAGTGCAAATTTAGAAGGATAGCTGTGTTTGTTTCAATTCTCATATTGTTTTGGAAAAATGCAGATTTGTTAGATTCACCTGTAAATGCGAAATGAACGAAAAAGCCTTAATTGCAGCCCAAGAGCTGCGGTATTGCAAGAGTCCTCTTTGCGCATTTCTCTGTGGTCCATAATATTGGCAGCTGCTTATCGGCATGCACTACAACAACACAGTAATTTCAAAAGGAAGGAAGTGGCTTTATTCATATCCATGCTCAGCGGAGTGCAATTAACTCACAGCTGTTGGGTTGCATTTGACAATGTGTGTCCCAGCCGCAGCGGTGGGAGGCAGGTGTTCTCCCTCATGGCCCTGGGAAAGTTTTGGATCATGTGCAGATGAACTTGGCTGCTTCGTTGCTTAGTATACAACCCTGAGCAGTAGCCTCTTTACTCCTCCCTTCTTTTGCTTCCAGAAACTTGTCCTGCCAAACCTAGCTCCAGTTGTCCAGCAGAGCCTTTTGGAAGAGGTGTCACAACAGAAACACGTTCTGGAGATAATCTCTGCTCTGGCTGCTCCTGTGCCGCGGAACCTGACTTCTGTGGAAGAGAGTAAGTTATGAGATGTCCAAAACTTTAAGGTGTGGAACAGACACTCCCAAGAATCCTCTGTTTTTCAGCCCCCGTTTAGCAGGAGGTGGGGATGGAGGACCTGTTATGACCAAGGGCTGCATTCGCTTGTGGCTAACATTCAAGGAGCCAGTGGGATCAAAGCAAAAGTGGGTGGAATAACCCCACACAGTTTCTCACACACATCCCAATTCACATACCTGCATGTGCACAGCTGGACACTAACACCAACAAATGCATTCCTACATGATCTGTGCATCTGTTCTTAGACGTATAGCACACACCCATTCTCACTCCCCCCATCTCTCAACTTCCCTGTTGAACTACAGCTCCTATCATTCCAGGCCATTGGCCATGTTGACAGGGCTGATGGGAGTTGGAGTCCAGCAACACCTGGAGAGCCACAGGTTCTTGAATTCCTTCCTTAACCAAGTGCCACTCCTTCAAATAGATCTTCCACTTCTAATGGCCTCCCAGCTCTCACTTGCGTGCAAAACAAAAAGTCTGCATTGGACATATCACTCCCCCGCCCCGCATACTTTTGCACGTCATATGTGACTCAAACTCTCAAGAAGGCAGATATTGATCTGGGAGCTTGGGATCAAGCTTTTATTGAGATTAGTAAAATGCTAGTGGAGTGATTTGGTGACATATGCATCCATCTACGTATCCCTGTCTGTGCATATTTTCCTTTTGGCGTGTATACTGATTAGCACAGGCTCAATTTAGGCTTATTATTTTATACACCTATACCTATACCTATACCTATATATATATATATATATGTGTGTGTGTGTGTGTGTGTGTGTGTGTGTGTGTGTGTGTGTGTGTGTATAGGTATAGGTATAGGTGTATAAAATATATATACACACACACACACACACACCACCTGTAGGTCTCAGGGCATTTCAAAAGGATAAAAAAAAAATACACATTCAAAATAAAAAAATAACAACCCAATAACAGCCCCCCCCCCCCCCGATTTTAAAAGGGCATTGGAACATTTTTGCCTGGTGCCAAAAGGTGTATAATGAAAGTAAACCTCCTTGGGGAGAGCATCCCACAGATGGGGTAGCCACTGCAGAAAAGGCATACCTTCTGGTATTTCACTTTTAACTTGCAAATGAGTTTCAGGCCCCTTGCTGACATTCATATTATTTTTTTTGCAGTCATTCAAAAAGCTAAGAAGCAGAAGCGCTGCCTGAAGATTTGGAGTGAGTGCACCGAGCGGGGGAGCATTTTATTCTGTCCGGCGGAGAGATTTTGGAACCCTTTGAAATACATACTGATGTTCAAAACGAAAGAGAACTATCAAGGACACATAGAAAAAGGTAATACCTGTCTACCCCGGGTGCATGAGATGCGCGATTGTATTTGTGCCTTTGCTTGTGATTGCCCAGTGTTGATCACTTTTAAAACTTGGCAGCTGTTTTGGATTTCAGTTAATCCAAAGCGGTGCAATGATTAAAATATCCACTGACTGATTAAAAGGAAAATGTATTCATTTATAAAAACGTAATCTGTGTAATAATAATTCTTCAGCATTTATAACTTGCCCCATTACTGCATTCACAATTTCAACTTCCTTAAAAAACAACATCACAGCATTATTGTTTAGTTCTGAATGCATTGAGGATAGGCTTGAAAGTGTTTAGGTAATAGTGGTTACACACAAAATATTGATCTAGATGCACATTTGTTTTGATCCAGCAAGGCTCTTCTTATCTTCCAATGTATAGGAGGAAATTCAAAAATCCAAGCCCTGGCCATCTCTAGATAGAACTGCTTGCCTCACGTTTATTTCGTTTAAAACATCCCGCGCCTCATTTCTATACACCCCCATTCAGTTTTGCAGGTGTTCCTGGAGCAGATAGTTGGAGGCAGTCTGCTCTTTCCCTCAACGGATCTCCCAGCTGAATCAGTGACATTATTCCAGTTTTACAGCTACCTGGAGAAGCACCACGTGAACAATTTGGAAAAACACCTGGCCAGATTTGCTAAAGAAGGTAAATGAATGGCTGGCGAGATTTGAGATAGGGTGAATCTCCAAAGCCCACCACTGGCTGTTGGATATTGAAATGGTAGCTACTTGAGAGACCGTCCTGTCCCTTGAGCTGTACCAAGCAGGTTACTGTGTTCTGTAGGAGAGTTTCCCTTTCAAGTCCCAAGGCTAGCAGAAGCTGCTCCGGGGCAACTCGGAACAGGGCTTTTGGTGTGGTGGCCCCTGTTCAGCAGGGTTCATAGGATAAGTGCTGGCTATTTGCACTTCCTGGAAACAACTGAAGATTGTTCTAGGTGCCACCATTTTGATTTCTCATAACAGTCCCTTCCCCAACCCGGTGTCCTCTGGATATTTTGGACTACAACTCCCATCATTTCTGACCATTGTTTGGAACTGATAGGAGTTGTAGTCCAAAACCTCTGGAGGGTGCTCAGCTGAGGACAGCTGACCTAGAGCAGGGGTCAGCAAACTTTTTCAGCAGGAGGCCGGTCCACTGTCCCTCCGACCTTGTGGGGGGCCAGACTATATTTTTTTGGGGGAAATGGACGAATTCCTATTCCCCACAAATAACCCAGAGATGCATTTTAAATAAAAGGACACATTCTACTCATGTAAAAACACACTGATTCCCGGACCATCTGCGGGCTGGATTTAGAAGGTGATTGGGCCAGATCCGGCCCCTGGGCCTTAGTTTGCCTACCTAGAGCAGCCTTTCTCAACCTGTGGGTCCCCAGATGCTGTTGAACTACAACTCCCATCACCCCTAGCTAGAAAGGTCAGAGCTCAGGGATGATGGGAGTTGTAGTCCAACAACATCTGGGGACCTACAGGTTGAGAACCGCTGACCTAGAGCAACACAGTGATATGAGTGTTGCTGTTGCTGTCTGCCACTGGTAGGCAATTCTTTCAGGGCCCACCAGGGGGCACTTTACCAAGCGCTCATTCAAATTGGTAGCCTTGTGTGGTAGGCAATTCTTTCAGGGCCCACCAGGGGGCACTTTACCAAGCGCTCATTCAAATTGGTAGCCTTGCAGGTAACTCTTAGTGGCACACGGGTGGCGCTGTGGTCTAAACCACTGAGCCTCTTGGGCTTGCCAATTGGAAGGTCAGCGGTTCGAATCCATGCAAGGGGTGAGCTCCTGTTGCTCTGTCCCAGCTCCTGCCAACCTAGCAGTGTGAGTAGGCACTGCTGCGGCAGGAAGGTAAACGGTGTTTCCATGCACTCTGCCACTTGCCACAGTCCTCCATGCACTAGAAGCGGTTTAGTCATGCTGACCTGGCAAGCTGTCTGTGGACAAACGCCGGCTCCCTCGGCCTGAAAAGCGAGATGAGTGCCTCAACCCCCTAGTCTCCTTTGGCTGGACGTAACCATCCAGGGGTCCTTGACCTTTACCTAGGAGTGGAAGGAATCAAGTGAACACAAATATGAGGCAAAAACGTGACTATGGGGCAGGGAGACATGACAGAGGTTTATTCAATTATGCCTAGGGTGTCTAAGTAGATAGAGAGAGAGAGGATTTTCTCCTCCTCTTTTAACATACTGGTCCTCAGTGTCATCCAAACATCTTCACCGTCATTGCATTGTGTGTTACATAATATCCACAATTAATTGCCACCAGGTGGCGCTGTGGGTTAAAGCCTCAGCGCCTAGGACTTGCCGATCGAAAGGTCGGCGGTTCGAATCCCTGCGGCGGGGTGCGCTCCCGCTGCTCGGTCCCAGCGCCTGCCAACCTAGCAGTTCGAAAGCACCTCCGGGTGCAAGTAGATAAATAGGGACCGCTTACCAGCGGGAAGGTAAATGGCGTTTCCGTGTGCGGCTCTGGCTCGCCAGAGCAGCGATGTCACGCTGGCCACGTGACCCGGAAGTGTCTCCGGACAGCGCTGGCCCCTGGCCTCTTAAGTGAGATGGGTGCACAACCCCAGAGTCTGTCAAGACTGGCCCGTACGGGCAAGGGTACCTTTACCTTTACCTTTACCTTGTGGCCCTGGTGCTCACCTAGGTGACTTAAGAGGGTGATTAAACAAATTTACAGAAGGTGAGTCATATGATCAAAGAAGAGTAGAAATGGAAGGGACCCCAAGGGTCATCTAGTCCAAACCCCTGCAATGCAGGAATTTTTAGCCCAACGTTGGGCACAAACCCTGAGATTAAGAGCCTCACATTCTTCCAACTGAGCTGTTGGGTTGATCAGAAAGATAATTCTCTACCTGTGACCTAGTCAAAGTTGCTAGCGCATTGGGCGGACCAGTGTCTGATTTAACAACCTTAAATGTTAATTTGTACCGGCAGTTGTATACCTTTAAACAAAAAAAAAAAAAACAAAAAAAAAAGGCATTGGGGTTGTGTCCAATGAAGTTGTCCTTTTAGTACAATATTTCTCAAGCCTGGGTCCCCAACTGTTGTTGGACTACAACTCCTATCACCCTTGCTAGCAGGACCAGTGGTTAGGGATGATGGGAGTTGTCCAAAAACAGCTGAAGACCCAAATTTGAGAAACATTGTTTTAGTACAAAGACTTCTGCCTATGCGATGGGACTTCCTCTCCCTGCATACCTCCCAAATTTGTTGAGGTGGTGTTCCTTCAACTCTTTGGAGAAGATTTTGGGGTGTGGGCAAGGGAGCCCATGGGGAGAGGAAGTCCCGTTGGTGCAGAAACGCCATTGTGTGTAAATGCTCAGACTGCACTGCATGCAAACTGTTGTAGAATAAGTCACCTTGACATTATGCCATGAAGGGAAGATAGAAAAAAGCGGAAATAGTTTTTCAGAGCCATAATCCACTTATGGTTGGGTTCCTCCTCTGCAGTGATGCTGACTGAGGACCTGCAGCGTCCTGGGAGAATGAAGAAAATAAAGAAACTGAAAGGGAAGCGACTCAGCCGACTGCAGCCCCTTCCACAGACCTTACAGCTCCTTGCCGTCCTGCAGCTTGATGAAAACCATCGTGTGTGCAAGGCAGCCATGTCGTGTCTCTCTCGGGCGGCAGCTGATAGGAATTTCAGGGAAAAGGTACCGGCTTTCCACTTCGCTTGGCATTCCCTCGTTTGCTGTATCCAGATAATACAGTGGTGCCCCGCAAGATGAACGCCTCGCAAGACGGAAAACCCGCTAGACGAAAGGGTTTTCCGTTTTGGAGGCGCTTCGCAAAACGAATTTCCCTATGGGCTTGCTTTGCAAGACGAAAATGTCTTGCGAGTTCCTGCGGGTTTTTTCCCTTTTCCCCCCCCTTTTCCTAAGCCCTAAGCTGCTTATCAGCTGATCCGCTGATAAGCCGCTTATCAGCTGATCCGCTAAAAGCCGCTAAACCGCTAATAGTGCTAATCCGCTAAGCTGTCAATGGGCTTGCTTCGCAAGACGAAAAAACCGCTATACGAAGAGCCTCACGGAACGGATTAATTTCGTCTTGCGAGGCACCACTGTATATGCCTATATGTATGGGAAGGGGCCATAGCTGAGTGGTAGGGGCATTGGTTTGCAGGACCAGGCCAAAGGCCCATCTAGTCTACCATCGTGTTCTCACTGGGGTCAACCAGGACTCTTGGCTGTTCCATGGCCCCCAGATGTTGTTTTGAGGAAGTGAAATACTAAAAAGTTGTGCAGTTTTCCTCACCAGGGCCAAAACTAGGCTTTCTGTCATCCGGGGCAAAGACCTAGTTTGTCACATACCCGCCCCTCCCACTTGTTAGCGTACATGCATACACACACACACTTGTTCATAAAGGGCATAAAAAGTAGTTTGAAAGAGGCTGGAGAAGAGAGAGTCTCTTTAAAGAGTAAAATTGTCTGTGTATGTACCTGACTTCCCTTCAGCCTTTAGATCTCCTCAGAGAGTAACAGAGCATTTGAGGAATTCTATGAAGTACAGTATTATGACTGCATGATATAATAATAATAAAAGTAAAATAATAATAATAATAATAATAATAATAATAATAATAATAATAATGGAAACTGTGATAATGATCAGGACACATACCAGCGAGTAAGTCCTAATGAACTCAGTGGGACTTACATCTGAGTAGAAATGTTTAATATTGCAGTATAAGACTGCAGAATCTTTACACAGTTACCTGGGAGTAAACCCCATTGAATTCAGTGGGACTTTCTTTTTTTTTTTTTATTAAATTTTGACATAAATATATTTCACAAACATACAAAAGACAAAATGAAAAAGAAAAAACAGAAAAAGAGAAAAAAACAAACAAAAAAAATTGAAATACATACAACTTTGATGACATTGATCGACTTCCCTTTATCTCGATTTCGGAAATTATTATCTTGTTTATCTATCTGCTGTGTCTATTCCTTAATAAAACTTTTTACGTAGTAAGTGTTATCTCATGCCTACTGTGATTTCTATAAGTACATATGTGTTTCTGATCAACATTTTAATTTTCCCCTTGTCTCTATTTCCATATATATCCTAAATTTATCCCATTCATTGTTAAATTTTGCACTTCTTTGATTTCTTATTTTCTGTGTCAATTTAGCCAGCTCCAAATAATCGGATAATTTAAGTTGCCACTCCTTTAGTGTTGGGTTTTTTGGTGTTTTCCAGTACTGTGCTATGAGGGTTCTGGCGGCCACCGTTGCATATTGAAAAAAGGTTCTATCTTCTTCTTTGATATCCTTACCAATTATCCCCAGCAGGAAGGCTTCGGGTTTTTTAACAAACGTGTATTTAAATTTTTTTTTTTAATTCATTATAGATGGATTCCCAAAATTTTTTGAGAATCTCGCACGTCCACCACATATGAATGAATTCGCCCTCCTTGCTCTTACATTTCCAACACAGTTTATCGCCCGTTCTATACATTTTATGTAGTTTTACCGGCGTTATGTACCATCTGTACATCATCTTATACATGTTTTCCTTTAGTGTCGTGCATGCTGAAAAATTCATATCTTTACACCACAATGCCTTCCATTTGTCAAACTCTATGTTGTACCCTAGGTCTACCGCCCACTTCACCATCACATCCTTTACTTCCTCGTCCTTGGTATCCCACTCAAGCAACTGGTTGTACATTTTTGATAATAATTTTGTTTTACTTTCTATTATTTCAATCTGAAATCTAGATTTCTTGTCATTTATTCCGATCTTATTATCTTCCCTCCACATTGAATTAATTTGATGGTATTGAATCCAGCCAGTCAGCTTGCTTTTTATTTCTTCATAAGGTCTAATCCTCCACCCGGATTCTGTTTTGGTTAGTAAATCTTCATATGGAATTCAGTGGGACTTTCTTCTGAGTAGTGAAGGCTTCCAGTTTAAGGCTCGAAAGAATAAAATAAAAGAATAATTTTCCTTAAAAAATCGCTGGCTGCTGAACCATTGCAATTAAAAAATTTAAAGTGGATTGGCTACATTTTCCTCCCAAATTACAGGAAGGGACAAAAACAATGTGCTTCGCATGTCAGCATCACATTTCTTTCATTGTAGGTATTTTATTTTCAGTATAAAGAGGATTCGGTTTTTGTAGCTGATTGTATGCAGCAGTGCCCTCTTTATGTATTCACATGGTGTAAACATACCGTATTTTTCCTTCTATAACACGCAGATTTTTTCTCCTAAAAAGGAAGGGGAAATGTCTGTGCGTGTTATTGAGCGAATGTGTGGTCCCTGGAGCCAATTGGTGCGAAGGGAGGTAAAAAAAAGCAGGCAAAAATCAAACCGCGCGTCTCCTAGAAGGGAAACTTGAAAAGAGGAAGCGGCTGCTTTCCGGCATTCTGCCTCAGGGTCTTACTGCCTACCCACCTCTGTTTCCTTGCTGTGTTTGCTCAAACGGAACAAAGAGCAGGGAAAGCCCCTCCCCTCCAGGCAAGCAGAGGGGAAAGCTGAAAACATGCAGGAGGGAGAGGGAGAGAGAGAGAGCGGGAGCTGGCTGGCTTGGGTGGGTAGGTGAGGGAAAACTTTTGCCTTCCTTTCCTCCCTACCCCTCTCCTGCATTCTTAGCCAGCTGCTTCTCTGCACACCCCTCTCCTGCTCCTTGTCCCTTCTGTGTTTTTCCATCCCTCCCCACTTAAAATGTGGTTAAAAAGCATGGATCCACATGGATCCTCAGGATCTTTGCATTGGGTCAGCCCAGATTCACCATCAGATCACATAGCATGTCCATGGCTACAGCCTGCCCCCCCAAAATCACGCACCCACTGTTGCCTGGGGCTGCAATGGTGCAAAAATGTGGTTAAAAAGCATGGATCCACATGGATCCTAAGGATCTTTGCATTGGGTCAGCCCAAATTCACCATCAGATCACATAGCATGTCCATGGCTACAGCCTGCCCCCCAAAAACCACACACCCACTGTTGCCTGGGGCTGCAATGGTGCAAAAACGTGGTTAAAAAGCATGGATCTACATGGATCCTCAGGATCTTTGCATTCAGTCACCCCAAATTCACCATCAGATCACATAGCATGTCCATGGTTACAGCCTGCCCCCCAAAAATCACACACCCACTGTTGCCTGGGGCTGCAATGGTGCAAAAACGTGGTTACAAAACATGGATCCACATGGATCCTCAGGATCTTTGCACTGGGTCAGCCCAAATTCACCATCAGAGCACATAGCATGTCCATGGCTACAGCCTGCCCCCCCAAAATCACGCACCCACTGTTGCCTGGGGCTGCAATGGTGCAAAAACGTGGTTACAAAACATGGATCCACATGGATCCTCAGGATCTTTGCATTGGGTCAGCCCAAATTCACCATCAGAGCACATAGCATGTCCATGGCTACAGCCTGCCCCCCCAAAATCACGCACCCACTGTTGCCTGGGGCTGCAATGGTGCAAAAACGTGGTTACAAAGCATGGATCCACAGGGATTCTCAGGATCTTTGCATTGGGTCAGCCCAAATTCACCATCAGATCACATGTCTGTGGCCACAGCATGAAGCACAAAAATGATACATCCACTGTTTCATTCAGAATGTTTTTTCCCTTGTTTTCCTCCTCTAAAAACGATGTGCGTGTTATGGTCAGGTGCGTGTTATAGAGCGAAAAATACGGTAGTTACAGGTAGGCAGCTGTGTTGGTCTGCTGTAGTCGAAACAAAATAAAAAAAAATCCTTCCAGTAGCACCTTAGAGACCAACTAAGTTTGTTATTGGTATGAGCTTTTGTGTGCATGCACACTTCTTCAGATACACTTCTTCAGGTCATACCAATAACAAACTTAGTTGGTCTCTAAGGTGCTTTGTTGTGGTTGTTTAGTTGTTTAGTCGTGCCCGACTCTTTGTGACCCCATGGACAAGAGCACGCCAGGCACTCCTGTCTTCCACTGCCTCCCACAGTTTGGTCAAACTCATGCTGGTAGCTTCTAGAACACCGTCCAACCATCTCGTCCTCTGTCGTCCCCTTCTCCTTGTGCCCTCCATCTTTCCCAACTTCAGGGTCTTTTCCAGGCAGTCTTCTCTTCTCATGAGGTGGTCAAAGTATTGGAGCCTCAGCTTCAGGATCTGTCCTTCCAGTGAGCACTCAGGGCTGATTTCCTTCAGAATGGAGAGGTTTGATCTTCTTGCAGTCCATGGGACTCTCAAGAGTCTCCTCCAGCACCATAATTCAAAAGCATCAATTCTTCAGCGATCAGCCTTCTTTATGGTCCAGCTCTCACTTCCATAAGTGAGAATACATAAGGTGCTACTGGAAGGAATTTTTTAATGGTGTAAACATGTATGCTGTCCTTTAGCTCCAAACACACACACACACACAGAGAGAGAGAGAGAGAGAGAGAGAGAGAGAGAGAGAGAACACATAAGCAAGCAATACTCCAAAGTATCAACTTGACATTTAAATTGTTTAATCATGACAAAAGCTTCTGTTCCCAAAAAGGGCAGGAGGTGGTGTTCTTATCTCTTTGCCACTTTTAGTTGATCTCTGAGACTTTGAGGGAGCAAGAAGAAAGCAACAAAACTTCCCCTTTTCAATTTTGCTTGGAGCAACCTTCTCCAGGATTTCTCTTTTGCACACAATTCCCCCCCCCCAAAATAAAAAAAAAATCATTCCAATAGCACCTTAGAGACCAACTAAGTTTGTTATTGGTATGAGCTTTCATGTGCATGCACATTTCCACGAAAGCTCATACCAATAACAAACTTAAGTTGGTCTCTAAGGTGCTACTGGAAGGAATTTTTTTATTTTGTTTCGACTACAGCAGACGAACACGGCTTTGTTGTTGTTGTTGTTTAGTCGTTTAGTCGTGTCCGACTCTTCGTGACCCCATGGACCAGAGAACGCCAGGCACTCCTGTCCTCCACTGCCCCCCGCAGCTTGGTCAGACTCATGCTGGTAACCTCGAAAACACTATCCAACCATCTTGTCCTCTGTCGCCCCCTTCTCCTTGTGCCCTCCACCTACCTGTAATTAAATTCCCAAAACAGACAGGGGGAAAGGGGAAGGAGGATTGAATAGCTAGCCTGTTTTCCTCTTCCCATCCTTTCCTGGTATCTCCCAGAAATATCAGTTCACAGGAAGAGAAGCAGTGGAAATGGTGGGGGAAACAGCAGCTCTGCAGGCTTAAGTGTTAGGAGGCTCCAATATCTTATGTTAGGGCACTTTGGAGCAGAGGAGGAGGAAATGTTATCCATGTCATTGAATGCTCCATTGTCTTTTGCAGGCTCTGCTTTTTTACACAGATGCCTTAAGTAACGATGATGTGAAATTACAGCAAGCCGCATGTCTGGCCCTCAAAAACCTCAGAGTGAGTATTTTTAAATTCTTGCTTAGTGGGGTCGTTAAGAGAGGTGCATGTGCAAAGTCACAGGCAGCCAGGAGAGGGCGCGAGAGTCACCAAAAAACATGATCATTGTACAGTATTGGAAACTGGAACACGCTTATTGAATAAGATTGGAAAGAGGGTAAGAAATCGCTAAAATTGATTTGTGTAAAGGGGAACACAGAAAAAGGAGATGTGAGGAAGTCAGGAAAGAGGGTTAAAAAAATTAGTAAGTAAGCAATAATTTTTTATTTTTTGTTTCTGTTGTTTTGTTCTGTTGTGCTGTTTTTGATTGTTAATTTTGATGTATTGTTTTGATTTGGATTTGTTTTGAAAAACCTTAATAAATATTTCTTAAAAAAAAAAAAAGGAAACTGGAACACAGAGAGGGCATAAGAAAACACATACATACACGAAAATGAGTGTTGTTAAAGGGTGAACCTGGTTGAAAAACCACCTTGAGATGTATGGATAAAGGGTGGAACACAAATGCAATTAATAATAATAATAATAAAGAGAGCTACACATTATTTATGATGATGATTTATTAAATCTCCAATTTATTAGATCTCCAGTGCCACAGGCTATCCATCCGTCTGAGTCAGTGCATTGATGTAAAGAGTTAGGAAGCATTCTGAAATAATTTAACAGCTGCTCCTGCACTGCTTCTTTTATATAACAGGGTGTGGAAAGCATAGAGCAAATTGCCAGACTGTGTCTATCAGAATCAGAGGAAGTGCGGAACGCCGCCAGAGAAACGACTCTTTCATTTGGTAAGTGCTTATAACGATTCCCTGCAGATGGATTTCGAATGAGCGAATAGTGAGCTGAAAAGCAGAAGCAACAGCTAGTTGGCCTTGGCTTAGAGAGGCATCGCTGCTTGCTCTGAGGAAGTGGTCTCCATTTTGGTTGCCCCTGCAGCGGATCTTCTTTTGCCCTCAGTTCCCAGCACTGTTCTTGTGACAGATTTCTAGAAAAAGAGCACGGCACGAATGGCTCTTGCAAGGGAAGGACACACCAACAGAAACCCTTCTACCCCATTCCTACAAAACTCTGTGTCTTGTTCCTGCAGCGCCAACCGCCTCTGCCCTTTTCTCTTCACGAGAATTGACTTTGGCCTACACCCTGAAGTCTTGTTAAATCATTTCAGCTCCCTGTGCACCCTTATTCAGCTTTGTAAATTGCTCTACTGCTTAAAAACCTAAGCTTGGTTCTGATGCATCAGACCAATGGTCCATCTGTTCCAGCATCCTGTTGCCACAGCGGCCAACTAGATGCCCCAGAAGCCCCAAGCAGGACCTGAGTAGAAAAGCACTCTTCCCACTTGGGGTTCCCAGCAACTACTTCCCATACTGCCTCCAACAGTGGAGGTAGAAGACAGAACGTATCTATAATGGCTTGTTGCCATGGGTAGATCCTGTGATAGTCATCAACTTCACAGATTTTAGAAGAAGACTTGGACCTATTCATGCCTCCATGAATAGGTCCAAGTCTTCTTCTAAAACCCGTGAAGCTGATGACTATCACAGGATCCTGTAGGAGCAGGCTCCATGGTTTAACTATAAGAACACAAGGTGAGCCTGGTGGACCAGGCCCATCTGGTCCAGCATTCGGTTCTCAGTGGCCAACCAGATGCCCATGGGAATCTCCAAAGCAGGACTTGGAACACCCTTGTGACCTTGAGAGACCTATAGTGAAGGTGGAACAATACAACCATTGTGTCTAATAGCTATGTGCTGATGTGACTATGTGCTATGTAAAGTAGTATTTCCTTTTGTCTGCCCTGAATCTTCGAATACTGGATATTAGCTACATTGGGTGGGCCAGGTTCTAACACTATGTGGGAGGAGAAACAGAGAAACTTTTCTCTCCATTCTCGTACTATTTTTTCTAAACTAAAAAGCCCCCAAGGTTTCATCAATGGAGTTTTGTTCCAGCTACTTGAGTCATTTGGGGGCAGATCCATACCATACACTTAAAGCAAACAACTTCCCTCCCCCAAATCACGAGAACTGTAGTTCCCCCTACAATTCTCAGCACCCTTAGCAAACTAGAGTTCCCAGGATTCTCTGGGAGGAAGTCATCAGCTTGAAATGTGCAGTGCATGTTCCCTTAATGTAAGCCATGGCTCTGCCCTTGAGCTCACCCTTTGCCATACCTGTTCCAGGTCAACAATATCCTTTTTTTTTTACTTTTGGATATTGCCAGGGGAGCCATTAGGCAGGCCCTAAACCTTTTCTTCATAATAAATTATTTCCATGTGGTTGGGAAAAATTGGTCGCAAAATTGTAAAAGAGGGAAGAGTCGTGCGCAAGGAAAACTTCGTTTATCCCACAATGGCAGTCAACCTCCTGATTTGTCCCTTTCTTCACAGGTGACAAAGGTAGGCTGGCTTTTGAAAAGATGGACAAGATCTGCTGTGAGCTGAGGGATACCATGTACCAAGAAGCTGAAATAGAAATCACAGTATTTTAAGCAGTGCCTTTGAGGGAGAGGCCAGATAATCTTGCACCATCTGCAATTCGGGTACAAGAGTGTGGAGAAAAGCACACAAATGTTAAATCTGTCTCGGCTGGATTTAAAAACAAATTATCTCGAGAATGAGCAGAGTTTCCACATGGTGCAAAATCTCTTTGGGTGACTCTGATCTTATAACCAGAAAGGTACTGTGTAAACCATTAAATACCAGCATCCCCCTGTCTTCAGTATCACAGGAAACATTCACCCTGAACTAAGAAGGCATCTGAAAATCTTGCACTGAAGTTCTCCATTTGGAGGAGAGGAGACAGAAGCAGCTTCTTTTTTGACTGTGAGCTGTTTTCTTAGGAATAACCAAGGTGTTTCAAAAGGGAGAGAAAAAGAAAACCACAAGGATGGGCCACACTGGGATTGCAGTGAGTGGCGTTAATGAAGATTTTGCAGCCCTCTACAACTTCAATCCAACCTGCCTCCTTTTTTTAGGCCATAGGAAAATAACTTGCATATTTATTTGCTTAATATTGTGGACAAGGACTTCCACGCAATCTCTAAAGTAATTTGGGACAGTAAATTAACCTGAAATCTTCTTTCAAAAGGCACCTTGTTCTGGCAGCGGATGTATTGGGGTCTTAAGAATGAAAAACATGGGGTTTGTGACCCTAGAGCCTTGCAGAGTTGGAAGAGGTTAACAGCTAAAGAATCCTCACTTCTCACTGGTCACTTTCGACCATTAAGCCCCTGAACCATTCTTCTAATATACATACACACACCAGAATCTAGCGCCAGGAAAAAATGAGAAGCCATCTATTCCCATGAGTGCTTAATCTTGGGTTTATAATCTTAACCGAGAAGCTGTTTTTAAGTGGACTGTCGCTGCAATACCAAGCACATTTACATTCATCTTTTACTGAACTTGGTGAGATGCACATTTGAGTAAACAGGTGCAGATGCTGAACAATGCCTACCATCTTTTTTTTTTACCACTGATGGTGCTGGCAAGAGCTGAATGCAGTTGGGGGGGTGCAGGCCCTTTGCCTATTGGTGAGAACAGAAACGCTTCCATCCCCTGAGTGTGTTGTTTGTATGCAGCTGCCCATCACTGGATCCTGGCCCCTTGCTTTAATGTACATATTTTATACAGAACTTTGTGCTTTTTTATTATTAAAAAAAATCACTTTCCAGTATTTATTGCTGGGGCTAGTTTACATATTGTTCTTTTTTAAAGTTTAATAAAATGTTTGAAAAGTCAATTGCATTCTTCTTCCAGTTATAATTTAAAACACAATGCAAAACACAGCACTAGGAGAGAGGTGCTTCGGAGGGACGAATGTATTCAGCAGTTTGACAGGAAAAATATCAGGCAGGTGCAGCTCCTGGTTCTCTTGCTAATGCACAGTTGCAGTGAACCAAGTTAGGCGACCCTGATGTTGTCGGTAGGAAAGCACACAAAGGAGATGGCTTCAGCAGCAATATGAAGTTTAGAAGTTCAGGACTAGAAAGTGGGAAGAGGAAGACACTCCAAGAGACATGCTTCTTTACAAAAGAATTTTATTGTTGCAGCTAAAATGAGAACTGAAAATCTTTATGGGAAATTGAAAAACTGTACAGTTTTTTACTGAAACTGTGAGGTCATTGCAGCGCCTTACACAAAAGACAATATACCTGAAAACGTATTATACCAAAACATTTAGCTTGTTCGTTGTTTTTTTTAAAGGTTTTATTTTATTTTTCTTAAAAAAAACTTTTCTATGGCAATCTGTAAAAAAGAAAGACCTGATGAGTATATATTTGCTTAAGGCATATAGCAGAGCAGCTCACTAACTTTCTAACAAGTTTAAACATGGATATTTTTTTTTCCGGCCCCCACTTCCCACCCCACCCCTGCCCCCATCCCAAGAATAGGTTAACCAATACATCCACTTTGAAATGCTACTTGTATTTACACACCCAAACTACTACATACATAGACAGGACACCAAAACAAAATGCTTACAAGTTCAGCATTATAAGCCTTATACACACCTCACCGGGCTTTTGACTAGGGCAATTCCACTGCATGTTTTCACTACAGTACGAGTCCTTCTCGAGTTCAAATAGGATAAAAAGGCAAATCACTAATACTGGCAGACCCAGGAGAGACGTGGTAGCCAGTCCACCCTCCCCGTATCTCTGGCTAGCAAGGGAGATCTTTAGTTTCTTCCTCGCAGAAGGGGATAGACGTAACAGTACAATCAAGTCACTGTGGATTCTAAGGAGAGACATTCTGAATTCAACCATTCCCCCCACAAAAAAACAACAACCCCAAGGAATAATATTACCATTCATTTATCACCTGCTGCTAAGTTCAAGAGCTTTGATTTTCATATCCTTTATATAACAACAAAGCGCAGATTTCAAATCTCACTTTGGTTCTGATGGCCTATGCAAAAGAGAGAGAGAGAAAGAGAGAAAGAGAGAGAGAAAAGCTGCTCCTTTGGGGTTTCAGACAGCAGCTCCATGGATCTGGGCACCTGTTTGCTGCAGGGAACGTGTGTGTGTGTGAGAGAGAGGGGTGTGAATATGGCTTTGTACACCCTCTGGAATGTTTGTACAATATTTACTCAGTTTAAGAGTGGCATACAACCGGGTTGCACGGCAGACGTATAAAACTGAACAGAAAGTCACGCCAAGTTATTAGGCAAGATACAGGTAACCTGATGTTTGTGGGTTGTTGGTTTGTTGTTGTATTTTTTAAAAAGAGCACACCTACCAATCTATTGGCTGAACGAAGACATTTCAGCAACACTCTTGGAACCACGGCCATTTAAACAATCAGATCATGCAAATACAATCTGGGTACATCGGTAAGCAGAAATATATATATATATATATTTTAAACTCTTTTTCAACTTTCAAGCACATGGATTTTGACCAGGACACTCTCTTTTTTGCGGGGGGGGGGGGGACGGACTTTATGCATGCATCTGAATAAAAATGTGCTAACTAATGTTGCTTCTCAACAAGAGCCTACTGAATGAGAGAGAGAGAGAGAGAGAGAGAGAGAGAGAGAGAGAGAGATGGGCACAAAGCAATCGCATACTGTATAGTAAAAATACACAGATGAGCATTATATAGTTATACCATTTTCTATACTCATAATCAGTATTTTTCACGCTTGCACTATTACTGTACTACTGAAGATTGACTGCTTGAGTATTCCTCCTTTCAAATTCTGGTCTAAACAGCAATCTCACAGGTAACTTTGTCTGTCTGTCTGCGTGTATGTCTTAACTTTCCCATTACTACCTGAAGATTATTATTGTACTTTTGAAAAGCCCATGATGCAAAGCTTGACATCATTTATTTTTGATCCAACCACTCCTTCCTTCCCTCAAGGGAAAAAACCCCAAAGAGCTAAAGTTTGTGAGCGTCGTGGCAAACCAAAATAAATATGGAGAGAGAAGTCTACTCTTTTTTTTTAAAAAGGTAGATGGTACTTAAGTGCTATATAACTAGAATTTTGCAGAATTTTTAAAGCATTGATCAGTCACACTTGTAGGTCAATTGTCATGGTTTTACTTTGAAACAGGCTACAACTCTAATGAATGCATTTGTCTTGCTCTCTGCAGCACAGACAAAGGATTCTTCTGCGTGATTATTATTTCAGTCGAATGCAGTAAGAAGAGTGGACAAAGTCCTAGCTTACTACCCCCCATCATGTCATCCAACAAAGAGACAAAATACATGATTGGTCTAAACTTTTACCCTCCTTTTAGCAGCTATGGTCAGTTAAGCTATGCTATACCAAAAACAAAAAACTCAAATCTTCATCTTCAGATGGAGCAGAACACAACCTGGATCTGTTCCAAGTTAGGCTGGACACTCTTTTCTGCAGAGGCAGACAGATGGCTTAAGACACTTAAACCTGCTACTGAACAGCATGATCTTAAGCCAAATAAAAGCCAAACTTGAAATCTTTGTTCAAGGGCGGGGGGGGGGGGGGGAAGAGAGGCAATAAAACTAAAAGCCAACAGCAGTGACTTGCATCTTGCAAAATGACTTGTTGATTTGGAGAGCCAGTTCATTTGCTCAGCTTTTCTCCAAAAAGGAAGTCTCCCTCCTGCCCACCCGCTGTCCAGCAATAGCTACCTGGGATTCCTTGAGATGCTTTTCTGCAGCATAAAGGAGCTCTAAGAATTATTTTAAACTCTTCTTGTTCCATTTTGTACAGAAAGCGTATTCTTTTCACATGGTAGGTCTAGAGTGAAATGGCATTTTACAAATTATGATACTGATGCTTAAGAACGCTGGTCCTTTCCCAAACAATTTTGCAAATGCTAGTGGATATATTTTGGTTGTATTTTCCTTTCCCTCTCCCTAAAGGACAGGGAGAAAGAGAGAAAGAGAAAGTGTGTGTGTGAGAGAGATATGGGATGGTGCTATGCAATGGGGATAATAAGGAGTGCGACAGAAGACTTGCGTTTGGTGTTGGTGGTGAGTGGGAGATTTTGTCTTAAAGGAAGAAGAAAAGAGTAACGTTTGACCTGCTGGGATGCCCTGAGCAACAGCAGATGCCCGTTACAACTGCGCTGAAAGCAAGAATCTATTTAAGATAAAACCTATCCATGTTACCTGCACTGCCAGAAAACCCCACACTTCAGGGTGAAATTCAACTTGCAGGGGCATGTATTATGTAATCTCCATTCATTTACTGGGGCTCCTGAGCAGCAGCCAATTTAAGCAACAGAACTTACAAAAAAGTGGTTCTTTAGAGAGTCCTCAGTCTTGAAAAGGCATGCAGTAAAGAGCTCTCCCCTCTCAAATAAAAATAAAAAATAAAAAGTTGTACATTCTTCAGGGGTGTGTGCATGTGTGGGTGATTTAAGGAACCCAATAGTGGTGATTTAAGGAACCCAATCATGTATTTGGTTACAAACACTTGGAGAATACAAGCAATTTTTCACTTGCTCCCCCCCCCCGAAAAACAACAACCAAAAGAACGAAAACTGGCTTTAAAAGACTTCTAAAAAACAATGTGTTGTAAACTCTTATTATTCCATTTTTAAAAATAAGGGGGGGGGGGAATGAAAGAAAGAAAAAACCCCACA
This sequence comes from Podarcis cretensis, assembly GCF_951804945.1. Lineage (NCBI taxonomy): Eukaryota > Metazoa > Chordata > Lepidosauria > Squamata > Lacertidae > Podarcis > Podarcis cretensis. The sequence goes on from NC_137175.1 coordinate 19,584,177, forward strand.
AGACTTATTTGGCATATTCTCTGCTTACTCCTGAATATCTTAAGGCCCTGAGATTAGAATAGTATGTTCTTGGGACCATAGGGCTAATATTAAACCCTAGTGCATCAATTTTCTCTTTAAGCCCTAACCAAAGTTCCAGCATCTCAAACTTAAGATATACTTCCACTGGGGCAAAGGCTTGGATGCCCCCCCGCTTTAGCTTTCTTTTATTGTAACAAAGTTAAAACGCCGGCGAAGCTACGGGCGTTCTCGATACCATCGCTGGCATGTCTATCAATGGAAACATACCCTGTAGCAGAGGTATGCTCCTGCGGTCAGAACAGTGAACATGCAAATGTTGACCAGAAATGGTTTCCAAGTTGACATCATGTTCTCATCGTCTTCTTCTTCCGACTTGACCATCTCTTCACTTTGAGGCGAGGCATCGACAGTTCTTTTCCTAAGCTCAGTGTCTTGACTAGTGCTGAGGAACAAGAGAGAGCACATACATTCAACATTTGTTTTTATTAGATTTTTCAAAGGTCTTAACAAACTGACTTCACATCTATTTTTCTTTGCGACTTCCCTGCCCTGATGTTTTCCATCCTTATCCTTAATTGCTGCGTTCTACTTGTTCCCAAACCCCCTAACTCCATCTTGTCTCCCCCCCCCCCCCCCGCCACCGCTCGTATCTCAAATCCTGCTTGTTATGTAGTGAAGTTTCACCCTGGGCCAGCAGGGGGATACTGTATATAGTTTTCACTCAGGTCTGTAGATAGTTTTCACTCAGGTCCACGTCAGTTATTTTAGGCGGGAACTCTGGGCTGTTGTTGCTACAATGTTGACAGCCGGCTGCCTATAAAAGCAGGCCGGCTGAGCTGTTTGCAGTCAGTTCTATTCCAGCTTACAAAATAAAGAGCTACTTGGAGAAATCGCTGTGTCGTCTGCTATGTCAACCCACAACTTAACACTGCTCGTGATTTCTTATCACTAAGATACTTTGATAGTGTAAAAGAAAAAAAGGCCTCTGGTTCTCCATAGTACAGCCTAGGACCCTCGTACCTACGGGACTGCCTCTCCTGGTATGTCCCATAGAGGATCTTACGGTCTTCAAATAAAAACATCTTGGAGATCCCGGGCCACAGGGAGGTTAGACTGGCCTCGACCAGAGCCAGGGCTTTTTCAGCCGTGGCCCCAATCTAGTGGAACGCTCTGTCACAAGAGACTAGGGCCCTGCGGGACTTGATATCTTTCCACAGGGCCTGCAAGACTGAGCTGTTCCAACAGGCCTTTGGCCAAGGCACAGTCTGACTCCCTTTCTCCTTCTGTAGTCCTCATAGAACTCTGGCTCAATGGTTGCCATTAATTTGATTCTGAATTGATTCTAGAATGTATTTTAATTAATTGACTGTGCAATTTTATGTGCACTGTGCTATTTTTACCTGTTGTTAGCCGCTCTGAGCCTGGCTTTGGCCGGGGAGGGCGGGATACAAATAAATTATTATTATTATTATTATTATTATTATTATTATTATTATTATTATTATTTATTATTATTATTATTATTATTATTATTATTATTATTATTGGTAGTTCATCATTTTGATCTCTTGGTTTTACAGTCAATTTCGCCATTTCAGCTATTTCACCATTTATTTTAAAGCCATTCTTCTTTGGTTGGAATCTTTTCCTCTTTTCATTTTGGCGCATATAAGGTTCTGGCTGAGGCTGCAGCATATATAAAAAGCTTCTTTGAACCTCCGTCCCAGGAAAAGCATATCCATTCAAAACCAGCAGGAGCTACATCCAACATTGCAAGCTCCGCTGGCTCCCATGTCGGGGCAGAGTTTCCTCTTCTGTCTCCTCCAGCCTCCAAAACATCTTCAACATCAGCTCTGAAGGGTTGGGACTTGGGAGACCCCCCTGGGGCATATTTAGTTGGGGGGGGGGGAGACCCACAGGAGGAGGAGAGGAAGCAGAAGTCCTGTTTCGCTACCAGACTCCTGCCGGCACAGCACAGGCTACAACTCAAGAGTTCCTTGCCATCTGAGAAAAGGAACTGCAAAAGTGTTTTGCAGATGCTTATTTTTGTGGAAGGCTGATTGCCAAAGAATTGATGCTTTTGAATTATGGTGCTGGAGGAGACTCTTGAGAGTCCTACGGACTGCAAGAAGATCAACCCTCTCCATTCTGAAGGAAATCAGCCCTGAGTGCTCACTGGAAGGACAGATCCTGAAGCTGAGGCTCCAATACTTTGGCCACCTCATGAGAAGAGAAGACTCCCTGGAAAAGACTCTGATGTTGGGAAAGATGGAGGGCACAAGGAGAAGGGGACGACAGAGGATGAGATGGTTGGATGGTGTTCTTGAAGCTACCAGCATGAGTCTGACCAAACTGCAGGAGGCAGTGGAAGACAGGAGTGCCTGGAGTGCTCTGGTCCATTGGTTCACAAAGAGTCGGACACGACTAAACGACAACATTTTGTGGAGGAGAGCGATGGGACAGAAAAGGAGCATCAATGCTTCGGGCATGGTGGAAAGCCAAGGAGCCAGGTTTTATATATCATAGAATTGCAGAGTTGGGTTATCGAGTCCAACACTCCCTGCAACGCAGGAATCTTTTGGCCAATGTGGAGCTCGGACTGAGTTATTGGGAGATGGGAAAAAATTGAGCACTGAGAGAAAAAAGGACCGAGAGAATAATATGAATGCACTTGTAGCTACTGCTACAAAACTGGCAAAAATGGGAGGTTGTTTTTCAGCACACCTGCAGGGGAACTTGAAGCTGGTTAAATAGGTTTTGGCTCAGTTCTAGATAAAAATGGCCAAGTCAGATTCCAGTATTGCTGAACCAGGAAAAGGAAATCTCCTGACATTATTGCACATGGAGCAGTAGTGACACCTAGTGTTCAAGCGGTGCATTTTCCACCTCTCTTCCAGCTTTTGATAATTTTTGCTGGCTGTTTCTAGAGTGTTTCATTTCAGCTGTCTGGAATGACAGGTGAGCAAGCCCCTTACTGAAAAGATAAAACCTCAGATTTTAAGCTTTTTCTACTAGAGTAGGAAAAACTTTGACCATCTCTTAATTCTTTTTAAACTGTCTGATATTTTGCAACAGCCTTTAAGCTATATTTTGGTTAGATCCATAATTAAGTCGAAACAATTTTCTTTCTCTAAAAAAATGGAAGTTGGGTTCCACCCCCACAATGTTTTAGTTCCAATGGAAATAGTTCAGTCCTACTGAGAAATGGGGAATTTGCTAAATAAGTGACCTCATTCATTCTTCTCTAGTGCAAAGACTTAAAAGGCTCTTTAGCACAAGCAGACTGCAGACAAACCATCTTGTGCCCCTGCAACGTCTTATTTGAACTGACCTAGTTTCTCAAGAAATTCCGAACATTTATGCTTTTCAGAAGATTTTGAAAGCATGCAAAATCAGTGTAGCTGCTTTCAGAACTTCTTTTAATAAATTCACAAAACGATTACAGTATAAAGAATACTTCCTGCTATATTTAAGTAACAAAGCTCAGTTGCATCTTTGGTTTACTAAGAAGCCTGTGTACAGCTTGGAAATGACCACATTTCATTCTCCACCACAAATTATTTCACTTGTTTATTCTAGAGACAGATCCCCCTCTCTCCTGGCATTTTTTTCTTCCTTATAGTAGAGGAGCAAGGAGTTAAGAGGAGTAAGGAAAAAAATACATCAAAAGGGAACTTCCTCGAACGCTTTCGTTCCTTTCCCCTCAATCGCTGCCTCTCCACTCCTATTTTCTACATGAACGTATAAAATGTTATTGGGTCGTCGCTCTGCTTTAGTAAAAACACTGGGAGACAAAAGAGACAAGCGGCTTGCTGGCTGCAAGGCTGATGGCAATCTGATGCAAGTGTTACCCCAAAGAAATCCTGGCCAACATTACCTCTCCATGTCTAGATGTTCAGAGGGGTGATCTCTGCCATCAGGAACCTTCGCCACCAGAGCGCTCACGGCACACGCGACTTCCTCCTCTGTCACCCTATGTTTTGAAGAATTTTCCATGTGGTCGTGCACCCTTCCGTTATTCATTTCTGAGGTTCGCTTGGGTGGTCTTGGGGGTGGGGGAATATGTTCCGGCGGAGGGTCCAAGTCTTCTTTGGAGAGCTCTTTCCATTGCTCCTTCAACAGAAGCAGGAGACTTATTAAACCTTCTTAAAACACGGCAAGGAAAATGCACACACGCCTTTTCTGTACACGCCCAGGATGCACCATTAAGGTGTTCCCATTTATCCACTTTTTAAAAAGAAATGTTACTGTGCAGTTTGTTGTACCTATTGTCAGTGGGAAAATCTGAAGTGCAGGAGCTCATCATGACAGCCCCTATAGCCACGAGATTGTGCATTCCCTTAGGCTCCTAGCTAGACGAAAGACAAAATAACAAGATTTACTATTCCTTGTGATGTAACTAGACGGTGGTACCTCTGGTTGCGAACGGGATCCGTTCCGGAGGCCCGTTCACAACATGAAAAGCCCGCAACCTGAAGCGCCGTATCTGCGCGGGTGTGCGGCATGATTTGGTGCTTGTGCGCATGTGCGAAGCGCAATTTAGCGCTACTGCGCATGCACGAGCAGCAAAACCCGGAAGTAACCCTTTCCGGTACTTCCGGGTCTCCGCGGGACACAACCTGAAAAAACATAACATGAAGCAAACGTAACATGAGGTATGACTGTAATCCTATGCGCAGTCACCTGGGAGTAAACTCCACGGAACTCAGTGGTACTTACTTCTGACTTGGCTGCATAGGTTCAAGTTGTGAAACGCATTGGAAGGGCACAATTCACCTGACCAGTCCCAACAAAGGAATGTCTGCATCATCATCATTTTATTATTTATATGTTGCCCATCTGACTGGGTTGCCCCAGCCACTAAAGGCAGCTTCCAGCAGAGATTTCTGCTTGCACTCTGGGGGCTTCCCTCCTGCCCACCCCCTTGGACTCCCTGAAAATGGGTTTTGGGTGAGTGTGTCAGGAGAGCTCCCAGAATAGCTGGAAAGTTGCAATGCTTGCACAGACAGAACGATGTTGAACAAAATGTACTCTGAGTCACTTTGAAACACCTCACTGGAAACAAGTCATAAATGGAAATACTAATAATAATATACAAGGACCCCATTAAAAGAGGGGGAGGGATCTAGCCTCTGCTTAATTCCCTTCCTCATTCTCTGACTTCCTCTTTGCAGTCTTGTTATCACCTCATTCCCTTTCCGGAGCAAGGAGAGTGCATCAACCACCCGGGTGCTTGGGCACATGAAAGCATCACCCTGCTGTGAATTTTTCTTTTCTTCCCAGAGCTGCATTCCCCCCTCAACTATTCCACCGCCTATTCAAATAACGTTTAAGTGACAATGGCATGATGCGCCTTAAGCAACAACCCTCAGCTCAGCGGATACCCTTGTCTTGCTAGAGTCTTCACATCTACAAGACACAGGAAGACACGGGTTGGATAATGAACTACAGTACTGCAGTGCCAGGGCAGAACCTGCTATTCCCCAGAACTGTAAAGCAGTAAGAATCACCTATTGCAATGGCAACAACACATGCGACATCCTATAACCTGGTTTATACACAAGTGTGTGTGTGTGTCTCTGTATAAGTATCTATGTGTGTCAAAGGTGCATTTGTGAACCACTTTGTTTTAGCACATCTAATTGCCGCTCGATTCTATGCACTGCTGTTCCATAAAAATCTTGGCCCATTCACACACAACTTTAAAAAATGAAGACAACCTATGCCTGTTGAATTCTGCTAATGCTGCTCACCTGCACAGATGAGTCTCCCATAATGAATTTTGATCCTTCTAGAACAGCCAAATATGAGAAGCGAAGCTGGTCTGCAGTCTGTATAAGCCCCATGCGGTATTTCCTCATTTCTAAAAGAACCTGCTTAATGTCGACGGAAGAAGGGTCTTTTCTTTTGTCCATCTAAATAGATAAAGGTGAAATTCAGATCGTTTTTTGAATTACCTCCGAAGCAACAGTACAGCTTCTCATTTGTGGAATATCTGGAAGACGTCTTTATCAAGGTTGCAGTCCTAACCCACGTCTACTCAGGCCTTACAGAATGGTGCCCAGTGGAAATTCACCAGATCCAATATTTTTTAAGAATAACCAACAAGCTATTATTGGGCCCTCCCCCTTCATCCCACTAAAACTGGTGACCCCAACGATATGACTTGTCAAAGACACACATATTCTGACACTGAACTTAAGTAAACTCCCATGAATGCAATGGGCATTCATAAGATTTTGTTGAGAGGCTGTCATTCTCTGCACATTTATTCAAAAGCAGCAGGACTCATTTCCAACACATGCTTAGGACTGGAATGCCAGTGGAAGGAGAACAGCTTCTCTAGCTGCAGTGCCAAGGATCATGTCAACAAGGATCATGTCAACATACTCAAAAATCATGGCGATAAATGTGAAAATTAAGGCAACAAGTTTTCAGAATGAAGTGGATAGAACATAGCGTTTTCGTAGTTTTCCTGCCAAAAGCACATCTACTGAAACAAGACACAGTAAGGGTGTAGAAAGAGAGGGTGTTAGCAACTGGCTAAACAAAGGCAGGCCTCACTGAAAGCTAGGCTTGATTTTAAACTTTGAAGTGGAAATAGATTACTCTAGGATGGGAGTTGTCTGTAGGAATCTCTCTCTCCCCAAACCCTTTTCTTTTTAAGGGTGAAGATTCAGAAGTATCAGGTTCTCCTATGTATGGGCCTCTATACCATGCCACAGTTTAACTGTGCACTGGTGATACTGAGGAACTGTGTGCTGGTTCCTCCATGACATAAAGATTAGTGCCAGCCATGCACAAGTCTGAAACGGAATTAGGTTAAAGCAGAATTCAGACAGATGTCCCACACAGGCACTGCTACAAAGGGTTTGCCGAAGTTTATGAAGCCTATTTCGCTCTTCTCTGCTTAGCATGATAGACTTGTGGAGTTGAAAGGCACTAAACAAAATGGCAGCCAACACTCCCTTCCACCTTACAAGCAAGCTTCTCTTACCAAAAGGAGACAAGTGTCAACCAAGCAGAAAGTTCCTGATCTTCCAATCCCTGCACTGCAGTGTACTACAATGGGTCCATGTTCGGGGCTCAGTGACCCCGACTCTCTCACTTTGACCAGGAAGTTGAGGAACGAAGCTGGAGACTCAGGGACTCCAAAGTCAGGCCATGTTGTATAATGAAAGTGCAGGATTTCTCGAGTTTCATGTGTCTGCAAAAGCCAAAAAACCATTTTCACCCAAGGTTTCAAGAAAATGTAAGTACGCAGCGATACTCGTTATGGCCTGCAACAACGCTTCAGTGATTAGGAAACTGACATTCAGTTTATTTTCATATTTCTTCTAAAAAAAAAATTACGCGTGCATGGAACATAACACCCAACAACTCCCCACACCTGCCCTGGCCAAACTTCAGAAAGTTGATTTCAAGGCTGCATTTGAACAGGCATTTACTTCATGAGGTGCCACAAAAATTTTACTCAAGTGTAAAAAGATTCACAGAGTATCTCAAATTCCACTGTAGGGACACTGCAATTCATGGTATTCTAGGGCAAGGCTGTGGATTCTCCAGCCCAGGGGCCTCATCACACTGGCTAGGCCTCAAATCTGGCATGAGAGACCATTTTGGCCAGGACAAGTCCACCTGCCCTGTGGGACCGGTACAGATGCAGTTTCCTGCTGAAAGTGGGCTTTGCGGGCACTGCTGATTGTCAGCACTTGCAAAGCCCTCTTCGATTTCAAACTGCACAGGCAAAGGAAAATTCATCAACGGATGTCATGGTGCCATTAGGTGACTGGGGATTGCGGTCTAGCGCACCTGTCAAAATCGTTGGGGGAAAGAGATGACCCTCACGGTCACTTCCAACTCTACAATTCTATGGTTTTGTGCACTTGGGTACCAAAGCATCTCTTCTGCTGGCTGGGAACTGTTCCCCATATCTGCTCTAAGATCCTATATGATTATTACATGGTAGTTGTTTACTACTAGAACCGCTAAACAGGGTTTGCCTCTTGATTCAAATGTAGCCTGATTCTGCGGTTTGCCATCAGCTATTGGCACAAGATCTAGGAGAAAGTTCATGGGAACCTGTTCAGTTGAAGGAGAGTTTGCAAAGCCCCGTGCAAAGCGATCCACGAGGCCTGGATATCACTTGATTGTCTGCAAGATAGCTTTTTTTGTAGCAAGGGACTCAGCAAGAGGGTCTGACTGAGACCCTTGCAAAGCGCTATCTTGTTGAGTGTTTTCCAAGGGTCTCAGCAAGATTCAACTATCAGCTGATTGTTGGGTCCCTTGCAAAGTGTTTTGCAAAAACCATGCTGGCGAAAAAGGCTCACCAAGCATAACTGTGTCAGGTGCACTAGACCAATACAGTCCTCCACCCTCGTTCTTGGAAGTACTTTACTATGGGACATGACCTAATTGCGCTTCTCATTAAAAAAGCTAAAAAAAGAAAAATTGGGAAATATGGAAAACATACTGCTTTCCCCACTTCTATTTCCACACAACTGCCAAGAATGTAGAGACAGGAAACTCTGAGAATTCCTGCGGTGTTTCTAGCCCCCATGGCTGCAAAGATGTTTGCAGGTACGATGGCAAAAAAAAACCCTGATGTGCTTATCTGTGTTGAATGTGCTGCCCATACCTAGGAACTAGAATCCGAAGAACCAGTGCGGCAACTTCTCAAATGTTAGAACAAAATACCTTCAACGCAACTGAGATTCTGCTACATCAGCATTAAGCAGATCTTGAAGCTCTAGCAAAGAGTCATCAAGTATCCATCTTCTCAATGCAGGGGACTAATATAGCAAAATACGGTTTGTAAAAAGTGTGTGTATGTGTGTGAGAGAAATGGTTAACGCTGAGCTTCCCCATACTTACTGTGAGGTTTTCCAATTCTAACTGTCGTACTGTATAGTAGGATTTTATATCTTCTGATATCAAGGTTAACGTCAAGTTTGTATCCTCAAAGAGCATCACTTTCTCCTCTTTTTGCGGCCAGTACTGTGCACATTTTATCTAGAGGGGGGAAACGAGCAAGACTCGTGTTCAAGCTGCTTGACAAGGAGTCGCCCAGAATGGCAAGCATTATTTACAAATCATCAGCATGCATGGCACTTATAGACAGCCCCTTCGCATTATCCGTGTACATGTGGCACACAGACGTAGTTTACTGAATATCTAAAAGCAGACTTGCAGAAATGAAAAGGGGGGGGGGGACCTGTCGTTTCCCACAGGCTTCCAGTCAATAAGAAGAGGAAGGAAATTGCACAGGGAAGGAATTGAGCAAGGAGGCGAGTCTTTAAAATCAGTGGTTGTGAACCTGTGTTTGGCTTCCACAGTAACTGACTAATGGTCATTCTGGCTGCGACTGATGGGAAGTCGACATCTGGAAGGTCACAGGACCCCTAACCCTCCTTTAAATGCTCCTTGAAGATGCTGGAGGACGCATGGGTGATGTTGGAAGAGATCACTTGCAAAGTGCAGTGATGGGATGCAGAGGGCATCAGTTCTGGGGTTGGAAGTGTGCCAGTGGTGTAGCACATGAGTTTGCATGCAGGTCTCAGTTTGGCACTGAAAGGTGGCAGGATGTGGAAAGACCTTTGCCTTGGATACCGGTGTTCATCCACCCCTAAGAATTTACGCTGAAAGTCTCAACCGCTAACAACAGGAGAAACCTCTGTGATTACCCCTTAAACCACTGAAACCACTGAGTGAACAAAACATATTTTCGAGTGCCCATGGACTGGAACCGATCTGGGATTACAGAACATGGCAGCTAGGGAAAACCTCATTTGGGCAAAACTGACAACTGCAACGAGCCAACAAAATTGCCTTAACGATTTATGGGACTCTATTTAGGAGAACAGCTAGAAGTATACATGCACACAACTGTAGCTTTTAATTAGGAATCAAGAGACACAGATGCAATTGAGTTGTTCAGTTCAGTTCAACCCCTTTCCCCCAAATCCCAATCTTATGAGATCATTTTGATGCCATATGGGATAGTTTAAAGGTTACAGCGGTTTGTTCTCACTGAAAATGGAGTCTGGGCATTTCAATTACCTAAGTTCTTGACTGATCATAGTAATTTTCTCAATAATAATTTCCCAGGAAATCCAAGATTTGCATCGCTAGAATGTTTATATGCCATGAAGCTGATGGTGTCCAATGGTTGAGACAACTATCAAACCTACAATTGTAGACACCAAGAACTTGGGTTCATGGAGAACGCTGTCCTGCAGAATTCAATACAACTTCAATGACATTTGACGAGGGAAATGTTTACTATTCTTGGATTTTTAGTGTTCCGTTTTCAGTGCAATAGCCTTATTCTTTCTGCTTTTTCTACCATATGACAAAGAGATGGATAATTATGCTATTTAATTACTGATCAAAAATAGTCCAACATGGGAGGGTAATACTGGAGACCTTTTATAGAACGGAAACTGGTACAATCCACTAGGGAGTATTACACAAAAGAAGTGTTTGAGGCAATAGTTTACCAACCCACAAAATGTTTTATCCGGGGGGGGGGGGGAATGAAGGAATTATGTGTAGGATAGAAGGCACCAATGTCTTTTTCCATTTAACTCCTGAACAATACGACTTGGTTGGAGACAGAAAGAATTTTTAATCTTCTGCAAATTTATTTTTAATCGCAGCTTGCAAGAGAATCTGCTCTATGTAACTTTTTTTTTTTTTTGCACTAAATGGTTTGGCAAATAATGTTTTTGCCAAGTTCCCATTGAGTACCCCCCCTCAACCGTTTGTCGAGAAGCATTAGCAGCCTTCCCTCAGGGGATCTCAATAATTCTGTGCTTTGTTCAAGCTTACTGGCAGTGGAGAAAGAATGAGTGGGGGTGAGTGGGAGAGGAAGGAATGGTTGAGTCTGTGGTTACTGTACTTCTCGTTTTAGATTTGTTTCACTACGCATATTACTGGGGAACTGGAAACCTCCACTCAACAAGACAGTGATTACTGCAGACGACTTCTCCATAAATCTTTCCTATATCCTATAAGGAATACAATTCGCTCTTCACTCCAAGGACTTTTGAAAAACGCCTTCGAGGTTATTTATGGCAAGCGGTCGACTGACTGTTGTTTGGAAAGAGAAGCATGGGCAGGCGAGGTTGGCAATTCACTTCAGGGCCGAAGACTTGAAGGAAGACAGAAGAAGTGAGCTCGTAACACAGGAGTAGTCAACGTGGTGCCATTCAGATGTCATTGAACTCCAACTCACATCATCCCAGGGGCTGATAGGAGTTGGGAGTCCAACAACAATCTGTAAGGCACCATGTTGACAACTCCTTTCATCACACGTTACTTAACAGTGGGGTGAAATGAGAGGCATGGAAAATGGCTCAGCTGTCAATCTCTCGCACACAGGCCACGTGGCATATGGACACCCATGTGTTCACCACTTTAATTTAAAGGGAATGATTTGGATGTCTGCGATGATAAATTCAGAAGTCAACTAACCAGCTCCACGAACCATTTCCAGATTAACCTGTGTAAGTGATGGAGCCACTGCCTGTTTTTTTGCCTAAGGTGGGGAACCTCAAGCCCAGGGGCTGAATGCTCCCCAGTCCTCTCGTATCTAATTCTCAGGCTCTCTGCAGCCTCCTCAGATGCTTTTGCTTGAACGGGAATGTGTCCTGGAACTGCCCTTGAATAGTACCTTTTGCATGGATGGATGGTAGATGGACAAGTGCGTTTGGGGGTAGGGGAGGTTGCACATGGCCACGTGAAGAGTTACATCCATTGTTCTGTCCACTTTTGTCTTTGGCCCTGAAATGCGGTTCCTGGGACGTTCCCCACGAAGTAAGACGGTCCTTGGGGTTAGAACAGTACCCCACCTCTGCCCTAAGGTAAACCTAGGTATGAATTTCCTAACTATTTAAAGGTAAAGGGACCCCTGACCATTAGGTCCAGTCGCGGACGACTCTGGGATTGCAGCGCTCATCTCGCTTTATTGGCCTAGGGAGCCGGCTTTCAGGTCATGTGGCCAGTATGACTAAGCCGCTTCTGGCGAACCAGAGCAGCACATGGAAACGCCGTTTACCTTCCCGCTGGAGCGGTACCTATTTATCTACTTGCACTTTGACGTGCTTTCAAACTGCTAGGTTGGCAGGAGCAGGGACCAAGCAACAGGAGCTCACCCCGTTGTGGGGATTCTAACTGCCGACCTTCTGATCTGTAAGCCCTAGACTCTGTGGTTTAGACCACAGAGCCACCCGCGTCCCTTCCTAACTACTTATAAAAGTGATTTATTCATCAGTGAGTGCACCATCTGCTTTACAGCACCCACACACAGGGCTGTTTGTGATGCGACCCAAAAATGCATTATGCAAAAACCCTGAAGCAAGAAAAATATGCATATCAAATGTGCTTACTAAAGCATTTGAAGAGCTTTCAAAAACACACATGCAGCAGCGGTATGGTTTCGGGAGTAGTAAGAGAATGTGAAGACCAGAGGGGGAGCAGGAGGAGAAGAAAGTAAAGGGAAAGCAGCGAGGAAAGGGACTATCATTGTAGCTATGGCAGCCACAGAAGTCCCTGAGAACCACATGGACACTGGCTTGGGTTCCACAACAGAATGAAGGACATACACAACTGAAAACAAGTAGAATAGTGGTATAGTGTGGTTCTTCTTTGGACACGTGCAAAGGGTTGAAAAAGCAACAGCAATGTCAGCTGAAAGTTTAGGTTAATAAAAGGTCTGATCTGGAGGGCTTTTAATAGCTAGGAGTTGACACAGCTGTTATTGTTGTACCAAGTTTCCAAGCTGTTCAATTTTCAATATGAAAGTTGCTGTTTTAATGGGTACAAAAATGTCTCCAGTGTCTTCCTGCTTTAAACACTTACATGCATTTTTTCATACCTGTTTGCAGTCATCTGTAATCAATACACTGCTGCTTCAGAGCCACTTTTAAAATCCTGAACAGACTTCTTCACTGTGTGATCCCAGCCATTCAGGGATCACACGGTGAATGCAATGACATCACTGACCCTGGTTAACTACATTTTGAGGGCTCTGCTGATGCACAAAAACACCTGAATTGAAAATAGTAATAACTGAGGAATGTCCCAAGAATTTTTCACACCTTTCCACGTGGCCCAACAATAAAGGAACCACCAAAAAATTGGATACGGAATAAAAAGTCCGTGCAACTCGTTCTCCTGGTGAAACTCAGTGCTAGCTTCTGTACTTGACACTGGCTACCACATCTCTATGAACTAACTTGGGACTGAGAGAGAAATAAAATACAAATAAATAAATATGCTCAGCCCCTTCATTACACCCAAATGCTGATACTGCAAAGGAGCAAAGTAAAAAAGTTCATTGCAGGCTGGTCATATATTGCACTCATACTGCACAACTGGTTCTGAACATAATAGATTCCATTATATTTCTAGGTTGTCTAACAAATACTTATTTTTCTTCACTTCTGGCATGTGTATTATTGCATTTTTTCCCCTTACAGGACCATTTTCATCAGGTTTTTAAATTGTGCATGCACCATGTGCTCAGGATCCCAAAACAAACATTTGAGGGGCGGGGATGATTTCGTTACTTACTGATCCCTTTTCCATCACTCTGTTGAGCATGACAACGCCACGGCTTTTCTGTTCCCAAATCATCTCCCAAAAGTGACCACAAGTATTTGGCAGAGGCCCCTGCAAAGATACAAAGCCTTAATGTGGTACAAGTTCAGAGAACAGCAGCCTAGCAACAATTCTCTATTTCTAAACTCAACACAGGGAGTGGCTCCTCTTTTCAGATACATAAAATGTGAAGTTTTAAGTGATTTCCACCCCGCTTCATATTGTGGAGTTGCCAAATACTAATCTTTAAGGATGCAGAACTTGAAAGTTTTATAGATAGAGAACCATGCCCTTTATTTCATTATTTGCTAGATAGGAATGGTAAAGAACAGTTCTAAGAAAGCTTGTCGAGAAAAAAATGAAAACGCCACTCCGCATGATAAATTCAGTGGAACTTACAATTCACAGAAACGAGAGACAATAAAAGCCAACTGCTAGGAAATTCAGCCATCTTTATCATTTCATGAAAAGTCTTGGCATAGCATTGACACGCAAGGTCAGGAAGAGTTTACTATTCCTGCTAGATGTTTACCCGATCCACTTTCAAAGTAACCTCTCTTCCAGGTCAAAGGTTTTTCCTTTCCCACCAGTCCCTCACATATCAACCCATGAGGTCCAATGTATTAAAATGTATCTACAAAAGACTTACTAAGGATATTAGGCTGGCCAAAATGGGAACCCTGCACTCACAAAGCTTGCAAGTGCAGCGAACTAGCCCCTTGGAAAAGAACGTGACTGATGGCCAAGTGGCTAAAAGTCAATTCCATTAGCCCACAACTGGCATTTAATATCACCCGAATGCATGCCATATCCTGCTGCTATTCAAGTAAATAATCCAGAATAGATATTGCTAGGAATTGTGAGTCAAAGGGATTTGGATTACCCAGTCTATCCAAGTTTAGGAGGTCAGGAACAAAGGCTTCCTAGTCCCTTAACTTCTGATTACCTGCACATGGGTACATGATTGAACCTTAAGTATTACAAAGCTTATGGGGAGATGCTCAGAGCAAACAAAGGGCTGCTTCACCACTATGAATGTGGTCACACTGAATTTAACTTCTCATCCTTGCATTTCTTCTGTTTCATGCCCATCTCTGCCCACCCACAGCGTTTTGCCTCTGATGCACCCTCAACAATGCATCCTTGAACCCAGACTCTGACTTGTACCTTTGAGCAGATGTTGCCTGTTTACTTGACTCCGTGATACTGTATTCGCCCCGGCTCAATAGGGAGACTGGTTGCTCAGGAGCAGTTTATGCAAATATCCGTTAAATTTAGATGGCACTTTGCCACCTCGTTTACTAAAGAAACCACACTTGAATATTGTGTTTGTTGGATAACCGCTTTGGTACAACCCAGGGTCAGATTTAGGTTTGATGAGGCCCTAAGCTACTGAAGGTAATGGGGTCCTTTATATGTCTAGCTGTTCTTTGTCAACAACAAATTGTTACTGTTTTCTGTGTTGAATATATGCTATATGGTAATTTATGGACCTAATAGTATCTAAAGCCATTTGCTACTGTTGCTGTATGTAGGTTTTATTTTATTTGTTTTTTATCTTATATTTTGGAAATGTACATCCAGTTTTTTCCTCTTTACATTTTTTTTTTGGGGGGGGGGCAAGAGAGTGGGGCCCTAAGCTATACCTTGTTTAGCTTTTATGTAAATCCGGCACTGGTACAACGCTTGAGCCTTGTAAGTCTCATTTCACGTGACTGTTTTTCTATATGGGTGAGACTTTGCTCTCAATTTTCCATGCTGTGGAGTAGGGTGAATGCACCCTATGTAATATAATCATTATTTAGGACACCTACACATGGAAGAAAAGGGATGCGGGTGGTGCTGTGGTCTAAACCACAGAGCCTAGGGCTTGCCGATCAGAAGGGCGGTGGTTCTAATCCCCGCGATGGGGTGAGCTCCCATTGCTCGGTCCCAGCTCCTGCCAACCTAGCAGTTCGAAAGCATGTCAAAGTGCAAGTAGATAAATAGGTACCGCTCCAGTGGGAAGGTAAACGGCGTTTCCGTGCGCTGCTCTGGTTCACCAGAAGTGGCTTAGTCATGCTGTCCACATGACCCGGAAGCTGTCTGTGAACAAACGCCTTTACCTTTACACATTGAAAGCCCAAAGTAAATTGAAAAGACATTCTCGGTGCACAACACAGGCACCTGGAGACTTGATACTTTACTGACTCTGTCAGTTCAGCCACATTATCATCACTATTCGTGGAGTATGCACAGTGTTAGAAACTGAGATATGAAAGCCAGGAGCTAAATGGCACCTCAGACCTAGGTTATGGGTGCAACAATGGAATGTATAGGTGCACTTTTTTTATAACAAGAATGCAAAGCTCCAGTCTTCAGAGTGTAGCTGGAAGTGGAGAGGTAGAAAAAGGTCCTCCTTTCCTTCCACTCTGCGGTTTTAAATTGAAATCTTGGGTGCAGTACTGCGCCCAGAGCTCCCTGTCGCAAAATGCACCTAGAACAATGGGAGTTTCGAACACTGAGTGTGCATTATTAATTTGTGTAATTTCTGAATAGAGATTACTTTTCCTTACAGATGTTCCTAGTCGACTGCCACCACCCTTTGCTTTAATAAGATTTAAAGCTAAGGAAAGGCTCTTCAACTTGTCCATGGGGACTTCCTCGAGTCATCACTGGCGTTTCGCATGACTCCTCGTACAAAACTGAGACAAATAGACACGAGAAACCAAGATGGATCGAGCCCAAACAAATCAATGGAAAAGAATTGGAGTAATTTGAAGTGCCTGGGCCAATGAGAGAGGGAGGAGGCAGAGTGAAGATTCTATCAAAGGAAACAGCTTCAGAAAGAGAAAAGGACACGACTGATCACAAAACCGACCATCAACAGGAAGGGGACTGGTGCACAGCTTCCTGCACTCTGCTTTGGGGGAGCAAATGATCCCGGTTCAGTAACAACAAAGACATAAAGCTGGGAGGAGCCAAGGAGGGATGCAAAGCTCTGCTGGAAATTACCCATGCCTCCTCTCTAAGGAGATCTATTTTTGAGAGTCACTGAAGAAGAAGAAAAGCAGCTCTACGGCCTTCTACATAGATACGCTAGGAGGAGGGAGGACTTGAATAGGCAGCATCAAAGTTACTTAGATCACAAAAGCATGGATATACTATGCAGTAAGATGCTGAAGGAGCAATCCCTTGTTTAACTTGAATGGATTTCATAACACTTAAATCATAATTTGCAATTTATAATTCTAGGCATACAAGTGACAAAAAGAAAAATCCTTTGTGTAAAAGAATCTATATGCTTTTGTCAATCTTATTCCATGTAATGAAGCCGTGTAATACAAACAGAAGCAGGCCTTATAAATGCATTCTTCCAAAGGGGGTCCCAAGTCTTTGGAAGTCATATTTCATGTCAGTAAGTACCGTATTTTTTGCTCTATAAGACTCACTTTTTCCCTCCTAAAAAGTAAGGGGAAATGTGTGTGCGTCTTATGGAGCGAATGCAGGCTGCACAGCTATCCCAGAAGCCAGAACAGCAAGAGGGATTGCTGCTTTCGCTGCGCAGCGACCCCTCTTGCTGTTCTGGCTTCTGAGATTCAGAGTATTTTTTTCCTAGTTGTCCTCCTCCAAAAACTAGATGCGTCTTGTGGTCTGGTGCGTCTTATAGAGCGAAAAATACGGTACTTCAGGGTCCAGCATTATCAAAACATTGGCAGGCTCTCTTTTCTAGATTGCCATTCTATTGACTTCCCCCAGTTCATAGTTACATAGGTGCATAGTTACACTATAGAACAGGCATAGGCAAACTCGGCCCTCCATATGTTTGGGGACTACAATTCCCATCATCCCTGACCACTGGTCTTGTTAGCTAGGGATCATGGGAGCTGTAGTCCCAAAACACCTGGAGGGCCAAGTCTGCCTATGCCTACTATAGAATATACTCCCACAAGAGGCAGGGGTGGCCAACTCTTGATGGCTTTAAAATAGGATTAGATTAATTCATGAAGGAAACGGCTAACTATGGCAAACTTCTCTTATGGGCATTTCTACAGCAGTGAAATGTTGCACAACAGGAAAAACGAATGCCTTTAACCAATTCTCTCTCATGCCACACACAAGCTATGCATTTATAAGATTCAAAGACCGAACAAGAGGTAAGGAAGACTATGAAATGGGTTCTCCATCCTTCCTCCTCTCTCAAGCACTTACCTGTGTGAGGATGTAGCTCCTGTTCGCCTCTTCCATTTTTATCAAACTGGCATTGATATAGTCATTATCATCCTGCTGCAGCTTAATTCGACTGTGGTCAACTGTAGAATTCACAGTAAGAAAACCACTGTGTGTTATTCACTTTATGCGAAGCAGCTTATTCAAAAAGAAGGGCTAACATCTGTCATTTCAAAATAATGAAGTATAGAACAGCACCCATTATATACGATTCTCAAGAACTCTTCTGAAAAGAGTGTGTGACTGATGCTTAATAAGATGTGTTACTAACAACAACTTAGTTTGCACGTCATGTTAACCCATAGTTGAAATAAGCTATGGTTTAATGTGAACAAGCATAGGCTCATGCTGGTGTACACTGCTGATATTGTGGGTGTTTTGACCTTTCCCACTCCTGCTGTGCTGGAGGGGAGACAAGCCACAGTTTGACTTGTAACATGCAAACCTGGGCTTGAGGTTTGTTTCCCGCAAGCTAACCACAAGTGGTAAGTGAAGAATAAACCTTGGCTTCAGCTTGTGGTTTGTTTGTAGAAACAAACCATGAATCTAGCTTGGGGTGTAACAAGAAGCCAGACTACAACGTGTCTACTTTCTGGTACAGTTCATACTGATGAAATCACGGGCGTCCATGATTTCATAAGAATGAACCAGCATGCTGATCAGACACATAAAACCATAGTTTACTTTAACTATGGTTTAATGTGGTGTGCAAGCTGGACTAAAAGAGATGTTATGTTTGCATTTTCACTTTCAATCAAGATAGATATAAGCAGATCTATATCAGGCTGAAGTTGTATGCTTATTTTTCAAAGCTTTTTTTTTTAGCTGTCACATATTTTTCAGAAGAGATCGGAATCTCAATAATTCCAAAACATAATCCTTCACCTGCACTGTTGCATATCTTTTATTCAATTAATGTTTCACCCAGCTATTATCAATAGTCAAGCCACTTTGACAGTATCTGCACTTCGTTTCAAAAGATCTGAAGTTTGCTCTATTTAGCCTACCCAGATATAGAAGAATCCCTACATTTTACAGGAAAACCAAACTGACTGGAAGCCGTTTCATCTAAAACAAACAAAAATCAATGGTGGTTACCACAAAAAGAACCCCTAAAACTGATCAGTAAGCAAAATTATGTGCAACATTATAGCTTCTATTGAGTCTTCCTGGAAGACTCAGCTGATTTTTAGTCTATTAAGTGATGGTAGAGATTTTCCAGTACATGGCGATACCGTATCTTCAACATTAATGTAGATAGGAGATCTGTGACTGAATGCACATGACTTTTTTTTTAAAAAAAAAATCCTCATGAGATGCAGGTGATCATTATGGCACACTTGGGAGTTGAACAGCTATAAAAGTTCACCACGGCTTGTTTGAGAGCCAGTGCAGTCAACGTGGAGACAATCCTGGATTTGAACCAGGGAGACTTAATTGCAAATCCCCACTCATCCACCTCTTAGCCGAACAGGCCCCATAGGGTTGTTGAGATGATAAATTGAGATAACCCAATGCACATGGTCCTGACCTTTCTGGAGAAGAGGTGGGTAACAAATGGAATTCACTGCTATGAATTGTGGCAACAGCCACTAGCTTAGATGGCTCTAAAGCCAATTAGACAAATTCACGTAGGACAAGGCTATTCATGGTTACATGGTACAGCCAGGTCTAGATGCAAGATTCCTCTTAAGATCGGTTGGTGGGGTAGAACAGCAAGATGGGGCTTCTGTATGCTTCCAGTGCTTGTGGGCATCCTGCAGGAACTGGTTAGTTACTCTGCGAAACAGAATACTGGACGAGAAAGCAAAGCGTTTTTACGTGATTAAACAGCAAATCACCCAGCTTTTAAATTAGACATTAAAAATGAGAGAGACTGAGCAATGACAGTTCTTCACTTAACTTCTAAGAAGCCAACTGTCTGTGCTCATTGCTTGCCTCGGAACCCAAACCCACCAATCCATTCTGAAAGCTTTTGCTTAGTCTATGGAAACAGGCTGAGCTTACTCAACGAGGAAAAGAAAACGCAACCTTCACAAGCTCACAGGCACTTCTCTTTTACTACTGCAGGCATTCCAGGACGAAGGTCTGATATTGGAAAATGCCATTCCAAGGTTGAACCCTTGCAAAGTTTATCACCGGCATGTAGAGAAAGCTGGGCATTTGAAAGGTTGGGGGGGGGGAGATGAGCAAGGTGGACATACTGCAAGTTCTCTACAGCTTTGGGACAAACTGGACTCCATCTCTGCTTGCCCCAGTTGCGAATTTCTCTGCTTTGCATGTCTGTGCCCAATTACAATGCTGGAGGACCAGCGGTAATATTTTGGTATATTATCAAAATAGCACAGAGCAACCTATTTTGAAATTGTTGTTTAAAGCAACAGAAGGGTGTTGTTTTAAAGTTGCACACACATTGGAAACAATACAGTTTTACCTTGAATTGTTTGGCATTGCATCTGCACTACTCCACCCTTTTGTAAAGACTCCTTGAACGTATTGAGAGGGATACAGTACTTACATGGGCTGACATCTCTGTATCTGTTGCGATTTTTGTTTCTGGGAAGTTTGGCCACTTTACATGGAAAGTCACTGGCTTCATGCCTTATGTCCTAGAAGGAAATAAATTAAGAAATTTAGCTGTGCTGTAAATCTACATGGCGGTCTCAGTTCGTTCACTGCACATTATTATTATTATTATTATTATTATTATTATTATTATTATTGCTTTCTTTTGGTTGGTTCAGGAATAAAAAACACTGAAAGCTGATGGCTTATCACAGTGCTTGATTCTGTTTTGGGGAGTCTGCAAATAAACCATTAAAACCATTGTTTCCAGTTTTTAGATTGAATCACCCAAGGAGAATCCTTGCCATGTTCAATCTTACATTAGAGGCTGAGCAATATATATATATATATATATATATATATATATATATATATATACATACATACACACACACACACGACGTCACCAAAAAACGATTTTGCACAGTAAGGATTTTAGGATAGAGATCGTGTTATTTGCCAGATTTCATTTGTGTGACATACAGGAGAAAGCACAATTTCACTTCCAGACCACGATTACCAGTAGTGGGTCTTGTATTAATTGCAAAATAAGTAGATAGGCAGGGATATCTCTGCCAGAACACATTTGTCCTTTGGTATCCTACATGCCACCATTTCGTAAATACGTATTAATAGCTAAGGGCTGCACATGTCTGGTTAAGATAAGAACCCAAGTTTTCTTGAGTCATCAGAGCCATGGGCTGGAGCCATAGATTTCAAAAGAATCCTTTGTATGTAGTGTGTTCCGTGCACCAAGTCAGGAGTATAGTTTAGAAGCAACGAACTTGAAAGATTTTTGTGCTGCCTTATTATAAAACCAAACCTGTCTGAAATTGGATTCCACTATGTAGCAATGAAGTGTGGATTAAAAATATTAAGTAAATCAACCATTTTTTAAAAATGACAGGGACTTGGTATAGGAAACACACAGCATTAGAAAAATACGGAAGACCTGGTATAGATTCAGAAACTGAAATGCAAATTGCTAGGTTTTAACTTGAAGCAGTATGAAAAAACAAGCTGGAATAAGAAAACTTAAGAAGTTCCAGGAGAGGGATCTTCCTTGCATATGCAAAATGAACAGTAAAGCTCAGCTTAAATGGTCATCCAAGAAAATTAAACAAATTTGGCTGGGCCAAATGCATCATTTTTGACTAGGCTTGGAGTGAAGCCATTTTTTATATTTATTTTGTTAACTAAATAAATATAAGACTTATATGAACACAATGCAAGTTCACTTTGTTTTCTGTACTCAATTTAGACATAATAGAGAGTTAGTGCCAGATCCTAGTGATTTGATTTTTTTTTCAGGAACACACACACTCTCTCTCTCTCACACACCCCACTGGCAGAATATACACAGTTCTGCCAAGTACTAAACTTGCAAGTGGCCTCGTAAACCCTCTTACATTCCGAGTGTATTCTGACTTTTTATAACATTTCCCAGCACATGGTAGAATAAGCCCTCCAGTGTTAGAACTATTGCTGAACTAAAGAGACTATGGTGTAATTGCTTCTGAAGAAACTTTCCTTGGGCCCAGAAGATGTGAACAGATGTCCAATGAAGGCTAACATTCCCTTCCTGGATGCAGAGTAGCCAGTTAACTTCTAGACTTTCTAGATTTATTTTTGGAAGAAAAACTCCTTTGTCCACTCCTATAGATGACATGGGCAGTACAACACTGTTGATTCTCCTGGACCTCTTTGTGGCTTTTTATGCCATCAGCTATAGTATGTTTTTAGAGAGGCTGATCATGCTGGTTCTTGGTGGATCCTGCATTTCGGCTGCTCCACTCATACTTGGATGTCTGACTCAAGAAGATGGCATTTCCTCAACATTTATACTCTGGGATCCCACAGCACTCGTACAGTTGTACCTTGAAAGCCAAACGCCTTGGCACTCGTACGTTTTGGCTCTTGAACTTTTTTAAAAAACAGGGTAGCCTATAGTCAAAACAAAAAAAAATTCCTTCCAGTAGCACCTTAAAGACCAACTAAGTTAGTTCTTGGTATGAGCTTTCGTGTGCATGCACACTTCTTCAGATACACACATGAAGTGCATGCACACGAAAGCTCATACCAAGAACTAACTTAGTTGGTCTTTAAGGTGCTACTGGAAGGAATTTTTTTTTGTTTTGACTATGGCAGACCAACACGGCTACCTATCTGTAACAGGGTAGCCTATAAATACTGCAAAATGAAACAAAAACCAGAGCATGGAATTTCCAATTCCCCAGCCATAACGAACGCCTATGGAGCCACACCTGTCTTTGCTCCCAACCACAATAGTCTACTTCTGCATCAACTTCTGCAATAAAACACTTCATCTTGGTACTGTTGGTACAGATGCTTTGAGAGGTGAAACTACTGCTGTTCCTCTTGAGAAGGACATCTAGCTACACCCTTTGTGACAGGCAGAGGAACCAAAACCATACGTTGTGTTTTCTGTTCTTATGAGACGTCTCAATGGCACTGAGCTCATTAAGCAAAGTTCTAGTCACAAGTGGCCAACTTCTGCACCCTTGGGGAACTGGAAACATCCCCCCCCCACGTGGTAAGACTGAAAGAAAGCATGTGCATGTACTCTGACATCAGTGAAAGGGGAGGAGGCTGTGGAATGAATGTGTTTTCCGAGAGATCTCAAGAGACAGATTGGCATCAACTCACTTCCTTCCAAGAATGAGCATGACCGACATTTATACAGAGCGTGCAGGATGATTCATTGCTTCTTCTAGATACAATTTTACTGTGATAAAAAAACCCAACCTTCTTGATTCAAGTATGGAGAAAGCCCTGCTCCAGGTGCCCCCGCCAGGTGAAGTGAGGCGGGTGGTCACGACAGAAAATGCCATCTTGGTGCAGGTACCAACCTGGCTGTGGAATTCCCTCCCCAGAGATTCTTGCCTGGTACCTTCTTTATGGTTATCCTGGAACCTGGCAAAGACTCTCTTTTTCTCCCAACAACTTCTGGAGGGCAACCACATTGCCTACCCATTTGAACTGCAGTTTATCATTTATATGTCTGTGAATTGCCCAGAAGACAAGGTTAAGACTGTGGTGGCCTAGTGGTTATAGTACCAGGCTAGGACCCAGGAGAGAGGGGGCACATACCCACTACTAAGTGGGTATGGCGAGAGACAGAAGTATGTGTAGCAATAGGCGCAGATATTACCTCTGTATAGTGGACACACACCTGCACACACTTAACCTCCATCCAGAGAAGCAAGATGCATTATAGCCCAAAAAGAAAATGGTGAGGATTGTGGCCTGGGAAGAGACAGTGTTGCTAAGGAGTGTACGTGTACACATATGGCTCCCAGTCTGAGATTCCCCACTCCTGTTGTGCAGTATATCAAGGACAAAACTTACACTAGAGTAATAATAATAATAATAATAAATACGACAACAAGATTTGGGTTACTGGGGTGCAAATGTTTTAGTGCAGAGTGTAGACACTTGTTCGCTGTCCGATATCCCTCCCTGTTTAGAATACTTCTTTAGCTCTACTGTAAAAGTTGCAGCGGTCAAACATCACAGAATCGTGCTGTTAAGAGAGATCTGAGATAAGCAGACACTGATGTAACTGAATGCAGATGATGTGCAGGGAACAAAAATAGAGCTTAGGGCTCGCTGAAGTGGCAACCTTTTGTCTGGGTAGTACCACTCCCAAGTCTTCAGGTGGGAGGCATCTCACATGATTGAGTGCTCCTTCATAGAGGAATGAATATATATACACTGGGTATACATAATCAATAATGACATATTCAAATAACCATATGTACAATTCTATATACCTTAACACTCCTCCCTCCACAAGGTTTATTTAACTTTTAACATTTTAATTGCCCCAAATTGTTCAAACCTGCCCAAATAGCTTCTCAAACCAATCCTCCTCCTCCTCATTGACCTTATACCCTTTCATTTTATGTATCTTCACAGTTAAGATATTTTAAGATTATAATATTTTCCCGTTTTCCCCTCCATTGGTTCAATGGGAGAGGAATATATATACAGTGGTGCCTCGCAAGACGAAAATAATCCATTCCGCGAGTCTCTTCGTCTTGCGGTTTTCTCGTCTTGCGAAGCAACCCTATTAGCGGCTTAGCGGATTAGTGCTATTAGCGGCTTAGCAAAAGGGGGGGAAAGCGAAAAAAATCGCAAGACTCACAAGACGTTTTCGTCTTGCGAAGCAAGCCCATAGGGAAATTCATCTTGCGAAGCGCATCAAAAAACGGAAAACCCTTTCGTCTAACAGGTTTCTCGTCTTGCGAGGCATTCGTCTTGCGGGGCACCACTGTATCTATATATATATATGTATGTCAGTCACGTTGAAAACTGGATGCCAGGGGAAACCTAGCCTAGTTCCGCCCCCCACAGATGGATTTTTCATTTTGATTTTGATTTCCGTATGGAGGAGCACTGAAACGCTACAAAAAGCAGCCCAGACGCAGGTTCACCACTTACTCCCACTGGAAACAGCCCCGTCATTCCAAGAAATAGGTGGCATTTCGAGTAAACCCCAAGTAGAAAGAAGAAGAAAAAAACCTCGAGAGGAAGAGCCTCACCAACACAAGATTTCCAATGTTAAATACTTAATGTGCTTTAAGCATGAGTCACAATAATCTCATGTGCCTGAATCGTTCAGGGGGAAAACCAGACATGGCAGCAAAGTGCAGCTTGTGAATGGGGGGGGGGGGGGGAAGGAGGTGACAGATCACTACCCCCCACCTTTCCAGAAAATCTCAACTGAATAGCTTCCCGTTTCTTTCATGAATAAAAAGCCTGATTAAAGCTGCACGAGGGTGAAGATTCATCCCTGGTCTACATGAACCTAAAGGGAACAGGCACGACTTTGTCTTGCTAGAGTCGCTATACCAAATCCGCATCAAATGATTAGGTATTGTACAAAGTATATTGGTGCTAAAATGGGTTGCTCTGTTTGGAAATTGCTCTTCCCAAGGCGCCCTGCGGTGCTCACTTCCATCTCCTCTGTTCTTCTGCATTAGGCCACTGAAAGGATTGCTGTATTTTTTGCTCCGTAAGATGCACCTGACCATAAGATGCACCTAGTTTTTAGCCGAAACAGTGGGTGTATGATTTTTGTGGTTCATGCTGTGGCCACACACATGTGATTTGCCAGTGAGTTTGGGATAGCCCAATGCAAAAATCCTGAGTATCCATGTGGATCCGTGCTTTGTAACCGCGTTTTTGCACCATTGCTGCCCCACAAAACAGTGGATGCGTGATTTTTTAGTGCAGGCTATAGCCATGGCCACGCTATGTGATCTGATGGCGAATTTGGGGTGACCCAATGTAAAAATCCTGAGGATCCATGTGCTTTTACTTCCCCCCTCCCAGGCAGCCTCCTTTATCGCTAGTGTCTCTTATCTCCCTCCTGATCGCTTGCTGATCAGCTGATCAGCGGCTTTGTTTCAATACCCCCTTCCCTCTTTCTAAAAAAGAAAAAAAGAAAAAAAAGCACGATCTGGTTTTCGCCCCAGGCAATTCGGCTCCAGGGACCACACAATCGCTTTGTGAGACGCACAGACATTTCCCCATACTTTTTAGGAGGGAAAAGGTGTGTCTTATGGAGCGAAAAATATGGTATGTGGAAGATGAGCAGACTCAGTCGTTTGCATCTATCAGAATCTGGGAGATTCAGTGTTCAAATCCCCACTGGGCCATGAAGCTGGATGGTTGATCCTGGGGCCAGTCAGTCTCTCAGTCCAACCTACCTCACAGGGTTGTCGTGAGGGTGAAATGGAGGAGAGTGGGGAGGACCACCACACATACCATGTTGAGCTCCTGTCACTTCTATTTATGGAGGAGACTTAAAAGTAGTCTTTAGAAGTATAAACACCTCTCCAAATATGATAAACATAATCAAGGCGTTTTGAGTGAAAACATTTAAACACAGTTACCAAGATTCACGATTAAAACCCCCCAGAAAGAACAATAAATCTATTTCATTTCAAGCCAACCATCCTCGTTGTAAGATCTAAAACCCTAACCTACAATCAGTGCAAACAACAAACAGGAACTAAAATGTCCACCTACACTCTTTAATTAATAGGAGATTGATATAAAAACTTATTCAGCCCCCCCCCCCCCGAGATGAAATCGGTGAGTGAGCTAATTATACCTCTCAGGAAAGGGAGTTCCTTAGATATAGGGACACCACCGAAAAGACTCTGCCTCTTGTGCCTGCCATACTAATCAGCCATATGGGGAGGCACACAAACAGGGACCCTGTAGTGTTTTGGTAGGCATGGCCTCCTGCATAAAAGGGAACACTAATTGTAAATGAACTCCAACATGACGGAATGCCCGATAGTTTGGGTTTTATAAAATGATTATATTTCTCTGGCAGTTCAGGTGGCAATGCTCCTGGATCCAGTAATGATGTTAGAGCCTTTATTTTATTTTATTTGCCAGAACCCTTTTTATTAAGTCCATCTGATCATGAGACGCCAACTATTTCCAGACCACAGGATTTGACAATCTCCTACACCTATATAGCTGTAAAGATTGTCTATTTCATTCATACAGAGCTGTCCATGAATGCTTGTGCATTATTAACACAGCCACCCACCTTCTGGCGGGGCGGGGGGGGGGGGGAGGTGAAAAAGAGGGAAGCAGTATGCAGTATCACCATCTACTCAAAGCAAGGAGTGGCCACAAGTAGGTGCTCAAAACTTGCAAGGTGGCAGAGAGAAGCAACTGCAACACCAAAGCTTATGAACCAAAGAGGTGAGTGCCAGGACCCTCTGCACCATAGGTAGGCAAACTAAGGCCCAGGGGCCGGATCCGGCCCAATCCCCTTCTAAATCTGGCCTGCGGACGGTCCGGGAATCAGTGTGTTTTTACATGAGTAGAATGTGTCCTTTTATTTAAAATGCATCTCTAGGTTATTTGTGGGACATAGAAATTCGTTCTCCCCCCCCCCAAAAAAAATATAGTCTGGCCCCCCACAAGGTGTGAGGGACAGTGGGCTGACCCCCTGCTGAAAAAGTTTGCTGACCCCTGCTCTGCACCAACGCAGCAATTTTGCAGGATTGCAACACTCAGGCAATGTTATCCATGGGCTGCATGTTGCAGAGCTCTTTAAAACTGAAAAGAGACCTTTGTTTCTAACTCATCGTGGAATTTAAATCCCTTTAAAATAAAAAGCTCTGCAGAGGAAAAGAAGAAACAATGTTGCTTGCTAATTAACCTAGATCTGTGAAAGAATATACAGAACAAGGAAAACCATTATTTGTAATGTTCTGCTACAGCTTTGTTGCACTTTCTACTTGAGAACCTCTGCCCCTCCAAATATTTCCCAATATGAAGCTATCTTTAAAAGTAAGTGTGTGTGTGTGTGTGTGTGTGTGTGTGTGTGTATATACACCCAGTTTGCATACAGCACTAAGTCTTGATGAGCAAACCCAGTCCTGCAGATTAACCATGGTTTGCTTTCTGCCAACAGACCACAACTTGAGGCCACCTTTTGCTGTTAGCTTATGAACCGTGACTAGGTGTTCTGTCCAAACAGAAAGCCTTGCTTGGCAAGGCAACTCTAGGTGCTACATGAGGCAAGAAGAGCTGGAAAGCAAATGTAGCTTTGCAGAAACAAGCCATGACTAGTCTTTGGGATAACTAATGGTTTGTTGGACAAACCATGGTTCAGTGCTAACTGTTAATGCAGCTCTGTATGAATGAAATAGAAAATCTTTACAGCTATACAGTGGTACCTCGGGTTACATACGCTTCAGGTTACAGACTCCGCTAACCCAGAAATATGACCTCGGGTTAAGAACTTTGCTTCAGGATGAGAACAGAAATCATGCTCTGGCGATGCGGCAGCAGCAGGAGGCCCCATTAGCTAAAGTTCAGGTTAAGAACAGTTTCAGGTTAAGTACGGACCTCCGGAACGAATTAAGTTCTTAACCCGAGGTACCACTGTATAGGCATAGGATATTGTCAAATCCTGTGGTCTGGAAATAGTTGGCGTCTCGTGATCAGATGGACTTAATAAAAAGGGTGTCTGGCCAACAAAATAAAATAAAATAAAGGCTCTACCAGCCAGTCATATTAGTGCAGCTGTCAAAGGTTTCACATTTATGCTGGCTGACTATGTTGTTACAAACTTTTTGCCTCAACGTGGCAAAGGGAGAGGACATCAATCATAAAGCACTGGAAGGTAGTGAAGTCAAGCTTATTTCATGTACACCTTTTCTGCAATTACTGCACTCAAAGTGGGGTTGCAACAGATAACAAATGTTGCAGCTTAATGATTCAGTTCATTACAAAAACTGATAAGGCAAGTATCAACACAGCACTTAATTCAAAATAATCCATTGTACTAAAATTACTGAGACTAATTGTGACACGAAGTCACAATTCATTTAACCAATCTAGCAAAAAAACCCGAACAAACTCAGCAGCAACAAAAATATAAATGAATTAAGGTACTGAAATGGCAGCAATAAGGGCACATATTCAGGTAAAATTACTATCTAAAGTAATTGCAGCTAGGGGAGGGGAGGGGGGCCTGAAATCACACAATAACCTTTAACCCCAGTAAGTAGTCAGAATGAAAGAATTATTTGGCAAGCAGGAGACGGAGCTAACTCTTCCTTCGCACACCAACAAACATCCACACAAACACATGATTAGCAAGACTGCCGATCAGATAAAGTTTTGTGTGAAGTTCTTAGGAGAGAAAGAGATAAACTCTTACAATGAACAATGGATACCGAGAGTTTTGATTCTTGCAATTATTTTATCACACTGCTTCGCATTTGCTTGACTACACAGCTCTACTTGCTAACATGGCAGGGAAAGTAAACAAGCAACTGTGACCTTACCCCTACAACCATACCCTTGCAATGTGGTATTCCTAGAAAGCCCCTTGCTGCTTCAAGTCCTAGAGAAGTAGTTTGACGCACACATGCGAATTAATGTGAGCAGCCATTCAGGGACCACATTCAGCAGGCCTAAGTGCTGAAACACACAAGCCTCAGTATGCAAACGAGGTGGAACCATTAAATCATGTCAGCACTTGGAAAGAGGTTAATGCAGAAGCCTTTGCTCCTTTCCTAGTCATCACACCATGTTGAAACCGGAGAAGTCACTGCTCATCCTCAAGTCTGCCAACTTTGCCAGCTTATGACGGTAAGGGCACACAGACGGGCTGTCAGCACCCCTGCCCTTCTTATTGTGAAATGGCCCAGTGCTGGGAACTTTCCAAAGCCACATGAGCATTGCCTGGAAGCTTTGCAAATCTTATTTTCGGCAGCTTCAGGAAGCTGGAGATAAGGTGTATACGACTGCCGAGTTTTAATAAAATAATACGTTTGAAATGGTAATCTATTGTTCTTCATTGCCCAACTTTTGGGATGCAAACAAAAGATCAATCAATCAATCAATCAATCAATCAGATTTCAAATATTCTGACCAACCCTTGTAAATGCAAGTGAATGCACACAATAAACAAGCCCAGGCAAAGGAACCATTCCCAACATTTGTGTGAATATGCAATTCAACTGTCTTCTGTAATACACAGTACTGTATTTCTGAATAAGATACTACTAGTTTTAGTCATACAGGAGTTTCGTAGCTTGCTCTAGTGGTGTAGAGCTTGCTGTTTTAAATGTGTTTTATTGCTTTTATGGTATGGTGTTACAGCGGACGCTCAGGTTGTGAACGTGATCCATGCGGGATGCACGTTGCAACCCACAGTATCCGCAACCTACAGTGGCGTGTCTGCGCATGCACGGTTGTGATTTGGCGCTTTGCGCATGCGCGACCGCCGAAACCTGCAAGTAACCCGTTCCGGTACTTCTGGGTTTTGGCAGTCCGCAACCTGAAAAAACGCAACCCGAGGTACAGTGGTACCTCGGGTTACATAAGCTTCAGGTTACAGACGCTTCAGGTTACAGACTCTGCTAACCCAGAAATAGTGCTTCAGGTTAAGAACTTTGCTTCAGAATGAGAACAGAAATTGTACTCCGGCGGCGCGGCAGCAGCAGGAGGCCCCATTAGCTAAAGCGGTGCTTCAGGTTAAGAACAGTTTCAGGTTAAGAACGAACCTCTGGAATGAATTAAGTACTTAACCCGAGGTACCACTGTACTGGTATTTTTATGGTTGCACCCCGTATTGGGATCATTACGACGAACAGCAGCCTACACGTTATTTCAGATAAATAAACTAAAATGTGCCTACTCGGCTTGTTAGTGCCATTATGCCCACAAGTAGCACATGTTCTTTTGGCTGACATGGAAGACTGCCCCCAAATACCAAGGTAATCACAACAGATTCTCTACTGCGCAAACACAGAGAAACAAAAGGACACAAAAGCTGGTCAGAGCACAGAGACACGAAGTAATCAGCTAGAACAAAAGCTATCATGCTTCCTAATTCCGGCTGCAAGCTGAAGAGAAGAAATCTACCCCAGCAAACAATGCCCATTGTTCAACGAAAAGCCCATGCTTCGCTTGGTCCCTGGCATCTTCAGCTTGAAAGGATCTCATGTGAAGCGGCTGAAATAGAGATCTTGGAGATCAAGACAAATAGTAATGGCAATATGAACTGGCTCTGTGCAACATACTCTGTGAGGTAGGTTAGGATGAGAGGCAGTGAATGGTGGCAGAGTGGGGATTTGAACCCTGATCTCCTAGGGCCTAGTCTAAAACTCTAACCACTACACCACCACTCCCTTTTTCAATGCAGACTTAGAATCAAACCATGCACAGCAATAATCATGCAACTTGCTGGGATAGCTCAGTTGGTAGAGCATGAGATTCTGAAGCCTAGGGCCATAGGTTTGAGCCCCACCTTGCGCACAAGTTTCCTGCATTGCAGGGGGTTGGACTAAATGACCCTTGGGTTCCCTTTCCAACTCTACAATTCTATGATTCTATGACTGGCCATGGTGTGTTTATTTAAACACACACAGCAGCAGTGGGAAGGGGCTTTACCACGGCCCACCTGCCGCTGCAGTTACTAATTATGTAATTATTGTCCTATTTGTTCTGGCCCTCAATAACAAAGGATAACCCAGTTTAGTGTGGAAGCCATATATCTGGGCTTCCTCTAGAGGGGTTACTAGATTAATGAAATGCAAGTTTCCTATATAACAGAAAGGTGTGGGATATTTTTGGGAGGGGGAGATCCCTATGTCAAATCTGTGTGGGCTGGTGGTTGCTAACTGAAGTTTAGTTCTGTTCTCTTAGGAAAGCTCACCACAGTTGCCTCTAAGTTAAGAGTTAAGAAAAGTTGATAGGTGAATGGAAGAGAGAATATTAGCTTGCTCAAGTTGCTTTACAGATCTCTAAACATGTTCACTGCTACACTTTAACCAAATTTCGCCCAATGAATCATCATCCACAACGGCGCATACCACTGCGATTAGCTATGAACGAATGCCACAAAATAATCAAAACACGATCCACCGTTAGGTGTTTGTTGTCTACCATGGTAATACGTACAATTCAAATGACAGAAAAGGCATCTAAATGTGTGAATTGCTCCCAGACCCAAACCACCCCGACAACAGCTATTATTTCTGTTCAGGGGCCGCCATTACAAAAACTCCTCAATGTGCATTTGTTGGTAAAGGGCCAAGGCTTTATTTAAACAGAAACACATACCATGTTTTTGGCTCTATAAGACTCACTTTTTCCCTCATAAAAAGTAAGGGGAAATGTGTGTGCGTCTTATGGAGCGAATGCAGGCTGCGCAACTATCACAGTAGCCAGAACAGCAAGAGGGATTGCTGCTTTCACTGCGCAGCTGTTCTTGCTGTTCTGGCTTCTAAGATTCAGAATATGTTTTTTCTTGTTTTCCTCCTCCAAAAACTAGGTGCGTCTTGTGGTCTGGTGCGTCTTATAGAGCGAAAAATACGATATATTCTGGCTCATCCGGCTTTACGTGTACCTTTTTGAAAACACAAAACGGTTCGGATCTTACATCTTTTGTTACGACAACCTTACATTTCAAGGGATTTCTCAACTTCAGCTGAATGGGGAAGGGTAAGGACGGCGGTGGTCTTGAAAGAACAAGAACAAACGCTTCGTTAGAACATTCCAAAATACCCAGCGGTGATGAAAGAAAAGTGAAGAAACAACATCTGACGCTCAACCCCACCAGTCCTTCTAAGTGCTTACAAGTCAGATGTGAGCAGACAGGAAGAGCGGCAGAGGGGGGAAACTGGCAACACTAAGTCCATGTTTGGACAATCAACTCTTGGCTTAACCAGTGAGAGATTAACAAACTCTTCTGCACATTCATGCAGCTGCTTCTGCTGATCTGCTGGATCAGGCCACAGCCCCATCGAGTCCAGCATCCTGTTCTCAGAGAGGCTAACCAGATGCCGGTGGGAAAGCCCAGCCCAACAGCACTCTCCGCTCCCATTGGGTCTCAGCAACTGGGATTCAGAACCCTTAAACCTCCGACTATGGGCTTAACCTTCGCCCAAGCAGAGAAACAGCATTGTAGCCGGTGTTTGGAATTAGCCAGGCACCAGGAGCATTTTT
Source organism: Podarcis cretensis (assembly GCF_951804945.1). Lineage (NCBI taxonomy): Eukaryota > Metazoa > Chordata > Lepidosauria > Squamata > Lacertidae > Podarcis > Podarcis cretensis. Next base: position 19,617,093 of record NC_137175.1, read on the forward strand.
GTACCGGGCTATCAGCCACTTATGACCCGGTGAAGATGCCTGAGTGCCAGAATAGCACCATCTGGAGGTACATGCCTGGGGAATCCTTGGACCTTGGCTGTTTTCACACTCCAAAACAACAATAATAAACCTATGGTTATGTGAAACATAATCAACACACAAGAGAAAAATAACTACCAAACTTTTAGAAGACATCTGAAGGCAGCCCTGTTTAGGGAAGCCTTTAATGTCTAATAGCTTATTGTATTTAGTGTTTTGTTGGAAGCTGCCCAGAGTGGCTGGGGAAACCCAGCCAGATGGGCGGGGTATAAATAAATTATTATTATTATTATTATTATTGTTATTGTTATTATTATTATTAATATTACAAGACGTAACCGGCTGTACTTTTGAATAAATAAGGTATACTATTCATTGTATCAAGTTGTAGATTTCAATGGAAGTCTCATAAAGTTCAACAAAAAAAGCAGAAGACCCAGTGGATCAGTTCATGCATAAGGTCCATACACGTATAAGTGTCTATTCCACCTGTCTGTTCCTAGAGTCCAATAATCCACATGAAGGGTTGTTACAGTTCCACAGAATCCTTTCACAGAGTCTTAGACAAGGATTTCTGGAATGTTAGCCTTGTTTCGCCATCCTAGGCTTCATCAGTAGAACAGGCATATGTAATATTACAGGATAGTGGATCTTATAGCATAGTAGTGGTTGACTGTTTTCACACCTCGGCAACAAATCCTGTAGAATTCTATCTGTTATATTTTATCCGCACAACCGGAATGGATTTCAGGAACCATAAAGTCGTAGGGGGAAAGTAGGGGGCTGCCTGGCCCCCCAAATGCCTATGCATTCTGTTCTGGCGACTGTAACCCTGGTTTAAGGAGTCATTTGGTGCCTAGCTTATATATCTGAGCTTCTAACACTGCCATCAGTCCCAGCCAGCATGGGCCAATGGTCAGGGTTGATGGAAGTTGAAGTCCAACAACATAAGGAAAACCACAAATTGCTCATCTCTGCCTTATAACATTCCTGAGTTTACACAATCAGATTATCTGCACCATTCTCCAATTATGAGGGAGGGGGAACTGTCACTGAACAATGTGCTTGTTAGAATCTATTTTGTGCAAGTTTCACTTGTCTGTATTTAATTAATTCCCATTAAAACCCTTTCCTTTTAAAAACAGAGAGGGCTTTTTCTTAAATAAAAAAAATGCTAACACACCCCATTGATTTTTATCTGCCTTAACTCCACACCCCAGCCCTTCCCCAGAACACAGCTCAGAAAGTATGTGATGGAGGTGGAGAGGAGAACACAGGATATCTCTAAGTCAATGTAACTAAAATTCCCAAGTCACTCACACAAAAAGGACTAAAATATTTTTTTGCAAATGAAAACTGCATGTGTTGCTATTTGCAACATCAAGCAGAAACCCGTGCCAGAAAAAAACAAACTATCAGCTCGTTATAGCATCAAGATTAAATAACTAATTCAACTATTCAGTTCAGCTCCAGATAGACTAATGAAGTCCAGAACCAGAGCTGAAACTGCCTGTTCAAATTTATGTCTATACGGTTGCAGCCCAGCTCTAGCGTGTATCTGAGAACCTCTGGCTCCATTTGGCTCCTCAAGTCTCAGGAAATATATCCTCAGGCAAGTCTGCCTGAATTCAGATAGCCTCAGGCAAGTCTGCACAAGTTCAACTTTTGAGACTGAAGAGCCAGGGAAAGGGGAGGGGAAACCAGTGTGGCTGAAATATAGCCTATGGTATGAAGGTGAACATCACATCTGTTTGCTGGGAGCGGCCGCCGAGACCACATAACACCGGTCTTGACAGACCTACATTGGCTCTCAGTACGTTTCTGAGCAAAATTCAAAGTGTTGGTGCTGACCTTTAAAGCCCTAAATGGCCTTGGTCCTGTATACCTGAAGGAGCGTCTCCACCCCCATCGTTCTACCCGGACACTGAGGTCCAGCGCCGAGGGCCTTCTGGTGGTTCCCTCACTGTGAGAAGTGAGGTTACAGGGAACCAGGCAGAGGGCCTTCTCGGTGGTGGTGCCTGCCCTGTGGAACATCCTCCCTACAGATGTCAAGGAAATAAACAACTTTTAGAAGACATCTGAAGGCAGCCCTGTTTAGGGAAGCTTTTAATGTTTGATGTATTACAGTATTTTAATATTTTTTTTTGGAAGCCGCCCAGAGTGGCTGGGGTAGCCCGGCCCGATGGGCGGGGTATAAATAATAAATTATTATTATTGTTCTGCTCGCTTTGGCATCTGGCCTCCAACCCCATCCCGGCTGACAGCATGTGGCCCCTGGAAAGCTGCCCATGAGAAAATGTGGCCCTCTGGGTGAGGAAGGTCCCCCTCCCCTGGTTTAAGGGTTTCTCCTTCCAGAATCAAGTCGCCTACACACAATATATTTAAAGCATATGGTTTCCCCTAAAGAATACCGGGAACAGTAGTTTTAAAGGTTGCTGGGAATTATAGCTCTTGGAGTAGCAAACTACGGTTCCTAGGATACTTTGGGAGAAGTGACACAACCTAAAAGTATGGTGTCGATGTGACATAGCTCTAAAGAAGGGTTTCCCAAACTTGGGTCTTCACTGGGGGTTTTTTAGACTACAACTCCCATCATCCCTAGCTAAATGGTCAGGGATGATGGGAATTGTAGTCCAAAAATAGCTGGAGACCCAAGTTTGGGAAACCCTGCTCTAGAGCTATGTCACATCCACACTTGGGTCTCCAGCTGTTTTTGGACTGCAATTCCCATCATCCCTGACCACTTGTCCAGCTAGCTTGGGATGATGGGAGTTGTAGTCTAAAAAAAAACACAGGTGAAGATCCAAGTTTGGGAAAACCTGCTCTAGAGTTTCTCCTTCTCCACTAACAAATTCCTAGGAGGCAGCAGTGTTATTCTGCTGCAGAAAACGTAACCACAGATAGTATTATGACGCCTTCAGGACTAATAGACTTAAAGACTAATCCTATGGCGATATCCGCTGGGATGAGCAGCTTAGGATCTCTGCAGATCTCTGGTTCAGCTGGCTGATTAAGTGCCCTATGCCAGCTCAGTCAAGGTTTTGGGTTTTTTGTTTTTAATTAGTTTTTATTAAACATTTTCTTGTGAAACAACAGCAAAACCAAAGAAAAGTACATATAGTGTGTCCACTTTCAATCTGTTTACATTCGGCATGAAACACTGTGGTCATAGACATTATGTGGTAGGGGAGAAGAGAGATGGGGGGGGGGAGAGAAAACAATCCTTTGTTCCATTGCACAGTGTTTGTGCTGGGCTTTTGTGTCAGCGTCAGGCAGGTGTGTGTGTGTGTGTGTGTGTGTGTGTGTGTGTGTGTGTGTATGGGGGGCACTGAGAGAGATTGGGGGGCCCAGAGCTTGGTCGGTTGTTTGCACTGTGGTTTCTCTGTGTGCGGGGTGTGTATGTTGTTGAGTCAGATAAACATACAGTGGTACCTCGGGTTAAGTACTTAATTCATTCCGGAGGTCCGTTCTTAACCTGAAACTGTTCTTAACCTGAAGCACCACTTTAGCTAATGGGGCCTCCCACTGCTGCCGCGCCGCTGGAGCACGATTTCTGTTCTCATCCTGAAGCAAAGTTCTTAACCCGAGGTCATATTTCTGGGTTAGCGGAGTCTGTAACCCGAAGTGTATGTAACCTGAGGTACCACTGTATTGATTTGTACGCTGGTTGGGTTTCTTTTTTTGGAGGGTGGGGGGTCTTCCTTTGCTCAGTCAAAGTTAAGCCGGCACAAATTCTCTGTACTGGCTCAGCTGACACTCGCGGTGCCAAGAGTGGGACAAGTTCTCCAAAAGTGGTATTCCGGGGGCAGGACTAAGGGTGAGATTTAGGCTGAATCCTAAACCCATCCAGCTCAGTCATGTGAGCTGGGAACCCAGCACTGGACACCATTTTTAAGGCTTGCTTTCCCACTGCCAGGGCTTAGGCAGAGCAGCAACCCCACTGCTGAACAGGGGATGGATGTGGTGTAAATTTACACCAGCTTAACTTACACCGGCTTGCTCTTGGGATCCCCTTCCAACTCTTATGACAGCTTCTTGCACATAGGATTGCTCACTAAGTGCAGATGACGGTACTATAGAATCTAGAAGGGAATGAGAGTCAAGTTCCCAAAAACTGATGCAGATTCTTCCATTCCGTTCTATGCACACGATTATATATGCAGATAAACTGAAAAGCCGAGAGGAAAGAAGTACAGTATCCAAGGATTCCGAAAGTTGGCTACATCCAAATAAGAAAAGCTTGATTTTAAAAATGTATAAAACTGCTGTCCAAGAAAGAACACAGCATTTGACAGGGGAGTGGGAGGGGTAATAAAAGAGAGGGATAACAAGGAATTGTTTCAACATTTTATTTATGCAATTTGTGCCATAAAAGCTATTAAAATTTCTGGATGCAGAGATCTGTAGCCGTTTTAGACTTGCATAGCTACAAATAATCATTCTCTTATGACACACACTGTACACTTGCACGGTGCTAAAAACCCTTCCAATACAAAGCCATATGCAACAGTTTCAGCGGACAACTGTGGCAGAACACTGAAGAAAATCCATGGACTATTTTTTTAAAAAAATATATTTTATTTTATTATTATTTTAGTAACAATAAAAGCTTCCCACTGCATCCCAATGAAGCCAACAATTTGGTAATGCACCGAAGGAAAAAACAGAGGCATGTTTCCATCGAACCTTTGGGTTCTATTAAGTAAAGGTAAAGGGACCCCTGACCATTAGGTCCAGTCGTGACCGACTCTGGGGTTGTGCGCTCATCTCACTCTATAGGCAGAGGGAGCCGGCGTTTGTCCGCAGACAGCTTCCGGGTCATGTGGCCAGCATGACTAAACCGCTTCTGGCGAACCAGAGCAGTGCACGGAAACGCTGTTTACCTTCCCACCAGAGCGGTACCTATTTATCTACTTGCACTTTGATGTGCTTTTGAACTGCTAGGTTGGCAGGAGAAGGGACCGAGCAATGGGAGCTCACCCTGTCGCGGGGATTTGAACCACCAACCTTCTGATCGGCAAGTCCTAGGTTCTGTGGTTTAACCCACAACGCCACCCACGTCCCGTTGGGTTCTATTACATGACTATTAATATAGGTATTGTGTGGTTAGGTATAATTCGGCCACATAATTGTATTTATAACTCCACTCCAGAGCTGAGAAGCCTTCCAGAGTGGCTTACAGACTTGCCCTAAGGTTTACAATCCAAGAGACACAGCACAAAATGAAAAAAGGAGGAGGAGGGATGAGGCAAACAAGGAAACTCATGAACCAATTGTTAAAAGTTACAAAGTCACTGTACGGATGGAAACAGCTTCATAAGAGGAAGAGCCAAAACAGTCAAACCATTAACAGGACTGGCAGGGAGCAATTGGGGGGGAGGGCAGAGAGAAACACCATGTATTTGATGCTGTGACTGGTTAATTTCAAGTGGTTGCCATCATGTTAATCCCCCCTTTACTTATTAAAAAAGGAAATCAGAACATTTACACACACACACACACAATTTTCTGGCAAGCATCTAATACAGTGGTACCTCGGGTTAAGTACTTAATTCGTTCCGGAGGTCCGTACTTAACCTGAAACTGTTCTTAACTTGAAGCACCACTTTAGCTAATGGGGCCTCCTGCTGGCACTGCACCACCGCTGCATAATTTCTGTTCTCATCCTGAAGCAAAGTTATTAACCCGAGGTAATATTTATGGGTTAGCGGAGTCTGTAACCTGAAGTGTATGTAACCCGAGGTACCACTGTACAGTGGTACCATGGGTTAAGTACTTAATTCGTTCTGGAGGTCCGTACTTAACCTGAAACTGTTCTTAACCTGAAGCACCACTTTAGCTAATGGGGCCTCCTGCTGCTGCCGTGCTGCTGGAGCACAATTTCTGTTCTCATCCTGAAGCAAAGTTCTTAACCTGAAGCCCTATTTCTGGGCTAGTGGAGTCTGTAACCTGAAGCGTATGTAACCCGAGGTACCACTGTATTAGCATCCTAATCAAAGCCAGCATGGGTAGCCTGTGTGGCATAAGACCTTAAACAAGCTTCTTGGCATGCATAGAGGCAGAATATAACAGTAGTACTTTAGTTTTTGTTTTCCACAATCACCATTAAGGTCAGAGCTCAGAGGTAGAGCTCATGCTTTGTCTGCAGAAGAACAAAGCTTTAACCCTTGGCATTGCTAGGTAGGGCTGGGGAAAACTCCTCTCTGAAATCTGCCACTCATTGTAGGTAATTCTAAACTTCATTTAGCTTGTACCTTTGAGTTGGAATCGTTTAAAGCGCTGCTAAAGTTTTCAGACAACTACACCGAGCAGCATCATGAAATGCAGGGCACGTCAAACGGAGATTAATGTATGTCTGTAGAAGCGAAGGCAGCTGGACTGCAACTGTCTATTAACAAAGGAGTCTGTGAAACTGTTAAGATGAGAGCAGGACAATTGTCTCTTTCACAGATCATATTCTTCCATCCGCCAGTATAAGCTTCTGCAACGAAGAGTATCCGAGTACGAGGAATGCTGCCTGTTTCGCACCAAGAACAGCTGACGCTTTTCATACTTATCGCTGGACAGATGAAATATATATAGATCAAATGAAAACTAAAGTTCACTAAATCACATTTCTGTAACGAAAACACTCCAGGCAGCGCATAATAATTGCAAAAGCAAAATAAAATAGGCAGCTAGCTGGAGGGGTACAACCCTCATATCACCTATTGGGCTGATTTTAATTTTACCCAAGTAAGTAAAAGCACTGTAAGGTGCACAAGTAAGGCGCCAAGTAATGGAGTGGCCACCCAAGCAGTCTTCCTTCAGAATAATAATAATAATAATAATAATAATAATAATTTATTTATATCCCGCCCTCCCCAACCGAAGCCGAGCTCAGAAGCCATTCCAGAACAAGAGCAGCACCAAGAAAGTCCTAATCAGCTGGCAGAAGACTCTTAACAGGAACAAGGAGAAAAGAGCTTCCATGCTGCAGGAGATTAATGCACTTATTATTCAATGGAGTACGACCTCCTCTCAAACAGCATGCCCTTGGAAGCAAGTTCCCTTCAGTTCAGCAGAACTTGCTTCCCATCGTGCATGTTCAGGGTGCCCCTTTTCTTCTCCTTCCTCGGAGAAGAATTATATTTCCTTTTGCATATTTTCACCATAAACCTTTATGCCTCAGCGGCTGTGGTCTCTGCTCATGCCTAATTCATACACTTGCTGTCAAAAACCCTGTATAAAAAAAATAACGACATGCTGTAAATTTACCAATATCAGGCACGCTACTTAAGTGACTTTGCAACATCTGGATGGGCTAGGAAATAATCCGCAAGGCTGGAGCAGAGAGTTTCGTAAGGATACACTGGCACACACTCTACTAAGTATGGCCTCAACATGCCAATCAGGAGATGGGGAACCTCCAGGTCACAGAATAAATACCGTATTTTTCGCTCTATAAGATGCACCAGACCATAAGACGCACCTAGTTTTTGGAGGAGGAAAACAAGAAAAAAAATATATTCTGAATCTCAGAAGCCAGAACAGCAAGAGGGATAGCTGCACAGCGATCCCACTTGCTGTTCTGGCTTCTGGGTTAGCTGCGCAGCCTGCATTCGCTCCATAAGACTCACACACATTTCCCCTTACTTTTTAGGAGGGAAAAAGTGAGTCTTATAGAGCCAAAAATACGGTAAGGCCTGCCAGGGGTCCTATTTTGGCCTGTGAGGATTCCAGGCATGGCACAGATAAAGCTGCAGATCAAAATGGATAACCAAGGTCCTTGAAGTGCTCATCTGGAAGCAGGACTTGCACCCTGTCTCTTCATTTGGCACCAGGCACAACTCAGGTTCAACTCAGGCACTCTCAGGTGGGGCCAATCCTGCTGAAAGTGAGGCCGGCAGTACAGTGGTACCTCGGGTTAAGTACTTAATTCGTTCCGGAGGTCCGTACTTAACCTGAAACTGTTCTTAACTTGAAGCACCAATTTAGCTAATGGGGTCTCCTGCTGCTGTCGCACCGCCGGAGCATGATTTCTGTTCTCCTCCTGAAGCAAAGTTCTTAACCCGAAGCACTATTTCTGGGTTAGCGGAGTCTGTAACCTGAAGCGTATGCAACCCAAGGTACCACTGTACTCACTGATTCAGCCCTGGTCCTGATGGGGACTGGAACGCCCAAGGGGAGCCAATTCCTGCAGAAAGGAGGGCTTCCAATTGGTGCACCAAGAGCAATCCCTGCCTTCACAGTCACAGGGTGGCAAAGTAAGAAAAGAATCTGATATTAGATTACTGTAGGAAGCCCTAAACATTTGCCAGACGTGATCTGCAGAAGGTGGGTCAGATCCTGATCTGGCTTGCCAGATCCAGTCCAGTCCTGCCCCACCCCCAACCCCTTTGGTTACCATTAAGGGTTTGCAATATGAACTGTAACTGCAACCCACACATTCCCAAGTGACAAAACTCAGATTTCTCTCCATTGATTTATTCTAACCGGAATAGCCCATCAGGGACAATCAGGGGGAATTTAACCCACAAAACATCTGCACAAAAGCTCATGCTACAGAGAACTACCCCTGTTATTTGGATGCAAGGTGGGGGGGGGAGCATCTTGTTTACACGGCACATTTGTGGCAGAAACAAACCACAATAACATCTAGCAAGATATTGTTGTTCCCCTGTTGTGTTCATAATGTTATGTTCAAACCTCCTATAGGTCTGCAGGTTTGTCTGTGTTCATAAATAACATTCATCTTATACCAACACTGTGGGTAATCATTGCTATCAACAACACTTAAGAGTATTCAAAGCATTTCGCATAAATTATCTTGTTATAAGCCTTGCAATAACCCTCAACAGTAGATCAGTATCACCTCCACATGGCAGATGCAAGCAGTCTGTAGCGAGCTGAGTGCTCTGAGTACATGTTTGCATTCTGTAAAAATGAGAATCCCATTGATCCCAAATCCTCTTTCCCTCTCTACATAAGCATGAACGATTTTTCTTTGTTCATGTTTTAATGATTACTACGGGTGGCATTTGAGGCATTGAAATCAATGTACTTAAGTTATTCATGACTCTACCAATCCACAGTTTAACAAGTTGTGAAGAGGAGGAGGAGAAAAAGCAGGTGCTTGATAAAACCTACAAAAACAAAATTTAAAAAGCGCAAATCTGGCCACATTGTTAAAAGCTGCAAGGGTTCATCATTTAAGAGAACCAAGATTCCAAAAATAAAGTAAGGCTGAACTTCATAATTGATTTCCAGCAGAAAACCAATAGAATAAGAGGCACTGAATCTCGTTTGTTCTTGTAAATAAATCTGGAAACCTCAGAACAGAGTGACAGATGGTAAGTTCAGGCTCCAGTTTTGTATGTGTGCTTACCTGAGATCAATGGGGCTTACTTCTGAGTAAACTTGCACAGGACTAAGCTGTCATCACAACAACTTGCAGAGGGCACTTGCGTTTGCCACAGCAAACACAACAAGCTGTCTTATGACACCTTGAAGATTTAACAGATACCTCTGAGGAGTAGAAAGCTATTTTTTTCAGATGGAACTGATGAGAAGTAGATTCGAGTCCACAAAAACTTGTGTTGCAATGCACGTGGTACGTCTAAGGTGTCACAAGGCTTTTGTTGTGGACAGCATAAACCAGGCATAGTCAAACTCAGACTACAATTCCCATCATCCCTATCTTAACAGGACCAGTGATCAGGGGTGATGGGATTTGTAGTCCCAAAACATCTGGAGGGCGAGTTTGCCTATGCCTGGCATAAACTAACACAAGCATACGGTGCGCTTCTGGATTGCACGGTCAAAAGAAACTGTTTTTCAGTCATCCTTTCTCCCTTCATAAACAATTTTACGTATTCAGGGGTTGCTCATATGGCACCCACCGGTCCCAGTAGGCCTTGAAGTACCACCTACGACACCCATGAGAGGTATCAGTAAGCATACAGTACCATCAAACACTCACAATGCCCCAGAGTCTGTTGCTCTGTTCAGTTCCTATTTGCAATGGCTTGGCCTCTCTTGCATTGAACACACATCCTAAGACATACCCACATTTACTTGGCTGCCAGGACTGGACACCAATCCTTTTTTCTGATCTGCACGTGAGAGAGGTGCAAAGATCTTCTCTCTGTGAGCAATCCTGGTGGTGGCTGAGATGTGCCTTTCCTCCCACTGATAGGGGGGGGGGGGCGGTTTACAGTGCTTGCACCATTTCGCAGGCCTTCTCTCTCCTCCCCCACCCCGCCACTCTTGTAGCAGCCATTTTGTGTCGGGCCACGCATCCCACGGCAGCCATTTTGTGCCAGTGCTGACAGTGTGCTCCTCTCAAGATTCCAGATGTGCTCACCAGCACAGAACCTTTAGTGACCCCCTGATGCATGTGATCACCTACGGTAGAGCATCTAGGGTAGAGCAAAAAAAGTGTGGCGCTTCGTTAGTCACCGATTTGAAGATTTTTCATTTCTCTTGATCTTGTGAGGAATTATATATCGTTAAATTTTCTACCTTCCCTGTAGAGATTAGGCATTCGGGGTGGCTTGGTTCGTGAAGGTTCAATTACCGTGTTCTTTATTTCCCTTTTATAGCAGCATACTGTGATGGGAGTGCACAGCTGCTGATCATTCAGAAATGTTCTGAAACCTTACTGCACTCCTCCAGCTTCGTTCTTCCTTTCAAAGCTATGAACTTATTTAGGCTACAACATTCTGTTCTTTCTGGAAAGTTAATAGAACTAGCTCTCCAGTTTTTTGTTCAAAAAATATCTTTGAAGATCTTTAAATGATGACTTTCCCAAATGATGGAAACGGTCCCATTAATCCAATAATGTCCAGCTTATTAGAAGGGGTGAGCTCTTCATAGAAGACCTGTATCGCTGTACAACTTAGAAACATGGGTATTGTAAGCAAAAAAGAAGGGCACAGAACACGGGGAACCACCTTACGCAGAGTCAGGCCATTAGTCCATCCAGCTCAGTAAAGTCTACACTGACTGGAAGTGGCTCACTATAGTTTCAAGCAAAGTAATCTCCTTGCCGTACCTGGATATATTGGGGAATGATCTTGAAACCTTCTACATGCAAAGCAGATCTCTAGCACTGAGCTATAGCCTTTCTGCAGACAGACTAAGGACATGCTTCTGGGTCACGGTGCAATTCTGCAGAGCCTGGTCAAAAAATCCAGGGCATGAAGCTTGGGTTACAGTAATGCATTCTATTTAGGGTTGCTCTTGAGAACTGAATGGGAACTTGAGATAGTCCAAAATGTGACCGCTCAATTACTGGAGTAGATCATCCAGTCGAAACCATATTTCAACAGTTCTCGGGGGTTTGGACTGGCTGCCAGCTTATTTCTAGTTATTGTGAATGACCTACAAAGCCATGAAAGTCATGTGACCTAAACACTCGGGAGTGCCTCTCCCTACACAGTCCTGCCCATACGCTACTATCTGATGGTGAGGCTGTTTTCAGTGTCCCACCAGGGTTTTCTACAGTGATATATATAACAGGACCTTCTCTGTAGTGGCACCCCAATTAGTGTAGAGTGTAGTGGCACTCTAATGTCTGAAATCTGGCCGGTACCTATTATGGTACCCAGCTAAAAACCTGATTTCTCAAGCTTTCGACTGTTCAGCTGAAGCCTTTAGATATTATGAAGTTTATGATTGTTTCAATTTTACATCAGTGCCACCTGTTTCTTTTGCAAATGGATTATGCATAATATATACTTTTATTATTCTGTGTCCTAAAATCTTAGGATAAAGGGCAGGCTCTAATTATTTTAAATAAATGAAAATTAATTTCTGACAGGTGTCCCATACAGAATGACAGCCCTATTAAGAGTTCTCTAGGGCATTTATGAAGGGGACGGCAACTAGTCAGAAACAATGCGGCCAGTTTTGTACATCTGCTCTTGATACCACCAGAGCTCCTGTGGCAGGCTCACTTTTCACTGTGTGAAGAACAAGAGCCAGGAATTGGATGGTACCTGAAGGATAGGATAAGCTGGTCATACCTGCAGGCTGAGAGTTAGCCATCATTGTATTAACCCCCACAAGCACATTATACTAAGGTGCTCAAGAAAGTTTAAAAAATGCTAGCTGCATTTAGGAGCTTCTCATGTAATATTTGCCTTTACCTTTATTATCAACACTGACTTTGTTGGGCATTAAGGTGCCACAGTTGTAGTTTTGGGTTATGTGCTCTTTACATAACCAGTAAATTTCAAGCTAGCCTACATATTAAACTTGGCCTGCTTAGCCTTTCCTCCTTTTGGAATTGTAATTTACAGCTGCTTAAAGTTAAATCAAGCCAGGGGAAATAATACAAGACGAAGCACAAAAATAATAAAAGATGAGGCAGCTTCCCTGTTTCAAATCTTCACGCATTTTTGTCATCCCATCCCTCTGTAACCACGAGGAATAAACTCCTCCCCAACCTGATTTTAAAAAGAGAGTTCACTGTATGAATGAAACAGTTCCAGGTAACATATGTTGCCCACGTTAGCAGGATATATAGGAGGATTTCTGGTTCTAAAGTGGGTCTGAGGAACCTGCTGAATCTCTTCAAAAGTTGTTAGTTGCCAGGATTAAAAATTCACCCCCCCCAAAAAAAAGTTTTAAAAAACAGCTGAAGACTCTTGAGATCCAGCCACTAGAGACTGCCAAAGCCAGGCTGGAAAAGCGAGAGCTCGATTTGGGCCAAAGCAAGACTGCCAGGAGCATCACTTCACTTCCCCCATCAAATTTGAATGTGGCAGAATGGCTCTATATAGATGTTCAAAAGCTTCCCAATTGAACAGGCATGTTCCTTCCTTAGCTTGTAACTGCAAGTCGTATGCCAAGTATAGAGAGTTTCCATGGACAAATATTTCCATCAAACGCATTCACCAGTGCTTTAAAGGAAACGGACAGCTTCAATGCTCTTTTAACAAGTGGCAGATGTAACATGGACCTTCAAATACCATGCAAAGAGGAGAAACCAAAATTGAAGTGTCCAAAGGCATTCAGATGCGTCAGGTCCACAGGAGTCCGATGTTCTTCTGCCTTGAAAATTGTGCTCTTTGAAAGCATGTAAACTTAGAATTAGATAATTGCACCGTTTCGCTGCTTTTCCAAGGCAAACGGTAAACAGCTCACACTTTTACACTGGAGCATTTGCTTTGAGTTCAGAAAACAGCAAATGAAATTTGTTTGTGGGATGTGTGATCTTCCACCTACGGCCTATAAAGTTCATTTGGCTTTTAAACAACAAGTAGCAATGCCACGTAAAAGCCAAAATCTGAAGATATTTCACTCAAGCACAACCTACACAAGAAATACATCAACCCAACCTTCAAAAAAGTACTTCCAGACCTTTATAAAACCAAAGCAAAAAGCAGATCTCTAGTGTTTGGACAGCTTGCATTCAGTAAGGGAACATTCAGAGTTTTGAGTTGGAACGGCACCACATAAATGCAAACCCATTTGGTATTGAGATCACTGCAGAAACCTTTCAAACCAAAACAAGAGAGCTTTGTCCAATTGCATTATTCTCCCAGCTACAATGCTATATGTATAAATATTGGGGTGGGAGGTGAGGAAGGAGAAGGGAATTACAAGGAGGAGGAAATGCTGATAGCAACTTTGACAGATAGATTGCATGACAGGCAAACTTTTTTGGCTAAATTCCAATCCATGTGCAAACATTCAACTGCCACATCCACGCCCCAGGCAATTTCTTTGCCCTCCCTAGCCCAAGGCTATGTGAAACATTTTCCTTCAACCTCCTTTCTCTCCATGGCCATCAAACCTTGTTGCTGCTGGTGTTCCTCTTTTCCCCAAGAGATATTTCCCTTTGTTTTCTCAAAGGAAAAATGGAATTCATGCACACAGGGTCCATCACTAACAGCAGTAGCAGCCACAGCCACCTGCCACCTGCCACGACCATAAACAAAATGGTGCCCTGCACAGGTCTTCATTTATGCTGTGGTTTACTGGGGGGACGGGGGGGGGGACGGGACAGAGATATGTTTTCAGTAACAACGAGGAGACCAGTTGCAACATGTCAAGCATGATGGACAGTATACAATTGTAAGAAATAATGATGATGACTGTCAAGCATGGCTTCCCCAGCAGATCCTTCTTTTTAGAAATTAAAAAACGACCATACCTATTTGTCAGCACAAAGCGCAGAGAATCAAGGCCTGGGTTCGCAAAACTCTACCCTAAGTTTTCCTCCCAACTTTTCCTCACCCACCCACTCCAATTCTTTGCCATCGCCACCCCAGGACAATTCTCCATTCTTTGCTTCCAAAATCAGGGCTACACTGTGCCAGGGCTCTATCCAGGAATCTGTTTTTAATCTCAGGGCCCCAATGGACATCTTCCCCCACCCGGATCCACACGCCCCCACCTTCCTCCCAGACCGTGTGCTGTCTCCTTACTCCACCCCCGTCAAGAACGATGCTGTTCCTGCCCAGGTTTCACTGACACAAGTGCATTACAATGCGAGCGACAATGAGGCTTCTGTAGTTTGGAAATCCGGTTTTAGGCATATAGCATCAGCCCCAGTTGGAAGTCGTGAGAACAAGACACAAGGTCAAAACCTGAGGAATGCAGTGAGTGGGCTAGAGCTAGTAGAAACACAGGAAGCACATAAACAATTCGTGAATGATTTAGGAACAGGGATTTGGAAGAATGAGCCAAGTGTCCTTGCAGAGGTGTGAGCAAGCCCTACCTCGTTTGATCATCTGCCAGAGCACTGCCTGGGAAAGAGCAATTTTTTGCAAACCAAATCCCATCCCTCCCCTGTCTCCTTCATTTTTGGGAGGGATTCACTGAGGAAGTTTGAAAACTCTTATAACTGGGTGGTAATGGAATGGCGGGAGTGGGGAAGAGTGAAGAGGTAGCTTGCCAGGTTTTAGGTACCAGTATGCAGAGAGGCAAAGGGACACAGGTAGCACTCTGGGTTAAACCACAGAGCCTAGGACTTGTTGATCAGAAGGTCAGCGGTTCAAATCCCCGTGACGGGGTGAGCTCCCGTTGCTCGGTCCCAGCTACTGCCAACCTAGCAGTTCGAAAGCATGTCAAAGTGCAAGTAGATAAATAGGTATCGCTCCAACGGGAAGGTAAATGGCATTTCCATGCACTACTCTGGTTCACCAGAGGTGGCTTAGTCATGCTGGCCACATGACCCGGAAGCTCCCTTGGCCAATAAAGCGAGATGAGCGCCGCAACCCCAGAGTTGCTCACGACTGGACCTAATGGTCAGGGGTCCCTTTAACTTTTATGCAGAGGCAAGGGAAAAGATGGAGCCAATTAGGAAATTAACAGCCTTCCAGAACAGGGGAGATCCATCTCAGGTGCTATCAAGGGTGAAACATCAATACAGACAACAATTCAAACCCTGGCTAGCAGAGTCAGCAACAGGCAAGAAGTAACATCATTCTGTATCAAGGAGCACAGTTTATGGGAAATTGAGAGCTTGGCTGCAGGTCAAAATCCTATGTCCCCATTATGCTGGCTGCTGCACCACAAGGACTTAAAACATTGCTAGAAAATGTTTGCACCCTTGGAAACCAAGAGCAGAGTCAAAAGGGAACAGCTGCCTATACAACAACCTGCCAACACCAACCAACACTCCTACAGTGTCACCAGAAACCACAGTGCACTGAGAAACCACACCCCCATGGTACCATCAGGAACGACAGCTATCGACTCAGGCACACTTGCAGGAATAGACAACAGCACCTGCCCCATCAGAGACTGACCATCACAACAGCATTCAGAAAGCACATGTTTGGAATTCTGAGGATACTGAGGAAAAGGATTAAAAGTCCCACCCACCGAAACGATTCTGCACACTCTAAGCTTGGAATACTGTGCAGAACACATCTATGGGTGTCTGTGGAAAGGGAAGCAAAAGTTTTACTCCCCCATGGGATAGGGAACCACATGAGGAAGAACTGACATTTAAGCAGCACCGTATGGAGCGCTGTATCTCAGTGAAAAAGCACAGGCTTAGGCTTTGTGACATCCCAAGTTCAATCTGGGTAGATTGCCAGAAAAAAGGGATGGAAAGACAGACCCACAGAACGTGATAGCCAGAGCCAAGGTCATAGGGAAGATGCAGATTCTCAGTATTGATGGGGTATGATGGTAGAAAATCTACTGGTCCACCATGAAGCCATCCAGGATGAGTAACATGGACCATGGACCAAGGACAAGGTCATGGAGAAGATGGAGACTCTCAACCCTGATGGGATTTGTTGGTAGAAAACCCACTGCCCTATCATGAAGCCATCCAGGATGAATAACTAAGAGTAGTTTTGAGAACAGACACACAGATGAAATAGTCACAACTTTTATTGAGCAGCATCCGTTGCCAAAGGAGTTCTGAAGTCAACTCAGATGAGCAGGGCTGCCCACTCTTTGGTTTATGCAGACCTGCTGTGCCTTCGAAGCCCACAGAAAATCAGCAGGGGACAGCTGTTTCCATTATCCACATCACGCTGTCTGTCCAGCATCCTGGAAAGGCACAGGAGCCCTGCTTGACGGAAAAGGTGGCAATCCCAAAGAAGAATAGCTGGCTGCCCTCCTGCTAAATGCTGTTGTTGTTGTTGGCCTCTCAGGCATCTGCATGGCACCGGGAATGGGATGGTAGGAAAACACTTTGCCTTGATGCATGTTAAATGGTTGCCTGAGGGGAGATGAGACAGATATGGGGAGATAATGAGAAGCAGCTGCAGCAAATAAGATGACTAAATGTTTATTGTGTATTGGTGAGAAAGTGTGTTATTATTCAGGTGCCATTCCACTGCCAGTTGACTAGTTTTGCATCTTCCAAGTGCAAATCATTAGCCCCTGACATCTATGCCTGGGGGTTCACTATGGGGAGATAATGTAGTCATCATAACAATACCCACCTATCCAACGCAGAGTACTGCACTAGAACATTGCATGCAGCTTAACACTTGCCCTGTTCCATGTGCTTCAGCTCATAACCTGTAAAGAATAACAAGTCCTGAATTATACCATCAATGATTGGCGTTCTCCCAACAAAGGTGGTTATGCCTTCATTGGTGTATTGTAGGATCGTGCATACATTTGGGAGTTTAGGGCCCCAAGAAACTCTTTCTATATAGTGTACACACCCATTCATAAACAACCCCACCCACCATTATGCCAGCTCATACCATTACCCCAAACTACATGGGGTCTTGCGGGGGACGGGACCCTTTGTGACCTAGGAGTAAAGACAGATGGCCTCCTTTGAAGCATGGTTCCCCATCTCTGTTTGCTTACCCTTTGTGCATGCCTTGTCCTTGAAGACCCAGTTTCAATCATGGAGTTGAGGTTCTGGTTGGCGTTTGTAAGGGTTCTGTACCTGTAAGGGTTCTGAGAAGATAACATTACTCACTTGTTCTTTCCTCTCCCTGGCTGCTGGGTACACAAACTAAACGCTGCTTCTGCACTAACTGTCTCCAGCACCATCTGTGTGTTCTCTAGGCATAGGAACAAAGGGATATGGCCTTGTGTCGAACAACTCTATATATGCAATCCGAGTTCCTAGTCTAAGGGTTGCAAGCTCTGGTGTTGTGTCATAATTAGCTGAAGAACCGCTCTGGATCCTAGAACTGCACCCAACTAAGTCACTGAATGGAGCAGAATGATTTTTACTTGTGCAGTGGGACCTCCCTTCCCTCTGTGCACTCCTTGCACTCCCCCCAAATTTGCTCAGAGGAGGTCATGACTTAGTTGGATGCAACCCCTTGCCTCCATGCATGTCAATGGGAGCAGTTGTTTTGGACACTATATTTACTTGTTGGAAGCATTTGAACTTTCATACGCTCTTCTGCAAAGATAATGCACTGGAAGTGCAACTAGCCAATGGACAACTCTCACTTCTGCCTCAACAAGCTCCAAACTCCACTCAGACTTCCTCATACCCCTTATCTTTTGCAATGTACCATCAGTGCATGGCTTCCTCCAGCGATAGGTACTGCCAGCATAATGGACTGATATTTCTTATGTATATAGGAAGAACAGGGAAATCCTACTCAAAGGAGTCTGCCTTGTGCAATATTGTCAAAAGACAGGGTGGTGGCCAACACAATAACTGAGATCCACAAGCCAGCACTTATGCTATTTTTATTCATGCTTTTTAATAGCTGGTTGCTGATTTATGTAGAATGATAGCTCTTTGGCTTTAAACTATACCCAAAGCCCCGTGTTCGTTGCGCTTTACTGTTTTATGATGCTGTTATATTTTTAATTTCCAGTTTTGCAATCCACTTTCAGAATGCAGACAGAAAAGTCTGCTCTAAAAGGTATAAACAAAAAGGATAAAGATTTTAATTTTTGATATAGAGAGGCAGAGTGCTTATTTATTTCAATGTAATTTTAGCCAGAAGAAATAGCTCATAAAGGAGAAAATGTGTAAAATGTTCATGCCTCGGTATCAGCTAATGGAAGCCAGGCATGTTTCATTATGCACGTCCTATAAATTTGTTTATCTATACTTGTGCTTTCAGACAATGTTGACTTCCGAAGTTCACTGCTTCATTCGACAAAAATGTTATTCAGGAGAACCGCAGGCTTAAACTTGTCTGACCAAAACTGTATCTAGATGGGACCATTTCTGTTGTATACAATTCGTTGTCATTTTCAGGCCAAGAGAAGATGTTCTGTATATATAGACTTAAAACTAAGACACAAAACTGTAGAGCTAAATTAATAATAAATAGTAATGCACATATAGCATATTCCTTTATTTTGTATCATCATCATCATCATCATAATCATAATCATGACACCGTGTATTGACAGCATAATTTACCATATTTTCCTTAACCAAAGACAGACTGCAAGACTATGACTGGACTGCACACTTAAATGTCTCGAGATTATTTTTTTAAAGCACTGTTCTGCAGCCTCCACCACATTAATCTCAGAGTTTCTTTTTGCCAATATTTTCCACTCTCCTGGACAATACTCCTTGGAGAAATCTGTAGTGAGCCTTGGATTCACATGTTCCATCCCTCCACAATGACTGGGAAAGGCATGAGCAAGTCCAAGGAAGCTTCCTAATATTTATCTAGGTATAATCCTGGTTAGGAAAAGACACCGGGCAGATCCATCATTCCAAAATATAGTTTCACAGAGTGTGCAATGAAATAGTAATGTCCTCAAAAGTATGTGGATACGAAGGGTAGATGTAAACCCAATATAAAAGGTACTATCAGAACACCAGCACAGAGATGGATTGCAAAAAATAAGTTATAGAGTAGTAGCTGCAAAGCCAAACATTCACCTTAAAACTATTTAAATTATTAAAGGGCGGGATTAATAAGCCCAACTAATTTCAGAGTTTCATGAAGAATCAGACTTTGCTATTAGCAACGCTAGCTTGCAATTTGTTGTGTTAATTATTGTTGCCAGTTTATTATTGCTGTCCAAGTGGTTAAATGGTTGTGTGTCCTTCAACTGAGCAGAACAGTTGCAAAACACTTTGTGTCACCTCAAAATTTATTTTGTCTTCAGAAGCTGCCCAGAGTGGCTGGGGCAACCCAGTCATATGAGCGGGGTATGAGAAATAAATTATCATCAGTCTTTTCAAGAAAATCGTGTAAGAAAGCTGTATGCTTACATTTACATTTTCCTGACCATTAAAAGTTAAACAGGATTATTTGACATTGTGGCTTTACTCCAAATCAACAAATAAAAGGATGTCTGGGAATTAGAACTGGGAAGTACTGCATTTCCTTTTAAGTTCTCTTTTTGGCAAGAAGAAGAACCGGAAAATGATCTATCGTTCCAGTAAAGAGTGTTCTTTACTGACCTTATATCAGGATCCAAAGTTTCTATTCTAAGCCTAGAGAGAGCAATCCTGTTTCTGCTGTGGGGTGTCGATATTACTTTGAATGAAGGTGTAGTGGAAACAATCTGAATGCACACTGCCCTGGTCCGTACATAATGTTAAACCAAGGTAATATCAAGTCTCTGTGAGGCCAAGCAAAGTCTTGAGTTTCAGTACTCCTCCAGTCAAGAGTAACAAATCATGGTTCGGTTTTACTTTCCCCAATTTCTGACTTGTTGCAGATGAATCAGGAACTGTGGTTTGAAATCAACTCATTGGTTAAACAAACTAGCTTCATAACTCAACGAGTCTATTTCAAATAATGATTCCTGGCTTGCACATACAGGCCTTGTTTGTATGACACAGTAAACCACTGTTGATGGTTTGGTGTGATTGTGCCTTTCTGAACAATAAACTATGGGCTGCACATTAAAAAAGAAGATACAGGAGTACTTTTAAAACAACAACAAAAGTTTATTTTTAAAGCTTTTAGTTCATACATTAAGGACGTCTTCGTGCAGAATACATACAATGTAACATAGCATATTGTAATATAATCATTTCTAATTACCTAAGCATCCAATATTAATCACACCTAAGTGTAACCTCTTGTAGATGTAATCTTAGCTATACTTTCAACCTCTTAACGTGCAATTCATTTGAAATTCGTATACTTATCTCCAGATTATATTTCTCTTTCACGGACACAATGAAATATTCACCCTATATTTAAAATATTTATCCTAAGATTTTAAAATAAGTTTTGCATCTATTGTAAACTCTGTTTTGTTTTTTAATGTTTTGCAACTAAAAATAAGCTCAGGTTAATGAAAGAGGGGGAAGCATTCTCATTTTCGCAAAGCTAGAACATTTCTCATAAGTGTTCTGCAGAAAACAGAACTTGGATAGATTTTTAGTTTGAGAAATTCGACGAGCCCTGAACTTGGATCAGGCTACTAACAATTTACCTGACCTTTGACAAATAAGACAGGGATCTGTTTCACATGATTGTTGGCAATGATGAGGAGATAAGAGGAAGTGTATTCCTGGAAACATGAAAATTTTGCCCGCCTTGTAAATGTGTAAATGGGTTACTGACGAACACAAACAAATGGTAAGAGGCTTAGTTTAGTGGTAGAACATCTGCTTTGCTTGCAGAAGGTCCCAGGATCCCAGTGTCTCCAGGTAAGGCTACACTTGACCCTGGCTGAAAACTGGGAGAGCTGCTGCTAGTCAATGTACACAACACAGATCTAGATGGAACAATGGCCTGACTACCTAAGTCTTAGGCAATTTCCGAGGCATGAGCTGCTCCCATACTATTTTTCCGTAGCAGGTAGGAATACAGCAAAACCAAATGGAGACACAAGCCCCTCATTTGGCAGGATAAGAATGGATGGGAGGTGACCTGCTCTTGATGGGGATTGCCCTCGATGGGGATTGCCCAAGGAAACAGCTTGGAAACTTTACTGTCACTTGAGGCTCAGGTGGTCTCAGTGGTGACTTCCATCAGTTTGGGCTGGTGGTCCAGTTGCAGCCCTATCTGGGCAGGGATAGCCTAACTTGTTTTGAACTGGAAAGATCTAAATGGCTCAGGACCACAATACCTCAAGGACCGCCTCCCCCCATATGAACCAATCCAGACCCTGTGATCATCACCTGAGGTCCTTTTTTGTGTGCCCCTTTCGCAAGAGGTCCGGAGGGTGGCAACACAACAGCAACAGGCCTTTTCTGTGGTGGCTCCCTGTTTGTGGCATGCTCTCCCCAGGGAGGCTCACTTGAGGCCTTTGTTAAATCTCCTTAGGGGCCAGGCAAAAATATTTATCCCAGGCCTTTGGCCAATTAAAGAATCTAGGGCCTTTTAAACTGAGTGTGAAGTGGTGGGGGGTTATTGTTTTGCTAGCCATTATGTACAGTGGTACATCAGGTTAAGAATTTAATTTGTTCTGGAGGTCCATTCTTAACCTGAAACTGTTCTTAACCTGAAGCACCACTTTAGCTAATGGGGCCTCCTGCTGCCGCCGTGTGATTTTTGTTCTCATCCTGAAGCAAAGTTCTTAACCCAAGGTACTATTTCTGGGTTAGTGGAGTCTGTAACCTGAAGCGTATATAACTCGAGGTACCACTGTCTTTTGGTGCTTTTATACTGTAAACTGCCCTGTGATCCTCAAGTGTAGGGTGGTATATAAATTTAATATAAATAAATGAATTTGAAAGGGTCTGTGCCAACACTTGTTTGGCTTCATTTTGACCGCATTTTCATTTCCACCGAAGGCTTTGTGCAGCTGAGATTCCTGTAGCACACAAATTTGAATAATACAATAATAAAACCAGAGTCACACAAAACGGGAAAAGGGTAGGGACTGAGCCATTGGCACATATTTCATTGTTCCAGTGTCAGAGAGTAAGTCTCCTTTGGTGGCATGCTAAGGACAGACAGTGTTTGTGTGCCATGAAAACTTGGACTGGGACACAATGTTCAAAGTGCATCTCAGTTTACAACATGATGTTTCTCTCTCCCCCCCCCCTTTTTTTTTGAAGAAACCAAACCATATCTCACTTTTTGTATAAATCACTTGAAGCCTACAACTAAGAG
Organism: Podarcis cretensis; assembly: GCF_951804945.1. NCBI lineage: Eukaryota > Metazoa > Chordata > Lepidosauria > Squamata > Lacertidae > Podarcis > Podarcis cretensis. The sequence goes on from NC_137175.1 coordinate 19,639,559, forward strand.
CTAGTGCCCTCATTGTCTAAGAGGTTCTTTTTCCACATAGAAAGCTTAAATCTCTGATTAGCAGAAAACCAAGATATGGAAGAACATTTAAATCAATAATTTCACCCCCGTGCATTCTGAAATGGTGCAAAAACATCAGCGCCTTCCGCATTTGTACAAGTTCTCTTGATTGCTTTGCCACAGCAGTAGTCCAAAGTACGTATCCATCTTCCTTCTATATAAAGTTATGCTCTACAGAGGAAGTACCAAAATCTACAAGTCAGAAAGTTACAGGAACTTCCAAGAACGAAGCTGTGATCTCTAAACTTCATTTTTCAAAGCTAGGTCAATGTTTCAAGTCTCAATTTGAGGGAGAGGTTACAAAGCACACACATTTATTTGTACAATACACTGTTTTCTACTAACTGTATTCTGCAGCAGTCTTTCTAAAATACGTTGGCCTTGTTTGCATGTCACAGTAAACTCTGCACGGACCTATCCTGGCCATGTTGTTTCCCCCTGAGTTCCCAAGCAGTAATCTGTAGCCAAGGTTTATTCTTGGTTTGTACATCATGGTTTGGGCATAGCACTAAGTACACTATGGTAAACTATAGTTTACTGTGAAATGCAGACTGGACCATCGGCTGTATGATGAGTTTAAATTTGATGCATACGTAGCAACTCATACAAATTAGGGGGCGGGAATCATGCAAAAACACTCCAATCTTCCTCTGAGGCATCTACGTAGTCAATGGAAGGGGTGAGGAAACTCAACAAGTATGGCTTACATCACAGTTAGCAAACCACAAGCCTGTATATCCATTTACTTCCCACTGCCAGGTATGTGGAAGGGGAGGTCTGAAACGGCCTTGCATGGCAATGAAAAATCTCAGTCTGCACACCCCTCAAAGCAACTTCAGCAAAACTGCAGCCAAGGAGTTTTATTTAGGGGTAGGTAAGTTGCAAGTTGGGACGCGGGTGGCGCTGTGGTCTAAACCACAGAGCCTAGGGCTTGCCGATCAAAGGCTGGCGGTTCAAATCCCCGCGACGGGGTGAGCTCCCATTGCTCGGTCCCTTCTCCTACCAACCTAGCAGTTCGAAAGCATGTCAAACTGCAAGTAGATAAATAGGTACCGCTCTGGTGGGAAGGTAAACGGCGTTTCCGTGCGCTGCTCTGGTTCGCCAGAAGCGGCTTAGTCATGCTGGCCACATGACCCGGAAGCTGTATACCGGTTCCCTTGGCCAGTAAAGCAAGATGAGCGCCACAACCCCAGAGTTGGCCATGACTGGACCTAATGGTCAGGGGTCCCTTTACCTTTAAAGTTGCAAGTTACCCAAGGCCTGAAAGATTCAATGAGGGCTAGAGACAAGTTTGATGAAAAAAATGCCTTATATGCACATGAACACATTGTCCAACTCAGATAAGCATGACTGCTTATTAAAGGTGCTATTTATTCTGGATCTCGGCTGCAGATTTCTTACCCAGATGATTCAGAGAGACATCATGTATATTTTACTAAACTTGCTCCTTGCTTCACAGAAGCATAGTGCGATTCTAGCCTGTTCTCTCTGATGCACATTGCAATCTGCACAATCACACACTGTACTTTTCTCAAATGACTTATCAGAATAGATCTAAATGGTTCTAAGAAAATGGTTCTAAGAAAAACTTTTCTTTTCTTTGGAAAGGAACAAAAGCTGCACAGTGGAGTGCTCATTTTTTAAATCTTCAAACCCAGTTTAAGAATCTCAGGTAGCAATGGCACCAAGAAAAAGTCAGATATGATTAACGAATGATGAAGACTGAATATATCTTATACTGAAGTTAAAAAAAGAGACCTAGAGATTCAGGAAAATAAATGTAAAAGTGCTAGCATATCTGTGAAAAAAGTTATACCAAAAAATGGGAGGGGGAGAGAGAGAAGAACCAGTAGAATTTAAAAAATAGTATAGAGAAGAGAGAATGCAAAAATGTTATAGCCCAGAAATAATCTGCTCTGCTGGAGGCTTGGAAGAGGGTAAATGTCCCTCTGCTTAAATTTCAAGGGGAGTACTGCTTGCTGGGCATAGCTTCCAACCCAATCTTCAAGAAGGAGGAAGATAATCACATTATTAGAGGTAATAAGAAGCACTGCCTACAATTCCAAGCCTTTTCAGTTTAAGGTTCGAAAGACAGCTTATGCAGCACGGGCATGCCATGAGAAATAAGGAATTTGTTACTAGGTCCAAAATTCACTTCTCAAGAAGCATGCTTGCAAGACTGAAGGTTTTCCAAGGGCTGATTCAGACAAGGCCACCTACCATTAAATCTTCAAGTATTCTTGTTTTTCCCCCCATGGATTCGCCTAACGTCCTGCTGCATACTGACTTACAGAGCGAAAATTTGTGCTGCAAAAGCACAAATCTGAAATCCTGGAGAGCCACGGCTAGTCAGTGCAATGATAGAAAGCAGTTTCCTATCATTTACACCTTTATCTTTGCTGCACGAGCGGCAGAAGAGCAGGCACAGAGATAATCCAAGCAAGTGAGAATCCTTTCAGTTTAGTGACCAAGCAAAGCCATGCCTTCACTGGCGGCCTTGGTGTGTCTTGCAGTAATGCACTGCTGCTGTATCATTTACACCAGGGTTTCCCAAACTTGGGTCTCCAGCTGTTTTTGGACTACAACTCCCATCATCCCTTGCTAGCGGGATGTGTGGTCAGGGATGATGGGAACTGTAGTCCAAAAACAGCTGGAGATCCAAGTTTAGGAAACCCTGATTTACACCAATGTGTTAAAGGCTCAAGAAAGTTAGGACAAACTGGACCAAAATGCAGAGCGTGCCCCCTCCCCCTTTTTCCCATACCAAGAAAATTAAGACTTGTGGGCAAAACAAGTTAGACAGCCCGCAGTTGGTAGGCTTGTGAAATGAGAGTGTGTTTGTTTGCAGAGCTCCAACCCTGTTTGCAGAGCCAAGTACAAGCAACTAGCAAGAACTTGCATCTCTAAATATAGAAGAATCCTCTTTGGAAGATCACACAACTCCCATGACATTCCTCCCTGCAGATTTCACCCTCCAGACCATGTCGACACACCTTTACCACTGTACCCTGCAACTAAGCTTGTTCCCTCCTCGTAATTCACTTTTCATCTGCATGTACCATTATCACTTACTAAATCCCAAAGAATGATTGAGAGATTACCTCAAATCCCTGTTGGCCCTGAAACTTGAGAACACATCTAACCACCAGCATGAAGATTTAATAACCCGGGTGGATAAAGTGAACCGTCCACCTTTCCAACTGCAAAATTGTTAGTCTAGTAGAAGGAAGCAAGTCTACAAGCCTAGGAGGAGAGTATAAAGGCAAACAGAAATATAATTTACATCAATTTATACTTGAAAAGCATGCCAGAGAAACCACTTGCCAAGGTAAGAGGGAAACGCATGGTACATATATTCATATAGTAAACAGGACTCTTTTTTGATCTTGTAGAATATACAGTTTTCATAGTTTTAAGGGAAGGGTAAAGATGCTACTGTTTTGGTAGACACCCCTAGGTCTATTCAATCAGCTAAACACAAAAAAACCTGGCATCTATAGGTGACCCAAACCCAATTTAAAAAGCAAGTTGATATGTGACCACATAACACCATGAAAATATCGTGGCCTCCCACCATATAGGGGACGTAGATACTCATGTGTTCTCACCAGGGCGCGTGTGTGCTGCACTCTTCCAAAGCTGATGAAAGGCGCTCCATGCCATCTGAGCCTCAAGCAACAGCCATGGACCTAGAAGAACCCCCCAAACTGCGTCCCCACTCTTTTGGAGAGTGTGCAACCCCATAAAGAGCAGGCCATCTCTCTTCCATCCAGTCTAGAAAGTGTTCAGTAATAATGCCTCAGTCTTATGTGGATTGAGCTTTAGCTTGTCGGTTCTCATCCAGTCCACTACCGAGGCAAGACCAGCACATCCATTGCCTCACCTGTAGATGTCAAGGAGAAGTTGGGCTGTGTATCACCAGCATATTGCTGACAATGTACAGTGGTACCTCGGATTAAGAACTTAATTCGTTCTGGAGGTCTGTTCTTAACCTGAAACTGTTCTTAACCTGAAGCACCACTTAAGCTAATGGGGCCTCCTGCTGCTGCTGCACGATTTCTGTTCTCATCCTGAAGCAAAGTTCTTAACCCGAGGTAATATTTCTGGGTTAGCGGAGTCTGTAACCTCAAGTGTATGTAACCTGAAGCGTCTGTAGCCCGAGGTACCACTGTATTCCAATTCGTCAGATGACCCCACTCAGCGGTTTCATGTAGATGTTAACCAGCACAGGGGATAAAATCAAACCCCGAGGAACCCAACCATATATACTCATCCCTCCTCACACTGCTTTTCTCCCACCCTACTCCTTTATTTACCTGTCTTCTGTGATCACCTCCTGCTCTGAACTCACTTTTCACTGAGCCAGGAGGTTGCAGCCAGCTGAATTCCACTCAGAGTAGGACCCACTCAAATTCATAAACCTCAGTTGGTCGTGTCCATTAACTTCAATGGGTCTACTCTGAGTATGACTTGCACTGGGTAGTGTGTATGTGTGTGTGTAAGTACACGCATGCACATGTCACAAATACAGTGGAATAGAGGCCTTTCAGCAGCGACGCCTGTTCCTTTGACAGAAAACAGGAAGCCAAAAGTCTCTTCTTCAAAGATTCGTTTCTAAAATAGATTGCTCATCTTCTACCTCCGCCCACAAAAAGGTCATGCTGCTTGTGATGCCTTGGCCTGCGGCTATGGAACTCTACCATGAAGTACAGTCAGGGAGGTTGGGGTTGAAGAATGTTTCTCACACATAGTGTAATTATGCTGTAAACTTGTGTCTTGACCACAGCTCTTCAGCTTTGCAGTTCCTGCTGAAAGTACGGCATGTCCATTAGCTGAGACCCCTATTAATACTGGTGCATCTTGTAAGACCTTGCCTCCCAAATTCCATGTGCTTCTTTCTGTTTGAATGTGGTTTGAACTTGTTGCATCGTTGTTATCTATATAATAGACAGCCCACATTCTTATCCTTATCCTTACTTTTCAAAAAACATTATTTCTATTGCTGCCCCAAATAGAACATGGGCAGCTCACAAAGCAAAGATTCAGACTACAATGAACATGCACAACCAAAGAACTGCTAATATTTAGATAGTTAATACTCAGCATGTCTGTTAGCAACTGTTGAATCCCTCCACTCCCAAATAACGGAACAGATCGCACTTGCCGTTTTGGTTTTCCTTCTGACTTCTGAATCCATAGTTCTTTATGTTTCTGACACCGACACATTTAATGCGTCACATCAGCAATCGGAGCCAATATAAGACAACGGCTTGTTTCTCTCACTACTTGAGGACCACAGCCCAGGGCCACAACACCCTCAGTGGAGAATTAGGTTACTCTTCCTCCCTTACTTAACCTATGGAAGGAGAAACCTTTAATCTCCATGGCTATTTGAGCACCTCAGGATCAAAAAATGTCTCTCCTTCGTCTCATAGTTGCTGCAAAGCCCACAGCAGGAGCAGGAGCTGACTCAGCTGATAGAGAAACAAGAACGGAAACAGCAGCACAACACCCAGGTTACAGATGAAAGGGGCGAAACAGCTGCTACACACAGCATGCTTTTTCCAGCTCAGCAGATCAGAGGAGCTTACTGGCTAGTCACTTGGCTTCCAACCCGCTTTTTTAAAAAAGTTCTTCTTCAAGAAGGGATGCTGACGTACGAAGGAGGAGGTGGGGCAACGTAAACAGCAAGAAACCCTCAAAATGGTGGGTCAGAAAAGACTCAATAACATGGAAAGAAGGAAGCAAACTGTGAACGGCCAAGGTAACGCCTGCTAGGAAATGCTGACTAGCACAGAAGGAGGAGTATAGCCTGTGTATATGAGGATACATGAATGTTACTGGTATCTAGGCTGCCAATAAAGTCAGCAGCAAAATTTACATCAGATCGGACTGGACTGGAGAGACAAGCCAAATGGTTTGGTTTTTTCACTCCGGTATCTCAACAGCCGCTGTTTGAAAAGTTATCTAGCTGGTGACAACAAACTTCTGAACTATTCTTCACGCGAAATAAGAGCAGGCGAAATTCTCAACATCTGCATATCTTCGCTTCCTTTCACCCCCCACTTCTCTCCCCTCTCGTCCTGAAAAATGAAAAGGGGACCTTCAGAAATAAATCTGAAATAGTTCACAAAGAGACTGCTTACATGCATTTCCTGTCCGCTTGCATAAGAAACAGGAATGCCATGTACCGTAAGTGTATGCTAATAAACAAGTCTGAAATCCTGGAATAAACACTATTATTATTTTTTAAAGCACCCTCAGCTTGCCCTGCTCCACAAACCTCTCACTTGGTTTTAAAAATATATATTGACATCTTGTGACATTCCATGTGGAACTGTCATTACATTGCACCATGCTAGCTTTTCTTTAGAATTGCAAACAGGAAGGTCTGTGCTTGAAATAATTTTAAAAAGCCAAATAATTTTTTCCCTGATGCTGTTGAAAGGAGAGAGCTTAATGAATGATGACAAGCTTGCATTAATATATGCATTTTCTGTTTATGTGACCAACGCAACACAATACAAAAGAAATGGATTAAATATCTATTCAGGGCCAGCTAATGCTATAGTCTGAGCAATCTAATTACATTAAACAGATATATGGGCTTTTAGACTGGAGTGATTAATACGGAAATAAGCTGATGAATCAATTTGGAAGTTTTTACTCATTCCAGTGCCAACAGGCACACACATTTGCCAGTCTAGCCAGCTGAAAGAGGAAAATGCATGTTTGTGCACATATTGTTGAGATATTAAGCCCCTCGGCCATGATTTGCCAATCTGGATCTTAGTGTGAACTCCCCAATCCAAACCACATCATGCTCAACTGTATTCCAATACCAGCGTCTGAAACTCACATTGTTCTAGGTGTTCTATGGTATTGTTCCAATACCATTAATGTGAGCAGTTTCTGAGCTCTGGGCACAGTACTAAGATTTCAGATTAAAACTGCTGAGTAGAAGGAAAAGAGGACCTTTTTCTGCCTCCCCACTTCTAGCTACTCTCTGAAGACTAGAGAAGAATACTAATATTATTAAGAATATTAGGGGGGCGGGCAGGGGAAGTACAGCCTTGTTTTTTAGCAGTCTTCAGATGAGGACTAAACCATGTGAAAAATGAACATCAGATTTTAGCTACAGTTCATTCATTTTCAGCTTTGTATTCTTTTTATTAAAAAAGCATGCCTAGACGCTCCATTGTGGCGCCTCTGACCTAGGTTGAAGGTGCCATTTAGCTCCTAGCTTTCATATCTCAGTTTCTAACACTGGACAATACACAAGCAAAGGACTCCCAAATAGCCTCCGGGATGAACAGCAACAGAAACTTCTGCAGAGTACTCTGTAAGCTCTAAGAAACAGGGAAAGGGCTCAGCCCCACTCCTCAATGTGGACAGTAGGAGCCTCTCCTTTTAGTCGCATCAGCTAATAGCTCCAATCCTTAAGCCAAGACACCATAAACTGATGCCTAAGCAGAGATCAGTGGAGAAAGACAAAGTTAGACAGTCAGCAGTGACCCTTCATCTCCTCCTCAACTGAAATAATCAGTTGCTAACCAGGTGCTTCTTATTGCTTTCTGTTCCAATATGCCTGCCAAGCTCCAGTCCTAGGCCAAGAGAAAAATAGCTTTAGCTCCTTGTGCTGCACTGCCCCACACTTGCATTGCACAGCAACACCTAGGGAGCGTTTACACATAATCATTAACACAGCACAAAAGATTAAAGCGCTCCAAACAAAAATCTAGTAATGCCAGTAAGATGTGTTGCTAAGACCAGGTAACATTCCGAAAGCCCATGTCAAATAAAAGAACTCACTTGGCACTAAGCCTTGGAAACTGAATCCCAAATATGGGGCAGCATTACCTAGTACAGGAGTAACTGAGGTGGTGACCTCTGAAGGCTGTGGACTACAATTCCCACGAGCCCAGGCAATCACGGCCAATGAACATTGCTGATGGGAGTTTAGTCCAACCACCCTGGGGCAGGGGACCAACTCTCATCCGCCCTGACCATTGCCCATGCTAGCTGGGGTCGATGCAAGTTTTAGTTCAAGGTCTGAAGGGCACCTGATAATTCAGTTTAGGTCCCAGTCTCATGACACAATGGCCGGATGAAGCTGATCATCAACAGATCAGTGCCAAGTGCCCTCTCCAGCATACTGAATTGCTCCTTTGCGTTGTGGAGAATGAAATTAGTTGGGCAACGGCTGGAGCTCAAATGACACAGAACTTATTGTGAAGATGATGAAACAAAGAGTACATAGGCATGCCTACCACACAACAGTGAGGACTGCATTGACCATGTTCACCCTGATGGATGCCCTTAGGGACAGGGTGTGTGCAATCTTTTTGCTCTTGGTCAGTCTCTCACTTCTAAATACTGTTTTACAGTCCTTAAAAGTAAGAAGAACAAGTGTCTTATCTCACAAGATTCAGAGGGGTAGACATGTAAGCTACTTGCAGCAAACACCATAAGGTGACTTGGGGCATCCAGAACACCCATTAATTGTATATATTAAAATTCTTCAAGGTGCTGCACAAGATGAGTCGCTGTGTCTGCTGCAACAAACCAACATGGCAACCCCTCTGGAAATTGTTAGTTGCCAAGTTGAAGAGCAGACATTTTCACTTCTCCTAGCATGAACTCTGCTTGCCAAGAAGGCAACTGGCCACTACATTCCCCACCCCCCACCCCAAAGGCAAGCACAGATTTATTCAGCACTGGTTTCATCTTCTAATCTCGGTAAGTGATTTCCACCCCCTCCTTGCAAACGTTTAGGCTAATTACTCAGCATTCCTGTAAGTGATGGATGACATTATACTGCACTTCTCATCATTTATATGAAGAGTGGGTGCAAAGTATTTGAAAAATAATCAAGTTTTTTTCTCTTTTCTTTTATACAATCAAGTAAAGCAGAATGTTTTTTCAGAACCAGCATGGAGGAGGTGGTGCCAGGAGGTTTTTAAAGCAGCCGTTGGGCATGTATGCTTCTCAGTGACTGAAATGCACCAAATGAATATTCTAACGTAAAAATGTTTTAGCTTAAACGACATTGGGCAGAAAATGGGTTTCCAGACCAAATGATATTTGCTTCGTTTGCTCATGAGGAGTCATAAACTCGCTGGATAGCCGTGTGCAAGTTCATTCCCTCTCTCATCTACATGAGAGCAGTCTAAGCATAATAAACAATGCAGAAAGCACACATAAAGACTGCACAGCTATACCTTGTGTAGTACTTGGCGAAAGGATATATATAATTATATATTATTTGCACTATGGGACGCGGGTGGCGCTGCGGGTAAAACCTCAGCGCCTAGGACTTGCCGATCGCATGATTGGCGGTTCGAATCCCTGTGGCGGGGTGCGCTCCCGTCGTTCGGTCCCAGTGCCTGCCAACCTAGCAGTTCGAAAGCACCCCCGGGTGCAAGTAGATAAATAGGGACCGCTTACCAGCGGGAAGGTAAACGGTGTTTCCGTGTGCTGCGCTGGCTCGCCAGATGCAGCTTCGTCACGCTGGCCACGTGACCCGGAAGTGTCTGCGGACAGCGCTGGCTCCCGGCTTCTAGAGTGAGATGAGCGCACAACCCTAGAGTCTGTCAAGACTGGCCCAAACGGGCAGGGGTACCTTTACCTTTACCTATTATTTGCACTGAAGTACTTATCAATTTCAAGCTCCAAGGCAAGTGTGTTCCCATAATTTTACCTCCAACACAATAGTTATGCCACCTTTATATGCACAGTTCACTGAAAGTTCTTTTGCAAAGCCAGTTCGAAGTCACCAGAGCAAAGGAGGACGGGCGCTTAATATGGTTCTACCACAAGTTCAGTGCAATATTCGGCTTCATTAACATTACTCGTAAGTGCTTTATGTATTGCTTGTTTTCAGATTGCTGAAAAGCCGTAGTAAAGTTCACTAGCCGTGATGATGCAGTAATACTTTGATAGACTTGCAGGGGAAATACATTAGATGAAATCATTAATGTATTTTTCCCTGCAGTACTAGCAAAATATGACTTAAATTCTTTTCCCATGCAAGAGATTAAGCATCACTAAGCTTCTGCATCGTAATTTATGTTATAATCTCCATAAAGTAATTACTGGTTATAATCTCCATTTCAGATGTATGGGAATTAAGACGGTAAGGCCACCAATTCTGTAAACCTCCACAGGTATACTCTAAAACAAGAAGTAAGCCACATGAACTAATTTCTGCCTATAACCCAGAGTTACGTTTATTAATAATAATTATTATTACTATTATTATTCTATATCACCCTTCACCCGAAGATCACAGGGTAGTTTACAATATAAAAACACAAAAATGCATAACATTTTTATAGTATATTTATACATTTATGTATAATATAATTGTACATTTTATAATAACAAACAGGAGCAATACCTTCCTTCTCCTCCCCCCATTTAAAAGTCCACAAATTATTTAATTAGCTAAAGGCCTGGGAGAAGAGGAACGTTTTTGCCTGGCACCTAACAATATGTAGCAAAGGCACGAGGAGAGCATTCCACAAGTGGGGAACCCTTCCACCAAAAACAAACAAATCAGCATAGGGGCAAATTAAGAAGCACAAATGAGTAGGAAATATTAACTGCAAGTCTACTAAGCTAACAAGAGATCAGGTTCACATACCGTTTTAAAGCACAGTTAAATTTAAGTATGGTTTAAAGGTGAACACACAGTATGGTGGCACACAAGGCTAAAAGAACAGCCCAATCCTGCTAAACTATGGTTTTGCTCTCCAAACAAACCATAAGTTGTAACAAAGCTTTGATGTTGGATTACCACTTGTCATTTGTTCATGGGAAACCAAACAATGACCTCTAAGAATCATAGAGTTGAAAGGAACCTGGAGGGTCATCTAGTTCAGGCTTCCTCAACCTTGGCCCTCCAGCTGTTTTTGGCCTACAACTCCCATGATCCCTAGCTAGCAGGACCAGTGGTCAGGGATGATGGGAATTGTACTCTCAAATCATCTGGAGGGCCGAGGTTGAGGAAGCCTGATCTAGTTCAACCCCCTGCAATGCATTACAGTGGTACCTCTGGTTACATACCTAATTTGTTCCGGAGGTCCGTTCTTAACCTGAAATTGTTCTTAACCTGAAGCACCACTTTAGCTAATAGGGCCTCCTGCTGCTGCTGCGCTGCCAGAGCATGATTTCTGTTTTCACCCTGAAGCAAAGTTCTTAACGCAAGGCAGTATTACTGGGTTAGTGGAGTCTGTAACCTGAAGCATATGTAACCTGAAGCATATGTAACCTGAAGCATACCCGAGGTACCACTGTACATCATATTTGGATGAAATGGCCAAGGCAAACCATGGCTTGGCTCTCGGAGGTGCAGCAGCAGGCAAGGAGCAAGATATTAGTCCTGTGCGCTTGCAACACTGCACATCCACCTTTAAAACAAAGCTATGCTTTAAAATAAAGCTATAGCTTTAAAACAAAACTATGCTTTTCTTGGGAGAAAAGCGATGACAAACCTAGACAGCATCCCAAAAAGCAGAGACATCAATTGCCAACAAAGGTCCTTTTAGTTAAAGCTATGGTTTTCCCAGTAGTGATCTATGGAAGTGAGAGCTGGACCATAAAGAAGGCTGAAGAATTGATGCTTTTGAATTATGGTGCTGGAGGAGACTCTTGAGAGTCCCATGGACTGCAAGAAGAACAAACCTATCCATTCTGAAGGAAATCAGCCCTGAGTGCTCACTGGAAAGACAGATCGTGAAGCTGAGGCTCCAATACTTTGGCCACCTCATGAGAAGAGAAGACTCCCTGGAAAAGACCCTGATGTTGGGAAAGATGGAGGGCACAAGGAGAAGGGGACGACAGAGGACGAGATAGTTGGACAGTGTTCTCGAAGCTACTAACATGAGTTTGACCAAACTGCGGGAGGCAGTGGAAGACAGGAGTGCCTGGAGTGCTCTGGTCCATGGGGTCACAAAGAGTCAAACACAACTAAACAACATGCTTGATTGTGGTTCACAGCAATAGGTACACCAAAGCAAGGAGGGAAAAGCATAGAAAACCAAACCGGACGATTACCTGCAACCTCTCAATATTTCTTTACCAGCTTTTCAAACCATTTACAGCAATATACGGTAGCTTTGTGCATCTTTAAATAGGGGTAGGAGCCGGGATCAGTTTTCCTTATTTTTATACGCATTAGAGTGCACCTGTTGTATATATCCTACCTCTAAATCCTCATGTATTTTAATCACGGCCACAAATGCTGGACAACTGTTTTGAAGCAGAAGGGCTGGTGAGACAAAGCATAGCTCAAGAGAAGTGAAGGGCTTTACATAGCCATGGCTGCTTATACAGAGTGCTGGGCAGAGGAGGGGATCAAAATCCTGTGTTGGCACTCCACGTGTGCCCAGAGAAGAATAATTATGCCAAGATGTACAGATTACACACATTAAAGACAGCCTACATATATTAAGCAAAAAATCAACAGAATAAAAATACATGGGTGTATTTTTTTTAAAAAAAGGAAAGAATAGAGATTAATAAATAGATCAGTTGGTCAAAAGGAGGTTGAATACTCTTGGAGCATATTCTTCCCTAATATATAATTTCTCCTATAAAGAAAGCATTATAAATCAGTATGATTCACCTCTAATGCATATATTCAAACAATACGAGCAGGAGCACAGCCCTAGGACTGTAATTTCTTTTAAACTGTTCTTAATACTGCATTTTTAAATTGCTGTAAGGATGGGTACGAAACTGACCTTATAACAACAAAAACAGCAACACAACTAGAACAGTTGCAAAATACCTAACACATACCTGAGATCTGAAATCAATATATTAAAAAAATAATAATCAAGAAGCAACAGGTTTTTACCACGTTCGGTAAAGAAGATCCACTTTATTATAAACTTAACCTGTCATCACCTCCCCCTCACTATCTCTCTCTCTGTCTCTTATTCTAATGTGATGTATTCCTTTGGCAAATTCTCACATTTTCTCCTATCCACCCTTTTACAAATGGTAATGGTTTAATCTCCCCCCCCCCACTTTTCTTTGGCCAGCAAAACACTTGCTGTTATGACCACACATGAAACTAATTCTTTATGCTACACGTTTAACGGAGCCATCTATAAAATTCAACAGAAAAAAATACCAGATCCTGTGGGGTCTCATATTCTATAACTGGTGTGATAATTTATACACCCTTTTTAGTCTCAGAACAACAATATGGCCTAGTTCGAGAGTGTGTGACTGGTCCAGTCTTACCCCAAGAGCTTTGTAGCTTTGTTTACAAAGCTATTGTACTACCAACCTTACTATATGCTTGTGAAACATGGACCACTTACAAACGCCATCTCCAACTCCTCGAAAGATTCCATCAATGGTGTCTCCGAAAATTTTTACACATCACTTGGGAAGACAGGCGAACTAGTATCAGTGTATTGGAAGAAGCAAAGGTCACCTGTGTTGAAGCAATGATTCTTTAACATCAGCTTCGTTGGACTGGTCATGCTGTGTGGATGTCTGATGATCATCTTCCAAAGCAACTATTCTATTCCGAACTTAAAAATGGAAAGCGTAATGCCGATGGACGACAAAAGAGGTTTAAAGATGCTCTCAAGGCAAATCTTTTAAAATGTAGTATAAACACTGACAGCTGGGAAACACTGGCCAGCGAGCACTCCAGTTGGAGAACAGCCTTTACCAAAGGTGTCATGGGCTTTGAAGATACTCGAACTCAGGACGCAAGGGAGAAACGTGCCAAGAGGAAGGCACGCTTGGCAAATCCACACTGTGATCAACTCCCGCCCGGAAATCAATGTCCCCACTGTGGAAGGACGTGTGGATCCAAAATTGGCCTCCACAGTCACTTATGGACTCATTGTTAAAACCGTGTTTATAGAAGACAATCTTACTTGGCTACGAGTGATCAGCAAAGAAAAAGACGACCCCAAGAGCGTCAAAGGTGCAAGGGGATTTGAACAGACTTATTCCTGCTCCAAGTCCAATGTATTCTGTCCACAGTGTTACCCTTGGCTGCTGATCAAAGACAAGGGCAGCCTGTTCAGACAGACCGCTGCTGTCTGAGATGTTATTAGATATTACCCACATACATGCAGACCCATCTTGGAAGCCTTCACATCTATTACTTGCTTTTGAAAACAAATAAATAAAACCGGAGATTTCTAAACTGATTGGCACTCAGATATCTTTCAGGCCATTATGTTCCTTCCCCTGCATGCTCCATTCAGAACACGACGCCTTGCTCTAGATTCCTTGGTTGTTGGCTGCAAAGTGGAGAACCCACCACGGGGATATGCCTGGCAGGCAAGATCCTTCAAGCACTGTGTGCTTTTAGATGCTTGGAAGCAAAGCTGGCTATTCAAGAAGGCTTTAGCCGAGTACTTGCCCTTTTTGTGCTATGTTCATGCCGTTCTCCTTTTAAGCTAATTGGCTGGTTCACATGCAACAGTAAACCACAGTGTAGTGCCACATGGCACAGTGTAGTGCCCAAGCACTCGCCCTCCCTGCATGGCCAGAAGGAAGAGGACATCTGTGGAGTTTGCATTCGGTTTCAAAGAACCTTGGCTTAACATTACGTGAGAAACAGAAATCCTGGTTTAAAACAACAGTCGCGGTACAAGCCAACATCAACCCATGGCTTATAAAACTGGCTTGTTTAAGTCTTCTTCCAGTGGGACAAGGGAGGACATGACGACAAAGCTTTGCTCAGGGCCATCCATGTAGCTCTAAGCTGAGCCAGGGATTACAGTGCCATGGGCACAGTGGCACTCTTGAGGACCTCTCTTGGTGCCTACAAAGCCCCTGGCCTGGATCTACCAATGCCCAATCACTGCCTCTTTGTCATGAGGTGGCAAGGGTAGTTACACTGGATCCCCTTTGCAAAGCATAAAGAGCTGACGGGGAAGTTGGAAAAGGTACACTCTCTCTCACTTCTCCTTTCATCTCTATGTACTTTTCAGATTGTACCTAAGCAGCTGAACAGAAAGTGGAGCAGATGAATGGGAAAGAGGTAGTGATCTGGGAGACCAGTGGAAGGAAAATGGAAAAGATGTGCTTAATAAAATGGCTCCTCTTGAAATTGTATAATTGCCCCCCCCAACAAAAGAACTATAAAATCACACACCACCTCTGTCTCCATTGACTGTAAAGACTCATGGATTCAGTTCTCTTCAGTGCAGCCATGGAACAAAAGTGTGCATCTGATGCATGGATTGTTATGGGTAGTCAAATTTAATAAACTTTTTTTTTTTTTTGTAACAAGGACACCCCCTTAAAGCTGCCATCAAATCACAGGTTATCTCTATGTCCACATATATATTCTGCAAGTCAAACAGGCAATAAATAATTTCAGGATGCTGAGTTTTGTCCTCACGTGATTCTGTGTTTGCTGGCAAACAGAGAGAACACATACAGCTCTGAAAGTAGTCACCTTCAGGTTGGCACTTAAATTATTGTCCCATTTGTATCTTACTTGGAACACCTAAAATTAGTTTTGAAATCTCAAAACATTTCAGCCTAGGTGCTGTGTCCATCACAGCCCTTTGTGACAAGTCTAAGGCACCTAATACCGCACAAGATAGCAACAGATTATCACCAACAACATTTAGTCATGTGAATGAACCTCATTCCATTCACAGCGTACAATCTAACCACAGGCAGCTATTAATGCCATATGAAGGGGTAACCTGTTTACACAGACGGTAATCACAGATACACGGTAGTTTTGCTTCCATAAGAAGTTACCTCCGCTGGCAATATGCTAGCAGAAGTATTGGTTATGCATAGCCTGGGATATTCCTGGGTTCAGGAGCACAGCAACCTAGCAGTTTTTGTTAAAGGGTAGTTTCTCTGCCTTTCAGGCCTACTGCAGAAAACAGAACCGATACACAACACATAATATCAACCGACTGATCACAGAAAAGGGTGGCAAGTCCATGAATGAGATGAGTTTTGCCAATTGAGCAGTAAGTGAAAAGAATTAATAGGCTGTAAGAACAAAAACTTCGCTCCTCCCTCTCCTAAGTCCAGTCCAAGGTTAACAATAGTAAAAGGAAGCTTCTGATAATTCTTCCTGCCATATCTTTGGTGGGACAGCAACAAAACAAGTCTCTGTGCATATCAAACCAGGCACTAAATCAAGGTGACAACAGCCAGCAACTTTCAGCTTATCCAGTGCCAAAACAGTGAGCCCCAGATAAAATCAAAACACATGCATAGATGACACTGCGAAACATCCTCCTCCCAATCTGGTACTTTGCAACAAACATGGTCAATGGTGGGAATTGTAGTCCATCATCTAAGTTGGAGACCCCCACCCTGAAGCCTCTGTTCTGTTGTCCTAGCTGGTTGATCCTAGCTGGTAAAGCTGTCACTTGTTTTCTGAGCAGAATAATTTTTGTCATCCCAAAAGAACTGACTGAAGTACTGGGTTAATTTCCGTTTTCCACATTTTGTAATATTTAGGAACAAATTTGCATGTGGCATTTTAGTCTGGAGAGGATGAGTCACCCGAGCTTTGAAAATGATGAGTTCATTTTAAAAGTAAGAACCCATTAAAATTAACACACTGGAAAAGTTGCAGACAGATTAGAGGGTTGGCTTTCAAAATTAATAGGTCCCAAACCACCTCCTCCTCCTCCTCCACTAGATTTTTACAAAGATTTCGAGATGCAAGTTTCCAAAGAACATGGTCTGTAAAATGCTGGCTTCCAGTTGAAAAATATATCCATCTCAGCGCCCAACGCTCTAGGCAAGTAGAAAATTGTGACCACGAGAAAGAAGATTACAGTAGTACAATTTGTAGGCCTTTAATCTTCTGCTGAATCCAACCTTATTTTCAAAAAGCCCAATTTCTACCATTACAGAACTTTCTGTGCCTGAATAACTCATGTAGATTGGGATGGCCTGCCCAAACTATATCCACAGAAGTAACGTTATGCTCCCTGACGCTGCTGTAGAGTTCACTATCAGAGTTTTGGATTTTTTTTAACAAACTGTTTAGGATTTGATTATACCAGAGACCAATATTACTTAACTGAAAACCTCATGGCATTTTAAATAAAAGAAAATGCTGTTTTAATTCAGCGTTAGCTTGAAGGCATGAGGCCTTAGAAGTGCTCAAGATTTTAAGAGACCAGACTCTACAAGAGAGTATTGCAGGTTGAATTTAGACCACAAGCTGCTCCCTTGCATCTATTTTCAATTCTTAGGAACTTCAGTAATATTAATTGCTACTTTAGCAGGAAATTCTCTTCAGATACCACCCTCTTGCTTATAAAGAAATTGCCAAAACTTGCTTCCCTTGGCTGCCAGCTATTGCTCAATATCCTTCACATTGAGAGTAAATATACCAGAGAGATCCATGTACTAAATGACATGTTCTGAAAGGCACACCATTAGCTTTGTCAGAAAGATTATCACCTACTTAGAAGCAGTGTTAGAAACTGAGATATTAAAGCTAGGAGCTGAATGGCACCTTAAACCTAGGTTATGGGTGCAACAACAGAATGTCTAGGTGCACTTTTTTACAACAAGAATACAAAGCTGAAAATGAATGAACTGCAGCTAAAATCTTATGTTCATTTTTCACATGGTCTAGTCCAGGGGTAGGCAACCTAAGGGCCGTGGGCCGGATGCGGCCCAATCGCCTTCTCAATCCGGCCCGCGGATGGTCCAGGAATCAGCGTGTTTTTACATGAGTAGAATGTGTCCTTTTATTTAAAATGCATCTCTGGGTTATTTGTGGGGCATAGGAATTCATTCATCCCCCCCCCCATACAGTCTGGCCCACCACATGCTCTGAGGGACAGTGGACTGGCCCACAGCTGAAAAAGGTTGCTGACCCCTGGTCTAGTCCTTCCCCTGCCCACCCCCTTAATATTCTTAAGAGGGTCTCTTCTCCAGTCTTCAGAGAGTAGCTGGAAGTGGGGAGGCAGAAAAAGGCCCTCCTTTCCTTCCAATCTGCAGTTTTAATCTGAAATCTTAGGCGCAGTACTGTGTCCAGAGCTCAGAAACTGCTCGCACTAATGAAATCCCCTGTCGCAAAATGCGCCTAGAACAACAGGAGTTTCAAACACTGCTTAGGATATGGTTACCAGATTTTTTTCAATGAATCCAGGGACACTTTTTTTTTTTTTAGCTGAGTAGCAACAGGGAGTCAGTAGTGGGGATGGTGAGGCAAAAAACCCTGGGCCCAAGCACACATGCATATTGTATAAAGGTGCAAAGCCCTTCTTTCGCACCCTGTGAAACATAAATGCGCAGTTTTTTTAAAAAAACTGGGCAATGGCGCGCCACCTGCCCGTGACACCCGAGTCTTCCCTGATCTCCTTCCCCTTTTGTTTTGACGGATCGGGGGAGGCTCGGGAGTCATGGGCAGGCGGTCATTGCCCAGGAGGGGCCAGCCTGGTAGTGCAGTTGGCTCTGGCTGGCTTCAGGAGATGCTCGCTGCTGTGGCGCAGGAAAAATGGCAGGCGTCAAGGTAGCGAGCAGTGCTACCAGGCTGGTTCCGGGCTGCTGAGGCTGCTGCTGCCACGTTTCCCGGGGACAGATTTGCAAATGTGGGGAAATTCCGGGGGTGGAATTTGTCCGGGGACAGATTTGCAAATCCAGAGACTGTCCCCGGGAACGTCTGGTAACCCTAGCTTAGAAGTCTCCTTTAATCTGGCACTTGCCATTAGCACTAAGTTGGGGCTGGTCACCATGTTGCTCAGGAGATATTAATGGACTACAACTCCCACCAGGTTCAGGTGGCATTGTCAATGGCGAGGGATGGTGCCAGTTGTAGTGCAACAACATCTAGCTGGTGCCACGCAGGCCACCCCTGCTCTTTCTCTGATACACAGCGTAAGCCTTGGCATGCTTGTTTGCATGAAAGTCCCACAGCTTTCAATGGGCTTACAGCTTGGTTTAGCATTGCAGCTGGCTGTTTATTTCAGCTTGCAAGCTACTTATGCCACATTTATATGAACATAAAGACACCTTGCTGAATCAGGCCAGTGGTCCACCTCATCCAGTAACCTGTTCTCACAGTAGCCAACCAGAGGCCTGTGGGAAACCAACAACCAAGATGTAAGAGAAAAAGGACTCTGCCTTGCAGTTTCCAGCAACTGGTATTCAGAAACATGGCTGCCTCCAGCTGAGAAGGCAGCGCAATAGCCTCCTTCGTGGCTAGTAGCCATGAATAGTCTCATTCTCCATGTTAACATCACCCCATATCCTAAAGTCTAGTTCTCTCATCAGGTGATAAATATGCGTCTAGACTGCGCCACTTAAGGAGGAGACTTAAGACCAAAGTAGATGTGGCAATAATTGCATGGGTGCAATTAACTTGCATGTTTTTTTGCTACACATGTAGCAGCCTCAGGGGATCCTCCGACAGATCCAGATCATAGAGTCTGGGAGAGAAGAGTTGTAACCCTTTTCCATAAAGTCCCTCTTTGCTTAAGAAGAGAGAAACCTCCCTTGGTGCCAATGCAGGCTTCCTCCCTGGTGTAAATAGGAGCCATTGATTGATTGATTGATTGATTGATTGATTTTATACACCGCCCTATACCCAGAGGTCTCAAGATAAACTCAAAATATAAAACCACAAAATACATAATCACAATAAAAACAGCAACCCAATAACCCCCCCCCCCCCCATTAGGGGCACGTTCTGTTGGGGCCACAGGAAATGGTAAGATTAAACTCTTATTTATTTTTTAAAAATTTAAATCCCACTTTTCCTCCCAAGGGCAGCTCCTTAGCACCATCCTCTGCACTCAGGGTGCTGCACAGACTATTTACGTTTTGTTTTAAACATGCACATTCCTAGCATTCATGCAATTAACATCACAGAGACTTCAGTCCAAATGTAAGATAGCATTCAGTTAAAGTGTGTTTCAACATACGAAACAGAGATGGATAACCTGAGCCCAATGGCCATGGTTGATAATCACTGTCGTTCCACCACATGTGGAATTCAGCAAATTCATCAATCCCTGGCCTAAAGTCCAAAGTACACCTGAAGTCCGTTCGACCATATCAGGTCTGGTCTGTGCGTACAGCAGAATGAGATGGGTTTGTTTTTCGTATGATGGAAAACTGGATGTCAAAGAGGGTGGTTTTAGCATATTCTCTCTACACATCATTCTCTTTATGCGTAGAATTTCCTCCCCCCAAAGGTGGGTATTTGCACGGTGAGATGCTCATTTGCACTCTGAAGGGATACAACCAAGATGCAAGTTTACTGCCTCATCAGCTGCTTTCCAGAACTAGACCACTGTTGCTTCAAGAAAAGTGGCGAGCTATTTTGAGTGTTTTCTGAGACATTGGTACAGGCTGGAAAACAGATTGGATTCTTTGCCTTTGTCCTGGGCATCCTTCCCAAACTCTTATGCCCTGAAGAATTTGTGGCAAACCATCTGGCACAAAAATGCCAAAGTACTTTCAGTGAGAACCCTGTGTCATAGTCATTCATGTCAGATTGTGTAATATATGAACAGGTCACTGATATTTTATTCTTTTTCAGAAAGAAATGTCTCTCTCCCCCCCCCCCCCCCCCGTTTCTTTCTTTCTTTCTTTCTTTCTTTCTTTCTTTCTTTCTTTCTTTCTTTCTTTCTGTTCCTTCTCAAAATGCTCACGTTTCATTGTTTAATATGGATTATCACTGCTATTGGTCAAATGTAGTTCACCCCATGGGAAGAGGGAGAAGATACAACCTCAAAAATTGTAAGTGATGCCAGAAATAACATGAAGGGGGGGGTATAAATACAGCCAAGTTAATAAAAGTATGTATTATTATATGATACTGCATGAAACATTCTCATTTCTGCCAGAAGGCTCACCTCTAGGCTGGAGTTACATGTCAGAGACTGATTATCCCCAACATGTTTTAAGGACCAGCTCCTTCTATGTGTTCTGCTTAAGCATTACAGTGTTGTTTTGCTTTTCCCCCCAAACAAAAAGTGTGACAGGTAAGTACATGACTTTTCAGTTTTATTATGCAATGACTTCCCAGAAAAACCCACCAAGCTCTTTAAATTCAGGGATGGTCCTTTAAAAAAAAAAAAAAAACCACACCAAAAAATTGGATTTTTTTCCAATGCCCTAAATAGCAATTAGGCTCCGATTGGTATTAGTCCACTAAACAAGTATGTTGTGTTAATTTTTCATGCAACATAAATCCATCAAAAGGTTTTTTCCCCCATTAGCCAAAAGCAGTTGAACTGAAATATTTGATTAGGGAGGAAAAATCAATAAAGCACATACAATAAATCACAGAAGCTGCCTACTTGCGATTTTTCCTGGTTTCTCCCTCCTGTTGAAGCCCCTACTCAACATCCCAGACTCTTCCAATGCCACCCAAGCTATACATACATATATATATATATATATATATATATATATATATATAGCCAGACACCTCCATAGATTATTACAGCTGGCCTTTAGTGCTGGCATGAAAATAGTCGCTCAGCTAGTAACTTTTGGCAAATCAGCACAACCACCAGGCAGAAAAGCTTCTGGAAGAGGAACAGATTGTGCTGTAATTTATCTGCGTGCAAGAATTTGTTTTCACATAGGTATGCATGGGAAGTAAACATTTGTGTAAACTTGACGTGTCTGTGGACGTACTTGCTAGTGTTCAGCACACATTTACTTTTATGTAAAGCCACAGATGTGGTGTACATAGACCACCATTCCACTGCACAACTCCAGTCAAGGCAAGGCCTAGAACTCCACCATAGGCAGCTGTTCAACAATGATTTTAATTCTTCCTAGACCTTGGGAACCAGTTGTAGTGATTACAGTTATTTCCAATGGAGGAGCGCAAAAGGATAATCAGAAAATGTAACACTCAACATATAGTCTGGAGTTTAATGCATACAACATGCTTCTAAAGACCGCATACTCTTTTATTAAAAGTTCATGTATAATAATAATAAATAATAATAATAATAATAATACTAAACAACTTTTATTTGTATCCCGCCCTCCTCGGCAGATACCGGGCTCAGGGCGGCTAACATCAAATATAAACATTGATATAAAAATCAAACAATAATTAAATCACCTCTTAAAAACAAATCAGGATAGAATTAAAATCTGAATTAGATGGCTTTCTGCAGGATTTGGGTTGGGAACAGTAAATGCTCATCAGGTCCACTGCGGGAGGCCTATTTCGTACTAGTTCTTATACCAAAGGGGAAGGGGAGTCAGGCTGAGCCCTGAACAAAGGCCTCTAAAGGCACTCTAAAGGCAAGTAGCCTATAAAACTATAAATTGTTTTATTCCAGTCTTATGACCAAGGTAAGGGAAGACGTAACAACCCCAGACCCCTTGAGTCCCACACGAATATTGGATAATGAGTTTACCATAGGCAGGGACCATTTTAGACGCATCTGATATGGGGGAACGGGGCAGTGGGAGAAATGGGGTGTTTTCACTGGAGTTTCAAATATATACAATTTCACTTAAACACGCAGTGCCGTGAAAGGTAACTCCTGGGTAAATTGGGAGTTGCCTGTACTTCATTATTAATATTTATTTAGTGCCAGCCTGGGTTCAAAATGAGCAGGGTCCCAGGCACATTTTACGCCTAAGGATTCTCCATTTCCGAGCACCTCCCGAAGTTTGGGTGCCATTTTTTTTGGCGCCTGGCTGGCACTCAAGGATTACTGAAATGTATGTGCTTTGAAGCCTCAAAGTACCGTATTGGCCCGAATATAAGCCACACCTGAATATAAGCCACACCTTTAAAACTGGGGAGCGGGGGGAGAAAAAAAGAGAAAAAATACCCGGATTTATGCTGCTCCATTCCTCGCTGCTCCTGGCTCCACACTGGGCGGGGTGAGGGGAGCCGCGCTGCGTTGCCCCTTTGTTGCTTACTCCCTTCCCAGCCTTGGGGGAGAGGATGGGGGACTATGTGTGGGGCAGTCGCCACGCTCCTGGTGCTGTTTGCCCTGTGCTCCTGGCTGCATACTGTAATGTCGTGAATATAAGCTGCACTTTAACTTTTCACAGTCAGAATGGGGGTGGGGGGAGTGAGGCTTATATACAGTATATGTTAAGGATCAACAATATGTTTCACAATAAAGAGTTGAGGGTTTTGAAAACTGAAGCATGGTACCAATGTTTGTATTGTAAATACCAAATTAAACATGTTATTTACAATTTCTGCTAAAAATGTGATATTAACACCGCGTAACTTATTTGAATTGCGTATTAGTTTGTGCTGATCAAAATAATAAATAAAAAGTGTTCCCCCCCCCCCAAACGGCGACTAGACATTCTGTTTTGACGCCCACAATCCAGGTCCCAGAAACCATTTGGCTCCTATCCCAGTTTCTAACACTTGGACTGCCCGCAGCAAACTGAATTCTAAACCCAAAAGCAACTGATGAAGCTGTTCCTCAGGCAAAGAACCTGCGGCTCTCCCCATGTGTTTTGGATTCCAGTTCCAGTGCCAACCAGAATGGCCAAAAGTCAGGGAAGATGGGAGTTGATGGCTACGCTCTACCTCCACGACTGGAGGCAGTATGTCTCTGAATACCAGCTGCTGGGAGCCATAAGTGGGAAGACTGCTGTGGCTCATGTTCACTTGCTGACTTCCGACAGGGATGCTAGAATGGATGGGACATTGGCTTGATCTAGCAGCCTGTGGAGGGCCACAGGTGCTTCGTTCCTGCCTTCTAGGATGAACAGTATCTTATTCCAACAGCATCTTTTTTCAAGGTTAGCTGCAAACCTTATTGCTAAACCAGAAGTGGAGAGGAAGGAGTACAGTGATTCCTCCGGTTGCAGACAGGATCCGTTCTGGAGCTCCAGTCAGATCCTGAGGCTTCCACAAGTGGAGGGACCGCTTCTCCACATGTCGGCGGTAGAGTGCTTTTGCGCATGGCAAAACCCAGAAAAATACTTCCAGGTTTGCCTCGTACGTATCCCAAAGGATACGGAACCAGAGGTGAACGTAAGTAGAGGTACCACTCCAGATACGTACAGCTGTGGGGCAAGGTGCCATCCCACCGATTCGTAATTTGCTTTTGCCACATGGACTATACCACAGGTCTGTTTGTTTTATGGGTGTTACACACACACCTGGCAGCCCACCTAGAAGCCCCCAAAGGCCAGCACCACAGAGATGAAGCGAATGGATTTGGCTAGGTAAGAAACAGCGAAGGGAAGACCACTGCGGCAAAGGTTGTTTTTCGGGTGCGGGGAGGACAGATGAACAGGCGACTGAGGAAAGTCTTTGAAAACGAAGGAGTTTTTTGAGAACAATTTACTGCAAAGGCAAGCTGGCTTGATAAAAGAACGTGGCAATGATCCCACATGCAGCATGTACCTTTGTGTCAAAACTGAGCAACCCGCCCACATTTCCACTGAAGGACTTGGTGAACCTAAATATTTCAAACTGCTGTGAAGTTTGCTGGTTTATTCAGGAACTGGATGACTCTGTGTAAAACTGAAGCAGGGGTGGGATGGGGAAGGTTAGGCAGTTCAACTCCATGGTCTATTCAATACCTGACAGCTCTACTGACCCCAGCACAGGTGAGAATTTAAACATTTCTCCAAGGCCAGAAGATGCCAGTGTTTATTTCTGACCTGAACTGAACTTGAAGCTGCGATCGTGGAACAAGTATAGACATTTTTCTAAGAATTAGCAGTTAAGTTTTGCAGCACTCTCTTAAATGTGCCTACTGGGCTTTTAGCAGCGAAGTGCTCACAAACGCTGTGAAGTGCTACCACATTAAGGAGTGATTTTATGCAAAGCACATGGTGTAAGACTAGAGAGAGAGTGGAGCAGCCACCTTGACCTAATTTCCTTACTTTGGCTGACATAATTTACCATCCAAGTGATACTATACAATGAAGCTACGAGGAAAGGACAAAATTAGATTGAAGCAAGAGTAACAGCTACACTGGTCTAATGCATTTTGCAAAGTCCTTTCTGAGTGTTATGCCTTCACGGTATCTTCTGTTCTAAGGACATTTGGGCGGGGGGGGGGGGGAACAAAATTCTCACTTTCATAACACACTGAAGAACATAAATGCCACAAGAAGAATCACGGATTGTAGAATTGAAAGGGAGACCCCCAAGGATCATCTAGTCCAACCCCCTACCCCAAGGCATGCAGAAACCTAAACCAATTGTGTATCCCAATCCTACTTGCAGCTAGGTGTGTTGAAACCGGCTGAAATCAATGGGCTTAACTCTGCAAAGGCCTACAGTCTTGATTTCTAGTTCAGTGGTGCAAACATCATTGCTCACCTTCCAAGTTATGCAAAATATTTCCCTCAATCCTTCATAACATAACCGGAAGGAAAGGAATTGATTTTGCAACCTTTCCATTCTCCAAAAGCCCCAGGGCAAGGTATAAATACATTCACCTCCCCTGCAAAGGGAGTAGTAGCAAAGCCCAATCTCTCATATTGATTTAGCCTGGCAGCGTATGAACTAAAACTCCATCAATATCCATTAAAACACATCTTACAAACTCCATGCCAAAACAGATGCTCATTAAAGAATTGGGGAGAAAGCCCTTCTCTCAACCACACCATTGATTCACCCCAAACCCTGAGGCAGCAAAATATTTGTACAAGTATTTGTGCACGGTTATTAAAAGATATACAATCATTTTTATAATAATGGCAACTGATTTCAGTGACTATTCTTGCCTGTTACGTCCTACCTAATGCAACTTACTCGAGGAGAGAATTGTTCCAAAAAACTTGTTAAATATATGAGCATGACTCCAATCTTCAGACCACTGTTATGCAATAGTGTTAGGGAACATTTTCAAAATTAAAGTCAGCATTATAAAAACTGACAAAAAAAAAAGGATTAAAAAAACCCAGTTTCAAGCTAATACATATACATGTATCACAAAATATCCACACACAAAAAGATATTCGGGTTTTTCAGGTTCCAGGTAGGCTACCCGTATTAGTACAAGAATATATAGGAATATAGGACAATAAAGCAAAATATGCTTGTGGAATTGAGACGCAAACGACTCTTAATGTCCTTAGCCGGGGAAGGATGTAAAAAAGGTTACTTAATTCTAAACCTAGACTACTGGAAGACAAGTAGAGTAACACTCTTCTTCACAAGGGGAAAAGGGATTACTAGAATTATTTCTTGGCAGGGCAGAACGATGGGTTGTTGTAGGAAGCTGTTAATTAGGGAAGAACAAACGGAGAAAGAGTTACCCTAAGCAGATTGCGCACAGACATGTCTGGGAGGGCATGCCAAGAGTCAGCCCCCCCCCCAGCCCCCAAAAAACCTTGTACAAGGGGGCAGAGACGCCGGAGGGGTTTGGAAAGAAAGAGCATTGCTTCGAGGGGCGGAACAAGGATAAAAACAACGGAGCCTCTCTCACTCTTCCCAAAGCAGATGTGTTAGAAATGAGATAAAAATGAAACACACCAACAAGACCCACAATTGTAGCAGCATAATCTCTAAAGGGCTCGACAGAACCTGACAGGGAGATGCCTCAAAAGGGAAGCTGACCAGAAGCGGAGAGCGCACACAATGCGCTCCCTTCTATGTCTTCCATGCTAGCCGAGCAACAAGGGAAAGGGGGTCAAAAAGTGGGGCAGGAGGAGGAGGAGGAGGGGGGCTCTCCATACACACACAACCCAAAATTAAGGCTGAGGAGAAATGCAGTTTTTTTTTAAGTAACACAAAACTCTATTATGAGTGAGAGGCAGGAGTAGGGGCAAGGAGCCCGAGGCAAGGGGCGAGTCTCTAGGGCAGCAGAAAAAGGAGTTGGGGGTGGAGAGGTGGGGAAGGGCGGACAATGGGGCGGCGGCGGCGGAGGAGGAGGAGGAGGACGGAGGAGCCCGAGCTCGCTCGGTCGCGCTCCCGGGCGCCGGCGCTGCCCGCCTGGCTGCTTCTCCGCGCCCGGCCCCGGCTCACCTGGTAGATGGCGGCCCAGCTGTCGGCCTGGTCGAGCCGGCGGAACTCCTTCTCGATCTCCATGGAGTAGGGGGCCCGGGCCCGGCCGGGCTCCTCCGCCTCTTCCTCCTCCGGCTCCTCCACGGCGTCTCCCGCTGCCCTGGGCTGCTCCAGCTCCGGCTGCTCCCAGGAGCGCCGCGGCGGCTCTTGCTGCCTGCTCTGCATGGGCAGCGCCTCCCCTTCCCTCCGCTTCTCCCCTTCCCTTCGCCAGCCCACGGGAAGCGACGCAAGCGGCCCGGCCCCCGAGCCTTCCGGGACGGCCTCCTCCTCGCCGCTCGCCGCCTCCCCAAGAGGCGAGGCCGAGGAAGAAGGGCGCAAGGCCGGCCGGCCTCCGAGCGAGGAGGGGAGAGGGCAGGGCGCGCAGGGCGGAGTCTGCCCGGGGTGGAGCAAAGAGCTCGGATGAGCTGGGCCAGCCAGGGCAAAGGGGCGGGGGAAAGAAGCCAAGAGAGCCTCTGAGCGTGTGCAGAGCTCCTCCTGCCGGGGAGGGGGAAGTTGCGCAAGACGGAGGCGTCGGCTCGCCCGTGCATGTTGCGCTTGAGCTCTGCGGTGTTTCTCGTTATGGAAAAGGGTTGGGCCCCAGCGCAGGAGATTCCCGTGCTGATCCAGGCTCCTCTTTGCAAGAGAGAGAGAGAGAGAGAGAGAATTGCAAAGCCCCCCCCCCCACCGTCCGCTCCTTTAATTGTAAGAGGTGGGCGATTTTTGTTGCGTTTACTTTCGCAGGTTTCCTCCCGGGACCCCTTTACTGCCGACGCTCCCGGGCAGGAGCTGGCTGCTCCCGTTCTGGGAAAGCAGATGATCTAGATCCCCCCCCCCGAAAGACAACATTCGTGGGGCTTGTGGCACCTTCGAGACTTCATAAACAGCGGCGTAGCCAATGTGATGCCATCCAATATTCTGGACTACAGCTCCCATCAGCCCCATCCATAATGCTCTGGCATTATGGGAGTTGTAGTCCCAACTCTTTTTTTTTTTTGAAGGGTTCTCCACGTTGGGTACCCGGGTAGACGAGAGACGACTTCATCAGATGAACGCCATATTAAAACCTATTTCTTTTATGGTTTTTAGTGGCATGGGCATGTTAATCTGTTGCAATAACAATTATGAAAGAGTTGTGAACCTTAAAGAATAACCAATTTAGTAAGGCATAAGCTTTCATGGGCTACATCCCAATTTGTCCCACGTTACAGGTGCATATACATATAACTGGGGGAAGGGAATTGTAAATAGTCGGGTCACAAGGAGACAAAAGTGTAGAAAATACAAAATGTGATGATTACATTAACCTGGACCATTCACACATGAAAACATCTACTTTGCATCCATGCTCTGGGACTGCTGTATGTGACTCATTACTCTCTCTGGCCTGGTTCACAAACTTCTTATTATTTGAATTTGTCATTTGCTTTTTCTTGCCCAGGCAACTCCAAGCAATTTACAACCGAGCCAATAGACAGACGGAACTACTCACATTGATATACATTAAATCCAAGAGGGGGAAAAAGAAATACATTAGAAACATCCCACCCACTTCTAAAAGGTCACAGATATTTCAAGGTCAAAGGCCTGGTTATAGAAGAATGTTTTTTGCCTGGTGCCTAAATATATATAACAATGGTACTCTAAGACAGTGTTTCCCACCCTTGGGCCTCCAGCTGTTTTTGGACTACAACTCCCATCATCCCTAGCTAGCAAGACCAGTGGTCAGGGATGATGGGAATTGTAGTTCAAAAACAGCTGGAGGCCCAAGGTTGGGAAACACTGCTCTAAGAAGAGCAATCCACAAGAGGGGAGTCACTGCAGAAAATTCCTGTTCTTGTGTTGCTACCCCCCCCCAGCCTCTTGTGGAGGGGCCACACGAAAAAGGGCCTCGGATTAAGATTGCAAAGTCCAATGCTTTATTATACAGTGCTATGGTTTATTAAACCATGGCTTATGGATGAACCCAGATGAGCACCTGGACTATGGCTTATTAACTATGGTTAAAGTTCTCTCATTAAACAAGGTTTGGTGTATAAACCTCCTGGAACGTTAACCATAGCTTACCATTATGTGCAAACTCAAACCTCCTTCTTAATCATGATTAATGAGCCATCTCTGACCAAAAGCTATGGAGCCACGAGTGAAGAGTAGCAAAAGAATTCCAACAGCTCTCTAGGCTTGGCTGCTCTGTGGCATAAGGTTTAGGTGGTCATCTGCCAGGCACCACAGCTTCAACTATGGTTTATGAACTATGGTTAACATTAACTATGTCTTAGTATTATGCGTGAACCAGGCCAATGGCTCTCTTTGCTCTCCACGGGTTGCTTTCCTACTAGTACGGCATCCATCCCACATCCTGCTACATGCAAACCATGAGTAGGTCTTGCCCCATAAGCAGTAACAGTGATGCTGCTAAGAGCAGCTGCTCCTCTAGGCTGGCTGTTAAGCTACTTGCTCCAGGTGCAAATTTCATGACAGACAGTTGTGCAACAGGTGAAGGTGTCTGTAGCATGGAGTGTGTGTCATAAACAACCCTGCACCTGCTATTCTGCTGTCAAGCCACTCTCAAGAGCTTTACTGGAGCAACCCCATACACAACCCTTTTTATATTAGATTAGAGTTTACCTTGTTTTTATTTTATAAATGTATTGCTTGCCTTTTGTGAATATTCTCGGAAGCCGGTGAACGATTAAACAAACACGTAGTTATCTACAGTACTTTTTTTCTGGGGGGACGCATACCCCTAAACATTTCGTGCATCTAAGTTTGGCCTCATTGAGGAGCAATATTTCAATATGAGTAGGAAAATGAGAGTACCCCTAAACATTTTTTTTAGAAAAAAAGCACTGGTTATCTATAATATGTTACAGGAAAGCACACACACACACACACAAAACAAAACTGTCTTTGCTGTTCAAGATCCACTCTCTCCTGGATGCAAGATCAATCACTGTTTCTGTGTTGCTAGGGAGTGGAAGATTGGGATCATCATTATTATGCTTTATTAAATTTGTATCTCACCCTTCATCTGAAGATCACAGGGCAGTTCACAACACAAAAATACAAAATCAAAACACAAAACACCTAATATAATAAAAACAAAAGGAAAACAAACCAATAATCCCCCCCCCCCCGCCAAATACATATTAATATTAATCATGCTCTTTCCCAAAGTCTAGCTTAAGCCAGCACCATAAGGTCTGTGGGGAGGGTGTCAAATGTTGGTCTCGCACAGTCCCTGAGGAGTGGCGAGGGCATTGAGTTCTGATAGGATTTTACTTGGCCAGCTTGACCTATCAAGCAAGTTAAAGGGTGTCACATGGGTTGCAGGGAAAAGAGTTGGTTGACTCAGGCTATTGGTCCAGTATGTAATGCTCCTCTTAGTTGGTACAGATGTGCCAGGGCCAAGTAGAGCTGTCTCTACTCCTGCCGTGACATGAATACAGGATTATTCTGCTTATGTCTTATCCAGCGTATAGTTATAAACTTAAGTAGGGATTATGAGTATTAATTTCCTGCAAAAGTGTCATTATAAATTTTTAAGGCTTCGCTGGGTTTAAAAAAAAATTAAAAAATGATGTGCCAATTATGAAGCAGTCATTAAAAACTCACATTTGCAATTATTATATAGACTATGGTGCACAACACACGTTTGCAAATTGTAGAATAGATGGACCCTACAGACCTACCAATTTTGAAACCTGTGGAATGGGGCTCTGAGTTTCATTTTTCAGCTAAGCCAAAGCATTTCACCTGTGATCAGTGTATTCCGGATTTGAAGATGAGCTACAGTGACATCATTTTCCTGCTCAGCTCTTGTAAGATCTATCTGTAAACAAGATCCACAATGTCCCTGCACTCTGGCGTTGTGAATACAACTCTGTAATTGCGTTTGGCTAACAAGCAGCAGTTCCAGTAGACTGGTTCTCCATTTACAAATGGGGAGGTTAGTTGTCATTCCCATTCAGCTCGCCTCCTGCTATCAGATTCTACATAATTGCTCCATTATTCCACATTAACATCTCTGTTTTATTTAACAGGAAGATGGTCTTGTATTAAACAAGGCTGATACTTTCTGGCAGCTGTTGGAATGCCTTTTGGGTATTGAGAGCCGCAAGTATGTTCCTTATTTCCTTTCTTGCTGTTGATGGTAATTTAAGTTTTCAGAATGTTTTGTATCAGGAGCCAACATGATTCAGTCATTCATTCAGCAACACTATAATTTCCAAGAAAAGCTTTTGGAGCCAACGTATTACAATAAGCAAGGACCATCTTAGTATTTCCCAAAATTCTCATAGCTGAGGTGCACTACATATGAATTAAAATGGGAAGAATCAGCAAGCTACATGCTTATATCACAGAAAATTTAGGGGGCCCCCTCACCCCATCATGTTTCTGGAAGAGTCAGTTACCCCAAACAGTCCTCTGTTCGAAGGGCTGTGCAGGATAAAAAATGGTTTCACCTTCCAGTAAAACAGGATGTTTGGGTAGTGCTGGGTTTCTTTCTCACTGGATGAGAAGCCAGTGGTCTTTCAGGTGTTGCTGGTCATGCTGGCTGGGCTGATGGGAGCTGGAACCTCAATGTGGTTTAACTATCAATCTGTTTTCCCAGGGCATTCTGGGAATTGTAGGAGAACTAGGGGTTCTCCTAGCAACTAAGCACCCTTTACAAACCACAGTTCCCAGGATTCTTTGGGGGAAGCAATGACTGTTTAAAGTGGTATGAGGCTCTGTTTTGCACCCAGGATTGGGGGGCAGACAGTGCATGTCACATGAGTGTGACGTCCAGTGTGTGGCGCATGTTGCACGTGTGTGAGATCATGTGCCTGTCACACGCCACACATGCGATGTCATGCACCTGACACATGACACATGCGTGATGTCACACGTGTGACGGAGCCCAGTGTGGCATGGCTTCCCCTCTCGCGCTCAGGAGGAGCCAGCCACCGAACTGCTCCATGCTCAGCCATTTCCACCCCCTCAACATGGAGAGGGCCAGCAGGTTTTGAGGGGGCCGAAGGCACCTCTGCCCCTAGGATTTTGGTGTGCCTGATACTGCTTTAAATGTATCAGGCAGATGAAGCCCAGGGATGGGCCTCATTCAAGGAAGTGGACTAGGACTTCATGGAGACCTCCAGCACCACTGTGGATCCTGTTTCAGGAGAGCAGCCCAGGTTGGAGGAACTTCTCTATGAGGAAAGATTGCAGCATTTGGGCCTTTTCTTTAGTTTAGAGAAAAGTCAATTAAGAGGCAACATGACAGAAGTGTATAAAATTATGCATGGCATACAGAAAATTGCTAGAGAAATTTTTTTTCTTCCACTTTTATAATTCCAGAACCCATGGCTATTACTGAAGTGCGAATGGAGTAGGCTCATGTTTTAAATGCAAACTGAATTGGATTTTCCCTTGCTCTTGTCCTTGCTCTTCCCGAACTAAAGATAGATAAACAGACAAATGCCAGGAAGTGGGCAGAACTCTAAAATAAACTCATATGCACACACACACACACACATTTCTCTACACACAGAAAGCAAACAATGAATCTACAAACAACCATCAACGGAACTCAGCAAAAATGCAGCCATTCTACGTTCATTGGTTGGAAAGAAGCGCTCATCATCATCCTGTTTTGCCTGGTTCCACCAAATTCCTGGAAACCAATGCAAGCTTGGCTGGCAAAGCTGGGGGGGGGGGAGGAGGAGAAAATTAACACAACATTTCATTCGAAAAATCAGAAGGTAGCCATTTATTCAGATCACCATCACTCCAATCCAAATTATTTAATAGCTGTCATCAGTCATCAACATTTGCTGGAGGACAGTATTCTGAAACAGGCCCGTTTGTTTTTTATAAGGGGTGTCACTCTTTGAAGGCCTATATGGCACAAATCTGGTAATAAACCTTAAGAAGGGGGAGGAGGGGTCTTCAACAAGTTGCCCAACAAGAGTTAGCCCCTAGAGAGGAGGCAAGTGTGAAATGGACCACGGTTATGGATGGAGTAGAAGTCAGGCAGAGAAGGAGTGCATTGCAGAACAAGCCAATGAAGACAAACTACGCCCCTTGGAAAATGTCTCTGATCTAAACCTCCACTGCCTGGAGGAAAAAACTGAGGCATGGTTAAGGAAGGTTGATATAAAGTTTACAGCATGCTGTGCGTTAAAGGAAAAGTACATGAAAATGATGTACAGTGGTACCTCTGAATGCGAACAGGATCCGTTCCGGAGCCCTGTTCGCATCCTGAAAGGAACGTAAGACGCAACTGCATGTCTGCACGTGTGCAGGTCACGTTTTGCCGCTTCCGCTCATGCACGTGATGTCATTTTGAGCGTCTCCGCATGCGTGAGCGGTGAAACCTGGAAGTAACGTTTTCCGTTACTTCCAGGTTGCCGCGGAGCACAACCCGAAAACGTTCAACATGAAGCGTATTCATTCCGAGGTATGACTGTATAGATGGTGTTTAACTCCAGTAAAACTTGCAAAAATGTACAAAAAAATTTGTTGAATATATGTTGGAAATGCAAAGATAATGAGGGTACATTTTTCCATATGTGGTGGACCTATAAACCAGCAAAAGCATATGGGGAAATGATATATAATGAATTAAAGAAAATGTTTAAAATGACACTTAGTAAAAAACCAGAGGCTTTTTTATTAGGTATAATAGGAGAAGAAATCCCAAAAGAGAAAAAGGCCCTATTCATGTATCTGACAACAACAGCGAGAGTGTTATATGCCCATGGATGGAAGGAAGAAAGAACCCCATCAAAAGAAGAATGGATAGTGAAATTGATGGACTATACCAAAATGGTGAAAATGACAGGGAAGATCAGACACCAAGAAGACAAAAGGTTTTAAGGCATTTTTCATCTCCGCCAAGCTAAGCAGTTGGCTCCTTACCTCTCTCGCCCTGACCTAGCCACTGTGATCCACGCGACGGTCACCTCTAGACTGGATTATTGTAACTCGCTCTACGTGGGGCTGCCCTTGAGACTGACCCAGAAACTCCAGCGGGTGCAGAATGCCGCAGCGAGACTCCTTACGGGGTCTTCGCTTAGAGATCACATTCATCCGGTGCTATACCAGCTGCACTGGCTCCCGGTGGAGTACAGGATCAGGTTTAAGGTGCTGGTTTTAACCTTCAAAGCCCTATACGGCCTAGGGCCCTCGTACCTACGGGACCGCCTCTCCTGGTATGCCCCACAGAGGAACTTACGGTCTTCAAATAAAAACACCTTGAAGGTCCCAGGCCTCAGAGAGGTTAGGCTGGCCTCAACCAGAGCCAGGGCTTTTTCAGTACTGGCCCCGACTTGGTGGAACGCTCTGTCACAAGAGATAAGGGCCCTGCAGGACTTGACATCTTTCCGCAGGGCCTGCAAGACAGAGCTGTTCCACCTGGCCTTTGGTCAGGGCGCAGCCTGACTCCCTCCTTTGGCAATCTTTACAAAACTTTAGTTTATGGTTGCCATCAATTTTGATTTTAATTAATTTTTATAATGTTTTTATAATGTTGTACTGTTTTAGTGTTGTTAGCCGCCCTGAGCCCGGCTTCGGCTGGGGAGGGCGGGATATAAATAAAATTTATTATTATTATTATTATTATTATTATTATTATTATTATTTAAAAAGAATGAATTACCGGTAATTGTGTGGAATACCTGAAGGAGCACTGCAAACACTTAAAAACATTAGCAGGCTTATAATAGCACCAGTGATATAATTAGGGTAGATTTTGAAACAAGGGAGATGAATAAATTAGATAAAGATATAAAGACACAGAAAAGATAGTAGGCAATGATGGGAAACCGGGGAGGAGGGTGGGCGGAAGTCCGGGGGTTGAAAACCCCCAAAACATAAATGTTTTCTTGTGTTGATATGAATGTAAAAATGTAAGCAAAAAATCCTTCCTTAAAATAAAATATTTAAATAAATAAATAGAAAAATCGGTACCTGCTGTCTTGCAGGATTTCTTCAGGAGAAGAAAAGGCTGCATACACAAATCTGCAGCAGAGTCCCTATGACAATTGGATGGCGTCTTGTATGCCTCCTTCCGGCAACTCCTGCAACCAAGCTGGTGTTAAATGTATTGCTCTGCTCTGCTTTGGACCACATCAGCAAGGCTGGGGGGGGGGGGTCTTCTTCTCTGAGTACCCCAGGATCTGCAAACACACTGCCCCAGGCATGAGCCCCAGGGAGATCACTTCAAAGCTGCTAATGCAGCAAAAAACACACAACAAAAATAAAAAACCATGGGAGACAGACAGTTACCGATATCTGCAGCCACAGCAGCTGCTGTGATTCTCCAGCGCTTTGACTCCATCCCCGGAGGTGCACTCTGTTGTCTCTCAAGACAAATGGATGTCAACTTGTAAATATCAGTTTCTGGGAATCACAGGTGAGCAGAATGCTGTTGCAACCATGTCCAGCTTACAGGCTTCTCATAAGCATCTGGTTGGCTACCATGAGAGAAGGACGCTGGACGTAAGTTCTTAAAACAACAATACCGTAAATTTCCAACATACTGTACATAAAGTACGGACAACAGCAAACCAAGACAGAATCAAATTAACAAAACCCCTTTGCGGGTCTTTGCAGCAGAAACGATAAAGCTAGCAACTGTTTCCATGATGATTTGGCTTGTATGAGCCACTAAGCAGGCCGAATGCCATTCAAATGTCCTGGTCTAGTCCTGCGAACTGAAAGGGTAAGCAAATTGCTTTAGTCGGCACCCACAGCTACAGATCTGGAATTCCATCACTCCTGCCATGTAATTTTGGTTTAGCTGATGCTTCTGTGGTTACATTGTGTTGTTCGTGTCCATGGATCATTTCAGCACCTAGTGAACATTTGGGGGTTGGAAGCAAAGCTTTGGGATCCCACAAAATGACTCTCAGTGCTTAGGCCTTTTTTAAAAAATGGATATTAAATTTGATCGTCTATAACTGCTTCCTGGCTTTCCTAAATTATGGTACTATTTCAACCACTTTTCAGAACCTGGCAATTTAACTTGGAATTAAAGGGGAGAAACATTTGTAACGGATAAATGCAACTGGATGGTGCAGGGTAAAAACAGGGCAAAACTGGAGACATTCCCTTGATGTCAGTCTTTGAAAGCCATTGAAGCAGTAGAGCATATATAACGGAATAATGATATCATTCAAAAATAAATCTATTAGAGTTCATATATACAATATAACAGACTAGTGGCACAGAATGTCAAGCCATGTGTTCAAGATAGGTGTCAAAGGTCAGTCTCACAATGGTTATTCAAAGCTTTCAACAGAAGACGTCTCAAAAGTCTAAAAAGTAAAGTTTTCTCAATAGTTTTTCAAAAGTTTCAACGGAAGACGTCTCAAAAGTCTCAAGGACAGTGTTTCCGGAATGATACTACTGTTTCGTAATAGACTTCATCAGCTGAAAATACAATACAAAACATACAACCATTGACATTCGGACACAGCTTTATTATTTACAGTATTATGGGTAAATCAAAAGAAATTTGGTATTAGGCAAGATTTTGAACGGTGGTTATGTCAGCAAGAAACCTGTTTCATTTTTCTGTTTAAATCTATTCATGGGGGGGGGGGGCTAAATTCTGAACTTGATTTTAATTGCTTTGTTTAAATATTGCTGTACGCATTATTGTTATATCTTTGTCCTGTGTAACTGCTTCTTATGGGTCTACTTTGTATTCATATGCTGTACTTGCTATACTGTCTCTTTAAGCATATCGTCATTAGAAACACTTGCGGTTTACTTGAGATATCCTATGCAATTGAGTTGCAAGTACCAGCAGCTACATTACTAGTGAACACTGATCCGTAGCATAAATCTTACTTACATATTATTGTGAAAAATATTGGGTACGTACCTTTCTTTATACACTTTGTTTTGTATATTCTGTTTTATTATACAATGTGTATGCAGGTAGCTCAATTCTGTTATCATTCATTGGTTGTTGCTCTAACAGTTATTAGCCTACGTGTTGTGTCTATATTTCTGTGATTGGTTCTCATTGCAACACAGAGGTTTGTTTTGGGCACATTGAAGCAGTATAAACAGTATGGCTTTGTTTTGGATCATTCTTGCTTCCAACCCTCCTTTCCCGCATTGCTTCCACTGGCCTTCAAACTATTGTACGCAAACACGGGGGGGGGGTATCCCTAAATTGCACGAAACCCACAGAGAAAGCCAATGGGATGTGGAAACAATATAAGGAGTAATCAATGGCAACAGCTGTTTGCCACTTCCTAACTTTGGGAATTGATTCTAGTATTGAAGCAATAACCCCCCATTTGGGGAAAGCTGGTTACATTACTTTGGATTATTTACATCAGATCATTCTTTCTTTTAAAGAGATGCATAAGAGGCTAGAAGGCGATTTTCAGCTGCCAACCTTGAAAACTATATAAGTTTATTTTAATGAAGCAATGAAGTGAGATGTAGTCCAGAGATCTCATCATAAACAATGCTGCAATACATTCTGCGTAGGTTCAGCTTCACAGGGAATTTTACATTTTCAGTTTATTTGGTTTTTTTGGCTACAATGCGAATCTGTTTCACTAAATGTTACACTACGAGACTGCATATTTTCTTATGTACTGTTGCGGCAGTCCATTGTACTGCCGTATCTTTCAATTACATTGATTTCTTCTTTGTATTATTTCTTTTATCAAGCAGATGTGTGAACCACTTCATAGCCAACACAATCGAAGCTGTGTGCAACAGGACAGAATGAGATAAGAAATACAAAAGATGCCATTTTCAAAAGCAATAAAACAGTTACTACAGTTGTGCAAATAGTATTCCGTAAAATGATGGGGTCACAGTTCAGGGGAAGCCTTCGTAAACAAAAATGTCTCTTTTTTATGGGTCCCAGATTATTCCATCTGCCAGCTTTGCTCTTCTAGAATCTGGGCAGCTTTCGACCTCAAGTTAGAGTTTATAATAAAAAATACACATAAGGATCTCCTCTGATTTTCATAAGGCTCCTGTACATGGGAATAGGAAGTTTAAACCCTCCCTCGTCAACCACAGTTCTGATAAAAATCACACCCACCCTCCGATTTGCAACATTGCTATTAGCTTTAAGAAAAAAGAGCCCAGTGGAACCAATAGCATATCTATTTTATTAAGGCTAATGGCAGTGCACAGGCGTGGGGTGAAAGGCATGCGTAGTTTAGTCCTTAACCAGTTGACCTGTTGGGCTGGGAACAGGTAATGATTTTCCCAGCCCTGGAGAAAAGATAAATATTACTGCAAAACTCAAGATTGTTGCTAGACGTCACTGTATAAGTCTCTAAGCAATCGCTTGTCTCTTCCCACTCCCTGCTTTTTTGTGTTTTGTGTGTTTTTTTCTATGTAGTGTTCATTACTTTATTTAAAAAATGCTGGTATTAGGGATTTAAAAATATGTGTAACTCTTGGAAGTAACGCATGTGGTCTACACAACAAGGAAGGGTGACTGCTCCCTCTGCCCTCCCTAAATGGTACCTCTGATTTTTATTTCTTTTCTGGAAATGGATAGTGCAGCATGTATCCTTATCTAAATGTAGCTGATTGTTTGTTATTTATGGGGTGCTGCAGAGTTGTGAAACAATACCTTGCCAGTAGGTGTCACTGCAGTCCATGTAACCGCTGTATTATTCAGTTCACTTAAAGGCTTTTGCTCTCTTGCCCCGTTTTAATTCTAGGTAACCTGAGATAATGTCACATTGGATGGGGATATTCCCTGGTACAACTTGTACTGTCAATAGGATGCTGGAAATAGTTGAAGAAAAATTAGAGGATGAGCAGTGATGGTGTGTGTGTGTGTGTGGTGTGGTGTGGTGTCTTTTCTCAACACCTGATTTTGCAGATACAAGATATTTCATTCTAACATAAGTGTCACCCCAACATATTCTTAGCTATGGAATATGGATTAAGGGTCTACCTTTTATGTATGGGCATGCTCCAGCTTCCTTTGGGGAACGGAGAGATTTACACCCAGTGTGACTTTTGCATCCCACCTATGCATCCATTAGGGACGCGGGTGGTGCTGTGGGTTAAATCACAGAGGGCTTGCTGATCAGAAGGTCAGTGGTTCGAATCTCCGTGATGGGGTGAGCTCCTGTTGCTTGGTCCCTGCTCCTGCCAACCTAGCAGTTCGAAAGCACATCAAAAGCAGTTCGAAAATACAAGTAGATAAATAGGTACTGCTCCGGCGGGAAGGTAAATGGCATTTCCATGAGGTGCTTTGGTTTGCCAGAAGCGACTTAGTCATGTTGGCCACATGACCCGGAAGCTGTACGCTGGCTCCCTTGGCCAGTAAAGCAAGATGAGCGCCACAACCCCAGAGTCGTCCATGACTGGACCTAATTGTCAGGGGTCCCTTTACCTTTATGCATCCATTGTGTCCAGATGTTGGCTGCATTCCACCAACAGACTATGAAATCTTATCGATGGAGGTGCTTCGTGCTTCCCTTTCTTCAACGTCCATCTCTTTCCATTTCGTAGCGATGGAGTCCTTCTGCCTCTATAGGATGACTTGGGCCCTGAGATCAGCAGGGAGGGCCCTGCTTGTCCTGCTGACAGACTGAGACGCAAGTTTGGGAAACCCTGCTTTATTGTACACTTCCCGCAACAAGTAATAGACCAGACATTCCCGACCTGTGGCCCTCCAGATTTTTTGGCCTACAACTCCCATGATCCCTAGCTAACAGGACCAGTGGTCAGGGATGATGGGAATTGTAGTCCAAAACATCTGGAGGGCTGAAGGTTGGGGATGCCTGTAATAGAGGGAAGAGCAGCACTGGTGAGATGGTCTGAAGACTGCGGCAATTGTTACTAGTCACTTTTGTGTTGTTGTTGTTTTACCGTAGTGACTGAGGTCACTGTGAAAGAAGAAGTCAACCTAAATTCTGCCCAGGGCCTTGAAAGCCAAACAATGAATTTCAGAGGAAGGGCATGGAGGATTGTGGGTGGTAGGAGTACATGCTACTAGCGAGAGGTTGGGTAAGTTCTGGTAGGAGGACAATGTCCTTTTGCTCCACCTAGGCTTGCAAGCAGCAACAGAGCCATCGGCTGATGATGAAACTGGTCGGTGTGGTGACATTAGAAGTGAGGGAACTTCAGGCCAAATGGCAAAAATGCTTCAGGGTCCAGGGAGGTGAGCCCTCAAGCAGCTGATATCATCAGTTGCATTTGTCAGAAAGAGAGTTGCAAATCAGATGTTGCCTCATTGGTTCCTCATTAGCCTATCCATCAGTGCAACCCATGGAGAGGGCAGGGTCTGTATATCTGGGCATGAATGCAAGGAGTTGCATCACCTTTTCACCCAGTCAACACACACACACACACACACACACACACACACTATTTGGTGGTGGAGAGGAAGTGGGTAGGGTGGATTTTGTCAACTGCTTCATCTTGAAGAGAGACAGTGTGGTGAATTTGGTTAGCGTGATGAGCTATGGCCAGGGGAGAGCAGAGTTCGAATCCTCACTCTGCCATGGCACTCACTGGGTGAACTGGGGCCAATCACCATCTCTTAGCCCAACCTACCTTGCAAGGTTGGTTGTGAAGGCTAAACGGGGTTGGAGAGGGCCATATATATTGCCCCGAGCTCTTTGGATGAAAGGCTGGATAATAATGTAATAAACAATTAATTTTACGAATTGTTTTCCTGGCTGCTCCCATTGGCACCTGCTGCATCCTGTGTACCTTGCTCAGGTCAACCTCAACTTCACTCCAAACACTTAATGGTGTGGGTGGGGACGGGGGAGAAAATCCATTTATCTTGCATTTACAGGTGATCCTGTTTAATTCACACTTTCCAAAAACAAACAAGTGAACAAACAAACCATGGTTAGAGCATGGTGCTGATAATGTCAAGGTTGCATATTCCTTCATTGAAAGGGTTGGATTAAATGATTCTCAGGGTCCTTTCCAACTGTACAGTTCTACAAGTCAATGATTCTAAACCGGAATCCAGACAACCTTCGAAATTCGCGCTTATCTGAATTGTGCAATGTGGTTCTTCAGCTGAGTAATATGTACAAAAACATAAAGCATGCATAGAGATGCATCCAATGGTGAAAATAACACACAAACATCCAATATGTATATTGGGCATTAAAAATTGCATTAAAAAGGAGAAATTTGCACTAACTTTGCTAATGAATTATCGTGTGTGTGTGTGTGTGTGTGTGTGTGTACACACTGATATGGAAATGTGTAGTCTGGAAAAGTTTGGAAACTGCAAAAAGCAAAAATGGATGGATATGCCCATCCTAAGCCCTCGCTGATAGGGATCTGCAGCAGAAACCACATCACCCTCTCACTCCTAATGATCAAGAGCCTGGGCTCTTTTGTTGTTATGTCACCAAAAGTGATTGGACAGGTTGAGGCAGAACATCATTTTCCAGTTAATAACAGCGCTTACCTCTTAGTTGTGGTGCCCACACACACCCATTAAAAAAACAGTTTCAGACATGTTTCCCCCCAGAGATGGTTGTTGTGGCAAGCCGTATGGTGTTTGACGTGCCTAATCGATGAGCTCTCTGCAACTTGAAAGCCTGCAGTCTTTGTGTCCTCACACGCACAGAAGTCCGTCTAACGAAAGATATGGCCTTATCTGCTTGCGTCCCTTAACTCCCTCACAAGGCCAGACTTGGACGCATGATCTGTGCAAAGTTCAGACCGTGTCATCTGTGATATCACACAAACAGGAGACTGAGGTTTCCAAGGGGTTTCTACCTCACAAAGCGTTCTCGTTTCACACCACAGGCTTCTTTGCCATTGGATCCAGCACCTCTCTCCATCTTGGGTGGAGAAGCTATTGGCCACCTAGGGATTCATTTATCTTTCAGTGAAGTTCTTTCAGGACGGCAGTGAAGTTTATCTTCTTTGCTTAGAGCATTTGTGTCAGCCTGGACAGCTCAGTCGCTTAGGCTGCAGGTTTGATCCTCGTGTGGGACAGCTGCTTATTCACTTGGACTTAATAATAATAATAAATTTTATTTATTCCCTGCCCTCCCTGGCCATAGCTGGGCTCAGGGCAGCTAACACCAATAAAATAAAATCACAGTAAAAACATAATAGGGGAAAAAGAGAGGGAGAAAAAAAACCCCGATTTTAAAATACAGGTTAAAATGCAATTTAAAATGCAGCCTCATTTAAAAATAGCTGATAAATGAAGTCCATAAGGGGAGGGAAACATAAGGGTCAGACTGAGCCCAAACCAAAGGCCAGGCAGAACAGTTCTGTCTTGCAGGCCCTGCGGAAAGATGTCAAGTCCCGCAGGGGCAGGGCCTCTTGTGACAGAGCGTTCCACCATGTCTGGGCCAGTGCTGAAAAGGCCCTGCCCCTAGTTGAAACCAATCTAACCTCCTTGAGGTTCAGGACCTCCAAAGTGTTGTTATTTGTGGACCTTAAGGTCCTCCGCAGGGCATACTAGGAGAGTCGGTCCCGTAGATACGTGGGCCCTAGGGCTTTAAAGATCAAAACCAGCACCTTAAACCTGACCCTGTACTCCACCGGGAGCCAAGTCACTTGGTAAAGCACTGGATGAATGTGATCCCGCGGCAAGGACCCCGTAAGGAGCCTCGCCGCGGCATTCTGCACCCGCTGGAGTTTCTGGGTCAGCTTCAAGGCCAGCCCCGCATATGGATGATCCTCAGGGTCCATTCTGACTGCGACAATTCTGTGATTCTCTGCTTCTCAGCCGAAAAGCCTCCCAGAGCAGCTTACACGCAATCAAAACACGACCATCCCTACCTGCAGACTTACAATCTAAAACAACAACAACAACAACAACAAAAGATACACACAGGAAAAGGGAAGAGGAAAGCAGGCAAGTGTATTATGGGTGTGCAGGAGATTCAAGGCATCCATCCCTAATTCAGATATTTAACTTCTAGAGACTCTGGAGAGGCAGCCAAAATCTGAAGGTTTGAAACACTCTCTTTGAAATATTTCTTTTAAGGTATCCCCGAAAATGGATCCCCGACACTTAAAAAACAAACAAACTAGGACTTGTGTAATAAAATCAGAGCTGGCTGTAGTATAAAGGTATTATAGGAGTGTGAGTCTGTATGCACGCCATACATTTGTGATGCCTTTCCCCTGCACTTGCCCTTCCCAAGAACCATGGGAGCTGAGCTGCTATTCTCAGCACCCTGAACAAGTTCCCAGTTCCCAGAATTCTTTTAACATGTACTTTAAATGGACGGCGTGTGTGCAGCTGGGGATAAATTATAAGGTCAGAAAGAGGGAAGGGAGGAAAGAGAGCATGGAAGGGGTGAGAATGAAAGAGCAGAAGGAAGTTTAGTCATATGGATCTGCTTGGATTGCTGAAAATGTCATGTGATCCAAACAAAATCCCTGACAAAATTCTGACATGGTTAATTCCTATAGGAGTGCAGTGCCAGACATGAGTAGGGGTACAGGGTGGTTAAAATTATTTTTACTTATTTATTAAATTTCTATACCTGCCTTCATCCTAGGATCACAGGGCAGTTTACAATATGAAAACAGAAAAATACATAACATAGTAAAAAAACAAAACCAATAATCCTCACCCCCTAGTTAGCACATGGGCCCTTATTTACACAAGTAACCTTTGCTCAGGTGAGATAACAGTTTGTCCAAATGGCATTATGAATTTATTTCAGTCTCTACTTCTTTAATTTTGAACTTGAGAGTATGTTCAGTCCACCTGGCCAAGGTAGAAAACCCCGCCCTGACATTTCCTAGGTATGCTTCATGCATTTCCCTTTACAGGACAATTACTGCCACCTTGTGGCTCTTCCTAGACTGTTTCCAATAACATACGCAACTTTCACTCATGAATGAGATTACGACAGAGTACGTGCTTTAGACATCACGGTAGTGATGGGCATCTAAAGGCATTAATCTGTAACCTGGGCTGTGGCATGCAATCTCATCGCTCCAGGTACCTATGGAGCAAGCTTTCCTTTTTCTCTGGAAGTTCTTCAGTTCAAATGATCTGGTGGCTATGTGTTAACCTGTTTGTTTTAATAAA
This sequence comes from Podarcis cretensis, assembly GCF_951804945.1. Taxonomy (NCBI): domain Eukaryota; kingdom Metazoa; phylum Chordata; class Lepidosauria; order Squamata; family Lacertidae; genus Podarcis; species Podarcis cretensis. The sequence continues at coordinate 19,683,577 of NC_137175.1, forward strand.
TACGTTCTTAGTGATACACACTTGTGACCTGTTAGTCAATGTGATATAGTTGTATTGTCCCCAGTGGAATCACACTAGTTTATTGAGGTTGGCACCCACCTGCTGCAGGAGACAATGGAGAAGTGTACCTTTGAGGGCGAAGTCAAACTGTTGGAGGATTACAGCGCCTGCTGTGGCTGTAGAGACTGGATACAGAAGAGACATGTTTCGTTGCAGCTGGGGCAGTTGGAGGCAGTGCCAGATTTACGTATAAGCTAAACAAGCTATAGCTTAGGGCCCCACTCTTTTGGCCCCCCCAAAAAAATATTAAAGGGGAAAAAAACTGGATGTACTTTTCCAAAATATAAGATAAAAAACAAATAAAATAAAACCTACATACAGCAACAGTGTTTTGTGTTGTGTACGCTCCTATGATGTAAGTAATGGGCCCCGCCTGCTAGCCTGCTCCCTAAAATATCACTGGTTTGCTCATTGCCATATATAGGGGGCCCACATTCTGCATGGACTGGTTGCATGGAAATATGTAGTATGCAGCTGCAGACTGCAGTGCAGCACAGTTGAATGTACGTCAAGCTGTTGTACATGTTATCTAATATTAAAGAGTGCTTGTTGACTGATGATCAGGCAGTATAGACTAAGAGTATGAGCAGGGCCGTCTTAAGCATATGCAGCGCTGGGGTGCAGAGATCCACCCTGCCCCCCCCAGGTTGCCCAGAGTAGTCGGTCTTTTTTTTAGGGAGCTGACACCACTCTTATCTCTGCTCAGGAAAATAAAACAGGAAACATAAGGAGCCCAGCGCAACAAACCAGCCCAAGGCGTTGGCATTGGTGACTGAGTGAAGCCAGGTGCCTACACCAATCCCAGGCACACAGGAGGGCAGAGGCGGCCGGCCGCCTCAGTGCCTCGCTGGCTCACTTGCCCCCAAACTCACGGGGCAGAGCTGCCCGCAGCGGAAGAGCCTGCAGTGACGCTCCGACCAACGGGCTGGCTCTTCCACAGACTCCAACTCTCGGGCCCTGGCCTCTTGGCCTGGCGCCCGGCGCCCAGGTGCCCCGCACCCCTGGCACCTATGGTTAAGACAGCCCTGCATATGAGCATATATTCAACACACAAAATAGTGACAATTTGTTGTCGACAAAGGACAGCTGGGCATATAAAGGGCCCCATTACCTTCAGTAGCTTAGGGCCTTATCAAACCTAAATCAAGCCCTTGTTGAAGGTGTGTGGTATTACTGGTGAAGATGCACCATGGCCTTTTTTCTCTCTGCGTTCCTCTCAGCAGTCATTCCTCCTCTGGTCACAGCTATGGATGCACAACCTGTCTGTCTGTCTCCAGGCAGTCTGTAATGGATCATCTGCAATCGTCTCCAGGTTGTCTGCAATGGATTCCCACAGAACGAGGTTAATGCCACCAGCCTTCGTGCATCATTTGCAGACATCTTTGTAACGCTGAGTTGGTCGGCCAATGGGCCTGGTGCCTGAAGCCAGCTCTCATTAGAGCATGTCTTTGGGGATTCTGCCTCCTTCCATTCCATGGAACTGACCGAGCCAGCGTAGGGGTAAACTCTTGGTTACAGATTATGCTTGGGATGGGTGAGTAACACTTGGCATTCACCTTACGAATGTAACTGCTACTGGATAGCAACACATTACAAAAGTGAAACGGCTATGAATTCTTCTGAGTGCTGAACTGCCGCTGAACATAATAACTCATAAAGACGTCAACAGTGAGTCTGTTCTATCGTTTTTCTCATTTGCAGCACCTGCGGCAAACACTCAGAATGCTATGCAGAGTATTAATTGCTGCTTCTGTTGCTGTTATGGCTGCCATTATATTTCAAGGCAGGTTGGTTATTGATGACCGGGGAAAGAGAACAGGTGATAGGTTCTGTGATGGACACCACCTGCCCTGTAGGAAGGAAGAAGGGAGGATGGGGTGGTGGTGGAGGAGAAGACAGTTCACACATTGTTCACACAATGCCTCCAGAGCTGCTTCCAGAAAGTAGATATGGAAGGCAACTGTTTGGCACTGTCCTGCAGTGCTCTACAAGGTTCATTTCCCATGCTCTTTAACATCTATATGAAGCTGCTGGAAGCTGTCATCAGACAACATGAAGGGGACGACACCCAGCTCTATCTCTCTGTTCCATCTGAATTGGAAGAGGTGGTGGAGATACTCCAGTAAATCAGTTTCTTGGAGGTGGTGATAGCCTGGAATCCTGAAAAGATAAGAGATGTTAACATGTGCTGTGTTCTCAAGTATAGGAGATGGGGAGACGGCCTGTTCTGGCCTGAGCTGGCCCACAGCCTATGGATGCAAGGCTCAAGCGCTCTTGGTGGCTAGGAATGCCCTTTTCCAGCCCTGACTGGTTTGCTGGCTATGACCCCTTTTGGCCAAAAATGACTTGGCCATAGTATTCCATGCTCTGCTAACTTCCTGATTGGATTATTGCAATACACTCTACATGGGAGCACCCATGTAGACCTGGAAACTTCCATTGGTCCAAAAGGCAACACCCAGATTACTGGCTTGGGTTCCATTTAGATCTCATGTTATCTCTGTTTTAAAACAGATGCATCAGTTACTAGTTTGTTCCCAGTTTGAAGTTCACAAACATAACAGCAGAGGTGGCAACTGCTGTGTTTTTGACTTCAAGGCCACATCCTTGCAGGAGTTGTTGTCATTGATGTCAGCTGCTCAGTAGTTCTCGTGGTTGGTATTCATGTTAGAGATTTAGGCCCCAAATGTCTGAAAGATACAGGCCCTCTTGGGAGTTAAGATGAGCAGAGGGGGCCTTCCTGGTAGTTCTGCTGCCCACAGAAAGTTGGGGGAGTGTGGCGGCCCAATAGACTAGAGGGAATTCTCTGTGACATCCACTAAGTTGTGGAATCCCAACCCCCATAGATGTACGTCTAGCATCTTTATTACACATTTTTCAGTGAATGCTGAAGATGCACCTCTCTTTATCCAGGCCTTTGACACCTGAGATGCATATTTTAAAGACCAATTGCAATTGTAAGTTGCTTTTCATTGCTTTTAACATTGTATTTTAAGTTGTTGTAACCTGCCCTGGCTATGTGTGTGTAATGAATGAAAGCACTATTATTAATAATAATACCACATCTGGATGCAGATGTAGTTGGGTCCCCTCACCATCCATACACTGTATGAACCTGCAATACAACATGAGTGAAAGTAATCCATTAACCTTGATTGGGTAAGCCCAAATCAGCACTGACCTAGTGATTTAAACCTATATGCTGCTCAACCCTCTAAAACAAAGGATCCAAAACAATTCTTGGAAATCTGGGTGAGGTTGAAAGATGCACATGAAGATAAAGCCAAATCAAACTTCACATCAGGCATGTATGCAGATTTTAGTATCTAGGACTGAAAAATAGAGAACTGAACCATTGATACTGAAAAGGGCACTTCATAGTTTTTAGCAAGACATGTTTTCTTTACTGGTGGCTGTTCTCAGCTCCACAGTTCTCTCCCTCTTGAACTTCCTTAAAGCCTGAAGATCTTCCCACAGCAAGGCAGATTTCTCTTTCTATGAAAGCATTTCTATGAAAGCTGGGAACGAGAAGGGTGTGACTGGAGAAAGACTGAAGACTGTTTGCAGTACATACAATTCCCCATTTGTGCAGGGGTTGCATTCTGGGTCATCACCCGTGTCAATGCAGTGTGCTTAAGCCCACCCCACCCCATTCTGCCCCTTTCTAGGGCCAAAAATGGCACACACGTGGGCAGTTGTGCCCCAATTGAATGTGTGCAAAATGGTTCCCACCTGTGTGGGTAGAGTATTAGGGGAAAGAGTAGTCCCTCTGGTGGGGGACACATCGGGCTCCTTCTGGGATAGCTTGTCCAGTTTTGGTCCCACCCTGCACTCAGCTCTCACCTGTGGCTCCTAGATGTCAGCATGTGACCAGCGGCCACACCCCGGGAATGGCTTTGACTGGCCAACTAAACCAGTAGGGTAGCTGATGAGTCTCAAAGCCTTGGTGAGTTAGGGACTTTTCCCTACATTAGAAGACAGGCTTTGACAGATTGAGCAGACAAGACCAATAATGCGTCCAACAGTCAATAAGGAGGTCTCTGCATGTGCTGTAGATGGAAGTGAGGGGCAGATGGGGCACATCAACCTAGGAAGGTAGCCCCTCTAGGAGAAGATCCTAAACCTCCACTGCCTTGTGGGACATCTTCAGGAGAAGTCCAAGGAGGAAACCCTACACAAATCCAGAGTGGAGTCCCTAAGGTAGCTGGATGGTGTTTCATAAGCCTCCTTCCAGCAATTCCTGCAGTCCAGCTGGTGCCAAATGTATTGCTCTGCTTTCCTTTGGATCACCTCATAAAGTATGAAAGGGAGGTCTTGTCGTCTGCGCAGCCCAGGACCTCCACACACACTGCTGAGGCTTGCGCCACACAAAGGTCACTTTGGTGCTGTTAGTACAGCGGTTTGAGTTCACGCCTGGAGGCACACATTGTCTCCCAAGACAGATGGACAACAACAACAACAACAACATGGTTTTTCTAATGGCTATGTTTATGTACAATTTTCCTGTTTCACAAAGGATGTCACCTGCCCTAACCCTAATCCCAAGTAGTTTGGGATGGTGCTGGTGGGGAGATAGACAATGCTTTATGTGTGTGTATGTGCCCCCAGATCTCTGGTGCCTCCTGTTTTTAGGTAGCTGCTGCACAGTGGCGTAGCGTGGGTTGTCAGCACCCGGGGCAAGGCAAGTAATTTGCGCCCCCTAACCCATGGATTTGCGCCCCCTAACCCGTGGATTTGCGCCCCTAACCCTAACCCCCAGATGTTGCGCCCGGTGCGGCCGGCCCCCCCTGCACCCCCACGCTACGCCACTGCTGCTGCAGACTACCCAAAAGAACGTTTGATGGAGACCACTTCACTATGTAGGAGGTTGTAAGAAGACAGCCCTCTGTTTGAAGGAGTTTTCTGTTTGAAGGGCAGTCTGGTCCAAGTCCTGTTTAAAGATGATGGTTAGGATTCAACGAAGAAGCTCTGCTAGGTAAAGCCCATGCAAGGACTCCTGCTAGTGCAGTGGGGCTTCCTCCCTCTCCTCCCCTGTGCCCCATGCCTCCCAAATTGGGGGGGGGGGCAGCTTTGGGAGAATCCTCTTAACAGAGCATGGCAGTAGCAGAGGGCAGGTCACTCCATCAGGAAGCAGAAATGCCCTGCTGCTGCTTAGAGGGGTGAGCCAGGGATGTGGTTGGGACCATATGAGTGCCTCAGCAGGAGTACCATATGGGAGACAGTGGATCTGCTGGTGCAATTGCACCAGCTCAACCTTGCTGCTGCTTTGCCCCAGTCTTGTCCATGTAAAATAACAATAACACTGGAGTCTGGAAGTGCCTCCATGACTCTGCCCCACCACACTCTCTGCTGGGACTGGGCATGTTCAGAGCATGGACTGCTAACTAACTGTTGGAGGGAGATGGTGGAAAACTGGAGCTGGGGCTGGAATGGAATGACTGGACTCCTGAACACCCTGCACTGCAACATTCTGTTGCAGGGCCTCCCTTTTCTCATTCACCTCCTGTACTAGATTTCCAAGCGAATTTTTATACAAGAAGCGTTTAATATTTAACTCCAAGAAGGAGCATTTACTACGCTACTCAAAGCAAGCAACCCTCTTGGCATATTTACTTTAGACGTTTTGTATTTATTTATTGAAAAGAGCTTTCTTTTAACAGCTTGGTAAACATAACGAGTACCGGAGGGGAGAGGAGGAAAGAGGACCAGCAAAAGCTATTTAAGTCAGCGCTGCTATTCTTTTGTTTGTTTGCCCTGCCGTTCCAGCTATACTACTTAATCAGAAGCACAATGGTTTCTGAGCATGTATGAATTTCCTAAGTGTTAATAATAATAATAATAATAAATAATAATAATAATAATAATAATAATAGTAATAATAATAATAATAATAATAATAATAATAATAATAATAATAATAATAATAATAATAATAATTTATTATTTGTACCCTGCCCATCTGGTAAGGGGGCAAAAAAAAAGAAGAAGCAAAAATTGGGGGGGGGGGGAATTATGGTACAATTTATATTTTTCATCATTTTCAGTTTGCCCCCTCTCGATTAATGTCTTCTGTATGTTTCAGCTTGCTGCTATGTTGGCCTGCCCCCCCCCCTCACCACTTCGTAGTAAACTCTTGTCCCATAGCCAGTACATTAAGTTCTTGGTTACATCCATGACGTCAAATGGTATCTGGCTCCTAGCCACGGAATGATGCTGGGAAGGAATGCATGAATGAACTGGGTTCTCAGTTCACATGGTTCGTTCTCTCTCTCTCTCTCTCTCTGTGTGTGTGTGTTATAAGGCAAAGAATCTCCGTCTTTTAAACATTTAGCCATGGGGGGGGGGGGGGAGAGAGGGGTTGGAATGGTGCCCTGTGGCATATGCGCTCCAAGCAGAAATCACACAAGACAGTTTTCCTTCTCTTGAAAGGTGTGAACGAAGAAATGTCACTCCAAACTAGCGTTTCAACAGAGGAAAATGCAAATCCATGATGCAACTCATGCTAGAACAACCTTTTTTTTTTAAAAAAAAAAGGCTGGGTTTTTTTTAAAAAAAATGAACTTTAATCATCCCCAAGTCCAGCTACAGCTCAAGACATAGGGATTTACTTTATTTTGGGGTTTTTTTTAGGGAAAGAGGAAAAAAAGAAAATTGACAGAGGACTGAAGACTTCAATAATTTATAAATGGAGTGGCAAGAATAAACACAAGCTCATCTTTCTGCAAACATGGAATTGCTGCAATGAACAGGGAGTAAGCTGCACTGAGTTTAGTGGGACTTACCTCATGCCCTCCAACATTCCTCCGATGAAAATAAGGACATCCCATTCCATCAAGATAGTTTTACTGTTTATTCCCCCCCCCATCTTACTGGGTTGCCCCCGCCACTCTGGGCAGCTTCCAACATATATAAAAACATAATAAATCATTAAATATCAAAAAAACCTTTGCCTATGGAGGATTGCCTTCAGACAGGGTTGGATAACTCAATAATAATAATAATAATAATAATAATAATAATATTTTTAAAAAATATTTATACCCCGCCCTCCCCAGCCAAGATCAGGCTCAGGGCGGCTAACAACCAATAATAAAAACAAGTTGATTAAAATACAATTTAAAAAACAAGATTAAAATACAACATTAAAACATTAGGATGCAGCCTCTTCACAGGAAGAGAAAGGAAAAATAAAGAGGGGGAGGGAATCAAACTAATTCTAAGCCAAAGGCCAGGTGGAACAACTCTGTCTTACAGGCCCTGCGGAAAGAAATCAGATCCCGCAGGGCCCTGGTCTCATGAGATACAGAGCGTTCCACCAGGCTGGACCCAGTGTTGAAAAGGCCCTGGCCCTGGTTGAGGCTAATCTGAGTTCCTTAGGGCCCGGGACCTCTGGGGTCATGCCCTCCAACATTTCTCCAATGAAAACAGGGACATCCTAAGGAAAAGTGGGACATTCCAGGATCAAATCAGAAAACCGGGATGGCTTCTCTAAATCAGGGACGTCCCTAGAAAATAGGGACCCTTGGAGGGTCTGTTACTTTGCAGTAAACATGTTTAGCATTGCATTGCACAGCTTGGAGAGTCCATCCAGTTGGTGTGGATGTTCAAAATGAGCAGAAAAGGAAGTCTTTCTGCATGCAACAGAAACTTTGTGGAAATTATCAAATTGTGAAGCTCAGTTTAAAGATGATGCTTGACATGCTGTAGTGTAGTCATTGCTGCCAATACTGTTGCAGCAGTGGGCGATGCATTCCTTGGTGGCCGGATCTGCTACTCTAATGGATCTTGTCACCCAAGATAGTTGCTTCACCTTGCCTCATGTGTGGGCCGGCCCCAATTCCTGCATTTGGTAACATATTAAATCAGGCCGCAGCATGTTTAGCAATAGCATCGTTAGAGGCCTGTAGTGAACCAGTTTATATGGTCACATGGAACTCACCCAAAATTACGCTTAAAGTAGGCCATCATTTTAAAATGATGATCCAGTGATGGTTACTAGTTATAAAAGCTAAAAGAATAAAAATAAACACAGTATTGATATTTAGACATACTCTAGCTCTGATTGCCAGATGGTGAGGACAAGGAGTAGGGAATAATTATCTGCATCAGGACTTGCTGGTGAATATCTCAGTTATTTGGCTGTCCACTGTCGGAGGCAGCATGCTGGATTAGAATGGACCTTTTCTCTGACCTTTTCTTAATGAAAGCAATGTTCAGGAACGCATCCCAGAGAACCAAACACACAAGTTCACACTTATCCAAACTTCACAATGCAAACAATGTTTGCAAAAAATGCATATATTGGGGAAAAAGTGTGCCCAACATGAATATATTAGTGAAAACAATACACAAAACGCATTACATTGAGGAAAACTGCTTGCAAAAATGTGTACATTATTCAAGACTGCATACAAAATTGTGTTTGCTGGGAGAAATTAGCACAAGGATGCAGATGAATATTCACGAGAATTAAAAAATAAAAATAATCACAGATTGCTGCAACGTGTGGAGAACTGAATTTAAGATTGGAAAAATGAAAAATGGAGAGACCCCAAACTGATAGATTCTTTCATCCGAAGCTGTGACTATTGGTCATGCTGGCTGGGGCTGATGGGAGCTGGATTCCAACAGTGTCTTAGAGAGGAGAGAGGAAATTTAACCACTGCCCTTTCCTGAACCTGCAGCAGGGACTAAAAGTTCAGTCTCCGATTTGCCTTATTTCACCTGCTAGGGGATTAAAACGTGGTTCAGGCCAGGTGATTGGGCTGGGTTGTAGGGGACATTCTAGGATAAATTGTTCTCTCCGCTGCTACCCTGAGTGTGATTCATAGACAGCGTTGGCTGCTTAAAACCTAAGATGACCTGGCATTGACATGCAGGAAACAGAGCAGTTGGGTTCTCTCATTAAACTAGCTGTCACAGAAGCTGGAGAAGAAACTGCTAGAAAACAAGAAAATATACTTTATCTCCGACTCTCTTTTAAGATAAATAACAAAGGCGCTGACTGACCAGTTCTGAAAATTCATCAGTCAAGGGTGGCTTGGTTTTTTTGTTCTTTGTTTTTAAAAGAAGGCCTTTTATTCATTTACGTAAATGGCTCTGATTTCATTTGATAGAGGGCAGTATAAAAACTGATACAAGCCACACACCCCTCTCCAGGCCATACCCCCCCACTGTAAGATGTGTGGAGAAGATGGTATCCAAAGTACTTCATTCAGAACAAATTCAAACACACCTTGTTGTTGTTGTTTAGTCGTTTAGTCGTGTCCGACTCTTTGTGACCCCATGGACTAGAGCACGCCAGGCACTCCTGTCTTCCACTGACCCCTGCAGTTTGGTGAAACTCATGCTGGTAGTTTCGAGAAGACTGTCCAACCATCTTGTCCTCTGCCGTCCCCTTCTCCTTGTGCCCACCATCTTTCCCAACATCAGGGTCTTTTCCAGGGAGTCTTCTCTTCTCATGAGGTGGCCAAAGTATTGGAGCCTCAGCTTCAGGATCTGTCCTTCCAGTGAGCACTCAGGGCTGATTTCCTTAAGAATGGAGAGGTTTAATAATAATAATAATAATAAATTTTATTTATATCCCGCCCTCCCCAGCCGAAGCCGGGCTCAGGGCGGCTAACAACATTAAAACAGTATGACATTATAAAACATTATAAAAATGAATTAAAATCAAAACTGATGGCAACCATAAACTAAAGCTTTGTAAAGATTGCCAGAGGAGGGGGTCAGGCTGATCTTCTTGCAGTCCATGGGACTCTCAAGAGTCTCCTCCAGCACCATAATTCAAAAGCATCAATTCTTCAGCGATCAGCCTTCTTTATGGTCCAGCTCTCATTTCCATACATCACTACTGGGAAAACCATAGCTTTAACCATACGGACCTTTGTCGGCAAGGTGATGTCTCTGCTTTTCAAGATGTCTCTGCTTTTTAAAAAACACACCTTAGGGATAGTGAAACCATGGAGTTAGGAGTCAGTGATGGTCACCAACTTGGATGGCTTTAAAAGAGAAAAGCACTTTTGCTTTGATGGAATGTGTCCTTGAGTTAAGATAATGCTTCCGTTTTTCCTGAACGGAGATATGCCTGTGTGGGATTGTGGGTAGAGAAATTTGACTGCAGGCAGCTGTACAATGGGAAGAGACCCATATGAGGAAATGGTCCTGTTCGATATAAGGCAGTTTCATCAATACATCCATAAAACAGACAACTCTACCCACTTGGGGGCCCTGCTATTTCCGGGCCATTTGTCTATGGAGATAACTCTGGCACAGTGGAACAAGACCTGTGGTTTCACGGCCGGGGTACCAGAGCTTTCAAGCCTTCTCTTAGAACAGCTGACCAAAGGAAAGAAGAGATTTGGGTTGCCAATCTGCAAAGCTAGGCAAGAAATGTGTCATGGGAGTTTTCATTGCATTGGCATGTTTTCTTTTAGCCCATGCCAGACGTTTAAATATGTGGAGTGGGAAGAAGATAATGGACAGAAATTAAGCGGACCTCCCTAAAGGTCCCTCTGTTGTGCTGTGTTTTGTTTTTGTGTGGGCAAAGGTTCAGAGAGGCTCTTGGTTCAGCTTCAGCCACTTTGCTTGTTTCTAAGTGAAACCAGCTGCGGACATGATCCAATGTACATAGCCTCCAGCGCTGCAAAACATTTGCATGAAAAGGTCTTTTTCTTTGCCTTATTTACTGCCTTGAAGCAAAAAAGAAAAAAGAAAAAAATAGGGTAAAATGTCAAAATTCTGTTCCAGAACAAATTGCACATCTCCACCTACTCTTGGCTAAGCTGATTGTCCTTCACCTTTTTGTGGGGAAAATCTGGATGAAAATGTGAAGATAATGGATACAACCAAGAACAGTGGAACTGCTTCTCTCTCTCTCTCTCTCTCTCTCTCTCTCTCTCTCTCTGTGTGTGTGTGTGTGTGTGAGAGAGAGAGAGAGAGAAGGGTGTGATTTTATTAAAGGCAAAATGTGTTGTGTGTTTGTGACACACAAGTGAGCAAAGTTCCTTATTATTGGTATACGGAGAAATACAACAAAAACTTATGAATGAACAGCCGTAGCAATTTCACATAGCCAATGAGCTACAGTAACCTAAATACAAGCACCACTCAAACAGCAAAACTACCGTAAGTCTGAAGTATCACTTCTCAAGATAATTAGAAAAGCCAAGAAGATTGTTAAATATTTGAAGGTGACCCAGAAACTACAACTAATCAAGAATGTGGCAGCTAGACTGGTGACTGGGAGCGGCCGCCGAGACCATATAACACCGGTCCTGAAAGACCTACATTGGCTCCCAGTACTTTTCCAAGCACAATTCAAAGTGTTGGTGCTGACCTTTAAAGCCCTAAACGGCCTCAGCCCAATATACCTGAAGGAGCGTCTCCACTCCTATCATCCAGGCCGGACACTGAGGTCCAGTGCCGAGGGCCTTCTGGTGGTTCTCTTGCTGTGAGAAGTGAGGTTACAGGGAACCAAGCAGAGGGCCTTCTCGGTGGTGGTGCCTGCCCTGTGGAACATCCTCCCTACAGATGTCAAGGAAATAAACAACTTTTAGAAGACATCTGAAGGCAGCCCTGTTTAGGGAAGTTTTTAATGTTTGATGTTGTTGCTTTTTTATTGTTATTGATGTTCTGTTGGGAGCCGCCCAGAGTGGCTGGGGAAACCCAGCCAGATGGGCGGGGTATAAATAATAAATTATTATTATTATTATTATTATTATTATTATTATTATTATTATTATTATTGTCATTGTTATTATTCAGAGTCACCCCGGGCTCACCCTGGGAGAATGATTGAGTGTCACAGCGCTGGCAGGCATGGAATGTGCAGAGCGAGGAATCAGCTCTTTATTGTCAAAAGTACATTTATAAGTTAAGAAAAGGGATGTCCTTCAGTTCCGCATTTCTCAGCTGCTCCTAGGTGTGCACTTCATGAGGCAGTTGTTCCAACCTTGGCTTCTGTATCCCACCCCCAAGGAGCTGTGGGCAAGCAGACGAAGACTCCACCTTCGTGTATCCTGTTTCTGCTTCTCTCTCTTCACTCCTCTTTTGGTCCTGGGAGACAGTGGAGCAGGAGAGGTAGAGGCAGGAGGCAAGCGAAAGGTTCCAGGTTCAATCCCTGGCATCTCCAGGGAGGGCAGGGGAAATTTCCTATCTGAAACCCTGGAAAGATGCTGCCTCTCAGTGTTGACAGGACTAAATCAGAACTAATTTTCATGTAAACTGCTTAGAGGTGTTGATGATTAAGAGTTATATAGGTCCTGTTAAGGCAGGGGTCAGCATACTTTTTCAGCAGGGGGCCACGCCACTGTCCCTCATACCTTGGGGGACAACGACTATATTTGGGGGGTGGGGAAATGAACGAATTCCTATGCCCCACAAATAACCCAGAGATGCATTTTAAATAAAAGCACACATTCTACTCATGTAAAAACACCAGGCAGGCCCCACAAATAACCCAGAGATGCATTTTAAATAAAAGGACACACTCTACTCATGTAAAAACACCAGGCAGGCCCCACAAATAACCCAGAGATGCATTTTAAATAAAAGCACACATTCTACTCATGTAAAAACACCAGGCAGGCCCCACAAATAACCCAGAGATGCATTTTAAATAAAAGGACACACTCTACTCAGGTAAAAACAAGCTGATTCCCGGACTGTCTGCAGGCCAGATTTAGAAGGCGATTGGGCCGGATCCAGCCCCCAGGCATTAGTTTGCCTACCCATGTGTACGATGGGCACATGGCCTGATTTGTTATAAGGCAAAAGGCAATTTCCTATGGCTGCTCCCAACCCCAGACTTCTCCTCAGTTGAATGATGAGACATTTGCACTGAATGCAGAAGCTGCTGCTGAGACATAAGGGGAAGCTCAAGGAATTATGATGACTAGACAAGATAATCCACTCAGGTGCTTCACAAATATTTGGCGTATAGTCCAAGTGTGTTGTTTTTGTCAACAGGCACGTCCAATTGAAGAACTACCTGGGACCATGGAAGATGCCGTACATTCTGTACTCCAGACCCTCCTGACATGCTAAGGCTGCCTGCTTGTCTCAGAGCCCCGTGCAGGTGTGTGGTCTGCATCTTGCAGCAAAGTAAAATGTTGGCAGAGAGGAAGAGCTGAACACAGGAGAGAGAATATTTAACAAGCAGGGATGATTAAAAGCCTAAAATTGGGTTAGGCAGATGTGAACGAACAATAGGAGCGAGCTGATTGCAAAGTGCATACTAATCTAGTTATTCAGTCACCATGGAGATGGTTTGTGTCATGAAAATGACTCCAGTAATGCTCTGGAACATGAGCTGCAATCAGGAGTTAACCTTATGCTTAAATGTGGACTCAGCACCCACCATGAAATCAGCAGCAAAGAATGTATTGCTGTACGCTAGCTCCAGTCTCTAAGCATTGCAAGATTCTAGGGTTCCTAACTATCAGGCACTTGAAGTAGGGGTACTCACCCATTATGTACTCCGGCACAAAGCCACTTCCTTTGTTACTTAGAGCGGCATTACCTCAACAGGAAGCTAGCCTAGCTATTCCAGGAATTGAATCCGTGCTGGATTAATTAATTTCACAATTGTTCATAATCCAATAAAAACTATGTAGTTTAATTAATTCAATAACATTGATGCACTTGATCCAGAGATGCCAGCTTTTCAAAGCCTGACAGTCGTTTGCACTCCAGCATCCCCCAGCTTCCCCCTTGACTCTTCGCACCCACCTACATAATTTCCCCTCCCCGGGAGTTGTACCATTCACTTTGGGAACCACTTGGGAAATAGGAATCTGCCTTATACTATTGGTCCATTTATGTCTACTGGCAGCCGATCTCCAGGATTTAAGTCTCAATGTCTCTCCCAGACCTTCCCGAAGACGCCAATGACTGAACTTGGAACCTTCTTCATGCAAAGCAGATTTTCTACTGCTGAGCCACATCCCATCCCTAAAGGGCTATATTGGCATGAATCATTATTTCGGCTTGAGTGTGTTAATTCTGTGCTAATATGTTTAATTGCAAATGTAGTATGTTGCGCATAACCGGGAGAACACAGAGCTTCACTGGTGTACTGCTGATTTGTGAAAGTAACTTATTTGATCCTGAGGCTACCACTTGGCAATGTGGCAATCATTTCAGCTTTTTCTAAATGCAAGCGCAGTTCCTGATTATGATTCACCTGTTTGATTAAAAATAATTACACAAGGGAGATATGGAGCCCTCTGAGAACTTGGAAGGAGTTGGAGAAGCAGTACCAGATCGTTTTAATGTTAGTCATTTGATAAGTGGAGACTAATTTTCTCTTCTGCCTGGAACTGTTGAGTAAAGTTTTGCTTAGATGGTATCACCAAGAGGAAATAGAATTATTATATTGAAATGCTTCTGGAATCTGCAGAGTATTCACAAATATAAACATGATGAAGAGTGTTGCATGGGAAACCCCAGATCAATCCCAGCTGCACTTGCCAGCTACTAGATCAAGCTGCCTCTTATGTAAGAGTCACCTTATTATGATTTTAGTATGATAAATATAATTAATTATACTGAATGTTGATTACCTTTCTTCTTCTTCTTCTTCTTCTTCTTCTTCTTCTTCTTCTTCTTCTTCTTCTTCTTCTTCCTCCTCTTCTTCCTCCTCTTCTTCCTCCTCTTCTTCCTCCTCTTCTTCCTCCTCTTCCTCCTCCTCTTCCTCCTCCTCTTCCTCCTCCTCTTCCTCCTCCTCTTCCTCTTCCTCTTCCTCTTCCTCTTCCTCTTCCTCCTCCTCCTCCTCCTCCTCCTCCTCCTCCTCCTCCTCCTCCTCCTTCTTCTTCTTCTTCCATTAAGATGTTTCTGACCTCTGCGCATGCATTATTTCACTCCCCACTATAACCCCATACAGAGTAGGTCACTATTCTTATATCACTATCTATATTATAGATGAGGGATGTGGATGGCGTTGTGGTCTAAACCACTGAGCCTCTTGGGCTTGCTGATCAGAAGCTCAGTGGTTCAAATCTGTGCAACAGGTTGAGCTCTCCTTGCTCTGTCCCAGCCTCTGCCAACCTAGCAGTTTGAAAGCATTCCAGTGCAAGTAGATAAATATGTACCACTGTGGCAGGAAGGTAAACAGTGTTTCCATGTGCTCTGGTTTCCGTCATGGTGTCCCATTGCACGAGCAGTGGTTTAGTCATGCTGGCCACGTGACCTGGAAAGTTGTCTGTGGACAAATGCTGGCTGCCTTGGCCTGAAAGCAAGATGAGTGCCACAACCCCATAGTCGCCTTTGACTGAACTTAACCCTCCAGGGGTCCTTTGCATTTACCTTACCTATAGATGAGCAAACCATCCATGACTGGTAGGGTTGCTTGGTTTAACGTTTCTGGGTCGTATCCAACAAAATTCTTCTGCTAGTGCAAGGATTTGTGCTCGCGCAACAAAATGTACCTTCCCTCTCCCCACATAGCCCCCAACCTGCTCCAAAGGGGTGGTGGAACTTTCCCAAAACAGATTTAGGAGCGTTCAGGAAGAGGAGAGGAAAGGGAAGTGTCAGGATGCTGGCAGCAGCTCCTAGCTGATTGCCTGGAAAAGTATAAAGACAAGGGAAGGTCTCTTACCATCTTTTTTTATTCAGTAATTACAGAGAGAGGCTATAGAACCCAGCCTCTTGGATAATGGCGTTGTCCCGAGTAAATCTCCACTCCCCTGTCTCTCTCATTTTCTCATTGTCTCTTCTACGGGAGCTGCTACGTGTCTTCTGTCTTTGAGCTCTTTGCTCTCCTACTTTCAAGGCTCGCTGGGTTCTGGGGGGTGGGTGGGTCTGGAATGCTTTCTAAAGACTCTTGTCATTAGTCCTGTTTACGGATGATTGAAATCCTGGCTGGGGACTTCGGGACCAGGGGCAAGATGGCGGGGTGGGAGCAGGAACGGAAGTCCAGAAGCCTGGAGTCAGAAAGCCAAGAGCCCAAGGGTCAGAGAGCCGGGAGTCAAGAAGCCAAGGGTCCGATGGTCAGGAAGCAAGGAGTCACAAAGTCAGGGGTCTGAGGATCAAGAAGCAAGGAGTCACAAAGTCAGGGGTCCGAGGATCAGGAAGCAAGAAGTCAAGCATCCGAGGATCAAGAAGCAAGGAGTCACAAAGTCAGGGGTCTGAAGATCAAGAAGCAAGGATTCAAGGAGTCAAACTCAGCAAGGCAGGGAATGTGTTGCTGTGGCAAAGAGTCGAGGGGAAAATGCTGAACTTATATCCCTTCCCGGCTCTGGCCACCAGGTGCAGTGAGTTACCAATCGGCCTCACCTGTGTGGCTGCGCCTTGCCTCTTCAGAACAAACTTAGGAAGCCCCAGTCCTGCAGGGTCCTATTGGTCACAGGGCCTGGCTCCTGCACACACACACCTGACAACACTGTGTCCATCAGCTGTCGCCCTGCTTCCTCCTCCTCCTCCTCTCTCCCATGATCTCCCAACTTTCCCCCTTATCTGCCTCTGAGCTGTGACCTCCTGCAAACCCCTTTGTAAATCTAAACTGTCTTCTTCTTCCTCCTCCTCGCTGGAAGGTTCAGGCTGGGGAGGTGGTCTCCACCATTCCTCCTCTGCCCAGTCCCAGACAGGAAGTCCCATTGCACATCCACCCCTAACTGGAGATTGTGGGGACTGAACATGGGACCTTCTTCAGTCAAGGCAGATGGTCTTTCCCTTCAAAAACCTATAACAGTGGCAGGGATAGGAATGTTGAATTTGCAGTGTCCCAAGCAGAGCGGAATGATGAGGAGTACGTGCCACATACTCTATATTACTTTATTTACACTTCAAAGCTGGTAGATTACAGAAAAACATCTTGCCTCTGCCGGAGCAGAGAAAGCATCCTCTCTCCTCTAAAGCACGGAGAGAAACACACTGTGAGAACAGTGAAAAACAGGAAACCAGTGTACGTCACATCCAGTCTCCCTTTCCCGTGGGAAAACCCAACAGCACAGACTGTGGAATGTAAACACCTGTCTCGTGACAAGCACTTTGCTGCACAGTGAAGAGAGCAGAAACCAACATCCTCCCCCTTTCTGTGAACATCACTGGGCAGCGTGTTCGTACAATATCAGTACAAACCCAACTTCTGCACGTAGGTACAGTGTTGATCCCTTGATACAATCTTGGACAATACATCAGCAGGAATTTCATTACCTGGCATATAGGACACCGTTACGAGTCCCTTCTGAATACGTTCCCTAGCATGTTGCAACTTCAATTGCAAGTGCTTCGTGCTTTGCTTACAACCTTCAGAATTCAGCAAAGCCAAACATGCTTTGTTGTCCTGGTAAACCTGGATTGGACATTTGACAGGAATTTTCATGTCTTTGCACAATTGTAACAACCATTCACAATCTTTGAGTGAATAAGACAGTGCATTCAGTTCAGCTTCACAAGTACTTAAGCTAACTGTTGTTTGCTTCTTGCATGACCAATCAAATAGACCCTGATTGTACATGTAGCAAACTCCAGACGTGCTTTTCCTGTCTGTAGTGTCACTTCCAAAACTTGCATCTGCAAATATCTCAAGACCACCAGACTTCTGATTGTTAAATCTCAGTCTGTAATGCATAGTGCCTTTCAAATACCGCGCTATGCGTTTCAGAGCTTTCCAATCCTTAACAGTAGGATTGTTGACTTGTCTGCTTAGCAAATTACAGCTAACAGCAATGTCTGGTCTTGAACATCTGGCAATGAAGTTTAGCTTGCCTAGCACACTTCTGTACAGTGTAGTGTCAGAAAATGCTTCTTCAGTGTCATCTACCTGATAACCTGTTGTCATCGGTGTGTCTACAGGGTTAGCATCCATCAGGTTTAGTTTGCTTAACACATCAGCAATTTTCCGTGACTGGTGTACTAGAATGTTACCAGCTTGATCTCTCTCTATTTCAAGAGATAGGTAGTTGTTTACCTCACCAAGATCTTTCATGTCAAAGTGTTCTTTCAATTGAGCTAGGGCGTTATTGTACATTGTGACATCTTCCCAAAAGAATAAAAGATCATCAACATAAAACAAACAATACAGTTTCTTTTGCCCCTCCTCTTTGACAAATACACATGGATCAGCTTTCCCTTGCTTAAAACCTAGAGAAAACAATACTTCAGTGAGTTTTGTGTGCCAACACCGTGCACTTTGTTTGAGACCATAAAGGGACTTTTTCAGAGCACAAACAAATCCCTGTTTTACCTGTACGCCATCAGGTGGAAGCATATAAAGAGATTCACCTAGAGATCCATACAGAAAAGCTGTATTCACATCGTGGTGACTAATGTGTAAATTCTCCTCTGCAGCTAGCTTGAGCATAAGCCTAATGCTCTCATACCTCACTGTGGGTGAGTAGGTCTCATGATAGTCTTCACCTGGTACTTGTGCAAAACCTCTGGCTACCAATAGGCAAAGGGATGTTCTAAGCATGTGAAATGCTGGAAGGCATGATATGTGAGCCAGTGTGATGTAGTGGTTAAGAGCGGTAGACTCGAAATCTGGTGAACTGGGTTCAATTCCCCGCTCCTCCACATGCAGCTGCTGGGTGACCTTGGGCTAGTCACACTTCTTTGAAGTCTCTCAGCCCCACTCACCTCACAGAGTGTTTGTTGTGGGGGAGGAAGGGAAAGGAGAATGTTAGCCGCTTTGAGACTCCTGAAGGGGAGTGAAAGGCGGGATATCAAATCCAAACTCTCCTCCTCCTCCTCCTCCTCCTCCTCCTCCTCCTCCTTCTTCTTCTTCTGTGCTGTGTTCCTATAAGAAAACGTGTCTTGAGTTTTTAAAGTCACAACAGGAAGATGGTTTGGGCAGGGCAGAATAAGCATGATGTTACTAGCTGACACGAAAAACTGTCCTGATGCAGGGCAGAAGGAATACTGACCTTGGTCCTTGCCAGAAGAACAAAATAATAGTTCTGAGGACTAGGTAAATACCAGAGTAACTGTACAAAAGAAGTAAAACTGATCTTCTCCTGTCCGACTTTTGCAAATAATAAAAAATAATAATTAAAAAAATCATCTACTTAAGAGAAAAATTATTAGTCCATTAGAAACCATGTACACTCCAGGCAACAATTCAATATGTTGAAAAAGCCATTTGGGCTGAAGATCAATAATTGATACTGGCCTTTAATTAAATTGGAGTTCTAATAATTTCAGAACAGTTGTTAGCTCCCAAGGCATATGTGTCACAATGAAATGTGTGTGGTAATCAGTAATCAATAATATTGTGTAAACAAAGCATTGCCCTGTGAAAGCACAGCTAAGCAACCTTTGTTGGGGAGTATTTAGGGAGGGGAATACCTCTGCTTTGATTGAGGTTACAAATCCCCCAAAGTAGCTTTGCTATTTTTTTTTGCAGCAAAAGCAACAAAGAATTTTGCAGCACCAGGGGTGCCAACTTAGGTAAGCCCTGGCACACATAATCAATCGTATGATGCAGTACACACACACCATTTGAGGGGCAATGCCCATCAACTTTGTGGGCCCCGGCCCCCTCAAATATTTTATTGTGGGGGGCCGGAGCCCCCACAGCCCTTAGGAGTTGGCTCCTATGTGCAGCACCATAAAAGATTGTCACATTTGCACCATGGAAACATAGCACTGTAGGGATGGAAGGGATCCCGGGGTCATCTAGTCCAACCCCCTGCAATGCAGTAGTCTCAGCTAAAGCATCCATGACAGATGTCCATCCAACCTTTGCTTAAAAACCTCCAAGGAAGGAGAGTCCCTCAGCTCCCTAGGGAGTCCATTCCACTGTCAAGCAGCTCTTACCACCAGAAAGTTCTTCCTGATGTTTAGTTGAAATCTCCTTTCTTTTACCTTGAAACCATTGGTTTGGATCCTTCCCTTGGGAGCACGAGAAAATAAAATGGCTCCATCTTCCATGTGACAGTCCTGCATCTCTCTCTATTCTGCAATCTCCTTTTGTGCGCACACCCCAGGATGATATATGTTGCTTTAAGATGCATGGAATCTTAAGAGCAAGACTGTTGGTTACCTTGTTCAGTTAGAGAAGGTTAAGTTCAGCTGATGGATGGATATGGAGGTTTGCTTGTTCATAAAATACCTGTTCTAAACTACTACATTCAATCTGAAACTTCAGGTTGAACACAACACATGGTTCCAGGAGAGAGATGTATTGTGTATCAGTGCAACAACCAAGATCCTGAAAAGCTCTGAAAGACTTCCATTATGGGTTATTCTCAAACCACCCAAGTCCTATTTTCTAGGATGCTGTGTAGCTATTTTCCGCCATATTGGATAAGCAATTATAGTGATTGCAGACACAAACTAGGTACCGTAACTCACGATGCTATGCTTCCTTCCTGGCTATTTGAACTCCTAATCATAATCTTCTCAATGCTTTGACATTTCCCTGCTTGAGATTCCATTGGAAGCCTCGTCTTCTTGGTGTATGTTATTTTCTCTGGCATCCAGGGAACTGGCACAGCTTTGCAAGATCAGCTTAAGAGAATACAACAAGGCCGGAGCAAATATACTGGCACAAAGGAGGCCTCAAGGCAATTATTCAAAAGGGAATGCCAAAGAGAAACATAAAATTCCAATGGTTCTTAATTCCGGGCACTATCATCAAATGCTCAGGAGTGCAGCTCCAATCAGAGAGATAGCATTCCTGCCTGGGTGAGCAGAGTTTTTACACAGGCTTTATCTTTGAGATGGAGGAGGAATAAAACTAGGAGGTTGGCAGGCTGGGACTGGCAGCCAGCAAGCTGCAAACTTGGAAAAACCCAATCTTGATTTCTTCGTTATTTTGTTACCGGTCCACTTTGGGGCTGGTAGTTCTGTTATCATCCTCTATATTTGTTTGATTGTTTATTTTCATGCATATGGATTTTATCTTCTTTTATCTCATCTTGTTTTGGATTGTTACACTCGCTCCAATTCTCTGAGTGGCCATAAGCTCCAAAGGCACAGTGCTTACCCTGGTTTTCTTCTCTTTCAAAAGAGTTCCCCTGGAAGTTTTACTGGTGCTTTGTAATGTTTGCATTTATTTTACAAACATACAGGTTGCAGAAACACATAGATGAGGAGGGGGATGCAGCTTAAGCCCTCTGACAGACCGCGAAAGTCCTCTGCTCCTGTGTCAGATCTCTAGGGAGACGGGTGGCATCCTAAGATGCTTTCATGAAATCCAAAGGCATGTCTGTTTCTTGAGCACTATTCAGATTTGTTTGTTTGCATGACATTGCCTCATTCCAGTGCATTTTTTGGAACCTTCCCAAATTGCAAAAAGATTTGGCCGCCCTCTATTGCTGCCATGTTTCCCCAGTGTATGTGTGTTCAACATGCATATAGTTCTATGAATCCTCCATGTGAAGATGGCACTTCCTGCCAGTGTCCCAGAAAAACTGGGACAGCCCATTTTTTTTCGTGAAAGAATGGCAGCCGTGTTGGTTGTCACGATCTCACTTGATTTTGCAGTGCAAGACCCCCCCCCACAAGAAAATTCTTTTTTGGGGAGGGAATACATGGTGTGGAATCATGCGAGATCGTGGAAACCAAAATGTCCACCATGCTCTCAAGATAAAAAACGGGAAGAAGGCATCCTGGATTTGGGCTTCAGAATGTTGGAGGGTATAAGATGGACCCTGTGTGCTTGTAGAACTCCTTCCAGTGCCCACTGAATGCATGTCAGGCTTCAAGGAATTGGCTTCCTCCCCCCCTTAGCAGTAGATAAGCAGAACAAAGAGAAAGGAGTCTTCTTACCAGTTAGAATTCTTAATAATCACAGCGAGGGACCAAAATTTTTAATTAGCAAAACCAGAAGATACTTGACTTCCCAAATGAGATACATAGCTAACCTTGAAATACCAAAACAATGAAGGGCTTTCACTTTGGCCCGTTGTCAGGGGCCAGTTCAGGAAGGCTGTTATAGGAAGATACTATACGAGGAGAGGGAATGGCCATGTGGCTCTGGGCAGCAGGAAACAACAGAGCATGCCCTTCCACATTGCCAGTATTATATAGACATTTGAGCCAGGTTTCTCCAGCCCATCCTATATAAGTTCCCTGGGCGTTCAGAACAACACTACATCTCCCTGTTACTACACGACGAAAGCCCAGAAGTAACATATTTAGTCGCCAGATTCTGCGCTGCATGATAGATATTCATTGAAGGATGGTCTATGTTAAAAATCAGTCCTAAATTGAAGGCCCTTATTGTTAGAACTGCACTTCTGAAGCCCCACCCCATATGGCTGTTTTTAACTGATCTCTTTTAATTTTTCTTATCATTTTTTACTCATCCATTACCTATGCTTAATCAAGTATTTTATGTAAAGTGGTACCTCAGGTTACAAACACCTCGGGTTACAAACACTTCGGGTTACAGACTCCGCTAACCCGGAAGTAGTACCTTTGGTTAAGAACTTTGCCCCAGGATGAGAACAGATATCATGTGGCGGCGCAGCGGGAGCGGGAGGCCCCATTAGCTAAAGTGGTACCTCAGGTTAAGAATGGTTTCAGGTTAAGAATAGACCTCCGGAACGAATTAAGTTTGTAATCAAAGGTACCACTGTATATGTTTTAATCTACGTTTGGTTCTTGCTCCCATTTATTTTATAATTATCCGCTTAGAGATACTGTTATGCTATTTATTTAGATGTTTTGCTTATGCTGGTCTGCGACTGTAATAAAGTAAATTCATTCATTCATTCACAGCGAGGGATAACAAACGTCTACCTCAATTAAGAATGGCAGTGCTCCCTCCCCCCGCCCCTCTCAATACACGTCACCCCTATGTCTGGTAACCTGAGCTTGTAGTTGCTGCGCTTTCTGTTCAGCAACTTTCTCAGCTCTCCTAGAATGTGGAGAGTGGTGAAGGGGGATGCTATACAATGACTGTGAATCTGTTAACCCCCTCTCTCCCAGTGTCTCTTCTCCTAGCTGCTCTTCAGGATTTCCCAGCTTTTCTCTACTGAACTATGCCCCTCTGTAAACCACTGTTCTAAATCTATACTGTCCTCCTGCTCCTAGGGAGATTCAGGGTCAGTGGCAGGTGGTGGCACCCACCATTCTTCCTCATTGCAGCCCTCCTCAGCACGGTCCCTGACAATGCATGATGGAGGCACATGGTGAGGGGGCCAGTCCATGCACAGTGGTGGTAGGTGAGATCAGAGCATGCAGTGATGTTGGCAGACAGGGTTAGGCTGTGTGAAATCATGATCACTCCCAGCATGTTCTTTCAAAGCATGGAAGCGTTTGTGTGGACACCCATATATTTCTCAATCTAACACACCTCAGAGGTTTGTTGTGAAAATAAAATGAGCAGCGAGAAAGAACCTTGTCCACTTCCCTGAGCTCCTTGGAGAAACGGTGGGCTAAAGACATAATGAGTACAGGAAACTCTGAGTGGTTTTGTGTTCCTTTATGTCTAGGCCAATTTCAAGCAAAGCAGATTTAACATTCCGCTGTGATCTCCATAAAACATATTTGGCAACCCTGCTGTGGAAATGGGTCATGTTACAGCTGGACACATAGCTGGAGTCCCCGAATATTGAGAGTGTCTGCATTTGTGGTATAATTTATAGCTGTATGGAGGAAACAGCAATTAAATTATCATGCAACGCCCGGACAGGAACATCTCCTCCACAGCTCATAAATGCATGTGAGAGGGGAAGCAAAGTTCCCGAATAAAATCAAAGTTTATCTGAACATTTCCATTTAGGAGGATAGAGAAAGAATCTGAATTCTCATCCAAAACGTATTGTTATCTGCTTTTCACTCAATGAATTTAGCAGGAGCACAGCACAATTTTGGAATAAGGTCGTATGGCGGCGTTCTTTTGTTTTTAATTTTTGGTGCATGAACTGCTCTACTAGGCTTTTCTACTAGCTGTGGGAATGTAGTCCTAATATTACATCTGAGAATCTTTGTGGGGCAGTTAAAAGCATGAGCCAGGACATCCCTAGTTCAATGCTTGCCTCTGCCATAAGCTTGCTATAAGCCTTGTGGTCACAATGGCATTGGTGAGCAGCTATTGGGACCCCACTTCTGTGTAGGGCAGCTGTGTGTCCTACTTTATAGAGAAAATGGCTGTCGGAGGGCAGCCTGCTATCTGAAGACATCCCCTATTTGAATGGCTGTTTGGTCCAAGTTCAGATTAGAGATAGGAAAAGATGGAGGGGTCTTGAAGTTGCCTATCAGCAGTGAACACCCAGACAGCAGACTTGGCAGGCACACACAGGTCACCTGTTCATAGTCTTCCCTATTCTGGTGGGCTGCATTGTATTTCTATCTAAATTACACTCCTTATTTCTAAATTTGCATCTATACATATGAATCAGCCCATGCAGATTTTGTGCAGATCTGTATCCTTTTTCTTCCTGTTGTTCAGTGATACATTCCCTCTTTTTGGTGATTCTCCATCCTTGGCAAGGACCACTCGTGCCAATGCTTGTTCTGATCACACCTGCTGTGCTTTTAATGAGCAGCAGTGGGATGCCATGGTGAAGCTGCCATTTTGAATTGGCTTCCCTGGTGCGATGTTCTCTCAGGTACTTTTAATGAAGGGTGTTTTACAGCAGATCATGGTGCTATTTCTGCTCCTAAGTTCACTAGGGTGGGTTCACTGATGCCATCAGAGGGCCCTCATTTGGCAGAAGTCCTCACATTTGCCACTGGTCCTGACTCACACAGCCACCACTCTTTCAGGCTCCAGCATCTGCATTAGCTCCCAAAGTTAGATCAGACTCTAATGCAATCAAAACACAGAACCCAGGATTAGGCTACGCAAATGAAAGGATCCAAACGCTTCTGGTAAAGAGAACATACGATTCTCAACAGCACCCATTAACTTGCATGGAGTAAAATAATAATTTGGGACACAGTTTCGTTGCATACTAAAACACTTTAGCATGCCCCAGGCATTAAAGGTAAAGGTAAAGGCAGTGGCGTAGCGTGGGTTGTCAGCACCTGGGGCAAGGCAAGTAATTTGCGCCCCCTAACCCATGGATTTGCGCCCCCTAACCCGTGGATTTGCGCCTCCTAACCCTAACCTTCAGATGTTGCGCCTGGTGCGGCCGGCCCCCCTGCACCCCCACGCTACGCCACTGGGCAAAGGGACCCCTGACCATTAGGTCCAGTTGTGGCCGACTCTGGGGTTGCGGCGCTCATCTCGCTTTATTAGCCGAGGGAGCCGGCATACAGCTTCCGGGTCATGTGGCCAGCATGACTAAGCCACTTCTGGCGAACCAGAGCAGCGCACGGAAACACCATTTACCTTCCCGCCAGATTTACCTATTTATCTACTTGCACTTGACTTGCTTTCTAACTGCTAGGTTGGCAGGAGCAGGGACCAAGCAACGGGAGCTCACCCCGTCGTGGGGATTCGAACCACCGACCTTCTGATTGGCAAGCCCTAGGCTCTGTGGTTTAACCCACAGCGCCACCTGCGTCCCGCCCCAAGCATTGCTTTTCTACAATTAGCTTGAAGGGGAATTAAAATGGAGAGCCCACCCAACGCTTGAACATAATGCAATATATATTCCCTATGACTAACTAATCACCATCATTTAGGAGACTTGAAAAGCGTGAATAGCGCCTTAAGTACACTATGGCCAATGGTCCATTTAGTCCAGCATCCTCTTCTTATAGTGGCCAACCAGATGCCTGTGGGAAGCCCACACTGGCCAGAGTGGTGTAATTGTGTGCAATACAGACACACACACACACACACACACACACAGCCCTACACACACCATAGATCAGGTTCTGAAAAAGACAGGAGGAATACTCAGAAAATAATGGAATGCAGCAAGCTAATGTCATCATGTAGATGAGATGTAAAAAGTGAGAGAGCAAAGAATGACAATTCTAAGCAAAAAGTTTTGTTTTGGTGCAGAACTGAAAGAAGATTCGACCGGCCACTGCTGTCACCAGTTACAGGTTTAAGCAAAAGCGTTTTGGGGTTATTGTGTGTGTGTGTGTGTGTGTGTGTGTGTGTGTGTGTGTGTGGAAGAAGGGCATGTTTGGTTTTCCTTTGGAAAGTAATCTTGTTCAAGAAAAAGTAGAACCAACCACCCTCTAAATGAATGTACTTGCACTACTTACTTGCTTTCAAATTCTTTGAACTATGCAAATGAAATACAGGAATTGTCTGATTTTACCCACCTGCCAAAGATCATTGGTTGATTGTCCATTGGGAAGGACACAAGCAACAGAAAAGGCAAACTGAGTTTTTCTTGTCTAGATTGCACCAGCTCAACAGTCCACATAAATAAATCGTGCAACAAATCTGCTCTTCCAAAGAGTCTGTTGTGCATGTAATACAATAACTTTGCAGGAATTCAGCCCAGCATATGAATGCACCACGCTAGTAAAAGTTAGACAAATGGTTCTTGAAGATTGTCAACATCCCCAATGAATGCTACAAAAATCATTCAGTCATGGAACATTTTGGAATCCGCTCAAGCTGGCTTTATTGTGTTCCTTTATTTTCCATGCATGTACAGCCTTGAACAGGGAGATTTCAGGAACGGAATGTGTTAAGATTTCCCATTCTATTACTTCTAAATTTCTGTAGGGGCAACTTCTTTGGTGATCACTCGAAGCCAAGTAAGATTGTCTTCCATAGACACGGTTTTAACAATGAGTCCGTAAGTGACTGTGGAGGCCAATTCTGGACCCACATGTCCTTTCACAGTGGGTACATTGGTTTCTGGGCAGGAGTTGATCACGGTGTGGATTTGCTAAGCGTGCCTTCCTCTTAGCACGTTTCTCCCTTGCATCCTGAGTTCGAGTGTCTTCAAAGCCCATGACACATATCACTCAGCATCCAAAAAACCAAAGTGCTGCACCAACAAGTACAAAATAACCCCTCTGCAGTGCCACAAATCCAACTCAGTGGTGTAACGTTGGAAAATGTTGATCACTTCTCCTACCTAGGCAGTTATCTTTCTACAAGGGCCAATATTGATGCCAAAATCCAGCATCGCCTGAGCTCTGTGAGTGCGGCTTTCTCCCAATTGAAGTGCAGAGTGTTTAAGGACCGGTACATTCACAGGGAAACCAAATGCTTGTTTACAAAGCTATTGTACTACCAACCTTACTATATGCTTGTGGTATAGTGCCTGTAGTGCCTGTATAGTGCCTATATAGGCACTATACAGAACATAGGATAACATATTTCCCGCTGCATCACACTGGTGACTGATGCTTAGCTTGTGTGTGATGACAACCCTGAGATCCTTTCCACATATGCTGCAGCCAAACCAGCTATCCTCCACTGTATACCTGAACATTTGTATTCCCCACTTTTTGACTAATTTATGCTCTCCCATTATCCTCAAAATGCGCCTCAAAATCCTCCAGTTTTTGGAATTGGTTGGTAGATTACAGGTTCAAGAACTCACATGGTGAATTCCTGCTGTCGTGAGTCATCATCTGAAAATACATTTTTTTTTAAAAAAAAATTACCTTAAAAATGTTTCATTTTCTATATATTAAACCCCCTCTAGTTTGATTTAAAGCAATTTAACACCCTCCTGTGTTTTACTCAGAGTTGAAATTGATGGACCTAACTTTGTCAATGTTCTTTAACTTCCACGAATCTGTTCTGAGTAAAGGTTAGCTGAACAGCACCCCTTCTGCTTTTAGTTTCAAGGCCTAGATTCCTAGCGTAAAGTTTTTAGTAGTTTTGGACACGAGAAGCCTATTCAAGGCCATCTTATTCTTGTGCTAATGCAATTAGAAGATCTGCATTCATTTTAAATTGGTACATTTTATAGGCATTTGCATGGAGCCAAAATTAAGTTGGAAGGGAGGCAGAGGGGAAGCATGGATAAAAGCTTTCTGATGGGTTTCAGCTTCAGAAGCCAAGAATGAGTTTTGTCACTTGACTTCAAGCCCTTGAAATGGAAATGCTGGCAGACCCGGAGCTATTATGATGCCGAGATGAAGAAAATGTATATGGCAAAGAACAAGGTGAAAATGCTGAAGGCTTTCTTTTTCCAGAGTAGTTACATCTGTTCGAATTCCAAGGCAACAAGCAACATCCTGATCAAACAGTAAGAAAAACATAGTACTGCGTCCAACAGAAACATCTGGATTCAAGTGTGAGTGCCAGCATGCAGTTCTTCTCTTCACTATTGGAACACTGCAAAAAAAAAAAAAAAAAAAAAAAAAAACCCACATGGAACCATAGAAGTGAACTGGATCACAAAGCTATCTGCCACAGTCCTTCACCCAAGGTGGAGTTGTATATCAACACACTCCCAGCAACCAAGGCCCACAATCTAGGTCAGGGGTGGGGAAGCTTTTTGGCCCAGTGGGCCAGATCTGCAGATGAACTTTGAAAGGTGGGCAGGACAACCCAGTACGTTTCTGAGCACAATTCAGAGTATTGGTACTGACCTTTAAAGCCCTAAGTGGCCTTGGTCCAGTATATGTGAAGGAGTGTCTCCACCCCCATCGTTCTACCCGGACACTGAGGTCCAGCACTGAGGGCCTTCTGGAGGTTCCCTTGCTGCGAGAAGCCAAGTTACAGGGAACCAGGCAGAGGGCCTTCTCGGTAGTGGCACCCTCCCTGTGGAACGCCCTCCCACCAGATGTCAAAGAGAACAACAATTACCATACTTTTAGATGACATCTGAAGGCAGCCCTGTTTAAGGAAGCTTTTAATGTTTGATGCATTATTGTATTTTAATATTTTTTGGAAGCCGCCCAGAGTGGCTGGGGAAGCCCAGCCAGATGGGCGTGGTATAAATAAATTATTATTATTATTGTTGTTGTTGTTATCATCATCATCATCATCATCATCATCATCATCAATTATTATTATCTGTTCTTAAAATTACATAGTTCTGGGCAGCAGGCAGTGTGGTGGAGTGGCTTCAAGAAGACCACCAGCTTTCTCCCCTGGAAAAACCCACAGAGCATTTATAAATCAGGTCCCATCAGTCTCCCTGGATGGGTCATCCAAATGAACTCGCTTCTGCCATGTTTCTTGCCACTGACTCTCTCTTTGGCTTGCCCCTCGGTGCTGGCTTCCTGGCTCTTGACCCAACTCTGACAGCTGTGTACCACTCAGTCCTGATAATCAACCAGTGGGCAGAGAATATGGCAAACAACAAGGTGGCCATTTCAACAAACAGCCGTGCCTTTGCAGCATCATACCCAGTATTCCTCTCCTGTGCAGAAGTCCTTCCACACCATTACTGTTTGGTCTTTGTGGTGGCCGTGTCTCCATCATACATTTAAAGCAGCCCCCCCAAAACCCTCTGAGAGCTATAGCTATAGCTCTGCAAGATGTAAACTACAAATCCCATGATTCTTTGGGATACATGTTTTTAATGTATGGTGTGGTTTGTATGCAGCCGGTGTTCACATTATTAGATTTCCTATAGGTTTGCATTATACTGCAGCAGTTGAGAGGTGGGACCCTTTTGTGCTTTGACAATGATGATCTTTTAAAAGGATGGTGTATGCCTTTTCATGCAGGTCTTTGAAGATAGTTGGCTCAACCTATTAATGTAATGCAAACCATCTTGAAACCTGTGAAAGCACAATTTGTGAAATGGGAAACCTTCCTGCTTAAAGTGGTACCTGATGTTATCCTGTTGGTTTAATATATTTACAGTATTTACTTAACATTAATGTGTTGGTAGATTTTAATGAGATATTTATAAAGTTCTACTGAACATCTACATTCTTCTTAGGATTTTTAAAAATCTGACTCAGATTTCCTGAAGATGTTCTTCTAGGGCTCTTCCTCAGCATGCTTCAATTTAGGTTTGCAGATGACGGTTGTCGTTCAGTGTTGTTTGGATGTGTGATTGCTTCTCTGTGGGTGGGTGATCTGCGGTTGCTCAGATTTAATTTAAAAATGCAGATCAGAGGCAATCAAACGCCCTGGCATTCCTAGTTAGCTATTTGCTTTGCTAGGCTCGCTGCTGAAGTTGTGCACACACAATTGATAGTGCCCTAGATTTCAGCGAAAAACTATCGCTGTCTTTCTGGGAACTGAAAGAACAGGATAACTAATCCTCTTTATGATAAATAAAGGGCAAGCTTACCTGGCAGGGCATGAGGAGGAGGTGATCTAATGCCAAGTCATGATTTCATCAGGACGTTTCTTTGGAAATGGAAAACATTTTATAGGCTCTTCATTTTTATGGACCTTCTTGCAAGCACACGCACTCACGTGCGACTACACCAAACATACGAAAAGATCAGTAAATGGGAATGTATTCCCTCCATCTCCAATAATCCATGTGGATTTTATTATAGCTGTAAAAACAACCAAATGCTGGGAGAAATCCTGAACACAGAGAAGGCTCTCGTGATGTCTCTTTTATTTGGCCTGATTTGTTGATAGGAAGCTTTAAAAACCAAAGACATTCTCCAGCTACACTCGGGGCTTAGAACAAATGTGCTAGAGCAGTCCAAAGCTCCATCTGATGGCCCAGCATTTTGTAGACTCTGTTGATCCATCCAGATGTGACATCTGGTAAACTCACAAACAGAACCATAGAAGGGCTGTAGCTCAGTGGTAGAACATCTGCTTTGCATTCAGAAGGTCCCTAGCTCAAGGCAGGACAGGGAGAGACCCCTGTCTGATATCCAGGAGAGCTGCTGCCAGTCAGTTGGGGCAGTATTGAGTTAGACAGACCAGTGGTATACATCTTCCTTCCTGTGTTGCTATGTCATGAAGACAATAGCCTCAGCTAGGGATGCAAGGATCCGACAAATTTAGTTCTCCCAGTTTCTCATTTTTCCGATCTTAAATTCAGTTATCCACATTTTGCAGCAATTACACGCAAATTTGAATACATTTTTTATATGCAGTTTTGACTAAAGCACACATTTTTGCAATCCGTTTCTCCTAATGTACTGTTAACCATTTTTATGCACATTCTCCTCTAAAATATGCATTTTTCTGAACTTTTGTTGGAAAACTGCATTGCAAAATTCAGGTAATTGCAAATTTTGAAGGACTGTTGTGGGATGCAGGTGGCGCTGTGGTCTAAACCACAGAGCCTAGGGCTTGCCGATTGAATCCCCACTTTGAATCCCTGTGACGGGGTGAGCTCCCATTGTTTGGTCCCACCTCCTGCCAACCTAGCAGTTTGAAAGCACGTCAAAGTGCAAGTAGATAAATAGGAACCACTCCGGCGGGAAGGTAAATGACATTTCCATGCGCTGCTCTGGTTCTCCAAAAGCGGTTTAGTCATGCTGCCCACATGACCTGGAAGCTGTATGCCGGCTCCCTTGGCCAGTAAAGCGAGATGAGCGCCGCAACCCCAGAGTCGTTTGCGACTGGACCTAACGGTCAGGGGTCCCTTTACCTTTACCTTACTGTTGTGGTTTGCGTATTGTTTCAGAAACTGAAAATTTGATAGATTCAGCTTTAAAAGCTATTGAATCACATTTCTCCTCCATCTCTAGCCTCAGCTAATGACAGAAGTATCCTATTTTTGGATATGGCGGTTTCATTTAGCTGGAATGGCTACTTAACTACCAATAGATTTATGCTGCACAAATTTGCCTAACCCCCTTCTTCAGACCTTCGTCAAGCAAAATTGTTCAGAGCAAATTGGATATCAAACAAGTGGACTGTACTTATATGCATCTATGTCGAGTGACTGCATTAGGTACAGGGTGGGCAGATTTCAAATTTGTGAAGTTGCTGATCTTCCACAAAAATATGAAATTTGTACCTAAGATCAGCCTCCATACTTGAGGACTGGAAAGGGGTCAATGGAATTATTATTATTATTATTATTATTATTATTATTATTGGGGAAAACCGCAAAATTGCAAACTTAACATCTGTTCCGGGGAAACTTGTGGAAAGTATTATTGAAACTTGTGGAAAGTATTATTGAATATATAATTACTAAGCAGGTGGCAGGTGGGACGCAGGTGGCGCTGTGGGTTAAAGCCTCAGCGCCTAGGACTTGCCGATCGAAGGTCGGCGGTTCGAATCCCTGCGGCGGGGTGCGCTCCCGCTGCTCGGTCCCAGCGCCTGCCAACCTAGCAGTTCGAAAGCACCTCCGGGTGCAAGTAGATAAATAGGGACCGCTTACCAGCGGGAAGGTAAACGGCGTTTCCGTGTGCGGCTCTGGCTCGCCAGAGCAGCGATGTCACGCTGGCCACGTGACCCGGAAGTGTCTCCGGACAGCGCTGGCCCCTGGCCTCTTAAGTGAGATGGGCGCACAACCCCAGAGTCTGTCAAGACTGGCCCATACGGGCAGGGGTACCTTTACCTTTACCTTTTAAGCATATAAAAGTACAAGCATTTCTGAAGAAGAACCAGCATGGCTTTTGTAAGAGTAAAACATGTCTCATTAAGTTTCTGGAGTTAACAACCACATAGTTAGGGGTTATTCAGTCAACTCGGTGCACTTAGACTTTCAAAAAGCTTAAAGTAGTCCTTCACCCAAGCCTAGCAGTCATGGGTTACTGCAAATCATTGTATGTGGGGCTTCCCTTGCACTTGATCCCGAAGTTGCAGTTAGCGCAGAATGCTGCAGCACAATTGCTGACAAGGAAAGCATCTTTTCCCTTTCCTTGTTCAATGTCTTTCCCAGTTGTGATTTTGCGTGTGCAAAAAGTGAATACAGTGGAACCTTGGTTCCCGAACGACTTAGTTGGTGAACAAATCAGCTCCTGAACACCACAAACCTGGAAGTAAGTGTTCCAGTTTGCGAACATTTTTTGGAAGCCAAATGTCCATTTTGGCCGTCAGCATTGTTTCCAGGGCCAATCGGCCAATCAAAAGCTGTGCCTTGGTTTTTGAATGTTTTGGAAGTTGAATGGACTTCCAGAACGGATTGAGTTCGAGAACCAAGGTACCACTGTATGTTTATGAGATCTCGAAAAAATATACCTGAGAAATGTCATTCCATTGATTAACACAAGAATCACAGTTTCTTATAGGGTAAAGTTCTCCCATCCCTTACACACTTACATACAAAGCAAGTTACAAAAATAAAATGCCACACAAAAGCAAAAGCATGGAAATTGCTAATAAAATCCCGTAACAGGTCACACTTAATAGGTCACAAACTGACTCCACCGACAAACACCTTGTTTGATGCAATGTGTAAATCCTACCAGCATTGTTTGATCTGAGACGACTCATTCATGCATACATGTTGCCACTTGATGCCACAGCCATCAAGAGACAAACATGCAGGTAGGAACCAGCCTCTCCCAACTTGCCGTGCTGGGGAATCAGTATTCAAGATGCCATTTTTGGTGCCTGCTGCACTTGTTGAAGATCGCAAATCCCTGATGCTACAATGGTTTCTACAGAGCCATCAGCATTATAGCGCTGACTCAGCACTCCAAGTCAGCATTGCCAGGTAGCAAGGGATGTTGTTGACAGATGCTGCTCAGCCGTATCACGTGAAGGTGCGCAGCGCTGAACTGTGTGGGGAGGAATTGTATGGGGCAGAAACAATGCGCAACTTAGCTGTGCGAGAAAGCTTTCTGGGATGGAAAGGATCCAATTTGATAGGCAGTGAGGAGATTTCACCCCTCCCATATCCAAGAATCTCCTGACGAGTCTGCTGATTCTCCAGAGAGGAGGAGCAGTGTTTTGCTTTCTACTTATTCAGCTCCAGACCAAGTCAGTCACGCAGTGTGTCGGAGAGAGAGAGAGACTGAGTGTTAGAGATAAGGTTGCTGCTAAGAGCAGCTGCAGACACTCAGTGTAGCATTCATTTATGCTTAGACCTATTTAGCTCTGTATATAGTTTTGTATTATAGTTGTAGTTATAGAATAAAAGAAGATATTCTACAGAGCTGCTCTCCGAGTCGTGTATACACTGCTAGACTCTGCTATACTCTGCTGTGCGACGACTGTATTGTGGAAGTGAATCCGGTGCTCACAACTTTAAGCTGTGAGTCCACAGCACTTTGACCTGGTGGTCTCTGGAAGTGCTACCCAGCTCGCCTAGCCCAGTTGGGGTTGAAGTGCATGAGTCCAGTTGGTGACACTGGCTCAAGGGCGATGCTGACAGGCAGCACAGCAAGAAAAGAATGTTGCTTTAGCAAGGACATAACCAAACACCTTGTGTGTTGTGTTGCAAAGCAGCCCAGGGCAGCAAATGTCAAGTGTTAAAACATCTTAACATTTCCAGGACAGATGCAGAATGGGAAATAGCTCAGCTTAAATGGCTTGTTGGAGGAGGAATCAGGTGCCAAAAAGCCTGGAGAGATGGTGCCTGTCTAACATGGAGAGGCAACGGTGAGACAATGGGATGCCCTCTCGCAGCTGCTACTGCTGCCACCACCGCTCAGGACAACAAGCGCTGGCTCCTCCTCCCTGAGCTCAGCAGCAATGGCAGTGGCGGGGGAAATAGGGGCATCCCAGAATCAAATGAGAAGCTGGGGTGGCTTCCATAATTCGGGGTCCGTCCCTGGGAAATAGGGACACTAGCAGCACATGGAAGCTTTCCCCATAATTGTAGAAAAGGCTTGTCCTGCTTTTAATTTTGAAGACACGAAAGCTCTGCTTTCCCCCAGCGCCAACCCTAAGCCATATTAAGAACCTAGGTTAGATCAAAAACAACAACAAAACATTTGTGCAACTTGATAATATTTTTTATGGAAAATATTAAAAATGAGCAGCTGTTGGTCACAACTCTGACCACTCATAGGCTAAAATGACTGAAAAGTGGGATCATGTAGTCTGGCGCATCTCACAGAAATTGCTTTGAAGTTTGCCTGGACATTTTTGCTTCATAGCTTCTCGTCCAAGAGACCTAAAGACTAGTTTAAAAAGGGGGGTGGAATCTGGGCGTCCCTGCTTGCTGAAGATCTAATACATCAGTACCCTCTGTAGCTACCTCTCAGTAGCCCTGCATTCACAATGTAATAAACATAGGTAAAAGGTAAAGGACCCCTGGATGGTTAAGTCCAGTCAAAGGTGACTATGGGGTGCGGCACTCATCTTGCTTTTCAGGCTGAGGGAGCTGGCGTTTGTCCACAGACAGCTTTCTGGGTTTTGTGGCCAGCATAACTAAACCTGGCACCATGGGAGACTGTGACGGAAGCCAGAGCGCACGGAAATGCTGTTTGCCTTCCCACCGCAGTGGTACCTATTTATCTACTTGCACTGGTATGATTTCGAACTGCTCGGTTGGCAGAAGCTGGGACAGAGCAACAGGAGCTCAGCCCATTGTGCGGATTTGAAACACCGACCTTCCAATCGGCAAGCCCAAGAGGTTCAGTGGTTTAGACCACAGCGCCACCTGCTCCCTTAATAAACATAAACATAGTTCCAGCACCTCTCAGGTGGGCACCATTGCCATTATAAGAGAACAAGGGAGGTGTTCATGGTGAGTTCCTGCACCTCTTTTTCTAGAAAAATAGCCCTGAACATAGTGAAACTGTGGAACACACTCCCAGGTGAGGCAGCGATAGCCACCAACTTGGATGGCTTTAAAAGAGGGTTAGACAAATTTGTCAAGGACAAGGCTACTGGTGACTACTAGCCACAAAGGCCATGTTCTACCTCTACCATCAGAGGCAATATACTTTTGAATACCAGTTGCTCAGAATCATAGGTGGCCAGAATGTTGGTGCACTCAGGTCCACTTTGCCGGCTTCCCATAGGCATCTTGTCTGCTGCTGTGTGAACAGTATGCTGGGTGAAATGGGCCACTGGCTTGACCCAGCAGGCTCATCTTATGTCCTTAATTCGGGGCTTTCCAAAAGCTCTTTGCCAGGTCTCTTCTCATTTACTTCACACAGTGTTCTCCCAGAGAGGATTTCCGGAAAGCTGGCAGCTAGTTCAATAAGAGAAACAAGCTGTCGAGAGTGAGGGTTCAGAGCTGAGGGTTAGCCAGCCCGCCCTTGAGATATTCAAATAAAAGTCTCCCTGAAATGTGACAATCCGAGCATGGAGAGAATTAAGCTCCAGAAAAGCTAATGAAGGATCACGGCTGTCGTCTTGGCTCTGTCTTCATGTGTGCAGATTGGGAAGTCACCTCACTTGCCTTTTCTTTACAGAGGAAAAGAGAGAGAGAAATATTTGACCCTGCTTCAGATTTCTGACTGCGGTTTCAAACCCTCCTCCTTTCCCCATTTAGCTGAATATACCAAGTAAACACTCCCCGGCCCGCCAAGATGCCCATTTTCTGCTGAGTTGCAATCTGGCTAATTATGGCTCTGGACCAAACTCTCATATCTGGAATTCTTCCCCTGCAGAGTGATGGCCAGTGTTCTACGGACAAGACCTCCTCCTCTGCTGTTGCGAGAATCTTGGCCGCTTGCCATTAATAGAGAGTGAGATGCCGGATTAACTGTTATCGGATGCATTTGGCCAGGACAATGGACTTCTTGTGGTCAGCAGGGCAATTCCAGAGACAGAGAGTTGGGGGAGGCAGAGAGAGAGAGGCACTGCTTGGGTCTAGATTCTTAGAAATTGTTTTCTGGAAAGGAGGCCATAATCATGAGAAGATCTGCCCTGATGGACCAGAAAAAAAGGCTGGTCTAACTTAAAAGCAGAGCTGGGGCTGGGGCGAAGTGTCTTGCGAATGGGGGTCAAGGGCTAGAAGCAAAAGACAGGGTCATGGAGGGCTTGAAGGTCAGGCCTGGAATGTCTCCATGGGTTTCTGAGGTCAGTTGACAGTACTCATTGAAGCCTAGAGGGCAGTCTTGATCCACAGAGGCTACATTCACACAGTCCATTTAAAGCACCATGTTACCACTTTAGATGACCATGGCTTCCCCAAAAGAATTCAGGGGGCTGCAGTTTGCCAAGAGTACTGACAGTTGTTAGCAGACCCCTATTCCCATTACCCTATTCCCATTACCAAGGTTTCCAGTGAAGAGGGTTTGCTGTGGCAAAGTGGTCACAGTGCAGGTCCTCTTCCAGACACCTCACCCAGGATGCCTTGCTCTGAGGAAGGGCCCCCTCAAGGTGGAGGGAGGCAGAGAGCCTAGTGATGGCACAACAGCAACAAAAGAAAGATAAAGAGGGGTGGGGAGAAATAGGAATAGCCATCTGGGGAGCGACATCAATAGTGGGAACAAAGACCGAGATGCTGTTAAAGCAGCTGTCCTCTTCAGGCTTCTTTATGCAAAATCTTCAGGCTTCTTTATGCCTCTTTAAAGTCAGTTTGTTGATGGGGGCCACAAGCACTAAAGGATCAGTGGTGGTTCCAAACAACTGAAATGCATGTCACACCCACTTTCTGAAGGTGGGATAGAGATCTGAAACTAGCTTTGCATGAAAGTGTGTGCAAGTAGAGCCAAAAAGCAGCAGATTTTGGATATGGATAAGAATTCTAAGGTCTCAAATAAATAATAAATATTCATAAATGCTCACATATCTAAATATATAAACCCTGAGTCTGAAATAGTACAGGAGAGCAATCCTGAAGCCATTTTGACTCTCCTGATGATCTCAAATATTCCTCTGCAGTAAGGGAGGCAAATGGGGAAAGCCCCCCCATTTTCTTTTCCACCTACAAATCCTGTCTTAAGGGCATCTTTGTGTATGAATAGGGTGAGCCTGTGAGCTGCATTCAGGAACTAAAGTATTAATCATCACAAAAGAATGGCCAAGCTGCCCAGGTAATGCAATCAGCGAGCATTATCAGGTATCCTGGCAGACAGGATTTCTGCTGTAGAACACCTTCTATGATGTATGAATGATGATTTTGGGGTGGTCTTTGGCTAAGGGGGTTGGGCAATGTCAAAAGTCTTTAAAGTTTCTTGCACACTTTTGTTCAGGGTCTCTCCCTCCTTGGAAGGAGGGAAGGGAACATTGTTGCAACAGAAAAATAAATATCTGCCTTGATTTCCGCTGGATCCAGTCTCCATCCATTTTTCGCTGACCGATCATGAACTTAGGGGACTCAAAGTCCCATGGGGAGTTGGGCAGCAAAAGCCAAACCCCAATTTTTACATCAATTTGGAGAGCTGGTACAATATTTCAGCTTGGACCAAGCAAGGTGTATCTGTGTGCTTGCTTCTGCAACCTGCAGTAAACACTACATTTACAGTGGTGCCTTGCAAGACGAAATTAATCCGTTCTGCGAGTCTCTTCGTCTTGCGGTTTTTTCGTCTTGCGAAGCACAGCTTAGCGGCTATTAGCGGCTTAGCGGCTTAGCAGCTATTAACGGCTTAGCGGCTTAGCGGCTATTAACGGCTTAGCGGCTTAGTGGCTTTAAGAAAAAGGAAACAAACTCGCAAGAACTCGCAAGACGTTTCGTCTTGCGAAGCAAGCCTATAGGGAAATTCGTCTTGTGAAGCACCTCAAAAAACGGAAAACTCTTTCGTCTAGCGAGTTTTTCGTCTTGCGAGGCATTCGTCTTGCGGGGCACCACTGTATTTGTATTTTACAAAAGCACCATTGGCTGTGACTGCCCTTTCCTTTGAAGAAAGCTTAATTCTTAAAGTTGGGGTGGGGATTCCACCAAATGCTTTTTGGATTCCAGCTCCTATCAAATGTAATGAGCAGGAACAGTGGTCAGAGAGTATGGGAGTTGTGGTCCAACAACATTTGGATCCCTGTACATGCTTAAAAGACTGTCCTGAAACGCCACTGTTTGAAGAACGAGATCACATGAATTGATATGAAACTGAGCACCACCCTTGGAGCTGCCTAACAAACCATACATTTTATTACACTTGTCTGCGTACAGCAAATCCATATCTGTGCAGGTTAAAGCCAAGCATGGTTGGCATATACTCTGAACTGATGCAATCTTGCACGATACAGGAGGCTTTCCTCCCCTGAGTCCCCAGGTTTGGGTCAGATTCAAGGTGTGAGGCCTAGGTCACCAGAAAATACTTGGGCTATATCACTGCCCACGCCAAATAAGCCTAAGGCTTTGGCCCTTTTGTAATTGGGCAGTTCGTGTGCCTGATCTTCTGCCAGTTCTCTAGCAGAAACGATGATTTCACAATAGACTTTTCTCCCCAGCATGTGAAACCCTGCTAATCTGGAAATCACCCCTCAATCAGCTTTCATCTTATAGCTGGATGCTGTAGAACCGAGCAGATTTTCGAAATGCCATTGGGAAGTTAAGTGCAGGCAGTCCAAGTCAAGATTATCTGGGCTGAAGCTGGAGAAGCCAGAAGATTATCTTAGAAGGCAACATTTCCTTTTAAATAAGCAGTTCCATTTGAATAATGCCCAAAGTGAAACAAAAAATGGGCTCTGTGCATGAATCTAGAAATTACAAGTCTATGCACTGGAAGTCCTGCTCTGCCCTTTCCCCCTGCCTGAGAACTGGCTACAGGGTGTCTTGGGGGCAGCAACAGAGTGAAGAAGGCACTTCTAATAGCGTAGGGCTGTCATACACCTGGAATTTCCAGGACATAGCCAGGATTCGCCCATCAAAAATTCTGGGCAGAATTTTCCGAAGTCCCTTGAAATGTTCGGGAAAACCCGGGTGTACGGCAGCCCTGCTCTATCAGAAGTGAAGCCCTGATAATTTGCAGAGTATTTTCACCCCTTCAGGTTCCTTCCTTTGGAGACCTACCAACCCCTCTAGGAACATGGGAGGCTGTCTCTTAGAGAGTCAGATCATTGGTCCCTCTAGCTCAGTATTTTCTATGCAAACAGGGACCTGTTCCTCTGGGTGGTTGGTTCTCTCCCAGCCATATCCAGAGATGCCATGGATTGAAGATGCATCTTCTAGGTTGGCCACCTGTTCCTTATTTAGTGTTAAAATTTAAGTATGACTAAATAAGGAGCCACTTACTGGAATAATGGACAGGTGACAAGCCTAGTTTCCTTCCCGACTCCGCCCAGATTTTCCTTCCATTGGACTTCCATTGTTGACACTAGGGATGCACCAACAAAGTATCTCTGGGGATATTTCTGCCTTCCTGAAGGCTACGAGTGCCATACTCAGTGGGGCTGTTGGGAAGCTCACCACAGTGAAATGATGCATTTTATTATCTAAAGGAGAAAGGCTGCAAGCCCATTAAACCCAAAGTCTCAAATTACCTAACACTGGCTGTGTTGTATGAAACAGATATGCGCTTCAATATTTGCCCCTTCTAAACCATTGTTTCATTCCACTTTTGCACATCATATCTGAAATATATTCCTGTAGTGATTTCATGCTCTTTATTGCAGCTTGTAAAACAGTGATTGAATTGCCCCCCAAACCTCTGGCTTTTATATACATTATTTACACAATGAGTCCCGTCTGATTGGTTGATTCTGCTTCCCTCCTGGAGCCTGATTGGTCTTTTCCTGCAGGCCAATCAGCTGTTGCATTCTACGATCCTACCAGCCTAATAGAATGATTAACTTCCTCCTGGAGCCTGATTGGTCTTTTCCTGCAAGCCAATCAGTTGTTGCATTATAGGATCCTACTTGCCTATTGTTCTAGGATCCAAGCTTAGTACATAACAATATCCACAACTGACTTCGCAAGAAGTTCCCTGCTGAAGCAGACCAATGGGCCATCTAGTCTAGCATCCGTTCTGCCAGTCGGATGTCCACTGGAAAGGCCAGAAACAGGGCTTGAAGACAATATCCCTCCCGCTGTCCCCCTCCCCAGCAACTGGTATTCAGTAGTGCATCATTCAAAGGCACAGAACCACTTTAATTGCAGATCCCTGCTGCCGGGTGTGTGTGACTGAGAACACTGTGCTCTCTCTCTCTCTTAACCAGCACGTTTGTAAACAGGCATTTATCTTTCACAAACGAATATTTCAAAAATGTTGCAAAACTGCTCTGTGAAGGGCAGAGATGGCCAGTGGGTTCCTCATTTAAAAGATTAGTTCTGGCTTAACTGCAGTTTGCAAATGACAGGTCTAAACTGTGAGGATGTGATTTTTTAAAAAAGCAGTACATGTTCCTTTATAATTCACATTATTATTATTTTTATTGGGGGGAAAAGAAACCTTAATTACTATGGCCATCCAGTCAGAACAGGGAGACCTTGTAGGCCAAGGCTTCTTCTCTCAGTTCCTAAAGGGAGAGCTTAGAATGTTTTGGAATATCTTCTGATAAGATTTGGAATGACGTGTTCCCGGTGATGCAGCCTTGTTGGTTTAAGCATGAATCATTAACAGTGGGCAAAGTGTGACAATGGATAGCCTGGCTTAAAGCCAAACCAAAGATAAATTTCATTCTCCAGGGAACATAGTGGCCCACCTTTGAAAGGGCAATTGGCCACAAGGAAAACCACTGATTCAAGTGGCAGCCACGTTGTATGCTTTCTCTGCAATTAGAGACTAACTTCAACTTTCTAGATTTGTCATAAAAAACTACTGTCTCCAGGGCTGATTACTCAGCAGATTCTCCAATATTAATGTAGATTCTAAAGAGGTATACCAAGCAGAAACCATTGGGATTTCATTTGGATTCCCCCTTCACAGCAAATAAGACCCAAAATCCTCTGAGTTGTATCACTGCTGGCTAACCCTGCTAAGCCCACTCAGGCTGAGCTGAAAATTCTCTGCTGGCTCAAATGAGAAGAATCGAAGGAACAATTTCAAGGTGGAGCAAGGGATGGAGGATAAATTTGTTCAGTTTGCAGTTAATGTGAGTCTACCCAATCTACATTTTAATACAAACTTAGCCAATTCGCATTTATTGAGCCAAAAATGCAAACCAAAATGCAGCTATTCTTCAAAGCTCACTCTTTTTGCAGTACAGTTCTTCAACCAGAAATGCACACAAAGAAGCATATATTAGGTGAAAGTGTGCAGAACAATGCACATATTAGTTCAAACAACATATAAAAATGTATTATATTAGGAGAAACTGCTTGCAAAAATAAGTATATGAAGCAGACTGTTACAACAAAAATGTAGTTTTTGACAGGCTTCACATTCCTTCCGAATCACCAAGATGTCCCCCCTTTTTTCCACCTGCAAATAGGGCAACAAAACTAGTTTATTTCTGTCACTGCTGTCACTCTCCTGCCCACCTCACCAATAATGCCTCTCTTTGAGGAAAGACCCCATTGGCCCTTTCTTGAGGTGA
The DNA here is from genome assembly GCF_951804945.1 of Podarcis cretensis. Taxonomy (NCBI): domain Eukaryota; kingdom Metazoa; phylum Chordata; class Lepidosauria; order Squamata; family Lacertidae; genus Podarcis; species Podarcis cretensis. The sequence continues at coordinate 19,725,554 of NC_137175.1, forward strand.
GGCAGGAACCTGGGAGAGGTGGCAAACCAAACCAAAAGGTTAGAGAAGGAGATGAAGACAAATGGAGGTTTTTTGAGGTGGCAGAGATAAAATGAGGACATGGTAGCAGGGCCATGAACAGGAGGAATTTCACAACAGCTCTGAAGAAAACACCCTTCCTACAACATAGCATGTCACTGAGGAGGCTAGGGTGCTCCATTAACCTTGACAGATTAGTTTTCTACGTGCAGGGTTTCTTTGTTAATGTGGGGACCACTCAGATATGCAATTCCTTCTCTGCCCAAGGCAATTTGCTGCCGGACTCAGAGCAGGAGGGCGGAGCTGGCCGGCCACTTCAGCGTCTCGCTGGCTCAGTCGCCCCCGAACTCGCGGCGCAGAGCCACCCGCAGCAGAAGAGCCTGCCACGGTGCTCCAACTGACGGGCAGGCTTTCCCCTGGACTCAACTCTTGGGTCCCCCGATTCTTGGCCTGGTGCCCCTGAGAGCCCGGTGCCCGGGTGCCCTGCACCCCTAGTGCCTATGGGTAAGACGGCCCTGCCAATTCTGTTTGTCAGAGGAGAAGGTGGGTGGGAGGCATAGGAGAGATTAAATATCTCCCTGCCCACCCCACACCAGCCCTAAACAGACCCCCCCCCTTTAGACAACAGCTTTAGCCTGCCAGGATCTCTGAAAGGGGGGTGTACCAAGCTGTGGCCAATCCTCTTGAACTCTACCACCATCCTTCTGTGTTTGCAGTTTTGGCCTCGGTACACGGTATGGGGGGGTGTAAACCCCGTGCGATTTGCTGATTTGGTCATCCCGGGAAAGAGGCTGTGTCAGTGTTTGCTGACAGCAGCACCAGATCAGTTCAGTCACAAGACGGACACTAATTACGCACAGAATGTAAGCATGGCAAGTCACCGACCCTGCTCTAGTAAACCTCGCTACTTGCTCTCATTTGCCACGAGGGCAGAAAACCCACACTTTGACTGGGGGGGGAGTGGAGTTCCCCTTTGTGCCAACCATAGATAGAAAGGATCACTAGAGAAAAAAAGAAAACCTCCTGCTGCCTATTCATGATTTTCACTTAGGAAGTCATTCAATCCATGAAAATCACCGAAGAAGCTGAATGGAAGGCTTACCGTCCCTTCCCTCATGTTATTTTTTTAGATTGTGAGCTTGTGGGCTATACATTTTATGCATTTTAGGATGCTTCTGTAAATAAATGTGTATCCTGAAACATTTCACAGATGAAAGTGGGGGCATTCTGGCACACTTAGGTTCTTGCATACCCTGCAAGTGTCCCGGAAGAAGCAGGACAACCCGTATTTTCCCCATGAGAGCACGGCAGCCATTTTGGGTTACAATTACAAATCGAGATGTTGGTGCTTTTTTCAGGACCGCAATCTCATGCAGTGCCCCAAAACATGTGCTGGGGCACCGTGAGAGCACAGCCTCAAAGAAAGCACTTATTATTTTTTTGCTCTGTGTTCTTGTGCTGGTCTCGTGACTTGCTCAGGAGCACAGACAGGAAGACACACGTCCCAGTTTGCAGATGCAACATGTTGTAGGGTATGTATCTTGTACCAAGGCTCACAAGCTGAGCTGTTGTATCATTTCCCCTGCTCTTGATCCTCTTTGTGACTTTTTTTTTTGGTCCCCTGATGCAAAATCCAAACTTTACAAGACTTTGGCAATGTGCAACAGGATTGTGTTTCTTAGTATCTGTTCCATTAATGGAACAATGTGACTTTGCCAATTGCTCCAGGGATATTCTCTCTGTCAATTAACCCAGGCATCAAAGCATTACAGCAATACAAAGTTTATGCCCAGGCACCAAAGCATTACAGCGATACAAAACATTACATAACAGATCTTCCATCTTCATTTTATTTTTTTTAATAAAAAATGTTTTTTTTTAAGGTTGCGTTTCACAATAGCACAACCCAAGGCATGTTGTTAATAGGCCAGCACTGCAATTTGCCTAGCATGTACTGTTGCCTAATTATTTATATTGCTAATTATAAATAGGGATAATCTAACATAATCTCATGAGAATCAAGATTTAAGAAACACCCTGCGCTAAATCACAAGGAAGAAAAAACACTGGATTCAAAGAGGGTAGGAAAAACAAACAAAAAACACTTCCTACACATCCTTTCAGTGCACTGGAATTTCTAACTAGAAGTGCTGCAGTCTGGGCTGTTTTGCCACTAGAGAGCTGTCTAACGCAACTGAACTAAAATTTTGTGAAGGAGCAACAGAACACAATAATATCCACACCATATAGCCCTTTAGGGACTGTACCATGTCAGAATGTAAGTAGGGGATTGCAGAATTAATGCTCTTTGCAACCTGCCCCCCCAAGCCATTGTCTGGGGAAAATCATACAGCAAGGAAAGGGGTTTCACAACCTTCCGTTTACCCCCAATGTGCAGGGTGCATGTTTATACATGTGCACACCCCACACCCACTCGCTCACCCACACATGTGCTCTGCAATGCGCCAAAGTTAACAATGTTTTCCTCATGGAACTTAGATTTATAACCACCGAGCCAGTGTGGCGTAATGGTTAGATTGTCAGACTAGAACCCAGGGGGCCAGGGTTCAAATCCCCACCCAGACATAAAGTTCACTGGGCGACCGTTGAAGCAGCCACCAACTCTCAGCCTTGCCTACCTCACAGGGATGTTGTGAGTGATAAAACGGGGAGGGGGACAACCATGCATGCCACTTTGAGAACCTTGGAGGAAAAAGTGAGATGGGAATATAGCAACGGCAGCAATAATAAGAGAGCCCAACGTAGGGAAGGCAACATCAAGTGCTTTTTGTTTGTGCTGCAGCTATACAATTTGCTATCACAGGAGGATGCTATAAACTGGAGCCTAAGTGGATTCTTTGAATCTGTTAGGAATTTTGTACAAAGCTGTGCATTTAAAAGTGAACCCACCTATTTAGCGTTTTCCAAAACAATATGCAAGCCAATACTTAGCCATCTTTCAAACTTTCCCGTTTCGAATTTTACAGGGCAGTAATATGTTCAAATATACATAAAATGCACCAATTTAACAAAAAATAGCACACAAAATGCACTGCATATGGGGAAATGGCTTTGCGAAAATGTTTATAGTCGTACCTTGGAAGTCGAACGGAATCCGTTCTGGAAGTCCGTTCGACTTCCACAACGTTTAAAAACCAAAGCGTGGCTTCCGATTGGCTGCAGGAAGCTCCTGCAGCCAATCGGAAGCTGTGGAAGCCCCGCTGGATGTTCGGCTTCCAAAAATAGTTTGTAAACCAGAACAGTCACTTCCAGGTTTGTGGCATTTGGGAGCCAAAATATTTGGGAACTAAGCTGTTCAATAACCAAGGTACAACTGTATATTAGGTGAAATTGATTTGCCAAAATGTGTATCTTAGGATGAATTGCGTGGCGATTCCCGCCTCCCACCAGTTGAAATAAATGAAGACACGGGACACCGTAATTTTAGGTTAATGGGCAAAAAATGGCCACAACTTTATTGGTTACAGGTGAGAGCGGTATTGGCTTTAGGCATTGGTCCTACCAGACTATCCGGCATGAGAACCGGAAAGGGTTAACACCAGCAGGGGGAGCCCCTGAGATGCACATCCCTAGGCACTCCCTGAGGGGTCACCGCTCGGGGGCGTGCTTTAGGCCCTAGTCTCCATAGGTTTCGGACGAGGCAACGCCCCCTGGAATCCTTTACTGGACTACCCTTAAATATTTGGGGGAGGTGATGGCGCTCCTCCCCCCATCTCATCTGCATAATAATACCCCTACCAATGCCTAACCACCACTCGAGCCAAGCTCGCCGCCAATACCCTCAGACCTGCAACCAATCCCTAATCCCAGTGAAAATGTCAGCAAGCCATATATCGTTACCAGCATCAGAAAGATGCATGCCATCCTTGCGGTAGAGGGCCTCCCTGCTAAACTGGATGTCGGGGTGGTCCATGACCCGCCCCCCCCCCAGTGCTGCCACTCTACGAGCCACCAAGCACTCCAGGATCTTCCTGGCCTTATTCACAGCTACGGGGTTTTTGCAATCTCTCCAAGTGCGCCTTTCAAGCAATGATGACCAGATTATTGTTAGATTAGGAAAGGTAGCCCGTAACTCCCCAAAATCGTTGAAAATATTCTACATTAAGTCCATCCCCTTCCAGTAGGCTAGGTTGTTCTTGCCCAGTTGGATAGCCACCACCTCCGGGCGACCTTCCAAGGCGGCTCTAGTTTTTATTGCAGGGAGGAATTCAGCCCATGTGGGGAAATGGCTTTGCGAAAATGTTTACAGTCGTATCTTGGAAATTGAACAGAATCCGTTCTGGAAGTCCGTTCGACTTCCACAACATTTAAAAACCAAAACGTGGCTTCTGATTGGCTGCAGGAAGCTCCTGCAGCCAATCGGAAGCTGCGGACGCCCCACCGGATGTTCGGCTTCCAAAAATAGTTTGTAAACCAGAACAGTCACTTCCAGGTTTGTGGCATTTGGGAGCCAAAACATTTGGGAACTAAGCTGTTCAATAACCAAGGTACGGCTGTATATTAGGTGAAATTGATTTGCCAAAATGTGTATCTTAGGATGAATTCTTACTAAAATGCTGAAGAATTTTCATAAGGACTTTTAAAAAAAATGCTTGTCCCTTCTTTGTTGGAGGTTAACTTTGGGACAGTTGAAAGAAAAGTGAGTTTACTATGACAAAAACAACCCTGGATTTCTTTTTCATCAGCCCATCACCTTCCACCTTTATTGGCAGCAATGAGGTCCAGAATGGCATTAGGGTGTTGGGTATCTTTGAATCTCTGTCATGTGGAACATGTTCATTTGGTGGGCTTAGCATCTAAGACAGAGAAAAGGAAATATGGCCCCTAAAATGTACCACTTGTGCCAAGTGTTCCAATTTCCTGCACCTTTCAGCATTGGCAGACTTCGGTAATATGGTACCCTGACGCTGCCGGGAGATCAGCAACAACAACCTCCCAATTGCTCTGCCCTCTGCCAGTCCCCTCTGCTGCCTTATGGGCCCCTAAATCTGCTGCCTGGGGTGTGGTGGAGGATGTAAGCCTGTCACTGGTCTGTCTTGTCACCAGTGTCAAAGTAAATTTCAATTGCAACTCCAGTTGGCTTCTGTATATGGAATGGAAGATTCACCACCATCTTGTCCAGGCATAGGCAAACTCGGCCCTCCAGATGTTCTGGGACTACAACTCCCATGATCCCTAGCTAACAGGACCAGTGGGCAGGGATGATGGGAATTGTAGTCCCCCAACATCTGGAGGGCCGAGTTTGCCTATCTTGCCCTTTGCCTCTGGCAGCAAAAAGACTCGGGGGAAATACTAGCATGAATAAGTCAAATGAAAGGTGGTTGGCTCCTTTCCCCGGGACCAAGAATGAGAAGACTAGATTGGCTTCATTATTAGCAGGTGTGATAGTTCCAGCTGGCCACAAGAGACTCACCTTGTGCTACACCTTAGCTTTTTCTCTAAGCAGCTCCCAAGAGCCACCTGAGAATCGGTACGGAATGAGCTAGGAGACACAGGGCTGCGTCAAGTACCACTGAGGTTGCGGGGAGCTGAAAATCACAAGGATGAGGAAGAGGAAGAGGGAAAAGCCCCAAATACCTTCCCACAAGCCACCCGAAGAACTTGTCTTGCAAGACTTGAAGTGTTTGTTGTTTCCCTCAGGTCTACCCTTGGCACATATACAACAATCTGGGGCTGCCGCGGACCACAAGGGGGCTGAAACATTATGGAAGGGGAGAGGAATGACTCTTGTATAGCAAAAAATCCATGGAGGTTTATGTGTTTTATGGCTACCAAGCACAAAATGAGCACTTGTGCTATGTGCCTCCAAACTGGAGCTGCTCAAAAAAATAAGATTAAAACACATTTAATCATTTTTTTTTAATGTAAACACACACACACACACACACACAACTTCTACATTGCAATTCCATCTATGTCTAATCAGAAGTACGCCCCATTGCAACAGAGCACACTCCTGGGTAAATGTGCCTTAATGGGCTAACATGTACAGTGGTACCTCAGGTTACATACGCTTCAGGTTACATACTCCGCTAACCCAGAAATAGTGCTTCAGGTTAAGAACTTTGCTTCAGGATGAGAACAGAAATCGTGCTCCGGCGGTGCGGCAGCAGCAGGAGGCCCCATTAGCTAAAGTGGTGCTTCAGGTTAAGAACAGTTTCAGGTTAAGTATGGACCTCTGGAACGAATTAAGTACTTAACCTGAGGTACCACTGTATAAGAATAATCATGCACCATATTTTAAAATGTCTGTTTACTTATGAAGAGATATTTTAATCTCATGGAGAAAAGAATGCCTCTTACTTTCAGATGATGCCTGTCATATACAGGCTAAAAACAAAGGAAACATGCGATGGGGTGAGCTCCCATTGCTCGGTCCCTGCTCCTGCCAACCTAGCAGTTCGAAAGCATGTCAAAGTTCAAGCAGATAAATAGGTACCGCTCCAGCGGGAAGGTAAACGCCGTTTCCATGCGTGGCTCTGGTTCGCCAGAAGCGGCTTAGTCATGCTGGCCACATGACCCGGAAGCTGTACGCCGGCTCCCTTGGCCAATAAAGCAAGATGAGCGCTGCAACCCCAGAGTTGGCCACGACTGGACCTGATGGTCAGGGGTCCTTTTACCTTTACCAAACAACATAGTGCTGGAGCTCTGGAGGCGATGGATATTGAGTGCTATGCAAATTATTTAATTTGTTATAGTGCATTGTTTTAACTGCAAGGGGACGAATGTCTCCTAGGGATGGGGGAAAACTCGATTCAGCTTGCATTTTAATGTGGACATATCTAATTCTCACCTACAGAAACAATATGCGAACCAAAATGCAATGATCTTTTGAAATTTGCACTTCCCTGAATTTTCAGGTGCAGCTCTAGAACCAAAACTGGGCACAAAATTGGGAAAGAAGTACTAAAAACTGCACACAATAGTGAAAATGCATTCTACTAGGGTGTGTTTTATTTGCAAAGGTGTGAGCATTAGGCAAAATTGCAAACAGCAGTGTACAGATTAGGAGAAATTTGTACCAAAATCCTGATAAATCTTTATGAGGATTTAAAAATAAATAAATGCAAAGTGATAAAGAAATGTGGAGAAGACTGGAGAAATGAGAAAATGAGAGAAACCAAAATTGACATACCCATCTTTTTTTAATGTTTTCCTTTGGATTTTCTAACTCAAATGCTAACATTTCTTGCTCTGGCTCTGAACAGGGGGAAACAAAAAGGGGAGAAGCAAAGATGGTCCCCCTGACTCATTGACAGTTGGTCACCAGCAGAGTGTCATGGAACACAGCTGGTTTGACAGCTGGTCTGGAAGCTGTGTGAAGAAACAGGGGATGCTTGGAAGTTTCATGGGTTCCCAGATCTTCTCTGCTAGCTTTGAGCCTGGTTCTCATTCTCTGACAGGGATCTATCGCCTAGTTTGATAGTTTGTGGGAGCTCTGGAGCTACATTTTGAAAGATCTGCCACGGGAGAATCCATAACCAGGAACACACTTACTTTCTCCAAGGAAACAAAGTAGGCATTATTGGGAAAGTCGCAAATGTTCTTCAGAGCTCACAGAAAAGTTTGTAGGATGTGGATTCTGTGGGTGCATCAGAGCCAGTAGAATGAATGAAAAAATAAATCCTCACATCTATGGAGCAACACAGATTGAAGTACCCAATAAATCAGGTTTGTTAATATTTGAGTCTGGATCATCTATGAATATATTTGCTTCCTTACTAGGGTGCTTTTCCTGGTTCTTCTGTAGGCAACCCTGGGAAGAAAATGCCTTAAAACCCCCAAATATTTATAATATTTATTGAAATATACTCGGAGTTGAGATTGGATTCAGCTCATAGTGGTGAGGAGGAATGAAAGTTCCCCCAGAATGTCTGCTTTATATACATTATTTACACAATGGGCCCCACGTGATTGGCTAATTCCAGGATTCTCCTGTAGGCCAATCAGGTTGCGGATTCACTTCCACCTGGAGCTGGATTGGGTGGCTCCTGTGGACCAATCAGACTGCTGCATTCTGGATCCTATTGTTCTAGGTCCAATCAGACTGCTGCATTTTGGGTCCTATTCAACTCAGTACATAACATTTATGTATTACAATATGCACGTATTTGTTACAATATTTATGAAACAACATTTAGCTGGGCAGTTTTCAAGCATCATCTGGGTTGTTTTGAGCTTTAAAAAGCTTAATACTTCAGCACTGGAAGAGTAGAATGTGCCACAGCATATCTATATTACAACTTGCATTAGTTTGATGCCAGTTGTAACCATCATGACTTGCCCCCCAAAGCACCCTGGGAATTGTGGATTGGTGTGGAATTTACAACTGAAGTAAACTCATCTTCTATCACAGGTGTGGGGAATCTTCTTCATCCTGAGGACCACATTCCCTCATGGATAATCTTCTGGGTTCAGTTGACTCATTTACCAAGTATACCATCCAAAATTTATCTCTGACTTTGCTGACAAATACTGCCATGTTTCTCTTTACATCTGCTGCCCACCTAACCAGGAACCTGTGTGGTTTTTCTTCTTCCAGAATTTTAGGTCAAACCTAATACTTCCAAGCATCTGGAGGAGAGTCACCCAGTTCGCTATTTCCATCTTCAGACTGAGCCTAAATGTAGGCCTCCAACCTTCAACACCCAGCCTAATTTCCCCAACCTTTCCTCTGTGTAACATGGAGCATAATTATTAATTAACTAATGAAACTTATATCCTGAACTTCCCCCAAAAGGAGTCCAGGGCAGCAAACAACAAGTGATAAAATGGTCAAAACATCTTTTAAACAATTCCAATAAAGATGGATAATTGGGGAAATCTAGACTTAAAAGGCTTGGTTGTTGCTGAGCTCTGGATAACCCTAAAGCTACATTATGTTGCAATGTGTGGGTGTGTGTATGTGCAAATATAGACATATAGACATGAACACATGCTTGTATCCAAAGGAATCACCCCCATCGGGATGTGGTTATAAGGACTGTCATGATAAGCTCTTGCATTTCAAAATTTACCACTACACAATGGGTAGTCGCGACTGTTTAATGTGCATTTTCTGTGAATATTATTTGCACTATTTATAGTTAACTCTATGAGCGGCAAGCTGATTCCTTCATACATTATGAGCTGCCAGTTTACACAAAAGTCTGATTTTTGCTGTGTTGTTCAACAGCTGACTTTCTTCTTCTTCTTCTTCTTTTAAAGAGAGAGAACATTTCAGCCAACAATGTATAATCAAGCCCAGTAATTCTGTGTAAGAACAAAGCCTATTATGAGTTTCCCACCCACCATAATAACAGCTTATAACATGTGGGAAGTGGTCTCCCTAACCCCAAAATTGCATTAAAGATTGTATAGCAGTTTCATTGGTTTCTGCAGAGCTTGATCCTGCAGGATGGATGTTCAGCACTTTCTCATTCAGATCAAAGCATTCTAGAGCTGCTTTGCATCCAAAGGAGAAAACGTTAATGACGTTTTGGCATGATGCCAAGCCAATATAGATGGTCTTCACAATCCAAACCATAGTCCTCTGGAGATTTAGTGGGCTACATTCCTTTTTATTCTGCCTATAAAGTTTCTCGGTTCTCACCTCGTCTTCTGCTGATGTAGGTACTGAGGGATCATTCTCCTCTGTTTGTATCTCATGGGGCCCCTCCAGATGGGTTTTTTATTACAGGTGTATTCTGTGACATGTTCCTGAAACAATAATAGGGTGTTAGTGGTAGGTTTATTTTGCTTTACTTTGTTCTGTGATACTTCCTTGGTGCTGCTGCATAATTGTTGCATGGAAAGATACAATGCAACAGAAGTGGAACAACACCCCACCCCCCACCCCTGAACATTTGTGGTATAAAAAGTTATGGGATTTCAACAAGGATGTGCACTGAATGCCAATGAAGTAGTGTGACTGCCCCAAAACATTTGCAGGCAAAAGAGTGCTGAAGGTGCTATCGTATGTAACCACCCCAATAACATCAAGAGCATAAATGTGCAATAAAAAGGATGTCTGGACAGGCCCATAGTTTAAAAGATCTGGTTTTGTACCATTTGTGGAGTGTTGATGGTGGAGGTGATGATCATTCTGTCAAGGTTAAGATGTCAAAGAAGCTGAAAGGTTAAGTTTTACTACCGGTGCAGCTTTTCTGACTAATGTATGGAAAAGCACATGAACCTGGCCTTTGAAGTGTTTGTAAGTAAACCATTTTTTAACTTAGCAGACCAAGTGGTCTTTTTCTATGCTAGGGAAACTTTGGAAGGAACTCGCAAGGGCATATTTTAAAGGTCTATCAGCCTATGTATTCATGCTTTACTTTGCTGCAGTTTTTGTGATTTTAAATTTCTGCTGGGGTTCTCTCACCCAAGACTACTTGCCCCCAAACCTGGATCATGGGATACAGGGATTACTCCTTTTTATATACTTATTTTCATAAACAGATATAACAGCATTTACACCATTCCCAATATGAAACAACACAAAACAAAAACAAACAAACACCCAGATATCATACAGATGACTGAAATACATGGCTTATGAAATGACCTAAAGAAGTACTGTACGGTAAATTAGACTGCAGGGCTAATTTTAAATTTCCAGATGGATATCTTGCTTAATTAAAACTCAATTGAACCGGAGAGCTCTCACCTGACGTTAGGTTTGGTAACTGCTGTACTTGGGAACATCAATTTCGCGTTTGATGCTAAAAGGTGTGTTGAACTCTGAATAGTAAAAACTGGGTGGGGAGGTAGTGGTGGATATTTGAAGTGGAGAAGCAACAGATTGTGTGGGGCAGGAGCGGGGTTGAGAAAGGGTTTAGCACGGGTTTTCTCCCCCCAAGGGAAAACAAATACAGTCATATCTCGGGTTGAAGTAGCTTCGGGATGAATATTTTCGGGTTGCGCTCTGCAGCGACCCGGAAATAATGGAGCACGTTACTTCTGGATTTCACCGCTCAAAATGATGTCACACGCATGCACAGAAGCGGCTCCGGAAAGGATCCCGTTCACATCCAGAGGTACCACTGTAATACTTACCCACATCTGTATGCACAGTGTCCGTCCAGGACAGGATCACACTTCAAAACGACCTTGACAGATTAGAGAACTGGGCCAAAACAAACAAGATGAATTTTAACAGGGAGAAATGTAAAGTATTGCACTTGGGTAAAAAAAATGAGAGGCACAAATACAAGATGGGTGACACCTGGCTTGAGAGCAGTACATGTGAAAAGGATCTAGGAGTCTTGGTTGACCACAAACTTGACATGAGCCAACAGTGTGACGCGGCAGCTAAAAAAGCCAATGCAATTCTGGGCTGCATCAATAGGAGTATAGCATCTAGATCAAGGGAAGTAATAGTGCCACTGTATTCTGCTCTGGTCAGACCTCACCTGGAGTACTGTGTCCAGTTCTGGGCACCACAGTTCAAGAAGGACACTGACAAACTGGAACGTGTCCAGAGGAGGGCAACCAAAATGGTCAAAGGCCTGGAAACGATGCCTTATGAGGAACGGCTAAGGGAGCTGGGCATGTTTAGCCTGGAGAAGAGGAGGTTAAGGGGAGATATGATAGCCATGTTCAAATATATAAAAGTATGTCACATAGAGGAGGGAGAAAGGTTGTTTTCTGCTGCTCCAGAGAAGCGGACACGGAGCACTGGATCCAAACTACAAGAAAGAAGATTCCACCTAAACATTAGGAAGAACTTCCTGACAGTAAGAGCTGTTCGACAGTGGAATTTGCTGCCAAGGAGTGTGGTGGAGTCTCCTTCTTTGGAGGTCTTTAAGCAGAGGCTTGACAACCATATGTCAGGAGTGCTCTGATGGTGTTTCCTGCTTGGCAGGGGGTTGGACTCGATGGCCCTTGTGGCCTCTTCCAACCCTATGATTCTATGATTCTATGATTCACTCTCTCTCTGATATCTGCATTAACCCAGGCTCCCATTGTTTTCTTTCCCCCCACTGAACTTAGTGGTGATGCAACACTTTCTCACACATTTAAAACACATATTTAAGCTTTTCCTTGTCTTGTGACTGCCGCATGAACTGGATGACACACTTTCCCCCCTCTTTTACTTTTTAAAAATGGTCACTGTGGCAATGAAATGATTTGCTCTTCTCTCTCCCATCTCCTACAAGTGCAAATTTGACAGAGAACATGCTTGATATTCCTCAGTGGTGAGATAAAGTGCCTCTCTATTTAAATTATAGTAATTATTTCAAAATTTATGCCTGGACATATAAATTAGCATGTGCAAAACTTAGACAAATCTGTTTCATCCTCCCTCCTCTTTTTTTTTGGGGGGGGAGGGGCGGGGGCCTCTGTGTGTGATGCAAATGGTTACCTGAGAAAGTGCCTTGCCCTGAAGGTTGAATCGATCAGTCTGACTCTGATTATGCACCTCTGCTAGACAGCTTTCACTCATCCAGGGCAGATTGGGGAACAAATAGAATGCACCACAAAATGCATCATTGCATTTAATGCTATCATGTTCTTTTTAAAAAGCAAAAACAGCTGCAGGTGGGGAGGCACTCTGAATCTACTGGTGTCCTCTGGGTAGGGGGCCTAACCTTTTTCTCTTCTGTTATGGCCACAATGAAAATGAGCACCCAGCCTTGCCAGGCTGTAATTTGCATTGGGAGGAAATGTGCTCTTGTGCTGAGGTAGGGTTGCCATGCTTCTGGAACTTGCACATAACTGGAATACAGTCATAAAAGGTAAAGGTAAAGGTACCCCTGCCGTACGGGCCATTCTTGACAGACTCTGGGGTTGTGCGCCCATCTCACTTAAGAGGCCAGGGGCCAGCGCTGTCCGGAGACACTTCCGGGTCACGTGGCCAGCGTGACATCGCTGCTCTGGCGAGCCAGAGCCGCACACGGAAACGCCGTTTACCTTCCCGCTGGTAAGCGGTCCCTATTTATCTACTTGCACCCGGAGGTGCTTTCGAACTGCTAGGTTGGCAGGCGCTGGGACCGAGCAGCGGGAGCGCACCCCGCCGCAGGGATTCGAACCGCCGACCTTTCGATCGGCAAGTCCTAGGCGCTGAGGCTTTAACCCACAGCGCCACCTGCGTCCCATGGAATACAGTCATACCTCGGGTTAAAGTAGCTTCAGGTTGAGCGTTTTCAGGTTGTGTTCTGTGGTGAGAGTGAACTGAGATGCAGAATGTCTTCAAATAGAGGGTTGTCCTCTTTGACGTAGGACATATAGCTACCCTTGTGGTGAAGGAGCATGGGAGCTGCTATGGAGGGCCATAGGTTCTACATCCCTGCTCAAAACAACATTTATTTTAAAAGTTAAGTTATTGGGCAACTCAGCGTTATTACCTCAAAACAATATTTCGATGTTTTGGGGAATATTTGATGCTGCTGCTGTTTGTTTCCAGCTTAATGCTACTGTGCGTAGATGCTCAGCTGCTGTCCTTGCATGGCTACAGTTCATGCCTTGTGCTTTCTTGTAATGTTCTCATGTCTGCGCCTGAACCACAATTGCTTTTTCTTTCTTTCTGTTTAACACCAAGGATGTGCCGAAGGGCTGCACCACTCTCACTTCTTGCTATTACTAGAGCTGAGCGTAACCTTCAAAATGTTTGCCACTAGCTGACAGAATATAAGCTTTCCTGTTTGGCTACAGAATCAGCAGTTTTGCTAAAAAGAGGAAAAAACCCTACACAATACAAGTTTGAAATTCAAAATGTTACAGCATTTTGTAAGGTAAAGGTAAAGGTACCCCTGACCATTAGGTCTAGTCGTGGCCGACTCTGGGGTTGCGGCACTCATCTCGCTTTATTGGCCAAGGGAGCTGGCGTACAGCTTCCGGGTCACATGGCCAGCATGTCCAAGCCGCTTCTGGTGAACCAGAGCAGCGCACGGAAACGCCGTTTACCTTCCCGCCAGAGCAGTACCTATTTATCTACTTGCACTTTGATGTGCTTTCGAACTGCTAGGTTGGCAGGAGCAGGGACCGAGCAACGGGAGCTCACCCCGTCACGGGGACTCGAACCGCCGACCTTCTGATTGGCAAGTCCTAGGCTCTGTGGTTTAACCCACAGCGCCACCCACATCCATACAGCGTTTTGTAGTAAGGCTTTAATGACATAGCTACATGCACAGACTACACGGAAATCATTGTGTGTGGGTTGTAATGGACGAAACAGGATGGAAAGTAAAAAGATGGAAAAGGTTTCACCCCCCCCCACGCACAACAACCTCACAGTGTTTTGAGTCAGATCTCTTACAAAAGCAGCCCAAGTACGGCCAGGATTCAGAAAGGCGCGAGAAAGGGTTAACATAAGCCTGAACTGTGGTGCACATAAAAATCTTGACAGCTTAATTGCTGTGTTGACAGAGCTTGCTGTTTTGCAGCTGATGGTATTTTCCTCTTCAAAGTTTTGTACCGCATTACAGAAGAGGCCCAGGCTCAGAGACACACCCTCTTAATACACCTGCTGGCAGACAGGATGTGTGTAGGTGGCTCAGTCAGAGAGGCCCCGGGAACAAAGAGTAACAGGTTGAAGAAAAACTAGGCAGATACTCCCAATTTAACAGCCCTTGAGATTTTGGGGACAGGGATCAAGCACAGTTTGACGACCACCGAGAATCAAGGCTATCAACTGACCTCTTGTGACCATCAGTTGCTGTTGCCATATCCTCCAACATTTCTCTGATGAAAATAGGGACGTCCCATTCCATAATGATATTTTTACTAATTATACCCCACACATCTTACTGAGTTGCTCCAGCCACTCTGGGCAGCTGACAACATATATAAAAACATAATGAAACATGAAACTTCCCTATACAGGGTTGCCTTTAGACGGCTCGGGGGGTTAGACAACTCCATACCCTCCAACATTTCTCCAATGAAAATAGAGGCATCCTAAGGGACATGTGTGATGCTGCGGGTTAAACCACAGAGTCTAGGACTTGCCGATCAGAATGTCAGCTGTTCAAATCCCCGCAACGGGGTGAGCTCCCGTTGCTTGGTCCCAGCTCCTGCCAACCTAGCAGTTCGAAAGCACATCAAAGTGCAAGTAGATAAATAGGTACCCCTCTGGTGGGAAGGTAAACGGCATTTCCGTGTGCTGCTCTGGTTCGCCAGAAGCAGCTTAGTCATGCTGGCCACATGACCCGGAAGCTGTACGCCGGCTCCCTTGGCCAGTAAAACGAGATGAGCGCCGCAACCCCAGAGTCGGTCACGACTGAACCTAATGGTCAGGGGTCCCTTTACCTTTTAAGGAAAAGTGGGACATTCCGGGATCAAATTAGAAACTGAGACACCTTCTCTAAATCAGGGATGTCCCTGGAAAATAGGGACACTTGGAAGGCCTGCTGTTGTAGACTTTATAAAGCTAGGACAAGAACATGGGAAGGAGGTTAGCTGCTCCCAAGATTAGCCAGGAGGGCCTGAGTCATCCGACAGGGATGATCAGACCCCTGCAAAAACATGTTGCTGTTGTCATGAACAATTGATATTGAAGAGGCAAATGCAAGCTTTTTTTCTAAGGCTCTAGAACCACATGTATTTGCTGGGCCTTGGGAGCAGAGCTTAGCTGTGGAATGAACATGGAATGAATTAATTCATCTTGGAATGTAGCTAATATTTGGGATATGAATGGAAAAGACAAGCTGCAGAACTGTGCCAGGCAAGGAATCCCTGGGCTGTCGTACGCAAACCAACCTGGCTGGGAGGGCACATAGGTAAAGGTAAAGGTACCCCTGCCCGTACGGGCCAGTCTTGACAGACTCTGGGGTTGTGCGCCCATCTCACTTAAGAGGCCAGGGGCCAGCGCTGTCCGGAGACACTTCCGGGTCACGTGGCCAGCGTGACATCGCTGCTCTGGCCAGAGCCAGAGCCAGAGCCAGAGCCGCACACGGAAACGCCGTTTACCTTCCCGCTGGTAAGCGGTCCCTATTTATCTACTTGCACCCGGAGGTGCTTTCGAACTGCTAGGTTGGCAGGCGCTGGGACCGAGCAGCGGGAGCGCACCCCGCCGCAGGGATTCGAACCGCCGACCTTTCGATCGGCAAGCCCTAGGCGCTGAGGCTTTAACCCACAGCGCCACCTGCGTCCCTAGCAGGAGGGCACATACCCTCCAACAATTCTCCAATGAAAACAGGGACATCCTACCATAGCCTCCAACATTTCTCTCCTGAAAATAGGGACGTCCTAAAGAAAAGTGAGACATTCCAGGATCAAATCAGAAACCGGGACTGCTTCTGTAAATCTGGGACTGTTCCTGGAAAATAGGGACACCTGGATAGCTTGGGAAAGTTAAGAGCAAAACCATTAGCAGGCAAAGGTGTGGATTGCTGGTCATTATCACATCAAAGGAAGGGTCCTTGGGTCTGTGAAAAACAGTGGTTGCGAAAGTGATGGGGATGGATGTGATATGACAGGGAAAAGTGTTTTTACAAGAGCCTTGGGTTTTGGGTCAGAGGTGTGTTTTGGGTCAGAGGTGTGTTGGGAAGAAGAAGAACAAAGGCCAGAACCATCTTGGCTGCTCGGCTGGAGAGACTGCAACCCAGAGAATGGGGAGAGCATAGCTGCTCTGGACTCAAGAAGCCAGAAGAGACAGCCTGGAGATGTAATGCTGTGGACCGTCTTCCTCCCTGTGTAGATCCAGGTGTAAAGGCAAAGGTAAAGGGACCCCTGACCATTAGGTCCAGTCGTGGCCAACTCTGGGGTTGCGGCGCTCATCTCGCTTTATTGGCCAAGAGAGCCGGCGTACAGCTTCCGGGTCATGTGGCCAGCATGACTAAGCCGCTTCTGACAAACCAGAGCAGTGCACGGAAACGCTGTTTACCTTCCTGCTGGAGTGGTACCTATTTATCTACTTGCACTTTGACGTGCTTTCAAACTGCTAGGTTGGCAGGAGCAGGGACCGAGCAATGGGAGCTCACCCCGTCACAAGAATTTGAACCACCGACCTTCTGATCGGCAAGCCCTAGGTTCTGTGGTTTAACCCACAGTGCCACCCGCGTCCCTAGATCCAGGTGTAGATATGTGCAAAATAAACCATATATCTTAAAACACTACAGCCTTTACCATGCCCTGAGTTCACAATAGAAACTCAGAAACTGTGTAAGCTGCCCGGCACCACTAGACTCTTGCTACTGCTCAGGGCAGAGACTGGGGTGCCGTGTAACAATACACATGGCCCTCCAGAGGGAGAGAACAAGGGGAGTAGAGGATCTTTCACATTTCCTCGTTGCTTACGTGCTTGGAGAAGGCAGCGAAATAGGCATCAACAACCAAGTGCTGGAGGAAAAGTTCAGTGACCGTGGGCTCCCACTGGAATGCAGACCTTGACAAGGGCCCAGCAATGCCATGCCTGGCCCCAGCCTGGGAGCCAGAGTTGAGGTTGAGAGTGATGCAAAGAGACTGAGCTTCCTAGCCCTTCTGCCATTCTGTAACATGTTTAAATTGTGTCTTTTTAGTTTGGTTGTAATCCTTAACTTTTTTTTTGTTTTTTTAATTTTTTTGTTATTGATATCTCAATACATATACAAAAAGTTTACATAGTATTACATGTACATTATACTTGTAAATTCACTTGTTCTTTAGTTGTAATCCTTAACTTTAAATTTAATATTGGACTGCTTCCCCCTCCCTCCCTCCCCCCCCCCCTTTTACAGAAACAACATTTCCAAGGTCCCTGAATAACAGAAGACTGGCGTGGAAAAGAAAGGATATTTGGTTCAACATTGTGCAACAGTTCTTTACATCGGTATAAAATGGGCTCTGACTTCAGGCTTCCTTTCCGTACCGAGTGTTCGCCGCAAATCCTCCCCTATCTGCCGTCATTCCTATCTCGTTTGAATCATGGCTTGGTGTCATTACATGTGTTTCGCATTCAAGGATACCCACAATATGCAACAAGGCTGCCGTCAAGGAGGGAGTGCAAAGCTGATAGCGGAAACAAATCTGGGAGATAACCAGAGCATTGTACAGAGTGGCCAAATACCTAGGGCTGACATTTGCACAGGACTGTTGAGGATCTGGGCCAATCCTTGTTCTGAGCACATAACGTTGTGGCTTCTGAGTGCTCAGCTTTGAAGTTCCTTATTATTATTATTTTTAAAAAAGTTTTTATTAACAATTCCAACATAACAGATTATCAAAACATATCATATTCATTATTTCCCCCCTTCCCCTCCAAACCCTCCCCCCGCAAGACATCCCTCAGCTCCTCTCTCTGATTTCTCAGCACATATTATTCTCTGCATGTTATAAAATTATACATATCCTTACACTATCTATCTACCATGTTATCAACTTATAAATTTGTGTATGTTTATTCAAAACCTGCCAAGGAGTCCAATTCATTTTGTTGTCTTTTTAGATAAATTATAGAAAGCTCCCATTCTTCCTTAAAGTCACAGTTGTCCTTGTCCTGCAATTTGTATGTCAATTTAGCCAACTCTGCATGGCTCATCAATTTTTCTTGCCACTGTTCTTTCATTGGGATTGCCTCATTCTTCCATCCTTGTGCTATCAAGACTCTTGCTGCTGTTGTAGCATACATAAACAAGTTCTTTGAAGAAGTTCTTTATTTTTAAGCAGGACTGGGACCAAGAGGGGGGCTCCTTCAAATAGAGGACTGTCCTCTTTAAAGCAGCCTCTGCACTCGGTGGCCCTCTGCAAGCCACTGTATATAAGGTCTAGCCACCACAATACGGGGCAATAATGCCAGATCATGTTGTGGGACAGTAGTAAGGGCCAAAGCAGGGAGGTGTGTGGTTCCTGTCTCCCATGCCTACGCCTCCACATATTGAATGTGAACCACACTGAACACACACAGAAATAGCTCCATTGGTTAGATCTTGATGCTGATAACACCAAGGTTGCAGGTTCAATCCCTGTCTGGGACAGCTGCACATTCTTGCCTTCCAGGGGGTTGGGCTAGGTGACCCTCAGGGTCCTTTCCAACTCTATGGTTCTGTGATTCTAAGTGCAATAAGAAATGCACAGTATTACAAAGCCTTTGCTATTGCTTTTTGGAGTCTCCCTGCTGGCCAGAAAGCGCCTGGCCAAGTTTTCGGGCTGGCAATCTGCCAAGACGTTACCACCAGATTCCTTTCTGAAGAGTTACCATAAATATTTGCATGACATGAGTGGAACACCACAACGTGCTTTCTTACCACTTCACCACTGAATAATGGGTGAATAGTGGGAGGACGGAAACCACATAGTGAGTACTATCGAATCATGGCATTTAACAAAGAAAAAATAATAATTAAAAGGTGGGAGAGTTGGCTAGCTTGTGAATTAGCAAAGGCACTTATTTCTAAGAGCCTCTTTCTGTAGGCACCCCCCCTCCACCCCGTTTTGTTTATACAATTCAACTGACATCCACTAACCTTCTTACCATCTTGTATAAGCTGATATGCCTTCCCTGCCCCACTTGGGACTTTCAAGCGCTGCTGCTGTAGACCTTTGCCTGGTGTAGAAAATGTCTTTGCATCCCTAATATCAGCACACACCAGCTGGGGTGTAGAAAATTAAGTTTAATGAGTATAATTGAGATTCGGGTGGAAACGTAGCTCTTTCTCCAAGAAGCTATTTTTTAAAAAAGAAAAAGAAAAGAAGAGTGAACTTGCTCTGAAATTTTTGTCTTGTGTTTTGGTTAATTAATTCACCTTCTTGGAAGGAAAAGGAAAAGGAAAGAAACATCGCAAAACATTTGCAAGACCGCTTAGAAATTTATACCTAAACTTTCAAGGAGATGCTTGTTTTTCCACAGCTCTCCTTCCACTCTCTCACACTCAGCACAGCATAGGCACCAACTCCTAGGGGCTGAGGTCCCTTCAGTCCTCCTAATAAAATATTTGAGGGGGCTAAGGCCCCCAGAAGTTGATGGGCAGTACCATTCAAATGGTGTGTGCACCCCATGTCATGTGATCAATTATGCACGGTGGGGCTTACCTGCCCCCAATATTCGATACAATTTGCCACGCCTGGAACACAGTGAGCAAGGCTTGTGGCACTATTTTTCACCACTGCTGCACATCTTTCACTACAGGTTCAAGATCTACATTTCAGAACAGGATAGAGCTGCCTTAAGTCCGGGATCTCCGGGGCATATCTGGGAATTTTTGAAAACTGGTTACAATGTGAAAGGTTAAAACCTGGGCCTATGATAACCCATTTTGGAAGTGTTGATTTTTTTAAAAAAACCAAATTTCCTTTAAAATGGTTCAAAATTTGGATATTTTGTGCGCATGCAAGCACACACACACAAAGCTCAACAACATTTTTACTTCTTGAAATATTGCAACCCTAGAACAGGATAATCAGAGAAGACATAACTAGTGGATTTATGAGGCTTTTTCACACATTGTACTGAATCATAGAATCATAGAATCATAGAGTTGGAAGAGACCACAAGGGCCATCGAGTCCAACCAGGCACAAGCAGTCTTTGCATATGTGAAAGAGTGTGCACTTATTAGTATGTACAGCTCAACTAGTGCACACATAGGCACACAGCCTGTTGAATTTTACGTGTGAATAAGTGTATGAGCATCTTCCTGGACTGTTTGTGCACACAGGTACAGGACTGGACACTCGTCAAATGTTACTATGTGAACATTCCTGCAGTATATGCTGCTGCTGCTGCTGGAATTTTTAGGGCATGTTTAAATGCATCGTGCCAAGCCTTGCTTAATTTTAGCTATTGTTTTATGAAATAAGAACATAAAAAGAGCCCTGCGGGATAAGACCTAAGGTTACCAGATGTCCCCATTTCCTGGGGACAGTCCCCGGATTTACACATCAGTCCCCATACAAAATCCATTGAAGTGGAAAAGTGTCCCCGGATTCATTGAAAAAAATATCTGGTAACCTTAATCCAGTCCCTGTTCTCATTCTGGCGAACAAGAAACCCATAGGAAGCTCACAAGCAGAGCAGTAACATCCTCTCATCAATGTTCTATTGGAACTGGAATTCAGGGACATACATTCAGGGAGGATATTTCCTAGCCAGGGGGTGTGGGGCAGGGGGCAGCTGCTCCCCCCCTAAATCAAGTAAATAAATAAATAAAAGTACTTACCCTACTGACCAAGTACTTAAATCTACTGACCAATTGCATCACATAACTGGTTTTCCTAGTAGTGATGTATGGAAGTGAGAGCTGGACCATAAAGAAGGCTGATCGCCAAAGAATTGATGCTTTTGAATTATGGTGCTGGAGGAGACTCTTGAGAGTCCCATGGACTGCAAGAAGATCAAACCTATCCATTCTGAAGGAAATCAGCCCTGAGTGCTCACTGGAAGGACAGAGCCTGAAGCTGAGGCTCCAATACTTTGGCCACCTCATGAGAAGAGAAGACTCCCTGGAAAAGACCCTGATGTTGGGAAAGATGGAGGGCACAAGGAGAAGGGCACGACAGAGGACGAGATGGTTGGACAGTTTTCTCAAAGCTACCAGCATGAGTTTGACCAAACTGCGGGAAGCAGTGGAAGACAGGAGTGCCTGGCGTGCTCTGGTCCATGGGGTCACGAAGAGTCGGACAGAACTAAATGACTAAACAACAACAACTTAACTAACTGACCAATTGCATGACAAATAACTCAGTTCTGCCCCTCTAACATAAAGCCTGCCCCCCCCAAATACATCCTGGCTACACTCACTTTCCTAGCTCTTCCTGGCTGAGATCCTTTTAAGTGGATATGCCAGGCAGCAAATCTAGGACCTCCTGCTGCAAACCAGGCACTAAGAACATAAGAAGAGTGCTGGGGGATCAGGGCAGCCAGGGATAATGGATGATGTGAAGTAAGGTCAATTAGGGATTTGGTCTGGGGAGAGGGGGTGAGCGGGGAGAGTCCCTAGGACCAGACAGAGATGCCATATATGTGGGTAAGACTAGCATTGGTCTTCAGTTGTCATCATCATTATTATTAAGCTAGTTCATTGGGAAGGAGATGTTCAAGATAAGGATGGTTTAGCTACACATTAGCAGTTGTGCATGGAAATGGACATGGCCTGGACACAAGGCCTCCAAGTGGTACAGAGAATCACCTGGGCTTCCCCTGAGCTCACCTGTCCCTATCCTAATTAATACCCCTAGTTTCAGTTTTGAGTTTTAATTGCATTTTCTTATTCTCAGCCCTTTAATCCTAGTTCACACGGGCACGTTTGTTTCACTCCTGAAGTTTTGCTTACCGCAGGCACTTTTTTTTTTTAAGAAAAGCACCTGGTTTACATACTGCTGATCCACATGGATGTAATAAGTGGGTGATTACATTATTTGAAGTTAACCTGACACCGAGAATGCTGAGCATGTGATAAATTGAGAGTCAGATAAATAGACAAAAATATGTAGGGAGACAGAGCTGACACAGAGCTTTGTGCATTGCTCCACCTTAGATCAGGCTGCACGGACTGCCATAATTATGTAGAAGAATAACAATACAAATGCAAGTTGTTCATGACTTTCAGCTGTCTTCAGTTGCAGCAGTTTTCCTTGCCCCACTTCCAAATACTTTGTCCATTAATATCGCCCCTTCTTCTCTATGCATTTAAAGCAGTATCACACCACAGACATGGCCTCCCTCAAAGAATCCTGGGAACTGTAGTTTGTTAAGGGTGCTGAGAGTTATCAGGAGAGCTCTCTTCTGCTCAAGGGCTACAGTTCCCAATGTGGTTTAATGGCCAATCCCTTTTCCCAGGAAATTCTGAGATACCTGGGTCTGGGTGTAATGCCAAGCCAGACCAAAGCTTCTTTTCTATGCTTTCAACAGCACATTCATATTTAAACTGATGTTTAGTTTAACTATGGTTTTAAATGTTAAGCCATAGTTAAACTAAACCACGTGAGGCACATTCAGTTCTCCAGAAGTTGTGGGACTGCAGCTCTCATCATCCCTGATCATCAGCCATCAATCAGAGTTTTGTTTTATTTAACAAAATGTATATGCCGCTTACTCAACAGAAGAACTGTTTACGCGATTTACAAAGAAAAAAAAATCTTACTAATGCAGATAACAGCCAAGCATTGAAAACAAGTTAACACAGCGTTTTTAAATATCAATAAAGTCAGCAATGCATAATGAAATCACATGTTACAATTACTGGCCTGGGCGGGCTTGCTGAAAGAAAAAGAAGTTTTAAGCGAGTGCCATAAATAATATAGCAAATGCACCTGCTTGCAATGAATAGGCAGAAAGTTCCCAAAAGCTAGCTGCTGCTACCCTGAAATATTGCCGGAGAGCAGCATCTCATGGAAGGTCAAAGAAGTTCCCCATTCCTGGCTTAAAGTGGTGTGCGGACAAATCCACATAAATCCACTGAAATATGGTTCGGAGCCCATCTGTGAATAAGTGGCTGTAGGCCACTTGCAGAAGAGACTTCAAAAGCAGCAGGAGGGCACTTAACTCTTCCCCTGCTCACTGGCCTCCCCTACTTTGTTGCATTTCCTCCCTGCTAAGCTTAATGGGATGTGGGTGGTGCTGTGGGTTAAACCACAGAGCCTAGGACTTGCCGATCGGAAGGTCAGCGGTTCAAATCCCTGCAACGGGGTTAGCTCCCATTGCTCGGTCCCTGCTCCTGCCAACCTAGCAGTTCGAAAGCACGTCAAAGTGCAAGTAGATAAATAGGTACCGCTCCGGCGGGAAGGTAAACGGCGCTTCCGTGCGCTGCTCTGGTTTGCCAGAAGCGGCTTAGTCATGCTGGCTGCATGACCCGGAAGCTGTACGCCGGCTCCCTCGGCCAATAAAGCGAGATGAGCATCGCAACCCCAGAGTCGGTCACGACTGGACCTAATGGTCAGGGGTCCCTTTACCTTTACCTTAAGCTTAATGGGTGAAAAACAGCCTTGAGGAAGCGGCAGTTGCAAATGAGAATTTGCGGGCACGGACAGGGTTAAGCACTCCCCCCTTTTTTGTCACCCTGCAATTGGGGTGGTGGTGGGGAGATATGGATGGGTGGGTGGAGAGAGTCCCATTCAGGCTAGGAGAGGTGCAAGGGGCCGTGAGGTTTTTCATGATCCCACACCACCCATGTTGTCAGGTTAGAATTCTTGCAGAGGTTAGCCCAGCTGAAGCCACTTTCCGTAACTGCAGGAGCCTGGCTTCCAATCAAGGACATCCTTGTTTGCAGAACCATCTGCAGCAAAGGAAGTGACCTCCTCCTTTGACCCAGGAGCATGACGAGACAATGGGAGACCACAACAGTTCCACAGGAGAAGGAATAGGAAGCATGCCTGTATTTCAACAGAGCAGGGTATATATTATTTAAGCTAATAGGAGTTCATTTGGGCAATTAATACCAGTTTTGGCATTGATGGGCGTCAGGAGGCTGAACACAGATTGACCTCGGCTGCCCAGGAGGGAAATTTTGCCCCTTATCAATTCTTACTATTCCATTGTTTCTTACTTAAAAAGCACATCAGCATGGAATGAAATTGAGATTCCTATATTTACTGCCTTTCCTTCAAACCTTTTATGCTAATATGTCCCCTTATCAATAGTGTGATTATGTTTAGTTAAGTAGTGGTCAGACACCATCTTGCATTTGATCCTGGAACCGATGAGTTAAAAATGATAAAATTGTCCATCAAGGTTATGAAAAGTGGCCAGAAGTGGTTTGCAGACTTGTACATCAGAGGCAGTAAATGCTTCCTTCAGGGAGGGTGTGGCCTCACCTGATTTTTAAGGCAGCAGCAATGCCACACT
This sequence comes from Podarcis cretensis, assembly GCF_951804945.1. Taxonomy (NCBI): domain Eukaryota; kingdom Metazoa; phylum Chordata; class Lepidosauria; order Squamata; family Lacertidae; genus Podarcis; species Podarcis cretensis. The sequence continues at coordinate 19,750,268 of NC_137175.1, forward strand.
TGCTGACGGAATCTAGCTTGGACTCGAAATATTTAAATAATGGTCATTCAATCTCTACTTTTTGGAGGGGATGTGCTGGAAAGGGTGGTAGTTTGCTATATCAAGGTGGTTTTGGAGGAAGGCAATTATTTGGATCTAGCTATAGGTGGATGTATGGAAGTGAGAGCTGGACCATAAAGAAGGCTGATCACCGAAGAATTGATGCTTTTGAATTATGGTGCTGGAGGAGACTCTTGAGAGTCCCATGGACTGCAAGAAGATCAAACCTATTCTGAAGGAAATCAGCCCTGAGTGCTCACTGGAAGGACAGATCCTGAAGCTGAGACTCCAATACTATGGCCACCTCATGAGAAGAGAAGACTCCCTGGAAAAGACCCTGATGTTGGGAAAGATTGAGGGCACAAGGAGAAGGGGACGACGGAGGACGAGATGGTTGGACAGTGTTCTCGAAGCTACCAGCATGAGTTTGACTAAACTGTGGTGAGGCAGTGGAAGACAGAAGTGCCTGGCATGCTCTGGTCCATGGGGTCACGAAGAGTCGGACATGACTAAACGACTAAACAACAACAAATAGGTGGAGAAGTGTAGAGACACCTAGGATGTACCAAATGCCTCGGCATCAGCACATTGACTTGCCTCTTGGCCAGCAAGCAGTAGGAAACCATTTCCTATCTGAAAGCCACATTCTTCCAGAGGCCAAGTGCCAGTAGTGGACTGGGATGGAGACAACAGTCCACTACATTGGAATGTAGCCTACAATAGGCTACATTCCAGCCATGCAAAAGGGAGAGATTTATACAAAGGCAAGGCATTCCAATAATTAAAGGACCCAGTTCTAAGCAGAGCTGGTGAGGGACATGTCCTGAGTGAAGAGATGTGGACTGGGAGAGGCCCGAGGCTCTCCACATCCCAGGAAAAGCCCCAAACACTGTCCTCAGAAATATACCTGGGCCCTAGATGTACCTTTTCAAGTGGACAGTCATCATGTGGATTCTGAATGGGACCAAGGTAGGTGGGGGAAGTGAACCACCAAATTTGGTAGCTGACTTTAGACTAGGAATGTTGGAGAATTCCAAGGAAAACAGTAACGGGGGGAAATTGCCAATGTTGGCTTATTCCTTCCATGTCTGGCATGGAAATCAACCCCGTGAATGTGATTGGTATTTGTTGTTGCTGCTTTCATTTTGCACATGATACATACCGTATTTTTCCGTGTATAAGACACCCCCATGTATAAGACGACCCCTATTTTTTGAGCCCAAAATTAAGAAATAAATATTTTCAACTCCAAACAGAACAACTTTGATATTTTATTAAATATGCAAAACACCAGTATATTTAGTACCGTATATTTAAACATCAAACAGTGAGGCAAGCTGTGTAATGGCGGCTGCTCCTGTCAGCTCAGTGTAACTCCACTGTAGCTGCAGCTCCAGCTCCAGCTCTCCCGCCTGTGCATTGCACTTTTGTCTCAGTATTAGCGGTATGTACCGCATTTACTCCACTAGTGCTGGCATATGCGGACACTAATTGATGAGCTGTGACTGCCAGAGCTGCCTGAGTGAGTGCGCTTGGGGAATGGGGAGTCTGAGGGAACCGGGTGGAAGGGACAATGTCCGGAGTGGGGGCTGCTGGGGGGAAAGACTATGGATGGTGGCATGTATTTATTTATATATTTAATTGCAACATTCCATGGATAAGACGACCCCCAATTTTAAACTTAAAAAAATCTGGGGAAAATATAGTCTTATACACGGAAAAATATGGTAATTGATTACATTATTACATGTGCATTGCATGGAAATTATTGGAGCGGAATAGCATAGCCACAGTGTACTTTATGTAAGTTATGCAATTTCACCACAGTGGACAGAAAGACAAATAATGTACTTTTGGGTGGGAGATGAACTGCAGCAGAACAGAAACAGCTGCGTGTGAGGAAGAAAGGGCAGAATGGAAAACGCTGCCCTCTTACATCCCTTCTTTAGACCTGTGCTGGATCAGTCCCACTGTTATTAAGGACAGCGCATATCTTACTGTAGTTCTTATGGGGTCATCTTATAGCAGTGCAGATAGTCTTTTTCTGCCACAGCCCCCCCCCCCAATCCACAGTGACTCAAGGTCTTCCGACTGCAAAGACTTAGCGAAAACGTGCCACAGGTCAGGCCAAAGTTCCACGTATGGCTAAGTCAGTAGGCAAGCTTTTTAAAAAACAACAACTATTTTGCAGAGATGTGCAAATGTGACTGCAGTGCATATGCACAGCTACATCAGACAGAAGAAAAGAAACAGTTCCCATGCATAGAAGCAATAAACTTCCCTCGCCGGACCAGCTAGGTTCCCTGAAACACTTGCTGCATGTTTTACTGTCATGTAGCCAGAGGCTGAATACAGTCTCTGAGTAGGACCAGAACTCTGCTGGTGAGGATCATAGCTCAATCTGCTGGGGAGTTACCCCAGTTAATAGCTTGTCCGGGATCAGTGTAATGAGGCATCATTACAAATGGGTTCACCTTAATTTGTTGCCAATCCCAGCAAATTACCCTGTTTAACCTCCGGGCTGCTTGACCTCATAGCGTAGCATGAAATGTTCGCTGTACAGAGCCTGCCATATTTAATTGCAAACATAATCCTGAAAGGGACATGCGGGGGAAAGGCCGAGTCATAAAGCCTTTGAAGGACTCTGAATACCGTTTAAAGACAAATTACATGCTTATTCCCACAGGGGTTTTAAGCAGCGAAGCCAGTTCAGTATGTGGCCAGCACAACCCAATATAATATTATCTGGCTTCACAATAAAGTCTTCGCCCAGAGAAATGTGATTATATTAAATTATATTGAAGTTCCACTTCAGTCAGGATGTTGCCAGAATAAAACAAACAATAGCAATTAGGGCACAAAAGTGGAAACACTTAAAGGGCACTTTACTGTGACAAATTATTTGCACAGGTGTTTAAGAAAAATTATGTGTCATCTTTCATTGGTGCTGAAGGACGCGCCAAAGAACAAGGGAGAGTGTATTCATTGTGTGTGTGTCCTTGTGGCTTCAAAAGAGAAAGATCTAGAAGGCGGATAAAATGAAAACATTTGCACTTGGATTCCAGAAAAGCCTTAGTTCCCTTCAGGTTCAACAAAGAGAGAATAATGAAGATAAGTGTGCTGGCTCTTCTCCTTGTCTTCATCAACATTTGCAGGAATTTGTCCAAGTGGGGGCAAAGTGAACACAAAGGGAGCAGGTCTAGTTTTCCACCAAAAAATGAGAAGCAAAGTGTACGTTTTCCTTCCTTTCAGAGTTGTTGAGAGTGATGTGATACTTTTCGTTATCGCTTCTTAGGAAGATGGTGCAAAGGTTAACATCATTTTCCTAAGAAGTGATAAAGAGAACATTTATAGGCTGTCGTTCCAGGTTTTTGCCTCTCTCTGGATGAAAGACGTACACCCTAGAGGAATATTGACACTCAATGTTTGCCTTAAAAAGAAGGCTTTTAAAAAGAAATAGACAAAGTCATGGATGATGTACATATTTACATTTGTGGTTTTGAATGTGTTTTCTCAGAAAAGACGCATTTCAGAAAGTATTTTCTCACAGAATATATATTTCTAAATGGGTTTGCCCTAAAATGCAGTTTAAAAAAAAATGTATTTGAAGGGTTTTTGAATTGGAAACTGCATTGTGAAAGCTGGAGAAGTGAGAAATTTGAAAGACAACTCTGTTCCAATCTTCATATTACTCCAGCAGGCAAAAAATCAGGTCAGTTCACACTAGAATTCACAAAAAGTGAATTCCTGAAGCATCCTAATGGAGCAGCAATAAAACCGCTAGCACATTTGCAAAGCTAAGCATGGTCCAGTGTTGTTTCAAATTGGATAGGAGACCATGTGTTGAGATTCCTGCATTGCAGGTGGTTGTACAAGATGACCCTTGGCGTCCCTTTCATCTCTACAATCCTATGATCCTTAGGCCAGAATGCTACATTAAATGTACCTTGGATCAGATCTGCCAAGGGTTATGGGTATGATTTTAAAAAGCAACAGCATCCTTGCTTTCCTGTTTCTGCAAGGATTACTCACAAACAATCATTGCCTGCACTTTACCTCTGTGTCATGTTAGGAAATTATAAAGTAATGTGCCTTGAGTTTTCAACAAGGATTATATTCTTGTAAACACGCTGCCGCCTTCTAGAATGCAACAGGGAGGAAACCCCAAAATGGAGCTTGTAACGAGCTTCATTAAACAAGAGTAAAAGTGGTCATTCATGTCTGGTAATACAAGACTTCCACTGGGATAAAGGAACTTTATACATACACACACTTTTCACGGTCTACTGGGGAAGGGAGAGGTTGCTTCCTCTGTGCCACTAATGACAATGGCACTTCAGACTTTATTGAGAATCTGAGATACAGTGGTGCCTCGCAAGATGAAATTAATTCGTTCCGCAAGTTTTTTCTTCTTGCCAGTTTTTCGTCTTGTGAAGCATGGTTTCCCATAGGAATGCATTGAAAATCAATCAATGCATTCCTATGGAGACCGTCCGGGGACAGAGGGGAAGCGCCGCGCGCCTTCCCCTCTGTCCCCAGACCTGTTTAAAGCAAGGGGCGGCGGGGAGAAGATTGCCACGCGCCTTCCCCTCTGTCCCCGGACCTGTTTAAAGCAAGGGGCGGTGGGGAGAAGATTGCTTCTCCCCGTTGCCTGCCCCGCAATCTCCGGGGACAGAGGGGATCGCTTCTCCCCGTTGCCGCCCCTTGGTTCAAAAGGGTCCGGGGAGAGAGGGGAAGGGGCGTGTGCCTTCCCCTCTGTCCCCGGAGATTGCGGGGCTGGCAACGGGGAGAAGCGATCTTCTCCCCACCGCCCCTTGCTTCAAAAGAGGTCCGGGGACAGCGAGGAAGACGCGCTGCGCTTCCCCACTATCCCCAGAGCTTGCGGGGCAAGCTTCATTTTGCGAAGCAAGCCCATAGGGAGATGCGTCTTGCGAAGCGGCTAAAAAAACGAAAAACTCCTTCGTCTAGTGAGTTTTTCGTCTTCCGAGGTGTTCGTCTTGCGGGGCACCACTGTACACCACATACACAGCTGACATTCACCTTCTATGTTCTTGCCACCAGACATGCCAGAAAGGGAATTTTTTTTGTCTGAAGGGTTGTGGCCTAAGTATAAAAGCTTAACCCGGATAGAAAAAGAACAGTAAACTGGTAAGAACTGTAGGCTGGGGTGAGGAAGACATCTTGCCCTTAAGGGGGACATTGGGCATAGATGTAGCACAGAGGTAGCCAACACAGCATCATCCTGAGAGAGCGTTGAACTCCAAAACCCCATCAGTAGCAGCCAACATGGTCAATAGCTGGGGATGATGGGACTTGTAGTCCAACAACACCCAGAGGGTACCATGTTGGTGGCTTCATTGATGAAGCATGTTAATGACTGTGTACGGTGTCATGTGATGGAAGACGCTGGCGAAAAATCTTTTATACCGAAGTGTGATATCGTACGTTAAATGCAGAGCACAGCACCACATGTTCTACCCTGGTAACTGCAGATTCCCAGCTCTAGATTTGTTGATAGAATATGAATGCAGTTGGGCATTTGCAGGGAAAATCAGTGATGGCAGAGAGCTGGAGTGCTTTATGTGGTATGTGAAACACAAGCAGTCAAGTACAACATTCCTAGAGTGGACATGCTAGGGGATGCTTTATATCAGCTAGGAGTCTAACTTCCTGTTTCCTCCTGATCTGTGACAAACTTCCTCTGCATGTGACTAGAGGCTTGTGTGTGTGAGGCCTTACCTGGGCAAGGGACCACAGCTCCTTCCTTTGGCTCTTCTCCATTTCCATTTTGTCATTTTGTGAGCAGAAGTGACTGCCTGTTCGCAGTCACCTAGGAACTGATTCCCTTTTGGGGTAGTTCCACATGTGTACATAGTTTTGTAACCTCAGGGATCCAACTGTGAACTGAATGATTGTGAGTAAACTATTTTTATATTGAAGGCAACCCTGTTTAGGGAAGTTCTTAATGTGTGACATTTTAATTTATTTTTAATCTTTTTGGGAAGCCGCCCAGAGTGGCTGGGGAAACCCGGCCAGATGGGCAGAGTACAAATTATTATTATTATTATTATTATTATTATTATTATTATTATTATTATTAGACTGTCTTGTCTATTCTTTTTAAGAGGGACAAGAAGGGATCTTACCAGGAATCTTTTATTGAGAGGCTCAGACGAGCCTGCAACAAGCAAACCGCTGTGCATTGAAAGGGGAATGTTACTCTGCTAAGATATAGAACTTGCTAATGCACGTTAGAAAGGATATCATTAAACAATATACCCTCTCCCGCCTCCCTGAACATTCCCACACTTAACCCTTGCCCTACTGACCACTTCTGCAGCTCTTCCCCTAAGCCATTTTCCTCTCTCCCTGCCCCGGTCCTGCAGCTAGGCTGTGAAATTAGAATAATTTTGGTCAGGAAATGTGGGGTTAGGGCATGGTGGTGGTGGCAGCAGTAGGGTGGTGGTGGGAGACCCAGTGTGCTTGAGGTGTTGCAGGAGAGCTTAGGTAGGTGGGGAAAGGGTTATGCACTCAGCTACCCACCACTTCTCTCTTGTAATTGCCTTCCTTTACTGCAAAAATGTAAAATGCAGGTTTGGGAACTTTGCAGTGGCTCCTTTGGGTCCACATTCTCCAGGCATGCTGCCATGCTGCTGACCTTCCAGAACATAAAGCACAATGCATGTCCCGGGACTCTGGTCCAGAGCTAGAGTAAATAGAATTGGACTTGCTAAGTTCCTAAGCCTGAGGTGTAGATTGGTGCATCATCTGATGAGCGTCTGCCACGGATTTCGTAGCCCTGCTCTGAGTTCTGTGTCGGGAATGCGTTTGGCTACTCCACATCACCAGTAATTATTGGAATCATGATCTGCCAGCAAGGTGAGAATGACTTTTCCGGGAAATACCACAACGTCCTTTTGCTCTGGAATGCCAGGCTTCAGTTTTTCAGAAGCTATTTACTAGCAGAGCTTCTGCTTTTAATTCCATAGTATGATGTGATTTTCCAGATGTGAAAGGCCACCGCATGGTCATCGGAAAGGGTATGGTTTAGAATCTTTCCAAGGAAGTTTAGCATATAGGAACTAATGCAATTTTACAATGGAACAGTGTCTTTTAACAAATGTCAGCTGCTGGCCCACTGACTATCGGAAGGTGCCTCTGGCATTTCAGATGGGACTTTTGCAAATGAAGGCCCTGTTTAGCAACCATAAGGTTCCTCTGAGGAAGGAATGGCAAAAGGTGGTACAGAACCCTCTTCTCCCATTGTCACAGTCACTTCATCCACGCTTGCTGCTTCTATGTTGAATTAGGACACCGGTTGGTACATCTCAGGGTCTGAATTTTGCCCTGGGACCTTCTGCTGCCGATCCGTAGAGCATTGGTTGTACTGTGGAAGTCCTGTGTTCAAGTCACTGTTCAAAGTACTCAAAGTAGTGCTAAGTATCTCCTTGTATGTGGAATGACTTCTGTTTGTACAATGGGACTCTCTTCACCCTGCAAACCCCCTAAATCCAGTGGCGGAAGAAGCTGCTTGGGCGCCTGGGGTGGCGTGCCCAAGGGTGGGGTGAGCCACCCATAGGGGTGGGGCACATCACGGGGCCTCTGGAGTCTGCTTGCCTCCTCCCACTCAGCCACCCTACAGCTGGGGGGAGGCAGCAGGTGGACTGTTTGGGCAGCACGGAGTCTGTGCGTGCCCAAGCCACTGTGTCTCTCCCAGGAGAGATGCGTGGCTCGGGCGCGCTGCAGGCCCTGTGTCGAGTGCTGCCCGGTATTTTGTCAGCCCCCTCAGTGGTGACACCTGGGGCAGACCACACCCACCGCACCTCCCTTCCTAAATCCATTCTGGTTTCTCCCCCAACCTTCTGGAGCAGATTTGGGGATGACACAGGTGCATTTGTGAGGAGGGGTAAAGTCCTGTTATTCAGTTGAATACCATCCATAAATGACTATGGGCCAACCACTGAGTGGTATCATTGCCCTGAGCTTCTGTGGGAGGAAGGGCAGGATATAAATTTAGCAATAAACCAAGTTTTACCTAGACTAGGCCTGCTGAAATGAATGCACATGACTGAGTTTAGTCGATTAATCTCTGAATAAAACTTTTTTGACTACCATCCACTGTCTCTCTCATCCCGACCTAGCTAAGAGGGTTGTTGTGAGGGGGAAATAGTGAGGGGTCGCTATATATGGCAGCCAGAGCCCCTTGTTAGAAGAGTGAGGCACAAATGACATAGGTAATAACCACTGACTACCACTGTGTGCGTTTGGTTTTTACACTAATGCGAAAGGTGTTTGCGTCAAACGCAGATTGCCCGGCAGTTCAGGTTTTTGGCTGGATTGTCCCCTAACAACACCCTTTGTGAAACTGGCACCTGCCCCTCCTTTTTCCTGGTGAGGTATAATTGGACTTTGTTTACCAGCGAATCAAGAGCTCCATTGTAAAAAGATGACGGGGTCTAACTGGGAAGAAAACTCTGGCAAGTATTATTTGTCAGTTCTCTGGTGTGAAGTTTCCTGTCATGTTTTTCCCCTCAAGGAACTGGATGGGGTCCAACCAGGACTCATTCCTGCTGTACCCTTTTCATGAAGAGATTCTTGTTCAGAGATGAAAATGTAAAGGGGAAGACGGGGAAAGAACAAAACCGGCTTCTCTCTCCTGCCCCACAATCCTTGATAATAACTCTGCTTAAGTAACATGAAGAGCCTGACAGGAGCAAAACATACAGGGAAGCGAAGAACAAGGCTGGGAAACTTGATTGCCTGGTGCACCCATGTTTGACTTTGGAGGCACCATGGACTCTAAAGTCCATTCCTCAGAGGCACAGTGGACTCTGTGTGGTCAAGTGTCAGTAAGCTTGTGGACTGACATCACATTACACTGAATGCACATGTGAATCTCAAGAAGGGTGTAAACAATAAGAGGCTTCACCCAGGAATGGCTTTGATCCTCTTCTCTTCTTTTCCCAGCAGCTACTGAGTCCATTCCTCAGAGGCACAGTGGACTCTGTGTGGTCAAGTGTCAGTAACAGCAGGAGAGAGGAACAGGTAAACAAAAGAGGCATACGCCACCTCACTCCCCATTGCCAGTTAAGAAGACCCATTGTTGGGCCTCTTGTCAGAGGGTCTCCATAATCTTGGGACTGGGCCTCCTCTGAGTTTGAAGCATGCCACACATAACTCAGGCCATTTGAACAGCTTGGACAAAGCCCTTTTCAACTTAGCTGGAGTGAAACCCTTGTCACTGCTGCCACCAGGGCTGCTCCCACATCCCACCCAGAAGCATAGAGTTGTAGAGCTGGAAAAGACTCCTATCCAACCCCCTGCAATGCAGGAATCTCAACACGTGGTCCCCCATCCGATTCAAAATCATACCGGACCCTGCTCAGCTTTGCAAATGTGCTAGAAGTTTTATTGCTGCATCACTGATGTTCTGCCCATGTGGTTCAGCTTTAAAGCCAAAGTGCCGCACACAGGGATGGAAGGATCTTCAGTTTCAATTCTCTCTGTTTTTCATTTTTCCAGTCTCAAATTCTCTTCCCCACAATTTGCAGGAATTCATGATTTTTTAAATAACAAAATTCTCCTGAAAATTCACCAGAACTTTAGTGCAAAATTCTCCTGGTAAGCATATTTTAGATGCAGTTTTTACAAATGTACATGTTTTTGCAAGTGATTTCCCCTAATAGAATGCCTTTTTATATACTATTTTCACCAATATCTTCATTTTTAGGTACACTTCCCCTAATGTATTTGTTACCTTGGTTGGTTGGAGAATGGCATCACATAATTCATATAAGTGTGAATTTTGAAAGGTAGCTGGTGTTTTGGTTCACATATTGTTTCAGAATGTGCAGATTTTCTAGATTCAGTTTTAAATGCATCCTGAATCTAATTTCTCCATACTCCATCCCTAGTCATACATAATGGAAGGGGGCATCTCTTGTTGCATTATCTGGACAATATGTGCAGCTCCTCCATTTATACTGGTATGGATGTCAAGTGAGGCTATGGCCATTCCTTAGGGTTTTGCTTTAAAATAAAAAAGCAAATAGCTAAGGATGTTTCCTCAGTGTATGCTGATGACTACAGTGCGTTCCTCCAGGGGTTTGTGAAGATCAGTGTGTAGCAGGCACTGAGGAGCCAGCGTGGTGTAGTGGTTAAGAACAGTGGACTCGTAATCTGGTGAACCGGGTTCGATTCCCTGCTCCTCAACATGCAGCTGCTGGGTGACCTTGGCCTAGTCACACTTCTCTGAAGTCTCTCAGCCTCACTCACCTCACAGAGTGTTTGTTGTAGGGGAGGAAGGGAAAGGAGATTGTTAGCCACTTTGAGACTCCTTAAGGGGAATGAAAGGTATCAAGTCCAAGCTCCTCCTCTTCATCTTTCTCTTCTTCTTCTTCTTCATCATCATCATTCAGTAAAGGGTCTAAGAATGTAGCTTCACTTTACTTGGCTGCCATTGCAACACACTGATGCATGTGTTGCACCATTCATGCACCATTGCAGAAATTATGGAAGTGGTTCTGGAAACCAAGAACAGTTTATGCCACATCCCTGGGAGGGTATTTATTCCACTTCCAGGTTTTATTGCAGGAAAGTAATTTTCATATACAGTAGCTCAGTTCTTTGTGGTGTTCCTTGTGTGTCTGAACAGATACCTTATAGAACTTTTGCTACATCCTCGGGAGTGGGAAGGGCTCTATGGAGTAATTATTCTGCTGCACCTTGACATTTTACCTGCAAGGAGGAGCAGAACATTCCAGGAAGAGGAGGGACAATGCTGGTTCAACCAGCACTCCCCTTTGTTTGATCTTGCCTGCCCCAATCTCTGGTACAACTAGGTGAACTCCCATCCCAGAAATAATCCATCCCTATAGAATAGTTGTGCTTGATGTCTGCTGGACCATCCAGAAATAGCCCAGGAGACTGAGATGACAAGGCAGAAATCTGTTGGGTTGACCCTAGTGTGTCAAAGTGGGCTGGTAGTATTATTACAGGGGCATGCCAGGTCTTAGTCTCAGTCAAGTAAGGTAAGGGGATCTTCCTCAATGAGTCTGTCTGGTGGATGCAGACTCCCCATTGCACTTAGTATGTCTGTGTGCCTTACAATATGTAGACTCATCTGAGAACAATTCACTGTTTAAGCATCACATTGTCTAATAATTGTATTTGTCAGCCGTAGAAAATGGAGTGGCATACATACTTCTATGAATCAATGAGGTGAAAACACATACAACCTATCAACTTTCTCACACAAGAAGTCCTTGTAAAAAATCTTCTGTGCTTGGTGTCCCTAGAGCAGGGTTTCCCAAACTTGGGTCTCCAGCTGTTTCTGGACTACAATTCCCATCATCCCTCACTAGCAGGACCAGTGGTCAGGGATGATGGGAATTGTAGTCCAAAGCCAGGTGGAGACCCAAGTTTGGGAAACTCTGCCCTAAAGGGACTGGGAGTCACTTGTATGTTGTGACATTGTTCCTTCTCAAACAGGACAGGTAGAGATACAAATTAGGAAGGTTGTGTGCTTTGCTTTCAGAAAGTATGGTAATCTATTTGAAGCAGTCCTCTGTTTGAAGGGCTGTCCAATCCAAGTGCAATTTAAGATAAAATAAGATGATTTATTATGTTGTTTATATCTGTTGGAAGACACCCAGAGTTGTAGGGGAGGAAGTGGCTAGGGCAACCCAGGCAGATTGGTGGGGGTATTATTATTATTATTAGGACCCATCAGAAGGGAGAGAGCATGTGCCTTGAAGTTGCCCGTCTAGAATTAGCACCTGGACAGCAAAAAAACTGGTCACAGTCTTCTCCACAATGGTGAGACATATTGCATTTAATTTAATTTATAGCAATTAAGTTTTCCTGCATATAAATCAACACACGTGAATTTGCTGCAAATCGGTGTCCTCTTTTCAGTTTCCCTTTTTGATTTGGTGTAAGTGGCCACCCTAAATGCACTTCTTGCAATGTGTTAATCTGAGGCCCCAGCAGCAGACCCACCCTAAGCTACATGACTGCTCAGGAGGACCACACAAGCAGTTTCTTTCCGTTCACAAGCTACTTCCCTGCGTCAGGTAATCTTCTCTGAGCATCACTGCATTTAGCCCAAGTTCAGCTTAATTGGACTGATCTTGTAACTCGAACATGAAACTGTCTTTTGTCTTATTGTCTTGAGACTCTCCAGTGTCATGAGTTATCTGTCTTCCCAGCTTAGGCTTGTACACAGCAGCTGCCTCTCCTTCCCCCCATTTTTTCATACCACACCTTTAAGGCTGTGGCACCCATTTATTACTTCTTAATCAACTGTCTGGGATGGTTACTCATTGCCGATCAATGCAAGGCACTCCCTTCTCCCCCAGGGCTGAGCACATTTCCTTCACAGTCCTGTACTCCAAGCCCAAGGAACAAGAGGCAGGGGTGGGAACGAAACCCAACTCTTCTGCATGACAATGCAAAGTATTATACCCTGGGGCTTAGCACTGGCTTCCCTCTCCTTACCAGCCCCTGAGCTTCTTTCAGGGTTTGAAAGGCAAGACAATAATGGCAATCAAAGTCATGTCTTCTGCGTGAAATTTCAGGCGGTCCTGCCCATCAGCTCAAAGCCAGGATCCATGGAACTTGGAACTGTTCTTGCACTCAGGAAGGCAATGAAAACAGAGTCCAGAGAGCACTTTGAAAAATGATGTCCGTAACTGATCTCTCATTCCTGATTTGTTTTGTTGCATATTTGTCAAAAGGTCTTCGTCAACACAAAGGTTTTTGTTTGGTTTGAAAACTGGAAATAAGAAGGGACTAACACGATCAGATCACAGAAGGGCCATAGCGCAGATAACATCTGCTTTGCACCCAGGAGGTCCCAAGTTAAACCTCTGGCATCTCTAGGTAGGGAAGGGATAGAGATACACAGACCAATGGTCTGACTCAATATGAGGGAGCTTCCTCCATTTGTTAGACTAGCATCCTGATTCTAACAGTAGGACACCCCCAGCAGAGGGTGAAGGCAACCATCTCTCTCGGCTCCTCATCACCCACATATGGTATTCAGAGGAGCAAGGGAGTCCTGCAAGAAAGTTCTGCAATATATGCCCACTTCCTAATAGGGTTGTAGCCAACCACCTAAACCTTTCCCCAGCAGACTGTTCCATTCCTACCCTTTCCCAGTTTTCCATTTTGTTTTCAGACTGACATTCTCTGGCTACGGAACATGTTCAGACCTCATTGGCTTCTGCAAATACCAGGGTTTTGGAGCAAACATTTGCAATGTGGAGGGCACCTGTTCAGCTTGCCATGCCCTGTAAAATCTCTACAACTATCATAGGAAATAGTCTTAATTCAGTATTATATAAATATGTGCATCCTAACCAAACAAGGTTGATTTGGAACAGGCAAATTTCAAAGAGTCTTCATATACAGTATAGTAGTTGATAAGATTAACAGTTGTAACGTGCTTTCTAACCAACATAGATTTCATAGAGCAAATAACAAAGTTTGCTGCCAGAGTTACAAAGGGGAAACACTGAAAGCTTAAGACTAGCATTCAATCCATGCTGCCTCTGAAACACAGCTAAGTGTTCCTACATTTGTGGTCCCTTCCAATGATCACATTAAGTAACCCCTCAAAAATTGTTTGGTTCAGGACACAGTATTGATGGCCATCAGTCCTAGTAGGAAACATTGTTTACTAGGTGGTTGTCCGAGCTTCTATCTACAGCATGCCAAGGGAGTTCATATTTATGTGCATTCTTTGCATCGGTATCGTCCATACTATCTACCTAGCGTCATAGGAGTGGAATGCTGTCAGCCTGCTATAACCCAAGTGTTTCTGGGAAGGAGCTAAAATGCAAAACTCTATCCTTCTTTTTAATGCTTACCTTGAAAACTCTGTACCTGAAGGATTATCTGTTTCCATATCAGAATGTCCAAACACCACAATTGTCTTTTTAGGCACCCTTCCATGGCCCCTGCCAACTCAGGTGAGGTGAGCAGCACTGCATTGAGCTTCTAGATCAGGGGTGGTTAACCTGTGGCCCTACAGATGTTGCTGCACCCCATCTCCCATCATTCCTGGTCATTGGCTGTGGCGGATGTGAGTTGGAGTCCAACAACATCTGGAGGGCCACACATTTGCCATCCCTATTCTAGATGGTGATGTCCCAGTTTTTCCCACGGAGCTTCCCTGATGAAGACTGACTGAACTTCAGGGGCACAGGAGACCACCAAATGTGCTCCATCAGAAGATCTCGGAGGAGGTGGAGATTGAGTCCTTAAGGTGCTTTGAAACCAAGTTATTCAGAGCTTTGTGAATTAACACGAGAACCTTTAAATTGGCTCAGGAGCAAATGGGAAACCAGTGCAGTGGAGAAACATGTTTCCAGTAAGCTGCTCCTGTGAACAGTCTAGTTGCAGCTTTCAGACCAGATACAAGGAATATATAGCATGCTACTTGGGTGACCAAGAAACAAAACCTAGAAAAGAGGGTATGCTTTGTAGGAAAAAAGGAAGGACAATGGAGCAATCATTCAATCCCTCAATCACTTTAATTAAGACAAATGAACTGTAACCAGCAAAAATATTGGGGAAGACGAGCAAAAACCTGCTGGCAGGTGTCAGGTTCCCCTGTCTCCATCATTGTCCCCAAGCATGCCCCTTCTTGTTCCCCCACAGCATCAAGGACAAGCTGCTGTAAAATAAAGTAGTTGACTTGGGATGGAGTGCAGTGAGAACAAAACCTATCCCTGGTTCTGATCCTGGATGATTCAGCCCTCATCAAGTAAGGGCAGTGAGACTCTAGTAGAGAAGGGATAAATGCATCCATCTATTTCTAGTCTATGTCAGTTTTGGATATGTTAGTTCCTATGTAAGTCCACTCTAGTCTGTTTCTGCATTAAACTGTGGTTTAAAAAGGTAAAGGGGCCCCTGACCATTAGGTCCAGTTGTGGCCGTCTCTGGGGTTGTGATGCTCATCTCGCTTTATTGGCAGAGGGAAATGGCATACAGCTTCCGGGTCATGTGGCCAGCATGACTAAGCTGCTTCTGGCGAACCAGAGCAGCGCACGGAAATGCCATTTACCTTCCCACTGGAGTGGTACCTATTTATCTACTTGCACTTTGATGTGGTTTCGAACTGCTAGGTTGGCAGGAACAGGGACCGAGCAACGGGAGCTCACCCCATCGCGGGGATTCGAACCGCCGCCCTTCTGATTGGCAAGTCCTAGGCTCTGTGGTGTAACCCACAGCGCCACCCGCATCCCTAAAATGGTGGTTTACTTTCTTTTAAAAAACAAACTCCTTCACACCAATATGAATTTAAATATCCATTTTATCTCAGTGTACACGTTTCTAAATGTACTCCATCCTAAAACATGAATATTTAGTGCATTTTTTTTAGCTGAGAAGTGCACTGCAAAATGCAGAGAAGTGTGAAATCTGAAGAAAAGTATTTGTCCAATAATGTACAGATCAAGTCAGTTCACATCTGAGTTTATGGGAATGGGATTTCTCCAGCATCCCTGCTGCAGAGAGACACATTACACTCAAACAGGAGACCTTTCAATGTATGGGCACTCTTTCTGCAAACACCCATCTCCCCTGCCTGTCACAGTGAAGGATGTTTTTCTAGTATCTCCTAAACTCTTTATCACTGATATCAGAACCAGGAAGATGGGGCATGTTATGTACATTTCTAAATTTCAAGGGAAAATAACCTCTTGGAGTTCATTCAGGTCAGGAGTCATGATGACCTGTCCAACTATGAAGCAAAGACTGTGCGATTGTATCAGTGCTTTTGTACACCAAGGGAGCACTTTTTATGTGCATTCTTTACATCAGTCTCTTCTCTCTTATCAGTCGGGTATAGGGCTTGTTTTCCCTCTTTAGTTCAATGGCGAAACCCTCTTCCTGAGCCCTTGCCCAAATACATATATATTCTATCCATTCTCCACTGTCCACATGGTCCCACTTCACCTGTGTGTGCAGACAGATTGGGCCAGATGTTGGTAGAAAATCTGAAATCAACGCTAATCCTTCAATCTATCCAAATTAAGTCTATTTTATTTCTGCTGGGTTTTAAGTTCTTTTTTTGGTCTTTTTAAAGATTATGTGTATTATGTGCATTAAACATTCAGGAAAACTGACAGTAAGAGCTGTTCAGCAGTGGAACAGACTCCCACGAGAGGTGATGGACTCTCCTTCCTTGGAGATTTTTAAGCAGAGGTTGGATGGCCATCTGTCATGGATGCTTTAGCTGAGATTCCATGGCACTATATTGGATACAGAAGGACCAGCAACTAGAGATCTGGGCTCTCTCTTAATACAAAATACTTCCATACCAAGGCTTCACTTGGCAACCAAACTTTGGTATTTTGAAACATGAACAATCTTCCTAGGCAATCTCAGGTAGGGATGGGCCAATTTGTCAGTTACTGTTTCTCTTGGTTTCTATTTTTCCAGCCTTAAGTTATCCATAATTCCACATGAATTTGCATTTTTTTGAAAAAATCCTCATGAAATTTCATCAGCATTTCAATGTGAATCCCTTGTATTCTATTTCACTTAATAAACAGAAGTTTGCAAAGTAACTTTCTCTAATACATGCATTTCATTGTCACTAATATATGCATCTATGTGCATTTTTGTATACCTGTTACTTGGCTGGAAAACTGCATTGCAAAACTCAGAGAGGTACGAATGTCAAAGGATGCCTGTACTTCAATTTGCACCTTGTTGCAGAAAGTGTGACTAAGGGGAGACAACTTTAAATGTGAACTGAATTGAATTTACCTCTCATCCCCAGCCCCGGGCTGCGTGCACCATAACACTCCAGCCAAACTTTACTAAGGCATTAACAAATGAGGTCACATCTGTCTTATCCATGAAGTGTCATTGAAGACAGCGAAAAGCACTCCTAGCCACAGCCACCCCCTGAGCATCTTTATGCAACTTGTTTTAATAAAAGATGCCAGGTTTCTGAAACAAGGGACTCTGGCAACTTGTTGGCCTTTTAATGTTATACCCAGGGCTTTTTTCAGGTGGAACTCACTGGAACTCAGTTCTGGCACCTCTCAGGTGGGCGCCATTGCCATGATAAGAGAAGAAGGGAGGCAATCATGGTGAGTTCCAACACCTCTTTTTCTAGGAAAATAGCACTGGTCATACCACCCTGATTTGATCATCGCAGTGTTTTTCTTTTGTTCGACAAGGTCTTGGCAGGTATTACTCAGCATGACCTGCAGCGCTTCATGGCAATAGGAAAGGTGATAGACAAGCAGTCCTTGAAATTGACAGGAACTGACCAGAAAGTCTCAGTTAAAATCCCTCTTCCTTGTCTGTTGATTCCTCATATTTGCAAGTTGTGGATCTGCTTTACAAATAGGAAGGACAGAAATGGAGCTGGGAAGGGGGTAGGGGTCGGGAGAGGGCAATGGTGACATTTCTGGAACAGCACAGAGGTCAAGCACAAGCCACGGCCACAAACTACATACCCAAAGTATCACAATGTTCAAAAGTTATCAGCAAACCCAAGGTTGGGCGCTTCTCGACCGTATAAGTTAAGAGCAGCTGTTTGTTTAGAATCGATTGACTGTTTGCCAATATGCACAGAAGACTTTGTGTTCCCTTAACTGGAAATTCCGCTAGCTCTCCCTGTCACACATTACTAATATTTAAGGGCTCATCCATAGGGTCTTTTGTGCTGTGTTTCTAAGCACAGGTCAGGGCTTTAAAGCTCCATGTCCAAGTGGGTTTCTTTTTTGTCCTAGCGTTTTCCCTTGGAAAACCCATGGTTTATTGCTGAATCAGAGCAAACAGCAATTGAGTTTTCTGTGGGCGGCCATTTGCTCCAATTCAGAGGTAAAACATGGGTTTTGCTCAGCCAGGACAAAAAACAATCAAACCTGCTCAGACACAGAACTTTAAAGCATGGACCTGCACCTAGAAAGTGTGGTGCAAAAGGAAGTCTGGATGAGCCGTAAGAGACCAGCTGCCAACATTATGACAAAGGAGTGTGGCTCTATGGAAGCACCACCAGCTCAGGTGAAGGATGAGTTGTGCTCAGTGCTATTTTGCTAGAAAAAGAGGCATCGGAACCCACCCCAAACACCTCCCTTGTTCTCTTGTAATGGCAATGGTGCCAAAACAGAGTTCCGGCAAGTTCCGGCTGGAAAAAAAGCCCCAGTTGTGCTTCTTGTTTTTATGCGTTCAGAGTACTCAAAATGGTTGAGCTTCTGTTTTGCAGAATCTCAAAAACAAGTTTTGAGCTATTTTAAAGAAAATTTGCCAAAATCTACACTTTCAAAACATGTTACTTTTCAGTGTTTTCCAGCCAGGTGCTGTTTATGACGGCTGAATCCTGGCTATCTCTGGGAAATTCCAGATGTATGGCAACCCTAACAAAGATCACACTCTTTCTGTCTGTTAGGCTAGTGGGCAGGGTGCTTTTTTAAGAAGCTTAATTGCTTCATGGTAAGAGAATCTCTCTCTCTCTCTCTCTCTCTCTCTCTCTCTCTCTCTCTCTGTGTGTGTGTGTGTGTGTAAGAGAGAGCAAACATTTAAAGCAGTATTATATCATCCAAGTTGGTGGCCACTGCCACCTCTTGTGGGAGTGAAATCCTAAGTTTAAGTGCACGCTGCGTGAAGAAACACTTTCTTTTGTCTGTCCTGAATCATACAACATTCCCCTTCATCAGTTATTGTGAGAGAAGGAAAGCTTTTCTCTATCTCCTTTCCTCACACCATGCATAGGTTTTTTTTGTTCCTTTACCCCAACCCACCTGTGAAAAGCGCAGGAAGCCTGCATGCTTCAGAATCTACATGGCCTGTTTTCTCTTTCCCCCACTTTGGATAAGAACTTCCTTTCCAAATTCTCCTCCCTGCTTTTGTATCTAGTTCCATTGGTACAAGGAGCAGGAGAAAGAGGGAAAGCAGGTTTGTTTAATCTCTAGCATAACTAATTGTGATGTATTGGGCTTCAATTCCACATTGCAATTTGATGCTAGCACTAATCCTTCAGAGGGATGCAAATCTGATGCTGACGGCTGTCAGCAGTTCAAGCAAGCATTTGTAAGGAGGCTTCCTACAAGGTTGTGGAGGGTCTTAGAGGGTTGTGGTGTCCCTCCTACTTTGGTTGCCTTCCCCCATGAGTCCTGTTGGGCAACAGTGGTGCTTGAGGAGACACTCAGAAGCTTGGAATCACTGTCATTTGAATTTACCACAATGCCCTGGAATGATACTCCTCTGTGGATGTGTGGCGTTTGCCCTCTTAGGTGACATCATGCTGGGTCATAAGGAAAGGGTTAAATGAGTGTGAAGTGACTGGCCAGTGGGAACCCAAGGGGAGGAGTTAGAGTTAGAGTTGGAGTTGTTTGGGAGTCAGTCAGGTGTTAGAGAAGGGAGAGTGAGGATAAGTCTGTGGGTTGGAATAGTTTGATGTGAGAGAGTGAGAGAATCTGTTAAGAGGAGTCAGATAGACAGTTGGGATAATCAGTTAGAAGTTATTAGGAAGGTATAGGCTGGTAAAGAAACTAAGATTAAGAAACTGACAAGAAAAATTATCTGAAACCATAGACTTGTTAATGCTTATAGAATAAACTTGTTTATTTAGATTAATGTTAACAACTGTCTGGACTCCGTGTGTACCCGAGAGAAACGGGTTGGTGGCAGCAGGGAAGCAATCACAGTGGTGGCACAGGGATCAATAGACCATCAAACGTCCGGGGACCCTGTGTGATCGCCACAGGGTGCTCTGAGGCATTGTGGGAAATCTAAATTGTGGTGACTCTAAGCTGCCTCACACTCACTGGAGCGCCAGATATAGTCGCCCAAGGCAGTGGACCTGACAAGGGTGTTAGGCCGTGACAGCTGCCCAGGGATACCAGGTGCCGATACCAGTCCGATTGGCTACCCTTACTACACTTTCTGTAGAAAGTATGCATATGAATTATTGCAAATAAATAAATAATAGGCAGTTATAACAAAATATGGATGTTAAAGGTATGCTCTTCAGAACGTAAGGCTCTGGTGTCTGTGTCTTGAGCTAGTGAACTGTAGTAAGCAGAGTATTATGTTCTGTTCTAGCTACCTGGTATCCAATATAAGCACCCTCAAGGCAGCTCCCAAACAAATAAGAGAATTATGAACAAATCTAATAAGCATGTCCTTACAAGAGAAAACGGCAGCATTACATGGAAGTTCAGAGTTCAAGCTTTGGGTTCTCTGGTACAGGGAAATCTGTGGCAGAGGTCTGCTTCACAATTCTCAAATCCCATAAGAAGCAACCTATAGGATGAAGAGCACAGAGGCTCTCTCTGTTTTGGTTTAGCCAGTTACAAGGCCAATGGTGGACTGCCTGCTACTTACCATGCGGGTGAAAAAGCCCTAATAGCATCTTGCTTCTGTCTTGCGATCATGGAACTTTGTTTGATCTGTGACTTGGCAATTATAATCTTGCCCTATGCGGTTCAGATACTGTCCCTTGGAAACACTAACAAATGTGTTTGTTTGTTAGATTGTTTGTTTTCAGAGCCGTAGAGCAGTGTTTCTCAGCATCGTCTACATTTGTGACAAAATCACACCATCATTTCAGTATTTGCAGGGCGTATCTGAAATTTCAGAAGGACTTGATGCAACTTTTCGGAGTAAGAAAGGTGAACACATAGGCAACATTTCACAATGTTGCTAAGCACACCCTAATCCTGTGGTACTCAAAGGGTGTGGCAGGAGAGAATGGTAAGTGTGGCAGAAAGATTCAAGATGATCAAAGAAGCATTTAAACCTTTTAATATAGTATAGTATAGTATAGTATAGTATAGTATAGTATAGTATAGTATCAAAATATTTTTTATTTATTTGCAGAATATGGATATGCAGTGGTACCTCGATTTTTGAATGTAATCCATTCCGGAAGACCGTTCAAAAACCAAAAACTCAATACAGAAGCCTCAGTACAGAAAACTCAATACGGAAGCCATGTGGCATGTTCGGCTTCCGAGGCGTGTTCAATAACCAAACATTTACTTCCGGGTTTACAGTGTTCAAGTTTCGAAACATTCGTCAAACGTTCAAAAATCGAGGTACCACTGTATTTTCAAAATGAGAGCAAGAGCATCAAGTGTGTTCTTATGTAGCTGCATTGTTTCATACTTTCTGGGTGTCCCATGATCATACACAACTCCCTAAACAATACCCCAGCCCAAGAGTCTGTTCATCAGCTTCAACTTTTGTAGCTGGAGTCAGTCAGGACCCTTCCCTCCAGGCCAGGTACAAAAAGCCCAGCAAGGCGGGGGGCAGGTCTTCCAGGAATCTTGGGCAAGAAATGTTTGTAAGGTATGAATGGAAGATATTGTTCCAGGTAAACACAGATTCCTGGAAACTCCTGGTGTCTGTGTCATACACAGTGGGAACTGCCACTCCTGTGCTGGCAGTGGTGGCAAAGCAGTGACAACAATGGCACTGATTTCCAGTGAGATATTGGGAGATTTCGCCAGAAATTGGTATTAATGCAGACACCAATTCTCTGCCAGTGGCAGAGGTGATGGGGTGGATAGGGCACCCACAGAGGGGGTGTCTCAGGGGCTCATGCCATCTGAGGTAGCTGCTTCAGCCCATCTCTTGGGTGGGCCTGGCCTTTGCATGAGGCATCTGATCATTGTGAATTTGGGTCCAAATGAGCTTGAGTTGCCTCTCCCCAATTAACATGCAGGTTGAAGCTCAATTATCTACCTCTGTTCATACTTCATTATTGTATTTTTTTACTGGGTTGTAAATTGCTTCAGGGCTTTCAAAAGTGGGAAGCAATATAAAAACAGTTTAAACTGATCTTACTAAATTAAAATCAAGATTCCTGAATATTCTCACCCCATTCTTGGTGCAAAAAAGTATCTTTTTTTTAAAATAAAAAAAAATGTTAAAATGCAGTCATACCTCGGAAGTCGAACGAAATCTGTTCTGGAAGTCCATTTGACTTCCAAAACGTTCAGGAGCCAAGGAAGCTCCTGCAACCAATTGGAAGCTGTGGAAGTCGCAACGGACGTTCAGGTTCCAAAGAACGTTCGCAAACCGGAACAATCACTTCCGGGTTTGCGGCGTTCGGGAGCCAAAATGTTTGACTTGCAAAGCGTTCGACTTCCGAGGTATGACTGTATGCTAAAGTTGTGCATTTATCACTCTTTATGCATTCTTTTATTTATTTTGTATTTCTAACTGATATATGCAATGTATTGTAAAGTAAATGCGAATTTAATGCAGATTGTGTAATGTGGGCCTGGGATATCCAGACATCTGAGTGAACACATGCCAAAGTGATATTGGCTGGAAACAGACTGACTTATCCATCATTTAGACCAAAGGCAATCCTAATATAATCAGCTGTCTATGAAGAATTTGTTGCAGCCCTTCAACCTGTCCTAGACTAGAAAAAGGGGATTGGTCTGCAAGAAACATATTGCATCCTGTGCATGAGAATTTCTTTGTCCCTGCAGTGTTTTTGTCTTCTTTGCTGCTGATTAAGTCATATTGTCATCAGTTGTCCGACTGAGAAAAGGCTCAGCCAACCTCCAGCAGCACTTCTGAGTTATTGTTTTTAAAGTTTGCCAACACAAGATCATAAAGAGAAGGAACATCCCCACACACATATTAACTGGGGCACTGTGCAATTTCTGATAGCCTTTCATTGCCAAGTTGGTTGCAGTGCTGAAGAAGTTATATAATTGCCCTGTTGCAGGGATGGGAAACCTGTGGCCTCAGTCAGCATGGCCAATGCTGAAGGGTGATGGGATTTGT
Source organism: Podarcis cretensis (assembly GCF_951804945.1). NCBI lineage: Eukaryota > Metazoa > Chordata > Lepidosauria > Squamata > Lacertidae > Podarcis > Podarcis cretensis. The sequence goes on from NC_137175.1 coordinate 19,773,080, forward strand.
AGTCCCACCTCAACTCTACTGGAGTCCCAAGTCCTGATTTTTTTCAATGCACACAAACCAGAGGTGCCAACTTGAGTAAAATATTGGGGAGGGTGTGTGTGAGGCAGGTAAGCCCCACCTCACATAATAGATCACGTGACACGGTGCACGCACACCAATTGAATGGCAATGCCCATTAACTTTACGGGGAGGCCTTCCTCCTCAAATATTTTATTGAGGGGCCCCCTGAAGACTCCTCAGCCCCTAGGAGTTGGCTCCTATGTGCACAACTCTAAATGTCCCTTTAAATGTTTATAGTTGTTGTCCCATTCTGACCTTCCAGCTATGTTGCCATGTGCTGGACACACCTACATGCTGCAATCAATACCAATAGCTTAATAGGTGACTTCTACTAGACATTAGCATGGACTGGTTAAAAGCAATGGTTTCTGAGAATCTGTTTCCCTTCTCTTCCAGTAAGAATTGTTGCAACACTTAATCTCCCTTGTAGGCTCATGGAGATAGGGAGATAAGATAACTCTCATTGTTCTGTTTGCTTGGGAGCTTTATTTTACACCTACAGAGCAGTAAGAGCACCACATGTCAGCTTGCAAGCATATGAAGCTCATTGCATCTCCATTCACACTCCTGAGTGCCGAACTTTGGTTGAGAGAGTTTGAGGAGACAGTAGAGGTCTATATCGTCCTCTTTCAACAAGTCTTCTAAGTGAAGATCTTGATATCAGTCAGTATCTGCATTGGATGTAAAATTGCTCTGTCTTTATATGTGCAATTACTTTTAATTGTTTTTATGTATGCAATTGTTTTAACTGTTTTTAGATACTCAGTTGCATGATATATGTTTTTATTGCATTGTGAAATAACTTCAAGATGTTTCTTAGTGTAGCACCCTGCTTGTGGTTAACGCTTAGCTGGAATGAAATATTCAACGCAGCAATAGAGAAATTAAAATAATAATTTATTTGTCAGACAAATAAATGAGAGGCACAGTGGTATATGGTTACCAAGCTCTGGCCTGGCCTCCTGCCATTCTGGCCAGCACTTATATTTCCTTAATCCAGCCCCCTTGCTCCTCCTGTGGCTGCCTCTGTCCAATCAGCCTGGTTGAAATTCCTATTGGCTGTTTGCTAGAACCAATCACAAAAGATACACCCATTTCCTCTTGCCCTTTTATGGGAATCAAAAAGATATATATTCTTCTATCTATAAATGACAAATAAGTAGTAATATATCTTACATGTGTCTCAACAAGGAACCTTAATTACCAGCTCACCTCGCCCTATTGCCCTCCAAAACAAATGGTTTAATCTTAAATTTTTATCTTAAACAGATGTCAAGGATCTTGAGTTCACATCATCATTGAAAGATCTCCTTCTCTTGAAGGTCTTTTAAACAAAGTCCTGACAACCATATGTGTGCTCTAATGATGTTTCCTGCTTGGCAGGGGGGCTGGGCTGGTGGCTGATGGCCCCTGTGATCTCTTCCAACTATATGAAATAAGAATCTAGCATAAGGATTTAACATTTCTTAGCTTCTAATTCCTTTGCATAATTACATTTAAGCCAATATATTTAATACATAACATAGATAGCCTTTTAGAAGAATAAACCTTTTCAAAGTAAAAAAGGAAGGAACATTTTACAGCCTCAAAATAAGATAGAAAGAAAACCTCTTCTCCAGCCAAGCCAGTTGCCTTTTTCACTGCTCTTGACCTTTCAACCTTAGGAAAATATGGCTCAAGTTTAATGGGAGGCACATGGTTTTATTTTACTATTTACCCACTCTTAATTATGTTTATCTCTTTTTTTTATCTTCTGTAATATGTAGGGTCAGTGTAACCTTGGCTGTCAGCCTGTAATTCCCTTTTTACGACTTTGAGAATTGTTTTCTGCTATAAATCAGGGGGCCCCCTTGTCCAGGAGAATAAACATCTTGCCAAGGTTCTTAGGCAGCTGGTCTTCTGCCTGGCATGAACATTTGAAAATCTTTAAGCTCATTTTAAAATACAGGCCCTGATCAAGCCTTAATAAAAATGCAGGCTATGATTAGATGCCTCATTAGGAAGCTATTCATTCATTCATTCATTCATTCATTCAAAACAACTAGATTTGCCATTGCTTCAGCCTGCAGTATGGTCTCCTCCCCACCCCCCTTTTCTCTTTTATTGAAGAAGAGCAGGGTATATTAATGCCATCACCACCACAGAGGTGTCTGTGGAGGGGATGTATTCATTGAAAATGTCTAGTAAACCAGATCAGTAGTTGGGTTCCTATTGAGGGTATTTGGTGAGCCAACATGACAGTGATAAGGGATTGAAGACTGGAGTGATCATTCTGTGATTTTATGGCAGTGGAAGAAGCTGTATTGTAACTTTTGAATAAATGTGTTGTAATAATAATAATAATAATAATAATAATAATAATACTCCAAGTCATGCCAGAAGAATTTCATTTTTGATAGCGTTAGGAGCTTGTTGGATCAAGGGAATGCTGTGGTCATAGTGTATCTTAATTTCACCATTTTTTATTCCTGCATCGTAGCGGGTTGGACTAGATGACCCTCAGGGTCCCTTCCAACTCTACACTTCTATGATTCTATGTCAGTGGGATGGACTACCTCAGAAAGTGGTGGGTTTTCCTTCACTTGAAGTTCTTAAACAGAGTTTGGATGGCCATCTGCCAGAGGTTCTTTAATTGTGATTCCGTTTCTCCAACTTCCCTGGGCATAGCTGAGAAAGCGCAGGCTGTCCTTTCTTTTAACGTCATTTTAAAACTTGCTACCAGAGTCACAGAAAATAAATGCATATAAATATAGCACAGTTGTGAAATGCTGGACTCTTTTGGCAGAAAGGAAATGTCCCCCCCCCCCGCCTTAAGGGAAGCACATGCCTGGAAGGGGTTAATGCAGTTTACAGCTGGAGAAGCGAGCACAGCCAAGAAACAACAGAGGACACCGCAAACCATGGGACCAGCTGGAGCCTGCTGGAATCTCATTCATGTTGGCAATCATTCCTGAGGTCTCGGGCTCTGACATCACTGCGTTTTGCGTCACGATGGAATGCCTCCAGCCACTTGTCCTATCTCATCTCTCCCCCCTCCCCCGCTTTTTCAGTCGACACAGTCACTGGCTCCACTTTGTAAACGCTATTGTTCTGAGAACGGGATCAACTCTGCAGACACCCACAGACTCAGTTAATGCTTTTGCAGAGAGACTAAGTCAGTTCAGACATCAACCCAAGCCACAGATTGATTGGCCCACACTGAATGAGGACAACTGGGCTTCTCTGGTCCATATTCTGATAACCCTCCTCTTTGCATTATGGCAATGCATTGCCTATGGGGGGCTGTCTTTAAAGGTGGCCTGGAAACTTAAGCTGATGCAGAACATGGTAGTGAGATTGTTAACTAGGACACATGGACATAGCTGGGGGGGGGCAGCTGCCCCCCTAGATCCACAAAAATTATCGAAAAGCATTGAAAGTACTCAATAAATTGAGGTTCTGCCCCCCTAGCCAATGCCTCCCCCCCAGCAAAAGCTTGCTCCCTGCAATGGGGGTATTTTAAATCAGAACCAGTGAAGGCGGTGAAGGTCCTGTGTGAGTGTCTGGAGGCGGTTGGAGGATGGATGGCGGCTAACAGATTGAGGTTGAATCCTGACAAGACAGAAGTACTGTTTTTGGGGGACAGGAGACGGGCAGGTGTGGAGGATTCCCTGGTCCTGAATGGGGTAACTGTGCCCCTGAAGGACCAGGTGTGCAGCCTGGGAGTCATTTTGGACTCATAGCTGTCCATGGAGGCACAGGTCAAATCTGTGCCCAGGGCAGCTGTTTACCAGTTCCATCTGGTACGTAGGCTGAGACCCTATCTGCCTGTGGACTGTCTCACCAGAGTGGTGCATGCTCTGGTTATCTCCCGCTTGGACTACTGCAATGCACTCTACGTGGGGCTACCTTTGAAGGTGACTCGGAAACTACAACTAATCCAGAATGCGGCAGCTAGACTGGTGACTGGGGGCAGCCGCCGAGACTATATAACACCGGTCTTGAAAGACCTACATTGGCTCCCAGTACGTTTCCGAGCACAATTCAAAGTTTTGGTGCTGACCTTTAAAGCCCTAAACGGCCTCGGTCCAGTATACATGAAGGAGCGTCTCCACCCCCATCATTCTGCCCGGACGCTGAGGTCCAGCGCCGAGGGCCTTCTGGTGGTTCCCTCATTGCAAGAAGCAAAGCTACAGGAAACCAGGCAGAGGGCCTTCTCGGTAGTGGCGCCCGCCCTGTGGAACGCCCTTCCAGCAGATGTCAAAGCGATAAACAACTACCTGACATTCAGAAGACATCTTAAGGCAGCCCTGTTCAGGGAAGTTTTTAACGTGTGATATTTTACTGTATTTTTGGTTTCTACGGAAGCCGCCCAGAGTGGCTGGGGAGGCCCAGCCAGATGGGCGGGGTATAAATAAATTATTATTATTATTATTATTATTATTATTATTATTATTATTATATTATTATTATTATTATTATTATTATTGTTGTTGTTGTTGTTGTTGTTGTTGTTGTTGTTGTTGTTGTTGTTATTTCCACAAAAAACCTAACAGTTTTAGGGGGTGATCTATAAAAAACAAACAAAACTCAACAACTGGCCCTCCTAACAAAAACCCTGGCTATGCCCATGCTAAGGCCAGGCATTTTGAATAGATTTGATGTCATTCCTTTCTCACTTATTCTATTAAGATCATCTATGGCTTTTCTCAGAGTGCCAACTGATTTTGAAGCATGGAAGGTGACAAGAAGAAGAAGAAGAAGAAGAAGAAGAAGAAGAAGAAGAAGAAGAAGAAGAAGAAAGAGAGAGAGAGAGAGAGAGAGAGAGAGAGAGAGAGAGAGACTATTCAGTGGTAGCCCCCATTTGTGGATCACTCTCCCCAGAAAGCCTTGTCTTGCACCTTCCTTAATTCCTTTTCAGCAGCAAACAAAGACCTTCCTGACGCTACTTCCCCACTCCTTTTTATATTTCCTTAACATATTTTAACATTTTAAGGCTGCAATCGTATATCCCCTGGCAAAAGATCCCAGGGGCCATTGGATACATCAGATCTCCCTCTCCAAAGTCAGATTCGTCTTTCCCATTGCCTTGGTAACTAGAACCAGAAAGAAGGCCAGTTTGAGAGCACTTCAGTGATGGGCAGCTGGGCAGCTTTGATGCAAGGGAGCCATTGCCTTTCTGATTCCCCAGCATGCCCTCAAACCGAGAGTGGGGGAAAATGACAGTAGCTCAGGAGCTGATGTAAACCTCTCCCATTTCTTTCCCTTTCTACCCTCCCAGTCTAATACCAACAGAGCTTGGATGATAATTTATTTCCTTTGGCCCAATGCCTTAAGATTGCAACCTAAATGCTATTTCAGTCTTTGTTTAATTGCTGGCAATTAATTTGTTTTAACTTGCCCATAGGTCTTCTAGTGTTTCTGTGCCGGTGGTGTTGATATTTGGGTGTTGTTGTTTTTTTGTTATTGGTTTGCTTGTTGCTAGGAATTCCTTGTATTTTGCATGTATCTTGATGGGCTTTTCATCAGGTGCAGAAGCAGCTCACCGGGAGCCAGCATCCTGGCAGATGGGTTGCTGTTGCTTAGCAGAAGGGAAAGCCGTAGGGGCGAGGTGATGGGCAAGTCAGCGTGGTGCAAACACACCATCAGGAGCACCAGATTAGCTCCTACTCTGCATCAGCCTCCCCACTGCCTCCACTCTCCCCCACCAACAGCAATTCAACTGCCAGGAAGCTAGCATCTTTGCTCCAAGCTTCCTGCATCCAGCCACTTCTGATCACAGTCATTGTGGGCCTGGTGTGGAGCCAGCCAAGGTAGAGATAAGATCCTGGACATTAGTATTGGGTTGAAATAGGCCACAACAAGAAGAAAGCTGGGTGAACTGCAGGGCTAGTGAGACCCCCCAGCCCAGAGGCATCTATGCATACAGTGGTACCTTGGGTTACAGACACTTCAAGGTTACAGACGCTTCAAATTACAGACTCTGCTAACCCAGAAATAGTGCCTCGGGTTAAGAACTTTGCTTCAGGATGAGAACAGAAATCATGCAGCGGCGGCATGGTGGCAGCGGGGGCCCCATTAGCGAAAGTGGTACCTCAGGTTAAGAACAGTTTCAGGTTAAGAACGGACCTCCAAAACGAATTAAGTTCTTAACCCGAGGTACCACTGTATAGGGTAGAATTCAACATAGCATTCAGTGGGGTTGTCTCCAAGCAGAACAAGGTCTGCTTGTGCAATGCGACTAATAATAATTTCCCCTAAACATTTCCTAGAAATAATGCTTGTGGGTGTGAAAGGCTGGTTGCTACACATCAGAAGCTGGTGTCATATCAGATCAAATATGGAAATAATTATTTTTCTCTGTTTTTGCAAAATATCGTGTTGCTTATTAATATTGTGAAATAGCCAGAATATTGGACTACTGAAGCTTGTTTCAATATATATAAATAGTAAACAGAGGCATGAGTGCATCAGAAAGGGCTTTATACACAGAAGCTTTTGACCTTTAAAGCCCTTCACGGCCTAGGACCCTCGTACCTACGGGACCGCCTCTCCTGGTATGCCCCACGGAGAGCCTCAAGGTCCATAAATAACAACACCCTAGTGGTCTCTGGCCCTAAGGAAGTTAGATTGGCTTCAACCAGAGCCAGGGCCTTTTCAACTCTGGCTCCGGCCCGGTGGAACGCTCTGCCTCATGAGACCAGGGCCCTGCAGGATCTGATTTCTTTTCGCAGGGCCTGTAAGACAGAGTTGTTCCGCCTGGCCTTTGGCTTGGAGCCAATTTGATTCCCTCCCTCCCTCTCTCTTTTTTTTCTTTTCCTTCTCCTCCTGCGATGAAGCTACATTTTAATATTTTAATGTTCCATTATTTTAATGTTGTATTTTATTTTTGTTTTTAAGTTGTAATCATTCATCTTGTTTTTATTATTGCTTGTAAGCTGCTCTGAGCCCGGCCTTGGCTGGGGAGGGAGGGGTATAAATAAATTATTATTATTATTATTATTATTATTATTATTATTATTATTATTGGAAAAGGCTGTAGCTCAGTCGGAGACCACGTGCTTTCCACATGGAAGGTTCCAGATTCGATCCCTGGCATCTTCACATAGGGACAGTATAGACTGAAAGACTTTTATCTGAAACCTTGAAGAGCCACTGTCTTTGGTACTTGTCTTGTATGTGTCCTTTGGTAGCCAATGTACTGAATATTCCAGGTCTTATTGGACTACAGGTGGTGACCATTTTATGGGTGATTGTCAAATGAGGGGCGATTGCCAACGCAAAGGTCCTTTTGGGCCCAGAAGAGGGAAGAACAGGGGCAGAAAAGGGGTAGAATGGGGGTGGGGATAGGGCACACTTATGTGAGGTTCACCAGTGCACCTGGTGGCCAGGAGCGGAACCCCTGCTTGAAATGACCGTTGCCTGTACTTCAACTCCCATTGTCCCTGGCCGTTGGTCACACTGACTCATAGGCATTGTAGTCCCACAACATCTGGCTACGCACAACCACATTGGCCACCCCTGTGTTGACCAATGGTCCAACTCAGGATAAAGTTGCTTCTTGCGTTTCCTCAGGACTTAGAAAAAACCATAGTTCAGAATGTTTTGTGGATTTTTCATTTTTCTTACAGAGGTACATTTTTACATAAATGCATCAAAAAAGTCAGCCATATATGTATGTACGATATGTACGGTGCATTAGCTTTGTCTAGAGGCGGTGTAATGGAAGGGAAATACTTTTATTCCCTTCCTGTCATGACTGCCCTTCTGGGTAGGCCAGCAATGCAAGATGCTCTAAGGCTCTTAGGTTCCCTCCAGGGCCGGCCCATCCATTAGGTTTGCTGAGGCATTCACCTTTGGCGGCAGGCTGGGGACAGCTGAGAAGGGCGGTAGATCTGGGAAGGAACAAAGGAGCAGGAGAGGCCGAACAGACATTGTATGTGCTAGACCCCAAACATATTATTGGTCCCACTGCTGATCTTGGATAATTGGACTATTGGAGAAACCAAAGAAAAAGACTCCATGCTAGTGTGTGTCATAACATTTGAAGATGTGACCACTCAATGAAAAAATAATAGCTTCGGGACAGATGAAGATAGCATACCCCTCAAGTGTCCCAGGAAAACCAGGACATGTCGTTTTTTCATGACAGGAATTTTGGGCACTGTGCTCTCATGTGATCTTATGCCATGATCTTACCCCACAAAAATGCCCCTCCCAGGTTGCAATCTCAAATGGTGCTGCTAAATGCAAGAGCACGCCCCCCAAAGCACTTTTAGGGGTCCACAATCTCACACAGATCACATGACTCACCCGGGAGTGCAGCCCAGAAGAAGCACAGTCTGGTTTTGGGCCTGGATATGTTGGAGGGACGCAGGTGGCGCTGTGGGTTAAAGCCTCAGCGCCTAGGGCTTGCCGATCGAAAGGTCGGCGGTTCGAATCCCTGCGGCGGGGTGCGCTCCCGCTGCTCGGTCCCAGCGCCTGCCAACCTAGCAGTTCGAAAGCACCTCCGGGTGCAAATAGATAAATAGGGACCGCTTACCAGCGGGAAGGTAAACGGCGTTTCCATGTGCGGCTCTGGCTCGCCAGATGCAGCTTTGTCACGCTGGCCACGTGACCCGGAAGTGTCTCCGGACAGCGCTGGCCCCTGGCCTCTTAAGTGAGATGGGCGCACAACCCCAGAGTCTGTCAAGACTGGCCCGTACGGGCAGGGGTACCTTTACCTTTTACCTTTATGTTGGAGGGTTTGGTATAAGTCATCTTTAACGTGCAGCATATGATTAATTTAGTCAGTTTGCTGCCACGAGATGTAGTGGCAGCCCTTTGGCACTGTGGCTTTAAAAAGGAATTAGACAGATCCACAGAGATGTGCATCTATGGCTTCTAGCGATGGAGTCTACAGATTCATGGATGTTGCATTTCAGGCCCTGCTTGTGCTTGGGCTTCAGGCAACAGCAGCTGGCTAGTAGTTGCTGCTGTGGCAAACAAGATGCTAGGATAGTTGGACTTTTTCATCTGACCCAGCAGGGCTTATTTTATATATTTATGTTTTTATTCAACTGTATAAAAACGTTTTCCCCTAAAGTATACACAGAGAAGGAATGGGTCTCCTCCTGCTGCCGTCTTGATGAGGTCTGAAGGAAGCCGCAGCTGCTGGAAGAACAGAACCATTAACGTCAACAAGGGCCTGATCAAAAGACAGAGCCAGAAACCCTCTTACGGCCTGGATGTGTCATCCCGGCAATAAATATGAATAGCTCCTCGTTCAGGGGAATTTTTTCCTTTCTATTAGCATCGCTCACATCCTCATTAGCTCCTGACCCCATTCCCTGTCACTTTGCAGATCGCTTCCTTTCTCTTCATAACTCCAATAACTCATTCCAGCTTGCACAATTAAAAACAAAACACGTCGCAAATGACATCTGCCATCTGCCTGCATTTTCCCTCCCTGCAGCAATGGCTCAGGCCCACCCTATCGTTGAGGATTTAGCCCATAAGCCTCACTTTTCAGAAGAGAAACCCAAAGGAACATCTGCAAGACACTTTAACGATCGCAAACACCCATCTATTCACTTGCATGCAGTTTATCCGCTTCTGCAAATCCAGCGTAGCGTCATATTTTGAGAAGCTGTACATGCAGAGAGCAGTTGATGCCCTTGCAAGTGTTAATTTGGTGGATGAGGGATGTTCAGGATTCAAGCACAAGGGATCTCTGACCAGTTACCATGGGTGACTTCATAGTTTCAATTTATGCTCTGCAGTCTGTGTTCTTCGTGCATCAGGTGTTGTGTATCATGTCAAATGCTGCCACATTGGGGGGGGGGGGAGAGGGTTGATTGCTGTTCTTTCTGATGACACGGCTACGAATACTATAACCCTGTCAGTGATGTCCTGCTTGCATAGTATTTGTAAATGTCTTTCCCCCAAAATCACCCCTGCAGTCTTCACTGTTCTTGTTGCAGAAGTAACAGCCGCTGAAGACGCAAGCCTTCTCAGTTCTAAAAGTAGCTTGTCTTGGTCAGTGGGGAACACTGCAATTTGAGAGAGAGAGAGAGAGAGAGAGAGAGAGAGAGAGAGAGAGAGAGAGTGTCAAGTTCCATCTGTGTATGGAGGGGGGGGGTGTCTCCATGGCTGAAGACAAAACTCTCCTTCCTGAAGAGATAACTGTTTTTAAAAAATACAATAAAATATAGGAAAGTTTATGAGTCTACACTGGAATGTGATAATTTCCAGATGTCTTTCCTATTTGCTGCAAGTGACCAACAGTAATGTAGACAGTCTGATGCAGTGAGGGAAAATTTGTTTTATTAACTTGTAGTGGGCAGAATGAGGGCCACTCTGTGCCTCCACTTGCCCTGCTAATTCAAGTCTATTGGTCATTTGCCTTCAGTTCTTTGTTTCAAATACAGTGGTACCTCGGGATACATACGCTTCAGGTTACAGACTCCACTAACTCAGAAATAGTACCTCGGGTTAAGAACTTTGCTTCAGGATGAGAACAGAAATCGTGCCATGGCGGCGCGGCAGTAGCGGGAGGCCCCATTACCTAAAGTGGTGCTTCAGGTTAAGAACAGTTTCAGGTTAAGAACGGACCTCCGGAACAAATTAGGTACTTAACCTGAGGTACCACTGTAGTGTGCACCAAAGTTGCAGAAGACACAGGGGAAGTGAGGATCTCAAGGAAGAAGCCGAGTTTAGGTATGTAAATACTACTCATAACTCCCTTTTAAAGTTAAAGCAACTCTGTTGTAGGGAGGGCTTGGGGAGGAGGTTTGACTTCATTGGCAGTTCCCAGAGCAAAACTGGAACAAAAATGCAGCTGACTTCCCATTTCTCTTCAATGAACTTTATAATCCAATATGCACCTATTTCATATAATTGTAGAATTGGAAGTGTACCCAAGGGTCATCTAGTCAGTGGCGTAGCGTGGGTTGTCACCACCCGGGGCAAGGCAAGTAATTTGCGCCCCCTAACCCGTGGATTTTAGCACTCGAGTGCGAGCGCCCCCCCCAGATGTTGCGCCCGGTGCTGCCGGCCCCCCTGCACCCCCCACGCTACACCACTGCATCTAGTCCAACCCCACTACAATGCAAGACTCTTTTGCCCATCATGAGGCTCAAACCCACGGCCCTGAGATTAGGAGTCTCACACTCTACAGACTGAGCTATCGCATGCAATCATTTGAAAGCAAATCTTAATATTAAGAAGTGCACATTAGGCAAAACATTGATTCAACCAAGACTGTGTACAAATATGCATATATTAGGGGAAAGTGAGCATAACAATTACTAAACAAAAAACACAAAACACACACCCTTGCAAAAATGCATTGTATTAAGGAAAATTACTTTCAAAAATGTGCATATGAGGCAAAATTCATTCAATGGTCAGCACATGACATAATGCACAGCCAGAGCAAAGATCTGGGTTATAGAGCAGCCCAATGGAGAGACGCTCTTACTTAGTGTGTGACAGCATTCATAGAATAACTTTTGAAGTTAAGCAATGCATTACACACAGAGCTGAAGCAGGGTTAAAAATAGGCTCTAGTCTAAGCATTGCTGTAAACCAGGAATCAGCAAGGTCTACCTCGCCTGGGCTGGTTCACTCCAGCGGAGATCGCTCCGTGGGCGAATGGTTTAGCACAGCATGCGGGGACTCGCCGAGTGGGGGGCTTGGTTCGGGGTGGCTCATGGGCTGGTTAAACAACCCCCGTGGGCCGCTTGTGGCCCATGGGCCTTAGGTTGCTGACCCCTGCTGTAAACCATGCTTGTACAACTTGTTGGTGATGTACCAAGATGAACACAGTTGCCTAAAATTCCACATGTTTGCTGTCTGCCAGTAAGTATGTGGCACCCAGCAAGCCCCAATGAGTGGCTGGTGGACTTAATTTGAATCAGTGGATCATACATTGCTCTGGCCTGTTGTAGAAACCCTTAGCAAAATGATCCAGGCAATTAAAGACGATTTCCCCAACGGTAAACTTGATCCAGTCAAAGCTTTTAACATGTTCTTAACCCCCCCCCCCCCGCCGCCTCTTAATTCAGTGAATCTTAGAAGTGCACAGCTTTGGCTGGCTCATGCCCGATTTGTTTGTTTGTCATTCTATTTATACCCTGACTCTCTGCCAGTAGGCATTCAAGGCAACTTAAAACCCAGAAATTAACAATATATACACAATATCAACAATAAAAACCTGAGATGTAAGCACAAAAACAGCAATTATCTTAATCGCAAGGAAAAGCACAGGGCCTGGTAAAGCTTAGCAGAACAAAAAGGCCTTTGCCTTCTTCCTAAGAATGAAAAACGACTGAACCAACTAAGCAGACCTCCCTAGCATGGGAGATCCAAGGATAAGGAACATCTACTGGGGCTGAGGCAGGCACACCAACTCTAGGAATCCAAGGTGTCTTTGGGCCCCCTCAGTATTTGTTGGAAGGAGGCCATTCCCCTACAATGTTGAGGGGGCGGAGAAGGCCGGGCATGGAGCCAAGCGTGACACAGCTTCATTGACCAGCTCCTTCAGAGTGCTCAGCCTCCTCCAGGTGACATGATGCCACATGCATGCGATGCGCATCAGGCCCCCTCAATCTTGGGGGCAACTTGGTGCCTCTGGGCTGAGGGGATCTGGAGTCCAGAAACACCTGATTCCTCATCCCTGCTCCCACCAGCAAATTCATGACTTATTGGTAGGGTAGCCTAGTAGCCTGCTTTACACGGGATGACCCTCTGTTTGAAAGAGTCTTCTGCTTGAAGGACTGGCCAAGCTGAACCTGGTTTAAAGTGAAAGAACTGTCAGAAGAGAGAGCAAGCAGGAAGGGCCTTGAAGTTGCCCACCAAGAGTTAGAAACTGAACAGTGGACCGAGCAAGCACAAAGGACAACTGGTGGTCACAGTCTTTCTCACTACGATGAGGTGTATATTCCTCCCTTGCCAGTTTCTTCCCATATTCCCAGGCACATCATTCTGAGAAACCCTTTGGGCTACTTTTGTACTAGCACAGATCCTTAGGTTGGTTGTTATATAAGAATAACATATTAATGCTGTGGGTTGGCTGTACATCACATATACAAGGTGGTGCAGCCAAGCCATATTATCCTTAGCACAGATACATGGAGCTGCCAGGGTGATTTCATTGAAAATGTCTCTGCCTCATCGTCTCGTAATATCCCAATTGCAAAAGCATAGCATTATGGCAGACCTGTTATTTCTTCTGTTATGTGGTTCCTTTAGCTGTTGGATTCTGGGTTGCTTCCCACACTATCAGTTTATTCTGCTCGTGTGAATCCTTTGCTCTTTTCTTTTTTTTAAATGAGAACTTGCTCTGATATGAGGATCACTGCCTTGTGGACTTTTAAGGGTTCCTGTGCGTTCAATGGGGGTGGAGAGAAGATTCTGCAAGGGGGTGGAAGAAAGGCAGCTTTGAACATGACCAGAGTGAGAGGAAAGCCATTTGAGTGTCGCAGTGGGCTTCCCGGAAGTAGTTTTGGAGAGGTACAATGATACGCTGCTGCTTTTGGACTTTGCTGCTTTATGACTTTGGGAGAGGGCCAGAGACAGAACACGTGGCCTGCAGGAGAGAGGTCCAAGTTCAAGCTTGGGCAAAATAATAATAATAATAATAATAATAATAATAATAATAATAATAATAATAATAATAATTTATTTATACCCCGCCCATCTGGCTGAGTTTCCCCAGCCACTCTGGGCGGCTCCCAATCAAATGTTAAAAACAGTACAGCATTAAATATTAAAAACTTCCCTGAACAGGGCTGCCTTCAGATGTCTTTTAAAGATAGGATAGCTGCTTATTTCCTTGACATCTGAAGGGAGGCATTCCACAGGGCGGGCGCCACCACCGAGAAGGCCCTCTGTCTGGTTCCCTGTAACCTCACTTCTTGCAATGAGGGAACCGCCAGAAGGCCCTCAGTGCTGGATCTCAGTGTCCAGGCTGAACGATGGGGGTGGAGATGCTCCTTCAGGTATACAGGACCAAGATGGGCCAATGGTCTGACTCTGTATGTTCCACTGCCTTTGTTCGCACAAGGGGAATGGGAGAGGAAGGGAAGAGGGCTTCTCCATTCAGTTCAATGGAACTGCCTTCACTGGCCAGAAAAATGAAGGCAGGCACATTTTCTAGAGCTTCATCTGTGCTTTGCAGCACACATGCGACCTTGTTGTAGGCACCTGGGTACAGCATGTGTGCAAGTCACATTGTACCTAACATCACACTCAGGCCTATTCAATACTTGGGGAGCAATTCAGCATAGTGTTGTGACAATCATTCTGTCAGCGCAAGCATTTCAACTGGCCAACCTCCCCTCTTCTCCTCATGTGCTGTTCTGAAGGTTCTCCTGACCCTGACCCCAAGTAATTTTTTTTTGGGGGGGGTTGGGGGGGAGTGCAGGGGGCACACGATGGGAGGAGAGGGGGAACAGCCCCATTGTCTCAGTTCCCTCACCACCATTGTAATTGAAGCCCTTTTGCTGGTGGGAGAGCATCTCTGCTGCTCCACACATCCCCATGCACTGCTGATGCTTCTGCATGTATTTGCTGATAAGCCTGTTTCATCCCATTCCCACACCAGTCTGCATTTTTAATCCTCAAGAAGGCTTGCACCTGAAGTCGTATTTAAATGTGTATTCCAAAAATATATTTTTCTCTTAAAATGCACATTTGAAAATGTGTTTTGTTGGGTTGGTGGTGTTCTAACTGCACTGGAATATTTGGGCCATGGGAAAAAGCCATTGGGCAAGTAAGTTCTGATCCACACATTAATCCCAGAGGTGTTATTAGGTCAATTTGTTACCAGCATTCATAAGAACTGAATTCCTTGGGCACTCACCCCTGCATCCATTAATCTTTTTGGAGAATAGCCCCTTTATTGCTTAAGCTACCCAGGCTCCCTCTACGTATTTCAGCAAAAGAGCCTGGAAAACGAAAAGGCTCGGTAAAAAGAGAGTGTACAGCCTCAGGAAAAGAAAACTAGATGACCCACCAGAAAGAAAAAAGAAATTAGCTGAGCTATGGGGAATTGCAGCTCATCTTGGTGTCACCCTGTTTGTTTGTGCTGACAGTAAAGGAAAAAATGATGCATCCTGAAGTTCCTATAGTAGCCCAGAACTGATATTATTAGAATATTTGTCTTGCAGGCAGGGTATTTGTGGATACACACAGCACGAATCCTACACAGGGCTCTGTTTGCTTGGCTAAAAGATATGCATATGCACAAGCCCCAAAGAGCAGCATTTAAAAATTGCATGTGCTGCAAGCGATGAAGAAACACAAATACAATCCATATGTTTCTGTGTCAACGTTTGTGATGGTTCACATCATAAGGTAAAGGGGGTAACAGGGTCAAGGATAAGATGAACTAATGCTATTGGTCTTTCGTGAATATGCTGATGTGCCAAAGTCTTGGGTCGCTACTTCATGTATGTACAGGAGTCCTCTTGGAATTGCCACCTAGTGGCAAATAATGAGAACCACTTTCCCTTTTGGAAACTCTTCCTGCTTAATCCGCATAACTCCACCTCTTCATATGCACCTGACAGATGGGCTTAGAAAATGCGGAATGAGCCATGATATGGTGAGTTGCCATCTTGGCCTGCGTTGGAGCAGATTCTCAAGACTGGCAACAAATATAAACATAGGCAGTTTGCGATGGCTCTTCAAGATACCTCCAGAAGCAAAGGAAGAGGTGGACCTCAAACTTGTTTTAGAAAAATGTGCATGTCTTGTGTTAATATTGTTCTTCTTTGTGTATTATGCCGCTTTCCCAGGAACTGGGAAAGCAAATATGTATATTGAAAATGGTGTACTAATTCTGCCTCTTTGGTTATGGTAGCAGCCACCACCATATCAAATGGATCACATGAGTCCAGCTCCAAAAAGTTCACACAGTTTTATTTTTCGAGGGAGAAATCCATAAATCATTTTCTGGTATGAATTCTCACCCCAAGGAAGTACAGAGTGTTGATGGGTGTTTCAGGAATAGTTTCACTGTGACTCCTGTCGCAACTCAACTTTTCCTGATTGTATCATTCCTACACTGGATCTTGCAAAATCCTCTGGCAGAACTGCCTTTGCTTTTAGAACACCCTGCATTATTGATTGATTGATTATTTTCAGATGCTTGTGGAAAGCAACCAAAAGCTTAATTACCGTATATACTCGAGTATAAGCTGACTCGAATATAAGCCGAGACACCTACTTTTACCACAAAAAACTGGGAAAACTACTTGACTCGAGTATAAGCCGGTTCACCACACCACAAACCTGGTGGTGGGGGCAGCGGCGGAGGAAGAACAAGCAGCCCAAAAGGGCTGATTTCGGGCTGCTCGTTCCTCTGCCGCCGCCGCCAACAGTGGCAAAGGTGGAGGAGGAGGAAGGAGCAGCCTGAAATGACCCTCACTCCGAAGGGGGGATTTTCAGCATAAAAAATGTGCTGAAAAAGTCAGCTTATACTTGAGTATATACAGTATTATAATATTAATATATTTCCACCATTTCACAGTGGTATGAAGATCTCACTGCCCTTTCTACATTTAAATGGATGGCTTATAATAAATCAATGTCATTTAGATATCTGTTTGGACATGTGGACTGCTGATTTGGTGCTGATAGCACCAAAGTTTCAAGTTCGATCCCCATATAGGACAGCTGCTTTTTCCTTCATTGCAGGGAGTTTGACTAGATGATCCTCTGAGTCCCTTCCAACTCTACAATTCTATGATTCTAAAAAAATAAAATAGAATTGGTGGAATATTGTTACTGTCATTGTCAGCTGTCCATGGATTTTGCTGGAGCTTTATATAATAATAACAATTCTATTCCTTTCCTTTTCTGTTACAATTGCAACTAAACAACTGGGAAAATTAATATATTAATATTAATTAAGTTGCTTCACTCAATAGGCAAAGTGATTTAGAAATAATAATAATAATAATAATATAATATAACGTGAAAAACAACATTACAAAAAGCAAAGCACAATATGTGGTAACCATACAAGCAACACTTCTGTTCCCTAACATATTTCTAACCACCACAAACAACTGCCAAGGAGAAAAAAAGCTACCACCAACTCCTGGACAGAAAAAAAAATGAACACCCAAATGCCACTTGAACCCTCTGATTCAAGCTAAGCCCACCAGCCACTTGCCAGGGCCTGCTGGGTGCCACATATTTACTGGCAGGCAGCAAAGCCTGTGATATGAAAAAACATATTTGCCTGGCGAAGTTAATGCTAGTGCCAGGCAAGCCTCTTTGCTACATGAGGGAAGAGGACACAGACACTATTGAATAGGCCCCATTCCCTTGTTCCAACCCTTTGGACAACTGCTAGAGGGCGAAAAGAAAGGACTCTGATGATGCTGACCTTGGGGGAGGCTTGTATGCATAAAGGAGAACAATAACAGAAGCCAAGACAATCCACCTGCATTTATGAGATCCACAAGATTTGATGGAGTATTTCAAGGACACGTCTTCCTTCTTTCGGGAACTATCTACTGGAAGTTGATAGATCACTTGGACTTTGTTAGAATATGTTTTGATCCCCCATCTTGGGATTCCACTCAATGCTTATGATTAGATTGTTGGATTTCATTGCAGTTTTATCTGCAATGTAGCCTCTTTGTGTTGATTTCCTTTGCAAGGTGAGACTCCGAGGCAGGTGGAGGCAAACATCACATGCTCCATCAACCCACAGAGCACAAGAGCACCACAGTTGCCCTTTCATTTGATTCACCCTCTTTCACAATTCAGGACATTTCTTTTCCCTTTGCTACCCTAGCCGATGATGACTCAGAGCCATAACAGTAGGTCTTCCTAGGAGTCTCACTGCGTGCTCAATCTGAAACATGTCAGCAACCCTTAAAAAGTCAGATTGGAGGCCCTGTTGCTAGAGACCCAAAGATTCCTGTTGTTCCAGCCCTCTTTGTGGTCATTACAGTCACTAGGGGTGGATACACCAGTGGAAGTGGGTCCATCGGGGCAAATGGGGCACTGTCCCATCAACTCCAGCCTCCACTTGCCTGCTGTCTTACATACAACTTGTCAGGGGTTGGCTCTGTTGGCTCTGCCAATTACTGGCACTGACTCCACCTGCGGTTGGTCTCCAGACCTTCCACCCCACCTGTTCCACTGAGCAACAGCCACTGCTGCAAACAGCCATTTTTGTTGTGAACCACCCTGAGATCTACGAATGAAATATGGTGAACAAATTTAAAAAATAATAATGGTTTAGGTAAAGGTAAAAGGACCCTGACCATTAGGTCCCATTGTGCATGACTCTGGGGTTGCGGCGCTCATCTTGCTTTATTGGCCAAGGTGTACAGCTTCCAAGTCATGTGGCCAGCATGACTAAGCGGCTTTTGGCAAACCAGAGCAGCGCACAGAAACGCCGTATACCTTCCCACTGGAATGGTACCTATTTATCTACTTGCACTTTGACGTGCTTTCGATCTGATTTACCAAGTTGTAAAAAACTGACCATCTGCACGAAACCATGTGGTAAGTCAATTGTCTTTAACCTCCTAACAAACAGAGAAATCTGCAGCCCTCTCTCTTGCCACTTCCATGCATTTCCTGGTCCCTGTTGGAGCACTCCCCCACCCCCAATATTTACCACTGAATTGGAGAAAACGACAATTCATGTTTTCTACTGATTGTTGTTGGTTCTGATTCAGAGGTGAAGACTGGATTTTCATGAGGGGTAGGGGAAAAGCACTTGGACACATATTTAGAAAGCCTGGACCTATGCCTAGAAATCGGAGCAAGGTTAAGTGTGGATGAGCCTTGATTGGCTGGGGAAACCCAGCCAGATGGGCGGCTATAATTTTTTTATGATGATGACGATGATGATTCTCTCTGGTTAGAACCAAGTTGAGACTGGTTTTCTCACCCACAAACGGCGTCAGAGTTAGCAAAGCACAGCTAGGAAGAGCACATTGTCACCAGTCTCTGCTCTTGGGAATGGCCACCATTGCTGACCCAACTGCCTTTTGCATGTAAACATCACAAATCGAACCTTTGCATCTCAGATGCTTAAGGCCCAACTGTAAACAATTTTCTGTGTCCACAAAACTTAAAACCGTGATACATCTGTTAATCGTTTTCCTGTTTCCTTGTAAATTATTTCTTGCTAATCAGTCATCTGCAGATGAATGTTGTTACCATGTAGCAGAGGGATGTGGAGCCTGTGGCCTTCCAGATGTTGCTGCACTCCAACACTCAGGATCCCCATAGCCAGTGGTCAGGCTTTGAGGAAGAGCTGTTACTTAGTGGTAGGGCAATTGCTTTTCACGCAGAAGGCCCCATGTTGAATCCCCAGCTTCTCCAGAGAGGATTGGGAATGTCTCCTGCCTGAAATCCTGGGAAGCTGCTGGCAGTCAGTGTAGACAATACTGGGGTAGATGGAGCAACGCTCTGACTTGGTATAAGGCAGCTTCCTATGTTCCCATGATGATGGGAAATGTAGTCCAACACCTTGAGGGCCATAGGTTCCACGTTCCTCATATGGAAATTGTGCCACTTTGTCAAGAAGAGTGAAGGATTTTACCATACACATAGCAGCTGCTCAGAAAATGCTCCTCCCACCTTGGCAAATGACTAACCTGCCAAAGTCCAGTGCGAGCATGCTGCCCCTAGCAGAACCCCTATTCCCAGAGTTCCCTGGGGAGGGCGACTGATTGCTAGCTCACTCTGGGAATTGTAGCTCTGTGGGGGAAATATATATATATATATATATATATGTGTGTGTGTGTGTGTGTGTGTGTGTGTGTGTGTGTGTGTGTAAATGACCCCTGGACAGTTAAGTCCAGTCAAATGGGGTTGCAGAGCTCATCTTGCTTTCAGGCCGAGTGAGCCAGCGTTGGTCCACAGACAGCTTTCTGGGTCATGTGGCCAGCATGACTAAACCACTTCTGGCTCAACGGAACACAGTGACGGAAACTAGAGTGCAAGGAAATGCTGTTTACCTTCCCACCACAGTGGTACCTATCTATCTACTTGCACTGGCATGCTTTCGAACTGCTAGGTTGGCAGGAGCTGGGACAGAGCAACGGGAGCTTACCCCGTCACAGGGATTCGAACCACCGAGCTTCCAATTGGCAAGCCCAAGAGGCTCAGTGGTTTTGACCACAGCATCACCCACTCTCAGCACCCTCAACAAGCCATACTTCCCACTTTGGGAGGATGCCATACCTGTTTAAAGTAGTATGATACTGCTTTGAAGGTATAGCACAGATGTGGCCGGTATGATTTGCCCCAGGTCTCACCCTGCTCCATCAGGGACAACAATGGAAAGGAGTGTGTGATCCTGTAGGGTCCTCCCAATCTCCTAACCACAGGCAGGAGATGTGTGTGTGTGTGTGTTGCATCTGCATCAAATGTATTCACTCTGTGTTTACCCAGCTCAGTTACCTGCCAAATGCAGTGGTACCTCAGGTTACAGACGCCTCAGGTTACAGACTCCGCTAACCCAGAAATAGTACCTTGGGTTAAGAACTTTGCTTCAGGATGAGAACAGAAATTGCGGCACGGTGGCAGTGGGAGGCCCCATTAGCTAAAGTGGTGCTTCAGGTTAAGAACAGTTTCAGGTTAAGCATTTTTGTCTGCCACTCCATTAAAGTTGGACAAGAATGTTTGAATACATAGAATTGACGAAATTGACTTATAAGATTCGGAACCAAAAAGAAGCAAAGTTCGAAAAGGATTGCAGTAAATTTGTTGAATATATACGGAGTAATTGTAAGAATTTAAAAACTGAAGCAGGATTAATGTAAATCTTGTGATGTGGATGGAGTGTAAATAAGAAACTGTAAGAAAAGATTTGAGACATGAAAACCGTTGAAGGGATGGAAGGAAGTCCGGGCGCAATAAGGCGCAGGGTAAATAAGAAGACATACAAATTTTTGAATGTAAGAGTATTTATTTTATTTGTTGTTGTTACAAAAAAGCAATAAAAAGTATTTGGGGAAAAGAAAGAAAGAACAGTTTCAGATTAAGAACGGACCTCCAGAACGAATTAAGTTCTTAACTCGAGGTACCCCTGTACTGGCTGCCCCCTTTCAACGCAGGACAATGTGTGTGTGTTTTAGCTGCACCCTTCCCCCTTTGAATATGGTTTGTTTTAGCCCGCCCTGTTATCCCACCCTGATCCCTTCTTTTTGGAAAAAAAAATGTGAGCTTCGAAGGCAGAAGCCAGTTTGACGTAAGGAGCAGTGAGTTGGGCCAAAAGGAAAGAAGAGAGGAGCTGGAGGATGGCCAGTCTCAAAGCCAAACATTTCCAGGCAGCAACCATGTGGTGTGCGAAGGGGGGGGGTGGAAAGGCCCAAGGAGTGGGTGGCTCAACAGGGAGCAGTCCTGTGTTCACAAGTCCTCTGCTTCTCTGACCCACTGTCCCTGCAAGGTTCGTGTTTTCCTGATCAGAGTGTGATTTGAGGGGGGGGGGGAAAGCCAAGCCAGAGCCTCTAGCGGACTGGGCTGCTAGTTCAGTTCTCATGGTGGCGACAGGCTAGAGGCAGATCTCCAGCCCCCCCCTGACCGTCCGCCTCCAGCAAGCTGTACAGTACACTGATGAATCACTTCCTGCCTCTGCCCTGTTTTCTTTCTTTCTTTCCACGTTTCTTTCTTTCTTTTCTGACTGCTGCATCACGGCAGCACAGCTCCACCGCCCTGGATCCCAGCTGAGATGTTCTGCGTGCTCCGTCCTGGCGCCTGCTCTCCACGCAGAGGCAAGGCTGCTGTGCGTCTAAACTGCTGTGTCATACTTAGTTATTAATGACCAAAGAACCACATGATACAAAGTTCTGGGAAACTCAGAGAAGATTCCAGGAAAGAGGTCAACCAGTTCAGTAAACAGGTTTTATTAGGACTTGAACAGAGACCAAAACGTTTCCCATTTACTGATCTTTATGGTTGGGCTTTTTTTCTTTTTGCTATTTTCTGTTTTGTTTTGAAATTGATTTTGCCCCTTTTGTCTTGGGGAACATATAAATGGCAGGAAAGTTAACCCCCACCCCCACTCTGATATATGTGTGTGAGAGAGATGGGTTTTCAAAACTAAAAGCTTTGCACACATCCTCAGACAAGAAAGGCTGTTTTTCACCTCCATTTCTGTCCAGAGTGGAGGCAATCGCTGCCAAGTAAGGTCAGATTTGTTGCATAATTTATCTTTGTCCGACCCTGACATTTTGCCACCAGAGGCAAACCAGAAAATCCACACACACCTCCCCCCGGGAACTGTAGTTTGTTAAAGGTTGTGTTTGTGTGTGTGTATACATTTGCATGTAAAACACAGAGTAGTGTCACTCTCCACATCCGCCTCCTGCCTTTCCTGCAGCCCTACTAGCAACAAGTTACACAAAATAAATGAAATACTGTGAAGATCCCTGAAATGAGAAGCAATCGACTAGAAATATTATCTTATAGAAATAAACTAAATAATAAAAACCAAAAAGTTTAAGGAAAAAATTAGAAAAACCTAGAATTGTACAAAGCCTTTGCTTCACCTAGGTCGAGCTAGGATTATAATACTTCAGAATTTTTGGGAGTTTTACCCCCCTTTTTTGAATTTTGGTCATTTAAGATTCATTATTTTTCTATTTCCTTCTGAGGAAACTGAATAGTTCAGTGGAATGAGGTTTGTAGCCGGCATCCCGGTAAGGCTTTGTACAAAAATCAAACTTTTTGATTTTTTTTATTTAGTTTATTTCTATAAGATAATATGTCTAGTCGATTACTTCTTGTTTCAGGTATTTTCACGGTATTTCATTTGTTTTGTGTAATTTCTCGGTTCTGTGACTGTGTTTTTTCTACTGGCTACTAGCAACAAGTGGCAGCAGGTGCTCCGGCTTGGGACAATGCCAGGGGCCGACATGGCCATGGGGTAGCAGCTGGGGCCCACACACCCATCCGCCGCCGCCCCATGGCCTTTTGAGGAAGCCACAGCCTGAGGCAACTGGAGGCAGCTTGGGGAGCTTCTGGGCTTAGAGCGCTACCCAGGCAGGTGGCAGCGAGATCCCCACAGCGCTGCATCCGCTGCCAAAGAATGAGCAGCAAAGGCGCATAATGCACCCCTCTCTTTCTTCTCCAGATCAGCCACTCCTCCCAGCTCTCCCCAGCCTGCCTCAGCACCAGACTAATGGTCACACCAGCCCTGCCCTGAATCCATAGTTGCTGAGCAGAAGTATTGTAAGCGTTGGCCACAGCACTGTAGCTTGCTGTACATGCTAAAATCCAGTGGAATTTAGGGGGAATAAAATTCATGTCATGTGCATCCTTATATGTATCACTATCCAAGCAGCTTTCCACATTCTGATTGGCTACCACCACATACCCGCCGACATTTCTCCGATGAAAATAGGGACATCCTATTTCATCAGCATCATTTTACTATTTATACCCTGCCCTTCTGACTGGGTTATGGCTTTTAGCACATATAAAAACATAATAAAGCAGTAAACATTTTCAAAAAGCTTCCCTATACAGGGCTGCCTTCAGATGTCTTCTGACGGTTGTATATTTACTTATCTCCTTGGCTCGGGAGTCACATAACTCCATACCCTCCAACATTTCTCCAGTGAACATAGGGATGCCCTAAGGAAAAAAGAGAAATCAGAAACTGGGACAGCTTCTGTAAAGCTGGGATTGTCCCTGGCAAATAGGGACACTTGGTGGGTCTGCCTGGCTGGACAGCATCCATGAATTCTGAGGACACCTCTTGCTTGTCCGGATGCAGGTCAAAGAGGAGTGTGTGAGTGTATGAAGAAACTAGCCTGCTGTACACAGGTAACATTTATCACCACTTTTGCCTCAGGCCCTGCTCCACATTGGCATGTGACCCTCAAAAGGTTGCCCAGAACAGAATGTAGCCCTCAGGTTGAAACAAGTTCCCTCCCGTTGCCTTATACGCTTTTTTGTGACCCCTACTCCTCCAATTCAGCTACCTGCCAGTGGCCATAAGAACCCCAATGTTAAAGTCTAATCAATAGCTGCACTCATTCTCCCTTGCTCCCCTGGTCCATGCGAGTCCCTTCCAGATCTCCTAAGTGGTTCCACCCAGATCTATCCCTTCATTCAAATCCCTCGGGAGCTTCCGGGCTGTTGCTATTTTCAGCTGAGAAGCAGTCACATACCAGTAAGTTCAAGGCTAGGTGCTCTTGTCAACAAAACCGCTTCCCCCAAAGGGCAGCCTCTTCTGTGATGAAGAAAATGATGGGGGGAATGCACTAGGAAATGTGTGGGATGCAATACAATATGTTGCTTTGACACATCATTGTCTAAGCTCCCTGTAAACAAATAGGAATAAATGCCCATTCAACAGCCAACATCATCTCATCTCCCTGGAAACATACCAGGATGAATACATCACCTGGAAACATCACCTGCAAGGGCCCACAACCCATTTCTGAAACTAGTGGCTGAAAAGGAGTGTTGGCTACTTTTAAAAGGGGTGCCAGACTAGGCTTTATAGCTATTGTGTATAATAATAATAATAATAATAATAATAATAATAATAATAATAATAAATGATGATTATGCCCTATACCCATGGTTACAACACAAAGCACAAAATACATAAAAATAAATATAATCAAACAATACTAATATATGCACACTACTAAGCAATACACTCCCCAACAAAAGCCCCCAAACAATACCCCGACCCACATATACAAGAATCCAAATTAACATATAGTTAACCATTTAAAACAACCCCACCCTCCAAATAAAACAGCACCCACCCACGTTAAAAACCCATCCCTGTTAAAACAATAATTTTAACACAAGGGGGTTGGCCCACACCCTTGAAGCGCCACCCCAAAAGGGACAACCCCTTTTGCTGTCAGGAGGTACCCCACCCCCCGGGGGCAGATAGGTTTTATGGAGCTGCCCAGCAGCTCTGGGGAAGCATGCAGTTTGGTTATTGGAAGGGAGGCTTTTGGATATCATTAAGGTGCCTTCTATCTCTCTCCCCCCCCCTCCCCATTTGTGCATTGCTTAAGACACAGCAGCCTGGGGTTCCTAACCTCACGTTTCTCTTGGAATACTAATGTAGAAGTGAAGGAGGAACTTGAATCGGTGGGTGGGAGGGAGCGCTTAAATTTGAGGCAAGAGGGTCCTCAGTGGAGAAGGCTGCCTCTCCCTCCAGAGCTTTTTGCAGGGACTGTAGCCAAAGGTAACCAGAGATTATGAGCTTCCCCAATTCCCTTTGACAGCTTTGTGTGGCCATGACAATCCCTGCAGGGGTTTTCTTCACTGGGCAAAGCAGTCCTCATTAGAGTTGAGAGCTGGGGGTAAACTGGGAAATCTTATCTGTCTCAGATTTTAATCTGAAAAACGAGAAATCGAATGTGTTTTACTACTGTCCGAAGCTGGAAGGCACCCTTAAGTTCACAAGAAAGGGAAAATTCCTATGATACAACTCAAGAGTTTGAGAAACGCTTGCCAGACTCTTCTGTGCACTAGTCTCCCTGTACTCCACCCAACCCCTAGCCAGCGAGGTCCTGGTACATCTTTGGTGACTGTGAGAAGCAGCAAATGTTTGTTGAAGTGGGGGATGGAGGAAAAAACCACCCAGCAGATTTTAGGTGAGGAAGTGAAGGCATGTGAAGCTATTTCAAAACTACGCTGGGAATTTTAGATAACTAGAGTGGAATTACCCCAAGCTAGAGATCAGCTTTGAGACAGGCACCAGCGCTTGGAGAAGGAGTCATCTAGGCTATCGCCTTACGTCCTTGCATCATTCAGGGGAGGCTGTTTCCACTTCCTACTGCAGCAGTTTCCAAAACTCAGCTTATTTATGTACACCATTTGTATGCCACAAAACAACATAACATTTTCTAGGGTGGATTGCATTCCGTTCCGGGAGTCTGTTAGACTCCCGAAATGTTCAAAAACCAAGATGCGGTTTTCAGATTGGTGCAGGCGCCCCGGAAACAATAGCTGACAGCTGCATTGGATGTCCGGCTTCCGAAAAACGTTTGAAAACCGGGATATGTACTTCTGGGTTTTCGGCATTTGCGAGCCGATTTTTTCATCAACTAAGCTGTTCGAGAACCAAGGTTCCACTGTGTGTGTGTGTGTGTATCTGCAGTATAAATGCAAGGAGAATCGGTCTATCCATGTATGCCACTCTGAGTTCCTGGAAGGGTTTTCATGACATAGATTGAACTTTTGCAAGCAAAGCAAATTCTCTCTCACTAAGCTACAGCCCAGGGCTCTGTGTTGCATTTACCTTAATTCTTAATTCTTTTTCATTTTACCACCTACTGCCAAAATCAGTGGGTCTTGGGGGTAGAAGACAATTTTTCTTTTCAGGGGCGGTCCCTAAAAGCTGCAGCAATAACAATAGACCTTCCAGCCTTTTAAAAACAAGATAGAGTTTACATGGCAGGCACTATCTCCAGTTCACTGAAAGCATGATGACATGCTTGCTAATTTATTTCCATGAACTCGGAGTTAAAATTTGCCATTGGCAAGGGGAGCAAATCCAAGGGAAAAGTTGCCACAAGGCAATTTCACTGCAGGAAGAAAATAGTTGAGAGAGAGGAAAGGAGAGGATTTATTTTACTTTTTTGGCGTGGGAGTGAGTGATTGTGTTTAGGTGCAATCATTTATGCCACTGACAGGCACTAGAAAATCTTTCCCAAACTGGCGGTAACGTTCCTCAGTCCTGACTTGCCGCCTGGGTATCTGAGTGCCAGAGTTTTCCTGGCAGAGATTCCAGAGCGCTTCCAAAGAGTGTGTTGGCTTGTGATCACATCTGAGGGTTGCCTGGAAGATTACCCAAGGCCTGATCCAAATAAGCTGAAATTCCAGAGCCCTGTTAAGTGTGCACTTCCCTGTACTTGGGTCAGTTTCTGCACTGGGATTGACGGGGGCTGAATCACATGCTGCGTCAAAAATGTATCCTGGGTTCTTTTTCTGGTGGTTCTATGCACTTCGACGAGAAAGAAATTACTTTCAAAAATTATCAAAGGGAAGGGAAAATGCTAGTGATGTCCAGACGTTGCAAACACAATGTCACTCAACATCCTGACGCTGCTCTTTGCTTGACTCTGTGTTCAGCCTGAACAATGAATGGAGGGGCCTAGCCTCCGAAAGAAAGAAAGAAGATTGAGGAGCACCAAAGAGTCTTGGCCCCCTGGAGTCTTGGCACCTATGATTACAAATGTGGTCACACTATAAATTTGTATAACAGCATTATTTTTTATTCCTTTCCTGGTGATCCCTAGCATGAAATTTGCCTTTTTTCACATCTGTTGCACACTGGGTCAACATCTTCACAGAGCCATCTCATACAACAGCAAAGGTCTCATTAGTTACTGCCAGTTTTGACACCGTAAGCTTATATGTCAAATTTTGCCCTAACCTGCATAAGTTTATGCTTGTTGTATTTGCCATTTTACCACCCATTCACTCAGTTTGGAAATGTCCTTTCAGAGCTCTTCACAGTCTCTTTTTATTTCTACCTGATCAGTTTCCATGCCCTTTTGCAGCCTTGTGGATAAGTACGAGGGGAAGGGATTACCAGGGTACAAAATATGCATCATAATGTCATAATGCACATAACGTCAAGGCCATCTACTCACCTACAAAGAACTTTTACTCACCCTAGGCGAGCAGGCAAATGGCTAACGGCAAGACTGGACACACAATCCAACAATGAAACCAATCTGCAAGGAATACACACTGCGGAGATTTAACTGGGGCCCATGTGGGTAGGGTGTCAGCTAAATTTTTGGGATCCAGCTGCTCTACACTGAAGAAAGGTTGTACGCCTACAGCTCTCCCATCATAATCAGTGGCGAACGATTATTTACACTAGAAGCATTTATCCAGCCTGTTGTATTTTTCCATGTAACTTCACTGTCATGATTTAGCCCTAAACGATCTTGTTTTTGTTTTTACTGCCTGGTAATGAGTCATGGGCTGCTTTAGTTTAATTTCATTGAAACGGTTTTTGTGGCAGCCTTGCTCCCTCCCCCCCTCCCCCACCCCAATGTCTTTGACTCATATGGCCACAAAATATAAACAAGGCGCTGCTGCTCAGATGACTTCTCCCTTTCTTTGTTTAGCAAAGGACAATGCCCAGGAAACTTTCTCGGGGGTTGTCACTTGCTCCATGCTTTCCAAAATTCATCACCTTACAGAGAATCTGCTTCTAGGAATGTCTCTGGTGAGGGGTGGTCAAAAAGTGAATGTCTCTAGTGGAAAGCTGATTCCCCTTGCAGGGAGTCGACGTTGCGGGCAGATCATGAGCCCGACCCGTGCACACATTGCTAATAATAATAATAATAGTAATAATAAATTATTTTATTTATACCCCGCCCTCCCCAGCCAAGACTGGGCTCAGGGCGGCTAACACCAGGTATAAAAACAATTGATTGAAATACAACTTAAAAACAAGATTAAAATACAACATTAAAATGCAGCCTCATTTCAGTAGAAACTCAAATCAAAAACTTTTTCGGGGATGAAAATGTCAAGTCTTCACCAAGGCCAACTATCCAGACTGGTCCTACGTGGGCCAGAAAAAAGCCAGGGAAGTCCCCAAATAGGAGTTCCATCACAGAAGGAGAAAGGAAAAAAGAAAGAGGGGGAGGGGATCAAGTTGATTCCAAGCCAAAGGCCAGATGGAACAACTCTGTCTTACAGGGTTAGGTAGGTCCTTGTCACATGGAGTTCCTGGCCACGTCTTTTCATATTGGCCAGTCCGATCGGCCAAAGGGGGCGTGGCTTAGCCCATTTAAACAAGCTGCGGCCAGGCTCACACCCTCTTTTACCTTCCAGACAGGGGCCAGGGCCATAGCATGACCCCTGTCGGTGGACCTGGGGGAATTCCTAGTTGATGTGCAACCACCCTATTGGTGGTTAACCCTTACTAGACTCCCGGCACGCGGGCAAGAGTCAGATATAGTCATTGGTTCCCGTGCCTAAGCCAATACCACTCACATTCTGTAATCAATAAAGTTGTGGCCTTCTTCAGCCCATTAACCTAAATTCTGGTGTCAAGTGTCTTTATTCTACAATGGGGGAAGGTTCAGGCCTTGCCACACAATGATCACAGGCAAATCAGAAGTGAACAGTGCTAGGAATGCAGGAGAAATGGAAAGGCAAACCTCCCTAATAAGTGCTTTCTGAAACAGTGCATAGAATGACATGTAGCCATCCTTGGAAGTCCGCGCTTTTCCAAATTCTGCAGCGTAGCTCTCCGGTTTGTACAAAATGCATATACAATACTGCAGTGAAATGTGCACAAAAATGCACTATATGTGGGGAAATGGCTTTGCAAGAACATATATTTTAATGTATTACTATATATATATATATAAAGAAATTGCAAACTAATGTGGAAATGTGGAAAACGGAAGACTGATGTAAAGTGTGACATTCTCAAACACTTGGGAGTATGAGTTTTTCTCCTGTTAAAACTATATGGAGAGGGGAAATAATACAGTTGAATTTTATATGTTCAATTATGTTTCATCTAGAGCTGAGTGAAAATGGCCTCCTTAAATTCTCCAGTCTACTTGTGGTGCAAAAGGGGTGGGTTCATTGCTGACTATTCTTTGTCAGAAGGGAAAATTCATTATGAGAGAAAATTCAACTCAAGGTGTAGCAAAAATGCTCTTGCTAGTTGGCAGATGAAGGAAACTCTGGGTTAAGAGAGAACGATGGCAAGGTGGAGCACGGCCCAGCCCTTTGCTCCCTTCAACAATATTAAAATAATATGAAACGATATTAAGAATTCACGCATGTGTGCGTTGCTGAATACTCTGCAGGGGGATGTGTGTAATTCTCCAACTCAAGAGGCCCTTGAAATAAACAAATTGTCAGAAAATTATTTCCTGAGAAATTCTGTCTTATCCTTAGTTGCACCAAAGAATGAAAGTTAGCATACTGTATATAATTATATATTTTTCTCCAGATTTATTTATTTATTTTAAAAAAACATGCTGAACATGCATCTGCATATATGTGGCAGTGCAGCTAATGCTTGAGAGTTAGAACAAGGACTATGAAGCTAGCTTCAGGATGGAAGGTTTGGAAAGGAATGGTGGTTTTGTTTTTTTTTTGTTTTTAAAAAAGCTAGCTGGCTCTTTGAGAGAATTGCAAAATGTGTGCTCTACTTGGACATGAAGATTGTTACCGGCATGCTTTTGGTTGAGACCAGCGGTTGAAATATGTTCAACAAGTGCATGGCCTGATGTGTGTGTTCATAATATTATGTCTTTCTTTAGTGAGATCATTTTAGGCCACTTTTCATTCAGGGAATACCAAAGCAATTCAGAACAGTCAACATTGCAATAATAAAAATGTAGAACATTTACAATAAAATATTCAATAAACATTCATGCGAACCACAAGATTAGATTCAGTTCTCATTGAAAGGAGAACCTTCGTAATTCATACTTTCCAAACCATTATGCAAGCCAAATCGCAGCCATTCTTTGATGCTGGCACTTCTTGCATTCTGCAGGTTCTCAAGCCAAGTAATGTGTTCAGAAATGCATTGACGGGAGTAAACGGTGCATAAATTCACACTTATTGGTGAAAATCACATGCAAAATGCCTGAAATCAGGGGAGATGTTTTGCAAAAATGTGTGTATCAGGCAAAATTGCATACGAAAATGTGCATATTAGGAAAATACTGATAAATTCACATGAAGCCTATTTTTTCTGAAAAATTGCAAATTGCTGTGGAAATGTGGGGAATTAAAATTAAAAGTGAGAAACCAAGAGAAACCAAAATTGACAGATTCACCTGTCCCTTTCTCCAATTAGACCATTGATTTTATATGGAAAAGAACAACTTACGTTTTTATTTCTAAGCATGCCCTACCATGTTTGAAGGAGCAGTCAATTAACTGTGGTGGTGATAGTTATAATCTAGTGTTGACCGGAAAAAGTAGGAGTGTGGGGAAGCCAACCTCAGAAATAGCATGCAGTTGATTCTGTATAAAACTTGAAATGGATTCTTCAAGGTTCAGGAGTTCCTCCTGGGGCTGCTCTAAAGCCTTGACCAAGTAGATGGGATGGTTGTCCTGCCGTGAACTTGGCACATTGAATGCCAGCCAGATAGTATTACAAGCTGTCACAAGATTTCACTAGGACATCTGACAGAACCAAGAATGTTCTAATAAAACTTTCCAGTTCTGGGTACACATATCCAAAGAGAAGCACATTGTCCTGTGCTGGGTAGTACACACTGCCATATTTAGGAACAAGCACCCTCAGAACAGAATGCGATAAGCAAACAGGGATGTAAGCACAAAAATATAAGCAAGGGAGATGAGCAAAATTGGACACAGTTGGTAGTAAGCTGAAGGAATCAATAGAAGAGGAGGAGGAGGAGGAGTTTGGATTTGATATCCCGCTTTATCACTACTCGAAGGAGTCTCAAAGCGGCTAACATTCTCCTTTCCCTTCCTCCCCCACAACAAACACTCTGTGAGGTGAGTGGGGCTGAGAGACTTCTCTGAAGTGTGACTAGCCCAAGCTCACCCAGCAGCTGCATGTGGAGGAGTGGAGACGCGAACCTGGTTCACCAGATTACGAGTCTACCGCTCTTAACCACTACACCACACTGGAATAACAGCGCCATATTGATGTTAACATCATTGTTGCTCTAGTGCACCCTTCCCTAACCTGGTGCTCTCCAGATGTTTTGCACTACAACTCCCATCACCCCTGACCGTTGACCATGCTGTCTGGCGCTGATGGGAGTTGAAGCCCAAAACACTTAGAGGGCACCCACCCTTGTCACAGAGATTTCTGCAAATATCAGGATGGGATCAATTATTTTTTTTAATAAAAAACTCTTGACCCTTTCTTTTTTTGCAATAGCATTTTAAGTTTTGTGTGAGCTGTCCCGAGTGGCGCATACACACACTAGAAAGGTGGGATTAAAAAATGTTCTAAATAAATGAAATAACAGTGAGCACCTAACGGTATGGAGGGGAGGGGATTCAGAATGACTGAGTCAGCTAACAAGCATTTCTTAATCCAATTTCTTAAGCATTTCTTAGAAAGAATGTGTTTCCTGGGAGGCCGTTCGCAGGCAGGGAGCTGGAGGGACGGCTGGCTGCAGAACATATGCACAGCGAGTGGTCTTCACGCCGTGCAGCTCTGCCAAATGCAGATAAGGGAAAATGAATTAGCTCCTCTGGGATTGTCTCCATTTCTTGTCAAGTTCTTTTGGCGTTCTGCCTAGTGAAAACTCCTTCTCTTTTAACATGCCTCGTCCCCATCCTGTTCTGGTCTTCTGCTGCAAAACTAAATTGCCGAAACCTTGCAAATATCCCTCCATGCAAATGGAGCTTCCTTCCTCACTTATCTGTATGTACTTGGAAACATCAGGGATAATTTTCTCTTGGCCACCCTGAACACACGCACAGCCTGCCTCTCCCCCTCCAAATGTTTTGTCAGGGTGCTTCCTGAAGTGGGGGAAAGAACAAACATACCTGAGTGGCACTCAAAACTGAATTCGTGTAGCATGGATCGTTTTGAGGAAGGGCTGTAACTCACCCATGGAGCACATGATTTACATGTAAGAAGTCCCAGGATCTGGCACCAGCACCTCCAAGTAGGACTGGGCGGGGAGGAAACATATATAAAACCTTGGAGAGCTGCTTCTAATCACTTCTAGACAAGGGACGGGGAATCTGTGGCCCCTCCAGATGTTGTTTGACTCCAATTCCCATCAGCCCCAGCCAACATGGCCAACATTCAGGGGTGATGGGAGTTCAAAAACATGTGGAGGGTATCATGTTGATTTATGCCTGCTGTAGATAATACAGAGCTAGATGGACTCAGTCAAAGGCATTTGGGACTTTTTAGTTTAGAGACCAGGCAAGCGACAGGTGACATGATAGCTTATAGAATTAAGGACATGGAGAATGTGGGCTGAACGTGGAGCCGGTGTGGTGTAGTGGTTAAGAGCGGTAGACTTGTAATCTAGTGAACTGGGTTGACGTCCCCACTCCTCCACATGCAGCTGCTGGGTGACCTTGGGCTAGTCACACTTCAGAGAAGTCTCTCAGCCCCACTCACCTCACAGAGTGTTTGTTGTGGGGGAGGAAGGGAAAGGAGAATGTTAGCCGCTTTGAGACTCCTTCGGGTAGTGATAAAGCGGGATATCAAATCCAAACTCCTCTTCTTCTTCTCCTCACAACACGAGTATTTGTGAACGCCCAATGAAGTTGAATGTTGGAAGATACAGGAAGGACAAAACAAACTTCTTCATGCAGCACATAGTTAAACTATGGAACTCACTCCCACAGAAGGCAGGGATGGGGACCAAATCAGATGGCTTCAGAATGGACAAATCTATGGCGGATCACGCTATCAATGACTGCTAACCATGATAGCTAGGGAAAGTACTCCTGTGCTTAGATCCTGTAGTGGATTTCCTAAAGACATCTGGCTGGTCACTGTGAGAACAGGATGCTAGACTAGATGGGTCACTGGCTTGATCCAGCTGGCTCTTCTTATGTTCTTAGGAGATCAGTGAAATTTTTCACCTCAAGAGGAGCTGGTTGGGAAATTCCTTTCTGAATTTCATTTGACTCATCTGCAGTTGCACCAAAGAATCAAAGCTGGTCTAGATAATGAATGAGTTTACTGGAATATGCATCAAAACTCTGCGGGGGGAAAGCAAAGAAGGTTCGGAAACCTCCCAGAACTGGCTCCAAACCTTATGGATCCTATTAGTATTTCTTGGCCCTGGAATCTAAGAACTCAGCAGCTCTCTGCCTCACAAATTGAGTCAGTTCCCCTACGCTTCACAGAGAGGCAGGGCGAAAGAGCACAGGGTCTTTCCTAGAAGGAGGTCCTTTGGGGTCAAACTTTCCCCTTTGGCTCTCCCAGAATGTGATGCAAGGAATCAGGAAGGCATGTGTGATGGAATGTCTACTGCCAATGCAGCCAGCGGGGAGGAAGAGATGGTGTTGCCTCCCACTTCACCTCTTTGGAGGGAGCTCTTTGGAGATGCTCTTCCAAACCGTTTGGAAGAGAGCTCTCTCCACAAGGCAGATTGAGCTCCTAATGAAGGTGGCACGCATACCGTACATTGATAGCACACACTCGCAAAGAATCCTGGGAAGGGTGCCAAAAATTGTAGCTCTGTGAGGGGTAAACCACCGTTCGCAGGATTCTTGCAGAGGTGCATGCTTCAAATGTGCTTTAAAATAATGCATGGTGTGTTTGCAGCTGAAATCTAAGCCCTTAACCTTCACCATTGTTAGCCAAATCGTGCTCCCATAGTCTTCAAAAGCTGGGGATGGAATCACAAATGGTAGGAAGGCTAGCATCACCAGGAGGGTGGCAACCTGCAAGTCACATCTGCTGAAATCTCAGATATCCAACAAAATGATATAGGATGCTTTGTCCTGGTTCTCAGTTAAGGATTAAAGCCTAAACCTCTTAGAATAATCTTTGGGGTCAGATTATTTCTATAATTTTAAATTGTTTTAAACTGTGCAATACAGTGGTACCTCGGGTTACAGACGTTTCAGGTTACAGACTCCGCTAAACCAGAAATAGTACCTTGGGTTAAGAATTTTGCTTCAGGATGAGAACAGAAATTGCGGCACGGCGGCAGTGGGAGGCCCCATTAGCTAAAGTGGTACCCCAGGTTAAGAACAGTTTCAGGTTAAGAACGAACCTCTGGAACGAATTAAGTTCTTAACCAGAGGTGCCACTATACTGTGTTTTAACATTAAATATTGTGCTTTAATCATTGTAAACTGCCCTGGGCCCTTAGACTAAAACGCAAGTAACAAACTGCGACCCAGGCTAGCAGATATTCATAAGCATCATTTGTTCAGTGAGTGGTGGAATGAATGAATTTCTGACTCATTTGTCAGAAAATATTCTTACAACCACATTAAAATGTAAAACAATGATAAAACATCAAAGCATATTACAAATGATGCAAATCAATAGCAATAAAACACTCAAGATGGGAAATATAAAAAAATCACTAAAATTAAAGAACATTTACCAGCATTTTTGCACCCATTTCTCCTAATATACAGCTTTTGTATGCAATTACCTCTGATATGCACATTTTTGCTGGCAATTTCCCTTAATATAATGCATTTTGTATGTTATTTTCACTAACATAATGCACACTTTCTCATAAAGTATGTATTTCCGTATTCCTTTCGTTGAAGAACTGCACTGCAAAATTCGAGGAAATGCACATATTGTTTTGGGAACTGCAAATTAGCTAAGTTCATGTTAAAATGTGGATTGAATTAGATTTATCTGCCTTCCTTAGATGAATCCCAACTGTAATCATAGGTCAGCTCTCATCCAACTGCCTTCATGGTAGCCAATGGGTAGGCCCCTGGTTCCTTGGAAGAAACCTGGATGTCACAGACATGAACACATGACCAAGTGGCACTGAAAAGGGAGGTGAGTGGTGTCATTGAGGGTTCAGGATTCTTCTCACCACCATCACCAAGCTCCCAAATTTTAGTGGGAAACAGTGCCTTACAGCTAACACCCAATAAGTTGGCAAAAACGTATAAATCTAAATCAAATAAGTGCTGGAAATGTAAAGAGAAAGAAGGTTCTTTTTATCATATGTGGTGGTCTTATAGTAAGGTTAAAGCTTACCGGAAATGATATATAATGAAATGAAAAGGATGTTTAAAATAACCTTTGTAAAAAAAAAAAACCAAAAGCCTTTCTTTTGGGAATTATAGGGACAGAACTAACTAAGATGTATAGAAACTTATTCATGTATGCGGCTACAGTGGCAAGAATGTTAGTTGCCCAAAAATGGAAAGAAGCAGAAGTCCCAGCAAAGGAAAAATAGATACAAAAACTTATGGAATATGCAGAATTGGTGAAACTTTACCAGAAGAATAAGAAATCAAGATAACAATTTTTTATTATTACAAAAGAATGGAAACGGTTTATTGAATATTTACAGATAAATTATAAACAGATAAAAACATTGGCAGGATTGTTGTAACAACCTGCATTATATTTAAAGAAGATGAATAAATGAGCAAATTAAGTTAATTTGGATTGCAGAAGATATTAAAAACAAATTTGAGGAACCGCAGAAAGAGGGGAAAGATCATGCCTTGCAGGTTTCCCACAGGAATCTGGCTGGCTATTGTCGTTTAGTTGTGTCCGACTCTTCGTGACCCCATGGACCAGAGCACGCCAGGCATTCCTGTCTTCTGGACTAGATAGGCCTTTAGCCTGATTCAGCAGGTATCTCTATCTGTTCTTAGGAAGGAAGAAAGCAGAATGAAGGAAGCCAAAGGTAAGAGGAAGCAGAACAGGCAAGGTATTCTTCAATGAGGTATAAAAGTCTGCAGGATTTTGTTTGCGTTGAAATCCATTGTAAGTATTATGTCTAAAATTTCAAGCAGAAGTGGATTCTGAGAGCCTCCCTGTTAGACTGATGCATCTCCCTTAGGCAACCATAGTCAATCTCAGCATGCCTCTCTCTCCAACTGAGTCTCCTATGAGTGTGTCTCTTTTCCTAGAACATAGCATCCTGCACTATGTACCGATGAGTTGATACTGCAGAAATAGGAGGGCCACAGGAAGGATAAATTCGTGGCTGGGGCGCTGGATTTGGGGCGCTCCAAAAATGAAGGGGAAATGTGTGTGCGTCCTATGGGGCGAATACAGGCTTTCGCACCGACCCCTCTCACTCTCCAAGCCGTGTTGGGCTTCGGAGGGTTGCGCAGAGCTGCCTGCGCTCCCGTGCTCCGCGCAGCTCTGCACAACCCTCGGGAGCCCAGTGGGAAGCTGTGCCGGGCTCCCAAAGGTTGCGCAGAGCTGCCTGCATTCCGAAGCCTCTTTTTTCTCTTTTCTCTTTTTTCTTCTTTATTTTTTCTTATTTTTTATTTCTTTCTTTCTATATGGTTTCTTGGTGTACTTGTTTTGGTTTTTTGGTGTAGGGATCTTGTATTATGTATTTTGAAAATTTAATAAAATATTTATAAAAAAAAAAAAGAGCACGCCCGGGCTTCGCACAGCTCTCCGCAAGCCTGGGGAGACCGGCGCAGCTCCCTAAGCTTGCAGATAGCAGGCTGTTCTGGGGGCTAGGGTCGGGGGAAGCTCGGGCTTCCCCCGTGCCAGCCCCGTGCCTGGGGGGAAATATTGTTTTTTTCCTTTATTCCCCCCCAAAAAAACTAGGTGCATCCTATAGGGCAGTGCGTCCTATGGGGCGAAAAATACGGTACATTAAAACACAGCTGCACGGATGCTACTAGCCCCCAAAATGGAAAGAAGCAAAAACCCCAATGAGGGAAGAATGGCAATCCAAACTGCTGGACTATGCCGAAATGGCAGAAGTAACCAGGAGACTCAGGAACCAAGAAGACAAGGACTTTAAAAGGGAATGGGGAAAACTGATAATTTACTTAGGAGACCATTGTAAGCAAATCAAAACTTTAGCTGGAATATAAGAATCGCTTGTAAAGTAACGACGATTTAACTGGAAAAATGAAAATAGTGGAGAACATATTGATATGTAGTCTTAATGATTGTAATAAAGACCCATGTAGAGTATGGGGGGGGGAGTCACGAGATTCAGAGAATCTCACAAAATACTTACACAAATAGTTTGACTGTAAATTTCTGTTCATAAAAATAAATAATAAATAAATAAAATTTTAAAAGATAGTGGGGAACACAAAGCCTGCTGCCATGTGAGTACTGAGTTTACCACACTTTTTTAAACAAGTGAAGTAATGCAGACGCCATCTAAAGAGGACCATTCTTTAAGACCATAGAAACATAGATTAAGAGCCTCGTGCTCTACCGACTGAGGTATCCCATGAAGTCTGTGGTCTAAAATTACCACTACACTTTGTCCCTGTACGTGCACCTGCCCACCACTTTGGAAGAAGTTGATTCAAAGCCAAGGGGGCAGGGGATTTGTTCCCCTTGCTGTATAACTGGGCTAGGGGGACTTATTGTACCCTGACTGTTGTTGAACTGCAATGCCCATCAACTGTTAGCCATACTGGCCAGGGCTGAAGGGGAGTTTGAGAGTCCAACCAGTGGCTTCCCTATGTTAACAATGCAAAAGGATCTTTCTTCCAGAGCTGAGCTAGGGAGTCTCTGAGCCAAGCTGCCCTGCCTGGTGTGGAGCAGGGAGCCTCTCCTAACATAACGATGCTGGTTGCTCCCTACCCAGGGGCTGAATGCTCTGCCTGCTGAAGGCATGACAAACCCAGGGCCCTCCCTCCTTGCTCCTCTCGCTCTCCCTCCCTCGGAGCGGAGAATGCTAAGTTCCCTTGCAGAATGATGGTGCAATCTCCTTCCCTCTAGGGCCCAAATGCACACAGTTTTCTTCTTTCCT
Organism: Podarcis cretensis; assembly: GCF_951804945.1. Classification (NCBI taxonomy): domain Eukaryota; kingdom Metazoa; phylum Chordata; class Lepidosauria; order Squamata; family Lacertidae; genus Podarcis; species Podarcis cretensis. The sequence continues at coordinate 19,811,470 of NC_137175.1, forward strand.
GCACTTCTAGCATTTTCTATACTTTTCTCCACCTCTTTAGTCCATGACTGGGTTCTCAACCCGTGGGTTGTGTGTAAGGCAACCAGAGGTGGGTCATGCCAGGAATACGGCTGCCACCTTCTTCTTCTTTATGTTTTCCCAGAACAAGAGGGAAAGGGGGGAGGAAGGAGGGAGAAAGAGGAAACAGATGGTGATGGGGTGGGGGGGGAAAGGAAAAGGGGTGGAGAGAGAGGACTATTAAAAAACATAAAAGATGACCAAGAAGTAAACAGACATTAGGTTTTTAAATTGTGGGAAATAAGTTTTTACCTGATGACAAAAATACCACAAAGCAGGCAGCAGGTGAGCCTCTCCGGGGAGCGTGTCCCACAGTCAGGGTGCCACCACGGAAAAGGCCTCCCCCTCGCTTTGCAGGAGCACCTGGAGAAGGGCCTGTGAAGATGATCTCAGGACCCAAGAAATTACGTATGGGAGGAGGCTGCACCCAATGTCTCCTAGGAGTCACAACCCTTTCTTCTTTTCCTTGATAAGGGGTATGGAGTTGGTTTTAAACCTTTTCCCAGTTGTTGTCTATTAGGTTTAATTAAATTACCATATTTTCTCAAATCTAATACTCACCTTTTTGGGGACAAATTACCCTTGCAAAAATTAAGGTGCGTATTAGATGCGGTTGCACATTAGACTCGAGCCTAATATACGTTATATATTAACAGTGAAGGCTGGTTTATTAGGAGGAATGGGGCACTGTCCGCACCAAACACAGTCTGCCCCATTTACCTGCCCCTCTGCTTTCATCAAGTCCAAGAGGTGCCACTGACTGTTAGCCTCCTCCTCTTGAATCATTGTCGAACTCAGCAGGGAGGCGCATGCAGATCAAACTTGAATAAATTCATTCCAGCTCTCATTGGCTCTGGGTCCCCCTACTGTTGGCCTTTCCCCCTTCTTCCCCACCAGTCCCAATGAACACCATCCACCTCTGAGACTTAATCATGATACTCTGTGAACTGAAATTGAAAGGGACTTGATCTTGGAGGACAGCTGAGACATTGACCCTGGCCGCAATGCGCACTTAAAGCAGCATAATTTTAAGCACCCAAGGTTTCCACAAATGCCCTGGGAATTGTGGCTTGTGAAGGATGCTGAGAGCTGTTATGTTCTACCTCCAGTGCTGGGCACAGTAAACCTCTGAATATCAGCTGCTGGAGACTACAAGAGGTCAGGTGGAGACTGCTGGAGACTGTTGTGGTCAGGTCCTGCTTGTGGACTTCTCATCCGCATCTGGTTGTCCACTGTGAGAAAAGTATGCTAGACTAGATGGACCTTTGGGCTGACTGAGCAGGACTCTTCTTCTTTCCAAATGAAGGCAGAGACAACTTCAGTGGTGCCACGTGATTGAGCAATAGCAGGGGGGAAAGAAAGAATAAACCAGTATGTTGTTTTTTCCTGCCTTTCTCCTTACTTTCTGCTGTTCTGCTTCAACAGGACCAGTAGGGGACACTATGGAAGTTGGCAAAGAGGAGTTGGCACAGAGAAAGATACAGATAGAACTTACCACCACCATTAGGCATTGTCAGATGGCTGCCTCACGCAGTAGTCACCATTGTACAGGGAGCAGCAGCACGCCTTTAGAGGATAAAACTGCCCTGTGGCCTGTCCTGGGCCTCCCAAGCTAGCCCACTGTCCTCAGGTACATGGAAGGTGCTCTCTAATCACCAGTGTTGAAGTAAGATTCACCTGTCGGTCCAGTCAGCTTCTGTATGAAGAATGGAGGCATGTGAGTGTCCACCATTTTGAGCTTCACCTCAGGTAGCAAAATGCTTTGGGCTGGCCCTGGTTGAAACTATAGGGTTTCAGCTAAGTTTTACTCAGAATAGACCCCTTAGTTTTAATGGGTGGGATCTATTAAAGTAAAACTTAGTTGAATACCACCCATGGAATTTACAACCACAAGATGAGATGGACACCAATTTAGACGGCTTTAAAAGGTAATTATTAGACAAATTCTAATACAGTTGCCTTGGGACTACAGAGCAGAGTTGAGAATGGTGCCAAACGGACTTCCTTATGAGTACACTGGAGTCCGGATGTTGTTGTTTTTTCTTCACACAGGTGGCGTGTATACTTTGACCTGTAATATAAACTCCATTTAGATATCCTCCTTAACACTTCATGTGTTGTTGAAGCTGACAATAATGGACTCCATTGTTCTGTGTTCTACCCGTTCGACTCCCAAGCACCACAGTACCCCCATTGTTATTCTTTGCAATGTTCACCACGTTCCATATACCCACCGGGCTTATCGCTACCACAGGGAAACAGGGAGGGCAGGTTGCCTTATTATACCTTGTGAAGGGATTGGTTGCCAAAAGTAGATTTTATAAATCAGAGTAATGAGGGCAGCCATGTGAGCCAAAAATAGGTATAAACGATCTGCACTTGTTGAGACAATAGCAATAAAGGCCCTATTATTACACAGCCACGCAGAAAGCGCTATGTGTTTGCAAGAACACTCAAGGCTGGGTGTGTTCTGGGCCTTGCTAAAGCAAAAAGCCAAAAGAAAAGACCCCTTTGGAATATGAAATGCAAATTAAACACAAATGCTGCATTTGTCAGTTTGTGTCACCCCACCCAAATACCAAGGGATGTTCCTCTGGCACGGTTGATGCTTTCTGTTTGGGGCAAAGAATATCCTGGCTTGTGTAAGAGCTGAACTAGACAGCTGGAGAACCATCTCCTAGTCTTCAATCCTCTTTCAATGTCTTTAAAAGGCAGATAAAAGGCAGGAATGCAGCCGACAGTCATTCAGGTTGAGTCTCCTCAACCCCTCTGCTGATGTTGCCCTTGCTTATTTTTATTTTGCTGCTTCACTATCTCAAATAAAATAAAATAAAGTGCTTATTAGGTGTTCTGTGATCTGAAGAACCAGACTGGCATTTCCATCGATAACAAGAGTACCCAACCCAATCCATCAATACCAATAGGGTTGTATCAAGCTTTTGAAGGGTCCTTGAGCAGTTTTGACTTATCACCCCCTACGAGACGTTGACATTTCCATTCCACCTTAAGGAGAAGACGTGTGGAATTGTTGCGTGTCACGTGTCTGTTTACATTCCAGCACAGCTTGCTGGGAACTTCCGTTGTGTATAGCTTTTGCTTTTACCTGTTCTCTCTGATACAACGAGAAAGAGAGACGACATGTTTCATTGTCCTGATTTATGATTAATAAATCTGTAGTTGTATTATGCTTTCACAAGCCTCATGCCTATCCTGTGTGCACAGTTCTCTCTGCTGATAGCGTGCCCTGGGTTTGAAGCCTGGGTTGCTGATTTACGTCAGAGCACGAGCAGATGGAAGGAGTCGGCCGAGCTGGGGCTTGCCAGCTGGCCTCCTGGCCCTCTGCACTTCGACACGTGCAACAGGGGTGGAGTGGGGCTGTAGCTTAGTGGCAGGCTATCTGCTTTGCATGTGGAAGGTATTAGTATATAGGCCTTCTGAGCCACCTCCACTACTACAGAGGTGCCTCGCAAGACGAAAATAATCCATTCCGCGAGTCTCTTCGTCTAGCGGTTTTTTCGTCTTGCGAAGCATCCCTATTAGCGGCTTAGTGGCTTAGCGCTATTAGCGGCTTAGCGGCTATTAGCGGCTTAGCGGCTATTAGCGGCTTAGCGGCTTAGAAAAAGGGGGGAAAGGGAAAAAACTCGCAAGACGTTTTTGTCTTGCGAAGCAAGCCCATAGGGAAATTCATCTTGCGAAGCGCCTCGAAAAACAGAAAACCCTTTCGTCTAGCGGGTTTTTCGTCTTGCGAGGCATTCATCTTGCGGGGTACCACTGTACTTCCTATTTCTCCCTACATATCAGGGGTAGCCAATCCTCCAGATGTTGAATTCCAACTCGCATGGTGGCTGGGACTGATGGAAATTCAACAATATCTCAAGGGCATCACATTGACTACCCCTGCTATATACTAACTGTGAACTCATTTTCCAAGTGCTTGTTCTTCTGTAGTCAAGATGACACTACCTAACCCCAAATAGGAAATATCTGCAGGCATGGGGGAAAGCATCAGTGTGCAATGTACAAAAAAATATTTTGGGACATTTTTTATACTAAGCCTATTAACATGTCATTTTTAGAACAATATTTTGACATGCAGTAGTACCTCGGGTGACATACGCTTCAGGTTACATACGCTTCAGGTTACAGACACCGCTAACCCAGAAATAGTACCTCAAGTTAAGAACTTTGCTTCAGCATGAGAACGGAAATCGCGTGGCACCGGCATGGCAGCAGCGGGAGGCCCCATTAGCTAAAGTGGTACTTCAGGTTAAGAACAGTTTCAGGTTAAGAACGGACCTCCAGAACGAATTAAGTACTTAACCCAAGGTACAACTGTATAATCTTCGAAACACTCCATTCTTAACTTTTGATTTGATTGATATCTTATAATTGAAGCTAATTTTGCACTGCAACATTTTGTTGCAGTTCCCATTTGATATATGCAATACTGCTGATATTAATCATTCAGTTCTCTCTTTAAAGAAAAACCTCAGAACACCTTCCGTGACTTCCCGGAGCTTTCCTGACTAGGCAAAGATCATGTCAATGCCTGCTTAGCTTCAGCGGTGCCATAGCATTGCAGAAGGCACAATGGCACATTATGAACATGATAAATTATCCTTCAATAAGTAAGGATTCCAAGCACCATGAAGTGCTTTACCCCCTTTGCTGTTGCCAAAAACCCAGCTCTAAAATAACAAACTGTGAGCATCTGGTTTTATAGACTTGTGTTGCTTGTTATTAAGAATATGCGAAAGATGAAAAAGTTAAATATTGCCTATTTGTTGTTAATGGCATCTCAGAGGCTTACGTTTTGGTTCTGGAGAACACATATGGGAGGGTCAACGGAGCATCAGTTTAAAGGGCTACACAGCTGCCCCCAGTGCGTAATCAACTGATTTATACCCGTGGAAATCCAGCCAAGGACAAGGTTTGATCTCAGTGCTCCAACATAAAATGCCACACCCCTGATTAGAATACTGTTGTTCTTTCACAAGCATCTTGTCTCTACCCTCATTAGTTCATTGTGTGCTAGTTCTCACGATCCTATGGCAAACTGACAGGTTTGGAGCAGGACATCATAAAAATGCTGATAACCTCCCTCTGTATTACAGGGGCCGGGTGAGGTGGGGGAACTAAGTTCTGTGCAGGTGTCTGAATCATAGCTGTCAACTTTCCCCTTTTCTTGCGAGGAATCCTATTCGGAATAAGGGAATTTCCCTTTAAAAAAGGGAAAAGTTGACAGCTATGGTCTGAATGCAGTGATAGACTGGCTAAAGGCATATAAGCTGAAACTTCATCCAGGCAAGATGGTAAGATTCATGGAGGAGACCCACAATTTCTGCAGTGTTTGACAGTTACTGGGTTTTGCTTATTTAACAAAAATCTGCTCAATTGGGCCTATGGGCCATCTAGTTCCAAATCCTGTTCTCCCAGTGGCCAACTAGAGGCCTATGGGAAGCCTTGCAAGCTAAGGGCCCACTTGCAATTCCCAGCAACTCAGAGGAATGATTCATCTGATAGTGGATGCAAAGCATTGCCATCTTGGCTAAGAGGCACTGATAGCCTTGCCTTCCAAGAATTTGTCTAGTCCTTTTTTAATGCAAGATGGTGGCCATCACTTGTGGGTGTGAGTTGTGCAGCTTCAGTATGCCCTGCTTCCTTCATACCATGCGTAATTTTATGAACTTCCAACGTGTTACCTCTTCTTACTCACCTCTTCCCTAAAGAGTCCAAACTCTTCAATCTTTCATCGTACAGAAGTTGCCAGGATTCTTGGAGTGCCTGCAATTGTGGTTCCATTAATTTCATTGGGTCCAACTAGGACATAGTTGGATACAGTCCACAACATCGATAAGGCACCAGTTTGAGGAAAGCTGTTTTTGTGAAACAGGAGAAATAACATCAGACAGTTTTCCAAGTAAGATGACTTCTCTGAAATTCACAGCGTTGGTCAAACCATGACAACAGGGAGTTTTTCTTTCGTTTTCATTTTCTTTAGAATTTGCAGTGCTCCCACCATCCAGTTTTATAGGTTACTAGCTTCCTTTTAAAAAAAAAAAAATAATAATCAAGCTAAGAGCTTCGTTTGATGTATTTTCCCAAAGCTTTTTCACACTAAAGAATTGAAAATAATAATAATAATAATAATAATAATAATAATAATAATTTTTTATTTATAACCTGCCCTGCCCAGCCGAAGCTGGGCTCAGAGGGCTAACAACAGTAAAAGTAACACAGCATTCTAAAATCAATTCATTCTAAAATCAGTTCAAAATCAAATTAATGGCAACCATTGGGCTAGAGTTCTATGAGGATTACAGAAGGAGAGAGGGGGGTCAGACTGTGCCTTGGCCAAAGGCCTGGTGGAACAGCTCTGTCTTGCAGGCCCTGCGGAAAGATATCAAGTCCCGCAGGGCCCTAGTCTCTTGTGAGAGAGCGTTCCACCAGATCAGGGTCACAGCTGAAAAAGCCCTGGCCCTAGTTGAGACCAGCCTAACCTCCCTGTGGCCCAGGACCTTCAAAATGTTTTTGTTTGAAGACCGTAAGGTCCTCCGTGGGACATACTAAACAACAAAGCCCTTACTAGGGGGAAAGTCACTCTATTGCTTTATGGCACTTGAAAGGTGGAGTCTTACCCAATGCAGACTTGTTATGAATGGTAGGAAGGGGCTTTTGATGCAGCGCTCCATTGCTGATATTCTTCCTCGTCTGTGTGATGCTTTGACAGATTAGTCACACTCCTTTAAAAAAATAAAATAACTCATCTAAATTAAACTCAACTAAATCTGCATTATACCTGTTCTACCTGGCTGACACATTTAAAGTTTTGAAAATTCCTAGTGCCAATCAGGGCTTGCGGTGAGATGATCAAGTTGAAGATGCCACACATGTTAGAAACATTTATTTTGTCCAGTGGTAGTGCCAAGTCCTGCTCTTGCATAACCCTAGTCACATGCCAATCAACCGACGACTGTCGCATAACCAGTTGGGAGTCCTTGCCTTTCATATGTGGTGCAACAGTTTCCATGTACAAAGGGCATGCTACACACACACACACACACACACACAGTCCATAAGTGCCTATGTTTTTCCATATTTCTCTGTTCACAAAATGGATGCCCTTTTGGCATGCAGTGGACTGTGGCTTCCTTCAGAATAGCTGTTTATTGAACATTCATTCTGCTTTGCCTGCACAAAACTTACACGGAGGTTAGATTATATCCGTTCTTTACTGAGCATTGGTCTTGATTATTTTACAGGGAGGCTATGGGCAGTGTGCACGTGAGCACCTCTTATGACATAGCAAAAAATAAAGAAAGAAAATGCCCCCACTGCATTTTTCTTGGTGCTTTAGTTCTCCAGTGGGCCAAGAGGAAACATTTTATTATCATGAAAAATATTGTCTAGCTGGCTACCATGATCAGCTCACATAACTCTTGGGACCTGCAGCCAACCAGATTTTTTCCAAATAGGCTGATCTGATAGTATTGTTTCTGGTGTATGTGTGTGAATGTGTGTGAATATGTGTATGTGTGTGAATTCCAGCTCTGAATTTGTTTTTTCCCTCTGCTTTAAGATGGCAGAAAATTTGACACATAAAACTTCTGTTCTGGGAAAGGAAGGGGACTAATTGTTTTGATAATGTTTATGTTTATGTTTTTATTCTTTTTTCTTGAAAATTACACACACACACACACAAACACACACACACACACCTGTACCAGTCATATCTTCCCTCAAAGAATCCTATGTCCTGCAGTTTACTCCTTTCAATTCTATAATTCCCAGGATTCTTTGGAGGAAGTCATGTGCTTTCAAAAAATAGTTGGGGGGGGGGGGGGAGAAAAACGATCAAATCTGTCATTTGCAGTTTCTCATTTTCCAGTCTTCAGTTCTCTACATTTCCACATCAGTTTGTGATTTTTTTTAAAAAAAATCACCAGCATTTTTGTGTATCTTTCTCCTAACATACCAAATTTTAATGCAGTTTCCCCCAACATACACATTTTTGGAAAGCAATTTCCCTGTAACATAATGCATTTTTGTATGTACTGTTCACTATTATATGTATTTTCCTGCACACTTTACTCTAGTATATGCATATTGGTATACAAGACTTGGCTGGAATATTCCCATGCAAAGCTCAGAGAAGCTTGAATTTTGAAGAATGGCTTTGTTTCAATTATTGTATTTTTTTGGAAAGCACAAACGCAAATTGAATCAAATTCCTCCTAAGTACATACTCTCTCCAATACCCCCTGATAACGAGCCTGTTCTTCTTTTCTAATCTTTGGTAAATTAGAACTTTCAGTTTTAGCTTTGATGAGGGATGAGCAGACTGATTCCAGCTCCTGTATCATCCAGGAAAGTTCTTACCCAACGCTATTTGGGGAAGCGGATATGAATGGAGTTTGTAGGGTGCTGCATTTAGAAACTGCCTGACTGTAACTCCCGTAAATGACCTCCACCCCCCCTCAGTGATGCAGGATGTACGGGATCCCTTCCCTCTTTGGAGTCCCCCGGCCACCACTTGTACAGTTAGGTTTTGGTTTCATCTTGTGCAACAGCAGGGTGACAAAGAGGAACCTGAAGACCAGACCCTGAGAACAGATAGGGGAGCTAGATTAAGGCAGAAGAGTGAGTAAGTAGAGCGAACCCCTTGAGATCTTGTGCAAGCCCTGGGTGCGTGCCTATGTCAAGAGTTCAGCGTCCGGGCTTGGGGTGGAAACGGACTTCCTGTTAGCTCAGTGATGGGAGTTAGAAAGGAGAAGTGGCGCCCCCTTGGTTCCAGGAAACAGGAGATGACTGTGTCCCAACCATCCCAGCCCAACCCCTTCCCTTTATTGCCTTGCATGGGTCCCATCTCTGCGAAAGTGATCAAGTGCATTATTCACCATGGGCTAACGGCAGTGACACATGCCTAGGGACATTTGGGAAAAAACATTTTTTCGCCCTTGGTGGAGCACCTTCTTCTTTTGCTTAGATCAGTGTTGCCAACATTTTTGGGGCCATGCCCCACCTAAGCATCTCTAAAATCCCGATGTTCCCCCCACCCCCAGTGACATATAATTATTATTATTCAAAAAGTGAACTCCTATTCACGTGGAGGAAGCCTAAAAGGCCATTCACTGTTAATAACTCATTCTCGAAGTGCTCCCCTTAAAAATCAAATTCCCCCCTGTGGAGTGTGTGCCCCACGTTGGGAACCACAGCCTTAGAGCATTACCTGGAGATAGAGACAAGGACCCTTTGTCCTGCCATCTAAACCAGGGCTGGGGAATTTCAGGCTAGGGAACCAAATTCAGTCCTGTGGGCTCCTTCGTCTGTCCTTTGGGACTCTCACCCAATCATACAACCCCAGGTAGCATTCCTCACTGGCCACACCCTTTTTTCAGTGCTCATGTGTGCATAAAAAAAGCCCGTGAACTTGAGCTGGAATGAAGCCTATTTTTAGAAAGGTAAGCATCACATCTGTGGCTCTGCCACTTTTGCTTCAGATCCCACCCACTATTGGCTTGTGGCTCCCATTAAGTTTTCCATGGTGGAATGCAGCCCCTGGACTGCAAAGGTTTCTCCATCACTAATTTAAACTAAAAGTGCTGCTCCACATTGTTATGTTTTTAGATGTACACCAATGGTTCAAGTGTACACCTAAACATGTAATGCATGAATCCAGAACTTCCCAATAACATGTGGGAACATTTGTCTGATGATGTGAGGCTATCACTGTGCAAGGTTACATGTTTCCCTGGCAGCAGCAGGTGATGGTGTGGAATAGAAATCTATTTCCATATTAGGTATTTAAATATATATTTTATCCCCATGCATGTGCTTCTAAACACATTTAAAACCTAAAGTACATACTTTTAAAATGCATACTGGCACACTTTTAAATCCAAGAAGCATAGCAAGAAATCTGGAGAAGTGCAAAAACTGAAGGATAATTACAACTCAATCTGTGCATTTAGTTTGGGAGGTGTGAATTAATTCAACTTGCTTAAAGCTGCACAGACCAAATGAAATTCTTCTCCACTTCTACATGGGGGTTTAACTGAGCATAACCTGCAAGTGTCCCATCCCCCCACAATGGGATATCCTGTTTTCTTGCACGAGAGCACGTCCGTCCCCCCAAGTGTGTCTTTTGGGCTCTGTGATCTCGCACGGGTCAAATGGCTCTCTCAGAAGCATGTACAGGAAGTCTGTGTCCCAGTTTTGGGACTCAAGGTGTTCGAGGGTACAGATGAGGTGACAGTCCTATGGTTACAGAAGAGATTCAAAGCAGCTGGAAAGCAGGTGGACAGTGTTTCGCGCCCTTCTTCCTGATAATACAAAATGCCTTAGCAGGACAAAAACTGAAGCTGCTTCAACCAGATTAGCTGCATGGCTGGTGTAGTGCTATGCAAAGAAAGGGCTGTGGTACTAAAAGTTGTCCAAATATTTAATACAATCACAGCCAGTTTCCAACTATCAGAATCCGAGCAGAGTCTTGCAAAGCTTTACTAACCCTGAGCATGCAAAATGTGATGCTTCTTTTGACACTAATTTCTGCTAATTGCTTCAGTCTGACTGTATAAATACATATGGGAGGGCATGCAATTATCTGATGTGCGTGATGAGTGTGCAGTTTATTATTACCATTATTTTTTGCACATGAATTTGTGCAACTAAGCAGCTATAATCCTTAACCCAACAATATGAACCATCACAGGGGTTTTTAACAGGAACTTTCTCGCCTTTCGGTGGTGGGTTTTGAAGTGACATGGCAGATTTCTCAAGATGACAGGTGCAAGCTCTGGTTTCTTGGACGTTTTCTGTCCTTGAATAACATTCGGTGCAAGGGTTCTTGGAGTCACCCAGAGGCAGAGGCAGCCCAATACATTTTGATACCTGAGGCAAACCACAAAATGGAGCCTTCCCGCCAATGAACAAGGGGGGGGGGGGAGTGAAGATCTACATTAGGAGTCATTGAGGCTGAGAGGGAGGTAGATATCAATGTCGCCAAACATCCGCTACGTCTGCCACCTTTGAAAGAGGGGAGTGCAGTGAAGGTCTACATCAGGAACAGAATGAGGGGAATCAAAGGCCATCTCAGGGTAGAAAGAGGCCCACTCTGAATCACACCAGGTCTGTGCAGACCCTAGGAGACCCCAGAGGGCAGTCTCTGTCATTTCCTCCCTCAGGGTGGGTGGGGACCTGAAGCACTTCCTATTTGCATTATTATCTTAGGATCATCTATACATTTCTCATTTATTTTTATTCTATTTATTTGTTTTTCATTTCTCCTCTTTTTGAGTTGCCATACCAGGTATTAACCTGGTTTGTTGGCAAAATCAAAATTATTCTGTTTACCCATTCTCAAATTTGATTCCATTTCTTGCTCTATTTTTTATATGTATTCTGCCTGCAATAGTTAAATTTCTCTTTCAATTTTGTCATCACATGGTTGTTTATTTAATTTCTTTTTTCTTTATTTCCTCCAACAATCCCATTTTTTCTTTTTCACTTTATTTTCTTAATATTACATTTTGTTTTATAAAACATCCCCTGATGACCGCCTTGCTCGCGTCCCATATTGTTCTTACTTCACTAAGTTGTTTGTTGTTCAGTTCAAAGTATTCATTCAATGTTTTCTTTGCACCCTCTACTATCTTTTCATCGTTCAATAGAAGTTCGTTTAGTTTCCATCTCCGCATTCATGTTGTCCAATCTGGTTTTATTCTCAACAAAACCGGGTTGTGGTCCGAAATTGTTTTTGGTAGAATTTGTACCTCTTCAATCCTTCCTATTTGTGGAGAGGCCGTGGGAAAAGCAACATAGGGAGCTGCCAAGCAGGAGACACAGTCAGCCTCCAAGGAGTGCACCGCAGCCATTTCTGCTACCGTGGCGGCAGCAACATAGCTTAGAGGCTGGGTCTGCTGCCCCTGTGAATCCAGTGTCAAACAGTGTTATAAAAGGCAAATCTAATTTGGCCTATAATGAATAAATTGCCGGGAGGGATCAATGAGCCCCTCCAGAATGGGTGTGCTTTTGCGGGGAGGGGGGGTCGGTTTATTTTGCAACACATTATTTATGCGTTAATAGTGCATTAGTATCGTTAAACCAAAGAGCCTAGGACTTGCCAATCAGAAGGTTGGCGGTTTGAATCCCCATGACGGAGTGAGCTCCCGTTGCTCAGTCCCTGCTCCTGCCAACCTAGCAGTTCAAAAGCACGTCAAAAAAGTGCAAGTAGATAAATAGGTACCACTCTGGTGGGAAGGTAAACGGTGTTTCCGTGCGCTGCTCTGGTTCACCAGAAGCGGCTTAGTCCTGCTGGCCACATGACTCGGAAGCTGTACCCCAGCTCCCTCGGCCAATAAAGTGAGATGAGTGCCACAACCCCAGAGTCGTCCACGACTAGACCTAATGGTCAGGGGTCCCTTTACCTTTACCTTTAGTGGATTTATACTTAACTGTCCACACAGCATCCTGCTTTATGAACTGTCCTGTGACGCTTCCCCAATGTTCTCACACTATATTGCACAACAAGAGCAGGACAAAAATAAGTCAGAACATTTGTGGTATAAAAAAGTTGCAGGATTTCAGTAGGAAGTTGCTAGCCATGCACTGATTGGAAACAGTTTTGAAAGCGGGATGGTATATAGAACATCCCTGAAAAATCATCATGAATTCACAACAAAAAAGGGGTATCTGCAGGGCCCCCATGACACTGAGTCAGATATATAGATGTAATTTGGGGCTTTAATTTTTTTATATACTTTTTTTTGGTACACTGAGTGTGCAATCCTATCTACATTTACTAGGAGTAAGAACGGAAGTAAGACTCTCACGAATAGAAGTGGAAACTTCCTTCCAGCTCTACATGGGCTTCATCCATGTTAGTAGGCAGAAAAAAATGAAATGTTGGTGATTTCATGTGTTAGGGTAAGAAGAAGCTGTTCGCTAAGCTTAGATATTGTGATTCCCCCCCCCCCCCCTTGGGAAGAGTTGCACAATTCTGGGGCTGCATTATGGAAGGAGTGGTCTGTTCTCTTTGAAGCACCAGCCCTGGTTTACTACAATAGACAAGATATTGAACTGGGAAGGTATGTGCTTTGATCTACACAGGTATGCCAAATGTGTCATCCTCCCATTACGAAACCAGTTGGAAAGCCCAGCTCTTTGAAAGCAGATGCTTGGCAGGTGTCAGCATGAAAGGAGGAAGTGCTCTCTAGTGGTTATAGCACAGAGCCAGGAATCATAACTCCGGCTTCAGTTTCATCAACTATAAAATGAGGATAATAACACCGTTCTTGCTTCTTACGAAGCATAATAAATGCTTTTAAAGCCCATTTTGATCTGCAGATGAAAGGTGCTGGACTTGAACAGGTGCAGCCAAAATACCACCCATTCAGAGGCCATCGCTTTACAGTAGGAAGGTCAGGTTGAACGGGTGGTGATTTTCCAAATTGCTCTTACTAAGCGGGAGTTCACACCTCGTATTATTCACTGCAGAGTTACAGTCATAGCTTGATAGGCTGAACGTGTGAAATTTCAGAAGATACACAATGAGTCACATTTGATTTGTTGCCCATTCTCACCTCAAACAATTAGCTAACAAGGAGAGCCATGGGCCAATCCTCATGCTACATTTTTATATGTTAGCGCAAAGAGAACGTAAGGAAGCTTCCGTGTACTGAGTCAGACCGTTGGTCCAGGCCACTCAGTATTCTCTACACTGACTGGGAGAGCTGCAAATATTGCAGGCAGGAAACATTCCCAATCCTGGAGATCCCAGGGATTGTGACTGGGATTTCCTGTGTGCAAAGCAGATGCCCTGCTACTGAGCTGTAGCCCTTCCCCCTACTTAGTCATGTTTTCTGTTTTACATTTGCAGGGTAACATGTTGAAGACCTTGATTTCCTCTGGCAATGACCAGCTTTCACCATGTGAGGGCACAGTCAAAAGGAATCTTTGCCACAGAAAGCCAACACTTTGAACATCGCATGATGGCAATCACTAGTTATTTCACACCACCAAATTTACGTGCTGGGAATGCTGGGAATTGCTTAAAGCACCGGTTGCTTCACTTGCAATTCAATCGATGCTTATAGTGACAACGCAAAGAGGACTGGCGTTCTGTCTGTGGAAACTGGACCATTGGATTCAGGCATCATACAAGTGTTGGTAACTCTTTGTTTGGCTGTAGATATCCATCTATCTTGAGAGACAGCAGAGTGCATCTCCAACAGTGAATTCAAACTTCTGCATTAGCAGCACAGAATTGATCCCCCTAGGTACAGGTGCTAGGGACGTGGGTGGTGCTGTGGGTTAAACCACAGAGCCTAGGACTTGCTGATCAGAAGGTCGGCAGTTCGAATCCCCGTGACGGGGTGAGCTCCCATTGCTCGGTCCCTGTTCCTGCCAACCTAGCAGTTCGAAAGCACGTCAAAGTGCTAGTAGATAAATGGGAACCACTCCAGTGGGAAGGTAAACGGCGTTTCCGTGCGCTGCTCTGGTTCACCAGAAGCGGCTTAGTCATGCTGGCCACATGACCCGGAAGCTGTCTGTGGACAAACGCCGGCTCCCTTGGCCCATAGAGTGATATGAGTGCCGCAACCCTAGAGTTGGTCATGACTGGACCTAATGGTCAGGGGTACCTTTACCTAGGTACAGGTGCTGCCACACTAAAAGAGCAAGGATGCCACAGGATGATAGCAACGGCAACAGCAATGATAGATTGACAGATAAAGTCTGTCACAAGTGCGCAACAAGTATTCTGTGACACATGTGAACTTTCCAGTTCCACAGTTCTGAGGAGCATAGCAGAACTGGCTGGCTCAGAGGATGCCATGGAAGAGGCTTGGAGAAGACTCTACCCGAAGCGGAGTAGAATAATGGTTCTTGCACATCACGAGTTGCTAGTGGGAAACAGCAGCACAGCCAAAAGTGCCCTTAGGCAGCTCGAAGCATGAATCCTCTGGCTTAGGACTTTCATTGTTTGGGGTTTTGGAGGTTTGGAAGACTCAGCATTGGCTGGGACAGGCTCCTGATGTTAGGAACCAATTTTCAAATGAATACAAGCAATAGTGAAAGCGTTCTCCCCATGTTTCAGTTCCAGTTCTCAACAGCAAAACAGATGGAAGGGTTAAGATTTCACAAAAAGGAGAAATCCTGTAGAGATCCATAGAACTCCAAAGCATATTTCAGAAAACTGTAGCACAATCCTAAGCATGTTCTCTCAAAAGTAGGGACAAAGAAGAAATTTGATTTTGTTCTCAGAAGAATGAGAAACGACCTAATGCTCGCTTTCCAAAACAAAAAGCAGCAATCCTTCAGAATTGGCACTTACCTGAATTTTGTGATGCAGTTCTCCAACCAAACAATATGCACAGAAATGCATGTTTTAAGAAGAAATGTGGGCAAAAAATAAGCATTCTGTTAGGGGAACTGTATTTATTGAGAGACATTAGTACTAAAATGCTGCTGAATTTTCACGCGTTGTTTTTTAAGGCCCGCAAATCACTGCAGAAATGTGGAGAACTGAATTAAGACTAGAAAAATGAGAAACTTAGAGAACCACAAATGACAGATTCATTCAGTATTCAGAAGTAAGTTGTCTTTCTGAATGCAGCATGGGAACTACATTTCTGTGGGGCAATCCCACACTGCTGGAAAGGGGTGTTTCATGTGTATTTTTACCCAGTCAGAACCCTCCTTCTCAATGGATTGGTTCATCCTAACCATGTGGTTTTTAAAATCCACACACCAAAGGAAAACGGCTATTTTGGTTCTGCATTTGTGTGACAAGAACCTAATTTCATCTGGATTTGCTTCCTAGATAAAAGTGCTTAGTTCTAAAGACTCTGATAGCTTGAAGATGGGACGATAGCAACAGCAACAGCAATGATACATTGACAAATAAAGTCTGTTTTGAACCAGATCTTCTTTTCTGCTTAGACCCTGTACTAGCAATAGAGGACAATAAGTTATTGCACATTTTCAAATGAACAACAGCTCACTTCCCCTTCCAGCAAATATTTGTTTCCGGATACCACCAGTGCAGGGCAGCAACGGGACTGGCTTATTGAACTGAACATTTTGAAGGGTTTACTTTTGATCACATCACAGCTGCAGTTAAAGAACATACGGGATGTCTCATACCCTAGTTGTGAAATCACATGTGCTGTTTCAACACCTCCAGTCCTCTGGACTGTACACTTTTGCAGCATGCTTTGTGCTAGTCCCACTGTATCTCATGTAGAGTCAGGGTGGTGTAATGGTGGTGTAGCCAGACTAGGATATGGGAGACCAGAGTTCAAATCCTCACTTGGCCATGAAGTGTGAGGTGACCTTGGGCCAGTCCCTGCCTCTCAGGCTCTCCTACCTCACAGGGCTACTTGTGGGGAGAACCCTGTGTGCCACCTTGAGCTCCTTGGATATAAAAAGATGAGATATGAACTCAATACATCAATAATATCCACAAACGTGATGGGTTTCATTGATGGACCGGTGCAGCTTTGTCTACATTTGTCTGCATGTCCTTGATTTTGAACTTGGAGTTTCCCTTGGGAAATGCATCTTGCTTTTTCAGGCTCTCAATTCCCACTTTTGATAGTCAAAAAGAGAATACACCCTTTTCTTTTTAAAAAAATAATATTTATTACCTTTTTCAACAATTTAAACACTACAAAAAATAAAAACAATACAATACAATACAATAGAAAAACAAAACAAAACACTACATTACACTAACAAAACACTAACATTAAACTAACAAAACAAAACAAACACAGTTTAAAACACATCAAATAATTTCAGTATCTTATCTTTCATTCACTTATTTCCGCGACCTCCTCACACCTCCCTTTTTGTATTCCACTTCTATTAATTTTTCCAGCAATTCCTTTCCATCTTCCTCTATTTTTAATCCTATAATTATCTTAATACATTCTAACCTTATTTTCCCTTTAATACTCTATTAATCTATTTATCCTTAATTCCTTATAACATTTCTACTAAAGCCATATAACTTCATTCCAACATTTTCCTAACATTCATGAGAATACACCCTTTTCCTCCAGAGGGTTTGTAGTGACATACAGATGAGATTTAGGAGAGGGCATTCTCCAAGTTTATCTTCACGACAACACCTCCCTATTCACCTGGTGCTTAATAGGAAAGGACAGCAGCGATTCTGAATGCCAGTTCCTGGTAACCACAGGAAGGGAGAGTTCTCTTTGCTCGAATCCTGCTTGCTGGTTTCTGGCAGGTGTCTGTGTGAAAAAGGAAAATGGACTGGTTGGCTCATTGGCCTGACCCAACATGCTCATCTTGCATTATTAAGACAAAACACCAGGTGAAGGCAGTTGCCTTCAGGCCCCTTGTGCTCTTCCCAAGAACATCTGGCTGACCACTGTTGGAAACAGAACACTGGTCTGGATTTATTTTCTTGCACCTGCATCCTTCCTTCCTTGCATCATGGAACACAGTTCCCACCCATCGTCCAGGTATTAGCTGGGCCCTTCTGTTTCAACGCAACCGGCACTGGCTCACTTTGTTCTCCTCGCCCTGGTGTGTGAGTTCCCTGCTCCAGATGCAGCACAGGTGCAACTTAAAAATATAGCTCTCCTTGGCCGCACTGTGCAAATGCCAAGCACTGAGAAGGCCGGGTGCTAGGGATCAGCTTACAGAAGGAGTTGCAAGTGCAGCTTTAATTATGTGATGCTGTCTCAGTTACCACCAAGCTTAATTGCAGTAACAGTAAGTGGCTCAAAGAGTCAGAGTCATGTGTGGCTGCTTACAAGAGGCCGAGAGGCGTTTTCTGGCAAGGGGAAATCCCCTGTAAAGGCTGGAACCAGGCTGTGTGCTCCGCAGCACGGCTGGGCTTTTCCTGTGTGCGAGGGAACTGTGTCGATCGAGCTAAGAACACTGTGTGCTGTGTGCTGACAGGCAACATGGGGTGGGGTTTGCAGTCACACACGCACACACAGCAGTAGAGCCAGTTTGGCAATCTTGTTCCGATCTGGCCTAGTGACTTTTAACACAGATGCGGGGGTCCCATTAACTCTCTCACTGCTGTTCTGCACATTTCTCAGAACGTTTCTCTAGCTCACCTTGTGTCCCTCTTGCAAAGGCATCTGCAGGAGATCGGAGCTGGTGATAGTAACCAAGGTTCTGTGTTTTCGTTTTTGCATGATCAAGGTCATGGGTAGGCAACCTAAGGCCCGGGGGCCGGATCAGGCCCAATCGCCTTCTCAATCTGGCCCGCTGACAGTCCTGGAATCAGCGTGTTTTTACATGAGTAGAATGTGTGCTTTTGGATTATTTGTGGGGCATAGGAATTTGTTCCTTTTTTCCCTTCAAAATATAGTCCGGCCCCCCAGAAGGTCTGAGGGACAGTGGACCGGCCCCCTGCTGAAAAGGTTTGCTGACCCCTGATCAAGATGAAGCCCAGAAATGGATATTGTTGCTACAATTTCACATCCCGGAAAAAAATCATTTCAGGGTTTTGTTTTGTTTTAATATTCAAGGTTCTAGCCCCCAAGAATATTAAGACCATTGCGGGGGGAAAGGTAATATCAGGGATCTCAGCACCTGGGGGAAAGAGTAGTGGTTAGAGCATGAGGCTTCACTAATTTCCACAGTTCCACCCGAAATATCACAAATAACTGTAATGTATGCAGGTTGCAGAATCCAACTCTGGTTTGTTTTTTTATAGGATTTAAGTTATCTTGGTGCAGACTTTTGTTCTTTTTTACTGTATAATGCACACAACACAGATAGTAACTTTCATTAACACATACTACTACTACCAAACACAATATGGATTACTAAAAGGCAATAGATTTAAAAGATAAATAGTATCTAATGAAAAACAGACACTTAGCAACACACTATCAAATTAAATGTTTAATCTGTTAATGAGACATTTTCCCGTAGAGGAAATGTTTCATTGATTCTAGAAGTTGTTCAAGCTTATGTACTAGTGAACTTGAAATGAAAGAGAATCCCAGAACAGGAGCTTCAGACTAGAGCTGGAAAAATTACGTTGTTGTTTTACCAGTTTCAAACATGACATTTCGAAATTACATGATGGGACTTACGAGCTGGAGGTGATCTTTTGAGTGTTTTCTAGATATCACATGTGGTAGTGGAAAGGCATTCCCCCGCAAGCAAAAAGCACCTGGTCCCTGTGTTCTTAGTGCTATTTTTCATTATTTTAATTTTGTTTGGTTTAGCACCTATTTGATTATTCTCTCTTTTGACTTCATTAGCAGCTTTGACCCTGCTCTAAAACAGCTGCATTGGCTTCCAGCTTGTTTCCAGTTGTGATTCAAGATACTTGTGCTAGTATTTAAAACCCTAAATGAGGAGTCCCCAAATATCTCAGAGACACCCCCTTCTCTACAGAAGTCTCTATGTCTTGGGCAGGGGTTGACAACCTAAGGCCCATGGGCCACAAGTGGCCCATGGGGGTCATTTAACTGGCCCACGAGGTGCCCACTCAGTGAGTCCCCACGCGTTGCGCTAAAGTGGTGCAGCACGGTGTGGGGACTTGCTTCCACAGTGCTGGAAATCATGTCTATGCATGCTCAGATACTGAAAATCGCGTCTGTGCAGACACAGATACTGGAAATCATGTCTGCGCAGACACAGACGTTGGAAATCGTGGTCACACGCACTCACGCTCATGCATGATCCGGTCCACAGAGGGATCTCTGCTGGAGTGAACTGGCCCAGGTGAGGTAAACGTTGCTGACCCCCTGGTCTTGGCTGTTAAGTTCAGCAGAGGACAGTTCCACTTAGTAGTTCCGCTACCCACAGAAACTGCATACCCTCCAACATTTCTCCAGTGAAAATGTTGTTGTTGTTTAGTCGTTTAGTCGTGTCCGACTCTTCGTGACCCCATGGACCAGAGCACACCAGGCACTCCTGTCTTCCACTGCCTCCCGCAGTTTGGTCAAACTAGTAAAAATAGGGACATCCTATTCCATAATAATAATAATAATAATAATAATAATAATAATAATAATATTTAAACACCATCCATCTGACTGGGTTGTCCCAGCCACTCTGAGCAGCTTCAACATATATAAAAACATAATAAAACATTAAAACTTCTCTATACAGGGCTGCCTTCAGATGTCTTCTAAAGGTTGTATATTGTATAGGACTTAACCCTAGCTAGAATCTGTTTTTGATGTAACCGTCAGGAAGAAGAGAAAACTGAGCATGTGCAAAAAGCACAGTTCCTGAGGGTGGTTGTGGGGTGGGAAGGTGAGGGAGAAGACTTCCCATCAGGCTATGGTACCATATCTCTACATTCAGAAATGGAACACTGTTCAGATCACCCACACAAGCCTCAGGCTGTTGGCAAAAGTAAGCATGTTGAGCTGGCTGGTCCTCATTCCATCAGTGCTACCAAGGGGGACCAATTGGCAAGATGAAGGATTTTATTTTATTTGTGTGTACTCTCTCTCTCTCTCTCTCTCTCTCTCATGACATCCTGTTCTTTAAAAGCAACAGCTTAGAAACAACTGCAGTCTCTTCCAACTGGAAATGGAAATAATAATGTCGGCTGTAAGGTAGCGGAGAGGTCTTTGCATTTCCACCCTAGTTCAAGCAAATCCCATAGAAAAGGAGCAGACAAGGTCCAGTAATAATAATAATTTAGTACAGCCTAGTCCACAATCAGGCAACATGTTGGTGAGAGTCACAATCTCCTCTCAGTTGCATAGATATTATGAACCGTCTTGGGCAAGTGGGTCTGCCCCCAGCCTGTACTTTCATTATTCTGAAATGTTGCTACATTTCCCCCCTCCTTAGCTCTGATTTATGAAATAGGATTTCTAAAATTAATTCTGGAATAGAGATTGTGTCATTTTCTGCAGTGTGCTGTCCTTTCAGAGTGTTTACATCTCTCGCTACAATTCCTGGCACCCTTAACAAACTAAAGTTCCCATGATTTATTTATTTTTTATTTATATTTTTTGGGTGAGGGAGCCATGATTGTTAAAGTGGTATAAGTGTATGGCCTGGATTTGCCAAATTAAAATATTTTGCTTTGAGCATGTCGTGTTCAATATGCTTTGGTGTCTGAGTGTAGAGAATCCAAAGGACGCCCCCTATCCTGCTAATTCATATGGTGCACAATCCGTGGTGAAGTTCTCCTTCACAAACCTCATTGAAATGAACTGGTGTTGTGTTAGAGCACAATGGTGTAGTTTGTGGGTTGCCCTCATGCAGCTCCCATTCATTGCAATGGAGCTGGCGCAGTCCCACCGTTGAGATCTGCTTCCCACAAGGTTTCCATTTGTGATGTCGTACATCTGCCACCTGAGTTGTTTGCTTCTCCTTGTGCCATAATAGGGTTGGCTCCAGTTTGTGTGACTGGAACATGTCCAGTCAAGAGCCATTAATCTTAACTATATTTGCTTCTCGGGGGCTCCTGCAGTTAACCAAGAGCGGTTGGGATAAATTCAACAGAAGGGAAAATCCAGCTTTGCTCCATTGATATCTGGTGACAAAAAGCTAGTGTCATATGTCTGCTTGGGAATCACATGTCTGTTATGCATGCAGTGTTTTCTTAAAGGACAAATGGGACCAGGCCAAGAAATTCTGAAGCTTGAACTGGGGGTGGGGGGAAAATCTGCAGCCTTGAAGCCATCTCTGCAAACCCTGTTTACCTCCTCCTCTTGATGCCACTAAAGGCATACGCTCCAACATTTCTCCAATTAAAACAGGAATGCCTGTTGTTGTTGTTGTTGTTCCCCACCCATCTAACTGGGTTGCTCCAGCCACTCTGGGCGGCTTTCAACATAAATAAAAACATAATAAAAACATTAAACATTAAAAGAACTATACAGGGCTGCCTTCAGACATCTTCTAAAGGTTGTATAGTTACTGATCTCCTTGGCTCAGGGGTCACATAACTCCATACCTTCCAACATTTTTCCAGTGAAAATAGGGACTTCTTACCATACCCTCCAATGTTTCTCTCTTGAAAATAGGGATGCCCTAAGGAAAAGTAACCTTGCCAACAAGGGTCCGTATAGTTAAAGCTATGGTTTTCCCAGTAGTGATGTATGGAAGTGAGAGCTGGACCATAAAGAAGGCTGATCGCCGAAGAATTGATGCTTTTGAATTCTGGTGTTGGAGGAGACTCTTGAGAGTCCCATGGACTGCAAGAAGATCAACCCTCTCCATTCTGAAGGAAATCAGCCCTGAGTGCTCACTGAAGGACAGATCCTGAAGTTGAGGCTCCAATACTTTGGCCACCTCATGAGAAGAGAAGACTCCCTGGAAAAGACCCTGATGTTGGGAAAGATGGAGGGCACAAGGAGAAGGGGACGACAGAGGACGAGATGGTTGGATAGTGTTCTCGAAGCTACCAGCATGAGTTTGACCAAACTGTGGGAGACAGTGGAAGACAGGAGGACCTGGCGTACTCTGATCCATGCGGTCACGAAGAGCCGGACACGACTAAATGACTAAACAACAACAAAAGGAAAAGTAGGACATTCCAGGATCAAATCAGAAATTGTTACACCTTCCCTAAATCTGGGATTGTCCCTGGAAAATAGGGACACTTGGAGGGTCTGTCATAGTACTGGGTCTCCTCTCAGCCTAGTGATATGAAACATATTGATCATATTTATATGATGCTTCCATCGAGCTGCCAACTACTGCCCCAAGATCACTTTCCTGGCAGTTAGTCGCCTCCAGTTCAAACTCCAGTGTATACAAAGGATGACTATGCAACAAAGATCAAGTATTTTGCCCAACATCATAACTTCACTCTGAGGCACCAGGGGCTGCTGGAGTCATCATCAGAGCCAGGAGGTTGGTATGGTGGCTGTACTCTGGAGGGCCATAAAAATTCCTCATATTTGCCTGAAGAGAAATGGTAAGAATGTTCTTTCTGGATCAGGCTAAAGGTCTCTCTGCTCAGGCAGCCTCTTGGACTCTTCCAGCTCAGTTGCATTGTTCTAAATTTGGGGCAATAGTCAGGTCAGTTACTGACATTTTAGCATCCGCTCCTCTTCTCTGTGTTGCAACTCTGGACACCACAAGAGTGCCAGCATTCATTCCCCCATGTATCATACCCACCAGTTATCTGGTCTGTCTTGCTCATAACCAAGGGCTGCTTTGCACATTTCATAGCTGTGGCAAGAAAGGGAATGATTCACACTTCCTGCATCCCCACTTCAAGGTCTCCTGAGAAGAACAATGATAGATCCTAACATTTGTCTACTCTATTCACGCCAGTGAGTTGTGCCTTCAGTATAGTGTGCTCAGCTCTATCAAACTCCCTCCCGTTAGAAATTAGGCAGGCACCATTCCTGCTGAATTTCAGATGTCAGGTCTAAAATGGTTTTATTTTAGGAGGCCCTTGCATCATGAACCATTCCTTCCTTCCTTCCTTCCTTCCTTCCTTCCTTCCTTCCTTCATAATTTCCATTGAGTTTTTCCAATAGAACATGCAAAATATGCATAACATATGAATATAGAACTGAGATCTATGGATAAAGGGTTGTGTACAAATTAATAATAATAACAATACCCAAACAGAGAGACAGGGAATTGTAGCATAGCTCCTTCAACTCCACCAGCAGGAGCTGCTTCAAATCCAGTAGTAATAAAAACTTTACATTATCCACAAATTCAAAAATGCTTTGGGAAGCTCTCTGTTTTCATCAGCATTATTTATACCAAGAAATAATTCCCCTGTAAAGGCGTCCTTGGTGTGTGTTTTTGTCCCCTATCCATCCTCATATTCTGTGTCAACTTTTCAGCAAGAGCTATCTGCCATACCTTGCTGTACCAATTAGTTAAGGTGCCTCCTTTAAGGGCTTTCCAAATTTAAGCAAGAATTGATCTCTCAGCCAACACACCAATTAAAAGTTCTATCTTTCAACCCCACATTGTCATTCAGAAATACATTTAAGCTGTGGCAGTTCTGGTGCCTTCATAATTTGTCAATTGGTATTTTTTTGTCATCAAATATTACATCCCAGAAATCTGAGACTTTATTACATGTCCAACACTTATGCTTGAAAGAGCCTTTGTCCATGCAACACCTCCAGCAAACTGCAGAAGTTTTATGAAAATAAGGCCATGACTCCTTTTCTAATGCTTTAGCCTCTGAATTTTTAATTTGTGTTTTAAATTTTGTACACAGCATTTCTATTTTTGTGAGCTGCTTTGAGAACTAGATGTGGCAAAAAGTGAGGGTTGGCTTGTTTGTTTGTTTTAATTAATGACTAATTAAAATCTGCATGGTCAAAGTCTGTGCCAGTGAAAGGTGGAGACAAAGACAGAAGATCCCACCTAGCTTAGAATAGACATAGTGATGGAGGATTTGACTTTAGGTCCACTTTCCTATCAGATGTCACAGAAAAACCCAGCAACTTTGGAGAGGATGTAGTCCTAACCAAAGTCCACGTGTGGCCAGTTTTAGGGTATGACACTAAGAGGGGGAAAAAACATTCTGTTTTGATTTCACTGGTGTAAGAACTCCTGCGGCAAGGTTAAATCCTCCGAGCCAGATTTCAGGCAATGCCTGCTCATTGTACAGTTGTTATTCCTTTGTCTTATTCTATTTGGGTAGCATTGAACTATTTACTGTCTTAGTATTTATGACTCTGTAGTAAACACTAGGCTACTTAATCTCCATTTCTGGGACCAGAGAAAGATCATTGGCCAGACTTCTTCTGCCTCTAGTTGAACACCCAGAGACATGGGGGAAGATAGCATGGCTGTAAAAAGTATGGCTGACTCTCCTCCTCCTCCTCCTCCTGCTCCTCCTGCTCCTCCTCCTCCTCCTCCTCCTCCTCTTCCTCCAGAAAACTCCTGCTCTTCCCTTTACATGCCCTGGGCATCACATGGCCACTTCTGAACCTGCTGACAAGTGAGAAAGCTATTCCTTGAGTACATTATGCACATGTCCAGTTCATGCCCTGTCCACAACCTCCAGCAATAGAAGGTGCATTGGTGAGACTAAGCCATGTACATGGAAGCTAGCAAATGCTCCTATAGTACTGGGTCCATGAAAATGTCAACCCGCAGACTCGTTTTTCATTTTCATGTATAGTTAACATGGTCTATATCATTTTATGGGAAATTACAAAGTTTCATTATTTGGCAACAGCTTTTCAAAATGGCATTCTGCACACGAGTAAGACAACCAGCAGCGTGGCATGCAAAGTTCAGTTAAAGATCTCTCCAAGAAAACAGACAGTAGAGTTACAATCCGTTTTTGCACTAACAGTTTTGCGTTCGCCTTTGGTGAGCTGACAATAACTTTTACGGTAGGAACAAAAACAGATGAGCTTAGGACAATAAAACGTAGCTTGGCTGGATGTGTTCGCTGTCAGAGGAAGAGGAGTGCGGGGGGAGCACACCGCCCCCGGCAGAGCGATCCTGGTAGGGTGTCATCACGGCTGCCCCCCCACCCGCGGTGGGTGCTTTGCCCCTGTAGGTGGTGCGCCACACCCCAGGACACGCACCATGCTCCTGTGGGCAGCCCGCCATGCCCCTTGATGCGCGCCAGCCCCATCCCACCTGCTCTCCACCCCCCGGTGCCAGAGCATGAAGCTCCGCCACTGGGTGCATAACATTGGTCACAGAATCACATTCTCAACAAATGGAGAGAAACAAATATAGCAGGCTTGCTCTCTCATTGTGTTGTATTGCTTAGCTCTGGGTCCCTACTTTGTGCAGCTCTTTAAAGACTCCTGACAACCAGCTGGAGCTAAAGGTCTCTTGCCTTGCTTAAGGAACAGTACAACCCTGTGAAAAGCTGAAGGCAGTCTTAAACATAATTTAAAAGAAATACCACAAACACTGGGAATGATCTCCCTATAGGAGATATGGTTATCCCGAAACAACATGCAGAAGCAGCCATTGAAGCACTGCTGTCAGTTGGTATCTTTGTTGAGTTTGAGGCTGGGAAATGGAAAAGAAAATGTGTTGGCCAGGTGATACACTATGATATGCATTGGCATTAAATCCTCTTCTTAAAAAGTGGGGACTTCTGTGACATTTATCTCACCTGCAAAAGATGATAAATATTGGGTTGAAAAGAACCAAATCACCTGGGGGACAACACACCAAAGGTTGAAGTGTCATAGAAAGTCTTGCTTTAGAAGTATTTATTTGGGTGTATCTATGCATGAATTATCACATGTTACGTTGGTCACGTTTCTTTGGACACAGGTGGATGCTGCCATTCATCTTGTGGGCAAAATCGAGGTAGCAGGCCAGAGATTTTATGGCCCGGGAAATGGCACTCTAGATGCACAGCAAGCTTTTAGATAAGCTAGATGGGCCATTGACCCGATTTAGCAGGTTCTTCTTGTGTTTTTAAAGTGCTTAACAATAACTCTGAAAATGCCTCACTAGATTCCACAGCTTCCCTTCCTGTTTATGATGCACAAGGCTTTCTTAAATGTCAAATAATATATACACATTTCACTTTCTTGCATTTTTTAAAAAATGCCTTCTTCAGTAGCTGGTTGCTCAAGCTAACAATATGGCGAACTCTGAAGCCCCATCTCCACACAAATAAATCAAGGATAGGGAAGCTGGTGCCATCTATAAGTTGTTGCTGTACTCCAGCTCCCATCAGCCCCAAAGAGCAAGGCGAGTGGTGAGGCATGAGGGGAGATGCAGTCCAGGAATACCTGGAGGCCCGCAGAGCCCCCACCCCTTTTGGAAAAGGCACCATCCAAAACCCACCTGTTGAACCTCTGCAATTGTTTTGTTTGAAAGGATGTCTGGGAGGCTTGCAGTGAATTATTTTTCCCCTTCTTCCTCCCCCCGCCCCCTTCCTTGAGCTGTTTAACTTAAAAATATGCTGTTTGTCATCTGCACGAGGCATGACCCAGCCTGGGGCCCTTTCACTTCTTTGTTGTTCCTCTGGACTGAGGCCATGAGTTTTCTTTCAGAGCGCTGCTGCTCTCTTCCAGTCCACGCTTTCACCTCCCCTCTGTGGAGGGATTGGGTTGCACTGGTGCGTCTTTCTGCCACTATTTGCTAACTTTCGGGACACTGGTATATCTCCTCCCCTGACACCCTATTGGTCACATTGGGCTGTGACCTTTAATTCTAGTGGCTGTCACAGGACCCAGCACCAGAAAGGAAAACATGCTTGGTTTTTTGGTGAGGTGTCCTCCCCCCACTGCTGCTGCTTTGGAAAAAAAAAAACATCCGAAAAGCAAAGAAAAAGACAAAACAAAAAAACCCTGGTAACTTGCTTTTCAAGTAGTGTGGATCCTAAAACCTGGACATATTTCAGACTTGTTTGACAAACAAATACAAGGCAGAGGGAAGAGGAAACTGACCTTGTAGAAATAACTTATATCCAGAATTTTGCGCATTTGTACTGGTTTTGTATGTAGAGGTAATAAAAGGTTAGATCTGTTTAAGAACAGGTGTGTTGTATTTATTTTTTAAAAAAATATTGTTTATGCTCAGTGCCTTTTAGGACGACACCTTGCAAAGTACAGTGGTACCTCGGGTTACATACGCTTCAGGTTACAGACTCCGCTAACCCAGAAATAGTGCTTCAGGTTAAGAACTTTGCTTCAGGATGAGAACAGAAATCATGCTCCAGTGGCACGGCAGCAGCAGGAGGCCCCATTAGCTAAAGTGGTGCTTCAGGTTAAGTACAGTTTCAGGTTAAGTACAGACCTCCGGAAGGAATTAAGTACTTAACCCGAGGTACCACTGTAACTTGCAATTATTTTTAAAAACAGTAAGAAAAATCAAAGGCCAAAATTACAGAATAACTTGAATGTAAACCAGAGCCGCTTCAAAAAAAGAAAGAAAAAAGACCACTTCCCTCCACTGTGTAACTAATGACCATTTTTGGGGGGAATTTTTATCCTAGTCTTTTTCTGCATTTTTGTTCTTATTTGCTGGTTCATTTATTACCGCCCACTGCCGCTGCCCAGCGAAGCTTCTGCGTATAAGACTGGGCGTATAAGTCGACACCCCAAATTGGCAGCTGCCTAATACATGGTACTTGGAATCTAGTGCTAGAGAGAGAAGGGTGCTGAATTTTGATGTTGCACAGGGTGCCATTGAAATTGAGACCTCCAATCTTCACCACTGGCAAGAAGAAGAGTCTAGTATGTTCACTTTCTGCACTCCTGCTGCCGGGGCACCCATGCTCAGCTGATCAGCTTCTGGAGCTTCGTGGGCTTCAGCTGGGCAAACCACCAGATCTGATGGACCCTAGAACATTATGTGTTGCCCTGTAAACAACGGGGATCCTGGGTAGATCATGATGGCATGAATTATTCCATGATGGTTCATCCACTGATATTGCTGGTTTCACTTCTGTCTTATGTAGCTATTTAAAGTAATCGCCCATGAGTTCTTGTTTTGTTTTGTTTTCCTCCACCCATCTGGATCATGTTGTTTGCTCAGCCGATTTGGGGTCTTGAGACTGACCAACAGCAGTCAGTACTACGGATGGGAGGATCTGCCAGTTTTGGCTTCCTCGGTTTCTCATGTTTCCAGTTTTTAATTCAGTTCTTCACATTTTGCAGCAAAATGCATTTTTTTAAAAAAATCCTGATAAAAAGCATCAACATTTGAATGTGAATTTTTCCTAATGAACAGATTTTATATGCTGCTTTCAGTCACATACACATTTTTGCAAGCAATTTTCCTTAATGGGATGCATTTTGTATGCTGTTTTCACTAATGTCATGATCTTAAACACACATTTCCCCTAGAAATGTGCATCTTTTTAAACACTGGTTGCTTTGAGAACTGCATTGCACAATTCGGTTAAGTGTGAACTTTTAAAGATGGTTGTATTTCGGTTCACATACTGTTTCGGAAAGTATAAATTTTATAGGTTTGGCGTCAGGTGAGTATGGAATCAAAATTCTCCTCTGTACCCAGGCAGGATAGGGCAAGACGAATAAGAGTCTAGGGTGGCTGGGGCAACCCAGTCAGACGAGTGGCATATAAATAATATGATTATTCATTATTACTGATAATAATAATAATTATGACTAAAATAAGAGTTGCTACATTTTTGGCCTGGCAGGTTATGGGTTTTTTTGGGGGTGGAAATGGAAATTTTAGGGGGAAAGTGAAAATATGCAATACTTATTTTAGTACTGTTTTTATTTATTTATATACTCCCCTTTATCGTAAGATTTCAGGCCGCTTCACAGAATGGGATAAAAATAAGTGAATAAGTAAAACAAAACAGCAATAACAACCCCCCTACCCACAGATGAGCTGTCTGTGGCTGGAGGTGGGCTCCAAAGAGCTCCATCAACATGATGTGGGGAGAAGAAGCTATTAAAGAGGGGAGGGGGCAGCGTTCAATAATTTAGACAATAATTACAAAATGGAATTTGCTTTTTTACTTTTCTCAATCTTTTTTTTTTTTTTTTTTTTTTACAAATGGAGCTACAAGCTGCTGACCTATAAGGAACCTGCTGGAAATTTGGTTTTGCCAGTTTACACGGAGCAGACAAAATAATAAAAATTAAAGAAACCATCAACATTACAGTTAAAAAAAAAGAGCAAATTATTATGTATTGTCCTCCAGTCCTCCATGGTGTCAGGCAGACATACTTATTTTAATAAAAAAGAGATGGGGGAAAGAGTCAATGAATATTGCAAGGAATGTAAGCAGTCTCATTTTATGAGCTGTCAGAATCAGTTTCTAATTCTTCCTAGGAAGCACACAATCCTGGAATGCTTTTTTTAAACTTTGTGACAATGGAAGTTCCCCCTAGAGGTAGAAATTTATCTTACCCTTGCCTTTGAGAACTGTAATTTCAATGTACAACCCAGGACTTGCATATCCTTAGTGTACAGGAATTTGTAACGATGTGATATTGTTCATAGGCTTACATAAAAAGTCTTCCTGTTGCATAGTTGTTAGGAATCATTTTGTGGAAGTAAATATATGAATACCTTATCTTAAACATTTTATTTATCATTCTAAAAGAAAATATTTCATAATCAATTTTAAGAGTGCGCAGATTGCTACACAATATATAGAAAATTGATGGCATGAGTCTATATTTAAAGAAGCTTTTTTTAAAAAAAGTAAAGTTGGCAGTCCAAAGGAGCTATTATATTGCTGATATGTAACATCACACATCTGTACATCTGTTTTTTTGGGGGGGGGGCAGGAGCTCTTAGGATGCACCATTGCAAAAGTCTCTTTAGATTTTGGAATTTTCCCCTTTTATAGAGAGAAGAAAAGTGACAATTCGAGGCATAACCTTTGGCCAACTATTTCCTCTAAGGTTGACCTAGTAGTCCAGGCAGGATGCTGTACGGGGAAAATCCCCCAAATTTAAATCTTCATGTATGGTTTCAGCTCAAAGAATCATTCTACTTTAAACAAATATTCTCTCTCTCCCTCTTCCTCTTTTTAAGTCAACATTATACCCTTCAAATATTCTATTTCGATTTTAACCTGAAGATTGCCATTTGTCCAGTTTTAATTTTAATTGTTTGAATTAATTGTGAGATGTATCTTAATTGACTGATCACTTGTATTATGCATATCATCTTAATTATATGCTGTTAGCCACTCTGAGCCTGGCTTTGGCTGGGGAGGGCAGGATACAAATTATTACTATTATTATTATTAGACTACAACTCTGATCAGGCCAGTGTGACCAATTGGCAGAGATGATGAGAGTCGTAGTCCAATAATATAAGGAAGGCACCACATTGGATGCCCTGCTTTCCCAGCAGAAAATGTTAGGTTCATTCCCAGGCATCTGGGAAAGAGCTTTGCATGGGACCTTGGACAGCGGCAGCCCATCTCAGCCGGCAACACTGGGCTGCATGGTCCTCTGGTCACCCTCAGTATGAAGCAGTTTTGTATAATCCAAATGTGGATTTACCATATTTTTCGCTCTATAGGACACACTTTTTCCCCTCCAAAAATTAAGGGGAAATGTGTGTGCTTCCTATGGAGCAAATGCAGGCTCCTTGGCTTCAGCAACGGGAAGCCTTCAAAGTGCACTCCCTCCGAGCTCCAGAGGCTTCACGTTGCTTTCACTGAAGCACCAACCCCTCTCACTCTCCAGGCTTCCCACTGCGCTCCGGAGGCTTTGGGTTCCTTTTGGGTTCCTCCGGAGGCTTTGGGTTCCTTTTGCTGAATCCAGGAGAGCAAGACTCTCCTGGCTTCAGCAGAGAGGGTGAGCTGTGCAGCGCCCCTTCAGCCAAGCAGGAGGAGAAATGGAAGGGGCTCCGTTTCTCCTGCCACTTCTCTGAAGGGGTGCTGAGCAAAGAGGGGGAGATTTTTTTTTCTTGTTCTCCCCCTCTAAAACAAGGTGCGTCCTATGGTTGAGTGCGTCCTATGGAGCAAAAAATACAGTGTTTTTTTTTTTAAAAAAGAAAGGATTTAAAGGAAGAGAGAAAGGTAGCCAAACAAAGGTATTCTGGATTAGCAAAGCTCCTATATCATCTTCCATGGGGTGGGATTTGCCTAACCAGCCCCATCAACAGAAGCCCTGGGCACCCCAAAAATAGGCTCTGAGTCAGGGGTCAGCAACCTTTTTCAGCCATGGGCCGGTCCACCGTCCCTCAGACCATGTGGTGGGCCAGACATTTTGGGGGAGGGGAATGAACTAATTCCTATGCCCCAAAAAATAACCCAGAGATGCATTTTGAATAAAAGGACACATTCTACTCATGTAAAAACATGCTGATTCCCAGACCGTCCGCGGGCCGGATTTAGAAGGCAGTTGGGCCAGATCCAGCCCCCGGGCCTTAGGTTGCCTACCCCTGCTCTGGGGGATCAGCAAAACCCACAAAACATTGTGCAGGAGAAGGGGGGTAGAATATTCGGAGGGGGTAGAATATTCAGAAGAGTTTCCTTGAGCAAAAGTCTCTCAACTGACTTGATTCAACCAAGCTATTATCAAGATGGAGACAGATTGTCGTTTTATCTGAAGGCTGAAAGCAGTACAATAGAACCACCATTGCTCCTGGGGCACATGCCCCCCCCTTTTCTCCCACTATCATCTCTCGTTAAACTGCCTTGCAGGTTTCTGTAGTGCTTAAAGACCTGAAAATTCTGTTGCCTCAGAGAAAAACAGCAGTAAGGTTCCTTTGACTTGCATGCACCCTGGCATCTGTTGCCAATACCAGGGTTTAGTCCTGGAACAGATGGAATAATAAAAATTCCTCTGAGCTGATGCAAAGTTCATTTCTTTCAGCATGGAGTAACTAAAGAGTCCCAGATACTACATCAGGAATATTCGAGTGCGTGTTTCTCCCCCTCCTCATTAATTCCCACAACAGCCCTGTGAGGTGATGTCTCTACTTTTTAAGATGCCTGGCGTGCTCTGGTCCATGGTGTCACGAAGAGTTGGACACGACTAAACAACTAAACAACAACAAAGCCCTGTGAGGTAGGTTAGGCAGAGAGGCGGTGACTGGGCGAAGGTCATCCAGTGAGCTTCAGGACCAAATGAGGATTTGAACGCTGGTCTCCTGGGTCCTAGTCCGACACTCTAAACCCTTCACCATGCTGGCTCTCAAGAACAATCCTTTGAACAGAGGGGAGCAAGCCAGACTATTTTCTGTTTCCATCATTGCTCTTACCCACAATCTTCTTGGCAATGAAGCCATGCTGGGCTTAATCCTCTAGTTCAGGCATAGGCAAACTCCAGCCCTCCAGATGTTTGGGACTACAATCTCCACCATCCCTAGCTAACAGGACCAGTGGTCAGGGATGATGGGGATTGTAGTCCCAAACATCTGGAGGGCTGGAGTTTGCCTATGTCTGCTCTAGTTTGTGTGAGTGACATTTGTGGTGCAATGATGAGTTTGGGTAGCAGTGACACCACACTTGCTCGAGGAATGGAGATGGAGAAAGGGGTGTTCAGACCTTAGCCTGGTGCACAAAGGCAAAATTCACATTTATTGCTTTGCCTCTGGCATATGGCCTCAGAATGGTTGCCCGGTAAGGGATGCTCCCCCTCAGGCTGAAAAAGATCTCCCCCCCCCTGCCTTGCTTGAAGATTGGCAGAAAGGAGAATTTGAAAAGTTGCGAAGCTCCTGGGGTGACTTAGCACATACTTCAAGTACCTCAAGTAAGTAGTGCTTGTAATCCACCCATGCCTGCCTGCAGCATGAACAAGGGCTGATCACTCAGCCCCTCCGTTCCCCCCATGCCCATCTCCTGCTTACGTTGAGCAGGTGATGCAATTCTCTCGCCACAAAGGCTGGACTTTTGCAGGCCGCCAGGAACTTGTGGGCTTGGTGGCGGTGTGCAAAACGGCAGCTTCTGTTTGTGGCAAGTAAGTCTGATGAGTCACTACAAAGAACAGGCAAACCACAACAGAGGGGTTGTTGTGTTGTGTTTTTTTTTTTTAATTAAACCTGACACTCCCCATTCCCCACCCACACCCCCCAAGCTGAGGATTTGGTTTCCAAGGATGTGAATAATTCCTTTGTTTCCCATCCCCGCAAGGAAAAGGGAATGTTGCTTCCAAGCATGTCTCTGCCCAGCTGCAGGGTATGGTTGCAAACAAGTTAGGGAGCAAGCCTTTGTTTTCGAAGAACGGACCTAAGCATCCTCCCTGGCCCCCTCCGCCAAGAAGACACATTTGGAAATGGCGAGTGCTTCAACAACTCTGCCTTTAATGTGTGGTTATTTGGGGATGCAACTTTGAACAAGGGCTGCCCACTTTTGTCTCTGGCACCTGTTGTTTTCTATGTGCATGCAGTGGCGGAGCTTCATGCTCCAGCACCGGGGGACGGAGAGCAGGCGTGGGCGTGGCTGGCGCATGTCCTGGGGGCGTGGTGTGTGTCTGTTACTTCCGGGTCGCCGCGGAGCGCAACCCAAAAATGCTTAACCCGAAGCTACTTCAACCAAAGGTATGATTGTATAATACCTTTTTTTCTGCTTGAGAGCCTCCCACCAAGATTCAGCACAGTGGGGTTGGCTGGGATATTGATTACAATCTCCACTCAGGTGTTAAGCTCACAGGGAGACTTTAGAACCATAAAATGAGTTCTCTCCCCCCCCCCCTCTTTTTAAATGCTTTATTAATGTTAGGGGGAAAATAACATATAACAAAATTATCTGTAAAAAAAGAAAAACATTAGTGCTTGTTACATTGTATCACGTTGTTCTCAAGATTCTAGTGGCTTCCCACCAACCCTCATGCCTCTAAACATTATTTTACCTATCACACATTTTATTTCAGTTTTCTTTTGTTAAATTTCATGTATATTATTTTTTTTTGATACTCATCCAATATATCACAGAAGTTATTCCAGAGCTGCCACAGACTTCATGTTATTACAATAATCCTTTAGATATTTTTTTGTACATGCTCCATGTCCTAATAAAAGTTTGCTCAGTGTGGTCTCTCAATTTTCTGTTAATTTTGCCAACTCAGCATATTCCAGCAATTCATTTTGCCAATCCAGTTTTGTCGGTATTTTATCACCCTTCCAATTCGTAGCTATCAATACTCTGGCAGCCGCAGTGGCATACAAGGATAATTCCCTCATAGAATGAGTTCTTAGGAAAGAGTCTTCATGCATTTTATCTAACAAAGCATCTGTGTGCACTGTGGCTTATCTTTTTCAATCAATTCTGTGGTTTCGCTATCTCACATAGTTGCAGTGAGGATGAATGAGGAGGAGAACCAGGTCTGCCAAAGTTGAATGCCTCAGTGGAATGGCAGGATATAGGCGCAGTAATGAACAAATATTCAGTCACGTGAGCCTGACTTGTCACCTGAAGTGTGTCACTCAGACACAAGTTTTCCATCTAGGCTTGAACTACAGGAAGCAGAGACATTTGATTCGGTTCACATTTTAATGCAAACCTACCTAAATTGCTCTTTGGTACGCACCATAGATTTGAAGCACATCTGAAGCACATCTTTCCCACATAGTCCTGGGATCTGTGAGCTTACACCTCACAGAACTATAATTCCCAGCACCCTTAAGAAACTACAGTTCCCAGGATTCTTTGGGAGACGTCCTGTGCTTTAAATGTATGGTGTATACATAGCCTTCTTGAAACAATACAGAAATTCACACCTCTCTGAATTTTGCAAGGCAATTCTCCAACCAAAGAATGTGCAGTGCGATACATATATCTGAGGACAGTGTCCATTAAGAGGCATGTATTAATTAAAATAACATTCAAAAAAGCATTATGTTAGGGGAAATTGCTTGCAATCATATGCACATTAGGCAAAATTACATACAAACATCTGTATATGAAAAGAAAGGACCCTCAAATGCTGGTGAATTCTCATGAGGGTTTAATAATAATATAAAAAACCCAGTAAACTGATGTGGAAATTTGTAGAACTGAACATAAGATTGGAAAATGAGAAAGCGAGAGACCAAAATGGGCAGATTCGTATATCCTTAGCCTTAGCTCACAGACCTTTAATAGCTGTGACAGTTCCAGGCAAGGATCAGCTCCACAGGATTCTATGGGAGGATGAGCACCCAAGAAGCGATACGGATATTTAGCACTGAATGGGGGAATTCCCCATCTCTTCCCCTGTCAGTGAATGACTCGCTGAAGCCCTGCACGCATTATTGGGAATGACGTTCCTCCTGCCTAATGCTCGGATTAGTTGGCCTGATTTGCATGAGGCTGTTCCTCATGCCCAGGGCGTTCCTCAGCCCCTGTGAAACTGTGTGTCATTTGCTTGCATTGTGTTTCGCTGGTTTGGGGAAAAGGTTCAGTGGAAAGGTGGGTTCATGCAGGATGCAGCCTTTTCACAGAACGGGTTCTTGGGAAAGGGTTTCGTGCGGTTTATCTGGCAAACGCATCTGGGTACAAGGCGACTTATCTTTTTCAATCAGCTCTGTGGTTTCGTCCTGGATGAGATCCAAAGGACTGAAGCAGGCAGTAGCCAAGGTGTCATGGGTAGGATGGATAATCTAGTGTAGAAGGGAGGAGAAAGAGGAGGAGGAGAAGGGAGATAGCTGCTCTCCCTCCATCCCTCTCCCCACTCACAACTGTTGTCATTGGGGTATTCATTACATCTTGCATCAGATTCCTTGATCAAACATCACACTTCTTTCTCATGAAACCTTCTCTGTCTCACCTAGGAAGTGCCCTAGCTGAGTCCTAGAGCATCTGCTTTGCATACAGAAGGTTCCAGGTTCAATTTCCGTCATCTTAATATAGGGTTAAAGAGACCTTTGTTTGAAACAGCCTCTGTCAGGCAATGTAGACAATCCTTACCTAAATAGCCCATCTGAGGGCTCTTCTCGTGTTCCTGTGTTTAAAAGAAACATCTTGGTTGGAACTCCCCTCCCATTTATTGTTGTGGAATCTGAAAGATGGTAGTCACGGCAGCGAAACCAGGGATTCCTCTCTTCATGCGTTTGTTATGACTAGGTTCACATTCCCCATCAGTGCTTGAATTCCCCGTATGCACAAAGGTTCTCAATTTGGGTTCCTCAAAACTTATTATAATGGTTTGAAAAATCAAGATTCATAGGGGCATAAAATGATGCTTTGATTAGGAACACTCTGTGTGCACAAATGAAGCATCCAGGCTTTTTAAAAATATATTTTTTATTATTATTAAATTTTCAGGCTTACATTGATGCATATAAACTGCATACTGTAAAGCGCTTACAACTACCTGGCAAAGTCATTAAGATATACATATGTTTAATGTAATATTCAGGTCAATATTTAGATATTGATCAAAAAGATGTACATCAATACAAAATGTATATTATAAATTTATCAAGGTGAATCACTAAACAATATGCACATCTGGATCGATGCATACCAATTATACATTTTTTTAAAAAATCATAACAGTGCCAATTCATTTTAAATAAAAACTACACCAGTCATAGAAATCTTCAAGTGACATAGCTGGTTGTCACCTTATTCTGTTTTGTTTGAGTTTTAAGAAAAACATACAGGGTGACAAGACAACCAACTAAAACATTCTCAGAGTAAACCCAATTACAGGGAGCAGGGGAGTGAATCTCAATGAATAGTTCCGACTAAGGTCTGCTCAGAGTAAACCCACTGAAATTAATAGTCCTAAATTAATCATATCCATTAATTCGAAGGGGCCTGCGCTGAGTAGGTCTAAATATTAGCTATAGCCCAATGGATGGTATGCAATTAAGTTCTACTCAGAGTTAGACACATTAATGATCATGTTTAAGTCAGCTCAATAAATTTAAACAGATAGACCCCAAATAATAGTTGAAAACCACCCAAAACCTTTCCCTAAAAAAATTGTGATAGCTACAGTAACATAATGGAACTTTTGACACAAGTTCACTTGCACTTCTGAGTTTTCTTTGAATTTCGTGTCTCTCGCTTATGTGCAGACACGACTAGTTTCTCCATTAGTCAGAGATAACTCCTTTTCCAAACAGAAAAGAGTGACTGAATAAACACTGCCCAGTGTCTGAAAGTAGATTCAACCGATCTGTGTGATCTTGTGACTTTTCTTTTTAATTAATTATCACAAATGGATTTTAATTCTTCTTTTCTCAAGATGTTTTGTAGCAACTTTACACCAGTAGCTTGAATATGTATAGTTGTTTTTGTGTGTGTGATGCTGCACTTCTGTAGAAGGAATGACTGACGCTGCTCATCTGATTGTATTCATCAGCTTTTACTTCAATGCTTACGCAACATAAAATAGTTCTGGAGTCTTGACCCAAGCCTGTTGTGTGTTTGTATGCGTTTCTGGAACACAGAGCATTTTGCGCAAATTGAGCAATTTATGCACAAATCGCCGACTTTTTACAATATCACAGCAAACAGTTTGGGATCATCGCTTGCACATAGATCACATCCGCACCATACATTTAAAGTGCACGGCTTTCCCCAAGGAATCCTGAAACTGAAGATTGTTAAGAGTGCTGGGAATTGTAGCAATGTGAAGGATCCACTACAGTTCCCAGGATTCTTTAGAGGAAGCCGTGAGCTTCAAAATGTATGGTGTTATTCAACATCTCCTTAGGTCAGTTGGTGCCCAGTACAATGCCAGATGCCTCGGTGCTTAATCAGTTGAATAAATTAGAACACTCTGAAGACCTTTGCTCACGAGAACCTTGCACTAAGTTCTTGTCTGTTTGGAAATTCCCACAAGTTCCCATCCCTATGCTAAAGGGTGGAAGCAGTAACAGCAGCAATATTCCAGAACTAACTAGGACAGGAAGCTTCCTCATATTGAGTCAGACCATTAGTCCAACTAGATCAGTGTTGTCTACATAGATTGGGAGCTGCTCTCCAGATTTGGACGACTGCAATGCACTCTACGTGGGGCTACGTTTGAAGGTGACCTGGAAACTACAACTAATCCAGAATGTGATGACTGGGAGTGGCCACCAAGACCATATAACTCCGGTCCTGAAAGACCTACAATGGCTCCCAGTACGTTTCCGAGCACAATTCAATGTGTTGGTGCTGACCTTAAAAGCCCTAAATGGCCTTGGCCCAGAATACCTGAAGGAGTGTCTCCACCCACATTGTTCAGCCCAGACACTCAGGTCCAGCTCCGAGGGCCTTCTGGCTGTTCCCTCACTGCGAGAAGCGAGGTTGCAGGGAACCAGGCAGAGGGCCTTCTTGGTAGTGGCGCCCGCCCTGTGGAATGCCCTCCCATCAGATGTCAAGGAAATAAGCAACTATCTGACTTTTAGAAGACATCTGAAGGCAGCCCTGTTTAGGGAAGTATTTAATGTTTGATGCTTTATTGTGTTTTTAATATTCTGTTGGGAGCTGCCCAGAGTGGCTGGGGAGGCCTGGCCAGATGGGCAGGGTATAAGTAATAAATAATAAATAATAACAATAACGATGATGATGATGATAATGATGACGATGATGATTACAGATGGGGGACATTCCCAGCCGTGTCTGGAGAGGTCAGGAACCGAATCTGGGACCTTCTACATGACAAGCAGATGTTCTAGGGTTGAGCTGCAGCCTTCTCGGTCTCAACCATATTCACAGAGTTTGTAGGAGCATGAGGGTTATGTCTTTTCTCTGGCCACACAGTGGTGATGCACTTAAGCAATTTCTGGTGCTGTACTTAATGGTCTTATGGGGGCTTCCCTCTTTGCGTATTTCTCAGGTTGTAGGAATAATAAGCCTTGCTGCTGCTCCTTCTGCTGAGTTGGGCCCTGGTCTTCTGCCCGCAAGTCCTGTCCTGACTGTACAACTGTGTGGCCACAGTAGATGGACACTGACAAACTGGAACGTGTCCAGAGGAGGGCAACCAAAATGGTCAAAGGCCTGGAAACAATGCCTTATGGGGAACGGCTAAGGGAGCTGGGCATGTTTAGCCTGGAGAAGAGGAGGTTAAGGGGTGATATGATAGCCATGTTCAAATATATAAAAGGATGTCACATAGAGGAGGGAGAAAGGTTGTTTTCTGCTGCTCCAGAGAAGCGGACACGGAGCAATGGATCCAAACTACAAGAAAGAAGATTCCACCTAAACATTAGTAAGAGCTGTTCAACAGTGGAATTTGCTGCCAAGGAGTGTGATGGAGTCTCCTTCTTTGGAGGTCTTTAAGCAGAGGCTTGACAACCATATGTCAGGAGTGCTCTGATGGTGTTTCCTGCTTGGCAGGGAGTTGGATTCGATGGCCCTTGTGGTCTCTTCCAACTCTATGATTCTATGATTCTATGATTCTATCATACTTCAAACTGCTCATTAATGCCATACACTCCAAGTGTCCTGATTTTCCAGGGACATTCATCCCAGTGTCTGATTTCATCCCGGAATTCAGATCTTGCTTCTACCCATAAACTCAGTAGGAAGCCTCTGGTCTCAACCAAGCCAGCCTCAGCTGCAGGCTCCCCTCTGCAACACTGAGATCATAGCAAGACACCTGCACCATGGCATGGATTACTAAAACAGAGACTTTTTCTACTGAAACTCTTAGAGCATCACATCATATCCTCCAAACATTTCTCAGAATGCAACCCAACTCTCCCCTCCCACCCTTGGCGCTGCACACGGCTGGCGGCTCTTTCATTTGGCAACTGTATGTCTGCACTGGCCTTTAAAGCACAGAGATGCTCCAACATCTCAGGAGGGCAATTCAGGACACACATGCCCTGCACCTGAGGCATCCTTAGAATGTGCACACTATGGCAGCTGTGAAGGGACATCCTGGGTATGCACCAATAGCAGGCCTCTCTCTCTCTCTCTCCTGGGGGCTGATGGGAGTTGTAGTTGAGAAGAAGGGTGCCATATTGGTGGGGAAAGGAAGGACCTCTCATGCCTCCTTCCCAATCCTGCTGC
Organism: Podarcis cretensis; assembly: GCF_951804945.1. Classification (NCBI taxonomy): domain Eukaryota; kingdom Metazoa; phylum Chordata; class Lepidosauria; order Squamata; family Lacertidae; genus Podarcis; species Podarcis cretensis. The sequence goes on from NC_137175.1 coordinate 19,851,785, forward strand.
TGCCACGAAAGCTACTTCTGTGGCCCCCATTCATAAGCTTTAATGGTTTCTCTCTAGTTTCAGCTGCAGAATCTTTATTTGTAGGTTTCCTCTCACAATATGACTGGACTGATGGCAAAACAGCTGCAACATTTAGCAACATTTATGTTATGGGGGAAGGCATGGGAGTTATGGGGAAAGGCAGGGGAGCTTACAATGACAAACACACTCACACACCCTACCTTCAGAGATTTTACTTCTGGGCAGCGGAACAGTTAGGTAATTTTAAAGTCTGGACTTAGATAGTGATGTGTTTTGCGTCTTATTCCATAATGTGGTAACCCAGTCCTGCTGCAGTTGGCAGGCCCTCCCACTCATTCTGCCTAGTCTGGGGCCCTGGCATTCTGCCCCAAAGTCCTGCCCTGGTGGGGCTACTGCTTCTAGAGACCCAGGAATAGGTTGAACGAAACCTGGTGAGCTTTAGTGCACATGTATGCTGCACAAAGTTTGACAGCATGCACCCATGCATATCTACTTCGAAGTAAGTCCCACTGTGCTTAATGTGGTTATCTCCCAGGTCATTGGGTACAGAATCTCAGCCTTTAAAAGCAATGCCAGCAGCACCCTGAAAAAAGAGGGGCAGCAATTTTTTATTGACAAAAGAGCGGCAGCATTTTTTATTTTTTATTATCAAGGAAGGGGACTAGAAAAGAGGGGTGAGCTTTAGTGAATACAGATTGCTAAATTGTGCCCTTAGTGCACTGTGGCACTTTATTCTTCAGATTACTATTATTATCAATAATAATAATGTGCATGGAACACTCTGGTCCTAATTAGTTAGTTGCTAGATTACTTAATAGCATTACAGAGGTGTTGCAATGCTGTTATGATAATCAAAATCATAATCATTTCGTGACTGCGGGGGACAGTTCAACTTGCTGGTCCACAGATATGGCATTTTGCCATGGGTATTGCCAGGGGACATCACAAGCTCCACCACCACCACAGCTATAGTCTCTCCTTGCCCCTGCTCACCATGCTAGATCTCTGTGGTGCCTTAAAATAAAGGTGTCCACTAGAATTCTGTGTTTAAGAAGTTTGTCCTGAACAGGACCCAGTAGTTGAAGGACAAGATGGGTCAACAGTTGCTTTTAAAAAACAACAACCAAGAGTTGGGTACTGTGGTTAACAGCAATGCAGCCGCCGCCATTGTACTGTGTCCCTGATGAAAATCAAAGCCTTGCCTTTGCTATTAAATAAGAAGAAGAAAATTGATGTGGTTGCTAATTAGGTAATGCTTAGCACCACAAGTTGTTTGGCCACTGGAACCTCTGATCTGCCATAATTCAGGTGTAGATCTGTTCGTGTATTGTGCAAGTCATTCTACTGCTGAGCTCCTGGAGGTACGGTACTCGGCTCCACTCCCTAAGAGACCATTTTGCATCTGGCTTTGCCTCACCCTTTGGCATCTGGCTCTGATTAGTGGACCTTGGGAATATAGAGAGGGAGGGAGGGAGGGGTGTAGATCCCTGAGCGACCATGTCCCTGCCTGGAACAATAAGCAATGGTTCGGAAAGGAATGATCTCAAAGTGAAAAGAGCTTTACTGAAGGGTTATCAGGCAAAGTTGGCTTGGAGTTTTTAGCACTATTCAGGTTGCCATGCATGTTGACTGTATGTCTCCCTACCCTCTGGCAATGACCTTTGACCTTGTGACACAGAGTGACTGGGCTTTGCTGCATGCGCCCCAAGCAGAGAGCACTGGTTGATCATGAGATTATAACGTGAGACATGGCTTGGGATTTTCTTGCTTCTTGCCCCGTTTCCTGTTGATAGAATTAGGCTGATAAGCAGCCAGTCAGAAGCTGTAACACGAGAATGCACAGATCTGCAGCTTTTGGAAAAGAAATCAGCCAGAAGAACAAGTGTGGGAATCAGGAAGGGCTCAGATTTCAATTCTGTTTCTCAGAACTGAACAGCTCGAGGTCCATAGGAGGAGACAAAGTTGACGTGATGGGAGGTGTCCAAACATGCAGGGTGCATGGATGACATTGACAAGTGCACAGCTTGTGTCTCTGAGCATAGACACTGTGCACAAGAACATGCAGAAGGGGCTGCCCACGTCTGTGTTGCTGCAAAGGAGGGACTGGGAGGCCAAGGAAGAGGACAAAAGAGGGCTCAGACTGGCATAAAATCAGAACATTTCTAGGCACAGGTGCAGATTTAGATGTGATTGCTCGATAATTTAAATAAAAAGTCATTGCATGTCAGCATAGCGGGGAAGGCTGTGAACTGCAGAACTGTGGGCTTGTTCAGTCTGTTCTCTAGGTTGTAACTGCCAATGGGAATGTTCCAAGTCCCCTGCGGCTCTCCCTTCTCAGGGTTATTTGAAGGGATGTCTCAGCCGTACTGGACAGCCCTTCAAATTGAAGGCTGCCCTCTATAAAGCAGAGCACATGGTCACCCCAGAGGTGCCAGCTCCAGGGAGCTGAGCTGTTTTGGGTCCTTCAATATCTTTTGGGAGGGGGCAGAGGAGCTGAGCGGGACATGGCTGCAGGGCCAGCTTTTCTTCCTCCTGCTGTTGCTGTGGAGAGGAAGGAGGGTGGAAGAAGCCTCCTGATGATGGTGGAGCAGGAGGAGGAGGAGGAGGAGCCACCGGCCTTTGAAGCCATGTGGCCACCACATTCAGCTCCTCCCCCGGCTCCTCCCGACGTCCTGATGTCACATGCAAAATGTTGCCCCCCTCCATCACCCTCACAAGCTAGCACTTCTGGTCACCCCAGTGCAGAGGCTGAGGCAGCAGGCATGATCACTTCTTCTGCCCAACCCGCATGCAGGCAATGCAGAGCCCCACATTTTCTAATGTCCTCTCTGGTATGCTGCTGCAAAGGCTTACAACTGGAGAAAGGGCCATAGCTCAATGGCGGTGTGCACGCTTTGCATGCAAAATAGAAACAGTACAAAGTTGGATCCGGACAACCTCCAAACAGGGCTGGGAAAGACTCCAGTCTGGAACCCTAGACTGCTGCAGCCATCCTGCGACTCCCTCCAGTTGGACTCCAGTTCCCAGCATTACTAGAGAACATGGCCGATGGCCATGGCCGATGGGAGTTGTAGTCCAACAGGCCTCAGATTTCCCACCCCTGAAGTATTGGGGTGGTTGAGAGGTTTCCCAGAGGTTTCTGGGAAAGACCATCACAGCAACCTACCTCGCAAGGCTGTTGTGAAGCACACATGCAATAAGGTGTGTCCAGCTCTTGAAAGTGCTCTCAGTGATTAATATAATAGGAACCCATGTAGCGACTCGTCACCAGACAGGGAGACAGGAGGCAACCAACATGGTTTGAATGATGGCTTCTCTGTAATTGGGATGATGCACACCCATATCATTTCCCAGTCCAATAATGATCACAAAATTGCACCTGCCTCCATCCCTCCTCCTCAGTCTCTGGGATATTTTAATCACAGAGAAGAAACTGATATTCCCCACCCCCACCCCCACCCCACATTCCTCAACACCACAGTTCAAGTAAAACTGGAGCAACATGATTTCCCATGTTAGTCCTTTCTGGGGTGTTATTTTTAAAGCACATTACTGAAAGAAAAAAAGGAATAAAAGACACACCAGCTCCAAGTGCAAAAAGACCTTAGAATCATAGAGTTGGAAGGGACCCTGAGGGGGTTCAACCCCCTTAAACATAAGCTGAATTGGCCCTAAGTTTGGTTTAGAGCAGGGGTCAGCAAACTTTTTCAGCAGAGGGCCGGTCCACTGTCCCTCAGTGGGGGGCCAGACTATATTTTGGAAAAAATAATGAACGAATTCCTATGCCCCACAAATAACCCAGAGATGCATTTTAAATAAAAGCACACATTCTACTTATGTAAAAACACGCTGATTCCCGTGCCGGATTTAGAAGGCAATTGAGCCGGATCTGGCCCTCGGGCCTTAGTTTGCCTACCCATAGTCTAGACCTGCAGCATCTGTGCCAGCCAGATGCCTCCAGGAAGTCCAAGAGCAAGGCTTGAACTTGATAGCCCTTTCTTACTGCTGCTTCCCCATTCTTGATTCTATCCACCCTGCTGCAAATTTCCTACATTCATTTGCTACTTCCCTTCTCTGATTAAGGGCAGGGATATAAGGAAAGAGATGCATTCAAGCCCCGAACCCTGTCACATTTCACTAACTCATATTCCAGGGAAATCTAAATATGCCTCCTCCTTGTTAGTTGCAGGTCTTTAAAATAATAATAATAATAAATTGCCAGGTGCAGAAATGCACGTACAGGATGAGATGATGAGATCAATAGACTACCGATCAAGGTTCTTTTCCCATTAATGAACTGCCTGCAAAGTGTTTACAGTAGCTATAATTTGTGCACCTTAGTGAGACGGATAGGGAACCTTGTTAATTGAAATTAATTATATGGCCAGCTTCACTCTTTGCAAGGTGAGTTGTTGAATGATCCCTGCTTCAGGCTTTCATTCACACATTTAACAACTAATGAAATCTACCCAAACATTTCTCTAATCTGGTAATTCTTACGTTGTGCAGACCCTCCAAGTGTCCCTATTTTCCAGGGACAGTCCCAGATTTACAGAAGCCATTCCAGTTTCTGATCTGATCGTAGAATGTCCCGCTTTTCCTTAAAGGTAAAGGTAAAGGGACCCCTGACCATTAGGTCCAGTTGTGACCGACTCTGGGGTTGCAGTGCTCATCTCGCTTTATTGGCCGAGGGAGCCGGCGTACAGCTTCTGGGTCATGTGGCCAGCATGACTAAGCCGCTTCTGGTGAACCAGAGCAGCGCACGGAAACGCCATCTATCTTCCCACCAGAGCAGTACATATTTATCTACTTGTACTTTGATGTGCTTTCGAACTGCTAGGTTGGCAGGAGCAGGGACCGAGCAACGGGAGCTCCCCCCGTCGTGGGGATTCGAACCACCAACCTTCTGATCGGCAAGTCCTAGGCTCTGTGGTTTAACCCACAGCACCACCCGCATCCCACTGCTTTTCCTTAGGATGCCCCTATTTTCATTGGAGGAATGTTGGCAGGTATGTGTGTGCGGTGCAGATCACTGTTCTTTGTACATTACTATATTTTCTAACATTATGACAGCCATTTAGCACATCCCAACCTGCTCATGTCTGATTTCAGAAATCATCTGTCAGGGAGGGGGACATTTGTGGTGCAAACTGGTAAGCAGAGGTCAGTTTAAACACCTCCTCTTGTCTATTAAACTCCTCTTGCAAATGCCTTTCAACCTTGAGCTAGCATTGCAAGGGAGGCAGGAAATTGAGAATCCCATGGTTTCCCCATCATGTCTACTTTGTCTGGGATATCTCAATGATTGGAATAAAGGAGAGGGGACAATGTTGTCACATATCATAATCAAATATTGCTAAATTTGGGCGTGACCCTTTATGATGGCTTCTATATTATGGAACACACTCTCGAAAGAAGCTTCTAGAAGGCAATGCACAACCTTCCTTTTCAAGGAAGCCGATCTGATGTAACCGGCAATTGTAAACATTTCCTTGATTGGAGAATTTGGACTTCTGTCATTTAATATACACTACATTGTCTCCCAGTACCTTTCCAAGCACAATTAAAAGTGTTGGTGCTTACCTTTAAAGCCCCAACGGCCTCGGCCCTTTATACCTTTATATCTTCACCCCATCATTCAGCCCAGACACTGAGGTCCAACTCTAAGGGTCTTCTGGTGGTTCCCTCCCTGAGAAAAGTGAAGCTACAGGGAACCAGGCTGAGGACCTTCTCTGTGGTGGCACCCGCCCTGTGGAAAGCCCTCCCATCAGATGTCAAAGAGATGAGATGATATTACCTTCAGGAGACATGTGAAGGCAGCCCTGTATAGGGAAGGTTTTTAAGGTTTAAGGTTTTACCATGTCTTTCTATGTTCTGGAAGCCACTCAGAGTGGCTGGGGTGACCCAGTCAGATGGGCGAGCCACAAATAATAATTTTATTAGTATTAGTATTAGTATTAGTATTAGTATTAGTATTAGTATTAGTATTAGTATTAGTATTGGCATTAGTATTATTGCATTGTAAAAAGAAAAAAGAAACAACAAAGATTCTTGTGGCCCCTTAAAGGCTAAGAATTTTATTATGGCATAAACTTTTGGAGACTAAGGTAAAGGTAAAGGGACCCCTGACCATTAGGTCCAGTCGTGGCCGACTCTGGGGTTGCGGCACTCATCTCGCTTTATTGGCCGAGGGAGCCGGCGTACAGCTTCCAGGTCATGTGGCCAGCATGACAAAGGTGTTTCTGGCGAACCAGAGCAGCGCACGGAAACACCGTTTACCTTCTGATCAGCAAGTCCTAGGCTCTGTGGTTTAACCCACAGCACCTGTTTACTATACAGCAGAAAGGAGCAGCCAAGCATACTAGGACTCAATTTCTTGACTTTAAGAAAGCCGACTTCATAAAACTTAGGGAAGTGCTGGGTGAGATCCCATGGACAGTAATACCAAAAGGAAAGGGAGTTCATGATGGCTGGGAGTTTGTTAAGAGGGAGATAGTAAAAGCACAACTTCAGGCAATACCAATGAGACGGAAACATGGAAGGTGCCTAAAGAAGCCAGGGTGGCTATCTAAAGAACTTTTAACTGAGTTAAGATTAAAAAAGGATGTGTACAAAAAATGGAAAAGGGGGGAAACCACCAAAGAGGAATTCAAACAAATAGCCAGCACGTGTAGACACAAAGTCAGAAAAGCTAAAGCACAGAATGAACTCAGGCTTGCTAGAGAGGTTAAAAGCAACAAAAAAGGCTTTTATGGGTATGTTCGTAGCAAAAGGAGGAACAAAGAAACAGTGGGGTCACTCAGAGGAGAAGCTGGTGAAATGCAAACAGGGGACACAGAAAGGGCTGATCTCCTCAATGCCTTCTTTGCCTCAGTCTTCTCCGATAAAGAAAACAATGCCTGACCTGAAGAATTTGGAGCAAATGATTCAGCAGAGGAAACACAGCCCAGAATAACTAAGGAGATAGGACAAGAATACTTGGCTAGTTTAGATGTATTCAAGTCTCCAGGGCCAGATGAACTGCATCCAAGAGTATTAAAAGAACTGGCAGATGTGATCTCAGAACCACTGGCAGTCATCTTTGAGAATTCCTGGAGAACAGGCGAAGTCCCGGCAGACTGGAGGAGGGCAAATGTTGTCCCTATTTTCAAAAAGGGGAAAAGAGAGGACCCAAATAATTACCGCCCAGTCAGTCTGACATCAATACCAGGGAAGATTCTGGAGCAGATCATTAAGCAAACAGTCTGTGAGCACCTAGAAAGGAATGCTGTGATCACCAATAGTCAGCATGGATTTCTGAAAAATAAGTCATGTCAGACTAACCTGATCTCGTTTTTTGACAGAATTACAAGCCTGGTAGATGAAGGGAACGCAGTGGATGTAGCCTACCTTGATTTCAGCAAGGCATTTGACAAGGTGCCCCATGATATTCTTGTAAAGAAGCTGGTAAAATGCGGACTTGACTATGCTACCACTCAGTGGATTTGTAACTGGCTGACTGACCGAACCCAAAGGGTGCTCATCAATGGTTCCTCTTCATCCTGGAGAAGAGTGACTAGTGGCGTGCCACAGGGTTCTGTCTTGGGCCCGGTCTTATTCAACATCTTTATCAACGACTTGGATGATGGACTCAAGGGCATCCTGATCAAATGTGCAGGTGACACCAAACTGGGAGGGGTGGCTAACACCCCAGAGGACAGGATCACACTTCAAAACGACCTTGACAGATTAGAGAACTGGGCCAAAACAAACAAGATGAATTTTAACAGGGAGAAATGTAAAGTATTGCACTTGGGCAAAAAAAATGAGAGGCACAAATACAAGATGGGTGACACCTGGCTTGAGAGCAATACATGTGAAAAGGATCTAGGAGTCTTGGTTGACCACAAACTTGACATGAGCCAACAGTGTGACGTGGCAGCTAAAAAAGCCAATGCAATTCTGGGCTGCATCAATAGGAGTATAGCATCTAGATCAAGGGAAGTAATAGTGCCACTGTATTCTGCTCTGGTCAGACCTCACCTGGAGTACTGTGTCCAGTTCTGGGCACCACAGTTCAAGAAGGACACTGACAAACTGGAACGTGTCCAGAGGAGGGCAACCAAAATGGTCAAAGGCCTGGAAACGATGCCTTATGAGGAACGGCTAAGGGAGCTGGGCATGTTTAGCCTGGAGAAGAGGAGGTTAAGGGGTGATATGATAGCCATGTTCAAATATATAAAAGGATGTCACATAGAGGAGGGAGAAAGGTTGTTTTCTGCTGCTCCAGAGAAGCGGACACGGAGCAATGGTTCCAAACTACAAGAAAGAAGATTCCACCTAAACATTAGTAAGAGCTGTTCAACAGTGGAATTTGCTGCCAAGGAGTGTGGTGGAGTCTCCTTCTTTGGAGGTCTTTAAGCAGAGGCTTGACAACCATATGTCAGGAGTGCTCTGATGGTGTTTCCTGCTTGGCAGGGGGTTGGACTCGATGGCCCTTGTGGCCTCTTCCAACCCTATGATTCTATGATTCTATGATTCTATGATTCTATGATTCTATGATTCTATGATTCTATGATTCTATTCTACCACCCACGTCCCTTTTGGAGACTAGAGGCCACATAATCAGGTGCAAGAAGTGCTGTGCTGCAGTCTTCTTCAGTGGGGAGCCTGCTTAAAGATTTAGAGGTAAATTGGGCACTCTTCTCCCATATAGGTAGCTTAGGCCAAGAGACAGTGACTGGTCCAAGGTCACCCAGTGGACTTCATGGTAAATGGGTATGGCTTGCAACTTAGGGTGAACAGGTCACTCTCTAGGCAAATAGATCAGGCTGGATCCTTCTATTCTAGCATCCTGCTTGTTGCTTTTTACCCACAGAGGCCAAGCCGAGGCAGCCATGAAGCCTACAAACAGGTCAGAAGCCCTCGTCTAATTTTGCTCCCCTGCAAGCACGATATTCATCCTGTGTTAATGCCACATGTTAAATAAATAAAACATGGAAATTGTTTGGCTGCCGGTTACAACACATTTGCTCGGTGTACTTTTGTCACACATTTTAAAAGCCACATGCTATTTTTAAGAATGCTCATCATGGAAATAAGCAGATGCAGCAGAAACACAAATGGAGCCCTTCCAGCTCAGCAGAGAGAACTCTCTAGCATGCATGACCATAGTCCCTTTGCAGGGCTGTTGAGTTCCCTTCCCGTGGTTAAGCCAGTGGTTGACCTGACTCTGCACCTTCGGCTATGCAAAGCACATCTTCTTAGCAGTCCCCAACTTGCAAATCCCTAGAATGGTGAATTTGTTCTCTCTTATTTAGGAGCAGGAAGTAGAATGTCTCCTGCAACAGGTCCACTGAATGTAAAGGGATTCTGTAGTAAGTCATGTGGAAGCTGTCCTAGGAACACCGGAAACTGCCCTGAACCAAGTCAGACACCTGGTCTATCTAGTCTCAGAATGAAATAGCTAGCCCACATGGTACTCCCCGGATATTGTTGGACTACAACTCCCATCTGCCTTGAGCACTGGCCATGCTGGCTGGGGCTGATGGGAGTTGCGGTGCAGGGAGCTTTGGAAGGCACCACGTTGGCGCTGACTGGCAGCAGCTGTCCAAGATTTCGGGTAGGAGGTCTTTTTCAGCAGCTACCTACTCTCATGGGTCCTTGGACATGCATGCACTTTAGAAGACAGATCTCTTGCCTCCCAAAAATTAACACGGGAAAGTTCCCTTTGGGGATTTAATGCATGAATGATAGAAGGCGACAGAATGCCTAGAGCAAGAATGCTATGCTTAATTGGGCTTTAGGGAAGAGAACCGTGACTGGGTGAGAAATAGGGAGGTCCTATGCACAAGCCTTCTGTTGAATATAGTTGGTTGGCATATGATGCCATGCAAATGCATATGACTGCTGATCAGCTCAGGAGTGAGAGGAAGGAAACAGGATCCCACCGAGACCTGCACATTCAGTGACAGCAACCCAGTGGCAGATTGTGCTGGCCAATTATTGAAATTATAGAGTCTTTGAAACTCTTGTGCAGGGCCGGATTTAGGTTTGATGAGGCCCAGCTACTGAAGGTAGTGGGGACCTTTATATGTCCAGCTGTCCTTTGTCAACAACAAATTGTCACTGTTTCTTGTGTTGAATATATGCTATATGGTAATTTATGGACCTAACAGGTATCTAAAGCCATTTGCATATAACAAAATATGTATTTTATCAAAGTAATTGTTGAACTGAAATACAATTAAGAAGAAGTATATTAATAGTGAAATAATTATTAAGCTCTAACTGTACAGGTATGTAGGTTTTATTTGCTTTTTATCTTATATTTTGACCAAACTGCGGGAGGCAGTGGAAGACAGGAGTGCCTGGTGTGCTCTGGTCCATGAGGTCACGAAGAGTCGGACATGACTAAATGACTAAACAACAACATCTTATATTTTGGAAATGTATATCCAGAATTTTTTTTCCTTTAAAAATTTGTGGAGCCCCCAAGAGAGCGGGGCGCTAAGCTATAGCTTGTTTAGCTTATACATAAATCCAGCACTGCTCTTGTGCGTAACATACTTCTAGACAGAGGCACCAACTCCCTGGGGCTCTGGGGGGCCGAGCAGCCGCAAAATTCCCCATGAAGACACCCACAAATTTCGGCGCCAGGGCCATGCACACTGTATGGCACCCATGGCCCCAGGCACCCACAGTTGCAGGGCCAAGCTCCAGATATAATTTATACTTATAGATATCACCCGAATGGATACAGGATAGGTTTCCTTAAAATGTTACAGGCATTTGCTCCAATGGCTGTATGTCAACTGACTTTACCGCTGCTTCATCCAGAGGTGGATGTTTACAAACGGATTGTATAAGGTGGGGCCATGTATGTCATTTAAAATCCTAGTCTAGACAAAGTTGTAAAAGTCTGCACAATCCTGTCTGTGGGACGTTTCTCACATGGCCTGGTGGTTTTCACCTGCGTTTTCTCTGTGCATCTATTTATCGCTGCACAGTTTTCAGGGCAATTGGGCTTGGCAACTCAATCCCAAATGCCTTGGAGATTTTTTAAAAGGAAAGGTTGGACAGACATCTGTCGGGTTTCCTAGTTTAGATATTGGAGAGCCTCAATGTCATATGACGGCAAAGGGGAACCTCGCGATAGCCTATTAAATCTGAATCGTGCAGACAGAGAGAGAACAAAAAAATCAAAGGAAAGAATTCTGGGAGCTGCAGCGACAAAATGTTGCAGTGTGGTATGCTTCTGCTCGCTGTTCCAACCAGGCGGTCAGCCATGCCCTTCTGTATGACACACTATTTATTTTCCCTCCCCCACTGTCCCCCCTCCCTACTGTCCAAATGCCTAGGTTTCTCTGAAGCACAGAGAGCAGCACATTGAAGCTGAGGTCCAGCCTCTCAAGGGTCCCTCCTTTGAGGTACCAGCCTTGAAGCTGTGTGATCCTTGCATGCATAGACCTCCCTTCTGAGGAAGGCTTGCGTGTGAGATGTGCTTTATAGGTCACATAAAGAGTGCAGTTAATATACAGTTGCGTTCCTGTAGAGACAAGCCCTGAGAATCTGCCAGGGAGTACAGGCTAAAATGTTGCTTCCAGTCCTGCTTATCACACAACGCTGATGACTCTCTGGGGCCAGCTAAGGTGAGGAGGCAGCTGACTGGAGGCGGGCACCTGAGCAGCTCCCCCTTAATTAGTGCTTGAAGCCGCTGCCTCCAACTTGAGCAATGATCTTCTGCTGACAGTACGATGACACCGGTCAAAGGTTGCGTCTCGTGTGAGCTGAGCGACAGGGGCTTTTCCGAAGCAAGGGGGAGCTCAGGCAGAAGAGGACCAGAGGGGCTTCTCTGGGAGCAGTTCCACCTCCTGATTAGCGTGCCAGAGTCGTTTCCTTCCCATTCCTCTGTTTCAAGCAAAATTGGGGCTGTTTACCCTTCGAAAGGTGGGACACGGGTGGCGCTGTGGGTTAAACCACAGCGCCTAGGACTTGCCGATCAGAAGGTCGGCGGTTCAAATCCCTGCGACAGGGTGAGCTCCCGTTGCTCAGTCCCTGCTCCTGCCAACCTAGCAGTTTGGAAGCACGTCAAGTGCAAGTAGATAAATAGGTACCGCTCCGGCGGGAAGGTAAACGGCGTTTCCGTGTGCTGCTCTGATTCTCCAGAAGCAGCTTAGTCATGCTGGCCACATGACCCGGAAGCTGTACGCCGGCTCCCTCGGCCAATAAAGCGAGATGAGCGTCGCAACCCCAGAGTCAGCCACAACTGGACCTAATGGTCAGGGGTCCCTTTACCTTTAAGGGCTCACATTACCTTCACCCTTCGAAAGAACATCTCGTTATTGGATCCTCTGCCTTTTAATGGATTAATGCTAGTAAATGTAGATAAAAGGGATGAGGGTGGCGCTGTGGTCTAAACCACTAAGCCTAGGGCTTGCTGATCAGAAGGTCAGGGGTTCGAATCCCCACGACGGGGTGAGCTCCCATTGCTCGGTCCCAGCTCCTGGCAACCTAGCAGTTCAAAAGCACACCAGTGCAAGTAGATAAATAGGTACTGCTCCGGCGGGAAGATAAATGGCATTTCTGTGCACTGCTCTGGTTTCGCCACATGACCCGGACACACATCAGCTCCCTCGGCCAGTAAAGCAAGATGAGCGCTGCAACCCCAGTGTCGTTCGCGACTGGTCTTAACTGTCAGGGGTCCTTTACCTTTACCTTTTTTGAAATGTAGATAAAATAATTTAATAATAATAATTTTATTATTTATATCCCACTCATCTGGCTGGGTTGCCCCAGCCTTTCTGGATGACTTCCAACACTTAAAAACATAATAAAACCAAATACTCATATATCATCAAAACCCCAGTATGGCATTACCACCAGCCAAGTTTTTTCTCTCTCCCACTTGTTATGATTTAGCAGGTTTTATACAGTGCTTTTGAGTTATTTTGCCTCTTTTATTTATTTATTACATTTAATTTCCACCAAGGAGCTCAAGGTGGGGAATGTGGTTCTCCCCTCCTCATTTTATCCACACAACAGCCCTGTGAGGTAGGCTAGGCTGAGGGACAGTGATCCAATGAGCTTCATGGCTGAATATGCTTTCAAATGCTGAACTCCCAGGTCCTAGTCCAGCACTCTAACCATTGCACCACACTACCTCTATATAAAAGAATTCAAAAAGGAAACCGGAAAGCTTGTGTGCTATTTTTTGAATTTTCAGTGGGCCTAATAAAGGTATTGCCCTAATATGGATATTGGGATTCTTGTGTTGGCAGCAATTTACAATTAAAAATAAAACACTTCATGAAAATTCATCAGAATATTAGTTTGAATTTTTCATAACTATTCTTTGCAGTTTTGTGTCATGCACACATTGCTGAAAATGTGCAAGCAATTTCCCCCAACTGAATGCATTATGTATACTACTTTCACTACCATATTAATTCTTATGCACACTTTCCTGCAATATATGCTTTCCTCCCATAAATACTGTTTGGCTGGAGAACTGCATCACAAACTTCGGATAAGTGCGAATTTCAATGCATGGCTGTGATTCAGTTGTTTATTGTTGTGGAACCTATTGCACTTTTTATGGGTTCATCTTTAAATGCAAACTGAATTGAATTTCTCCTGCATCCCTGATTGGTCTCTGGCATTGCCGCTCTGGGATAGTTATCTTTCTCTGCTTCACCTGAAGATGCCAGGAACCATTTGTGTGCAAAGCATAGGCTATAGTCCTATGCAAGATGGACCAACAGTCTAAACCTGTGTTAGGAAGCATCATGTGATGATGCAGTCAGTTGCTAAACAAAACTCACATTTCTTTTCCTATGAAAAGGAGGAAGGAAATCCCTTAAGAGGTAAAATATCACGCACAGCCACACTCGCCTTGCGTGTATCACTTAACACACAATCACTGAAACAACAAACAAGAAAGTGTCTGGGTCTGCCAAGAAGATGTCACCCGTTCGTTGAAAGATGCAAATCTTGTGCGGCTGCAAGGAAGCATTTGAAATATATCATCTGGAAAATGAGAGGCTGATTCAAACAGCTCTATATCAATAAAGGATTAGGGCAGAGAAGGAGCTGAAAGCAGTGTGGCTGGCCTGACGCGTGTGAGGCTCTGGGAGCCATGTAGGTCAGGGCATGTTTGCATGGGAGGTTCGTGCGCTAACTCTGCGCATAGGCGCACAGGTGGGAATGTGGGGTGTTAGGATGCTACAGAAATCTGCAACTGGAGATGCAGAATTTCTGCACTGAAGACAAATCTTCCTCTTCAGACTTGGAGTTCTAGGCCAGTTGTTGTTGTTGTTGCTGCTGCTGCTGTTGTTTTGCAGAAGAATTAGCCCACTTAGGAAAACAATTGCCCAAGGATCATGATTGGGACCTGAGCTTTTTAACCTTTTCAAAATTATCTAGTCTTTGGGATGAGCAGTGAGTTAGTCATTTGTTGATGATACCAAATTGTTCAAGGTAGGTAGTTCAAAGAAGTAGACTATATAGGCCTGGTGTAGAGTTGGCCTGATCCAAGCAGGGCTTTTTGCATGTTTTTATTTTTGTGTGTTTTTATTTTTGCATATTTTTATGAGCGTCTGCCCCGGAGCGCCGCTGGGCAGTCGGCTGGGTGGCCGGGTGCTCTCGCTCCCGGCTCTATTTGGGTTGGGGGGGCAGCGGTTCCCCCAGTTGACGTGGCGGGCATCCCCAGTAACCCCTTGGCAGTGGCAGTGGAAGCAACAGGCTTCAGGAGCTGCTCACTGCCGTGGCATCCGCCATTTTGCCATGCCAGAAGTCCCTATATGATGTGTCTTGCGACGTTGAACCAATCACGCAACATTCATTCCCTACTAATAAATCTACAACACTTAAAATATAAATCCAGGAACATTAAATGAAATCTGGGGATGGATTTTGTCCGGGGACAGATTTGTAAATCTGTGGACTCTCCCCGTGAAATGGGGATGTCTGATAACCATACTTTTTTGAGGCTTTTGCTTTATTTATCTGTGTTATCGCCCATTTTATCCTCACAACTCTGTGAGGTTTTTAGGCTGAGAGATTAGTGACTGGCCTAAGGTCACCCAGTGAGCTTCATGGCTGAGTCCAGTCTCCCAGGTCTTAGTCCAGCACACTAACCACTTTACTACACTGGCTCAGAGTTGCATTAGGTTGCATGAGGTCCTCAATGAGTTCCCCCAATTTCAGTCCATTTCCCTACTCCATGGTAGTGAATGGAGATTTCTGGTCCCTTCATTTGCACGGAATAGAATAGTGAGCTCAGCCTGCCCTCTTCGTCACATCCCCGTTGCCTGGCCCTGCCACCCTCCATGTATTGAAGGAGATCTGTAACAAAGACTCTGCTGAACTCTGGTGTGACTTAGGACTCTGCGTGATCAGGGTTCTAAATTATGCAAGGAACTTCCACCAGAAAGGGAGGCTCTCGGCTGCAAACTTTTGCCCTCTTAAGGTGGAGCCAGGCAAGAGAACGATGATGAAGAGGGTACGGCCAGTGTGAATCTCCACAGTTCCCACCCCACTTTCTTGTGAATCCTTTAGTGCTTTTAGGCACTAAAGATTAGGTGGGGAGACCCACGAGGGAATGGTACAGTGGTACCTCAGATTACATACGCTTCATGTTACATACACTTCAGGCTACAGACTCCACTAACCCAGAAATAGTACCTTGGGTTAAGAACTTTGCTTCAGGATGAGAACAGAAATCGTGCAGCAGCGGCGCAGCGGCAGCAGGAGGCCCCATTAGCTAAAGTGGTGCTTAGGTTAAGAACAGTTTCAGGGTAAGAACGGATCTCTGGAAAGAATTAAGTACTTAACCCGAGGTACCACTGTAGTAGCATATGAGGAAGAGCAGTCCAATGGATGTCACATTGATAAAAGGCTGGTCAGTTGCGGAAATACCGTGGTAGTTCAATATTTGCTAGAATGTCATTTCAAAGGTTTCATTACAGAAGGATATAATTTTGTCTTTTTTGCATATTCTGTAAATAGCTCTGTAGGGTGCATGCAGCAGCACAAATTATGGGATAAGGAAAAAGTGACCGGCCTAAGGCAACTGTGCAAATCCTTAAATGCAGTGGGATTAGAGCTCAGATCCAATTATGTAACCTTTAACTACACTAAGATTACCTTACCACCAGCTGTAGAATCCTCTTCATCAGGGCCTCCAAACAGTTGTGGGGACTTCAGCTCCCATCTGCTCCAGCTGATGGTCACGGATGATGGTGGGAGTTGCACATCAACAACATCCGAAGACCCACTGGTTCCTTGCGCTATACCAGGGTTTCCCAAACTTGGGTCTCCAGCTGTTTTTGGACTACAAGTCCCATCATCACTAACCACTGGTCCTGCTAGTTAGGGATGATGGGAGTTGTAGTCAGCAACAGCTGGAGACCTGAGTTTGGGAAATCTTGCTCTATACCTTTCCTGCTTTCCACACTGTACAATGACTTTACTTTGGATCAAATCTATTTATCTTTCATCTATCTGTCAGTCATCTATCTATCTGTCTGTCTATCATCTATCTATCTATCTATCTATCTATCTATCTATCTATCTATATCTATCTATCTATCTATCTATCTATCTATCTATCTATCTATCATCTATCTATCTATCATCTATCTATCTATCATCTATCTATCTATCTATCTATCTATCTATCTATCTATCTGCTATCTATGTATCATCTATCTATCATCTATCTATGTATCATCTATCATCATCTATCTATCATCTCTATCTATCTCAGGAAACCTTTGGCTCCCCAGATATTCCTGGACTGCAGTTCCCATCAGCCCCAGCAAGGATGGCCAATGGCCAGAGGTTATGGGAGCTGTAGTTCAGTAACATCTGGAAGGTCCAAGGGTTACCCATACCTGATCTATCTCCTGGCATTCTTCAAAACCTAAAAGCGCTGTGCAAAAAACTGTCCTCCAGTTGCCTAAAGGTTTTCCTCCTGTGTGAAAAAGGGTTCCGTTTATCTACCTTATTCTAAAGGAACTTGAGAATTTCTTTAGAATACCTTTCATATTTTGGTGGGCTTAAGTGTATGCAATGTTATTTCCAGGAAACGTTTCTACAGCACTCAGCAGCCTCCCTAGTTGCCCACACTTTGTGATCTGAAAAATGACCTCATTGGAGGAGTCACCTCATGATTGGGCTTTGATTGAACTACAGGCACCCAGGAAGGCTACAGTGTGCAGGCCACAGGTAGGACAATTTGTAGAATGCAATAAAGGACATTTGCAGACACTCCTCAGACACCTCAAAAGGAAGGCGAGCACATCAAAAGCCCTGCGCCCCACCTATGAGAACTCCACTGAAATTATCTTGGGTAATTTTCAAACAGTTTCTGCTGTCATTAACTGATGAGAAAATGGTTTTTTTAAAAAAGTGTGGTGGGGGAGAAAGTTAGTACACTGCATCTTACAGGACCTGTTGTTGTTTAGTCATTTAGTTGTGTCCGACTCTTCATGACCCCATGGACCAGAGCACGCCAGGCACTTCTGTCTTCCACTGCCTCCCGCAGTTTGGTCAAACTCATGCTGGTAGCTTTGAGAACACTATCCAACCATCTCGTCCTTTGTCGTCCCCTTCTCCTTGTGCCCTCCATCTTTCCCAACATCAGGAGGGTCTTTTCCAGGAAGTCTTCTCTTCTCATGAGGTGGCCAAAGTATTGGAGCCTCAGCTTCAGGCTCTGTCCTTCCAGTGAGCACTCAGGGCTGATTTCCTTCAGAATGGATAGGTTTGATCTTCTTGCAGTCCATGGGACTCTCAAGAGTCTCCTCCAGCACCATAATTCAAAAGCATCAATTCCTCGGCGATCAGCCTTCTTTATGGTCCAGCTCTCACTTCCATACATCACACTTGGGAAAACCATAGCTTTTACTATACGAACCTATGCTGGCAAGGTGATGTCTCTACTTTTTAAGATGCTGTCTAGGTTTGTCATTGCTCTTACAGAACCTAATAGATAATAAAAACCAACCTCTACATATAAAATTCCATTAGTAATTTTTTTAATGTTTCAGTGCATTTCTCTAAAAAGCAGGTAGGCAGATCTCTCCAGCTACCCCCACCCCAGCACTGGAGTGAAAAGAGCTGAAAGTGCTTAGAATCTTAGAACTGCAGAGTTGAAAGGGACCAAGAGGGTCATCTAGTCCCTCCCTCTGCAATGCATGAATCTATTGCCCAACACGGAGCTCAAAGCCATAACCCTAAGATTCAGAGTCTCATGCTATCCCTTGGGTGCTGATGGTGTGTTTGTGTGACCCTGCATGTCTAGTGTGAGTGTGTACTAGGCTAGTACATGAACTGGTTTAAAATTGGGGTCAGGAGGGAATTTAGCTGAACTGGCAAAATGTCAGGGAATAGTTGGATATATGGCAATGCGATGGAAAAAGCAGTGGAAACAGTTCCAAAAGCTTTTTTAAAAATTACTATGCTTGGGGGAGGTTTCCCCAAAACAGCTCAACAATTTGGGTGGTTCCCTTAAAAAAAGTTTGATAATTTTGGGGTCCTCCTTTAAAAAAAAAAAGGTGTCAGGATTTTTCCTTTTTGAACTATGGCAACCCTAGTATGTACAAGTTTGTGAGAGAGGTAGAAAGCACTTTGTGTCTGGGGCATGTATGTGTGTGACAATGGGGTGACTTTTTTATTTTGAGGGTGGGGGCTGTTCTAACCCACCCACTTTCCTCCCACCCACCATTGGAACACAGCCTCTGGAAATTTCAGTCCTTCCTTCCCTACCCCAATTTTCATAACTTTTTATCAGCCAGCAGACCTCATTTGGCAAGGTGCCCTGCAGCACTGGGCCACTACAGAAAAGGCCCTGTTCTGTCCTCAGACCATCTCATTTCCTGAGCAGAAGGCTGGTATTCTCCAGTTATCTTAATTAACATCGCAAGAAACATTCCAGGATATTTAGCGCTATGCATTAAAACAATATGCAAAAAATGTTCCCTCGCCAGAGAACAGGTTACATATGCCGACATAATCTCTCTACTCATGTGCAGAGTGTATGAAATGGTGGTATTTCCTAAGAGGCAGAAGCCTGTGGTGCAAAGAAGGCATGGTATGATAGCTATCAAATAAAGTTTTCCAAGAAGTGCCACAGGAACCATTACTCGTGTGTTTCATAATAACCCGATCTGGCCACTGCCACTGCCTGGAATTGATCATGCAAATATCCAAGAGCCAGTGTAGTATAGTGGTTAAGAGCGGTGGACTCATAATCTGGGGAACCGGGTTTGATTCCCTGATCCTCCACATGCAGCTGCTGGGTGAGCTTGGGCTAGTCACACTTCAGAGAAGTCTCTCAGCCCCACTCACCTCACAGAGTGTTTGTTGTGGGGGAGGAAGGGAAAGGACAATGTTAGCCGTTTAGATGGGAGTTGTAGTCCAAAACATCTGGTGGGGTACTAAGTTTTTTGAAGGCTGCTCTACAACATGTGGACCTTCTCTCTCTCTTTTATTATTAGTTCCTCTGCTTCTGGATCATGCAAATATCCAACAGCTCCCCATCTGTGTAAGGCCCTTCCACGTGGGAAAGCGTTCATGGTGAATCACAATATCAAATTGTATATCTGACGCCTTGAAACTTCATCTCATTGAACTTTATTTCCTTTCCTTCACCTCATTTCCCTCCATAGGAGAAATGCAATCTTTCTTTCAACAAAAAAACAAAACAAAAAAGCCCCTTTGATTTTGTTTGCAGCCAGGAACAATTTTTCCCCCTCCTACAGTTCCCTGGGTAATGAAGCAATAACATAAAATTAATATTTAAAGTAGTTCCTTGCCTAGGACTGGGTTGTAATTGCTGTCAATATTTAATTGAGGCTCGGATCTCGTGCGTGTGTAATATTCTGGTTTCAGGTCTAGTCTAAGTTGGTTGTGGAATAGCAAAAATTGAACTTAATAACAGGGCTTTGATGCCGTCTCCCTCGTTTGTGTAAGGTAATTAGATAATAGCTTGTTCGTCTCTTTCCTGACTAAGAAAGAAGGCAATTTCTGCAGCTCAGCATGAAAGTAATGAGTTATACAGATGCTGAAAATATGGAGTTGCTTTATACTGAGACAGACTTTGTATATCGAAAGTGTGAGACTCCAAGTTAGGAATGTCAGAGGATTCTGAAGGAAACAGAAATGGTAGCAGAAACTGCTGGTGTTCACTCATTTGACCCATATCTGGAACAGAAATCAGCCCAGAAAATGTTTGCTGCTGTTTTATTCCATCCACAAACAATGCGTAACTGATGGCTCTCCCACCCCAATTTGGACTGCACTTCCTTTGCACTGAAATGAATAGTGTGGAATAATGTAATTAATTACATAACTATGTAAAATTCTGCCTCCACGAGCAGCAAGATGAATAGTGCCATTTTTGTCAGAAGGAGCCAAACTGCAGTGGAATGGAAACAGTACTGCATGTGATGAATAAGAGTCAGAACAGAAACTGATGCCTTCTTACATCCCTGACTCCAGCTTGGAAGAGAATACTCCTGGGTCTTAGACCTTAAACACTTGTTACCTGAGATATTTTCTATCTGCGATGCCAAGGACTGAACATGAGATGCTGTGCATGCCCTGCAAGTGCTTGACCACTGAGCTTTGGCCCCGCTTCTGATAATGCTTGAGCTTGGTGGCTGATGGTGAAGTACAAGGCAGGGCAGCGAACCATATTCAGTTCAACTGGGAACAAGAGGCAGAGCTAACAGTTGGCAGAGCACTGCAAGGCTGCAATCCTGTGTGTACAGTTCTGGTTGCCTCACCACAAAAATTGTGGAGGTGCAAAAGCTTCAGAAAAGGGCAGCCAAAATGATCGAGGTGGTTGAGCAACTCCCCGATGAGGAAAGGTGGCAGCATTTTGGGTTTTGTTCTCTTTCATAACACTAGAACTTAACACTAGAATGTTGGAAGATTCAGAAGAGATAAAATAAAGCACTACTCCACATATCTGGTACTTAAACTGTGGAACCCACTTCCACAAGAGGCAGTGGTGACCACCAGCTTTGGAAGACGATTAGACAAGTTTATGGTGGCAAAGGCTATCGATGGCGACTAGCCATGTTGGCTATGCTCGGCCTCCATTTCCAGACGCAGAAATGCTTCTAAATACTAGTTGTCGAAAACCACAGGAGGAGAGAGAGCGCTCTTGCGGACAGGCCTTGCTTACACGCCTCTGGTTGGCCACTGCAAGAAAAGTGAGGATTCCGATTGGTTGGATCAATTTGGTACGGGGCATGATGCACCCAAATTCAGCATTTGAAAAGGAACAGTGGGATAAAGACAGGATATGTCATGGTCCAGTTCACGGGAGATCAAAGACGGGGACGTCGGGACCGGGGGCAAGATGGCGGGGTGGGAGCAGAAAGGGGAGTCCAGAAGCCGGAGTCCAGAAGCCGAGGGTCCGAGGGTCAGGAAGCAAGGAGTCACAGAGTTAAGGTTCCGAGGATTAAGAAGCAAGGAGTCACAAAGTCAGGGGTCCTAGAATCAAGAAGCAAGGAGTCCAGGAGTCAAACGCAGCAAGGCAGGGAACGTGTTGCTGCGGCAAAGAGCCGAAGGGAAATGCTGACCTTATATCCCTTCCTGGCTCTTGCCACCAGGTGCAGTGAGTTACCAATTGGCCTCACCTGTGCGGCCGCGCCTTGCCTTTTCAGAATAAACTTAGGAAGGCCCCAGTCCTGCAAAGTCCTACTGGTCACAGGGCCTGGCTCCTGCACACACTCCTGACAGGATAGATATGGATTGTTGTGGCTAATGTCATGTGTACACCGCTTCCCAAACCACCGGTGGATGCAGAGCACGTGGGAGTGTGCAAATAGCTGAGCTTGCTGGACCAGATGGGCCTTCTGCCTGATCTTAGGTTCTTAATGCATAGTAACTGACTCCCCTCTCTTCATACACCCCACCCTGGCAACAAACCGCTGGCTCTCCAGTGTAGACCTTGGAGCTCTGTGACAAAGAAAGAGAAAGGAGGGAAACTCTTGCAAGCCTGAAGTCTTCTCACTCCTGAGAAACCACTTACCTGTCTCATCCACTGATTGTAATCCCCATTTTGGAAGGAATATAGACCCTAGCCCCCCACTTAGGTGGTACGCCTGTGCCCAAGATGGAAACAAACTTTAAACATCAGGTAAGGGCTCACATGAGGGACGTGGGTGGCGCTGTGGGTTAAACCACAGGGCCTAGGACTTGCCGATCAGAAGGTCGGCGGTTGGAATCCCCGTGACGGGGTGAGCTCCCGTTGCTTGGTCCCTGCTCCTGCCAACCTAGCAGTTCGAAAGCACGTCAAAGTGCAAGTAGATAAATAGGTACCGCTCTGGCGGAAAGGTGAATGGTGTTTCCGTGCGCTGCTCTGGTTTGCCAGAAGCGGCTTAGTCATGCTGGCCACATGACCCGGAAGCTGTACGCTGGCTCCCTCGGCCAGTAAAGCAAGATGAGCGCCGCAACCCCAGAGTCAGCCACAACTGGACCTAATGGTCAGAGGTCCCTTTACCTTTAAGGGCTCACATGACTGATAGCACTGCCTTGCACTTTCCTCAACATACAAAGCTAGATGCCAGGGAGAATACTTCTAGCCAAGCTAGACACTCATTCTTCTTTGAGCATATCTTTTTTGTTGTATTATAGGAGCATTGAATGATGTGAGCCTGCACTCCAAAGTGGTATAGCCCAAACACAGTATCTACTACCACTGCATGAAATAAGCGGCTGAGGAGGAGCTCCGTGGGCCCAGTTCAACGGGGGCAGCTTGAACTGTGAGACCTAGACTTAGCACGCAGGCAGTGGCGGGCTTGGCTGAGAAGGTGAGACACTGCTTGTCCTGAGGGAAGGGATTGCCATTGGGCTCGTCACTGTGCTCTGTCAGGTGAATCATGGCCCTGTGCTGTGGGTGACAATTGTGAAAGAAACCGGAGGTGGAAGGGAACACACAGGGGAGAGGAGAGGACATTGCAAAGAGGAGGAGAAGAAGAAGAGCTTCCCTTAAGCTGAAGCCAGTCATGGCTGGAAGGAAGTGCAGAGATGTGACAAGACTTGAGGTCATGAACTTCCTCATGACTTGGCTGAGTGCTGGTGCAGCCTCTGATGGAGAGCTGCTTGACAGGGCCCCCATCCATGTCCACGATGCTGATCCTAAGTCTGAATTAGAGCAGGACCAAATATTACACACAAACACACACACACGTGTGTTTTTGCATGGGATCATTCATGTCCTGCAAAAGAGAAAGGCATTTTCAGTGATTTTTCAGGGATGCATGTCGGAAATCCAGAGGGAGCGGCCCCAAGAATTCCCCCCAAGGCCACATGGTATTATTCCCATTGCCAGGGCCAGCCCAAGACATTTGGCTACCTGAGGCAAAGGACAAAAATGGTGCCTCTCTCCCCATCCTTGTACAAAAAAAACTTGACCTGACTGGAAGTTGAATCTTATGTCAACACTGGCAACAACACCTGAGTGCAGCAGGCTAGCTTAGAAAATGCTGCATGGCATATATAGCTTTGTCCGTTCCTCTATCCCTCAGCAGCTGCTGCCTGAGTCAGCTGCTCCACTCTGCCTGATGGTAGGGCCGGTCTGGCCCATTGGGCTATTCTGCAGCAAATGGGAACACTCCCAGGTTGCTTTGACTGCAACTCCACCAGCACTTGAGGTGCCAGCAAAAAGTTTCGCACTCTTTATAAAAGTGGGAGAGGGGAAGGAGGAAAAACCCTCTGCTGCCTCCACCTCTTATATTATAGTAACCTCCCCGATGAAAATTAATATATTTTTGACAATCTGTATTCTTTTATTATGTTATTTGTGTAATTTCTGTCCCGCCCCTCACCTGAAATGAATGCATTGGAGTTGCCTCTTCCAAAGCCAGCCTGAGCTAAGCAGTCACTTCAGATACAGCAATATTCATAGGGGTCTTGAGGAATCCTAATGTGGTCGGAAAACGCAGCCCAGAATCCTTTGCGGTGCAGCAGAGGATTCTGGGACACCACTGTTGGATTGTGGCTGGCAGAGTACAAGTATTGCTCCTGGCCTCTACGGTGGTTTTTCAAGCGATCCTGAGATTCTGAGAATTTAGGAAGCTTAGCTCAGTATTGTCTGTGCAAACTGGAGCTCGGCCTGCACAGCTTTATACTGGAGCCTTTCCCAGTCCTACATAGAGATACCAGTAGCTGATCCTTTTGCGTGCAAAAAATGTGCTCTGCCACTGAGCTATGTATGTCCCTCCCCGATTCTCTTTGGGGTGGCTTGCAATTCTCCAGGCAGTGCTAAAATTGCAAAATGTCTTTTGCAAAGTACAGCAAAGATTTTTTTTTTTTAAAAAAAGATTATTATTGCTATTATCACACTTGTGTAATAATTACATATAATAGCAGGAAGTGCCTGGGCAAGCAATTCAGAAAGGTGGGTTTTCACCACCCTCCATGTGGTTCAACAGGACCTTGGCCAGCTACACTGGACAGGCTGTTGCTGAGAACTGTGTTAAATGTCACTCAAAACCCCCCCAAATTGGGGTGGGGAATGCAGAAATCCCTGGGATGCAACAAGCTTGCAATGACTTCACCTGGGTGCCATAAGTGAGTGACTGGAGACAGCAATCCTAGAGTAAAAAGCTGATGTGGAGAGCATAGTTCTACTGTGGACCATGCTTTCTCTAATACGTGAAAGGCATTCAGATGTCTGAAATCATATGATTGAACATTATGGACTCTGCGACTGCCTCAGGTTCTCTGGTGCCTGCCTACTATGTGCTTTCAGGTGTGCAAATATTCTCCGGAACTTACAGAAAGGACATAGGCAGCCAATATCAGAAACTTAAGAATCCATCTTGGGCTGCAATGTCTACAGCAACTGTGGTGCAAACCTTTGGCTAAACTGTTGGGCTGCTGCCAGGAGTCGGGGGCAATTGGCAGGCCCCCAGCTGGCTCCAGCCACTGGCCGGTAGCCGAGCGATACTCCGGTTCTCAGAACAGCATCAAAACTGTGCCTCAAGCTTCAGATACCTTTAGAGACTCTGAGCACGCAAACCAGCAGAGATAAGAACTCTTTGCAGCAGAAGAAGCAGACAGAGAAATGTGTAAGCATAATGTACAGCAGATACAGAAGGAATGGTCTGTAAACTACAGAAATCCCTATATGGTCTCAAGCAGAGTAGCGCAGCGGAAGCGTCCTGGGCCCATAACCCTGTTAAGGTGGAATGGAACTATATCCTAACATCAACATCACCTACAAACCCTGCCCCACCTCATAGGGCAATAATTCACCTCCTTTCCAGTCACTGGGGTGGGGGGCAGAGGTTCATTCTTTCTTCATGTTTCTCCTAACATACTGCTCCTCACATTAAGGCCCCATCTGCAGTATACATTTAAAGCACTATTATACCCGCCCCCTGCAAAAATCCTAGGGAGTGTAGTTTTTTAGAGATGCATAGAGCTACAAGTTTCAGAGTGCTTTAACAATTAAAGGGAAACTCTCGAGAATCGTAGTTCTGGGGGGAGAACAGGCCTCTCCTAACCACTCTCAGCACCCTACATTTCCCATGATTCTTAGGGGAAAACCATATCTGTTGAAAGTGGTATGATTCTGTTTTAAATTTATAGTGCAGATGGGGCCTAAGATGCACTACCTCTTCATCCTCTTCCCACTCCTGGTTTATGCAATCATTGAGTTGGAAGGGACCTTGAGGATCATCTAGTCCAACCCCCTGCAATGCAGGAATATGCGGTTGACCCATACGGGGATCGAACCTGCAACCTTGGCGTTATCAGCACCACGCTCTAACCAACTGAGCTGTTTTTGTTCCAGAGCTGTATATCCTGATTTGTTTTGCAGCCTGAAAGGTTTGCCCCACGATCTGCTCCTCTTGGATCAGAACCCCATAGGATTCAGCAAAGGAAACTGGAGTGCACATCTTGGACCAGGCAGCTGCTCAGACTAGCCAAGCAACTTGTGGTGGCCTGAACCAGCTTCTCCTATTCCATACACCATCCTTGTTAGAAGCAGCACGGTTAATCCTTGCTGCTGCACTTCCTTGCCTATTACCACCCTAACCACTGTTTAGACCACCAGTGTTACAACGACAGCAAATAAGTAACAACGATCTTGTGGGCTGTCTCAGACGTGTCAGACATCCTTCACACCCCCGCTGCTTCTCCCGTGTTGCTTATGGTACATGGGTGTGCAAACACACAAGCAGGACATAATAATCCCTTACTGTCACTCTCCCAAGTCAACAATGGCGATCTTTGTACCTGACCCGTGGGCGTGTTGTCAAGGTGAGCGAGTTCTGGCAAAGGGCCCTATTGTCTCCTTTCCCACAACTCATTAAGATTTTGTTGGGTTATCATCCTCCAGCGTAATAAATGGTGCTCTGATTATACCACAAGGACATCCCGATGCCGGTGACTCATGAGAGCCAGATTACATTTGCCGTCCCAGAACCCTCTCCTGATTCCTGGCTGTCGGAGCCTTTCTCCTCGCTGCAGAGAAAGCAGAACCAAAACCAATCGCCCTGAATGGGATTGCTTTGGGTACAATGGGAAAACCTGGCAGTGCTCAGAAAATCCCTTCGGGCCTTTATTAAGCCCTCCCCTCCTTGCTTCACTTGCCGGCAACACCTTGTCTAATGCAAAGCTTCGACACCCACTCACAAGGATGAGTTGCGATGGGATTGAAGGTTTCAGAGTTCTTGCCAGCAAGTGTTTCAGCATGATCATGAGTCAGCTGAGCTGACTTGTGCTTATCTGGAACAGGTGTGTTAAAAACCATGACCTGATTCTGTCCTCTCTCTCTGCACACGCACACCCATTCACATGTACATCAGTTCGATGGGGAACCATATATATATCTCTGCACTACAGATACAGTGAAAGAGCTATGTGTCTGAGGTAGGAACTCCCAGGTTCAAATTTTGTGTCAGGCACAAACAGACTAGGTGATGTTATTTCTGAGCCTCAGTGGTTCCATCTGCAGTATGGGGACAATAATGCTGGCCCACATCTGTGTTTGGAGAGATGGAGAAACCTGGAATGTAGTGATGGCTCATCTAACATTTGCAAGAAGATCCTGTTGTCCTCTTCAGCACCTTCTACTAAATTATATTGAGAGACTTGTACATGGCTGGTCTACTCATCTTCAATAGAACAACGGTGTCAGCGTCCTCCCTAAGCACCACATGGGCACCAAGGGATGGAGAAATGATGGGAATTGCTCCAGGCCATATTACTACCTTCAGAATCCCAGATAGGACAACCCAAGGTCCCTGGTGATGGGTGAACAAATGCTATGATGCTGAAGGACACCACATGCCATTGCAAGGGGTGAGGCAAAGCTGTTGGCCTCCATCTGTCTCGAGAGACAATCAATTGTGCTGAAGAAAGCCGCCCATGAGCCTCATTGATAGTTGCACCTATAATTTCTATTCACATTCCTTTCTCCATCAGAAAAACACAACACAGTCCAGACCTCCTTATTCCACAGCAATTCTTAGCACAGCTTAAAATAACACGTTAAGCCTGAACATTTGCTGAATAACCAATTCAGGATGTGCAACCTCTCTATGCTAAAAAATGTCATAAATTTTCTGGCTGTTGCCTCGACTGACCTGATGAAAGCATGGATGTTGTCTGGGAGACACACCTTCTTGATGGTTTCTTCACCACCCTATGAAATATTGATTGATTGATTGATTGATTGATTGATTGATTGATTAAACCCTTCCGGTTTAGTCTAGGTTGGTTTGTTTAAGCATCTTTCAGTCTTTAGTTCCAGGTCAGTTTACAAACAAGAAAACATTTAAATGGAAAGAAAGAAAGAAAGAAAGAAAGAAAGAAAGAAAGAAAGAAAGAAAGAAAGAAAGAAGCCATACAACTGTAAGAGTAGCTCAAAACAGCAAGATTCAAAATGCATGGGAAAAGCATTGGAAAATAAAAAAATATGCACCAATGGCCCACCTAATCCAGCATCCTATTCTCACAGTGGTCAACCAGATGCCAGTGGAAAACTCACAAGCAAAAGCTGAGCACAAGAGCACTCTCCCGTCCTGGCTGTTTGCAGCAGCCAGTATTCAGAAGAATTGCTGCCTCTGCAAGCCAGCCTGTATCTTGAAAACCAGGATTGCAAATCCTATGAACTGCAGCTCCCATCATCCCTGAAAATTGGCCATGCCTACTGATGGGAGTTGGAGTCCAACAACATCTGGAGGGCCACAGATTTCTCACCCTGTTTTAAAGGGAATAACCCCATCCCATACACGTATTTGACTGCAATCTTTGAGCAGCACAAAAGACATTCACTTCGCTGCCCCCATCACCATTTTAATTCCTATGGCTTAGAGACGAGATTTCATCACTGTGATTTGGACACTGACAGCAAGGTCGAATTAGCAGAGACGAAGAGGGTTGCTCTGCAAAGATTGGATCAATCCTTTTCCTTTGCTGTTTGACAAATCAATAGAACAAAGGAAGCAGAATAGAAGAAGGGTAGAACCGTCGAGATGGAAGGGGGGCAAAGGGTCTCTAGTCCCCCCGCCTGAAATGCTAAGGTGGCCAATCCTCAAAACTAATTCTCTTTGAAAGGAAGCAACCCTAGTTGTACTGCATCTAGTGAGGAGCCAGAGACAGGCACCTCCCTAGATTGGCTCAGTATAAGCTGAGCTGCTTCCTGCCAAAACTTGGGGGAAAGCTTGGCTTACTTGAAAAAGCTTGGCTTACTGTTTTCAAGTAAAATCAGACCCTACCTAATCAGGCACAACAACAGTGTTTCCTCAACCTGTGGGTCCCCAGATGTTGTTGGACTACGACTCCCATCATTCCTAGCCAGCATGACCAGTGGTCAGGGATGATGGGAGTTGTAGTCCAACAACATCTGGGGACGCACAGGTTGAGAACTGCTGCACAACAGAGTCCAGCCCCTCTCCCATCCCCATCCTTCCCCCCCTCCAAGCAAGCCTCCTTCTCCTCCCTCCTGCCAGCTTGCCTGCCCTGCTATCTTATCCCTCCTGTTGCAGCATCGCTGGTAGCAGAAGTGGGAGGGGTCTCCTCTGTTATTTCCTCCTTGCACATAGCATCTGGTGCTGAGATCCATCTCCATATGCATTGTCCAACATTTTCAATTTTCGCTTTTGGGAGAAAAAATTACATCAGCGGGGGGGGGGAGAGAGAAGCTGTGGTCCTCTAGGTATTGTTAGGCTGCTCCTCCCATCAGCACAGCCAGCAAAGCCAGTGGTCGAGGATGATGGGAGTTGTAGTAGTCCAAAAACATCTCGAGGGCCACAGGGTCCCCCAACCCTGAAATGTCTGGGGGTTGTTTTTTTTTTAAAGAAGTGAGTACTAGCAAAATGCATCTTTCGGTTAATGAAAGGTCACCACTTGAGTCTGAAGTTAAAGACTATTGCGTACTACACTAGCTGCTCTATCATCTTCTCCCATCCCACCTCGTACAAATCCTTTGCAGCCTTCTGCATCGCCAGACTTCTCATGAAACTGTACTGGGAAACCCTGTTTGGAAATATATTAGAAAGGA
Source organism: Podarcis cretensis (assembly GCF_951804945.1). Taxonomy (NCBI): domain Eukaryota; kingdom Metazoa; phylum Chordata; class Lepidosauria; order Squamata; family Lacertidae; genus Podarcis; species Podarcis cretensis. Next base: position 19,881,318 of record NC_137175.1, read on the forward strand.
GTCATCTGATAAGCACCTGAGACAGTTAGACTCTTCCCCAAATCCTTGGCGGATGTTCTAAAGCGCCGCATCTGACTCCTGCAGACAGCATAATATTGTGTTTGTGTGTTTGTACCAAATGTATTCCACCTGTCGGTTGACTAATGAAAGGATATAGCAATGTTTGGGATGCCTGAATATTTGGCAGAACATTGCTGGCGATGAAAACAGAGAGCTTCAGGCAGGTCCATGGAGATCCCTCTGGATGGAGCTTTCAGCATTTTGGGCACATCAAGTTAAGACTATTGTGCAGGGAGTGGGGGCATTAGGGATGAACTTCACCCTAGCTTCACCTACCAGGGTTGTCTACTCATTTGAGGATGGAAGGTATGAACTCACATGTCTTAGTTACGGGAACTTCTATCCCAGCTCCAAAAAAATCCTTCATTTCCAACTCCCCATTTCAAGTGCATTTCTGTTAGCATGGAAAACCCTCAAATAACCCACAATGATATGCCTTCCCTTTGACAGGAACTGACAGACAACATGCAACAATGTTGGTATCTGACCACATTGATAGATAACACACACTGCTAATTAGTATTTCACATTTCACAGCTGACAGCTTAGGAGAGTTCGTATTTGACGTCACCCCAAAGCAGTCTAAACGCAACTCTTGCATGATTGGTTGTTGGTTGTTTTACACACGTGGCTTTGAATTTTGAATTTAGTTTGTCAAGCTTGGAATCGGAACGTTCTAAAAGTCACCTTATTTCAAAGAGTTGTGACCATCTCCTTTGGCATTAGGTAAAAGTAAAGGGACCCCTGACCATTAGGTCCAGTCATGGCCAACTCTGGGGTTGCAGCGCTCATCTCGCTTTATTGGCCGAGGGAGCCAGCATACAGCTTCCGGGTCATGTGGCCAGCATGACTAAGCCGCTTCTGGCAAACTAGAGCAGCGCACGGAAACGCCATTTACCTTCCCGCCGGAGCGGTACCTATTAATCTACTTGCACTTTGACGTGCTTTCGAACTGCTAGGTTGGCAGGAGCAGGGACTGAACAACGGGAGCTCACCCCGTCGCGGGGATTCGAACCGCTGACCTTCTGATCAGCAAGTCCTAGGCTCTGTGGTTTAACCCACAGCGCCACCCGCGTTGGTATTAACTGTCCCTAAAGGTGAATTTACGTGGCTTAAGGATCTGCCTAATTCCTCCCTGCCCCCAAGAAGCAAATTCCATAAGCATGGTGCCACACCTAAGAAGGCTGTCCAAATCCAATTTAAAAATAAAGAACCATTAGGAGACAGTGTAGCAGGAACCTTAAAGTTGCCCTCCAACAGGGAACAGACACATCAGCCACCAGTTTGCAGTCTTCCCCATGATGGTCAGATGGTCATAAACATGAATCTATACATACAAATTTAAATATTCAAGTTTTATGCAAATCTATACCCTCTGTTGTCCCCCTTTTTACCTGATGCCTAGGTTTTGTCTAGCGCACAATCCTGAAATCTGCTGCGCAACTAACAGTTCAAAGATAAGCGCAGCAGCTTGGAACAAAAAAGATATAAAGAAAATACTGGTTGTAGCCAACTAAGTTTTACTCAGAGTAGACACATTGAAATTAACAGACACAAGTTACTCATGCAATATGTCTGCTCTGGGTACAACTCGCACTGGATACAACACACTCCAATGTAATGTTGGTTTCTTGCCTGCCTGCCTTCCTAGCAAGCTGTTGTTCTTGGCTGTTTCCTTGTCGTCAACAGACATTTGTATTTCCAGAGGAGTAGCCGTCTTAGTCTGTTTCCACAAGAGTAAAAGAGAGTCTTGCGGCTTCTAGAAGACAAACTAATTTAATTATGGCATAAGCTTTTGAGGAACAGAGTTTATGCCGCAATAAATTGTTAGACTTTAAGGTGCCACTAGGCTCTGCTGTTTTCGCTTCCCTTTAGAATGTTTTAAAATATACATCCTGAATAGAACTGCTCAAGATCAAGGTTACAGGAAAGTATAATTTAAGCAAATCCAGAAGGAGGAGGAGGAGGAGGAGAGTCTGCCATCAGTGTCATCATGGCAAACCTGTTGACAGGTCCTGTTGACAATGGTGTCATTTTCTTCATAATTTGTTTGCTTCTGTTTTTCTGGGAGTTTGTGCAGTACCAATGATTGTATGTTTCTACTTGTTTTGGTATTCATGTTAGCCAGTGTGGGATAGTTATGATGGGGACGAACCCTTTTCTGATACAGTATTCTATGTTGTTAACAATGCTCATGTACTTTTTATTCTTGTACATTGGGGGGGGGCATTCTATTGCATTACTGAATCTTTCTCTGGTTGCAAATCAGAGATTTCTGTAGTAAAAAGTGATATGTACATTTCATAAGCCTAAACCTTCTGGAATGGCAGTGTATGGAAGGAAGGGGGAAATCACATGTGTTTTTCCAGGTACGCAGTCTTGCCCTGTGCCCCAAAGCACTTGTTTTGGGGTACTATGCCAGCAAAGGTGCTTTTCCCTGGTCCGCAATCTTAGATGAGTCACATGACTCATGTGGGATTTCTGGATCAGGGCCATGTTGCGCTGGAGAGTATGAGGTCCAGTAGATCCAGAAGGTGGCAACATGAGTATGGACTTTTCTGCAGTGGCTCCCCATTTGTGGGATGGGGATGATCTCCTGACACCTTCCTTATATATCTTTGGGTTCCTCAACCAGGCCTTTGGCTGACTGACATCCTATATCTTTTTAAATGTGGGGGGGGGGGAGAGGGCGTTACTGGTTTGCTTTGCTCTTCTTGTTGTTTTTATTTTGCATTTTGTAGTTCTATCTTGTATTTTTATGCTGTGAACTGCCCTGAGATATACGGATGAAGGGTGGCCATTTTATTTTATAAAATAAATAAAATAAAGACATGATGTTAGAGGGCCAGTGGAACACCCTCCCATCAGATATCAAGGGGATAAATAACTATATAACTTTTAGAAGACATCTGAAAGCAGCCCTGTATCAAGAAGTTTCCAATGTTTGATGTTTTATTTTGTTTTTATGTGTTCAAAGCCGCTCAGAGTGGCTGGGGCAACACAGCCAGATGGGGGGGAGTAGAAATCTTCTTCCTCCTCCTCCTCCTCCTCCTCTTCTTCTTCTTCTTCTTCTTCTTCTTCTTCTTCTTCTTCTTCTTCCTCCTCCTCCTCCTCCTCTTCCTCCTCCTCCTCCTCCTCTCCCAGCAACTGTTTTTTTCCAGCTATGTCTTTTGGAATGATTTTGGATGGTGGTTTTAGCTGCTTTGGGTTTTGTTTTCAAGGGGAAAGTGGAGTAAAAGTAAACTAAATGAATGAAGCCCATGTGATAGACCTAATGTTGGACTAGCTCACTAAGTCAACATGCCATGCTACTTTTTTAATTTTTAAAAAATATTTTTTATTAAATTTTCAGTTTAATATTTCAAAATAAACATTTTACATAATACCATATAATCGACGACTTTCCTCCTTCCCTTTCCATGGTTCATTTTATTTATCTACTATACCTGCATGTTTTGCAAGAACCATTATAGTCAGTTTTCCAATCTTAAAACACTCTAATATTAATAAAACTGCTGAATTTATCTTACTGCTGCCAGCTTTTTCAACTGTGTACAGTTACTTTCCATAGACTCAACAAAAGGCTTCCTCTCCTCTTTAAATACGTGTTCTTCTTTCTCTCTTGTTCTGTACGTTAAACCGGATAGTTCCGCATGTTCTGTCATCTTCAGTTGCATTTGCATTTTTTAAAGAAGTCATGCAAACATGCTATGGGTTTTGATCCACACTGCGGCTCTGTACACACTGGACATTTAAAGCACATTGCCCTCCCCCCACATGGTGAGATCTGTGGTTTACCCCTTACAGAGCTAAAATTCCCAGCACTCTTAACAAGTGACAGTTCCAAGGAATATTTGGGAAGACTCATATGCCTTATGTGTATGGCATGTACAGTACACTGCCAGGGATCCTGATGATGATGATGATGATGATGATAATAATAATAATAATAATAATAATAATAATAATAATAATATTTTATTTCTATCCCGCCCTCCCCTGCCAAAGCCAGGCTCAGAGCGGCTAACAACAGTAAAATGATACAACATTCTAAAATCATTTCATTATAAAATCAGTTCAAATCAGATTAATGGCAACGGGCTAGAGTTCTGCAACGGGCTAGAGTTCTAGAGTTCTGTCAGATTAATGGCAACGGGCTAGAGTTCTAGAGTTCTTCTGGACGCAGGTGGCGCTGTGGGTTAAAGCCTCAGCGCCTAGGGCTTGCCGATCGAAAGGTCGGCGGTTCGAATCCCTGCGGCGGGGTGCGCTCCCGCTGCTCGGTCCCAGCGCCTGCCAACCTAGCAGTTCGAAAGCACCTCCGGGTGCAAGTAGATAAATAGGGACTGCTTACCAGCGGGAAGGTAAACGGCGTTTCCGTGTGCGGCTCTGGCTCGCCAGAGCAGCGATGTCACGCTGGCCACGTGACCCGGAAGTGTCTCCGGACAGCGCTGGCCCCTGGCCTCTTAAGTGAGATGGGCGCACAACCCCAGAGTCTGTCAAGACTGGCCCGTACGGGCAGGGGTACCTTTACCTTTACCTTTACTAGAGTTCTGTGAGGATTGCCAAAGGAAGGGGTCAGGCTGTGCCCTGGCCAAAGGCCTGGTGGAACCTTGCAGGGCCTGCAGAAAGATGTCAAGTCCCGCAGGGCCCTAGTCTCTTGTGACAGGGCATTCCACCAGATTGGAGCCACAGCCGAAAAAGCCCTGGCTCTGGTTGAGCCCAGCCTAACCTCTCTGTGGCCCGGGACCTCCAAGATGTTTTTGTTTGAAGACCGTAAGGTCCTCCGTGGGACAGGGAATGGGTAGAAATTAGGACGCTAAAAGGGAAGCTGATAGTCACTGATGAAAGGAGCAGCATTCCTATGAATGGCTCCAGACAACCAGCCCTGTCATTCTGTAACTGTCCAGGAGGGATGACAGGTTGGCCTAGCCATTGCAAGCCACGATCTGTCCTCTGGAAGGAGACATCACCTCTCTCACACCCCCAGACAATTTGCGAATCCTGAAACGTCAGCAAGGTCTAATCCCAGACAGGAAGAGTCATCTGTGGACCTTCAGAAGCCTGTGTGGGAGATACAGCGTCATCACTGGGGTGTCGGGAGAAGATGGGGCAGGACAGCTCTGACTCACACTCTGATGTGGCTCATCAAAGACCTGAGAATTCTTCATACATTGGGTCAGCTAGAAATTCACAGCCTGGACAAGGGGCAGGCAAGGAGGACTGGGTGGCCAGCATTACTTCTCAGCTGTTAGAGCTCCAAAAACTTCTTTCCTAGCAGAACAAGAACAGGGCTGACATGCAAGCATTTCTCCTCCAGTGATACCTGTTGAGCTGCACCTGCTCTTGCCACCAGCAAATGCTTCTGCTTTATTGCACTTTATGGGCTTGATCTAATTTTCTGCTGAAGTCAGCCTATCCTCTTCCAACTTCGTGTCTGTGCCAAGGCTCGTAAAGATGTTTTGGGGTTTTTTTGGCCGATGGTAAGTATCAATTACATTCAAATTAGTGACTGGTTTCAGACCAAGTGTTGTTTGATTGGCATCTGGTGCAGAAAGGTGCGAAGAATTAAAGCACTGTACACACTTCCCAACCCACGGAAGGACACAAGCGTGAATAGGAGATCGTAATAAACTAGAGAAGGTGGTAATATGGGGTAGGTCAGGCTGAGAAAGAGGGCCTGGGACATGGCTTCCCAGGATTTGAACCACGGGTCCTTCCAGTCCATAGGGCAAACTAGACCTAATGTGGAAGGCTCACACATATCTATTGCAATGTCATTTTCTTTTGATAAAAACGAGTAGGCCATTATTTGGACATCACAATGCAAGACAGGGTCTCAAACAAAGATGTCCTCTCCTAAGCCCACATATCCAGGCTGTCTACGCTGGCTTAGCCATGTCCACAGAATATAATATGGCAGCATCCCCGAGGAAGTGTTCAACGGGAAGCTGGCTTCAGCTACCAGGCTCATTGGCAGACTAACTCTGTATTACAAAGATGTCGGCAAACACGACATGAAGGGTGGCAATATCAACCCCGCCTTGTGGGAATCCCTTGCAGATGACTGCAGTGCCTGGAGACAATCAGTCAAGTCATGTATCCCCAGCAGTGACCAGAGGAGGAATGACTGCTGGGAGGAGCTCAGAGAGAAGAAGCACCATGGTGCATCTGTAACAGCAAAACCAGATCCCTTCATCTGCCCCAGCTGCAACAAAACATGTCTCTCCCATATTGGTCTCTACAGCCAAAGCAGGCGCTGTAACTGTTCAGTTGTTTGACTTCAGCCCCAATGGCGCACTCTTCCATTGTCTCTCGAGACAGATGGATGTCAACAAGCCTATGAAATGACATTGCAGGGGGTTGACTTTATCCCCAATGGTGCACTCTTCCATTGTCTCCCAAGATAGACAGATGCCAGCTAACAATTATTTGGATGGAGGCCTTGGCACTGGAGGAGGGGTACTTCTTCTCTCTCAAGTTGGAGACATAGGAAGCTGCCTTGTACCATGTCAGACCACCGGTCCATCTAGCTCAGTATTGTCTACACTGATTGGCAGTGGCTCTCCATGGTTTCAGAGAGAGGTCACTCCCAGTCCTAATTGGAGATTTCAGAGGTTGCACCTGGGACCCTCTGCATGCTGAGCCACAGCCCCACAGAGCCACAGCCCTTCCTCAAGTTGTTGCTGGCTACAGAAGCATCCATATCTTTAAGGGGGATTTATGTTGGGCAAATGACAAAAGAAGAGGCTAGCCCCCACACTTCCCAATTCTCTGGCCATTGTACCCCACTGGCTTTGCATGGGCCTAAAGATGGGCAATCTGCCCATTTCAGTTTCTCTTAGTTTCCCATCTGTCCAGCCTTCAATTAAGACCTCCGTATTTTCACACCAGTTTGTGATTCACAAACCCCAAATCCTCACTAAAATTCAACAGCATTTAACGTGAACTTCTCCCGCTAATACACCTATGGTGCAATTTTGCCTAGTGCGCTCATTTTTGCACATCAACTTTTCCTAAAACAATGCACTTTATATGCTATTCTCGTTAATGTACACACTTTACACCAGTATCTGCTTTTTTTGTACGCGTTACTCGACTGATGAATTGCACTGCAAAATTCAGACTAGTATGAATTTTGAAGAATAGTTGTGCTTCACTTCTCATATTGTTTTGGAAAAGTGTGGATTGGGCAAGCTTAACCTTTAAATATGAATGGATCAAATTTTTCCTCCTTCCCTACCTGGGGCACTGAAAACGTTCAGAGAGAGGACATGGTTTCATGCCCCCCACCTCTTCCAGGATAATGGGGCTCCCAGACTCTACTGCTACAGGGCTACAAACATCCTGGAGCTGGTGCTGCAAGAAAGTATCTGACAACATTTACCCTTTACCTTTCCCGCCCCAACCTGGCCACAGTGATCCATGCGACGATCACCTCCAGACTTGACTACTGTAATTCGCTCTACGCAGGGCTGCCCTTGAAGCTGTCCCAGAAACTCCAGCAGGTACAGAATGCTGCAGCGAGGCTCCTCACGAGGTCTCTGCCATGGGAGCGTATTCACCCAGTGCTTTTCAAGCTGCACAGGCTCCCGGTGGAGTACAGGGTCAGATTTAAGGTGCTGGTTTTTGACCTTTAAAGCCCTTCATGGCCTAGGACCCTTGTACCTACGGGAGCGCCTCTCCCGGTATGCCCCACGGAGAGCCTCAAGGTCCATAAATAGCAACACCCTAGTGGTCCCGGGGCCTAAGGAAGTTAGATTAGCTTCAACCAGAGCCAGGGCCTTTTCAACTCTGGCTCCGGCCTGGTGGAATGCTCTGCCTCATGAGACCAGGGCCCTGCAGGATCTGATTTCTTTCCGCAGGGCCTGTAAGACAGAGTTGTTCCGCCTGGCCTTTGGCTTGGAGCCAATTTGATTCCCTCCCCCTCAATATTTCAATATTTTAATGTTGTGTTTTAATTTTGTTTTTAAGTTGTATTCATTCAACTTGTTTTTATTATTGCTTGTTAGCCGCCCTGAGCCCAGCCTTGGCTGGGGAGGGCGGGGTATAAATAAATATTATTATTATTATTATTATTAACATTTGGAAATCAGCAATGATTTGTTTATTTATTACATTTAGATCCTGACCTTCCTCCAGGGAGCTCAAGGAGACATACATAGTTCTTCTCCTCCCCATTTTATCCTCACAACAACCCTGTGAGGTTGGTTAGGCTAACAGCAAGTGACTGGCTCCAGCTTCATGGCTGAGTGGGGATTTGAACCCTGGTCTCCCAGGTCCTAGTCTAACACTCTAACCACTGCAGCCACATGGGTTCTGTGCTGATGCAAAGCTTTCTCCATAGACATGAAGCTGAACGAATAATTGGTTTTGGAACAGACTCAGCTTCTCCAATAATCCGTCTATCACCACATCTTAAATTCTCAGGGTGGGGGAATCTATCATGTTGACTCTTTCCAGCCTGAGCATGCTGAGAAAGCATCCTTACGTTACAGCCTCCTGGATCTTTCTGCATCGACTTACATTTTCTGCAAGAATATCCCACAACTGCTACATTCTTGGATAAGTTGCAAAAAAAAAAAAAAAAGGAACAGAAAAGAAGATATTCATCAAACTGAAGAGCACACGGATCTCTTCTTTATACATGCACCCATTGGTAATCTTCCAAAGAGAGGGAGATTTTTTAGAAAGAATGTGATAAGGGCAGCTATTTGAGTGGGAGCATCGTGGTGACTATCATTCCATCAGCGGGAAGGGAGGGCCTGAGCTGGAGACAGAGCCAGTGGAAAGAGGAAGAAGAAGAAGTAGTAGTAAATGAGATCCTGCTAATCAGTGCCTGACAAATCTCCAAACTGTAAGGAAGATAAGGACGGAACAACATGCTGCAATGAAGATTCAGGTTGATTGTGGAACTCAACACGGCGTCAACTGCAGGGGCGGCTCAAGGCATTTCGGTGCCTGAGGCAAAACACTCCACTGCTGCCGCTTCAAGAAGGCCTTGTGGTGTCTCCCCACCAGCTGGGGAGGGGTCATTTCCAGACCCCACCCCCAACCTAGTGTTGTAGTGGGGCTTTGCACTGGTTTCTCCTGAAGGGAGAAGCTGATGCAAAGCCCTGCCATCTCACAGGGGGTGGGATTCTGCCCCCGAACTGGCCTGCTTTCAAAGCTGGGAGGTCGAATGCCTCCCCTGCAGCTGACTTGGAGAGAAAGTAGGAGCGGGAGGCATTCACAGAGCTTTGTCACCAAACCTTCTCTAACCCTAGAGGTGGGGGAGAACAGAGACAAAGCTGGGCGGCAGAACAGGGCTGCCGCCCCTTGGGAGGTGCCACCTGAGGCAGCTGCCTCACCTTGCCTCATGGGCGGGCTGGCATCATTAACCCTTACTTGACGTGTGTGAGTTTTTAGGATAAATAGCAGCCTGGGAGGGGGAAGCAAACTGGATCAAGAGCCAATTTGGATTGGGACTGTGGAAAAAGGAAATAGTAAAATCTTTCCTCCCCACATGCTATAGTCAGGATCCAGTTTTCTCTCCATGCTGGTTAGGAACATTGGAGACAGCCTCATACTGAGACAGACCATTGGTCCATTGAGCTCGGCACTGCTGGGAAAGGGTTAAAGCCCCCTCCCGTCATACCACAGTCCTGATCCAATCCACCCTTGCCACACAACATGGAACACAATCATGAAAGGGCTAAGGACATGTGTAATGTCACACCTAGTTTGGACCTGAGTTGGGCCGGCCATACTATGGGGGGGGGGGGGAGTGAGCAGCTGCCTACCAGGGCAGAGATGGTCCAGTCACTGGGAATAGCATGACATCCACCAGGAAGACAGAAAGGGAAATAAAAACGCAGGGTGGGGGCAGGGAGAGAAGGAAGCTACTCAAAGAGATTATGAGCAGCAGCTAATGGGAGAGACTGGAGATGTAAAATAGGTAAGGATTGTGAAACCCCCCAAAAAGGTGGCTCCATGAGAGGTGAGAAGTGCTGGAGCCATCAGATAATGTTTGGGTTGGTTGGTTTTAAAGCCTTTTTGTCCTCCTCTTCACAGTCAAAAGGGCATCTAGGGTGGCTTACATATAATTGTCTTTTTTTAAAGACAAGAGAGTCCCTACTCTCAGGCTTGCAGTCTAAAAGACATAAAAGCAAATGGGGGCGGGGAGGAAAGAGAGAGAGAAAAGCAAGCTCAAACACCTGTTGCGAGCTGCTTGTGCATGCCGGCTTTGCACGGCGTCACATGATGTCATCCTAATCCAATTGCCATCTCATCTTCTCTCCTCCCCACCTTGGCCACCCTGCTTGAATCTAGATTCACCGTTTCTGGTATCACTGGATTTTCCACAAAACAATAAATCCAGATTAAACGGGGGGGGGGGGTGTAATACTGTGTAAAACTTGCAAGCTTGAACACCAAATCGACAATAAATTGCCATACAGATTGCTAATAAATTGTCCTTCAGCAGAATCCATGGAACAGTCTTGGTTCTCTTCACTTCTCATCTCTGCAGCCTGATGGAACAGGTGGACAGCAAAGGTCTTGGCATCCTTGGATTAAAAGTGTTCCAGACTACAAAAAAATTCTAACTGTTGTGTTATGAATAAAGCACGACTTTTTCTCGAGGGGTAAACTCCAGTTCCCAGGAGTCCCAGGAAGAAGCAAAGTCCTTCGAATGTATGGTGTGTACATGGCCACAGACCTTGCATTAGCTGGTGGTGGACTGGGATGGGTAGCTCACAGGATCTCTTCCAGGATCTGTGACCTACAGACAAAATAGAAGTCCTACATTAAGCACGGTGTCGGCTCATTCTAGCCTGGAGATAAAGCTCTGAGAATTTCTGAGTGTCTGGGAGCTCCCAGCCTGTCGCTGTTTTCCGCTGGGATTCTGTCTCATACCGACAAGTTCGGGTTGCACAACCGAAGCTATTTGGAACGCTTGTTGTGCAACAAGCCCGTTTCTCCAAATGATAGGATGTTTTGTGATAGGGAAAGTGCGGGGGAAACGCGCTGAAAAGTGTGGGATAGCCTGATGCAATGCTATCTAACCTCCCTGGAAAAATATCACGACAAATGCTCATTAAACAATTTCTTCAGAGGTGGCCTCTCTCTCTCTCTCTCTCTCTCTCTCTCTCTCTCTCTCTCTCTCTCTCTCTCTCTCTTTCTGGGTGTTTGTGTGTGTGCCTTGAAGCTGCTCTAAATCAAAGGTAAGGTAAAGGACCCCTGGACAGTTCAGTCAAAGGCGACTATGGGTGCGGGTGGAGCTGTGGTCTAAACCACTGAGCCTCTTGGGCTTGCCAATCAGAAGGTCAGCAGTTTGAATCCCCATGATGGGGTGAGCTCCCATTGCTCTGTCCCCGCTCTTGCCAACCTAGCAGTTCGAAAGCACGCCAGTGCAAGTAGATAAATAGGTATGGCTGCGATAGAAAGGTAAATGGCGTTTCCATGCACTCTGGCTTCCATCATGGTGTCCCGTTGCACCAGAAGCAATTTAGTCATGCTGGCCACGTCTCCCAGAAAGCTGTCTGTGGACAAATGCCGGCTCTCTCAGACTGAAAGCAAGATGAGAGATGCAACCCCATAGTTGCCCTTGACTGGACTTAACCGTCCAGGGGTCCTTTACCTTTACCTTTTTACCTGCTCTAAATCAATGTCCCATCATTTCTTTGAATGCTGTTTGATTGAGGGGAATTACATTTCCTCCAGCTGAGAGATCCAGGAACTCCTGGCTTTGACCAGGCACTCTGTCACGTGTACAAGAACACAAAGGGACCGAAGGGATGACTGGTCTCTTGTTTTGTTTTGAAAGAGGTGTTGTCAGGGATGCTGCTGGGCGTACACAAGGGTGTGTTTGGTGCTGGGGCTTTCTGGGCGAGTCTGTCCTCAGGCTGAATACAGCTCCCTAATGCCCTGGCACTAACCAGATCATCAAGATAGGACGAACTGGAATTTTACTGCCTTACCACAGATTCTTACTATTCACTATTATTCCACTTACTTCAAAAGACCCAGAGACAGCCGTCCATTTCAGCATCGCACAGAGGGCTCCCTTTCCCCCTCTTGCCGAATGCTTGGAAAAGAAATCATTTTAAAATATAATATGACGTTTGCCTAAGGTTACCAGACGTCCCCGTTTCCCGGGGACAGTCCCCAGATTTACAAATCAGTCGCCTGACAAAATCCATCTATTTAGTAGGAAGTTGAAAGTTTAAAATAGGGATACAGTGGTACCTTGGGTTACAGAAGCTTCAGGTTACGTATTTCGGGTTGTGCACCGCACTGAACCCAGAAGTACTGGAACGGGTTACTTCTAGGTTTTGGCACTCGTGCATGTGCAGATGCACTAAACTGTGCTTTGCGCATGCGCAGAAGAGCCGAATCACAACCTGTGTGTGCACAGATGCGGCACTGTGGGTTGCGACCGCTGCGGGTTGCGAACGTGCCTCCCGCACGGATTACGTTCTCAACCCGAGGTTCCGCTGTATAAGGGAACAGGGAAATAGGAGTAGAAATTGCAGGTGTCCACTTATCTGTCTCATGTCTGGAATGGAAATCAGCCCAGGAAATGCAATCAGTATAAGCTGGCGTTGTTGTTTTAATCTGCACACAAGACATAATTGATTCTTTCCCCCGTCCTCATTTGTCCTGTATTTCTTTTGCACTGAAATGAATGGGGTGGAGTGATGGATAGTGAGACATTGGCAGAAGGCGAATTGCAGCAGAACAGAAGCAGTGGTTGTGTGTGCTCAATACCTTTAAAGCACATTTGAAGCACGTTCTTTCCCTCAAAGAATTCTGGGTGCTGTAGTTTGCTAAGGATTGCTCAGAGAGGTGAAATACAGTGCTCAGAATTCTGTGAGGGAAAGGAAGTGCTTCAAATGTGATTTAAAGGAATAGTGCATACATAGCCAGAGTACTGTGTGTCACATTTACAGCGTGGAACAGAAAGCTCTGCAGAGCTGCTGCCAGTCAGTGTAGACAATATTGAGGTAGATGGATCAATGATCTGACTCAGGGTAAGGCGGCTTCCTAATTTAAAGTCCAAGATAATTTTCTGCAACAGATTAATGGCACATTCTGAAGTCTTGTTCTTCAGAATGGGAAGGTGGGTTTTGGGGGAATCAACTTAGTGCTGTATCTTCGCTTAAAAAGGTAAAGGTACCCCTGCCCGTACAGGCCAGTCTTGACAGACTCTGGGGTTGTGCGCCCATCTCACTTAAGAGGCCAGGGGCCAGCGCTGTCCGGAGACACTTCCGGGTCACGTGGCCAGCGTGACATTGCTGCTCTGGCGAGCCAGAGCCGCACACGGAAACGCCGTTTACCTTCCCGCTGGTAAGCGGTCCCTATTTATCTACTTGCACCCGGAGGTGCTTTCGAACTGCTAGGTTGGCAGGCGCTGGGACCGAGCAGCGGGAGCGCACCCCGCCGCAGGGATTCGAACCGCTGACCTTTCGATCGGCAAGTCCTAGGTGCTGAGGCTTTAACCCACAGCGCCACCTGCGTCCCTTGTATCTTCGCTTAGCATGCATTAACTTCTCTCATATCCCACTTCACCAGAACATATTCTATCAAAAGTGTACAGAGTCATAATACATTTTATGTGACCCCCGAGCCAGGGAGATATGTCACTATGCAACCTTTAGAAGACACCTGAAGGCAGCCCTGTATAGGGAAGTTTTTTAAATGATTAATATTTTATTATAATTTTATATATGTTGAAAGCCTCCCAGAGTGGCTGGGACAACCCAGTTAGTGGTTCGTTGGTTGTTGTTGTTGTTGTTGTTGTTGTTGTTAAGGGTGTCCCTATTTTCATTGGAGAAATGTTGGAGGGTAGGCAAGTGCAAACTTCAGGTTTAAACTTCAAAATCCACTGCAGATGGTCAGAAGCGCTTGTTTCTTTTATTATGCTTCCTTCTATTGCAGAGCTGAGACCTGACCTTCCAAGGTATGGAACACCATGAACCTTGTGTTCAAGCCATCACTAGATCTCCCTCTTTTTGTTACTACCCACCCTGTCCAAGATCTTTCCAAGCGATGTTTCCCGACGGCATTTAAGTACGATAAAAGCGAAGGAAATAACTATATAAGAGCGCCACACCTTTCCATTTTCTCCTCGGCTGCGGCCTGCTATCTCATCTTGGCACCTCAATGCTTGGGCCTATTCAGCTGCTGGGTTCTTTGGGGCAGGGAACGTGCCTTGTCTCGTTTTCAAAGCACCTCTGTCTTTTATGGTGCTTTATTAGTGTTTTGTTTTTAATTAGGACAACAAACAATTAGGACTGTGAGAATCCTCTAGGGTCTGGTTCATGAACTAAGCCCTCTGCCGTGGGGATAAGTGGCTGTTGGACACCAACCAAACCCTGAAGCTTTGCTTGGATGTTGAGTGCAGACAAATTTAAACCAGCAAAATGAAATTTCCGTAGATGGCTCCAATCTAACCAGGGGCCATAAAATGTGCGTTGGCAAATTAGTTTGTCCGTAAGGTACAGGATACCTGCTTGTGTCATGTATCCTGAACCATTAATATAGCCACACTGCATTTGTATAAATGGAGAAGGAGCAAGGTTCAGTTTCCTCCTGTATAAACTTCCTGGAACTTCCAGAACACTATTTTTAGGTGGGATTCAGTCACATACTGGCACATTTGGGTTGTCTTGGGGTTGTTGTGCAACACACCCAGACTTCCTCCTCCTCCTCCTCTTTTCCTTCCTTCTTCTTCTTCTTCATATGCTGCCGATCTGACTGGGCTGTCCCAGTCACTCTTTGGCAGCTTCCAACAAAATATAGTAAAAATGCAATACAACATCAAACACTAAAAACTTCCCTGATGTCTTTTAAAAACAACATAGCCGTTTGACATCTGCTGTGAGAGCGTTCTACAGGGCGGGTGCCACTACCGAGAAGGCCCTCTGTCTGGTTCCCTGTAACCTCAACTCTCGCAATGAGGGAACCGCCAGAAGGCCCTCGGCACTGGACCTCGGTGTCCGGGCTGAACAATGGGGGTGGAGATGCTCCTTCAGGTACAGAGACCCAAAGCTGTTTAGGAAAGCAATGGGGGAAATGTAGGGTAACCTTTGCTCAATACCTCACCTCGCATGAATCAAAAGGAATGCTCAATAAGGACCAGGCATCTGCTGCATGCCATGGGAGCATTTAAAGCACATGACTTCCCCTAAAGAATTTTGGGAGCTGTAGTTTTCCCAGGGTTCTGGGAAATATAGTTTTGTGGATGGTGAGCTACAGTTCTCAGGATTCGGGGAGGGGGAGTCATGTGCTTTAGATGTGCTCATGTGCAAGCCGATCAGGATGAATGCCAAACAAACAGGTTGTCCGGCATCCTGTTTCCTGTTACCGAGAACCAGATGCCTCTGAGAAGCCTCCAAGCACCTGAGGTATTAGCTCTGTCCTGTTGTTTTGCTCGCCAGCAGCGAGTATTCAGCGGCATAATGCCTCCAAACCAGGAGGTTGCATGTAACTATAATGACTATTTGCTACACTCCATGCATTTCTCTAATCCCCCTTTACAGCCATCTAATCCTCACAATGACTGTGTTTTCTTAGGACCTGTTGAAGAGTTTTTACAATCTTTCTACACCAGCAAGTGTTTAGATTTGCTAGGCTGAAATGTGGAGAACACACACCTTAAAATCTCCTGATGTGGGAAGAGACAAGGCAGCCGCTGCTGCTGCTACTCCTCCTCCTTATTCACTCCCTGATCGCCCCAGGCGTTAGCCATGTGGCAGACCTGGAGCCCTGATCGATTGGAGCAAGTTGAGAAACGGGTGTGGGTCACAGGACTAAGAGGGCCCTGCCATTATTCCCGGGGGGGGGGGAGGTTTGGCCCATAGCTGTCAACTTTCAGATTTCAAAATAAGGGATCAACAACCTTGAAAATAAGGGACCAGCAGCCTCACCTGTCCTGGGGACAGTCTACGGGATATCTAACAATCCGGGATAGCAGTGGGAAGCAGCAGGAAACGTCGCTGGAATAAGGGAATTTCCTGCAAAAAAATGGGAAGGTTGACAGCTATGGTTTGGCCTGGATGGGTGCGTTTATCTTGCCATGGACATTTTAGCACTGCATGCCAGTCTGTATAATTAAATTTTCCTTCAGGCAAATTAAAATAATAAATACCAGCGCTTTGACTCACAGCTATTAAAGACACTGGAGTCTTCATTGTTTTCAGATATTGGCAGCCGTACCAGAACTGGCAAACTGCGCTCCAGAACTGCAAGAGGGGACAGGCTCTAGAACAAGGGCTGCTTTCACCTTGACTTTAAACTCGCACGTATTCAAGCCATCCTGGGGGTAGTTTGAAAACTGTTTAACTTCTGCTTTAAAAAAATCCTTTGGGATCCTTCCCCTCTGAGATCCACGGAACTCTATTACCTGTGTTTCTTGTTTGAGAGCAGCCACTGACACAGGTTTAAATATGCGCGGCAGACATTCCCAAGCTATCAAAGCCAGTCTGGAGACTGCATACTAATTTTGCAATGTCTGATCCTTCCTGCGTGGTTTCAGCATCCACAAAATTAGCATCTGTCATCGGTAGGGCATCTGAGTTACATGCAGAAGGTCCCAGATTCAGTCTCTAAGTAGGACTGGGTAAGACCCCTGCCAGAAACCTTGGAGAATTGCTGTTATTCAGAAAAGACAAGGCTGTGCTAGATGGACCGAAAGTCTAATTCAGTATAAGGCAGCATCCCATATTTGGGAGCTCCTGAGAAGATATGACCTCTGGTACCCCTCTGGTACCCCATTTAAATAGGGACGCAGGTGGCGCTGTGGGTTAAAGCCTCAGCGCCTAGGGCTTGCCGATCGAAAGGTCGGCGGTTCGAATCCCTGCGGCGGGGTGCGCTCCCGCTGCTCGGTCCCAGCGCCTGCCAACCTAGCAGTTCGAAAGCACCTCCGGGTGCAAGTAGATAAATAGGGACCGCTTACCAGCGGGAAGGTAAACGGCGTTTCCGTGTGCGGCTCTGGCTCGCCAGAGCAGCGATGTCACGCTGGCCACGTGACCCGGAAGTGTCTCCGGACAGCGCTGGCCCCTGGCCTCTTAAGTGAGATGGGCGCACAACCCCAGAGTCTGTCAAGACTGGCCCGTACGGGCAGGGGTACCTTTACCTTTACTACCCCATTTAAATGGTGCTGGATTGCCAACCATGCTTGCAAAGGAACAGTTGGGACACCTGACATCATCACATGATATCAGGCAAGGGATAGATGAATGGGAGCTCCGGAAGGGATGCAACCCAGCAGCACAGCTTGCATGTAAACAGATCAAAATGCAAACTGTGCCTGCAAAGGAACCACCACAAGTGAGATTTGGCACCAAATGCATGCAGTGAAACAGTTGAGTCAGGGTGGGGTGATGTCAGGTAGCTGACAGGTGGATGGTGGAACCATCAGAAGAGAATCCCTGAGTGAGCTCCTCTTGCATCCATACTTTTCATGCCCGATCAAATATTTCTTTTACCAAGTGCAAAATAGTTTGTTGTTGTTTAGTCATTTAGTCGTGTCTGACTCTTTGTCACACTTCTCAGAAGTCTCTCAGCTCCACTCACCTCACAGAGTGTTTGTTGTGGAGGAGGAAGGGAAAGGAGAATGTTTGCCACTTTGAGACTCCTTAGGGTAGTGATAAAGCGGGATATCAAATCCAAACTCTTCTTCTTCTTCTTCTTCTTCTTCTTCTTCTTCTTCTTCTTCTTCTTCTTCTTCTTCTTCTTCTTCTTCTTTGTGACCCCATGGACCAGAGCACGCCAGGCACTCCAGGCCTCCTGCAGTTTGGTCAAACTCATGCTGGTAGCTTCGAGAATACTGTCCAACCATCTCGTCCTCTGCCGTCCCCTTCTCCTTGTGCCCTCAATCTTTCCCAACATCAGGGTCTTTTCCAGGGAGTCTTCGTTTCTCATGAGGTAGCCAAAGTATTGGAGCCTCAGCTTCAGGATCTGTCCTTCCAGTGAGCACTCAGAGCTGATTTCCTTCAGAATGGAGAGGTTTGATCTTCTTGCAGTCCATAGGACTCTCAAGAGTCTCCTCCAGCACCATAATTCAAAAGCATCAATTCTTTGGCGATCAGCTTTCTTTATGGTCCAACTCTCACTTCCATACTACTACTACTACTGCTACTACTAATAATAATAATTTATTATTTATACCCCGTCCATCTGGCTGAGTTTCCCCAGCCACTCTGGGCGGCTCCCAATAAAGTGTTAAAAACAATACAGCATTAAATATTAAAAACTTCCCTAAACTTATCCAAAACTGCTACTCTAGGGGAAGTAAGAGCACATGCAAAGCCACCCAGATTGACTTTCCCAAAAAGACCCAATAAACTTCAAGAGAGAGAGAGAAGAAAATATTGTTGGCAGAGATATGTACACGTGTGTGTGTGTGTGTGTGTGTGTGTGTGTGTGTAGCAAATGAAATGTTTTGCTTTACAAAAGACGAGTTGGCAAATAGCCATGGAGAAGCTGGTGATTAGACCTGGAAAACATGAAATCTTAAATTCTAGGCTCTAGGGTTTCGCTTAGGTCTACATTGCCATATGAGAACATATCCTCCCTTCAGGCCTGGCTTCAGGTGGGGTGTTTATGGTAGCATTTAAAACCATCATTAACATTTATTTTTCCTTGGCTAAGGAAAAAGCCTCCCCTATGTCAATTTAAATGCCGCAAATGCTTGGGTGGAAATTTAGCTAATCCCAATATTAACCAGCTGCATTGCTTCACAGATGTCCTTAACTGAAGCCAGAACAATTTTGCCTAAGCAGCAATCGAGATTTACCGTACTTGTGTAAAAATTAGGATTAAACGCATTTCCCCACCCAGGCTAAAGAGGGGGTGAATGCCTGCATGAAA
This sequence comes from Podarcis cretensis, assembly GCF_951804945.1. Taxonomy (NCBI): domain Eukaryota; kingdom Metazoa; phylum Chordata; class Lepidosauria; order Squamata; family Lacertidae; genus Podarcis; species Podarcis cretensis. The sequence goes on from NC_137175.1 coordinate 19,900,230, forward strand.
CATCAAGCAGGGCTCCTATGCCTTTAAGGGAGAACACCAGCAAACATTGCTTCTCCTGTGTACCTGAGAGGATGTGATAGACCCATGGTCAGGATCTCCATTTAAAAAAAACAACAAAAAGCTAATCAGCAGCAGGACACATATGCTTGGAAAATAGGGGAGAGATGGTGTTTTACCCTTTTTGCCTATACCGTTTTCCTGGTCTGTATCCCTCTCCCCAAAGCTACTATGCAGTTCCGATTTGGAAAAACATGGCAGGAATCCTGCAGAACTAATAGAAACTTATGGGGAAGAGAGAGAGAGAGAGAGAGAGATTTAGATTGTGTTCTGTTTCTTCATTCTGTGCAACAACTGAAAACTTAGGAAAACTGACCTATACCTGATTTGTCAGCTTCACTGTCTTTCCTTCCCACTTCTATGCAGATCCAGCCTTCAGCCTCCCTTGTGCTTCTAGCAATGCACTGGTAGCATTGGTATACTGCTCTCTGCCCAATTCATAAACTTATTATTATTATTATTAATTCACCAGAGTGGGTGTCCACCGAGAACATGATGGAAGAAAGGTGAGATAAAATGCAAAGCGGGGGGAACCTTATTATTATTGCAGCACTAGCGAGGCCTGCAGTGTAATAGAAGATAAAATGGTAAATCCCTGCCTCAAGGTGCTTCAGTGGCCCACACACATGATGGTGGATCCATTGGCCCTGAAAACACCCCCTATAGCAATGCTGACCTCATGTAACCATTCCTCAGTCAGACAGAGTATAGACCCATTGAAATTAATGGACCTACGTTAATCGGGTCCATAAATTTCAATAGGTCTACTCTGAGCAGGACATTGGATGCAACCCTAGGGGTTGGAAATGGGTGGCTTGTGTAGAGACCCAGTGTGGTGTAGTGGTTAAGAGCGGTAGACTCGTAATCTGGGGAACCGGGTTCGCGTCTCCGCTCCTCCACATGCAGCTGCTGGGTGACCTTGGGCCAGTCACACTTCTCTGAAGTCTCTCAGCCCCACTCACCTCACAGAGTGTTTGTTGTGGGGGAGGAAGGGAAAGGAGAATGTTAGCCGCTTTGAGACTCCTTTGGGTAGTGATAAAGCGGGATATCAAATCCTTTCTTGACTGCTTGGTGTCATCAGCTCTCCTGCCTCCTTTACCGAGCCCACAAAGGGGTGCGTGTGAGCAACCAAAGTAGCAATGGGACTTGGAATTAGGCCATTTGGATGGGTGATGGGTAGTGCTTTGGTCCACTTTGGTCCTCTTCCTTCAGAAAATGGGGTATGTGTGTGGGCAACTTCTTCAGCCACATTCACACCCATACATTTAAAGCACTCTTATACCACTTTAATATTCATGGAGAATCCTGGGAACCATAGTTTGTTAGGGTGCTGGTCAGTGCGGGTTAGCACCCTTAACCAACCACAGTTCCCAGAATTCTTTGGAGAAAGCCATGACTTTTAAAGTGGGATAAGAGTATTTTCGACGTACAGTGTGGGTGGGACCTTCCTCGCTCTCTTGGAAACTCTCTCAAAAGCCACTTATAATTCATTTCCCCTCCACTTTCCAAAAGAACTCATGTCCCTAGCCAATTTTGGAGCCTCTGCTTTCTGACCGTGTCTAGTATGCTATTACCCAAACTGTGAAACAAAGTCAGGCCATCTCTCAATGTGTGTGTGGAGGGGCACCTCTCTTTATCAAGGCATGTCAACTGATGGCATTCTGCTGCTTCTGGAAGTCACTGGCCATACTCAGTTCCCTTTCAGCTGTTTGTGGGGGTGCTGATCCTCTTTTATGTTTTAAAACTTCTGCATACCTTGGATTTCACCTGAGTTTGCTGATAGCTCCCTCTTGGTTCTCAGAGAACATGTTTTGGTTGACTCCAGTCCTGTTTCTACTCAACCACCTGAGTTCACTGTAAGGGGGAAGTAGAATCTGTAACGCTGTGTCCTCACCTCTTAGCAGGGCTATTCCTCTTCAGATTGCCAGCCAGCCACCTCCTTCCCAAGATACTCTTTTCCATCCCTCCCCCTGGTTTCTTGGTTTATGCAAATCTTTGGGTTTCCTTGAGCATCTCTTGTTTCTCCACGGCCTAGTTTGGGCTGCTGGCCTGTCGGTGCTCACCACCTGAGTTCATTATGAAGAGGAGTGATGATCTACTGTAGCTTCAATGACTGCAATACTCTATTTTATAGCTTAAATAATAAACAAACTTCCTGGATTCTGTACATCTCAGAAATTCTCTTCCATATGTGCAAAATAGCTTCATTTCATTATGCCATTCGACAAACAGAGCACACAGTTTGCTGTCCCTAGTTTATCCCTAAATTCGCCATGGAGAGTTGTTATTGTCCAGAATTCAGCTCCTTCCCCCAAGTCACTAAAAGTCAAACCACTAAATGGGGGGTGGGGGTGGATATGCATATTGTCTAGTGCAGCCACTTACGCATTTCTGGAAGCAGAGGAAAGGCATCAAAAGGGCAAAACATGGCACAGATTTGTGTGTGCCGGTTTATAGGTACAGATACAAATGGAAAAGCAATTAGTGCAATCATTAGTCTAATTTAAATAAAATCGCAATACATTGCATCACAGGAGGGAACACTGTAACCAGGTGATCTTTGTGCCGGCCTGCTCAGTTCCACTGTCAAAGTGCTGCTGTCGATGGGCAACTTCAAGGACCAATCTGCTCTCCTGTGTGATGGTTCCTTAGCTTTCAACTGGAGTTGGGCTACACAGAAGATCCTTGCCTCTGGTGCTCAAATTAAGAGGGGAGAGTAGAAATGAAGCTCATATAAAACCCACAAGTTCTATCTCATGATTTCCCTCTAATTTTACCAAAATCTCTCTCACACACACCAAGAGAAACCCGCACACCCCTTTGCCTTTGAAAAACGTTCGGTTGTTAACGAAATGTGGGCTGAGCTGTGTCGTGTCCCAATTTGCAGGTCACTGGGGGTGGCAGAACGCAACTTTTCTTTCCTTATTTGCATGGAGGGAACCTGCCATCTGAGCAGGCCTTGCATGTGGCATGCCATGTTCGATACTCCTGGGATGGCAGCTAGCCATGATAGCACGGCTAATTTCAGTCCTTGCCCAGCCCATGAAACTCACCTCACCCAGAACTTGTTTAAACTTCTCCAGCTGTTCTTGGCATGTGCTGAGATTTCATAAAGTTGATGCCATCAACTCCCACACACGGAACGAGAGACAGAGAGAGAAAGCACATCCACATGGGGCCTAATTTAGGGTAAGAAGAGGCCGTTTTCGTGTGTGAGAGAGGAAAAGCAAAAGCGTAATATACTTCCCTCCAGCCCTTCTTAATAGTTAAAATTGCTAAACTGAAAGCCTGGCGTGCTCTGGTCCATGGGGTCACAAAGAGTCAGACACGACTAAACGACTAAACAACAAAAACTGAAAGAGGCGCAACATGCCTTCTCAGCATGGACAGTTCAAAGACATTTCTTGACTTAAGTGGTACTTTAGAAAGAAACTCCCAATAATTCAACCTCTTCCCTGAGAGCTAGACCTGGAATGATACATAATTTGCTGGCTTTTATTGAAAGTCTCACTGTTTTCTTTGTGGTGGTGGCAGGGGGGTGATGTTTACTTACAGCTGTTGCAACAGCTGATGTCACGACATTTGTGACTTTCACAAAGACAGGTATCTACTTCTTGTCCTTGAGGCTGCATAGAATCATAGAACTGTAGAAGACTTGGAAGAGATCCAAGGGTCATCTAGTCCAACCCCCTGCAATGAAGGGATCTCAGCCAAAGCATCCGTGACAGATGGCCCTCCAACCTTTGCTAAAAAAAACCCTTAAAGGAAGGAGAGTCCACAACCTCCCGAGAGAGACCATTCCACTGCTGAACAGCTCTTACTGCCAGAAAGTTCTTTCTGATATTTATTCAAAATCTCCTTTCTTGCAACTTGATGCCATTGGTTTGGGTCCTACGCTCCAGAGCAGGAGAAAACCAGCTTGCTCCATCTTCTATGGGGCAGCCCTTTAGATACAGGGGTACCTCGGGTTACATACACTTCAGGTAACATACGCTTCAGGTTACAGACTCCGCTAACCCAGAAATATTACCTCGGGTTAAGAACTTTGCTTCAGGATGAGAACAGAAATCGTGCTCCGGCAGTGCGGCAGCAGCAGGAGGCCCCATTAGCTAAAGTGGTGCTTCAGGTTAAGTACAGTTTCAGGTTAAGAACAGACCTCCAGAAAGAATTAAGTACTTAACCCAAGGTACCACTGCGGCAGCAGCAGGAGGCCCCATTAGCTAAAGTGGTGCTTCAGGTTAAGTACAGTTTCAGGTTAAGAACAGACCTCCAGAAAGAATTAAGTACTTAACCCAAGGTACCACTGCGGCAGCAGCAGGAGGCCCCATTAGCTAAAGTGGTGCTTCAGGTTAAGTACAGTTTCAGGTTAAGAACAGACCTCCAGAAAGAATTAAGTACTTAACCCAAGGTACCACTGTATTTGAAGATAGCTACTTTCAGTCTCCTCTTTCTAGGTTAAACATACTCAGTTCCCTCAACTGTTCCTCATAAGGCTTGGTTTCCAGACCCTTGATCATCTTGGTCGCCTTCCTCTGCACATATTCCAGCTTATCAATATCCTTCTTAAATTGTGGTGCCCAGAACTGGACACAGGACTCCAGGTGTGGTCTGACCAAGACAGAATAGAGTAGTATTATTACTTCCCTTGATCTGGACACAATACTTCTGTTGGTGCAGCCTAGAATAGCATTAGCTTCTTTTTTTCTGCTGCATCACACTGTTGACTCATGTTAAGCCTGTGGTCCACTAAGGCCCCTAGATCCTTTTCACACGTACTGCTGGCAAGCCAGGTGTCCCCCATCTTTATGCAGCTGGTTCTTCCTGCCTAAGTGCAGAACCTTACATTTGTCCCTATTGAAATTCATATTGTTAGTTTGGGCCCAGTTCTCTTGTAAGCCTGAGCTGATTCTGAGCTTTGGCCTGCCCGAGCTTCTCACTGCAACTGTTGGCTACTTGTGTATACTGTTCCTTCATGACTTCTCCTTTTTCCCATTTCTTATAAATCCCCTTCTTACATCTCAGCTCATCTGTAAGCTCCTTATGCAGCCACATTCTTGAGCTCCGATGGATGGAGAGCAGTGTGTGAGTATGTGTAGAACCTAGCCTACTGTACAAAGGTAACATTTGCATGCCTCGCTCCGCCCACTTTCATCTCTGGCCCTGCTCACCACTGACATGTGGCCTCCTGAAGGATAGGCAGCCCTTGAGCTGAAAAAGTTTCCCTGCCCCCTGCTCTGAGTCAGGCCCATCATACATCAGGCCCTTAGGGTCCAAATGTGACCACATTCCAACTGAATTATCAAGCTAGCTCCATTTCTGAGAAGAGCTGGGGGCAACAGAAGAGCAAGGTTCTTGCCTCCAGGCCTTGCTTGTGGACGTCCTGGAGATGTCCAGTCAGCCACTATGGGATGCTGGACTGGAAAGAGGGCTTTCCTTATATCCTTGCACTGCTATATGTTGCATTAAGCAGCTACTGGTCAGCTTGGGTGCTTGTTTTCACGGCTGGATTTTGTAGGGAGGGGAGATGCCTGTTCCTGTGGTTTTTCTTAGGCACAGCAAGGCAACCTAGGAAGTCTAGTTCAGGCTATTAGTCCATCTACCTTTGTCTACTCTCGGGCATACTGGCAAGGCAGCTACAGCAATGGTGCACCTCTCCAAGAGGATATGGGAGAATGTGACGCTAACATCCAAGACCAAGAGGAATGGCTACCAGGCTTGAGTGTTGAGCACGCTGCTTTATGGAAGTGAGTCCAACCACCAGGAGCAACGCCTCAAGGTCTTCCACACATGTCAGGAAGATGTTGGGCATCACATGGCAGGACATAGTCTCAAACAAAGAGGTGCTCTCCCAAGTCCACATTCTCAGCATGTTCACACTCCTGTCTTAGCGATGTCTACTCTGGCTTAGACAAGTCCACATAATGGAAGCTTGCAGGGTCCAAAAGGACCTGCTGGCTTCAGGAACCAGGCCTGTTGGATGACCAGTTCTTCACGTCTGCAAACACAAAGGCTGACAACATCAACCCCGCCGTGTGGGAATCCCTTGCAGATGAACACAGTGCCTGGAGACAGTCAGGTCACGTATCCATAGCAGTGACCAAAGGAGGAATGACTGCTGGGAGAAGCGCAGAGAGAAGAAACGCCATGGTGCATCTGCACCAGCACAACTGGATGCCTTCATCTGCTCCAGCTGCAACAAAACATCTCTCTCCCATATTGGTCTCTACAGCCACAGCAGACACCGCAACCTTCCAACAGTTTGACTTCACCCCCAATAGTGTACTCTTCCATTGTCTCTCAAGACAGACAGAGGCCAACAAGCCCATGAGATAATATTGCAGGAGGTTGACCCTTTGGGTCCCTTCCAACTCGATGATTCTGTGATTTCTCCACTAGTCTCATTGGTCACCTTCACACCATACATTCAAAGCTTCCCCCAAAAGATCCAGAGAGCTACAATGCCCAGCACCCTTTACAGAAAACTACAGTTCCCAGGATTCTTTGGAGGAAGCTATGTGCTTTAAATGGACTTTGAATATCTGGTGTGAATTTTACCTGGTACGGAGCAAAAACAAGGGTCTTGTCAGCCACAGTCATGTAAGGGAAGAGGGTGAAGTCACCAGGTATGAAGCAAAGACGTTACATCTTGTCTTGGTGCTTTGGCATTGAAAAATTGAGCAGAATCTCCTGATGAGGAACTGTCTGTCATTTCTGTACACATGTAACTTCAAGTGTTAGCTCCAGTTTTTTTCCAGGGAGGGGGGCTGTTGGACAATACATCCACTGTAGGCTCCCCCTCGCTGAGTCTGCCTCCCCGCTGCAGCAGGCCCAGGGGGATCTTGCCAATGTTGAGGTATGTGCAAATGCCCAATCATACTTTGACACCATGCGATGTATACACATATGTACACCCTGAACATGGGAACTGCCTCTTTTGCAATGCATTTTGCTGGAGGTGCTGCCTGATTTATGACAACACATGTTCCAGTCAATACAGCACTCCATCTGCCCCATGAGTGATACAGTGAAAGACTGAACATCAGAAGTAATTTCCTCTAAGTTTGGTAATTTAAAAGTGGGGCACAAACACTGGCAGATCCTGGGATGTGTGGCGGATTGTGCCCTCCCTACGCACACACACATTGTACAGATACTAGTGGGTGATGGTGCCAAAACTGAGAAAAAAATGACAACTTGCCCCGCTGAGCAACGAAAGGATCCGTCCATTAAAGGATGCCTGGTTCTTTGCCTCACAGGCCTGGATGCCACACATCAAAGAGTCTTTTGCACTTTCTCAACCACCTTGTGGCTAGCTAGATTCCACACTGCTGAGCCCTATTTTAATTGGCTTTTGATCTGCACTTGCCAAAATAGTTTTTTGGGTGGTTTTTGGGTGGTTTTTGTTTTTGTTTTTGTTTTGTTTTTTGTAGGTAAGCTTTTCCACTGCGTCTTGCTTTTTCCATGGTGTTTGTACTCAAAAACAGAGCCTTGGAGTGGACAACTTACTTTTATAAGGTGAAAAATGGCAGGCCCTTGAGTGGTACACTATAGTGGTACCTCGGGTTACATACGCTTCAGGTTACATATGCTTCAGGTTACAGACTCCGCTAACCCAGAAATAGTGCTTCAGGTTAAGAACTTTACTTCAGGATGAGAACAGAAATCGCACGGTGGCGGCGCAGCAGCAGCGGGAGGCCCCATTAGCTAAAGTGGTGCTTCAGGTTAAGAACAGTTTCAGGTTAAGTAAAGACCTCCGGAACGAATTAAGTACTTAACCCGAGGTACCACTGTATATGCATTTCTGCAGCCACTGCATCTGCAGCTAAAAATCTAAGTTTTGCTTGCTTCCGCCCCATGACCTCCAGCAGCTCACTCTCCTTCCTTGGAAAAAAATAATTCTCATCAGGTGAGATTGAGCTGGTTAAGAGCAAGAGAGCTGAATTCTCCAATTTGTTTGTGGGTAAACAAGCACTCCCAAGGACACAGGGATATGGAAGCCGAGAATGGTGATGGCAAGTTTGAGGAAGTTATTATGTACTAGCATAGCACATACATTCCTGCTTTTAAAGGACCGTGCATGTACACTCCATTGGAACAAGACACTTTAGGCATGAGCAAGCCTGGCGTTTAACTTAATACTCGAAGGCCCTGCAGATTGCTACAGGCTAGCCTCTTTCTGGCTTCACTTCTGCTTCTGGTTATCTTCTCCTAAGGCATGCGCTCTTTCAAACGCAGATATGAGTTCCCCGCATTCCCAACAGTGCTCAGCATTCAGGAAGTGCTATGTGCCAATGCAGAGCGCAAGGTAAAAACCACAGGGTGAGCTGCGAGTTGAAAGTCACTGCAGCACAGAGTCTCCTCCCCCCCCCCGCCCCACTCCACTTCTCCTTAAGGGCAGTGCTGCAAAAGGCGGCCGTATACCCAGAGACCCCAAACGGCGAGAGGACAGGGAGGAAGACAAAGCTGGGCGCTCTGAGCCACCTGCCAAGATGACCACATGAAAAGCTCAGAAAAGGCACGCCGGTGTATCTTAAAGTTTGCCGGAACCTGCCATTAGAAATAGTGGCTGCTGGAGAAGGTGGGTTGCATCAAACAGAGCCTGAATTGTGAAACAGGCTCTCAGGCTCTGTGTGTGGCCAGCATGGAGGTTCTTGCCTTGTGTGTGAGACATGGGCACCTCCCATCGAAAGGGTGGTGAGCAGAGTAAAGGAGGAGAGCTGTGTGACTGATTTATAAAACCATACAGCTAGAAGCGACTAGCAGCTTTCTCTTTATTATTTCCCACATTAATTATTGTAATGCTCCTCAGGCTGCTTCAGGTCTTAAGCATTTTCCAGCCGGCCTTGAGCATTTCCTCACACAAGGTTGCCAGCTCCAGGATGGAGAAGGAAGGCCTTGGCAGAGTGTTCTCCCCCCCTCCCTCCTTGTGCTGACCTGGCAGGGATAGAAGTGGGCACCAGTAGCACTTGCAGTCAGTGCTTGGTGGTTTTTTGGAGCCACCATTTTAATTTTTCGGAGAGTACCCAATGTCCTGTGGCTCTGGGGCATGGCAGGATAATTAAACAGGCTGGCACGGGTGGTGCAGGGCAGGGCAGCATGATGGTGGGCCCTGCCAGCAGTAAATATTTATATCTGGCCTTTCCATGAATCAGGTCCAAGGTGACTAGCAATTACATAGATTTAATAATAATAATAATAATCAAAATAATCATAATCAAAATAATCATAATCAAAATAATCAAAATAATTCAAAACACCAAACGATCACATTCCAAAACAAAACCAATAAACAAGTGGGCTTAGACCAAAGCAGAAGAGCAGATAAATGTTTAAAGCAGTGTTTCCCAAACTTTGGTCTCCTGCTGTTTTTGGACTACAACTCCTATCATCCCTAGCTAACAGGAACAACAGTCAGGGATGGTAGGAACTGTAGTCCAAAAACAGCTGGAGACCCAAGTTTGGGAAACACTGGTCTAAACAATAGCAAGACCATTAAAACATATAATCTCAACAGAACAAAAGCCTGTCTGAACAGGAAGGAGAAAGCCATCTGCACTATCTGTAGCTGGGCATGAATGCCCTGGACTACGGCGGCCATTTTGTAACTGGTAAAGACCCCCGCAGCAGCCCTTTTGTGGTGATGGCCACAAATATGCCCAGAAAGTTTCAGAACCCATGCTTTAGGGACTTCAAGAACCGCTGCCAAACCACTGAGTGTTTGCACACACCTCAAACATTTGCCTTTAAATGAGCCGAGACTCGCCGTAGTCTAGAATCAGCAGGTCGCAAAGCATTAAATATAGTTTCTGAGTTTCACTCTTTTAACATGACAAAATAAAAACAGACCATTTGCAGGTGGCATGTTTATTGCTTGAATTTCAAACGGTTAACATTAGCATTTGTTAATTTTGCTGCAAAACTTGAACAACCGGTTGCTCAAGAGGTTAGGCACTTTAACACAGATTTCTTTGGAAGCGAGCTAAGAAATTTGGGCAAAGACACATGCCAGACTTCTTTCCAATAATAATGGTGGCGGCGGCAATTGCCCTGTTTGGCTCCACATGAAATCAGGAGTTGCCTGGAATCTTGTGGCCAAGAGTTCTTAGAGGGAAGTATGGGAGGAGGAGAGGGACATTTCCTGCTACGGCAGGTGAGATGAAGAGAGCAGACAAAGTCATGGGATGAATAATGAAGCAGAAGAAACTGGTTGCATCATCACCCACTTCCCATCTTTGTTCTGGGCTAGGCTTGTAAGGAAGGACTGTAGCTCAGTGGTGGAACAAAGACTTTGGAAGCAGAAGGTCCCAGATTCCATCCCTAACATCTTCAGGTAGGGCTGGAAAAGACTCGCTGACTGAAATACCAGTCAGTGTCAACTATACGGACCTAGATGGCCTGCCATGCTATAAGGTAGCTTCTCAGGCAACAACAGTGTGCGTTGCGGTGCTGCTTGTCCAGCCCTGACATCTCATCCCAGCCCCGACCAGGAATGCAGCAGCAATGTCCATACACTCCAACATTTCTCTGGTGAAAATAGGGACATCCTATTCCATACCCTCCAACATTTCTCCAATGGAAATAGAGATGTCCAGTGCTGTTTTTCTAGAAAAAGAGGTGCCAGAACTCACCATGAATGCCGCCATTGTTCTCTTATAATGGCAATGGCGCCCACCTGAGAGGTGCCGGAACTGAGTTCTGAGGTGTTCCAGCTTAAAAAAAGCCCTGGAGATATCCTTTCCCACACCCTCCAACATTTATCCAATGAAAATAGGGGTGTCCTAAGGAAAAGTGGGACATTCCAGAATCAAATCAGAGACCAGGATGGCTTCTGCAAATCCAGGACTGTCCCTGGGAAATAGGGGCACTTCGAGGGTCTGAAAACCATGTCAGGGGGCTGGTTCTGCCTCATAGCAGTCACTGCTACCCTTTGGTATGACCCAACAAGTCCATCCTCAAAAGACACCGTAAGCTTTGAGAAGCCTCCTCTTTCTGCTATTCCTACCTGGGGCTTAACACACAAGAAAGTTGCCAGGCATCAGGCGGACCAAACATAGGACAGTTGAATTGCCTTTGGCTTTTTGGACGCTCAAGAGCTGTACAGCCTGTTTTGTGCAGGGAAGCCACAGTGTCACAGGGGTTCATTTAGAGGGAAATTGCTCAAGTGGCCCCCAACTATTAGCTGGGCACCTTTTGTAAAATCACTGTGGTGTAGAAATTTGTGTCAGACTGGGACCTGGGAGACCTGGGTGCAGATCCTTGCTCGGCCTGAAAGCTTGCTGGGTCACCTTGGACCAGTCACTGCCTCTCGATCTAACCAGTCTTTTAGGGTTGTTAGTGTTGGTTTCTGCTCTCTTCACTGTGCAGCGAAGTGCATTGTCACGAGACAGGTGTTTACATTCCACAGTCTGTGCTGTTGGAGTTTCTCACGGGAAAGGAGACTGGATGTGACGTACACTGGTTTCCTGTTTTTTACAGTTCTCTCCGTGCTTTAGAGGAGAGAGGATGCTTTCTCTGCTCCGGCAGAGGCAAGATGTTTTTCTGTAATCTACCAGCTTTGAAGTGTAAATAAAGTAATATAGAGTATGTGGCACGTACTCCTCATCATTCCGCTGTGCTTGGGACACTGCAAAATCAACATTCCTGGTTATCGGGCCCAGAAAGACGCAGTCATCTGAATGCCGGCAAAAGGATCGGAATACAGAGGGACGGATCGGACGGTATCTGCTCTGCGCGTCAAGATGATTGATGAGGTATGTGCTCATGCTCCGGGCAGCCTGTCAGCTTCTATTTAATGGCTTTATGGCTGGACTCTGAACTTTTATGGCCATTTTGCCGGGCACAGGCAAAGGCTCAAAGGAACAAGCTCCTATGCTGGGGAAACCGAAAGTAACTTTTAAAAGTGCTTTTGGAATAAAGCAGCTGCAGCAGTGACGCAGCATGATTTAAAGCAGCAGAGATGCTGCAGAAGGCTAATGCCAGAGTCATGATGGCTAGCTGCAGAAGGCTGGCTGATGCTTGTGGCACTCAGATTGCTGATCCAATTGCTCAGCTCACAGTAGCCTGTGAAACTGCCATGATTCAGAATGAAGCAGACCGCCAGGGTGATAGCTGCATGGGAAAGGGGGAGTCTTCACAGACGTCATCCCAGAGTGCAGTGGAACCACCAGATGGCGCCAAAGCTGTGAGGGCAGTGAAATGCTACTCGTGTGGACGTCTAGGCCATATGAAGAGGGAATGCAGATATCCCAGGGCCAAGACAGAGCAGCGCAGCGAAAGCTCATCGCGTGGAAAAGGCCGAGGCAAAGGCAAAGGTCCGGTGTCCAGGACAACGCAGCACAAGGCATTGGTCTCACGCTTCACTCCAGAGGTTGCAAAGGTCCAGAAGACGTCTAGATCTTTCTTCGTTGTTGATTCAGCGGCGACCCATCACATGTGCAACGATAAGCGACTGTTCGTGTCTTTTACACCGCAGGAAGGTGCGATTCACCAGGCGGATGACCACACAATCCCCAGTAAAGGCTACGGAACTGTTGTTCTTCACAGTTTGGACTTATCGATACAGGATGTGCTTTATGTACCGGATGCCAAACATAATCTGCTCAGCGTTGGACAGCTGAATGAGTGGAAAATTGACGTTTCCTTTAAGAACAAAAGGTGCATCATCACAAAGAAAAATGATTATGTATTGCATGCTGAATATGTTGATCGTTTGTATGTTTTGTATTATGATGATGTTGTGCAGGATGACGCTTGTTGCATTGCAGGTTCTAACAAAAGTTTGCATGCAGAATGTATTCACGATTTTCCTCGAAAATTTGGTCATTTGAATTTTGAGGCAGTATCTAAAATGCCTGACTTGGTTGAAGGTATGACTATCATTGATGCATTTTCCAGGTATATTTATGTGTACAATCTCAAGCAGAAATCAGAGGCTTTTCCAAGGTTCAAGGAATTCTGTGCTTGGTTGGAAAATGTGCATGGTAAGAAGATAAAAATTCTTTTCACTGATCGCGGGGGGGAATTCACTTCTCAGCAGTTTGAAGCTTTTCTGTCTGAGAAAGGAATTCAACATGATTTGTCTAGTCCTCGCTCGCCATGGCAGAATGGGCTTTGCGAGAGGGCAAGTCAAACATTGCTTCAAGGGTTAAAAACCTTGCTGCATGATGCAAATCTTCCAGAGAGTTATTGGGCCGAATCTCTCTCGTGTTTTACTTACAGTTATAATCGCAGGTTATCTTCAGCGATTGGTTGTACCCCCTATGAGAAGATGTTTGGCAAAAAGCCATACATCAAACACATGAAAATTTTTGGTTCTGACATGTGGGTTCACTCACCACAAAGCTCCAAGTTAGACAAGCGTGGTTTGCATGGTATCTTTCTAGGTTATCAGAAAGGTTCTTACAGAATAATGTTGACTGACTCTAAGACAATTAAGCTCACAAGAAGTGTTGAGTACAATGCCAAGTGGGGGGAGAATGTGGGAATTTTCCAATGTTATCCTGATGACAGTGATGAGACTGAGGATAGTCAAAAGCAGCCACAGCAACCCACACCCACTGATGAAGGTTCTGATTCTGAGTCTGAAACTGAATCGGGTGATTCAGAGGATTTCAAGAGTGCGAAAGCCTCTATGCGACCCTCTGAAAGCTCTGATCAAGAATTGGAAGAACCATTGTTCACAATAGGTCACTTTTCTCCTAAGAAGGAAGAGGAGAGTGTTGAAGACCTAAGGCTAATTCGCAGGTCACAAAGAGCCACAAAAGGCAGACCTCCAAAGAGATTTGCTGATGAGTTTGCTAAGATAGCAGTAACAGCTGTTAAAAGCTCCAAGAAGGTTTCCAAGAAATCCAGGATTTGGATTCAAAGGAAGCTGAGCCATGGTTAAATGCCATGAAGGCTGAGCTTGATTCCTTAGAAAGGAACAAAACATGGGACCTTGTTCCAGTAGTTCCAGGAATGAAACTGCTTGGAAGCAAATGGGTCTTCAAAGCGAAGACTGATCAAAATGGCAAGATAGTCAGACACAAAGCCAGATTGGTAGCCAGAGGTTTTGCACAGGTACCAGGTGAAGACTATCACGAGACCTACTCACCCACAGTGAGGTATGAGAGCATTAGGCTTATGCTCAAGCTAGCTGCAGAGGAGAATCTACACATTAGTCACCATGATGTGAATACAGCTTTTCTGTACGGATCTCTAGGTGAATCTCTTTATATGCTTCCACCTGATGGCGTACAGGTAAAACAGGGATTTGTTTGTGCTCTGAAGAAGTCCCTTTATGGTCTCAAACAAAGTGCACGGTGTTGGCACACAAAACTCACTGAAGTATTGTTTTCTCTAGGTTTTAAGCAAGGGAAAGCTGATCCATGTGTATTTGTCAAAGAGGAGGGGCAAAAGAAACTGTATTGTTTGTTTTATGTTGATGATCTTTTATTCTTTTGGGATGATGTCACAATGTACAATAACGCCCTAGCTCAACTGAAAGAGCACTTTGACATGAAAGATCTTGGTGAGGTAAACAACTACCTATCTCTGGAAATAGAGAGAGATCAAGCTGGTAACATTCTAGTACACCAGTCACGGAAAATTGCTAATGTGTTAAGCAAACTAAACCTGATGGATGCTAACCCTGTAGACACACCGATGACAACAGGTTATCAGGTAGATGACACTGAAGAAGCATTTTCTGACACTACACTGTACAGAAGTGTGCTAGGCAAGCTAAACTTCATTGCCAGATGTTGAAGACCAGACATTGCTGTTAGCTGTAATTTGCTAAGCAGACAAGTCAACAATCCTACTGTTAAGGATTGGAAAGCTCTGAAACGCATAGCGCGGTATTTGAAAGGCACTATGCATTACAGACTGAGATTTAACAATCAGAAGTCTGGTGGTCTTGAGATATTTGCAGATGCAAGTTTTGGAAGTGACACTACAGACAGGAAAAGCACGTCTGGAGTTTGCTACATGTACAATCAGGGTCTATTTGATTGGTCATGCAAGAAGCAAACAACAGTTAGCTTAAGTACTTGTGAAGCTGAACTGAATGCACTGTCCTATTCACTCAAAGATTGTGAATGGTTGTTACAATTGTGCAAAGACATGAAAATTCCTGTCAAATGTCCAATCCAGGTTTACCAGGACAACAAAGCATGTTTGGCTTTGCTGAATTCTGAAGGTTGTAAGGAAAGCACGAAGCACTTGCAATTGAAGGTGCAACATGCTAGGGAACGTATTCAGAAGGGACTCGTAACGGTGTCCTATATGCCAGGTAATGAAATTCCTGCTGATGTATTGTCCAAGATTGTATCAAGGGATCAACACTGTACCTATGTGCAGAAGTTGGGTTTGTACTGATATTGTACGAACACGCTGCCCAGTGATGTTCACAGAAAGGGGGAGGATGTTGGTTTCTGCTCTCTTCACTGTGCAGCGAAGTGCTTGTCACGAGACAGGTGTTTACATTCCACAGTCTGTGCTGTTGGAGTTTCTCACGGGAAAGGAGACTGGATGTGACGTACACTGGTTTCCTGTTTTTTACAGTTCTCTCCGTGCTTTAGAGGAGAGAGGATGCTTTCTCTGCTCCGGCAGAGGCAAGATGTTTTTCTGTAATCTACCAGCTTTGAAGTGTAAATAAAGTAATATAGAGTATGTGGCACGTACTCCTCATCATTCCACTGTGCTTGGGACACTGCAAAATCAACATTCCTGAGGAGAGAGAGACTTCATGTACGCCACCTTGAGCACCTTGGAGAAAATGGTGAGAAATAAATGCAATGCAAGAAATTAATAAAAATTTGTGTACACACAAACATGCACGCACGCACGTGCACACACACACACACACACACACACACACACACATACAGCATGTTGCTTTCGATGCAGAGTACAGGTGGGTGGGAAGGGCCAAGTCATGTCTGTTGCCCATTGAAGGGCAGGATTGCCAGATTTTTATTTTAAAACCCCTTGCGATCATGACAGGAGCAGAGCCTAGTCAGGTAGAATCAGGAAAATAACAATTCCAGGAATTAGCAAGGAGAAGTGTGCAACATGCAAACAACAACAACTACAACTACAACAACTTTCCTGCTATTTCTTCTGCTGCCCAGTGCAACTGACCATAAAAGCTGTTAGGGATGTGGCTTTCTAGTGAACAGGCCACAGACCAGCCCTCCCACCCATTAGTTCCATAGCTGTGTTGCCAAGTACAATAGTAAATAATAGGGTAGATCTGGTTTAAGACCCACTTCAAGAACTGCAACAACCTGGACTCAATTCAAGCCCCAAACTAAATCAGGGGACTTGTGCAGCCCTAAGTTTAATTAGGATTTTAATTAATGCATGTGTGGAGCGGCAGGAAACAATCACTGACCAGACGCACAGGTTACATGGCCACATTCATCCCCATTATGGTGAAGTATGTATTATATTTCTGTTTATTACAATTATTTCTAAATCTGTGCCTCTACATATACATTTCTGTATGCTAATTTTATGCAAATCTGTATCCTCCGTTTTGGTGACGCATTTCCTGGTTTGGCTGATGCATACATGGGCACCTTGCCTGTGGGCCATGAACCTGGTGGAGAACCTGGTGGAGTCTGCTAGGTCATCAACAGAGCCAGGCAAAATTTGGAGCTTCCTTTCTTTGTTGGTTTAAAATATTTATTGCCCACTCTTCATTACAACAGCAATCCGAGAACAACAAACCGTCCAATTTTTTCAGGTCAAAAACCAGGGTGTGTGTCTTCCAGGAAGTGCTCCCAGCATAGCTGTCAAGTGTCCCTTATTTGAAGGGACAGTCCCTTATTCCAGTGCCATGTCCCGCTGCTGTCCCTTATTGATGGATGTCCCTTAAATGTCCCTTAAATGATGTCCCTTAAATTTCAAAGGAAGCAGCTCCTCTCCCTCCCTCCCTGTCGGCCAGGGAGGAGGGAAGCTCCAACTGTGTTGCTTGGCTGTGTTGCTCACCCAATAAGGAGTCTAAGAACGACTGGGGGGTGGAGCTTGCATGCCTTGTGTGTGGCTAGTTAATGCAAGCTGAGGGGGTTTTTGAATGCTGGACGTCATTTTGTTGCATGTGCTGCTGCAAACTTTGCAGTGCAAAGCCAGGCCGGAGAGCCATCTTAAGTTGAGGCTGCATAGGCCTTGTGGTGCATGTGATTCAGATTCTATTCAGTTGAACCTCTGGTTACAAAGTTGGTTGGACAGTATTCTCGAAGCTACCAGCATGAGTTTGACCAGACTGCAGGAGGACAGGAAGACTGGAGTGCCTGGAACAGGTGAAGCTGCAGGTCCCTTATTTTGGCTGCTGGTCCCTTATTTTCAAATTTGTAAGTTGACAGCTATGGCTCCCAGGTGAGTCACGTGACCTGTGCTGCAACCTTGCAGTGAAAAATGCATTTTGTTCAGGGGGCGGTCCTGCATGGTAGCCAAAAACACATGTTTTTGGATGCTGCATGAGATCACAGCCCTGGAAAAGTGCTTTGGGGGGGACAGAACCAGAGTGCAGCACAAGATGACAGCACTCAAAATGGCCGCCATAATCTCACAGGCTTTCCCATTTTTTCCGGGACACTTGGCAGGTATGGAACAAGTTACATAAAAGGTGAAAGTACACATATATAATAAAATGGTAGCCAAATCACCCTCACGGTGGGTTTCTGGATAGCACCCAGAAACAGAGATCTGTTGGCTGTGGCACCACCAAGAAAGAATTGCCCACAGAGAGACCACTATATGAAAGAAGGTGCTCCTTCAAGGAGCAAGACCCTGATTTATACAGATCCTTATAAGGGCTTATCCACACTCAGCTTTAGCCCCACTCTTTCCAAGCACACGGCTGCACATTAAAGTTCTGTGTCTGAGAAGTTTGGGGAGAGGGGTTGCCCCTGAGCTTTCTTTGCGAAAACCTGTTTTTTAGAGCTCAGTCAGAGCAAACGTTAATTTGGGTTAATGTGACGTTTGCTCCGATTGAGCACTAGAGAGCAGGTTTCTGTGGGGGAAGCTCTAGCGGGGGGAAGGGCACTCAGACACAGAGATTTAAAGTGCAGAGCTGGAATAAGGTAAGTGTGGAAAAGCCCTTCAGTCAACCTTGGATGTGACTCAACAGCAAATCAGCAGCCAGTGCAGTTTAAAATTTTGCTGGCTTCCCTCTAAAATACCAGGCACCACATATGTGAATGAGAGGCCTATCAATGGCTATTCTTGTGTTAGATAAGCAAAACGTCCTTCAGCTCTACCTGGTTGGCTTCTGTGAATGGCAGAAAGGATCTTTTGATGTTTTGATGTCACTATTGGATGAAGCATGGCTTCAATAGTTAGTGCAGTAAAAAAAAAAAGTAATGGACAGGGTGGTGGTTGAGAAAGAGGAGGAGGTTTGAGGGCGCAGGGAAGTTGTCACTGTGTAAATGCAACAACAAGGGCGCCATATTGGCTCCACCCCTCCTGCCGCCTTGCCCCTCCCATTCTCCCTTCCGGTAAGCAGCAGTGGTTCAGCCATTGAGAGGTCAAGTAAGTGCCTACATCATCTGCTCCTGGTAAAAATGCCAACTGCTTAGTCAAACATACACAAAATCTAGGAAGGAGTCCAGAGGAAGTACATCAGGCAAGATGTGGATAGCTTTCCAAAAAAGTGTCACTTGGAAAAATTCCTAAAAGGTTCCACTTCTTTGTTCCTCCACAGGGAGACCACCTCACACTTTAAGGATTGTTGGAAACATCTCCCACTTCCAGGCAGGCACACACACTTGCCCTAAAATCCAAAAGCCACTCCCGTTGACCCCAAATTGCGCAGTGACAAGCATGCACCACAATTTTAAAAAACGCTCCTTGTGTTTTGCAATTGTGGCCGCTGCTCAGCTTCCATGGAGTGTACTAACCATCTCATATCTGCAAAACCACAAAAGACGTTTTAAAAAAAATAAATTATATTTTTTTTTTGGTCCTGGAAGATGGGGGCCGATTTCACCCAAAAAGAAAGCAGCTCCTCCCAATGAATAAATCAATAAATCAAATAACTAAATAATATAGGAATCACTAATCAAGCAGAAGGACTTTAGCTCGGTGGCACAGCTTATGCTTTGCATGAAGAAGATCCCAGGTTCAGGAAGAGGTGGGAGGGACCCTTATCTGAAGCCCCAGAGAGCAACTATGAGTCTGTGCTGATCTAGATAGACCAGTGGTCTGATTTGCTACAAGGTCCCCAACCTTGTTAGCTGTATATTTTACAAAGAGGGTAGGCTAGCCATGTATTTATTTATTTTTGCATTTACCTACAAAGCTCTAAGAAGTGCACTTGAATGGTGATGATTCAAATGATGAGGCGCTCTTCACCCTGATAGTTGCTATGAGACTTGATTTCAGAGACTCTGCCCGGCACATCTGGGCTCATAGTGCAAGGCACAGGGCAAACAGAGAGTAAATGGCCAACCTTTTCCCCAGCACGCTCATCTCTTTTCTAAGTATTCAACTTCTTATCTGTTGACAGAAATAGTTAATGATTATAGACCAGGTCAGTCTGACCCACACAATCTTCCCAGAGCATTTGGGAGTACGCCATGTTTCACGGACCCACAGGAATGCAAAATGCATCTAGAAAAGCGTTTTAAGGTAATGCAAGTGGCCGGGTGAGCCAGGAGGACCCTTATGTGGCAGGGGAAACGGCTATAGCCCTTCAGACTGCAGGTGAGACCTCATACCCCACCAGGATGGATCTGGAGGACAGGGGCAATTGCGAGAAGACCCTCAGCTTGGCTGGAATGTAGGGCCATAATGAGGCTCCTTCTCTCCCAGAATGGTCTTACTCAGAGGGCATTCCACCTGGTCACTGTAATATTCACAAGTGGGCTCTGGAACCATGTTTTGCAGTGTGGGTTGTTCCTCGTTGCTAGCTGTGCATTTTTCCAGAAAGCTTGCCATACCCTCCAACATTCCTCAGGTGAAAACAGGGACATTGGTCCGCTCGTGCCCAGCTGACCCTATTTTCTTGCCATTGTCCCCCACCCACCCACCACAGAGCATTTCCTATCAGAAAAAGTGCCGCCACTACTTCACCAACGGGACACAGCACAACACCCCTTCCACCGTGTTGAGAAAACCCCTTAATCCCGATTTTATTTTATTCTTTGGTAGATTGACAAAAAAGAAAAACACGCAGCAATAAATACATTTTAGAAAGGGGCGAGATGAGATGCAGATGCACAAATATGTACTCTTTGCGATCCTCTCCTCTTTCCCTTTCTTCGTGACCAGGGTGGGCCTGCCCTCTGCCTGCCCCTCGGAAATGGTATGTCACTCAAGGCTGGGCCTCAGCACCAGCAACCTCTCTTTCTCCTTGCCTGCTCTCCAGCAGCTGCTACAAGCTCAAGGGAGGAGGCCGACAGCAGTGGCCATGGAGAGGCAACAGGATGCTCCTTTGCAACCGCCACCATTGGTCGGGACAAGCGCTGTCTCATCCTCCTCCCTGAGCTGGGCAGTGGCAGCACTGGCAGGGAAAATGGGGGCATTCTGGGATCCAAGCTGGGATAGCTTTCAGAATTCTAGGACTGCACCTGGAAAATCAGGACACTTGGAGGCTATGAGCTGCACACCACCAGTTCCCTCCCTCCTTCTAGCTTTCCATAGTGGGGGTTCCCATAAACCCCTCTAAAGTGTAGATGGGTGAATCATGACTCAGAGTTTAAGGGCCAATGTTGTTGTTGTTTAGTCGTGTCTGACTCTTCATGACCCCATGGACCAGAGCACGCCAGGCACTCCTGTCTTCCACTGCCTCCCGCAGTTTGGTCAAACTCATGCTGGTAGCTTCAAGAACACTACCCAACCATCTCATCCTCTGTCATCCCCTTCTCCTTGTGCTCTCTATCTTTCCCAACATCAGGGTCTTTTCCAGGGAGTCCTCTCTTCTCATGAAGTGGCCAAAGTATTGGAGCCTCAGCTTCTTCCAGTGAGCACTCGGGGCTAATTTCCTTCAGAATGGATAGGTTTGATCTTCCTGCTGTCCATGAGACTCTCAAGAGTCTCCTCCAGCACCATAATTCAAAAGCATCAATTCTTCGGCGATCAGCCTTCTTTATGGTCCAGCTCTCACTTCCATACATCACTACTGGGAGAACCATAGCTTTAACTATATATCCCCTTCATGGATCACTGCCTTGCCGTGGCGACCTGGAGGAGGAACCGGCAAGCCACTCCAGTATCCCTGTCAAGAAAACTCCATGGACAAAGACAACAGGCATATAAAAGTTATGACGCTGGAAGATAAGCCCCTCAGGTCAGAAGGCGTCCAACATTCTACTGAGGAAGAGCGGAGGACAAGTACAAGTAGATGCAGAGCTGATGAAGCAGCTGGGCCAAAGCCAAAAGGTCCCTCAGTTGCGGATATGCCTGGAAGCGAAAGGAAAGTCCAATGCTGTAAAGAAAGGGCCAATGGCAGAGGCCCAAATCCTGAGATGTTCTGTGATTGGGTGTCATGTATCAAATCGGAACACAGGGGCTCAGAATCCTTAGTCCAGACTGAAGCTCAGGCAAACATTGACCCCTGAATACACAACACCCTCCATGTGCCAAAGGAATGCATGGTTGCAGGGTCATGCCATTCAGACCTGCCACCAAGGGTACTAACCGCATCTGCCACCACTGCCACATTCCCCTGATGTCCAGGCACTCCATGGATGTTGGAGCGGAATAGTACAGATGTTCTCTGGTGCAGCTTTGAGGTCTCCTTATGAGGAAGAACCCTGACTGGGCCTAGGAAATGCAGCTATCCCCTGTCCTACACTGCAAATATAAAACCATCACAACATCGAGTGGGCTCCTTCCTCATCGTGTGCTGTTTTTGTTCATTTCACAGTTTTTTACACTGGGGAGAATTGAAAGATTCTCCCACGATCTGACGATCGGCAGAGGTTGTGTGTGTTGGCATTTGCCCGCCAAACCTTTGCCTGCAGGCCTGCAGGAGTTTTGTAGCATGGATAGGGCCTGGATATGCATATAAACTCATGCACAATCAGAAGGATCTCTACCACCATTAAATTTATCATTCCGGTAAAGAGCAAACAAACAGTTTTTCTACAAAAACCTGTTTGAGCTTCCCCCTCCCTCATCCCCTCTCCTTAACTGAACCAACCACAATTATTTTTCTGGCGAATGTTGTCAAGACAAGATAGGACATGCTATTTCCTGCCAAGACCTGGTCTTCTTCAAAAAAATTATTTTGTTTGTTAATAATGTGGTTTAGATGGGGAAGATTAGGGCTGAGTGAGGCATCTCAGATAAAAGATGACAATGAAACGACCAAACCTCCGCCCAAAATTTCAATCAAATTTCCTCAGCTTCAAACGGGATTAAGTTCACTTTTCCTGATTGTTTGTTTATTGTACAATGAAGATTTCCCTCGGAGATATATGAGTATTTTATTAGTTAATGTTTGTGAAGTGCTTTCAAGCGGTGTGATAGCACTAAAAACCCTGTGGTTTGAAAGCATTATCCCTTTAGTGCCGTAACAGAGTTGTGGTTCGAGTCTATTTTATAAACGAAAGAAATATGCCTGCCAGTATATCTGTTAACAACACTGAAATGAATAATCCACTTACATCTTATATTTGGGTAATAAGAGTCAGTTTTTGAACTTCACACGTTATTCACAGCACCACCCAGTCCCTGTAGAGCTTTAGACCTAAAAGCAGATTAAATTTGGTGAGAAAATCTCCTACAGCAGAATGATCTCCTACAGCAGAAAATCTCCCACAGCAGAATGATCTCCCACCTTGAGACCAGCAAGCATAGCCTCTACCTGCACGAATCTTTAGTGAGCCTCTGTCAGTGTAAACAGTACTGGGAAAGGTGGTTGTTGCATGAAATTAGTCCCAACTGACTCTGCCTTCATAAATTGTAATAGCTCCCACACAAGAGCTATTTGGTGTGGGCTGTGGCTGGCTAGAGATTGCATTTACTGGCAATGGTGTAACTGAAAATCCTGAAGTGAAGATGCTCACCAGGACAGCATGCATAGCCACACCCCTCAGGCAAGTCATGATGCCCTCAGGCTTGACGCCCCCAGAGTAGAGCCTGGAGGTTGTGGACTCTCCTTCCTTGGAGGTGTTTAAGCAGAGGTTGGATGGCCATCTGTCGTGGATGCTTTAGCTGAGATTCCTGCACTTCAGGGGGTTGGACCAGATGACCCCCCAGGGTCCCTTCCAGCTTTCAGATTCTATGATTCTATTCAATTTGGGTTCCTGATTGTGGGGAGCATTGCGAGTCCGTTCAGGTGAATGTGCGCACAAGTTAACTAGTTTCTGGAAACTGTGGGTTGGGAGAAAGCTTTTGTGCTTGGGTCCTTCACAGAGGAGAAGGCTATCAACAGCTGCCAGAATTTCCTTTTTTATATATGTATATACATTTTAATTGATTTTTTAACATATCAGTTCCAACAGTCATACAACATAACTTCTCATCTTATACAATAGTTTAGACTTTCATCAGCACCTCTGATGATTTCCCATTCTTTATCACTAATTCTGCATTTCTTAATTTCTATATTACATTTAATTGTCCTTAACTAATAATTCTTTCATAGTCTTTCTTGCAATGTTTCCAATAATCCACCTTACAAAACTTCTTGCAGTCCTACTAGCGTAATCTGTTCATCACAATTACTTTTCAAATAGTTCATATATTTACTCCAGTCTTCTAAGAATCTCTGATCCTGCAGGTTTCGAATCCTTCCTGTTAATTTATCTAGTCCATCAACTTCATCCTCCATTCTCCTTCATTCTCCATTGATAGTCCATCAACTTCATCCTCCGTTCTTCTTTCGTCAGTAGTTCTTCTTGTTTCCATTTTTGTCCCAATAATATTCTTGCTGGTTCGGCCAGAATTTCCATAAAGGGGCTAGAATATGGCACAATGACTATGTCCTACCTCCACAGTCAAAGGGAGCACGTATGATTGCTGGGAACTGCAGGTGGGCAGAGTGCTGTTGTGTTCACATCCAGCTTCCAGGCTTCTCACGGGCATCTGATTGGCCACTGTGAGAACAGGATGCTAGACTAGATGGGACATTGGCCTGATCCAGTGGACTCGCCTTATGTTCATAAACCCCTTTTAGATCTTGCTGCTCAATGTTCCAGGGAGGGAGGAGCACACTCAGTGCTTACAATTTTGCAATGCCTGCATGGGGCTATAGTAGCAGGTTCCCCAGTCATGTCATATGAAGCTGCCTAAGGCACATCAAACATACTATTTCACATCCATCAAGAGGCAAGGACGTTCAGACATCAAAATTAGCTCAAATTGGTTCTACTTTTAGCTAGAGGAGTACTAACTTGGAGCGAGGTTGATGTTGCAATGGGTGAAACAGGCCATCTCTTCCGGAGTAATTGGGTCTGCTGTTGTTCTTCATTTTGTGGCTTTTCCTTTCAGCAGAAAAGCAAATGGGGAAACGGTGAGATTAAGAAGGGGTTTGAGGCAATGTGTTTGGCCTGAACTCATCCAGAAAACTTGCTTTGTGTTTGCTTGTTGTTTCCCCTCGCCTGAAACAGTTTGCATGCCAGACATTCCCAGCGTCAATTTTTGCGCCAGGTTTATATTTAGTACTACAAGCGATGGCTTATTTTAGCAATATGAATGATGCTAGCTGCTATTCATTCCACAAGTCAGCACAAGGGGATGGTGTGTTTTTGGCTTGGGATTCAGTTAAAATTCCTGATTGTCTGTCTTTTAGCCAAATGCATGCGAAAATGCGGGTTCCAAACAACTTCAGCCTAGCACTTCTGCATCCTGTTGGTTTTGGTGGGAGAATTAAGCACCCGGATCCCCCAACATATCACAGATAAAAACTGTGACCTCTGGAGATTAAAACCTATCACAGAGCCTAGGACTTGCCAATCAGAAGGTTGGCGGTTCAAATCCCCGCGACGGGGTGAGCTCCCGTTGCTTGGTCCCTGCTCCTGCCAACCTAGCAGTTTGAAAGCACGTCAAAGTGCAAGTAGATAAGTAGGTACTGCTCCGGCGGGAAGGTAAACGGCATTTCCATGCGCTGCTCTGGTTCACCAGAAGCGGTTTAGTCATGCTGGCCACATGACCCGGAAGTTGTACGCTGGCTCCCTCGGCCAGTAGAGTGAGATGAGCACTGCAACCCCAGAGTCAGCCACGACTGGACCTAATGGTCAGGGGTCCCTTTACCTTTTACCAAATAATACTCGATGGAAGCAAGTTGTCTGTTAAACTTGAAATGTCTATTCAATCTTGATTTTTGAATTAAGGCTGCACATACATGTTTAAAGCACGATTTCCTCCAATGAATCCTCTTTCTTTACCCCTCACAGACGTTTTCCATCGGTGGATTTTTAACATTAATGGCCACAAAAAGCTCAGCTGAGATCAAATAAGTGTTGGAAATGTAAAAAAGAAAGAAGGTTCTTTTTATCATATGAGGTGGTCTTGTAGTAAGGTTAAAGCTCACTGGGAAATGATATATGATGAATTGAAAAAGATGTTTAAAATAATGTTTGTAAAAAAACAAACAAATCCAGAAGCTTTCCTTTTGGGAATTATAGGGACAGAACTTCCCAAACTATAAAGAAAGTTATTCATGTATGTGACTACAGCGGCAAGAATGTTACTTGCCCAAAAAGGAAACAAGAAGAAGTCCCAGCAAAATAAGAATGGATACAAAAACCTATGGAATATGCAGAAATGGCGAAACTTGCCGGAAAAATAAGAAATCAAAATAACAAACTTTTTAATAAAAGAATGGAAATAGTTTGTTGAATATTTACAGATAAACTGTAAACAGATAAGAACATTGGCAGGATTATTGTAATAACCTGCAGTTTTATAAGAGTATATATCTAAAGTAGATAAATAAATAAATGAGTAAGTTAAGTTAATTTGGAATATGCAGAAAATATAAAATAAATTTAAGGAACTGCAGCAAGAAGGGGAAGGAAGTCGAGTTTCAAAATGTTAAAATGATTGTAAAATTATTGAAATTTATAAAATTGAAAATCATAAGTGAATAAAAAAAAAACCAAATGGAAAGTGATTGACTTTATGGGACTGGCAGAAATGACCGGCAGAATCCGCGACCAAGAGAAAGAGACTGTGGAAGAAGATTGGAAGAAGTTTAAAATATATCTTAAGAGTTACTATAAAATTGAGGAGTGCTAAAATGCTGAGGGAGAGGAAGACGTAGAATTGCAGCGGTAAATTGTGTTAAGTTAGGGTGAAATTGAAAAGGAGAATGAATTTATATTTAATTGGCTAAGAAGGGTTGCTGAACAATTGTTTAAAATAAAGGATGCAAAAAGGGGAAGGCATGGGGAAGTCCGGGAAAAGAGGCTTATGGAAATAAGGTAAAGAAAGTATGATTTTTTATGTTTGTTTTTATGTTGTTTTTGTGTTTGTTAAAAAATTAATAAAAATTTTATTAAAAAAAAAAAAACCAAATGGCTCAGATGAGCGTACATTTTTTCAGTTGAAGTATGTTAAAAATCCCAACAGAACAACTATGCAACAAGGCCGGCTGCATGCCTTACCTCTACTCTAAGTATAGAGGGCAGGTGTGTTATGTAAGATCTGAGGGTCTGATTAAAGACTTTGCAATAAGAAAAAGCAGGAGAAAAATTTTCAAATATAGATAAAGTGGAAGTATGCAAAAATAAACATTATTTTCCGTATCAGCTGTGTATGGTAGCCTACCAGAGACTATATCTCTACCCACCTCTGCAAAAACAGGGGGGTTGTTGAGCACTTGGCAGGACACACAGATGGTCGGTGGGCTACGTTTAGGATTTCAAAGCGGCTTTGGATTGCAACCTAGATGGGTAATTTGTTTTTGTGTTGCAATTAAAATTGAAATTGAAATGCAAGCTTTTGCTCTAATTTAATTTGCATTGTGGAAATAAACTCACACCAGGTGGATTGTACTTGTAGCTAAATTATTAAACGCATCAAACCTTGACACCGTTTATCTGCCAGTCTGTCATCAGCCAGCATTTACCTGCCACTATGTAACAAGGAGGTGCTGCTACATGATTAAGGAGGTCTTACTTAACAGAACTAATTAGATGTGTCCAAAGGGCAATGAAAGAGCATTTGGAGCCGAGAGAGAATCAAGGGGGGGCGGGGGGGGGGGGAGAAAGCAGTATCAACAATCATTTAACTGATATCACCACTAGATGTGTTGTCAGCCTCTGGTTACTAAAAGCAAATGTTTGAAAACAACAACTTCAAATTTACAAGAGGAGGCGGTTATACATTCTCAGCGGTTCCTGAAACCAATACAGTGGTACCTCGGGTTACATACGCTTCAGGTTACATACGCTTCAGGTTAGAGACTCCGCTAACCCAGAAATAGTGCTTCAGGTTAAGAACTTTGCTTTAGGATGAGAACAGAAATTGTGTTCTGGCGACATAGCAGCAGCAGGAGGCCCCATTAGCTAAAGTGGTGCTTCAGGTTAAGAATAGTTTCAGGTTAAGAACGGACCTCCGGAACGAATTAAGTACTTAACCTGAGGTACCACTGTAGTCTCATTCTGATCTTTTCTTAGGATGGACATATGCACTGCCAGAAAAAGAGGAAATACATTGCACACAAATCCCAAAACAAAGTGCAGATTTACATGAAAATGCATATGCTTATTTATAGGGGTGGATGCATATTTTGAAATAATTACTATAATTTAAACAGGAAAGTTGTCAAGACTGGTGACATTTCTGGGGGGTGGTCTGCACATTCCAAACTTTAGATTGGCCTGCATAGCTGCAATCCTATGCACATTTACTTGGGAGTCAGCCCTGTTGAGTTCCATGTGACACATCTAAGTAAATGTGCATAGGATCAGGCTGCAAGAAGCCACCAAAACACTTGCTATGAGAAGAGGCACCAAAAAGCAGCGGTCAATCATGGCATCTGGTCTCTCGGTGCAACCTCCTTCGGCCAGTGCTGCATGGAGTTCTGCCTACTTCCTCCTTCTTGTTCCTAGATTTCAAAAAGGACACATTTTCCTGTGACATCACACACCCCTCTTGTTACCTTGGCAACCTCCCAAATCTCCTGTCTCTGCCTACTCCTTGGAAGGGGGGGGGGATAGCTTTTTGCATCGCCAATGGCCCTCAATGGCCCAGTACAGGGGTACCTCAGGTTACAGACGCTTCAGGTTACAGACTCCGCTAACCCAGAAATAGTACCTCGGGTTAAGAACTTTGCTTCAGGATGAGAACAGAAATCGTGCAGCGGCGGCGCAGCAGCAGCAGGAGACCCCATTAGCTAAAGTGATACCTTAGGTTAAGAACAGTTTCAGGTTAAGAACAGACCTCCAGAACGAATTAAGTTCTTAACCCGAGGTACCACTGTACTTGGTTCCCCATTGTTTTTCTACACTTCTGCACTTAGCAAGCCTGGCCAGGCTGGTTTGCATAAGCTAACCCAGGCACTTCTTACCCAGGTTCTTGGTTCTTACATTCCAGGTTCCTATGCAATATTTTTCTTTACAGCATTGGACTTTCCTTTCGCTTCCAGGCATATCCGCAACTGAGCGACTTTTCGGCTTTGGCACAGCCGCTTCATCAGCTCTGAATCTACTTGTACTTGTCCTCCGCTCTTCCTCAGTAGCATGTTGGACACCTTCCGACCTGAGGGGCTCATCTTCTAGCATCATAACTTTTATATGCCTGTTGTCTTTGTCCATGGAATTTTCTTGGCAGGGATACTGGAGTGGCTTGCCAATTCCTGCTCCAGGTGGATCACGTTTGGCGAAAACTCTCCACTATGACCTGTCCATCTTGGGTGCCCTGCTTGGCATAGTTCATAGCTTCTCTGAATTATTCAAGCCCCTTCGCCCTGGCAAGGCAGTGATCCATGAAGGGGATCTAAATGCTACCATTTCTTAATTTCTAGCACTAACTCTGGTACCCTAGATCTATGGCAGTATTTGGAGGGCTAACGTCACTTCTTCCCCTTCCTGATTTTTCTTCTTTTAAACAAACAAACAAACCATCAGCTCACGAGCTTTTCTGCAGAAAACACCCACCTATAGCACAAGGGTAATGACAGACTTGTGAGTTGGCAGCCCTGTGATCTGCCCACACACACTTGGTTCCTCGTTGTGGACGTTGTGCAGACTAGTTGACCTTCTTTGCACATCAGGCAGCTCAGAAATGGGTTCTCACCAAAAGCAAGCTCTAGGATTGCAAATCTTTAGGGTGTGCATCCTTTCCCACCCTGGTGCTTTCCAGATGTTTTGAACCCATCAGCATTCAGAGACACCAAAGACCCAAAGGTCATCCAGTCTAATCTTCTGAATTAAAGCAGAAAACTCCCTCTCCAAGCAACCTTTTGACCTACGGCACCCAGTGTACAGAACCGCACAAGCAGAAATTGGGATAACCAGTAGCTATACATGTGGGAGGCAAAGGTGCTGTCTGTCTGATACTGGCACCATTGCTGCTGACCTGGACAGGGCTTGGGTGGGGCTCTGCAGTTGCACCAGAAAGACTGCTGTTGCCAATGCAGCACTCCCACCAGTGCAGCCCCCTGGCACGACCCACTGCCACCCTGCCCCATGCAGCAAAATAGCAGCAACACCAGTGTCAAGAGAGCAGATCTGCTAGGGAGTGTCATTGTAGGAGAAAAAGCTTAATTCTTGCACATTTCTTCAGCAAGGGTCGTAAAAATATGGTTTTTGGGATGGTGAATGCAAATCCGCTATTATTTTTTGGGACTGGGCAGCTTAAGTCTATGTTTGATGAAGTGGCTTTTGGAAAAGCAAATAATTTTAATTGCATCCTCTGAAAACATCAGGTGCAGGCAACTCCTGTTTTAGGTGCAACTGATATCTGTGCAATCATGCACATGCGCCGAATCCGAAAGTGACCCAGAAACGTCTTAAAGACATCACTAAAACGTCACTAAAAGGGCGGAACGGGGGCTGGGCAGAACAGAGTGTTTGCAGGCTTTTTCCCTGGGTTTCCAATTTCACCTGATTTTATGCAAATGTGCAATGACCCAGAACGCAATCCCTATGCGAATGGGTTTGCCTGTAATGCTTAATACTACTACTAATAATAATAATAACACAGGGTGAGTGCTTTAAAAGAGGCCCTGTGGATACAGAGTACACATGTTCCACGGGGCCTCTTTTAAAAGACTCACCCTGTAATAATAATAACTGCAAGTACTTGGCAATCAATTTTAATGATTTCTGTGCAATTTTACACACATTTTGCTTACCAAGAAGAACAAAATTATATTAATTTAACCATAACATCTTTCAAACTCCCAAGTCACGTTACAATTTTTTAGCACCCCTCATTTGGGGAGTTTGAAAAGTTGAAAAATTCAACGCGCCTTAGCAGCTCTGCAGCTGCACCCCACTGCATTTGCTGCTACCCACGTACAGCATGTCTAAAATGTGCCCATATGGTACTGCAGATGTTGTTGGACTACAATTCCCATCTGCCCTGGCAAGCATGGCCCATGGTCAGGGATGATGGGAGTTGCAGTTCAGCAACATCTGGAGGGCCAAAGGTTCCCAATGCCTGTGGTATGACAAGGCGCACTGTACAAGTTTAGCAGTACCTCTTAAATGAAAAAGCAAGAGGGGCCTACCTCCCTTGTCAAAGTTTATCAATAAGGCTGAGCTGCGGGAAATAAGGCGATATCTTGCTCCTGATTCACCAATGCACGTGCATCATTGCATTGTGCACCATTTGATTCTATGAATTGAGTATCGCAATGAAGGTGTGGTAAGGAGGCATGAAATCTCCTGTCTGTGGTGCAATATTTGTGATAGCTCGGTTCACGATTGTTCACTCACACATAAAAACCAAGACCTGGAATTGGCTCAAACATGCATGCCCTTCACTTGAAGGCTCAACACTTCATTATTGTCATTTGTAAAGTGATTTCACTGAAAACTGTGGCAATAAGAAACTTTTGCTCCATTGTATTTTTATAGGTCTCGCGATTACAAAACAAACGTGCAAAACCAGGTTGTTGGCCCTCTTTCCCAGCCAGTGTATCATCCATTTGCTTTCATCCAGAACAGACCCAACGTCAGAAAGCTAACTCAACTAAAAATATTGCAATTGAGGCAATGCAAAATGGGTGACAGTTTCAACTTTGGTGTGTTAGATCAGAGATTGCCTGTTCACATATGCCTGTTGTCACTTGATATTGCAATCATCAGAGGCGGGTCAATTCACACATCTAGAGAGAGAGCCAGAGTGGCTAGTGTTGAACCGTGGAACCTGTCTCCTGTGACATCTGGGTTCAAATCCCCACTCAGCTCTGAAGCTCACTGGGTGACCTTGGGGCAGTCCCTGTCTTTCAGCCTAACCTACCTCACAGGTTTGTTGTGAGAATAAAGTGGGGAGGGGGAGGGTGCCACCTTGATCTGCTTGGAGGAAACGTGAGATATATATGTAATAATGATTTAAAAAAAAAAAAAACGCAGAGCAGGCTACTTGATTTCTCAACACTTGAGTCTTGTACGCTTGATGACAGGCAGCTGAGGATCAAACTATGCATGAATGTGGAAGAACCAGGATTGAATCCGTTAATTATTATTATTTTTCAGCTGCAATGAAATGCAGCTGTGGAGCCTCTATCTCTCCTCCAGTGGTACAAACAGCAGCTGGAAGGAAATGACACATATGCGAAGAATTAAACAACCCTTCTCCTGCTGTGATCAGATTTGCAGTTGCACCCTCATCCGCTGCAGTATTTCTCTGTTTTGTTTAAGGAAGGTTTGAAACTGAATCACAAGTCTCCCATGTAATGTGCAGTTTGGCCCTGAATGCATGGCATCATGACTTCTTTGAAAAGCGTTGCATCTGCAGGGCTATAGGTGGTGATTAACGGCACTAAGTCTGTGATGGCTCATTCATGCCAGCTGATCGTCACTTGATGTTGTAGTCGTGATGAACATGCATGTGTAGACCAGCCCAAAGAGACCCATGAATGACCATTTATGGGTCAAACTGGACAATGCTTCTTTCCTATTTGCCCCACCTATGTGGAGAAAACCAGGGAGCAAGCTTCCCCTTGATTCCTCTGGGCCATAGTGCTTGAATCTGACCGATGCTCATGAAACCCGTTCCCAGACTATGTGCCCAATGATCAGGTTCCATCTGGGAAATATACAACACCAAATCAGCTTACAAGCGTAGGATGTAACTGTTGCAAACTGTGTTATTTATTCGTTGTGAACCCTGTGAGGTAGGTCGGGTTGATAGATAGTGGCTGAGCTCAGGTCACCCAGAATAACATTCCCTAATATGTGGCTGAGTAGGGTGGCGCTGTGGGTTAAACCACGATCAGAAGGTCGGCGGTTCAAATCCCCACGACGGGGTGAGCTCCCGCTGCTCGGTCCCTGCTCCTGCCAAACTAGCAGTTCGAAAGCACGTCCAAGTGCAAGTAGATAAATACCTGCGGGAAGGTAAACGGCATTTCCGTGCGCTGCTGTGGTTCGTCAGAAGCGGCTTAGTCATGCTGGCCACATGACCCAGAAGCTGTATGCCAGCTGCCTCGGCCAATAAAGCGAGATGAGCACCACAACCCCAGAGTCGGTCATGACTGGACCTTCGGGTCAGGGGTCCCTTTACCCCTAGGGATTTGAACCTGCATCTTCAGTCCCCATCCGTCCTTCTCAACACAACACCACACGGGTTCACCAGTCTTACAGCCTTCAACTATATGTGCAATGCTTATTGTTACTTGGATTGCAAGGGGAAGTTTATCAGATAAATCTTTCCCCCTGCCCTCTCCAGACTGTGACCTTCCCCACAGAAAATTCACAGAGAGAGAGAGAGTGCAAATATTATTGCTAACAACAATAATAGTAAACATAACTGCACAATGTGTAGTTTGACCCTCGATAGCCAAAGATGCTGGAAACTGGAGTTGGGAAACATTAGCTCCCCCTCTGTGAATATTAGGGGTGGAGAACGCCTGGCTCAGAAGCCAAATGCAGACCCCCAGGCCTCTGTACTTGGTCCTCAGGACTCTCTACAGGCTACACCCCCTCTTACAGGCCACACCCTCCTTGAGTCCTTTTCCTTGGCTTGGAATGTGCGCATAAACAGAAGTGGTTGGTGGTCCGGTGGTGCTTTCTTCACCTGTCACCTGCATTACTGTGGGATACTTGGGGGGAGGGAAGAAGGCGATGCTAAGGTCAGTGCAGCACAAACAGTTCCTGATTGGCTCTGCCACTGCGTTTGCACCACACTGACCTCACCACCCCCTCAACCCTCCCGCAGTCCCTCCTGGTGCACCACACTGAAGCCGGCGATGGGAAATCAGGCAAGCTCCACTGCCCCACCCAGTGATCACTGGCTGCTTGTAAAATGCGATAATGCCTCTTGCTTGCCTGGAAGGAGAATGGAGAGGCATGTGGGTGGGTAGAAAGATCAGACTTTTGACCAGGTGGAATGACTATGGTGCAAAGGTAAGGATCATGTCCATTGCCCTGCCAGCTTTTGCATCAAGGGCCATGCAACACTGGTATGTGGCCCCTGGAAGGTTGTGCATGAGGGAATGTGGCCCTCGGGATGAAAAAGGCTCTGATAAGGTGCATAGGATCATATTTAGGATGGGGATTCATCTTAACTGCCCCAGCACGAATACAGAGTTTATTTTGCTTATATCACAAAATGTATATACCCCTGGATTGTAAATAGAATCTGTAATCAGTTTATGGAAAATAATCAATGATAATAATAATAATAATAATAATAATAATAATAATAATAATAATAATTTATGTATACCCTGCCCATCAGGCTGATAAAACATCAAACATTAAAAACTTCCCTAAACAGGGCTGCCTTCAGATGTCTTCTAAATGTCAGAGAGTTCTTTATTTCCTTGACATCTGAAGGGACCAAGAAGGCCCTCTGCCTGGTTCCCTGTAATCTCACTTCTCGCAGTGAGGGAACTGCC
Source organism: Podarcis cretensis (assembly GCF_951804945.1). Lineage (NCBI taxonomy): Eukaryota > Metazoa > Chordata > Lepidosauria > Squamata > Lacertidae > Podarcis > Podarcis cretensis. Next base: position 19,934,233 of record NC_137175.1, read on the forward strand.
AGAAGGCCCTTGGAGCTGGACCTTGGTGTCCCGGCTGAACAATGGGGTGGAGGCACACCTTCAGGAATAACTGGAATCATAGAATTATATAATCATAGAATTGTAGAGTTGGAAGGAATCCTGAGGGTCATCTAGTCCAACCCCTTGCAATGCAGGAATCTCAGCTAAAGCATCAGTGACAGATGGCTAGCCAACCTCTACTTAAAAACCTCCAAGGAAGGAGAGTCCACAACCTCCCGAGGGAGTCTGTTCCACTGCTGAACAGCTCTTACTGTCAGAAAGTTCTTCCTGATGCTTAGTCGGAATCTCCTTTCTTGTAACTTGAAGCCATTGGTTCGAGTCCAGAGCAGGAGAAAACCAGCTTGCTCCCTCTTCCATGTGACAGCCCTTGAGATATTTGAAGATGGCGATCGTATCTCCTCTCAGTCTCCTCTTTTCCAGACTAAACATACCCAGCTCCTTCAACTGTTCCTCACAAGGCTTGGTTTCCAGACCTTTGATCATCTTGGTTGCCCTCCTCTGCACACGTTCCAGCTTGTCAACATCCTTCTTGAATTGTGGTGCCCAGAATTGGACACAGTATTCCAGGTGTGGTCTGACCAAGGAAGAATAAAGTAGTAAGATGACTTCTGGGTTATGGATTTCCCCCTAACTTTCCAGGTGCTTTTCTGCCCCTGCTGAAATCCATGTTGGTGCATGCTTCGTTCTTTCCATGCACTTTTGACTTGCTTTTGATTTGCCTTCATTCTGAAACCACACATGGTGCTCCCCCATGCCTTGGGGCTGAGGACCAAGCTCAGAAACTGACCCCACTCTGTGGGCGTCAGAAGTTACTGGCGGCTCGCAGCGACTCTGCTCTCACCGGAGTCTGGCTTTATGGGCATGGCCTCGAGATGTTTCCCTCCACTTAATTAAAGAGACCGATAAGTATCTAGGTGGAGTTTGCAGATGCGTCCAGAACGAGTTAGCAGCTTAGGCTGGTTCACTGCGCCTATTGTTGAAAGCCAAGATATAATATCAGATTAGTGTGTTATATGTGCCTATTATAACTCTATGTCATCATTCTACATGACATCTTATAATTAAAGCTGGAGCTGGAAACAAAATCGTTTGACATGGGATGTGTTGCCTTAAATGCTTTTGTGGCCAGCGAGGGCTCTGGGTGTCTTGTTTTAACCCCTTGCACCACTGCGCATGTCTGCTTATCGAGAGCTCTTTTGCTCAGTCTATGTATTTCAGCACGCTTAGGAGAGGGAGAGATTTGGAGCTGGTGCACTCAGGTGAATGGGAAGAAGAAGAAGTGAGGACCAGGTGCAGCCCATTATTTCCCAGGGCAAAGCTTATCTGATAGGCGTGTGGGAGAAAGCTGGAAGGATTAAAATCATTCCACACATGGGAAGAAAAGAAAGTGTCACTGTCCTGGAAGCTTCCTTTTTCTTTTTAGTTCTCCTCGGCTGGAATATGCCCTTGAACTCCAAGAATGTTGTTTGTGTGGAGGTTAGAGAGGGGTGTGTTGGTGTGTGTGCATGTGTGTGTAAAGTAATATAACATACAGAGGTAAAATTTACATGTGCTACTCTGGCCACCTTTGCCTCTGGCCCCACCCAGCAGTGGCAGGCAACCCCTGGAGGGTTGCCCATGGGCTAAGAAGATTTCCCAACCCCTGGTATGAAGCTGCAAGAGGCCACTGCCTAGCTAAGGATACCCAAATCAGTGGGTATGCTTAGCTAGGCGGTGTAGTCAGTGCATGGATGTGGGGAGACTGCCTGGGAACTACATGTATGTTCTGCAGTCTTGGGTTCCATCAAAAAAATCTGGGAGAGAGGGGAGATGCCAGCAGAATTTAGGGATGCCAAAATTATCAATCTCTTTTTTTTAAAAAAAGGTGACAGAATGGATTGCAGAACTATCGAGGCATGTCTTTATTAGCGGCGGCCGGCAAAATACTTGCAAGGATCTTGGCAAACTGTCTCTTAACAATACCCAAGGCGACCCTTCCTGAATCCCAAAATGGTTTTAGGCCTTCTAGGGGGGCAATGGACATGATTTTCACTGCTCAAAAGCTTCAAGAAAAATGCAGAGAGCAAAACCAGCCCCTGCATCGATCAGAAGGTCGGCGGTTCAAATCCCAGTGACAGGGTGAGCTCCTGTTGCTTGGTTCCAGCTCCTGCCAACCTAGCAGTTCAAAAGCACACACACACACAAAAAGTGCAAGTAGATAAATAGGTACCACTCTGGTGGGAAGGTAAATGGCGTTTCCGGCCACTGCTCTGGTTTCAGTGTTCCGTTGTGCCAGAAGCGGCTTAGTCATGCTGGACACATGACCTGGAAAAACTGTCTGCGGACAAATGCCAGCTCCCTCGGCCTGTAAAGTGAGATGAGCGCTGCAACCCCAGAGTTGTCTGCAGCTGTCAGGGGTCCTTTACCTTTAACTTTAAGGCCTTTGACACTGTAAATTGTAATGCTTTGTGGACTGTCCTTCTGAAAACTGGCTGCCCAATTTGTGAACATCATTCGGCTCCTCCATCATAATATGACACAAATGCAAGAAAATACAAATGTAGGGAAATTAATAGATTAGGATATAAATGTAAGAAAATAAACAAATATTTGACGCATCTGGACAATTCTCCTTCCTCCTTTGGGCACCCCTGAACAGCACACTTCCACATCTGCATATGTTATATAGGGTTGCCACCTGTCCTGTATAATACAAGATTGTCCCGTATTTCAGTGTAAAATGCTATGTCCTGTATTGATACAGTTTTGTTCTGTATTTCAAGTCTTCTCTCTCTCTCTCCTTGCCAAGTTAGGGATACTCTCCAAAGCATGTATTTGAAAGCATGTGTGAAAGGTCATGTGTTTAAGCTCTCAGACATAACAGAGGCTCATTTATGGTTAGTCCAGTGTGATGAACTCTACACATGAGCAGAGATCATTACATCACATTTTCTGGGTTGAGCCTTGCATTGCAAATACGTTCTGCTGTGCTCTAATGGGCCCTGGCTCAAATGCAACAATTAATTGCAATGCTTCCCCCCCCCTTCAGATTTAGAGAAAAGGGTGTTTTGGATCAGGAATAGTTAAATGCAACTCCCCTGTTCCGTTTCTTAAATCTACCTGTGCTCTCTTCATGTAAAAGGGGAAGGAGGAATAATATGAAAAGTCACATGGCATAATGAAGAATACTGAGTAAACCCTAACAAAAATTCCATACCCTCTACATTGTGGGACATCTTCAGGAGAAGAAAAGGCTAAGGAGCAAACCCTACAAAAATCCTGAGTGCAGCCCCTAAGATGGATGGCAGGAGACACTGGGGCAGCAGATCCCAATGTGGATCTTGATTGATTGATTGATTGATTGATTGCAAATACAGTGAATGCTCAGGTTGCAAACGTGATCTGTGCGGGATGCACATTCACAATACGCAGCGTCCGCAACCCGCAGCAGCACGTCTGCGCCCATGCATGTTGTGATTCGGCGCTTCTGCGCATGTGCGACCGCCGAAACCCGGAAGTAACCCGTTCCAGTACTTCCGGGTTTCGGCGGTCTGTAACCTGAAGAAACGCAACCTGCGGCGTCTGTAACCCGAGGTATAATTGTACGTCCAAATCAAAACTTACAAACTTGAAAAAGAGAAAAGAAATTAAGAAAGAAAAACAGAAACATAAGTAAATATCATATACCGATACAGTTAAATCTTAATAAAGAAAAATGAAAATGATAAATAAAATGACATTAAGTCATTCATCATTAATCTAATACTTTACAGATCAAACACATATGTTTTAAACAATTTCCTCTTCCGTGTTATCCATTTCCCTAAGGTGGGTGGCAGGAGAGACAGGGCCAGCAGATCCCAACGTAGATCTTTATCCCCCTTGCTCCTGATACAGATCTTCACTCACCCCTTCTTCCCTGGTGGGGAGGAGGGTGCCATTTTGTGACTCACCTCAGGTGTCAAAATGTCTTGAGCCGGCCCCAGCATTCTGAGACCTTGGAGAGTCATGCTTTCTGTTCAGAAACACAGCTTGGAGTGGACAAATTATAAAGGGGAGGGGGAAGAAGGGAAGGTGATGCTGGAAAGCTATATTGTCCCCGCCCAAGATTGGTGGTTTGTTTGCTTGTTTGCTTTGGCCGGTGTATTCTGCAACACGTCACTGATGCATTATTGTTGGCATCCGTCTGTCTTGGGAGACAATGGAAGAGTGCGCCTTCAGGAGCAAAGTCAAAATTTTGGAGAGTTACAATGCCTGCTGGGGCAGCAAAGACTGATATGGGAGAGACATGTTTTATTGCAGGTGGGGCAGATGAAGACATCCAGTTTTCCTGCTACAGGTGCGCCATGGTGTTTTTTCTCTCTCTGTGCTTCTCCCAGCATTTGTGGATCTGTAGTGGATTTATGGGACGCAGGTGGCACTGTAGGTTAAAGCCTCAGCGCCTAGGGCTTGCCGATCGAAAGGTCGGCGGTTCGAATCCCTGCGGCGGGGTGCGCTCCTGCTGCTCGGTCCCAGCACCTGCCAACCTAGCAGTTCGAAAGCACCTCCGGGTGCAAGTAGATAAATAGGGACCGCTTACCAGCGGGAAGGTAAACGGCATTTCCATGTGCGGCTCTGGCTCTGGCTCTGGCCAGAGCAGCGATGTCACGCTGGCCACGTGACCCGGAAGTGTCTCCGGACAGCGCTGGCCCCTGGCCTCTTAAGTGAGATGGGCGCACAACCCCAGAGTCTGTCAAGACTGGCCTGTACGGGCAGGGGTACCTTTACCTTTACCTTTAGTGGATTTATACTGGACAGTCCACACATCATTCTGCTTTGTCAGTTCTGCAATGGGTACCCAGCGTTACTGCAAGGTTGCTACATGGAAGGGGGGGCATTCTTGCACTATAGTGTATCAAAAGCAGGACATTCCCCTTCCCCCCGCCCCCAGCTGCACATTAGTGGTATGAAAAGTTTTAATGGTAATTTTAGGTTATATGTTAGTGACTAAGTTTCAATTTATATATTTTTAAACTGTTGCTATATCTGTATTGAGAAAAGCAATGACAAACCTAGACAGCATCTTATAAAGCAGAGACATCACCTTGCCAACAAAGGTCCGTATAGTTAAAGCTATGGTTTTCCCAGTAATGATGTATGGAAGTGAGAGCTGGACCATAAAGAAGGCTGATCGCCGAAGAATTGATGCTTTTGAATTATGGTGCTGGAGGAGACTCTTGAGAGTCCCATGGACTGCAAGAAGATCAACCCTCTCCATTCTGAAGGAAATCAGCCCTGAGTGCTCACTGGAAGGACAGATCCTGAAGCTGAGGCTCCAATACTTTGGCCACCTCATGAGAAGAGAAGACTCCCTGGAAAAGACCCTGATGTTGGGAAAGATGGAGGGCACAACAGAAGGGGACGACAGAGGACGAGATGGTTGGACAGTGTTCTTGAAGCTACCAGCATGAGTTTGATCAAACTGCAGGAGGCAGTGGAAGACAGGAGTGCCTGGTGTGCTCTGGTCCATGGGATCACGAAGAGTCGGACACGACTAAACAACTAAACAACAACAATATCTGTATTGTCCCTGTTATACCTAATTGCAAATTCAAATGTATTCCTATTGTGTTTTATGACTTCCTTGATATTGTATGTGGGCTGGAACTGGTCTGTGACCGAAATAATAAAATTCATTCATTCAAAGTTGCAGGATTTCAGCAATCTACAGGACATGCACTGGTTAGAAACAAAGCCATATGTCTGCCCCAAACATTTTGCAGTCACAAGCAGTATTGAAAGTGGCAGCACATCTGATTGTCCTGATACCATCAGCACAAATAATCCTGAATGCATTTAAAAAATAAATAAATCAGGAGGGCCCTTTGCAAAAAAAGACACCCCGCACCTGTGCTTTTGAAGAGCAGGCAAGAACTTACCTAGGCTGCAAGGAGACACCAGCTCATTGCTAATGTGTTCATGGAGGGCATCAGGTCTTGCGTGCTTTCTTCTTGAGAGTGGATTCCCAGTTTAGATGGGCAGAAGATCCATTCTGCTGACTTTCAAGGTCATTTCAAGGCTTCCACATTTGAAGGGCCATCAATCTGCATTCTTGTTCTTTGAGGGAAAGCAATGCTTGCTAATACAGTGGTACCTCGGGTTACAGACGCTTCAGGTTACAGACTCCGCTAACCCAGAAATAATACCTCGGGTTAAGAACTTTGCTTCAGGATAAGAACAGAAATCGTGCTCCGGCAGTGCGGCAGCGGCAGCAGGAGGCCCCATTAGCTAAAGTGGTGCTTCAGGTTAAGAACAGTTTCAGGTTAAGAACGGACCTCCAGAAGGAATTAAGTTCTTAATCCGAGGTACCACTGTAATACAACTTGACTTTGTTGCTTGAGGGGCAGATCCACAGCATACATTCAGAGCACATTCAATGAATGGTGATAGCACATAATCTCTGGTCTGGGACCATAACCAATTGGTTCATCCATTATAGAACATGACTTCTTCAAAAGAACCATGGGAACTGTAGTTTTCCTTAACACTGTACTACAATTCCCAGCACCTTTAACAAACTACAGTTCCCAGGATTATTTTGCTGGGAAGCCATCTGCTTTGAATGTGCATTAGATGTACTTTAAATGTATGGTGTGGATCTTCCCTCATTACATGGAGCTATATTCTCTGCCACAGATATCCCCTGTTGATCCCCCTGTACTAGCATTTTTCATTCTCAGTTTACACAACCAATCAGTTGTTGGGCAAGAAGTCCAAAAAAAAGGAGCCCCACCCTTCCTGTAGCTTGAACTTCAACTTACTTGAGCATCACAAGAAAATGTTTTACGAAGACATACTTTGTCTGCTGCAGAACTAAGCTCGCTAGATAACTCAAGCAGCAGAGTCAGTTTGCATATAGCAAGAACTGATTGCTTTTGTTTTAATCCCAAACACACCAGCAGCAGCCAATGTGTTTTGCAATTTAGGTATGTTATTTTCCTGCTCTGCAAAAATGTGTTTTAAAAAACAAAACTAAGCAAAACAAAACAATGTAAAACTTGGGGCTGCCCTGCTAATTTCTCTGAGGATTAAACTGTCTCTCCTTTGCCAAGAGCTTTCTTTCAAGCCGTGTTTACTGAAACCCAATCAATCATAGTTGCCCCACTTTGTTTGATGAGTCAAGCAGAATTACAGAGAGGGTTTATTGCTATTACATGCTGTCACTGTACAGTGTATTATTAGGTACTTAATAAAACTGTGACTATTCCCACCAGCCTATGGAATGTCCTGCAGCCTAAGGGGAAGGCAACTAAGCTGGAGGGCTGACAGCAAAACTAGCAGTGTGTGCGTGCGATAACACATGAGACATTCTCATATAATTTCGGACCAAATTTTGGCCGGTCATTTCAGAACACAAACACACCACTGGGAAAAAAAAGGAAAAGAAACAAAATTACAAATCCCCCTTTTACCCAGCCTGAAGGCATATTTCAGATGGGAGCAATAGCAGCAAAGTTCATTCAGGACGCATTTTGCAAGCTACAATTGTTTCAGCCTTCAGAGATTTTGGAGGCGGCCAAAGAGCTCTGCTAGAGCATGGGTAGGCAAACTAAGGCCCAGGGACCAGATCCGGCCCAATTGCCTTCTATATCCGGCCCACGGATGGTCCGGGAATCAGCTTGTTTTTACATGAGTAGAATGTATCCTTTTATTTAAAATGCATCTCTGGGTTATTTGTGGGGCCTGCCTGGTGTTTTTACATGAGTAGAATGTGTGCTTTTATTTAAAATGCATCTCTGGGTTATTTGTGGGGCATAGGAATTTGTTCATTTCCCCTCCCCCAAAATATAGCCTGGTCCCTCACAAGGTCTGAGGGACAGTGGACCGGCCCCCTTCTGAAAAAGTTTGCTGGCCCCTGTGTTAGAGGAACACAAGTTGCGGCTTTCCTCCACTCCCATCTTGGGTGCATAGATGGTTATCAGCGGCTTAAGCTTAGGAGGTGAGTTAAATCACCATCACTGCACAGCAACTGAAGGACCTGGAGCAGCTCAGCAGCAAATGAGACAAGGTAATTTAAGGTTGCATCCAGATAGTGGGCAGCACCTAGTACGGGCCACAAATAAGCAGACAGGGTGTCCTCCTCTGCTGCCATCTCAGGACTAAATCAAGCAGCAAAGTTCACACCATGCGTTCTCGAAGAAGCACTGCTCACGCTTTTAGCCACAACAGCAAGACATCTCTTTAGGATTCTAGTTACCCAGTAAGCAATGCTGCCCAAGCCCACTCCAAACTGCTGGCCACCTCCAGTGGCCAAACAAACCATGGAAGAAAGCTATGTTCACATGTAAGTGAAAACAAACCCAAACTTTGGCTTCAGACTGTGGTTTGTTGGCAGTAAATAAATCATAGTGAAGGTGTGTTGGGCAGATGTTAACCCATGACTGAATAAACTGTAGCTTAATAAATTATGGCTTAGTGTTGTAGAAACTAGGCCAATGCTGTGCCCATTGGGTTGGTGGCTGGACTTAATAGAAAGAAGCATCACATATGCTTTCTCCAACTGGCTGATTGAGGCTGCGGGCCTCAGGCATTTGCCCAAGCCACTCACACCTCTCCCAGGCCCAGATTTGAAACTTATAACCCTGAATTTGCTTACATTCTTCTACAATAAGTGTCGAGGAGCCATTATTGATATCTCTGATGCTCTTTGGTCAATACTAGGTAAGTCATCGTTCCGATTTCAAGTGAGCTCTTCCAGCCAGTGGAGGTGGCTCTGAAGGCCACGTAGTCACAAACTCGAACAACCATCAGGGTATGGGAATGGAGTCAGTCACCATTTCCAGAAGATGATAGTGCAGGGGCAAAAGGCCAGACTGTCGCTCAGCTGGTGGGGTTTTGCCCATGATGAAACGCTCGTTACGTAAGCAGGTGATTCATGCCCTTTCCCATCTGCCCCAGCCTGTCTCCACTTCCTCAAAGTAGATGCCATGGAGCCTCAAGAATGAATGACAAGCCCTTCAAAGGGTAATTCCCACTTTGAGGCAGAAGGGATTGCGACACTCTGAAGCCGTGGATTTCTTCCCTTTGCTTTGGGTGACTTTGAAAACGATAAGTAGAATCCCAGCCTATTTTACATGGAGGGAGAGGTCCAGAAGAGTCACCGTATTTATCATTTATTTATTAAGATTACGTTTATCTCACCCTTCAGCAGACAATGCCAGGGTAGGCTACAATACAGTAAAGTCCACAATTAGGCAAGGGTCACATTCCGGGGATCAGACGTAAAGCCAAAATTGTGCATAGTCAAATTGCATTGGGTTCGATGATGGGTGGGATTGCTGAAGCTTTTTTCCTGGATGCCCGCCCCCTTTCCGCTCCCTTTTCTATTTTTTTAAACATTTGTGCCAAGCGCATAAAACACACAAGTTAAATGTGTGTAAGTTGCGGGCTTATTGTACAATTAAAAGGCAAAAACGGATGCAATACAATTTTAAAACAGTAGATAGAACACAGCACATCATTAAAATTTCAAAAAGCCCATAAACTCAATTGCATCAGCACCCAACACTAATCTTCGCTGAGGAATTGTGCCTGTGGGTTAAAGCCTCAGCGCCTAGGACTTGCCAATCGAAAGGTCGGCGGTTCGAATCCCTGCGGCGGGGTGCGCTCCCGCTGCTCGGTCCCAGCGCCTGCCAACCTAGCAGTTCGAAAGCACCTCCGGGTGCAAGTAGATAAATAGGGACCGCTTACCAGCGGGAAGGTAAACGGCGTTTCCGTGTGCGGCTCTGGCTCTGGCTCTGGCTCTGGCCAGAGCAGCGATGTCACGCTGGCCACGTGACCCGGAAGTGTCTCCGGACAGCGCTGGCCCCTGGCCTCTTGAGTGAGATGGGCGCACAACCCCAGAGTCTGTCAAGACTGGCCCGTACGGGCAGGGGTACCTTTACCTTTACCTTACTCTCCGGGTGCTTTCAGGTGACCTGTTTATTGTGCCTTCGTCCTGATTTGTTTGCAGGGAGGTTAGATGAAGCTGTCTATTTATGGAGCATGCCTTCTGATCTTGTTCACGGGGAGTTTAGATGACGTTCCCCTCAAGCAAATGCAGTTGCACGCTTTCCGGTGCGTTTCCCCAGCGCTTTCTTATTGCAAAAGGTCCTATCTTTTTGGGAAGTGGCTTTGTTGCGGTGCACCTCCAACTGTAACTGCATAACCTGAAATGGTTGGTGCATGAAGGAATCCCACCTGAAAATAGCAACCGCCTGAAACCTCCTTCTGTAAAAACCTTTCAAGGCTGTTCCCCTTCAAACTGTGGGAAGCTGATATTTGTGGAGACACCCTTCTATAAACAGCTCCCTGCATATTGTAAAGTAGCACATCAGTGGAAAGGGAATGTGAAAAGTCAAGAGAAGTGGAGCAAGAGCCGCCTTTTCACTGTTAGCTAAAGTCAGTCACTTGGCTGGACAGAACTATGCCTAATTGATCTCGCCTCCCCTTTCTCCCATTTTCCTTCCACAGCAAACAACTGGGTTGTTGTTTTTTTGATAATAACATTCAGTCTGCACATGAAAATGAGTCTGTCTGGGCCACCTCTGCTCCTGCTGAGCATAGCTTGTCTCTCCCCCCCTTTTTTAAAAAAATATTTTTTATTTGATTTTAAAAGTATAAAATTATATATAACAATACAACCATACACATCCACATTTAAAGATTCCTCCAAATCTTTGGACTTCCCACCTTGCCCTCCATGGGTCCTGTTATTAATCCTTTTCTACTGCATCTTTTTCAATAGTCCATATTTTACAGAAGTCCATTATCTCCATAGTACTTGCTACATTGAGAGTGTTAGTGCAATCCTGCTAATGTTTTCATCTGCTTACAGTGGTCTCCAAGATAAATTATACATTTCCTCCATTCTTTGTTAAAGTTTTGATCTTCTTGGTTCCTGAGCTTTCCGGTCAGTTTTGCCTTCTCAGCATAGTCCAACAGTTTAATTTGCCATTCTTCTCTGGTAGGAACTTTATCTTCTTTCCATCTCTGGGCTCATAACATCCATGCAGCTGTCATCACGTACATAAAAAGTCTTTTCTGCTCCTTTGGAATATCAGCAACTACAATTCCTAATAGGAAAGCTTCTGGGTTGTTGTTGCTTTTTATGAAAGTTACTCTAAACATTTTTTTCCAATTCATTATATATCATTTCCCAGAATGTTTTTATTACCTTACACGTCCACCACATATGATGAAAGGTGCCTTCTTTTTCTTTACATAGCTTGTCACATTCCAGATGGAGATCCACAGTGAGCCCAATAAAGCTGCTATTTCTCCCTCTCTGTCTTCTTGGGGCAAGTGGCATGCATGACATCCACAGGTACTCAGGGTTTGACAATGTCCCACTAAGTTCTCCCTAACTGAGAGGTAATCATCACATGCACAGTGAAGCCATATGAGTTAGCAACTGCAGGGAAGCGGTCCAGCACCTGCCTGCCTAGGTGGGCCCCTTATAGACATCGATTGGTGGCTGCCTCACTTTTGACACTGTTCACACCTGCAAAAGTTTTGGGGCTTTTTAATGTCCTGCTTTCATTGTGCTATAGCTCTTGTGGACAGCAATCATGTGGTAGCATTGTGGAAGCTTCACAGACCAAACTAAAGCAAAATAAATCCACCACGAACGCTCTGCTATTGTGTTAGGAACAGAGTGAACTCACAATAAGACAGCAGACTGGAGGGGCCCTTTGCGCAAATGTGAATTCCTCCTGATTTCAGACAGAAGCCTGTGCATGACCTCTTACTTGGTTGCAAGTATGAATGTTAGGGCATTGTCCTCAAAACACTCTGCTTGTGATCTCCTGCCAACGGCCCTGCTGTTTCAATTCTATGTCTCAGGGGGAAAGCTGCTGTGTACTCAGTGATGGCTCAGCGATAGCCATCATGGTGCTTGCCAGATGATGTGGACTCCCACCAACCCTGACCCTTGGCCATGCTGCCTGGGGCTGGTGGGAGATGGCTATCCCTGTTGTAGTGCATCTGACCTAGTTCCCTCATGACCTTCAGCATGGCCCTGAGATGCTGAACGTGACAAGGAATGGAGACATCCAAGGGAGTGGTCCAAACCCAAGATCTACAACGATAAGATCCAGTTAAGATCCAGCAGATCTCCAACTCAGCTGGCAGGTTCCTGGCACAGCCAGGCTATGCTGGCATAAGCCCTACATATCACCTCAGCTAAAAATACACAAGTGTAAGCCCCGAATTATGGGGGTTCCGGGAAAGGGGCCAGCAGGAAGGGGGGACTTATTATGGATCCTAACTCTATTCAGCTTGGCCACATGACCTGGCAACCTGGTGAAACTTAAATCAACAAAAAAGATCATGTAAGTCAAATTCTAGTTTTCCCTTTGCCAGGCTTAGGCCAGCTCAGCCAAGGATATCCACACTCCGGAGTTTGGAATTGGGGTAACAAACTGAAGCTGAGGTAAGTCTCAGGGACTGGCAGGGCTCAGAAGAGAGTGTGGTGGAGGCAGGAGACCAGGAGAGGGGACCAGTGATATCTGGGGTGTTATGCCACCCATAACGCAGGAGCCAGGGGAGGAATGAGAGTCAGGGCAGTCTGAGGAAGACTGTCTCCTAGAACCAGGAGGGGCTTAAAAAGGGAAGAGCAGTGATGACATCCATGCAGGAGAAGTCTCAGGTTGCTAGCATGAAACCCTTCAGAGGAGGGAATATAAGCCAGAGGGGGAGCAGGGCTCCACTGTTGCTATGACGGCTTCACAGGGCCTAGACCTGTGGACAGCTACCTAGAGCCTCAATGTGTGTGAGCGTGTGTGTATCTGGAGCACTGTGGGAGCTGCTGTAAGTGTTTCACATAGAATCAAAGAATTGTAGAGTTGGAAGGAACCCCCAGGGTTATCTAGTCCAACCCTCTGCAGTGCAGGAATCTCAACTAAAGCATCCATGACAGATGGCCATCCAACCTCTGCTTGAAAACCTCCAATGAAGGAGAGTCTGTTCCACTGTCAAACAGCTCTTAGGGTCAGAAAGGTTTTTCTTATGTTTAGTCGGAATGTCTTTTCTTGCCATTTGAAGCCATTGGTTCAAGTCCTGTCCTCCAGAGCAGGAGAAAACAAGCTTGTTCCATCTCCCATGAGACAGCCCTTGAGATGTTTGATACTTGTCAATAAAGCTTTAACTATCAGAAGTGTGTCTTCCTTATCTGGGACAGTACATTTCACTAGCATCATATAGTTAGGATTGCTCTGCAAGTAGGATTTCTACGTAGCCATCTTTTTATCTGCCAGGTTGGGTTTTTAGCAGCCTGAATTGTATTCCTGGTGGCTCCCTTGTCCATGATCTAGGACAAGAGGAGAAGTCTAACCTTCCACTTTTGAGTGCTCAGATCCCGGCAGGTGCACGAAGAACATTCCATAATCGGTTGCAATAATCTGAAGGCTAACAGACTAACCCAACTACTATATTATCTTTCCTGGTAAGGCTCCACTGGCTTCAGCTATTGTCTTCCAAACTGCTGGAGCCTATGGATCTTGGCACCAGACATTGCTAAATTAATAAGCTATTGCTTCACAAGTCTCTGATCCCCAGCCAGTTGCTAACACCCTGTTAGGTAGGCCAGGCACATACATTCCATATAACAGGGAACTCTCCTTGTCATTGAGAAGAACCAGAATTCTTAGTGGCCTGCCTGAGCTTGAGTTGACCTAGATTGGGAAGTCTGTACCTTCATTCTGGGGACCCAGGTTCTGCACTGCATTCGCCAGGCACACACCAGAACCACCTCAAGGCCACAGTAGAAAGCGCATCTCTGAATAAGCCTCAGGCCATCTCCAGACCGTACATATTTTATGAGAGGGATTTGAACACATACTGGCAATCGAGGCTTGCACAATTTATGTGGATTGCAGAGCTCAGTTACACAATAAATTCACTTTTTAAAAATTGGCTTTTTGCAGTTAGGAAAGTGAAGGGAAAATTCAATGAAAAGTGTGAGGATGAATGATTAATGGGGAGATTTGTACACCTTTCATAAGCAGATGAAGATGAGTTTGCCTAGAATGCTTGGTTTCTCTGGTGAAAGACAAGTAAGGGCTTATCTGCTTTGTCACAGTGAAGGCTTCTCTAGATAACATATTTATTGAGAGTTCATCCTGCTTTGCTTGCACAAAGCTTATGTGGAGGTTAGTCAATGCCCAGTCTTTCCTGAACATCTGATTTGGTTGCACAGTTATAAGACAATGAACATTCCTTCTGATTTCATCCTGAGTTGCGTGCACAGTGCTTACACACCTTCTCTTTAATTATTCACCCACAGCACATTTTCTACTGCGTTTCCTCATCACTTTCCTAACTGCAAAAAGTCAGAGTCTTTCTTAAGGTGGATTCGTTGTGGTAGAGGGATTGAGTATTTTTATCCAGTTTAAGTGATCAAACCTAACTTTATGGCATGCAATTGAATCCCTCCTGTAAAACTGGGGCCCATGAAGTCCCTTCCCCACTCCATGAAGTGGGGAAGGAGATTACCATTTCCCCCCCTTGAAAAGTCCATAGAGCTGAAGGAGGAAGTTGAAAGAGTGGCGCACTTTCCGACTTCCTCTTCCAGCTCTGTGTGCTTTTTAAGGCTCAGATTAATTTTACTGGATCTGACTTTTACCCAGATCCCTCGGGAAAGCAAAGTATGTCTGTGAGCTTTCACTCTTTCTGTCTCTCAGGGCTGGGGATGATCCAAAGGAGAGACAAGAGAAATGACCAGCTGGGCGGCGCCCATGGCACTTTCTCAATAATCTGTAGGAGCCTATGGGCCAAAAGAGCTTACCAACCAACTTTATACTCTGCTTATTATCGCTGTGTCACATATTAATCATGGCCCATTTCTTAAGCTCCCATTAAGCCATCAGTCCTTTGGAAAATATATATTTGACTACATATACTTTAACCAAACTGCGAGAGGCAGTGGAAGACAGGAGTGCCTGGCATGCTCTGGTCCATGGGATCACCAAGAGTCAGACACGACTAAACAACTAAACAACAACACTTTAATCTGATTATACCTTACCATTTGCCATCCTGAGCCCCTTTGGGAGAAAAAAGTGGGATATAAATTTAATAAAAGAAATAAAAGAAAAGAAACATGATGCATTTATCCAGATGGGTAGTCATCTTAGACTGTTGTAAGCAAAAAGAGTCTTGTGACACCTTATAGACTAACAAATTTATTACGACATAAAGTTTCATAAACTGAACAGAACATAGGAAGACAATTGGTCCATGCAGCTCACTGTTGTCTAAACTGACTAGCCCTGGGACATTCCCAGCCTACCTGGAGGCAGCAGGAATTTAACCTGGGATTTTCTTCCTGAATAGCTGGTGCTGTATGGCCTCCCCCTTGAAAAATCACAGAGACCGTTCACAAAAACAGTGTTTGCCCTGGTAAACTAAGAAAGACATACAGCGGAGTAAAAACTTGTTACCTTGATTCAGGCCACAACTGAAATAGCAGCGGCTGTTTTCAAGCCCAGCGTTTGTGCAAATTGGCTTTCCAGTGCCAGGATGCTTGTGTTATCAACAGTGCTGCTTTGTGAAAGGTCCTTGGGACTGTTTTATAGATAGATTTGCTTCAAATGCAATTGCCACATTGCATTTTGTTCCTCTTTGCCATCACGGTTTACACACAAACACACACCCTGCTCTCTCTACATCAATATGGATGTAAATATGGGTGTGGGTGTGCATGCACACATGTGTCCACACCCCCACACCCCCACCCACACACACAGCCTTTAATGAATTGGCCTCTAGCCCTCAAAAGTTAATACTGTAATAAATTATTTTTGTCTTTTATTCTTGTCTCAAAACTAGACAGGAGCCTTTGGTTAATTTTCATTGATTCCTATGTTTCCCCCTTTGTTTGATTTCATTTTACCTTTGAATCCTGTGGGTTAACTCTATAAGAAGAAGTGGGGAGCACTATGTAATGTTGCATTATCATTATTTTATACAGCCACACTATCAGATGAAGAGTTGCAATTATCACTAGAAGAACAGGTGCAATTCAGTGTTACCTGGTCTGAAGCAAGAGATCTGACCTGTGAATGGTTCCACAACTGTGAAAAGAACATGCGCATCTTGGTCTTCAAACACTTTTGCTTTAAACTGAAGCAAGACTCCATTTCTAAAATAAATTTTAAATCTCTGAGACCAGTCTTGGGATCTTAGGGTGAAGAGCAGGAGGGTAGGTAAGACAACAAAAATAAATAGGAGGAGGAGGGTGGGAAAAAAGAAGAAAGCCCTATGAATCCAATCGGACTCATTTAGGAGGTTTTGGTTTTTTATTATTGCCGCTGTAAAGCTGGGGGAGCTGCTGGGTGGTTTTCCTGCCTCAGGTGACTATTTTTTATTTTATTTGCTGCCTTTGGGAACAATGCACCATGTCTGGAGGCAGCAGGGGAGGGGGTAGTTAGGGGTTGTCATTTGTTGGCTTTGCCTCAGGTAGCAAAATGTCTTGGGCCTGCCCCCAGAAGTGTCAGCTTAATTGTGGGTTTCTGGGGCTGTGGGCGCCATGCACTGTGCATGGGCCTGGCACCAAAATTTGTAGGTTCCTTCATAGGGAATTTTGTGGGTGCTCAGAGCCCCAGGGAGTTCACCCCTATGGCCTGCCCTGACCACATCCTAAAAAAGAAAACATGATTTAACGCCAGGGTGGCACTGTGGGTTAATCCACAGAGCCTAGGACTTGCCGATCAGAAAGTTCGAATCCCTGTGACGGAGTGAGCTCCCATTGCTTGGTCCCAGCTCCTGCCAACCTAGCAGTTCGAAAGCACGTCAAAGTGCAAGTAGATAACTAGGTACCACTCCGGCGGGAAGGTAAATGGCATTTCTGTCCGCTGCTCTGGCTCGCCAGAAGCGGCTTAGACATGCTGGCCACATGACCTGGAAGCTGTACGCCGGCTCACTCGGCCAATAAAGCGAGATGAGCGCCGCAACCCCAGAGTCATCCACGACTGGACCTAATGGGCAGGGGTCCCTTTACCTTTTAGGAATAGGAACAGGAACTGAACAAAAGACTCAGCCAGCCAACAGATCCTCGCCCCCTCAATCCCCTGAGAAGGCTTGGGCACCTTTCTTTATCCCTGCAAGCCTCCTTCTGTTTTATTCCAGCCAAGTAACTGTTTCATCATGTTGCAAAGAAACATTTTTTCCCATTGCAGCACTGCAACGTTAATTTCACCTTATTGGCATATGCATAAATCTGGCTTGTAAAACTCCTGTGGACACAGATTGCTGGCAGCCCAGCGTAGGAGGTGGATAAAGTTTAGCATTGGTTTGCGAGAGCCCTGATCGCCGTTACTGTCATTTGGAGGCCGATTTGGCGATCTTCCCCTGATACTAATGAATTGCTTTTGCAATCAGATGACAAACCCAAGGTATTTATAGAAAACAAACACGTCCCCATGCTTGTTTCGAAGGGGAGGACAACTGTAATTTACAATGAGCTGGTCTTAACAACAGCTGTACTTTCTCAATCCCTTCCTTTGAATCTTCACTCTGATTGGCTCACAACTGTATAGGCCTGGGTTAGGGAGCCAATCAGAAAGCAGCTTATTTAATTTTTTTAAAAAGTCTCTGTGTGAAAAGTGAATGGAATTTAGGTACGTAGTGAATTTGCAGTAACAATTTTCTGTGCACTGATTCCTCAAAATATAAAACTGGCTGGGAGATATATCCTTAACTGAAGGGGCGGGGGGGGGGGGGAGAGAGAGATTTCTGTGAAAGCATGCAAGCTTTTGAGGAAGACAGAGCTACTCATGCATTGTTCTACTATATAGTTAATTTGAAAGCTTGCGCTGTTCTCAAATGTTTTGTTAGTTCCATACTTACCAATTTCTGGCCCAGCTTACCTACAACAGCATAAACCCCACATCCCAGTTAAACTGATCCCAGTCTGTGTTAACTCCCTGGTCTGGGGTTATTCAGGGCTCCTCCAGCTGAGCTGAATCCAGTGGATTTTACACCAGTTTAAGTCCTGAAAAATGGGTGTTCCAGGGGAATGGAAAAGGCAGGATTGAGCAGAGGAGATTTATGCTGGACCCTAACTGTGACCTGGTGACATAGCTGTCAACTTACAGATCTGAAAATAAGGGACCAGCAGCCTTGAAAATAAAGGACCAGCAGCCAAAATAAGGGACCTGCAGCCTCACCTGTTCCAGGCACTCCAGTCTTCCTGTCCTCCTGCAGTCTGGTCAAACTCATGCTGGGTAGCTTTGAGAACACTGTCCAACCAACTTTGTAACCAGAGGTTCAACTGAATAGAATCTGAATCACATGCACCACAAGGCCTATGCAGCCTCAACTTAAGATGGCTCCCCGGCCTGGCTTTGCACTGCAAAGTTTGCAGCAGCACGTGCAACAAAATGGCGTCCAACATTCAAAAAACCCCTCAGCTTGCATTAACTAGTCACACACAAGGCATACAAGCTCCACCCCCCACCCCCCGTCGTTCTTAGACTTCTTATTGGGTGAGCAACACAGCCAAGCAACACAGTTGGAGCCTCCCTCCTCCCTGGCCGGCAGGGAGGGAGGGAGAGGCGCTGCTTCCTTTGAAATATAAGGGACATCATTTAAGGGACATCCATCAATAAGGGACAGCAGCGGGACATGGCGCTGGAATAAGGGACTGTCCCTTCAAATAAGGGACACTTGACAGCTATGCCTGGTGACCTGGCAGAACTTACACAAGTAAAAGGTAAAGGTACCCCTGACCGTTAGGTCCAGTCGCAGACAACTCTGGGGTTGCACATTCATCTCACTTTATAGGCCGAGGGAGCTGGGGTACAGCTTCCAGGTTATGTGGCCAGCATGACTAAGCCACTTCTGGTGAACCAGAGAAGTGCACGGAAACACCGTTTACCTTCTCGCCGGAGCAGTACCTATTTATCTACTTGCACTTGATGTGCTTTCGAACTGCTAGGTCAAACTCTGTTTTAAACACTTATTAAAGGCTTAGAACAGGGGTAATTTGCATCAGCTTAATTTAAATCCTGCTGGCTTCTACTCAGACATGTTTTTCTCTGCCAGGCTTCAGGTGCCAAAATAATTTCGACTAGCACTTCAGCTGGTACCCTTGCATGAGGATATTACGTGAAATGCCACCTCAGGCAGATAAATGTCTTAGGCCAACCTTGTCTACCAGAAAAGGTTTGGGAGTACCCTTAAGGTGGAACAAATTTGTATATTCTTTCATTTATTCTCATAATCACCAGAGAGATGGTGGCATTTGAATTTGCTGCCTCTGACACCAAAATATCTGAGCTCATTTTTGCATCTTTGCAGCAGGGAAGAAAGACTAAACAACCAGAGCTGGTTCCTCCCACTTCTGACTTTGGAAAGGGTACAAGAGCATGAAGTCAGTGGAGAGCTGGCAACTGTACACACTCCCAGCACTTTGGTTATCCACCCACAAGGTTCTCATTCAGGAGAATGTGTGTTCTGTGGCCAATCCCTGCGCCATCTTTCTGAGATCAAATCTGGATCAAAGGGGAGCGCAATTGGGATCTTAGTCTGGCCGCTGTATGACATCCCAGTTTTCCAAGGATGATCTCCCATGGATCTTGGCAACCATGTTGCACCTAGACATTTCCTGGGGAGTTGCAAGTTCCTTTTCTTGCTTGAGGAGTCCTTGCCAGCAAGAGCAGCAACTTCTGCATATACCTTCATTCAATGCTTGTCAACTCTTGTCTTTATGATTTATGTGGTTTCCCCCTGACTTTAGGGCTTGATCACAGATATGCTAAAATGGAGCTGGCTTGCGATCTGACAGGTACTGGATTTGTTTGTACTTTTTTGCAATTGGATTAACATAACTTTTTGTTTCAAAGGTATGACCATCAGCACTCCATTCAATATGAACATTGGTCCATTGAAGTCTCACACCCTGGTCCTTGGCCTGCTTGCTCAGCCTGCTGAGTCCAGGAGGACTTACTCCTTAGTAAATGTGTATTGCAGTGCAAGCCACGGCTGTAGTCCTAAGCCCACATACCTGGAAGTGGGTAGGCTCACTGAAACCAGGACTCATCTTGGGGTGCTTAGGATCAGATCGTACCTGCTTGTTCTCAACTCTCAGCTCAGAAAACGCCCAACATTTATATAACTTCATGGAGTTACCTGTTCTTTTCAAGGATACCTTCCTTATCACCTTGTTCACTTCTGCAGTGGTTCATTGGCATGTTCTTTCGGCTTCTTGCAAAAGCAACTGGCACTGATGACACCTGAGAAGCTATCCCATATTCCTCTGTGTATTACTGACAATGTGACAAAGCTAACCAGCCGAGGCAGGGTGAAGGGCTCTCTGTTGTGAGACTGCCTGAACTGGCTTTCCAAAGGTGGAAGCAGCATTAGCCAAAGGACATGTTGGTGTTCCAGCAATGCTTTAGAATTATTTACGTGCCTATTTGGAACGGGACATGTGTGCCAATTTGCCAGGAGTCTTGAGGCGCTGTGCCTTTGTGCGCGTGCATAGGAAAGGGGAGTTTTTCAAAACAGCTCATCTCATAATGGTTAAGAGGAATATGCCTGAAGGCCTTTTGGAAGGAGACATGCCTTATCTTATCCAGGCCACACCTGGGGGTTCTAATCTTCTGACCTCTCTCTCCCAAGCCTGCTTATCCCCTTTGTACTCCATTGTCATCATTTGAATTCTTGGCCCATTCCCGCATATCTTATTCTGTCTGGCCTTCTTGGCCCTGAGCAGAAAATGGGCTAGGAGAGAGGACAGGCAGTCTGATTGCTTCAGCATCCCAGAGGAGATATATATATATATGTGAGTGCAAGGCCATCTCCCTCAGGACCCACCCTCTGCAAATTGTTGCTTCCTTTCATGTGCTAGCTTCAGGATTTCTCAAAGTCCCCCAAAGTTGGCCGGGTCCCAGTGGCTGACAGATTTATTTATTCAGCTCTAGGGTCTTCTTTTTTTCTCTTCAACGAAGTCTAATATGCAGGAGGGTGGAAAGACTGAGTGCTAAAAGAAGAAGCCTTTGCATAGCTGGCCCATTGTATGTCAGATGAAGGAGAATGTTGAAAACTCGTGTCGTAATAAGGACTTTCTCAACCCCATTTATTTGGGAAACTGAGGCAGTCCCATTAAAACCATCAAAGACTTACTCCCTTGCTGTGGGTGCAATGGCAGCACTTGACCACAACCCAAAACGAGGGTAATTTTTGTGTCCATTGATTTTCATTGGGATTACACAAGCCAGCCCTGCATTTGAGGACTTCTTCCATTCCAAATATGGGTGTGGACACAAACCAGGCACTTTTTCACATGGATGGAAAAACCACAGCTGTGCCTTAGACAATGAAGAGAGAGACAGCTCCTACAAGGGGTGTCTGTCTGTGCTACAGTCCTTACCAGGCTAGTCGGAGATCGGATTAAGCAGGCTGCATCCGAGAGTTGGAAGGAAGGGAATTGACTAGCAACATTCAGTAGATCTGGGAGGAATTTATGCAATGTAACTTAAATGGCCCTTTCCACCTCCCTCTCAGTTCCCAAGACATGGACTGGTCCAATATGAGCTGATGTGGCAGGTGATGTCCCTACACAACAGCTCTCCGAACAAGACTAGCTCTGGTCAAACCTTCCCTGTGGTCTGAGCATCAGCAACACTTATGTGAAGCCCAGTTCTGGCCCTAAACGTTGCATGTCTTTGTGAGACACAGAATGCCCTCTTCATGTAGCACAGGTCTAAGGCACAGCTGCAGCATGATGCATGTATGTGATCAGTGCCATAGCTGTCAACTTTCAGATTTGAAAATAAGGGATCAGCAGCCTCACTTGTCCCGGGGACAGTCTACGGGATATCTAACAATCCTGGATAGCAGCGGGAAATGGCACTGGAATAAGGGAATTTCCCACAAAAAGAGGGGTGGTTGACAGCTATGATCAGTGCAGTTTTTTGTGTTTTTTTTAAGTATATCCCAACTTTCCTCCAAGTAGTTCATTCAGTAAGTTTCAGGACTGTGTGGTGGGATTTCAGCCTGCCCCCCCCCCCAATCCCAAGCAGTCACCTCACCATACACATGGAAATCTCTGCACATGGGCTCTAGGAGATGGGACTGTGACACAACTTGGATGACAATGTAAAAGGGTGGGGGGAGGTCCAACAGTTTGCTTTGCTTGTGCCTGACGATAATCCACATATTTCCAAAGAAATGAATGAATGTACAGTGTAGGCTTAAACATAATCCACCTAGGATTACTGTCTTTAAAAAAAGATTCCTATATATAGGTAGATTTCTAACATTCTCTTGAGTTTTTCTTTTCAAAAGTAAAAAAGCGGGGAGATTGATTCTGAAAACAGAATAACCCCCCACATTCACAATGGTGCAAGAAGAATGCACTTGAGAAAATGATGCAAGATACTTGGTTTATTCAAATATTGAGGGTGATATGAAACCACGGTGGTCTGCTTGCACAATGGTTTGGTCTCATACAAACAGGACTGTTGCTTCCCCTCATCTGCACCTGAAAACTGCCAAACCCTGGAAAAAGAAACCTGCTCTGGGGTATTGGGGGGCCCCTTCTGCTTTAATTTACATCAATCTAATTCAAAATATGTTTTTCTTTTTAAATAATTATGACTAATTAAGCATTGCTTGAAAAACACAAAGAATGGCCTAGCTAGCATGTATACTATATCTCTCATTCGCACACTTGCGTGTGTACACACTTTTTTATGAATCTCTTTGCAATAGGGGAACCTGCAAATTCACATCCCTGAGACAGGTTAAGTTAACTGATCTGAAAGCACATTATAGGAAGCTAATCAGGTCTGGTTCTGATCAGACCAAAAAGAAGGTCACCTGAGAATCCATTTGTGCCACATTGAGTTGCATGCTGGGTGAAAGTTTGTTTATAAATGCAAAGAAATGAATAAAGAAATTATTGCTTACATTCTGTTTTAGATTTATGAGACTAGTTACACAATCTTCTTAAACCCATTTGCTAGTAAATATATTTCAACATAGCATATTGGTAAAATCACACACAGTTTATTTTATCAGTGCACAATTGCGTTTGGAAGAAGTCTTACAATTCCTTAAGTCTATTGTAGCAAAAACTTTTGTGAAGAAGTCCGCTTATGCTACAGAAACTCTGCTAATCTTTAAAATACCACTTAAGTAATTTTTGTATGATGTAGTCAGCTGCCTTGGGCTTCTTTTCGGATAAGAAAAAAGGGCTACAAATCATCAGAATGGGGGGAAACCCAAGATTTTTAAATTGATTTTGCTGTAGTAACAGACTAACAATTGTTAATACCATGAAATTGTAATCTATGTTTGCTTGTTTTTTTTTTATTTATTATTATTATTATTATTATTATTATTATTATTATTAATTTATTTAAAAATAAATAAAAAGAATGTATGTGCATTCATATTGCTATTTTGGGACATAGGGAAGGCAACCACAAGCCATTGTTGAATGGAGAGAAATAAGGCATTAAATTTATTTAGATCCACAAACCTCCAACACCACAACAAATGCTACTACCAACTTCAAGATAATATATCGTGCCTAGTGGTGAGATGGAATTTTTAATTGTTTGAATCAAACCATTTTATATATATTTTTTTAAAAAAAACAGATAAGGTTGAGAGACTAATTTACACTGAACTTTAAATTAACTAGCAAGTACTGAAATATATATAAAACCACTATTTTAAAACCCGGGAATCTAGCAGTCTAGCTCCAGAGGGAGAGCTAAGCACATACTTAAATCTCTCCCACTTAATTAAATTAATTTTAAAGTGCCTAACCCTGCCTGGATCACACCTGGAACTGTGAACTTTTCAAAAATTCTGGAAATTTGTCTTTAGTTCTGAAATAACTTATTACATTAATGCTAGGCCAGAAGAGGGATATCAGAAAAGGCAAAGGATAATTATTCTCTCTGTTAAGAGCCATTAAAAATTGCCTCACCGAAACACATACAGGAATCAGCAAGAAAATCTGTCAAAGAACTGTGCTGTTAGTGTCGTGGAACAAGAGTTGCTTTGGCCTTTTGTATCTTGAGCAGCAGCCTCACATAGTGCACAGCAAACTATTTTCAAGTTTCAAAAGCAAGTTGTGATATAGAAGGACAGCTTGCTATTCAAATAACCCATCCTCAACAAAAAATCAAACGAGCACAGGAAAACCTTTTTAAAATCTAGGCCTTATTGAGTTTAATGAAGCACAATTGCAACCTTAAAACCACAACTCAAAAAACTACTTTAGGAACCTTTATTCCCACTTGCTCCCCACAACATATTTTTTTTCCATGAGATCATAAAGTGCTTCTGCTATGTGGCATAGGGAACTGCTGTACAAGAAATACAGGTCTTAAAGGCCTCCTGGGCACACAGAGCTTCTTCAGTTCTCGGGATTGTGGCCTGCATTTTGCAACTAAGAAGTTAGCGCTTGCCCCAAGAACCTGCCCTTTTACAATACATTGCACCTGAATACACACTTACTCCAAGCTGTTGCTTTTCCCAGACTAAGGCTGAACTTCCCACTTATTTAGGATGAAGTCCCACAGAGCTCCATGAAACCTACTGCCAAGGAGACATATATAGGGTTGCACTCTAAGAGACTGATCCTGTGCATAGTTACATAGGCGGATTTAGGGGAGCTCGACTGGTTCAGCCACAATGGGGACCCCACAACTATTATTTAGAATGGAGCACGAGAGGCAGGGGGCGTGAAATTTTGGTGTCACACAGGGCACCGCTGAAATTTGAGTCTCCAAGGTCCGCCACTGCCTATTTACTCAGCAGACCAGCAAATTCAATGGCATGTTTTTTCCAAGGAAGCACGCACAGAACAGCAATCTGAGGAGGGCAATAATTTGTGTGAAAACAATATGTTAGATACAAGACTCTACTTTGCAGAGAGGTTGATCAGTTCCGCTTGGGGAACCTGCGGCCTTTCAGCTGCTGTTGGACTACAACTCCCATCATCCCTGACCATTGATCATGCTTGGATCTGATGGATCGGAGATGGAGTCCAGCAAGATCTGGAGGGCCACAGGTTCTCCACCACCGGATACTGCGTCATTTCAGCAAGCCTTTGCCCTTGATGAAGGCCAATGAACAGAAACAGTTCACGCCGTTTTCACATTCCCTTACCTACGAACCATCTGCAAAGCAACATAAAGACATTATACCTTTGTTCTTCTTGGTATGCCTTTGCAAGCCTTTGGGGAGGTCATAATACAGTTTGGCAGACCAAACGATTGAAAGCCTGAACGTAACTGGGCTGTGGACCACTGTAGGTAAAAACTGAGCTCAACTTTTCCATGAAGCTGCATTCGTTGTTAGCGAAAACCTAAGTTTCATCAGCAAGCAGAGAATTAGGAGCTGCTGCTGCTGCTTTTCCCTGAAGTGGATATCGACAAGAGCAATGTTTAGGTCAACAGCCTCCAAGCAAAGTGAATTCTGCATTTCATCAGTGCAAAGGGCAGCAGGGAAGATTTAAAGCTTTTTTCTTCGATACACGTATCAGAATTTAGAACCTAGAAGTACTTTAAAAGGGCCTAAATTCATAGTAAATTGCTGAATAAGACCAGTCCTTTACCAAGCTCTCCTCTACACACACACACACACACACACACCCCAACTTCACATACTGTTAACATTTTACTAGCAGTATAGACACATGAGCAAACTATGCAAGGCTAGGAACATTCAGCTTCCTGGTCTTGAGAAATCATAGATTCCACAATCGCTAGCATGAACTTTTGGATATCTGCCTGTCCAGTGCGCTTCCCCTGTGCAAAAACACTGCTTGCTCTCAGTGCACTGGACAGGCAGAAGTTCTACATGAACATCACTGCTTTTGCCACAGGTTGCCTCGCTAAAGTAAGTAACTAAATAAAGTTGGACGGAAGATGCTAGGCTAGGCATGCTCTACAAATAAAGAACACTGGAAATCCACACGCCAGAGGCGGGGGTTAATTGCCTTATTTTTACCTGCAATTAACACACTTTGCATCTAATTCACTTTAATATGGTAGCTGCTAGGCTTGGGGGACATAGATCTCACTTATTCTGCAATCCCTTCTTTCTGTTGTTGTTAATTGCCTATGCGAGAATGTTGTTCGAGATTGTCACAAACAAGTTAGTTTGACATTTAAAAGTATGACATCTTTTTTTTAAAAAAAAGCAATGAGATCCGAAAAAGAATTTTAACGCCTTACTTGGCATCTGTGTTTTGACACTGTATCGTTCTCAACCTAATCTGTGTCATGAGGCTTAGAAACTTCCCCCGCCCTTAAAACTAAAATCTGGGCATTCACAAAAATGGACTGCAGAGAAGTAGGCTGCCCACAACTCTTTCAGAAATTCTGGAAAAGTTTTGAAATAGATATGCCTAAATAATTTATTCCAACCTTTCCTGATGAATGTATTCTCAGCATAACCAGCTCAAATGTATCCCTATGACACACAAATCTATCTTTTTCTTATTCCTCCCGCCCGCCCGCCCCCCAATCCTCTGCAGTTACTTAAACAGATCAGAAATATTGGTTTATCACACCAGGAAAATAAATGAGAAATAAAGGAAACAAGACCCATTATGTTTTTGTCATCCCCTTATACGTTACCTGCAGTTCCAGGTCTCCCCAATTTGTAGTCATTCACAAGCAGATCGACAGTTTCAGCAACAAGGCAGTGAACTGGAAGAAGTGACTGCTTTGGTTCCAAGCTGGTTCTCTCGGGAATTTCTGCTGAACGAAGAACTGGAAGAAATCTATATTCTATTTCAGCCACTGGGACACCACTCCGTTATTTTAATGGTTCTAGATTGCTGCCCTCCCCCCCCCCCTGATATAGTGGAGAGTTAGCACCTTGAAGAAAACAAGCTCTCATTTTCCGTCCTGACAATAAAGTTTTATTAAAATTGTTCATTAATGCTTCATGTGTAGCAAGAATGCATAGATCCCAAAATATACATATGTCTTTTTTTCTCCTTATAGAAATAGACCATTCTTTATAATAAAAAACAACTGTAGGAACATCTTTAACAGATTACTCAATCCATGACTGACAGTTACACGAGGTTGCATCATGTGTAGCCAGCTTTTCCAGCCATGTTTTAAAGATTGCATCACTCTGGCCTCTCTTTCTCTCTACTTTATTCTCTCTCTCTTCTTAAATAACACAAGCATTCAACCCAAAAAGAAAAAAAAGGGGGGAAAGGGGGGGAACCGCTGCAAAGACATCAGATCGGAAATTAAGTGGCTTGTGTCGGGTTTGCCGTCACCTTTTTTTTTCTTAGAAAAAAACAGTAACAAGAAAAGTTGGAGGGGGTAAAAAAAAAAACAAATCACGATTCCTCCATGAGGTTTGCAGAGGTAAATGGAAACCGCCAGGAGACTCCCCGCGCCAGCCGAAGGAGTTGGACAGCACGTAGCTTAGAGCGGAAGGCTTCTCCCAATTGACCGCGCGAATTAAAGGAGAAATAATAAAAATAAAAATGATACGCATTCATATATGTAAACCCTCTGGGCTCGCTCTCTCCCTCGACTTCTCCCCCACGATTCTGCCTCGCCTTGTAAGGAGCGAGGAGACGCGCGTGTACAAACCCACCCCAGATCCCACCGCCCCCAACCTCGCCGATCCTTTCCCCCAACTCCATGCGCCGCCTGCGCCCTCCTGCTCCCCAACTCAACCCCCTTCCCCCCTCAGCTCTCGTCGGGGGTCGGTTGGGGGTCAGCAGTGTCCGGAGGTGGCCAAGAGCGGCTCGGGCAGCTGTTTGAACAAGTTCCTGAGCGTGCTGAGCTCCCGGGAGAGCTGGTCCACTTTCTTTTGCAGCCTCTCGTTCTCGGCAGTCAGTTCCAAGACTTTGTGCTGCGTCTCCATGTTGCGCAGCTTGGCTTTGTCGCGGCTCTTGCGCACGGCGATGTTGTTCCTCTCGCGCCGCAGCTTGTACTCCTCGCTGTGCTTGTCCACGCACTTCTTCGACTTGTGCTTGCCGCCGCCGCCGCCGCCACCTCCGCCGCCGCCACTACCGGGGCCTGCCGGGTAAACGCCGCCGCCGCCACTTCCTCCTCCGGCCGAGGCGGACTTCGAGGAATCGGACGGGTTCGGGGTGCCCGGCGGGCTGGAAGACGACGACGTGGAGAGGTTGCCGCTGCTGCCGCTCGGCACCGACTGGTAGCCCAAGTAGGAGCGCACGGTGCTGCCGTAAGGAGAGGACATTCCCCCCAGGCCGGGCCCTGCGCCGCCGCCGCCGCCGCCGCCCTCGTCCTTGCGGGGCCCTTTGCAAGAGTCCAAGTGCTCGAAGACCGGCTCCACTTTGGTTTCCACCATGGGCGGGTAGCAGCCCAGCAGCGTGCCGGCCTTGTGGCCTGCTTGCCCGACGCCCGGGTGGTGGTGGTGGCCGTGCCTGGCTAGGCTGATGTACGCGTAATCGGGGTGCTTTTTCCCGCCGCCTTTATAGTCCTGCTCCGAGAAGAGGTCGGAGAGAAAATCTTGGCTACTGTTCCCGCCGCCGCCGCCGCTGCTGCTGCTGCCTCCGCTGCTGCTGCAAACCGGCTCAAAGTTGCCCCCTGCTGCCGCGGAAGGAGGCGGCTGCTGTTGCTGCTGCTGCTGCTGCTGCGCCTGTTGCTGCTGCGATGCTAAAGGGTCCAGGTAAGGGCTGAAGTCGATGGCTCTCTCGTGGTCTCCGACGGTGAGCTCGGTCATGGAGCGGCCCCCTGGAGCCCGGGGGTGCAGCTTGCTCAGAGCAGCCAGACAGTCCGCCTCGTAATAGAAATTAGCCACTTCCATGGATTTAAAGGCCGGCGGCTGGAGCGGGAGGCATGCC
This sequence comes from Podarcis cretensis, assembly GCF_951804945.1. Lineage (NCBI taxonomy): Eukaryota > Metazoa > Chordata > Lepidosauria > Squamata > Lacertidae > Podarcis > Podarcis cretensis. The sequence continues at coordinate 19,963,061 of NC_137175.1, forward strand.
TGGTCCCAGGCCACCAGGCGTTGCATGAAAGCAAAAGGAGAGGCGGGGAGCAGACGGGGAAGGGGGCGAGGGAGAAAGAGGGAGTCCCGGCCCCCCGGAGCTGCTGGGGCGGTCGAGTCGCTGGCTTCAGACGGCGAGCACGATCGGTCGCGCAAAGCCCTTGCGTTCCTTGGAGAGGGCTCCTTTCCCCAGCGCGCCCGCTGACCGTCCGCGCCCGCAATGCTTCAGAGACCCCGAAGCTCCAGGCTCTCCTGGACCCCGCTGCTGGTGCTGCGGCCGCTGGCTGCCGGGCTGTGTGGCTGCGGGTGAAGCTCGCTGCGGACCATCTGGTTGCTCCGGGCGCCGCGCCGTCGCTTAAAAGTCTCCGGACTTGGGAAAGTTCCTTTGCGCGCAGTTATTTATAGGGGCGGCGCGTCCCTTGGCAACGGGACGTCACGCCTAGCTGGCTGGCTGCCACGAGCTCGCGCAGCGCACGAAAGCGCCTCGCCCGCTGGCTGCAGCCTCGAAGGAGCGCGCTCCGAGTGCGTGTGGACCTCCCGGAGCCTGGGCCATTCATAATAACAACAACAAGGCGCGGATCGAGGGGAGGGGAGGAGGGAGGCATGGGTGGATTGGGTTTGGCCCGGGGAGGGGCTTTATTCTCCCCAGCCGGGACAAAGTTTTCATTTCAAGTCGATCGATCTGTCTAACTCTCTCTGTGCGTGTCTTTACGACGCTGCTTGGATCTTTCCAAGGCAAGAACAGGCGATGCGACCTTGCAGCCAAATCCACCGGCTCTTTTGCAGCCTGGTCCTGGGAGACGCACACTCAAAAAGAGGAACCATTTGTCCAGTGTGTTTCATGTTCAAGATGCACACTCAAGATTGTTTCCTTTTGCGTCCTGGTCCGTGGAGTTGAGTTGGGCTTACTTACTCTGGAGTAAACGTGCTGAGGATTGGGGGCTCAGCAGGGTAAGAAGGAAGTTCTTCTGAACAGTGGAGCTTCAGAGGAAGGAAGGGTTAGGATCAGAGGAGGGCAACAGCAGAGCCTCTTTGCTTTCAGAGCAGCGGAGTTTAAAATCTGTTTTAGGCTGCAATGCTAAACACACAACTAGGGACCAGACCCACTGAATACAGCAGGTTTTTTTCTTTCTTTAATACCTGAGCCTCGGTTTCTGCACCTCAGGGATTCTGAGCGCAGGAACAGAGCCAGTTGTGTTTCATGTTGAAGTAAATGAGGAAGAAGTGTCCACAAGTGCAAAACTGAGGCCAGTGAGGCAAAGTTACTCAAGTTTGGGGGTGAGATCCTGCACGTTCCATTTTAGAACCCTGAGCCTTTTCTCTCTCCCCTTCTCTTTCACATGCTTCAGAGATGGCCACCTGTTTGAGGAATGGGAAGAGAAATCAGGTAAGGGAGCCATGCCCTAGACTGGATTCAAAGGAGGCTAAAAGGAGGGTTTTAATGGGCCTCTGGAAGTGACTGGAAATGGTCACTGTGTGTCTATCAGCCTTTCAGGCTTGAGCATGTCTGGGCATCACACCACTTGCCCACTTAGACCTCTTTAATCCTAGATCTGGTTCTGGAATGATGGGAGGTGGAAAGTCACCCTGCCTCCAATCAGAACTACTTCCTTGCTTCACGCATTCCTGAGTTCTGCCTTGGCACTGAATACTTTCCAAGCCCTGGAAAACAATGGACTTCTAATATTTGAATTGCCCCAGAGAGCTGCACAAGACTTCTGAGATTAACCTGGCCAGGCAATTTCTTCTTGCAAAGGCTGTGGGCCAGATACTAAATTGTCACTATTTGGGTCTAGCAACTTCAGACGTGCCCAGGCAGAAAGCGCTCCTCTTTCCAACATGAGATTCTTCTTTTGTTTTGCAACTGCTGCAGGCCTGCGTTTGACCTGGTAGTGACAGGTACCACACTTTAAGAAGCCTTGCTTGGTAGGGCAGTGACATTATATGGCAAAATACAGCCCTTACAGACTCCTGCAGTCTCCCACCGGGACTGGGGAAGCACGACTGAGCTGGAAGAGCTGCAGCAAGCTTGGGGGGAAAATGAACCCTGGTACCCTGTTTAATTAAAGACACCCACCTTTGGAGCCAAGCATATATTTCACCCTCTTTCACTCCCACATTTACCTGTTTACAAGATAGTGACTCACTCCCAGAATAAAGGACATCAATTTAAAACAAAACATATAATTAAAGAAAGTAGGAGTGTCCTTTGCAAAGACGACCCAGCGCTGAAGAGAACATGGCATTGCATCTCAGAGTGATGTGAAGCAATTCTGCGGTGTGAGAAGCATTGTAACGTTAAGCCAGAGGAACAGGTATTGCATTATGTGATTCAAACAGTCAACAGTTCACGAGGGCTCAAACCTCAGAGAGATTCAAAAAGAGGAAGAATTCAGAAATCGGGTTGTACAGACCTGCGTTCCCTTCCCTTCTCTCTCTCTCTCCTCTATTTTGAAAATGATTTTCTTCATTGGAAATGCAGCAATGACAGAACACCTAGAAGCCTTCAGGGCTGTTGTACCCTATGTGCACTCCTTTGGCTTCGTGGCCTTCTGGGTTGCTTGTTGTTGTTTTTTTTTTTAAAAAAAATTCTCCTTAAAAGTAGGTTCCTAGTCCTCATGGTTTCTAGTCCTCTGAAGCATTGCATGTTTTATATGCCAAATGCTGAGAAAAGCTGAGGACATAAGGCGGCTATGTGCATGCTGTACCTTTAAAGCACATTATTTCCCTCAAAGATTTCTGGGCACTCTTGTTTGTTAAGAGTTGCTAAAACGCACTAAAAAGTGTGTTTTCCCAGGGAATGTTGTGGGGCAAATGGAAAGCTGCTCAGACCTGTGCTTTCTAGCATGGGACAAGCAGAAGTGTAGGCAAGCCCTGAGGCCCAAATCAAACATGTGTTTTCAAGTGCCTCACCATTGGCCTGGCTGGCTGGGTCTGATGGGAGTTGAAGTCCAACAACATCTTGAATGGCCACAGGTTCCCCATCCCTGCTCTGTGCCCACCTTCACACCTGACTGTGAAGGCAAGCATCTTCATCTCTGTGGGTACCATGGCATCTTGTGCAGGCTGCAGGTGGTTGGTACGTTGCTCTGGTTCAAAGTTATAGGGTGGCCTTTTGTTTAAAAAACCAGAAGCCTTTTTACTGGGTATAGTGGGTGAAGGGATCCCAAGGGAAGATAAAAGACTATTTATGTATGCAACAACTGCGGCAATAATTCTTTCAGCCCCAAAATGGAAACAACAAAAAGTGCCAACGAAAGAAGAGTTGCAGATGAAGAGGATGGACTTTGCAGAACTGGCGAAGCTGACAGGAAAAATCCGAAACCAGCACGATCAAGTATTCCAAAAGGATTGGAGTAAGTTTATACGATATCTGAAAGATTATTGTAAGCAATTAACATCACTAGCAGGGAATCTCAACTAGATGAAACATGGCAGTTGGCCACCCAACCTCTGCTTTACAATCTCCAAGGAAGGAGAATGTAGCACTTCTCATGGGAGTCTGTTCCAATAATACCTTTTAGTGTCAGAAAGTTCTTCCTGATGTTTAGTTGGGATCACCTTTCTTGTAACCTGAATCCATTGATTATGGTCCTAGCTTCCGGATCAGGAGAAAACAAGTTTGCTCCATCTTCAATGTACATTATTTTTTAATGGTTAAATTTAGGTGGGTACCACTGATAGCTAGTTCTGTATGCAGTTCTCTTCCTGTTCTGTGCCATTATCCTCTTGAAGAGTGGATTACAGCGGCTGCACCTGCATTTCAAGGCAGACACTCCTCTCATCAAAGGCTGAGAAGCCCTTTCCAAAGAGCTAAGAATAGCAGTATTTCTATTGCTGGTTTTTTTTTTTTTTTTTTAAAAAAAAAACCTGAGTGTGTGGATATTTTGTGTGTGTGTGTGTTGTTTTGGAAAGGAGAGGTGCTGCTGCCAAAAGAATGTAGTGTGATTAATCTTTTTGAAAAGGCGAAGGGAGAAGCAACTGATCTTCAATCAAGTCTAGGCTCATGATTTCATGGTCTCCCTAGATTTCACTTGCTCTCCCCAAGATCACATAGTGAAACCTACTTGTTTTCCAAGCCCTCTTCACATGATGATCCTTCCACCTAACAGCCTAATTCGGTACATGTCTACTCAGAAGTAAGTCTCACTGTGTTCAGTGGGGCTTCCTTCCAGTTAACTGGATGTAGAGTTGTTGCTTTAAATCTGGAATGTGTTTTTCTAATGTTGACATATAAAAGATTGCAATTTCTAAATAGAAAAAAAAACCTTTTGTTTTATACATAATATTAAACTATATTACTGGTGGCCTCTTTTTTTTTTTTTTTTTTTTAGTTTACGGGCACTCCAAAATAAAATGAAATGGCACCATTTTTCTGACGTTGGTATTCCATAACAAGGTTCCATAAGAGTCTGGAATTAATTAGTTTGTTAGCTTAATGTGGTTTCCTTGTTGTCCCAGTACTTTACTAGTAATGGTTTAGCAGCAAGAAGGAAGGAAGGAAGGAAGGAAGGAAGGAAGGAAGGAAGGGCAAAGCTTCACAAGGTACTGAAAAAAATATTTAAATTATAGCAGAAATATATTAATGGCTACATGGAATTAAAACCCATTGGGTCCACTGGACCGCCTAGTAATAAAACAGTAAAAAATGCAATACTACACAGGTCTACTCAGAAGTAAGTCTCATTGGGTTCAGTGGGCTTACTCCCAAGTAAGTGGGAGCCTAAAATACGGAGCTTGTTTTTGATTAAAGCCTTCTTCAGAATGACTAAAATAAGAAGTGTATGGCTCAATAAATAAACCACAATACATGTTATTATTTATTTATATGAATGCCTGAAGAAGCCATTGGGCTGTTAGCTGCTTATTATCAATTGCCATGTATTTTTCCCCAGTGCCATTTTGAGACTTTCTGTTGTTGCTTTTTCATGGCTCTCTTGCATGTCAACACCCCCCACCCCCTTCTTTCTCATTCTCAGTAATATTTTGGCACAAGTAAATGGATTCCCAATAAAGTCTCTGTGTTCCTTCATCACACTGTGTTTCAAGGATTCAAAGATAGTTACTAGTAGGACTAATTAGAATTTCATAACCAATCATAGCCTTCATCTTCTCCTCCAGTCTTTAGTAACCTGTTCCTACCAGTTGAAGTTGGGCAAAAGCGAGAGGGCAGACTCCTTCCTGAAGAACAACAACATGTTAATTCCTTTGCTATTATTGGCTTGTTTTACCGTAACAGGAATAAGATCAACTTCCCGTCAAGAGTGGCCAGGTCAATGTTGTTGGACTACATTGCCCATCATTCCTTGCCATTGGCCATCCTGCCTGGGGCTGATGGGAGTTGGAGTCCTATTGCATTTAGCAGGTCACAGGTTCCCTATCCCTTATCTGTAGCTCAGACGAGTAACAGGAACCCACCCTCAGCCTTACCTGGAGATGCCAGGGATTGGACCTCAACCTTTCTACATGCAAAGCTTGTGATCATCCACTTTGAAAGACTAGCACATTTATTATGGCACAAGATTACGATCCACTCCATCAGATGCATGAAGTGTTGTCCTGAGTTAGAGGTATATCCTGGCATCGGTAAGACCATCAACACATGTAGTATGAAACAAAAGCTTTCTCCTGATTCTGCAAGGCTATAATCTGAAGAATGTTCTCTTGGATGCAAGGCTCACCCAAGTCAGTGGGGCTTGCATTCAAAAAAACCTCTATATAGTTGAGGTGCTAGCTATAAATACCAGTGTCCTTCCTTCCTTCTATTGCTTTGTGTATAATATTCACATTACAATGACCTCCAGACTCCACGAAAGAAAATTAAAGTTGTCCCCCAGTTTTCATTGGTAGTCAGTTTCAAGAGATGGGCTCAGAGTTTGCCACAGTCCTGCTTTTGACACTTGTCAATACAGTCATACCTCTTCTTGCAAACGCTTCATGTTGCGGTTTTTTTGAGTTAAGAACGTGGCAAACTTGGAAGTGTTTACTTCCAGGTTTCGCCACATGCGCAGAAGCGTTCTGTGTGGTTCGCACATGCACAGAAGCGCCGCTCTGGTTACAGACTTTTCAGGGTGCAAACGGCACCCTGGAACGGATCATGTCTGCAACCAGAGGTACCACTGTACTGCCAGATAAAGAGATGTGATGTCAGTTGACTACTCCTAGTGCTCCAAAGCAATATTTCAACTCTACCTAGCCAAGTGATAGGCTCCCTGGACAAATTTCCACACAAAGGTGACACGGCCAACACCATTTTGTCTTCAAAGTACATTACATTCCAAATTAGCTGTGAATATAAGTTTTCTCTCTTAATATTGCACAACATCCATTGGTTTTAAAAAATGAAGATTGGGAATGCATGAGTCACTATAACTGTTGTTAATGCCTCACCTGCAGAAGACGACAGTTTTGTAAATGCTAATCTTTTTGGTCACTGATAATCTGTCTTTACAAATGGTCCAACAATACCAGTGTTTTCAGACACCTAAATGTTGAAACGTTTCTTTGATTGTCCTTGAATTTCTTCGCCACACTTGCTCTCCTCTCCTGCAACACCCTTTGAGAGCCACTGGGCTGATGTGAAGCAAGTGGCTTGATGGCACACTCTCCACTGTTTGGGGGGAAAGTGCCAAAATGAGTTATGGATGAGCCCACCGAAGAGAAAACGATCCCTGGGTCCAATATTCAAAGCATGCCCTAGGAAAGGAAACAGGAGATGTTAGAAAAGATGAGCCTATCTTCCTAGCCCCTGCTTCTTCTGGTCTCCACCGTGCTTTAAACTCATCCTGTTCCAGGCTCACCTCTGACCCAGCACTCCCAACCTTTGTAGCACGTGAGGTTGCACAACCTTTCGCTTTATCTGCCCAAGCGATGCTCTTTGCCCTACAGGGTACATGAGAGACGTCACCTGGCCATCGGCAGCTCCTGCCTGTTGCCTGTGGGACAGCATGACCAAAATGCTTTCCTCTAACTCTCGGAAAATTTCCAGTGCATCGGAGAGGTCAAAGTAGCAGCTGCGTTTCTCGTCTTTATGGAGGAAACTGCTGGAAGGGCTAACCCACACTGACTGGGCATTTTCGACAAAGGCAAAATGGAATTTTTGCTTCAGACGCTTTGTCTGACTGAAAGGAGGCCTCTTTGCCTTTTACAAGTACTCAAACATGAAATATGTAATACCTTCATATGTAAAGTCTGAGCTGAATAAATGCCCACTTCCCTGAGCGTTTTTGCAGCCAAATCCCATATCTATCCCATGGTATCTGCGAGTCTTATTTCCAGGTAAGTAGGCTTACTACTATAGCCTTACAACATAATTACTAATCTCTAGGAAGCGATCATTGCTGCCTTTCATTCATTCATTCATTGGCTAATTCGTTGCTTGGTCTGCTTATGGCTTAATCACTGCACTCCATAGGAAATGGATACTGGATACAAGACCTGAGAAAGCCCTTCCTAAGTTGCAAAGAATCTCTGTTTCTAGGGAAATTCATATAAAATGGCTTTCTCATTCAATGTAAACGCAAGAAATTGATTTTCAAACAAAACCAAGCATGGTACACTAATTTGTTACATACACACAGGATAGTGTGTATATTAAGATACACTGCTTTAAATAACTGTACAGTCATACCTTGGAAGTCAAACAGCTTAGTTCCCGAATGTTTTGGCTCCTGAACGTCGCAAACCCAGAAGTGACTGTTCTGGTTTGTGAGCTATTTTTGGAAGCCGAACGTCTGACGGGGCTTCCACGGCTTCCGATTGGCTGCAGAAGCTTCCTGCAGCCAATCAGAAGCCGCGCTTTGGTTTTCAAATGTTTTGGAAGTTGGATTCCGTTCAATTTCCAGGATACGACTGTATTTGGAATCTGTAGTGCATTCCAAATGCAATAATAGTAAGCTGGGCCAGTATTACCACCTTCATACTACAAACTGAGGGACAGTGACTTGACTAAGACAACCTAACATATTCACATTGAGATTTGAACTAAGCATTTCACAATGTAACTCTGATCATATACAATGCCAGATACTTGCAAACAATCGAAATGAACAGTGCACCCAGCGAAAACGTTTCTGTCCAACCAAGCCTTTTGTTAATTAATATTCTACGGCCTTTTAAATGTGTTTGTGGGAAGGGGTGTTATTGTTTTGTTTTTATTCTATTTATTTGTTCTTTTATCCTGTATTTTTATCTTGTGAACTGCCCTGAGATCTTCAAATGAAGGACAGAATAATAAATAAGTAAGTCCAAAACACAATACGCCATACAGCCTTGCTTTCTTCCCTAGCCACTCCCGCAAGTGGATCATAGTGGGATGCAGCAATGGGGATTTGTCAATGGAATGCATGGATATCCTCTTCCCTTCCCCCTCCACTCAACCACACACTGACTTACTCTCCAAACAACTACCTAGGTGCAAAATGCTCTTGGAACGATCTCTCCGCCTTTGTGCAATAGCAGCTCGCATGTTTTTATAGCTGCCAACACAAACCCATTTAAGACAAGCCCATGCAGCCCAAACAATTACTTTATTCTTCTTTTCCCTATGTTTAATTGCTCTGCGCTCGCTTACTCCCTGAAGCTATTGACATCATTTCAGTTTATTTCCTCGGTCCAGATTTTGACAGATTGCAATGAGTTTTTGAATGCCGAGATAGATGCACGGGTACATAGTCGGAAGGGGGGGGGGGAGGGATTTTAGACAGAGACAACAACAATTAACAACAACATAACATAATAATGAGAATAATAGCAAAAACCGGCTGCTAATTAGCTACTGGGTGCTGGTTGAAGGTGCTGGTTTTGGAATATAAAGTGGTATGAACATCTCTTCACTCTGGCCTTTGACACATAAGAGGTATATTTTTAGGACTCATCCTATTTTTGTGACTGTAAGTTGTTTTAAACTATTTTCAATGTTGTATTTTCAATGGTTGCACCTTAGGGCGAAGGGCAGGCAAAATTGATAGTGTTAGTAGTAGGACTAGTAGTAATAACACAGATTAGGACCAGGATACCTGAAATATTGTTTCACCTCTTATATACCCTAATTGATCACTTCACTCTGCAGGTGTGAGGTTCATTGCATCGCAGGGGGGTTGAGCTAGATCACCCTCGAGGATCCCTTCAAACTCTCCAATTCTATGATTCTATGCAGTGCCATCTCATTAGGTGATTAGGTGCATACGGTGCAGGAATCGGGCCATAGTGCTGTGGAATGAGCTCTCCTTACCAGAAAAACAAGAAATCAAGATAACAAACTTTTTATAAAAGAATGGAAATGGTTTATTGAATATTTACAAATAAACTGTTAACAGATAAGAACATTGGCAGGATTGTTGTAATAGCCTGCAGTTTGATAAGAGTATATATTTAAAGTAGATGAATAAATAAGTTAAGTTAATTTGGAATATGCAGAAAATATAAAAAATAAATTTAAGGAACTGCAGAAAGAGGGGGAAGGAAGTCGAGTTTTGAAATGTTAAAATGATTGTAAAATTATTGAAATGTATAAAATTGAAAATCATTAATAAAATAATAATAATTAAAAAAGGAATGAGCTCTCCTTGAATATTAGATATGTGTCGTCTCTGTAGTTCCAACAAGCCCTCTAAGTAGATAATCTGTATCTGTACTGTAATTGGTTTTTAGGACGTTTTTACTTTTTCACTTTCTGCTCTCTGCCCTGGACAGGAGGGGCAGGAGGTATAAACAAACAAATAAATGTTTCATTGTTCTTTGAATGTCCCCTCACCCCCGGAAGCATGGAAATGAACACTAAACTTGCTCCATGCACCACTGTATTTCTGGAACTGGCTTTTATGCCATGTGGAAGCTCAAACATAACGCAGACATTAACAGTTAGGGGGAAGTTGTGGAAACGGAATAAACTGCTGTGTGCAACACAGGTTCCAGACCTCTCTGGGTGCTGTCAGACTCCAAAACCCATCAGCCTCAGCCAAAATGGACAGTGGTAAGGGATGATGGGAGTTGTAGTACCAAACATCTGGAGAGCCACCACGTTGGGCAAGGCTGATCAAAATATTTACTGGAGCTTCCAAGACACAAGTACAGAGTAAAAAGGTAAAGATAAAGGTACCCCTGACCGTTAGGTCCAGTTGCAGTTGACTCTGCGGTTGCGGCACTTATCTCGCTCTATAGGCTGAGGGAGCCGGCGTTTGTCCGCAGACAGCTTCCGGGTCATATGGCCAGCATGACTAAGCCACTTCTGGCGAACCAGAGCAGTGCACAGAAACGCCGTGTACCTTCCCGCTGGAGTGGTACCTATTTATCTACTTGCACTTTGACGTTCTTTTGAACTATTAGGTGGGCAGGAGCTGGGACTGAACAACAGGAGCTCACCCCGTCGCGAGGATTCGAACTGCCAACCTTCTGATCGGCAAGTCCTAGGCTCTGCTGTTTAACCCACAGCGCCACCCCCGTCCCTTCCAAGACACGAGTACAGAGTAGCTGCTGCTAAAGCCCAAGGGGAAATGTTTGAGTGACACCTTCCCGCAGCAAGTGTATCTTTGCTGCCATAGGAGCCAATTCCCACCAACCAAGGTCCTTTCGTTCCCCACAATAAAATATTTGAGGGGGCTGGAGCCCCACAAAGTTGTTGGGCATTGTCATTCAAATGCTTTACATGTGCCATGTCTTGTGATTGATTATGCCAGACGGGGCTTGCCAGCCCTCCACTCGATATTTTATTCAAGTTGGCATCCTTGAAGGCCACTAAAGAGGTAGGAAGGCCTTCTTTTTTTGGCTTAGCGGGACAGCGCCTACCGATTTGAACAGTCCTTTCTGTGCTACTCTAGGCTGACAACCTTTTGCATGGAGGACGTCTCCCTGCAGTTTTGGGATGCTGTACCTGTGCAGCTCATTCTGCATGCCTGAAGTCTTAACACTCTCAAATTCCTTACCCTTGACTTGAGATTTTTTCCCTAGGATTTTTAATGACTTCAGAAGAGTTGGCAGCGAGCTCATGCTGCCATCTAGTGACCTAACAAAAGAAAAAGAAATGCATTTCCCTCCAAAACGTGAACGCTTCCATACCTGGCATTTATTATCATTTTGTTATTTATCAGATTTCTATACCACCCTTCATACGAGGAACACAGGGGCTGTTTACAATATAAAGCACAATCGTGGCTTCCCTGAAATAACTGTACAGTGGTGCCTCAGGTTAAGTACTTAATTCGTTCCAGAGGTCCGTTCTTAACCTGAAACTGTTCTTAACCTGAAGCACCACTTTAGCTAATGGGGCCTCCTGCTGCTGCTGTGCCGTCAGAGCACAATTTCTGTTCTCATCCTGAAGCAAAGTTCTTAACCTGAGGTACTATTTCTGGGTTAGTGGAGTCTATAACCTGAAGCGTATGTAACCTGAAGCGTATGTAACCCGAGGTACCACTGCAGTTTGTTCTGGGAATAACTCCCAGCACTCTTTAACAAACTGCAGTTCCCACAGTTCTTTGGGGGAAGAAGAAAGGATTGTTATGAAGAAAGGCTGCAGCTTTTGCAACTTTTTATTTTAGAGAAAAGGCAAGTAAGAGGCGACATAATAGAAGTTTGTAGCATGGCATGGAGAAAGTTTTTCTCCCTCTCTCATAACACTAGAATTCACGGGCATCCAGTGTTCGAAGATTCAGGACAGGCAAATGGAAGTACTTCTTCATGCAGTCACACCCTCCAATATTTTCCCAATGAAAATACAGTCATACCTCAGGATAAATACGCTTCAGGGTAAGTATTTTGGGGTTGCGCTCTGGGGCGACCTGGAAGTAATGGAGAGCGTTGCTTCCGGGTTTCGCCGCTTGCGCATGCACAGATGGTCAAAATGATGTCATGTGCATGTGCGGAAACAGCGAAACATGACCTGCAGACACGCTGTTGTGTCTTACATTCTGTTCAGGATGCAATCAGGGCTCTGGAATGGATCCCGTTCACATCCCGAGGTACCACTGTAAGGACATCCCATTCCCTAATGATAATTTTACTATTTATACCCCACACATCTTACTGGGTTGCCCCAGCTACTCTGGGCAGCTCCCAACATATATAAAAACATAATGAAATATTAAACTTTTTTTCAAAATCCCTATACAGGATTGCCTTCAAACGGTTCGGGGGTCAGATAACGCCATACCCTCCGTCATTTCTCCAATGAAAATAGGGACATCCTACGGAAAAGTGGACATTCCAGGATCAAATCAGAAACTGGGATGGCTTCTCTAAATCAGGGGTGTCCCTACAAAATAGGGACACTCAGAGGGTCTGCACGGTGCATAGTTAAACTGTGGAACTCACTCCCACAAGAAGCAGTGGTGGCCACCAACTTAGATAGTGCTTCTGCCTTCACAGCTGTAGGGAGTAATACTTCTGAATACCAGCTGCTGGAGGCCACCAGAAGGGAGTGTCTGGTCAGTCACTGTGGGAACAGTGATCCAGTAGGCTCTTATGTTCATCTCACTGAGCCTGCCACCCGTCCTCTCTGCATTTTGAATGCCTGGCAAGGGCTTAGAAATCAGTTAAGTCTTCAGGGCTCCTATCACAGGAGATCTAGGAGCTACTGTGACCAGCTGAAGAGAGATAAAACTGTAGAAAAGATGAGGACTGTAACGTTTTGGAGAAAAAAGTGCTTGTGTGGTAAATGAACATTCACTAGCACGGATTTCCAGCTTTCAAATTCAGTTTGGTTAGGAAAATTCTAATCTAGTTTAATCTGTCCATGCATTCTCTTCATAAGGTCATTTACATTTTAGCATAAAAATTAGCAAATACTTAACAAGAGAGGGAAGAGTTGACATGCTTATCTTGTTGCAAACATAACCGAGGATCTTGGCCACAAGATGGAGCTGTTGCAGAGCTTAATTTATTTTTATACCAGCATTCCCTCTTAGGCGGAAAGGATTTGTCTTTTCTCTTGTACCTTTCATTTTAGGGGAAGGCGGGTGAGAATCAATTTTATCTCACCCATCAACACATTCCCAGTGCAGCTATAACTGCCAAATGTCTCCTTTCTTGCACATTAAACCGAAAAGAGCTTCTCGGCAGTAGCATCCAAGTTGTGAAAAACTCTGAAGAGACTTCTCTGTCTTCCTTTTCATGCTAGGTGAAGTGTGTGTGTGTGTGTGTATACATATATACATACAGTATATATGCATGCCTCTAAAAGGCTGGGATGTGTGTGCTGTGAGGCTGCTATTGTACTGACTGACTTTATCAGTGTTTGTCTTTATGCTTCATTTGTGATGCTATTGCTTTTGCATGTTTAATTTTCAAAATGTAAGCCACTCAAATAATCCTGGTTATAAAGCAGCACAGAAGTACAGACACCCCCCCCCCTGTACAGTGGTACCTCGGGTTACATACGCTTCAGGTTTTAGTTTTCAGTATCTAGCACCAAATAGGGCATAAATATTGTTCAGATTAAAAGGCAGACATGAAGTACGGTACTTAGGTTGAGTAAAACCAGCTTCTGGGCAACTAGCTTGTTGGGTACCACTAAAAAAAAAAAAGATAAAATTTGAAAGCATTTATCTGCAAGGCTGTAATAGGGAAACTTGAATTATGGAAATTCACACTGTTAGTTGCTATGGGACTTGATTAAAGAGACTTTGCCCAGTAAATCCAGGAAAAGCAGAGAGGATATTAGCCAGCCATTTGCTCAATAGACTAATCTTTCTCTAATTATTCAACTTCTCTGTTTTCAGAAATAGGTTAATGATTACAGTCAGGTCAGTCTGATATGCACAGCTGCCTTCAGAGTGTCTGGACGTAAAGCAGGTTTCCATGTGCCCAGAGGAATGAAAAGGTGCACACCATACCTTTAAAGCACATGACTTCCCCCAAAGAATCCTGCGAACTGTAGTTTCTTAAGGGTGCTGGGAATTGTAGTTCTGTGGGAGGTAAACACACAGCTCTCAGGATTCTGTGGGGTAAACAATGTGCTTTAAATGTATGGTGTGTACACAGCCTAGTGTTTTAAGACGACATAAGCAGCAAGATTTCACGTCCAGAAGAGGTTAAAAAAGCAGGATTTGGAAAAGATCCACCCAGCTGCATGTTCAAATATTTGGCAAATACTCCACAGTTGTTTTTAAATTTGTATTTGACACCCAGTGGTCTTTGGTTTCTGCATTTGTTATGCAGCCATTCATTCATTCCTCCGGGTATAGGGCGGTATATAAATTCAATTAATAATAATAATAATAATAATAATAATAATAATAATAATAATTCATTTAACTTTTTTTTTTAAATGCTGCAAAAATGGTATATAGGACTACAGAGTTCGCTCTGTAGGGCTGACTAACAGTCCCTTTATAAGTCCCTGACTACAGCCTGCACCCTAGCTCCCCTCAGGGAGCACAAGCCTTTCTCAAGCAGAAGCAAGAGAAGTGGGGGAGACCTACTTAGGGTCCCTTCCGGAAACGAGGGTTATGTGCTCCCACTCCCTTTCTACATTCCCAAGCCTGGCACGCTGCAACTTGGAAATTACTCCAGATTGGCTTTTACCTTCTCTATATAATAATACATCCCGGCAGAGCTGCTTCTTCAGACGCACTGTTCTGTAGCCTGCACAAAAGAAAGCAACAAGGCTTCCCATGTTCCACAATAGGCAGCCAAAAGAAATAGCTTTGGATGTGCTGCTGTTCCTTTCTGCCTTTTTATTGGGGTCCGGGCACATTTACTGTCTCATCACAATCTAAAACAACCAAAGATTCTTGTGGCACTTAAAAAAAAATAGGTACAATATTAATTGGGGCATGTTTTGTGGACTTTGACAAATCTGGTAAATTTTGCTGCTAGAGACTAACATGGCTAGCCATCTAGAAATCACCACAGTCTATGACAGGGTTGGGGAACCTGTGGCTCTAGAGTTGTTGTCACCCCCAGCCCTTGTGGCTGATGATCAGGGATTATGGGAGTTGTAGTCCAACAACAGCTGATCCTCACTCCTGGTCTAGGTGATCATTTTTGTCCAGTCGTCACAAAAGCAGTGCCATTGACCATACATTCTGATATCACACTCAGGTTGGCTGAGCAACTCTTCTTCACGTCCTATGCTAAAGTTGGCTATTGGATGAAGAATCCAAAATCCACAGCAGGGTAATATCAACCAAAATAGTACAAAATCTGGCTCATACTTTTAATTAATATTTTATATAGTTTTATGTAAGCTGCTTAAAGACTTTTGTCAATTAAGCAGTATACAGTACAAATATTGGCAAATAAAAGTAAGATGAAGTTCCCACCAAAGAATGGATAAGCAAGGTGATGGACTATGCAGAATTGGCAAAGTTAACAGCCAAAATAGAAGAATCTAACAATGAGAGCTTTGTGGAAGAATGGAAGCCTTTTCTGGACTATTTAAAGACATATTATGGTTTGATGAACTCGCAAGCAGGGTTTGAAATATAAGCAACAGAAAGAATTAGAGCATACAGTATTGTTGTGTTGATACAGTGGTACCTTGGGTTACAGACACTTCAGGTTACAGACGCTTCAGGTTACAGACTCCGCTAACCCAGAAATAGTACCTCGGTTTAAGAACTTTGCTTCAGGATGAGAACAGAAATTGCGCAGCGGTGGCGTGGTGGCAGTGGGAGGCCCCATTAGCTAAAGTGGTGCTTCAGGTTAAGAATAGTTTCAGGTTAAGAATGGACCTCCGGAAAGAATTAAGTATTTAAACCAGAGGTACCACTGTATATGAAATAGAGGGTATTGTGCAGCAAAGGGGGGGGGGGCAGAATTAAAACACCCTGAAAAATGGGACGGGAAGTTAAGAAAAGATAAATTTATTATATATTGAAGTATATATGTCATTTTTTAAAAAAATTCAATAAAAAATTATTACCCAAAAATTTTCAAATAAATAATACAGTAAGATTTCGACTTCTCTTGCACCCACTGGTTATCCACTTCACATTCACACTTGTATGTTCCATCGCTTCCCTCTGGTTGCTTGTGACATAATGAATGAACAATGAGTCATTTGGGCCTAGTCTTGTAAGATACAAATATTGGCAAATAAATCAATAAAGCTAGGCTCCAGGACAGTTGCATCAGTGCAACGCCATGCCTATAATACTATGCCAGTGTTGCTAACCAATCTATGACACGGTCATGGCACAACATTATGAGTCGATGCTACTATGGTTACAATGGTTATCATCACAAGATGTGGCATAATAGCGATAGACAAAGGCATTCTTTAAGTCCCATGTACACTTATGCTTAGGATCAAACTCAAGTAAGACACGTTTCCAAGTAAATATGCATAGGACCAGGGTATAAGAAGCACAGGAACGAATGGATAATAGGGGACATTGTCAAAATAGAATGACGTCAACCCAGCTTTCTTCTCTTTTCAGAACTGGTCTACCAGATGCCTCCAGAAAGACCAGAAGAAGGGCATGAAGACCACAATATTCCTCAATTATTATTATTTTGTCCCCAAAAGTCTATTGTGGCTCAGTGGTAGAGCACCTGCTTTTTTGTGCAGAAGGCTCCGGGTTCAATCCTAAGCATCTTCAGGTAGGGCGAGGAGACCCATCTGAAGTCCTGGAGAGTTGCTCCCAGTTATTGTTGAAAATACTGAGCTAGATCATAGATCAATGGTCCAACTCCCTACAAGGCAGCTTCCTATGTTCCCATGTCTCTGAACTTGAAGGTTTTCTAACAGCTTTGCTCTCCTAGCACACTTATTTGGGAATCAGTCCAGCTCCCAGGAGTTCAAGAGACCCTGCTCCTTGAGACCGTCGCCCAACCTTGCCTCATGGGTGGGCCGGCGCTGCCATTACTTCTGAACGAGGCAACCCGGGCGTCATTTATCTATACATTTTATTTTGTTTTTAAAGACTGCCATTTGAGGGCAAAAGCTGCCTTGATTTATATGTCGTTTTCCCATGGCTGGTGCCAAAGCAACTTCTACAACAGCCATTCAACGATTATTTAAATGCAACCTCACATTTGAAACACGATGTTTCTGTGTTTGCAATCTCCCTTTCTTTGCAGCAAGCTGTGTGTGTGTTTGAGTGTTTGTGCACACCTGTAACTCAGTACTGCGGAACACTTCCTGTATCTGGTGAAGTGAGCTGTAGCCTACAAAAGCTGATGCCCTAATAAACTTCCATTACCCTTTTTTTAGGGACGCAGGTGGCGCTGTGGGCTTGCCGATCGAAAGGTCGGCGGTTCGAATCCCTGCAGCGGGGTGCGCTCCCGCTGCTCGGTCCCAGCGCCTGCCAACCTAGCAGCTCGAAAGCACCTCCGGGTGCAAGTAGATAAATAGGGACCGCTTACCAGCGGGAAGGTAAACGGCGTTTCCGTGTGCGGCTCTGGCTCTGGCTCTGGCCAGAGCAGCGATGTCACGCTGGCCACGTGACCCGGAAGTGTCTCCGGACAGCGCTGGCCCCTGGCCTCTTAAGTGAGATGGGCGCACAACCCTAGAGTCTGTCAAGACTGGCCCGTACGGGCAGGGGTACCTTTACCTTTACCCTTTTATGATGTCAGCAACAAACACTCTGCTTTTGCCGCAACAGCCAGGAGCGACACAACACACCCTTCTGAAAAATACCTGAACGTTTAAATTAAACACTCTATGTTGCTGTTGTTTAGTCGTTTAGTTGTGTCTGACTCTTCGTCACCCCATGGACCAGAGCATGCCAGGCCCTCCTGTCTTCCACTGCCTCCCGCAGTTTGGTCAAACTTATGCTGGTAGCTTCGAGAACACTGTCCAGCCATCTCGTCCTCTGTCGTCCCCTTCTCCTTGTGCCCTCCATCTTTCCCAACATCAGGGTCTTTTCCAGGGAGTCTTCTCTTCTCATGAGGTGGCCAAAGCACTGGAGCCTCAGCTTCAGGATCTGTCCTTCCAGTGAGCACTCAGGGCTGATTTCCTTAAGAATGGATAGGTTTGATCTTCCTGCTGTCCATGGGACTCTCAAGAGTCTCCTACAGCACCATAATTCAAAAGCATCAATTCTTCGGCGACCAGCCTTCTTTATGGTGACATCAAACACCCTATACAGTGGTACCTCGGATTAAGAACTTAATTCGTTCCGGAGGTCCGTTCTTAACCTGAAACTGTTCTTAACCTGATGCACCACTTTAGCTAATGGTGCCTCCTGCTGCCGCCACGCCGCCAGAGTACAGTACAATTTCTGTTCTCATCCTGAAGCGAAGTTCTTAACCCGAGGTACTATTTCTGGGTTAACGGAGTCTGTAACCTGAAGGGTATGTAACCTGAAGGGTATGTAACCCGAGGTACCCCTGTACTAGCCGCCTATCTGGATTTGATGCTACAGAAGCAGCCGCCCCCCCCCCCATTTTTTTTGCATTGCTCCGTCCTGAAGTCAGAGACGCGGTTCGGAATTTGCATCTTGGGGGGGGGGGTTGCCCCCTTTCCTTTAGCGCGCGGCGCCGAGGCTGCCACATGGGTTGCCCCGCCCCCTCCCCCTCCCCCTCCGTAACGCCGCCTGCGGGCGAGGCAGAAAAGAGAGCGAGCGGCGAGGAGAAAGAGGCGTTCCCTCCAGCACCTCCCTCAAGAGGAGTGGGCGGGGACCTGAACCCGCCGTACCCCCCAGGCGGTCGCCCCTCCCTCCCACTCGCCAGCTCGGGCCTCATTGGCCGGCTGCGGCCAGCGGAGCTCCTCTGATTGGGCGGACCTTCCAACTCGGAGGGGCGTGGCCCGGAGCTGTGGGCCCGCCCCGTCCCTCCGTGCCCCCTCCCTCCCGCAGGGCGAGAAAGAGGCGGCGAGTCGCGCGCGGCGGCTGGCCTTTGGGCGGGTTGCCTCGCGATGCTGCTGCCGCCGCCGCCCTCGTCGCTTCTGCCGGGAGGCGCCCCGGGCGCTGGAGCGCGAGCCATGGCGGGGCCGGAGCTCCAGGACGAGGCCGGCCTCCGCGAGCAGCAGGACGAAGGCGGGGAGCGAGGCCGCGGCGGGGCCACGGCCGAGTGCGCCCGGGGCCGGGCGGCCGGGGCCAGCAGGGCGGTGTCCGAGGCGGAGGCCGCTGCGTCAGCTGCCCAAGGGGACCCCGACGGCGCCGGTCCCCGCTGGGGAGCCCAGCACGCCGGAGCCCGCGAGCTGGCCGAGCTCTACTCCCCCGGTGAGGCCGGCGTGAGCGGGGCTGGGGGGGGGAGGTGTTCTTTCTCTCGCCTCTGGGTTAAAACGTGGCGCGGGTGGGACTCCGGGTCTGACGCAGGTCAAGGGTTCTGTTCACACGTGACGCCCGATATCTGCGCGCCTGGAACCTTTGAAGCCTTCCCCACGCACGCACCTCGCCCCTAGTGGAAAGCGTGGCCTGGTTCACACCTGCAAGGAACGTCTCCTTTACTCTTCTACTCGGGATTGTTGCGCACTTGAGGAATGGCAGCCGGGCGTGTGAAGTGGCTCCCTTGAAAAGGGAGTTCCTGGGAATATTCTGCTGCTAGAGAAGGGAAATCGGCACCATGCTCTAACCAACTTTTCTTTCTGCAAGTTGTGACTAGATTTTATGGCTTAGGTTAGTTGGTTGAAAAGAATAATAATTATAATCTTCCTAACCAGTTAATTAATCTCTCTCATATATATATTCTACCTTATGACTCCTTGGCTCCCTTTATTAGCTAAACAAAAGGATTTATCAAATCAATCCAACAAATATTGTTCTGGTTGGTCCTTTGACATATGCAGGTCCATCCTAGAAGTGGCAATACTTGTGGATGTAAAGTGGAAGAGAAGGTTTTGAGGCCAGCTGGCATGTGGGCATGCATACTTGAAATTCAGATTTAGTCGGCAGAATATTGTTAATTAACTACTATTTCTTTCAATTGATGATATTTTCAATGTAGTGATTTTATAGTAAAAGTAATTGGACTGTGAACTTGTCCTGTAAAGTCAACAAACACGTATGATACAAGTATCCTTGCCAGCTGTGATTAGCTGCAAATCTCTGTTGAGTGGCAAATGTGTGGTTGTTGCCATGTAATGTGTGAGATGACTTTCTGGAGGCATAGAGCCAGGTATGTTGCAAAAGCTCACACTGGCAAACCTGACCATTTTTTACAGTTGAATAACTACTATAAAGTAGCCATGTCCTTAACATTCTCCACTGGGAGATTATTTCCCAGGAGATTTGCTAAAAGCCTGAGGCTGTGTATCTTAACAGAAGTTACTGGTATGTTGGATGTGTTTATTCATAGTGGCTTTGGGTGGTTAGGGCAGGTAATATATTTTGTGGCAAGTTTAGGCTACAAGGCCAAAAAACTATTCTTATCTATTGTTTTACAGTGAGGACAGTGGTGTGATCTTACATATTCACATGTGCTTTAGTATTCCCACTGCATATGAATTTAAAGAAAAATCTGCATTTCATCCTAATAGTTATGATGATTCGTTTTACGAAATAGTGTGTTTGAGTAGTTGCCCATTTCCTGTTTTCTTCTCCAAAACTTTTTTCTTCTCCAAAAGTAGTGTTACAAAGGCCCCATGGTCATTTCAGTCTTTTCCTGAAATTAGTTACTATGTTGGGAGTATATACTGTATCATATGAAGGAGCTCTTTGAACCCTTTCTACAGTCCTGTAATGGGGGGCACCTGTGGCCCTCCAGATTTTGGACTATAATTCCCATTATCCTGGCAGTTAGACTTGCTGGTTGAGGCCGATGGGAGTGGAAGTCTGTCTGGAGGATGCCCCTATCAGCTCTAATATTAGTTTACTATTTTAGGTGGTGTGAGGGTAAGCAAGTTGGTAATTCTTGTGTTTCCAGCTTTGGGTGTGGTGAACAGAAAAATGGGCATGCAATAAAATTTCATTTTTTATAGTTTCTAAGTTCAGTTTCCCTACTGGGCATCTGGCTGAAACCCTACTTAAAATAATTTACCCAGCCGTGAGGGCAGGCCCTGACTGGTTGGCCTTTCCCTTGAAACCCAGAGACTGATTATTTTGGGCAGACCATTCTGTTGGCCCAACCAGTGTGATTTGATCAGATATTTGTTATCTCAGCCTCACAGGTAGCTGCTACATGGCTGATAGAACATTTTGAGCTGGGGTGGGCAGCCTTCAGCCCCATTTTGTGAGAGGAGAAAGATGTAGTGAAATAGATGTAGTGATGGAAACCCACTGCAAGTGATTGGTTCAGGACTCCGTCAAGAACGATCTGCCCTTTCCCCAGTTGCCACCTGGGTGGGGAGGGTGAGAGAAAGGTGTCTGAAACAGAAATGGGAGTGGCAGGGAGAGAGGCTTGGGTGGTCCTGCTCACTTTTGGTATGCACCTCTAACAGAGGGCATTAGGGTCAGAGGTGTTGCCAGAAATCCAGTGCATGCTAGTCATTTGAAATCCTTTTTGTGACCCATCATAAATATTGTTTCCTTTTTTTAGTAAGTGCCGGCTGGCAGTTGGAACAGGAATCTGGAGAAAAGTCAGAGACCTTCGCATGATTTCCTACTTCCCTTGCCCTTCATAGAACACCATTTAAGAAATGATAAGCAGCAAGCTTGGGGAACATAAAAGAAAGAGCAAGGCTTATGGATCCTGTAGTGCCAAACATTTGTATATACTTGGGAGTCTTTTGGATATCTCCAGGGCTGGTATCTTTAAAACTCGCTGGTAACTTAGATATTCATGGCATTCAGAAACTTGGGCCCTCCTCCTTCAGTTCAGCACAAGACATTTTGTCTTGGCCAGCCAAACACTGTGAGAATCTAAGTCCCGCCTTCGTTCAGGAAACAGCACGTACTTCCTTCGGTAACTTTCCTGCCTCATGTGACTAAGGCTTATAAGTGTGCTTTTTAGGTCACTTTCTTGCTGTACTGAAAGACAAAACCCCACCCATCCCAGGCTCCAGTGAATGAAGCCTGCAGATGCCAGCCCTTAGTGGATGCAGTTGCAGTGCAAACTGATCTCCTTGATTTAATTCTGTTTTGTCAGCCTGTCATCTTGCCACTGCTGATAGGAGCTAGCATCTCTTCAGTGTATAAGAAAGTTGTTTAAGGCATTTTTTTAAAACTGTTTGCAGTCTTACTTGCATTTGGAAAGGATTCTGTGTTGGGCTTCTTGAGACAAAGCATGCAAATAAGCCCGTGAGTCACTAGTCCACCCCACTTAACCTGTCTGTGTTATTCATGGCACATCAGTGTGCCACAGAAGATCCAACTCCTAAAATTTACAAAAGCTTCACTGTCTTAGTCACCAGCAGGTGACTTGGTACTCTGCTTGTAAAAGGTAAAGGTACCCCTGCCCGTACGGGCCAGTCTTGACAGACTCGGGTTGTGCGCCCATCTCACTTAAGAGGCCAGGGGCCAGCGCTGTCCTGAGACACTTCCGGGTCACGTGGCCAGCGTGACATCGCTGCTCTGGCCAGAGCCAGAGCCAGAGCCGCACGCGGAAACGCCGTTTACCTTCCCGCTGGTAAGCGGTCCCTATTTATCTACTTGCACCCGGAGGTGCTTTCGAACTGCTAGGTTGGCAGGCGCTGGGACCGAGCAGCGGGAGCGCACCCCGCCGCAGGGATTCGAACCGCCGACCTTTCGATCGGCAAGCCCTAGGTGCTGAGGCTTTAACCCACAGCGCCACCTGCGTCCTGTGAGTGGCTATTTACAAGTCTGCTTTGGAGCAAGCTCCTGTTCGTAGCAAAATCAACTGATTAACCCCACATTTAAGTCTCCTTCACGGGCTATTCCAAACATTTTTAAAGATGTTTGGGGAGTCTGAAATCCAGTCGTCTGAGGACGTGTCTGGCTATATTGATTTTGTTCCAGAAATCTAGCACATGCAAGAGCTGGCAGTGTCCCTATTTTGCAGTTGTTGTAGGAACAGCAAATATGTCTTGTTCAAGGTTACAGCACAAATAGAGGAACCCTTTGTGTCCTAAAGGAACACAGAACTTTTTAAGGTTTGGAAGAGGCTTAAAATAGGAATTGGCAGCTTAAAGGCTCTCCACTTTAATCAGGTCCTCCGAGGGGGTACTGCCTGACCCACGTTTTGCCAACCCAGAGGAAAGACGTGTGTATTATGAAGGGGATGGCATCAGTGGTAACAGGACTTACCAGTCCTTCATGCCTTAACCCATTCACAGAACAGACGTCTAAGAAATCTAGTTATTGAACAAGTTTAAAGGGAAGCTGTTGGAAAAGCTTTTCTTATGTTTCTAGATCTGAAGCCCTGCACTTCCATTGTTTCTAACAACCATTGTTGCCTAAAAAATAAAATGTTGGACTTGGATCAACAGATTCTCGCTTCAGATTTCTTCTTAGCCATGTGTGACCCAGCACACATCCCAATCTGAATATCTGAAACTGGAAGAGTATCAACCTATTAAAGTGCTTGGATATTAAATACCACACTACTCATAATATGTAAATGAAAATAGGCAACTTGTGTGAGTAATGCTGGAAATAGGTTTCTATTCAGAATCTAAGCCTGCAATTATGATTTAGTCCATGTGCTTATTAGGGTGCGGTGGAGGGAACTTGAGTCAGTTCATTGTGCTCTGGCAGTGGACTGTCCCATTGATACACATTTGATTTCCAGTGGCATTTTTTCTTTTTAAGGTGATTTCTGAAGAAGTTAAGAAAGGGCAGGTTCTTTGTTATGTTTAAACATGTGTGGCTTTAAAAGAGGACAAGGTATCCTATTTTTTTCTAGGAGTCTAATGATTGCTACCCAAGCTGTTGCCAAAATTGAATGCAGTACAAAAAGTTCCCTGAATGTAAATCTGTGGATCACTGGTGCTCACAAGAGGATGGTGCAGAAAGTAACCTAAATTGAGAAAAGAAACCAGAGTTTTTAAAGTTTGATGCAAGCCAAACTGGGTTAATTCTGTTGGTAGAGCATGGACTCTTAATCTCAGGGTTGTGGGTTTGAGCCCCACATTGGGCAAAAGATCCCTGCATTGCAGAGGGTTGGACTAGATGATCTTTGTGGTCCCGTTCCAGCTCTATGATTCTATGAAGCAGGAAGCTTAGATGCTCCAAGAGGGTGACTTAACTTATTCCAGGAGCCATGATCACAAGCATGGCTTTGTAGGGGCTGTAAACCACATGTAAAGTGGACTTTATGGACATTATCTCTCTCATAACAATTAAGCTAGATCTATATGTGCTGTCATGGCACTGAGCATTCCACTCCTGCTTCACTCCACTGACAGTTGCTTTGAAAGAAAAATAACTGGGTACAGTGACACTGAATTACATCTGTTTTAAATGTCACTGGGATTATGTAGGTTGGCAGCAGACATGATTCCGTGTTTCCTTTGTGCAACTTGCAGTTTTACTGTGAGTATATCATTCACTTTGCTCTGACTTACTTCTATGTGGCTATGCAGCAGTGTAAATGACAGCATGGAGAACTTCAGTACATGTATTAGACCATGGCATTTGGATTTAATAGACATTTCTTCTTCGCTACTCTGGGTCTCTTCCACACTTTTTTAGCAACATAGATTTTCATGCTTGGTTTTTAATTTGCAGGTGATTTCAAAATGCTCTTAGTGCACCCGCCTGTTCAGAAACTTTGGGTCGTATAAGTTTTTCCTACATCTCTGATGAAAGGCACATGTCAGTTTCAGCAATTTTCCCTCTCCATACATCCCCCTAAAATTTGTTCTGTAGGTTTCAAGGACACTTGAAGGTTTGGGAGGGTGTGTGTGTGTGTGTGTGTGTGTGTGTGTGTGTGTGGATAGGGTGGTATCATTGGAAATTTGCTTCTCTCCACATTCTGCTGAGAGATGCCTTCCATCAGAAAAGGGAGACCAGGATACCACCCATTATGGATGTGGACTGACAGTTCATTTGCAGTTACACCGTTACAGTAACAGGTAAAATAACTTCTAAATTTCACATGATGGAAAATTTTCTACCGCTGTTGCAGGATAATTGCAGGTGCCTTTGGCACATTGCCAGCAGACTTTTCCCTTCACTCAACCTAAATCATTCAAGTGAATAAAATGTATTGCAGCATTTAGTAGCTGTGACCATTTTTGCTGCTTTCAACAGAAAAACCCTAAACTGCTTTTGGGCTAAAACACCTTAGCAGGCAGGTTTAAATATAAGAGTATGCACTATATGTGGATTGTGGATTTTCAGCTCTCCAGTTCCCTCTGCTATTTAGCACTTGTCAGGTGGCCTATGCCAGCTGAACAGTTTCACCTGTTTGCCGCTGAGGTTTGCCGTTGAGCAGCTTGTCAACCCATCAAATCTGCCTGTTTCAGTATCTGAATGTTTATCGTCATCATCATTTTTTAAATCCGTATTTTGTATTTATTAAATTTGTTCAGAGAAGATGCTGTAATACTCTTGCTTTAGAATGCGTTCTGTGTTAGATGAACGTGGCTATTTGTGGGAAGTGTTTCAGTCCTCAAAGCAGGCACCTTATTACTTCCACTGTCTCTTGTGTGTGAAAATTGGTGGGCAATTTAAGCCCTGTACTTTAAGGGAATCTGCTAATCTTGGTGGATGCAATGTGTGTTCACCAGACTTGCACACTGTATGACCCGCCAAGCAGTCATGAATTGTGGTTTGCCAGGTGCTTGACAAGCCTTTTCTCAGGCAGTTGGCAAAAAAGGGAGTTTTCTCAAGCTGCTAGTGGACTGTAGTTAACTTTGTGGGTCCAAAAGCCTGGCATAAATCATGAATGCACTAAATGGATTAAATTCGTTTGCACAGTTAAAAAATCCTGAAGCTCCCCTTGTAAAGCTGGCAGCTGTACAAATACAAATGATAATCATTGTTATTAAGGCTTGCTACCTGCCCTTCACTCTTAAATTCCCAGGGTGGGTTACAGTGGCTTAAATAATAGAATTTAAAACCACATAGAACCCAATCACAACTACAACAACAGTCCTACATTTATTAGCAATTTCCAGGTAAATCACCAAAATACTTTACAGCTGTCAAAGGCCAGGGTGTGTCTTCAGCATGTAACAAAAGGCAAATAATTATGCTGGATGTACCTCTATAAGGGAGGGACTTGCAGTTTTCAGGCTGCCGCAGAGAAGGCTGTCTCCTGGGCCACCAGTTCTTGAAACCTTTACAGTGTGTTGGTGTAGATGGTGATTCACTTTAAAATCCGTTGCTGCAATCTACGTGGCGTTTTGCTATTTGTCACTGAAGGTTCCACAGCGCTATCAACACTTGCTGTCTACATTAATCTAGGCACTTTACAGTTAAGTTCATTTTTGGCCATACTGTATGGACAGATTTGGATTCCACGTGGATACATGCATAATGGGGTGACTTCTCGGTCCACCAATTCTGCAAAATCCTCAGCTTTGACTTGAAATGGCAGGGTTGTCTTCACAAGCAGCTTGCACATGGTTCCCTTGGGCGATGCATGAAAGCGCCATGAAGTTTCTCTTTTATCACCTAAAGCAGGCATACTCTGCCCTCCAGATGTTTTGGGACTACAACTCCCATCATCCCTAGCTAACAGGACCAGTGGTCAGGGATGATGAGAGTTGTAGTCCCAAAACATCTAGAGGGCTGAGTTTGCCTATGCCTGACCTAAAGCTACATTTCTGGTTTTGCTTGTTTCATTTGAGACAGGGCCAGTCTTTGTGTGGGTGTGGGCATGCTATGCATACTTCACTTAGGTACATTTCATCCTTCCCTACTTCATGCATTTGCTTTGCATAGTGGAGGAGGGAGCTTATCCTCACTGTCATGCAGAGAGAGGGCATTGTGAACTGTGTGCTCTATGCAAATTTATGTCCGTTCATGCAGTTATCTTTCCTACTGCCTTATAGGTGGACCTTGGTATGTCTGAGCACTGATACGGACCACCTGGTTAATGCTAGATGTCTGATAATAGAAGCATGCCAGTTCCATACCACAATTCAGGGTGTAGTTAATGAACTGCAGTTAATTTTTCAATGGGAGTGGAAGCTTCTAATCGTATCTTTGTGGCCATGCTGGTTGGGGAACATTTTAGCTTGGAGGGAGGGCTAGGCTTGTTCTCGTAATGCTGAGCCATAGTTAGCTTTATATCTGACTGCAGCCTCTAAATTGTGGGCTGTAATGGTTACATTTTGAATTATTTAGATAACCTTTTAGTTTCATTCAGATGACAACACACCCTACGGGATGTAATAGCTTTGCTTCTCAAACTTAGCACAGTTTGTATAGTAAGCCAACAGAGACCTCAGAGGATCATTTCTTGTGTTTGTGTTGGGGAGGGGAATAATGCAAGATTGTTGTTTAGTCGTGTCCGACCCTTCGTGACCCCATGGACCAGAGCACGCCAGGCACTCCTGTCTTCCACTGCCTCCTGCAGTTTGGTCAAACTCATATTAGTAGCCTTGAGAACACTGTCCAACCATCTTGTCCTCTGTTGTCCCCTTCTCCTTGTGCCCTCCATCTTTCCCAACATCAGGGTCTTTTCCAGGGAGTCTTCTCTTCAATTTGGCACATTAAAGAGCATGAGTCTCTTAATCGAGCCCCACACTGGGCAAAAGATTCCTGCATTTCAGGGGGTTGCACCACATGGCCCTCGTGGTCCCTCCCAATTCTACAATTCTATTATTTCATGTGTATCTCTGATGAGATGCAATATTTACTTGTACAAGAAATATTGGGTGGGATTCACCTAATGAGTCTTGTCGTCAGAAGCCCTGTGCAAGGACTTCTGCTTGCACAATGGAGCTTTCCTCCCTCGCCTCTCCCTGTGGCCTCCAAGAATTGGTGGGGAGGGGAGTCAGAAGAGCTACTAGAACAGTGGAGGTGGGGGAAGAGAGGGGGCAATCATTTGATCTGGCAACCTGCAATTATTGGGTAGATGTAACATTTGTAATAGCACAATGTTGAATTGCACCCATTAATTTCTAAGCAATACACTTGCAGCGCTGCCCAGTCCTATACACAAGGGTAATGCTACCACAAATAAGACCCTTGGGCAGAGCCATAGCTATGGGGTAGGGGGGCTTGCTGGGGTTTTTTTGCCCTAGGTGAAGCCTCCAGAGGGGCACCATTGAGGCTCCCAGCCTCTGTGTGTGTGTGTGTGTGTGTGTGTGTGTGTGCGCGCGCAAATATACATGGGGTGTGTGTGCCAAACTGGGTCTTTGACGCAGGCGAAATAAAGCCTGGTTTCGCCCCTGCCTTGGAATAATCTAGTGGCATTAATTTGTGCAATCTCTTTGCAACTTTCACAAGTGTGCAAAAGCTGATCGCAGCTGAGGAGCCCAATTCAGCAATGCAAAATAATGGAGAGAGTATGCTGCGAAAGGAATGTTGCTTATACCATTTTGCTCCTGGTAGTAGCCTATAGCGGATAAGTTTGCTATTTTGCTACTGCCAGTAGCTTCCTCTTACTACTCATAGACTACAATCAACCAGTGATAGAAACTGAGATATGAAAACTAGGAGCTAAACCTAGATTGTGGGCACAACAACGGAATGTCTAGGGACACTTTTTTTATATAACAAGAATACAAAGCTGAAAATGAAGGAACTGCAGCTAAAATTTTATGTTCATTTTTCACATGGTCTGTTCCTTCCCCTGTCCACCCCACCTCCATAATATTCTTAAGAGGGTCTCTGCTCCAGTCTTCAAGGAGTAGCTGGAAGTGCAGAGGCAGAAAAAGGTCTTCCTTCCACTCTGCAGTTTTAATCTGAAATCGTAGGCACAGTACTGCGCCCAGAGCTGAGAAATTGCTTGCACTAATGAACTCCCCTGCCACAAAATGCGCCTAGAACAATGGGAGTTTCAAACACTGCTAGGAACTTGCCCATCCACCTGTCACTGCTTGTGCTAGGCCATTGTGGGAAATGGGATGCTGGACCAGATAGACCTTTGAACTGATCCAGCAGTGTTTTTCTTATGTTCACTATTGTAGAATTTAAAAAATAAGCGCTGTTTGTGTTCACTGTTCAATCTACCTGTTAAATAAAAAAATGCTTTTTTTTTTTTTTTTGTTAAACAGGGAAGAGACTGCAGGAATGGATTAGTGTCATCCTATGTTTTTCTCTGATGTCTTTCAACTTCTACCATCTTCTCTTCTGCTTGAGACTGGAACATGCCTTCTCAATTATTTTTGGGATATGTAAGTATGAACTGATTATATAATGTTGTTGTTTAGTCGTTTAGTCGTGTCCGACTCTTCGTGACCCCATGGACCAGAGAACGCCAGGCACCTCTAATCCTCCACTGCCTCCCGCAGTTTGGTCAAACTCATGCTGGTAACCTCGAAAACACTATCCAACCAGATTATATAATACAGTAGGTGAATTGCAGAAGTGCACAGTGGAAACAAAGATGCCATCATAAATGCTTATAGCTTAATCCTTAGCTCCCTAATTAAGGGAACCATGTTATTATCTGCAGCATCTATTCTATTCAGGTGTGCTGTAGAATAGGTGAGGGCTTAAAATGAGTAGAACAACACACACATGCTGATGCCTGTTGCCTTCACTTATGATCCTCACACACTGAACACAATGTCTGAAGTAGGATTCTAAGTGTGTTCTAAGTGCTTACAATATTCCCTGTGACTGAGAACCTTGATAATGCAATGTTCCCATTCACATGGAGGTTTCTAAGCTTGTTCAGTTGGGTAAATGCAGAATTTTCATCAGAATTTCATGCTAAGTGCGCAGAGGCTCAAAGTTTCTTCCTGTGGGGATGGGGATGTTGGGGGCAAGGATAATATTCGTGTTCCTGCCTCCTCTCTATACTCATAAATCTTGGGCTCTTGAAGGTGGCTTATAAGTTGAGAGCAATAAGATTTGGTGTGGTGGATATGGCTAAGTAAAATCTGCAAAAGAATTGGTTTTTGTAAACGTCTTCAAGTTTAGTACCCATATCCTTTGGGCTGTTTGGTGGAAGTGCTACCAGTCGGATGCCGTGAGGGCGTATATTTTTGTTGTGTTACCAAACCACATTTGGCTTCTCAGAAACGATGAACCAAGTAGTCATCTGGTATATAGCTGAGCTTCCTTCTTCCTGCATTTTTGCACTTGTTGCTCCTGCTTGCACAAGTCAGCTTGGCAAATCGGAGCTGTGTAATACGCAGCCTACCTTCGGGTTAACTGAGAAATCCGAAACAGAAAATGTTCCCTTAGCCATATTAATGCCACTTCGGTCATTTGAAATGCTGGTTTCATTGGGACCTTCCATTGTGAGAGTGGCTGCTGTGTGCTGACCCCAGCAAAAGAGGATTCAAAGTGACTTCACTGACTTCTATTGAAGATGCTGTGTTTTTTGGGCTAGCAGCATTTAAATTTCTGCCCTGACTTGTGCTGTCCAGTAACTTGCTACCATACCAGCACCTGGCCCAAGAAACCCTGAGGTTTGGCTAGCCCTTCCCGAGCATAGGCCTACCCTGTGGAATGCGTTGCCTATAAGCAGTTCAACAGGAGCCACTATCACTTGCTTTTAGATGTCTTCTAAGAGCTAGGGACATGGGTGGCGCTGTGGGTTAAACCACAGAGCCTAGGGCTTGCCGATCAGAAGGTCGGTGGTTCAAATCCCCATGATGGGGTGAGCTCCCGTTGCTCCCTGCTCCTGCCAACCTAGCAGTTCAAAAGCACGTCAAAGTGCAAGTAAATAAAAAGGTATCGCTCCGGCAGGAAGGTAAACAGCGTTTCTGTGCGCTGCTCTGGTTCACCAGAAGCAGCTTAGTCATGCTGGCCACACGACCCGGAAGCTGCACGCCGTCTCCCTCGGCCAATAAAGCAAGATGAGCGCCGCAACCCCAGAGTTGGCCACAATTGGACCTAATGGTCGGGGTCCCTTTACTTTTACCTTTAAGAGCTAATACTCAGACAGACCTTTCAAACCTAAGATTCTTTGCCAACCAGCTTTACTGATGTGTTTGACATGTTTACAGCTGTTTTTGTTGTAATACTGTGCTGTTACGTTGTATACTGCCTTGTGATATTTTACATGAAAGTGTGGTTTATAAATACTTAAATGAATACAAAGATATCATTCTGACACCTGATACATTTGTAATAACTTTATTTGACTGGCTCCTCGGCACTTGAGTGTAAATTGTCAATATTGCCTGTTCAGGGAAATGGTTAATGAGTTGGTACTTAAGGGCTCCTGTGTAGAGAGATTGAACTGTGGTTCTTAGAAGTTCTGTATCCGAGCTCTGCATTGCAGGCCAGACAGTTCTTCCACCTTGGCTTAGTTTGTAATATCAAGGATGTATACTTTGGTGTTGTCATTCATAAAATGTATTTGTTGACTTTCAGAGAAATATTGCTGCAGTTAATGCTGCATGTGGTGTTGTGCTTTATGCAAGTGCCTGTGTGAAACCCATTCATCTTAATACAGGTCACCCAGGAGCAGCATTTTGTGGCTTGTTCTCTCTGGCTTTGGGATCTGGTTCTGATTTGGGATTCTGCTAATGTCCTGTCTAAATGTAAATAGCAGTTGTGGGGGAAACTGGAGCAGCCTCAAATGTGGGGAAGCTTCACAAAACAACCTCTCTGGAGCTGCTACTTGCATCTCAAGGGATGCTTTCACAGAGCAGCTTCAGAGAGTTAAATTGGGCAGGGACTATAACAGAGAGAAATTTCTGTTCCACCCACCCACCATCTAGAGGCTGCTTAAATTTCCTTGCAGCTGCTATTGCATTTTTTAAAAATATGTCTATTGCCTTCACATATAAATTGTTCTTTTTTGCATTTTATTACAATTTAACCCAATCATTCGCAGTTTTTCCTTCTGGTCATTGCACATATCTGCTGAAGATAATTTTTTAAAATTTTAATTCAGTGGATTTCTTACTTGTCCAGGATGGGTTACAATAATAAAACAGACAATTACAGAACAAATAAAATGATTGCATAAAACAAGAAATTGCTATGACTTTATGCAGATCATGAAGTGGCTACCGGTTGATGAAAACTCAAGTGATAATAAATTCGTTCTGCTGAAATATATTAAGCAAGGATGGTGTTGAAGTTATATTCAGAGTAGATCCATAAAAATTACCGTATTTGTGCAAATCTAATGCACCATTGAATCTAATGTGCACCTCAATTCCAGGGGTGTCCAAACTTTTTTCAAAGAAGGTCAGATTTGATGACGTGAACCTCTTTTTTTTGGATTGAAATTGTTGAGCTTTTATTGGATTTCCCCCCAGGAAATAAACTGCCACAGGGGCCGGATTAAACCGACCGGCGGCCCAGATTAGGCCCCGAAATGGACTTCATACATGCATGCCTTAAAACCATTTGCCGGCACTATCAAATCTAATATGCACCCTAATTTTTGCATCACAATTTATCCCCTAATGGTGTGCATTACATTTGAATA
Source organism: Podarcis cretensis (assembly GCF_951804945.1). NCBI lineage: Eukaryota > Metazoa > Chordata > Lepidosauria > Squamata > Lacertidae > Podarcis > Podarcis cretensis. Next base: position 19,995,295 of record NC_137175.1, read on the forward strand.
ATTGCGGCAGTAAACATGACTAATTTCAGTGAGTCTTCTCTGAGTAAAACTTCCTTCAGTATCATCCTTGGTTTCAGCAATGCCACTCATGGCTCTTCTTGAGTGGAAGGGTTTTTATAGCTTGTTTGGGGATGAATATGTATCAATGCATTCAATGAGCATCGAGCTGCTGAGCAAGTGCCACTACCACCTCCTCTTTCTTTTCAGGGGAATTCCTTTTTAAAAAAAAAAAAAAAAACAAAACTTGGCTCAGTCTTGCTTGTAGAAATATATATGGAAGATTCACCTGCTGCTTTTAGTTCTCGCACATGTTAATTGATAGCAGGTACTTCTCACATCTATGGTGATAAGATCCCTAATCTGTTGTCAGTTCAGCTACTAATTGATAAGGTTGACAACTTAACTGATAATATTATTTAGATAGTAGTCAATTATTAAAATAGTGGAATTGTGATTCAGTGTAAGCAGAGCTTCCTGGCAGCCACTGGCACTCCTTTTTTTTTTTTAATGTTATCTGTGGTCTAGATCCAAAGAAGCAGCCAGTTGCTTACACTTGAGGAATTCCTCCAATGTCATGTGACAAGCTGAATTTCTATTTGCCAGGAGCCCTTAAACAGGGCTACTAAGCAGTATAGCTGTGTGTTCTGTAGGCTTACATTCACTTACTCAGAGGGCGCTCCATAAACTGTTGAGCGAATTAAAACTGTTTGGCATTACGAGGTTAGTAATTGTTCAGGACATTAGGCACCCGTTGTTAACTTAAACAGCAATAAAGGGATTGCTGCTGCTGTTATACTGTGCTGTTGATGGAAACCCAAGAATATTGGATTCTTGCATGAATCAAACATAGGCTTCCTGACTTGTAGGTTCTAGTCCTTAGGACTTGTTCATTCCCTTTCTAGCAACTGATATCTAACCTGCACATCTCAAAACCTCTTCCATTGAGTAGCTGTGATATTGCCACAGAGCTTTGTTGTCTTGCATTAACGAGCTGCAGAGAACTAGATGTGGAATTCTAGCCTGGAGCAGAGAGGCTCGTTGACAAGATTGTGTGCAAGAGCAACCTAATGTTTCTTCCAATTCTTATTTTGGTATCAAATGGGGAGCGCTTTTAATGCCTGTTGTTTTAAGCCCTGTGGCTTTGACTGGAAAAGAGGAACTTAGTGCAAATGTGTGGACACTAGATTACACTTAAGTCTTAAGATCTAAGGTACTGTATGTACCTTAGCAAGGCAGCTACCCCCCCCCCTTAGCAAAGTTCAAGAACTGGGCCCTTGATCTGTGGGTTGTTTTGCAATAACATGCCTGGCAATTTTCCAACAAGGCTGAATATGATGGGGTGAAATTTCATGCACTTTAAACTGACATTTGTCCTAATGTCAGAAATGAATTTACAGAAGGATAATAAGCAAGCTGTTTGCTTTTTAGTGAAACATGATTTAGATTTTGAAACAGATGCTTCACAGTGGTGTTGCTCCTATCACAGTTTTGCAGGGATAGAGCTGTCTTGCTCCTGAGATAAGCTCAGGCACTGGGAATCCTAACACGTGTACAGGTATGAGAATGCAAGTATTTGATTCTCCCCATTTCACTACACTTTGTATCTGGATGAGATGCGGGCGCTGAGAGGCTGCGCACTTTCTTCTCCTTTCTCTTTTAAAAAAAAGCAAATAGTTTCTTGTCTGTATTTTGCTCATTGGCTAGAGAAACACTGCAGATTATAGAGCTGATTTCACCAACTTGGCAACCTCCAGATATTTTGGAGTATTTTTCTCCCATCAGCCCCAATTAGCAGAAATGAGTGATTAACTGCAGTTGTTTATTTATTTTGTAAAATTTATATACCGCTTGATTGTAAAGAAAACCTCTTAAGCAGTTTCCGAAAAGAAACTGGGAACTGTAGTTCAAAACATCTGGTGGGTGTCAGGTTTAAAATATAAAACAAAGCCAGTAATTTAAAAGCACATACAGTACACTTGGCTAAATTGCAGAATTGCAGTCCCAAAACATCTGCAGGGCACGAGGTTGGCTAACGCTGCCCTAAAACATACAATAAAACTGTAACATTAACAATATTAAGAGGCAGAAGCTAAAAACATAACACCAGCCTATGTCATTATGGAACTTAAGGTGTCTGGGGGAAATGGTGATGTAGGTGCTAGGTGTTGGGTTTTCTGTAACCAAGAATCACCACCACCGAAATAGCTGCCTTTATTGTTGCGTAGTGTGCTTCTGATGAGAAGGCACTTGGAGATCTGCTGAAGCTCTTCTCAAAAGACAGGCAGGCTGGTACTCAAGTGGTTCTGTCAATTTGAAAATGCATTCTTGGGAACTTCAGTGCCAAGCAATGGATGTCAAGTGGTGCGAGTTTCAACTACTTTGAAACACCTGACCCTTGGGCATCTCCCCTCTTCTCAAGCAAGATGTCTTTTGAATTGTTTAATCAAGCATTTTAGAAGAGGACGTATTCCACTCAATATAGCTACCTAGTTTTACCTTTGGTTGAAGTGAAATGGTTGGTTTCATTCTGTCCCCCCCCCCCCTTTGTGCATTTGATGAAGCAGTTTCCTAGCCCAAAAAAGCCTTTGTCACAATATCATCATTGATTTTTAATGAATGTGCCTCAAGACTATTTCATTGCTTAACACAGCTGCCTCTGCAATATAACTCTGGACCGATACTCTAGGACAGTGTTCCAAAAACTTGGGCCTCCAGCTGTTTTTGGACTACAACTCCCATCATCCCTCGCTAGCAAGACCAGTGGTCAAGGATGATGGGAGTTGTAGTCCCAAAACAGCTGGAGGCCCAAGGTTGGGGAACACTGCTCTAGGACAGGGGTTGGCAACCTAAGGCCCAGGGGCAGGATGCTTCCCAATCACCTTCGCAATCCGGCCCACAAACAGTCCGGGAATCAGCGTGTTTTTACATGAGTAGAATGTGTCCTTTTATTTAAAATGCATCTCTGGGTTATTTGTGGGGCATAGGAATTCGTTCATATTTCCCCCCAAAATATAGTCCGGCTCCCCACAAGGTCTGAGGGACAGTGGAAAAGGTTGCTGACCCCTGCTCTTGGAATATGTCTCCTGTATTTGGCTTCTATAACAGAAAAACCAAAAGGAGCCGTTGCTTGAGAAGACTGTGGCACTCTGATACTGTTATCATGGTTGCTTTGGTAGGAAAACAAATTCTCATGAGTCCTGTTATCACTATTTTTAAAGAATGGGACCTGTTACTCTGTACTAGATGCATTTCTCCATTCCTGTACCTTTTTTCAGCCCTAGTCCTTTCTGACATTTCCTTGATATTGCAAACAAAAAGCACTGGGAGCTCACATGGATCCTTTTCGGATCTGATACTTGAGTATTACTTGCGTTCCTACACTTGGAAGTGTTTCTTGCATTGCAACTTGGCTTGCCTTTTTAACATTGTCCCCTGTGCTCCTTGAACAAGATGGTGAGGCTTTATTTGTTTATTTTTGTCAGCAGATACATTGGAATAATAATAAAAAAACCAGGGGTGGTATCCAACAAATTAGTTCTGTTAATGCAAGAATTACCATATGCACAACATAACTTCTTCACCCTCTTTGTTTACCTTCCCCAAATCTGCTCCAGAGGGTGGGCGGAAACCTCCGAATTAGGTGGATGTGAGGTGGGAGGAGGGGCAAGTTCTGTTGCTCAACAGGAAATCCTTGTGCCAACAGAACTGCTTCATTAAATATTATTATTATATTTATTTATTTATTTATTTATTTACCTACCTACCTACCTACCTACCCACCCACCCGCCCATCTGGCTGGGTCCCCCCCCCCCCACTCTGGGTGCCTTACAACCTATCTAAAAACATAATAAAAACATCAATCCTTAATAACTTCCCTAAACAATTTGGTTTAAGTGTAAACAATGAAATACTCCCTTTCTGGAATATAGAATTGTAGAGTTGGAAGGGACCCTGAGGATCATCTATTCCACCTGCCACGATGCAGGAATATGCAGCTGTCCCATATGAGGATTGTTTACATTGTTGCTGTTGGCCATTTCCTGTAGGCTTCCATGCTTTGAGTTCTATCTAACAAGATGGGTCTATTTCTATTTAATTTATTTGCATTATTCATATCCTACTCTTCTTGTTCCTGTAATCTCAGACTAATAATCAATATTAAACTTCCAATTCTACAGTTCTATGATTCTATTAAAACAATATTTCTTTTGCTTAAAAAGGTAAAGGGACCCCTGACCATTAGGTCCAGTCGTGACCGACTCTGCGGTTGTGGCACTCATCTCACTTTATTGGCCGTGGGAGCCGCTTCCGGGTCATCTGGCCAGCATGACTAAGCCGCTTCTGGTGAACCAGAGCAGCACACGGAAACGCTGTTTACCTTCCTGCCGGAACGGTACCTATTTATCTACTTGCACTTTGACGTGCTTTCGAACTGCTAGGTTGGCAGGAGCAGGGACCGAGCAACAGGAGCTCACCCCGTCACAGGGATTCAAACCGCTGACCTTCTGATCGGCAAGTCCTAGGCTCTGTGGTTTAACCCACAGCGCCACCCGCATCTTTTGCATACAACAATATTAAAAGACAATCTGCTAACAACACCAGCAGTCAAGGAAGGGACATTGCTCGAATCAAATGCTGAGATAGCCATGTTTTTGCCTGGTGTTGAAAGTGAGGTGTTGCCTTTTTCCTACCCATGGCCCACGGCATGAAAATTTAGGGCAGCTTTCCCCTACCTGGCGCCCTCCAGATGTTTTGGATTGCAACATGCATCAGCATAAGCCTGCAGAGCTATGCTAAGCAGGGGCTGGTGGAAGTTGTAGCCCAGAACATCTGGAGAGCCCTAGGCTGTGGGAGGCTAGTTTTAGGGTGTTTGAGCAGTCATAAAGCTTTTGAGAGGAGAGCCTCTGATGGCAACAGTTTGAATGCAGACAGTCGTTCTTGCTGTACATCACAGCCTGGCCAGAAACCGGTAGCAGGAAGGAGAAGTTAGCAATTGCATCATCCTGGAAATGGGCAGCAACTAAAATTAAAGCTGTGCTGAAACTAGTTTTGGAGAGGAGTGGACAGTGATAATCAGGGAAGGGAGGGGGAGAGTATTTGTTGTGTTAGGAGTGGTAGGATTGCAACAGCAGTTGGAAGGGAGTGAAGTCATGTGTGCACAGGCATAAGGGGAGAATGACACAGTGACTCTGGGGAACGGAAAGCACTTGTTGGGTACACACGTGGGCATGGTGTACTTCAGAAGAGGTCCTGGATTTTCTACGAGACTGTTCCAGTCCTGTTAATTTTGCTCATGAGGTGACATTGGGAAGTTCAACTCTGAATACTCCATTGTTTGTAGGCAACAGTGAATCTATTACTGAGCTTGAAGGCAGAGCATGGACGCATTGACAAAGAATATTTTGTCTTGTTATAAAAAGACTTTTTCATTCACAAAAGGGGCAGAATGAATTCTGTGGAGGTCTCAGTAGGAACTTTCAGTTCCAAATGTGAATTGTAACTTGAAGCAAGGGTCCACAAATGCCCACAACATAGGAAGTTGCCTTGGGCAGAGTGAGGCCAGTGGTCCATCCAGCCCAGTGTTGCTTACACTGATTGGCAGTGACGCTCAGGGTTTCAAGACAGGAAACCTTCCCAGTCCTGCCTGGAGATTCCAGGGTTTGAACTCAGAACCTTCTGCATGCAAAGCCTATGCTCTTCCACTGAGCTGTGGCCCATTCCCTAGGTCAGCTTGACATACCAGCAAGCTTATTTTTCTCCTTTCTCCCAATTTAGAGCCCTCTAGCAACCAGAGAGGGCTGGAGGGGAGGCAGCCTTGCCTCCCTTGTGCAGACACTCGGATAGGAGAAGAAACAGCGGAGCGAATTCCTGCTGTTTCTTATTTGGACTAAAGCATACCTGAGAACCTGTTTGCGGTTCCTTGGGAGCAGTGCTAGAAAACAGGTGCCAGGCATGTTTTGCAACTGGCTCGGGTCCAATTGAGACGACATAAGAAATCTCTGGATGTCAGGTTGGCAACTGGGGAAAGCAAAATATCACTTAGAGGGATCTGATATATATCTGAGTTTTTAACACTGCTTAGGAGTCTTCCTCACCAGTGGTAAAGGATCACTTCTATTAGGTCAAATGAAATGGCAATTTCTAAGTAAAAGTATGGCAGAAAAGATGGCGGTTTGGGAAGGTTTGATGCATGAAGAAGTAAAGGTAGAAACTAATACAGCGGTACCTCGGGTTACAAATGCTTCGGGTTACGTGTTTTCAGGTTGCGGACTGCGGGAAACCCAAAAGTACCAGAAAGGGTTACTTCCGGGTTTCGCTGCTCATGCATGCTCAGAAGACCAAATTGCGCCATGCGTGTGTGGAGACGCACCGCTGCAGGTTATGAACGCTGCGGGTTGTGGACGTGCCTCTGTCACGGATTACGTCTGCAACCTGAGGTTCCACTGTATGTAGCCTTGTGGTTTTCTTACCAGATCTCTTCCTAGACAGAATCTGCTAGCAAACTTAAGAAGCTAACACTAAAGTAGTAGGGCCAACGCTTTGTCAAGTTTAAAGCATGCATTTCTGGAGAGCAGCATTGGACTCAAGAGTCTGCTCTGTCCCAGAATCTTTGCACCATATCATGCCAGACCATGACTGTGAGACTGTCTTCCTCCACAGCAAATCTGATGGAAATATGCGTCTCCTGGGAAGTTATGGCTTCTTGTCAATGTGGTGACAGCTTGTGTGTTGGCTTCTGTAAGCCTCATTCCATCCCCAACCACGCCTCCCTCACAAGCACATATTTCAAGCCCTCTCGCCTCTGCAATCACACACCGCTCCTGGCATCACAAAAATCACAGTGCAGGCAAGTAGGAACCAGGCACTAATAGTATTCTCAGCACACCAACCCAGTTAACTAACTTGCTCAGACGTTCACCCAGCTCTCACTCGGCAGGGTAAGATTTATAGGGGCTGGGGAATGCTGGCAACCAGCCAGCCCCATCACATGCTCCCACTTTGGCGACTAGTTGTTACAACCTTCCTGAGGGGCCTCACCCAGCGATACTTGCTCACAGGATCACTACTTCATGACACAATGGACATTAAAAAAACACACCTCGTGGCAATCAATTAGGGTGGTGCCCTTGTCCCAACTCCTGACCTCAAAGGAACAGCTTCTCTTAGTGGCTGCTCTTATAACATGCCATACATAGCTCCTACATAGCTCATGAAGCTGTCTCCCCCCCAAGATACAGATGTTAAAAGCCAGCTGTTCAGCAGCAAGGAGCAGAAAATAGCTGCCCAGCTATTCTGCTAGCAGCTATGACTCCTAAGGCTAAATGGTCAGGGCTCACAGAAACACAGGGGTAGGGGAAGGCATACAAAAAAATTATGAAAGCTTCTTGATTAAATGTTTGATCAGTCACTTGGCCAGCATCCCAGCCTGACTTTAAAGGGCACACTTCACTTTCTCTTTACAGTGTTTCCAACTTTTAACTCTTTCATATTCCTGTTCTAGGTGATCCATGCGTATATTTCCTGCCGGATCAGTTACGAAACCCCGAATGTAATTTCTGTGTTGCTGAATTTATGTTCTGATATTCTACTCATCAAATATTTCACTTTAAAACTCAGCATATAAGGGTCAACTACACACTCTGCTGAGAACACTAGGAAACCTGTTGAGGCTCTTTGCCTGAGTAGTTTCAGAATACCGTACATAAATTCTGTTAAGAGCTGCTGCTAAATTGCATTAGACTTCCTCATACTTGGCCTGTGAATCATGAATCTCTGCATGCTTATTGCTGTACTTCAGAATAAGTGCCCAATTCAGGTGAGAGTGGCTCTCATCCTTCCCTATCCAGTAGCTGGCAGCTTTTTCTTGCTTTGTAAGTGGTTAACAAGTCACATTAGTGTCCTGTTTCTTTTCCTGAAGAGAGATGAGAGATTATTGGACAAAGCAAACATAATTTGGAGCCACATTCATATTTACTCTTGCATCTTATGAGTATCAGAGACCTTTTGAGCTTCTGTGATTAGAAATTAGGGATAAATTATAATTAAGCATGTACTCCCAAATGTATTGCTCTGCTTTCCTTTGGACCACATCAGCGAGGCCAAGTGGGGGAGGGTCTTGTCAACCTGGGCAACCCAGGACCTCCATATACACTGCCCAGGCTTGTGCCCCAGGTAGGTCACTTTTGTGCTGCTAACACAGCAGATTGACTCCTCCCCCAACCCAATGCACTCCATTGTCTCTTGAGACAGACGGATGGCAATAACTCCTATTAATATTAATGTGATTTAAGTGTGACTGATTTGGGTTTGACCATGGCCTTTATACCAATACATAATACAACTAGATGCAAAATGAAACAGAGAAGGTAGCATGAACTGGTAATGTGAAGTATTTATATTCTTCTGCCAGCGTTCTGCATATCTTACAGTCCTTAGTGTTGCTAGTGCCTTAGTGTGGCCAGGTGCATTAGAGATGGAATGCATTCTTGACAGCCTCTCCTGAAACATTTCGTGTAGCTTATCAGGAATCGCAAACCACAAGCCACAAATTCAATCGCTGTAGTACAAGTGATTGCTTACCACAAATTCCCCCCTAATGGCCAGTGCTTCCAGGCAGCAGGCCGCAAGAAAAGATTCTTCAGGTGAAGTTCACTAGGCCAAGGTTGGAGACCTGTGCTGCTCCAGATGTTATGTGACCTCAGCTCTCATCATCCCATGACCATTGGCTATGTGGGTTGGGATATGTTGGTGTAGAGTCCAACATCATCTGAAGGTAGAGCATGAGACTCTTAATCTCATTGCAGGGGGTTGGGTTAGATGACCCTTGAAGTTTCTTCCAATTCTACAGTTCTATGAGTCTTTGAAGAATTATAGCTCCTCACCCTTGCCAACTTTGGACATGCCTGCTCTAGGCTGATTTGTGAAACTGGGTAGAGTTGGGGCAATTAGCCCTGCCCAGGGGCTTCCACAGACTGATCTGGTCTTGGATGTCCATTGTTATTTTTAGAATCTGAGGTGCTATTTGCTACTTATCTGCTTTAAATGGCCTTTGCCAACCTGATACCCTCTAGCTGTTTTGGACTGCTTGGCAAAGGCTGTCTTAAAAGCCCTGGGCTGTAACATCTATTTTCAAGGTTTCTATAGCTGCGAGGTCTTTGATGTATAGCATCATTTATCAGGGTTGACTTCAGGGTTCCCTCCCCCCTTACTTCCATTTCCATCCTCCATTTCCACAATGATGTGTACAACACAACTCTCAAAGCCACCAGTCATAAAATGTAAGCTTAATAAATGGTCCAGCAATGAAGGTAGCAGTGAAAAGCATCAGAGGCCAAATTAAGAAAATGCCTGGGGTAATAAAATCCTTGGTGCCTGTAGGTCTTGTGCAAGCTGGCCTGCTTCAGCACTGCTCTTCCTTGTTTACCATGCCCTTTTAACTCTCACGAGAGTTCTCTGTTCCGCATTTGGTAGGAATAGAGTGTTTAGGCATCTCATGCTTGCATTTCTGCCTGGGAGGATTTCACAAGAGTATTATATGCGCTCAGTTGAAATCATGCACGCTTATATTGTGATGGAGGTGAAGAGGCCGATAGCCTTTATGAATGTAAATGGTTGCTTTAGAGATGTAGTACACTCTGTGTTGAGCAAAGTGAACCCCTGCCCGGCTATGTGTTAATGTAGAAAAGAATTCCTTTCTGCAAATAGATGAGAAAAATGTGGCATGCTGCTAAAAGTGAATGACCTGTCTTCCAGATTGTTACACTTATTTGCTGTCTGGAATCCTGCTAATTCTGAACCAAATCCTGTTAACTGGGATCTAAGAGAGCTGATCTAAGTGGCCTGATTGGAAGATGAAGTTTGGCTCGCCAGCCGTGATTTGTGTGAGCCACGTGCTTAGATTTGCTCATGGCTCAGGGCAAATGATACGAGTTCCCTTGTTAAGAGGATAAGATATATTGGGACCCAGTGCCTCCCTCAACACCACTCTCTTGGCCTATTGAATTGGGACCAGGCTACACCTAATGTTAATTGCATTAAAGGTATATGTTTAAGAGTGTAAATAGCTGCTGAGCAACACCCTAAGCAGGATAGTGGCTGTTGCATTGGGAGGATAGACTTAAGTCTTACTGGTGAAAATCCATCCACTCTTCTGCCTCTTATAGCTGGTTCTGATGGGAGCTTCCCACCCAGGACAGATAGCAGCTTTGGGAAAGGGGATTTTCACCAGGAGCATGTCAGGGGCCAAAGGGCTAATCCACACACAGTCCTGGCCAAGGGAAGCTTTCATGGCAAATATTTTTGTCCCAACTAATCAAAACATGCAAAATCTATGCCCGCAAGATGAGCCTCTTTTTGGTTTCTAGGCTGCTTGTTTGCAAATGCCATTGAACACAGTAGCTTGCGAGCTCTTTGACTATTTCCAGAGTGCCATGATTAAACAAGCCACACCTTGCAAGTCAAATCAAAGTGCTTTGTTCGTAATCTGATTGCAATGCAGCTCTCCTTGCTGCTCCTCTGCTTTGTTGCAGTCTCACTCAAGTAACCAGATCACTCTTGCATTATCATTATTTGTGAATGAAAACTGTGCAGCCTGGTTTACTAGTGCTTTATACAGGCCTCAAGCAAATGTTACTGGAAGCTAAACTTCAGAACCTTGTGGGGATTCCTTTTACTTCGTGTCAGGTTGCTAACGTTGGGATCAAGAGGTAGACTTAATTTAATCTTTCTCTCTTGCCCCTGCCCTACCCTGTTAGATGAGTCACTGGTGTAGAAATGCCGTCAACACTTCAGCAGTGTGTGTTGTAAAGTTGCAGTGCAGTGAGCTAGTTTAGCACAGTTAAAACTGAATTGGGAAGCTCCTACTTCAGACCTTGCCTTTGGTATAAAGTTTCTATCAGACCCTGCACTCCCTTGGCTTTCCTTCTGCCCCTGCAATGTGGTGGCAGTACAGACCCCGCTTACAGGATACCATAAGGATTACTGAGAAAGTATGCATGAAGCTTTTTGAACTTTTAGAAGTGCTTTATTAATAGCAAATGGCTCCTGTGTCAACCTAGAGGGAGGGCTTGGGTGGAATGCCACTTTGTCTTAGGTCCTGTGCTGCTCAACATCCTTAGAAATGGCTCCAGTGAAGGAGCAGAGGGGATGCTTAACAGATTTGCAGATCACAGAAAGCTGTTGGAAGGGGTGGCTAAACACCATAAAAGACAAAGTCAAGATTGAGTTGGATGGTTTAGAATGCTGGGCCACAACCAGCAACATGAAATTCAACAGAAATAAATGTGAAGTCTTGCATTTCACTACCAAATTTCAATGGTGGAAATGCAGTGTGGAGAGAGACCCAACTCAGCAGCAATACGTGTGCAAAGAATCTAGGTGTCTTAGCTGATCTCAAGCAGAACATGAGCCAGCAGTGCAGGTGCTAAGAAGGTTAGTGCAATTGCAGGCTGCATTAATAGGAGCATAGTGTCCAAATCACTCTATTTCCACTCTATTCTGTGTCAATCAGGCTGCATTTGGAATGTGCTGTTGGTTCTGGGTGTTGCATTTTAAGGAGGATACTGTCCAACTATGGTATGTCCAGAGAGAGAGGCTGGGATGGTGAAGAGTCTGGAAACCAAGTCATATGAGCAACAGCTGAAAAAATGAACCTCGTTTAGCTTGGAGAGGAGAAGATTGGAGGGAGGGAGCGTGATGGCAAACTTGGATTTACCTGAAGGGCTGGCATGCAGAAGATGGAGCAGATCTGTGTTTTCTCACTTCAGAGGGCGGGGAACTAGGCTGGAAATAGGAGGGAAGCTTAGCATCAAGAGAAGCTTCCCAACAGTAAGAGCTGTTTGACAGTAGAAGAGGCTGCTTGGGGAGGTGGTCTCTCCTCTTTCATTGGATGGACTGAAGCAGAGACTTGGTGGGCATCTGCCAGGGATGCTGCCATTGCATGTGTGCTACAGATCCTGTGCTGAAAAGGGAGTTGGACCAATGACCTCAGATTCCATGGATGCTTGTGGGGAGTGGCATGTCATAGCTTACATTTAGTGCTTGTAAAAGCATAGGTGTTTTTGTGTACAAGTTGCATATGATAGAGGTGGTAGTGAATAGATGCAGCAGTGGCAGGTAAGTAGTTTTTCTTGTGCTTTGGGAGTTGGTCACAGAAGTGATTTATTGTCTCGAGAGGGGGAAGTCACTATGTCACCCTTTTTGTATCTGTCAAAATAGCATTTACACATACTTAAAATTGATCTGAATGTCTCACGAATGTCTTTTCTTCTCTCTCCCCTCCTCCCTTTCTCTTTTAAAGTTGCAGGAATCATTACTGCTGATTTTGCCTCTGGTCTAGTGCACTGGGGAGCAGATACCTGGGGATCTGTCGATCTGCCAATAGTTGGAAAGGTTTGTCTTTTTATTTTGGGAAATAATAAACTTCAATAATCTTCAGGCAGTAATAGAACAAAACACTATCGCTTAAGTAGGCAGAATTTGAGTGCAGAGCTTGAGAATCCTGAGCTTCACCTTTTCAGAATTATCCACTGTAGTCATTGTATCTAAACGATTATTTGGCTGTTGGGAATATGCTTTGGGCTTGCACACTCCCTCCAACTCTCTCTCTTTCACACTTCTCAGTTTGCGGTAACCATGGTTGGCCAGATTCAGATTTCATGGCAAACTTTAGTTAACTGCAAACCAGGGAAGAAGGGAATCCAGTCACGCAAAGGGAGGAGGAACCCCGTGAGCCCAAAACACATTCCTAAAGTCTGGGTTTGGAATCTGTATCTGGCCAAAGTTGCAGGACCTCATGCTTTCAAACGTCTTAAAGCGTAATGTTCAAATTGTCATGTGCCAACGTAAATCAAAACAACTTACTCAGATGTGCATTGTTTTGGAATAAGATTACAGGAGCACATGCAGAATGTCTTCTGACTGGTTTGGGACTTTTTAGTGTTATTGAAAAATGTTGCTATTGAGATCTGCAGTACACAGCTTGTGCTTTCTCCCCCACCCCTAAGCTACCAATCTGCTTTTGGTACTAACACTTCATCCTCACTTCACTCTTTGCTGTCGTAATGCTGACTTATGCAAGTGTCCTCTCTGTTGATCAGACTAATGAAAGACGGCATTTGCTTTCTCCTTCCCTGCTCCCCACTTTATCCCATCTTAATAAGCTTGGTGTACTTAACAGCAAAAAGGACATGTAACCCTAGGTTAAAATGGTCCTAGGTTGAGCGAGCCAGGATATATTGAATAGCCATCCCTGTGACATGCCCTATTGCTAACTTTGAGATTACAGTGTGTGTGGTGCTAAGCCAGCTCCTAGTCGCTTGCATGGTGATCACACTGTACCTATAAATACAGACACTAACATTTGAATACAGGCCAGTAACAGTTCTTAAGAGTTATCTGTAACCTGCGAGTCCCTGATTTCAAATCTCACCTCTGCCATGAGTTCACTGCGCGTTTGGCATTAAAATAGCCAGCAGAAATTGCACCTTAACACTGTACTGTATCCCTGCTGGAGGAGCACACTCTACCCTGGGTTTAATCTGGGACTCAGAGTTTGGGAAAGTAAGAAAGCTTTATTACAGGAAATGCATTCTTGACAGGAAAGATGCTAAGTTCTGTCTATCTCAGGTGGAGAGGCCTTGAGTCATTCTTGCTGTTGTATTGCAACAGGTGAAACACAAAAGAGGTCTCCTCTACCAAGGTGAGGGTGAAGAAGCAAGTAGGAAATGAGATCAGCAACCTATGAATATGAATAACACTTGGGGGAAGGTCAGCACAAGCTAGGTCAGAAAGAGCAGTCTAGGAAGCTTGGAGGTTCCTCTCTATTCTTTCCTATGCAGACACATCAGCCTCTAGTTCAAGCTGTGTTGCATCCCAGCACTTCCAACGTAGCCTCAGGCAAGCCCACCATATTTCAGTATGGGGAGAGAATAACCTCTGTTCTCCTAACCCAAGTCACTGTGGCCTAGAACTTGAAAATAAACTAGTTGTCTGCTTGTGGAAAGAGAGAATTCTCTCCAGGTGACAGGCCAGGTTGGTAGGTCTCTTTTTGAGACCTAAATTAACTACGTATGTAATTTGTGGGCAGGGGTATCTAGTAAAAATTTGTGCAGGCTATGGACTTCAAAGACTGACAGACATCTCCCCCACCCTCTGTATTTACTTTTTAAGGCTTTTATCAGACCTTTCAGAGAACATCACATTGACCCAACAGCAATTACAAGACATGACTTCATAGAGACCAATGGAGATAACTGCATGTTGACGGTAGTTCCATTGGCAAACATGGCCTACAAACTGGTTTCTTTATCACCAGGTAAGTGACTATAAATCCATGAGTAAACTGGACTTGCAGCTTCCACGGTGTACAGTGAATAGGCCTTTGACCTCCAAAGAGACAGGCAGAATGAAGCTATTTATACGGGAACAGCTGAGAAGGCTGAATGTACCTGTGAGACAGACTGCCTTTCAGCCCCTGCAAGGACTCCGAAAGTGGTTTACAGCAGTTTTAATCTTTGTGGGTGGAGCAGTATAGTGTCAGAGCAAGAAATAATAGTTGCAGGTTAGTAAAGGAGTAGAGTGGCATGAGAACTAACTTGCCACCATTTCAAATATTTTTCTAGAATATTTAAACCGTAAGTTGCAAGGTTTATATCAACCTAGTCTTAACCTGATACTAGAAGATAGGAACCACTTCATCTAGTGTGTACTGTGGCAGAAGCAAAGGTAATCTGTAAGGTACACCCATGTTAAGAGATGCATCTGGTGAGTGAACCAAGCCAAAGTGGTGGCCCAAAGCATCCCTCTAGTTGCTAGCAAGTCTTACACTAGTAAAGGGAGAATGAGAAGGATAACTACCTTGAGATATTGTGATCGTTTCCACTTTGGAAGCAAAACAAAGCCTATTTGGAGCTAACCTGAGGATGTATCTTGTAATTAAACATCCAACATAATTCTTTTGTTTTATGAGTAGCTTAACATGGATGGAGAAAAGGGTGCTTCCAGAATGGGGCTTGATATTGTTAACGGGTTGATCAGTTAGCACAAATGGGTTGTGGGCAATAGTGTTTTGCTTTTGTTTTTAGTTTATTGGGGTTTCCCTGGGAAGCTTAACCCCAGATTAAATGGGGGTTGGAATATGGGCCGATACTCTGGCACCAGAGATGTTGTGCAGACACTGAAAAAATTGCATGCATTGGGAGCATCCATCCCACCATGAACCGCCCATCTGGAAGCACCCCAAGAAAATGTTTCTGGTGTAGTTAAGTAGAACTTAAGTGCCTATCAGTTTGATCTTGAAGGTCAGTTCATGCTTGGCATGGCAAATGTGCCCTGATGTTCACAGTGCCAAATGCCTCAAAGTGGGATGGGAAAACAATACAGTCTTGAGTGGTAAAAAACACATGTCCTTGTCAATAATTGGCTTGTTGAATCAGACAAAGTTCCCTCTGATGAAGCATTCTGGTGTTGTACAATGAACTGCTTAAATGTAACCAAAGTTTAGAAACAGTTCTGGGTTTTTTTGGCGGGGGGGTAGGGGGAGACCTATGTGTCTAGGCACCTTCTATTGCCAGCTTATTTCAGTGAGAGTCATGTAGATCCTGCTCCCCCTTTTCTCCCCCCTTTCTAGAAGCATTACACCAATCGTGCCCTTGGGAGTGTTACGTCTTTGCCCTGGCTATATTTGGAACCTTGACAAACCAGATTCACAAGTGGTCTCACACCTACTTTGGTCTTCCTCGCTGGGTTATCTTCCTGCAAGACTGGCATGTTATCCTGCCACGCAAACACCACCGGATCCATCACGTGTCTCCTCATGAAACTTATTTCTGTATTACTACAGGTAAATAGAAGTGAAGCTTCTCTTTCATTGATGAGCAGACTATAGGCTTATGGGTTCTATTTTTTCTGCTTTTTTTAAAAAAACAACTAAAACTGAAACCCACCAGCTGGCGCCAGGTGTAACATGTGAAAAAATGTTAAGAGTCAAAGAACAGGGCGAATGTGCTCAGCCCCCAGGTATTGGTGACCATTACTGGAATGCATTGCCTGTGCATCTGCCATCTGAAACTTCAGCTAGGGCAGCAACAGAGCTGCTGACTGGGACCAGTCAGTGGGGATATATCATACAACTTGCTATTCCAACACGAGCCTGCTTGTACATTAAGATCTCTTTCGAGTCGCCTCTTCTGGGTGTCGACACCATTTTGGAATGAGGCAGGCAGCGACTGCGGAGAGAACTGTCATTGCTGTGAGCGCCCCTTCTTCAAGGATGTTCACCTGCCATGGTGAGGAGGCACTTTTGCCCACTGGAAGTGCATATGCTCTCTGCATTCAAAACCCCCCCGGAGCCCAGCAAGAGCCACTGTAATGTAAACAGTGCTAAGCTAGATGGACCCAGTGGTTTGACTCAGTATATACATCAGCTTCGGGTTGCACCACATTGGGACTGTTCTTTTCCCAGGCTCTTTATTTCTGGTTGTTTTAACACTGCAATTCTATCCCATTTTTTAAAAAATTGTTATGTATGATCTGGTAAGCAACCCTGGAATATATTATATTGAAGTAAATACAGTGGTACCTCGGGATGCGAACGGGATCCGTTCCGGAGCCCCATTCGCATCCTGAACATAAGATGTGATAGCGCGTCTGCGCGGGTCGCGTTTTGCCGCTTCCGCGCATGCGTGTGACATCATTTTGACCGTCTGTGCATGCGCGAGCGGCGAAACCCGGAAGTAACATGCTCCGTTACTTCTGGGTTGCTGCGGAGCGCAACCCGAATGTGCTCAACCTGAAGCGTATTTATCCCGAGGTATGACTGTACAATGGTACCTCAAGTTACATATGCTTCAGGTTACATACGCTTCTGGTTAGAGACTCTGCTAAGCCAGAAATAGTGCTTCAGGTTAAGAACTTTGCTTCAGGATAAGAACAGAAATCGGGCTCCGGTGGCGCGGCAGCAGCAGGAGGCCCCATTAGCTAAAGTGGTGCTTCAGGTTAAGAACAGTTTCAGGCTAAGAACAGACCTCCTGAACGAATTAAATACTTAACCTGAGGTATCACTGTATATAAAAATGTTTGTGAGCAGAAAGTGCTTCTTTGAGTACACACAACTGTGGGGCTCATCTTTTCATCCAACGGTAGCTCTCTAGCGCCTTGCCTGGGTCTGGAGGGTCAACTTTTTAATGTGTGCAGGGAGCTGGTGCTGGAATGAGGGAGGATGCACAGAGCAGAGCGCTACCCATGAAAGTTTGGAATCCCTACATTTATTAAATCACATCTGTGTTGCAGTCCTAATTACTGTTCACAGCAATACTTTTACACATAAGACATTCATAATCTGGGACTTGCAAATCAAACGACGAAGGGTTTACCATTGGAGCCAACATTCCACCCCCCTGCCCATTCCTTTGAAAATTTTGACATGGAATAAATGGTATTGGGTATCATTGTTTCGACACTTGATATTCCTATGTTTGACAACAACACATGATTCCAGGGTTTATATCTGATAGCTAGCATTCAGTGATATTCAACACCTGATGTTCAATGGACTGTTATATTTGATGGCTTGTGGCATTTGGTATTTTGACAGCTAACACTCATTCCAGCCCAGTCTAAATTACTCTTAATTTTGTCATACTAAAATTTGTTTTGTGGCCAGGTTCCGATTTGAGATGTTGAGCTACTCCAGAGCTCTGTCCCCTCAACTAACTGCAAAGTTTATCTTTCCACATTTCCTGTCCTTCACTTTCCCTGCAAGGGGAGAGCAGCAGAGTGTATCAGTAACACCTCTTTCCCCTTGACACAGCTACCGCAATATGTTCCCAATTTTAAAGGGGATCAGTTGCTGCTTTTGCATCACCTCTTCAAAATTGGTCTTGGCATTCCAGTTTTCATTGGCGTGTAGCAACTAATTACAAATTCATGCTAGTTGAACAGGAGCTGTGTGTAAAAGTTGAATAACCTTGTTGGTGTATGGAAAACCTGTACTAAATCAAACTTGGTTGACAGTTTGCATGGTTTGAAAGTAGCCCTTAAAAATGTTGTTAATGAGACTTGTGTTGTGTTGAACACTTTTAGTTTCAAAAATAAAGCTCCCATATAGGCGAAAGCTTTAGAGTGCAATTGTTTATACACTTACCTGAAGCCAATCCTATTGAAGGTAATGGGATTGACATTAGTTGACCTGCTTCTACCTGAACCTCCATAAGATGGGGGTACACACTACTGTTGAATGACCCAAATAATCATTTGCCTTTCATTTTACTTTTTTATTAGACTATCTTAAAACAAATCAATTCAATTATCTACAACTGTACTTCTTCATTTACATCTGTATTCTCCCTTTCTATCGTTTTCCAGGCTGGCTCAACTACCCGCTTGAGAAAATCAGATTTTGGAGGTTCCTCGAGATTATCATTCAAGGACTGACCGGAGAAAAACCGAGAGCAGATGACATGAAATGGGCCCAGAAAATAAAATAAACTCTTGCCAGGCTTCTGCAGTCCTTATACTTGTTGCCAATATTTTTAAAAGAAAAAAGCCATCAGCCAAATTAAAGACTTGTAAAGAAATAATGGACTAAAGCACAATGCTTTTAAAAAGTGCTAACAGACTGCAGTTAAAGGACTCACTCTTCAAAATAATACTTGAAAATGCAAATGGCTAATTCCCATTTGTACGGAGCACCTTCTGTTAGCCACATCTGCTGATGTTGACCATTTTCGTCCTTGAGTCTCAAAAGCCATTAGTTGGAGAAGACAATGCACCATTTTCTAGTAAGATATGTCATTGGCACAGTAAAATGTGTTGTATCAACATGAATTACCACTTTGAAAACAGGGTTAAGACCAATGTGGAATAATGAAGATAAGCAGACGAGCACTGCGTTTTTAAGGAGCAGGTTCAAACTGCATGTAAAAAAAACAACAGCCAGAGGGGAAGGGAAGTTTATGAAATTGTCACCACTTCAATACATTTAATGTTTGGTACACCTTCCAGTTGCTTCATCTTGCTATCATGTCCAGTCTTAGTCTATGTGGTGTGCAACAGAACATTTGGGAGTCTCGTTCTGCTAGTGGATAAGGATCCTTATTGTTGTCTGTCTCCTGAAATAAACAAGTGTTTTTACTTCCTTGATATCTGAGCAGACTGTTGCTGTATAAGCCTGCAACTGACTTGGTAGCAACCTGGGAAGAAGAGCAGAACGTGTTCTGCGCAAGTGTCCAAACATAAAAGATGCTTGTGTTAGGTCGTTTAGTGTTCAGCAGTTGGGATTCCTTTCAGTATGATTCCTCTTCCAATAATCATTGTTCAAAGTAGCTCTAGGAAATTGGGCACATGATTTATATGTTAGAAAGGGATAGGTTAATGGTGTGTATTTTTTAAAGGTGCTTGCTCATTCATGTAAATATTATAAAGCCTTAATCTTTTTGGTGTAACATGGATTAATATTTTAATGTGGTCTGAATGTATATAATATATTTATAACAAAGCAGTTCGATTATACTAATTGCATTTGTTCAGTCTCCTTGCAATTTTTATTTTTGTTGTGGTTTGAGGGTGTGACCTCATCTCTAGCAGGCAAATACAAATCACAGAGCAATTTAATATATCATGCTGATACTGACAAAACCCATGAAGCTGTGAGTGGATTTCTTGATTTGTACAGAATACTGTTGAAAAGTCAGTGTTCTAGAAAATAAATCCATCAAGGTAGATCTGTGGAACTCTGTGCCTCTACAGAACAATTAGAAATGTAGATATTTGTGCTGCAGTGGGTTGATTTAAGTCAAGTTTCCCATTGAATTCTTATTTCTTAATATAAATCTGATGGCCAAACGCAGTTAACTTACAGATAAAATAGAGGTATTTGCTTATGGTTTCATTCTTATAACCAAGCCTTTCCATCACTTTGTGGCACTGTGTACATTTTTTGTGCTTTATTTTTATTTTACTTATACAGTGGTGCCTCGCAAGACGAAAAGAATCCGTTCCGCGGGTCTCTTCGTCTTGCGGTTTTTTCGTCTTGCGAAGCAAGCCCATTGACGGCTTAGCGGATTAGTGCTATTAGCGGCTTAGGGGCTTAGCGGATCAGCTGATTAGTGGCTTAGCGGATCAGCTGATAAGCGGCTTAGCGGATCAGCTGATAAGCGGCTTAGTGGATCAGCTGTTAAGCGGCTTAGAAAAAGGGGGGGAAAGGAAAAAAAACCCGCAGGAACTCGCAAGACATTTTCATCTTGCGAAGCAAGCCCATAGGAAATTTGTTTTGCGAAGCACCTCCAAAACGGAAAACCCTTTCGTCTAGCGGGTTTTCCGTCTTGCGAGGCATTCGTCTTGCGGGGCACCACTGTATCACCCTTTGGCCTTCAGGACTTCCCAGTTCTTATCAACCTCAGCCAACATGACGGATTGTCATGGCCATTGGGAGTTGCAGGCCAGTAGCATCTGGGACACTTTACCACTTCTGAACCATCTTGCTGTTATTAACAGGTTCCACGATATCTTTCGCTCTCTTTTTAGAAATGGTGTGACCTTCTAAATATTTGTCTATTGGGATCCTTTATGAACCACACTTTTAAGTTAGAAAATACCAAAGCAGTTCACAAAGCAAACTCCCTTCAACCTTAAAACAGTGAGTTCATAGAATCATAGAGTTGCAAGGGGCCACGAGGATCATCTAGTCCAACCCCCTACATTGCCCATTGTGGGACTCAAATCCACAACCCTGAGATTAAGAATCTCAGGCTCTACCAACTGAGCTATGTTAAAACAATACCATAGACTTTTAGATTTACAAAAACTGTCATAATAATCAACACACCTTCCAGGCAAATAAAACGACCCAACGAAAGGGAAAGCATTATTTACTATTGCCATCAGCTGATAATGCCAGACGGGTCTCTAAAATGACTGATCAAACAGCCCAGATTGGAATGATCTAACAACTTGGGAGTCGCTATGTCATTAAACTTCAGATGATAGACTTGGACAACAGCCTGAACTGGAATGGAGCCAGGGAAAGCTGCACTGGCAAATACAGTTGAAAAAATATGAATACACAAATAAAGCTGTATTCGACGGACAAAAGGATATATGATTTTTGACATGACTGAGAATTGTAGAGCCAGGGATGGAGAACTTTAAAGTGTTAGGATCGGGATGTGGAAAATATGAAAACAATGAGAGGAGGTAGGATTGAAGATTTGGAGATATGCTTCAGAGGTCCAGACTACGGGGAGCATGGAAAAATTAATAATTACAATTTGGACTACAATTTGGTCTTTTTAGTTTTTTTTTTTAAATCAGATTATGATGTGGATATATTGATTGGCTATCTTTATTGGAAAATCAATTAAAATGATTTGATAATAATAAAAAGATGGCTGATGGCTGTCAACACTTGCCCTGCATGTTCTGGACAGCTCAGGGATTGAAGTATCTGCTTCGCATGCAGAAGCAGGTAGGGCTGGGAGACCTCAACCTAAAATTGAGGAGAACCACTGTCAGTCAGTGACAGTGTAGACAGTACTGAGTTAAATGGACCAGTGGTCTGATTCAGTATAAAGCAGCTGTTGATGCTCAATTCCTGGATGGGTGTGTGACCATTATGGAATTGGAAGGTTTCCCGAGGCTCATCTGGTCCAACTTCCTGCCATGGAGGAATCTCAACTAAAGCATCCATGGCAGATGGCTTGGAAACCTCCAAGGAAGAAGAGTCCACCACCATCCAAGGGAGACAGTTCCACTGTTGAACAGTTCTTGCTGTCAGAAAGTTCTTTGTGATGTTAAATAGGAATCTCCATTCTGGTAACTTAGAAGCTGTTGAATGTTTGGGTCCTACCCTCCAGAGCAAGAGAAAAGAAACTTGCTCCATCTTCTAGGTGATTGCTCTTTAGATATTTGAAGATGCCAATCGTATCTCCTCTAAGTCTCTGCTTATTCGGGCTAAACATACCCGCCTGGGGATAAGCTGTGCCCTGTAGTCCATTAAAAGATAATAAACTGAACTACCTGTTTATAAGTCTCTGTCCATTTGCATATTTTTGTCAGAAGCATTTTTATTTATTAAATCCATAAACCACTTTTCACTACAAGGTGTAAGTCCCAAGGTGATTGTTAACAACAAAAGCAGGACAACAACAGAAAGGGAATACAGATAATATCAGGAAGCAGCAAAAATATAGAAAACCGAATGCAGATATAACTAGAGCTTCAAAAAGCCTGTGAGAACAGAAATGTTTTAATTAAGCAACAGAAACACATTGAAAATATAATCATCCATGCCTCCAGGGTGAGGGAATTCCAGAGTAAGGCAACTCCTAAGTCTGGAGGGCCAAAAGGTGATAAGGTTTCCCCCCCCCCCTTTTTTAAAAAACATGCAAAATGAATATGGTGCTACAAAGAGTTGTAAGGTCACGTTATAAGAATTTCACATCCCCACACAGAGTGGTACTTGCCAGTGGGACAAGGAGGGTCCCCTCCGCCAATCCTAGAACCTTGGCTGGCTGATACAAGGAAAGGCACCTTTTAGGTCCCAAGTTGATGAGGCTTTTCGTATGTCAAACACCTTAAATCGAGCCCTGTAGCATAGAAGCAAACAGTGATCCTACAAAGTAAGTGCAATGTGGCAAAGCATCAAAAGTCCCAGACGTGGACCCTGACAACAGCATTCTGCACCAGCTGCAGTTTCTGGGCTGTCTTCCAGGGTAGCCCCATGTAGACTACATTTCAGGACACAAGACAGGTGGTTCCTGTTGCATGCAAAAGTGGACAAGTTATCACGATTCACAGACAGCCATAACTTGGGAACCAGTTATGGACCTGAAAATAGGTTCTCCTTGCTGCTGCAGCCATGTGGACTTCTAGTGACAAGGATGGATCTGGGAGCAACCCCCCCCCCCCAAAAAAGACCCTATTCCTCCAACTCTATATAAGGAATAAAATACCTTACCACCATAATGAGAACATTCATTATAAATGTGGAAGTAGGCACAGTGGCGTAGCGTGGGTTGTCAGCACCCGGGGCAAGGCAAGTAATTTGCGCCCCCTAACCCTAACCCCCAGATGCTGCGCCTGGTGCGGCCAGCCCCCCCCTGCACCCCCACGCTACGCCACTGAGTAGGCACTCTTATTTTGTCAAAAGGAGAGTAGGAACGGTATTTGCAGTATCCCTTTTAGAAATCGTTTAATGAAAATCAGTTTGATTTATATCAAACTTGCTGTCTGGTT
This sequence comes from Podarcis cretensis, assembly GCF_951804945.1. NCBI lineage: Eukaryota > Metazoa > Chordata > Lepidosauria > Squamata > Lacertidae > Podarcis > Podarcis cretensis. The sequence goes on from NC_137175.1 coordinate 20,018,528, forward strand.
TTCATCCTCCAACTCTCTTTGGAGGGGATAAATGGCTTTTAAAGTGGATCGCTTTACTTGTTGGTCGTTTAACACAATCTCGTCATTCTTAACATCGGAGATCTGGGACTGCGGGCGGTACAGCTGCAACTTTGGCATCAGTCATGCTATAGATACATTTTGTCATTGTCTCTTACCGTTCCTTAGGTGAACAGGGACTCCTGCCGGCCATAGTTGGATATTGCAACGACTACATTAAAGGTTAAGTATCCAACTAGGTGCAAAAGGGTTTGGAAAGGGTAGGGTTTTCTCTTTCTCTTTGAATTCTTGTTTTTCTTCCTCCTCCTGCACGCACTCACTATATCATAAATGGCCTCATAAAGTCTCCTTAGTTTCATTGTTTTTATTTTTTGTTCATGTGTTTTTACAATTTATATATACATCATACAGTATCCATCATTTATCCCTTTTGCTCAGACTTACCATTCCATCTCTTCATGGCATTCTAGGTAGTCTCGTCGGCTGCATATGCTATTATTCCAATCTTTTTCATCTCAAATATTCCTTTATATAGTGCTATCTGCTGCTCAGAAGGTTATATTGACAGTTGTACCCTCTAAGATACTCTCCAAAACACTTCCACTCATCTCTTATCTGTGACTCATCCATATTTCTTAATTTCACAGTCATAGTTACTAATTCTGTGTATTCTATCGTTTTATTCTGCCAATTTTTTTTCCTGGGTACCTCTTTTTTTCTTTCCATTTTGTCGCATATACAACTCTAGCTGCGGCAGTCACGTATAAAAAGAGATTGCCTTTTTCGGCTCCTTAGTTCCAAAAATGGTTTGCAGTATAAATAATGTTTGAGAAATAGAGGCCCAATCATATCCAACTAAGTCACACTCAGAATGGAATCTCCCCCCACCCAAAAAAAGGGAGGAGGCGGGGGCGGGGGCGGAACAGAGCAGGTTCTTTAAAAATTGTTGTACCTAAGACATTTTGGTATTAAATTCCTTCAGGGCAAGACATCTTAGCAGCAGCTCGCAAGGATAAAACTGCTGCAATGTGCTCCTTTGCTGATATTTGCTGACTAATATGGCTAAAATTAAGTAATGGCTCTGATCCAAGTATAATTTTGTCAGGTACTACCCACAGTCTCTTTTGCTGCATTTAAGTAGCTGTGCAGCTTTTTGGATCATGCCCATGATGTGAAAAAAACATTTAATCAATTGATCTATGGGAGAAAGATTTAGCAAGGAGTCATGAATGTAGTGTGGGGGGGGGGAATAATTTCTGTGTGAAGTGTTTCTAAATTAACGCTGCCTTCAACACTTCCCACATTTGGGCATTTTAAACCGTTCACCTTCACTTTGGTCTGTCAATATTTTCATATACACCATTTTAGATACAGATCTTCCAGATGAAGATATTCATGCATATGTTTTCAAGGTGGAAATCATCAAGACGCTCTTACCTTGCAAGTGCTTGGCTCTACTATATGCATATCAAGGTGTGTGTTTAGGGTCAAGGTGTCAACGTGTGTAGGCCATGGAATCCTATTGCCTCTGGATTAGAGTTTAGGAAAACTAGGCAGAAAGAACTAGACTCTGAGCTCAGTGCATTGGCAAGTTTGCTTGTACAAAGCCCCTTTGGAACCAGCAGAGCAGTGCAACAGCACGCTTGTTTAAAGATGCTTGGCAAGGGATCTTCTCCTGGGATTGTGGCCTCCATCATCTTAGTTTACTGTCAGCGAAGTTGGAAAGAAAGGCCTGGGATCTTCTGTCCTTAACTACATACCTTTCCATAGGCTACATGCTAGTGCATGGGCAGAACACATGACTTGTATAGCAGGCTGCATTCCAGCCATGGAGAAGTCAGAGGTTTCTACACATTCATGTCTCCATTCAAGCAAGAAGCATTATCGCAGTCCAAGAACACATTCCAGCAAGGCAAAAGCGGTTGAAGGGGGCATGGAGCAGTGGCAGTGACAGGTGGAGCTTGGAGCAAGTCCTGAGGTCTGGATACAGAGGCCTGAATAATACACACATCAAGTTTTTAAAATGAACGGTGTGTTTCAAATTCAAGGAAATCGACTCCTTTGACAAATACAGAAACCTGAACAGTACACGCTTTGTGGCAGGTGAGGTTTAACTCTGAAGCAGTCACATTTTTCTCACTGTCTCACCATCACATCAAGCTTGACAGGCAATGGGGTTTAGTGGTTAGAGTAAATGTTGACTATAGACCAGGAATAGCACAGTTGCTTGTTTGATGAGCACTTAAATAACCAACAAGATATATTTGCATAGGTACAATCTATATCACTGGAGTAAATGGAAAGCCCTCTACAAAGTTTTAATTTGATTATATTGCCTGACTTGCACCTTTGATTTATTCTTAGGCAGTGGCTTGAGAGTGCAACTCAGTGCATACTGAACCTGGGAGTAAGTCTAATAATTGAATAAAGTGAATCCTATTTCTGAGTAAATATGCGTACAAGTCCACTATTAAACTCTCAATTTATCCAGGACTTGAGAAAGTTTGAGGCTGACTGTTTGGGGCCCTGACTGACTCCAGTTACAAAAGCTGAGGCTGCTAAACAGACCCTTGGGCTGGGGTGTTATTTAGGTGCATGTATGTTGTTGCTCTTATTCATTTTTTGCATCCATTTTAGATCTTATGATTTCATTGGAAATTGTTTAGCTAGGATATGGGTACTTTTTGCTGTTTTATTGTCTACGACAACATTTGTTATGTTTATAATTATGTAAGCCTCCTTGAGCTTGAACTATGGAAAGGTGGCATAGAAATAAAATGATGTACGTGTGTGGATAGAAAAAAGCTTTTCTCCCTCTCTCAGAAGACTAGAAATGAAGCTCAATGAAGATTCAGGAGAGAAACACAGCACATAGTGAAAACTATGAATTTTGCTCACACATTTGCTTTTTAAAGGGCAGCATGAGCGGTTCTGTGTTAACAGCAGGAAACCCTGAGAATCTGGGCCTGACATATCTCAGGAAGTCTCTCTTCCCCCTTGGGAATCTATCTGCCTACCTTTAATCCCCAGGGGTGGAGAGAATGTGGCCTTGTAGATATTGCTGAGCTGCAACACATATCAGCCATTGACAGCAAGACCGGGATTTCTGAAGCAGGGTTCCCCAATTCAAGTCCCTTCACACAAGGATGAGGAATCTGGCCCTCCAGGTTATGTTGGACTCCAGGTATCATCGGCTTCAGCCCAAATGGTCAATGACAGTGTTCAAGAATGATGTGGGCCACAGGTTATACAGCCCTGGCTCAGAGTCCTCCCTGTACAGCAGATCAGGTGGGATGGGCAGAACAACGTGCTCCCAGCCCAACCTGAGTTTGGAATTAGCAGCCTTACAGCATTTTTCCAAATATCTTCAGGTGTAATCAGTAGTGGACTTGCAATGAAAAGTGCAGCTGAACACCCTAGTTACTTAAAGTCCTGGATTTTCTCCACAAAACTCACAAACTGGCCCGTAGACCCAAATTTCTATTCCTGCCCCACCCCTCCTAATGAATTGTGGCCAGGGATTCATTAGAATTCATTCAGGCTGGGGATTCTGGCAACTGGCTTTCGTTGTCATGAAAAGGTAGCAAATGCTTAACTTATTGTTATTTTATTTTTTTAACTGCCAGGAAGGGCGAGACTGGTGCAAGAAACAAAACAAAACAAAACCTTCGATGGCCTTGGGCTCCTAAACTTGTATTTTGCCATTATTTTGCAAGAGAGCTAATATCTCATCTGCAGACCTGCGCCAAAGTTTTTTGCAGTTGTTTTGCAGCGAAAACCCAGTGCTTTGCACAAACCGAGTTATTGATCCTTCAAACATGGGGCTTGTACCTAACATGAACTACCCTCTGATGGCTTTAAAAGAAGATTGGGCATGGAGAATATGCTTTTGAACACCAGTGGCTGTAAACCAACGGGAGGGGGAAATGCCCTTGTGGTCCAGTCCTAATCCGTGGCTCCCCCGCACCTGGTTGGCCCCTGTGAGAACAGGATGCTGGCCTAGTCGAGCCGCACGGGCTCTTTTGTTATGTTCTGACGTCCCGCCCTCCCGAGCGCCTCCTTTTCCCCGGCGAAATACGTGCACCGCAAAGACGTTTCAAAGCAAAACGAAAACCCGCGCGCTGCGGGCAGGGCAGCTGCGGCGAGACGCTGTTGGTCCCACCCGGACCTCCCTCGGAAGGCGTGTGCGTCTGCGTGCGCTTTTGTTCTTTTGGTTCGCCGGGCCCCGCGCCCTCCCGCCCCCGGAGCCACTTACCGCCGCCGCAGCTCACTTCCCGCGTTGAGGTGACGTGGGCGGCAGGGAGGCCGGGCTCGCAGCGACAAGCGGCGCAAGATGGCGGCCACCACGGGCTCGGGTGAGCGGGGGACCCGGCAGCCGAGGCCAGCCTGGCCTGCGGGAGGAGGGCACGGGGCCTCCTACCCCGACCGCGAGGGGTCGGGGGTCCTCGGGGACGGGAGGAAGGAGGGACCCGCTTCATCCTCCCCCCTCAACCAGGCGGGAGCCACCCGGGGCTCGGCGGCTGGGTGTGTCTGGGGCCCGAGGGGCGGTGGCCGGGGAAGCCGGTGTGCTGTGGGGCCGGAGCGGGGCTGAGGCGCGGGGAGGCCAGGGGCCTGGGCCGGGGTGGCGCTGGAAGGCTGGCGGGGGCGGGAGGGGGCTCCGCAGGAAACGTGTCAGGGAGGCTGATGGACGGGACCGCATGCGGGCAGCCAAGTAGAGCCTCCATGTTCAGAAGCACTGCACCTCCGAAGACTGCGGCGGCCCTCGCGCCCTCCCTCCCAATTTCGAACTGCCCTTGTCCGATTCCCTGGCAGGCTGCGACTAAGAAAGCACGACCTGACGGGTTGCTCTTTTTTGCTCTTATTTATTACAATTATATGCCACCTTTGTCTTCCAAGGAGCTCAAGGTGGCCTGCATGGTTCTCCTCCTCTTCCATCCTCTCAACAACCCTGCCAGGTAGTTTTTTCTCAAACCTGGGCCCCTGCCCTGGATGCTGTCAGACTGCAACTCCCATCACTCCTAGCCAGCAGAACCATTGCTCAGGCATGATGGGAGTTGGGTCCCCAGCTGTTGTTGGGCTACAAGTTTGAGAAACACTGGAAAAGACTGTGACTGGCCCAAGGTCACGCAGTGAGCTTGGTGGCAGAGTCAGGATTGGAACCCTGGTCTCCCAGGGTCAAGCACTCTTAAAAGCATCACGCCACACTGGCTCTTGCGGTTTTATTTGGGGTGGCCACTGAGGAATCCGGACCTGGAATGATAAGCAGCAGTTTTATTTTCTTGCTGGATTATATCCTGCCTGCCTTCTACGTTGGAACTTAAGGCAACATGCATGGGACTCCCAGGTGGGCTCCATTCCAGATGCTGATCAGCCCCAGCACTGATTAGGTTCAGCAAGGTGGCTGCATCCTGTGCCATCAGACTGTGCCCTGTGTTCAAGGTTGTTGGGGTTTTTTGGAGCACAGTGTATTTTTCAGTCCTGGAGTACACCACGTAGGCCACCCCTGCTGTACATTGATCTGCATTTATTGTAAAATGCATGGAAGTCCTTCTAGGAAGAAAAATGGATATAAATATGTTAATCTATTTGTTTAGTACAGGATGGGGCGTGACTTCTAGGACACTACTTAGAGAAGAGGCAGGCTAGACAGGAAGACAGATAGATGTCTTGCAAGGAAGCTGCTCTCTAATTATTACTGTCTCATCCTCCAGAATGCTTCTCTTGCTACACAATAGCCCCAAGAGGTTGACTAGTGTAGCATAGTAACAGCTAGTAGCCCCAGTTAGCATGACAAATGGTTGAGACTTATGGGAGTTGTACTTCAAAATATCTGGAGGGCAGCATAGTTCAGGAAACCATGAACCAGGAAGTTTCTGATTCAAATCATGCCTCTGCTATAAGCTCACTAGTAACGAATTGTTAGGTAAGCTGGAGGTTTTTCCATCCCTGAGTCCAGTCCCCACACCTATCATGGCAATGCTAGACAACCTAACCAGGCCACCATAAGGACTGCTGCCATTGTAAAGTGAAGCGTTTTGGATACTAAAAAGTTATATGCATAATAAGTATTTACTAGGTTAGTCTACAAATGATGATCAGAAAGCATCATAGCTGAACAGGGTTTTGAACCTCACTCCATGTTGAAGCTCAGCATTGTAACTGCTACTGTCCATAAAACTGATCAGTTTTCAGGAGGTAGTAGAGTCAATGATAGTAACCTTTGGTGTTGGTAACAAGAGGATGAGGCATAAGTCAGAATGGTTGTATCCTACTTCTTGTAGTATACAATTTTTCTAGATTTCTGAACTGTAAAGAATGGGCTTCTAGGAAAATCAGTGCAGTATATAGTGAGAAAGCTAGTTAGATCTGGGAAATATGAGTTCAAGCTCCACCTTTGCTGTGGACAAACTGCATGGCTTTTAGCAAACCATGAAGTTCCATGGCCACATCCTTATCCTGTAAAATGGGAGCAATTGTGATGCACCTGGCATGATTGCTGCAGTGTGGACAAAGTAATTAGAGGGGAGTTACTATCTTAATACCAGAATTCATAAGAAGAGCCTTCTGGATCAGGCCAGTGTCCAGCACCACTGTTCTCACAGCGGCCAACAAGATGTCTGTGGAAAGACCAAAAGAAGGATCTGAGTGCAACTGTATTCTTCCAGTTGTGATTCTCAGCAGCTGGCATTCAGAGGCACACTCGAAGTAGTTCAATGAAACTGATTGGTAAGAGATTCAGGATAGACAAAGTCAGGGCAGAAGTACAGGAATGCTCTTTCACATGTGAATTGTATCCATCTCTTGAGTTAGAGTGATCTTGTATTTTTGTTGTTGTTTAGTCATTTAGTCGTGTCCGACTCTTTGTAACCCCATGGACCAGAGCACGCCAGACACTCCTGTCTTCCACTGTGTCCCACAGTTTGGTCAAACTCATGTTGGTGATCTTGTATTTTTAACCTCTATTTAAAAGCAACTTGGTTTGGTAGCTAATAAAATGCCAATTGGGTGATCACCTTTAAAGCCCCAAATGGATTTGGCCCTGTGTACACAAAGGAGCCTCTCCACCCCCAACGTTCAGCCCAGATACTGAGGATTAGCTCCAAGGGTCTTCTGGCAGTTCCCACAATGCAAGACCAGGCAGAGGACCTTCTTGGTAGTGCCGCCCAGTCTATGGAACACCCTCCCATCAGATGTTAAAGAGTTAAACAATTATGTGACATTTCAGACACCTGAAGGCAGTCCTGTTTCAGGAAGCTTTTAATGTTTGGTGTTTTGTTTTGTCGCTTTATATTTTGTTGGAAGCAGTCCAGAGTGCCTTGGCTAACCCAGTCAGATGGGTGGAGTATGAACTATTATTATTATTACTAATTTTACTGATGAAGAAATTTTATTCTCAGGGTTTACCATTGATCTTCTCAAATTCTTTTCTGGCTGTTGCTTCAAATTTGGCTCTGATCAAGATGTTTTAAGGCAAAAATTGGCAAAAGAAATAGCATACTAGGCTTCTATGGTCAGGTGGTTATTTAATACTCAAAATCCTTCTTTCCAGAGCTTAGGATAGAATATATATCTAGGGGCTATAACTCTATCCATGTTACTCTATGTTACTCTATCCTCACAGCATAGAGTACTCTATGTTACTCTATCCTCACAGCAGCCTTGTGAGGTGGGTGAGCCTGATTCAGTGTGACTGGCCAAAAATGGCCTAGTAGGCTTCACATCTCCCTAGTCTGATGCTGTAAGCAATATACCACACTGTTATCACTCCTACTTCCAGGCAAAGTTCTGTTGAGCAAAAATATGTTTCCTGAACTTGTTGGACAAAAATGCCTGCTCTCAGTTTTAAAGTTGTTGTTGTTGTTTTATAACAACAACAACAACGATGGATGGAAAAAGTAAAAATACAAAATTGTAAAAACACAAAAATCGTGAACCAGAGAAATGATTAAAGTTCTCTTCACTCCTCATATCTGATACTTTCCGCCTTGCCTGTGCAGAATAGAGCTATAACATTGGTTTTCATGTTCTGCCTTGAAACTTTAGCATAGAGACCTATTTAAATACATTACCACACAGGAAATAATTCTTGAATGAGGAATTGAAAAGCTACCTCTGCTGCTTTTAGAACCAGTTTTCATTTTAGAAGTTTGAGGCGGAAGTATGGTTAACAGTATTTTGCAAAATTTCAGTTAATTACTTAAACTTGCTTGAGGCTCACATTTTTACAGAGATGTTTTTCATTCCTCCTATAAATGAGTTCTGTTTCAGCTACCAGATTTGAAGTGCTGGCACCCCAGTTCTCAGCACTTGCACTAGCTTGGTGTACTATCACTGCAGTGCGAGCCTAATGCCATGTTTTGTGCCATTGCACTACAACAGTGGGTGGTACATTCTCTGTTTGCTCTTGCAGGAAGTTCTAGCACTGGGCTGTTTGTATAAAATGTGATGCTGACATGGGGACCTCATGTCCTTTCATCCTGTCAAGCCTGCAGTCTCTTAATCCTTTGCAGCTGCTGACTTTGCAGTTTAGACTTGGTTGGAAGAAGAACAAGGCAAATGACTTTTATTTTCCTGGATGGCTTTGAGAGCATTCACTGAGAGATGCCACTCTCCTATTTCTCAAAGAAACAGACTTACAGTTTGGGTGAGTGGCTTCCACATAACATTAGGCAGGCACCTTCATTGTACAGTTTTAGGCGACTGCCAAAAGCTTTTATTTATTTATTTCAGCAAGCCTTTCTGGCCACATAATTCAGTCATGTATATTTGTTTTTAAATTCTGTCAATACTGTCTATGTTTTACTGAGAATTAATTTAACTGTTATGTACACTGCGAGGTTCATTGAGTAAGTGGTTTATAAAATGCCTTAAATAGCAGGCTAGTTGGGTAGTAATTTAGAATGTACCAGGCCCATGCACATTCAGATAATATTGCTAGACAGTTGATGGCTGGGCTCTTGTGCCTGCCTGTCAGTCTCTACCGCAAGATTGACTTTGTACAGTTAAAAGTAATGAGATGTATCTTCCAATTTTGATCAAGGAAGGACACATATGTGTATTGACAGTTATTGCTTAAATTTGAAAAATAAATAATGGGGTTTGGTCATATCTTGACGGTAGAAGGTGTGGCCTACAGATGTTGAACTCCAACTCCCACCAGCCCTTGCCAGCATGTTTGAAAAAATTCTTCTGATGTATGTTGAATTTAGCATTGTGTGAGATAGATAGATAGATAGATAGATAGATAGATAGATATAGATAAATAGATTTATTTGTGTGTGTGTGAGAGAGAGAGATTTTGAGACAATCTTTTTTGAAGTAAGCAACTAATAAATAATAATAATAACAGCAACATATTGAGGGCACCATCTTGGCTACCCCTGGCCTGCAGTGTGGGTTTGGGAAGTTCTTAATACATTTGGGGCAGAGTGTCACGATACAGAACTTCTGACAGTAATTCAGGTTAGGGTGGGACTGCGCTTTTGTCCTTTGTTGTGCTTAATTTCTTCTTGTGCTTTCCCCTCATTACTTTTGTATTGCATGAAGATTCAGCACAGGTGTAACAACGTGTAAAGAAATGCAACTGCCTTGTGACTGTTTTTGCGGCTGGCAAACATGTGCTCCTCTAGTAGCAGTGAGCAGTATATGGTACATGGACAAATGAGGCTGTTAGGCAAATGGCCCACCACACCACTGGCTGTTCTGACTGGCAGAAACTCTCCAGGGTTCCAAACAGAGTGGGAAGGGGGGCTTTTCTAGTCTTACTACTTGAAATCAACCGGAAATGCCTATATCTTGGGCACCTGTGATGATGAGTTGGCAGCCTTCCTTTCTATCTATGAAGCTGTAGTGGCCAGGGCGCTCAAAGAACCTTGGCTGTGCAGGGCCAAAATAACAATACGCACCACTTTTCATGCTCCAGAGCAGGAAGGGTGGGCAGGGAGAGCATTGTCCAGTGGTGTATTCAGGCTCTGGTAGCCAACAGTCTACTCTTTCCACCTAGAGATACCAGGAGGGCTTGATGGGAGCAGAGGATCCTGTAGCTGCTGAGTACATTATTTGGCTTTCCTAAGAAGGTGAGCAAAAAAAGATAGATCCCTGGTTAAAGGTGGGTTCCTAAGCTTGGAAAGGCTAAATGCCTAAAAGCTCTAGAGAATTATGTGGAAAATCTTGGTCTACTTGTTTGGAAAAAAATGAACACGTAATATCCAGAAACCCATGCTGTTTTACAGAAAGGGAGATATTTCTTACAGTTTAATAGAAAGGTTAGTAATTTATAGCCTATCTGAACAGTGGGTGAAAGGAAAGTCAATGCTATATTCTATGTTTATGTGAGTTTGAGCAAAGGCTGTAGAGGGGATGTTTCTTTGGGTGAAAAGTAAGTCCCATTTCAAATGCATATATCAGGGATTTCTTTTTGTTTTCAAACTGACAGGGAGCATCTTTTCTAGCAGGTAAATTAGAAGTTAGCATTATGTGTTCAAAGAAAATCTAAAATGCATTGTCCAAAATGTCAAATAGATTTATGTTTTAGGTTCATTCAGAATAGGCTGTGAAAAGTAGAAACAACAGGATTCATTGAGAATTCAGCATACGAAAAATCTTGAAAGGGTTGTTTAAAACTTAGGACAGTTCCAAACCAATTCTCTTCTTTGTGAGTAGGATGAAACCATAATAAGGGCAAAATGTCTGTGGGTCACCATTCTGCCAGATGTTTAACATTCCCTTCTCTCCCTGCTTCCGATTCAGATGGAGTTGGCTCTTGATCAGTAGCAAGGGGTAGCATTGGGTGCACCCCAGGATCTATCAACTATCAAAATTATGAAAACTTAAGATTTGTGACTATATGGAATTATAGATAAAAGTAGGTTAATTTAAAATAGATTAGCTGTAACATATGTTCCAAAATGTTATTTTTACAAAGCTGTGTAATATCCATAGAAACCTGTTTGTTTGTTTGTTTGTTTGTTTGTTTTAAAAAAGAGTTCTGATCTCTTTAGAAATAATGAATTTTATTATGAAATCACAAGAATCAGCACTGTGATCTCGTGGATGTTATTTTGTTTGTGGTAATGCTGCCTGGCTGTTTCTATTAACGGCATGGAATGGTATTCATAGATTACAGTGAGTAATATCTACCCATGAACTCTGAATAACCTCTGACATGAGATTGTAAGAACTGACTTTCTAGTTTAGACTAAAGGCCCAGCTGGGTAACGAATTGTGGCCAGTGAGCTGCCCTGGGAAGTTTTTGAGCAGTGCAGGATGGAAATAGCTGCCCCTTATTGAACCCTAGCAGAAGTGCAAGGCCTTTGAATATAAAGCTATTATGGCAAATGTCTTCTGATAAGTGTACTTTACATGAATTTGTCTGATCCGTTTTATGGCTTCTGTTAAGACAAAATATCCTTTCAAATATTTTGTTGTTGTTGCATGTGCTGTGTATTCCCCCAGTGGGGTAGGAAAGTTGCATCTCAGTGACAATTGAATTATGTACTAAGAACAGGAGAATGAGACATGGATTTCAGAAGCTCTGTGCCTCTTACAATGCCTAGGTGTTTCCTTAGGTGCATAAAAGAGTATAGATGTTTTAAGTGACAAAGAGAGATTGGTAGCAAAAGCAGGTGATAATTCTTTGAAAATATTGTAGCAATGAACGGTAGAAGATGCTGTGAATCAAAGGATCTGATAAATGCTAATTTCGACAAAGGGGTGGGAAATCATTTGAGTTTTAAACCCCAGTTTAAAGCATAATGAGATCCCAATAGGATGGAGCAGTTTACATTTCATTGCCACATTAAATTCTGCCTGGTTAATATGACAGATTCATATTTTAATTAAGCTTTGGACAGGAAGCAATAGAATGTGAAACACATAAGTGCCTTTCTGGGTTAATATTGAATCTAATCCTGTATCTCAGACTGGCATGACGCCACAGAGATGCAAGGTGCAAGCTTGAGAGCTTGTTTTCTCTTCCTGCTGAACTATTCCAGTAAAACAATTGTGTAAACCTGATAAATCTGCCATCAGTCAAAATAGGATGGGTAAACTAGCTCAGCCCCTAAGCCCCTAGGCCATTTAGGTGGCTACCTTCCGGTGCAGAGGCAGACAGTTTGCTCTGCCGTGTTCATGTCTGTGCCCTACATGTTTGCTCATGTTCATGGCAAAAAAAGTTGTGTGTTTGGATGAAGTGGCAGCGTTCTTGTCCTTGTGATCTCCGAAATATAGTTGGGAGGAATCTCCAAGAATCTCCCAAAGAGCCCTAGAGTGCCTTGGAAAACAGCAAGAGGGTTTGCTGCTTTCTGAGACTCAGCACAACAGGGAAGAATGCTGACCTCTGCCCCATCTTGAAGGTGGGGAAAGAAACGGGAACCCGGCCCAGCCAGATTGCAGGGGCTCAAAGAAATTTGGAATGCCTCCAAAACATAGCATGACATCTTGGGAGGTGGGCATGGTTGATGTCACAAACAAATATTTGCTGGTTACCTTGCCAGGTGCCTCCTCAAATAAACTAGTTGCAGTGCTGAGCTGCAGGGGGGAGAGAGGACATCTTAAAATTTTGAGGTTTTTAGTGATGTTTCCATAGAAATGTGTTTTGACAATTTGGCAATTGTTTTTAATATTAGGTTGGAAGCTGCCCAGAGTGGCTGGCGAAACCCAGCCAGATGGACGGGGTATAAATAATAAATTATTTTTATATATTGTTATTATTGTACAGCAGTGATCTGGAATGCCCCCTCTAGATCATCAATTCAGATTTGGCAGACAGATCATATGGTGATATTGTAGAATTTAAATAATAGAAATCAGAATTTTTACTAAGGGTGGCTTTTTAAACAGTGAAATTATTATTGCCTGATTTGAGTTAATGTATATCTTGAAGCTGCTATCAAACTCTCTGTTTTTTTACTACTGTAGGTGTCATTGTTCCCCTTAGGATGCAAAGTAACAACTGAGTAAATGATCAGTTCTGCTGCTTGGCACAAAAGTGATAATAGGAGAGAGCAGGATATTCAGGAAACCTGTCACTGTGTCAATTATCTTATCAAGCATTCATTTTATGCCTTGACTTTTGAAAGTTCTAGCATGGCTGTAGCAGAAAAGCTTTGCCAAAGTAAAATCTATTGCAGGTGATAGTTATTCCTAAATGGTGCACCTTAACTTCTTTCCAAAGCTAGAAGTCTGTGCAGCTAACTAAATCCATAAAATAATACAAATGCAAGATTAAAACAATCATAACATACTATTGTGTTAAATCATCATAAGCATATGAAGGGAGTAACATATTATGTGCTTAATAATAGGTGATGAACACCCATTATAGCGACAGGTCTGTGCTGTTGTCTAAAATGTCTCTTGAGTAGCCACTCATATTAATGATTGGTTAATATTGGTTTTAAATGTTTTTATGTTGTACACTGTCCTGATACTCTACAACAAATGGTATACAAATACTTAAATAAATGCATAATTTTTCTAGTGTTTTCTTCTACTACCTAAAAGTCAACTCTGGCAGGTCTTTCCTATAGACTAAGAGCTTATCCACATTTGATCATTATTTAGCAGTTAATCCACACACGCACACACACCCCAATTCAGTTGAGACCAAAGTTGTCCACCTCTACAGATAATTTGAATTTGTATTTGAGGAGCAACTTGGGTCTTTCCTGTTCATATCAGTAGGCATTCCCTTTTGTGTTTGTCCTTGTTTCCTAATTTGTTGATTACCGGTATATTATGCCAATTAAATACAGTGGTAACATTGGGTTAAGAACTTAATTTGTTCTGGAGGTCTGTTCTTAACCTGAAGCACCACTTTATCTAATGGGGCCTCCTGCTGCCGTTGCTCCGCCGCTGCACGATTTGTGTTCCCATCCTGAAGCAAAGTTCTTAACCCGAGGTACTATTTCTGGGTTAGTGGAGTATGTAACCTGAAGCGTATGTAACCCGAGGTACCACTGTACAGACATAGTACGCATCCAGATAGCTGTGTGCAAGAGGAGCACATTTCTTGGAAGAAGGTGTCTTCTCAACTGTGATATATTCTCATGCAAGCATTATTAGTCATTGAACCTATTTTAAATTGTACCTAGAAGTGAATAAGTGGGCACTTGCTCTCAGGAAGTACCTTTTTTTTTTTTACTAACTAGAGTATTCAAAAAGTCCTTCTGTATAAAGCATGTTGCACAGTAATAGACACTAGAGTTACAAGAGGTAGAGAAGATATTTTCTCTTACAGAAAAGAGAGCAGTTGGTATATCAGATGTAATTAAAGGTTACATACGCTTCAGGTTACAGACTCGTCTAACCCAGAAATATTACCTCGGATTAAGAACTTTGCTTCAGGATGAGAACAGAAATCGTGCAGCAGTGGCGGCAGCAGGCCCCATTAGCTAAAGTGGTGCTTCAGGTTAAGAACAGTTCCAGGTTAAGAACAGACCTCCAGAACAAATTAAGTTCTTAACCCAAGGTACCACTGTATAGGAAACAGTTTCAGTCAAACGCTTTGACTTTGCCCGATACTGTGAAACTGGAGAGTTCATATTTGTCATGGTTTCACTGAAGAAAAAAATGTAGTATGTTCACTTAGATGGTTTATAGTATCTGCTAAACAGATCTGAATTGTTTTCTGCTTAGTTCATGTTGCTTATAAACAGTTTATATTGCATTTCCCCCCTGCATCAGACTTATTAAATAATATAAGCTAAATATTTGTTTCTTAGCTTTTTCATCCTTCATGGAATGTAACTGAAATGTGTTCCAGTGAGTTTTTCCATCACTGTTAGATAGCTATTGTTCTCTTGAGAAAAACCTTTTGCTGCTAATTTGGAATATACTAGTATACTTAATTCATTGTATTTTGAGTTGTTGGGGGAGGGGGTTTGCCTCGGTAAGGTTCTGTTGTACTTCTATTATATTTTTACTTGGAGCAGACCCTTAGTGGAAAAGCAACTCATGCACTGAACTGGGAAACCCAGCCAGATGGGTGGGGTACAAATAAATTATTATTATTATTATTATTATTATTATTATTATTATTATTATTATCACCACCATATTTTTCGCTCTATTAGACGCACCAGACAATAACAGGCACCTAGTTTTTGGAGGAGGAAAACAAGAAAAAAAATATTCTGAATCCCAGAAGCCAGAACAGCAAGAGGGATCTGGCTTCTGGTATAGCCATGTGAAGCCTCTTCAGGGCAGCAGGATGAAGGCTCCCCCAAGAGCCGTGCTCCCTTTAAAGAGCGCACGGGGCGTGTGTGTGGCTCTTGGGGGTTTACCCCCGAGGAGCGAGAAGGGCAGCCCTTCTCCTTCCTTGGGGAAAAGCCCCCAAGAGCCGCACACACGCTCCACACAGCTCTTTAAAGGGAGCGTTGAGCAGAGCCTCCCGCCTGCATTTGCTTGATAAGATGCATACACATTTCCCCTTACTTTTTAGGAGGGGGAAAGTGCGTCTTATAGAGCGAAAAATACAGTAGATTAACTAGTAGTAATCTGCTGGAGTAGCATGCATCTCCCCAAGCCTTGCAGTAAAGCAGCTGGTATTGTTGATGATGTGAAGCAAGACGGTGAACCAAATGGGTAATTGGCCTGATGGAGAGAGGCTGCTTGTTCCTTTGACACGTGTGCAGGATGGGTGAAAACTGGGATTTCTGCATAGTTCTTTTCTTTCCTTCTTATGTTTCCTTTCCCACAACTTTAGTCAGTCAATGGGTACCGTTCTTTGAACTTGGGTCCTGTTTCACAGGGGTGCTACAGCACAGCTTAGATCACTAGGAACTACTTCTTCATTTCTATAAAGTTGAGAGGGCTGCATCACTACATTACCCGTAGAACAGAATTTTTGTTGCAGTTTTAACTTGGTGAGTTTTTAAACCCATTCCTCCATCACTGTTGTCCCCCCAGCCTTCCTTCTGGTTGTCTCTGCCACCTGTTGTTGAACTCATAAAAAGCAGCACACAAGACTTTCACTGATCATAATTGACACAGTAAGGATGCAGGTAAACCATGCAGTGTGGCTGGCTGGCTGCCACTTTCTGCAGAAACTTGCCAACTTCACAGTGCGTATTTCCATTCAGGGAAAGGCAAAGCAAAGCAGACATTCTGATGGGCATTCTCTCTCACACACCCCTCCAGCTCTACTCTCTTCCCAAAGAAATGAGAAAGGGCCACAGATAATTGTTAGCTGTGATTTTTCTCGGGGACCTGAAGTTGGCTAGCAGATTTGCTTGCATTGTGCCGGCCCAGAGTAGTATATAACTCTTGGGCATGCCATAATAGCCTCTTAAGTCTGGTAGCATAATGTGGTGGTTCTGCCACTTCATTGCAGATTCTCTTTTCTCCAGGCTCCTCTTCGGTATTGGTCTAAGATTTTGTAATTTCTCCGTAAAGCCCAAACGGGATACCTTCTGCAGAAACTAACCTTAGATGCATGTTGTTGTTTTCTTAAAATGTTGTATATTGTTGAAATTGGTGTGCATTGTTGCTCACATTAGTATTACTTTACTAACTGCACCATTTCTCACTTTTGGGGCTGCAGTCCTATACCCATATCCTTGGGAGAAGCCCCATTGAATTCAGCAGGAGTTACTTCTAAGTAAACATTCATAGGATTGCATTGTTAATTAATACAGTGTTCAGCATACTGGTGAAAAGCATCAGCTACCTTATTTTATTACCGTAAGTTCTCATCTCAAAACTGCATCCTGATTTGTTTTTAGGTGTAAAAGTTCCTCGTAATTTTCGACTGTTGGAAGAACTTGAAGAAGGTCAGAAAGGAGTTGGAGATGGGACGGTTAGCTGGGGTCTTGAAGATGATGAAGATATGACGCTTACAAGATGGACAGGCATGATTATTGGGCCTCCAAGAGTAAGCATAAATTTAAACACAATATCCTATAAATCCCTGCTTTTTCTATGTCTGTTTCTGCCAGTGTGTGACAGGGTTCACTGGTTTTTCTGCTTGAGGCTTTTGTCATATAGGTAGTAGACAGTATGGACCACGTCATGCTAAATACTTGGAGTAAGTTTTTTTTTGTCCAAAATTGGGAATAAATCAATTGACCTAGGTTCAGTATTTCTGCCTTTATCCGTGCTAAATGTTGGAAGAATATATGAACCATTTTTA
This sequence comes from Podarcis cretensis, assembly GCF_951804945.1. Lineage (NCBI taxonomy): Eukaryota > Metazoa > Chordata > Lepidosauria > Squamata > Lacertidae > Podarcis > Podarcis cretensis. Next base: position 20,035,677 of record NC_137175.1, read on the forward strand.
GATTGCAGCAGCAGCGAAACACAATTTGGCTTTTAAAAAACATCATGGGATGTTGCTGTGGTTTTCTGTGCCTGGTAGACAATTTGTATTCATCCCCTGGAGTCCTGCATACCCCTTGAGAGACAGTTTGCAGACCGGTAAAATATCAGACTTTTCTTACACCATTTCTAGAAAATAGCATGTTTATCTAAATGGGAAAATGTCTTACAGTGTCCCCCCCTCCCCAATGTTCAATAACAGCCAGCAATGGGAAGTTTCCTGTGTAGGTGGTGTTAACCATGTTCTGTGATGCCTCTCTTTCTTTTCTTTAAAAAAGCACTTTATTCTGACATACCCTCACTCATGGGAACATTAACTTGCTGTCATGTAGATGCATGCATACAGACACATCTCTGAGCTGTACTTAGGTGTACACAAGCACACACAACCACCCACAGGACACAAGTTTTAAAATGCAGTACATGCAATGGGGACACTTGCTGTTTTCACCTCCATTCTCAGGCAGGTAAAATAATGCACCCTGAAGTCTCCTCTTCTGCCTGCTTTCTTCTCTTCTTCCTTTCCTTACTTTGGTTGGATAGTTGCAAGTCTTTCCCCCTCTCAGTTATTTCTTTTCTTTTTTGACATTCTCTCCTTTTCTTTTAGCTACAGACAGCGTAGCTAGGAGAACGAGAAAGTGTGAAGATAGTATGAATTGTTCTGATAAAATACCTTGGGCCAAATTCAGCTAACAAGTCCCTCTAGCATATGCCCACATAAGGACTTCGGCTAGTAGGCTTTCTCCGCTCTCCTTCATGTGCCTCCCATGCCCCCAGTTGGTGGCAGGGGTGGGGGTGGGGTTTGTCGGGAGAGTCCCCAGAACACGCAGATAAGGGGGATTATTCCATCTGGCAAGCTGAAATACAGCCCATAGCACTGTGTTGAATTCCTCCCCTTATTTATTCATACCAAAGCAGTTCCAAACTAATAAATATTGTGCTTTAACAAGTTGGTAAGTTATAGATTGCTATTACAGAATCCATGTGTAAACCCTTTTCAGCTCCTAGAAGGAAGGTCAGGGTATGAATCTAACAAATTTAGGTCGTATCCAATGCTGCGCGCATGATGTTCCACTCAACACAATGCAAGTTCCCTTCCCCACATGTCCTCAAATCTTTCCAGAGGGTCCTTCAACCTTCTGAAGGAGATTTGGTGGATGGGGGGGGGGGAGTGTTTGCTGCTGCAGACGAAAGCAAAGGAAAATTCTATTCCATAAGCAGAAGTCTGCTGCTCTAGTCCATGAGCAGCATTGGATAGGACCCTGAATTTGCAAGTCACTGGGTCACATTGAACAGTGTGCATCTAATGCCAGCTGTTCTTTACTTGTCAATCTTTTTTTTTAAAAAAAAGTTTGGTTCCTGGGAAAGCTAAGTCAGAATGCGGCCCCAAGTCCATTATTATTTTACTGGATCCACCGATTCCACTGAGCAAGCTGTGCCACCTATCTAAAGCCTTTCATTCCCTATCCCATTACTGGTTCAGAATTATGGGAAGGCTGCCCATAGCAGGCTGGGGAGGTGATAAGGGACTGGTGACCCCTCTCAGGCATCCATATATGGAAGCAAAGGTCCTTCTCATGCTGGAGGATCCTTGCAAGCAAGCCATGATTTAGTGCAGGGTTTCCCAAAGTTGGGTCTCCAGCTGGTTTTGGACTACAGTTCCCATCATCCCTGACAACAGGTCCTGCTAGCTAAGGATGATGGGAGTTGTAATCCAACAACAGCTAGAGACCAAAGTTTGAGAAATCCTAATTTAGTGGAGTGCAAGCTTACAGCTCCACCTATTTGCAGACCCTGACAACCAGTCATCACAAAATGGGCAAAGTTTGTTCAGAAGAGTGTGGCATTTGAGTGATAGATACATTGATTTGTCAAAAAGAAGAGTGTGATCAGTTACATCTTGGAGATGCAAAGACACATTTGACGCTTCAATTAGACACGAATGTCCATCCATATTGAAAAGTCGTTTCCTATTGTATCATGAAATCAGTTCATGCAAACAATGAGGGCATAGCAGAGTGGGAATGTTATCTATGCTAATGTGAAACTTATCTCTCTGTATATCACCTGAATGTGGTCTTCCTTCGGTGATGGATCATCTGACACAATTTTTTTCCTCCCTCAGACAATTTATGAAAACAGAATATACAGCCTTAAAATAGAATGTGGGCCTAAATATCCAGAAGCACCTCCATTTGTAAGATTTGTAACAAAAATTAATATGAATGGAGTAAATAGTTCTAACGGAGTGGTAAGTGTTACATCCCTTGTGTCCCAGTATTTCATGTACTGTTTTGTTTGCCAGTTTTCAGATGGGAACAGTTTAATTCATCTATCTAAGCATATAGCTGTTTCTTTGTTAAATCTCCCTTCGAAGTTAGTGTCTGCATTACAGCTGTATGTGTTTGGAAGAATTTCAGTTCTTCCATCATCCAGCTTTTAACTGGTTCAATTTAAACAAGTTTGCGTAATAACCAAAACTGAAGTGTAGATAGATGCCTTTTCCAGATACTGAAGGGAGTACGATAACTTATCAGTTAATAAACAAAACTTGCTGATTGACGGAAAAGAGGTCTTTAGTTTTTTTCTCTGTAAATTTCCTATGGCAGTAACCAGAACCAAAATAACCTTAAAAAAAGCAAATGTGCCTTTCACCTTCCAGCCCTACTAATTTAAATTGGTTTTTACTGATTGATTTGCTAAATGTTTGGCTGATTAATTTACAGCCTTAGGCCAGAATTAAACACTTTAGATGTGTTTAACTTTGTGTGAATGTGATCAGTTTTTTTGTATTTTTAAAAAAACTTTCTGCAAACTCCCCACCACCAGTGGGGGTTTTTAAAAATCCAGTTTGGTAAAAGTGATGAACTGTGTACATTGGGGGTATTCTTCTTTTAAGAAGTACAACTCAAAAGTCACCTTGAGCGTGTGATAGTACTTGTGTGAGTGTTTAGATCCTGGCAATGGTCATTTTCAGTGTTACAGGTGCAGTGGGAATGCGAAGCAATTTAAAACTCATGGCTGTGGTTCTTTTATTTGTTTTTAGGTGGATCCAAGAGCCATATCAGTCCTAGCAAAATGGCAGAATTCTTATAGTATCAAAGTTGTTCTGCAAGAGCTCCGGCGTCTAATGATGTCTAAAGAAAATATGAAACTCCCTCAACCACCTGAAGGACAATGTTACAGTAATTAATGGGAAAAAAACAACAACAACAGAAAAATCATGCCCCTTCATCAATTTAAGCTCTCTCCATTTTCCACAGTAGTAAATTTTCTAGATGCATCTTGTAGACCTCCAAAGTACTGGAAAGGAAGTTCCCTTGCAAAGGAAAGTCTATCTTGAGATACTGTAAATGATACTAATTTTTTTTTTCCATTTGAAAATAAGTTGTGCTATAACAAATAATGCTGTCATGTGTAACCACTGTCCATAGTTGAACTTCTGGTATCAAGAAAAAGTCTATTTAAATTTATTACTGTCAAGACCAGTGTGGCACATTGAACTCGACTGTGAAAAAAGCATAAAAAGCAAACGTCACACAATCACATTGCTGTGTGTTTGGCCTGGGTTTATCTCTCTCCGCCCCCTTTCTCTTTCCCTTTCCATCTGATTTGTCTGTCCGCAATAGGGTTGACGCTCAGGGCTATTTATTAGGGTAGACACGAAGGGCACAATCCGCGGGGAAGTTCTCCTAGACCTTTGAGAAGAAGCGAGGCTGCGCAAGAGTGTCGTCCCAGGCCGTTGCTCAGATCTCATTCATTCCAGTAAGGCTTGCTGAGGACCATGTCTCAAAAGGACTGTGCCCAAAGGTTTTAATCCCCAGTCCTAGGCTGGGATTATCTGGACTACTAATGGGATGTGTTGGTATCCTCAGTCATCCCTCCCTTTGTGCAGGCTCTAGTAAAATGCTGAGTGTGTCTCGGGGTTCTTCTTTATTTTCTGTTTTTTTTTTAAAAGAATACTATAGTTTTTTTGTTTTGTTTTTTTTGCACGGGGCTGTGAGAGGAGGCTCTTCTTTCTCCCCATAACCTTTGGCTAAGGCATAGATTGTACTTCTGCACCATCACCTTCCCCCATAATGTGGGCCTTGGGGCAATAGATCTGGGGCGGAGGGGTGTCTTTCAGTCTTTTTCCCTTTTCTCATAGTTGGGGTGCTGCTTTCTATTTGCCCCTTCTGTGATGCTGTCTTTTACACCTGGCCAAAAAAAGAGGTAAGTGGCTGGCAAACTGCCTGATTTTATTATTATAATTATTATTATTATTATTTTTGCCTCGCGCTTTCGACTTCTTCTGGGCTATCGGTTTTAGTCTTCGCCAGCTGGGAAAACAAGAGTGTCTGGTTTTGTTTTGTTTTTGCCCGCAAGTATCCCCTTCCCTTCCTGCCCTGTGGCACTGCTTCCACACTGCCAAGCTGGCCATGGCTGATGCTATTAGATAGGCTTTTGGTATGGTGAAAAGAGCAGTAATTTACCAGGATTGCTGAAGCCTGTTCAGAATGGCCAGATATCGTGGAGTGATCTTTTATGTAGGAAATTGGAAACAAAACACTCCAGCTCCCTGAGCTGAAGGTCACTACCTCCGCTTGAGCGACACATCTTAGGGACAGGTCTGCTCTGTGCAGGGCAGATTTGGTCCTGGTACACTGCAGAGAGGAGGACTCCTTCCTAAATAAAAAATACGGGATGGCAATGCCATGCAGAGTGGGTTAGGGAGACTGATGGACAAGGCTTCCTGGCAAATCACTTCCTTTTCGGACTTCTTGTTTTGGACCACTGACTGCTGAAACATGGATGCAAGCTTAAATGCAAACAATCTAGTGTGTCCTCTCTTTTTGAGTTTTACAGAAAAAAAATGCCGTGTTTGTGTAAAAAGAAAAAAGAAAGAAAACGACAAAAAGTCACGTTTAAAAGCAGAAGCTTATCAAGTCAACGAATAATTGATGTTTCCATTAACTCTTTTTGAGGAAAATATTAGTTGTAAGGATTTAACATCCTCTGTAATTAAAAATTTAACATAACAGTATTCCATAAGCAGCCTTTTTATTGTATCAGACCATTGCCTGATTTTAATATAATAAAAAGTGTGCATTAATATTACTGTGCTGTAATTGTATTTATGTTTAGAATGGAGATCCCTGCTGAGGGTTTGGCGCAGGGGACACTCACCATGCATGGCCCATCAAAGTAATAAGAGCTGAGGAATTGCTTAAGCAGCTTCCGTGGATTGTGTTGGGGCTAGCAGCAAGGCGTTTCCCCTCTCATCCATGTCTGCTGCTGTTTAATCTTGCTTGGATTTCGGAAAATGTTTTTAATAGGAAGATCCATTATTTAGGCACAACCTGAAGGCATACAGTGGTACCTCAGGTTAAGTACTTAATTCATTCCGGAGGTCCGTACTTAACCTGAAACTGTTCTTAACCTGAAGCACCACTTTAGCTAATGGGGCCTCCTGCTGCTGCTGCGCCGCTGGAGCACAATTTCTGTTCTCATCCTGAAGCAAAAGTTCTTAACCTGAAGCAATATTTCTGGGTTAGCGGAGTCTGTAACCTGAAGCGTATGTAACCCGAGGTACTACTGTACCATTTCTTGGACGAGTGTAAGAAAATAGGAGCTGGAGAGGCATTCTCATTTAGCACCTTTTCCCTCGGTTACTTTTTTTGCTCCATGCCTATTCCACCTTTCCCTCAGATTACCTTGGGATGTGAACTCAAACAAACTTCCTTGGGAGTAAGTCCCATTGCACTCAGTGGGCTTTCCTTCAGAGTAAATTTGCAAAGGATTTGCACTGTTAGCAGACCAGGCACTGGTGAGCCCAGTGCAGATTGGAGTTTGAACTGCATCAAGCATCTTCAGGCCATTTTCTTGAAATGAATGCCTTGAGTTAGGAGGAAAACTGACAAAAACTTAGGCCTCCTAGTGGTGTAGTTAGCCCATTTGTTGCAAAGCTAAGCAGGGTGCAGAATGGTTTTGAATTAGATGGCAGGCCCCAGTTGAGATTTCTGCATTGCAGAGGGATGGACTAGATGACCGTTGGGTCCCTTCCAACTCCACAGTTCTTTAAACTAGTACAGCCTTCCAAAACCTGGTGCCCGCCAGGTAATATTGGACTACAACTCCCATCATCCTTGGCTGTTGGCTGTGCTGGCTGAGGATGATGGGAGTTGAGGTCTAGCAACATCCAAACAAGGCTGAATTTGTTAACTGCACCAGTGATGGGAAGCCTGTGCCATTCCAGATGTTGAACTCCAGTTCCCATCAACCCCAGCCAGGCATGGCCAATGGACAGGGATGATGGGAGTCATAGCTCAACAGCACTGGGCTGATGGGGAGGCTCAGGTTCCCATCCCTGAACAAAGCAAAATGATCCTGCTAGTCATTCCTTCATGCATGGTGAAGGGGCAGACAGTATTTTTTCTATTCTACAGTCAGTTAAATTTCTCTGGACCAAACCTTATTCTGTGCATTTATATAACACAGGCTGGGTAGGTGGGATGATAGAAATGAAAGCTAGCAGGATGTCTGCTTTACTGGTTGGTGCAATAATGTTTCAGATGCTTGCTATTCTGCATTTAAGACCTCATTTGTGAGTCTGAGGTTATATTCCCAGGGATTATTTGCCTGAAGGTGAGTGGTCTGATAAACTATACAGTGGTACCTCTGGGTGGGAATGGGATCCATTCCAGAGCCCTGTTCGCATCCTGAAGTGAACGCAACCCACATCTGCACGTGCGCATGTTGCTGCTTCTGTGCATGCGTGTGACGTCATTTTGAGCACATGTGCGAGCAGCGAAACCTGGAAGAAACGTGCTCCATTACTTCCGGGTCGCCGTGGAGCGCAACCCAAAAATGCTTAACCTGAAGCTACTTCAACCCGAGGTATGACTGTAGATCTATTAGACAGCCTTTCAGTTAGAGTACCTTGTCTACCACCTACGCTAGAAACCAAGTCTTCCTAAACTGCAACGCCATATAATATAATTCAGGGACATCCAACTCCCAATGGACTGCGATCTACTCACAGTATTAAAAAAACTGGCAGTGATCTACCCGTTGTCATTGGATGGACCAAAGTTGGTCTTCCCAGTAGATCTACCAGGATCTACGGGGAAGACACCGCAATCTACCTCTTGGTCATGCCTGATATAATGCAATATTTTGAGATGGAAGCATTGTCCAGGAACAGCCCTCTTAACCTGAGCCGCTGTTTTCAAAAGCTGCCGGATTTCATTCTCCTGAAGACTTTACAGCTGTTCAGATGCAGAAGAATTTTACCAGAGAGTTCTGCAAAATATTGGAACTGCAATGGTGAGGTGGTGTTCCCTCTGACACATTTCCAAACAGTCACAAGCACGAAGGCAGCGAATGTTCCGCGAATGTGCTAAAAATGCACGACGCCTGAGTTTGAACAAGCAGCAATCTGAAATGCTTTCATTTGTGCCGTGTGTTATCCTAACCTATTCTAAAAACGTACCCTGCCTTTCAGATATAAATGCTCAAGGGTTGATGTGCATAGGCAATTCATCAAACTAAGGATGCTAGCCAGACTTTTCAGGGAAGTACTCCAGTACAAACCTGCTTGATAAGTCCTTTGCAATGGTAATCAACCTCGCAATTTATCCTGTTGATATTCATGTTTGGTGTTTTATGTGCAAGGACCTTAAATGGGAAGAGAGAGATGCAGCTGAAGTTTGCAAAAACATACTGAAGCAGCATTTCGTGCAGAGATTTAACAGTGTCTTAGACCAACTTACCTGTCTTGGCTTTGCTGTTAATGGGGAGTGGCGTAGAGCACTGGAAATCATATTCAGTGGTCCTTCCTGCTTTTGAGATCTCAGTAGGTGCTGCTGTTCCAAAAATGCCTTTACAACCTTCAAGACCCAAGTGACTCTTGAGTGCAGATTCTATAGAGGAAAGCAAGGTTATAAGTATCTCAAAGGAACTAATCCTAAGGGCTTGCAACTTGTGCAGATGCGGCATATTTTGATACAAACCAAACCCTTTTGGCGGTGGTAGAACGCCAGTAGCAATCAGCAGGCAAAGTTCCTCTTGCCAGCGAAATGCGGAATAAAGTTTGGCAGTTCCTTCCCAGGTACCACGGTCACTATAAGTAGAGGAAACTGCAGTAGTGCTTGGTTGGATATACATTTCCAACATGAATGCGTATGTTGAAATAGCTCAGTTGGTTAGAGCAGGTGCCTATAACGCCAGGGTTGCAGGTTCGATCCCTGTAAGGGACAGTCGCATATTCCTGAATTGCAGGGGTTAGACTATAAAACCCTCAGTGTATGGTTGAAAATAGTTGTGTAAGCGAAGCAGAGCTGTGTAGTCCTACAAACTTTCAGGCACCTAAGCACTTCGCCAGCAGAGGGTGCAAGTGAGCTGTACAGCGATTGAGCACAAGGGCTGCCAATGTTCTGTCACTGCAATAACATGTAACATTTTCTGATTTAATCAGAAGTTCAGCGATTTGAACACTGCCTTCAAGCTGAAAAGTTTGGATCTCTTGCACCGCTCCCTGCCGCCCTTTCCTTATTTAAATGAAACCGGCATAGTGGAAAGAGCTCAAAACGTTCGTTTGTGAAATTAATGCAAACTTTCTCACGTTATTTTGGAAGGGGATTCTGCATTTATTTGTTTGCAGGTCTTGGTATTGTTTCCCATCCTCGCCAGGTGTCGCATAAGCCTTTCATCCTGTGCCCAGTCCCTGATGCTGGCTGGCCACGAAAGGGCAAGAGCACCCTCTTCTGCCAAACGCTGGGCAGATCTGGGATTTTCTGAGGAGCTTAGGTAAAGGAGTAGCAGGGCTGTGACCTCTTGCAGCACAACTGCGGGAAGATTTAAGGGTATCAATGGGTACTATGTTCCACTTACTGTCTGAGACAGTAATGCTGAATGCCAGTTGCTGGAAGAGGGGAAAGTTGCTGGAAGAGGGGAAAGTCCTCCTTGTGGATTTCCTGCAGGGATCTGGTTGGCCAAAGCGAGAATAGGATGCTGGACTGACCCAGCAGGCTCTTAACGTTCTTAATCTGGCAACACCACAACGTGGAGGCTTTCCTTTCGGTGGTCACAGGAAAGAGATCCTGCACTGCAGAGGGTTGGACTAGAGGACCCTTGTGGGTCCCTTTCAACTCTATGAATCTATTATTGTGCTTTGCTGCTGGCGCTGCATTAGCCCAGAGCCTTTTTCTAGGTGAGTGTGGGGTTGTCGTTTTTAAAGCCCAGTCCCCAAATTGAAGTAGAAGAACGATCTGTAGGCTGCTGGGATTTGCTTGTAAAACACATCACATATTGCTTGCATTTGCTGTTCTGGGCCCAGGGTTCTCCGGCAAGAGGAAATAACTATTAAACCAGTTTGAGTTTGTCTCTTCCCATCCCCACCACCCCTGACACTGAATAATGTAGCATGATCCCTGAAATGAGCTGTCATAAAAGATCCAGGTGTTGGGAGATGGTGCCGTGCAAGGATTTTCTCACTTTCCCAAAGACAATTTCAAGGCAGAGAGTGCCTAAATCTCATCTGAAATTCTGAGCAGGAAATGCTGCCTGCCACTAAGTTTAATTGGGGGGGGGGGTCAAAAGAAGAAACATGCTGGATCTTCTCTCGTCCTCCTCCACCCGCTACCCCCATCCTTTAACTTTGGAAAACTTGCTTATTCAGCAGACATGTCAAGTGCTGCTGGCTTTAGTAATGAGTCTGGCTCCTATATACTGCACCATTGCTTTTTATATTCTTAATGTTCACTTCTTTAATCTGCATAATCTCTGGGGTGGGGGCTTGGTGCATTTTGCACTTACGCTTGATTTATGCCGGTACACGGGGGGCGGGGGAGAGGTCTTTCTCTAGTGCACAGACTGAATAAAAGATCTCTCTCCCTCTCTCTGTCGTGTGTGCTTGTGTGTGCATGTGTGCATGCACATGCATGCATGTATGTTATTTTCCCACCCTAAGTAGAAAAGACGACTTCTCCTTTTCTGGCTTTTTTCTGTCCCGCTTCTTCCAAATCGAATTTACCCATAGGCCTAAAGCTGTCCTTTTGGTTATCAAATTCAGTATAGCACTTGTAAGGACACAGCTGTCTTCTACTGAGTCAGACTGATTGGTCCATCTAGCTCAGTATTTTAAAGACTGGCTGTCTCCATGGTTTCAGAAGTGTTTCCCAGTCTCATTTGGATATAACTGAGGATTGAACCTGGGACCCTCTTGTAAGATGCATGCACTGTCTGTCTCTCTCTCTCTCTGTGTGTGTGTGTGTATGTGTGTGAGAGAGAGAGAGAGAGAGAGAGATTTGACTGTCACGTATTAATGAGAGGATTCCAGTAGTGATGGGAGTTGTAACAAATTGTGCACACACATCTATTAGGTTATTCGCTGCTCCAAAATTTTGTCTTGAGTCATTTAGTTCAATCTTCAGCATCGAGCGTGCTAATTGGAACTGTTTTAATAGATTATAAAACGAATAGGTTAAGAACGTGGTGATGGATTGCTCTCAACCAATTCATCACCGAAGCTACTGAGACGCTTACAGTTAACATAACTTTAATCCACTGACAGTTCTTGTAGCACTTTAATTTTCATTAAGTCTACTGGCTCCCAGCCAAGGAACTTGTTTCATTACACCTGAGGGCTTATATATTAGTTGGATTTCTTTTGTTTGCCCCTCATGGTTCATCACAAGCTGCTTTCTGAAAGTTTTAAAAGTAGTTTCCCATGCATAAGGTTAGAGCAGGGAGCGAAAATACCAAAAACAATGCCCTGCTTTTTATTTGGTCAGGACTAATAATGATGCAGAATCATCATATCTGCTTCCAAAAACAACCACCATGCACCTCCTTCCAACTGCAGAGTTGGAAGGGACCACGAGGATCATCTAGTCCAACCCTCTGCAGTGAAGGAATACTTTGACCCAACATGGGACTCGAACCCACAACCTAGAGATTAAGAATCTCATGCTCTATCAACTGAGCTATCCTTACCCTCCCCATAACATTGCAGGTGGAGATCTTTTCATTGTTTGTCTGTTTGACATCTTATGGAAGGGCGTTCCACAGGGCAGGAGCCACCACCAAAAAGGCCCTCTGCCTTGTTCCCTGTAACCTCACATCTCACAGTGAGGGAATCGCCAGAAAGCTCTCGGAGCTGGACCTCAGTTTCCAGGCTGAACAATGGGTGTAGAGACGCTCCTTCAGGTATACTGGGCCGAGGCCGTTCAGGGCTTTAAAGGCCAGCAACAAGACTTTGAATTGTGCTCAGAAACGTACTGGGAGCCTGTGTAGATCCTTTAGGACCGGTGTGATGTTCCGGCAGCCGGGAAGTTGCCAAACTTCATTCCCTCCGGAGAGTGCTGCGATCCCGGGCTACCAGATTAGATGTTGTCTAAGGTTAATGGCCAGATGCATCTCAGCTGCTTGGCAGCATTCCAGCTGAGAGCCAAATGAGTGGCGACCCAGGCAAGCAAGTATTAATATAAACATCGCAGAGGCCTAGCCTTCAGCAAGCCATTAAAAACTTCCCACGATGCTGCGGAGGGATGCCGCCTTCCTTAGAGACCCGTCCAGAATTGTACGTATGTAGCTTGAATATCTTGTGTGGTTCGAGCCTGAGCTGCCACCTGCTAATTCAATGCTGGGGCCAAGCCTCCCACCCCCCCACCCCCTTGCTCTAGTGGCGCCAGAGCCGTGTGGTCCCTGGAATTTGATTATTTGTGTTAGCAGATAATTTAGGCCAGAAGGCTTAGAGCGCTCTCTCAGTCCGTTAGATGTCGTCATGCTTCCCAGCAAACGAGGCCTTCCCCACCAACCCACCGCAAAATATCCCCCCCCCCCATTTTTTTAAAGCCTTTTAAAAAGAAAAGCTGCACCTAGGCTCCTTTCAACCGGTTAAAGCCAATTTTGCACAAAGTTCAACTTTAATTTTAATTTAATTTTTTTTTAAAAGGAGGATATGATCAAACTTAATGCGGTGTGGGGGCTTTTTTTCTCTCCCCCCCCCTTTTCCTGTTTTTGTTGCTTAAGCAGATTTTATGGGCTTCAGCAAAAAGTTGTCGTAAAAACGAGATCTGTGCTGGCGGTGTTGCATGTGATGGAAAAGAGCAGGCAAGGAACACATGGTGGGTGTCTGGGAATAACATATTTTCTCTCTCTTCAGATAATGATGTCAAATCAAAGTGTAATTAAGATGAAAAGATAAACGAGAAAGAAGCAGCAGAAGCAAGTGTCAGTGTGGACTTTTGTTGTTGTTGTTCGGGTTCCTGTTTTCCATATCACAGATTCAGTCATTCGGGGTCAAAATTTATCAAAATTTATTTAGCTCGATATGTGTTTGTTTATGTGAGGGATTTTCCTAATCGATGGACTCCTCACTTTCATTGCAGGGGGCTGGATGTTCCTCAGGGTCCTTTCCAGTTCTACAATGCTATGATTCTATGTCCCACTGGGTTATAGCCAACTATGTTGTACTCAGAGTAGATCCACTGAAATAAACGAGCATGAGTTCTTGCTGTTGTGTGTCCTGTCTTTCCTCCTGAAGCAGCCCAGGGTGGGAAACACATTAACAATTCCAAAAACCATTAGAGACAATATAAAAACAGTGATTTCAGGATTGCAATGAACAGTGTCCTTCAGCCACCAAATGCCTGGGTAAACAGGAAAGTTTTTTAATTTCTCCTGAAAGTCTGTAATGGAGGAGAAAGATGCACCTCACCGGAGACGGCCTTCCACAAACAGGGACCTGCCACTGAAGAAATCCTGTCAACTGACAGCCCCTAATGGAGGTGACACTAACAAGGCTTCACTTAACAAAGGTCCAAGATGAGGCACTTTTTAAAAATGAGCCGTGGCCATTAACTTCTGTGGGTCTACTCTGAGTAGGACTGGCATTTATCTCCTTGACATCTGATGGGAGGGCGTTCCCATCATTTGCCTCAAAAGTAAACTACTGGCACATTTATCTCCAGCTGAATGTTGCGGCAGGGATGAAGCAGGGATGGGGCACCTCAGGCCTGGGGGCCAAACGAACCCTTCAGGCATCTCTATTTGGCCCCTGGAACTCTCTACAGGCCACACCCTTGCACCCTCCCCAAGTGTTTTTACCAGGCCGGAATGTGTCCCCAAATTGTCCCTGCTGGTCAGGGTGAAGGTTAGAGACATTTGTACATTTGTAGCTCCGCCTAGTTTGCCTCTGGTCCCGCCCACCTGGGAGGTGGCCCCCAGAAGGTTGCATATAAAGGAATGTGGCCCCTGGGCTGACAAAGGCTCCCTACCCCTAATGCAAGCTCTGCAGAGAGGAGCAGCACCAAGGACCCACAATAGGCTGTTATTCCCACACACCCTTTTGAAAAGGCTTCACCTGACTGTTGCTACTATTACTCTGTGTGTGGTGGGGTACTGAATGGGTGATTTTAATTAATGAAATCTGCTTCCCTTAGGTAGGCGTCCCTTCAATTAGTTTTGCTATTAAGTGGTCTCCGTTTTTATGATTCCCTTCTTGGGGATAGGATATAATTTTGCAATGTTGCTATGGGATTTATTTATTTTTTAGCTTGTTTACATAGTCTGTGCTTGATCTGCAGATTGAATCCATCAGGTTGATAGCCCTGTGACATTTTTACACGGGTGAACATTTCCTGTTAAACCATAAATACTTGGAGGGGGGAGGAGAGGGGGGGTCTAGAGAAAAGGGAATTCTTAAGACGCATTACTACTAAGGTTGTAGTTCACTCCGTTGAAATACCAACATTGAAACAATGATCTCTGTTTACAGAGCCAAAAAAACAAAACTACCATCAAAACGCTATTTGAAAAATGTGCGCTCCAGTGCTCTTTCTGAAATGAAGTAAATAATATAGAATTCCTTCCTGTCTGTTGCGGGATTATAAAGTGGAGCCATACTTTATGAACTGAAGTGCTAGCAAATGAAGGCTTTACTTAAATCTTTTTTGTATACAGAAAGGGTTGTGTTTGTATGCTAGGCTTTCATTAGCTCATTTTGCTCTCTGCCGTGTTCATCATTTGCCCTTACAAATATTTTCTTTCTTTTCCTTTAATGTTATGGTTGCGATACTGCAATAAAAGCGAATGGAGCCACTGGGTTCACGGATCTGTGTGTTTGCACATCCAACATGACCGAATAATGAAATGTGATTTCTCTTGAATATGTTACGAGAGAACCAGGGGTGGATGATGTTCTAAGCTTGTCATGTGCAAATAACTATTTTGTTCTTTTTGGAAAAGTTGCGTTTTCTGCAGCCTAACGAAAGATGGAAGAAGCAGGTGGGAAACGCTCAGAGGGCAATGATTTGTCAATGATGTCAGGTAGAGATGCCCCATTTGAAAGTCAGTGAATTAAGTACAAGTATGAGAGGAGGGAACTGTATGTTTGTGTGGTGTGTGTGTGTGTGTGTGTGTGTGTGTGTGAGAGAGAGAGAGAGAGAGAGAGAGAGAGAGAGAGCGCTAGCTCTGTGGAGTATAGAGAAGAAAGATGAAGGATTGTCATAGCAGGGTTCAGAGAGTGGGAGATTTTTTGAATGGGTTGATTCTGCAACATGCGATCAGCCCCACGTCTATTTGCATTATTAGTTGTTCTGCAACGCTTCCCCAATGTTACCACACTGTGGCTCTCTGGATGGGCATTCTTGCACTAAATAAATAAAAGTAAGGCATTGCTCCCCCTACCCCCAGAACATTTGTATTATAAGAAGTTGCAGAATTTAACCTTTGGCGATTACTCGTAGCTGAGTAAGATTGTCTTTCATGAATATGGTCTTAACAGTGAGTCCGTAAGTGACTGCAGAGACCAGTTCTGGATCCACACGTCCTTCCGCAGTGGGGACATAGGTTTCCGAGCGGGAGTTGATCACGGTGAAGGTTTGCCAAATGTGCCTTCCTCTTAGCACGTTTCTCCCTTTCGTCCTGAGTTTGTGCTTCTTCAAAGTCCGCGACACCTTTGGTAAAAGCTATTTTCCAGTTGGAGCGCTTGCAGGCCAGTGTTTCCCAACTTTCCGTGCTTATACTGCATTTTTAAATATTTGCCTTGAGAGCATCTTTAAACCTCTTTTGTCGTCCATCGGCATTTTGCTTTCCATTCTTAAGCTGGGAATAGAGTAGTTGCTTTGGAAGACGGTAGTCAGGCATCCGAACGACATGACCAGTCCAACAGGATTTCACCAGAAAGTTATGCGCCGTGCCCTGATTGAAACTAAAGGAGCACAGCTGCCTTGAAACCTTTGCCGGTGCAAACGGTGTTGAAAGTGATTGCATCTAACTGCCCTGATACCATCCCGTGTGCAAATCATCATGAATGTGCAACAAACAAGTGAGCACACAGAGGGGGTGGGTGGGAAGGGGGGTATTAACAGTATGGGTTTAAAAAAAATACCAGAATGGAACCAAAGTGCTTTCCCCCCAGTTAACATAGCAATGTGGCCCTCTTGAGGTAATACAAATACTGAAGTGAAGGATAACTGATATCAGGATCTGCCCTGATCATTTTCAGAGAAAGCTCCCCCCCCCCTTTTTTTCATTTACCACATGGAACACTCCTAGCCATTTTCATACCAGAACCAGCATGTGGCTCTATGTGTTTGCCAAGGCTCCATTTCTGGAGCTCCTGTGGTTATATTAGTGTTAATTGATTGCAGTTGCATAGAGGAATTCTGCGCTTCATTCTTTCACTGTTCCTTCCCCCTCCCCCAACATTCTCTGTAATCTTACACACAAACCTCTTGTCTTGATTAGCCACCCTCCATCTCAGAGCTGTGGCCCTCCTGCAGTGATAGAATGCAAAAATGAAGGGCAGGGGGGTAAAAAATAAGAAAAACAGAAAGCCTTGGAAAGTTATTTCTGGTGTTCCTTGAAATCCCACGGGGCATTCAAAGAGGAATAAGGCTGCATCGACAGTCCCTGTCTGGGAAGAAGACACGTGGCATGTTGTTGGGGGAAATCCTAACACTTGGCTGTAGTTAAACTTGTTGAGCATTTGTCTTTGGCCTGCCTGAATCGGGGGAAACGGTGGGATAAAAATGAAATGGAATGAAATAAATGAAACAATAAAATAAAGTTGATCTGATGAAGCATCAGAGCAAAGGTCTATCTAATCTAGGTGCTTTGGAGACCGAGCATGAAGAGCAGGGGTCAGCAACCAAAGGCCCATGGGCTGGATGTGGCCCGTGGGGGTCGATTGACTGGCCCCCAAGCCACCCCTGAACTGAGTTGCCAACTCACACACTGTGCTAAACCGGCACAGCGTGGGGACTCCACGGTGCCAGAAATCGCGTCTGCGCATGCTCAGATGCCGGAAAACGCATCTGCGCAGACGCTGAAAATCGCGGGTGGGTGCGATCCAGCCCACAGAGGGATCTCTGCGGGACCAATCCGGCCCAGGCAAGATAAACCTTGCTGACCCCTGATGAAGAGCATGCAGCTACCTGTGCCTGACCCAGCAAGGCCTCCTTCAAAAGCCACTTGTAGCAGCTGTTTTGACAGGGCCTGGCGATAGGGGTGGTCTCAAGTGATACCCCTACATCCAAATCAATGCGAGTTTTGCCAGTGACTTCTCTGCACCAGCAAATATTTCAAAAACCACTGCCCCTTCTTTTCCTGACTTTTACCACAGACCATGGATTATTCCACACCTGAGATCTCTGCAGCGGATGCTCAGCCGCATGTTTTCAATCAGCCCCTTTCCTCAATACC
This sequence comes from Podarcis cretensis, assembly GCF_951804945.1. Lineage (NCBI taxonomy): Eukaryota > Metazoa > Chordata > Lepidosauria > Squamata > Lacertidae > Podarcis > Podarcis cretensis. The sequence continues at coordinate 20,052,404 of NC_137175.1, forward strand.
CCCTGGTTGGCTTTCCAATTTATTTTTAATGGTCCTGACACCCTTGTTTGTAATAATAAATAGCAAACCCTGGGACACGATGAAATCATTTCATGTGTTTTTTTTTTTTTGGGGGGGGGGTTTAAAGCTTCGCAGCAAAGAAGAAAAGAAGAACAAATCCCCCCAAATCAGGGGAAAACACAATGAAGACTATCTCCTGCTCCAGAGAAATAGGATTTTGATATTGCCTCTGTGAAAACACGGGTCCAGATAGCTAGTGTTTCATTGCCTTGACTCTCTGCCAACTTCTCAAGACAAGACTCCCCTTTGAACAGTGCCTGACTCCCGATTTCAGGGGCCAGAACCGCTCTTTCCTTGTCTTCCAGCCCCAACGTGAGTGAAGGCAAACAAGAAGCAAGGTGGTAGACTGAAGACATAATATTATTGGTTTAGCTAAGTGAAACACTTAAAAGAGCCTGTGTGGGGAAGGGAAGAGGAAGTGTTAAGGGACTAATCTCATATGGATTTCAAAATGGAGAGACCATAAATAAATGGGAAAGGGATGTCGACCAGAACCATCAGTGTTTCATGTTAACTTTCAGTAAGAGGCACAAGCGGATGTCTCAATTTTCATCGGAGAAATGTTGGAGGATATGAAGTAATAACAATCCCCAGTGCGTCCTGGTTGGGATTTCAGGGCACCTCCAAGACTGTTGCAATTTAGAGGAGGGGTCCAATCCCATAACAAACTCAGGCTGTGCAGCTGATATGGTGCTTTTATTCGTGATTATCATGATTATCTATTTACTAACAAAATGAACCCAAGATAAATAGCAATACTGTTAAGGCAGGTTGAAAGCAGCAGAAAGTTGGACATTAACATTGAACCTGTTGTTCAAAAGACATTACAAATACTACCAATTTTTCCACAAGGCTGCTTTAGATGTATTATTTTGTAATGTTAGCTTAATCATAGTTACTATGGACCAAATGTTTTCAACCATTATGATATAGTAGGAGAAATGCTTTTCCCCATTATTATTTTTAGCCATTTGGGGATTTTGTGCAATAATCCCCCTCACCCTCCCCAATCAGACTTTTTGCAAAGAAGAAAGTCATGGGGAATTGCATAGGGAAAGTGTGGGATAACGTTTGGTTCCTGAAACACAGAGCGAAAGAAAGATTTATAGATTGCTTAATCAGACAACTCTCTAAGCACTGTTAGTAACGCCTCCTAGGGCTTGTTCACCCTTCCATGGGTCCCATGCCTAGAAAACATGGGTCCGAGCAGTTTCCACCCCAGAAAGCCCACTCTTTAGCACTAAGTCGGAACAAACAGCAATCCGCAGCAAACCCACTTGCTCTTTGTTCCAATTCAGTGCTAAAGATTGGGCTTCCCTGAGGGAAAGAAGTAGGGCAAATGGTGGGGAAAAGCCCTCTCTTGCTATAACTTTTCCCCTTTCCTCCTAGCCCATTCCTCAATCCTCTGACACCAATTCAACAAACCTTCAGCTACACTTCCAAACTTCCTCTCGTGTCATGGCGGGTATTGTCCTGTTGTCATTTCCTATAGGGTGTTTCTGAGTTATATTGGTTTCTCAGGCAAGAATGGAGAACCAGTGAGCCTCTGGTGTTCTTGGGATCCCACTCTTATCAGCCCCAACCAACATGGATAATATTCAGGGGTGACGGGAATTGGGGTCCAGTAACATTGATGGCCACTGGTTCCATACCCCTGAATTAGAGGGTAGAGGCTGACAGCTAGAAAAGGTCTTTTTTAGCCTTAGGTTTGGTGGTTCATCTGGCATGTCTGAAGCAATGCAACTCTTTGAACTAAGGGTTAGGATTACTTGAACTGGAGAATCAGAATTACTTGAACAAGAGGCTTTAATTTAGCAGTTAAGTAAGTAATTAAGTAAGAATGTTAGCAACTACTCTCAGCAAGCTGGAAAGAGCTTGCTCATTTGCCAAGGCAAACAACCACTTGGATTTTCCTCAGCGGATCCTAGGCAGGCTAGTTCCTTGAGTTGAAGAGACGTTTTGCTCCCCAGGGTAGATTCACAGAAATGTGAGGCCTGCTTCTGGTCACAGGAATGTTACTTTTGCATAGGGATCCTGGAAACCAACAACTCCAAAGTGAGATATTCTGTCCAAACTAGCGAATGTCATTCAGTCTGAAAGCAATAAGCAATATTTGATTAATAAAGGGCACCAATATATTTCAGATGTCAGGCTGCCTCAGTCATTCTACAGTGGGTTCGAGCGGGTTTGCTGACTTTGCTTAATCATATACTGGCCATCAATCCTGAGAAGTTAAGCAGATTCAATTGCCTTGTTTTAATTGTCAAGGGCTCAAAGGGTGTGGCTCAAAACAAATTTGAATATTTTTTCTGACATCTTTTCTGACGCGACTGTTCAGGGTGTGTATATGTTGGCCTCTCCCCCAAGTCTGAGATCTTTGGTTTAATGCCTCCTTACTGCAGTTGCTGTCAGACTTTCCACCTTCAGCAAACCCTTTCTAGTTTGCAGGAGCAGAGAGCCTTCTTCGTACAGGCACCTGCCCTGTGGAACACCCTCCCATCAGATGTCAGGGAAATAAATAACTATTTGACTTTTAGAAGACACCTGAAGGCAGCCCTGTACAGGGAAGCTTTTTAAATGTTTAATGCTTTATGATGTTTTTATATTTTTGCTGGAAGCCACCCAGAGTGGCTGGGGGCAACTGAGTCAGATGAGCAACAAAGAATAATAACTATTATTGTTGTTATTATTAGGCACACTCGGTTCAAGATGGGTGCTGCCAGCTGGCCAGGCTGATTGAGCAGACAGTCGCCCAGCGCACAGCGAAACAATTCACCACCTTGCAGGAGGCAGAGGTAGCTAGAGGGCAGTGTATTTCAAAGAAAATTGGCCACCGCTGCTGATCTCATTTAGGAATCCCCTTGAGGGAGTTCCTTGGAACACTGCCCTTTGGAAAGGAAATGTGCAACTGCGTTTGAGGGCTTTCTTCTCCTCGTCCTTGCCTCTCCTCTCTCCTCTATCAATGTTTACATTGTGAGATCATTGGAACAGAGACCTGTCCTTTTGTTACACAGCATTACATTGGATACAAGCCATAGGAAGCTGCCTTACACCACCAGTCCAAGTAGCTCAGTATTGTCCACATAGACACACAGCAGTTCTTAGGGGATTCAGTCTGGGGAAATTCCCAGCTTTACCTGGAAATGCTGAGGATCAAACTAGGACCTTTTGTATGCAAAGCAGATGTTCTATCACAGATCTGTGGCCTTTCCCCAAATCATGTGACAGTTGGGTGTAAATCATGTCAAAGTGAAGAGGTGCAATAATACTTTCTGTATTGTCAGGGGGTCTGTCTGTCTGTCTGTTTATTTATCTATGGCAGTGCTTTTCAGGCCAGTGTGTTGTGGCACCCTGGGGTGCCTTGAATGATGGTCAGAGGTGCCACGGGCAACACTGGCCTCTGTCCCTCTTTCCTTCCCTCCCTCCTCTGATACCTTCTTGTGTCTCTGACTCCCAAAGGCTTGCACAGCTGTTTGTCTCAGCAGCCCTGGCTACAAGCACCCCAGGCAAATGGTGCCTCTGGCCAGGGGGTGCTTCCCAGGCCCCTGTGGGGCAGGGTGAGAAGGCACCTCTCTTTGGGGCAGGGGGCACAGCTCAGAGACTGGGGAGGCAACTGCCCAAAGGGCTCCCCAGGAGAGGAGAGAGGAGGGAAGACTCCAGAAGGGAGGGTGTTTGAAAAGGGGTGAGAGGCTGCCAAGCTCTGCAGGAAAGGGGTAGCGCAACTGGTCTCCTGAGCCCCACAGGGGTGGCATAGGAAGAATGTAGTTGATCAAGGGAGCCATGAACTAAAAAAGGATTTCTAATCTCTGGAATAGAAACCTTTCACCCACTTTCAGGTCACATACACACATTGGGCCAGTGGGGGCAGCTCAGAGAACGGAGGCAGCAGCTGCCGCTGCCCAGAGGACTCCCAAGGAGAGAGCAGTGGAGAGGAGTCTGAGGGAACACTCCACAAAGTGTTTGAAAAGGGGTGAAGGACTGCCAGCTCCACAGGCAAGGGGTGACATAACTGGGCTCCTGAGCCCCACAGGGGTGCCATAGAAAGACTGTACAGTGGTACCTCGGGTTACAGACACTTCAGGTTACAGACTCTGCTAACCCAGAAATAGTACCTCAGGTTAAGAACTTTGCTTCAGGATGAGAACAGAAATCGTGTGGTGGTGGTGCAGCGGCAGCAGGAGGTCCCATTAGCTAAAGTGGTACCTCAAGTTAAGAACAGTTTCAGGTTAAGAATGGACCTGCAGAACGAATTAAGTTCTTAACCCAAGGTACCACTGTAGTTGGTTAAGGGAGCCACGGACTCAAAAAGGTTGAAAGCCTCTGATCTGTGGTCTTTTTACAAAGGCTCCTAAAACAGCTTTCAATGATCCTTGGCCTCAGGTTTACAACCTAAAAGACACAACACAAAAAGCAGGAGAGATTAGCAGAGAAGGATGGAAGCAAGGCAAGAGGACTTGATTGGGGTGCAGAGCCATCATCCCTGGCCAGCATGGCACAGCTGCTTCTGGGGTTCTCCACTACTGCACTAATTCTGAGCTACCAAGTTCTTTCTTGCAGGGGGAGGAGGCAAGCTCCTTGCAGCCATGCATGGGGCCAGTTGGGGCTTCTCCTTGACATCATCTTCCCCTTGCCAGTGCCAGAGGCCAGAACACGCTGCCTCTCAGCTCCACAGTGCCAGGTTGTTTCTGATGTTTCTGATCTGTTTTATACGGGCTATTTTGAAAATCTAGATTAATAAAATTTGAAAAAAAGATGACTTTTTATAGAACTGTAGACTTGGAAGGCATTCAAAGTGCCATCAAGTCCACCTCCCTGGAATTCAGGGATGATGGCTAAGGCCACTCAACCTCTTTTTTAAAACCTCCAATGAGTCCACCGCCTTCCAAGGTAGTTCATTCCACTGCTGAACAGCATTTGCTGCCAGAAACTTCTATGCTTAGCCAGAACCTCCTTTATCACCTTGGTTGTCCTCCTCTGCACACGTTCCAGCTTGTCAACACCCTTCTTAAATTGTGGCACCAGAACTGGACACAGGACTCCAGGTGTGGCCTGACCAAGGCAGAATTTTGCTGTTGTGGTGGTGGTGGTTGTGGTTGTTGTTTAGTTGTTTAGTCGTGTCCGACTCTTCGTGATCCCATGGACCAGAGCACGCCAGGCACTCCTGTCTTCCACTGCCTCCCGCAGTTTGGTCAAACTCATGCTGGTAGTTTTGAGAACACTGTCCAACCATCTCGTCCTCTGTCGTCCCCTTCTCCTTGTGCCCTCAATCTTTCCCAACATCAGGGTCTTTTCCAGGGAGTCTTCTTTTCTCATGAGGTGGCCAAAGTATTGGAGCCTCAGCTTCACGATCTGACCTTCCAGTGAGCACTCAGGGCTGATTTCCTTCAGAATGGATAGGTTTGATCTTCTTGCAGTCCATGGGACTCTCAAGAGTCTCCTCCAGCACCATAATTCAAAATAGAGTGGGACTATTGCTTCCCTTTATCATACTTCTGTTGATGCAGCCTAGGATTGAATCAGACTTTAAAGTCTCTTTCAATTATGTGCTTCTTTGCAATGTTGATAGTCTTGGCTACCATCGTGGTCTTGAAAGAGACCCCCAAAGTTCAGCTGTCTGTGGCAGGAGGTGATGTTTGGGTGACGACTTGTGACGCCTTGTTTCCACTGTCCTTTGTCCTTACACTTGCTACTGTTTTAGGTACATAGGCATTCCAGAGAGCTGGTATTGGAGCTGACTTTTTAAACTCCAACTGGAGGGGTGGATTATTATTATTATTATTGCAAAAAAGCATTGAGCCTCCCAAAAGGTAAGCATTGCAAGACTCCACCTCCCACCCTCATGAATGAATTAGCTCCTTGCTGTGGGACCAATTTTGCAAGCAGGTTTTAAACAGTGCGAAAGGTCTGGTCGGCAGGAGCCAGTCTCCTGGCTTCCCACTGTGCGGGTGTAAGGGTCAGAGACCTTCCAGCAAATTAAAGGACAAAGTGTCTTTCATCCAGATCCCAAGATTAGCAGCAGCTCCTTGGAAGGAGGAGAAAAAGAAGCACAAGGAAGAATGTTTTTTCTTTTCTTTAAGTCCCTTTGTGAACATAGCCTGGAAATCAACAACCACCCAAAGCAGAAATGCTTCATTTGAATCAATGGGTGTCATGAGCCAGTTTAAAAGAATCTTTGTATTCATTTTGAAATTGCATAGATAGATGCCCCCAGGCGGCAGTTCTGACCCACAGCTTCAGATGCAGCATGAACCATCAATTGCACAAGTTCCAGAGGGGTTGCAGTTGCTTTAATCCAAACCGCCTGTCTGTAGACCACGCTTTCCCATTTTGGCCAAGCCACGCCTACCTGCTCAACATCTGGTGCCATATATGATCTCAGGTGTGGGGCAGGTAACAGCTGGGCCAGAAAGGGGTTTGCATGCACGGCCCATCAGCTGATCTGCTGCACCTGCAAATGCACTTTGGGGCTTGGACCATGAGACAAACAAGACTTTGGGGGGGGGTGTAGTTTTTGCAGCAATGAAGAGTCATGCTTATGGCACCTTGAAGGTTTCCAAATGTATTGCAGCAAGAAGAGGCTCCAAGGACTGGAGTCCACGTTATCTGATGCAGTGAAGATTATCAGTGCAGCTTGGCTAGGCTATATTTGTGAGGAACCAGAAAGTCTATGTCTTTGCTCACTTTTCCCTTGGGGCACAAATGACTATGATTGTTTAATCTATACATAATGCTATCAGAGCACAGGATGCATAGTCATCTCACAGAGTAACCAAAGAGAGAGCGAGGGAGATAGGTCTCTGCCCCAAGGAGAATCCAATCTAATCACCAACAGAAGATAAGATAATAGAAGGCAGGGGAGGAAACGAATCTCATAAATAACAAAAGGATGGATGTGAACGAATTTGATTAGGTGATTTATTTTGGTGGGATATGTGGTTTGAGGGTTTAAGACAAAGGCGTTACATGATTTCAGAGGATCCATTTTGGCCTTGTAACTTTTCCTTTTTAATTAGAGGGTATCTTTACCCACTACAGTCTGATCATCTAGTTTTGTATACCAGTTTTATTCCCTTAGGGGTCCTTTCCAACTCTACAATCCTATGATTCTATGAACCTTTGTGGCTTTTCACAAAGGCTTTCGGATACTGTTTCAGGGTGCTGCTACTTTCCTTGATCTGGACACTATGGTTCTTTTGATGCAGTAGCGCTTAAAAAATTTTTTTTCTCTGCATCACACATGTTAACTCATGTTAAGCTTGTGGTCTATGCATAAGTAGGCTTGGATCAGGAAAAACTTCATGAATGGAGGTCCCTCTTCTGGAGAAGACCCATCTCTCTTAATGCTGATAATGGCAGTGTCTCAGGTATATTCCACCTTCATGAACACAATGACTTGGTTGGACGCAGCTGATAGATACCCATTCCTTCTATTTCCTTTCTCTGGTGCACACATGACAGATGTTTTCCCATTTGAAACAATCTGGTGACGTTTGGTGTAATCACTGAATGGGCCAAAAAGGAGGCATCTCCAAAAGAGGCTCAAGGTACTGCAAGTCGTCTTGAAGTACGTTTACATTGCCTGATTAATTATGAGCCTTCTGCAGTTTGCTACTTTTGAAAGGGACTTACCCTTTACTGCTATCATCTGGGAACTAAATTTGATGTGCTGAGGGCTGCCTATATGAACAGAGCAACTGGGCATTCCAAAAGCTTCTTGTTTCTGCTTTTAGAAGAATGCAAAGTTTCTAGTGCATAGGCTTGCGGGGGGGGGGGGGGGGAATGCCTCCTGGCCAAAGCATCATGTGGATTTCCTGGGTTCTTTCCTGACTCAGGAGAGTGGCTGCAGGGTGCTTCACTTCCCAAGAGGAAGAGGAGGCAGCAGTAGCAGCAAAACAGCCAACCAAGTAGTTATAACATAGCAGAACATCAGGCTAGTCTAGGGTATGTGCCTCATAGAAGTCTGATCTCCAACCAAGGGGAATGGCAGAGGTTTGAGAGGAACAGCAGGCGGGGCTGTCTGTGCTGCTTTCTAGCAGCTGCCACCTGAGGCCATTGCCTCAGCCTGCCTAATGATAGGGCCGGCCCTGCTACAGTCACAGGTGTGTGAAAAAGCGATATCAGAGCACGTTCACAGAGCTTTGAGGAAGGCGTCTGCTTACGTATCACTTGATCCTTCTTAATCTCATGCCAACAAATTCCATGATAGAAAGCCAATGGTGAGAGAACGGCAATCTACTTTTCCAGCTGCATTACCAAAAAAAAAAAAGGAGAGCACAGATTTGCATAAAAATGTGCAAACACTTTTAGAAATATTAAGCATGATCTGCTCACCATAACAGGGAAGTGTAAGCTTTGTCAGGATGGCAAATCAGGGCGAACGCCCAATAAATAGGTCATTTGCAGGAGCCCTAGGCCTTTTCCTGCAAACATATGGACTAGAAACCTTTAAAAGTGGAAACGGAGACTTTCCAAAGGCCAGGCTGAACATCAGTGTTAAAGCAGCTCACCACATATTACATGTAGCTCCCATATTGCTGCAATAAAAGCGAAGCCCTCTCCCAAATCGAGGAAACCTGTTTAACAGGCGCCACTCTTCAAAGCCATTTGAAATGTAGACAGCCTCAAGTGAGCTGGAGCGGCAAACACTTAATTGCTGTCTTGTCTGTCATCATGGCTAGCACTGAGGGTTAACAGGCAATCGTGCTGGCATGGGAGATGAATGAGGTTCTGGGATGGAACGGCAGTCCGAGGTCACTGCTCCAGCAGCCAAGTCCCGATGTGACCTTGGGGCAAGATAAGTGTTCTCAGCCTGTCCTCATCGCTGTCTCTTTCAAGTGATCCCCTTCCTGCTCTACAATCTCATCCTCTCTCCTCCAAAATAATCTGGCAAGGTTACAGCTCTGCATGGGAAGAAGAAAACCTCTTTTTTTTTCCCCTCGGACCAATTTTGCAAAAACTATGCATTTGGATGCAACTCAAGTCTGTCTGTCAGGGAGAGTGGCACCCTTCCTAGCCATGGGTCCTACATTACAGAGGATCATTCTCTAGTTGAAGGTTCTGTTTTGGTTTTCTTCAAGCCCTCATATATTATTGGACTTCACCTCCCATAGTTCCTGATCACTGGGTTTTCAGATGACTAGAGATGGTGGGAGGTTTGTGGAGCCAGAGTTGAAAAGCCCTGCTTTGTCTGAAGGGCTGTCCATGTGTCCATGACTACATTAAAGAGAAAGAGCCATAACAAGGAAGGGGCAGTTCCGTGAAGGAAGGACAGCAGGAGCCTTGAAGCTGCCCATTGGCAGACAGAGCTAGAACACAAATCACCCAGACACAGCTTTTCCCACTAGGGTAAAATGTATTATAGTACAGTAATTGTTTCTAAATTCCCCTCTATACATTTACATTAACACATACAGACGTCGTGGAAATAAAGGGAGGGTAAAGGGACCCCTGACCATTTGGTCCAGTCGTGGCTGACTCTAGGGTTGCGGTGCTCATCTCGCTTTATTGGCCGAGGGAGCCGGCGTACAGCTTCCGGGTCATGTGGCCAGCATGACTAAGCCGCTTCTGGTGAACCAGAGCAGCGCACGGAAACGCCATTTACCTTTCCGCTGGAGCGGTACCTATTTATCTACTTGCACTTTGACGTGCTTTTGAACTGCTAGGTTGGCAGGAGCAGGGACCGAGCAACGGGAGCTCACCCTGTCGCGGGGATTCGAACCGCTGACCTTCTGATTGGCAAGTCTTAGGCTCTGTGGTTTAACCCACAGCGCCACCTGCGTCCCCATCGTGGAAATAAGCCGCCATTATTATTATTTTGCCGACAAATTCCCTCTTTTCGGATGATGCTGTTATTTTTTATTAGCATTTTGTGAATGACAGAGGTACAGCTAGGACAAAAATAAAACGTAGAAATCAAATACAAGTAAAAGAAGGTGGGAAGTGTTAAAATAACTCCTATTTCCTTTCAAAAGTGTCTTTATTTGTGAAAAGTAGATAGAGAGAAGTTTTTTCTCCCTCTAGAGCTTATGGGACATGCAATGGAGCTGAAGGTTGGAAGATTCAGGAAACATAAAAGGAAGTGATTGTTTATGCAGTGTATAGACTGTGGAACTCTCTCCCACAGAAGGCAGCCGTAGAGGATTAGGCAAATTCATGGAGGAGAGGCCTTCTAGCCATGTTTAATTTGCTGTTATTTTTTACCTATGTCATTTTAAACAGTGATATTAATGCTGTTTTCTTAGTTTTAGATTTTGTTTTTTTTATAAATATTTTTTTATTAAGTTTTAGAGATGACAATAAACAAAGAAAAGAAAAACAAATACACAAAAATACAAAGTTATAAAATACATAAGAAAGAAAAATAGTTTCAAAAAAGAAAAGAAAAAACACATTTAAAAAGAAGAAAAAACACAAAAATCCCTCTTTTTACTTCTCATCTTTGATTCACTTATTTTCTTGACTTCCTCACATCTCCCTTTTTTGTATCCCTGTTAAAAATTAATTCAGCAAATTCATATCCAATTAATTTGTCTAATTATCCATCCAATCTTATTTTTAGCCTCGTTGCTAGAACCCCTTCAATTCATTTCAATGCCATTAGCATTCAAAAATTTTACAATATTTCTGTAAGTAAATTTTAAATTTCTTCCAATCTTCTTCCACCAACTCTTCTCCCTGGTCTCGGATTCTGCCAGTCATTTCCGCCATCTCCATATATTCCATCACTTGCATCTGCCATTCTTCCAGAGTGGGTAGATCCTGTGTCTTCCAATGCTTTGTGATGAGTATTCTTGCTGCTGCTGTTGCATACATAAAAAAGATTCTATCCGTCTTTAACACCAATTGGCCGACTATGCCCAGGAGAAAGGCCTCTGGTTTCTTAGGGAAGGTGTACTTAAGTACCTTTTTTAGTTCATTATATATCATCTCCCAGAAAGCCTTAATCCTTAGGCACGTCCACCAAAGGTGAAAGAATGTATCGGTACCTTCTGTTTCTTTACATTTCCAACATTTGTTGTCGGGCAAATGATATATTTTTGCAAGCTTGACTGGTGTCATGTACCACCTGTATATCATTTTCATAATATTCTCTCTTAAAACATTACATGCCATAAATATTCAGATAATTTTTGAAGCAACCCCATTCTTTTTAAACCTTATCTACTGAGTGGTTTAAACCGCAGTTTGGAATAACTTGCAACATACAGTGCAATGTAACGACCAATGACAAAGAATCTGCTTGGCCTTGTTTTAGAATAGCATACCATCCAACATTCCTCAGATGGAAATAGGGACGTTTCTCACTCCCAACCAACTGACCCTCCTTGAACCCCCCCCCCCCATTTTTGACCCCTCCTGCTCTCTGCAAAACATTTCCACCACCCAGCTCTCTGCCTGCACCTCAGAACCGGTGTATCAAACAAGGCTGGGCCTTGCCATCAGCAGCTTTTCCTCCTCCTTGCCCGCTCTCCAGCAGCCGCTATGAGCTGCCCAAAGCCAGCAGCAGTGGCCATGGAGAGGCAACAGGATGCTCCCTCGCAGCTGCCACTGCTGCCACCACCATCGCTCAGGGCAAGCACTGGTTCAAGCTCAACGGCAATGGTACTGATGGGGGAAATAGGGACATCCTGGGATCAAATCAGAAGCCAGGATGGCTTTCGTAATTCCAGGACTGTCCCTGGAAAATAGGGACACTTGGAGGGTATGAAATAGCTGAAACAACAGTTTAGAAACAGGTACAGTGGTACCTCGGGTTACAGACACTTCAGGTTACATACTCCGCTAAGCCAGAAATAGTACCTCGGGTTAAGTACTTTGCTTCAGGATGAGAACAAAAATCTCACGGCGGTGGCACGGCAGCAGCAGGAGCCCCATTAGCTAAAGTGGTGCTTCAGGTTAAGAACAGTTTCAGGTTAAGAACGGACCACCGGAACGAATTAAGTACTTAACCCGAGGTACCACTGTACTCTCTTTGACAGATGACTGGTTATGGAGTTGTGCTAGATGGGAAAGAAGAACGCAATGCTGTCTCTCTTTCTCCCTCCCTCCCTCTATTGGCCAAAGCAAATCTATCTGTGGTTCCGGCTGCCATCTTTTAAAATTCAGCCCTGTAAATTGTCCCCTTAAAGAGCTGCTTGATCCAACGATGATCACGAACACAGCGGGGAGTATTCAGAGTAGACCCACTGAAATTAATGAACACGACCAAGTTGGTTCCATTCATTTCAACAGGTCTATTCTGAGTGAAACTCAAGTTAACTACCACCCAATGATTTCTTCCAGAGGCTGAGCTTACTGTTAAGTAAGCCCACCCTAGACAATGTGTTTCCGGTCAGCTGGCAAACTTCTGCAGAAGAGGAAAGGTAAATATTTGGTCATAAAGCCATGAAAGACCTTTTGGTACAGACGCAAATGCAAGCCCCCCTCTTTAATAATTCCTGCTTGCCTTTTTCAATGATTGAGTTGGTCTCACCCCTATATCTGAGATGCCTGCAGATCTTACTAGGATTGTGAGAAGTGAGAAAAGGCAACAGGTCCCTTTCCCACAATGTAATATTTGGATAGTATGAGGTCTACCTCCTCCTTCCAGATCCTGAGGTTTACCCTTCATGCCGTTAGATGGATCATCCATGTCAAATTCAATAAGCAGTTCTTGTCCTCAAGAAGTGTATTGAGTCAAGCAAAAAGCCATAGGAAGAAAATTCCATATATCCCAGGGAATCCCAGACAAATTAATAACACCAGAAGAAATTGAATTTCTGGGCACTTCAGTGTATTAGGCAAGATGTACCGTAATAGTTGGTGGAACAGACTTACAAAAACAATAATAAATAAGCTTGTATCTCATTGCTTTCCCACTAAGAGAGAGAATGGAAAAATATGTAGGTCCAGGAAGTTCAAACTTGTGGCCCCTCCAGATTTTATGGTGCATTCATGATTATTTGTGCTCACTATGGTTTGGGGGTGGTTATATTTTTTATTTTTTTCGGACCATTTATATACCGCTCGTAGTTAAACAAAACTCTTAAGCAGTTTACAACATAGGTTAAAACATCTTAAATAAACAGCAAATACCAAAACAAAAAGGAGAGAATTTCTGCCTTCTATAAAACTGAACTATATAGAGCATCCTTGTCAGTATCAAAATAAAAATCAGCTGCAAAAAAATGCAAGGAAAATCCATAGTAAAGGACTAAATCCAAGCACCCTCTAAAGAACAGGAAGCAAAATAATTAAAAATGAAAATGAACTAAAAAGTATAAATTCCACCTTTAAAAAAAACCAACTGATTCGCAATGAAGCAATCCTGCTTTTAATATTGTCTGCACCTGCAAAAGTTTTGGGGCAATAACAGGCAACTGCAGCTAGGCTACCTGTGCCCAGATAGGGCTGCAGCTGGACCACCAGCCAAAGTTGATGGAAGGCACTCCACAGCAACAAAGCCTCTTGCACCTTCAGTAACAGAAGTTGGTCCAGAAGTACCAAGCTGCACACCTGCTCCTTTACAGGAGCAAAACACCTTCCACAACAGGTAGAACCCTACCCATCCATTCTAAGGAACCAGGGCCAGATTTAGGTTAGATGAGGCCCTAAGCTACTGAAGGTAATGGGGCCCTTCATATGTCCAGCTGTCCTTTGTCAACAACAAATTGTCAACTGTTTTTTGTGTTGAATATATGCTATATGGTAATTTATGGACCTAATAGGTATCTAAAGTCATTTGCACATGTTGCCATGCAACCAGTCCATGCAGAATGTAGGCACCTTATATATAGAAATGAGCAAACCAGTGATATTTTAGGGAGCAGGCTAGCAGGCGGGGCCCATTACTTACATCATAGGAGCCTACACAGCGCAAAACACTGTTGCTGTATGTAGGTTTTATTTTGTTTTTTAAGTTATATTTTGGAAATGTACATCCAGTTTTTTCCCCTTTAAATTTTTTGGGGGACCCCAAGAGAGTGGGGCCCTAAGCTATAGCTTGTTTAGCTTATACATAAAGGTAAAGGTAAAGGGACCCCTGACCATTAGGTCCAGTCGTGGCCGACTCTGAGGTTGCGACGCTCATCTCGCTTTATTGGCCAAGGGAGCTGGCATACAGCTTCCGGGTCATGTGGCCAGCATGACTAAGTGGCTTCTGGCGAACCAAAGCAGCGCACGGAAACACCGTTTACCTTCCCGCCAGAGCGGTACCTATTTATCTACTTGTACTTTGATGTGCTTTTGAACTGCTAGGTTGGCAGGAGCAGAGACCGAGCAATGGGAGCTCACCCCGTCGCGGGGATTCAAACCGCCAACCTTCTGATCGGCAAGCCCTAGGCTCTGTGGTTTAACCCACAGCATCAACCACATCGCCAGCTTATACATAAATCCGGCCTTAAAGGAACCCCTCAGTAACAAGTGCCTCACTCTTACCGGGGTTGAGTTTCAGTTCCTTGGCTCTCATCCAGTCCATTACCGAAACTAGACACCAACCCAGCACATCCGGGGTGTAAAGGAGAAACAGAGTTGTGTGTCATCAGCATGTTGATGACAGTGCCCCCCAAATCTCCGGATAACCCCGTTCGGTGGTTTCATATAGATGCTAAACAAGGGTGAAGGGGTTATGATTGACCACTGTGGAACCTTATGTTGAAGGGACCACAGATGCAAAGAGGCCCACTCTCTGAAAGCAGCCATCCAAATAAGACTGTAGCCATAGTGCCGCCCAGTCACTGTTCAGACAGCTTGGTCCAGAGGAAAAACATGGCTGATGGCATCAAAAGTCAAGGAGAATTAACAGGGTCACACTCTCAGTGCCTTGTCACATCAATGCTGCGACTAAGGGCTCTCAACTCACATTCACTATCTACAACCCAATCGATGGGCACACAAAAGTCAGGTTGGGGTGAACGATGAAACACGTACCTGCCAACAACACACAGCCACATCCACACAACACATTTAAAGCACATGGCTTCACCCTGGGAACTGTAGTTTGTTAAGGGTGCTCAGAATTGTAGCTCTGTTAGGATTCAGTTGCCAGGATACTTTGGGGAAAGTTTTAAATGTGTCGTGTGGATGTGCCCTTAGTTTCTTTCGGCGGTCCTGTTGCACACCTGCCATCGTGGATTTACATAAACATGACAGAAATTACCATCTATCATGGTACAGTGGAAGAGAAAAGGAAGTAGCAAGGATATAAAACAACCGCTAAAAGGGATTTGCTGCTATGCAATACAAAATGCTAACTGTTTGAAGGAAGCACATTTATTGGCTTGTGATGTGTCAGAAATGCTTTCGTCTCTTCACACTCATATTTTTCACAGTGATTAATATATGTGGTTGGGATGAATTTAGGTACCATAAAATAAAAATATAGACCTATTAGTTAACTACTTCATTAGCTTCTGTGTTTGTCTGTATTCTTTTTTTTATAATCTTTTTTATTGATTTTCCAAAATATAAACACACAACATAAAACAATTCAAAATACTGAGATTGCTCTGAATCTCCTGACTTCCCCCCATCCCTTCCACGGGTCCTTTTGATTCTGTTTTCAACTGCATATCAATTCTTCCCCATTTTTTCACCTTCCTAAGTTATCTATACATTCTGTTACCTTATAAGTGTATTTAAAATCCTGCTCATGTTTTGACCTGCTTACAAGGATTTTGTATGTACATTATAAACATTTCTGTTATGTACTGAGTTGAATAGGAGCCAAAAGGCAGCAGTCTGATTGGTCCTAGAACAATAGGATTCAGAATGCAGCAGTCTGATTGGTCCACAGGAGTCACCCAATCCAGCCCCAGGTGGAAGTGAATCCGCAACCTGATTGGCCTACAGGTGAATCCTGGAATTAGCCAATCACGTGGGGCCCATCGTGTAAATAATGTATATAAAGCAGGCATTCTGGGGGAATTCCATTCCTCCTCACCACTATGAGCTGAATAAAGAGCATGAAATCCACTTTCGACTCCAAGTATATTTCAATTTCCCATTCTTTTCTTTTTTAAAATTTATTGTCTTCTTGATTCCTGAGCTTCCCAGTTAGTTTTGCCCTTTCGGCATAGTCCATCAACTTGATTTGCCAGTGTTTGTCTGTATTCACTCCTAAACAGAAAGCAGGTGGGAATCATCCAATGGTAAATTGCCACTTGGCAAATGCTTGAACCCCTTCACCCATTTCAGAGCTCAGGTGGGTATTATGGGTCCCTTATCATAAGCATGCTGGTGTCGAGATTCCTTCTAATGCAATCAAGCTGTCCACCTGGATCATCGCAGCCAATGTATCCGGCTACCATTCTCTGACTCAGTCACACACACAAACACCCTGCCCTTGCTCTCACCCTAATTAAACAGTGGAGTTGCTTGAGCACATGGGAAAGAAATGGCCAACCAAACAAAAAAACAAAGCAAAGCCATGCCGTACAAATTTTGGATGACTCTTCACCCCCTCGAGGAGCAGAGAAGCCTATAATTCAGTGCAAAAAACCTTTTTACAAAATAATTGAAGGTAATAGGAACCATTTGTTTAAATAACATCTTCCTCATGCCCCAGAGGTGCAATAAAAGTTAGATTAATTGATAGTCTTTTATATCTCCCTGTGAAAACTAAAGTAAGATTTCTCAGCGTTCATAGTTTGGGAAAGTTAGAGATTCCTGACACCCAGCTCCTATCCAAATAGCCCATTCCAAATAAGAAAAAAGAGCCACATTTATGTGACCCCCCTTCCCCCCCCGAAGACTTAAGAGATGAGAATTATTTACTTAAACTGAGAAGTGAACTAGCTAGTGTGAGATCCTGACACAGATAGGATTTCTTCTGCCCCCACCCCCTTTTCCTTTGTATCTCCTGTTTCAACATTTTCACCCCTTGTGATGAAACTTACAGAAGGCTCGTTTCTAATCCTGGGGTTAAAGATTCCTGAATCTGCCCTCACCCATGAGAAATAACACTTGAACTTAGAAATGAAAATAACATCAGAAACGTACACATGGAATGCAATGCAGGGCTCTTCAGCTCTGGGTTTAATACATTTAAGCGAGAGCAGAGTTGCCAACTGATGAGAAAATAAAAGCCTGGGCTGCTCTTGTGCCTTTCGCCAGTAGTAAAGGTAAAGGTAAAGGGACCCCTGACCATTAGGTCCAGTTGTGGCCAACCCTGGGGTTGTGGCGCTCATCTCGCTTTATTGGCCGAGGGAGCTGGCATACAGTTTCCGGGTCATGTGGCCGGCATGACTAAACCACTTCTGGCGAACCAGAGCAGCGCACGGAAATGCCATTTACCTTCCTGCTGGAGTGGTACCTATTTATCTACTTGCACTTTGACGTGCTTTCGAACTGCTAGGTTGGCAGGAGCAGGGATCGAGCGATGGGACCTCACCCCGTCGCGGGGATTCAAACCGCCAACCTTCTGATCGGCAAGTCCTAGGCTCTGTGGTTTAACGCACAGCGCCACCTGCGTCCCATTCGCCAGTAGTATGATGTTCAAAAACCAGCAAGGGAAGCTTTGTTTTAAGAGCAGGAGCTCACCATCATCACCTGCCAACAACCACAGATTAAGGTACTATTTATTAAAGGTACAGTAACAAGGTCTGGTGTAATAGCTGGCAACTCTAGAAACTGGGAAACCTCTAAGCGTGCAAGGAACACATTTTCCTTTTCACCAAGAAAGAAATCCAAGAAGGAAATTTTTTTTTTTAATAAAAAAAGGATGAACTTACACAATTTATGGTTTTATAGAAGTGTAATTGTCTTGAGTGCCCCTATTTTCCTGGGAACGTCCCAGATTTACAAAAGCCATCCCAGTTTCTGATTTGATTCCAGAATGTCCCACTTTTTACTTAGGACATCCCTATTTTCATTGGAGAAATGTTGGAGGGTATGGAGTTATGCAACCCGCAAGCCAAGAAGATAAGTAACTATACAACCTTTAGAAGACATCTGAAGGCAGCCCTGTATTGGGAGGTTTTAAAAAATGTTTAAGATTTTATTATGTGGTTATATATGTTGGAAGCCACCCAGTGTGGCTGGGGCAAACCAGTCAGATGGGTAGGGAATAATAATAATAATAATAATAATAATAATAATAATAATAAAGTTGTGGGTGAACATATCAGATGACACAGCGATTCTTCAAACAGCTCTTGTTTATTCACAGGCCAGAACAGAACAGAACTGAAGGGTTCAGCCAGCCTGCTTATATAGAGCTCCACTAGAACGCAACAGTAACCATTTTCTGTAACTATCCAATCACTGAACGTCACTTTCAATCCCTTATTTGCATATGTGGACCTGAGTGAAAACTATCTACAGTATCCCCCTGCTGACCCAGGGTGAGAACTTCAGTACATAACACCCCTCCCTACCGAGATAAGGCGTTAGCTACAATCGTAATGGTTTCCTTATATATAGTACTACACGTAATGGTTCAATTAGACACAAAAGAATATCTGTTACATTTCACATACTTCCATTTGACCAACAGTGTTACATGTCCAACAACATAGTCATTTAAATAAGTTGGGCGCTTGGAAACTCTGCCAGACCGCTGGGGACCCAGATTCGGGGGGGGGGGGGGCTGCCTGATTCTTGCTGAGGCTGTGGCGCGACCCTAGGTGGCGTTGAAACCAAGTCCCCTGGATCGGGTGTTGTGGGTGGAACCTCCACTAGTGGAGTTGGCAGAATGTCAGGCACGGCAGTGGTCTGAGTCTGTGGGAAGTCCGGCAGACCCTCTGAAGCAGCTTGGTTTGGCTCCATACCCGCAGTTTGCGAGGGAGGTGTAGGTGGAGCCTTGCCATCTGTAAGTGTCTGTTCCAGAGCCACAAGCGCAGTTGGGGGCACCACGGTAGTGTCCAAGTCCCCAACCCTGCGCCTAAGCTGGTCTATGTGCCGGCGCCACAAGCGTCCGTCTACAGCTGAGGGGGAGGCTGCAGAGAGGCTCCACGCCTTGGCTCGCCCTGCCCCCATGGGCAGCTTGCCCCGCCCCCAACTGCAGGACGCGCGTGCCGCACCGGGCACCCAAGCGGCTAGCTACGCCACTGCTCTGAAGTGCGATAAAGCAGCAAAGAGCACAGCACCAGTGCAAGAGAGGCCACACCGATCTGTCCTAGCCCTCAGCTGATGAAAAAGAAGCAAAAAGGTGTTTGCTCCATGCATTCACAGCATGCAGATTTATATAGGTTGAAGCTATTTAATCAATACCCCAAAAGCCTGCCAGGTTTTACTTCAATCAGCAGGACTGCCAGGTTCTCCCTCTACCTTTACAACCATTGCTGAATTGGCAGGTAATAGAGCTTTGTTGTCAGTCCCCTCCCACCCTGGCAGTCCACCTGCTCCTCTGCCTGCAGGTAGAGAGCAGGTGTGCCTCTCAGCAGGTGGGGAAATGGACAAAGCAGGAGGGGGAGGGAGCTGGAATAACACAAGAGGAAGCAGCTACAGGCTGCCACAGCCCCTGCCTTGCATGCTAATTCCTCAATGGACATGAATCCAAGAGAAACTCCAGGTTGTAAACTGGTAAGCCTGTTAATCAGGGGATGGGACTATTCCGTAGCCATCATGGTGCTCCACGCAGGGCAAGAAGAGAAAGGCCCAACCCCCAGCAGGCTCTGCAATGGTTTCCTGTGGAATACGAGATTATTGCTAATGTTTAATTATTGCTTTCAAGCTTTTGCAGCTGCAGAATGCCGCTTGGAGCTGTTTCTCGTGGCCAGGTCATGTGAATGTCTTATCCATATGATCGTCTTGTGAGCTGCAGATGGGTTTTGGAGAGCTGCCGCTCCTGTCTTCATGTGAGTGAGTTGTGCGGATGAGTCACTCGCACAAATGCTTTTGATGTGGATGCGGTCAGGAGAATCAGTCAGGAGATCGTCCCTTAGTTACAAGTTGCTATTTCGGAGCAGGCCCCAGGGGCCGATCCGGATGATAGCTGCACCAGCTTGTAGCCGAGCAGACTGAAACACAAGCGACAGCATGGGATGGTTCCTATCAGCTGCTTGACCAATGGACATCCTTGGCCAACAGCATCCTGCACTCCTGGATTTCAGACACTGAATATGACGAAAAATCACATTCAAACCCGAAACTAGAACTGTGCTATGAGATACTGTTGCTTTTAATAGGGAGAAATGTAAAGTATTGCACTTGGGCAAAAAAAATGAGAGGCACAAATACAAGATGGGTGACACCTGGCTTGAGAGCAGTACATGTGAAAAGGATCTAGGAGTCTTGGTTGACCACAAACTTGACATGAGCCAACAGTGTGACGTGGCAGCTAAAAAAGCCAATGCAATTCTGGGCTGCATCAATAGGAGTATTGCATCTAGATCAAGGGAAGTAATAGTGCCACTGTATTCTGCTCTGGTCAGACCTCACCTGGAGTACTGTGTCCAGTTCTGGGCACCACAGTTCAAGAAGGACACTGACAAACTGGAACGTGTCCAGAGGAGGGCAACCAAAATGGTCAAAGGCCTGGAAACGATGCCTTATGAGGAACGGCTAAGGGAGCTGGGCATGTTTAGCCTGGAAAAGAGGAGGTTAAGGGGTGATATGATAGCCATGTTCAAATATATAAAAGGATGTCACATAGAGGAGGGAGAAAGGTTGTTTTCTGCTGCTCCAGAGAAGCGGACACGGAGCAATGGTTCCAAACTACAAGAAAAAAGATTCCACCTAAACATTAGGAACTACTTCCTGACAGTAAGAGCTGTTCGACAGTGGAATTTGCTGCCAAGGAGTGTGGTGGAGTCTCCTTCTTTGGAGGTCTTTAAGCAGAGGCTTGACAACCATATGTCAGGAGTGCTCTGATGGTGTTTCCTGCTTGGCAGGGGGTTGGACTCGATGGCCCTTGTGGTCTCTTCCAACTCTATGATTCTATGATTCTATGATTCATGTTATGTTATCTCTAAGAGCCAATCCAGACTTTTACTCCAAGCAGGGCAACATTTCAGAATGCAGGCATGTTTGAATGTTGTCCAATGTCAACAGCTCACTGCATGTGGAAATCAAGCACCTCAAGGAGAAGGACCTCCACTTGTTGTCGCTAATAACATCAAGAATAATAACAACTTTTCTCCAGCGTTGATTATGGCAACTCTACAGGTGCACAGCGAGCAAAAAGGAAGCAACCCTAGTCAAGACATAGTTTCCACTCTATATTTGCCACTCTCATATTAGCTGTTCACAAACAAGAATACTATGAAGAGTTTTGCTGGATCAGACCTCTCTAGCTTAGCATCCTGCTTCCAACAGAGGACATCCAAATACTTCCTGGGATGACCCCTCACCCCCACCCCAACAGACTATGAAGGTTGCAAACCTCGGCTGTTGTACTCAGGGGTCTGTTATGGTATCTGAAGACTCTGAGAGCCAGTGTGGTGTAGTGGTTAAGAGCGATAGACTTGTAATCGGGGGAACTGGGTTCGCATCTCCGCTCCTCCACATGCAGCTGCTGGGTGACCTTGGGCCAGTCACACTTCTCTGAAGTCTCTCAGCCTCACTCACCTCACAGTGTTTGTTGTGGGGGAGGAAGGGAAAGGAGATTGTTAGCCACTTTGGGACTCCTTCGGGTAGTGTTAAAGCAGGATATCAAATCCAAACTACTACTACTACTACTACTACTACTACTACTCTTCTTCTTCCAGTCTCCATTAAAGACTGATCCACACCACACATTTAAAGTACATTAGTGCATGTTTAAAGCACATGACTTTCTCCAAAGGAGGTTGGAAATTGTAGTTTCACTACCACAGAGCTACAGCTCCCAGCACTCTTAAACTACAGTTCCCAGGATTCTTGGGGGGAACCCATGTACATTTAATGTGTTTTATATGTATGGGGTCAATCCACCCTGTGACAGGCATAGGGAATCTGTGGCTTTCCAAAAGTCGCTGGACTCCCAGCTCACATCATCTTTGACCATTGGTCATGCTGGCAGAGGTCGATGGGAACTGGAGCCCAGAAACATCTCTAGAGGACCACAGCTTGAGCCACCCTTGCATTTAGCTGTTGCGGTTATGGAAGACCGCCTCCCACAAATTTGTCAGCTCCTTTGTTTTACTTCTCCAGGAGCATCACTGCCCACCCTAAGCTGCTTTCCTGTTATATTATCATTAAGAGCCAATCCAATTCCCTTACAGCAAGAAGTGAGGTTACAGGGAAACAGGCAGAGGGCCTTCTTGGTAGTGGCACCTGCCCTGTGGAACGCCCTCCCATCAGATGTCAAGGAAACAAAGAACTACAGCGGACGGTCAGGTTGTGAACATGATCCATGCAGGAGGCACGTTTGCAACCTGCAGTGCCACATTTGCGCACGCATGGGTCATGATTCAGCACTTTTGTGCATGCACAAAGCGTGATTTAGTGGTTCTGCGCATGCGTGAGCGCCGCAACCCGGAAGTAACCCATTCTGGTACTTCTGGGTTTCGTGCGGTGCACAACCTGAAAACGCGCAACCTGAAGCGACTGTAACTCGAGGTATGACTGTATCTAACTTGAAGGCAGCCTTGCTTACCGAAGTTTGTAATGTTTGAACTTTTATCAAATTATTATTATTATTCTGTTGGGAGCTGCCTAGAGTGACTGGGGAAACCCAGCCAGATGGATGGGGTATAAATAATAAGTTATTATTAAATCCTTACTATGATAGGCCTCGATTACAGGGTGGGCTCCCCACCCAGATACACCAGCCAGACATTTCAAAAGGCAGAAGCAAAGTGCAGGTCTGTGCCACGTGAAGGAACCTGCTTCAACTCTCCTCCTCTGTGCCCAGATGAAATGGATTTCAGCAGCACATAAGAAGCATTGAGTGCAATCGAGAACTTGCCTGCTCTCCCCTCCTTTCCTCTGGCCACTCGCAGCTCTCTCTCTCTCTCCCCCCCCCCCCCAACATGAGCTTTTGATAAAGCAGCTCTGTCAAACAAGGGCTGAATAAATCATGATGTGTTACCAAGAAACATTACAGCTTTTAAAACAACCACCATGGCATTCTACCCCACAGACCGATGAGCCGGGGGATGCCAGATCCCTGACGCTCCGCAGCCACGCTGGAGCCAGCGCACATCTGGAGTGCAGTAAACGTACCCAGAAGCAAGAAAGCAGCTCTGTCAGGGTCAGGAGTACAGAGAGCGGCTGCTGACACCAGGCGCCACCCCAAAACCCACATGCATTTCCTTATGTAAACACATGTGGGCCAAGAGGCATCCACAGTCACCTTTCTCCAAAGCAAGCCCCATAAAACAGCCAGCAAAGTGAGGAACAATGTCACTATTATTGTTTTAGAGGAATTCCTCCAAAAGCAAAAGGTGGGGGGGGGGAGGGATGGAGAAGGGGGGGGAGGCAATTCTGGGCTGCCTGCAAGAGTGTGTCTTTTTGGGAAAGGAAAAGCAGACAGGCACACACAGGGAGGGAGAGACTGAATGAATGGAGTGCAAAGGAAAAGGCAGCACTTTATTGCTCTTTTGCCATGGTCTTGAGCAGTTTTAACCTCTTCCGCTTAGCACATTTCTAAATCTGGGGAAGGAAAGTGTGACTTTGCATGCTCCTCGCACAAGACACTGCGGCTATCAGGGTGGCAAATTCTCACCCTCCTCATCTTAGCAGAGCACCTAATACATTGTCAGTTCCTTCTTTTTCCTCGTCTTATTTATTTGTAAAAAATATATATTTGTATGCTGCTTTTTATCATAAAAGTATACATCAGAGCGGTATACAGCGGTAAGAACATAAGGCCGTATGACAAAACCATTAAAAAGTCAAAAAGATCTTACGGAGCACCTAAAAGTTTCATTGACATCTTTGTGTAAAGCAGCACCTAAAATTTCATGAGCTTGGCATATTTTAGAAGAGAAGCCATGCCTGCAGGATCCCATGCTAATAGGCCAAATACTGTTGCATGAGCCTCTATCCTCCGAGCAGAGAGAGACTGCAGGGGGCCAACACTTACGAGGGTTCAGTTTCCTTGGAGACTACGGTTTACACCCCCCTAGGGCTTATGTCCTACATTACAGAGAGCAGTCCTCTATTTGAATGGCTGCCTGGTCCAGCCTGGTCTAAAGATAAAGAGCAGTTAAGGATGGAGAACAGAGCTGCCCATCGAGACTTGGCCGCTGGACAGCCCAGTGAGCAGACACCTGGGCGGTTTCCGTCAGTGGGGGGAGATGTCTTTTTGCCCTTTAAATCCTGGTGGGCAAGAGCCACCATTATGGTGAACATATCACTTGGAAGCAGGTAAGCACCGAGATAAAACTACTCAAGAATAATTTTTCAGATGGTTCATTCCATCTTTATAGGATAGTTTGTGACGTTTATTTCTATATTGATGGTCATTCACCTGTTATGCCTGTTGCAATAGCCCCTGTGTTTCCAACCTCCGGATTAATTATGTAGCTCATTGTTCATTAATGTTCCTATCTTCACCAGCACATTTGTGTTTATACATATATTTGTAGGTGCTGAAATATAAAGATGTAAGGTGATGGTTTGTGCATAAGTTTAATCAGTAATAATAATAATAATAATACAGTCACACCTCATGTTACGTTTGCTTCAGGTTGTGCGTTTTCAGGTTGCGTCCCGCGGCGACCTGGAAGTATCGAAAATGGTTACTTCCGGGTTTTGCCGCTCATGCATGTGCAGATGCACAAATTGACATCACTCGCATGCGCAGAAGCGGCGAATCACAATCTATGTGTGCGCAGGTGTGCAGACACAGGTTGCATTCTTTTCAGGTTGCGAATGGGCCTCCGGAACGGATCCCATTCACAACCAGAGGTACCACTGTAATAATAATAATAATAATAATAATAATAATAATAATAATAATGTCTAAAAATGTCAATGTGGAGGACTCGCAGCAAGGAGGGGATGGGGGTTTAATCCTGTGGTCCACAACTGTGATGCAAATCTCTCTCTCTCTCTCTCTCTCACACACACACACACACACACTAGCTAAGACGAGGCTGAGCTATTCTAGGAGTCACTGGATCCTGAGCTGGTCTCTACACCTTAAAGTGAGTCAGTCTGAGCAGGTTCATCTAGCTGGATATCATATACTGACTAGCAGAGGCTGTCCAGAAAGACGTATCAGCAAGCTGGGGGAGAATTTAGGCCTGTGAGTGCCTGGACCACTCTCTGTGCCAGCCTGGTGCTGGTGGAGGGAAAAGCCCCAATTATCCTGCCCCACAATCTGCTGCAGTGAGTTAGGGCAGTTGGATTGTGCCCTTAGCTTTGCCATAGATGGTTTATTTACACATATATGCAATCTGAGCATAGGCAAGTACAGCTAAGCTCTAGCAGATGCCCCAAATTCACTGTTCCCCAGCTTTCGGACCCCTTTCGTGTGTGTGTGGCCTCTTTCTCGGGTACCTGGCTCATCCCCCTCCCCAACAACTGAGATGCACCTTAAGACAGTAGTCTGGAAAAGACCCTCTTTTCTGCAGCTGGGGAAACTCCATCTGCCCCGGTGATGCAATCCACAGAGCCCTTTTATTCCATTAAAGTGCCATCCCTCCTTTCCGCACGTGTTTCCTGTTTAAACATCTCTCGTCCAATATCACTAAGGTTGGAACGTCCTGTTCAGCTGCAGTTCTGTGCAGAGTGTTAAATACATGCAGGTGGTGGGCCTAAGCTAATCTCTCCCTCCCTGCCTCCTTCTCCACCTTAACTGTGGGATAGCTCAGTCAGTAGAGCAGGAGACTAATAATAATAATAATAATAATAATAATAATAATAATAATAATAATTTATTTGTATCCCACCCATCTGGCTTGGTTTCCCCAGCCACTCTGGGCGGCTTCCAACAAAGATTTAAAATACATTAAAATGTCACACATTTGAAGGGCTGCCTTCAGATGTCTTCTAAATGTCAGGTAGTTGTTTATCTCTTTGGCATCTGATGGGAGGGCGTACCACACGGTGGGAGCCACTACCGATAAGGCCTCTGCCTGGTTCCTGTAGCTTTGCTTCTCGCAGTGAGGGAACCGCCCAGTGTCCAGGCAGAACTTAATTGTCAGGGTTGTGGGTTCGAGCCTCAGATTGGGCAAAAGGTTCCTGCATTGCAGTGGGCTGGACTAGATGACCCTTGGTGTCCCTTCCAACTCTACATTTCTATGATTCTATGTGTGAGGGGAGGCAGTGGTGGTTCTCCAGCAACGAGGACGAGGAAGGGATTTCAGCTGAATCCAAAATGCCCTGGAAAAGGCACATTCACACACCCCAATTTCTTCTTAGGAATCGGCTCCCGCTGAGACAGCTTCAGTAGTTAACCTAGGTTAACCTACAAGAATATGTTGCTGGTGGCCTCATTGGTTGTAGATGAGAAATTATCTAGGTCCAGGGCAAGATGAGTAGATAAAGAGCATTAGAATCCATTAGATAAAGAAAATTAGATAAAGAAAATTAGAATTTTCTGCTGCTCCAGAGAAGCGGACACGGAGCAATGGTTCAAAACTACAAGGAAAAAAATCAAAAAAAAAAAAAAAGGGAAATAAGGGAATGGATTTACTGATTGGATAATGAAAATAGAATACAGAACGGGGAGGTATGAGGAAGTCGGGGGAAATAGGTTGAGAAAATAAGATTCAAAATTATACTTGTTGTTTTTTGTTTATGTATGTTTTTGTTGTTGTTGTTTGTATTTACATGTTGTTATTGGAAATCTTAATAAATATCATTTAAAAAAAAAAAACTACAAGAAAAAAGATTCCACCTAAACATTAGGAAGAACTTCCTGACAGTAAGAGCTGTTCGACAGTGGAATTTGCTGCCAAGGAGTGTGGTGGAGTCTCCTTCTTTGGAGGTCTTTAAGCAGAGGCTTGACAACCATATGTCAGGAGTGCTCTGGTGGTGTTTCCTGCTTGGCAGGGGGTTGGACTCGATGGCCCTTGTGGTCTCTTCCAACTTTGATTATATGATTCTATGATTCTATGATCTCAAGAATTCTCCTCATAACTCCACAAAATGAATAATTATTCCCATTGATCGGGTGGGGGATCCAAGGTTGAGATAGTGTGATTTGCCTCGGGCAGCCGAGTGAGCCCTTCCACTGATCTAAGAACCAGTTCATATACATTAATCAAGAGGGCACTAATATGGCAATTAAGCTCATCAGCTGATAGCTGTGTCTGGCCTCTTGTGACAGGGAAGCTATGTCAGCCAGTCACATGATAGGTATTAAAAAAATGGTTTGGTTAGCCCTGATGTTTGTGTAATTACTAATGACATATATAGCTTGCCATTCTTCCAAGGAATTCAAGGTGGAGTACAAAGGAGTGGCATCTGGGCAGTCTGCCGTCTAAGCACTGGGCCTAGGCTCCAGACCCATTTTGCTTTTAGAATATTTGCTGCATCATACAGTGATTAAGCACTGTGACATCCAAGGTTCCTTCCAGCACTTTGGTTCTATACGCCTTCAGATGATTTGAACACCAGTTTGCTCCAGAGCTTCCCCCACAAAAACCTGCTCTTTAAAGCTGAATCAGAGCAAACAGCTATTCAGGTTTTCCACAGACTGCCATTTGCTCCAATTCTGCTTTAGAGAGCGGGTTTTCACAATCTAAAAGAAAAACTTAAATGCGTCAGATTTTTGGCATATTTTCAGAAGAAAAATACTTCAGTTATCAGAAGTTCATTAGACATTGCCACTCTTACTAAATACACACACACACACACACACACGGAACCTTCCTCTTTCTCTGCCCTTTCCTAACTCAGTCAAAATATTCTAAATTCTACAATACCCCAAATATTGCAATGAAAAAGAAAGTGTAACATCAGCCAGTTTATACAATTGTGCTTTGTTTGATCACTTTGTTTGAACTACGTGCTTTAAGCCTCCAGGGTCCTGAATTCAGACATGCATTTGGTGCAGACTATTACAAGTGCAGGCCCTACGTGCTGGTTTCCCACAGGCATTGGACTGGCCACTGTGAGAGTAGGATGCTGGACTGCATGGGCCACTGGCCTGATCCAGGAAAGACTATTCTTACGTCCTGTGTAAGCAGGCTTATTTACACACATATCTATGAGGTTCCTACGGAGATTTACAAGCATACTATTTCAATGTAGAATATTCGAGAGTACCTACGGAACAGGGACCAAGTCACAATGGAATAACCTTGCCAGCTGACATATAAATAGCTCTTTCCATCCCTTTGTACAACCCATTTGTGAGGACATGTCGACTTGCTCCCAGCTGCGTGATCACAATGCCTTTTAATGGTCCCTTGAGTTTTGCAATACGCTTAGGCAGGCCAGTAAGATTTCCCATCCAACGACTTTATCCCATGCTAGATAAGATAAACTTGCATTAGAAGAAAGAGTTTTGGTGCCCCTGACTCACTGGAGAAGCTTTACTAAAGTCGTGAGCAGAGAGAGCTTTGTTTAAAGTGCACTTAACCATTTGATTGGCTTGTCCACAAAACATAGTTTTCCATCTTCTCATCTGGGACTCAGACAAGGTCACTGCAATCAGGTGTGAAGGATGAAGTGGCGATTCAAATGCACCGACCTGTGTGCAATGTTTATCTTCAGCTTCCGAGGTTGGCTTGTTTCCTGCTTGGCAGGGGGTTGGACTCGATGGCCCTTGTGGTCTCTTCCAACTCTATGATTCTATGAAATTCAGACCCTTCTGGAATCAGTGATGATAACACCAACACAATGGAGGTAGATTTCACACTCTGCTCCCCATGCAGTCCGGAGTAACTTGGGGTGCCTGGACACCTTGGGGTGCCGCCACAACAACATGAAGAATAATGTTGCAATCCGAGACTGTCTCTTAGACAATCTCAAACTGGTAACCTTTTCTTCCAAAGAGCTCAGTTTGGTATATAAAGGTGTTATCTATGTTTGCTTTATTTATCATTATTATGGCTATATACCTCTTAAAAAATTATTCTCATAGCATGCCTGTAAGCAGGGGCATAGAAAGTAGGGGCAGTCTGACCCGGGTGCCATCTCTGAGGGAGGTGGCAAAAAGGCACATCGCGGGGGCTTGCCCTGCTGCCCCCATGCGCGGTGGCTCAAGCCGACGCCACATGCGGCGGCTAGCACTGGTGCCGGTGCCACAGTGTGTGGTGGCTCACCCTGCCACCTGATGCCACAGCACGTGGCGGATTGCCCCCCACCCAGCTTGCCCCACCCCCACGCACGGACGCCCATGCAGCTAACTCTGTCACTGACACTATGTTGCCTTGACATGTGTCCTTTGGGGTGCCCTTTATGCTTGGCAGGAATATAATAATAATAATAATAATAATAATAATAATAATAATAATACTTTATTTATACCTCGCCCTTCTGGCTGGGCCTCCCCAGCCACTCTGGGCAGCTTCCAACAAAATATTAAAATGCAGTAATGCATCAAACATTAAAAGCTTCCCTAAACAGGGCTGCCTTCAGATGTCTTCTAAAAGTCTGGTAGTTGTTGTTCTCTTTGACATCTGGTGGGTGTTCCACAGGGTGGGTGCCACTACCGAAAAGGCCCTCTGCCTGATTTCCTGTAACTTGGCTTCTTGCAGTGAGGAAACCGCCAGAAGACCCTTGGTGCTGGACCTCAGTGTCCAGGCAGAACGATAGGGGTGGAGACGCTCCTTCAGGTATACCAGACCGAGGCCGTTTAGGCCATTTAGGGCCATTTAGCACCAACACTTTGAATTGTGCTCGGAAACGTACTGGTAGCCAATGTAGGTCTTTCAAGACCAGTGTTATGTGGTCTCGGCAGCCGCTCCCAGTCACCAATCTAGCTGCCGCATTCTGGATTAGTTGTACTTTCTGGGTCACCTTCAAAGGTAGCCCCACATAGAGCGCCAGGGTGAATGCCAATCCAACAATACCCCATGCCGTTGACGTGTGTGTGTGTGTGGGGGGGGACTTTCTGCATTGGGTACCACCTGACCGTGCTATGCCTCTGCCTGTAAGTTAAGATAGGCTGAGAATAAGTGACTCGTCTTGCACACTGAGGTTGCATAGTAAGTGTCTTGCCCGAACAATATTTTATCTTCTTGCAGCAGAGGAGTGCATTGTTCTGTCTGCCACACCACACTGGCTCATCAACAGTGTGATCCTACATGTTTCCACTCAGAAGCAAGCCCCATAAAGTTCAATTGGACTGACTCCTGGGTAAGTATGAATAAGATTGTAGCTCAACAGCATTTGGAGAGCATCATGTTGAGGTGGTGGTGTGGCGGGGAGGTTACTCCACAGTAAAGCAGATATTCGGTGCCTGAAACCCCATCCAGACCAACTCAGTTGTCATGCTGTGAGGGGAATGCAGTTAACCACAAAGACAGCTTGTTCAGACTAGGTCAGACTATTTAACCACCTGGCCCAGTATTGGAGGTGGCTCTTAGAGACCTTCCCCATCTGAGCTTTTTAGGTGGAGATGCTAGGGTCTGAAATCTGCAAGCAAAGCAGGTGTTCTGCCAGTGAGCAATGGTCCCTCCTTGACAGATTTTATTGGAGGGCTCCCTGTTTGGGGCATCTGTAGAAGAATCAAATTCCAACTTCCTGCGTAAGTAACTAAGGCGGAGGTGGGAAACCTGTGGCCTTCCAGATGTTATTGCACTAAAGGTAAAGGGACCCCTGACCATTAGGTCCAGTTGTGGCTGACTCTGGGGTTGCGGCGCTCATCTCGCTTTATTGGCCAAGGGAGCCGGCGTACAGCTTCCGGGTCATGTGGCCAGCATGACTAAGCCGCTTCTGGCAAAACAGAGCAGCGCACAGAAACACTGTTTACCTTCCCGCCAGAGTAGTACCTTTTTATCTACTTGCACTTCGATGTGCTTTCGAACTGCTAGGTTAGCAGGAGCAGGGACCGGGCCACGGGAGCTCACCCCGTCGCAGAGATTCAAATTGCCGACCTTCTAATCGGCAAGTCCTAGGCTCTGTGGTTTAACCCACAGCGCCACCCGCATCCCTTACAACTCCCATAATCTCTGACTGGATGGGACTGATGGGAGTTGGAGTCTAAAGGCCCATAGGTTTTCCAGTCCTTGAACTAAGGCCCAGTTCTCACCGAGGAGGGAAATTTGTATGTCTTCTTTCCAAACAGGGGAAGATGCCTTAAAGGAGGTTTCTAGCACAATCTTTCCCCATCTCTGCTAGTTTACCAAAGGTTAGACATGTTTTTGTATGCAAAAACTCTTCCAATCACTTGAGCTTCACCTACAGTCTAAACTTGCATAGCCTGGCAAAAGTTTATCACCTCAGAGAGAATTAGGCCTAAGATAACTTCCTGTGTTTCATTCCTGAGAATTTTGAAATGTTCTTATCGGAGAACAAGGACAACCTACTGTAAATATTGGGTGGTGGTTTTTTAAAAAAAAAAAATTGCAAAAAGTTTTAAGCTCTCATCACAGACTGTTGTCTCCCTTCTTTTTTCTCATTTCTTTGTGGCAGGGTGCAAATGAAGAAGAAGAAGAAGAAGAAGAAGAAGAAGAAGAAGAAGAAGAAGAAGAAGAAGAAGAAGATTCTAAAGTCTGAAGGAAAAACCTACAACTTTAAACATCCCAGTTCAGCATACTGTTTCTCTCTACCACAAGACTGCCCTTGACTCAGCTAAGCATGCTATTTCCTAAGCCCAGTTCTCCTCAGGAACCTTCTTCAAGGCAAGCATATTTCGGCAAGCATCTGCAAGCATCTATGCGCGGAGGAATGCAGTTGCGTATGGTCCTTATAAACGAGCATTTAAAAGGATTCCTCTGGATCAGTGGAATGGGAAGAATCTAATCTCTGAAAATGCTTTGCTTTCTTCCTATGCCTCTAACATGCAGCTAATGTTGCTCACAGACCCTTAGTTCACGGCCACAGCCGATTGTGAAATTGCCCCCTCAGGTTCCTTCCACAAAGCCTTCCTCTGTTGAAAAGACGAAACGGTAGGGGAGCAAGAGATCTGAAGATCATTTGGCTGCTCTTTTCACTGTGCAGGTGTTTGTGTGCAGGACACTAAAGGTGTTGTTGCCGTTTTCTTCAGTCTAATTTCAGCAGCAGCCTGTGCAGTGTGGTGACACTGTGGAGCAGCTCTCTAACACCAAAGTCACAGTTGACATGAACAAGTCTGGGCCGCACAAGGTAGAGGTGAGATCGGAACTGTGAGGGCACATGAGTGATCACTGTGAGGGTTTGCCTTCCTCTTAGCACCTTTTGTCCTGAGTTTGAACATCTTCAGAGCCCATGACACCTTTGATAAAGGCTGTTCTCCAACTGGAGCGCTCACAGGCCAGTGCTTCCCAGTTGTCAGTGTTTATACTACATTTTTAAAGACTTGCCTTGAGAGAGTCTTTAAACCTCTTTTGTTGACCGCCAGCATTACGCTTTCCATTTTTAAGTTCGGAATAGAGTAGTTGCTTTCGAAGACGATAATCAGGCGTCCGCACAAGATGACCAGTCAGTACATGGGCTGCTACTGTCTAATTTCACAAGGCCTCAATCTCCAAAACCTCAGGAAGGGATCGTTCAGGTTTTTGGCAACAGCAGTATGTTCCTTTCCTAGCAACCCTGCAGGTGGAGAGTGTTAAGTTGTGGGTTGACATAGCAGACGACACAGCGATTTCTCCAAAGCAGCTCTTTATTTTGTAAGCTGGAATAGAACTGACTAGCAAACAGCTCAGCTGGCCTGCTTTTATAGGCAGCCGGCTGTCAACATTGTAGCAACAACAACCCAGAGTTTCCCGCCTAAAATAACTGACGTGGACCTGAGTGAAAACTATCTACAGACCTGAGTGAAAACTATCTACAGTATCCCCCTGCTGGCCCAGGGTGAAACTTCACTACATAACAGAGAGGAAGAAGGAGAGAGAAAAAAGCTATCAGAAAGACGAAGAGAAACAATCGTCTCACCCTGTCCACTGCTAGCTCATGTCTGCCCATCTGGCCTGACCTCAACCAGCCTTTGGATATGATGGTTTAACTGTCTTTGGTCTTCCCACCCCATGCCTTAAGACTGCAGCCTGAGAACTAGGATGGAATGGGGTTGTGAATTGAGTCGTGCAAAAGTGGCAGGGATGTCCCTATTCACATGTGCAAAGAGGTTCAAAGACACACATAGCAATCTGTGTAAAATAACCTTTAGTGCACATAGAAACCTAGACCAAGTCAAATCAGGGTGGCCACATGCGAAAGACATCTCCAAAAGCTAGAAACTGATAATTTCTCTATAGGCACTACCACCAAGAAACCCACCAGTTTATGACAAATTGTTTCATGGAGAAGAACTGGCAAATGGTGTTGTCATCTAGACACAGAGACTCTTTGTCTAAGTCCTAGTCTACAGAAGGGTCTCTTAACACTTTCACCAGAGCATTTCCCCCATACCAATCAACAAACTTCTGACTGGTTTCTTCTCCTCTCTGTGGCCACCCATTAGCCTTATTTGCAAGATATTATTTTCTAAGCAACTGATGGAACATTTGCATTAGTGGCACATCATAGGTAAAGGTAAAGGGACACCTGACCATTAGGTCCAGTCGTGACCAACTCTGAGGTTGCGGCACTCATCTCACTTTATTGGCCGAGGAAGCCGACGTACAGCTTCCAGGTATGCGGCCAGCATGACTAAGCTGCTTCTGGCGAACCAGAGCAGCGCACGGAAACAGCGTTTACCTTCCCGCCACAGTGGTACCTATTTATCTACTTGCACTTTGATGTGCTTTCGAACTGCTAGGTTGGCAGGAGCAGGGACCGAGCAATGGATTCGAACCGCCAACCTTCTGATCGGCAAGTCCTAGGTTCTATGGTTTAACCCACAGCACCACCACGTATCGCAGGGATTCGAACCGCCAACCTTCTGATCGGCAAGTCCTAGGTTCTATGGTTTAACCCACAGCACCACCACGTATCATAACTTGCTAGAAATTGGTGTGTGTGTCATGGGGGAGAGAGATTGACTATTGTTTTCTGTTTGGATGAATTCCTGCACACCCTTACGTTGGCCAAAAGCAGCTTTCGAAGAGTGGGAGAGAGGCTGCTGTGTAAAAAGAGAGAGCCCCTCCCTCTGAATTAGTTGTATCTGGCCTGGTGATCCCCTTTTGATTGAAGAGTTAATAACAGCCAGGTGCAACCAATAAAAGGCTTCTTGCCAGAGCTCTTGGAGGCAGCATGAGAATGCAGCTTGGCTGAATATTCCAAGGGGGGAGGGTGTGCCCACAGACTTCCTCTGCTCTTTAGCCCAGTAATTTTTAAGCTGTGTTCTTGGGAATCCTGGTGTTCATCAAGGAGACAATCACTGGACAGTCTTCCCTGAAAAGACAGCGCTCTAACCAGGGCACAATGCTGGCTCTTTCATTTATGGATCGCTCCTGTTACTTTTTCGCTGCGGTGGGCAGTTCTGCGTATGCCTATGGTTGGTGTTCAGGAGAAGCTTCAAAAGTGCTTTCAGTGCCCTGAGAGTGAAACCCACCTAAGCCTTGAACAAATATTGCTCCCAAGCCCACGGTTTTCTAAAAGCTGCTGCTGCAACATTCACTTGTTGGCTTGCTGTTGACAAGTATTGCTGCCAGGACAACTCTGTACGAGGCAAAAGAAGTTAGAAAGTCCCTCGTAGCCAAGAGCTTTGAAAGATGCATGTCTCATTCTCCCACTCAGTTTTTCCAGCAGTAAGAAGATGCTTGCATCATCACCTGTTTTCTGAACTCATCAATTAAAATATATTTAAAACAGAACTAGGGAAATGTAAAGTTGGAAGCAACTAGGGATGGACAAACCTCTCAATTTCATTTTCTCTTAATTTCACATTTTTCCAATCTTAAGTTCAGTTTTCCACATTCTCACTGTGATTTCCTTTAAAACAAAAAGTACTCCTGAAAATTCATCAACACCTTAGTGCAAATTTCTCCAAATTTCTTTGGGTGCAGTTTTGCTTAAATATACACATTTTTGCAAAGTATCTTCTCTCTTTGTAATGCATTTCTGTACGCTATTTTGCCTAATTTATGCATTTTTGGCTGTGGAACTGCATTGCAAAATTTGGAAAAGTGCAAATTTTCAAAGGGTGGCGGCATTTCAGTTCATGTATCAGTTTTGGACAGGGCACATTATGCACATTTGTCTTTAAATGTGAACCGAATCAAATGTCATCCCTAACCCTAGAAGACTGTCCAAAGGTAGCAGTCAGTCAGTTGTACCCCATAAGGATTAAGAAAGCAAAGGGTCTGAGGGAGAAGGCTATTGGGATGATTTACGGATCCAGAGAATACATCTGGAGCATGTTTTTAAAGTGGCTAGATTGGGTCTCTTCAGCTTGCTCCACTCCACACTCTCTTACGACTCTTTCCACCTTCTTTGATTTGGCAATCACTGAGATAACTTCAGATATCCACCTGCAATAATTTCTGGTTTCTCCATACCTCTTCTAGTCATTCCATTTTCTTTTACATTTGATGCATTCATTTATTAAACTCATATGCTGTCTCTCCACCCACCATGGACCCCTTCTCCACCCAAAGAAGAAAGCAGAAAGAAACATTTGCCCATCTTCAAAACTGGGGAAGTTATGCAGTGCTTGGTTGTACCGCATTTCAAACATGATCATGTTTTGCTTTTGAAATTCTAATATGAAGGTGTTTGCTGTTGTTTTGAATGCATTCTTGCTGATGAAACTTATAAGGCGAAGGATCCAATCTCAAGTTTCAAGATCATTATTTTTTGCATGTAAAGGGCTGCTGTGGCTTATTTAAACATTAGGTACTCGGTGAAAGCATTTCTCTCAGTCTTTTCTCCTGCCTGCACAACTAATTTAGTTTCCTTCCAGTGCCATTGGAGAGAGAGAGAGAGAGAGAGACCTGGAATCTTGTGCGTTAAGCCCTATAATGAATTCCCCTGTTATCTGCAATAATTGCACATTCATTCTTCATCTCTAGCAAATGCCATTTGAAGGTGTTAAAAGAAATGGCTCCCGTAAAATAAGAACACTTTTGGGGATGGGATATCTTAGGCATTGCAAATCAAGTGGCAGAGAAGCCCAAGGGAAACACCATGTGGTGTCATCATCAGAAACAACACACTGTAGATCTTTCCCTTCAATAGCATTGGATGGAAAGGAGATCACCTGCTCCTGGGCTGCATTTGGCTTGGCTTGATGTAGGTTGTGCAGGCCTGTCCTGGAGAGATTCCTGGAGTAGTCGCTCTTGTTTATTAGATTGCAAACTATTTCACACTCCCTTATTAAGAGCAGGCTGGCCCATTGGGGCAAATGGGGCACTACCCCACCCCGGATGGTTAAGTCCAGTCAAAGGCGACTATGGAGTTGCAGCGCTCATCTCGCTTTCAGGCCGAGGGAGCCGGCGTTTGTCCACAGACAGCTTTCCAGGTCATGTGACCAGCATGACTAAACCGCTTCTGGTGCTATGGGACACCGTGACGGAAATTAGAGCGCACAGAAATGCCGTTTACCTTCCCGCCTGTTGATCTACTTGTACTGGCATGCTTTCGAACTGCTAGGTTGGCAGAAGCTGGGGCAGAGCAACGGGAGCTCACCCCGTCGTGGGGATTCGAACCGCCGACCTTCTGATCAGCAAGCCCAAGAGCCTCAGTGGTTTAGACCACAGCGCCACCCGCGTCCCTGCTCCCCACCAACTGCAGTCTACCTTCAGCCAGCTACTTATTGCTTCTTATATACAACTAAGACAGGGAGTGGTGCTGGCTGTCTGCTTCCTTCTCTTTAGTCTCGCTGTTGCCCTTGTAGAATAGCAGTACAATTCAACATCAGCTTCCTTGTGCGAGGCTAAGCAGGGTGGATTGGGTTGAGGGTTCCCTCTGCCAGCTCTCCTGGCTAACTGATGAAATCATGCAAGTCCCGCTCCACTAGGGCAGTGCACCCCCTTCCACTGATTTCTTCGTTTTTTTGAGGCGCAGCTAAATGTACAAACAGTCTTCATGGAAGACACTGAGTAGGAGATGATACGAAGAGCTTTGGGTGTTAAAAAATAATTCTGTTTGACTGATCTACTATGCAAGTCATCCCTTGATAATTATGATAACTGAGGGTTGCACCTAGTGAGAAGATGCCCGAGGAAATTAATGGCGCTAAGTTACTCGTTTCAGTGGTTCCGTTCTGCATAGGACAAGCACTGCAAATGACCCCAAGAGAGGAACATAGCAATATCCCATAATATCCGTGGATATCAGTGGATTTTAAGCACCTGTTATTAACTTTCTCTGGGTTTTACTTAGAAATATCAGGACTCTTTATTCTGGTCTCTTGCAAACGACTTGTTTATTGAGCATTCATTCTGATTTGTTTGTGTGTGCAGGGACATGATTTGGTGTCCCACCAAGCAATTGTTATCCTACCCTTTCCAATGCATTTCCCATCATGTCCTTACTGCAAAAAGTTCGGTTTTTTTGGCTTGGGGACAGGATGAAACATGAGTTTGTTGTATGGGAGCACCAAATCCATTTTCATTGCACAACCACAAGTCGATGGTATGTGGAATTTGAAAGAGTGCCTTCTTGGTACATTTTAGCCTTGCAACTTTCAGTTGTAAGGTAAAGGTAAAGGACCCCTGGACAGTTAAGTCCAGTCAAAGGCGACTATGGGTTTGCGGCGCTCATCTCACTTTCAGGCTGAGGGAGCCAGCGTTGGTCTGCAGACAGTTTTCCGGGTCATGTGGCCAGCACGACTAAACTGCTACTGGTACACGGAGGACCGTGACAAGTGCCAGAGCACACGGAAATGCTGTTTACCTTCCCGCCACAGTGGTACCTATTTATCTAGTTGCACTGGTATGTTTTTGAACTTCCAGGTTCGAAGGAGGCACTGGGACAGAGCAACAGGAGCTCATCCTATCGTGGGGATTCAAACCGCTGACCTCCTGATTAGCAAGCCCAAGAGACTCAGTGGTTTAGACCACAGTGCCACTGGCGTCCATTTTAGTCTTGCAACTTTTAGTTGTAATAATTGGCTTATAGGTGTTCTCTTGCAAAGCCTATCTAACTGTAAAGGTAAAGGTAAAGGTACCCCTGCCCGTACGGGCCAGTCGTGTCCGACTCTGGGGTTGCGCGTCCATCTCGCTTAAGAGGCCAGGGGCCAGCGCTGTCCGAAGACACTTCCGGGTCACGTGGCCAGCGTGACAAAGCTGCTCTGGCGAGCCTGCACCAGCACAGCACACAGAAACACCATTTACCTTCCCGCTATAAAGCGGTACCTATTTATCTACTTGGACTTTGACGTGCTTTCGACCTGCTAAGTGGGCAGGAGCTGGGACCGAAAGATGGGAGCTCACCCTGCCGCGGGGATTCGAACCGCTGACCACACAATCGGCAAGTCCTAGGCACTGAGGTTTTACCCACAGCGCCACCCGCGTCCCTATCTAACTGACCTGATGTCTAACAGATTTGCATGTTTTTCTGGCAAATGCCCCTCTTCGTTGGCTTAATCTAGCATGCCAGCTTTCTTACAATCTCATCCTAATTGCAAATCCCATTATTGAGAAAGGAAAATTGTGGGCTGGGGAGGGGAGGGGATTAAAACAAGTAGAAAGACAGATCTACCACAATGTTAGCAACTGATTGCCCAGTGGGGTAGACTGGAATTTTGTTCCGGCTCCGTTTATGGATTTTGGCTGTAAAAAAGATGTCTTCCCTCCTCCTTTCCGCCCCAAATGTAAATGTCAGCAAACACACAATTACTTATCTGGGAACTTTACATAAACAAACAGAACCAATTAGCATTTGCCTCTGCAGATATTTGATTTGCACACATATGCAGCCCTGGTAATCAAGCCGGCCAATTAGATCTGCAATTAGTCTTCCAATTGCATTAAAAGTTTATGTGCAGAAGCATAAATCTAATGGACAGAGTCCTCCTTCCCCCCGCATTTTATTGCTCTTGCACTTGTAGAACTATTGATGGGCTAACAGACCAGGAAATACTTCCTCCACGCAGACCACTGGCTAAATGGTCTCTCTCCTGGGAGCAGCTGGCAAACCCTTCCAGGCAGTCGGGCTTGTGGTCTTGTGTGTTTCGACAGAGCAGAGCCCCTTCCAGCCTCCTTATATGGGTCTCTTTTTGCTTGCAAGGTCTTTTTATTGGTCACAGAGGGGGAAGCCTCTTTCCCATTCATCTGCACAAAATAAATGGGGCTCAAAAGGCTAAATTGCAACACTGTGAGCAATTTCTACAAATTATGCAGGAAAGACAGATACATTTTCCACGAGATTGTGTAATTAGAAAGGCTGAGGGCAGAGGGGTAGAGAAGATTGCATTCCACCAAAGGCATGTTTGGGCAAAATGTGCTCCTTCGGGTGACTTTTGGGGCCTGATTTTTGCCCTAAAGTGCACACACAACATTCAGATGCATTTAAGAGACCATTGGGGTGGGGGTTGATTAAATAACTCTTATTATTCTAGTGATTACATACTTCTGTATAATTCATGGTGCCAAACCTTACCCTTGCGGGCTGCTAAGCAATGCTTAATGCGGTGGCAATGAGTCCGAATTTACAGAGGTCGGGCCATTATTTGAAGGGCCGTCCACCATGTCAAGGTATCCTCTACATGAAGGGCCAGGTGCTATTTAAAGATCAAGAAGCATAACAAGCGAGAGCAAGAGGGTTGAAATTTCCCATCCCTAGTGAGCACCTGGGCAACAGACTGAACATGTACATAGCCCACCTGGTTGTGGTCTTTCCCATTATGATGAGATGCACAGCATTTCTATGTAAGCTATAGCCATCATTTCTAAATCTGCATCAATACATATACATTAGCATAAGCAAATTTTATGCAAACCAATGCCCTCTTTTTTGGGGGGGGGGGGTGTGTGTGATGCAATTCATCTTTTTTTTGGTGATGTAGAATTTGTCACCCAAACGTTTGCACAAACTTTTACAGCTCTCCACGTATAGCTCTGTGACAATGTTGATAATACTTTCTTGGCTCCTTCAAGGAAATAGTGTAGGTTTCTTTGCAGAAAAGGGTTTCCATATTTGATTGAAAGGTTTGTATAAGTGCATTGCTCCATTAGATCATGACTAGTGCAGTCTGAACCTACTTCACTGTCCTGCTTCAATTTGCAGTTGGCCCAGGTTTTTAGAACTAATTACTATTAGGTCTTAAATGGTGCCAGCCTTGGGCACAGTCCATCACAAATCAAGGCTCATTCCATACTTCCGTTTGCCCCGCCACTTTCCCCTGGGGAAATTCACAGCTTTGTGCTGAATTGGAGCAAGCGGCAATTGGATTCTCCATGGATTGCTGGTTGTTCTGATTTAGTACTAAAGAGCCTCTAGCGTCAGCCTGCCCTTAGTCAGCCCTTCATTTGCCTATCCACTTACAACCTGTCCAGGGGGTCTCCTGCCTGCCACCTTCCTCCTCTTGAGACTGAGTGTTGCAATGTAGAAGCCAGTAGGGATGATGATGATGATGATGATGATGATGATTTATTTATATGCCGCCCATCTGACAGGGTTGCCCCAGCCAATCTGGTGTGGCTAGGGAGAAGGATGGAGGAGGGGGCCCAGAATCAGTTGGCTCTGCATGACATTCTCTCCATAGCTGTCAACTTACAGATTTGAAAACAAGGGACCAGCAGCCTTGAAAACAAGGGACCAGCAGCCAAAATAAGGGACCAGCAGCCTCACCTGTTCCAGGCACTCCAGTCTTCCTGTCCTCCTGCAGTCTGGTCAAACTCATGCTGGTAGCTTCGAGAACACTGTCCAACCAACTTTGTAACCAGAGGTTCAACTGAATAGAATCTGAATCACATGCACCACAAGGCCTATGTAGCCTCAACTTAAGATGGCTCCCCGGCCTGGCTTTGCACTGCAAAGTTTGCAGCAGCACGTGCAACAAAATGGCGTCCAGCATTCAAAAACCTCCTCAGCTTGCATTAACTAGCCACACACAAGGCATGCAAGCTCCACCCCCCAGTCATTCTTAGACTTCTTATTGGGTGAGCAACACAGCCAAGCAACAGAGTTGGAGCCTCCCTCCTCCCTGGCCGGCAGGGAGGGAGGGAGAGGAGCTGCTTACTTTGAAATTTAAGGGACATCATTTAAGGGACATTTAAGGGACATCCATCAATAAGGGACAGCAGCAGGACATGGCACTGGAATAAGGGACTGTCCCTTCAAATAAGGGACACTTGACAGCTATGCATTCTCTCTGGCTCCCCCATTGATGGTCTCCCTGTCTTCCATCCTACCAGTTCCAATGGGCGCCAGCCGCCACTGGCTGTATTTGTATTCTGCCTAATGAGGCTTAATTTTTGAAGAAGGCAAGGCACCCTCTGAGACGTTAAAGAGCAAGTGGTTTGTTGTCAGCTTTCATGGGCAAGAGGCTGATGAAGAGCATGGTAGTTCATTCATGAGTGTGTCCTTAGGGTGGTGACTTCAGATGTGACAAATTTCCTACGCAGAAAACATTTCCATGTAGGAAGTAACTACGACCTGCACATAGAGCATAATATAAGCATGTAATATAAACTGTGCTATGTTCAGGAACCTTAGAGAGCCAGTGTGGTGTAGTGGTTAAGAGTGGTAGACTCGTAATCTGGGGAACCAGGTTCGTGTCTCTGCTCCTCCACCTGCAGCTGCTGGATGACCTTGGGCCAGTCACACTTCTCTGAAGTCTCTCAGCCCCACTCACCTCACAGAGTGTTTGTTGTGGGGGAGGAAGGGAAAGGAGAATGTTAGCCACTTTGAGACTCCTTCGGGTAGTGATAAAGCAGGATATCAAATCCAAACTCTTCTTCTCTTCTTACTTGGCTGCTGAATTCTACCATGTATATACAATCATACCTTGGAAGCCGAACGCCTTGCAAGTCGAACATTTTGGCTCCCGGATGCCGCAAACCCGGAAGTGATTATTATGGTTTGCAAACGTTCTTTGGAACCCAAACGTCTGACAGGGGTTCCGCGGCTTCTGATTGGCTGCAGGAAAGTCCTGCAGCCAATCGGAAGCCGTGCCTTTGTTCCTGAATGTTTTGGAAGTCGCACAGTCTTCTGGAACAGATTCCATTCGACTTCTGAGGTACGACTGTACTATGTCTACTTTCCATGTAGAAACGTTGCCTGAACTGAAGCGGACAAAGTCCCCCTTCACACGCATGCTGAGCAGCCACAATATGCTCCCATGAACACAACTGCATGGTTGGTGAACAATGCCTTTACATCACAAGGGAATTTTGCGCTCCGTCATCAGCCTCCCTAAAACCAAGAGCCTGCCATTACGGAAGCAGGTGATTTATTGCATTGTTTTCTGGGGTGCGCCTTCAGTGAGCTTCATTCTCCTTACCACCAAACCGGACCCATTGTTCATTGTGAGATTGCTATTAAACGCGCTTCATTTTGAAATTGAAAATATCCGCTGCAGGGAAAGGGGTGTGTGTGTCAGGCTCGAAACCACCGTGTTTGGGAAGGGGGTGGAATTCAGTGCTTACTTCCCGCACCACAGTCACCAAACACGCAGACCACTGCTATGGGCAACTTCCCCTGGTGACAGTGGACAATTTCCCAGGTGAAAATGGCCCCCTATCTATAAAGCGAGACAACGAGGGGTAGTCCAGAGCATCAGGCCTGTAGTGTCCCGGTATAAAGGTGTGTGCCTGTATTTCGCATCCAGCATGGATTTGCCCCAGCGACTGTAATTGCTTTCTCCTCCCCTTTCCATTTTTTTTCCAGGGTGAAAAAAAACCTCTTTCAGGGGGAATGGATGGAAAAAGGAGATAGTGTGAGGCTGCCATGGCCTGTTCTCCACCTGTTGTTATTTTGGTCTGGCCCAATCAACCTGCTAGCCAGGCTGGAGCCAGTGACCATCTGGAAAAACTGCAGTGTTTATAAAACTGACATGGAGCGGCACCCCAGGGCCCTGACCTCCCACTCAAATCTGGAAATGATTAAAATGGCCCTGGCTGTCTTCGCTGCTGAGAGCTCCATGCTGAGAACAGCCCACCGCGGACATTTGGAGTTCTCATTAGCAAAAGAGGGGGAAAGAAAAGGAAAAAGGAAAAAAAGCTGGAAATGTAACCAGTTCCCATGTAATGCCTTCCCTCCCTCCCGCTGCCGCCGCCGCCACCCTGCCCACTGTGGTCTGTCGTCCCGAGTCCCAAAGCGGAACATGAGCCCAAAACAAACTGGGGCACAAGGAGACAGATCCTGAGCCCACAGCTGCCCTGTTGGAAATCTAATCAGGCGGCTCTGCGAAAAGCAGCATGCCCATACATCGGCAGCCGCCAGATAAATGAGAAATATAAGGGGGGTTGTCTTGCACCAGGGAGCTGCTTTCAAGTCACATAAAACTGTTGTGAGAGCTAAATTACTGTTTTAGGAAGTCAAGCTGCGCACGAGATGCGTAGAAAACACTTGTTGCAATGTGCCCTTGCATTTACAGCGAGTGTGTGTGTGTGTGTGAGAGAGAGAGAGAGAGAGAGAGAGAGAGAAATTGAAATATGTATTTCAGTCTGGAGTGGGGAATCTGTGCCCTCCCCCCCCAAAAAAAAGATGCTGATGGACTACAAATCCCATCACTCTTGAACATCGGCTGTACTGGCTGCGGCTGATGATGGGAGTCGGAGGGCAACAGAATCCCCACTCCAGACTGAAATATAAATATATATAATCACATTTCTATCAGGAGTGGGGAATCTGTGGTCCTCCAGATGTTGTTGGTGTCCAACTCCCATCATCAGCCCCAGTCAGTATGGCCTTGTAGTCCATCAGCATTTGGAAGGCAACAGGTTCACTACCCCTGGTATATGCACACATCCACATTAGCTACCCAGTGCTGTGGGGATGCATATTAATGGATCTCTCTATGTTGAGAAGGGCTTATTATTTATACCCTGTGCTTGTCAACTGAGGCCCTTCTCTTTGCCTCCGCTCCCAGAGAGGTTTGGTGGGTGGCAACAAGAGAAGAGGGCCTTTTCTATGGTGGCTCCCTGACTGTGGAATGCTCTCCCAAGAGAAGCTCGCCTGGCACCATCATTACACATCTTTAGACACCAGGCAAAAACATTCCTCTTT
This sequence comes from Podarcis cretensis, assembly GCF_951804945.1. Lineage (NCBI taxonomy): Eukaryota > Metazoa > Chordata > Lepidosauria > Squamata > Lacertidae > Podarcis > Podarcis cretensis. Next base: position 20,096,402 of record NC_137175.1, read on the forward strand.
ACCCAGGCCTATGGCTGTTAAGTAATCTATGGCCTATAAAAGTGTGGAGTGCTGCTATTATTGTGTTTAGTTTACTATTAGGCTGTCTGTCAGGCTGCTTTTTACTATGTTTCTATTCTGTTTTTTTATCACTGATGTTTTGTAATGTGTTTCTAATGTTGTACACCACCCTGAGATCTTTTGAAATTGAAATTGAAATAGTAGTAGTAGTAGTAGTAGTAGTAGTAGTAGTAATAATAATAATAATAATAATAATAATAATAATAATATAATAATAATAATAATAATAATAATAATAATAATAATAATAATAATAATAAAAATGCATATCCCACCCTTCCTCCAAAACAACATACACTGTTTTCCCACCCCTATTTTTCCTCACAACAACCCTGTGAGGTAAGTTAAGTTGAGAGATAGTGACTGACTCAAGTTCGCTGAGTAAGCTTTGAGGCTGAGCACAGATTTGAATCTGGGCCTCCTCACGAGTAGCCCGACAGTCTGCACACTGCACCATGTTGACACCAGCTGGTGGTAGGATGGCCAGTGGCCGCTCTCTGTAGTGCTAAATTGGAACCACACGTCACCAGGGTTTAGTCCCTGAGCCTCTTTCCCTTACAGGACTCAGCTGTGCAATGCACAAAACAATAAACAAGAACGAGGGAGGGCCTCTGCCTCCCTGGCAGAACAGATGCTTTGCATGCAAAAGGTCCCCAGGTTGAATCCCTGGCAACTCCAGGTACAGATGTGTATACAGTGCGCATTGAAATACTACTGCTTTTGTTTTGTCATAGGAGCGTGGGAAGCTGCCCTATGCAGAATGAGACCCTCGGTCCACCTTGCTCAGTATTGTCTACTTTGAGTAGTAACAGCTCTCTGAGATTTATGGTGGGGAGTCTCCCCCAGCCCTATCTGGAAATGCTGGGGACCTGGGACCTTCTGGATGCAAAACAGGTGTTCTACCACTAAGCAGGTGTTCTAGTATTGTGAGAATTCTGCTCACCATACATAATTTTGTAAATTTCCATCTCACCTTTTTTTTCTAAACTAAAAGATGCCAAATCTTGTATCCTTTCTGCACCATCCTCTTAATCCTTTGGCTCCTCTATTCTTAACCCTTTCCCATGTCCTATTTGTGGTGAGGCAACCAGAACGGCACACATTATTCCAAGCGTCGCCATGTCATCGATTTCTCTAACAGCCTTATGATATTGGCAGTTTTATTTTCAGGCCTTTCCCCAGTGATCCCTGGCATAACATTCACCTTTTTAAATAGCTGCCACACTGGCTTAACATTTTCACTGAGCAGTCCACTATGACTCCAATGTCCTGTTTCTGGTCAGTCACTACCATTTCAGATCTCATGAACACATATGTGAAATTATATATATTTTCCCCCTGATATGCATCACTTTTCACTTACAGTCGTACCTTGGCTCCCAAATGCCCTGGAACTTGGGTGTTTTCATTCCCGAATGCCACAAACCCAGAAGTGAGTGTTCTGGTTTGCAAACATTCTTTTGGAACCCAGCCGTCCGACGGGGTTTCCATTGTTTCTGATTGGCTGCAGGAGCTTTGACTTTGGACTACCAGAACGGATTTTGTTCGACTTCCAAGGTACAACTGTATTTACATTCAGTTGCACTTGCCATTTAAATGCCCATTCACCCAGTTTGGAGAGAGTCTTTCAGAGCTCCCCAGCTTTTACTGCTCTGAACAATTCGATGTTATCAGCAAACTTGAACATTTCATTGCTCATTCCCAACTCCAGGTAATTTATGAGCAAGTTTAAAAGCACAGGTCCCAGTACTGATCTTGGGGAACCCTGTTTTCTCCATTGTTAGACCTGGCCATTGATTCCTACTCTTTGCTCCTGTTTTTTAACCAGCTACTAATCTATAAGAAAACTTGTCCTCTTGTTCCACAACTGCTAAATTTACTCAGGAGTCTTTGATAAGGAACTTTATCAAAAGCTTCTCGGAAGTCTAAGTACACTATATTGACTGGTTCACCCCATCCAAATACTAATATTACAGCTTGCTTTTTTCTGAACTCTTTCCGGTTCTACAATATCTTTTTCGAGATGTTGTGATCAGAACTTTGCACAGCATTCCAAGTTCAGTCCCACCACAGATTTGTAAGACAGCATTATGATATGGCAATCCTACCTTGAATAATACTTTCCACTAGTTTTCCCGAAACAGATATTAACTTAACCAGACTGTAATTTCCCAAATCACCCCCTGGACCTCTTTCTTAAAAACTAGTGCTGTAGTAGCCCCTTTCCAGTCCTCAGCTAGGGAGACTGATCTTAGAAGGCAAGCTACATATTTTTGTTAGAAGGTCAGCAGTTTCACGTTTCAGTTCTTTAAGAAAACTTGGGTGGAAGTCATTTGGGACAGGGCAGGATACCATCCCTGTTGTCTTTGTCCATGGAGTTTTCTTGGCAGGGATACTGGAGTGGCTTGCTGGTTCCTCCTCCAGGTGGATCACATTTGGTCAAAACTCTCCACTATGAACTGTCCATCTTGGGTGGCCCTGCATGGCATAGCTCATAGCTTCTCTGAGTTATTCAAGCGCATTCACCATGGCAAGGCAGTGATCCATGAAGGGGTATGAGTTTGACCAAACTTGAGTTTGACCAAACTGCGGGAGGCAGTGGAAGACAGGAGTGCCTGGCGTGCTCTGGTCCATGGGGTCACGAAGAGTCGGACACGACTAAACGACTAAACAACAACAACAAGATACCATCCCACCTCTTTTCAAGTGGACCTAAAAGCATCCTGTTTTGATGTAGCTACCTGCAGCCTAATCTGAAATGAAATTATCATCCGGTTAGAGGTAGTGACTGTTGCAAGATCACCTAGCAAGCTCAGTGTCTGAAAAGCGAATTTGAACCCGGGTTTCCTGGTTCAAGGTTGACACTTTCTCTACCCCACCACACTGGCCCTCTTCATACCATTGGTCCCACCCAACCACAGCTTCTTCTCAATGGTTTTCCTATTACTTTGTTTAGCATACAGAGTCCTGCCACGTCCTGAACGATCTCACTGGGAGCCACACACACACACACACACACACACACACACAAATACACACACACAAGCAGCATCCCAGCCTGCAGAAGGAAAATGCTGCCAGATCACAAATGCAAGCCACATTGGTGTTTGGCCTGACCAAGCCAGGGGTGAACATTTGGCCATTTGGCCAATTTCCAGGCCTGTTTAGCCTGCTGGGCAGCATTTTAATTAAGGATGTGTAGCTAATGAATTATCCGTGACTTGAAGCTGCCTGAGGAAAACATGAAATCAACCTGCTTTGAGTTTACAAGCTGTCTGACTCAAGACCTGCCAGAAAACAGATCCTTAGTGCATAGCGGAGTCCTCGGTGGAGGGAAATAACATTTCTTTTGAGAGGACTCGGGTAGGCAGGCCTGCTGAAGCTTGCGGCACAAGGGCAACAAGGGTTGAGAGTCTTATCTTGGGGAGTCCTGACAGAGGACAGTTCCAAGTGAGCCCTAGAACGTAAGGTGGTAAGAAGAGCCTGCTGGATCAGGCCATTGACCCATCAAGTCCAGCATATTGGTGCTGGACATAAGCACAACAGCACTCTTCCCTCCTGGGGTTTCCATCAACTGGTATTTAGCCATGGAGGCAGAGCATAGCCATAATGGCTAGTAACCGTTGACAGCCTTCTCCTTCGTGAATTGGTCCAAGCCATCCAAGGTGGCCTGAAGCTGAGACTCCAATACTTTGGCCACTTCATGAGAAGAGAAGACTCCCTGGAAAAGACCCTGCTGTTGGGAAAGACTGAGGGCACAAGCAGAAGGGGACGACAGAGGACGAGATGGTTGGACCATGTTCTCGAAGCTACCAGCATGAGTTTGACCAAACTGCAGGAGGCAGTGGAAGACAGCAGTGCCTGGCGTGCTCTGGTCCATGGGGTCACGAAGAGTCGGACATGACTAAACGACTAAACAACAACAACAACATCCAAGGTGGCAGTGGCTATCACTAAGGGAGTTCCATAGTTTAATGACAATAGTGTCTCATATGACCTAAAGACTATATGTACTTCCCCTTGTTTATCTGTTCGTTTTGTAACACAAGACATTTTTAAATAAAAACTAATAAAAACAAAAACAACATGTGGCACGAACCTATGGCAGAGCTGCAATTCCCAGAGTGGTTTCACAATAATCACTCTTCCCAGGGAATTCTGAGAAGTGTAGCTCTCCGAGGAGAACAGGGACCTCCTAACAACTCTCGGCACCCTCAACAAACTACAGAAACCCATGCTTGCTTAAGGGACGCAGGTGGCTCTGTGGGTTAAAGCCTCAGCGCCTAGGACTTGCCGATCGAAAGGTCGGCGGTTCGAATCCCTGCGGCGGGGTGCGCTCCCGCTGCTCGGTCCCAGCGCCTGCCAACCTAGCAGTTCGAAAGCACCTCCGGGTGCAAGTAGATAAATAGGGACCGCTTACCAGTGGGAAGGTAAACAGCGTTTCCGTGTGCGGCTCTGGCTCGCCAGAGCAGCGATGTCACGCTGGCCACGTGACCCGGAAGTGTCTCCGGACAGCGCTGGCCCCTGGCCTCTTAAGTGAGATGGGCACACAACCCCAGAGTCTGTCAAGACTGGCCCGTACGGGCAGGGGTACCTTTACCTTTACCTTTATGCTTGCTTAAAGTGGTATGGCAATGCTTTAATTGTACAGTGCAGATGGGGCCCATGTTATTTCTCTTCTTAATGGCTTGACTGTGATTTTGCTATGAAATATTTGCTGCTTTCAGAGGCTCTGGGGACTAGAAAGTGGAATAAGAGCATAGTGGTACCTCTAGATGCGAACGGGATCTGTTCTGGAGCCCTGTTTGCATCTAGAAGCAAACGTAACCAGCGATGGCACGTCTGTGCGCGCGTCGCTTTTCGCCGCTTCTGCGCATGACGTCATTTTCAGCATCTGCTCATGTGGAAGCGGCAAAACCCAGAAGTAGCGCACTCCGTTACTTCCGGGTTGCTGCGGAGCGCAACTCGAATGCGCTCATCCTGAAGCACATTCAACCCGAGGTATGACTGTGTTCTAAAACTATGGATAAACATTCAGCCTGGTCTATGCACACAGCAGAATGCAATGATAGAATACCAAGGTGGCAGAACAGACTTGCGTCACTGAAAGTTGCCAGTGGAGAATAACATTTTTGAATGCTCCCCCACTTAAAAAACCCCAGATAATCACCAATAGAGACTAGGCAATGGACGATGTTAGAATATTTCATTCTGGAATGCAAGGTTCTTTTTTCTGTTTAGGGACGCCGGAAGGTTCCTTACAAGAGGGGAAAGTGTTGTTACAATCATATCCTGCCTGGGGGGCTCCCAGTGGCCATTGTATGAGCCGAATGCAAGACTAGATGAATCTTTGTTCTGATCCAGCGGAGTTATCCTTTACCCTGGCCTTTGACACTTGAGACGTGTGTTTTCTGGACCCGCCCAATCTCTGTGACTGCAATCAGTTTTCTCCGTTTTTAATTCTGTATTTTAAATCATTGCAACCTGACCTAGCACCTGCTGGTAATCATCGCTGCCATTGTCATAATCTGCCGTTCTTTAAAATTTATATATACGAATTGCATGTGTCTTTGCAGAAATGTGCCAATATTATACCACATTTGTCCAGTGGCGTAGCATGGGGGGGGGTGCAGAGGGGGCCGGCCGCACCGGGCGCAACATCTGGGGGTTAGGGTTAGGGGGCGCAAATCCACAGGTTAGGGGGCGCAAATCCATGGGTTAGGGGGCGCAAATTACTTGCCTTGCCCCGGGTGCTGACAACCCACGCTACACCACTGCATTTGTCCAAATGTTGTAATTTGCCTCTTTGCAACAAATGACTGGCAAGTCCAATAAATAATGACAATAGCTCAGTATTATCGATGAAGAGGACGCAGTGGCAAGAATACTTATTGCAAAGTATTGGAAGACACAAGACTTACCCACCCTGGAAGAGTGGCAGATGAAGGTGATGGACTATATGGAATTAGCGGAAATGACTGGCAGAATCTGAGACCTGGGAGAAGAGTTGGTGGAAGAAGACTGGAAGAAATTCAAAGACTATCTGCAGAAACATTGTAAAATTAATGAATGTTAAAATGATGTTGGATTGAAAATAAGTGGTATTAGCAACAAAGTTAAAAAGAGTATGCAAAAGTGAATTGATAATGGGTGAAAACATAGAGTTTTAATATGTTAAGATATAGAGTTAAGATAATTGAAAGAGGGTAAGGATTTGCTGATTTGATTATATTAATGGGAATACAAAAACGGGAGGTGTGAGGAGGCCAAAGAAACAAGCTAATGAGTTTAAGGTTACAAAAAAAGTGTATTTGTTTTAACTTTTTTTTGTTTATTTTTTATTTTTTATTTTTTGTATTTTGTTTCTTTTCTGTTTTTCTGTTTTATTATGTATTTTTGTATGTATGATCTTGTAAAATCTTAATAAATATTCTTAAAAAAAAAAAAAGAAGAGGACGCAGTGGCTCTCCAGGGTTCCAGGCAGGGGACATTCCTAGTCCGACCTGGAGATGCCAGGGTCTAAAGCTGGGACTTTTTGGACGCCAAGCTTGTGCTCTACCATGGAGCCACAAACATTCCCCCCAAAACCCGCTGTTTGCTGATAACTGGCTCTTCTGCAGCCTTGGTTTGGAAACAACCGATTTAGCTTGCAAAGCAAGGATCGCAGCCCTGGAGCCAAGAAAGAATTGGCAGCGAACAGAAGTGAGACATTCATATCTGCTCTTTTGCACCGTTATCCCCTCTTGCCTGCATCTGCACACCACTGCGCAGGAAAGGCTCCAGCTCGGGCTGGAAATTGGCAGGTATCGTTTGGCTCATGGGGAGAAGCTGAGTGATTTCCAGACAGCTTTTGGCCCAACATAATTTGCTTCATCAGTTCCATGTCCCAGCAAGGACTCGCTTACGCAGATGAAGCACCTGTACTGGCTCTCAGGCCCTGCGCAAGGAGTGCACGTACCTTAGAAGCCAAGAAGAGGAACCCAGGGACTTGCAAAAGAGCTGAGTGTGTACATCTTCTCCATCCCAGCTCTGCCCCAATGCACTGCATCCCAGAGAAAAGATAGGAAATCAATTACCATTTGGGCTTGCTGACACCTGTGAACCACTTTAGGAAATGGAGAAGAAATGCTCTCCCAAATAGAGGTGTTCAGGGGGTGGATGGGAATGCTTTTGTTTTGCTATTTGTTTTCCTTATTAAACCTTTTTATTCACTTTGTTTTCAAAGCATCAGAATGGCATATGTGTTCCCATGGAATTCCAACTGCTTTTGGCGTCTTCATTCATCACCATCACCATCACCATCACCATCATCATCATCATCATCATCATCATCATCATCATCATCTATTATTTATACCCCGCCCATCTGGCTGGGTTTCCCCAGCCACTCTGGGCAGCTTCCAACAAAGAATTAAAATTTCCATTTATTTCAGTGGGAGACCCAACAGTTATTATCCTGCCTTTAAAACCTATGGGATATGTTCACCTGAGTGGCTTAAAACACAGCGAGGGTTGTGTCAATCTGCATTTGCACAGTGTTCCAGTTACAGATAGGTAGCCGTGTTGGTCTGCCATAGTCAAAACAAAATAAAAAAAATCCTTCCAGTAGCACCTTAAAGACCAACTAAGTTAGTTCTTGGTATGAGCTTTCGTGTGCATGCACACTTCTTCAGATAGAAGTGTGCATGCACACGAAGAAGTGTGCATGCACACGAAAGCTCATACCAAGAACTAACTTAGTTGGTCTTTAAGGTGCTACTGGAAGGAATTTTTTTATTTTGTTTTGCACAGTGTTGTTTATGTCAGAGAGGAGGCAGGGTGCCTTGACCCAATGCTCATGACCCTTTGAGTTTTCTTGCCCCTACAACCTCCCCCAATAAAAATAACTACTCACGAAGTTGTCATCTGCACATGTGCAATGGATTTCTGAAATGCACACACCATCTTAAAGTACAAAGTGAACGTGGCTAAAGTTTCTTAGTTAGATCGAAGCTGGTTTGAGGGGAAACACATCAAACAGAAGTATTTCTCAAGAAACTACAGGATAGATATGGATTTTGGCTCGTGGCATGTGTACTTGGCTGCAGACACCACTGGTGGGAGTGAACAGGGGCTGAAGCAAATGAGGATGTGTACACAGCCCAAGTTTTGAGTTCTTTCTCCCCACACAACCGGCACCTATCCAAATTGAGAAAAAGGATGCCCTAGCTATGTTTGGAGCCAGTAATGTGAGCACAGCCTTGGTTTTAATATAGGCACCATAACATGCTGTGCATGCTCCATTCTGGGATGATTTGGTGAAGGGCAATTGATGCCTAAATAAATAGACCGTGGAATGCAGCTGAAAGACGACTTCTGGTTTTTAATTAGAGAATCTACCTAGTGCATCCTATAGCCTTGTTGGAACAGAGGCCCAATCCTGTGTGACACTTGGTGTCCTTACTTCCACAGAAGCCACCAGCTGGCAGTAGAGATTCAGCAGCTCACTGACATCTCCCCCCTTTCTGCTAGTTTACAACAGATGAGATGTCTCTCCCTCCAGCTAAAGATTGCACAAGGTTGATAGCTTGCTTATAAATAAGCAGGCTGGGTTCCTTTAAGCATTCAGAAAAGAACTACAGCCATCCAGCTTTGTGGATCTCTGGGGATACTGGTGTGTGTTGGGCAGGAGCAGGGAGAGAAATGTCCTCTTCTTCGAAGCCGCTGATGACGTCAAGTGTGGTTTGTTTCACAACCGTCAGCCCTTTGGACGTGCATTCATGGTAACACAACCTCACGCATGTAAAGCATTTGCAAGTATTTCCTTGTATTTCCTATGAGCTGTGCTTCTCCGCATTTTCTCAGCATGGGAACATCTGGGCAAAAAGCAAGCGCTCAGTAAATAAGAAGGTGAACCACAGCTGCGCCTTCTTATTTCCGTCATGTCTGTTCCAATTTGCGTTGAGTGAAATAAGTATGCGAGAGCCTATGCGCGGATCCCTGCGGTATATACTGCACTGAGCGTAACTGATCGAGATGCAGATATTAGCTAGACTGAGGACTGTCCAGCCTGTGAGTCAGAGGTGCATTTTACTCAGGCACTGGCAAGACCTGCAGAACTTATACAATCATGAAATTGTAGAGTTGGAGGATCATCAGTGTCTGAACTAGAAGCTGCCTTATAACTAGCTTAGAGGGCCTACTGCCTTGGGCACTTCCTGGGGAAGCCAGGCAATGAACCTGGGATCTTTTGCATGCAGAAGCTCTGCCACTGAACTATGGTCCACCAAAATTAATACAGTGGAACCTTGGTTCTCAAACTTAATTCATTCCAGAAGTCCGTTCCAAAACCAAAGCGTTCCCAAACCAAGGCACACTTTCCCATAGAAAGTAATGCAAAACGGATTAATCCGTTCCAAACTTTTAAAAACAACCTCTAAAGCAGCAATTTAACATGATTTTTACTATCTAATGAGACCATTGATCCATAAAATGAAAGCAATAATTAATGTTCTGTACTAAAAATAAGAGGGACGCGGGTGGCCTCTGTCTGTAAAACCGCAGTGCCTAGGACTTGCCGATCGTATGGTCGGCGGTTCAAATCCCTGCGGCGGGGTGAGCTCCCGTTGTTCGGTCCCAGCTCCTGCCCACCTAGCATTTTGAAAGCACCCTTAAGTGCTAGTAGATAAATAGGTACCGGGTTTCCGTGTGCTGCACTGGTGCTGGCTCGTCAGAGCAGCGTTGTCACACTGGCCACGTGACCCAGAAGTGTCCTCGGACGGCACCGGCTCCTGGCCTCTAGAGTGAGATGAGCACACAACCCTAGAGTTGGACACGACTGGCCTTCGGGCAGGGGTACCTTTACCTTTACCTTTTACTATAAAATAAATAAGACAGTATTGTAGATGATAAAAATTAAAATAATTTTTTTTCTTACCTGCACTGATGACAGTCATTGTTTGGATGGGGGCTTTTATCCGTTTCTGCAGTCACACAATCAATCAATCAATCAATCAATCATAAAACGAAAAACAAGCCACAGTCACAAAAATGAAAAAGCCACACAAACAAAAACTCAGAAAACAGCAAAAACAAAAGCACCAAATATCACCTCAGAACACTGCAATCAGAAACAGAAGGTTTTAATTACGATGGGGGCGGGGGGCTGCTCAAGATTACAAACGGGAGGGGGAAAGCCTTAATTACGATGGGGGTGACTCTCAAATTAACTGTGCAACAGTGAAAACGGAAGCTCAGGAGCACGTTCGGTTCTGGGGCAAAGTTCGAAAACTGGAACACCTACTTCCAGGTTTGCAGTGTTCGGGTTCCGAGTTGTTCGGTTACTAAGATGTTCAGAAACTGAGGTACCACTGTATGGCAATTCACCAGCCATGAATTGCGCCATTGAATGGACAGTCGCAGTGCCAAGCAGACAGTGAAAGAGGCAAAATGTTGTTAGGTCACAATGCATGGCTAGAGGCTACATTTGGTCTTTTGAGTTGTGAGTTTCGCAAGATCTGTGCTGCATCGTGAGCAGGTACCCAGCTGCCAGATCTGTGCTGCCGTCACTTCTCCCAGTGGCTCTAGTACAGCAATGGATCTAATATGAAACAAATGACACTTAAGATTCAGGACTCCTAATCCCAGAGGGGGCCCAGAAGTGACATTAGAAGTTTAAAGTATATCTTAAGAACTGTTACAAAATTGAGGAGTGCTAAAATGTCAAGGGGAAGGAAGATGTAGAATTACAGCTGAAACTGTTTGATAATTTAAGGGGAAATTGAGAAAGATAATAAGTTTAAATCTAATTAGGTAAAAAGGGTTGCTGAAAAACTGTAAAATAAGGATGCAAAAAGGGTGAGGTATGGGGAAGTCCGAGAAAGGAGGTTTATGAAAATGAGGTTAAGAAATTATATTTGTGTGTGTGTTTGTATCTGATGATGTTCCTATGTTGTTATTGCTTTGTCTTAAAATTGGAAAATTAATAAAAATTATTATTAAAAAAAACCAAAAAAAACCAGAAGCGACATTAGACCGCCTTGCTTTTAAAAAGTGGGTCTAGTGGATGCATTTGGGAGTCGCACGACTCAAATTGAATAATTTTCTGTTGTATATATTTCAACAATCCCAATGTTTGAATGATTTGCAGAAAAGAACTCTCTGAACTGAAAGCAGAAACGCTGTATGGACTCCTGTAAGCCAAGAAAATCTTTAATGAAAACAATTAACAAAAAACAATTGCAAAGTTTGCGAGTCAGCAGCACAGGTGTTGTAAAGGCAACCCCATTGAAGAAGAGAACAATGGTTACCCAGACCTTGTTCCTGGTTGCAAAGGCTGCCCCCCGTAACAGTTCAAGCTTCATGGCCCCCCAAATGTAGGTCCGCCACTGCTCCATCATCATCATCATCATCATCATCATCACCACTCTTAATCTCACAGTCGTGGGTTTGAGCCCCACATTGTTCAAAAAGATTCCCACATTGCAGGGGGTTGGACTAGATAACCCTTCTGGTCCGCCCCTTCCAACTTTGCAATCATACAATTCTATTATCCTATCATCCTTTGCATTTCTTACCCGCCACTCACCAGAAGGTCCTGTTAAAAAGCAAAATTGAAACAGGGAGGGGAGGAAAACAAGAACGCCGCCCATAAAACCCAAATCAGTAACCTGTGCAACCCAATGCAGGGTGGACAAAACCAATTCTTCAGTGTGTATGTTAAGTTGTGGGTGAACATATCAGACGACACAGCAATTATTCAAACAGCTCTTGTTTACTCACAGGCCAGAACTGAAGGGTTCAGCCAGCCTGCTTATATAGAGCTCCACTACAATGCAACTGTAACCCTTTCTGTAACTAACCAATCACTGAACGTCACTTTCAATCCCTTATTTGCATATGTGGACCTGAGTGAAAACTATCTACAGTATCCCCCTGCTGGCCCAGGGTGAGAACTTCAGTACATAACAGTGTACTTCCTTGGTTTTAGCTTTTAGCTTTTAAAAGACAAGTGAAGGCGGCCCTGTTTAGGGAAGTTTTTAATGTCTGACGCTGTATTGTTTTTAATATTTAGTTGGGGAAATCCAGCCAGATGTTGTTATTGTTGTTATTTTGCTGGTCATCAGATGAGCTGTACCATATAGGTACCAACATCCCACTTTCTGTGTTTTTTTGGAGGAACTGCAATGATTTCAATGCCCCTACAAGGCATGCTATTGCAGCTGCCCGATCCCAAGTTCCCTTGGCTTCTTTAGAATGACCTGCTTTTCTGTCCCGTCCTGTAAATGAAGCCTGCAGAGATTTGTTTATCCTTGGCCAACACAGTGATAACTAAGTAAACACATGACTCAAATGACCACAAGCTGGCCTAATCCCTGAAAGAGATCTGGCCTTGGAAGGGAGCAATGCCTGCTTTGGGTGTGTTTATCTTCTTTACCTTGCCTCTCAGTAGCCTTAAGCTCTGTCTCTGGCATGGCTTCTCAGCCGATGAAATGCCCACTTCTATACTCCAGTGAGTCTGTTGTGCTCGGGAGAATTCAATGGTACTCAAGTCCAGTGCAGGTGACTGATGAGCTACCCCCTCCCCCCAAAAAATCCTGGGAATTGTAGTTTACCCCACACAGAGTGGCTATTCCCAGCACCCTTAACCAAACTACAGTTCCTGGGATTCTTTGCGGGGAAGCCACAACTGTTTAACGTGGTATGATACTGCTTTAAATCTATACTGCAGAAAGGGTCTTATTCTGGCTCCACTGTCCCTTTTTTTCTTTTCCATTTTCCATTTCTGGAAACCAGGTTCCTTATAAGGCTCAGGCCTAAGATTTTTTTATGTGAGGAAAGTAGGTGTATGAACATAAATTCCCCTTTCTGTTAACATAAAAAAGAGGGGGAGGAGGTAGCTCTCCTAAGGCAACCTGTAGAAGCCAAATCAAGCACCAGAATTTGGTCAGCACAGAAGGTAAATTATGTCTTTTTAAAAACATATTTTAAATGTTTTTGAAACCACTGTTGGATGGACTAGGTGGGACGAGGTATGGCAAAATTGCTATGAAAATTATGTAAGCATCATGTAAATTGTAGAATTGGAAAGGACCTGAAGGTCCAACCCCTTGCAGTGCAGGAATCTCAACTAAAGCATCTACAACAGGTGGCCATCCAACATCTGCATAAAAACCTCCAAGGAAGGAGCTTTCCTTAGGGTGGGTATCTCTCTTAGGGCCAAACTGCATGTTTGTAATGTAGTCCCTCCTTGCATAGGCTTCTGCTCTGAATGCAGAAGGTCCCTGGCATCTCTAGGTAGGCCTGGGAAAGACTCCTGTCTGATGCCCTAGAGAGCCACTGCTAGTCAGTGTGGACAATACTTAGCTAGATTATTATCATAGGTGGATCTTCACACAGGGCATGGGGGGGACCACTATAAATAATAAGTCAGAAATTAAATTGTTTTGCAAAAGAAAAAACCGCTATGTAAAATCACATAGAACATTTTTTTTTTTGCTCTCCAGCGCCTTCTGGTGTTGCATATTTATAACGCATTCAAAATGCTGGGTTTTTTTACTATTGTAGCTGAGTCTCATGCTGAAATATACTAGTCGCTTCTTTGCCACAAGCAGCTCAATGCAACTTATACACATGCACAAAGCAAAAAACATACGTATATTAAAACCAGGGGGTTGTGGGGGGAGATAGACCAATGGTCTGATTTAGTATAAGCAAGCTTCCTCTTTTTTTTTTTTTTAATGTTATCTCCAGTACAAGGGGCGGCGAGTGAGCCAGAGCAGGCATATGGCAATCATTAGCACATTATTTATTTGTGAAGGACCAGGTTTTCTTTTTACGTTGCTTGTAGCCCATTTCAGGTAGTCGGGATTCTGGCGTTAAACATCTTGTTCCGCTAAAACCAACTGGGACTCCATCCACATAAATAACATGCAGGCTATAACCTGCCCACTTTGGCTCAAGTGGTTTGTGGAGCAGGTATATGATTGATCTTCTGTGCTGCAACCATCTTCAAGCAAACCGCCCTCAAAAGACACTAAGCCAAAGCCTCCCTCGAAGGAAGAGTCTGCAGGCGAAAGCGGGGTGTTTGCTCAATCTGACGTGATGAGCACAGTTTGGTTACGATACGTTGCCAATAAAACCAGCCTTGCTAACCCAAGGGAACCGTGATATGCGAGGGGGAGGAGGAAAAAAAAAAGGTAGCCTGTTTGGCAGAGAGGAACAGAAAGAAAAATAAACAGCTACTGAATGAAGGCAAAGCCCATCTGACAACGGGGCACATTGAAAAACAGAAGATACCTCAGTTCATTGTTGGGCAGTGTCTAGACAGGGATCGCGAGCACAGAACACAAAGTGCTATACAGTAGCTCCTGGAAAGAGCTTGGAGAAGGGCTGAGGGGAGGGAGAAGGGGGAAGCTTCTAGAACAAAGGTTTAGCTTTGCTTCTCAGGGCCAGTCCAAGACAGTTTGCTGCCTGAGGTGAAGGGCAAGATATGGTCCCCATTCTGGATTTCCCTTACTTGAATATTAGGGTTAACAATATAATGCAGTCTTATACAGTGGTACCTCGGGTTAAGAACTTAATTCATTCTGGGGGTCCGTTCTTAACCTGAAACTGTTCTAAACCCGAGGTACCACTTCAGCTAATGGGGCCTCCCGCTGCCACTGCGCCGCCAGAGCACGATTTCTGTTCTCATCCTGAAACAATGTTCTTAACCCGAGGTACTATTTCTGGGTTAGCAGAGTCTGTAACCTGAAGCATCTGTAACCTGAAGTGTCTGTAACCTGAGGGAAACCTTGGCTGAGGGAAAGTATAAGATGGCCTTGTTATAACATGCTTCTGTTGAAAAGCAAGGCATCCTGTCAAAAAGAGAGAGAGAGAGGTCCAACTTCAGTGTCTTTATTAATTCCAGATTCAATGTGATCTGCGAACCTATATTACGCTTCCAGTCCTGCAAAGAGAAAATGGCACCATGTGTTTCGTTTCTTTGTGCATTGCCACCAGTTAGCAGCACTTTTGTCCTAAAAAATCTGGTCTCAGTTATGCTTCTGCAAACACAGAGCTTTCTTCCTTTCCAGTCTCCATTCTATGTAGCCCAAAGTAGTGATCTCAAAGCAAATGTCTTATTTTGGATTTGTTGTATGCACAAAATGTTTTGCCGGAACCTCAGTGCTATTCCCAACATCTACCTGTTCTTACGTTGAGAGACACTCCACTAGCAACCAACCACCACCACCATTATAATAAGAATAGGAATTGTTTTTATTTTTCCCTAGCACAGGATCTTTACAAAGAACTACATAATACTGTTTTTTGTTTTTTTTTAAGGACCCACAATCCAGGAACAGCAGCAGTTCCTAAACTGCCTGTGCAAAGCACATTAGCTCTGTGTGCTGCCTGACTTATGAGGCAGGGATATAGGAATAAGGTGATCTTTCGGAAATCTTGCTCCCATGTTGTTTAGGGCTTTGTACACTAACAACTTGGCCCGGTAGCATACTGACAGCCAGTGCAGTTCCCTCAGCACCAGTGCTATATGCTGCTGACGAAAGATAGATCACAAGTTAGTGATTCTGCACTAACTGCAGTTTCTGCACCAAATGAAAGATTGCATTGCAATAATCCAGCCTCAGGATTTCCTGTGCATAGACCACTGTAGACAAGCTATCCCTGTCTGTAGCTGGCATGCAAGCCAACACTCCTAGCCACCAAGGCCACTTAGGTCTCCAGTGGCAAAGATCAGAGCAAGGAGTAATCACAGACCTGTTCTTTCAGAGGGAGTGCAAGGTAAAGGGAAAAGGTAAAGGACCCCTGGACAGTTAAGTCCAATCAAAGGCGACTATGGGGTTGCGGCGCTCATCTCGCTTTTAGGCCGAGGGAGCTGGCGTTTGTCCACAGACAGCTTTCCAAGTCATGTGGCCAGTATGACTAAACTGCTTCTGGCGCAACAGAACACTGTGACAAAAGCCAGAGCGCATGGAAACGCCGTTTACCTTCCTGCCGCAGCAGTCCCTATTTATCTGCTTGCACTGGCGTGCTTTCAAACTGCTAGATTGGCAGGAGCTGGGACAGAGCAACAGGAGCTCACTCCGTCGCGGGGATTCGAACCACAGCGCCACCTGCGTCCCCAAGAGGGAGTGCAGCTCCATCCACAACAGGTAACTGGCCTAAGTCCCAGACATTGGAACCATTCACCCAAAGGGCCTCCATCTTGTGAGGATTCAGTGTATACATACCTTCCAACATTTCTTCGATGAAAATAGAGGTATTCTATTCTATTATTATTATTATTATTATTATTATTATTATTATTATTATTATTACTATTATACCTTCCATCATACATCAAAACATAATGAAACATTAAACATTAAAAAAAACCTTCCCTATATAGGGCTGCCTTCAGACGTCTTCTAAAGGTTGTATAGTTACTTATCTCCTTGGCTCGGGGGTTGCATAACTCCATACCCTCCAACATTTATCCAATGAAAATAGGGACATCCTAAGGAAAAGTGGGACATTCTGGGATCAAATCAGAAACTGGGATGGCTTCTGTAAATCTGGGACTGTCCCTGGAAAATAAGAACACTTGGAGGGTCAGTGTCTACATGCTCATCAAGCCACCACTGCATCCAGACACCAGGTCCCGGCTTACATCATCTCACCTGACTCTGGTGTCACAGAGAAATACGACTTGATGGGCTCAGTCAGCTCTTAATGAATCTTGGGCTGTTTTGTTCATCCCTGAGAACTCAACAGACACCCTAGGATTTTGTTGCCTTTCCCTTAAGTAGCAACAGAAATGAAGAGGGGTTCAGTTGGCCTTCATCTCACATGGCTCTGCAAGGACAGAGACAGCTGTCAAAATGTACAGGCAAGATGGCCGGTCTGGATTCTTTCTTAGCAAACATGTCTTAGTTCCCACACACATTTTGACTACAAAATGTGCACAGTTTTATGTGTCTATCTCACAGGGCACTTGCTAAGGGAAGCAGTGCTTTTTTTCTTTTAAAAAGTGTTTTGGGGTGCTCTCAAGAAAATCACCATTTTATAGTTCAAATTGGGGGAAATAAATTCAGTAAATGGACAAAAGTACAAAGATTCACAAAATGTTTAGGGGTATGCATCTCCCTGCATCCCCCCAGAAAAAAGCACTGAAGATAAGAGAGGCAGAAGGTTTGTCATTTCATGGAAGCAGGGCACTGCATCAGTTCAGCTGTTTCTCCCTTTGAAATGCTTCCATTCCTTCTGAAAAGTGCCTGAATTTGTTTGTTTTCTGTCTTCCTTTTGCATCCTTTTTGCTTTTGTGCCATGCCTTTTAGACTGCGACCATGGGGGCAGGAACACTCTTATTAATGATCTTGCTGCTGAACTACAATTCCCATCCTCACCCCTGACCATTAGCCATGATATCTGGGCTGGTGGGAGTCAAATAGCATCTGCAAGGCTGCAAGTTAAATACAAAAATAAATGCCATATTCAGAGGAAATGAATTGCAGCAGATGACCAGGAATAAGCAAGCTGTATTTTGGGGACCCTTGGCCAGTTATACTGATTTTCTGATTGAGAAGCCCCTGGTGATAAGTGTTCCCTGGCACATAGTTTGAGACCAAGCACCTTCAAACCTATACTCTCCATTTCAATCCCTCTGTCCCCGGCTGCACTAACGCAAAATAAATCTTGGTCACTTTTCCAGATTAATTGCTTTCAGAATTTCCTGTAAACTTGTGTTCCACAGATATCTCGAAAGGTACTTCCCTTCACATAGTTGTGGGGAAACTGTTGTGTTTCAGAGCTTCCTAGCACGCGCCGTGTTGCTTGGCCCTGAAGACTGTTGTTATGTCTGTAAATACTTGAGGGTGAAAATAAAAGAATCTGCTGAATCAGAGGGTGTCCTACAGACACTTTCTTCCAGAAGAAGCCTGTTAAGAAGCAAAGCCAAACAATATTTATCTACAGTTACCTTTTGCTCATAACAATGGGCCCAACAGATAATTTTTTAAAAAAAACTGGATATATATTTTTTTGTAGGTCTGTATGTGACCTGAAAGTGGGTGAAAGGTTTCTAATCCAGAGATTAGAAATCCTTTTTGAGTTCATGGCTCCCTTGATCAACTACATTCTTTCTGCAGCACCCCTGTGGGGCTCAGGAGCCCAGTTGTGTCATCCCTTGCCTCCCCAGCTGGCAGCCTCTCACCCCTTTTCGAACACCATCCCTTCTGGAATCTTCCCTCCTCTCCCCTCTCCTATCATGGGGAGTTCTATGGGCAGCTGCCTCCCCAGTCTCTGTGCTGCCACCCACCGCTCCAAAAAGAGGTGCCTCCTCACGCTGCCACACACGCTGCCAGCCCCAGAGGCACCATTCGCCTGGGGAGCTTGTAGCCAGGGCTGCTGAGACAAACAGCTGTGCAAACCTTTGGGAGAGAGACGCAAGAGGGTATCAGAGGAGGGAGGGAAGGAAAGAGGGACAGAGGCCAGTTTTGCCTGTGGCACCTCTGACCATCATTCAAGGCACCCCAGGGTGCCACTGCACACTGGTCAAAAACCACTTTCTTTGTCCAAATATGAGGCCGATGAGGTTTCAGCCTCATTCAGGTGAGTGGCAAAAGGGGAAATGGGGCAGAGGGGAACAGCAAGGAGAGAGAAAGGGGTGGCGTACAAAGGGAGAAAGAGAGACAAAGAGAGAGGTGGCAAAATGCCACTTTTGTTTCTGGTGTACTCAAGTTTGACTCAAGGTCTGTGGTTCTTGGTAGGTTACATCTAAAGAAGAGTTTGGATTTGATATCCCGCTTTATCACTACCCTGAGGAGTCTCAAAGTGGCTAACCTTCTCCTTTCCCTTTCTCCCCCACAACAAACACTCTGTGAGGTGAGTGGGGCTGAGAGACTTCAAAGATGTGTGACTAGCCCAAGGTCACCCAGCAGCTGCATGTGGAGGAGCGGAGACACGACCCCAGTTCCCCAGATTACGAGACTACCTCTCTTAACCACTACACCACACTGGAATGGACTCTCGACAGAGAAAAGGTTCCCCAGCACTGCTGGCTTAGGCTGATGGGAACTGTAGTGCAGAAAAGCTGGAGGGTGCCAGGTTGGCATAAGCTGGCTTGAAGCACCTTTAAGGGTCCCTGCTGTTAAAAAGAACAAAAACCTCAGCGAGTGAGCAGCAGCCTTGAGCAGCTACGGTAAACACGAAGTGTTTTGAAAAGTGTTTGTTGGCTCATTCATATCAAAGGGGAAAGGCGGCTGAGTCGGAGGAAAGTGGCTCCATTTATATCAACATTTGACTTTATTTTACAAAGGAAGTCGAGAAGCTATTCACATCCTGGCCCACCAAGAAGCCCGGGCAATGCCCTGCTCGCTTCATCCTCACCGTGAGTGCTTCCTGCATGAATTATCTCTGCTTTCCTGTTGGCAGGAACTGAATTCCAACCGGTACAAAGGCTCGGGGACAGGATATAAACAGGAAACGTCATCCAGATGACGCCATGGGCCTCCGAGCTCTGTGTGAGCAGGTTCCTGTGCTTTGCAGAGGTGGGATTTTTATGCGGGGTGAGCTCAGCTCACAAACTGAATGCCTGGAAGCAACAGGTTTTTAATGACTAAGGCCAACGAGGCTGGCAAAATGATTCTCTCTCCCCCCCAAAAAAAGAATCATAGGAATACAACATTCTATGATCTTCCACATTTGCCATTGTAGTGGGGTAGCTGTCTTATACCGAGTCAGCTCACTGGCCCAAAGCTCAGTACTGTCTACACGGGCTGGCAGAAGCTGTTCAGGGATTTAGGCAGGGGATAGTTTCATTGCTACCTGGAGATGCCGGGGATTGAACCTTTTACATGCAAAGCAGTTGCTCTGCCACTGAATTATGGCTCTTCCCCCAATAGGTAGAATTTCAAGTGCTTATGGGTTACCAGGGTATACTGAATTGGTACATAACTGCTGGTTGTGCCTTTCTGATTGGCGTATTTGCTAATAGAAGAAGAAGAGTTTGGATTTGATATCCCGCTTTATCACTGCCCGAAGGAGTCTCAAAGCGGTTAACATTCTTCTTTCCCTTCCTCCACCACAACAAACACTCTGTGAGGTGAGTGGGGCTGAGAGACTTCAAAGAAGTGTGACTGGCCCAAGGTCACCCAGCAGCTGCATGTGGAGGAGCGGGGAATCGAACCCGGTTCACCAGATTACGAGTCCACCGCTCTTAACCACTACACCACACTGGACATTATTCAGTGCAGATCTTAGGCAGATGGGAGTCACTTGATTATCTGAGACACTCATTACCACCCTAGAGAAGGATTCCTTGCCAAATTGTAAATGTTATTTCATTTCATCCCATCCCATCGCATCCCATTCCATGCTGTTGTTTGTGTTGCTCCCTTTCCCGAAACACCCTGGGGGGGGGGTAGAGTCCACTTTGCCCACCTCTGTGCTGCAGAAGCTGATTAATGCTACCCCCCATGCATTGTGGAAAGTGCTGATGCATCAGTAGCCATGACCAACGCGATTGCTGAACAAACATGAAATACTTCTGAGAAAAACAGGTGATTGGGTCATGGGTCTGGACAGCGGGAGATTCAGGTTTCTCTACTCAGCTATTTGGGCAGTCTTGGGCAAGCCACTTTGCGTTCAGCCCAATCTCCTCGCTGGGAAGATAAAACAAAGCGCCAATTACGAAGCAGAATGAAAAGTGCGACAGGAATCACAACTCACAACAGCTCTTAACCCTTGAGAAAGTTCAAGTTTCACAATATGAACACATGCCAGTTTTAGCTGAGGCAGCATATATACCAACAAGAGGAAGGATGGTAGCTGAGTCACATACGCTCAGTCCTGTGGTTTTCTAAAAAATCTTTCCACTGGGACTCTTGGTCACTGCTGACGATGAGGTAAGAAAGGCAAGGGACCACAGGCTGTGGGTCAACCGGGGCCTGTGGGTCAACCGGGGCTCCCTCAACTTTTCACTCTGGTTCCTAAGAACATTGGAGACTTCCTTGCACTGAATGAGCCAGACCACTAGTTTATCCTGCTTTGTACTGCCTGCACTGCACAGGGGGGGCAACTTATTAATTTATTAAATTGAGACCTTGCTCTTCCTCCCAAAGGAGCCCAGGGCAGAAAACAACAAGCAACGAAACCATGGGCATTGCCAGGTTTTTTTGGGGGGGGAGGGGCAGGCCTTTTGTGGGAGGGGCAGAACCTCAGTTAGCTATGTATCTTTATTGATTTTTATTGATTTAAGGGGTAGCTGCCTCTCCCTACACATACACACCCTGGCCACACCCATGAATGAAACGATAAAAACTCCTTAGAAATAATTCCAATATGGATGCAGACTGGGAAAGCATAAAAGGCTTGTTAGAAGAGGAAAGTCTTCAGTAGCCCCTGAAAAGACAGCAAATCATTAAGACAGCTAATAATTAACGGGAGGGTATTGCGGAGGTTTGGTGACACAATACTAAAGGCCCAATTCCTATCAGAGGTGCTGCCTTGGGCTGAAGACTGGAGGGCATTGGAGCGTCGCATTGCGCATGTGATGTCACACCTGCATTGCATGTGTGATGTTGCGTGTGTGTCATGTGCGTGTTGTTGGAAGGAGGTGTGTCATTTGGAGGGGGTCTTGCCCAGCATGGTGCAGCATGGAAGACCAGCTTCTCCTGAGCGCAAAGAGGAACCACAGCCATTGAAGCTTTGCGGTTCTAGGCAACGCCTCCTCCCAATGATACATGCATAAGGATACGGGCGTGAAGCTCAGACAGGGTCCTACAGTCCTCCCTTCTGCTACCCAAAGCCTAGTTAGTGCTTTCCCAGATTTGGGAATGAGGTGGAAGGGCTCTAGGACCCTGCCAGAGCCCTCATGCCTCCTTCCCAAAGCTGGGCACCTCCTTACCTGCCTTTTGAAAGGGAGCGTGAGGGCTGGTTGAGTGTGTGTGTGTGTGTGTGTGTGTGTGTGTGTTTAGGGGTACTCTCATTTTCCTACTCATATTGAAATACTGCCCCTCAATGAGGTCCAACTTAGATTCACAAAATGTTTAGGGGTATGCGTACCCCTGCGTCCCCCCAGAGGAAAAGCACGGCTCAAGTCCACCAGTGCTACAAGGAAATACCAGAGATTGAACTTAACATCTTTTGCAGGAGCTCTAATATGGAGCTATAGCCTTTCCCAAGGGTATTATTGCAATTACTTTCCTTCAGTGCTCATTGCCTACCAGTCTGGGGGCCCATTAATTACAAACCCCAAATTTGGGTGCTGCAAAACACCACGGTTTGGGTCCTGGCAAAACAACTGAAAAACTTTGGCACAGGTTTGGAGAGGATCCCAAATTTGTGGGTTCATAGTTAACTTTCCTCCAATTTGGTCCTGATCAAGTTGTTGTTTTAGAAGACCCCCTTCCTCTGTCAATCTCTGCAGCAAACCTTTTGAGTGAGTTGGCCTGAAATTCAGGCACACAGACATCCCTGAAACACTACAGGGTATGAACTGTGCTTATATTACAACACCGCACCAGAGAATTACAGCCCTGAACACTGTTTTCAAGAGCAGAAAAGCAAAGGGTGAATGTAACTACAGTCGAACCACTTGTGTGTTTTGAGCAGCTTTCTGACCCTTGCTAATATATTTGCCTCTTATCTAACCTGGAGATCTCTGTAGGCTGTAACACATCCATGCACGCCTCTAATAAAGCAATTAAGCTGCTCTTTGCTGACATAATTGCTTCAGGGAATGGGGGAAAACTAAGCCTCTCTATGGTATTAGAGGGATGCAATTAATGATATTGTAATTAACCTTAATGTACTGCTCATGAGAGGCAGCATGAAAGCTCACACACCGCATGCCACAAGGGCAGCCCAGACAGCTTTATTTATTAGTGAAAATGCCTATGCAGGACCTAGGATTGTAAACAAGTCTGAACAGCACTAGGGGAGCTGGGATCGCCTAAAGGAACAGCTGTTGAAAACTTGGAAGACAGTAGCATTTTAAAGGCTTACTAATCACAGGGTATATGAATTGTGGGCTGAAAACCGGTCAATTGAATTCAGTTTCCATCAGCTATTGATAATTTAATTGATTGATTTGCAAGGTTATATACAGTTTCTTGGAAGGGTTCCTGACACAGGTCTGCAGCAAGGTTTCTTCCAGTCCGAAAGGAAGGAGTGCAGGTGTTTCGATCATGCTTGGCTTCTGCAGGCTGGCATCATATAACAACTGCACAGATGCTGGCCGTGGAGTTCCCCATGCCAGCCCACTCCATCTGCAAGCTGCTGTTTTAATTTCCCACAATCCTTTGGAGTGACCCCGTGTGTACAAAAATATGCATTTTAGAAAGGGTGCATAAAAATCATATAATAGTGAAAATAATATACAACAGTTCTATTTTTCTTGACAAAGAGGTGCTGGAACTCACCACGAACACCTCACTTGTTCTTTTAGAATGGCAATGGCGCCCACCTGAGAGGTGCCGGAACTGAGTTCTGTTTGGAAAAAAAGCCCTGACATACAAAAGCACATTTTAATGGAGAATTTGATACAAAAACACGAACATTAGGAGAAAGCATGAATTTTCAGGGGGGAAATTCCTCCCCCCTAAAAATAGTAATAATTTGGAAACTGATACGGAAATGTGGCAAACTTAAGATTGGAAAAATGAGAAAGTGAAGTGGGCAGATTCAACCCAAAAAGGGACTGACTGCTCAAATTGGACATTGGATTGCACTCTGAATTGTGTGGGAAATATTTTTACCTCTGCAGTTTTCTTTCTAGTTGTTTTTTTTCCAGTGAGTCAAATCCTTCCTGCTGGTTTAACCTAGAACATCTCACTCAGGGCTGTTCATTCTCTCTCTCTCTCTCTCCAATTGGCATGCTGCTAATTTGAAAATGGTTGTTTTATTGGCAAAATTTACTGGACAATGGGGGCAGTTCAGGAAGGAAGAGCAATTCCTCTCAGAGAGAGAGAGAGAGAGAGAAATCCCCACAGTATGTCTCTCCTACAGACTGATTTACTAGGAGGTGCTTGCAGGTGTTCACCATTACCTAAAAAACAATTTGCCATTCTTAATTGTGGTTCGTTTGCAGATGTGTCCATGAGCTGGACATCCCCTCAGGGTAATACAAAGAAGGGTTGATGAGCTGTACTTATGAATCACGAAGTGTGCAGTTGGAGAGGGAGGGAGATTAAGAGGAACTTATAATAGAAAAACATTGTGGGAAGTGTTCAGAAATGTTCGTACACAGAACACACTTAATCCCATCTGAAGGAAGATGTAGCAAGCTGGCCAATATTTTAATTTTTTTCAAAAAACACACACACTAGTAAGTCTAGTAAACACCAACCTCATTATAAATAATCGCAATTGTTATTTATATAGGATCATCAGATTGTTCGTTGTGCTTTATGGAGCAACAGAAGCAGAAAAGAGCACGTCTATATTGCATACTCCCTGCCTATAGGAGAATACAGTCATACCTTGGAAGTTGAACGCCTTGCCAATCAATTTTGGGTCCCAAATGCCACAAACCCAAAGTTTGCAAACGTTCTTTGGAACCCGAATGTCCAATGTGCCTTCCGCGGCTTCTGATTGGCTACAGGAGCTTCCTGCAGCCAATCAAAAGCCACACCTTGGTTTCCAAACGTTTTGGAAGTCGAACAGACTTCCGGAACGGATTCCGTTTGACTTCCGAGGTACCACTGTACAGATTTAAGGCTGCCTTTCTATGTATGATTACTTGACTGTAAGTCCTGTTGAACAGACTTCCTTCCACATAAACTGGCCTGTGAATTTAGGCCAGTGGGTGGGAACAACTAAGAAACGATGGCAGAGATGGATGTGAACAAAAGCTGTTAGGCTATGTACACATTAGCAGCTTGAAATGCAGCAAGGTCCTTTGCTGCTGATGCATTCCAAGTCGCATTTACACTCCAGAGAGGGAGAAAGCATGTCTTCATTGGTGTGCATCGCCTGATCTATTTCTCTACACCTGGAACAACCCCCCTGAACTTGATGAAACTGTCGTCTGTTCATGGGGCTGTTTATCTATGCATGTGCAACGGCTGTCTTAACTCAGCTTGACTGCGGCTTGCGTTTTCAAATTGGGCAGAAGCTGATTTGAAGGAAAACACAGCAAACAGGAATATTTATCAAGAAGCTGGAGGATACATGTGGATTGCGGCTAGCGTCATGTGTACTCAGCTTCAAACACCAGTGGTGGGAGCGCACTGGAGCCAGAGTAAACATAGCCTTAGGCTTCAGTAACATTGGAAGCTGCCTTATACCCAGCCAGACCATTACTCCACCTATTTCAGAATTATCTACTGTGATTGGCAGTGGCTCTCATAAGTTTCAAGCAGGAGTATTCCCCACCCATATCCAAAGATGACAAGGGTCCAAAGGTATGGGCTGCAGGCACATAAGGTCATCACCTTGCTGAAGGTCTGAGTCTTGTCAGTGTCTGCAAGGGAGACGCCTAACAGATCAGGGTTTCCCAAAGTTGGGTTTCCCTGAGCTGTTTTTTGGACTACAACTCCCATCATCCCTAGCTAGCAGGACCAGTAGTTGGGGATGATGGGAACTGTAGTCCAAAACCAGCTGGAGACCCAAGTTTGGGAAACCCTGAACTAGATGTACACCACCTTGAATTCCATGATGGAAGAAAAGTGGAATAGAAGGGGAAAGGCTTTTCCACACATCCTCTTATCCTGCTGCTTCCACCCAGGGGAAGCAACTCTTTAGCACTATTATGGAAATTAATGGAACCTTTAGAGGTTCACAGTGCTCAGTTGGAACAAACAGCAATTTGGATTGATGTTTGCTCCAGTGAGCGCTAAAGAGTGGGAACGGAGTGTGGCAAGGGGACTTGTGCCTAGAAAGTGCAGGCCAAGTGGGAAATCACTCAGACCCGATCTTTCTAGGCATGGGACAAGCGCAGATGAGCCCTAAGGAAAGGAAGAGGCTGAATCAGGGATCTTCTATATATAAGGATGTGCTCTGCCACTGAGCTATTCCCCTTCTTCAGTTTCATTTTCTGAGGCTGGGCAGAGGCTGCAAACTTGCACACAGAAGGTTCAATATTCAGTCCTCAGCATCTCCTGGAACCATTAAATGCGCCACATGGGTAGAAGGGTGAGGGAATGCATCTTCCTTGAGCCACAGAGAGAACAGATTGTAGTGGACCAGGTCGAGTTAATGGTCTGATGAGGAAGGCACCAACACCATAGATGCGAAGCACAGTGAGTGAGCAAGCATTTAAAGCACACAACTCCTCCTAAAGGATCTTGGGAACCTTAGTTTCCCCATCACAGATCTACCATTCCCTGTACCCTTAAGAAACTACAGTTCCCAGGATTTGGGGAAGGGATTTGAGTGCTTTAACTGTGCATTAGGTATGCTTCCAATGCATGATGTGAATCTGCCATTAGCATGAGGCAGCACTGGCATGTTCATAAGGAGACTTAATAACACTTGGCTTTGATAGAATGCTTTCCCATTTCCTGGGTGCTTCGCTTACACTGAGTGGAGTTCAAGGCAGCACAAGGATTTATGCTTCTCCCATGGAATGCCACTGCTAAATCTGCGGTGGTAATAATAATTTATTATTTGTATCCCACCCATCTGACTGGGTTTCCCCAGCCACTCTGGGTGGCTTCCAACAAAGATTTTTTGATGTTGTTTAGTTGTTTAGTCATGTCCGACTCTTCGTGACCCCATGGACCAGAGCACGCCAGGCACTCCTGTCTTCCACTGCCTCCCGCAGTTTGGTCAGACTCATGCTGGTAGCTTTGAGAACACTGTCCAGCCATCTTGTCCTCTGTCATCCCCTTCTCCTTCTCAATCTTTCCCAACATCAGGGTCTTTTCCAGGGAGTCTTCTCTTCTCATGAGGTGGCCAAAGTATTGGAGCCTCAGCTTCACGATCTGTCCTTCCAGTGAACACTCAGAGCTGATTTCCTTAAGAATGGAGAGGTTTGATCTTCTTGCAGTCCATGGGACTCTCAAGATTAAAGATTAAAAATACATTAAAATGTCACACATTAAAAACAGCAAATAGTGAAGGGTGATCTGGATCAAGACCCTTAACATGGTGGTAGTGCAGACAATACTGACCTAAGTGGACTTGTGGACATAGCACCAAGTATCCAATTTCAAGTGCAAAAGATTTTTCCTTGTGCAATAGAACATTCTCCCCATCTCTTCTCCATGTGACCCACACTAGATCTGTTCCAGGGGTTCCCCCAACCCTCTGGAGCAAACTGGGGGAGGGCACAGGGCTTGCACACAGGGAGGAGAGGGGGGGGGGAAGTCCCATTGCACAAGCAAACCTCCTTGCTCTGATGGCACATGGTTGTTGACACATGTATCACTAACAAAATCTGGAAGGCCGCAGGTTCCCTGTCCCTGAGCTATCCTTGCCCTTCACACTGCCTGCCATTCTCATGAAGTAGCCCTCTTTCTTATTTGAAGAAAAATGACGAGATACAAGGAACGGCTTCCTGATAGCTGGAAAGCCCAGCCTGTGTCTCTCTGGCTTCTCTGCCGCTTCCTCTCTGGACACAGCAGGGACCCTGGGGCTGCAGTTTGTTCCAGGCAGGAAACAGGTGGAATAAATAATGTTTTAAAGTGAAGTTTCCCCTTGAAGAATGGCCTGTGCGTTTCCCTCACGCTTGTTATTAACTTCTTAGGTAATGGCTAAAACCCCAGCAGGTGTTTTGAGAGAGGATATTTAATTTGTGTCCTCGGGAGAATGAACCTGCTTCTTTTTTCCTTTCGGCGCTCTGAAAATAGATGCAAACAAGGAAGAGCGGCAATGTGGCAAGGGTGGTGGTAGTCTTCAAGGGAACCCATAGAAGCATGGAGCATAAAAATAAACAAATTTGGATATTTATCTTCTGAGGATGCTTCTAGAACTAAGAGCTTCAGTTTCATGTGGGTTGCGAACTCCTTGTGTTTCCCTTAATTCCCCCTCGTCCATGCGACATTCTCCCCCCACCACAAATATGATGGCCCCACACTTTCTCCTCTCTAAATCCAGAGGCTCCCTGTGCAATTGACACAGCTCTTCTATTTGGATTTCCAAAGCATAGGGAATCTCTGGATTTAGGGGGAAGAAAGTGTGGGACCGCTATAGTTGGAGCAAGGTGCCACATGGACAAAGAGGAATTAAAGATGGAACAAGGGGTTCACAATCCACATTTAGCAGTTTATGGACAGGCTCTGGATCCTATAATGGGTGGTTGAAATACCTGGATAGGTTTAGCCTTAAAAAAGAGAAGCTTAAGGGGATACATGTTAAGTTTATATGGGACTGCATCCTTTGGCCATATTGACACCATACACATGGCTTCCCCCAAAGCATTCTGGGAGCTGTGGTTTGTTAACAGCGCTGAGAGTTGTTAGGAGACTTCTATTCCCCTCACAGAGGTATAATTCTCAGAGTGGTTCAACAATCAACCCCTTTTCCCAGGGACTTCTGAGAATTATAGCTTTGGAAGGGGAATATGGGTCTCCTAGCAACTTTCAAAAGCCTTAACAAACTACAGCTCCCAGGATTCTTTGGGGGGAAACCGTGGCAGTTTAAAGTGGCATCATAGTGCTTTAAATGTGTGGTGTGGACGTGGCCTTAGTCACAGCACAACTGTACCAGTTCCCCCAAAAGCTCCTGATGTGTTCGCTCCCAAAAGGCGTGTACAAGTGTGCAACATTAAACACCATGAAAATATGCAAGATCCTCCTTTCTGCTAAAGACAGAGGAACAGGCAAAAAGAAAAGGAACGCAAAAAGCCAGCAACTTATCTCTCAGCACCACTCCATATTTGCTCTCAGGGTGAAGTAAGCAATCAATTTCTTAAGCTGGTGAAGAAAAATAGCCAAATTCTCCTCCACGTTTACCTTGGTGGAAAATAGGTCTTTAAAGAAAGGAACAAGGGGGGGGGGGAGAGAGAGAGAGAATGTCAGTGGGTGTATTTTGGATTGAAGCCAGCATGAGTGAATGAGAGCTGAATGTTTTCCTTCATTTCCTTTATTTTGCTGCATTGAAATGTGTGTATAATGTAATGTCTCGGGCAATTTACTGCAAGGACAGTATATGCACACATCTTGCTTCGGATGTGAATAGAGGGTCAGAAGTGCACACGAAAACAAGAATGTATTGTTAACAGACAAATGTTTGTTTCTCTCCATTGACAAAAACCCATGTTACTCTGGGCTGCATTGAACGGCATTGCACAGCATAATGTCCGCTCCTATATAGGAGGGGCCTGGTAAGCAGCACACTTTGTGTGAGGAAGCAGGTGCTGTGAATTCCGGGACAGATGTTACCTATTTCCTGCCTCAGCACATTTCCATACGAATGTTAACACTGGTACTTCTGTGTGTTCGGGGTAGGGGGGCAAGGCAGCTGCCTGGGACAGGGGGTACGGCACTGCTCCCAAGGTGATGCAGAGAAAAGAGCATTAGGAAGCTCCAGGTCCAAGCAGAAAGCGGTTATGAAACGACAGCAGCGGAGACAGTGTACATTGCGCCCTGGGATAGAGGCATCCGTCACTTTCTGGTGTGTGTCAATTTCACGTGTGTTTATTCATAAGTCCATTCCACCCTATTTCCGCTTTAATCTGCATTGGTCTGTTTGCTTTTAATCACATGACAATTCATACTTGAAATGGTATTTAAATACATATTTTATCCAAAACACATATTTAAATGCATATTTCATGTCACTGTAATTCATCTCCAAATTGTTATTTTGGTACATTTTTTGGAGCTGAGAACCATATCGGAAAATGTAGGGGAGTGTGAAACGCGAACAATATTAATGTTCCAGCCTTAGAATGTGTACATATTAATGGCTTAAAATGCAGCATGGCTATTCTTTTTCTCAGTCCGGACTGAAGTTGGTTTTGAGGCGGGGAAATGCATCCAAACACCACACTTCATAACAAATGACAGAATAGATATGGATGGTGGTCAGTGTTGTGTGTACACCGCTTTGCAAACCAGCAGCGGGAGTTCACTGGACGAAGTGTAGTTGGGAGTGTGTACGCAGCCTTAGTCTGGGAGGTGCAGTTCAGGTCAATTCCCACTGGAATTGTTAGAAATCAACTTCTTCATGCGCCTTCCTGTGCTTGGCGCGTGATAAAAATTATCCATTAAATACATTATAACCTAATAGCTATACAGATCATTGCACTAATGTCGAAAGAGCATGTGGACTGCGGAACATTAGCCATTGGAAACTGAAATGAGGAAGGCAACTCACGGATGCATTTCCTGGAAGCACACAGGAAACACATATGAGGGCTTTTGCACAGAAGCCCTTCTAATGATATCTGGCTAATAATGATGCTGCTCCCTTTCAACTCCTTATCCAAGATGACCACAGGTTTTGCTCAGAAATAGTGCTGGCCCTACCATTAGGCAGAATGAGGCAACTGCCCTTAACTCTTCCTCCTGAGCCATCTGTCTCTATTGTCGCATTGCCTGCACTGGCCCCCCTAATCCAGCCTGCTGCTTCAGGTGCTGGGGAAGCCACCAGTGCATTTCCCATGCTGTAGTATGTATACACAACCTCTGTATGTGGACTGGGAGGAGCGCCATCTTGTCATTCTTCCCAGGCAGCAAAAATGCCACAATGTGCTGGCCTTGCCCAGAAACAACATAAAAGCAATGGCAACAGGAACACATGGATTCCCTGCCTCTGAAGAAGTTTAAGGTGCAAGCATGTGCTTCGTAGGTGATGGAATCGATCTGCACGCTCCTCACTGACTGCCTGGATGAGGGCCAGAACATCAACAGCAAATACTAGGCTATCCTAGTAGGACACAATGTTCACAGTGCTGAAGCCAAGAAGCAAGCAAAGGCATTGGAATGGGAAGTCACAAAGATTCACAGCATCCCAACGCTGAGAACGTGTCCAGCTTTGAACAGCAAGCCTTGGATGATTGTGGCTTCAAAATCCATCCATTTTTTATTTGGAAATGGCGTCTTTTCTTCACTTGATGTACTCTAACCTCTGTGTAAGCTTTATGCAAGCAAACCAGCCTGAATGCTCAAAAAATAAAAAAATTCCTTCCAGTAGCACCTATAAGACCAACTAAGTCAGTTCTTGGTATGAGCTTTCGTGTGCATGCACACTTCTTCAGATACACACTTCTTCAGATACAATTTTTTTTGTTTTGACTATGGCAGACCAACACGGCTACCTATCTGTAGCTCAAAAAATAGTTCATCTTGGAGCGCTGGAGTTAGGTTTGCACAATCAAAGTGGGTCAAAGCACTCTGTTGTTGTGCAGCAAATCCAGTTTTTAAAGAGTATTTTTTTTATTAAAAAAGCCAGAATTTTGGTGGTTAGGACACTGATGGAGAAATGTACTGAAAAGTGTGAAATGAACAAATGAGCAGGAAGACAGACAACCCTCCTGCCCTGCGAGTGAATCAGGGTGATGACTCATTAACATGTAACTGCCCTGTGAATGGATGCTTAATAAAGAGCAGAAATAGACTAAACTCCACTTCTTAAGTTCTGTGCAAACAAATAAAGACGAATGCTCAACAAACAGATCATTTGGAGGAACCCTGACATGTTTCTATGCAAATCTCAACTGTATTAAAGATAAGCAATATAGAGACTGCTCATACCATACCATATTGGTGACAACATGTTGTTGTTGTTTAGTCGTGTCTGACTCTTCATGACCCCATGGACCAGAGCACGCCAGGCACTCCTGTCTTCCACTGCCTCCTGCAGTTTGGTCAAACTCATGCTGGTAGCTCCAAGAACACTATCCAACCATCTCGTCCTCTGTCGCCCCCTTCTCCTTGTGCCCTCCATCTTTCCCAACATCAGGGTCTTTTTCAGGGAGTCTTCTCTTCTCATGAGGTGGCCAAAATATTGGACAACATACTGACCACCAATTAAATACCTACGGTGGAGGGGGGACTACACACCACTGCAATATCTGAGCAGTGTAATATTCCAGGGGTCCAGACACTTACCCAGGGTTCGTATTTCCTTTGGAACAAACCATAGTGAAGGCTGTCGTCGTGTCTCTATGATGTATGGTTTGTTTACACATACATACAACCTGAGCCTACGATGGGGGAGCTTCCAACATTACACTCCAAGAGAGCCCAGTTTCTCCCATTTCTGCCACCTTTGATACAAACTGTCAGCCCATATTGTGTTCTGATCCTCCTTCTTGCTGCCTTTAACCAACTGCAACTATATCTCCTCCATTCCAAATCATTTCCAACAGCAATCCTAAAACTACTGTTCTCATTCCAACTCTGAAATGCTACTTCAATGGCTTTGTCCGAGTTGAGAGAGAGGCCCCTCCCAGTTGCTCTTTGACCCATCTTTAGTGGGCCATCACCAGGCTGGCTCCTAGCTTGCATTTTAACATGCTAAATTCACTGTCTGACACCCCAGAATTAGAATGTGGGTCCAGGAATTAGAGGGGGCATCTAGGCACCTCACAAACTTAAAACATTATGTATATCCTGGCCCCATCTCAGTTGAATATCAAACAAATGTACTAACATATTTGTTATAATATTGCAATATTTCATGCTCCCCACTCATCTGAGTATCAAGAAGCTCAATGACCTGTTCTACTGGCTTGAGTTTCATACAGCAGCTGTTAAACCAGAGTCTTCTCACTGTTGAGCAGAGTATCGGCATATTTCTGTAGTAAGGAGGTTATACTGGTTGACTTCGTGTTGTTTTAATGCTTTTTATTGGAATTGTTTTATTGTTAGTCTGATTTTATATTTGATGTACTCTGCCCTGAGATCACTTGTTTGACGAAGGGGGTGGTTAAATGTAAAATAAATAGACTCTCCCTGATAATTCTGCATATGTTCTATAGTTAAGACTGTTTTTATTTAAGCCAGTCACCCTAATTTTTCAGTTTATAGCTGTGTTATGCAGATGTTTCAGGCATGGGCCTTTTGTAGGTAGGGTCTGACTTAAGCCCTCCTGCAACCTATCTATGCTCTGTCAGGGGGTAATAATTGTGACCAAGAGGTTCCCCCCTCCCCACTTGGGCAAATAAGACCTATATAATCCATCTCCTTTTCCCCTGCCCCAATTTTCCACCTCTGCAACCCCCCCCCCCTTGACACCAAGCTTTGTGGAGGAAACAGACCTCAGAAAATAAACTCCTTCCCCTTTGATCTTTTAACGAGCCTGCGCGGTTTATAGTTCCGTGTGTATGACTTGACACCTTCCCACCTGTGAACCTGGAAACTGCTTCTTATCACAGGCACTTTGGATATTAGCAAGCTGGTGGGGAGGGCAATTCTGAGCCACGCTGGACTCCCTGTCTGCTGCATGCTCTCTCGGCATAGTGCAAACTCTCTCCTGGATCCTGGGAGGAGGAGGAGGAGAGGAAGAGATGATTGACGCCCCCTCTCCCAGCATGGGCCATTGGCCTATGCTCCCTGGAAAATTTACTTGGGACCCAGCTACATCACAAGAGAAGCACACAAACACATTCCATATATCTGTCTTTAAAAACAAGCAAGCAAAGGGCAGTGGGAAGGGACTCACATCAAGACAGTGGTGCTAAGATGGGTGTTAGTTGTCGCCCCCACTTGAAGGCACACACTCCTGTTTGTTCTGCATCCATTGCGCTCCCACCTGGGAAGAGGTGTACACACGACGCTAGTCACCAATCGATGTCTACCCTGTGACTCCTTATGAAATACCAAGTTTTCCACCCCGCCAAACCAACTTCAAATTGAGAAAAGCAATGACCGACCTAGTCGCGTTTTAAGCTGGTAACGTGTAATTGGAAACCGCCACCCTGCAGATGTTGCTGTTTGCTCCAGGAAGGAAGCTGTTAATATAAGGAGGGCCCTGCAGGATCAGGCCAGTGGCCCATCTCGTACAGCATCCTGTTCTCTCAGCAGCCAGCCACGTGCCCATGGGAAGCCTGCCAGCAGAATCTGCCCTCCTACGGTTTCCAGCAAGTGGTACCCAGAAGCATACTGCCTTCGATAGTGGAGGTAGAACATAGTATTCAGAGTTAGTAGCCATTGGTAGCCATGGGTGGATCTACACATGGGGGGGGGGGGAAACGCTATAAATAAGCCAGAAATTAAACTGTTGTAGCAACAACAAGAACAACAAAATGCTATGGAAAATCATGTAGAATATTTTTTTACACTCTCCAGCGCCCTCTGGTGTTGCATGTTTATAACGCATTCCAAACACTGTTTTTTGACTAATGTAGCTGAGTCCCATGTCCCATTTGTCTAATCCTCCTTGGTTGGTGGCCATCACTGACTCCCGTGGGAGCAAATTCTGTGCCGAGTGGAGAACTTTTATTTTGTCAGCAATCATTCATTCTGTTTATGATTATCAAGCTCCAAGTGTCATAATGTAACCAAAATGGTCATTCGTAACCAAAAGGCCGCAACCAACCAGCACAAGCTTGGGAACTCCTGAGGTTTGCAAAGCAAAAGAGGGGGGAGACATTTAGAGGGAGAAACGACAAGAGGAAGAAACCTCCCTAAACAGAAAGCTCAGTCGCCATGGACGTCTGACTGACTAATGCAGTTTTGGGAGAAGAGGGATAGGAAATAAGGGGTGTGAAGGGAATTAAGTGGCTGGAATCTGGAATAAGGAGCATTTCAGGCTGCAACAATTTATTGTAGGTCTTGCATATTAAATATAGCATGTGGGCCTTGGGCCTTAGACATACTCTCTGTCTGAAATAGAAACTGCTCTCCTCACTATCTCCATGATAGGAAAAGCTTCAGCTGATAGGGTTCTGCATGTAATAATGTAATAATAAAATAAGTATTTTTTTGCGGGTTCCACTAGTTCTAGAATAGCCTGGAGATGAGCCTGAATAGCCTGGAGGTGAGTTCTAGAATGGCCTGGAGATGAGGACTTGCAAAAACCTATGGATATACATTTAAATATACATTTAAGATGTCAAAACCCGTATCAGAACTCTGCCTACACGATAAACCACTTAATGAGCTTTCTATTCTAGGAAGTTTGGGGCAGAATGTTTTAAAAGGGTGGGGGGGGGGAAGAGAAGTTGGTTGGAAGTCACGTCAGAATTAAATTTAGAGCTGCAGTCCTTCTTCATAGCAAAGCCAATGTTTGAAAAGGGCTTAGCTAGCTTGTTGCAATGAAAAGGTTTGGGAAATTTTTATTTGTCCTCTGATGTGGGATGCACATCTGTGGTGCTGAGGGACTAGGAACAGGTGGAGCTGAGGAAGTTTCTCACCAGCGCAGTCCAGATTTCTTTTCTTTTGAGAGTATTCCCAGATCCTGGGAGTGGGGGTGGAGAGGGAGACCACAGCATCCCTTCCAAAACAGAAATTGCATTCCAATTAATTTTGATTCTATGAAACAAAAACAAAAAAGCCAAACAAATAGTTGACTTGTTTCTCTTCCTGCCCAAACTTGTGGCTCGGGGCCTCTTGCATCCCACTCCTACTCACATTTACTCTGAAGTAAATCCCACAGAATTCAATGGGTCTTCATTCCATGGAAGTACGCCTAGGAGTATACTAGCAGCACTTTCCTATGAGGTCCTACTATCTTGCATGCACTCCCCAATTAATAAACACCCATTGTTCACTCCCCATTCCCAGGGGGCTAAACTGATATGACTCCCTTCTGCCTTTCAAATACCTATTCTCAGGAATTTAAGCCACACACCTTTACCTCACTGGCTGTAATAGCAGCTGGGAGGAACTAGCTAGCTGTATAAATAAATAAATCACCTAATGAGGAGATTCAGCTCCATGAGCTACAAGGAGCCCCAACTGATTCCCCAATGGACAAAGTATCAAGGTGTGTTTGATTTGCTGAATTGCTAAACTGGCACCAGTGGGAACTCTTTTCCTAAGCCAAACCGCTTGGAAAAGGGGGATTTTCATTGAGATCAAGGCAGGTGAGGGGAGGTTTAAACTTCCCCTCACCGTGCATCGCAGCTCCAACAAAAACCAGCTCCCTCCTCCCCTTTGCTTGCAATGAAATAAAATTAAAATGTTGACATGATTGCAACTGACCCAATTAGCTTCACGTGTAGTTAGGCGCTCTGGCAGCTGTCAAACACACAGGGGCGGTGTCAGTTAAATAGGAAATCCTAATTGTAAATATTTCTCTAGTTTGGTTATAAAAAGCAATACAGTGGTACCTCGGGTTACATACGCTTCAGGTTACAGACTCCGCTAACCCAGAAATAGTGCTTCAGGTTAAGAACTTTGCTTCAGTATAAGAACAGAAATTGTGCTCTGGCGGCACGGCGGCAGCAGGAGGCCCCATTAGCTAAAGTGGTGCTTCAGGTTAAGAACAGTTTCAGGTTAAGAACGGACCACCGGAACGAATTAAGTACTTAACCTGAGGTACCACTGTACATAAGAAGGTGCATGCTCGCTTGGAGGTTGTGTGAAATGGAGCAGTTAACTCTCGGTGCAGCAAGCAATACATGAAGTGCGGCAACTGCTCTTATTTATATGGACAGCCTTTGGGTTTTCTGGGCTCAGCGGCTACAGCGCCATTTGTGGAAGCATGTTGGATTCTGCATCCCAGGTGGCTGCTTGCGTGGACCAAGAAAATGCTGGGATGTCCGATGCCGTCATGGGAGCTGCTTGTTCTGGGGGCTCCGTAATCGCCCGCCCTTATCTGCTGACTTCAATGAAGGCCGCAGACGGTTGTCACACATATTTCTCTGTGCTTGCCTCTGGCTGGGGCGAGAGGAGACGTAACTCGTTCTTGACATGAGGCGGCAGGCCCGCTCGGATTTGCATGTAGTAGAAGCAGGTGCAAGAGCTGGTGGAACAAACGGCATGTGTCACTGAGTTTTGTTTTCTCTCTCTTCTTTCCCTGGAGCAAAGTTGAGCAATTGGCAAAACCTGCGGAGATGCTCATAAAACACCTGCTATCTACTTCGTCCCAAGTCAGACTTGGTGTTTATTTACTACGCTGTTTACAGACTGAGATTTGGGCTGCAATCCTAGATGCACACCTACCAGGAATCAGGCTCCTTGAACTCTGATTTAGTTCTAGGTAACAGTGCTTAGGATCACACTTCTCCATATATCCTCCAATGTTTCGCAGAAGAGAAGGGTGCATTTGTAATAATAATAACAACAAGCCTGTTTTCTTATGAATGATTTTTGGCTCTCTCTCCTAACTCTTCCATTTCACATGCTAAAAACTCGGCTTGCTTGCTATACAGGGGTACCTTGGGTTAAGTACTTAATTCGTTCTGGAGGTCTGTTCTTAACCTGAAACTGTTCTTAACCTGAAGCACCACTTTAGCTAATGGGGCCTCCTGCTTCTGCCGTGCCACCAGAGCACGATTTCTGTTCTCATCCTGAAGCAAAGTTCTTAACCCGAGGTCATGTTTCTGGGTTAGTGGAGTCTGTAACCTGAAGCGTATGTAACCCGAGGTACCACTGTACTGATTTACTCTTCAACAGCCTGGCCCAGCCCATTTTGAAAACTCAAAATGACTTCAATGAAGGCCGCAGACGGTTGTCACACCGTCTTTGGTTCTTAAACCAAAGAACAATCTAAGAATTCTAACAGCAGCAGCAGCAGCACTTCAACAAAAGTTGTTGATGACACAGATGATTTAGGAAATACTTATTAAGATGTGTAAAAGCAGAATTGCAGAAGACAATCTAAGAATAGTCAAGTAAGCAGTTTAATGGTTTGACTGCAAGATCAGAAAGGAAGCACGTCTGTTTATAATAATTATAAAATCATTATACTTTATAATGATATTGGTTGGCTTTCCAGAGTGTGTTTTTCATGAGAAAATGCAAGGCAAAAGACTAAAACACAGACGTACAGCCTGATCTTATGTTTACCTGGAAGTAAATCCCACTGAGCGTAGTAAAAAGGGTTGCCAACTGATCAGGAGGAAAAATGGACCCATCTGGCTCCCATGCCTTTTATAGCTTCCCGATATGCTGAAATTGGTACATGAGCTTTTAAAGGCATGCCCAGAAAGGTTTGAAAAGCAGAGGTTGTCGTCCTAGGTATGTACAAAGATTGGAGCCTGACCTAAGAAGAAACTGCAGCACAGGAACACCAGGCGGACTCTCTACCTAGAATGGAAGTCAGTTATGCTCCTGCCTGAAAAAGGAGGTGGGAAATCTTCCTGGGGTGTGTCTCTGTGCCCCACAACCTGCTGCAAAGGAAAGCCTCAGCCTTGACCCAAAACCACTTAAGTGCAATTAAAGACAATGCTACTAAGCAACTTGCAGGTGCAATGCTTTTGACAGCTGCAGCCCAACCCACATAGCTTAAAAAAAACAAAAACCTGCTTAAAGCACACGACTGGCATGTTGCCTGCTGTAAAAAGAAAGTCACATTCTTGCTTTCGGTGTGGGCTGAGTGTAGCCTGCAGGCACCATCTTCACAATGCATTCTGGCTCCTTCTCATGCCCACCAGCAGCACAGCCTTTCACGACCGTGCCCCCAAGCTGCCAATTCCAGGCATTGTGCAGGCCTGGGCTTGAGTACAATTAAGTGTCATCTGCAACCCACTTCAGGGAAATATTTCGCTGTCTCCAGCAGGCAGGTGAGCATTCCAAGTATTCCTGCCTCTTCCTGGTTCCGCTGCTGTGCTTTTTCAGTTTGATAATGCTTTGCCAGATACAAGCAACAGTAACAGCCATGGCAATATGGTCTGTCATGGCTGTTTGTTCCTTGCATCTGGTAAAAGCTAGTGTAGAATAACTTTGGAATAGCCATCTATGACGCTACAATCTCTTTCTGTGTTAAAAAGCAACAGGATCAGGGATGCATTGGGATGACTGAAATTGGGATAGTGAAACACGGACTACAAGTCCCGTCATCCGTGATCTTTGGCTATATGCTGGCTGGGGATGGTGGGAATTTGTAGTCCACAATATCTGAAGGGCATCACCTGATTACTCCAGGTCTAACGCAAGATGTGAGCTGAGCCATTTTGGGGTCCAGATCCAAAATGGTTCAGGTGATACCTTGTATAAGACCCAGGGTACTTACCTCTGCTCTCATACCCCTGTCTGTCTGTTGCCTGGCTCAGGCAGAGGGTTGTATTCTAATTGCTCCAAACCAGCACACCGTACTTTTCCATGTATAAGACAAGTCCCCCCCCCCCTTTAAAATCATCTTAAAAATCCAGACTTGTCTCATACACGGGTGGTGCATTGTGGGGACATATGATTGGTTGCTGTCGTGTGCTGGAGATTGTCAACGGCTATTTGGCGTCTTATTGGTGGCTGCGGCCAGGGCTGCTGTTGATTTGCTGTTGCGGGCGGGCAGACACTATATGTATTTTGGGCAATCTCAACCCATTTTCTTAATTTGGAGTCCCCCCAAACAGGGGGCGTCTTATACACAGGGGCGTGTTATACATAATAAAATACAGTATTTGGGAGTTAGGATTGTACTTTTTTATTCTTCTCCTGCCATCTTAAGGGCCGCCTCTCCCTATATGAACCTACCTGGACCCTGAGATCATCATCTGAGGTCCTTCTTTGTGTGCCTCCTCCACAAGAGCTCCGGAGGGTGGCAACACGAGAACAGACCTTTTCTGTGGTGGCTCCCCATTTGTGAAATGCTCAGCTGAGGCCCTCATTATACACCTTCAGGTGGAAGCCTTTGGCTGATTGACATCCGATGTCCTTTTAACTGTGTTGTGGGAGGGTGGGATTATTGGTTTGTTGTTGTTCTTAGTTTTATTATGTATTTTGTGGTTTTTATATTGTACTTTTACGTTGTGAACCACCCTGAGATCTACGGATGAAAGGCAGTATACAAATTTAATAACTAATAATTATTATTAATAGTAACTTTTCACAAATGATTATTATTCCTCCATCTTTGCTGTCCATCCAGTGGGATGTTGTAGCCATATTGTAAGCTCCTCGGGGCGGGGACCTGTCCTCTTACAGTTTGCAAAACAACATGCATATTCATCATGATATACAGTCGTACCTTTGTTCGTGAAGGCCTTGCAAGTCTAACGTTTTAGGTCCCGTACGCTGCAAACCCGAAAGTGAGTGTTCCGGTTTGCTAACGCTCTTTGGAACCCGAACGTCCGACGGGGCTTCCGATTGGCTGCAGGAGCTTCCTGCAGCCAATCGGAAGCTGCGTCTTGGTTTCCAAATGTTTTGGAAGTCGAACAGAATCCGTTCCGGAGGTACCGCTGTATACACATGCACACACAGGGTAGAGAAGGAAGCTTTTGAGGAAGAGTTGAAGAATTTGAAGAAGAATTCTGTGAAATACAAGAGCTTGCTACCCAATGAACCTGATTTGTCCTCTAAAGGTTTATATCTGAGATCCCTTCTCTCTTAGGTTTGCAGTCAACTAAGTTTACTCAGAGTAATTAATGGACCAAAGTTAGCCACGGCCATTAATTTCAGTGGGTCTACTCTGATTAAAACCTAGGTGAATAGCACTCACGTTGGCTTCATCTGCCAACCTTCTGCATGCCAGACTGCTATTATAAGCATAGGACATGAGTGGGTAAGCTTTTAAAAAAATAATAATAATGCAACCCTATGTTGCAATCCAAAACCATCCTTTTGCCTCTGTGCCAGGGAAAGCTTCACCTGCTAAATTTCTTCAAGTAGAGTTTTAGAGGCACAGAAGTGGGGCTAATGAACAGTTGGAACCACTAACTCTTGCGTAAGTGCCCAGTGCACACAATCCGTCCTTCAGGTGGTCCTAAGTGAACACAGTGTCCCACCTTGCCATCAATTTGGCCGCTGAATAGAAGTTACAGAATCTCACCTTCTGACCTGGAGCTTGTGCACATTGGGAGCTCTGTTTGCGGCATCAATACCGTTCTGTAGGGCAACAGACGTCTTCTCTCTCCGCCGCTGAACACACCTTTTCATAGGCACTTGCAACGCTTGAGATTTTAAGAGCAAAATCCAAAGCGAATGGGAGAGAGGGGTTTTCCTCCCCCCTTTTCGCTTGCTTTTCAAAATAGCCTTGTGTTGCTTAGGAAACATCATTTCTATGCTGGGAAACGGGTGGCTCTGTCATGGAATAATTCCCATACTCCTGCAAGCATGATTCATTTGGATTAGTAACTGAGGAAAACATAGGAAGCTTGCCTGGTGGGAGTCAGACCACTGAGCTCTGCATTGTCTACAGGGGCTGGCAGTAGCTCTCTAGGGTGCGAGGCAGGGATATTTCCCAGTCCAACCTGGAAATACAAGAGATTCATCCTGGGGAGCTTTGATATGCAATGCGTGTCCATATCTCTGCACTATGGTCCTTCCCTGGCATTTCTGTCTCCTAGCATGTTCACAAGCTCCTTGGAGGACAGTAAAGTTGTTCACACACACACATACCAGTGCTCTAGTTATCTCCTGCTTGGACTACTGCAATGCACTCTACGTGGGGCTACCTTTGAAGGTGACCCGGAAACTGCAATTAATCCAGAATGCGGCAGCTAGACTGGTAACTGGGAGCGGCCGCCGAGACCATATAACACCGGTCTTGAAAGATCTACATTGGCTCCCAGTACATTTCCGAGCACAATTCAAAGTGTTGGTGCTGACCTTTAAAGCTCTAAATGGCCTCAGTCCTGTATACCTGAAGGAGCATCTCCACCCTCCAGCTCTGAGGGCCTTCTGGCGGATCCCTCATTGAGAGAAGTGAGGTTACAGGGAACCAGACGAGGGCCTTCTCGGTAGTGGCGCCCGCCCTGTGGAACGCCCTCCCATCAGATGTCAAGGAAATAAGCAGCTATCTTATTTTTAAAAGACATCTGAAGGCAGCCCTGTTTAGGGAAGTTTTTAATATTTAATGCTGTATTGTTTTTAACACTCTATTGGGAGCCGCCCAGAGTGGCTGGGGAAACTCAGCCAGATGGGCGGGGTATAAATAATTTATTATTATTATTATTATTATTATTATTATTATTATTATTATTATTATTATTATTATTATTTACAGGAGGCACTGACAGATTTGGAGATGCCTTTATCCCAGGCGAAAGTGTCCACACCTTGGCTAGACACCAGTTAAGAATGGCTTAAGGACTCCAATCTTTAATCTCCTTTAAAACACAATTCTTCCCACAAGAGAATTCCGGGCACTGTAGTTCACCCATCACAGAGTTAAAATTCCCAGCATCCCTTCACAAATTACAGCACCCAGAATCTTTTGAGAGGAAAGAAGGTGCTTTAAAGGTATAGTGCAGGGGTAGGCAACATAAGGCCCGGGGGCCAGATGCAGCCCAAACGCCTGCTCATCTGGCCCGCGGACATTCCCGGAATCAGCCTCTTTTTACATTAGTAGAATGTGTCCTTTTATTTAAAATGCCTCTCTGGGTTATTTGTGGGGCCTGCCTGGTGTTTTTACATGAGTAGAATGTGTGCTTTTATTTAATATGCATCTCTGGGTTATTTGTGGGGCATAGGAATTTGTTCATTTTTTATTTTATTTTTTGTTTTCAAAATATAGTCCAGCCTCCACATGGTCTGAGGGACAGTGGACCAGCCCACGGCTGAAAAAGGTTGCTCAACCCTGGTATAGTGTGTGTATATACAGGTGGTGAGGGTGATATCTGAATCTCTCAACCTTCACTTTTTGAAGGCAGCCATGAGGGGCTCCAAATTTTTATTGGAGCCGTGGCACTAAATAAATGCTTGTCTCTTCCCCACCCCATCTGTGCCGTTTTAGGGAACTAAATTTCACCTTTCCCAAAACTGCTATGAGGTCTCTAACAGAAGGAAGAAAATGCAGGCACAATACAGATAGACACTTTCAATTTCTGAGGGGCTCGTAGCAACTGGGGAACAATTTAGATCTAAAAAATGGAAGCGGGTAAAAAGGGTTACACATGCACCACACCCTCCCAGTACTACT
Source organism: Podarcis cretensis (assembly GCF_951804945.1). Classification (NCBI taxonomy): domain Eukaryota; kingdom Metazoa; phylum Chordata; class Lepidosauria; order Squamata; family Lacertidae; genus Podarcis; species Podarcis cretensis. Next base: position 20,139,281 of record NC_137175.1, read on the forward strand.
ACTATTCTGATAAAAAATTGCATTCCCAAATCCTGCTTTTAACTAAGAATGAAAATATTTGGAGATCTGACCATGGGTCTACCACTTCACAACTGTTTCAACTCTGAGTACAATCCTAATGCTATTGCTGATGGCAAAGTGTTCCTATTTGTATTTTTCCTGAAGTGTAGTTTTTTTAAAACTTGGTGAGCCAGTGTGGTGTAGTGGTTAGATCACTGGACTACAAACTGGGAGGTAAAGGTAAAGGGATCCCTGACCATTAGGTCCAGTCGTGGCCGACTCTGGGGTTGCGGCGCTCATCTCGCTTTACTGGCCGAGGGAGCCGGCGTACAGCTTCCGGGTCATGTGGCCAGCATGACTAAGCCGCTTCTGGTGAACCAGAGCAGCGCACAGAAGCGCCATTTACCTTCCCGCCGGAGCGGTACCTATTTATCTACTTGCACTTGGACGTGCTTTTGAACTGCTAGGTTGGCAGGAGCTGGGACCGAGCAACGGGAGCTCACCCTGTCGCGGGGATTCGAACCGCTGACCTTCTGATCGACAAGTCCTAGGCTCTGGTTTAACCCACAGCGCCACCCGTGTCCCTATACAAACTGGGAGACCAGGGTTTAAATCCCCACTCAGCCATGAAGCTTGCTTATTGACCTTGGGCCAGTCACAATGTCTCAGCCAAGCATACCTCACAGGATTGTGGTGAGGATAAAATGGAGAGGGAGGAGAATCATGTATGCCAACTTGAGCTCCTTGGAGGAAAGATGAGCTATATAATATTAATTTGGTGAATGAGGTTACACAGAAGGGCACTACAGCATCCCACATTGTATGTGCTCAACCTTGCAGTCCAATTGCTCCCAGCACTGCAGCTTAAACCTTTCAATAGCCTTGAAGGAGCTGTTTTGTGACAACGAAAAAGAATTTCCTTCCCTCCCTTTGCTTTCCCTTCCTTCTCCCCACAAATCTTTATGCGTTATCTACTGTTAACACATATTACAAATCCTCTGCTCCAATATGCTCACAAAACCATGCTAAAATCAATAGATCACCATCAAATCACCAAATGACAATAAAATACATGTTTAAAGGATCTGTTAGTTTTAGGCTACAGGTGAAAACCATTTTGTTTAAGTCAAGCTTTTGACAGCTACAGCGTGGGTAGAAACGCTGCTGTTTTTGCAGTGTGTTTCATTATTATACACACAGAAAGCTCGATTTTAATATTTTTAATCTTGTACACCTCATTGTGTATAGAAAGGTGGTGAATATATTTTAATAATAGTAAGCCAATATTTCAAAAAATTATTCAGCATTGCGTGCTGCTAGAGGTCACAGTTTGCTTATCTTGTTACGAACCCCTTTCTTTACTTACTTTGAAGCAACTTTCCCTGTTTTCCTCTGTCAAATTCTGGAGGACCTGCTGTCCCTGATTGAAATCTATCAAGGGCCTTGGAGGAAGTGGACAGCAAAGCCTGATGGTGATGTTATGACACAGAGGGCAAGATTTCCTTAATTCTAACCTTTGACCCTGCTGGACTCAAAGGCACAGGCCTGCAGGGTGAGGCCTGTACCTGAACACCTGTCTGGCATGAGCTTTAGGAGACAGGAGGCATGCAAGGATTACTTAATCACCAGGCAGGTAGATGCAAGCAATGTCTTGCAGAAGTGTCTCTTCTGGACATATTTTGGGACTTAGTGATAACTCACAACTGCTTTGCTAATAACATTTTTGTTTTGCCATACTTGTTCTCTGTCTTACAAAGGTCCTGCAAGACTCATATGGCACTAAAGATGATACTACTGTATATATTTTCACTGGATCCACCCCCATTTTGTTCCAGAGGTTTATGTAACCTAGTTCCACCAGCGAGACCAGACTATTTGTCATCTAACTTGGATGGGTTCCTACCACAACTCAGGGGTGGCGAACCTTTGATCCTCCAGATGTTATTGGACTAGAGTTTCCACTAGCCTTGACTACTGGCCATTCTAGATGGGGGGTGATGGCAGTTGTAGTTCAGCCAAAGTTTCCCTCTTCCTGGTCTGCTTGTTTTCTGCTATGCTTTAGGGTGGCCAGTTACAAAAGGGGACAAGGATCCTCTACTAGTGGTGCAGAAGAGAGAATTTCAGCAGCTGTAGCTTACCTACCAACCAACATCTGACACAATTCACTCTTCTCTTTCAAGATATGGCTTCAGCTAGCATGTCACCTAAAGTTTGAGGCTGGACTTCAGTGATGTACTAAAATACATACATTCCGTATTTCATCCCGCCAGACAGAACAATCTTCCCTGCTGCACACTGTTATGGGGGGGTTCTCCCAACCCCCTAGGCCTTTTGAGGGGGGAGGACTGGGAAGCCCCACTGCACAAGCTGAAGTCCAAGCATAAGTCTTCTGCTGATGGTGTTCATTAGGTGAATACCACTCTAAACCTTTAATGACACTTGAACAATAAACACGCTCAGCCTGTGGACCTGATCCTCTACAACCCCATTCATTCGAGTGAACAAACCATTCACCTCCACTCATTCCATCCTATCCAGACTGAGTCTTGGTTTGCTCGCTGTCATCCTACCATCTCAAAGCATTGATTCTGGGCACCTACAACCTCACCTGCTTCTGACGAAAAAGAGAAAGAAAGCTGGGTGCCAGCCATGTGCAAGTGATGCGTCTGACCAAATCTGTGGATGACTTCTCTCAAAGGCTTAAATAGATCATGCGTAAATGTGGAGTTGCCCGTATGTGAAATAAGCTTTGCCATGGTGAACTGAAATGCGTTCAGTGTGCTCAGAGGGACATGTTTGAGCCTAATACATCCCCAACCATAATCAATAGGCAGAGACTGTGTTATCAAAGTCACTTACTTATCTGCCTAAAATGGGCATGTGTGGACAAGATCCACGATACAAAAGAAACAGCATGTATTCTGGGTTTATTTCCAGTCATGGGCTAGCCAACAAGGTGTAGAAGTTATGGACTGAACCACTGGTTCAGAATGGCCTCTTGACTCTGATGATAATGATCAGGTGTCCACAAAGGGGTATTTAATAGAGTTAGGCAAACAGCTCCCTGACAACATGTTTGGACATGATTTAATTTCTAGAGAAAATAAACTTCTGTCCTGCAGCCATCATGAGAAAGACAGGCTTGCCTGTATTGCAATATCTGAAGTAAGCTTTGTCATGATAAAGCTGAAATGTGTTCAATGTGCTCAGAGGAAAGAACTTTTTCAAGGTATTCAACCCGGAAAAATGTTTCCTTTTTTTAATGACAACCAATCCGTCTAGATTCAAGATAAAGTGACAATGCCTTGAGAAATGGCTTTTGATGTGCCCAGCCTGCATGTTAAATCAGGTCCATTCCTCGCCACAACCCTCCATCCCACTTCCTTTTAAAATAAAATTTTTAAATCCTGCATTCAGCTCCTTCATAAAGGTTGTCTCTGGTTAGATGGAGCAGCAAAACCTTAAGATATCACATCATAATACTTCCATGTGAAAATGCATACAGAAGATTCTGTATAGAACTGAGCTGGTAATTACACAAAATGAATGTGTTACACTAGGTTTTGTTGAATACAGTACATCTGTGCTGAGGGAGGAAAGAGCTTGTATTCAGTTCACATCCCCAATCCCTGAGGTAAAAAGGTAAAGGACCCCTGGATGGTTAAGTCCAGTCAAAGGCGACTATGGGGTTGGAGCACTCATCTTGCTTTCAGGCTGAGGGGGCCAGCATTTGTCCACAGACAGTTTTCCGGGTCATGTGGCCAGTGCGACTAAACTGCTACTGGTGCAATGGAACACAGTGATAGAAGCCAGAGCATACGGAAACGCCGTTTACCTTCCCGCCGCAGTGGTACCTATTTATCTACTTGCATTGGTATGTTTTCGAACTGCTAGGTTGGCAGAAGCTGGGAAAGAACAACGGGAGCTCATCCCGTAGCGCGGATTTGAACCACTGACCTTCCGATCAGCAAGCCCAAGAGGCTCAGTGGTTTAGACCACAGCCCCACCCACTCCCTGCCAATCCCTGCACAGAGGCTTGGTGTTACTGAATGCAATCTGACCAACCCCGGCTTGTGCTACATGGAAAAGGCCACAGGTTCAATCCCCAGCATTACCAGGTAGAGTTGTTGTTGTTGTTGTTGTTGTTGTTGTTGTTGTTGTTGTTGTTGTTGTTGTTAAATGTATTACCTGCCCTTCACCAGCTGGTCCCAGCAATGTAAGATTCAGGATCAAAAATAGTTAAAGAAAGGAGATTCCAACTAAACATTAGGAAGAACTTTCTGACTATGAAGAGCTGTTCAACAGTGGAACGGACTACCTCAGAAGGTGGTGGACTCTCGTATGCAACAACAGCAGCAAGAATACTTATCGCAAAGTATTGGAAGATATAAGATTTGCCCACCCTGGAAGAATGGCAGATGCAAGTGATAGACTATATGGAGATGGCAGAAATGACTGGCAGAATCCGAGACCTGGGAGAAGAGTCGGTGGAAGAGGACTGGAAGAAATTTAAAGACTACCTGCAGAAACATTGTAAAATGTCTGAATGTTAAAATGATGTTGGGCTTAAAGAGAATATGGCATTAGTGATCTAGTCAAAAGGAGTATGAAAAAATTCTTAAAAAGAAAAGGGGGGAAAAGATTAGAGTAATATTATGTCAAATTTAAACAAAATGGCACAAGGGTTTAAGTTATTAAAAATGGTTAAAATTTGAGAATGAGAAGAGAAGGAAAATTGGAGACATAATAGGTTGAAATATATAACTATAAACGAGGTTTGAAAGAGGGTTAGAATTTGCTGAATTTGATTGTGTGAAGGGGAACACAAAGAAGGGAGATGTGAGGAAGTCAAGAAAGAAGGTTATATAGATAATAAGTTAAAAAAATGGATTTTCTCTTGTTTATGTTTTTATTGTGTTTTTTTCTGTTTCTTTATGATGTACTTTTTCTTTTTGTTGTTTCTATTATATAAAATCTTAATAAATATCTTAAAAAAAAGAAGAAGAAGGTGGTGGACTCTCTTTCATTGGAGCTTTAATATGTACAGTGGTACCTCGGGTTAAGAACTTAATTCGTTCTGGAGGTCCGTTCTTAACCTGAAACTGTTCTTAACATGAGGTACCACTTTAGCTAATGGGGCCTCCCACTGCCACCGCACGATTTTTGTTCTCATCCTGAAGCAAAGTTCTTAACCCAAGGTACTACTTCTGGGTTAGCGGAGTCTGTAACCTGAAGTGTCTGTAACCCGAGGTACCACTGTATAACCATCTGTCAGGGATTCTTCAGCTGTGATTCCTGCATTACAGGAGGACAGAGCAGCAGATGACCCTTGGGATTCTATGTAAGAGGCAGTATCAGAGCTGGAGGACAAGGCAAAGATATTCGCAGTGTGAAACAGTAAGTGGTGTGGCCTGGAGGAAGAGTATTGAGGCATATACAATATTGAGGTATACAGTGGTACCTCGGGTTACATACTCTTCAGGTTACATACGCTTCAGGTTACAGACTCCGCCAACCCAGAAATAGTACCTTGGGTTAAGAACTTTGCTTCAGGATGAGAACAGAAATCGCATGGGGAGGCAGCGGGAGGCCCCATTAGCTAAAGTGGTGCTTCAGGTTAAGAACAGTTTCAGGTTAAGAACGGACCTCCGGAACGAATTAAGTACGTAACCAGAGGTACCACTGTATAAAGTGTCCTGGAGGGCCACATCTGGCTCCGGGCCTGAGGGAACCTGTTGCCCATAATATGTTATTGAACTACAGCTGTCATCCCTGACCACTGGCCAAGTTGACTGGGGCAGATGGGACCTGGAGTCCAACATTAACTGCAAGCGCCCTCCCTGCCCCCACCGCTGCACACCAACTGGTGGCTGGTATCCACTCCTCTGCAATGCAATCCAGGGATATATGGGGGGGAGGGGATACTGGGATACGTTTCCATACTATGAAAAGAAAAAACGGCAGATCTCTGGAAAAAAAAGAACAGTTTAAAAACTGTTAATTAGGCGTGTCGTGTTGTCTCTTCTCAAATATTTCTGGCACATGGTTCCTCTGTCTGCCACTCGTGGCAATTGCCATGCCCTATTTGTGAGCTTCCCAGAGGCACTTGGCAGGGAGACAGAGAACGCTAGACTGGATGAAACATTGGTCTGATCCAGCAAGGTAATTATGTACGTTGGAGGGCAGCCTGTTTTAAAGCAGTTTCTTTCAACTAGAAAAAGGAAAAAGAAAGAAAACCACTATCCAGCTATATTTGATTTAATATATATATTTTTTTACGGAGGTTTTGCACAATCAAAACACACCGCAAACACAGAATTTCCCTTCTGGCCCTGAGCATCACTCCTTCCACTACTTCATTTCAGAACTGTGGGGCCAGCCTGATAGCAGCTTTAAAGCAGGGGCGGCAAACCTTTTTTTAAAAAATCCTGAGAGCCACATTCCAAAGTGTGCAACCTTCTGGGGTCATGTGTCAGAAGTGGGGGGGGAGGGATCAGAGGGAAAAAAGGATGCGGAGCAATAGATGTGACCGGGACTGGCCCACCCATGAGGCAAGATGAAGTGACTGCCTCAGGCAGCAGGATCCATAGGAGCTGCAGATCCAACCTCCAAGGAATGCTCTACAGAAGGTGCTGCTGGTCTCCTCCCACCCCTAGGGAGGAAATGGTGGACCCTCTAGGGCAGTGTTTCTCAATCTGAGGGTCCCCAGATGTTGTTGGACTACAACTCCCATCATTCCTAGCCAGCATGACCAGTGGTCAGGGATGATGGGAGTTGTAGACCAACAACATCTGGGGACCCACAGGTTGAGAACTGCTGCTCTAGGGTCTCTTGAGCTCTGCCTAGTGTGATTCAGAGTGGACCAATTCCCCCCCCCCCGGCTCCTGTGAGGGCCTTTGATTCCCACTTGAACCATTGGGTAAGGCTGATTTGGTTCCCCCTCTTGTTCCCAATGTAGATATTTATTTCCCCTTTGTTCCTGATGTAGATCTACATCATCCCTTCTTTTTTGTGGTTTGCCTCAGGTGCCTAAACGTCTTGTGCCAGCCCTGGATGTGACTCTTATCTTTGTACAGTAGACCACATGCCAACCATTTGAACTTTCTACACAGACACCCCCATCCATCAACAAGAATTATCGCAGTTCAAGGACACATTCCAGACAGCTGAGGAGGAGGACGGCATGGATTAGGACTGGTTGGGGTGTGACCCCTGGGTAGATAGATTCCTGGGGGCCAAATGGGTAGATTCCTGAGGGCCTTGGAGAGTTGCATTCAGTCCCTGCATCTCAAGTTCCCCACCACTGCCTTAAATAAAATCCCACAGAAAGGAACAGAGCAGTCAGGAGGATGCTGTCTCTCTTTCAGTCTTGCAGACATTATTAGGCTATTATGAAGACAAAAGAAGATAAGGCACCCTGAATGTTTTGGATGAAAGATCAGAGCGGCCACTTATGCAACACTAAAGAAAGAGAGGACAGACTTGCACATTGTTTGCATAGGCAAAGTCCTATGTATAGATGCAAATTTATCAGTTCTATCTAGTATTAGTCCTACTCAGAGTAGGCCCACTGAAATTAGTAGGTATGATTAACTTAGCTCCATTCATAGCAGTGGGTCTGAATAAACCTTAGTTGAAAAAAAGCCCAGTGGCTAGAATTACAATGGAAATGCAAGGCATCTCACCATAGCAGGAAAGACTGTGACCAGGAGACAGCTTGGTCTGCTACCCAGGTGTGAACTGTTGATGGGCAACTTGAAGGCCCCTCCTGCTCTCCCTCCTTGGGGTCCTCTGTCTGTGGACCAGGCAGCTCTTCAAAAAGCACAACTTCCTGTGTGAAGTAGGGCACTTGGCCACCCTAGGAAAGATAGAATGCAAAAGTGATAATAAATTTGGGGGGGGGGGGGACAGAAGAATGAATATTTCACGGCGGTGATTTAAGTTCCTTCTTTATAATTTTCTCACGTCGCTGCGATTTTCCAAAAGGCGCTATCACTTTATGGCAGGTGGAGATAAATTTCTCACCCCTATTTCTTCTGCTACATGTCCTTTATTAAGTATATTTATATCCTTTCTCCTCCTGTCGTGGAACTCAGGGCACCATAAATAAGTTCCCCCAGGTAGGCTTCTCGTGCAGTTCTGAACCCGCTTAGCTTCATCAAGGTGCTTGCACCATACATCCTCAAACCATAAAAGACCTTCCCTTTTCTCTTGTGCCTAAGTCCTTCCTGGTGCACTGATTAAATTGTGATGCTATGCACATTTTCATGGGAGTAAGGCTCTTTGGTCAGATGAGTCTAGCTATTGAGTAACCTGAACAAGTTTATAGCAGTAGATACATTTGTAGCTTTCCAGTGCTGAAGAATTAACCTTTTGCTCGCTAATATTGCCCACACTGAAATGGCTTAACAAATTTAAATAGGTATAGCATCTTCTTGTCCTAAATATATTCAATGGGGTTCTTCATTCAGTCATACGTACACATTGTCTAGCAGCAGCACAGGCCCAGAATATATTGGGAAATATTTCCCCTGTGCCTTTAAACTTGATTCTATTCATGTGTACATAGAAAAAGTCCTGCTGTGTTAAATAATGCTTTCTCCCAGATAGGTAGGCATAGAATTGCAGCCTTACAGCACAATCCCAGTGGAGTCTATTCAGATGTAAGTCCCAGTGAGGTTTACTCCCGGCTAAAAGTGCATGTCTGCCGACGAAGGTCTGTATAGTTAAAGCTATGGTTTTCCAGTAGTAATGTATGGAAGTGAGAGCTGGACTATAAAGAAGGCTGATCGCCGAAGAATTGATGCTTTTGAATTATGGTGCTGGAGGAGACTCTTGAGAGTCCCATGGACTGCAAGAAGATCAAACCTATCCATTCTGAAGGAAATCAGCCCTGAGTGCTCACTGGAAGGACAGATCCTGAAGCTGAGGCTCCAATACTTTGGCCACCTCATGAGAAAAGAAGACTCCCTGGAAAAGACTCTGATGTTGGGAAAGATGGAGGGCACAAGGAGAAGGGGACGACAGAGGATGAGATGGTTGGACAGTGTTCTTGAAGCTACCAGCATGAGTTTGACCAAACTGCGGGAGGCAGTGGAAGACAGGAGTGCCTGGCGTGCTCTGGTCCATGGGGTCATGAAGAGTCAGACATGACTAAACGACTAAACAACAACAACAAAAGTGCATGTAGCAACTTTCCCCAACATGGCAACCATGCTGTCCAGATGTTTTGGACTTCAAACTAAAACAGCCCCAGCCAGCACTGAGTGATGGGAATTGTAGTCCAGAGCATTTGAAGAACATGAGGCTGGGGAAGCCGGCTATACAACAGGAGTAGAGAAACTGTGACCCTCCAGATGCCATTGGAGCCCAACTTCTATCTGCTCTAGTCACCATGGCCAGTGGTCGCAAGGATGATGGGAGTTGGAGTCCAACAGTATCAGGAGGCTCACGTGTTCCTCCACCTTGTTTTAATGTAGCATTAATGTCTTCACCTTAATGTCTTCAGGTGAAGCCTCACTCTGCAGGTGCAAAGTGTAACCAAGGCTGTGCCTTCCAGTTTGTAGAACAGCCTTCCTGATGATGCCCACTGAGTAGGGACGGGGGGATAAAGTCAATTCAGTTGGCCTTTAAGGGTGAACCTAAGTATTCTGCACTTTCCTAAACCATCTGAGAACTGAAACGCAGCCATCCTTCAAAATTTACACTTCTCTGAATTTTGCCCTATGGTTTTCCAGTCAAGTAACGTGTACAAAACTGTACATACTGGGGTAAAATGTGCATTAAAATACTCTTTACAAAAATGTGTCTAAGGCTACAATCCTGTTTCCATTTACTTGAGAATGAGCCCCACTGAACTCAGTGGGACTTGCTTCTGAGTAGACTAGACGTGCGTAGGCTTGCATTGTAATAAATTCTGGAAAAGATAAATAAATAGGGGCTGAGAAAATGAGACAATTTTGAAAAATAAATTTTGCTTTACTGCTTCGTTCTATTGATAGATATGGCATTCCCAGACATGGTAGGTAAGATAGCCAACAAGTCCTGTCTCTAATGAGGAGGCTATATGTCTTCCTCCCTTTCTTTTTAAGTGACTTATCTCTTCTTATTTTTTTAAAAAAATGCTTTAATGGTTTATTCTTGTGAAGCAAACCTGTAGGGCTGTCCACCAGTTGCAGAATTTTTAACTGATCCATGCTCATTTTAACTAGTTAACTGATTAAACATTTGATTCTCTTCCCATTAATTTACAGTGCCAAAGCCCCAACACCAATTCCTGTTTGGACAGATTGAAAGATGTGTGTGATTGGTTGCTTCCGACTTGCTAAACAAAAAGTTATTGCTTATTCTTCGAAGGGAAAGCTAACTTAATACTTTTATTCCAGTAACACACTGGAACCTAAATAGCATCAATAAAACAAAGAACAAACAACCCCAAGTGTGCTCTTAAATTGCTCTGCCAGATTCATCAGTTAAGCTTTGGTTGGTTCATCTATTGATTAAATGTGGTAGCCCTACAAACAAGCTGTTGTGAATTCATCATTTCCCCTACCAAATGGCCAGCAGCCTGGAAACTCCATTCCTCATTGTTGTCTCTGTGGGTGTGAAAGAGCCGGGAGGAAATTTTGGCCATCTCACCTGCCCTGTCTGGGAATGCTGTTGGCACATGGCAATGTTCCGCAGTTTTCTGTGCATCAGATAACTTGTTTCAAATTGACACATTCCCTGTCACTCAAAGGGTTTCTGAAAAGGACCACTGAGAGGGAAGCCTGAGAAGGACGGGTGACCCCCCCCCCCAAGGGAGAGAAGCTTGAACCGCAGTTATCAATCAAACCAGGACCACATAGCACCTTGGGGAGGTGGGAATCTGCTTCTTTTTCAACACCTACTTAATGCTCTTTAGGCTGCCTCTCTCTCAGCAGACATTAGCTCATGCTGACTCTTGCAGCAGCTTATATTGCTATGTTCCAACTCTTACACCCATTCAGCAATGTATGCCTTCAGATTTCCCATCAGTACAAGGAAATTTTCCCACACACTTACCAAGCTAACTTACATTTGCACCAGGCCCTAGACAGCAACACAACTGCCTTCATGCCTTCTTCCTTGGAGAAGGAACAATGGCCTTGCTGAAGAGTTTAACTTGTGCTTTTCCTTCTTTCTTTCTTTCTTTCTTTCTTTCTTTCTTTCTTTCTTTCTTTCTTTCTTTCTTTATTTCGGTAAAGGGACCCCTGACCATTAGGTCCAGTCATGACCGACTCTGAGGTTGCGGCGCTCATCTCGCTTTATTGGCCGAGGGAGCCAGCGTACAGCTTCCGGGTCATGTGGCCAGCAGGACTAAGCCACTTCTGGTGAACCAGAGCAGCGCACGGAAACACCGTTTACCTTCCCACCAGAGTAGTACCTATTTATCTACTTGCACTTTGATGTGCTTTTGAACTACTAGGTTGGCAGGAGCAGGGACCGAGCAACGGGAGCTCACCCCAGCGCGGGGATTCGAACCGCCGACCTTCTGATCAGCAAGTCCTAGGCTCTGTGGTTTAACCCACAGCGCCACCCATGGCCCTTCTTTCTTATTAGACACTGCATATTTTAGTTCTGGAGAGGATGAGAACACACTCCCGAAACACCAACAATTAAATTTCCATTTGGTCAAGGATACCCCAAATTGTGGGGCATTGCTGCGGAATGAGGGCAGCAGCCTTCCTAATGTTTGCTCAGGTAAATGCTCCTCTGCTAGAGTGACAGTGGCTGCCCACACACCATACATTTGAAGCACAATTAAAGCACATGACTTCCCCTCCCCAAAGAATCCTGGGAACCTGTACTAGGGTGCTGGCCAATTGTAGCTCGGTGGGGGGGGTGGTAAACTACAGTTCCCAGGATTATTTGTTGGAAGCCAACTTGGCGAAGGCTGATGTAGTAGTGGCTCTCCAGAGTTTCAGCTGTGGGTCTTTCTCAGTTCCAGTTGGAGACACCAGAGGCAGAACTTGGAACCTCTTGCATATAAACCTGTTTTCTACCCCTGAGCTGCAGGCTGTTCCTATGAATGATATAAGAGCGTATGGCTCAGTTGGTAGAGCATGAGACTCTTAATCTCAAGGTTGTGGGTTTGAGCCCCAAGTTGGGCAAAATATTCCTGTTTTGCAAGGGGTTGGGCTGGATGACCAACTCTACAATTCTATGATTCTATTCCATGAAAATGTTAATTCCATCTCTCTCTCTCTCTCTCTCTCTCTCTCTCTCTCTCTCTGTGTGTGTGTGTGTGTGTGTGTGTGTGTTTGTGTGTCCTTCCTTTTGTGGTGGGGGAAAGAGACCAGTATTTTTGCTGTTCATAAAATAAAAAGAGAACACTGTAATGTCAGTCCTTTTCCTGATTCCACCCCCTTGTTCTATTGCCTTGTGCTCTACTCTAAACTGGCACACTGACCAGCCAGCTGCCTACCAGTGCTTTAAAGATGTGTGGCAATAAACTGTAGATTTCCTCCACCACCACCTGAACGCTTGCAGTGAAACAAAGCACAGAAGAACAGGACTCTTACCTAGACATCATATTTTAACTTGCTTACTAATGAAATTAGGAAAAATATGAAGTCTGCCTTAACAAAAGCCACGTATGTAAGCACAGTCTCCAATGAATTTCTCCATCCAGAGTGACATGCAAAATATTAAACCTTGAAAACAAGGGATCTTTTGTCAAAATACAGAGGCTCAGCCACACCATCTGTTATCTGGCTCCTGTCAGCTGATGAATTCCAGCACAGCTCACCAGGAGAGCTTGCTCCATGTGGCACTATTCCTGTACTGATAGCCGGTCGCTCAGTTCCTTTATGGATATGATTCACAAAAGATTCAAGGAATGACCTCAGTTAACTAGTCTTCTTTTGGCTCACCAGTGGGAAAGAGGCCAGTGTTCTTCAGATGTGAGTTTCCAGGTGGTATAGGACTTCTTCTTCTTTGGCGTAGCTGAGCAAGATTGTCTTCCATGAACACTGTCTTAACAGTGCATCTGTAAGTGACTGTGGAGGCCAATTCTGGATCCATACGTCCTTCTACAGTGGGGATATAGGTTTCTGGGCAGGAGTTGATCACAGTGAGGGTTTGCCAAATGTACCTTCCTCTTAGCACATTTCTCCCTTTCATCCTGAGTTTGAGCATCTTCAAAGTCCATGACACCTTTGGTAAAGACTGTTCTACAATTGGAGCACTTGCAGCCCAGTGTTTACACTACATTTTTTAGATTTGCCTTGAGAAAGTCTTTAAACCTCTTTTATTGACCACCAGCATTACGCTTTCCGTTTTTAAGTTTGGAATAGAGTAGTTGCTCTGGAAGACGATAATCAGGCATCCAAACAACATGACCAGTCCAACAAAGTTGTTGTTGAAGAATCATTGCTTCAACACTGGTGATCTTTGCTTCTTCCAGTACACTGACATTAGTTTGTCTGTCTTCCCAAGTAATGTGTAAAAAATTTTCAGAGATACCATTGGCAGAATCTTTCAAGGAGTTGGAGATGGTGTTTTTATGTAGTCTGTGTTTCACGAGCATACAGTAAGTTTGGTAGTACAATAGCTCTGTAAACAAGCATTGTGGTTTCCCTGTGAATGTCCCAGTCCTCAAACACTCTGTACTTCAATTGGGGGAAAGCTGCACTCGCAGAGTTCAAGCAGTGCTGGATCTCTGCATCAATGTTGGCCCTTGTGGTAAGATAACTGCCAAGGCAGGAGAAGTGATCAACACTTTCCAATGTTACATCATTAAGCTGGATTGTATAGGACTACAGCTCCCATCAACCCCAGCCAGCTTAGCCAATGGTCAGGGAGGATGGGAGTTTTAGTTCAACAACATGCAGGGATGCTAGACTGTAAAACGCTAGAATAGACAACAGTGGGTGAGAAGCATCAATAGTTTGACTATGTAATGCAGCTTTATATGTGAATTTGGTCAGTAATATTTCAAATAAGCCCACGTACGACAGTTACTGAACAAGTCACCATAAAAGGGGACTTGTATTTATATCTAAAAACCAAAATTAAGAAATACACATATAATGTAGGGTTGCGCCATAAGTCCTGCAAACTTGTTTAAAAATAGCTCAATAACTTCTTTTTTTTAGATTTTGCAAAAACTAAAAAAACAACACCATAAAACCTCAACAACTTTGCAAAAAAAACCCCAAACAACTCAACAACTTTTGTGTCTGGATTTTCACTTTTGCAATAGGGCAACGCTAATATAATGCAGATAGCACAATTCATCTCACCGTACTTGGCAAGACTGTGGCAAAGTGATCTGCATGCATGTTCAGTCTGCCACCCGGGTGCTAACTCCTGAAGGGCATTTCCAAGGCCTCTCCTGACTTCCCTTCTTAGAATTAACCATCTTACCAACAGTAAACAATCTTTTCTATTATAGTGAGATGTATTGTCTGTCTACTTAAATTATAGCAATTATTTCCAAATTTGCATCCGTACATAAATTAGCATCTGTAAATTTCATCCATATCTGTTTTTTTCTTTTATTTTGTTGTGCCCTCTTCTGTTCCTCTTCTTTTGGGAGATGGCAAAGTGACCACCCTATGCTGCCGCCATATGCAGAAGGGCATATTATTTTTCCCTTTTACTGCTCAGAGGGAGGAAGCTCTGTCCCCAGTGTCTGATGTCTGTCCCTATGTAACTTTTCCCTTCCATCTTCCCTTCCAGGCTTCATGTTTTTCTACCCACCATTCCCATTGGGAGCATGTTAGTTGGTCTGGACTCACAAAGTGCTTTGAAGACATCAGCAAATGAAAACACCCTTGGCGTTAAATGGAGGAGGAGGAGGAGGAGACGACACTCAGCTGAGCCAAACCTATTTTCTTAGAGTTCTCATGTTTGGCTATGTTCTTGTGACTTTTAAACGTGCTAGATGCATGACTGCTACCCACCCACTCACTCACTGCCAATCCTCTTCAAATAGCCATCTATGCTAGTGGCCGTCCCAACATCCTGTGGCAACACATTCCTTCAGTTAATTATACCTGGGTGAAGCAGTTCCTTTCCTTTATGCAAAGCCTCTTGCCAGTTGGTTTCATCAGTTGAATTTTGGTTGCAGCATTTGGTGGGAAACAGAATATAATCTTTTTTTTTTTTAATAAATTTTTTATTAAGAATTTTGTTAATACAATAAAGAAAAAAAGACAGAATAAACAAAGAACAAACAAAGAATAAAGCAGATATAAAGTTATACATCTTGTAATAACCATCTTTTCTTCATTTTTTCCCTTTTGGACTTCCTCACGTCTCTCGCTCCTACTTTCCAAGTTAATAAAACTTTAGCCAGCAACATATCACCTTATTTTCATTCTTCTTGTACAGAATTCCAATATTTTATCCATAACTTTGAATATTTTTGTCAAAATCCTGAATACCTAGTTTTAACATGATAATCATTTAAAATTTATCTTTCTCATGAAATTCACTCATTCTCATATTCTTTTCAGCTAACTTTATGGTGCCCTGTTGTTTTCAAATCTCTCATCCTTCTTAACACTCATATAATTTACAGTGTTTTTGAAGATAATCCTTAAATTTCTTCCAATCCTCCTCCACTGCTTCTTCTCCCAGGTCTCGGATTCTGCCGGTCATTTCTGCTAACTCCATGTAGTCCATCAATTGCATCTGCCATTCTTCCAGCGTGGGCAAATCTTGAGTTTTCCAATGTTTAGCGACAAATATCCTTGCTGCTGTTGTTGCATACATAAATAATGTTTGGTCCTTCTTTAACACCCTCTGGCCAACAATGCCCAAAAGGAAGGCCTCTGGTTTCTTAGGAAAGGTATACTTAAATACCTTTTTCAGCTCATTATATATCATTTCCCAGAAGGCCTTAACCCTAGGGCAAGTCCACCAGAGGTGAAAGAATGTTCCTTCAGTTTCCTTACATTTCCAACACTTGTTATCTGGCAGGTGATATATTTTGGCTAGCTTGACTGGGGTCATGTACCACCTATATATCATTTTCATAATATTTTCTTTCAAGGCATTACATGCCGTAAACTTCATACCGGTAGTCCATAACTTTTCCCAGTCAGCAAACATAATATTATACCCAATGTCCTGTGCCCATTTTATCATAGCTGATTTAACCGTTTCATCCTGTGTATTCCACCTCAGCAGCAAGTTATACATTCTTGAAAGTAATTTAGTCTTAGGTTCTAACAGTTCTGTTTCCAATTTCGATTTTTCCACTTGGAATCCTAACTTTTTATCCAATTTAAAAGCCTCTTTAATCTGAGCATAATGTAACCAGTCTCGCACTTTATCTTTGAGTTTCTCCATACTCTGCAATCTCCAATTGTCTCCATCTCTTTCTAATATTTCCCAATATTTCGGCCATTTGACCTCCATATTGGGTCTTTTCACAGCCTTAGCTTCCATAGGTGATAACCACCTTGGGGTCTTGTTTTCTAATAAGTCTTTATATTTTATCCAGACATTAAACACTGCTTTCCTTACAATATGGTTCTTGAAATTCTTGTGAATCTTAACCTTGTCATACCACAGATACGCATGCCATCCAAAAGCATTGTTAAATCCTTCCAAGTCTAAAACATCAGTGTTTTCAAGAAGCAGCCAATCTTTCAACCAGCAAAAAGCTGCTGATTCATAATACAACCTTAAGTCTGGCAGGGCAAACCCCCCTCTTTCTTTAGCATCAGTTAATATTTTAAACTTAATTCTGGGCTTTTTGCCCTGCCAGACAAATTTAGAGATATCTCTTTGCCACCTCCCGAAACACTCCATTTTATCCACAATCTGTAAAGTCTGAAAAAGAAACAACATCCTTGGCAATACGTTCATTTTTATAGCAGCAATTTGGCCCAACAAGGAAAGTTTCAGTCTTGACCAACTTTCTAAATCCCTCTTAATTTCTGACCAACACTTTTCATAATTGTCCTTAAATAAATTCAGATTCTTTGCTGTTATGTTCACCCCTAGATATTTTACTTTTTTAACCACGTTTAACTCTGTCTCTTTCTGAAATCTTTCTGACTCTGAAGCTGTCAATTTCCCCCCCAATACCTTAGTTTTTTGTTTATTTAGTTTAAATCCCGCCACCCGACCAAACTCTTGAATCAGTTTGTAAAGCCCTTTTCGTACTAGATTCTGGCTCCTGTAGGGTCAAAACTAGGTCATCTGCAAAAGCCTTAAGTTTGTACTGACCTGAATTCCTTCCACCAACCGGTCCCCTCTAATCATATTCAAGAGCACTTCCAGGACCGAGATAAATAACAGAGGGGAAATAGGGCAACCTTGTCGTGTTCCTTTTTCAATTTTAAACTCTTCTGTCACCACATTATTAACTATCAATTTAGCCTTTTGTTCTGAATAGATTGCATCTATCCCATTTTCAAATCCCCGTCCCACTCCCATCCCTTCCAAGTTTTTCTTCATAAACTTCCAAGAAACGTTGTCAAAGGCCTTCTCCACATCTATAAATATTAATACTGCTCTTGTATTAATATTTGTTTGCAAAAGTTCCAAGATATCAATAATGTTCCTTGTGTTAGCAAACAAATGTCTTCCTGGGAGAAAGCCTGCCTATTCTTTATGGATCACTTCGCTTAAAACCTTTTTAAATCTGTTTGCTAAAATGTCTGCAAAGATTTTGTAATCCACATTTAGAAGGGAAATGGGGCGGTAGTTCTTAAGTTGTGTCTTTTCCAATTCAGATTTAGGTATCAATGTGATGAAAGCTTCTTTCCACGTTTCCGGTGCTTTTCCCCCCTCCATAATCTCATTGCAAACCTCCATTAGTGGATGTATCAAGTAGTCTTTCAATATCTTATAATATTTGGAGGTAAGCCCATCAGGCCCTGGAGATTTGCCCAATTGCATGTTCTGAATGGCAACTTCAATCTCTTGTCGAGTTATTTTACAATTCAGGATTGATCTGTTTTCTTGAGACAACATTGGTAATCCATTCTTTATCAGAAATTGTTCTATCTCAACCTCATTTTGTGGCCCTTGAGTATATAGTTGTTTGAAGTATCTCTGGAAGCACTTCCTAATCTCCACAGGGTTCTGAATATTTCTTCCTTCAATCTCTAGATTAGTGATTGTGTTTAATTTTTGTCTCTTTTTCAACTGCCATGCTAGCAGTTTTCCACATTTATTTGCCGAGTCGAATGATCTTTGTTTCATTAACTTGACTTTCCACTCCACTTCCTGATTTATCAATTTGGAGTATTGTGCTTGGTGAAATTTAATTTCTTTCAAAATCTCCTTTGACTTCGGTTTCAATCTTAACTTCTTCTCACATTCTTTAATTTTCTCCAAAATCTTATCTTTTTTCTCATTTTGTGCTCTTTTCTTTGCAGCGTTCTGTTGTATCAGAAACCCCCTCATAACCGCCTTACTTGCATCCCAGATGATTCTTTTTTCCACAGTGGTGTTCAAATTTATCTCAAAATAGTCCTTCAAAGCTTTTTGGGCCTTTTTGATGATCTCCTGGTCTCTAAACAAATTGTCATTCATCTTCCATCTAAAGGAACCGGTTGGGATTAGTCTCATGTCCATCTTTACAGCGTTATGGTCGGAGCAGGTCTTTGGGCAGATTTCCACCTGTCTCGTCTTAGGTGCCAGACCTCTAGTTATCCACATTTGGTCGATTCTTGTCCATGTCAGTTGGGCTTCAGAAAAGAATGTTCCCTCTCTTCCCAGGGGGTTCTTTGTCCTCCAAATGTCAGTCAAGTCCATATTATCAGTCAGTTCAAAAAAGGTTTCAGGTAGTCTGCCATCTTTTGTCACATTTTGGCTTTGAGACTTGTCCATGTTGGTTGATGCCACCCCGTTCATATCTCCCAGGGAAACAGAATATAATCAAGTCTCTCTGCATATTTCAGAATTATATGAAACTCTTATCATGTCTCCTTAAGCCTTCATTTTTCTAAACTGAAAGCAAAAAAAGGGGGAAGATTCACCCAACTCTCTCGCTGTCTTTTTGGCCTTGCTCTGTGACTCTAAAACATTTTTGTTTTCTATTTTACGTAGATAGGATGATCCAAAATTCCCACACATTATTCCAAATGTGTGTTCACCATAGATTCAGACAATGGAATCATTGGATAGTTGCTCTTTCATTTTCAATCCCTTTATTCATTCCTCACACTTCCAAAAAAGAAAAAGAAAAAACGTTGTGCGAATCCCATCCAGCTAGTTAAATGAGCAAAGAATCGAAACAGTGAAGAAAAAGAAAAACACATGATTGCAATAAACATTGTTTTGCCATTCATGACAGGGCTGAACTTTTTCCACATGTGATTACTCAGATTTTGGGAGAATGGTAAATTGAAATGATATGTAGATGCAGAGTTACCATTAGGTCCACTGATACATCTACTTAGTTT
Source organism: Podarcis cretensis (assembly GCF_951804945.1). NCBI lineage: Eukaryota > Metazoa > Chordata > Lepidosauria > Squamata > Lacertidae > Podarcis > Podarcis cretensis. The sequence continues at coordinate 20,158,672 of NC_137175.1, forward strand.
CTGGAGCTGCAATTTTATGAATACAGTGGTACCTCGGGTTAAGTACTTAATTCATTCCGGAGGTCTGTTCTTAACCTGAAACTGTTCTTAACCTGAAGCACCACTTTAGCTAATGGGGCCTCCTGCTGCTGCCGCGCCGCCGGAGCACAATTTCTGTTCTCATTGTGAAGCAAAGTTCTTAACCCGAGGTACTATTTCTGGGTTAGCGGAGTCTGTAACCTGAAGCGTATGTAACCTGAGGTACCACTGTACTTATATGGGAGGAAGTTTCCCTGAACACAGCGAGACTTACTTCTGAGTAAGTGTGTATAGGATTCTGCTGCCTGCACCTAAAATGTTACATGGTTTAGGCTTTAATCCTATAAATACCTATCTGGGAGTAAGCCCCATCGGGATTTATTTTTCAGTACACATGTATAATATTGCACTACTAGTGGTGGATCTGCTAGAAACTGCAAGGATTTTTCCTTTGGGAAGTAGTACAAACAGTTCCATCAAAACTGGCATGTTTACCAAAAATATCATAGATAACGAATGGGTTTTCTGTATGCGATGATATTTTTGAGTGGTTGAATTGGATCACGTGGGTCATTATTATGAACTTTGCTTTTTATTTTGCACTTAGAAGTGTTACCTATAAGGAAGTTTCCTGCTGTCAAATGTGAGCAAGATCCAAACAGTCCCATGTGCAAAGTGAAAACACATGCTGATTCCCTTCCCCACCCCCTGCTTCAACCCCCTCCCACCCAGAAGGGTCTTCTAATATTCTGTAGTGGTTCTCAGGGAGCATGGGAAGCTGCCTTAGTATACTGAGTAAGACCATTGGTCCATCTAGCTCAGCACTGCTCACACTGACTGGCAACAGTTTTCCAGGATTTTGGACAGGGTTTCTCCATATACCTATTTGGAAATGCTGGGAATTGAACCTGCGGCCTCTTCAAAACAGATGTTCTACCACTGAACTATGACCACTGTCAGAGGGGCGCAAGAGGTCAGCAAGGTAAGACCCCCGTACACAAAAAGAAGCCATGTAGTTCTCTAGATTTCACCCTCAGGGATTAGTACAAACCCAGTACAATTTACCAACCTAGATTCCCAGCATGTCTCAGCGGCATCTACGCTGGCTTGGTCATGTTGACAGAATGGAAGAAGGCGGGATCCCCAAGGAGCTGTCTTCAGACACCAGGCCCACCGGCAGGCCAACTCCATATTACAAATGTTTCCTCCAACCTATCGGATTATCCCCATGATGGGTAAACCCAAATTTATAGGGGGAAAGCATGGAGGCTGATGTTGTTTGAAGGTAATATCATGTGGACAACGCAAATTAAATGGTAGTGAAACAGCTGCAAACACACGGTCAGCTCCAGTGTGTCCTCCTCCACAATATAGCCATCATGACTACTAGTAACAACTGATAGCCTTATCCTCCATGAATTTGCTTAACCCCCTTTTAAAGTTGCCCAGGTTGGTGGTCATCCCTACCAGGACATCTTGTGGCAATGAATACCATAGTTTAGCTATGTGCAGAGGGCTTCTGCTTCTAACACGTGCTTCTGGTCACCAATTCTTTGCCCTGTGGGAAAAGCTGATGATGCATGGGTTAATGACATTAAGGAGATGCAAAATGATAGGTTGAAGTGATTCTTATTATTGCTAATGCGACTGCTACCACAGCGTTAATTTTTTTCAAGCTGCCAGTGTACCTCACAGATATCCCCTGAGTTATGACAGGAAAAGCAAAGGAGTTTACTTGTGAAAGATTTCAAATCCACTTCTTTTTCTCTAAAACCTCACTTGTGTGCCCCAGGTAAAAGCTCTGGAAGGGCTGGCAAATCCCCCAGCGCTTTTGAAACAACACTCAGCTCACCAGTTTCTCTCTGGTTTGCGAGAAGCTCCGCGTTTTGGCCAAACTGCCCGAAAGCAGGGGTGGGTGGGGGAAGGTTTTGGACATTTGGTTTCATCAGAAGTTATGGAGCCAGATGAGGTCACCGCAAAGAGGTCACAGAGGATATGACACAGGAGTGGGATTTGGAGAGAAAAGAGGGGGATGGACGTGGGAACAAGGAGCCATTGTAACAAGACCTTCCAAGTGCAGGCCATAATCAGCTGTGAAAACTGGCAACCGTTCTCTCTGGTGGCCTGCAGACAATGCCGAGTTTCACATGTTCTTAACGTGGGCCTCAGTAAACAGAACGGCAAAAGAGCCGGCAAAGGAGAGTGCGATTAGACGTCTGAGGTCCAGGCAGGTCTCGTCTGCCGGGATCAGGCTGTCTGCCTCCTGGCGCAGGCCTGTATTAACTGATAGCAGGAAACAGGGGTTAAGGGAATGGAGGGGATTCAGGAAAGGGAGACGGCTGTCCTACCAGACTTGGTGGTGCAAATCCATGTTGTCTGATTATATACATAGCGGTATATCTGTGAAGCTACACAGATAATTGGAGTTTTGAGGTATTGGGGCAGGGGGAGAACACCACTCGCTTGTCACCTCTTGGTTGTGAGGGATACAGAGCCCCTCAGGGCTGGCCCTAAACATTTTCCTGTCTGAGGCGAAGGGCAAGATGGCGCCTCTTCTCACTGCATATACAGAAGCCAAGACCGTCCCTGTCATTAGGAAGAGCGAGGCAACCACCTCAGGCAGCTAGTTTAGAGAGTCATGAAGAAGCTGGCAATCATCAGTTATTTAGTTTATCACAGTGGTTTTACTCCCAGAGAAGCAGCAAAAAGCCTGCTGGTATGCATACCCTTCAATATGTCCTGCCAAAAACCAGGAAGCACTCCTGTCCCAGACGCGTCACATGACTTGTGTGAGATCATGGTGGTGTGGAATTATGGTACCCAAAATGGCCACCAAGCTCTCACATGAAAAAATGGGATGTCCCAGTTTTCCAAGGGGAGTTGAGGCATATGGGAATGTTCAACTTCAAGTACCAAAGTTACCTGATTGGCTTTTGGTGCTGTGGGCTTTGCTGTTGTGTGTGTATATGTGTGTATATGTGTGTGTTTGTATATGTGTATATGTGTGCAATTTGCTGTTCCACCACAGGCAGCAGAATGTTTTGGGTCAGGCCTGGCAGAAGCTGGTTGGACTGGCAGTTGAATCTCAGTTCACAATGGTGACAAGGCAACACACCTGAGGGGAGCAGGCTCCTTTAGGGGACATGGAGCAGGTTGTGTGGTATACACAGCTCTATCCTCAGACACCTTGCGGCTGGTCCCCAGCCCACAGCACCTGCTGCTTGAGACAGCCGCCTCACTCTGCCTAATGGTAGAGCTGGCCCTATCATTCCTTGCATGTCTGCTGCAGAGCAATCTCTTGTTTGTTTGTTGCTTGTGTATGTGTGTGTGCGCACGCTTGATTTTAAGGAAACCTATAAGTGGTTTACAAAAATATAAAATATTTTAATAATAAATAAATATTTTAATATTAAATAATTAAAATATAAAATAAAACATTAACATTCTCAATAAAAACAGTTAAATCAGTGTTGAAAAACATTCAAAAGTGCTGGTGAACAGCACTACACCCCTGCGAGGCAGTTGCCTCAGGCGGCAAATCCGGCCTCCCCCCTCCCCACAACCACCTCCTCTGTGCCCACCTGCCACTGCACCTGCCTCCGCCATGCCTGGCTGCCGCCACCTGCTCCTCTTCAGGCTCCTTTTACTACTATGCCACTTTCAGCGTTGAGGAAGAGGAGAAGGAGAGGGGCATTTTCTGTTTTGCCTAAAGCGATAAAATGTCTGGAGCCAGCCCTCATAAGAACTGTAGCTTTAAAAACCAGCACGTATAAATCAGGAGCGCTTCCACTGAGGCCCCTCTCCTCAAAAGCAATCCTCCACTCACCAAATGAAAACAGAACTTTTACTTCAGGGCCTCAGATTTATCCCCGAATGCATTTCCAGCTTCCCTGCCCTCCACCCGCCACTAATTGTCCCCAATGCTGGTCTGTCATTTCCCTCTTTTCCTTCCCAGCTTTCACCCACCAATTAAAGATCAAACACATTTCAGATTTCTATTGATTTTTTTTTTTAAAAAAAAAACATAACAGTATTAAAAATGAATAGCGTAAGCTTGGAGACTCCAGGATACCAATTCCCAAAAGCCAAATTAAAATTTTAACGCAGATTGTCTCCAGATAGTCAGCTGTGCTGACAAAGCATTCTGTTTTGCACTCGCGAGAACAAAGTGGGGAGATGAACACAATTCTTACGCTATACATTGTGTTGTATATGGAAAAGATAACTGTGGAAAGTGTATGATTCTGCAAAAGTTTGTTACAGACAATTTCTTACTTACCAGGAGCAAACAGAAATCTTAACCAATAGAAGAAACCCAGAGTACAATTTGGGAAGATGTTCTCCTACGCAAGTAGAGGATGGGTGGTCATTTATCAAGGATGCTGTTGTTTCAAGCCTCTTCCTTTGAGAGCCAGCTTGGCCTAGATGACCTCCAGCCCTAAAATTCAATGCTCCTATGAAACTCCATTGAAAGGAACAGAACCTACTCAAAAGCACTTATGTGCTGTTACACAGTTCTCATTTACGTCCATGAAACTTGCAGAAAAGAACTTCTCAGGAGATAGTGTCTCCAATGCTAAAAGGATGGTGGGTCTATTTTCTTGTTTGGCCAGCTGGTTTCTTGGCCTGTAGGTTACAGGGATTACTAGAGCTCTGCATGTGAGTTGGCTCCAAATGAACATTTGCTGGAAAAGTGACCGGCCTCCGTATTTTTCCATGTCTCTCTCTCTCTCTCTCTCTCTCTCTCACACACACACACACACACACACCTGAGCATTGGTTTATAGAATCTGAATTGTAATTCACTTATCGCTATCTTTTAGCTGTTTGGTACCGCATCATGTGGTATGTTTGACACATAATTATAACTTTTGATTTTCCTTTTAGTACAATGCATATCCAAACTGTTAAAAGAACAAACCTTATATATTATCTTTACAGTGGTACCTCGGGTTACATACGCTTCAGGTTACAGACTCTGCTAACCCAGAAATAGTACCTCAGGTTAAGAACTTTGCTTCAGGATGAGAACAGAAATTTTGCAGTGGCAGCGGGAGGCCCCATTAGCTAAAGTGGTGCTTCAGGTTAATAACAGTTTCAGGTTAAGATCGAACCTCCGGAATGAATTAAGTTCTTAACCTGAGGTGCCACTGTACTGTGAGGTCCTACCCTTCTGAAGAGAAATGCTTCTGAATACCAGTTGATGGAACCTGCAGGGCAGGGGGCCAGTGTTCTTGTGCCCGCCTCCTGCTTTGTGGGTTTCCTAATCAGCATCTAGTTGGCCACCGTGAATGCTGGATGAGTCACTGGCCTGATCCAGCCGGCTCTTCTGCTCTTCCTCTTGGTTTAAAAACATAGTAGTCCCGCTGGATCAGATCAAAGATCCATCTAATGTCTAGCATGCTGTTCTCACAGTGGCCAACATGATGGTGAAGCTCAGAAGATGGTGAAGCCCAGAAGAAGACATGAGGACAACACTTTTCATGATCTCCAGCAACTGGCATTCAAAGGTATGCTGCCTCTGATACTGAATACTGGCATCTATAACCAGTAGCCATAGATATCTGTCATTTAATTTACCAAGTCCTCTTTTAAAGTCTTCCAGGTTGACAGCCATCACAATTAAGAAGTTGCAATACCAGCAGCGTGTGACTCAAAATAAGGACCAGTTAACAAACAAAAAAAAAAGTCCAGAATTTTCACAGAATCATAGAATTGTAGAGTTGGAAAGGACCCCGAGGTTCATCTAGTCGAACCCCCCGAAATGTAGGAATCACAGCTATAGCATCCATGACAGATGCTCCTCTACCCTCCTTTTAGGAACCTCCAATGAGTCTGGAGACTCCAAAGGAAACCTGCAGTCCACATTTAGAGGGATTTACGCTGCAGATACTCTTAGAGAGCCAGTGTGGTGTAGTGGTTAAGAGTGATAGACTCGAAATCTGGGGAACCGGGTTCGCGTCTCCGCTCCTCCACATGCAGCTGCTGGGTGACCTTGGGCCAGTTACACTTCTCTGAAGTCTCTCAGCCCCACTCACCTCACAGAGTGTTTGTTGTGGGGGAGGAAGGGGAAGGAGAATGTTAGCCGCTTTGAGACTCCTTCGGATAGTGATAAAGCGGGATATCAAATCCAAACTCTTAGAGCCAACTGAGCCTCACTGCAGCCCCATCATTACACCTGCTCTTGCCTCTTCTGTGCCTCCCCGTCCCAGGACCTCTGAAGCAAAATCGGCTCACAATCTCAGCATCCATCCACTTCCCTTGACCTTTGCAAGGCCTTCTTCGTATTTCAGCATCTCTATGTGAAGGCAGAGCAAAGGGAAAGTCGGTCCTTACAGCTTTAACAGCCGAAAGCAGCGGTTCTGTGAGATGTGGCAGGGAAAGAGGAGGGTGGGGGGAGCCAGAACTGAACTGCCTGCATTTGATACTTTTACCTTCTGTTTGTCTGCCAGTCTCCGCTCTCTTAGAGCCCTCTTTCCTTTCCCTTTCATCCTCGCTGCCTTCTGTTCTGCCTCAATACTCTCCCCCCCCCCAGTCTTGCCTCATCTTCCTTTGCCACATCCCCATCTTGCTTATCCCTCCCCCCTTCCTCCTCCTCCTCCTCCTCCCATCGGCTCACTCCTTGCTTTGTTGTGGAATTCCTTGCCTGCCTGGTAGGTGGCACACAGCAGCGCTCAGGACAGAGAAGCATGCCAAATGCTGGGGGGGGCTGCAGACTTTCTGTCTGCAAGGGGACTTCCTGTCCCTACTTGGGACTTACTTCAAGAAATCCAAGGCAGGGCTGTTTCCCCCCTCCTGCCTCCTTTGCTGACAGAGCTGCCGCTGCCTGGAGCCATAATATGCTGAGCGCATAGAGGGATGTAAATCCCAGAGCTAGTTTAGTGGGGAAGACTGAAGAGAAAGGGAAAACAAAAACAGAGGGTTTGGTATTTTGGGAGGAGTCAAGTGTTGACAGGAGGCCGTGTGGCACAGGGTCCTCTTTATTATTTGGGGCCAGGGTTGCAAGGATGGAAGTGGGAGCAGGCAGTATACAGGCATGGTGAATATGTTTGCCCCACAGAGAGAAGATATGCGCTTGTGGTCTGTATACATATATCCTTCTAGGGTGGCAATGCTAGGGCAGTCCTTTGCAGAGGGGAGTCTTCTATTCAAAAGACCCTTTTGACGTTGACAGGTTTTGTTGTTGCTTAAACTTGTACAGTGGTACCTCGGGTTAGATACGCTTCAGGTTACAGACTCCGCTAACCCAGGGTTAAGAACTTTGCTTCAGGATGAGAACAGAAATCGTGCTCCGGCAGTGCAGCAGCAGGAGGAGGCCCCATTAGCTAAAGTGGTGCTTCAGGTTAAGAACAGTTTCAGGTTAAGAACGGACCTCCAGAACGAATTAAGTACTTAACCCGAGGTACCACTACATACTGCCTTGTACCTGCAGGTCTCAGGGTGGTTATGACATAAATAAAATCACAATATCAAAACACAAAATACATACGGTAATAAAAACAAAAACAACCCAGGTGAGCAGACTGAGCCACAGGCACATAGGTAACCTAGCCAAAGTCTTCCCCATTATGGTGAGTTGGGGTGTATTTCTATTTAACTTCCATTATTTCTATACCTTTGCATTTATGCATATAAATTAGAATGTGTAAATGTTGTGCAAATCTGTATCCTGCTTTGTCCTCTTTTCTGGGGGATGTGTTTCCTCTCTGGTGGCAAATAATGAGGGCAGCCACTATCTCCTCCTTTGAATCATGAACTATTGGTAAAAAATGGGTAACATTTTCTGATAATGCACTTCAATGCAGAAGTCATCCTTGTGCACTGCACTGCTTTGAGTGGGGTGTGCATCCAGATTATTATTAAAAGGTGTGCATTAAAAGCCTTTCTATGTAGAAAAAAATGCATGGTGTAATAAGATAAAATAAAACATTTTTTAAAAAAATAACAATCCCAACAAAAAAATGCATCACAACTGAACGGCAACAGCAAGGCTATGTACACATTACCAACTTAAAACACAGCAAGGTTGTTTCCCCCTCTAAATTTGGATTGAAGCTGTTTTGGGGGAAGCACATCAGAATGCAGCATTTCATAGGAAATGATAAGACAGATACAAGATGGAAATGGATTGTGGCCAATGTCATGCATCCCAAAGCAGCGGTGGGCACAGCCTAATACAAAAGCATCTGCACTGATATTCTGTTGGGACAAATCACACAAAAACTGTGTGATTCTAGTGGGATTGGAGCAAAATGTCATATGCTATAAAGAAAAGGCAAAGTCTAGAAAGGCGTAAAGACCACTTGCACAAGTGATATCTTTTGCATTTTCTGCATTAGTAATTGAATGCCTACATTTACTAGAAGTTGATTTAAAATGGATCACCTTCTAACCCCTGTTATTGGCATTCCCTCTTGTTATGTATTCAGAATGGCTGCAGTTCTCACTCTGGGACACTAGTATGCAAATGAAGGATGAGAGTTGCTTTCACCAATTGGGTAGTTAGCTGGAATTTGTTACTGTTACAAGTTATTGAGCATTATATAAGGCAGCCAGCTTCACTGTTGTTCAGAGAGACTTAGAGCAGTGCTAACTGCTGTAATAAAGAGCTGTTGCTTAAAAGAGCTGTGTCTGTCACCCATCTTTCCCACTATACAATACCTTTCTCTCTGCAAAAGGAGGGGTGCATCAAATTAACTTTGGTGACTAAGTGGTATATTAAAACAAACAAACAAACAAACAAACAAACAAACAAACGAAAGAACGAAGAAACGAATATTTGGCTGTCCGTGCATATCTAACCTCTAGGTTAGATTATTGCAATGTGTTACACGTGGGGCTGTCTCTGAAGACAGTCTGGAAACCTCAGCTGGTGCAGAATTCAGTGGCTAGGTTGCTTACCAGGCATATAACACCAATCCTGGCCCAACTGCCCTGGCTGCCAATTACCGTAATTTCCGAGCCCAATTCAAAGTGCTGTATTTGACCTATAAAGCCTTAAACTGCATCACATACAGTCTCGGCAATTCACTCATAAATAATTTTTACATGGTTTTCATTGGTTGATTTGACTATGTCTGTTTTCCTCTGTATGGAACACCTGTATCATAAGTTGTATTATGAGCATGAGAAATGAAATATTCCCACCTGCTTCTCCACCGCAGGAAAAATTAACCCAGGTAAGCATTTGAACTGCATCAGTCAAAAACCTATGCAAAGGCCAAGAGAGAGAGAGAGGAAAATAGGAGCATTGACTCCCTACCACCTCCCAAATGAAAGCAGTGATTCATAAACGTTTCAGTATAGAAGCAAGTCAAATATGTCAAAAGTGCGCACACACATTCAGAGTGAAATATTTCTTGAGTTCAGTCAAGGAATTCAAAATTCTGAAAATCGTGTTTTCTGAAAATATTCTGGTCAACATTTGAAAAAACAACAACTTTACCCCCAATTCTTTACCCCCCAAATAAAAATAAGTTCAAACTTGAACTTGACAGTTTTTATACTGAATTTTATAATTCAGACTTACTTGACTCTATCTGCATTTAACTCTGAAATACACACTGCAATAAAACCCTATTATCTAAGCCCAAAGTGAATTAAAGTATGTTCCTTTGTCCTGACATAGACAGACATTAATGTTTAATGTTTTATCTGTCCCTATTTTCCAGGGACGTCACTGTTTTAGAGAAGCCATCCCAGTTTCTGATTTGATCCTGGAATGTCCTACTTTCCCTTAAGAAGTCCCTATTTTCATTGGAGAAATGTTGGAGGGTGTGGTAGGATGTCCCTATTTTCACTGGAGGGTATGGAGTTATCCGACCCTCGAGCCGTCTGAAGGCAATTCTTTATAGGGAAGATTTTTAATGTTTAATGTTTTATTATGTTTTTACATATGTTGGAAGCTGCTCAGTGAGGCTGGGGCAACCCTGTAAGATGTGTGGGGTATAAATAGTAGAATTATCACTATGGAATGGGGTGTTTCTATTTTCATCAGAGAACTGTTGAAGGGAATGCACAAAGAGGTGCTGAGTTTCAGAAGCAGACATTATTGCCACAATACCTGACTTCTCTGGACAGCTAAAAAGGTGTGCAGATGATATTGCATTAGCAGTTTATTGGCAAGGCGCATGGGATGTTGTTGTTCCCTGTAAGGTGGCCGCCCCATTTATGACTTCTCAGCACAATGCATTGATTCAGGAACTTCACCAAAGAGGCGTGAGTCATGCTGTAAGTTTCCCACCCAGTCCGGAGAAGAAGTCAGAGCCATAAAATATGCGCTTGCGTGTGCCAATCCACTTGCAAAATTGCGCCTTGTATGCCTGGGATAAATCCTCACCCTTTCTGCTCTCATTCCTGCGGTAAAGTCTGGTGGCCACAAGATAAGTAGGATCGCTGGTCCAAAGTCTGCCCACAAAGAAGTCCATCCAGTGCATTGTGCATTGTGAATGTAACTGTGTTTGTTCAGTGACCAGTAAGCGGAGCTTTCTAAGCTAGATATGAAGGCAGCTCGCAGCACACATGTTATCCAAAACAGGACTGCTACATAGAGCAAGAATTTGGATGGCTGTAATGCTGTTTGTAAAAGCGCTTTGGAAAAAACAGTATTGTGCAACCAGCTGCTTTATTCCAAGCTAGACCATAGGGTCGTCTATCTAGTTATATATAAGTGCTACAAAATGTTGATCATTATAATGATGGACCAGTAAGGGCAAATACTCATAAACAACACACACATACAAAAACATGCATGCACATACAAAAATCCTCTCTTCTCCTTCCCATTCCCTCCAGCATCCAGAAATCTCTTGGAAGTCCGCAAACAGGACATGAGCGCATTGCTTCCGTTTGCTTTGCTCATTTTAATCCTCTCCACCCTAAGGGCTCAGGGGCAAGCCTCCTCCAATTTACCCTGCAAGTAAATGAAATAAATGAATAAAATAAGAAAAACTTTGATCTCTTTAGCAGTGACTTGCCTTACCAGCAACAGGTATCTTCCTTCAGACGATAGCTGTAATGAATGCTTACGTGGGAACAGAAGGAGTTGGCTAATTCGTTTGTAGTGTGTTTTCTTAACCTGAGTATATGTCATACATTTAAAGCACCTAATTCCCCACCCCCCAAAAAAAGAATCCTGGGAAATGTAGTTTGTTAAAGGTGCTGAGAGTTGTAGCTCTGTGAAGGGTAAACGGCAATTCTCAAGGATTCTTTGAGGGATGTTGTGTGCTTGACTTTTATTCTTTATTTATTACATTTAAATGTCACCCTTTTCTTCCAAGGAATTCAAGGTGGTGTACCCAGTTCTCCTCCCCATTTCATCCTCACAACAACTATGTGAGGTAGGTCACGCTAAGAGATTGTGACTTGTCCAAAGTCGCCCAATGAGCTTCATGGCCGAGTGAGGATTCGAACTCTGGTCTCCCAGGTCCTAGTCCAATGCTCTTACCCCTATGCCACACTGGTTCTCATGAGGCCCTTCTTTGTGTGCCCCCTCCACGAGAGGTCCAGAACTTGGCAACATGAGAACGGGCTTTTCTGTGGTGGCTCCCCATTTGTGCAATGCTCTCCCCATGAAGGCTCGCCTGGTACCATCATTGCATATCTTTAGGTGCCAGGCAAAAACTTTCTTCTATCACCAGGCCTTTTGCCTTTAACTATTTATGGTCTTTTAGAAGTAGTTGGGGTGTTTTTAATCTATTTCTTTTTCCTCTTGGATTTCATGTATCTATGTTGGGTTTAATACATATCTCATTGGTTGATTGTAAGTTACTTTGGGTCACCCTGGGCATTTTAAAGTGACATTATTATTATTATTATTATTATTATTATTATTATTATTATTCGTCCAGGAATAATAAAATTAGTTGGCTTTGACGGTCAGTGGCTCTGCATTTACCTACTTCAGTCGTACCTCAGAAGTCGAAAGGAATCTGTTCCGGAAGTCCATTCGACTTCCAAAACATTCAGAAACCAAGCTGTGGCTTCTGATTGGCTGCAGGAAGCACCTGCAGCCAATCGGAAGCTGTGGAAGACATTCAGGTTCCAAAGAAGGTTCGCAAACCGGAACACTCACATCCGGGTTTGCGGCATTCAGGAGCCAAAATGTTCGAGTCACAAAGCTTTCAGGATCCAAGATACGACTGTATTGGTCTCCCTGCCTTCCACTCTAGCCAGTCTAGGCTGCTTGGCAGGTGACTCACCCACAGCTTGTAAGGTTCAAGGCAGGGCTTGAATAAAGTTTGTTCGGATCCAAGTCTACCAGTTCCCAATCCATTATTACTGACTTGCTACTCCTGACCTCCCTTCTACTGATCTTCAGGTTCTTTGATGCGATAAGCCTTGTGGGCCGCTGCTTATGTGGGCTTACCCAAAAGTCTGTCCTGGGAAGGATTCATTCCTGGAAGAAAGAGCTGCGAGAAATCCGTGGTGCAAAAAGGGCTTTCTGTCTCTGCTGTATCCTGCTGAGTAACCCTGGCTTCACATCCATACATGGGGAAGAAGGGGATGAGAGACTGCTTCCCTCTCTGTCATGCCTCTTCCTCACTTTGTAAATAACATTCTAGCTAATGCTGGTATGTAGGAAAATCTCTCAGCTGATTAATGCCTTGCTCACTCTTCTGTCAGCACATCCTGCAAACAGAGGCGCAGTTCAGAGGTCTAAAGTCTACTACGCCAGCTGCCTTGCAAGTTGCCATTTCGAGGCAAAAATGGTCGAAAGATCCTTGTGGCATCTTAAAGACCAACCAAAACTATTATGGCACCAGCTTTTGCAGACTCAGGCCTTCTTCGGATTCGTGACGTGAAATCTTATCAGGCAGGTTTACTTTATTCATTCCATTCTATTTATGACTCGCTTCCTACAAAACATATCAGAGCAAGGTTTTGATAAAAAACATCAATAAAATAAAGACACAATTAAAGCAGTTGCATTTATAAAAACAATTTTGAATCCAATATCGATACTGACCAGGCTAAAACAAACCTCCACTCTGATTAGACAATGGAGAAAATAGGAAGTGGGAGTTGAATGGCAATGAGATGCAAAAATTACAGCCCGTAATTATTAAAGCTTTCAATAGATGTTAGATGGGCACATCTTTTGCAGTTACAAATTGGTTAAAGGTGTGCCTATTTAATATCTATTTAAGCTAATTATCACTGACAGTAATTTTTGCATCTCATTGCCGCTCAACCCCCACCTTACAATTTTCTGCTTCATACGCCTGCCAAAGATGGGTGCTTCCAGATTGTGATTTGATATTGTGACTGCACAGTCATTGATACGCTGCCAAACAAGTGACACACAGTGCCAGCACCATTGCTGATTTATATAGATATAGGTGCACATTTGGGGACGCGGGTGGCGCTGTGGGTTAAACCACAGAGCCTAGGACTTGCCGATCAGAAGGTTGGTGGTTTGAATCCCCGTGACGGGGTGAGCTCCCATTGCTCGGTCCCAGCTCCTGCCAACCTAGCAGTTCAAAGGCACGTCAAAGTGCAAGTAGATAAATAGGTACCGCTCCAGCTAGAAGGTAAATGGCGTTTCCGTGCGCTGCTCTGGCTTAGTCATGCTGGCCACATGACCCAGAAAAACTGTCTGCGAACAAATGCCGGCTCCCTCGGCTAATAAAGCAAGATGAGCGCCACAACCCCAGAGTTGGTGACGACTGGACCTAATGGTCAGGGGTTCCTTTACTTTTACCTAGGTGCACATTTAGAAATAGTTACTCTAACTGAAATAGAAATGCAATCCCTCTTACAATAGTGGAGCAGACTCTGACTAGGTGACTTGTGCCTCTGCTCACTCTACTTAGGCTGCTGAGCAAAGCACCAACTCCCTCTTCTTATGGTTCTTTAGCCTTAAACGAGACTTCAACTGGACAGCCCTTCAAACAGAGGACTCCAGGTAGCAGGGAGAGTACTCTGCACCACCCTCACGATAGCGGAATGCATGTTTTCCATGTGGAAGGTCCCACGTTCAAGCTTGGGCACGTCCCACAAAAGGGCTTTGTGTTAGCAGGCCGGGGAAATACCTCTGACAACCTGAGACCTTCTAGAGCCAGTGGCAGCCAAAATAGGGAGCATTGTCACAAGTGAGTCAGTGGCCTGACTCATAAGGCAACTTCGAGTACTCATTGTTGAGAAGATAAAAATGGGAGGGCCTCTTTGGTGGAGGGTTGGCTACAAATGCTCAGAACAGCCTTTTGTTATTGGACTGTCTCCCAGAAACCCCAGCCAGCCCCTTCCAGATGTTTTGGACCATAACCACCATGGCTGGTGGAATTCGTGGTCTGAAGCATCTGGTGGGCACCAGGTTGGCAAAGAATGCTATGAGAAAATTGACAGAACATAGGAAAGTAGGAATGGGAAATTCCTCTTCAGAGTCTTTTCCCATCACCTGTTATCTATTTTAACTAGAGATGCCAGAAATTGAAACTGTGGCCTTTTGCGCACAGAGCACATGCTCCACCAATGAACTACGGCCACTTCCCCAAATCCAGTCCATAGCTAGTTTAAACCTCAAGTATTCCTTCTTCCTCCCAGGTGCCTCTCTGGCAAGGAACAAAGAAACAACAGCAGCAAAAAGATTTCAGTGGAATCCCCAGAGCAGAGCAGTGGAACCCCATAACACCTCCCAGAACAGAAGGGTGTAAAAGTCTGGCCTGAAGGCTGCCTTTACTCACTGTTACTCACTTCCTGAATGACTCACTCATGAAAATGACTCTTTTCCTTTTTCTGCCAAGTCCTGAGTTCAGACTCATTCACAAATCCATCTTCCCCCTTTTCAGCAATGTAAATAATGGCTGAGCAAACATTTTTCTGAGGAGATTAGATAGATAGATGATAGATAGATAGATAGATAGATAGATAGATAGATAGATAGATAGATGGATGATAGACGATAGATAGATAGATGATAGATAGATGATAGATAGATAGATGATAGATAGATAGATAGATAGATAGATAGATAGATAGATAGATAGACAGATAGATAAGCTGGCTAGGAAAAAGAGATTCCCTGTGAATTTCTTTGCCAAGTTATGGGCATGGAGCACAGAAAAATGTTTCAGACCCTTGTAAGAGAGGCAAAGCCTGCTGGTTTCCTGGAATGACAGAAATGACTCTTTCATTGGTGGTTATTGAGAGAAACCGTTGAGTGTGCAGGGCTTAGGGTGCTTCTAGGCAGGGATGAAATATTGTAAACAGGTTGTTGAGATATCACACAGGGGTCATGTGCAACAGGTTTTCTTTAAACTTACCAGATATTCCTCAGAAAGTGTAAATCCAGATCACAGAATTAACACTCATCCGAAAGGACTCACAGTCTGCCAAAGCCCCCCAATTCACAGGATTCCAAGAAAGAAAAAAAGATATATTTCATCTTTTCTGCAGCAAACATCAGAAAATTCAACATTTGCATTTGGCCAAAGTTCTGCATACATAGCGCTTCATTTCTGAACCTGAACTATGCACTTGCCCTTAGTTTTCCATATTGGAAAAGCCTAGAGTCTAGGGTGGCAAAAAATTTAATTGCTGACGTGTGTACATTATATCTGTCTGGGATGTTGTTGCAGTACAGCTGCTTTCATCCCCGGCCAGCTTAAGCACAGGACAAGTGGAAGTGTGGACAAGGCTGAAATCATAGAATCGTAGAGTTGGAAAAGACCCTGAGGGTCATTTAGTCCAACCCCCGACCTTCAAGGAAACCCAAGGCAGCATTCACGGCTCTCAACAACCCTGTGAGGTAGATTTAGCTGAGAGATTTGCCACAGTCCAGATATGCAAGCTTCGTGGCTGAGTCAGTATTTAAACTTGGGTCTTCCCAGTCCTAATTCTGCACTCTAACTGCAATCAATCAATATGAAAACCTACCTGGGACTGGCATATCTGAGGTAGCTCTAGCCTAGTCCATTCTTTGACGGACTATCGATGGCCACTTAAAGGTAAAGGTAAAGGTACCCCTGCCCGTTTGGGCCAGTCTTGCCAGACTCTAGGGTTGTGCGCTCATCTCACTCTATAGGCTGGGAGCCAGCGCTGTCCGCAGACACTTCCGGGTCACGTGGCCAGCATGACAAGCTGCATCTGGCGAGCCAGCGCAGCACACGGAACGCCGTTTACCTTCCCGCTAGTAAGTGGTCCCTATTTATCTACTTGCACCCGGGGGTGCTTTCGAACTGCTAGGTTGGCAGGCGCTGGGACCAAATGACGGGAGCGCACCCTGCCGCGGGGATTCGAAGCGCCGACCATGCGATCCGCAAATCCTAGGCACTGAGGTTTTACCCACAGTGCCACCCGCGTCCCCGATGGCCACTTATGCATCGCCAAAAAAGATGTCGAGAGAGGTTGCAGGCTTGCATAAAAACTGCCTATGATAAAATATCCTCTTTTATAAATAATTGCTATCATTTAAATAGGAAAAAACAATGCATCTCTCCTTGGTGGGGAAGACTGTGACCAAGTGAGCTGTGTGCCTTGATTGATTGCTCTCGATTGGCAGCTTCAAGATCCCTGCTTTTCCTTCCTGTGGGACAGTTTCTCAAACTGAAGACACCTTGAAACAGAGAACTGCAAAGTAGGAGACATGGTCACCTTACAGGAGGCTAATTTTCTGCTTGCAGTGTGTGTGTTTTTAATGATTCCACATCTGCAGTCTGAGCCTGCCCGCTGTCCATCCTTTCACCTCAAGACACTTTCACCTCATTCCCACCCCATTCTGCAGCATGTAAATACTGACCCTTAAAGATTGCACTGGAACAAATAAAAAGTAATGTGTAGCTCTAGGGAGTCTTTATATATGCAGAAATCATTAGGGGTCTGGGAAGGTCAGCAGCATGGAGACAAAATAACCTTCAATTCCTTCTTCCATACACTGAAAGCCTCCAGACTTTTTGGCGTTGTATAAATCTAGCATATATAAAAAATTCAGGCTCATTTACAAGCAAATTTTATGAAACTTGCTGCCAAATCAAGAAAGCTTGCCTTCTCCTAGTAGAAAAGGTACTTGTAGAATATCTCCATATTCTGGCAGCTAATACAAGCTAGTTTTACATAGCATTGTAGCCAACTAACTTTTACTCAGAGTAGATCCATTGAAATGAATGCCCATGATTAACTTAAGTCCATTAATTTCTGCTCTGGGTAAATGTTGGCTGAATGCAGCCCATGGAAAACTACTGAACAGGTGAAGACATAAGACTCAACTTTTGGTTTACAACAGAATCCAAGAGACAAGTTCTCTTGATGCTGTACATTTATTTTTGCTATTTGAAGATAGGAACCTGATTCTTTCTGTGCAACAGGAGGATCCCCTTATCGGACAAGGAAGGGGCTTTTCTTTTGGAGGGGTGGGCTGGAGAAAAAGAGGCAGGTGATAAAATGTTGATTTCCCCTTCTGAAGGACAAATGTTGTGCTTTCATCTCCACTATTAATTGCTACAAGACTAGGTGTAACTGGCTTCCCTATCATCACCTCCTGAAGTTGCTTCTTGACATATAAGAACCATCTTGCTGGGCTAGTCAGAACTGGAGATAAACAAGACGAAGCCTCTTTTTCAAAGACCTGGAGTGAAATGGCATGTTAGTGAGGAGAGAAAAGGTGATAATTGATTCAGTGCAGTTTGACACCCATGAGATTCAGAAGAGACTCAGGTAGGGGTGCCTTTCTCGCCCTCCCCCCTTGACCTGGCTTTTGAGTCTTCTGCAACTGCAGGCAGAATTTCAACAGGTGATGTATTCCCTTTAAGCATGGGGAAATGTTGCAACTACTTTCTTTTCACCTATTCCGACTGATTCCGTGTGTAATTATTTGCGGATGCAAAAATTATAAAACAGGAGATTGGACTGTGCAGCAAAGGAGCATTACCTGAATTGAATGAATGAATTTATTATTTCGGTCACAGACCAGTTCCAGCTCACATACAAAATCAGGGAAGTCATGAAACACAATAGGGATACATTTAAATTTGCAGTTTGGTATAACAGGGACAGTACAGATATAGCAGCAATTAAAATATATAAATTAGATCTTACTCACTAAAATATAACCTGAAGTTGTCATTTAAAACCTTAATCATAATGATATCACAGCTTTTTCCCTAGGTTTTATGGCAATCACACAGAATTTGGCCAGCTTTAACGTGATCTCTGGATCTTTGTCCTCTACCAGAGATTTTAAACATTGGAGTTCGGACCCATTTGAAGACTTTTGCATAGCAGGGGTGATAAACGTCCCTGTAGAAATGACATCGACGTTGTAACAAGGCATGAGAGACAGTTTCTACCTCCATCAAGCTGCAAGGACAGACTCGTTCCGCATATGGTTTACCCTCGAATCTGCTCTGCAATAAGGCAGATGGCAGCACGCTGGCATTACCTGAAATGTGGAGGTCTTCCAAACTGCTTGAAATTATGAGCAGAAAAGCAGAAGCCCTTAATGAAATCCACAGGCCTCAACTGTGGATCCAGTCCCCCAATATTAGCCAAACCATGCCCCCAATAGCCTTCAAAATAGTAGCTAAGAGGCCCATCACAAGAAAGCGCTTCCTCTGCCTTTGAGCACTGGTGTAAAATCACTGCCACTCTAGGTTTTGATTCCTCTTTTCTCACTTACTCACTTTGGGCATTTTATGTCCTACCCCTTGATCATGAAGATTTATCTTAAAAAAAGTAAACAACATACACAAAGACCAAAACAGCAATGAAATGAACAAAAATCAGCATGAAGCAGCAATTAAGAACAAACGTAAGCAGCATCAACGTACCATTGGCCTAGATAGCTCAGCTGGTTAGAGCATGGTGCTGATAATGCCAAGGTTGCAGGTTCGATCCCTGTATGGGACAGCTGCATATTCCTGCGTTGCAGGGGGTTGGACTAGATGATCATCAGGGTCCCTTCCACCCTATGATTCTATCTTAAGTGTTCCTTAAAAGCCTGAGCAAAGAAAACCATGCTAGCCTGGCAGCACTGAAAAAGCACAAGAGTAGTTTCCAGGCAGACCTCTCTGGGAAGGAAGGGAGGTCCATGAACAGGATACCACAGGGCCTGTCCCTGCTGGTCACCCACCTGGCCTCTAAAGCAGGAATAGGAACATCTGGCACTGCACTTTGTCTCGGACTCTCAAGTCCGTCAGCTCCATCTTAAATAGCCAGTGGGCAGGGATGATAGGAGTTGTAGTACAGCTGCAGTTTGAGGGCCACCAGTCCCCAATCTCTGCTCTAAACATAAAAGAGCCCAGAGGTAGACTTAGAGAGATGATTTTGAGCAACGGGCAACTTCACTTGGGAGCAAGTGGTCCTATCCCCAAACCATCAAGAGCTTTATTAGGTTTAACACCAGCGCTTTGAACTGTGCCTGGAAACACACAGGATGGCAGTGGGATAGTTTTAACACTGGGTAGGATAAATCTCATGTGGCTAGGTCCCAGTTAACATCCTAACTGTGGTGTTTAACTGATTGAAGTTTGGGAGGCAGTCCCCATGTGAACGGCACTGAAGTAGCAGGGTTTGTTTTGCTGCGTTTTATGATATTTGTATGCCCACCAATAGCACGAGTTCTGTAGATGGTGTTGAACAAAAACTAAAACGAGATCACGTAGCCCTAAAAACTAATACAGCAGAAAACCAAATGCAGCAGGAAACCAGCAGCTAAAAATAAAAACTGGTCCGAATCAGATAAGTGCTGGAGATGTAATGAAGTTGAGGGTACGTTTTATCGTATGTGGTGGACTTGTAAAAGGGTAAAAGAGTATTGGGAGATGATATATAATGAATTGGAAAAAATGTTTAAAAGTATATTTCAAAAAAACAACAACCCCAAAAAACGAGAATCCTTTTTGTTGGGGATAATTCAGAGGGAAATTCCCAGGTGTCAAAAAAGATTATTTATGTATGCCACTACTGTGGCCCATGTTTTGCTAGCCCAAAAATGGAAAAGGAGCAAGATTCCCACCAAAGAAGAATGGCAACTTAAACTGATGGATTACAGGCAGCTTGCAGATTTAACATATAGAATAAGAGAACAAGAAGAACATATGTTTAAAGAAGACTGGAAAATATTTATCGAAAATATAGGTGAAAATTGTGTACATTTAAAAATGCTGGTAGCATTAAGATAAATTCAACAGTGTAAATAAGTTTTGATCGATATAATAATGGAATACTGAATGGTTTAGTTCATGTAAAATATGCAGGGATGTATACTATGCAAAATGAACCGCAGAAAGAGAAGAAGGGAAGTCATTGATTTAAGGTTGTTTAAATGAATATTTTGCAATGTGAATTAGATATATATATATATATATTCAAAAGTAGTGCTCCAAAGCTCTCAGCAGCACCTCAATGGCACAGATCTTAAAAACTCTAATGAAATACTCAGGAGACTTTTATATTCCATAACCACAGTGCCACCACTAAAAAGGCCCTGCCTCTCTCGTAACCACATGCCACACCTCATTTAGCAGGGGCAGCCAGAGAAGGACCCCAGAAGATCACCCCAAGGTCTGGACCCCCACATGGGGAAGGAGGGGATCCTTCAGGTCACCTGGTTGCAAGTAGGCTTTAAAATGTGTTTAGGCTTTGGAGGTGGATAGCAGCACTTCGAAGTAGTTATCAATGTTGCCAGAGCATTGACAACTGTGGTCGAGTTGTCTCTGAGCTTGTCCTGTGCTTTCTAGGCTTCGGTCTGAGCCATTTTGTGTTTGCCCTGCAGCTTTCCCCTGGAAAACATGCTCTTTGCCTCGGAATTGGAACAAACGGCCATCTGCGGAAAACATGATTGCCATTTGGTCCAGTTCAGTGGTAAACCACAGGTTTTCCCAGGGGAAGGTTGTGGGACTAATGGAGGTGTGGACAAGAGGAGGGGGTTTCAGCTGGTGCACGAACAATGAAAAGCACTGTTTGGGCCATCTAAAGTCAGGGTTGGATCTCTGGAACTTGGTGTTCCTTACAACGCTTTCTCTATAGACCATCACTTAGCTCCTGTCACCCACCACCTACAGAATATCCTCGGCTTCTATCCTCCTATTATCCTTCACATGTAGCATCAGTAAAGACTATTTTATTGTCATTGAGGACCTCTGGCTTCAGAGAGCACGTTTGCTTTGGTATCCCTGAGAAGAACAGACCTTGCCCTAGGTCCCAATTCAAGTGGTTCTTGACTTTGTCAGAGATTAAGTGGATTAAGGGATTTTTTCTTCCTCGATTATAAAAGCATTGTTTCCATTATCTATAAGGGGTGGGGAGTTGTTCACACTCCAGGGTCAACAGGCGCACCAGGCTCCCCTCCTGACTGAACAGCCTTTTTCATACAGATTTCGACAGAATTTTTCCCCCCTTCCAGTAGCACCTTAGAGACCAACTAAGTTTGTTATTGGTATGAGCTTTCGTGTGCATATTTTTATTTTGTTTCGAGTACATCAGACCAACACGGCTACCTACCTGTAACTAGATTTCGACAGGTACATTCTCCATGCAGAGAAGTGGCAATTCTACCTTCTGCAGCAACTCATAAGAAGAGGCCTGGTGGATCAAGCCCATCCAGTTCTGCATTTTTCCACGCTCCGCAGTACTGATATTCAGAGGCATGCAGTCTCTGCTTCTGGATTATCAGGTTCTTTGATCAAGAGGATCAGCTCCAGGAAGTTGTATACATTCATCAGGGCTGGTCGCTATTGACTGCTGTATTCTTCATGAATCTGTTTGTAAGAATATAACCTCAAATGCTGGGTGGTACACGGGATTACATAGGAAGATAGGGAAGATGCTTCATACGGAGGAAGACCATTGGTCTGTCTCGCTCAGTGTTGTCTACACTGACTGAGAATCAGGCAGGGGATGGTCCCAGCCCTACCTAGAGGTGCCAAGGATTGTCGCTGGGACCTTTTGAATGCAAAGCAAATGCTCTACCCCTAAAAGGTAAAGGGACCCCTGACCGTTCAGTCCAGTCGCAGACGACTCTGGGGTGGCGGAGCTCATCTCGCTTTACTGGCCGAGGGAGCTGGCGTACAGCTTCCAGGTCACATGGCCAGCATGACTAAGCTGGTTCTGGAGAACCAGAGCAGCGCATGGAAACGCCGTTTACCTTCCCACCGGAGCAGTACCTGTTTATCTACTTGCACTCAACGTGCTTTTGAACTGCTAGGTTGGCAGGAGCAGGGACTAAGCAACAGGAGCTCACCCCGTTGTGGGGATTCGAACTGCTGACCTTCTGATCGGCAAGCCCTAGGCTCTGTGGTTCAGACCACAGTGCCGCCTGCTCTACCCCTAAGGTAAAGGTAAAGGGACCCCTGCCCGTACGGGCCAGTCTTGACAGACTCTGGGGTTGTGCGCCCATCTCACTTAAGAGGCCAGGGGCCAGCGCTGTCTGGAGACACTTCCGGGTCACGTGGCCAGCGTGACATCGCTGCTCTGGCGAGCCAGAGCCGCACACGGAAATGCCGTTTACCTTCCCGCTGGTAAGCGGTCCCTATTTATCTACTTGCACCCGGAGGTGCTTTCGAACTGCTAGGTTGGCAGGCGCTGGGACCGAGCAGCGGGAGCGCACCCCGCCGCAGGGATTCGAACCGCCGACCTTTCGATCGGCAAGCCCTATGCGCTGAGGCTTTAACCCACAGCGCCACCTGCGCTAAGCTATACCCCTAAGCTATAGCAATTCCCAAAAGCACAGAAACTCCCTCCCAACCCTAAATGGCAGGGAGCATAATGCCACCCACTCGGTTATCAAATATTGGTGACTGTAATGCACCAGGCAGGCAGGCCACTCCATCCAGGGGCGGAAGAAGGTGGTGTGGTGGGGGCAGTCCACCCCCGGTGTCACCACTGAGAGGGGTGACAAAATGCCGGGCGGCACTCACCACGGGCCCTGCAGCGCACCTGACCCAGACATCTCTCCTGGGAGTGACGCAGTAGCTTGGGCGCCTGCAGGCTGCACACTGCCCCAAACTGTTTGCCCACTTCCTCCCCACCAGCTGTAGGGCGGTTGAGTGGCAGGAGGCAGGCAGAATCCTCGGAGAACGTCCTACCCCGGCTCGCCCTGTCCGCCCCAGGCTCCCGATCGGCTTGCTCCACTGCTGACTCCATCAGCTGCTGTTTTTGCCTCAGGCTGAAGAATTACTTATGGAGGAGTCTTCTTCCTCCTTCCACCGGGCACCATAAATGCTAAAGCCTTCTGAGAAATCTTTAGCCTTCTAAAAGGAAGAAAAAGGTTTCTAGGTGGGCTCTATCTGTATCATGGAGCAGGTGCAATATATGTATTTTGAAAGCAGAGGCCTCTTTGCTGCAAAGCACTGCACATGGCTGTGCATTGAACATGATGCAATGCAAGAGAACAGCGACGGCATATCTGGCCGCAGCTTTTAATCAAAGGGTAGAGATTTCATGTGTTTGTTTGAATGTTGCCACCAGATCTTTAGAGGCCAAGATAAGAGAGAGTCCCTATCTAATAAAGAAAAGCAGAGCCGATGTTGGTAAAGAGCAATAAAGCTCCCAGATTACTTTGCATTGGTCTTAGATGAGTCTTCGGGCAACAAAGGGACTTGGGAGAAGCAAGGTCAGGCATTGTTGCACCTCTGGATCTGGGAAGAGTTCCAAGGGTGACGTCAGCTGATGAGACCTGCTGTAAAGCCAGGCAAGGGGCTGCAAGGTGACACACAGCAATCTGTTATCGCTGGGAAGTTCACTGTTGCTTAATGCACTGGAGAGTAGTGCAGAGCTCCTCCTCTGAAACCTATGGCCCACTAAACTCCTCCTACAGCAAGTGTGCGTGCAGGAATCTTCTCACAATCCGAATACTTTAATCCACCCATTCTGCAAGGAACTGGTTAATCCCCACTCTACATTTCTCCAATGAACTGGTTAATTCCCACCCGCTCTACAGTTCACTGGATTCGTGCATCACTTCCAGCTAAAAATGATGACAAGGTTGGCACCAGGTGGGCCACCCTGGGGAAAGCATTCCATAAATGGGCTACTACTGCTCCTTATTACTCCAGGTAGATACCTACATCAACGACTGTTCTTTCTTTTCTCAGGAAGCAGGTCTCAGGGCCAAATGGGAGCTTGAAGTGTGCGACACCAACATGTAATAAGCAGTATTTGATTGGCGGTGCAGCATGGGCAGGGGTGTGTGCTTAACTCATTCCTCTCTGGTTCTTTTTTCTGCTCCAAATGGCTCTCCACCAGAAACAAGTAAGCTACAGATACTGTACGCATGCCTTGTCCTCCCCCTGTCCCCTATGGAGGAGCAGTTGGAGAAGGGGAATTTTGAGTGGAGAAAGAGCTGGAGCCACAAAAAAGGGGGGTTACACAGCCTCTTCCCCCTATGCGGGCGTTCTTTTAATCAAATTGGCAGCTTCCTGCAAACTAAATAATAACAATAAGAGTACAAGATTAGAGTACAAGGTCAGAGTACAAGGAAGCTCTATATCACATGAATTCAGACCCAAACAGATCTGTGTGCGATGGACACGTGTCATATGATAATCTGTGGCAGCCTTTCCTAACTTGGTTCTCTCTAGATCAGTGGTTTTCAACCAGTGTGTCATGGCACCCTGGGGTGCCTTGAATGATAGGGGTGCCACGGGCAACACTGGCCTCTGTCCCTCTTTCCTTCCCTCTCTCCTCTGATGTTCTTTCGCATTTTTGCCTCCCAAAGGCTTGCATAGCTGTTTGTTGCTGCAGCCCTGGCTACAAGCTCCCCAGGTGAAGGATACCTCTGGGGCTGGCTAGGGGGTGCTTCCCAGGCCCCTGTGGGGCAGTGTGATAAGGCACCTCTCTTTGGGGCTCAGAGACTGGAGTGGCAGCTGCAGCTGCCCAGAGGACTCCCAAGGAGAGGGGAGAAGAGAGGAGGCTGAGGGAACACTCCACCAGAGAGCCTGTTCAAAAAGGGGTGAGAGGCTGCCAGCTCTGCAGGAAAGGGGTGACATAACTGGGCTCCTGAGCCCCACAGGAGTGCCGCTGAAAGAATGTAGTTGGCCATGGACCCAAAAGGTTGAAAACCTCTGCTATAGATGGTTCAGATTACAACTTTCCTCAGCCCCAACCATTAGGGCCATCTGGAAGGAAATAGGTTGGTGGGGGGTGCCAACTTTTTTTCAGAGCCTGCTCCAGTGCATTTAATAACTGCCTAATTCATAGGTATTTGGCAGATGAAACTATTGCTTATCTTCATGTCAGGAAAAGCTTCATCTGCTAAATTTTAGTGGGTCAGGCTGCTGTTCAAGGCACAAGGACCAGTAAAAAAGTGAAATAAAAATAAAATGTGGTAGCCCTCTGATGTACATGTTGGGAGGTGCTGTTCATGCAGGAAGCATATGATGTTTGAAGCAGCCCTGATTGCTCTGGAAGGTCTTCAAACCCAGCTGTAGGTTCTGGAGAAATTCCAAGTGCTCATACAAACAGATATTTGTCTCCCTTATCTGCCTTGCTATGTGGGAGTCTCTGGACCATAGATGTTCAAAGTGCGTGTGGTGGAGAGAGGGGGTGACACAAGCTGAATTATTCCGATTCAAGTCAATTACCAGCTCGGCTTGGTTGAAATCCAGCAAGTTAATTTACTTAAAAATTGTCATGTTAAGTCCATCCTGCAAAGCAATGTGTTTCCAATAGCTTTGGGCCAACCCCACATCTCTTAGAAGCTTGCAAGTACGGCAAGAAGGTGATAATCATTCCTTGTTTTGTTTTGTTTTGCTTTTATGTCTCCAGCTTCCAGAAATCTGAGGCATACTTCCTTGGAACACAAAAGTTCCTTCCTACCTCTTCTGGAGAACAGCCATTAATTAAAAGGCTACAAAATGCAGATGGGTTTTGAAGGTGCAAAGCCAACCCTTTCCTCTTATTTCTTGGTTTCTTACTTGCTAGCCTCCCTTTACTATCTTTCCTCTGTTTCTCTTTCCCATCTGTATTTTTTGGGACAACACTACCTGGCCAAAGCAGCAAAGGAGCGGGTTGCTGGAAAATTCCCATTATGTTGCAAGCTTCCTTTAAAGAAAATTCAGCTTCAGGGCTGATGAGTTCAGAATAGGCCTTGGGCGCAGGAAGGCTCCTGATAGCATTACTAGTCATCTTGTCTGGATAATCGGACTGGATAATACAAAAGCAAAGCATTGCATAATTTCTAAACTGAGGGGGTGTCAAAGGAAGCACTTCAAATACACTGGCTGGGCAGGCTACAGAACACTGTGCATTGCGTGCTCGCTTCGGCAGCACATATACAGAACACTGTGCATTGCACTCCGTTGCGTAACTTAGCCCATTTCCAAGACCTACACCATAAAGTCTTTGTTCACACAGTGCAAAGCAAGAGCGCCTGTTGTTTCCCCCTTGATTTAGAGCTGGACTCTATGAAGAAAGAGAAGGAGGAGGAGAAATCTGGTGAGAAGTCTAGCTTGAGGTTATGTTTGTGACACTGACACAGGGTGGAGAAGCTGAGAGACATCACAGCGATTTGTAAGAATTCCTTCTACCAAAACAGAATCGCCACCTAGGTGGTAATAAGGGCATTTGCTGGTTCACAAGTGTCAGCCGTTTATTCTTCCTACAAAGAGTCCTGGAGGTGGGAGCATCCCAGGAATGGAAACTGAATGTTGATTCGATCACAGAATGGAGCTGAATTGAGTGGCTTGAACCCAGACTTGTGGTGCAATCCTAACTCCCAGGTGCACCAAGTGGGAGAGGTTAGGATGTGCTATCTCCCCCCCCCCCCAATCCCAGCTGAGCCAATGACTTACCTTGTCATATTATTATTATTCTTTGGCAATTACGCATAGCTGAGTAAGATTGTCTTCCATGAACAGTCTTAACAGTGCGTCTGTAAGTGACTGTGGGGGCCAGTTCTGGGTCCTTCCACAGTAGGGACATAGGTTTCCAGGCGGGAATTGATCACGGTGAGGGTTTGCCAGGTGTCCCTTCCTCTTAGCGTGTTTCTCTCTTTCGTCCTGAGTTTGAGCATCTTCCAAGTCCACGGCACTTTTGGTAAAGGCTGTTCTCCAACTGGAGTCCCTGCAGGCCAGTGTTTTTCAGTTGGTGGTGTTTATAACTACATTCTTTTAAAAGATTTGCCTTGAGAGAGTCTTTAAACCTCTTTTGTTGACCCACCAGCATTACTCTTTCTATTTTTAAGTTCGAAACAGATAATTGAGGGAGAGTCCTATTGGCATACTTAAAACCAGCAGAAGTTACACCGGGGCTAAGAAATGAATGAGTTGAGTATGTGAATTCTAAGCCTCTCAGTCAACTGATCCCACTGAAAATGCAAGTAGAAATTACTTTACCCCATAGGAGTCTATAAAAGAATGGAAAGTGAAGGTTTACACTGCCCACTCACCCCCCAACCCTGGTCAGAAGCAGTTAGGATGTGGCTTGATTTACACAGGACAGATTCTGGAGTAGGCGCCCTCCTCTCCTCTCTGCCGAGTTAGAATTGCGCTGCCCGCCAAAATCAATGGACTCAAAACAGGGCATATCCACACTCCCCTTTTGCCCTGCTCCTTTCAGACACAGGTCCATGCTTAAAAGCTCTGTGTCCAAGCACTGTTTCTTGCTCTGGAGTTTTCCCTGCAAAAACCTGCTCTTTAAAGCTCAATTTGAGCAAACAGCAAACTGCAGAAAACTGCAAATTGACGTTTGCTCTGACCGAACGCTAAAGAGTGGGTTTTTGCAGGGAAATCTCTGGGGCAAAAGTATAAACACTCAGACATAGAGCTTGAAGCTCAGACCTCTGCCTGGAAAGAGTGGGGGCGGGGAGTAAGGGCGGATAAGCCCTACGATAAGTCACATAGATTTCAATGGGTCACCTGTAGGCATGTCTAAGGGCTCTTCCACACTTCTGCTTGTCCCATGCCAAGAAAATATGGGTCATCCCACTTGTCCCATGCTTTCTAGGTGCAGGTTTCCTGCATTTCAGGGGGTTGGACTAGATGACCCTTGGGGTCCCTTCAAACTCTACAACTCTACAATTCTATAATTTTGGGTCGAAGTGGTTTTGCCTTTGTCCCACTGCTTTCCCACAGAAAACTTGCCCTTTAGCACTAACAGCAATCCATAGAAAACCCTATTGCCACTGGGAAAGATTGTGGAAAACTGATTTAAAATTTACAGATTGTTCTTTGCTGAAAGAAAATTACATGAAAATGATGTATAGATGGTATACAACACCAGTGCAGATAGGAAGAATGTATAAAACTGGTTCAAATATATGTTGGAAATGTAAGGAAAAAGAAGGGACTTTTTACCATATGTGGTGGGACTGTAGCAAAAAAATTTTAAGAAGGGAAATGATATACAATGAGTTGAAGAAAATGTTCCAGTTAACATTTGTAAAAAAGCCTGAAGCATTCTTGTTAGGGATTGTAGGGAAAGACCTGCCAAGGAAATTGAAAAACATCTTCATGTATGCGACAACAGCGGCAAGAGTCTAAATAGCACAAGGATGGAAAAAGGAGGAAATCCCGACCAAAGAACTGTGGCAAGAGAAACTGACGGACTATGCGGAACTGGCGAAACTGACACACAACAAACTACGTGATAAGGATAACTGTGACTTTAAAGAAGAATGGGAACCTTTTACAAAGTACTTAAAGAAACAACAAAATGAACTGGACTCCTTGGCAGGTTTTGAATAAACATCCACAAAATTTTTATTGGTGATATATAGATAGATAAATTAAGGATCTTTACAGTTTTATAATATGCATAGAATAACATGTGCTGAAAAACCAGAGAAAGGAGCTGAGGGAAGTCTGGGGTGGGGGTGGGGGGGGCTTTCTATTTTCTGGGGGTGAGGGAGGGGGAAAGGGGGGGGAAATGAGGATGATATGTTTTTGATAAATTGTTAAGTTGAAACTCCTAATAAAAAAAAGAAAGAAAGAAAACCCTATTGCTGCTTGTTCCAATTCAGTGCCAAACAGCAGCTTCTCCCAGGGGAAAGCAGGGGTGCCAGCAGAAGTATGGATGAGCTCTAGTCTTGAGTCAACCCAGTGTTTTGTTCTACTGCATAGCTTTTCTTCTTGACCCCACTGTTTACAGTTTTTGTCCCCTTCGCTCTCATGATTACACGCACACATACCTGCCAGCTGAGTTCAACACTTTGTGTCCACAAAAGCTTACACCATAATAAGTGCTGTTAGAGTCTTGCAGCATCTGGGAACTTTTCTTAATTTAGGATAGATGCTTTTCATTTTTTCCACTCCTCAACAGGCCGTTTCTTAGTATCGACACCTGGGCACTAAATAAGCCCAACTCCTGGGCTTCTTCTTCCCTTGCTCCTTCACATGCTGCTAAATGGATTTGCAAGGCTCAGGACTTGACAGGTGCCGCAGCAGTGTTAACTGCATCAAAATACGTGGCGTGTGGCATGGGACGCGTTTTTGTGTGTGTTGCGGAGCAATGAGAAGCAAGATTTTCTTCTGGTATTGTCATGGGAAAAGCCCACTGTCAGAAATCATCCCTTTCTCAGAAATCCCAGCCAGTGGGAAAAGGCCAAATGGTGAGCAATCTGATGACACTCAGTCTGGGTACTGGAAGGCTAAGAAAGCTTTTTGCTCACCAAAAGAAGGCTGTCATTTGGAGGCTGAACCAAACTGGAAGAATAAGAGCAGATCTGGAAGTCTGGATGGCACAATATTTGAACATGGCTATCATATCTCCTCTCACTCTCCTTTTCTCCAGGCTAAACATGCCCAGGTCCTTCAACCGTTCCTCATATGGCTTGGTTTCCAGACCCTTTTTTAAAAAAATAAATAAATTTTTATTAAGATTTTAAAGATTACAAAAAAAAGAGAAAATAATAACAATAAAAAAGGAAAAACAATACATATAAAAAAGACATCATCAAAAACCAGAAAACAGAAGAAAAAAGATAAAAAACAAGTCAAGCCTGTACATCACTTGCTTACATTCACTTATTTCCTTGACCTCCTCACACCTCCCATTTTTGTATTCTAATTCAATTTGTTATTTCAGCAAATCCTTCCAACCTTATTTTTATCTTAATAATTTGTCTTAATATACTATAATTTTACATTCTCTCTTTCACCAACTCATTTTTACTTAATCCTTTATGTCATTTCTACTAAAACCACATAATTTTCTTTTCCCAACATCTTTCTAGCAATCCTTAATTTTACAATATTTTTGAAGATAAACTTTGATTTTTTTCCCAATCTTCTTCCACCGACTCTTCTCCTTGGTCCCGGATTCTGCCAGTCATCTCAGCCAGTTCCATGTACTCCATCACCTTCATCTGCCATTCTTCCCGGGTGGGTAGATCTTTTGGTTTCCAGACCCTTGATCACCTTGGTTGCCCTCCTCTGCACACGTTCCAGCTTGTCAATATCCTTCTTAAATTGTGGCGCCCAGAACTGGACACAGGACATCCCTTGATAGGGACACTCCACCTCTGTTGATGCAGCCTAGAATAGCTGCTGCAGCATCAATAGTGCATCGTATGAGCCTACCTGTACACTATGGTCACCACACCAAATAAGGTGAGGCAGATCCTACTTTATAGGGGTCTGTCTTCTGCAGGAAGGTGCTTTGTATTTGAAGAGCTGTTTGGTGCAAGTCCAGTTTCAAGACTAAGAACCATCAGAAGAGAAAGAGCAGGGGTCAGCAAACTTTTTCAGCAGGGGGCCGGTCCACTGTCCCTCAGACCTTATGGAGGGCGGGCCGGACTATATTTTTGGAAAGAAAAAAAATGAATGAATCCCTGTGCTCCACAAATAACCCAGAGATGCATTTTAAATAAAAGCACACATTCTACTCATGTAAAAACACGCTGATTCCCAGACTGCCTGCGGGCCGGATTTAGAAGGCGATTGGGCTGGATCCTGCCCCCAGGCCTTAGTTTGCCTACCCATAAGAAAGAGCGGCAGAAGAGATAATATATATATATATATTTATTTATTTATTTATTTATTTATTTATTTATTTATTCATTCATTCATTCATACATACATACATACATACATACATACATACATACATACCCCACCCATCTGGCTGGGTTTCCCCAGCCACTCTGGGCGGCTTCCAACAAAATATTAAAATACAATAGTCCTTCTTCCCCAGGCCCTGTACTCTTTTGTGCCCGAAAACCTGCTGCCTTCAGGGGAAATGTCTGGATCCTATGCAAAACCTGAGCAGCAACCGTAAAATTATGTTGCTTTTGAAAGGCAACACTTTGGAAAGCCCCTAAGACAAAGTCGCTGAAGCTAGTGACTCTCTCCCTTCTGCAGTTTGGGCAGCCATGGAAGAGTGTTTATGTCTGATCGGCTCTCTAGCCTCTGTGAGTCACGGAAAGGGACTTCACCGCACGTTTCTCAGGGACCTGCAGAAGTCACTGGAATGGCTGCATCCTATTACAGTGAGTCAGAAGGCTGTCAAGCAGTCAGAATCTGTTGTTCTTAAATCAGTCACTCGAGGTCATGAGTTGTTGCTTCCACCCGTTTGTTTACTCTGCCTCCTACCTTTGTTGCTCCAGATGTAATGGGTCCAGCAGGCTCAGATGCCGGGAGAGGCTGACAGTGATCGATCAGCTGCCACCTTCATTTCCAGATGAGTCTGACCTGAGGACATGCAGCTCCAAAAAGCCCTGCTCGGACAGCTATCCTGTCCAACTCGCAGGAAACAAATGAAGATGCATTGAAGAGCGCTCTGTGTAATATGCAGGCAAAGTGAATTTAATGCTCTTAGTTACCACCTTGCTTCCAGATTCTACTCCCTGCCTTGCTGTAGGCCTGTATTAAGAGACCTGCCAGGGAACCTTGTAAATAAAATCAATTAATACTCCAACAGTACAGGGCAGAGAACATGGCCATCATGGCTAGCAGCCATTGATTGCTTATCCTCCATGAATTTATCTAATTCTCTTTTAAAGCCATCACGATGTCTGGAGGGAATGAATTCCATAGTTTAACTATAAATGTTGTGAAGAGCGGCACTTGGATAATATGTTTGCTATCTGTCTTAAGATTAGCATTTTTCTTTGAAGGGAAACACTTCTCTATGACAAGGAGTCCTGGCACTTTGCACAACCGTTGATTAACTGTTGGGATTTTATTCGATTTCCGCACTTTTGCAAGCTTTGCTTTTGTGACGGTGAGATAGTGTAACAGTGAACACTTCTATATTATGGGCAGGTGGGGACGCGAGTGGCACTGTGGTCTAAACTGCTGAGCCTCTTGGGCTTGCCGATCGGAAGGTTGGTGATTTGAATCCCCGCAACGGTGTGAGCTCCCGTTGCTCTGTCCCAGCTCCTGCCAACCTAGCAGTTCGAAAGCACACCAGTACAAGTAGATAAATGGGTACCGCTGCAGCGGGAAGGTAAATGGCATTTCCCTGTGCTCTGGCACTCATCACAGCCCTCCGTGAGCCAGTAGCGGTTTAGTCATGCTGGCCACATGACCCGGAAAACTGTCTGTGGACAAACGCCAGCTCCCTCGGCCTGAAAGTGAGATGAGCGCCACAACCCCATAGTCGCCTTTGACTGGACTTAACCATCCAAGGGTCCTTTACCTTTTACCTTTTACAGGTTATATGGCTGTGTCCTGAACTGAGGAGTGCAAATTTGGAATGAGATGACTCATTTGTTTTTCTTTCTTAAAAGTTATCATAGACTTGCTGCCAATGATTTGAATCACTCTACAACTCTGTAAGACATGTAAAAAAAAAAAGGTTCCCCATGGCCCTTCCAATATAGGCCATCTCATAATATTTTTAGAGTTGTGGTGGGGTATGATATATTCATTTCACCTGTTGCCTTAGCAGGTGCATACATACTTTCCCCCCTCCCTATGTCCTGCTGCAGTTTCTGGTCCAACCAATTTTGCAGAGCTTTGGTGCTTCCAACAGTACAAACAGATGTTTGTACATCAGTAGTGGTCATCTATTGGCTAATGCATGTGATATATCATCAGAGTGCAGCACTTATCTTGTCCTCATTCCTGAAGTAGTGCTGCAACTATCTTTTTTAAGGCTTTTATAAAGTTTGATGAGCACATACATACGTCAGTTGGTTGTTGTTTAAAGGAAAGAAAAACAGCTGTGTGCTTTCCCATATTAATACTCTCTGCCTTGTGGAGAAGAGAACCACATTTCAATTTTTTCCCCAAAATTCTTTTTGTAACATGAAGGTAAACTGTTAAATCTATTGCAATCGAATATTATTATTTCTTTCTCCTCAAGGGAGTTTGATGTAGTGACGGTCTTGTGAATGTCAAGGCCCATGGCTTAACACATCCTGGAAAACTTTCAAAATGATCCAAAAGGTGGTGTCACTCAATGTCTCGACATGTATCATTCCATCTGCAAGACCATGCCCTAAAGAGAGATGCTGCATGGTGATTTCATTGTGTAAACCTGATGCACGGGAGCTTGCCATTCGAATGAAAGCTGACTGGACTTGAATTGGCTTCATCAACCTGATGAAAATGAAATGATGGATTCCCCTTTTAATCTGCTTACAGAAAGGGTTGTGTTTGGCATTAATTCCTGGATGCTCTGAGGCTGCCAAGGAGGGCAATGGAACATTGGTTAGAAGAATGATGCTTTATTAGAAAGCAAGCCAGATGTTGCTAACAGTGAGTGCCAGATATTTGGTTCAGCCAGGAGTGACAAGTTGTAGCAAGACACATCTACCGAGCAAAGGTGCATGTCAATAAAGCGTGTTTTCTGAACAGGTGGTCATGGTTGCAAGGTACTTAACAACAAACCTAGGTAGTTCCAGTTGCTGAGTACACCGCAGCAGGCAAAAAACCATCAATAAAATGTCACTGGAGCAGGAGGATAGGGGGGAAACTAGCACTTTAAACAATAATGAAGTAACAACGCAGTCTTGCTAAAGGGGTGATTTTTCTATAAAATTTGTTGTTGTTGTTGTTGTTGTTTAGTCGTTTAGTCGTGTCCGACTCTTCGTGACCCCATGGACCAGAGCACGCCAGGCACTCCTGTCTTCCACTGCCTCCCGCAGTTTGGTCAGACTCATGTTTGCAGCTTCGAGAACACTATCCAACTATCTCGTCCTCTGTCATCCCCTTCTCCTTGTGCTCTCCATCTTTCCCAGCATCAGGGTCTTTTCCAGGGAGTCTTCTCTTCTCATGAGGTGGCCAAAGTATTGGAGCCTCAGCTTCACGATCTGTCCGTCCAGTGATCTCTCCTTCCAGTTATTCTATAAAATAAGAAGGGGCTATTAGTGTGAGTGCTGTCTTCTGAAGATTTCAACCACTGTATGCCAGGCTATGACTGATGCTAAGAAGATCCATGGAAAAAAATTAATCCAGAACCAGTGACTGCTTCTGTTGGGTTGAAGTTCATCCCTGCCAATAAATAACCTTTCTGTTTTGATGGTGGATGACTTGGCAGATGTGTTTTGTTGTATTTTGAATTTTGGGGGTGGTTTGTTTGTTTGTTTTAAAATTGAGCAGCTTTGGGGTCCATATTCAACAGAGAAAAGCAGGATGCAAATAATTATAAATATAATGCATTGTGGGATATAATATGTAATCAGCTCACAGCTCGGGAAGGACCCTTCCTATTCCAAGGAATAGGAACCCTTGGGTGGCCTTTCATTACACTGGCTATGAAAGACTGTTGCTTATTCCAAAAGGCACCCCACAGTATGGAACAGATGTAAATCTGCTATACCCAATACAGATCTCATCCTGTCCACTAAGGTTCTCCTTCAGCCTTCTAGGTAGTACATGGGTGCCAGTGTGTTAGCCAACATGTTAGACTAGGACTAAGGATAAATGGGTTCAAATTCCTGCTCAGCCATGATGAGTCTCACGTGGTGACCTTGGGTCAGTCATCGTCTTTTAGGCTAACTGAAATATACTCAGAGTCAAGAGTGGATTTCATGTTCTTTATTCAGCTCATAGTGGTGAGGAGGAATGGAAGTTCCCCCAGAATGTCTGCTTTATATACATTATTTACACAATGGGCTCCACGTGATTGGCTAATTCCGGGATTCACCTGTAGGCCAATCAGGTTGCGGATTCACTTCCACCTGGAGCTGGATTGGGTGGCTCCTGTGAACCAATCAGACTGCTGCATTCTGGACCCTATTGTTCTAGGACCAATCAGACTGCTGCCTTTTGGATCCTATTCAACTCAGTACATAACACTAACTAACCTCATAGCTTTCTCGTGAGAATGACACCGGAAGGGTGGAGAACATTGCATGTCCCTCTAAGCTCCTCCGAGATAGGGCGGGATAAAAAAACGTAATAAATAAAATAATAGCTTGGACCTACGTGATTATAATCCACACCCTAGTAAGGAATTTCATTAAAGCCAACTGGGTTGCTCTGGTGCAAGTGGATTGCAGACCAAATGGCTGGAGAATATTACTTATCAGAATCTCCTCCCTTCCCCGCAGGTCCCATCATGACCATCATAATGAATCAACCAAGAATGTCCTCATAACTAATGCAATGATCGGATCGTTAAAACACAGAGGGAATCTTGCTATGAAAGTGCAGCAAAGAAAACCTGAACATTTTCTTAGAAGTGCTATAGAGCTTCTTATTTCCAGCATCTTTTTGCAAACAGAGAAGGGTGGAGCTGACAGGGTGTGTGGACAGGATGGCCACTCATAAGCTGCCAAAAAAGAATAAATGCCTCCCCAAAAGGAGATGTGCTGATTTGCATACAATTTGCATATGCTAATTTATACATATAGATGCACATTTAGAACCAACTGCTATAGAAATACTATTGTATTTTGTTTTGTTGCTTCTGTTTTTAGCTATTTATTTGTGTTTTTATCTTGTATTTTTATCTTATGAATGGCCCTGAGATCTTTTGATGGAGGGCACTTTATACAAATCTAATAAGCAGTAGTATTATTTCTCACCATATTGAGGAAGGCTGCGGTGGACAACATCAAGGCCTCTACTCTCCCTTCTTACAGTTCTTCCATCTTAAAACTTGACTTGGACCAGACAGCCCTTCAGATTCAGGTTCCAGCAGGGCTGACACTTTTCCTGGCCCCCCACAGTTGTCTGCTATGGCCACAGGCCCATAAGCCTTCAGTGACCTTCTCAGGGCACCCTTGATGCATCTGTGGTCTTGATCCAATAGGGATTTCCATTTGGGTTTTCCAGTTGTGCTCGGTGTTGCAGTGAAACTGAAGTTAAAGAGAACTGATTCCCTTGGGAACCGCCAAAGGACGGCAACCGCCAACTACAACTCCCATCAGCCCCCGCCAGCATGGCCAATGGCCAGTGATGATCAGAGCTGTAGTTCAGTAACATCTGGAATGCCCAAGGTGCCCTGTTTCAGGGAAACTGTTCCCGGCTGAAGAGCATACCCCAGACTCGCTTCATGCTTAATATACGTTTTGTGGCAGGTCTAGCATGTGCTTTTTGTTTATAACCAAAACACTCCAGGCCAGGACTCCACAATTTGTGACCCATCCAAGCCAAAGGCAGTCCACACCTGCTTAACAACCTCTGCATGTTTTTTTTTTTGCAAGCTCAGGCAAGCCTCAGAAGATCTTGGTAGGTGGCCATGCACAGTTGGTGGGCTAATTTCATCTTGGTGGCTTACAAATTGTGCAGGCCTTATCTAGACTATACAGGCCAATTCAAAACAGGTTAGGGTCGGGGCGTGGGGGCTGTATGTGTGGGGAAGGGAGTTCGTTGTTCTAAAGCAGCCATAACATTTTGACGGATTTTGGTTGGGTCGCCTATACCGGCTGGTTCGCTTTGAGGAAAGAGCATATGGTTTAGGTGACTGAACTAAATGAGGCGAAGGTCAGCTGGAGAGAGTCAAGAATGTGTGGTTTAGCTAAAAACATTTCCTCTGAACACAACATCGGTAGGGGGTCTGGAAGTTGCAAAGGCAGCCTCTCCAGGTATAACTGCTGCTTGCTGGTGGTCTTCTCTCCCCCCCCCACTCCCCCAAATCTCTCTGCCACCCTCCCCCCCCCCCCGACCTGCCCTCCGTACAAAGTAGTCCTTTAAAGCCAGGCCAAGTATTGGGACTTGAATTCTCTCTTGTTCCTGCCCTGCAAACAGACTGTGGTTTTCACACATCACATGCACCTTTTATAGAACTATTTTTAAAGGTGGGCTTCACCTGCATCTCCCCCCCCCCCCCTCCACCATGTCCCTTGCAATGAAATCAAAACACTCCTGTCTGGGGCATGAAATAAGAGAAGGTGAGCAGGATTTCAACGAATGACAGCGAGATTTAAGGCAAGGATCCCAAGGACGCTTCCATAAACACTCTGGTGCTCATCTGCTTACGCTGATCATCCCAAACCTCTGGAGTCTTCTTGGAATCTCACAGCTTCTCTCTGGCATTTCCTGTCACGGTGCAGCCAATCAGGTCGCAACAAACAACACCCCCCACCACCACTTGACTTCTTTGGAGCTTTTTCTCCCAACTCCAGCTGGAGCCTGGAAGTTCAGGGAAGTATGAAGAATGATGGATTGCAGAGGAAGGGGCATTGAACAATACTCTGCCAGGACCTTGCCAGATCAATCAATTAATCAATCAAGGGTGCGTTGAGACTGGATATTGTGTTTTCACGCAGGTGGCGTAGGGTGACTTGGCTGCACTTTTAAGCGACGGCAGGCTGGAAGTGCAGCCAAGTAAGACGGGTGTGCGACAGTTGCCGCTTACACAGAACCGAAATGGGGGACAAAAGAGGGTACAGACTCGCACAAGATTTGCACATGCTAATTTGCAGGTATTGGTGCCAATTTATTTTTTTAACTGCAATAATTTAAATAGAGATACAAAGCAGTTCACCATGCTTGGGAAGTGTGGGACCAATTTCATAGCCTCCAACATTCTCCAATGAAAATAAGCAAGTCCGAAGGAAAAGTGGGGCATTCTGGGATCAAATTAGAAACCGGGACGGCTTCCGTAAATCTAGGACTGTCCCTGGAAAATAGGGACACTTGGAGGGTCTGCAGTTTTGTGACAGAGGCCTCCTTTATTTAAAAGACCTTCCACTTGTTACGGAAGGGGGGGGGGCATGTCTTCTTCACCTTCTTCGCTACAATATATTTGCTCAATTTCTCTAGGACTCCATCACCCCTCCCCTGTCCTCCATAATCCCTCAAGGTGTCAAGACCCTAATCCTGTCAGATGGTCCAGTCAAGCCCTTCCTCCGGGCAATGCTAGGTAAGGGCGATGCATATCTGTGCCATTGTCTTGCCATCACCTGTACTCAGGAAACGTTTATGCATATCTCTTTACTCTGTGCAACCCCCACCCACCTTCCTGAAGTGCTGATCTGTGTAACCCCACCTCTTGTGATGTATTCGTGACGTTTTCTGCACTGTATTCTGGGACTTGGAGGGAACTTTTAAAAGTTTATGTCGCCCCATTCTCGGGGTTCAACCTCATCTTGAACCTGTTGCGCAATAAACTTGGATCTTCTGCTGTTTGCTCCTGTCTCCGGCTGAGCTCATTTTCCTCCGCAGAGACCCACGGACTTAGTCCGATGAGCTGGGTGGCAGTGCAGCCTCGCACCCAGATTTTGCCTTAACACACTGTAAAGAAGAACACACAGCCATCATTTTTATGCCTTTTCAATCCAGGATTCAAGTACAGTCATACCTTGGGTTAAATATGCTTCAGGTTGAGCAGTTTCAGATTACGCTCCGCAGCGACCCAGAAGTAATGGAGTGCGTTACTTCTGGGTTTCGCCGCTTGTGCATGCACAGACGCTCAAAATGATGTCACGCGCATGCGCAGAAGCGGTGAAACATGACCCACATATACGCAGTTGCGCAGTAGTGTGTTACATTCTACTCAGGATGCGAACGGGGCTCTGGAGCGGATCCCTTTTGCATCCAGAGGTACCACTGTATCGTGGTTTATTGGAGGCTGAAGATCCTAGAGGCTCTGGCCCAATAAGGAAGATGGAGGAACTGTGACTAAATTGTAGATTATGCATGAGGCTATTTAAGGAAACCTATTTCCCTATATATGGGGACGCGGGTGGTGCTGTGGGTTAAACCACAGAGCCTAGGGCTTGCTGATCAGAAGGTCGGCGGTTCGAATCCCCGCAACGGGGTGAGCTCCCGTTGCTCAGTCCCTGCTCCTGCCAACCTAGCAGTTTGAAAGCACGTCAAAGTGCAAGTAGATAAATAGGTACCACTCCGGCGGGAAGGTAAATGGCGTTTCCGTGCACTGCTCTGGTTCGCCAGAAGCAGCTTAGTCATGCTGGCCACATGACCCAGAAGCTGTACACTGGTTCCCTCGGCCAATAAAGCGAGATGAGCGCCACAACCCCAGAGTCGGCCACGACTGGACCTAATGGTCAGGGGTCCCTTTACCTTTATTTCCCTATATCTGTATTCTTATTGTCCAGATCTTGCTAGGTTTCATTGGAGCCAATCAGAAGCAGAACAGAACAAGTGAATTGCTGGCTCAGGTCTTTCTTTAGAACAGAGAGTGTGTTTGCTTGTGCAGTTAAACTAGTTCGAGAGACAAAGAGAGTTGTGCTTCCCTGTATGGCATGGCGTTTCAAGAACTACCAGTCCCAGAGTTCCCTGTGCATAGAACTCCTAACTGGGTGAAAACTCCCTGCAATGGGAACTGGCCTTGCACCATTCAAAGCCATAGTGCAAGATGCCCAGTTTTCCCCACGTGTGGGGTGGGGGGCTTGAAAACCGATTCCCACCAGCTTCCCTTTGTGGGGAGGGCTGTTCCGCACTTCAGCTACCAAGTGAGTTTTACATAAGCAGCTCGGCGCTGCTGTTTTCCATCAGCAGAGAGTTCGGATGAAGAATCATGACATTTGCTTGTGCCAAAAGCTGCAGGCCAAGGCCTTTGAAACAAACCATTTCTGCAGCTCCAAGAAACCTGAGAGTGTTCCCATCTCAGCCTGCTTACACACACACACACTACCTCAAGTTATTATCAGTCTGCCAGACTAGAAAGGGTGTTTAGACTAAGAAGGGCTTTAAAAGCTCTGCCGAGAAGAAATGGAAGGTTCCCTAGTGCTGGAAACTTTGCAGGTTTTCCAGTGACAGGAGAAGAGCCTGGATCTCTCGCCATCCCATCAATGGGTATAGAACAAGGCTGAGCTTCACACCGTGGCAGACGAATCTTCTTTTTCCTAACGGCTCCATTTCCAAAATGCGCTCGAGAGCAGTTTTTTCTTTTTTTGGTGTTGCTGAAGCCGTGCCAGAGAATGAAGTGGTTCTGTCTGGCCCGAGGCCTCGCAGAAATCGCGGGGTGCCAACAAGATAATAAGAGGGGATGTGGAACATTATGGTTTTCGTGGGGATATTTCTATAGCGCAGACAGTGTGACATGGGAGAGGCAGCCAAGAGTTATCCCCAGGGGTGTGTGGAACACAGTTTAGGCCCCACCAACGTGCCAGTTATTCACTCACAGTGGCGTCGGACACAAGCCGAGACTGGGTTGCCCCTGCTGGCGTCTGACTAGGCTCCCTCGCAGGCCCCCTTCATCCTTCAGGGCACTGAGGATGAAGACCATGTTTATGGGCCCTTGTTCCATCCCAAATGATTCCTCTGGCCATTTCCCACCACCTGGAACCTATTCCCTGCCCTCACACCTCTTCCTCGGGTGTCAAAATGTCTCTCTGTTTCCTCCTGGTACGAACCTACCACCATCTCCCCTTCATAGTCGGCAGAGCATGAGACTGAATCTCAAGAACATGGGTTCAAGCTCCATGTTGGGCAAAAGATTCCTACATTGCAGGGGTTGGACTAGATGGTCCTTGTGGCCCCTTCTAACTCTGTGATTCCTCATTCTGCTGCTTTAATAATAATAATAATAATAATAATAATAATAATAATAGTAATAGTAATAATATTTATACCCCGTCCTTCTGACTGGGTTTCCCCAGCCACTCTGGGTAGCTCCCAACCGAATATTAAAAACACTATACGGCATTAAACATTAAAAACTTACCTAAACAGGGCTGCCTTCAGATGTCTTTTAAAAGTTAGATAATTGCTTATTGCCTTGACATCTGATGGGAGGGTGTTCCACAGGGCAGGCGCCACTACCGAGAAGGCCCTCTGCCTGGTTCCTTGTAAGGATGTGAAGGATCCATCTATTTTCGCTTTAAAATGTCCATTTTTTAAAAGGCATTATCTTTGACCATGGGTTACAAGGACTTAATATTAGGGAACATTATTATAGAGCCTTGCTCAGGGTCTACATGTCCACGCAGTCCTTATCTAAAGTGTAACACTATGCCTTTAAAACGCATTCAGAACACACACCCAAGAATTCTGGGAAACGTAGTTTACCCCCTGGCAAAGCTACAGTTCCCAGAATGCTTAACAAACTACAGTTTCCAAGGCAATGATGATGATGAGT
Source organism: Podarcis cretensis (assembly GCF_951804945.1). Classification (NCBI taxonomy): domain Eukaryota; kingdom Metazoa; phylum Chordata; class Lepidosauria; order Squamata; family Lacertidae; genus Podarcis; species Podarcis cretensis. Next base: position 20,200,000 of record NC_137175.1, read on the forward strand.
CTCGTGCTCATTTCATATTTATTCCTTTATCATTACAGTGGTACCTCGGGTTAAGAACTTAATTCGTTCCGGAGGTCCGTTCTTAACCTAAAACTGTTCTTAACCTGAGGTACCACTTTAGCTAATGGGGCCTTGAGCCACACAATTTCTGTTCTCATCCTGAAGCAAAGTTCTTAATCCGAGGTACTGTTTCTGGGTTAGCGGAGTCTGTAACCTGAAGCGTCTGTAACCTGAGGTACCACTGTACAGCTATTTATATCCCTCCTATCATGACACAAATCATTCCGAGGCAGCTTAAAAGTAGCATTAAAATGTGTTTTTAACCACTGCCACCCCCTGCTATAAACAGCGTCAACTTAACGCCCAACTGATCAGCATCCTTTCCCCAGGGCAGCCAGTGGTAAATGGCTCTGTTAGGGGAGGGGGCAGTCCAGCTGCAATAGCAGCAGGTGTTGGGAGTTATCCTCACCTGCCTCTTCCCCCCTCCTGAATTCCTCCCACAGGGCAGCTGGTGGTAAATGGCTTGGGTGGGGGGGTGGACAGTCCAGCTGGAAAAGGAGCAGGTGCCTAATGTCTCCTTCGCCAGCCTCCCTCTTTCTCTGGTGATACATCCCACGAGGCCACTTGGTGCTAGATGGAGAGGGTACAGCTTAGCTGGGGGCAAGCTCTGCACCCCTCTTTGCCTGCCCCCTATAAGTAGTGCTAAAATGAAAGTCCAGGGCTTCAGTAATTTTCTGAGCAGTCCCAACAGCTGCAAATCAGGTTGATTTACCTAGCACAGTCTCTGAAAGGGTAGGACATGCCACACAGGTGTGGCAGGAGAGCGTGGAAGGTGCAGAGTTGCCAAGTGTCCCTATTTTCCAGGGACAATCCCAGATTTATGGAAGGTGTCCCGGTTTCTGACTTGATCCTGGAACGTCCCACTTTTCCTTAGTCGTCCCTATTTTCAAGAGAGAAATGTTGGAGGGTATGGTAGGAATTCCCTGTTTTCACTGGAGAAATGTTGGAGGGTGTGGAGTTATGCTAAGGAGCTAAGTAACTATACAAGCTTTGGAAGGCGTCTGAAGGCAGCCCTGTATAGCGAAGTTTTTTTTTAATGTTTAATATTTTATTATGTTTTTATATATGTTGGAAGCTGCCCAGAGTGGCTGAGGCAACCCAGTCAGATGGGTGGGGTATTATTATTATTATTATTATTATTATTATTATTATTATTATTAAGGACACCCCTATTTTCATCAGAGAAATGTTGGAAGGTATGCAAGTGTGGTGGAAAAATTCAAGGACCATCAAAGAAGCATTTTAACATTTCGGTGTAGTATAGTATATTATCACAATGGTGTTTTTTTATTTGCAGAATATGGATAAACATCTTTTCAAAATGACAGCAAGAACATCAAGTGATATCGAGAACAATCCTAGTTCTGTTTTCCAACATGCTAGTTGTGTTTCCCAGCCATACTGTGGGTGCTGAGAGACTCACTATTTTCAGGCGCAATTCAGTCACATACAATCATGCCTCGGGTTAAATGTGCATCAGGTTGAGCGTTTTCAGGTTACTCTCCGCGGCGACCCGGAAGTAACGGAGCGTGTTACTTCCGGGTTTCGACACTTGTGCAGACGCTCAAAATGACGTCACACGCATGCTCAGAAGCGGTGAATCGCGACCTGCGCCCACGCAGACGTGGGTTGCGTTCGCTTCAGGATGCGAACGGGGCTCCGGAATGGATCCCATTCGCATCCAGAGGTACCACTGTACTGGCAAATTCAGGTAGCACAATTAAAGCCCGATAATGGCGCGCTTTTGCTACAAACCTGCTTCCGAAAAGGTCACACTTTTTGTGGCGTGTAAAAGGAAGGGGAAATGCAGTGGAAAGGACTTCCGGGTTGGCGCCATCGCCGAATGGCGGACTCCCTCCGAGCTCCGGAGGGAGTCTGCTCGGCAGGGGCTGGGTTCTACCGCGCCGGCGACGCGGGGACCCTCAAAAACCATGGGCGCTGAAACCCATGGGCATGGTGACTCGGCTGGCACCGTTTGCACCCCCCCGACCACACGAAGGAGCCTTTTTAAAGGCTGTGGAGCGGGTGACGGGGGGGGTGGTGCTGTGAGTCCTCCGCTTCCCCTGCCGAGCGAAGCCGCATGCCATTTGGCGGAGAGCGCTGACTTCTTCCATTGAAAATCTGGACTTAAAAGAATAACCCGTGAGTAATTGGAACTTGGATTAAAAAGGGGAATAAATTTTTTCTTAAATTCGGAGCGGGCGGGGGAGGTATAAAAAGGAAGTCAACCTCCCCCCTGTTGTAGAGGAGCTAAAGCAAAGGACCTGACAACTAAGATCGAGTGCAACCTTTTTTTTGATAAAGTTATTAATTTCGCGATGGAAAATTATAAGCTGGGCTGGAGGAGAAGAGTGGAATGTGAATTAAAATACACCCCCCCCCCGGAAGCCCCGGGAGCGATCCGTGAGAGCGCCTGGAGAGGAGAAATAGAGGTTTTGACACTGTCAAAGGAGCTGCCAAAACTGAAGAACTAAAAGAGAACTTTGTTACGAGGACTTTGCTGGTTACATTTGTTATAAATTGGATATAAACTGTTTAAAACAAGGAATAATAAGTTACTTTGACTGGTGGGTGAGATCGGGAATGAAACTGAGTTACCATAATCCCTCTAGAGGAGCTGTGGGTTATTACAAGTATTGCTGGCATGGAATTTGAATCGGACTTTTTATCTCCTGGGAAACTGCAGAAATGGAACACTATTTTGTCTACAGAGGTCTACACACTAAAGGAGACAATAGACTTATCTATTGAAGAATGGAAGGGACTTGACGTAATGTTTTGTTCCTGAATAACAAAGCCTCTGTAGAGGAATTACAAGCTTTTTGGAATTAGAACATTTGTGCAGGAGAGCAGGGGGGGGGGGAAGAGGAGAAGAGGGAATAACAAGAACAACAAGAATAACAAGAACTGGACAAGGTTGGAAGATAGACCCCTTCCAAGATTGGACATTTGAAATTAAAGATGATTAAAAGACGGTAAAGACTATTAAAAAGACGGCAAAGCGGACTGGTGAAGGATTATGGCTTAGATGTGGGAGCTCCAGGAGACAGTAGATATTGATGGACATTGGGAACGCAACCGGGAAAGGGGGGAGGGAAATTTGGAATCCAAAGGGTGTTAAATTATACTTTATTCTTTTTTTTAATTTTTTTTATGTTAATCTGTATCTTATATTAAAGAGGGGAACTCGTGGAAGGGAACAGGTCGATTTTAGGGGATGGGAAAATATTTTTTAAATTGGGTTAATGATAATAATTTTAAAATTTGGGGTAAGAATTTGCTGAATCTATTTGAAAAAACTGGAATATAAGAGGGGGTGGGGAGGGGAAAGTCCTGGAAAGATGATATTGAAAATAAGGCCTCAAATTTGGATGTCTTTCTTTTTTTTGTTATATTTGAAAATCTTTAATAAATATTATTTAAAAAAAAAAAGGAAATGCAGTGGAAAGTGTGGGGGGCATGCTTTCTTTGATACAGCAGCATCTGGCCTCCCCAAATGCTCATCAACTAGCCAACATCATCTAATCACCCAACAAACGAAGCAGGATGAATGCTCCATAAACAGGTCATTGTATCTAGGAACTCAAGTCACAGCAGGTGGAAGTGTTCCTCTACCCAATGAGTTCTTCCCAACTGCAAACTCATTTCCCATTCCATGTTAGTGAATGGAAACTTCTGGCCTATTTCTTTGCATGGAACAGAGAAAAGACACTGTCATATGGAGAACCTTTAAAGAGGGAATATAATATCCGCAGTAAGAACATGTCAAAGTAGGGGCAGTACAATATTCATCTTTGAATATTCATCATTCAAAGAGCTTGAATTGGCCCTGACTAGGCCACAGGGACATAGGAACCAATCATTAACTGAGTCAGGTCATCCGTCTCCACATTGTCTCTACTCGCAGGTAGAAGCTCTCTAGGATGTCACACAGGGAACCTTTCCCAGCCCCACCTAAAGATTGCAGAGGCTGAATTTGACACCCCATGCCTACAAAGCAGATACTCTGCTACGGCTACCCAACCTGCTAAGTGCTTTTAAGTCCCACAGATTTCGACGGCAATCAACTGAAATTATTTTGAAGTCTTGTTTCGACATCTGAAGGAATGCTTTAAATCAACGGGCCTTAAAAATGCTTAGGGTTAGCCAGACTGCGCCAATAACATTTTGTGCTCTGTTTGTACCATCCCAGTCCCTTCCATCAGAAAAATTAACAGCTTCCTCCCAAAGTGACTGAAAGCAGAATCTTGGGCACTGTGGAGATTCTTTGCCTTGGGAAACTGGTAGGGTAAAGGCAGGAAGGGAGGCAGGGTGGGGGAGGGAAAACGAAATGGACAAAAGCCAAAAAAGAATTACAGCTTGAAAGTGTGTGATACAATTCACAAAGCATTGTGCTAGTGCATGCTGGTGAGTGGGGCTCCTTCAAAAGGATCCAGTTTGAAATGGATCAAACTCCGAGCCAAAAGCGTAAACACTGGGAGGAAGTTTGGCTAAAGTTAAATCATGTTTTATTTAAAGAGCTCTCTCTCTCTCTCTCTCTCTCTCTCTCTCTCTGTCATAAAATGGAAAGTCTCCATCTGAAAAGTGAAACTAAGATTGGAAACAGTCTGCAGTCATTAAGAATATGCCTGCATCTCTCCCCCCTCCCACCCTCGCCTCCCGCACACCTCTTTTCTTTGGCTTCTCAGCTAAAATATCAACTGGCTCCACTGTCAGAAGCAGGAAACATTAGCAATAAGTTCATAGATTTACATTTCCCCTTGGGAAATACAGGAATATCAGAGATCAAAAGTTGGGGAAAGGAGTTATTTTTGCAGAGGATGATTTGCAACGAGTCTTCATTGTGGGGAGTAAGTAAATTACAGTCTCTTCTCACTGGAGTTTTCAAATTCTTTTTCTTCGGTGCTGCTTTTTATCCCCCTTTCCCCACTTACTTTCTTTTGCTACTGTCGATGGCTGGATGAGACCTGAAGAGGAAGGGGGGGCGGGAACGTGACACCGGAGAGGAAAGAATTCCCTTCATGCTAAGAGAGAGCTGGCTTCCAAAGTGAATCTTTGAAAGGTTGTGACATTAATGGGCTGCCATTCATAAAAGATGAAGCAGCAGAAGCTCACTGAAGCAAAGCGTGAGAGGTGGTGGGCTGCTCGAGTGTTGAAGCACAGAAATGTTCAAGCACACCGGCGCATTGGTTGGGTTGAGAGGGCTGAGGGGGAGTACAATTTTCAGAGCTAAACTCTCAAACAAAAAACGTTGTGGCAGGAGAAGGACTGCCACTCCAAGAGCACAGGGTCACAGGTTCAATCCTCCTCTGAAATCTCCAAATAAGATGGGGGAAGGACCCGTCTGAAAACCCAGAAAGCCAATGCCAGTCATTTTAGACCAGGGATGGGGACAATGCAGCCCATTAGATGTTGCTGGACTCCAGCTCCCATCAGCCCCAATCAGCATTGGCCAATGGTAGGGGAAGATGGGAGTTACAAACCAACAACATATAGAAGGCTACATGCCCTTGGTCCTGATTGAGAGTATGCTCCGCCCACTTTTTCCCTCCGTACTTTCCTACTCTGTACTTTCCCACCACTGGCATGCAGGTCCTGAAAGGCTGTGCATGAACGGATTATTATTATTATTATTATTATTATTATTATTATTTATACCCCACCAACTAACTGAAGTTCTCAAGGTGGCTTCTAAAAATAATAACTGAACTTTTTGCAGTAAGGAAAGTGATGTGAAAATAAGTGATATGGGATAACAAATACTTGATATGACATCATCTTAACTACAAGTGAATCAGAATGATTGCATATCCTCCAACATTTCACCAATGAAAATAGAGATGTCCTGTTCCGTAGTAATAATAATTTTATTATTTGTACCCCACCCACTATGGGTGGCTTCCAACACATATAAAAACATTGAACATTTTTTTTAAAAAAAATCCCTATAGATGTATTCAGATGTCTTCCAAAGGTTGTATAGTTACTTATATCTTTGGCTCAGGCTTCGCATAACTCCATATCCTCGAACATTTCTCTGATGAAAATAGGGTTGTCCTAAGGAAAAAGTGGGACATTCTGGGTTCAAGTCAAAAACTGGGATGGCTTCTGTAAATCTGGGACTGTCCCTGGAAAATAGGGACACTTGGAGAGTCTGTGAATGCTAAGTAAACAGGTTGGCTGGAAGTGACCATAAGTATATCTTCATACTTCTCTTTGAATTAGACTAACTGTTCTAAAAGTATATCAAAGTTAGTCTAATTCAAAGAAAAGTATGATACATCAGAAGGAGGCGGGGTAAAACCACTCCTCAAGAAACCATACCTAGATTCACAAAAACCTAAGCAACTACAGTGGTACCTCTGGATGCGAACGGGATCCATTCTGGAGCCCTGTTCACATCCTGAAGCAAACGCAACCCGCGTCTGCGCGTGTGCGGGTTGCGATTCACCGCTTCTGCGCATGCGCATGACGTCATTTTGAGCGTCTGCACATGCATGAGTGGCAAAACCCGGAAGTAACGCACTCCGTTACTCCCAGGTCGCCGTGGAGTGCAACCCAAAAATGCTTAACCTGAAGCTACCACTTCAACCCGAGGTATGACTATACCAGCCAGTCTCCTCTTCTTGGGCAAGGTTCCTGAGTGGGTGGTTGCAGACCAGATTGATTCGCACATGGAGGAAGCAGACTCCTGTCTCTCGTGGTGCTCTCCCTCTATGCCAGCAGAGCAGGATGAGTAAGTACCAAAGAGGAGCAGAGACAAAGCCGGGGGGGACTGATGATCTGCAAAGGAGCCCCTTCTAAGAGGTGGGCATCAGTGTGTGCCTCAGATGGCAACCCATGGCACCAGTCTTTGGCTACTTAGTGATAGCAGGAACTAAGGTGTTCTGTGGGTTGTGATGTTTACCTGCTGAGGCTCGGCCCATGCAATTTGGGACCCTGAAAAAGGTGCTTAGGCAGCCAGTGGGTGCTGAGTTACACTCTGGGGTGCAGATGCAAAGGAAAACAGAGCTGCTGCACCTTTAATTACTGTACAGAGCAGTACAGCCAGGGCTCTGGGGCAGAGGTCCAGAAGCTCACTTAGCAGAATGAATGGAGACCCTTCAATGGATCACGGCTGGCTTATGGCTATGAAGCAAATGGAGCAATACACATGGCTGTCTAAAGACACCCACACCTTGCTGCATAAGACCAGCCTGGAGATGCCCACAGTCTGCACATAAGAAGGCCTGTGCTGGATCAAACCAAAAGGCTATCCAGTTCAGGTTCCCACGGTGGCCAGCCAGACGGGGAAGTCCTTCCGATGCATATAAGAGCAATAGGACATGCCAATTTTCATGGGGATTGTGTTGGGTAGCAGAAAGGTCGCTTGTGCTCCCCACCTGCCACAATCCATATCCTGCTTCCCGCTCATCAGCAGCTATTTATAATTTTAAATGCACGCACATTCAATGCAAATCACATCTAGTTTGACACCCCTTCACTTTCCTCCACTTTCTCTTCCCCCAGCCCTGCCCCCCCCAAAAAAAACACACAGTTTCTCAGTACAAATATCCAGACTACAACTTGGCCAACCAAATTATGTGTCATAGTGCCAGACCAGGAGAAACAACCATTCATCTGTATGAACCCTGAATTTCTGTGTATAGTCAGTAGCGTGATTAGTTACTAGCAGAAGATGGGAATAGGGAGGGAGGGAGGATTAAGCATGTACATGGATGTATTTATACGATGAGCCACGGAGCACGGGCACCAACCCAAAATCTAGTAAGGGAAGCATATGGCCATACAACACCAACAAATTGTTGGCCGCTGTCTCCAGTCTGCCCTGCAATCCTAGTTTTAAGTAGCTTTGGGAGAGCTGAGGACCAGGATGAATAGGTATCTGACGCATGTTAGGATTACGAAGCATTAAAGCTTACTCAGGGGGATGTTTCAGCTTTGAAGCATGGCAGGTTGAGATTCCTTTTTCCCATTTCATATAACGCATCATGCGGATTCCCAAAGGGGCCTGATACAAGCGAGATGGTTTTGTGATGGCTCCCAGCCAGGTCTAGCTCTGGTTTTAAAAAGCGCTGGAAACTTTTCGCCAGGCATTTGTCTTGTGTCACCAATTAAAACTTTAAGCCACGCCGAATAAATGAATGATGAGCTTGGGTGCCGTTGGAAAAACAATAAAATGCTCGATTAGGATGACACAGCTGCAAATTATGAACATTAAACAAGTTCACAGCTAGCTGGGCTGCACTTTAAGCCTGACGTTTGATCGATCTCTGTTTGGAGTAGACCTTACTGAACGACTGTCCGTCTAACAGAGACAAGGAGAGCTGGGAAGCTTCCCTCCCTCCCTCTCTGTTTAAAATGCACTCACATAAGTGGTGCTTTAAGAATCCCCAAAGGTCTGTTAATGTCATAGACGGAGAAGAAAAGAGTTGGAAGACATTGAGATGCATGTCGGAAACACTCCAGAGAAATCTATAAATGTTTTTGGGATGAACCACAGGCTTTGGAGGATCAGTCAAGCTGGAAAGCTATTTATTTTCCAGGCTATTTTAAACATTGGTCTGTTCCAGATAACAGTTGCCTGTGGTGGCAGACAGGAGCGTGGGACTGGTGCACAGGAACTCATGCCAGATCCATTTCTGGGGAGTATTTCCTCTCTGCTTTGATAAATCTGACTTGTCTGCTATACCAGGTTACTTTCTTTGGAGTTCTCTCTATTATTACTTATTAAAATTGCCTGCACACAGCACCAGGGGGTTTGTGCAACATCCTGTCCGAACAATCCATCCTCCTCGTTATCTCCAGAACTTGACAATTCCCACATGGGACAAAATGGGGGCGGATAGAACAACATCTTGAGACGAAGCAGAAATGTCCAAGAGGAATTGCTAAAGTTCCATGGCAGAGCAACCGAACACGGGAAGAAGGGGATGTGTTTAGTATCACTTATAAACCTAGGAGCTCATCCAAGGTTCATGGAAATCCAGGGAGAACATAAGAAGAGTCTGCAGGATCAGGCCAGTGGCTCACCTAATCCAGTGTCCTCTTTTCACAATGGACAACCAGATGCCTGTGAGAAGCTCACAAGCAGGATCTGAGCACAAAAACACCATCATCTTCTGCAGTTTCCAACAACTGGTATTCGGTAGCATACCATCTCCAGCAGTGGAGGTAGACCAAAGCCATCAGATTTATCCGTGATCCATTTGTTTAATCGTATTCTAAAAGCCATCCAAGTTGGTGGCCATCACAAGGCAATTCAGCCAGGATCTTTTAATGCTTTGGACATTGTAAAAAGGAAGGTATTAAAAGAGACACTCGCTTCTTGCACTGACCCTGCCTTTCTTTCTATTCCTGTGCATACACTGCCAAATCCACAAGAGGTCCATCATGGTTGTCATCAACTTTAGATCTTTGACCCACAATCACTCTGATCTATTAAGGGGGACCAGCATATGGAAACAGGCTTCCATGTGCTCAGCTGATCCAGATGTGTGCCTGGATATGTCTTGGGATGCTCACCTGTGCCCCACCGAAATAGCTCAGTGTGTGTTTTTGATACAGGTGGCCGGCCCTAGCATTGCACAGAGTGAAGCCGCTGCCTCAGGTTCCAGATGCTGCCATGTGGCAGCATCCCTGCCATCCCTACCATTCCCCGCTCTGTGCTGCTAGCCTTCTGGATGTTGCTGCACAGCCAGGGCTGAAGTAAGATTCAACTGCCACTAGACCAATCAGATTCTGTCCAGGGGGTGTGGGGCGCCATCTTGTCCTTTGCCTCAGGCGGCAAAATGTATTGGGCTAGCTCTGTATATACCTAATAAAGAACTCTGTGAAGTGCAAAGGCTCAAAAATACTCCCCAACTGCAGCTGACTGCATAATTTTACTTCTCTCTTATGTCTCCCTCCCCATACCAAAAACAAGCTGCAATCTTTGTGTTAGTTTATAGCTACTTTCCTCCATATTAACTTCTTTCTTCAATCATCCTTCGTGTTACAATTTTTTTATGATGATTTTGCTGTTGTCTCTTAGTTTACTTTACTGTTCCAATTTCACTGTATTAGTCTTTCACATTAAAACACTGTAAATTGCCTTGAGTAATCCTTCTGGAGTAGAAAGGCAGGATAGATATCCCATAAACCAGGCTTCCCCAACCTCGTGCCCTTCAGAAGCTTTGGGCAACAGCTGTGCTGGCTGGGGGATGGTAAGTGTTACAGGCCAAAACATCTGGAGAGCACAGGTTGTGGAAGCTTGCCATAAAGAAACTCAATGAGAAGTTGGCTGCGCACCATGCTGATTGGCTGTTTCCCTTAGCGATGTCACCATGAAACCTGCCCCAGCCTCCCTAGAGCAGTTTTGCAGTTGGCGGGCGAGGAGTTTATTTGTGTTCCTTAATAGGGCAATGAATAGACAGAAAAGCACAGAAAAAAACAAGGAGAATGCACATAAAAGCTTTATTTTATTTTACTTTTTTAAAGACGCCAACAGCCCACTCGGGAGAGACAAGACCAGCAGCCGAGCCAGCGTTTGATGCGTCGGTGTACATATCTTGCCCATTCACTTACAAAGCCGGAAGCAAGTCCTGCTCTCCCTCTGAGCTCTCTTTTTATATGTGATGTCTGTCTTCACCCAAACTTTCTGAAACAACCCTGTAGGGCCCTGGCTGATGTGAATGCTGAGTGATGCTTCCTGTTCATGACTCAGCTCAGGCGTGGTGAGCAGCTCTCTCCTCTTCCCATGTGGGCTCAATCACTGAACATCTGCTTCCCATTGCAACTGTTCCACATGCGCTTACTCCTGCAACCTCCTGCTAGGGTGCTAATTTTATATATGCATAAGCCGGATCTCTGCCCACCCTCTCCCATCCCCAATATATATGTTCAGTTCATATGCTAGGGTAGCACCTTCTGATAAGGAAGGAGAAGGACCAGGCTCCCTGCCAAGTAGATCCAGTTGGCTACCGTGAGAACAGGATGCTGGATCCCAGAGGAGTCCAGGAGGGCTCTTATATTATGGTTTTTGATCCCTTGGTGGACCATCAGTTCTGTCTTGGTGGACCATCAGGGAGAGTCAAAGAAGGGCCTTGACCATGTCTCACGTGTTACCATTTCAATCTCCATGCAATGGTTCTCTGAGGTTCTGTTGTCGTGTATAACGTCAAGGTTGTCTAAACTGTCACAAGACTCTGATCTGGGGAAAGTTGTTACACAGTGCTGCCACTGAGTCCTTACCAGGTGTTGCTGAACCACATCTCCCATCATCCCTGGCCATTGGTCACACCAGCTGGGGCTGATGGAAGCTCAACAACTTCTGAAGGACTACTGGTTCCCCATCACTGCCTTAAAGTCTGACCTAACATCTTGGATAACGTAGGCTGGGTTCAGATGACCTGTGAGCCATGAGGTACCTACTTTAAAGTTCACCACGTGCTGCCAGTGACTGGGTGGGCAAGGATTGTAACCCAGTGGCTCATGCATGCTTGTCTTGCAGAAGGTCTCAAGTTCCATGTCTGACATCTCCAGTGAAAAGGGCAATGCAGTGGGTGAGGGAAAGAGCTCTGACCTCGTAATACAGGTGTAGGGAACCTCTGATTTGCCAGATGCTGCTGAACTGCTTGCTTATTTTGTAGAATTTATATGTCACTTGACAAAACCTCAAAGTGGTTTACAAAAGAATAAAATTATCACTACACACACACAACATACAGAATTTAAAACATACAGAAAGTTAAAACCACAATAGAATAGTATAAAACAAATTAGAACTCATTAGAACTTTCTAAATATCTGGGTGGGCTTGTTTAAATAAGAATGTCTTTGGCAGGCGCCAAAAGGAAACTACGCAACTCCCATCAGCCCCACCAAACATGGCCAGTGACCAGGGATGAGGGGAGCTGTGCTTCAGCAAATTCTGCAGAGCCACAGGTTCCCAAGCAACTTCCCATGCAAGGTTGCAGGCACCAAGGTAGGCTTTTCATCAGATGCTGCAGTTAGATAGGTAGGATTAATCAGGTGGACAGTGTTGTGAATATACATGGCATATGAAAGGGTAGCACAAGCACACAAGCAAAAATTCAAATTCCTGCCTGTAGTTGTTTACAGTATAAAGAAACAGCCTGCAATATAAATGTGACAAGTGACAATCATCTGGCAGAGAAAAGAAACCTCTGTACCATGGCAGTTTTGAGCTCTTCCTTCCAAGTCTCTCAAAAGTGATAACCCACACATAGCCAACCAGCTGCTCCAAGAACCTACAACAAGGTGTGATGGTCAATGCCACTCCAAATACTTGCCCCATGTGTGCAGTCACTGGAGATATATTGCACCTATTTCTATGGGAGATGCCCCTAATTCTAGACCCTTGCAACATCCTTGGTTTACATTTGAGGGACTTGAGGGAACCCAAGGTTTGCAGGAGTACCCCAAAAAAAGACACAACGACTGTGTGGGGAATCCCAAAATACCCCAGTGAGCAGCGAGCATGCTCAATGGCTATGGACTGCTGGTTGACTGTTGGGTGTTGGTGATGGCATGGAATAGAGTATCTTAGATGGGCATGACTGGACCACTGGACAGGAGCACTCCAGAGACTGCAACACCATCTTGCAGGGAAGGTTCCCCTCCCCCCTGGGTTCATATGACAGCAGACTGACCATATAAGGCCCAGATGTTGCTGAGCATCGTCGTGTTCACTCTCTAAACCACAGCCCAGCAACTGGTGGGAAAGAATCCTGACATGTCTGGGGCTGACTTATTAGACAGCATCAGCACAGAAGGCTCCAAGGTTTGTCTCTCAGCTGGAGACAGCCAGAGCCGAAGGCCCGAGTGAACTTGACCTCAAGTGAACATTTCCAGCTGCCTCATGCGCCGATTTGCTGGCTGTATCTCAGACGCATTCTTGGGGGTTAGAGTGGGCTCAGCAGTGACTCATGAGGCCAGGCTGGCAGTGTCTGAGAGGAAAGCTTTCGTGGTGGAGGTAATGCTGTCTGGTCAGAGGCCTGTTCGTTCCTCACAGGGATGAAAGCATCCCGCCCAGAAACATCGCATTGCATAAGCACATGAAAGGGATCTGAGATTCAAACTGCGACCTTCTGCATGCCAGGCATATGCTCTGTCACTGAGCTGCAGTCCCTTCCTTGCACTCTAGTCTTCAGCGTGGCTAATCTTGACAACATGCCAGCGAAGTTTGTGGCACTCCTAGCTAAACTGCGGCCTGTTGACTGGTGCTCCATAAATAATCCTCCACTCCTAAGCAGGATGAAAAACAAGGCGTTTATCAAATCCCACTCTGCAAGACTGGCAGCCTGAATTCAGCTTGGTGGGTTGTGAGCTATCGAATGCCTTAACAATAACCCTGTGAGGTGGGCCAACATTAATATGGCCTTATTAAAGAGAGCAGCTTATGTTTAAGACATTTGAACTCCCCTGCCTTTCTCCGTGGAGCTGTGGTTGGCTCTCATGATTATTTCTCCCCTCAAAGCAACTCTTGGAATGGGCTGGCAGGAGGTAGCTGGCCCAAGCTCACCCATTGAGCTTTATGGCTGAGTGCTATTTCGAACCCAGAACTCTCCAGATCTCACCCGTTCTAGCACTCCAACCATGCTGACCCTGAGCATAGGCCGCTTGAGGTGAGATTTGAGCCAGGGGCTCTTCGCTGCATCAACAGTCGCTGCCTTCTCCTGTCTCAAAATGGCCTGGCATTGTCGGGCTAGCATTAAGCAGTGATATGCCGTCAGTCTGCCTGCTGGCCGGCCCCTCTCAGACTCCATCAGCATTGTGCTGCTCTAATTTAAAGACGCTGTGATTTATGGAGGCCTTCCTCTCAAATAATTGTCTTGCCCCTTCCTCTCTTCTCCTACCTCACTGTTGTATCATTTCTTTCTTTAAGCTGCAAGCCCACAGGCAGGAGTTGTGTTAGGTCTAACTTTTGCACAAACTTGGCACGTTCCCTTAACGACAGCTGCAGCGGCAATATTGCTCCTTCCCCCTTACCCAAATGTTCAGTGGTGCCCCTGCATGGGACGGGGGCTGCCATTAAATAAGCGTGAACTAGAGAAGAAACCGTGGCTCAGACACAGAGCACCTGCGTTGCCCCAGAACCACCCAGGAACAGTTGTCAGGTAGAGCTGGGAATATCCACTGCCTGAGACCCTGGAGAGCTGTTGTCAGTCAGATTAGACAGTACAGTGGTACCTCGGGTTAAGTAATTAATTCGTTCCAGAGGTCCGTTCTTAACCTGAAACTGTTCTTAACCTGAAGCACCACTTTAGCTAATGGGGCCTCCTGCTGCTGCCGTGCTGCCGGAGCACAATTTTTGTTCTCATCCTGAAGCAAAGTTCTTAACCTGAGGTACTATTTCTGGGTTAGTGGCGTCTGTAACTTGAAGTGTATGTAACCCGAGGTACCACTGTACTGAGATAGATGGAACAACGATCCAGCTGCGTGGAAGTCTGCTTTCTGCGTTCACTTTTGGGAGGTGAACACTTTTACTGGGTGTGTCTTGCTCCTGAGTCTTCAAAGCTATTAACGGCTCAGGACCACAATACCTCAAGGACTGCCTTTCTCCATATAAACCAGGGGTCAGCAAACTTTTTCAGCAGGGGGCCAGTCCACTGTCCCTCTGACCTTGTGGGGGGCCGGACTATATATATATATATATTTAAAAAGAACAAATTCCTATGCCTCACAAATAACCCAGAGATGCATTTTAAATAAAAGCACACATTCTACTCATGTAAAAACACGCTGATTCCCAAATTGTCCGGGGGCCGGATTTAGAAGGCAATTGGGCCACATCTGGCCCCTGGGCCTTAGTTTGCCTACCCATGATATAAATCGTCCCAGACTCTGTGCTCATCCTCTGAGGCCCTTCTTCATGTGCTTCCTCCACGTGAGGTTCGGAGGGTGGCAACACGAGAACAAGCCTGCAGTAGCTCCCCGTTTGTGGAATGCTCTCCCCAGGGAGGTTTGCCTGGCGCCTTCATTATATAGTTTTGGGGCACCAGGCGAAAACATTCCTGTTCAACCAGGCCTTGAGCTGATTACTATCCTACAGCCTTTTAAATGCATCTGCGGGAAGGAGGGGTTGCTCTTTTGTTGTTTTTGTTTAATTATTTGCTGCGTTTTGTATTTTATTCCGTGAACCACCCTGAGATCTTTCGATGAAGGGTGGTATGTAAATTTAGTTAATAAACTAAATTTCCCGTCACACAGAAATTAAACGAGCGAGGCTTCTGTTCTATAGATCTCCATGCAAGCCAAGGAAAGCTTCAGGTCCAGTGCCAGGTGTACATATAAGCTAAACAAGCTGTAGCTAAGGGCCCCACTCTTTTTGTGGCCCCCAAGAAACTTAAAAGGGGGGGAAACTGAATGCACATTTCAAAAATACATATTATGTTATGTGCAAATGGCTTTAGATTAGGTCCATAAATTATCATATAGCAGGCATGTCCAACCGGCCGATCTCAATCTACTGGTCGAACACGTGACCCTGGTCAATCTGTTTCCCAGCAAAAAACTAAAAAAATTAATAAAAGCTCAACAACTTTAGGTCTTCCTTCCCCCAAAAAACTCAACAACTTTGGTGAAGGCTCCAATGGGTAGATCACTGACAGTTTTTTTATAGTGGGAGTAGATTGCAGTCTCTTGGGACTTGGACATGCCTGCCATATAGCATATATTCAACACAAAAAACAGTTGTTGACAAAGGACAGCTGGACATATAAAGGGCCCCATTACCTTCAGTAGCTTAGGGCCTCATCAAACCTGTTCAGATCCTAAATTTTGGGGTGCCTGGTGTGCTTATCATCATCATCATCATCATCATCATCATCATCAATTTCTTCCCATGAGGCATCTTGAAGCAGTTTTCCTTCCCCCACACAGAGGGGTGGAGAACCAGTGACCCCCCAGACATGGCTGAAGTCCATCTCTCATCTGTCTGCCTGCAAGACCAGTGGTCAATGATACAGGAAGCTGCAATCTAGCAGCAGCTGGAGAGCAATGTGTTCCTCATCCCTTGTAGATAATCTCTGGAGTGATGTGGTGCAGATGCGAGGCATATGCTCTTCATCCTGCACCGGGGATACGCAGAGGTTTGTCTCAGTTCCTCCTCCATCTCCCTTCTTCTTCTGCTCTTTGGACAGCAAGCTGTTGCTTTTGGAGAGCTCAGAGCCCAGCACTCTCCCTTGGAGCCATTGCCCTCCTTTCTTCCCATATTGTCTCCACCTTTTATATTTATGAGACAGCTATTTCCTTTTGCAGAGAAGTAGCCAGTATTGTGGAAAGCGCAGCCATTCATCCGAATTAAAAACTGGGTCGGTTCCCCTGCTCCTTCCCCATCTTCCTTTTAAACTACAAAAAGGGAGCAGACCTGGGCTGTGTTGTTGCTGTTGTGGTGGTTGTTGTTTTTCCTCAAGCGGGTCTCTGGTTTGGCAGGTGCCTGGAATGATACCGAAAGGAGAGTGAGCAAAAGCTCAGGTTTTCTAAATTACTTGCAGTATCCAGCCACCAATATAGCCGCCACTTGGTAAGTGGACCCACTGAATAGGATTTACTTCTTAGCACAATAAGAGTCTGCTAGATCAGGCCAGTGGCTCATCTAGCCTCACATCCTGTTCTCACAGTGGCCAACCAGATACCTGTTTGAAACCCACAAGCCAGACTCAAGCACAAGAGCACTTGCCCTTCCTTCAGTTTCCAGAAACTGGCTTTCAGAGACATACTGCCTCTGACAGTGGAAATATACAAATCAAATCAAATCTCTTTTATTATAGTGAAGGTGTAGATAACCATCTTGGCCAGTAGTGACTGAGAGCCAGTGTGGTGTAGAGGTAAGGAGCGGTGGACTTGTAATCTGGTGAACCAGGTTCACTCCTCCACATGCAGCTGGTGGGTGACCTTGCTCTCGTCACACTTCTCTGAAGTCTCTCAGCCCCACTCACCTCACAGAGTGTTTGTTGTGGGGGAGGAAGGGAATGGAGAATGTTAGCCGCTTTGAGACTCCTTAAAGGGAGTGAAAGGCGGGATATCAAATCCAAACTCTTCTTCTTCTTCTTCTGTCTATCATCTATCTATCTATCTATCTATCTATCTATCTATCTATCTATCTATCATCTATCTATCTATCATCTATCTATCTATCTATCATCTATATCATATGCTGAGGATAAACAATTGTGGGCATCACTTTTTAGCCTGTTCTGAGCTTCCTTAGGGCACCTAGTTGGCTGCTTTCAGAGACAGAGTTGAGGGCTAGACTCAGCCTTTCATCCTCAATTCTAAATTTCCTTGGAAATAAACTGCCTTGATTTGAATGCAGGGTGGCCTCTTGCATATGCCAAACAGGAGGAAATGCACCACCAATTAAAAGGGCAAAAGAGAACATAAAGGTAAAGTTAAAGGGACCCCTGACTGTTAGGTCCAGTCGTGGATGACTCTGGGGTTGCGGCACTCATCTCGCTTTACTGGCCGAGGGAGCCGGCTTACAGCTTCCGGGTCATGTGGCCAGCATGACTAAGGCACTTCTGACGAACCAGAGCAGCACACGGAAACACCGTTTACCTTCCCACCAGAGCGGTACCTATTTATCTACTTGGCACTGAGTGCTTTCGAACTGCTAGGTTGGCAGGAACAGGGACCAAGCAATGGGAGCTCACCCCATCGCAGGAATTTGAACCGCCAACCTTCTGATTGGCAAGCCCTAGGCTCTGTGGTTTAACCCACAGTGCCACCCGCATCCCAGAAAAAGAGGACATAGATTTGCATAAAATGTGCATGTGCTAATTTATGTGTACATATGCATTTTTTTATTCTTTATAAGTTACATATTGCAGGCCACTGGAATCTCCAAGCAGTGCAAGATTCCAGGGGTTCTGGGCATCTGTGTTTCCCTTTGGAAATGAGAACTGCAGAGACTGTGGTGTCTTTATGATATATGCTTTATTTACACATATTATTTACACATATTATTTACACATACAACCTGAGCCTGCGACAGAGGGGCTGCCAGCATTACACTCCAAGATGGCCTGGCTTCTCATATAGCTGCAGCCTTGGATTCAAAGAGAAATCAAATGTGCTCTGAAATGTGGCTCTGACCCTCCCTTCAGCTTGCTGCATTTTACAGCCTGCGTCATCGCTGCAAAAAATAATAAATCCCATCCTAAACTGTCCACTGCTTCAAAAAGTCTCTTTTTGTCTTCTACCTGACTCAGATCTGGAGGAGGGGGCCCTTCCATTTTTTGTCTGGCACAAGGTCTTTGCCTTCGTAATGGCTTTCTTAAAGGGTCATCATCCTTCCTCTGGTCTTCTTTTAATGTCCCCAAACGATTACTTCATCAGGAAGCCAGCATGAATTAGATTTTAATGTGGCTTGTACTTTAACATTTGGCTGGTTAAACGGTCTGGCACCCACAAACTCTGGCACCCGGAAACTCATAGGCATATAAATCCACCTCACCATAGGGAGGGAGGTTGTGACTCAGTGGGTGACCTGCTCAGTCCACTGTTGATATATATGTACTTGTTGATGAGCAATTTCAAGGCTTCTTCCTTCTTATGGTTCTTTGTCTTTAAACCATACTTGGACTGGATAGCCCTTCAGACAGAGGGCTCCTTCAAACAGAAACTGAATTTGTATGTAGCCATTTCACTGCATTTTTAATTAAATAAACAGAGGGGGGGGGGTAAAGTAGAACACATGGACACCCTAGTTGCATGGGACTTACTTCAGGTAAATATGCTTAGACTTTCAGGCTCCATCTAAGTCAACATGACTCTTCTTAAGCGCCTAAGTCTGCAGTTCTATACCCACTTATCCAGGAGGTGCTCCGTTGAACTCTATGGGGCATCCTTTTGAGAAGACGCATACAGGATTGACACCATGTAAGCTCTGAAATGTCCTGTTTCCTGGGAGCAAGTTTGGGACGCATCCATGCCTCTGCTTGTGGTACCATTTCTAGGCATTTGTAGGCTGTTTTTTTCTTTTTTCTTTTCTTTGCCCTAGCACTTCCTCCAGGAAAACCCACTGCATGCCACTGAAGAGGAACAAACTTCAATCCACAAAAAACCCAACTGAAGTTTGTTTTGATTCAGTGGGGTTTCCTGGAGAAAGAGGCAGGACGAAAAAGAAAAAAGAAAAGAAATGGTGGAACCTGCGCTTACAAATCACAGGCCAGTTCTTAGAAATCACAGTATAAACAGAAATGGGGATGAGCCCAAGGTCAATTTAAAAATGCCCTCATCAAGGTCATGGGTTTGAGCACCACGTTGGGCAGTGGATTCCTTCATTGCAGGGGGCTGGACTAGATGACCCTCGTGGTCCCAATTCTACCATTCTGTGATTCTATATGTGCTGAACTTCAGCATGCCAACTGAACTGAGCTGAACTTGTGTTTTCAAATGCCTCTAGACTCTCGGTACTTTGCGGGAGGAATTTAAGCACATACCAGAAATTTAGGTTTGCATGATTAAATGTGATTAGAATGTCCTGCCATCTTGCTGGAACAAATCCACTTTTTGAGAGAGAGAGAGAGAGAGAGAGAGAGAGAGGACTTTTTAGGAAAGCAATGGGGAAAAACGCACTGAAAATATGTGGGATGAATTAATGATGGATGGGAAGACGTGCAAATGCCCTGCAAGCAAATCGGGATGAATGCAGAATGAATGTTGATTGCCATATAACTGCCCCGTAAACAAATCAGGGCAAATGCCCAGCAAAGACCAGACGCACTAAGTTAAGCTTCTGAATGCTGAATAAGCAGATTGTCTGGAGCAGCCCTGTGTCTTCACCCTTCCCCAAAATGTGTAGACCTTTCCCCCAAAATGCTTTTAAAAATAATAATAATTAAAATAAACACCCTCTCATCTTCAATGAAGTGGTGGAAAGTGTCCTATAACCGCAGATCCGCTCGTGAGTAAGTGGATTACAGCCCTGGATGGAAGCTGTCTCCTTAATGAAGTGCGGCTGCCAACAGCCTAATTGGGCAGTGACATAACCCAGGCCCTGGAAGAAGTTCTTTGTAGCGGGGCCTCCGACCAGCCCCTGCTTCCCATCACCGCTTCCCCTTGCCTTCACCCCATTGTGCCTCTAGCACATTGTCAGCAAGTGAGACTAACGGCTCAACACCGTGGTCTTTATGGAAGGAACAGACAAAGTGTCGCCAGCATAACCCTGCGTGGAAAATCTGGAGGTGGAGGAGAACCCATATTAATTAGCTCGCGAGACGCCAATCTTCTCACATGTGAAACACGAGCCTTTTTATTGAGGGGGGCACATTAAAACAGGCCTTGCATAGCTCTGGGTTGAGCCCCAGTAAAACAGAAGGTGATCCATAAATATGTATGTTATGCTGGGTTTAAAATACTTTCTGATGATTTTCTAGGCAGGCCTCCAACTCGTTACAGCACAGCGCAGCTATTGTCAAGCCACGCCGGCTCCCGCTGGGGTGAAAAGTTGGGGCTGTTATTGTTGCATGGGTGGTGGGAATACTTTTTGCTTTGCCCTTTCGTCCTTTCGCAAGGGAAGGGGTTTTATTTTCAGAGCGTTCCCATCTACTTGGCTCAGTGAAGCCCTTGGCACGCAAGTAGCAACAGGATTCTGCAATCGCTGGCCACAAGGACGGCATCGCCCCTCTAGCTGGTGAACTCGCTGCTTCTTCCTAGGGCTTGTTGACTCAAACCTAGATTGCTCTTGAGCAGAGCAAGTGCCAGAGGATGCACATTCGCTGGTCACTTCCAGACCATTCGCTTCTTGAGCATTCGTCCCGATTTGTTCGCAGGATGATTAGATGATGGGCACTTCAAGGTGGGATTTAATCACATCCTGACAGTTTGGGTCTGCGCAATTAAATCTAATTTGGCGATCTTGCGGAACAAACCCCCAAAGACCAAAAAAATGCAGTGGATCATGTGGGAATACCACCTGCTTGGTGCAACTTCGTCTAATCTCCCTGATTTGTTTGTGGGGAGATTAGACAACGTTGCACCAGGCAAGCGTTGGCCACACTGCCATTCCCAGTCTCCTTATCACAAAAAAGTAATATTTGGATTTGCTACTGAATGCTCATAGGCAGTCTGGACGCAACTCACCTTGGCTATTAATTCTGATTTCTTTACAAGGTGGTTAGATGCTGCTGCATCCAAAAAAAGTATTATCCCATACTTTCTAGTGCATTTTCCCCAGTGCTCTCCTTATTGCAGAAAGTCTGCTTTGGGAAGTGGGTTTGTTGGCAAGAGCTCCAAATTCATTTGATTGCCCAACCTGAATTTGCCAATGGCTGAAATCAACCCAGAAATGGCAGAAGTCTGGAAGCAACCCCTGTCCTTCTGCTGCCTTACCATTCCCTTCCCCATCCAGCACAATCTGTGTGGTGAGCTAGCATGGTGTAATGGTTGGAGTGTTGGACTATGACCTGGGAGGCCAGGGTTTGAATCCCCGCTTAGCCATGAAGCTCCCTGGATGGCCTTGGGACAGTCACCATCTCTCAGATTAAACTACCTCACAAGGTTGTTGTGAGGATACAGTGGGGAAAGAACCATAAATGCACCCTTGAGTGCCTGGGAGGAAAAGGTGGTATATAAATGTGATAAACAAACAAACAAACAAACCACCTTGTCCTTTCCTTCAACATTTTCCACCACTTTGTCTCACTCTCTCCTGTCCAGAATTTTGAAAGGGTCCAGCGTGGGACAAAAGCAACATGCAAACTTTCCAGTTGGTCATCATTAACTGAAGATGAGCAGAGACCTAGGGTGCTTCCTAGCTGTCCTTATTTTCAGGTGAGATTCAAGTCACCTACAGTATGTTGTTGTTTAGTCGTTTAGTCGTGTCTGACTCTTCGTGACCCCATGGACCAGAGCACGCCAGGCACTCCTGTCTTCCACTGCCTCCCGCAGTTTGGTCAAACTCATGCTGGTAGCTTCGAGAACACTATCCAACCATCTCGTCCTCTGCCGTCCCCTTCTCCTTGTGCCCTCCATCGTTCCCAGCATCAGGGTCTTTTCCAGGGAGTCTTCTCTTCTCATGAGGTGGCCAAAGTATTGGAGCCTCAGCTTCACGATCTGTCCTTCCAGTGAGCACTCAGGGCTGATTTCCTTACAGTATAGTACCAGCAAATTCAGGTTGCCCAGTGATTTGAATCGGAGCTCTCGCCCAACAAACCCACTTCCCCGAAAGATTGGCCTTGTTCAAGGAAGGAAAGTGAGAGGGGAATGCGCTGGAAATGTACTGGGATAGCCCTTGCTTTGACCAAGCATCATCTAACCTCCCCACAAACAAATCAGAATGAAAGTGTATTCATTAGCCAACTTCAGTGTGTGAAGGAAACAGGATGAGTGCTCAATAAATAGGTCATCTGGAAATATCCCCAGGCTAGGGAGGCTAGTGGCGCGGGTGGCGCTGTGGGTAAAAGCCTCAGCGCCTAGGGCTTGCCGATCGAAAGGTCGGCGGTTCGAATCCCTGCGGCGGGGTGCGCTCCCGCTGCTCGGTCCCAGCGCCTGCCAACCTAGCAGTTCGAAAGCACCTCCGGGTGCAAGTAGATAAATAGGGACCGCTTACCAGCGGGAAGGTAAACGGCGTTTCCGTGTGCGGCTCTGGCTCGCCAGAGCAGCGATGTCACGCTGGCCACGTGACCTGGAAGTGTCTCCGGACAGCGCTGGCCCCTGGCCTCTTAAGTGAGATGGGCGCACAACCCCAGAGTCTGTCAAGACTGGCCCGTACGGGCAGGGGTACCTTTACCTTTTTAGGGAGGCTAGACTTCCTAGAGCATGTGGGAATGGACTCTCTTCTCAAATGCTGACACAGAATAAGAACCCAATCAAGACCCACCTGAGCCTGCCTGGCCATTTCTAGAAAGCCACACCTCTTGAAATTCCCTCGCCCATGCTGCTCTTTCACATGTACCCCCTTCTTCCCACAAGCTTAGTTCAATCTACCCCATGTCCTGAGGCCATATGGGGGGGGGGAGCTATAGCTCAGTGTCAGACCACCTGCATGCAGAAGGGGACCACCTCTCCTGGTATGCCCCACGGAGGACCTTAAGGTCCACAAATGACAACATTTTGGTGGTCCCAGGTCGCAAGGTGGTTAGATTGGTCTCAACTAGGGCCAGGGCCTTTTCAGTAAGTACTGGCCCCGACTTGGTGGAACGCTCTGTCACAAGAGACTGGGCCCTGCGGGATTTGACATCTTTCCGCAGGGCCTGCAAGACAGAGTTGTTCCGCCTGGCCTTTGGTTTGGACTCAGTCTGACCCTTATTTTTCCCTCCTCTTATGGTCTTGATTTATCAGCTACTTTGAAAATGAGGCTGAATTTTAAATTGCATTTTAACCTGTATTTTAAATTGATTTCTTTTTCTTTTTCCCCTATTGTGTTTTTACTGTGATTTTATTGGCATTAGCCGCCCTGAGCCTGGCTCTGGCCAAGGACGGTGGGGTATAAATAATAATAATAATAATAATAATAATGCCCTAGGTTCAATCCCTGCCTCTCCAGCTATGGCACCCCTGTCGGAAACCCTGGAAATCTGCTGCCAATCTGTGCAGACAAAATAGGTGGCCCAAAGTCCTGGCTCGGTAGAAGCAGCTTTTTACATTCATGCTGTCACATTATTGAAATCTGCCTTTGGCCAAGCCGGACCATTGGCTCAGCATTGTCAGTACTTGACTGCCAAGAGCTGTCCCAGAATTTCAGGGGTTTCCCAGACCTACCTGGAGATTCCTGGGATTGAACCTGGGACAAAATATGGACTCTGCTGCTGAGCTGCAGCAGGAATGGCCACCAACCTGGAAGGCTTTAAAAGAGAACTGGGCAAATCCATGGAGGATACATGCTGTCAGAGTGGCTACTGGCAATGATGGCTCTGCTCTGCTCCACAGTCAGAGGCAGTATGCTTCTGCAAACCTCTTTGTTGGTGCTTAAAGCCCTAAACGGCCTCGGCCCAGTATACCTGAAGGAGCATCTCCACCCCCATCATTCAGCCCAGACACTGAGGTCCAGCTCCAAGGGCCTTCTGGTGGTTCCCTCGCTGCGAGAAGCCAAGTTACAAGGAACCAGGCAGAGGGCCTTCTCAGTAGTGGCACCCGCCCTGTGGAATGCCCTCCCATCAGATGTCAAGGAAATAAGCAGCTATCTGACTTTTAGAAAAAAATCTGTTTAGGAGAGATGTGCAATGATATCTGAGACCCAGTACATTTCCGAGCACAATTCAAAGTGTTGGTGCTGACCTTTAAAGCCCTAAACAGCCTTGATCCAGTATACCTGAAGGAGCGTCTCCACCCCCATCGTTCTGCCCGGACACTGAGGTCCAGCTCCAAGGGCCCTCTGGCGGTTCCCTTGCTGTGAGAAGCCAAGTTACAGGGAACCAGGCAGAGGGTCTTCTCAATAGTGGCACCCGCCCGGTGGAACGCCCTCCCATCAGATGTCAAAGAGAAAAACAACTACCAGACTTTTAGAAGACATCTGAAGGCAGCTCTCTGTTTAGGGAAGTTTTTAATGTTTGATGTTTTAGTGTGTTTTTAATATTCTGTTGGGAGCCGCCCAAAGTGACTGGGGAAACAGGTCCTGTTTGCAGGTTTCCTACCGGTATCTAAGAGCAAGATCCTGGACTAGATGGGCCATGGGTCTGATCCAGCAGCCTCTCTGTATGTCCTTGTGTTCTTATGCTCCCCGGTCCTGCTCCACAACAGCAGCTGCCACTGCTAGGGCAGAGTCAAGCAATGCATATGGGTGTCAGGAAGGCACAAGGTAAATCAGCCCAGACCGGATGTTGCAGGGGAGGAAAGGAGGCAGGAGACTGAGAGGACAGTGCTGCGTTGCTAAGCTGCTTGTAGTTTGGTTCTCCTCCAGCAAAGCAGATCATGAGCACTTCCTGGAACATGACGGCAAGAATGTTCTAATAGCACCAAAATCCCAGCGGTACCCAAAATATTCTGGAAGTAACCTGCTCCCACTGAGAATACTTCAAAGCAAACAGAGCTGGGCTCCTTTAGATGCTGAGCCGTAATGGCAGGTACTGAGCCTTTCAGTCAAAACGCACATCTGTTTGTGGTCTGCTGTGCATTCCCCGAAGGCTCACAGGCCAGTTAGAGAATGGCTTGCTAATGTACTGAATGCAAATTGCAGCCACAGAGGAGGACAAAATGAGCAGCGGTCAGAAGCAGAGCGGAGAGCGGTGGAAGATGAAACAGGATCATTTGCTAAGAGTCCAAGAGTGTTTCCAGACCATTCCTTTTTTGAGTGGGTCCACATACTGGCAAAGACAGGGGTGGAATCTACACACATATAAAAACCGTTCTGAAAAGGCTTTTTTTAAAAAAAGCGTTTTTTAAAATACATTGAATTTTCCATAAGGCTCACCATCGCCATTTATTGTAACATTGTATATTGCACTTAAAACACACTTAAAACGTTTTATTTACAGCTATATAGCTGAGTCCAGGGTGCACAATTCAAGCTGATTTGGCACTCTTGCACAACAAATCCATTTCTGTCACAAAGTTGGGCTGTCCGAGATAAGGAAAGTGATGGGGGAGCATACTGGATCGTGTGGGATAACTCTTGCTCGATAAAACATTGTATAACCTTCCTGAAAAGAAATCAGAAAACATCTTCAGCCAACAGGCAATATGGAAGTGACCCAATTGAAATTGAGTCCAGGTAACATCATAGACTTCTTCCTTTCCTCCTTAAATTCCAGAATACAGAAATGTAGTCAATACTTGCTGGTCCTGCAATTTGTATAGAGGATAAATCTAAAATTATTTGCATTTTAAAGGAGGGAGTGTTTATTCTGTAAAATAAATAAGGTGTCGCACCTTGATTTCAGGTGGGCCCTGTGCAAAAGGAGGCAATGCTCCTTCATATTTAACAGGAGGAGGAGCTGCAGGTGTGGCATAAAATCCTCTCTTCTACACAAATAATATGGGTGATAGAGTCCTGTGCACCCTATTTGCAGAGGAATCTACCAGGGAACGTGGATATAAACAAAACGTTATAATGCTTGAGGCTTTTTTAGCATAGGAAAACAGGTGAATAAGGTAGCTGTGGAGGCAGCATGACTGACAGTTATAAAATTACGGATGGCGTAGATGAGAAAGCAAGAAAGAGAAATGCTTTTCTCCCTCACTTATATTGCTGGAACCCTGGAATCGTTCTGAGAAGGAGGCACACACACATGATTCATTGGCCTCAGAAGTCGGTATAAGGCACAGAGCTAAGGATCAGTTGCAAATTGTGGCTAAGGAGACAGCTATGCAGCCTAACTAAAAAAACTGGCACATCCTCTCTTCAGCAGGAGACAAGCTTCTGTATTTCTTAGAGTTATATTTTAGCTCAGTAAGTGTAGCTTGTGGCGATATCCTAGACTTGCAGATGTGCAAAACACTGTACAGTGGTACATTGGGTTAGAGACGCTTCAGGTTACAGACGCTTCAGGTTACAGACTCCCCTAACCCAGAAATAGTACCTCAGGATAAGAACTTTGCTTCAGGATGAGAACAGAAATAGCGCCGCTGCGGCGTGGCGACAGTGGAGGCCCATTAGCTAAAGTGGTACCTCAGGTTAAGAACAGTTTCAGGTTAAGAACGGACCTCCAGAACGAATTAAGTTCTTAACCAGAGAGACCACTTTACCTGTTAATATTCCCATTCGTATACACCCATTAAGGACTGGTGGGGGGTGGCAGATATGATCATCCTTATATTGTTGGACTACAACTCCCATCACTCCTGAGCATTGGCCATGTGGCTGATGGAAGTCTAGAGTCCAACAGCAATCTGCCCTACCTGAAAGGTATAGGAAGCCCTGTCTTCTCATCACCCACTGTGGGAAGCAACACCTAGAGAAATATATTGGGACACTTTCCTCTTTGCACTGTGAAAACAAATGCCTCCGCTTAATAAATCCATCACGATGGGTTTGGGCCTGTCTTTCTCCTGGCTCCTTCATTCTCTATCCTTTGCTCTGCACATATTTGCTAAGTTCTTTGTTGCGATGGAAAGTATTGTCCCTATCGGATCTGGCTGTACTCGGTTATTGCCTGATTAAAGATTAATTTGGGGATTATCGTTCATTTCCCTAGCTCAGAGGCAGCCAAATGACAGCTACACCTGCAATTTGTTTGTGGACTTGTCTTCTTATGGCCAAC
The DNA here is from genome assembly GCF_951804945.1 of Podarcis cretensis. NCBI lineage: Eukaryota > Metazoa > Chordata > Lepidosauria > Squamata > Lacertidae > Podarcis > Podarcis cretensis. The sequence goes on from NC_137175.1 coordinate 20,227,206, forward strand.
TGTTAATGGATGGAGCCTTTCCCGAGCTGCCCCTCCCCAGCCACAAATGTATGCTCATTGCATGGAAAGTTGAAGCCTGCTCTTGCACCTGCTCCCCAACTCAAAAGAGCTGGGAATAAATGCAAAAAACTTTTTTTTCAAATCCCCCTGTCACCAGCTCCATAAGAAGAGGAAATTTTCTCTGTGACTCATGGTTTCAGTTCCTTGGGGAAACAAAAGAAAGACGATTTCCCATTTTTTAAAAAAAGAAAAGAAAAGTATTGCTCCAGTATTCTGCTTTATTGTAGGTTCTTTTTCTAGCTCTTGCCATTTTTTCTGTTTGTTCTGGATGTGTGTTCTGATGGTGTGTGTGTGTGTGTTTCAGGATAGAGAGGGGCAACCAATAGGAGGACCGGGAAAGTGCACTTTGTAATTTTTAGGTTAAATCAATAAGAGGCAAGCCGCGTGGGCTCTTCTTTGGAAGGCAAAACTATGAAGGCCAGAGGTGGGTGACCTGGGTCAGAGGATGGCGCTCCTGTGCCTTTTAACAGGTTTGCAGAAGAGGGAAAGTTGGTATATGCAGCGTGTTCTGGCAGAGGAAGAGAAGCCGCCTCTTCAGAAATTCTCCCTTCAGCACAACTGTGAAAGGCACAAGAACCCTGGCCTCTTCTGCAGGGCACCCACAGGGGCGCTGCCTCTTGGGCTTCAGTGCCTGAGGCGGCTGCCTCAGCCTGCCTCATATTCAGGCCGGCCCTGACCCTGCCACTTACAGTAGGCCAGTGGTTCTCAAAGGGTGTGGCAGGAGAGGATGGCAAGTGTGGCAAGAAGATTCAAGGACAATCAAAGAAACATTCAAATACCATAGTATAGTATAGTATAGTATAGTATAGTATAGTACAGTACAGTACAGTACAGTGGCACCTCAGGTTACAGACGCTTCAGGCTCCGCTAACCCAGAAATAGTACCTCGGGTTAAGAACTTTGCTTCAGGATGAGAACAGAAATTGTGCGGTGGCAGCGGGAGGCCCCATTAGCTAAAGTGGTACCTCAGGTTAAGAACAGTTTCAGGTTAAGAACGGACCTCCAGAATAAATTAAGTTCTTAACCAGAGGTACCACTGTATAGTATAGTATAGTACAGTACAGTATAATATCAAAATAAAAATTGGATATACAACCAGAAACAATATGCACACCTCTCTTCAAGAGCATTGGCTATTCTTCTACAGTTTTCCACGACATTTTGTTTGTCTTGTGAACAAGGATTTTCAACTCTGACAAAGCTGAATGATCAGAAAAGAGAAAGGCTTCTTTGTGTTGACGAGGAAATGAGAGTCTATTTATCTCAAATTAGAAATAAATGAGCTTACCCAGCAAAAGCAAGCTCACACCTCTTATTGAGTTTCGATACATTCTAGGTACATATGTACAAGGCTCATTTATAATTATATTTCGGGAAACAGTGGTTCACATTCTTTTTTGGGGATACTACCTCCTTGGTCCCATAAATTCACCCCCAGTGCCTTCTACCCTTCTCTATAAAAAGCTTCCACCCCCTCTCAGAATAGCAGTTTGCACAATGCTCTGAGGAAGATAACAACACAGTGAAATTCAAAATAGTAACAATTAACTGCACATTTATTCAAAATCAAATTAAAACTATTACATTTAATTAATTCAGCCAAACTGATGAATTTGATTTGGTGATACCAGCTTTACAGAGTCTGATAGTCATTTACACCTCCAGTGCCTCTCTGCTGCCCCCTTGCCTGTTAGCGCCCCCTAGGTAATCCCTGGGGGCGGTACAGCCCACTTAGGGGACCGTCACTTATCTAACTAGTTCAGCTTTGTTCTGCTCTTCGGGGGTTTAGTCTTTCCCAGCCTAACCTGGCAATGTCCTGGATTGAACCTGGGACTTTTTGCATGCAAACATGTGCTCTACCCATAATACAATCAGCCCTTCCCTTCCGTAATAATTTGTTTCCGTAGTAATGGGATGCTCCTGTTGTGCAGATGAGAGGAAAGTTGCCCGTGCCAAAATTCCCTCACCAACTCTTTGAAAGGGCTTTGTCCTCCTGCCCAGGTTGTCACCATAATGGAACATCAAATTCTTCCATGGTATTACAGAGGTTGTGGGTTTGCAATCTTCTGAAGCAAGGAACACGGTCCCTGGTTTAGCCATGTCTATGAGCTAAGAACTGCAAAGACCTTATGCACTTGCAAAGACCTTATCACAATGTTTAGCTCATCACAACTCCTTTAGGGTCAAGCTTTGCCGCTATTTTCTGGCAGGGATCTCATGTTCCCCATCCACACTGCCAGTGGCGTAGCGTGGGGGGTGCAGGGGGGGCCGGCCGCACCGGGCGCAACATCTGGGGGTTAGGGAAATCCACGGGTTAGGGGGCGCAAATCCACGGGTTAGGGGGCGCAAATCCATGGGTTAGGGGGCGCAAATTACTTGCCTTGCCCCGGGTGCTGACAACCCACGCTACGCCACTGCACACTGCCACTGCATGCTAAATTTCTCACTGTTTTTCTGCTGGCGAAAGCACAGTGATTCCTGCAAGTGATTTTTTCTTTATGGTAAGTGATTCTCCCCTTCTCCAAAAACATTCCAGAGAAGCCTAAATCATAGTAGCGGGGGCAAAAATCCACAATATCAATTCCCCACCTCCCAAAAAGAACCCCTCATTTTGCCAGTGTGGTCTGGGAAACCAGGTCCCTTTCAGGCATTCTGTTGCTTCCCACCACCTCCAAGTTCCTGACCCAACATCTGAAAGTCTAAACACCCAAACCAGGCCTCTGCTATTCCCTCTCCCCATTAGCGTCTATGCACTTGGAGTGGAAATGTGCTGGGTTTCAAAACTGCAGCAGAAACTACATTCATAAACTTTTTTTCTAACGGGTTGTAAATTCTAATGACCTGTAATCCAAATGCAACCCTGGCTCTGGACACAGATGATGAACTCCACAAGGAACCCTGAAGCTTAGCAATGCATAAAAGGCTTTCCTTGCCATCCTTCCTGTCTCATTTGGGTTCGGATAAATTCCAGTGATTTTTAATTTCTCTTTCCTCTCCGGCTGCAACACAGAGACATACACCCACCCACTTCTGACCCTCCCACTATTGGTGTGATGGGTGGGTGGGTGAGTGTGGTTTTGATTTGGTGTTCTCAACGCATCAGGTCACCTTAACAGCTTTTTGCAGTCGTCGGCACCAAGACACCAAAAGGCCTCTGCCATACGGCTCCACAATCTGCTCCTTGAGCCTCATTTTTCACACCAAGCTGTGAGAAGCAGGAATCAAAAGCAAGGGGCTCAAATATTTCCTCCCCTAAGGAGCTCTTTTCACATGGATTCCTCTCCTGAGCAACTGCAGCAGAAAGAATACCTGTATGCTATAAAGGACAGGCAGGAGGGGGCGTGTTATAGGGTGCCCGTTCAGGTAGGGGAGCCCCTCCCTAGTGAGGAGGAAATGCATGACTAAAAGGGTTGGGGGACAAAGGAAGACATTGAAGTCCAGAAAATAGGCAGGTGCTAATTTGTACATATAGATGAAAATTTAGGAACAGTTACAGGCAACCCTCAGTTGGCATGGGGGTTGTATTCCAGGTCATCGTGTGCAGCAGTGGAGTGTACATAAGCACATAAATGGCTCAGGACTGCGATGCCTCAAGAACTGCCTCTTCCCATATGAACCTACCTGGCCCCTGAGATCATCTTCTGAGGCCCTTCTTCATGTGCCTCCTCCTTGAGAGGTCCAGAGGGTGGCAACACGAGAACGGGGCCTTCTCTACAGTGGCTCCCCATCTGTGGAATGCTGTCCCCAGGGGAGTTTGCCTGGCGCCTTCATTTTACACCTTTAGGCGCCAGGCAAAAACGCTCCTTTTTAACCAGGCCTTTGGTTGACCTGATGGACATCCTATGCCCTTTTAGAATGTGGCTCTTTTTTGGGGAGGGTGTTATTGGGTTATTGTTCTTATTTTGATTTTATATATTGTGATCTTTTCTGTGAACCGCCCTGAGACCTCTGGGTATAGGACGATATATAAATTAAATAAATAATGAAGAACAAGAGCGACATCATGTTGATGGGCAAAGACCCCTCCTCTTCTTTCTGGGTCTTTATCTTTCTGCTGGACTTGGACCCGACAACCCTCCAAATAGAAACCTGCCCTTTTCAACAGTCTCCAGTTCAAGTGGGTTCAAACAGCAAGGTCATAAACTTAAGAAGTCCAAGCCTACTTAACTGTTTGGCGTCTATTTTGTTTGGCTGTCAATCTTAATTCTTATATGAGTTCGCCCTTTCCGTTAAACAAGATACTACAAGCAGAAGGGGAAGCTTAAATAGATGCATTTCAAGGGGACTTAAAACATCTGGAAGGCACCACACTGGTCCAAGTCTGGTTTGAATATAAAGGACTCTAAGAAAGGAGAGCAGCAGGGGCCTTGAAGTTGCCCATCAACAGTTGACCCCTGGCAGCAGAGTGAGCAAGGCAGCCAGGTCACCTGCTCAGCCCATGGCGAGATGCATTGCGTTTCTATTTAAATTATAGACGTTATTTCTCAAGTTGCATCTAGACATGCATATAATCTGCACGCACCAATTTTGTGCAAAATGTTGCCCTTTTTCTTGGTGATGCATAATTGGTCATCCTGCTTGTGCGCATGGCTATTTAAAAAATACATTACCATGTGCTTCAGGAAACACAGGTGCAATGCTGGCATGTAGCCTCTCTTGTTCTCTGCCTGCAAGTGTGGTGCAGTTGCCTGGAGAGAAAAACATAAGCTAGACCTGATTTTGAATGGGCCTTTGAATCCCACAGCTGAATTGAGTGGGGGGGCAGGTCGGAAAGACCCTAATAGAGAAGAGTGCACCTTTTGGTGCCTGTTTTACTTGTAACTCTGAAAGCCGAGAGCTTGTTTGGAATGTCCTGCTGGGCTCAGAAATGAAGGCTTGGGGCATATTAGGAGGCATCCAGTGGGAAGCTGGGGGAGAAGCACACAAGCCCCCTGTCAGCATTAAACAGCTAAAAAGAATGTCAACAGAGAACCGAGAAGCCTCGGTGCCCCAAGGTTCACAACCTTCAAAAATCGCAACCCCCTGTGGCCTTCCTGGAGGGAGTGGGAGGGGGGCTTGTGGTACCTGGAGTTAAGTTGATTGAATCCCAGCTTTATTAGCACTGAAGGTATAATCTTTTGCAGATGATCTTGCAAGGGGGTCGCCAAATGGCTCCCTCCTGTTCATCACAGGTCCTTCTCCCTCCCCAGCTGCTCCTGCTGTGGTCCAGCCCATTCCATCGCCGTGGCCCCAAGCCCCCGCAGATCCAAATTACCTGCGGAAAACACAAAGCTACTCTAAGGACCAACTTTACAGGGTGTTGAGATTTCCTGACATTATTTTTTAGAAAGAACAAGCAAAGGGAAAAAGGAAAAGAAGCAGCTTCTATTCCTCCTCCTTCTCTCGCATGACCCTCTCTCTGCCTTAGTCATCAAGTCTGTTTTACAAGCTCTGTTTGGGAAGAGGGACGGCCATATTGCATCAGTTGCTTACGAAAGAACATTTGCCAAATCAGTGACAGCCAACTGAGAAGTGTTGTGACCTTAGAGAGTTTTGTTAACAAGAGGACAAGGCCACTCCACACATTGCTTTTTTCTTTTTTTTTAAGATGCACCCCGAAGTGTTTCCAGTGTATGCCTAGAAAAATGTCAAGTGGACAGGATAACCCTCGTGGTCCCTTCTAACTCTGTGATTCTTACCATTCCTCATAAGGCTTGGTTTCCAGAACCTTGATCATCTTGGTCACCCTCCTATGCACACATTCCAGCTTGTCAATATCCTTCCTAAATTATATCACCGTGAACCAGACACAGTATTCCAACTTTTTTTGCTGCTGCATCCCACTGTCGACTCATGTTAAGCTTGTGGTCCACTAAGACCCCTGTTTCCTTTTCACATGTACTACTGGCAAGCCAGGTGTCCCTCATCTTGTATTTGTGCATCTGGTTATTCCTGCCTAAGTATAGAAGCTTAAGACCCAGATCTCCAATCTTTTATCTGGAGTCCCAATTCTGACTTCTGGGGCATTAGCTACCTCTCCCAGTTTGGTGCCATCTGCAAATTTGATAAGCTTCCCCCCAGTTCCTTCATTTATAAAGATGTTGCCCAGGACAGAATCCTACAGCACCCTCTGACTGGCAGCATCTCTCAGGGTCTCAGGCAGAGGCGTTTCCTGATACCTGCTATCTAATCAACCATCAAAGTCTGAACTTTAAGACGGCACAGGAACACAGCAAGTTGCCTCATACTACGTCAGGTCCTTGCTCCATCTTGCTCAGTACTCTCCACAGATTGGCAGCAGCTACACTGACAGAGGTCTCTTCCAGCCCTACCTGGAGATGCCAGGAATTGAACCTGTGTCCTCTGGCATGCAAGGAATATGCTTTACCTCTGTGCCACAGACCTTTCAAAACCAGGTGCTTTGCTTCTGACTTCTAGTCCCTCCTAAGTACCAGGAAAGTACTTTAGCTGTGTCTGAAAACTGGACATGACCTTTGGGGTGACTGTATGTCCTACTTTACAGAGGGCAACCTTCTGTTTTATGAGTTGTCAGGTCCAATTCGGTTTCAGGATGGCAAATGGGATTGGACTAGATGACCCTCAGGTCCCTTCCAATTCTATGGTTCTTTGAAACCCTAAAGAATGAGAGTGGCAGGGGCTTTGAAGTTGCCCATCAAGAGTTAGACAGCAGAATGAGCAAGCAAGTCTTCTCGACTGTGGTAAGGTACATTTCTATTAAAATGATATTAATTCTTTCTAATTTGCCTGTGCTGGTTTGTAGGCTTCTAAATGAGCATATGCAGACTGTTGTTCTCTTTGGGAGGAAATGATGCATAAGTGACCGTCCTAAGGGCCCATTGGGTTTCTTCTTCTTCTTTGAACAGCAGACTTCAAGGCATCTCACAAGCTGTCCTTGAAAGTCCTCTCGCTTTCAGATCAATTTCTCGCATGTTAAGGGAAAGGGAGAAGTGCAGTTTGAGAAATACATGCCCCCAGCTGCACTGCTGTGGACTCCAGGCCTGATTTAATATACGTAGAATGATAGAATCTTAAAGATGGAAGGGACTCAATGCAGGAGTCTCAGCTAAAGATGGCCACCCAACCTCTGCTTAACAACCTCCAAGGAAAGAGAGTCCACCACCTCTTGTGGAAGTCTGTTCCACTGCCGAACAGCTCGTACTGTCAGAAAGTTTTTCTGAATGCTTGGTCGGAATCTCCTTTCTTGCAACTTGAAGCCATTGGTTCGAGTCCTAGCCTCCAGAGCAGGAGAAAACAAGCAAGGCAGAGTAGAGTGGTACTATTACTTCCCTTGATCTGGACACTGTACGTCTGTTGATGCATTCACATATTTTTTTTCAAAACCAAAAAAAATTACAAACATCAAATTCAAAATCCATATTCATTTTCTAACATAAGCCTATTACATAGTGTCAGGGGCTCAGGAGCAGAAGCACAGGGAAGAGGGGAGATGGAGAGCGAAGGGGAAGAATCTGAGGGCAGCGTAGGAGAAGATGACAGTGGCCCGAGAGATTCCATGAGCCTCTCCAGCGAATCGGAAGATTCACAGAAGGGGGCGCCGGTGGCCAGGGCAAGGGGGGTCCCAAGGGGGACACTCCAGAAGCAAGGGGCCAGCGGGGACTCCCAGAGCAGCAGTTGGAGATCAGGACCAGCTTCCCCACCTGAGCATAGTGGGGGGGAAGAGTCCCAGGTATCGGGGGTAGCGTCTCCCCCAGCAGGGAGAGAAGAGGAGTCAGGGCTGACCACGCCTCCATCGGAGAGTCAGGCAACGGAGGGGAGGTCAGGTCCAGCTAGCATCCCGGAAGAGGGAAGCAGTGACAGAAGGAGTGTAACGGTCAGGAGGAAGGTCACTGGGTTGGCGCGAGAGCCAAGTTCAAAAGTACAGGCGTGCAGGGCAGCAGAGAACGAGGATTGGGAACCGGGTCCTAAAGCCCGCCGGAGGCAGGGGGAGGAGTCAGGGGACTCAGCGTCAGAAGAGTCCAGAAAGGGGAATGCCCCAGCGGACAGGAGGACCCAGAGGAGAAGAGAGCAGAGGAAGAGGTGGAGCAGGGCTAGAATCTTAAACTGGTGTCAGGGGGGAGGAGATTCAGACGGAACTTCGGCGGTCTAGGGTTTAAGACGTAGAGCTGCGCGCTACGGCTTTGGAATGGAAACTGAACTTCAATAAAGACTTTTGTATATAACGACGACCTGGCGTCGGTCCTCTGTGAGCTGGGACCTTGGGCAGCTCTGACACATAGATTACCTAAATTAAAATATATCTAATTGCTCTAGGCTTCCCTTTGCTATATGTAAATACAACGCAATTAACAAATTATATTATAAATTATATTATAGGTTCCCATATACCCCCCACTCCTCTTCACCCATGTGTGATCTCAATATTGTACTTCTTCCATCTTGTTGTGTTGTTATAATTTAATAACTATTCAATTGCTTCTATTATTATTTTCTTGCTTACCCCTGCACGTTTTACACATTCTCTATTAATATTTCAGTTCCAGAACCATTTTTTTTAATGCTGCATCACACTGCGGATTCATGTCAATCTTGTGGTCTACCAAGACCCCTGTTTCTTTTTGTCGTCCAACCCATTTCTTATCAGTTAAAAAATTCACTGTGGTGTGAGCATTCTGCGAAGTGAGGGTGCTTCTCGAGTTGGTGGTCTGTCCTCTGTGGGGGGCTGTACCACGCGCTGCAGCTGAGTCGTGTTGCCACCATGGCCTACCTGAATGTCCCAATATCCCCACGGAATGTGAAGAAGATTTCTGGGTGCCTAAAGAAGAAATATCAACAACCTCAGATAGGCAGAGGACACAACCTTGATGGCAGAAAGTGAGGAGGAATTAAAGAACCTTTTAATGAGGGTGAAAGAGGAGAGCGCAAAATATGGTCTAAAGCTCAAGATCAAATAAACGAAGATCATGGCCACTGGTCCCATCACCTCCTGGCAAATAGAAGGGGAAGAAATGGAGGCAGTGAGAGATTTTACTTTCTTGGGCTCCATGATCACTGCAGATGGTGACAGCAGTCACAAAATTAAAAGACACCTGCTTCTTGGGAGAAAAGCAATGACAAACGTAGACAGCATCCTAAAAAGCAGAGACATCACCTTGCCAACAAAGGTCCGTATAGTTAAAGCTATGGTTTTCTCAGTAGTGATGTATGGAAGTGAGAGCTGGACCATAAAGAAGGCTGATCGCCGAAGAATTGATGCTTTTGAATTATGGTGCTGGAGGAGACTCTTGAGAGTCCCATGGACTGCAAGAAGATCAAACCTCTCCATTCTTAAGGAAATCAGCCCTGAGTGCTCACTAGAAGGACAGATCGTGAAGCTGAGGCTTCACGATCGTGAATACTTTGGCCACCTCATGAGAAGAGAAGACTCCCTGGAAAAAACCCTGATGTTGGGAAAGTTGGAGGGCACAAGGAGAAGGGGATGACAGAGGACGAGATGGTTGGACAGTGTTCTTGAAGCTACCAGCATGAGTTTGACCAAACTGCGGGAGGCAGTGGAAGACAGGAGTGCCTGGCATGCTCTGGTCCATGGGGTCCCGAAGAGTCGGACATGACTAAACAAATAAACAACAACAACAAAAGAATACAAACTCTGTTACTCCTCTAAAGCACCCACAGCTTCACCTCTCACACCTGCCCCCCCCCAATCTTTTCCACTCCAACCTTCCTACAAGCAAAATATGTGTTTCCCTATTTGTTTTTGTTTCTCTCTGGAGGATTGCTATGATTTTTTGGAAACATGAAGGAAGATGTTTACCTCCCAGCAGACAGTCTTAGTTTCTGCTCCACTTCATCAAGCAAGGGGAATAGACTGAGCAAATACCATCAGCGAAGGCTCAGATTCTTACACTTAATCTGGAGTTTCCTTTCGGTTCCAGGAGCTGGTTTTATAAAACAGGAAGTTCTGCGGTCCTAAAAGGGAAGAGAAGTGCTGCTCAGCAAATCTCTAATTAAACTCCTTCGCAGGGAAAAAACAGCAAGCTTTCCTCTCTCGTTATTTCTTTTATTCCTGAGCACAACAAGAAGGGTTTTTTTTCACCCTCAAGAACAAAAAAAATCCCCACCTTATTCTAATATACAAAGAAGAAGAAGAAAAGAAACCTTTTGCTAATTATTCTGTTTTTTCAGAACTGTGGATTTCCAAACGTACGTCCTATTAACATAGGAACATAAAATGCTGTGTTATGGCAAGCCTGATTGCTTGTCTGTCTTGAGATCTAATGATCGCCATATTCACACCATGCATTTAAAGCACTATGAAACCACACTATAAACACTCATGGCTTCTCCCTGGAGAATCCTGGGAGCTGTAGTTTGTTAAGGGTGCTGGGAGTTGTTAGGAGGCCTCTGTTCCCTTCGCAGAGCTACAGTTCCCAGAGTTCCCTGTGAAGAGTGACTGATGGCTAAAACCACTCTGAAAATTGTATATCTGTGTGGGGAATATTGTCCTGGTGAATATTGTCACCGAAATGTGACAGCATTCATTGGTGTATGTCCCCAAAACAGATAACATATCCATTTTAAAATTTCGTTATATTGTGCTTATTCATCCTGGGATGTGTCAAGCATAAAAACTGAACATCTTGGGAAGTAATAGGACCACTCTATTCTGCTTTGGTCAGACCACACCTGGAATACTGTGTCCAGTTCTGGGCATCACAATTTAAGAAGGATATTGACAAGCTGGAATATGTGCAGAGGAAGGCGACCAAGATGATCAAGGGTCTGGAAACCAAGCCTTATGAGGAACAGTTGAGGGAATTAAGTATGTTTAACCTGGAAAGAGGAGACTGAACAGTGATATGGTAGCTATCTTCAAATATCTTAAGGGTTGACATATGGAGGATGGAAAAGCAACCCTTTTTCTCCTGCTCTGGAGGGTAGGACTCAAACCAATGGATTCAAATTACAGGAAAGGAGATTCCGACTAAACATCAGGAAGAACTTTCTGATGCTAAAAGCTGTTCGACAGTAAAACGGTCTCCCTTGGGAGCTGGTGGACTCTCCTCCCTTGGAGGTTTGTAAGCAAAGGTTGGATGGCCGTCTTTAGCTGAGACTCCTGCATCGCAGGGGGTTGGATTAGATGACCTTGAGGATCCCTTCCCACTCCGCAGTTCTTTGATTTGATGATTTGATGACACCCTAGATCTGTGCAGGACCCTCCCCAGACCACACCCCTCACTGGTCCAATTTGCAACCCAATTGCTTATGGCTGGCTGGAATCTGATAGTGCCTCTTGCTTGTTTGGAGCAAGAATAGAGAGGAGCATGAGAGTGTTTGCAGGAACCAACACACTGTGCAAAGGAAAACATTTGCATTCAGTGCCCTGCCCACCCTTGGCATGTGGCCCCAGGAAGGTTGCGCAGAAGCAAAAGTGGCCCCCAGACAGGGAAAGCTTCAGTAGATGTTTCCATCTGCAACTAATCCATTTCATAAACCTTTTCTTCACTTTAGCATACATTGCTTGGCCAGTTCCAATTTCTGTACAGCTTCACATTTTTAAATATTTAAGGAAGTTCTAGAAAATATTTTTATTAATTGTTGTTATGATGGTGATGAATTGTGGTTCAACAACATCTGGAGGACCATAGATTCTCTGTCCCCGACTTGTGACATTCTGAGTAGTAGTAGTAGCTTGATGTAATGGCGTTGTCTCTGAATATGCAGGCTGCATTAAACTGTCATATTCATCATTTGTGCTTGACAGTTTAATGTAACCTGCATGTTCAGAGACAGTACCTGGTGCTGGGAGCAAGCAGTGGTGGGTGGCTAACACACCAACACATCCTGCTTAAATTCTTCCTGCAGGGATTTGGTTGGCTACCATTGGCCAAGCTGGTTGGGGCTGATCCAGCATCTGAAACTCCCATTGATCTAGGCGCATTTTGCGACAGGGGATTTCATGAGCGCCAGCAGTTTCTGAGCTGTGGCCGCAGTACTGCGCCTAATATTTCAGATTAAAACTGCAGAGTAGAAGGAAATGAGGACCTTTTCCTGCCTCCCCACTTCCAGCCACTTTCTGAAGACTGGAGAAGAGACCCTCTTAAGAATATTAGGGAGGTGGGCAGGGGAAGGACTAGACCATGTGAAAAATGGACCTAATATTTTAGCTGCAGTTCATTCATTTTCAGCTTTGTATTCTTGTTATAAAAAAGCGCACCTAGACATTCCGTTGTTGCACCCATAACCTAGGTTTAAGGTGCCATTTAGCTCCTAGCTTTCATAACTCAGTTTCTAACACTGGACTGATGGGATGTGATGAAGCCCATCAACATCTAGATGGACACAGCATTCCCATCTCTGCCCTCAGTGCCATGGCTCTGAGAGACCAGCTTCCTTTCCTATCATCCTTTAGCTTCCTCCATACAAAACTTTATCCTCAATCAGCATATTAGCACCAGAGCTTTGGGGGCTGGGCTGGAAGGGCAATGGGTACAGCAGGGACATTTCCGACCAACATTGTGCCTTGAATTGTGTGGCCAGTTCAGTCTGTGCTGGACATGCTCTGCTATGGCAACTCTTTGATGAGAAGTCTATCAACGGCTATAAGTCACGAGAGTCAAAAATAGAACATCTGCCTTTAATAACTAGAGTGCAGAAGTTGTGGCTCTCCTGATGTTATGGGGCAACTACTCCCATAATCCTTGACCATTGGCCCAGCCAAGGGGCTGATGGGAACTGGAATCAGACAACATCTGGAGGGCCACAGGTTCTTCATCCCAGCTTTAGAGACAGTGTACCTCTTTTGATTGCCAGATGGTGTAGACCAGACATGTTCAACCGGTCGATCACGATTTACCGGTCAACTGCTGGCTGTCACTGGTCGATCCTGGTCTAAAAAAGCTCAACAACTCTGGTCAATCCAATGGGTAGATCACTGCCAGGTTATTTACAGTGGGAGTTGTTCTTGGAAGTAGGACACCCCTGGTGTAGACAAACAGGGCATGTATTTCTCCATCATTGCTTCGCTTGCAGGCTTCCCAGGGAAAGACTATGGTGGAAAGACTATGCTGGACAAGACAGACCTTGGGAATGATCCAGGCAAGCAGAGCTTCTTTTTCTAAGTCAGTGGGCAAGTGGCCAGTGGAAGTCCAGCTCATTGCATTAAATTACAAGGCTCCGCAGAGGTGTGTTTTGAGTAGCTGCTCCACAATTACAGAGGCCCTCATGGAAGTTCACCAAAGTAACTCCAGGATGCAATCCAAGTTATGTATTTTTTCCCAACTGAGCTGGCGTTTGATGAACTGGCTAAGCAATCCTCAAAAGTACTAATTTCATTTTTTTTTCCCTGCAGGGAGGGACACCCAGCCAAAAATTAACACTTCCTTTTACTGCACTAAGCAGAAGTGATGCTGGTGTAACTCAGAATGCTTATGTGGCCTGCTTGCTATAAAAACCGAGGCCTGACGCTCCAGAAAGCTTCTGCTCTGGAGGGCAGGACCCAGACCAATGGATTCAAGCTTCAGGCCTCAAGTTTTATAGTTAAGATTCCAGCATTGCAGGGGGTTGGACTAGATCACCCTCTGGGATCCCTTCCGACTCTACAATTCTATGTCAAGAGTTGTTAGCAAGCAACCCAGCTGCACACCCCACTTCCAAAAGAATCCTTCCCACTAGTGCAATTCCAAGATGCATAAATTTCACCAGGATATCATGGAAATACTTCCATTTGTGCAACCTACTAAAAGCTGTTAATTATTTTCCAAGGGAAATGGCAGAGGTCCCATTGTCAGAGTGTCTAGACAAAGCACTAATATCCGGCAAAAAATGCTCATCGGGGAAAGGGATTGCATAATGTAAGTTATAGGAGGGAAAAAATATAAGGCATGGCAGCTTTTGTCTTCAGCCCAGGGGCAAAAGGTAAAGGTAAAGGTACCCCTGCCCGTACGGGCCAGTCGTGACCGACTCTGGGGTTGCGCGCCCATCTCGCTTAAGAGGCCGGGGGCCAGCGCTGTCCGGAGACACTTCCGGGTCACATGGCCAGCGTGACGAAGCTGCAGCTGGTGAGCCAGCACCAGCGCAGCACACGGAAACGCCGTTTACCTTCCCGCTATAAAGCGGTCCCTATTTATCTACTTGCACTTAAGAGTGCTTTCGAACTGCTAGGTGGGCAGGAGCTGGGACCGAAGGACGGGAGCTCACTCCACCGCGGGGATTCGAACTGCCGACCATACGATCGGCAAGTCCTAGGCGCTGAGGTTTTACCCACAGCGCCACCCGTGTCCCTCTGCCCAGGGGCAAGCTGGCTCCAAAAGGGAAAAAGCAAGGTAGCAAGGCTAAATCCTTGATTGGGTGACCTTGGGCCATTCAGTGTTTTTCAGCTTCACCTACCCCCCTCAGGGTTGTTATGAGGAAAAAGTGGAGAGAATAACATTGTACAGCACCTTACACTCTTTGGAAGAAAGGTGGGATACAATTGCTACAAGTAATAAAGGGCAGGGGTATCAATTTCTTTGGAAGAAGACCCTATGGCCGAGACTTCATATAGGGAAGGCAAGGTCACCCACTGTCTGCCCTCTCTATGTTCCAGTGAAGAGGAGTTTCATAAGATGGACATTTAACCAAAGACTGGGAATCGTCACTTTCCTGAGCTGGACATGCAATGCCAACTTTGATGGCTCTTGTCTATTCAAATGTTAGCTTACATCAGTGCAATATCTCAAAATGACTATCAAGGAACAGTGCACAGTGGGTAGGCTTTCCTGAATAAGTTGTTTACTAATGTGGCGCTCAATGTATTTGGCAAGTTCTCTTGTTCCAGCCTTACTGAAATGAGTAAGAAACGCATAGGAGTTTTTTCATTCAGTTCTTCCTAGCTGTGGATTGTTCACCCTGTTTTTAATAACAGAACAAGTTAGCAGACTTGGGTTAGTCAAGACTAACTTGTAGGGATTTAAGCACAGCTAACTTCTGCAGCGTTAAAGCATGTGATTTTACACTGGAATACAAGTCACCAGAAAGCAGAGTAATAGCACAAGACCAGATTATAAATTAACCATTTTATTGAATATCAATAAATTGTATATAATTATATATAAAAAAGTTTTGAATCAGTATAAAATCGTGGCACAAAAATATATAAATACCAGTGTACCTTTGAAATGTAAACATACCCTTTTCTCTTTTTTCCCCCTGTTGTTTATGATGTGGAAACAATGTACAAAAGAAAGATGCATTCAGGAGGCACCTGTCAATAACCATAAATAGTTCTTTTGGCACACACCTGTCAATGGGCAGCCTCTCTACACAGGCTGCTATTGTATCGCCTGACAAGTGCCTGCTATTAGTCACAGTTCTTTTGAAAAGCAGTTGTTAAAAGAAGTCATATTAACAGGTGCTTGAGTGCATAGCTGCTCTGTAAACAGGAGTCTTGTTTGAAATGGCTACCCAGTGCCTTCTATAGACATTGTTAATCTTTGAGGCATTGCAAATTATCATTGTGCTGGTGGGGGAAGCAGCTGCCTCGGAGCTAATGCAATACTGTATTACTGCATAGTTACACCTTCTTGGGAGGGTGTGTTTGGGGGGGGGTATATACAACGCTTAGAGCAAGAGAGAATTGAGTGGGGGTTGTTGGGAACACTTTGCTTTTGTCCTCCTTGAGAGGCATATCAATTCAGGGTCAACAGTTAACAGCAGATTATTTTTTCTTCCCCCAACACCCCCAGAAATAAAAATGAAAAAATACTGTGGTCCTTCAGGCCAGCTAGGTGTAAGGCTCAATACTGGGAGATGCTGAGCACTTTCTGAACAGTCCTTACACTAATAAAACATCAGAATGCTTGTTGTTTTTGCAAACCAGCCTCACTCTGCCTAAGAAGCATTCTGCCATGGCCAGGGAGTGTGGAACCAGACTTTTAAAACCAAAGAAAGAGGGAGAAATATTCTGAATGTCACTGCGAGGCCTGAAGCAGGTAGAAGACAAGTTTTGCCCTGGCAGCTGAACTCAAATGGGAAAAACTATATTCCTAGAGGCGCTAGTTACAATATATGCATTGGCATGGAGGAGAGTCTGTAGCATTTTTCTTCTTCTTCTTTTCCTAAGATGCAAGAGGGAAGATCTCTCAGCGCGCCCCAGTGCAGCCCGTTTCTTCATGTTTGTGGAGAAGTGACATTCTGGAGAAAGTCCGGGAGCAGGTTTTGCATTGGTACTTCTTGACATCCGAGTGAGTCTGCAGGTGGGCGCGGAGGTTGGAGCGGTCGGCAAAGGCCCTGTTGCAGTGTGTGCAGGAAAACGGTTTCTCGCCTATGGAGACAAAAGTAGAAGGGAACGTTAAACCCGAAGCTCCAAGGCTGGCCCATGCACCTGCAAGTATAATGGTTTGAAGAAACAGGTAACAAGAGGCCAAGCTAATGTATATTTAAATGAGGTACGCAGGATCAAACAGGTAAGAAAGAGTCAACCCATTTGTAAGCAGGTTGAAGCAGATGGAAATTAGTTCCCACCAATTTTGGTGGAATTTATTTCCATTTAAATGGCTTCAAGATCAGGTGTTAGGAGGAGTTTCATTGGAAGCTAAGCACTTTTCAGCCCCTGACTTCAAGGGGACAAATGCTTCTCTCTTCCATCGGCTAGATTTTGACCATGGATGGGACTTCAGTTTCAGTAAATTTACAAATTGATCCAGGAAGTAAGCTCTATAAACCATAGCAAGACTTAACTTTGAGTAAACATGCAGAGAAGTGGGCATTTGCTCCAGCAGGTAAGTCATTCAGAAGTCTTGTTTGACAGACTAAAAATAATAAATAATTCTGCATCGTGCAACATGCAAATTATCTCATCCGTTGGCTCACTGTGAGCTGTGCAAAACGCAAAGCACTAATTGCATCAGTCTGGCCGCCCTGGAAGCTTCACAGATCCAAGTATAGCTATATCCTTCCCAGAGCGGCTTCCCTGCCTCTCCACTCCTTCCTTCCCTCCACGCCCCCCTCCCCAGGCCCTGCACCACCCGCTTCAAACTCTTCCATGCTGAAAAGACTAAACAGGATGAATTCCTGTCAGAGAAGTTCTTTTGGAACTAACAAACAGGCGTGCTCAATTTGGAAAAAAGCATAATTAAGTCTTTCTGGCTTCCTTCAGGCAACATCTTTAGAACCTCTAAGAGGGTGTGAAATCAGCACCAAGTAACAATTAAACCATCCCGGCAACAGGCACAAAGGCCGGCTTGGAGGGAGATGCATTGTGAATGTGATACTCCTTGGATTAAAAGCTAAAAGAGCTTCCACAGCCTGGCAGCTGTGGAGTCTGGTGTTCAGCCTGGGGCGATACAGTAACAGGTGCACGGGGGGGGGGGGGGGAGCAGCATGGCTACATTAAAAGCACCTGCCTGGGCTGACCGGTCACCTCTCTCTCTCCCCCTCCCCCCTCCTTTCCAAGGTACTTCCCGCCTCCTCCAGCAGTTACCCATTAGTGGAACAATGCAAATCAACAAGGCCTGGAATGATGCATCCCAACAGCACCTTTTGTGCAGGGAGGCAAGTTTATTTCTCCTTGAACCGGAGGATTTGTGTGCCAGAGGGAAGCCCTCTGGGATGAGAGCTGTGTTCAAATGAAGCAATTAAAAGCACTATTCTCCCCTCCACAACCCCCCTGAGCAACACCTCGCTCATCCTTGGAATACAGGGAGCTAAAGTGAAGGTGGGGGTAAGGAAGGAAATGCCTCCTGCTTAAACCCCCAAGGAGAGTATTTCATTAGAGCCCATCCCCAGCCTCTGTGTTGACATTACACATGCCTGCAGCGTTGGACTGCGAGGCTCTCTGGTGCAAAGCCCTTTCCAGTCAGAGTGCCCCTTTGTGCAAGAGTGACTCAAGGACAGTTCACATGACTGAGCAGCCTGCTGAGCCGACAGGGTGGGTGTGCATGCCAAGTTTGCGGGCACGGTAACGTGATACAGATCACTTCCTCACCGCCACGGGCCCAGAGCACAGTGCACACTGCACGGTGCCAGGATGAGCCACATGGAAAGAGAAGGAAAGGGAGGAGGGACTGGGGTACATGCTGGACTAATCAGATAATTGCTTCACTATGTGGAGTTGGAATAAAAGCAACCAACAATCTGCCACAAACAGGAGCCCCCAATGTGCAAATCTGCTCTCATGCATTGTTTGCAAATAGGGAAGTGAATTTGGGAGGGATTGCAGGTGGATTTTGCTCAGAAATGTTGGTTAGCAAGTAATTTTTTTCAAAGAGAGAGAGAGAGAGAGAGAGAGAGAGAGAGAGAGAGAGAATCCCTTATCTCCTAGATAAACTGCATGCAGTGTTGACTTGAATCAGGTTGGAAGCAATGGGGAGAGGAGGAGGAGGGGTCTGGGGTGAGAGAAGAGATAAGAGTGACCAGAAACAAACAGAAGAATGGCTTTACCAGTGTGCGTTCTGATGTGGCCCTGCAGGAGCCAAGGCCTGGAGAAGGCTTTGCCGCAAATTTTACACACGCAGGGCAGGGTATGGCTTCGGATGTGCATCTTGAGAGCTCCCAGGCTCACGTACTCCTTCTCACAGTTTTTGCAGCTGAAAGATTTCCTGGCTTGGGAGTCGCAGTGCAATTGTCTGTGCTTGGAAAGGCCTGCAAAGGTGGAGTAGGACTTGTTGCATTGGCTGCAGTGGAATTTCTCCGCTTCGGTGGCAGAAGAAGCTGGGCTGGGTGGGTCAGAGGTCGTCTTGCCATCCTCCTCTTCGCTGGAGGTCAGGTCCAGAGGTTTGGAGCCAGGGCTGGGTGGAGAAGTGGCACTTTTCTTGTACTCCGGCTCAGAGGTGAAGAAATTGGAGAGCAGCCCTGTGTCCCATACAAGTGGAGGGTAGTAGGAACCAGCACTCAGCAGATCAGGCTGGGGGATGACTGAGATGGGGTACTTCTCATAAAAACACGGGGAGACGATCACTGCAAAGAGATTTTTTTAAAAGCCAATGGTTATCAAGTGAGCATGCAGCACTGGAGACAACTTAGGCAGGTGCTGGATCCTTCCCCATCCACAATATTCCCCACCCTCCAAGAATCAGAACTGTAGAGCTGGAAGGGACCCTGAGGATCATCTACTAGTCCTGGTAATGCAGGAATATGCAGCTGTCCCACACCGGGATCGAACCTGTAACCTTGCCGCTATGAGCATCACACTCTAGCCAACTGAGCTATTTGCTGGCTTAGCTCTCCCAGCGCCACCTGTTTTCCAGTACTTGGAAACAAAACCAACTTTCTTCAAGGTATATGATATCGTCACAACTAGGTTACTCACACAGCATGAATCTGAAGCAAGCAATAAACTCTCAAGTCGCCTAAGAAGCACCAGCATCACTAGGTTTGCACCAGGGTTAGGGTAGCTGTGGCCTCCAGTGGTTGTTGAGACTCCATCTCCCATCAACCCCAGCCACCATAACTTTATACTCAGGGGCGATGGGAGCTGTAGTGTAGCAGGTCCTCCCTCCCCGGTCTAGAACTTAACCGTGCTGTTCTAAACAAGTCTCCCCACCCTGTCCAACGGGACTGACTCCCAGCCAACTGCAGAAAGTTACCGCCAAACCTTGGAGACGTGAAAGAGCCGAAAGCCCAGTTAACATCTCCCTGCCATAGCAGCGGCTTCAGCGCTGCGTCACGGGCGCTCATCTGCCCCCAACAGGATATACCGCTTAAGTTTTAGCGATCGACCCATCCATGCTTAACCCTGAAGCAACCCGGGAACCCACCGAGCGCACGGATGACCCGAGGCTCACGCCCTCTCCGAGCGTCCACGTGCGCTCGCCCGCCCTGGGCGCACCAAATTGCGCCTGGCAGTCCCCCCGCCCCCCCCCCCAAACCAGCTCAGCGCTCAGCGCCGCCATCCCTCCTCCTTCTGGTCCATCCCTTCCCCACCCGGAGCAGCGCGCCTACCAGTCTGGCTTTCCAGTTCGCTGTAATTGGGCTTCTTGCTGGCCGAGAAATGCTTCTTCACCAGGAAAGAGCGCGGCATCTTGCTGGGGAGTCTGGCGGCGCCGAGGCGGCTCCAATCCAAGCACTGCGGAGGTCGGGAGTGGCGATGCCCTCGGTGCGTTTCTAAAGGGAGACTGCAAAAGAAACCAAACCTCGACGCGACCAGTCGGCGTGCTGCGAGCTCAGCGGCCAAAGCGCCAGCGCCACGGGCTAAATATGGGCCGGGCGGCAGGGGGCGAGGCGGATCCGCCCCCCGGTGTCACTTGGCAGCCAATGGGCAGAGGCAGGGAGGGGTCCGGAGGCTCGGCTTTTTCTAGCAGGTGCTCCCCGAGCGAAGCGCACTGGCTAGGATCGGGGTCCGTCGGAGCCGCAGAGAGAAGCTGGCAAAAAGGGGCTGATCCAGCCAAGATGTGGGCTTGGCTCATGAAAGCACGGGAAGAAAAGAGACACCCGGGGAATTGTGGGGGTGACAAGATAGGCCGGTGTGGCGCAAGCTTTCATGGCCGTCGGGGTTGCTTTTGCGGGGGGAAGAAATAAACGCCACTGATTTCACAGAGAGCTATAGTTAAGTAATAAGCGTGCCTGGTATTTGCAGCATTGGCTACACCCGTTTATTCCGAAGAACATCCAACCTAACGGCGCTTTCAGCTGGAGGCCCAATGGAACTTAAGAGAACTTACTTCTGAGTAGCCGCGGCTGGGGTGCAGCTGTTAGGGCGCTCCCTGTGCTAACCCTACGCAGGGGCTGTGCGTCAACAGTTTGCAGTTTTTCCTCCCTTGGGTAGTGTGTGATGGGGGCCGGGGGGTTGCCCTAAGAGAGGACGCAGAAGTCCAATCCGCCCTATATTCTGGTAGTGGAATACTCAGAATATTCCGACAGCCTCCGGGGGTTGCAAGGAGCAAAGGGGTGGCGCCCCCGGAGAGAGGCGTGCAAGCTGCAACTGCCTTTCCCCCTTTGCCTAATCCAAACCAATGGCAATGAGGGTGAAGACGGGGAGATTTGAGAAACGCGCATCGTCCGCAGACTTGCTTGGCAACCATATTCACATAGGGAGATCCGTCTGGGGGGGGGGTGCGTAGATTCCCCTCCTCACTTTCCCAATCACCCCGTGTGGTTTTTTCATGCAGCGCTGCCTGCTTCTGGCTATGGGCATCCGCGCCCGCTCCGCGCACTCCCTTGCAGTGATTTGGAGCCACGTGTTCCCGGCTTCCAGTTCCGGGCAGGCCTGCACGCGCCTGCCGCTTGCCACCTGCCTTCCCCTTTGCTCCGTCCGCATTCCAGAGCTTGTGCAGAGAGGCTCTTGGCTGAGGCGGGGAGGTGAGAGCTGTGGCTGGCTCCTTCGGCCTGTCCCCTCTTCCCTGGTCCAGAGCTTGCTTTTCTCTCATACCGACAACTCTCAAGAGCCGTGTAGCTGCGTGGGTAGATCAGGACAGCAGTTTAAGCCAGGAGAGAAGCGGGGTGCAAAGAAAATGCGGTTTCCTTTCCTGGCACCACGCCCTCCAAAATAACGCACCACTTTTTGCCCAGTATATAAAATCTCTGCGCACAGCTTTGAGTAGACCCATGTTCCCAGGGGGAACTTCTATACTGCCAGCTTCTGATCAAGACAAATAGTGAGGGTCTCGGTTTGGCTGGAACGTTTGACTTTGGACTTCACAGCCTCTGGTTATTTTAGGGTGGGATTCACATACAGGCAAATTCAGGTTGTTCGCCTAAAGTTTATTTAGTGCTTTTGCGCAACAAACAACCGGCCTTTCCCCCCCCCCCACGCCCTCAGGGCTCTTTGGTTGCTTCTAATCAACCTGCTTTCAAAGCATGCCTTCTGATTTGTTTGCACAAAGGGGCTCCAGAAAACCTGCTTATTGAGCAACTGTTCTGATTAGTTTTCAAGGAGGTTCCTTGAAGTTGTCTATTTGATGAGTTTCAATTCAGAATTCTTTATTTTTGCAGCGAGGTTAGATGATGTTACACCAATGCAAGTGCTAGTTCACACTTTCAAATGTACATTTTTATTACTTTGAAAAGGTTTGATATTTAGGGAGAAACAGCTTTGTTGCACAAGACCTCCCAATCAACTATAATTGTGCAACCTGAGACAGCAAGTCAGTGTGATCGAATTCAGCTGAAAATGGTGACATCTTGGACGTGCCCAAAGCTTTGGGGGGGGGGGGAGGTGTTATAGGACACCGGATAACTTTTGAATACTCATTTTGATTTCTGTGCGGGGAGGTTACATTATATTGCATCAATAAATTGCTAAGCCACACTTCAGAGTGCATCTTAGCTCTGGAACCTGCAATTTGCCAGTGAAACTTCCCTGCAAAATAGCAATAGCCTGGTAGCACCTTCAGGGAGATGCACAAACGTTTTTGCCTGTTTGATACAGCAGCATGCAGCCTCCCTGCAAACAAATCAGGATAAACGCTCAATAAACAGAGGACACCTGGGAACAACCTTTATTTCCTATCAAAAGGGACTGTTCATTTATTGAAACAACTCAGCACTAACTGTAAAAGATGTGTGCCAATGACATTTATGAAGCAGGGAACTTTTGGTTGCTTTCCGTAGTTCTTCCTCATTCTACTAGGACACCAGTGCCCTCTCCAGGAATCTCAGGAAATGCATCCTTTCAGCCAAGCCCAAGTAAATGGTCACATTGACACTGTGCATTTAAAGTACTGTACTATGATAACAGGTGGCGCTGTGGCGATCGAAAGGTCGGCGGTTCGAATCCCTGCGGCGGGGTGCGCTCCCGCTGCTCGGTCCCAGCGCCTGCCAACCTAGCAGTTCGAAAGCACCTCCGGGTGCAAGTAGATAAATAGGGACCACTTACCAGCGGGAAGGTAAACGGCGTTTCCGTGTGCGGCTCTGGCTTGCCAGAGCAGCGATGTCACGCTGGCCACGTGACCCGGAAGTGTCTCCGGACAGCGCTGGCCCCTGGCCTCTTAAGTGAGATGGGCGCACAACCCCAGAGTCTGTCAAGACTGGCCCGTACGGGCGGGGGTACCTTTACCTTTACCTTTACTATGATAACACTAACAGCCAGGGCTCCCCCCCTCAAAGGATTCCGGGAAACTGTGGTGTGCTAAGGGTGCTGAGAATTGTTAGGACAGCCCTGTTCCCCTCACACAGCTACAATGCTTAGAGTGGTTTAACAGTGAATCCCTATTCCCAGGAAACCCTCTTCTCTGAACTGCCCACTGACTGCAGAGGAAACTGCAAGTTGGTTGCAACATCACAATTCGTGCCTTTGAGAGTTCGGGTAACTTGTCCAGACAATGCATTGTCAGTGGCACCCAGCCCCGGACAGAGCATTTTTCAATGGAATGAAAAAGATGGTTCAGTTATTTGAGAAATAGACTTGTCTTGGAGCTTGAAAAGTGTACAGTTAGTAATTTCAGTGAGTCTGCTCTTTGTATGACTTAGTTTGTGGTGACCCTTTGTGGTTTAAGCAAGGCAAGGGCCTGTTAAAATGCTTCCATTGCAGGAGCTAACATAGGTTTCACTGGCTTGGTTTAGAAAGCAGTTAGTATAAACAACCACTGCACACGCTAATGCATTTTCCTAGCAGACAAGTCCTGAGAGCTTTATCAAAACCCAGTTACACTGCTATATCCCATCTAGAAAAAGGCCCTCTGAATCATTCAAGAGACGCAAAATGTAGGTCAGCCAACCACTGAATTCTGAGTTAGTTAATAACTAATCAATTAAATACACCTGTATTATCAAGTGTTCTGTTCTGGGTACTATTTGCTGGGAACCACAGGTAAGGAGAGCCCTGTTGCACCTGAGTCCTGCTTGCAGTCTTCTGATTTATTTATTTCAGTTTATTAACTGCCCTTCACAAGAAGGTACAGCAACAGAAAACACAGTATTAAAAACAGATTAAAGCAAATTCCAATCACAACTAGAGGGGGTCCTAAAATACAGACAAGTGTATCTCAAGGCTCAAAAGCCAGGGTAAAGAGCTGCATCTTCAGTATACAGTGGTACCTCAGGTTACATACGCTTCAGGTTACAGACGCTTCAGGTTAGAGACTCCACTAACCCAGAAATATTACCTCGGGTTAAGAACTTTGTTTCAGGATGAGAACAGAAAATGTGTGGTGGCAGCGGGAGGCCCCATTAGCTAAAGTGGTGCTTCAGGTTAAGAACAGTTTCAGGTTAAGAACAGACCTCCAGAACGAATTAAGTTCTTAACCCGAGGTACCACTGCACATTGAAAGAGCTGCAGGGAAAGTGCCAACTGCATTTATGTGGGGAGAGAATTCCGCAACATGGGGACTGGCACAGATAATGACTGGGTGTCTCTCTCTCACACACACCTGAACCTCTGAAAGTAGTGGAACCACCTAGAGGGGCCCCTTCTGTTAATATTAACACCCAATAAGTCTGTATGAAAGGAGACTGTCTTTCCAATAGTTAGACCCCAAGTTGTTTAGGGCTTGAAACACCTTTAATTGGTCCTGAAAACCAACTGACAACCAGTGCAGCTGTTTTAAAATGGATTGTATCATATACATTCTATGGGGAGCCCCAGCCAATAATCTGGCTGCCAAGTTCTGGACCAGTTGAAGTTTCTGAGTCATCTTCAAGAGCTCTTCCATGTAGAGTGCATTGCAATAATCCAATTTGGAGTTGCCCATCCAGTCCAGCATTCAGTTCCAGCAACAGTGGCCGACCAGATGCCCTTGGGAAGCCTGCAAGTCAGACATGGTTGCGACAGAATTCTGCCCACCTGCGATTCCCAGCAACGGGTATTCAGAGGCATGCGGGAGAACGTAGCCGTCATGGCTAGTAGCCACTGATAAGAGAGAAGAAGGCAATGTCATCGGGATGGTAGCTTCTATTGTGCTAAAGTGTCCCAGAAATGAATACAATTAGCTGCAGTTAAAGGAGGTACACACTGGGCGGACAATGAGAAGTGGTCGTAAAATGAGATAACTGTTGACTCAAAGGCTAAAGTTTGTTGGCTTGCTCTGAGCTGTTTAAACCTAAGTGCAGATATTTATAGGAGGGAGAGGATGTTGGAGGAGGGCTCTAATTTAGCTTGGCAAGGAAGATGTATACCCTTTTGATATATCGCTGTAACACCGAAGCTGGAAGCTAGTCCTTACATGTGAATAAGACACAGCGTGACATTCAGTGGGTAAATTTAGCATTTGGGGATGCCTACAGGTGTGTGCATGTATATGTAGGATGTAATCTTGTGCAAGCAAGAAGCTCAGGTGACCTGCTCACCTTGATCAGGTGATTAAGGAAATTTTGGGTAGGGATGGAGATAACTTCATTGTAAAGAAACCTGTTTGGTGATGACGTTAGCCTCAGCAGAATCATGTGCCCTGAAGTGAATTGACCACCTGTAATCCAATCAACCTTGGACTAATCCCAGTAACAAAAAGAATGGGGAATAAAACTGTAGTCCACTTGTGCTAAACTTGCACAACTCTGATCTCCTTGGAGGAAAAAGAAGATATAAATTAGCAGGTGATCACTACATCACTAGACTTCCAGGGCCAAGTTAAGACATATCTGTTCTTTCAGGCCTTTGGTGATGTTTGATTAAATTGTCCAAAGTTCAAATAAAATAAAATAAAATAAAATAAATTGTCCAAAGTTCAGCCCATTTTTTCTGGGGGGCCGCAGGGGTACGCATACTCTAAACATTTTGTGAATCTAAGTTTGGCCTCATTGAGGGGCAGTATTTCAATATGAGTAGGAAAATGAGAGTACCCCTAAACATGTTTTAAGGAAAAAAAGCACTGCCAAAGTTGCTATGGATTTCCTGCTGCACTTGTTGTTTATAATGATTTTTCCTGCTGCACTTGTTGTTTATAATGATTTGCTGTTTTATAACGACTGTAGTTATTTTGCTGTACGTTTTATAATTTTATTCAACATTTTATAAACTTCTCTGGAACCATCAATGGATGAAGAGCAATTTCGCAGTTCAATAAACAAACAATCGGGCTCCCTCTTTGTTTCTAGGCATTATTTAAAGTGCTGTTCGGACCACCTTCTCCTATATGAGCCTGCCTGCATATTATAACTTGACACCATCCGCAGTGCCCTCCTGTCCGTATGCTTGGAAGAAATGATGGAGCTTTGGTGTCCCTTCACATTAAGCTATGCCACTCCTTAGGGAGGTTCCTTTCATTCTCTTCCTACTGGCCTTGCACTGCAGCAGCAAGACAGAGGTAGCCAAGATGATTCTCTTCAGGTGTTGAACTATAACTCTTAGCATCTCTGACCATAGGCAATGTTTTGGGGGGTTAAAGGAAGTTGGAGTTAGGAACACAGGAAGTTGCCTTATTCTGGATCATATCATTGGTCCATCTAGCTCAGTATTGTCTACGCTGGCAACAGCTCTCCAGGGTTTCAGGCAGGTGTCTCTCTGAAGGTGCCAGGGATTGAACTTTCTGCATGCAGAGCAGATGTTCTAGAACATGGAGGGCACCATGTTGGCTTTCTCTGGCCCCTGGCTTCCAGAGTAGGAGTGGCTCTCCATATATTGTTTGTCTCCCATCATTGCCCCTCCAGCATGGCCAGAGGTTAGGAGAGCCAGTGTGGTGTAGTGGTTAAGAGCAGTAGTCTCGTAATCTGGGGAACCGGGTTCACATCTCCGCTCCTCCACATGCAGCTGCTGGGTGACCTTGGGCTAGTCACACTTCTCTGAAGTCTCTCAGCCCCACTCACCTCACAGAGTGTTTGTTGTGGGGGAGGAAGGGAAAGCAGAATGTTAGCCACTTTGAGACTCCTTAGGGTAGTGATAAAGCAGGATATCAAATCCAAACTCTTCTATTATGGGAGCTGGGGTCCAACAACATCTCGAAGGCTGCAAGTTTCTCCACCTCCATTTTAGAGGCCAGAATTTATTCCTGAGGCTTCCCACAACTGAAGTGCAATTATTCTGCTCTAAAATGTTTTTATTATTGCTATGTTTAAGCTGGTTTTTTTTTAATTAAAAAATGCTGGCTTCTTATTCTTTATGGTCCGTTGCTTTTTATGGTATTTTAGAGCGCTGCAACCTCAAAGTCGGCCACAACTGGACCTAATGGTCAGGGGTCCCTCTACCTTTTCACTACTTTTTTGTTAGCCATCTTGAACTATATCACAAAAGGTGGGATATAAGTGTTTTAAGTAAGAATAATGATAATTGTAACAACACCAACATATGATAGTGCGTTGCTCACGAAAGCTTGTGGAGTGTTGTGTTGTTGTTGTTGTTGTTGTTTAGTCATTTAGTCGTGTCTGATTCTTCGTGACCCCATGGACCAGAGCACGCCAGGCACTCCTGTCTTCCACTGCCTCCCGCAGTTTGGTCAAACTCATGCTGGTAGCTTCGAGAACACTGTCCAACCATCTCCTTCATAGATCGCTGCCTTGTCGTGGAGAAGGGGCTTGAATAAGAGAAGCTATGAGCTATGCCGTGCAAGGCCACCCAAGACGGACAGGTCATAGTGGAGAGTTTTGACTAAACGTGATCCAGCTGGAGGAGGAACTGGCAAGCCACTCCAGTATCCCTGCCAAGAAAACTCCATGGACAAAAACAACAGGAGTGTTGTAGCTTGCATCTTTTTTGTCGTTCTAAGAATCATGGAATTGTGGAATTGGAAGGGGACTACGAGGGTCACCTAGTCCGACCCTCTGCAATATAGGAATCTTTCGCCCAAAATGGGGATCAAACCCATGACCATGAGACGGAGTCTCATGCTCTACCAACTCATCTTTCCCAGGATGGCTGTTGTTTGCAAGATCAATATAATGTGTGCAAATTTACTGAAAATCTCAGAGCTATACTTTTACCATGAAAGAAAGCTCATCACCTCTTCAAGACTCTACAGGAAACTGAGCGTGATCCACATTTATTTACATGTGCCGTGCCTCCAAAGTTTCTTGGTTGCGCAAATGTTATGAACAGGAGTTACGACATCCCTGACATCCCCTCCTCCCCTCAATGTTACGGCTCTGTTGTTAATTATACTTTGGGGCCGATTCAAATTTTACTGATGCCAGGAGATTTTAATTTTTTTTATGTTCACTGCAAAGGGCTCCCTCTGGGAACCCAATGAAATCAGTAGCAGGATTTGCAAAGGAGCTGCTGATGGGTGGCTGATAGGATTGGCAAGTGTAGGTCATGTGTGCTGGTCCAGAATGCCTTATTGGGCCTTGCAACAATAGGTTTTTGCTGGAGACAAGGGCTTAGGAAAGTGCCCACTGCTGTTACAGAGAGTATGTGAAAAGTGTGACTTTCAGTTGTTTGCTCTGACAATTCCCAGCAAATTAAAACATATCAGGTATCTCCTCCTCACTAGCTGAACTCGGGCCACAACTGTGCCATGTGCATTTAAAGTACTCTTGTAGCACTTTTTACAGTCATGGCTTCCCCCAGAGAATCCTTGGAACTGTAGTTGGTTAGGGTGCTGAGAGCTACAATCAGCTACAATTCCCCAGGTTCCCTGGGAAGAGGGATTGGTTATTAAACCATTCTGGGATTTTTAACTTTCTGAGGGGAAGGGGGATCTCCTAACAATTCTCAGCACCCTTAACAAACTACACTTCCCAGAATTCCTTAGGGGGGGAAACTATGGGTCATTAAAGTGGCACAATAGTGCTTTAAACATGTGACCTCAAGTTGGACTTATTTATGAGTGGACGTGCATTGGAACATAATGTTTGAAAGCTGTTTGTAAGGTTAATTGTCAGTGCCTATGCATGTCTTACACAGTGGAAGTGAGGAACAGGTTTAAGGATTTAGATTTGGTGGACAGAGTGCCTGAAGAACTATGGATGGAGGCTCGTAACATTATACAGGAGGCAGCAACGAAAACCATCCCAATGAAAAGGAAATGCAAGAAAGCAAAGTGGCTGTCCAATGAGGCTTTACAAATAGCGGGGGAGAGAAGGCAAGCAAAATGCAAGGGAGATCGTGAAACATACAGGAAATTGAATGCAGATTTCCAAAGAATAGCAAGGAGAGACAAGAAGACCTTCTTAAACAAGCAATGCAAAGAAATAGAGGAAAGCAATAGAATGGGAAGAACCAGAGATCTGTTCAAGAAAATTGGAGATATGAAAGGAACATTTCGTACAAAGATTTCCATAATAAAGGACAAAAGTGGAAAGGACCTAACAGAAGCAGAAGACATCAAGAAGAGGTGGCAAGAATACACAGAGGAATTATACCAGAAAGAAACGGATGGCTCATATACCCCAGGTAGTGTGGTTGCTGACCTTGAGCTAGACATCCTGGAGAGTGAAGTCAAATGGGCCTTAGAAAGCACTGCAAATATTATGAGAAACTAAATATTATGAGAAACTAAAGCCTAAGGTCCGAGATTGGTTGCATTACCATCAAATAAATGAGACGTTTAAACAGGACAGGAAAATAGGATTTCAGAAAGAGAAGTCAAAATTAGAAACAGAATTGTTGGAACCCAATACTAAGAACTTATCAAAAATGTATAACTTGCTGCTAAAATGGAATACACAGGATGAAACGGTGAAATCAGCTATGATTAAATGGGCACAAGATATCGGTCATGATATTATGTTTGCTGACTGGGAACAGTTATGGACCACCGGTATTAAATTTACTGCATGTAATGCATTAAGAGAAAATATTATGAAAATGATCTACCGGTGGTACATGACCCCAGTCAAGCTTGCAAAAATTTATCATTTGCCTAATAATAAGTGTTGGAAATGTAATGAGACTGAAGGCACTTTCTACCACCTTTGGTGGACCTGCCCAAAGGTTAAAGCTTTCTGGGAAATGATCTATAATGAAATTAAGAAGGTCCTTAAGTGGACTTTTCCTAAGAAACCAGAGGCTTTCCTCTTGGGCATGGTGGGCCAAGCGGTGTCAAGGAAGGATAGGACTTTCTTTATGTATGCCACTACAGCAGCAAGAATTCTACTGGCAAAGTATTGGAAGACGCAAGAACTACCTACTCTGGAAGAATGGCAAACAAAGGTGATTGACTTTATGGGACTGGCCGAGATGACGGGCAGAATCCGGGACCTGGGGAAAGAGACAATGGAAGAGGACTGGAAGAACTTCAAAATATATCTTAAAAATAATTGCAAAATTGAGGAATGTTAGGATGTCAGGGGGTAAGAAGTAAAGAATTGCAGCAGTAAACAAAAAAAACTTAAGAAACTTTTACGAAAGGGAACTAAGACAATGGACTTAAGGGTTGCTAAAGAATTATTAAACAAGGATGCAGGGATGGGGAGGTATGGGGAAGTCAAAAAAAGAAGGGTAAGAACCGATGAGTATGATGTGATACTGTTTTATATTGTTCTTTATTATATGTGTGGAAATTAATAAAAATTATTATAAAAAAAAAAAAAGAAAGCACTGCAAATAACAAGGCCAGTGGAAGTGATGGTATTCCAGCTGAACTATTTAAAATTTTAAAAGATGATGCTGTTAAGGTGCTACACTCAATATGTCAGCAAGTTTGGAAAACTCAGCAGTGGCCAGAAGATTGGAGAAGATCAGTCTACATCCCAATCCCAAAGAAGGGCAGTGCCAAAGAATGCTCCAACTATCGCACAGTTGCACTAATTTCTCACGCTAGCAAGGTTATGCTTAAAATTCTACAAGGAAGGCTCAAGCAGTATGTGGACCGAGAACTCCCAGAAGTGCAAGCTGGATTTAGAAGAGGCAGAGGAACCAGAGACCAAATTGCAAACATGCGCTGGATTATGGAGAAAGCTAGAGAGTTCCAGAAAGACATTTACTTCTGCTTCATTGACTATGCAAAAGCCTTTGACTGTGTCGACCATGGCAAACTATGGCAAGTTCTTAAAGAAATGGGAGTGCCTGATCACCTCATCTGTCTCCTGAGAAATCTCTATGTGGGACAAGAAGCTACAGTTAGAACTGGATATGGAACAACTGACTGGTTCAAAATTGGGAAAGGAGTACGACAAGGCTGCATTTTGTCTCCCTGCTTATTTAACTTATATGCAGAATTCATCATGCGAAAGGCTGGGCTGGATGAATCCCTAGCCGGAATTAAGATTGCCGGAAGAAATATCAACAACCTCAGATATGCAGATGACACAACCTTGATGGCAGAAAGTGAGGAGGAATTAAAGAACCTTTTATTGAGGGTGAAAGAGGAGAGTGCAAAATATGGTCTGAAGCTCAACATCAAAAAAACGAAGATCATGGCTACTGGTCCCATCACCTCCTGGCAAATAGAAGGGGAAGAAATGGAGGCAGTGAGAGATTTTACTTTCTTGGGCTCCATGATCACTGCAGATGGTGACAGCAGCCACGAAATTAAAAGACGCCTGCTTCTTGGGAGAAGGGCAATGACAGGCCTAGACAGCATCTTGAGAAGTAGAGACATCACCTTGCCAACAAAGGTCCGTATAGTTAAAGCTATGGTTTTCCCAGTAGTGATGTATGGAAGTGAGAGCTGGACCATAAAGAAGGCTGATCGCCGAAGAATTGATGCTTTTGAATTATGGTGCTGGAGGAGACTCTTGAGAGTCCCATGGACTGCAAGAAGATCAAACCTCTCCATTCTGAAGGAAATCAGCCCTGAGTGCTCACTGGAAGGACAGATTGTGAAGCTGAGGCTCCAGTTCTTTGGCCACCTCATGAGAAGAGAAGACTCCCTGGAGAAGACCCTGATGTTGGGAAAGATGGAGGGCACAAGGAGAAGGGGGCGACAGAGGACGAGATGGTTGGATAGTGTTTTCGAGGTTACCAGCATGAGTCTGACCAAGCTGCGGGGGGCAGTGGAGGACAGGAGTGCCTGGCGTTCTCTGGTCCATGGGGTCACGAAGAGTCGGACACGACTAAACGACTAAACAACAACAACAAATGCATGTCTACTCATGGGTAGCTGTGTTAATCTTCTGCAGCAAAACGGCAGCAAAGTAAATCCCATTGCCTTTGATGAGGCACATCTCTTAATAATTGCTGTATTCAATTTATTTTGATTTGGGGGGAAAAACCCCAGAGACGGAGGGTCGAAAGTCTCCCTATCTGTAATATATATTAGCATCTGTCTGTCTTCGGAGACAATGGAGGAGTATGCCTTTGGGGGTGAAGTCAAACTGTTGGAAGGTTACAGTGCCTGTATAGTGCCCCTGGCCTATTGACATCATCTCTGATCCAGACTCACAATCTCAAATCCTCATTGATAGGTCATTGATTTAATCAACGGTGAGATAATCACACTTACTTTAATCCTTTAGAGATGGGCACCACCCACTTCTCAGGGGTGAACCTTGAAGTTCAGCAAGTTAAAAATAGGCTAAATCCAGGACCTGATTAGAGGTCATCCCTTCAGTGTTGGATTACAACCTGGGAGAACAGGTTCAAACACCTATTCAGCTTGGATCAATCATTCCCTCTTCCTTTATTCTACCTATGAAGTTAAAAGATGTGCACCATCTTGGCCTGCTTAAAGAGAAGGCAACACCAACATGTCATTAACAACACATTATTCCTTCTTCCAACATCCTTGTACGATACTCCTCAAGCCAACAGAGAGCAACCCAGCCAGATGGGCATGGTATATATTACAAATTATTATTTATTTGTTAGAAGAGGCTGAATACTGTCTCCGCTACCCTGGTAAAATGTAGCTTTAAGACAGGGGTGTGCAATCTTGAGGGCCACTTTCCCTCACAGACAACCTACCTGAGGTAAATGGGTCAAGTGATACAGCTGTTACCTCTGTAAATATAGGCCTCATTCCAGCCATGCCAAAGCCAGACCATTTCTCCATCCTGTGTCAAAGTGAGGAAGAGACAGTAACACATTCCAGTCAGCCAAGTGCAGGTGTGGACCTACCATGAAACTCTTGAAGCTTAAGATTCAGGGCCCCAGAAGCAACTTCAATTCACGTTGCTTAAACTTTTTAGGCCTAGTAGACCCAATTTGAGTGCCACAACTCAAACTGATTAAATTTTTGTTGTATATATTTCAACAATCCCAAAGTTTGAGAGCCGATTAGAACCAATGTTGTGAAGGTGTGGTGATCTGTCATGGAATGACCCCATCAAAGAACATAATAGTGGTTCCCCAGACCTTGTCGCTGGTTGTGAAGCAGCCCCCATGACAGCTGAAGCTTCAGAGCCCCCCAAATGTAGGTCTGCCACGGATAAATGCACTCAAGGAGAGTGTGGATCGAGGTTGCTAAGAGGTGTGGCCTGAGGAGAGACCTGAAAGAGGGTTCCTTATCTCTGCTTTAAAAGAGATGCTTCTGTTGGGGTGTGTGGGGAGAAATTGATTACTATTGCATTCATTTCACACTGGAGGGACTTATAGGAATGACAGCTGGTTCTCTTGCAGTTTATAGGACTAAACAGGCTAGTCTTAGATTTCATATACACCCACCTTTGGGAAATCAATAGTTGAACTTCTCGCTTTGCTTCAGATGATGTCACAAGCATTGATGCCATAGTCTGATTCTCACTTGCTCGAGGCCTTCAAACAGGCTACACAGCCACCTGTTGAGGCTGAATGCTCAGCGGCAGATTTCCTGCATCAAGCTGGGGGTTGGATTAGACTAGATGGATGGTCTACAGCAGTGTTTCCCAACCTTGTACCTCCAGCTGTTTTTGGACTACAATTCCCATCATCCCTTGCCACTGGTCTTGCTAGTCAGGGATGATGGGAGTTGTAGTTCAAAAACAGCTGGAGGCACAAGGTTGGGAAACACTGGTCTACAGGGCCCCCTCCACTCTCTGAGTATGATTCTGTCACTATTTCAAATACTTATTTGTTCACATCCAGCAGAGGAGAGTTGCTGGAGAAAATATATGCACACCTGGGTGCAAATCCCCATTGGAAGCCCAACTGGTTCCCCCTGAGGATTCATCCTCTTTTGTGAACAGGGGATGCACATTCTCACCTGCAGTTTTAAGTCTCTACTACAAGTGACTCGAGATGGAAGGTGTGATCTGCCAAACTCTGCCTCTGCTAGATTCACTCCCAAAGGACTTAATGCTGGATTTCTGCACAGAGATGTGTGGAGTACGTGCATTTGCTCACGTACATCCCTTGTTCTCTCTGCATCTTCCATGCCTCCCTCACTGTGCATCCTCCCCACTGTCAGACCTTATAAGCTCCATGGAGCAAGGACCAGCAAGGGCTTGCTACAAAGCATTGTCCACATTGATGCCACTCTTATAATAACAACACAGCAATGACATTTGCCGGGCTGTCCCCATTGCTTGCCCAGAAGTATTAAATCTGTTAGTCTTTAAAGGGGTTCTCTTGGTCCTTCTGGCATACTGGGAAGCCCTGGGAATTGTGGCCTTTTCTGTGGCAGCCCCTAAAGTGTGGAACACTGAGATGTACCTGCCACCTTCAATGTACAGCTTTCATCATATACTGAAAACACACCTCTTTCTCCTGGCTTTTGACAGTTAACATATTTTCCTTTGGGAGACCCACCTCTTTTGCTGAATTTGTATGTTGCAAAATTATAACTTTGATTTCTTTCTATAACTGTATTGTGGTAACCCACAGTGGAATTGTATACCTTCAGCATAGCAGGATATAAGAAATCCTAGGAATAAGTAAAACAAATAAGTTGCCACCATCCTCTTTTGATGTAGTTTTGCTGTTATGGACTGTTAGCATAGCTACTCCGCTGACAATCAATTTATCAGTTACTGTTCTAACAGTGAATTTCTATGCTTGTCTACTCAGAACAGAACTTAGTCCCACTTGAGTTCGGTTGGACTTACTCCCAGGTAAGTTTGCATAGGTCCACAGCCTCAATCCATTGCTTGCTGCTTTCACTGTAATTGCTTTTTGTATTAGCTTTCTCAGTTTGTTGGCCTTTTATATTTTTAAAAATACAAAGGGGGGAACAGCTATTGTTTTTTTAAAATAAATAAATAAATCCTAGGAGTCCTTGATGCAATCTGAAAACTATTTTGCATCCAGCAGAGTCTAATCTAATTAAGTATGCACAACACCTCCTACACTCCATCTTAAGACTGTAACAAACTGCAGGCTTTGGGGCTTTTCCATCTTGCACAGCTGTTCTCTTCCTGCCCCACAACCTTTTTCTTTTTAAAGGGTGGTTGTTTTGATTATTCATCCAGCATAAGGAAGAGTCCCAGAGTTCTCAAAAGCTTATCTGCTGCTCTGTAGCATTTTAGCTGGTCGTCCTAATAAGAATATCATTCTATGGCAGCTTTTTGATAAGGCCGATTGATTATGTTCAGAGGCTGCTGACAAATCCTCTTAAAATGGGTGTGAGACAAGGAGACGGGAGTGCCTTTTCCTCCCCCTTTCCAGGAACTGTTCTAGTCAAGTGAAGAGCAACAGAATTGTGACCCAGCCCAGTGCTGAGTGATTTGGGTTGCTATCACACTGCATTCAGATAAAGGTGGCAGTTCACACCCTTTGGATAAAGCTATTGTCCCATCTGTCTCCAGACTCCATGGCAGCGGTGCCTGAGATCCCTTTAGCTCCGAAGCCACATGGAAATAGGGATGTTTGTTTAGGGAGAAGCATCAGATCCCTGGGAAATAAACATTATTATTTTAAATGGTTTTTAATTGGGTTTTTCCCAGGCATAGAATCTCACCATCAGGACCATTTGGCCCTATTTACCAGTTCCAGAACCAGGTATTTTACATCTTTTTGGAAAACTGCATTCTGCTTGGACTTCTGTTTCAAGGAGTAGTGGGGTTGGTTGGTTGCAAAGTATACCAAATAGTTAAACACTTGGACCACACTTTGTTGTTGTTGTTTAGTCGTTTAGTCGTGTCTGACTCTTCGTGACCCCATGGAGCAGAGCACACCAGGCACTTCTGTCTTCCACTGCCTCCCGCAGTTTAGTCAAACTCATGCTGGTAGCTTCGAGAACACTGTCCAACCATCTCGTCCTCTGTCATCCCCTTCTCCTTGTGCCCTCCATCTTTCCCAACATCAGGGTCTTTTCCATGGAGTCTTCTCTTCTCATGAGGTGGCCAAAGTATTGGAGTCTCAGCTTCAGGATCTGTCCTTCCAGTGAGCACTCAGGGCTGATTTCCTTCAGAATGGAGAGGTTTGATCTTATAGCAGTCCGTAGGACTCTCAAGAGTCTCCTCCAGCACCATAATTCAAAAGCATCAATTCTTCGGCAATCAGCCTTCTTTATGGTCCAGCTCTCACTTCCATACATCACTACTGGGGAAACCATAGCTTTAACTATATG
Organism: Podarcis cretensis; assembly: GCF_951804945.1. Lineage (NCBI taxonomy): Eukaryota > Metazoa > Chordata > Lepidosauria > Squamata > Lacertidae > Podarcis > Podarcis cretensis. The sequence continues at coordinate 20,263,373 of NC_137175.1, forward strand.
GACCTTTGTTGGCAAGGTGATGTCTCTGCTTTTTAAGATGCTGTCTAGGACCATGCTTTGAACTCCCAGAAAGGTGGGCTTCCAGTCTTTAATCCAAACTATTTCCCGTTCTCACAAAACAGCCTGCATATCCTCTTCCTTCCAGCTGTTGCCACTGTCAGTTAAAAACTGGGTTATATGCCAATGCTCCTCCCCAAAAAAACCCATTCCCCACACCTCTTCCAGGCCCTGATCATCTGTAGTGTCAACCTTGAGAGTTTTACTGAAAGGTAAATAACGCGTTTTAGCTTTGTGGTTGCATAAAGACACAGGCAAGTTTTAGAAGTGTGTGCCTAGAAGCCAGAGGTTGTGAGGTGGGTGGCAAAAACCCCACATCAATCAATCAATCAAAACTTTATTAGCAAAGCCAACAGGCCACAGCTAGACAAGAATTAAAAATAAAAATAAAAATAAGAATAAAAAGAAGAAAAGAACAGGCAAAAGGGGGTCCGTCAGATGAACAAGTCTGTCACTCAGATGGTGGCCCTCAATTTCACAGCTCTCTCGATGTACCTCGCGACCTTCTCTGTTATCTGACTATCCGTATCAGATAAGAGAAAATACAGTGTAATGTCTGGTGAACGGCCGGGGTTGGAGAGAATAAGTGGAGTAATAATCTCATTCCTTAGGTCTTTGTAAATAGGGCAAGATAGAAGGACATGGGACACTGTTTCCGTGTTACCATCTCCACATGGGCAGAGTCGTTTTTCAAATGGAGTCTTTTGGTAACGACCTTCGAGTACGGCAGAAGGAAGAACATCCCATCTAGCCAATGTAAAGGCACGCCTGTATTTTGGGATGGTTAATTTAGACAAATATGAGGCTGGGGAGTCAAAATGAGAAGGGGGAAAGTAGGTATACCATGGGCACAGTTTCTTTAAGATGGTCAGGTTGTTTTGCCGTTCAATGTCTTTCAGGCGCTGGCCAATTAGACTCTTTGCTTTAATGAGGCCCATTGATAGTAGGGACTGTGAATGCAAACCGCATGTAAGGAGTTTTTGATGCACAGTTTTGAACCACTTGCTTTTGTGAGAATCTTGCATTACTAGAGGCAGTAGACCAGGTGGGTTTAGATTAAGACGAAGCCAGTAGTTGAATGTTCTTTGCCAAGTCTGAGTTTCTACAGATGGAAGGCAGGCCTCGAGTCGTAATGCTGCGTTTGGAACACAGGGGGGGACGCCGAATATCTGCCTTAGAAATTTAGACTGAACAGTTTCAAGACTGGAGCAGTGGTTCCCCGTCCAGATTTGTGCCCCATACAGTAACTGCGCCAAAGGTTTTGCTTGAAAAACTTCAAGGGCTGCTGGGATGTATCTGCCCCCCTTTGTGTAAAAGAAGCGGGACAGCATCTTAATACTTTGAGCTGCTTTTTCTTTGGCACATTTTTGATGGACATCCCAGGACCCGGTCGACTGGAACACGATACCCAGATATTTGAAGGCTTTAACCTGTTCAATTGTCTGGTTATCCATCCTCCAGCTGTACTGTCTGTGTTTCCTTGCAAAAACCATAATTTTGGTTTTCTGATAGTTTATTGCCAGTTGCTCTCTCCTACAGTATGCTGAAAATTCACCTATGAGCCTATTTAAGCCTATTCTTGTTCGAGATAGGAGTATCGCATCATCAGCATACAAAAGTACTGATATTGATTTGTCAGCCAGTTTGGGGGCGTGGAAGTCCGGAGATGACAAACAGTTAACCATATCATTGATGTAAAAGTTAAATAGAACTGGGGCCAGGATGCAACCTTGCTTGACCCCCTTGCTGACAGGAACTGGTCCTATAAGATGGCCATTTAACGAAGTTCTTACCTGCAGCACCGTGTCTTTATATAGACAGCTGATCAGGAATAATAGTCTTTTGTCTATACTTGATGTGCTCAATTTATCCCAGAGTCTTGCACGTGGAATTGAATCGAAGGCAGCCTTTAGGTCGATAAAGGCTGCATATAGCACCCCGCGGGATTTTTTGGCATATTTATCAATTAAATAGGCTAGGGTGAAGCAGTGGTCTATGGTGGATCTGCCTTGCCTGAAACCCGCTTGCTCTTCCGCTAGAATAGCTTCAGTTTCCAGCCAGCTAGTTAGCTTAATATAAAGATGTTTGGCATATAGTTTGCTGGGTATAGGCAGAAGGCTGATTGGTCTATAGCTCGCCGGGTCTGGCGTAGGTCCTTTTTTGTAGATTGGAATAACTATTGCCTCAGTCCAACCATCTGGAAGTAAACCCGTTGAGTCGATCCAAGAAAATAGAGACGCCAGCAGGGGGGCCCACCAGCCAATGTTGGACTTCAGAAGTTCGGCAGGGATGTAATCAATCCCTGGGGCCTTGTTGTTCTTTAATTGTGCGATTAAGTTCTCAACTTCCTTAACAGTTACTGGTGGCCAGTGAGGTAGGTCCTCCAATTGAATACATAATTTGTAATGTTGGGCTTCCTGGTCATAGAACAAAGATTGAAAATGGCGCAACCACACCATTGGTTCCACTGTACAGATGGAATTAGTACGCTCCTGGTCCAGTAGACCAGATATGGTTCGCCAAAAGCAAGTGGTATCTTTCTCGTGTGATGCCTTAACCAAACTGTGCCATGCGGCTCTTTCAGCTTCCAGTTTCTTTCTCCTTAGTAATTGTTTGTAAGACCGTCTCAGATCAATATAAGCATTAAGTAGAGGGGCAGTCCCTGATTTCCTATATCTCTGGTACATCTTTCACAGGGAGTTACCAATATCCGTTCCTGAGGATTATTTCCCATCATCACAACCCTGGGCTTTGAGGAAAAAAAGGGTAAGGAAATTAAGGCTCCCACGTTTACACTCTTCTGTGGTTCTGCTTCCCAAATTAAAGTTGTTTGCTTCCGCTGCAGATCTTGACAGCTCAGCGTGGCACCTGGTTGTGGGTGCTGAAATTCCTTTTTGTTCTGAGATGGCTGTTGTTGGTTGTTTCTTACAGCAGGGGTGGCGAAAGGGAGAAAAGTCATCCCCTCCGACATCATTTGTGTTAAGTTGTGGGTGAACATATCAGACGACACAGCGATTCTTGTTTGTTCACAGGCCAGAACAGAACTGAACTGAACTGAAGGGTTCAGCCAGCCTGCTTATATAGAGCTCCACTACAACGCAACAGTAACCACTTTCTGTAACTATCCAATCACTGAACGTCACTTTCAATCCCTTATTTGCATATGTGGACCTGAGTGACAACTATCTACAGTAGCCCCCTGCTGGCCCAGTACATAACAATTTGGGTCATGGATGGGGAACTTTGTCCCTCCAGATATTGTTGGACTCCAGTCTTTCATGGCCAATGGGATGATGGGAGCTGTAGTGCAGCAACACCTGGAAGGCAAAAGTGTCCCTGTTTCAGGGGACCCTGACATAGAGGGCTGTTTTGTTGTACAGTGGTACCTCTAGTTACGTACTTAATTCGATCCAGAGGTCCATTCTTAACCTGAAACTGTTCTTAACCTGAAGCACCACTTTAGCTAATGGGGCCTCCCACTGCTGCTGCGCCTCCGCCGTGCGATTTCTGTTCTCATCCTGAAGCAAAGTTCTTAACACAAGGTATTATTTCTGGGTTAGCGGAGTCTGTAACCTGAAGCGTATGTAACCTGAAGCGTATGTAACCCAAGACACCACTATAAAATCTAAATAACTATCCCCTTTCTTGCTATTTGTTAACACAGAGGCATAACTCAGGGGGCGCTTTCCTATACTTCTTCTCAGATTGTAGACCCTTGGGTAGCCAAAGCCATGAAAACAAATAGGAAGGTAGTAGCAGCAGGCAAACCCAAGGCTTGCAGAACTACATTAAATTAAAAAAAAAACCCTAGGGGGAACTCCCAGAAACAGCTCTATGAGGGCTGAGCGTGCTCAGTGGCCACAGAATGATGGCTATTGGAGGAGAAAGAAACATAATACTAGGGTGGAATGGGGAAAAGGTTTGGGCTGGCTGAAATCCTAAACAGGATCCTGCTGCAGCATTTTGTGGCAGGTTTCACTTGTGAAACTGCCAGAGCTGAGTAACAGGCAGCAGTGGGGCTCAAGAGTCAAGCCAGGCCCAGAAAAGACTAGTATTGCATACGTAAAGTCTCAGCCTGAACCAGAAACCAGTATTACAGCTCTTCCTGAGTATACCTGAAGGAGCGCCTCCCACCCCCATCGCTCATCCCGGACACTGAGTTTCTCCTCTGAGAGTCTTCTGCTGGTTCTCTCACTGTGAGAAGCAAAGTTACAGGGAACCAGTCCTTTTCGGTAGTGGCGCCCTCCCTGTGGAACACCCTTCCTTCAGATGTCAAGGAAATAAACAACTATCTGTCTTTTAGAAGGCATCTGAAGGCAGCCTTGTTTAGGGAAGTTTTTTATGTTTGCTGTTTTATCGTGTTTTTACTATTCTGCTAGGAACAGCCCAGAGTGACTGGGGAAACCCAGCCAGATGGGTGGGGTATAAATAAAATTGTTGTTGTTGTTGCTGCTGCTGCTGCTGTTGCAGTGAGCCTACAGCAAGCCAAGTGACTTGGAAAGCCTTTACCACTTAGGGAGACACTCCAGTTTATAACCCTAGCACAGGCATGGGGACCTGTGGGACTTCATCCAGTTGTTGCAGAGCTACTGGTTATGCTGACTGGAGATGGCAGAAATTGTGCAATGACTGGCAGCCACAGAGTCTCCATCTCTGCCCTAGTGGCTCAACCCCGTGTGGCAGCTGTGCAGAGCCAAGGGTCCACTTCTGTAGCCCCAGCAGCTCCTGACAGCAAGAGAAGCTACTGTGCTCTAGGTAAGAGCCATGGATGAGAAATCTGCCTCCTACTCTCCTGCCCTTGAGGACATCCAAAGTCTGCTGCTTCAGCTTGCCTTATGGAAAGCCATTGCCACTCATAAGACTATAATGCTTGGAGACTAGCTGACTTTATGCATTGTAATCTACAAGGAAATGATTCCTTCTGAGTACACTGGACTTTTCCCTTACTTGAGACAGTCCAAAGTAGCAGGAAATATTAATTGCATTTTCCACTTTTGACTTCTGAATGGCAGGAGTGTAAGGGGCTACAAATGAGGGACGCAGGTGGCGCTGTGGGTTAAAGCCTCAGCGCCTAGGGCTTGCCGATCGAAAGGTCGGCGGTTCGAATCCCTGCGGCGGGTTGCGCTCCTGCTGCTCGGTCCCAGCGCCTGCCAACCTAGCAGTTCGAAAGCACCTCCGGGTGCAAGTAGATAAATAGGGACCGCTTACCAGCGGGAAGGTAAACGGTGTTTCCGTGTGCGGCTCTGGCTCGCCAGAGCAGCGATGTCACGCTGGCCACGTGACCCGGAAGTGTCTCCGGACAGCGCTGGCCCCTGGCCTCTTAAGTGAGATGGGCGCACAACCCCAGAGTCTGTCAAGACTGGCCCGTACGGGCAGGGGTACCTTTACCTTTAAGGGGCTACAAATCCAGGAGCAAAGCAAAAAGGAGAACAAGAACGGGCCATGCAAGGGCCATTGAAAATGCAGCCTTATTACAACACCAACTTGAGCAAATTTAACTCCAAAGTCAGTTCCAATGAGTTCAATGGGATCTTCGTGCGTGCAACTACACTTAGAATTCAAGCCTTAAGATTTCTGCATTCAGAAGGCTGGATTTGGCATGAGACAAGCTGCCGTACACACAGTACATACGTCAAGCAACTACTGTACTCAGCTAGTAGAGGAAATGCTCAAAGATAATAAAAATGTAGCAAATGCTTAATTTATGTTCTGCACACTTGTCTGCCCTGGCAACTTGAAAAGAGCTGCAAGACTGCTCTCTGCTGTCCAGATGCCAAATTCCTTGTAACAGAAATGAGAGACTTTGTAGAATAGTAGCAGCAGCGCTAAACATAGGAAGAGGCTTAAGACACTGTAAAAAGTCTTGTTTTATTGTGGCATAAGCTTTCGTGGACTAGAGCCCACTGGAACAGTGTGTGTGTTCTACTCAGCTGATATATACATGCACTAATGTTTAAAATCTTAAACTTCGTCCCCCAATATCTGAAGAAAATACCTCCTTCACTACAGACACTTTCCAGTGCTAAAATCAGCAGAGACCCTCTTGGTAATTTCAGCCCCCTTAGAGTATCAGGGAATGGGGGTCCAGGAGAGAACATTCTCTGTGACAGCTCGTAAACTGGGGAATTCATCCCCCACAGAGGTGAATCCAAGTTCATCATTTGATGGCTTATGACATAAGCTGAAGGCACACCTCTTTACCTTGCTCTTTAAGACACACCTATTATTCTGACTGCAAACTGTTTTAGCTGATTTTAATTTGTAGTGCTGTGCTTGAACCTTACGTAAAGTTACGAAATTCAGTCATATATGTGTTAACAGTGGGCCTAAAGTGCTACAAAATGCAGTTAGCACTAAGCCCGATCCCACATACCATCGCACTAGCTATGATTTGATTAAAACCTCAAGTGGGTGAGGAAACCTTGGTTCTGATCCTGTTCTATACAAATAGAGTTATTGATAAACTCTAGTTTTGCAGTTCCATGCTGGCGTCTCCTTTTTACTATATTGGACAATGGGGACTTGCAGGTCAGCAGCAGCAGTGTTGTGGAAGAAATGAAATTGCTTTTTGTGTAGTCTCACTGATTCAGCCTACAGTCATGGGATAAAGAACATATACCCTCTTTGAATTTGGCTTTGTGTTAAATAAATCATGACAGGGTGTAATATGTCATGTGTTGTTTTTCATCTGAGGTTGTATTTACCTACAGTAATTTTATGACCTGCTAAGGAAGAGATGATTGCTATTATGTCCGTGCGCTGCTCATGGCTTTGTCATGCTGGCCACATGACCCCAAAGCTGTCTGCGGACAAACGCCAGCTCCCTTGGCCAGTCAAGTGAGATGAACGCCACAACCCCAGAGTAATCCGCGACTGGACTTAATGGTCAGGGGTCCCTTTTTTTTAAATGTAAAACGACAGAATTCAAAGAGAGGGTACTTTCTTTCCCCCCTGACTGTACGGTCTATGTAGCTCAGAATTGTCTACCCTGACTGGCAGAGGCTCTCTAGGGTTTTGAACTGGGCACTCTAGCAATCCTTCTTGGAGATGCCAGAGAAAGAACATGGAACCTTCTGCATGCAAAGCAGATGTTCTACCACTGAGCTACCACCTTTCCAAATTGGGGACACTGCAAAACCCTCCAATACAGCCAGCTCCAGTTGTGAACAGGACTTAAAACAGAGCTAATAGAGAAATATGCAGCTTAGTCATGCTGACCACATGACCCGGAAGCTGTACACCGGCTCCCTCGGTCAATAAAGTGAGATGCGTGCCGCAACCCCCGAGTCGGTCACGACTGGACCGAATGGTCAGGGGTCCCTTTACCTTTTTAGCATGCATTATGACAACTCCAGGTCCATTAATAGGCGGTTGACCTTAGCAGAAGGCTGGAAAGTATTGGGAGAATTTGATTCAATGCTGGCCATTTGTTTCATTGAGTTGCAGAATTTCACCATTGCTTAATGAGTGCATTTTATAACACTATTATTATTTTTGTTTCTTAGCAGTTTATAAATAACATTGACACCATTCTTACAAATGTTCAAAAATCCAACACGTACCAATACTGGGCTCATCAAATACCTGGGGGACAACCAATGAGCCCCAGAGATATACCAATCCAGCACATGTATTTACTCCCCAATGATAAGAATATTGCTATCGCTCTGTATTCAGTGTAAAGGCCAAAGCATGAATCTAGCTATCTTCTCGTTAAAAGTGAGACCAAAGTGTATTTGAACATTGGGTTGCAAGTACCAACAAGGCTTGGTTCAGAAATGACACCTCTTGCATAGCTATGTGTGCAGGGAATAAAAGGAACAGACCAGATTGAATTTACAACCAACATAGCCATTGTGCTCATTTATACCTGTAGATTCAATATGGGATGGTTTCTATACCTCTATGAGGCGAGCTTGATTTTTTTTGTTTTTGTTTTGTATACAGAGCAGTTGATCAGCTGTCACTTTCTATATTTGGTAGGGTCATTTAGATTAAATGAGCAATGCAATGTTTTACACTTAGAATAGTTTTACACTTAGAATAGTTTTGTCAACATGATCAGAAACCTACCAACATATGCAAATTAGTACAGGATGAAAGTGTCTTCAAAAAAGCACAGGTTAATGCAGTTTCTGTACCCCATATGCATTTAATCCTTTCCCTTCATATCCTGAAACAGTACATGTCAGCATGCCCAAGTGTTGATAGATTTATTTTTGTCCACAGTACGAGTTGCACAAGGCTTCTCTCCCACTCCCACAGCAGTGTGGAGGAGTTGCCAGGCTGAAGTTGGTTCAATAAAACTATGTTCCAGAATAAAATTCTGTGCTTGAGATTTTCACTTTGCAACAACAGAGGAAGCTGGTGAAAACCTAGAAGAGTAAGACTCAGCAGAGACTGAGCTTTGCAGAGACTGAGCTTTACTGCTCTTCAAGTGACAGCCATTGGAGCTCCCCATAGCAAGGGACAAAGTATTTCCATACATTAGCGTTTATCCATTACGTTTATTTACATTTTTTTTTTCATTTAAAAGCCAGAACAAGACAGATTTGACACTCTAAAATGTTTATTAAAATTACTAGAAGTGCACTTAGAATTACAAGAACAAAAAAGATTTGATGTGTTCATGGAGGATACCCAGGTTCCTATGAATTCCATAGGCGGATGGCAGAATGTTCTGACTGAATACTGAAAGACAGTGGCCAAGATTCAAAGAGGCCCACACACATGCAGAAGGCACTTCCGTGCATATATGGACAGCCAGTTCTCCCTTCTGGCTACAGCAGGCATGGGGAATGTTAGACTCCAGCTCCCATCAGCCTCAGACAGCATGGCCAATTAGGAGAAATGATGGAAACTGCAGTGTACCTGAAGGGTCACAGGTTCCCAATCCCTGTGCTAGGGGCTTTCTATACCATACCGAACATTGTTTTGGTGGGTTTCCCAGACTTCACGTACTGCTTTGAAATGCAAAGACACACAAGAGGCTAAGATGACAGGAGTGAACTTCATGAGCCCCAAAACACCACATGCCCTCTTTGTATCTTGGCCAAACTCACACACACACAAAAAAAATAATGGTTCAGTGCAAAACTCTTAATATGGAATCAAAATCCTAGCAACCAAGGGTTTCAAGATAGAATTTTAGCATAGGACTAAGCGGTCTCCACACAGAGCACTTTCGAAAAAGTAGCATGAGCCGCTGGCAGTTAGACCACTTCAGCATAGAAAATAGTTTCAGATGTGCCATGTCATTATTAGTCATTATTAGCTCAAAGCCACAGGTTCTAAGAATCTATCTTTCAGCAGGCTGTAAACATACTTCAGACTCAGATTTTATCACTGCATGCCTGTCAGGCTAAATTATGTGTGCTGATTTACATAAATCGCTATTAGCTCTGGCGCCATAACCTCACATTGGTTTCACTTATAATAATTAGTGCAAAAGGTTGTCGTTAAACACAGAACAAATGATCTGATTGTGTAACAGAAGTATAATCTAAGGCAGCCTTTCCCAGCCCTTGGGTCTCCGGATGTTATTGGACTACAGCTGGGGCTGATGGGAGTTAGTCCAACACCACCTGGGGACCCAAGGCTAGTAATGGCTGAACTAAGGAATCTGGCCCAGTTCTCAAACTTGCTTCTGAAAGTTAAATGCACTGTTATTTTTTGTACAAAGAACATGACATCCGAATGTGCCACACGAGAGGATATTTACACATCCAGCAAAAGGAAAAGGTTATTCAGGACTAACATTTCAGACTTAACTACATGGCAGTACATTCAGAAGTGCTGATATCCTCTGGCAAATCACTTCACTGTAGCCCTATTCTCACTATATATTGACTAAATGTGATGGGGAAGTGGAATTACACCTGCAGGCCGCATCATATGATCTCTGGGTATTCAGTAGAATAAGTTCCTAATAGGGTTTCTGACCTGGCAGATAAAGCCTGCAGAGCTGTATACAGAGCCCTGTTCTCCTATCCCATTCAGCACAGGACCGCCAGGCCAGCAGACACCACTCAACTTGTCAATCATCTGTTTAGTTAGTGTGTAAACCGCAGGCAAGAATAGGGCTAGGGTTTTTGAGGTATCAAGAACCAATTTGAGAATCAGATCTTGTATACTATGTACTGAAATGTTTTTGAACCACAGCAGCCTAAGAATTCAAAATGTGGCTGTATGCTTACAATAGGTTAAGCACATTAACACTGCCATGTCAGCATGGAAATTCTCGCACATCCCTTCATAGCATTTGTTTTGGATACAGAAGTGCAGTTTTACATAAAGGGCAGTATTTCCAACATATTACATCTAAGAAACCAGCTGCTAAAGTTCACCCCTCTTGTTCTCAAATTGTTCTGAACTCTAGGCGCAGAGGTAGAAATATACAAGTTTGAATTTAAGAGGCAAGAAATAAAACATTGTGTTTGAATTCTTTTGTCTTCCCAAGCACCACACAAACACCATCATACTTCAGATCTGAACTTTGCAAAGATGTCAAAAGATGGAGAAATAAAAAACAAACAAATTAAAGAAACAACCCATTCCCTCTAAACTCAGAGAAGCAGGTACTGTACAGTTGCTGAACGCACAGAAGAGCATATTGTGAAGTGAGAGAATTACTCACAACTGGGACTTGTGCAGTTGAATGGCTGGCATCAACTTTTGTAATGGTGGATTTGGAATAAAATCCACCATTTCTCTACAAAATCAAGAAATGGAAGCCCATTTCTAACAGCTGAACCTAACAAACCAGGGCTTCTATATTATCTAGAAAACCTAGTCTTCCGATGCTTGACCAATGTCTAGGAGAGCACAATAATCTGAAGAGGATGCTCACAAGGTGAAATTATTGCCAAGTTCCTGGTGATGTATAGGCCTTAGAAGTCAAAAGTGAAAGAAAAAGCAGAGAATAATATTTAAGATTAACTGGAAAGAAGAGAGATACCCTTGAGCAGGCAAACAGTAAAGGAGCAACCATTAGAAGAGGCCAAGTATGGAGACAGCAGGAACCAAAACTAAGAAAGGCTCTTCACTTTTAAGGATGCCAAAGAATCTTGAGGCAAATAGTGTCTGTGGTACATTTCCCCTAATGGAAGCCAAGTATTGAAGAGTTTTACTCCTTGCAATATTCACTGATCCCTCAAGGAACGTAACAGAACTTGGGCCACCGTGTCATCTTCATCAGCATTATAATCCTAAAAACAGGAGACAAGGGAGAATGCATGTGATTAAGCAGATTTTGGTCTTGTACCAGAACTGTTAAAGCCAATTTCCTTCTTTCACTTCTCATTTCTCCCACTACAGGATGTTAAGTGGTATAGGCACAAATTTCCAAGGGGTGCGCCCAAGATTTCCCTGTATGCTCAGGGCCCAGTTGTGGCTTCGCTCACATCTGTGTATGGACTGATCCGTGAAGGGTCATCCTCCCTCCAAGGACGGCAATTAAATGAAACAGTATTTCCTAGCTTTTTACATTAGAATAAGGCTGTCCAAAAAGACAAAGTTTAAAATAAAAGACTAGCATTTGATAAATTCTGAAGAGGCTGTTTCCTAGTTACTACTTACCACAAAAGTATCATAAGAAAATTGGTGTCGTCGTTGAAGATGTTCCATGAAGTTAGCACTTCTGTAGTTTGGATCACCCCATGGCATTGATGCACAAATCGGGCAAACCTGGAAAAATTTTCAGTTTATCCAACCCAAATTTCTTCCATTTCAAGTTTGGTGGGAGGTTTCCCCTCCTCATCTGATCAGCATATATTCTAGATCCTGCCCACTATTTTCTTTGTCAAAGCCTTGTCCCAGGAAAACCCTTAGTAAGAAACCCAAAGAACAGAAGGGCAATTATGTCCATACAAACTTATTAGTCACTGCCCCAAGCACAGCACTGTATTGCTGCAAAGCCTAGGAATGGCTTTTCAAGAGGCATAAGGAAATGGTGTGGGAAGAGTGGGAGGGAAAGAAAGCCTTGGAGGGCAAACATAATTCTACTGGGGATTCTTTGGCCACAAGCCAAATATCTTGATGCTTCCTAGTGTAAACTTTGGGTGGGGCAACTCCTACTAACTGAAACAATCTTAAGTATTCAAAAACACCACTACAAACACCCAGCTACGTTAGTAGTTACTAAAATACAGCAATGGCAGGAAAAAAGTTTGTGAAGAAATTTTTAGCAAGTCATGCAGCACTGGGATACTAGCTATAATCAAAGTAATGCTATTTGTTCCTTCAAGGGAAAAAACGCTTCATATTAAATGACCTATCAACCCACCCTGAACTACACTTTGAAAAGTAAAGCAATTACCACTCGCTTTGCATCCATGCTGTGATACTTTCGGCAGTGTTCTACCAGCCCTTCCTGGTCCAGATTTCTCTCATTGCAGTAAGGGCAGGGAAATGTGAACCTATTTGGAACACTCCTGTAGAAACAGAGGGTAAGGCCTTCACTTCTATGAAAAACTTCCAATTATGTAGAGCAGCTTAACTTCATGTAGGAGAAGGCTCTTTGAGTAGCACAGCAGAATCATTCAACAAAGCAACTATGATAGGCAGTGCAAGCTATTAGGCAGTACTACAACCTCTGAAGGGAAAAGCACACAAAATAGCTCATAATTAAGCCTCTAGTGCCCTCAATGTTTGAGGCTTTTAAAATATGAAAGGAAAACCCTTTCTCATTTGGCACAAAGCAGCAACACTTTTCATGCTGCAGATAACCTTTCAACATGTGGCTCCGAAGAGGAACAGTAAACTAGATACTGTACAATGCTACATCGGTTAACAAACAGCCCTGTTTACTAACGATTTGGTTTAGGAACTCCGCAAAACCAGAAGTAGTGTCCCGGTTTGCGAACTATACCTCGGTCTAAGAATGGAATCCGAATGGTGGAAGGGCACCGGCGGCAGGAGACCTCATTAAGGAAAGCACGCCTCGGTTTAAGAACAGTTTCATTTTAAGAACGGACTTGGGTTCATAAAATCGAGGTACCACTGTAATAGGAAGTAATTCTTGTCATCAACTACACATATGTATATGTGAATCTCTTCCACTATGTAAATGTACCCTCCAAATAATTTAATCTCCTCACAGGGATACCATTTTAAACTAAGAACAACCTTCAGGAAGGGCTCAGGTGGCAAAATTCAAGGGTCCCATTCCTTAAGTGGAGAAGATCTCCAAGGCCATTTTGTCAAAATGCAGCAAACCTCAGTTTTTACACCTATCTTATATATGAGCTTCCATTACAAGTAAGCAAATCACAGCAGTTGAGAGGTTACCTGGTATCCTGTGGTGGATCTTTTGTCACAGCTTTAACACCTTCCATTATGTAATTCTGGTACTTCAAACAAGAAGCTGCATGATTACGCAGCTTTGAGAGGTACATCTGTACAGAATGAGAAAATAAAACATTTTCTTTAAAACAGTGTAGGTGTTTCAGATGTGACATAAAAGTATGTTCCAAGGACTGCACAAAAGGGTTGTTGTGACAGGCTCTGGGTCAAAGAACAGAGTTACACAAGGGACACATTGTACTAAGTTGATTTACCACTTTGCAGCAAGACTGCAGCACCTAGCCTATCCCTTACTGTTCTGTTAGCTGACACCTTGTTTATCCAGACACTGTTCTTATCTTTCATTCCCAGGAGATTAAACAGTCTACTGTTTCTCTTATGCCCCAAGTTAGTTAACTCTGTATAATACAATCAGCTAGAAAGAAATCAACTACTGTGGTTGCTTTAAGAATTGCATTGTGACAAGGTCACATGAACAGCACCAGAATATATGGACAGTATTAAAATTGTACTTGGGGACTTCTCTCCCCTTCAAAATTATAAAACAAACTCTGGTTTCAGAAAGCAGAGGTGGATGGAATTTAATATTTCCTATTGTGCTGTGACATTTCCCATATATAATGTTAGTCTCTAAACAAGTTTGTGTAATCATCTGGACTTCTCCAGACACTGACAAGGTACAGTTGCTAACATTTACCAACAAAAGCTTTTTTTTCTATATAGTCACAATATTGTATGATATTTTATTTGTACTGAAAACACAAATTACAGGATTACTCTATGATTTCCATTTTATGAGTTCAGCTTGCTTGTCCAAACTACAACTGAACAAGAATTTTAATTTTGGTTTACCAGATCTAAAGTAGTCTATGATCTGACAATTTCTAGAATGGCAAGGAATTTTTAACAGACTCAGCTGGCAAACAGATCAAGCCGAGCACATTTAATATATTATGTATGTGCATTTATAGATAAGAGGATGCTGATTTAAGCTCAGTACAGAATATGAGAGGTATTCAGTGTGAGACATGGAAAGTCAGATATTTTAAAAATAGAGGACTTCAGTTTTACTTTCAACTGCAAATGACATAGACAAAAACCATTCTTACAAAAGAGCAAAGTATTTTTAGATACTTTTAGATACAACAGCTCTTCATTAATCCCCCCTTACATTCTCACTGTGAAGACTGACAATATAAAGGAGCGCTCCACAATGTGGTGCCCTCCATATGTTTTGGGCAACAACATCCATCAACCTTGACCACTGGCCATGTTGCTTGGGTCTGATGGGAGCTGAAGTTGAAAACATCTGTAGGGCTTTGGGAAGACAGATATAAAATGCAATTCCATTCCTGACTCAATTTTGGCTCAAAACAGTCCCCAAACTATCAGACTTTATTCAAGATATCAGCCGTACATCCAAAATCCACTTTGTTAAGCCCCTTAAGGGGTTATGCAACCTTCACTACAAATCATAAACAACAAAGTGCATGGGGTCCATTGAAGCAATTATGGCATCAATTTCATAAAACAATTCATTGCTTTCATGAGAGCTACTTCATATATTACAAAGAAATACTAAAAAGCTGCATGAGAGCTTGCCATGTATTCTCTTCACTACCTGCACTGTAATGTTGGCGTGCAGTCATGGGGTGGAATCCAAAGTAGTGCTAAGGCAATCATTCTGTTAGCACAAGGATTTATGCAAAGGAGCATTCTAGCCCCTCCCCCCCAAAAAGCTACTCCAGGGCTTCTCCTAACCCAGTGGAGCAGATTTGGAGAGGGTACGGAATGGAAGAAGGGGTAGTCCTGTTGTGCAAGTGGAAATCCTTGCACTGACAGGACATGTTAGTAAAATATGTCCCATTATCCCCTCCTGTGACAAGATCTGAACATGCTGGATTGCTTCCACTACTGACAGATCTCATTGCAGGAAACTGAAAGACCCATTTCCCACGCTCTAGTCGAGGCAAGGAAAAAAGTAAAAAACCACATGTTACCTTGGCCAGTTCTTTGAAACACCTGAATAGCCTCTTCCCCACCACCATGAAATTCAGCAGGGCTTACCAGAATTTTGTTTTACACAAATCTGACAGTTATCAAGTGAGAAATCTAATGTGAAAATTTGCTTTTATCTAGATTCATGTTATATATAGGTAAACACAGGCCAGCTTTTCCTACTTTTTTATTGCAGCCATTGCAAGTAGTCTCTGTCATTTCAATTTGCTTTTCCAAGTCGAAAGCTCTGCTGCCGTGAGACAGGGTACTGCGGCAAACTCCACAAACTGGCTTTTTTGGCTTAAGACACTCCTGAATGCATGGTGTGCAAAAGCTAATATGAGAAAAAGACAGTATATTAACATTTGCATTGTACACAATCAGTCAATGTGCCAATGCACCCCTTTCTTATAACACCAAAAGAAATCACAAGCAGCACAGCACCTAGAAACCTATTAATATATTACAATGTAATCTTTAAAAGGCAACCTACATTCAACTATTTCTATAACTTACCTTAAAGTTACCTAGTTAACCGGTTAACAGCTTCTTGTTCCTTTTAATAATGTCTCTTCTTGTTTAAAATTGACTACATAAGGAGCATAAAACCTGCTCCTCAAAGACCTTGTAAAACCAACATTAATGATAGCGGCATGAATCACTGATGACGTTTACTTTTGATAACATGCAAGATGAAGTCACGAAAGTATACCACTGGTGAATAGTTAGCCACACCTTATATAAAAAGTGAATATTGCTGCTATAAACTTCACTAAGCAGCAGAGTTAGCAATAGTAATCATATTCCTAGGCGCTGTATACTTAGCATGCTATATACATAGCATCAAATTATGGCAAAATAAAAAACACATAAAAGTAGTCAGGGACTCTGGATTGCACCTGTCACAACCATTCACACTTCCAGTAAAAACAGGCAGCATAATTGCTCAACAGGTGCAGTTTTGATTTCTTTCGTTTATTTCTTTAGAACTGACCAAGGAAGAACAGATATAATGCATGCTACTACTGCAGGATGACAATATTTGTTTCATGTATACAGGGCTACCCAACAAGAGCATTTCTGCAACCGAGTCTAAGCGTTATGGCTTCTGGGCTACAGAAATGCATTTATGTGACCAATTAAGTTCACACAACACCAGTAAGTTAACAGCAATATGTACCTGTTAATAAATGGCAAAAGGTAACACTGCTGGGAGCACGTGGCCATTTTCAAGGGCTGGAAAAATTATATATGCTATCTGAAAAAGCTCTCTGAAAGTTTTAAGTGCTAGCACCCCCATTTTCTTAAGGCATGCTTAAGGTCGACCAATTTCTCATGCTGGTTCCTAAAAACCTCAGAAAGGCTACAATTTTTTCCTTCACTTATAATTAAGCACCTGTTCTTCCACTTATAATTAATTACCTGTCACTTATAATTGCCACTTAGTTCTTTTGTTTCCACCATTTCAACCCTGTGCTCTACCAGAAACGAACAATTTTTAACCTATGGCGCAAGATTTCGAGGTGCGTTTGGCACTGCCCTTAGGTGCGGGATTGGTGAAAGGAAGGGCGAGCCGCTCGTGCAGCAGCAGCAGCAGCAGCAGCAGAAGGAGGAGCAAAAGCGAAACAGAAAGTGTAAACACTGCAAAGAAAACCCATGGAACCGAAAGCTATCCCTCTAACTCTGGAAAGAACCTACACGCCCTGTTCATTTGCAAGCATCTCCGCTCGGCTGCAAAAGCGGCAGGCCGGCGGAGACCCGACCGCTTCCCAACACGTTAACTCGGGAGCTGTTATGAACGGCCAAAGGGGAAACTCGGGTTTAAACACCATCCCCCCCCCCAAAAAAACCCACACCCGTTTCCCACCGCATTGGCGATTTAAACCCGGCCTCCGCCGCAGCCCAGAGCTTTGGTAAGACAAGGCGGGGGCGGTGCAGCTGGAGGAGGGAAGAGGCTAACGGAGCCGCGGCGGCCTCCTCCTCCTCCTCGCTGCGCTCCTGGCGAGAAAAAAGCGGCCCGTCCAGTTCTAACCGGCCTCCGCCCAAGAGCGGCCCCCCAGCCCCTCGTTGCCATGGTTACCTCACCCACCCCTGCGGCCTCCTATCTCCGCTCCGGCCCCCGCGGCCTGTTCCGCACTCACACATGGCCGCAGGGCGCCCTCACGGGGCTCTCGAACACCTCCAGGCACACCGGGCAGGTGAAGCGGGACAGCGGGTCCAGCCGCTCAGCGGCGGCCGTTGCCCCCTCCGCGTACCGGGAGCTCGCCTCAGCCAGCGCCATCTTCTCCCACAGGCCACTTCCGAGAGCCTCTGCCGGCAGCGCGACGGACGGCGACGCTTTAGCCAACAAGCCGGGAGCGGAGGGGAGGGAGGAGGCGGCGGGGACGACGGCGGCCTAAAAGGGCCAGTGCCGCCCAGGCCACGCCCACCGGGTCCGAATGCGCCTGCGCGGCCTTGGCGGCGACTTTCGTTTCGTCACAGGAGGCGTGGTCTCCCTTACAAGGTTGAGAATTCTAGACCAAGCTCAATGCCGTATGGTACTTGGGAGGCAGAGCTGCCCGGGGGTTTGGTTACTGGGTGGTAGACACAGACCACAAAGTGCGCAAGGTGACTTTTGCATGCAGAAAAATAAAATAAATGAAGACACAAATTTGCGTTATTGTTGCACATTTATTTATTTATACCCCACCTCTTTCCCCTGACAGGGACTCGAGTCGGCTTGCATTTTACAACAAGGAACAGCTAAAAATATAGGAAAACGCAATCGCTAAAAAAACTCCCCAGTTTATAGGCACAGGTGCAAATATAAAGATAGATGCTGTAATTTAAATAGAAGCAGTTTGCATCTCGCTATCTCTCAAGCAGGGATAGCTCTGCTTACTTGAGCCTATGAAGATTCAAAATGGACATGTACCAAAGGTGAGATAGCTGATAGTAAAAGACCCAGAGGTCACCCAAAGCTCTGATGTCAGAATATTTGCAAACACAAGGCAAACATTTCTCAGTGGATGAAAGGCTCTGGCAAACAATAGGAACATCTGGTCATTTTGCAGAGATGCCATGCACAACTTTTATGGGAATCACTCCTACAACTCCAGAATGATCATAAGAAGCTAAACATCAGCCATGACCTCTTCCCTTGTGGTTTACAGATGTGACAAGCGCAGCATGTCTTTCCCATTCAGGAATGGCCTCTTCAGTTGCAAGAGGAAGTGTATTCAGACAAGAACTTGTCCAAAGACAATGCAACTACCTTGTCTTATGAGCACTGGCGGCTGCCTTATAAGTTATGTATTGAGGCAACCAAATAACTTCACAGGCGTCTCAAAGGAGCAACATGTTGGGCAAGAATGGGGGCAAGTTTATTGCATTCCAATGGTAAGACTGGAAGCTTTTATAAAAATAATTCCATCCCAGTTCACCACAGTCAAGAATTATACATGTGGGGGTTTTTCCTCAGGAATGCAGTGATGGAGAAAGCCTTACCTGTTGATTTTCTGCAGCCCTGGCCATTTAAAGAACTTTTGTACATTAAAGGGTAGTGATGCTATCCATTGGATATCATCCATCAAACTTGACCTGAAGGCCTAGCAACTGTTAGGTATTGCACTAGATATTTAAACTTCCAAGCTACTAAAAATGTAATCTCTGCTTCTCTGGTGATGCCACAAATAAATCTCCATCACATTCTGAGCGGTGGAAGCAAAACAGGCAAATATTTTACACTAGAATATAATTACTCTAATAAAGAAGGAATCTTCATGCATATAAAAGTTTTCACAGAATAAAGATAATAGTTTGAGTTCCTCATTTGAAGCTTTATAAATTTATCTATTGTAGCATCACAAATGGAAATCATTAATTATGTAGCTGTTGACTGAGGAAGTATTACTATAACTGAAATGTAAGTGACATCAATTAAGATTATGGAACACAGTGATATAAGATCAAAAATGCACCCAAACCATCATGTGGGAAACGATGTACCTGGCATAAGATCCCCACTTGCTTGGGATTAGCAATTTAGGAACAAATGGGCTGTTACTATTAAGATTTTTGTGGTCAACTTGCTCTGCTTTACAAGGTCCTTGTATGACCAGCAGCAACTTTAAAATTGTGCAATAACACTGAATGCCTGGGGACACATTTTTCACTGGACTAGAATTTTTCATACATTGGTGACATACAGGAGATTGGTACCAAAGACAGACGCTGAGAGCTTGGAGTGGGAGGTGGAATTAATCACCATGCAATATGGGGGATTTTCTTTTTCCTTCAGTAACTGGATATTTGTCACTGTTGGCAGCAGGTCACCTTCTGGTGATTTATGCTTTGATTCCATACGTTGCTGCTTGAGGTGTGAGGGAAGGAACACAAGACAGTCACCTATCAGTTCATATATGAACAGAAGCTATGTGTAGGCTGTTCTGTGTTGAAGAGGCTAAGGGGAATAAATGCATCAAGGCTATTGAAGACAGCTTTCATATAAGGAGCGTGGCGAAGAAGATCCAAAACACCACTGAAATAAGATATGGTAGGTGTGGGAGAACTTCAAAACGGGGTGTATAATTTCATTATCGTGATTATAATTTAGGACCAAACTGCTTAAGATCATTCAAATAGGAGGGTGATAAAAGGAGGGACTTCACACTGCAAGGTTCCCTGGAATCTGTGCTTGCTTCTAGACTGTCAGTATTTTCAGGTGAGATTCAAGCACAGGGGTCAGCAACCTTTTTCAGCCATGGGCTGGTCCACTGTCCCTCAGACCATATGGTGGGCCGGACTGTATTGGGGGGAGGGAATGAATGAATTCCTATGCCCCACAAATAACCCAAAGATGCATTTTAAATAAAAGGACACATTCTACTCATGTAAAAACACGCTGATTCCCGGACCGTCTGCGGGCCGGATTGAGGAGGCAATTGGGCCACATCTGGCCCCCAGGCCTTAGGTTGCCTACCCCTGTTCAAGCACATACCAACATTGTATGCTGCACAATTATAGTTAATTTGGTTCTCTTGAGCAACAAACCTGCTTCTCCAACAGAGAGGATCTTTTGGTGAAAAGGAAAGTGATGGGGAAATGCACTGGAAGGTGTGGGGTAGCACTTGCTTTGACATAATGAGCATTTATTTGCAGGGAGGTTAGATGGCATTAAGTGGCCAGTGTTGTGTAAATCTGCCTGCAACTGTGTCAGGTGAGATGCTCAATAGCAGGAAGCGCCCTGTGTGTGCAACGCATCTCCATGTACCGTGCGTGCAAAGACCCCGCAGGGTTACAGGTGGCGCTGTGGTCTAAACCATTGAGCCTCTTGGGCTTGCCAATTGTAAGGTTGGCAGTTCAAATTTATGCGACAGGGTGAGCTCCCATTGCTGTGTCCCAGATCCTGCCAACCTAAGAGTTCAAAAGCATACCAGCACAAGTAGTGGGAAGGTAAGCAGTGTTTCCGTGCACTCTGGACGCATTCCAGCCTTGCAAAAACTCTTGGTGTGCAAAGCGAGGGCAATGAAGGGCAAAGCCTGGAGAGAGTTTTCAGAGGCATGGAAGGTAGCATTCAGTCCCCAGGCCTGAGATCATCCACCCCTGAATGAGAGAACAGGTTGGAAAATATATGGTTATGCTGGCACCATAGATGTGAAATACTAGTTTCTGCTCTGAAAGGCAGATATTTACATTTAAAATCTTTGATAACAGCATTTAGTTAGAAGAAAGATAGCGGAGTGGTAGGCTTGCCAAGGTAGGAAGTTTTTTTTTTTGGGGGGGGGTGTTAGAACACAATGTAACTTTGGAGCCAAATGTTTCTTCTGATGAGCCAAGTGACATCTCTTAACTAGCTGAATTAGAAAATGGAAAGGCGTGGATTGCACGCTGGTGACAGAAGGCTTCTGTTCTTTTCATAGAACTGTGCTCGCACAGCACTTAGTATGTTAACTGCACAGGCTGACAGGGGGGAAAGATTTATCCAGAGTTTCACTTCCCCAAAGAAATAAATGCATCCTTTTTCTTAGAAACTGAAACTTGAGAGTCAAGCTCTCAAGGCTGAAGGCAGAAGCCCAGTCTCTGAGGTAGTTAACAGTGCATTCTTTGCCTGGCTGTGTGAGCTTTCACCAGCAGAACTGTAGATTTCATCAAGTGCATTACAGACATTCCAGCAAGCCTGTTAAATCAGCTCAGTCGTCCCCGTCTTCTTGTGTATACTATAGGCTGTGCTCCTGCTTTGCTCACCAGCCACATCCACCTTGTCACCCCCAGCCCTCTGGTCCCTGTCACTGCCCCCCCAACTAACCCCTAGACCTTCCCCTTTCCACCTCAGTCCACTTTCCGTCTCACACAGAGACCCCTTTCGTGGTTCTCTTAATGGTCCATCACCCAGGCCATCGCCCCAACACAGGAAACCAGCCTGAATAATATTTTAACACTTGCAGGCACCAGGAGGTAGAAGGATGTCTCATATAGCCTACTCCCCCCCCCCCCAAAAAAAAACCCACTACACTAATGCTGCATCCAATAGGAAAACTAGAAATATGTATGAGCCTTGTTCTGGTTTTGCAAAAGGATGTGGGTGGGAAAAGCCTACTTTGAATATAATTCATAGTGTGGAATGTAATTAGCACATACTAAGGGATGCTGCGGAACTAAGTCTATGTATTAGGGAGCCAAAAGGAAAACATTATGGTTCATGTAGCGGAATGTATGCACTGATATGGGCTTTAAATCTATCTTCAGGCAACACATGAAGGAAGAGAGGATTGCTCAGCCTGACTGTTGAAGCAGGCACTTATTACAGTATTTGTTTAAAATCTTCTTTTTCCCTCAAGGGAAACGTTTAAAACAGAGGAAGCTGCTAGAAAGTAAGTAATCATACAGCCAGCAGGCAGGATAGAGTGGGTTTGCTGACATTAGTTTCAGGGCTGGAGGATGTGAGCACATTTTACTTATTATGTTATTGGTCATGTATGGTTTGGAGGCTTTTTGTACAGAAGGAAAATTTAATGAACACTGTTTTCTTCATTGAAGTCCAAAGCTACTGAGGAAAAAATAATGATCTTTTTAAGAATAGGACTATTCTTCTCTGTCTTCTTTCAATACAAGATGTTGGATGGAGTTAAAAATTAATGACATAGCTGAATTTCATTGATGTGATTGAGTTTTAATTATTGTGAAACAAATGTATCCTACTAGTTCCCTGGAGTGGACTGATGGCTCTGAGCCACTACAGATTAACTGCAATGAACTGGTAGTGAAACTTCCAGATTCTGAACTGAAAATCTTTTGCTGGAATTCCTCTCTGGATTAACCACCCCATCCATATTCTACTAAAATGTCTGGCCTTTGATTTCTGAAAGCCAGCAGATTCAAGGCAGGATTGAATCAAATGGATTGAAAATGACATCACCCACACATGACAGAGGTAGGAGGAGGTACAAAAAACTTTTGCAATTGCACAAATAACTTTTTTGGGGGGAGGGGGAAGGAGCCCTCCATTCCCCCCAAGAGAAACCCAACAATTAGCGAACAGATTGTGGTACTACATTAGATGAGTGTGTAGGGAGGGGGATGTGTATGTAAGAAGGGAATGGGGTGTCCTAGCTGCCTACCCTACTGCAGGCTGCAACAATTTGTTACAGGTCCTACTGCCTAGCAGAAATCCATTTAAGTTATTTTGCTCAGAAGTGTATTGATGCAATGCAACGCATAGCTGCTGGGCTTTGGAGGGGATCCCGTGGCTTTACATTGTTTATGACGTCACACACGTGCAGGGAACGTCAATCTCCCGCTGATCCCGACGTTTCCATCGACTTAAGAAAAGCCCTTCTCTCCCCTCCCCACCCCTCCCCTCCTTCCTTATCTTTGCAGCTGCCAGAATCACCACCTGACGGACGTGCTCCCGGAGTAAGAAACGGGCACTAGCGAAAGGCGGAGCGAGGAAGGTGAGTAAGTACCATGCTGCTACTAATGAGGGTTTAAATATTTATTATTTAAATATTAAAAAAGCTAAAGATACAGAATTCGACGCATGCGCCCTCGAAGACTCGTTTCGCCAGGCGCATAGATACTAGAAAAAACGTTAGAGCAACTCATAGATTGGGGAGGAAAGATCCCAAAAGAGCCTAACGCCTCCAACCCCGCCGTGGAAGCTAGAATTAGAAATAAACGAAGGAATCGGTATGTTTTTGCATGGCTGCGATTAGGTGGCGAGCATAGTTGCCTTCCAGCCTCCAAACAAAAGTTAAAAAGGGAAAAACAGAAGATTATGCTCATTTCAAACTTAGGTTGCAACTTACTTTATTTTTTAAAATGTGATTTCTGCCCAGTTTGTGGCTCTCCCCCGAGGCATTCCGTGTACAGCATGTTAACGCTGAGGATAGTTTGGATCCTCAGCCTCCTTTTATACAACCCACCGCTGTCTGGAGTCGCACGCACACAGCACACACTTATTTACTTCACTTCTTGATCGTTAAAACACACACACACACACACACACCCCAAAAAAATCCTCAAAGCGGGTGACGAAAATATTTTTTAAAAAACCAGAATCGAGGAGAAAACTCCGCAACCCTCACTTCGCAAACACAACAAAGAACTAAAACGGATTAAAATTACTTCCGCTTCCCAAGCGCTTTTTAAACCAAATAACGCTTTTAAGCGGAGCACCGCGGAAGGCGCCGCCCTCCGCGTCGTTCTCAAGTGGCAGGGAGTTCCGCAGCGCCCCAAATGGACCGAGTTTTCTCAAATGCTCCGCCGCAGCCCAAGCCCCTTTTGCGGTTTTATTTGGGGTGGGGGGGGAGAGAAAAAGAACGCGGGGCAGAATTTTTTTTTTTTTTTTAAATTAAGGCCCGTGCGGACCCTCCGAGGGGCGAGTGTGAAGGACGCACACACAGAGAGAGCGAGAGGAGGTTTTGAGACAGGAGTCGCGCTCTCTTCCGGTTTCCGGTTGGGAGGCGGGGCAAGGAAGAGAGAGTGACAGGATGTTGCGCGTCCGGGTTACGAGCGACTTCCTGGCTGGCGAAAGTGGCGGCGGCGGTTGCAGGTCTGTGGTCCAGGGTGGGAGGCGAAGAGGAGGAGAAGGGGCAGTTGCTGCCGCCGCCAGCACCGCCGGCTTCTCGCGCTGCGCCTCGCGAGATTTCGAAGGGAGGGCAGAAGAGTCGGTGGGTACCGCTTCGCGACAGCGGGCGGGGGGCGGGGGAGGTTGGGGGCCGAAGGAGGACTGGGAAGCCTCTTGGGGAGAGGAGGGGGGCCCTCAGGCGACCCCCGGCTGGGGGGGCGAAGGGGAAGGCGGCGGCGGCGGGTGAGGGGGGGGTTGACTTCCTACTTCGCCCGTACTTCTCCTCCCCTCGGGCGGGTTCTCTTCCCGGGGTCCCCGGGTCCCTTCTCATACTTGGCGAAGGGAGCCTGTGAGGATTTCCGAGGTCTTCGTTTGTTCGCCCACCCTTCTCTCTCTCTCACACACACCCGCCCAGTTGAGGAAGGACTAGGCAGATGGTCACCCCCTGCAGTTGCATTTTTTACGCTGGCCTTCCTCCTAGCTTTAAGGACCTAGGTTTAAGGGTGTGTGTGTGTGTGTGTATATATATATATATATATATATATAGGTTGAAGGGTGTGTGTGTGTGTGTGTGTGTATATATATATATATATATATATATATAGGTTGAAGGGTGTGTGTGTGTGTGTGTGTGTGTGTATATATATATATATATATATATATATATAGGTTGAAGGGTGTGTGTGTGTGTGTATGCACACACACACAAATATATATGTACATACACACACACACACACAAACCAGCCCCCCTCTCTCTATATAATGGGGGTAGAGGCTGGTTTTGTTCGTTTAAATCTACCCCCCTCCCCTGCCACACAAAACGTGCCTCTGTTCTGAGCGCTGTTTTTGGCCTTGCACCTTGGAAGCAGCTTAGGCTCGGGCTGATGGAGAACCGTGGCCGAAAAGTAAGGAGCAGAGTGGTGCTTTCTTTCTGGGATTGCATTCCATGCCTGTCTCTCAGGTCAGGTTGTGCAAGGGACCAGGGGCCTATTTGTAGCTGGGGCGCACATCCATTGTAAGGACTGTGACCTTTGCAGGGTTGGATTTTACCCCCCCCTGGGGATGGGGACCTTTCCTTAGGAGTGAGGATCACCTTGCAGTTCTTTTCAAAATAGCTTGAAGGTGTTGATTGGTCACTTCATTGTTAGGCACTGACTTTCTGCTGGAAGAATTAAGTAATACACAGGGGCACAGGTCTTGTGATGTGAAAAGTTTCCAATGATTACTCTCTTGGTGTTTTTAAATTCATCTTTGTTTGTCTTTTTTATATTTATTTTCTGTTGTGGGACATCCATATATATTCAGCTCATGGTCCACAATCTAAATGAAGACTTAATTTAGAAAAGGGTGTACAGTAATCTTAGAAAGTGAGGGGCTCAAAACTATACAGTGGTACCTCGGGTTAAGAAATTAATTCATTCTGGAGGTCCGTTCTTAACCTGAAACTGTTCTTAACCTGAGGTACCACTTTAGCCCAAGGGGCCTCCCGCTGCCACTGCGCCACCACCACACAATTTCTGTTCTCATCCTGAAGCAAAGTTCTTAACATGATGTACTATTACCTCAGTTAGCAGAGTCTGTAACCTGAAGTGTCTGTAACCAGAGGTACCACTGTACTAGTAATGTTGGAATTTCCAAGACTTTCCACCTGTATTTTTTGTACAGATTCTGCATGCTTAAGTGTTTGCCAAAGGAGTCAGAAGCTAACGCCCTGATTATAGTGTTCTGCATTGTAGTCTATGGTGATAAGAAGAGATAAGCCTGAGGCTGGAGAAAGCGCAGGTGCGTGGCTCAGTAAGAATGGCTTCTGGTAGCTGAAAACTTGGAAGTTTGTCTGGTGTGATGTTGAGCTAAATTCTTGGATCTGTAGATACATTTTCAAAAATCTGTCTTGTCTGTAAGCTTCCAGAAATAAAACATTTAATACCCATTTAACTTTACACAGGGAATAGGCCTCCTGCAAGCTGCCTTGAGTTTAGTCTCTGCAGAGTCAGGGCTCTGGCATTTACATCTGAAGGTGCTAGTAAGCTACTTTGCAGGAACTGAACATATACAGATGGTAAGCCATAATTAGGATGGAAAAGAGATGCAAATATTATACATTTTTCCAAAAGAATGTAGTTGATTCCAACACCTCTTAGTCTAGTGTTGCAGGCTGCAATTCTACCTAGAACAACGTCCAAGTGAACTCAATGTGATTTTTTTTCTATAGAGGAGTGTGCCTCACATCACAGGGTAAAGCTCCTTCAGAACCACTGATAGACAAAGCTGAACAATTTGGCATTTGATCAGGCACTATGTGGAACTGCTTTTTCTTATGAGCAATAATGTTAATTTCCCCATATGATTGGTTTCGAAGTTGTGGATGATTTCACATAAGCAGGAAAATTGTTGTAGGAGTTGACTGTTCAAATTACACAGGCCTTCATTTTATTAGCCATTAAAGAAAAATGCCTAGTGTAGTATTCGGCTTATCCCATGTAGAGGGCTGAGTTGCATCCTTTTTTGTCATTTATTACTTCGGTGATGAATTTGAATAGCAGAGTGTCACATTGCAGTAAGATTACATCAAGTTCTCTAGCCAAACAAAACTTTCTGTAGGCTTTATAGAATTGACTTACAGTGGTGCCTCGCAAGACGAAATTAATCCGTTCCGTGAGGTTCTTCGTATAGCGGTTTTTTCGTCTTGCGAAGCAAGCCCATTGACAGCTTAGCGGATTAGCGCTAGTAGCGGTTTAGCGACTTTTAGCGGATCAGCTGATAAGCGGTTTATCAGCGGATCAGCTGATACACGGTTTAGCGGCTTAGAAAAAGGGGGGGAACCCCGCAGGAACTCACAAGACATTTCGTCTTGCGAAGCAAGCCCATAGGAAAATTCGTTTTGCGAAGTGCGTCCAAAACGGAAAACCCTTTCGTCTAGCGGGTTTTCCATCTTGCAAGGCGTTCGTCTTGCGGGGCACCACTGTACTTGTCAGTTCTGATCCCTAACCCAGTGAAACACCATTAACAAGCAAGATGACATTCCTCCCAAATGTTCAAAGAGTTATACATATACCACACCAGTAATCCTTATAACAACCATTTAAGGTAAGTGAGGGTTGCCCCAATGTTGCACATCCAGCGATGAGACCAAGCACGAGTTTCTTGCCTAAGGCCACCTAAGTAAGTTCATAGTAGAAGGCACAATTTGAACCGGAGGCTTTCTGATTCACAGCTCTGTCACTAGGCCAGTATGCTGCAGTAGCAGTCATTGTTGGTTTTGTTTTGGACACACACCTCTCTTTTTTTCCTCCCCCCCTTTTTTCTTCTTTAATCCTTCCGCCCTCCTGGTTTCTTTTATTTCTTTGTAAAAATTCATTGTGGGACACTTGCCTCATAGTTTCCCAACTATTCCCAACTACAAAAAGATGTTGGGAATGGTCCAGAAACAGGCAACCCAAGTTATTAAGGGGATGAAGCCGCTCCCCTGTGAGGAAAGTTTGCAGCATTTGGGACTTGTTAGTTTTGGGAAAATACAAGTAAAAGTGACGTAATAGAGATGTTAATACTAATTATGCATGGTGTGGAGAAAGTGGAAAGTGGAAGTTTCTCTGTCACATAACATGAGAATTTGTGAACATCTCAGGAAACTAAACATTGGAAGATTCAGGAAAGGTAAAAGGATACTTCTTCACACAGTGCATAGTTGAACTGAAATTCACTCGCTTCCAGAGGAGGCAGTGGTGGCTGTGAACTTGGATGGCTTTAAAAGAGGGTTAGATAAGATTGTGGAGGGTAAGGCTATCAGCAGCTGATAGCCATGATGGCTATGCTCTGCTGCCACAGTGAGAGGCAGCATGTCTGTTAACACCAGCTTCTGGGAATTGCAGGTGGACAGAGTGCTGTTGCACTCACATCTTTATAAGCTTCCCACAGGCATCTGGTTGGCCGCAGTGAGAACAGAATGCTAGACCACATTGGCCTTGATTCAGCAGGCTCTTACAATAGTAAAGTAGGGTGAGAGATGAGAGATTTTAGTAGTAATGGTAAGTGATTTGTGTCTTCTTTTCTTTCAGAAGACTCTGCAGCACTATCTTACATTGCCGCCTCCTCCTCCCCAGCCTGCCTCACTGTAGCCATGAAAGAGATGAGGTAGCCGCCCTTGAGCGTGCTAGAATCTAACTTCAGATGGATGCAAAATATAAAGACGATGTATTTAGGAAGTATGTACAGTTTCATGAATCCAAATTGAATACCTCTGACAAGAAGCAGCACTCAGTTAGTGATGAGTGTCTACAAGTGACAGCTTCAACCTTACTCTGTTTTCCCAAGATTGATCCCTTCTACAGATTCCGGCTGATAAAATTTTATGAGATAGTTGAAAATTCACTTAGGTCCTTGAAATCTTCAAGTTTGCGTTCACTCCAAAATGCATTTGGCGTTCTGGAATCAGTTGGAGTTAATCTTTTTCTTTACCCTTGGAAGAAGGAATTCAAAAATATAAAGGTAAGAGTGTGCAAATATGTCTTTTGTAATCTAAATATTTGTGCTTTCAACTCTTAAAAGGGCATCTGTTCTATCTGTAAGGTGGTGTGTAGCACTCAAATTTATTCCAAAGATTAAAAAATAAATGCAAGGCGAAAGTCTGGTTGCTTTTATAAATGCATTTAGGGCAGTTGTGCCCAGACTTCATGTCCTTTGTTCAGACCAGTTAATCTTTATTGTAATTTAGGATGCAAAGTAGATTTTCACCTGAAATAACGATTCAAGAAAGCTTGCCCTGTGAGCTTCAGTTGGGTTGGAATTTGGCTTTAAGTTTTGTTACTATAACCCTGATTTCTGCATTCAGCCTTGCCAATTCCTATCCTCGAGTTCAGCGAATATTTTCATTGCATTTTATTTTAGAATCACCTCATTATTCTAAATGAATAACTTCAGTGCAATTCCTCAATGTACATTTCTCACCCACTTCCCTAGTGCTCTCCATACTGTGGCCTGTAAGGAAAATAATGAAAAGTTCAGTCATGAAATGTAAAGTTAGAAAGAATAAATAATGAGAGTTTGGTATTGGTCTCTTTTTACCTACCCACCCACCCAGGAAAGTGTTATTCTAGCCTGAATTTTCAATTCTTTGCACTAATAGTTTCTTAATGAATAGTATAGATGGTGTGTCCCTGTATGGTAGGAAGCCTAAAGGTCAGCTACTGTATTTACAGCATGAGCTGGGAAAATCTTGATCCATCAGATGTTATTGGACTATAGCTCCCATCAACCATTGCCACAGGAATGATGGGAGTTGTGACCCTTCAGATGTTGGACCACAGGTTCCTCATTCTGATTTACATGGTTGAAAAATCCTCTACACCTGACCCATTGGATTCCTGTAGCCTTGATGCTGGTGTTCAAGAAGAAGAATCGTCCACAGCCATTTCCAGGGCATGTGTATATAAATCTGGTGTTGCTTCCCATAATCTAAGCTAATGTATAAATTGCTTTTCTAGTCCTAGTAACAGTGTTTTAGATCCTGATGCCAATTTATTCTCTGTATCTCCCCTTCCTTTTTAAAATATATTTTAGTGTTTGGAGCAGTTAAGGATTCTATCTAGCAATACTGGTCATGATTCTAGCAAATATATCAACACCAAAACATTAGTACAGTTTAACTATAAATCTTTACAATTTCACTGACTGGTTTTAGCAAAACATGCATTTTCTGTACCCGTCCCATCATTTCAGTTCCTCCATGGTTTCCTAGGTACCAAAAATATCCAGTTGTCCCACCCCACTACACCTGATACAGTTCTCTATGGTAGATTAAAACAAAGTATACTATCGTGGAAGATGGGAGAACTTTTGACTTAAGAATACCTTTGGGTCACAGATTCACCCTCTGCCTGGTTTAATCTTTACTGGAGTATCATACTTAACTGTAGAAGTTGAATCAGAGAGCAGTTGGTATGGTAAAATTCTCTGGTGAATGTATTGCCACGGGGTGGTATTCATCTCTTGTGTCCTGTCAACACAAGGATTTCTGCTTGCCCAACAGAACTTTAGCCCTGCCTGCTCCAAATCTTCTATGGAGGGTTGGGAATCCCTAGAACATATTTAGGGGATACACAGAGGGAGGAAAGACCTGTTGCACAAGCAGGAATCCGTATGCTGACATTACCACAATGTAGCCATGCTTTGGCTGCAACCAATTGAAATTAATTTGCCTTAGTGTGCTCAAGTGGATTGTGCATAGAATTATCCTGAATTTTAGCACCAAACCCTGTTTTTTGAAAGTGTATGACCCCCTCATGTGGCTATAACCAGTGCTTTCCCCCCAAAAAATGTTTAGGGGTACTCTCATTTTGACTCAAGAAAATCACCATCTTATAGTTCAAATTGGGGAAAATAAATACAGTAAATGGACAAAAGTACAAAGATTTACAAAATGTTTAGGGGTATGCATCGCCCTACGTCCCCCCCCCCCAAAAAAAAGCACTGGTTATAACATATGTCACTATTTCAGAATTACATTTGAGCACTTAGTTGAATACTATGTTTACCATTTTTTTTCTCTTTCCCATCTTCAGACTTACACAGGACCTTTTGTTTATTATGTAAAGTCTACAATACCAGATGAGGATATAAGACAGATACTTAACTCAATGGGATACATCCAAGAACTTGGAACTATGTATAAACTCAAAGACATGGTTGATACCCTCCAGGTAAAGATGGTATCATTTGAACTTTTCTTGGCCAAATTAGAGTGTGAACAATTGATTGAAATTCATTTGCAAGTGAAAGATAAAGGTTACACAGAACTTGATATTGTAAATGAAAGAAAGAATAGCAGTGATGTCCGAGGCTGCTCAGATGCCTTGAAGCGTCGTGCAGAATGCAAAGAAAATCTAAACACTTCCATGTCACGAATGGTACTTCAGAAATCTGCAAGTGAGAGAGGCTGTAAAGATTACTTCAAGCCCAAAGTTAGCAAAGCTTCTAAATCAGTGGATGCCTATGATAGTTACTTGGAAAATAAGAAGCCACCTTTGATGACATCCTTGAGTCTCAGAAAAGAACCCATTTTGGTTGATACTGAAGATGACATTAAAGATGAAATAATTCGTCCTTCACCATCCCTCCTTGCCATGTCAAGTTCTCCGCATGGATGTTCTGATGAATATTTGCCAGTTTCATCCCATACCAACGGCATATTAAGAACGGGTATTCCATACAGTACTTACTATTCCCCTCAAGATGATTTAGATTTATATACTGACTCTGATTCTAGAAGTATGTTCAAGAGACAAGAACCCACTAAACATGATGTATGGCTGCTAAAGAACGATGCCAACCCAACTTACCATAAACGTACACATCTAGCCAAAGATACCACTTCCCTTAAGTGCCAAAACTGTGGATTATCTTGCGGCACCTCCATTTGCCAAAAGTGCGACAACTTGCTCATCTGCAGGCAGGAATATCCACCAATGAAGCAGAGCAGCTATTCACTCAAAACTCTTGCAAGTGAAGGCATATCTTCTGGGTCGGTGATAAGGGAGAAGCCTCAGTACATGTTGCAGACTCAAGACCGAGTGTCTCAGTACAGTTCAAAATCGAAGCCTTCAGGCTCTTCACGCTGTGGATTTTGCAACAGACCAGGAGCTACAAACACATGCACTTTTTGTTCAAAAGTTTCCTGCGATCCTTGCCTCACTGCTTACTATTATGATCCCTGCTGTCGAAAAAGTGAGCTTCATAGGTTCTTGCCAAACAATCAGTTAAACTATAAATCAAACCAGCTACCACACATGGTTTATAGATAGACCTTTATTTTTATCTTCTGTTTTTTGGAAATCCTATAATTTGGGACAAAAGGGCTAAAAACACAAAACATTCTGATGTTCCTAGAAGTATCCTACTGACCTCTTAGGAGAAATAAAAAAGTAGACACGCCCTAACATTGGACATATACATCTTAACATAGTGCCAGTCTTCAATGATGTGACTTTACAAATGTTGTCTATTCAATAATTGACACTGCTGCTATTGTTTTAGGTGACTCTTAGCTGCTTTTCCATTCTAGATGGGAGAGAGGAGCAATTTTTTCCTTTTTTTTTAGAAGCAGGCAGGTATTGCAATTCATTTTTTTCTAAAGACATCATATGTCTGTGCTTTGTGGCTGTCACACTGCCTCATCCACATAACACAGCACCAGAGTAGTAACTAGAAAGATGGCCAAGAAACTTAAGAACAGCATTTTCAGTGAATTGTGAAATTGTCTGTTTTGGTAACTTGCACGGAATATTCCTTTGTGTTTGCCAAAAAAGTGATTTTTTTTTATTTTAAAAAAGGAAAATTAATAGCATTACTTAAGCTCCAAAAGGCAAAATCACCATGGCATCTATTCCTTGTGTCTCTTCTACTTTTCCTTCACCATCTCAAGCATATAAAATCAAATTCTAAACTGAATATTTGCTTTATTTTTCGGTGTTGCCAATACACCTTGTGTGTGTGGTTGTTTTTTTAACTGTTCTAGTATTAAGAAGTGAATCAGTATGTGTTACGTTACGCCTGGAGTGTTCCCAATGAATTATGATCAGATTCACCTTCTGTTGCACATGTATCAAATCCAGTTGTTTCTACTGTAAATAGGTGATTTGGAAGCAGATTATTTTTAAATAAATATATTCAGTATGTTGTGGTTTTTTAAATATATATATATATATATAAGGTCTTGTAAATGAAGTCTCTGGGTTATTTTTTCAGGTAACATTATTTTTTCCTTGTACTGTATTTCACCTACAGCTTATTACAGCTGTTGTGGTAGACAGGTGTCCCTCAAATCCATTAGTCTCTTTGCTTCTTTCACCTGGTTTGAAATTCTGCCTCTGGAGCTTTGTCAGAGAGAGGTGGGCAAGTCACTTGGCTCCAACCGTTTCATGCAGAAGTGAAGCTTTTCCCCTTGTAATGATTTTTAGCCACAGCAAGGATGTAGAAGATTCGGCTATGCATACATGCTTTCTCCCATCCATGCTCACGGGAGTGTGTTTGCATAAAGTACACAGCCACAGCGCACTAGAAATAATGATGGTTAAAATAACAGGGATTGCACCATTCCCAGCCAACTGAAATTTCTTAAGCCACAAAGGATATCAAACTGTCCTTTTTAAATAATTCGCCCTTTATGTTTAATTGCTATTCCATTGCATTGAGTTTTGAACTTTGTGGCAGATTACATTTGACCTTAAAACTGTTAATTTTTAAGAGCGTGGTTGTTGATTCTAAGACTTGCAGTCCTTTCACCCTTTCTGTGACAGAAGCTTACATGAATAGCCAGTGTGTGGCAGGGGTGGGGGTGGCAGAAACATAAAGGGATTAAACACATTGTAGATTTGGTGAAATTCTTCTGTTGTGATTGAGCATCAAATACACTGTTTCACATGATCTTTCTGGAATGTTGCCAACAGCAAAGCGTTACCAAGAAAAGAATACATGGTTGAGAAAAGTAGAAATGAGATTATTGCGATGGCATACTACTGCATTCAGCATTTTATTTTCTTTGCAGGCAAGTATTAGCTTGCTGACTGGGAAGGTCTGTGTAAAATCATTGCTTAAGTGAACGATGAAGGTTTTCATAATCTTAGATGGATTTTTTTTTTAGAAGCATATATTCATATACCTGTAGATAAAATGTGTATATAATGCCAAATTTGAAATAATTTTACTCTTTCTAAAGTATCAGCCTGTAGAGTTCATTTTGATGTATTCCGTTTCTGCTCAGCCTCTTCCGAGTACCATGCCTGTCTTTCCTTGGCTGCTATACTGTACAGCTTCTAGTTCCTCTCTTGTTCAGGTTCCATACTACTACTCACATGACACTAAATGAACAAAAACTGTGATGCCACGTAATTTATACAGTGAACCTAGCAGGGACTAATTATATTGCTTTAAAAAGAAAAAAAACAGTCCTGTGTACATATTTGTCATGGAATACCTGTGGTATTTAACAGTGTTAAATTGCAAGTGATACCATGCAAACTATACTTTTATGTGTATCTTACTGTATGAGGTTGCTGTGATTGAGACAGTAAAATATATGTTAATTTAAAATGCAGCTGCTTGGCATCTGATTTGTTAAACATCTGAATTTCTGTGTTATGATTTGTAAAGAAGCACATCACTCTCCTAAAAGCTTGATTTTTGGGGGAGTGGGGATTTAAACATTGAGCTCATTTTTGTGGAGGGATTGTAGCACATACCGTAATGGCCACCCGCTTCACAATCCAGGTTATGCTTGCCCTCACCACAGTCTGAGGTTGTGTATTAATCCTATTTTCAGCTAAAGCTGGAAGATTTTTGATGCTCCTCCCTACATCTCAGCAAAGCCAGCCCCATGGTATTTGAACCTAGACAGGAGAGGGGATTCTCCTAATAAGCATTGGCAGTGGAAATCCTTTGCAAGGATTTATACTTACAAAATGGGGCTTTCTTCCCTCTCCTCTCCATGTGTCCCCTGGAACGGGTTTGGGGTTGGGAGGTCAAGAGAACACCCAGAACATACTGTGGGAGAAGAGGGGGCATTGTTCCATTGGGCAAGCTGCAGTGCTTGCACAGGTGGGATGTGCAATGTCTAATCCCACCTCAGATATTTTTGCCCTTCCCTTCCTCCCTGAAAATAGATCATGGTGGCTGAGGCTGATGGGAGTTGGAGTCTTAACAGCATTTGGAAGGCCACAGCTCCCCACTCTTCTGTTAAAGCTTACATTTGCAGCAATATGAGCTGGAAACCTAGAAAGGGTGAACGTTTGAGCATACGGAGTTTTCTGGTGAATAGCAAAAGGTTTTGTTTTATTTTCTCTATGACACTTGTCAGGAGCTGGAGTCAAGCATAAGAGATCAGCAATAAAAAACACGGTGTCAGTGAAGTTAACTCTCTTAAGAAGCCAAAACAGGTCTTGGGCCAATGAGGCAGTTTCAAGGACTGAAGGTCCCCACCACTCCCTAAGGCTCGTCTTCTCCAGGGTCTTTCCCAAGCAGTTGAAGACTCTGTCCGTGTACAACCAGTATCTGCTGTGCCCTTTTCATTTCTCTGTGTGTTCTAGGAGACCAATGGGGAGGGGAGCTAGTCTCATCTGGAAGGGGAGACTCCCTGGCTTCTTTAGCTGCCTACCTCATTGCGGCCTCTTGGTCTGTTCCAGCCTCCAGTCTGAACTGCTCTCTGCCACAACCTCCTCCTGCTCACTGAACCCTGTTACCTCTTCTACTTCCAACACCACCTAGTCTGCCCCCTTTTCTCCCTCTGACCACTCACTGTCATCCCACCACCAGTCCCCTTGCTCTGAGCCTTCTTCCCCTGGGAGTTCTCCTGGGGGTTCCTCAACAGGTTCCTCCCACCACTTTTCTGCATCCACCCAGTCCATGACTTCACTCATATGACTACATCCCAAAGGCCATTTTTCAGCAGCGATAGAAACACTTGCTTTAGAGGCAGGGATCCACATTTTCTTGGACAACATAGAATTGCAGCATTGGAGAGAGAGATTAGTCCTGGATTTACCAGTGCTCTTAAGACGGTGGGCTACAGCTCCCATCCTTAACCATTGGCCATGCTAGCTAGTGCTGATGGGAACTGGAGTCCATGGCAGCTGGAGGGGACCTGATTCAGTCTAACAGCCTGTTTGATGTAGGAAAGCTAAAGCATCTGATTCTCCAACATCTTCAAGAGTTCCAGTGGAGATCCTGCCAACACTTGGTAACTGCTTTCACTGTCAAACTGCTCTCACCATTAATGAGATTCCACCCCCTGCAGAAGCAAAGGCTGGACGTTGCAATTCCTCCATGACAAATGTACACCTATTGGGGGAATGTTCTATTAAAGTAAAGCATAGCTTTACATTTTAAGACATCTGCAATACAGAACAGGAAATGCAACCACAGAATTGGGCACCTCTCAGCCAGCCACAGCCGGACATATGAAGCTGTTTTAGCTGATTTACCTATCTAATTGTGTGGGGTAGCTGAAAACGTCGGTTTGATGTAAGAGTTTTTAGCTAGTCCCCAAACGAATGTTTGGCACAGGCCTAACAGCATTCAAGGCTGTTCTGTAGGTGTGAGCCATGGATTTGCCCCAAATGGGTGAGATTCAGCTCTGTTGAGCTGATAGGAACAGCTAGTCCTGGCTCTACTATTGGGCAGAGCGATGCCGCCAACACGGAGTAGTGGCAAAATGTTGGAGAATGGCACTGTGTCTGCCACGTGTCCTGTCCTGCACCCCTAAGATAGACAGCTGCCTTCAGGCTGATGATGCTGACCCATAGCCAGGCTTGAAGAAGAAATAGTAATCTGCTAGCCTGGGTGACTTCTGTATGTGGAAGGGAGCCAGGGGCATCGTGACCTTTACCTCAAGCAGCAAATGTCTGGTGTTGCCCCTGTTCCATCTACATCCCCTGCAATCATCACATGTGTGAGGAGGGGTGGTGGTCAGCAAAATGTGTGCATCACCAAAGCCCCTGAGTTTTCCTTGCTGTCCGGTGAGCCCAGACCTTCAACAAAGAATTTCTCTCTCTATAAGACGCACTTTTCCCCTCCTAAAAAGTAAGGGGAAATATGTGTGCGTCTTATGGAGCAAATGCAGGCGGGAGGCTCTGCTCAGCGCTCCCTTTAAAGAGCCGCGTGGAGCATGTGTGCGGCTCTTCGGGACTTTTTCCCAAGGAGGGAGAAGGGCTGCCCTTCTCCCTCCTCGGGAAAAGCCCCCAAGAGCTGCACACACACTCTGTGCATTCTTTAAAGGGAGTGCAGCTCTTGGGGGAGCCTTAGCCGCGCACAACCTCTCCCGGGCAGGGGGATGAAGGCTCCCCTTGCCCTGGAGAGGCTGCGCGCAGCCAAGAAGAAGCCAGGACAGCCAGCAGGATCGCTGCGCTGCAATCCCGCTGGCTGTCCTGGCTACTGGATTAGCCGAGTGAAGCCTCCACAGGGGAGCCTTCATCCCGCTCCCCTGCGGAGGCTTCGGGGCTACCCCAGAAGCCAGAACAGCCAGAGGGAGGGCTCCTCGGGGAAAAGCCTGCAAGTGCCGCACACACGCTCCACGCGGTTCATGAAAGGGAGCGCTGAGCAGAGCCTGGGATGCATACAGACTCTGCTCAGCGCTCCCTTTAAATAATATTTTTTTTCTTGCATTCCCCCTCTAAAAACTAGGTGTGCCTTGTGGTCAGGTGCGTCTTATGGAGCGAAAAATACGGTAACATTTGGAGAACATGAATCTATATAAACCACAGAAGGTAGAGGAGTCAAAGTAGCAAAGTTTCTTTCCTGCCACTTGGAGTGTGGCATTCATCTGTGATGCTGGAGAATTTTGCACACTGCCCTGAAATGTATCTGTGAAAGACAAATAATCATAACCATGCTCGTGTTTATTAAAACTACGAGTTTTATAAAACAGTGGTTGCAAAAAACCTTTCATTATACTGACTCATTTGTTGAGAAAAGCCTGCATGTTTGCCATAGAATCTTAGCACACTTATTCATCTTTTGGCACGAGGGCAGCATAATTTAAAGTGGCATGTGTCGAAATGAAGTATCGGGCTGCTCTGACGCCAGGACATGTTACAGGGGGCAACTTCCAGGAGAGTAGCTAGCAAGTCGTAGCAAAAAATCAGAATCTTGCAGCACATTAACAACGAGGGAATGTGATGTGGCATGAGTGTTTGTAGGCTACAGTCTACTCCGTCAGTTGTGTGAAGTGCAACCCTGAATTGTCAAACATATATGCGCATGGGGGGGGGGGGTATAGTGAAATCAGAGATAGATTAGATGCAAAAAGAACAGACAAGGAAGCTGACCTGAAAGCACAACAGATATCAATTTATTATTAATAATAATAATAATATCAATATTGTATCATCAAGCATTTAAAAAGACAATTCCTTCCGTTCTGTTTGCTCTCAGATCCATTGGAATTATGTGTCCTGCTTTGATGAGCAATCAAAATGGGGCTTTTTGCCAGTGGCATATACCAGCCAAAAGTCCTAATAAATAAGACTGTTAATAACAACATGCGCCTTAGCAGCTTCTTAAATACACACACACAAGCAGCTTAAATGAGTCAGCGCAGTCATGCTGCTCCTCTTTCGCATAGCTGGCTTGAGCTTTCTCAGTCTGCCTCATCTTTAATCGTTATTATCATATGCAGCATCTATATCAGCCTTTGCCAATCTGGTGCCCTCCAGAAGTTTTTGTACTACAGCTCCCATCAGCCACAGCCAGGGTGTGAGACAAGCTTTGGGTATTGTCTTTCAAATGGTGTGCATGCAGCGCCTCATATGATCAATTATGCACGGCAGGGCATACCTGGCCCCCCCGGCAATATTTTATTCAAGTTAGCACCCCTGTCCCCACTTGTCTCCCAGAATCAGAAGAGGCATGAAGAGGGTGGAAGAGAGGTTGGCTGCACGTAGGCATAGCCTCTGATTGCTTGGGGGGGGGGCAACCTGGGAGAGGAGGGGATTTAGACCATTGTGGGTTGGTGGGGGCTTTCAGTCTCAGCAACTGATCCATGGGGCAAGACCTACAGAGGATGAACTGCTGTGCCCATTAGGCCTGACACTCTGCCACTTGTGCTCAGATATTTGAACTGGTTGCTGATCTGACAGCAGGTTGAGTTCAAGGGGTTGCCATTAGTATGTAAAGCCCATAACAACTTCGGACCAGTTTACCTACGAAATTGCCTTCCCTACATGTGCCCACTCAACCGCTTTGACTGGCAGAATTGGCTCTACAAATTTGTGCCGCAAATTACCCATTCCGCATATGTAAGAACATAATCTTTTAGTGTGGCAGATCCTAAACTTTGGAACTCCCTGCCTATTGAGATCAAGCAGGCGCCTTCATATTTTACTCTTTTTGGCGCTTGCTGAAGACATTCCTGTTTAGACTATTCCTCGGGACTATTTAATTGCTCATCGTCTAACAGGCCAAACCTTATGCCAAAGAATAAACGGACATAAATCTGACATCAGGAACCACAAGACAGAGAAACCAGTAGGAGAACACTTCAATCTCCCAGGACATTCTATACAAGATCTCAAAGTAGCTGTTCTATTACAAAGGAATTTCAGAAATAGACTGGAAAGAGAAGCTGCTGAATTGCAACTTATTACCAAACTTAAAACCATGGAGAGACCTGGTCTGAACAAAGACATTGGATTCTTATCTCATTATACATGACAAAGCCATTTTTCACCTTCTCACCCCTTGCTTTTTCCTGTAAGACCTATTGCAGTCGTTAAGAGTCGTCAACAGGCTCATCACAGCTATCTGCCAATCACCCAATCCCACCACCCTTCTGAGTAATACCGCTCCCCACCTTCTCACTATATAGAAGGGTCTGGTGACTTCCGTTTCAGTGTATCTGAAGAAGTGTGCATGCACACGAAAGCTCATACCAAGAACTAACTTAGTTGGTCTTTAAGGTGCTACTGGAAGGAATGTTTTTATTTTGTTTTGACTATGGCAGACCAACACGGCTACCTATCTGTAACTGAAACAAATATTAGTTCTGACTATTGAGCCATTTAGCCTGATTCTCCAGCCACTGGTGGAAGAAGGCAGGGGGGGGGAGCGCACTGCCCCCGGCACCATCGGGGATAGGGTACCATCGCGGCCACCGCCCCGGACATGTGCTACGCACCCCCCCCACGTGCCAGGTGCCACGCCCTCGGGATGCACGCCACGCCCCCACAGGTGACGTGCCACACCCCCAGGATGCGTGCCAGCCACGCCCTCGCCTGCTCTCTGCCCCCGGTGCTGGAGCATGCAGCTTTGCCACAATCTCCAGCCCTGTTTGTCTTTGTCCCCATCAATTGGGCTTCCCTTTCCCTCTGCCTTCCAGTCCTGGAATGCACCCCCAAAAAAGCTTGCTCATAGGGGAGTGCAACTTTGGGGCTGAAAAAGTCCCCCATACAATTACCTGGGTGTCGGGGGGTCTTACGGAACTCAAGGGGATTTTCTTCTGATCTAATCTGATCTGTAGCAGATGGCACTGTAAGAATTCTGCTCTCCCAAAATTAAATGTGGCTCTGCCATGCTGTGGGAGTTATTGAAAAATGCCCGTAGGTGGCGCTCTGGCATCAGCTTTTGCCTTGCAGAAATTGTCCGGAGCTTAGAGCTCTGCTTTAGGAGAGCACAGACATGCAACGTAAGTTTATCATGAAGAAGGATTGGAGAAATGGAACTACGGTTATTGCATCCCAACGCGGTGGAAGTAGAGCTTTAGTGGTGCATATTTGCAGTTCTCCTGATATTGTGGGCTTTGTGTGGGCAACCCAATCAGATGGGTAGCGTACAATTATTATTGTTATTATGTGTACTAGTTGGAAGGAGTTTTTTATCTGGCTGTAGCTCAGCGGTTGAGCTACACTGCAGATGGTGACAGCAGTCACAAAATTAAAAGACGCCTGCTTCTTGGGAGCCAGAAGCCAGTGCCTGAGGTCCTGGGAGGGGTAGGGTACCTGCAGGGGTGCCATCTCAGGGGATTCTGAGACGGCTGCTTCACCCTGCATTCACCCAATAATAATAATAATAATAATAATAATAATAATAATAATAATAATTTAATAATAATTTATTCTTTATACCCCACCCATCTGGCTGGGTTTCCCCAACCACTCTGGGCAGCTTCCAAGCGAATATTAAAAACATTACAGCATCAGACATTAAAAACTTCCCTAAACAGGGCTGCCTTCAGGTGTCTTTTAAAAGTAAAATAGTTGTTTATTGCCTTGACATCTGATGGGAGGGCGTTCCAGAGAGCGGGCGCCACTGCCGAGAAGGCCCTCTGCCTGGTTCTCTGTAACCTCACTTCTCACAGCGAGAGAACTGCCAGAAGGCCCTTGGCGCTGGACCTCAGTGTTTGGGCTGAACGATGGGGGTGGAGACGCTCCTTCAGGTATACAGGACCGAGGCCATTTAGGGCTTTAAAGGTCAGCACCAACACTTTGAATTGTGCTCGGAAACATACTAGGAGCCAATGAAGATCTTTCAGGACAGATGTTATATGGTCTCGGCAGCGGCTTCCAGTCACCAGTCTAGCTGCTGCATTCTGGATTAGTTGCAGTTTCCGAGTCACCTTCAAAGGTAGCCCCACATTGCAGTAGTCCAAGCTGGAGATAACTAGAGCATGCACCACTCTGGCGAGACAGTCTGCAGGCAGATAGGGTCTCAGCCTGCGTACCAGATGGAGCTGGTAAACAGCTGCCCTGGACACAGAATTAACCTGCGCCTCCATGGACAGCTGTGAG
Source organism: Podarcis cretensis (assembly GCF_951804945.1). Lineage (NCBI taxonomy): Eukaryota > Metazoa > Chordata > Lepidosauria > Squamata > Lacertidae > Podarcis > Podarcis cretensis. Next base: position 20,305,045 of record NC_137175.1, read on the forward strand.
TCCAAAATGACTCCCAGGCTGCGCACCTGGTCCTTCAGGGGCACAGTTACCCCATTCAGGATCAGGGAGTCCTCCACACCAGCCCGCCTCCTGTCCCCCAAGAACAGTACTTCTGTCTTGTCAGGATTCAACCTCAATCCATTAGCTGCCACCCATCCTCCAACTTTAAACTGTCACGGCTTCCCCCAAAGGATTCTGGTAGCTGTAGTTTGCTAACAGCATTGTTAGGAGAGACCCCTATTCCCCTCTCGGAGCTACAATTCTCAGAGCAGTTTGTCTCTCCCTCTTAACAGGAAACTCATGAGAATTGCAGCTCTGCGAGGGAAAGGATGCTTAACTTGTTGGATTTGTTATTTACTGCAGTTCCTTTCCCACTCTCTGAGTGCAAGGAACAGCAATGTCCTTTTGACATCTCTGAGCTGCATTCATGAAAACTGATTTATCAGAGCTTTTGCCTTCTTGTTATTTTTAAGATCATTTCACCTAACACTCAGTTTGCCTGTGGCCGGCGGGCCTGCTCCGCAGCTTCTCCTATTACGGAAGCACAGCTGTTGGCTTGTTTTCATTTATTTCTACCTTGCAGATTTGGGCTTTAGCAATTGGCATGATTCATGCCTTTGTAACCTTGAAGATTGCCGGCTGCAATGTGGTCTGTGTGGGGCTGCCCCTGAAGACTTTCCACATCTACAGCTGGTGAAGAACAGAGTGAGTGACCTCCTAATAGGGGTGAGCTGCTGGAAGCAGTTGTACCAGAGAGACTCACGATGGAAGGGGAAGCAATCTCCTTGCAATCACTTTCAGAGGTTACCTAGATGGGAGTCTCTCAAAAAGGGGAGGGGTGTCCCTCCGGCTTCTGGTCGCAAAAATTGAGCTTCATATACTATCCCGGCTTCCAATAGCCCTTCAGAAACACTTCAAGGTTTTGATTTATTTTTTTTAACTTATAAGAAAAGTTGGGAACCAAGTACAGTAAAGGCTGGGGACAGGCAACAGTCTTGCCTACATACGCCAACCCAATTAAAAGTGTTGTACATAGAGGAACGGGATGTGGGTGGCGCTGTGGGTTAAACCACAGAGCCTAAAACTTGCCAATCAGAAGGTCGGTGGTTCAAATCCCTGCGACGGGGTGAGTTCCCGTTGCTCGGTCCTGGCTCCTGCCAACCTAGCAGTTCGAAAGCACGTCAAAGTGCAAGTAGACACGGCAGAGGTGGGCAGAGTGGGACAGCATTTCCCATTTCACCTCAAGTGGTGAAACAAGACATACCACCCCTTTGTGAATGTGGCTAAGGTACATTCTAAGGTGGCTTCAGAGCAGGAATAGGGAAAATCTGTGATGCAAAGTTGTTGGACCAATCAGTGCCAACCATTGCCAGGGTGGCTGGGGCTGATGGAATCAGCAAGCAACATCAGGAAAACTACAGGTTCAGCTACAGGTTGCCTAAATCCCTGCTTCAAACAAAAGCACAGCTTAATTGGGGATGGGTGCTCTCATTGTCTCCCATCAATGACAGGGCCAAGCCAGAGCCTACAGGGACAAACATTTCTCCTCAACACAACAGCATTAATGATTGTACAGTGCTTGTTTAGCCCAGTCTTATGTTTTATATTTAATCATTTTTTTATTAAAGATTTTCTTGGTTTACAAAAGTCTCTTGTCTCTTTTTCAGGTTGTACAGTATTTTTTACAGATCAGTTCCAATTTGTTATGAGACATTTGTGTTGAGTACACTATAAGGCAGACTTCCTCAAACTCAGCCCTCCAGAAGTTTTAAGCCTACAACTCCCATGATCCCTAGCTAGCAGGATCAGTGGTCAGGGATGATGGGAACTGTAGTCTCAAAACATCTGGAGGGCCAAGTTTGAGGATTATTGCTATAAGGTCAGGAAGAAGGAGGGGTGGTGGTGAAATATATATACAGTGGTACCTCGCGATAAGTACTTCATTCGTTCCGGAGGTCCGTTCTTAACCTGAAACTGTTCTTAACCTGAAGCACCCCTTTAGCGAATGGGGCCTCCTGCTGCCGCCGCCGTGCCACCACTGCGCAATTTCTGTTCTCATCCCAAAGCAAAGTTCTTAACCCGAGGTACTATTTCTGGGTTAGCAGAGTCTGTAACCTGAAGCGTCTGTAACCCGAGGTACCACTGTAGCGCGTTACTTCTGGGTTTTGCTGCTTACACATGCACAGATGCTCAAAATGACGTCACACACATGCGTGGAAGTGCTGAATCGAGACCTGCGCACACGTGGGTTGTGTTCGCTTTGGATGTGAATGGGGCTCCGGAACGGATCCCGTTCGCATCTAGAGGTACCACTGTATTTTTACAGTGTATGTGTGGGGTTTTGTGTCAGCCTCTGCTGGATAGGTTCTTTTTCTGTTCACTTGCTACATTTCCTTGGTCATGAGAGGGATTGGGGTCCCAGGATGTGCTTGGTTGTCTGTACAATCATAGAAGCCAATCAGCTGTTAAGGAATGGATGGTTTGACAATGATGGGAACCAGGTCTGTTTCCCCCTAGTTCTCAACATACCAGCACCTCACCCCAATGATTAAGTTCACCCACCCCACCCGCTTTGGGGAAAATAAACTAGAAAGTTGAGAATTTCAATTACTTGAATGTGTCTGGTTTGATTATTTTTTTTAAAACATAATTACATCAATGCAGAGCGGGGGTCATTTGAAACTTGAGCAGACTTTTATCAGCAAATGGGCTTCCTTTCTCTATTTCATTCTTTCACCAATTTAGAAGCTGGCTAATTGTGTGATTTGTAAAATAGAGCATGACAAATGCATGGGAGCGATGTATTATCATGGGCATTATGTGATGATTTATACTGGGGCGCTTCCTATAAATATCACGGCACGTCAAAGTAGAGGGACCATATAGATTATCTGACCTCGATTCCAAAATCACTGACTCAGATACATCGCAGGTGATTTTAACCAGGGGGAAAAAATTAATCACCCCTGACGCTCCAGTATCCAATGTTAACATGAACCATTAATCACATTCAGCCTCACTTATGATAGCGACACTCACAAAATGGGCAGCTCTCCAGTGTGCCTTATACAGTGGTACTTCGGGTTAAGTACTTAATTCGTTCCGGAGGTCCGTTCTTAACCTGAAACTGTTCTTTACCTGAAGCACCACTTTAGCTAATGAGGCCTCCCGCTGCCGCCGGAGCACGATTTCTGTTCTCATCCTGAAGAAAAGTTCTTAACCTGAAGCACTATTTCTGGGTTAGCAGAGTCTGTAACCTGAAGCGTATGTAACCCGAGGTACCACTGTACTGCAGGTGCATTCTGATTTGGGGAGTGTTGCATTAGTTTCCCCGGTTATAATGCTAGCTCTTCTGTTATATTTTCAAATGCTCCTTTCACACTGTGCTGTAACTCTTGTGTTATGGAACTGTGGCTTATTGACTGAAATACCAGCATGCTGTGCAGAATTTCATTCACACCAGTGGGTTCGGCGTACCATGACAATCCACAACATTGGGCCACGTCTCTATCTCCCCAACCCTTTCCACACACTGGTGCTTGTGCTCACCCCCCCCGCCCCCAATGATTGCCCCATAGAAATGGCAGGAAAGAACTGAATGCCGGGATACCTCCCTGAATTCTATCACTTTCCTCCCACTATTTTCCGGGTTAATGGGTTTGCAAACAGAATTTTTTTTCCTGGCAGCAATTAACACAGAAATGCAGACTAAACTTCCACTAGATTCCACTGGATCTCTGGGAGTAGCTTTTACATGACATCAAAGTTCAAATATAATTCAGAAATTAACATTTAGGGAAACCTTGGGGAAACGGAATAAACTGCCATGTGAATGCATCCGGGGTCAGATCATTGCTTCACCTAGCTCTGCATTATCAACACTGGCAATAAAGGTTATCCAGGGTTGCAGACAAGAGGAGTCTGCCCCAGCCCTACCATGGAGATTCAACCTAGGTTCTTTCACATGCACAGCATTTAATTAATTAACTAATCAATGCATTTATATACCGTCCAGTCAACTACATCCCCTGACAATTTGCAAATTGAAAATACAATCGATTAAAATAACCCCTCCAATCATAATTTTAAAGCAATCAATGTATGAACAGCACCAATATAGAATTAGCAAAGGGGAAAAAAATCCAACCTAGCATTAAACCATGCAGCTTGAGAAAAATAAATGAAACAACCCTAAAACCAATAAGGGGGGGGTGTGTGTTATAGTTTAAAGAACTAAAAGCACGGAGAAGACATGCAAAGAAGACCTGGGAGAAGAAAAAAAGTTTTCCCCTGGTGCAGAGAAGCTCCTAAATGTAGGTGAAAGGTGAAACTGTGGGGAAAACATTCTATTGTTGGGGTGCCACCAATGAAAAGGCCCTGTCTCTAGTAAGCTGGATAAGGCCCTCCAATGAAAAGGTCCAGGTAGGTATATGGAAGAGGCACCTCCAGGCCCCCAGCCATTACAACAGAGCTTTCCAAACTGTGTGTCATGACACAGCCGTGTTGTGGTGTGTAGGTGTGCCACACAATCCCTCCCTGCACTTCTCCCGGGGCTGGAAAGGGGTTAGGTTAACCCCTGGTTTGCTAGTGAAACTGAATTACTGTGTTGTGAAATGATGCGTTTCTGAAAAGCGTGCCAGCAACATGAAAAGTTTGGAAAGCTCTGCATTAGAGCTTTAACTGTTAATACCTTTGAAGCAGAGGTGGGGAGCCCTTCTAACCAGGGGCTGCTGGTCAACCTTTTGAGGCCACATGCTAGTTAGTGGTGGGCAGGATCTGAGGCAAAAGTCAGCAGAGCAAAACTCCTACGTTTTCCTTTTTTGCAGCTGACTCGTTTCTACACACACCGTGCAGCCTCTCTATCCATCATTCAGACAACCCAGAGGCCTTATCAAAAATGCATTTTGGCAGGCAAAACACACCCAGAGCCCAAGGAACTCAGTTCCTCCAAGGAGTTCAAGGCGGCTTACATGATTTCCCCTTCCTCTCCATATTTGTCATCACAGCAATTTCACGAGACACTGTGACTGGCCCAAGGTCACCCAGTGAGCTTAAGGCTGAGCTGTGCACCATTTGACACCATGCTTGCTATGGCAAGTTTCAAAGCTGAGTTCTCAGCACAGGTGAAAAACCCGCAGCTACTAGGATATAGGATGCTCCTCTGTCTGTCTTCACCCAAAGCAAAGCTCTGTTTGCCTCCAGCTTGGACATTTTATCAGGATCTTAGGAAAGGGCACCTTATTTCTTTTGGAATTATCCTGCATTACTCATTGTACTTTGGTCTGTATAATAACAGTTTCATTCTAATTTATATTCCCTTTAAAATCTGTGGATCCCCCCCCCCTTTTAATTTGCGCACCTGTGCCTTGGAACAGAGAGATACACTGTTTCAGGCAAGACTCGCCCGTACATTTGGAGTCATAAGATACCACTTCATTATCATAACCTTTTCTTTCTTCCTTAAAAAAAAAAGTTTTTTAAAAAGAGCCACACAGTTTCTCATCCTTCTCCAGGCGAAATTGCTCAGCCTTATCTTTCTATTCATAGCCCAGCTTGGCTGAAGTGTAACTTAATGTGCATTTTGCCCTGAAGGCAAAAATTAAAACTCGCACAATTATGGAAGCTTCATTTAAGAAATAAAGAAAGAAGGGAAAGATCAAGATATAGACTTAAAGAAGAATGGGGTGAAAATTGTATTCCTTCTAATTCTTATTATAAATTTCTTAAATATGAAATGTGATAGGAAGGGACTGGTTGGAGGGGATATGCCACCAGCTGGTCCATTAGGACAAATGGGGTGCTGCCCCACCAACCTCACCCAGGCCACACCTGCCTGCCTTCTTACTGCTAACCAGCCCAGAGCCAGCTGGTCCTTGGCTGTCAGCTTCCTCCTCCTTAGTCTGTTTTGTCCTTGCAATGCACAGAAGGCATGAGAATGAAGCCAGAATGAGTTGGCTCCACCTACCCTCAGCTCTGACTCCATCCACCATCAGCCTCCTTGCTTTCCACCCCACCAGCCACAATGTGCCCCTGGCCAATGTTTATGCCACTGAATACAAGCTAAGGTAAAGGTAAAGGTAAAGGGACCCCTGACCATTAGGTCCAGTCGTGCCGACTCTGGGGTTACGGCGCTCATCTCGCTTTATTGGCCAAGGGAGCCGGCATACACTTCTGGATCATGTGGCCAGCGTGACTAAGCCACTTCTGGTGAACCAGAGTAGTGCATGGAAACGCCGTTTACCTTCCCGCCAGAGTGGTACCTATTTATCTACTTGCACTTGACGTGCTTTCGAACTGCTAGGTTGGCAGGAGGAGGGACCGAACAACGGGAGCTCACCCTGTCGCGGGGATTCGAACCACCAACCTTCTGATCGGCAAGTCCTAGGCTCTGTGGTTTAATCCACAGCGCCACCCATGTGCCTGAATACGAGCTACAGGGAGGGAAATATTGTTCAGGGAGGGAAATATTGTTTCCATGCACTGCTCTGTGAGCACCTGAGAGACATCTGCCACGTAAGGAGCAGAAGTCACGCCAGACAAATCTCACTTCTTTTTTTGATAGAGTTACAAGCTTGGTGGATCAGGGGAATGCTGTGGATGTAGTGTATCTTGATTTCAGTAAGGCTTTTGGCAAAGTCCCTCCAGTTGGATGCAGTAACTGTTAGGTGGATTTGTAGCTGGTTGATTGACCAAACCTAAAGAGTTCTCACTAATGATTCTTTGTCATCCAGGAAAAATGTGACAAGTGGGGTGCCGCAGGGTTATGTCCTGGACCCATTGTTGTTCAATGTCTTTATAAATAATTGGACAAAAGAATTGAGGGGGTGTTCATCAAATCTGCATGTGACACAAAACTAGGAGGGGTAGCTGATGACACACAAGGCGGAATTGGGATTCAAGATGACTACAGATGGGAGAACTGGGCCCAAAGGAACAACATGAATTTTAATAGGGACAAATGTAAGGTTCTGCACTTAGGCAAGAATAGGGTTGCCATATTTCAAACACTGAAAATCTGGAGAGAAAAGTTGTGGGGTTTTTGGCCAAAGTTATTGGACTTTTTAAAGTTTTCCCCACCCCAAAGTTATTGAGCTTTATGGGCAAAATCACTAAAAGAAACACGGCAACAATAGCACTGCCTACGTCTAGGTGCCAAAATTTAGGAAAGCCATGACAAGCTGAAATGTATTGACAGGAGAGGGACCAAGATGATAATCATTGGAATTTTCCAATGACAACCTTCTGGGGACCACATGCTAATAGTGAGCAGGGCCAGAGGTGAAAGTAGGTGGGGCAATGGATGTGAATTTTAACTTTGTACAGTAGAGTAGTTTCCATGAACACACCCAGGCAACCAAGAGGTGTTATCATAGAGTTCAGGATCATTTCCCAGCCACACATAAACACTCAACAAGGCTATGATTGGTGTGGACTGGGAAGAGTCTGTAGTCTGAGGGTTGGGAACCTTTTTGGCTCCACAGGCCAACTTTGATTGGTGGTGCTGTCCACCTGTCAATCACCTGACATAAGAAGTGAGGCCAGGGGATTGGGTGCTTTGAAATCCTGAAATTGGGGCTTCAAAGCATGAGCAGGCAGCAAGGCTCAGCTAAAAATAAGCTTCCTCCACCTTTGTTTCAGCAGCAGTTTCGGGACATTACCTGTGCCAGCCTTTGTGTTGTGGAACGCCCTTCCCACAGAGTTGCATCTGGCATCTTCACAGTACAGCTTTCAGCAAATGCTGGAGACACACCTGTTTCCCCTGGCCTTTGACACCTGGCCTTTGTCTCTGTGATTGTAAGTGGCTTTAAATCATTTTAACATTATGTTTTGTTTTAACATGTCCTGCGACCTTAGGGTGAAGGGCTGGTAAAGGTAAAGGTAAAGGGACCCCTGACCATTAGGTCCAGTTGTGACCGACTCTGGGGTTGCGGCGCTCATCTCGCTTTATTGGCTGAGGGAGCCGGCGTACAGCTTCCGGGTCATGTGACCAGCATGACTAAGTCGCTTCTGGCGAACCAGAGTAGCGCGCGGAAACACCATTTTCATTCCCGCCAGAGCAGTACCTATTTATCTACTTGCACTTTGACGTGCTTTTGAACTGGTAAGTTGGCAGGAGGAGGGACCGAACAACGGGAGCTCACCCTGTCGCGGGGATTCGAACCGCTGACCTTCAGATCGGCAAGTCCTAGGCTCTGTGGTTTAATCCACAGCACCACCCGCATCCCTTGAAGGGCTGGTATATTTAATAATAATAATAATAATAATAATAATAATAATAATAATAAATGTTAGGCCAAATTTGAAATTAACCATTTCCCACAAATTAACCCACTCCCAATACTCACATGGAGGGCAGACAAATGGCAAGTTCAGCAGAACACTTCTTGCTCTGAGTGCCTCCGCAGGACAGCAATTTCCAGACACAACGGCAACAGAGATTTCCTTGGCCCCTTGCCCTTGCCAAAGGGGTCTTGGGAGACATGATAGCTTAAGTAAGCTCTCTGAATGACACTCCTCCATTTCGTCCCTTTGATCCCTGGCTATTTTTATGCGACAGATCGATTCTCTATTTGTCACTGTGTTTATATTTTGCAGATCTCTTTATTTTTAGCTGTAGTATTCCCCCAGCTTCAGCATTCGGGGCCTCTTTTTCCCTCCACTAATTATCCCTTTTAACCCACCACTGTTTGCTCCTATAGATCTCCCCTCTGTAAAAGACATGGTATTTTTAAATGCTGTCAGCCCTATCGCTTACTCTGATCTACAAATCCCAGCGGACCCGTTGCAGCTTCTAGAGCTCTTTTCATTGATTAACCTGAATGAATTTCAGCTGGAGGCTGGCCAAGGTACCTCTCTAATATTTCAAGCTTGCCCCCGGAAAGTCCCTCTTGGAAAACTACGCAGGTGACATGGCAGAAAGTCAGGGACAAGAAAGCCTCCTGTTCTTAAACTGGCGCAAGTCTGGAACATACTCGGGGGGGGGGGGGTTGAGCTGGAACAGGGCTTGTTCAACTGCATCACAGTGAAGAACCTCCGTAAGCAAGACGACAACAAAGGAACCATCTCAAAATTTAATGGAGCTAATTTGGCTGCCTTTTTCAAAAGTGAAGCTGTCAGTAGCTGCTTGATCCTGGTTGTTTTTTTAAACGAAAGGGACCTGGAACTTAAGCCCCCGCAGAAGGAATCCTTACTTTGACTTTACATATATTTTCCCCTTACAGCAGATATATGATCCTGCTCCCAAGTTATCCCTGGGGAGGTTTGAAAAGCTTTCCTGCTTGCCTCAGGTCAGGATGGAGCCAGACAGTAGCTGGTATTTCACCTGTCATTTTCGTCTGCTCTTTGTTTTATTTGCCGTTGTTCGGAAACTTGTTAGATAGATATTGATGGATAGGCTGGTATCCAACGTAGTGCAAAGAATCGTCCCATCGCTGCAAAGATTTGTGCTTCCACAACAGAACTTTAACCCCCACCCTGCAACATATCCTAAATCTGTTCTGGGTTTCCCCTAACCATCCATAATTAATTTGGTGGTGGCACTGGGGAGAAAGCCCCATTTCACAAGCATAGATCCTTGCATTGATGGGACAGTTAAAGGGACCCCTGACCATTAGGTCCAGTCGTGGCCGACTCTAGGGTTGTGGTGCTCATCTTGCTTTATTGGCTGAGGGAGCTGGCGTACAGCTTCCGGGTCATGTGGCCAGCATGACTAAGCCGCTTCTGGCGAACCAGAGCAGCACACGGAAACGCCGTTTACCTTCCCGCCGGAGTGGTACCTATTTATCTACTTGCACTTTGACGTGTTTTTGAACTGCTAGGTTGGCAGGAGCAGGGACCGATCAACGGGAGCTCACCCCATCGTGGGAATTCAAACTGCGGACCTTCTGATTGGCAAGTCCTAGGCTCTGTGGTTTAACCCACAGCGCCACCCATGTCCCTAGATGGGACAGTTACTTAGCGCTAAATTAGATACAGGCTAGTGGTTTCTGTATTATTAGCCAACTTAGACATAGCTGGATGGAAAGATGGGTCACAAATAAGCTTAGATGATGAGATGGATTGGCAGATAGGATTTCAAAGGCTAGAAAGTGCTTGGCAGTCCAGTCCTGGGCATGTTTACTCAGAAGTCAATCCCACCAAATTTAATGGGCCTTACACAAATGTGCCTATATTGCAACCTAAAAGTGGGTTTCCATCCTATCACTTTTGACCCATCATTGCCTCCAATCTAACAGGTATTGCAGATCTCTGAAGCAATGCCAAAGAACCAGACATCATATTTGCCAGAGTCAAAGGTGGGTTTAGTGCACTCACAAGCAGCAATCGCCTTTCTAATTCTGGGAGGGGAACCCTCTCCTACTGTTTATCTCTGTCTATTGGAGGCTGTATAGATATGAACCCATTTTCCTCATCTGCAGGTTTTTCAGCACTCTCCCTCAAGTTGAAATGTATTTATTTATATTTTTAAACATTTATGTACTGCCTTCCATACCAACCTGTCCTTGAAAAGCAGATGCGGGTGGTGCTGTGGGTTAAACCACAGAGCCCAGGACTTGCCAATCAAAAGGTCGGCGGTTGGAATCCCCGTGACGGGGTGAGCTCCTGTTTCTCAGTCCCTGCTCCTGCCAACCTAGCATGTCAAAGTACAAGTAGATAAATAGGTACTGCTCCGGCGGGAAGGTAAATGGTATTTCCGTGCGCTGCTCTGGTTCGCCAGAAGTGGCTTAGTCATGCTGGCCACATGACCAGCTCCCTGTACACCAGCTCCCTCGGCCAATAAAGTGAGATGAGCGCCGCAACCCAGAGTCGGCCACGACTGGACCTAATGGTCAGGGGTCCCTTTACCTTTTTACATGCTGCAAATGTACTTTAGCTGATCATTGCAAACAATAAATTAATTACTTATTCTTGCCGTAGGGTCAAAATAGAAAAGGTGTTGAAACGGTGGATGTTTTTCAAACACAAAAGCAGCAGTAGTGTCAAGGACTGGCTGGATGCAGAGGAATGCTGGGAGCCACCAGCTGGAGAACCCCCAAGGAAGAAGGCTCAGAGACTGGGGAGTGATGGTGGGATGATGATGAGTGGTCAGAGGGAGAAGACTGGGAGGAGGATGTGTCAGAAGCTGATGAGGTAGAAGCCCAGAAGCAGATGCAGATGCAGGAGAGGAGACAGACCAAGAGGCAGAGAAGAATCTGGCTGGTGAAGAAGCCAGGGTGTCTCCCCCTCCTGCTGTGACAAGCTCCCTTTCCCCCCGCCTCCCAGGACCAGAAGATCTATGAAGCAGGAGGGCACACAGGTGAAGTCTCAGATTTACTTGGGGGAAGACGCAGGAAAGGAGGAGAGCTAGGTGGCTGAGGGAAGGCAGGGACCTTCAGTCTTCACAACTGCCTCATAGGGGCAAGACCTACTGAAGAGAGTTGCTGTGCTCATTAGGCCTAGCACTCCTGAGCAGAGCCTGTTTCTTCTAATAGTTAAGTTCACTTACTCCGTGTGATTTATTGCTGGCTCACTCCTGACAAGTAGTGTGAGTGAGCACATGTGTGGATGAGTGTGAGATGCTGATTCTGATCTGTGGATTCTGACCTTCTTCCTCATACTGTTTTCCAGACCTAATGAGCCCCTCAGCTGCTATTTGCCCTGTTGCTATTGGGGAAAACATACAAGTAGCAGCTTAGGGGGAGGAGAGGTTCTAAATTGTCCCAATAAAGGGTTAAACTTCCATTCTTCAGCTTCCATTGATTCAAGTCCCCTTGCAGCTACTTCTGACTTAAGAAAAACACAAACACAGAACATCAAGTCACAGATTTCCAAACATCTTCTCCAGTTTGGTCCTCACTTTGAAGAGACCTTGATTCTAAACCGGGCTTTAACCAGTGACTCACTGAAAGGTAGACAAACTGCTTGCACCTCTGATGCCTGCCACATCCTTAACTGAGAAATGAGCACAATAATTAGCAGTTCCTTCTCAATGTTAGGAAGGCAAGCTCTCAGTTGCATACCTCATATGTGACATCACATAGCAGCCAGAGCTGGTGCAGTGACTGTGAGAAACTGAAATCCAAGATGGCAGAATCTTCCTTAAGTCTCTTTCAAAATGGCAGTACTTGTGGATGGAGAAAGCAATATGGCAAGTAACAAGGAAGATTGTGCATGAGGGGGTCTGGTTACTGTTGCTGCTCTGTGTGTGAGCTTTGGGAGGCAACAAAGGATGGGTGGAGGCATTATTCTGAGCTGTCCCCCCCCCCGAACTGGGGAGGACTTAAGAAAAGAGTTTGCTGGCATGAACATAGTGGATGCTAGTTCTTATCCGGCTTGGATTTTATTTTGAGATGGAGAAGAATTTCTTGGGTTTTTAAGGCTTTAGCTTTTTCAAGCTCCACTAGTTTATAGCTGAGCCTGGCTCAGTCAATCTTTACCAGCATCTCTGGAAGAAACTCGTGAGTCCTGGATCTCAGTATTTTTTTTGCTTTTAACTACTTTTTCAAAAGTACAAGGACATTTGTAGCTTGTGCCATAAGCAGCACAATTCACCTATCTGAAAAGGTCTGCTTTGTGAAGGGTAGGGAGAAATGACTTTGTGAAGAGAAAATGAATTAACAGCATGGGCTGAAGTGCACAAGGAAGAAAGGATTTATTAAATAGTTCTACAGAGGCGATAAACATTAGGGGGAACCTAATGGAGCAGAACTTCTAAGTGAAAACCAAGGAAAGGGGGAAACCAATTTCAAGGTAATGCTTTTATATTTACATAGTGCTGGAAATGGACAGCACAACTCAATGTTGGTTGGAGGAGAAGCACAGCCCACCTGGACTGCTCTCGGCAGGATTCTGGGGGTCAATGAAAGATAAGAGATGGCCTGATTTTTTCTTTTATTTTTGGGGAGGCAATGTTGATTAGTGGTTAAAGTATCTGGGCAGCTTTGCTTCTTGTTTCCACAGAGCTAGTTCACACTGCATCTATTGTGTTTGTGATTTGTGCACAGGACAAATTTGTGTCTGGTTATTTGCTCCATAGAAGAAGTGCATCTTCTGCCTGAAAACATTGTACTTGTTCTTAGGGCAACTGTGCTGGCATTCATTTGTCTCAAGGGACAATGGAATGTGCCTCTGGTGGTGAAGTCAAGCCGCTGTGTTTAGAGCACTGAAGCAACCTCCCTGGGGTGCAAGCCTGGGCAGTGTATATGGAATTTCTGGGCTGCCCAAACAACCAGACCTCCCTCTCAGCCTTGCTGATGTGGTCCAGAGGGAAACAGAGCAATACATTTGGCAGCAGCCTGGCTGCAGGAGTTGCTGGAAGGAAGCTTAACTGTCTTAGGGACTCTACTAGGGTTTACTTCTTAGTCATTTCTTCTCCTGAAGATATCCTGCAAAGCAGCAGAGGTTTAGGATCAGAGTTTTCCTTATCCTAGATGGACTACCTTCCCAGGTTGACATGCCCCATCTGCCCCTCACTTCCATCTACAGCACATGCAGAAACTGCCTTCTTGACTGTTGGACCCACTACTGGGCAACATGACTGTGATACAGAAGTCACACTTGCCACGACTACACTGGTATTTTCTGAAGTAAGCAACTCACCATCCTTGACCCTACCCCTCAGATGTGTTACTGGGGCAGCCGTTTGCAAAGTTAAAATAAAATAATGTAACATAATTTTAAAATGTGCAACCACAAACTTCAGCCAGAAATTCAGAAAGCACTGATTAGTTGCGCCTCCTCACCACGGCCCATTACATCCTGAGAGGTGTGCATCCGTTATCAGCTCAGTGGAAAATTTCCTAACTGCAAACGAGCCAGTGAAAAATGGTCAGAGAGTAATTCTGAATCAGCAAGTTGCAGGAATTATGCATTGTGTGTGTGTGTGCCGACTTCTTCCAAAAAGCTTCTGTTTCGGTGTTAAAATGAGTCTGTGCCGGCCTATCATAGAAGTTTACATAGGCCAAGGGAAAATGTGAAAATACCTATCTTACCCAGGCATAGGCAAACTCGGCCCGACAGATGTTTTGGGACTACAACTCCCATCATCCCTGACCGCTGGTTCTGTTAGCTAGGGATGATGGGAGTTGTAGTCCCATAACATCTGGAGGGCCGAGTTTGCCTATGCCTGATCTAACCCATCACTGGTTGCTAGTGTGTGATCTGGAATGTATATGGCAGCTGTACCAACTGCAGCCATTCCTAGACAGAGGTAGTTTTGCCGTGTGATTCACTCTTTCTCTAATCTTCTGGCTAGATTACTGCAATGTGTTGTGCACGGGGTTGCCCACCTGTCAAACTTGGCCCATGAAGGGTAGAGGAGTTAAGTTCCCACTCTTGTTTTTGCCTGTCTTCTATGTGTGTGCTTTCTCCAAAATTACTGGGTTTAGATGTTGTGTTAATTGTTTTCACTCTTATGTATTTTGTCCTGGAACCTTCTGGTCAAGAGCAGTTAAGAACTATTTTAAACCGATCAGGCACTTAGCTCAGTTGGTAGAGCATGAGACTCTTAACTGCAGGGTTGTGGGATCAAGCCCCAGGTTGGGCAAATGATACCTACCTTGCCAGGGGTTGGACTAGATGGCGCTTGTAGCCCCTTCCAACTCTACAATTCTCTGATTTCTATGAAAATACTTAGCAGGGCCAAAGCCGGTGGTAACAACAAAAGAACAGTCTTCAAATTATTTAAATTATTATTATTACTTCACCAGCCAGGCATCAAGAGAGTTCCACAGTTTGGGGGCATTTAGTGGTGCTACCAAGGAAGGACTTTAGGGCAGAAGTCCAGAGCCCCCACTCAGCAGAATGAGCCACAAGGCCCCCCAAATGGAGCAGGGCTGGCTTACTACATTGTGAAGTGAGCAAAGAAATGCACCTGACCATTGAAAGATATATCCCTATGCGCCCCCCTCCCCATTAAAGTCAGAATATCAAATGACCTAACGGGTGGTGCTGTGGGTTAAACCACAGAGCCTAGGACTTGCCGATCAGGTGGTCGGTGGTTCAAATCCCCGTGACGGGGTGAGTTCCCATTGCTTGGTCCCTAGCAGTTTGAAAGCACGTCAAAGTGCAAGTAGATACATAGGTACCGCTCCTGCGGGAAGGTAAACGGTGTTTCCGTGCGCTGCTCTGGTTTCGCCAGAAGCGGCTCAGTCATGCTGGCCACATGACCCGGATCCTGTACGGTGGCTCCCTCGGCCAATAAAGCGAGATGAGTCGGTCACGACTGGACCTAATGGTCAGGGGTCCCATTACCCTTTACCTTTCACTGCACACGGAGTGTGACCAGTTAGGCCATTTCACTCTCATCCCATTCAGAGAAGCCTCTCTTATAGGCTGCTTCAGAAGCCCGCACTTTGCATGCTCCATTGTTGAGCAACATGGGGCAGAAGGTAAGTAGTTCTTCTCTTTACAAAGAATGCCAAGAGCACACCAGTGGAACATGTTTTGATTTTCTTTTGGGTTCTGGCCTGCTCCTTCACAAGAAAATAGCCCTTAATTAGACCTTATGGTTTAAAACTGTTGAGTTTTCCTTTTTGGTGTTTTTTGTAGGTGGATTGTGCAACATGACACTGATGCAATAACTGTGCATTCATGTTGGACCACACGCACACCATTCCTTTTTATTAGTCGTTCTGCAATCATTCCCCAAAGTTACTCAATATTGCTGTCTTGCGCTGTCACTCATTCTTGCACTGTAGCTCAACAAAAACCGGATGAAAGCAACCACCGCCCTGGAACATTTGTGGTATAAGAAGTTCCAGAACTTCAGCAGGAAGTTACAGCTCGGGACATATAGCGATTGGAAAGAAAGCACCATGTCCTCTGCAGATGCAAACAGTGTTGAGCGAACACAAATCATCTTGAAAGATCAGTCAAAGGAGTGTCTGGAGAGAGTGTCAGAGTGAAAATACTCTTTGCATGCACACCCAGCAATTTACAGTAGGAGACTCCGATATACTGGTTACAGATAGGTAGCCGTGTTGGTCTGCCATAGTCAAAACAAAAAATTCCTTCCAGTAGCACCTTAAAGACCAACTAAGTTAGTTCTAGGTATGAGCTTTCGTGTGCATGCACACTTCTTCAGATACACTTCAGTGTGCATGCACACGAAAGCTCATACCTAGAACTAACTTAGTTGGTCTTTAAGGTGCTACTGGAAGGAATTTTTTGTTCCGATATACTGGCCTGCCTTACAGAGTTGTTGTAAAGACGACAGAGAAGAAAGTAATTTAAGTGTTGCACGTATGGCAAAGGCTAGATATAAGGAAATTTGCGCATTATCCTTTATATCGCCTCACCCTGATCTGTTTCTGGCTGGACCTTTCAGCCAGAAGTTGCAAAACCGAGCACGAATCGCGGACAATGGCGGGCTATATAAAAGAGCCCTTATCTCTCTTGTTTCACAGTGCGTGTGCCCCCTCCAACCAGGGAAATTTCATCCATTCATGCTTCACAAACAAATAATTACAATAAAATTGCCTTGACGGCCTAAAGACGTTATACGTGTGCTAAGTGTTGCTATTTTCAGCCACGCTACTTAGGTGGCTGCGACGGGGCTATCCATCACAGGCTTCCCCCTCCCTTCTCTCTTTTAAAAAAATACTGTATTTGCCATCAGCGCTGCGCTGGATCTGCGGTATATTTTATTATAACAACGAGCCTTGCTGAATCTAAACTCCGCTGCCCTTTCTGCTCCACGCCATCTCCTGGGCCTGCAAGAAGGAGATAGGGTCTGCTTCTCCCCCTCCTCTCTCCCCCCGCCCCAGTTAGGTGCTTGTGCGGGAGGTTTTGGCTCACCTATAGATAATATCCCCAGTATCAGGAGCAGCTGTTTAGACAGCTCCTCCAGCCCATTAATTCTACATGGAAGGAAGGAAGGAAAGAAAAAGAAAGAAATTTCTGCGCAATTGTCCTCCGCGCTCCTTGCGAGCCGTGATTGCAAACACACCACGAAGCCCATTGATTAATTTTGCATCCCGCCGTGGGACGGATCGCGCCCCCGCCCTGATCTCCATTTCCTCTTTGATCTGGCAGACAAGGCACGTTCGGAACGCAGCAGGGGGCCGTGCGCGCACAGACGCAGACGCTGCTCCGGATTCTCTTCCCCCTTTCTTTCATTCATTCACTCATTCGCCCAGACTTTCATTCATAACCCAGCCTAGCCCGGCCCGGCCTCCTGGCTTTCTCTTACGACCCTTTCCAGGTTCTCATTATGTTTCCAGCCGCTTAATTTTTTTTATTATGATTTTTAATCCCTGCCTGCTGCAAATGTCCACCTCTTCGCTTCCTGCCTGCTGCAACCCGCCCACCCTCTTTAGTCTGCGTGTTCCCACTCACGTCGTCCACGCTCTCGGTCTCTCCACCTCTTACATCATCGCGGCGAGTGACTGCGCGCCTTAAGCAGCTCTAATGTCGCCTCTCTTCCCCCCTCCGGTACCCCCCCTCTCTACCTTAGCTTTGCCACCTGCCTGGAAGCGTCCGTGGGCAAGGCGGGTGGGGAGGGGGAAAGGGAGAGACAGCAGGACTCTTCTTGCCTTACTCAACGTGAAGGACAAGGCCGACCGCCCCCAGCCCCCCCCCCCCCCGCTCGCCAAGTGCCCATCATCTCCACAGCGACGCCGAGCGATTATTCAGAGCGATCTTGGAAACTGAACGCGTCGCTTTGCTAGGAAGGCTAAAAGCACGCGCGCGCGCGCGCAACCAAAACACCGCAGAAAACAGAGCAGAGCAGAACCCACCGCGCCGAAATCCTTAGGGCTGTTTTACCGGCGGAGCCGCTGGGCCTCCGCACTTTTCGTTACATTGTTTTGCCTTTCCTGTCTTGATTATTGATGAGAACAATTTGCAGTACGTGATGCTTTATTCAGAAGGAACAAACGAGGCTTACGAGGGAGGGAGCGAAGGGGCGCGCGAGCTAGCGAGCGAAGCGCCAACAGCCCGCCTCATCTTTGCTTGGGTTGGGAAAATCCCTGCCGAAATCTTGGCCAGAATAGCGGGTACAGCTTCCCGTTGGTCCCTCCATGTGCCTGCGGACAACAGCCTGAGCCTATCTAGGGGGTCCTTGCAGACTGGTAGTTTTTTTTTGTGGGGGGTGTATTCCGAGTTGGCCGTATGCCGAAACCCAATTCCTGGCACCAGCACGAATTGGAGTGGCTGAATAAGTCAGGCAAGGGCCATAATGGCCTCCTAAGTATGGGTCCTTAAGGTAACAAAGGAAGTGGCTCTGTGCCAGAAGACAAATGGGTGGGGCGCCCTCCCTCAACTATCTGTTAATTAGAAAGACAAAGACCAGAGTAGAGAGTTGTGTGAGCTAGAAGCTAACTGTAGGCTGGGAAGCCAGAGAAAGAGGGTGCCTGATTTCTCCTTGAATAGGCTGCTGCTATGGGTGGCCCTGTGGGTTAAACCACAGAGCCCTAAAAACAGCTTTTAATCCATAATATATCACTTCAGTGGGACGCAGGTGGCGCTGTGGGTTAAAGCCTCAGCGCCTAGGACTTGCCGATCGAAAGGTCGGCGGTTCGAATCCCTGCGGCGGGGTGCGCTCCCGCTGCTCGGTCCCAGCGCCTGCCAACCTAGCAGTTCGAAAGCACCTCCGGGTGCAAGTAGATAAATAGGGACCGCTTACCAGCGGGAAGGTAAACGGCGTTTCCGTGTGCGGCTCTGGCTCGCCAGAGCAGCGATGTCACGCTGGCCACGTGACCCGGAAGTGTCTCCGGACAGCGCTGGCCCCTGGCCTCTTAAGTGAGATGGGCGCACAACCCCAGAGTCTGTCAAGACTGGCCCGTACGGGCAGGGGTACCTTTACCTTTACCTTTATGGGTGGCCCTGTGGGTTAAACCACAGAGCCTAGGACTTGCTGATCAGAAGAACGGCGGTTTGAATCCCCGTGACGGGGTGAGCTCCTGCTCCTGCCAACCTAGCAGTTCGAAAGCACGTCAAAGTGCAAGTAGATAAATAGGTACCACTCTGGCGGGAATGTAAACGGTGTTTCCGTGCGCTGCTCTGGTTCACTAGAAGCGGCTTAGTCATGCTGGCCACATGACCCGGAAGCTGTACGCCGGCTCCCTTGGCCAGTAAAGCGAGATGAGTGCCACAACCCCAGAGTCGGCCACGACTGGACCTAATGGGGTCCCTTTACCTTTATGGGACAAGCAAGACCTTTTCGGGGTGCTAATGCTGTGAACCCCTCCATGGTAGACTCAGGGAACTAAACCATATATCATAAAGGCACCACCATCTCTGCTGTGCCTCATTCCAAAAGGAAACACGGCCCCTGAGTACCTGGAATCCCTGGAATTTTGCACGGCTCAGATTGGAATGGCATGCCACAATAAGAACCTAAGAAGAGCATGCTGGATCAGGCCAGGGGCCCATCTAGTCCAGCATCCTTTTCTCACAGTGGCTGAACATGGGGAACTCCAGCGCATGAGCACTCTCCCCTCCTGTGGCTTCCAGCAACTGGTATAAACATCATTACTCTAGTAGCTATTGATAGCCTTATGTTTGGTGAATTTCCCCAATCCTCTTTTAAAACCATCCAGGGTAGTGCTCATCACTGGCTCCCTTGGGAGTGAGTTCCATAGTTTATTTGCTAAGAGTAGAAGTGCTGAACTTTCTTTTCCCCGAATTTTCCAAGATTCAGCTTCACTGGGTGTCCCTGGGTTCTAGTGCTATGAGATGAGGAGAATAACTTTCCTATTTTCCCCATACCGTGCATAATTTTATCATAGCTCTTCTATCATAGCTCTTCTTGCTCACCTTTTCTCTATACCAAATAACCCCCAACCACAGCAACCTTTCCTTGTAGCATTGATGCAATAATAGTGCATAAGTGTTGGGTTTATATTGGACTATCCACACACCAAGGGACGCGAGTGGCGCTGTGGGTCCACAGAGTCCACAGAGCCTAGGACTTGCCTATCAGAAGGTTGGCGGTTCAGATCCCCGCGACAGGATAAGCTCCCGTTGCTCGGTCCCTGCTCCTGCCAACCTAGCAGTTCGAAAGCACGTCAAAGTGCAAGTAGATAAATAGGTACCGCTCCGGCGGGAAGGTAAATGGCGTTTCCATGTGCTGCTCTGGTTCTCCAGAAGCGGCTTAGTCATGCTGGCCACATGACCCGGAAGCTGTACGCCGGCTCCCTGGGCCAATAAAGCGAGATGAGCGTCGCAACCCCAGAGTCGGTCATGACTGGACCTAATTGTCAGGGGTCCCTTTACCTTTACTATCCACACGCCATTCTGCTTTGTTGTTCTGAGATGCTTCCCCAGCATTACTGCATTATTATCATCTATAGGGGCACTCTTGTGCTATAGCACACCAAAAGCAGGATGAAATGAACACACCTGGAACATTGCATGTGGTTTGCAGCCAAATCACAACTGCATGTTTTGCTAGACAAACACAGGGCTAGTACACAGAGAGTTCTTAAACTTCCTAGAGAGGCCTCTCTGTGTTGCCATCAGTGTGGTGCAGTGGTTAAGAGAGGTAGACTCGTAATCTGGTGAACTGGGTTTGCGTCTTGGGCCAGTCACACTTCTCTGAAGTCTCTCATCCTCACTCACCTCACAGAGTGTTTGTTGTGGGGGAGGAAGGGAAAGGAGATTGTTAGCCACTTTGAGACTCCTTAGGGTAGTGATAAAGCGGGATATCAAATCCAAACTCTTCTTCTTCTTTGCCTCCTCTAGGCAGGAATTCTGTAACAAAGGAGATAATCCCATACGTGTCGGGTAAAAGTTTCCTGCAATGCAGGGGGTTGGACTAGATGAACCTCATGTTCCTGTCCAATTCTACAGTTCTATGAAATGCTCTATCTCATCCAGACAGCTTGATCAGGTCCTTGGAGTACTGAAGCAGAGTATTCACAACTGTTTATATTTTCAGGGCAGGCTAATGGGATACCAGGGAAGTGGCATTTGTAATGTCAGTTAAGTCTCTGCAAGCCTCAGTTTCCCCGTTTGCCAAATACAGATTCTAATAAAGTGTCCAGGAGGGATATTGTGAGAATTAGCTTTAATGTTGTATGCCCACTAGGGGAAAAGGCATTAGGAAAGAGAAGCTGCTGTTCTTCTTATTGGTTTCTTCTTGTTGCAGAATAAAAATCACGGCCAGAGGCTTAGAGGTTCATGATGGGTCACTGCAAGATCGTTAGGAAGAATAGCATTTAGGTTTTTTCCCATTAAATCTATGAAAAGGTGGGGAAGTTTCCAGCCCTACTATTAGAGAGAGTGAGGTGGTCACCTCGGGCTGTTTTGAGAAGGCAATGAATTATTAGTTATTTAATTTAAATTGATAATTATGGCTGAGAGCCAGAGTTGTGAATCAGAAAGTCCTGAGGGAAGTCGTTTCTGCGCCCCTCCCCCCGACTTGCAAGGCAACTGGTCTACCTTGCAGGATTGTTGTCAGGGTTACTAACACAACGCATTTGAAGTGCTTTGGAAAATCCCTGAAACACTATGAAAATTTAGTACCTTTATTTTGTTCAGGATGGTACACCGCAAGTAAAGTGTGAAAAGCCTCAATAGCACCTGACGTTTGGGCAACAGAAGAGTAGACGAGAATCAAGACACCCAAGGAAGCAGGTTGGGGCTAAATAGTAGGAGATACTTTGTAATAGTGCAAGGTCTTCAACCGTGGATCACAGGCTGCCTTGGGAGGTGTTGGGCAGGGACTGGGTGGTCATCTGTCTGGGATGCTGTAGCTGCATCCTGCATTTAGCAGGGGAGTGGCCTAGGCCACCTCCAAGGTCCCTTCCAACTCCACAGTTCTTTGAAATGCTAAGTAATTATCGTGGAACCACCCCTCTCCGCTCAGTTTCTGAATGAAGGAATTGCTGGAAGTCTTGTGCTCAGGTCCTGTTTGTGGGTTTGCCACAGTCAGCTGGTTGGCTACTGTGTGAACAGGATGCTGCAGGAGATGGACCCCTGGCTTGATCCAGCAGGACTCTTCTTAAGTTCTTTTGAAAAGAAAAGGGCATCCAGCTCAGTATTGTCTACTCCAGGGGTCCCCAAACTAAGATCCACGGGCTGGATAAGGCCTGAGGGACTCGTTTATCTGGCCTGCAGCGACCTTCGCTGCCTACTGCCGCCGCCTGCTCTTACCGGCGCTGCGCTGCGCAGCTGCCCACTTTTGGGCCAGAGGAGCACTGGAAATAGCTTGTGCTCATGCACGATCATTATTTGCACATGCGTAAGCGTTATTTCCGGTGCACTTCCAGGTCGGAGGAGGCCCATGTACATGCGCATAAGCTATTTCCATTGCTCCTCTGACCTGGAAGTGTGCCGGAAATAGCGCTTGCGCATGAGCAAATAATGCTAGCACATGCGCACAAGCTATTTCCGGTGCTCCTCCAACCCAGAAGTGGGCATGCGCCCTCCGGCCCACCACGCAATCAGTACTGGAGACACCAGCCCAAGGCGTGGTAAGTTTGCTGACCCCGGTCTACTCTGACTGGCAGTCACTCTCTAGGCTTTCCCAGGCCTACCGGGAAGTGCCAAGGGATGGAACCTGGTTCCTTTTTACATGCAGAGCAGCTAGTTGATCACTGAGCTATGACCCTTCTCCATGTCTTCAGCCTCACATTTAGATGGTCAGCTTGTTCACAGAATCATAGAATTGTAGAGTTGAAAGAGACCCTGAGGATCATCTAGTCCAATCCCCGCAATGCAGGAATATGCAGCTGTCCCATACAGGGATCGAACCTACGACCTTGGCGTTACCCAGCACCATGCTCCAACCAACTGAGCAATCTAGTAACTTAACTGGTTAGCACACCATCAGTGTGTATGTAGCAGCTATAGATTCCTGGCTTGCAAATGCTGCCTGTATTTGCGTTAATCTATTTTTAAAATTGTGATGGCTGCATCATATAAAAACCAGGTTTTGCATAACACCTTCGCTGCAACATCTCTCCAAACAGTTGTTCATCCCCTCTCCCATTTATTCACAATTTTTATTTTGCTCCATTGGGAGCAAGAGCAGTATTTTAAAGCAAAACAAACAAACCTTCCCAGTAAACAGTCACACACATAGATATTGTGCTGATCTTTCACTTGCTGCAAAACACCAGGTAGCCTAAGAGTTAATTTCCACATCTTTTTTGCTCATGGAGAATGGGGTTGCTCTTTTGACAAGTTTTCTAATGGAAATAAATGACTTTCCTTTTTTAAAACCAAAACATCTGATCACATGAGGCTCCCATCATGTGGAGTTTTGAACTTTGCGGACTCAAAGTCATCCTTCATGCGTTGGATAGAAAAGTATCCTTGAAGTCTGCAGAGAATCCCATCGTGCTCTCAAAGCGTACAGCCTTGGAAAGGGGTTGGCTTTGGTACTAGCGCAGTGTATGTCTTTATGACACAGCCCAGGGTGAACATAAGACCAAGTCTTGCTAGATCAGAACAACAGTCCATCTAGTTCAGAATCCTGTTTTCCATAGTGGCCGACCCAGGACCTGTGGGAAGCTTGCAAGAACAATATGAGTGTGAAAGTGTTCTGCCCATTTGTGACTCCCAGCGACTGGTATTCTGTGAACAGGAAGGCCATAGCTCAGTGGTGCAGAATCTCAGGTGCAATCTCAGGTGGAACTGGGAGACATCACTGTCTGAAAGCCTGGAGAGCTCTTGCCAGCCAATTGAATTAGATGGACCACAGAATCAGAATTGTAGAGTCGGAAGGGACCCTCTTAGGGCCATCTAGTCCAACCCTTGCAATGCAGGAATTTCATCTAAAGCATCCCTGGCAGACGGCCATCCAAGCTCTGCTTAAAAACCTATAGTGGAGGAGAGTCTACCACCTCCCAAGGGAACCTGTTCCACTGTAAAACAGCTCTGATCAACCTGATACTGTAACTCATAGTAAGTCAGCCACCTGTATTCCTAACCCAGAAATAGACTTTTGAGAGGGAGGGACTGAAGACTGGCATGCTGCGACCATGGGAGCAAGAGCAGGCTTGGGTCATGTT
The DNA here is from genome assembly GCF_951804945.1 of Podarcis cretensis. Classification (NCBI taxonomy): domain Eukaryota; kingdom Metazoa; phylum Chordata; class Lepidosauria; order Squamata; family Lacertidae; genus Podarcis; species Podarcis cretensis. The sequence goes on from NC_137175.1 coordinate 20,328,984, forward strand.
TTCACTCAGCTAAGAGCTCACCCTGCAATTGACCAGGTCAGAGACTTTTAGGGAATCCTTTCTTAGCCCAACACATCCCTCCCTCTTTGTGTCCCTTGTCACGACCACCACTTTGTTCCCCATGCAAATTCATGATGGCACTACAAGTCCTCTAACGGGGGCTGCACAATGACATTCATATCGATCTCTGTACCAGAGAGGACAACAGGTCTGTGGCAAGTGAGGAAGAGGAGGAGAGGGAATAGAGAACGACGGCCCAAAGATCATTAGTGATTAATCAAATACCATTAGTACGCGCTAACCAGCCATTAAATAAACTCCCCCAAGAAATGGGAAATCCATCGCTTTCAAGCCAATCTTGCCTTAGCAGATCAAGCGAATACCTGCCTCCTGTCCTGGCTTGCAGTGAATCAATGCTCTTAACAATGACTAAAGTGTGCTCAGAGGAGCACTAGATAACCTCATCTAATTTAAAAATAAAACATGCGTACAAGTGAACTGCTAAAATCCAATAAATTCACAAATTACCTCCCAGCCATAACACTATAAAACACCTTAATGTAATTCTGGACTCCGTTGCCTCTTCCTTTCTTCAAAAAAAAGAGGAACAAATCCAATATGAATCTTGGATGGGAAGGTTGGGAGGTACGTGTAATAAAAACCAGCCCCGGCTGCCTCATGGAGGGGTCAGTAGCATTCGGGAGCCTAATAGCATTTTTATACAGTAGCCGCCGTTGCTTGCAGATGTGGGTGGCGAGGTGTACGCAGATCTCTCAGCTGAAGAGGCAGGAGCCGGGAACTCCGTTTCACTCGTTTTAAGCAGCCCAGGTGTATTGTAATGCCTGATTAATTCACTCTCTCAACGACAGAACCCATAAAGAGCCTGTTAGGACTTCAGTTCATTCTGGAAGTCAGTTCTGCAAGACTGCAAACACAGCCCATTTATCCGCTCCAAATTTTAAACTCACACCTTCAGAGATCTCCAGCTCTGGCACTCGGAAACTTTCCTAGGCTTTCTGGGTTCTGGTTTGCACCATTGCCTCATGTGCTTTTCTGATTTATGTGCAAAGGCCCTTGTGCAACTAGGTTTCTCATTCCAAACCAGGAGAGGCAGTTTTATGCCACAATTCCCTGGCAAACACACTCAAGCAAAAAAAACCCAACCTACTGGAGTCAAAACTGTGTGGGCACCTAACTTCACAGGGAACTATTTGCTGGGGATGGGGTGTAGCCAGAATTTATGTTGGGGAGGGGGGTTTCAGGACACCCGCCTGTCATCATCTTCCGTCTGGCTCTGTCTAGTAGATTTGGAATGAAATGTCTCAACAACAGTGGTTTCAAATTACTTTCTTTTGATCCCAAGTGCTCAGAAAAAATGGTCAAAATCTGTCATTTGAAAACTAGGAAGTGGTGTGGTTTTTTTAGCTTTTCATGTGGTTAACATTTTGCAAAATTACAAAGAGCACTCCTTTTTTCATCTTTTTTTTAAAAAAATCTAAACTTGGATTTGCTGAAAACAAATAAAAAAACAAAACCTTTTCAGCACTTCCTTCTCAAATTCCTCCTTTTTTCCAATGCAGTTTTTCTGTGCACACTCAGTAAGCAAAGCCCACTGAGACAGTCCCCTGTCATCACCAACCTGAGCCAGGTCTTTACTCTCTGCTCTATGGTCAAGTGGTGCACAACTGAGGGTATGGTAGGGTAGGGTAAGAAGATTTCTGCCTCTTTTACTAGATCTGCTACGTTCAGCTCTTTTAACTCTTCTTTGCTGAGTTTCTTCTCCTTCCACATGGTGTACCATAGTTCGGCTTCGGAGTCAAAGTCTTGCGACTTACAAAACTTGAGAACTGCTTGGCTTTCATCTTGAAGTCTTGAATCTCCAACATGATAAGGGCCAAAAGCTCAGTCGAGTTGCCAGTTGCGTTGCTAGAAAACACCACAACATCATCCAAGGGATCTAAGTCAGCATTTCAATTTCAAATATTCTGATTATTTCTACTTTTCGTTAAGTATTTTTATTTATTTACTTGATTTAAGGGGGGCAGCTGCCATCTGGCTATGCCCATGGAAAGGAATATTTGTCAAATTTGGTTTCTCTCATTTTTCCAACCTTAAGTTCAGTTCTCCACATCTGCACATTAACCAGCATTTTAGTGTGAATTCCTCTTAATACACACACACATTTGTATGCAATATTGCCTAATACATACATTTTTGTAAAACAGTGTTCCCCATTCATTCATCTACAGTACGTTTTTCCTGGTGGTGCACTGGCCTCTGCTAAAAATATTCCAGCATCCTGATATATGAGTGTCAGAGAAAAATGAATAGCGAAATGCAGGGGAAATGTTTGAAGATTAATTCAAGGAGCAATCTTGTAGGTTCTCAGCATGCAGAAAACTTCAGCTTCATGAGCCTGGTGATATACAGCAGATTTATGCACCCGCTGGATGGTTCAACACCTCTCAGCTCATGAAGATGAGCTGTTCCTCATCTTTCTTAACCACACCTTGTTTTTAGAAGGCTCAAAGTCTCATAGGATGAGGGTATCGCAAGTCCACATGAAACAGCAAAAGCCTAAATTGCTATGTATTTAATATGATGGTCTCTATTATATAATTTCAATCACATACATTTCACTAAACTTTGAAAAACAAAACCCAAGTGCCAAATACCCAAGCAGTTTCAAACCAGTACATTTGCACTAGTTTGTCAGAATATTGGGTCCTGGGGACCAGTTTGCAGGCGGAAAGCTGGGCTGGGGTGGCACAGGACAGAAACAACCTTCTGGTGCTGCAAAAGATACAGCACTGAGATCTCAGGTCATCTTTGTTGTTGTTGTTGTTGTTGTTGTTTAGTCATTTAGTCGTGTCCGACTCTTTGTGACCCCATGGATAAGAGCATGCCAGGCACTCCTGTCTTCCACTGCCTCCCGCAGTTTGGTCAAACTCATGCTGGTAGCTTCGAGAACACTGTCCAACCATCTCGTCCTCTGTCTTCCCCTTCTCCTTGTGCCCTCCATCTTTCCCAGCATCAGGGTCTTTTCCAGGGAGTCTTCTTTTCTCATGAGGTGGCCAAAGTATTGGAGCCTCAGCTTCAGGATCTGTCCTTCCAGTGAACCAGGTCATCTTACCGGAAGTAAATGTGAATGTTAGGTCCCTTTGACAATCTGGCTCCGCTGAACGGCTGAGCGACGGATTAGCCTTTGGTGAATCTCCTTTAGTGTTCTGCTCATGGGAAGTGTGACACAGTTACATGGAGAAGTGACTGAAGAGAGCCTGTTTGCTAAGAAGTAATTAAGCTACACTAAGAGTATTGAGTGCAAATCCTGAAAGTGCGTTCAAGGCCCCTAACGAACAATGTGAAAAAACAAACAAACAATAAAGCTCATCTGTTTTGTTATAATGCTACTTAGCACACCTTTTGTACTGATAATGTCCTTCAGAGTTAGTACGCTCTTTGCAGACACTGCTTGCAGGTTGCTAAGATCCTCCCCCCCCCATCTCAGAGAAATTAAAATTCTACTTGAAACATTCCATGTCAATAAACGAACGAAAGAAAAGCCCTTCTTTAATTGTAAATGCTTTGCTTGTTTAAATGCAAAGAACTCCTGGTTCCCACTGATATTATTCATGGCTGGGATCCAAATATATGCGAACCTAGTTTGGTTGAGCCCATTGGGAGCTTTAGATTATTTTTCTTAAGTGGCAAACCCCCCCCACACTCCTATATAGGAAGCTGCTCATGAGATTGAAGGAAAATTCAGAAGCACTTTGTGAAATGACAGCATGGGCGGGGGGGGGGGGTGTCTGCCAGTGAAAGAAAATAAAAGATTTTTTTTTAAAAAAATCTGGGTTAGCACAACCCTCTTGCATAAGGCTAAGCACCTGCTTGAATCCTGGCCAATGTTATTTTTTTAATAATTCCCACATCCGTCCTTAGCATCATATTGCCCTATCATTATTTAATAGGGGATAATAAATATGGGCAATTAGAGAGATGCAAGACAAACGGAGAGATTTCAGGAGTGAGAGGGAGAGAACACAATAAGGTGACTAACAGTCCCCTTACCTTTAGACTTAACCGTTTAAAAGGTTGTAGGATAGAATGAAGAAAAACAAGACACTGGCTCGTGGAGCACCTGTGTTTATAAGATGGATTTTGTGGCTCAGATATGTCTGTAAATATGAACAAAAGAAGAGCCATGCTAGGTCAGGCAAATGACTCACCTAGTCCAGTATCCTGTTTTTACAGGAGCTAATTGGATGGTATGAGAAACTCCCAAGCAGAATATGAGGGCAACAGCCCTCATGATTCCCAATAACTGGTATTCAGAGTCAAACTGCATCTGACAATAGAGGTAGAACCTATCCATTGATAGAATCATTCTCCATCAATTTGTCTAGTCCTCTTTTAATGCCATCCATTCTTCCAACCATCAGTTTCACCGGATGTTCCCTCTGTGAACATCCTTGATGCTAACAGGGTCTTCCCCTTGTCTCCCCAAGGCCTATTTCCAAATGCACTGTGGGAGGTTGCCTGCAGGGGGCGCTGCAGGTTAGGAATAATTGAAAATGGCCTCACTCCTTTCTCTGAGCAGTAGCCTGCACTGGATAAGTCACTTTCACTAACAGAAGGACTCCTTCCATTTACGGAAGAATGGCATTGCTGAATTCAGCCCACAACTCTATTCTGGGGGGCGGGAAATATGCAAATTCAGCTGATGAAGTTTGCCTGCTAGGAATCTAGGAAGAACTTTGCTCAATTTACAGGCAGGTAGCCATGTTGGTCTGCCGGAGTCGAAACAAAATAAAAAAAAATCCTTCCAGTAGCACCTTAGAGACCAACTAAGTTTGTAATTGGTATGAGCTTTCGTGTACATGCACACTTCTTCAGATACACTGAAACAGAACTCACCAGACCCTTATAGATAGTGAGAGGGTGGGGAGGGGTATTACTCAGAAGAGTGGTGGGAGTGGGTGATTGGCTGATAGTAAACCTGTTGACGACTGTTAATGACTACACTTGGTCTTACAGGAAACAGCAAGGGGTGAGATGGCTAAAAATAGCTTTATCATGTATAATGAGATAAGAATCCAGTGTCTCTATTCAGACCAGGTCTCTCCATGGTTTTAAGTTTGGTAAAAAGTAAAGGGACACCTGACGATTAGGTCCAGTCATGACCAACTCTGGGGTTGTGCACTCATCTCGCTCTATAGGCCAAGGGAGCCAGCATTTGTCCGCAGACAGCTTCCGCGTCATGTGGCCAGCATGACTAAGCCGCTTCTGGCAAACCAGAGCAGCACATGGAAACGCCGTTTACCTTCCCGCCAGGTAAAGGTAAAGGTACCCCTGCCCGTACGGGCCAGTCTTGACAGACTCTGGGGTTGTGCGCCCATCTCACTTAAGAGGCCAGGGGCCAGCGCTGTCCGGAGACACTTCCGGGTCACGTGGCCAGCGTGACATCGCTGCTCTGGCGAGCCAGAGTCGCACACGGAAACGCCGTTTACCTTCCTGCTGGTAAGCGGTCCCTATTTATCTACTTGCACCCGGAGGTGCTTTCGAACTGCTAGGTTGGCAGGCGCTGGGACCGAGCAGCGGGAGCGCACCCCGCCGCAGGGATTCAAACCATCGACCTTCTGATCGGCAAGTCCTAGGCTCTAGGCTCTGTGGTTTAACCCACAGTGCCACCCGCGTCCATTTAAGTTTGGTAATAAGTTGCAATTCAGCAACTTCTCCTTCCAGTCTGTATATTTGCTCAATATACAGCACAGGAGATATGCTATCCCCAAAACTGGAGAAAAGGTTATTATGACAGTGCAATGTTCGTGAGTTACACTGAACAGCTCTGCTGTACTGATATTAGTCCTGTTTCATTGGCTTCATTTGATACAGGAAAATCCCCCCTGTGGCAAAGCTTAGAATAGGATGAGGATACATTTTCCAATATTATAATCTTATATTCTATATATAAACATTTATTGGTTTTTCCATTAGTCAAGGCCAAAGAAGAAGAAGAAGAAGAAGAAGGGGGGGGGGAGCAATTTTTGCCTAACATAAAATTGGCACAACAGATGGTATAATATACCGTATTTTTCCGTGTACAAGACGCCCCCGTGTATAAGACGACCCCTATTTTTTTGAGCCCAAAATTAAGAAATAAATAATTGCAACATTCCGTGTATAAGATGACGCCCCAATTTCAAACTTTAAAAAATTGGGGGGGGAATAGTCTTATACACAGAAAAATACAGTAACATTTCAATAATACAGCTCAATTATTAAGCCCAATAGACATAAAAAAGCCTAAGATAGTTCAGCATATATTTAGATACTCAAATAGCCCTGCCGTTGAGAAGAATGGGACGCAGGAGGCCATCTGAAGCTGCCTCCTTTGTTAACATATCTTTAAAAATACAGAGCAATATGAAAAGTATCAAATTTGGTCACACCCTGAATGGCTTCTGAGGCGGAAAAGTATTTGATCCCCTGCTAAATTTGCCCGTTTGCCCTCTGATGAAGAAATGACCAGTCCATAAACCTACCATTAAAATTATGGACTGGTCATTTCTTCGTCAGAGGGCAAACGGGCAAATTTAGCAGGGGATCAAATACTTTCCCCCCTCACTATAATATTCTAATTACAGTTCATTTCTTCTGTGCTGACCTGATAACATAGGATGTCAGGTGATTGACTAGAAGGGATGGGTGAATATGTCCGTTTCAGTTCCTCCTGGTTTCTCATTTTTCCAGCCTTAGGTTTGGTTCTCCCCATTTCTATAACAATTTGAATTATTGTTATTATTGCTGTTGTTGTTATTAAAGTCCTCATGAAAATTCACTAGCCTTTCACTGCAAAGTTCACCAAATATACACCAAATATGCATGTAACTTTCCCCAATACACATTTTTACAAGGCTATTTCCCCTCATATAATATGTCTTCATATGATAATTTAATTGTTTTATTCTTTTTGTGAACTGCTTTGAGGTTTTTTTTTATAAATAAAAAATACACATTGGAAAATAAATACATTAAATAAATATGGTTCCCCCCCCAAAAAAATATGCATTTATATGCACACTTTGCTGTAGTATATGAATTTTGGTATGCATTTATTGGCTGGAAAACAGCACTGCAAAATTTGGAGAAGTGCAAATTTAGGGGGAAGTCTGTGCTTTGGTTTGCATATTGTTTCAGAAAGTATAAATTAGGTAAGTTCACCTTTAAGTGCAAACTGAATCAAATCTTTCCTCCATCCCTGTTGACATCCCAGCTGTCAAGAATGACCTGTGAAGGGTGGGTGGGCCAATTCTGGATCTGAGAAAGATTCCCTGCTCCTGCTCTACTTGAAGGTGTATTCTACCTGAAGAGCATGTTGCAAGTGCCGCAGCAGAGACCATTCTGTGTGCAGCTAAGGGTTAACTCTGTTGAAGTCAACTAGCCAAGATGGGGGAGAGGTGGGTGCTGTTGCTTAGTGACCAAGCAGAGCAGAATGTTGTTGGCTGAGGCAGGATGTACCCTAATTGGCTCTGTATCTCTGAAGAAGTGTTCCTCTGCATTTTTGGTTGCCTCCTGGCTATGTACAAGGCCTAAAGTAAGAAAGACCAACCCTCCTTGTTCCCTGCTTCTTTGATTATACACTCTTTTTGTTCCATTTTCTCAGTTGAAGTCCAGTGTAAATATAAAGAACTGTGAAAAGGGAGACTGGGTTGCAGAGTCTGGAAGTTGCCCATCAACAGAACATCTAGATTCTATACAGTAGTGCTGAGCAGGTATGCAGCATCTAGTCACCCTATCCATTCTTAAGGAAATCAGCCCTGAGTGCTCACTGGAAGGACAGATCCTGAAGCTGAGGCTCCAATACTTTGGCCACCTCATGAGAAGAGAAGACTCCCTGGAAAAGACCCTGATGTTGGGAAAGATGGAGGGCACAAGGAGAAGGGGATGACAGAGGACGAGATGGTTGGACGGTGTTCTCGAAGCTACTAACATGAGTTTGACCAAACTGTGGGAGGCAGTGGAAGACAGGAGTGCCTGGAGTGCTCTGGTCCATTGGTTCACAAAGAGTCGGACACGACTAAACGACTAAACAACAACAAATTGTTTCAAAATTTGCATCTATCTATCTATCTATCTAGCACGACACACATAGGGGCAGATGGGGCCCAGCAACCCCAGAAAGTAGCCAATCTAGAAGGAAGAAAACTGTGATCCAAAATCTCCACTGCCTTCAGAAGGCTAAGGTGTAAACCTATGTAAATTTGGAGTCCCTAAGATGAGGCCTCATATACATCCTTCTAGCAACTATTGTAGCCAAGCTGGTGCCAAACGTATTGCTCTGATTCCCTTTGGACCACATCTGTGATGCCAAGAGGTGGGGTTTGTCATCTGGGCAGTCCTGGACCTCCATACACACTGCCCAGGCTTGCGCCCCAGGGAGGTCACTTCAGTGCTGCTAACACAGCGGTTTGACTTTTTGACTTCACCCCTAGAGGCGCACTCCATTGTCTCTCAAGACAGAAGGATACCACCACCACCAACACACTTTCTTCGTCTTCTTCTTTTTGCAGTTCTGTGTTTTCTTTTTGTTCTCCTTTTTGGCAATGTGCAAGCGATCTCCCTATTAAGTATACGTAAGATCCTGCTCTGAAATACATACGCAGTTACAAAAGCAACAGCAATTAAACTGCTGCAAGCAATCTATACAAATGAAGGTCTAAATTGCATTGATTTCTCATAAAATTAATAAAAGGCAACCCTGCTCTTTGAAATGACTCAGTCTCTCCAATGTATTCATTCAATTATCTGTGCCATTTCTGCAGTTCTCCAGGACTCAGTCAACCATTGTTTTAAAGCCGGAGGATCTTTACCGCACACTATTATTCGCTACTAATAGTTCCAAGGTGATAGTAATAATAATAATAAAAACCCATAACAAATCATGATGCTCTTACAACTGCTAAACATGCAATGGTTCATAAGGACCTGCGTTTCTGAGCATTAGACTAAAACAATACAAAATCCTTCTTTGTGTTACGTGCCTATCCTAAGTTTGTCTACCCAACGTTGCTTCCATTCCTTGGTTTAAACAAGGGTTTCCCAAAATTGAGTCTCCAGCTGTTTTGGGACTACAATTCCCATCATCCCTAACCACTGGTCCCGCTAGGTAGGCAACTTCAAACAGTCATGGCTTCCCCCAAGGAATCCTGGGAACTGTTAAGGGTGCTTAACAGAGCTGCAATCCCAGAGCTACTATTCCCAGAGTTCCCTGGGAAGAGGGATTGACAGTTAAACTGCCTTGAAAATGGCAAATGGCTGTTTACTGAACTGGTTTTAAGTTGTTGTTTTTAAATATATATATATATATAAACATAAACAAATATAAATATAATATTTCATGCTGCCAGCGTGACCAATGATCAGGGATGATGTAGTCCAGTAAGGTCTCCCACCTGTTCCCTGCATAAAGGACAATATTTTGCCACCTTGAGGAATCCATTTATGCACAACTCTTGTAGGTTGATGTGGAATATAGGAACATAGGAAGCTGCCTTATACTGAGTCAGACCATGTATCTATCTAACCCAGAACTGCATACACTGATAGTGGCAGCATCTCTTTGGTATTTCAGGCAGGGTTCTCTCCCAGCCCTACCTGGAGAAGCTGAGGATTGACCCTGGGACCTTCTGCATTCAAAGCAGATGCTCTCACACTGAGCCAAGGCCCTTCCCTGTTCTTGTGCACCTAGTTGCAACCCCCCCTCTGCACCCTTCAAGCACAACCAACGTATGGTAGAATCTAGGAAGCAAAGCCCATTCCCCACCGTGAAGAGAGGGATGGCAGATGTGCATCAACTGGCCTTCTCTATAACTTGGGAATTATCCTAATTATCCTAATTCTGTAACCAATAAAGTTGTGGCCTTTTTTCAGCCCATTAACCTACATTCTGGGACGCGGGTGGCACTGTGGGTTAAACCACAGAGCCTAGGGCTTGCCGATCAGAAGGTCAGCGGTTCGAATCCCCGCGACGGGGTGAGCTCCCATTGCTCAGTCCCTGCTCCTGCCACCCTAGCAGTTCGAAAGCACACAGTACAAGTAGATAAATAGGTACCGCTCCAGCGGGAAGATTAACGGCGTTTCCGTGCGCGGTTTTGGTTTGCCAGAAGCGGCTTAGTCATGCTGGCCACATGACCCAGAAGCTGTACACCGGCTCCCTCAGCCAATAAAGCGAGATGAGTGCCACAACCCCAGAGTCGGTCACAACTGGACCTAATGGTCAGGGGTTCCTTTACCTTTACCTAACCTAGATTCTGGTGTCAATTGTCTTTATTCTACAATGGGGGAGCGTTCAGGACCCTGCCACGCAAATAGCCACACCTGACCACAAACTGACTTGCCCACTGCACTGCCCCAGTTTGTATTAAAGGTTAGGGAGAAGCCAGCTATTTCATCAGAGGAGGATACTAGTGGGTGCAAACAAAATTAAAATCGATGCACCTTTTCTCTAAGGGGTGGGAAAGGTGAAGCCATTCAGAATTCCCATCTTCCTTTTGATCCTCTGAAAGAAAAATGCTTAAGGAGAAGTATTGACTGCCCTCTCAGCTGATCTTCCTCAGTGTTGCAAAGGTCTACACTCACAAAGACACCAGAGACACTGGAATCGTGTGCACCTTTAGCTCCTGGAAGTCAGAACTACAGAATAAATTTTCTTTCATGGTGTCTCTAGTGTGCTAGCTGGTAATTGCCTAAAGGGGCTCCACTTTCTCATTCCTTATTGCTTGGCTCATCATTTTTCCAAAATAAATTCTTCTTATACAAAAAAATGTATATTGGTCTTCTCCCCCCCCCCCCCCCAAAGGAGTTCATCAAAGCACCAGACAAAATATAAACCCAAACAAAAAGTTAAAAATAACAATAACAAAGTGTCTTGCAGCAACCTTAAAGACTGACCCATTTATTATGGCATCGACTTCCATAGACTTCTTCATTTGCATGAACTGAAACCTTTGTTGACAGGTAGATAAAGGAGAAAAGGTGGGAGCTGAGTGGCAAGGACATGCAAAAGATTACAGTCAGTGATGACTGGAGCTCAAATGTATGTTAAATGGCCTCACTTTTACAGTATCAGATTGGTGAAAGCATTGTACGCTGCCCTGGGTTACATGAGAGGAGCAAGGTGGGATATTTGTGTAAATACATAAATATATCAATAGTCTGGTGGAGAGATTTCGTTGTCTAGAGCACTGTGGGAGGTCATTCTGGGGACTGTAAGGAGAGAATTTGCCTTCTCTTCCAGTGGCAACACCTGCTAAGCAGGACTCCACACAGGAGATGCTCTTGCTGGTGGGAATGAAATCTGGATCCAACCTATAATTTCTTGCTGAATGAAGAATTCTAACACAGGTTGCAGTTTCTACCCTCAGAACCAGTCCTGGTACCTGAAGCCTCTTCTGTAGCAGGTGCTGGTGTGTGTGTGGGGGGGAATATCTGGTGATGAAGAAGGTGGAGTGGATTTGGACTTGCACAGTGACTAGGTCCCTCCTTGGGATCTGATTCACCACCCACTGTATCCTTTTCAGACTTACCGTCCCAATCTATTGGATCCCACCATGGGACTGTCAAGCTCCAACTCTTTAAGCTTCTCCCATCCATTGTCCTAATCCAACCAGCCCCTCCAGGGCATCTCCACAGAACCAACAATGAAATTCAGTAGGTTCTTCTGATACGTGAACCTGCTGTCCAGGAGAAGAATTGCATTTTCCCTGATATAAAATATTACCGACTGAGCCCTTGGAAACTGCAATATCCCTGCTACAAAAGCTTAATCTGGAGGGAAGGTGTGCTGACTGTGCACAATAAATGGGAAACTCACAAAACTGGGCTGCTCAGAAATGCCCTGAGTTTTGCCCACATTAAACATCCACAAGTATCTCTATTACATGGCAGGAAAAGAACACATGCCATGATTAATGGTTCGCTTCTAAAATACATTGGAAGAACAAGTTCAATTAGAAGAAAACAATTTCTTCTGTCTGGTACTAAATTAAACACACACTCATGAAAGGGATCAAATTGTAAAATTTCAATGCTGCAGTAATCTCTGCCTCTTGCAACCCCTTTTGCATTTAAAGAATAATAATTCAAACAGCTTGGAGGGTGCAATGCTATATTAGAGTTTTGTATTGGGTGATGGGCTGTAAGATTGGGCAGAAGTGCTGCTATGCCAACGGAATGCCAGGTACTTTGCCACCATGAAAAATACAGTGGCTTGCCGCTGCTACTCTAGCTTCCAGGCTGGTGGATCACTGTTGCTTCCTGGGAAGGGCAAGGTAGCAGGAAGCTTGATGCAGTGCTAATGTATCAGCAGGTTGACAAGCCCCATCTGCCCCTCACTTCCCTCTACAGTTTGGGTTTCCCAAACTGGGGTCTCCAGCTGTTTTGGGACTGCAATTCCCATCATCCCAGACCACTGGTCCTGCTAGCTAGGGATGGTATGAGTTGTAGTCCAAAAACAGCTAGAGACTCAAGTTTGGAAAACTTTGCTCTACAGCACGTGCAGAAACTGCCTTCTTGGCCGTGGGACCCACTATTGCTCATGACCTGCTTAATCTGCCGGGGCCTGTCTTCACATGCAGGGGAAGTCTCATGGAGGGCTTGAGACCCATTGTAGAGGCTGTTCCTGGGGTGTGGCCTCTGTCTCATGCTGACAGCTTCTAGGAGCCACAGGTGAGAGCTGAGTGAAAGGAGGGCAGGGGAACCAAAGGTAGACAAACTACCCCTAAAATCCCATACACTCCATGTCCTTATGTAAGGGGAAAGTAATGGAGTCTATTCAGACCAAACTCATTCTCAGGTGTGTGGAAAGCACAGTATGTCGTCTAAAGGGTTAACATAATGTTTGCATTGAGAGGGTATGGAGCTATGTGTGTTCCTATCTGGAAGAGGAACTATCTGGAACCTGCTTGGTGAGTCTTCTGTTTTAGATTTTTCTGCTTGACAGCAGCTGGCAGTTTACATTACTGGAGGTGTGGTGCGAAACTGCAACTTAATCTGCCCCATTGCCCCATTGTCTATTGTCTTTGTAACATTTCCAACAGGCTGCAATTGTTTTCTGTGAAAGGGGTATTATTCATCCCATGACTTATAGCCAAAACGCAATGCTTAATCCTTGTGTTTTCTTAGGAACTCAAAGAAGCACTTAAAAGCCTGTAAGACAACTGAGGCCCTACCTCTCTGCCATTTACAGACAGCAACAAACAAGATGACCTGAATCTGCTTCTGAAAGCTGGTAGACACAAACCCTTAACTAAGCATTAGACCTGGGAGTAATGGCAGAACGTTCTCCCCCACAGGCAATGCCAACAGTGAATACATGGAAGCTTACTTCTGAGCACACATGTATAAGATTGCACAGCATGTCTTCCCTTGGTTTACTTTAGCAGATGCCATACATATCCACGCCTATTTAAACTGCAAGTAGCTTTTTCAAAAAAGTCAACATCTGTGTGTGCGTGTGTGTGTGTAAGCCAGTCTTCTTACATTTCGCTGGCAGCCAAATAAAACATTTTCATGTGTAGGGAATGAACAATAGATGCATAAGTGACTGTCGTGACTAGAGACTTGCCAAGCCAGGCAGAGCCAACAACTGATTTGATTTAATAAACACAAACAGGGCCAGATTTCAGTGGAGACTTGCAATGGCCTTCTGCATTGTCTGAGAACAGCCCATCACTAACGCTCCTCACATAGCCTGTCTCCCTGCAGGAGAGGGACCAGCGAAAAAGAGGTAACTGCATTCCCATCATGAATGTTTTATTATTCCTTCTTTTCCTATCTGACATTCATTTTACAGAAACAGAGTGCAAGGACCTGCAGCCTGCAACAGGGGAAGCAGTTTCCATCAGGGATGGGGAACCTGTAGATCTCCAGATATTCTGGGACTCCAAATCCCATCAGGCGCAAGGTCAGCATGGTCAAGCATCAGGGATGGTTGGAGTTGCAATTCATCAACATCTGAGGGGGTTGCATGGAAAGCCCTTAACAAATGTGGCTATTTAGTTGAAAGGTTGAGGTGGCATTTCTCTTTACATGAGTGCGAATAATACCTGAAATATGTGCATTAGCCATAGCTCCTGGCCTCCATAGCAAAAAGGGTCTGTCTGTCCGTCCGTCCGTCCGTCTGTCTGTCTAGACCCGGAGAGCTTAACCACAGTAGTTCAGGCAATGGAGATCTCAAGACCAGATTACTGCAATGCATTCTATGGGGGCTTCCCTTGCACTTGACCCAGAAAGCTAGTACTGCAATTCTACAGACATCTGCACTGGTGGCCCACTTGTTACAGAGCCAAGTTCAAGGTGTTGCTATTGGAAATCCCTTAACAGCTTGGGCCCAGTTTACTTGCCCCACTCAAACACTTGGGTCTGTGGAACTGGCGCTGTTACAGGTGCTGCATAATACTCGTTCTGCACTTGGGGTGGGGGAAACAGGCCTATTGCTGTGACAGCACCTACACTTTGGACCTCCCTGCTGATTGACACCAGGCAAGTGACTACCCTGTACTCTTTTCATTGCCTGCTTAAAACATTTTTGTTTAGGCAGGGCTATCCAGAATTATAGACAGTGATGTATTTTCAGCTCTTTTTAGTCTACTGTTAATGTTAATTATTTCCATAATGTTTTTACTACATATTTTTTGGTCTTTATTGGTAATTATAGAAATATGATAAATAATACTAATATTATTGTGTTTTGTTTGTTACTAACTATATTATGTATTGTTGTGTTTTTATATTGCAAAATGTCTTGTGATCCTCAGATGAAAGGCAGCATATAAATTTAATTAACAACAAGAACAAGAACAAGAACAAGAACAAGAACAAGAACAACAACAACAACAACAACAACAACAACAACAACAACAACATAATAATTTTGATATTTCTTGTAAACTGCTTAAAGGCTTTAAGGTGTGTGTTTGTGTGTATGCTGCCACAAGCTTAATACCTTGTTTGATTACTGGTCTTTATTTTATTTCCTTACATAGAATGTGTACAAGTGTTTTAATCTGTGCTTAGTTTATTGCTGATTTAAATTATTACAGTACTTAAATGTTTTAAATTGCTGTTCTAACAGTTTTTACTGAAAGTTTTATTATTTTTCTCTTTTTGCAAACTACAGTCAAGTGGCATATACATTTTATGAAGAAAGTAATTAAATAAAAATTTTGTTTGCATTTTGATATCCTACAGGTCAGACTAGATATGATGTTGTTGTTGATGATGATGATGATAACTTTATTAATTATACCCTGCCCATCTGGCTGGGTTTCCCCAGCCACTCTGGGCGGTTCCCAACAGAGGACTAAAAACAGAATAAAACTTCAAACATTAAAAACTTCCCTAAACAGGGCAGCCTTCAGATGTCTTCTAAAAGTCAGATAGTTGTTTATTTCCTTGACATCTGATGGTAGGGCATTCCACAAGGCGGGTGCCACTCTTGAGAAGACCCTCTGCCTGGTTTCCTGTAACCTCACTTCTCCCAGTGAGGGAACCACAAGAAGGCCCTCGGCGCTGGACCTCAGTGTCCGGGCTGAAATATGGATGATTCGTTTGTTTGATAAGAAATAGGTGGATTGGGACCGCAATTGGGGAGGAGGGAAATAGACTCTCTGCTCCAGCTGCATCCCCATTTCAGGTGCTTCCCCCACCCCCATGCTAACATATGGCTGCTACTAACAATAAAAAAGAAAGAAAATGAAAGAAAATCCAGCACAGTTGCAAGTGGTGCAATTATTGTCATACCTAGCTTGGCCCCCAAAGCCCCACAAGTTGATTCAGAGATGCATAGCATGGGTGATTATGAAATCCCTGGTCACAACATCCCTGCAAAGAGTACCACTTGCACAGCAGGACTTCACCTTCGTTTCTTTCCTGCAACCCCTCCTGGAGCAGATTTGGGGGGTGCCAATCAACCTGGCAGAACTACAAGCGCCTTTCCACTCATGCAAGATATCCCTGGATCCAAGCCGTTATTCCTATTTTGTGGAGAGTGCTCAGACCAGCAGCATCTTCCATAGACCTGTTTATTCGTGGCAAAGAAGTATGGGATAGCTACATTTATTAATGAATCGGTTGATCAATTTATACTCCACCTTTCCGGGGGGTGGGGGGAGTCTTAAGGTAGTTCACAACATCCCTATTCAACAGGGGCTGGGAACATCCCAAGGGCCACAGTCTTTTCTGGGGAACCTCCTGGGGGCCGCACACCAGAGGCAAAAGTGGGCCGTGCATTACATGTGAATTTTACCTTTGTGCAGTAGACAGGTTTCTGCACACACTAAGACACCCCTCTCTAGCCTCTATCCAGGCAAGCAAGAAGCACTTTCTAGCCAGGCAAAAGCACTGGTGGCCTGGAAGTCCTGGAGAGAGTCCTGGGGGCCAGATAAGAGAGGCCTAGGGGGCCATGTTTGCTCCACATGCCCGAGGCTCCCGGTTGCTATTAAGCAGTAAAGCATTTTTACAAATCGGCACACTAAAATTTAAGCAGCATAAAACAGAGAAACCCAACAATCCATAAAGTCATAAGTTGTGACAGTGGCAGAGGAAATCCCAACGACGACTGCAACTAGCACCTCATCACAGTAGCATGAAACCATCTCAGCTGACTGTTGAAGCCAATTTTGTTTTCTCAGCGCGTCAGGTTCAGAGGGAAAATGGAGCAGTGCTACTGAAGTTAGTGCCGGAGTACAATTAGGAGCAGCATAAAAATCACCGAGAAAGCTTATACAAAAGTAATGGTAGGGGGACCATCTACTGGTGTGGAATATTGAGTTCATGTAGAACTGCGTGTTAAACTTCTTCCTTTTAAATGACGACTCTTAAGGCAGTGCGATGTAGTGGCTAGAGTGTCAGGCTAGGACATGGGAGACTATGTTTCAAACCCCCCCAGTCAGCTGCGAAGCTCACTGACCTCGGGCCAGTCACTGCCTCTCAGCCTGACCTACTGCACAGGATTGTTGTGGGGATTAAATGAAGAGGGGGAGAACCAGGTAAACTTGTTGAATTTGCAGTGTCCCAAGCACAGCGGAATGATGAGGAGTACGTGCCACATACTCTATATTACTTTATTTACACTTCAAAGCTGGTAGATTACAGAAAAACATCTTGCCTCTGCCGGAGCAGAGAAAGCAACCTCTCTCCTCTAAAGCACGAAGAGAACACAGAAAAACAGGAAACCAGTCTACGTCACATCCAGTCTCCTTTCCCGTGAGAAACCCAACAGCAATGCTGTCTGTGGAATGTAAACACCTGTCTCGTGACAAGCACTTCGCTGCACAGTGAAGAGAGCAGAAACCAACATCCTCCCCCTTTCTGTGAACATCACTGGGCAGCGTGTTCGTACAATATCAGTACAAACCCAACTTCTGCACATAGGTACAGTGTTGATCCCTTGATACAACCTTGGACAATACATCAGCAGGAATTTCATTACCTGGCATATAGGACACCGTTACGAGTCCCCTCTGAATACGTTCCCTAGCATGTTGCACCTTCAATTGCAAGTGCTTCGTGCTTTGCTTACAACCTTCAGAATTCAGCAAAGCCAAACATGCTTTGTTGTCCTGGTAAACCTGGATTGGACATTTGACAGGAATTTTCATGTCTTTGCACAATTGTAACAACCATTCACAATTTTTGAGTGAATAAGACAGTGCATTCAGTTCAGCTTCACAAGTACTTAAGCTAACTGTTGTTTGCTTCTTGCATGACCAATCAAATAGACCCTGATTGTACATGTAGCAAACTCCAGACGTGCTTTTCCTGTCTGTAGTGTCACTTCCAAAACTTGCATCTGCAAATATCTCAAGACCACCAGACTTCTGATTGTTAAATCTCAGTCTGTAATGCATAGTGCCTTTCAAATCAGCTATGCATTTCAGAGCTTTCCAATCCTTAACAGTAGGATTGTTGACTTGTCTGCTTAGCAAATTACAGCTAACAGCAATGTCTGGTCTTGAACATCTGGCAATGAAGTTTAGCTTGCCTAGCACACTTCTGTACAGTGTAGTGTCAGAAAATGCTTCTTCAGTGTCATCTACCTGATAACCTGTTGTCATCGGTGTGTCTACAGGGTTAGCATCCATCAGGTTTATTTATTTTTTTTAAATGATTTTTTATTAAAGTTTCAACAAATTTTATAGTAACACAAAAAGCAAAACATCACAACAACAATACAAACAAACAATACAAAACAGAAATCAAACAAAAATTAAAAGGTTCAATTCTTGGTTTCATACAGCTTTCTTTCCGGACTTCCTCACATCTCCCTTTTCTGTTTTCAAATTTCCGATTTAGTTTCAGCAGATTATTCCCCTATTTTAACCAAATGGATATGTCTTAATTTCTTTTAAAGTTAACCATTCCTGCTGCTATCCACTCATCTTTTTATCTTCCCTCCTTAGGTTAACTAAACTGTGATTCTCTTATTTGTTACTAATGAAACATCTTTGCACATTCCTTCAGCTTTGTCACTAATGCCACATTGTCTCAATATCCTGCATCATATTAACATTCATATAGTTTACAATGTTTTTGCAGATAATCTTTGAATTTCTTCCATTCTTCTTCTATTTGTTCTTCTCCCGTATCTCGGATTCTGCCAGTCATTTCTGCTAGGTCCATATAGTCCATCAATTGCATCTGCCATTCTTCCAGAGTGGGCATATCTTGTGTCTTCCAATACTTTGCGATGAGTATTCTTGCTGCTGTTGTTGCGTACATAAAAAAGGTTCTATCCTTCTTTAACACCTTCTGATCAACAATGCCCAGAAGGAAGGCCTCTGGTTTCTTCAAGAAGGTATACCTAAATACCTTTTTGAACTCATTATAGATCATTTCCCAGAATGCCTTTACCCTTGGGCACGTCCACCAGAGGTGAAAGAATGTTCCCTCAGTTTCCTTACACTTCCAACATTTATTATCGGGCAAATGGTATATCTTTGCAAGCTTGACTGGTGTCATGTACCACCTATAAATCATTTTCATAATATTTTCTTTCAAGGCATTGCATGCCGTAAATTTCATGCCAGTGGTCCATAACCGTTCCCAGTCAGCAAACATAATATTATAACCAATGTCTTGTGCCCACTTAATCATAGCTGATTTAACCATTTCATCCTGAGTATTCCATTTTAACAGCAAGTTATACATTCTTGACAATGTCTTAGTTTTAGGTTCTAACAATTCCGTTTCTAGTTTCGATTTTTCCACCTGGAAACCTAGTTTCTTGTCCATGTTAAAAGCCTCTCTAATTTGGTGGTAATGTTGCCAGTCTCGCACTCTATCTTTTAACTTCTCGAAGCTCTGCAATTTCCATGTGTTTCCTTCCTGTTCTAATATCTCCCAATATTTCGGCCATTTGGCCTCCATATTGAGCTTTTTCAGAGCCTTAGCCTCCATAGGTGACAACCACCTTGGGGTCTTATTTTCTAGCAAGTCTTTATATCTTATCCAGACATTAAAAACTGCTCTCCTGACAATATGGTTCTTAAATACTTTATGAACTCTTACCTTGTCGTACCACAAGTATGCATGCCATCCAAACGCATTATTAAACCCTTCCAAGTCTAGAATGTCAGTGTTTTCAAGAAGTAGCCAGTCCTTAATCCAGCAGAAGGCTGCTGATTCATAGTAAAGTTTCATGTCTGGCAGGGCAAACCCCCCTCTTTCTTTAGCATCGGTTAATATTTTAAATTTTATTCTGGGCTTTTTGCCCTGCCAGACAAATTTAGAAATATCTCGCTGCCACCTCTTGAAACAATCCATTCTGTCCACAATCTGCAAAGTCTGAAACAAAAACAACGTTTTCGGCAAAACATTCATCTTTATAGCGGCAATTCGGCCCAACAAGGAGAGTTTCAAATTTGACCATGTTTCTAAATCTTTCTTTACCTCTGACCAACATTTTTCATAATTGTCCTTAAATAAATTCAGGTTTTTAGCTGTCATATTTATCCCTAGGTATTTCACTTTCTTCACCACATTTAAATCTGTCTCTTTCTGAAGCTTTTCTATTTCCATTAAGGTCATATTTTTCTCCAATACTTTAGTTTTTTGTTTATTTAATTTGAATCCTGCTACCTGACCAAACTCCTGAATCAGTTCTAAGACTCTTTTCGTACTAGATTCTGGCTCCTGTAACATTAAGACCAAGTCATCTGCAAAGGCTTTAAGTTTATATTGTTTAGCTCCGACCTGAACCCCTTTAATCAACTGGTCTCTCCTAATCAGATTCAGGAGCACCTCCAGGACCGAGATAAATAACAATGGAGAGATAGGGCACCCCTGTCGCGTTCCTTTTTCAATTTTAATCTCTTCTGACACCACATTGTTAACTATCAATTTTGCTTTTTGTTCCGAATATATTGCTTCTATGCTATTTTCGAACCCTCGTCCCACACCCATTCCCTTAAGATTTTTTTTCATAAAACTCCAAGAAATGTTGTCAAAGGCCTTCTCCGCATCAATAAAAATTAACACTGCTTTTGTATTTATATTCGTCTGCAATAACTCTAAAATGTCAATGATGTTTCTTGTATTGTCAGACAAATGCCTTCCAGGGAGAAAGCCTGCTTGGTCCTTATGTATTACTTCATTTAACACTCTTTTCAGTCTATTTGCCAAAATGTCTGCAAAGATTTTATAATCCACATTTAACAGGGATATGGGACGGTAGTTTTTAAGTTGTGTCTTTTCAGCTTCGGATTTTGGTATAAACGTGATGAAAGCTTCTTTCCACGAATCTGGTGCCTTCTTCCCCTCCATTATCTCATTACACACCTCCTTTAGTGGTTGAATTAAATAGTCTTTCAACATCTTGTAATATTTGGAGGTTAACCCGTCCGGCCCTGGAGATTTGCCCAATTGCATATTCCGAATAGCACCTTCAATCTCCTGTTCTGTTATTTCATAATTCAATATCATCTTGTTTTCTTGAGATAGCTCTTGTAATCCGTTAGTCTTTAAAAATTGGTCTATGTCAAACTCTTTTTGCGGCCCCTGCGTGTAAAGTTGTTTAAAATATCTCTGGAAACACTTTCTAATCTCTTCAAGTTTCTGTATATTTCTCCCCTCTATCTCAAGGTTGGTTACCGTATTCAACTTCTGTCTTTTTTTCAGCTGCCATGCTAGCAACTTTCCACATTTATTTGCCGATTCAAAAGTTTTCTGCTTCATTTGTTTAATTTTCCATTCAACTTCTTTATGTACTAATTTCATATATTGTACTTGATAGAGTTTAATTTCTCTCAAAATCTCCTGCGACTTGGGTTTCGATCTTAACCTTTTCCCCCCCTTCTTTTATTTTTTCCAAAATTTTGTCTTTTTTCTCATTTTGGGTTCTCCTCTTTATTGCATTCTGCTGTATCAGAAACCCCCTCATAACTGCTTTACTTGCGTCCCAGATTATTCTTTTTTCCACTGTAGTGTTCAAATTAACTTCAAAATAGTCCTTCAAGTTTTTTTGGGCCTTCTTAACAATCTCTTGATCTCTTAATAAGGTGTCATTTATCCTCCATCTAAAGGAACCAGTTGTAGTTAATCTCATTTCCATCTTGACGGCGTTATGGTCGGAGCATGTTTTTGGGCAGATTTCCACTTTTCTAGTCTTTGGTGCCAGTCCTCTAGTTATCCATATTTGGTCAATTCTTGTCCATGTCAATTTAGCTTCAGAAAAGAAAGTCCCTTCTCTTCCTAGGGGGTTTTTAGTTCTCCAAATATCAATCAGATCCATATTGTCAGTTAGTTCAAAGAAAGTCTTAGGTAGTCTGCCCTCTTTTGTTATATTATGACTTTGTGCTTTGTCCATGTTCGTGGACACCACTCCATTCATATCTCCCATCAAAATGATGTTGTTGTAGTCAATGTGCTCCAGCATTTTCTCATGCAACTTCTTATAAAATTCCGACTTTCCCTCATTTGGCGCATATATTCCTAAAATCAAAAATTTTTCTCCTTGTGCTTGAATTTCAATTGCCACAATCCTTCCTTGTTCATCTTTAAAAAGAAATTTCGGTGACAGGCTTTCTTTTGCATATATAACAACTCCTCTCTTCTTCACTCTGTCAGATGAAATAAATTCTTGACCCAATCTCTTATTAATCAAAACTTTCCTATGAAGCCTAGTCACATGTGTTTCCTGTAGGCAAATTAAGTCTAATTGCTCCTTTTTTAATATGTGAAATATCCTCTTCCTTTTCTTCGGGCAATTGCAGCCATGAATATTCCAAGTTACTAGTTGCAGGGCCATGCTGGAGCCTTCTTGTTCTTTTTTTGGGTGGTGTCACTTACTTCTGGTCCGCAGATCCCAAAGGTGTGGGAACAGAGCTTAGTGGTCCAGATCCTAAGGCTCCTTGTTCCACTTCAATCCCTTTCTGAAGGTCTTCTCCGTAGTGGCTCAGGAATTTTTCCCTATCTTCAGCTGATTTGATTTTAACCTTCTTCCCCCTAAAAGTGAAAGATAGTCCCTGGGGGAACTCCCATCTAAAAATGATGCTGTTTCCTTTCAATAGCGTCACCAAATCTTTGTAATCAGCTCTAAGATCTAATAAATATTTCGGGATGTCCTTGTAGATTTCCACGTTGGTATCATGGATAGTTAAGGTCTTTTGATAGTGTGCATTCAGTATCTTGTCTCTTTCTTCTTTCGATCTGAGGGAGATCAGACAGTCTCTAGACTTGTCTTTCCTCCCTCCTCTTCCAAACCTGAATGCAGTTGTTATTTTAAAATCCTTATCTTCTTCCAAAGACCAAAGTTCTGCAAATTCTTTTGTCAGATACTCCTTCAAGTCTCCTTTTTCAAGTTCTGGGACTGACCTCAGCCTCAAATTATTTTCTTTACTTTTCAGATCCACCATGGAAAGATATCCCTGATGATCACCAATCTGTTTACGCATAGGTTTTATTTCCTGTTCCACGGCTTCCACTTTCCGTTGAGCCTCCTCTGCAATTTTACGATTTTCAGTGGTGGTTTCTAAGAGTTTCCCAATTGCCTGTGCATTTAAGCCAACTTGTTGTGACAAATTATTTACACTAGCAGTGTTCTGATCTAGTTTAGATGAG
Organism: Podarcis cretensis; assembly: GCF_951804945.1. NCBI lineage: Eukaryota > Metazoa > Chordata > Lepidosauria > Squamata > Lacertidae > Podarcis > Podarcis cretensis. The sequence continues at coordinate 20,352,105 of NC_137175.1, forward strand.
TGCTCATTCACTTGCTTACACAGATCATCTAGTTTCCCCAGGATTTTATCCAATACTGTTACTGATGTGTCTCCACCTGTGGCCATTCCTGCAGGCCTTGCTGGCTCTAAATCTTCCTGTGGAGTCACGGAGACTGTAGGAACCGATGATCTGCGCAGCTGTGAAGTTATCGTAGTTTGTTGTGTTTTGGCTTTTGCTGATCTTGTCTTCCCACTCATCCCACCACTGTCTAGACGCCAAGGTCAGTCTTATGATTAACAGTTCCCATGGGAATCCACAAGCCCTTGGATGGAAAATTCCCCCCAGCCGTTGCAAGTTTTCAATAAACCACTAGGGGAAGACTGGCTGTTTCTTCACAAAGGAAAAACAATTTGCAATATGTCAAAAATCAAAGTCTCTAGAAAGTTCAATAACAATGTCTAACAGCCCCAGACTTCCAAAGACCTTCTGAGGTTCTTAGTTTTTGCAGAGCCAAGCCTTAATTCCTTACAATGTCTCAAAGAGTGCAAGTTTCTAGTGTAACAACTCCATGTAGCAATCCACTGTAACAGTTCCAACAGACTGGCAGCTCTGGCAATTTAGTAGCTCTACCAATCTGGCAGTCCACTGCAGTCACTGTCTCTCAAAGAATTTAAAAATCCATAAAAAAAGAAAGATATATCCACAGGTATAGGGTATAGTCCACAAGCATAGTAAATTAGAGCCAATTGATGCTTGGAAAGATGCTATTCAGAGAAATAGTTCAACGGCAATTAGAAAGTTAAAAGTCTCTGCTTAAAATCTATATACAAAACTGGGAGACGGACTTCCTGGTTGCATCTCCCGCTTCAGTGCCAAATTTCCACAAATTTAGTCTCAAAATCGATTATCTTCACCTACTCACGAGTAGTTGGTTTATATCCGAATTGTCCCAGGAAAAAAGGTCAGCGCTCACCGGCAGCAGCTTCGCGGCTTCGTCTCTGCAGGAAGAGCGATTGACTCACAGCACCGCGCTAGCCCTTTCACGCTCCGGAGCTCCTTACGGGGTTCCTTTGACGTTTCTGGGCGCACAAATGGTGCCCACCGAGTCCCACGGCCACAGGCTATCTCTGCCTGTGGTTTTCCAACGCGGGTCTCCGCTTCGCCGTAGCGGACGACCCGTTTCTGCAGAGCCTCCTCTTCACAAAGTAAAGAGGACCGCCATTGCCGTTCGCGCCGCCTCCGGAAGCCCGCATCCATCAGGTTTAGTTTGCTTAACACATCAGCAATTTTCCGTGACTGGTGTACTAGAATGTTACCATCTTGATCTCTCTCTATTTCCAGAGATAGGTAGTTGTTTACCTCACCAAGATCTTTCATGTCAAAGTGCTCTTTCAGTTGAGCTAGGGCGTTATTGTACATTGTGACATCATCCCAAAAGAATAAAAGATCATCAACATAAAACAAGCAATACAGTTTCTTTTGCCCCTCTTCTTTGACAAATACACATGGATCAGCTTTCCCTTGCTTAAAACCTAGAGAAAACAATACCTCAGTGAGTTTTGTGTGCCAACACCGTGCACTTTGTTTGAGACCATAAAGGGACTTTTTCAGAGCACAAACATATCCCTGTTTTACCTGTACGCCATCAGGTGGAAGCATATAAAGTGATTCATCTAGAGATCCGTACAGAAAAGCTGTATTCACATCATGGTGACTAATGTGTAGATTCTCCTCTGCAGCTAGCTTGAGCATAAGCCTAATGCTCTCATACCTCACTGTGGGTGAGTAGGTCTCGTGATAGTCTTCACCTGGTACCTGTGCAAAACCTCTGGCTACCAATCTGGCTTTGTGTCTGACTATCTTGCCATTTTGATCTGTCTTCGCTTTGAAGACCCATTTGCTTCCAAGCAGTTTCATTCCTGGAACTACTGGAACAAGTTCCCATGTTTTGTTCCTTTCCAAGGAATCAAGCTCAGCTTTCATGGCATTTAACCATGGCTCAGCTTCCTTTGAATCCAAATCCTGGATTTCTTGGAAACTTGAAGGTTCAAATACCTTCTTGGAGCTTTTAACAGCTGTTACTGCTATCTTAGCAAACTCATCAGCAAATCTCTTTGGAGGTCTGCCTTTTGTGGCTCTTTGTGACCTGCGAATTAGCCTTAGGTCTTCAACACTCTCCTCTTCCTTCTTAGGAGAAAAGTGACCTATTGTGAACAATGGTTCCTCCAATTCTTGATCAGAGCTTTCAGAGGGTCGCATAGAGGCTTTCGCACTCTTGAAATCCTCTGAATCACCCGATTCACTTTCAGACTCAGAATCAGAACCTTCATCAGTGGGTGTGGGTTGCTGTGGCTGCTTTTGACTATCCTCAGTCTCATCACTGTCATCAGGATAACATTGGAAAATTCCCACATTCTCCCCCCACTTGGCATTGTACTCAACACTTCTTGTGAGCTTAATTGTCTTAGAGTCAGTCATCATTATTCTGTAAGAACCTTTCTGATAACCTAGAAAGATACCATGCAAACCACGCTTGTCTAACTTGGAGTTTTGTGGTGAGTGAACCCACATGTCAGAACCAAAAATTTTCATGTGTTTGATGTATGGCTTCTTGCCAAACATCTCCTCATAGGGGGTACAACCAATCGCTGAAGACAACCTGCGATTATAACTGTAAGTGAAACACGAGAGAGCTTCGGCCCAATAACTCTCTGGAAGATTGGCATCATGCAGCAAGGTTTTTAACCCTTGAAGCAATGTTTGATTTGCCCTCTCGCAAAGTCCATTCTGCCATGGCGAGCGAGGACTAGACAAATCGTGTTGAATTCCTTTCTCGGACAGAAAAGCTTCAAACTGCTGAGAAGTGAATTCCCCCCCGCGATCAGTGAAAAGAATTTTTATCTTCTTACCATGCACATTTTCCAACCAAGCACAGAATTCCTTGAACCTTGGAAAAGCCTCTGATTTCTGCTTGAGATTGTACACATAAATATACCTGGAAAATGCATCAATGAGAACCATGAAGTACCTATTTCCACCCAAAGAGGGCGCTAGTGGTCCAACCAAATCAGCATGAACAATTTGGTATGGTTCTGTAGCTTGCCTACTAGACACCTTGCCTTTCGCAGCCATTTTCACCTTGTTTGCTGCGCATGCCTTGCACTTCATGTGGTACCTGCAGGATTTAATAGTCATACCTTCAACCAAGGCAGGCATTTTAGATACTGCCTCAAAATTCAAATGACCAAATTTTCGAAGAAAATCGTGAATACATTCTGCATGCAAACTTTTGTTAGAACCTGCAATGCAACAAGTTTCATCCTGCACAACATCATCATAATACAAAACATACAAACGATCAACATATTCAGCATGCAATACATAATCATTTTTCTTTGTGATGATGCACCTTTTGTTCTTAAAGGAAACGTCAATTTTCTGCTCATTCAGCTGTCCAACGCTGAGCAGATTATGTTTGGCATCTGGTACGTAAAGCACATCCTGTATTGATAAGTCCAAACTGTGAAGAACAACAGTTCCGTAGCCTTTACTGGGTATTGTGTGGTCATCCGCCTGGTGAATTGCACCTTCCTGCGGTGTAAAAGACACGAACAGTCGCTTATCGTTGCACATGTGATGCGTTGCAGCCGAATCAACAACGAAGAAAGATCTAGACGTCTTCTGGACCTCTGCAACCTCTGGAGTGAAGCGTGAGACCATTGCCTTGTGCTGCATTGTCCTGGACACCGGACCTTTGCCTTTGCTCTGGCCTCTTCCACGCGATGAGCTTCCGCTGCGCTGCTCTGTCTTGGCCCTGGGATATTTGCATTCCCTCTTCATATGGCCTAGACGTCCACACGAGTAGCATTTCACTGCCTTCAAAGCTTTGGCGCCATCTGGTGGTTCCACTGCACTCTGGGATGACGTCTGTGAAGACTCCCCCTTACCCATGCAGCTATCACCCTGGCGGTCTGCTTCATTCTGAATCATGGCAGTATCACAGGCTACTCTGAGCTGAGCAATTGGCTGATTGGCATCAGATTCCCTACTTGCATCAGCCAGCCTTCTGCAGGTAGCCATCATGACTCTGGCATTAGCCTTCTGCATCATCTCTGCTGCTTTAAACAAGCTGCTTTATACAAGCTGTGTCTCTGCTGCTTCAAACCTCAATCCAAAGGCAAATTCAAAAGTGCTTTCTCTCTGCTGCCTTAAATCAAGCTGCGTCACTGTTTTCTGCAGCTGCTTTATTCCAAAAGCACTTTGAAAAGTTACTTTCGGTTTTCCCCAGCATAGGAGCTTGTTCCTTTGAGCCTTTGCCTGTGCCCGGCAAAATGGCCATAAAAGTTCAGAGTCCAGCCATAAAGCCATTAATTAGAAGCTGGCAGGCTGCCCGGAGCATGAGCACATACCTTATCAATCATCTTGACGGCAGATACCGTCCGATCCGTCCCTCTGCATTCCGATCCTTTTGCCGGCATTCAGATGACTGCGTCTTTCTTCTGGGCCGATAACCAGGAATGTTGAATTTGCAGTGTCCCAAGCACAGTGGAATGATGAGGAGTACGTGCCACATACTCTATATTACTTTATTTACACTTCAAAGCTGGTAGATTACAGAAAAACATCTTGCCTCTGCTGGAGCAGAGAAAGCAACCTCTCTCCTCTAAAGCACGAAGAGAACACAGAAAAACAGGAAACCAGTCTACGTCACATCCAGTCTCCTTTCCCGTGAGAAACCCAACAGCAATGCTGTCTGTGGAATATAAACACCTGTCTTGTGACAAGCACTTCGCTGCATAGTGAAGAGAGCAGAAACCAACAATACTATCTTGAGTTCCTTGGAGAAAAAGATGGGATATAAATGCAAATAATAATAATAATGCTCTAATGCAGAGGTTCCAAACTGACCCTAATTGGGTGATAAGAGCATTCTACATGGTGCAGAAGTACGAGACATGTGACTCTCCCCAACCCCAAGTCAGAAAGTGAAATAGAGAATTGGGGAAGCTTTATTATATCTTAAATGAGCGATCTTGGAGCTGCTTGAAAAGCTTGCTTTGTAAAAAAAACCTCCCCACCGCTATCCATAAGCCCAGATCTGTGGGAGCTCATAGCTGTGGTTATTCATTGGTAAGGAAATGGTACTCTGTGTATGCTTCATGGCATAAAGTAGACTAGGCTCTACAGAAACATCTCTGGGGGGATCTGGCAACAAATCTCAGTAGTAAAACTGGAAAAAAAATGATTGCTTATCTTTTAGCCTTAATGTTCCTTATAACTGGTTGCCTCTGACCAATAAACACATTGTTAATATGTTGCCTGACTTATGCAACTGTACTGGCCACCTAATTAATTTTCTGTTAGCATCCCTGATGTTTAGTAATTCAGAGGAAGACTTGTACAGTTGAGGCTGGTCCATTTGAGCTATGGGGGGATTGCCCCACCAACCTCAGCCTGCTCTTAGCCACCTCCCCCCACCTCCCTGCCACTTACTTAATACTTCTTCTTAGTCTCTGTGTCACCCCTTTTAGAACTTAGCAGGAAAGACAGGAGGGGAACCCAAGTTAGTTGGCTGTGCTTGTCACCCACTGTGCCTCTCCCTGCCTTCCACTCTTCATGTCCCAAAGGACACCAGCCATCACCGGATGGATTTAAAAGGTGCCCCTGTTCAGGGTGTCCAAAATCCAGGAGGCTGCAAATGTTGATGGACTCTCAAGTCTCTTCACATGCAGTCAGCATCCCCAATGATCAGGGATGATGGGAGCTGTCATCTAGGAATATCTGGAGGGCCACTGGTTCTGCTATCCTTACCCAAAAATCATTTTTAATACAAGTACTCACAAAAAGTGCTTCCAATATTGCCAGGGGAGATTGACAATGCCTCACATCTAAAAATAAATAATGAAATTGTGTTCTTTCTCCATAACTATGAGTTGCTTGCATTACAATGGATAAAGTTATTCACCTATAACATTCAGTGAATGTCAGTTGATTAGTTAATTGATCAAAAGCTTGTTCTGCTGTGTGGGATCCCTAAGTCATGCCTTGATAGCACCACTGTATGTGCCTTCAATGTTCATCTCGGTGGTTTAAAAAATATTTGCTTTTAACCCTTCTCCTCCTCAAAATCTGCACTACTGTACAGGGAATTGGCCAGCCTTGCAAAGCTGTTGCAAAAAAACCCCCTACATAATTTGTGTGAAGTATTTCCTGCTTTTAGGAGAATCACTGCACCCACTAAACACTGTCTGCCTGTGCCCCATCGTGATCTTGTCAATCCAGTTGCATGCCATCTGCCCACATGCTCACAGACTCTTTACAAACAGGAGATTTGAAGGGAAATAGACCTTTGCTAAACTGTTGTTCTGGGTTAAATTTTATTTGTTGATTACACGGTCATCCCACCCTTTCCTTCTAGGAACTCAGAAGTGTGTGTTATCTTCTCCCTCCCTATTTTATCCTCACATCAACCCTGTGGGGTAGGTTAAGCTGAAAGATAGTGACTGGCCTATGATCACCCAGTGACTGAGTGGGGATTTGAACCCTGGTCTCCACAGCCTCAGTTTGTCACTTTAACCACTATGCCATCTAGGCTTAGAAGACAATTTTGACTATTGTGCCTTCACTTGCAGGAGTCTGGGACCCATCAAAAACCTTCCCTGAAGCTCTGCGCTTGGTACACAGTCGACGCTGCATCACAGACAGTAGCCAGCAGCACAAGTACAGTGCAGGTTAATTTATGGAAAAAAACCAAACCTCTGCTAAAAAGTCACACAATTACAATGGATTAATTGTGTGACTCTTTAGCCAATTAATGATTCAATCTGCATCCATCTTCATTCGAGTAACTCAAAGTTCCGACAGCCACAGAGTTTTGGCCTCTTGCAGCAAAGAGAACGACAGAGTGCCTTGGCATCTTTTAAGACCAACCCATTTATTGTGGCAGAAGCTCCCATGGACTCAAAGCCACTTCTTCAGTTACATAAAGGAGGCAGTCATAAGGTGGGGGCAAATGGCAAGGAGCTGCAAAAATGACAGTCAGAAATCTTAGCTGTACATATGTTGGCTTGGCACAGCTTTATAACCTTTCACAGATTGGTGGTATTTGTTGAGATGATGGTATGGACACACAGTAGCCGGGCAGGGAACTACTGTCGGAGCAAGAAACAGTGTCCATAGCCCAGATCTCCTGGTATTAGGAAGCCAATCAACACATGAGGAGTGAAATTTTTCAAGAAGAATCCTTTCTCTCATTAAACCCACAAGTGATGGCATTGAAGTTCTCGGTGCCTTGTAATGGAGATGTTTCCCAAGCGCTGCACGTCCCAGCTGTCCCCCTCTCTTCTCCCCATCCCATCCCACCCCGCCTGCCCCCACCCCCGTGGCGGGCCGGCCCTCTTTCTCCCCCCTCTCTCCCCCACCCTCTGCGCCTCGTCCCTCCCCCTCGTGGTCCCGGCACTCACCCGCGGCTCTCCGTGGGTGGCAGGCAGAGGAAGGGCTGCGTGCGACTCCGCTCCTACATCAGACACACAGTCCGGCGCCGCAGTGGTGGCGGCAGCAGCAGCAGCAGCCAGTCAGCCAGCCAGCTAACCTTGCCCTACTAGCCAGCAAGGTGCGAGCGCGCTGTCGAGGAGCGCTGTCCGCCCCCTGTTGGTGCTGAACAGCCCCTGAGCGCTCCTCTCCGCGCTCTCCTTGCCCAGCCGCGGGGTAAGGGAGGGCGGCGGCAGGAGGGCGCTGCCATGGGCGCCGCGGCAGCTCTCCAAAGTTTGCCGGTGCACAGGACGGAGCCCAGCTGAAGGAGGAAGCGCCCGGGAGTCCCCCTGCCCACACGCTGCACGCCTCTCCGCGCGGAGAAGGTAAGGGGAAACGGGGCTCGCCCGGTCCTGCCTGAGCTTGGGAGGGTGCGGAAAGGGAAGTCGAGGCAAAGTCGTGCGGACGCCCACGGGCTCCTGACACGCTCGGGTAGAGGGGTGCCTTGACCTCCAGTCCACACGAAAGCGCCAGGGGGCGGCGGGGAGAGAGACTCGGCAGCGCTGTCGTATTGCAAATCACTTGCCCCGAGTTACTTCCTGGGTTATTCGCTCTGATGGAGTCATTGTGTGTGTGTGGTGGAGGGGGTCGTCGTCTTCTTTGCAACCCGCTTCAATGCATGTTGAGGGTGGAAAAGCGGGATTTCCGATCCGCAGGGATGGCCCGCCATACAGAGGCAGGCTGAGTAGTAGCTTCTCATCCGGATTAATAAATGCTGGGTATGAAGGGGCAAGGTTCTGTGTGCTATTACCTCGGGTAATGTTCCACCACACCGTTTGGATATTACATGGGGGGGGGGGGGAGAGAGAGAGAGAGAGAGAGAGAGAGAGACTGTGTACTGGGATAGGGGGCAAGTGGGATAGAAACACCCTGGCAAAGCAGAGACTGTGTGTTTGTAACTACCCCCGATACTTTTTTCTTTTTAAATCCACCACTACCTCCAGAGTAGATATGGTAATTAGTCCTCAAGACTAAGGGCTATATCCACAGCTATGGAAGAGCCATAGCTCAGTGGCAGTGCACCCGCCATGCATGCAGAAGGTTCCAGGTTCTGTCCCTGACATCTCTAGGTAGGGCTGCGAATGTCCCCTGCCTGAAACTCTGGAGAGCAACTGCCAGTCAGAGTAGTGCAATACTGAGCTAGATGAATGAATGCCTCAGTTTAATCAGGGATTGTGTGTTTGTGTGTGTGGCAACTTCACAACAACTGAGGATGGCTCAGTTGGTAAAGCATGAGACACATAATCTCAGGGTTGCGAGGTTGAGCCCCACATTGGGGAAAATATTCCTACATTTCAGGGGGCTGGACTCAATGACCCTCCTGGTCCCTTCCAACTCTGTGATTCTGTGAAGATCATTACATTACAATTGTGTGTGTGTGTGTGTGTGTGTGTGTGTGAGAGAGAGAGAGAGAGAGAGAGAGAGAGAGAGAGAGAGAAGAAAGAGGGAGACAATTTGCAGAGCAGGTGCTGTGCTAGAGATTCCTCTGCCCCCCCCCCCCGTTAGAAGATTTGTGTGAGTTGGGGATCTTTCCAGACACATCACAGAATCAGGTGGGATAATACTCTGGACGGTAGTGGCTGTGTGCTATGCGGCATCACCAGCCAAGGGATATGATATCAAAAGCCAGTGTGGTGTAATGGTTAGAGTGCTGGGACTATGGCTCAGGAACCCCAGGTTCAAATCCTTGCACAGCCATGAATGAACCTCACTGGGTGACTTTGAGCCAATCAGTAACTCTCAGCCTAACCCCCCTCACAAGGAGTAGAGGGAAAAGCCACGTGTGCTCTTTGGAGAAAGCACAGGCTGGAAATGTAATACAATAAATAGATACATAAAAATAAGTACTACCCTCCATCCAAGGACTATGCATTTCACCTCACTATTTTAAAAGCAGAAGCTGAAAGCTAAACTGTGCTGGAGGAATATGCATATAAGTTTTCTGTCCTGTGAAGGAACATGTCTCGGACTGTAGACATGTTCACATGTTGCACTGAACACAGGTACAAGCTGCAGGTACATGGGTTTGTCTGAAAGTGCACACTTGTTGATTTGTACAGCTGAGGTGCACAGAGGAACAAAGGAAGTGGCCAGCTTCTGTGCCTGATGTTGGTCTTTCAAGCTCAGGGTTGTCTGCAACACTGGCAGCAGCTCCCCAGGGTCTCAGTCTCTCCCAGCCCTGCCTGGAAATGCCCCAGGGATTTACCAGGAACCTTCTGCATGCAAAGCAGGAGCTCCCTGGCTGAGCTATGGCCCCCCTCTTCCCCCCAAAAAAACACCCAGATTGCAGATTCATTGAATGTTATAGGTGAATAACTCTACAAGTGTGCAGCTAAACTCTTTGTGTGCACAGGTACACTCCTGTAATGTGCAAACACTCGATCTGAAATTCTCGTATGCATTTGTGAGCTGGAGGAGAGGGAATACCAAACAGTAGGTGTTGTGTGATTCCTGCTCAGAGATCATGGCTGTGTGTACAGGCTTTCTTCCAAAGCCTGCAAGATATTTCTTTAGAAAAGGATTTGCATGATACAGTATTCCTTCCAAAATAAGCAGGCAAGGAGGAGAAGTAGTGTGTGTTTGTGTGTGTGTGTGTGTGCGTGTAAGAGCTCCTCCCTTTCTCAAATATATGCCCATACACAAACACACCAGAGCAAATAATGTTGTCCTTAGAGCCAAGCGTAAAGGTTAGATTTTCTCCAACGGGAGGTGTGTATACATTTCTTTGTACCATCTCAGCTCCCCAGATCAGAAGCTATGCATCAACATGAGCTGTATGTGTGCGAGACCCGGCCAGAATTGGGAGCTTAGTATGACCCTCAGTCCAACAACAGAGTATGTTCTAACAGCCTTTTACAAAGGTACAAAGACATCTCCAAGGCCGGAGTGTGTGGTGAGAGAGATCTTTTCTCTTCGGAAGCATTTATATAGCATTCTTCCCAATCTTTCCTATAAGAAGTTCAAGGTGGCGCACCTGATTCTCTCACCTCTGTTTTATCCCCACAACAACTTTGTGAGGTAGGTTAAGCTGAGAAATACTGACTGGTCCAGGAACACCCAATGAGCTTCATGGCTGCATGGGGAATTGAACCCGAGTCTCTGTTGTCCTAGTCCAATACTCTAACCCAGGAGTGGCTAACCTGTGGTCCTCCGGATGTTGTTGGACTCAAACCCTTATCAACCCCAGCCAGGGATAATCAGGGGTGCTGAGAGTTGCAGAACAGCAACATCTGTGTGGCCACAGGTTACATCCCTGCTCTCTCCATCGCACCAAACTGGACCTCAGGAATACACTTCCTGTGTATGCATGGGAGAGACAGACAACAGCTCTTGTGACTGGTCACAACCACACCATACATTCAAAGCACATCTCTCCCCACCCCAAGCATCCTGGGATCTGTTGTTTGCCAAGAGTGCTGGAGATGCTAGCTTAAAAAACTACATTTCCCAGGATTCTTTGGTAGGGGGTGTACTTTAACTGTACAGTTTGGCTGTGACCGGTATGTCTCTGAAACCCATATAAGAGTCTGTGACCCACAAGTCTTCTCCTAAACCCTTCTGCCTAGGAATCGAGAGGGAAACACATCAAGAGGGTTGTGTTTCTGTACAAGAACAACTTCCCCCCTGCCACAGGAGCTGTGTGGGAGAAGGGGTTGGGGGGGAATGCATAAGTCTAGGAAATCTTAGCCCAAAGGCAAGAAATGGAGATGGAAAAAGGGTCTCCCCTGGGAAGGTACATAGGAAGCTGTCTGGTATACTAAGCCAGGCTGTTAGTCCATCAAGCGCTATATTGTCTACAGTGACAGACAGGGAGCCTCCAGAGTTTCCCGGGCTTACCTGGCGACGCTGAGGACTGACCTTCTGCATGCAAAGGATGTTTTCCACTTTTGAGTTGCAAATCCTCCCTGCTGTGACTGTGTATCAGAAAGACCCTTCATAACATTGCTATTATGTTCGATACACCCCCTCAGAGAAGGAGCTATAAGTGGGAGAAATCTCAGAGCAAAGACTGAGTGGGTGGCATGTGTGTGCGATTTCGGGGTACACAGATATGCCTTTGTGTGCACACGTACGTTCCTCAGACAGACACTTCATTTTTTATTTTTTCTTTGCAAGAGCAAAGGCTGCGTGTCAGAGAAACTCTTGCCCTCCACCCCGCTCTGTTCTTTATTTCCTCATGCGACAGAGACACAGAAGAGGCATACTCAGGGCCAGTTCTGACGCAGTGATTTGGAGGAATATATACTGAAAACGTCATGGCAGGATGGAAAATCTACATATGGTTCTGCAGGGATATGTCCTCAAAGTCTTCAGGTTTTGCACTGTGGGCTTAAGAGTTTGCTACTATACCCCAATACATAATCAGTGTTCAAAGGGGAAATATGTTGTATTCTGAGAGAGAGAATGAGAATGAACAAGTTACTCCAGTGGGAGTTACAGTAGGAATAGTGATCGTGGAATCATAGAACTGGAAAAGATCCTTGAGATCATTCAATCCGCACCCTTGTCCAATGCAGGTCTTACTCTAGGACATCTGACTGCATGGGGGGGGGGAGGTAATGATCAGTGATAAGTTTTGAGGGAGACATAAATCAAGTGCTTCTTTCAAAACAGGCCCATTCCTTGTTCATTATCTGCTACATCCAAGTCGGACCTAGACCCAAAGTTCAGAATCATTGGACCTTTCTGTCAGTTTGTTTGTGCTGCTGTTATGACCCCTCAGATTTGGGCTGTGCCTGTGTTTTCTAGGGATGGAAACTGATAAAAGGATCGCTTATTCTTCTGTCTTTCAAATGATCAATCAATTCATGAACTGGTTTACATTTCATTCAGTTTGCATATCCTTAAATCAGGGCTAGGGGCCCTGTTGTTGGACTCCGAGTTCCCATCAGCCTCAGCCAGCATGCCTAATGGTCAGCGATGATGGGAAGTTAAATTCCCCATCTCTGCCCTGAACCTTCAGTATAGCTCAATATAGTTCAAATTGTCTGAGATACCTGCAATTTTAATAAGAAGTAGTTACCACTCTTTGCTAGAAGGGAAACTTCTAAATATTACCTTTTTCATTCCCTTTTCATTTTGCCATTACCAACAGTCGTCCCCACCCCACCCCCAGAACTTGTGAATCTTTAATCCGAGTAGCATTTTGCCTCACTGAATGAAATTTGTTCCCCCCAATTAATCTGGTGAATGTAGCATAGGGCAGTGGTTATAGAGTGCTGGGTTTTGACTGAGGAGAGCTGGGTTCAAAGTCTTGACCAGCTATGAAGCTCACTGTGTGACCTTGGACTGGTCAGATAGCCTCAGCTTCACCAGATTGCTGTGAGAGTAAAATGTAAGCCTCCCCAAGATGTTGGCAGGAGGAAAAATATATTAAAAATGTGATGCTGATTGGAATCAGCTGACGAAAGCTTCCAGACCTAGCATTTTCTTCCCACACTATTCTTCCTTCCTAGAACTTGGGTGACCTCTTTACAGCAAGATCTACCATACAGCTTATATTTTTGTGAGCGAAGCATTCTTCTTTTGTGGGTGGAATATGCACGTATAGCCATTACGTTTGTGTTCAGGTTGTTTAGTGCTGTGGGTCTATTGTAGACGGACTTTATTGATGGGAGAAAGCACTCTAGAGAATAGCTGTCATTAGCTGAGCAGGTGGATTCACTTGAGAAGAAGTGACTGACGTAGAAATTGCTTGTCGTTATGTTGACACATAGTGCAGATTCCCTCTTCTTATGAGCACATGAACCTGCCTCTTACTGAATCAGACCTCTGGTCCATTTGGGCTGGCAGTGACTTTCTATACAGGTCTCACGCAAGGGTCTTTCCTAGCCTTGCTAAAGAAGCTGGGAATTGGATGTAGGCTGTTTTGCATGCGAGAGCCGTGCTCTCCCACTGAACTATGGCCTCTTTCCCCTGCCTAAGGGCATTCTATCACTCTCCATTAAATATAGAACTTCATATTTATCAGTGACACCCTTACCCCCACCCCCCTTTCAGAAATACTAGACATTCAAAGCAGCAGAAGCTAAGATGAAAATCTGCCATGTTTCAAAGCTGAACAGCGTTCTTCAGATCTCACATCTTGCAGGTTCAAATCCAAACTTGGGGTAAAAAAATTGTGCAAATTTAAGTTCAGAGACAGCTTGGCTGAAAAGGCAGAATCCGGCAATTTCACAGAATGGCATCTCAAAGTCCATGGTGCTCTGTACCTTGTCTGTGTTGAATTCCAAGACACAGATTTGGAGAGTCAAATAGAAACCCAGAAGACATAGCCTCTCCAGCATAGGAGTTGCAGTTGCGGCTTCTTGAAAAACTTCAAGTTGTTGTTTTTTTAAAAGGCACATTTAAACTTTTTTTTTTAAGTGGGTAAGATGTGTATCTGTATCTTTTCCTGCAACCGGCTTGAGCAGTGGAGCTTAAATCAAATCCAGCAGCAGATTTGTACATCTACAGAGTCCATGGATAAGCAGTTTTATTTTTTGCTTAAAATGGGAACAGTTTCACGCTAGGGAAGAAAGGTCAAAATGAGTTTACCCTTGGAGGCTTAGGGCATTAAAGGTGTATGTGTGTGTGTGCTTGCAAGCTTCCAAATGTACAGTATGCATTTTATATTTGCAAAAGGCACCCCTGATACTGAAGCATTGGCATGAGGAGCAGTACTGCATACTGTCTCTGTAATGAGCTGGCAAACTGCACAGAAGGTCTTATTGCAGTGGTGGGCAAGAAAATGCCATTAAAAGCTTAGAACTGATGAGAGCAGTAGGAAGACGGCCCAGAGACTGATTTCCTCCTCAGACTGGTGAGCAGGCCCCATGGTGTAGCAGCTACCAGAGCATGGAGAGATAGCTTGTGCATGGCATTTGTATCCACCCTTCCTCTAAGGAGCTGAGGCCAGCACCTCTAATTCACCCCACCACACACACACACAACCACCATTTTGTCCTCACAACAACCCTGTGAGGTAGGCTAGGCTGAGCAAGTGTGTAATTCTCCCAAGTCCATGACTGGAGATTTGAATGTGAGTCCAGTTCAATTTGCTCTAACACCCTGGCTATCTTTTGAAGCAAAGCGGTCCGGAGACGAATGAGAAAGGAACCCAGGGCGGCAAACACTTCTGTGATAAAACAAACACACACACCCCAAATTAAAAATGCAAAAAATATATATATACTTAGAATTGCTTTAAGCATTCTTTAAAAAACAAGAAAGCATCTAGAACGAACTCAAGAGCAGGTATGGCCAAATCATGGGCTTCCTCCAAATGTCAGTGCTACTCAGAGTAGAACTGTTGAAACGAAAGGACCTAAGTGAGTCATGTCCATTAACTTCAGTGGGTCTACTCTGAGTAGGGCAAGCATTGGATACAGCCCTCTGTGTGTGGGCAGGCCTACCAAACAAGAAAATTATGTCTTTAAAAAAGCAACATGTATTACTCAATTCATTTCAAAATGGAGGGCCATAGTTATGCCAAGTTTGCCCCCCCCCCCATTCTCCCCTTGCTCTGAGTGGCAAGTCATGCCCTTGTATGCGCATTATACGTTTATTTCAGAAGGTGGCTTTAGACAAACTGTTACCTTTTAACTCTTCCCCTCCCCCAAATTGCCATTAGGGGACTTGGCCAGGCTCGCAAAGCTATTGCAAAAAATTCCCTACATAGCCCACCCCCACCCCCTTGCAATGCAGAAATCTCAACACACAGCCTCCCATTCAATTTTAAACCGTACTAAGTCCTGCTTAACTTTGCAAATGTGCTAGTAATTTTATTGCTGCACCACTAGGGGGGACATAATTTGCATGAAGTACTTAGGAAAATAATTGCACTCATATTAAGTGTTGCCTGCCTGTGGCCTCATTGTGATCTTGTAAATCCAGTTGGTTCTATGTGCTAGAACTCGGCCCTCCAGATGTTTTGGGACTACAACTCCCATCATCCCTAGCTAAGAGGACCAGTGATCAGAGATGGGAGCTGCAGTCCCAAAACATCTGGAGGGCTGAGTTTGCCTATGCCTGTAGTTGCACATATTATCACACACTCCTTTTGTAGCACCCTGCTTGTGGTTAACGCTTAGCTGGAATGAAATATTCAACGCAGCAATAGAGAAATTAAAATAATAATTTATTTGTCAGACAAATAAATATGAGGCACAGTGGTATATGGTTACCAAGCTCTGGCCTGGCCTCCTGCCATTCTGGCCAGCACTTATATTTCCTTAATCCAGCCCCCTTGCTCCTCCTGTGGCTGCCTCTGTCCAATCAGCCTGGTTGAAATTCCTATTGGCTGTTTGCTAGAACCAATCACAAAAGATACACCCATTTCCTCTTGTCCTTTTATGGGAAACAAAAAGATATATATTCTTCTATCTATAAATGACAAATAAGTAGTAATATATCTTACATGTGTCTCAACAAGGAACCTTAATTACCAGCTCACCTCTCCCTATTGCCCTCCAAAACAAATGGTTTAATCTTAAATTTTTATCTTAAACAGATGTCAAGGATCTTGAGTTCACATCATCATTGAAAGATCTCCTTCTCTTGGAGGTCTTTTAAACAAAGGCCTGACAACCATATGTGTGCTCTAATGATGTTTCCTGCTTGGCGGGGGGGCTGGGCTGGTGGCTGGTGGCCCCTGTGATCTCTTCCAACTATATGAAATAAGAATCTAGCATAAGGATTTAACATTTCTTAGCTTCTAATTCCTTTGCATAATTACATTTAAGCCAATATATTTAATACATAACATAGATAGCTTTTTAGAAGAATAAACCTTTTCAAAGTAAAAAAGGAAGGAACATTTTACAGCCTCAAAATAAGATAGAAAGAAAACCTCTTCTCCAGCCAAGCCAGTTGCCTTTTTCACTGCTCTTGACCTTTCAACCTTAGGAAAATATGGCTCAAGTTTAATGGGAGGCACATGGTTTTATTTTACTATTTACCCACTCTTAATTATGTTTTTCTCTGCTTTTTTATCTTCTGTAATATGTAGGGTCAGTGTAACCTTGGCTCTCAGCCTGTAATTCCCTTTGACTTTGAGAATTGTTTTCTGCTATAAATCAGGGGGCCCCCTTGTCCAGGAGAATAAACATCTTGCCAAGGTTCTTAGGCAGCTGGTCTTCTGCCTGGCATGAACATTTGAAAATCTTTAAGCTCATTTTAAAATACAGGCCCTGATCAAGCCTTAATAAAAATGCAGGCTATGATTAGATGCCTCACTTTCAAAGAGGCGAATGAAGGGAATTGTCACCATAGCTCTGGGATGGATTTTATTTATGTCATATCTTTTCACCCCACCTTTTCCTCTAAGGAGCTCAGGACACTGTGCATGGTCCTTTTTCATTCCTATGATATCTTCACCACAACCCTGTAAGGTAGGTTAAGCTTACAGATAGTGTCTGGCCTAAGAACTCACCAGAGTGGGGATTTGAACCCTGGTTTCCACAGCCCACCGTCTGATGCTCCAGACACCCTGGCATTGAAGACAATTGTGACTATTGCGCAAGACTGTGGGATCCACCAAGAACCTCCCTCAGAAGCTCTGCGCTTGGTACACAGGCAATGCTGTATCACATCGCAGCAGCAGCAGAACCGTGCCGTGCTATTTATGGAAGAAAATAAACCCATGGCATTTGGATCTATCTACTTCAATGGCGTCAGGAGGCACATTGACCTAAGACCTCATGACCATATCCTCTGTTCCCATTACTTCATGCTAACATCAAGGTCAGGTTTCTCCAAAGGGCTGTGCCCCATTTTATTTCTCAGGGCAGATTTCCGCAGGAGTTGGGATGAGCTCTTTAAAACAACAACAAACAACAACAACAACAGCAGCCTCCTCCCCACCCTCAAAAGCAAAACCCTGTGGCATCTGCTATATTAAAATAAAATAATATATTAAAAAAACCCACCACAAAGCACACAGCAGAATTGGCACATTAAATACGCGAATGCTTTTTATTTTATTTTAACCATTTCTCCAGCAATATTACTGTAACTTCCTTAGATGTACCTGTGCCCGGTGCAAGATGAATTTAAAGGACCTGGTTTATGGTCTCCCTTCAATGGCAAAAATTGACAAATCTCCTTGTTTCTGCACAACCACTTGCAGTAAGCGTACCTTACTGTTAATGATAGCAGCACATCTATCACTCTGATCCAGACATGCCTTTCATTATAATAGCCGAAGTGATAGATGAACGCCTTACAAATGGCTTCGGCATAACCATAAAAACGGACACATCTGACGTAATCTATCAGAAATAAAACTTCATCTCCTGGATTTCTTTTTTGGCCTGCCTGGTTTTACAGCTATACTACTCCCTCCCTGCCCCCAACCCTTTCAACACTTGTTGCTTTGAATCAAAGGTTTAAATGGCAACTTGGATGGAAGGGGGGGGGGGGAGAGAGAGATTTACCTAGAAGAAAATCCCAAGGTTTCACAATAATTTATGTGGATAAACCACAGAGCCTAGGGCTTGCCGATCAGAAGGTCGGCAGTTCGAATCCCCCCGACGGGGTGAGTTCCCATTGCTCTGTTCCTGCTCCTGCCAACCTAGCAGTTCAAAAGCACGTCAAAGTGCAAGTAGATAAATAGGTACCGCTCTGGCGGGAAGGTAAATGGCGTTTCCGTGTGCTGCTCTGGTTCACCAGAAGTGGCTTAGTCATGCTGGCCACATGACCCGGAAGCTGTACGCCGGCTCCCTGGGCCAATAAAGCGAGATGAGCACCGCAACCCCAGAGTCAGTCACGACTGGACCTAATGGTCAGGGGCCCCTTTACCTTTTTAAGAAACATCTCTTCATGCTCTAAGTGGATGGGCAGGCAGAGAGGTGGTCCAGCAGCAGATTTTGAAAGACATACTTGATGGCAGCAGAATACTTGAGAACATATGGATCTGACCCATGGGGCACAAGGCTGTAAGATGTTGTCTTCTGTAAGCCCTGCTCAAATGACTGGGAGCTGAGCAAGAGTGAGACCACAGCGCCAGGAAGGCAACTTTTTAAATGGGCTGTTGTGTTCTTCCTTTAAGCCCCTGCTTGTTCTGCAGACATTGGAAGGTGACTTTTTCTCAGCACAGAGCAGTTTATCGCCACAGATCAAATGCCTTTTAACACTCGGTGCAAGGGACAGTTTTAAAAGCTCTTGCAGTTTCCCTTCTCCTCAATGTGCCTTTGCACAGGGATAATTGTCCCTCAGCCTGTGTGCGTCATATGAATGAATGAATGAATGAATGGTAAGGTGGCATTCTGGATTTTTCTGCCTCGGGAGTTCCCTGCTTTCCCCTTTCCTCCTTTGTTAAATAGAAAATGTTTTCTGAATTAGTGAGCAGACATACAACTTGCCTCCTGTTCTGTGCCGTGGTTTCAAGGAAGAATAAAACACAGCTCCCAATAACCAGAGAACTCGGAAATTACCAGTGTAGAACTAAATAAAGGTTAGGTCCAATTAGAGTAATGAGGCTGCAGGTTTTGTTTATTTATTGCACCGAGGTCTGCAGCAAATATGGCCGAGTCCTTAGAACACCTTTCCATTGTGAGCCTGCGGCACGGCATGAGCTGAAGACATATGATGCTGTAACCTGATGAAGCTAAGCAGATTGCTGCCTGGTCAATGCCTCCATGGAAGGCTGCCTGGGAACCTGAGTCAAGCTGCCTGGAGGAGAAGCAGGAAACAAACAGAAGAGAGCAATGAGCAATGTGATGGACCACAGTCTTGTCTTTTGTTGCCAAGAGTTATAAAACACACCTCTCCACATCTGTTGCACCTGAGGTCCTTCGCCTAAAGAGGGTTGCTCCTAGTGAAAGCAAAAGAAAAATGCAGCCCGTAGAAGAGAGCTGGGAAGAAGGCAAATCAGAATCTACTCATCTCTGGGTGATCTGAAGTTGGTCATCAAAGATTCCTGGCTCCCAAATAACCTCCTTCCCCATCTCAAATGATACCTCTGGTGTAGACCACAGTTTAGTCCATTGGGTAGGGTTTATTTCGTAGCTCCCATTGTTATTTTTGACTGAGAAGAGGGAGGTTGTGGGTTTCTGGAGTAGTATTTTGTATATCATGGATACCTCCCCTCCCCTCTTCTCCCTCAAACCTATACTTTATGCAACATTAAAGTCTCACATCGAATATAAATGATATGTATAAAGGACTTTATGATCTGATAATAGACAATGTATGTACTTTTGTAAACCAAGAAAATCTTTAATAAAAACAATTAAAGGAAGAAAGCAAGGGGAGGTGTTACCCAAGAGTGGGGTGTTTTGTGTAGAAAGGTCTGTGAGCTCTGCTTAGACCTAGTGCCAAAGCAAATCCCTGGGCTCTGAGTTCTTTACTTCTAAGTGGATGCCTTCTGTGGCTGGTTCCAGTTGGTGGATCTTGGGGTAATATAACTCTTGCCCCACCTCCGCTATAGAGGGCTTGCTCTGTTGAGAGAGCTTGCAGGAACATTCCAAGGGGATGGAATGTTCAGCCCAAGGGGAACCTTCCACTCTGGTCAACCTTCTGAGGGCCACATGCCAGGGATGGGAGGGGCCAGAGGGCAAAGTGGGTGGAGAAAGGAATGCAAATGTCTCCATTGCACAGTAGGGTCTGGTTTTTTGCGCGCACGTTTCTCTATCCTTCATCTAGGCGAGCAAGAGGCATTAATGTGAGGTTACATTAAAACTAGGCAAAAACAGTTGGAGTGCAAAACAGGGTCAACAAGGCCCAGAGGCCTAGGTTGGGCCTGGGAGGGTTCTGAGGGCCAGATACTGAGGAACGGAGGGCCATATTTGCACCCTGCTGTAGTTCTGCATCCTTGATCTAATGGATTTGTTGTGCTAAGTCTTTGTTGAGTTCTTGGAAAACTCAATTTTCTCTCCTTATAGTTCTCAATGGTTGTAGGAAGTTTGATTTCTCTGACTTGGTCTCTGGGTCACTGCGCATGAAATGAACAGGTGAGCTGCAGTGGGGCTGGCAGAGCAGAGCTTTGGAGCAGATGTTTGGAGCACAACTCAGAGAGTGGGCTAGAAAGCCCCCCCCCCAACGCAGCTTGCTCTGCTGCCCACCCTTTGAAGTAATGCACATTACCAGAGGAGGACGAGAACCTTTGGCCCTCCAGATGTTGCTGATTGGCAACTCCCATCTGCCCCAGCAAGCATGGTCAGTGGGCAGGGATGATGGGAGTTGTAGTTCAGCCACATCCTCTGCATTGCAATGTAAAGACACTCTGATGTCCAGAGTCTAAGGTGACTTAACTGCACCACTGCAGAGCTGCCTTGCTCAGAGTTAGACGATTGGTTCATGTAACCCAGAATTGGCCACTCAACCAGCAGAAATTCCTTATGATCTCAGGTTGAGTTCTTTCTCTGTTCTGCTACCTGAGATGCAAAAGAGGCCAGGGCATCTTTAACAGGGATGTAGAATAGAGGCTTTCAGCAGGAGCGGGTTGCAGGGCAGGCTATAGCTGCCCTTGCACTATGCATTTTAAGCACATGGCTTCCCTCAGAGGATCCTGGGGGAAGAGCTGTAGATCATCTGCCTTGCATGCAGAAGTTCCCAGGTTCACTCCTAAGCATCTATAGCAGGGCTGCCGTATGTCCAGAATTTCTGATTTGTCAGTCGAAAATTGCAATTTCCCTGAAAACTAGGTAAAGTCAGTGCTGCCAGGACTGAGCTAGCTGAACCTATTGTCTGACTCAATATGATTCTTATGGAAACTTTAGTTTGCTAAAGGTGCTGGGAACTGCAGCTCTGTGAGGGGTAAACTATAGTTCCCAGGGTTCTTTTTCACAGGTGCCATGTGCTTTAAACCTATGGTCATATGAAGCCTACACCTGCTGAAATTAAAGGTGCAGGAGCCCTGACTTCTTTTTAATCCAGAGACTTCATTTAACTGGGGATACCATAGAGTAAATTTAGGACCTGCTGAATGTGCAATATTGATCAACCCTCAGACTGCTAAATATGTCCTTATTTAGGATAGCTCAGAGCAAGATTCCTGCTTTGCAGGGGCTGGACTAGATGGCCCCCCTGGTTCCTTCCAACTCTTATTCTCTCTGCTAGGGATTTGAGGGCTTGAACCAACTTGAGCAAACCTACCTGGCAATTTCATACTTCGGAATTGCACAGTTATTTTGGTTTGAGCCCTTGTGCTTCCAGCGTGCGGTATATCTAATGACCTAGTGACGGTCTAATAAGTTTAAACTTAGCATCAATTTAAATCAGCCAGACACAAGAGGAAGCAAGAGGTGAGCTCCCTTAGACATTCATCATATAGAGCACACGGAGACTGGATTTTCATTAGCTGTAAAATTAAACACTGCAAAGCAGCTTCTTCATCCTGACAATTATGGAAACATCAAAAGAGAATGATGCTCGCAAGCGCCTTTCTCCACGCACCGGTTAGGAGGCTCTAGCTAGTTAATATAAGGCAGCAACAAAGAGCTTGCATTCCAGAGCCTCCTTGAGCGTGACCTCCGTGTGGGAGGAGGGAGGAGGACCAGAAGACCATTTTCGTTGTTCCTCCCTTTTTGTGTTCCTGCTAGCTAAAGTTCTGTGAAGGTGAAAGTTTATACAAATACAGAAGCCAGATGAGATCATCACATGTAGGGACTGGTGAACCTGTCCATTTCAGTTTGTCTCAGTTTCTCATTTTTTTCAATCAAGTTTGGTGGTCCATGATGCAACATCCTTGTGAAAATTCACCATCATTTAAGTGTGAATTTATTTTAAAAATTTTCACATTTTTTTCTAATACTGCAATTCATTTTTGTTATTTTGACTAATATGCATTTCATGCACACACAATTTTGCATGCATTATCTAATGTGAGAACGATATTGCAAAATTCAAAACAGTGTAATTTTGAAGAATGAGTGTTTCTGTATTTTTCAGAAAGTGCAGATTAGATAGGTTTGCCTTTAAAATGCCAACTGGATCCAATTTCTCTCCCATCCTTAATACGAATAGAAGATAGATCCTGAATTCAAATAGGTAGCTGCACATAAGCATCTACAATCAAACCATCGTTCCTGGCCTGGGGGAAGTTGCTTTCAAAAACAAGCAAATGTTTGACTCTGGCTTGAGGCAAGCAAGTTCCTGCAGTGAGGAAGTCTGGCTTAAGTTAGATATAACTAGATTTTAAAGATCTGCCACTTGCCTCTGGGAAACGTTTTGTGGTATTTCTCATTTTGAGGTCAGGCGATGCAAAAATGTCAGAGAGAGAGGGCTGAAAAATAGAGTTAAGTGTTTGTAGTAAAAACTTTTGTTTCAGGTCATAAAAGTGGTAGGTTTCAGATAATAAAAACCAGGCTGCATAACAGTTTTCCTTTACAACATTCACAAGCAAAGTTATCGTCATATTTAACTCAATGGACTAGCCAAATTTAACGACCCAATATTATAGATTATCCAGCTACAATAACAATTGTCCTGGAGCTTTTGTGGCTAGATGCAAATAAGGACTTTTAGTAGTCATGCATGAGATGGGATTCCAGCAGATGTAGCTCGCATGACAAGCTACACCTAGGAAAATAAGCAGACTTACACCAAATCAGACCATTGCTCCAGCTAGCTCAGCGTTGTCTACACTGACTGGTGCTCACTCTTCAGGGTTTCCAACAGGGAGTCTCTCTCTGGAACCTGGGAATGTCTGCATGCAGATGTTCCACCTGGGAATGTCTACCACTGAGCTGCAGCCCTTCCCCAAATCTGTGTTGTTTACTTGTTTAGTTGTTTAGCCGTGTCCAACTCTTTGTGACCCCATGGACCAGAGCACGCCAGGCACTCCTGTCTTCCACTGCCTCCCACAGTTTGGTCAGACTCATGTTAGTAGCTTCAAGAACACTGTCCAACCATCTCGTCCTCTGTCGTCCCCTTCTCCTTGCAGCATCAGGGTCTTTTCCAGGGAGTCTTCTCTTCTCATGAGGTGGCCAAAGTATTGGAGCCTTAGCTTCAGGATCTGTCTTTCCAGTGAACACTCAGGGCTGATTTCCTTAAGAATGGATAGGTTTAATCTTGCAGTCCATGGGACTCTCAAGAGTCTCCTCCAGCACCGCAATTCAAAAGCATCAATTCTTCAGCAATCAGTCTTCTTTATGGTCCAGCTTTCACTTCCATACATCACTACTGGGAAAACCCCAAAGCTACCACCTGCTAAAAGGCCTCCTTCTATGCCACTATTATAGGTGAAGGCAGTCTGCTTTTTTTCCTTCTCCATCTGCCTACCTGAGATGGAGTCCACTTCCTGGAGCGAGAGATCTGCTCAGGGTAAAGTTACCCCCAACATGATGAGAGCAAGCTCCCAGACAGGGCTGTCACAATGATGTTCCCATTTGATCTTTCAGTCCTCGGATGCCAGCTGGACAGAAACCATATGAACAAGCAACCTGCCTTGCTCCTCACAGGGGTTTGACGTGCAGAAATCAGCAGGGCCAGCTTTTCGTGGTGTGGAGCTAGAAGTCACCTGGCCCACTAGCTGCAGATCAAATGACTATTAAAGGAATAGCTGCAGGGACCAGTTCAAAAGAGAGCAACCTTATTTAGTACACTGATGAACTGAGAGGCAAGCCAGCCATGCTCTCTCTCTCTCTCTCTCTCTCTCTCTCTCTCTGCATGCAGACATGCACACGCGCGCGCGCGCGCACACACACACACACACACACTGGTCTTTTCTCTTTGTCTTGTCCCACCCCCTCTCTTCTGGCTGTACCACACACCTGGACTCCTCTGCTGTTGGTTGCCAACTGAGCTCCATACTTGTTCCTTTCAGCAGTGGATTGAACTCCAGCAATTATTAGCAGATGGTCATAGAATCTTGGAGTTGGAAGGAACCCCAAGGCTCATCTCATCCAACCCCCTGCAATGCAGGAATCTCAGCTAAATATCCACGACAGATGGCCATCCAACCTCTGCTTAAAAACCTCCAAGGAAGGAGAGTCCACCACCTCTCGTGCGAGTCTGTTCCACGGCCGAACAGCTCTTACTGTCAGAAATATTTTCCGAATGTTTAGTCGGAATCTCCTTTCTTGTTGCTTGGATCCATGGGTTCGAGTCCTGCCCTCCAGAGCAGGAGAAAACATGCATGCTCCCTCCTCCCTGTGACAGCCCTTAAGATATTTGAAAATGGCTGTCGTATCGCCTCTCAGTCTCCTCTTTTCCAGGCTGAACATACCATTATGCTTCCATTACCTGCCATGATTTGTTTGCCTGCCTTCTTTGCTTCCTGGCCTGTTGAGAGAATTAAGGGGAACAAATAGGCAGGGCAGGGCTGTGCCAGTGTGGTGTAGTGGTTAAGAGCGGTAGTCTCGTAATCTGGTGAACCGGGTTTGATTCCCTGCTCCTCCACATGCAACTGCTGGGTGACCTTGGGCCAGTCACACTTCTCTGAAGTCTCTCAGCCCCACTCACCTCACAGAGTGTTTGTTGTGGGGGAGGAAGGGAAAGGAGAATGTTAGCCGCTTTGAGACTCCTTCGGGTAGTGATAAAGCGGGATATCAAATCCAAACTCCTCCTCCTCCTTCTCCTCTTCTTCTTCTTGCTTCAGTGGCACACTGAGGGCTTGTCCACACTTCCGCTTGCCTTGTGTCTAGAAAGCATGAGTCTGGGAGGTTTTCTGCTTGTCCCATGCTTTCTAAGCAAGAGTCCAAGTGGTTTTCCATTTGCCCTGCTGCTTTCTCCTGGCTAGGCTGAAATGGAGCAGTTGGCGCAAGGTCAGTGGACTTTGTAGTTGAATGGGGATTTGAACCAAGGTTTCCTAGGTTCTAATCAAACACTCTAATCCAAGCATAGGCAAACTTCGGCCCTCCAGATGTTTGGGACTACAACTCCCATCATCCCTGACCACTGGTCCTGTTAGCTAGGGATGGTGGGAACTGTAGTCCCAAACATCTGGAGTTTGCCTATGCCTGCTCTAACCCAACCTTCTTCAAGCCTTCAGATGCCATTGGACTCCTACTTCCATCAGCCCTAGTCAACATGGCCAACAGGCAAGGAGTATGGGAGTTGTTGTCCAACAGCATTGGGTGGTCTCCAGACTGAGGAACACAACTCTAAGTGCAACACTGCACTGCCTGTTAACTGTACATGACCAGATCTGGATCATGCCCCAAGTGCATAAAAGGTGAAACCCAGCAGAACAATGGTATGAGAAATGACAAATATAAATGATAATGACTTGATTCCATCACATAACCAGGTCATGTGCTACCATATCGCAAGAGAAGCAAGCTGAGGGAGAGAGAGAAATGAATGAAGGATATATTCATAAAGGATCAAAGTAGGTGCCCAGAAATTAATCAAGAAAATGTAAATATGATGTATCTGGTGGGGCTGCTGAACTATTTGTTTCAGGTCTATTTGAATGGGTATGGAAAGCCTATTTAAAGCACAAGCTTATAGGCTGTTCTTTCCTAAAACCCACTTACCTCCAAAGATTAATTACCATTCTGGGGAAAGGAAACCTTTGTCAAATGGGTTAGTGCTTGCTTTTCTTCTCTTAAGACAGCAGAGGTCCTTGAAACTTTATCTCTGCGAGTTTCTAGCATCCATAGGGAATGTCTCTGGCTTTTTCAGTTCTGAATTGCAAAATATATGCACAAGATCACACAGTACATGCATTTATATGAAACCATATATATATATATATATACTGTTATTCTATGAGCTAATGTTGTGGGTGAAATATTCAGGGATGGCCCCAGATAGGGATAAGGAAGAAAATTGCTGCAGTTAGGATTTGAATCCAAACCTGTCAAATTCACACTTTCTGAGACAAAAACACAACCATTCTTCACAATTCACACTTATCCCAATTTTGCACTACTGTTCTCCAACCCAACAATGTTGAAAGAAAAGCAAGCTTTAGGGGAAAGTGGACAAAACAATGAACATATTGGTTAAACTAGCAAACAAAGCTGCATTATATTAGGAAAGTTTGCTTGGGAAAATGGGTATATTAGTTTGCCCTTTTAAACACTAACACACACACACATTCAGATAAAGTGTTTAGAAAAGCAAAAAAATAGAAAATACAACATGACAAAAAGAGAGGCAGTCATAAGGATATTTCCAGTTACAGATAGGTAGCCGTGTTGGTCTGCCATAGTCAAAACAAAATAAAAAAAAATTTCCTTCCAGTAGCACCTTAAAGACCAACTAAGTTAGTTCTTGGTATGAGCTTTTGTGTGCATGCACACTTCTTCAGATATCTGAAGAAGTGTGCATGTACATGAAAGCTCATACCAAGAACTAACTTAGTTGATCTTTAAGGTGCTACTGGAAGGAATTTTGTATTTTATTTTATAAGGATATTTTGCAGCTTTCATATTTGTTAAGGGTACCATCAAACACCAAATAAATAAATAAAATAATAATAATAATAAGAAGAAGAAGAAGAAGAAGAAGAAGAAGTGTGCCCAAATGCTTTGGGGGGGGGGGAATAATAGGAATCACATATCCCAAACGTCCAGCAAAGCAGGTGGCAGCACACTTCTTTTTGGAGAAATGTGGAGAACTGAATTTAAGATAAGAAAAATGAGAGAGCACCAACACTGGCACATCCTCCATGACCTAGCCCCAAGTGCTGGCACCAGTGGGCACCTACTGATACCCTCCCACCCCCCAGGTGGGTGCCCCCCCCAGCCTTCTTCATCTTTCTTCCTTCTTGTTCACTTATACAAGCAGTGACAAGAGTAAGGAGAAGCAAGAAGCAAACTCCACTTGTCTTGACTTCCTTCTATGCAGTGGTTTGGACTTGGTGCAAGAGAGAGCAGGTGAATAGGCAGTGATGAGGAGGTGGATCCACTTAGGGAGGGATCTGCTTAGGGAGGTGGAGCCACTTAGGGAGGGAGTTCACTGAGGACACCTCACCCAGTGGCCACCCCCTCCCAAAATCTGGAGCTGACAATGCAAGCATTTCTGAAATATAGGTGCAACACCACAGAGGCCCTACTGGACAATACAGTTCTGTTTAACATAGGGGTGGGAAACCTCAGCTCTGTTACTGAATGTGGCCTTCCAGCCCACTCTGTCTGGCCCTTGAACACCCCAGTTTAGGGCTTTTTAGCTTTCATTTTTAAAATTTTTAATGTGTTTTAAGCATAAAGAATGTCACTGATTGCTACCTGCTCCTGCTGCTGATGCCTTGATTGCTTGATTTAGGAGTTTGTTCTTTGTATGATTTAAACTGCTTCTTAAGTTGCCTTGGAAATACAGGTGGATGTTGGTGTAAGGGGGGGGGGGAGAAATATATAGAAAGGAGAAATATTGGATGCCAAGATCCAGGTTTGGGGAAAATACCCTTTGGTGAGAACCCCCGCAGAGATTTACTCTATGGTACTAACGCCTTCATGCATTAATTATATTAAGCATGTTGGTTACATGAGGCTGGCTATCCCATAGTGGACAGGTGGGTTATCAATACTTTAAATAAACAACACAGCCAGACTGCACAGCTTTGCATTTGACATACAGGTGTTTTAACAATTCAAATAGCACCAGAAAATTACCAGGGGAGGGGGGCTTATAATTATTGGCAACACTTCAGGCAAGGAAGGGAACTTTAACTCTTTTCTCCTCAGCTGTGGTTCTGAGGAAAAACCCTCCTTTTGAAGCAGGTATTTGCTTTGGACGTGCCAATGGAAGATTTCCTTCTGATGCAAACACGAGCTTCAGGGTTACTTGGCAAAAGGCTTACATTCTCCGTCCATGCATGCCGTGATCCTTATAATTCTTAGCTGCATCCCAATTGAGGCTATCTGTATTCTTAATCACTCGCACTTCAAACGCAAAGATGCATTTAACATCATATTGAATTCAGCTCCCAGCCTCCAGAAATCTGTGCAAGGGCCCTAGCAATTGTTCCCTTTGTGACAGTTCTAGTTGGAAGCTGTCCCCAGCCTTGATGCCAGCAGAACAGAAGCTGTTTTGGACTGTTGTTTCCCTCCATGGCATTATGTGATCCAAGAAGTGTGCTCCAGGATCGCTTGAGGTACAAATGGGCTTGCCAGTATTTTTTTTAACCAAAAATAAAATCACTCTGTTCCTGTGTGGGCTTATCAACACTTACCTTTCTCCTCCATTCTTTCCAGGCAGGATCCATGCTTAAATAATTACCCTCACCACTTTGCAACCAGGAGGGCAGCGAATGGGATTGTAGTTCAGAGCCTTTGTGTCACGGTCTGGTTCATGAACAGTCGAAGTCCGGGCTGGGGACGTTGGGACCGGGGGCAAGATGGCAGGGTGGGAGCAGGAACGGGAGTCCAGAAGCCAAGAGTCAGGAAGCCAAGAATCCAAGAGTCACACAGCCGGGAGTCAAGAAGCCAAGGAGCAAGGAGTCAAGGAGCCAAATGCAACAAGGCAGGGAACACGTTGCTGTGGCAAAGAGCCAAAGGGAAATGCTGACCTTATATCCCTTCCTGGCTCTTGCCACCAGGTGCTGTGAGTCACCAATTGGCCTCACCTGTGCAGCTGCGCCTTGCCTCTTCAGAACAAACTTAGGAAGGCCCCAGTCCTGCAAAGTCCTACTGGTCTCCAGGCCTGGCTCCTGCACACACACCTGACACTTTGCGGGTACCAGGGGAAGATGCCAAAGGCACCCTTGCGCCCACAGTTGCCTCAATAGTGACCCCGAATTGTAGGGTTGTTGTTAAATGACATTTCCTCTGATTCAGTGGTAAAGATCAGGTTTTCCAGGGGGGAAGCATTGGGACAAGCAGATGAGCCCCAAGAGAGATAAGTGGTGGATGAAGGGGGTTCAGGCTGATCTGGGGTGCGTGGGAAAGGGAGGATACAGATCCATTCAGCAATTCTGGCTGATTTGGGGCAGGAGGGAATGGACACTGCAAAAAGGAAAAGCACCGGCCCAGTTTCAATCAAAATGGAGCGCCGGGCAAGGGGAAAGAGAGTCAAATTGCTTCGTGAAGCAAACTTGTTGCGAAAGCAGGCGGCTCATTTGCAGTTGGCTCACGTCTCAAAGTCAATAGCTTGTCTGTGTCACAATGAAATTTCATTTTTAAAAACAACAGAGGCAGGAGTCTGGGTTAAGTACAATGGAAACATTCCTACCTGTTGCCCAGGAACAATTTCATCCGCTTCTTTGGGAGACAAATGGGGGCAACGGAGAAGAAAAATGGGCCAGTCTGTTGCTCAACAAGCTGCGGCTATTAAACTGTTTGCTTTGCTGTCACCAGCAAAGGGGCTGGTGGGGAATGTCGGAGGTGGCGTGCTTGTTCACACAAGGAAGAAGCAAAACCTCGACTCCTGCATCTTTATCATTTGCCTAGCTGCTAGCACTTTAAGTGCTGTCCAAAGGTACACACAAACACAAACGGAAGAATCGGCTGGGCCAAGAGATGTGTTGCTCTGGCTTTGTGGTATGACTGACACAGTCAAAGCACCCAATTCAGGCACCCCAGGGGATATGGTGGTCAGGCTGCTACCAAGAATTCCTGTGCTACCTTCCAAAAATGGCAGTGCTGCAGGATATTATGAATCAGCAGCACCTAGAGCCTTATTTATTCACCAGTTCTCTTACCCATCCGCTTCTTATGCCTATCAAGGGGGATGAAAGCTGAGTCCTGCTTGTAGCTTCTCTGGTTTGCAATCTGGCAAGCTTAATATGGGGGTTTCTTAGGTCAAGAGAGGATTGTGCGTATCCAAACTGCCCGTCCAATTTCTTTTTTTTTTATTAAACTAGCATTTATTTGTTTTTACATTGAAAATGCAAGTACTGAAAGGAAAATTAGCAAATAAGCAAACAATAATTACACAATTAAAAAAAGATACACCAGATGTATGAGTAAACTTCAAATAACAATGATTTATTTTAAAATCCAGAATGTCAGTCAAACTCTTAACAGTTTCTGCACCCATGTGTGAGCCACATCCAGTACCTAGGGCAGAGGTTTTCAACCTTTGTGAGTCCACGGCTCCCTTGACCAACTGCATTATTTCTGCAGCACCCCTGTGGGGCTCAGGAGCCCAGTTATGCCCCGCCTTCCCTGCAGAGCTGGCAGCCTCTCACCCCTTTTTGAACACCCTCCCTTGTGGAGTGTTCCCTCAGCCTCCTCTCCTCTCCCCTCTCCTTAAGAGTCCTCTGGGCAGCGCATGTCCCTAAGCTGCCTCCCCCACCCAAAAGAGAGGTGCCTTCTCACACTGCCCCACAGGGGCCTGGGAAGCACCCCCTGGCCAGCCCCAGAGGCACCCTTCGCCTGGGGAGCTTGTAGCCAGGGCTGCTGAGACAAACAGCTGTGTAAGCCTTTGGGATGCAGAGACGCAAGAGGGTATCAGAGGAGGGAGGAAAGGGAAAAGGGACAGAGGCCAGTGTTTCCCATGGCACCAACATTCAAGGCACCCCAGGGTGCCACAGCACAGTGGTTGAAAACCACTGACCTGGGGGAACCAAATACATGGCTTTTATAAGAGTGGACATGTGTTGTCTCTGCATCATTTCCCACAATTTGTTTCCCATGGTTTAGAGTAAGATAACCAATGCTGCAACAGAGGACACAGAGTCTTTGTAAACCTCATGCATCTGAATGGAACAGGCTTGCCAATGTTTGGTCTGGAAGGGTGCATTGGTGCTTTTAATAGCTGCGTCTTACTCATGAGAGCAGCAATAATTGCTGTAGCCCTCGCTGCCAACACAACCATTAAAGAGACATGAACAGCCTTCTTTGGGTCTGCTGCTGCCAGGTTTTCCGCAAATGATGCTTACATCAGATTTTCCACTTCCCCACATGTTTAAGCCGAATAATAAAGTGACATTGATTCGAATGAATGCCAGGTTTCCCATCTCTCTCAACCCCCCCCCCCTTTCACTTGCTGCCACGCATAACAATGATTGAAGCGATATATTATGGATTAAAAGCTGTTTTTAGGGCCTTTCCAAATGGCAACAAGCTCCCTGGATTATTATTGTTTATTTTAGGCCTGGCCCTGATCCCATGCAGTCATGCAATACCCTGTCTGGTGTCTCCAAGAGATGGACAGGAACAACGACAGCCTTCCTACAGGAGGGCTATCTGCTCAGTGCTGTTTTGTTTTCTTATAATAGGAGAGAAGTGCTGTTCAGTACGGAAAGACTGTGCAGCCCTTGATGAAAGTTTTAGGAAAGGGAACCAGAGGAAAGAAAGACATGTGCTGTTTGGCCAAGGCATAAATGATTGGTTTGGGGGATCCATGGTGGAGTGGAAGAAACTCTTATATAACTTGTCAACGAGAGGTATTTTCAGAACGTTCAGTTGGTCTTTATGGAAATTCTCTGTCAAGCAGCAGAAACCACTACAGACCTGGAGTTGTACTCAGCTACTGGGTAGATAACAGGCACGCAGGGATCAGCACCATAAACACTTGGGCCCCACCAACTGTCACTGTGCACAAGCTGCCCAAAGTTCCCACAATGCCCTGGAGTGTCACCACATCAGAAGCATTGTGGGAAATGGGAAATGGTGGCTGATAGCTGCCCATACTTCTGCCCCTAGGGAAGTCTGCAGCTGGCCCCCCCCCCCAGTGGACACTTTGCTGAGGGCCCCTCAAATTTCGAGCTGACCCTGACAAAGAGAAATGCAGCTTATCAGGGGAAATAGCAAACATTGCCTTACGCTTTGATGGATCGTGACCCAGGCATTATTTATGGAAAACAAGCGCTCGATTGCAGAGGTGAAATCTGAGTGAGTCAGAGGATTCCGCAGTGCACTTTTGCCTGGTGTAGGTGTGAAAGCACGCAGCTCTCCTTGATTACTTAGCAAATGCTAGAAACCAATATATGCAAATTCATGTGTCTGACGTGAGGTTTGATCATTTTCTTTGTGTGCAAACAACGTTTGTCACATGGGCAAAGCTCACGAAGAGATTTTTTTTTTCCAACTTCTGCTCTCTTTCAAAGGCTGTCAGTTTATTATATAAAAATTAATTATGCTGTGTTTACAATTGCTGAAGGAAGGCCAATAATTTTCCTCCATTACTACCAAATGTCACTGAGTCGGCAGAGGGTATAAAGGTAAAGGTAAAGGTACCCCTGCCTGTACGGGCCAGTCTTGCCAGACTCTAGGGTTGTGCGCTCATCTCACTTAAGAGGCCGGGAGCCAGCGCTGTCCACAGACACTTCCGGGTCACGTGGCCAGCGTGACGAAGCTGCATCTGGCGAGCCAGCACAGCACACGGAACGCCGTTTACCTTCCCGCTGGTAAGCGGTCCCTATTTATCTACTTGCACCCAGGGGTGCTTTCGAACTGCTAGGTTGGCAGGCGCTGGGACCGAACGACGGGAGCGCACCCTGCCGTGGGGATTTGAACCGCTGACCATGCGATCGGCAAGTCCCAGGCGCTGAGGTTTTACCCACAGCGCCACCCGCGTCCCACAGAGGGTACACTGGCTTCTAAATAATGAAAGTATGGGTGCAGGCACGCACATAAAATCCAACAGATTTAGGAAAAGATTTGAGAGGAAGGAAATACCCCCTTTGTGGCATGAATATCTTCCACTGCATTCCAGGCAATTAAGACGAAGTGGTGGGGGTCAGGGGGCAGAGATCAGAGGGATGAGTTTCAGAGAAGCCTTGCAAATTAATAACATTCTCGAAATCAATACAGTTAAACCAACCAGTCCCAAAACGGATATATTCAAGCATAATGCAATGGGATGGATTATCACTAGCAAGTAATCTAATGCCAAAATAACTGCAGCTGAACAAACAAAACAGCAGCCATAAAACAGGGCAGTAAAAGAGGATATTAGCTACATGTATATTAACTGTAAAGTACCTATTACATGAAAAAGCAGGCGCAGGGAGGGGGTTGAGTGGAATAAATGGCTGTTTGGGTAGTGGCTAATCCCATTGTTCCTCCTGGGTGGGATGCAGAGAGAGACCTGTGGTTTTCTGTTCTTTGCACATTTATAATGCCAGTTTATTAGTGCTGAGGATAATTACAAGTCTTGGCCACCGAAATGACAGATGCAGGCGAAGGTATCTGGAAGTGGTTGTATGCCGAACATGTACATGCCAAACTGTTGATTTGAATGCTGAACTGCAGCTGTTTGTGTTTCATTATTTATCGTGTTTGTACCCTTCCTGACCTGCAAAGATTTCAAGGAAACAGACATAGCTTATCCCACTTTATCCTTGCAGCAAGCCTATGAAGTCAGCTGGCTGAGAAATTATGAGATGCCCACTGTTGCTGAGAGCACTTGGTGGTTAGGCAGAGATCTGAATCGAAATTTCTCTGGAAAGTAGATTTCTTCTGGTCCCCGACACTGCATATCAGTTCTTACCAAGCCATGAGTCATATTCTGCATCTTACGCATATGTGAGTAATGCATAGTTGTGCGTGTGTTTGTAAGTCCTGCTTCGTTCAACTGGATTTACTCTCAAGTAAAACAACAACAGAGTCTTGTGTGAATTCTTTTGCATAGAGACTGTCCCATTTCTCCTATACAGAAAGGTATTGCTGGCAGATGATGGCATATATCACTTTGGAAGATGGCGAATGAAACCCCAGATGTTCTGGATGACATAACGTTACCCATAGTATCATGACATTGATGTCCTATAATAGTATTGTCATAAAAGATAGATGTGTGTCTCTTTGTGGTGCATATGCTTGTCTGTCTGTCTCCCTTTCTGTCTCCCTGTCTACTGACCTGCACAACAGGACACTTTATGCACCCAGTCACTACACTAGCATTTGTTTGTTTGTTTGTTTGTTTCATTTATATCCCACCTCTCCACCCAGGAGCTCAAAGTGGCACAAACAGATATCCCCTCTCCCATTTTATTCCTCAAAACAACCCTGTGAGGTAGATTAGGCTGAGAGATTAGG
The DNA here is from genome assembly GCF_951804945.1 of Podarcis cretensis. NCBI lineage: Eukaryota > Metazoa > Chordata > Lepidosauria > Squamata > Lacertidae > Podarcis > Podarcis cretensis. Next base: position 20,386,391 of record NC_137175.1, read on the forward strand.
CTCATAAAATTTGCAGTTGGCACTAAACTGGGAGGGGTAGCCTTGAATCAGGATTCAAGATGACCAGCACAGATTGGAGAACTGGACCAAATCTAACAAAATGAATTTCAACTGGGGCAAATTTGAAAGGTTCTTCTCTTGGGAAGGAAGAACCAGCTACACAAATATAAGATGGGGGGCACCTGGCTTGCCAGTAGTATGTGGGAAAAGGATCTAGGAGTTTTGGTGGACCACAAGCTGAACATGAGTCAACAGTGTGATGCAGAAGCAAAAAACAACAACAAATGCTCTTCTAGGCTGCATCAACAGAAGCATAGTGTCCATATCAAGGAAAGTCATAGTACTACTCTATTCTGCTTTGGTCAGACCACACCTGGAATGCTGTGTCCAGTTCTGGGTGCTATAAGTTAAGAAAGATATTGACAAACTGGAATGTGTGTAGAGGAGGGCAGCCAAGATTATAAAGGCTCTGGAAACCAAGCCTACAAGGAACAGTTGAGATACTTGGGTATGTTTAGCCTGAAAAAGAGAAGACTGAGGGGAGATATGATAGCCATCCTTAAATATCTGAAGGGCTGTCACATGGAAGATGGAACAAGCTTGTTTTCTCCTGCTCTGGAGGGTAGGACCTGAACCATGTTACAAGAAAGGAGATTCCAACTAAACATTTGGGAGAAAAGTTTCTGACAGTAAGAGCTTTTTTGACAGCAGAACAGACTCCCTCAAGAGGTGGTTGGGCACGGAAGACTTCCGGAGGCGGCGCCATCGGTAATGGCGGATACCCTCTGAAACGGAGGGGGAAGCTCCGCAGAAATCGGGTCCACCGCTACAGCGAAGCGGAGGACCCTCAAAAAACCCGCAGGCGGGTGAAGCCTGGGGCCGTGGGGCTCAGCGGGCACGCTTTGCGCCCCCCCGAACTGTCAAAGGAGCCCTGAAAAGAGCTCCGGAGCGGAGCGGGGGTGTAGCGCTGTGCTGGAGCCGATCGCTACTTCTGCGGAGTGAAGCTGCATAGCAGTTACCGGAGAGCGCTGGCCTTTTTCCTGTGAAACATCGGATTAAAACAGCTATCCGTGAGTAAGAATTTGGAATTTGGGAAGATCAAAGTTAAGACCAAGTATTGGACTTTGATTTTGAATTTGAATTTGAACTTGAAACTAGAAACTTGAACTTGAAATTTGAACTTGAAACTAGAAACTTTGATCGGGACTTTGAACTTGAATTTAAATTCGGACCTGAAATCGGCAAAGTGCAAACAGGAAGTCCGCTTTGCCGATCCTGTAAATAGAATAAAAGCAAGGGACAAGGGAACTTTGAACCATTGACTTGTTTTATATAAAGAGCTAAATTTCACTGTCAGAGCAAAAGAACCCCCCCCCCAAGTAGGGAAGGGGGGGACAGAAAATCCACCACTATACTTCTGACACTGATCTGCCGGTCTGTGTTAAATAATTGCAAGGCTACTGTGAAAGCACTGTTTATGGACATTGTAACTTTTGCTGCTGAATGTTTAGAAGGACTGGTAACAACCAAGGGAGCCTCCAAATTTATAACTTTTTTACCCTTTTATTCTTGCAACAAATTGGAAAGATAACTGGGGAGCTGATGAAGTTATTGTTTAACAATCATTGATGAAACAACCTGGTATTCTGCTCCCCTAGAGGAACTTTGTGTTATAGCTGGGGATTTTCCACTGCAGCTGCTATTGTTTATAGCTAAGAAGGAAGCTCGGGAATTGTGTGAGTGACCTTGATTCCTAGAGGCAAGCAATGGAAGAGAAACAACCAGACAAGTTACAGTCTCCAGATAAAGTATCAACAAGAGCAAAAATTAAACAACAGCAGCAGCTGCAGGCACAGCAGCAACTCCTGCATAGAAGAACATCATCAGCAGGACTCTCTGCCCCACAAGCCACAGAAAGGGAAGAATCAAAAGGAACAGGATCGGATTCTGCAACATTAGACAAGATTTTATCGGCTCTGCAAAATTTGACAGCTAAGATTGACCAAAATACTTCAACTATTAAGGACCTGGGGCAAAAAGTAAATGATTTGGGGACGAATGTGAATTCTAACACCCAGGCGATCGACAGACTGGTGCAGGAGTCTAAGGAGACAAAGAAGACAGCGGAGGAAGCCAAAGAGAGGGTATTGGCAGTAGAACAAAAGATACCACCAATAAATAAAAAATTGGATGAATACAAGGTACAGTTCTCTTTGATTGAACTTAAAGAGAAACAGACCAACTTGAGAATCAGATCGGTCCCAGAAACAGAAGAAGGAGACTTGATAGAACTGTTGACATCGGAATTTGAGGAGTGCTGGGACCTGGATCCAGAGAAAGAAGAATTTAAGATAGTGAGTGCTTTTCGATTGGGAAGGGTTAAGAGGAAAAATAGGCCGAGAGACTGCTTGATTGCCCTAAGGACAAAAGAGGAAAGAGATAAAATACTGAGTCTACACTACCAGAAAGCACTCGATATCCAAGGGGTGAGAATTGAGATTTTTAAAGATATCCCGAAATACCTGCTTGACCTTAGAACCAATTACGGAGACTTGGTGGACCTGCTAAAAAGAAACGGAATTTTGTTCAGGTGGGAATTCCCACAAGGCCTCTCGTTCACATTTAAAGGAAAGAAAATTAAGATAAGATCAGAGGAAGATAAAGAGAGTTTTCTGAGAAATTTTGGAGAAGAATTACAAAGAGAGGCCAGAACAAAAGACTCGGAAATATTAGGACTGGGACCACCTGACTTAGGAAGAACTCCCTTGGGACTGGACCAACGGAAAGAGATACCGCCGACAAACCAAGAGCAACTTCTAGGAGCAACCGGTGGAACATCAGAATAACAACAACATGTCTCTGCAGATGTTAACTTGGAATGTTCGAGGTTTGAACTCCCCCAGTAAAAGGAAGAGGATTTTTCATATTCTGAAAAAGGAACAATTGGACCTAATTTGCCTACAAGAAACACATATAACAAGACTCCAAAGGAAATTATTGATAAATAAAAAGTTAGGCCAAGACTTTATTTCATCAGACAAAGTTAAAAAAAGAGGAGTTGTGATCTACGCAAAAGAGAAATTATCACCAAAGTTCCTCCTTAAAGATGAACATGGACGATTTGTCGCAATTGAAATACAATTCCAAGGAGAGAAATTAGTAATAATTGGAGTCTATGCACCTAACGAGGGGAAATCAGAGTTTTATAAGAAACTGCATGAGACGTTAATGGACTTTATAGATCGAAATATCATTTTGATGGGAGATATGAACGGCGTTGTCTCGACATATATGGATAAATCTGAAAGACAAGTAGTCACAAAAGATGGAAGACTACCAAAGACCTTTTTTGAATTGACAGACAATATGGACTTGATTGATATTTGGAGAACTAAAAATCCCCTAGGTAGAGAGGGGACCTTCTTCTCTGAAGCCAATTTGACCTGGACTAGAATAGACCAAATTTGGATTACAAGAGGGATGGCACCCAAGATTCGAAAGGTGGAAATCTGCCCCAAAATCTGCTCCGACCATAACCCAGTGAAGATGGATATGAAACTAACACCCACTGGTTCCTTTAGATGGAGAATGAATGACACCCTGTTTAGAGACTCTGAAATTGTGAAAAAGGCCCAAAAAACATTAAAAGATTACTTTGAGATAAATTTGAAGACTACCGTGGAGAAAAGAGTAATCTGGGATGCAAGTAAAGCTGTAATGAGGGGGTTTTTGATCCAGCAAAATGCTATAAAGAGGAAACTTCAAGAGGAGAAGAAAGAAAAGATTTTAGAGAAAATTAGAGAAGGCGAGAAGAGATTAAGGACTAAACCTAAATCACAGGACATTCTACGAGAAATTAAATTACATCAGGCACAATATTTGAAAATGGTTAACCAGGATATAGAATGGAAAATTAAACAAATGAGACAAAAAACCTTCGAATCGGCCAATAAGTGTGGAAAGCTGCTAGCTTGGCAGCTGAAGAAAAGACAGAAATTAAATACTGTTACCAATCTTGAAGTAAATGGACGAAATATACAAAACCCATGGGAGATTCAAGACTGCTTCCAGAGATACTTTAAACAACTGTATTCACAAGGGCCACAGAATGAGATCAAAATCGAGAAATTTTTGGAAACAAATGGATTACAAAAAATTTCTCAAGAGAATAAATTAATACTGAATGACAAAATTTCTGAACAGGAGGTTGAAGGTGCCATTAAGAACCTGCAACTAGGCAAGTCTCCAGGCCCGGATGGGCTAACCTCCAAATACTACAAAGACATGAAAGATTACTTAATTCAACCTCTAATGGAGGTTGGCAATGAAATTATAGAAGGGAAAAGAGCGCCGGAGTCGTGGAAAGAAGCTTATATCACGCTTATACCGAAAAATGAGATAGAAAAGACACAACTAAAGAACTACCGCCCCATATCCCTACTTAATGTGGATTATAAAATTTTTGCTGATATTTTAGCTAGAAGATTGAAAAAAGTTTTAGCAACAATGATTCATAAAGACCAAGCTGGCTTTCTCCCAGGCAGACAATTGTCAAATAACACGAGAAACTTAATTGACATCTTAGAAAAGCTACAAGTTAATATAAATACAAAAGCTGTTTTAATATTTATTGATGCGGAGAAAGCCTTTGACAATATTTCTTGGAGCTTTATGAGGAAAAATTTGCAAGGGATGGGGGTTGGAGAAAGGTTTGGAAACGGTATAGGCGCGATTTACTCAGAACAGAAGGCGAAATTAATAGTGAATAATGCAGTTACGGAAGAAGTTAAGATAGAGAAAGGGACACGACAAGGCTGCCCAATTTCCCCTTTGCTTTTTATTTCAGTCCTGGAGGTCTTGCTGAATATGATTAGAAGGGACCAACAGATTCAGGGTATACAGGTCGGAGTTAAACACTATAAACTTAAAGCCTATGCAGATGACCTAGTACTGACGTTACAGGAGCCAATCCCTAGTTCTAAAAGAGCACTGGAAATAATACAAGAATTTGGTCGGGTGGCAGGTTTTAAATTGAATAAATCAAAAACTATGGTTTTAGAAAAAAATTTGACAGCAGTAGAGAAGGAAAGGTTTCAGGAAGAAACAGGTTTAATATTGGTGAAAAAAGTGAAATATCTAGGGGTGAACTTGACTTCGAAGAATGTAAATTTATTTAAAGATAATTATGAGAAGTGTTGGTCAGAAGTGAAAAAAGATCTTGAAATTTGGACAAATTTGAAACTTTCCTTACTGGGTAGAATTGCTGTTATCAAAATGAATGTATTGCCAAGAATGTTGTTTTTGTTTCAGACGCTACAAATCATTGACAAAATGGACTGTTTTGAGAAGTGGCAAAAAGAAATCTCTAGATTTGTCTGGCAGGGCAAAAAGCCCAGAATAAAATACAAAATTCTTACTGACGCAAAGGAAAGAGGGGGGTTTGCCCTGCCGGACTTTAAGTTATATTATGAAGCAGCAGCTTTTTGCTGGTTGAAGGATTGGCTACTTCTTGAAAACACGGATATTTTGGATTTGGAAGGATATGATAACGTTTTTGGGTGGCATGCATACTTGTGGTACGGTAAGGCTAAAGTGTACAAGACATTTAAAAACCATATTGTCAGGAAAGCATTGTTTAATGTCTGGATGAAATACAAAGATTTATTGGAAAATAAAACCCCTAGGTGGCTCTCACCTATGGAAGCAAAGGCCTTAAAAAAGCTTAATATGGAATCTAATTGGCCAAAATACTGGGAAATTCTGGAGCAGGAGGGAGATAAAGTGAAATTGCAAAGCTATGAGAAACTTAAGGATAAGGTGCGAGACTGGTTACATCATTTTCAAATAAGAGAGGCCTATCACTCGGACAGGAAAATTGGTTTCCAGGTGGAAAAATCAAAGCTGGAAATAGAATTGTTAGAACCCAATGCTAAGATATTGTCGAGAATGTATAACCTGCTGTTGAAGTGGAATACTGAGGATGAAACGGTAAAATCTGCTATGATAAAATGGGTACAAGACGTTGGTCATAACATTATGTTTGTTGACTGGGAACAGTTGTGGACCACCGGTATGAAATTCACGGCATGTAATGCCTTAAGAGAGAATATTATGAAAATGATATATAGGTGGTACATGACCCCAGTCAAACTTGCAAAAATCTATCATTTGCCCGATAATAAATGTTGGAAATGTAAAGATACTGAGGGGACATTCTTTCACCTTTGGTGGACGTGCCCAAGGATTAAGGCTTTCTGGGAGATGATATATAATGAACTGAAAAAGGTATTTAAGTATACTTTCCTGAAGAAACCAGAGGCCTTTCTTCTGGGCATGGTCGGCCAATTGGTGTCAAAGAAGGACAGAACTTTCTTTATGTACGCTACAGCAGCAGCAAGAATACTCATCGCAAAGTATTGGAAGACACAAGATCTACCCACTCTGGAAGAATGGCAGATGCAAGTAATAGACTATATGGAACTGGCTGAAATGACCGGCAGAATTCGAGATCAAGGAGAAGAGCAGGTGGAAGAGGATTGGAAGAAGTTTAAAGCCTATTTACAAAAACACTGTAAAATCTTTGAATGTTGAGGACATTGAAAAAGAAAAGAAGGGGTTCTAGTGACTGAGTTAATTAAGAGCACAAAGGGAGGGATTAAGAGTCAAAATGAACAAAATTGAGCTTGCTGAACTAATTATTACATAGAATACAAGATCGGGAGGCGGGTGGAAGCAAAGAAAATAAGGTTTTGAAGGTTATAATTGGAAAGTGAGTTTATTTTTATGTCAAAATTTCCTTTTTCTTTTTTCTTTTTTTCGTCTTATTTTTTGTCTATGCTGTTTTCTTTTCTTTTTTGTATAATGTTTGTGAAAAATTTTATTTTGTAATGTTTGTGAAAATATGCTTTTTTTGTTCTTTTTGTGGAAAATGTAATAAAAATTATTTTAAAAAAAAAAAACAAGAGGTGGTTGGGCACGGTAGGCACATGGAGGTAAGTTGTGGGGAGAGACCTTGTTGATTAGCTTAAAATATATGATCCAGCAAAGTATTACGCTGTTCCCATTCTGGGGGGAAATGTAGCTTCTAATTTGACTTAGATGAATGCATGATGTCAAGTATCTGCAAGCCATTGTACCTTTCAGACGTTGACTCCAACTCCCTTACAGTCCCAGCCAGCATGGGCAATGGTCAGGGTCGTTGGCAGTTGGAGCTTCATCTGAAGGGCACATGGCGAGTCCCGCTGATCTATCCTTTGAAGGCAGGTTCTGCGTGGCAATGTTCCATTTGCTTTTATTTGTTTTGTACAATGTGTGTTAATCGAAAGAGGCAGCTCCTCCCTTGCTTCTCATAAGGGGCAATGCTATTTTCCAAACTGAATGACAGCAAGCCCTCTGGAAAAATCAATGCAGCTTAAGGTTGGAGCAGCAAGAGGTCATGATGTAGCAAGAAAACAAATCAGTGTCATAAGATCCCTTTCTTTTTTTTAAAAAAATCGCTAATAAAGATTTGCTGGGTTACTTTGCTCTTTCGTGAACATGTTACCTGAAAATACAGTGGAGACAGTCCTGTCCGTCCACTTTTCACTTCCAGCTCTATTAGCACAATGCCCCAAATCTAAAAACTGGCAGTGAATGTTCAGCAAAGGGCCATATATCATTGGTTGTGCACATGCGTTGAATACCAAAGATTCCAGGTTCAGTCCTTGGCATCTCCACATAGGGCTGGGAAGGACTCTGGTCCAAAGTTTTGGAGAGCTGCTGCCTTTCAGTGCAGAGAAGGCTGAACTAGGTAGATCAACACTGTCAGTCAGCAGGAAACAGTTTCCTGTGTTCCATCATCATCATCATCATCATCATCTCAAACCTTTTCAGTTTGGGTTCAGGCCAAGTTACAGGACTGAGTCAGCCTTGGTCCCCCCTACTGTCCCTCCTCCTTCAGAGAAGGAGGGGACAACGACAATGCAACCCTGTTTATCTTTTGATACCCTGGGATCCTTCTGAGCCGATTTAGTGGGATGTGTCTTGGAGGCCCTGTTTTGCAGTGGTTCAAATCCCATTTCCAGGGTCAGTTTCAGAGATGGGGTGGTTGTCTTTTGGCCCCCTGGTCATTGTGCTATGGGGGTGCCACAAAGCATCAGCTTGTCCCCAGTGCTATTTAGCATCTACAGTGGTACCTTGGTTCCCAAATGGCTTGGCTCCCGAACCTCGCAAACCCACTCTGTGGGTGGGTAATTTCCAAGTCTAGATAATTGTTCAGTTCTGTTATGTACTGAGTTGAATAGGATCCAAAAGGCAGCAATCTGATTGGTCCTAGAACAATAGGATTCAGAATGCAGCAGTCTGATTGGTCCTAGAACAATAGGATTCAGAATGCAGCAGTCTGATTGGTCCTAGAACAATAGGATTCAGAATGCAGCAGTTTGATTGGTCCTAGAACAATAGGATTCAGAATGCAGCAGTCTGATTGGTCCACAGGAGGCACCCAATCAAGCTCCAAGTGGAAGTGAATCTGCATCCTGATTGGCCTACAGGTGAATCTCGGAATTAGGCAATCACATGGGGCCCATTGTGTAAATAATGTATATAAAGCAGACATTCTGGGGGAACTTCCATTCCTCCTCACTACTATGAGCTGAATAAAGAGCATGAAATCCACACTCGACTCTGAGTATATTTCAAGTTCCCTGCTTTGGATGGGGTCATGCTCCCCTTGAAAGAGCAGTTTTGTAGTTGAGGAGGGGGTGCTCTAGGATCCATCTTTTGGATCAGCTGTGACCATTTCTAGACTGGGATAGCCTGACCACTGTCACCGATGTGCTGGTAACCTCCCCTCCAGGCTGGACTAGTGAAATGAGGGGCTGGCCTTGAGGTTGGTCTGGGAGTTGGTGCAAAATGCAACAGCTCAAGGACACACTGGGGCAAGATATTGCCAACACATTTCCCCACTGTTGAAAGAATTGCACTGGCTGCCAGTTTTCAGTTTAAGGTGCTGGTTTTGGTGCATAAAGCCCTGCATGGCTTGGGGCCAGGATACCTGAAAGTTCATCTCACCCTTTATATACCCATTCTTGACATTGTAGCAATCGGGCCTTTAGTGTTGAGACACCTGCCCATTGGAATGCCGTCTGTTTGAACATTAGGCAGCTGCCATCTCTGTTGTCTTCTTGGTGCCTGCAGATGACCTTCCTCTTCCAACAAGTCTTCTAAGTTGATACCTTTCCCACCTGTATTGGGGAATACAGATTTAACTGTTTAAAAAAAGTTTTTTTATTGTTTTATCACTTGCTGCTTGCCACCCTGGGCTCCTTTGGGAGGAAGAGTGGGATATAAATTTAATGAAATAAAATCATCATCATATATAGCTCAGTCGGGCAAAGGATTCTTGCATTCCAGAGGGTTGGACGAGATGACCCTTGGCGTTCCTTCCAACTCTATAATTCTATGATTCTATGATCACCATCATGTTCATCATCATCACCTGACAAGTACTATATCAGGATGCCACTGGGATAACATGGGAACAGTTGGTGCACCACTGCAGCTCTACACATCTAGCATTTATACGGACAGTTCAACCCATCTCTCGTACACTGTCACAAGCTTTTATTGCACAGAGCCAAAGACCACTGCAAAGCTCACATCCTCCAGTCATACCACAAACAGATCATTTACAAAATAAAGTGTGCATGGACAGCATACATAAAAATCCATCATAAACAAAATCCATATTTTCCTGCACATCAAACTTAGCTCAGCTAGAAGTGTTAACAAAATGATTAAAATCCATTAAAATCATTATCAGAATAAATTAAAGAGCATAATTTCCCAACAGCTGCATCACACTGTTGATTCATGTTAAGCTTGTGGTCTACTAAGACCCCTAGATCCTTTTCACATGTACTGTAAGTAATAATAATAATAATAATAAATTTTATTTATATCCCGCCCTCCCCAGCCGAAGCCGGGCTCAGGGCGGCTAACAACACTAAAACAGTATGACATTATAAAACATTATAAAAATGAATTAAAATCAAAATTGATGGCAACCATAAACTAAAGTTTTGTAAAGATTGCCAGAGGAGGGAGTCAGGCTGCGCCTTGACCAAAGGCTAGGTGGAACAGCTTTGTCTTGCAGGCCCTGCGGAAAGATGTCAAGTCCTGCAGGGCCCTTGTCTCTTGTGACAGAGCGTTCCACCAGGTTGGAGCCGCAGCCGAAAAAGCCCTGGCTCTAGTTGAGGCCAGCCTAACCTCTCTGAGGCCTGGGACCCTCAAGGTGTTTTTATTTGAAGATCGTAAGTTCCTCTGTGGGGCATACCAGGAGAGGCGGTCCTGTAGACTTACTGATGGAGAGAACAGGGGGCATCGAGAGTGTTGGGTCCCCGAAAACTTGAAGCTGACTGTTGGGGGGGGGGTTTGGTGCCAACTCAAAACCTCAGTGCTTACCAGAGTCTTGAGTGGCTTATAACCATTTTATGCTCGTGGTACCTGTTGATGGTAAAGTTATATAATTCTACCTTGCCAGTCATTGTTTTAAATCTTCCTTGATTCAGGCGTTTCTTATTGTTTTACATTGTGCAGTCTCATAGTCAGCGTTGCTTGGGAAGTCTAAGAAACCAAAAAAATCTGCAGAGTTTTAAAATCAGTGCAGTTTTTAAAGGTACAGCCTGACATCTTGATTTAAAATGACAGCCAGCAGTATCCAAACAAACACAAAAACCTGCTTCTTGGTCTCAGGAACCAACCATCCCGCAAAAATTTATTATGTTAGGAGTGTCCGAATGCATAAAGAACAGATAAAACAACTTCCCAAAATATAGTAGAAGTTGGTTTGGAGACCCTAATTGGGTCAACATAATAGCCATATAAATGGTTCAAATAAATAAAGAGATATCCTGATTTATCCAACATGGTAGGAATTTCATTTCCAGTTTTGTATTATTGATCTTTATGTTTTTGCATATATCATAGACTCTCTCCTGTTAATCAAGAGGAAATCATGAACATTGATTTAAGGTTGGATTTTGCCCTAAATTTGCAAACCTGATTTGAGTTCAAAATTGGCATCATCTTTGCAAATTTCCTAGTTCAAAATCTACAAAAAAATTTCTTAGCATTCTTTAGATTATAGACTCCTTTTCTATCCCCAGACTCAGAGTCTCCTAACAGGCTCCAGTTGGCTCTCAAGATGGCTTGAAGGACAGCTAAGGCAACAAAACTATAAATACTCCTTGCTTCAGAGGCAAAAGTCAGGCCAACGTGTCATTGCACAGCCAAGTAGCTGGTCAGGCTAATCAGTTCAAGAGTGTATGGGGTCCAGTTTCACAGGGAACTTAAAATCTATTGGCAGGGTGTATTGGCAGTTTAGCACCAATTAGCACGTTAAAATACACTTACTCTCTAAGCCAATTTACTTGCCACTTGAAGTAATTAGCTCCATCTGTCTGACTAGAGTGTTGGATGTGAGCATGGCTGTAAAAAAGAAGAGAGAAAATCAAGATAACAATTTGTGGTTGCTCCATTTGTGAGAGCCAATGTCATCAGCACTTCATGAAAAGAAACACTTCAGGAAATTCTCTAGGTAGTCTAGCATCTATTACAAGTTCCATCAAAGTGTATAATTAGTAGCATGGCCTAGAGAGCTAAATGCAGCCCAGGGAATCAGGAATTTGTCAGGTTTAATCCCAACCTGACATTCAGTTCCCTGGTCTGAAGATTCCCCCGGTGCCTTTTTTGCCTAAAATTAGGAACAGGTTTTCCGTTTTTCTGCAAAGAAATGAAGAACGAATGTTCGCCTATCATTCTATCAAAGCTAAATGTCTCTTAACTTCAGTGATGTCAGAATGAATTCTGAGACATTACCACACTTTCAGCTTAAGGCCGAGACAGGGGAGATCCGTGATTGATCTTTTTTCTTGACTTTAAAAAAGAAAGAAAGAAATGCAGCCTCGGGGGGGGATTGCTGAATTAATTGGAGTAGCCGTGTGTGTGTGTGTGTGTGTGTGTGTGTGTGTGTGTGTGTGTGTGGTTCAACCCTTTCTCTTATGGGCCACTTTTACAGTCAAAGGGTTGCATCCAAAAGTAGTCCTATTCAAAGCAGGCCCATGAAAATTTATGAGCATGACTAACTTAGGTCCATTAATCTCTGCAGGGCAAATATCAGCGCTTGAGGAGAGATCAGCTCTGAATGTGAAAAGGCATGGGGGAAAGTTGGACACCCATTTCCCCCCTTTGTCTCTGCTGTAAACAAATTGGCAGCCTGCAGTGGCTGCATTTAAGGCTCTTTTTAAAATGGGAGGAAATCAGTAACAGATCTCCTTCATAACATGGTTTTGGGGCATAAAATTTCAGCTGCCCTGCTCAGGTTTTTCAGAAATCTTAGCTTTCTGCTCTTTGGTTTCAGAAACTGAATGCCTTAATAGCTCAGTCGCAGGCCATAGAGTGGTGGGCTGCTGCTGAGGCAGTCGTCCGGGGCGCGTTGTTGGGGGGTCGCAAACCAGTCTTGCAGTGCTTTGTGAGGCTGGGATCAGATCAGACTGCAGCCTCACAAAGCAGCTCAGGGAGGGTGGCGTGAGAAGGATGCCTTGTCTGGCAACTCAAGAAGAAAAAGGAAGATAGAATTATCAATAAAATTAAAATTGAAGACAAATGGATTCAAGAACCGAATGAAATTAGTAAAAACTTTACTAGTTTTTTTGGAAATCTATATAAAGAAGGTCCAGAGAATCTAGAAAAAATAATTGATTATTTGGGCAAAAAAACCCTACCAATAATACCTAAGGAAAAAATTGAAATTTTGAACTCGCCAATAACAGCTATGGAGGTGCAACAAGCTATACAAAGATCAAAACTAGGAAAGTCACCGGGCCCAGATGGTCTCCCAACTAATTACTATAAAAAGTTAGAACAATCACTATTTCTTCCCATGAAAGACCTAATGAATAATATTCTGACAAATGGAAAGCTACCGAAAACCTGGATGGACAGTGTTATGTACTGAAGTTCTCACCCTGGGCCAGCAGGGGGATACTGTAGATAGTTTAGGTCCACATATGCAAATAAGGGATTGAAAGTGACGTTCAGTGATTGGATAGTTACAGAAAATGGTTACTGTTGCGTTCTAGTGGAGCTCTATATAAGCAGGCTGGCAGAACCCTTCAGTTCAGTTCTGTTCTGGCCTGTGAATAAACAAGAGCTGTTTGAAGAATCGCTGTGTCGTTTGATATGTTCACCCACAACTTAACAGACAGTTTATTACTCTTATCCATAAACAGGGAACAGATGCCTCAGTTTTGAGGGCTGGGATCGAAGGGTACATGGCATCCTTCTCATGCCACCCTCCCTGAGCCACTTTGCGAGGCTGGGATCTGATCTGATCCTAGTCACCCAAAGCACCCCAGGGCCCTGTGCTGCTTTGCAAGACTGGGATCATTCCAGCCTATGATTGCAGGCCAATGTGATATCTGAATATTTGACTCATGGGTGATGGTGAACAGGGACTTTGAGCCTGTGCTTCTTCCACATATGATGGATTCATATAGAACCAGACACTTGTAGAATTGGAATGGACTCCAAGGGCCCACCTGGCATGACCCCAATGGATCACTGGATCACTGGAATCATTGCTGTTCTTCACCTGATGCAAGTTCCCCTTCTCCATAGTGAAATTGGCTACTCTGCAAGGTTAATGATGCCCACGTCAAGGGCAACGCTAACAAACAGAGGTGCTATGGAGACATTTTCAGCTCTGACCTATGTGCCGTGCCGGCTCTTGTTATTATACAGCAATCACGGGTGACTCTTTTTAAACCAGAGACTCACCTCCTGCGCAGGTGTTCAGGAAACACACAGGAGCAAAGTGGGCATTAAGTATAGCAGTTGCAAGCTAGCAAACAGCCGTTAAGATGTACTGTGAAGTCACCCACCCACCCACCCTCCCCACTCTGTGAACTTCCGCTTCTTATAAAGCAAGCAAAATATTTCCCCCCACTTACTTGTTATCAGCAGAAGGAAGCAGTACTTTGAAGAAAGGGGGAAAAAACACTCGGCACTGTTCCACTCTATTACCCCCTATTAACTTTCTAAACACCCTGGAACCTTTGCATGAAATACCAGGAAAACTAATTAGGGCAATAAAGCATGATGATTTTTGTCAGGCACACTCTGAGAAAGTGAACATAACTTTTCCAACTTCCACTTTATTGTTTTTTATGCGCACACATTAGCAAGTGAGTTCCTTGCTATCCTCTCTGCCAGACTCCATAATGAGAAATTGCTTTGCAGTCAAAAACAGAAGTGCAAGGCTTGAAGACAAAAGGGAGGCAGAAGGAGAAAGGGCGAATGACTGAAATGCAGTGTGGATGAATGAATGAATGAATGAATGAATGAATGAATGAATGAAACTGCCTTACCCAGAGTCAGACCATTGGTCCTTGCCTACATTGATGGGCAGCACCTCTCTAGGGCAGCCTTCCCTAACCCGGTGATAATCTCATATTATTCTGGGCTACAGTTCTCATCATCCCTGTCCATTGGCTGCACTGATGAGAATTGCAGTCTGCAATACATGGAGAATACCTATGGTTACAGGCAGGGATCCTTCCAGGGCTGGATGAAGACCTTCACAGGCCCTAAGCACTTAAAAGAATTTGGTGCCCCCATATAGATCTGCTTCAAAACATAAACATAATAAACTGTAGTTTTTTATTTTTCAAAACGCAACCTACAGTAAGATGGAAAATAATGTTTATTTTTGGTATCCACTAATGCCAGTTTATTCCTTTTCCAGTTGTTTGACCAAAAGGCTGCTGTTTCATTCTGAGTTGTCATTTTATTTAACTTTTGTTTGTTTTCCCTACACCACCTTGTTGTTGTTATTCATGGAACATAGAAATACATCACTAAATCAAATCAACAGAGTGGGTTGTGCTAGGCTACATGGACTAATGGTCTCTGATACCAAATGAAGTACCTTCAATATCCTTACATACAGAGTGACTTCATTTGGCATCAGACTCCAACTCCCAGCATCTCTCACTATTGGCCATGCTGCCTGGGGCTGATGGGAGTTGTAGTCCAAAAGTGCCTGGTGAGTCATTAAGGCATTGGGCAGAATATAGGGGCAGGTTGAAGGCAAATGAATTAAGGTCATGTTGAAACAAAGGCAGTTTATATTCTGCACATCAGCCACAGGGCCCTTGAGAGAAATGCCACAGTCACAATTAACTTGCTCCATTGTAATGGGAATTCTCACTGTAACTGTGTCAGGGCCTTCCAGCACAGGTAGGTTTTCTTCCTCTCTTTTATTGAAATAAACTTACCCCACCTTTCTGCAACAAAGGAACGCAAGGCAGCTGGTGACATCCCGTAAAAGCAGCAGAAAGCAGCAAAATACAACACAATAACATTATAATTCAGTGCTTCTCCATGCACACAACCTTTCAGTCCTGCATATAGAAAATTTGACGCCTTCCTTAAGAGCTCACATATAGAAGAATCACATATAGAAGACTCAAGGTAGGATGCAACTAACACATCCATTCCTCCTCCTGCTGCTGCTCTCCTCTCCCCCTCCTCTCCCCCAGCCTTCCAGAGCAGATTTGGTGATGGTAGGGGAGGCGTGCGAGGGGAGGAGAAGAGGGAAAGTCCCATTGCACAAGTGTAAATCCTTGCACGGATGTTGCTTGCAGACTATCTTCCTACATGCTTTTCTGATTTTGGAGTTTGGGATGGAAATGGAAATTGGAATGAACTGTTGCAGAGATGGGTCTCTTTTGTTTTGCACTGGAATAATAACTTTAAGTGTTCTCAATTAGAGGAACATCTGCTGTTCGATTCTGCTCCATTGATTTGTTTCGGCCATTGGCGATAACAGGACATACGTTTTCTGCTTGGTAGTTTCCTGTTTATTTGTTTTATCCTCATCATCAGCAACAACAGCATTACATGCATCATCTACACTTAGATGTCAGGGATAAGGGTTCGTTCCAATCCTTCCTCAATATACACATTTTTTCTCTCTGAAGACTTTGGCACAACCCTTCCAATTCCAGCGTTCTTCTATAACTAAGTGCAAAAGAAGACACTTTTTTTTCTAGGAAAAGAGGTGCCAGAACTCACCATAAGCCAATGTGGTGTAGTGGTTAAGAGCGGTAGACTCGTAATCTGGTGAACCGGGTTCGATTCCCCGCTCCTCCACATGCAGCTGCTGGGTGACCTTGAGCTAGTCACACTTCTCTGAAGCCTCTCAGCCCCACTTACTTCACAGAGTGTTTGTTGTGGGGGAGGAAGGGAAAGGAGAATGTTAGCTGCTTTGAGACTCCTTCGGGTAGTGATAAAGTGGGATATCAAATCCAAACTACTTCTTCTTCTTCTTCTTCTTCTTCTTCTTCTTCTTCTTCATAAACTCCTCCCTTGCTCTCTTATAGTGGCAATGGCACCCACCTGAGAGGTGCCGGAACTGAGTTCTGGTGAGTTCTGACTGAATAAAAAGCCCTGTACACAACATTCACACGATTTAGCATTTACCATGGTCTCCCCTGTGCCTCATTTCCAAAAGGAAACACAAACCCTGGCTAAGAGCCTGGAGCCCCTGAAATCTTGCGCCGGTCAGAGATGGGGGCAGCATGCAACAGTACAGAACTGTGTAAATTAGGGGATTTTTTTAAAAAAAAAACAAAAACATAATTCCAAACTGATGTGGAAATGTGCAGAACTTAACTTAAGACTGGGAAAGTGAGCAACTGAACTTTCCAGGTTCATCCATCCCTAGAGAAAGGGGGAATAGAAAAGTATTATACTAAAAGGGAAATTATAAAATTATCCCTATCCAAACTCGCTGCATGTAGAGTGCTGACCAGCACTAGGTTATATCCTTCCAATTAAGGATAGCTTCCATAATTGTTATTATTTGTTGATGGTTTTGTAATGTTGGAGGATGTGCATGGGTAGAACCTAACGATTACCTTGTTAAGTTGTTTTTTCTGAGTAAAGCTCCTTTCGTCTCGGTTCTAAGGAAGCCAACTAAGATTAGTTCACATCTTTCAGTTTAATGAAAGTAAACCAATAGAAAGCCCTTCGATAAGCTGTTTGCTCCAGGTTGGAGGAAGCAAAAAGAGAGTGAGAGCCCTCACATCTCCGTTCTCTTGAGCCTTGGATTACATTTTACAGTAAACCTTTCCTCCTCTGGACGTTGTGCAACACTTCTGCGTCACAGATGTGAAACTTTACAGAGCCAAAAACTGTTCTGTTCTGTCAAAACCAAAGTTATATCACAAAGGCCTCCTTTCCCTCCCCCATTCAGTTAAGAGATTTGGGCAGCTCAATTCTGTGCAAGTCAACTCAGAAACAAATGCCAGAGTGTTCAACTGGGTTTTAAAAGCAGATCTTTGCCAGATCAGACTAAAAGTCCATCTGCAATAGTAGCCAACCAAATGCTCTGGAAACTTGCAGATAGGGCAGAAAAGAGGCAGCCCCACACTCTTTCCCTGGATCTACAGCTGCTCTTTGTCCACTGGTAGCTACCAACCCTGCCTCAAAAAACGAGGCCACTTGGAGTCATGCCTCCCCAGCTGATCTCAGTAGCCAAGCAGATACATACGGGATCCATCCACCACTGAAAGGCCTATTCCCTTGCTGCCACTCACTGAACCTCAGAAGACACTTGAAGAAGGACCTCAGAAGATGTCCTTAATATCTGGACAGGTTCATGGGGCAGTAGGTGCTCCTTTGGATCAGGGATGGGAAATTTGTGGCCTGCAGATATCGTTGGGCTCCAACTCTCATCAGCCCCAGCCAGCATAGCCAAAGGTATAGGACATGGGTCAGCAAACTTACCACGCCTCGGGCCAGCGTCTCCAGCGCCAATTGTGCAGCGGGCTGGAGGGCAGGGAAGCGTGTGCCCATACGTGTGCGCACACACTATTTCTGGCGCACTTCCGGGTCGGAGGAGCACCGGAAATAGCTTGTGCGCATGTGCACAGGCCTCCTCCGACCCAGATGTGCACCGGAAATAATGCTTGTGCATGTGCACAAGCTATTTCTGGTGCTCCTCTGACCTGGAAGTGGGCAGCTGTGCAGCGCAGCGCTGGTAAGAGCGGGCAGCGGGTGGCGGGAGTTGCCGCGGGATGGATAAACGAGTCCCTTGAGCCTTATCCAGCCCGCGGGCCTTAGTTTGGGGACCCCTAGTATAGGAGCTGCAGTCAGACAACATCTGGAGGACCACAGATTATCCACCCCCACCTTGCATTCCCAGGTGCCAAACTGTAAATGTTCTTTCATATATGTAATCAGTCCCTGCTCTTCCTTCTCCACCTCCTTATCACTATTTACTCACCCTCCACTCTAAGGTCCCAGGCAGTGCTTTTCCTCCAGAAAAATAGGTGTCAGTACTCACCATGAAGTTGTTACAGTAAACACAACACTTTTTAATAATAAAAAAAAAGAGGTGCCGGCACGGTCAAGCCTTGTTTCCCAAACAGCTTAGTTGCCGAACAAATCTGCTCCTGAATGCTTCAAACCCGGAAGTAAGGGTTCCGGTTTGCAAACACTTTTGGGAAGTCGAACATCTGACGTGGCTTCTACTTGGGTGCAGGAAGCTCCTGCAGCCAATTGGAAGCCACACCTTGGTTTTCGAATGGTTTCGGGAGTCTAATGGACTCCCAGAAAGGATTAAGTTCGAGAACTAAGGTACCACTGTACTGCGTACCCTTGAGTACCCCCTGAAAAAAATGTACTGGTCCCAGGGCGAGTTACAACAATTAAAACACAATGTTAAAAACAATTTAA
Organism: Podarcis cretensis; assembly: GCF_951804945.1. Lineage (NCBI taxonomy): Eukaryota > Metazoa > Chordata > Lepidosauria > Squamata > Lacertidae > Podarcis > Podarcis cretensis. The sequence goes on from NC_137175.1 coordinate 20,405,174, forward strand.
AACAGCTTGCAAGCACATAAGTTAGGTCCTACAAATACATATCGCAGGTGTCAAAAGCCAGAGTAGCAGGCGGGAAATGGCCTCCAGTTGACAAAACTAAGAAACAGTTGAACATTTAAAACAGAACTAGTATTTTCGTTTTGTTTTTATTCTCCTTTTAGGCTGTTGTTGCATTGCAAATAACCGATGTACAGGCAAGCGAAAATGGTAAACAGGCCAATAAAAATGTGGACTAGTACTCTGCTTGTCCTTATTTGCCAGGTTGCTTTAATTTGTCATTTAAACTGGACCTGACGCAGAGGCTGCCTGGAACCTGGCGGAAAATGTAATCTTTGGCTGCTCCTGTTGTGATTAAGCTGGCAAAGCCCGTTGCAATTAGCATTAAGGCTCAAACTGGCAGTCCCCAGAGGAGCCGCAAGCCGGGGAGATCAGAATCTCACAACATCCTCGGCAAATAGTATTGATGGAAGCGTAACAGCTGGACCCGCTAAGTGGCCTTTTCTTACTGTAAAGTACCTAAGTAAAAAACTTAAGAAGGAGAAGAAAGTATTACTCAGCAGCTAATCAGCACAATCTGTAATTAAATGTGCCAGCCTGTAATCAAGTGGGATTACCAGGAGCTTGGCGGACCAGCCCGATCCTATTATCAACCCAACGCACAGTCCAAGTTGCATCGGCACCAGCAATAGGAACTGTCAGTTCCTTTCTTCATAGCAACATGCTCAGAGCTCCGGCAGTTGACTTTGCTTTGGCAGCAGCCCGCGAAAAAAGGCACGTGGCCAAAGTCATGCCATCTTTCCCGACAGGCGTCCTGTTCTCTGAAGGAGACACATACCAATGGCTCAGCGGCTAACCCAAATTCATCCTGACTTACATTTTCTTTCTCCCCTCCCCTTTTCGTTTTTGCAGATGGAAAATGCCTCCAGTTCCTCAGCATTCCTGTCAACCTTATCTGAAGGAGAAGACCTGGTTTTTGGAACCCTCTACACTCTCTTTGGTAAGAGTAGGGATGGGGAGAGGCGTAGCTTTGTGTGAAAACCTGCAAGCTACCAGCAGACCTAGCACAGGGATGTTGCGAGGACCTTGGAGTTTGCTTGAACCAGCGTTATTTTATTGCTTGGAAGTGCTTTGCTGTTTGGCTCTAGTCACGAGATTCCACTACAGCTTCATGTGTCAGGGAAATGCTACCTGAGGCAGGAATCCAAAACTGGAAACCTCTTGGGAATTAAAATCCTGGCACTGGATATAGGTATTATTTTTCATTCAAAGCGAGGATGGGGAAGCTGTATCCCTGCTGCTGGACTCTGACTCCCCATCAACCCCACTGTTGTACCAAGGCTCTTGCCTTAATGTACAAATCACTGAACAACTTGGGGCCAGGATACTTTAAGGGACCGCCTGAGTCCTTATTTCTCAGCTCGATCACAGAGGCCACCCAGAGGAGCGCTATAAGTTGCACCTCACAATACAGAGGTCCAGCTGTTCCAGATCTGAATTCTGCTGCTGCTGCTGCTGCTGCTGTTAACACTTTTAAAAACGCACAAGAGATCCTGTTCACAGATTTCCTTCAGCATATCTAGTTTGGCCCAAACGGAAGGAATGAAAGACTAAGGCTGCATACACAACCATACATTTAAAGCACATTCCACCACCACCCACATCAAATTCTGGGAATTGTAGTCCACCCCTCACTGAGCTACAATTCCTAGCACCCTTAAATAAACTACAATTCCTAGAATTCTTTGGGGGGTGGAGAATGTGCTTTAAATGTATTGGGTCTATGCAGCCATTGACTGTCTCTCTTATCCCAGGGCTTGAGATGCAGCCCCACCTCCTACTCCTTGACTAGAGCCCTATTGGGTGTTCCTTAGATTTCAAGGTAGTGTTGTCTGCTGTACTAAATCAACTCATCTGGCTCATTTCCCAGACTGGGAATACCATATAACACTAGTCCTGAAAAACCTATATTGGCTCCAAGTATGTTTCCAAGCGCACTTCAAAGTGTTGGTGCTGACCTTTAAATCCCTAAACGGCCTCAGCCCAGTATACCCAAAGGAGCGTCTCCACTCCCATTGTTCAGCCCAGACACCAAGGTCCAGCTCCAAGGGCCTTCTGGCAGTTCCCTCACTGTGAGAAGTGAGGTTACAGGGAACCAGGCAGAGGGCCTCCTTGGTAGTGGCGCCCACCCTGTGAAACACCCTCCCACCAGATGTCAAGGAAATAAACAACTATCTGACATTTAGAAGACATCTGAAGGCAGTCCTGTTTAACGTTTGATGTTTTATTGTGTTTTTAATATTCTGTTGGGAGCTGCCCAGAGTGGTTGGGGAAACTCAGCCAGATGGGTGAGGTATAAATTAATAAATTATTATTATTATTATGAAACAACAAGGGGCTGTTAGAAGGATGCTTTGCCAGGTACCATGTACGGTATAGGGTAAATAACCACAAGAAGGGAGAAAAGGGTCTTGAAGTTGTTTGCACCTGGAAATCAGACTGAGCAGACACACAGGACACCTGGTTGCAGTTCCCCCCACTATAGTGAAATGGATTCTATTTCTATTTAAATTATAGTAATTATTTTTAAATTTGCATCCATGCATATAAATGGCAACATTCACATTTTATGCAAATCTGCGCCCCCTTTTGCACTATTCCTGGTTATTCGTTTCCTTTTTAGCGTGTGTGATACGTAAGTGAACACCCTCACCCAGCTTTCACAGACTGTGATCCTGTTCACAGTTCCAAAAGCGGGGTACTTCTACTTCAGCCACTCTCAGCACGGGGCTAACAGCGCGGCACGAGAACAGAAACTCGATACACACGATCCCAGCCATCTGCCTTGCCGGGGACTTGTCTGTTTCAGGCTTCCAAAGGCAGCAGGGGAAATTAATCAGTGTCAGACCTGTCTGGTTCCTGGAGATGCTTAATGATGCACTGAAAAAGGGATCACTGCTGTCAGAGTGAAAGGGGATTGATGGTCCCTTGGCAAAAATAACTTGGAAAATGAAGGGATCAACCTGGGTGTCTTATCAGGCAAGTGCTCTGAGCCCGGAGATGCAGTCAAATCAGTCCCATGCTCTCACGTTCTCACTTTTTATTCCTAAACCAGGAGACTGCAAAATGCGGTGTGGAAAACATTTTACTGCATGAGTCACAAGAATACTTAAGTGTACCAGTGTTCATGAATGTCAACATACTTTCATACAGAACATACTGGAAGAAAATTGCCTCGTACACACTCAGTTGACAGGGGTGCCAACTTGAATAAAATATTGGGGGGGCAGGTAAGCCCTGCCCCACATAATTGATCAGGTAACATGGTGCATGCACAACATTTGAATGGCAATGCCCATCAACTGGGGGGGGTAGCTCCCTCAAATATTTTACCGGGGGGGGGGGGGCAAAAGGAGTTGGCTCCCATGCCCTCTGATCAAGGCTATGCTTATTTCTCATCTTTCAAATAAAATAAAACTCCAACTCCAAATTCTGCAGCTAGCAAAGCTAAATTCTGCAACCTGCATAAAGTATGCAAATTGGATAAATCTGCATAACTTCGTTTATTTTGTCTAATGTGCATGCCTTAAAAAAAACCAAGTCCTATTATGTATAATCTGTTCTGGGAGGAGTAAAGAGCTATATTAGTCCTGGAGCCCCATCTGTAACTACTAGGAATTCTATTCCACTACCTCTTTTAAAAACGAAAGCAGGGGTTCTCCAGAAGCCTAATTACTTAATTCCACTTTCTGCACATTAATCCCATGCATTTCTAATTAAAAAAGAAGAAAATGTGGGTTTGTATGTCAAAACCACGTCCGGGGTCCACATATTAGTGCTGCAACTGGAGGTCATGGCGTGACTCACTGGACCAATTGCCTTCTTTGCTGTGGACCTCCAGGGGCTTGTAGGCTCTGGTGGAAATCAGCACTCCACCAGCACCTCCGATCCTTTGTGTCGGAGGATCCCAGAACTGCATCTAATGCACTTTCAAAACACTTTCCAAAAGTGTCACACAGAAGTGCTCTAAATAACTAGCACTCATTTGCCAGGAATAACTCAGCATCAGTTTTGCATTACGCTGTCAATGCCAAGTTGGAATAAGTCTGTGGCTGCAAGATAGACATGCAGGAAGTTTCTTGAGAACCATTGCCATTTGCTGGAATTCCCCCTCTGGCCACCTCATCACTACCACTGCCCTAAATTATTGCTTTGTCCTTGACCATCAAGCCAAACCTTAGCAATTATCCTGATGTTTTGAGCTGGTCTGGCAATACCCTTGCACTGCCAGTCCATGCTTTCTTGGTGACAAGTTTGTTCTGAAGTCAATCAAAGAAAAGGCAGGCTTCCTCCAGGGAACCTGACCAGATATTATGGTCTGCGTTACAGGAAAAGGGGAACAGCCAACCCTGTCCTGCAAAATCTCGCACGGCACAGAAGCTTGATGGTGCAGGATTGATTGATTGATTGATTTTTGATGGTGATGCCAATTTACTCCTAGCTTGTGGGGTGGGGTTGGAGGGGCAGATAAATGCTATCTCACTAACTGTGCTGCAAGCATGTTGGCAAAGACAGGCCAACCTGCTCAGAATTGTCCATTCACATAATGCATCTCAACTGCGGAAATTTGAATTTTCACTCGATGAGTTTCAGTACTGCTTAAGAATGGCAATCCTTTGGACATGTTTCACTTTTATTTATGTAATAAATTTATATGCTGTTTGGTTGCAAAACAAAAAACCAAAACAAAAAACCCTCAAAACGGTTTACAAAAGATCAAACAGTAAAACTGAGAAAAAAAATCACACCCCTACTATAAACATACAAATGCTAAAACAGATTACAATTACCAGAGTTTTCTAAGCACCTGGGTAGGCTTGTCTAAGCAAGATTGTTTGTTGTTGTTGTTGTTGTTTAGCCGTTTAGTCGTGTCCGTGACCCTATGGACCAGAGCACGCCAGGCACTCCTGTCTTCCACTGCCTCCCGCAGTTTGGTCAAACTCATGTTTGTAGCTTCAAGAACACTGTCCAACCATCTCGTCCTCTGTCGTCCCCTTCTCCTTGTGCCCTCCATCTTTCCCAACATCAGGGTCTTTTCCAGGGAGTCTTCTCTTCTCATGAGGTGGCCAAAGTATTGGAGCCTCAGCTTCAGGATCTGTCCTTCCAGTGAGCACTCAGGGCTGATTTCCTTAAGCATGGATACGTTTGATTTTCTTGCAGTCCATGGGACTCTCAAGAGTATCCTCCAGCACCATAATCCAAAAGCATCAATTCTTCGGCGATCAGCCTTCTTTATGGTCCAGCTCTCTCTTCCATAGATCACTACTGGGAAAACCATAGCTTTAACTATACGGACCTTTGTTGGCAAGGTGATGTCTCTGCTTTTAAGGATGCTGTCTAGGTTTGTCATTGCTTTTCTCTCAAGAAAAGAAAAGATTGTTTTTAGCAGATGCCAAAAAGAGTACAGTAAAAGTGCTTGATTGGCCTCGATAGGCAGGGAGTTCTGAAGTGTAGGCGCTGCAACACTAAGCAATCGAGTTCTTACAAATGTGGCTTGTAAGGGTTTTGTGTGGCACCTGCAGTAGCACCAATTCCACTGATCAAAGCAGAAAAGTGGGCAGATGGCAGGTAAGGCGACCTTGCAGATGTTCTTAACATGGGTCTCCACAGTGGAAGCTCATGTGCTTTAGGACCTGTGCGGGCAGAGGCGGGGGAGGAGCTGCGAGGAAACAGGTGCTATCAGGGAATAGGGCTAGATGCACAGCCCTGCAGCCCCATGTGACCTCTTGAACATCTGATTAGCGCTCATCACTGGAGGCCAAGAGACACGCCCACCCCATAGCTCAGTGGTAGAGCATCAGTTTTGCATGCAGGAAGTCCCAGGTTCCATCCCCAGCCTCTCCAGTTCAGGCTGGGGAAATTGTTGTTGTTATTTATTTATTAGATCTGTCTACTGCCTTTCATCAAAAGACCTCAGGGTCGCAAGAGAAAAAGACCTCATTGTCGCAAGATAAAAACACGAGATAAAAGCACAAATAAATAGTTAAGGAACGTTGTTGCCTGGCGCCTAAAGATATATAATGAAGGTGCCCGGTGAACCTTCCTGGCGAGAGCATTCCACAAATGGGGAGCCACTCCAGAAAAGGCCCTGTTCTTGTGTTGCCACCGTCTGGACCTGTCTCTGAAACCCTGGATAGCTGCTGGCAGTGAGGTGTAGAGAACACTGAGCAACTTTCAAGGATCCTGTGTTTCTCTAGTCCTCATCAGAACACTGGAGAGAAACTCCCAGATGTTTCGCCTATAGCATACACAGAAGAGCACACGCTCTCTTCTTCCCTTTAACCCCCCCCCCCGTGTTCGCCAGTGACTGTACAGCTTTTTACAAACACAATTGTTATCTCCATGCCGTTTCGTCAGCTCATCCAGGATGATTCGTCAGGTCACGGGGCAGAGGAAAACCTGACTCAGCAATCTTTCTGCACTGCTAATAAAACAGCCTGTAAAATAATATGCGTAATGGATATGGTTAATAAAACGCCATGTAAGGGAGAAAAAGAAAAAAGCTTTGCACTAGAAATCAGGAAGAGGAGTGGAAACAAGGACATATGTTTCATATTCTTTCATGTGATTTACACTCCACACTTGAATGCGTGTCGCTTAGGAACAAGCTGGGGCAGGTGTCGCCAATGTGGCTCATTCCAGATGTTATGGTAAAGGTAAAGGGACCCCTGACCATTAGGTCCAGTCGTGACCGACTCTGGGGTTGCAGCACTCATCTCGCTTTATTGGCCGGCGTACAGCTTCCGGGTCATGTGGCCAGCATGACTAAGCCGCTTCTGGCGAACCAGAGCAGCGCACAGAAATGCCATTTACCTTCCAGCCGGAGCGGTACCTATTTATCTACTTGCACTTTGATGTGCTTTCGAACTGCTAGGTTGGCAGGAGCAGGGACCGAGCAATGGGAGCTCACCCCATCACGGGGATTTGAAATGCCGACCTTCTGATCAGCAAGTCCCAGGCTCTATGGTTTAACCCACAGCGCCACCCATGTTCCAGATGTTGCTGGACTCCAAATCTCATCATCCTTGACCATTGACGGTTAGTAGCTGGTGGGAGCCCGCAAAATATCTGGAGGGCGCCATGTTGGCTACCACCGATCTAGGGCCACAGAGGACTTGGCACAGGAAAACTGGCTATCAAGGCCGTTGTACACCTCCAGCATGTTACTGTTATCATAATATTTAATTTGCAAGCTAATCTATCAAGAAGTCATTCCAATCGCCCATAGCCTGCCCTTGGAGTAATCAGGATCTCTTTGGTGGTTACACAGGAAAACTCTTTTTAAATGAAATTAGCATGACTTAATAGAAAAGGAAAATCCAGGGCATTAAATTTTAATTACCACTGTTGTCTCAACTATGTTCAAACAAAAGAACAGCTTGTCCCTGCAGCCCCCGTTGGATTTTGCATAATCTCCACAATGTTCCTTCTCCTGTTTATTTTGTGCACACAATATATTATTGTAGAAAGCAGATCTATATGTGAGGAAGATTGCCAGGAAGGTCGGGGGGGGGGGAGGCGGACGCGGAGGGGGGGAGGAGAAGGAATTGGACATCACCGCTCTCAAGCTTGTAGGATGAAACTCAGCTGAGAACGGCGTCTCCTGCTTTGCCAGCATGGAGGTCGGGTTCTGCCATTCAAACCACATGGGGCATTATTCTGGCTCAAAATACCCCTATGCATCACTGACATTAACGGGGAGACAATGTGAAAAATGTGCTGCTGGATCCAACCAAAGGTGCATTTAGTGGTCTTACAAATGATATTGAACTGCAACTCTCACCAGCCCCCGCCAGTGTAGCCGTTGATCAGGATTTGGGTAGCTCAGTTGTTTAGAGTTTGGCACTGGTAACACCAAGGTTGCAGGTTCGATTCCCATATGGGACAGCTGCATGTTCCTACATTGCAAGGGGGGCTGTACTAGATGATCCTGAGGGTCAGTTCCAACTCTACAATTCTATGGTTCAATGATCTAGTTCAGTACCCTGCTCCCACAGTGGTTGGGGAAAAGCTGCCCTAAATAATACTAGTAGCAGCAGCAATGGTAACAAGGTAAAGGTAAAGGGACCCCTGACCATTAGATCCAGTTGTGGCTGACTCTGGGGTTGCGGCGCTCATCTCGCTTTATTGGCCAAGGGAGCTGGCGTACAGCTTCTGGGTCATGTGGCCAGCATGACCAAGCCACTTCTGGCGAACTAGAGCAGTGCATGGAAACGCCGTTTACCTTCCCGCCGGAGCGGTACCTATTTATCTACTTGCACTTTGACGTGCTTTAGAACTGCTAAGTTGGCAGGAGCAGGGACCGTCGTGGGGATTCGAACCGCCGACCTTCTGATTGGCAAGTCCTAGGCTCTGTGGTTTAACCCACAGTGCCACCCGCATCCCTATAATGGTAACAAATAAGTAGCATATTACAGTAACATGTAGAACGAATGTGCAGACTGGGTATTGTAACTCAACTAGGTATTTGCGAGTGGATGTCGCTATGACACACCTTTGTCCCATTCTTTCTCCAGCCATTCACTGACTGGACGTGGGATTTAGTACGGCTCACTCTTTTCTTTTCCCACAGGTGTAGTCTCTCTCTTTGGAAACTCTCTCCTGCTGCTGGTAGCTTATCGGAAGAGAGCCGTCCTCAAACCTGCCGAATTCTTCATCGTGAACCTTGCCATCAGCGATGTGGGCATGACCGCAACCCTCTTCCCTCTGGCCACGCCGTCCTTCTTTGCACACAGGTAGCTTGCTTTGCTCATTTGCTCATGTTGTTGGGTTCGACTCTTCCGTTTTGAAAGCTCAGAGCAGCTAATGGCTTCCTAAGAACACAGGCATACCATAAGCTAGGCCCGGTACTGAGTCTGGCTCAGTCTTGTCCATACCAATTGACAGCAGTTGCTCCTAATATGTGACGTCAGGGATTGAACCTGTGACTTTCTGCGTGTGAAGCAGAGTCTGTACCACTGAGCTACAGCCCTTCCTCTCCAAGCAACGATCAGGTTCCTCTTTGGCTTATCTTGAGCGATGATGTTGCATCAGGGCCAAACTACATTTGGCATGAGAGCTCCATGTTTGAAGCTCCCGGCATCTTTTTCATTCTTGAAAAGCAGGTGCATAGCTGTCAAGTGTCCCTTATTTGAAGGGACAGTCCCCTATTCCAGCGCCATGTCCTGCTGCTGTCCCTTATTGATGGATGTCCCTTAAATGATGTCCCTTAAATTTCAAAGGAAGCAGCTCCTCTCCCTCCCTGCTGGCCAGGGAGGAGGGAGGCTCCAACTGTGTTGCTCACCCAATAAGAAGTCTAAGAACGACTGGGGGGTGGAGCTTGCATGCCTTATGTGTGGCTAGTTAATGCAAGCTGAGGGGTTTTTTGAATGATGGACGCCATTTTGTTGCACGTGCTGCTGCAAACTTTGCAGTGCAAAGCCAGGCTGGGGAGCCATCTTAAGTTGAGGTTGCATAGGCCTTGTGGTGCATGTGATTCAGATTCTATTCAGTTGAACCTCTGGTTACAAAGTTGGTTGGACAGTGTTCTCGAAGCTACCAGCATGAGTTTGACCAGACTGCAGGAGGACAGGAAGACTGGAGTGCCTGGAACAGGTGAGGCTGCAGGTCCCTTATTTTGGCTGTTGGTCCCTTATTTTCAAATCTGTAAGTTGACAGTTATGAGCAGGTGGGGGCAATTTGGGTAGGTGCTGTAGGGCATAAAAGGGGGTTAGCTATCTCCCCCCCCCATTTGCATTTCCTACCCCAAAAGTACTATCAACCACAAAATGAAAAAGGTATGGATTTCAGTTCTTAAGCCTGCATATTTTCCCCTCTGCAGTTGATAAGCAACTTTGGGAAGGCTGGATTTTGAAGTAGGACAATGCTGTAGAGCCAAAGTCCAAACTGGACCCTTCTGGAGTTTTTGTGGCATAGTTTGACCCACTTTCCACTCTTTGGAATGGTTCGTAAGACCACTCTGCTAACAACTGGATCCAACTGTACATTTCTTGAATCTAAATGGGTCATCTGAACCATCTGCCATGTTTAAGAAAGTTCAGCTCTGACCCCACCACTGCTTGAACACCACCACACCTAGAAATTTTCTGCATTTTGGAACTTTCTAATGACAAGAGGTGTTTGGTTTTTGCTTGTTGTGCTTAGGAAGTGCTGCGCAAAATCCAGCCAAAATTCAGAAAAGCTGCATCCTGGCCATCTTGGCTTTCATTCTGAAGTAAAACCAAATTTCTAATCCTTGTGGGTAAAACTGCATGGACGATCCATGGCTCATGTCAGAGGACTGGGGGTGGTGTTCTGCTGCCTTGGCACCATAGCTCATTCCTGCTCTCCCTGCCCAGCAGAAACAGATTGCTGGCAGGATCAATCCTAACCAAGTCTACTCAGAAGTAGGCCCTACTGAATTTGAGACGACTTACTCTCAGATAACCCGGGTTCAAATTAAATCACGCAAAAGCAGTATATATCTGCAAATCTGTTCCGTTTGCATAATTAGTGTGGGGTCCGTGTTGCAAAGATGCAATTATGATGTCCTTTTATTGATTCTATGTTTTCAAAATTACAAGAAAAGAACAAGTGACTGTATGTTGAACACTGATTTTACACAGGTTGCGGAATTCAACTTTTCCTGTTGCGGGATGGCTGGATGGATATCTCATGGAGCACACGTGGTTCTGTGATTAGGATGCTTTTTTATCATTGTTATTGGCCGCTGTGCAAAGTCCTGCTTGGACCAGTGATGCTCAAGCATCTCTTTCTGTGACTGGGTTGCCTGGGACACAAGGCCTTGTGGGAAAATCATTTATTTCCCCTAGTTATCTCTCCCTTCCAGGTGGCTATTCAACCATGCTATGTGCACTTTCTATGCCTTTTGTGGAGTTCTCTTTGGCCTGTGCAGTCTTACCAGCCTGACAGCCCTGAGTACCGTTTGCTGTATGAAAGTCTGTTATCCGGCGTATGGTAGGTGCTGGGGTCCACAACGTAAACATCCTCCCTCTTGCTGAGCATCTCTGTCTCTGTTCTGTTCCTCTCTCTCCTCTCCTCCCTCCCCACCCCAGGGCTTGGCAACTCTTTCACAGGGTTAGGAAAGTCGTGAATCTCTTAGCAACATCCCTCCTAGGAGAACTGTCCATTAGGGAGCCTATTCATCAAAGGTTTGAAATTGCAGTAATTAGCACACAAAAAATAATACAGCAGCTACCCATTTTCCCCTTTTCATTTGCATATGTAGATTAATCACCAGCCTGTCTGCTATTTTGTGTCCAACTTCTAAGTCCTAAGATATATGATTGTGGAGGGAAACAACTTATTTTTCACCGCTGCCAGTCATGGGGGCATATTATTATTTGTCTCCTTCCTGCACTCAGACAATTCAGAACCTTTTGGTACATCAGTAAAGGAGGACATGAATGCTCATGATGGTGAAAGAGGCAAATAAAAATTGCTCACGCAAATTAGCATTTTGATGACAGAATCGCATAATCTGAAAGCATAAAGCAGGGTTGGCTAATCCTTTTCAGCCCAAGAGGGGCATTCAAGGTTGAATTGGTAGAAAGAGTCTCCCATGGTGAGAGACTTGGAGAAGAAGTAGGTTCTCAGGTGGCCGGTGGGAGGGTCTACTTCGCTCTGTGTGGATAAGTGATAGGATATACATAATATAAATATGATAAAGGGCCTTATAGTTACCGTATTTTTTGCTGTATAAGACTCACTTTTTCCCTCCTAAAAAGTAAGGGGAAATGTGTGTGCGCCTTATGGAGTGAATGCAGGCTGCGCAGCTATCCCAGAAGCCAGAACAGCAAGAGGGATCACTGCTTTCGCCGCGCAGTGATCCCTCTTGCTGTTCTAGCTTCTGGGATTCAGAATATTTTTTTTTCTTGTTTTCCTCCTCCAAAAACTAGGTGCGTCTTGTGGTGTGGTGCGTCTTAATACGGTATCTTCTTTCTCTCCTTTTTGGTGTTCTTTTTTTCTTTTTATTCGTCTTGTTCTGTAGACTGGGGTGGAATCTACACACATAAAAAAAAAGTTCTGAAAATGCTTTTTTAAAAGCATATTTAAAAATACATTGAATTTTCCATAAGGCTCCCCATCGCCATCTAGTGTAACATTGTATATTGTGCTTAAAACACACTTCAAATGTTTTAATTGCAGCTGTATGCAATTGGTGTTTGTAGCAAAGGTGGCCTTCGAACATGTATAACACTCAATGCAAATCCATACACACCCCGACAGCACATGCAGAAACACAACTCTCTCTCTCTTATCTCTTAATTAAATTTGTGTATCGTCCTATACTCTTAGATCTCAGGACGGTTCACAACATAAAATTACTATCTTTCTTCTTCCTTGGCGATCACTCGTAGCCGAGTAAGATTGTCTTCCATTAACACGGTTTTAACAGTGAGTCCGTAAGTGACTGTGGAGGCCAATTCTGGATCCACAAGTCCTTCCACAGTGGGGACATTGGTTCCCAAGCAGGAGCTGATCACGGTGTGGATTTGCCAAGCGTGCCTTCCTCTTAGCAAGTTTCTCCCTTGCGTTCTGAGTTCAAGTGTCTTCAAAGCCCATGACACCTTTGGTAAAGGCTGTTCTCCAACTGGAGCACTTGCAGGCCAGTGTTTCCCAGTTGTCAGTGTTTATAGTACTACATTTTTTAAGATTTGCCTTGAGACAGTCTTTAAACCTCTTTTGTTGACCACCAGCATTACACTTCACATTTTTAAATTCGGAATAGAGTACAGTGGTGCCTCACAAGACGAAAATAATCCGTTCCACGAGTCTCATCGTCTAGCAGTTTTTTCGTCTTGCGAAGCATCCCTATTAGCGGCTTAGCGGCTTAGCGCTATTAGCGGCTTAGCGGCTATTAGCGGCTTAGCGGCTTAGCAGCTATTAGCGGCTTAGCGGCTTAGAAAAAGGGGGGGAAGGGAAAAAAGTCGCAAGTCTCGCAAGACGTTTTCGTCTTGCGAAGCAAGCCCATAGGGAAATTCGTCTTGCGAAGCGCCTCTAAAAATGGAAAACCCTTTCGTCTAGCGGGTTTTTCGTCTTGCGAAGCATTCGTCTTGCGGGGCACCACTGTAGTTGCTTTGGAAGACGATCATCAGGCATTCGCACAACATGACCAGTACACACACACACATAACAGAATACATAATAAAAACATAAACAAAGACAGCCCAATAATTTCCCCGCTTCCACAACACATTTTAAAAGGGGATCAGATGTCAATCAGCCCAAGGCCTGGTTAAAGAGAAACATATCTGTCCAGCATCTAAAGATGCATAGTGAAGGCACCAGGCAAGCTTCCCTGGGGAGAGCATTCCACAAACAGGAAGCCACTGTAGAAAAGACCCGTTCCCGTGTTGCCACCCTCTGGACCTCTCATGGAGGGCTTCAGATGATGGTCTCAGGGTCCAAGTGGGCTCTTATGAAGAGAGGCAGTCCTTGAGGTTTTGCGGTCCTGCGCTGTTTAAGGCTTTATAGGTCAAAACCCAAACCTGGGCCTGGAAACTCATTGGTAGCAAGTGCCGGTGGGACTGGATCAGTGTAATATGCACATAAATGCTGCTATGGCCTAACTAGGGATGGGAGAAGAATTAGATTCAGTTCTTGTTTAAAGGTGAACTTGATGTAATCCACACTTTCCAAAACAGTACAAGAACCAAGATACAGGCTTTCTTTGAAATTTGCACTTCTCCAAATTTTCCAGTGCAGTTCTCCAGCCAAGCAATGTGTGCAGAAATGTGTATACTAGCATAAAGTGTGCATATAAATGCCTATATTGGTGAAATCAGCATGCGGATGTGCATTATATGGGGGGAAACTGCTTGCAGAAATGTGTAAAATAAGAAGTGAAATTGACAGGTCCGTCCATCCCTAAACCCAGCCAAGAAGTGCATTTTCTCTCTCAGCAAGCAAAAGAAAAAAAGAAAAAGCTTCCTTTTGGGCAGTGTGGGATTATTCTAGCCCTTAGCTCAGCTCTCCCCAACCTGGAGCTCATCAGATTTTTTTAGACTACATGTCCCATCATCCCTTGCCATTGGCCCTATTGGTCTGGGGTTGTTGGGAGTTATAGTCCAAAACATCTGGAGGGCACCAGGCTAGGTAAGACTGCCTTGCTTTTTATTCATTTACAGTGGTACCTTAGTTTACAAATTTAATCCATTCCAGAAGTCCGTTCTTAAACCAAAGCATTCTTAAACGAAGGTGTGTTTTCCTATAGCAGCGAGGGACTCAATTTACAAATGGAACACACTCAACAGGAAGTGAAACATGTTCTTATTCCAAGGCAAAGTTCACAAACCAAAACACCTACTTCCGGGTTTGCAGTGTTCTTCAACCAAGTTGTTCACAAACTAAGCTGTTCTTAAACCAAGGTACCACTGTATTTGTTGGCAGTATCTGTGTGCCACCATGTAAGCTTTGGGTACTGAACAACAAACAAGATATAAAATGTAAATATAAATCAGGCCTTTCCTTAGCTCTGTTTCATCTGACAACCAGTAAAATGTGTGTGTGTGTGTGTGTGTGTGTGTGTGTGGCTGTAGGACATTTGTTGTCGTGCCACTCCATGCCCACTTTGTGTGAACGAAATTTAGCACGACCTGCTTGTATTTCGGTCAAAAACTCACAGTTTGGTAATTCAACAGGTACTGCAGTGTGAAAGGAACATTAGAAAACTGCAGAGAAGCAGTAGCCTCATAATCAGGAAAACTAATGCAATGTTCTCTACGTCTGAATGCACCCCATGAAAGCAGAATAAATCCACAGCTAATGCACTGTTATTATTTTGTCACGAGCGCATGGCAGAATGCGCCGGCAACATCACAACAGTCTGAAGGGGCCCAGAGATTGCAGCGCAAGGGATCAGTAGCAGCACCTTCTTTCTCCTCCCAGCTCCTCCCAGCTCCTACAAACATGTGGCCTGTTTCCTCTTCCAACCCAGATTCTCTCCAAAAAGCTGAAATCCAGCCACATCCAATATGCTATTAGAGATGCTAAATGCTTTTACTGACAGCTCTGTTCGCAGAGGAAATAGGAAGGCCATACAAAAGATGGCGCATGTTACTGCCATTCCATACTCTCCACCATTCCTCAGGCGAAAACATGGACATTTCTCACTCCTCGCAACTGACCCTCCTTAAACCCCATTTTTTTGTCGTCATCCCGGCACTGCAGAGCATTTCCAATCAGAAAAGGGGTGATTGCCACCAAAACTACACAGCACATGCACTCTCTACTGACCTGAAAAAACCCCATAATCCTCCTTTTATTTTATTCTTCAATAGATTTACAAAAAGAAAAACACGTACCAATAAATAAATTTTAGAACAGGGCAAGATTTGACGTAGACACACAAACAATAAAAATAAATATCTCAAGACTCCTTGCGCTCCACTCTGCTCCTCCTTTCTTCCTGCCCAGGGTGGTCCTGCCTTCTGCCTGCCCCTCATCACGTGGGGCAGGGCCTTGGCGGTGGTGGCCTCTCTTCCTCCTTGCCTGCTCTCCAGCAGCCATTGCAAGCTGCCCAAGGGAGGAGCTTGTGGCAGTGGCAGCCATGGAGAGGCAACGGGATGCGCCTTTGCAGCCACTGCTGTCGTCCTCCTTCCCCAGCTCAACAGTGGGGGCACTGGCGGAGGAAATAAGGACCTTCTGGGATCAAATCAGAACCTGGGGTGGCTTTCGTAATTCCGGGACTGTCCCTTGAAAATCAGGACACTTGGAGGGTATGCCATTTATAGATCCCCCCCCTCCCCACTATACATTGAGGCACATGGGCTTTGTGTGCAGCCAACACAGAGCTCAAGGGACATCTCTTCTTAGTTGGACAGATTACTGGAGAAGGTGGAAGAAAGATAAAGGCTACCTTTAGCTACTAAGCTTCAGCCAACAAGCAGCTCTGCCTCCCCTCTGCGATTACGGCTTCTGTTTTCCCAAGGACTATGGAACACAGTTCCACCGCCTCACAATCTTATCTTTCCTCTAATGCACTACTGCATTTCCCCACTAGGAAACGACTAATCTCAGCATATCTGCCTGGTTTCAAAGAAATGTTAGCCTTGCATATGTCTGAAGGTTGTTGTTGTTTTTTAAAAATTAAGCCTTTAGAAGATCAGAGAGTTTAGGATTTAAGCAAGGGAGCGCTCAGAAAAATCCAGCTTGCCTAGCACAAAGTGCCTTTTAGAGGAGGGGAATTCTGATAAGACAAACATTTTATTTTACATTAAAAAAAAATAATAAGTTGCCCTTCTGTCACTTTGCATCTCAGCAGGCAAAATCTTTCTCCACGTTTTTGTTTTTTTTTAAAAAAAGTGTTTTTACCAAATGTACAAATGGAACTTCGATGCCAAACATGAGCAGTAAAAATGATTGAAAGTAAAACAATATAAAATATATGGACCGCTTTTATGTCCCTTGGCTAGCGTCTTCACCCCAGTATAATTTCCAGCCTATTCCTTTGCTATATTTACCATATTTTTCACCCTATAGGACGCACTTTTTCCCCTCCAAAAATGAAGGGGAAATGAGTGTGCGTCCTATGGGGCGAATGCAGGCTTTCGCTGAAGCCTGGAGAGCGAGAGGGGTCGGTGCGCACCGACTCCTCTCTCTCTCCAGGCTTCGTGCACCTCTCCGCAAGCAGCGGGAGCCCAGCGCTGGGCTCCCGCTGCTTGCGGAGAGTTGCCTGCATGCTGAAGCCTGCGTGCGCTGAGCTCAGCACGTCCAGGCTTTGCGGACCTCTCAGCAAGCAGCGGGAGCGCTCCCACGGCTTGCAGAGAGCTGCCTGTTTAGGGGCTGGGGTCAGGGGAAGCTTGAGCTGGGGGAGGAAATAATTTCCCCCCCTTTATTTCCCCTCAAAAAAAACTAGGTGTGCCTTATGGGACGGTGCATCCTATAGGGCGAAAAATACGGTAACTTCTACTCTTTACTACTAGTTGCTCAGTTTGGAAGCCTTACCAATTTCCTGCAGGTAATTTATTACAACTTAAGCTTTCACTTTGTCCAATGCTGCATCTCATGAAGAATGGAACAGCTGGATTAACACTGTTTCTAGATACACCTCTGCATGGGGCCTTGTATGGCAAGGGGATTTTCCTCACCACAGCAGCATTCATCAAATGCCCACTTGTCCTGTTCAGTGCCTGCGGTAAAGGTAAAGGTAAAGGTAAAGGTAAAGGTAAAGGTAAAGGTAAAGGTAAAGGGACAGGGACCCCTGACCATTAGGTCCAGTCGTGACCAACTCTGGGGTTGCGGCACTCATCTCGCTTTATTGGCTGAGGGAGCCGGCGTACAGCATGTGGCCAGCATGACTAAGCCGCTTCTGGCAAACCAGAGCAGCACACGAAAATGCCGTTTACCTTCCCGCCGGAGTGGTACCTATTTATCTACTTGCACTTTGACGTGCTTTCAAACTGCTAGATTGGCAGGAGCAGGGACCGAGCAACGGGAGCTCACCCCGTCGTGGGGATTCAAACCGCTGACCTTCTGATCAGCAAGTCCTAGCCTCTGGGTTTAACCCACAGTGCCACCCGCATCCCTTCACTGCCTGCGGAGGTATCTCCAAACTACTGTTACCAGGTTCATTTGGGTTTCCCTTTGGGGAAACATAACAAACTGGCCTAAAACCAATATAGCAGGGATGGGGAACCTGTGGCCCTCCAGATGTGGTTGGAACCCAGCTCCAATGAACCCCTGGCAGCACATCCAATGGCCAGGGATGATGGGAATTGAAGTCCACCAGCAATATAGGATTGTAGTGTGCACACACACACATTACACAAGTGTGTAGTATATATTAAGTGTGTATGTATTAGAGATGTGGAAGGGGATTTGGTTTTGTTTGCGTTTTAATTAGAAACCCAAGTATTCTAATTTCAAGCCAATGCACCAACCAAAACACAACTCTCCTTAGAAATTCGCTAAATTTCTCCTAATTTTGCAAAGCAGTATGCCAGCCAATCAATGCGTATGCAAATGCACATACAGTCATACCTCGGGTTGAATATGCTTCAGGTTGAGTGTTTTTGGGTTGTGCTCTGTGGCGACCCGGAAGTAACGGATTTTGCTGCTCACGCATGCGCAGACGCTCAAAATGACGTCACGCGCATGCGCGGAAGCAGACGCGCAGACATGGGCTGCGTTCGCTTCAGGATGCGAACGGGGCTCCGGAATGGGTCCTGTTCGCATCCAGAGGTACCACTGTATCAGGAGAAAGTGTACAGAAAGATGCATACGTTAGTGGAAAATAATGTATCAGTTTTATGTGTACTAGGGGGAAGTTGCTTGCAAAAATGTGTATATTACTCAGAACTGCATATAAAAATGTGTGGGAGGGATTCAACTTTGTTCCAAGGCAGTTGTTCCATCGGAGCAACTATTCCGCCTTGTCCAAAGGAACCATCTCCCTTCTCCACATCTGCCCTGTGTGCTGTTCTGGAGCTTCTCCTGACACCCCTCAAGCCTATTTCAGGGGCTGCACACGGGGATAGAGAGTCCTGTTGCCCACATGGAAGTCCTTGTCCAGGGCTCCGCTGATAGGACTCGTTAACTGAAGCCTGTCCTGTGTTTCAGGAGGGGAAATGGCACTGAAATGATGATGAAGTTTCACAAGTTGCTGCTGAACTGTGGAGAACTGCATTGAGGAGAGTGTGTGTCTTGTTCATGCACACGTGGCTGTACTAGAACATTGTTTTCCATTCCACCTTCATCCCATGCATTCCACCCCATGTAACACTGGTGTTTGCAGCGCTGTTTCTCTTCCACTGCAGTTCATCTTCCACCAAAAGCGATGTCCTTCGGCTCGCTGGTTGGCAAAACGACGTGACCTGCGTATTTTTCACATAATTCGTGGCGTAAAATATGCAATTACGTTGTTGTTGCGTTATTCCACCCCGTTCATTCCAGTGCAAAGGAAATGCAATGCAAACAAAGCAAGGGGGGGGGTAACATAATCAATTGCATAACATTTGCAGACTGAAAGCAGCAGCAAGTAACAATCACATTCATGGGATTGCTTTCTGCTCCAGACATGGGATGAATAAGTGGTAGGTAGGTAGGCAGGTAGGTAGATTGATGGTAGATAGATGATAGATAGATAGATAGATGATAGATAGATGATAGATAGATAGATAGATAGATAGATAGATAGATAGATGATAGATAGATAGATGATAGATAGATAGATAGATAGATAGATAGATAGATAGATGATAGATAGATAGATAGATGATAGACAGATGATTGATGATGATAGATAGATAGATAGATAGATAGATAGATAGATGATAGATAGATAGATAGATAGATAGATAGATAGATGATAGATAGATAGATGATAGATGATAGATAGATAGATAGATAGATAGATAGATAGATAGATGATAGATAGATAGATAGAGATAGATAGATATAGATATAGATGTAGATGTTAGATATAGATATGATATAGATATATAGATATATAGATATATAGATATATAGATATATAGATATATAGATATATAGATATATAGATATAGATAGATAGATAGATAGATATAGATAGATAGATGATAGATATAGATAGATAGATAGCAGCACAGATATGTCTAGATTGTGGAGTGACCAGGAAAAGCTCTCTTTTCCAGCATCTACATACCCTAAAGCTGCTTCTGCTGCTTCTGCTCTAGTGTCAAAGGGAAGCAAATGTGAATTTGATCAATGGGTTGCTGATCTGTCTCCACACGGCAACTTGACTCCAAGTAGTCCATTTACTGCTTCTGATTACGGCACGGATAAAAAGCATGTCTGAAGGAAGGGCAGATGTTTCCTTGTTAACAAGGGCAGCGTCAATATGGTGTGCATTGCTTTGTGAGGCAGGCGCTGATGTGTCTGTATGATCGCTCATCTCGAAGCAAATGGGAGTTACTCTTGCATACTGAGAGGATAATACAGCCCTCACATCTGAAGCTTTCTATCAGACCTGACATTAAAGGTAATGTGTTGAAAGGGCTTCTGAAAATATTTGCCAGTGCAGCTCTGCATGTGCGTGTAAATATGCAGTTTCGTGCTCAAAGGGCTATTTGTCAGGCTGTTTGCTGCGGCTTTTCTGCGGGAAAAATGGGGAAGGAGGGAGGGCACAAATGCAAATACTGGTGCCCCCACCCCACCCCGCTCTATTTTCTCCCAGCAGTTCTTTGGAAAAGGTCATTCAGAGCCAACATAAATCTCAGGGCTTCAAATGTAAATCTTTTTCCCTCAGCAGAACGTTCGTTATCATTTCCCCGAGATCAATTCTCCGAGAAACAAAAACGGAAAATAATAGTTATTTCAAATAATGGCCCTAACTGAGAATGGGAAGGGGGGAACAACTCCTAAGCGGATAGGGCTGCTAACACCTCTCCCCCCCCCCCCCGCAACCCAAATAATCCTTGATAACTAAGAATAGTCATATAATAGCCATAAAGGTGAAGGTAAAGGGACCCCTGACCATTAGGTCCAGTCATGACTGACTCTGGGGTTGCGGCGCTCATCTCACTTTATTGGCTGAGGGAGCCGGCATACAGCTTCCGTGTCATGTGGCCAGCATGACTAAGCCACTTCTGGCAAACTAGAGCAGCACACGGAAACACCGTTTACCTTCCTGCCGGAGCGGTACCTATTTATCTACTTGCCCTTTGACGTACTTTCGAACTGCTAGGTTGGCAGGAGCAGGGACCGAGCAACGGGAGCCCACCCCATCGTGGGGATTCGAACCGCCGACCTTCTGATCGGCAAGTCCTAGGCTCTGTGGTTTAACCCACAGCACCACCTGCATCCCATAGTAGTCATAGGTAAAGGTAAAGGTACCCCTGCCCGTACGGGCCAGTCTTGACAGACTCTGGGGTTGTGCGCCCATCTCACTTAAGAGGCCAGGGGCCAGCGCTGTCCGGAGACACTTCCGGGTCACGTGGCCAGCGTGACATCACTGCTCTGGCCAGAGCCAGAGCCAGAGCCGCACACGGAAACGCCGTTTACCTTCCCGCTGGTAAGCGATCCCTATTTATCTACTTGCACCCGGAGGTGCTTTCGAACTGCTAGGTTGGCAGGCACTGGGACCGAGCAGCGGGAGCGCATCCTGCCGCAGGGATTCGAACCGCCGACCTTTCGATCGGCAAGCCCTAGGCGCTGAGGCTTTAACCCACAGCGCCACCTGCGTCCCTTATAGTAGTCATAGTCACTCCCAATAAGGGAGTGGGTGGGTTCTACCAAGAAGTTGGGCACATGACACAAACCACTTCTTGGATGCAAGCAGCCTAATCTCAGTATTTTCTGGGGGGTGGGGAGAGATCTAAATGTGAGTTTGCCCTAAGAACAGGCAATTGGTAGCCAAGGGCTTGGTATGATTCCTAGTGCACCACTGGTTCCAAAAACCTCCCCTTATTATATTCTCTAGGCTAACGTTTGCCAACCTAGTGCATTCCAGATGTTTGGAACACCACTTCACTGCTGTTATGGTGGAAACGATAGTCCAGTATATCTGGTGGACACAAGGTTGGCAAGGCTTGTCCTTGATACTTGGCCTGAGACCTGGTCTGTAGCTTCAGCAGGAGCTGATAGAGGCCCTGAGGTGGTAGAACCTGTAGCATCCTAGAATCATAGAGTTGGAAAAACCCATGAGGGTCGTCTAGGGCAACCCTCTGCAATGCAGGAATCTTTTGCCCAGCAAGGGGCTCGAACCCACAATGCTGAGGTTAAGAGTTTCGTGCTCTACCGAGGGTCAGACTAGAGGCGAGGGGGCCATTTTAAAGCCACCCCACAAAAAAGGCAGCCTGCAAGTTAAAAAAAAAAAAGGCAGATCCGACACTTGAAGAAAAAGTATTTCTCTTAAACTCCTGCTTACTATACTACTGTTCTACTTGCAAGCAAGCAATACACACACAGAGAGAGGAAGCATTTAAAAATGGAATCCCCACCCCAACCCGTAGCCTTAACTAGTACATTCCATTCTTTCCCCCACCTCAAGGAATTCTACCACCTCCTTCCCATCTGTTCAACAGTTTATTTATTCCATTTTCACAACTTTCCCCTAACAGTTAAGTTCCACGTTATATTCTTCTGGGACTGTAATGGAAAACAGTGCAAGTTTTAAACTGTTTCCCCCCCCCCACCCCAAGTTATTATTATTATTATTATTAGAAATTTTAATTGTATTATTACTGATATCCTGAGCTCCTTGGAAGAAGGTGCGGCAAATAAATCCAACAAAAAATAATAAATAAGTGTGGGAGCTCAATCTTGGCCACACCCATCAGAGTCACGCAGCCCATGGAGTATCGGCCAAGGGTGGCCTTGCGTCAAGAAAGTTTAGCCACTGCTGTTCTGCAGGCTGATCTGAACCTCTGCCTAGAGCCTGTGCATGTACAGCCTTATGTGTAGAATTACTGCCCTCCCACATTGCAATGGCTTCCTCCCATATTATAACCACAGGTACTATTTTATAGTCCAAGAATGAACACCTTGGAGGAAGTCAAGTTTGACTGATTTGCCCTTCCTACCTGCAACAATTTGCAAGAACCTTCAAATGACTTCTGAAGCTCACAGGTCTCAACCACTTATGTGTAATACACGAAGTTGCTCTTTAAAAGTTACCCTATTGTTAGCCAGGAAAATAAAAGCGCTGGACCTTAATCTATCGTTGGCTGAGCACCTTCAAGGTCTTCTTTCTCCTTTGTTCTAGAT
The DNA here is from genome assembly GCF_951804945.1 of Podarcis cretensis. Taxonomy (NCBI): domain Eukaryota; kingdom Metazoa; phylum Chordata; class Lepidosauria; order Squamata; family Lacertidae; genus Podarcis; species Podarcis cretensis. The sequence continues at coordinate 20,427,920 of NC_137175.1, forward strand.
AATAAAACCAGTGGCCTTCTTTTGTGACATTTGCTCAACAAAATCAAACTTCTGTAGGGCATGATTCATATACCAACTTTGTTTTCTCTGAATCTTCCCCACCCCCCTAAGATCAAGGATAGCCAAACTTCCAACAATTGCAGGAAGAGCCATAGCAGAGTGTTAGAGGATATGCTTTGCATGCCAAAAATCCCAGGCTCAATCCATGGCTCCTCCAGGTAGGACTGGAAAAGACCGCAGATGACAGCCACTGCCGGTCAGTGTAGATGTGGGGCACCTGTTGCCCTCCAGATGTGTCATGGATTGGTTGGACACAGAGGAATGGTGGAAGGAACCAGTTGGAGAGCTGCCAAGGGAAGAAGGCTCAGAGCCAGGAAGGACGACAATGAGTGGTCAGAGGATGAAGCGGAAGAAGACTGGCAACGTAGGTAGGTGAAGAGGTAACAGGGCTTAGTGAGCAGGGAGATTCTATGTCAGAGGGAAGTCCAGAATCAGGAGAGGAGGGAGGCCAAGAGGCAGAGATAAGTCAGGCTGGTGAAGAAGCCAGGGTGTCCCCCTCCTGCTGCAACAAGCTCCCCTCCGTGCTGGTCTCCCAGAACCAGGAGAGGCATGAAGCAGGAGGAGCAAAGGCTGAGTCTCAGATTGCTTGGGGAAAACCCTAGAGAGGAGGAGACTTAGGCAGCTGTTGGAAGGCAGGGACTTTTAGTCGCCACCCAGTGAACCAATTCTGGCACAAGAGGCTTAACAACAGCCCTGTTTCCATCCATATTTTAGATGGCTAGTTCCATTTGCACTCACCGTGCTTCTGAATTCCAGGCCCCATCTGTACTAAGCATTTAAATCAGTGCCGTGCCACTTTAAACAGTCATGGCTTTCCCCAAAGATCCTTGGGAACTGTAGTTTGTTAAGGGTGCTTAACAAAGGAGGCTCTTAGTCATCTTGCAGAGTGACAGTTACCAGAACGGCTTAACAACCAATCGGCTCCTGGAACTGTGACTCTGGAGAGGGGAGCAGGGGTTTCTTAACAACTCTCAGTTCCCTCAGCAAACTACAAGTCCCAAGGTCCTTTTGGGAAGCCCTGGCTGTTTGAAATGGCATGGTGCTGCTTCAAATGTATAGTGCAGATGGGGGGGGAGCACATTATCTCAGCAGTATCATTTTTGAAAGAACGAAAACCTCCTGTCGAGGAAAGTTGCGAGCAGACGGGCTCTCACTTTCCGTCTCTCTCATTTGTCCTTATAGGCAATAAGTTCTCTCCTGCATGTGCTGGGGCACTGCTATCTTGCGTCTGGGTTTACGCCCTCATCTTTGCAGTGGCCCCTCTGGCCAACTGGGGCAGCTATGGGCCAGAGCCCTACGGGACAGCTTGCTGCATCAAGTGGAAAGTGTCCACCAGAGAAACGAAGTTCTACATCGGGGCCCTCTTTGTCTTCTGCTACATCATCCCTTGCCTCCTGATCCTCATCTCTTACTCCCTCATCCTTTGGACTGTGAAAGTGTCCCGAAGAGCCGTCAGGCAGCATATGTCCCCAAGGACCAAAGCCAACAGCGTCCACACTCTGATCGTTAAGGTAAGAGAACTAGATTGGGAACAAAGGCATAGGTGGGCGCATTATTGTTAGAACCATCACCATGTGTATAAGTGTAACCTTCAGGTTTTTTCCTGACGTCTTAAAACTCCCTCGTGCTGGGGTCGCCAGTGTGACACCAGCCAGCACCTCCTGCAGTGCCTCTGAATGGTCTCAGTATATACCATGTCAAAAATCCACAGGGCATGAGAAACTGCTTTCTCTTTCCAATCAGTGCCTGTTTCTTTTTCTCTCTTTTTTTTGAAATAATTTTTATTTGATTTTACAAATACAAAGTTATAAAAATCCAAACATATATCCATATACAGAGATTACTCCGAATCTCACGACTTCCCCTCACCCCCTCCATGAGGTCCCATTTTGAACATTTGCAACTGCACATTCTTCCATACACTAACTTTTATATCAATCCATACTGTCCATGGTATTTGTTACACTACAAGTGGAATCAAAATCCTGCCAACGTTTCCATCTGCTTACAGTGGTATCCTAAATAACTTGCAAGTTTTTCCCATTCTTTTTTAAAGTTTTTGACCTCTTGGTTCCTGAGTTTTCCAGGCAGTTTTGACAAGCTGATGGACTATGCCGAAATGGCAACCAGTTCCTGTTTCATACCCACCAACAACTTGAGTGCTAAAACCAGGACGCACATCTTCCCGTCTGAGCTCCTGCATGAGTCATGTGACCTGCACAATATGTGCTTTTTCAGGGCTGTGCTCACAAAAATGCATATTTTCGGGAGCTCCATGAGATTGTGGCCCCCCAAAAACGCTTTTCTTCCAGGTGAAATTGCACAAGATTTTGGCACCCAAAATGGCCGCCGTGCTCTCGTGTGAGAAAACAGAATATCCCCCTTTTTTTGCGGGACACTTGCAGGTTATGCTGTTTGTGCTGGCTCAGGCTACATTCACACCAAACATTTTAAAACACCAGCTTCTCCCAAGGAATTCTGGGAGCTGCAGTTTGTTGAGGGTGCTGAGATTTGCTAGGAGAACCCTGTTCTCCACAGAGAAATGCAATCCCCAGAGTGGTTTAAACAATCAAGAATTGCAGCTTTTAGTTGGAGTCCATGCTGTGGCTTTCCAGATCTTGTTGAACTACAGGTCATCCCTGACCATGGACTGAGCTGGCTGGGGCTGATGGGAACTGAAGTCCAACACTTGGAGGTGCTCCAGGTTCACCATCCCTGACCTAGAGTGCATAAACTTCCATATGGGCACATAATGTTCGATGGCAGCCATTTGCTTGCTTCTAAATAGTGCACCTGATTTCCATGGCATCCTCAACACAAGTAGAAATGCAGCCTTTGGTCCTTACTTGTGCCGACAGTTTGTTCTTTCAGAACCCCCTTGGGGACAAAGTATAACGAATCTCCAGCACAGAGTATTATTACTTTTTTCAAAAAAAAAAAAAAGTTTCACCCACACATATTTCCTGTATGCCATATGGTGGCGGGTGGGGAAGCAGGGAAGTGATACATGCTCTGGAGTGAGCAAAAGTAAAATATAACCGGGCTCTTCTATCACACCAGGATGATTTGCTCACTCATGTTGCACGGCTGTCTGTCACGACTTGACAACTTAATTTAACTGTGCATACACCTTACCCTCCTGATTTGCAAGCGTTTTGTCATCGGTAGATTAAGGGCTGCTTATCTGAAAAAGAAGAGGAGCTCCAGGGCTTGTTTATAATCCAGCCGAGTGCACTAACCAATTCACAGGTTCAGTTAATTAACTCATTAATTACAGACTAATGCAATTAATATACACATGCACAGAATATTATTTGCAGGCGCAATGTATAGCTCCTCATCAGAGGTGAGAGAGGTCGGTTTGCTGGCTTGCTTTTCTTTTTTTGCAGGCAGCTGGTGCTATTTGATGGTATCCTGCTTCTAAGGTGAGATAATTAAAAAGCAAACTAGTTTATCATACACGAGGAAGGGTCGTAGCTCAGAGTTGGAACGTCTGCTATGCATGCAGAAATTCAATCCTTGGCTTCTCCAGGCAAGGCTGGGAATGTCCCCTGCCTAAAACCCTGGAGAGACCTTGACAGTCAGTGTAGACAAGTACTGAGCTCCATGGATCAATGGCCTGACTCAGTAAAGGGCAACTTCCTATGTTCCTATTGGACTCACTGGGCTGCTGGGTTCAAGGAGTTGATTTTCAAAATTATGTCCTTTCCTCTGGAAAGATCATGTTCATGGCTTGCCCACATTGGATGGAGGCGACACTTTAAAAAGGAGAAACCCTCACTCCCCTCCTTCATCGTGCTGATACTTGCATAATTCCCTTCCATGATACGGACTGCAGCAGATTAATCTCGCACCAGCACCTCCTTGGGCATATTACCTACCTAAAAACTGAATTAATCTGCATCCTTTCCCCAGGGGAAATGGGGGGGATGCAGTTCTGTGAGGAAGTTTAACATAGAACTCTCAGCACTCTCATCAAACCACAGTTCCTTGAATTCTTCGCGGAAGCTGGGAAAATCCCACTCCTTTAAAACTAAGTGCTCATCTGCACAGGAGTTTAACGTGGATTTGAAGCTGCTTGTGTCTCAAGGTTTGTTGTCGTTGCATCCACATTATGTCCTCATCTAAGCAGGAGTCTGCACTCCCTCCTCTCTGCTTAAATTTTAATTTTCCCAATCTGCAGATAAGCCTCTGTCTGTCTGGACATTATTTGCCCTCGCAATGTGTTCCTTGGTGGGCTGCTTGCTCTATATTTTGCGGAGCTGGGTGAAGTACCCATTTTTGTTTTAAATGGTTTTGTATCTAATATAAGTTTGGAGTGCAGTTCTCTCTCTGTGTGTTGTGAGCTGCAGAGCTTTGTACTGATTCATCGCAATATCTGCAGATCTTCTGGTAACTCCTTACCAACATGGCATGATGCTCCACATGCAGAGCCAGATTAATACATGTGCTGCAAATGGTGTATGAGCATGCAGGAGTCAAATTTGACAGTGGATGAGCCATGGAGTCTTGGCATGGGGGAAAGTGCCTGCAGGCTGTTCTACCATTTTTAAATTAGTTGTTGTTATGTACTGAAGTTCGCACCCTGGGCCAGCAGGGGGATACTGTAGATAGTTTTCACTCAGGTCCACATATGCAAATAAGGGATTGAAAGTGACATTCAGTGATTGGATAGTTACAGAAAGTGTTACAGTTGCGTTGTAGTGGAGCTCTATATAAGCAGGCTGGCTGAACCCTTCAGTTCAGTTCTGTTCTGGCCTGTGAATAAACAAGAGCTGTTTGAAGAATTGCTGTGTCGTCTGATATGTTCACCCACAACTTAACAGTTGTTCTCTCTCTCTTCCAGCTTAGTGTTTCTGTGTGCATTGGATTTCTTGCTGCTTGGACCCCCTATGCTATTGTTGCCATGTGGTCAGCGTTTGGCGACGCCAGCCAGGTGCCCGTCCTGGCCTTTGCCCTCTCTGCTGTGTTTGCCAAGTCTTCGGCAACATACAACCCTCTGGTTTATCTGTTCTTCAAGCCCAACTTCCAGAAGTTCCTTTCCAAGGACTTGTCCCTGTTGCAAGCTGTCTGTGCCGTCTTCTGCTGCAGCCGGCCAAGGGTTATCACCCTCCAGTCCTTCCACACCCGAGATGGCCGGGCTTCCATGAAGTTCTCCACCGCTTTTACCGACCACCGTGGATCCTGCAGGAACTGCACGGACACCTTTGAATGTTTCAGTAACTATCCCCGGTGCTACAGGCTCTCTCCGAAGTCAGACACGACCGCCAAGGCCAAGCCGCTGGCGATCCTGGCAGATGGAACGACTTGCCGGCCAAGTCTGAAGAGAACCGTGCAGGTCATGGTGCTTGTAACAAGGAAGAAGACCGGGATGGGGACTAGGAGTGTGGCTGGGGATGTTCTGCCTTCAAATATTGTCAGAGATCTTATGTGAGCGAGGGTTCGAAGGCAGGGGGAGCCCCCTTTCTGCCTAGACCAATCAGGAATGTTTGGTTGCCATTTCAAAATCCATTTTCTTCTCCATATGTATAGTTGTTTCCAAAGTGTGCTTTGCAGGCTAGGGGATACTGCAAATCTTACACCAGCATTCCTCGTCCCTCTCAGAATTCCTCTCCATTGTTTCTTTAAACAGCTGCAATTTTGTGCCAACAATTTTGCACCTGTTCCCCCCCGCCCCCCAAAAAAAGATCAATAATGCAGAGCCAAAAAAAATTTAAAATCCTGCCTCTTTATAGGTTCCATTTGGCATTTGAGATGTCACAGTGCCACTACAGGCAACTCCCCACTTGCGCAAGATGTCCTTGTGCATAACTGTGCATGCACACAACATCTCTTTGGACTCTGGGGAGGGTTTCCTCATTAGGCAGAGGCACAATGGGGCTTTTGTTGAGGCTGCTCAGCTGACACGCAGCAGTTCAGCTGACCTCACACATCAGCTGTTAGCTGGGGAGGCTGAGCAGCCTCAACAAAGCCCTGCTGTCCCTCTGGCTCCTGTGGAGACCCTCCCCAGAGCCTGAAAAGGACATCTTCTTTGAGCTCTCAGAAGGGTCTCCTCAAAAGCCGCAAGGACTCTCCAGGGGGCTCCCCACAACACACATTTCACTTATGCACCCGGGGCCCCGGAACATAACCCCTGCATAAGTGGGGAGCCGCCTGTTTTGATGTGAGGCATAAATTTGAGTTTTAGTTCCACACCTGTGGAGTCTGCAGCATGCTACAGTTCACTTGCACAGCTAATGTTCAGGTCAATCCAAGCGGTTGCTATTGGAGGCAGGTACAATTAACCGCTCGCATAATTGGACTGTAAAAGATTAATCTGATCGAGCTGTGTCAGCTGCAGCTCAAATGCAGAGGATCAGATCATCAGAGGTGTGCAAGGCCATGCGGATCGGTTGAACATCCGTTCAGCCAACCCATGCCTTCGGAACGGCAGGCAGGTGCAACGGCTCGTACAGTCATGTTGTTCATGTCTACAGTGGTGTCACCGTTAGGTTCTCCTCTGCACCACAGTTCTCCTTTTAAAAATTCATCCTGATCCAGCTGCAGGTGCAGACGCAGCCCGTACTCATCTAATTCCCTACAGCAGGGAACCTGAGGCCCTTCAGATGTTTTGGACTACAACTCCCATCATCCCCTGCCGGCACAGGGGCTGATGGGAGTTGTAGTCCAAAACATCTGAAGGGCCTCTAGTTGATGAAGACTGTCCTGCAACATCTTTCTCTCCCTCTCCCTCTGTTGTTACGCACACTTTCATGGTTAATTTTTTTAAAAAAACAAAAAATTGAAGGAACACAACTCTCTCTAAAGGCATTAGGGTGGGAAGCTAAGAAATCTGAGGTGCTATTCCAACCAACTTCTCACCCTGACTTTTGTGGTCTCCATTCAGTTGTGGAAACACACAGAGAAGGTGCTTCGTTTCCCTCTCTTGCATCTGAGGGGGAATGACGATATTCCTCTACCTCACAGGAGAGGCTTGTTTAGTAGATGAAGCAACCTCATGTTTACAGTGCTTTGTACACGACAGCATTCAGTATTGCTTCATCTGATTTTCCGAGGCCATCAATACTGTAGAACGCAACAAGCGCTTGTGGCCCAGAAATAAAGGCTCGTTCTACATGGAAGAATTATGACCAATGGATATAGTCCACGCCAAAAGAAGGCATAGAAGATACTGGACTCCAAGGACACAGCATCCTTTCTGGCCGGACTGTCGTCTGGGTTTCATGACGAGCTCGCCCAGTGTTTTTGCCGTCGTTTTAACAATAAAAGAAGGCAGGACATTCCCAACAACTGAGGGGTGAGAAAAATCGTTTTCAATGACAAGGCCGTTTGCCCCCCCTCAGTGAGTCAATGAGAGCAATCCCGTCAATTTTAGTCTGGCACAAATGAAGAAACCTAACCTCAAAGGAAAACCACCACAGCTATCAAACTAGCTAGGACTCTTTTGGAAGCAGTCGTTGTGGCAAGAGACTGCTAACAACGTTCTCTCTGGCTAGCGCACGGCAATGCCCTGCTCCTCAGGCTCCATCTGGTGAAAAGGTACAGTTGGGCCAACAGAGATACAGTATTGAGAATCAGATTCTTTTTTACAAAAATAAAATAAAATGCAGAGCAGCTCTTTCAAAAACAACATTACGCTTTAAATAAGAGGGTGCACACAAGAAGAGCTGCAAACCCCAACAGATACCACTTCCCTTCCTTTGACAGGGGATAAAGATGGACTGCGTGGTCAGCAGAGTTGTTCCACATCTGCAGTGTGGATTAGCACCAACCCATGAAAATTAGCACAGAAATTCTGTCCATGGAGATAGAAAGGCATTCAGTCAATTTCACGGGAAGCAGCAGCTTTAAGCCAGTTCAGGCTGTTTATCTGTTTGGCCACCCAAACTGGCCGCAGGTCTCTGAAGCAGAGGTTGAGGAGCCCTCAAGGTATTGCTGGGCTACAACTCCCATAATCCTCAGACCCTGGTGAAGCTGGCTGGGCTGATGGGAGTTGAATTGCGGTGGCATTTGGAGGACCACAGGTTCCCCATCCCAACCCTTGCGCTAGTGTTTCAGGTGGAAGTCTTTCCCTTCTACCAGGTCCTTTGAAATGGAGAAGCCAGGGAGTCAACTTAGGCCCTTCTGCATGCAAACCATGCATTCTGCTGTGGCCCCTATGATTTGGTATTGACCTCTGAGTTGACAGTGGGAAAGGTCAGAGTACATCTGGGACAAGACGATGCTTTCAACCCAGCTCAAGAGCGGTCCATGGACCCAAGCTACTGCCCCAAACCCAATGTCCATGATCCTTCCCCATAACATTATTGCAAACTCAAATTTGGTGGGTTTTGCTACTCCGCCCCCAATTACCATGGTTGTAATAAGCCTCCTCTGCAGTTTTTGCACATCTCATTTCATCCTCGCCATCTCAAGATTGCTTTGCAGTCAGCAATCCATCACATGTCCTGACATCTTTGCCGCAAGGTGGGTGGGCTTATTATCCTTCCCCATTTTGGGAAGGTGGGCGAGCAGAGTTTGCACAGGGAGATCCAGCAGTTTTCTCAGCATCGCTGCAATGAAGTCTGGGCCAGAGATGGGGGGAAAGGAAGCCAGAGCCTTCCAGGGGTCATTAGCCTGGGCTCGCCTCCCTGCCTCCCACCAGCACCAGAACCAGCACCCCGATGGCGAATGAGATGCATGTTGCCACTGTGTGTCCTATCAATTGTCTGGTATCATTAGCAGCTGTGCTGCTCCACACGTGCAGCTTATCTGAGAGCCCTGGAGGGAGAATAAGGCACTTAACGAAAGAAGCTGGGAAACAGCTTTGCTCCGTAGTGAGCCATAAGAGCAGAGTCTCTCCCACAGCCTAGGCGGCTGCCATACCACTTTACTCTATATTCTTTGCACAGGGTAGGATAAATTACCTGTCTTTCTGTATTCTATAATCTGATTCTCATCTCCTTCTGCTGGATTCCTTCTCTGGAGATACAGTCATTGCTATTCTCCAAGCGAACTCCGGTAGAAGAAGGAGGAATGTTGGAACTGTACCTTTTTCCGTGTAGACCACCAAACAAGAATTTGGGAGGCAGGCTGTCGGGGAGATACTTAGGCGATAAGCCCACAGTTTTGTCTCTCCAAGAGTCCCCTCTATTCCAGACAGGCTGGAGGAAAAACCTTGCTAATCGACCACTTCTACAAAGCTAGGAAAAACAAAGGACAAACCAGGGCACCAGAGACGATGCAACACACAAAAAGATTTGTGTCCAGACACAGACAGAGAAGCCAGACGGGCTGCCAACTTGGGATGTCACAGCAAAGGTTATCAAGCTGCCTTTTGCTCCATCAGACTGTCAGTCTACCAAGCCCAGCACTTGTCCACATTGACTGGTGGCAGCTCTCAAAGGTCTCGGGCGGGGATCACTCTCAGCCCCGTTGCAACCTGAGATCCTTTTAAACCAGAGACACCAGGGATCGAACCTGGAACTTTCTGCATGCATAGCATGTTCTCTCCCACTGAACAACTGCCCTTTACAAAAGCACACACAACAACAACAACCTGCCCTTGCTTCCACTTGATTAAGTTCATTGTGCTTATGCGGTGTTGAGTAAGGCTGAGAAGAGGAAATGGATATTCCTTTTTTAAAGAAAAAGAAAAAGAAAAACAAACTATGCAGTGGGAGTCAGTCCAGGCCAAGAGAAAGAGAAACCCCAGACAATATCTGAAGTGCTTTCCTCTTGTTTAACTGGGACACAGAGCAAGAGATCTGTAAGCACGTCACTGTTGGCAAGTAATCTCCTCTGCTTCATTGAAGCATTTCTCTACACAGGGGAGATAATGTCAGAAGAATAGCTACATCCAAGGAAGACAAATGAAGGGATACAAAGGGGAAAAACAAAAACCAACCACAAACCAGTGGCTTTCGCTATTGGGAACACGTCTACGAGACACATGAGAAACACGTCAACCTAAGATGATCAGGATAGGAACCTTCCTCTCTTGCCCTTTGTAGTGGAGGGGCACAGTTTGGAGCAACACCGCTCCGGTGGTTCCTCCATCTTGTCAATGTTTCAAAGCAAGGCCAGCTGAGGGCCAGCTATTTGTGCAATATATTATTGGGCATTTGCTAGCCGTTTCAGTTCTTAGCTAGGTTAATATGCTATTGCACCCTCTTTGCAAAGCAAATATTTATGCAAATATGCAACTAGCTTATGCAAAAAAAGAAAAAAAGGAGGGAAAGGAACACCCACAGAGTGATAACACTGGTGAAGCATCAAATGGACTGACAGGAAACACTTCCGAATTAGGGCATCGGGCCCTGTAAAAGAAACCGGGGTGAGCTGTCTTCTGGTTGGCAACCAAGACAGGAAGTGGACACAGTCTTCCTTCCATGATACCACATGGGCAGTATAAATGCAATGGGGATTCCTTCTCTCAACTCCCTGCCTGCCTATTGTGGGGTCGTGATTGGGGCTGAATGTGATTGCAACCTAAGGGTTAACTGGGGCCTGCATGCATGCGGTTAAAATAAGACCAGTGGCTGGGGTTGCCAACTGTTCAGCCAGCCACTCTGCTCCATGCACTGCAACAGGAACGACAAGTGACACAAGGTTTATCTTCCATGCTGCGGATAACCTTATCTGCCAATTTCTGCTGCAGACCAAACTTGCTATTGGGGCAGACCACGGGGCGATTTTTTTTGCTAGATCAGGTGGCAACCCCAGTTCAAATGTAACCTGGATATGCTCGCTGCATGCAGCCCATCCAGCAATCGTCCAAGTAGAGCGTGCGGCTCAGCCACCCCCAGAAGGTATCGGATGAAAGAACAAAAACTTTACCTAGCTTTGATTGCTTGATATTTTCCCCCTTCTGAGCTGTTCTTCCCATGGTATTTCTCGCGTGCTTTAGTCTCATTTAGGCTGAAAGAGGAAGACCAATAACGCAGACACTTCACGTATTCGTGCTGGCAAATTCATCGAATCCCAAGCCGCCATTTAGATGCTTTGTACCTGAAATTCCCTCGTGCTGTTTCCATTGGGTAAAGTGTTCTTCCTCGCTTGCTGTCCCTAAAAAGAAAAGAAAAAAGAAAAAAACCTAGCATGTAGCGTCGCTCTGAGTTGTCAGACAGTTTGCTGCACTTCGCTGTGGGAGCGTTGACACTCCTGCAGCGTTTGCAAAGCGACTGCTGCACGTGTTTCATGTACCAGCCCGTCGCTCAGAGGCTTGTAAAGCACTTTGGGATCCATCGAGAAGGAAGGAGCTTCCTTTATATGTATACTCGTTACCCCTGATGCCAAGAAAATGCTGGTCGTAGCTGTAGCAAGCATGGCAAAGCATGAGTCATGCAAAACGTGGCAGATGCCTTGGTCCACTGGTGGTCTCAGCTGAGCTGCTGTTGTAAACTGGCATGTTGTCTATGGTGTGAGGGGGAACAACAAACAAGAAACAGGATGGGACATCTGATCTGTCCCGGATTTCCAGGACGGCCATGCAAAAGGATGCGTCCAGATTTTGTGACAACAGGCTCACAGCCAGCATGAGCACGTGCAAATAAGCAAACAAGCCCAGATGATTCTGCAAAGTTGCATGCACACCGACAACTTTACTACCATAATGTGTCTTATTGGGGTCCACAGAATAATCTGTGCAGAATAATTAGCCACTAGCTTGAGGGTACTGTGGAATAGAGTCCCAGCACAAAGGAAGCTAGCCCTCTGCTATAGCGCCTCTGCATTAGAGTTGCCACCTAAATAGCCAGAAGCATGGAAGTATGTCAGGCTATAGAAGGGTCACCAAAGAAGACAGCAACCTTCTTGTGCAACCCAGAAATGTCCCTTGTGGCTTTAAATCCACTGCTGATTCAGGCAATCAGGAAGCCTTGATGCTTCTCATCCACTGGTCTCCTGATCCTTTTGTGTAGCCTTCTCCTTTGTCTGCTGAAGCAAGTAGGGCACCAGAAGGACAGCAGCAGGGCAAGCAGGGCAGGAGAAAAACAGACAAAAAGATAGGAGGGCAAAGTGAATGTGAGAAGTCACGACTGTGCCGTGCCCTGATTTAGCAGGAGATTTAAAGGTCCACGGGCAATGACAGACTTGTGACCCAGTAACTCAGTGAGTGGTGCTACAGCATCTTTCTGGCTTCAGGTGCTTCTGTGAGGTTTACCCACACTGCAACCCATGAGGGCAGCTTCCTAATCACAGGACAGGAAATTTGTGGCTAGACAGAGAAGGTAACAAGATGTGAGACCCCGGATTATGGTTTGCTCATGGCCCCTCTATTCTGTAACCTGGTGCTGGGTCCATGCGAACAAGTTTTAAGCGCACACACAAATCTTTGCACAACTGGAACCTTAAACATCTAGCCAGGCAGCCTGTGTATTTCTAAACACAGATCTCCACCAGCAGCTGGCCAGGTTAGATGAGATGTTCTGGGCTTCAGACCTTATTGGTGCTATGCAGAGGCAAAACTCTTGAGATCAGGGTAGCTAGCAAACAAACTAGAACAACTTCCAACGGTTTGCGAGCCTATCTTTTTTACACCCTTTAAAAGCTGGAAATCCTACCCAAAACCTGAATCCCTCACTCCAGACTGACCACCCAGTGGCCACCACTGAACTACCAAGGGCTACAGCTGTGAATTCCACAGCACCACCCATCCCTGCCACATGGAAACAAAAGAAAACCACACCACCAACCCAAACCCTCTATTTCTCTGCTTAAGAACTTAATTGTTGTGCAGAAATTGTACTTCCCTGCCCTCCCTCCCCCCCCAAAAAAAAAATAAATTTGCTCGTGCAAAACTATTAAGCTGTGGTTCAATTAAGTGTGAGTTCTGTTGCTCGCTGCGCTCCACCTTCTGCCGAACTAATAGAACTGCAAATGCAAGTCCCCCCGGGGCACGAGAATATGGAAAGGTTTCAATCTCCTTGGTTAATGACACCGTATCAAGGAGAGGGGAGGACAGCTCATTTGTCAGGGGTACTGGGGACCAATACTGTGCTTTTAAGTTGGCAGACAAATCTGCTTTCTCCAAAAATTACTGCCTCCATCCCCAGTACGGGCCAAATTCTCATTCCAGCTGAACTGTGACTATTTTTCAGCCTCTCGGGCTTCTGAATACTAATGGAGAGGGGAGGGAAGCTACTTGGACGAGGGTTGTCAACTTTTTAACATGCCACCGTCCCTGTGCCTTTAACAGCTGCCTGAAACACAAAGCTGTTTACACATTACTAGCTTAAAACACAGCTGGGTTGTTCTATGTCTCAATTTGGACTGAAGCTGGGGGTGGGTGGGTGGGGGAAATGCATCAAAACGCAGCATTTGAAAGGACAGGATGGATGCAGGATCGATATGGATTGTGGCTAATGGCGTGTGTACACACCAGCTTCCTGAACCAGAAGCAGAAGTGCATTGGATGTGGAGTAAATGGGAAGTTGTACACAGCCACTAGCAGGAGATAATGATCGTTCCCGAACTGTAAAAAAAGTTGCACTGATTTTTGCACATCAAGGTGCTGTTAAATGGTGCAAGAGCAGACCGAAGAGCTTTTTTTCTAGTCATTTGGCAACCCTGCTATGATCAAGCCAGCTAGCAAAAAGTTTCCAATTTTTTTACCCTGAGCTGCAGCAGGTGGGGAAGGAATGGGGAAGAGAAGTTGCTTCTCCCTTGTAGGGGACATGCTAGTGATAAGTTATTACACAAACACTTCAGACCAACATATTCACAGTATTCCTGCATGCTCAAAAGTAGAGTCCCACTTTAGCAACACCTGAAATCAAGGATGCCTACAAAGAGAGCACCCTACTGCTTATATGTGTTTTACTATTCCTTAATGCAACCACAAAACTGTAATCCAGCACCAAGGCTAACCCACGACACCCTACAAATGGCCTCACTGAAATGGCCATCAATGGAAGCCTGATATGTAATAGGTGAAGCACAGTGGTAGGACTTAAGACATCTCAGTCTGCATATCCTGGGACAATGTCTTCTCCTCAAGTATCCAAGGTGAAACTAGAACACCAAGCCATGAGATGTGGGATACTTCTGCACACTGCAAGATTGCCCCCAGATCACATTTTCATGTTGGGTTAGGATGGTCAGATGCAAAGGAAGACAGTATAATGCTTTGGGATCCAAATGGTCATTTCCTTAAGAGGTTTGCATTTTTAAAACTACCGAAGCAATGCTTGCAAACAAGTAAAAATAAAATACAATAATAAAACTAGAAAAAATATTAAAAACAGATTTAACAATGTAATAGTGCTGGTATTGCCCAAATGGCTAGGAAAACAATAATGTTGCCAGAAAACCAAAATGTGAGCCTCCCTAAGGAGAACATGCCATAAACTAGAAAAAACATAATAGTGTGGTGTAAGTCTATGTCTCTGAATTATCAGCCTTGCCACTACGTATAGGGCCCCTATATGTAGTTGTGCAGATGAGGGAATATCATGCTATTTTGCACCCCTGCAAGAATCCCATGAGTTTCTGAGCCATCAGAAGACAATGCTTCCACACTCAGCTTCCCCTGCCCGCCGTGTGATCAAGAGGACTGGAAACTTGACCATGTGTGTTTATAAAAAAAAACTCAGTTTCCCTTTTAGGGCACAGTGTTGCTTTTTCAGTTTCAAAGTTCTCCCTCTCCCCCCCCCCCCTCAGTTGTTCACATCAGTGCAAGCTAATGGTTTGGATGCGGGACCATATGTTGAGATTCCTGCATTGTAGGCGGTTGCACTAGATCAGGGGTCAGCAAACATTTTCAGCAGGGGGCCGGTCCACTGTCCCTCTGACCTTGGGGGGAGCCAGACTATATTTTGAAGGGGGGAAATGAACGAATTCCTATGCCCCACAAATAACCCAGAGATGCATTTTAAATAAAAGCACACATTCTACTCATGTAAAAACACACTGATTCCTGGACCGTCTGTGGGCCGGATTGAGAAGGCGATTGGGCTGCATCCGGCCCCCAGGCCTTAGGTTGCCTACCCATGAACTAGATGGAGCTTGGGGTCCCTTCCAACTCAACAATTCTGTGACTGCTGTGAGGTTTATTTTTGTTTGTGTGCACACCAGAGGAAGCTGACAGTGCAGGGATGTCTTTACCCTATGCAGAGGTGGTCCACACCTTTGCTAGAATTAGGAATGGCTCAATACAGACACTGATTGGAGTGAGGCTGCTTTGAGAAACAACACATCAAACAGTAGCATTCTGTAACAAAGTACAAGGTACATATGCACTTTTAGATAAGGTCATGTGAAAATGGACCAAAACCCCAGCACTGGATATGCACTGAGTGCACAGTAAATGAGAGAGCAGCGCAGGCTTTGACTGCGTGTCCCCATCTCTCTGGGAGAAGTTTCATTCTGCAGCACTTAGGAAATCCCTATACTTGGCTAATGCTGATTTCTGCACCATCAGCTCTCAGCAAAAGGCACAGGAGCAGTGTTTTGTTGTTGCTTCCGGCCGGTTGGCAACCCTGCTCACCCTTACATACCCATTTGAGGAGGAAGAGACATTCCTGGCAACATATTGCCCGGCTTGGCAAACGACTGCCTGAGCCGTAGAGCCCCTTTCAGAGCGATAATAAGATATCCTCAGCTGCAGTAAAGTGAGAGTTTGGCAACAGCAGCCGCTCCATCGTGTCGCCTGCGTGTCAAAACGGTTGTGCAAATCAGCCCCCGCGGCCGCCTGGGACCCTCGCTCTGTCGCATGCGCTAAAAGCTCATCACATAACACGCAGAGCTGTGCGTCTCCTCTGCCATCTCTGCCGGCTCCCTGAACAGCGGCCGGCTGGGGTGTGTGGGCCCTTCTGCAGCTGCTGGGCCATTGTAATTACCCTCGGTCAATGAGCCTTGCTAAAATGAACCCGCTTGAATACCAGGCAAGGGAGCAAACTCCTGAGCTGACAACTCCTGTTTGCTTTTGGGCAAGGCACAAGCCGTTTTGCTGCTTTCTCCAGAATCAGCAAGCAGAACAGGCCATCTGCTCCGACAGACCTTAATAGGAGATCATCAGCGTCTCTCTTGCCCCTGGAGCCTCTGCGTAAACTTGGCAGGGCTTTGGACGGCTTCGACGCACGTCCCTTTCCCAAACGCTGGGAAGGAGACAGAGAAAGAACCGGTCCACGATCCTGAATCAAGAAGGGATAAAGCCCCCAAATTACCTGCCCACTTATCTATGCTGAAAGTGAGGGCTCTGGCGGTTACACAGACTAGGGGATTTTGGCTTCTCTCTGTATCTACCTGGCAAGCAGCACCAGCCAGATCCCCCTCATTTCTGCAACTATTAAAAGGTGCAAGATGCAGCCCCAGCCTCCTTTCCATCTGGCCAGTCTAATAAATCAAGGGCCCAGTAGTTCTGAAACCAGAGTCATGTTGCCAGCTTTGCCTTCCTCTGGCTGCCCCTCCAGCAGCAGTTTGAGCTGCAACAATTAGCAGGTGATTACATTTAGCAGGTGAGCATATTTAACTCCGAGCAAGTAAATGTTCGCGTGCTGATCTCTGTATTATCGCCAGCCCTCTCCTAAAAGTTGTGGCGGGGAGCAAGCCAGGTATATTCTTCCTTGCCAGTTGGTTACCTCAGCATTGGGGTTGCCAACATGTCCCACTGTACAGAGGCCAGTCCTCTGTTTGAGGGATCTAGACATGGAAGACCGGGGCTCAAATCCCCAGCCAGACACTGCATTCATTGGGTGATGGCCAGTCAAGGCCTCTCGGCTTACCTTACCTCACAGTAGGGTTGCCATCCATCCCTAGAAAAACAGGATCGCCCCATTTTTGGACAAAAGTGTCCTGTTTGGACTTCAAATTTGTTATGTACAGAGTTCAATGGGATTCAGAATGCAGCAGTCTGATTGGTCCTAGAACAATAGGGTCCAGAATGCAGCAGTCTGATGGTCCACAGGAGCCACCCAATCCAGCTCCAGGTGGAAGTGAATCCGCAACCTGATTGGCCTACAGGTGAATCCTGGAATTAGCCAATCACGCGGGGCCCATCGTGTAAATAATGTATATAAAGCAGGCATTCTGGGGAACTTCCATTCCTCCTCACCACTATGAGCTGAATAAAGAATATGAAATCCACTCTCGACTCCGAGTATATTTCAAAATGGAATGCCTTTCCCCCCGTATTCGAGTTTGGCCAACCCAAAATGGCAGTTGTGTTGCTGCTGGTGCAGATGACCAGGAGCCTGACCCAGCGCGAGTGACAACAGAGAGATGGGGGAAGGAGCAACCTCCCTTCTCCCTCCTTCGCCCTCTCCTTCCTTTCCTCTTGCAGGTGCTCCTCCTCAACCTCCACCCTTCAGTCTAGCAAGGTGCAGGTCCACCACTCCTTGGCCCCCTCCACCACCCCGACCTGCCCCCCACCCAGGCTTGAGTGTCTTCCAGCAGTGAGAGGCTGGAGCTGCGGCTCAAGTCTTCTGTGGGAGCCATCTACCCTTGGCCCCTGCCTGTCAAGGGAAAGAATGGGGCCAGGCCAGAGTAGGGAGGGAGGCGGGAAGCAGAATGCGGGGAGGATTTGATGTCATGAGTGTGTGTGTGCCCCCCCAATCTCCATCTCCTGACCCGTCCTGTACTTTGCCCAACCAAACATCGCACTCCTACCTCACAGGGATGTTGTGAGGATAAAATGGGGAACCGCTTACACCACTCGGAGTTCTTTGGAGGAAAGGTTGACTAGGTAAAGGTAAAGGACCTCTGGACAGTTAAGTCCAGGCAAATGCGACTATGGGGTTGCAGCGCTCATATTGCTTTCAGGCCGAGGGAGTCAGTGTTTGTCCACAGACAGCTTTCCAGGCCATGTGGCCAGCATGACTAAACCACTTCTGGAGCAACAGAAACACTGTGACAGAAGCCAGAGCACATGGAAGCACCATTTACCTTTCCGCTGCAGCGGTACCTATTTATCTACTTGCACTGGCATGCTTTCGAACTGCTAGGCTGGCAGGACCTGAGACAGAACAATGGGAGCTCACTCCGTTGTGGGGATTCGAACCTCCAACCTTCCAGTTGGCAAGTCCAAGAGGCTCAGTGGTTTAGACCACAGCGCCACCCGCGTCCCTAAAGGTACCCTACAAATGTGATAATAACATAAATAAGAAGGGGAGCGAGAGCCTTGAATCTGCTTGTCAGTAGGGATAACCTAGACACCTGTCACACAGTCTTCCCCCAATATAATAAGGTGCACTGCTGTAATTGTGGCAAATATTTCTCAGTTTGCATCTACACCCATGAATTGGAATATGCACATTTTATGCAGAGCAATCTGTTGTCCTTTCTTGTGTGAGGCCTTATTGCTATATGTCATGGGGCATGGGAAGCAGGTAAGAGGTTAGCTCAGTGGGAACTGGTGTGTGTTGGGATGGGTGGGTCAGAAGGCAGAGAAGCCAACAGGAGGCAGGTCAGACTGAGCCCAGGACAGGCAGAGCCAGCTGACTCTCCTTAAGCCCCATCCTCCTTCCTGCAGGTGTATGTGGGAATGGCCCCATGTACACAACAGTCAGAGGAGCAAGAGACATAAATAATGCTGAAAAGTTGGCCAGCCCAGATTATTTGGTTTGAGATTAGTTTTAAAAACACCACTCCCTAGTTCTGTTCTCGCTTCCAGTAATGAGGATTACAGTCAACTCTCCGGACTTTATAAGGAAAACTCCGAGATCATTTGTTTCAGTTCACCCTCCATTCATAGATTCATAGATCAGTTTCAGCTCACCCTCCGTTCATAGATTGAACCCTGAATTATTGAAGAATGTTTAAAGGAGCAAAGAGGACAAACCTTTCCCCCCTCAATTCAATCCCCTGCAGACCTGTGGCTTTTGATCCAAGTAAATCAATCCAGAGTATTTGCTACTTACCGTATTTTTCGCTCGATAAGATGCACTTTTCCCCTCCTAAAAAGTAAGGGGGAAATGTGTGTGAATCTTATAGAGCGAATGCAGGCAGGAGGCTCTGCTCAGCGTTCCCTTTAAAGAGCCGTGTGGAGCATGTGTACGCAGTGGCGTAGCATGGGTTGTCAGCACCCGGGGCAAGGCAAGTAATTTGCACCCCCTAACCCATGGATTTGCGCCCCCTAACCTGTGGATTTGCGCCCCCTAACCCTGACCCCCAGATGTTGCGCCCGGTGCGGCCGGCCCCCCTGCACCCCCCACGCTATGCCACTGTGTGTGCGGCCCCCAAGAGCCGCACACACGCTCCACAAGCTCTTAAAGGGAGTGCGGCTCTTGGGGGAGCCTTCCGCTGCCCTCAAGAAGCTTCGTGGGGCTATCCCACAAGCCAGGACAGCAAGCGGGATCACTGCGCAGCGATCCTGCTTGCTGTCCTGGCTTCTGCCTTAGCCGCGCGCAGCCTCTCCCGGGCAGGGGGATGAAGGCTCCCCCTGCCCGGGAGAGACTGTGCACGGCTATCCCATAAGCCAGGACAGCAAGAGGCTATCTCAGAAGCCAGATCCCTCTTGCTGTTCTGGCTTCTGGGATTCAGAATATTCTTTTTCTTGTTTTCCTCCTCCAAAAACTAAGTGCGTCTTATGATCTGGTGCGTCTTATAGAGCGAAAAATACGGTATATGGGATTAGTCCTCCATTACACTATAAGATTGCCCTTCGGAAGAGGGAGAAAAAGGAGGGATCTGGATGCAGACTTGGGCATCATCCGTGGAGGCTACTCTGTTAGGGCAAGGAGGGTGCTGCCCCACCAACCTTAGTCTGCCCTTTTCCATGCCCCAACCGCCTTCCTTCTTCCTTACAACTGGCCAGGAAATGGTTCTGTCTGTCATTCACGCTGGTGCCAAATGCTGTCGGTCTCCTTGTCTTTTGCCCTACCAGTCCAGTGGGCACCAGCCATGCCTGAGCATCATCCACATTTATTATTGTTTGTTTTATGCTGGGTGCTGTGCCTGCATCAGTCCAGTGGCTCAGGGGAACGTGCAAGCAACACACACAAGTTAAGGTCTGTCCACAGACTCCCAGTCTTTAAAAAAATGAGGCAAAAGGAGGGTAGAGGAAAGTTTACACTAACCGGAAGAAAAGGAAGAAAGTAAATGTCATAGTTTTGAACATTTACTTAGGAGTTCAACTTAAGAGTTGGGAAAAAAAATAAGTCAACTAGAATATTGACAGGGAAACACAGGGACCCTTTACTTTTCAGTGAACAGAAGAGTATTTTTGTAGGTTTTTCTGTTAAAAGTCCAGAAACTCTACTGGCGGGGTGGCAGGAGGAAGTTGGGGAGAGCATCTTAAGTGCTGAAATCAGCTTCCCAGGAGGCCTGCCAACTTCTATTAGCACTATTTGTTTGTATTAGCTTTACTCATCAGCCCAGCATGCAGAAATTTGGCAGCAGGAGCTCTCCTTGGCACAGAAGGAAACTCTGCGGCTGCTAAATTCTTGTCTGTGGAGTTGTTGATAAAGGTGCAGTAACAATGCCAGCGAAAAGTTGGCGTTGCAACTATACGTGCCAGTCAGGCACAAGCCTGGAGTCTCCGCTTACCCCTGGAAGAGGCTGCAAGGTGGCACTGGGCCTCCTGCCCTGCTCCCTTAGAACAGTCACTTTTCCTTCCCCCCTTCCTCCCCTCCTGCCTGCTTGTGGTGCTCTGCGAAATTCTTAATCCCAGAGCAGAGATATGGGGTTATTGTTCTGCAATCTGGAGAGTGCCCCTGTGGAGCAGTCTTGGAAACAACAGGAGGAGTTGGAGTGGGCAGAAGAAGCCGCCTTGTCTGTCAGCAACTCAACTGCAAACCCATTAGCCCCACAGCAGGGTTTAGGGGCCTGTAGTGAGCCCGATCTTGTTGGACTACAAGTCCCATCATCCATGGCTGTCGGCCAAGCTGGCTCAGCATCATGGGAGCTGGAGTCCAACAACAACTGAAGAGCCTCGGGTTCTCCACTGAGATGGGCCAGGAGGTACCCCTGCATTCTGGTATGAGTTTGCATGCATGACCACATTTTATCCCAACAAGTGTGGGGCACTCCTAGGGTTTTCCTCCCCACTTTGCCAACAGAGATCCTACACCTTTAACAACCACAGAACAGCCAGGACTTACAAGCGCAGTGTTGCCCTGAAGAGCGGTCCACTGAGGAGAAATCTGCACCTGTTGGATTGCTATCTGTTGCGCAGCAGTTAATTGCACAAGGCTTTGGAGTGGAGTCTACTCCTCTGGAAACCTATGCGCTCCGGTGCTCGTGGACGACATTAGCAGTCTTTGCACATCTTTCCTGGTCTGGCTACTTCCTCTCTTCCATTACAGGCTCCTGGCCCCGCATCCTTTCTCTTCCACCCCAGCCCAAGTCACAAAAACTCATCTCGCCAAAACGTAGTGTCACTTTGGATTGTATTAGTCTACAGGGCAAACTTTCCACGGCAGAGGAAGCAATTGATCTGGTCCTCCAGCCGTCTCAGACAGATGCAGACCAAGTAACGGGAAGCCTCATTCCTGGGCCTGGAGAAAGAGAGGCCATAAATGGTCTGAGTGTATTAAAGAGGCTCATTTTATGATAGACAAGGCAATCAATTTGCAGCCATAATGGGCGCAGCGATGCCTCAGCCCATCAGGTACCGCACAGAAGATGGGGGTTCTTTGTCTTCTCATTTTAGCAGCTCCCTTCTTATAGCTTATTGAGGTGGAGCGAGGGAGGGATCCGGTTGTAAAGTCCCTGTGGCTGAAATTTATAATCCCAAACAGTAATTTCCACTCTGCTGCTGCTCAGTTTGCCCTGGGCTACGGATCTTAAGCAGTTGTGCAGTCCCAGAACTGAGGGAGAACTTTGTTCTCAGTCCAGGCAGAGTTGCTCTTTCCAAGGGCAAGTTGTGAAAATTTGGCAACCCCTCTTACCAAACTCCTCCCCTTGCACCTCCTATACCCCCATCCCATTTTCCTTGTTCTGCGCTTCAGATGTTCAAAACATACACACTTCCAATCAATCTAGGTATGCATTTTCAATTTTCCTGCCCAACATCCTTTTTATTAGGACAATTTTAAATCATGCATATGTGGTGTTAAATAATGAACTGGTGTCGGTACAATTATTCCTGCGGACGGTGGTTGAGTGTGGCTATGCATATTTCAAATGCGTGGCCTTTGGAGCAAGCTGGTTTTCCTCGTGGTTTAACTGCAGGTGTCAAGTTAATCTGCAGAGATCAACTTAGAATTCTGCGGCCATCATCAGTCCTGTGGGTTTTAAGAACCATTTCGCACATTAAGTGTCACCAAGTCCACCCTCAGGAGTGAGCTGTGGACCAAAATCCCGATTCAAAGAAAAGTATGTGCCTGTTTCACTCCCAATTTACAGATGTGAAAAGTTTCTCAAACTGCCACTGTAAAAGCAAAATATATATTACTAGAAAGCTGCAGTGGCTGTCCACCGAGTGATGCTTGCTGAGCAGAAAAACAAAATGTTTGCAGCTTGACATGCAAATGTCAGCAGTGTTTTGTTTGTTTGTTTGTTTGTTTGTTTGTTTGTTTGTTTGTTTACAGCCCTGAGATCAACATTATTATCTCCTAATTGTCACATGACCTGGGAACCCTGCAGAACTTAGCTGGCAAGAAGAGTAGTTAGCATTAAGTCAGATTCCTCTTGAATTAAGTTGATTCCTCTTGAATTAAATTAGGGTTGCCAGACCTCCAAGTCTGACCTGAAGTCCTCCGGTTTGCCTGACCTCTTCCAGGTGGCAGGTAGAGGGCTTGAATGTCCAGGTGGGTGAGAGTTGCTTTAATAATAAAATAAAAAACATTATTATTAAGAAGACTGTGCATGCAGGAGCTGGCTGCAAATCATAGCACAGGCACTTGGGAGATCTGCCCTCCTCCTCTCCTAATTAACCTCCGTTTCCAAGGTCTGCCTCAAGGCATCACAGGGTACTGTCCCTAGGTCTCAGATTTTGGGCCTGAAATCTCAGATACACTGAAAATTTTGAACCAAAGAACAATCTTAGAATTCTAACAGCAGCAGCAGCAGTTATTGATGACACACATGATTTAGGGAATACTTATTAAGATGTGTAAAAGCAGAGTCAATCACCCATCTCTACTACCCTCCTGAGAAAAACCCCACCCCACCCTCCCACTATATATAAGGGTCTGGTGATAACTTCTGTTTCAGTGTACTATAGCTGAAGAAGTGTGCATGCACACGAAAGCTCATACCAAGAACACACTTAGTTGGACAATTTTTTTATTTTTATATATACCGTATTTTTTGCTCTATAAGACTCACTTTTTCCCTGCTAAAAAGTAAGGGGAAATGTGTGTACGTCTTATGGAGTGAATGCAGGCTGCGCAGCTATCCCAGAAGCCAGAACAGCAAGAGGGATTGCTGCTTTCACTGCGCAGCGATTCCTCTTGCTGTTCTGGCTTCTGAGATTCAGAATATTTTTTTCCTTGTTTTCCTCCTCCAAAAACTAGGTGCGTCTTGTGGTCTGGTGCGTCTTATAAAGCAAAAAATACGATATTTTTCTACTGCGTAAGACCAACACGGCTACCTACCTAAACCAGTCAGAAGTTTGGTTATAAAGGAATGCTTTATAAGACAGATTTTAGAAGAGCTATTTTTCTAGAAAAGGAGTTGCTTGAGTTCACCATGAACTTCTCCCTCGTCCTCTTAGCATGGCAATGGCGCACACCTGAGCTGAGCTCCGGTGAGCTCTGACTGAAATAAAGCCTTGGATTTTAGTATCCAAAAGTGGTAATTGACAGAGCTGCAAGCTACCTAAACATACAGGCAATTGTGCCAGGGTGCCAGATGCATCTGCAAGATATCCAAGACAGAACCAGCCAAACAGACGCAGTTGAGCTGTGGCAGAAGATAACAGGCGTACAAGATTCTAATTACACAGCAGGAAATGGGGAACGCGCCCTGGGGAGCGGGGGGGGGGGGGGAGAGAGCATCTTCACTCCTCCCACCCCTCCAGCTTGTTCAGTTCCACATCTTCTTTTCAAGACTTGTGGAGTAGGTAAGCTGGACCCAGGAGACAAGACTTCAAATCTCCACTCAGCCCTGAAGCTCACTGGATGGTCTTGGGCAAATCACTCTTGCTCAGCCTAGCCTACCTCAGAATGCTGTGATGAGGATAAATTGGGCAGCAGGGAACCTAGCTAACAGCAATGGGTACAGAACAAGCCCCTCTCTCCCCAGATTGAGGCTGAAATTCTATGTACATTGCTTGAGTGTAAGCATCATTGAATGCTGTAAGACTTAAAGGTAAAGGTAAAGGGACCCCTGACCATTAGGTCCAGCCGTGACCAACTCTGGGGTTGCGGCACTCATCTCGCTTTATTGGCCAAGGGAGCCGGCGTACAGCTTCCGGGTCATATGGCCAGCATGACTAAGCAGCTTCTGGCAAACCAGAGCAGCGCACGGAAACGCCATTTACCTTCCCGCTGGAGCGGTACCTATTTATCTACTTGCAGTTGGATGTGCTTTCGAACTGCTAGGTTGGCAGGAGCAGGGACCGAGCAACAGGAGCTCGCCCCATCGCGGGGATTCGAACCACCGACCTTCTGATCGGCAAGTCCTAGGCTCTGTGGTTTAGACCACAGCGCCACCCGCGTCCCTTTTGCTGTAAGACTTACTTGTGAGTAAATACACACAGGATTTAGGTTTGTAGTTTTGTCCTATATAGCAAATAGGAGCTTCTTTGTCTTCTTTTAAGTGAAGGCTAAGACTCTAGGTCCTTCTGCTGGTGTTGCAAACCATGCCCCTTCAAATTCACTGCCCTGGGAAATCGCCCCATTTGCCCTCTCATAAATATATTTCTAGGGGAAGCTGGTGGCGCTGTGGTCTAAACCACAGAGCCTAGGACTTGCCAATCAGAAGGTTGGAGGTTCAAATCCCCGCGACAGGGTGAGCTCCCGTTGCTCGCTCCCTGCTCCTGCCAACCTAGCAGTTCAAAAGCACGTCAAAGTGCAAATAGATAAATAGGTACCACTCCGGTGGGAAGGTAAACGGCATTTCCATGCACTGCTCTGGTTTGCCAGAAGTGGCTTAGTCATGCTGGCCACATGACCCGGAAGCCATACGCCGGCTCCCTCGGCCAATAAAGCGAGATGAGCGCTGCAACCCCAGAGTCTTCAGCGACTGTACCTAACTGTCAGGGGTCCCTTTACCTTTACCTTAAATATATTTCTGGATGTGCATCTAAGGCAAGGGGGGGGCACTGAAACACCCCCATTGATCTCAGTGATTGAGGTGGAATATGTGAAAGAAATATGTGTCTTCTCAATAGGGCTGGACAAATCTTTCAACTTTGGTTTCTCATTTTCCCAGTATTGATTAAGTTCAGTTTTCTTGCAGTTTTCTCTTTAAGTCACCAGCGAATTTCTCCTATTTCTCCATGCCTCTTTATGCACACTTTACGCTAGTATATGGAATATTGGAAAAAAATTATTTGGCCAAAGAACCACATTGCCAAATTCAGAGAAGCGCAAGTTTAGAAGAAGGGTGGCTGTGTTTTGGTTCACATATTGTTTTGGAAAGGGGAAACTGAAGGAGTTTGCCTTTTGGTATTGAATTCCCCCCCCCCCCCGTGTTGTCTTTGGGGTCATGCCCTCCTCTTTTTTGCCAAGATGTACTTTCTTGGGCTACATGATCACTGCAGATGGTGACAGCAGCCACGAAATTAAAAGACGCCTGCTTCTTGGGAGAAAAGCAATGACAAACCTAGACAGCATCTTAAAAAGCAGGGACATCATTACCTTGCCAACAAAGGTCCATATAGTTAAAGTTATTGTTTTCCCAGTAGTGATGTATGGAAGTGTTACCGGAAAAATCTGAGGGCTCCCTTGGACAAAAAGTAAAGACACCAACCAGAGTAAATTGGAGCAAATCAGCAGCCTGTAGGCTTGGCCTTTATTGACTGTTGCAACAGGGTGCTCCCCTCACTTGCAGGTGAGAGGAAAGACACAGAAAAATGGTGTGCAAGACCTTATAAAAACTTTTGAAATTCCCCTCCTCTAGGTCAAGCCCACCCCCAGAAACATCATGCATACATTACAGAAAGGAGGGGTTGAGGGAGGAGTTGTGGTGGTAACCTGAGTGTCCTGTCACCTGGCTGGTTCCCTTCTCCTCCTCCCCATGAGTCATTTTCTGAAGACAAAAGGTAGTCGCAGTTTCCTGCCCCCTGAGGGAAGATCTGATCATTGTCCTTTGTTCCAGTCCATGCTGAATCCACTCCCATATGCAAGTTATTTGTGATCTTGATTGTCTTCTGTCTAGGACCATCAGGGTTGGCATAGCAACTGGGCAGGGCTCCTGTGGATGTGCTGGGCTGGCCTGTATCAAACCTTCCCCATTTTGTAGTCCTTCCTTCATGGAGTAAAATAAAAGTGGAACAGTGCAAATCCAATGTATGGTTGATTTTCTATGAATTTATAACAGAAGTGTAGCGTATGTAGTGTATGAGTGTGAGTGTGTGTGAAGTTTGTACAAACTGAATTATGGGGGGGGGTGTTTCCTGCTACAGAAGTGAGTGCTGGACCATGAAGAAGGCTGATCGCCAAAGAATTGATGCTTTTGAATTATGGTGCTGGAGGAGACTCTTGAGAGTCCCATGGACTGCAAGAAGATCAAACCTCTCCATTCTGAAGGAAATCAGCCCTGAGTGCTCACTGGAAGGACAGATCCTGAAGTTGAGGCTCCAAGACTTTGGCCACCTCATGAGAAGAGAAGACTCCCTGAAAAAGACACTGATGTTGGGGAAGATTGAGGGCACAAGGAGAAGGGGACGACAGAGGACGAGATGGTTCTCGAAGCTACCAGCATGAGTTTGACCAAACTGCGGGAAGCAGTGGAAGACGGGAGTGCCTGGCGTGCTCTGGTCCATGGGGTCACAAAGAGTCGGACACGACTAAATGACTAAACAACAACAACAACAAGGTGCTACCATATAAACCATTGCTCATGCTACTTCTTCAGGGGCCCCTTGAAAAGCTGGCAACCCTTGCTGCGAGATCAAGCCTGAAAGTGTGCTTTACCTTGAGGTCCTGAGAAGGTGACCTTGAGCCTTCTAGACTCCCTAGCAGTAAAAGAAGATCTTCTCCCCATCCCTCTGAATTTCCACTAAAAGCCTTGTTTATTTGATCCAGACAGAGCGTGCACGCTGTCAGCTAACCCCTCTGTCATCACAAACGGCATTTTGAACAGATTCGGAGGGTTTCGTGCTCAACTGCACGAGGCATGTTAGAAAAGCTCTCCCAAACACAATTCACGTTGTAGGTTTAACCTTCCTAGAAGTCTCTTCCCTGCCTATCTTTTTAGCTCTGGTGACACCGATAAATGCATGAGGCTCCCTCGGGAGGCTTAGATGCCAAAGTCTCTCCTCCCTGGCTGCTTTTTGTCACTCCATCCATATCACTGAACCACAGCCCAACTGGGGAGCCGATTGTGTTCCACCATGACTCCTGTATTTTATACATTTTTAAAGAGCTGTAGCCTTAAATAAATGGCGGAGAAGGTCAGGGAGGTGCTGTGTCTGGCGAGCGAGCATCATGGCTAGACAGCCAGTCTGGGCAAGAGGGTGCCCTGATTTAGAATCATGGAATCGTAGAGTTGGAAGGGACCTTGAGAGTCATCTAGTCCAACCCTCTGCAATAAAGGAATCCTGTCCACAGCCATCCCTGGGTCGGCTCAGCGCCCTTACGTGTGCCAGGACCTACCAAAGATGTTCCTCCATTTTTCATTGTTTTATTAAGCGTGTTCTCCTTCATGGAGAGCATGGGTTGCAGTGGGGTTAACCAGACACCCCCTGTTGCTGGGCAAGTTGGTTTGGTTGGCCCACTGTGTGATTGGACTCCTTGGGTTGCTGGGGAGAGTGTGATGTTGCTAATACAGTGGTGCCTTGCAAGACGAAAATAATCCGTTCCGTGAGTCTCTTTGTCTAGCAGTTTTTTCGTCTTGCGAAGCATCCCTATTAGCGGCTTAGCGGCTTAGCGCTATTAGCGGCTTAGCGGCTTAGCGGCTAAGTGGCTTAGCGGCTTAGAAAAAGGGGGGGAAGGGGAAAAACTCGCAAGACTCGCAAGACGTTTTCGTCTTGCGAAGCAAGCCCATAGGGAAATTCGTCTTGCGAAGCGCCTCGAAAAATGGAAAACCCTTTCGTCTAGCGGGTTTTTTGTCTTGCGAGGCATTTGTCTTGCGGGGCACCACTGTATAGATTGACAGCCTCGGTTGATATATATTCCCTGCGCGCAGCATTGAGCTTCCTCTTTTTCGCTGCGCACATCGGATCACCCGCCCACCCTCTCTTAATTTTAGGGAGTTTGTTGCGTTTGACCTTGCTATGCCTGTCATGGGGTCGCCTGCTTTTGGGGCAGGGGCCTGGTACGAATTTTGTCCATTTGGCTGACTGGCTGGTGCCATTTGATTTTTTGCCTACTGCATAGCAAATTGTCACAACTTGTAAGGTTGCGGTTAGGCATTGGTTTTTAGAAAAATGGGTTGGTGGAGGGGTATGGATTGGCTGTGCCTACCCCTACAATGTTGTTGCTGCAAAGGAAAGGAATCCAGGGGCTCCCTTAAAGGAATCCAGGGGCTCACTATGCTTTTGTCCACAGCCCTGTAAAAGGGGATAGGGCCACACAAGAGCCCCTGGGAGCATTTGGGGAGAGGTGAGGATCTGGTACCCAGCTCCATTTACTCCCCATAAAATGTTTTCCCTTACTGACTTTGCAGGATTGCAGATGTCAGTTCTGTCCCTGGGCGGGGGCAGATAGTCATAACCAATGCCTAAGCAACCACTCACTTTGTTTGTATTTTAATAAAGTTGTGGCCAAAATTATGCCAAAAACCTTTAAAAAAATATGGTGAGAATTTATTTAGGGTGGCTTGGGGACCTCGACACACAAATCTGCCTGATCCTTGACTTCTGCCTGATCCTGACTTCTCTGCCACAAATTTTCCCAGCTCACTAAGTCCTATTACGTCTTCAGTGGCCACTTATTGTCTCGCCATCATTCCCAAGGCTCTGAGCCTTCCTCCCTTTGGGGGGGGGGGTCCCCCAACTGCTTCCTCCCTCCCTCCCTCTGCATCCAACCAGTCCATGATGGGTAGGATGAAGGGTCCAAACTTTAAATGTGCTTCTTGCAGCCTGTGACCTCAGTGTGAGGATATTTGTTTACCATGAAGCAAGGGGGGGGGGGAGGAAATGTGTGTGTTTTTAATCTTTCTCATGGGGTCCACATAGGTATATATTTAGACACACGCAGAGAGACACACACCTTCCTTCTGCGTCACTGGTGGGTGCGTGATTAGCAAACTCTTTGTTAATTCTAATTGCTTTCTTATCAAGCATTTGTACTGCTTATCTCCCAAACATCTTCATTTGAAGCTTATCTTACACTGCATAGCAAGACTCTTGCTAATTTGGTTCTTTGCCATACCAAGGAAAATGCCCACTGCCCATTGCTTGATGGCTTGGCGTGTCCAGGGTATTAAAAGAACTGCCCCCCCCCTCCAAGGTGGATTTTATTTTATTCATGTAACTTTTTCTATCCCTTGGCTTTCTCTGCTCTCTTATGGTCTGCTCAGAGTGAGGCTGGTTTGGGATTACCTCCTTCTGTTGTCCCAAATCACTTCCTTTGATGGTGCAAACAGGAAGGAAAGGGTGGGATCATCTCAAGGGGACCCCCCCCCCACAGGTTTGTAGAAGCACAAAATATTGTTGCAGTTGGGTGCCACCCACTCTCACTGCCGAGCAGTAGCAAGAGTCCATGGGGCTCCAGATACTCAGAGTCTGTGTTCCTTTGGAGAACTGAGACACGACAGAGACTGTCATAGCTTTAAGAAATATGGCTTATTCACCTATTTACACCTTCAATCTGCACAGAGGGAGTCCATCTCCCACAGCAGTGCAGCCAGCCTTCAGCCAGCCTGCCCAAGATGGATCCCAGTCTTTTCTCTCCCTCCTTCTTCCCAGAACACCTTGCTCAAAATTTCTCTTTCCCTTCAAACACACACCCCATCACCTTGGCAACATCTGTCTCCCCAGGCCAAAGGATCCCTCTCAGATGGTCCATCAACATATTTTGTCATGTTAACAGATTTGCTCTTCGTGAGGCCAGCCAGGCTGATTTGCATTAAGTCAGCCCAGGGATTCCTTGTCTGGCGCAGCTCTGTACTTTCATCCATATCCCAATTAACCAAAATCCTACCATTTACAGTGGTATCTCAAGTTAAGTACTTAATTCATTCTGAATTCTTAACCTGAAACTGTTCTTAACCTGAGGTACCACTTTAGCTAATGAGGCCTCCCGCTGCTGCCACGCCACTGCACAATTTCTGTTCTCATCCTGAAGCAAAGTTCTTAACCCGAGGTAATATTTCTGGGTTGGCGGAGTCTGCAACCTGAAGCATATGTAACCTGAAGCATGTGTAACCCGAGGTACCACTGTATTAATTTCTAGGGTTTAGGGGTCCCCCCCAAACCTATAACAATATATTTAAGAGAGAGAAAGCCTAAGGTGACAGGCCATTGTTTGATTTCCAGCACTGCAAATCATTCTTTTTTACATCCAGTATGGACACGAGCCTCCCTCCCCATTCCTCTTCCGAGTGCCAGCTTTCATTCGGCACTCTTCACTCCCGGCAAAGGTTTGTTCCCCCACCCCTTTGCTTTCTGAAGACTTTTAACTTCCTTGCTCTCGACTGCCTGCTTCACTTTGACTGGCAAGCCAGAAAAGCCCAGAAAGGTGTCAAAGCCTTGCAGAGAGCTGTCGCATGAGCTTCGAGAGCTCTTGAAGAGCAATTCAAAGCAATTGCCTCCGCTGGGCCCCAATGCTGCCCATCACCTGGAACGCGGCCTTGGAGGCAGGCAGGTGGCGGATAAAAATCAGACCGCTAGATTTCAACGGCAGGAATGTTCCTTCCAGAATTGCTTTGCCATCTAGGGTTTTTGTTTCTTTCCTAACTGCAGTTGCTGCCGGTGAGCAGCTGAAACTCTTCATCGGTGGCACCTATCTGCTCCCTGTCTTCCAACAGCTGCTCCTCTTCTGTTGCGCAACTAGAGGCAGGAAAATCTGGGAAATGGGATTGATACCTTGGTGGCTGGAGCTGCCAGCGAATTCAGGCAAGAATGCCTTCCTTGAGCCTTGAGAAAGAGAAGAAAGCTGTCATTCTCAGATCCGAGACTGAATTTCTCTCCCACCCTTCCTCCCCAAGGAACCTGGGGAAGCAAACAGACATCCTGTTAAGAAAGAACAGCAAAGCAAAGGCATTCTAAAAACAATTTGAATTGAAGAGTGTTAAAATTAGAAACATTATAAAAGCAATTGCAATTAAAAACAGTATTCCATCCAATGATCTCAAGGATCTGTACCTTTCAGACACTAAATCATCATCATCATCATCATCATCATCATCATCATCATCATCATCATCATTTTATTCCCCTTCCTTCCCTCCCCCTCCCCTTTTTATGAAGATTACCCACTTGGGATCCCACAGCTAATTCTCCCTTGGTCTCCTCACTGGCCCAGATAGGACTAATTTAGCCAGCTAGCCCTGGTGATCATCTATTGTTTATTGGATAGATTTTCCCCCTAAATTGATTTTGAATTCTGAATCTATTGTTATTCACATTTTATTCTGCATTTTATTCTGTTTTTGTTGCATCAATTAAGTGTTTAAATTTTGTTGTTAGCTGCCATGAGCCCGGTTTTCTGAACCAGGAAGGGTGGGGTATAAATAAAAATTATTATTATTATTATTATTATTATTATTAATTTCATTATTTATACTCTGCCCATCTGTCTGAGTTTCCCCAGCCACTCTGAGCGGCTTCCAACACATATAAAAGCGTAATAAAATGTCAAACTTTGAAAACTTCCTGATACAGGGCTGCCTTCAGATGTCTTCTAAAAGTTGTGTTGTTCTTGATCTCCTTGACATCTGATGGGGCACCACTACCAAGAAGGCCCTCTGCCTGGTTCCCTGTAGCTTCACTTCTCGCAGTGAGGGAACTGGCAGAAGACCTTCGGAGCTGGATCTCAGTGTGGGGGCTGAACAATTGGGGTGAAGTCTCTGCTTCAGGTATACTGGCCTGGGTAGACAGGGACGTTTTCAAATTCCTCCTGAAAGTTAATAGTGTTGGGGACAAGTGCAGCTCAATAGGTAGGGCATTACGGAAGAGAATCTTAGATGGCATTACCTCACCCACTTCAAAATGTGGTCGGCCGGCCAAGCTATGCTTGGGGGCCCTTTTGTTCATTCTGCTGAACCAGGACCCTGGATGTCTGCCCTAAACTCCCAACTTAATGGCATCACTGGTGATTCATGTAATGAGAACAAGGATGCAGGCTCCTGTGCCTTTGATAATGGACTGCAAAGCTGAAATTCAACGACAAAAGCTTTCCCCCAGCATAAACATGCAGAGATTGAGAGCGTTTTACCTGTTGAAATTCTGCTTTTCCCTCTGCCAAGGCAGCAGGAGCTCTGGCAGAGGGAAAAGCTGATGACTTTATTGAGAAACAAAAAAGGAGCGTATATATTCTTCCCACTGCTTTTTTGAAGCTTACAAGCTTATCTAACTAGGAAGCTTATCTAACACACACAGGAATGTGTCACTGTCATCCAAAGGGAGGGAACCATCGCTCAATGACCAGCAGAAGGTCACAGGGAGAGACACGCAGAGGCCTAAGGTGGGTCAAAAGGGACGCGGGTGGCGCTGTGGTCGAAACCACAAAGCCTAGGCCTTGCCGATTGGAAGGTCGGCAGTTCGAATCCCCGTGACGGGTGAGTTCCCATTGCTCGGTCCCTGCTCCTGCCAACCTAGCAGTTCGAAAGCACATCCAAGTGCAAGTAGATAAATAGGTACCGCTCTGGCGGGAAGGTAAACGGCGTTTCCATGTGCTGCTCTGGTTCACCAGAAGCGGCTTAGTCATGCTGGCCACATGACCTGGAAGCTGTCTGCAGACAAACGCCAGCTCCCTCGGCCTATAGAGCGAGATGAGCGTGCAACCCCAGAGTCGTCCGCAACGGGACCTAACAGTCAGGGGTACCTTTACCTTTAAGGTAGGTTAAGGATAGGCTGCCCCATAGCATCACCCACAAAATGTGATAGAAAGGACAACGCAAGTAGAAATAAGACAATTTTACATTTGCATGCGGGGATGTGGGTGGCGCTGTGGGTTAAACCACAGAGCCTAGGGCTTGCCGATCAGAAGGTTGGCGGTTTGAATCCCCGTGACGGAGTGAGCTACCGTTGCTCATTCTCTGCTCCTGCCAACCTAGCAGTTCGAAAGCATGAAGTGCAAGTAGATAAATAGGTACCGCTCTGGCGGGAAGGTAAATGGCATTTCCGTGCACTTCTCTGGTTTGCCAGAAGTGGCTTAGTCATGCTGGCCGCATACCCGGAAGCTGTCTGCAGACAAACGCCGGATCCCTCGGCCTATAGAGCGAGATGAGCGTGCAACCCTAGAGTCATCCACGACTGGACCTAATGGTCAGGGGTCCCTTTACCTTTGCATGCATAGGTAAGGCTGCCATGTAAAGTTAACAATCTCACATTAAACAAGCAGCTTGCAATGAGCCTGTCTGCATGCAAAATACCTTTACATTTAAAGCACCTTGTGATTTCATGCTCTGCATCTATGAAAACCTTTAATGGACCACAGCAACACAAAAGCACACACGATTTCGCCCATACGGAATGGCCACACATTTCACCATGTTTCTCCAAGGCAGACGAGAAACTCTCCAACCATTTCGCAGGGGAACAACTCACCAGTAGCAGTTTCTCTCCCCTCTGCCCCAGCCCCTCCCTCTCTCCCTTTCTTTTTCAGCAACTGTGTTGGCTGCCTCACAGCCATTTTGCCTCCTCCACAATGACTTGGACACTCTGTGGGGGGTGGGGGGGTAGCATGGTTGCTGCCATCCAAACAGAAGCGAATAATATTTCGGGGGAATTCTGTAAAGATGAGGAAAAGAAAATTTCTTTGGGGGAAATTCTGTAAAGTTGAGGAAAAGAAAAATCCAATGGGTGGGGTGGGGTGGGGATTTGTCCTGCAAAACACTGGTTCCACTCTATAGGATACATCGTTTTGCTCAATAGTTCTCTTTTGATTAAAAAGGAAGAGAAATGTAAATATGGGCATGGGCTGCCCTCTAGTGGTAGTCCAAAAGATTGCATACGGTGTAGCAGCTTGCGTTTCAAAGGACGTCATCTGGGGATCACATGACGCCATCCGCGTAAATATGACATTGCAAGGGTATTAGCACAATATGGGCCGAGTGGGGAGGAGGGAAGAGTCTTGCTACAGTGAGGATGACCCTAAAGGAAGCAGACGATTGAATTTCCCATTTTTGGCTACGTGCCCTTAGGTACTGGAGAGGGGAAGGGGTGTTAGATAGCTTGGAAATAAGTAAATAGTCTAAGCCAGGCATGGCCAAACTTGGCCCTCCAAATGTTTTGGTACTACAGTTCCCATCATCCCTGACCACTGGTCCTGCTAGCTAGGGATGATGGGAGTTGTAGTCCCAGAACATCTGGAGGGCCAAGTTTGGCTATGCCTGGTCTAAGCAAAGGCAGGGCACTGTTGTGGGGTACAGCTTAGTCCAGGCTTCCTCAACCTCGGCCCTCCAGATGTTTTGGGACTACAACTCCCATCATCCCTAGCTAGCAGAACCAGTGGTCAGGAATGGTGGGAATTGTAGTCTTAAAACATCTGGAGGGCTGAGTTTGAGGAAGCCTGCTTAGTCTAAGAAGGCTTTGCAACTTTTCCAAAGTTAATATGGCTAATATGGATGCCCCTTGCATTTAATGTTGTAGCCTTTAGCATCTTGCATTATTACTAAAGGCACTAAATTCTGTATGCAACAGTGAGAAAAGGGGAGTGGATTTGGATTGTTTGTCCCAAATGATGTCAGAGACCCCCAAAGAAATAGCAGTCGCTGATAATAGGAGCACCTCCAACCAGCTTTGGATGACATGTCCCCTTTATCTGGCTAGAGATAGCCTGCCTACACTTTTCCACACTTTGGTAACTTCCAGGATGGGAAGTCTCCCCAATGTTCAGCTTCATTGGTTTTAGTATTATGAGAGATGGAGAGGGGGGAAATATCACTTGGGGTACCCTTAGTTCTCAGGCTTGGGTCCCGAAATCTCGGGGTCCAGGATGCTCCTTTCCTGGCAACCCTAGCTCAGAAAAGTTTGCAGTATTGTAAGAGGGAACACCACATGGATAGCTCAGTTAGTAGAGTAGGAGGCTCTTAATCTCAAGGTCGGGAGTTCAAGCCCCACGTTGGGCAAAAGATTCCTGCGTTACATGGAGTTGGACCCCCTCAGGGCCTTTCCAGCTCTACAGTTACATGGTTCTATGTAAAAACAAAATAAAAAAATTCCTTCCAGTAGCACCTTAAAGACCAACTGAGTTAGTTCTTGGTATGGGCTTTCGTGTGCATGCACACTTCTTCTATGTATACCATCGTGCTCACAAGTCATCAGGGATGCACAATAAAAAGGACAGCTGGAGCCCAGCCCTCACCAGTCACCCCTCACCAGTCACAATGGAATTTTCCAGAGACACACACACACAGAGAGAGAGAGACATAGATGATAGATAGATGATAGATAGATAGATAGATAGATAGATAGATAGATAGATAGATATAGATAGATATGATATGTACATTTCACTGATTTTACAATCATTTTGACATTTTAAAACTTGACTTCCTTTCCCCTCTTTCTGCGGTTCCTTAAATTTATTTTTAATATCTTCTGCATATCCAAATTAACTTACTCATTTATTTATCTTCTTTAAATATATCCTCTTATGTAGCTGCAGGTTACTACAATAATCCTGCCAGTACTTTTATCTGTATATTATTTATCTGTAAATATTTAATAAACCATTTCCATTCTTTTATAAAAATTTTGCTATCTTGATTTCTTACTCTTCCGGTAAGTTTTGCCATTTCTGCATATTCCATAAGTTTTTATATCCATTCTTCCTTTGCTGAGACTTCTGCTTCTTTCCATTTTGGTGCAAGTAATATTCTTGTCACTGTAGTCGCATACATGAATAAATTTCTATACAATTTAGGTAGTTCTACCCTATAATTCCCAAGATAAAGGCTTCTGGGTGTGTGTATTTTTACAAATGTTATACTAAGCATCCTTCATTTCATTGTATATCATTTCTTAGGTCTGTTAGGAGATGCTGCGCACTGGGTGGACATTGGGTCAGATTACCGATTGTTGTTGTTGTTTAGTTATTTAGTCGTGTCCGACTCTTCGTGACCCCATGGACCAGAGCACACCAGGCACTCCTGTCTTCCACTGCTTCCCACAGTTTGGTCAGACTCATGCTGGTAGCTTCGAGAACACGGTCCAACCATCTCGTCCTCTGTCGTCCCCTTCTCCTTGTGCCCTCCATCTTTCCCAACATCAGGGTCTTTTCCAGGGAGTTTTCTTTTCTCATGAGGTGGCCAAAGTATTGGAGCCTCAGCTTCAGGATCTGTCCTTCCAGTGAGCACTCAGGGCTGATTTCCTTCAGAATGGATAAGTTTGATCTTCTTGCAGTCCATGGGACTCTCAAGAGTCTCCTCCAGCACCATAATTCAAAAGCATCAATTCTTCGGCGATCAGCCTTCTTTACGGTCCAGCACTCACTTTCATACATCACTACTGGGAAAACCATAGCTTTAACTATACGGACCTTTGTTGGCAAGATTACCGATACTTGTACCTAAAGGAAATAAAGGGCTGTATAGAATTATAAGCATCCCATGCCATGTATTTCTGGGATTTAAGACATCCCAGTGCCTCCCCCTGCCAAGAAAACGCAAGCTAAGAAGAAAGTGATAATAAAGCTAACTTCCCAGATGTGTGAGTGTTAATAAAAACACAGAGAGACTGCAATTCTCCTGGTGATCAGATGGCGGTTGCAAGAGTGACACTTTGGCTCTCCTTCGCAGGAGCACAGGCCTCATTTGCAAGTAAACGCTCCATGATTATGTATGCAAATAGGGCAATTTAAAACCCCGAGCCGGTGCAAACAAATCTATACAGCACCAAATAGCCGGGATCGGCTTGGCCTGCCATTGCCTGCACTTTTGCTTCTATTAACTTGAGCTTAAATTGAAATGTAGTTTCCCCCATATGTGTCATTTGGATTAGAAGCCTGAATAATTTGCCGAGAACACGGCGGTGCAAGGCTGGAATGCTAAAACTCCGCCGCAGACTGGAAATGTTTGGGCTCCGACGTGGTTAATAATCTAAACTGAAGGTTTGGAGAAAACAATCAGCGAGGCACGGACACGCTCGCTGCCAGCGGAATACAGCTCCAGTTTTTAATAGGACACCCAGTCAGGAGAAATATGTTTGCATCAAGGAGGCTGGATGTCTGGAGAGAGACTGCCTGGCTGGACCTCTCCTGGGACTGCGCCATGGGTGCAGTTTGCCATGCCAAGGGGGAGTAGCCCCCTCTGTGGCTCTACATGCACACGGTCATGGGTTCAGACCTGTGGCATCTCCAGGTAGGACTGGGAAACACCTCTGTCTGAAAACCTGGAGAGCTGCTGCCAGCCAGTGTTTACAATAGATGGAGCAATGTTCCTCTGAGCTTTGCCTCCTTAAAAACCCTTCTTCTGAGAGTGGCTTTTGAAAGTAATGGACTACGCAGAAATGGGAAAGATGACAGCGAAATTAAGAGATCAAAATGACAAACTTCTTATATAAGAAGGGAGGGCCTTTCATGGACTGTTTTTTTTAAAGCACACACACGCACCGTAGTCAAATGAAATCGCGGGCAGGACTTGAGATAAGAGCAGCGGAAGACGATAAAATAACTGTAACTTTTTGTAATGGAAAAAGATGTAATGCAGTAGAAAATGTTTGATTAAGAACACTGTGGAGGTGGGAAATTCATTTTATGAGACAACGTAACTATGCGATATATGAAGATTATTGTGAAAATATTCAAAAGTAATAATAATAAAATTATACAGCAAAATCCCCTCTTCTGAAAGCGATCCTTCAAACTGAAATTATGTCCTCCTCCTCTCCATCCCTAGCCTCTGCCCCAATGAAAACGGCACACAAATGCATATTTATTTTGGAAACTTCTGTTTGGCACAATTACATTAAAAAACATGTGTTTTAAAAATTATTTTTAAAATTGGCCATTTCTCCCCGCCCTCCGCCCTCCAACTGGGAAATGTGTTTCAAACTTTGGCTTTCACAAAAAAAAAATAATAATAATTGTTGCACTAATCCAAGGAGAAAATAATTTTTTAAAAAAGCAGGCACATGTGGACAGATAAAACAAATACTTGTGATGCCTGCAATAGACCTCAGGTTTCTGGAATTTCTGGAGGGCAGGGAAGTAGTATTTGAGAGGAAGGTACAACAGAACAGGGTGCAAATTCACCACAGCGAGGACAGCCCAGTGCTATGGATGCGTAACACCAAGATAACTAAAAGCACTCATGTGTGGATGAAAGCACACAAAAGCACGCACACACACATGCAGAGACCCAGTGTGGTGTAGTGGTTAAGAGCGGTAGACTCGTAATCTGGGGAACCGGGTTCGCGTCTCCGCTCCTCCACCTGCAGCTGCTGGGTGACCTTGGGCCAGTCACACTTCTCTGAAGTCTCTCAGCCCCACTCACCTCACAGAGTGTTTGTTGTGGGGGAGGAAGGGAAAGGAGAATGTTAGCCACTTTGAGACTCCTTCGGATAGTGATAAAACGGGATATCTCAGCCCCACTGAAGTCTCTCAGCCCCACTCACCTCACAGAGTGTTTGTTGTGGGGGAGGAAAGGAAAGGAGAAGGTTAGCCGCTTTGAGACTCCTTAAAGGGAGTGAAAGGCGGGATATCAAATCCAAACTTTTCTTCTTCTTCATACACACAAAATGGCTCACTGGATCCCCACATATGCATTAAAAACACCCTGGTATGTACACAGCCTCTGTGATCATGTTTATCCAACTTTGAGGTTCAGGCAGGAAAGATGGCTGAAGTTTACCTTACTAGCCCTGGCAAGTATTCCTTTTGTCAGGTAAACTAGAGGTGACATGTCGCCGCAAGAACTAAGGAGTTGGCTGCTCTCGGTTTGTAAAAATATCTGAAAGGGAGAGGCTAGGTTTCCATGGTGCAGCTGAGTCATTTCAGACTCCGGAATTCCCAGTCTCATAGCCCTTCCCTTCAGATGGCAGCGTGTACTTTTTTGACCCCATCGAAATGTGGCAAGTCAGCTCTTTTGTATTTGGGGGTCCCTCCTACTCATTCTGAGTGGCTCCCTGGTCTGCTAGCTCCAAGTCCTGCCTGGTGGGGCCACTGGTGGCCTTTCCCAGTGGCTTGGAACCTGCTACCTGCTCTCTGTTGTGGATGATGCCCGTTACAGCAGGAGAGGAGGACCACTTTCAGGCCGAGGGCCACATAGACCCACAGTTAACTTTCTGGGGGCCACATGTCTGTGGAAGTGTCTTAGGGACCCCCCTCCAAAAAAAAGACCCTTCAGAATGATTGCACCACATTTGTTGTTTAGTCGTTTAGTCGTGTCCGACTCTTCGTGACCCCATGGACCAGAGCACGCCAGGCACTCCTGTCTTCTACTGCCTCATGCAGTTTGGTCAAACTCATGCTGGTAGCTTCAAGAACACTGTCCAACCATCTCGTCCTCTGTCGTCCCCTTCTCCTTGTGCCCTCAATCTTTCCCAACATCAGGGTCTTTTCCAGGGAGTCTTCTCTGCTCATGAGGTGGCCAGAGTATTGGAGCCTAAGCTTCAGGATCTGTCCTTCCAGTGAGCACTCAGGGCTGATTTCCTTAAGAATGGACTCTCAAGAGTCTCCTTCAGAACCATAATTCAAAAGCATCAATTCTTCGGCGATCAGCCTTCTTTATGGTGCAGCTCTCACTTCCAATCCATCTGATTTCAATGCTGCCCATCTGGTGTTGTCCATGTGTAGAGTCGTCTCTTGTGTAGTTGGAAAAGAGCGTTTGTGTGGGACAAAAAGTGATTAATTTGGGACAAAAAGTGAGCACCAATACAGAAATTATTCAGGATTTGGTACAGGAATTTACTTTAGCAGGACAAATTGTGGAAAAGGAGAAGGAGAAAGTTGTTGTTGTCGAACCTAAAGTAATACAAGTGGGAGCCTCAGCCTTACAGAGACAAATTGAGGAGTATAAGTTGAAGCCTTTTATGATTGAAACTAGAAAAAGTCAGATTTTGAGGATCGGAGCCCAGCCTGGACTGGAAAAGGAAAGTTGGAAAGATCCCTCCGTGCAGGGATTAACTGACTTTTGGGACATGGACTTGGGTCAGGAGGAGATTGGAGTTCTGGGGGCCTTTGGATTTGGAGGAATCTTGAAACATGCCCTGAAATACTTTATGGATCTTAGCTTTAACTATGGAAATTTGGCTGACCTGTCAAGAAGGAATAAAAGCATCGTTAGGTCGGAGTTTCCCTGAGATCTGCTCTTTAGCATCAAAGAATATGAAGAAGACCTGCAGAAGGGACGTGGAAAAGAGTTAAGAGCCTCGGACATAAGATCTCCAGGTTGATGGACTGTATGGAGTTGACGGAAGTGACTGGCAGAGTCCGAGACTGGGGAGAGGAGATGGTGGAAGAAGATTGGAAAATTTAAAGTTTATATATAGAAATATTGTAAAATTAATGAGTGATAGAAAAATGTTGGAATGAAATTTTATGGCCTTAGTAGAAATGTTTTAAGGAGTTAAGCTTAAATAAGTATACTAGTTTTAATGGAAAATAAGATTAAAAATATGTTAAGACATTTATATGGAAAGGAATTGCTGAGATAACTAATAGAAGTGGAATACAAAAAGGGAGGTGAGAGGAGGTCGATGAAACAAGGGAATGAAAGATAGAATATGGAAAAGGTATGATGTATGCTTTTAAATTGTTTTTGTATTGTTTTGTTTAGTTTATTGTGTTTAGTTTAATGTGTTAAGGTTGTGTTTTGTATAGTTTATATATTGTATTGTATTGTTTTTTCTCTTTTTTGTCTTCTTTCTTCTTTTTCTTTTTTGTAAGTTTTAAAAGTAATAAATATTATTTAAAAAAGAAAAAAGAAAAGAGCGTTTGTTATGACCAGCTTATTCTCTTGACAGAACTCTGTTAGCCTTTGCCCTGCTTCATTTTGAACTCCAAGGCCAAACTTGCCAGTTGTTCCTTTTATCTCTTGACTCCCTACTTAAGCATTCCAATCCCCTATCATGAGAAGAACATCCTTCTTTGGTGTCATTTCTAGAAGGTGTTGTAAGTCTTCATAGAATTGGTCAATTTCAGTTTCTTCAGCATTGCACCACATAGGAGCAGTTAATTCTTTTTTTAAAAATAAATAAATGACAGATTTGGGGTAGTCTCGAGGGACCACAAAGAGCCTCTTACGGGAGCTGAATGTTTCCTGCAGGCCCTGGGTATCTACCCCTGCACTGAGTGCTAGACCCCCTTCAAACTTTACTTAGCATCTCCTGGCTTTGCAGCCTGGATGAAGCAGGACAGCAGTTAACTAGGCCTCCTCAATGTCAGGTCTGTACACTTATAGCTTTAGACATGTCGTTACCCGCTAAATTTAACCACTGATGCTTCACTGTTATCCACCTGTAACATTGCAATTCTCAAGCCATCCACCGTGTCTATTCTCATAGAGATTTAAATGCACAAGCAGATAGGCAGGTTGAATCCAATTGATGAGCCGGTTAGTGCTATATTCAAGCATTTGGGCATGAAAAGGTGGCTATCAGAAGCCCTTGAATCTGTTCAGAATGGCTCCATAAAGAGCATCAAATGGTACGTAACGCAATGGAGTCGGACACAAACAGGGCTTTATTGCTGAGAGCGCGGCAAAGAATAGCAGAAGCGCAATCCGTTCTCCAAAATCTCCTCGTAAGTCCATTAGCCGATGAACACTGATGAAACTGGGGACTCAAACTCGAAGTAAACTAATAAAATAGGACCAGAGCCTTTTTCAGATGTGGCTTGACCTCCATGCACAGAGAATGCCCAAATACACCTGAGCATCTGCTCAGGTGGCGCAGCATCAAAAGAGCATTGGCCAGTGGGAAGACCCATAGATCAGACCCCCAGAGGGTCCATGTAACCCGCCCAGGGGGTTCATGGGATATACCCATCAATGAGTCTGGGACATCCCATTTTGGGGGGCCTTGCTCTCACATGGAAAAACTACAAAAGTGGCACTGACAACATGAGCTGCCATACGTCCGAATTTTCCCAGAATACTGTGGTCAGCAGCAGTGTCTGGGCAAAAATTTGTCAGATATCCGGGAAAATCCATGGTAGCTCATGCCAGCAGTGCCACTTTTGCAGTTTTTCCGTCAAAATAGCTCAAAAACAACTTTTCTGTCCTTATTTTCACCGTTTGAAAAATGGTAACCCTACCAGGTGCGCATGTTGTGCAAGATCGTGGTTCCCCCAAACACACACTTTGGGGTGCTGTGCTCTCACACAGGTACATGACTCACATGTAAGTGCAGCCCAGAAACACACTCCCAGTTTTGTGCTGGGACATGTTGGAGGGTTTGGTGGCACCATTCACATATCAAAAACTACCACAGAGATGTCAACATTTTCAAAAACAGGAGGTCCATGGCTTGGCTTTTGAAAAACTGCGGGCCCGCAATACTTAGCTAATTGGGAACCACTGCTGTAAAGATGCGCATGTTGATGTCATCATGCTCCTGCTTTCGCCTGCTCATGCAAATGAAGCAAACACATACAGAGGACTAGTGTGGGTGATGTTCTATTGACACCAAGAAAATAATCCCAGGCTAGCATCATCTTGTGAAACACGACAACAACATAGCCCAAGGGTTATCATTCACACCCTTCCTTCCTCCCTCCCTCTTGGGAATCCCCACTTTAAACTGGACCTTAAATCTAAGGTCACATCCGCACCATACAGTCAAAGCACATGGCTTCCCCCAAAGAATACCAGGAACCATAGTTAACCCTGAGAGAGCTACAGTTCCCAGGACTCATAACAAACTACAGTTCTCAGGATTCATAGAATCATAGAAGAGTTGGAAGAGACCACAAGGGCCATCGAGTCCAACCCCCTGCCAAGCAGGAAACACCATCAGAGCACTCCTGACATA
The DNA here is from genome assembly GCF_951804945.1 of Podarcis cretensis. Lineage (NCBI taxonomy): Eukaryota > Metazoa > Chordata > Lepidosauria > Squamata > Lacertidae > Podarcis > Podarcis cretensis. The sequence goes on from NC_137175.1 coordinate 20,471,028, forward strand.
TGGTTGTCAAGCCTCTGCTTAAAGACCTCCAAAGAATGAGACTCCACCACACTCCTTGGCAGCAAATTCCACTGTCGAACAGCTCTTACTGTCAGGAAGTAGTTCCTAATGTTTAGGTGGAATCTTTTTTCTTGTAGTTTGGAACCATTGCTCCGTGTCCACTTCTCTGGAGCAGCAGAAAACAACCTTTCTCCCTCCTCTATGTGACATCCTTTTTATATATTTGAACATGGCTATCATATCACCCCTTAACCTCCTCTTCTCCAGGCTAAACATGCCCAGCTCCCTTAGCCGTTCCTCATAAGGCATTGTTTCCAGGCCTTTGACCATTTTGGTTGCCCTCCTCTGGACACGTTCCAGTTTGTCAGTGTCCTTCTTGAACTGTGGTGCCCAGAACTGGACACAGTACTCCAGGTGAGGTCTGACCAGAGCAGAATACAGTGGCACTATTACTTCCCTTGATCTAGATGCTATACTCCTATTGATGCAGCCCAGAATTGCATTGGCTTTTCTGGGATTGTTGGGAGAAAGCCATGGATGGGTGTGACTTAAGTCTCTGGACCTAGACATAGAGATATTTGGCCGAAGTTGTGGTACCAGGAGGCAAATACAGTGGTACCTCAGGTTAAGAACTTAATTCGTTTTGGAGGTCCGTTCTTAACCTGAAACTGTTCTTAACCTGAGGTACCACTTTAGCTAATGGGGCCTCCCACTGCCGCACAATTTCTGTTCTCATCCTGAAGCAAATTTCTTAACCTGAGGTACTATTTCTGGGTTAGCAGAGTCTGTAACTTGAAGCGTCTGTAACCTGAAGCGTATGTAACCCGAGGTACCACTGTATTGCTATTGGCCCAAGGACTAAAATGCAACTGCGGACCTAACTTACACGCATATTGGAGTACTCAAGTTCAGTATGGGTTTCCAGTCCGCGTAACACAACAGAAAGATGAACCCATAGAAACCTACAGTGTTTGTAAGGAACAGGTCTGGGTACGTTTCAGGCCTGAAGGCTGTTCTCCAGGGGAACCAGTATGGGACAAAATAACATATCCCAGGCTTTCAAACTTTGCTTGTTCTTGGAGAAACAATTTCCTGGAAGAGTTCACAACAAATCAAGAATGCTGTTTGGTAATGCTGAGCTGCCTTTCAATGGATCCTTTGTGTATTTAGCGTTCTCCTGTGGTTGCTACATTGGTGGGTGGAGGAGCTCCATGGGAGTAAGGTAAAGGGGAAGGGGAAGGGGAACAGACAGATGGGCGGGCACCTGCTATTGTCACAAGCAGCCTGTCTGTGAGCAGGCACCAAGGGTTGGCATCATCAGGTATCTGCCAAGGCCCTCCCCCTCTGCAGGGAGTCAAAGGCTGACACCCAGAGCCTCCTGGCCCTGCAGCTGTTCCTCCTTGCTGTCACTCCCTTCAAGGGAATGTTTGCTGCTTTGCATGCAGAACGTCACAGGATCAATTCCCAGCATCTCCACGTAGGGCTGGGAGAGACTCCCCATTCCCCTTTATGAGTTTTGGTCAGGGCCAGGCATTCCTTTGTTGCAACAGGTTGACTACAGCAGGTTCACTCTACTAGTCGGCCTTGGCAATAAAGTTTTGTATTTCACCAGCAGAACATTTAATCGACAGGGAAGATCTTTAAAAACACTCATTCCAACCCCATACCCTCCATGTTATGTACTGAAGTTCTCACCCTGGGCCAGCAGGGGGATATTGCAGATAGTTTTCACTCAGGTCCACATATGCAAATAAGGAATTGAAAGTGACATTCAGTGATTGGATAGTTACAGAAAGTTGTTACTGTTGCGCTGTACTGGAGCTCTATATAAGCAGGCTGGCTGAACCCTTCAGTTCAGTTCTGTTCTGGCCTGTGAATAAATAAGAGCTGTTGAAGAATCGCTGTGTCGTCTGATATGTTCACCCACAACTTAACACTCCAAGTGTCCCTATTTTCCAGGGATAGTCCTGGAATTACGAAAGCTTCTGATTTGATCCTGGAATGTCCCTATTTCCCCCCACCAGTGCTCCAGGAAGAGGATGAGCCCGTACTTGTCCAGAGCGGCGGTGGCAAGGGAGAATCCTGTCACCTCTCCATGGCCTCCAGCCTTGGGCAGCTCATAGTGGTTGCTGGAGAGTGGGCAAGGAGGAGAGGCAGGGGCCGCCAAGGCCTCTGGGTGGGAAGAAAGGGGGAGCAGAGAGGAGTGCAAGGAGTCTTGATAGGAAATGCTGGGGGGGACACATGCTGGGGGTCAAGGAGGGTCAGTTGTGGGGAGAAGTGAGGAATGCCCCTATTTTCAACTGAGGTAAAAAGGTAAAGGTAAAGGACCCCTGGATGGTTAAGTCCAGTCAAAGGTGATTATGGGTTTGCGGCGCTCATCTCGCTTTCAGGGCAAGGGAGCTGGCATTTGTCCACAGGCAGCTTTCCAGGTCATGTGGCCAGCATGACTAAACTGCTTTTGGACCAACGGGACACCGTAACGGAAGCCAGAGTGCACAGAAACGCCATTTAGCTTCCGGCCGCAGCAGTACCTATTTATCTACTTGCACTGGTGTGCTTTCAAACTGCTAGGTTGGCAGGAGCTGGGACAGAGCAACAGGAGCTCACCCCGTCACAGGGATTTGAACTGCCGACCTTCTGACTGGCAAGCCCAAGAGGCTCAGTGGTTTGGACCACAGCGCCACCCCTCCCATTTTTACCTCATCTGAGGACTGTTGTCCAGAGGAAGTCCTTCTTCACACAGTGCCTACTTAAATATGGAAGCAGTGAAGGCCACCAACTCACTGTGCCTTTCAAGAAGATAAGACAAATTTGTGGAGAAGAGTAGCTAATGCTTCTGAATACTCATCTCTGGTAACCACAAAGGGGGAGAGTGCTGTCGTGCTCAGGGGGTTTCGCACAGGCATCTGGTTGCCCTGTGAGGACAAGATGCTGGGCTAAAATGGGCCATTGGCCTGATCCAGCCAGCTTTTCTTATATTTTTACAGGACAGACTTTGACACAGCGCTGCTTTAATTTAGCCTTGGGCTGGGTAGACCTTCAACCAGAAGACTCCAACTGTCCTCTTTAAATTAAGGCACACAAGCAGCCTCTTTACTTACAGCAGGCTCACCTTTTAATCACATGAAATTTACTCTGACAGCTCGATGGCCACTCTGCGTACTGTGAAGAGCTGCAATTGTCCCAGTAAGCCCAGTCCTGCAGATCTTCTCTCTCTCTCTCTCGTAAGACTTGTTCTTCTTTTCAAAAAGTTGGCAGGAGGGAGTGTGATTTCTCATAGGCCCACAACTATAAAGAGAATCACCAAGGGCGTCTTCACCTCTGAGGAAGATGGATGTGCGAGTGCCTGCCGCTCGCTTTCCGAGGGGCCTTAAGGCTAAAAATGACCAATGGGAGCTGCTCTGGTTCTTTTAACTAATCGACTGGAACCTTCTGAGCAATGGCAGTCATTAGGAACAGGAGTGCTGCGGCAGAGTGGCCCAAATGGCGAGGCTGTTGCTTTAACTGAAAGACGCCGTGACAGCAACGTCTCTCTGTTGAATGCTGCTGGGAAGGGTTGACCCCGTCAGATGCGTAAGGGCAGCATCGAACACAGCAGCGTAGATTTTCTGCAATACCCTGGCAGGCAGGAAACTGTTGGCGTTCAGGGCAGAGATGGGGAGCCCCATTCACGTTCCCTCAGAGGCCATCTTCCAGGAGCACATGCTGGCAACTGTTACTCTATCTCTCTCATGCATCTCTCTCTGTTCCCAGCCTGGCAAGCGAGAGGCATTAGCACATCTTGAGAACACTTATCCAGCCAAAGGCACTTGAGGAGGGTGGAGAACCAGGCCGTTGAGGTGTAGCTTGGGGATATGGGTGCGGCCTGGAAAAGGCTGTTCCCTAGGAGGACTTCCAAAAGTCGGATAAAGAGGCCTGGAGCCAGAGGTTAAAAAGCATATGCTGGAAGTGTAAAGAAAAAGAAAGGACTTTTTACCATATGTAGTGGGGATGTAGAGAAATTTTTTAAAAAATGGGAAATGATATATAATGAGTTGAAGAAAATGTTTAAATTAACATTTGTAAAAAAAAAAACCAGAAGCATTTTTGTTAGGGATTGTAGAAAAAGACCTGCCAAGGAAAAGAAAGAACTTATTTTTGTATGATACAACAGCGGCAAGAATCTTGATTGCACAAGGATGGAAGAATGAGGAAACCCTGACAAAAGAACAGTGGCAAGAGAAATTGATGAACTACGCAGAACTGGTGAAATTGACATGCAAACTACGAGACATGGACAACTGTGACTTCAGAGGAGAATGGGAACCTTTTACAAATTGTCTAAAAAACCCAACCAAAATGAATTGGACTCCCTGGCAGGTTTGAATAAACATACACAAATTTATTGAGGGACAACATAGAAGATAGATAATATAAGGATGTCTACAGTTTTATAAGGGACGCAGGTGGCGCTGTGGGTTAAAGCCTCAGCGCCTAGGACTTGCCAATCGAAAGGTCGGCGGTTCGAATCCCTGCGGCGGGGTGCGCTCCCGCTGCTCGGTCCCAGCGCCTGCCAACCTAGCAGTTCGAAAGCACCTCCGGGTGCAAGTAGATAAATAGGGACCGCTTACCAGCGGGAAGGTAAACGGCGTTTCCGTGTGTGGCTCTGGCTCGCCAGAGCAGCGATGTCACGCTGGCCACGTGACCCGGAAGTGTCTCCGGACAGCGCTGGCCCCTGGCTTCTTAAGTGAGATGGGCGCACAACCCCAGAGTCTGTTAAGACTGGCCCGTACGGGCAGGGGTACCTTTACCTTTACCTTTACAGTTTTATAATATGCAGAAGTTAACATTGGATGAGAAATCAGAAAGAGGAGCTGAGGGAAGTCGTAGGGAGAAGGGAGGGAGGGCTTGTTGGGGAGATGGGAGGGGAAAATGGGGGGCAATAAGGAAGGTGATTTGTTTTGATAATTTGCTATGTTGTGATTGTTAATTTTAAAAAATTCAGAGGAAAAAAAAGCATAGAAATCTGTCTCATACCAAGTCAGACTACTGGTCCATGCACCTCAGGCCATTGTCTATACAGTGGTACCTCAGGTTACATACGCTTCAGGTTACAGACTCCACTAACCCAGAAATAGTGCTTCAGGTTAAGAACTTTGCTTCAGGATAAGAACAGAAAGGGTGCTCCAGTGGTGCGGTGGCAGTGGGAGGCCCGATTAACTAAAGTGGTGCTTCAGGTTAAGAACAGTTTCAGGTTAAGAACAGACCTCCGGAAGGAATTAAGTACTTAACTAGAGGTACCACTGTATAGGTTCAATCCCCGGCAGCTCCGGGCAGTGCTGGGAATGTCCCCAGTCTGAAATCCAGCATAGTTAAGGCCAGTTGGTGACACAAATACTGAGCTGGATGGACCAATAATCTGATTCACTGTTTAAAGTAGCTTCCTATCTTTCTGTGTACCTCTGTCCGCTGCCTCAGGTGTGCCCTTACCTGAGGCCCCCATCATAGATGGCCTTTGCTTCCCTTCAAACTTATTCAGACATAGCCCATTCCTGAGGCCCTGCTAGCAAGATGTCTTCCAGAAGGAGGGAACTTTTGTGGAAATTGATTGGCAGGGCGGTCTTCAACTAAGTAGCTGTGCACCTGCAAGAATTAGCACTAGAGCAAAGGGACATTTGCACCCCACACCACCCCCAAATCTGCTCTGTGAGCCCCCAGAATGGATTTAGGGGGTGCAGAAGGGGAGGAGAGGGGGAGAATATTCTGTTTTAAAAAGGGAAATCCTTGCACTGTTGCAACCAGCAACTTAGCGGCAGGTTGAATACTGTACAACCCACAGAGGCCTTAATAATGAGATTGCTTATATAAACGAGTTTGCTTTTATTTTTTGGAGAATGTGCCTCTTCTTTCCTCATTTCTGCAGTGCCACTCCTTTTTTTCTGGGCTGACTGTATTGCTCACCTCTGAATTTTTGGCCCTTTGCTTCCTTAGTGTGACTGAGGGATGAGGTTTGCTAGGTATGCTAATGCCCTTGTTTCTTTTAACACAGTTAAAAAGGTAAAGGGACCCCTGAGCATTAGGTCCAGTCGTGGCTGACTCTGGGGTTGCGGCACTCATCTTGCTTTACTGGCCGAGGGAACCGGCGTACAGCTTCCGGGTCATGTGGCCAGCATGACTAAGCCGCTTCTGGCGAACCAGAGCAGTGCACAGAAACGCCGTTTACCTTCCCGCCAGAGCGGTACCTATTTATCTACTTACACTTGGACGTGCTTTCGAACTGCTAGGTTGGCAGGAGCTGGGACCAAGCAATGGGAGCTCACCCCGTCGCGGGGATTTGAACTGCCAACCTTCTGATCGGCAAGTCCTAGGCTCTGTGGTTTAACCCACAGCGCCACCCGCATCCCATTTAACAGAGTTACATGTGCTTTAAAAACAACAACTACACACTAATTCTTCAGGCTAGGAATCTGAACGTGAATCTGCTTTGAAAACATCCTTTGACTGAGGTGTACGTTAAATAAGTCTTCCGGACAAATTATCACCTGAGCTCTTTCCCACAAGCTACCAGCAGAGGGCAGAAATGACCAATCTGCATGGGGGAAAATGAAACTTAGGTGCCTTTGTGCCTTTATACAAAGATAAGGTGTGGAACTGGGGAGAAAATAAGTCATTGGCAGGATTCAGCTGTGTTTAAATAGGATCAGATGTCTCTATTTAAATGATTATTAAAAGAAAATAATATACATTTCTGTCAACTAAAGGTTCATACGCCTTATGGGTGAGGTTTGCCTTTGAAAATACAATACAATAAAAAGAACAAGTTAGTCCATGTTAGAACCTTGGGTAAAGAAGAAAACAATGCCTTTCTTTAATAAATAAGAAACAATACAATAAAAAGAACAAGTTAGTCCATGTTAGAACCTTGGGTTAAAAAAAGAACAATGTCTTTCTTTAATAAATAGGAAACTAAGAAGTCTCGCCCCAACAATAAACGGGGACCATTCAGATGGTTTAACATATAACTGCAATTTTTTAAAGAAAGTAAAATAAAACAAACCCTTTTATAGAGGAGTATTTTAGGAAGTGAAAGTTTGTTTCCTCAATCCTGTGAATAGTCTGAAAGCATTTAATGAAACGTTTAAAACAAAGTATAAACTAATGTAGTATTTTTTTTTTCTTCAGAGGTCCATGTTAATGTTTGATTTAAATAAATTGTTCCAAGAAAAACATAATTGTTACAGGTGAATTATTTAAAGTACAATTAATCTCAACTCAAGCTTCAGTTAAAAGACTTGGGATGAAATCAGTTATAAATATTAACTTTGTTTCTTTCATATGATACTGTGGCTGATACATATTTTTTAAAAAGGAGAACTAAAAGTGAGTTTCTTTCATATCAATGTATACTCCAGCTGGCCTTCAAAACACCTTTTGCAGAAAGCCAGATTGAGCAGGACTGAAATATCAAGTGGCCACAGAGTGCATTAGAAGGTTGGTGTCTTCTGAGAGAACAACTGGAAGAGGTGCAAATTACAGTGACATTCTTAATGAGCTGAGAGAGATGCGATGATACTGTTCCAAATTATCCCATTTGTAAACTGGCAGAGAACCACAAAGAACTGTGCCTTGTGGGTGTCTTTTCTTAGGTTGAGAGTGTGTGTTACAGGGCATGATCCTGGCAAGAGGCTGTCCAATTCAGAGAGGTGTGTGAGTGATTCATGAGCAACAGGAGTTGGATTCGGAGAAAAGATGCTAAGGGCTACATTGCCCTCTCAATCACCTTCACTAAATCATTCACAGAGCTCCATTTGAACACACCGACTCTATAACATTGCCAGGATGGGAGAGATTCCAGCACTCTGGCATTTTAAAACTGGAGGGTTGCCCTGAATCTGCAGGTTTTAGTTGCTATACTTCACGTCGCTCCTTATATAACAATCTTCGGGAGTAGTGGACAGATTCTTGTCTTCCTTCCTCTCTAGAACTTGTGGACGCCCAGTGCCACCGAATTTTGGAGGATTCAAGGCTGCTAAAACAAAGGACTTCTTTGCATAGCCACTAGTTAATCTGCCACGATGATCAAGGGTCTGGAAACTAAGCCGCATGGGGAATAGTTGAGGGAGTTGGGTATGTTTATCCTGGGAAAGAGGAGAGATGAGACCCATCTTGAAATATCTCAAGGGCTGTCCTGCAGAAGGTGGAGCAAGCTTGTTTTCTCCTGCTTTGGAGGGTAGGACTTGAACCAACAGATTCACGTTAGAAGAATAGAGATTCCAGCTTAAACTTCAGGAAGAACTTTCTGACATGAAGAGCTGTTCGACAGGAGAACGGACTCCCTCGGGAGGTTATGGATTCTCTTCCTTGGAGATTTTTAAGCAGAGATTGGATGGCCATCTGTCATGGATGTTTTAGGTGAGATTCCTGCATTGCAGGGGGCTGGGCTCAATGGCCATGGGGGTCAACTCTATGATTCTATGAAATTCGCTCCCACAAGATGCATCAATGGCCACCTACTTGGATGGCTTTAAAAGAGGATTAGACAGATTCATGGAGGGTAAGACTATCAGTAGCTGCTAGCTGTGTTGGCTATGCTCTGCCTCCATGGTTGGAAATAGCCAGGGGTCAGCAAGGTTTACTGGCCATGGGCTGGATCACTCCCACAGAGATCATCCGTGGGCCGGACTGGTACAGCATGACGCCAGAAATTGCATCTGCGCATGTCTGCGGCACCGGAAATTGCTTCTGCGCATGCCCAGACGCCAGAAACTGCACCTGCACAGAAGTGTTTTTTGGCGTCTGGACATGCGCAGAAGCAATTTCCAGTATCTGCGCATGTGCAGATGCGATTTCCGGCGCCGCTCAGCGAGTCCCTGCACCGCACTGTGCCGGGGCTCACTGAGCAAGCGGCTCGATTCAGGGGCGGCTCGTGGGCCGGTAAAACGGTCTTCGTGGGCTGCATCCAGTCCATGGGCCGCACGTTGCCAACCCCTGTTATAAGATCACTAGATTGCTGTAGGCTGGTTTATATCCTGGAGCAACAAGGTCTCACGATTTGGCGTTTTGCTTTTAAAAGAGTACCACAAGCAAGAAACCACCAGTTGCATGTGACGCCTTTTAAGATTTCTGAACAGATAACCTTGCGGTGCATTTCATCTGTCAATAACAACAACTTCAATGAATAGAACAGAGAGGAGGAAATACGTCTTGACAGGCTCGCATATCTAGCAAGCCATCGACTCATTAAATTTTATTAGAGTACTATTCCATGATGAGGGAAGGAAATGCCTAATGGGAGCAGTGCGTTTTTATTCTTTGCAGCCATCGCAATACATTATACGCTGGCAATGAAATAATGCCAGTCCATGTGCGCAGTCTTCTGCACATAAAGGGCACGGCACATCTCTGTGTAGGGAAGCTACAGCAGAACATAAGCAACGTTGTCATAAGGTTCTCCAGCGTGCAAATTAAATCAAGCAGAAAAAGTTAATGGAAGGTAAAACATTTGGCAACGTTGGCAGAAGCTGCACTGAGAAGATCAGCAACTGATCCCAGTGGGCAATCCAGAGGCAAGAGAGACACGTGGAAGGCATTATGGCCATAGCAATGGGATTTAACAGCAGCCCACTTGGGGTGTACGGGGTGTTAGGGGAAGGGTAGTACCACCATGCTCCTTCTGGGGTAGTTTGTCCACCTTAGGTCCCCGCCCTGCACTCACCTCTCACCTGTGGCTCCTAGAAACTGTCAGCGACTGCCCCCTGGGAACAGCTTTGACTGACTGGCTAAACTGGGTGAGGGTAGCCAATGGGTCTCAAGCCCTTGGTGAGTTAGGGACTTCCCCTGTGTGTGATCACAGGCTCCAGCAGATTCCGCAGACGAGACCAATAGTGGATCCAACTGTCAAGGAGGCCTAGGACCCACGTACCTACGGGACCGCCTCTCCTGGTATGCCCCACGGAGGACCTTAAGGTCCACAAATGACAACATTTTGGAGGTCCCAGGTTGCAAGGTGGTTAGATTGGTCTCAACTAGGGCCAGGGCCTTTTCAGTAAGTACTGGCCCCGACTTGGTGGAACGCTCTGTCACAAGAGACTAGGGCCCTGCGGGATTTGACATCTTTCCGCAGGGCCTGCAAGACAGCTGTTCCGCCTGGCCTTTGGTTTGGACTCAGCCTGACCCTTATGTTTCCCTCGCCTTATGGTCTTGATTTACTGGCTACTTTTAATATGAGGCTACATTTTAAACTGCATTTTAACTTGTATTTTAAATTGGGGGTTTTTTTTCCTCTTCCCTTTTTCCCTATTATGTTTTTACTGTGATTTTATTGGTGTTAGCCGCCCTGAGCCTGGCTCTGGCCGGGGAGGGCAGGGTATAAATTTTATTTTATTTTATTTTATTTTATTTTATTTTATTTTATTTTATTTTATTATTTTATTTTATTTTATTTTATTTTATTTTATTTTATTTTATTTTATTTTATTTTATTTTATTTTATTTTGCACGTGCTGTAGAGGGAAGTGAGGGGCAGATGGGACTCATCAAGCTGGGAAAGTTGCCCATCTAGGAGAAGAAAACTGATCTTAAACCTCGACTGTGAATTCTCGGGAGAAGAAAAGGCTAAGGAGTAGACTCTACACAAATCCAGCGTGGAGTCCCTAAATTGGTTGGATGGCGCCTTGTATGTCTCCTGGCAACTCCTGCAGCCAAGCTGGTGCCAAAGATATTGCTCTACTTTCCTTTGGACCACGTCAGCCAAGAGAGTCGTCTTGTCATCTGAGCAGCCCAGGGCCTCCATGCACACTGCCCAGGATTGCACCCCGGGAAAGTCATTTCAGGGCTGCTAACACAGCAGACTTCACCCCCTGAGGCACACTCCATTGTCTCTTGAGACAGATGCCTACAATGTTCCCGTAGGTGATGAAAGTTACCACTCTTTCACATCATCTCCTTCTCCTACTCATTGCAGCCTTGCCAGTAAACTCATCCTTGACTTTACTATAATGCGCAAGATTAAAAAACAGTCTGGCTTCAATGTGGAAGTAGAAGGTAACTCCTAATCCAGCCCTGAATGTAGACTTATTTCAAAATAGCCTGCCTCTTTGTGCCGGGTGATGAACCTTTTCCTGCCCAGGTGGCGCTGTGGGTTAAAGCCTCAGCGCCTAGGACTTGCCGATCGAAAGGTCGGCGGTTCGAATCCCTGCGGCGGGGTGCGCTCCCGCTGCTCGGTCCCAGCGCCTGCCAACCTAGCAGTTCGAAAGCACCTCCGGGTGCAAGTAGATAAATAGGGACCGCTTACCAGCGGGAAGGTAAACGGCGTTTCCGTGTGCGGCTCTGGCTTGCCAGAGCAGCGATGTCACGCTGGCCACGTGACCCGGAAGTGTCTCCGGACAGCGCTGGCCCCCGGCCTCTTTAAGTGAGATGGGCGCACAACCCCAGAGTCTATCAAGACTGGCCCATACGGGCAGGGGTACCTTTACCTTAACACAGCAGACTTCACCCCCTGAGGCACACTCCATTGTCTCTTGAGACAGATGCCTACAATGTTCCCGTAGGTGATGAAAGTTACCACTCTTTCACATCATCTCCTTCTGCTGCTCATTGCAGCCTTGCCAGTAAACTCATCCTTGACTTTACTATAATGCGCAAGATTAAAAAACAGTCTGGCTTCAATGTGGAAGTAGAAGGTAACTCCTAATCCAGCCCTGAATGTAGACTTATTTCAAAATAGCCTGCCTCTTTGTGCCGGGTGATGAACCTTTTCCTGCCCAGGGAAGAGCGAACTTGGGTGAGATGGAAACATTCCAGTGGTGGGTGAGGCCAGAGGTCAAAGTCTGAGCAGAGAGAGGTTTTCCTGGGGTTTTTTGTTTGTGCATTAGGCCTCCGGCAATATTAAAAAGTCAACTGCTAATATAACACTATCAGAACATAATGTTTTCAGGGAGCCTGCTGATACTTTCAGCACCAGCCCATCCCAGGGCTTTGAGGTTAACTTTATGGCATAGGTAAATAACTTCCTGGAAAAACACGGAGACACTACTTGGGCATATCGCTTAATTGATGCTGGGCTTTTAATAAACAAACAAGGAAATGAAACCATCTGGTGATGGGCAGCTGGAGCAAGTTCCTTAGTTTGGGCCAGATGTTCACAGCTATGATAAAATAAGCTCTAGAATCAGAAACGTAGCTCTGCTGGGTAAGGCTGATCTCATAGAATCAGAATTGTAGAGCTGAAGGGACCCTGAGGGTCATCTAGTTCAACCCCCTGCAATGCAGGAATCTCAGCTAAAACATCCATGGCTGATGGCCATCCAACCTCTGCTTTAAAACTCCAGTGCTCATAAATGTGCAGGGTAACAAAAGCAGGTTAGGTATAGTTCTGTCTCCAGTTTCCATTCCCAGCTTCTGGTATGTGCATCCCAATCTTTTTCTCTGAAGTAAAGCATAAGGAGGATTTTTGCAAAAAATACCTTAGATCTTGTGGAGGTCTTACAATAGGTCATGGCAGGGACAGTGTGGGCTAGAGTCTGGCTGCCTTGCCATCAAGCATACAATCTCCTACAGCAGTCATGGTCAGCCTGGTCCCCACCCAGTGTTTTGGACTACGACTCCCATCAGTCCTGTGCTGGCTTGGGCAGGTGGGATTTGTAGTCCAAAACACCTGGCGGGCATCAGGTGGGCAAAGGCTGTTCTATAGTGCTCGTGAACGGTTTGGGAACACCTGACACTGTAGTGTCACTGAAGTTAAGGCCTGATCAATAACCTAGACTAAGGCTCCTGCTATATACAGTGGTACCTCGGGTTAAGTACTTAATTCGTTCCAGAGGTCCGTACTTAACCTGAAACTGTTCTTAACCTGAAGCATCACTTTAGCTAATGGGGCTTCCTGCTGCTGCCACACAGCCAGAGCACGATTTCTGTTCTCATCCTGAAGCAAAGTTCTTAACCTGAGGCACTATTTCTGGGTTAGCGGAGTCTGTAACCTGAAGTGTATGTAACCTGAAGTGTATGTAACCCGAGGTACCACTGTATTATGCTCTAGGAGGCTTAGTTTGGTCAGAATCAAGTACACACCACCGGAGTTAACACTAAATACCTGTAAACACTAAATTCCTGTAAATAAGCCACTACAGAAACTAGAGGGCTGTGAAAATTTGTGTACCAGGCTTTTTAGAAATGTCTACCCATGTACTGTCTGATACCAAAGGGGTGCATTGGTTGCCAGATGTGACCCCCCCCAGCTCTCCTACCCCATTAAGGTTACTCATGGCATCAGCTGTGGAAAGGACCATCACTTAGCTTTGGAGACTCCAGCTGTCCTAGGTACCAATTTACACCTGCAAACCATCAATGGATGGACAGTTCAGAAACGCCAGATGACAATAACTGCTCCTTGCTGCAGCTCCAGGCCAACAGTGCCAATTAGGGGCCTAATCTTTTGTCATTTATGGAGCTCTTTTCATGGTTCCAATGCCCTGGTAGGTTCAAGGGGTGGCAGCCTGGGAGGGGGCATCTGAGGTGGCAGCTCCTGACTGTGGGGTTCCCTCCCTAGGGAGGCGAGTCTGGCAAGCTGACTGTCTGTTTTTCATCATATGCTAACTCTTTGCCCAGGTTTATGACACCTCAGAGGTATACATTTTAGTCCCCACCCTATTATTCAGATTGTAGATTGATTTAACTGATGCTGCATTTTTACGTTGCTGGGGATTAAATTCAAGCAAAGTTCTACATCACAACTGCAGGGAGGGTGAAGTAAAGGAGCAGGGTCAGGCCATTTCAATCTCAGAAATAAGAAAACAGCTCAACATCTTCTGAAATACCAGAGACAATGAGGTTTTAATTAGGTGCTTTTCTTCATGCACAGTAACAGTCTTCTGGTACCATTCTTGCTCCGCACCCCTAGCCCATAATATACTAACAGAGCAAATATAAAGATGGACCTGAAATAATAATTTAACTTGCTCACCCCACTGATAGAAGTTCACAGTATTATTCATCATTCATTCCCACCATGGGTCAGTGTATTTGACAAAGTATAGGATAAAGTGCATTACAGGTTGTTGTTTTTTAACACAGTCCTACGAAATCTCTCTAATGTACATTTACAGAACAAATCATAATGGGTACAGCCCATTTTCTCATTATTCCAAAGTAGATGGTGCTTGCTGTTCAAGGATTCGACATAACTCCCAGAGACATTTGGCATTAGAGATCGTCTTTCGTTTCAAACTATGGTGCAACCTTTTCCTTGGAAAGGAGTTTCCAGATGGCTCTCTTACAAAGATGTATACTGAGTACATTCTGCAAAACTCAAGTACTGTCATAAATCTAATTTTTGGTGTCATTGACGCAAGGGACTCCACCCTGTCACAGTAACTCTCTAATGTACATTTACAGAACAAATCATAATGGGTACAGCCCATTTTCTCATTATTCCAAAGTAGATGGTGCTTGCTGTTCAAGGATTCGACATAACTCCCAGAGACATTTGGCATTAGAGATCGTCTTTCGTTTCAAACTATGGTGCAACCTTTTCCTTGGAAAAGAGTTTCCAGATGGCTCTCTTACAAAGATGTATACTGAGTACATTCTGCAAAACTCAAGTACTGTCATAAATCTAATTTTTGGTGTCATTGACGCAAGGGACTCCACCCTGTCACAGTAACTCCTGCTCATCGTCTTCAGAACCGGACGGCCCTTGTCGCACTTCTTCGTACCATTTGTTGGTGAGGGTTTTCATCTGTATGCGTCCGTGATGTAAGTCCTAAGGCAAAGGAACATTGCAACCACTTAAGACAGCATTTCTATCTTTCCCTATGTTGGAAGAACAGTCTGTGGCTGAGAAGTGCGATTTCTGAACGTGTGGGTTCTGAACAAAGCTGGCACTGAATCTAAATCAATTATGAAAGATTTCTTTGTATGCTACAAAATGTTGCTGTAGCTCATCCAACCACGCTGTGAAAAGGGAGTGTAGTGGCAACATTCACACAGAATAAAGAAACTTTGCAGGTGGAAGGAGTTTCCCTGCCAGGGTCTGTCTCAGCCTGGGAAATGCCCTTTCTCTCCTGAATCTCACAACTAACTTTTCCCCCCAGGGAGGCCTGAATGGCACCAATGCTGTCATTCTTTCAGCACCAAGCAAATATAGGTTTGTTTGTTTTTGTTTGTTTCCTAGGCATCTGGGCAGCACCAATGATTAACTGTTTTTACACTAAGAGTGTTTTTAATAAGTTGGGTGTGTTTTTTTACAGTACCACTATATATTTTTCTTCTAAACTGCTTCAGGACATTGCTGTGGGAAGTGATTCCTAAGAATATAAAAAGAGCATGCTCAATCAGGCCAATGGCTCATCTAGTTCAGCGTTACAGCTGCCAACCAGATGCCAGTGGGAAGCCTGCAAGGTGGACATGAGCACAACAGGACTCTGCCCACCTGCAATTCCCAGCAAATAGTATTCAGGAGCACAATGGCCGAACCCACCTCTTGTGTGAGCCGCCTAGTGAAGAAAGGATTCAAATATTTAACATCGAGCCACATAAATCCTTTGAGATCCTGGCGCTTTAAGTAGTGGGCTTCATACTCTTCCTCGGTGAGTTCGGACAAGTGTTCAGATTCAATGGTGTTACCCTGGAGAGATCAGAGAAGGGAAACGAAACATCAGAATCCCAAACCATTGTTTCCTCGGTCACTTCTTAGCCTTTCCCATTCACATACTTCACTGAAGCCAATCAATACCCCCGACGAAAAGCAGCAATATAAATAATAACGGTCGTTCGGGTAATGAAATGCCAATTTGCAGCAGACCATTTCAAGAATGTGGGTTCAGAGGAGGCTGAAACTGCCATGGCATTCTTCAGTCCTGCTCTGATACTGCTGGCGGTTATGGCTGTGCCAAACACATGGAGAAGGAAAGTGGAAAGCGCACCTGCTAGGGACCTGGTATTTATCCAGCAAGGCTGCTTGCCTCTTTTGTGAATGAAGCCTCCAACTGAGCATTGCCCAGTCTGGATTTGCACCAGTAGCATCAAAGTAGATGGATGGTCAAGAAAGCCACTTCCGCCTGCAGAAGGAGGTGGTGTTGTGGGCTTCACACCCACACCGTGCGTGCGGTGGCTGGCTCTCAGCCTCCACACGATTGAGGGAATCCCCGGCCGTGTCATCCCCTGGACAGCCAATCAGCTGGCTCGGGGGCGTGGCCTGCCCTATTTAACACAGGCGGGCCGGGGGGGGGGCGAAACCCCCTGAGCCTGAGGTCCATGCACATGCCACTAAACTGTGGCTTAGCACAACATGTAAACTAGGCTTTTAAGTCTCTTCGATGGGAGATAATGACGTTGGAGTCACCAGTGCTTTAAGGGCCGTGGGTGCATTTGGATTTTTGAGTGAGTGATGTGGGAGCTACCTGCTCTGGTTCTCTCCCCCTGCCCTGGATCAGCTCCCCGCTCCCTCCTGCACACAAGAGAAAAAATCATGTGTGCATGCGTGTGTGAGCGCTCTCTCTCACACACAAACACACACTGCTCACTTTTCAATGTATCTGGGTGAAAGTCAGATCAGTTAGAATAAACCTGGGCCTTGAAAAGCACATAGAGATGAAAGAGGAAGTGGGGAAAGGACCAGTCTTCCAAATTCCTGTGCTTTTCAGGGGAGAACAAGGTAAGCGTCCTCAAGCACTGCATGATCAAGTGGAGCTGTGAGTTGGAGTGGGCAAGTGAGTTCAGAGGCTTTAGGGCCACTAGAGGAAGACTTCAAGGGCATCTCACCCGTGGGAACCACACTGGCATGCCCTGTTTGACACAACACCTGGATATGGTGCAACAGACATTTCAGGCTTTATGTGAAGGTTCACGTGAGGTGTGGATCTGAATGCTCTTCCAGGACAACTCGTTTTCTCAGTCTAGCACTGGCCTGTTCTGAACACTTTGCTACCTGTTCTGTACATTGCAGAACAACGTAAGCAACCTTTACTTTGGGGAACTCTGCCTTTCTCTGAACAGAGCCGTGCATATCCCCATTTTGAACAGCTTGCCAATGATTTACAGCTGCTGCTTAATGTCGGAGGGGAACACCACTGTCTCCCTGAGTGATGTGTGATTCACTATCTATGTGTTATTATCATCCACTTATATGTGACTCAGTCCACCCAGTGCTATTATGACTGAATTTCAGCAGAAATGCTATTTCACTTAAAGGAAATAACTTGCCATTAAACTTCAAGTAGTGAGTGGTATTACAAACTGGAAAAGGGCTCTGTCAAGCCCTGGATTAAAGGGAGAGATGTTCCATGCAGAACATTCAGAAGGCTGTCAACTCCTTGGCCTGCAGGCCTCTCCTTTCCTTTAATTCCCATACAGTGACAGAAGCGGTCAGAAAGTTTGGTGAAAGTGAAGAATCCGCCCCGCTTAAGCCTGGAAGGAAAAGGAGCTCACCATTTTTTCTGTCTTGCTGAGGTTAATGTCCTTCTTGTTCTTTCGCCGGGCTTTGGAGTCTTCAATGTCGATCAGTCTGATTAAGGGCATGGTTCCTCCTCCCAGTAACAAGATGGTGAACAGCACAATGATGATTGTCGTGGTGCCAATGAGCTGCCGCTTCTCTATCGGCTCCAAGCCCAAATGGAGGCTCAAGGCATATGGGATGGCCCCACGCAAGCCTAGATGAGCAGGGCAAAAGCCCGCAAAATAAGGAATGCCATTTCTTTACCAATAGGCAGGCTTCTTAAGCTACACAAAAGATTTGGTTGTTTTGCTTGTTGCTTTTAGATTGGGCACATCCCAGACCCAGCACCCTGGTTTGTTCTCACGGACAGTGAAAAATTATGGGCGATGCACAGTCTCTGAGGCGCATCTACTGCAGCCCAGAGACTTTTGACAAGGCTGCATTTGTCATCCCTTGTTACCCTTCACCCTGTCTCTGTTGGGGAAAGGGTTGCAGCTCAGTGGTAACATGTTTTTGCATACAGGAGGTCTCGGGTTCAATCCCCGGCATCTCCAGACAGGCCTAGGAGGGACCCCTGGCTGAAGCCCTGAGGAGCTGCTGTGAGTCAGTGCAGAATTAACTGATTTACATGGACCATTAGTATAGGACAGCTTGCTATGTTCCTAGTGTCTCCTTCACAAAATGTTGGACATTTGAGTTGCCTTATGCTAAGGTCACTGGCACATCCAGCCCAGTACTGCCTACTCAGACTGGCAGTAACTCTGCCTGGAGGTCTCTACCTGGACGTCTTTCCCCATCCATCACCTCCTACCTGGCTCCATAGCATCCACACAGCAACGTCCTACCTGGCCATTCCACTGGAGATGCCTCATCTGGAGAACTTCGGAATGCAAAACTTGTGCTTTGCTGCTGGCTGATGCCCCTCTTTTTTCTGCAGGGCGGTTAAATTAGCAGCATACAAAAAAAAATGGAAACTGTAAACTCCTCAGGGCAGGGGCCTGTCTTTTTGCTTGCATTGCTCCATAAACGTTGATCAGTAGTACAATATGAAGAAATAACTAGGATTATTATTTTTTTAAAGTATCAAGTAAGCCAAAATACTTACCACTAAACCACATGATGAACATCATTTTTGGGGTGATCTTGTGATCGCGGAAGAAATTGAGCAGGTAGGAGAGGGGGAAAATATTGACAGCTCTGCCAAAAAGCACAAGCACCTGTCAAAAGGCAAGCAAATTAGCCACTGGGCAAGGGGAAGCGTTCTTTCAGGCGCATCAGAGCAGTCCAAATTGTAAGAGGCTTGTGAGGACGCTCCTCAGATCAGCTGACAACCAAGAGTCACAAATAACCCATTATACACCAGCTCTTCTGCCAAGGGGTAGTATCCAAGGAAGTGCTTCCACCGGAAAAAGGATTTCTATTTTGCACAACTCCCCCTCCCTCTCCTGTCCCTGTGTATGCCCTGTGCCCTCCCCAAATCTGCTCAAGAGGGTCAGGGGAAAACACAGAACAGATTTAGGGGCTGTGCGGGAAGAGGAAGAATTGCATCCATGGAAATAAGAAGCTCACTGCCCCAACTAAAAGGATAATGAAAACTATTCCTTTAAAAAGGGGAGTGGGGTGTAGCTCACGATATAGGTTACAATAATGTGTGTGATGTATGTAAAATAACAGATGTATATATTTTTTTATTTCTCAGTTACACCCCATCAAAAGACAACCTTCCCATATTGTCCTAAAAGTAGGTATATATATTCTTGTGTGTTTGTGCGCGTACACACACACAAACTTATCTGTGGAACGGTCTCCCTTGAGAGGCGGTGGACTCTCCTTCCTTGGAGGTTTTTAAGCAGAGTTTGGACGGCCATCTGTCATGGATGCTTTAGCTGAGATTCCTGCATTGCAAGGTGTTGGACTAGGTGACCCCAGGGTCCCTTCCAACTCTACAATTCGAAGATCATTCATATGCTCATCCCCCATGCAATTCACTGTTCAACAGTGATAGAATAACCCTCCCTGCTAGCAGCAGACCCTGCTGTAGACTATTCTCTTTAGACTGCCCACTGAAAGCAGGGAGGGGAATCCATCATTCTGTCACTCTTAACTATTTCTGACTATGAGATGGAGCAGGCAGCCAATAATCTCCACGTTTACTTGGAAATAAAGCAGCTCTAAATAAAAAGGGACACTTCCACGGAAATATGCAAGGGAGCAGAGTGCATATTAAGTAATCGCGACTATATATTGTCAGAGCTTAGGCAAGAGCTATGGGTTTTTTGCACAACCACTGCATAACAACATGTTGTGTTCTGAGATGTGCACCTTTTGTTTCGAAAGAGAAGCAAATGCCTAGCTCCCAAGGCCTCCAGAGAGAGAAATGGGCAGAGGCAGTACCTCTCCAGTAGCAGACATGGGGAGGGGGGAGGGGGGACAAAACAAGGTAGCCATCACTGCTTTGTTGTGCTTGCAAGCTTATTATGGAGGCACCCAGCAGGCCAATGCTGGAAACACAATGCTGGACTGGACAAGTCACAATGTCTTGCCCTTGCTGGGTTCCTGGTTCCAAGGTCCAATTCCAGGCAAGTTATTTGCTCCAATAAGGGCTTAGGGAAAAAGCAAACCAAGGGGCAGTGAAAGGTCCATGCCCCAAGAAGCGGAGGGTCAATGAAGGGCTCAGGAAAAAGGCAAACTGAGGGGCTGTTCAGGTAATGAACATCAAGATCAGGGACAAGATATAGTGCTAGTAGCAATGTGCTGTTCAAGCTGCTCTCCCAGCCTCGTAGTGAGGCTCTTAACCCAGAGCCCCACCCTGGCTCCTGCTGCAGCCTCTTAGAGGTTGGTAAAGAGCAGTGGCGTGTGGTGAATTTTTTCATAGGGGAACAATTAGGGCCAGAGGTGTCAGCTTGTGAGGGTAGAGGACATAGCCCCATCCAAATCCTACCCCCTTCCAGAAGAGTAAAATGCAGGTTTCTGTTAGTCTGCTAAATTCTATTCTGACAAATAGCAGTTCCATAAACTGAGGGCCTTCAGATTATGGAACTCCCACTCCACGGAAGTGAGGGTGGCCTCGACCAAACAAACTTTAAGCGGACTTCAAAAACCTGTTCGTTAATCTGATCTATTCACAGAGCTCTGCTAACTCAAGAGCACAGCCACTAAAAGTTGATGGGATTTCATTAGGGTGGACATTTCTAAATTATATGAAAATCCCACAACTCCAGAGTGTGATTGTTAATTTACTTAACTTTCTCATTCACCCTGCTCTTGAGACCTGCATTTCTGAACTTTTCACATATACCTAGATAAATATACTACAAAGAGAATATATGCCAAAATCACAGACCCTTGAGAACTTTGACCAAGCTAGAACTTTTGAAAAGCTGTCTCAGGCTTTTGACATGGTGCCCCTAAGTGGAGTCACCAAGAATGCTTTGCCATTATTCCTATTTTGCAAAAGAGAACCTTTTTTAAAAAAAACACACAAACCACACACAATGGCTACTCAGTGGGTTCATAACTCATCAGAAAATTTGGGGGTCCTTTGAAACAGCACCAAAGGAGCTCAACACAACACCTCTCTTAAAAAAAAGTATGAATGTTTATCCCTTAAGAAAGTACTTACTATGCACCAGATGACAAAGGACATTTCAAATTTGTGAGGGAAGCTAAATATTGATAGGCCTAGAAATGCAAAAACGCATGTTTCTGAAAGAGAAAAAACAGAGACGAACAGTCAACCAGGCTGGATAATGCAAAACCACATGCATGACCCTTTGATGCTGCAGTTTATTAGCACTGAATTACTGTGGCCTGAACGGTGTGGGGAATTCTTAAAAGGACAACTTGATACGTATGCAGCTGCATAAATGAACAGGCAGCTGGAATAGTGTCGTAAAAAGAAATGGAAAGAAGCATTCATGACACCCTGATATTTTCTATTTTCTTCTTAAAGGCAGTAGAAGAGGAAACAGGGAGTAGGAGTTTCCTCTTCTGCTTCCTTTGCAGAAAGCTCTAAAATTGGGCTGTACCTCCTTTTATGTTCTAAGTTGGGGGAGCATACATTGAACAGGCAAACAAAAGCAACAGCAACCCACCCCACTTAATTTTAGACAATAATTAAAGACTTTGCATGCATATGCTACCTGTATGAAAACCGCGAGAGAGCAGGGACAGCAGAGAAACAGATAAGAGCAAATGGATTATACTTTGGATGTACTGACACAAAGAGCCTTACATTTGGGCTCACGTAACTAGTTGACCAGGAGTAGACAACTGCATGTACTTAAAATTAATTAATGTGTTTAGAAATTAAGAGTGTTGGACTAGGACCAGTGAGAAGAGGGCTCAGCCATGAAGCTCACTAGTTGGCCTCAGGCCAATCATTTGTCTCTCACACTAACCTACCTCACAGGGTTATTGTGAGGATAAAATAAGGAGGAGGAGGAGAACAATGTGCACCACCCAGAGCTCCTTGGATGAAAAGTATGACATAAATGTGATGGTGATAATAACAATAATGTAATCCCCACTTAAAATAACAAAAAAAAATGGCTAAAATAAGGCAATATCAGAAAGGACGGGCTATGCAGAGATACTTTTTTTTTTTAGTCACTTTATATTCTTTTGTATTCATTTGTTACCAGGTCCTGTCCCCCCCCCCCCAAAAAGTTTCTTTATATCCAAAAGCTTTTAACAGCAATGTAGGCATGTTGCATCTCCTAAATCTAAAAATAGCCTAGAGGGGGAAAGGAGTCAAAGAGATCTATTTTGTTATCAATCTTGTGGCAAGTCTTAGCCAGAGCCTGGAGGATGAGGGAGAGAAAAAGATTTACTGCACATTTTATCTTGTTTGGCAGTAAAGGTGACTTTAGACTGCTTGGCAGACTCCGTATTAGTAAGTCGGAAATGTGTGGAAGAGATACTCCCCTGGCTACAGGAACATTTCTCTCTCTCCTTCTCTCTCTGCCTATAATTCATGTCTCTGAATGGCTTTAAAGGGTGGTTAGATGAATTCAGATGTGATCGTTCTGGCAGCGGCTGCTACCCAAGGTATCTTAAGTGTCCAGGTTCACAGGCAGGGGAGGCGATTAGCAGGTGCTGAGGGACAACAGCAGAGGCGAGACATCACCTCCATGCTGGCTTTCCCAGAAACATCTGGATATCCAGTGATGTCCAAGACACTGAACTAGATCAGGGATGGAGAATCTGTGACTCTTCAGATGGACTCTAACTCCCATCATTCCTAGTCATGCTGGTGGGGGCTGATGGGAGTTGGAGTCCAACTGTCGGAGCCAGCCAGTCAAGTGGTTTAGCATAGCATAGAAAGAAGACACAATGAGGCAGCGAGTATTTTCATAATACTGGAGGGCAGCTCCTTTCAGTCTTTCTCCTCCGGCAACCTTTTATTATCTCCTTTGTTCTCCCAGCCGCATGGCCGTTTTTCAAAGTCTCCTGTTACCTCATCCGGTCAAGGCTTGACACTCCCCTCTCCCTATAAGGTAATCATTGCCCAGAGGAATGTCAGGGGGCCCCTGCAGTATTTACAAGCCTCTGCCTTAGCTGTATGACTCCCACATCCAACAACATCTGGAGGGCCGCAGGTTCACATCCCTTAGATCCAGTGAGACTCTTATGATAACTTGAAACCACTGCTACTTGCTCAAGGTGGGGTGCAGGGTTTTCTTCCTTGCCATTTGATCCTAACAACAATCCTGCGAGGTAGGTTAGGATGAGAGACAGTGAGTGACTTGTTCAAGGCCACCCCTTGAGCTTCATGGCTGAGTGTGGATTTGAACCCTGGCCTCTCGAGTCCTAGTCCAGCATTCCAACCACTAGGCCACACTGCCTCTCACGCATCATGCTGTGCAAAATAACTCCTAGCCACACTGCCCTGAGCTCCATGGCAGGATACAAATGTGAGAAACAATTCCCTGGTCAGGGGTTTTTAATGTCTGATGCTCTACTGAGTTTCAGTTTGTTGGAAGCTGCCCAGTGGCTGGGGTAACTCAGTCAGATGGGCAGCATATAAATGATTATTATTAATAATAATAATAATACAGTCATACCTTGGATCCCAAATGCTTTGGTACTCAGACGTTTTGGCTTCCGAACACCGCAAACCCGGAAGTGAGTGTTCTGGCTTGTGAACGTTCTTTGGAAGCTGAATGTCTGAAGGGGCTTCCGTGACTTCCGATTGGCTGCAGGAGCTTCCTGCAGCCAATGAGAAGCCACGCTTTGGTTTCCGAACGTTTTGGAAGTCAAACGGACTTCCAGAATGGATTCCATTTGACTTCCAATGCACGACTGTAATAATAATGGCAAGCCAGTCTATAGCTACATGAGAGCTACATGAGTGTCTGGATAATCAGGAATTGTTTGAATAGCTGAAATTCAGATTAAGGAGACCAAGAAGAAGACAGCATATACCACACATGAAAGCAACGGTCCTCAGTGTCTGCTGCATTAGGATCTGTGTAACCGGCGAGAGGTTATGGTGAGTGTAGTGAGACATCACGATGCCAGAGAACAAGATAGCCATGATACCTGGAAAAACAACAGCACAAATCAGATAAATATTATTTCACGTATCAATGCATAACCTTACAAATCTCCCCCAGCTCTTGCTCATCCCAGACCAATTAGCAAAACATCAACACTGCTCTGTGATGCAGAAAACGGACCGGGGAAAATAAATCAGGAAGTGAGCCCTACTCCACCTTTGGGTGTAAGTTGTTGCATCAACATTGTACAATTAGTTTGGCCAGCTGCCAAAGGCGCCTCAATCATCTGGTTCAACCTGGGCAAACATAGCCAAACTTGTCACTGTCAGACTTAAAGGACATTTTTATGAGCTCTAAAAGCACAGAAGCTCCTATATATGCAAGGGCTTCCTTATTCCTTTCAAAATTGGAGACAGCTCGGAGGATGGAGCTGCATCACCGTATGAAAGGCTGAATCCACATGTTTTCTGCCTTAGGGGTAGAAGAGCTATAAATCAAAACATCTACAGGCCAGGAAACGGCACCATCTGTCCTTCCACAGCATGCGCTGCCCAGATTTCAGGGGGGAAAGCTTGCAAGAAACCAAGAAGGAAATAAAATATTTTCTGGGATAGCAGATAATGCTGGACTGCATACAGTCTGTGAATATATTGCATTTCGTCATCAACAACATCCTCACTCTTAAACAAAACAAAATAAAAAATTTCCTTCCAGTAGCACCTTAAAGACCAACTAAGTTAGTTCTTGGTATGAGCTTCCGTGTGCATGCACACTTCTTCAGTATCTGAAGAAGTGTGCATGCACACGAAAGCTCATACCAAGAACTAACTTAGTTGGTCTTTAAGGTGCTACTGGAAGGAATTTTTTTATTTTGTTTTGACTATGGCAGACCAACACCGCTACCTATCTGTCACTCTTAAACAGTTACCCTTCAATGCAATTAGTAAGTCAGCTCAGGGGGTGGGAGGGGCATAAACTGAAGTGGTCCCTTCAAGATGAGCACATTTATTGTGGCACAAGGTTTCCTGGGTGAAAGCCCACTGAAACCCAGAAAGCACTTTAACTCAGTACCCCGTTTAGCAAAAGCAGTTTAAAGGACTGGTGAGGTTTGGCTACAGCTTGGTTGAACTAGAATGGAGAAGAATATGGCTCAGAGCAAGTTACTTTGAGCATTATAACCTTGCCGATCAGCTCAGTTGGTTAGAGCATGGGGCTGATAACGCCAAGGTCACAGTTTGATCCCCGTATGAGTGCATTTTCTGGCATTGCAGGGGGTTGGACTAGATGATCCATAGGGTCCCTTCCAGCTCTGATTCTATGTACTTATATATGTATGTAGTTTGGGACTTTGAGTCAAGGTTGGAGTCTACTATAATTACAGAAGCCCAATTTTTTTTGAGTTGATGCTTCTTAGCAACTTAGTTTCGAGAGACTATTTTTTTTAAGATTTCAATTGTTAAAACAAAATTTATATAAGATTTACTGCATAACTTGTGATTTATCAAACTAAAGGCATCTTGCCAACTATTCAGCAGGTGAACTCATTCAAGCTTCTACAGAACTGATTTTTTAAATTTATTTTTTCAAGCAGACAGAAAAGTGGGTTGAAGGTAGCTAAAGCCATGATTCTTTGGCATCTCCCCCCCTCCCAATTGTGACTGTGGTCTCAGAGGCCATCTGAAAGTACACTGAAGATCCTGAACTATGGTTTTAAAGCTAAGCCCATTGATTCAAAGTCCCTGTGTACTTTCTACGTATTGACAGAGCTGGAGGAAGCAAGCGGAGATATTTTCCAGTAGGGAAATCACCGCATGTACCATCCACGAAAGTGAGATCACACATGACACGTCACCAAACTCCACCTAGACAGCATTTGCCAAGCTCTGAGGAATTTCACTCAGATGTGCAAGTGCTTGCACAAAGGAAATGAAAAACTTCCTATGCAATCAGGACTGGGCTACAGGAACAAAAAGGGGCTAAGCCCCTGCAGCATTAGAACACAGATAGTGATCTGATAGTAGCTGACAGGCTCAGTAAACCTCAGTGTTTCCATAATCCCTTGGCTGATTTTTTAAAAATGCTCAGTTACGTAATAATTCAATTTGCCCAATGTAATTCCTAACACTTCATTAAGTGTTTATTAAATCACTGAATGGGCTCCAAATTTCTAATTATTAATAGTTCCACAGTTTCCCAGATTTAATCTGGGATGCACTGCTTCAGAAGGGTAAACATGGGATCATTGGGGTCGCCACAGGATGGGGAGGTTTTTAAAGAAGGCTGATCACCGAAGAATTGATGCTTTTGAATTATGGTGCTGGAGGAGACTCTTGAGAGTCCCATGGACTGCAAGAAGATCAAACCTCTCCATTCTGAAGGAAACCAGCCCTGAGTGCTCACTGGAAGGACAGATCCTGAAGCTGAGACTCCAATACTTTGGAGAAGAGAAGACTGCCTGGAAAAGACCCTGATGTTGGGAAAGATGGAGGGCACAAGGAGAAGGGGACGACAGAGGACGAGATGGTTGGATAGTGTTCTTGAAGCTACCAGCATGAGTTTGACCAAACTGCGGGAGGCAGTGGAAGACAGGAGTGCCTGGTGTGCTCTGGTCCATGGGGTCACGAAGAGTCAGACACGACTAAATGACTAAACAACAACAACAGGATGGGGAAGAGCTTGAAAATCCACTCTAAATTGTATGTGCCAAGTTTTGCCATCATAAGTGGAATGGAAGTGGTCGTCAAAAGAGCTGCTTCATGTCTGCCTTAGATGAATTAGATTCAATGTGTAAGCTGTTAGCAGGCGTCCATCATGCCTCCTATGGAATCATAAAGAAACAACCAGAAAGGGAAGGAATAGGGCACCTCTTACATGTAAAGCAAGATGGATTTCAAGCTCTGATGCTTGAGATGAATGGCTGGCAGGCTTAGATGGAACAGACACATCAGAGAGCCACCGTGGTGCAGAGGTTAGAGCGTTAGACTAGGATGTGGGCAACCAGGGTTTGAATCCCCACTCAGACATGAAGCTCACTGGGTGAGCCTGGGCCAGTCACTGTCTCTCAGCCTAGCCTACCTCACAGGGTTGTTGGGAGGATAAAACAGAAAGAACTGTATGTGCCATCTTTGAGCTTCTTGGAGGAAAGGTGGAAAGAAATGTAATAATAAGAACTATAAAACTTGTGGCAAATCAAATGGGAGTTTTCTTCAGTATCTGAAGAAAGAATGAGGGAGAATGTTTCAAATAAGCAGAAACCACCACTATTTGACTGTAATATTTCATACCCACCCACCTGTGATTATAATAAATGCAAATGGACTTGTGTCAAGTCACAACACCCCAGATGCTTTAGAGAAATGGTCAGAGGAGCACTTAGGCTCCTTACATTACGTTTCATGATGATTAAACATGCATTTCCTTCCAAGTCTTAATGCAAGATCCCTTATTTGGTGGCGGGGGCAGGGGGTGGGTAGGAGAGTAGGATTGGTGTTAAAAACAGGAGATTGTGTTCCAATGTTCCATTATATCAGACTCTGGAAAGGGACCTGGGTTTCCTGAAGCACCCTTGTTGGGGCTAATGTAGCATTAGCCTTGGGACTAATGTAACCACATGGGTTACATTATGAGCAAAAAGTGTGGGAACCGACTACAAAGCAGGCTTAGATCCATCAATACGGAGAGAGGTTCCTCGTCTTCTCTTCCTATCGACATGACTGAGTTCAACCAAGAACAGACACTTTATTTATACTACCTGAGTATCAACTTCAAACAACACATGGCTCTTGTACAGATGTTCTTTCTTCTACCTAAAATGTACAGCCTGAGTACACACCCCACCTTGTTCCTTCCCCTGGGTAAAAGTAACTCAGAGCAACATCAGGTTTATATGTATTGGGGATTTAAACCCACTATCCATCCCCTCTCTTTCAGTCTCAGACTGGAAGTTGGGTTCCAGGACACAAATAAACCAGGCATTAGTCTTGGTTAGGTATTACCTTCTACCCTGAGCTACTGGGGTAGAACAAAAGCATGCACTGATCTGAAACAGTGCATTTCCCCCATTGTGGAGTTCCTCCACAAAATGTACTAGGGCTCAAGCAACCTCCAGAAGTAGCAGAAGAGCTTTTTATTTGGATGCAACATAGTGGACGCAGAGTCTACAGACTGAAGACTCTGTAGCACAAATTTGGCGCATGAGCTCTACAGCCCTTGCAGAAAATTGTGGACAAGAAATATGCCAAAGAAGCAGAAAATTCTGACGATCCCAACAGACTGTATATCTTTTTGACAATCTCAAGAGGCCTTGGGCTTATTCGTTTTGCAACTTACCTGAGAGAGAAATGCCTTCTGCAAGTCCGTACGGAAGATAAGCAAAGATGATCATCATTCCAAACTCCAGGGAAGGAGTTTTCCGTAAATCAATATGCTTCAGCACGTTAATATCAAAGAGTTAAGCAAAATAAAAGAAAGATACGGGAGCAGGAAAATCGGACAAATAGAAAAACAGTTCTTTTTTAACCAGAGGACAACAAGAGGGCTGGGGGTGGAAGCCCCATAGTGAACCAATATATAGAACCCATGAGATATACCCTGTGCAAAGCAGAGTTCTGGTATTCTTCTCTACATGCTGTATAGTGCAGGGGCAGGCAATGTTGTACACTCCAGATATCCAAGTCCCATCAGCCCCAGCAAACATGACCAATGATCATGGATGGTGAGAGTTGTAATCCAACATCATCTGGAGGGCACCACATAGGCCATGCCTGATATAGTTTCAGGTAGAACAACAGAGGCTGTTTTCCTGCCATGTGGTGATGCTCTGTTGGAAGAATCGAATTTTAAAGGCTCCAAGAAGCAGGGCAGGTCCACTCTGCATACAAATACCTGGTTTGCACAACACACTAAGCCAAATCATGGTTTATCAACATCACACAACTGTGCAGGCTCCTGGAGTGGAGCTCACTGGACCTTTTTGATGCCACGTGGCACTAAGCCAAGGTTTATCCTAGCATGTTGTCCGAACTGGGACAAGCGGCTGGCTAAGCTCTCTCCTCATTCACCACAAGGTGAAAGCAAGGATTTGTCCATTAATTTCAGTGGCTCTACTGCGAATATGACTTAGTAGGATATCCCCCTGTGTTTTTCACCTTGCAAACTACACTGGAATCAGTCTGGGGAAGGACAGTATAAGAAATGCTTTACTAAATAAATAAAATTATTAGAAAGCCTGTGACCCAGAAACATGCCTTTCTCATCCAAATCATTCAACTGTATGATGATAACAAATAATCTAAGTTGCCTTTTGCCTTAACACATTATTATGCTCCAGAGCTAAGGTTCTACTTTTTGAAATGGAAAAATTTAATAGAAGGGAAACTGAACTACTTGCCTCCTCATTTTTGTTCTTCAGTTATTAGCTGTCAATGATCAAAAGATGAAAAGGTCATCTTCCCACCAACCCAGCTCAACCACAAAGGTTTAATTTTACAAAACAACCCTATTCAGTGTTTGCATTAGGAATGACATGAAAAAGACCCTTTGGCTAAAGTTTGCTTTTTTTATTAAAAAAAATCTATTTCTTTATTTACACTAAAAATATACTCTGCCTTTGAAATATACATGCACTGCATTATTTTGAAATCGCCAGCTTGTTTTCCATTTCCCCCCCCCCTCCAGATATCTTTTGAAGCTGCTTAACTGGTGTTGAATTACATACCACCTGCACTTCCCTGACTTTGCAAGATGAAGTCAGATGGAGATGAAGTCAAGCACCATTAAAAACGCAAGACTATGTCAGCACAAAGGAGACACAATCTCTGCAACTCTAGATGCAGCTCTAGTGGAGGGACTCTGGAATTCAAGCTAGTATGGAAAGCCAATTCAGTTTTACATAAATCCTTAATGAATGAGAATGATGGCCCAACAAGCCGTATATACATTTGGGGCTATGATGCACAATTAATCTTTCCCTTTCTCTTCCCCTCCCCCTCAACCCCCCCCCCAAGAGTTGAAGGACAACTTAATAAGCATTGAATCATATGAAGCTATAGTGGGAGGGGAGGAATTTCCCCAAATTGGGCAGAAGAATTCCCCCAAATTGGGCAGAAGTGGGGCAGAATCCCTAATCTGCTTATGGGATGTTTTATACATATGAAAACTGGAGCATATGCTAACAAAAATGACCCATTACTGAAAATGGAATTAATGCATTAGGACTAGCACAGCAAACAATCAGCATATTTATACCCCTCTATTAGTATGTGTGATGAGCTATTATACAGTAGCTTATGCCTTAATGAGAGCTGCATAGAAATGCAACGGTTTAATGCGATCCAAAATCGCTGCCCACTGGCACTGCTACAATTAAAAACAAAATGGAAGAGAGGGAACAGAATGCCAACAAAAAGGCTTTTGAGGTTTTTGGGTTGTTGCTTTTTTAAAAAAAGATAATCTCCGTATGAAACATGACCGAGGGTCATTATTAAAATGGAAAGGCATTCTGCTTTATGCATCTGCTTTACTTTACCTAAAAGCGAAGGATATTACTGCAGAAATAAGGCCAGTCAGAGTTCCCAGTGCTGCGGAACCAAAGAACATCTTCAGAAAGTAACCCAAGGCCTGCAGAAAAGTTTGCCATCCACTCACATCTGACGTATGTTCTCTTGTCAAGCCTTCTGCTGTGCTGGGAACAATTAAAAAAAAAAAAGGACAAGGAAAGAGGCTACATATTTGAATCTTATGACTTGCAAGCTCCGCACCATAAAAAAAAACCTCATCAACCTCTATTTCTTTGTTGAAACTGCTCTTAAAATGCTTTTACTGTGATATAACAAGTAGAATGTCAAGAGGCATTAAATCAAGTGCTGATGCAATCCCCCCCAGGGGAAAACACAACTCTACTGAAGAAACAACAATAATCTGGAAGTCTAGTTTTGCTTTTTGTGATGCTCTTAAGCAATGGTACAAAATAAGCCAGGAAGATGCCTGCTCCAGCAAAATAGATGGGAATATGTCTAAGAAAAGAGGAGATGCACTTTTTAAGAATAAACCCACCAGCAGAAGGCCCGGACACACTCTCTCTCTCTCTTTCTGTGTGTGTGTGTGTGTGTTACAATGCCGGATAGATCCTGCCTCCTTGGAAAATATTATTTACGAAAAAAGAAGGTGCTCTTTCCTTTGATCAACAAGGCAGGTGAGAACGTGGGAGGGAAGCATTCTGTGTGTAAGCAGGGATCAAAGGAAAAAGGCAGGTCAGGACATTGGGGGTGAATAAAACTGGAAAGCTGAGACCCTTGGGATTATAAACAAAGCATCAGGCCATAAAGCTAAGTACACTTGGGGACTAGGGCTATTTCACATGTTGTCTAGAGGCAAATGGGGGGGGGAGACTGCAAAATATTGCAGTCAAAAATCACAACTCCCTGACAAGCATAGAGGAACATTATGGCATGTACTTACTTTGTTAACACAATTGAGACAGCATCATTGAGAATACTTTCCCCAAAGACCAACATGTTAAGCACCGGATCCACATTGAGAGCATTAAAGATAGCAATGGTAGCTACTGGGTCGACAGCAGAGATCAGGGAGCCAAAAGCAAAGCTATACAAAAAGGAATAAACAAAAGTGTTAGCATTGTTTTTGAACTATTTAACGCTACTGTACATGTAATAATAAGCATCGCTGCGCAGTCCTGGGATGCATCAATGGATTTAAAAAAAAAAATCAGTTTTAACAGGAGTGACTTTTCACACCAGAAGACAACAGCTACCAAAAACTAAGTGGCAATATCCTTTTCAAAATCCTTTTGATCCATCTGTTAAGTGAAATAAACTATTACCAGATCAAATGTGTGTGTCTGTGTGTCGCTTTGAACTGATTCTCACCATGTTACTAATTCAAACTGAAGGTTGTGAGCATCCTGGAGCAACTCAGTCAGATGGGTGGGGTACAAATAATAATAATAATAATAATAATAATAATAATAATAATTTAGAACAGGGCACTGTTAACAAAGAAAGAAGCAGCTGGGAAAGTTCTGCTACCCATTAACTGGCCAAATCTGAGTGAAAACTGGCAGGCATTATCTCGCCAGTGATAATCGTAAGCTGAGAAATCATTTACACCTGCTTTTCAGATTTCTCAGCAGCTGCACTTCTGCTTTTGCAAGTACATATTTTTGACCAAACGTCCCTCATATTTAGCAGTAGTGGCTTGTACCCCCTGGGAGGGGAGGGCAGAAGGCAAGGAGACCAACAGCAGGTGCAGCCTGAGGCAATGGCAGGCATAGCCAACTAATTCTAGTTTTGTCTCCACCCTCCTCTTTGCTGAGATCTACAAGCGTAACACAGAGTTTAAGAAGGAAGAAGTCGATAGGCAGTCCTGCTCCTTGATTGGTTGTAGGTATGAAGGCATGCAAGTGGGGGCTGGTTGAGGGTAGATCCCGCTTTCCCTAAGGGAGCAGCATTTGCAATGGTTACCCATGCCATTTCTCTTTAAACACAAAGCATCACTTAATATGCTTAATAACAAGGCAACTGAAACGTTATAATTAATACAGAACAAAGTGGTGCAAATGAAACTAAGGTGACTTCTTATCCGCAATTGATAGACTGGAAGGGCTCGATACAGAATTGTGTCCTCCTTCTCCTGCATCCCCTGCCCTCCCTGGCACAAATTTCCACATTAGCCATAGCTAAGAAGTGAATCAGCATGGAATGAGCTGTGGTTGCAGGCAGTTGGGTTCCCACCTTTCGAGGATCTGCCAACCACTCTTCAAATAAGAACCAATTTCATCAAGAGGTATCATTTTGGAGAATCTCTTGCACAAATAATAGATAATGACACAGATTCTGCCAAAAGCTTACCTGTCAGTCATGTTGAGCTTATAAATAACGTCAGCCTAGAGGGGGGAAAACAACGAAAACAGAAAAAAAGACTTTTAAAAAATTAACTTTTGTGCTTTTAAAAAACCTGTATTTTTGTGCCATGAAAGAGGCATGCATCCTAGAAAATTCTGACAAACGAGAACACTTACAGTCGCAGCTCATACATCCTAATTAATTTATATACTGCCATAGTGTGAAAAGCAGATTCGGTAAAAGACTGAGAACACTGAAGACTAGATAACTATTTGGCATTACAGATCAGAATCTTAATTTACTGTTCAGAGAAGTATAAGGAAGCAGCACAGCTTGCTACAGCAATTTTGTTTAAAAAATGAACCAAATGAACCAAAACAGGATCAGGTATAGTATTATAGACAGTACAGTAATTCCACAACATGTGTCTATAGCTAAAATTGTCAAAAAAACACTGGGTTCAATAGCAGGTGGGATTGACAAAGTCCCTTTTCCTGGACAACTACCCTGTTTCCACCCTCTGATTAATTTTTAATTTTTCCAGTGCATACAAGTTAAATCCTAATGTCATGGGCTGGTTGGATGCAGAGGAATAGTGGGGGGAACCAGCTAGGGAATCCCCAAGGGAAGAAGACTCAGAGCCTGGGGAGTGGTGGTGGGATGAAGACAAGTGGTCAGAGGGAGAAGAGGGAGAAGCCTGGGAGGAGGTGTCGGAAGATGAAGTGGTAACAGGGCTTAGTGAACAGGAAGAGTGTGTGGCAGAGAGAAGTCCAGAATCATAAGCTGAAGCAAGAGAGGAGGGAGGCCAAGAGGTAGAGATGAGTCAGGCTAGTGAGGAAGTGTGGGGGTCTCTTCCTCTTGCTGTGATCAGCTCTGCTTCCCATTGGTCCCCCGGGACCAGTAGAGGTATGAAGTGAGAAGAGCAAAGATAGGCATGCCGGCACAGTCTTAGATTGCCTGGGGAAAACCCTGGAGAGAAGGAGACTTAGGCAGCTGTGGGAAGGTGGGGACCTTTAGTCTCTGCAACTGCTTCATAGGAGCAAGGCCTACCGAAGGGACTTGCTGTGCTCATTGGGCCTGGCACTGCTGTGTAGATCCTGTTTTTCTAATAGAGAGTTAACTTCACCAACTCTGTGTGATTTACAGCTGGTTTGCTTCTGACAAAGTGTTATTTTGACACCTAGAGAAGGGTTGGTGGAACATTTCCAACTTAAGAGCTCTATTTCGTCTTGGCTAATGTTCTGAAGAGGGATGCAGGTGGTGCCGTGGGTTAAACCACAGAGCCCAGGACTTGCCAATCAGAAGGTCAGTGGTTTGAATCCCTGTGATGGGGTGAGCTCCCATTGCTTGGTCCCTGCTCCTGCCAACCTAGCAGTTCAAAAGCACATCAAAGTGCAAGTAGATAAATAGGTACCGCTCCAGCGGGAAGGTAGATGGCGTTTCCGTGCGCTGCTCTGGTTCGCCAGAAGCAGCTTAGTCATGCTGGCCACATGACCCAGAAGCTGTACGCTGGCTCCCTCGGCCAATAAAGCGAGATGAGCGCCGCAACCCCAGAGTCGGCCACGACTAGACGTAATGGTCAGGGCTCCCTTTACCTTTAAGCTTCTGAAGGCTGCATGCCTATGGTGGGAGGAGCCAGAGGCAAGAAGTGGGTGAAGCAAAGGGTGTGACAGAAGTTAACCATGAAAGTGCCAGAGAGAGGGGAGAGGAGCAGACAGGCAGACAAACCCTCCATCTAGGCAAACAAGGGAATTATGCCCCATTCAAGTACACATTAGTGAGGTGGACACAGAGCCGGGCCAAGGGGGCCTGGCATGACTAGAGTCCTAAGGGCCAGATACAGAGGCCTGGAAGGATGCATTTGGCACCTGGGCCTGAGGTTTCCCATCCCTTCCCTAGAGCACATTGCACAAAATAAGAGAGCCACAGAAGGCTATATATTGCCATAATGCTTAACAGAAAATAGAATAAAATGTAGTATGACACAGAATCATAGAACTGTAGAGTTGGAAGGTACCCCAAGGGACATCTAGTCCAACCCCCTGCATTGCAGGAATCACAGCTAACATAAAATGCACGAGAGTGGGATGCTAACAGAAATAAATGGATCATAGACGACTATGGAGAATGAGGTGGTCAAGAGATGCTTTACTGAGGTGAATCAGAAGACCACAGAAGGACTGATCCCCCTCTGACTACAACAAATGATAAATTACAGGGTACGAAAATGGTGGTTTTCTTGGCACATTTGGAATCAAACTGGAAAGACATAAGAAATCTATTAATAGATATCCTCGTATTTCCTTAAAAGGGGAGGAGAGAAGCAGCTACTGAGGACAGGAGGGAGATTAGGGTAATAGCACTGAGGGAAGGGACTTAAGCCTTTTGTCTACACAATTTTCCTAAAATAAATCCTCTCTCCTGAAACTGCTATTTGCCTCATTGGGAAACATGTCTGGGTAAATGCAAGACTTAAACTTGGTATGGGACAATGAATGTGACAATGCTGTGATCGGTGAAGGGGCTCAAATGAGGAGACTAAGCTATCTACTTAGGTTATACAACACTTTTAATGAGGGACGGGGGAAGATCCGAATTAATAAAAATATATCTGCAAGACAACAGTAAAGAGCACATTTGCTTGCAGAAGCATGAGTCGTAAGCAGAACAAGCAAATTACTTGCTCATACTTTGCCATGTTCATAATATAAGCAAGCTCTTATACAAGAAACAGATCTGAAGGGCAAAAGCAAGGAAGATGTATGACCACTTGAAAAAGGCTGGTTCTCCTGTGACATTAAATCGTGGTTAAAATAAGCTATGCCACTGAAATCACAAACACTACGCTCCTTCTACACTCCTACTGGGAAAGAAGCCATGGTCTGGCTTGTGTTACCCGAACCATGTTTCACTCAAACTACGAGCGCTAAGTGGCTTCCCTTGTGGTCTGTTTGGGATGAAACAAACCATGATCCTGCGTTCAGAAAAAAGAATAAGCTAGACCATGCAGAGGCAGATTTAGGGGAGCGCAAAACCCGTTCAGCTGCACTGGGTGCAGAGCCTCAGGGGCACCGCAACTATGAGTTAGACTGGAGCATGAGAGGAGAGGCAGGGGGCGCTGAATTTTGTGCAGCTGGTTCTTCCTGCATAAGTGCATAACCTTGCATCAGTCCCAACTGAAATTTATTTTGTTAGCATTGGCTTACAATTGTAAATTTATAGACATTTCATTGCAATGATTGGTTTTATTCAAGGTGTAAAATACCACATTTTTATCTTTACGGTTGTAACAGTATTTTATACATTGCCCTGGGTGCCTCAATGGCAGAAACGATATTATGATTATTATTTTTTGGCAAACACAACATGAAAGTGATATGAAAAGTTGACTTACAATGGCTCCCTTGCAAAGACTGCTGGACACATTGCAAAGCCTCTCTCTTTCTGCTCTGTGTACAATGGCCCTCTGGGATACCGTAGTCTAGGGCAGGGTTGACTTAACCATGATGCTAGGTAAGGATTCAGTCCCTGCTGTGGTGTAATTAACTACCAGGAGTTCCCCAGTGTGAAAAATTTGCTTTCTTTCCCTTTGCACTGGGATTTATTAAAAGTCTCTGCAGTTCAGAATACAGTAACTGCTTAAAGTAGCATAAGGCAGAGGAGCAACTACTGGGTGGTATACAACATTAGTCATACATAGGCTCAGTGAAATCAATGGGCTTAGGTCCCAGTGAGCCTACTCTGAGTATAACTAACATCAGTTATCACCAGCTGTTTCTTCCTCATGTAAAATACCAACATGGTCAACATGAAAAGCTGAATACAGTGGTACCTCGGGTTACAAACTTAATTCATTCCAGAAGTCCATCCTTAACCCAAAGCGTTCTTAACCTGAGGCACGCATTCCCTACATAGGGCTCCCTGGAAGTGGATTGCATTCGTATCCCGGGGCAAAGTTCGCAACCCGGAACACCTACTCCCAGGTTTGTGGAGTTTGTAACCCGAAGCGTTCGTAAGCAAGACTGTTCGTAACCCGAGGTACCACTGTACCTGTAATGTGCAAGATGGAGATGATAACTTGTTGAAGGTGCTTCTGATCAGTCAGTAGAGCATGAAACTCTTCATCTCAGGGTTGTGGGTTCGAGTCCCACATTGGGCAAAAGATTCCTGCATCACAGGGGGTTGGACTAGATGACCCTCATGGTCCCTTCCAATTCTATAATCCTATAATTCTATGAATGCCCAGGTGGGGGGTGGGGTTCGAGAGGAAAAGGAAGGGAATACTCTAATATGCCATCAAGTTACTCTAAAATTTCTGTATACACACACCTATGAAATTTATCTAAAAATAAATGTATTTTTTTTAAAAAAAGAATTTCCTCAGCACTTCTGGATATTTCTCCCTTGCTTTTTGCCCCTGTGGGAAGGTAGTTCTCTCGTTTCTGAATCCCTCATGTCATTCAGCTTGCCCCAATTCCTAGATCAACATCACCAAAGACACTCTGATCCTGGTACGATGCAACATTCAGTCCAAGAGGGAATGTGGATTTCTGAAGGTTGTGTCTGACATTACACTGATCTGCTTGACAAATCAGCCAGAGCCAGAATGTCATCACAGCCAAACACTATGCTGACCCAAGTCTGCTTGCTAGTTGTGTGTCTGAGATGCCAATCTTTCCAGTGCCACAAAGTCTCATGTCTTCAGCCACTTCTTTCCACAATCCTGTATGTGGGTCAAAGGACCCAGCCCTTGGCAGCGGCCCAATATTTCACACCACAACAAACAGCATGCACTCAGGCGACCTCACCTGACCCAAGAAGTAGATTCCTCCACCGACAATGAAAGCCGAAATTGCTGTCCCAATCACAGAAAACAGAGTGATGGAGCCGATGTTCTGAAAGAAGTTGCCCTAAAAACAGGTGGAGGGGAGGAACAAACAATAGTGAGATTAGAGAGGACTTAAATCTGGGTGAGGAATCATCTGGGTTCAGATCCGAAACCTGGAAGCTGAGCCTCTGAACGCATGAAGTAATAATAAAGAATAATGTATTGGAGAAGCACAGAATGTGTTTGCCCATGAGTAAGTAAACAGAGCTCAGCCATGCATGGCTAGGATTAGCAGACAGGTCTTTCAGAACCTGGGGCGTTGACCTTTAGGAAGGCCTAGCATCTCATGTTCTTAGAAGCTAATTGCAAAGTGCAGACATTTTTTCATTCTATTAGAGCAAACAAAGAACCAAGTGCTTTCACAACTGTTTGGTTTTAAAGCTGCTGGGGCACTTACACGCCCCACCCCGATGAGAACAATCAGTGTGCAGAAACAAGGCTTTCTCCAAGATGAAATAGATCACTGGCTGGTGGAACAGATTGTTGCCACCCACCTCGCCCAACAAACTGCCTGTGTAGCTGATGCAAGGAGGTACAATCTTGGCGCTTCCCTTCCTTAGATCAGTACTGATATGATTATTAAATGCATTTGAGCCAGATGAACCAAGACTAAGGTACTCTCTGTCCCCTACTTCAGGAAGCACTCTGGAATTCTGCCCTGTTGGAATCTTTCTTTAGCGGATCTAGTGGAATCTGGTGGACTGCAATGCTGGTATTGGGCAGGGAGATAGTCAGGCCTTGCAACAAAGGACTGAACTAGATCGCTCTTTGGTTTTGACTTTTTTTGATCAAGGCATAAGTAATGAAGGCATGGTAATGAAAGATACAAGCCTCAATATTAGGATCACCCAAGTGGCTGGTTCAAACTTGTATGAATGGCCCATCACATCATTGAGGTACCATGATGAGAAATTAACATTCTGTCTTTTCCAAGAGTTTCCAGCACTTTAGTAGCTAAGTGATGTGTGAGCCAACCCTCAGATACACTTGACATAAAACGATGAAATTTTAGTGAATGTCTCCTGTCGACTCCAATGTAGCTGTAATCACAGCATTGCCCAAGACACAAACATAGCTACAAAGGATCTACGATTTCTCACCTTGTGTAATGAATACCCAGATTCAAATATAATTGGTGGAAGTAAAAGAAGGAAAAACATATTTGGCCGAAACATTTCTTCTTCCTGTAAAATACAGCAGACAAAAAGATATATGAGAAGGAAATTTCAAGATCTGTAATAAAAAGGATAGCACATCTGGAACAAACAAACCCAACTCCAGCTTTTTTGAAGCGTCTACCAAAATGGGAATATTTTAAGAAACAAATACACTAGGAAAGGAATTTTATATTAATCTACCTCAAAACCCACCATAAAGGGGGCTTTAGGAGAGCAAACATCCTCAGGATTACCTTTAAATTGCCTTTCATTCAACTGCTGAAAAAAGGAAGCACAATTTGAATTGCTACATCCAAATAAATAGCGAGGGAAAGTGAGCCTACTGTGCCGCAAAAAACTACATTTCACTATAGGAAATACTGAAGCATTCTTATCTTTGGCTTTCAGAATCAGAACTGCAATCAGTAATAAGTGGAACTTTAATATGGATGTGGAACTGTGATGGGTTCTGTCACTGATTGTCACAGACGTGCGCTATCTACATTGGCAAAGGTGGCTCCCATACTATGGAAAGTCCTCCTTCCACAGTGTGAAGGCCACAACAGGTGCAGAAATTCCAGGCAGAGATGAGATACAGGAAATAACATTGTTCTTGTAGCTCAGCATCTGCACTGGTTCCTTATAGAAAGTAAGCATGTTTCAAAAGGCTTGCTTTGACCAAGAAGTCTTAAATGCCACATTTTACAATCCACAGGTACCACCCCTTTCCTAAAGCCCAGTCACGACACCTACCATCAGCTGGGAATACTCTTAATGGCCTCAACTAGAGCCAGGGCTTTTTCGGCTGCGGCTCCAACCTGGTGGAACGCTCTGTCACAAGAGACAAGGGCCCTGCAGGACTTGACATCTTTCCGCAGGGCCTGCAAGACAGAGCTGTTCCACCTGGCCTTTGGTCAGGGCGCAGCCTGACTCCCTCCTTTGGCAATCTTTACAAAACTTTAGTTTATGGTTGCCATCAATTTTGATTTTAATTCATTTTTATAATGTTTTATAATGTTGTACTGTTTTAGTGTTGTTAGCCGCCCTGAGCCCGGCTTCGGCTGGGGAGGGCGGGATATAAATAAAATTTATTATTATTATTATTATTATTGGTGAACTATAATGGACTATAAAGCAGCATGGTCACTTCTTGGTCCAGAGCTAAGAGATTTCCCTTTCTCTGACAAACACTAAAGAAAGAGTGTGCATTCTGACCTGTTAGATTATATCTGATCTTTACTGAGCATCTGTTTGTGGGGATATTATGTAACAATGAACATTCATCCTGATTTGCTTGAAGGGTGTTCATATGTCTTCCCTTTCGTCATCCATTCATCCCACATTGTTCAAAATTTCTCCATCACTTTCCTAACCACAAAAAGTCGATTTCTTTTTTTCAAGTGGATTTGTAGTGCTAGAGTGACAGAGTACTTTAATCCACTTTAATTGTTCCAGCTTTATGTGCCTGAATCACCCCCCACACACACACACAAAATAGCGGAGGCCCCCTAACCAACTCTCTGAGGCTGCATGACCCAAGCAACAGATTCACACTCATTCTTCAGGGGCCATAGAGGTCAGTTAGTAGCAATACATAGGCTGCTTCCCCTTTTTCTGCCCAAACCCACTAAGGGAAACAGCTACATAAAATACACAATCTATAATGGTCCAGCACTGAAACCTCAAGTGTTTTCAGGGTTGGCTCACTAGCCCAAACAGGTAACCTAGGCACAGGTGGAGATCCCACCAGGGAGAAAGGCAATAGCAAAGGAACTAGTCAATAGAGAGGGGTCAAAAAGGAAGTCAAGAACAAGAGTCAGGTAGATACTCCATAGTTAAAATGAAGGACAAGATAGTGGCTCTAGGGCAGAGTGGGGAATCAGGGAAGGTGTAGTAAGATGTTTTGAAACTCAGAATTGTGGCTCCAGGTCAAATCCTCAAATCCTAAGTTATTCAGTGATCCACAAAGCTACACAGGAAGGACTAACAGCTGCTTTTTCCTCCAAATATTGCAAATCTCTGATATTAATATAATTGATGGAGCTTAAAAGCTCACATATTGTGGGTGTTGGGAAAAAAGTTTAACTCAGACAAATTGGTTTTAAACAGTCATTTGCCACACTTTCTGTTTTTTAAATGCTGCAAGCTGACATCAGCAAAACCATTCTGTCAATTTCTCATGGCTTTCTCCTGCATTTTATATTTACAAGTGCAACATTTGTACTTGAAATTACATAGGGCTGCAGATTTTTTAAGTGCTGACTTTTAAAGTCCGTCATTCCAATTGAATATCAGGCTTGTAAAGTGCTGATAACCCTTTTTTAAAAAGAGCTGAACACATTTCGTGATTTGAAGTAGACCACATTTTTTATTATGATTCTTAAAAAAGAAATCTAAGCAACTAGGTATTGTTATATAACCATTACAGATGGGATGGGGAATTGAATCAAATGGATGGAAAAGGGGGTAGATAAAGAGATATAGTGATATAAAAAGTGTAGAGAGAATTATCTCATTGTCTAGACAGATTATTTCCTGTTTCACAGTGAAGAGCTATTTTGCACCAGGGTGGAAGTGAAAGTTGCCCATAAATATAAACAGAGACACCCAATACTTTAATATAGCTGGGATTAAGGACCAGGGTGTCCATCCCCACCTAATGTCAAAAACTCTATTATAGCACCCACCTTTTGCAATGCCCACCC
This sequence comes from Podarcis cretensis, assembly GCF_951804945.1. Lineage (NCBI taxonomy): Eukaryota > Metazoa > Chordata > Lepidosauria > Squamata > Lacertidae > Podarcis > Podarcis cretensis. Next base: position 20,512,549 of record NC_137175.1, read on the forward strand.
CCAGGTAATTCATGAGGTGGAGACAGTAATCACTTTTAAACACTTCTTAATCCCTTCCCCAAACCATAAAAACTGGTGGCCACCCCCACATCCTGTGGCAAGGCAATTCCATAAAGTAATGTTGTTTGCCGCTCCAAGTAAGATCCCCAGCACCTCCAGTTTAAAGGTCTTTCATGGTAACAGGACCACAAAATATTTCTTGGGAGATTCTGGAGAGCTGCAGTTAGGCAAAGCGGACAACACTTAGATTAGCACTGATCTGTTTGTATGCAAACTTCCTTCCCTAGCCGTTTCTGAAACTAGACAAAAACGGAGTGGGTCAAAGCGCTGTGTAACTGCAGCAGCTTGTAGTGGGGAAACTGAAACCCAATAGATGCTCCCAAGATACAAAAAGTAGTAGTTAAAGGTGTAAAAGAGCATGGGGCTGGTTAGGAGCAGGCAGTACTTAAAGTAGGGGTGGGGAACGTTCAGCCCATGGACAAAACTTGGCCCGCCGAGGCAGTTTTCCCCAAACCATGCCCAGTTGCCCCACAACTTATGACTTATGTGGCACCATACGTGATGTCATGCGAAGCCATGGCTGTTGCACAGAGAGTTCAATCCTGCTTGGTTTGGATGCACCAGCCGGTCCCCGCTGGTGTGGCTGGTGTGCCCAAAACAGTTAGGGTTGAACCTAAGTGCATATGCCTTAAAGGAACATGCTGGACAGTTTTTAGCTTCTGGCATTTTATTTTTCATTCATTGATTTGGCTCGTTTTTAGCAGCATTTCCAGGTTGGCTAGAGATGAAGAGTGCCCCGTTAAGCTATGTCAGAACCGTAAGTGACAACTTGTGCTGCCTGCCTCCTATCCTCTCCTGCAACTGGGCAGGAGGGAGGGAGAGAGGGAGGGAGAGAGAGAGAGGAGACTGTTGAACTGCGGGAAGGAAAATGAGCTGCAACTAGAAAATTATTAGGAATGGGACACACATCTCTCATAGTGCTAAAATCTGTGTGGCAGGGGTGAGGGTAGATGCAGCAACTGCATTCCCCTTCCCGAGTCCCATGGATTAGCTCAGTGCTTCTTAAATGCTAATGCCCCAGGCAGCCGCTGCTGCGGCTGCTTCTTTTGTTGGGCTGGGATGACCAGTGCAAGATTCGTCCTGCTTCAGGGATACAAAGCAAGGAACCCTAAGTGGCACTTCTTTGGCTTGCTCAAATTAAGCACAGCATAAAAGATATGGTAAAAAAAACCAAGAAGTTTAAAATGTTGTCGGAGTACCTTCCAGTTGGCTAGCTTTTGAGCTTCTATAATTTTTATAAATGCTCCCATGAGGATACCTAAAAGGAGAGAGAAAAGCACAATGTGAAACATGAAAAGCTTTGATCCATCAGAGTGTTCAGGTGCTCAGTTTTGTGTGAATGGGGAGCACAAAGATTTAGGGTGGTGTCGCCTCGCCTAAAGCACAATCCTGTGCACATCGCAATTATGACTCAGCCCACCCCAGCCCCTAAACACAATTCCACAATCCAGGCAATGATAATCCATTTCATGCAAATACAGCCGTACCTTGGAAGTCGAACGGAATCCATTCCAGAAGTCTGTTCAACTTCCAAAACGTTCAGAAACCAAAGCGCGGCTTCTGACTGGCTGCAGGAAGCTCCTGCAGCCAATCAGAAGCTGCGGAAGCCCCGTAGGATGTTCAGCTTCCAAAAATAGTTCACAAACAGTCACTTCTGGGTTTGCGGTGTTCGGGAGCCAAAAGGATCGAGAACTAGGCTGTTCAAAAACATGACTATCATAGCAAGATATAAATGGCAGCATACTGATACCATGGGGTTATAAAGCTGGCTAAGTCTGCACACATAGCTTATCATTGTCCATTTCATTTAGATACCTATTTAAACTGCTTATATTAATGTATAAACATGATTCATGGACTATTATTGTTAACGTCAGCTGCCGATGGATTTTTGTTGCTGTTGTTGTTTTCAATTGACGTCAGTACAGATTCAGTGAGCTTTGGTCATCCTCCTCCCCTTTCCACCCATTTTCCTTCTCCACTTATGTTTTTAGGCAGAGTACAAAATAGCCAGGGCTCCAGGAGATGCACAGCCTTACGGTATTCCCTGCCACCTCATATCCAGGAAATCCCTGCAACCCAGAAGGAAAAAAGGGAGGCTAAAAGGAGATCTCTTGGCCTCAGTACCCCTATTGCAAACTTGAAACAACCACCTGGTAGCCTGACTGTAGAAAACAACCTCCTGCTTCAAGACATTTAGCGGAAGAAGAAGTCATTGTTCTACTGGATTGGTAATGCCTTGGTTTCTCTTCCTTAGTAGTTCATTCCTTCTTCCTCTAAACTCTCAAGGAAGGAACCTTCTAACTCTTCCTTCTAACTTAGTTGTTCTTAAACTTTTTTCTCTGGGCCACACTTTCAGAATAAAAATTTGGTCACCCCACACCAATTTTTCATTGATAAAAAATGCATTGGAAAACAAAAATAAACAACTGCTAGCAATGCTTGATTTATAATACAGAACACAACCACTCCAAAATATGAACACCCAGAAAATACAAAACAATGCAACTGCATAAGAACATAATTCATTCCCAAAATATAATTATAAACGAGCCTCTTACATGTGTACCTGACGTATGCAGACAAACTCAATGTGAGGCATGAACTTGTTTGAGAGGTGATCTCATTTACCTTAGGTCTAATTTGAGACAAACTCTCATATCCTCATCAACACAAAGAAATCTCTCTCATTTCTGAACTTTCATATTTCTGAACTGTAAGAGTTGAAAACCCCTGTTCACCCACAATATGTTGGACAGAATTGCAGAATAGCTAATATTCTTGCTCTAATTTTTTTTTTGGGGGGGGGAATCTATCCATATGCTGTTGTATCTGTCTGTCTGCTTGTCTGTCTATCTACACAAAACTACACTACACAACACTATTTAAATGTTTCTTTGATTGTCCTTGAATCTTCCCACTACACTTGCCATCCCCTCCTGCCTCACCTTTTGAGAACCACTGTTCTAACTCAACTGAGATATCTGCAGGTCTGTGTGGCACCTATAGTTTGTACAAGATTCCGCCCTCCCCCCCACATAAGTGAAATCACGTAAATCCCCTCCCTCTAATCACCATTTTGGCCACTCCATCTCTTCAATCCACACAGAAAATACTGTATCCCCAAATATCCACAACTAGAATTGAAGTTCTGGGGCTGACAGGAGGCTGGAGGACGCAAGGGAAAGCAGCTACTGCTGCTGAGCTACCCCACACATCAGCTGTCAGGCGTGGAGGCTGAGCAGCGTAAACAAAGTCCTGCTGCGCCTCTGATCTCTTTGGACTCTGGGGAGAGTCTTCTTGCAAGCCACGAGGCCTCTCTAGCCCTCTCCCACCATTTCCGGGTTTGAATTCAATCATTTATTTATTTCCTGATGCTGCTTGCGCACGAGGCAATCACACGTAAGTGTGGGTGGGAGAATGCTTGGATTTACTTCAACACAGAAAAGCATGTGTTAGGATGCAGGAGCAATTCTTTATTCTAACTCTGGAAGATATGGTTTGAGAACTGGAAGTGAGAGTTTGGAAGGGTAGTTTTTTAGAAGAGGCAGATGCCACTCTGACCTACAGAAGTGATCAAAAGAGCATCACATGAACTGCTCCTGATGAATGTGTTGTAACGCAATATACTGTGAAAATATGAAGCTTGTTTGTCTTTCAGGGACAACCTTCTAAGTACAGGATGAACCCTTAAAAGATTGCAACGAGGGGGGGGGGGGAGAAGTGCAGCTACAAACCAAAAAGAAAGCAGTGTGCGATGCAACAGAATTTTTCTCTTAATCTTTTAAACACAGGAATAAGAAGAAGCCCAACTTATATTTACTTGTGGAAGGCATTTCTTTTCCAGCAGGCCTTTGGGTAACTGTGTGTTCAAGACTGAGTTGTTGCAATATTTTGTGGATTTTCATTTTAAACAGCATTTTTGTTTTATCTGCTTATGCTGTTTGTTGTGATCCACCCCAAGATCACATGTGACGAGGCACAGGTTATATAAATCTTACAAATAAAGAAATAGTTGAGAAGCAGAAGCTATGAGGGGCTGATTCTCACTAATTCCAGCAAAGTCATCCTTCCTCCAAGGAACATACAACCAAAACCAGTCAATCAAATGGAACAGTGTCAACTGAGCCTTTTCCAATCTACCACTTTCCAGATATTCATAGAATCTTGGAATCAGAAGGGACCCCGAGGGACCCCTGCAATGCAAAGAACCTTTTGTCCAGTGTGGGGCTTGACAACTACCCCTTCATTTCAGAATTGTAGGCAAGCTTTCCATATACCCTGCAAACTTAAAACAGGTCAGGCTTACTTTGCCTTTAAAAATTGTTAACAAGGCTTTGGTCACGTTTGCATTTCATAGGCTGGAAGAGAACACCTACATTTCCAAACTTGACAGGCCGTGTCGAACAGCTCAATCTATTTCCCACAACCCACAGTTTGTTTGTTTTTAATTAAGAAGTCTTATGAAATCAGAGAGATTGCAACTGAAGAGTTTCCTAGAACATGATGCCCTGCAGGCATTTCCATGGAAAGCTACAAAGGTATGCATGTAAAATGGGACAGGTGAGCTTATTTTGGAATGGGTGGAATCTCCTAGCCAGCAGGAAGGATGTGATAAAAAGCAAATCCACAGGAGAAACCAAGAATATTGCTTAAACAATAAGATTCAGCAACTGATAGGAAGGTATCTGAATTTAGCCATGTAATCTTCTGCCTAGTCACTGGCTGGCAAGCTTTTATCGAGAAACAAAATGAGAGACAACTTGTTCCAAACTATGTTTGATGTGTCACTTCTGCACTGAGTGAACTGTGGGAAATGTCATAACATAGCTGATTGCTTGAAATCTCAAGAGTGACACATTTTCCGTAACTGTTCATAATTAATGCTTTCATTCCCCATACACATTTTACTTTAATCTCTTATGTATTACGCATTCATCTGTTGAAGAATAGAACCTGCTACATTAAGCCTGTTCAACCAATTTTCAAACCTGCTGCTAAACACACACGATTTGACATACCAGCTGTTATGATACCAACTTCTTTTGTAAGCTTTTCAAAATGCTCCAAAACACATTTAGCCTGGGACAGACCAGGATGTGGATAGGAGACCAAGTGCAAATCCAACATAGGTTACCACAAATTCTGCCTCAGGCAAACCTAAAAACCAGCCAATTAAAAAAACCCAGTAAAATCAATTAAATACTTTCCATCAACCACATAAAAGTGATTGTTGCTTTTTTAAAAAGAGGGACCAGCAAAATTCACAAGGCAGAGGTTCAGAAACAAGATCTGAGTGCTTAACAATGCTCATTACAAAGGAAAGAATTAGAAGGCCTTAGTTCTTCTCCAGCTCAGATTGGAAGCCAAATTAGAGAAGAGTTCTCAGTTTACCTCCCCATTCAGTCCCAAAATAGCTGGTGCGGAGCAAATAGTGGTTACCACTGAGTAACTTCTTGCCTCAAGGAGTCTAGAAACATAGGAAGCTGCCTTTTGCCCATCAAACCCAGTGTTTGTACTCCTGGGATCTCAAGCAGGATTCTGATCCATCACTTAATACCTGACCCTTTTAACTGGGTTTTAAGTGGTTGAAACTGGGACCCTCTGCATGCAATGCATGTGCTCTAGGATGGAGTTAAGGTCGCCCAGCTATCCCATCCCCCCAGCTACATTCAAAGCTGCAGCCTCTTTCAAATATCCCCATTGATTTCAATGGGGACTTTGGACTGGCTCATAAATAAGCTCAGCGATTTACAAATTCTGAGGGAAACGGCTGGTTTTATTTCTGTGCCAACTCAATGTGGTCCATGAGGAACCATCCCTAGTAATATTCAGTAGTAACTGCACCATTACAGAGCACTAGAAAAATTTGCACACACAGAGGCTTAAGAGGGCAGAAGCACAGGATTAGCACTTCCACCACTTTGACTAGAATAGAGATCTTCAATGGTCGCCTTCTGCAGTACTGCAATGGGATATCTTGAATGCAGGGGGAAAGTGTATTCAGCTGAATCAGGGCAAGCCCAAGACTATTTGCTGCCTGTGGAAAAGGAGAGCGTAACACTACAGCCCCAGTCCACTTACAGAAGGCAACAGGACTAGCAACCAGCACCGGCCCATGTGGTGGGAACTGTTTTTCCAACACTAGCTTCGCTGCTGCATACATAGATGGGGCTGGGTGATGGCAAGACTGGGGCTGTGTGCATGCCCCAACAGATCCAATCTAACACTCCTGCCAATGTAACTATGCAACTCCAGCTACACCCAGCTCAGGTACGTAGTGGCGACGGTGGTGTTGGGATGGTGGCTCTGCCCCCAGCACGTGCACCACTAGTGCTGCCAGCTGAAACTTAATGCAACCTCCAAAATGGGATAGCATCCTCCAGCACACCTAAGGCAGCATACTAATTATGGTGACCAAGGATAGACCATGTGGATACACCAAGAACCTGGCCCCTGAGGCAGTCACCTCCTTCTGCCTAATGCTAGGCTGACCCTAAACTGGACCTCTTAGGATAATGGCAAAATTACAACCAGATTACCTTGCAATGTTACCAACGGTAAGGAGTTTGGGAGGAAGAAACTACAGTCGTACAAAGAAATAATAATAATAAAAACCTGCTTCTAAAACAAGCTCTTAAGTGACAATGAATTTTATCCCTCGAAGGTCATGCAAATAACTTATCTTGAGAGCAGAACGTAAGCGTTCCTGGCATGCAAATTTGGATCTCTTTGGCAGAGGGAGTTCGTAACAACCCTTATTGTGAAACAGTGGTTGGACCCAGAAGCCAAATTTCCAGTAAAGAGTCGGGAGGGAAAAGAAAAACTCATACCCTGCTTATTCAACAAGTAAACTGCTTTGAAGTCAGGATCCTGTTGATACAACACTAAAAATGTTACAACATACAGGATTCCTGAGGAAACTGAGAGGAGAACTTGCCCGAAACATAATCCTTGCATTCCTCCCTCCAAATGAGAATGCAATCAGTATGAACATAAGACTCCTACTGAAGGAACTTCCAGGAAAATTCGTGCAAATAAAAGTTAATAAGAAAAAGGAGAACTTGATGCTCTCACACTAAGGGAATTAAACAAAATGCTCCTTTGTTTAGAATTAAAAGTTGCTTACATCCCGTCTTCCATATAACTGTCTATCAAGATAGTAAACTCAGCAGAATATGTCACGTCTGTTCTATAACCACTAGATGCAAGATTCAGGTAGGTGGCCGTGTTAGTCTGATGCAGTCGAAATAAATAAATAAAATTTAAAAATTGTCCAGTAGCACCTTAGAGACCAACTAAGTTTGTTCTGGCTATAAGCTTTCGTGTGCGTGCAAAGCTTATACCCAGAACAAACTTAGTTGGTCTCTAAGGTGCTACTGGACAATTTTTTATTTATTTTATTTATTTCCACTAGATGCAAATTCAGTCTTCTGTTCTTGTTTACGGGATATGCATACTGAATTTGCAGTGCTGAATTCCTAAATTGTGCTTTTATTAACAGATGCTCTTGAGCTGTATCTCATTGGTTGTGGGGTTTTTTTGTTTTTTGTTATATATATATATATATATATATATATTGCGATCCACCCTGTGACCACATGGCAGGATAAAAAAACTCTGAAATAAATAAATAAAATTACAATGGTACACATTCTCATGCTTTGAAGGCATAGTTTCTCAGAAATCAGGAACGCTACACCAGCATGCCAAACCAGTGGGTAAGCAGAATCCAGCTGCTGAACTTTTCAAACATACTCGCAAATGCCTCAGAGTTTGATCTGGATTTAAGATGACAATCTCTTACTCTCCAAGTGACAGAAATAGCCCTCATTACGCTACAGTGAAGATGCTTCATAATCTTGCAGTAGCTGTAAAATTTTAAGATACAAAGATTAGGTTCTCAGAGCAAGCTCAGTAGCATACACCCTTAAGGAAGCACTTCTGTATCTCTTTCAAATACCAACTACCCCAGAGTAAAATATAGTTGTGGCACCCAAGATTGACCAAGATTAAGGTGCCCCTCCTCCCCAGCTCCCAGGCACATCTCAGTTTTGTAATAAACAATTAGAGAAGTCAGCCTGAACCATTTCAGAGGTAGATTAGTAAAGCTTTAATGGATAGATCTGGTTTCTTTATTTTTTGTGCCAAATATGATCCGAAACAAGCTCTTTCATTTTGAGTCCAAAGTTAGCAGGTACATTGCATGTCATAGTGAAAGCACTTCTGCTAACCACTTCTGCTTTTCCATTTAGCAATAAAAACTGGAAGAAAAACATATCTGACCATTTGTCTATCTGGCTCAGTACTATCTACATCAAGGGCGGGCAGGCAGCAGATAAGAGATCTATTGGTAGATCTCTGGGTGATTTCCTATAGGATTTATGACTTCCAGTTTTTTTTAAAAAAAACAAATAAATCCGCCCCACCCCGCAAAAATACTTTTTTTGCTGCAGAAAGAAAGAAAGAAGAGGATGACAGCCAGGGGGCAGTAACCAATTTTTTTTATGATGAAGGATGAGGAGCTCAGCTCAGTTCTGGTACTCACAACAAATTCATGGGCTCAGAATCCCCTAATTCTAGGTACATGTCTTTTGTACCTGCTCCCAGTTGGTAGATCTCAGGGCTTACATCCTGCAAGTCTAAATGCTGCCCACTCTGGTTCACACTGACTGGCAGTGGCTCTCCAAGGTTTCACAAAGGAAAGTTTCACAGCCCTATCTGAAGATACCAGGGATTGAATCTTTTTGGATTCAGCCCATGTGCTCTACCAACTGAGCTACATCCCTCCCCCTTGAGGAGCTCCTGAAGGATAATGTGGCTGGTGGTATCATATGCCAATGAGAGGTTCAGCAGAACCAACAGGCATGTGCTTCCCCTGTCCAGTTCCTGCATAGATCATCCACCTGGTCGGTCCTAAACAAACCAGAATCAGGCCTGAACTCATATAGGAAAGAATTCAGATAGTGAGCTTCATCCAAGAAAGGCAAGAGGTTGTTTGCCACTTTCTAGGACCTTAATCAAGAAAAGATCACTGGACACAGTCTGAGAATTATCTAGGGCAATGGGATCCAATAATGCCTTTTTCAACAGTGGTCTCACCACAGCCTCCACACCTCTAGGCTTTACCATCACAAGTGAACTAACTCTTCTACCCCCTGCAATATTTTATGGTCTCCTTGCTTGTACTTTCTGTCTCTCTCTTTCTGTTTGTACTTTAATGGCCTTTCCAAAACAGCACTCCCTTATATTATTGCTCTTTCCTAAGTGTCTCATGGCTCATCCACAGCCACTGCTAAAGTCCTATTTATTCTAAGGCTTTTGTCATTTGTTCCAGGGCCAACTCAGCATCTAATCTCCCTCTTCTTCAGACAATGTCTCGAACGTGTTCCTCAGTTCAACTTGGATGTGCTTCACAGGACATATTGTTCCTCTAGTCAGCTTCTGTGTTTCTTTGCTCCTTTCTTGCGGCATTTTTATTCTCAGTTTGGCGTCTTGATGGCAGCTCCTCAGTGGCATGCAATGTTTTAGTAGCATCATGTTAATTAATACATGGCCTTTATGTAGTACTTAATTCCAAAGGGCTCAAAGCTTATCAGAATTACTTACATATTAATAAGAAGCAGCACTACGACCTTGATTATTCATAAAGAGCTTAAAACTATACTGGGCCCTGTAGAATAGCTCTGTGAAAAAGCATTTCTTGCCAAAGGCTTACAACTTAACAATGCAACATAAGAACAGGGAGAGAAAAGAGCAATCTTAAGAAAAACAGCTAATAATTGGAGTAAAAAGAAGGGCTAGTTATTTAGTGACTATTTATCTACATTAGCTCAGCAATACTTAACAAGCCTTAAGGCAGACTAGTGTTAACATAGGTATTTTACCCATGCTAAAGATGGAGATGAGCTGCTGCTGAAAGGTAGATAATAGAACAATCCCCAACCCTGTATCCTTCAAGTGATTTGGATGCAAACTCCCATCATCTTCAGCCAGCATGGCCAATGGTCAGGGATGATGAGAGCTGCAATACAACATCACCTGGTGGTTGGAGACACCTGCACTAAAGACCACAACCAGTGAGTTCATGACTGGTCTAAGATGTAAGAGATGTAAGGGACTTGAATTGCATAGTTCATGCTTTTAGCTACCAGATTTCCCTAAAAATAGCTTTCCATCATGGATAAATCTTCCAACTTTTAGCTTGGGTGAATCACAGAATTGTAGAGTTGGAAGGGACCCTGGGGATCCTTTAGTGCAACCCCCTGCAATGCAGGAAACCCAACTAAAGCATCCATGACAGATGGCCGTCCAACCTCTGCTTAAAAACCTCCCAAGAAGAAAAGCCCACAACCTCTCAAGGTAGTCTGTTCCACTGTTGAAGAGCTCTTTCTGATGTTTCGTTGGAATCTCCTTTCTTGTAACTTGAAGCCATGGGTATGGGTCCTACCCTCCAGGAGAAAACAAGCTTGCTCCATCTTTCATGTGACAGCCCTTTGGATATTTGACAATGGCTACCCTATCGCCTCTCAGTCTCATTTTATCCAGGCTAAACATATCCAACTCCCTCAATTGTTCCTCACAAGACTTGAAGGAAAAGCCATCGCTCTCTTCTCCTTTCAGTTGACAATGTAAACAAAACTTAACTTCCTCATGCAACATAAAATCCACTATAGCCTCATTTGGACAAAATGCAAAACACCTGAACAGACCTCAAGGTGAAGCACTCCCACTTCCTTTTCCACCCCTTCAAGACACTCATGATGGGGAGACAGCTATTATGTGATAACCCGACCAAACTGTGGCCTGCATTAACTACAGTTAAGAGATCAAACTGTGGTTTATGATCCTGTCTTCTTTGGTTGCGCCATAGCTAAGATCGTGCACAATCTGGAGACTGACATAAAAATAAACCAAAGTTAGTTGAAACTAAGTGGAGGCTTTTGATCTCCTCTTCACAATTGTACCGGAGGAGTGAGGACACGAGTCCAAGGCTCATTCATGTAAAACTAAACCATAGTTTAGTGTTACACATCCATACCAGATCTATGTCTATTATTCCCAATCTCTTTTCCCTGCAGGACTCCTTCTCGTGTTCTGTTACGATAGCCTACTTTCCTATTGCCTATCATTTATCGTCTTTTGCTAACTGTCAGTCACACATTTGGAGACAGCTGCAGAACGCTTCTTCGATTCCATACCTCTTCCAAGACCTTCAGCTGAGCAATATTTGATATACACTAACAAGTCAAGCATAACCTCCATGCATCTGCCTATAGAGAACTGTGAAATCTGGAGAGCTACACACAGTATATCTGCTTTTGAAAGCGAGAGAGAAGCACTGGCTATATCTAGGCCAACTCCTGCCACAGGACACTATTAAACTGGGGGTGAAAGTTCTCTCTAAAATCAAGGAAACCTAAAAAAAAAAAAAAAGCAAGCGAAAAAGCCCCTTATGAGCTCTTCACACCATAAATTCTTAACTTTATGATACTGGGTCTTGTTTATAAGAACTCTGTGCCCCTGCCTGTAAATTCTGCCTTCTCTGCTTTTGTGTATTTTTTAATAATGATCTAATTCATCAGACCTCACACACAACCCGGTTGGTGCCTCTGAATTTTCTCCAGCTAATCACATCCTTATGATAAGCATCTCCCTGGCTGTTGACACAGAGTCCATGAGAAAAACAGATGGCTGCATGCCTGCTGCTATGGCTGCCGTTAGGAACATGGAAACTGATTTATATCAGGTCAGACTATTGGTCCTTCAAGCTCAGTATCGTCTGGCAGGTGCTCTCCATGGTTTCAGGAAAAACTCTCTCCTAGCCAACCTGGAGATGCCGGGGATTGAACCCGAGACCTTCTGAATGCAAAGCAGATGCTCTCCCACCAAGCCACGGACCTTGGAGACCAGGGTTCAAATCCCCACTCGACATAAAGCTTGCTGAGTGACCTTGGGCCAGTCACTGCCTCTCAGCCTAACCTATCTCACAGGGTTGTGTGGAGATTAAAGGAAGGGGGAGAACCATGTGCGCCACCTTGAGCTCCTTAGAGACAAATGGTGAGATATAGATGCAATAAACAATAAATAAACAAATTCCCCCAAGCACAGCAATGGTTGGGTCTGGAGAGAACAGGTCCCCCTGCAAACTAGACTAGCTCTCAGACAAGACCTGGTTCGTTCTCCGCAAAACAGCCTACACTGTCCCTTCTCCCTCTTACAGCACATTTGCTTCACTGAATCAGAATGAGCACTGGAAAGAAAGGGTGTGTTTCATCTGAACAATTAATAAGTACGCAAGAATACAGTTCCTTTTCCCCATTGATATGAGATACTCACCTAAAGAAACAACAGCAACACTCTCTGGCATGAAATGCAGCCTGAATCTTATCAATAAATGCACCAATATGATGCAGATACCTGGCAGGAAACAAAACAACATTTAGGATGAACAGTAGCTACATAGCATGATTCAAACAAATTGCGTGATTCCCTTTGGAAATTAAAAGAAATGCAAAGCCAAAAAAAGAAGTAGCAGTGATGGAGTTGAGAAATATCAAATATCGCCAGAACATGGACAAGTTCATTAAAAGATGAAATAGTAGGTTTTACAGTGCTGTGCAGGTTTTTTATTTTTAAGAAAATCTCCTTCAGTATCCCCCAGGTGGATAGAATCTTTCTTGACAACTTGATTACAAAGAACCATGCATGACAGTACACCTGCATAACAGGGCTTTCGAGACCTAAGTGCCCTAAAAAGTCCTGATCCTAAACACATTGGCACAAATCTTAAGATAAACGAAGAAGGCACATTTCTCTTCTCCTCTTGAAGCCACCTGTGTGCCCCCAAAAGCCTCAATGGAGAGTCAGGAGAGCTCAGCTAAACAATTGGAAAAGGTGAGGTAGCTCTTTGGGGAGATGGGAAAAGGAAATATTCCTTCTATGAACTTCCTTCAGTTAACTTTTCTTAGGAGCCAGCCCAATGTTGGCCAATTATCTTCATCTCACATTGCTTAGGAAGACATCCCGACTCTCCCAAGATTGGTGACTGGAGGAATCAGGGGGTAGAAAACTTTCCTTTCCACTGTCTTCTGTAAAATAACTTACCTTAGGATGCCAGCTGTTTACATGGCCATTAATCCAATGGATTTCAGTAGAACTTACCTTACAGGTAAAACATACTCAGATATTAAACTGATAAGAACAGATGCAACACTTGATCTTAGCCAAAAGGCCAAGAACCTCTTGATACTATCCCTATCAGTGCTGCAGAAGTGCCATTGCTGTGGTGGATTGTCCAAATCTGGTATCTGGCATTTACAAACTGGAAAAGAACAACTGGACCACTAGTGCATTGGTCTGCAAATGGTGGTTCAGGACCCATACCAGGTCACAGGTAGATGGATAGAAACAAAGCATTAAAAATGGCTCCCCAAATACAGATGTGGGCTGAAAGGGGTCCCAGGCTCTTGCTGCTTCTTAACGTCTTCATACCTCAGTGCAAATGAAAGTCTCTCTGCTAGTCCCTCTGCCCACTTCAAGGGGATTCTGTGAAGAGCAGAAGGCTGGTGGCAACCATAAAAAAAAAAATGGCTGGCTAGTCCACCAAGCCAGCCTTTGTGGACTCCCCAGCTCACGTGTTTATTTTGTGCCAGCTAGTTATGGTTCTGTTGTTACGGTTGTAGTAGCTGGACAGTTAATGGCACAAAACCACTACTTGGGGTAGGGGTGGGTAGTAGCAGGTAGATGGCACTCGCAGTACTGGCTGCTTCCAGGACAGTTTTTAATACAGTCCAGATCTTAGTTTATATAGTATATTTTGCTAGAAAAGGGAGGGAAAGAATCTTCCATCATTCCAAAGCAACCTTTTAAATTCTTTGTGATGTTTAGACTTTGAGCTGCATTATCTTCTGCCCTTTCCTTTGGCTTGGAACTTTCATTTTTATGACTACTTAAACATCAAGTTAGCCTTGGATGCAAGGCAGATGCCGGTTTCCTCTAAAGACAAAGGGCTGTTTTGCACAAACAAGGAATGTTCGTTTATTTGGAATAAAAACTATCTCAATTTTATTGCCTTCTTTTGCTTTGCTTAAAGTCTCTTGGCACTTTATCATAGGATCTGCCTCCCTGTGCTTATACAAAATGTCTACGGTATTGCAAACAAGCCTGTACTTTCTCACACGAAGTGAATATTCTTATTACAGCAGACGTCTAAAAGATCACAGAAAACTGTCCAACGTTTTTGGTTTTTCTGGAGAGGACATGCACGCACACTTGCAATTAATAAAGAACAACCTGAAGTTGACACGGCTCTGTTTCAGAGTGGCATTCCCGGCAGAATGCACACACCAAGTGCCAACCTTTCCCGGTCTCCAACCAGCACACAAGGTGGAGCGCACAGGACCATCTCCACAGGTACGCTATGTAAGAACACAAGAGTCCTGAAGAATCAGCTCATCTAGTCCAACATCCCAGCCAACAAGGTAACTCCAGGAAGCTCACAAGCAAAGTATGAAGGCAGCAGTCCCTGACGCCCCAATATTCCCACCAAGTGACAGGTGTTTAGCAGGAAACTACCTTTGCGCATGGGTGGGGAATGTCTGTCTCATGGGCTAAATGTGGCCTTGCAACTCCTCTGTCTGTGGCCAGGTGTCCACACACTTATCAGCAAGGGTCTTCAAAGGCAACCCTTGCCCTAAGAGATCACAACTCAGTGGCAGAACACATGGTGTGCATGCAGAAAGCCCCACATTCAGCCCTTTCTATCTCTAGTTAAAAAGATCAGGTAGCAGGTGCTGTGCTCAAGTTCAGCCAGATACCCTAGAGAACCATTGCCAAAGTAGACAATACTAGGTGTGATGGATGGCCTATGGCAGGTTCCTCTAGCCTAGTACAAATATGTTATCACCATCAACACAGAAGGGTACAGGACTTTGGAGAGCGGAAAATGCCAGTTGGGCAATACTATCTCAATCTATTGCAATTAAATTTACCAAACGCCTTCTGCATGCCCTGCAGATGTTGCAGGACTCCAACTCTCATTAGCCCTACCAGCAGGGCCAATGATCAGCAACACTGGGAGATGTAGTCCAGCAACATCTGGAGGGCCTTGGGTTCTCTTTTCCCTGCTTTAGGGCAGCAGCATTTTGTCCAGCCCTCCCACTCCCTTCTGCTTAGCACAAACCTGAAGAAGAGCTCTCCAGAACTCAAAAGATTTGCTGACTACTTTGTGAGACATTTGTTGGTGCTAACAGAGCTATTCTTCTTCTGCGATGGCATGAATGCTAGTGAACAAATGACTGTGGGCCCTGCAGTACCCAGAAAAGCATGACAGCGAGGATGCAATGGAAGCAGCAAGGTGTGTCTTCTTCACTGCCACTGAGCAGGCTCAATAATGAGCATTCACGGTCATTCTATCCCAGTCTTCTGGAGTTTTCCTCACATGAATTCAAGCAGAATCCCAGTTTGTTTCATTGCCGTCAACACTGGTATATACCAACAAGTCTCCCACCAAGTGGGATAGGGGCATCCATATATTCCACAGATCAACCAGGGCTTCAGCAAGACAGCCAGTCATATTATCTGGAAAAATTTCCCAAAGCCATTTGGAAACTAAACAAATCTATCAGCCTCTGAGGGCAGATCATCCTAACAGGTCCCTAATATCTCATGGGCTTGTGTAAATACAACAATCCACATAGAGAATCGCCCAGTTCATATGCACTAAATAAGCATGGAAACAAAAACCATGCAAAAACTCAAAGGAACAAAAAAGTTTACTAATGCTCCACACTGAAATAAAGCTAGTGATTGGGACGGGGAGGAGAAAAGAAAGTACTATGAGATATTTTCTCAACTATTATTTGACTTCAATCCCTCAGGAGCAGACTAGTTTGCTTGTTTTCTAAGGATCAGAAACATAATACCAGGGACCAATTCTTGACTGGAATAGCAAACATGGAAATGAATTCTAAGTGAGGGTGGCCTGTGAACAGTGAAACAGGGGACTTGGGTAACAGAGATGTTTAGGCTACCCATGTTCCTATGTTTCCACTTGTCCACCTGCATTTGCTCCGGCGAGCAGCCAAGAATAACTGATCAGAAAGTCAGATGCACATTCACCTAATACAAGAAGACTAAAGAATATAGTCATGCCGCTTGACTGCTCCTCTTGTTGAGCTTGCACCCCAGTTTGCACTGGAAGGATAGGCTTGGCAGGTGTAGGAAGCACCAGCTTCGTGGTGAGCGCCAGCGTGGTGTGGAGGGTGGCATTGAGCACTTCGTGGGTAGCGTTTGAGAACCTGTAGGATAAAACACACCCAGGTCAGACTGAGAAGACACTCAGCTGGTTTTCCTCCAGCAGGAATCATTACTGAATGACTCACTGAAAGCTAAAAACTCATTTTCAAGTTATGCTTTCAGTTCAGCCATCCTTGATCTAATAAACATGGCAAAATGGTGTTAATCCTGGTCCACATACTGAACTACCTACACTCAGCTGCATGCACTAAAAACAAGGTTAGGAACATGCGATGTTGCCTAAGACCACAGACCAGTATTCTTCAACCATGAGTCCACCATATGTTGCCGGGCTGCGACTTCCATCATCCTGGACCACTGGCACAGCTGGATCGGATTTGTAGTCCAGTAATACCCAAGGAGCCAAGGTTGAAGAACACTGATATAGACCAGGCATAGGCAAACTCTGCCCTCCAGATGTTTTGGGACTACAACTCCCATCATCCCTGGCTAACAGGACCAGTGGTCAGGGATGATGGGAGTTGTAGTCCCAAAGCATCTGGCGGGCCAAGTTTGCCGATGCCTGATATAGACAATTTGTTGATTTAGTCCATTGCTGAAGTTTCAGAGGAGGAGCAGATCTCCGAGTTTTCAGGAAAAGGTCATTCCCTGTCCGCTGCAGACACCTGAGCCTTTTAACTAGACATGCCAGAGACTGAACCTGGGATGTTATAAATGCAAAGCACTATCTCTGAATTACTCTCACCCCCACCAATGATTTAGTACACAGTAAATTTTCACTGGATAAAGTTTTTTCCCCCCGTTATCCCCCCCAAAATTGTGAAAATGTGGGCACCTGTCAGAGACCCTAGTGTCCTGCACTTCTGCTCTGAATGAACATGTGTCAGATGCCACAATAGAGTATTCAGTAAGAAGCTACACTGAAATTAAGTGCTCATTAAGTACATGTTCCTATATACGTATATGTTGCCTCGGGTATGCGAGGTGACATGTTTTGCTGCTTTAATTTTTCTGCTGTGCAGCACTGAGCCTGCTTAGACAAAAAACAAATTAAAGATGCCAAAGGAAGATGGGATGTGTGGGTGTGGGTGTTTGTGGGTGTTTTAAAGGGCTCTCTGCTCATGAATAGTCAGCAGCTTTCAAGGACTGGCTAGTGTTCCCTGCAGGATCAGGTCCCTTTGGACAAAGAGGAGGAGGAGCTGGATCTTCACAGGAGTGGGGAGGTGATTTGGGGAAAGCTGCTGATGGAGATAGAATGTATTTCAGCAAGGTATATGGTCAGTTCTAGAAAGGCAGCCACAAAAGGAGGTAAGTGCAGGAAGAAAAGGAGTTAGCAGGGTTTGTGAAAGTGAGATATCAGGAAAGGGCCAGCTGAGGCAAGATGCAAAGCAAAACATAACAAGAACAGGCAAAAGCCAGGAGAGAGGCTACAGTAAATGCTTTGCTGCACAGAGCAAAGGCTGCCAAGAGGAAGTTCATACAGGGACAAAAAAGGGCATTCACAAATCAAAGAGGGGGGTGGTGGAACTGGGCAAAGAGCCAGCAGAAGTAGCTGGGTCCCAGGAGGCCTGTGATTTTCCAGAAATTCAGTGCCTTATGGAGCAAGGCTTAAGCCCAACTGCACAAGGTCCAGCAACTGAGGACCATGTCAGCATTTAGAAAGGAAAAGCAGCAAGGACATTAAAAAACACACCAAAAAACCCCTGTGTCTGATGTTTATCTGCCAGCCTTGGATGTAAATCTTCCCAATGTAATGCAAAAAAAAACCCCACCCACAATTTGAAGAAAGCAGGTTACAGAAGAAAGCAAGCAGGAGTATTGGTGGTAGGGATATCCCAGAATGCTTCAATTACATGGCAGTATTGTGATGAATGAGCAGCTATGCACTTTGCTTGGCACTCTTGTTCTACTTGTTTGAGAGGGAAGAGACAACCACGTTGATCCTTGGACTTAAACCTCATAAGAGAGGGTATATGCCCTAGGGCAGTATTTCCCAACCTTGGGCCTCCAGCTGTTTTTGAACTACAATTCCCATCATCCCTGACCACTGGTCTTGCTAGCTAGGGATGATGGGAGTTGTAGTCCAAAAACAGCTGGAGGCCCAAGGTTGGGAAACACTGCCTTAGGGTACCTTCATGCAACCAGTATCTTAAACAGCTCAGGACCACAATACATCAAAGACTGCCTCTCCCCGTATAAACCAGCTCAGACTGTGCAATCATCCTCTAAGGCCTTTCTGCGTGCGAGAACCATGAGAACGGGCCTTTTCTGAAATGGCTCCCTGCTTATGGAATGCCTCCCCAAGGATGCCTATCTGGCATCTTCATTACACATCTTTAGGTGCCAGGCAAAAGCCTTCCTCTTCAACCAGGCCTTTGCCTGATTAACAGTCTTTGTCCTTTTGTGAAAGGGGGGGAGGTTATTGGCTTGTTTTATTTTTATTATGTACTCTGTGGTTTTCTTCTGTATTTTTTTAAAAAAATAATTTTTATTAACTGGCCAATCACATCAAATGAAATCACATCATATAAATTCCGAATTACAAAGCCAAATTTTTAAATTTTGTTGGGGGAACCCATACTTCAAGATCCAAAGGGGAATTCAGATCATCTTCTTATTACTGCGTTAATGTCCAAATCAGTCCCAATCAGTCCAAACAAAGTTTATAATTCTATCCAGTCTTATCTTGGTGTTGCCACATCATATCTTGTTCGTATAATTTCTCTTTTTCCTTTACGATCTCTTCTGTTAGTCTCCTTAAGCCGATAGCAAGTGTAATAATCCTGTGTGGATTTCCCGTTCCTCCACTAAGTCCAGATGGTTTCCATATATCTCCTTCGTAGATAACATCACTTTATCCATCGTAAATTTTGGCATTTGTCGCTCTTAAGTCCCACCAAGGAGTTGATTCACGATATGTAAACAACTCTATTTCTCTCTTTCTCCTCCCAGACCCAAGAGCTCCCACAATGCCTCACAAAATGGCGAACGGCATTTTTTCCTGACTGCGTCACTCCAAAACTCTTAGCTTTCCAGCTTCATCTTGAAACATTGCTTTGGATCGAAAGTTTATCTCCACACAGCCTTAAATCCACAGCTTAAGTCCTTAATTTCTGACTCATTAGGGGAGGGGGATTCTTGTTAAATCACATAAAAAGGTAGAGGCAGGTTTTTCCCCCCCTCCCCCCTCAGTCATTACCGTATCTTGACGTTCTTCTCGTATTTTATTGTTGTCTTGTTATCAGAGATCTCTTCTGTCAGCAGTATTTACTCCCCTTTTTCCTTGATGTATGTGCAATTAATCATGTCCAAATTATTTCTTTTAAAGATCATTGCAACCAGCGGCGCGAATCGGGGACGGCGTCAAGGAATGCCGAAAATCCCACAGGAGGGCTTTGTGCCTAGTGCCCCCACCCCCACAAATTCGGGGGTGGTATAGGGCACAGCAGGCAAGGGCCATCCCCCCCATAATCCTGGGGGGGTTAAGGAGGCTAATTACCCCCATCATAGCCTCCAAATTACCTCGTGTGGGTCGGAGAGATGTTATTGTCAGCCATCTTCCGATGCGCCACCTAGTGGCCCCCGGTTTTCTTCTGTATTTTTATGCTGTGAGCCGCCCTGAGATCTTCGGATGAAGGGCAATATAAATATTTAAGAAATGAAATAAATCAATCAATCAATCTCTAAGCCCGCTGAGAATGTCAGAGGCCTTCTCAAGTGTGAGTTAAAAGCAGCTAGGCCAGGCATGTCCAAAGTCCGTTTCTGGCCCCTATGGCAGTTTATTTCCTGGGGTAAAATCCTAAAAAACCCTCAACAACTTTAACCCTTAAAAAGCTCAACAACTTTGGTTGGCCCTTTGGCTGGCCCTCTTTGAAAAAAGTTTGGACACCACTGAGCTAGGCCAAGTTGGTGAGAAATTGAGAATATGACAGTCTTGGATGATGAGGCATCCGGGGGCCTGGATGTGGATCATGCACTTTGTGATAATGATGACTGGGAGGGGAGGGTGGTTTTGTGCTACCTAAACACAGAAAGACCCCAAGAGAACCTGGGGTGTTCTCAAGGAAGCAGAAGATAAAGGGGAGTGAGAAGACATATACGAGTTCTTGCCAAGATGGAAATAATGGGCAATTATTGCTAGACACAATGGGCTCCTCAAAACATCCTTTTTATGCTACATCAATGTTGTTTTGTGTTTATGATGGTATTGGGGAGGTTATATATGATTCCTCTTTCAATACTGCTTTGGGCCAGCAAATGTTTTGGGGTGGACATTCTGCTTTGTTTCCAAACAGTGCATGCTCCATACTTTCCTGTTGAAATCCTGTAACTTTTTGTTCCACTTTTATTGCACTAGAGTACAATAATGCCCCTCCAAATGGCAATAACATAACCTTGGGGAATTATTGCAGAACAAGCAATAAAGTGGAATGGTTTGTGGACAGTCCAGTGTAAAACTATCACTAATGCAATATTATTAAATTGATGGCATGTTGCAGAATATACCTGCAAAAACCCATCAGTCTGAAGGGGAAAATACATGTTGAATTATTATGGTGCAGTCATATATTCAAGTATTCAACAAGACAGGAGTATTTGGTATATTGTCATGCACATGGCAAAAACAAATACAGTGGTGTCTCGCAAGACGAAAATAATCCATTCCGCAAGTCTCTTCGTCTAGCGGTTTTTTCGTCTTGCGAAACATCTCTATTAGCGGCTTAGCGGCTATTAGCGGCTTAGCGGCTATTAGCGGCTTAGCGGCTATTAGCGGCTTAGCGGCTATTAGCGGCTTAGAAAAAGGGGGGGAAGGGGGGAAACTCGCAAGATTCGCAAGAAGCAAGCCCATAAGGAAATTCGTCTTGCGAAGCGCCTCGAAAAACGGAAAACCCTTTCGTCTAGCGGGTTTTTCGTCTTGCGAGGCATTCGTCTTGCGGGGCACCACTGTAGTAGCACATGATGGCAAATGGACTCTAGCATTCGGTACTGGAATAAAAGAGGACATGGACTGCAGGATATCATAAGCTTTTATCTATAAAAGGTGAAAATAACTGGGACCTGCAATAAAATGTTGCAGTACACTGCACTTCTGTACAAAGTGCCAGCCAGCCAAACATGCCCTTTTCCCAGTATATGCTATTTCACTCTTCTTCTCCCACCTATTTCTCATTAACACCTATCCAACAGTTAATCAGCATTCTGTGCAGGGATGGGCAAAGGACAAAGTGAATTTATTTCACAACAGGAATTATGGTGTCATATCTTGAGCCACTATATGCAAAACCTCAGCATGTCACAAGCTTTTCTCAGAGAACCCACCAAATAAGTTAAGGAAACAAAGAAGTAGGTTTAGGTTGCACAGCATGCTTGCCTAAGAGTTAAACTGCCACTTTTAGTATAAAAAATGCCCAAGTCTTTTTTTTGGGGGGGGGTGGCTTATAGGTATTTTTAAAATATAGTTTGTGCTTCTGCTAGCTTGGGGAGGAGTTCCCCAAAGCCTGCTGATACCTCCTTTCATGTGTTTTATACTGTTTGGGTAATATAAGGGCCCACATTCAAAGGAGGATACCTAGTAAAGGTAAAGGTAAGGGAGCTGACGTTTGTCCACAGACAGTTTTTCCGGGTCATGTGGCCAGCATGACTAAGCCACTTCTGGCGAAACCAGAGCTGCACACGGAAATGCCGCTTACCTTCCCACCGGAGCAGTACCTATTTATCTACTTGCACTTGACATACTTTCAAACTGCTAGGTTGGCAGGAGCTGGAACAGAGCAACGGGATCTCACCCCATTGCAGGGATTCGAACCACCAACCTTCCGATTGGCAAGCCCTATCAGTGGTTTAGACCACAGTGCCACCCACATCCCGGAGGATACCTTACTCATGTTTAAATGTTTTTAATTCTTTTGATACTGTTTGCATTGCTTTTGTTTTGTATTGTTTTGTATTGTCTGCTGCCCTGGGCTTCTCTGGGAAGAAAGTCAGGATAAACATAAAAGTGAGAAAATAAAATAAACCATAAATAATAAGCAAAGAAAGCTGCTGTTCCCTTTTTTATTATCTCTACAGTTTGAAAGCCTGCTTCTGAAGACTGAGAACTCTGGCCTACTCTTGCTATTTCAGGCTATTTTGCTATATTTACAAAGAATGCTCATGTTTAATAAAATACACGTAGTGCTGTTTTTTGAAGAATACTAATAAAAGATGACCTGCTTCAAAATGCTGCAGTGAGGTGCCGCTGTTCAGATTCTAGCCGCTCTGTTCCATTTCTCCTTCCCCACCACTGCTTTTCCAGGGCATTTTACCCCCAGAATTTTAGCACACCTAAAACTCACTGGGGTATGTTGGAGGTTCCCCCCTTTATAATTTCTCTTCCTTTAAAAAAAATGTACTTCAGCTCACTTTGGGGTTCCTCCAAACCCTCTTGTGCAGGCATAGTACTGCTTTGGCTACTTAAGGAACAATACTCACAATCTGAACATCAGAAAAAAGAGGAAATGATATAAAAATGCAATGTCATTAAGCAATGGCTCAACGGTGACTGTAAAACTAAGGGATCAATCTTAGAGGAAGAGCCACCAGGATGAGTGGGGTTTGGACAGAGTAAAAAATGTACAAAAGAAGATCAAATTTATGTTGGAAATGTTCAGATACAGAGGGCTCCTTAATTCACACGTGGTGGCAATGCAAATTTGTGGGGACAAACTACGGGAAATTATATATAGCAAACTAAAAAAGATGCTTAAGGAGAAAAGAATAGATAACCCATGGAGATGTAGCAAACTAAGGAATCTGTAATAGGATGTCAATGAAAGATAGGTTGGGAAGTCTGTATTAGATCTGATAGGATGGGAAAAGGTATGTATAATGTATGCTGGAAAATGCATAACTAAAAATAAATTTTAAAAACTGATCTCACACAAGACTTCTCTGAGGTTTGCAAGCAGAGCCCTGAGGCATCCCTAGGCCCACATTCAAAGAAAATTCAGAATGATTTATGGTGCCCACATCACATCAGGTGAAGCATTATTCTGGCAGCTTGGTGAAGCTTTGCTGGAGTGGTGGGGGACGGGCACATGCTGAGGGTGGCAATGTGGGGCAGGGAGAATCTTCCAAAGCTTGGCATACATTCAAATCCTACATTTGTACCTTTCTGCTAAACTATCAAGCCTCTAATCTGCCGCCTCCTCCTCTTTTTCCTGCCCAAACTCATATGCCAACCTGCCATATACCAACAAACTCTTATGAGATGTCCACACTTTCCCCAAAGATTCTTAGTAATGGCTTTGCTCACCCCTCCAGCCACAACCTGAAGGACACAACTTTGGGGTGATGGTGCTCTGGTCTCTTTCTTTTTTCTACACTTATGTAAATCGTATCATTTATATAAAATCCTTACTGCTGTTTGATATTTGACAGCTATTTACCTAAGTCCTTTACTGTGAATACCTTCAAAGACTCTTAATAAAAGAATGTTACAAACCATATTTTTTTTAAAAAAGTTATATTTTCTTTTTCTTTCTTAAACTTGCACACTACATGCAAAGGACCCTCTAATGTAAAAATGAGAGATAGGGGATAGAGTGGATTTCTGGACTACGCCGCCTTAATTTACCTATCATCCAGTTTGCTGAGCCATGGCTGAAAAAGAAGTACTGCTTGGGAATGTGGCACGGGTGGGACCAAAGAGGGGTGACAGGCTGAATCCTATGCCTGTTTAATTTAGTCACATGACATGGCAACCCAGCGCCCAGTTAAGCCAGAAACCCAGTTAAGCCAACAAAAAGAGTGGAGTAAACTCAAACACTATTTTATAGGCTTGTTTTCCATCTGCCAGACTTAGGCCAGCTCAGCCAGCAACAGCCCTGCTCCTGAATGGAGCTTGGATCTGGTGTGCAGTGGTACCTCTGGTTACGAACTTAATTCGTTATGGAAGTCTGTTCTTAAGCTGAAACTGTTCTCATCCTGAGGCACGCTTTCGCTAATGGGGACTCCTGCTGCGCACGCGCCTCTGGCGTGCGATTTCCATTCGCATCCTGGGGCAAAGTTCACAACCAGGAGCAGCTACTTCCGGGTTAGCGGAGCTCGTAACCTGAAGTGTTCGTAACCAGAGGTACCACTGTACTTTATTCCGGCTCAATTTATACCACCAGGTATATACAGGATTGTTCCCTTAACCACTTCTTTGTGAAACAGTTGTGAAGTGCATCAGTGTGTGAACTAGGTCCACAAGTTGTTGTCCCTCATCCTAACTAACCTCAAAAACCTCTAGCAAAAAGTGTGTCAACATAAAGAAATTCAAGTGGGGAGCAGCAATATTTTGCTGGGGGGTGGAGAGAAGGAAAAACAAGTCAACTTGCTACCCCCCTTCACTTTTCTTACAGCTACTTGGCACAAGAGGACGCGGGTGGCGCTGTGCGTTAAACCACAGAGCCTAGGACTTGCCGATCAGAAGGTCGGCGGTTCGAATCCCCGCAATGGGGTGAGCTCCCCCGTTGCTTGGTCCCTGCTCCTGCCAACCTAGCAGTTTGAAAGCATGCCAAAAAAGTGCAAGTAGATAAATAGGTACCGCTCCAGCGGGAAGGTAAACGGCGTTTCCGTGCGCTGCTCTGGTTTGCCAGAAGCGACCTAGTCATGCTGGCCACATGACCCGGAAGCTGTACGCCGGCTCCCTCGGCAAATAAAGCGAGATGAGCGCCGCAAGCCCAGAGTCGGCCACGACTGGACCTAATGGTCAGGGGTCCTTTACTTGGCACAAGATGTACTAGTGACCATCAGCTTGGATTACTTTGAAAGATTACACAAATTAACAGAGGACAAGGCTATCAAGCCACAATGACTATGTTCTTTCTCTAATGTTGAAGGCAGTACACCTCTGAATATTACTTGCTAGGAATCACTGTGAGTAGAGGATGTGGGATTATAATGAGGCTTTGGCCTGATCCACCAGAACTTTTCTTATGTTTTGATAGGCTCAATATTCCTTCAGTCAGCAGCCAGTTCTCCCTGTAAATGTGTTGGGCCATCCTGCAATTTACCTAAGGTGCCCATCCCTTTGAACAGATGATTTGATTAAATAGGAAGGAAGGAAGCAAACAAACATCCTCTCCCTTCCAGTCTAAGATAGCCCCAAACCAATTCTAGGGGCTTTGCTGAGGCTGAAAAGAAGTATACAGCAAGGCAGTAATAGCTCTTTTTCAGCCTAGCAACTTGGCAAGTACTGCCTACTGATAGACATGCCATGTGCTGATCATCTTCAGGGGCTGCAGCTGACTGCATGTAGCACGACCAACTCTGATTTCTAAAATTCTGTAGGTGGTTTGATTTGTTGGGAAGGGAGAAGTGACAGGCATCCACACTTAATTATCTCGTTTAATCACCCCAATTGTCACTTACTTGCAAATCTTAGCTGAAAGCAAAGTGCTGACTGGAAGTGGTTAGCTAGGTATATGATTTGCACCCACCCTGAGATACTAAGCTATTATAGAAAAGAACTCCAGATAAATCCATGCACAGGAGGAAGTGAAGAGGAGAAACATGTCCTTGATTGTGGATCAGCTTATCTGGCATAAGTGATTTGATTTCTCAAATGACATGTACCAGCATCTGGAACTTGAGCTGATAATACCCTCAGGGCCTCTATATGCTGACTCAGGTGTGTACTGTATTCACATGCAACACTTAAAAGCACTTTTATGAGCTATTTGTGTGCAAGCATTCAAGTTGTCAACAAAAGAATAAAAGGCATCTCTTAAATGCATGGGAGCATACTGCCCAAGGTAGATTTTACATTTGGACAACAGATAAAGGGAACAGAGGACTTTGTATGCTGCCATAAATTCCAAAGGATGGGATAGCAATCTAATGTTGATTTATTTTACATTTTTATCTCCAAGGTGCTCAATGTGGCCTGTACAATTCTCCCCTACCTCCCCAATTTTCCATCCCCAGAACACCTCTGTAAAGTAAACTAGGCTGATACTATAAACTGGTTCAGACATAACCCCAGGCCAAACCATGTTTTCACACAAATAAGCAGGTTCCTGGAGTCAAAATCCAGGCCCTGCCCTGCTCCTCCTCTGGTTCTACTGCTGCTGAGCTACTCAGGACTAAACCATGATGCGGCTTAGGTATATGTCTGAACCTTGCCTTGTTTGTCTCACTCCAGACAAATCACAAGCTGTAACCAAAGGCAGTTCTCAGCGTACTATGCATGGTTTGTCTGAGAGATACAAATCATAAGCCTGAGTTCAGGATGCAACACTATGCCAAACCATGGTTCAGCCTTGCATAGTGTGGCCACAGAATGTCCAGCAGCCACAATCTTCACCCTGGTAACCCACATGAGTTCACACCAAACCACAGCATCCACACTTCTGTTTCTCCCATAATTTCTAGGCATAGGTCAGCACTTTGTAGGCACGGGTCCAAATGGTGGTTCTGTTTTTGTCCTATTGCTTTCCTCATAAAAAACTGGGGATGACTGTTTCCTATTGGTATGGAGCAGGTTTTCTCATGCACCGAGTCAAAAAACAAAACAAAAAAGCACTCAAGATACGGCTCTTTAAAGCTGGCCCGTGTCTAGAAACACAGCACAAAAGGAAGTCTGGATGAGCCCTGAGTTTTCCTAGAGAAAGTGGAGAGTCAAGAAAAGAAACCCACTCTGACCCCATGCCTACAAGCTGTGCCTAGAAACTGCGGCACGAACAGCAGTCCGGATGATCCCCCAGTTAAGGCAAATAGCCTATGTGTGAACCTGGCCAGGGATTATCCCCAGGTCACCCAATGTATGTTTCAGACGGACCAAGGATTTGAACCCTGGCTTCCTGGCTTGTAGCCCAACATCCTCATTCTAACTGGCAAACGCGGCTGGTTCAGGACAGGGGGCTGAGGCAGACGAAAACAAGGGTGCGAACCGCACGTCCCCCGGGGTGGGGGGGGTGGATTTTGGCCCCAAGGCGCTCTGCACATGCTCAGAGGCGCGTGCCCCTGGGGCGAGCAGGTCCATGAGGGCACCCGCTGAGGGGCAGGGGAGCGCCTGCCGTGGCTCTTTTCCCCTCTGCCCCGTTCAGCGCCTGCCTGGCCCGGCCCGGCCTCGCCTTCCCACGTTCCCTCTCGCCCGCATCGCCCTGGCAACCGGGGCCCCCATTCCTCCCGCCTCCGGCCTGCCGGGGATTTCCCCGCGGACGCGCCTGCCAGCCTCCCTCACGGGGCGCGCTTTCCCCCTCCCCCTCCGCAAGGAGAACCCACTCACTCCATTTCCGCCATTTCCTCGCTTTCTTCTCCCTCCCGGATCTTAACTGGGGAGGGAAAACTATTACCTCACCGCACACCCCCACCCTCACCCCGCCACCATAGAGAGCCGGGGCTAAACCGGCCGCGGCACACTTCCGGGTTCTCGCTTACGCCTCTCTGGGCTCCGGACGAGGCGTTTCCATGGCAAAAGGGCGGGGTGAGTATCGCGCGGGTGAGGCGCGCTGGTTTCCAGGCAGCGGCGTCACCGTGGCGTGGTCGGCGCTTGACGTCACAGGCGCTCTTCCGAAACGTGTCGCCCTGTTCCGCTGTGCTAGGAAACGATAACGAGACAAGGAGTTGCGTGTGGATTCCCAGGAATGGGTGACGCGGACATTCCTCGTCCCGCCCTGGTCCCTTCTCCTTTCGCATCGCTTCTGTTCAGCTTATCAGCTGGGACTGCGATCCCCTAAAAATATATATTAAAAAAATTCCCGGCTACGCCCACGACTGCGTTGCATACATGCAGTACATACAATACATTTTTCATGATAGGAAAAAGTAGCTCTTTCCATCTTCGTCAGAATGACTTATGACACATGACTGTCCTCTTGAGAAGTAGAGCACAGCCACCCTAAAGGAGCCACAAAATGGCACTCTCTCCCCATCAACCCATACATCTTTTCCAATGGCATTCAACATATTTTGGGCATAAGGCGATAAAATATCTCATGGGCCTCATCTAAGGACCTTACGCTTCCCTGACAGTGAAAAAATACATTAATAATAAGTACAATCGCTAAACAGCATCGACCATGATATCTTGAAGCAGCTGTCTGAGGGAGGCCTGTCACTAGCTGGATCACTGTCTTAGGTTGCATTTAGCCATGTATCTGTACTTCCTAGGTACCTGTTGTACCTAGTAACCTGTGCCTTTCCTGCTGTGCACCAATCAGATTTATGACTTTGGCTGAAACTCAGCTGGGAATTTGAGTGGGAATTTGCCCAGCAGTGAGAGCCAGGAGGACCCTGGTAAACCTAATAAAACTCCCAGGCCGGATCCGGGCTTCACAGCCCTGCTCTCTCTATATGATGACTGAACAAGTAATAGTTGGATATGGTGGTTATTCTGCATTTTGAAAAGTGGTTTGCAATGGAGCCTGTGGCTTGTCAGGGCCCCCTTCTTCATGCTAAAGAAGACATTGCTTCACTCCGTGTGGTTTTGTGGTGATGTGCTTGAGACGTGACTAGCAGCAAAAATTTGGTAGGTTGGTAGAGCTGATTCTGGGACATAGGTCTCACTGGTAACTTCCGCTCTCCTTGTATGTAGAAGCATATTGGATATTTCCTCATTTTTCAAAACCCATGCTGCAGGTATTTGATCAGCCGGGCATAAATTTTTATTTGATGGTAGCAAACTACAAAAAAGCAGGAGATTCTTTTGGGTGTTTCTGTAAGTTTCTCGTGAGCCTGGTTATAGGACATTTGATTTGAACCTTGTTGGATCGAAAGACTTAACAGGATGCATTTTCAAAAGTGGTGAGCATCCATATTTTTAGGCGCAGGCTAAGGAAGTTGCATGTGCTGTCTGTGTCCCAGAGCTCTGTTAACCCCCTTTACAAGGGAAAGTCCTTGCATGCAAGATGCTGGTTTTCAAGCATGTCACCACAAAGTGGGAAGGAACAGCTTTCTGGAATGAACAGGAAGCCCGACAAGCCACAAACAGAACCCAACATGGCCTTCTCTAAAAGCTATAGAATAAAAGACTCATCGATTTTTTGTAAATGATATACAAGGCTTCTATCCTGCATTTGGTTGCAGTAAGCCCCATTTTTATATAACAGGAGATACTTCTGGGTAGACAGGTATAGGATTGTGCTGTATACCAGCCTTTACAGGTTGCTCTGAGGAGCTCACTACATGCTAGTGCAGACAGATGTAACTGAGCCCTGGTGCTACCTTGGGAAGGGGGAATTTAAATCAGGGAAGTAGAAAGAGAGGGAAGTGTAAGGCAGCCCCTCCCAGCCCCTTCACTCTAAGTTTCCACCTCCTGAAATGGCATTTCATTTTAAAGAACTGAGGTTTGGTGACATACATATGCTTGTGATGTACATTATATAGCTGGTCTCCTATAGGACAGAGGTGGTCAATTTTGTGCCCTCCAGATATCGTTAGACTACGACTCCCAACATCCCCAGTGTTCTCACTCCAGCTTCTGCCCTTCTTGCACAGACAAAACCAGCATCGTGGGAACTGTTCTCATGTAGTACAATCCCCCGCCTTGAGATGGTGTGAATTTTCCAGCTACGTGGGTGGAAACAACTGCATATCTCTTTTGTCTCTTTTCCCTCCATTCAGCGACCTCCCTTCAGGCATCACGCCAATCAGGTCAGAGAAAGTCACATAAGGGAAGAACTAAGAGCCTTAGGACCTGGACTGTTAAGCTCTGCACTTACACCCTTGGGACTTGACGAGCCTGGGAAAGTGATACCACCGTCAAAGGAGGAAGAACTTTTGGGAGCAGTAGGAGGAAAATAGAATTACTTCAACATGTCCCTGCAACTACTAAGTTGGAACATTCATGGTTTGAACTCCCCTCAGAAAAGGAAGAAAATTTTTCATTTATTAAGAAAGGAGCAATTGGATTTAATTTGTCTACAGGAAACACATGTGACTAGGCTCCACAGGAAAGTGTTAATTAACAAAAGATTAGGCCAGGAATTTATTTCATCGGATAAAGTAAAGAAGAGAGGAGTTGTTATTTATGTAAAAGAAAGCCTATCACCAAAATTTCTTTTTAAAGACGAGCAAGGAAGAATTTTAGCAGTTGAAATTCAAACCCAAGGAGAAAAAATTTTGATCTTAGGAATCTACGCACCAAATGAGGGGAAATCGGAATTTTACAAGAAGTTGCGTGAGACAATGTTGGATTACATGGACTACAATAACATCATTATGATGGGAGATATGAATGGAGTGGTATCTACGAATATGGATAAAGCACAAAAACAGAGTGTAACAAAAGAGGGCAGACTGCCGAAAACTTTTTTTGAACTGACTGACAATATGGATTTGATTGACATTTGGAGAACCAAAAATCCCCTAGGTAGAGAAGGGACGTTTTTTTTCTGAAGCCAAAATGACTTGGACTAGAATTGACCAAATATGGATAACTAGAGGACTGGCACCTAAGATAATAAAGGTGGAAATCTGCCCAAAAACTTGCTCCGACCATAATGCTGTAAAGATGGAAATGAAACTAACACCTATCGGTTCCTTCAGATGGAAGATGAATGACACCTTATTAAGAGATCAAGAGATTGTTAAAAAGGCCCAAAAGACCTTGAGAGACTATTTTGAAATAAATTTGAAAACCACGGTTGAAAAAAGAGTAATCTGGGATGCAAGCAAGGCGGTCATGAGAGGGTTCTTAATACAACAGAATGCAATAAAAAAGAGATCCCAAAATGAGAAAAAAGACAAAATTTTGGAGAAAATAAAAGAGGGAGAGAAGAAATTAAGATCGAAACCAAAGTCACAAGAGATTCTGAGAGAAATTAAGTTATATCAAGTACAATATATGAAACTGATAAATCAGGAAGTAGAGTGGAAAATTAAACAAATGAGACAAAAGACTTTTGAGTCAGCTAATAAATGTGGAAAATTATTAGCGTGGCAGTTGAAAAAAAGACAGAAGTTAAATACGATTACAAATCTTGAGACGGAAGGGAAAAATATTCAGAATCCGGTGGAGATCAGAAAGTGCTTCCAGAGATACTTTAAACAACTTTATACTCAAGGGCCTCAGAAAGAGACTGATATAGACCAATTTTTAAGAACTAATGGATTACAAAAAAATCTCAAGAAAACAAGATAATGTTGAACTATAAAATTACAAAACAGCAGATTGAAGGTGCCATTCAGAATATGCAATTGGGCAAATCTCCAGGGCCGGATGGGCTAACCTCCAAATACTACAGGACTTTGAAAGACTACTTAATTCAACCATTAAAAGAGATCTGCAATGAAATTATGGAGGGGAAGAAGGCACCGGAGTCGTGGAAAGAAGCTTTCATCACATTAATACCGAAAACAGAATCTGAAAAGACACAACTTAAGAACTACTGTCCCATCTCCCTTCTAAATGTGGATTACAAAATTTTTGCAGATATTTTGGCTAATAGATTAAAAAAAGTATTAATTGAAGTGATACATAAGGACCAGGCAGGCTTTCTACCAGGCAGACATCTGTCTGACAATACAAGGAACATAATTGATATTTTGGAGTTGCTGCAAATGAATATTAACACAAAAGCAGTATTAATTTTTGTTGATGCGGAGAAGGCCTTTGACAATATTTCTTGGAATTTTATGAAGAATAATCTTAAGGGAATGGGAGTGGGACAGGGGTTTGAAAATGGTATAAATGCAATCTATTCAGAACAAAAAGCAAAATTGATAGTTAACAATGTAGTGACAGAAGAATTTAAGATAGAAAAAGGAACACGTCAGGGCTGCCCTATCTCTCCATTATTATTTATTTCGGTCCTGGAGGTGCTGTTGAACATGATCAGAAGGGACCGGTTGATCAAAGGAATTCAGGTCGGAGCCAAACAATATAAATTGAAGGCTTTTGCAGATGACCTGGTTTTGACATTACAGGAGCCAGAATCTACTACGAAAAGGGTTTTAGAACTGATTCAAGAATTTGGTCATGTGGCAGGATTTAAATTAAACAAGCTAAAAACTAAGGTTTTAGAGAAAAATTTAACATCAATGGAAAAAGAAGGGTTTCAGAATGAGACAGGTTTAACTCTGGCTAAGAAAGTGAAATACCTAGGGATTAACATGACTGCAAAAAATTTGAATTTATTTAAGGATAATTATGAGAAATGTTGGTCAGAAGTTAAAAAAGATTTAGAAATTTGGTCTAATTTGAAGCTTTCCTTGTTGGGTCGAATTGCAGCTATAAAGATGAATGTATTGCCAAAAATGTTATTTTTGTTTCATACTTTGCAGATTGTGGACAAGATGGATTGTTTCAAGAGGTGACAGAGAGATATTTCTAAATTTGTCTGGCAGGGCAAAAAGCCCAGAATAAAATTCAAAATACTAACTGATGTAAAGGAAAGAGGAGGGTTTGCCCTGCCAGACATTAAGCTTTACTATGAATCAGCAGCATTCTGCTGGTTGAAAGAATGGCTACTTCTTGAGAACACTGACATTTTGGATTTGGAAGGTTTTAATAATGCTTTTGGGTGGCATGCATATCTATGGTACGACAAGGTTAAAGCTCATAGAGCATTCAAAAATCATATTGTCAGGAAAGCGGTGTTCAATGTCTGGACAAGATACAAAGACTTATTGGAAAGCAAGACCCCAAGGTGGTTGTCATCTTTGGAAGCTAAGGCTCTGAAAAGACTCAATATGGAGGCCAAGTGGCCGAAATATTGGGAGATACTAGAACAAGAAGGAGATACATTGAAATTGCAGAGTTTCGAGAAATTAAAAGATAAAGTGCGAGATTGGCTTCATTATTATCAAATAAGAGAGGCCTATAATTTGGATAAAAAACTGGGCTTCCAGGTGGAGAAATCGAAATTGGAAACAGAACTGTTAGAACCTAAAACTAAGATTCTTTCAAGAATGTATAACTTGCTGTTGAAATGGAATACTCAGGATGAAACAGTTAAATCAGCTATGATTAAATGGGCACAGGACATAGGTCATAATATTATGTTTGCTGACTGGGAAAAGTTGTGGACCACCGGTATGAAATTTACGGCATGTAATGCCTTAAGAGAAAATATTATGAAAATGATCTATAGGTGGTACATGACCCCAGTCAAGCTTGCTAAAATTTACCATCTGCCTGATAACAAATGTTGGAAATGTAAAGAAACTGAAGGTACATTCTTTCACCTTTGGTGGACGTGCCCGAA
Organism: Podarcis cretensis; assembly: GCF_951804945.1. Taxonomy (NCBI): domain Eukaryota; kingdom Metazoa; phylum Chordata; class Lepidosauria; order Squamata; family Lacertidae; genus Podarcis; species Podarcis cretensis. The sequence goes on from NC_137175.1 coordinate 20,546,043, forward strand.
GATTAAGGCTTTCTGGGAGATGATATATAATGAACTAAAAAAGGTATTTAAATATACCTTTCCTAAGAAACCAGAGGCCTTTCTCTTGGGCATAGTCGGCCAATTGGTGCCAAAGAAAGATAGAACGTTTTTTATGTATGCGACAACAGCAGCAAGAATACTCATTGCAAAGTACTGGAAGACACAAGATTTGCCCACTCTGGAAGAATGGCAGATGCAAGTAATGGACTATATGGAATTGGCAGAAATGACTGGCAGAATCCGAGACCTGGGAGAAGAAGTGGTGTAAGAGGACTGGAAGAAGTTTAAGACTTATTTGCAGAAATACTGCAAGGTTTATGAATGTTAAAATGATGTTGGATATAAAAATAATATGGCATTGATGATACAGTGTTAAAAAGTAGGCAAAAATGTAATAGAAAAAGGGTGAAAGATTAAAGTTATATTATGTCAAGAGTAAACAATATGTTAAAGGTGTTCAAACATAAGGAGGAAAGATTGGAGACATAATAGAAATGATTTCAATAATTAGAAATGAGTTTTGAAAGAGGGTAAGGTTTTGCTGTATTTGATTGGACAAAGAGGAACACAGAAAAGGGAGGCGGGAGGAAGTCAAGGAAGATTGCTATGTAAACATGAATTTAAAAAAATGGAGTTTTTATTTTTAATCTGTTTTTTGTATTTTGATGTATGTTTGTGATTGGCTTTGTGGTTTTGAAATTCTTTTGCTTCTTTGTAAAACTAAATAAATATATATATTTTTTTAAAAAGAGAAAGTCACATAAGTTCCCCTCTAGACTAGTTTATTTTTTAAAAAAAAATAATATTTATTACTTTTAAAACTTACAAAAAGGAAAGAGAAGAAAAAAGAAAAAAGAAAAAAAAACAAGAAAGGGAAAAAACAATACAATACAATATATAAACAATACAAAACACAACATTAACCTAAACAAAACAAAACAAAAACAATGTAAAAACATACATCATACCATTTCAGTAGTCTATCTTTCATTCCCTTGTTTCATCGACTTCCTCTCACCTCCCTTTTTGTATTCCACTTCTATTAATTGTTTCAGCAATTCCTTTCCATCTTTCTCTATTTTCTGTCATATAAATATCTTAACTTATTTTTACCCTTATTTTCCATTAATACTATAATGCTTATTTATGCTTAAGTCCTTATAACATTTCTACTAAAGCCATAAAATTTCATTCCAACATTTTTCTAACACTCAGTAATTTTACAATATTTCTATTTCTGAAAATAAACTTTAAACTTTTTCCAATCTTCTTCCACCATCTCTTCTCCCTGGTCTCGGATACTGCCAGTCATTTGTCAATTCCAAATAGTCCATCAACCTGGTGATCTTCTGTCCGAAGCTCTTAACTCTTTTCCAAGTCCCTTCTGCAGGTCTTCTTCATATTTATACATGCACTTTACTTTGTCTTCTACTGATCTTGTTCTTATTTTCCTTCCTTTGATACTGAAGAGCAGATCTTGGGGAAGCTCCAACCTAGCAATGCTTTTATTCCCTCTCGACAGGTCAACCAAATCTCCATGGTTAAATCTAAAATCCATAAGGTATTTCAGGACATGTTTCAAAATTCCTCCAAATCCAAAGGGCCCCCACAGCTCCAATCTCCTCACAACCCAAGTCCAAATCCCAAAAGTCAGTAAATCCCTACATGAAGGGATCTATCCAACTTTCCTTCTCCAGTCCAGGCAGGGCTCCGATCCTCAAAATCTGACTTTTTCTAAATTCAATCATAAAAGGCCTCAACTTATAGTCCTCGATTTGCCTCTGTAAGGCTGGGGCTCCCACTTGTGTTACTTTAGGTTCAACAACAGCAACTTTCTCCTTCGCCTTCTCGACAATTTGCCCTGTCAAAGTAGATTCCTGTATCAGATCCTGAATTATTTGTGTATTGATGTTCACTTTTTGTCCCAAATTAGTCACTTTTTGTCCCAAGTTAGTCACTTTTTGTCCCAAGTTATCAATTTTAGTAGTCATGACATCTGTCTTCTTGTGGAGTTGTTCCAACGAGTGACTTATCTTGCATAATGCAATCACTAAAGCTTCTTCTGTCGACATTCTCAAATAGTCCAAGGTCAATCCCTGATTCTCACAGTCTCTTATCTTGCAGCTGGTTCCCCCAGCTCAGCTCCTATAACAGTTTCAAAGGCTCCCTCTAGAGGGAAACAGTTTCTATTTGTGTCAATCCTTTTAAGCACAGTTCAAACAGTAAATATAGTTTCAATTTTCAGTTACTTTTCCTCCTTTTTAAACGCAGAAGAGGACAATGGAAACAATATATTTCTCTTATTTAGCTAACTGTCAAGATATGTTCTATTCACAGCCAATGAACTTCAAAACGTCAATCTTACTGGCAGCCCCTTTCCAGGTTCAGAGCAGTGATGATTTAATTTTCAACACTCTCTCCTGCAGGCTTGCGCGATCCAAAATTTCACCCCTCTTCTCCTGCTTCCAAGGGGGGTTTAATAGTTTAATCGATGGAAGTTTAATCCTTTGCGGAAGACTTTCCAAGACCTTAGCTTGCAGCGTCTTTGCTTCAATCTATTTACAAAAGGGGAAGGTGGACTTCCTGTTTAAAACCTTCCCGTTTCGGTGCCAAATTAAGACATTTATAGATCCAATTTTCCGTTCTACTCACGGGTAGTTGTTTAAAATCGAATTGTCCACATGAAAAAGTCAGCGCTCTCTGGCAACAGCAATGCGGCTTCACTCCGTGAAAGAAGCAATCAATTCGAAGCACCGCGCCGCTCACCCCACATCGCTCCGGATCCCCAAAACCGGGTCTCCCTGCGAGTAGGGGAGGCGCAAAAGGTGCCAGCCAAATCCCAAGTTCACAGGTTTCTCCCGCCTGTGATTTTTAGTGGGTCTCCGCCTTCGCCGTGGCGGCCAGACCCTGTTTCCACGGAGTAAATTCCTCCCGATCAGAGGAACTCCGTCATTGCCAGAGGTGCTAACCCGGAAGTCTCCCCTCTAGACTAGTTTAAGGAGCCATAGCTCAGTGGTAGAACATTGGTTTTGCATACATAATGTATCGGGTTCAATTCCCAGCATCTCCAGGTAGGGCTGCCAGTCAGTGTAGACAACCTGGTTTTGGACTACAATTCCCATCATCACTGACCCTTGGTCCTGCTAGCTAGGGATGATGGGAGTTGTAGTTCAGAAGCTGCTGGAGACCCAGTTTGGGCAATCCTGGTGAAGACAATACTGAGCAAGATGGTCTGACTTGTTATAAGGCAGGTTACTATGTTCCTGTGAGATTGTAACCAGCCAATTCTGAGTGGAGGCACACTCCTCTGAAAAAATAGGTTTGCAGATTTGTGGTGGTCCTGGACCCTCCTTTGTCCTTTTGGGCCCAAGAGACTTTGAGAGTGGAGAATGCTTTTCATTGACTTTGACTGCTATACCAGCTGCAACCTCATCTGAACCAAGAGTCTGGCTGTGTAACAGCCTCTCAAGATAAGTGCAATGAGGTCTATATGTGGTTGCCCCTGGGGAGGAAAACAGATGCCGCAATCTGTTCAGGATGCACGAGACTGAGTTGACTGGCACTGCTGATTCAAATGCCATCTCACCGGTCTTAAAATAACTCCAATGGATTCCTGTTTCTTTTCCTGATCCAATTTGAAGTGTTGGTGCTTACCTTGAACACAGGGTTGCCATGTGCCCTGCTTTACACAGACCTCTCTTTTGAAGTCCTCCGTTTGGAGGTGTTCTCTGCTCAAAGGGGCTGCCCAGTCCAAATCTGGTTTAAAGGTAAGGAACCCTACGAAGGGAGAGGCCTTGACGTTGCCCATCAACAGCTAGGTCAGTGAGAAAGGAAGCAAATCCCCAATGCCAGTGAGTAACTCTTTATTCAAGTAAACAGAATACAATTCAGCCTAGTGGTCTCAGTAATTCTTCCCAGTCGGTCTTACCCATATGGAACAGTTGCCAGGATGGAAGGTCCCTGCCTTCTGCCACGTTTCCCAAGCAGTCTCAAACTGTCCTCTGCCCTCTGTTCTGCCCTCCTCATTATCCTGTGCAGTCTTAGAGACCGGGGGGGGGGGGGGGAGGAGCTTTTTGCAGCAGGAGGGGGAGACTCCCTGAATTCTTCAGCAGTCTTTTGACACGCCCCCTCCTCTGCTTCAGCCTCAGAATCTGAACTCTTCCCTGTCACAGGCTCTTCCTGCTCACTAAACTCTGCTGCCCCTTCAGCTTCCAACATCTCCTCCTGCCAATCTCTCCCCTTTGACCAATCCTCTGTCTCCCACCACCAGTCCCCTGGTTCTGAGCCTTCCTCCTCTGGGGTTTTCCTTGGGGTTTCCCTAGCTGGTGCCTCTCACTACTCCTCTTTATCCTGCCAGTCCTTGACAGGTGATGTGCACTGGAGCTATATTTAAATTATAGTAACTATTTTTAAATTTGCAGCTATGCATATAAATTACTCTTTGCAAATTTGTGTCATATTTTGGAGGGGAATGCAAAGCCTCTTTATTGGCAATGCATAAGTGGACACCCTACCTTAAAGCCCTAAATGGCACAGGACCCGGATATTTGAAAGCGATCTCCTCCCCTTCATCAGCCAGTGTCCGTCTCCAAATACCACCTTCATCTGCAAGAGCGGGGGGGGTGGGTTGGCTTTGTCAGGAATGGTGTCCAAGCTATGGAATCCCGCCCCCCACCCCCCGGGAGATACACATGTGGCATGTCTCAAGCACCAGGCAAACTTAAAAAAAAAGATCATGCTGTCATTTAAAAAAAATTCTACTCCATTGTATTTTGAAACCTTCTGGCTATTAATGGCTCTTTTCACCTGCTCTTTGTGGTTTTACCCATTGGGCAGTATTCAACAAACTCATACCATCAGCGTTAAGGACTTATGACTGTACAATGGAAATTCCTCCCCAACAACCGTGCAGAGCAGATTTTGTGGCCTGGGGTTGACACTTGTTGGTGGGTGGGAATAAAGAATTGCTTATTATAGGTGGGGGGCTGAGATGAGGGGGAAATCTTAGCACTGTGCAAGTGGAAATCTTAGCACTAACAGAACAAGAATGTTGGATGCCACCCTGTATCACTTTTGCAAGTGCACCTTTGACATCCTTGATAAAAGACTATAACTGAGATAACAGGATGAACAAAATATTCTGCTGAAGAGGGTGGGCTCGCATCGCAGAGGAATGGCATGGTTGGGGGGGGGGAAGTGGGGGAAGAGAAAGAAAGAGAGGCAGGGATGCACAGGAAATCTGACATTTTAAAATGGTTTTTGCTGGTTAAGTCGTGCAAAGGAAGAGAACCCAAAACTTACTTTTGCTTGCACTAGAGAAGAATGCAAATAGAGCCAACCTGGTAATAGTGTATCAGCCAAACTCTTCACAGCCCACACGCTGCTGTGGCACAAAAGGATTTTATTTTCTTTCATTTTTCAAAAAGAGCCATCTGCAAAGCTTTCATTTGTGGTTGTCTGCTTGCATGGTTAATAAGCATCTGTTAGTAAATGTTGGCTTGACTCCTTCCTTGAATGTGCACAGGAATTTTATTATTGTTTGAGACTCTTCTCTCCCCCCCCCCCCCATCTCACCCAAAATGATACAGCACTAAATTATCCTGTGTTTAGCCTTAATTGCTGGATGTTACAGGGCAGTCTAAACATTATCTGTCATGATATACTTGGAATCAATACAACAGATGTCCAAAAAAATGTGTAATGTTGTAAGTCTACATATAGATATGTGTATGTGTTGTTAATCTACGTGTATCTGTTTAAAGACATAAGCTTTAGAGATGGAATATAGCTCCAAACAACACAGATGCATATGTCTGGGCACTACGATGTATTTCTTCAAAGAAAGTTCTTCCCCTGCAAAGACAAAGTAATAGCTGCTATATTCTTTGTCTTAAATGAGTTGGGGATAGGCACTTATTTTCTTAACCCATAGTCCAAGAGTGGAAATTAAAATTAAAATAACCCACAGCCTTAAAAAAAAAAAGTTGTTGCGGAAATATGCTTGGTTTTGCAATTCGAGTTGCAAAACCAACGAGTATTCAAAGAGTTGCCTTGCTAGTGGGAAGTAACCAAATGAAATCTAGATTTTTGCTACAATTTGTTTTGGGTACAGTATGTCTCAAACAGTAAACTGCTTGCACTTCCTACTGGGAAAGTATTTCAGTAGTATTTTCTGTGACACTGATGACTGATGTTATGGAACAGGAAACAAAGAGTAGAAAAAAATGGACAATTTTATATAAACAGTTTAGAGATTTATTTTAACTATTAAGCCGTATATGAAGCTTGCTAAATAAATGGATATTCTCTCCCAATGGAGGAAGTGGAATCCCCCAAAGATCAGTAAAGGTAAAGGGACCCCTGACCATTAGGTCCAGTCGTGGCCGACTCTGGGGTTGCGGCGCTAATCTCACTTTATTGGCTGAGGGAGCCGGCGTACAGCTTCCAGGTCATGTGGCCAGCATGACTAAGCCGCTTCTGGCGAAACCAGAGCAGCACACAGAAACGCCATTTACCTTCCCGCTGGAGTGGTACCTATTTATCTACTTGCACTTTGACGTGCTTTTCGAACTGCTAAGGAACGGCTAAGGGAGCTGGGCATGTTTAGCCTGGACAAGAGGAGGTTAAGGGGTGATATGATAGCTATGTTCAAATATATAAAAGGATGCTAGGTTGGCAGGAGCAGGGACCGAACAACGGGAGCTCATCCTGTCACGGGGATTCGAACCGCTGACCTTCTGATCGGCAAGTCCTAGGCTCTGTGGTTTAACCCACAGTGCCACCTGCGTCCCTCCAAAGATCAGTACAGGGGCTTAATAAAATCCCCACTTGTTCATAAATGACTGTTGGGATGAACAGTGTGGTAGCCACATTGACTGATGGCACCAAATTGCTCAGGGTTGTTAAAAATAAAAAGGGATTGTGAGTAGGATCTCTCCAAATTGGGCGAACGGGCATTAAAGTGGCAAATGAGATCCAGTGCAAACTAGTGCAAAATGATGCCCCAGAACATCCTAACTTACAAAGCAATATTTAAGTGCCTTAATGACCGGTTACCAAAATTTTAGTTTGCATATGTTTTCATTCATAATTTGCTTTCCATATTTTTGACCATATTTTGTTTTCCATGCTTACTCAGAAGTAAGTTCCGCCAAGTTCAGTGGGACTTGCTCCCAAATAAGTATGCATAAGATTGCCTATCTGCCAACATTTTGGTGACCAAGACAGGACTGCTGCTTTTATGCACCATTCCGCACTGAAAAGGGCTTTTCCCAGAATTCCATACATTGCATTCTGTAATTACTGTACCTTCCTTGCACTGGCTGCTGAAACAGGATGTGTTAACTGAGCATAACCATTTACTTTAGCTTAGGAATGTTTAATCTCATAATAGTTATATGACTGTACTTATTACAGAATAGCTGCACCTTAAACTTCTTAGCTGCTTCCATTATCTGGATAAGCAAATATGGAAGGGGGAGCAAGGCCTGGACATTTTGTGCTCCATGCATATGCCTTTATATTTGCATGTGTACAAGAGCAATGATTAATCTGCCACGACCTCAGACACATGAAGATTTAATGTCTATCGATGGAGGGGAGCCTGAATGGGAGAAAGGGAGACAGCATTATCTGTTGTTCAAAGGAACAGCCTTGCACTGAAATCTGAGCAAACATCTGAGAGGAGATTAAACATGGGAGAGTTAATCTACCTTGGTAACATATTAGCAAACACAATGACTGTTATTTTACTCAGCAAACCACTGTGGCCTACTGCTTCCGGAAAACATAAATTGCATAGTAAATTGGGGGATCAGTACAATGGTACTCATATGCATGGCTTCCTGGGAGTAAGTTCCGTTGACCTCTGTGGTTCTTGCTGCTGACTGCATAGGTTCAGCCTGTGAAACACATTGAAATTTAACAGAAGGTGTTCAGTCAGCTGAAATGCAACGTTTAGCTTTGAATTAGAAATGCAAGCAATCTTGCAAAGAAGTGTTGCCTCTTAAATGTTTAGTATGAAGTAAGGGCCTCTGTCAAAAAGAATAGGTGCATGGTGCAAACTCATTGGCTGTCATGGACTGGCTGGACACAGAGGAGTGGTGGGAGGCACCAGCTGGGGAACCCCAAGGGACAAAGGCTCAGAGCCCGGGGATTGGTGGTGGAAGGACGAAGAGTGGACAGGGGAGAAGGGGGAGCCTGGGAGGAGGAGATGTTGGGAGCTGAAGAGATAACAGGGTTTAGTGAGCAGGGAGGCTGTGTCCTAGGAAAGTCCAGAATCAGAAGCTGAAGCAAGAGAAGGAGGAGACCAAGAGGCAGAGATTGTGAGATTTTGACCAGCTTTGGCCCATCTGAAGCTGATACAGGCTCGTCTTATATTGAGCCCAAGCAGAGTAGTCCACACAGCAGAAGGATAAGCAGTATGTGCCACATTCTTAACTTTATTTCCACTCTATGCTGAGAGAATACAAACATGCATCTTGCCTCTGTGAGAGCAGAGAAGCAACTCCTCTCGGAAAACAAAGAACACCGAGAGAACAGTGAAAAACAGGAAACCAGTGTACGTCACATCCAGTCTCCCATTCCCGTGGGAATCCAACAGTAGCTTGGACTGTGGAACGCAAAACAATGTCTTGTGACTGCAGTTGCTGCTCAGTGAGGGAAATAGAAACCAACAGAGATGAGTCAGGCTGGTGAAAAGCCAGGGTGCCTCCCCCTCCTGCTGCAAGAAGCTTCTCTCCCCGCTGGTCTCCCAGGTCCAGAAGAACTATGAAGAGGGAGAAGCAGAGAGAGGCATGTCGGCATAGTCTGAGATTGCTTGGGAAGGACCTGGGGGAGGAGGAGCCTCTGCAACTGCCTCATAGGAACAAGACCGACCAAGAAGAGTTGCTGTGCTCCTTAGGCCTGTCTCCCTTGAGCAGGCCTTGTTTCTGCTAATAAAGTATTAACGCCACGTACTCAGTGTGATTTATTGCTGGGTGGCTGCCTGACATTGGCAGAGCTTATCCAGTGCTCCTGCTGGTGCACTTGCACTGGATCAACCGTCTCACCCCTCACCCTCTCCTCAGAAAGCAGCAGCATCCCACCTGCAGAAGAAACTAATGTTAACAGTTTTGCCCTACCCAGCAAGCTGCTTCTGCTTATTATTGTTTCCTGTTGACGCAATATGCCACAGCAGCTTATCTATGTCGCGCTAGGTTGATAAAACAGCCTGCTTCCAATTTATCATGGATCTAATGGAACCTTTGCTGTTAAGCCGCCTCTGGTCAATCCAAGGAACTCAAATCACCTCCTGTATAATATATGGGGCCTATATCTTGGGGTGACGTTGCTCTGAGAACAGTGGGTGGGGTGTGGAGAGAAATGAGTAAGAGCAGGTTAATATGACAGTTTTGGTCCTCTAGTAGTTGGGGGGAGGGAAGGGGGAAAGGAAGAATTCGGCAGGTGGAACTGGCTGGGAGCAAAAGTGGAATCTAGATGAATGAGAGGGAGGTGTTCAGTGAGATTTGCTGTCATGTAAGTGGGTGCACGATTTGAATCTTCATTTACTCTATGTTAAATAGAGTAAAATGCAGTCACCATTTAAGCACTTTGAAAATTCACAGTCTTCGGTGGTAGAGGCTGTTATGTACTTACCACATTTTTTGCTCTATAAGATTCACTTTTTCCCTGCTAAAAAGTAAGGGGAAATGTGTGTGCGTCTTATGGAGCAAATGCAGGCTGCGCAGCTATCCCAGAAGCCAGAACAGCAAGAGGGATCGCTGCTTTCACTGCGCAGCAATCCCTCTTGTTGTTCTGGCTTCTGAGATTCAGAATATTTTTTTTCTTGTTTTCCTCCTCCAAAAACTAGGTGCGTCTTATGGTCTGGTGCATCTTATAGGGCGAAAAATACGGTGCTTCCACTGAAAACAAGGAAACTTCAAAATAGAGGTGGACCTTCAGATGTTGCTGAACTACAGCTGCCATAATTCCTGATTGTAGCTGGTGGGGGTCAAGGAAGTGAAGCATATAAGACAGAAATAAAGTTGGGAAGGTGAAAGTGAGACCTAGCGGTTGCATGGGGTGGAAAGGAAGAAGGTCTAAGGTCTTATCTCTGGGGCAGGTGGAGACAGTGGCAAGCAGGGAGGCAGAACCCTCTAGTTTTAAGCATCTTGCACAATCTGCATGGCTTTCTTCGCCCTACATAAAAAGAAACCAGGATGTAGCCAGAACAGTTGATTTAAGGGACATTCCAACAGAAGCCAAGTAATGAACTGCAGGTCTAGCTTTCAATAATGAGAGAAACATTTGATGAAACGAAGTGTGGGTGCTTGGCCCCAAACCACACATGCATTTTTGTTCATTTAGGATATTAATGAATCAAGCTTCCTCCAAAAGAAGCTTGGAGCAATACACAACAAGCACAAAACCAAAACACACCAAGCGTCACCAAGCACATATACCAGCTGAACATTAAATAACAAAATCATTAAAACACAGGCTCGCCCATTGCTATTAAGGATTAAGTTTCTCAATATGAAAGTAAATAAGATTTGTCGTCATTAAAATGTGAAAAATCCTGAGCAAATTAAAATTATCCTCAAATGACACCCATTTATCCAATAACATGGTGTCAGGGAACTGCCATCGGAGCCAGAGGAGGAGGGAGGGCTCCAGAGGGATGCCGGAGAGAGTCCCAGGAGGGAGAGAGGCAGCCCATCTGCGGGGGAAGGAAATCAGCGTAGCACCAGTGGAGAAGGGGGGCAGATGGAATCGGTGAGGAGGCTCCATGACTCCTCGCCGGAGACCAGCGGGGAGAGCACGGGTCCTCCACTGCCCACACCCTCCCTGCGCAGAAGACTTCCGGGCAGGGAGAGTAGGCAGAGACTTGGCGTCAAAGAACTTCTTTGCTGGAAGAAGTTCAAGAAACGCCCACTGACGGATTCTGCCAGCGATTGAGACAGCCACGGATGGGTGGCTGTCCGGACCGAAAGGGTTCACCCAGGTGACTCAGCCAGGTGTGGCGACGACTTACGCACGAGCAACCCCTAGAACCATTACACATGGGAGACAGCTGTAAGTCCAGGGGGAGTTCATCCCAAAATCTGACCCCCACTACAGGGAAGATTATTCTACACATCCCCTCACTATGAATCCTAGCAGGGACTGTGAGCAGAGCTCCTTCCACTAAGGATCAAATGACTGGTATTGGAGGAGGCACTCCTTGCAAATATTTAGGGCCCAAGGAGGTCAGGAGTGGGGTTAATTGGGTCTGCCAGGGTTCCCCATTGTGCCCATGAGGCCAACCTACATACACCTGCCCTACACCTGCTGTCATATATGATGTCAAACATGGAGCAGGTAAAGGTGTTGGCTGAGAGTTCCTGCAAAGCCCATTTTGTTCCATCAACTGAACAGCAGTGCCTACAAAGCTCTGTGCAAGTGCCCTTCCCAGGTGCCAAAAATCAGCTGATTGCCGTGTCAAGGAATTGTGAAGCTTTTTATGACATCTCTGGAATTACAATATTCTTGTGATCTAAATAGCATCTTCGGGTGTCACATCTCAAATGCGAATAGACATTAAATGTCCCTCATCTCTCTAGCAAATTGGTTAAGAAAACATTACAGTAATTAACAAATATCAGGCTTAAAAGTTTGTAACCAGTTGCACCTGTTTTGGACTAACATCCTTTTTAATGTGGCACAAGCTTTTGTGTGGTCTCCTGTGACTTGTTTTCTTCATCCTGTTTCTTCAAATGCCAAAGTGTAATAGCTAGCAGAGTCATCACAATGTGGTTAGTGGAATGTTTGCTCTCAACAACCATTCATATATATATAATACTACAAACATCAAAGGAAAGCAAAGTCTTTATAAATGAAAGACGAGGCCATAGTCCAAGGATGGGGAAACTTTGGCCCTCCAGATGTTGTTGGAATACAATTCACATCAGCTCCAGCCAGATAGACAATGATCGGGGTGGTGGGAGTTTTGATCCAACAACATCTAGAGGGCCAGAGTTCCCCCATTGCTGCCATACGATTCTGTTTATGCCCTGGGTTGTACAATCATCCCCCCTCTTTACAGTACAGTCACACCTCGGGTTGAAGTAGCTTCCAGTTAAGCATTTTCAGGTTGCGCTCTGCGGCGACCCAGAAGTAACGGAGCGCATTACTTCCAGGTTTCGCCACTCGCGCATGCGCAGACGCTCAGAATGACGTCACACGCATGTACAGAAGCAGCGAATCGCAACCCGCACTTGCACAGACGTGCAGACACGGGTTGCATTTGCTTCAGGATGCGAACAGGGCTCCGGAACAGATCCCATTCACATCCAGAGGTACCACTGTAGTGGACTTTGGGCTCAAATTTCAGTGGTGCTATGCACAACACGAAATTTTGGGGAAGGAGCCTTTTGTGCTCTATTCTACAGCATTGATGTAGCTTCCACTGCAGCATGGTGCCCAGTGAGGCTGGGCCAGTCACTCTACCCTAAAACTGCCTCTGTTCTTTAATTCACGTTTCCCCACTCCATATACCCACCAGAATGCATTTTCTTGAGAACGGTCACTCAGAGGTCTTTTATAACATCCCTGAATAGGTTGAACTGCTCATTCATGTGTTTTAATTGACTGATGTCATCAGAGTTTGGTCTGTTTGTGTATTTCTCCAAGGAGGATGGCCAATATCCAGTCGCTTCTCTATGCTCACTGGTGTCGGACAGAAGTTTTCATGTTTAATACAGATCTGGAATATCTGCAGTGCTTGAAAGATTCAGGCAGAAGTGCTGTTTATTGCTGTATCCTTGAGAAGCGGACAGTTTGGAACAGCTTACAGACTATAGGGCGACTCTCCGTTTATCTGCACAAGTGACTGCTGCAAGGCAAGGCTATGGCTTCCAGGCTTCAGAGTAGCTCACATCTCCAAGTGCAAATCAGTGTTGCATGAGGATGTGAAACTCCACTGCATAAATGCTGCAAGCTGTGAGGTGGTGGGCGGTAGCTTTTATTATGAAATAAGTCCTGAAATATTGCCCTTGATGGGAAAAAGAGTGAGTCTGCTCTGAGATCTTTTAAGCTTTCACCTCATGCTTTTAACTGCAACAACAATGCTGGGCTTGTTATCTTGGCCACATTCTCTATTATTCTTGCCGTTGTTGTTATTTTGCTTAGAATTTTCCACTCAGCTTTAATAGCAAGGATTTATCCAGGAAGCAAAGTGGTTTGCATAGATCTGCTTACTTCCAAAAATTTAAAGATGTTCTAGAGCAGCGTTAGGGAATTAGTGTAGTCCTCCAGGGTTGCTGGACTCCAGCTCCCATCAGCCCCAGCCAGTATGCTCAATGTCCAAGGATGATGGGAGTTGTAGTCCAACAAACATGGAGGCAGGGGATCCTTGATCTAGGATGGCTGGAAACAAAAAGATGCAGGGCTCTGGTACCATTTAAGAGTTGTTGAAGGAATTATTCATAGGTAAAGCTTGTCAGGAAGGGACGCGGGTGGCGCTGTGGGTTAAACCACAGAGCCTAGGGCTTGCCGATCAGAATGTTGGCAGTTCGAATCCCCGCGACGGGGTGAGCTCCCGTTGCTGGGTCCCTGCTCCTGCCAACCTAGCAGTTCGAAAGCATGTCAAAGTGCAAGAAGATAAATAGGTACCACTCCGGCGGGAAGGTAAACGGCATTTCTGTGCGCTGCTCTGGTTTGCCAGAAGCGGCTTAGTCATGCTGGCCACATGACCCGGAAGCTGTACACCGGTTCCCTCGGCCAATAAAGCAAGATGAGTGCCGCAACCCCAGAGTCGGCCATGACTGGACCTAATGGTCAGGGGTCCCTTTACCTTTAAAGCTTGTCAGAAACTGCTCATCTGTGAGGGTCTGACCTAAGATGGGCATGTACACATTACCATTGCTTGGAGACCTTCGAGTGCAGTGATAAACAGCTATTTTGAGCTCTGATGATATTCCAGATCTGTATTAAATATGAAAACTTCTATCCAACCTTTGAGTGACGAACATCTATTAGGCAAAATTGCACATATAAGTGTGAATAGGATGTGAAATTTGCACTAAAATGCTGACTGATATTCAAGGGGACTTAAAAACAAACCAACCACAAACTGATGTGGAAATTAAGACTAGAAAAATGAGAAACTAAGAAAAACCAAAAGTGACAGATCCCTACTGACAGCTTCCCTGTTTCTCCTTATGCCAGCTGTCAGAATTTTGCATGAGTAGCTTTAGAAACTGGGACAACCCAACGCACCACAAAAGCAAGGTGGGATATTGCAGAACGGATGGATTGACTGAACGAATAAATAAATCAGCTAACTGCCTTGTAAATAAAGGCTCATTTACGCCAGTCTCATGACATGAACTCCTCTATCTATCTATCTTTTTTATGCATATTTTTATTTGGAATGTAGAGCCTTGTGCATGTTAACTTGATTGTAAGTCCTAACTGTGTGGTCACACCTGCTGCTCCTACATAATGATTGTGACCTGTTACTTCTACCTAGTCTGTTTGGGAATGGAAGAAGTCAACTCGCTCTGCTTTGCATCCCAAGTCAAAAGCATTGTGTCCTGGCATACTGATTCCCATGGGGTTTGCCTCCAAAGAAACATCCTCAGTCAGCAGCTTTTATCTGAGATATTAATGGGTGGCCCTTTTCTTGATCCTGTCTCCCTCACAGGCATGTTTAGTAGGGACATTTGCGGTAGCTGCTCCCAGAATTTGGAACTCCTTCCCTCGAGAAATTAGGCTGCCTTTATCCTTGTTGTCCTTCTGCTGGTAGGGAAAGACCATAGGATCACAGAATTGTAGAGTTGGAAGGGACCGACGAGGATCATCTCATCCAACCCCCTGCGACGCAGAAATCTTTTGCCCAACGTAGGGCTCGAACTCACAAACCTGACATTTAAGATTCTCATTCCAAGAGGCTTTCAGGAACCAGCTGCTTTTATTGAAAGGGCTGGTGCCATGTTGCTTTTATTGCAATTGTATATATAAAGCTTTAATTCTATTAATGTTTAATTGTTTTTTAAGGATTCCCCTCCCCCAAAAAAATGTTTTTCGCTGTTCTTCTTTTGTTTGTAAGCCGCCTTGAGTCCCTGTCAGGGGAAAAGGCTGCTGGATATAAATAAATTAACAACAACAACTATGGCTCTTCCTGGTGGTTTGTTAATTTGTAAAGACGCAGGTGGCGCTGTGGGTTAAAGCCTCAGCGCCTAGGGCTTGCCGATCGAAAGGTCGGCGGTTCGAATCCCTGCGGCGGGGTGCGCTCCCGCTGCTCGGTCCCAGCGCCTGCCAACCTAGCAGTTCGAAAGCACCTCCAGGTGCAAGTAGATAAATAGGGACCGCTTACCAGCGGGAAGGTAAACGGCGTTTCCGTGTGCGGCTCTGGCTCGCCAGATGCAGCGATGTCACGCTGGCCACGTGACCCGGAAGAGTCTCCGGACAGCGCTGGCCCCTGGCCTCTTAAGTGAGATGGGCGCACAACCCCAGAGTCTGTCAAGACTGGCCCGTACGGGCAGGGGTACCTTTACCTTTACCTTTAAAGGTAAATGGGATAATAAAGGAATAATTGCCTCTCTTGGCACAGAACTGTTTCTTACACTTTTGCGGCTTTACTAGCTGGGCACTTACTTAGCGGGCTGGCAGTGCTGCTGGAAAAGATAATGGATGTGCTACAACTCCGTGTGAGCACGCTTGCTGCTTCCTAGAATGTGACTAATCCAGCAAGTTCTTGTGGCTATCTGTGTGCCAGCTAGCAATTGTTAGATAACCGGAGTATCAAAATGCATCTAGTTATGTAGGGAGTGAGTAAGGTTGCACCTAAAGCAGGAGTGGAGAAGTTGTGGCCCACCTAGATATTGAGGTACTACAATTCCCATCATCCCTACACTGGCCATGCTGGCTGGCACTGATGGGAGCTGGAGCCAAAGACATCTGGGCAGGGTGGCCGGCGACACATGAAAAAAAGAGGATGGAAGAGCTCACAGATTTGCATAAAATGTGCATGCGTGCAGATGCAAAGTTAGAAATGATTGCTATAATTGAAATAGAAGTGCAATACATCTTGCGATAGTGAAGATACTTGCGACCACATGACCTCTGTTTCTTCTCAGGCTGGTGTCCAGATGCAAATTGTTGATAGGCAGCTTCAAGACACCTTATCTCCCTGTTTTCTTTAAGCTGAACATGCAGCAGGCAGCCATTCTAATCTCTAGCCACCTTAACTCTGAATTATGGAAGACCACAAGTTAGGGAACCTGTGAAACGGAGTCTTGTCTTCCAAAACATACCATTTTGCAGTGTTTTAATGCCTGTTCCTCCTCCACTCCCTTCTCACTGCTAGTGACCCAGGCCCACATGTCACTGGCTGAGAGAGAGAGAGAAAATAGGTTTGCATCTTTGGTATAGCATACTGGTCTACCCTGTGGATTGATACTGTATCTAAATAAAAGGTAAAGGTAAAGGACCCCTGATAGTTATGTCCAGTCATGAACGACTCTGAGGTTGAGGCACTCATCTCGCTTTACAGGCCGAGGGAGCCGGCGTTTGTCTGCTCCGCAGACAGTTTTTCCGGGTCATGTGGCCAGCATGACTAAGCCGCTTCTGGCGAACCAGAGCAGCACAGGGAAACACCATTTACCTTCCTGCCGGAGCGGTACCTATTTATCTACTTGCACTTTTTGGGGTGCTTTCAAACTGCTAGGTTGGCAGGAGCAGGGACCAAGCAACGGGAGCTCACCCTGTCGCAGGGATTCGAACTGCCAACCTCCTGATCGGCAAGCCCGAGAGGCTCAGTGGCTTAGACCACAGTGCCAGTGAATTCCTTCTCCCAAGCGTGGATCCTTGACGAGGATGATTGACATTTGTTAGTTGCCTATAGCAAAATACACACGACAGACAAAAACAATTCAAACCAGAGCATTTAAAATGTTTGATGCAAAATGGCTAAAATGTTGACAAAATGGCAAAAGAATCCATGCACAAGGCGGAGGTATCCGCAGCAGTGATGGAAGCAGCTGGCGTTGGTGGTGGTAGTGGAATTGCTGGGCCCAAAACATGTTGGGGAATGGGTATGCCAAAGAGGAGAGAGCTAGGAGGCCTGGTGCAACAGCTGGTTCCTGCAGCAGCAGTGGAAGATTCTCCCATGGAAGGTGCAATCCTCCTGGTTGCACAGGTCTCCTTTGCCATCATGTTCTGCAGAAGGAATGTGCTGGCAAAGCGGCATACAGCAGGACTGAACCCTGCTCCCTGAAGCGCAGTCCTATAGAGGTTTTTTAAAAACCCAATTAAACATTAACCCTGCCCCCAAATTGATTGGGGGCAGGATCAGAATGGGGAGTTAGTGAGGGGGTTTTTTTGGAGGGGGGTTACATAGCCCTAAAACAAACACATTACACTATCCATTTCTAATTTTTTAGTTTCTCAAAAATCCTTTGCAACACCCAGCATTTTCTTCTAGTGAATAGAGTGCACATGAAAAACACACATCTTAGAAAAAAATAACATAGAAAAATGCATTGCCTTAGAAAAGTATTGCTCTGCAAAAGTATGCATATCAGGAGAAACTTGCAACACAATGCTGATGAATTTTCACGAGAACTTAAAGTAAAACCACACACTGATGTGGAGAATCAAAGATCTGAAAAAACGAGAGACTGAAATGGCCCATTCCTAGTGAGGTCCATCTAACTGCATTGCTACATTGGCTACGCATTTTTGTTTCATTACATCTCAGGACTTCCATCTGTTAATTTTTTGAGCCTTAATGTGAAGCTGAGGGATCTGCCAGAACAGCATCAATCTGCCTAAGTGTAGACCCGTGGAGAGAATTGCTTGTTTTATTGTCTTGAAAATGTATGCAAATAGCTTTCCAAAAACATTGTCATCACCATCCACATTAAAAGCAATTAACTTTCTTTCCTGTTAACATGTCTCTGCAAAGACTGCCCTTGCCAAAACCCAAGTGCAGCCAAATAAATCATTAGTAGCAGCAATTCTGCTCTGAACTGTTCTTCTCCAGATGAGGCATAAATCACAGGCAATGGAAGCGAAGTGGCTGCAGCAGCAGCAGCAGCAGCAGCAGCAGCAGCTGTGTCCAGCAAAACAAAGCACTGTAGGACAAGGGTGGTTTTTTTGTTTTTGTTTTTTATCTTTCCTTTCATTGCATGCTTATTCCTAATTGTTCATTTACAGCTTTTGTAGTCTCAGATTTATAAAAGGCTGCAATCCTCTGCACAATTTGGAATAAGCCCCACTGAACACAATGTGTCAGGAGTGCATGCAGGAGCCAGGCCCTGTGACCAGTAGGGCTTCGCAGGACTGGGGCCTTCCTAAGTTTGTTCTGGAGAGGCAAGACACAGCCGCACAGGTGTGGCCGCTTGGTAACTCACTGCACCTGGTGGGAAGAGCCGGGAAGGGATGTAAAGTCAGTGTTTCCCTTCAGCTCTTTGCCACAGCAGCACGTTTCTTGCCTTGCTGCGTTTGGCTTCCTGATCCTCAGACCCTTGACTTTGTGATTCCTTGCTTCTCAACCCTTGGACCCTTGACTTCATGACTGCCTGCTTCCTGACCCTTGGACTCCACAGTCACTTACAGACACACTGTTAAGACCATATTCATGGAAGACAATCTCACCAGCTACGAGTGATCGCCAAAGAAGAAGACCCCATATTCTTTGTCATGCATGGAGGGCTTCAAGAGAGAGGCAAGGTCTTCTCTCTTTGTGTCTATTGATTTCAATGGGTCAACACTTAGTTGGCTTAAAGCCCAGTACTATCCCAGGCACCCTCTTTGCTTTGAGATCAATGGAGGCTGAACTATTCAGGAGGTTGCGAAAAGGGTTCCACTGTGCTGTCCTCCAAGCAAGCTTACCATTTGCAAGGCATGGCAGGTTGTGGGAAGGAGTGGGAACAGACATTGGTGCAGCTCCAGCTGGCCGGTGCTCCCTGATCCTGGCACTAGGCAGAGAGGTGGCAGGTGAGAGGTGAGAGGTGGCAGGTGAGTGCTGCTGCAATCTTCATTTCCACAGAATCCCTCTGGGCCTGATGTCAGGTACAATCCTGCCAATGCTGCCAAGATGCAGATACACTGAGAGCAATGCAAATGGAAGTTGCTGTATTCACCTCACCTGAAACTTTGTTTTCTTGTTGCTAAAGTCTATTTAAAAATAAATAAAAATTAAAGGTTGCTTTAATCAGCTTTGGTTGAAAAGGGCATAAAGAGAAGGAGGAAAAACACAAGTAGGACAACACCGGGAAGTCAGAAGTCAATGGAAATAACTGTGCATCAATATTTATGGCTTTAAAAATCTCCTGATTTCACACAATCCCTTTTAGATGAAGGTATGCTTAGTGTTTTCTGCTCTTCCTTTTTTTAACAAGTCACAAGGAAAGATAACCGAGAAATTGAAATGCTTTAAAAGGAGCTTCCTGTCCCCTCTCAGAAGTAGCTTGTGGCTGAAAGGCATATTCAGTTATTAAGAGTTTGTGAGGTGTCCCCCCACCCCACCCTCAACTCTGCTTTCCTGAGAGTCATCCTCTTTCTGTTCTGTCCATTTCCCCTCTGTCAGAGTGGACATCTCCGGGACTCAGCCAACAAACAGCAGCAAATGTCTTGGAGGGACAGCTAATTTTCTTTGCCACAGCAGGCACCATATGGCAGGTACTGTCCTTTCCTGAAATTTCCCAGGGGAGGAGAAAGCTTCTTGGGGCATCTAAGAAAAAGATAAAAGGAGAGTAGCAGAGATTATTGATTTGGCCTTTCCCAAAGCCATATTTGCACTTGCCTTTTGTCAGAGCCCTTTTCAGGATGGAATTAAGGAAAGTAAATACCGTATTTTTCGCTCTATAACACGCACCTGACCATAACACGCACATCGTTTTTAGAGGAGGAAAACAAGGGAAAAAACATTCTGAATGAAACAGTGGATGTATCATTTTTGTGCTTCATGCTGTGGCCACAGACATGTGATCTGATGGTGAATTTGGGGTGACCCAATGCAAAAATCCTGAAAATCCCTGTGGATCCATGCTTTGTAACCACGTTTTTGCACCATTGCAGCCCCAGGCAACAGTGGGTGCGTGATTTTGGGGGGGCAGGCTGTAGCCATGGACATGCTATGTGATCTGATGGTGAATTTGGGCTGACCCAATGCAAAGATCCTGAGGATCCATGTGGATCCATGCTTTTTAACCACATTTTTGCACCATTGCAGCCCCAGGCAACAGGGGGTGCGTGATTTTGGGGGGGCAGGCTGTAGCCATGGACATGCTATGTGATCTGATGGTGAATTTGGGCTGACCCAATGCAAAGATCCTGAGGATCCATGTGGATCCATGCTTTTTAACCACAATATGCTTCCAACCACAGATAGCCAGCCTTTGGCCCTTCATGTTGTTGGACTCCAACTCACATCAGCTCCAACCATGGTTAGGGATGGTGGCAGTTGTAGTCCAACAAAATCTGGACCCGAGGTCGAAGAATACTGTTTACAACACCCCAATCTGTTATTGTAAATGTGTTATTGCATGATCAGTTGTTCTTGGTTGTTGAGTCTATATGAGTGTAAAGGGAAACATTGTTAACAGTGGGGTCAAATGGGAATTAAATGCAAAGAAGTACAGTGGTACCTTGGGTTAAGAACTTAATTTGTTCTAGAGGTCCGTTCTTAACCTGAAACTGTTCTTAACCTGAGGTACCACTTTAGCTAATGGGGCATCTAGCTGCTTAACTTAGCATTGCTAAAGAGTCAATCACAAGATTGATGAGTATGAATAACTAGGAGTGTTTACTAAACCAGAAGTGATTACTAAAGAAGAATGTCATAATCAAGTAAGGATAACATTGCTAGCAGAAAAGTTATCCCCAAAACTTCTTTTAGGCAGAGGCCAAATAAAAGAAGACTCCTTTCTGAGTGAGTGGCAAGACTTTATTCTATATTATTCTATATATGGATATAAACAGAAATGGCAATATGATTCCAGCACAATACCCAAGTATCTGCAATTCTCGGATTCCAGCCAAATGTAAGGATGCTAGAATAATGAATGTGAAACCCCCCCAGTTGCTTGCCAAAAGGGGTGAGGGTGGGATTTAGCCCTTCAAAATTATTCTAGTCACATATGCACACCCTCATAGATACTAGAAATTATGCTTCGCCATTTTAGGTTTTGTTTTTTTAAATAATGCATTTTTATTTTGAGGGTCCTTTGTAATATAGGGAATATTGTTTAAATATGTGCATGCATCCCAGGGAGGTCACTTTTGGCATACTCCATTGTGACAGATGCCAAAAACATGTGTATGAGAGGAATTTTGTATGTTACATGTCAATATAAGGGTGTTTATTTATTTTTTTAAAAAAGGAAGATAAATAAAATAAAAAAGATGCAGGACCAGAATTAAGATGTCAAATTTGAAGTCAAATGGTAGAGCCAAGCAAGATTTTTCAGAAGAAAGCTATATAAACATAGACTGTTTGGTAGATTCAGAACACTAATACAAAGACATACTAAAAGGAAAATGTGCCATTACGGTGCATTAATATCCCTAGAGCAGCATTCTCCTGTGATCTTTTCCATTATGTTTTGTTCCTGTTTATTCCCCACAGACTTTACTCATTCAATTTGTTCCCTTTAACCTTCCTCAGCTTACATCCTCACAGTCACTTGAAGCCTAAGAAACGGGTAATGTATTACAGATGGGTGTTATCCCTGTCAAAACCATTCCCCTCCTCCCCATTTGCTTGGTTTTAAATAAAAGCAACAGCAGCTCATATCACATGCGTATGAGCATTTGTTTGTGCAAACCTGCTCCTGTTGCATCAGCCATTGTGAGAGCCAGTGTGGTGCAGTGGTTAAGAGCGGTAGTCTCGTAATCTGGGGAACCGAGTTCGCGTCTCCGCTCCTCCACATGCAGCTGCTGGGTGACCTTGGGCTAGTCACACTTCTTTGAAGTCTCTCAGCCCCACTCACCTCACAGAGTGTTTGTTGTGGGGGAGGAAGGGAAAGGAGAATGTTAGCCGCTTTGAGACTCCTTCGGGTAGTGATAAAGCGGGATATCAAATCCAAACTCCTCCTCCTCCATTGCCAGCCGCGATAAGTGCTGGAACAAAAAAAAAAGAAAATGGAATCATTCAGTTCAGCAATAGTGCTAATTACCAGGGCAAAGTTGCTGCACCAGGGCAAAGTAGCACAACTGACTGGCGCATGTGTCTGAGTACATAAAGCCAGCAGTTTAATAAGAAAAAAAATGCCACCGCTGAAAGGACAGCACTTTTCTCCATTTACAGTGGAGAACTTAATTTACAGGTTAAGAACTTAATTCGTTCTGGAGGTCCGTTCTTAACCTGAAACTGTTCTTAACCTGAAGCACCACTTTAGCTAATGAGTCCTCCTGCTGCCGCCATGCCACCGCTGCATGATTTCTGTTCTCATCCTGAAGCAAAGTTCTTAACCTGAGGTACTATTTCTGGGTCAGCGGAGTCTGTAACCTGAAGCGTCTGTAACCTAAAGCGTCTGTAACCCGAGGTTTCACTGTATCATTCCTTTTTGCCCTTTGGGTGCAGCCCTAAATGGCCTCAGTCCAGTATACCTGAAGGAGCGTCTCCACCTCCATCGTTCTGCCCGGACACTGAGGCCCAGCGCTGAGGGCCTTCTGGCGGTTCCCTCCCTGCGAGAAGCCAAGTTACAGGGAAGCAGGCAGAGGGCCTTCTGGGTAGTGGCGCCCCCCCCCCCCGTGAAACGCCCTCCCACCAGATGTCAAAGAGAAAAATAACTACCAAACTTTTAGAAGACATCTAAAGGCAGCCCTGTTTAGGGAAGATGTTAATGTTTAATAGGTTATTGTATTTTAGTGTTTTGTTGGAAGCCGCCCAGAGTGGCTGGGGAAACCCAGCCAGATGGGCGGGGTATAAATAATAAATTATTATTATTATTATTATTATTATTATTATTATTATTATTATTACCATCCCAGACTCTGCTGTCAAATCGTTCACTTTCCTTTGTTGCTCTGAACGTGTGATTTCCCTCTCTGGAGTCCGCCTTTGGATTCAGCACAAACTCTGTGTCCTCATCTTCAAAGCTATCCGTTACCCTTCTCCTGCCTTTATCACACCACTCTTGTATCCCCAGACAGCGACCTTTGCTTCTCCAGAACCTTCAGCCAACTGAAGATCTCTTCATTCACTCAGCTGACTCTGCCACTTCTCCCTCCTTGCTCCATATGTCCAGAAAGATCTAACAAGTGTGAGGCAATCTGTCTTCCTTAAATTCCCTCCTCAACTCCCCTCTTATCGCCTGCATTCATCTTCTTCCCCTTCCACCGATGTCTTATCCTGTTACTGTGAGCTGCATTTATTCATCACTTTCTGCAAAAGTGTCTCGCAGCAACTTATATTTCTCGTTAGGGTAAGGACCTGGTCTCTTGTACTTTGTACACACATTGATAGCAGACTTTCACCTTCAATTATGTATCTTGCATTTCTGCTGTTTTAGCAGCTGATTGTCCTAACAAAAATGCAGTTGCTAGTAGAGGTTTGTTTTAAATGTTTAACCTTACCCTGGGCAAATCATATTCATATTTGTAATCATAATAAAAATCAAGCCAAGGATGGGGAGTCTGTGGCCCTGCAAGATGTTGTTGGTTGTCCAGTGGTAGGAGCTGATGAGAGTTGTAGTCCAACAACATTTGGAGGGCCACTGGTTAGTCACCCCTCTTTTAAACTATAGACAGGCCCAATGAGATTTGCCACTTACAGGTGTGCATAAGTGGCCATTTTCCCCGTAGCTCAAATTATGTCAGACATTTAAAGACTTGTGCTCAGCATTTGCTCGATTAATGCTTCTCATTAAAGCTGTCTGTTTAACAAGGCAGTAGAATGCATTAAATATTTGTTCAGATCTGTTAATACTGAGCCAGTACTACCTTCACTCACATGCAGTAAAAGGTGCACAATAAAACAAGGATATTAAGTAGGAATGCTACTGAGTTTGATAAGTGACAGGAGTACCTCTTTTTTCTGCTTTTTACAGACATCAGTTCCAATGAAGATGTCAAGGCTATCCAGGCAGCACACATAAAACAACAGAAAGCATGCATGTAGAGTAAGAGGTGCAGCCCATTTTTTCCCCACCGCTTGCTTTTAAAAATTAAGTGTGCTTGGGGACCTCTTGCAAGCCTTTCTCACAAATGTCCAGCAGCCAGGAGCTGGGTAGTTGTATGGGTAGGTGTTTTGCACATGCTCAGAACATACAGTTATGGAAAAGAACACTGAATTGTCTTGTTTTCAAGCAGAGATGTGTCCCTTTCTTCATCCATTGCAAGAACCACAGTACAGTCATACCTTGGGTTGAATGTGCTTCAGGCTGAGCGCTTTCGGGTTGAGCTCCACGGCAACCCGGAAGTAACGGAGCACATTACTTCTGGGTTCCGCTACTTGCGCATGCGCAGACGCTAAAAATGATGTCACGCGCATGCACGGAAGCAGCAAAACGCGCCCCGCGCACATGCGCCGTCGCGTCTTACGTTCTATTCAGGATGCGAACGGGGCTCCGGAACGGATCCTGTTCGCATCCCGAGGTACCAAGATCTGGTTGAATTTTTTTCGCCCCAAGTACAGTGGTACCTCGGGTTACATACGCTTCAGGTTACATACTCTTCAGGTTACAGACTCCGTTAACCCAGAAATAGTTTCTCGGGTTAAGAACTTTGCTTCAGGATGGGAACAGAAATTGTGCAGCGGCGGCACAGCAGCAGCAGGAGGCCGCATTAACTAAAGTGGTGCTTCAGGTTAAGAACAGTTTCAGGTTAAGAACGGACCTCCAGAATGAATTAGGTACTTAACCCGAGGTATCACTGTAGAACATGACAAGACTGCATCTAACAAGTTGATCAGCAGTGGGAGATAATCTTAGAGGCCGTAAGGAATTCCCTGGGTAGGAATGCTTCTATATAATTCCTTGGTTATCTTCAGGTACTCTAGGTAATGTGTGAACCAATACAGCTGCAAGATCTTACAAAGCAGCCCCAGCATTTTTATTTTTCAGTATTGCTTATGCTGAGAGGTTGATCCCCTATATGTACAGTGCAAACATCTGCTGGCAGGGGAGCCGACTTGCACCCAAGATTGAGGGCGCCCAGCACATGCCCTGCGTGTGACATCATGAGCACGGTGCATGCACAACATCGCATCATCAGGAGGGGCTGAGTGTGGAGCTCTATGGGTCCTGTGGCCGGTGGCTCCTCCTCTCGTGCTCAGGAGGAGCTTACCAGGGGCGTAGGAAAGGGGGGAGGCCGCCCCAGGTGCTATCATGGAGAGGGGGTTACAGATTATCAAGGAACAATTACTGCCCTATTAGGGCAGTTCATAAAAAACTTTTTTTTGAAAATGCCTGCTCCAAAGGTCTTATCTTACTACACAAGGGATTATGTAGCTATACAGTGGATGCTCAGGTTGCGAACGTGATCCATGCAGGAGGCATGTGAGGGTTGCGATTAGGCACTTCTGCGCATGCGCAAAGCGCGATTTAGTATTTCTGCGCATGTGTGAGCGCCGAAACCCGGAAGTAACCCATTCTGGTACTTCCGCGTTTGGTGCAGTACGCAACCCAAAAACACGCAACCTGAGGCGTCTGTAACCCGAGGTATGACTGTATATGAAATTCCATGCGTATCAGTTAATATCTTGACACTGCTCCACGAAAACAGCTGTTTACTTGGCCAATTTCCTATGTCGTGAAGGCTGAAATTTCAATTCAGTGGAGCAGGGTCAAGATATTAACTGATATGCATGGAATTTCAGATATAGCTATATAATCCCTAGTTTAGGAAGATAAGACCTTTGGAGCAGGCTTTTTTTTTTTAAGTTTTTTATGAACCACCCTTCTGCCTTACCCTCCGCTGGGCTTCCCGGGTCCTGGAAAGTTAGCCTTTGTGAAGAAAATGACATTACGCCAAGTAGATTAGGCCTTGCCTTGCCTTCGCCCCACCCCCTGCACGCAGCTGATTTTTCTTGATTTTACTGCTGTGGTGTGTGTTTTTTTTTGTTTTTTTGTTTTGGTAAACCACTTTGCAGGTTTTTAAAAGAGAAATTTTATTAAATAAATAAACAATAAATAAAACAACACAAGCCAAAACACAATCCATCCCGTAGATTTAAGTATCTGTCCATAGTCGCCTACTTGTTATCAGAGGCCCAGAATCCACATTCCTTTGTAAGAAAATATGAAATAACATAAAACCATTCTTGCAGGCAAAAAACCAAAAATGTTTTAAAATCAATTGGGGGGGGGAGTGACAAGAAATTTTCCACACTGGGTACCACCTGACCTTCCTACGCCTCTGGAGCTGACCACTGAAGCCATGCTACACTTGGATCTGCATTCGGTCTCCTCCACCCTCTCAACAATGAGGAACCCAAACCCTCCCAACAGATATGGGGGGAGGGGGCAAAGGATGCCAGGCTTTCAGACACACACAGCATTTGAGGGCAGGTATTCAGCTCACGCTTCCTCCTCTCTCCTGTGTTGTTCTATATGGAAGATAGAAACTTCATGTCTCATCTGTGTGTTACCTTTTTGGGGGTACACATAAAATATAATGTGTGAAATGGAAGAGACGAGCAAAGAACGTCCGCATTGCACCAAAAAAATCCAAATATTTCCTAAAATATTCTTTTGCATTCCCTCCTTTGGAGCGACAAACTAGATGTGATATTAAATGTCTATTTGCATTTAACATAGAGGTTTTAAAAAGTGCAAATACAATCCAGAGTGGGTTATTGAGTTTGCAGCAAGCATGAGAGTGGAACATAACAATCTCCTCTTCTGCTTCAGTCCCGAGGAAAATCCCTCCCTTGAAGCTGCTAGTGGCACTGAAGGGGGATGTCCTCCAGTGTAAATGCCATCTGCAGGAGAGGGATTTTCTTCAAGGACCAAAACAAAGGAAGAAAAGGTCAAATTGCTCTCCTGTGGCTGCTGTGATCCTGATAATTATTATCGCCTCCCTCCCTCGATGATGCAAGTGACATTTTTAAAAAAAATCTGTGCATTGTGAAATGCAAAGATGCATTTAACATCGCATCTAGTTTGGCTCTGAGATGTTAGTCAGAGGCCAGTGGGTGGTTTTCCTAGCTAATAATGTGAAAGGGAACTCTACTGACGTACAAGGCAAATGGTGTAGAGTGCAGGAAAATGGGCTCACAGTGCAGAAGAAATTGAATCAGAGCAATAGCATGTCAAATGAAAAGGAAGCAGGAGTGGCAGAAAAAGGCAGTGGTCTCTGGCTGCATTATTATTCACCACTTGCCTCTTCTCTGTAAAAAAAACAACAACCCCACAAGACTTTTTCTGCCTTTCTGTTTCTCTGTTCTCATTGATTGTCTGCCTTCTCACCTCGACACTCACCCTGCTGTTATATACACAAAAACAGAGCATATTGCATTAATACTATCCACTTATCCACAGTCCTGTCCACCCCAAGCCACTTTTTCTTCTAGGAATATTCTCTATATCCCTGCTATTGCCTGGGGAATTGATTTAAAGATGCCCTCACAAACTAGGGATAGGAGATGCATAATTTGTTTGTTTATTGCATTTATATTCAAATTTTCACCCCAAGGAAGTTAAGGTGCCATACATGGTTCTCCTTCTTGTCATGTGATCTCTGTGAGAGAGGTTAGACTGAGAGGCAGTAACTGGCCCAAGATCATCCAGTGAGGGGGGATTTGAACCCTGCACTCCCAGGTCCTAGTCCAACACTCTAACCACTACATCCCTAAATTTCTGGACCCAGCTGTAGTAATGCTGCATCAGCCTTGAAAGTGATAGTGCTGTGAATCTAGCACAGGCTGCTGTGTGCTTTGCTTCTGCACCCCAGTCATCATACCTGCTCAGTTATAAAACTATGAAACAGGTATTACCTCCAAAAGGAGGAATCTTTCCTGTAAATTTGTCCTGCAGCTCTCTGCTGCTGGAGAGAACTACAGAGTGTGAAACTACCAGTATATATTGCAGGCTGGACATTTGGGGAAGTTAGATAACTCCACCTAGAGAACCACTTCCTTAAAAAATGCCTACATCATGTAGGGCACATTTATCACTAGATAAACTGGTTATATCACAGGGCTCTACTGCTACACATCTGGACAGAAGATTTCCCTGCCACATGAATTTAGCTAAGAATTACTTTTCATCTTCTCAACACTGTTGTTTTACACCTTCATGTTCCTTTTGAAGTCAGCCTAAAATCTCAGAAGCCCTTGGTTGCACAAAGTCAGAGTGAACCTGGTACGAAAACCATGCCCTGATGATTCATTATTTGGAAATCCAGGTCAAAAGAGGAACACAATGTAAAGTAGCAATTAAGTCTCTGCTTGCCTTTAATTCCACCTGAGTGCCCATGTGTATATGTTCCTCTAACAACCCTACTGCACCTCTACAAATCATGTTGCCGGGGTCAGACAATGCTCTTGGCAACAGGCAGCCAGGTCAGGCTTGGCAGCATCCAAACCCAGACACCACACAGGAGACAGGGGGGCGGACTTGGATTTCTGGGCACACGTGATCCCAGTGCAAGTCATCACTCAGACATGAAACTCAGTGGGTGACATTGACAGGTCACGATTACTCAGCCTAACCTACCTCACCAGGTTGTTATGGGGAGAACAGGAGGTGATGCAGACACTGCCCTGTGCTCCTTGGAAGAAATGCAGGGGGAAATGTAATTGATAAATAACGCAACATATGTTGCATGCACGCAACATAGACTATTTAAGATATATGATCATACTGTGGCGGGTATTCAGATGAGGATTTATCCCCCTTCCTGTTCCCATGCTGCTTTCCACTGTAAATCTCTTCCCACACCCTGGCAGCTGCTATTTTGCCCCATAGGAAATACTTATGGGTTATGTTTATGCTTATTCAATCAGATTTGCTTCCAGGGAAGTTTACAAAATTTGATTCCAGAGCAGAGTACATTAAAACATTGTTCTCCAACAGAATGTGAGTGGAGGGAGACTCTGCTTGAACACAGTCAAACACTGGTGAGGGTTCTTCATCGAACTACTTAGTGGCAGTGAAGGCAGCAAAAGTAAGGTTGCCATATTTCAACAAGTAAAAATCAGGACACCCCAAAAGTTGTTGAGCTTGCACTCTGGACCCTTGCACATCTTAGCTGATAAAAACTAGCAAGGAAGGGACAGCTGGCTGGGCCAGGGGTGGTCCCTGCCTGCTTGAAGGAAGCAGTGGTAGAACCACTCCTTAAGAAACCCTCCCTGGACTTGGAAAATCTAACAAACTATTGGTCAGTTGCTTTCCCCCTTGTGGGGCAAGATTCTTGAGTGGGGGCGGGGGTGGGGGCGGGGGAGGGAGATCAGATCCAGGCAGTCTTGGATGAAACTGATTTTCTAGCTCCATTTCAATTGGGGTTAGGCCAGTTTTGGCACAGAAACTGTTTTAGTTGCCCTGTATAATGACCTCTGTCAAGAGCGAGACAGGGGAAATGTGTCCTTGTTAATTCTCCTCAGCCTATCAGCTGCTTTTGATACCATCAACCACAGTATCCTTCTGGAGCAGCTGTCTGAGTTAGGGGTGGGTGGCATTGCTTTGCTGTAGTTCCAGTGCTACTTAGATGATTGTTTCCAGAGGGTGATGCTCGGAGAGTGCTCTTCAGCCCCATGGAACCTTCAATGTGGGGTTAGATTCCATTCTCCCCAAAGAGGTTTGGGGGACACCTTCAAGTACAGTGGTACCTCAGATTAAGAACTTAATTCATTTTGGAGGTCAATTCTTAACCTGAAACTGTTCTTAACCTGAGGTACCATTTTAGCTAATGGGGCCTTGCACTGCTGCTGCACTGCCGGAGCACGATTTCTGTTCTCATCCTGAAGCAAAGTTCTTAACCCAAGGTACTATTTCTGAATTAGTGGAGTCTGTAACCTGAAGCGCCTGTAACCCGAGGTACCACTGTACACACCTTTAAGTGCCAGGTGAAATCATTCCTCTTCAACCAAGCCTTTGGCTGGTTAATATCTATATCAGGGCAGCCCAACTGTTCTGCACACACACCCCGGTCAGTTATTTAGTGATAGCAAATCTGTGTATTAGTAGTAGGTAGAAGGAATAACAATGCTGCCCCTTTCAGAAAAGATAGTGCCTTTCCCCCTTTTTAGACCCCAAGGCAGGTTAGGAAATGTAGGCACAGGAATAGTCTACTTTCTATTGGCTCTGCCAGAGAGTGGGAAAATATCTCCCTTCTATTGGCTCTGGCAGGGACGCGGGTGGCGCTGTGGGTAAAAGCCTCAGCGCCTAGGGCTTGCCGATCGAAAGGTCGGCGGTTCGAATCCCCGCGGCGGGGTGCGCTCCCGCTGCTCGGTCCCAGCGCCTGTCGACCTAGCAGTTCGAAAGCACCCCCGGGTGCAAGTAGATAAATAGGGACCGCTTATTGGCGGGAAGGTAAACGGCGTTTCTGTGTGCTGCGCTGGCTCGCCAGATGCAGCTTTGTCATGCTGGCCACGTGACCCGGAAGTGTCTCCGGACAGCGCTGGCCCTTGGCCTCTTGAGTGAGATGGGCGCACAACCCCAGAGTCTGTCAAGACTGGCCCGCACGGGCAGGGGTACCTTTACCTTTACCTATTGGCTCTGGCCAGAGCGGGAAGAAACATCCCTTCCTCCTTTGTAAACTAGTGGCAGTCTAGTTATCGCAAACCCAAGAAGAAGGGCGAATGCACTTCATCCTTACAGAGCTCCACAGAGAACTTCACAGAAAGCTTCTAACCATCTTCATTCAGAGCCATAGAACAGCCTGTTGGAATGTGGGTAATATTTCTACATGTGCCTTGATTATCTTCAATGAATCTATGTACGAAAGCTTTGGGGAGTCTTGTTAATACTATCCAGAAAGACAGCAAAATCTCCAGATGGTACAGTAAGGACAGTCTCTCGAACAAGAATTTGCATGTGTAAAGATGAAAGTGGTTTACAAATCAGCCTTCCCTTTGTACATGTGAAACTAGCCCTGTTGGTCTCCCAGAGCAATTTACAAATGCAAACAATGTTTTAAAGTCTAAATCAGCAAGTAAAGTGCATCCTGCTTTTCCTTGCAAATTTTTGCAACTCTGTAACTCTCCACACCCAGGAAGCCTTCTCCACTGCAATTCCATGGAAGTGCTAATTCCCCATTGCAAAGCTCACATACCTTCTCAAGCAGCTAAACTGGAAGATTACAGGAATAAAACTCTAGAGAAAAAGGCACAGCTAAAAGCAGGGGTAAAAAAAAAAGCAAACTTCTTAAGGAAGATATTCCTATCCTTTCTGCCACAGCTAAGAGAGTCAAGGACTTTCGGCAGCAGTGTTACCGTGTGGCTCAAAACTGCTATTGTGGTTTTAATATTCTAAATTCTGGGAGCCTTCTGAGAGGAGGAACTGACCCTTTTGACCACATGGCTAGGGCCTGCTTCCTCAGATCAGGCAAGATGCATCCATGCAGCTCTAGTGGATGAACAAAAACTAGCACCCCAGCAAGTTTAGGAGCGCCATGACTTCAGTCTTTTCCAAAATTGACTATGAGGTTACCCACGCTGGAGGAATGGCAGGCGAAAGTGATCGACTTTATGGGACTGGCAGAAATGACCGGCAGAATCCGCGACCAAGAGAAAGAGACTGTGGAAGAAGATTGGAAGAAGTTTAAAATATATCTTAAGAGCTACTATAAAATTGAGGAGTGCTAAAATGCTGAGGGAGAGGAAGACGTAGAATTGCAGCGGTAAATTGTGTTTGGTTTAGGGTGAAATTGAAAAGGAGAATGAATTTATATTTAATTGGCTAAAAAGGGTTGCTGAACAATTGTTAAAATAAAGGATGCAAAAAGGGGAAGGCATGGGGAAGTCCGGGAAAAGAGGTTTATGGAAATAAGGTAAAGAAATTATGATTATTTGTGTTTGTTTTTATGTTATTTTTGTGTTTGTTAAAAATTGGAAATTAATAAAAAATTTATTAAAAAAACAAAAAAAACAAAAAACAAAATTGACTATGAGGGATCAAACTGTGGGACTTGGCAGACATACTATTGAGGCTGGCAGCAGCTAAAAGAAATCAACAGCTACCTGGCCTTGTGTGTCTTGATCAACACATGTCCCAGAAAGAAATCACAGCTAAGCTTCTGCTACCTCTACACAAAAGGTGGGGTACAGAGGTCACCACCTACAAAGAAAAGCATGGTGGTGCCTATCCCCCTTTCACAACTGTTTTTCCATTTGTAACACAGATCATGAAAGAAAGAAGTGACCCACAAACTGACTTGGCTGGATTCTATGGAAATTCTTAAAGGGACCCCTGACCATTAGGTCCAGTCGTGACTGACTCTGGGGTTGCGACGCTCATCTCTCTTTATTGGCCAAGGGAGCCAGCGTACAGCTTCAGGGTCATGTGGCCAGCATGACTAAGCTGCTTCTGGCAAATCAGAGCAGCGCATGGAAATGCCGTTTACCTTCCCACTGGAAGGTATTTATCTACTTGCACTTTGATGTGCTTTCGAACTGCTAGGTGGGCAGGAGCAGGGACCGAGCAACGGGAGCTCACCCCCTTGCGGGGATTTGAACCGCCAACCTTCTGATTGGCATGTCCTGGGCTCTGTGGTTTAACCCACAGCGCCACCCGCGTCCCTCTATGGAGATTCTTACAAAGAGAATAAATCCACTAGGGACATCACACCCAAATTAGTGCTTTCAGTGAGGAAGACAGACGTGTTAGACGATGCCAGCAAGCCCAAGATGGAGAAGTTGACGGAGTCAGCCTGTCCATTGCACAAGAAACCACACCCTTTGACCAAATGCAGAGAGTTCAGAGAGGAGCCACTGGGAGAGCGGTAAGCCTTGCTAAAGGACCAAGGACGACATGGCAAAGGAACATCTGACCAAGGTCAGGTGTCGTGAATGTAGCAGGGAGAAGCACCCAACTGACTTACACCCAAATAGCTCTCCTCCGGCACACTCTTCAGGTTCTTCAGCTGAAGCAGCTCCAGCGGCAGTGGAAAGGACGCCAAAACCAGCTGTGAATGAGCCAGGACAGAGGTGGGTGTCCGCTGCACTCAGGTTTGTGGTGTGGAAAACGGTGGCCGGTCTTGCAATCAGGTAAGCCTGGCCAGGGTTTTCACTGCAGGGCATCCGGAGCAGGCTGTGAAGATGTATTGGATGGGCAAAGCAACCGAACCCTGGCTAGACCAGAGTTCTTTGACCTCTTCAGCTTGGGTAGGAAACAGATACAGTTCACTCTCAATATGTGCGCTGGTGTCCAGAGCCAGGACTGACCTGCTGGGAGCCTGAAGGGCCCTGCCCTGCTTCTCTCCACCTGGCTTGGGGCGGGGCCTGACAGGCTCCATAAAGGAGTGCTTCTACGGCTGCTGGGCAGAGAGGGCTCCGTTTTTGTTTTTAAATTGCTTTTATTTTTTCTCTTTGTCATTTTAAATTGTGATTTCCGAACACAATTCAAAGTGTTGGTGCTGACCTTTAAAGCCCTAAATGGCCTCGGTCCTGTATACCTGAAGGAGCGTCTCCACCCCCATTGTTCAGCCCGGACACTGAGGTTCAGCGCCGAGGGCCTTCTGGTGGTTCCCTCACTGCGAGAAGTGAGGTTACAGGGAACCAGACAGAGGGCCTTCTTGGTAGTGGCGCCCACCCCTTTCAACTCCATAAAAAATTTAGACACAACTCCATATAAACAAGAACACAGAACGAGCCACTGAAAGATTCCGATATCTGGACAGTTAGCAGTGATAAACAAAGAGAGGCCAACTTATTTTTTTAAAAAAACACAAGTCAAGCTTTCTTCACATATCTACGATATATATCCAATGCTTCACTGTGAGACAAGATATTTAAATATATTCATTATGGTAAAAAGATCTACCTTACTTTCACAAATTTGGGTCTGTACAAATTGCAGCAGTATTTCCTGATTAAGTTATGAAGAACCAAGTCAGATATAACTGTTAAATACTGGAATTTGACGGAGACTCTAAAAACATTACCGAGTGGTAGTACATGCACATGAGGCAAGGGAAAAGGGATGAAAAGCCATTTTGTCGATTTCATGGACAAGATGTTAGCGAACGTACATGCAGAACCCTTCACCACTGTGAAGAATTCTGGTACCTCCCATTCTTTAGTGTGTACCGTCCACAGAAACCTGGGCAGATCAGAGTAGTGATCGACTCCAGCACCCCAGTTCCAGGGCTTCTTACTGAACAAGGCTTTCCACATCGGCCCAGACCTGACCAACAGGCTGGTCAGAGGTCTCCTCCGCTTCAGAAAGGAACGCATAGCTGTCATGGCTGACATCCAACAAATGTTCTACTTCTTTCTCATGAGAGAAGACCACCGTAACTATCTGCGCTTCTTATGGTACAGTGACAAGCAGACATCCAGGAATACTGCATGAAATGGACCATCCCCTGCTATTGCAAACTATGGACCATACCAAACTGCAAAGATTGTAGAAGAGAAGTTTAGATAAGATGTGGACCAGGATGCTGATGTTCGGACTGAGGTCTCTTTAAAGAAAACAGGTTAAGGCAGAGCGACGTCTGGGAACACGATGGGAACACTTCTCCACTTAGACATTGCTTTTTTGGGGTATAACACACATCATACAGTTGGTGTGTCACCGGGATGAAGGGCCAACCTTGCCAGAGGAGCACTGCTCCTCTTATATCCTTTTGCATTTATTTATTTATTTGTGTGCTGCCCAGTACCCGTAGGTAGAATATAAAAAGCACAAAACACATGATAAACGTAATCAAAACGTGTTTGTGTGTTTTATGTATTTTGTTTCTATTATATACCTTGATGCTGCGAACTGCCCCAAGATCTTTCAGACAAAGCATGGTATACAAATGTAACGAATAAATGAAAAATATAACAATATATTCAGTAAGGCAGCAAGGCGTACGTCTTTAAGTGCATATTTTTTTATTTTTACGTCAACCTACGTGTTTGCCCTTGACGTGTCCAGTACTGTATTAAATGCAGCGGAGGAATAATGAAAAGGAAGATGATAGTTAATAGGTTCCAAGCATAGTTGTTTTTTTTGTTTTCGTTTTTAAATGCATGGATGGCGTGTACACCTGATGCCATTTTTTAATTAAAAAACAACAACGACGACGCTTGTGACAGGTTGTACCTTAATAGATTGTATAATTAAATTTGATTTTGAGGGAAGGAAAAAAAAAAAAGTCTGAGGGAGGTCAAAAGCTACCGGTGTAACACCAGGGCTCAGCTTGGGCGAAGGGAGAGCGAGAGAGCGGCGACGCCTCCGCCTCCGCCTCGGGGCTGCTCCGTTTTGGGCCGTGAGGTGAGGCGCTCTCGGTGAGGGCCTGGCTCCGCCTCCCGCTGGCGCCTCCCACTCTCCGCCCCCTACAGCCTCTCTCCGCCGCCGGCTCCAACCTCGGCCGCGACCGCAGAGGAGGAGAAAAGGGGAGGCGAGGGAGGAGGACAAGAAAGAGGAGGAAGCGGGGGAGGGAAAAAAGAGGGGGGGGGAAAGGAGGGTGTTTATGAGGCGCCCTCGGAGGCCGGCTCTTCATTCATGCGGCGGCGGCGTCGGAGCCGAGGAGAGGCGCGCACGGAGCGAGAGAGAGGCGACTGAGGGAGAGGGAGGAGGAGCCGCCGCCGCCGCCGCCGCAGCTCCACAACCAGCAGCAGCAGCAGGAGCAGCCTCAGTGCGCCGCCGCCTGCCTCAGCCCTCCCGCTCCTCCTCAGCCGGGCTGCCCTCCTCCTCCTCCTCCCGCGGCGAACGGCGGCGGGGGCGCGGCGGGGCCGGACCATGCGGTGGCAGCGGAGCCCTCGGAGGCCCTGGAGGCTCCCTCGGCGCTCGCTGCTGGCCGCCCTCTTCTTCTTCTCGCTCTCCTCTTCCTTCCTCTACTTCGTCTATGTGGCGCCCGGCATCGGTGAGGAGAAGGGCGAGGGAGAATCCGTGAGGGAAACGAGGGTGGTGGTGGGGGGGGGGGAGCGCGCGCGCGGGGGGGGGGGCGCGTTCTCGAGGGCCGCCCTCCCGGCCAGTCGCCTCAGGACCTGTGGGGGGGGGGATAAAATGGGGTGACGGCTGCTTCATATATGTGGGGGGGGGAGCCCCAAGATGGAGAGCCTCCCCTGCCTCTTTCCTGTGAGGAGAAGCAGTATGTGTGTGTGTGTGGGGGGGGGTCGCCTCTTCATCCCCCCCCCCTCGCCTGAGTGGGTGGGTGTTTTATTTTTTTTGAGGAAAGGCGAGGAGGGTTCTCCCCCCTCCCACAACCACTTCCCTCCTAACGGTCGGGAAAGGGGAGGGGGCGAGCCGGATGTTTAGGGGTGCTGCTGCTGCTGCCGGGCGGGAGGTGATGTGGAGCGAACAGCCCCCCCCCCATGCTGCTCAGGCCCGGCTGACAAGCTGCGTGGTCTCGACTGCCGCAGACTTGGGGCGGGATCTCAGGCATCCCCCCCCCTCCCGCCCCCACAGCCATATCTCGCCCCCTCCCCTCC
The DNA here is from genome assembly GCF_951804945.1 of Podarcis cretensis. NCBI lineage: Eukaryota > Metazoa > Chordata > Lepidosauria > Squamata > Lacertidae > Podarcis > Podarcis cretensis. The sequence goes on from NC_137175.1 coordinate 20,582,560, forward strand.
AAAGGTGTTCGCCTTGAGATTTGTGTGTAAAACAGCACATTTTCGTAGCCTACTGCCCCCACCCCACAATATTATATGCAAATACAGAAACTTCGAGAGGATACCCCTAACCCACCTCCACACACACACACACACACACACACTGACCCCCCCCCAGGCTTGGGCCTGGCTAGTTTCCCCCGTCTCCAGTACACCTCGCCGCCCGCTTTTCCCGCCCTCGCCTCTCGCCCTCCCCGGTTCCGTTCTAAGAATCCGAGGCATTCATTCCCTCTCCTTTGCTCCCGCATAGGAAAGGGGGGGGGGGTTTGAGGTATACTTTGCGTTGTTGTAGCGTGTCTCTGGTGTGGATCTATATTGCAGCATGTCCACAGTGTTATTCCTCTTTATAAAACATAAAGTCCGTGCGTTTTGGACACTCTTGCAAGAATTTTTTTTTTTTAGGGTTTTCGTTAATTTGTGGGTTCGGTATATCCCTATGTGTGCTTTAAGAATAGTCTTTTGACACCAGTTCCTCCCTCCTGGCTATGAATTATCTCTTCCTTCATCTGTGTTCTCTCCCTCCCTCCCTCTCCGCCCCCCCCCCTTTGTATCCTGACCTTGACTAATTCACCATTTTATCCTCTCCCCTTCTACATACAGACAGAAGGAAGATGTTAGGTATATTTTCATGGGAGGTTGCGAAGAGTGATTGAGTGTAGATTTCCTATTCCTTTCCTCCTGTAATCTGGGCATTGGTGCCTCTTTTAAAAAGGCATAATGGAGGGAACTGGTCTGGTTGGCTAGGACCTCCGCCTGAGTAATTCCCAAATGGATATGTTAAAAAGCATAGGTAAAACTTGCAGGTTGGGCCTTCCAGGTAGAGATTTGGCAGCAGGTTCAAATGCTTGGTGGTGATTGTAAAAAGCATTGAATGAATAATTAGTGATGTTGGTTGCCTCGCTCCTAAATACCATAAGGTACTGCTGTTTATGTAGTTAAGCTCATATTCTGCTGGTTGTTAAATACCTATTATTAAACATCTATTATAAGGGACATTTTCCTGTTAAGCAAAAATTACTGCAGTTCATCTAATTGCTATATCCTTGCAGATTTTACTTTCTGTGCTGTCATGTTTGTGGTCTTTTTATGTCTGGTGAGTGAAACAAAGTTTTATTATACTTTCGATCACCTGCCACATTGCTACTGTTACTGTCTAATGGAGTTTGGGATCAGATCATTCCTCTTGAGAATAACAGTATTTATTTAGGTCTTGGCTGTGTTTGAATTTACATACAATTAGGAAATTTGAGGGATACTTTGGATGGTTTTGCAGTAAGAATGTATTCATTTAATGCTAAATAGCAATTTCTTTTATATCACAGAAATGGTTCGCTGAGTATGTGAATGTTCCTGTATACAAGCTTTAGGACAGAATTTTGGTATTATTTCAGTTAGATACCATGATGTGACCCGTTTAAATTGGTGTTTCCCAAAGTGGTTGATGGTACTGTGCAGGGGATGAATAAAGATCTAGGGGCTGAAAAAGGCTCTTTGGGTGGGAAAGAAATTCACAACATGGTTTGAAAAAAATAGTTAGGAACTATGAGCTTCAGAAGTAAAGGGCATGGGAATATATACAGAGTGCCCTTCCCTTGCCAGTGAGGAGTCTCAGCATTTAATAAGGTGGTTCCAGATTATAATAATAATCCTTATATTGTACATTTTATGCTTCCTAATAGTGGTGATTGATTAAAAGGTGTTTGCTTACTGATATTTCTTGACCTGATTTCATTTATATTGTTAAGATTTTTGGTTGGGGTCAATGGCAATTTTATATGCTCATAAATGGGTCAGTGAACTCAGAAGTTTGGGAAATACAGATGTAAATAAACAGTTACCTCAAGGCAGTAACAGCCTAAAAATCCTTATGTTAGTATCCTGATATGATATATCTGGACACATGGAGAAGAAATGGCTTCTACTTCATGATAAAATTATTTAAACACATTTCTTTATTACTGTAGTGCTTTCCAAGGAATTTGCAGGTTTATGTTCCCCTTATAATGTTGGGTGCAAACTTTAGTAATATTTAATTTCTAATGTGATTGAATACTGATTTCGGTACCTTCCCTGCAATATGAAGCCTGTCATTTGTAACATATAATATTCATTTATTGTACAATGAGGCACCTGACCCTTAAAACAATGTAATACACCTAGCTTTTTGAACCTAAAGGCTTCAGTAGTGTGGTGCAATCCTAACCCTCAGATTTGCTAGCTGGGAGATGTTAGGATGTGGCACTTCTCTCACCCTTGCTCTCTTGCCCCTATTCAGCAACATAAATAACTTGTCCTGGCATATCTACTTACCATGAGGAGAAACCCTCTGGCAAAAGTTATGCTGGTGTAAAGAGTGGGGAATGGGCATGTTATAGGTGAGGAGAGGGATAAACAAAGTTACATGTCATTCTAAATTCATTCTCTGGTCCCAAGCACTTCACCAAAAATGCCAACATAAATTAAACACCCAATTGAAGGCATTGGAAAGGCAAAAAATGGTGAACACTGCCTCCCACACTCCTACAACCCCAACCCCTGGCCAGCAACAGTTAGGATATAGCTTCACCTATAGAGGAGATGGCAGGCATATCTGCCAGTTTAATGTTACACAAAGTAGCTATCTTAAATATCAATTGATACTGAATGCATTAATCATTGGTTACTTTAAGTAAACTAGTGATACTGCAGTTGCAGAAACCTAAGAATGAATTTATTGCTTGTTAAGAGTAGTTTGAAAACAATCTGAATCACTGTGCCTTGCACTCAGTAAAGTGTTAGAGCCACTGAAACATGATGGCAAGCAGTTCAATTTAGCAAGGTTGTGATTTTTCTTCCCAGTTTGCATAGGCCATGTAAGTTATCAGTTTGTGTAACTATCAGGAAACTGTTTTTTATTAATGTGCACTGAAAATAATTAGTTTTTTAAAAATAAAAACACTTTTTTTACAGCAATCTAATAATAAACACTTCATAATTCACCCTTCTGAGTAATACCCCTCCCCACCGTCTCACTATATAGAAGGGTCTGGTGACTTCTGCTTCAGTGTATCTGAAGAAGTGTGCATGCACACGAAAGCTCATACCAAGTACTAACTTAGTTGGTCTTTAAGGTGCTACTGGAAGGAATTTTTTTATTTTGTTTTCACTTCATAATAGTCATACTTGGCAAAGGAAATAACCAAACAGTCTAATATCTGCTATAAAACCAACACTTTTAACAACAACACACCTGCCTAACTATATCTATTTTAAAAAATATATTGGCACTTTTAAAATGTCTCTGGTGTAGATCTCAGATGGCAAGACATTCTGTAAGCATAGTACCAACACTGAAAAGTCTTTATTATATGGTAAAGGCAATCTTATCCCAGAGAGGCAACACCAGGAAGGCTTGATTGTTAGCATTGCCTCGCATATTGTGCTAAATGAACATTAAGTCCTGTATGCATTATTCTTTCAGTACATATTTGCATTTGGGAGTAAACATTGAATACACTGGCACTTTTGGAAAAGCATACATAGGACTGGACTATTAATCTTGTTCTTATAGCTTCAAAAATGTAATGTGAGATGTGTTCAACAGTCCACACTATTGAATTCACCAACTTGCCACTGTTCAGTGCATTAGTGAGATCACCTACCATTCTCATGAGTGTGAAGAAGAATGGGATAATCTTGTTTACCTCAGACATAGTCTCGGGGTCTGGGAAGGCAATATGTCCCCCAATCAACTTGGATTGTAGGTGGATATCCTACCCCATAGCTGCATAGGTCCTTGGAAGCTCTCCACTGAAGACATCAACATTTTCTAGGGAGAGGGTTGGGGCAGTGCTGAATTCTAATTTCGGTTGACTATCAATGGTGTCTAAATTATAGACTTATCTGTTACATATATGGAAGAGCAATTCCTTTCATAGTAACTACATTTTCCTACAGTATCATAAGATAGTTCAACTCTCTGTCCCATGGTTTTATTTTAGATGTGTTGTCCTTAGAGACACTCCTATTCATTAAAAGTTTTGACTTGCTTTTCTTAATATAATTCTCAATATTGATGCTGCTGCTGGCAGTGAGCTTTGGCTTCCTCAGGCTATGTACTTTGAGGCAAAGTCAGTTCTAGTAGGGGAAATATATCACAGGGATATTTCCACGGTCACAAACAAAATGTGATGCATGGAGTCTGTAAGCTTGTTTTTAAAATACCACAAAATGTTGTTCTTACTGCAATAGAGTAATATGGTTACTCTCTGGAATTAGTGCTGCAGTAGACATTTCAGAGTCCTGAAATGGATAAGCAAAATAATTCATGATGGCAAAATAACTAAGTTTAATAACTAACTTACATCATGTGTTTTCCAAAGTTTACATCTAGAATTGGAGCTTGAAGGGAGCTGAAGGGGATTCTCCCCCATTAAATAGAATATGATGTGCTTAAAGCAGGACTATACAATGTATGAATTGCAAGCCAAATGCTGCCCATGAACCATATATTGTGGCTTGCATGTCTGCATTTTCTGCAAAGCAGGTTTGTATTTATAGGTTTAATGGTGTACTGTGCTTAGCAACTTGGTAGAGCACACATTCTTCTTTTAATGAGAATGACTTGCGACTGAGATCCTTAAGAGCAGGCAGTGCAAGACAGTATTGGGCAAGGAGTAGACGGCATTGGTATAGATAGACCAATTGTTTAAGGTCGTTTTCTATGTTCAGGGTAGCTTAAAATGTTATTGAAAAATGCCAACCCAAACCTTGAGAGCTGTGGGGGAAGGAAGCCCTTCTCATAGTCCAGTTAATTAGTGTAGCACACTGGCAGTAATATGGAACAGCGAGTTCTCTGTACAGTGGTACCTCAGGTTAAGAACTTAATTCGTTCTGGAGGTCCGTTCTTAACCTGAAACTGTTCTTAACCTGAGGTACCACTTTAGCTAATGGGGCCTCCCGCTGCTGCCGCAGCGCCATTTCTGTTCTCATCCTGAAGCAAAGTTCTTAACCTGAGGTACTATTTCTGGGTTAGCGGAGTCTGTAACCTGAAGTGTTTGTAACCTGAAGCATCTATAACCCGAGGTACCACTGTAGTAGTACCCTGGTTGTGGAATTCCTGCCCAAAAGAAATGCATTTGTCCCCTACATTGACAGGTTTCTGGTGCCAAATGTTGCTCTCTCCTTCAAACTTTTGGGAGTTAAATATATTTTTAGAGTGCAGCCATTGGTATGTTGTTATTGCTGCACTGAATTTGTTTATGATTGTAAATTGCTTTCATATGATCTTTTGTTAGTAATTTTTGTGTGGCAGATGGATCTTTAAGGAACTATTTTATCACCCATCCAAATGGATGAAAAGTAGGTTAAATTGCAACCAATAAGTATTTTCTTCACATGTACCCACTTAACAATGAATTTTCTTTTTTATATATACATTTTTTAGATGTCTTAAATATGTTTTAAAAATTGTTTTATTGCTTGTTTGCTGCCCTGGGCTTCTTTGAGTAAGTGGGTGCCCTTCTTTGTATGTTCCTGCCAGGTTAGGTACAGGTGGTTATGAGTAAAAAGACCTTTTCAGTTTTGGCACCCCAGAACAGAATGACCTCCAGAGGGAGTTCACAGTGCCTACTTTCAATGTACTTGTGCCCTAGGTGGTCAAATTATTTCCCCATGCCTTCTAAAGGCAATAGATTAAAAAAAACAAATTATTTTCTATCCTGCACTTCATGTTTGTTTTTTAAAAGCTCCATCATGTTTTTATTACCCAGTGCATGTTTTTACTTTAGTCTCATTCTGCAAGCTCTAACAACTTTGTGAAATATTGAAAATAAATAAAAAGCACCAGACTCTTCCCCCCCCCCCGCCCACTTGTGACCATTTAGTGGATCAGGGAAGAGGGTCTTGTCTTCAAGCTGGGGATTGGCCTAATTAGCTGGGTTTTCTCTTGGACCCTAATCCTTTCTTACAAATTATTTCAAGCTTGCAATCCTCCTTGAACTGTGTTAATGTGAACTGAATACAGTTCATGCAATTGCTGACTGGGAATGTGTAATGCAAACTATTTTCCTAGCTTGATACCTAGATTTGAGAAAGAGAGAGAACTCACTTGTAGTTAGGAAACCTTTGGCTGGCTTTGAGAAATATCATAGTCTTAGTAGGCTACAAAGCACACTGTTATAAACATTAGCTCCTAACAGGTATACTTCTCAGGGTCTCACTAGACAAACAGTTGTCAGTTGTATACAATAATTTTCTACCAAAGTTTGGACTAGTTAAAATTTATCTTAAGAGAACGAACTTGTTCCATTGCTCCCTTGTCTTTCTCTCAGTCTAAAGCCAAGCCTGGTTTCTTTACTCAGGTGGTATTGGCAGTACATAAGGGCTACAGCTATTTCATATATAGTCATACCTCCTGTTATGTTTGCTTCATGTTACATTTTTTCAGGTTGCGTCCCGCGGCGACCCGGAAGTACCTGAAAGGGTTACTTCTGGGTTTCTGCGCATCCACAGTAGCTGCTAAGCTGCAGGTTTTTTTACATGCTGGTCATTGTTTGACAATATTCTGGTTATCAGAAAATCTTACTAAGTGAATTAGAAAAAGTTTTTCATGTGGACCACATCTTCCTTTTCTTATTGCATGTACCGGTATTTAGATTCCCAGTGGAATACCTGGCATGGCACTTTGAGGATAAAGTCATTCAGCTTTGTAGTTCCTTAGGCTTAGATAACACTGTTGTGGCAACTCCAGTTGAAGTTTCCAATGCAGCTCCTCCCCAGTGGGATAAATTTCAGTTCATGCAGCCTTGTGATACTGATAGCACTCCCAAAATGATGTAACCAGATTCTTGCTCTCTTGACCCTTGCCTCAGTTGGGTGGGGTTGACTTAATGGGTCTAGGGTGTGCTGAATGCATGTTTACATGATGGAGTTGTCCCTCCTGCACCCACTCAGAAGCACACCTTGAATCCTGTAGGCTACAACAGCTCCTGCATTCTACATACAGGCAGCAGGGTGGCTGCCTGTGTCTGTTTCAGGAAATGGTGAACATCTACCAGGCCAGCCAGTATGCATGGTGACCATTTTGCATGAACATGGGAAATGCCAGATGGACTGGTTTACACATTTCACTTTTGTAAGCAAGTGCAGCTAATTTTTCACCACTTGAGCCATATAACACTGCTGCTGTTTTCATTTCCTGACTTACAGGGACATATGAAAAATTGTCTTTCACTAGTTGACTCCGGTGCTGTTTCCCAGCAGGGTTCTATCCCACAATTTGAAAAGAGTCAGCTCTTCAAAAGCTTGGGCTGCAGTTTATCATAAGAAAAAAATCTAGGGCTCATTCTTATCTTGATGAAGAATAATAGGTTTTAAAAAATGGAAATACATATGCATGCAGCTACAGAATGCATGAAAATGTATCTGTAATCATGACCTGATGTCATATTCATGCAAATTGTATCTTTGTACATTATGCAAACTGGCTGCAGACTTGTATATTTTATTTGGGTAGTGAGTGATAGGCAGATCTATAAATATAAGATCTTTCTGAGCTGTGTTTCTGATCTTGCAGTGTTTTTGGACTAGCTTCTTGCCTGTGAGGAGGGGATCCTTCCTGGATCGGATCAAGAAATATGGATAGTTAGGCCTTCCTTATTTTAAGACAAACCAATTATTATTAATAGCATTTATTCATCACTTATACATAAAATGTCTCATGTTGTTGTGGTTAAAAATGCAGTTTACTATAAGGCCTTTAATTTATCATGTCAATTTTCCTTAAAATCCCAAGTGTAGAGCATTCAAGTTTGAATGAAGGTGATCAATCCTCTAATATACACCCCTTCCACATGGTGGAAGTGACCTTGTATACTGTTGCTGACTGGACTTTGTATTCTTGGCTGCTGAATAATGCATGATCTGCAAATCGTAGGGTCAGTCTTTAAATGGAATATTGCTTGGCTCCATAACTCATAACTTTATTGCTGAAAGAAATGGGGCAGTGAGAACATGTCATTCTGTTTAGAGCTTTGCTTCCAGATTAGTCTCTGTACGAAAGGAGTGGCTCTGGTGGTATTCATAAGGTTGAGGAAATAATTCTCCTTTTCTGCTACTAAACAAAGTTTGATGGAAGATCACCCAACCATGCAACGTGTTTTCATTACAGTAACACTTAATAAACAACACGCCGTGTTTGCCTCCTCTTTTGGTGCAAACAAGTATTGTAGTGATCAGAATAGTTGGTTGCTAGGAGTAGTGCTAGTGTCAGCAACACAGAAGTTGGAGAGGTCCTCTTTTATGAAAGAGGTTTGTTTGCTTATTGTATATATGAGAGACTGGTAAACACGCATCTCTCTCTCTAAAAAAAGCCTTTTGCTGCTGCTGGAAAAACCATCTTGATACTATGCATGTCCAGTAACAGCTTTGACATTTTAACAGGTGGAGCTATTTGCATCATTTAAATACAGAGAGAGGCCATATCTAGTGGTTGCATGTGCTCTTTCCTTTCTTCTGTTGCTCTGAATTTGACTTATATCCTGAGACATTTCTTCCCCTTCAGGTGGTGCAATGGGTCATTGTGTCTGGCTGTTAACCAGAAGATTGGTGGTTTAAGCCCAACCAGGGATAGCTGTGGGCAGGATTTCTGCATTGCAGAGGGTTGGACTAGATGACCTTTCTGGTCCCTTCCAACTCTTCAATTCTATGATTCTATGATTCCCCCTTCCATGTTATCTGAATAGGCTGCCTGATCTATGAACTGGACTTCTGACTGTATTCCTTGCATATTGGCTTCTATGAGGCTAATCAAGATGTAACTGCTTGAACATTTGGACATTAATCCTGACTGAAAACAAATCAAGCAAGGATCTCAGAGGGCAATAAAGCCTTGCTTGCGTGTGAATCTTTTTTATACTGGATATGTTTATCTCTTATTTCAGTTTGACCCATAGCATCATTGAATTATTGAGTTTGAAGGGATCCTGAAGGTCAAGTCCACCCCCCTGCAATGCATTAATTGCTGCACAGCGTTTATATTACAATATATTACCTGCCCTTCACCCTAAGGTTCCAGAGCAAGTTACAACAATTAAAACACAATATCAAAAACAGTTTATAACAATTTTACATTTATGGAAGTAAAATGGGTCCTAAACATATGCATCTCAGGTATGAAAAGCTGTTATAAAGAGGTGCCCCACACCTCTGTGGAGAGGGAGTTCCATAACTTAGGGAGCCCCATAACTTAGGAAGTGCCACAGAGAATGCCCTTTCTATAGTTAACAAAGCCCTTAAAAATGATAGTATTGAATGGAGAACTATGTTTGGAATCTCACAAAAATCTATGCAATGGGGCATTTTAATATGGTTTGTGTGTCTTTATATTATATGCAACTAGAGCAATAAGTAATCAGTCACTGCTTTTTATGCATACAGATCTTGATGGGTGCAACTGTACATTCAGTTTTTAAGTCTTGCTTGGATTCCTTGCAGTGGTAATTTTTAAGTGCTCTCTGTCAGTTCAGTCTGTTCTGATCAGATTTAAATGAGGCAGTGGTGAAAACATCTCTTGAAAATGCAAGGCTTGTAAATATTCTTTGGAAAATAAGAGATTGAGCTATCACGTCGAACCTTCAGTTTTGACACAACCTGATATAATGGATCAATTTTATACATCCTTGGTGCTATTTCAACCTGTCACTGCCAGTTTGCTTGTTAACAGTGATTTTCTTCCTTGCTGCTGAATGGTGGCCATTTTGATGATAATATTGAATGTGGTTCATACCTTCTTTCTTATAGCCGAGTAAGATTGTCTTCCATGAATGTGGTCAAACATGTTGGAGCAGTGGTAGTAAAGGTGTTCAGAAATTTGTATTAAACATGAAGAAAGTCTAGTCCCTCACACCCAAACAATATATTACATTAAGAATATATTGCATTCATTAGGCCAGTTACAGTTAATGTTTTATGGTTTTCATTCTTTGCAAAATCACACAACTTGTGTGGGTCACCCTCCCCCCCCCCAAACTGGAAGTTTGTATGTTTGTTATGCAGCGGGTGCCCAGGGGATTTCAAACACTGTTTATGGCATTAATAATGTTTAAAGACCACCTTGGATCCATCAGTTAAAGCCAGAGAGACAGATTATATGAATCCGACACTGTGAGACTGAGGTTGAAATGGGAAATGAGAGTCTGAAATTCATTTGTAATTTGAGGTACCTTTCTCCTTGGGAGGTAATTCAACATGTAAAGCAGGATGGTCTACCGTATGGCCCAAGGACCACATGCAACCTGCAGTGCCTTTTTTGGTGTGACTCAGCACCATTTGATGCCCCCTCAATCCTTGCACCACCTTCCCAAAGCTGGGTAAGCAAGGCTTTGGGCTTTGGGAAGGAGGTGTGAGTGCTCTGATAGGGTCCCAGAGTCCTCTGACTTCCTTCCCAAAGCCTAGTTACCATTTCCCCCCAGCTTTGGGGAGGAGATGGGAGGGTTCTAGGACCATGCCAAAGCTTCATGCCTCCTTTCCGAAGCCCGCTGACCCTGCATTCAGAAAGTAGCATGAGGATGGGGAGGAGGCATCAGATGTTGGTCTTGTTCACTCCCTCTTGCCTCATGTGACAAGGCAGTGGGCAGCCTGCAGGTTCTGTGTCAAAGTACTCTTGCAGTCAAAAGTTGGCCACCCTGATATAAAGAGCATGCATTAAATTGATTATCAGCTTCAACAGAGAATTGGAAATCTAACTTGAAGCCAAACTAAATGTTACATGGGATATATGTGATTTTATTGCTAAACTGTGTTTTTGAAACATCCGTGAAGTGCTCTGAATTTGACCAGACATTGGCATCAGAGGATGGTGTGTTTTTCCCTACCTCTGGCTAAGCTAACATCAGTTTTGAGGGAAAGGGTTTAGACTAGGGGGAAATGATATGGTAGGAAGTCTTAGATGTCCCCTCTCCCAGTGATGTGATTAAATTCTGACTTCCCCTCTGGTTCCCTTTAAAGTAAAAACAAAACAATGTCTCCTGCAAACATGTAGTTTAGTCTTCAATATAGTAAGGCAGTATATTAAAGATAAACAAGTTGATAAAAAAATTTTTTGTAACCTGTGGAAATACTATATCAAGAGAAAGGAATGAGTTTCTCCAGCAGTCCAAACACTGCTGTTTGCTTGTTGCCTTTTTCAGAAAGAAGGAATTTGGGTTTTTTAATCGATTTTTATTTGGAAGTTGTTCAGTGGTTGTCAGGGGATGCGTCAAGTTGGGTAAAGTGATAAAGCATGATGTTGCTAAGCTATATGTGTTTCTTTGGCATTCCCAAAAGTCTTTGACAATCCTGAAAAGAAAAAAAAGCAACTTTTGATAATACTTCTAACCTGGTTAGCAAAGGTTTATGTAGGCAAAACACTAGATTTCTTAGTCTAGAATTATTCTTCAAATGGAACACAGTACTCAAGAGTAGTGCCTTCTACATCAATCTGATTGTTTGTGTCCTGAAAGACTTTGTGCAATATGTCTTAGAACCGCATTGATCACCTATAGCTGTATCACATTGATGTTCGTAACTCAAAGATGCCTGTTTCCTTTACATCCTCTTCTGACAGATCAGCTTCCTGTTGATGGCAAAAATGTTTTGTTATCTCCCTGAGTTCATTTTTAAAATCTTTAATCACATTTTTTTTTCACCTTATGAGTTCATAAGGCCATCCAGTTCATTCTACACAGACTTCCTGCTCCTCCTTTTCATGTAGACAATGCTGCCAGACTTGATGCCATCAGCATTTTCCTGCTTTCTTTCCCAAGGTCACTGAATCCCGGAGTCCATATAGGAAGTCCACTTGCTATTTAACTCTGAAAGCTTTCTTTTTAGCACAGCTTTTCATAATCTCTTAGTATGTACAGTACATCTTAAATTTTTCTTGAACTTAATTCATTTTTGTCATAGCATTAAATCACACATAAGTTCCGGATGTGAGTTTCTGGCCACTTAATATGCTGCTGTGGCATAAAAGGCCATCTCTTCCACGTGTTCCTCTGTTGTACAGCCATAAGTAGCAAAAGGAAATTATGTCAAGGCATTGGTAACTCTTACTTCAGCCATTTTCTACAATGGGATCTGAATACTGGTTTCCTGCTAGGTTTGTTTAGTTGCATATGATGTTGTCTCCTTGTACACAAGAGACTTCAACTAATCTCAGAGTTGCATAAAGGGCTAATTGCTTATCCAAACAACACATACATCATGTATGCAAGTTTTGACGTTGTGGAAACCAAAGGTAAAAAGATAGGGAATAAGAAGGCATGCATGGTGTCTATGTGATGTAACACTTTCCATTCTATTATAAAAAAAATTCCATCAATTCATAAAAATAGTTATGAAACTTCATTGAGCTCATTTCATGCTTGTAAATGGTCACTTGCTTAATTGGTTCTAGGCAACTAAGCAGGGAAGCTTTACTAAAGCAGTTATTCTTTACTTTAGGACACAAGTTATCAAGATAGGTATGTGGGCAGGTGGACTACTGAAAACCTTCATAAGCTGGAAAACTCAGGATTTTATCCAACTAAGTTCTACTTAGAGTTGACTCATTTAAATTAAGAGGACTAAATCAGCATTAGTTTCAGTGGGTTTACCTTGGGGATTATTAATATTGAATAGAAACTGAAGTCTTTATTTGCAATACTGTGTTAATTGGGTTTGTGTCAGGAAAGTGACATTCTGCCATGTTTTGTGCCACAACACTCTGTTTGGGAAGCAAATTTTAAGTTCTTCAAATATGATTAGTGCCACTATTTTTTTTAAATGGTGGTTCTGAATCTCAGATAAAATGGTGCATCAGATAAATCATCATTTTCAATTATTATTATTGCTCCCTCCTGGAACTGGTGTTGCTTTTGAGAAAAAGCTATACTATACATCTCTCTCTAGATTTATCTTCCCATCAGAGGTGTCTCTGGAGAAATGTACTCAAGATCTTTTTTTTTACTGGCACAGTCCCAGGAGCAATTAAAGGCTTCCCTATACAGCAGACTCCCAACAGGAGAGAGCTCTGGAGTGTTTAGATACTGTAGTTATAGCAGAGAGCAAAATAACATATCCTCTTGTAAGTAGAGGAAACCCAGGCTTGACTATTGTGTTTTGAGTTGTCCATATAAAAAAATCCTTCCTGCCTTTCACTCATGAAATGAAGCTTCAGTATCCTGCCGAGCAGGGAGCAGGGAATAAGATACGGAGTATACCTTGAATAGAATCCCATGAGACTTGATGTTTTGTTTAAGACAGCCATGTTTAACAGCTTGCCTGGTAGCCATAGGCAACCAGGAATTCCATGCATACAAGTATGTGGAATTCATTGCAGGCGACTAAGCAGGTGGAGGAGGGTCAAATCTCTCTATCCCTCCTCTTGTCAGTTCATGTAATTGCTGTGCTAGCTATGCTAGCTTAGCTGCAGAGGAATGAAATCCCATTTCTCTATGGCCATCATATTAACCAAGCAGGTTTGCAGTGGATTGGCAGAGGAGGTATCTGCTTGAGATAAGGCTTTTTTACTAGCCTTTTTGAGAGGCAAGTAGCCTGTGTTTACATGCTGGCTGTGGAGGAGTGAGATTCCTTTATACTTCAGCCAACATTGAAATACAGCCTGTTAGGCTACTAAACATGTTTTGCATGTTTTTAATTTTGTGGGTTTATTTAAAGTCTAGTTTAAAAGCTTGCAGCCCACATAGTGAACAGGCTGATGGTTTGTTAAAAATATGTTAGTTGCTGGCCACATGACCTGGAAAGCTGTCTGTGGACGAACGAAAGCTCCCTTGGCCTGAAGCGAGATGAGCACCGCACCCCATAGTCACATTTGACTGGACTTAATCAACCAGCTGTTATTTACCTTACCGTTACCTTTTGCTAGTTGAAAGTATGAATGGGGGCTGCAGTAGTCAGTGGGCTAGCTCTTGGCAAAACTCTCGTCCACTTTCCATGGCCTCTTATTCCTTATCTACCTGTCATTTCCATATGGAAACATAACTTTCCAACTTGGTATAGGCAAGCTTTATTCACCCCACCCACTCAAAAGGTAGATAGCAAAATGTACAATATGAATTCACCAGGGTTGCCTTAGCCAGGATGTCTAGCTGCACCCCAGATCCTCCTGTTTGAGTTATTGTCACTCTGTGCTTTAGAAAAGTCAAAAACAGTGCAAGCAAAACCTATCCCAAAGGGAGAGTACTTGGAGAGAGGTTAGTAGGAGTATCATTGTGCTGAACATTGGCATACTGGGCAGAAACAATATGAGGTTCCCAAAAGTCCAGCACAATGCAAGATACTAACAACTTAATTTTTTTATTATAGAACATTTATAGTCTGCCTTTTTACATACTTAAAACAAAATAATAATATAGCATGAAAAAATTTACTCCCTTTTTTGGCGATCACTTATAGCCAAGAAAGATTATGTTCCATGAACATGGTATAACATAGTATAGTATATACATGGACGTGTAGTATAACTGAACATCTGTAGATAGAAGTCAGCTAAAGTATTAGGTCTAACTTTTAAAAAATCTAACCACGCAAATTGATAACATATCTGTTTTTTTAATTTCTTAACTAGATGGCAGAAAAAGGGCAGGGAAAAGGAAAGCGATGTCAGAGTTTGGGACATGGTCAGAGAATGCTCTGTGGATTCAGGGAAGGGTAGTGGTGACCACAAATAATGGCTGATTACTGAGCCAAAACCAAAATGTGTAGAGTCTTCAGCAGCATCTTGAAAATATGTGTAATTTAGCTTTGGAGGGTTTCCAGTTGCACCTTTCAGTATACACTAGACAGCTATTTTTAGATTCCAGAATTCTTGGCACCATGTATAGAGGGGAAGATTTGGCCAGTTGTCACTGACATCAGAAGGGACCAAAACTGGAAGAATTTTCTTAACTGATGTACAGCCTCCCAATGAAAAGTTCAGTGGAAAAAGCTAGGGCTGAATTCATGAGGATTTACTTAGTTGATTTATTTTCTCTCTCTAAACAAGTTGTAGACAAGCGGAGTCACTTAACATGTGTGTTATGAAAACTTGATGTCAAATGTAAGAGGTCCTAAAACTGTTTAAATGCCTTTTGCCAAGGTTTCATGCTTGTAAGGAACACAATTGTAGACTTTGGGCCACATCGCCATTTACAAAGCTGCTGATGGTTCTAGAAATGCATCATAAATACATTCCAAAGGTGGTGTTTGCAGTGTTAAATTGCCCTGTATCATAGTACACCTGTCCTTGGCTCCTTGTTGCACGTGCAGTGGCTTGCACGCTGTTGATTGTTCATTCCTTGTTGAAGCTGATTATCAGCACTGAGTCTTCCTTTGAAGCGGTATATAAAATGTAGTCTAAGTACATGTCAATAGCTAATCACTAAGATCTTTAGGGCAAGGAAGTCATAGCACTACAACAAGAGAGGAAAGATCACTAGTTCAAGTTTCACCGTCACCATAAATTAATTATGGCCTTAGGCAAGCCACTTACTGTTACAGTTTCAGGCCCCTTCTCCTAATATGTAACTTGGTTATACTCACAATAGTTTGCAGGGTCTAATAATAGATTACTTGAAGTATGTCTGTAAACCCAATTCCAGGAACCATGGAGATTTCATGATGTAAAAACAATCAATACTAAGTTAGGCTACAATGAAACCACCTTTAGAACATTTCCCTGACAGGAACAAGTTAGAAGTATACCGTAGTTTTTGATCTGGGAAGCTGTCTACACACCTACTGCCCCATCAGGGCCTAAACATGCAAGTACTAAATACCAACTCTAAGCTGACTTCAGTGTGCGTTAACACATTCCTTTAGCCAGAAATGTAATGGCTTGTCAAGTAAGACTGGGAGGGTAGTGAGAAATCCAGAGCTGAAGGCAATTTTTTAGATAGAGTAGTATATCGGGAAACACAATTTCAATGTCCCAGCTACGTTTAAGCATAAATAGCATAAACAAGAAGTCCCTGACCAGCAATATATTGAATGTGGGAAGCAATGCGTTTTCACTGTTACTCAGATAAAGAAGCTCTGTTGGATGCTTTAGGAATTGGGTTTCATGTCCCACAGCCATAGTAAAGATGGTGTGCACTGAGAGAAGTGAAAAGACCCTCTGAAGCACACAGAGAAGGGAGAAGCCCCATTTAAGGGTTCTGAGTGCTCTTTTCCCCTGAAGTTTTTCCACTACGTCCCCCACACCTTTGGCCAATTATTGAGACAGAAATGTGAAGTGCAGCCAGAATCCAAATGGGAAATGTAAACAGAATGGTGTGAAATGCTTAACTAGGCAAAGGCCTTGCTGCCTCTCTGTCCACAGCCCTGTGTTTCTCAGTGTTTTTCTGACTCATGGCCCACTGCCAGAGTCCACATTAATGATGTACGGCTTTTTTATGTCGCTGCCTTCCCAGCATCCCCTTCAGCTGCTGAGTCAGAGAAGATTGTTACAGCAGCAGCCTCCAGAGCAGCAGAAAGCAATGAAATCCTCCTGCAGTGCTGTTGTGCTGTCATCTGTTATGCACATCTGCTCTGCAGGAAAGTCTTTGCTAAAGATGTCCTGGTTTGAAAAGCCAAACAAGAATGGGATTGTTTCACCAGTTTGTAACTGAAGAATGTATTGTACATCTAAAGTGGATGATCTTAGTTTAAGATTTCCATCTAGTATATGCCTGAAGAGGGGAATGAGTTTATCTGCAGATTGCTGCTTTCTTAAGAAATATTTGAAGCATAACTGCATATGCCATCAACTACATTCTTTTTCCTCTGTGTCTGGTTCATTCAAGGTGATAAGAGATATCACTTTGCAGTTGAAAATGACTAAGTGATTAAAATTTTTAAGGATTTCAGACAGCCCCTGCTTGATGCTCTGGAGGCCCACACAAGAGTGCTGAGGCCATCTTTAAACTGCTTACGAACAGTGAAGGGGCTTTGAAGGCATTGCAGGTTCTCAAGTGTCTGACTGCCAGCTGGCTGCCTGGTGTCTGAAAACTTTGCATAAAGGATTGTGAGGTGTGTGTTGCTCTGCCCACATATCAGATTTGATCCACAAGGCTGATCCTGCCAAGCATCTGGCTCATGGAGCCAAAGAGGTTCCCCACCTCCATTTTAAAGTATTCTTCATTTTATACCATTTTTAAAAAATCTGTTTTATCTGCAATAATATATAACCAATGCATTAATATCCTGTCTGTTATTTGTTCTTTAGCCTTATCTGATGAGTTCTGGCAGAAACTGCACATATATATCAAATAGCATATCAAAGAATGTATTTCCTGTCAGTTTTACTAAACCAACATGGTTGACTAATTATATTTCTTTTAGTGTGCCAGTAGCTGTTGACTAGGTTTAAGTGTTATATGCTTGCATGAATTCCGTACTGGTAGTAAAGATTACTTGGCTTACAAAACAGCTGTCATACATGGTTAAAAAAACCAAACATTTTTGGCATAATGGCTACTCAAAGAGGGGAAAAACTGGTCTATTTAGCAAAGGAAAAAACTTTAACCGAGGGCAGTGAGCAGTGACAATAAGCTCTCCAAATCATAAGAATGCAAGTTATAGAGATCTACTTAAGCCCATGTTATGTTTTGTCTTTGCTTGTCTCATATGTGAATGTACAGTGGTATCTCAGTTCTTGAACATAATTGGTTCCAGAAGACTATTCGGCTTCCGAGATGCTTGAAAACCAAGGTACCACTGTACCAGAAGAGAATAGGTAGATAGTTCCTGCTCTTATCAGCATTGATAAAATCACTTTCTACTAGTTTTCATCCTGGTGCTGCAGAATGAAAAGTTCATTCTTGAGTGAGTGAATTGTCAACTGCTGTAGAAGTGCTAATATACTCTGTTGATTTGCAAGAGGAAGTTCCATATGACCATCCTGTGCAAAAGACAAGGCTATCTAGTTAGGAAAAGTGTCTTCACCCTCATTAGAGCCTTTTCTCACCAACACTTGCAAGTGTTGTGCACCTATGTGTTGGCTAGTTTGTGCCTGGCAAGTACACTTTTTATTTGGCAAGAGCACAGAATTGAGGGTGGTTCCCACTCTTGTGTTCCTTGGAAATCATGAGGACTCTTCACAATGCCCGGCTAAGTTCAGAAGCATTGAAGTATGGGAAGAGCTCTCCTGGATGTTGCTTTAAGCCTCAGTGGCACTTGGAAAGCTGAGAGACTTCTTGCTCCTTTCTCAAACCTGAAGCTTACTGGATAGGTGACAAGTTCCCATCCCTCTCCTAGCTAAGACTCACCCTGCTCAATTTTGCTAGGTCTCAAGTTTAGAGTAATGTCAGAAGATCCTGTCCTCTCCTTATGGCAAGAATAAATTTTGTATGCTACCAAAGTGAAATGAGATTGTTAGCTCCTGCAATATGTCTGGGACAATATGACCAACATAAAACTTAAGCATTTTGCAAAGTTTATTTAATTTATCTAATATATTTATATGCCACCCTTTATCTAATATATTTATAAACCTCCCAAGGCACTTTAGAATAAAATGTGTATGTTCAAAATAAATTTTGATCATGTTCCCTTACATTGTGTTGTCTTCTTCTTTGGTGATCACTCCTAGCTGAGTAAGATTGTCTTCCATGAACATGGTCTTAACAGTGAGTCTGTAAGTGACACTGGAGGCCAATTATGGAACCACACATCTTTCACAGGGACATATGTTTCTGGGCAGGAGTTGATCATGGTGAGAGTTTGTCAAACGTGCCTTCCTCTTAGCTCATTTCTCCCTTTCATTCTGAGTTTGAGTGTTTTCAAAGTCCATGACACCTTTGGTAAAGGCTCTAATTGGAGCTCTCACAGGCCAGTGTTTCCCAATTGTTGTTTATACTACATTGTTTAAGATTTGCCTTGAGAGAGTCTTTAAACCTCTTTTGTTGTCCACCAGCATTATGCTTTCCATGTTTAAGTTTGGAATAGAGTAGTTGCTTTGGAAGACGATAATGACTGCTCCCCACTTAAAACGGGGGGCGCCCTTTGCGTGGACGCGTGCAGCCCTGGATCTGGAGTGGCCCCATCAGCATAGGCTTTGCCTTCCCTCAGGTGGGATACCTGGAGGTCCCCGCCTACCCCAGTGAGTTGTCCAATCCCACCTGGGGGAAGCGTTGCCAGGGAAACCAGGCCAGGTAGGGGGAGGGATTACCTGCCCACACAATAGAGGGTGGATCTTACCTGGTAATCCTCACTTGGCTCCAGAGCTTCTCCCACCCTACCCACCCTCAGTTAATGTCTTCTTTTGCAGGTTAACTTTTCTTCATGGGTTTTGCAGGTTAACCTTTCTCCACAGGTATGCGGGCGCTGCTATGATAAGGTCGCTGTTAAAGGGCCGGAAAGGAATTTCCCTGCATTGGCAGGTTTCGCCTTTCCCGTAGCAAAAGGTCACAACTTTGGCGGTATCAGGCCTTGGGCGGAATCCTTTAGTCCATCTTCCTCTTTGCGGCGGCGATACCAGGGTTCCCCGTTAAAGGGGTTTTTGAAGGGAGGCTTTGGCCGTATGCTGAAAGGTCGTCATTGCTCTCCCCTGCGGCGGCGTAACGGGGGCGGCTATCTCTGCTTGAACATATGTTCTCCAGAGCCGGCCCATCCCCCCCCCACACACTGGATAACCCTGATGCTCCCTAGGTCCCCGGCTGGGGACTGGGGAGGGAGAACGCCCAATGCCTGAGCCAAGGTCTACCCACATTTGAAATTTAATAAAGTTGTGGCCAATTTAATCCCATAGCACGTTGTCTAGAGTCGTTATTCCACATGACGGGGGGGGGGGGGACCACTCGGGATCTGGGGACTCCGCCTGTCCACGCAATCAGGCATCTGAAAAACATGACCAGTCCAATGAACTTTATGATGAAGAATCATTGCTTGGACATTTGTGATCTTTTCTTCCTCCAGTACACTGACATTAGTTCACCTATCTTCCCAGGTGATATGTGCATTTTTCCAGAGACACTGTTGATGGAATCTTTCGAGGAGTTGGAGATGAGGTTTATATGTTCTCATGTTTCACAAGCATACAGTAAGGCTGGTAGTACAATAGCTTTGTAATCAAGCATTTCGGTTTCCCTGCAAATATCCTAGTCCTCAAACACACTACACTTCAATCGGGAGAAATCTGCACTCACCAAGTTCAGGTGATGTTGGATTTTGCCATCAATGTTGGCCCTTGTGGAAAGATAACTGCCCAGGTAGGAGAAGTGATTGACACTTTCCAATGTTACACCACTGAATTGGATTTGTGGCGCTGCAGAGGGGTTTTTTTGTGCTTGTTAGTGTAGCACTTTGGTTTTTTGGATGTTGAGCGATAGGCCAAGCTTTTTGTAAGCTTCTGCAGAGATATTTAGGATGGTTTGGAGGTCATCCTCTGAGTGTTCACACACTACATTGTCATCAGCATATTGAAGCTCTATGATGGAAGTTACGGTAACCTTACGCTTTGCTTTCAGCCTATTCAAGTTAAAAGAGCTTTTCATCAGTTCCATATATGATTTCTACCCCGGTGGGTAGTTTCCCTTTGACAATGTGTAGGATTATGGCAATGAAAATAATAAATAGAGTTGGGGCGATAACACAACCCTGTTTAACACCTGATCCCCGCTGTGAATGGTTCACTTTGAGAGCCATTGTTACCTGTAATAGTTTCTGTCATATTATCATGGAGGAGCTGAAGGATTGTGTTCCAAGTTGTTGGCATAGTTTTGGGAACTCTGCCAATACTAAGTCTGTGCTGTATACCTTTTTCTTAAATATCTGTGCAATCATTGCTTGTTTTAGTAAGAACATTGCATCTTTTTGGTTGTATTTTATACATCCAGTTTACAGTTGCAGGTCTCTAAAAGAAACCACAGTCAGATGCTCTAATCAATATTAGCTTACCCTGTTGCATGTAAGTTGAATATTTTATCCTATTTCAGCCTTTATTAGAATTTTTGTTTGCGATAATAGTTTGTCTGCTCAGCACTTTCTCCTTTGTGCCAATATACAGATAGCTTTCTCAGCTGTGGTTTTAGACACAAAAATTATCTGTGATTTTTTTCCCATACCAGCAAAATACGAGCTGGTGTAGTTATACACCTATAAGCGTATAAGTCAAGGGACTTAGTTGCGATCTAACAAGATTTAGGTGGATTAAGCTCTGAATTTAATCAAAGGATAAGCTCACAGCTTTACTTGAAATGAATCAACTTTCCTTACCATTCAAAAATAGCTTTCAGATAGTTGCCATGTGATGGCACGACTATGTTTTAATAAAGGAGGTAGGAAGGAGATGCCTTTGGGATTTAAAAATAATCTCAGTGGGTCAGTTTTCAAATAAAGGGACAAAGCACTGAGTGAAATCAGTGGTTTGCTTTGCTTAGTAGTGGCTACCTTTTTTGGCCAATATGTTGTAAGTAAAGTCTAACATGCTATTTGTGTGTATATGTGCTTCTGGAACAAGAGTGCACACTTATTATTGCACTGGCTTAACTGAAACTGGTATAAGTTTCGGTGGTTTCCTGTACATAGGATTGCTATGTTAGTTAGGCAAAGGCTGCAGATAGGTTCATAGCCTTCAGGTATTTGAACTTTAGTTGTGTGGCTTGGTGAAAGCTGTATTCTAACCCTGTTCAAGGACTGTGGAGTTGCTTTGTTTAAATACACCTAGAGGTACTAGAATTGTAATTGGTTTGAAACCTGACACAGGCACACCTGGCCACTAAGGAGGTGGCTGTATGTAAATGGCAATCCCTTGAGAAAATAAGAGAGTTGAAAGCAATTAAAGCAGCCCAAGCAAAGAAAATGAAATAAAGGCTCACTAACAGCTAGACAAATTAAAGTATGTACTTCATGCAGCAAAAACTGACTCTAGGTAGGGAAGGGATTTAAATAATGCAGAGTAAAATACTAAATTCACCTTCCTAGACTGAACACAACAACAGTAAATTTGTCTGAGCTCATTTTCTTATATAAGCAGTACAGCAGGTTCTGGTCCAGTAATAAAGCAAATCTCATTTTCCAATGTGACTAGTGTTCAGAGGCAGATGGAAATAGCAGTTTTGAGAATCTTAATCCAGATTAAGATCCTGAGTTCATTCTTCCAAGCCCTGAGCGAGGACTTGCAACCATGAACATACTAGAATTTTTCTGGAGGCTATGTGTACTACATATGAAGAATTTGTTCTGTTTTGATTTCAGTAAGTTTTTTTTAAAAAAATAAAGTAAATCACTACTGCTAACATGAATTCTTGAGATAGCTTGTACTATATATATATATATTGTTTCCTTGCACCTATTTACTTAAATATTTTTAATGACTTTGTGTTTAAAAACCTTGCAAGAAAGCAGATACTTATTAAAAAGACAATCATGTGGATGTCATCTTCTTGACCAGATGTGGGATGAATATTCAGAACAGTAGAATTGGGTGCTATGTTTAGATTTATGTGATACTTGTCTGAGAGCAGCAGTTAATAGACTGTAACTTGTGGTTACATTTCCTTTTTAAATGTCATTTAAGCTGTGAACTATTTCTTGGGTAATGTGCTTTTAGGAAGGGGCTCCTGGCAAGTTTGGAATTTATTTTTCTGCATCTTAAATATACTGCAAGATGCCTTGAGAAATTTGGTTATACAAAAGGAGTAAAAGTACCCCAAAACAAATACAGTGGTGCCCCGCAAGATGAATGCCTCGCAAGACGGAAAACCCGCTAGACGAAAGGGTTTTCCGTTTTGGAGGCGCTTCGCAAAACGAATTTCCCTATGGGCTTGCTTCGCAAGACGAAAATGTCTTGCAAGTTCCTGCGGGGTTTCCCCCCCCCCTTTTTCCTAAGCCGCTAAGCCGCTTATCAGCTGATCCGCTGATAAGCCGCTTAACAGCTGATCGCTAAAAGCCGCTAAACCGCTAATAGCGCTAATCCGCTAAGCTGTCAATGGGCTTGCTTCACAAGACGAAAAAACCGCTATACGAAGAGCCTCACGGAACGGATTAATTTCGTCTTGCGAGGCACCACTGTAAATGAGTGAGTGAGTGAGTGAGTGAGTGACTAGGGAAGATCAAATAAGTATACAATGTTTCTCTAATATTTGTGTTCCAGTGTTAATATGTTGGGAATCTTCCAGTCAGCAACATTAAGGGCCTCTACTTTAACAGCTAGCTCCCAAATATTTGCAGACCAAAGATTTATTCAAAATAAAGTTTTGTGTATAGAAATGATATCCAAGATGTTGTAGTGCATGTCTGATCCTTGTCAATGAACTTCCAAGGTTTTGGCCGCATGTGTTCCTTTTAAGAGAAAAGTGGGATTTCCAAGACACAGAAATTTCTAGAATTTACAGGCACTCTGTGCTTGGTGATTATTATGAGAAGAACATTTTACTTGTGCTGTGTCCATTCCTGCTACCCTCCTACCACTGACCACCACCTGTTTTATAAATTTGTATTTTGGATAGGATGAGAGAAATGAAAAGGATAACATGTGCAATCCTTGGTAGCAGATTTAGAAATAGAAACATTCTTGAGTCATTTCAAGGATTTTCAGGAATATATATGTATGTTGCAATTCCATTCTGTTTACAGCAAATCCTCTTGATTCCTGAGACATCTCTCCCCCCCCCCCCCCGATACAAGTGATATTAACTCTCTGCTGGGTGAAAATCTCCAGCCTCAATTCTAGGTGCTTCAGGACACAGTTGTACCAGAAGCCAAACTTTTGTGCCCCCCTTGTCATTGGTGCTCAAACTGATTTTGTCAGTGAAGCATCCTTATTATGAGTCCTTTCTGTTTGTATTTAATCAAAGAGATCTTCTCCTCACTACAAGTATAGATTTTTAAATTTTCACTTAAGTGTCTTAGGAATCTTTCTGAAACACCACGTCTTTCCTTGGATCAGCATCAGGTGGTTTAATCTTACTTGTAGTGTGATGAGGCTCTTTTCCTGTGACTTTGGCAGAGAGGTATGTGCCAACTATGTGCCCTTGTACCCATGCAGTGTCAGGCGGTTCTCTCTCAGAGCTTGCACAACCTTACAAACAAGATAAGGTCTTATGCTTTATATTAACTCAGTGAACCTTCCCACTTCCTTCGCAGAGCTTTTGGTGTGCTTGTCTCCAAGGCTGCTAATGAGGGAAGTTTACTTTCAGGCATGGAATGGAAGCAGTCAGAATGGTCAAAAGCTGGTTACCAGATCTAAAGGTCCTTAAAATGCCTGCAGTATTCAGTGACTTGCACAGTTACCTACGGACATAGTCAAATGACTTGCCTTATTGTTTGGCCCTTGACATTTCTTAGATTTTGTATTAACCCATTTATTCAAAGAATTGCTTAAAATGCCATCTGAAATGGCGCTTTTAAGATTCAAGGAAGCAAAAATCAGGCAATATGTTATTGAGTGAGATTTCTAATGGAGTGCTAATTACTCCAACTTCAAGCTCTTATGAAGATGCCTAGAAGCTACTGAACAAAATTCTCTTCAGGCCCATCAGTTTCTGCAGTCTGTATTAACTGTACCGTCTCCATTATAAGGGACAGGTCTACCCAACCTTTATATAAGCTTTGTTACATGTGTACTGTAACTTCTCAGTGGAGGAATATCCAAGTATCTCAGCTGAAGTAATATGATGCAGTGTGACATGGCTAGTGATGTTAAATTCTCAAGAATAATATTTTGGAGAATATTCTCAATTAATGAGAATATTAGAGAATTTTCATTTAAAATAGAATATTCATTTTAATGCATTGAAAATGATATAACTTTAATAAAAATATTAATATATTTGAGTATGTCAATCTCTGGTAAATGGCACCTTGTACCATTGAATGGCACTGCAAAAACCAGTTACTGGCACTAAATAAAAATACAGAAAGGTCAACTGTTTAAATCAAGGCCACCTCACATGCTGTTACACATAATTATATAGGCCTAGGTACTTTAAGTGTATAAAGCATTAAAGCTACTCTCTCTCTCTCTCTCTCTCTCTCTCTCTCTCTCTCTGTGTGTGTGTGTGTGTGTGTGTATTATATCACCATATGGCCAAGGGTATAGAATTGCTAAGAATAAGGTCACACCAAAATAGAAAAAAGCCTATTACATATAGTTGAAATACATATGAATTCAAATGTTCATCAAATTAAACGAATAGCATTTTAAAAACTAAAAACTAAAAAAAAGTTTTCTGTAGCTCACATTTCAGAACTGCCGATGGTGAATGATACAATGCCCAGTAATGTAACTGGATCAAAAAAACATTATTCATTACTTACGCTGGCAATATCACAGCTTGAGTTATTATTTACTAGATTTTTTAAATGTGCATTGTAAAACTGGTTCTTACATTAGAATTTACAGTTTGTGGAGAATATTCTCCAGAAAATTTTCTAGCAGAGAATATTCTCACCTCACCTCACTAGGCATGGCTATCTCTGCTGAAAAGCAAAATACAAAAATTACATAATTTGACTTCAGATGATATCATTTGGTCCAATTCTAAAAACAGAAGAAACTATCTTGTCTATCTATTGGCTATGTGCCATTAAACCCATTCTGTAGTTGCTCAGCCACACAGCAAGCAGAATCAAGCCTGTTCATGCACCATGCAAAGTTAGAAAGTTCTGAGTACTTCAGAGTTCATACAATGTACAGGGAAGGAGCATAGCTCAGTGATACAGCACATGCTTTTCATGCACAAGCTCCCAGGTTCAGCCACCAATATCTCCAAATAGGGCTTGGAAAGACCACTGGCTAAAACCCTGGAGAGCCACTGACAATCAGCATTCTGGACAAAATTGAGCTTGATCGGTCATTGGTTTGAATCTGTAAATGGTAGCTTCCTATGTTCCAAATGAGAATGAAACACTTACCTATAACACTATAATTTCTACATTTTGCAGTGTATTTTGCACTAGTTTTTTTCATATATGGTGTCTAATCTGTGTATATAGAGATGCTTTGAGACGCGCTCCCCACTGCCAGGCATGTTATGAAGTTAATTTGGCAACATCTAGAAAGTTGAAATTTGTTGTTTATATCCATCACAAGTTGGAATAATGTGACATTGTTATGGCTTCAAGTCTGAATTTCATGTCATAAGTGGACCTCAGAATAAGTGTACTGAGAAAGCAAGCCAATTTTATTAATTTGTTCCAAATACTTTCTACTGCATTTGCAGCATTCAGGGTGACTTACAAGAGTTGGATTTCTATAGGAAGTTAATTTACAATCAACAACCATAATAAACAGCAGTACAGTGGGACGTGGAATGGTGTAGGAGCTTTCACTTCTGCTATTGAAGTTTCCTCTGTGAGGAGTGGGATTTGTTGTGGCATGGGGCAGAGCAGTCTACCACCTCTAGTTGCTGGAGTCCATCTGCCCAGCTCCACTTACACATCAATGTGCCTTCCTAAATGGCAGGCAGAAACTGCTACCAGCAGCATGCATAGCTGTGGTAGGCAGTGGAAACCACCTAAATAGGGTATTTGTGGGGCAAAGTTAGCCCAGGATCTACTGGATCCTGCACTGACCCTGCTGCTGTCACATGATGACAACAAGCCTGATACAAGCCTCTCCCTTGCATCAGTAAGAGCTGGTGCAGCAAATGGTTATTCCTCCCAACTTCTGCCCCAGTTGGCATGAGTGCTGGGGCTGCTGAAACAGCAATGACTGCACTGCCCATCAAGCCTTGCAGTTGCCAGTCTGAGAGTCTGGTCGATCCCAGGGTCTGAAAATGGGACAAGTGACATGCATGTATCCATCTGCTTTATGCACAATTATATCAAAGGTCCATCTAGCACAGTACTGTCTGTTTTGGGCAGTATCTCATTGTGGTTTTTGATTTTGCCCTCCCTTCTGAGATTCGTTTTAACCGGAGAAAGCAGAGAATAAACCAGGGGCTTCCTGCATAGGAAAACACATTATCTACCAACAGAGCAACAATGTCTTCTTCCTGTGGCAGACAGGACTACAGTGATACATTCTTGCAAGTGACTGACGTAACCACCAGTTTCTAAATATTTTGTGTGCAAAACCTAATTGGATTGTGCTTCATAGTTGCTGAGAGTTTATCAGAACTTGAGACAAACTGCCATCTGATGACTGACTATGAAGAAATGTGGGTGCCATCAGAACCATTCCTAAAGACTGTGCGCAAGTGTTTAATGTTTTGCATTTTTGTCAGCAACTATTTGTGTATGGAGTTGTAAAGATTTTTGTTTGTTAGCAGCTGGCAATCTACTGCCACTCAGCAGGCTAATCTTCTGCTTTTAGGTCTGCAGGGGCTCAGATGTCAAAATTTGCCACCACACTAAAATTGGATTGGATCTCATATTTACCCTTTTCAAAAATCCACCAGGCTAGATAAACCCATTAATCTGCATAATAATAATTTGTAATCTGTAGATAATCTCATTTATCAACTAGAGTATTTTCAAACTGTATGACATACGTGGAAATTATTCTGCTGAGTGCTTTTTGGAGGTAGCTGTTGCAAACCATTACATTCTGATGCATAAATGTGCAGTGGGCAAAACAACCCAGACCAGAAAAAATACTTTGCACATCCTATTTGCTATGATAATGTGGATATGCAGATTATTTTTGGAACTAAATATATACATATTGGGTTTTGCTTCCCTTCCTTGTATGCATTTGCTGCACCCATCAGCTTAAACAAATATGAGAGTTATATGTCATTGTCTCTTGTCCTGACTCCTGAGAGGTACCAAGATTTGTGTGCTTCTTCAGGTTTGGACCCTTGTCCTGATATTTAAGCTATGATTATTTGAAAAAAAAGTCTGTAATAGAAAAGTTTTTGTTGAGCCTTTTAGGAGCAGAAGTCCATACCCCTTAATGTATAGGTGCTTTAAAAAAACAAACAAACAAACTTGTCTGAGCTTTTGAGAGAGTACAAATATTTTATAGATACCTAAATGGAATTGCTCTTTTTGGCTCTTGCTTATACATCATTAGATGGGACGCTGGTGGTGCTGTGGGTTAAACCACGGAGCCTAGGGCTTGCCCATCAGAAGGTCGGTGGTTTGAATCCCTGCAACAGGGTGAGCTCCCGTTGCTTGGTCTCAGCTCCTGCCAACCAGTTTGAAAGCACGTCAAAGTAGATAAATAGGTACCGCTCAGACGGAAAAGTAAATGGCATTTTTGTGCACTCCTCTGGTTTGACAGAAGCAGCTTAGTCATGCTGGCCACATGACCCGGAAGCTGTATGGCTGCTCCCTCGGCCCATAAAGCGAGATGAGCGCCGCAACCCCAAAGTCGTCCGCGACTGGACCTAATGGTCAGGGGTCCCTTTACCTTTACCTATACATCATTACACCTGTACAGTACATCCTTCCTGACAGACTCTCTTGGGTGTTAGGAGCATCAGAGGAAGTCCTCTAGGTAGCTCTACGTCTCTCAGAAGTTGAGGAGTAGGGTTGATGCAGTAGAGGGAATTCTCTGTGGTATCTCCTAAGCTGTAAAACTCTTAAGTGACTTCTTTCCCCCTCTCTGGTTTAGTGGTGAACAATTTTATTATGAAAATGAAATATATAAGTGCCTCTAGGAAAATAACCTGCAAATTTTCAGAAGGATGTGGGTAGGGCTAGAGAGCTCAGGTGACCTTTAGGCCCTCTAAAGCAGATGAATGTTTACCATGGATCTCATCTCATAGAAAGCTGCTTTATAGAAGTAGCTGATCAAATTGAGCTGAACTTTATGAAGTCCAGCTTTCTTTAACTCAACCAATCTAATGTGGCAGCTGTGAGTGAAAACCCTTTATTTACTTAGAGCATCTATACTGTAATTTTTAGCCAAGGTAAGGCTATAAATAACACAGCATGGAATCATTTTGATTAATATAATTAAGTGGAAATGCTGTTGTGAAAGAAGTACCGGTAGCTTGGTAAAGTTTATTCCTTGAAAAAATAAAAATAACTTGTGTCTGTATTCTGCTTAAGTGGAAATGCTGTACTTTCACCCCTGCTAAGCAGCATTTTAATGGGACTGAGTTTGTTTCTAAATACTTGAATATTTGTGCTTGTCCTTTCCTTGTTGCCAGGATGCCACTACCACTCTTTGTGTACTTTATACCATAATGCTAATTGTTGATTCAATTTATTTATAGTTGCCATATTCATGTGTTAGAGGAGTCCTTCTTCCCCCTTGGTTTACATGACTATAAAAACTACCCTGCAAGGTCTAAAAGATTTTAATAAGAAATGCAATTTTACTAAATTTCCACCATGGCTACCAGTGGCATTGTAAAAATGCATTAAAAGCAAGACAGATATCTGTGAGTTGGCCATTAAAAGCAAACTCAAATATTCTTTCAAAATGTCTGATGAAGGATAATGTCTGATTAAACAGAATATTCAAATATAGTTATTAAGAATATTTTGTGAACAAGCCCTGAATGCCTCTAGGAGCCCACCCAGTAATTTAGATTCATTATCTTCAACTTAAAGGAAGTTTTTAGGCAACACTGTTTGGATAATAGCTTGGCATTACTACTGGTTGAAATTTCTAGTAATTTGTTAGGTGTTTTTGTATGACAGCTGTTTTGGTGCATTTATCTGTACATCATCCACTGCCTAGCACAATTATATGTAGATTAGATGCCCTCCCTCCCTCCCTCCCTGCTGCTGCTGAGATACTGGAGTAGAGGGTGCATGAGGAATGTTTTGGATCTGCCTTCTCAAAAAAGCATGTTGCAGAAGATTGTATCAGAATATTTTATCATGTCAGACTGCTCTCACATTATTGAATCTTCCTCCAAAGCCCACCCCCACTCCGTCCATATAAAATTAACTTGTCTGGGAGAAGGCTATGTTAGAACTCTTTCCTTTAACATCTAGGTTTTTTGAACATATGGATATATTTATTTTTTTATGGAAGAGCATTCATGTGAGTACCACACCTTTCCCATATGACCTAGTATGAAAGCTCAGCATAGAATTTTTTTTACCAACCACAAGCCTGCAACCTATGTGGGTGTTATGTGGGGATTGCATCTAAAGCCAAA
Organism: Podarcis cretensis; assembly: GCF_951804945.1. NCBI lineage: Eukaryota > Metazoa > Chordata > Lepidosauria > Squamata > Lacertidae > Podarcis > Podarcis cretensis. The sequence continues at coordinate 20,612,583 of NC_137175.1, forward strand.
AGTGTGTATAGTCAAAACACATTGGGTTCAAATGGCAGGTGAGATTGCCAAAGTATTTTTTTCCTGGATGGCCCCCTTTTAATTTTTTTGCCAAGTATGTAAAGCTGAACGAGCACAAATTAAATGTGTGTAAGTTGTGGGCTTACTGTAGTTTGGAAAACTGTAGGCCTCTTGCACAGGATGGTTGACAAGAATCTTCCTGAGAAAGTGACTCCCTGCTTTCCTCTTATGAGCCGTGGCACAATCAAATGAATTTATTATCTATGAGCTTCCTCAGATCTAACTTGATGCAGTCTTTTCTTGCTGACTAATGATCTAGAGTCTAGCCCTTTGTGTGGTACTCTCTGATGTATGTGTTTAAGGCCAACATTGTGTTTCTTTTTATTTGCAGGCCAACTTTTTAGTACTGCATCAAGTAAAAATCAAGGGCGTTTTCATACAGTTTTCATACATTAGTATCTGAAATACATGGTTCACTTTGTGTGTGTTGCATTAAATAACCTCAGTGTGAAAATAAGTATTGATCAGGGCTTTCACCCCACTGGACTTTTCCAATATGCAATAATTAGAACAATTTATTCATACATTCTCCTCTGTAGTGTAAACTTGCAAGGGGCCTTTGTTTCCAAATAGGAGAGCCCTTCACTGAATAAAAACTTGGTGTTTTTTGTCAACTTACATTGACAATGCACATTCTGCCTGGATGGAATTTATTTTCCACTTCTGTCAAAATAAAAGCAATGGCCTGGAGTTAACAAACTCTGTGCTTGAACACATCTGAAAAAATTCCAGTACTACTTATCTCCCTGCCTGCATAGCCTGTGGCAAAATGTGCATCTAGTCTTCACAGTTCACTACATAGCATGATTGTAAAGCATACCTAATTGATGTCTTTGGTGCCCTGTGTAGCATATGTGTGCTACCTTATTTCTCACTTCATGGTCCTTCTTGGTAGTGGCACCCCCACCCTAAAAAACTTCCTGCCCAGGGAGGCATGTCTAGCTAGTTTTGCCCATTTTCTAAAGGGTGAGAAGAGATGGACCTTCCTGCAGAGTATTGGCATTGCAGATTGGCCCTTGTGGTCTCTTCCTGTTTCACTAATTTTATTAAATTTCTTCACCTCAAAGCACACAAACCTGTTCCAGTGCATGTGAGTTTAAGCAAAAACAAAACAAAAACCTCTATATATCACAAATCTAAAATACACAGCAATTGAGAAGCAATATACATAAGACACATTCTGTAGTGACCAGTGGCAAATAAATAATTTTAAAAAGATTTTAGAACTTGTCTTCTTTCTGTAAAAGGGTTGTGACTAATTTAACCTTCGTTTTTCTTGCAGTGAACACCTACCTCTTCATGATGCAAGCCCAAGGCATCATGATTCGTGAAAACATGAGAACAATAGGAGCTCAGGTTTATGAACAGGTGGTCCGCAGTGCCTATGCCAAGAGGAACAGCAGTGGGAATGACTCAGGTATGTTTACTAAACCTTTCTCCTTAGGTAAAAAAGACCATCTCAGGTAGGAGTGGGGAACTTCCCTTTGTCTGACCTTATCCCAAGAAGCATTGAACAGCTTTTAGACACCGTAGACTGAAAGCTGTTGCATTGAGATTTCCAGTGGAACCAGTGTATGATAGTGGCATTTGTAAGGATACTGAAGTATCTTGTTTTCTATTTGAATATCTCGGATAGTAATCATCTGTGTTCCTGACTTGAATTTTAACCTTACAAGCTTTACTCTGATTCGATCACAGGGCTGTTACTAATATATAACACACTTCACTTAACTAACACCGTTTCTACTATGACCTGAATAAAATGCCTATACCCTATGTTTAATGAACTCACATATGGTGCCAGGAGTTCAGCTGCACATTATAGCTCTCTTCTCAGCTGGGCATCTATTTAATACATTAGATCTGTCAGAGGTTTTTTTCCAAATGTTTCGCTTAGGGTACACAGAATGTCCCAGGTTCAATCCCCGGCATCACCAGGCAGGGCTGGCAAAGATTACCTACCTGAAACCCTGGAGAGCTGCTGCCAGTCAATGTAGACAATACTGAGCAAGATGGACCAATAGTCTGGCCTAGTATAAGGCAGCTTCCTATGTTTCTATGAAAAAACCCCAGAAGTGATTCTGCAGTTTATGCCATCTTCTGGATGGTTACCCAAGTCACTTAGTAGTCTTACCAGTAGCCCACTGCACAGTGTTTTTGCCTGCTGATGACACAGTTGACACTCTTCTGTCTCAAATACATAGCAAAATAACATTTTTGATCACTGCTCATTGCTATATGAACAGTTCACACTGAATGAGCTAAAGTGGACAACACATTAGCCTTGCTTGCACATCATATTAAGTTATAGTACAGAACAAACATGGTTTTATATGAACCAGCCTCATGCTTGTGTATGCTTCTCAGTACTTCCCATGATGCGCCTCCCTTTTTCCTGAAGTACCGCAGACAAAACAAGCCAGTCTAGCTGTGGGAACAAACTCAATAGTTTCTTTTCTGGACCTGGGCTCCATTTGTGGACCCTTAGAAGGATGCCTGTAGTCAGTTAAATAACAGTATCTCAACTTGAGTGCTCATTATCTACAAGAAGGTATAGCCTACCTTACCTTTAGGCCAAAAGCTCATTGGAGACCTGTTAGTTTGACTCATTCTGAAACCTAGGAAAAGCCATCTAGTTTCACTACATTCCCAGAACATTGAGCAAGTATGGGGAGAAGTAGGCTCATTGTTTCTGCACTAAATGATGATGATGCAAAAAGCAAAGCAGATATACAACCAGAAAATTCTGTTTACCTTACATGTCTATTTGTTCAAAGTCCTAGGCTGTTCAAATAGCTGGAATTAGGTACTGCACTGGTCTTCTCATTGCTGTTAGTGTTATATTGAACCCCAAACCATCAAGCATACATTCATAGAAATTCTCATCATTTGGGGCTGACACACAACCCTTGAATCACAGTTGGTTGCAAAATCAACTTGGTCTCATTTGTTCGGTATTGTTTGGCAATAATAATGTCATTTTAATTTCTATTTAACTACCACACCCAAGAGGTGGAAACTACTGCAGATTTTCTCTTTCTGGGAGGATAAATGAAGGAGGAGCTCTAAGATATGGATTTCCCTATGCATATGGGAAGAAGGAACCTTTAATAGCCTTATACATCTGTCACAGTTTTTTAGATTACACAACTAAGCCAGTCATCTTTGTAAATGCCAGTTGTCTCATTTTCCTAATGCTATTTTTAGATGGCTTGAGGAAGTTATGAAACCTGGCATGCAATCCAGGCAGTTGGTCCAAGGGTTCTTTGGTCCTAGGATGCACTATTGATGTTGTATTTTGGGAAGGACTGTCATCCAGCTACATTTGAATAATCCACATAAAAGACAAACAAGCTAAAACTTAGGAGAATGGTAGAATTGCAGTGAATATGAGTGGAGTGAAGGTTTATCTTATTTATGGAAAGAGCATAAGAACGCTGCCAGATCAGGCCAAAGACCCTGTCTAGTCTAGTATCATGTTCTCACAATGGCCAGTCAGATGTCAGTGGGAAACCTGGAGGCAGAACCTGAATGCAGCAGCTCTGTGCAAGATCCCAGTAATTAAATGAAGCTTCTGCTAGTACAGTGGTGCCTCGCAAGACGAAAAGAATCCGTTCCGCGAGTCTCTTCGTCTAGCGTTTTTTTCGTCTTGCGAAGCAAGCCCATTGACGGCTTAGCGGATTAGCGCTATTAACGGTTTAGCGGCTTTTAGCGGCTTTTAGCAGCTTTCGGCTTAGCGGATAAGTGGATAAGCGGCTTAGCGGCTTAGAAAAAGGGGGGAGGGGGGGAAACCGCAGGAACTCGCAAGACATTTTCGTCTTGCGAAGCAAGCCCATAGGAAATTCGTTTTGCGAAGCACCTCCAAAACGGAAAACTCTTTCGTCTAGCGAGTTTTCCGTCTTGCAAGGCATTCGTCTTGCGGGGCACCACTGTAGTAGTATATTGAACTCTCTAGCATTTTCCAGTGTGTTAGCAGGGAACCCTGTGCTATACTAATATAGTAACATTCATGAAAAGCATGATGAGTAGAACAAAGCAAGCAGAAATACAACATGTACTTGTCTGATTTTAATAGAAATTTGTTTATTTAAATATGGCAATGGCCATAACAAATAGGCATGATAAGCTGGCTCATCCAGATGCTAATGGTGTCCTCTGGATTGTCATTGCTGATTTGCATGTCAGCTTCTGTTGTATTATGTTCCAATACAATAAGCTTCATGACTGCTGATCTTTATGGCATGAGTTGAAATGATGGAGGGGTAATTTTTAATGTTAGACTATAATTGCAATACCTTTTCTGTCTTAACTTTGCAGGCCCTACTGACTCACTTGATAGCTTGGGGCTAGTGAATTATTGCCTGAAAATGCAAATAAGCACTTGTGACTTGACATTTCATTTTTTTTTAAAAAAAATGCTCTGTGAATTGTTCAGCTGACTGCGGGGGGGGGGGGGAGGCATAACTTACAGCCCTTGGACAGAGATGGAGTTAGGGGGGGAAACCAAATAGATGGAGAAGATTAGGCAGAGAGGCACAAGGCTGTACCTGTGCTATTGTCCCCAGAAGAACCTTGGGACATATTCCTGTTAAACCAAGAATACCATAACTGTGCATAGAATTTGCACAGCTTAAGATTCAGCTGCAACATCCTGTAAAGCAAAATTTTTGTTTGAGCTAGGTGTCCGTAAGTGTCTTAGTAGGTTCTTGTGGTTGAAGTGAACAAGGCAGTTGTAGGAGTCTGGTTTAGGGGAGCAAAGCCTACCTGACCAGATTAGATTTGGGCAAAGGATAACAGCCAGAACAGTTATTACATAGTTGAATTAATTAACTCTGTGCATCAAATTTTTTCAAACTAATAATGAAAACTTATTTTTCAAGGCACTGAGGTTGTACAAAATGAGAGATGCAGCATGACAAACCTTAGAATGAGTGGCTGGAATTTTTCAAATGTATGAGAGAACTGTATGGCTTCTCTGGGAAAACACTGTCAGCAGTGCCTTAGTTGCTTTATAGATTTGTAACCCATTAATAATTCCATAGTTTTATTGCTTAATAAATAAATGCTAGGAACATGCTTATTTGTGTTGTATAGCACTTGATGGTGAAGAAGCGAAGTACTCTAAATCATGGGTAGGCAAACTAAGTCCCAGGGGCCAGATGTGGCCCAATCGCCTTCTCAATCCAGCCCGCAGATGGTCCGGGAATCAGCATGTTTTTACATGAGTAGAATGTGTCCTTTTATTTAAAATGCATCTCTGGGTTATTTGTGGGGCATAGGAATTTGTTCATTCCCCCCCCCCCCAAATATAGTCCAGCCTCCCACAAGGTCTGAGGGACAGTGGACCGGCCCCTGCTGAAAAGGTTTGCTTACCCCTGCTCTAAATGTTGTGGTTAGCGACAGATATTGTTGATGAATAAAAGAGACTGCAAAGTTAATAGCCTAAATAGCACTCTTCTTTTCTCTCCTCCCACCTCCCAGATTATCCTCTTGATTTGAACCACAGTGAAACATTTCTGCAAACAACAACTTTTCTTCCCGAAGACTTTACATACTTTCCAAACCATACCTGCCCTGAAAGACTCCCTTCTATGAGTAAGTACCGAAGGACTTGCAGAACAATTTGCCTTAGTTTCTCATCACTCCTTTCATTTCGTAGTCCCTCATCATCCTTATGGGCTTCAGAGCCAGTTGGATGAGTAAGTAGGAGGTACTCTTTATTTTCCTGGTGTATTTGAAGTCTTCATTGTTCTTCAAGAATTCTCAATTTTCTACTAGTAATGAGTGCTTCACTGGTTGAGTGATTGAGAAGATTGTAACACTAATTCAGTCCAAAGATGAGATAGCATGTTCCATGTATTGCTGGTTTCAGATTCAAACATGAACTCAGATAATTATGTTGAAGGACCAGGCTAGATACCACATTGAACATTTGCTGTGTGAGTCTCTTAAAAACTTTAAATGCAAGCTGTTGTTGTTGTTGTTGTTGTTGTTGTTGTTGTTGTTGTTATTACCCCACCTTTTTCCCTAATGAGATTCAAGATGGCTTACAGATAAAAACAAGTACAGCTAAAAACACAGAAAAATATATCATTAAAATACAATTAAACAGAGATAGAATTTAAACTATATACATATACATATATAAAATCTGTTTAAAACATACCAACAAGCCATGAGAGGGATAAGGATTGTAACCATGATAAGTTCCTCCCATGTTGTTACCCTAAACCTGATGAGACAGTCTATCTGCTTAACACTTTACAGTTGAATTCAATGAAGACCAAATTCAAAGCATGGGTAGGCAAACTAAGGCCCGGGGTGGGGCGGATCCAGCCCAATTGTCTTCTAAATCTGGCCCACGGACGGTCCGGGAATCAGTATGTTTTATTTAAAATGCATCTCTGGGTTATTTGTGGGGCCTGCCTGGTGTTTTTACATGAGTAGAATGTGTGCTTTTATTTAAAATGCTTCTCTGGGTTATTTGTGGGGCATAGGAATTCGTTCATCCCCCCCCCACACACAAAAATTAGTCCGGCCCTCCACAAGGTCTGAGGGACAGTGGACCGGATCCTTGCTGAAAAGGTTTGCTGACCCCTGATTCAAAGTGTTGAACTTCAGCTGCATCATTCCTTTACTATGAGAAGTCAACGTTCTACAAAACGTATTAAGCACACCTCAAAATCAATTATAACCCCATATATATATAGAAATCAATTGCTTTTGACATACTGGGAGTTATGAAAATGTAAGAATTGAATTGTGCAGCAATATAATGGAGTAAAGAAATTCAAGAATTGTAAATGCATATTCTCAATTGGAGCTGTACTTGTTTTTTCTTATAACCTGCTTTTTAACTATGTATGCAGAGGGCCCTATTGATGTAAATATGAGTGAAATCAGTATGGAAGAGATCCACCAATTCTTCTCTCAAGACCCTGCTATCAAACTAGGAGGCCACTGGAAGCCTAAAGACTGTTTGCCTCGTTGGAAGGTAATCTAAAGACAGGGAAAGCTGAAGCTTATCTTTCCCAAACAATAGTATTATTATACCATAAGGAAAATAATAGGCTTGCATAGCTAACTTACATCCAATTCCTGCAGAAAATGAAAAATACCTTTCCCTTTGTTTTTTAAAGAAGCAGACTTCCAAAGTGCCTGCACAAAATCCCTCAGATGTATCTGCCCCCAGTTTTGGGAGGCTTAATACACTCTGGAGGGACTGTTGAGCTTGCACATTTAATCTACTTCTGTGAAAAGAAAACAAGTTGTAGCCATTTTACATTCCTCATTATAGTAACTGGGGATGGGGAAAAGAGCCTCCTTTTTAACACATCTAATTTAGTCCTGAAGAAGAAATCAGTTTAGAAAGGACTGCTTTCCACGGCTATAGATATTCTGGTGGGTGCACACCCATACAAATTTTCTCTTCCTCAGGCTGTATGAATACAAACTTTCTCTTTCTCAGGCTGTATGAACTGCACAGTCTAGCCTGGTCTATGTTGTTAAGTGTGTACCTGTGACAGCTGAAGCTTTCTGTTGTTGTGTAAAAGAATTAAATAGGTTCAGACCATCCTGCTCCCTAACATGGAGCTGTCTGGTCGTGTCTTTAATATTCTGAAATACCTGTTTGTAACTCTTGAGTACAGTCATACCTCGGGTTGAATGCACTTCGCGTTGAGCGCGTTCGAGTTGCGCTCCGCAGCAACCCGGAAGTAATGGATCTGGGTTTCGCCGCGTGCACATGCGCAGACGCTCAAAATGATGTCACGTGCATGCGCAGAAGCGCTGAAAAGTGACGTGTGCGCATGCAGACGTGCCAACGCTAGTTACATTTGCTTCTGGGTGCAAACGGGGCTCCGGAACGGATCCTGTTCGTATCCAGAGGTACCACTGTACACAACAAAAGTTTGAATTACAGCAGGCTTTAAAACGCTAGAAGGATTATGAAATCCTGGTTCAAATTCTCAAGGGATGAGGATAGTTTAGCCAGTTGCCCATTCTTGCAGATTTTATTATTGAAGATTGTATCCATTTGATTTACATGTCCTTGGTGTTTTGTGCTGGTAGCCTGTGAACTGATGAAGTTTAGGTTGCTTCCAAGATCTAGAAAGAACTAATGGTCATTTTTTTTTTTGTCTCTAGGTTGCAATCCTTATCCCATTCCGCAACCGTTATGAGCATCTGCCAGTCCTCTTTAGACACCTTATTCCAATGCTGCAACACCAACGTTTACAGTTTGCATTTTATGTTATTGAGCAAGTAAGTTAGTTTGTGTGTATTGTTGCCCCGCAATCTAATTTCTCTTCAGAAGAACATACATTGAAATAAGATGACCTAGTAATGGTTTTATTTCTGAAATACGCGTTGAGAGAAAGACAGTAAACTCTGCTTTCCATAGGGCTCTTGCATACTGTATTAAATCCCTAAAATGTGCCCAGAATGTGCCTGCAGTTAGTGATGCCAAAATGCATGCCATGTTAGCTTTCCCTGTGTGGTAGTGAATGTCCTCTTTCTGTGATCAGCAGTTGGGACCCAAATATTACTTCACTTTACCCTGTAATCAGTCCAGCAGGTTTTTATGAAACCTCTCCAAACATGTACCATTAAACTTAAATTATTTTCTGGTGTCACACTTTTCTCTGAAAGCTGATATAATCATCCCATAAGTTCTTTTTAGCTGATATTGCTGATTTTGGCCTTGGTTTTGAAATGAACTTTTCATATTAAATTGCTGTGCAGCAGTGAAATGCTCCTATAACTAAACTCTCTGCAAGTAACTGAGATACCATATCGTAACTATTTTTTATTTGCCATGCTGCCCTTAAAGGTGCATGTGAACTCCTCAGGGCTTGGCACTAGTAGTTCTTAGCCTATGCGACTGAAAAAGACAAGTGTGATAAATTGCCCTATGTTTATTTAGCAAGCAGAATTTATTGGGGAGGCAAGAAAAGGAAAAAAAATTGTTGAAGTAATTGTCAAGCTGAAGTAAATTGCAGTTACTCTAGTTGTTCATCCAATCTGGGACGTAATTAACTGTTAGAAAGTCAGTATATATATCTGTAGTGTATTTATGCTTACCTGTAGAGCTTCTAGCCCTCAGGCTGCGGAAAATGACCAGGCCACAAATCCAAACTGGCCAGTCTGTGTAGTATTGGGCAAATGGGATCTAGAAGAAACCTAACCTGTTCAAGCAGTGTTGCAAGTTAATTCCAAAAGCCCTTACATCTTTTGTATACCTTCTAAATATGTTTCTGCCTTGATTTAGATTGTATTTTTCTTCAGGTCTTTCCTGAAATTAGTTCTAAGCAGTTATTCTATGAAAAAGAGAGACAGTTACTTATCCCTAGCTACTCATTGTGTTTTTCTAACAAAATTTTCTGTCAGCCTGAGCCACATTGTTGGTTTATTTAGATCAACATTGTCCTAGTGTGCAGCAGATTTCCAGGATCTCAGTCAGAAGTATTTACCAACACCTAGTTCCTGAATTTCTATTGACTGGAGATGATTGGGATTGAACCTGAAACCTTGTAAAGCATGAACTCTGCCAATTAGCTGTAGTCCTCACATTGGCAATTGATGAGATATAGCTGAGTGGTACAACATAGGATTTGTATCCCTAAAGTTCCTGGTAGGGATGGACACATCAGGTTTTTTTCCAGTCAATGTCGATTTCACACATGTACATGTGGAAGTCTGTTCAGTTTTTGCATTATCTGTGATTTAAAAAAGAAAAGAAAAATATGTATTTAAAATTGTATTAAATACATAAATATGTATTCTTTTGCAATATATTTAAATATATTTATCTCAATATACACATTTCTAATTTTATCCCAAAACACCCACCTTTTTTTTACATGTTTCAATTTTTTTGAGCTGAAAACTGTTGCAAAATTTTGAGAATCTGCATTCTGATCCATGCATTATACTAAGTGATATAAATTAGGTCAGCACTTAAATGTGAACCAGAATTCTCCATCTCTAGTGTTGTAAACAAATGAATGAACACATGTAATTAATTTGTTGGGATTCTCTCTCAGGCTGGTAACCAACCCTTTAACCGCGCCATGCTCTTCAATGTTGGCTTTCGGGAAGCAATGAAGGACTTGGACTGGGATTGTTTAATTTTTCATGATGTGGACCATATACCTGAAAATGACCGTAACTATTATGGATGTGGGCAGATGCCAAGACACTTTGCAGCAAAGCTGGATAAATATATGTATCTGTAAGTAACTACAATCATGTGCTTTACTTTTCAAGTTAAAATGGTTAAAGTAAGCAGAGGCAGACACTTCTGTGTCAGATTGCATCCCAGAAAAGTGCTATTTATGACAGGCAAAGAAAAGGAAGCCAAATTTGTTCTTACCTGTATTAAGTTCTGTTCATAGTAACCTTGACTGAAACTTCTTTTTATACAGCCTCCCTTACAATGAGTTCTTTGGAGGAGTGAGTGGATTAACAGTGGAACAGTTTAAAAAAATCAATGGCTTTCCAAATGCCTTCTGGGGCTGGGGCGGAGAAGATGATGACCTTTGGAACAGGTAAATTGCATGCAAAATAGGTGGGAGGGGGTGCATTACATGCAAGTTCTAATTGTGTTATGACTCCCCCATAGGCTATCCAATTCCCAGTGTGCCAGATAAATAACGAGAATTATGATATAAAATATTGTGGCATGGGGGTTAGGGCTGGCTTAGCTTTGGAATGTTGAGGATTGGTGACATTTCTTCTGGTACACACACCTATCTTGGCAGTATAAGCTGCCCATAGGCATTGCCCATTTCCCTTCTGTGTAATTTGGCCATGTGCCTGTGACGTCCAGCCTTTCAGAGTAACATTTAGACAACTCCCCACCCCCACCCCCTCTGCATGACTTTTAAGGAAGATCTTCCAGGATCTGTAACATTTTTATGTCCTGTGGGATGGGTTTTCTTTACTTAGCAGTTCTGGATAGGGTGGTGGATTGCTCTGTCTCGCAGTCAAATGCTTGCTTCTCTCCCCCGCCCCCCAGTTGCCCATTGTATTTCCTAACTAACGTATGATGTTCAGTTAAGCGTTTGACCTACACATGGTATAAATATGATCATTTTGGTTACATAAGATTGTCAGGAGCACTAGCTTACAAACCATATTTTGGGGGTTATTGCTCAGATTGTGCAGTCCTGGCAAATGTTGAAGTCAAAAATGCTAAAAAGTTTTTCTCTTTCCTCTTTCCCCTCCAGAGTGCACTATGCAGGCTACTTGGTGACTCGGCCAGAAGGAGATACAGGGAAATACAAGTCTATTCCTCATCATCACAGAGGAGAAGTGCAGTTCTTAGGAAGGCAAGTCAAATTTTATCAGAGAAATACTCATGAGAGTACAGATTTCCTAGCACTTCAGGCATGTGTCTGTTGCTAACCTGTCTGACCTCAAACACTAAAACTCTGCCACCTTAAAAACTAAGGGTGGAGTCAAGTGACTTAAAAGCTTCTAGTGTGATACTTTAAACCATATATGGGGTGTTGTTGCTTACATTCTTCAACATCATTCTCCAGCATCATAGTTAAGCTTGGTATAATCACACTTCTTCAGAAATGTATGTGGATCTGAAGCTTCGTTGTCTGGTGTTACAGATTATATTGGCTTGCACCTCTGTGATTCCTTAGCATTTGAATCCATGCTTAGCCATCCTGAGAGATGCAGATGATTTTAGCATATAGCTGACGTGTTATGTCTATCACAGAAATATATGTAGTGGCACTAGGAACTTCCATTGTGCTGGATCAAACCTACCAACCCAGACATTCATATACAACTACCTTGTGTCTCAATTCCAGAAATCACATTGGTTGCCCAATTAATGTAAATAGAATAAAAATACCTTGCTCAGCCCTTGCCCAAACCTGCCCAATATTTCAATTGGATTACCAAGAGTGAAGATTCTGGATTCTTGTGCAGAGCTCAACCAGCCCTGTAACATCACCAGAAACGTCAGTATGCCAGCTACATAAAATTAATTTCAGCTGTGCATGTATAAAATGCAACTTCTGATCATGGACAATCCACGTGATTTTTTCCCCTTGCCTCACTGAAATATAGCTATGCCATTATTTTGCTATACATATTCATTGCATGGGACTTGGGCAGAAGAAGCTGACACACTAATTTATATTGACTAATTTATATTGAAGGCTAATAGCTCAATTGAGCATCTGATTTGCATGTAGACGTATAATTTTCAATCCCCAGCATCTCCATGTAAGTCTGGGAGACACCCATTGTCTGAAACCCTGGAGAGCTGCTGCCAGTTGGTATAGACAGTATTAAGCTAGATGGACCCAATGGTCTGATTCTGTACAAGGCAGCTTCATGGGTACAAACCCAGCAGCCATTGCAATACTTGACAGAGGCTCATATGGTTTTCTCTGCCTTAGCAAGGCTTGCCACAAATGAGGATTTACTAATGCTTTCACTTGGGAAATATGTTTCTCCTATTTTATTCTAAAACATGCTTCTGCTACTTTATTCTGAACTATGACATTCAGAAATCTAAAAGCGATCCAAGCACTTAAATGTAAATAACTTGATGAGTTCAGTATTCTCCACTTGAATGAGGCTTTCCCCACCCCTTTCCACAAACAGGCAGCTAGATATTTTGTACATTTGCTTTAAGAAAAAGATGTTGAGGATGACTTGGCAACTTTGTCGGTAGTGGCTATTCTTGCAGGATAATGCCAATTGCTATTAAATAACAGAAATTGTGATAAAGAAGTAAACAGGAAATTTTTAAGTGTTATACAGTTTGTGTGTATATAATTTATTTATTTGAATAATAAATGCCAGTTTCCTAACAAAAATTACAATAAAAACACAAATAGCATGTCAATTCAAGGTAAAAACTTCAAGTTCCAAAATAGGAATGACATCTGCCAGACCGTTGGCAAGGAGTTCCAAAGGGCAGAGCCTGCCACACTAAAGGCTCAGTCCCTGGTGAAGGCTGGCTGAACATAATAAAGATGATGGGGGACAACCAAATGTGTCCTAACAGAAGATCTCTGTGATAGAGATGGAGTGTAAGGGATCGGGAAGTCCTTAAGGTACAGGCAACTCCCCATTGGTGTGCATTTGACACATGTATGACCACTGACACACCCAACATTTTTGGCAGGGCAGGGGGGCTTACATCCTGCAGAAACGTGTGGTTCCTCGCAGTGGCGTAGCATGGGGGGTGCAGGGGGGGCCGGCCGCACCGGGCGCAACATCTGGGGGTTAGGGTTAGGGGGTGCAAATCCATTGGTTAGGGGGCGCAAATTACTTGCCTTGCCCCGGGTGCTGACAACCCACGCTACGCCACTGGTTCCTCGGAATGCAACTCCTGAGTAAATGGGCAGTTGCCTGTACTTGGGGCCTAAGGTTTTTTTGTTTTGTTTTTTTAATGGCTATGTGAATTAACACAAGAATCTTGGCCTGGTAGCAAATAGGCAACTAGTACAGTTCTTTCAGCAAATGAGTGGCATGTTGTTGGTAACCTGCTCCTGTGTATAGGCGTGTCCATTGCATTCTGCACTTCTTGCAGGTTCCAGACCAGATAAAAGGACAGCCCTTCATAAAGCACACACACATATTGTATGTGTATTGCAGCATGCTCTCTGAATTAACTGCACACTCAAGCATAGAATGAGTCTGCAGTGCATGTTCTGGGCTGTTTTCCAATCTCTCCTTTGCCTTGATGAGCCATTTGATGCATTATTTCACTTAACTTCCCAGATTTCATTCTGCTGCTGCAGTTGGCAGGCAGAGATTATGTGTCACATCTAAAAAGAGTAGCCATGAATTAAACCTGCCTGCAGGTAATGTCCCTCAACTTAGCAGCCTTTCCTCTCTAACTCCAAATATGTGGGACAGAGCGTCACTGAAGTCCAGCTCGATCAGTCCAGAAGCCCATCTAGTTCAAGTTCCTGTTTCTCACCATGATGCCTATGGGAAGCCCATTGGAGAGTGGCCGCTCTGCACATGACTTCAAAGCTAAGCCCTGGCCTTGAAAATAGCCCCAGGCTATATTAAACTCTCATGAGGATCTGCCCCAATTAACAAATCTGCAACCTGGTTCAAAGAGGTGTTTGGAGGAGCACAGCCAAATCGTTCAGTCACAAGTCCTAGGTGGGGGTGGTCAACATTCTTTCATCTGATTGCTTAACAACAGCGATGAAGTATTTTTACTGTCTTTAGCAATAGTGCTGCCTGCTGAGGTCAAAGCCTTAGAGATGTATCTCTGCACTGTTTTATAACTTTCTTTAGGTATGTCAGATTGACTTACTTTTTCTAAATGAAAGCTAAGAACATAGGGCTCTGGGCCTGGTATTTGTGGCAGCCCTGTACACAATATAGAAAATTGGAAAGCAGTCTTGCAGTTGTGCATAATAATTTTTTTTAGGAGGTGGGGCTTGAAAATAAATTATGTTGCATTTCCTGCCACAGTATGTCTGATGCAAATCTAATTGCAAATTAAAAATATTTCTCAGAGTGCTTTTTGAAATCCCAGTCTCCTACTTATAATCATTACTTTCTGAATGGTTGTAATATGTTTAGGGACAGAAGTCTATCATACTAAGCATCCTGTTAGTAGAAATACACTAATTTCTCATCTTCACTTTTGAACATTTACCTTAATGTCTCCCAACTTTTTATTCCAATAGGTATGCACTGCTCAGGAAGTCCAAAGAGAGGCAAGAATTAGATGGCCTCAATAACTTGAACTACTTTCCAAATGTTACATATGACGCCTTGTATAAAAACATAACTGTCAACCTGACGCCAGAGCTGGCTCTGGTGAATGAATACTGAGAAGATGAAAAGAAGAAAACATATTATTTTGTAGGTATCTCTTGGACAAGAAAAATCTTGTGTCTAATGAAGGATCACAGTAATTTTGAAGAATAATACTCCACGCACACAGATCGTCAGATTATAAACTCACTCAAGACTGTGCAGTGAGCTTGGACTTCACTTGCTTTTTGATTTCTCTTTTTAAAGAACAGTGATGTGACCTGCTGCTTTTGTTCCAGCATTCCATCTCCTTAATCTTCAATACCAAACTGTGACTGAATGTGCTTTCCTGTTCATCAAACCAGTTTGGCTAAAAAGGACACCATTGGCTTTTTGACTTTGGGTGCCAGAAGCTTATCTGGAGGCAATGACCCTAATGGGAGATGAACTGCTACTTAACAATGATATCATTCTTCTACATTTGTGTTTCTATTGGTTTTTTTTAACTGAACTGCTTGAAGACTATATACTGTATATAAATATATATACATACACACACAACAGAATCACTTCTTAAAGAAGTGCAGGTGTAAATAAGCTTGTAGAAATTGCGTTTTTTATAACTATTTTATGATCCCGAACTGAAGCTGAAGGTTTACAACATAAGATAATTTATGTAAGCCCCCACCTGTGCAAACACTTCAGAACATCAGATGACATTCATGTGAGTAATTTTCTTCAGAGCTCCTTACCTGTCTGTTTGCAGGTTTGGGACTCTGCTAGTAGGTTATGAAGCTTAACAAATGGAAGCCATAGCAGTGCTTATTTGGGGGGTGGAATTTGACTTTGGAAATAGGGATTCCATTCATTAATGAACAAAGACCAGTCTCGTGCATTTTGTGGTTGGATAGCCTTTCCAAATTTTATGCTGATTGATCACATTCTACCATATATCTCATAGTGGAAGCTAAACACAGGAAGAAATGCTTCTAAATCAGCTTCGCCTTTGCAAGGGACAGGTTCTGCAAAAGTTGTAGGTCGTCACTCACCCCTCATATCGACACATTTTTGGTTCAGACTAAGTTTGCAAAGTCTACAGTGATTCCTGTAATTGAACTTTGGGCGTGGGGAAGTTATAGTATTTTGATATATTTATTGTGTAAATGAAACTGTACACTGAACTAATCTAGGTTAAAATTGTAGGTTAGAACTCTTGGTTATTACAGTTAACTGAGAAGGTGTTGCACAAGTACAAATACTGGGATAAATATATCCAGACTCCAAATCATAATTAAAAGAATGAAGGGCATTGAGATTAGTTCAGGGGGGCAGATTGTGAGTCTCTGTGACACAGGTGCTTGGTCCGTATCCTCCATTCAGTTTCACAGATCTGGTTTTTGTTGAAATGGGCATCTTAGATTTGTGCCTTTTTGTTTCATTTTTCAAAAGCTAATCCACCTGTTCATACTGTATGTACAAACTTTTTTTTTTTTTACTAGGGCTTATAACCCTGGTAAATGTCTTCTTGGATTGCTCTAATATATATTTATAGACGCAGATTGTGAGTACTTAACCTGAGAAGTACTTTAATTTCTTTTATTGCATTGTTGCCTTCAATTTGTTTAACTTGGATAGTTTACACTTAGTTTCTTTGGTTCGGTGGATGTATGATCCCCCATATACATTTGTTGTGGGTGTGACTGACCAAGCCTATTTTCGTACGTCTCAAAAGAGTTATGAAAGTGTGTGTGTGTGTGTGTGTGTGTGTGTGTGCTCGCACGTTTGTTTGTGTCTGTCTTATCAGCCCATATGAAAGGCAGCAAGTCTGCTCTTGAGAATGCTGGTAAGTGTGCTTTAAAATATTTCATAAGGGGAACCCTTCATGGCTGCTGCAGAGGTAAGGATTTGCGTGTCTTTTTATTTTTTTATGGCACATATAGCAATAAAGACTTCTAAATTTTGACTTTTTTCAGATGTGGATAAGACACATATCCTTTTCTTGCTTGTCTTTTTTTTTTAATCTAGAAAACAACATCTTTATTTAATGGTGCTTCAGTTGTGGAATGTATTTTCAAATTGTCTGAATTCACCATCACATCTACATATACCCAAATAGATATTGATCTGTGTGGCATTTCAAATCCTCAAGCTTTTGAGTAGATTGCCATCCCTCTAGAACCCCTATTCTTGAACAAGAAAAGGAATTACCTCTGCTCGGAAAGGCATTAAAGATTAGCATGAAAGGGTCAGTTTTACTCCTTAATCAATGGCTTTTGGTTTATTTTGTTCTTTCCAATCAAGTTGTTTTATTTTCCTCTTTTAAAATGTGGAATATCTTTGAAATGTGCACTGTTATTCTTATCAGCTAAGTCAAATACTATATAGTAAATGTAATTGTTGAAAACATAAATGTCAAGCGCATGTGATGTTATAGTGTAAAAGAAAATCATTTTAAAAACTGTACATACTTTGGCAGCTGAAATTTCAACAAGGCCAGTGCTCCCCATCTCCATCAGCACAGTTGGCTAACACTGCTGGGGGCAGAACACTATGATAAAAATGCGTGTGTTTTTTTGTTTTTTGTTTTTTTGTATGAGCCATGTGGGTCTTTATTTGCTAAAACATTTGTTTTAAAGCCACTACATTTTGTAAAAAACAAAAAACAGCTCCTCTTCTTGAAAGAGTTTACCAGCTGAGCAACCACCATGCATTTCCAAACACCTGCTCGGAAAAGGTAGCATTGAACAACATGCAGCTTCCTTCCATCCTATTGTTTGAGCTTGCTCTTACGTTTTCTATGAGGTGCCAGGGGTACATTTTTGCACTGAAATCTATAGTGTTTTAAAACACACACAATTTTCAGCAAAGCAATCCTTTGTGTCATTACATTTATTTACCCATGTGTTTGTACATTTTTGTATGTTAATTTATGAATGATTTTTTCAGTAAAAAGAATACATATTCAAGAACCAAGAGACTATTGATGTCACATTATTTATCGAAACAATGTTTAACCTGCAGGTTCTATGTAGCACAAACCACAGACAAGCCTTAAATGTACAGTTTAGTTGAAACAACTTGCCAGATAGCTATTTTTTAAAAAGTCAGCTTTTTTCAATCTTCTCCACCCCCCACCCCCGCATTCCATTCCATGAGATAGTATTTGAACTTTGAACATTATAATCACTGAAGGCGGTCAACCTGTTTCTGTTAGAAGGAACATGTGCACACTCTCACTGCCCCTTATTGTTCAGAGAAGTGGCCTGGGTAATTTTCTCCAGGATTGCGAGCCAGGTGTTCTTTGTTCTTATAATTCCAGAATCTCTTTTGGGAAATACATGATTCTTCTGTGGGTTACTTAACAAAGTGCTGCCTGAAATTCATGATACGGTCACTTTCAGACCATCAAAACTAACCTTAACATTTGCCCATGTCAAGCACAGTAACATGAGCTACTATCTCCAAAGCTTTGTAAAATTGTTAGCAGTAAATCACAATGTTACAGAAACCTCCGATACAATAGTTTCATTAAACCCGGACCAATCTCTTACAGAGGCTGAGGTACTTTTCAGTCTTCATGGAATTAAGCTAATGCACATGCTACATTTTATTGTGACATCTCAGTGTTCAAGAGAGACTGCATTGCGATGCAGCTTTCATCTGTTCCAGGCCCCTTGAAAATGGATGTAGAGATAAACTAATGTTGAACCTGGAATGTAGCATTGTCCTGAAAACACACACCAGCATTTGTTCAGGAGGAGATTTTACCTATCAAAACTGCTAAAGCCTCCTTTGCTCAAGTCCTTTTGGCACACAGCAAAAATAAAGTACTGAACTATAACGTGTTTTCACAAAACTATTTACCGCTTAATCATTGGTAGTAGAAGGGATATTTCCATCTCTAAACTAGCAATCTAAAATTGCTTCTATATTTGATATCTGTTGTGAAAATTATAGGGCACCTTGAAATTGGCCAAAGCCTGAGATACAAATCAGAACTGTGGTTATTGATGTAGAAGCTCTTGTTCAGTCCTCAGAAATGATAAAGGAGTCAAGGGAACAGGCTAGATGCTGTCTAATGCTCAGGAGTTTAACTAATCAGATTATCCTGTGATACGGGTATAATTAGGCTCTGGTAACTTGCAGAGGAAGTGCCTGTTTCTATCATATCCTTTTTCTTTAGCTGGTGATACTCAAATGTTTTGTAGGAATCATATTCCTTGAAAAGGAATAGCCTTTTGAGTCTGGCCAGTACTTAATCTTTAACAGAGGCAATGACTTTATTAGAGCAATATTAGCTCTATCCAATTATATACCTGCATCAGCAAAAGGGAGGTCTCATAGCCTCCCCAATGTGATTAGCAACAAAAATCTGGGAGTTAGAAATAAAAAAGGGGTTTTTTTGTAAGCTAATGAATGAATGCCTTCTTAAACGCTTTGTGGTTTCTGCTTATCACTGGCAATGTGGCAACATTATGACAAAATTAGAGATACTTGGCAGCTTCTTTTCTTCAAAGCATGGTGATCTGCTGCTTGTATTCTCTAGTTTCTTGAGTCTGATAAAGGTAAATGTTTTTGTTGCTGGATGGATTTTAGAGATGCTTAACAGTTGCCTGATCTCCCTGTAGAAGCGCCAGCCTAGCTGAATGGGACAGTTCAGTTTTTCCATAGGTGGAAGGTCTTCCACACCTTTCTCTTTCTGCACTGGGGTCCCTTGGGAATCTGCCCTTCACATTCTACACATGGTCCCTGGGTGAGTTCACCAAATCCCCTGGCTTTCAGTATTGCCTATGCACAGCTGACACTTGGTACTCTTCATGCCCCACACCCCGAATGAGAAGAATCCCATCCTCAGCCAGTCCTGCATCTTCAGATGCCCTCCCTGATGCCTCTGTTTGGCTGCTTTGCCATCATCTCAGACTTGGCATGCCCATAAGCAAGCTTCTCATTATTCCATCCATGCCTTTCCATTCTTCACACATTTTGAACAAGCACACAGACTTGGCTTTAATATTGGACTCTGTACTTTTGTTCTTGATTTTCAGTAATGTATTTTTCAAATATTCTGAAAGAAGAAACAACACTTTCTGTCCCTTTGGCAAAAACTCTGGTCCGTGACATAGACTGCTGCTGCGGCCTTGCTCTCTTTGTTTTTCCATTGTCTCACATTGGAACCCAAAATTTTATCCAGCATTCTGCCTGCAGCCCAACCAACTACCTACATTTCATCTCTGATAATATGGTGGATCTCTTAAATTCTGACATTGCTTTCCCATCACTTCCTGGTTCCAGGCACAAACTCCTTGTCATTATCTTCAAAGCTCCATCCCTGGGACTTGCCTCCTTTTCTCTTTGCTCTTTCAATACATCCCTATCCATGAATGTTCCTCCTCCAACTTATTGGAGGCTTTCCTGCTCTGGAGGGTTTCTGCCTTGCTGACCTTTGTTTCCAGGTATTTCCAGAACACCTTTGTGATGGCACCTCTCCTACTTTTGGTGCCCTCCAGATGGTGGGACTGGCCAGTGGTTAGGAATGGTGGGAACTATAGGGCCATATAGGCAGTGGCGTAGCGTGAGGGGTGCAGGGGGGGCCGGCCGCACCGGGTGCAACATCTAGGGGTTAGGGTTAGGGGGCGCAAATCCACAGGTTACGGAGCGCAAATCCACGGGTTAGGGGGCACAAATTACTTGCCTTGCCCCGAGTGCTGACAACCCACGCTACGCCACTGCATATAGGACATAGTAGGTCCATAACCTACTATAACTTAGTGTGCAACATCTAGACCTAAGTGTGTGTAAGTGAAGCAATGGCATATTTTCTGTTTACCCTTCTCTTAATTTCCCCTGTATTCCATTTTAGATTGTAAGTTCCTTGGAGCAGGCTTCTGTCATGCTGTGTTCAATGCCATGCACCCTGATATATTTGAACTTGGTTAGGCACGATGGGCTGCTGGTTTGTTCTTGTTGCTGTTCCATATAATAACGGGTGTAGAAGGAGTTTAAGCTCCTGCTTGTGAGTTGTGGTTCAAAATGGCATTAATGCAGGAAGTTACTGATGTATATGAACAAGTGGCTAAAACTGGCTTGGTTAACTAGTAAATTACTGAATACAAGCAGCTGCACCCTCTTCCTCCACCTGTTGTGAAACTATCTGGATTACTCAGGATAGAACTATGTTTGCTAGGACCAGCCTAGCCTTTTCCTACTGGATCATTTCTGCGGTGGGGTGGATAAAATACTGGCTAAGGTGGCTCTTTTGCCTTTAAAACTATATAGTAGAAATAAATTTTAAGATGTGCAGTGTGTCCCGGCAGGGCATTTAATTCCACCACTCCAGCTTTTGAAAGCACAAGTGGTTCTTCTGCAAATGTAGCTGGGCTTGGAGAAATTAAGCTTCGGAAACCAGCATTCCAGATGAACTGCTGCACTATTTGTTTTCAAACTGTTCCTGCAAACCACAAGGTTCCTTCAAAGGGTGAGGAGTTTCTCAGTGGAAGACAGGCTTGGCATATGCTCCAGTATCCTGCTATAATAAAGGGTTCCATGGTAATATATTCATTTTCAATATATTCCCCATTGACTAGTCTGTTGGGAGCCACTATTGGATGCAAAAAACCCTCAGATTCTATTTTTTTAAAAAAATAATATTTATTAAAGTTTTGAAAATTACAGAGGAAAAAAAAAAGAATTAAACATAACAAAACCATACAATACAATACAAAGACAAAAATATTACATATACATAACAAAAGTAAAACAAAAACAATTTAAAAAAGTAACACAACCAATACTTTCAATGTTATTAACTTTCTTTTACTTGTTTCAGCGACCTCACACCTCCCTTTTTTGTATTCCACTTCAATTAATTGTTTCAGCAAATCCTTTCCATCTGCCTCAAATTTCTGTCCTATCATTTAACTTAACAAATTCTAACATTCCCCCCCTTTAATCCAATTACAATCCATTATACTTAATTCTTTATAACATTTCTGCTAAAGCCATGTAACTTCATTCCAACATCTTTCTAACATTCCTTAATTTTACAATATTTCTGTAGATAATCTTTAAATTTCTTCCAATCTTCTTCCACCAACTCTTCGCCCTGGTCTCGGATTCTGCCAGTCATTTCTGCCAATTCCATGAAGTCCATCACCTTCATCTGCCATTCTTCCCGGGTGGGTAGATCTTGTGTCTTCCAGTAAAACCCCTCAGATTCTATCCCTGGTTGGCATTTCCTCTTGGAAAAACTCAGAAGAGCCATTCCCAGTCTGCATAGATAGATAATAGCCAGCTCTATGGATCAATGGCCTGACTCTGGCTGCGTACACACTGTACCTTTAAATTTTAAAAAAATTCTTTCCCTCAAAGTATTCCGAGCATGATAGTTTAAACTACAGCTCCCATAATTCTTTGTGGGATGAGTTTTGTTTTGAATGTGTTTTAAAGGTACAGTGTGTTTGCCTTCTCAGCAAGGCAACTCCTACATTCCTATATCCTAGGTCACAAGTAGGGAATTTGTGGCCCCTTCAATGATGCTGGACTTCCAGTTCTCAGCTGGCAGGATGATGGGAGTAGCAGTCCAACAATGACTGAAGGACCACAGGGTCCCTATCTGTGCCCTATTTTATTTTATATGACCGGTTGTTAAAGCACAAGAACCAAACACAACAGACTGAATGGCTATGTTCAACTTAGAGCCGTATCTGAGTTTACTGTACTGATGCTGAGCATGTTCTCTTGCCTGCACGAGTGAAACACTCCTGCAAACAGAAAATGATTTCAGTTTTGCCACCCAGCGAAACCTACCTGCACACATTTTTTTTACTCCCACACTTAGTGAACATCTGCATGTTTTACTCGGTCTCTGGTTTTGAAATCACTTTCTCTGTATAAGCTGAGAAATTCTTGACAACTGATGTCACAACTGCACTTGCTTTCCTTTCCCTCTTTTCATCTCACTGCAACTAGACTTGCGGTGTCACTTCAGAAAAAGACAGAAGTAGGTGGAGCATCGTTGCTGATGACTAATTCGGTTACAGCTAAAGCTAACTGAGCTAACCGGCGTTTGTGAGGCAGGGCAGGGTGACTCAGAATGAATAGCATGGGTAGATGGAAAACCCCAGGTGGCCTTTCAACCACAGCATAACACTGGTGATTGGAAAATACCAGTGTGACGTAAAGGGGAGGAGCAGGAAAACCTGCAGTACAAATCTCATTCATATTGTCAGTTCTTTGCACTAAGCTACTAGGAGTTTATATGTAATGCACACCTAACAATACACACCTACCTTACAGAGTGTTACAACATAGGGAAGCCTGTAATGTTTGATGTTTTTATTATATTAGGCAGTGGCATAGCGTGGGGGGTGCAGGGGGGCGGCCGCACCGGGTGCAACATCTTGGGGTTAGGGAAATCCATGGGTTAGGGGGCGCAAATCCATGGGTTAGGGGGCGCAAATTACTTGCCTTGCCCCGGGTGCAACATCTTGGGGTTAGGGAAATCCATGGGTTAGGGGGCGCAAATCCACGGGTTAGGGGGCGCAAATCCATGGGTTAGGGGGCGCAAATTACTTGCCTTGCCCCGGGTGCTGATAACCCATGCTACGCCACTGATATTAGGCTGCCGAGGGGAGGAGACTTAGAGAGCAGTGGGAAAGTGTGGACCTTCAGTCCTTGCAACTGCCTCACTGGGGCAAGACCTACTGAGAATAGTTGCTGTGGTCACTTGGTCTGCGCTGTCTTAGTTTATTTGAATAAAGAGTTGATGTCAGAGCTGCCTTTAGGTCCCAGCTCACAGAGGACCAACGCTAGGCTGTGGTAATGTACAAAAGTCTTTATTGAAGTTCAGTTTCCATTTCAAAGCCACAGCGTGCAACCCTACGTCTTAAACTCTAGATCGGCGAAGTCCCGTCTGAGTCTCCTCCCCTCTGACACCAGTTTAAGATCCTAGCCCTGCTCCACCTTTTCCGCTGCTCTCTCCTCCTCTGGGTCCTCCTGCCCGCTGGGGCATTGCCCTTTCTGGACTCTTCCGACGCTGAGTCGCTTAGCTCCTCCCCCTGCCTCCGGCGGGCTTTAGGACCCGGTTCCCAATCCTCATTCTCTGCTGTCCCACGCTCCTGTACAATTGAACTTGCTTCTCGCGCCAACCCAGTGACCTTTCTCCTAACCGTTACACTACTTCTGTCACTGCTTCCCTCTTCCGGGATACTGGCCGGATCTGACCTCCCCTCCGTTGTCCGACTCTCCGATGGAGGCGTGGTCAGCCCTCCCTCGTCTTCTCTCCCTGGTGGGGAATGCACTGCCCCCGATGCTTGTGACTCTTCCCCCCCACTCTGCTCTGGTGGGGAAGCTGGTCCTGATTTCCAACTACTGCTCTGGGAGTCCCTGCTGCCCCCTTGCTCCTGGGGCGTTCCCCTTGGGAACCCCCTACCCCTGGCCACTGGCACCCCCTTCTGTGAATCTTCCGATTCGCTGGAGAGGCTCATGGAATCCCTTGGACCACTGTCATCTCCTACGCTCCCCTCGGATTCCTCCCCCTCGCTCTCCATTTCCTCCCCCTCCTGCGCCTCTGCTCCTGAGCTCCTGACAGTTGACTTCACAGACACCAGGTGTTTCATTGCTGACTTGTCCCTAACTCCCACTCCTGGTGGGTGACAGTTCCTTGAGCTTCTTTCTTCTCCCGTCTTCTCTGGGCAAGGTCTAGATTTTCACAGGGCGTTTCCCACCTGCTTTTACTTTATTATTTCTACTTTTTCCATTTTGAAGCTTCCAAGGTGGCACAGTGTCCTGATCCCCTGGCCGACAGTGCGCCAAGACAAAGCTCCACACCCAGAAGGCAATCTACACGGCAGAGCTCCAAGTGTGGAAGCCAGTCCACGTAAGCCAAGTCCAAAGATCAGGAAACGCAGCCCAAGTAAGACACAATAGTAGTTCAGCACTGTCTCGAAGCAGAAATCCATGAAGGTCCAAGAAGAATCCCTAGGCAAGGTGCCTCAACATGGGCTCTGCTGCCTTCTTATACTGTGTCTGCTGTTTTCAATATCTGAGCTTGATGAGGCATGGAACCCTCACCTGCTCTCAGCTTTTCCCAGCTGAGAAATTCCTTGTCCCCTTCCCCACCTGGCCAGCTAGTGAATGAGGCTGCAAGCCCTGGCCTGCCTCTGCTTCCTGGACTGTCCCACCCATTGTCCCCTGTGCCTTAGGACCTGCCATGTTCGTGGGGATGGGCGCCTCTCTTGCTTTGGCTTCCTGTGCTCTAGTCCCTGCCCCCCTTATCCTCTGTCACCCTGTGAGTATTGTCTCCCCCAACCTCTCCTTCCCCAACCCCAGCTTGCTCCTGTGTGACCCACTCCTAGCTGCACCCCCAACAGCATCCTCTCCCTCCTCCCCCAAATACTGCCAGTTCATGACACACAGGCACTGAGTTGCACCCAACATTGGAGGGGAGGGGCCTAATGCCACATGTGTGACACGCATCACATGCATGTGATGTCACGCATGTTGCACCTCTCTTGATGTGATATTTGTGTGCCAGGCCACACTGGTCCACACGGCATCTCAACACTAATGTACTAATACTAATGTGCTGAGACTGCAATGCAGAGAAAGAGGGCCAGAAATGAAGAAGAAGAAGAAGAAGAAGAAGAAGAAGAAGAAGAAGAAGAAGAAGAAGAAGAAGAAGAGTAGTAGTAGTAGTTTGGATTTGATATCCCACTTTATCACTACCCTAAGGAGTCTCAAGAAGGGACACGGGTGGCGCTGTGGGTTAAACCACAGAGCCTAGCACTTGGGAAGAATGGCAGATGAAGGTGATGGATTACATGGAACTGGCGGAAATGACTGGCAGAATCCGAGACCAGGGAGAAGAGTCGGTAGAAGAAGACTGGAAGAAATTTAAAGTCTATCTACAGAAACATTGTAAAATTAAGGAATGTTAGAAGGATGCTGGAATGAAGCTATGTGGTTTTAGCAGTAATGTTATAAAGGATTAAGTAAAAATGGATTGTTAACAGGTCAGAATGTAAAGTTACAATATATTAAGATAAATTAGTAAGATAAAAACAAAGAAGGAAAGGATTTGCTGAAACAACTAATGAACTAGATTACAAAAAAGGGAGGTGTGGGGAGGTCAAGGAAACAAGCAAATGATAGATAAGATATGGAAAGATGGATTTGTTTTTAATTGTTTTTTGTTTTTTAATTTTTTCTGTATTTTGTATTTTCTGTATTTTCTTTTTCTTTCTTTTTTATTCTTGTAACTTTTGGAAACACCAATAAATATTATTTAAAAAAAATAAATAAACCACAGAGCCTAGTACTTGCCGATCAGAAGGTTGGCGGTTTGAATCCCCGTGACGGGGTGAGCTCCCGTTGCTCCTGCCAACCTAGTAGTTCGAAAGCATGTAAACAGCATTTCCGTGCACTGCTCTGGTTCGCCAGAAGCGGCTTAGTCCTGCTAGCCACATGACCCGGAATCTGTATGCCGGCTCCCTTGGCCAATAAAGCGAGATGAGCGCCGCAACCCCAGAGTCGGTCACGACTGGACCTAATGGTCAGGGGTCCCTTTACCTTTACCATTAAGGAGTCTCAAAGCGGCTAACATTCTCCTTTCTCTTCCTCCCCCACAACAAACATTCTGTGAGGTGAGTGGGGCTGAGAGACTTCAGAGAAGTGTGACTAGCCCAAGGTCACCCAGCAGCTGCATGTGGAGGAGCGGGGACGCGAACCCGATTCACCAGATTACGAGTCTACCGCTCTTAACCACTACACCACACTGGCTCTGGATAGGAAAGGAACTGAATAGAAAAAGAACAAGGTCAACAGGAGGTTTGTGTGTGCTTGTATGACTGAAAGCCATTAAGTGCCAGGTGAGCAGCCCTGGGGACAGCATTTCATAAATGGAGCACTACAGGTATTCACAGTCACAACCCATCTAATCTAAGAAGGCAGGGAGTGGCAGTAGGACCACTTCTTCCTCTTCCTCTTCCTCTTCCTCTTCCTCTTCCTCTTCCTCTTCCTCTTCTTCACCTTTTACAAATATTTTAACAAGAAAAGCAAAACCTTTGCAAATCTAATTTACCTCCCCCTCCCCTGCTTTTTGTGGTTATTTATTTATCTTTTTTTATTACTGAATATCCAGTTCAAATATATTTACTAATTTCCCCTTAATTTCCCTTTAATTCTCTCTTACTGCACATGTTTATCAGTCCTGCTAATACTTGGATTTGTTTGCAATGTATCTTCAAATAGTCAGTAAAGTTTCCCCTTTCCATTTTAAAAAGTCTCTCTACTTGATTCCTTATTCTTCTGGTCAGTTTTGCCATTTCTGTGTATTCTATTAATTTTAATGGACAGTCTTCCGTTGTCAGAACTGTTTCTTCCTTCCATCTTTGGGCATAAATTATTTCAGCAGCTGTGGTAGCATACATAAACTCCCCCCCCCCAATTCGGTAGATACTTCTCCACCAATTATTCCTAAAAGAAAAGCAGTTGGTTTTTTCGCAAAAAGGCTCTGAAGCTTATTAGGTGACATTGAACCTGTTGCCAGCTTTGGAACACATACAATAAGCCCATATACACCAACCTGAACTCCCAGCAGAAGGGGTGGGATACAAAGGATATTAGATAAGAGAGCAGAATAGGAGAAGACTTTTAAAGTGGCTATTGGTGATCTTTAGGGGAGAGACTGAAAAGGGTACAGGAGCTGAGGTACACAGAGAGGAGAAATGAAAGGACAAGGATCTCTGATTAATTTGATGGGGAAAGTGGCAGGAAGCCAGCATTCAGATTTATGGGCAGCGCAGATGTGATCATAGTAATGATGAGGTGTTTTCTTTTTTTATGCACGGCATTCTTTCCTTGGACCTCGTGCATGCAAAATGAGATGGGCTCAGGCACTGAACTATGAACGCGCAGATCCAAGTCACATATTTAGGCAGTTACTCTTGTTCCATCCATACTGTAACATTTGCCCACTTCCCTGATGGTTGAGTTATTCCAGAGTGGGGAGGGGAGAGAGTGTCATTTTAGAGAGTGAAACTTAATTTTTGAAAATTAGTTCAGTGAGGGGTTGTGGTTGTGAGGAATTCAAATCTGCTTTTTTGTGATTGGACAACATTTAGTTTGGTAAGTACGTTGGTGCAGAAGCTGCTTGGTTTTATTTACAAGCATGCAAGCAGAATGTAAGCAGAGACGCACGTGCTCCTACCATGCAGCAGATCTGCTACTCCACTCACACGCCGCTTCCAGCTCATCTCTCTCCACCACTATTTGGGTGCTCTGGTCATAGTTAGCACCAGCATGTAGGCTGCGTTGCTGCTCCCCCAATGCCTATGCATCAAACGCAAGTACAGTGGAACCTCGTGTTACGTACTGGCCTCCTTGCAAATGCTGCGGGTTATGAGCTCCACTAACTTGGAAGTAGATGCCCTTTGTTGCGAACTTTGCCCCAGGATGCGAGCAGAAGTCGCGCGCTGGCAGGGCAGCAGCAGCAGGAGGCTCCATTAGCAAAAACATGCCTCATGTTACGAGTGGTTTCGGCTTAAGAATGGACCTCTGGAATGAATTAAGTTCATAAGCGGAGGTACCACTGTATCAGAAAGGAAAGAGCACCCTTGGTGTACCCTTGTGATCTAGAACCCTGATTACTCAGGGTTCCAGACTGTGTGGAAACCTGCTTGTGATAAGACTCTTCTCACCCATCTGTGTTGCCAAGGGGAAGTTCTACCCAGCTTCCCACTTGTATATTGGTGTTAACAGTTCATATCTGAATAAGACCTTGGTCTCTGTTACTAGCGACAAACAAGCATGTGTACAGGCACATAAAAAGGTAAAGGACCCCTGATAGTTAAGTCCAGTTGTGAACGACTCTGGGGTTGCGGCACTCATCTCGCTTTACTGGCCGAGGAAGCCAACGTTTGTCCGCAGACAGTTTTTCCAGGTCATGTGGCCAGCATGACGAAGCTGCTTCTGGTGAAACCAAAGCAGCGCATGGAAACGCTGTTTACGTTCCCGCCAGAGTGGTGCCTATTTATCTACTTGCACTTTGATGTGCTTTTGAACTGCTAGGTGGGCAGGAGCTGGGACCGAGCAACGGGAGCTCACCCCGTCATGGTGATTTGAACCGCCGACCTTCTGATCAGCAAGCCCTATGCTCAGTGGTTTAGACCACAGTGCCACCCACGTCCCTATGTACAGGCACATACATGCACACAAATATCCAGATGGAGCCATCCCTACCATTACGTGGAGTGAGGTGGTTGCCAGAGGTAGCTGATTTTGAATGTCATCAAAGGACAACAGCCTGCCAGTTACTTAATTTGTCACAAGTGGCACTGTTAGGTAATTTTAGATTCTGAATTTGAGAGTCTCCTGTGTTCCTGCTCTTTACATGGTAATGCATATTTCAAAATGTGGATCACAAATTACCCTTATGCTGAATGAGCTGCAGGGCCTGACAGTTTACTGGTCTTGACCTGCAATAAACAGCTTGAGACCCAGGTTTGTGAGAGACCTCCTTCACCTGTACAGGCCATCAAGGTTACAGGCATCTTCTGGGGAGCCTCTGTTGACTGTCCGACATTGCACAAATCCTCATCTGGCCACATTGGGGAGGAGGACCTCGTTGCTAGAGGCACCTTCCCTGCAAAACGATCTAGCAGAGATCAGAAAGGTGCCCAGGCTGAACAGCTTCTGCTGGAAGTTAAATACACTCTTGTTTACCCAGGTGCAGAGTAAATATAATGACTAGATGTGGTTGATTAGATTGCATTGTACTGTTTCAAATGTAAACTACTTGGGTTAGTTAGTCACAGAACTGAATAGCTGTGTATGTGTGTCTCCCAGAAAAGTCACCTGCTTTGTCCCATTTGTTTAGTACCAAACTGACAGTGTGGTCCGGAGTTGTGTTTAAGTTGCATACCTGCACTCATTCATTCTGGGCCTTTTACTAAAGAAGGGTGGCCAATCACTGTAACACCATGTGAATTGTTCTGAATTCTGGGAGTTCATTCTATCCATTCTTAAGGAAACCATCCCTGAGTGCTCACTGGAAGGACAGATCCTGAAGCTGAGACTCCAATACTTTGGCCACCTTATGAGAAGACTCCCTGGAAAAGACCCTGATGCTGGGAAAGATGGAGGTTAGAAGGAGAAGGGGGCGACAGAGGACAAGATGGTTGGACATTGTTCTCGAAGCTACCAGCATGAGTTTGACCAAACTGCGAGAGGCAGCGGAAGACAGAAGTGCCTGGCGTGCTCTGGTCCATGGGGCCACAAAGAGTCGGACACGACTAAACGACTAAACAACAACAACAACTGGGAGTTTGGGTACACACATAGAAACCTTGTCCCAGGCTATTTGAATAAATGGGCTGAACAATGGATGTGAAACACTCCTTCGGGTACACAGGACCGAGGCCATTTAGGGCTTTAAAGGTCAGCACCAGCACTTTGAATTGTGCACAGAAACATACTGGGAGCCAGTGTAGGTGTTTCAGGACCCATGGTCCCAGCGGCAGCTTCCAGTCACCAGTCTAGCTGATCAATCATTCTTCATTGCCTCATAGCTCCCTGAATTGACACAAACATGTGCTGGGGTTCCCAGACTCACCCATACTTTTATTTCTGTTTACCCCAAAACTAATTATATAACACTCCCATCTGAACAATAGGTCCTTCATCAATAGGAGAATTGGGGGGGGGTGTACTTGGCTGCTGCAGGGACGTTAGCCAAAGGGGTGTGCCCCCCCTCCATGATGAATGAAGACAAACAACATTTCACCTGCCAAGAGGGGAGGAGATGATGGGTATTTGATGTTCATGGCAGGATGCAGCCGCTGTGTTCTGTTCCCAGGCATCGTTTTCTTAGTATGCACTGCGCCAGAATTTGCCTGAATTGAAAAATCGAGGGGTGGATTGATGTCCAAGGAGAAACGTAAAGAAAATATCAGCATTCTCAGGAGAATTTGAAGATTTGTGGAAGTGCAATAAAAATGAATTTTTTTAAAAAATCCAAACAGTAAGGGGGTAGCAACCTCCTTCTTCCCCCTAAAACAAAAATATTCAGTAGCAATGGAACCTAAGTGTCTGTTTATTAAGGAAGATAGAAACATAAGGCGCTTGCTCCAGCTACATGCAGCTTCTATTACATTTCTGTTATTGTATACAGTATGCTGGAAGACATAGGGACGCAGGTGGCGCTGTGGGTTAAAGCCTCAGCGCCTAGGACTTGCCGATCGAAAGGTCGGCGGTTCGAATCCCTGCGGCGGGGTGCGCTCCCGCTGCTCGGTCCCAGCGCCTGCCAACCTAGCAGTTCGAAAGCACCTCCGGGTGCAAGTAGATAAATAGGGACCGCTTACCGGCGGGAAGGTAAACGGCGTTTCCGTGTGCGGCTCTGGCTCGCCAGAGCAGCGATGTCACGCTGGCCACGTGACCCGGAAGTGTCTCCGGACAGCGCTTGCCCCTGGCCTCTTAAGTGAGATGGGCGCACAACCCCAGAGTCTGTCAAGACTGGCCCATACGGACAGGGGTACCTTTACCTTTACCTTTATGCTGGAAGAGGACATGGCTGGTGCTCTGCACAGGACAACCCACAATTAAGGATGATGATACACTGCAACATTTCATTGTGGTTCCCACCTGCTTTGCACAAGTACCAAACTGAAAGCCCTGCCTGGACTAGGGTTTAGGGAGCATGCCTAAGTCAGTAGATTCACAACTAATTGAATAGCCATTCAGTTCTCCTGGGAAAAGCTGCCTTCTCTAGGCAGGGCTTTGAAGAAAGGAACGAGAAGTCAGTGTTTTCATTCAACAGAACCTTTTGAAATCCTTTGATCAAACTAGCTCAAGTGCTGCTGTTCTGGGATGTTAGAGGCTGAAGCAGAATTGAGTTGAATTAGAACAGCTGTTTTAAAGTTCAGAAGTTTTCATCTACTTATAATTAATGTTTCCCTTAAATAAACAAAAGCTTTTCTAAATTACCCTCCGCCCTCTAATAGTTGCCTTGTCATAAGAGCTAGAATTAAGTCGCCTGCCCACTGAGCATTTTTTGAGCCATGATCATGGCAATGGGGAACTCAAAATATCCACCCTGGGCCCAGAGGAATCTGGGGTGGGAAGGTCAGATGTAGGGATGGGCAAATATGTAGGCCTTGGCTTCTAGCTTCTCATTTTTCCAATCACACATCCAGTTCTCCACATTTCCACATCAGTTTGCAAATTATTTATTAATTTTGAAAAGTCCTCATGAAATGCACCAGCATTTTGTTGCAAATATCTTTAAAGCCCTTTGCAGCCTAGGACCCTCGTACCTACGGGACCGCCTGTCCTGGTATGCCCTGCGGAGGACCTTAAGGTCCATAAATAGCAATACTCTAGAGGTCCCGGGCCCTAAGGAACTCAGATTAGCCCCAACCAGGGCCAGGGCCTTTTCAACACTGGGTCCAGCCTGGTGGAATGCTCTGTATCTCATGAGACCAGGGCCCTGCGGGATCTGATTTCTTTCCACAGGGCCTGTAAGGCAGAGTTGTTCCATCTGGCCTTTGGCTTAGAATCAGCCTGATCCCTTCCCCCTCTTTCCCTTTCCTTCTGTGTTGGAACCCCTATTTGGGGACTTCCCTGGCTTTTTTCTGGCCCACGTAGGACCTGTCTGGACAGTTAGCCTTGGTGAAGATTTGATGTTTTCTCCCCCAAAACAGTTTTTGATCTGGGCTTCCACTGAAATGAGGCTGCATTTTAAGTTGTACTTTAATCCTGTTTTTAAGTTGTATTTTAATCAATTGTTTTTATACTTGATGTTAGCCACCCTGAGCCTGGTCTTGGCCGGGGAGGGCGGGGTATAAATAAAATTAAATAAATAAATAAATAAATAAATAAATAAATAAATCTCCCAATATACAGGCTTGCTTAGATTTGCTTTTATGTTGTTTTAATTCTATTATAGTTTAATTACTTTTAAAGTATTATCTTTCTCTCTCTCTTTTAGCCTTCTGTGTTTCACCTGTTTTGTTTCAATTTTTGTATGCCATCTTGAGTCCTGTTTCTGGGAAGAAAGGTGGAATATGAATATAATATCAATATAAAAATAAGTTAATATTATGATTTAGCAAAATGGCTATATCGCATGCCTTCCAATCATGCCTTGATATTTTCTCCCACCTGTGCAGCAACCCTGGCAAAATCCCTTCCAGCAGCTTTATAAAAGGTAAAGGTAAAGGTACCCCTGCCCGTACGGGCCAGTCTTGACAGACTCTGGGGTTGTGCGCCCATCTCACTTAAGAGGCCAGGGGCCAGCGCTGTCCGGAGACACTTCCGGGTCACGTGGCCAGCGTGACATCGCTGCTCTGGCAAGCCAGAGCCGCACACGGAAACGCCGTTTACCTTCCCGCTGGTAAGCGGTCCCTATTTATCTACTTGCACCCGGAGGTGCTTTCGAACTGCTAGGTTGGCAGGCGCTGGGACCGAGCAGCGGGAGCGCACCCCGCCGCAGGGATTCGAACCGCCGACCTTTCGATCGGCAAGTCCTAGGCGCTGAGGCTTTAACCCACAGCGCCACCTGCGTCCCTAGCAGCTTTATACCTCTGCCTAATTTACCTATCTCAATTCTATGATTCAGGCACTATCTGAGAAAGTCTCCAGCAGGAAAAGCCATGCCTTCCAGCACGCTGTTTTAGTTTGGAGCTCGGATCACATGCAAAGTCACAGGATGCTTCTGAGTCTCCAATTCTTGTCCTGCCAGTCACAAGTTCCGGAAAGCTTTCCAGGGAAACAGTTGCGGTATATTCTTCCAAACATGCGCTAACCCGCTTCTCGCTTCCTCAACAATCGGTGTCATTCTGCTGGGGGTTTTGGTTCAGCATGTGATTCCTTCAGAGGACAACTGGGAAACAGAAGAGTTCCTGGCTGGCTTTGCAAGGCACCGCAAACACATGACCGGCTTTCCTTCCTGAAGGACTCAGGGTGGATTTGCAGTTTGCACTGACCTTTCTTCATTTTGAAGTAGGTTTTTCACCGTGATCATGAGCGCTCTTTGATGCTTTCCCCCTTTTTGTTAATGGAGCACATACAAACTTGTCAGAGTCAGCTATATATAACAAAAATGACATCACGTCTGGAATTCCGACACAAAAGGAATAGAGATCAGATTGTTTCTTAATATAATGTCCTCTTAATTTTTGATAACTTAACCTCTCATAATGACCATTTGTTCCCTCTTTGTGATCCCCCAATGCTGCTCAGCTGACTGGAGAACAGCTGAGGGGGTTGAAAAGGAGGCTGAACTGCAGGAAAAAATGTTAATCCTCACCTAGAGCTGCACACCTTCTTTCCCTGGTTGGCTGATCAGTGGGAAAGGAATGTTGTGGGTCACGTATAATTAGGTAGTAGTTATTTATTTTCTCACCTTTTCCTCCACGGAGCTCATGGTTCACCCTTCCACCTTTAATCCCCACAACAACCCTGTGAGGTAGTGCAGTGGCAGAGGAAGGGGGGGTGCGGTAGGTGCGGTCCGTCCAGGGTGCCACCACTGAAGGGGGTGTCAAAATGCCGGGCGGCACTCACCACGAGGCCTGCAGTGCGCCCGAGTCACGCCTCTCTCCTGGGAGAGACATGGTGGCTTGGGCACGTGCAGGCTCCATGCTCCCCAAACCGTCCGCCCACTGCCTCCCCCCCAGCTGTAGGGTGGCTGAGTGGGAGGAGGCCGGCAGACTCCAGAGGCCCCATGGTGTGACCCGCCCCTGGGCGTGCTGCCCTGGGCACCCAAGTGGCTTCCTCCACCACTGGGTAGGTGAGGCTGACAAAGGCAGTGACTGGCCCAAGGTCACCCAGTGAGCTTCATGGCCAGGTGAGGATTCAAACCCTGTTCTCCCACTACACCCACTCCCTGGTTCAACACTCTAACCACTACACCACCCTGGCTCTCTCTGGTTCAGAAGCAGAACGGGGTAGTGGTGTGTGGATTTCAAACTTCTCAACTAAATAATAATAATAATAATAATAATAATAATAATAATAATAATTTATTATTTATACCCTGCCCATTTGGCTGAGTTTCCCCAGCCACTCTAGGAGGCTCCCAATCAATTGTTAAAAACAGTACAGCATTAAATATTAAAAACTTCCCTAAACAGGGCTGCCTTCAGATGTCTTTTAAAGATAGGATAGCTGAAGGGAGGGTGTTGTACAGGGTGGGTGCCACTACCAAGAAGGCCCTCGGGTACAGCGTGTATGGCGGGTAGTGTGTTCCTTAGAGACACTGATCAAACAATGTGCATATTGCCCAGAAAATGTAGCAAATGATGTCAAGATATGTACAGTTCTCAAAGCCTGTTGGGGATTATGCTTAATGACAAG
Organism: Podarcis cretensis; assembly: GCF_951804945.1. Lineage (NCBI taxonomy): Eukaryota > Metazoa > Chordata > Lepidosauria > Squamata > Lacertidae > Podarcis > Podarcis cretensis. The sequence continues at coordinate 20,647,746 of NC_137175.1, forward strand.
GAAATGCACAAATTATGTTGATATATTCACATTTCCAAGAGCTTCTTTGTGATTATGTCCATTGACCAAGAAATGTGCACAATTCCCTCCTCATTGGTGGTTTTCTGCACATTCTCCACGAGGACTGGGGAATGTGCACAATGCCTGGGTGTTATGCACATTAACTAATCAATCTGCATCCCCCTTAACACTCTGATGAGGAATGATAGCATAGAGGGCCTTGACAACTGCAGTAAAACTAGAGGACAGATGCCTATGCTGAGTTCTCTCGCTCTTGGCACTGACTTCAGTAAAGAATACTTTCTTTGCACTTGGTAGCAGGTTTCCCCTTGATGTGTGGATTGGTTCCAATGTACTTTTGCTAATGGCACTGCTTTACAGGAAAGCAGGGAAGCCAAGATGAATCAAAACACTCAGATACACTTAATGTTCCATCATTAAGTTCGGTCCTTCCCCTTGACCAAGTGCAGCTAATGTGCTCAACCCATAGCCCTTGTTGAGCATATGGGGCACCACCCTGGAAGGAGTGAACATACTTTATTAATCTCTCCTCCTCCATAGTAACTCTTGTATGTTTGATTCCATTTTTATATGTCCCAATGTTGTGAGTTATCCCTAAAATCCAGCTTTTGGTATAAAAATGTTGGGATCAGCATCTTGGAAAACCATGGCAAGTCTGAGTAAACGATATTCTGTGTAGGTGGGCATAAATCCACCTTTATAAGTCACCATTAAAATATCGGTCCAGGGTGGTGTAGTGGTTAGAGCATGGGTTGGCAAACTAAGGCCCAGGGGCCGGATCTGGCCCAATTGCCATCTGGATCCGGCCTGCGGACGGTCCGGGAATCACTACGTAGATCTAATTCTGATCGTTTGGGCTGCGCCATCCCCCCCCCTTCCCTCTCACACACCGTGATGGCGCCACCTCCCTCCCTCCCCTTGGCTTCTCCCCGCCCTGTGGATGAAGGGGACTGGGCTTTGATTGGTGCCAGCAGCAGTCGCGTGATTGCTCAAGTGGCCGCCATTTCAAGCAGCCCCTCTCTGGAGCCCTTTTACACATCGCTCATTGTCCCTCCGCTGCCCCCACCAGCCACTACCGCTCACAAGACACAGGAGCCATGGTTAGCTGAGTGCCCTTCTTGAGTGACCCCCATTTAAAGCAGCCCCTCTCCAGAGCTCTTTTGCGTGCTGCTCATCGTCCCGCCACCCTCCGGCCCCCCAGAAGGTCGGAGGGACAGTGGACTGGCCCCCTGCTGAATTTTTTTGCTGACCCCTGGGTTAGAGTGTTGGACTAGGACCTGGGAGACCAGAGTTCAAATCCCCACTCAGCCACTGGAGCTCACTAGATGACCTTGGGCCAGGCACAGTTTCTCAGCCTAACCTACCTCACAGGGTTGTTGTGAGGATAACATGGGGAGGAAGAGAACCATATATGCCACCTTGAGCTTCTTGAAGAAAAGGTAGGATCTAAATGGAAACAAACAAACAAACGTCTCAGGATCAGAACCTGTGAGCTACCCCAAGTTAGAAAGGGATCCAACTCTCTCTCATCGAAAGCAGCATGTTTGATGCTCCAAGCTAAATGTTCGGAAATGGTTTTGAATGTGATTAAAAACACCTATTTTTGCTTAAGTCAAGAACAGAGGCCAGGCGTGAGTTGAGCATGTTAGCCCTCCACCCCAACATCATACCTGTCACCATTCATGGTTCTTTCTATACTTTTCAATGCATTTCCCAAACTGCAAAAGTCACCTTTTTAAAGGCAGATTGGTTGTGCTAGGGAGACAGGGGGTTCATCCGTACTGTCAGTTAATGTGGATAGTGAACTTCCGGTACCTCCTCCATTAATTCCCCATTGCTCATGTGATGTTCCCCTCCAAATCACAGCCTCCTCACACTTTCCCCTCCTGATTTTCTCACACTGGGGATACTCTGAAAAGGAGAGGGTGTGAGAAAATCCAGACTGAGAGTGGGGGGAGGCCATGATTTGGAGGCGAAGGTCATCTGGACAATTGAGAATCAATGGGGGTACAGGAAGCTTGCTATCCACATAAAACAACATTATGGATGAGCCCAAAGTCTTTCGTCCCATTCTAATTGTGCAAGCATAATTTCCTCAGCATGCGCTTGAGTCTGGAGGCACTGCAGATACTGTTAACTGTTGAAGGACAACTTCCAGGCCCCTTCTCTCCTGTCTGATGGCTTTTTATCTTTAAACCAGATGTGGACTTCTAGAAGGATCTTCAAAAAGAAGATGTCCTCTGACAAGTCTTACACACAGAGGATGGTCCACTGCAAAGAAGGATTCATGCCACCTAATTTTAGAAACCTGATTTTCCAGCACACGTGTTCCTGTGCACACACATGCACCCAACATGTTACATGGAAAGATCCCCTGAAGAACCCCTATAGGGACTGAAAGAGGAAGAGGTGAAGGAAAAAGAGAAAGAAAATTGTGAACTAGAGGCTGGGACAGAATACCTGAGGCTGCAGATTTGCTGGTTGGAACAGTGCACTCTTTGCTTTTCTCTACGTGTAGATTTGTCAATAAACCAAATCCTACAAAAATGCCAGAGGTTTCTTCCACAAAGAGAGCCCAACTTTGGCACAGCTGCTTCTGGAACTTTTCACCACCTGGAGAGCCTGCAGCAACACTATTCAGCCTTGTCAACGTTGGAGCTCTTCTACCCCTTCCCAACATTAGTTAAGTCTGTTTCTCACTTGCCAGACAATCACCCTTTATCTTAATGAGACTCTAATAAAGGCTGGGGGTGAGTGGGGAGAGAAATACCCACCAAGTGCAAATCCACTAAGCTTCAGATTAAACTATGCACAATAGTAAACAGGACCTGAGCTATTCATTTACCTGTGTTAACATTACGGAAGTGCCACTGTCCACATTCTTTCCTCCTGTATCAACAGCCACACAGCTTTTCATCAAGGCTATTTACCTGATGTGGATAGGGGTGGCGGTTTTGTATGCAAAAGGATCTCCAGCAAACAGGTATATCCGGACTGCCTCCGAGAGGCCAAGGAGAGATTGAAATGCTGTTGAGACAGATCTGAAAAATATTCTGTCGGTTTTCCCTGTTGCACAGGTTGTTATCTGCACAGGATTAACAAAAAGAGGCTGAGTTCAGCTTGTCTCACAGGTGAATGACCTCGGATAGCTGCTGAGGGAAGTCTTTTGCTTCTGTCAAAGGAAGAGACCGTTCCATTCTTGGGAGACATTTTGATATATGTCTCCCCGCTGCTCCGAGGCAGCCCGGGGGCAAAGGAAGTAAGTTCAGAGAGAAGAGGGAGCCATAGTTCAAGGAAAGAACACATAGGACTCAGGTTCAGTTGCCAGGATTTCCAGCAAACAGGTTTCAGGAAGGAGGGGAGGCCCCCCAGCTCAGATGCCTTGGTGGAGGGACACTGCTATATTCCTGAGTCAGTGTGGTGTAGTGGTTAAGAGCGGTAGACTCGTAATCTGGTGAATCGGGTTCGCGTCCCCGCTCCTCCACATGCAGCTGCTGGGTGACCTTGGGCTAGTCACACTTCTCTGAAGTCTCTCAGCCCCACTCACCTCACAGAGTGTTTGTTGTGGGGGAGGAAGGGAAAGAAGAATGTTAGCCGCTTTGAGACTCCTCAGGTAGTGATAAAGCAGGATATCAAATCCAAACTCCTCCTCCTCCTCCTCCTCCTCCTCCTCCTCCTCCTCCTCCTCCTCCGCTGCTGCTGCTGCTTCTTCTTCTTCTTCTTCTTCTTCTTCTTCTTCTTCTTCTAGACCAACCTTCCCTAACCTGAAGCCTTCCATCCAACACAGAGGGGGGGGGGTCCTCATTGCTTGTGCATGATGTCACATGTGTGATGTTACATGTGTTAGGAGGAGGCTGTGAGGCCCTCAATATTTTTTTGAGGAGGGGGCTCAGTCCTGTCCCCACATATTTGGGGGGTGGGTAGGCTGCGTTGTCCTCAGCTCCATAGAGTTGGTGCCTATGCCCCCTTCTGTTGCTGGACTACAACTCCCATCAAACCTGATTATTGGCCCTGCCGGCTGAGGCTGATGAGAGCTGGCGTGCAGCAGGCTAAGGAAGGCTAAGCTATGCAGATGAACAGCATGGCTTTGTAGAAGTCAGGTTCAGCCAGTGCAGTACAGTTGGGATGGAGATGGAAACTTTGACCTTCCAGATGCTGTTGGACTCCAACTTCCATTAACCTCAGTAAGCACAGTTAGTGATTAGGGATTATGGGATAATCATAATCATAATAATTTATACCCCGCCCATCTGGCTGGGTTTCCCCAGCCACTCTGGGCGGCTTCCAACAAAAGATTTAAAAATACATTAAAACATCAGTCATTAAAAACTTCCAAGAGATCTGGACAAGATGTGGCAGGAATGCTATTCAACAGAACAGGGTTATACTAAGAACGCTGCTCTGAGTTACTGCAGAGCGGGCTTCTGCAATATTTGGAACTTTGGCGAGAAACTCTTCCACAGCCTGGAGCGATCCACTGGGTATATTAAGGATAAGACAATCTCTTGCTCCTGAATTGTATAGGGCCTTATATGTTAATGTCAAAGATTGACAGCTAGTGCAAACACCCTAAGCAGGGTCCTATATGCTGGGAGTAGTTTGCACCCAAAGGCACCCACTAGCTGCAACCTCTGGACCAGCCTCAAAGATAGCCCCACATACAGTTCATTACAGTAATTCAGCCATGGGGTTACCAATGCACGGTCAAGGTATCCCGATCCAGGAATGGCCATAGCTGTGTTGCCAAGCAAAGTTTCATTTACATTCTTTGCTCAACAGAAACTGTCTTTCCTAAGCCAGCCATTTGGGAAATGGATGGCAAAACAGTGGCTTTCTTGGGTTTGTAAATCCACTGCCCCATTTGAGACACACACTGACCTGTGGCTGGTTTACTGCAGGTTCTTGAGTGCCTCTCCTGTAAACTAATCTACTCAGCTCCAGCCCTCTCACTTTGATTGAATTAAGCATTTAATCCAGTTATCCATGTGATCACCGAGAGAAGCATCACACTACAGCTAAAGCATGATACAGCTTTTTCAATACCTATGTCTCAATAGCCACAATCCTCTTTTTGTTAGCCAGGATATCTCCACCAGAGATTGTGTGCTTCTAGTCACAGAGCTGGCTGACTCTGCTAGTTATGCAGAATTCAGGTAAATATTGTCTAATAATGCACAGCACTGAAGCAGTCCATGTATTCTCAGCCCTGCCTGGCGATGCTGTGCCAATGAGCTACAGTATTTGAGATAAGATGCCTACGTCTACCTAGTTTGATCAAATACCGTATTTTTCGCTCTATAAGATACACTTTCCCCCCTCCAAAAATTAAGGGGAAATGTGTATGCATCTTATGGAGCGAATGCAGGCTCCTTGGCTTCAGCGATAGCAACGCGAAGCCTCCGAAGCACAGAGGGAGGGCTCCCTCTGCGCTCCGGAGGCTTCGCGTTGCTTTCGCTGAAGCCTGGAGAGCGAGAGGAGTCGGTGCGCACTGACCCCTCTCGCTCCCCAGGCTTCAGGGATAGCTGCCTGAAGCCGGAGGCTTTGGGTTGCTTCGCTGAAGCCAGGAGAGCAAGAGGGATCGTTGTGCACCAATCCCTTTCACTCTCCTGGCTTTGCTTGAGAGGCGCTGCACAGCTTTCCCTCTCTGCGCAGCACCCCTTCAGTGAAGTGGCAGGAGAAATGGAAGGGGCTCCATTTCTCCTGCTGCCTCGCTGAAGGGGCACTGAGCAGAGAGGGGGAGATTTTTTTCCTCTTGTTCTCCCCCTCTAAAACAAGGTGCGTCCTATGGTCGGGTGTGTCCTATAGAGTGAAAAATATGGTATGTCTTTGTCACTCATTATTTTTTTTAGAACAGGGGTAGAGTGGGGAGCCTGTGGCTGTCCCCACATTGTTGGACTGCAGCTGTGATCATCCTGCAGCACTGAACATACTGGCTGGGGTCAATGGGAGCTGGAACGCAGTGATATCTGAAGGGCCACAGGTTCCCCAACCCTGTTTCTGAAGTTGCTTCCGAGTAACAGAGTAAATCTAAATTATGGAAAATATGCAAACATTTCCATACTTGTATAATTTATTCTGATTCAAGGGAGAGTTCATGAGTTTTGCAGAGCCTTGAAAGGCATGTGCCCTTTCTACTTGAAATCGTGTTGAGCTCCACTGTGACTCTGGAGAATAGCAAAATAAAATAAAATAAAATAAAATAAATTCATTTTCCCCACATTCGGAAGCATACCTTGTAGGGCACTAAGGGCTAGAAACCTGCTTTTGAAAAAAGACAAATGAACCCAAGGCCTTGGGCCCTGGCATAAGAAAAACTTTATTCCCCTGCCCACACTACAAATCTGCACAAATGCTAGTGAGTATATTGCTATTGAGTGTGGTAGAGTGTAGGTATTCAGTTTGGTATTCTCAGTAGCAGAGCACATTCTTTTCATTCCAAAGTACCTGGGCTCAACTTCTGACATTATAATAATATATAATATAATAATAATTTATTATTAATACCCCACCCATCTGGCTGAGTTTCCCCACCTACTCTGGACTGCTCCCAGTCGAGTGTTAAAAAGAATACAGCATTAAATATTAAAACTTCCCTAAACAGGGCTGCCTTCAGATGTCTTTTAAAGATAGGATAGCTGCTTATTTCCTTCACATCTGAAGGGAGGGCATTCCACAGGGCTGGCACCACTACCGAGAAGGCCCTCTGCCTGGTTCCCTGTAACCTCACTTCTTCCAATGAGGGAACCGCCAGAAGGCCCTCGGCGCTGGATCTCAGTGTCCGGGCTGAACGATGGGGATGGAGATGCTCCTTGTTCCCCTCTTCTGTCAGCCATCATGCAGTGAGTTTAATTAGCTATTCTTTAATTGTAGACAATAGAGTGTGCATGCACACGAAAGCTCACACCAATAAGTAACTTAATTGGTCTCTAAGGTGCTACTGGAAGTAATTTTTTTATTTTTATTTATTTTATTTTGTTTTGACTATGGCAGACCAACACGGCTACCTACTTGTAAATAGAAAGCTGTTTATCAATTTACCTGTCTCTACTGAGTGCTGGGCAGAGAGCAGAAACTATTGGGGCACAGCTAGATATAAGATAGAATCTGGGTGTGATGCGCAAAGTGATTGGGGAATCTCAATTTTGGGTTCTCTCACTTTCTCTTTTCCCCAATCTTCAGTTATCCAAATCTCCACATCAGTGCACGATTTATTTATTTTCACAGTGTTCATGCCAATTCACCAACATTTTAGTGCTAATTTGTTTCGGAACAGAATCAGAGATTTGGAAGGGGCCAGAAGGGTCATCTAGTCCAACCCTCTGCAATGCAGAAATCCTGCCCACAGCTATCCCTGGTTGGGCTTAAACCACCAATCTTCTGGTTAACAGCCAGACACAATGACCCACTGCACCACCTGAAGGGGAAGAAATGTCTCAGGATATAAGTCAAATTCAGAGCAACAGAAGACAGGAAATAGCACATGCAACCTCTAGATATGGCCTCTCTCTGTATTTAAATGATGCAAATAGCTCCACCTGTTAAAATGTCAAAGCTGTTACTGGACATGCATAGTATCAGTATGGTTTTTCCAGCAGCAGCAAAATGCTTTTTTTTAGAGAGAGAGATGCATGTTTACCAGTCTCTCATATATAGAATAAGCAAACAAACCTCTTTCATAAAAGAGGACCTCTCCAACTTCTGTGTTGCTGACACTAGCACTACTCCTAGCAACCAACTATTCTGATCACTACAATACTTGTTTGCACCAAAAGAGGAGGCAAACACGGCATGTTGTTTATTAAGTGTTACTGTAATGAAAACACGTTGCACGGTTGGGTGATCTTCCATCAAACTTTGTTTAGTAGCAGAAAAGGAGAACTATTTCCTCAACCTTATGAATACCACCAGAGCCACTCCTTTTGTACAGAGACTAATCTGGAAACAAAGCTCTAAGATGAATGACGTGTTATTAGTGTAAATAAGGTAAGTCCACCTTTAAAGGGTGGAGTCTTAATTTCCCCCCATCCCTAGATGTGGTTGAGTTGGGTGGGTGTTCCATATTGTGTGTCAGGAGGCTGTGCCTTGGCAAGAAAGAAGGTGAAAAGGGACACAATGTCTCCTGAGACTGATGGATGCCAGCTCAGTATAAGACAGCCTCCTATGTTTCTAAATAAAACCAGGGCACAGGTATACCTCTAATGACTGTGTGGCCTGTGGAAGACATTTTGGCAGACGCCATGTAGGTGCACCTGCGCCAAAGACACTCTCTTCTAAATAGCAAAGCAGCCCTGTGCCTTTTTGTGTATCATCTCCCAAAGCATTATACCAAGTCAGACTGTTGGTCCATCTAGCTCTGTATTGCTGTGATGCTAGCTCAAGAATTGTCTTGGCCAGGGGCAAACAACAACAACAAACCAAGCAGTGTCAAGTTCTTTTGGATCCCAATTAAATGGAGGGCAACAGACCATCAACAAGCAGGAGGAAGCTTTATTAACTTAAAAATATGCAAAGAAACAGCAACAGGTGCCAACATAGACTTATAATACAAAGCAATGATAGGCAAAGATATACCGGTAGTTATGAGGCAAAGCATCTTGTGGAATCAGCTGCTGGAGATCCCGGTAGCAGCCAACAGTTCCCCACATAGAGTAGTTAGATGGTGCCAGGCGCTCTCGGAAAGCCCATGGCTGAAATCTCGTAAAGCTTCTGGAATTATATACAGTTCTGTGAGGCTTCATGCCAGCTTTCCTCCTTCCATTGTCCTGTGAGTCTGCAAAAGTTCATGTTGTCAGCTCTGAGGACGAGCCAAAGTTTGGGCATCTGCCAGTTCATGGCTAGTTCATTTATATTTTTATACCTGTTTTCCTTGACTGACAGCCAGAGGACATATTTAACCAAAATTCACAGTTTACAAACAGAAATTAACTAAGAAAGCAGGAGCACCCCCTGCTGGCCATTCCCTGGCAATACAATTGTCCACACTGGCTGGCAGAGAGTCTCTCCCAGGCCTATTTGGAGACGCTGGGGACCGAACCTGAGAACAGATGCTCTAACACTGAGCTGCAGCTTTCCCCCAAACAACCCGGACATTGCCTTCTACAATCTTTGCAGCCCTTGCTTCTTCCACCTGTTCCATTCAACACCCATGAGGCATACCTGCTCTCCATAGCAGATGAACAAGTGTAGTAGATATCAGAAGCAGGGAGAGTACCGAGGAGCTATGGCTGGCTGTATTGTCTCCTGCTGAATCTGGCAATAGGGTCAGGGTCTGGCTTCTAAGATATTTCCAGGGTTGCAGCCGTCAAAGTTAACAACAACAACAACAACAACAACATATTATTTATACCCTGCCCATCTGGCTGGGTTTCCCCAGTCACTCTGGGTGGCTCCCAACAAAATATTAAAAACATAATACAGCATTAAATATTTAAAAATTTCCCTAAACAGGGCTGCTTTCAGATGTCTTTTAATGTCTTATTTCCTTGACATTTAATGGGAGGGCGTTCCACAGGGCAGGGTCCACTACGGAGAAGGTCCTCTGCCTGGTTCCCTGTAGCCTCACTTCTTGCAGTAAGGGAAGCACCAGAAGGCCCTCGGCACTAGACCTCAGTATCCGGGTTGAACGATGGGGCTGGAGACGCTCCTTCAGGTATACAGGACTAGGGCCGTTTAGAGCAGGCATAGGCAAACTCGGCCCTCCAGATGTTTTTTGGCCTACAACTCCCATGATCCCTAGCTAACAGGACCAGTGGTCAGGGATGATTGGAATTGTGGTCTCAAAACATATGGAGTGCCGAGTTTGCCAATGCCTGGTTTAGGGCTTTAAAGGTTAGCACCAGCACTTTGAATTGTGCTCAGGAATGTACTGAGGGCCAATGTAGGTTTCTCAGGACCGGTGTTATATGGTATTGGCCACTCCCAGTCACCAGTCTAGCTGCTGCATTCTGGATTAATTGCAGTTTCCAAGTCACCTTCAAAGGTAGCCCCACACAGAGCGCACATAGCCAAGAGCTGTGTAATAGCCTGCTGATTACAACATCCAGCACGCTCTGGCATGCTCCAGCACATGGCTAGATCAATCAAGGCATACAAAGTCTGTGTTGCATGATGCTCAAGACAGGTGGGTACCACACCCATAAGCTAGGGATGGGTGTACTCTGCACCTCAAAGATGCTGGCAGAACATTCTTGAGCAATTAGAGAGACCTCTGTTCAATGCTCAGGCATGGAGTTCAGGAGGGTTGGACATACAATCTACTGTGAATCAGATAGTTTGCAATATCAGATATGTGTAAATAGTTTGCCAGTCAGCACAAGCCATTGGGCTCCAGAAAATCCATACTAGTTTTCTGGTTTGCTGCTTAAGGAGTGGTGATGTCACTGACCTTTGCCTGTAGAATAAGGTGCCACTCCCAATTCTGTGATTTTCTGGCCTGTGAACATTGTGCTTTTATGAGGGTCACAGGCCCAAAGGACAGGCCCTGAGAGGGAGCCAATCATAACAGAAGAAAAGGGAAAACAAATAAGAAGAGAGGCAAAACAAATAAAGTAATACAAGCAGATCTAGTGTATGTGGTCTTAGGTGTCGTCGTGAACAAATATGAAGGTGTTTCACAGGAATCTGTTGAGGTAATGCATGTGAAGTACTCTGAAAGGATTCTTCACACTCTCTTGCACGCAGTCTTTTTTAAAAGTCAGATTTTGAAAAGCAGATCGGCTTCTTTAGCTTAAACACAGAGTAAACGCACCACCTGCTGGTAAGTTTGAGCTATGAAAATCTGGAAAAAGTCAGTAAACTGGACTTCGTAACATAGGGATTTGGCTGAAGCAACCGCAGTTCCTGTTTTCCTTATCGTGAAGCCATGACCATCTGAGTACTTTTAAGATGAGCATTTAGCACAACCACACAAACCATTGATTGTGTGAGGGTGGCATGAAGGTTTGCAATCTGTGCTCATGAAACTGGAGACAGCTGATATATTTCCTGGCCAACCTTTTGTGCAGCAACACAACAAGCATACATTCAGCAGGTGCACCCCTTGGCTCAGCGCCCTAATCCAGCGCTGAATGCAAGTATCACAAGAACATCAAGGCAACTCCAGTTGCCTCCTTCCAGAGGAAACCAAACCTGCATCTCTGGAACTGTTCACTGTTCAGAGAAGTGAGTAGTGCAGAGCGTTACTTTGGGAAAGGATATTCAGTAGACCAGTTGATGCATGCATTCACCACTAGATAGAGCAAGAAGATGGATATACAAAACTCATGAAACACAGAATGTAACATCAATCAATCAGAAAGAGGATGAGGGGAGGGGAACAGAGTCCAGAAATATCTCAAGTCAGGCAGGCAAGAACAGCAAACTTTTTCCAATGTCCTTAAAAAAAAGAAGAAGAGCAAAGTAACCTCACTTGAACTCAAGAAATTGCACATTGAAACAAACAGAGTACTTGTACGCCTCCTTCCATTTAACACTCCAGCCTAAATGGGAATTCTGTTTACTTTAATACCACTGAAAGGTCCATGTGCTGAGTCTCAGTCTTCTAACAGGTGAAAATGCAATATGTGACAGCAAAGTGTGTTGCCATTCCAGGGCCAGGAAAATGCAAAGTGCAATGATATCACATGATTACACTTACTCGAGATTGTGGGCAGAGAAACTGTTTTCAGCAGCCAGCTATGCATCTGTTGTAATATATAGTTCTGCCCTGAAAACATTCACTACCTTCATCAAAACAATATCCTCAGCTGAACCCGGACAAGGTGGGTCATGTCAGTTTCAAACAACAGGATCAAATGTGGGAAGTGGCACTTCGGCTACCTCAGTGCAGCACAGAAAACTGGGCTTTTTAACATTAAAAATGTTGATCTAGTGACATAGGACGTTGCCTGAGTCAGACCCATTGGTGCATATAGCTCAGTATCATACACAGTACTTGACCGGCAGCCGCTCTCCAATGTTTTCAGACAGGGAGTCCTTTCCACACCTCCCCTGGGTATGCCAGGGATTCAGGACCAGTGCAGTCACTGTTCTCCAGGGTGGGAGTGGAGACAGAGAGAATAATAAAAATATATTGGAAGATCTCTGAAAATTGTATTCTGAGACACCCCCCCCCCCCCAATCTCTGAGCAGTGTGAGATTCCAGGGGTTCCGGGCGCCTACCCTGGGTTCATGCTTCCTTCGAGAATGAGGCACAGTGGAGAACGTGGTGTCTTAGCAGGTCAAGATGGACTTGCTAAGATGTATAAGACTGAATCGGATAAGTGCTGGAGATGCAATGAGGTCGAGGGCACGTTCTTCCATATGTGGTGGACTTGTAAAAGAGTAAAAGAGTATTGGGAACTAATTTATAATGAATTGAAAAAAATGTTTAAAAGCACCTTCCCCCCCCCAAAAAAAAAACCAGAGTCCTTTTTGTTGGGGATAATTCAGATGGAAATTCCCAGGTGTCAGATAAGGTTATTTATGTACGCCACTATGGTGGCCCATGTTTTGTTAGCCCCAAAATGGAAAACAAGCGAGGTCCCAACCAAAGAAGAATGTCAACTTAAACCAGGTGTCGACAAGGTTTACCTCGCCTGGGCTGGTTTACTCCAGTGGAGATCCCTATGTGGGCCGGATTGCACACATGCGCCCGCAATTTCTGGCATCTGCGCAGACACAATTTTCAGTGTCTGTGCATGCGCAGATGTGATTTCCAGCGCCGTGGAAGCGAGTCCCCATGCACTGTGCTGGTTTAGCGCAGTGTGTGGGGACTCACTGAGCAGGTAGCTTGGTTCATGGGTGGCTCGTGGGCCAGTTAAACAACCCCCATGGGCTGCTTGTGGCTCATAGGCCTTAGGTTGCCGACCTCTGACTTAAACTGTTGGAATATCCACAGCTTGAGGATCTAACTTACAGAATACGAGAACAAGAAGAACACTCATTTAAAGAAAATGTTTATTGAATATATAGGGGATAATTGTGTACACTTGAAAACATTGGCAGCATTAAGATAAATTCAACAGTGTAAATAAGTTTTGATGGAAGTAACAATGGAATACTGAATGGTTTAGTTTATATAAAATATGCGGGGATTTATGCTGTGCAAAATGAACCATGGAAAGAGAAGAAGGGAAGTCATTGATATTTTAAGGTTGTCTAAATGAATATTCTAAATTCTAAAACAGAAAATGTAATAAAAATTATATATATAAAAAAGAGAGAATGTGGTGTCTTTATGGTTTCTTTACACAGATATACAACCTGATCCTACGATGGAGGGGTTCACAGCATCATCACCCCAAGAGGTACCGTACTTGTTTCCCTCAAAGCCGCAGCCTTGGAGTCAAGCAGACATCAAACATCGCTCTGCCTCTCTTCTTCCAGTTTGTTGCTTTATGTTTCACCCACTTCACTGCCAAATCTGCCCTAAACTGGCTTTGTCTGTCAAGGGCCCACCCATTTGCCATCTTACGACAAGCCCCTTAATCACCCCATCACCTCACCAGGAAGCTATCTTGGCTAATCCGAGAATTAGAAAGCTTGATTAGCTTTTAACACATGCTGGCTCCAGGGAGTAGATGGTGTCTGGCATACAGTTTAACAATCCCAAATGCACAACACATGCAACAGTAAATTATAAGCAGCAACCGTTTGAGACAACTGCACACACAAACCCAACAACAGATTTTCATCTAAGCTACTACTGCTGAACATCGCACTGAGCTTTGGTTAGCAAAACTCAAAGATTTGCTTTGAGCCCTCCCAGTAAGAACTGATACAGAGTTGATTGAGTTGATACCCTGACACACACATTCATATCAGTAAATGCACTAGAACAAATATTTATAGGCATCGAAAATGAAGATACATTCAATATGCAGTTAAATACAGAGGGGAAGCACATTCTTTGGGTGGTTATCCTGAAATTTCCCATTCAAAAAATTAATGAACAGAGACCATTTTCCTAAAATGTGTCATTTTGTAAGTTATACTGACCTATTGAGTAACAGGTCAGTTTTGTTAGCTTTTTAAATAAATCATTCTGCATCCATTGATTTCCACTGTTGAGCAATACACACTTTTAGTCCAACAGCCTGCAATGCAGGAATCTTTTGCCCTATGTGGGGCTCGAACCCACAACTCTGAGATCTCATGATCTTCCAACTGAGTCATGATTCCAGCAAGCCTGCTGGGTGCAGAGTCTACCTTGCCAGAACATTCCACCCAGAACACGGAAGCCTGTCCCCACCCATCAGCTGGAATCACCCAGAGACACCAGTGGTTTGACAAGTGGTTTGGACAGAAATGGATTTGTAGGCCAAGACTGGCTTGTAGGATTTGTAGGCCAAGACTTGCCAAGACCAGAAGTTCCCCATCCCCGGTTATTGTCTCTTCTCTCCTGATCTGGCCCTGTTAAGGCAGCAAGTGCACAACTGGCTTTAACCAAGGTCAAAAGCAAACTCCGTCTTCAGCCTACCTCTCTCAGGCTCTTAAAGGGCCAGGCCTTTGGCTTGACAGCGAGCACAGCTCCTAGACTCCACAGCCACATGGCTGGTGCACTCCATGCAGCACTGAACCTGTGAGATGCTGTGGAAGACACCTAGGAGGGTCCTGGCTGTGGCTCTACAGACCCAGTTGCTTTGGGAGGTTGTTCCACAGACTCCTGTTTGACAGCCTCACAGCCAGTGGCCTACCTGTCTCAAGCAGCAGGCCCAGAGCTCTGAACCTGGCTTGGCCCACTAGCTGGTAACACACTGTGGCCTTGAGCCCTGCATCCCAATCACTGCTGGACTCCAGGATCACGACATCATCCCACTGCATGTCTGAACCACAGTCCAATTACTGCTGATGAAATGGCAAGCTCATACTCTCCAACATTTCACTGTTGAAAATAGGGACGTCCCTCCCGTTGCTCGGTCCCTGCTCCTGCCAACCTAGCAGTCTGAAAGCACGTCAAAGTGCAAGTAGATAAATAGGTACCGCACCGGCAGGAAGGTAAACGGCGTTTCCGTGCACTGCTCTGGTTCGCCAGAAGCAGCTTAGGCATGCTGGCCACATGAGCCAGAAGCTGTACGCCGGCTCCCTCGGCCAATAAAGCGAGATGAGTGCCGCAACCCCAGAGTCAGCCACGACTGGACCTAATGGTCAGGGGCCCCTTTACCTTTACCGTTATTCCATAATGATGTTTTTACTATTTATACCCCACACATCTTCCTGAGTTGCCCTGAGCAGCTTCCAACACATATAAAAACATAATAAAACATTAAACATTAAAAAAAACCCTTCCCTATACAGGATTGCCTTCAGACAGCTTTGGGGGGGGGGGTCAGATAAATCCATACCCTCCAACACTTGCCCTTTGCTACTGGGAGGCCCGCATGCCATATTGAGTGTGCTTGCGGCTGATGCTGTGAACAGATCGCCTGCGATGAAAGTTCTCTTATCAAGAGAGATAACAATAATATTTAGTTCCAACAAAGCAGCCTTATTTAGATGGATTCCAAGGTCAACCCACACAGTTGCGAGTTTCCTGGTGCCTGGAGCCCATATTTTCTCCTACGTAATAGCTGGAATACCTCTGATCCTCCCCCACAGCAAACAGTTTGGGAGGGGAGTCCAGACCATAAACTATTGACGACATAAGGTTGCCGACAGCCAAGAGGGTCACATAAATCTCCCTGGCTGGAAAGTGGGAGAGGACTAAAAAGTTTCCACTGCAAAAGATTATTTAAAGCCCATTTGCTTTTCTCTTAGCAGACCTCTAGTCCTCAAATGTTTTCCCATCCTACTTCTTGCAGTTGCCCTGAAGCTTACTTGAAGGCGATGCTGCCGGCTATCAGGAAAGAAACGAGCTGAATTAGATTAGCCTGAAGGCAACAGAATCCCAACAGAAGCCTAGAGATGAACTCGAAGCGAAAAAGCATAGGGCTGCCTGTCTATCAGAGGTAGTGCCAGATGCTGGAGGACAATAGCTTTTCTGTACTGGTTGTGGGCTCTCAGTCATTATGCAGTTGGTCAGTGTAGAAGGCAGTGGCGGAGAAAGAGGGTGCAGTGAGGGTGGTGTGCCCCGGGTGTCATCCTGCCTGTGTGACTTCCAAGCCTCCCCTGACTCCTGAGATGTCAAAATGAAGCAGGAAGCCCAGGGGATGGGGGAGGGGAGCTGTGCCGCTTTGCTGGTGTCATCCCTGAGGGGGGTGTCATCCCTCGGGGTGGGTGTGTGGCATTCGGCACACTGCCTGCCCACATGACTCCCGAGCCTCCCCCGACTCCTGAGGATGTCAAAACACCCCATACTCCACCATGCCCCTATGGGCGCCACCCTGCCCCTATGGGCACCAAGCACCCCATCCAGATGGGCGCTGAGCACCCTGTCCTGTCCCAATGGGTGCCAAGTACCCCATCCTGTCCTTATGGATGTGCCCTGCCCCTTATGGGTGGTTCTCCCCACCCCTGGCCACGCCACCCCAAGTGCCCGAGAGGCTTCCTCCGCTGCGGGTAGAAGGCAGGATGCTGAACCCTCAGTGTGGTCCATCAGGGTAATTGTGAGAATGCCTGATTATCATTTTCCAAAGCAACTACTCTATTCTGAACTTAAAAATGGCAAGCGTAATGCTAGGGGTCAACAAAAGAGGTTTAAAGACTGTCTCAAGGCAAGTCTTTAAAAAGTGTAGTATAAACACAGACAACTGGGAAACACTGGCCTGCGAGCGCTCCAGTTGGAGAACAGCCTTTACCAAAGGTGTCATGGGCTTTGAAGATGCTCAAACTCAGGATGAAGGGGAGAAACGTGCTAAGAGGAAGGCCCGTTTGGCAAACCCTCACCATGATTAAATCCTGCCCAGAAACCTATGTTCCTACTATGGAAGGACGTGTGGATCCAGAATTGGCCTCAACAGTCACTTATGGACTCACTGTGAAAACCACGTTTATGGAAGACAATCTGACTCGGCTACGAGTGATCGCCAAGGAAGAAGTTCTTTCTATGTTATATGAATAGAAGCTGTGTATAATTTTGGATATTGGACTGCTTCCTCTTTCTAAGTGAGTGGAATGGAGGCACCCTCACCATGGACTAGGGCATGTGTCCGTTTAAGAAATGCTTGACAAACAGACCAATCAAGTATTTGCAGTTCCCCTATTGTGATAGCCTGTGTGGGTTTTCTAGCTCGATCTCACTGAACAGGGCTGCCCCCTATCTCTTATTAGAATTTATATCCCACCCATCCTTCCCAGGGAGCCCACAGCAGCAAACAGATACACAATTTAAAAGCAAAAGCAAAACAAAATCTAAAGGTAGTTACAGTTAAAAAACATTCTCCTACCCAATGATTGCCAGGAACAGTAATGCCAAATGCTTGGGTAAACAGGAATGCTTTCAAATTCCTCCTGAAAATTGATAATGATACTGACAGGTGCACCTCACAAAGGAGGACACATCACAACCAGGGGGCCATCACTGAAAAGGCCCTGCCATGGGTTAGTGCCAACCAAGCAGACCCCGGTGGCAGCTCCACCAGCTAGTCCTTCCCTCAACATATTGGAAACATCTAATGTCTCTGCAGTTGCGGTATGTTTGTTTCCAATATGGATGATGGCTAGCTCAAAGGCATAGCATATTTGGGACTCAGATCACTGCTGTGGTCCAGGTCCAGTGAAACCTTTGTAGAGTCAAAGCTCAGTAACCTACTGATCATCACTAGTTAGTCCTCAGTTTTTTTGAGAGACAATAAAAACATCTAACCCTCCCTCCTCGCCATGGCACACACTCAGCACCATTAAAAGGCTATGCACTCCAATTTTTGCAGCTTGTAACTAACTGCTAATAAACCATAACCACTTAGTGAAATTTATGGCACTTTCTTGGCAAGCGGCAGAAGGGATGTACATTGGAGGTCATGTACTTAATGCCAGCAGTGCTGGGTGGAGGAACCACATTATACTTTTTGTTGTATTCACTTGGCATTGGGCAGATTTATGAGCCCCAGAAAGACTGACATTACATGAGAGCAGACAGTAACTGTCAAATATCGTCAGTAATAGTCATAAATATATTTAAAGACATTAAAAGAAAAAAGAAAAAAGCCTCTTGATGTCTTTCCCAAACTCCTACCGAATACATTCATCTATGGAAAGAGTCCTATATTTTCTTTCTTTCTTTCTTTCTTTCTTTCTTTCTTTCTTTCTTTCTTTCTTCCCAATGAATAGATAGCTGGAGTGGTATTCAGGATCTTGTTGGGGGCTAACTTACAGCTCAGCAACTGTGAAAGGGGAGCAATAGTGACTCACTCACCTTACCTTTTGCCAATAAACAGCACTACATTAAAATTTCACAGCTAAATTGTTGTGTGATATGTTTTCTTCTAGGCTGGATCTTAAGAATCTTGCTGAGTTGTATACCGTCCTAAACCAGGATGCTGATGCTGGGGAATTTTCTTCCTCCAAATTCAGCTGGGCGGCAGTGATTTATGATTGCAGATACACACACACAACCCAAAGTAGTAAACAGATGTGACCTAACCCCTTTAAACTTCAGTAGCTTGTAAGCAGGCTCCTATTTTTAAACCAGTAAAGAAAGCACAAGTTGAGTCTAAATGAAACATTTGCAATGTATTCAATTACATTGTAAGCGGAGGTGGGGACAGTTTGAAAGCCTCTTTAAAAAATAAGCAAACAGATGAGCAAACTGTCATTCCAGGAAAGAGGGAGGGAATATTGTCTTAACAAACAATAAAGAATGACTTTACATACACTTAAATATGTTTCTATTTAAAAAGAATTACTGGCCATGTCACAACATAGTGAAATTATAATAGATGCTCCCCTAGCCTTTGACATCTGAGATGTACATTTTCAGGACTCACCTGGCATTTTGTAATTGCATTGTAAGTGTTTGAAACTGTTTTTAGTATCATATTTTAAGTTGCTGAAACCCACCCTGTGACCTTAGGATGAAGGGCAGGTAATAAATTAAAAAGTATTAATAGCACCAATGTTTATTAATTTGTGAATTGCTTTTCATATGTAAGTCCCAAGACATGTCTGTCCCAAGATGTACAGACATATCATTAAGAAAAGTACAAAAACAACAAAGTGTAGATTGAACAACAACACAAAATGAAACCTAAGGCAGAAAGACCTTTTAATCTACTTGTCCAAACAAAAATGTCTTCAGGTTTTCTTTGGGAAGTACAGGAGATGGGGACCTGTCACATCTTGACAGGAATACTTTTCTACACAACAGGGGAGCCACACTGAAAGGCTTGCTCTGAGATACTGTGGAGCATGCTTCTGATATTGTGTGAATATTACAAAGAAAAATTCCTGCCAAATGCAGTGATCTCCTAGATAATTCAGTTTCTAAAGGAACCATCTTGGGGCAATTTGGAGAAAGACCTTTTCCATGGTGGCACCTAGTTTGTGGGAAAGTCTCGCTGCTGAGATAGGACAGGTCCTTAACTTAATTGTCATGAACTGGTAGGACAACGGGGAGGATGAACAGGTTCCTGGTGAGGGGGGAAGCTGGGACTCAGACACACCATGGCAAGCAGGAGATGAGGAAGGAAGTTCTCGCAGGGTGATGGAGGATGGTGAGGGGATGGGGGGGTCATTACAAAGGAACCAGAGCAGCAGGACTCATCACCAGAGCCAGAGGAGCCCCAGTCTCCACAAAACAGCAGGCTCTAAGGCAGTCTTTCTCAACCTGTGGGTCCCCAGCTGTTTTGGGACTACAACTCCCATCACCCCTAGCTAGCAAGGCCAGAGCTCAGGGATGATGGGAGTTGTAGTCCAACAACATCTGGGGACCCACAGATTGAGAACCACTGCTCTAAGGTGTATGGGTACTTTAGGAGGCTGAGGCAGGCAAGGGCCCACAGCCCAGCTCTCTAGCTGGCCAGGTGGGGCTCACTAGCTCTGGGAGGAGGTGTGTGATTTCTCAGCTGGAGTAGGCTTGGAACATGTGAAGGTCACATGTCTCATCAAACCCAGATGCTGCAATCAGCATGCAAAGTAAACAGTGGTACCTCAGGTTACGAACTTAATTCGTTCCAGAGGTACATTCTTAACCCAAAACCATTCTTAACCTGAGGCGAGCTTTCACTAATGGGGCTTCCCGCTGCCGCTGTGTGGCTGGCAAGCGATTTCTGTTCTCATCCTGGGGCAAAGTTCTCAACCCGAGGTACTACTTCCAGATTAGCGGAGTTTGTAACCCAAAGCGTTTGTAACTTGAGGTACCACTGTAAAAGGGAAGAAGAGCTGCGATTGTTCAACTGCCATGTTGATGGACCTTCACTTGGATGTTCTTAGACATCTATAGGACTGTGCTTCAGGTGTGACTCTGGACTCTATCCTGATTGCTGGAACTCAAACTTGGACTGCATTTCTTAACCTTTGGACTTTGTGTGGATTGACCCTCAGATTTTGACCTTGGCATACTGCCTTGTTGCCAGGTAGGCAAGGAGTTCAGGACATTAATATGTTTTTGCTGTCTATTAAAAACATATCTATTCACTCAGGCACTTTTTGAAGACTCCCTGGAAAAGACCCTGATGCTGGGAAAAATTGAGGGCACTAGGAGAAGGGGACGACAGAGGATGAGATGGTTGGAGCGTGTTCTCGAAGCTACCAGCATGAGTTTGACCAAACTGCGGGAGGCAGTGGAAGACAGGAGTGTCTGGCGTGCTCTGGTCCATGGGGTCATGAAGAGTCGGACATGACTAAACAACAACAACAACAACACCTTCTTGTAACAATTTTTCAACTTACTGTAATTAAGCAGTGCATTTTATTTCCCTTTAGTTTTATTGCATGGTTTTTGTTAAGGCCATTCACAGCCTACACTGCTGATAGGGGATACATTTGTATCAGGCCCCAAGATGGCATGGGCCCTGGACCCTAAACTTTCATTTTAAGAAAAGTAAGTCAATGGGACATCTGTAAAGAAAGTTAAAAAGCAAAATGTGGACACATTCTAAGGTTTATTAGAGGCAGATGCAGAGAAGCGGCTGTTGCTAAAGGTGCTCGCAATCACTTAATTACTGTTGCTAAGCAATCACAGGAAGAAATGTTGAAAACCCCACCTGGGACATGGAAGGGGGATTTCTCGAGCAATGGGGGAGAATCTCGCTGTGATTATTGTTAGCATGACACTGGACGGAGAAGGAGAACCTGACAATGAACTGGGGTATGTTTGTTTAAACTCTTTCCTCCAAGTCCACATTCTTTTATGTACTCCCCAGGTGTGGTGTCTGTATAATATAAACCACAATTGGCTGGCTTGGGTATGTTTTACTTCGAGATAAATGAGGCTTCCTTCCTACTGGGTGAAAAAATGTGATATTGCAAAACCTACAACTACAAATTTTCCTTATCCCCCACACAGCTGCCATCATCACTAGGCTGTTATTTATTAATATACAGCAATTATTTTTAAAAATGCAAAATGAATTGGCACATAGCTTTTTTTAAAAAAATAAATTTTTATTAAGGTTTTAAAGATTACAGGAAAAAAAGAAAATAATAACAATCAATGAAAAAAAGAAGAAACATATATTTAAAAAAAATCATCAAAAGCCAGAAAACAGAAGAAAAAAGATAGAAAAACAAATCAGACCTGTACATCACTTGCTTACATTCACTTATTTCCTTGACCTCCTCACACCTCCCATTTTTGTATTCTAATTCCATTTGTTTTTTCAGCAAATATTTCCAACCTTATTTTTATCTTAATAATTAGTCTTAATATAATATAATTTTACATTCTCTCTTTCACCAACTCATTTTTACTTAATCCTTTATGTCATTTCTACTAAAACCACATAATTTCCTTTTCCCAACATCTTTCTAACAATCCTTAATTTTGCAATATTTTTGAAGATAAACTTTAATTTTTTTCCAATCTTCTTCCATCGACTCTTCTCCTTGGTCCCGGATTCTGCCAGTCATCTCAGCCAATTCCATGTACTCCATCACCTTCATCTGCCATTCTTCCTAGGTGGGTAGATCTTGTGTCTTCCTGAATTGGCACATAGCTTGTTATGGCCGCAGGCAATTTTAATTCTGTAAGGGGGTGCTGAAGTCCCCAGTATTCTTTGGGGGCACCCATGTATTTTAAATGTATGGTATGGGTGTGATCAATAGTTGTTAGTCACAGTTAACAAATCAAATTATGTCCTGAGAGCTTAGGTTCATTTAGATTATTTTTCTCTTATGTTTATTTGCATTAGACAAATGTACACCAAAGTCCCTAAGCAAGTGATATCCAAGACAAAAGGAAGGTTGGCAAACATGACCTATCATGGTCTGAGCAAGGTTAGGAAATGGCCCCTGTTCACTCCCAAGCAAGCAGGACAATTTCTACAATTGCAGTTCTTATTAGTTTACTTACAGCAAAATCAGACAGTGGCTGCATTTGAATGCTGCACTAAACCATGGTGTCAGGGGTTCAGGGAGAGAGGCGCAGAGGAGGGAGGAGACCGAGAGTGAGGGAGAAGGATTCCAGCCTGACGAGGAAGAGGACGACAATGACCCGAGATGGTCCATGAGTCCGTCCAGTGAATCGGAGGATTCCCAAAAGGGAGCCCCCCTGGTCAAGCCAAGGGGAGCCCAAGGGGGAAGCAGTCAGGAGCAGGGGAACGTAGGGGGAACCGCCAGTGGGAGTTGGAGATCGAGACCTGCTTCTCCACCGGAACGGAGTGAAGAGGGTGGAGTTACCAGTGTGTCGGGAGGAACAGAACAAGGAGCAGAGGGGGGAAGGAGATCGGGGCAAGACGTCCTGCCGGAAGGGGCGGAAAGCAGTACCGGGAGCAGTGTGGCTGTTGAAAGGAAGGTCAGGAGCAACGTACGCGCGCCAAGTTCAAATGTGGAGGCGCGCGGAAGTGGGGAGAGCTCTGGGGAGGAGCCTGGTGCTAAAGCACGAAGGAGGGGGCAGCAGGCAGGAGAAGACTCAGCCTCTGGGGAGTCCCGGAAAGAGGGAACACAGGGGGGCAGGAAGACCCTGCGGAAAAGGAAGGAGAGGAAAAGGTGGAGCAGCACAAGCCTCTTAAATTGGTGCAGGGGAGGGACGGACTCAGAGGGGACTTCTAACATCTAAGGGTGACAGATGTGGAGCCACGGAGTTTGGATGTAATGACGACAATGATCTTCAATAAAACCTTTTGTATATAACTTGGACTGGACTTTGGTCTCTTGTGAGCTGGGACCCAGGGTGGCTCTGACAGTAAGTCCCCTCCAAAGAACGCAAAAATTTTTTTTTTTGCAAAGCTCACGAACGGTGACAGCCATGAGTGCGGAGGAGCAGTTGACAGCTCTGCGAACTACAGTTTCCGAACTCACTGCTGCAGTCCTTGCGTCTCAGAAGAAGCATGACGAAATGGAGAAGCGCTGCCAGGACCTGCAAACCAGGTGGGAACGTGCAAGCAGGGAAGGGTTCCCAGGGTCCAGATCAGAAGGGATTGGACTTGGACGGAGGGGGGGCAGGCTAGTCACCCACTTCGATGGGAACCTGAAGCACTACCCCAGTTTCAGAGCAGACGTTTTGTATGCATTGCACTTGCTTCGTCATGACTTTAAAGATGAGGAGGAGAAAGTGGGGTTTATTGTTTCTCACTTGCATGGGCCGGCCAGAGACTGGTTGCGCAATTTGTGGCGTGAAGATGGCCCTGCCCGCCGCGATGCAGATGAATTCATTAAAGCAATGGATGCCTGCTTCCAGTCAACTGTAGATGTGGATCTTGCACGCAGGGAAATTTTTGGATTGCGGCAAGGCAAAGCCACTGTGCGTCAGTACCATTCCAGATTTTTTGCTTTACTGACTGCGCTAAGCTGGGAGAAGGATTGTGCACCTGTGAGGGATTTGTTCTGGGAGGGGCTCAGCGGTCTCATTAAGGATGAACTTGCCAGGGGAGACAGACCCCAGACCCTGGAGGAGCTTGTGCAGAGGGCTTTGGCGATTGGGATAAGGCACGAGGGACGTCCTTGGCACACTGAGGAAGAACGTCAGGTGCGTCCACCAGCGAGGACGTCTTCTTTCATCCCCAGGGAGTTCAGTCAGTCACATCCTTCGCCACTGGGAAGGCAGGGGGAGGAGCCCATGGAACTTGGTGGTGCTAAGGCTCAAGCAACAGCCAGAGCCCCAGCTTCCGGTGCAGTAAAGGCACAGCCTCCTAGAGGGACCAGGAAGTGTTACATTTGCGACAGTGCACAGCACATGGCGAAAGAGTGTCCCCAGAGGCTGCAGAAACACACTGCAGCTTTAGCAACTGTTGCAGCAGAAATGATGCAAGCAGAGCAACCTCAGGGAAACGACAGTGCCTGGCTGGAAGCAGAGCTGCTGGGGCTCAGCCAGGCGAATCTGTAGAGCAGTCCCCAGCGCTTTTGCAACGCACAGACCCTTTACCACCCAAGCCAGCGGTGCAGCTCACTGCAACACTTCAGTTGCCGAATGGAACCACCCTGGAAGTCCCCATCACGATTGATTCTGGGAGCAACGCAGATTTTGTGGGGACGCACTTTGTCAAGCAGCATCGCATAGCGCTTCTGCCAGCGACAACACCTCTGAACGTAGTCACGGTGGATGGCAGGAAATTGCTAGGAGGACAAGTTGTGCAACAGACGCCTCCCATGGTGATGAGGATTGGAAATCATCGAGAAGTCATCAGCTTCAATGTCACCCGCCTTTCAGACACGCCTATAGTATTAGGCATGAGTTGGCTGGAGAGACACAGTCCTGCTGTAGCGTGGTACCAACGGCAGATCACCTTTTGCTCATCGTACTGTGCTCAACATTGCATCCAGTCCAGCCAGGAGGAGGGAGCTGAGCAGCAGTTGCAACTTGGCATGGTGCAGGCAGTACCCCGCAAGTACGAGGGGTTCCTGGAGGTTTTCTGCGAGAAGGAAGCTGACCAGTTGCCGCCCCACAGGCCTTATGATTGTGCCATCGACCTGGTGCCAGGGGCGCAGTTGCCGACTGCAAAGCTGTATTCCATGTCTGAGGACGAGATGCAAGAACTCAGGGAGTTCATAGAGCACAATTTGAAGCGCGGATTCATCCGAGAATCGAAAGCGGTGGGGGGCAGTCCTGTTTTCTTTGTAAAGAAAAAGGACACGCCCCAAAAAAGACTCATTGTGGACTATCGATTCATAAACAGTAAGACCAAACCCAAGGCCTTCCCCATGCCCAAGATAGATGATCTCCTGGCAACCGTAAGGAAGGGGAAGATCTTCACCAAATTGGATCTGCGTGGAGCGTATAACCTCATACGCATCCGGGAGGGCGATGAGTGGAAGACGGCCATGTTCACGCCTCTGGGCACGTACGAATACAGAGTGATGCCATTTGGTCTCCAAAATGGATCTCGCGTCTTTCAAGCATTTATGCATCACGTGCTAGCGGGACTTCTATACAAGAAATGCGTGTGTTTCCTCGACGACATCCTGATCTTTTCGGAAACGGAGGAGGCCCATGAGAAGGACGTAAAGGAAGTCCTGCAGAGACTACGGGAGAACAAGCTCTACGCCAAGTTAGAGAAGTGCCAGTTTGATGTGACGGACGTGGATTTCCTAGGCTACAAGCTGTCCGACAAGGGGCTGGCCATGGACAGCGCCAAGGTCCGCGCGGTGTTGGACTGGAAGAGCCCTCGCAATCGGAAGGAAGTCCAAAGATTCATCGGCTTCGCCAACTTCTACCGCAAATTCATCAGAGGTTTTGCAAAGGAGACGGCAGCGATCACGGACACTCTCAGTTCCAAGAAAAAGAGGTTCGTGTGGACGGAACAGGCGGAGCGCTCTTTTCAGAAGCTTAAAAGCCTTTTCGCCTCCGAGGAGCAGCTGCTGCACGTGAACCCAGGCAAGCCCATACGAGTAGAGACCGACGCGTCAGACAGAGCGGTTGGAGCCGTACTCCTGCAAGAAGATCCACATGGAAACTGGAGACCCGGTGCCTTTTACTCCAGAAAGCTCAGCAAAGCGGAGCAAAACTACACCATATGGGACAGGGAGCTGTTAGCCATTCACGCAGCGTTCAAAGCGTGGCGACATTTCCTCATTGGAGCCAAGCACACAGTGCAGGTCCGCACGGATCACAAGAATTTAGAGTATTGGCGCACGGCGAAACTCCAGAGCCAAAGACACATGCGCTGGGCAGAGTTCTTCGCGGATTTCGACTTCAGGATAGAGTACGTCCCAGGGGACTCCAACGTTATAGCCGATGCGCTCTCCAGGAAACCGCAATATCTTGAGGAAGCGGCGCCAATAGCAGCCAGGCACATTTTTGCACCGCAGGCGTGGGCGTGCGCTGCCATCGCTGTCGACCTGGACGCAGTGCGACGCGCGTTGCAGGTAGATCAGTTTGCACAATCCAAAATAGAGGAGCTGCGTAGGGGTTCGCTGAGAGACGATGAGTTCCAGTTACGCGACGGCCTGTTAACTCACAAGGGTGCCCTCTACGTGCCGAGCGACGAGCTCCGAGCAAAGGTTCTGCAGCAGTTGCACGACGCTCCCAGTGCGGGCCATTTCGGCAGGGAGAAGACAATAGAACTGGTGGCCAGGGACTTTTGGTGGCCCCAGATGCGAGGAGAAGTAGCGGAGTACGTCGCCAGATGTGACACGTGTCAGAGGTCCAAGCCAGTACACCAGAAGCCGGCGGGCTTGCTGGAACCACTGGAAACACCACAGCAACCGTGGGAGAGGGTGGCGCTGGACTTCGTCACTGACCTGCCCAGTTCCAGAGGCAAGACGGCGGTACTGGTGGTGGTGGACTTGTTCACCAAGATGGCGCACTTCATTCCCTGCGCGAAGGTGGCGACGGCGGAACAGACCGCCAAGCTCTTCATCGACCACGTGTTCCGGGCGCATGGGCTGCCGCGGGCCATCCTGTCCGACAGGGGGCGCCAGTTTATTTCCAATTTTTGGCAGAAGCTCCTAGGTATCCTGCGCGTCAAGATCAACCTAGCGTCGGCAAGACATCCACAAACCAACGGCCAGGCCGAGAGGGTCAACGCGATCATGCAGCAGTACCTGAGATGTTATGCAAATCAGCGACCCACAGCTTGGGTGGACTACCTACCGATGGCGGAGTTTGCCTACAACAACACGAAGCATGCGTCGACGGGGGTGACGCCGTTCTTCGCGAACAATGGACGTCATCCCAGGACCTTCCCGGGGTTCGTAGCACCAAGAGAGGGGGAGCCGCAAGAGGCCGACCAGTTCGCTGCAGAACTACAAGAGGTGCACGAGGAGCTGCGGAGACATTTGGAGCTAGCCAAACAAGCATATAAGGTGCAGGCAGACAAAGGCAGAAGAGTGGGAGAGGACATCCAGGTGGGGGACTGGGTGTGGTTAGCGGCCCAGGCGATGCCAACCAAGTCGTTGGCCAAGAAGAAGCTAGGGCACAGGCAGCTAGGACCATACCAGGTGGAGGCTAAGATCAACCCCGTGGCTTTTCGACTGGCCCTCCCCGAAGGTTCCAGAGTCCACCCGGTTTTTCATAGGTCGGTGCTCACTCCCTACAAGGCCCCGCACAGGTTTCAGGAGTCTGAAACAGTACCGCAGCCACGCACAGAGTCACCTAGGAGGGAGGGATCGCCTAGGGTCGAACCACTCAACGAGGTCACAGAGATCCTGGACTCGAGATGGGGGGAAGAGGGAATAGAATACTTTCTAGTCAGAGAGGGTACACCAGTCAGTGCCAGTGGGTGGGTGCCGGACTACGCTTTAGACGAACCTCTTTTAAAGGACGAGTTCCATGCCCTTTTCCCACATAGACCCATGCCAGCCGAGTACTTCGATGACTGGCTCTTTACCCCCACATGTTCAGGCAGCACTTTCCACGGCTTTTCTTCAGCCGAGGAAAGAACGCCGAACTCAAACTCGCCCAGGGGATCGTGTTCGGGGGTGGACACAGAGCCCTCTTATTGGTGGGATGAGCAACCAGAGGAAGCCTGGCGCAAGAAATGGCTGAAGGGGCCTTGGCCGGCAGCACCAGACGAAGTAGCAATGGAAGAGGGAACTGCGAACATTTTGGGTGAAGAACCCGAATTCGAACACACGTACACCGAGCTGCCAGCAGAGGTCATGGACGTAGCCGAACTGTATCCTGCATCTACCTCCGAGGAGCTGCAGTTCCCACAACCCGCACCCGATGGGGGGGAGGGGGGAAGGGGGGGCTTCGAGGGGGGGATGGATGTCAGGGGTTCAGGGAGAGAGGCGCAGAGGAGGGAGGAGACCGAGAGTGAGGGAGAAGGATTCCAGCCTGACGAGGAAGAGGACGACAATGACCCGAGATGGTCCATGAGTCCGTCCAGTGAATCGGAGGATTCCCAAAAGGGAGCCCCCCTGGTCAAGCCAAGGGGAGCCCAAGGGGGAAGCAGTCAGGAGCAGGGGAACGTAGGGGGAACCGCCAGTGGGAGTTGGAGATCGAGACCTGCTTCTCCACCGGAACGGAGTGAAGAGGGTGGAGTTACCAGTGTGTCGGGAGGAACAGAACAAGGAGCAGAGGGGGGAAGGAGATCGGGGCAAGACGTCCTGCCGGAAGGGGCGGAAAGCAGTACCGGGAGCAGTGTGGCTGTTGAAAGGAAGGTCAGGAGCAACGTACGCGCGCCAAGTTCAAATGTGGAGGCGCGCGGAAGTGGGGAGAGCTCTGGGGAGGAGCCTGGTGCTAAAGCACGAAGGAGGGGGCAGCAGGCAGGAGAAGACTCAGCCTCTGGGGAGTCCCGGAAAGAGGGAACACAGGGGGGCAGGAAGACCCTGCGGAAAAGGAAGGAGAGGAAAAGGTGGAGCAGCACAAGCCTCTTAAATTGGTGCAGGGGAGGGACGGACTCAGAGGGGACTTCTAACATCTAAGGGTGACAGATGTGGAGCCACGGAGTTTGGATGTAATGACGACAATGATCTTCAATAAAACCTTTTGTATATAACTTGGACTGGACTTTGGTCTCTTGTGAGCTGGGACCCAGGGTGGCTCTGACACATGGTCTATCATCATTTGAATGAGCCTGCATGAGTTTGGGGCTTGTACATTCCACATCTGTCTCTTCTCTTTCTATGTGTCTGAGATCAGAAATGTTTGCTTCAATTTTTTATTTATTTTTAATTACTGTGGCTTGTGTCATCCAAATCTAACAAACTGTGGTCAGAATTAAATATGATTTCTTATCCAACTTCAAATAATGGGTTATGTAAGCAGTTGGCTCGTTTTGACAAACCACAGTTAATATTAACCACAGTTTGTGTTTCAGATATAACATTAAACTATGGCTTAAGAGCCAATGTGGAAACAAAACCGTTCAACCCCCTCATCACTTTCTGAACGCAGCCATTGTAATCATACTGCATCTATGGCAGATCTCTCTATTAAACTCTATGAATATTTCCAGATGTTTTGGGGAGGGAGTCCGATTAGATTCGCCAAAGCAACAAGGGGGGGGGGGGGAATGGAGCAATAAGAAAATGAGAAATGCACTTGTGGAAAAATGGGTTGGGAGTTCAGGAATTTTGGGCTAACTTCAGGCTCCATCTTAATGAAGGTTTTATCCTCAGCATAACCAGGCACAGATGCTAAATGTCTCTGGTGCCAGAAAAATGCAAGACCATTGAAGAGCAGTAGAAATCCAAAGTGACAATGAGTGATTGCAAGTTTTCCGTAATAGTAGTTCAATTACTTTTCCCCATGCTAGGGCTGTGAATTGAGAGATGGATAATTCCCATCTTCCACTCCTGTGCCATTTTCCCCAATTTTAAAATTTATTCCCACGCCCCCCAAGAATTTTTCTCTTGCTCTTCAACCCAAAAATGGCTCCCAGAGTGGCCAGCATATCAATGCAAACAGAACAGTTGCTTCCCTCAGGGTTACCAGTCTAAAAAGACACAACTAGATATGGGGAGGGGGTGGACCATTCAGTTTGCATTTTAATGTGGACCTTCCTAGTTTCCATTTCCCTAACCAACACACAAACTGAGACTTGTCTATCTTTCAAAATTCACACTTCTCCAAATTTTGCAGTGCAGTTCTCGAATCCCAAAAGGTGGACGACCAAAAAGCATATATTCTGGGAAAGTGCATACAAAAATGCTTAGATGAGTGAAAATAATATACAAAAATGCACTGTATTTGGGAGAATTGCGTAAGAAAATGTATTGGAAATGCACACGAAACAGCAGATGAATTTTCGGGCTGAGTTTTCTTTTTTTCCTTTTAATTGTAAACTGTCACGGACTGGGGAGTACTGTGCTTAAGACTGAGACAATGAAAAACAGAAGGAAACCAAAATTGGCAGATTCTTCCACTCCTAGACATGTCAATAAAGGAAATGGGATTGGGAAGGGAGGAAAGGATGCTCAGCAGTAAGTTATTAGTTGCAGGTGTTACTGACCAGCTGGAATGGAAAAATTCAAGGGGATGCAGAGCCCAAAGGTGCTTCGATTGTAGCTGCACCAAAGGAACGGTTCTGCACCCCCTTCCTTGTTCTGCATAATGTAGCAGCTGCTGACAGGTGTGGAAATAGAGTAGCAAAGAAAATAGTGCAGCACTATTGGGCACTGATTCTTAAAGGGCTACTCCAGCCATCCTTTCTATTGTGCATTCATGTTGATTTGTGCCCTTGGTGGTATTAGGGTGCTTCCAGTTCCTTTTTGCACCTGCAAAAATTCAGACACTCTGCTTCCTTTCCAATTAGTGCATGGCCTGTACCCATGGCACTCATCAAGCATTTTGTACATTGTGACCAATGCTTTTTCCCCCCTTAAAAATTGTTTAGGGGTACTCTCATTTTCCTACTCGTAGTGAAATACCGCCCCTCAGTGAGGCCAAATGTAGATTCACAAAATGTTTAGGGGTATGTGTACCCCCCCACGTACCACCAGAAAAAAGCACTGATTTTGACAATTTGGAGAATTGTAGAACTGTAGAGTTGGAAGGGACCCTGAAGACCGTCTTGGCCAACCCCCTGCAATGCAGGAATATGCAGCTGCCCTATACGGGGATTGAACCTGCAACCTTGGCGTTATCAACACCATGCTGTAACAAGCTGAACTGGCTTTTAATGTTTCTAAAAGCTGAAATGATAATACCCCATGAAATTAACACTGGACAAATTCAGGTTTCTCGCTTCACAAAGTTAAGCTGTCTGGACATATACATTTTCACGGGTCTGCAATTATTATCTACATTCCTGGTTTTGTAATTTTCTAGTAGTTTGTGTTGGTCAAGTGTACAAATCTGACTGAGGAAATAGCTACTTGTAAGCACTTCACACTGGCAAGTTGTGTGGGAGAAATCTTCTCTTGGGCTCTTCTCCATTTAGTCATTTCAGGTTTGTTCTCGACTGAATCATTGCAGGATCATAGACATCATGTTACTTTTTTCTATGAGTGTTGATTTTTGTCTGGCTTGAAGCAAAGCCATTCAGGAGGCAACATCTGTGCAATCCTTATGAGAGTCTTTACAAAGAGCGAAACCAAGACAGACACTATAGCAAATTGGGGAGCTCAGTTTCTCACTAGAGGAAGAATCCTCGCCACAGCCTCTTTCGTGTGACAACATGGCTTGCATAATCTGAATTAATTTTGGGGGGGAGGCACAATGTTCCATTGTTTCTGATCTTCATATGATATTTCCAATGGCTGTATAGGCTTGATATGTCTCCATTTAAGGTAAAGGTAAAGGTAAAGGTACCCCTGCCCATATGGGCCAGTCTTGACAGACTCTGGGGTTGTGCGCCCATCTCACTTAAGAGGCCAGGGGCCAGCGCTGTCCGGAGACACTTCCGGGTCACGTGGCCAGCGTGACATCGCTGCTCTGGCCAGAGCCAGAGCCGCACACGGAAACGCCGATTACCTTCCCGCTGGTAAGCGGTCCCTATTTATCTACTTGCACCCGGAAGTGCTTTCGAACTGCTAGGTTGGCAGGCGCTGGGACCGAGCAGCGGGAGCGCACCCTGCCGCAGGGATTCGAACCGCCGACCTTTCGATCAGCAAGTCCTAGGCGCTGAGGCTTTAACCCACAGCGCCACCTGTGTCCCTTATGTCTCCATTTACCAGGAGACAATTGCCCCCTGCTAACACATATACACACCTGGCTAAACTAACACCACTATTTTGCCCCTGTCTTGCCATGACACCAGGTAGGCAAATGGGTTGTCCAAGCTGTGGGAATGTTCAGGCTGACAGGAGAGGATATAATGTCTATTGATATCCTTCCTAACTTGTGCTAGCAAGTTCCTTCACTTAGCAGAGTGCGTTCTCCTTTACACAGGAGATAACTTGTTGCAAACTCGTGTGAGTTTCTTAAGACAATACGCAATTCAATCTGGCTTGTCCCAAATATTTTCCTGATAAGACCCCTTGAATCCCTCCTAAAAGAATAAAGGCACCACAGTCTTATTCATAAGTAACAAAAAGAAAGTTTACTCACGGTCAGGTAGAGCGCAGCGTGATCCCTGAAGGCAGGCTTAAGGCTTGAAGTTTCAAACATATACAAACAGGTTTACCCCATAAGGGAGATTTATCTAGTGACTAAGGCTAGCAGTCCAGCAGTTCGCAGGATGAAAGGAAGATGGAAAAGGAGAGATAGTGGCCACATGCCTTGGCTTTTTACCAGGTCTGGAAAGGTCACACCCACCCACTAGACACATGTGAGGAAGGATGCTCCAGGCCAGGAGGAACAGGAAGTTTCGACTGGCTGGACCAAACATTCCCTTGCATCTCCACTCTAGCAAAACAAGGAATGTTGTATTTGACTGCTCCCAGTGGATTACATCCCACACAAACCACCTGGCAATGTTGGCTTGTCAGGTAGAGACAGATAAGGATCTGGCCTGCCCCTCCAACTCCAGCGAATCCTTCTGCACCGTAGTTCTTTCGGAGCACATTTTCCTTGGTCTCTCTCAGTTTCTCTGTTTGGGGAGTGGTAAAAGCAACTTGCTTTGTTTCCATAGTGCTTTGATTGTTAAAGGCCCATTTAAATAATCTTCCCTGCAATTTACCCAATTACTTCTTATCCCATCTTCAGGGCGAGCTGAACAATGGTTCCCTTTCTTTTTAAAACACTTCTGAAACTGACAACATGTCAACACACTTTCCCCTGAGGCCTTCATTGCCTTCTGAGCCTCTTAAACTTTTCCTTTTAACTCTCCTTTCAATCCTGAGGAAGTTGTCAACATCCACATTCTTCTCAAATTATGGCAACTAGAACTGAACCCAATTCTTTTTCCAGGACAGAGTCTGCTACATCTGCTTCCAGGGCCTTGGCTTCCTTTGTTTATTTTCAGAAAACCTAAAATAGTATTTTTTTTATTTGCTCCAATGTGCCGTACTGTTGAATAACTCATTTGTTATGCCCCAAAATGCCTAGATCCATGACAGCTGTTCTAGGGCACAGCCAGTTGGCCTCCATTTTAGATTTCTGCACTTCCCACCCTCAAAAAAGGCCCTTTGCTGCTGGCGTTGGCTGAATCTGACCATTTTGGGTTCTCTTTTTTCCAGCCTGAAGTTCAGTTTTCTACAGTTCAACATCATTTGTGAAAAAAATTGCTTAAAGCCCTTCTGAAAAGTCACCCTCATTTTACTGCAAATTTCTCCTGATTTATACACTTTTGTTTTGCAATTTTGCCTAATATGCACATTTTTGCAAAGGAATGATCCATAGTATAATGCATCTTTTGCATGTTATTTTCACTGATATATGTGTTTCTAGGCACACTTTACCCCTTGCATTTTTATACATCATGTGCAACTGGAGAATTAGATCTCAAAACATGGAGAAGTGAAGGATGGCTGTGATTCAGTTCATGTATTATTTTGGAAAATGCAAAAGAGGTAGATTTGCCTTCAAAAGCAAACTGAACTGAATTTCTCCCCTATCACTAGTTGCCATATTGGTGTAGCAAATGGTGGTCCTTGATAATGTGGCTAAAATGAAAGCATCCCCTGCAAAGTCTTATGGGGGATTGCAACTATAGACTCATTCTATTCCATTTGGCTCAACTTTATCATCTTTGTGAACCACAAAAACGACAGGACACAAATATCAAGTCAATACACGTTGACTGAGGGGGGTTTTATGAACAAGGTGATTGAATAAATACTATGGTGGCTGTGGGTCATCATTGGTGGTGCTCTGGAAGTCATCCTGAATGAGAATTCAACACTACCTGAGAAGGAACTGTTGGAAGTACAACAGCAAGGACCATTTAGTTAATAACTGTACTCTTTTTCAGCACCTGCGAAATGCTGATGTGAATTTTAATCAGTTTTAGATCTTAACTTTTTGTTGGTTGTTGGCCTCCATCTGTCTCCGGAGACAATGGAGGAGTGCACCTTTGGGGTGAGGTGAAACCATTGGAGTGTTACAGCGCCTGTAGAGACCGGTGCAGGACAGACATGTTTTGTTGCAGCTGGGACAGATCAATGCGTCCTGTTGTGCTGCTTTGGAGGCACCATGGCATTTCTGTTGGGATACTGCCGGGGAGACCGGGGCATCAGGCAGGCCCCCAGCTGGCTCCAGCCACCAGCCGGCATCCGGGCAATCACCGGTCTCCCTTGGAACAGCATCAATCAGCGACACGAGCCTCAGATATGTTTAGATACCCATGCACGCTCTATCAGTAGAGTGAATAAATCTTCTCACAGCAGAAGAGGCGGACAGAGAAATGTGTAAGCATATTTACAGCATTTATTCAACACAGTTCAGGAACAAAGGAAAACATGTCTTCTTCCCTTCGTGTCCAGCAAAACAGCTATAAGCAAAAGCAATATACAAACGGAAGTTCCCAGCAGACAGTGCTGGAAGTAAACAAGCATGTGACACACAACAGTCATGCCTGTACCCTTTTAAGATGGAACGGAACTATATCCTAACAATTTCTTCTCTCTGTGCTCCTCTGAGTGGTCATTTCTTCTCCGGTCACGGCTATGGATGCCTGTTTCCAGGCACTGCAGTCATCTGCAATGGATTCCCACAGGGCAGGGTTGATGTTACCAGCCTTCATGTCATGTTTGTAGATATCTTTGAGGTGCAGGCCAGCACTCCATACATCAGCATTGTTGACCACACGCTTGAGGCGGTAAATGATTTTGTCTACCAGGTCTCCATCATAACTGGCAACCTCTTCATTGACTCTGCACTGGACAAGTATATTAGCAAGGCAGCTCACCACTCCAAAAAGGTATGGGACAATGTGATGCTAATGCCCAAAGCCAAGATGGTTTACTAAGCTTGACTGTTGAGCATGCTGCTTTATGGAAGTGAGTCATGGGCAACTTACAACTTCCAGGAGCATTATCTCAACATCTTCCACATGTGCTGTCAGGAAGATTATGGGCATCAAATGGCAGGACAAAGTCTCAAACAAAGATGTGCTCTCCCAAACCAACATTCCCAGCATGTTTGCATTAAATTTTGTATGCTTTAAAGTATTTTCCTTTTTTATTTTATTGATTTCATCTTTTTGTAAACCACTTTGAGGGTTTCATTTCTACAGTCGAGCAACATATATCTTTTATTAAATTGCCTAGCAACCAGTCAGATTGGCATGATCGTTGCTGAGGTAACTCAAGTTTTGATTGGCTAGTTTGTGCTGATTGCGTGCTTCA
The DNA here is from genome assembly GCF_951804945.1 of Podarcis cretensis. NCBI lineage: Eukaryota > Metazoa > Chordata > Lepidosauria > Squamata > Lacertidae > Podarcis > Podarcis cretensis. The sequence goes on from NC_137175.1 coordinate 20,683,332, forward strand.
ATGCCCACCCTAGCTAAAAGACAAACTCTCTTTTGGTCATTTCTCTTCCCATTATGTACTGTTTTTCTTCAGTTTATCCACTAATTAAGTATTATCAGTTTTTTGTGCATCTGCATTGCCCAAGTGACTTTGTGAACAGGAAACAAAACAATTATTCCAGATAAAGTGTAATGATCTCCTTCTCAATACATACTCTGTAATTCCCATTTGCAACTATACGTCTGTTAGGAAGTTTGAGTGGGAAAAGGGTTTTTGCAGTGAGGCATATGCCTGTTGTCAGTCCACACTGTCACAAATAAAGCCAATTCACACTTCATTATTTCCTTTTGTTTTGACAGTTGGAATCACTCTAGTTCTAGAGTGGAGAATCTCAGGATTGGGAGTTGGATACATCCCTCTAGGCTTCACTGTCCAGCTCTTGGGACCTTCCTAAGGTATCCCATAGTTAACCATCCAGGGGACCTTTTACATTACTCCCCACTTCCAGGCTAAGCCCCTCACTATCCTGCACCAAACTGTCTTCCAATGTGCTTGTCTAGTTGGAAAGTGTCCCTGAATAATGTGCCTTGTTTACCTGGAGAGACAGATGAAACCTCTGATGTTTGCATGGCTGGAATATAGCCTATTTTGCAAAGAGTCTCAGCTGTTGTTCCTTATACTTTTGCCCCTGGCCCTCTTCATCACTGTCATGGGGCCCTTGGAATGTTTTGCATGAGGTTCCCCACCCCTGCTCTGGATAGTGTCACTGGGGTGGGGCCAGATTTGGCCAAATCAGTTCCAGATGACAACTCCCATCTCATTGAATCCAGAGCTTTCCTGAAGATCATATGGCTTGGTGCATGATTGACTGGTCTCCTTTTAATTCCTTTCTTTTATCTAAAGCACTGCAACGGTACATGGGATGCATTTCTCTCTGATGTGCTTAAGAATCATGACCGAGAACTGAAACTGGTGCAATGTGCAAACAGAGAATAATTTTGAGATCTCTGACCAGTTTTCATCATGCCAAACAAATGTCTCTGGCATTTTTGGTTATAACACGCCTACAGACTACCCCACCCAGAATACCATTTCTGTTTTCAGCCTTCAGTGTTTCAAGAACTATTCATTTCCCTTCCAGTAAACACCATAACCCGTTAATTTACAGCCAACCTTGGAAAGCTTGGAGGCATCCCATACTTCCAATCCACAGCAATTAAACTGCGAGATCGAGAATCCCTAAAGCAAGGAGAATTCCAAATTCCAACGGCAGATCCTCACAGCCTATAAATGTCACCATACTGATAAAATTGCTTCAAATGAATTTGGGTTTAAAATGTGAAATTTCATTCCCCCCCCCCCCCGCAAGGTCTTGCCTGTTTTCTTCTGGATGCAATGTAGCTTTTGAGTTTAATATTCAAAGCTCTGGTGGTTATCTCCCAGTTATGGAAGTTCTCATTGAAATCTGTAGGACTCAAGCTATGGCTAAATTTTCGCACTGATTTCAGTGGAACCAATTTTTAGCTAACTTAGTATTGGACGCAATCTTATGCATATAATGAAACATATTCAACCTTACAGACTCAGAAGTACCTTGTAATGCTAACCTGCTGCATGGAGACCACTATTCATTTCATAGAATCATAGAATCATAGAATCATAGAGTTGGAAGAGACCACAAGGGCCATCGAGTCCAACCCCCTGCCAAGCAGGAAACACCATCAGAGCTGAAACACCATTTCAGATCTGTATGTAGTTGGCCAATAAGATGCCTTGGGAGTCGACAATCCAAACCTACATATATCAGTGTGGAATGCAATGAGAGTGGATCCTCTGACTTTTGTCTTTGTCCTGTGTGGGATCGTCTGTGTGCTCCACAAACATTTTCTTTGCAAAGGTGCTGGCTTTTTATGGAGACAAGGATGGTTGCAGAGCACAGGGGGCTTGGAGATTGCATTGGAGGAAGTGGAAGACCACATATGGCCTGCAGGCTGAAGGTTGCTCATTTGTGCTTTATGGCACAAAGAGTGTCTTACAGAAACTCCAACGTAGATAACTGGACCTTTGGAAACCAATATGCCAACAGGACATGGACTTCAGTAGCAACCATGAAAAATTAAAAACTTATACCTCAATCTTGTGCTTGTGAATTTTGCTTGGAGGCAGGCAATAGCTTTTAGCTAAAGCTGTGAGTAGTTTAAGAAACATTCCACTCCCTGTGATGTACACACCTTGCTTTTGCCCCACTGTTGCCCCCTGCTCAAACATGTTTTTGAAAGAATATGAAAACCTGCCATTCCTGTTTACTGGAGGTGAAAGTGTGTCAAGCACATACGCAACAGGCAGCAATCTTGGCTGCAAGCTGCCTTCAGCTCCCTAAAACAAACACCACCTGACTCTTAACATAGCCACTGTCGACTCACATCAGCAAAAGGGGAAATTGAAGTCTCTTGAAATCTGACTCAAACCAAAGAAATAGGAAATGTTTCATGGAAAGGAACTATAGGGAGAGAAGAGTAATAGTCATTGGCAGTGAAGTGAGAATTGTAAGGATTGGGAGGATAACTGCGCTGGAAAGAGATGTTGAGCAAGCGGGTGTGATGTCAGAGGCATATAATAGAACAAAGCCACAGAGGGATTTGAACTTCAGAGCTGAGCAGGAATGGTAACCCGAGAAAGTGACAAGGGAGGGTGTGGTAGTGTTAGTTTCCTGAAGTGGAAAACCCACAACATTCCATATTACCTTACTATTAGAAACGAAAATAATGCAACAAAGGTTATTTAAAGCATGAAGTTTGGTGAAGCTCGGGGTAAACTATAGCAGCATCCTGGAAAGAATCCCCACCCCCAGTCATTCTGAGGGCTGCTTTTCAATGGCATCACTGGAACTGGGCTACAGAAGAGAGATCTGGGACCCCACATTCCCAGAAGGCGCTCAAATGATGGTGTCACAGCAGATTTTCTTCCTTGTGGGTTCCCCATAGGCATCTGGTTGGTTGGCCACTATGAGAACAGGATGTTGGACTTGATAGGCCTTTGGACTGATCCAGCACCAGACACTTATGAATGGGACATCTAGGAACCTCATGAACACTCCCCACTTATGATTCAGGCAACTGATATTCAGAGGCATAGTGCCTCTGACTACGTGCTGCCTTGTGGGACATCTTCAGAAGAAGTAAATCCTACCCAAATCCAGAATGGAGTTCCCAAGACATATTGTACACCCTTTCTGCCAACTCCTTCAGCTGAGCTGGTGCCAAACATATTGCTCTGCTTTCCTTTGGACTACATCAGCAAGGCCGAGAGGGGGGTCTTGGCATCTGGGCAGCCCAGAACCCCCATACACCTTGTTTAGGCTCACATCCCACGGAGGTCACTTTGGTGCTGCTAATGCAGCAGCAACAATGTGGGAGGCAGCTGTTATAATTTACCAGTCTCTGCAGCCACTGCAGGCACTGCGATTCTCCAGTGGTTTGGCTTCACTTCCGGAAGTGCTCTCCATTGTCTCTTGAACAATGCTTTGGACAGTGGTGGTAGAACATACCCATCAAGCTTAGCAGCTGTTGATGGCCTTATCCTCTATGAATTTGTCCAATCCATTGGGCACAGACCAGATCCAGACCTTTTTAATTTCAGCAAAGCTGCCGCATCATGTGCAGGCTCCAGGCCAGGCCCTAAACTCTGGCAAACAGTTGTGACACTACCTCAGCCCTGAAAAATATTTCGACTTCAGTGCTCATACGTTTTCCCCGGGCAGAATCTGAGTTGTGAATTGCACCGGGGAAATGGTGTGCTGGGAGGTGGTCAGGAAGAGTCTTGTTTTATTTACATAATTTATACCATATTTGGTATAAATATTTGGTAGAGGAACGAGTAGCCTACCTCTTGATCTGGATTTCATGTCTTGGGCCAGAAGGTGGGGCTTTGACTAAGGCTGTGAACAAATTTTTATAATGTTCCGTTTAAAAAACAACACACACAAAAACAGAGCCCTTCTTTTCAAAAGAGAAAACATTTGAGCCCATTGTTTCCTTCACATATGAAGTCACATCCTAGCTAAGGAAGGTTGTGGGAAGAGCAGATATGAAGCCTCATTTATGTCCTGCAGCAGACATGGGATATTTCCATTCTGTCTTTTGGTGCAAAGCAATGCAGTCAATTTCCTCCTGCCTGGGACAGCTTTGAATAACGTTTGCACTCAGAACATCAACAGTGCTTTTCACCTGATCATCTTGAGGCATTCTGGAGATTGAAAGCAGGCCTCTTAAGTTTTCCTGTGTGGTGGGTGCTTAACCACTTTCTTATCTGATTTCAAAGTGGATGGGTTGTGGTAGACTGATGAAGCGACAAACACACACAATTATCTAAAGTAGATGGCATGTTCTTGTTATACTTTGCAGTTTATATCATGCAACCAGCTGCTGTAGATGACAACAGTTAATGTTAGTACTGCTCAAACCTCGAATCTCGTCTGCTGCTGAAATGAGTACTTAGGAGGGCATAGCTGAGAAACTGAGCAACATTCCCTAACTCAGGGCTCAGGCCAGGCTGACCTCCTTATCCATAATTATTAAGTCATGGATTTTATTATGAACCAACCTGGCTTTCAGTAATGGCACCAGCAATCCTGACGGCAAGTTGGTAAGGCAAGTAAGTAACTTTTAGTTGAGAGACTTACATAGGCACAGTTTTCCATAGACTTGTAGAACTGTAGACTTGGAAGGGACCACAAGGGTCATCCAGTCCAACACCCAGAAATACAGGAATCTTTTGCTTCAACCCATGACCTTAAGATGCAGCAGCAAAAAAGCTAATGCTATTCTAGGCTGCATCAACAGAGGTATAGTGTCCAGATCAAGGGAATGAATATTACCACTCTGTTCTGCCTTGGTCAGATCACACCTGGAAGGGCAACCAAGATGATCATGGGTCTGGAAACCAAGCCTTATGAGGAACGGTTGAAGGAAAAGAAGAGACGGAGAAGAGATAAGGTAGCAGTTTTCAAATACCTCAAGGGCTGTCAAATGGAAGAAGGAGCAAGCTTGGTTTTTTTCCTGCTCTGGAGAGTAGGACTCGAACCAATGGCTTCAAGTTACAAGAAAGGAAATTCTGACTAAACATCAGAAATAACCTTCTGTGACAGTAAGAACACTTTGGGAGGTTGCGTACTCTCCTTCTTTGGAGGTTTCTAAGCAGAGGTTGGCTGGCCATCTGTCTTGGATGCTTTAGTTGAGATTCCTGCATTGCGGGAGGTGGTGGAATTCAGTGGCCCTCCTTTCTTGAGACCACTGGTTCAGGTCCTACCTCTGGAACAGGGGGGAAACAGCTTGCTCAGTGTCCTCTTATGCAGGCTAAACATACCCAACTGCCTCAACCATTCCTCATAAGGCTTGGTTTCCAGATCCTTGATCTTCTTGGTGGCCCTCCTCTGCACATGTTCCAGTTTGTCAACTATCTATTGCCAACTATATATTGCTACTATATTGGGGTGTCTTTTGTACTGTTTAATTTGGATTTGTTACTGTCATTTTCTTGATTTTATTGGTGAGCTGTTTTGAAGTCTCCAAAGCAAGTACCGTAATCAGCATACTAATGCTTAAAACAATGCACATCTCCTAATTTTATTTTAAAAATAATCTTTGATTGAGGAAAGCCAGTTAAGCTTCCAAGGAATTTCCGGTGTTCTTAGAAAATGATGCATTAGAGCCAAAAAAGAGAGATAAAGATGAAAGTATCATATTATTTCAAATGATCTAATAGGTGCTGAGGAGAACACCCAGATCCCATTGCTTCATGTCCAGGAACAACACTGGAAGAAAAAGTTAACAGAGTCTCTACTACGAAATGAAATAAACCATGGGAAATTCCCCAGGCTAAGCACTTAAGGAAAGAACATCTACAGAAGGACAGTTGTTCCTTGGACTGAACTTCTGATCCTTATTTCCCTCTGGCACATTTCTTCAGTGCATGAACTCTGACATCATTCATCTCTGTTTTACTTACAAATGCATTAGTCAGTAGTAGTAGTAGTGGAGTCCAGGAAGTATTTTCAGATCATTTCTTTCCCTAGAAAGTATATACGGGCATAAGAAGAGCCTTGCTGAATCAGGCCAGTGGCCCATCGGGTCCAGAATCCTGTTCTCACAGTGGCCAACCAGATGCCTATGGGAAGCCCACAAGCAGGACCTGAATCCAAGGCTACTCTGTCCACCTGTGATCCCCACCAACTGCCTCAGACAGTGGAGGCAGAACACAGCCATCCTGGTTTGTAACCAGTCATAGTTTCAACCCACTCGCCTCATCCTGTTTCGAAGCCCTTCACTTTGGCGTCCTCTTGTGGGAACAAATTCCTTAGTCTGACAATGTGCTGTGTGAAGAAGTACTTTCTTTTGTACGTTTCAAATCTTCCTGCATTCAGTTTCATTGAACAGCCCTCAGCCTAGCAATGAATAGGAAGGAAACTTAGCGGCATGTTCAACCACAATGTCCCAATCCCTGGGTAAGGGGTATGCAACGAGATTCGGCCTCCTGAAGCCTGGTGCTGCCCTCCCGATGTTGCCGGGCTACAACTCCATCACCCCTGACCATTAGGCAGGCTGGCTGGGGCTGATGGGAGTTTGAGTCCGACAAGCATACCTGGGATAGTCAGATGGTAGATCATGAGATTCTTAGAATCATGAAGCTGGAAGGGGAGGAAGGGAAAGGAGAATGTTAGCCGCTTTGAAACTCCTTAGGGTAGTGATAAAGCAAGATATCAAATCCAAACTACTACTACTACTACTACTCCTCCTCCTCCTCTTCTTCTTCCTCCAACCCTACAATTCTATGATCGATTCTCACCAGCAAATAGCAAGAGTTTGGAAGCACCTTAAGGTTTCCTAGAACAGAAGTATGGAAACAACCCAGGGTCCCTTCGAACTCTACATTTCTATGATTCTAATATGAAGGATTCATCAGAAGAAGACAATGCAGAAAAGATTTACCGTCTGGAGAAAGTTTTAATATCCCGCTCTTGTGTATCTGTTTTCCATGCAGGCATAACACTATAATTTGAGTGAGACAAAACCCATTTGTTGCCATGGGATATTTTGTTAGTGAACCGCTAAACCTGCAGATCTTGCTACATGTCCCTGCCAATGTGTAATACAATAGGAAGTGTGCTTAAAATGTCCTACAAACGAAAACTGACACCCCTAGGTTGGAAATACTGAACTCAAAAAGTTACACAAATTTTTCCATGAAGATGATTTCATAACTAGCATGCAATGCCAAAGGTGTGTGTGAGCCTCATCCAGATTTTGAAATATTTTTTTTTATCTTGTTCATACCATCCTTCACAATAGTTTAGAGCTTGCTATGATTACACACAAGATAAGCGAGGGAGAGGTTGAGTGAAGCTGGCATGTGGTGTAGCCTTCTCCGTATAGGAGCATAGATGTTTGGCATTCAGCTTTCTTGGGGGTTACAGCCATAAGAGAGCATATTAAATTTGCACCCGTTTAAAACTAAATTAGCACCTCTTATTTGTGAGGACAGGATTGTGTTGAGATGGCAAGCCTCAGATTGGGAATTCACGAACGCAAGATTGTTTCAGAAATGTCAAGTGATGAGAGGTCAAAGTAAGATGGACATGTTTTTGGCAGTCAGCCTAGTATTTGTTTATTGGTTTTATAAACAGCCAAGAACCTGGTGGAGCAGTTTCAGCTACACATAAAATGGTTTGTGCTTTAGTTGAGATTCCTGTATTGCAGAGATTGGATTAAATGACCCCCAGAATCCCTTCCAATTGTACAATTCTATGATAGATTCTCACCTGAAAATAGCAAGTGTTTGGAAGTGTTTTGGACCCAACCACCAACCCATCCCCCAGGGTAATGGGATAGCTTCCTAGAACAGAAACTTTGCAGAACAATGGTGCGTGAAGCCAGAGGCAAAAATGAGGTACACATTGTTAGCAAAACACTCTTGGGGAGCCAGTGACCCCCCAGAACCTCTAAGCATCTCCTGGTATGCACATCTCTGGAAGGGCATGTCTCTTCACTCCAGAGTGCCTCTCTGCAACACTTTTCATATGAGAAGTGCACACAAGTCTTCTGGCATCTTACAACAAGAAGAAAGAAACATCCATAGATCTAAACTACGTTTTATTTACATTCTGTACAGACAATGCATAATCATGTCTGTGTTCTCCAAGCTATGGTAGAACAATTGTTGCATACTGCAAAAGTGAAAGTACAGTTCCAATAACATGCTCAGATGGATAAGATAAGACAGTCTTCCGTTCCCACACTCTTCTCAGACATCTCATGTGATTTATACTAATCACTCTAGCAGCATCAGCTGCATAAAATCCCAACATATGTATCCCTTTACCTTTCTATGGTAGGTTACACTCCAGCCACTGTAAAGTCAGAAGCTTCTGCAGGCAAGACAGAGATGCTACCATAGTTGAAGAACACACTTTAGCTGAGCTAAAGCACTTGGCGGGAGAGCCAAGTGGGGCGGTCCAAAGGGCTAGATAGAGAGAAGAAGTGTGTGGATTTGAAATCCCACTTTATCACTAGCCTTAGGAGTCTCAAAGCTGCTAACAATCTCCTTTCCCTTCCAGAGGTCTGGAGGAGAAGTCTTCCCCTCTTGGGGAACAATACTCATGTGAAGGGAAGGATTTTTATTTTTTGCAAGGGAGAAGACAGTAAAACAAGAAAATCACAGGGATCAATCCTGAGACCTGCTATATAGTCTAGAAGATCTGGGAAACTGATCAGTTTGAGCGGCAGACTGAGCAATCATGGCTATATTTTTTAACTACAGTGGTACCTTGGGTTAAGAACTTAATTCATTCTGGAGGTGTGTTCTTAACCTGAAACTGTTCTTAACCTGAGGTACCACTGTTGGCTATTTGCAGTATGGTAGTGCTGCAGAGAGCTTGCTGGGGAGACCATGCATTAAAAAGGGACTCAAAAATAACTTAAACAAGGTTTTAATAACAAAAACAAAAACTCCTTATACACTAAATACATCAACAACAAACCAGACCCAACCACCAACCCATCCCCCAGGGTAATGGGAGAGCTAGGTGCTGCTCCTTATATACTACACCCAACTGCTGACACAGCTTAATCAGTACAACTCAGCAGCACCTGCTATGTTTCACAGCTGTAAAGCTGGGTCTCGTTATTTTGCTCTGGCCCTTGCTCTGGCCCCTTGAAGACATGCACATTGGGTGGAACAATGATGAACCTTTACATTTAAAGAAACCATTCAACAACCACTTTAGCTAATGGTGCCTCCCGCTGCCGCGCTGCCGTGTGATTTCTGTTCTCATCCTGAAGCAAAGTTCTTAACCCAAGGTACTATTTCTGGGTTAGCGAAGTCTGTAACCTGAATTGTCTGTAACCCGAGGTACCACTGTAATTAAGATGGGGGTAAGGGGCAGGGGAGAAGTGGCAAGGAGGTGAGGCACTTAACCTTTTTATTGCCCACTGTTTTGCACAGCAAATCAACCCCAAATGGCGACTACCCAAATGTGGTATCAAATTGTGTTTTGAATTTGAAGTGGGGGAGGTGGGCGAAATGGAGGGGGTGACATTTGAGCTGCCAGGAGGGTAAGGCATTCGCCCTGTCCCGTTGTTCCTGTTCGATTCAATGTAAATTTAGATATCCTGCCTGCCTTTGCTACTGGTCTGGTTACAGAGGAAGTCAATGTTGAACTTACTGAAATTAACAAAAGATGGTTTCTGCAAAAGATGTGCCTCCCAACCAGAAGCAGGATGTGAGATATTTGATAATAGTTTTAAAAAATAAATGGTTCCAAGAATCTGCTTGGAGATCCCGGACTTCACATGAAGCAGGAATGAAAAATGGTCCCAGCTATGGTCAAGCATTTTGTCTGGGTGTATGCTAACTGCAGGAACAGTCTTTGTTCCTAGTGGTCTGCCTGATGCTAGAGATAACCACCATTTCAAAGAATTTATCTTGGCTGCTTATGTTTCCTCCTAAATCCAATGGACCATTTGTGTTTTACCTAATTCCCCTCAACCTTTACAAAACAGACCTCCCCATACACATTTTCAAAACAGAAGTGGATTCTAGCATACTTGGAATAAGGCTCAAAGAACTGCCTTACTGGGTCAAGCTAAGGATGGATGTAGTCTGGGATTCCAGCTGTTGTCCCCACCAGACTGGTAGTTCTCTGAACTTCCTTCCAACTGCTCATTAGAAGGATAATTAAGTAACTTTGAGCCCATCCAGGCTTGGCAGGGGGGAGGGGATTGCAGGTGTATTCTGCAACCTGTCATTGACACAATAATAGTGTGTTTGTGGTGAAGTTATAATGGACCATTCACACACCATCCCTCTTTATTCATTGTTTTGCAATGCTCCTCCAACGTTACTGCATTATTGCTGTTTTGAGGGACAGTCTTGCACTGAGGCCTATTGGCAGACCAGCTCTGTGTTACAAAGATGTCTGCCAATGTGGCTGACAAGAAGATGTGGAACGACCACTGGGAGGTGTGCAGAGAGAAGAAACACCACGATGCATCTTTAGCAGCACAACCAGATGCCTTCATTTGCCCCAGCTGCAACAAAACATGTTCTTCCCTATTGGTCTCCACAGCCACAGCAGGTGCTGTAACTCTCCAATGGTTTGACTTCATCCCTGAAGGATCACTCTTCCATTGTCCCCTGAGACAGATTGATGCCAACCAACCAATCCCATGCCACTAAAAGCTACCACGTCTCCATAATTTTCGGCATCTTAATGCTGAGGGAGTCTACCAGGTTATTACTGCTATTGTTATTTACTATTCATCTGCTCATCCCAGCCACTGGACCTTTTGTGTTCTTGACCAAGTCCATCACCAAAGGCTCCTGAGCAAGCAGTCAGGAGATAAGAAGGACAGGTCCTCTTGTGGATTGGTAACTGATGATCAAAGATAATCAAAGAAGCATACAGCAGAAATAAATGGGTCTCACAGTGGAGGTACCCAGAAAGTGGGGTCCTGCAAGAATCTGAATTGGGACTGGTGCTTTTAAACTTATATATCATCTGAAGTAGGGGCCTGGTGGAATTTTTTTGCTTTCAGAACTTTTGTCAGTTGTAGCTCTAGGAGGTTTTGATTTTCAAAATACGCACACTAGTAAAATATCAGGGATCTATCACACTGCAAGTAGAAATCAACTGGAGGTGAATGCAGACCACAGTTACTATCTCTGTAACTGTGTAAGTTTCACCCCACTATTATAAGAATAATACCTAAAAGACAATTGCCCAATATATCTCATTTTTAAAATGGCACAGTCTGAACAGGGAAATCCAACCAAGTACTCAGGGTCTGTCTGACCAAAATTCTGGATTACTAAAGTATTTTTATTTTTAGTCAAAGGAGAGTTTCTGCTATAATTGAAGGTCTGATGGAGACAAAAGGATCACAGTTGTCTAGGACAAGCTCTGGAAATTTTCACTGTCTTTGATGGCCTAACCAGACCCTCCATATGGAAGTATTTTCATGTTAATTGCACAAAGAGATAGTGGTTTATGTTCACTTAGAAACACCAAGTATTTCATTTTCTCCAAAGGAAGTTTGATCCTTATCCAATATAAACCTCTTGGTTTTTAAGATTATTATTCATTCTTAGTGTATGCTGTTAGTTGTATGTAGTGACAAACTGAATGGAAGGACAAGGGCATATTCCATGCAGGATACTGGTACACTCATTGAAAGTGTCTAAGTGGTGAAACATTCCAGGGCTTAATTTCCTTTGTGAAGAGGCCAATGGAGACTTTGTAGGCATTTTAAACTTTCTGGAAGTGAACGGAGCATGGAGTACAGCCACTGGCGGAGGAAGAGGAGTATGGTGGGAGTGCACCGCTCCTGGTAACGCGATCCCAGTGGGGTGCCATCACGGCTCCCCCCCCCCGCCTGTGCTGGGCGCCACACCCCCACAGGTGACATGCCATGCCCCCGGGACTGCGCCAGCCCTGACCCTGCTTGCTCTCCATCCCCGGTGCTGGAGCATGAAGCTCAGCCACTGAGTACAGCGGCCAATCACTGATGTCCAAAACTAGCTGGTGAACCAGCTGGAATAGTAAAAAGGTACTCTTAGCCATCAGGGTCATCTGAGCATCCAGTAACCACATTATATTCATGAGCATCCCCAGGCAATGGACCTGTTCCTCCAGAAGAATGCACCCCCCATCCAGGACAGCCATTTCCTCATTTCCTGGACTTGTCTCTTCAGGATTCTGCTTCCATTTATTAGCTCACAGCCAGATGATTACTGCTTCCAAGCATTGGTCTAACAATCCAGCCACTTCTGATTCAAATGGAACAGAGGGATGAAGATAGATGCCATCTGCATAGTCAAAACAAAATAAAAGAAAAAAAATTCCTTCCAGTAGCACCTTAAAGACCAACTAAGTTCTTCAGAAGTGTGCATGCACACGAAAGCTCATACCTAGAACTAACTTAGTTGGTCTTTAAGGTGCTACTGGAAGGAATTTTTTTTCTTTTATTTTGTTTTGACTATGGCAGACCAACACGGCTACCTACCTGTAACTGGAGCCATCTGCATAGTGATGCCACGTCACTCCAAATCTCCTGATGACAGCTCCCAGTTGGCTTCATACAAATATTAAATCACACAGGGGACAAGATGGAGCCCTGCAGAACACCACTGGACAGTGGCCTCCCATAACTACCTTGTGGAAATAACCCTGGAAGCAGGAGTAGAAACACATAAGTGCAGTCCCCCAATCCCTGCCTCCATGAGATGCTTCAGAAGGATACCAGAGTCCATAGTATTGAAAGCCTCTGAGAGATCAGGGAGAATGTGCATGGTTGCAGTCCCCCATTTCTCTCCTGAAAAATGCCCTTAAGCAGATTATCAACACAGTTTCAGTGCCATGGCCAGGCTTGAAGCCGGACTGGATCAAAGTAATCAGTTTCCTCCAAGCATGCCTGAAGCTGGGCCACCACCACTGTCTTGAGCATCCCCAGAGGGGATATTAACCACGAGGGGATAGCTGTTCAGCCCTTCTGTGTCCAAGGAGGTCCTCTTAAGAAGAGAAGGCACCACCACATCCTTCTAAGCAGAAGGTACTTCCCCCCTCCCTCTGATGGTTCGCTGAGGCTTTTATTGCTTCCTTTTTTACAGTGGGAAATTATTGCTACATTTAGTTCTGAAAATGATGACTAATGTGGAATATGATGGAGGTTTATTGTACCATAAATGGCAAGAAGTGCCACTGAAAAGAGAGAAACTCTTTTGTCACACAAAATGTTAGAACTTGGGAGCATTTGGCAGAATGGGTTAGTAGCCGAAAGATGCTAAACAACAAGAAATAGTTCTTTGTGGAATGTGCAAGCAACAGAATAGCATCTCATGCCACAAAATGTTACGACCGGCAGTAGAGATGACTTTAAAAAGGATTAGGCAAATTAATGGAGAAAAGGCTTATCAATGGTGATTCGCTATGATAATAAAGGAATGAACTTTCATATGGGGTGGCCTCTCATCCATCAGAGAGTAAATGCATTGCCTCAAAAGAGGCTAAAAGAGGTCATGGATTTGCATACATATTTCACGTGCTGATTTATATGGATAGATGCAAATTAAGCCCAGCCCACTTCTCAGTGTTGGCCCCTGCAGGGTGGTGGACAGAGGGATGTGTCCCACTGGTCAGATCCAGTTCCCTGCCTCCAATCTAGCCTGGCATTTTCTACTCTGGTGGGCAGTGGGACATCACCTGCTAGCTGACTCTTTAAGCTGGAGATGCCAAAGCATCTTCTCTACCTATGCTTCCTGGAGTGACACCTGTCTGGTTCATGGGACTTATCGCCAGCAAACCAAAAGTGACTGTGAAGCCCATCTGTGGAAGGAGGCATCATGATACAGCTTTAAATCCCTTGAACTGCCCAACAACATAATTTTTGCCAGGGATGGAAGATTGTACCCTAATCCAAAACAGACTTGCCTAATCTGGTCCAGAGGGAGCATGATGCAGATCAGATCAATGGTCTAGTTCAGAATCCACCAGATAGCCAATTCTATTGTGTGGCAGGTAGTCTGAAGGTTGCTTTTCCTCATCATTCTCCCTTCCCATCCTGCCCCCTTTCAAAACTTCTGTAATAGTCTATCCAGCTGCCCACAGTCTGGATGAAAGAATCAGGACATTCGCAGGAGAACCAAAATGCATGTTTACAAAGCTATTGTACTATCAACCTTACTATATGCTTGTGAAATGTGGACCATTTATAACCACCATCTCCAACTCCTCCAAAGATTCAATCAACAGTGTCTCTGAAAAAAATTTACACATCACCTGGGAAGACAGGCAAATTATTGTCTTCCTGATTATTGTCTTCCAAAGCAACTACTCTATTCTGAACTTAAACATGGAAAGTGTAATGCTGGTGGTCAACAAAAGAGGTTCAAAGACCCTCGCAAGGTGAATCTAAATAAATGTAGTATAAACACAGAAAACTGGGAAACACTGGCCTGCAAGTGCTCCAACTGGAGAACAGCCTTTACCAAAGGTGTCATAGGTTTTAAAGACACTCAGGACGAAAGGGAGAAATGTGCTAAGAGGAAGGCATGCTTGGCAAACCCTCACCGTGATCAGCTCCCACCTGGAAACCTATGTCCTCACTGTGAAAGATGTGTGGATCCAGAATTGGCCTCCACAGTCACTTACGGACTCACTTTTAAAACTGTTTATGAAAGACAATCTTACTTGGCTACGAGTGATTGCAGAAGAAGAAGAAGAAGAAGAAGAAGAAGAAGAAGAAGAAGAAGAAGAAGACTATGTGCTTCACTATATATACAGCAAGTCTCTCTGGGAGTGTTTCCATGGGGGCAGGCCTGTTTGTTTGTTTGTTTGTTTGTTTGTTTGTTTGTACTTCCCCTGTGAGTGGCAGGGTACCATAAGGTACCATAATTCCCAGGGGAACTTGCTCTATGTGCACTGGAAGTGCACAGTGGCAAGGAGCTCCTGGCAACTAGGTGTACTATTTAAAATGTTCTAAAAGGGGTGGGGGAGGATGGCGGAAAGAGGCAGAGGTGGTATGCAATCCTCAGACTACCTCATAAGTACTTTAAAATGTGTGTTTTTGTTTTAATTATATGTTTTCAATGTGTGTTTCTGGGTGGGTTTTTTTTTTAAAAAAAGGGTTTCCCGTTAAAAATCCACCTGGAAACAGAACAAAATGGACTTAGCCCTGTCGCCTTTGTGGACCATGATGGACCAAATTTTAATGGGTTCATCCATCCCTAATTGTCACAGTCCCCAAACTTGGCATGCAAGAAGCTTGGCACAGTGTTCGGCCCGCTGGGCACACCCTGACTCCAAAATCTGCATCACTTCTGCACAACTTTTCCAGTTTAAGTCTGTGCCAACCAAAATAACATCTGGATTATGTTTCAACATCAGAAACAAAGGAGGGGGGGAGATGTATTTTCAGAAAAGCAACTGTTGGTTCAGGGAACATTGACCGACTGTGTCCTTAGGATAAATAGCTTCAAAATCATGTGGCTTTTGATTAAAAACAAGAAAAAGGGGGGAAATGGTTTATGCAAGTGACCATAAAAAAGAGAGATAAATTATTTGCTAGGGTTCAAGCTTGCCTGCAACTAACCTCTTCTTACTTAGAAGCTTCATTGTCAATGGCACATTATGAAGAAATGTGTGTGTCTGACTGAGCCCCCTCTCCCTTCCATCTTTTTGAAAATGTATGGCTGGGGATGGAAGGAACCGTATGAACCAGCATTTAGCATTTCCTTACCCATAAAAGCAACAGCTAGTGAGGCAGGGCAATATGACACAGAAATGCTAATATGATGATGTTAAGCTATGCAGGTTCCTGCCCCCTTCCTGCCCCTTCAACTGCATGTTACCATGAAGGTGCAGATTAATGGAACCCAGTCATGTCTCTATAATTTATAGTTTGGGCCTGGGTGCTCCTGAATCTCAATCGTTTGGGAATTGGTAATGATTTTACAGCGGGAAGAGGGAGACTCTGTGAATATGCTCAGAGGCACCTTTCTTTATTAATATTGCACATGTTTAGGGTTTGAGTGTTTCCTCTTCCAGATCAATTCCTGATTCAGTTGTTTAGTAATGGGAGCAAGACTGAACAGTAAGTACATAAATAAACAAGACTAGCGACGGAGGGTAATGTCTGCTCTCAGCATTTTTCCTGCATCTGATGGAGTGAGAAAATCATGTTGACCTCTGAGCTCTGAAGCCACACTGTGACTTGGGATAGACACTGTAAGAGAGCGACTGTAATCCGTTGAGAACTCCACGGGCAAAGGCTTTCCTCGCAGTATCCAGCAGGGAGATTCCATGGTAGTTGTTATAGTCATGGTGGTCACTTTTGTTGTAGAGGGTCACAATATTGGAGTCATGCCCAGGTGTCAAAAAAGACTATTTATGCATGCTACTACTGTGGCCCGTGTTTTGTTAGCCCCAAAATGGAAAATGAGCGAGGTCCCAACCAAAGAATGGCAACTTAAACTGATGGAATACGTGAAAACTTGCAAATTTAACATATAGAATTAGAGAACAAGAAGAATGTACTTTAAAGAAGATTGGAAAATGTTTACTGAATATAACATATAGAATAAGAGAACAAGAAGAATATACGTTTAAAGAAGACTGGAAAATGTTTACGGAATATATAGGTGAAAATTGTGTTCATTTCCGACTTCCGGGTTAGCGCCATCGGCCTCTGACTCAGAGGAACCCGCTCCGTGAAAATTGGGTCTTGCCGCCACGGCGAAGGCGGAGACCCTTTAAAAATCCCAGACAGAGGAAGCCTGGGAACGTGGGATTCGGCTGACACCAGGAGCGCCCCCCTACACGCAAGGAAACCCCTTTTTCGGGGATCCGAAGCGACGTGGGGTGAGTGGCGCGGTGTTTTGAATCGACCGCTATTTTTACGGAGTGAAGCCGCACAGTCATTGCCGGAGAGCGCTGACTTTTTCCTGTGGACAATTGGACTCTAAAACAAGTACCCGTGAGTAGAACGGAAAATTGGGCTAAGAAACATTTTAATTTGGCACTCAAGTGGGAAGGTCCTAAACAGGAAGTCCGCCTTCCGCTTTTGTAAATAGCCTGAAGCAAAAATTGTGCAAGCTAAATTCTGGAAAGCTGTTCATAAACGTCTAAAATTCCTCCTGTTTTAACCATCTATACCCCTCTTGGAAGCAGGAGTAAAGAGGGGAAATTTTGACTGTTTAAGCCTGCAGGAGAGAGAATAAAGAAAGATAAATTTCCACCGTCTCAAACCTGGGAACGGGGTGTCAGAGACAGAGATTTTTGGTGAAGTTCATTGACTGTGAAAGGAACATCTTTTGACAGATAGCTAAAGAAGAGAAACAAATTATCTCCAATGTTGCCTTTTGCATTTAAAAGAAAGCAAAAACTCGAAAAATGAAAGTAACTTTCTTTTGTTGGATCTGCTTTCAAAAGATGGATACAAATAGAAATTGTCTCCTCTAGAGGGAGTTTGTTAAATTGTTGCTGGAGTCAATCTGGGGACTTTCCAGCTGTGGTGATTAGGATCCTGGGAACAGACTGTGACCTTGAACAAAAATGTGTTTGGAAGAGGTTTTGGTGCTTGCTTTCTGCAAGACAAGTGCTTTGTTGGAGCAGATGCATGAGAAGATGGATTTGATGACTGTTGCAGTCAAAAACTTTGGACAAATAGTGAATGCTTATACAGAAATCATCCAGGAGCCAACTCAAGAACCTGATTTGATAGAGCAAGTGCAAGTGCAAATGCAGAAGATAAGGGAGGAGGTTGCTGTTGAACCTCAAGTAATACAAATGGAGAAGCCCGAGGCCCTACAGGAGCAGAAGTTGTTGTTGTTGAAGGTTGAATCTGGAGTGGGCCAGGGGGGGTCTGGAGTTGCGGGGGCCCTTAAGTTTGGAGGGACTTTGAAACTGTTGAATGGTTTCTTTAAATGTAAAGGTTCATCATTGTTCCACCCAATGTGTATGTCTTTAAGGGGCCAGAGCAAGGGCCAGAGCAAGATAACGAGACCCAGCTTTACAGCTGTGAAACATAGCAGGTGCTGCCGAGTTGCATTGATTAAGGTGTGTCAGCATTTGCATGTAGTATATAAGGAGCAGCACCTAGCTCTCCCATTACCCTGGGGGTTGGGTTGGTGGTTGGGTCTGGTTTGTTGTTAATGTATTTAGTGTATAAGGAGTTTTTGTTTTTTGTAATTAAAACCTTGTTTAAGTTATTTTTGAGTCCCTTTCTTTTTAATGCATGGTCTCCCCAGCAAGCTCTCTGCAGCGCTACCATACTGTAAATAGCCAACATCTTTGGTTATGGGCCCAGCTGCTGAGTGGATGACTGCATATTTTTGGACTCTGAGAAAGGTTTGAAAACTCCTTCTCCTGTTAGTGTAGTTTTTGTGGGTCTGGAAGATTTCCAGAATGGTTGACCGGGTTCCTGAAGCTGAGAAGGCTCTGGTCTTCCCACAGCTAACAGATGAGAACTATAGTTTATGGTCTTTTCGGGTGGAGGCGCTTTTGACCTCTAGGGAAGTATGGACCTATGTGACTGATGACCCTCCTGACCCTGTAACTAATGCTTGGTCAAAAGGAGATGCAAAAGCCAGGGCGATAATTAATTTGGCAGTTAGCGACCAGCAAGTAGTCTATATAAGGAATAAGAAAACTGCCAAAGAAATGTGGGACAGTCTTGCAGCTGTGCATGTTAGAAAGGAGTCAGCGTCTGCATTGACGTTTTTCATGCAGCTGTACCAGACGAAGTTGCAGCCTGGTGGTGATTTGGCAGCACACTTGAGACGTCTGGAGGCAATACGTGGCGAATTAATTCGAAGGGACATGGACATACCTGATATTCAGTATGTTTTTATCATTCTTTGTTCCCTTAATGAGGACTTTGATGGTATAGCTAGCCAGATATCTGCCGTCCCACCAGCACAATTAACTGTGGAAGGGGTGACGGCAAGATTAATGGGCGAGTTGGATAGAAGGGAGGCTTGTGCCATAAGCACTCCTATTTCCAGAAGTAATGAGGAACGCCATATGCAACCTTTTGGTGATGCGACTGCATTTAAAGCTGCAAAGCGTTGTTGGTTCTGCAATAAGCAAGGACATTTTGCAAAGGACTGCAGATCCAAAAGAAAGCAAAGTACTCCTAAGCCTGTTTCTGCTCGTCAGTCACGGTTGTCATCTCAGCAGCCAACATCGCACCGTAAAGACAGAAATGAGCCGCGAGCTTTTCATGCTCGGACTGCAGATCATAAAAGAATTAAAGGTGCCAAGTGGAATTCTTTTATTGTGGACTCAGGAGCTTCTCACCACGTTTGCAACAATCGAAGCTTGTTTATTTCTTTCGAAGAGGAAATTGGTAATGTACATTTAGCCAATTCACAAGTCTTGCAGTCACTTGGCAGAGGTACTGTTAAACTTGACTCTTTAAACATTACAATAGCGAACTGCATTTACTGCCCATCAGTGGACAATTTATTATCAGTAAGGTGTTTTGCTCGTCAAGGCATAAGTGTGTGTTTCTTAAATTCAATGTGTGAGTTTTTTGAGGGGAACAAACGTCTATTGTATGCCCAGGACTCTGATGGTTTATATAGACTGTATTTTCGCACCTACTCCCAATCGCCTATAAATTGCAGAGCAGCACAGTCAAGCCAGGGGTTGAGGAATGTAAGGCCACATTCTGGGTGTGTCCATGAGGCGCACAGAATTCTGGGACACTTGAATTTTGCTGATGTAATTAAGACAAAGAATATTGTTAATGGCCTCAACTTAAAACCATGCAAATTCTTTATGCAATGTCTATCTTGTTGCAAGAATAAGATTAAGGTTGCACGCAAGGGTAGATGCTCAGATAGGAAAGTAACTGAGCCATTTGAGCGTGTACATTGTGACTTAGTTGGGCCACTCCCGCCATCATTAGGAGGTTCAAAGTACTGGCTCACTCTCATAGACCAGTATAGTAGATATTGTTGGACTTATGCAATAGCTGAGAAGTCCCAAGCATTTGAGAAGTACAAAGTTTTTTGCAACTGGGTAAAAACGCACTTTAACAAACCAATTAAGAACCTGTTTTCTGACCGGGGCGGGGAATTTGTTTCTGAGGATTTTGAGAATTTCCTGGAAGCGCAGGGGACTACTCATGAGTTATCTTGCCCCCGAAGTCCCTGGCAAAATGGGCTTGTTGAAGTTGTGCAGCGTGATCTGCAAGCAGGGGTCAAAACTTATCTGCACGATGTTAATCTGCCCAAAGACTTTTGGGCTGAAGCGCTTAATGCATTTTGTTATGTTAGAAATCGCAGTTACCATTCTGGTTTAGATGTCACCCCCTATGAGAAGCTGTTTAAAAAACGCCCTAATCTGAAATACCTACGCATTTGGGGTTCAGATGTAATTATGCATTACCCCGCTAAGCAGAAACTGGGTGAGCGTAGTGTTCAGGGAAAATTAATGGGCTACCAGCAGGGGGCGTACAGAATTTACATACCAGCAACTGGCAAATTTCATATTACCAGAAGCATGATACAAACTGTAAATTGGAATGGAGTTGCTGTTTTCCAAGATACTGACGGTATAGATAGTACTGAGGAAGAAGAGGAAGAAGCAGCAGCAGCAGGAAATGGTGATTCTGAATTAATGGTGATTCTGAATTAATGGAAAAAGACAAAAAGCCTGTTGAATCTGATAATTTGTTTGATGATTTAAAGTCAAGGGCACCTGAGGGGAGATTAGATTCTCTTGATTTTTCTGACCGTGAGCTTAGCCTACAGGCACCTCTTCAGTCTGACAATGATGATTTACAACCTAAAACTAGTGGTTCCCTTAGTCCTATTAAGTCTGAGGAGTCTGACTCTCCTTCCGGACTGAGACGTTCAGATAGAAAGAGGCAGAAGCCACAACGATTTGCAGATGAACATTTTAATACTGTGTATGCCAATAAGGCGGTTTTTGAGCCAAAAAGCTACAATGATGTTCAGAATTTACCTAAGCACCAAGCTGCAAATTGGTATAAAGCTATGAACTCTGAGATAGCTTCTTTAAAAGAGCATAACACTTGGTCTCTTGTACCACAAACCCCAGATATGAGACTTATTGATTCAAAATGGGTTTATAGAGTTAAAATGAATGACAAAAATGAAGTTGTAAGGTACAAGGCAAGATTAGTTGCTAAGGGTTTTCAACAAATTCCAGGTGAAGATTATGATTTGTGTTATTCACCAAGTGTAAAATATGAAACAGTTAAGCTTTTGTTAAAAGATGCATCACAACATGGACATTCTGTTTATCACCTAGATATAAAAACTGCATATTTGTTTGCAGATTTAAAAGAACAAATTTTTATGCGTGTCCCTGAAGGCATAGATGCCGCTGAAGGTTTGGTATGCAAATTAAATAAATCCCTTTATGGTCTGCACCAAAGTGGAAGGAATTGGCACCAAACTTTAGCAAAAGAATTGCTAGATATTGGTTTTTCACAAGGAAAGGCAGACAATTGTGTGTTTATAAAGGAAAGGGCAAACTCTGCAACAAAGATATGTGTGTATGTAGATGACGTGTTAATTTCTACAAAAACTAAACAGGAATATGAAGAGGTAGTTTCACAGTTACAGAAGAAATTTGATGTGGTGGAATTAGGCATAGCTAAAAATTACTTATCCATGCAAATTGAGCAAGGCAAAAATGGATCTTTTCTGGTTCATCAAACTGCAAAAATTGATGACCTTGTTG
The DNA here is from genome assembly GCF_951804945.1 of Podarcis cretensis. Classification (NCBI taxonomy): domain Eukaryota; kingdom Metazoa; phylum Chordata; class Lepidosauria; order Squamata; family Lacertidae; genus Podarcis; species Podarcis cretensis. The sequence continues at coordinate 20,705,077 of NC_137175.1, forward strand.
AGATTATGTTTGCAGTTTGTAAAGAAACTAATTGCTGATGAAATGATTGTATTTGAATATGTTCCAGGTAACAATCAAATTGCGGACATTTTTACAAAAGCACTTCCAAAGGTTACGCATGAAAGACATGTACAAAGTATGCTTTATGTTTTTGTTCCACAATGATGAACCGCAGGGGAAATGTTGAATGGTTTCTTTAAATGTAAAGGTTCATCATTGTTCCACCCAATGTGTATGTCTTTAAGGGGCCAGAGCAAGATAACGAGACCCAGCTTTACAGCTGTGAAACATAGCAGGTGCTGCCGAGTTGCATTGATTAAGGTGTGTCAGCATTTGCATGTAGTATATAAGGAGCAGCACCTAGCTCTCCCATTACCCTGGGGGTTGGGTTGGTGGTTGGGTCTGGTTTGTTGTTAATGTATTTAGTGTATAAGGAGTTTTTGTTTTTTGTAATTAAAACCTTGTTTAAGTTATTTTTGAGTCCCTTTCTTTTTAATGCATGGTCTCCCCAGCAAGCTCTCTGCAGCGCTACCATACTGTAAATAGCCAACAGAAACATGCCTTTAAATATTTTCTGGACTACACTGTTGACTGTGGGGAATGGGACTGTGGGGAATGGGCCGATCTGCTGAGGAGAGATGGAGATATTTTCGAGTTGGAACATCCCCGAGACCTACTCCTCAATGAGAAAGGAAAGAAATTAAGAAAGAGATCAACAAAAGATAAGGTAAAGTGCAAGTACAAACAAGAAGAAGATCTGCAGAAGGGACATGGAAGAGACTTAAGAGCCTCGGACACAAGATTACCAGGTTGATGGACTAGAAGAAATGGACAATAAGGACTGACATAACCCGAGACCAGGAAAGAGACGCTGGATGAAGATTGGAAGAAAGTTTTTAAAGATTTACTTTGGGAATTAGTGTAAAATTAATGAGTATTAGGAAAAACGTTGGAATGAAACTATTTGGCTTTAGTAGAAATGATATAAGGAGTTATGTATAAATAAGTATTAAGTTTTAAGCTTTAAGGTATTTTATGGTAAGATAAGGTTAAAATAAATTAAGGCAAACTGAATGACAGAATATTGTGAAAGATGGAAAGGATTTGTTGAGTTAATTAATAGGTTAGACTGTTAAGACAAATTACCTAATAAAAATTGAGAAAGATGGAAAGAATTTGCTGAAACAAATAATCAAACTAGAATACAAAAAGGGAGGTGTGAGGAGGTCGATGAAACAAGTAATTGGAAGATTAAGATATGGAACACTGGATCTGTTTTTTTTTAATTATCTTTTTTTATTGATATTGCTGTATTGATTTTTATGGTTTTTTTCTTTTCTATGTATTGTAATGTATGTTTTGTTAAATTTTTTGTTGTCTTTTTCTCTTCTTTTTTGTAATTTTTAAACTTCTAATAAATATTATTTAAAAAAGAAAAGAAAATTGTCTTCATTTAAAAATGCTGGTAGCATTAAGATAAATTCAACAGTGTACATAAGTTTTGATGGATATAACAATGGTTTACTGAATGGTTTAGTTCATGTAAAATATGCAGGGATGTTTGGCACGCAAAATGAACCATGGAAAGAGAAGAAGGGAAGTCATTGGTTTAAGGTGTTTAAATGAATATTTTGAAATGTAAATTAGAAAATTTAATTAAAAAATTGTGTATATAATGTTGAAGTCATGCATGTATCGCAGCATAAATCCTTATTAAAAACCCTGCAAGAAGAGTCCATGGAGGTGTGACATGAGGGAGGAACGGAAGCTGGATTTCAGCACTTCCGTTGGGCTTCTGTCCTCTCCTGGTTCTTTACCACATGCCTGGGAGTGGATGGCATTCTTCTGCTAATGAAGAGCTCTTTATTAAAGATACCTGATAATGGATCGTTTTGTGAACAATACAATAGCTTATTTAAACAGAGCTTTAAAGTAAAGGAATTTGACAAGAAAACTTTAGTTCTTGGGTGACTGCAGCATGAAGTCACTAATTAACGGTTCTTCCTTCAACAATTGGACAGCTGATGACACTATAGTAACATTTTTATTTAAAAAAATGAAATGAGAAGTTTATTATAAATATTATGACAATGTCGCTGGCTTCCTCCCCCATAGCTTTTTAAAGCTATTATTATTGTTACGTAATCCTCAGTGATTTTGGGTGTGAAGTATAACTTTGGATTTTCAAGACCTAAAAGACAGTCTGGCAAGAAAAGGTGAAGAAAAAAATATTCCCAGTGGTTTGGTTGATTCTGGCCATAACATGGTGTTAATGGTTATTATGACACACATCTCCAAGCTTTGCTGTTCAGTCCCTCTTGGAGGTTTCATAAAAAACCTCAGATGGGGTGGGGAGGTAGCCGGCAAACCTACATGTAGAATCAGAGTCACAGCTGGAACTCAATCCTGCTAAACTAAAGGATTAACAGAGGAATTGGGGGATTTGTGGGAGCTGTTGGGAAGCTAGGGATGCAATGGCGCTGTGGTCTAAACCACTGAGCCTCTTGGGCTTGCCGATTGGAAAGTCGGCAGTTCAAATCCCCGCGACGGGGTGAGTTCCCGTTGCTTCGTCCCAGCTTCTGCAACCAAGCAGTTTGAAAGCACACCAGTGCAAGTAGATAAATAGGGACCGCTGTGGCGGGAAGGTAAATGGTGTTTCTGTGCAGTCTGGCACTCATCATGGTCCTCCATGTGCCAGTAGCCATTTAGTCATGTTGGCCACATGACCCGGAAAGCTGTCTGTGGACAAACGCCAGCATCCTCAGCCTGAAAAGTGAGATGATCACTGCAACTCATAGGCTTTGACTGGGCTTAACCATCCAGGGGTCCTTTACTTTTACCTTACCTATTGAGGAGCTATTTATAGTTTCAATCTGGGGTGAAGTGTTGGGCTTCCTGGAGTTGGTACCCCTGCCCTGAAGGAACAGGTGCTTTGCTTAACATTTCAGTTGCTAAATTGGGGACTTTTAGCTAATTTTGTAGGTCAAATATTTCTTAATGGACCATTAAAAAAAATCAGCACTAATGTCAATGAGTGCCAACAAAGGTCCGTATAGTTAAAGCTATGGTTTTCCCAGTAGTGATGTATGGAAGTGAGAGCTGGACCATAAAGAAGGCTGATCGCCGAAGAATTGATGCTTTTGAATTATGGTGCTGGAGGAGACTCTTGAGAGTCCCATGGACTTCAAGAAGATCAAACCTCTCCATTCTGAAGGAAATCAGCCCTGAGTGCTCACTGGAAGGACAGATTGTGAAGCTGAGGCTCCAGTACTTTGGCCACCTCATGAGAAGAGAAGACTCCCTGGAGAAGACCCTGATGTTGGGAAAGATGGAGGGCACAAGGAGAAGGGGGCGACAGAGGACGAGATGGTTGGATAGTGTTTTCGAGGTTACCAGCATGAGTCTGACCAAGCTGCGGGGGGCAGTGGAGGACAGGAGTGCCTGGCGTTCTCTGGTCCATGGGGTCACGAAGAGTCGGACACGACTAAACGACTAAACAACAACAATGTCAATGAAACAGTGACTCAAATAACTTTCTTTCACCCACCCAAATGTTTTGCAACCTTTACACCCAGAAGAGCTGGCAAGTAATCTGATTGCATCAGACACAAAAACTGAGAATTTGTCTGACGGTATTATTCTTACAGTATACAGTACTGAGGAAATGGATGCTTAGCTGTTAAATACAGCAATTTCTCAGGAAAGACTACAATCCCTTTCCCCCCTCTCTTGGTGAAGTATTTTCAAACGGGCTAAAGAGGGCAAGGAATACCAACTAAAGAACAAGGGCAAGAAAAATTGATGGAATATGCTGAAATGGCAAAGCTAACTGAAAGACTAAGAGACAAAGACAACAGAGAATTTTAAAAAAAGAATGGGAACCATTTTAAGTTGTATTTACAGAAACAATGCAAAGAAGTGGACTCACTAGTAGGTTTTGAGTAAACACTTACAATGGGCAAAATAAATATACAAAACACCAATAATGTTAGAATGATAAGAGGATAACAACATTTAAGTTAAGGAATTTAATATTAAGATTTAATAAAAACAAGCAGGGGAAGTTTATATGCTAAGAAACCAGAAGAGGAAGTTGAGGGAAGTCATGGGGGGGGGGGGGATTTGGGAATTGTATGTTTTGTTATCTGATATTATTATGATAAAAAATGTAAAACTTAATAAAAATTACAGATAGGTAGCCGTGTTGGTCTGCCATAGTCAAAACAAAATAAAAAAATTCCTTCCAGTAGCACCTTAAAGACCAACTAAGTTAGTTCTTGGTATGAGCTTTCGTGTGCATGCACACTTCTTCAGATACACTGAAACAGAAGTCACCAGACCCTTCTATATAGTGAGAAGGTGGGGAGGGGTATTACTCAGAAGGGTGGTGGAATTGGGTGATTGGCAGATAGCTGCGATGTGACTTCTGTTTCAGTGTATCTGAAGAAGTGTGCATGCACACGAAAGCTCATACCAAGAACTAACTTAGTTGGTCTTTAAGGTGCTACTGGAAGGAATTTTTTAATTTTGTTTGAATAAAAATTATTTACAAAAAAGAGGGCAAGGAATGTTCTGCGGATTGTGCAGTTCAATCAGCAGCATTAACACACACACACACCCCTTCTAGCATGGATAGGGGAGAAATTTGGGTCACTTCAGATTTTAATGCAAACCTACCCAACTTGCACTTTACGAAAGAAGTTGCAAGCTGAAACACAAGTGAGATTCAGAGTTTCCCAAATTTTGTGATGTAGTTCTCCAACTAAATAATGTAAACAAATATGTGATTATTAATGGAAAGTGTGTGTGACATATAGCAATGCACTTTATTTTGGGAAATGGTTAAAAAAAATCTGTACATTGTGTGTGTGTGTGTGTGTGTGTTCCCAAAAGGAGAAGGATTAAGTTGTGCATTTCAATGGCAGAGTACTTTCTGACTGAGGGCATTCTACAGCGTGATTCCTTCCCTATCCCTTGGCAAAGGACTCACAAATTTATTAGAGGGTTTGAGGAATTGTATGGTGAATAGTTGTGTCCCCTTTAATAAACAATTTGAAGAGAGGGTGGGTTTTTTTGTAACTGGCTATAATGTTCATGAACAAAGCAACTACTGGGGCCCATTATCAATACCTTTAAAAATGTCACTATCACTTAGTGCCAGATGGCCAAGCAGCTGCCATTTTATTCTCCCACAATGCCCCTGGTGCAGTCTCTCTCTGATGCCACCTCATGCTACCTAGAGGAGCACTCTTTACCATAACCTTGAGGTCCAACGTCCCCTGTCTGGGGTACAATATATAGTTCTCCCCCTCCCATTTTACCTTAACAACAACACTGTAAAGTCAGTTAGGTTGGTAGACAGTGTTTGGCCTAAGTTTGTCTTGTGAGCTTCATGGATGAGTGGAGATTTTAACCCAAATCTCCTGAGCCTTCCTTGGGCAATGAAAGGCAGGGCTGGGGAGCCTTGGGGGGGGGGGCAGGCTCTCTGATCCTCAAGAGCCTCCCAGATCACACTCCCATCTTTTCAGGGCACATGCCCCACCCCCAACCAGTGTGCGACAGGCTGAACTGGGCACTCTCGGTGCTGTAATTATTTCCCATCCAATACAAAACTATCATTGAATCCAGAAGACTCTGTACCATACAGTGGTACCTTGGGTTAAGAACTTAATTCGTTCTGGAGGTCCATTCTTAACCTGAAACTGTTCTTAACCTGAGGTACCACTTTAGCTAATGGGGCCTCTTGTTGCTGCTGCGCCGTTGGTGTGTGATTTCTGTTCTCATCCTAAAGCAAAGTTCTTAACCCGAGGTACTATTTCTGGGTTAGCAGAGTCTGTAACTTGAAGTGTCTGTCACCTTAAGCGTCTGTAACCCAAGGTACCACTGTATTTCAATTTCAGATGTGAATTTGCACAATTCATGAGAAAGCTCCTGTGTTAACCAGAGGTACTTCAGTTCCCCTTTGTGTGTAGATCCTTCAGTGACTCGTGTCTGAGACTGCAAGCTGGAAACATTCCATGAATTATCTGATTCAGTACACTGGTTTCTAGCCTGTAACAGAATCGCCAGTGTGGTTTATGCTTTTTGGTTTTAAAAAGGGAAATTCCCTCCATACAGCTCAGTTCAGATACTCACAACAGCAGCCACCTTTACACATCCTTATGCAAAATGTGGCCGGGAGAGGCGCATCCGCTTCTGCTTAGCCGGATGCTTGTAGAATCAGATTCTTGGTCTTTATAGGGAAAGAACCACCACAAGACCAAAACACAGACAACCTTGTGTAGGCAAACATTTACTCTTAGGCTTTTTCCCATCCAGTCACGGAGTGATACATTAACCCATCCAATGACTATAACTCGCAATTAGTGCCAAACATGATTTCTCAGGAATGGATTTCTCGGATGGTTTCTTTATTTATAACATTTTATGCAAATACATTTGTGCTCAGAGCTGTCCACAGAAAACACTCTAACTACTATCAACCGCTGGGAAAGTAGAGGGCAGAAAATGAATAACTTCCAAGCGCCCTAATGAGGACTGAGCATGTTTGGGGATAGTAACTGCTGGCCTAAATCCATTGATTTCATTTTTTAAAATATTATTTTTATTGCTTTTCCAAATAATTACAAATCAGTCCAAATTATTTAAATTTAATACAATTTCTTTAAAACATCAGGTTTCCTGCTCCTGTTGCAAACATATGTCCATCACTTCCTGATGTAGCCACTTCATTCTTCTTTAATCTCCTCTTCATCCTTCTCTTGATGTTAGTCCATTCTAACAGCTGACCTTTATAGTTTCCTTACATGCAGCGTCTCTGTTGCTTTTCATAAATATAAAATCCATTTCACATGTGCAGTCCTTCATAAATGTTGTTTTCAGACCCTTTGATTTCAAAGGGTCTACTCTGATTATGACTTGGTTGAATGCCACCCATAATATTTATCTCAGGAATGTTCCTATGAAGGCTGGGAATCTGTGGCATTCCAGATGTTGTTGCACTCCCAATTGCATGAACCCTTTGCCAGTTGGTGATGATGGGAGATATAATCCAACAACGTTCGGAAGAACCTAAGCTGTTTGAGAGTGGAATGAACTACCTTGGAAGGTGGAGGTTTTTAAACAGAGGTTGGATGATCATCTGTCAAGGATTACGTAACTGTGGTTCCTTCACTGCAGGGAGTTGGATTGCCCTCGAAGTCCCTTCCAACTCTACAGTTCCATGATTTTGTGAACGAATAAGGAGCCACAGGGTCTCTGGGTTACAGTATTATTTCCTCCCAGGAATGGTCAAAAGCAGAGGTCAGCAACCTTTTTCAGCCATGGGACAGTCCACCGTCCCTCAGACCATGTGGTGGGCTGGACTATATTTTGGAAAAATAATAATGAACAAATTCCTATCCCCCACAAATAACCCAGAGATGCATTTTAAATAAAAGGACACATTCTACTCATGTAAAAACATGCAATTCCCTGACCGTCCGTGGGCCAGACTGAGAAGGCGATGGGTCCGCATCCAGCCCCCAGGCCTTAGGTTGCCTACCCCTGGTCAAAAGTCTATAAAGGAATCTGGGTGAGCTACCAGAAATTTTAAAAAACAGGCATGTGCTCAGTAAGCTTGGAAACAAGGGATTTTCCTTAGACAACTTTTCCTCTACTAGATGAACTTTAAAACTGGTCTAGTAAAAAAAAAAAAAAGTGTTGACAAATATTTACACTTCTTGGTAATAGGTTCGTGGTGCTCCTTAAATCATGGGATATACACTACGGGGGTGTGCAGTGTGTGGCCGTTTACGATAGGCAGAACTGAAGAATTCAAACAAAAATGGAAATAACTTTGATAGGGGGTGGGAAGTCTCTATTAACATCTTAAGTATATTTATCTGCAGCGTACCAGAAACTAATCTCCCAAAGCTTCCATTCACTTCTGTACAGTTCTTGACGTCTCGGTGGTTTGCATCTCCATCTTCAGTGCAACCAGCACCTTATGAATAATGGTTGGGACCTTGCTTGTTTTCCATTTTTGGACTAACAAAACACGGGGCACAGTAGTAGCATGCATAAATAGTCTTTTTTTGACACCTGAGAATTTCCCTCTGAATTATCCCCAACAAAAAAAGACTGGTTTTTTTTGGAAAGGTACTGTCAGGGAACTGCCATCGGAGCCAAAGGAGGAGAGAGGGCTCCAGAGGGATGCCGGAGAGGGTCCCAGTAGGGAGAGAGGCAGCCCATCTGCTGGGGAAGGAAATCAGCGTAACACCAGTGGAGAAGGGGGGCAAATGGGGGAATTGGAGAAAAGGCTCCTGGACTCCTCACCGGAGACCAGCGGGGAGAGCACGGGTCCTCCGCTGCCCACACCCTCCCTGCGCAGAAGACTTCCGCGCAGGGAGAGTAGGAGGCGACTGGGCGTCAAAGAACTTCTTTGCTGGAAGAGGTTCAAGAAACGCCCACTGACGGATTCTGCCAGCGACTGAGACAGCCACGAAGTGAAGGGCTGTCCAGTCAGAAAGGGTTCAACCAGGCAACCAAGCCAAGAGTGGCGGCAACTTACGCATGAGCAACCCCTAGAACCATTACTGGTACTTTTAAGCATTTCCCCCCCAATTCATTATATATCATTTCCCAAATTTCCCAATACTCTTTTACAGTCCACCACATATGATAAAACGTACCCTCAGCCTTGTTACAACTCCAGCACTTATCTGATTTGGACTTGCACATTTTAGCAAGTCTTTTCAGAGTTAAATACCATCTATAAATCATTTTCAGGTAGATCTCCTTCAAAGAATAACATGCTGTGGTCTAACTCCTTCTTAAATATATGGAGCCGTCAGAACAGAGAGCAGGAGGGATCTTGAAGTTGCCCCTGGACAGCAGATTGAGCCCATCTGGGCACAGTCCTCTCCACTGTGGTGAGATGTATTGAACTTCTATTTAAATTATAGTGATACTTTTATTCTATTAGGAGAAATCTCATTTTTTTTAAAAAAAATCTAACCATAAATTATAGTGGTTCTTTCTAAATTAGCAGCTAGACATATAAATTAATGTATGCAAATTTATGCAAATCTGTGCACTCCCCCCCCCTTATTTGTCAGCTCAGCCCTTCTTTTTTGATGTCACCTCAGTGGCCATCTTAAGAAACGTATATTGCTGGCATTTCTGGTTGTTAAATTGGCCTTGAAAACCCACCAATTCTGAGTGGCTTTTAATTTAGACAGTTGGCTTTGGATTGTTCTTGCAAGTTGCTAAGGCTAATTTTATACAAGTGTGGTGCTGGCTTTTGAAAGCTCCTGGTTTAATTTGGGTTATATTTTATTATTATTATTAAGTTCAATCCTTTCCATGAAAGCCACATTGTCCTTTAAAAGAATGATGATGATGATGATGATGATGATAATAATAATAATAATAATAATAATAATAAACTAGAATGGTTTTCACGAATGGCTTTAGAGTTTTTAAGATCCATTCATATCAACACTGTCTTCTTAACAGGTTTATAAAATGTACCCTGCAGAGTGTTGCATTAAGTGCACAAAAACATGGGCATTTTTCTTTAAGTCTGGGGTTCTTATGGGTCAGATTCAAAGGATGTTACAGAGGAATTCTAATAAGGGTCCGGGAAGATATAGAGTGGCAGATTCACCACCACAGCCAAAGCTCTGCTGGCCAGGATAGAAGTCTCCTTTCCTTCCCTTCCTTCCCACTTATGCCAACTCTAAGTTGAGGGGCCCAATGATCCCAAGCCTCTGGCAGCCCACTCTAGTATGCCCCATTTTGAGGTCATTTGGCTGACTACTTACAGCAGAAGGATCACTGGTGGTAGCTCATGACAAAGCTCAGAGCTTCCATTCCAGCAGAGTCGCAGCACCGCCTCTACTACTACAGTGGCAGTGTTCCTCTCGGCTAGCAGAGAGGTGACTGCTGTTTTATCGAGAGTCATTCTGCAACGTGTTCTTGATGCAGCAATATGGTGTCGCCGCCGCTCCACTTTAGTCTCACAACAACACTGTGAGGTAGGTTAGGCTGAGCAATAGTGGATGACCAAAGTTCACCCAGTGAGTTTCATGGGTGAGTGGAGATTTGAACCCTAGTCCCCCAGGTTCTAATCAGAAACTCTAACTACTCAAGCCCCTCAGGCCCCTCTAAGCCTGGGGTTGGGCCAGGCAAAAGCTACGGTCAGGCAAAGGATCAAAGACACCGAGAGACAACAGGACTGCTCAAGGTGCCCCAACTACAAAATTGGCGAAATCGAGAGAGATATATCTGCACCGGCAGCATATCTCTTCTTTCTCGTATCTAAAAATGCAAGAAGGGCCTTTACACTCACCAGAAGCTCGGCTCTGCCCTCGCCGGTCCTGGAAGGAGCCTTTAAAAAAGTCCCATATGCTCAGAGACTTTGCGCTTGTTCATTGGGGGAGATAGAGAGAACACTTGTTCTTTAGATGTCCCTTTTATGAAGAGGCAAGTAGTAAGACCATTGATCTCCTACTGATGAGGCTCGCTGACCTCCCGGAAAAGCAAAAATCTGACCTTTTCCTGTTAGGCAAAGATCAGAAGATGACCCGGATGGTCGCCAGATTCTGTGTACAGATCTGTAGGCGCAGACCATCTCCCAACTCAAACTAATTCGTTAAGAAAATCCCCAAACTTGGTTCCATGGGTGACTCTGGGTCAACTCCCTGTGGTAGTTTATTGCTGTACATTGTTTTTAAATTTATTGTTGTACATTGTTATAATTGTTTGTTTCCCTTCTGTGACTGTACCCCCAAGTGTGTTTTATAAGCTGGTCTCCAACCATAATAAAAAATTATCTATCTATCTATCTATCATCTATCTATCATCTATCTATCTATCTATCTATCTATCTATCTATCTATCTATCATCTATCTATCTATCTATCTATCTATCATCTATCTATCATCTATATCTATCTATCATCTATCTATCTATCTATCTATCTATCTATCATCTATCTATCTATCTATCTATCATCTATCTATATCTATCATCATCTATCTATCTATCTATCTATCTATCATCTATCTATCATCTATCATCTATCTCTATCTACCTATCTCTATCTATCTATCTATCTATCTATCTATCTAATCTATTTATCTATCCACTACACCACACTGGCTGCACTACACACCACTCTAACTCCCCCTCCACCAGCCCCCAAGCCATCAATATTGGGAGGTTGGGATTGTGATCCTGGTCATACTTTAGCACCAATGAAATCCATGGGATTCTATTATCCATAGTTAATGTTTCCCATGTTATTCCACTGGAACTAAAGTGTCACTACTTCGGGATGCAACGCTATGACTTTAATAATTTATCTTGGGTATCTATGCCTGTCAGTTATAGAAGAGGCTTCTGGCTGGCCACTGTGGGCATAGGGTGCTGGGCTAGATGGGGTATTGGTCTGATCCAGGAGGCTTTTCGTGTCCTCTTAGGATGTTGCAATTGCTTTTAAACGATGCTGGAGTTACAGGACTGGGTCAATAACTGGACATTGAAACCAGAACCACGGTTATTTAATCTACCCTCCCTCCCCTCCACAAATGGGAACCTTATGAGAAAAATCAAGGGAAACTACTATTAAAGTGAAGCAATATATATTTCATCTGCTAAATTGTGCAGTAATTTAAAAACAAAGAAAGGAACCACAGCAGCCAACATGCACTCTGGGAAGGAGTCCACAACAAAACACTGTTAATTTCAGCATCACTTTTTCCATTCAAAATGACTCAAGCATTTTGATCCTCTGAACTGCATTTGCAACTAAGCCAAGAAACAAGCGAATGCGTGCATAGTGCCTGCAGTTTGAAAAGGTGAAATGTACACAGACAGAGGAGTTTGCCATTTTGTGGTTGTTGTTAGTTTCTCTCCAAAGGCAAAATCTCTCTCTAAAAATACTTCAGAATGAAAATTGGTGTCGTTGTCAGACGTTCTGAAAAAGTTCCACAGTTGTGTTACATGGCAGCCATTTTGAAATGGTAGGAATTCTGGACAGCAATCAACAATTATTCTTGATGTGTTGATTAAGCTTGTCCATGTTCCACCTGCTCCTTCTGCTAACTTATAGTCTCTGTTTCCAGCACTCCCTCCATTATGGACCCCCCCCTTTCATCCACTTGGAGAGAGCCAATCGGCAGGTGGGTGGAGGCAATCAGCTGTGGGATGCTATGGAGTGATAACTGCAGGATAACCAGCCCCATATAACCAACATGCTAGTTAAGGCATGAAGGGGTTAAGATAATAGAGTAAGCTGTCCTGCCAGGCTTAGCTCACCTTGGGAGGAACTAGGCAACCAGGCCTATTGTACTCTCCCAATCTACCAGAGAAGCTCAGTGTGTAAAGAGGTCTGAGCTTGGAGCAACCAAAGGCACTGATAAGCCTTTATTGAGTTCCTATACCAATAATTTAGGAACTTTTACTACCGTAACCAAACCAAGTTTTACTTCCTGTGCAGCCTATTCCGAATGCTGTATGGAAAACCTTGAAACTCACAATGGCATATTTTAAAGGTCCAAGAACCTATATGTCCATGTTTGCTTTGCTGCATACCTTTAAATCTCTGCTGGGTTTGTTTCGCCAAAGAGTGCTTGCCCCAATCCTGGATCTTGGCACCCAGGAATTCTCCTTTTATACCTAATTTTTTCCCTTACCACCAACAATTATAAGGCAAGTTCACTTGCAGAGCAGAATCACAGCTGGAATGCAGCTGGCAGATGTTGGTGGGTGGAAGCTGGTGGAGTTAGCATTCGGAAACCGGTGGATGCCACAAGGCTGAAGCAGGCTAATATTTGTGGGTGTAAGCTGGTTGAGATTCACCTCCAGAAGCCAGTTTACTGCATTTACTTTTGGAGATGTTTCTGTGTCTGTCTAACCAAAAGCTACTGCATGACCTAGAGATGGACTGCAGTGCTGAGGCCCACCTACAAGTGAGCGGAGCCTCACTTAAAGGTCCCTAGGCTACAGTCTGAGAAACACTGATCTATTCTATCTAGTTTTATTCTGCTTTTATTTAGCTGTTTGCAAGTTTGATTTCATTGTAGTATTTTTATATGGATTCATATTAATTTCTTAAAATTTGTATTTTATGTAAACCACTTAGAGATTTCTTTTTTATATGAAGTAGCATGTACATTTATGAATGATAAAGCAAGTAATGCAGGAGTGGCTAAAATTCTTTTGAAGAGACAACTGTAAAAAATAATAATTACAGGTATCCTCTGTTGTGCCTGCTTACCTGGAGTTAAGTCTTTATAAAAGTACTTTTGAGGGCGGAATCTGCTTTCAGTGCAGGGCTACTTCATGTTGTTTTGCAATTTCTGAGCAGTGAATGGGATTTTTAAAAAGATATTTTATTGCTGAGCTATCTGCACATGCCAAATTCCCCACATTGCACGTTAAAATTATTATCCTTTTGAGCTGCCAAAATATCGGGGATGCCAGTTGGCTGCATCTATTATTTGCAAATCTGCTATTCAAAGCAAAACAAAATCTGAGAGCATGAATGTGCAAATGCACTATTTGTGTTACAAATGTCTCAGTGAGGCTGCTGCTTTATTTTTATAACACCCAGTAGCTAACTATGCGAGGCAGAAATGAGATAGATGCAGTTACCTCATACTGCTATATCTTTAGTCTAGGAAAAGCAGTAAGTTTCAAATTGCTGAATTTTGGGAAGACAAAACACAAGGTGCAAAGCAAAAAAATAAAAATCAAACAAATCAAAATGACAATAGATAATACCATATACAAGAAAATGATCTATTCTATACAATGCAGTAACAAGGGGAAAGTTGGGGATTTCCCCCCATCCATTGTTGTTATCCTTAAGATACTTTTCCAGTTTGCACACCTGGATGACAGCATCAGAATGTTTGTTGTTGTTGTTGTTGTTGTTGTTTAGTTGTTTAGTCGTGTCCGACTCTTCATAACCCCATGGACCAGAGCACACCAGGCACTCCTGTCTTCCACTGCCTCCCGCAGTTTGGTCAAACTCATGTTTGTAGCTTCGAGAACACTGTCCAACCATCTCATCCTCTGTCATCCCCTTCTCCTTGTGCCCTCCATCTTTCCCAGCATCAGGGTCTTTTCCAGGGAGTCTTCTCTTGTCATGAGGGGGCCAAAGTACTGGAGCCTCAGCTTCACGATCTGTCCTTTCAGTGAGCACTCAGGGCAAATTTCCTTAAGAATGGATGCGTTTGATCTTCTTGCAGTCCATGGGACTCTCAAGAGTCTCCTCCAGCACCATAATTCAAAATACTACTAAATCATTTTGATTTTATTGCTTTTAACTGTTGTAAGTCATATTTAGCATTGCAATTCCATTAAGAGGGCAAAGTATAATTTCTTTAAAAACACACACAAATAAATGAGAATGATTTAAGACAGGAGAATGATTTAAGACCTTCAAGTTTCAAATAATCCTTTACATATCTACCACGGCAGGTCTGTCCATCAAAGGGGAATGGGGCTCTGCCCCAGTCTACCCTCAGCCAGTCCCCATCTGTCTGCCTTCTTACAACCAGTCCAGAGGGTGGTACTGGTTGTCGGCATCTTGCTCCTTCATAGAACTCAACAAGGAAGGGGATGGGGACAAAGCTAGAATGAGTTGGCTCAACCTGTCATTGGCTCTGGCTCCCCCTACTGTTGGCCTCCCTGTCTTGTATCCTACTAGTTTCAGCGTGCAACAACAACCATGGCCATAGTCCAGTCCTCTACACTCCAGCTTCCTGCTGAACCAGGAAGTCTCTTCTTGCTCACCTAAGTGGGAAAGATCAGAAAAGGCATTGAAGGGACATAGAAAGAGAAATAAAAGTTTGATGTTTTAAAAAGTAATAACTGAGAATAGAGAGGAAATTGATAAGATAGGGAAGCTGTTATAGGAGGAGGAAGTGAATGTAAAAAGAGGAGGAGAAATGAGAAACTGGGAGTTTGGAGGTGGGCATGGAAGTGCAAGTGAAATGTAATAAATAGAAAGGAAGGAAAATGGAAGAAGAAATTGTAGGAGAGGAGTAAACAGTGTGAGAAATCAGTAGGTTGCAAGTGGGAATAGGGTGAAAATTAAGCATGAAAAGAAAAGGGGAGAAGAAACGGCAGGAAATGAGTAAAATTACTTTGAGTGAAATGTGGCATGGAGAGGAAATATAAAACCAAAAGCCTCTGCTTACAGTAGAGGTCAGGTGGCTACCCCGCTTTTTAGCTCATGGACAAAAAAAATAGTCTCATCTGTTATGTACTGAAGTTCTCACCTTGGGCCAGCAGGGGGATACTGTAGATAGTTCAGGTCCACATATGCAAATAAGGGATTGAAAGTGACGTTCAGTGATTGGATAGTTACAGAAAGTTGTTACAATTACGTTGTTCTGGAGCTCTATATAAGCAGGCTGGCTGAACCCTTTAGTTCAGTTCTGTTCTGGCCTGTGAATAACCAAGAGCTGTTTGAAGAATCGCTGTGTCGTCTGGTATGTTCATCCACAACTTAACATCATCCATCCTTGATCAACACTTGGGTCAACAAGAATGGGGTGGGAGGTGTAGCTAAGGAGAAGGTTATTGCCCTCTCACTGCTCAGATGACCAATCTGATGCCATCCACATCACAGACAAGTTTAAAGCTCAGTTTTAACCTTTCCATAAACTCCAGCAATGTTCTGCTTTACATTTCCACCTGCCCCTTTTGCCACTGTACAAAAATTGGTGGGTTCTGACCAATGGTCCAGGGGTTAGCTACCGCTGACTTAAACTATCTGGATCAGGAATTTTTGCCTACATAGGGTGGCTGAGTATTAATACCACAAGTAAAGAAAAATTGGGACCAGAAGACTATATACAAACTAATGTAATGCATATGTACAAAATGTACAAAAATATTTTAATGGAATATGGCACCTACTAAAAATAAACAATATTTATCTCTCTTTTTATACAAATAAAAAAAATTACCAAGTTGTATAATATAAATACAGATAAAATCAAGAAACTGAATACATGTGACTCACGAAATAACACAGAGCACACAAAAATGTGAATAAACTGAAAAATTAAAACAACGAACGCTAACAAAACTCTAGTGTTATTTATTACTTGCATCATAATACTGCTAGTGCCTGTCCTAATTAGTTCAGGAAAAGTGAAACATTGGAACTCTCTGCTGAAAATCTGTAAAAGAAATTAGGAATTTTTTAGCCATTCTTAAAAATATTATTTAAGATGGTGATATTGAGAAAACACCAGTCGTTGCCCACTAATTACGCCAATCTCAATCTCCATCCTCTGCCATTTTATTACTGGCTCTGCCCCTGCACTACTGTTTTGTGACTGGTGAGCTTCAGCCCTGACCCTCTCAAGTACTACCTAAGGATGGAAAGTTTGAGAACCCTTGCAGTAAACTGGACTAGGTGGATCATTAGACAGTTTCCTGCATTCCTGTACTTTTAGTTGAATTATCCTGTAATATCCATGTACTGCTAAGCCAGTCCTGAACATCTGGACATGCTTACACAAGGAACAACTTGCAACCAGGGCATTGTCACAGTTTGCATTTGGCAAGAAAGGGGGGGGCATTAACTCAAATGGAGACTGGGTTTTTTTGGTGGTCAGGTATTTGTTTCTACAACACACACTGGTGGCATCATATCAAAATATAGCAGTGATTGTAAAAATAAATAGAGAGAGGAATATATCAAGATACTGTATATAAAACCAGGAATTGGATAACAATGTAAAATCTGTGAAATGCATCTGAAATCACTTAAGTCAAGTGCAAAAATAAGGAATGGGTGAATGGTGAGCCAGCGCTAAACATCTGATCTGCAGACTTTAAACAAACAAAAAAATCTAAAAAATAATGGGGAGGGAGGATTAACTGAATAATGACTTTCTCTGTAATTCATCCACTGTACTGCAAACAAGGCTGCAGTCTGATAACCTGCTTGCTTCTGAACAAATCTCACTGAATTTGTCAACATCTACAAGTGAAAGTCCATAGAATCAAGCAACACAATAATTTAATTAAAAAAAATATGTCCAGTAGCACCTGCATGCACACTTCTTCAAATACGAAAGCTTATACCCAGAACAAACTTAGTTGGTTTCTAAGGTGCTACTGGACAATTTATTTATTTATTTATTTATTTCAACTGTGTCAGACCAACACAGCTACCTACCTTAATTTTTTTGCTATAAGCTTGACTAATTTTCTTTTAAAGCAATCCAAATTGGTGGCCATCAAACTTGACTACCTCACTCAGGGCAAACAATCTTTCTGTAATATGTCATCCTGTGTGAGGCCAAAATTTGGTGCCCTCGAAATGGATCTTATCAGTTATATGGATCTTCTCAATTTTACACCCCTTGGCTCAGCTCCCTGTGTGTGGGTACTGCCTATGCCATCCTAAATCCGCTGCTGGCTCACTGCTAACCCCTAAATATAGATAAGCAAGATAAAAAGCACAAGTCCCATTCCCAATACTGTTCCTTGATGGTTTCCACCGTCTACATTCAGCAAATTGTCTGTTCCTATTCTCTGCTTCTTGTTTCTTAACTTAATCCCTATGAGAACTTCTGCTCTTACTCTATAACTGCTAAGCCTTACTCCAGAAGAGACTTTGCTGAAGTACCTTGTCCAAAGCTTTCTTAAGGGCATGTTCACAGTACTACTTCAGAAAGCAGTGCAGTTGCCCCCCACTCCACCCTGCATTAACCACTGAGCCTAGGGCTTGCCAATCGGAAGGTTGGCGGTTCGAATCCCTGCGACGGGGTGAGCTCCCATTGCTCGGTCCCTGCTCCTGCCAACCTAGCAGTTCGAAAGCACGAAGTGCAAGTAGATAAATAGGTACCGCTCCTGCGGGAAGGTAAACGGTGTTTCCGTGCGCTGCTCTGGTTCGCCAGAAGTGCCTTAGTCATGCTGGCCACATGACCCGGAAGCTGTACGCCGGCTCCCTCGGTCAACAAAGCGAGATGAGCGCCGCAACCCCAGAGTCAGACACGATTGGAACTAATGGTCAGGGGTCACCCCCATTAAGGGTTCACATCAGCATGGCTTCATTAGGGTCAAAATCGTTTCTGTTTCTGTACACGCTAGGGAGCATTGACAGGCATTGATTTTTTTACCCTATACAAAGGTATTTTCACCCCTTGGCTAGAGATGACTGAACATGAAGCTGGTTTGAGAAACAACTCAGCGAACAGTAGTATTTTATAATGAAGCAGAGAGAGAGAGAGAGAGAGAGAGAGAGAGAGAGAGAGAGAGATGCATTTTGGATAACGTGGTCGTGTGAACAGGGATTGAAAACCCAGCGCTGGAAATGCAGTGAGCTCAGTGCAAACGGGAGTGTGAACCCAGCCAAAGAGGAAAGTGCCAACTCTGGGCTTGAGGACACTTCCAGAGACCTCTGAAGGCTTACCACGTTTACGCAGGGAACGGTGCGACCAACGGTCGCAGGGAACGGTGCACCAACGGTGCGTCCTGCGGTCCTGACACTGTTGTTTGTTTGTTTTGTTCTTGGAGGCCCGAGAGGGCTCCAGTGCGACCCAAACCCCAAGAGCGATCCAACCACTCCCGGGAAGAAATCGCAGCCTCGCACCCGTCCACTGGGCGAGGCTGGAGGTTGTTCGTGTGGCATCCACGCGCTCTGGGCGCGCGACGCACACTGGAACCGTTGGCTCTTCTCGCCCAAATGGAGACGAAGTGAAGCCCGGGAACCGACGTTGCCTGCCCCACCTGGGATGGCGGCCGTGCCTTTCTCGCTTTTCTGGAGCTTCTGGAGGGGTGGGTGGGTCGGCGAAGGCGGCTGCCACCAGCACCTGCCTTGGCGAGAGCCAAGGGAAGAGCGAGCGCGGCCTCTTTTGGGGAGGCAGGCAGAGCTACGCTCCCAGGCGGTGGGACGGAGGGCGCTGCTGCTGCTGCTGCCGCCTTCAAGGAGGGCTTTGCGGTCTGACGGCCAGCCAGGCTGCGGTTGGACGGGTGGGGGCAGGCAGAAAGGAGCCTCGGGGGCGGGGATCGAGGGACTCAAAAGCGCGTGCAGAGGCAGCGTGCGCGTAAGGCTGAGCCCGAGAGCAGGAGGTCTCCATCGCGGCGCCGGCTTCTCCTGAGCTGCCCCGACGTGCCATGGCCTCGCTCCTCGCCGCCGGCTTGCTGGGGCTTCTGCTGGTGCTGCTACTACTGCTGCTGGCTTCTCGCTTCGGCAGAGCGCGGTGAGTGAGCGGTTGGGGTTCGCGGCGGCTTCCACCTGTTCTGGCGCTTTCCAGGTCTGGATGTGGGACATTTCTCCTGGATTTACCTGCGAGGTCGCCTTAGACACATGGATGCCCATTCAACTGCTTAAAACGGGCACTGTTACATGTGCCCCTTAATACTCCATCAACATTTGTAAGAAGACGGTATTTTAGGGTGACAGCGTGGCGGTCTACAGTGTGGAACTCCCGGCTTATTGACACGAGGCAAGCGCCTTCACTGTACTTTTTGGCACCTGTTAGAAACATGTTTGTTTCAGCAAGCCTATCCAGGCATGTAGAATCCAGGCACGTGTCTTAGCCTGGTTTTTAGCTTATTTTTGATCTTAATCATTTTTGGAATGCTTTAAATAGCTTTTTAAAACAACAACAACAACAACTGCTTTCACTTATAATTTCATTGCTTTATTCTTTTTGTGAACTGCTTTGAGAGTTGCGTGTTTTCTGTTTCATTTTTTGTTTTTGTATATAATATATGTTTGCAGTATTGGGTTCCATAATGGAACAACGTGGCATAATAAAATAAAGGGACATAAGGAAATACATAAAATGGGATTGGACCTGAGGCAGGATTGAATAAGCAAATCCAAAAGTTGGTCTTTTATTGAAGGGGGAGCATTTAGTGTTGGTCATTCGTTTTGTATCTTATTTTTTAAAAATTATTTTAGTGTGTTTTAATGCTCTGATTGAACACCATTAGGATAGCTCAGCCGGTAGTGCATGACTCTTAATAATGCCATAATCTGTGGGTGCTGGATGTTACTCCTGTGTTTGCATGTGTTTTAACAGATATATCTATCATCTGAAGATAATGCTTAATTAATCTGATGAAGCTGCTCTGGTCTATGACAGTTTATGCCATAGACCAATCTGTCAGTCTTTACCATGTGGCAAGAGTCATCATTTGAGGATCAATAAACGTGCATGAAAAAGTAACAAACAGTCTTGCAGTACCTTAAAGACTGTGATGAGGTGGGCTGTAGTCCACAAAAGCTTGTTCCATAATACTGTACAGTTGTTAGTCATTCAGATGCCACAGTACAGTGGTACCTCGAGTTACAGATGCTTCAGGTTACAGACTCCGCTAACCCAGAAATAGTACCTCAGGTTAAGAACTTTGCTTCAGGATGAGAACAGAAATCGTGCTCCGGCAGTGCGGCAGCAGCAGGAGGTCCCATTAGCTAAAGTGGTACCTCAGGTTAAGAACAGTTTCAGGTTAAGAACGAACCTCCAGAACGAATTAAGTTCTTAACCAGAGGTACCACTGTACTCTGTTGCTTTTGCTGCAACAGACAAACAGGGCTATCCCTCCAGCATATGTGTGCTAGATTTATTTGCTGGCATAGAACCACCTAGAGAACTCAGTTTTATGGGTAGTATACAAATATAGGTTTGTGGATTTGCATCGTGTACATGCTGTCCAAATGTCATTTCCAAGTTTTCTAGATAATATGTACATTTGAGCCGCATTGTCTTCCTGGCCTGCATTTAGCATGTTAATGCATGCATGGAAATTGGATAGAGGCTCAAAGTTATGTAGGGTTGTAGTCAACTAAGCTTTATGTGGGATAGACCCATTGAAATTCATGGACCTAAGTTAGCCATGCTCATAAATTCCATGGGTCTATGCTGAGTAGGACTAGCACTGAATAAAAAATGCCCTGGAGTCCACTGTTATATATAGAGGGCATCCCTATCCCACCCAGTTCCATTTCACACCTTGAAGCCAGGGAAGTGTCCAACCACCAGCATACCAGACAGAAAGACCCTCTGCAAACCGTTTGAAATATAGTTGATAAATCTGCTGCATGCAAAGCATTATCAGGAGGGACAGAAGCGATCTCTCTACTGCATGCTGTATATGTTGGTGTCCTGTATTGTGGATTTATAGTAAGAAAGAACATGTAAAATAAATATTTGTTTACTCGGATAAGTGGAGGTTCTCTAGGGTCTTAGGAAAAAGGTTTTCCCGAGCTGTTTCTTGATGGACATTTCAGCAAGCCTGCCAAGGACTAAGCCTGGAATGTGCTTTCCCACTGATGTGTGGTCCCCCCAGAGTATTCTTACCTATCCACAATTCTAAGAGCATTTTGTTCTGGAATTTCCTTTCCTGATGCTTCCCAGGGCAGGCAGATGCCAGAGAAGATTTAGATAGGGACACCTGTTTTCTTATGTTCCTTGTAAAGGTGGTACTATACAAATAAATAAAAATCGTTTATTAAAACAACTCAAAATCTTAGGGCTCCTTTAAGACTCTTCCTTAGTTTTCTTGCAACAGGTTAACAATGCTAAACCCCTGGAAGAGTTTGCTATTACTATTTTCCTCCTCCTCCTCCTTTAAGAAAATACAGTGCAATCTCTGCATGTATACTCAGAAATAATTCCCACTGAGTCCAATGAGACTTACTTCTGGGAAAGCATGTTTAACACAGAGCACACCCATTGAAATTAATGGCTCTAAGATAGTCATATTTATTAATTTCAGTGGTTCTACTCTAAGGTGGACTAGCATTGGCAACAACCCATAAACCATAATCCTATTCATGTCCACTCTGTGGCAGGTCCAACCTAGTTCAGTGGAGTTTACTTCCAGGTTAACAGTGTAAGGCAGGGGTGCCCAAACTTCTTTCAAAGAGGGCCAGATTTGGTGAAGTGAACTCGCGTGAGGCCCGAGTGAAGTTGGGTTTTTTTAGGATTGAAGTAGTTGAGCTTTTTGGGGGATTTTACCCCAGGACATATACTGAGGATGGATTAAATCGAACGGTAGGCCAGATTAGGTCTCCAAAACGGACATGCCTAGTGTAAGGAATGGGACGCGGGTGGCGCTGTGGGTTAAACCACAGAGCCTAGGACTTGCTGATCAGAAGGTCGGTGGCTTGAATCCCTGTGATGGGGTGAGCTCCCGTTGCTCGGTCCCTGCTCCTGCCAACTTAGCAGTTCAAAAGCGTGCCAAAGTGCAAGTAGATAAATAGGTACCGCTCCGGCGGGAAGGTAAACAGCGTTTCCATGCGCTGCTCTGGTTCACCAGAAGTGGCTTAGTCATGCTAGCCACATGACCCGGAAGCTGTACGCTGGCTCCCTTGGCTAATAAAGCGAGATGAGCACCGCAACCCCAGAGTCGGTCACAACTGGACCTAATGGTCAGGGGTCCCTTTACCTTTACCTTTAGTGTAAGGGTGCAATTCTATATTCAGTAAGTCCTGTTAAAGTGAATGAGACTTAATTCAGAGCGGACGTGGATATTGTTACTTCCCACCCAATTTTCAAGCAGCTACCTGCACTTACTGAGGTCTTTATTTCCTTGGAATGAATAGCTTTATTTTATACAACCTGAGCATAGGAAGAAGGGTTCCCAGCCTTAACGCTCTCATAGATCTTGCTTCCCCTTTGGGTTTTCAGTACAGCCCACAGTCTACCACAGAGCAGCAGCTCACTCACTCACAATTCTGGCTGTTGTTCTCCTATGTAGCAGTTAGGTGAGGAGTGTGGGGGGGAAAGGCCTACCCCAGGGGTCAGCAACCTTTTTCAGCCGTGGACCGGTCCACCGTCCCTCAGACCATGTGGTGGGCCGGACTATATTTTGAAAAAATAATAATGAATGAATTCCTATGCCCCACAAATAACCCAGAGATGCATTTTAAATAAAAGGACACATTCTACTCATGTAAAAACATGCTGCTTCCCGGACCGTCCACTGGCCGGATTGAGAAGGCGATTGGGCCGCATCCGGCCCCTGGGCCTTAGGTTGCCTGCCCCTGGCCTACCCATTTGTTCTGTGGCACAGAGAAACTTCTTTGGTGGTGCTCAATCGAGGTACAGTCATATCTCATGTTACGTTTGCTTCCTGTTATGTTTTTTCAGGTTGCGTCCTGTGGCGACCTGGAAGTACTGGAAAGGGTTACTTCCGGGTTTCGCTGCTCGCGCATGCGCAGACACACAAAACGACGTCACACGCATGCGCAGAAGTGGTGAATCACAACCCGCGCGTGCGCAGACGCGGCGCTGCGGTTTGTGTTCCTTTCATGTTGCGAACAGGCCTCTGGAACGGATCCCGTTCGCAACCAGAGGTACCACTGTACTTAACTGGGCAGCAAAGGCTGGTTTGGCAAGCTTCTTCTTATGCATTCTATCCTCACAAGTACAGGACTTGTTGAGAAGTCTGAGCTTTTAAAAGTATACATAACCGACTTGATGGGTATTATAAGGAAGAATCAGCCAGCAGCAGAAGACTATAAGTTTTGAAAACACTGAAAGGAGAGGATCTGACCACACTCTTGCCGTGTGAATTTCACTTCAAGACTGAGCCAAGCTGTTCCTGCCCCATTCCGTGCTGTGTGTGTGAGATTATCTGCTCAAAAGATGTTTGTGTTGGCACTCAGCTTCTGTCATTGTCCCAGTGATCTGCTTAAGGAAGCCCCTAAGGCGAGAAGGGGAAATGCGGCCAGCCGTCTGCTAGCTCCACAAAACCAGCAAAAGAATTCACCAACGCAAACTGGGCAGCTCATCTCCCTTTTGCACAGGGCACCAGAGAAGCAGAAAGCAGAGGCTGATGGGAGCATTAAGACATTTCCAGTTTGCACATTGAAGATCAAGGAAGGAGATGGGACATTGAGAAAATCCTGTAAGAAAGAATGGGCCAAACAGCACAGGGGTTTAAGATACAATTTCAGAACATTTATTTCCTTTTTTTGTTTTATTGGAACAAAAACAAATTGTTGGGGGTGGTTGTGCTTATGTGGGGGTGAAAAGGTGTATCTGTGCTTTCATACTAAGGGAGGGAGGGTTAACTCTTTCTCTCCTGCCATTTTCCAAATCTAAATCACACCAACTCCATAGCTGTTATTTGGTCTCACTGAGGGAAAACAGAGCAGAAATAAGAAAATAAATGGGGGGAATGCCTCCCAACCTTTTAAAAAAAGAGTAATAGTCATGGAATGTAAAATCCTGTAAGCACATACAAAGTGCCTCTATGCACCAGTCCAACTCTTCAGAACTGTTTGTTAATCTTGGAATAAATTGAAATGTCCCAAACTAGTAGGACAAATAAAGAAGGAAGCAAAGGGGGAGAAACAGCTTTGCTTGCTAGATGCCCTGTAAAGCACTGTATTTAAGTATTTAGCCTTAGTGATTGTAGTATTATGATTTTAAATAAATTATTGATGATGATTTCTTGTTGTGAGTAGTTGTACAGTGGTTTGAATATATTGAATATATAATTCAGTGTTGTTAATAAAGAGATACCATAAGCACATTGGCACAAAAGCAAGCCATTAACAGGGGTGGAGAACCTCCACATGTTGTTGGACTCAAACTCTCATTATCTGGACTCATTCCAGTCTGGATCTGACATGGAATTGGCCCTGGTCACCCTGACGGATGACCTTTGAGGGAGAGGGAAGAGGATCAGCAGTTTTCTATATCATTGATGATGATGGTCTTCTGGACCATCATTAAAAATTCAATAAACATACCCAAACTTTATTATTTACTGTTGCTGTTATAGAAAACATTTTTTAAAAAATGCACTACTGGGGATGGACCTTGAGGGGGGGAAGTATTTACCCCATTTAGTTTTGTGGCACCTACCTTTTGGAATTCCTTCCCCTTGAATTTAGACAGGTACCATCTCTTTTTGGCCCCTGCTGAAGACCTTCCTCTTTAAACAAGCCTTTTAAGTTGAGATCTTTCCCTGTCTGCTTCTGCGTTAGAACTGTTTTTAATATATTAGAACTCTTTTAAATTCTTTTTTAATAATAATAATAATAATAATAATAATAATAATAATAATAAAAAAATTTATACCCCGCCCATCTGGCTGAGTTTCCCCAGCCACTCTGGGCGCCTTCCAATCAAGTGTTAAAAACAGTACAGCATTAAATATTAAAAACTTCCCTGAACAGGGCTGCCTTCAGATGTCTTTTAAAGATAGGATAGCTGCTTATTTCCTTCACATCTGAAGGGAGGC
The DNA here is from genome assembly GCF_951804945.1 of Podarcis cretensis. Classification (NCBI taxonomy): domain Eukaryota; kingdom Metazoa; phylum Chordata; class Lepidosauria; order Squamata; family Lacertidae; genus Podarcis; species Podarcis cretensis. The sequence continues at coordinate 20,730,302 of NC_137175.1, forward strand.
GTTCCACAGGGCGGGCGCCATTACCAAGAAGGCCCTCTGTCTGGTTCCCTGTAACCTCGCTTCTCGCAATGAGGGAACCGCCAGAAAGCCCTCGGCCAATAATAATAATAATAATAATAATAATAATAATAATAATGATGATGTGTTTGTTTTGCCACCCCAGTCTCCATGGGGAGGAAGGTTGGGATATAAATTTAATTATCTGATTATTTAGTTAATTAATAATGTGCTATTTCCATCTGCTAATAGTGTACAATGTCTGGCCATCATATTTTCCCACTGACAGGACAGAATGTATTTCTTTGTAAATTGTCTTGTACAGTAGAAACGGGGGGTGGGTGGGGGAGACAGTTTATTTCGGGATTCCTGCGTCCTTTGCTTTATTTTGTCTGGTAGCCAAAACCAGAAAACACAGTGATTATGTAAAGTTGTGGCATGCCGATGTACAGGCGTTAATTCAAGCCATCGTATTTAATCAAAATAGGGAACTGAGAAACGGGCAGCTCGGTTCCCAGCATGTTTCTTGGGAAGTAAGTCAGTGGGTTTATTGTCAGGAAAATACACAGTCTAAAATGATATATGAGTTGAGGGTCTAAACTATGGCTAAAGGGTTTGGGGTTTGTCCTTTTTTGAGGACCTGACAGGGGTTTAGAAAATTGTGAATGTTTGGAGAAAGCAGACAATCTTCTTCTGTCAGTAATAAGAGCTGCAGGGCATGCGGTAATAATAATAATAATAATAATAATAATAATAATAATAATAATAATTTATTTATTCCCTGCCCATCTGACTGGGTTTCCCAGCTTTAAACATAAAAAACTTCTCTAAACAGGGCTGCCTTCAGATGTCTTTTAAAAATAGGATAGTTGCTTATTTCCTTGACATCTGATGGGAGGGCATTCCACAGGGCAGGCACCACTACCGAGAAGGCCTTCTGCCTGGTTCCCTGTAACTTCACTTCCCGCAGTGAGGGAACCGCCAGAAGGCCCTTGGAGCTGGACCTCAATGTCTGGGCTGAATGATGGGGGTTTGAGGGGTTTGAGACTCCTCCGGGTAGTCATAAAGCGGGATATCAAATCCAAACTCTTCTTCTTCTTCCTCGTGGCCTCTGGCTGTGGTCTTTTCCCATTTCAAGGATATAAAACTCAGCAATAAAAATCTAAACAGAGACAGATATGTTTGTGGGCATTGCTTTGGCCACGAGGATCTTGAGGCTTTGAATGTATTCTTTGATTTATCATATCATACCCTTCAACATTTCTCCTATGAAAATAGGGACGTCCCATTCCATAACAATAATTTTACTATTTATACCACACTTACTGGGTTGCTCAAGCCACTCTGGGCATCTTCCAACATATATAAAAACACAATAAAATATTAAACATTAAAAAAAAAACCCTTCCCTATACTGGATTGCCTTCATATGGCTTGGGGGTCGGATGACTCCATACCTTCCAACATTGTTCCAAAGAAAATAGGGACATCCTAAGGAAAAGTGGGACATTCTAGGATCAAATCAGAATTTGGGACGGCTTCTCTAAATCAGGGACGTCCCTGGAAAATAGGAAGACTTGGAGGGTCTGTCATATTGATCTCCCACCCTTCCTTCTAAAGAAGCCTGGAGTGGTGCATTGCATGCTTGGAAAGAGTAGCTCAACATGTCGTGATCTGAACTAGCCATACTCTAAATAAGCTAGACCTCTTTGATTTAGGAAAACCAGCCGTGTCCAGTTCCTCATTTGGGATACGGAAATGCCCAGTGAGCCCACTGTTTCGTTAGATCCACTTCTTCTTTTTGGTCCTCTGAAAGAAACAGTTTATGTTTACTTCCTACCCTCCAACATGTTGAGTCCCAAAACCAGGAGGCACATCTTCCCATCCATGCTCCTGCACAAGTTGTGTGACCATGACCATGAAGGCCAAATTAGGCACTTTTTCCTGGGTCATGCTCTCACTGTGCCCAAAAGCGTGCATTTTGGGGCACTATGCAAGATTGCAGCCCTGAAAAAAGGGTGAAATTTCAGTGTTGTGCTCTTGTGGGGAGAAAAATTGAATGTCCTGGTTTTCCTGAGACACTTGCAGGGTATGTTAACTCTGAGTAAGTCTGAGGATTCCAGGGTATGGTCTGAAACATTTTTGTCCCCAGATGCTTAGGAAGCTGAGGTAATTTTAATCTGTTTTAGCATTTTAACTTTTGTATGTTTTAAAGTAGAGTTGTGAATTTTTCTTGTCGATTTATCTTCTTGTAAACCACTTTGAAGTTTTTTAAACAATCAAGCTGCCTATAAATTTAATGAAATGATTAAATAAAATGTTTGCTGCTTTGGATTCCATGGTAGGGTTATAAACAGGAATTAATTCAGGAGTTTGGAGAACAACTCATTCCAGAACGTTCTGCCCCACTTTTCTTTTCCTCCAGTGTTTTTCTGGAAAAATCTAGCATGCTTACCTGCCTGCACATAGCTTCTACTGACTTTTAAAAGAGCGTACAAAATGCAGGAAAGGCCTGAGGCGCTTTCAAATCAAACTGAAATAATAAACGCCTTTTTGTAATGCTGTATTTTTAACATTTTGGTTTTGAAACTGCAGGAAGGCTTTGGAGCCAAGATGTCACCCTGCCCGTCCATTTTTAGAATAGATTAACCCACAGTTTACGTAAGCTAAGCTATTGGTTAGCAGCAGAATCCTGTGTGGCCTGCTGGTTTTTGGCTAACAGAAAAGCAGATTTCCATTCCTCTTAAGCCTTTTATTAATTCAACTAATCACTGTGATTTAAGACATAGGTAAACAATTGAGATTGGGTTGCAGTATCAGCACCGGCCTCTTGCAGAGGAAAATGATAATCACCCCCCCATTTGAACACAGACAGCATGTGCATTACTTGATTTCTTTACACGTGATTACCGTATGTCTGAAAGCTGAGCACAAAAAGCATTGTGTGTGAGAGCAAATGCAACTTCAGCCTGGGCTGTTAATATCTGTGACACTGCAGATGACCTTCAATTAAAGTGGCCATTGATGAATTACCAATAAAGAGAGCAAATGAAGACATGGCTTTGCATAAATTTTGCCTTGGCTACTTTATGTGTATAGATGCAAATTTAGAATATATATATATTACGGTTGAAATCTTTATTTTTTAGGACCCACCCTATTCTTGGGACTGTTAACTTGTTTTATTTTATTTTATTTTAAACTATCAATTCTTTATGGATTAAAAAATTTGCATGTCTGTACAAACATTATGTACTATCTCTTAACAGGTTAAAAAAAGAGAAAATTATATAAAATAGAAAATTTATAAAGAAAAAGAAGAAGAAATAAAGAAGTAACAGATAAGAAACAAAGAAATCAAATAAAAAACCAAAAAATACAAAGTTATTTACACAGTGAAAGTACTCATCGGCACAATCCTTCCCATCCTTCTCATTATACTGTTTGATATAACATTCTTTTTTACACAGGTTTACATTGTTTAATATAATTTCTTTCTGCTTTGTATACATTCCTTTGATCTTTTTCTTTACAGATATCACACAATTTCTTCTAATATGGAGTTATTTGTACAATAAAGTTTTACATAATTCTTAAATATTATCCATTCTCTAGTTTTGTTTTGTTTTTGTTTCAATATTCCTCTAACTGATTCCATCAGTTTTGCTAATTGTAGATATTCTAACATGAGTATCTGCCAATCTGTAATCTCATTCTTCCGTTTCATTCTTCCGTTTCATTCTTCCAGTTCCTTGCTATAAGGGTTCTAGCTGCTGTTATACAATACATAAACAATGTTCTTATATCTTTTTTAATTTCTGGTAGTAGTATAGGAAAATCTCTGGGGGTTTTTTGAAGGTGATTTTAAATAGTTTCTTAAACTCGTTGTAAATATCATTCCAGTATTTGCCAATGGCTACACAGGTCCACCACATATGATAGTATGACCACTCCTCTTTTTTGCATCTCCAACAGGAGCTGTCCCTGAATAAGTCTGGCCCAACCCATAGCCGAGGACATGCCTTGGACCTGGTGTTTACCTCTATGGATGTTGGTGATCTGACACTAAGTAAAAGCGAAATGAAAGAAGTGCCATGGTCAGATCACTTCCTGGTGCAACTGGACTTCTCTGCGACCCATCCACTCTGCAGGGAGGTGGGACCGATTTGGATGGTCCGCCCCCGCCACTTAATGGATCCAAATGGTTTCCAGAGAGTGGTAGGGGATGCTTTATCCCATGTTGATGGCCTTTCAGCCGATTCCCTGGTGGCCCGCTGGAATGTGGAGTTAACCAGGGCTATTGACAGTTTGGCTCTGAAGCGCCCTCTCCGATTGCATGGAGCCTGGACAGCCCCGTGGTTTTCCATGGATCTGAGGGCAATGAAACAATCGTTGAGACGGCTAGAGCGCCGGTGGCGGATAACTCATTCCGAATCTGACCGGACACAGGTTAGAGCTCAACGTCAAGCCTACCAAGTGGCGATAGCGACGGCGAAGAAGACTTTCTTCGCCGCCTCTATTGCATCTGCAGAAAACAGCAGCAGGAGACTTTTTAAGGTGGTTCACAATTTAGCGGAACCACCTGCGACATCGGGGCCCAGTATGGGCCACATGATCTCCTGCAATGATTTTGCAAAGTTTTTTGCAGATAAAGTCGCTCAGATTCGGGAAGAGGTAGACGCCACCGTGGGAGCAAGGCCGGGGCAGGAGAGTGCTAGAGTCCTGTCTAGTCAAATTGCATGGGATCAGTTCCAATCTGTTACCTCCGAGGATGTGGACAGGCTGCTTGGACGAGTGAAACCAACCACCTGTCTCCTGGATCCTTGCCCATCCTGGCTTATAAAAGTTAGCCGGGAAGGGCTGGGCGATGGGCTTCATGGTGTGGTGAATGCTTCCCTCCGTGAGGGAGCCTTCCCAGACCCACTGAAAGAGGTGGTTATTAAACCGCTTCTTAAAAAACCATCTTTAGATGCGGCCACGATGGCCAATTATCGCCCAGTCTCAAATCTTCCATTCTTGGGCAAGGTGATTGAGCGAGTGGTTGCTGAACAACTCCAGGCACGCCTGGAAGAAGTGGACCATTTGGATCCCTTCCAGTTGGGATTCAGGCCTCATCATGGGACTGAAACTGCCTTGGTCGCACTGGTTGATGATCTCCGGCGGGCTAGGGACAAAGGTGAGAGCTGTTTCCTAGTTCTGCTGGATCTCTCAGCGGCGTTTGATACCATCGACCATAACATCCTTCTGGACCGTCTTGAGGGGCTGGGAGCTGGGGGCACTGTCATACAGTGGTTCCGCTCCTTCCTCTTGGGCCGTGTTCAGAAAGTGGTGGTGGGGATGAGTGTTCAGACCCCTGGGCTCTCACTTGTGGGGTGCCTCAGGGTTCTGTCCTCCCCCCCATGCTTTTCAACATTTACATGCAGCCACTGGGAGAGATCATCAGGAGGTTTGGGCTGGGTGTTCATCAGTATGCGGATGATACCCAGCTCTTCCTCTCTTTTAAATCAGAACCAGTGAAGGTGGTGAAGGTCCTGTGTGAGTGTCTGGAGGCGGTTGGAGGATGGATGGCGGCTAACAGATTGAGGTTGAATCCTGACAAGACAGAAGTACTGTTTTTGGGGGACAGGAGGTGGGCAGGTGTGGAGGATTCCCTGGTCCTGAATGGGGTAACTGTGCCCCTGAAGGACCAGGTGCGCAGCCTGGGAGTCATTTTGGACTCACAGCTGTCCGTGGAGGCACAGGTCAAATCTGTATCCAGGGCAGCTGTTTACCAGCTCCATCTGGTATGTAGGCTGAGACCCTATCTGCCTGCAGACTGTCTTGCCAGAGTGGTGCATGCTCTGGTTATCTCCCGCTTGGACTACTGCAATGCAATCTACGTGGGGCTACCTTTGAAGGTGACCCAGAAACTACAACTAATCCACCTTTGAAGGTGACCCAGAAACTACAACTAATCCAGAATGCGGCAGCTAGACTGGTGACTGGGAGCGGCCGCTGAGACCATATAACACCGGTCTTGAAAGACCTACATTGGCTCCCAGTACGTTTCCGAGCACAATTCAAAGTGTTGGTGCTGACCATTAAAGCCCTAAACGGCCTCGGTCCAGTATATCTGAAGGAGCGTCTCCTCCCCCATCATTCTACCTGGACACTGAGGTCCAGCTCCGAGGGCCTTCTGGTGGTTCCCTCACTGCGAGAGGCCAAGTTACAGGGAACCAGACAGAGGGCCTTCTCGGTAGTGGCGCCCGCCCTGTGGAACGCCCTCCCATCAGATGTCAAAGCAATAAACAACTACCTGACATTCAGAAGACATCTAAAGGCATCCCTGTTCGGGGAAGTTTTTAATATGTGACATTTTAGTGTATTTTTCATCTTTGTTGGAAGCCGCCCAGAGTGGCTGGGGAAACCCAGCCAGATGGGCGGGGTACAAATAATAAATTATTATTATTATTATTATAGGTTGATGTTTTCCCTTTATACAGCAAGCTTTTTGGGAGTAAGATGCCTTCTATATACAATTTTCATGGCGTTTTCCCTGAGATTATAGCATGCTGCGAATTTAATGTCTGTTGTCCATAATCTCTCCCATTGCTCCATAAGTATATTATGCCCAAAGTCCTGCACCCATTTAACCATAACTGCTTTAACTTGTTCCTCTTTTGTTTCCCATTCCAGATGATGCTCATGCACTCGTGAAATATTTTCCTTTTTGTTAAATATTAATTCTTTTTCAAATCTAGATGTTTCCTTTGCATTCCTTGTTTTGAATCTATAGTTAATCTTTGATGTAGCTGGAATATTGTAGCCAATCTGTTAACAAGTTTTTAATTTCCTCATATTTCTTCAATGTTGGTTTATCCTTATCTACTTCCAAGACTGATCTGTATGTCAGCCATTCTCCTTTCATGTTTCTTTTTTTAACTGCCATGGCTTCTGTGGGTGAGGTCCACAGGGGTATCTTTGGCTCCAATATTCCTTTGTATTTAATCCATATTTTGTACTGTATAATGATTTCCTTATCACATGGCTCAAAAATCCCCTGTGGGCTTTCACTTTGTCATATACTAAATACGTGTGCCAGCCATACCTATTATTGTGGCCTTCTAGATCTAACACGTCAGTTTCTTTTAACGTAATCCAGTCTTTTATCCATTGCATTCCTGCAGCCGCGTGATATAATTATTTTAACTAGAAATATAATCCATCAGTTTGTTCCCGCAGTGCTAAATGCTGATAGGCACATTCAAAGCCTCCATTTCCCCTTCTTTGTGGTCTTTTTCTTTAAAGAAATCATAGAATCACTGAATTGTGGTGTTGGAAGAGACCACAAGGGTCACCAACTCTAATACCCACAATGCAGGAATCTATCGCCCAGTGTGAGGCTTGGACCCACGACACTGAGATTAAGAGTCTCATGTTGTGCCGACTGAGCTATTCCAGCAGACTGGTTGGACTGGAAAACCCTTCAAAGAGAGAAATCTTTCAAATAAAGGACTGTCTTTTTATTCAGAATAATTGTCACACACAGGAGGAATACGGATATAGAATGCTTCACCTACGGGTTTAAAAATCACTCAATGTGTCAAGATGAATAGATGTCATTAATATTGCAGCTGTTGTACAGTCCTACCTCATGTTGAATATGCTTCATGTTGAGCGCGTTCGAGTTGCGCTCCGTGGCAACTGGAAGTAATGGAGCGCGTTACTTCTGGGTTTCGCCACTCGCGCATGCGCAGACACTCAAAATGACATCACGCGAATGCGCAGAAGTGGCGAAAAGCGACATGCACGTGCGCAGACATGCCATCACTAGTTATGTTTGCTTCTGGATGCGAACGGGGCTCTGGAACGGATCCTGTTCGCATCCCGAGGTACCACTGTATAAGGGAGTTTGGAATGCTAATGATAAGAATTTGGAATGATTAAATGCCAATATAGTTAATAGTTTCCATATTGGTCTTATTTCCAGGCGACCGGGGGAACCTCCACTTGACAAAGGTTTCATTCCTTGGCTTGGGCACGCGCTGGAATTTGGCAGAGATGCCGCCAAGTTCATGACTGACATGAGGAAGAAGCATGGGGATATTTACACAGTGAGTACCAAGTCCTCTGCGTGAGTCATCTTAGCATTTAATTTTACATTATTGTTTTTCGAAGGTGATGAATGGGTGCCACCATGACTCAGGCCCTGGTCTCCTGCTCTTCACATCACCAGTGCTGTTGGTCAGAGGATGTGCCTGTAGCATGGCAGGAGATTAGCAGCATTTAGCAGAGAGATGCTAGGACAAATGTCACCAATATGGTGTCTGTGGACACAATAACACCCTTGGGGGGGGGCCTAAAAGGCCTCTGAGCCTCTACCCACCCACTAACTGCCCCTCTTTGTCATGAGTGGTGAAGATATTTACCTTTTCCCCCCTTGAGTACATAAAGCTGAAGGAGGAAGTTGGTAGGGTGACACACATCCCCTCTTTCTCTTTTGATTGTATTTGCTTTCCAGGGTTCAGATTAATTCTACTGGGTCCAACTTTTAACCAAATTACTTAGGATATGTGTATGCACTTTCTCTTTCTGTATCTCCATGTGTGTGCACTGTGTGCATGTGATCTAGGGAGTAAGGAAGAAAGTGACCCTAGAGCAGGTGTCCATGGGACTCACTCACAAATCTAAATGTGCCCATAGGCCTAAAAAGATGGGTGAGCCCTGTGCTAAGGGCTGGGGAGAAGCAGCGAAGTGTTGCCTAACAGAGCTGTGTGTGCCCGGTGGCCAGTCCAGCACCCCTGAAGTTGCTGCTGTGGATGACACTGTCCCACCACCAGTGTTGCAGTAAGATTTAAATGCCTGCCTAGTTGAGTTTGAGAAGAGCACTATCTCTATCTTGTCCTTTGCCTTGGGCATCTCAGTGTCCTGAGCCATTCTTGAACTGCTGACAACTTGTTGACCCTAGTTTTGTAGGAGAAGCCCATAATTCCCTTGAGTCCTGTGAAGCAGGTGATCCCAGAAAACTGGTCTAAATCTAGAAAAAGTTCCTAGATCTTCTGCTCTCCCTCACTCTCAATAACCAGCCTCCCGTTTCCCTCTATGCTTTCATTCTGCTCCAAGTACTTTACTAACAGACCAATCCAACTCTGACACTGGGTTGTGGGTCATTTGGATTGAGTGGAGGTGTCTGTCCACCCAGCTCTACTAGCTGAACCAGACCTCTCATTTGCCCAGCTCCACTTGGTTCTGAATAGGTGGGCAAATGAGAGGTCTACTGGCACTATCTCCACCCAGTGGAAAGCCCTGAAGGAGGGCACCGGAGCTGAAGTCTGGATGCACGGTGTGATGCAGTGGTGCGGCACTGGCGGTGCTGCAGTGCTGTGCGTGGCAGTCAGCTCAGCAGAATCCCTCCTTCGTCGCCAGTGAAATATACTCGGAGTCGAGTGTGAATTTCATGCTCTTTATTCAGCTCATAGTAGCAATGAATGAAATTTTCCCCAAAATGTCTAGCTATATATACATTATTTACACAATGGGCCCCGCGTGATTGGCTAATTCTGGGCTGTTCCTGCAGGCCAATCAGGTTGCTGATTCACTTCATCCAGGAACCTGATTGGCTGCTCCTGCAGGCCAATCAGGTCGCTGATTCACTTCCACCTGGAGCTGGATTGGGTGGCTCCTGCGGACCAATCAGACTGCTGCATTCTGGATCCTATTGCTCTAGGATTCAGCTCAGTACATAACAGGTGGGTAGGGCTGAGCTGGCCCAGGATCTGCTGGATCCCAAGCTGAGCTCACTGCTATCACCAGCCAGCATAAGGCCCATTCACGACCCAAATGCATTATATGTAGTGCTATTTTTCTAGAAAAAGAGGTGCCGGAACTCACCATGAACACCTCCCTTGTTCTCTTATAATGGTGCCCTCCTGAGAGGTGCCGGAACTGAGTTCTGGCGACTTCCAGTTGAAGAAAAAGCCCTGATTGTATCCCAAGAGCCAATTTCACACTCCAAAAAGCAAGAGAGAATGCAGCTGCTGTGCCTTCAATCCTCCTGCGCCTCTTCCACTTCTTTCGTGCCTGTGCCTGCAAGCAAAATTCTTCTTTTGCCTCACAGGAGATGAAGGTGGGTGATGAGATAGTTGGACAAGGCAGACCAGCTGCATCCTGTCTTGCAGCTTTTCAAAAGCCAGGCACCATCTCTGGATGATGACCAAGCAACCTTACGTGTGAGAAGCTTTGTGTACAAAATAGTCTACACAGGGATAGCTTTTATGTGATCTTCCCTTTACAGGTCACAGAGCAGCGTCAGTTTTACATAATGACACAGTGCCTTCATGTTTAGACAACTCATCAGTGTGGCCTCCTGTTGCTCAATGCACAATTCTTCAGAGAGAGAAATAAACTCATAGGGAGATCTTGCACTATTAGGGAACACCAGCCATTCTTGCTGACCCACAGCCTTCTTCTCTTCAAGCATTGCTTCAAGGGAAACGCATGGCGACAGCCCTACGCACAGGAATCAGTGAGCAAAGTTATGACACAGTTTTACCACTTGGGAAACCCTTGAATTTTATTCATTGTATCGCAGAAGTAGCTGACCCCTTTCCAGCCTGGGGGTTCCACTCTAGGCTAGCCAACTCTCCAAAGGCCACTTGTGAGTGGTGGTTGCGGGCGCTTTTGCCACTGAAAACATGCTCTGGCCAGAATGCATGGCGCCACCACACATACAGCTCATATAAACCCACACGAAAGCACACACACTCACCAGAATTGAAACAGGCACCAAAGGCAGATCAGAAGTCTTCCTCTGTGACATTATCTAACACAGACACGCAGACCACCCACATGTCACACAGACAGGAACGTGCCACACTGTTGTGCGATGTGCTGCTGGTCTTTTTTTTTTTAAAAAAAATCATTTTTATTAAATTTTCCACTTTAACAATCCAATCAAATCACATCAAATATTCCAAATTATACATATACATATCAAATAATCCAAATATTCTGCAAAATTATAATTTTTTTAATAGGACTTCCCATGCTTCAAGTTCGGCGGGTTCTGATCATCTCATACTTCTACTGCTTTTCATAGTCATTTTCGATGGTTCCTCTAATTCTTCCTGTTGTTAACCTTCCTTCTTTCATGGCCTCTGAGTTGTTCCCACAAGCGAGTTGAAACTAGCAATGATGTGTTTCTGTGTGGATTTTATGTCTATGATTCCCCTCTATAAGTTTGCAGCATCTCCTCACATGCTGGTGTTTCTGCCGAATCAATCCAAAGGTCTTTTTGCTTCTGGCAGCCGCCATCTTCACTCAGTTACGATGAAATCAAGTCTAAGGATCTGCTCATTAATTTTCCCAGACCGGTTGCATCAAACATTGGCCTTTCCAAGGGAGTTTTACCAAATCAAACTGGAAATACAAATATTAAAGGCTCACCTCCCCCTATGGCTATTTGTAATTCTGCAGCTCGGTCTTGACTTCCATCATGGCGGATTTCCAAATTTAAAAGTGTGACACAGCTCCTACACAGATTCTAGGAAACCGTCCAAAGATTTTTAACATCTCTCCAGTGGCTAATGAGATCCTTCTTCTGTCTAATATTAACAAATTGGAGAATCTTTTATCCTCTTCCAAGCAAATCAAAGATCAAAAGCCTTAATTATATAATATTGCGATGTGCTGCTGGTCTTGGTGGAGAGGTTAGGTTTAAATCTTTCTACCAAGCTCAGTGCTGCATTTGGGGAGATCTCTGCATCTCAGCATGGGATTGAGGTTCTAAACCTCTCCATCAAACCCAGTGCTGACCTAGGAGGGGGGAATCGTCACCTCTCCTCTTCCCAGAGTAGTCTCTGAAGAGCAGTGACAGATATTTTCCCACCCATCACAACACGATGCAGGGAGAAGAGGAACCACCCCTTCCAGTGCAGTGCTGTGATGGGGAAGAACATGGGGCTGATAGGAACCATATTGGCTCATTTAAGAACCTTCCCAAGAGGGAATAATGGAAAGTTTGTGATGGAGCTGTTTCGTTTCTGGTGCTATAAATATATGGCACCTAATTGCATTTGCTTTTATTTCTTGGGGGTTTACAATGCTACTGGTTAAACATGGATTTGGAAAGCAATTGTATGACACATTTATTTCTAGGGCCACATTTATATTTTCACTTCCTTTAATGAATAACGCACGAGTTTCGCATTTTCGTGATTTGCTTGGCTTGTTTGTATTTCAGGTTCAAGCTGCAGGGAAATTTGTCACCGTTTTACTGGACCCCCATTCCTACGAAGCAGTGCTTTGGGAGTCACGTTCCAAGCTGGACTTTGGCCAGTATGCCCGCATTTTAATGGACCGAATGTTTGAAGTCAAGCTGCCAGATTATGACCCTAATGCGGAAAAGGTCATGATGAGAATGTAGGTGCCTTTTTTACATGAACAGTGCTTGCAAAAGCCAAGCCGCCGTACCATGGACCATCTATTTATTTGTTGCATTTGTGTTCCACCATTCCTCCAAGGAGCTCAAGGTGGTGACCCCCTCCCCATTTTATCCTCACAACAACCCTGTGAGGTTAGGCTGAGCAGCAACGCTTGGCCTAATGTCATCCAGTGAGCTGGCTTGGCCTAAAGGGACTTGGCATCCAACATCATAGAAGGGACCACAAGGGTCCTCTATAGATAAAGTAGTAAAGGGACCCCTGACCATGAGGTCCAGTCACGGATGACTCTGGGGTTGCGGCGCTCATCTCGCTTTATTGGCTGAGGGAGCCGGCGTACAGCTTCCCGGTCATGTGGCCAGCATGTCTAAGCCGCTTCTGGCGAACCAGAGCAGAGCATGGAAACGCCGTTTACCTTCCCGCTGGAGCGGTACCTATTTATCTACTTGCACTTTGACGTGCTTTCAAACTGCTAGGTTGGCAGGAGCAGGGACCGAGCAATGGGAGCTCACTCCGTCACTGGGATTCGAACCGCCGACCTTCTGATTGGCAAGTCCTAGGCTCTGTGGTTTAACCCACAGCACCACCCACATCCCTTCCTCTATAGATAGATGGATTGAATTTATATACCGCCCTATACTCGGGGGTCTCAGGGCAGTTTGACTCCTGTAAGGCAGGGATCGTTTTGCCCAGAGTGGAGCTCAAATCCATGACCCTGATATTAAGAATCTCACGCTCTAGCAATCCAGAGGGCTGCTTTTTCCTCTTCCTTCTTTAAAGGTCCTTACAAGAAGAGATGGATAAGCAGCTTGGCTTTGTAAATATTGTTGTTTTCAGAGTCTTCCTGTAGAATCTCAAATTTTGAATGGTATCTGGGTTTTAATCTTTTGTACCTGGGGAGGAGGAATCTCTAGCATAGCCACAAACTGCATTAAACCCTTAAAACTGAGGCGGAGGGCAGAGGGAGAAGGCAATAGCAGAACATAAACAACCAGACCTCAGAGTTTACACTGGCAAACGAAAAGGAAAAAACAACAACACTGAGGATAAATGCTCATTTGATGGAGCTGGAGTCACATGACTGGAAGCATTAGATAACTGTGTTTACAGCTCAGTACTATTGGGCGGGGGCAGGGAATGATGCTGCAAGTTGCACTTGCTTGACAACAACCTTACAATGCCAGCACTTATATGAATGCTTTGTAAAGGCATATGCAACTTTGGGCCTGGATAGTTGGGAGAACAGCTGATGTCATCTGGTTATGACTCTCCAATTGCTGGCATCTGCAAGAGAGGCTCTCTTGGTTGCCCTGCCTTTAGCTGATGCTTATTATGCAGCAATATGGGGGACAGCCTTCTCGGTGGTGGCACCCCAGTTCTGGAATTCCCTCCCCTACAAGATACAACTGGCACCAACTCTCTTGAGTTTTTGGCATTAGCTGAGGAGCTGGTTGATTATTTCTAAATTTTGCAGAAAGTGGCTTGTGCAAGGTCACTTGGTGAGCTCATAGCAAAGGTGAGATTGGAACCTGGTCTGCATTTTCCGTCTCTTTGTCTCAACTCAGGGGCGGGAAACCTCTGGCTTGCAGGATAATCTGTGGGAAGCATGCTGTTGAAGCAGACTTCTGCAGCCAGCAGGATGAGTGGACAATACAATCCTGCTCAGTTTGGCTGTACCTGCCTGTTCCCCTGCTGGGAACAGGTGTGCACAGCCTAAGTGCAGTGTGGGGCTGTTTGAAAGCTCTTTTGCAAACAGTCCTGTGTTGCTCTTTTAACTTCTGGTTTTGGAGATTCAGAGAGTCATTTGGGGGTATTGTAAAGGGGTTTTCAAATAGCTCCATGCTGCACTTTGAAGTTCTGACAGCAGGTGCTACAAAGCACTGCATTACTTGATGTCACTATGATATCAGGTGATTGACAGGTGTGTGGCCCTGCAGGGGTGGGGAAATAAGGATATGGCCTGCTGGTTAGAAATGGTTTCTATAATAGAAAAAGATGGAGATAATTGGAGGTTGCAGAGTATGGAGAAAATAAAAGATAAAGTGCGAGATTGGCTACATTATGCTCAGATTAAAGAAGTTTTTAAGTTGGATAAAAAGATAGGATTCCAGGTGGAAAAATCAAAGTTAGAAACAGAACTGTTAGAACCCAGCTCTAAGATACTGTCAAGAATGTATAACTTGCTGTTAAAATGGAATACACAGGATGAAACGGTCAAATCAGCCATGATAAAATGGGCACAGGATATAGGGCACAACATTATGTTTGCTGACTGGGAAAAGTTATGGACTACAGGTCTGAGATTTAGCACATGTAACGCCTTGAAGGAAAATATTTTGAAAATGATATATAGGTGGTACATGACCCCAGTCAAGCTTGCAAAGATATACCATTTGCCTGATAATAAATGTTGGAAGTGTAAAGAAGCTGAAGGAACATTCTTTCACTTCTGGTGGACTTGCCCCAGGGTTAAGGCCTTCTGGGAAATGATATATAATGAGCTGAAAAAGGTATTTAAGTATACCTTTCTTAAGAAACCAGAGGCCTTCCTTTTGGGCATTGTGGACCAGAGTGTGCAAAAGAAGGACCGAACCTTTTTTATGTATGCCACAACAGCAGCAAGGATACTCATCGCTAAAAGCTGGAAAACTCAAGATTTGCCCACATTGGAAGAATGGCAGATGCAACTGATGGACTATATGGAATTGGCAGAGATGACTGGCAGAATCCGAGACCAGGGAGAAGAATTGGTGGAGGAGGATTGGAAGAATTTTAAGGACTATCTACAAAAATATTGTAAACTGTATGAATGTTAAGAAAGATGTAAGATCCGCAATAAGATGGTTCCAACAAATTAGTTATAAAGAATATAAATTTAAATGTGATTGAAAGAAAAGATAAATTTTGGATGAACAATATGTTAGAACTAGAGTGTTTTAAATTATAAGATTTGAGATTTAATATTGGATAATTAAATGATATAAATTGAATTAAGTGAATAATTTGCTAGAAAAATCTATGTGTTTAGAAAGCAGGAACAAGAGATGTGAGGAAGTCCAAAGATGTGAATGAAACGTGGTTAATGAGAAAGACCTTGT
Source organism: Podarcis cretensis (assembly GCF_951804945.1). Classification (NCBI taxonomy): domain Eukaryota; kingdom Metazoa; phylum Chordata; class Lepidosauria; order Squamata; family Lacertidae; genus Podarcis; species Podarcis cretensis. The sequence goes on from NC_137175.1 coordinate 20,745,816, forward strand.
TGTTATCTATGTGGATTTTTGTTTTATAAAATTAATAAATAATATTATATATAAAAAAGAAATGGTTTCCTATTCCTTCCCCAGCCGATGATTCTTTTATTGTAAAGATGACACTATACTGTTGCTTCTAGTTTCTTCTGATATTAATAATTGGTAGTACTCTTATTACACCTCAGTTGAATGGATCACAAAGATGTGCATTACCACCTCCTTAGGTAAAAGCATAACCAGCAGATCGAATTAATGTTGGCTAATGTAAACAAGGCGTGGCTCTGCTGGATGCAAGTTCCTTGTAAAAGCTTTACTTGTGGAAGTTTCCCAGTGAGCGGGCCAAGAAAAACAGAGTCATTTAGTCCTCTGAGGTGTTCAGTAACAGAATGGTTTGCAAAGAAGCAATCGATGTAGTTTTGGGTAATGAAGGCTGCATGGTGTGTGGGGCAGAATGAGGAGAGTTCCTGTCTCAGTTCAGTAGTGAACCTTGCTGCAGAATTTAAGGGCCAGACATCTTCTCCCTGCCTAACCTACATCTCAGGGTTGTTGTGAGCATAAAATGGAAAGAAATGCTGCCTGACCTCTTTGGAGGAAAGATGAGATGCAAATGTGACAGATATGTAAATAGAAGATAGTGGCTGCTCAGAAGGGCACCAAACCATACAGTAATGTTGGCCACACTGTCAGCTTTGGGTCTTGTTATGTGGGGGCCTTCCTCTGTCTCTTCTCAAGACCTTATTCCCTCAGCATGTTATATTCTGCTAGTTCCTTTACACTTATTCTGACAAAAACAAGCCCAAGAGCTACAATTTCCAGAGCTCCCTGCAAAGAGGGATGGTTAAACCACTCTGAAAACTGTGGCTCCATGAGGGGAGCAGGTGTCTCCTAACCTGTTCTCAGTGCCCGTAAGAGACTGAAGTTCCCAGGATCCTTTGGACTGTTGAAAGTGGTATGATTCTGCTTTCAATGTATGGTCCAGGTGGGGCCTGCCTGTATGTATGTCCAGTGGCTCTGAAGCGTGAACATCAGAAATAAACTCTAGGCTTCATGTTCAGTACAAAAAAGGGCACGTGGCAAATTGGCTGCCATTAATGAACTAAGAATGCACCCCGAAGTACGCCTGTCCTCTCCAGCAGTTGTTGCAGGGAAATATTGATAATGGTACGTAGACGTATTTTAGGGAAGCTTGCCGGCTCACTTGGGACCTCTGAGTTCATCCAAACCACTATCTATGCTTGCTTCTCTGAAATATACTCGGAGTCGAGAGTGGATTTCATGCTCTTTATTCAGCTCATAGTGGTGAGGAGGAATGGAAGTTCCCCCAGAATGTCTGCTTTATATACATTATTTACACAATGGGCCCCATGTGATTGGCTAATTCTGGGATTCTTCTGTAGGCCAATCAGGTTGCAGATTCACTTCCACCTGGAGCTGGAATGGGTGGCTCCTGTGGACCAATCAGACTGCTGCATTCTGGATCCTATTGTTCTAGGACCAATCAGACTGCTGCATTCTGAATCCTATTGTTCTAGGACCAATCAGACTGCTGTATTTTGGATCCTATTCAACTCAGTACATAACATTTTCCATTAGCCCTTTTCTCTGGAATTGCCACCCTTTGGTTGTATGCTTTTTATGGAGAGTCCAGATGATGCCGTTGTTAAATTGCTGCAGTCCAGTATTTTCTGTGTTGTCCTCCCATATTTTTTAGATCTCAGTTGTGGGCATTTTTAGCTGCTGTAGTCGAATGGGACTGCAGCTCAGGCAAAGCAATTGTGGATGATCATGCCTTTAATTTAAAGACTCCTGTTTGCAAGTCCTGCTCTTTGTATTGCTTCCTGCTGAGAAATATGATGAGAGCCCCTTAATTGGCACCGTGACAGCTTCTCCTCCAGATGGGGTGGTGGGGAGCTTTAAGTTACTGTATTCAGGAAAAATGACTACAGCCGAGGGAGACTCTTAACACTGATTCTTTCACCATTAACAGTAGTTTTGTGAGTTCAGCCCTTCAAGAACTCACAGTGTGTACGCAGCAGATAAGAAAGACAATGTCACATGTTGCAGTTTTCAATGGGATTGCATTGTTCACAACTGAAACATTCTAAATCTTGCCTCTTACTGTTATTTTAATTGCTACTGTCCCTGATTTAAATTCTACACTTTGTAACAGGGCCTGTAACAAAAGAGAAGGAACTTATGTCTTATGAATGGTTACACTACACCTTTAATAAGCTATCGCTTTTATTCTTCTAAAGTAAAGAGGTTTGTTTTGTCCCATTTTTCCCTCTCCAGGACTCTGCAGAACAAGAATCTCCCCACCCTAACAAAGGCAATGTTCTTCAACTTACGAACCATTCTGCTTTCTGACCCAAGTAGAGGCAGCCAGCAGTGGAAAGAGGACGGTCTGTTTCACCTCTCCTACAGTACAATGTTCAGGTGAGCACAGCATACCTAAGCCCTTTCCTCTGATACAGGAAGATGGCGGTGAGGTCCGCTTAGGGCCAGCATATATTTATTCAGACGGTTTATATACCGCTTAGTTGCCGTCATCTCTAAGTGATGCACAAGAAACTCAGTATAATCAGTTAACATTACAAAGTCAGAATTCAATTAAGCTGCCTGCTGGAATAAAAAAAGTATTCCATGGGTGCTGGAAGTTCAACAGGTGGGGAGAGGGCTGTCTATCTCAACTGGAAAGGCATCTCATAAAACTGGGCTCGCAATACCAACCCAATGGCTCCTTGTGGATACAAGCCATGCATCTGAACCATGGGCGACCACCAGTAGTGACTTGGCAGGGATATAAGGGATCAGGTGGTTCTTACATCAGATACCCAGGGGCATCGCTGGGTACCAGCTGGGGCTCCGAACTCAGCAAGGGACCCATTGCCAACCCTCTGCTTTTCTTCCTCCTTGCTCTTGCTACCTGTTTGCCATTCCTCACAAGGAAAATGAACAGCAACAGGAAGGGAGAGAAGGAACAGCAGCATCCATCAGACCTTGCCCTCTCCCTCTGGGTGAGTTTGCAAACTGGACCAGCCCATAGGGTGAGGGGCAAGCAAATAGGCAAGGGAGATAGCAATGAGGAAGTGCTGAGCCCACAGAGAGCATCTTGCCCAAAGGCCCTCGAAACATGGGTCTGTCCAAGAAAGGAAGCTTGGTCTTAATTCTTAAGTGAAATCTGCAATGGTACGTCCTTAGGAATGAAATTGGCACAGTTGATTTCCTGGTAAATCCTTCCACCATCCTGCAGGATGTGGAGAAGAATACATATTGAATGCCTAAATGGAAGTTGGCCTTGTAGAACACCACTTTTGATGAGAAAGAAAACACAATTTAAATGTCAAATAGACCTTTAGCCCCACTGGGGATCTGGCATGTATATTGGTATGTATCTAGCCAGAATCACACAGTGGAACATTTTCAGTTCAGAAACCAGCCTGTTGGGGAGAGTTTAAAGCACAGATGGCCTTCCAGACATTTTTTGAATAATGTCACAACATTGGCCATGGTGGCTGAGATTAATGGGAGTAAGAGGCTAATAGCATCTGGAGGGCCACAGCTTCCCCATCCTGCTCTAAAGACTGCTGGCCCTCACTTTTTCACAAAAGTTATCAAGAGTTGCAACCAAAGGTGACTTTCCACTTGTGGAAAGGACTTCTGCTTCCACAATGTGGAACACTGTTTTCAAAACAGATGGAAGCTGGTTTGAGGGAAAATGTGCCAGAGAACAGCATTTCTCCAGAAGCAAGAGGATTGTGGCTGATATTGTGTGTACTCACTGGAGCCTGAGTAAACAGCAACGTGTACACAGTCATTGTACACATATTACACACCATAGATGGTGATATTGTCAATAGATGAGGAGACTGATTATGAGAAAGAAGGGATGGAAGAGATAAAACTCAGTTTTGGATATACTGAGCATGAGACAAGCAAGAAGAATAGCAGAAAAGCAGATAGATATTTAATATAGATATGAATTTTCAAAAGGCACGCATAATGAGTTGAAGATGAAAGGGTTTGAATAGAGAGGTAGAGATGCTACAATTTCCGTATAAATGGTACTGAAAGTCATTGTAATTAATACATTTGTTCAAGATGACTGTGATATTTATATTGCAAGAAAAGAAAAGTATTTTAAAGAGGATTTTTATTGTTTCTATCCCCACTTGCCAGAGCTGGGTTCCTGACACTGTTTGGCAATGAAGGCAAAGATTATGAGGATAGCAGGAATCAGGCTAAAGACCTAGCCTTCTCCCTGGAAATATATACTGAGTTTTATAAACTGGACCGTCTTTTGATGAAAGCTGCTCGCTCCATCTTGAGTGCAGGTTGGTGTGGCTGGTCAAGAACAATCATTCCCCAAACTCTGGTGCTTGGTAAATTGGAAGTGGTGTGTGGCTTGGCCTCCAAAAACAACGCACTCCATCACCAAACCCAGAAATCCATCTCTCAGCCTTTGTAGGCAGAGCTAACTGCTTGAGGCACCAGACTTGGGGTGAGCTCATGGGACTCTGGAGAATTGTAGGAGGCTGCCCCACCCCAGCATTTGCTGTTTGAGGTGGCTTTCTCAATCTGCCTAACGGTAGGGTCGGCTCTGCCCTATCCCCCAACACACCTTTATTTATGTAAATTTATTTTTTGCATTTTAAAATTAAGTTATGTGTATTTGCATAAATGCATATGCCTATGTGTGTGCATGCACACACACACGAGCGCACAGATCTCTAACGGATCTTGGATAGCCATAGGATTTCAGAACCGGAGGGTACGGTAATTTGAAAGCGATCTACTCCAACCTCCCTGCTTTGTGCAGGAATTTTGCAATAACAGATTCCTATGCAGATGGGCCTGATGGGCCTCTTAGTTCACCTAGTGAAAGCAAGGCTGCCACCTCCCAGGGAAGCCTTTTATACTGCCAAAAAGCTCTTGTTATTAGGAGCTTTCTCTTCATGTTATGCCCAAGTCTGCCTCCTTGCAATTTCCACCCCTTTGTTTTGTCTTGCCCGCTGGACCAAAAGAACACAAGTCTGCACCATCATCTAGATCTGGTGGCCCATCACCGTTGAGCTCTTTTGCTAAACCAGCAGAGCTTCTATCACACTCCTTTTCCACCGCTGCCAGAGCCATCTCTACCTTGGGAGCATTTTGGGCTAGCCCCTGTTTCTCAAGTTTCATTCTCATGTCTTCAGAGTTTTGGCGGCGGCAGCTGCTGCTCAACTAACCAGATGTTCCCAGTTGCAAAAAACGAGCCCATAACACTGCTGCATAAATGTGATCTGACAGTAACAGAAATGTAGCTTCCGAGAAGGATTAGACTACTTAATGTACAGAAGCTATTATGAGCAGTAGATGGTGCTATTGTGCAACCTTTCAGGTCCTTTTGCCTTGCAGGGAGTTGTGGTTTGCTTGTCTTTTAAGGAATAGATAGATCTGGTTACCCCAGGGGTCAGCAAACTTTTTCAGCAGGGGGCCGGTCCACTGTCCCTCAGACCTTGTGGGGGGCTGGACTATATTTTTTGGCGGGAAATGAACAAATTCCTATGCCCCACAAATAACCCAGATATGCATTTTAAATAAAAGTACACATTCTACTCATATAAAAACACGCTGATTCCTGGACTGTCCGCGGGCCGGATTTAGAAGGCAATTGGGCCGGATCCAGCCCCCGGGCCTTAGTTTGCCTACCCATGGGTTACCCATTAGAATGATACTTGCAGAATAGTGGAAAAACTATGAGGACTACTAAGACAGTGGAAACCTCCATGGCAGCAGAGTTCCACCACTGGCATAGCCCAGCAGAGGGACCACCACTTAATCCTAACTCCTCTTTCCCAGTAGTGCTTATCATGGGGTTAGGATTCTGCTCTCAGTGCTGTACACATATCAAAAGATAAAACAGTCCTTGTCTACAGACTTACAGTCTAGTAGACATGATTCAAAAGGAAAGGGGAATGGGGAGGGAAGAGGAAAGCAAGTATCTGAACAGTTCCTCCTCCTCTAGCTGGTTGATGGGGCCCAACTAGTCCTTAACATGCCATTATACACCTCCTGGGAGGCAAAGGTTTCAGCCTCTGCTCACTGACAAAGACCAGAGTGTGTTTCCCTTTATCTCTGCAATCCCAGGGTACAATCCCAGTTCTCCTGGATTCAAATTCTTGCTCAGCTATGAATGGTGGCATTGGAGAATCTTTCAGTATACCTACTGATTTATGAAATCATTTGTGTCCCACCTTTCATTCCTAACAAGGACCCTCAAGATGGCTAACAATTAAAATTGGAATTAATGCATATAATGCAATAATCTATGGCAATCTAAGATAATCTCACAGGGTTGTTGTCCGGATAAAATGAGACGGCCCTATATGTGCTGTTGTGACCTCTTGGGGGGGGGGGAGGTATATTAGTGCAATCACAATAATACAACATCTATATTGATGCCACTGGCTTTTCTATGTGCAGCGGAAAAGAAGGAAATCAACAGCCTTAGGAAGCACCTCTGGAAGTTACTATCTGTGAAGGGACTGGATTGCAGAGCTAACCGAAGTGTTTGGCTTGACAGCTACAAACAGCACTTGGTGGACCTTGGAGTAGATGAAAATATGCAGACAAGAGCAATGCTGTTGCAGCTCTGGAGTACTCAGGTAGGAAATGCCACCATCCCACTTCCTCAATCGACACTTTTCTTTTGGAGTTTAAACGATAGGCCTGACTCTCCACTTCCAAACTTCCATGCAACCTCAATTTTTTTTATCATGAATGGGTGAAGTTAGGAACATGTACATTTTAATCTAAAGGCCTATCATTCATGTAAATGTAGCACGTGAATGTGATTGCTGCATTTGTATATAGGTTCTCTGATATTTGCTATGAAGACCTGCATGCCTGCATTTGCCAAAGAGCTATCAGTGTTTAGACAGTGACAATCTGCTTCTCAAGAGGGACTCTGTATCCTAGTGGAAACACAAGGTTTGCATGCAGAAGGTCTTAGGTTCAAACCCTGGCATCTCCATTTAGGGCTGAGGAGGTCATTTAAAATAATACTGACCGAGAAGAAGAAGTATAACAATGTGATAACATAATATTGTATATAAACAGCAGAATGTTTCATTTGATGTAATAAACCAGAAATGGTAGTTGAGGGAAGTCAACAGGGAGGGGGGAAATTGGAAAATGTATGTTTAACAATGATATTAGATATTTGTTTTGAGAAAAGAAAATTAATAAAAAATATTTTTTTTAAAAAAATATAATAATAATAATACAGTCATACCTTGGGTTAAAGTAGCTTCAGATTGAGCATTTTCAGGTTGCGCTCCGTGGCGACCCAGAAGTAACAGAGTGCGTTACTTCCGGGTTTCACTGCTCGCGCATGCGCAGACGCTCAAAATGACGTTGTGCACATGCACAGACGCGGCGATTTGTGACCCGCGCAGACGCGGGTTGTGTTCGCTTCAGGATGTGAACAGGGCTCCAGAACGGATCCCGTTCGCATCCAGAGGTACCACTGTACTGACCAACTGGATAGCTCAGCTGGTTAGAGCTTCTTGCTGATAACACCAAGGTTGCAGGTTTGAGCCCCATATGGAAAAGCTGCATATTCCTGCATTGCAGGGGTTTGGACTAAATGATCCTCAGGGTCCCTTCCAACTCTGTGATTCTATTACCTTTATGGGCTAAAGCCTGATTTGCTATAAAACAGTTTACTACTAGGGGAGTATCAGTAGGGGCAGAAGAACATTGTATTCAGGAGCCCCTAATCCACAGGCACCTTTTTGAGCACTCTGAAAACCACTGCATGCAGCTTGCTTTTCTGCTTCTTCCACCTGTACACACACACATTCCACACGCATTAGTGCATCTGCCCCAAATGACATTGGGGCAGTTTCCCTACAGCTTCCCTAGCAGATGACAGGAATTTTCTGGAATGCAGTCTCCAAGGAAGCGGAAGAGACTTTATTCCACCACCACCCCAAAAAGCACGAATAAACGCATTTGCTTGCAACATGAAAGATTAAAAACCTTGTGCACTTTGTCCCCTCCTTTAAATGCCTGCACTTTAATTAAAAGAGCAATCGCCCTCCTTGAAAAGTTGTGCGGAATAAACTTGCATCCTCCTCTCCAAAAACAGCATGAATTATGCATGCCCTGCGCTCCTCTCTGTTAGGTTTAATGTACTGTTGATGCACTTGCTATCAGCGATGGTGCTATATTGCATTTCACTTAATCATCACAATTTTAAAAAGAAAAGCAGAGGAAAAGTACACAAAGCTTGTTCCGTCGGATATTTTTTTTACCCTTGATTTTCCACAGAGTGTATTTTCCAGATTCTGAAATAGATTTGCCATCCTGGGTGCAAAGGGGCAGGTGGGAAACATCCCTATGCGAAGACAACCTGTTTCTATAATTAGGGAACTCTGAAACCCTCTTCAAAAGTTCACCTGCTACATGATTAGGATAGTTCATGGAGGAGAATGGAGATGAGCTCAACAGCTCCATCCTTTTATGTCACCTCTTGAACTCTCAGATCCGTAACTTTCCACGGCTTGGGAACTGAACTGCTTTGGCAAGCAACCTTCTCTTCTTGTGTCAGCTCTCCATGCATTTTGAAAGCCTGGAAGACCAGGGTTCTAGATTGTACAGTGCATGTGTACAGCAGGCTCCCTGCTACAGAAATTCAGCCCCAGACATGTGGAGGGCTATGATGAGAACATGATGGAGGGAGCATGTTCAAGCTAGATGCTAAAAACTCAAGCGGAGCTGAAACTGTCCCTCGCATGATTCCAGTTACATGGAGGAAATGCACTTCCAAAGAGGTCTTGAGTTCTCAGCTGTCCATGTAGCACTGATGGTCAAACTCTTGCTCCAGGTTCAACACATTTAGGAAGGGGGCTTAACATTGTAAATGGGCTATGGGGGTGAGGGGGTGGTCTGTCCCAAGTGCCATCCAGGGGAATCATAGAATCATAGAGTTGGAAGAGACCACAAGGGCCATTGAGTCCAACCCCCTGCCAAGCAGGAAACACCATCAGAGCACTCCTGACATATGGTTGTCAAGCCTCTGCTTAAAGACCTCCAAAGAAGGAGACTCCACCACACTCCTTGGCAGCAAATTCCACTGTCGAACAGCTCTTACTGTCAGGAAGTTCTTCCTAATGTTTAGGAAGTGACATTGCGGCCGCCCTCATCCCCCGGGACTCTCGCCGCTTGCTGTACACCCCCAGGATGTGCAATGCTTGCTGTGCATGCCCTGGGACGCACACCGCTTGCTGCACACACACCCTGATGTGTGCCACGCCCCCTGGGATGTGCACCAGCCATGCCCCCAGATGTACACCGCCCCTAGTGCTGGAGCAGGTAGCTTCGCCACTGCCTGGAATTGAAGCTGGCACCTTTTGCGTTCAACTTTTCTGGCACTTTTTCTCCATATGGCCATTGGCTGCAGCAAGCTTAATGATGTGGGTGTATACAAGCCAACCTCATAAGCTAGGTCTAAACAAAGCACAAGACTAGAGCAAAAGCTATGAGGTTTAGGAAAAATTGGGGGGGGGGGAGCAAATATCTCACTTTTTCCTTTTTTTACTCCCTTTTGCTTTGTTCAGCCTTTAGAGAGCAGTATAACCATTCTTTTCCAGCTCGTTCCTGTAGTTCAGATTGCTAGAAGCCTTGTTTTTGAACAAGAAGTGAGATGTAGGAATTGTATAGAGAGAAAGGGATGTACTGTGGCTCAGTAAAAGGACACACACCATGCATGCAAAAGGTCTTGCCTTTCATCTCTGGTAAGGGATGTGAGAAGGCAGTGATTTCTGTACTCATCACAATCTGTTCTGCTTCCATTCTGCAGCACTTTGGTTTCCACCAAATACTACATTATTCACCATGCTGTCTGCTATGGCTGAATTTATGTCGTAATTCCTGTTACCATTATCACCACGTATTCAACCATGCTTGGTTCGGGTGCTTGAGCTCTGGCGCATCGAAACCCTGAGGAAAACTTACATAATTTGCATATTTATGAAACCTTCCTAACTTATATTCATTGCAATGTAAGGGAGGTAGATTGAGATGCAAAGTTATCCACACACACACTCCATCCAAACTCTCTCCAGCATAGTCAATCAGGGGTTGAGATTGCCCTGCAATTGGTGCCCATTGATTTCAACAGGTCTGCTCTAAGTATGACATGGGTACAAGCCTTCATGTTCTGCTTCCGGCTTTGATTCAATTACAGTGGTACCTCAGGTTACATACACTTCGGCTGCGCGGCAGCAGCAGGAGGCCCCATTAGCTAAAGTGGTGCTTCAGGTTAAGAACAGTTTCAGGTTAAGAACAGACCTCCAGAATGAATTAAGTTCTTAACCCGAGGTACCACTGTATATGCCTAAATTCACAGGGCTTGTCCAGGCTCCTCCTGTTATTGTCTTCCTGATAAAAGTATTGTCAGATGCTTCGAGTTTCTGAAGGAGCCGATTAGGTCTGGGAATACTATCATTAATAATGCACAAGTGCTTGAAAGGTATTTATCAGCCTTTCAGGGCAATCCTTCAAGAACCATCCTCTTGTTAATTTACTTTCATGTTATGGATGCAATTGGTGTTCTTTACAAATGAAAATGATATTTACAGTGACTTGTGTTTTGTTTCCGTATGTTGTTGTAGTAGATGCTTTATTGATTCATGAGTTGTGTTGTTGTTTTGTTGTTGTTGTTGTTGACAATCTTGTTGTTGTGTTTATTTTTAGAATAATGCAGGGCCTGCAGTTTTCTGGCTTCTCCTGTTTCTTTTAAAATACCCTTCAGCCATGGCAGCAGTTCAAGGTGAAATAGAAGGAATCTTTCGAAGCAGAAGACAAAAAATTGGACAAATGCATGGAATCAGCCAAGAGATTTTAGACTGCACACCCATTTTTGGTTAGTAATCTCACATTTGGAGCCAGCCTCAGGCAATTCGATACCTTCCATGAAACTTTAAAACAAAAAAAATGAACATGTTATTTATTATTACATTATCCTGCCTTGGCTCCAGAGAGCAAGATAGCATATATGGTTCTACCCATCCCTATTTTTTTGCCTCAACAATCCTGTGAGGTAGCTTAGGCTGACAAATGGTGTCTGGGTCTAGGTCACTCAGTGAGTTTCATGGAGAAGTGTGGATTTGAACTCTGGTCTCCCAGGTCCTAGCCCAACACCCTAACCACTAGACCACACTAGCTCACAGCAGTACCACTGGCTCCTGGAGTCCCTGCATCCATCCCATGTGCCTCTTTGACATCCAATTTTCCTTCACATATTTCCCTTCACCACCAGATTCTCCGGGGTCCCTACATTTCTGTGGTCTGAGTTGCACTGTTTCCAGATACCCCTGTCATGGTTATAGCTGTCTCCATGTGCTGCTCATTTACTCAGTCTTTCTGAATCTGTGCAGAGTTGGCCCTATCATTAGGAAGAGAAAGGCAATCATCATTGGGGCAGGGCCTACATACTTAAAGCAGGATCCCTGCTTCAGACCTTTAGCCTCAACATGAGAGGGCATAATGGTGGGGGCAAGGAAAGCATCTTCCCCTGATACAACTGTAATCAGCTGAGGAGAGAACTAAAGCAGCCTAAAATCTGCACTTCTGTGCAGGAAACGGTACATAACTCTCATATGATGGCGCCTCCTCAAGTATTCCATTACATGTGTCCTGTTTCAGTCATGCTGGGAACCTACAGGGAGCTGAGCAAGACTTGGAAGGACTGGTTTTGAATGGGAGACCATCAGAAGCTGGTGTTACTATTAAAATTTACAGGACCTTAGACAGGTCCTAGGCACCCATGAATTACTTCAACAATGCTCACATAACCAACTGAGGTCCTAAGTCATGGTGGTGGCCTCTTCAGTGCTTGGGCAGAGCCCTGGTTTGAGAACCCTGGCATTCTCTTGGTACGATTTCTATCTTCTCATCCAAAAGATAAGAGAACTTTGGGTCCATGATGAGTTGGTGGAGTTCCTCATTGGAGGAGCCTGAGACTACTTCAGGGATAAAGTCAGAGATCAAACCTCCCTATGCAGGGTGATCCATGGAGTGTTATTAATTACTGGGCCTCAGGCACACTTGGAATGTGCAGGTTCCCTGAGGAAGACTCATATGTGTGGAAGCCTCAATCAATATCTGAAGTGCAATAAGTTGGCTGGCACTTAATACCTCTTTCACTCACTCTCCCTCCCCTAAATTTCTCTGAAATGCACATCTAAATTGCTGCTGAGCCTCCCCTGCAAGATTTATGTGAATGTGTGATTATTCTTAATGTGTAGTCATAAAGAGAAGAGAAATACTTCTTCATTAGCATCTGCCAAATGTAGGACTCCAACATACGCTTATATAATCATTGCACAAGCGTCCGACTCAACATCAAATTTATTTGCCTCTCTCAAGAGAAGGTTGTGCCTAATGTTCATGGGTGAATATTTCTGGCCTACAAAGGTCACATTCTACACCACCCCCTCCCAAATCTGTACCTTTTCAGATTGGTTCACTGTCCCTCTGTGGAGCTGCTTCGGCACCATTTTTTAAATCTTCATTCTTGTTGGCTGCCTGATTCAGTCAGTCAAGGAGCACAAAGCCAGCATGATATCACTGTGCCACATAACCAATCAGGGCTGGCTACGTGATGATGTCATCAGTCCAATTAGAGTGGCAGCCATGCCTCCTGCCCTCCCTTTGAATGGGCAACAGTCTTTGTCATATTTTGCAGGGCCTCCCAAGCTATCACAGAATCCCTCCACCCACATTTCATCTCATTGGTCAATGGAGGAATGCCCAAATTTCCTTGTTGGCTTTTGGAGGAACACTCAGATAATTAAGGTATTAATTTACACAGCATTTCTAACTGATTGTGGACTTTAAAATCCCTAGTTTAGTCATCTCTTCCCTTCCAAATGTGGAGAAACAGTGGAGCAGCATTGCCAACATTGTGATCAGAACTGAGAAATCTAAAAGACAAGGTAGCCCTAGATCACCATGTCCTTTCATTAGATTACTCCTTAGGCACAAGGAGTATTTTAAGTCACTACATCTTGTTCCAAGCACTGCAACTCCTACATTTGCACCATAGTGCCTTTGTCACCGACCATGTTTCCTTAAAGAGGAATGTTCATTAACTCTGTTCAAAACTGCTATTAAAACAGGGTTGATTTGTCCCGGCAGTGACACATTTTCACACCATTTTTTCTGCTAAAGATCAGCATATGCCGTGTAAGGACCTTTTTCAGCTGCTAGGGAAGATGGGCAACAAACCTGTTCAAACCAAGAATGCTCAAGGAGGATAAGACTAAGTACTAAGCACAACTGCTTGGAAGTACTTGTCCCATGGCAAAAAAAGAAGAAGAAGCAGCTCCAAAAAATCAGCAGATCCTCACTATACACTTAAAGCATATTCCATGCACAAATTACAGCTCCCAGTATTGCCAGTTGTTGTTGTTGTTGTTTTGGGGGAAGCTACTTGCTTTAAATGTGTGTTGAATAGCCTTTGAATGTATGGTGCGGATCTGCTCATAGAAAAGTACGTAGTTTTTTTGGGAGAAAAATCCTAGCCTGGCTTTCACCCTGTCATGAAGTTTTCTATGTACAGGATTTGATATTCATTCATTCATTCATTCATTCATTCATTTATAAAGGGTCATTCCATTCTTTCCCAGCTAGAAATTGTAGCGGTCTAGTTCAGGAACTTTTTCGTCTTACTATAAACTAGTTTTTCTAAACAGCCTCTAAATTCTGGTTCCACAGGGAGCTCGAAGAGATATGGATTGCTTTCATTTTATCTTCACAACATCCATGTGAGACAGGTCACCCAGCAAATTTCATGGCTGAGTAGGGAATTAAAACCTGAGTCACGTGGCTCCAGTCTTTACTTTCTGACAGTGACCCCATACTGGCCTCCCACACTGTTAAAGAACACAAATCTGTGTTCTTAAATAATTGGAGGGAGTTCTTAAGTCTTTGAGATGTAGGTACGATATATGAATGGTCATAGTGCTGTGCAATAAGTATAGTACAATATATGTGCATTACTAGTAGTAATTATTATTTTTTAAAATATATACATATACCATTTTCAGCCATCAAGATGGATTTAAGGGTAGAACACTAGAAATCTAATGCCGTGAAACAGAATATCTTTCAATCTGTACTGTTATGGTATAAACTGTAAGGAATGGGATGGTGGTTTTATAAAGAAATGGAGGGGAATAGCACACACCTGCTGTTTGCACTTAATGTATTTGCAGCAGGAAACCTTGGTGTAACCGTGATGTGCCTTTGGTAAATGTAAGGAATTGCAAATAGAAGGAATCTAACAGACTGGCAAATGTAATAGTAGGAATCTAAGGGATGCGAGTAGCACTGTGGGTTAAACCACAGAACCTAGGACTTGCTGATCAGAAGGTCAGCGGTTCGAATCCCTGCAACGGGGTGAGCTCCCATTGCTCAGTCCCTGCTCCTGCCAACCTAGCAGTTTGAAAGCATGTCAAAGTGCAAGTAGATAAATAGGTACCGCCCCAGCAGGAAGGTAAACAGGTAAACAGCATTTCCATGTGCTGCTCTGGTTCGCCGGAAGCAGCTTAGTCATGCTGGCCACATGACCCGGAAGCTGTACACCAGCTCCCTCGGCCAATAAAGCGAGATGAGTGCTGCAACCCCAGAGTCGGCCACGACTGGACCTAATGGTCAGGGGTCCCTTTACCTTTACCTAAGGAACAGAGAAGGTTGCTTTATACTAAGTGAAGACCCTTCCTCCATCTAGCTCAGTAATACACTGACGGACAATGGCTATCCCAGATTTCACACAGAGGGTCTTTCTCCCAGCCCCACCAGGAAATGCCCAGGATTGAACCCAATACTTTCTGCATGCAAAGCATGTTCTGTACCATTGAGCTACAGCTGCAAGCCTCTTCCTTTTTCATTGGACTAGACTCCTTATCGCTTTTCCTTTGCTGCCAGTTCAGTTTCTATCTCATGGTGGAATTTTCTTAAGTGAATTTGCAGTGTTAGAAAAGTGAGCCATCTCCTTGGGACACAGAGATAAAGGCAGCTGCTCCTACCTTTGTTCCTTTGCATGTTTATTGGACGCAGTAATTTCCCCCCTTTGCTTCTCCCGTTTGTACAGACAGCGCATTGAATGAAATGCTACGTTTGACAGCAGCTCCTTTCATCACCAGAGAGGTCCTTCAAGACATGCGCCTGAGACTGGCAGACGGCAAAGAGTACAGCCTGAGAAAAGGAGATAGGCTTTGCCTCTTTCCATTTATAAGCCCTCAAATGGACCCTGAAATTTATGAGGAGCCAGAGGTAAAGCTGCACCGTTCTGAATCATGTTCCTCCTGACAGTTTCCTCCACAGATTCCTTTCACTGCGTGGCTTATTTAAACCCACTGGGTCGAGTATTGTGACAATGCCATGTGCAGCATCCTTAAGACCACAAGACAATCCTGCTGGCTCTGGCCAATGGCCCATCTAATCCATCGTCCTCTTCTTACACTGGCTCACCAGTTGCCTATGGGAAGCCAGGACCCGAGCCCAGCAGCACCCTCGCCACTGGTGATTCCCAGTAACTGGTATTCAGAGGCACACTGCCTCCAATGATGATGAGGGTAGAACAGAAACTTCATGGCTAGTCACCACTGGAAGCCTTAACATCCATGATTCCGCCTAATCCTCTTTCAAAGCCATCCAAGTTGGTGGTCTTCATTCTATCTTGCGGGAGTGAATGGCACAGTTTAGCTGCCTGCTGTGGGAATAAGGGAATCTATCAGCTTTCTTGGATGAACCCCAAGATCTGGTATTATGACAGAGGGAGGAAATATTTTCTCTATCCACTTTCCCCATGCCTTGCATAGTTTTGACCACCTGCATCACGTCTCCTCTTAATTACCTTTTCTCTAAACTAAAAAGTCCCGAATGCTGCAACCTTGCAATCATTCCTCAGCGGGGGATTGCTCCATCTCTTTGTTTATTCTCATTTCTCTTAAAGCTTGACATGGGCATAAAACCCATGCCAACATGTGGAAATAGCACAATATTGACAGAGTCAACAATCCCATTCCTAAAAACAACCTAGCTTTCTGGGGAGGATAGCACATGTTTCAGGATTCTTAACACCATGCTAGCGTACAAACAAGGGACGCGGGTGGCGCTGTGGGTAAAAGCCTCAGCGCCTAGGTCTTGCCGATCGAAAGGTCGGCGGTTCGAATCCCCGCAGCGGGGTGCGCTCCCGCTGCTCGGTCCCAGCGCCTGCCAACCTAGCAGTTCGAAAGCACCCCCGGGTGCAAGTAGATAAATAGGGACCACTTACTGGTGGGAAGGTAAACGGCGTTTCCGTGTGCTGTGCTGGCTCGCCAGATGCAGCTTTGTCACGCTAGCCACGTGACCCGGAAGTGTCTCCGGACAGCGCTGGCCCCCGGCCTCTTGAGTGAGATGGGCGCACAACCCCAGAGTCTGTCAAGACTGGCCCGTATGGGCAGGGGTACCTTTATCTTTAGCGTACAAACTGGTACTGCTACCAGTTTCTCAAGGATTTCCATTTTCTTCTAAAAGAAACAAGTTTTAGCCCTTAAAGCTAGAGAGATAGGTTTGAAAGCACTTGTTGACATCTCAAAGGGGAGGGAGGTACAATTTCCAGTGATCAGGAAAGGCAGTTTGGATGCTCAGCAGACTTTTTGCCCCACCAAAGACTAGCTGAACCAGAAGTAACGCTGCACCTTGCACCTAATGACCTTAAGCCATTAGGTGGGTATGCAACCTAAGGCCCAGGGGCCGGATCTGACCCAATCACCTTCTAAATCTGGCCCACGGACAGTCTGGGAATCAGCATGTTTTTACATGAGTAGAATGTGTCCTTTTATTTAAAATGCACCTCTGGGTTATTTGTGGGGCCTGCCTGGTGTTTTTACATGAGTAGAATGTGTCCTTTTATTTGAAATGCATCTCTGGGTTATTTGTGGGGCATAGGAATTCGTTCATTATTATTTTTTCAATATATAGTCCAGCCCCCCACAAGGTCTGAGGGACAGTGGACTGGCCCCCAGCTGAAAAAGTTTGCTGACCCCTGCAGCTTAAGCCATGTTAGCTTATGGAATTCACTTCAACAGGACGTGGCAATTGCCACCAATTTAGGTTATTTTAAAAGGCAACGGGGGGGGGGAGGCAAATTGATGGAAGATCGTGCTACCAGTGGATGCCTCTGAATATCAGTTGCTGGAGAACAACAGGAGGAGAATTACCCTCATGTCCTTCTTAAGGGTCTCCCATGGCATCTAGCTGGCCATTATAAGGAAAATGGAAGCTAGACTAGAAGGGTCTTGGATATGATCTAGCAGGGCTCTTCTTATGTCCTTAAGCACATTCTATATGAAATGTGTTGCTTGACAGGAGTGCCAAGGCAGACCTAGAAAAACAGACTGTCCTTTTGCAATTCATCATTTGGACATACTGATCTCACTTATCTCCCGGCCTGCCATGTGAAATAGTGGAGAGCAACAGAGAGGGGGCAAAAGTCCTCATGGTTTGTGGATGTCGCATACACTGTATCAGCTTGGCTGGAAATGGCGAAATCCTCCATCCGTAAGTGCCTGAGCTGTTACTGTCAACACTGATCTGGCTCACCTGTTCCACCCTTGGTAGTGCTCCCGGAATTACTCTTGCGGTAGAAAACTTAATGGATCTACACAGCCATTGCAAGTTAGATATTAGATATGCCAACAAGCTATGATTTCTTGTATCCAAATCACAAAGAGCTGCTGGTTCACATAAACATATGGACACATAAACATATGGTTTTCCTACACCTGATTATTTTGTCTTTGGTGACTGGCTGCTGAATGGGTGAACTGATTTGATTGGGGGAAAAGATGGCATTGGGCGATGACAAAATTTCTACCTTTGATGTTAGATCTGAAGTGGCTCATTCACACACGCAGCATGTGTTGGTTTTACAGTCACGTGTGAACCTGCTCAGGTAATACGTATCCCTCAAAAATTGGCTCTCAGGACCAATTCCAGGAGTAAAAATAATAACTCTCTGGATGTAAAAATAGAATGATGTAATCCAGGAGTTCCCAAACTGTTGTCCCAGGACCATCAGTGGTCTACGAGATGGCATATCTGAATTATATATTCATACCAATTTTAATTGTAATTTTATTGTTTATTTTACAATTACACTGGCTGCAACAGGTAGAAAAATCATTAATGGTCTGGGAAGACCATCAGTAATTTTCAAATGGTCCGGGGGGTGGGGGGCAAAGTTCAGGAACCACTGATGTAAAGAATGCTAAGTGCAGACCAGAATTGATAAGTGGAATTCCTTTTTGGCTGTTGCTGTGACAACCTAAGGCACTTCTTTAATATATCAATGAGTTTTTCCTTCTCTGTCTTCCTACCTCCCTCGCACCAGCACCACGTTAATTTTCTCTTTGTTAACAAAGAATCAAACTGGGATTGCTTCCTCTTATGAACAGCCTCCCAGGGACCATTATGGTGGAAACGATGCTGATATTATTGTAACTCAAGTCTCATTAAATTATTGTTTGTAAGGTTGCACGAGGCTCACCTGCCTCTCAATTAGCAAGTAAATTCCTGTGTTCTATTTCAGGATCCAAAAACAACAAAAAAACCCAACAGCATGTTTTAAAGTATTTCTCAAAATGCTCATCAATGCCTTACATGACAGATTTAATTTGGAGCAAGCAGAGTCTGTCTGAGTAAGCTTAGAAAAAAATAAGGTTGTTAACCTTAATTGCAATTAAATGTTCCACTTTTGCCCCATTAAGCTTCCAGAGCAAACATCTTTCAGCTCCCCAGGCACTTCCATCCCCTGCTAAAGGATCCAGATGTGAATTCTGTAGAGGAGAAGGAAATGGGCCTAAATGCCTAAAGCAATGCCAAAGTGGCACTGTAGCCATGAGACGGGAGACTGGTGCTGTGGGCTGACTGGAAGGGTGTAGAGGAGGTTCTGGATTTGAAATGTTGTTCCATTTCCCCCATTCCACTCCCAAGGACAGCCAAAGAGACTTAGACTGAGCATCAATACATTCAACAGCCAATTCTAAATGCTCTTCCTCCTTCCTCCTTTGTCAGAATGGGCCTCAGGCAGACAACTGGGTAGAAGAAAGCAATGCATCAAAGATGCATTTACTTCCATCTGCCCCAAGGAAACCCCCATTAATTTTAACAGAGTTTGTGGAGGAGAGCTTACTGTGGATTTTCCCCTGTGTTGCCACTCTAAGCTTCCTCTTGTATCTTGTGACTGAAAAGGGCACAACAGGAGTAGCCAATGTGATATTCTCCAGATGTTGCTGGACATCAGCCCCAGCCAGCAAGGGATTATGGGAATTGTAGTCCAGTGACATCTGAAGAACACCACATGGGCTATCTCTAGTCTACATGTAAACAATGTGCCTTATCACAGAAACTTTTATTCTTTTATTATTGTAGTCACCCCTACAGTATATATATATTTTAAAAATCCAAACAGATTCCTGCCCATGACTCTAAATCCTTGCACGCTGCATTTTTAATGTTTCCTAAAAGAAACATTTGCTCACTTTGAACCTCTTCTTTCTTTCAGAAATTCAGATATGACCGATTCCTCAATTCAGACGGCACAGAAAAAACAGATTTCTATAAAGGAGGGAAAAGCCTCAAGTATTACTCCATGCCATGGGGAGCGGGAATAAATGTCTGTATCGGAAAGTTCCTTGCAGTCAATAGCATCAAACAGTGAGTGAATTTGTCATGTTGATATAATGACCACCTCTCGCAATAATTTCGACCGTAAGAAGCTAGCACTGGCTTGTAACAGAAAATGACAGCATGGCGTTTACTCAGAAGTAAAGTGGTTGATAGGAATTACTCCCTAGTAAGTTACATTGCAGCCAAGCACTGGCCATGATGGCTGGGGACCAGTGAGAGTTAGAGTCCATCATCATTCAACCACAGGTTCCATATCCCTGGTCTGTCTGAAATGCTGGAAAGTTAGTCGGTGTAGACTTGTCTGGTCCTCAACCTGATGTCCCCAGGTTGGACTACAAGCTCCATCATTGTTGGCAGTTGGTTATGCTGGCTGGGGCTGATGGGGACTGGAGCCCAACAACAGTTGGAGGGCTCCAGGTTGGTGGAGGCTGGTGTAGACAATATTGAGATGGACCAATATGGCAGTTTCCTATCACATACAGGATTCCCAGTCACATGGAAGGGGCCCAGTGTATGTAGGCATATTGCAGGGAGATACGCAACCAACACATGTGGGGGGGGGGCAGAGCCTGCTCCTAGCCGTCCTCCCAGCCATATGCATAGTTCAGAGGAACAACTTACATTGTTATTAATTCGATTTATGAGCTGCTTGACACATAAGGACTCTCCAAGTGACTTACCGAATTTCAAAAGCATAAAGCATGGCATGAAATCAGGAAAAAAACTAACAACGTATTGCAATAAAAGCGGTACAATAGCCTATAAAATAAACCCAATAAAATAGCAGCGAAAACGTTCCATCAATATAGAGAAAAGCCATCGGAGTTCTGTCAGGCACAGAAGACAAACTTCCCACTCCTTTGCTGTCCTGCATTTCCAATCAGATACTTAAAGCATGCTTTGAAAAATTTCTCCTGAGTTAGCAGGTTGACACCAGCAACTATCTAGCCCAGGGGTTGTCAGCCTGGTCCCTACCGCCCACTAGTGGGCGTTTCAGGATTCTAAGTGGGAGGTAGGGGGTTCTAAGGCACAAGCTGAATCCTCCTTCCATTGAGCACTGGAAATTTTACCATCAAAAAAGATGCATTAGGTATAAAAAGGTTGACTACCCCTGATCTAGGCAAATGGTTGTGTGTACAGTGTGTATACAGTGCTACTCAGTAACCTGTGGGGCTGGCTCCAGCTTGAATATACTTGGTACAGCTCCTCCTCCTGCCCAGGTGGACCCCTCTGGCAGGTTTGTCTAGTGATGTTGCTCCTAAAATAGGTGCCAGGCACCTGCTGTTTCCAAGATAGCACTGCTCAAGGGGCATTGTGGGAAATTTAAATGGAAGCTGCCTGGTCATCCAGCATTGCACATCTGCAGGGGATGCAGAGGAAGTTAGAGGTTCCAGGGAGTTCAAGGCAGTGATCAAATGTGATGTGCCACCGTTCAGCTCATGGTCACAATGCTGCACAGTTAAAAGGTAAAGGGACCCCTGACCGTTAGGTCCAGTCGTGGACAACTCTGGGGTTGCGGCACTCATTTCGCTTTACTGGCTGACGGAGCCGGCATACAGCTTCCGGGTCATCTGGCAAACCAGAGCAGCACACGGAAACGCCATTTACATTCCCACCAGAGCGGTACCTATTTATCTACTTGCACTTTGACGTACTTTTGAACTGCTAGGTTGGCAGGAGCAGGAACCGAGCAACAGGAGCTCACACCATTCGTGGATTTGAACCGCCAACCTTCTGATCGGCAAGCCCTAGGCTCAGTGGTTTAGACCACAGTGTGCACAAATTGATAGAAAGCAATGTAAGACCTACATTGGCTCCCAGTACATTTCCAAGCACAATTCAAAGTGTTGGTGCTGACCTTTAAAGCCCTAAACAGCCTTGGTCCTCTATACCTGAAGGAGCATCTCCACCCCTATCGTTCAGCCCGGACACTGAGGTCCAGCTCCAAAGGCCTTCTGGCAGTTCCCTCACTGCAAAAAGTGAAGTTACAGGGAACCAGGCAGAGGGCCTTCTCGGTAGTGGCGCCCACCTTGTGGAATACCCTCCCATCAGATGTCAAGGAAATAAACAACTATCTGACTTTTAGAAGACATCTGAAGGCAGCCATGTTTAGGGAAGTTTTTAATGACTGATGTTTAAATGTATTTTTAATATTTTGTTGAAGCCACCCAGAGTGCCTGAGGAAATCCAGCCAGTTGGGTGGGGTATAAATAATAATAATAATAATAATAATAATAATAATAATAATAATAAGTTGTTGTTGTTGTTGTTGTTGTTGTTGTTGTTGTTGTTGTTATTAATTGTGCGAGCCTTCTATTTGCTACAATCTCAGTGCCTCCAGACTGTCAGTATTTTGCAGTAGAGATTCAAGCACATCCCAGGAGATGCAGGTTTACACAGTTAAAGTAGATTAAACCACCCAGTTGCCCTAGTGCCACAAATCCACTTTAAAAAAAGAATCAGTGTGGAAAGTGACAGGGAATTGCACTGAAAAGTATGGGATGGGCATGTTATTAGCGGGAAGATGTATGAACACCCTGAAGGCAAATCTGGATGAATGCAGGTTCAACGCTCATTATCAGCGCTCATTATCTCAAATAAGAATGAATGAATATGAATGAATGGATATGATTTAACTTCCTCTTAAGCTTTGGTGCAAGCAAATCAGGATGAATGCTCAACTAATATGTCATTTGGAGGAGCCCTAGGTGTGACCAGATGCCACCCCCATCTGTCTTGAATAATTTAAAATGAGCAGGTCACAATATTTTCAAGTTTATCTAAACTATCCATTTATTTTTCCACGGAAAGAAATGTTAGGTAGCATTGCTAAGCCATTGAAGGCGGCAGCTTTGATTCCATTAAAAGAAAATCATACAAGCTTATCACACTGTTTTATGCACACTTAGCTATGGTTTTCCCAGTAGTGATGTATGGAAGTGAGAGCTGGACCATAAAGAAGGCTGATCGCCGAAGAATTAATGCTTTTGAATTATGGTGCTGGAGAAGACTCTTGAGAGTCCCGTGGACTGCAAGAAGATCAAACCTATCCATTCTTAAGGAAATCAGCCCTGAGTGCTCACTGGAAGGACAGATCGTGAAGCTGAGGCTCCAATACTTTCGCCACCTCATGAGAAGAGAAGACTCCCTGGAAAAGACCCTGATGTTGGGAAAGATGGAGGGCACAAGGAGAAGGGGACGACAGAGGATGAAATGTTTGGACAGTGTTCTCAAAGCTACCAGCATGAGTTTGACCAAACTGCAGGAGGCAGTGGAAGACAGGAGTGCCTGGTGTGCTCTGGTCCATGGGGTCACGAAGAGTCAGACATGACTAAATGACTAAACAACAACAATATGGGAGTGAGGCCCATTGAAGACAGGGGAAGCTGTTTCTGAGTAGACATGCCTACAAGATTACTTTGTATGGCTGCAACCTATGCACACTTATTCAGGAGTAAGCTCCTCTAAACTATACTGTTAAACTGTAGTTTCCATTACAGTTAAGAGCTACTGGATAAAACAGAACTTTCTTCGTGCTGTATGGGGCCATACAGCAATCTGTGCATCTTACAAAATTGGAATTGTTGGAATGCTCTGTTTAAAGTATTGCTCTCATGGTTTATATTCATACTACCTATTTTACATTTTAAAAGTACAGAGCCAAGATCTTGGAGGCCACTACTTCCATCTTTCTTTCCCTCCCTACCCAACAGGCTTCTTGGCATGGTGGGCGGCAGCAGGGCAGATAGATTGATCTTGCCAGAGGTCTAACTGATAGCTCACCAAATGCTTTTGTAAGAATGCATGAAATCAGGCCCAGGGCCACATGTCGTCACATCCCTGTCTTTGGCCCTACTGATCATGTTATTTTTCTCATTTCAGGTGTGTTTTCCTCCTCTTAAGCTATTTTGATTTGGAGCTGAAAGATCCCAATGCAGCAATCCCAGCCTTCGACAAGGAAAGATACGGCTTTGGAATGTTGCAGCCAGAGAGAGATGTCATCATTCGATATAAACTGAAAGCTCAGTAAAATTATATATTTCTTCCCCTTATTGTCAAGCTCCTCTGGATATCTCTTCATGTTCTGCAAGAAAACAGCTGCTCACTGGTTTCAGTTGAAATTTATTTTGACATGACATGGGTTGCTAAGGTATATTTATATGTTATAGCTACAAAGAGGGCATAATAAATTGTTCTCTGTGGCATCTGCAAGCTGTTCATTTGCAAAAGCTAACTGGATGGCTATTGGGGCCCCTTCAGACAGGTGTTTTCTGGAACATGTCATTGACTCAGTAACAGTGGTGAGCTTATACCGGACCAATCCATACATCATTCTCCTTTCTTATTTTGTGGTGTTGCCCCAATACCATCTGGGGGTGCACTCTTACACTATACTGCAACAAAAGTGGAACATTTAAAAAACCCCAACAACCTTGACAGCATTTGATGTATAAAAAGTTACAGGATTTCATCAGGAAACTACAGGGCATGTACCTATTGCAAGCAAAGCAATATGTTTCCCCAAAACATTTCCATGTGCAAACTATCGAAAGTGGGAGCATGTGTAACTGCCCCGATACCATCACCACGGATGCATGATAACAAAAGAATGTCTGGAGGAGTTTCACCACACCATTGCAGGCCAATATGTTGTATATCCAAAAAAAAAAAAAAAAAAAAACTGGTGGAAAATTGCAGGTGCCATGTGGAACCATTTGAAGTGACTCCCATGTGACAGGCACAAGAAGACAATCGGCCCCACTTTGATCCACAAATAGTGGGTCATAGAATCATAGAATTGCAGAGTTGGGAGGGACCCAACTACCCTGGAATGTAGTGGATCAAACCTGCAACCTTGGCATTATCAGCAGGATGCTCTAACCAACTGAGCTAGTAGCTGAAAAGATGTTTGACACAAATTTGTCAGGTTGACCTGTACATCTTAGGTTAGTGATTTATGCTTTAAGGCTTTTCCAGGTCTCAGGTGTCTGGAGATTGCAGAAGGGTTATCCAGACAGCAGACCAAGAAACTGCCAAAGCTAGCCTGAATGAAACAGGCAGAGTGTGGGTCACTCAGCAATTGTTTTCCAAATCCCTAGACATTTTTTGGGGGGGATCTCTTCCTCTCACTTCCTGGTCTGATTTTCCCCACCTGCTTTGTCACCAAGGCTGCATCTACACAGCTATTAAAAAAAACGCTCTGAAAACGCTCTGCAAAAAACCGTTTTAAAGCTCACAATGGAAAATTTCACAGAGTTCCGATTTCAGCTTCACACCACCATCTGGTGTCACAATGTTATATGACATTTATAATGTTTTATTTTTAGTAATGTAGCTGAGTCCTAAAAGCTTGCAAGCCTCTGTATAATTACTTTAGAGTAAGTCTCATCCAGCTGGGTGCGACTTACTTCCAGGAAAACATGGAAAGAACCCCAGTCATGCTCTGGATCACACAACCTTACCAGGGAATAAGTTCTATTGAACTCAATGGAACTTTATTCTGAGTTGACATGCATTGGATTGTCCTGTTAATTACTATAGTTAATGGAGGAGATTCAAAATATTATATAGTGATAAATCACCAAACAAACAAACCAACCTCTAGCCACCTTTAAAAAATTACTGGTGCACTTTTTGCCTTCCGTTGCTAATGTTTTAATAAATCCAGCCATCAGCAAGTACAGGGGTACCTCGGCTTAAGTACTTAATTCATTCCGGAGGTCCGTTCTTAACCTGAAACTGTTCTTAACCTGAAGCACCACTTTAGCTAATGGGGCCTCCTGCTGCTGCTGTGCCGCCAGAGCACGATTTCTGTTCTCATCCTGAAGCAAAGTTCTTAACCCGAGATACTATTTCTGGGTTAGCGGAGTCTGTAACCTGAAGCGTATGTAACCTGAAGCATATGTAACCTGAGGTACCACTGTATATGTAGAAGTGTAGAGTTGGAAAGAGACCCCAACTGCAGTGCAGAAATCACCGCTAAAGAATCTGTGGCAGATAGCCACCCAACCTCTGTTGTGGGTGGTTGGGTGTTGAGTCCAACAGAAACAACAAAAACCATTACCGTGAAAAACCTTCTCATTGTTTTTGTTTTCAAGTTAGGGTTTGTATAATGCTCGTTCTACACAAAGCAGACCTGTTGAAATTAATGGACATGACTAACAGGTTCATTAATTTCAGTGGATCTTCTCTGAGCTTTGAACACAACCCTCAGAATTTTACTTTGCACAGAGCTTCCACGGGCAGGGCTGACTATGCGAATCCCCCCTAAGCATCCTTAGGGCAGCCATTGTCTCTCAGGCCTCCCTATCTACAATATAGAGATAATAAATTAATAGTGACCTACTTTATAGGGTGCTGTGTAAGCATGACTGAAATATGAATGTGAAGTACTTTGAATACACTTAAAAGGCTGCATTTAAGAGAGCCAGCATAGAATAGTGGCTACAGTGTTGGACTCAAACTGGGGGAGACCTGGGTTCCAATCACACATGACCCAGTCACTACGGCCAGAACCTCAAAGTGTCCCTCAAAGGAACAGTACAGGATTTTCAGAAGCTGTCCCAGTTTCTGATTTTGATCCTGGAATGTCCCAATCTTTCCCAGGACGTCCCTAAATGAGAAATGTTGGAGGGTATGTACAGCCTATGGATAAAATAGAGGAGAGGCCCACATGCACCGCCTTTAGATCCTAGGTGGAAAGGTGGGGCATAAAGTTAATACTGTAGTAATATATCCCATGATTATACAACCACTGGGCTTTTTTGACAACTTGCCAGTTGTTGTTGTTCCCA
Source organism: Podarcis cretensis (assembly GCF_951804945.1). Classification (NCBI taxonomy): domain Eukaryota; kingdom Metazoa; phylum Chordata; class Lepidosauria; order Squamata; family Lacertidae; genus Podarcis; species Podarcis cretensis. The sequence continues at coordinate 20,772,329 of NC_137175.1, forward strand.
GTTAATTGGCTCTGAATTAGTGTATTGATTTTCTTCAGTCGTTTTTCTCTCTTCCCTTTAGTCCTGCTCGCATGACATGTCTGTAGATATGAGTGAGAGGATGGGTGGAGAGGGAAGAGGCAAGATTGTGCCCTCCTGGCCTCCATACTTGAATCTGTTCACCAACCAATCTGAGTAGCACCTGTCCATGAAAAAATGACATCCCTGGAGGCTCTCTCTATGCAGCTGGGATCTCTGGAAAGGCGAAGGTCCCAGATGAAATAGTCAAATTACGGTAGTTATTACTTTTCCTAAAGCCTTAGAAATGATACTTCATTCCATAAGCTATTACTGTTTACAAAATAGTTATGTGAGGGCAAGTTAGCTTTAAATACACCTAAGGTTGTGCAGACGGAAGAAATTGGGGATGTGTACATTAAAAACACAACTTGAGCTTTTGTTAAAGGTAATGGGACCCCTGACCATTAGGTCCAGTTGTGACCGACTCTGGGGTTGCGGCGCTCATCTCGTTTTATTGGCCGAGGGAGCCGACGTACAGCTTCCGGGTCATGTGACCAGCATGACTAAGCTGCTTCTGGCAAACCAGAGGAGCGCACTGAAACGCCATTTACCTTCCCGCCAGAGCGGTACCTATTTATCTACTTGCACTTTGACGTGCTTTCAAACTGCTAGGTGGGCAGGAGCAGGGACCGAGCAACAGGAGCTCACCCTGTCGCGAGGATTCGAACAGCCGACCTTCTGATCGGCAAGTCCTAGGCTCTGTGGTTTAATCCACAACGCCACCCACGTCCCCTGAGCTTTTGTTATAAATACCTTTATTGCACTAAAATGTTTTCAGTAGCAGACTCAGATGTGTTTCACAATTGAGTAAAGGCATCTTTTTTTTTTTTAAGGCACAAAACTTTAGAGGCAGTGTGGTGCATTGGTTGAAGTGTTGAACCTGGACTAGGAAAATCTGGGGTTTGAAACTGCTCAGACGCAAAGCGCACTGGGTGACCTTTGGCCAGTCACTTTCTCCCTCAGTTCAGCCTACCTAACAGGGTCAACTCCATATATGATTACTATATAATAATGGGCCCTGCTGTGGGTCTCCTTGGTGTTGGAAATGGGTACCTGAGACGGAGCCTTTTCGTCGGTGGCACCCAAGATCTGGAACAGCCTTCCAAAGGATGCCTGCCTGGCTCCATTGCTGCTTGCTTTCAAACAGGCTATTCCAGTGAATTCTCATTGAGTACTACACTTAACTAAGCTAAATATGTCTTCTCAGAAGTGAGCTCCATTGAACTCAGTGGAAGTCGCTTTTCAGCAGACATGGTTAGGATGGCACTGCCCATTGTGTTTATGCTGCTGCTTCTTTTTAGTTTAGATTGCTTCTGTGAGGGAGGAGGTTGTTCTTTTTATTACTGTATATTTTTGACTATATGTTACTATAAATTGCCTGCATATTTTATAGAAAGGCCAAATACAAATCTCAAGAATAAACAATCTCAACTTAGTTACTGGCATGTAGACTTTGCCTTTGCTGATTTATAGAGCTCGGTGCCTTTCTCCACAACCACCAAGCAAGGAAACCCAAGAATTACATCTGTGTTAAAAACATGCATCATGTATACTGTACTGGCAAGGGTGACAGAATTTCCTTTTCCTCCTTGGCACCGAATTGAGGTTGCTTTCAGGCAGGCCCATTGCTCAGAGGTAGAGAATTTGGTTTTGCATGCCAAAGGTCCCTGGTTCAATCCCTGGCATCCCTACCTTTGAAGGCGACCTGGAAACTCCAACTAATCCAGAATGCGGCAGCTAGACTGGTGACTGGGAGCAGCTGCCGAGACCACATAACACCGGTCTTGAAAGACCTGCATTGGCTCCCAGTACGTTTCCGAGCACAATTCAAAGTGTTGATGTTGACCCTGAAAGCCCTAAACAGCCTCGGTCCAGTATATCTGAAGGAGCGTCTCCCCCTCCATCGTTCTGCCTGGACACTGAGGTCCAGCGCCGAGGGCCTTCTGGTGGTTCCCTCGCTGCAAAAAGCCAAGTTACAAGGAACCAGGCAGAGGGCCTTCTCAGTAGTGGCACCCGCCCTGTGGAATGCCCTCCCACCAGATGTCAAAGCGATAAACAACTACCTGACATTCAGAAGACATCTTAAGGCAGCCCTATTCAGGGAAGTTTTTAATGTGTGACATCTTAGTGTAATTTTGGTCTTTGTGGAAGCTGCCCAGAGTGGCTGGGGAAACCCAGCCAGATGGGAGGGGTACAAATAAATTATTATTATTATTATTATTATTATTATTGGTAGGGCTAGGAGAGATCCCTGCCTGAAACCCTGGAGAGCTGCTGCCAGCCAGTGTAGACAGTACTGAGCTAGATGGACCAGTGATTTGACTCAGTATAAGCAGCATCCCATGTTCTTGATAGATGCAGCTTTTACACTGGCAAGTTATTTAAACTTGATTTAAACTGGCCCAGAAGCTGCAGCCAGTGTGGAATGCACTGGCCAGGCTGCTGATGGGGGCAGGCTGCCCACAGCATGGGACCCCTGTGCTAAAGCATCCTCGCTGGAAGCCCATATGCTGCCAGGCCAGGTTCAAGGTTGTGCTGATATACAAAGCTCTGGACGACCGAATATACCTTATTAACCCGGATACCTTAAGGACAGTCTGAGCCCTTGTATTCCAGTACAAACACTGAGATCATTTGGAGCAGTACTGCTAGTTGTCCCCCATGTTACAGAGGCCTGGCTGGCCTCAACTGGAAATTGATGATTTAGAGCCTATGGAACACTCTTCCACCAGAAATTTGTCAGGCACCCTCTCCGTTATGCTTTTTATGCCAACAGGCCTATTCTGTTTATTCCCTCCCCCCATCAAAGTTAGCCAGTTATTTTAATGATTACTTTGTATTGCTTTCATTGTTTTTTTTAAAAAAATGTTTTATTGTATTTGTATATTTTGTTGTACTCAGCCTCAGTATTTTGCATTAGATGGCAGTACAGAATTATTTTTGCAAATAAATAAATAAACAAACAAACCCAGCCACTTATCTGTGTTTGGCTCCTGTTTGGCTCTCCACTTGGTCCAAGTGTCACGCAGTAACAAAATACTTCAGTGCAGAGTGCTGCTCTTCACTGTGCCAGCCAGTCAGCCCGTGTGCCCATTTCCAGGTTACTCCATTCCATTCCCACTTCCAAAAAGCAAGTCAACATTTGCGCCTACAGTCCTCACTGGGTTTTGGGGAGGGAGAAGTCACCCATTCCCCTTGAGGATTTTTCCTAAGTTTTTTTTGGGGGGTGGGGGTGGGGCCTGGAGATTTCGTCATTGCAGTTCTGCAGATTTTGTGGTTTCCCGTATGCTTGCTGATATCTCCCACTTTTGTGTTTCTGGTGCCTATTTGGCTATATAGGCTATGGCACTCCCAGCCTGAACATTGAAATAAAGGGTACTGAACTAGATTATTACCCCCCCTCCCTTAGAATTTATTTGTCCTCATTACAGGTCTTGGCCCAATTCACATGTTTTATAGTTATTCTGGGAATGGGCACATTAGCAAATGCCCTCTGTGCCCCTGTAATCATAGCTTTGAATCTGCATGAAAAGCCAACGCTTCTGGTTTCTAATGGCTGTAGCAGTGAACCTTTAAATTACAACTGCAAATAGCAATTTAACAGATCTGTAAATTTCTGCGTTAAGTAAGTGGAATGTTTAAATCATGTCAGGAGGAAGAGGTTCGTGGTGAAGCTTAATCTCCAGGATAGTCAGATCTTGCTGATGTAAGTGATGGCACTCAAGATGGGGAAACTGTGCCCAGAGCTCCTGTCTGTTGCTTTAAGAGATGCAGATCACCAAGTTATGGTGTTTCACACCCATCTTGGAGCTTAAAAAGGTAAAGGGTAAAGGGACCCCTGACCATTAGGTCCAGTCGTGACCGACTCTGGGGTTGCGGCACTCATCTCGCTTTATTGGCTGTGGGAGCCGGCGTACAGCTTCCGGGTCATGTGGCCAGCATGACTAAGCCACTTCTGGTGAACCAGAGCAGCGCACGGAAATGCCGTTTACCTTCCCGCTGGAGTGGTACCTATTTATCTACTTGCATTTTGACGTGATTTTGAACTGCTAGGTTGGCAGGAGCAGGGACCGAGCAACGGGAGCTCACCCCGTCGTGGGGATTCGAACCGCCGACCTTCTGAGTGGCAAGCCCTAGGCTCTGTGGTTAACCCACAGCACCACCCACGTCCCTAATCAGCCTGTAAAACACATGTCAGCAACCTCTGGCCTTCCAGATGTTGCTGAACCACAACTCCCACCAGCCCCATTAAGCATGACCAATGGCTTAGGATGCTGGGAGTTGTAGTTCAGCAACATCAGGCTGGCCAAGGAAAATCTGCTATAAAACAAGGATGGGGAACCTATGGGCTTCCTTCTGGTGGTGCAGCGTTAAAACTATTAGCACATTGCAAAGCTAAGCAGGGTCTGGTATGGTTTCAAACTGGATGGGGAACCGTATGTTGAGATTCCTGCATTGCTAGGTCAGCTTTCTCCAACCTGGTGCCCTTCAGATCCTTGGGATTACAACTTCCACCAGTGGGTTGTGTGGGGATGATGGGAGTTGTAGTCTGGGACACCAAAACATCTGGAGGGCACCAGGCTGGAGAAGGCAGAGACAGTGATTATTTTGGCAACCCCCTTTTTGTAAACAGCATGACTAGAACAAGCTACAGTTTGATGCAGAAATCATTAGGATCCAGCCCTATGTTTGTAAATCTGTTACCTTTTGTACATGAGAACTAGTTCGTGAACAGAACAGAACAGAAAGCAAACCCTATCCTTTTTATGAAAAAAGTGGTGCATTGGGTGGTTATAGTTCAGTCTTGTTACTACACAGAGTACTTGTGGGGTGAAAGTGGGGTGGCTTATATTCAGTTCCACCACTCCAAGCTCAGGGTGGGATGCAGCTGTCAAAACAAAAGTTAAGAAATAAATAACAGTTTGCTGCCCTCTAATGGTGTGTATGCACACATACATCTGGAACCCAAGACACACTGCCTCATTTTTCCTAAGATAAGGCCCGCTATTCGGAGGAACTCTGCCTGCTTCTTGGGAGAAAAGCAATGACAAACCTAGACAGCATCTTAAAAAGCAGAGACATCACCTTGCCAACAAAGGTCCGTATAGTTAAAGCCATGGTTTTCCCAGCAGTGATGTATGGAAGTGAGAGCTGGACCATAAAGAAGGCTTTAAAGAAAGACCATCGCCGAAGAATTGATGCTTTTGAATTATGGTGCTGAAGGAGACTCTTGAGAGTCCCATGGACTGCAAGAGGATCAAACATATCCATTCTTAAGGAAATCAGCCCTGAGTGCTCACTGGAAGGACAGATCCTGAAGCTGAGGCTCCAATACTTTGGCCACCTCATGAGAAGAGAAGACTCTCTGGAAAAGACCCTGGTGTTGGGAAAGATGGAGGGCACAAGGAGAAGATGACGACAGAGGACGAGGTGGTTGGACAGTGTTCTCGAAGCTAGCAGCATGAATTTGACTAAACTGCGGGAGGCAGTGGAAGACAGGAGTGCCTGGCGTGCTCTGGTCCATGGGGTCACCAAGAGTCGGACATGACTAAACGACTAAACAACAACAACTTCCCAACATCATTGCACACACATCCTAAATAAAGTAGAAGATGAAATATGGGGGTGGGGGAAAGAACCGAAAACACAATAGGGGAAAATAAGTTTGACAGTCCTTTCCCTAAAATGTCTGTTCTGCAGTTACTGCCAGGTGACTGGGTACTTATGGGTCTCTCTAATATTCAAGGAAATAGTGAAGAGGCAGAGAATTGGCACATCTGCACCATATTTCTAAAGCACATGGCTTTCCCCCAAGGAAGCCTGGGAGCTTACCCCTCACAGAGCTACAATTCCCAGCACCCATAGCAAATTACAGTTCCCAGGATCCTTTGCAGGATCCCATGTACTTCATATGTATGGTGTGGGTGAATTTTGTGTATTTTGTGGAGAACAGAGAAGCCCCAGAAAGTGTTATGACTCACTGTTGCTTAACAGCACAATCCTACACATGTTTACTCAGAAGTAAACTGAATTCAAGGGGTTTTTCTCCTGCTGAATTGTATATAGGATCACAGTCTAACTTGGCAAGAAGAGCAGGATGGGAAATCCATGGTTCTCAAGAGGATATCAGACTCCATCTCCCATCATCCCTGACCACAGATCATGTTGGCTGGGGCTGATGGGAATTGGAGTCCAACAACCTCCAGAGCCCCACAGGTTCCTCAGCCATGTGTGAGAGGGAGTTAGCAAGCCACACTCTGTCAGTGTCGGGTCAAAGGAAAATGTGAAGTGTGTGGGAGGTTCTGTAGAATTTATCCAGGTTATCCTGAGAAAGAAAAATTAGCCAATAGCTCATTATGTCATGGCTATGATGGCTCAGAATGGTTTTTTAAAAACAACAACATATGTTATTCCCTGAAATTAATTAGTATTTTTCGCTACCCATCTCGGCAGGGGAATAAAAAAATATATACTTTGAATAACAAGCAAAATCATAAATAAATGATGGCAGTCTTTTGAAGCTTGGGCCCCCAAAAGATGCCTGCCTCTGTTGCAGACCTCGTTCTTGGTTGGGTTACATCTGTCAGGCTTCAGTTTTCTAAGTCACTCTGTGAACAAATTTTGCACGTGGAGAGTGAATGACAATGTCTGTCTTTTAGGATACAAAGACAAGTGCAGGCACAGGTGCAATAGAGGTGAACAGATGTGCTTAGTCAATTAAGACCTTTTAACAAATACCCATTTTGATGTGCTGGTAAGAAAAATCACCTCTGTGCTATTGAAGGTTGCAGTGAAAACCAAAATAAGCAATCTCAAGACCAGTTTCTCCTATGCCAGCCCTTGAAATAAAATGATATTAAATATAGGTGCAGTAAGAAAGGCAGCGGCAGCAGGAGGCCCCATTAGCTAAAGTGGTGCTTCAGGTTAAGAACAGTTTTAGGTTAAGAATGGACCTCCGGAATGAATTAAGTACGTAATCAGAGGTACCACTGCATTATTATTATTATTATTATTATTATTATTATTATTATTATCCCCGCCCATCTGGCTGGGTTTCCCCAGCCACTCTGGGTGGCTTCCAACAGAATATTAAAATACAATAACCTATTAAACATTAAAAGCTTCCCTAAACAGTACCTGCTTTTGACCGGAATCTGCTTCAATGGATGAGTTCTGGTATTATATAATTGTATATACCTCTATCATGTCCCCATTGCTTATATTTTTTTTCTAAATTAAAAAAGCCCTCATAGAGGAGTTGCCCCACCCCTTTGATTACTTAGGTTGCCCTCATCTGAACTTTTTCCATCTCTATGATCTCCACTTTCAAGTGTGCAGATAAGAACTGTACACAGTATTCCAAGTGTGGTTGCACAATAGATGTGTACAACAGCATTATGATACTGGCAATGACTTTCCATTTTGGAGGCATTAGGTATGCTCAGAAGAAACTTGCCTTATGCAAAGTCCAACTTCCCCAAAGAGCAAAATGCTTCTTAATGAAAGCCTTTTGTTTGACACAGAGCAGCATCCATCGGAGGTCTTTCTGTCTTAATAATCAAACCATGCAACAAATGGGGTCTATAGCCATTTGGAGGTCTGTGGTCTGAACTTAATGTATCCAATTACCAAAAATGCCTCTGCAAAGTTCCTCTTCCCATGCAGGCATGCCTCTGGGTAATTTTTGCAGCTTTGTCCATAAGGTAGTGCCGCCAACATCATTAAATATTTACTTAGAATTACAGTTTGCATTTATTACATTTCAGCACTCGGCATTAAACTCTCTGAACCACAAGTTCTGTATTATTAGTGACTGAGAAACGCAGAAGGGAGGGCAAATGCTATGAAAATCGGAGAGTAGAAACTCAGCTCTTTCCTCGCATTTCAGAGCAGGGCATCTGTATGTTAGTCCAAAAGAATCACACTCTAGGTGTGATTTACAGCAGTGTTCACTGTGAAGTCCTTAAAAGTCTAGTCATTAACCTCAGGACCTAGTTAGCACAATATCCATGACAATCAAGATACCTTGAGTTCTGTAATTTGTAACACCCTTGTGGTCAATATATTTTCTATGTAACTATTAGGAACAAACAACTTTTTGAAGGGGAAGGGCCATAACTCAGTTGCCGAGCCCATGCTTTGCATGCAGAAAGCCCAAGGTTAAATTGCTGGCATCTTCAGTTAGAAGGATCAGGTAGAAGGAAGGAGCCCCAGCGTAAGACATTGGAGAGCCACTGTGGGAGTAGACTAATTGGGGGATATAATCTACGCAGTCAGCTGATTGTCATTGCTTGATGGCTTCATGTGCTGCATTTAGCAATCTCCAGAAATCAGCTGATGGTTGGTGCTCACAAAGTGTTGTGCAGGGCTATGCAGAAGCCTCCATCACCTGTATGGCAGTGTCTGCAAACTCTCCTTGGCCCAGCTGCATCTTTGCTTGCTTAAAACCTGACTTCATAAGCCTAATTTGGCCCCCAGACTGGAGGTTCCTCACTGCTAGATGGGCAAATAATCTGACCTTGTTTAAAGCAGGTGACAGCAGTCACGAAATTAAAAGATGCCTGCTTCTTGGGAGAAAAGCAATGACAAACACAGAGAGCATCTTAAAAAGCAGAGAAATCACCTTGCCGACAAAGGTCCGTATAGTTAAAGCTATGGTTTTCCCAGTAGTGATGTATGGAAGTGAGAGCTGGACCATAAAGAAGGCTAATCACCGAAAAATTGATGCTTTTGAATTATGGTGCTGGAGGAGACTCTTGAGAGTCCCATGGACTGCAAGAAGATCAAACCTATCCATTCGTAAGGAAATCAGCCCTGAGTGCTCACTGGAAGGACAGATCCTGAAGCTGAGGCTCCAATACTTTGGGCACCTCATGAGAAGAGAAGACTCCCTGGAAAAGACCCTGATGTTGGGAAAGATGGAGGGCACAAGGAGAAGGGGATGACAGAGGACGAGATGGTTGGATAGTGTTCTCGAAGCTACCAGCATGAGTTTGACTAAACTGCGGGAGGCAGTAGAGACAGGAGTGCCTGGCACAACTAAACAACAAAAAGTGAATTAAATGATCTGCCACTGTAACCTATTGTTTGTGTCAAAGAATTGAAACGTGGACTTGGTCTACACTGCGGTTGTCAACCCAGTATCTGTGGATGTGGATACACCTATGAAGTATTTCATTGGCAGGAGGGTTGGTGGTCCCTTCCAGCTTCCCTCCCCCAACCCCACTCCCTAGTGCCATGTGACCCCCTCAGAAGGTTGAACAGAAGGGAATCTGGCCCCCAGGCTGAAAAGGTCCTCTGTCCTTGCCGCAGAACAAACAGTTTTAAATGCCTTGCTCTTTCCAAGAATTCATATAGTCTGCAAGCTCCAATATCCTCACCACAGCAAAAGCAGAGGCAGGGAGGTTCAGATTTGCGCATAGAGCTGCCTCTGTTGGCGTTCCACAACACTTATGAGCCATTACTGCTTTAGATTCATCATCATCAGTGACACTAAGTACAAGGGGCCTCTCTCAGCTTTTCCAAGGAAAGGAAACCACAATGAGGTTGTGTGAATGATGTTGCAAATGCTAAAACATTAGTAAAAGCAACTCCAATTAGAACTTCTCTTACCTCCTCGCTCCTGTTTGTAGTACTCAGCTGGGCTTCTTTGCTGGTTCTCCACACAGGCCAAAGAGATCCTGACATTGATTTAGAAAGGGCAACAAAACCAATAAAAAGCTTTTTCGAATGAATTAGATTGAAACACTTTTTTCCATTCCTTAATGGCCTGTATGTTGAGAGAGAAAGAGAGGCTGCATTCCTATCATACATTTAAAGCATCTGTCTTCCCCCCAAAGAACCCTGCTCTTTGTTAAGGGTGCTGGGAATTGTAGTTCTGTGAAGATTAAACTACATTTCCCAGGATTCTTTGGGATGGGAGTCATGAGCTTTAAATGTATGGTGTCTTTGCAGCCTGAGGGCAGAGAGAATTGACTGTTGGGGTGCGACCATGAGCCAGTGATTCTCTTTCAGTCAAATCTTCCTCACAGGGTTATTATGAAGCTAATGTGAACTAACCTTCCTATGTAGGCCACCATAGGAAGAAGGGTGGAATACAAATGTCATTAACAATAATGACAACTGGTCTTTCCAGTGAAAATACTGCCTAATATGAGATCTATTTCGACAGCAGCAATCCTAGGTCTTAAAATCCTAATGTAAATCTATTGGGCAGGATGCAGATGGATTTCCTGAGGGAGGCAGTTCCTCATTCTGAAGGTCACAGTGATGAAGACCCTCTCAGTTGAGGCAGAATATGCAAAAGCTAAGTGGAAGGAGAGGAAGCAGACAGAGGAAAGGTAAGTGCAGATAAGCCCTTAGTCTCAGTGTTGTCCTTGTAGAACTCAGCAGGGAGGAGGACAAAACTAGACTTGATTGGCTTGGTCTGTCACTGGCTCTAGCGCCACCTAGTGTTGGGCTCCGTGACTGCTGCCCTACCAATCTCAGTGGCCACCAGTTATTGCTGGGCACAACCGATACTTCAGGCTAAGCTAGGCAAGAACGCTTCTGGCCAAAGCCTTCGTTAGGAGCAAAATTCGCTCTTCCGAACTGGGTTCACGCCGAAACTGTGAGCCAACTTGTCATGCAAAGCTGCTTGTGACAATGATACTAGAAAATGCCTTGTTTGTGTGTCAACATGAATGAATGCTATTAAATTGGTATCAAGCATGAGAGGTGTTTGAAAAGCGAATTCAATTCCAATTGATGTAGCTTTTTCATTCCATTTACAGATGGGAAAAACTGATTGAAATGGGGGAAACTGATTGAAGAATGGTTCTTGCAAAAGCTGCCTCTCATATGGATTCTGGCATCTATAAATCTGTCAACAGTGGAAAATATCACATAATACTCCCCTTTCCCACCAGCCATTAGGAAATAATGGAATGGCATAAAATGTGTGATTGAAGCAGGGACGATTCACAGCAAAATATTGGGCATTTTAACAGTTTTCATTCAAGAGGCACCCAAGCACTTTGCTCTCCAGAATAGAGTCATTTAAGTGAGATTAAAATTGCAGGTAGGTTTATTGGTTCATTAGAGAAGAAATCAAAGGAAACTGGAAGGTAATATGTGGGACTGACGATAAAAATGGTACACAGTGGAGTGTTCTTGTTGCAGCAGCCATGTACTCTTTCAGAATACTTCCTTCCACCTCTCCCATTGCCAGGTGAGTGTTTGCATCCACCCTCCAACAGTCAGTCAGCATTCCTTAAACCCTGAGCATGCTCAGTCCTTGGGGTTCCTCTCTTTATTCCCCCTTTTGCACTTCTGTTTACCTTGGGGTTCCCCTTCCCACAAACCTGCTGATACCTACCCTCTTTGGCATGGATGGATGGTACCAGTCTGGCCACATAAGGATCATATACATTATGAATGTTGGGGTGTGTGTGTGTGTGTGTGTGTGAGAGAGAGAGAGAGAGAGAGAGAGAGAGAGAGAATGCTTATGCATGCATACACACACACACATGATCCCAAAGGAAAATGCACAAATAAATATGCAAGCTTTTGAGCTCATCAGAACTCATCATCAGCCTGGAGGGGGGAGATGTATTAATTTGTATACTGCTTACATGCCAAAATGGTCACTAAGTGGTTTATAAGTATAAAATCAGTTATAAAATCTATGCCTAAACAAAATACAGAAGAAATCCATTCCATCGAAACATTAAAGCCCACCCATTTTAATTTACAAGAAAAGAGTCCCATTAAAATGTTTGACCAAATAGGCAGGCGTGTATTGAGGAGCCGGCTGAATGCCAATGATGATGGGTCTTTTTCTTAATACAGCTCAATACAGGTGCTACCAGTGAAAAAGCCAGCCTCCATCTTACCACAAGCTGATAACCATCAGGCCATGGCAAAACTAACTGGATTCCATTTGCTGAGCTTACATTAATCATAGAATGGTAGAGTTGAAAGGGACCCCCAGAGTCATCTAGTCTCAACCTCCTGCAATGCAGCAATCTCAGCTAGATGATACATGACAGATGACCATCCAACCTCTGCTTAGAAACCTAGAAGGAAGGTTGGGAGTCTGGAAGTCTGCTCAGCTCTTTCTTTTTAGCCATTCTGGGGTCGCCTCTGCTCCGCAATGCCGGCCTCTAGGTGGAGCTCGCTCCTTCCCCTCTTCCCCGTCTCCCTTTCTCCTCCAACTTCTAATCCGCTCGAGCCAAACTCCGCGCAACCAGAATCGCAGGGCGAAGCTGGAGGCTCAGGCTGGACTTGTTGATCTCCGTTAGCAAGAAGCGAACGGGAGAAAGAAGGAAAGGCGAGAAGGAGGAGAGAGGCCGCGCTCCCTGACTGCGAGCGGCGGGCGCTTCCTCCCCGCTGGGCCCGGGCCCCGCGCGCGGCGTCGGCGGAGCTGAAGGTGGGGCTTGGGCGAGAAGCGCAGCCGGATCGGCGCGAGGGCCTGCGAGACGCTTGTTGCGACGGGGGGCGCCTCTTGAGACCCACAGAGACGCCTCGGCCCGGGGTGGGGGGGGGAGCTGCTGCCTTCGCTCTCCCCATCCAGCTGCTGAAGGGGTTATCCTGGGATTTCGTCCCCGGTGGGGTTTTCTTTTTCCCTCTGCCCGCCCCCCTCCCCATCTCTCGCCGCCGCCGAGGATGCCTGCCTGCCTGCTGAGCTAGCCCGGAGCAGGATGTAGCGAGCGAGCGAGCGAGCCAGCTGGCCGACCGATGCCCTCGCCGCCCCCCGGAACCCCACGGCGCCTCCTTTCTCCGGGATCGTGGCAAGAGAAGTGAGTGGCGGAATTGGGGGATGGGGAGACGGGCACCCGGGGGGAGGGGAAAGGGGGGAAGGGGGCAAACCCCACGCAGAGTTAGGAGCTAGAGGATCACATCTGCCCGGGGCAGCATGTGGATGCGCAGGCTGGGCTGGGGAGCTGCCCGAGGGTCCTGATCCTCAAATCGAGGGTTCGGTCCCCGTCGGTGTTGGGGGGGGGAGGGATCTGACTCCCCCCTGCCCCCTGAAAACCCTTGTAGGATTTTAGTCGGGCGTGGGGAAAGAGAAGGAGCCGTTCCTCCTCCTCCTCTTCTTCTTCTCCCGGATTTCTCCCATCTTGTATAAGCAACAGTGTTGCTAGCTCTTTCTACTGGCAGCATATTATTCTCTTTTTTAAAGGCTGTTGTTATGACGACTCCTATTAGTTATCGCTGGGGGGGGGGATAAATGGAGGAGATGGAAATTCTTTCACACTCCCTCCCATAGAAGCCCCATATTCTTTTTTTTTTAAAAGAGCTGGAAATAAATGTGATGATTGCTCCCACTCAGGTTATAAACTCGGGTTCTCTGTCTCCACACCATCTCTATCAACAACGTACACACTCTGCGGTGTAGTCTCTCTTTCTTGTAGACTTAAATGGAAGAAGTGTGCCTGTCTTTCTCCAGTGCCTTATTTCAAATAATTGAGGTTAATGGCCCCAATTTCCCTGGAGGCATTTGCCCCAAACTCACCAACAGATGTAGCCAACTTAAGCTCGGCAGACTTTGCTTCCCCAAGTATCTTACTTAAATGAATTAAAATAGGTATGCCACTCCCCTATTCACTCATTCCACTAGAGACCTTCATAAGGTGAGAGTTTAATTTTTTTTGTTCCCTCCCCCTCCACAATACACCCCCCCACTGATGTAATCTGTTCTAGCATGGGGCCATTGCAAGCCCACTAACCCCTTCACCGACCACCCTTTGTAAGTGGTGATTTACAAAAGATTAGTCTCTGACATATCTGCCTTTCCAGAGCTTACTAGAGAGAGGAGAGAGTAATAGCCATAGATATGGCTTGTTTCACCCATACCCAATGTGAACAGGACTATCAGACTGTGAATGTCATTTGACTTTGCTCCATGCTAGACTTTCTGCATGTAGAACGGTGTGTGATCAGGTGCTGCTGTGTAAACTATTAGTGCCGGCCTGTGCCTCTGATGTCTTTGAGTTAAATTTATAACAGGGGACAGATTAGAAGCACATTTGAAGAGACTAGATTGGAAGCATTTCTGTTTCTCCAAATACCTAAAAAAGAAAAAAGGGGGGGAAACCCTCCATGATTCTCTTTTAAAGTTCATAGTTCAGCTCTTTGGCAGAAGAGAGAAAACTGAGAAATGCCTCTTAAAGAACATGTAGAAGAAAAAATGAGAACCAGTAGATAAAAATTGCATGCTATTTTCCCAGTCTTAAAACTCATAAACCTGGAAGGAAGTGCTATTGGTTGAACTAACTTCAAAACATGGAGTTCCTAAATACCCCAGGCTTCATGTATGTATGATTTGGCGAAGGAGTATAGAAAGGCATATATATGACAATTTGATGTGTAGAGTTTCTTGCAGAATTATAGTGACTTTTAATGCCCCCCCTTGTATCCTACCCCATATACAACGCTGTATGTAGCATGTCTTCAGAGAAGAGTTTGTATGAAAGGTTCAAGCTTGGATCACAAAATATGCCTCTTGGTGGGTGTGTACCTGGTGTACCTGGTTTGTACCCCATTTATGTCTCTGGGGTTCACCCAGTTCTCTAGGGAAAGTTGTTTGGATGTCTCAGTTAGCCTTACCAGTTGAAACAGTGGGACTCAAATGAACACCAGTGGCTGTAGCTTGGGTAGGGGATGACCCTGTACATCAGACTTCCCACCTACTCCCTTTCCAAAATCCAAAATCTAGTATGGTTGTACAAACTAGTCATTTTGTTAGGGACATCCAAATTCTCATTGTGCCTAGAATCAAGCTGGGACATCCATTTGTGTGTTTGTTTGTGTGTGAGAGAGAGAGCAGGGAAGGTACGAAAGGGTGAGGGACAAACAGTTATGTACATTGCCTTTAAACCAAAACATGCAGGTCTTTTCGTAAGTAACCAAGTATTTCAGCTTTCGCTTGATTGTTCAATGTAACACATACCCAAATGCTTTGATGCATCAGTTTAAAGGGGGGGGGGAGTCCACAAATCTAAGTAAAGGTTCAGAAGAAAAGGAGGGTGGGTAGTGGTGATGAGAATACATATTACTTCAAGGAGAGCAAAATTAATTACAATAGAAACTGCTCCGATGAGCTGCCAACTGGGGTTCATGGGGTCTTCCAGATCCCACTACAAACCAATGGGGCAGTTTGGTAATTTTAGACTCCAGACTCAATGGACATATGGGGGTGGGAGACTCTTTAGATTGTAACTTCAAAAGCATAGTAATCTGCCTGTAAGCCACATAGGGGCCCGCATGCTTGCGCTCTCTCTCTCTCTCTCTCTCTCTCACTGAGTGGGGCATTGTCCCAGCAGCCTGCCCTGACAGCACCACTGCCCCAAACACAAACACTCTGATAGCTCAGTTGGTAGAACATGATACTCTTAATCTCAGGATTATGGGTTCAAACCCCATGCTGGTTGAAAGATTCCTGCACTTCAGGATGTGGGACTAAATGGGCCTCATGATCCCTGCCAACTCTGCAATTCTGTGATTCTGTGACATGGCACTGGTTATTTTCCCAGAGGCTGGAAAACGTGTTAGGAAATCTATTTCAGCACCTGGGTGTGGACAGCGCACAGGGTTCCCTTCTATTGCAATGAGTTATTGCCATGTATAGATCAGGCAAAGGCTGCTCTAAGTCTTGCTGGGCCAATGGCAAAAAAGGTAGCCTGATCGCCTCCCTGCACCCTTCCCCCAGCTCACCACTCTTAAGGCTCTCTTCAGTTTCAGCACCATTAAACTGAACAGCGACCTGTGCTCTTGCAGCCAGCCTCCTGTCCCGGCTGCACCTTCAAGCAGACTAACGGAGCTGTTTGTACAGCTGCCTGATTAATTGATCAAGCAGGCAGCCCACAAACAAAGGAAGAAGCTCTCATTTGATCCCCAGAAGTCGCCAGTAGCTCTGTGGATTTTTTTCTCTTGCAGGCATGGAGGAGGAGGACAAATGAAGAGATCCTGCTGAGAAGTGTGAGTGCCCTGGAAGCTTTCATCCGCCTGTTCCAGCCTTCATGAGACAAGCAATGCCTGCGGGGATGAATAAGCATGGATCTCGATCGACTACCTCTTTGCCTCCCGATCCCATGGAGATTGTCAGGAGCAAGGCCTGCTCCAGAAGGGTCAAGCTTAATGTGGGTGGCTTGGCCCACGAGGTTTTATGGAGAACCCTGGACAGGTTGCCACGGACAAGGTTGGGTAAGCTCAGAGACTGCAACACCCACGAAACCCTTATGGATATATGTGACGACTACAACTTGGAGGAGAACGAGTATTTCTTTGATAGGCACCCAGGGGCATTTACTTCTATCTTGAACTTTTACCGCACTGGCAAGCTGCACATGATGGAGGAAATGTGTGCCTTGTCCTTCAGCCAAGAACTGGACTATTGGGGGATTGACGAGATCTATCTGGAGTCCTGTTGCCAGGCAAGGTACCACCAGAAGAAGGAGCAGATGAACGAGGAGCTCAAGAGGGAAGCGGAAACAATGCGAGAGAGGGAAGGAGAGGAATTTGATAACACCTGCTGCGCCGAGAAGAGGAAAAAGCTCTGGGACCTTCTGGAAAAGCCCAATTCTTCTGTAGCAGCCAAGGTAAAGTCTAAGCTACACATACTTTATCTCTTGTGGAGACAGCATGTACCTATTGATCAGAGTAACGGCTGGGGAATACTGGGCTTTGAGTGTTTTATTGTACTATCCTGGCTGTACTGCCCGTAGCATCAAAGGGATTGCCACAATGCAGTGTGCCATTCGATTCTTTTCTTTTCTGTGCTTTCATATTACGGAGTTATGTTTCAGTGTTGTTTTTAAGAGAGACGATTTGGGGACATAGACACAGATTGACCTATCATTCTGCACTTCCTGCATTTTTACTGACACAAGAGTAGAGGACTTTCTGTGGGGGGCCAAAGCACTTAATGGAAAGTTTAAAAGGTCCATGGATTGATTATGCAAACACTTCATGTAGCCAAAGCCAGATATGTAATATATTCATAAATCATGAATGGATGCATTGGAGCTTTGCCCAAATCTCCTGAAGAGTGTTTGGTGTTAGTATCCCCAAAAGTATGGATTTTGGTGTGACAGCAATACTGTATAGCATATTTCAATTCATTACCTAAAGGTTTGTTTTCCTTCTACTGGTATGTGCTGTGAAAATATTACCCATGTCAATTGAATTGTTGGTTTGGTAGCAGCTAAGTTCACTATATTGACATACCATTCACATTATGCAGACTATAGTTACTTAAGTTCTATGTTTAAATTCAATAAGTGTGCTACTCTTCCCATTCCTCTCCCTACCCCTGGACAGTGATGGCTTCCTAATGTTCGTTCCAGCTTCTCTATTTTCTGGATGCAGTGTTCTAGCGGTTATGTTGATATCCTAACCTCCTGGACCACCACCATTTTTTTCATTTCTAGTCTCAGGCATTTTGGGGAGATCTGAAAACGTTGTTTTTTTCTTGTGATTACAGAGGACTGACTTTGTTTAAAGAAGAAAGAAAACACAGTATCTGCATGGGGTCTCGTGGGATTCCATAAATTGGTATAGAAAGTTAGAAGCTTCCACTCTGATAGTCTCAGTCTGCCACTTAGATAAGTTCTGAGGCTGCTAAATGGCCCAATTTGGGGGGTGGGGTGGCTTTTTTGTGTTTGTGCAGGGGCTTTTTTGTGAACACCAAGCTACCTGATAGAAGTGGATGATGTTCTGCCTTGTCTTTCAGTCAAGAACTGAATGACAGGAAGTCATGAAAAGAGGGCAGAAGAGTCAGGGGAGAGGGTCTACAGCCTAGTGATAAGAGTCCACATTTGCATGAACCTGGAAAGTTCCAAGTTCATTCACTGGCATTTTCAGTTCAAAGGATCTCAGGCATCAATGTGATGAAAGAATTCTGGTTGAATACCCTGGAGATCTTCTGCCAGTCAGAATGGGTCAGCAATGGGGAATACAGACCCAACAGCAAAAGGTAACTTCAGGCAAAACTTGCTCTAACTTGGCTGCCTAACAGATGGGTGAGGAGTTTGCAACACTGCTGCCTTAGGCTACGCTCATCAAAACATGATATATACACACACCACTTCACTTGTGAAGGGTGCATGGTTGTATCAACCCCTTTCCCTTTTAAAGCATTCCAAAGTAGTGACCTAACCCTTTCATACCCTTGTGTATTTAAAGAAAAGTATTGATTTAAATCTTCTATTGCAACCCATGCAGTATTTCATACTTGTACCATCTAGAAAATACAATGTGAAAATCGATACTTCAGGCTCGACGGTTTTTTGTTCGAGGGGTAGGTGGGTGAGATACACCTTGGAAAGATTAAGGCTCCAAAAGTCACCATCACCAGTTTATGACCTTGAAGCTGCCAGTGTGGTGTTGCTGTAGACTAGGACCTGGGAGACCAGGGTTCAGGGTGACCTTGGGCCAGTTGCTGCCTTTCAGCACAAGGTTATTGTGAGGATTGACTGAAGAGGGGGAGATCCATGTATATACCACCTTGAGCTCCTTGGGGAGAAAAAAGGTGGGTTACAAATACAATAAATAAATTAATTAACACCAGCATAACCACAAAGAAACTGGGTGCAAATGTGAAGGCTATCATATTAGCAACGTGTAGCATTAAATTGGAAAACCTCAGATGGCCAGCTGTTAAGAAACCATGCGAGTCTCATAGTAAAGCAGTGGTTTTCAAGCTGAGTTCTGTGGAACCCTAAGGCTCCTGGGAAAATTACCAAGAGTTTCTCAGTGAGAAGATCAGTAAAGGTTAGAACATAGGAAACTGCCTCCTACTGTGTCAGACTATTGGTCCATCTAGCTCAGTATTTCCCGGATTTCAGGCAAGGGCCTTCCACAGCCCTCCATGGAGATGCTGGACTCATGGACCTTCTGTAGCTTCCACCACTGAGCTACATCCATTCCCCAAGCTTCCTGGAGTGGCAGATGGCTGATGGTTATCAACCTTCCTTTGTATGGTGCAGCAAGAGTGGAATGTTGCCAACTGTGTGCTCAGTTGAGATGTGGCAGTGGAGACATCCCCAAAGCCGTGAGTGTCTTGGATGAAGGGAGCAAAACACCTCCCAAAATCTTCTGCGATATGCAGAACTTCATTGCGTACACTATGGGACATCTCAACAGGTAGTATTTTCTGAAGGGAGAATCTTTGAAAACCACGGCCATCAAACAAATAGGCATGGAAGCAGTTGCGATTTTTCTAGTCAGTGGGATGGTCTCGGAATACGCTGTGATATGCAAATTGCACATTATAGCAAGAAGACGTTACACTTCACCTTTGTAAAACCTGGATTAGATGCTTCTGCATGAGCACAGCCCAGTGATTGTAGAAGAAACTGATAATTCCTTTAAAGTTCTGAGAAGGCGTTTCAAGGATCAAGGGACATCTGATGCAGTGTGTCAGGAAAAGGGATGTTGTGTGGCTTTCAAAAAAACCAACAAATTTTCATTTTTATTTCTCACAGATCCAGGCTGCCTTTTTAAATATATATTTCAGATGTCACAGTGCTGAATGTGAATAATTTATCAGGGTGTTTTGGCATGCGTGCAGAATCCCAAAACGTCGGCCTCCGGCTTAGGCCGACTGTGGCACAGAATCAAAATCCATTAGAGGCTGTTGATGTTTCATGATTTATTGTATATGAGGATGATCATCCTTGCCAAAGAAGTGTCTTTTGTGATTTATAAGTCAAATCCATTCTAGGGTTTGCCTTCTGGAAAGAAGAGGGAGAGAGAAATCCAGTGTAAATGCATTTAGCAATTGCAGGCTTATGTACTAATTTAGAGTGGATTGTGGGAGCACATTGCACTTCCTTGCGAGCTTCCGCTGCTGAGATTCTTAGCACAGGCTCAGATGCTGAGTTGCTCCTCTGTTCACATAAGAGGGTATGGTTCCACCAAGTCTCCCTGCTTCTTTAACCTGCCCCACAAAGACACATTATATCCAAATCATTCCCAGGGAGAGGGTCCTGCTCTTTCTAATATTTTTGTGGCAATTGCCCTCATTGCCTTTTTTGGCAGCAAGATGAATGTATTTGGATTTTCATACCTTTGAAATGCTATGATTTGGTTTGGAGTTTTTATAATTTGTATTGTTTGTACTTGATTTTGTGTGTTGATTATTCATGAGCTACCTTGGTGGTGTTCTTCTTTTTTTAAAGCCAAAAGGCAGCATGTAAATAAACAGTAACATTTTAGGGTATCCCACACCATTGCCAAGTTTTCCCCAAGCCCCTTAGCAGATTTTCAGGGGGTGCCAAGAACTGCAGAAGAAAGCAGGAGGCGGAGAGACCTTCCTCAGGTATATGAACTCGACATTTTGTTCATAGAAGGAAAGTTAAGCTCCAAGCTGGGATATCTGACGAACTGGATCATCAGTTAAGATCCTCCCTCTATTGTGTGGGCAGGTAATCCCTCCCCCTACCTGGCCTGGTTTCCCAGGCAACGCTTCCCCCAGGTGGGATTGGACAACTCACTGGGGTAGGCGGGGACCTCCAGGTATCCCACCTGAGGGAAGGCAAAGCCTATGCTGATGGGGCCACTCCAGATCCAGGGCTGCACGCGTCCACGCAAAGGGCGCCCCCCATTTTAAGTGGGGAGCGGTCATTATCAAAATCAGAGCTAGACATAAAAGAAGGAACAGCATAGGCAAAATCAAACATTTCAATGTCCCATTGCTTTCAGTGGGTGAATTAAGCACAAACATAACTTTCTCCAGCTGAAGTAAATGGAACTTAAAAGTGCTTAACTTTGCCTGGATTTTGGCATCTCTGAACTTTCCAAAATAGTTATGGTAGTGCTATTCAGTGACCATGATAATATTCCAGGTTGATTAATCTGTAACACAAAGGATACATGGACCTTTAAAAGCTCAACCTAAGTCAGCCTTGTACTTAAGCACTTTCTTGGTAGCTATAGGCAACAAGGAGTCACATGCAGGTGAGTGGACTGGTAGAGGAAAGACAGAGTATTTATTTCCTCTCTCCTTTCTGTGCCCGGCATAGAAAACAATTGGGTTGTCAGAGGAGGGAAGTCCTCTCCACTGGCCCCAGCATAGAAAGGCCACAAGCTTCTTCTTGGTTTCTCATCTGCCAGTTACCAGCAGGCTGGTAATTTGTTTATTTATTTACTTATTTTGCAGTCTAGTAAGGTGCATACATCAAAACAGGGCCCTATCCTGGTTTCTAATCCATAATTGACTTCTGACTTCTGTTCCATGATTGAAACTAAGACCTCCACGTCCAATCTGACTATGGACTAACATGAACTTATCTCATAAACTCTTATCTCTAATTCTGTAGCAGTTCGAAAGCACCCCCGGGTGCAAGTAGATAAATAGGGACCGCTTACTAGTGGGAAGGTAAACGGCGTTCCGTGTGCTGTGCTGGCTCGCCAGATGCAGCTTGTCACGCTGGTCACGTGACCCGGAAGTGTCTGCGGACAGCGCTGGCTCCTGGCCTATAGAGTGAGATGAGCGCACAACCCTTGAGTCTGTCAAGACTGGCCTGTACGGGCAGGGGTACCTTTACCTTTACCTTTACCTATGATGCTTGTTCCCTAGGCTAAATGACCGTCTCTAGAAGAAAGTGAACAAACCAATGATCTATCATTAGATCACATTAGTTTTGTTTGTTTTACTTTAGAATGGCCCACTCGCTGGATTATCACCTTGTTATGGTGAGTGGGCTTGCATGTTCCTATGACCCTAGTGAGTGAAGTGCAGAGTGTTTGAGGACCAGGACATTCGCAGGAAAACCAAAATGCTTGTTTACAAAGCTATCGTACTACCAACCTTACTGTATGCTTGTGAAACATGGCCCACTTATAAACACCATCTCCAACACCTCAAAAGATTCCATCAATGGTGTCTCCAAAAATTTTAGACATCACTTGGGAAGACAGGCAAATTAATACCAGTGTACTGGAAGAAGCAACGATCACCAGCGTTGAAGCAATGATTCTTCAACATCAACTTCGTTGCACTGGTCATGTTGTGCGGATGCCTTATGATCATCTTCCAAAGCAACTACTCTATTCCCAACTCAAGAATGGAAAGCGTAATGCTGGTGGTCAACAAAAGAGGTTTAAAGACTGTCTCAAGTGAAATCTTTAAAAAATGTAGTATATAAACACTGACAACTGGGAAACACTGGCCCGCGAGTGCTCCAGTTGGAGAACAGCCTCTACCCAAGGTGCCATGGGTTTTGAAGACACTCGAACTCAGGATGCAGGGAGAAACGTGCTACAAGGAAGGCACGCTTGGCAAATTCACACCGTGATCAACTCCTACATGGAAACCAATGTCCCCACTGTGGAAGGACGTGTGGACCCAGAATTGGCCTCCACAGTCACTTAAGGACTCATTGTTAAAACCGTGTTTGTGGAAGACGATCTTACTCAGCTACGAGTGATCGCCAAAGAGAAAAGAGAGACTTTAGAATGGGCACAAAAGGCTCAGAAATTCATTAGAGCAGCTGTGCTGGATTGTTCAGCCCTTTCCCAGTACTGTTCTCCTAAAGCTATTATAATGCTCAGAGGCAGAGTAAGGAGTGTGCAGATTCAATAGAATTACTGGGGGGAAGGGGAGACTTAAATTAGGGAAATAGCCTGGGCTGCTAATACTTAAGCACCCGCTTTCCTGGTGCTGCAACTTCCATCAAATTCAAAGTGCCCTGCTTCACCCATTGTATAATTTTTTGAAAATGCAGTAGATCTCATCACACACATCCTGCGTCACTTGCGCTTGTCATAAGGAGTGCATCTTCTGTAAAAGGCAGGGTATAGATTTTCGGCTCTGCTCTTCTGTTATGAGTGAAACAGCTGCGCCTGATTATAATAATTTGGGGCCTGCAATCTGCACACATTTCAAGTCAGCCCCAACCCATTGTCTGCAGCCACTTCATAAATGTCATCCTTTGTGTTGAGCAGGTGGCATTGTCTTGTGACCGAAAGATCAACGCTCTCTTTCTCCTTTATTTATTTCTAAGGAAGGGCCTTTCATTTTCTTTGCCAGCAGTTCATCACATTCTCCTGTGCAAACCAATCCAGTGGAAGTAATTCAGGAATTGCTGGAGAGGAATCTCTAGCCAGTGTTATTGAGGCAGTCAGATGAACTCATCGTAATTGCTTTTGCGTTCTTAAGAATTGATGCTTCTGTGATCTGTTAAAGTTTAAGTCAGGGATGGGGAACCTGTGGTCCTTGCAGATGCTGTTGAGCTTCCAACTCCCATAACCCATAACTAACATAGCCAGTGGTCAGGCATCATGGGAGTTGGAGTCTAATATCTGCAATGACACAGGTTCCCCATGGACCCAACATTAAATAAACACATAATTGATTGTAGTCGGCACTTTAAAGCTTCTTTTCTGACTCTAGTTTTTCAAAAAAAGAATGCAGTTGATTTTTCACGGTAAAAGTCATTCTTAATGCCATGAGTCATTACCATGCCACTTCTAAAGCTCAGTACATGCCTGTAGTGCACATGCTAGCACACTACTTGTGACACATACATTCCCTGATCAGAAGCAGCTATCCAGACTTTAGCTTTGAGAGCAGTGTTGGGACATGTGAAGCATTTGAGACTGCCAGGTTGTAACCTGGAGATTTCATCTTTACAATTAGCTCCAATGCTGGAGTGGGTAATGAAGCATCTACAGCTTCTGCTGTCTGCCCTCTCCCTGACCTACTGTATGGCACAACTGGAAACCAACTCACACCTTCTGTTTATATGTACAAAACATCTGGGGGAAGATGCCAAAATACTTGTGAGATGCAGCATATGCCACACATGGACAACAACCCAACAGAAGTTCTAATATGGTAGAGCTGCCATCTCTTGGTCTGAAATAGTTGGGATGGGAACCATTGGATCATCATACATTATCAACAAGTTTGTTTGTTTGGGCGGTGCGAGAGATTGTAGCACTCAGAGCGTGGTTGGTTGCATTCAGCTGATTGCAGTGAGTTTTGTTTGTGTGTGAGAGGGGGTGAGGGGTTGTTGGGTTAAGTTAGCCATATCGATTTGTATGTTGTTGGGAACAGAGACATTGTATGTACTCTTGTTGTCTATGGAAATCCTTCAATTATATTTATATACCGTACTGGCTCGAATATAAGCTGCAGCCTCAAATAAGCCACACCTTTAAAATTCAAGAGGAAAAAGAAAAAAAGTCAACACCCGAATATAAGCCGCTCCCTTAAAATACCACAGGCACTCACACCCGTAAAAGGAGTCATCGGTGGTAGGGAGCCTCTGCGCAGCTCCATCGAAAGAGATTGGGCAAAAGGTGGGGCAGAGCCATGATTCTGCTTCCCAAAGCTGGGAGCCTCCCTCTTGAATTCCTGACCAGGCTTTTGGGCTCCTGCTCTGCCCATAAGGAAGATGGAGGGAGGGAGGGATCTGAGTTTGTGGGGTTGTGGGAACTTGCATCCAAAAAGAACCTGCGGGGGCATGGAAGGAGCATTGAGAGGAGATCCCATTACCCCCCCCCCCGACCCTGTCATTAAAACTGAAATGGTTGGTGCGTAAAAGCCAATTTTTGTAAGGTCACAAATTTAAGCTGCACCTTAAGTTTTCACGGTTGGGATTTGGAAAGAAAGTGTGACTTATGTTCAGGCCAATACGATATATAATTATACATTATCAACAAGTCTCATTGTGCAGTTGGGTTGGAGACTGACTGGCTCTCTACCCCATGGCAGAGTCAGAATGGAATACTCTACTATTACTGAAGAATGCCCTCTTCACCCAGAACCATTAAAGAAACTGGCAAACTGTCTGGATTAGGAGGTTGCAGTCCAGCTTCTTGCACACGGCTAAAACTCCTCAGTCCTATGGCAAGAGCACCCTAATCCTAAAAATATGTGTGCTTTGCTTCACTCTGCATCCCAGCATTTCCATAGTTATGGGCTGAACCCTGAGTGACAAAATCTGTGCGAAACCCAACCACGTTATCATAGCTACTGTTGTGAAGCTGACAGCCATGTGTTCCCCAAGTACATCAGGCCAACCCTCTCCACCCTAAAACCTGGGCAGCTTTGATTCATAATTGCAGGCTGCCACAATGGCCATTGTCACACTCCTTGAAGCTGCGAACATGGAAATTGCAGGGATGGAGAAAATCAGAACAGTGGTGACTCACATCCCATATATGAAGCTGCAGTGAGATCTCCATCTCGTTCAGAAGGATCCAGAGATAGTGATGGAAGGCACTTGGCAATACATTTTATTTGTGTTGAGTGCTTGGCCCTCTTCGTTGGGAAAATAAGCAAATAAATCTCATGTAGTCCAGCTCAGCCGGACAACACATAGGCAATAATCTTAAGCAAGAGTGATGGCACTCTTAATGCATTGGGAATTGGTCCTCTGCATTAAAAGCTAATTAACATTTGTTCTTATTACTAGGCTGTAACACCTATCAATGTCTTTAGTGGCTCAGTTTCTTCTGTCTCATCTGATGGCAACATCCTTGCCAGATCCCTGCAAATTATTTAGCTTGAAATAATCCCTCTTATGCTACTAGGTGTTTGCTTTTGAGATGGTTCCTTTAACTTCTGTTTCTGCTTACTTTTCCAGCACTCCTGATCCTCCTTGCCCATTTGTTTATATTTGCCTTCTGCTTATAGGCTCCACTGTTTGCTGTGACTTTACTTAGTCATGCTTTCCTCGGCTGCCCTTGCCAATTGGATTGGATTTAGCTGGAATGAAAGTTGGGTTGCAGGTTATTTCCTTAAATGCCTCTTCTTTTCATGTGGATTTTCAAGCGGAGGCTTCCTTAGAGGTGCTTTGCCACGGCAATTAAAGTTAGCATGGATTATTCACCTTGCTTTTCAGTGTTTTCTCATTGAGAACGCAGGGCTTTTTAAAATACCTGTATCGTTGTAGACATGAAGCAATCAGCTCCCAAATATTGACCTTTGTGAATTTTGCTATTTGGATATGAACACACACACACCCTGGATGTTTTCTGAATATTCCAAACCAGCATACAGATATCCTCCAAATGGTCACTGCATGATCGTTTGAGTGTTGTCAAACATGTTTAGCTACGTCCTTGGCTAGCGCTGTGAGATTTCCCCCCCCCCCGTCCTTCCCCACATTGTCCTTTCACTTCACTGTCCCCAGAACTACTCCAGAGGGTTGGGGGGAAGCCCTGAACAGATTTATGGGGTGCAGTGGGGGACAGAGGGGAAGAACATACCATTCAGCAAAGAGAAATCCTTGCATTGACAGAACCATGTATGTAACATTACATTGAATACAATCTATTATCACTGATGCTACAATAAGATCTGAGCCGTGCCTCCTCCTCTCCAACCACCCTTGGATCTCCATAATGAAAAAAATCACCCAAATGTTTTGCCTTGCCAGAAACCGTGGGTCCCCACTGTGGCAATCACACAGGGTCCCAGGACATTTCGCCATCTAGTGATCCCAGTGCCACCACTTTATTTCTCGCTGCCACCACCCAGCCCCTACCTGGTACAATACTGAGTCCAGTCAGGGTTAAATTGGAACATAAACTTCTGTTTATTTATTGCAGTTTTACAAGCGTGTGGTTTCATAAACGGTATCGGTCAATTACAATCATGGGGTGCCTATCCAGACCTATAACTTCCACTACCTGCTCTCACTCACTAAACCCACCTCTCAGATATCTACTTATCTTCCTATCTCCTAACTGTTCCTGACTCAGCTTATTTTGCTGCACTAACTCAACCTACCCACAGACTCTATCCCAATTCACTCCCACTCCAACCAACCACCCAACTCCCAACGAACTCCTCCTCTCGCCCCTCCCAGAGCTGGTTTTATAGTCCCTCTGACTCCACCCCCTGGGTTCTAATTGGGTAACCTGTTTAACTATTTCACCTCCAGCACTCTCATATGTTAACGCCATACCCCCCGCCAGACTTTATTCCTTTGCTGGAGTAGGAGGGGGGAGGCCATTTTTGCTTATCTCCACCCCCGTGTCTTGTAGTCACCACTGCCATCTCCCTGCACAGTTCCATTACAGGAAAACAATAAAACACTTAATAGCTAGTAAAAATAAACCACAAACATCCTCTCTCTCTCCCCCACTACCCATACCAATACCAATAAATACATAATGACACCCAAAATGAAATCGGAACACCACACAAGAAAAAAAAAAGCAAGGGGCTCTTCAGTAGGGATTGCCAAATCTGTCAGTTTCAGCTTCTCTTGGTTTCTCATTTTGCCAGGCTTAAGCTCAGTGTTCCACATCATTTCCGTATCAGTTTGCAATTTTTTAAAAAGTCCTCACGAAAATTCCTCAGCGTTTCAGTGTGAATTTCTCAAAATATGCACATTTTAGTTTGCAATTTTCCAAAATGTAATGCATGTGTATATATTGTGTTCACTAAAAAAAATGCTTTGTTCTGCACAATTTACACTAGTATATGCATTTTTGTAAACATGTCTTGGCTGAAGAACTGCATTGCAACATTCGGAGAAGAGCAGCTTTCGAAGGATGGCCATAGTTTGGTTCATGTATGGTTTTGGAATGAATTGGGTAGCTTTGGCTTGAAACACAAACAAAACCCGATTTCTCTGCCTTCCCTAGTCTTCAGGGCTTTTCTAAACACATGGGGCATGTTCGAGCACAGCTGGCAAAGTGTTGCAGAGATGTGGGGCCCGTGCAGAAAAGGCCCTTCCCTTGCACCTGTCAATCAAATTGCTCTCAGAGGCAGTCACCTAAGGAGGACCTCTGCTGCCAACTTCCTAGTATGGGCAGGTTAGCATGAGTGGATGTGGTTCTTCAGATAACAGTTAAAGCATTGATTCATAGAAGTTATTCCAAATTAGCAAGAGATATTCGTATGACTCCAACCAGAATAGGGATTTGGAATCCATAAAGAAGTGGATAAGTTATACTTTGCAAGATTATATTCGCTCTAGTTAATGGATTTTATTCATACTTTAGCGTTGAGAAAGTCTCCATATTGAGTTGTGGCCAGTAATGAAGATGATATTTATTTATATCTCATTCTGTTTACTCTTCCCTCATTAACCATCCAAATGGATTTACGAGAGTCCTCACTGTTATACAAGTAGAATAAGTGCCAAATATATGCAGCTATTTGTTTCAGTGTGCAAAAATAACACTAGCAAAATAAATGTTGCTTTTGCCCAGCTGAGGCACCATATCAAGAAGTTTAA
Source organism: Podarcis cretensis (assembly GCF_951804945.1). Lineage (NCBI taxonomy): Eukaryota > Metazoa > Chordata > Lepidosauria > Squamata > Lacertidae > Podarcis > Podarcis cretensis. The sequence goes on from NC_137175.1 coordinate 20,800,573, forward strand.
AATATTAACAGCTTTTTCATAAGATCAAACTAAGGTGGGCCAGAGATCCAATCACCTGTCTTCAAAATCTATACCAGGCTAGTTTTAACACAAGTTTATTATGGATGTTTATAATGGATGTGCTTTTGTAGAGGTTTTGTTGCATTTGGGGGAGAATATTGACTGATAGTTTACAGTGGTTGAAGTGCTGTTAGAAGGCAGCCCTCTATTTGAATGGTTGTTTTGTCTAAGTCCAGTTTAAAGATAAAGAACCCAAAGAAATAAGAGCAGGAAGAGACTTGCAGTGGTTCATCAACAATTAGTTAGCACCAGGGTGGATAAAAATCAATGATTTTTAATTAAAAAAATCATTTTTTAAAAAAAATATAAACAATACTTTCATAATTAGCTGTCTGTATTTCTGATAGTATAATCAGATCAGTAATTTTTGATATAACTGTAAAAACTACTCCGAAAATTTATTATTCCAAAAATGAAACCTTCATCTGGTTGCAAATATTAACATTATACCAGCAAGAATGAGTCTGTTTGCAAGAAAGGAAAAGAAAGATTTAAATCAAGTCTTACTGACTAGTGGTTTAAATCATTATTTAAATCGATTTGATTTAAATCAAATCCACCCTGGTTAGCAGGATTACCAATTAAGATCCACCCTCTATTGTGTGGGCAGGTAATCCCTCCCCCTACCTGGCCTGGTTTCCCTGGCAACGCTTCCCCCAGGTGGGATTGGACAACTCACTGGGGTAGGCGGGGACCTCCAGGTATCCCACCTGAGGGAAGGCAAAGCCTATGCTGATGGGGCCACTCCAGATCCAGGGCTGCACGCGTCCACGCAAAGGGCGCCCCCCGTTTAAGTGGGGAGCGGTCATTATTTAAATCGATTTGATTTAAATCAAATCCACCCTGGTTAGCACTGGACAAACAGACTGAGAATGCCCACAGAGATTATCTGGTCACAGTCTTCCTCACTATGGAGAGGTGTGTTATATTTCTTTTTAAGATATAGCGATTCTTTTGAAATTTGCATCTCTCTAGTATCAGTTCCCACATGCAAATTTTCTGCAGATCTCAGTAAGTAGCCACCCTAGAGAAGAACATAATAATAGCCTGCAGGATCAGGCCAATGGCTCATCTTGTCCAGCATCCTGTTCTCACAGTGGCCAACCAGATGCCTGTGAGAAACCAGAGAGCAGGATCTGAGCACAAGAGCCTCCTCGCCACTTGCTTGTCTCGGCAAGCCTTTCCACCCAAAGAAATGTTCAGATTTCCCCCCTCTGGTTTCTTTTCTTTCCCCCTTTCTCCTTCCTCTCTTTTCCAAGGGGGGGGGGCAGTTGCCCAAAGTTTTGGGTCCTCTCTATGGTCTGCTACTGTGCTATGTATCCTTTGTAAGTGCTAAAACAGGGCTCAGAAAACTTTTTCAGCAGGGGGCCGGTCCACTGTGTCAGGAGTGCATGCAGGAGCCAGGCCCTGTGACCAGTAGGGCTTCGCAGGACTGGGGCCTTCCTAAGTTTGTTCTGGAGAGGAAAGGCGCAGCCACACAGGTGAGGCCGCTTAGTAACTCACTGCACCTGGTGGTAAGAGCTGGGAAGGGATATAAGGTCAGCATTTCCCTTCGGCTCTTTGCCGCAGCAACACGTTTCCTGCCTTGCTGAGTTTAGCATCTTTCTTCCTGATCCCCGGACCTCGGCTTCCTGACTCCCTGCTTCTTGATCCTCTGACCCTTGACTTTGTGACTCCTTGCTTCCTGACCCTTGGACCCCCGGCTTCTGGACTCTAGTTCCTGCTCCCACCCCACTATCTTGCCCCCGGTCCCGATGTCCTCCACCGGGACTTTGATCACCCGTAGACCGGACCGTAACACACTGTCCCTCAGACCTTGGGGGGGGGGCAGACTATATTTTGAGGGGGGGATGAACAAATAACCCAGAGATGCATTTTAAATAAAAGAACATGTTCTACCTTAGAAGGCGATTGGGCCGGATCCGGCCCTTGGGCATTAGTTTGCCTACCCATGTGCTGAAATGAAGGGGTTTCTTTCTCCCTTGCCCACGTAGACATCAACAGAACACCAGGTCTCCATCACCACCCTGCAGGTACCTTGTATAACTATATTTATTTACCTGCCATATTTATAAATCACTCTTCCTCCAAAGAAGCTCAGGGCAATGTGCAATGCAAGAGAAATAGTAGCATGCCCCAAGTAAAGAAAACATTGAACAAACCTGAAGGATTTACAAAGTAACAATCATTAAACACAGATCTACAATTTGGTGTTGGGGAAGCTCTGGGTGAGTAAAATGGTCTTCAGTTCATGTCTAAATCTCTGCAAGGCAGGGGATAGGAGCCTGTGGAGGGTGCAATTCTGCGTGTCCTCTTCCTATGTATCTTCTCAGGTATTATGAGCAGAGAACCCCCACCAATCTTCAGGTAGGCTGGTATTGAAAGAGGTACTGCTGCATATATTTCAGCCTTGAAATGCTTAGGGCTTTATGAACTGTTCTCAGCAACCTATAGCTAGGGAAGATTGTTAATTTTGGTTCTGTGAGTTTCTCATTTTTCCATCCTTCAATGCAGTTTACCACATTTCCACAGTAATGTGCTTTAAAAAATTGTCATGAACATTCATAAGAATTTTAGTGCAATTTTCTCCTGATCAATTTTTTGCTTCCTGCAGTTTTTTTGCTTTTGCAGTTTTGACTAATATACACTTTTTTTTGCAAGCACCTTCCCCTAATAATGGTGCGGTTTTGTACATGTTGTTTTGTTGGTGATCTGCATTGCAAAATTCAGAGAAGTGCTAATTTCAAAGGAAAGCTGTGTGGCAGCTTGCATATTGGTTGGGGAAGTGTGAATTGCATAATTTCTCATTAAGATGCAAACAAAATCAAATTTCTCCCACGTCCCTACCAGTAGTGCACAGGCAGGCAGCATAGTGCTTTTACAACTCGTGTTACATTCTCCTGTCTTGCTGCCCCCATCAATAACCTAGCAGCCATATTCTGCACTAGGTTTGGCTTCTGGACTATCTTCAAGGGCAGCTCCACACAGTAGTATTGCAGTAGTCCAGACAAAGTCACTAGAGCATGAGTTACTGATACCAGACTATTTTAGTCCAGGGACAGACATACCTGGAAATAAGCACTCCAAGGTCACCTGAGCATTAGCTCCCACTGACAAAATATCAACAGTTCATTCCTTACCGTTCATAAACAAAAGACCATCACGCTACAGGTGCTGGTAATATACCAAAGGATAGAGCTGTGTGCTATCCATTGGGGACATGGGTGGCGCCGTGGTCTAAACCACTGAGCCTCTTGGGTTTGCTGACTGGAAGGTCAGCGGTTTGAATCATTGCAACGGAGTGAGCTCCTGTTGCTCTGTCCCAGCTTCTGCCAACCTAGCAGTTTGAAAGCACACCAGTACAAGTAGGTAAATAGGTGGGAAGGTAAACGGCATTTCCATGCTCTCTGGCACTCGTCACAGTGGTCCGTTGCATCAGAAGTGGTTTAATCATGCTGGCCACATGACCCAGAAAGCTGTCTGTGGACAAACGCCAGGCTCCCTTGGCCTGAAGTGAGATGAGCACCACACCCCATAGTCGCCTTTGACTGGACTTAACCATCCAGGGATCCTTTACCTTTATTTTATCCATTGGATTAAATCTACTCTATTGCACGGTGGTACATTTAATGTTTTCTTCATGCTGGAAATTCCAAGGCAATATTGATGCATAAAACATTCTCCAAGACAAAAATTAGCAACAAGGAACCTAGCCTAAGAATAGCAATTTGGTTGAGAATATTTTCTTATATGTTTTTGCGGTTGCCTTTCACTTAAGGTTGGTCCCCCCCCCTTTTTTTTAAACCAATCTACTTATTGCTGCACTATCTCACTATCAATGTAATTAAACTGGGAGGGCATGGGTGGAAGATGGAATCTGGGTTCCATTATGATCCAGGAAATGTTGTTACTGCTGCTGTAGGGAGTGGGGAAATTGAATTGACACTGGAACATATGCCAAGAGCTTCCTCATTTACAGAAAGAAGTTGTCTGGCAGAAGGAGGGTTTCCTGTGAGGGGGGTCATTAGACATGGAATGTACTCTTGCCTTTCTCTAAAACCGTCTGGTTGACAGAACCATTATAGAGGATTTATCTGTGCCTTCTCTCAATTTTTTATTTGATTTGAGAGAGAGGTGCTTGCTTCGATTTTGAGCAGCTGTACATAAACCTGAATAATAATAATAATAATAATAATAATTTATTATTTATACCCCGCCCATCTGGCTGAGTTTCCCCAGCCACTCTGGGCGGCTCCCAATCAGTGTTAAAAACAGTACAGCATTACATATTAAAAACTTCCCTGAACAGGGCTGTCTTAAGATGTCTTCTGAATGTCAGGTAATTCTTTATCTCTTTGACATCTGATGGGAGGGCGTTCCACAGGGCGGGCGCCACTACCGAGAAGGCCCTCTGTCTGGTTCCCTGTAGCCTCACTTCTCGCAATGAGGGAACCGCCAGAAGGCCCTCGGCGCTGGATCTCAGTGTCCGGGCTGAACGATGGGGGTGGAGACGCTCCTTCAGGTGTACAGGACCAAGGCCGTTTAGGGCTTTAAAGGTCAGCACCAACACTTTGAATCGTGCTCGGAAACGTACTGGGAGCCAGTGCAGATCTCTCAGAACCGGTGTTATGTGGTCCCAGCGGCCACTCCCAGTCACTGGAAGGACAGTTCTTTTACGCAGAACCCTGGATCAGGCCAATGGCCCATCTAGTCCAGCATCCTGTTCTCACAGTGGCCAACCAGAAAGCCTGCAAGCAGGAAACCAGCACAACAGCACTCTGCCCACCTGTGATTCCCAGCAACTGTTTATTCAGAAGCATTACTTCAGAAATATTACTCCAGCAATGGCTATACAGAAACATTGCTGCCTCTTACTGTGGAGGCAGATCCTAGCTGTCATCATCATCATCATCATCATCCTTTGACCACTGCTTGACATCCTCCATGAATTTGCCCAATCCTCTAAAACAGTGTTTCCCAACCTTGGGCCTCCAGCTGTTTTCGGACTACAATTCCCATCATCCCTGACCACTGGTCTTGCTAGCTAAGGTTGATGGGAGTTGTAGTCCAAAAACAGCTGGAGGCCCAAGGTTGGGAAACACTGCTCTAAAAAATTGTCCAATCCCAAGATGGCAAGGCTGGCCATACTGTTGGAGAAGGGGTGGGGAGACTCAGATAAGTGTGGGTCATAACACAGGCATTCCTTGAATTTTGCACTTCTCTGAATTTTGCAATGCATTTTTTTTTTTTAGCTCAAAAAGCCCTGTACCAAAATATGCATGGGGGGGGGAGCATAGCTTGAGAGAGACTAATTTTAGAAATGTTAGCTTGGTTAGAAAATAACATTTTAAAATGCAGATTGAAATGCACATTTCATTATGAATTTTTGTACCACATTTTTGTTTTTAAAATTAATGTGGAAAATGGAGCAAAATGGATTTATGAATGAACAGAAGTAGAGCTGACACAGGCCAGAAATAGACTCTTCCATCAATCCATCCCTACATACAGCTATTCTTGCGCTATTTTTCTCAGGTAACGGCCTGATTAATCACAGCAGGTGCTGCCACATTTAACCACACAAGATCCCCATCATGTTACCTGTTACTATTTAAATACTGACACAAGAGCTACTCCATGTTTCAAAATCTCCTCTTAAGGTCTCCTATCTACCATTTTCAGGATGCATTATATTAGCATCGCTGAATTAAAGAGCCAGTATTTTTTTTTCAGGGCTATATATTGTCAGGGAAGGTTCACAGTTAAGGATGGCACCTGACTCTGGGGCATTCAGTTACTAATATTAGACTTTAAAAATTCCTCATGACAATTTGGGAATGTCAAAAGCAGAACTGATCTGAGAGCCAGGCCCAGCACACGGCGTTCTCGTTTCAAATGCATCCAAGACTCTACTTACAGTTCAAGGTGACCTTGGCTGCTATCCTTGCCATGATCTTAAGGGTGTATTTTTGGTAGCATTTGCAAGGAATTTTTCAGTACCAAAGCTTATTTTGCTGATTAGCAGGTACACGCTGCATTCCTGTCTATGTTTACACACACAAGGTTATTTTATAGGAGTAATTGAAACCTCCTAACAATCCCACCAAATGCAAATGAAATGCGATCGCCTCAAATGGTTGGATTAGTAGCCAGAAAGCAACTCTGTAGTATTGAATTTGCCTAGAGGAAAACAATGCTTTCCCAAAGAGATGTATAAAGACTCACTGATTTCAGAGCACACTGTTACCCACCAGCCTTTGCTGAACATTGAGGTCAATCCAGTATATACTTCCTATAATGCTCAGTCTCCCTGGCTGCATTATATCCATGTGCAGGAGAAACCAAAGCATCGTTGTGCCTCTCTCAGCTCCTTCCTGCAGCCTAGATCTCTAGCAAATAACACAAAATGGGAGTGTGCCCAGTGCGCATCAAGTGAAGCCTTTAGACCAGGCATAGGCAAACTTGGCCCTCCAGATGTTTTGGGACTACAATTCCCATCATCCCTGACCACTGGTCCTGTTAGCTAGGGATCATAGGACTAAAACATCCCAAAACATCTGGAGGCCCGAGTTGCCTATGCCTGCTTTGCACCCATTTTGTTTACCTGATGACAACTCCTATTACTATTACTTAAGCAACACAATGAAAGAGGAACTGCCAAAACAGAGGACAAAAGGGAGCACGGATTTGCATTAAATGTGCTAATTTGCTCATTTGTCTGCAGAGATGCAAATTTATAAGAAGAAAATGATCCTTACAGTGAGGAAAACAGACCAGGTGTGTGCCTGCTGTCCGCTCTCTGGATGCTAATTGTTGATGGAAAATTTCAAGGCTCTAATCGCCCTTCTTAAAATGAACTTAGGCTGGACAGCCCTTCAAACAGACATCTGCCCTATGACAGCCCTCCAGACAGAGAACTGCCTTTCTGTAAAGTAGGGTATGTGACCACCATTATCATCCTCATCACTGTTAAATTTATTAGCTTCGCTTCACCAGCAGGTCCCAGGGCCAGGTTACAAAACTTTAAAATTCGGAGTGCAAAACACTTGAAATACATTACACTCACAAGAATAGGGTCAATCCTGAAAACACACAGCTCAGGTGCCAAAAGCCAGGGTAACTAGCTAATCCCCTACTCTCTACTCATTTGCTGTTTGATTTCAGTAGGACTACTCCAGAGCAGAGCAAATGTTTGATAGTCCTTTTTTGCCCCAAAACAGGAAGTGGAGTCTCACCTCAGATTTAGCTTGTGCCTGCAAAGTTATCCAGCTTGAAAATTAGTTTATCTTTAACATTAAATTAAATTAGCTTATCTTTAGCTTTATAAGAATCCCACATGTTCATTCATGCATTTCCCCCCTTGTTCTTCTGAATGCCGAAGAAACACAGATGTTATTCTAGCAGAATTTGTAGAAGGCAGTTGAATAGCATTGTACACGGCTAACTGATTTAAGCGTGGGTGGGCTTTTAAAAAGCAATTTAGTTAAACAAGTGCAGGACTATTCTTAAAGCAATCTGCAACCTGGAATATATTGATTTGCCAGGATTCCAAACGAAGCATGCTGCCTGATCTTAGGCTTGTTTACTCACTGTGCTCAATAGGGCTTACTTCCAAGTAAGCATGCATAGAATTGCAGCATTATAAAGCAATTATTAGTTCAGCTTTTGTACCTGCAAGCTGAGTGAGACGTGTTGGATGTTTGCTTTCACAAATGGAGAGCTCTAATTTTGTCAGAAAATTATATTGTGACTATACCATACACTCATAAGAGAAGCGGAGCAGAAAAATGTGTCTACTTTTTGCATGGAAGACATCCTTCACAAGTACAGTCAGAATACACACACACACACACACACACACACACACACACACACACAAAAGATTCACTCCTGTCTAAAATCATGGCCTTACTTTTGAATAGGAAATGCAATGCTTAATATAACTGTCAATAGCGGACAGTATGATGTCGTGGCACTGCTCACCTAACCTCCAGTCAGTTGCGTTGCTGCTGCTTTCTGGGAAGTAAAGGGGAAGGGGTGAGGCAGCAGAGAGGCTGGCATGGTGCAAACACACCAGCAGAGTCAATGGGGAGGGAAAGGCTCATTCCTTCAGAGGCAACCTTCCAGGGGCTGCACGATGGTACAAAATTGCGCAGAGCAATGGATGTGACTTTTAGCCTTGGATCCTCAGCCACATTCCAGCCAAGCAAACATCAAAGGATTCCGTACTCCACACACTTCTCCATGTCCCATATAAGGAAAGAAGAGGCGTTATCACAGTTCAAGGACACATACTAGCCTGAAAAAGAAAATGCTTTCAAGGAGGGTGCAGAGTAAGACTGTAGAGGAGTTTGACCTCAGGATGTGGCATGGCCTGGGGGAGGCTTGCAGGTCAGGTAGAGAGGCCTAGAGGGCTGGATTTGGCCCATGAGCTTGAAGTTCCTCACCCCTGATTTACTGAGAGGAAGTAGCATGAAGAGGATAGCCTTTCCTAGGGATGCTGTTGTCTGATCTGTGCTTGGATATGTTCCCAGGCTCCTTTCCCCCTTGTACGTATCTGCCCAACTCTTATTCTCCTTACTTCACTGCGGCTGAATTTCCTCCTGTAAATTGCCCTTCCTGTGGATAGATAGCCACATAAATCCCTCCTGTAAAGGCTGCTCCTTTGACGACAGGCTTTGACTGTGCTGATCTCTCTGTAGCCCTTCATGCTTGAATTCTTCTGGGAGCACCATTTCACATCTGAGGCATTGGGTCAGCTTTTGCCATCCTTTGTCATACATCTTATTCAGCACAGCAGAGGCGGTTTATAAGCATTGGAAAGAGGGCAATCAACTGCAGGAGAGACCACTGGTTTCCTCTAGCATTATTAATATGGAAACGATCAAGCAACTGTTGCCACGTGTCTGGGGCGCTCCATTCGATTACTGTTCCCTCCTGGATTTCTGGGGCTTCACCCCAAATGGTCTGCCAGCATCCATGGCTGCTGACAGCATGGAAGAGTGTCATGACATCCAGAGAGTCAATAAATTATCCCCCTTTTTTTTTATAATAATATTTATTAAGTTTCAAATTAACACATATAAACACAAATACAAACAACAATAAAAACATACAAAAACCAACAAACAAAACAAAAACAAAACAAGTATAAATTCAGATCTTATTTTCAAAACCTACTTTCACCGACCTCCTCACACCTCCCCCTTCTGTATTCTAATCTCATTTTTCTTGTCAGCAAATCCATTCCCATATTTCCCATAGTTTTTAATAATTCTATTCTTTTTCCTTAATCGATGCCCCTGCAAACCACTAATTTTTAAACCCATATCTTTTTAGCCTTCATTAATTTTATAATGTTTGTTAAGGTAGTCTTTAAACTTCTTCCAATCTTCTTCCACTGTCTCTTTGTCCTGGTCTCGGATTCTGCCAGTCATCTCTGCCAGTCCCATATAGTCTGTCATCTTCATCTGCCATTCTTCCAGAGTGGGTAGATCTGGTGTCTTCCAATACTTTGCAATAAGGATCCTTGCTGCTGTAGTGGTGTACATAAAAAAAGTTCTGTCCTTCTTTAACACCACATGGCTTACCATACCCAGGAGAAAGGCCTCTGGTTTCTTCAGGAAGGTATATTTAAATACCTTTTTCATTTCATTATATATCATTTCCCAGAAAGCCTTAATCCTTGGGCATGTCCACCAGAGGTGAAAGAGTGTACCTTCATTTTCTTTACATTTCCAACATTTGTTATCTGATACGTGGTAAATTTTTGCAAGCTTGACTGGGGTCATGTACCACCTATAAATCATTTTCATAATATTCTCTCTCAGGGCATTACATGCCGTGAATTTCATACCGGTGGTCCACAACCTTTCCCAGTCAGCAAACATAATGTTATGACCAATATCTTGTGCCCACTTAATCATAGCTGATTTAACTGTTTCATCCTGTGTATTCCATTTCAACAGCAAGTTATACATTTTTGGCAAATTCTTAGTTTTGGGTTCTAACAACTCTGTTTCCAGTTTTGATTTTTCCACCTGGAAGCCAATTTTCCTGTCCAACTTAAAGACCTCCATTATTTGATAATAATGAAGCCAATCTCGCACTTTATCTTTTAAATTCTCAAAACTCGACTATATGCAACTGGCCGAGATGACTGGCAGAATCCGAGACCTGGGAGAAGAGAGGGTTGAAGAAGACTGGAAGAAATTCAAGATTTATCTACAAAAGTATTGTAATTTGGTTGAATGCTAAGAAGGATGCTAGATCATAAATAATTGCCTACCACTGAATTAGATTGAACTTGACGATAAGTGAGATTGAGGGAAACATAAACTTGTGGAGAATAGATTAAATTAACTGAATAAAATTTAAGAATATAAACAAGATGATAAATTGCTGGAAAAAATTCACAACGATGTAAGTGGGAGTGGGAGATGCGAGGGAGTCCAAAGAAGTTCTGAAAAATGTGTTATGATCTATGTTATATTGTTTATTATTTTTGCATTTTGTATTTTAAAAAATCTCAATAAATATTTATAAAAAAAAAAAAAATAAATAAATTCTCAAAACTCTGCAATTTCCACTTGTTGCCCTCTTGCTCTAAAATTTCACAATATAAATTATCCCCTTCATGAAATGGCCATCTAGGTGGGAGCAGAACTACCATTGTGTTCCTTCCACCCTCAAACCTGAACAGCATATCTGGAAGGATACCATGTTTGATGCTATCTTTTTTCTTCTTTTTTCGGAATCATTTTTATTTGATTTTACAAATGTAAATTTATTACAATACCAAATACATATCCATAAAATGAGATTTCTCTGAATCTCGAGACTTCCCCCCATCCCCTTCATGGGTCCTATTGTCAACATTTCCAACTGCCATTTATTTCATACTCTATGTTTTGTATCTCTCCATATTGTCCATAGTATTTGTTACATTACAAGTGGGGTTAAAATCCTGCTAATGTTTTCATCTGCTTACAGTGGTCTTCTAAATAAATTACATTTTTTCCCCATTCTTAAAGCTTTTGTCTTCTTGGTTTCTGAGCTTTCTGGTCAGTTTTGCCATTTTGGCATAGTCTAACACCTTGGTTTGCCATTCCTCTTTGGTAGGGACTCTTTCTTCTTTCCATCTCTGGGCTAGTAGCATCCGTGCTGCTGTTGTCACATAAAAACCATGTTTGATGCTATCAATTGCCACTGAGAGGTCCAAGTGATTCAACAGGTCATATTCCCCTGCAAGGGCATCACACAGGGCACCTGAGTTTCCCCCACCAAGCCAGGCCTGAAACCCAGTTCTGTTTACAGTGGTACCTCGGGTTACAGATGCTTCAGGTTACAGACTCTGCTAACCCAGAAATAGTACCTCAGGTTAAGAACTTTGCTTCAGGATGAGAACAGAAATTGTGTGGCAGTGGGAGGCCCCATTAGCTAAAGTGGTACCTCAGGTTAAGAACAGTTTCAGGTTAAGAACGGACCTCCAGAAGGAATTAAGTTCTTAACCCGAGGTTCTACTGTATTTCTCTCTTTACATGTGTGACAATGATTAGCCATTTCAGGGTCTCTCTAGACACAGATGTTTGTTTTCCTTCTCCCTGCCTGCTCAGTTCTTTGATCAGCAGTCATTTCGTCATCTTGGGACTCTGTTCTGATGCCAGTGGTTCTGGGTGCCCAGTTTTTTGAATGCCACAGATTGGGCCAAAGGCTGCAGCATATGTCAGTTGATCTGTTTGAGATGAGGGCCAGACTGTTGCTAGGTGATCTCTTGATTTACCAGTTTGGAATACACAGCAGCAAGCTGTCAGAAATGGAGGTTGTAATCATGCAAATAGGTGTTGTGAGAGCAAAGGGTTTGGTGGTACAGTGGCTGATTTCACAAAGGCATTGAATGCACAAAGGCATACAGACGCAGCAGTGCTGTGGCTTCCTCCTTTGCAAAAGGCATCTGAGGTTAGGATTTTTCCCAGGGGAACCAGTCCTAGATCAGTATCTCCCTTCTGATTGGTACCCATCCTAGTCCTCTAGCCTAGCCAAGCAAAACAGCTGGGCTGGGGGAAGTAGAGGCTTACAGATATGGAACACTAAATGGAAAGATGTGTTTTTTAACTATGACCTTTAAAGGGGGAATCTGAAACACAGAGTCTGGTTGAGCATCAAAAATGCCAGGCAGCATTGTGTTATAAATAGTCACTGAATATAGTGAGGTGGATTCCATAGAGGAAGACCTGTATTATAATTGACAACCCTGTTTTTTACCCATGTTTTCTTATCCAGTAATTCTCACTGAAATCAATGGGACTTTCCTCCCAGGTAAGTGTGCCTACGGGCTGTAGCAGTCAAAGATCACTTCCAGCTCATCATACAAGTCTGCACATCCATGGCAAGGAGGATATTGACTTGTGCTGTTATTTAGCAAATATAGATCTAGGCTGTAATTCTGTACACACTTACCTTGAACTTATTAGTGTGACTTACTTTTGATTAGACATGTCGAGGATTATACAGTTGGGTAAGATCCTGCACTTGCAAGGGGTTATATCACCAGGCTTGTTTACCCTTGATGATTTTATCCAGTTATTCTGTGATAGATCTTAGATCCTCCTTTGCTGACCTGGTGCCTCCAACCATGCCCAGATGTTCTGGACTTCACTTCCCATCAGCCTCAGCCAGCATGGCTTCACCAGGATGATGAAGGCTGTCTCAGATGGTTTGTATTTCATTGGGACCATGATGCACTGACACTGTGTGATCACCGAGAGCAAATCTACTACACAGTTTTAAGCTGTATTCCCCCTCTTCAGGGAATTCTGGAGATTGTAGTTTTGCAAAAGGGAGTTTCCAACCAGCTTCTCAACACTAAACTCTTATTCTTTGTGTAATTCCACTTTGCCTCTTAGTATTGCTATAATGATTGGCTCCCCAAATTCCTCTGTTGATGCAACACTTTCACTATAATGTAAAGGCAAGTTGGACAAGGTGGGAATGTTGTAGGGTTTGTATCTCTTGATGTTACGCAGTTTATTTTCTTTCATTAGCTGCCTGCGCAATTCTGGCATGAAATAGATTAAGCAATCTGATGAAGGATTACTTCCTCTCTCCCTCCCCCATTTAGTAAATCCCTTAGGAAAAAAAGAGATTATGGATTTGTCAGGTGTTGAGAACAGATTGCTTTAAAAAATAATAATCCCCAAAGTGCTAATATTAAAATGGGCAGATAGGGTGTATTTGATCTTATTTTTGTACCCAAAATGTACATGTTATTTGGATTCCATCTGCCTCCAGAATGGAGGCTCTTATCATACTCGATTAAAGGAACTTTATGCTAAAGATGCTGATTTAGCAACACTTCAAAGCAGATTCGAGAGCCTCAGAGATGCATATGTTTAGGTGAACGGACACTATTGATATGCGAGATGTATCAACAACAGTGAATTAATTCTCTCCCTGCACTTGAGTTGTAGATTGGTTTGCTTAGCTGCACGGCTATAGAAATGCAAGAATGTAGCTACACGTGGAAAGGGGAAGCATCACGTGCTAGTAGGTGTGGGGGCAGACATTCAATTTGGTTCTCCTTTTAAGGCGAATCCTCCTGATTTGCACTTTCCAAAACAATATACGAAATACAGCCGCCCTTCAAAATTCACACTTCTAATTTTGCAACCCAGCTCCCCAGTCAAGAGATGTGTACAAAAAGTCATACACTAGGATAAACTGTGCAGTGCATCTATTGGTGAAAATAATATCTCTTTGCAATAATGTGTATATTTGGGAAAAATGAGAACTGGAGAGAAACTAAAATGGACATATTTCTCATCCCTAAATGTATCAGAGCATCCAGACTGAAAAATTGTATATATACCGTATTTTTTGCTCTATAAGACTCACTTTTTCCCTCCTAAAAAGCAAGGGGAAATGTGTGTGCGTCTTATGGAGCGAATGCAGGCTGTGCAGCTATCACAGAAGCCAGAACAGGAAGAGGCATTGCTGCTTTCACTGCGCAGCGATCCCTCTTGCTGTTCTGGCTTCTGAGATTCAGAATATTATTTTTCTTGTTTTCCTCCTCCAAAAACTAGGTGCGTCTTGTGGTCTGGTGCGTCTTATAGAGCGAAAAATACGGTAGTTAGTTAGAGCATGGCGCTGATAATGCCAGGGTTGCAGGTTTGATCTCCGTATGGGACAGCTGCATATTCCTGCTTTGCAGGGACTTAGACTAGATGATCCTCAGTGTCACTTAGAACTCTGCAATTCTATGATATTATGATTGCAATGCTGAACTTAGAGCTACCTAACATGATCCACCAAGTAATAGCAGTCCGCTTGGCCATCTTTTTGTGCCTGGCGGTCTGCATTGCACTTGATGGGTCACTGCCTTCAGATATTTGAAGGTTCCTTGTATGCATGAATGGAGTAAAGTTCTGTGGGCTGGAAACACAAATTACAAGAAATGGAATTTTGGCTAAATATTAGCAAAAACCCTCCAATAGTACAAGCTGTTTGAGAGTTGAGCAGACTGCCTTGTATTGTGATGAACTCTCCTTCATTAGATACGTTAAGCAGAGGCTGGGTGATCCCCTGTCAGGGATGCTCAGCAGCAGATTGCCTGCACTGCTGAGGGTTGGACTGGATGTCCTTTGAGGTCCCTTACAACTTATTTGATTCTGTAGACTGCAGGCAAGCTCTTGGATGAAATAGCAGAAAAGATGGCAAGAAACATTTGAGCTGCCTTGCAGTATCATTCTTTGCACATTTACAGTCACCTGTCTCTCTTCCCTCCCTCGCTCCATCACGGATGTAACAGGGTTCAATACTGTGTAGAAGTCACAACTTCTGACCTTGCAGCTGTGCTCTCTAATCACAGATGTTTTGCGACTGTCTATAGTCCAGGTGGGGATGCAGTCGGGGAACCTAAGGCAGCATACGCATAAATTTATTGTGTGGTATGCAGAGGGACGCGGGTGGAGCTGTGGGTTAAACCACAGAGCCTAGGGCTTGCCAATCAGAAGGTCGGCGGTTCATGAGACTTCCGGGTTAGTGCCAACGACGAATGGCGGATTCCCTCTGAGCTCCGGAGCGATCGGCTCCGCGGGATCGGGTCTTACCGCTTCGGCGAAGCGGGGACCCTCAAAAATCACAGGCGGGTGAAGCCTGTGAGTGTGGGGACTCGGCGGGCACCATTTATGCCCCCCAAGCCGTGAAGGAGCCTTTTTAAAGGCTCCGGAACGGGACGGGGTGAGCTGCGCAGTGCTGAGAGTCGACTGCTTCTTCCGCGGAGCGAAGCCACATAGCCGTTTGTCGGAGAGTGCTGACTTCTTCTTGTGAACATTTGGACTCTAAAGTAACAACCCGTGAGTAGTACGGAAATTGGAACTCTAAAGAAATTTTCTTTTAAAGATTTGGCACGATCGGGGAAGGTCTAAACAGGAAGTCAGCCTTCCCTCTCTGTAAACAATCTAAAGCAAAGGACCTATTAACTAAGGTCGAGGAGAACTTTTCTTCTTTTTTCTTGTAAAATATCTTAATTTCACGGTTTGGCATTATAAGAATTTTATTGGAGGCAGGGGAGCCTGCAGAAAAAGAACTAAATTTGGGAGCTGAAGCGCCACCCCCCCCCCCCCGGACCCGGGAGTGTTTCGCGAGAGCCTGGCGATGAGGTATAGAAGATCTTGACAGCTGTCAAGTTAGCTGTCAAGACGCAAAAGGAGGACTTTGTTTCTGTTGCTTCTGCTGGTTATATTTTGTTACAATCTGCTCCTGAAAAATGAAGGGCTGATACAAATTAACTGGACTTTTGGATTTGTGCTTGTGTTGAAAGGAACATCAAGGAACTAAAATTCCCCTAGAGGGGGTTTTGGGTCATTACAAAGAATGGCTGGAGGTGGAAAAATACAGGCTGAACTGAGCATTTGTTCTCTTGGGAAAGCTGCAAGACCAAATTGATGTTGGAGCTTTGGGGACATTCGGATTGGAAAGGAGCATGAAACAAGATTTGGAATACCCCATAGGCTTTATCTTTAAGTATGAAGGCCTGGCTGGAAGAAATGTGGATCCTGTTGGGCCGGAGCTTCCCCAAGATTTGGTTTTCAATATTAAGGACTATCAAAAAGACCGGCAGAGAGGAAGTGAGGGGGAATTAAGAGCCTCAGACATAAGATCTCCAGGCTGATTGTATATTGAGACTGATGGACATATGTTGGGGACTGATACCGGGAAGGGGGTATGGGTGGAGAATTTGGGAACTCAAAGGGTACATAAATATAATTTGTTTCCTTTTTTGTTTGTTATTTGTATGAAAATTGGGAAATTCGTGGAAGGGAATTGTGGTCGACCTTAGAGAAATGTATTAAGAATAAGTATTGATGTATAAGTTTGTTAAAATGAACTAAATTAAATGAAAATAAGGTTGGAAGGATATATAAGAAAAATGATTAGATATAGAAGATTAAGCAAAAATGAACTGAGGAAATGGATGAAAGAGAGAAGGTAAAAGAAGAACATATTAAAATAAATTTTTAAGTTAAAAAATAAGGTTGAAAGGATTTGCTGAAATAAAAATTTGAATTTGAATACAGAAATGGGAGGTGTGGGGAGGTCAAGAAAATAAGTAAAGGGAAGTTGTTATGTAAAGGATTTAATTGTTTTTCTTTTTTTTCTTTGTTCTCTTTTTAACGATTGATTTTTTTCTATGTATTTTTCTGTTTTTTAATTTTACTTTTAATTTTTCCTTTGCCCTTGGTGTTGTATTGTGTATTCTTTGTTTTTCTCCCATGTTTTTTCTGTAATCTTAAAAAAATCTGAATAAATATTATTATAAAAAAAAACAAAAACAGAAAGTCGGCGGTTCAAATCCCTGCAATGGGGTAAGCTCCTGTTGCTCGGTCCCTGTTCCTGCCAACCTAGCAGTTCAAAAGCACGTCAAAGTGCAAGTAGATAAATAGGTATCGCTCTGGCAGGAAGGTAAACAGTGTTTCTGTGCATTGCTCTGGTTCGCCAGAAGCGGCTTAGTCATGCTGGCCACATGACCCGGAAGCTGTATGCCGGCTCCCTCGGCCAATAAAGCGAGATGAGCGCCGCAACCCCAGAGTCGTCCGCGACTGGACCTAATGGTCAGGGGTCCCTTTACCTTTACCTATAGTCCAGGGGTAGCCTGTCAGTCTCAGCCAGCATTGCCAATAGTGGGTAGCTGTCCCAGTGGCCCTGATATGGAAATATATATCAGCCTCTCTGTGCAGAAAAGAGAATAGCACATCCCTGCAGGAAGAAAATAAACATCAGCATGCCTTGCATGCTGGCTCACACAAGGATTACTGGGGAAATATGTTTGAAGTGACTTGAACACTTAACACATGCCATAGGAAAGCTGCACGCAACACCAGTGCAAGTAGGTAAATAGGTACCACTGCAGCGGGAAGGTAAACGGTGTTTCCGTGTCCTCTGGAAACGTCACGGTGTCCTGTTACACCTGAAGTGGTTAAGTCATGCTGGCCACATGACCTGGAAAACTAACTGTTGACAAACACCAGCTCCCTCGGCCTGAAAGCAAAATGAGCGCTGCAGCCCCATAGTCACCTTTGACTGGACTTAACCATCCAGGGGTCATTTACCTTTTACCTTTAAATGGAACTAGTTTGCATCTTCTGGTGTTGAGCATCTCTTTTTCATTCATGTCCAAACAGTATCAGACTTAGGGTCAGGGTCATTGATTAAAGCTGACATAAGGGCGAGAAGCCCCAGACTCATTTTATATAGTTAGATGTCTAATGAATGAATGCATGCCTACGACAAACATGAAAAGACATCCATCCATGTATTGCCAACAAATCTGGAAGAATGTTTGATTAGCGTAATTGTATACTTTGTTTAGTACATCTGTCTTTATACTCATAATTTATGCTTTGATGCACGAGTGCTAATTCCCAGGATATGTGGTGGAACAAACAATTGTTAAAAGAGCCTTTCTGAAGAGGAAAAACCTAGATGTTGTGACATATTTCTGAGACATGTGCTTAGTTTGGACCCGTTTAGGTTTGTATGAGCATTATTGTTCTTCAAGTCTAATCAAAGATGGAGGGGAAATTGGAGAGGGGGAGTGGACATAAAATGAAAATTTATGAGCATAAGAATCGCCCATGCAGTCCAGCATCGTATTCTCACAGTGGCCAACCAGATTCCCATGATGGGAAGCCCACAAGAAGATGCCTGGAAAGAGCGTGGCAAAAGGTAACTGTGAATAAGCCCTTAGTTACAAAAACTTGTTTGAGATTTAAGAAAAACCACCAGCAACCTTTTGCCATAGCTTATAATGAAAAAAGTAACAACCATGCTTTCATTTAATGAGGGTCATCCACCTTAGAGACTCATCTCAGCTGCTTCTGGTTACCAAATCCTGTCCACGCACTCCAACAACAAGAACATGGTTTTGCTACTTCAATTAAGAGTGCCGAATAAACTCTACTGGGGAGGAATGAAGGAAAAGAGAGGCCCTTTCATTTTAAAGGGAGGACAGCTCAGTCACGCCCTCTGTCCTTTGAATCCAATCTACAAGCATGCAGCTGCCTAGTCAAGGCTGCTGAAAATTGGAAGTCCCCAAAATTGCTTCTGGGAGATAAGCTGATCACCATGCATTTGCCAGTTTTATAAATGTATGTAAAGGGTTGAAAACGTCAAACTGAGGGCCACCTCAGAATTCATGGTAACAATGAGGATCCATGCTATTCAGCTGGGTCATGTTGGTAACTACAACAATGTGTCTCGAGTGGGAAAATGCCTATTTGAATCCCTTTGTAACTGTAAGGCTCCTGGTGTACGTCTCCTTTGATGGCAGCCATTGGTCAGTCGCAGCAGGCTCTTCTTCTTTTGTCCTTAATATCTGTAGGGCCACAGGTTCTTCATCCCTCCTCTGAGGGAAGCAGTGTTCAAAATTCCCCAGGCACCAGGCACATTTTGCTACTGGCACGGGTCCAGGTTGGCGGCTGACATCTCCATTGGGCTGGCTGACTCGTGTGCAGCAAGACACACATGTTTGTGCTTCTGCGCTGCTGCACAAATCATGGACCGCTTGCTGGGCATCAGAGCCCTCCATCATTACATCGAGGAAAGTAAGCGCAGGGCTGAGTACAGAAATATTTGACTGTGCTGTGGCCTTTCCAAAGGCCACCCAAATAGAACTCACAGACCACAGTTTAGAAACCTCTGGCTTAGTGCATAGTTAATGCCGTTTCCATTTCCACTGTATGTTTCTCCTTCTTGAGTACTGGGACAGGTGAACTGCTGTAAGAGCAAGCTACAGTCGAGCAATGTAGTTTTAAAGCATAGGATTGTAGAATTATTAATAATAATAATAAATTTTATTTATACCCCACCCTCCCCAGCCAAGACCGGGCTCAGGGCAGCTAACACCAGGTATAAAAACAATTGATACAACATTAAAATGCAGCCTCATTTCAGTAGAAACTCAAATCAAAAACTTTTTGGGGATGAAAACGTCAAATCTTCACTAAGGCCAACTATGCAGACTGGTCCTAAGTGGGCCAGAAAAAAGCCAGAGAAGTCCCCAAATAGGAGTTCCATCACAGAAGAAGAAAGAAAACAGGAAAGAGGGGAAGGGGATCAAGTTGATCCCAAGCCAAAGGCCAGGCGGAACAACTTGTAGGGGCCATCTATGGTGAATAGACATTCTGTTGTGATGAATGTAACCTAGATTTAAGGTGCCATTTGGTGTCCAGCTTACATATCTGGGTTTCTAACACTGCAGTGGAGGGAGGGAGATGCCAGGTACAGTTCAGTAGTGGTGTTTCAGATGAGCTGCAGAGCAGCAGCTGTTGGATGGGTCTTTTGCTTGCCTCCGTGCTTCTTCCTCCCACAGCTCTAGGTCTTTCCACCAGAGCTCAGCATCCAAGAGCAGAAGGGAAGGAGCCATAGGTGAGCTGCCCCCTCACCTGGGGGTCATTTGCCCAATTACATACCGCTGTAATAGAGAAAACATGTCATAAAATGAAAGAGGACGCAGATTTGAATAAAATGTGCATATTCCATTTTTTAAAATATATAGCTGCAAATTTAGAAATAATTGCTATCATTTAAATAGCAAGTCAATGATCTCATCCTAATGTTGAAGGCTGAGAATGTGTCACCTGTGCAAGCACCTGTTTTCTTGACCAAGTGCTTGCTATTGATGGCCAACTTCAAGAACCTTCCTGCTTTCCCTTCTTATCGTTCTTTATCTTTACATTAGACTTGGGCTGCACTTAGTGCTACACGTTGGATTGTAGAAACACTAGACTCCCAGCAAAAGATCGAAGCAGAAGAACTTTCTTTTCTTAGATGGGAATACAAAATAACTCATCTCATATGTTAGGTGCTGCGAATATATATCTGCATCTTCCAAAATGGCCCTCAGGTGGAACAGATCAAAACAGAGAGATGGTCTGGGAAATGTCAGATTCCTAAACACTAATACGATTTTCAAAATCCAGGACACCATCTAAGTCTGATCCCTCACAGCCAAGTATAAGCAAACATGTGTGTTTAAATATGCACTTAGGAAGAACACATGTTTGAAAGGGCCAGGACAAATGTACTTGAAAGAGATTGATGCCTGGTATTTAACCCCTACCTTTTGTTACCTTGTATGCCAAACAGCAAAAACAGAACATCATAATTCATCACAAAGACCTTATTTGGGTGGTGGCCATGGATGGCTTGATTCAATATCTGGAGGCCCTTTCATCTCAAATGATAATCTCAGTCATTAACTGGCTACATCACGACACAATTCTTCTGCAGATGAAGAATCACATGGTCATAAAAGTTCTGTAATATAAACAAGGGGGACCAGCTCCGAATCCTATTTGGACAGATTTATCACTTGATTATGGAGCAGAAGACCTTGTCTGGGCTCTGTGCCACAATAGATTAATATTCAACTCACACTGTTTTCCCTCTGGATAATGTAACTCTCTCATGCATCTGTAGTTTCTCCCTCTCTCCCCACCTTTTTTTGATACTGTAAGGCTGAAGGCTGATTCTCTATGCAGACAAACACATTCTGCTCCAAAGTCCACAATTGCATTTCCTCTTAGAAAGAAATAATCATTTCACCAATATGGCATTTATTGACTTTTTCAACGGTGGCTTCTGTTCTCCCATGCAGTCTATAGAGTTTTAGTACTGTCTCCAACTTTGTTTTTTTTCCATGTCATTCCTTCCCTGCCTCAACTTCTACGGGCTAAAGCGATTGGCGGTTTGCTCCTCTTTCATCGCAGTTGTGCAAATACTGGGTTGTATCCAATGCAGTGCTAAGTTGAAGTCACTTAGGGCTATACTTGCTCCACTGGTGAAATGTTTTGCACCAGCAGAATATTGTTGCACAAGCAGCTTGCTGGTAAAACATTGTGCAATCTGTTGTGTTTGATTCCTCTGTTGTGCAACATAGAAACTGACTCAACTTTTAGTGCAACACCCCTTGCTCTAGCAGGCAAAGGACACTGGCTACAGTCCACTGACTTGAGTCACAGAATCATAGAATTGTAGAGTTGGAAGGGACCCTGAGGGTCATCTAGTCCAACCCCCTGCAATGCAGAAAACTCAGCTGTAGCATCCATGACTGCTTAAAAAACCTTCAAGGAAGGAGAGTCCACAACCTTAGCTGAAGCTGCATTCATTCATTATTGCATTTATATCCCACTTTTTTCTCCAAGGAGCTCAGGGCGATGTGTGTGGTTCTACTCCTCCCCACTTAATCCCCACAACAACCCTGTGAGGTAGGTTAGGCTGAGAGGCAGTGACTGGCCCAAGGTCACCAGTGAGTGTCATGGCCGAGTGGGGATTTGAACCCTGGTCTCCCAGGTCCTAGTCTGACGATCTAACCACTACATCACACTGCATTCTGAGGAAATGGCACCTGTGCAACTAGGTTAAGTGTGGTTTTTTAGTTCAGGGCTTCATAATTTAGATGAAAAAAATGTAAGCAGGTTGGGAGTGATGAAATGGGCTCCCTTGGGAGGAAAGGGGGGGGGTGTTATAAATTTCGCAAACGGATGGTGGAGCTGTATACAGTGGTACCTCGGGTTGCATACACTTCAGGTTACATATGCTTCAGGTTACAGACTCCGCTAACCCAGAAATATGATCTCGGGTTAAGAACTTTGCTTCAGGATGAGAACAGAAATTATGCAGTGGCTGCACAGCAGCAGTGGGAGGCCCCATTAGCTAAAGTGGTGTTTCAGGTTAAGAACAGTTTCAGGTTAAGAACGGACCTCCAGAACGAATTAAGTTCTTAACCCGAGGTACCACTGTAAAATTATAGATTATGTGGAGAAAGTGGCCAACACGCTCTCTCTCAACCCTGAGGTTTGAACATCCAATGAAGTGGAATAGTGGAAGATTCATGACAGAAGAAAGAACTTCTTAACACAGTGCATAGCTAAACTTTGAATGGGGATTAAAAGCAGGGAGAGCACTGTTGCCTTCAGGCTCTGCTTGTGGGCCTCTGAGAGGCCACAGTGAGAACAAGGATGCTGGACTAGATGAGGCTTGTACTTGATCCAGCAGGGCTCGCTTTAAGTTTCTGCCTTTGGGGGGGGGGCTGGAGGCCTAGAACAGGCATAGGCAAACTCAGCCCTCCAGAAGTTTTGGGACTACAACTCCCACCAGCCCTGACCACTGGTCCTGTTAGCTAGGGATGATGGGAGTTGTAGTCCCAAAAATACCTGGAGGGCCAAGTTTGCCTATGCCTGGCCTAGAATAACAGGAAATCAGCTGTGTGGTCCCATATCTGTCTACTTAGGAGTAAACCCTGTTGAGAGCTAGGTTGTACTGACTCCCAGGTCAGTGGTTATAGGACTGCAGTCTCAGCCTGGGCTAAGCAACGTGTCAAATGCCCTGCACAGCCACCGAAAATGTGCTTTTAGCTGAGCCCAATGATCTCTGGGAGCCTTGTGTGTGTGTGTCGCATGTGCATTTCTGAAAACTGGGAGGCTTGCCTACAGCAGAGGTGTAGCTGCAGGTTACTGGAAGTGAGTAATGCACACTGCATTAAAAATGACCCACTTGATCTAATTATAGAACTGGCATCTGTGTTATAATTGATGTTTTCAAGCTAAGGCGGAACCGCTGGGCTGTGAGAATGGGAGGGGAAGGGGGACAAGGACCGAAATACGTTTACATATTTTGTGGCTTACATTAGCAGTCAGCTGGAAGGGCCAAGGTCGCAGATAACACAGGGATGTTTCAAGACAGACTCTGATTACCAGATGCCCTCCTAATGTTGTACATCTGCCCTCTTGTCAGTCTTTCTTTTGGCAACCTGCATGCTTTGGTGCATTATTCATTTCGTTCTTTTGGTGTGCTATCCTTTTCCTTCTTGATTTTCAGCTTTCAGGAACATGAAAGTCAAATGCGAGGGAAGGAGTACTAAAAAAAATCCCTCTCTTTTTAAAGAAATACACATTCGTCTGAGCACACTTTAAAGGTTTAATAGTGTTCAATTTTTTCTCAACCTCCCCTTTTTTTAAAAAAAAAAAAAAGAACTGTAGCAGTTATAGGGAAGATTTTTGCAGTCAGATGCCAGGGGCAAAAGTGTGGAGAACAACAAAGGTGAAATTTACCTTTTTACTGTAGGCTAGTTTCTAGACTGGTTGGACAGTGTTCTCAAAGCTGCCAACATGAGTTTGACCAAACTGCAGGAGGCAGTGGAAGACAGGAGTACCTGGTGTGCTCTGGTCCATGGGGTCACGAAGAGTCGGACACGACTAAACAGCTAAACAACAACAACAACAAGTTTCTAGACACATGAAATCCTTCTCTATTATGCATCCAGGCAAGCAAGAAGCATTATCAGAGTTTGGGGATGCATTTGTGCCCGGCAAAAACAGTCGGGGAAGATGCTGGTAAGGCTGGTAGGGCTGAGAAGGGGTGTGGCTTGGAAGGGGGTGTGGCGTGGGGAGAGTCCTGAGGGCCAAATAGAAGGGCCATCTTTGGCCCCCAGGTTCTACATCCCTGAACTATAGCCTAGTTATTACAGTGTTTCTCAAACTTGGGTCCCCAGCTGCTGTTTACGAGATCCTAGCGAAAGGCTGCCAGCCAAGGTAGACATTGCACATATGTGCTTCTAAAAATATAATCCCAAGCGATTTAACATCCCAATCCCAGGACTTGCTGTGGCAGCAGCTAAGTAATTAGGTTGGGTCATGCTAACCTCTACACTGCAGTGTCATGGAGCCTGGTGCTATGCTATTATGGGCTAAAAACTCAGGACCTTATTCAAGAGGCTGCTTCTGGGATTGCCCTGTCACTCTGCACCAGGTGGGGAAGGAATTCTTGCCAGTAGGGAGAAGGGGCATGGCATGGGAAACGGGACAAATTACATACATTTAGCTTACATTTAAAGGCAAAACTTACCTAATTCGCACTTTCTGAAATACTATGCGAGCCATAACTCAAACCATCCTTTGAAACACACACTCATCCTTCGAAACTCACACTTTTCCAAATTTTGTAATGTTGGCCTACAACTCCCATCATCCCTGATTACTGGTCCTGCTAGTTAAGGATGATGGGCATTGTAGTCTAACAACGGTTGGGGACCTGAGTTTGAGAAACGCTGGCCCTATTAGTACACCTCATACCACATACATGTATGATCTCAGGCTCACGACTCAACACCTCCATTTAGCAGATCTCAAAAAGCAGGGCTGGGAAAGATCTCTTTACAAGACCCTAGTGAGAGGCTGCCAGCCAAGGTAGACATTGCAGAGGTAGATGGCCCAAAGCACTGACCCGGTATGAGGCTCTTTCATATCTTTGTGAATGTAAATAGTCTTCTCCAACCAGGGGCTCTCTAGATGCTGTTGGACTACAACTCCCATCAATCTCGGCCAGCATTTGGAGAGCACCAGCTGGGGTGGACTGGTCTGTGGGATATGTGGATATATATGGAAAGTGATGGGAACATTGCAGCAGGAAGTCTGGGGTAACAGTTGTTTGATGCAACATTGCCTAACCTGCCCCCAAACAAATCAGAATGAATGCTCAAAAAAATAGCTGCTGTTGTCTAACCTTCCGCAAACTATGCAGATGAATCAGAACAAACCTTCAGTAAACAGACCATCTGGACGTGACCTGAGTCAAATTATTGTTGCAGCTAACTCGGTATTGTTGGCACTGACTGACAGCAGGTCTCCAGGGTTTCAGACAGGGAACATCTCATCCCTACCTGGAGATGCTGGGGACTGACCCTTGGACCTTCTGTAGCCATCCTGTCTCCCTATTCCTGCAGGAGCAGGTTGCAAAAATCTGCAAAACCTCATAAAATGGCTTCAGAATTAAATATACAAGTTGCTTGGAAAACAAACACAGCTGCATAAATGTTGATTTATGTGAGATACTGTTGGCACGGAACTCAAGTTTCTCTCTCTTCCAGTGTAGAATTTTTCTTTTCTTTTCCTAATGAGAGTGGCTGCAGGCTGAGACTGGAGAACAATAACAGGAGAACCCATCGAAACAACCATCACAGAGACCGTATGACACCATCCCTGGTCTTAATCATTCCTGAAATAGTTATGCATGCTGGCAGCCTGACATTATTTATATGCTCTAAGCTGGGTAATAAGGCTTTTAAAATATAGAGTAGATAAACTGATTTGCTCTAAGCATGCCTGTCTCTTCTATTGTATTATATTTTGCACATATGTGCTTCTAAAAATGTAACCCCAAGCGATTTAACATCCCAATCCCAGGACTTGCTGTGGCAGCAGCTAAGTAATTAGGTTGGGTCATGCTAACCTCTACACGGCAGTGTCATGGAGCCTGGTGCTATGCTGTTAATGGCTGTTATGGGCCAAAAACTCAGGACCTTATTCAAGAGGCTGCTTCTGGGGTTGTCCTGTCACTCTGCACCAGGTGGGGAAGGAATTCTTGCCAGTAGGGAGAAGGGGCATGGCATGGGAAATGGGACAAATTACATACATTTAGCTTACATTTAAAGGCAAAACTTACCTAATTCGTACTTTCTGAAACACTATGCAAGCCATAACTCAAACCATCCTTTGAAACACACACTTTGAAACTCATCCTTCGAAACGCACACTTTTCCAAAATTTGTAATGCAAATAACATACAGAAATGCGTTGTATGAGGAAAGCCACTTTGCATAAATGAGGAGAAATTTAGAACTGAAATTTGCAGAAAGGAGGAGAAATTTGCACTGAAAGGCTGAGGAAATTTCACAATCATAAGAAAATCATAAAGTGGTATCATAGTGCTTTAAATGTACAGTGCAGATGTGGGCCCATTTAAAAGTTTGAGGACTATTTACATGACTACATTGGGTTCATCTACTATCCACATTACTATTATGGCGGCTCTTTGCCACTGCCCAGTTTTTGTTAAAGATCAGCACTAATTATTTCACAATTCCTCATGGTTTATTCCTGATGACTCCATTTGAGAGCATGTTTATCTGCACTTCTCCTTCTCCCTGCTTCATATTCTTAAAGTCTCGTTGGCTTCATCTACACCTCCTGTCAAAAATATAAAAATGGTTCTTTTTGTTTCTCTGCTGGCAGACTTCTTTCTTTCTTTCTTTCTTTCTTTCTTTCTTTCTTTCTTTCTTCCAAGGGGGCATTTCTTTTTTGAAAGGCAGGTGCATAAATTATGGCAAACATGAAGTCAGGGAGAGGAAAACTCTTCAGTCTGAAGCCTGCTGACGGATTGTGGAGACTGGAAAGAATGAGTCATAAGATGGTTTCTTCATTTAGACTTGGCTAATACAGTACCAGGCAGCTCTTGGAAAAGTACTCTGGAGGGAAATGATTGCACTTTTTCCCTGTCTCTCCATCTCTCTCTTTCCCATTTTATATGAAACGCCGCATTTCGACACTTGTAACTCTTGTCAGAGTTTCAGTAAGGTTAAAGGGTGACATTTCCCAACCATTTTTACTCTCAGATTAGCGGTTCCTCTTAGATATTTTCACCTGCATAAAGTGGCACAGTTCCACCAAAATCAGCATGAAACCATAGCCCTTGAAGTGACAGTGGTGGGAACAGAGAATTCTCAGAGACCAGGACTTAACTGCCTACAGATTTTGCCATCTTTTCTTCGCTCACCAAGTAGTCCAGCTGAGAAGGAAGGATTGCACATCACAGATTCTTGATTCCTTCCTGAGGAATGACCAGGAGGTCAGGATTGCCACTGAAAGCCTTCGCCACCCTGCCCCCCCAGCTCATCACTGCACCAAACTGATAGTGCTATATTTATATTGCTGCTTCCATTGGATTAATTAACATTGGGCACAAGGTCTAGCAAGGAACTCTGCTGCGATCTGGCACCTCAGTTCCTGCAAAACTTTTCTTCTTGCCCTAAAACCGACTGAAATGGTTTTGAATTAAAGACACACTGAACATTGAAGCTGAAGTTGCCAAGGACTCTTCACTTGCTGTGAACATTCAATTTGCAGTTTACATAAGAGATGCTCATACCAGAGGATCAAAAAGTAGGTCTATCAAATGGACACAGACTTAATTGAAACTTCATGGGCACTTCTGCTTTGAAATTGAACGTGGCCTTATGTGGGGCTGCCCCTTTCATTATGCTGCTGCCCCATGAACAGCCACATTCATTGGGAAGCCAGAAATGCCACTACCACTGAACTGAGTCTGTGACCCTGTGCAAAACTGCTTCACGCACAAGAGAAAGAGAATTCACAACTGGGTCCAGCCAACCAGGGCTCCACACAGCTAGTTGTTGCTGCCAGCTTCCTTACACCTTAATGGTAGAAAGAAAAGGGCACATCTGAATTTAATGTGGTGTAAACACTTGCAACAAGGCCCACAGCAGCGTGAAGGTTAGTTCTTTCCTCCAGGAAAGAGTTCTGATCAGAAGCCAGCTGCAAAGTGGTAATTGGGGTCCCAAGTGGTATAGAGTTGTTGCCAGCAGTGGTGTAGTTCTAATGGGCAGCCATAACCAGTGCATTTTAGATCTGAAGTTGTGTTGCTTCTTCAGCTAATAATGCTTGAGCACAAACCAACACTGAGCCCTGTCCGTTCTCACTGATTTCGACAGGAGGAAGCCAGGCATGCACATAACTCATCCACTGAAGATCGTTGGGATTAAAATTTTCTTCATTTTTTGCTAGAACTTGTTCCTACCATTTTGATGGTGTGTGTACATATTTGTACATTTGAGCAAGAGGAATGTTCTCAAGTAAGCAGATGATATAGAGAAACAATATGTAAATGGACAAACCCATTCATTCATTAGGAAGAAGCAAGTGCTTTCCATTTTTTATTTTTAATGGCAAAGGTTGCAAATTTGGTGGGGTTTGACACACGGTGCCAAACTTGGAGTGTATGAATATCCACCGTTTACATTTTTGTTTGTTGCCATTACTTTCCCAGCTCCTGCATCTTCTTTGTTGCCATCACCACCCACCCGCCACCGCCTGGTTCTTCCTCCTCTTGGATTAGTCACATAGGTAATCCTGCCCAATGAAGGATCATGTAGTGAATGGGAAGGTGTCATGTCCCTCTGTACCCAATTGGATTTGGATGTTTAGCAGGATCATTGAGGGCAAGTGAGGGCAAGTGAGAATGAGGCCAAGTAAGGGCAACAGTGACAAACTCCCTCCCCAATGAGTGAAAAATATTTGAAAAAAGCACTGGTATTTTTTTCAGCATTGTTGAAAGTGTCCGTAGAAAACAGTGAGTTAATCCTATTAATTACTAAACAGCACGTTTTCACAACTCCCTTGAGCCAGACTGCCCCTTCAATTTCAATACGCAATTTGTGGCTTTGTTTATTATCGAACAACGTCCGTCCTTCTTCAGATTGTTCTTTTGTTGTATGCACAAGTGCACAGAAACAACGAGAAAGAGCAAAGAGGAGAGGGAAGAAAAGGAGGAGGATGGAAACAGGACAGAATCATAATGGTATCTGCTTAGGACACACAATCAGTTTAAGTATTCACTTCTCAATCAGCTAGGGAATTACCCAGAGTGGCTGGTGTTCCACTTTGGGTTACTGAAATACCCCTGAAGCCCAACAACAGTGTAGTAGAATCAATTCCAGACCGATGCTTTATTTAGTTTTCCACCTCATTGAATTTGTAGCTGTAATTGGTCTGGCGAGGATGGCAATAGTAGGCCCTTATAGAGGAAATGCTGTCTGGATTGTGTATCCACTTATAAGTAATTTCTGAACTGAAATTAAAGTCTGCCTCTTTTAAGCACCCGCTTGCTTTTGTTTTCAGCAGATTAACTTTGGGTAGGGTGACCAAGAATTTTATCTACGTTTTGGTTTTTTAAGTCCGCCACTTAGAGAGCTCTGTGATCAAGCGGTTTATAAATACTCCCAATGCATAAGTAAATTTATTTTGCTCTATTTTACAGAGCGCAGTTCTCAGCTGGAAGGGATGTCAGAGGACAACCCTCCCTTTGGAGGAGTCCTCTGTTGGAAGGGCTTGTCCAGTCCAAGTGTGGTTTTAAAGATAAAAGAAGCAGAAGAAGGGAGGGCAAGGAGGACCATGGAAGTTACTTGCCCGTCAACAGTTGGCACCACTCACTGGCTTGGGATTCGGTGAATCTTGGGATTCCCTGCTGAGCTGGACCAGGGCCCTCAGCACAACTTGATCAGGGCTTTGCTCTCTCAGCCAGGTAGACCATAAGCCTCCATAACTTACACCAGCACAAGTCCCCAGAAGGGGACAGGGTGGGAGCAGCAAGGAATGAGGAGAGACTTGCATCTATTCTGAACCCTTTTCGGCTTGATCATGTGACTTAGGCCAAATGCTCAAAACTCAACCTGCCTGGCTCATCCAGTGGTAGCACCTCCCAGAGGCTCCTGGGTGCGGTTTGAAACAGGAATTGGGCGAGCACAAGTTATGTCTTCCTAAGGTACGTCAGCTTCCTATAGTTGGTATTGCTCAGCTAGTGAGTTGGATTTATTTTTGACAAACGTTTTAATAGTTTCCCAGTGCCTCTTTTATCTAAACATATTCTAAACACACCTAGAATATGTAAAACACTCACCTGGCAGTTGAGAAATGGTGCAGAACTGCAGATAGAGAGTTGAACATGGGCAGGGAGCTCCAGTTTCAAATACTGGTTCAGCCAAGATGCTTATTGGTTGATCTTGTGCCCTGGACATTATGTCTCAAGTTAACATGTCTTACATGCTTGTTATTGGCGTAAAATACCAGAATCCCATGTGCATTATATTTATTGCAAAGGTGCATTTTATCACCTTTTAAAAAGCAAGGTATTGTTTAGAAAGCAACATTAGACAAATAAGAGAAACCCTGCAGTGACAGTTCCAAGGAAAATCACAGTTAATTGGGAGAGGGAACTGCTTTCTCAAAATGAGAAGGCCTTTTAAAAAAATGTACAGGGAGATTCCAGGACTTCTGTGGTGCAAATAATACTGTGTTCATTCTCTGTTTTTCCCCGTCTCTGTGGCAGTGACCTGATTGTCCTAGTTTTCAAAGTTTGGCTTACAGAGGTCTTTTAGTCAGACCTGGAGAGTCAAAACTAAATAGAAGAAACATTGCGTTATTGGAAGTCCACAGCAGTGATGTTGAAATGACACAAATACTTGTGAGGTGAAATAAGAAGTAGGGAAAGACAAAGCAATGTCAGTGGAAATCTAAGCTGATGACCCAAACAAGGTGAATGCAGATGGAGACACATTCTCAAGGGATGAAGCAAAGGCTTATGATCACTAATGGAATGTAAGGAGAATGCCTTTCTTTCTTTCTTTCTTTCTTTCTTTCTTTCTTTCTTTCTTTCTTATAAAAATAGACAGATTTTTAAGCCTTTGGGCTTCCCCTGGGCATCTGGTTGGCCACTGTGAGAACAGGATGTTGGAATAGATGGACCATTGGCCTGGTCTAACAGAGCTCTTGTCTCTTTGTCTCAAAGCAAAATACTTGTTTTGTTACCATTAGGTCAGTCCCTGTTTGTTTGTTTGGTTGGTTGGTTGGTTGGTTGGTTGGTTGTCTTTCTGTGTGTGTGTGTGTGTGTGTGTGTGCGCGCGCGCGCATGTGTGCAACAAAGTCAAAATGAATTAGTAGAATTAAGCAAGCATTCAAGGGAAGGACTGTAATGTTTGAGCACCGCATGCAAGAAGTACCAGGCTCAGTTCCAAGTCTCTCCAGGTAGGGCCAGGTAAATCTCCTGTCTGAGATCCTGAAAAGCCGTTTCCCATCAGAGAGCATAGTCTGTTCCAGATTAGATGAACCGGTGATCTGACTTGCAACAAGACAGTTTCCTGCGCTGTTCAGTTCATATAATTCTGGCTGTGACAATTGCCATTGTGGTGAAAATATTGGGGGAGGAAGCGTGAAGACCTGGGGTAGCATAAGCAGCAGCAAAATTGCCATTTCTGATTTATGACTGTGCTACTTAATAATACACGCATGCAGATAAAATTACAATGAGCTGCATCTCCTCAACATAAAGCAGAGAATGCACAGAGCAGGCAGATGCTCCATTGAAAACAGTGGGTCTTAATTATACCTTTGCAGTGCCATCTAATGCAGGTCTAAGAAATGAATTCCATTGTGTTCATGGTTGATCAAGTGTAGGGAGCCTTTGGTCCTCCAGTTCTTGCTGAACTACAACTCCCATCATCCCTGGACACTGACCATGCTTGCTGGGTCTGATGGGAGTTTTAGTTCAGCAATCTCTGGCACTCCAAAGATTCCACACGTCTAATGGTAGGTGTTCATAGGTTTGCAGCTTTAATGAAAATATTCATTTCCCCCCAGAACTCCCACCCCCCCACAGCATTAACGTGAGCTTGGTGCCTCCCAATGGAAAACACCCTGGGGTGCTCCTCCGGTATGCACATTTCCCTTCTTCTCCAGTGCGCTCAGCAACATATACCAAATGGTATATACACACTAATCTTCTAGCATTACACAGCAAGAAGCATGAGACTTCGTAGAGCTAATCTACGTATTTATTTACACACTATGTACAGGCAAAGAGTTATGGGGTCCTCTCTCATCAGCTCCGAGAGAGAACATAACGAAGTAAAAGCAAAAGTACAGTCCAACAGTACCCACAATGGAAGAGACATAAGGCTGTCTTCCGTTCCCAGACAGGCATGTGAATTACACCAATCGCATCGGAGGCATCGGAGGCATGAAATACTAACAGCCCTGTCATTAGGCGGAGTGCCATGGATGTGCTGCCTCCCAACTTCAGCTACAAATCCACAGACAGACTATGGACCACCAGAATGAAGCTTGTGGGCTACTGGTTGGACCACAGTTTGGAAAGCCCTGCCCTAAATTGCCCATCAGCAATCAGCCCCTGGACAGCAGGCTTAGTAGTTGTCCAGAGCTTTCCCATCTATTGCAAAACATGATTTGTTTCTATTTAAATTCTAGCAATTACCTCTGAATTGGCATATGCATTTTAAATATAGCCTCTTTTGCCTTCTGGTTTGGCAATGTGTACATGGCCCCCAATCCCTCTGGTTGTATGGTTTTCAGCAATCCATGAATAGGCCTGGTTCACAATCCTGCAGATCTTGGTGAAGATTGCAGTGATTAATATTCCTGTTGCTTAAGGGACAACCTCTGGCAGGAAGATGGTAGGCAGAGATGCAACACTTCATTACAAGCCCACAGCTGTGGAGTCAGAAGCACCGCACTCCTGCTATTGTAGGAGCCCAGTACCCACAGTGATCCATGCTAATGTGCTGCACATCAAGATCAGTGAAAGCCACAGATCCCTGTTTTGCATTCGTATTGTTGTGAATTTTCCTAACATCAAAGCTGGCTTCTTCTGTACTGTCATCATTACCATTTCAAAGTTTTAATATCTCTCCTTTCTCTACAAGCTGCATTATTCAGTTAACCCTCCTAAGGCTTTTTCTGGAGGAGAAAAGTCCAATGTTATTTACACACACCCCTACTTTACATTTTTCATATGGAGTTTTCTTACAAGTAGTGAGGGTAGAGAAATTTGACTTGGTACACATTTAAAGCCAAATCCATCAACTCTCCACTTTCCACAATGTATACGAGAACCAAAATACAGCTATACTTTAAAATTCACACTTAATTTTGCAATGCAGCTCCCCAACTAAGTAATGCATACAAAAAATGCAAATATTGGGGGAAATGTGCAGGAAAATGAAGATATTAGTGAAGATAACATACAAAAATTCATTCTATTAGAGGAAATTGCTTGCAGACATGTGTAGCTTAGTCAACATTGCCTATAAAATGTGTTCATTGGGAGAAATTCGCACTAAAGTGATGATTGTCATGAGGATTTAAAGACACATACACAAATTGCTACAAAATGTAAGATATTATAGCCATCTTCAAATATCTTAAGGGCTGTCACATGGAAGATAGCATGCTTGTTTTTTCCTGCTTTGGAGGTCAGGACTCGAAACAATGGCTTCAAGTGACAAGAAAGGAGATTCTGACTAAGCATTTGAAAAAACTTTCTGACAGTAAGAGCTGTTTGGCAGTGGAACAGACTCCCACAAGAGGTGGTGGACTCTTTTTCCTTGGAGGTTTTTAAGCAGAGGTTAGATGGCCATCTATCATGGATGCTTTAGGTGAGATTCCTGCATTGCAGGGGTTGGATTAGATGACTGTTGGGTCCCACCCAGCTGTATGATTCTATGATTCTATTTGGAGAACCCGGTTTAAAAATGAGAAACGGGGGGGGGGGGGGGGACTGAAATTAACAGCTCCTTCCATACCTGCTTGTATGGCTTATATGGCAGTCAAAATGGACCAGAAGGTTGGTACACCTTTCCTATCATGTCTGAGGTTTTGGAGCTTAGAAAAATGGTGGAATATAATCACCAGGGTTATTTACCTAACAAAGCAAGATGATCAGCCAGACCCGTTCAGCCAGTAGGTCCACTTTAACTTCCCTACTCCCCAGCTCCCAATCTCCCGAATTGGGAAGGAACCCTGGAGGTTATCCAGTTTAACAACTCTTCTGTAGCTTGCAATGATACCATTGCTGTACTTTTACAGAGGGGTGTGTTTGCCTTGGATAAGAAGAACTTTACATTTCTTACGTTCGATAAAGCGCATTGACAAGGAGAGAGGTCCTCTCTGAGCTTCATTTAGACGAGCAGAGGTGTGTGATTAGATGCAAATGTGGACATGGCTCCTAGACTTTTAGGATATCTATAAAAGAAGGAATGACAGAAGTTTTTAAAAGCATTTTAAAAACTCTGTGAGCCTACCTGCAGTTCCCCAAATCCCCTCCTCTGTTTCTGGTTTCCTAGCAGGGGATTTAAATTTGGGCTTTCCCTGTTCAAAGCCAGCACCGTTATAGCAGCATTCAGGCTTATAAAGCTCTACTTCCTTGATAAACAGGAACTGCACATGTTGCCATGGTGATCAGGCAAGCTCCTTGAACTCAGCAAAAATTCAGAGGCTAATGGAAAACATCTACACAACCAGAACTGCATGCAGTGCACTTATGCACAAGCCAAAACAACCTCGCTTCTTCATATTTTGTTTGAATATTTTATTCCTTTAAACCCTTGACAAAGAAGCGATGTCTGCAATTAAATGGTTGCCTTCTTTTTCTTTGTTTTTGTCAGGTACAAATGCAAGATTTTCCCTCCTCACTGGAGGGATCGAAAAGATTCCCAGTCCTGGAGAACAAGGGCAGTACCCTTCAGATTAATTCCTCTACCATGGTATCTGGTATTCATTATTTATTCAAGTGCTCAGTCGGAATCCCTGGTGTAACTAAGAGAGCAGACTGGCTTGATGCAACTAAAATGACACAGCGATCCCAAAGAAATATAAATCACCACAGCTGACTAACATGAAAAACAATGTTTATTTGTGGGGTGTTAGATGGTCCTTCAAGAGAGAGGGTCAGCTATAGGACAAGGCAATAGTTGGAATATACATACTGCTTCCCCTCTCACTCTCCACCCTCTTTGGCATCTCTTTCCTTTATCTCCAATTATAAGATGAAGAATGAACTTCTCGTGAAGTGCTCATACAGCAAAAGTCCTTGAGCCTGTTTAATTTAGGCTGCAATAATAAGCGTGCTTACAAGGAAGTAGGGATGGGGAAGGAGTTGGATTCCGTTCACATTTAAAGATGAGCCTGCCTAATCTGTACTTCGCAAAATAATATGGGAACTGAAACTCACCCATTCTTGAAAATGTGCATTTCTCTACATTTTGCCTCCAGGCGAGGCAAGTGTATGCTGTTGCATACACGAGAGTAAAGCATGCATCAAAATGCACGTATAGTGGAAAATAACAGAAAAATGCATTGTACTGGAGAAAATTGCATTGAGAAAAATGTCTACTTTGCACCAAAATTGGCTATATTAGTAGAAATTCTCACTAAAGTGCTGCTGAATTTTCATGAGGACTTCTTTAAAAACAAATCACAAACCTGATATGGAAATATAGAGAACTGAGAGAAACCAAGATTGACAGATTTGCCCGTTCCTACAAGGAAGCAAATCTCCATGGGTTCTACTTTTGTGTATGGGATCAGGCTGTGGTTAGAATCATACAACTGTAGAGGGTCACCCTAGTCCAGCCCCATTCAATGCAGGAATCTCAATTAGATAATACTTGACAGATGACCATCCAACCTCTGCTTGAAAACCTCTGAGGAAAGAGAGTCCACCACTTCTTGTGGGAGTCTGTTCCACAAGTTCTTCCCGATGTTTTAGTCTGAATGTCATTTCTTGTAACTTGAATCTGCTGGTTCAGGTCCTGGCCTCCAGAGTGGGAGAAAACAAGGTTGCTCCATCCTTCATGTGACAGTCAGTGACTCCTGTTCCTACTTGGCTTTCTTCTATGGGCTCAGGACCTTGGCACTTGATATCCAAGATACCTTCCAACATTGCACAGATTTAAATAGGGACGCACTTTGAGCATCCCTGTTCGCATGCAGTGCCTTTCTCCTAATGACTCCTGTTGAAACCACACAAAACAATTTCCAGCACTGTTAACAAA
Source organism: Podarcis cretensis (assembly GCF_951804945.1). Classification (NCBI taxonomy): domain Eukaryota; kingdom Metazoa; phylum Chordata; class Lepidosauria; order Squamata; family Lacertidae; genus Podarcis; species Podarcis cretensis. The sequence goes on from NC_137175.1 coordinate 20,836,610, forward strand.
CTAGTTTCCAGGACTCTTTGGAATGAAGCCATGTGCTTTGAATGGTGTGGATTTGGTCTGCTTCAGGCAGTGGGATATAGAGGAAAGTGCATGAAAGCAGGGATTGAAGTCCAAATGGTGCAATAAGTTATCCACTTCGGGCAGAAAAGGGTCTTCCACTTCCACTGTTTCCAGTGTTTCCCGTGCTTCCCAAGGAAGCAGAAGTCCACTGTTCTCCTGTAATTCTTGAGAGGAGACAGCCATTTTGCAGACACCCACGTGGAGCATTCCAGGAAACAAGGGTGGAGGGCAGGGGGAGCATTTCCCGTGGCATTTCATCAAGCAAGGAGGATTGCTTCAAATATGCTCTTGACAGCTGCAGCAGCCTAGCAAAACAGAAAGAGAAATCAAAAATTCTCTACTGCAGCGACTCTTTAACAATGAGTTGAGCTTATTATCTTTTAATGGAGCTTAGGGCAGAGCCTATCTCCAGACAGGAGTTGTCTGCAGAATACAGGAACAGCTTGAGAATGTTGCCTTGACCCCTCTCACAGAATCCCCATTGTTCATCAGGGAGAAGGAATGATGATTAAAGCAGATAAATTCTGTAGTGTAGATACAGCCCCAAGGCCCATCAAGTCCAGCATTTTGTTCTCACAGTGGCCAGCCAGAAGCCTGTAAGAAGTCCACAAGCAGGACCTGAGCACAACAGCACTCTCCCATAGATTCCCAGAAACCGCTACATCTGCTTTAGATATTAATGTCTGGTCCAACTACACCAACAGAGCTGGTCATTCGCTGTAGAAATAGCTCAGGTAAATAAAGGAACATGCAATCCAAGAGAGCCAGCATGGTGTAGTGATTAAAGGGTGGAACTGAGACCTAGGAGACCAGACTTCAAATCCCCATTCAGCCATGAAGCTCACTGGGTGACCTTGGGCCAGTCACTCACTCTCGGCCTAAGCTAACTCACAGGGTTGTTGTGAAGATAAAATGGGGAGAGCTATATGTGCCACCTTGAGGTCTCTGAAGGAAAGACCGAATGTAAATGCAATAAATGAAACAAATAAACGAACACAGCAATGTTGTGAAAAATGCTGAGCTATAAAAGCTCTTAGATAATATGAAGTGCAGCCACTTGGGTTAGCAAAGTGTCTTGGACCAGCTCTGGAGCAGTTGATGTTTTTAGCAGCATTGGTAGAAATTTAAAGCTATTGTTTTGTAGCCTGGAAAAACGCCACTTATCTGGTGCTGTCCAGTTTTCTGTTGCATCCAAGACCTTTGCTGTAAAATGTTCCAGATGGAGGGATGTCACTGAATAAATACTGCTGGTTCAACACACACACACACACACACACACACACACACTGTAGGTCCACATGCCACATTTGTACATCAGAGTCCTCTGAATCTCAGGAGCCGCTTGAGGTGGAGGGTTTAGGGTTCCGCAGCCAGAAAGGGCCAAGGAAAGCATGCGGGAAAATGCACACAGTTCCTTGGGCCTGAGCCAGGATACCCACAACCACATGGGAAATAATACCTTACTTCATAAAAGTCAATGGGAGAGTTACACTCAAGACACACCACTTCTGCGCTCTAATAAAGTCTCTTAAAAGTGCTTTTGGCTGGCTTATTTAAACAGCCATTTAGACAATATTTGGAGTTGGCATCAAACAGCTCAGTATCCGAGAAGATCTTTTAACAGTTTTAAAAATAGGAGCTTTTTGCCTCAGTTCTTCTGGTTCTGCTTTGTAACCAAGATTTGAATTTCAAAGGCCCTTAAGCGGCGCTGCCTTCCCCCCTACTGCTTATTGCAAAATATCTGCTGGTGAAGAAGCTTATGCTTTTCGTCACCAGGGCTGCTGACAGAAGTGCCATCTTTATAGACATAACACTTTTCAGGCCTTCAGAAGCACCCCGCTGCCACCCACATCAAACTGCATGTGAAAACCCAGTTAAGACCTGTCAGCATAAACGATCAGTTGGTGTTTCAAAGCACTAAGGGAATGGCAGACGGGGGGGGGGGAGAGAATACAGCAGAGTATTTCTTCTTTCTTTCGAAAAAGAAAATATATATGAAATGCAAACATTGAGACAGAGAGTGCTGTGGCACTCCTGTCAAAAAGCCTGTTAGACTTCTGCCCACACTTTGTAAAAACGTTTCCACTGTCCCCCTCCCTCTCCCACCACCTCCTCTCTCTTTCCACATGCCAACCAACTCACCCAGTTCGTGCATCTGACAAGTTGGATCCTGGCCCACAAACATTTGTGGCACAATACATTTGTTCGTCTTTAAGGCAGCCTTTCTCAACCTTGGGTCTGTGGGATAACCAGCCTCATATAACCAACTGCTTAAGTCTAATTAATGCATGAAGGGGTTAATGCCATGAAGTAAGCTGTCCTGCTAGGCTTAGCCAGGTCACTCGTCCTCACCTTGGGAGGAAGGCCATCAAGCCTATTGTTCTTCTCTCAGTCTACCTAAGAAGCTCAGCCTGTAAAGAGGTCTGAGCTGGTTGCTCCCAGCTCAGACTACATGGCTTTAACAAGCCGTTCTTGAGTTCCTATACCAATAGGAATTTTCACCCCTGTAACTAAGTCGTTTTACTGCCCATGCAACCTTTTCTGAATGCAATATGGAAAAGCACATGAATCTGACCTTGGGAGAGTTTGTAAGTAAACCATCTTAAACTTACCAACATGTAGTCTTTTTCTTTGCTAATGGAAGAGTGAAGTTTTGGAAGTCACAAGGGCATTTTAAAAATGCCTAACAGCCTATGTTTCCACATTTTACTTTGCTACATATTTTGTGATTTTTAAATCCTTGCTGGGGTTCTCTCACCAAAGAATATTTGCCCCAAACCTGGATAAAACTAAGGCTGAAAGTTGTCATTTTTGATGAGACTTCAAATCCAAGTGTTGTTGACAGACTGTGGGGTGTAATGGTAGAGGACCACGCTGGTAAGGTCCATACTGCTGCCATTTCTCATCATGGATTGCTCCCCTTGTCATTTGCTCAGTTAGTTACAGCAGCCCATTCAGCTCACGTACTTAGCAGTGGAGCCCAAAATGGCGCTTTTAACGCAAACAAAATTGCAGTCCGTGGTTCATTCAGCTTGAGTTTATTTTATTCTGTCTCCTTTTTATAGGAACCTTCTAAATGTCTCCAAAAGTTTAGTCTTCACTGGAAGGGAGGTCTGAGCCTCCTAACATTCCCCGACACTCTAATCTTTTAGCAAAAGTGTTCTGCTTTTCTTCATACTTTCTTGCACTACTACTTGTCTCTCCTTGCACTGGCAGGAGACACAGGATGCTTCCTTTGATAAGCATCAGAGGCTGGGGCTGAAGGAGAAGATGAAAAAACTTTTGACTTTGCTGAGTTGAAAAAATTGCAGGTCGCCGCAGGTTAGTTAGCACTCAACTGTCTCACTCCACCGCAAAAGCTTTTAGATTCCAGGACTTTTGGAAACAAGAAGCTGTCCCTTAGGGAACGCAGATCAGGGCCGGCCAGCCCATGAGGCAGACTGAGACAGCTGCCTTGGGTGGTGGAAGCCCATGGGCCAGCACTCCCAGAGGCACCCTCATTCTGGTGCTGGAAAAGCAAGGAAAAGTGGTGGCTTCTGGCTGGATCCTACCAGTAAGTGAGGTTCCAGAGGAGGGGTGGGCAGTAAAAAAAGATGGGCCGCCCCCAGTGCAGAAAAAATGCAGTTTTAAAAAGTATACAGTTGTACTTTGGTTTTTGAACAGCTTAGTTCTCCCGAACGCCACAAACCTGAAAGTGACTGTTCCGGTTTGCAAACTATTTTTGGAAACCAAACGTCCAACGGGGCTTCCACAGCTTCTGATTGGCTGCAGGAGCTTCCTGCAGCCGATCAGAAGCCGTGCCTTGGTTTCCGAATGTTTTGGAAGTCAAATGGACTTCCGGAACAGATTCCGTTCAACTTCCAAGGTACGACTGTATATGGCAAGCTTTCTGAGCAAGTTAAGGTAAAGGTACCCCCGCCCGTACGGGCCAGTCGTGTCCGACTCTAGGGTTGTGCGCTCATCTCACTTAAGAGGCCGGGAGCCAGCGCTGTCCGAAGACACTTCTGGGTCACGTGGCCAGCGTGACGAAGCTGCTCTGGCGAGCCAGCACCAGCGCAGCACACGGAAACGCCGTTTACCTTCCCACTATAAAGCGGTACCTATTTATCTACTTGCACTTAGGGGTGCTTTCGAACTGCTAGGTGGGCAGGAGCTGGGACCGAAAGACGGGAGCTCACCCCGCCGCGGGGATTCGAACCGCCGACCATACGATCGGCAAGTCCTAGGCACTGAGGTTTTACCCACAGCGCCACCAGCGTCCCCACGTCTGAGCAAGTTACTGGACCCAATTTGAGCCAGATTTCACAGGAAGTAAAAGTAGGACCCATCCACAACATGCTGTTGTCAGAGATAAAGAGCAAGAGCCCTCCTAGTGCTTACTGATCACATGGCACAGCAGAAGCAAGATTTGAACAGGGGCTTTCCTGGTTCTCTGCTCATTCATTGCAATCATCACTGCCCTTTACTTGAGCTTTGTCACAAGATGTCTCTAAATGCATAGGCCCAAGATCCAAAAAATGTGCAAGTAGTGTCTGTCCCGGGCTTCTATTTCTCAAAAATGAATTTGTCCGGCATGCTGCGGCAGGTTTCAAAATGGTTCATGTTGTAGCATTGGTGGGATGTCTGTTGCAAAAAAAGAGGGAAAAAACTTCAAGCACACACATAGCTCCTTTAATCCTAGCTGTGGTTTTTCAGCTGTAGGTTACAAAGTGAAGAGGGTTGATTTGCCAAAGCCAGTTGGTTCAGCATCAAAGAAAACACTGTCCCATGCCATTTGACGCACATGAAGTTTGTACGATTTGTTGTTGTTTAGTTGTTTAGTCGTGTCTGACTCTTCGTGACCCCATGGACCAGAGCATGCCAGGCACTCCTGTCTTCTACTGCCTCCCGCAGTTTGGTCAAACTCATGCTGGTAGCTTCGAGAACACTATCCAACCATTTCATCCTCTGTCGTCCCCTTCTCCTTGTGCTGTCTATCTTTCCCAACATCAGGGTCTTTTCCAGGGAGTCTTCTCTTCTCATGAGGTGGCCAAAGTATTGGAGCCTCAGCTTCACGATCTGTCCTTCCAGTGAGCACTCAGGGCTGATTTCCTTCAGAATGGATAGGTTTGATCTTCTTGCAGTCCACGGGACTCTCAAGAGTCTCCTCCAGCACCATAATTCAAAAGCATCAATTCTTTGGCGATCAGCCTTCTTTATTGTCCAGCTCTCACTTCCATACATCACTACTGGGAAAACCATAGCTTTTACTATACGGACCTTTGTTGGCAAGGTGATGTCTCTACTTTTTAAGATGCTTTGTACGTTTGTACGATAGCTTGTTACTATTGTAGAAGAGACACATTCCCACACTTCTGCGTGAGCTGAATGTGTCGGGAGCAGTATGCCTCTGAATACCAATTGCTGAGATTCACAAGATGCTGTTGCATCTGCATGGCCACTGTGAGAACAGGATACTGAACTAAATGGGCCTTTGGGCTAATCCAGCAGGAATCTCCATCTGTCGTTCTGAACGATGAGCCAGGTTTGTGTGAACCTGCCAGGATGTACATGACAAGACATGATTGTAGCCCTAGTTGTTTGTAGATATATTCCTCCGCCCCCCAATCTTTGCGGTAATTAGATGGTAATCGCATGCAAGGTCTTTTCGCCTCTATTGATGAATTAAGTGCTGTTATTTTACAACAAGGGATAGGCTGTGATTGACAGCCAAAGGACTCTGTAGCGACCAAAAATAGTTGGAGTTGGGCAATTAGAACTTATAAACAGCATCTCAGATGAATGGTGGATAATTTGATATGATTAAAGGCAAATTAGCCAAGCACAACAAGAGAATGATGAAGTGCATGGGGAGGATGTACACAGAATTCATGAATTGCTGCCATGAAAAAGTCCTTACAACAATTATGGGATGAATGATACTTCTCAAAATTTGGTCACCGCGTGCCTGGCACAGAACTGCAGATTAGACAATGCAAGGATGCACCTTGATGTTCTAGTCTTTTGAAAATAAGTTTTGCAGGCATCATTATCACATTGAAATAAGCTCTCTGTTCCTTCAAAAATCTGGACCCATTTGTATATTTGGCCCCAAACTGAAATTTCCAATTACCAATACTTTCTTTAGAGCTCACAACATTTCGTATGATTTATTCCTCATACAATTAAAGAAATTCCAGCCAGCCGATCATATTGATTGATATATTGGCTGAATTAACATTTGCATACAAGCTATTTTTGTTTGAAGCAAAAAGTAAACTTCATTTTTTAAAAGATGATGTGCACAAGTATTGTAGGAGGCATATTTTAGAAGAAGCACTTTGTCCTGTGTGTGTGATGCCTCTTCCAAAATGGAGCTTGTCATCTGCAGTTTTTATAAGCATTTAAGTATATATATTTGTTTAAATCAACAGTAAGGTAAAGGGACCCCTGAACATTAGGTCCAGTCGTGACCGACTCTGGGGTTGCGGCACTCATCTCGCTTTACTGGCCAAGGGAGCTGGCGTACAGCTTCCGGGTCATGTGGCCAGCATGACTAAGCCACTTCTGGCGAACCAGAGCAGCGCATGGAAACGCCGTTTACCTTCCCGCTAGAGTGGTACCTATTTATCTACTTGCACTTTGACGTGCTTTCAAACTGCTAGGTTGGCAGAAGCAGGGACCGAGCAACGGGAGCTCACCCCGTCGTGGGGATTCGAACCACCAACCTTCTGATCGGCAAGTCCTAGGCTCTGTGGTTTAACCCACAGCGCCACCCATGTCCCAACAAATCAACAGTAGTAGCATTATAAAAAAATATCTTTTCCTTTTCCTCAACGACACTTTTTTATGTAATCCTATATCCACATACCTGGGAATGAGCCTCTCATAACTCAAGAGGAGTTACTTCTGAGCAAACATATATAACTGCTGTGAAGAACCTTTGGTCCTCCAGATGTTGTTGAACTATAACTCCCATCATCCCTGGCCATTGAACATGCTTGGGGGGGCTGGTAGAAGTTGTAGTCCAGCAACATCTGGAGGGCCAAAGGTACCTCACACCTGATGTATAGGGCTGTTGAAATTGCAGACCTAATAATTATCCCCATATAAGAGTTGGAGAGCAGTACGTGAGAGACAACGGCTGCCCTAAGGACACCTAGCAAGTTCAAGGCTAAGTGTGATCATGTGTCCTACTCTACAGAGGTCAGTTCTCTATTTGAAGTGCTGTCAAGGGACAGCCCTCTCTTTCTGAAGGACTCCTCTGTTTCAAGGCCTTTCAGTCCTACAAGAAAGAACTGTAAGATGGGAGAGCAGGTGCCATGAAATGCCCGTCAACATGTAGTATCTGGACTGAGCACATGCATAAACATTTACATAAGACTATATTAACAGATATGTCAAGAGTCACCAACTCTTTTGGCCTGGCGGGTACATTGGAATTTTGAGAAAGGATTGTGGGTGCCAGTCACAAAATGGCAGCTGTGGGAGCATGCCATCATGGCTCAAGGTACGCTTTTGGGTTTCCCGTGGACAGCTGCTTAGCTAGTTGGTCCTTTGGCCTGATCCAGCAGGGTCCTTCTTACACTCTGCAGTGTATGAGCCTGTGCAAACAGTCCGTCACGATTGCAGATATTTGAGGGGATATTTACGGAGACCTTTCACAGGTGCCATAGGAGGTTCTGGCAGGCAAACTGATGCCCATGGGCACCATGTTGGTGACCCCAAGATAGGAGCTTGAATGTGACAGCAGAGTGAGTGTCAGATGTCAGATGGAATGGCATTTATCAGGAACTGCAAGAGAATAAGCATGTGTGTGCATGCTTGTTTGTACTTCTACATGGTACAAGCACACATATAGATGCAATCTTGTGAGTCAGGTGTTGGGAGTGATTGGTGACTTTGCAGATCCAGCAGCAATATTGGCTGAGCTCTCCATCTTCTGATTTTGCAAAAACCTCGGCCTGTGTCCGAAACAAGGATATGAGGAGAAACCAGTTCTCATCAACTCAAGGTTTAGGGAAATTCTTGCTAAGGGATTTCAGCAGAACATCTGGGTGCTCAGACAAGTCCATGACCATATGTGGTTAAACGCTCTCCTGTTTCTAAGCTTTTTATCTTAGTATTGCAGCCGCATACACAGACACACAGCCGCACAAAAGAATTCCACAGTGACTGAGGAGAGGGGTAATGACAAAGTCATATTTCTTACAAAACTGCCAGGAGATGATCTTCTTCCACTGTGTTTTAGGAAATAACTGCAAGAACGGGGCATTTGCAAGGTTTCCATGGCAGCTGATTCCTGGTCTCGGAGCGAGGAGCTGTGACTAGAGATAATTAAAGCAAGAAAAATTGAGAATACAAAATACCTCTTTTTAAAAAATTTAATATCCTTCAGATCCCAGAACGTACTTGCCTTCTCATCCCCTATTTTGGACTCTTCTCCTGACTTCAGTGATGCTAAACCACAATCAGACTCTGCCTATCCATTTTCACCCAGGGATACACAGGCAGTCCCTGGGATCTACCATTTTGTTATCTTTGTTTTCAGATTATTTTTATTGGCAAATATAACCAGAAGAAGGGAAGGAAGGAACAAAAAAACAAAAAAAAATGCTGCTGACATTTGACAATTTATGGTTACGAAGAGGCACCCATGACAGTCCAAGCTTCAGGCCCTCCAAAATGCAGGTCCCTCACTGTGTCACACACATATCAGGGTTTGTCCAAGACAAAGGTGATCCAAACAATGTGTATATTAGGTGGCCATTGTGTCCTGCTTTATAAGGGAGCGTCCTCTGTCTGAAGGACAAGCAGAGGATTTTCCTCTGAAAGATAAAGTCTCCTCGGAAAGGAGAGCAGGAAGGGCATTGAAGCTGCCTCAATAATAATAATAATAATAATAATAATAATAATAATAATAATAACAACAACAACAACAACAACAACAACAACAACAATTTATTTATACCCCGCCCATCTGGCTGGGCTTCCCCAGCCACTCTGGGCAGCTTCCAAAAAAATATTAAAATACTGTAATACACCAAACATTAAAAGATTCCCTAAACAGGGCTGCCTTCAGATGTCTTCTAAAAGTCTGGTAGTTGTTGTTCTCTTTGACATCTGGTGGGAGGGCGTTCCACAGGGAAGGCGCCACTACTGAGAAGGCCCTCTGCCTGGTTCCCTGTAACTTGGCTTCTCACAGTGAGGGAACCGCCAGAAGGCCCTCGGCGCTGGACCTCAGTGTCCGGGCAGAACGATAGAGGTGGATACGTTCCTTCAGATATACTGGACCAAGGCCGTTTAGGGCTTTAAAGTTCAGCATTTATCCCTTGGGCAGCAGGCTGTGCAGGCATACAGGACAGCTGGCTATAGTCTTCCCCTCTATGGCAAGAGGTGTTATATTTCTATTTAATCACAGTAATTATTTCCAGTTCTGCACATATGCATCTGAATTACCATACACAAAATATATGCAAATCTGGGTCCTCTTTTTCTCTTTTGTCTTGGGCAGTGTGTTAGTGGTCACACTATCTATGCATAGGGCTACAGCAATAGGCTTTCTCCCAGTAATCGGTCAGCAAACGCATATCACCATGTAAATGGCTGGCCCTTAACAGGATTCATTGCAACAGGGGAACTCCTAGCAGACTGTTCATGTGAGGAGGGGCTTTGAATAGATCTCCATTTTGCTTCCCTCCAGACTTCTACCAAGGGAAGCTTCAGACATCCTAAGTGGTACTAAGTTATTAACGAATTGTTTATTAAATAGGCAGCGTGCATTCCACGTGCAATTTGCTTTGGATGATTTAAGACAATTTGTCAGCTCACATGACAGCAGAGATTAGAGCTGAATGAGAAAGCATCCAGCATGAGGCAGCAGCAATGAATTACCAGGGGGTCACTGGAACACACTTACTTTCTCATCATTTATTAAAGCAACACACATAGAAAACCTTTTCTTGCAGGTAAGCTTAAGCTGTCTTTCACTGTCTTTCAGAAGCATTACTTGATTGTTTGTTAACTTAGAGCAAAAGGATGCGCTTCATGTCACCAGTAAGGAAAAGCAAGGTTGCAGTGAATGTTCTGGGTTCTGCTGCCTTACAAGCTGCAGGAAAAAGATTGAGAGAATCTTAGAATAATAATTATAATAATAATTTATTATTTATACCCCGCCCATCTGGCTGGGTTTCCCCAGCCACTCTGGGCGGCTTCCAACAGAATATTAAAATACAATAATCTATTGAACATGAAAAGCTTCCCTAAACAGGGCTGCCTTCAGATGTCTTCTAAAAGTCTGATAGTTGTTGTTCCCTTTGACATCTGGTGGGAGGGCATTCCACAGGGTGGGTGCCACTACCGAGAAGGCCCTCTCCCTGGTTCCCTGTAACTTGGCTTCTTGCAACGAGGGAACTGCCAGAAGGGATCCTGAGGATCCCTTAGGAAGGGATCCACTTAGGAAGGGATCCTGAGGATCATCTAGCCCAACCCCCTGCAATGCAGGATTATGCAGACGTCCCATACAGGGACTGAACCTGCAACCTTGGTATTATTAGCAGCATGCTCTAACCAACTGAGCTATCCAGGCTGACAAAAGAGTACAAAGATAGATCATATTTGGAACTACTTACGTTATGTATTTCCAGCGTCTCACCAAGCAAGCACGCAACATGGCCGCTTGTGCAGAAGTCAAAATCCCGAAAACCCAAAGTCTTTTCTTTCGTGTTTTGTTTTACTGGCACGCAAGCTCCTAACATGGTTGGTGAAGAAATGTCTGGAAATACATAGGTGTCTGATGAAGGCTTTAAAAGGAAGTTTCCAGTGTTCCACAGGGTAGGACTTTGTTACCATTTTTGTCACTCTCCCATGTTCCCTGGCTGGCCACCTTTATCACAATGTCCTTTCTTTCCTTTCTGTGATTCTTGTCTGGGCTAAATAAAAATGCATTGGAAGCCTGTAGCTCAAAGGCAGGATCAGTGGTGCAAATTAGAGACATGTGTAAATTAATATAATTTACAGAATGTATTTAAAACAGTTAATTCTGGTTTAGAATTCTAACAGCAACAACAACAACACATAATGCACACTGACCTGGTCATTCCACCCCTTGCCACTGCAGCTGATTTGATTTGCTAAAAATCAACCGTGTGTATTGCCCGATTAATCCCACTTTCCCCCTCCCCGTGTTTCTTCCTACAGATGTACTCTTGTTACAGTTAATTGTTAGCGGCATATGCTGTATACTAATGAATGCAAGTCATTAAATGACATAACAGAAATGCAGTTATTCTGGATCACAATTGGCATGCTGTTTGTTAACTGACAGGTATGTTTTCATGTCCCCAGTTGTCATTCTTGGTTTTGTAAGAAACCTTGAAGCAGGCAGCTTCAAGAGAGACCCTCTTCTGCACAGGTCAGACCAAAATACATATTTTATAATTCTGTCATCTGCCAGATGCCATTCTGTTCAACCAGATCAGATCTTAAACTGGGTTTGTACAGCAAGGGCTATTGCTTGCATTTTTACAGCAAAAGCTGTTCCTTTGCACATGTATGGCAGGAATGCTTGCTTCTACCTGCCCAGGAAGAGCTATTGCTCACAAAGGCGCAGTGGCCAATTAATGTTTTTTAAAGTGTAGCCAGGGCATTGGCTTTGGGTAATTTGGCTTAGGAGGGCGGAATCATTTTGATGCTATTTTAGAGATTTTAAAATATGAAACAGTTTAGAAATGCTTGTAAATAAAACAAATGAATACAGTGGTACCTCGGGTTAAGGACTTAATTCATTCCGGATGTCCGTTCTTAACCTGAAACTGTTCTTAACCTGAAGCACTACTTTAGCTAATTTCTAAAAGGTAAAGGTAAAGGTACCCCTGCCCGTACGGGCCAGTCTTGACAGACTCTGGGGTTGTGCGCCCATCTCACTTAAGAGGCCAGGGGCCAGCGCTGTCCGGAGACACTTCCGGGTCACGTGGCCAGCGTGACAAAGCTGCATCTGGCGAGCCAGAGCTGCACACGGAAACGCTGTTTACCTTCCCGCTGGTAAGTGGTCCCTATTTATCTACTTGCACCCAGAGGTGCTTTCGAACTGCTAGGTTGGCAGGCGCTGGGACCGAGCAGCGGGAGCGCACCCCGCCGCAGGGATTCGAACCGCCGACCTTTCAATCGGCAAGTCCTAGGCATTGAGGCAATTTCTGTTCTCATCCTGAAGCAAAGTTCTTAACCTGAAGCACTATTTCTGGGTTAACGGAGTCTGTTACGTGAAATGCATGTAACCTGAAGCGTATGTAACCCGAGGTACCACTGTAAATATAACAAATCCAGGTAAAACTAGAGGATGAAGAGAAATCAAATTCCATTTCTCTGGTGGTGGTTGCTGTGTACTACCGCCAAGGTGCGTGGTTATTTACACTTACAAGAAGGCAAGTTCCTAAGCAGAGAGCTTACATTTGACCCAGGGAGGCAACAGAAGGAGGGAAGAGGGATGGCGGAGAGGAATACTTCAGTCAAGCATATTTGAGCTTTGTAGTAGGAGAGCAGAGAGTTGTGCTGCAGCCTTCACAGAAAGAAGGGTGCGGCTCAAGGAGGGATGTGAAGCACGAGAAGGAGGTGGCAGTGTATGTTGGTGTTCTGGAAGGCAGTTCCATCTGCCAAGTGCTAAAAACAACATTGTGTTTTAAAAGCAATCAAAAACAAGTGAGCCCTGCCACAAAATGCTGCAGCTCCTGCTCGTTTGAAAGTTGTTCACAATTCTCGGGCCGACCGGCTATGACTTGCCAGCTGCTCTCTTCCTTGAGAGATGTGATGGCTAGCTTGAGAACAACCAGATTTTGCAGAAGTCTGCGCAGCTTGTTACTTAGCAAAGGCCGCACTGGATCCCTGACCTTTTGCCATGCTGGCTGGGGCATGATGGGTGTCCAATAGCATCTGGAGGACCATGTGTTCCCCAGCCCTGATTTTAAAAAATGTATAGGCCACCTTTTATTATGAAAATAACAAGTTGAATTATGAAATAAAACCACTGTAATCAAATAACAACAATATATACAATGAGATACCCAAAGTTCGGTAGAACTTGCAGGAAGGAGCCGTGCTTGGGAATGCCTGCTTGAGCAGAACACTTGCACAGTAAACTCAAAGCAGCCCAAATCTCATCTGCTAATTTAATTCTCCATGGTGCATTGCAGTTAAGACTCTAACAAATGTGAATTATCTCTCATGGTTCAAAAGGCTCCATTTTCTTTAAGAGTTAAGTGTTTTACTAAATTTATGTATATGTACTCAGAAATAAGTTCCACTGTATTCAGTGGCTTTGAACACCAGAAAATCTTAACCCTCAACTACCACCAGAAGTCCAACATGTGATTAATATCCCACCTACTTTCCTTCTATATTGGAACTTAAGGAAGCATACCTAGCAGCCCCAGGCAATATTCTGTCTAGCCATTGAGGATTAGACCCAGACACAGATGGGGAGGGTATAAATAAATTATTATTATTATTATTATTATTATTATTATTATTATGCACATTCAGACTATATAGCCCTGCAATCAACATAGGCAACATTGTCAAATAAACACAGTTGTGTGCCACCTACAAAAAAACCTGTCACATACTAAATAAACTATCCATAAACTGTCACATTGTCTCTGTTCCATCTTGTCTCTGTTCCAGATTTGAGAGAAGGAGGTCTCCTCCATAGGACTGGCCATGGCCAGCTCCTAGTGGTTCCTCCTCCCACAACAATCCCATGTTGCAGCCATGACACTTGAATTTGCTTATTTAGCTTTTCCCCTCCCTGTTTTTATCTCTCCTTTTGTATTGGGTCCCTGAAATTGTTTAAAAGCTTGAACCACCTTAAGTGCATTGGCAGAAATCTGTGCTATAAATGTATAAATAAAGGGGGGGGGGTTGAAATAAAATGTAACTGAATGCCAAATATTGAAGCCTGAATATCAAATACTCAGAGGATATATCTGGAGAATATTCAAGATCTGAGCTACATCCTAGGCACAGAAATAGTTATTTCCTGGTGTACCTAAAACAGCAGGAGGAAGCAAGTGGAACACAGTGTCCTTCAGAGCCCTTTTCTACTGTCTGGCTTTTAAAGCTTTCAGCGCTGGTTGGTATGGGTGACAGACCATCTGGGTCCATAAATATCTGCTTGAATTCTGTCCATGAACCATTTGTCAAGGACCATCAAACTCCCTCTCTGTGTGTGAGTTTTATACCCAGTGGGATGAAGAGAGGCAGAACTGGTGAATTAAGTTTGGTATGACTCAATGAAACACGGATTTGGACCCCCTCCCTTGTCCACCCTATGTCCCAGCTGCCTCTTTTTCTTTGAAATGGCCTCATGCTTCTCTGAGAAAGCAAGAAAAAGCACATTCTGAGAAGAAGGGTCTGTGATGTTCTGGCGGGGGAGGGTAGGAGAGATCTGTGATGTTTAGCAATCTGTTCCAATTGTTGTGACTCCGTGTTCTATAATAGTTAAACAGAACTGTGTTGTGCGTGTTTACTTGGATCATGTGAGTAAGAAATGGTGATGATGATGAATATTTCCCAAATTGTTAAATGAGGCTCACTTTTAGACAAGGGAAGATAGCAGGGATGGGGTTTTGGCTCTGTAAGTCAGATCATTCTCAGGATCAGCCTTGCTGGCCAAATCTGAGGTGCCCGTGGCCTCCCACCTGTCAGTCACCTGATGTCACATCACTTGACGTCTTCAGGAAGGTGTTTGCATCAGAATATTGACCAGTGCTTTCCATGGAATCCTGCCAAACTGAGCAGAATTTAACCCCTGCCCATCAGGTGATGAGCCCTCCATTGGAAGGAGTCCTCTATTTAAAGGACTGTCCAGCCTGAGCCTGGTTTAAAGGAAAAGAGAATGTAGCGACTGTAGCTCATCAAGAGTTAGCATCTGAAGATTATACTAAGCAGGTCATCTGCTGACCATCTTCGCCACTGTGGTGGGATGTATTGTCCTTCTATTTAAATTATTGCATTTATTTCTAAATTTGAACCTGTAATTAGCGTATGTAAATTTTATGCAAATCCCATCTTCTTCTGCCCTCTTTGAGGGAAGGGGTTGGTGCATCATTCTTGGCAATGTCCTAAGCCTAAATGTGCCAGAATCTGGAACATTTCTAGCTCAGGTTTTACTTAAAATTTCTTGGTGGTGCCAAGAATGGTGGCGCTTGGGGGGGAAATTGTCATCGCGCCACTCCTTGGTGTGTGGAGTGCCTCAGGGTGCGATACTCTCCCCGATGCTTTTTAACATCTTTATGCGCCCCCTCACCCAGCTTGTCCGGAGTTTTGGGGCTGGGCTGCCATCAGTATGCTGATGACACCCAACTCTATCTGTTGATGGATGGCCATCCTCACTCGGCCCCAGACACACTGATCAGATGCTTGGAAGCTGTGGCTGGATGGTTACGTGGGAGCCGGTTGAAGTTAAATCCTTCGAAGACAGAGGTTCTCTGGCTGGGACGGGACGATATGGGACTGAGGGGGCAACTCCCTTCTCTTGCAGGGGTGCAATTAGTGCCAGCACCGTCCGTTAAGAGTTTGGGTGTAATCTTCGATACCTCCCTCTCCATGGAGGCGCAGATTGCAGCTATAACAAAGGCGGCATTTTTTCATCTCCACCAAGCTAAGCAATTGGCTCCTTACCTCTCTCACCCTGAGCTAGCCACTGTGATCCACGCGACGGTCACCTCCAGACTGGATTATTGTAACTCGCTCTACATGGGGCTGCCCTTGAGACTGACCCAGAAACTCCAGCGGGTGCAGAATGCCACGGCAAGACTCCTTACAGGGTCTTCGCTGCGAGATCACATTCATCCGGTGCTATACCAGCTGCACTGGTTCCCGGTGGAGTACAGGATCAGGTTTAAGGTGCTGGTTTTAACCTTCAAAGCCCTATACGGCCTAGGACCCTCGTACCTACGGGACCGCCTCTCCTGGTATGCCCCACAGAGGAACTTACGGTCTTCAAATAAAAACATCTTGAAGGTCCCAGGCCACCGAGAGGTTAGGCTGACCTCAACTAGAGCCAGGGCTTTTTTGGCTGCGGCTCCAACCTGGTGGAACGCTCTGTCACAAGAGACAAGGGCCCTGCGGGACTTGACATCTATCCTCAGGGCCTGCAAGACAGAGCTGTTCCACCAGGCCTTTGGTCAGGGCGCAGCCTGACTCCCTCCTTTGGCAATCTTTACAGAACTTTAGTTTATGGTTGCCATCAATTTTGATTTTAATTAATTTTTATAATGTTTTTAGAATGTTGCACTATTTTAGTGTTGTTAGCCGCCCTGAGCCCAGCTTCAGCTGGGAAGGGCAGGATACTGGAGTACTGTGTCCAGTTCTGGGCACCACAGTTCAAGAAGGACACTGACAAACTGGAACGTGTCCAGAGGAGGGCAACCAAAATGGTCAAAGGCCTGGAAACAATGCCTTATGAGGAACGGCTAAGGGAGCTGGGCATGTTTAGCCTGGAGAAGAGGAGGTTAAGGGGTGATATGATAGCCATGTTCAAATATATAAAAGGATGTCACATAGAGGAGGGAGAAAGGTTGTTTTCTGCTGCTCCAGAGAAGCGGACACAGAGCAATGGATCCAAACTACAAGAAAGAAGATTCCACCTAAACATTAGGAAGAACTTCCTGACAGTAAGAGCTGTTCGACAGTGGAATTTGCTGCCAAGGAGTGTGGTGGAGTCTCCTTCTTTGGAGATCTTTAAGCAGAGGCTTGACAACCATATGTCAGGAGTGCTCTGATGGTGTTTCCTACTTGGCAGGGGGTTGGACTCAATGGCCCTTGTGGTCTCTTCCAACTCTATGATTCTATATAAATAAAAATTATTATTATTATTATATTTCAGCATTCTTTCACATTTTACCACATACCTGCCCCAAAGTTTGATAAAACTCTCCTTTTTATTGTCCTCCTTACCATGCTATCCTCAGACATTCCCTTATTAAAGTAATTTTTTTAATGCAGAAGACACACACAAAAACCCCAAACATGGTAGAACTGCCATAATTCTAAAGGTAAAGGGACCCCTGACCATTAGGTCCAGTCACAGACGACTCTGGTGTTGCGGCACTCATCTCACTTTATTGGCTGAGGGAGCCGGTGTACAGCTTCTGGATCATGTGACCACCATGACTAAGCTGCTTCTGGCAAACCAGAGCAGCGCACGGAAACACCGTTTACCTTCCTGCCAGAGCGGTACCTATTTATCTACTTGCACTTTGACGTGCTTTTGAACTGCTAGGTTGGCAGGAGCAGGTACCGAGCAACGGGAGCTCACCCTGTCGGGGGGATTCGAACCGCCAACCTTCTGATCGGCAAGCCCTAGGCTTTACAGTTTAACCCACAGTGCCACCTGTGTCCCCGTCATAATTCTAGGTGGCTCTTAATAATCAAGACTTTAAAAATTAATCCTTTTCTTTCTCCTTCCTTGGGGGTTTTTAAGCAGAGTTTGGATGGCCATCTGTCATGGATGCTTAACTGAAATTCCTGCATTGCAGGGGGCTGGACCAGATAACCCTAGATATCCCTTCCAACTTTACAATTCCATGATTCCATGCTTCTATGATTCTACCCTCCAGACCTTTGGAGGTTTCCTTGCAGTCTTCTGTAAAAACCAAACCAACTGTTTGCCAAAGTAAGTGTATTGCACCATAGATAAGTTAGTTACTGCAAATAGTTCAAATACCACTGAAAATTAGTTCAAAAGCAATAAAGAATTTTTGTAGAGGCTTAAAGACTAAGACATGTACATAATAATACCCACTAACCTGGAAGTAAGTCTCGTTGAACTTAAGGGGTTCTGTAGATATGTGTAGGATTACACTATTGCTATTACATAACTTTTTGTGGACTAGACCCCACTTAATTAATAGTTTTCTTATCATGAGATTAGATCACTTGGAATTAAAGACATAAAAGGACATATATATATATATTAAAACACCTTTATGCAGTGGCGTAGCGTGGGTTATCAGCACCCGGGGCAAGGCAAGTAATTTGCGCCCCCTAACCCGTGGATTTGCGCCCCCTAACCCGTGGATTTGCGCCCCCTAACCCGTGGATTTCCCTAACCCCCAGATGTTGCACCCGGTGTGGCCGGCCCCCCCTGCACACCCCACGCTACGCCACTGCCTTTATGCCATGCAAGTAGAGAATGAACCATACATCCAGAGCTCCAGGGTTCTGTGATTTTGATGTTGTTGTTCAGATTCTTTCCAAGAGTTTTAAGATAGCTCTGATGACTACATGACTTTCATGAAACCCCTGACTTGGAGCAACTCTCAGTAAAGTTGTGTGCCCTTTATGTAGCCAGAGGCAAGGAAAGAGTAGAGGACAGGTTCATACCTCCACACATCAGGTCCCCGGACTAAACAGCGCCAAGCGAATCACAAACAGCAACATGCGCCAGAATCGATGAACCACATCTCTGCTAGGTAATGGACTGGTTAACCTTTAAATTTAGATTCCCTGCAGATAAGAGTGCACAGTCACTTCCTGCAAGGGCCTGGCCCAGGAAAAGATGTGTCCGGCCACTCATTGCATGTGGCAGTCGGGATTAAATAATAGACTGGCGTTTCTAACTCACAGCATGATGCTTTGCCCTTTCAAAATAGAAGCCACTCACACCGTGCTGGACAAACTGTACTAATCGTTTTCGATTTAAGCCAAGTTCATCAGAAGGGGCAAGATTCCCAGCAAGGTTTGGAGACTTGATCTTGGATGTATTAAAAACTGAATTGCAAAAAGCAGGGTCCTTTGAAAGCGTTTTGGTGTGGTTGTAATGAGAGAGAGAGAGAGAGAGAGAGAGAGAGAGAGAGAGAGGGAGAGGGAGAGGGAGAGAGAGAGAGAGGGATGCTACTGAAGAATTATCATGTTAGGAGTAGAACACAGAGAAGTTAGTGGCTGGCCCCATGCATCCCTTAGTAAAATGATCACCTCTGTTTGATCACCATCTTCTTATATGAATGAAGCATCTTAAAGGCTAATGATAGATAGACTGGATGGGTACCAGTAGATACCCAAAGATAATATATTAACAGTAAGGGATGAGGAAATCTGCAAACACAGAGAGAAGGGCCACATTTTGATGTTTGCAGTGTTTGCTGCAAGCTGCTGTGGGCACAGCTCATTGTGGAAAAGCGGCATATAAGTAAACTCAATCAATCAATTCATCCATCCATCCGCACTACATTTAAAGCACCATGGTGCCACTTGAAACAGTCATAGCTTCCCCCAAATAATTCTAGGAGCTGCAGATTGTTAAGCGTTCTGGGGGTTGTTAGGTGGCCTCTCTACCCCTCCCAGAACTACAGTTCCCAGAGTGGAATGGAATTCCTCTTTACAGGAAACTTTGGGAGGGGAATAGAAGTCTCCCATCAACTCTTATCAGCCTTAACAAACTGCAGCTCCCAGAATTAAACAACCATGAAGGTTTAAAGTGGTATCATAGTGCTTTAAATGCATGGCATGAATGTGGCATCATTACTAAAACAGTTTGTTTTATTTCAGCATAAGGTGAACTTGCTTGGTGTCCATTTGTGGCGCAGGAGAACTAAATGAGAATATTTCTATGTGCCTCATAAACAAATCCTTTCCTCTTCTTCTCCCTTTCTTGAGAGGGAATCCTAACCAACCTGCTCTTGAAGTAGTTCCCTTTCTTAGCCTGAGGAAATCCCTCAAATAGGGTAGGGAAGAGTCGTCTGTGACTCAGAAAAGCATTTTCGTCCTATCTTTAGAACTGAATTATACAAGATTTGCTTCAACAGCGTCTGTGTGCTTGAAGTACACGTCAGTACTTCGTGTGGGACCACTTATCCCATGTGCGCCCATAGAGAGGAGACGTCATGACACACAGCACAGCACAACACCTGTGTGCAATGGGGCACCTTTTGTTTCTGAGCTCCTGATGTGCTTGCAGCTTATCGGCCTGAGTGTCCTCCTTCCTCCTCCAGCTCCCTTCCCTCAGAGCGGGCAGGTTTTCAGATTCAGTTACAGTGTGTTCCTCTGGCAAGAGTCAGAGCTGTGTCCTTTTGACCAATTTCTAAAAAGGAATTATTTATGTCTCATGCATATTTCTGGGCTTGACTGCCAAAAATGGCAAGCAGCACTAGGGAATGCTGATAGCACCAGCGATGGAGAGAGAGAGAGGGAGAGAGATTCATGGCTTGTGACAAGCAAACAAACAGAACACAGAATGGCTGCCTTCTCCAATTCTCCTTTGATTGTTGCTTTTCTTGTTTTGGTTTATTTATTTATTATATATACATATATATTAAAAAAACCACCTCTGTGATTTGGGAATGAAGAGGGGAGAGGGGGAAAGGCAAAGACAAGCCTGGAAAAAATTACGCTTTGCCTTCCTTTTCACTGTCTCAAAATAATCTTTGAAAGATCTCTGCAGTGTGTAGAAAATATTATGTTCCAACAAAAGCCAGATTTTCCCAACAATTATGTGTCAGGCATTGGCATTTCAGTCACGCTATATTAGTTTATTGCCACAGAAGTTTGCGGTGGGAATGAGAAAACAGGAGGATGGCTATCTCCAGAATGACCTTCTTTTGAGCTTTGCAAAGTATTTGGCTGACCCACTGCAAGAGACAGAGGCTGGAGACAAGAGGCAATTTCCCACAGCTTGCTTTTCCCCCCAAAAGGGAAGCCCAACTGCTGCAGAGGAGCAGCTTAAATAGGAGGCAAGGGGGTGGGGTGCTAGGAGGGAAACCCACAACCCAAATGGGGAGGCCTCTCTGGCCAAGGGGACGCATCCTGCTCATAGCCTAAGCCTAAGGGTTCTCCACACCTGATTTGTGGGATGCGGGTGGCGCTGTGAGTTAAACCACAGAGCCTAGGACTTGCTGATCAGAAGGTCGGCGGTTCGAATCCCCGTGACAGGGTGAGCTCCCATTGCTTGGTCCCTGCTCCTGCCAACCTAGCAGTTCGAAAGCATATCAAAGTGCAAGTAGATAAATAGGTACCACTCCGGCGGGAAGGTAAACGGTGTTTCCGTGCACTGCTCTGGTTCTTCAGAAGTGGCTTAGTCATGCTGGCCACATGACCCGGAAGCTGTACACCGGCTCCCTCGGCCAATAAAGCGAGATGAGCGCCGCAACCCCAGAGTCGGTCACGACTGGACCTAATGGTCAGGGGTCCCTTTACCTTTACCGTTACACCTGATTTACACAGTGTACACTTGAGAAGCTGGCTGTCCTTACCATCTTGTCCAGTGTTGGAGAAATTCAACTATTAGTGTGGTAAGTCACATTAATGGTAAAATTGTCCTTGCCTCTTGGCAAGGTAATAACAGAGAGTCCATACAGACAACTCTCTGTCACCTCATGGTATTCCCAGGGCCAGAGTCAGTACCTGGCATCCCTGGACAGCAGGCAGAACTCAAGCTCTGCTGCCCAAAAAGTGCCAGGTAGCTAGATCTAGCCACCGCTTTAAATTTCCCACAATGCCCCTGAACTAGGAGATTTGTGGGGAATTCAAAGAGTGGGGAGACTAAACCACTTGGCATTGCTCAGAGCACTGCCAGCACAGCCAGGGATGCTCACCAGAGCCTGCTGGTAGAGGGGGGGGGGCAAAAGTGGACGCTCTGCCCAGAGTTTCCCCAACCTTGGTAGCTCAGACCTTCTGTATCACCTAGCCAAGTGGTGAAGAGATTTTGACCACATATCAGTTGCTAATGGTAGAATGTGTGGGGAAACAGTAGCCTGGAAATACTGCTTTACCAGTAAGGATGGAGGGAAATTCAATTTTGTCTGCATTTGAATGATGCATGCTTCTTGAAACAATATGCAAACTGAAACACATCTACCCTTTGAAAATTCGTACTTCTCTGAAGTTTGGGATGCAGTTTTCCAACCAAACATTGTGTACTAAAATGCATATCCTAAGGTAAAGTGTGCCTAAAATGCATGCATTTGTGAAAATAACATTAAAAATGCATTCTATTGGGAGGAATTGTTTTCAGAAATGTGTGCATTAGTCAAAACTACAGACAAAAATGTGCGTATTAGGAGAAATTTGCACTGATGAATCGTATTTTTTTAAAAATCACAAATTGCTGTGAAAACGTTGGGAATTAAATTTAAGACTGGAAAAGCAAGAAACAGAAAGAAAAAGGATTCTGACAGATTCACCCCACTTGTACAGCATTAAAAGAGAAATAGACAAATTCATGGAAGATAAAGCTCTGTCTGTATGCTTCTGAATACCAGTGCCTGGAGACTGCAGGATGGGGCAGGTGCTGCTGGGCTCAGGTCCTTTTTTGCAGGCTTCCATATGGGCATTTGTGGAAATATAAAGCTAAACTAGATGGCGTGATCCTCCAGGGCTTTTCTTATGTTTTCATATTCTTAAGCTGTGGTGAATTTCTGATTCGTAGGTAGTTCCTTGAATTATTTCCGATTGCTGAGCTTTTGGTCAGCATAGCAGAGGTTGCTTTCACTTTGCACCATTTAGCATTTTCCTCTAGTGAGCTGCATTATTAATTGTTAACATTACAACAACTTTCTCCCCTCCCATGTGACACTGCAGTGATTGCTTATTACTTTTTCTCCCTAGCTTTATTATATGCTCAGTATGTGATAACTTTATTTAACCAGTAACAATTTTGTCCAGACTCATTAGCTGGTGTTGTATGTGTGTGATGATGTGCTTTTAGACTCCTGGCTCTTGAGTTTGTCTCGTTTTTTGTGTTCTGATTGCCTGTGTTTTATTGAAACGTTCTATGTATAATTGCCCTGTGTTTGTTTAAACATCATATTGTTGCTCACCGCCTTGTGAGAAACTTTTTAAAAGGTGGGATACAAATCTACTAAATAAAAATGGGTTCATTAATTCATTCTGTGAACAACCACTGCTTCAAAGGTGCTGTTGTTTTAATATTGCCTATCATTCTTTTTAATGGACTGTTTTAATTTAACACAGCAAACCAACCCTCTGCCTCCCCCCCCTCAATGTCACACTGGGAGGGGGTTGGGTTCAGTGGAAGTGACCCTCCACTCAGATCTACAGGCTCAGATGGCCTCCCACCAGCATCCAAGTGTGCGAGGGGACAGTCAGGGATACTGCTGAATTCTTGGCACCAGAGTCCACTACAAAGACTCGATATGGGGTCTACCAAGGGGTGGGGCTGAGCTGGTCCAGGATCCCCTGAATCCTAAGCCAGCCTCACTGTTGTTGTACAACAGCGCCTGTCCCAATCTGGACCTGATAGCTGCACCAGCTTGAAACTGGCTCTGGGATCAGCCCCTACTGACTTTCCCACTCCCCACCTTCTACCAAAGCTACTGTGAGCAGCATTCAGACTGTGGATGTTGTGGTAGCTCCACCACTCTGATAGGAAGTAGAGGGTTACTGATTGCACACTACATCCCATTGAGTTGAATGGAGCAACTGAGTATAGGATTACAGCATGTTTGTACTCATAACTATTATATCCCTGGAAGAATGTATGAAAGTGACCTGCAGGTTGTCCCATGACTCAGAAGTAATGGTAGAGGTACTTGCATGATCACTGTGCAATTCATGTTGAAATTCCTATTCGCTATGGAATACATTAGCTCTCACTTTAGAAACAAGCACGTTTCTAGCCTCTAGTACTGTGAAAGTAAGGCTTGAATATACAGGCAGTGCCTAGTGAAACAAAAATGGGAATCTGAGTGGGCTTTCTCTTTGCATGGGCTTCAGTCTCATGCACATAGCTCTTGTCCCTTCCATTGGCAAATGGCCCAAGTAATCAAATAATAGGATCCTATCAAGGAGGGGACAGTCATCCATTCTAGATGTGAAGTGCAGGTAAGTGTCTAAGAGCAGGCTTCTGAGGCAACACAGAGGGAGAGAGGCAGGCAGGCAGGGAGAGGATAAGCTGGAGACTGCAGTGTAGGAAAAGTGGATTATTCAGCTGATGGAATCAGGGCCATCCCAAGACATTTTCCCACCTGAGGTGAACAGCAAGGCAACCCAAAAGCTTAAGCAGGGAAGTCGAAGCAGGAGCCATAAGGGCGAAGGGCTTCAAGTTCCAGTAGAGAGGATGATTCAAGCCACTTTTTCTCTAGCATACCAAAAACACCACGGATCAGATTCCATGCCAACCCATGGAATATGCAAGTTAGTTTGCCATACCTATTTTTCCGGAATACTTCTCCGTGAAAACCACTTTCCCTCATTTCACAGACAAATGCATACAAAGGAAATAGATGGCAGTGCATTGTGCTCACCCAGAAAGAAGAAAGCATCAATAAAACCATCTTTCTCTGAACCAAGCTTGGGTATAAAAACTACTTAACCTTCCGACGTTTGAGATTTTGATCTGAAATGTGCTTTTGGCCTGAAATTAGTTAAGCTCACCCCCTGTCAATTCTTTTGTTTGTTGGAGAAATAGACCTGTTTTCTTCTCCGTGCCAGCAGAGACATCACAGCGGGTGGGCTTGGTGTCCTGACAGAAACCTGGCCTTTGAACAAGAGCTAAGCCATTCCAAGAAAGTAAAGGGCTTTGGCCTATTATATGCCATTACTTAGTCTCTTCATCCATGTATGGACCCTGTGGAGAAACCTCTTAGCTCTCCACATTCAGCCATGGAGAGAACATGCCTTTTCGACTTAGGAGGCCAAGCATGTCAGTCTCATACTAAGAGTTTTCTCCCTTCTTCGTGACGCCAAAGAAGTCACAAGCTGATATAACTGTTTTGTCTCATGAAATGGGCCTGAGGCCCAATTTATACATGACTGGAAAAGTATGGAAGCAGCTTCCCAGAATTCTTTGTAGGATGGCTACTTATGCATCTCTGAAAAAGAGGAAACACTACACCAAAAAGCAGGGTGCAGATTTGCCTACAATTTATGTATGCAGATAGTGTCTTACCTCGTTTTGTGGCCAGAATCCGTTCCAGAGCCCCGGCCACTAGCCGAAAAGGACGCAGGGCAAAGCGTCGTTTCTGCGCACGCACCCGGAGTGGTTTGCGCTTCTGTGCATGTGTGAAGCGTGATTTAGCGCTTCTGCGCATGCACGAGCAGCAAACCCAAAGTAACTCGTTCTGGTACGTCCGGGTTTGTCACGGACGTTCACCAGAATGGATGCTAGACAAGACGGACGTTCGCAGAGGTATTACTGTATGTTTGTATATAGATCCGAAGTTGGCTAATGCTCTTTTAAACTGTACGGGGTATTCAGTTTTCTGTTTTTGCTATGCTGTAAACTGCCCTGTGATCCTTCGATGAAGGGCAGTATAGAGATTTAATTAATAGTAATACAGTAGTACCTCAGGTTACATACGCTTCAGGTTACAGACTCCGCTAACCCAGAAATAGTGCTTCAGGTTAAGAACTTTGCTTCAAGATGAGAACAGAAATCGTGCTCTGGCGGGGCGGCGTCAGCAGGAGGCCCCATTAGCGGTGCTTCAGGTTAAGAACAGTTTCAAGTTAAGAATGGACCTCCGGAACGAATTAAGTACTTAACCCGAGGTACCACTGTAAATTGTAAAATGCTGCTATAACTTAAATAGAAATGCAATACATGTCACCTTAGTGAGTGGGTGGGGTTTAATTTTCAAAGCAATCTTGGATTGAACAGCCTATCAAATAGTGAATATGTTCAAATGGAGGACTGTCCTCTGTAGAGGAGGATGCATGACTACCCCGGTGTCAAGCCACATTTAATATCTGTACAAAGGCTCTACTGGTTCCTCCCAAACCAGCATTACACCTTCCCTTTTATAATGTAGACATTGCTGGAGCAGAGTTGAACTGGACCACAGGGAATGGGCTACCTTGCCTGTTACAAAATATATGCATTGGACTACAGTGTCATATGGTGGGATCCAAGTAAATCTCTCCATCAGGATTTCCACTAGCTCAGTAGAACTGTCACACTCCGCTCCTCTCCCCACAACCTCCCCAAATCTGTGGTAGAGGGTTTGTGTAGATAATGTGGAACAGATTTAGGGGTGCATTGGGGGAAGAGAGGGGGCAAGTTCCATTGTGTAAGTGAGAACCTGTTTGCTGGTGGAACAATCACATACCACCCATAATCAAAGGGCCGTGATTGAGTGAACTGGGAGCAAAAATAGAAGGCTGCTCCATGGTGTTAGAATTTCTTATAGTAGCCAGCTTCTCAGTGGGTAAGTACAGTAAAGTTTCTTTATCAGATTTTATTTTTAAAAGGATGGATTTGTCTCCTCCCTCCCCCACCCATTTGTTTTGATCTCTTGTCAACCATACCTCAGGAGCTCAGGACAGGCTACAATTAGGGATGAATTACTGGATCAATCACAGCTCAATCACTGAAGTTTTAATCACAGATTAAAAATTGCTTCCAAGAATTGGTGGAACTAAGATCATAAGGGCAAACTCTTTGCAAAGTGCACACCCATGCCGACCCCCTTTCTGCCCCTCCACGCCAAACTTTGTACAAGAAAGATGACAGTGGCTTCCTTTCCACGTTGACTCTCAAACTAGCAGACATCACAGTTTAGAGTGAAACTGCTATCACTTTCTTTAACAACAACAAAAACCATAGGCAAACCAACCAAGGGTAGAATTGCTCAGCTGAAGTTTTATTTATGGTTCTTTCACAATACTGACTATTTTTGAGGCTGCTGTGGTGCCAGTGTTTTAGCATAACAGACAGTACTCTGTATATTCAAATTCCAAAGCAGGATATAAAAAGACAATATTAGACATCCTTTCCTTCTTGTGTGTGTGTGTGCATGTTATCATAGACAAATCCCCCCCCCCCCATTTTTGCATCTTAGGGTTCCCAGGCAAATGCACAAGTGACCAGAGATGCACAATACATAATTAAGAGTTATTTTCATGGTTGCTAAGGGTTCTTCGGTGGGAATGTGACAGTAGTAACTGGCATGGTGAGGCAGAGCTGCCAAGCTGCCCTCTCAACCCCAACATCACTAGAGCTTACCTGAACAGGGATGAGGTGAAGCTGAGCAGTGGCTGCACAGGCAAACCGATGGGGCCAATCCTTTACTCCAGCGATTGCATCCACAAAACCCCGACCTCACCATCACTGGCCCAAGCCCATCCAGGTAGGTTGTAGCAATGCCTCTTTCATGAGCATGACTGCACCTCACTATACTGGCTGCTATTGATCATGAGGTGTTGTGTCTGTGGTTTGCTGGGAAAATTCTGGAGGCACATTATTTCAAGCCCATGAAGCCCATTGTTTCGAGTCATCAAACGGAGGTACACTTAGAGTGAGTGCAGTGCTGGTTGAGACAGTTTCATATATGAGCTTCTAGTGCAGTTAGACAAATGGTGAGCCCAGGGTTGAATGACACACTAAGCCAAATCATGTCTTATCTTACAGCTGTGCAGCAGCAGCAGAACAGGAAGATGCGCAATGTGGGCACAGTCTCTTCTCTGGGGGCCTGCACACTTACATACCCATACTAAGCCACTGTTTGGTCTTAGCACTATGTGCAGATCCGCTCTGTGTGTGTTGTCCTTTGAGTTGTGTCTGCAAGTCAGGCCTGTGCAATAATTCTTACATTCTCGGCTTTAGGTCTTTTTCTTATTAATGTCAAATGAAATGAATTGAAAGGCACCTTTTGAATTCCATTGCACTCTTGCCTTGAGTTTTTGTCCTATTCAGAACACTCTGTTCATTGAGTTCCTGTATGAATAAAATGTGTTTGAAGAAAACATGCTGAAATCTCAGCCAACCCTCATCTACACAAATATATATACACACACAGCCAAGAACTTCACAATAATAGAGTCACAACAATAAATCGTTCCTTCTTCGCATCTTCCTTCTTCCTTGTACAATCCTTCATTGTGCCTCTTTTCCAGTGGGGGGAGAGAAAGAACTTATCTTTTTGCAGTGCATTTTCATTATTGATGGCAGGAATAAATCATGGGTGATTAAAATCGGTGGAGAGCTTGGTCTCTTAATTTGTGGAGTTAAGGCTACACACTTACATAGGAGTAAGTCCCATGGAACTCAGTGGGGTTTACTTCTTAGCAGACATGTTTGAGGGTGCCTTTGGCAATGTTTCCATTGCTATTTGCTAAATATCAAACAGGCAGGGGTGTGGGTGGGTGTTGGTACAGCTCCAGCCGGCATGGCTGTGTTTTCCAAAACCTCTGGAGAGCTCCAGGTTGGCAAAAGCTAGACCCATTCTGTAGTTTTATCAGAATACGAGGAGCTATGGCTCAGTGAGAGAGAGCACCTGCTTTGCATGAATAGAATCACAGAAATGTAAAGTTGGAAGGGACCCAAGGGTCATCTAGTCCACCCCCTGCAACGCAGGAATCTCAGCTAAAGCATCCATGACAGATGACCAACCAACCTCTGCTTAAAAACCTCCAAGGAAGGAGAGTCCACCACTGTGGTGATCACACAGGGTCCCCAGATGTTTAACGGTCTATTGATCCCTGTGACACCACTGTGCTCGCTTCCCCACTGCCACCAACCAGTTAAAGGGCCAGTCTTGCCAGACTCTGGGGTTGTGCGCCCATCTCACTTAAGAGGCCAGGGGCCAGCGCTGTCCAGAGACACTTCCGGGTCACGTGGCCAGTGTGACATCGTTGCTCTGGCGAGCCAGAGCCGCACACGGAAACGCCGTTTACCTTCCCGCTGGTAAGCGGTCCCTATTTATCTACTTGCACCCAGAGGTGCTTTCGAACTGCTAGGTTGGCAGGCGCTGGGACCGAGCAGCGGGAGCGCACCCCGCCGCAGGGATTCGAACCGCCGACCTTTCGATCGGCAAGCCCTAGGCGCTAAGGCTTTAACCCACAGCGCCACCTGCGTCCACAGCGCCACCTGCGTCCCACCAACCAGTTACTCTCTGGTAAAACACCAGTCCATTCAGTTGTTAAACGTGAACCAAAAAAAAAAAGTTTATTTTACAAACATTAACAAGTTTATGGTTTCTCAGATAATATTCCTGTCAGTATCTTAACTTTAGTTTCTTTAGCGGCCTATACCTTCCTAATACCTTCTGACTGATTATCTCAACTATTTGACTGACTCCTCTTAACAAATTCTCTCACTCTCTCCCACCAGACTAGCCCAACCCACAGACTTTTCTTATCTGTCTCTTCTAACTCCAGACTGTCTTCTCAACAACTCTAACTCTAAAAAAAAGCGCTCTGTGCTTAAACCTTATGCATAGTTAACTCTTCCCCCTGGGTTCCCATTGGTTAGTCACTTTACAATTAGTTAACCCTTTCCCTATGAACCCAGTACGATGTCACACACATAGGAGGGCAAATGCCACAACCACCTTCCAAGGGAGACAGTTCGACTGTCAAACAGCTCTTCTTGTCAGAAAGTTCTTTCTGATTCAGAAGGTCTCAATTTCCAGTAGCGGCCAGTGTGGTGGAGTGGCATTGCTCACCTGGGTTCCCAGTGTAGAGGTTACTGGTGATAACTAGGAGGGGTAAGGCATAGAGGTGGTCACCACAATGCAGGCACAGCATAAGGAGTGTTGAATTGTGGCTGCTGCTGTGGCTGCCACTCTCTGATCTCCCTACCACCTTGCCCCTCTTGGTTACCAGCGGTTGCCTCAGCACTGGGAAGCCAGGTGAGCAATGATGCCCCACTCCGCTCCACCGGTTGCACCTGCCAGGTTCAATCCTTAGTATCGCCAGTTAAAAGGAACAGATAGTAGGTGAAGTGAAAGACCCCAGCATGGAATCCTGGAGACCCTTGGCAATGTGTTGGCATCCGTCTGTCTCGAGAGACAATGGAGTGTGCCTCCAAGGGTGAAGTCCAACCTCTGTGTTAGCATCATCCAAGTGACCTCCCTGAGGGGTAAGCCTGATGAGTGCAAATAGAGCTCCTAGGCTGGCTAGACAACAAGACTCCTTGCCATCTTCTTCTCCTGAAGATGTCCCGCAAGGCAGCAGGATTTTAGTACAAGAGTTTTCCTTCTCTGAATCCCCTACCTTTTTGATATTTATTTATTTATTTATTTATTTATTTATTTATTTATTTATTTATTTAATTTTTATTGAACAATTTCAACATAACAAATTATCAATCCATTTAATCAATTGCAATATTTTACCCCTTTCTCCCCCATCCCTCCCTCTCACTAAAGACTTCCCTCATCTCCCCTCTCTGATTTCTTTATACATTTCGTTCTCTGCATATTATAAAATTGTACATATCTTTGTTTTGTCTATCATATGTTCACCTAATAACTTTGTGGATGTTTATTCGAAACCTGCCAAGGAATCCAGTTCATTTTGTTGTCTTTTCAGATAGTTCGTAAAAATTTCCCATTCTTCCTTAAAGTCACAGTTGTCCTTGTCCCGCAATTTGTATGTCAATTTAGCCAGTTCTGCAGAAGTCATCAATTTTTCTTGCCACTGTTCTTTCGTTGGGATTTCCTCATTCTTCCATCCTT
Organism: Podarcis cretensis; assembly: GCF_951804945.1. Classification (NCBI taxonomy): domain Eukaryota; kingdom Metazoa; phylum Chordata; class Lepidosauria; order Squamata; family Lacertidae; genus Podarcis; species Podarcis cretensis. The sequence continues at coordinate 20,867,056 of NC_137175.1, forward strand.
GTGCTATCAAGACTCTTGCCACTGTTGTAGCATACATAAATAAATTCTTTGTTTTTCTTGTCCTAACAAAAATGCTTCTGGTTTTTTTACAAATGTCATTTTAAACATTTTTTTCAATTCATTATACATCATTTCCCCCCAAAAATTAATTTCTCTACATTCACACCACATATGATAAAAAAGTACCTTCTTTTTCTTTACATTTCCAACATATGTTTGACCCAGTTTTGTACATTTTTGCTATTTGTACTGGTGTAATATACCATCTATACATCATTTTCATATAGTTTTCTTTCAAAAGAGAACAATCTGTAAATTTCAAATTTATTTCCACAATTTCCCCCAGTTCTCAAATTGTATATTATGTCCAACATCTTGTGCCCATTTGATCATAACCAATTTAACCTCCTACCTGTTTGATATTTAGACCAATTTCTCTAAGGAAATAAGACACCAGCCCTTGTCTCTGGAGTTGACATAATTTACTTGCTTGGGTTTTCCAGATAGTAATCCCAACAGTGTCACTGCCAGTCTTTGCATCCCAGTGTTATAACACTGGTTGCCTTTTAAGTCCCTGGTTTGTGGTGAGCTTTTCTGACATCTGATACAGCTGGAGGACCAGCTATTCAAGTATGGATTGCCAGAATGCTATTGATCTGAAAAGAATGGTTTGTATGGCTTTATGACCACATCCGCCCCATACATTTAAAGCACTAATATGCCCCTTTAAAAAATTTCAGAGTGGTTTAACCATCAGTTCTTCTCCCAGGGGAACTCTGAGGATTGCAGCTCTCTGAATGGAATTGGAGTTCTCATAACAACTCTCAGCACCCTTAACAAACTACACTTCCTGGGATTATTGGAGGGAAGACATGGCTGTTCAAAGTGGTGCAATGCTGCTTTAAATGTATGGTGAAGATGGGGCCTTAAATGCATTTTAAATCCGTGTGCCACATGAGCGAATCCAACACCACAGACATGCTGATGTGCAGTTTGAACTCAAGTAAGCATCATGATTCAGAGCTCATTTTGGCATTTGGGATGTGCAGATGTGGCTTGGGTTTATGGTGCTTTTTCCTGCTGTGCTTTTTCCTTTTTTTTCTTTTTTTGGTCCAGTGGCTCAGGAAGTTGCCTGGGGCTTGTAAGCTGTGGGATCAAATTCCTCTTTAGCCTTTCTTATCTGGGCAGCCTCCAGCAATTCACTGTCTCTCGGCTGCAGCTTCACGTCTGTGAAAAATGAAAAGTCATAACGTTGCCTGTTTCCCACAGTTGGTGTGAGGATAATGGAGGAACATCAAGGTAGCAGAGTGCTTTTTACTTGGAAAGTGCTACTCACACAACATTTAATTTAAGGGACCTATATAAAATATAGGAATAAACCCTAGAAAATGTGGAAGAATGAAGCTCAGTGCGTCTGAGCACGTACAAAGTGTTTTTCCTTCACCAGCAAGGAATCACAGCCCACCTTTATACAAACTAGAAGAAGCAAGTATTCTGCTGTTTAGAACTCCTTTTAAAGACACACTGTTGGTCTTTTTAACGTTGTATTGTTGCCTTTTAAATGGACATAACTGCTGCCATTCTTATTCACTATAATGGATTTATTTCTCTTAATTTGCTTTGTGTTGTTCTGTTTTATTTTGACCTATTAAGGTAAACCGCTTTGACTTTCTCAGCATAAAAAAGTCAAATATGCAATAAACCAAATGAAAACTGAATTAAATATTGTCAAATATGCCTAGAAACCAAGGATGCCACTGTGTCTCTGCCTGCATCCTTCTTTAATTTTATTATGGCATCTTTTCCCCCATTGGTCAGGGTCAAAGCAAACAGCACAGAACACCTTCTGCTACTCAGGACTTCCATCCTGCTTGCTGCAGGAAACAAGGAGTCCCATTCCATAAAGTTCCTCTGAGGAATTAGACTAGGAACATAGGCCTCATACCAAGTCATACTATTGGTCCCTCTGGGCCTGTTACTGGCACTGGCTGGTAGTGGCTCTCCAGGGTTTCAGGCCAGAGTTCTTCAAGCAGCAGACAGGGGTGGTAGTGCGTCCCTGACTTCTGGCCAGTTGCATTGCTGCTGCATGCTGGGAGGGAGGGAGGGACAAGGTCAGCATGGTGTAAACACACTGGCAGGAACACCTGATAGGCCCTGCTGGTGTGTTTGCACCATGCTGCCATTACCTTTCTCCTCCCACTCTACATCCCAGTAAGCAGCAGTGATGCAACTGACCAGAGGTCAGGTGTATGGCAGCATCCCACCACATGGTGTTGTATTGAGACCTCCTCTGCTCTACCCTCTTGGTCCAAAGCTAAGGTATGGGGAAATAGCAGAATTCCAGCATGTTACAGTTCGTGATGAATCCAAATGCCATCCAAACACAGTTTGCAAGACACATCCAAATAGACTTGCAGTACTTGCCTTCACACAAAGCAGGTATTACAACCCTAAAAGTTCTTCTCTGGCTTGGATTTAAATCTGAGCCAGAGAGGAACTTAAGCCCTCCTTCCAACTCTGCCTTCTATCCAGCCAGTCACCTCTTGTCTCCAAACCCTCTCCCACCCTTTACCTTTATTTGCTTCCCCAGATTTTCCTTACATCACTCTTTAATACATGGATCATTGCTTTGGCTACATACCGTAATCAGTGGGTGGCAGATCACATCGATTCCCCAGCACCACTGAGCCATTTCCATGATGTGTTGGATGCTCACTGAGATTACACTCTGCTACACAGGGACATAGAAAGCTGCCTGATACTGAGTCAGAACATTGGTCCATCTAGCTCAGTGCTATATACACTGACTGGTGGTAGTTGTCCAGAATTTCAGGCAAGATTCTCTCCCAGCCGTCCCTGGAGATGATGGGGCTTGAACCTGGGACTTTCTTCAGTTAAGTAGATGCTCTGCAACTGAGCTATAGCCCTCCACAAAATATTGTTTTCACAGGGTGTAAAGCTTGGCTAGGTTGATGTTGCATGTCCACCTCTCCGTGTGCTGAATCACAGCCATTGTGCACTGAAGCAACATTATAGTTGCATGAGGACAGAGCTGATAAGAAAACATCACCCATGTTCAGATGCATGCTCAGAATGGGTGTGAATGCTGAAGCCCTTGTCCTCTTTTCTTGCTAGACAACATTCGGAAGCAAATCAGGCAGTGTTTGTTTCTTTTCTTGGTGTGAGAAACCAGAGCACTCTCTCTAGCTCCTAGGTTTTCATTCTCTGGTTTGAATACACATCAAACTACCAGTGAAGAAAGATCAACACATCCTCCCAGGTCTAATTAATAAGCATATGCAGATTGCAGTGACTCAGTTCAACCCACAGGAACTAAAATGTGTCCAGCTTCTCTTTTATGTTGCTTTGGTTTGATCCACCTCCACATTCCAAGAACATATTTCACACAAGCTATTTTCAGCATCACAAGGTAACAAGACAAATATCAGCCAACGGTTGCCATTTAAACAGACAGTTTTAAGATTTCTTGGATGTGTGGTGGGGGTAGGGGGAGCTCAGTCTCAGCATTAAACTTAAAATTTAATGTCCTTTAAATGACTTATCCTGGCTGAAGGAGTCGTTTGGCACTTTCTTTAAAAATAGCTTCTAACTAGGGCTGAACAAGAGACATGGGTGGCACTGTGGTCTAAACCACTGAGCCTAGGGCTTGCCGATCGGAAGGTCGGCGGTTCAAATCCCCATGATGGGGTGACCTCCCGTTGCTCGGTCCCTGCTCCTGCCAACCTAGCAGTTCTAAAGCACGTCAAGTGCACGCAGATAAATAGGTACCACTGCAGCAGGAAAGTAAACGGTGTTTCTGTGCGCTGCTCTGATTTCACCAGTCATAAGCATGCTGGCCACACGACCCAGAAAAACTGTGTGCGGACAAACGTCGGCTCCCTCGGCCAGTAAAGCAAGATGAGCGCCACAACCCCAGAGTCCTTTACCTTTACCTTTTTAGGGCTGAACAAAGCCCTCAGTCACACATTCATCAGAATTTTCTTCTAAAGGGCAGGGAGAAATTCAGGGCCGTCCATGAGACAAGAGGACGTGGCAAGGAATATTCAGGAATTTCAACTGGGAAGCTTATTGTACTTACGCAACGTAGTGCAAGGCGGTCTGAGAGTTGTTAGTTTTTAAGCGAAATCAGGCCACTTAGCTGAGCTCTCACTGACAACATGGTTTTGCATGGTTTGTGCATTGTGAACGGGGCTGCTAATGCCCCTGATAAGGGGTCATGTGTTGATGCAGCCACCATACCCAAGACATTACAGTATACAATGGCAGCTCCCCTACGAGGGTGAATCACAGCACTGTGGAGGTGGGGCAGTTTTTATTGGGACAGCAGCATGGAGGGAAAGGACTGGCTCCCCACCCCCCGCCACACCTCATGTGCCATGGTCCTGATTTCTGGGCCCAGACACGGCTGCTCCTTTTGATTGTGAACTGCATTATACATTCCGGGAATCAACTCACTTGGCCCGCAAACATCGTGACAGCAGCTTCCATGTGGTCCAGGAAACTTTGGCAATACATATAGCAGAGGTGTGGATCCCCTGGGCCCTCCAGAAGTTGCTGGACTTCAACCCCAATCAGCATGGCCAATGGTTAGGGGTGATGGGCACCATAGTGTAGTATAGTCTGGATGTTCACACTTGGCTAACCTTGAACTCTAGGAAGCTACAATTTTGCACTTCCACTGTATGGTGAATGCAGACTTGTAAAACCTGACTTGGCTATCATTCAGTTGCCAATTTCTTCAACTTTCTCCTTCTCTCTCCTCAGTCCTACTCTCCTTGCCCCCTCTACCCATTTCATACGTGGAGATCGGCATCACAAAATTCAGAGAAGTATGAGTTTTGAAGGGGTGGAGTAAATCTTTGAATGATCACTCATTTTATCTTATTTTCAAATCCTGCATGTAGGGAAAAAATGTGTTACAGAGAAGGTGAGCCTGAAGACTTATTTTTTTCAGTGGTGTGGGGGGGAGGGAAGGAGGGAGGGGGAGTTTATTACAACTTTATTCTGCTGATAGCATAAAGTGGCTCTACGATGTACCTAATTGCAATCTAATTCTAATGTGTGAACATCTGCAGAGTGCTCGGAAGTGGTGCCTGCCGCCTTTCCTGTGCATGCAATTGGGTTATGTCTGGAAATGGTCCACTTGGGGCTTAGGAAGCTTCCATAAAGCACTTAACACTGTCACTTGTCAGCACAGAAAGACACAAAGAGAGATAAGGTTGTGTTAGAGTGGAGAGACTGGGTTCAGATCCAAGGAAAAGGTTTTGGCTGCTAGTCAAGTCTCTTCTACTACTCTTTGAAGGATAAAGATGATGATGATACTGTAATAATTGTAATATGCTGTGTATATCTAAAAGGGAAACATTAACCATTTACCTACTATATTTATTGGATCGTGTTGCAGCAGATCCATCATCACAGTAAGAAAATACAGAAACATTCCTAGAGCACTTTCCCCCCCAGGACCTCTCCAGACATCCTTTTTGTGGCGCATTCATGACAATTTGTGTACAGTTATACCTCGGGTTGAATGTGCTTCGGGTTGAGCGCGTTCGAGTTGTGCTCCGCGGCAACCCGGAAGTAATGGAGTGCGTCACTTCCGGGTTTTGCTGCTTGCGCATGCACAGACACTCAAAATGACGTCACCTGCATGCGTAGAAGTGGCGAAAAGCGACGCACGCATGCGCAGATGAGCCGTCACTAGTTACGTTTGTTTCTGGATGTGAACGGGGCTCCAGAATGGATCCCGTTCATATCCAGAGGTACCACTGTACATGACTCTATCGAGACAGTCATACATGACCCCGCTTCCATACTGTTTGCAACTACAGCAGTTTTGGGATGCTCACACTCCTTACCTTTCAGTCAGTGCATGTCCCATAACTACCTTCTGAAATCCTGTAACTTTGCATGCCACAAATATTCTGGCAAATTTTCTGTCCCACTTTTGTTGTGCTGTAGCCCCTCTGGAAAGCAAGCATGTAACAGCAGTGAGCAAGCCTTGCAAAGCAATTAGATACATCTAAGGTCACTTTAAATAAAATTGCAAAGCTTAAAAAACAACAACACATTCTCTCTCTCTCTCTCTCCCCTCCACCCCCTCCCCAGAAAAAGAAAGGTGTTAAAGTTCAACTTCTCCATGACACAGGTAGTCTAAAAACAATTCCAATGCAGGTGCAGACAGGGCAAAGTCACAACTTTTAAAAGGCTTGTTGAAAGAGAAAGGTCTTCAATAGGTGCTTCCAGAAACATTTGGCTGCTTACTGTTGAAGCCAGGAAGCTTCCCTAGATGGGCCATTAACCTGATCCAATAGGACTCTTCTTTCATTCTTATATGCATTTTGCTCTTAAATTCTGCCAGTTCATGTGGCCAGTTCATGTGGCCTCCAGAGATTAGTAAGCTCGTCTTGAGATGGTGCAGGAACAAATATCAGATGCAGTGGGGATTTTTTTATCTAGAATGCACTTTAGCCACTATCACAACCTGGTATTTCAACAGTGAATCTAGAAACACATTGGGTGTCCAGGAGGAAGAAATGAATGACAACTGCCTCAAATCCTCACCATCAATGAGTCTGTTGTTCATCCAGTGGCGTAGCGTGGGTTGTCAGCACCCGGGGCAAGGCAAATAATTTGCGCCCCCTAACCCTACCCCTAACCCTAACCCCCAGATGTTGCGCCCGGTGCGGCCGGCCCCCCACGCTATGCCACTGTGTTCATCATTACCTTAAGGGCCTCCTGGTCCCTTATATACCAATCACCAAGTTTCTCAGGAGAGTTTCTGTTAGTGGTCCCCCCATGGTAGTTCATATTCACCAAAAGCTGTAGATTCAGTATTGTGGACATGATTCTATGGAACTCTTGCCTGGCTGAGATCAGACAGGCCTTCTTCCTGTAGAAATTTGGGCACCTGACAAATACCTTTCTTTTTCCAACAGGCATTTTAGGCACGCTTTCTGTTTTTTATGGCTAATTTGACTTGCTTTGGTTCATTGTATCCTCTCAATAATCTTTATGTACACCACTTAGAAACTTCAGTATTTAAGTGGCATATGATTACCACAAATAAATAAATAAATAAAATTACTAGGTCTTGTGCGGGTTCAACTTCGCTTAGCTTGCCAGTGCTTGATCATGAACACTGGGCAGAACGACACATTACCAAACCCAAACACTACCCAGGATTCTGCATTCCAAAGGTAGGTTGGACACATGTCCCACTTTACAGAGGATTTTTGCCCTCTTATTTGAAGGTGTTTTCTACTTGAAGAGCTGTCTGGTCAAAGTCTGGTTGACAGATCATGAACCTTAAGAAGGGAGAGCAGGAGGTGCCTTGAAGTTGCCCATCAACAGCTACCACTAGGCAGTGGACTGAGCAGACACAGAGGTCACCTACTCACAGTCTTCCTTACTATGGGGAGATGTTTTGTGTTATCCAAATATGCACCCATACATCAAAATGATGTATATGCAAATTTGTGTCCTCTTTTTCATGTTGCATTTGTTCTTTGGGGTGATGCCGGCCCAACAGTGACTAGTTTCTGTGAGGCTTACAACAGGGCATGAGGACAACATCTCATCCCTGTTTGCGTATGTGTCCAGTCAAGTGTGGGAAATGTCAACACACTCTCTGCTTTAGCTTCACACTCGCACATGCATAAACAGCTATATACACTCGGTGGAACATCTTAGATCTGAGACTACTAAAAATCACTGGGAAGCAGAATCCAGCACATTGCTTGAAGTGTCTGTAGTATTATTAACCGTCCTTTTCAGCAGGTACGGGGGTGTTTTTCAAGACCAGTGACTCACCCCCTCCCCACTCACAATTTCTTTGTCATCCCAAATGATAGGTCCTACAAATGCCACTGCTAGCCTCCAAGCGCTAACATCTGCCGAGATGATGCTAGGCTTAACATTTCTAAATGCTCTGCCTGTGACACGTTTCCAGACAGCAGGTTAGGGACTTGTTAAAACTCAGGCAATGTTTGAGTTTTTCCCTTCTTTGCTAGGAAACCAGATGGTGCTAAATCCCTGTGGAGTACGTAGCATGATTTACTTCTCCTTCAATAACGTCTCTCTCTTTTTCTTTTTTCTTTTTTCCCTTTCGCTATTTGCATGGTGGGAGGGAGATGAAGCTGATATTATTTCTTTCATCTTCATGGTGTGGAAGGGGGTCACATAAAACACAAATGTGGTAGGACCTCTGCCCTCAGAGTTTCTGGTTGTTGGTTTTTTAAAAAACAGCTTCTATGATAGAAGGTTGGGACGCGGGTGGCGCTGTGGGTTAAACCACAGAGCCTAGAAGGTTGGCGGTTCGAATCCCCGCAACAGGGTGAGCTCCCTAGCAGTTCGAAAGCAAGTCAAAGTGCAAGTAGATAAATAGGTACCAGTCTGGCGGGAAGGTAAACGGTGTTTCCATGTGCTGCTCTGGTTCGCCAGAAGTGGCTTAGTCATGCTGGCCACATGACCCGGAAGCTGTACACCGGCTCCCTCGGCCAATAAAGTGAGATGAGCGCCACAACCCCAGAGTCGGTCACGACTGGACCTACTGGTCAGGGACTGGTCAGGGGTCCTTTACCTATTATAGAAGGTTATGCTTTAAAGGTAAAGTCAGCAACCTGTAGCCTAAAGGCTGCATGTGGCTCTTAGCCTAACTTGATGTGGGTGGCATGGAGAAGGGACAGTGGGTGGGAACGAATGGAAGGGAGAGAGAAGAAGAAAGAGAAAAAGCAGGGAGAGATAGGTCTGGCTAATGTAGAGACAAGGGCTTCCACATCACCTCTTCCTGCTCCCACCTTTCCTGCTCCACTGTCTCCCAGGATCAGGAGAGAGTTGAAGCAGGAGGGGCAGGAACAGGTTATATGCAGGCAGACGGGATGCGGCTGGCGCTGTGGTCTAAACCACTGAGCCACTTGGGCTTGCCAATCAAAAGGTCGGCAGTTTGAATCCCCGTGGCAGGGTGAGCTCCCATTGCTCTACCCCAGCTCCTGCCAACCTAGCAGTTCGAAAGCATGCCAGTGCAAGTAGATAAATAGGTACTGCTGTGGTAGGAAGGTAAACTGTGTTTCTGTGCGTTCTGGTTTCCGTCACAGTGTTCCGTTGCACCAGAAGCAGTTTAGTCCTGCTGGCCACATGACCTGAAAAGCTATCTGTGGACAAACGCCGACTCCCTTGGCCTAAAAGCGAGATGAGCGCCACCACCCCATAGTCGCCTTTGACTGGACCTAACTGTCCAAGGTTCCTTTACCTTTTACCTTACATGTAGGCGGAGTCTGTCACCTGCTTGCACACAGCTTGGGTGAGGAAGATACATAAGGTTTGGGTAGGGCCTCTCTGTTGTGGCAACTGCTTTATAAGGTGTACACCTAGGAGTAGCTGAGAGATATAGGATTGGTGTGCATGACTTTTCCTAACTTGTAAGTGCACTTTTGACAAAGAGTTAATTCCTCACTCAGGACATTCCTTGCCTGACAGCGCTGTCGCCTCCGGTGCATTCTTGCAAGCAGAAATATCTTCCATTCTCATCCTACGTTAGTTGGGTTTGCGGGGGGTACTATCCTATGACTTCATTAGTTAGAGTAGGTGTCAGGGACTCAGGAGCAGAGGCACAGGGGAGAGAGGAAATGGAGAGCGAAGGAGAAGAATCTGAGGGCAGCGTAGGGGAGTATGACAGTGGCACGAGAGATTCCATGAGCTTCTCCAGCGAATCAGAAGATTCCCAGAGGGGGGCGCCGAGGGCCAGGGCAAGGGGGGTCCCAGGGGAGATGCACCAGATGCAAGGGGCCAGCGGGGACTCCCAAAGCAGCAGCGAGAGATCAGGACCAGCTCCCCCACCAGAGCGTAGTGGGGGGGAAGAGTCCCATGTATCAGGGCCAGCGTCTCCTCCAGCAGGGAGAGAAGATGAGTCAGGACTGACCACGCCTCTATCGGAGAGTGAGGGAACGGAGGGGAAGTCAGGTCCAGCTAGCCTCCCCGAAGGGGGAAGCAGTGACAGGAGCAGTGTAACGGTCAGGAGGAAGGTTGCCGGCTGGGCACGCGCACCAAGTTCGAATGTACAGGCGCGCGGCACAGCAGGTAACCCGGATTGGGAACCAGGTCCTAAAGCCCGCCGGAGGCAGGGGGAAGACTCAGGGGACTCAGCGTCAGAAGAGTCTAGAAAGGGCAAGACCCCAGCGGACAGGCGGACCCAGAGGAGGAAAGAGCAAAGGAAGAGGTGGAGCAAGGCTAGAGTCTTAAACTGGTGTCTGGGGGGACGAGATTCAGACGGAGCTTCAGCGGTCTAGAGTTTGAGACGTAGAGCTGCGCGCCGCGGCTTTGAAATCGAAACTGAGCTTCAATAAAGACTTTTGTATATAACAACGAACTGGCGTTGGTCCTTTGTGAGCTGGGACCTCGGGCAGCTCTGACAGTAGGGTTTCTCAAACTTGGGTCCTCATCTGTTGTTGGACTGCAACTCCCATCATCCCTTGCTATCAGGACCAGTGGTCAGGGATGATGGGAGTTGTAGTCCAACAACAGCTGGAGACCCAGGTTAGAGACACACTGATAGCATAATTGTCAACTTCCACAAGTGAACATGAGAGTAAAATTTGGTCTAGTATCAGTTATGGGTTTATATTTCTTATGAATGCTTAAAAATAACACCACAGTACCCCCTGTGGCATTATGGAGAGTAATAAATTCAACTGCTGGATTATTTACAGCGGTTTGACTACAAAACAGCTGCTAGAAAGAAATGCTTAGGCAACAGCTATAATATTCCACTGAAATGCTATTGGCAAATGACTAGTGGTGCAGAAAGATATGATATGATGGGATGGAGAGGGGAATGGAGGGGAGGGGGCAAAGAGAGATTCATTTATTGGCATAAGATTGGCAGCATTATTAACTTAGCTTTTCTGAATGTTTCCTTTCTCTTCCTGAAGTTTCTCAAAGGGAAAATGCCATTATTCCTTATGAGAAAGTTTTTGCTCTTTTTTTCCTCAGAAAGAGATGCAGTTGTTTACTTGTATCTGTAATATATACAGTGCTTATCAATCTTCTAATGTTTGTTGCCTTTCAGAAAACCTGATATTTATATATTTTACAACGCTGTCGTTCAATCTTGTAGCTAAAATTGAGGACCATATCTTAGCATCTACATTTAAAGGAGAACTACATTTAAAGGAGAACTTGCAGCAACTATATTTGCTGCAATCCATGAGTTAGGCAATTTGTTGATTCTAATAGCTGCTGTTATAATTTGAAATAAGGGTTAGTCTTTGATTTTTCAGATACTATGTTATTTTGATTTTGGTCTGTGATTCTCCCTCTCCCCCCCTCTCATTACAATTTGCATTTTGCTAAGGGTTCAATATGTGATTAATATGTGTAGAAAATATTCACGGGTGTGTGAATCAGAAAGTGGTATAATTTTGTGTTGTGTGTTAGAAGTAAACCAATCACTCTTCTTTTTTGCCTTGTGCTTGAAAAGCAGAATTTCAGGTGGTGAAACTTTGCACATCACAACATTCCAATATCAGCAGAGGCTGTTCCTGTTGAGTATAGTATCTTAGACAACAGCCCAGTTAGAAAGGAAAAATTCAGTGTTCATTCAAAGTAACATTGCCGCTACATTCTGGCCTGGATAAACCATTGTGGAAAAACTGGCTCAACAGGGAGCTGAAGTTAAGCATTCCTTGGATCCTAAAATCAGAAAAGAGGCACCATTCTAACACCGGTGGGGAAATTCAGTTCAGTTCGCATTTAAAGGCAAACCTATTTAATTCTCATTTCCCAAAATAATACACTAACCAAAATGCAGCTGCCTTTCAGAATTCGCACTGAATTTTTCAAGGCAGTTCTTCAGCCAAGTAACATGTACAAAAACTCACATATCTGGGGAAAGTGTGTATAGGAACGCATATGCGTTAGTGAAAATAACGTACAGAAATGCATTGTGTTAGGCGGCTGGAAAACCTGTGCATATATGTTAGGAGAAACTTGCATTAAAATGCCGGTGCATTTTCCCGATGGCTTAAAATAATAATAATCCCAAACTGATGTAGAAATGAATGGAGGCAAATAATGTGTGGTCAGGGGAGCCCATCCTGCTTTTCCACCTGTCTCAAAATGGGAATTTGCCACTTCCTGCTTCACCACACCTGCCCCAACACATCTGCTGCCACCAAAACTCAACAAGAAGTGGGCATTCTAGCAGTGGCAGGTGTGGCACTGCCTCTTGTGCTTCCACCACCTGAGGCAGCTGCTTTACTCCACCTCAAATGTGTGCCAGCTCTGTCCCGAGGGCACTGAAGGCTCCTTGCCGCCATCTAGGCAGGGTTAGATGTGGGCTGCTATAAAGGATGGGGCAGATGAAGCCCACCAAACTTTCACCATCAATATCTTCCATCCCTTCCTTCATGTTGAATGAAGTATCTTCCATCCCTTCCTTATGTTGAATGATGCCCATAGCTTTGGGCAGGAAGCAGGAGATGGGGAGAAAGTTGTGGGGAGCTTGTGGGACAGGGAGAGACAGCGTTCCTTCCTTCAGCCTTGGGAAAAGGACCATCCTGTCTACCTCCCCTTTCATTATACTTCTAAGCAGAAAGCAGATTGCCATCTCTAATTAATTCCACTATCGACATCTACACTAAATTACTTTGAAGAAGTTATTGAATGGTGTTTCCAAGAATATGATCCGTATTGAAAGGATGATGGATCTACTGAACTCCAGAGATCCCGCTGGGAAGGGAAAGGGCCACTGGAATGTACTAGCTAAGACCCAGCCTCTCATTGATCTTCTTCCTTTAATGAGCGTTCCTTGGAGCACAGTTCTGACACAAACAGCATTCCTTTGTTGAAACTGGAGTCACAGCTGGACAGCTCCATTTGTGGCAGTGAATGTGCCTCATAGGTTCACCTTCCAAACTCTGTGGGCTCCAAACTCAACGTGAAATGCATGGTGTTGTGGTTAGAGGTTCAGATTAAAACCGAGGAGACACAGATCCAAGCCCTCACTCAGCCATGAAGCTTGTCTTGTAGGGCCAGTTTCACTCTCAGCCTGACCTTCCTCACAGGGTTGTTGTGAGAACAAAAAGGGGGAGGAGACAACATACACTGTCTTGAATGCCTTGGAGGAAAGGTGGGCTAGAAATATAATTAATTAAACAAATGATCAATTAAATGTGAGTTTTCTGGCTGGGCACTGCTGCCACTGGAATGTCAAGTAAATGGCACTTATGTTGTTCTGAGTGCATTTCTTTCCTTTTTTTTCCTGCAGTGATACTTTTAATTTTATATTTATTTTATTTGATCTTTTCAAGCAGCCCTCTGCAGTCTTATTGGCATGGATGGAGATTAAAATCCTAACCTTCCCGCTGGCAGTTAGATAAGAGGTGCTGACATTCGAAAACAATAAAAACCTTTTCAGCTCTACAGCACTTCAAAAAGCCTTCTGTATATGATGGAAAAGCTTTAAAAGGACAGGAAGAGAGAGAGAAAGAGAGAGATTCAAATATGTGCTGAAACAGTTCAATGCATGTGTGTTCCCTACCCCCACATAAACCCTTCATTTTTCAGCCACTGCAGTAGCACAAACTTTGCAACATTTTGGAGCCACCCTAATAAATGTGTATATTATTTCCATGTATTTGGTGTGTGAACTCTATATTAACAGAGCTGGGTGAGTGAGCTGGTGATTGATATGTAATGTAATAAAGGAGTAAATTGCTGCTGGCAGCCATTGTTTCTAACCTGGCCTTTCCTAATGCCTTCCCATGGCCGAGTAAGCCAAAGGGAATCTAGGAAATCGTTTTGGCTCAGCTTCAGTGTCTGGGTTAGAAAATGACATTGCCCTGAGCAAGAATGGGAAGTGTGTCTCGTACCGGAGGGTAGTGAAATGGCTTAATTGAGTCACAAATACCATCTGTGTCTTGATGTTCAAGTAACTGCTTTGACACTTCCCATATAAACAGGTAGCTGGAACTGAAACCTGAATGTGTCAGGGTCTGGACTGAGAAGGAATGGTGGGGGGCACCACCCCCTTCCCCTGAACCGTCCCGAGGGCAGGAGGACAGTATAGATTTAGAACAGTGGTTTACAGAGGGGCATAGTCCAGAGGGGGGAAGCTGGGAAATACTGGGTGAGGAACAGCTAGAAGAAGAAACACCAGGAGACAGTTGACAGATTCAGTGTCCTTAGAAAGCATTCCTGACCCTCCTTCACCTATGACTAGACGGGCTGAGAAAGTGATAGAACAGAGAGCTCAGCAGCAACAAGCTCTGATTACCCGACGTAGGAGTGGTGTAGATTAATGGGGACGGCGAGGAGTGAACCTTTACTGGGAGCAATGTCATATTTTTTAGGGAGATACCCATTCCTTTGTCTCTCACTGTGATTATTTAAGAAACTAATGGGTAAGAGGCTCTTTCCTTTGATCTGCTTCTTTACTGCCACTGGGGGAGGGATGCTATTCCCCGACGTCTGACAGAAAGTTGAGAATGAAGGCATTGTTCTCTGTTTGCTTAAAAAATATACAGTGGTACCTCAGGTTACAGATGCTTCAGGATACAGACACTTCAGGTTACAGACACTTTAGGTTACAGACTCCGCTAACCCAGAAATAGTACCTCGGGTTAAGAACTTTGCTTTAGGATGAGAACAGAAATCGCGCAGTGGCGGTGTGGTGGCAGCGGGAGGCCCCATTAGCTAAAGTGGTGCTTCAGGTTAAGAACAGTTTCAGGTTAAGAACGGACCTCCGGAACAAATTAAGTTCTTAACCCGAGGTACCACTGTATATTAAAGAGCACACTGGAAATAGTAAATATTCTACATTGATAATCCTGCAGAAAATGTCATTTGCAATGGGTGACTCAAGTGATTAATAAGTTGAGCCATTGCAGAAGGTCTTTGGTTCAACCTCTGGCATCTCCCAAGCTGAACTGGGAATGACTTCTGATTGAAACCCTGAAGAGCCACTGCTAGTCAGTGTATACAATACTGAGCTAGAAGGATCCATTTGGATTGGGAATCTAGCAGCTTCCAGTGTTCATAGGTGCCTAATTCATTGGTTGTGCTCCCTAAATCCACCTCTGGTAGCTGGCAAGTGCTGGCTTGCTTCAAGCCCATGGTAGCTGATTCATTTGAATTAACTGCACATTTTGGGCCTGTGGCTGCTTTCAGAGGTAATGTGTTCATACATCCTAGGGCATTCGTCTCTTTTTCAGAAGAGCAGTTCTGATCACTTCTTCTCCATTAGGGAGCCACACTATTTATTCTCTGTCCCTCTTTTGTCCTTTTAAAAAAATAATGGGGTGGGGGGTAGGGAAGCAGCTACAGCCCTTTAATGGCAATTTATATAAGATGTGATGAAGCATTAAGTGCTAAAGTTAGAGCAAATTTGTAAGCGGGTTGTTCAATGGGGAAGGAAGCATGAATGATCATGCAAGAATCTGGGACAAAGGATCAGGGACATTAGATTCTGCTTGTTTGGCTTCAGCCAGCAGTAGGTGGTTTCACGGCAGCAGAGCAAGTAATTGGTTTCCCTGGCTGAACTCTCCATAATGTATAATGTGCATAATGTATGCATTGTGCATTTTTGTTAAGGAGTGGAGTTTTCTTCCCATACAGAATTAAATCAGTAGTGGCTTGGGGATCTGGCAGCAGGGATGGCAAAATTCTCGCTATTTGTGGCCAAAACGGGTACGTCGCATGGCTGTGAGGTTGCCAGGTTAGGGCTGAGAGCCAATTCACACAAACAATTTGGCAAACTGAAAATCTGAGTTGTGTGTGTAATGTTGCAAAACTGTGTGCATCCTACCATTAGCCAGCTCTTCCAACTGCAGACATAGAGTTGGTAATTTGAATGAATGAGATGACAGCATCCTAACCCTTATGGTTCCAAATCGCCTTTGCAAACCTTGCTACCAGTGAAATCACAAAGTTGGCCCAAGAAATGTACAGGGACATCAGATGCTCGGAAGTGGGATATTTTCTCATAATTCTAGAAGCGTATAAATTGCAACTCTAATCTTTATAAATTGCTGTGGGCGTAGCAACCTCCTTCAGTGCCCCCTCCAAAGAGGATGCAGCTTACAAAAGAAATGTCTACTATACTAAAAGTTCCTGGATTCCCCTTAATAAAAACATCTGGGTCTGGTAGCATATTCCAAACAATGCCCTGGAGCACTTCGTCAACCAGGTGTCATGCTGGCTGCAGCTGATGGGAGTTTTCGTCTTAAACAGCTGGAGGGCACCAGCTTGACAAACGTTGTCCTTGAGCAGCACTAAGGGCCAGACTGCACATTATTCTTAAATCATAGCATGTAGCAATCTCTCCTCTTACAAATTACAGGCGTGCAGCATGGAAGATACCTACTGAGAATGCAGCACACAGAAAGAGGGGGGTATTTCTCCCCAGTGTGATCAGACCTTAAATATCCCACCCCCCTTGCACAGCTGGAACACTTTGGGGAGGAACCTCCCATTGGCACCAGTGGGAATACTCCAAGTAGCTGCAGTGGGAGGGAAAATTTTAGTTCCAGTAATGCTGAGGGGGAGGCGAGATGAACTTATTCTCCCCTTATTGTAGACTCTCCTTCCTTGGAGGTCTTTAAGCAGAGATTGGATGGCCATCTGCCTTGGATGCTTTAGCTGAGATTCCTGCATTGCAGGGGTTGGACTAGATGACCCTTGGCTCCCTCCCAACTCTATGATTCTATGATTTCCCTGTGTGCTATATTCCTAGTAAAGGTCATCCCCTCCCCAAAACACACCCACCCATGCCAATAATGAATAAAATAAAAAGGGAGAGATAGCTACATGCTACATATTAAGAGCTACATGTAACAGGTAAAGGGACCCCTGACCATTAGGTCCAGTGGTGGCCGACTCTGGGGTTGTGGCGCTCATCTCGCTTTATTGGCCAAGGGAGCCGGCGTACAGCTTTTGGGTCATGTGACCAGCATGACTAAGCCGCTTCTGGCGAACCAGAGCAGCACATGGAAATGCCATTTACCTTCCCACCGGAGCGGTACCTATTTATCTACTTGCACTTTGACATGCTTTCAAACTGCTAGGTTGGCAGGAGCAGGGGCAAAGCAACGGGAGCTCACCCCATCACAGGGATTTGAACCGCCGACCTTCTGATTGGCAAGCCCTAGGTTCTGTGGTTTAGACTACAGCGCCACCCGCGCTACATGTACTTTAGCCCTAATTCAAGTCATTATAGGAAATTCAGATGGTGACTCCCAACTTCTGGGTGGTGATTCAGCATGCTGCTCACTGTTGCCACCACTGTTGCCAGGACTGAGCAAGGTAGCAGTGGGGGAACCAGGTCTGTTATGAACAAATGCAAACAAACTATTATCCCATATGGGGAAAATTAAATTGTAGCATAGCCAAAGCTGCTGTGTGGAGGTTGAATGGAAGAAAGGAAAGCGACAGATAACCGCTGAGTAGAAGCTACTCTTGCATTAAAAAAAATCAGGACAAACAAGGGTGTATTGGCTTTAAATTCAAGGTTAACAAGGTTCTAGTCCTTAAAGACTTCTGTCTGCATGGAAGTCTAGAGAATCATTGTCAAGGTACCCTGAAAAGCATGTGTACTGTAACCATAATTTGTGTTTTCCATTGGGTTTTCAAGCGATCAATTATAAGGCACTCCTAAGGTTAATCTCGTATTGTCCTCTGGCCAGCAGCAATTACTGCTCTGTCCTCATGTTTTCCAGAAACAAAACAGTAACAGAAATGCTTGCTAGATTTGCAGTTGTGGGGTGGGGGGAGGTGAGCACACACACACACATACATTCACCCATTCTTTTCATCTCACCTTCAGGCCATTTCGCCTTATCTACACAAAGCATCCCAGTTGTTATAGCAACCATTTAAATATCTACAGTCCTCCCCCCCCCCTTTCTTTTCATGCATGCACGCACAGATCCAACCCTTTTTTTTTTATTTAACTGTGCCATTGCAGGACCCAAAGCAGGACAATGCTATCATACCACAGCTCAATCAAAACCCAACATCCTCTGGGATGCACAAGTCTGGAATGGGTGTTTCTTTGGCTGCCCCACCTGACCTGAGGCTGAGCCAGCCGTAACTCATTCAATCTGGCAGAGTCAGGGCTTGGACAGGAGATCTTAAGCCAGTGGAATTTGTGCCACTGTAAGTCTGGGGGCATGGTGTGGTGAGATGGGACAAGAAGAGACTTATACCTCTTTCAAACCTCTATCTGCTCAGTCGTGTGAGCTCGAAACTCAGTGGAACTTACGTGGGGGGGCGGGCAGGGAAGGTGGTATAACTAGCCTTGCTCCGAAGCAGAGTTTGGAATAAGGATAACTTACACTGCCTTAAGGGACGCGGGTGGCACTGTGGGTTAAACCACAGAGCCTAGGACTTGCTGATCAGAAGGTTGGCAGTTTGAATCCAACCCTTTATCTTTACCTTTTACAATTGATGGAATTTAAACAATTGGTGTGCTTTGCAAGTCTCCTTGATAACTGGGCTGGTTGTTTTTATTTTATGGGTCAAGGAGCAGAGTCAACACCCAAGTAGTTCGAGTGCATCTCCTCTGCAGAAGACTTTCTTGTCTCAGTAACATTTATTTAGGACATCCCTATTTTCATTGGAGAAACATTGGAGGGTATGGTAAAGGTAAAGGTAAAGGGACCCCTGACCATTAGGTCCAGTCGTGACCGACTCTGGGGTTGCGGCACTCATCTCGCTTTATTGGCAGAGGGAGCCGGCGTACAGCTTCCAGGTCATGTGGCCAGCATGACTAAGCCACTTCTGGCGAACCAGAGCAGCTCACGGAAACGCTGTTTACCTTCCCGCCAGAGTGGTACCTATTTATCTACTTGCACTTTGACGTGCTTTCGAACTGCTAGGTGGGCAGGAGCAGGGACCGAGCAACAGGAGCTCACCCCGTCGCGGGGATTCGAACCACCGACCTTCTGATCGGCAAGTCCTAGGCTCTGGAGGGTATGGAGTTATGTGATCCCCATCAAGGAGATAAGTAACTATACAACCTTTAGAAGGCATCTGAAGGCAGCCCTGTAAATGGAAGTTTTTTAATGTTTAATTATGTTTTTATTTATGTTGGAAGCCACTCAGAGTGGCTGGGGCAACCCAGTCAGATGGGCAGGGCAATAATAATAATAATAATAATAATAATAATAATAATAATAATAATAATAATAAAGCTTTGGGGGGAATTATAGGGACATAACTACCTAAATTGTATAGAAATGTATTTATATATGCTACTACAGCAACAAGAATGCTACTTGCCCAAAAGTGGAAAGAAGCAGAAGTCCCAGCAAAGGAAGAATGGATACAAAAACTTATGGAATATCCAGAAATGGTGAAACTTACTGGAAAAATAAGAAATCAAGATAACAAACTTTTTTTATAAAAGAATGGAAATGGTTTATTGAATATTTACAGATACATTGCAAAAAGATAAAAACATTAGCAGGATTATTGTAATAACCTGCAGTTTCATAAGAGTATATATTTAAATGAGCAGATTAAATGAATTTGGATATGCAGAAGATATTAAAAAATAAATTTAAGGAACCACAGAAGGAGGGGGAAGGAAGTCCAACTTTGAAATGTTAAATTTATTGTAAAACTAATGAAATGTATAAACTTGAAAAGTATAAATAAATAAATATACAGTAACATCCCTATTTTCATCAGAGAAATGTTGGAGGATGTGGGCTTGATTTTCATATTCTCAGGCCAGCCTCAGGGTAAACAAAGGAGTAGGAAGGTGTATCTATGTAGAGAGAAAGGAATTGTCCTCCCTGTGCAAGGTTTGCTGAGTGATCCACAGCAGGAGGTCGGCAGGAGTCTCTGCTATCAATAAAACATGAGCCCCAGCAGAGCCGTGATGAAATGGAAACGCAGATGAGAAGTGACAGAGCAAAGCACCAGCAGAAGCAGGGACTGCCTGAGCATCACAAGGGACTTCCTGTACTATCAGACAGTTCAAGATGCCTGGTCAGTGAAGAAGGCTAGTGGCTTTTGAAGCAGTGGTTTGTTTTAAGTGTTTCCTCCTTGCACCATAATATATGGTACGAATAAAGTGGGGAAGAGCTCTTACCTGAGTGACATTAGCTAATCTCTTACACTTAATGGCTTCTGTAAGGGGACAGTTCCTGGTGTGATGTCAGCTTCTGATGATACCCCCTCCCCTTTCTATTTCAGTAAGACCTAACGGGCTTAGCTCGTGGCAGAGGTGCCAGTGGGCAGCAGCCGGCAGCTATTATTTTTATTATTTTCTTATTAAATTTGTGTACTGCCCCCGTCCGTAGATCTCTGGGCATTTCACAGCATAAAAATACAGTCGTACCTCGGACGTCGAATGGAATCCATTCCAGAAGTCCGTCCGACTTACAAAACGTTCACAAACCAAGGAAGATCCTGCAGCCAATCAAAAACCATGTCGGACACTCACTTCCGGGTTTGCGGCATCGGGAGCCAAAATGTACAAGTGCCAAGGCATTCGGCTTCCAAGGTACGACGGTACAAGATAAAAAGACGAAACACATAATAAAAACAAGAACCAACTAAACCATTGACCATCTCCCCCCAAACGCATTTAAAAGGAGCATATGGCGTTCATCAAGAGACGCGGGTGGCGCTGTGGGTTAAACTACAGAGCCTAGGACTTGCTGATCAGAAGGTTGGCGGTTCGAATCCCCGCGACGGGGTGGGCTCCCGTTGCTCGGTCCCTGCGCCTGCCAACCTAGCAGTTCGAAAGCACGTCAAAGTGCAAGTAGATAAATAGGTACCACTCTGGCGGGAAGGTAAACGGCGTTTCCGTGTGCTGCTCTGGTTCACCAGAAGCGGCTTAGTCATGCTGGCCACATGTACGCCGGCTCCCTCAGCCAATAAAGCGAGATGAGCGCCGCAACCCCAGAGTCTGTCATGACTGGACCTAATGGTCAGGGGTCCCTTTACCTTTTATGGTGTTAATCAGCCAAAGGCCTGGTTAAAGAGGAATGTTTTTGCCTGGTGCCTAAAGGTGTATAATGAAGGCACCGGCCGAACCTCCCTGGGGAGAGCATTCCACGAATGGGGAGCAACTGCAGAAAGGCCTATTCTCATGTTGCCACCTTCCAGAAGGCAGACCCTCCAGGTATCCCTATTTTCCAGGGACAGCCCCAGATTTACAGAAGCCATCCCAGTTTTGGATTTGATCCCAGAATGTCCCACTTTTCCTTAGGACGTCACTATTTTCATCGGAGAAATGTTGGAGAATATGGAGTTATGCGACCACTGACTCAAGTAAATTACAAGCTTTGGAAGACGTCTGAAGGCAGCCCTGTATAGGGATTATTTTCTTAATGTTGAATGTTCTAATGTGTTTTTATATATGTTGGAAGCTGCCCAGAGTGGCTGGGGCAACCCAGTCAGATGGGAGGGATATAAATAATAAAATTATTATTATTATGCAAGAGGATGTCCCTGCTTTCATTGGAAAATAGGGAAAATCCCAAGCAAAAGCAAGACATTCCAGGATCAAATCAGAAACTGTGATGGCTTCTATAAATCCGGGACTGCAAAATGCCACTGGAGACATTCCTATCAAATGAGTGAAGGGCCTTTGGCTCTCCAGATCATGTTGGACTCTGACTCCCATCAACCCAGCCAGCATGGCCAACAGGCAGGGATGATGGAAGCTGGATTCCCGACATCTCTAGACCTCCATCGCTGCTATAAAGAAGACCTTGCCTTCCAAGCAATCCAACAGCTCTGATTTATTTTTCCTGGCACTCCCAGCTGTTTTCACGAAGCTTATCAGCCTAAGTGAAGCCAGTGCATTATTATGATTGAATCAGAATAAATAAATTGGTTTATAAATGCATGCATTTTATATACTGTGCAATAAGCAAGGAAGTAAAGGAAGAGAAATGAAAAATGATGGTTCTGCTTGGTATCTTTTATACCAATGGCCTAAGATGGATAATCTTACTTTTGCAGCTAGAAGTTTTATTATCACTGTTTATTGGCCACTGGAATACTGTGCAGCTTACTGAATGTATTTAAGATCTTTCAGAAGGTTTTGCAGAATCTGGAATGCTCTGGGCATTCAGATTGCATGATGTTCTGAAGCCTGCTTAGTCTGCATACACAATATACATTCCACGTACATTGAAAGCACAGTTGTGAGAATTGCAGTTGGTTCAGGGTGCTGGGAACTATAGCTCTGAGAGGGATTAGTTCCCAGGATTTTGGAGGTGCAGACATGTGCTTTAAATGTGCCATAAATGTTTGGCATGTACACAGTGTGGTCACTGACATGCAAAAGGTCCCTGTTTGGCTCCAATGGTTTGAAACTTATTGCGTTTAATTTTAATATACAGCTTTTATTGTATTACGCATTTGTATTGTAAAACCACTCAGGTATTGTTTAAAGAAAGAGCAGCATTCATTTATTTTAAATTAATAAAACAATCAAAATCAGCAGGTGATTAATTCCAGAAAACAAGAGTAATTCCTTTCTCATGCCTCTTACAGCTGTTGAGGGATATGAATAGGAAGAAGTTTCTAACTGAAGAATTCTGATTATAAGTTATTCTTGAAAATACATTTCTGAGACATGTTAAGTTTGATCAGGTTGTAGGGACCGCTAAAAAAAGCTTCTGTTTAAATATATTTTGATTATTTTTCATCTGCATCTTCACCCAAAACAACAACAACATGCTTAAAATGTACGCAAGTGTCCGTTGTAGAATTAGTGGCAGAGCAAGGATGACAAGGAGATGAAGAGGAAATTCAGTACAGAAAGTTAATAAAGATTGGATAATGTTTAAAGAATACCTTAGAAACTATTGTGATAATGGTAAACTCCTGGCAGACCTAGAATGAATCTTGAAATACAAAGAATGTTTATAATAGAATTCTTCTGATAAGAAATGGGAAAGTAAAAAAAATAATGAACTGTGTATAGATTAACAAAATGTAAAACAGCACAATGAGAAGAATTGGAAGTTAGTGTCCAAGGTGTGTTTACGTTGTAATGTGGGTAGTGTGTATTGTCTGTATGAATGACATGAGCCACCGATTTATCAGTTTCTGTAATTTCCATCATTCCTAAAATCTCCAAATGAAACACTGACCTATAATCACTACATAAAGCAACAAAATATCAGGACAAGCATTTGTAAGGCATGGACACAGCCTTAAAAAACAAAAGCAATTTCAGTTATATGCAACAGAGGTGAGCTCCAAATTATAAAAATAATGACAAAATGGAAAGTATGTGATTAATTAGCCACATTATTAGGTCCATGGAAGACTCCTTCATGTTGGAACAAATGCTGCTTATTAGTTTCATAATTAAGGCAATTAATCTCTCGGTTTCAAAGCCTTCTAACTACACATTTTAAGACAGAGAGGTTGCTGTTTTGATGCAGAAAAGTTCCATATGGTGATTTCACACTCCAGGGGGACTTTAATTCCTATGGTATTCAGAGGTAGCCCTATACACAGTGGCGTAGCGTGGGGGGTGCAGGGGGGGCCGCACCGGGCGCAACATCTAGGGGTTAGGGTTAGGGGGCGCAAATCCACGGGTTAGGGGGCGCAAATCCATGGGTTAGGGGGCGCAAATTACTTGCCTTGCCCTGGGTGCTGACAACCCACACTACGCCACTGCCTATACATATTGGTGTAGAAAACAGTGAGAGGCAAGATTATGCCAAACACTGTAGGCAGTATCAATAATACTTTGGGCTTATTCTTTTTTTAACCTACTGCTTACATTTCTAGAGTTTTTCTGCGCCTGTGGAGCTTTGCGTAGCAGTTGTTTTTTTGAAGCTCAACAGGAACATAATACCTGTTCCCGCTGATCTGGCTAATTCCAGGTGGATCCCAGATAAGGGTTGACAACAGGTGTGTTATTAAGAGGTAGCCCAGGCCTGGATTTGCAGTAGACCCCAGCTCTCCTACCTTTTCCTCCTTTTTAAATTACTTTATTTATTAAATAAGGTTTGTTTTTTAAAAAATCTCTCTCTCTCTCTCTCTCTCTTTCTCTCTCTGGAAAGGCTAATAGAGAATGGCATTGATTAACCTCACTAGGGAGTCATTCCATTACCTCAAAGCTATTAAAGAAAAAGTCCTTTAATGCCGAAGTTCAACCCAAGACCACGCAGAGAGAAATTAAGGCATCTAAATTCTAAAGCTGCCTTTACATCTACCTATATTCTGCTTCAGGGCCATCTTAACCATAGGCATCAGGGGTGCCGGGCTCTCAGGGGCTCCAGACCAAAAGTCCGGGGACCGAGAGTTGGAGTCCGGGGACGAGCGAGTCAGCGAGGCGCTGAGATGGCTGGCCAGCTCCGCTCTCCTGCACGCCTGGGATTGGCACAGGACCATGGAGAGGCCCGCCCAGCACACGCTGCTTACACCACAAGGCGCCCAGCTCTGCTCAGCTGCCAATGCCACAGGCTGGTTTGTTGTGCTGGGCTCCTTATGTTTCCTGTTCTCTTTTCCTGAGCAGAGATAAGCATGGTGTCAGCTTCCCAAAAAAAGGCCAACAACTCTGGGCAACCTGGGGGGGGCACTGGGAGGATCTTTGCACCCCGGCGCCCCATATGCTTAAGACGGCCCTGCTCTGCTTCATTTGGAAGCTCTCTGCAAAGACGTTTCCTGCACGGATGCTTTTGTCCCAATCTCTTTGCGTCCTGTGGATGAGTGGCCCAGTCTGCTGCTGAACCTACCATTGCCATGGTCTTCTGCTTGGGTAGGCAATGTGGTACCCTTCAGATGTTGGGAGTCCAGCTCCCGTTGGCCCCCAGCCAGCATGGCCAATGATCAAAGCTGATCAGAGTCCACCGACATCTGGAAGGGAGCCCATTGGTTATCCCTTGTTACTGTGACTCGAATCATCGAATCAGTAGCCCACTTCAGGGGTTTCAGATAGGTTAAAGTAGACACGTGGAGAGGATAATGGAAATGAGCATCATCAGCTCCGTCACCATTTCTGTCACTGCCCAACTCGTGGAGCTCCACTTCCACACACATTTTTAGAAACCTGATTTTCAGCTGTGACTTGGGCAAATCCTGTTCCCAAGAACTCTGCTTGGTGGTCCCTTCTCTTGTCATCTTCAAGTGGACCCCAGAGTCTTTTTACAGAAAAGTTTGCTAAGGGCTTATTATTGTTGTCAGGGGCTCAGGAGCAGAAGCACAGGGAAGAGGGGAGATGGAGAGCGAAGGGGAAGAATCTGAGGGCAGCGTAGAAGAAGATGACAGTGGCCCGAGAGATTCCATGAGCCTCTCCAGCGAATCGGAAGATTCACAGAAGGGGGCGCCAGTGGCCAGGGCAAGGGGATTCCCAAGGGGGACACTCCAGGAGCAAGGGGCCAGCAGGGACTCCCAGAGTAGCAGTTGGAAATCAGGACCAGCTTCCCCACCAGAGCATAGTGGGGGGGAAGAGTCCCAGGTATCGAGGGCAGAGGATTCCACACCAGGGAGTGAAGATAAGTCAGGGCTGGCCACGCCTCCGTCGGAGAGCCAGACAACGGAGGGGAGGTCAGATCAGGGCAGTATCCCGGAAGAGGGAAGCAGTGACAGAAGCAGTGTGACGGTCAGGAGGAAGGTCACTGGGTTGGCGCGAGAGGCAAGTTCAAATGTACAGGAGCGCGGGACAGCAGAGAATGAGGATTGGGAACCGGGTCCTAAAGCCCGCCGGAGGCAGGGGGAGGAATCAGGGGACTCAGCGTCAGAAGAGTCCAGAAAGGGGAAAGCCTGGCGGGCAGGAGGACCCAGAGGAGGAGAGAACAACGGAAAAGGTGGAGCAGGGCTAGGATCTTAAACTGGTGTCAGAGGGGAGGAGATTCAGACGGGACTTCGCTGGTCTAGGGTTTAAGACGTAGGGCTGCGCGCTGCGGCTTTGGAATGGAAGTTGAACTTCAATAAAGACTTTTGTACATAACGATGATCAGGCGTTGGTCCTCTGTGAGCTGGGACCTAGGGGCAGCTCTGACAATTGTTGTTGTTGTTGTTGTTGTATTTATTATATTCTTTGTTCAAAGGTTTTGTAAATAAAGAGTATGCATGCGTACATTTTTATTGAAAGCCCCCTTGTGAAAGCTTAAAAGGCAGGGGAGAAATAAATAATATTAACCATATAAATCTGCCCTTGATCCAATCTACCACTCTTGAAAGGGAAGCTTTCATCTAAATTCTTATTCTGAAAGCACCTATAGCCATCCTATTGATTCCTTTTTATTTCACGAGGCAGAGTATGGTTTTAGAAACCATTTGTAGACTGGCTTTTAGGCACACTGGACCTGTCTGCTTTCTTTTGTGACATTTTGCTATGTACCCTTAGTACATAACTTCTTAGTGCTGGAAATATAAGCTCAAGCAAATCAAAGCAAGCACTGCTGATTCCCTGTACAAGCCAAAACACTTCTCAAAGAATCCCAAGGTGCACCTGTGTCTTGTATCCCTAAGAAGCCTGTGGCAGTTGTTTCATGTGTTATTAAAAGTGTAATCTATCTTGTATAGAAGTGTCTAGGTTTATACAAAAAGGAATTTTAGAATATGGAAATAATGGCGTTTCAGACCCATTGAAGCTATCTGCTATAGCAACTGGTTGCTTTGAATGCATTATAACATTCAGACATTCTAACAATATCTTTTATTTTGCAGCACACAGGTTACAAAGCGTTTGGGTGCTGCACACACTGGTATTTTAGGACTTCTTTACTCATAAAGGGTGGAATTCAATGTAGAGCTAGGCAGACTGTTCCATCAGTGCAGGAATTTCTGCTTGTCTGATGGAATGATCTCCCCATCTCCTCTGCTTGTGGTCTGTTCTGGCAGGTTCTCTTGGTCCTCCAGAGTGGGGTCTGAAGGATGGAGAGAAGGGGAAAGCCCTATTTCAGTAGCAAGGATCCTTACACTGGCTTCTGCTAACAGAACAGTGTAGTTAAATCCAGCCCTGTGTTTTCTAAGTGTACACCTAAGCTGGGGTTGTTGTTTTTTAAGTGCCTAAAAATATTAAGTTTGAATGTGAGAAGAAGATCTTTGAAAATTCATGGATCAAACAGTTATGCTCGAATTATCAAATGTGTATTTCACCTTTCATCCAAGGAGCTCGAGGCAAGATGCAAAACCAGGTTTGTTGCAGTGTAATGTGTGAATTAGGGACGCAGGTGGCGCTGTGGGTTAAAGCCTCAGCACCTAGGGCTTGCCGATCGAAAGGTCGGCGGTTCGAATCCCTGCGGCGGGGTGCGCTCCCGCTGCTCGGTCCCAGGGCCTGCCAACCTAGCAGTTCGAAAGCACCTCCGGGTGCAAGTAGATAAATAGGGACCGCTTACCAGCGGGAAGGTAAACGGCGTTTCCGTGTGCGGCTCTGGCTCTGGCTCTGGCTCTGGCTCTGGCCAGAGCAGCGATGTCACGCTGGCCACGTGACCCGGAAGTGTCTCCGGACAGCGCTGGCCCTCGGCCTCTTAAGTGAGATGGGCGCACAACCCCAGAGTCTGTCAAGACTGGCCCGTACGGGCAAGGGTACCTTTACCTTTACCTAATGTGTGAATTATGTCCAAAAATAGCCTCGCAGTGGTGCTATGGAGAATTCTCTTGGTGAGCAACCTTTAACATGCAGCTCCATTATTGTGACTTCTTCAGAGCGGCTTGATGCTCATGAGGGGCAAAGCAAGGATTTGAACCTCAGTCTTCCTTGTCTAAACCCAAGAGCCATACTCTAGCATAGATCTGAGTGTGGTTAGCTCTGCATTTGATTGTGGTCATGACCTGCTGGTTGCCAAGCAACCGTGCAAGAAGAAAAGCCCTCTGGATTTCTTATAGATTCACATCTTTGATAATCACTATATTTCATTGCATGCGGCTTTTAAATAGGAGAGCAATGACTGTGCACACACCATGCATTTAAAAACACAAACCCCCCAAGAAGCATGGGAATTGTAACTTGTTAAGAGTGCTGTAAACTGTAGTTCACTGAGGGGCAAAACAATCTGAGTGATTCCAGACAGGAAGGAAACCTGGCATTTTCTTTTAGCACTCCCCCTGATTTAGCCTTTGTAGCAGGACATTATCACACCCTCATCGATACACATGGCTGGGTTCTTTTTCCTCAGGGCATAATAATACTTTTGTATTTGACGTTGTTGTTTTGTGTATATATATATATATATATATATATATATATATATATATATATACACACAGTGGTACCTCGGGTTAAGTACTTAATTTGTTCCGGAGGTCCGTTCTTAACCTGAAACTGTTCTTAACCTGAAGCACCACTTTAGCTAATGGGGCATCCCACTGCCGCGGGATTTCTGTTCTCATCCTGAAGCAAAGTTCTTAACCAGAGGTACTATTTCTTGGTTAGCGGAAACCTGAAGCGTATGTAACCTGAAACGTATGTAACCTGAAGCATATGTAACCCGAGGTACTGGTGTATATAAAAGGAAGCTGTCCATGGTGGCAAAGGTGAGATTGGGTGATAATTTAAACCAGGCATGGCCAAACTCGGCCCTCCCGATGTTTTGGGACTACAATTCCCATCACCCCTGACCACTGGTCCTGTTAGCTAGGGATGATGGGAGTTGTAGTCCCAAAACATCTAGAGGGCCAAGTTTGGCCATGCCTGGTTTAAATGATCAGAGCTGTGTCAAAGGGGAAGGGGAGGGATGTTAAGAAGGCATCCAAAAGTGTGTCATGATTTCGTGGATAGTTCCTCAGGAAATGCAAGTGCTGGAGCTGGAGGGGTGTGTGTTTGTAAGAACAATCTATTTAAAATGCAGATGAGCTACATGTTGAGAAAATAACAGAGAATACCAAGTTCTCCCATGCTTGAGTATTGCAGTGGCACAATGGGTACCTAGAGACTTATGAAAGTGCTGCCTTTGTTGTTGCTGTTGCTTAGCCGTTTAGTCATGTCCGACTCTTCGTGACCCCATGGACCAGAGCACGCCAGGCACTCCTGTCTTCTACTGCCTCCCGCAGTTTGGTCAAACTCATGCTGGTAGCTTCAAGATCACTGTCCAACCACCTCATCCTCTGTCGTCCCCTTCTCCTTGTGCCCTCCATCTTTCCCAACATCAGGGTCTTTTCCAGGGAGTCTTCTCTTCTCATGAGGTGGCCAAAGTATTGGAGCCTCAGCTTCAGGATCTGTCCTTCCAGTGAGCACTCAGAGCTGATTTCCTTCAGAATGGATAGGTTTGATCTTCTTGCAGTCCATGGGCAGTAAGTGCTGCCTAGTAGATGCTTATTGGATTCATGCAACCACGTCCTGTTCACAACTACAAAGCCCAGCAGTTGAGCAAGGAGAGGCAGGACAGGCTTCAGGCATGGGCACCGCTGGGCATCTGCCATGTCCCCACCAACCCCCAGAAACCCCTCTTCCTCCTCACTGTCACTTCCTGTTCACCCTCCAAGAGTGTAAGCCATGAGAGAAGCCACAGAGAATGGACACAGAGAAAGAAGGCAGTCAAACGGGTGCTAATGACAGTGTCAGGGAGATGGGCCCACTGAGGGAGGGTTCCCCCCAAAAAAGAAAACAAAGAAAACCTCAAGTAGCCACTGGAGAGAGAATTAGATTGGAATTTTCCTGTAACAGAAATTGGAAAAAGATGGCTGCCTCCCAGGCAGTAAAGATGGTGATTTGAATCTAGTGCTAGTCATACTCAGAGTAAACCCTCGGAAGTTAACGGATATGACTGAGGCCTATCAAATCCAATGGGAATACTCTTGAGTAGAACTTAAGTCAGATATAACCCAGTGGGTGGAATTCAATGTCACGTTAATAGGTCATGCATTTCCGCTTGCCAATTGGAATGACCACCCCACCCCCCGCTTTCCCCCCTGTGTGAAGTTCTGGGGGTTCTCTCAACCCTCCAGAACAGATTTGGTGGGGCAGATGTGCACGGGGGGTGGGGGGAGGAGAGAAGCCTCGTGACACGAGTGGGAGTCCTTGCACTGGCTTCCCCTAGCACACATATGTTTCCGTGTCTGCATGTGTGCAGAATGCTGACTGTCTCTTTTTGGGGAGTGGGGAGACACAGAAAACAGGGGCATGGAGGGGGTAGGGATGGGATAGTGTCTGGAATCCTGAACAGGGACTGCTCTACACTGCAGCATTTTTTTGCAGGTCCTCCCTCTCGTCTCTTCTATGGCTATTTCTGAGCTCTCGGGGCTGTAACTAGAATACAGCCTCCCGTACAGAATCCCTTCTGATTACTTCTGTGTCACAGGCAGAGTTTTTGTCTTTGCTATCATTATACTGCTGTGAGACCCATTCCTATAGAGGTGATTCTTGAAAAGCAATATTCAGGGCGATTGCCTTTCGATGCCTGCTGAGCAACCGGACCTCTAATTTTAATTTTTCTTTTTCCACAAGAACAGCCTCTAATGGACATGGAAAAAAGCTAGTCAGGTTCATGCTGATGTCTCTCTAAAACATGAGCTGTAGCTCTTTAAGATGATGGCTGGGCTGGGTTTGTTAGGTGAATCTGAGTGCATATAGATGCACTTGTCTAGTGGAGCCAGGGCAATTCCCCCACCACTTGTTCCCACTTGCTTTAGCTACTGTCATCACCATCATTCCTGGCAAGGTGACCCTTTAGATATCGGCAGAAAGCAGTAAATGCATCACCCAAAGAAGGCTCAGATATGCATTCAAATGGCATGTGCTGATTTATGTGTATAGACACAGACTTAGGGCTTCTTCAGACTTCCTCTTCTTCTGCTGCTTCCCCCCAGGGAAAACTCTCTTTAGTGGTTTTCTCTCTTTCAGGTTTTCTCTCGATTGGTGTTTACTCTGATTTAGAGCTAAAGGGCATGTTTTCCCTAGGAAAGGAGAGCGGCAAGTGGAAAACCTATCGGCCCTGTGTTTTCTAGGCACAGGGCAAGTGGAATTGTGAACAGGACCTTAATCACATGAATAAGCACACTTAGCACAAACTCAACATCAAAAAAACGAAGATCATGGCCACTGGTCCCATCACCTCCTGGCAAATAGAAGGGGAAGAAATGGAGGCAGTGAGAGATTTTACTTTCTTGGGCTCCATGATCACTGCACATGGTGACAGCAGTCACGATATTAAAAGACGCCTGCTTCTTGGGAGAAAAGCAATGACAAACCTAGGCAGCATCTTAAAAAGCAGAGACATCACCTTGCCAACAAAGGGCAGTATAATTAAAGCTATGGTTTTCCCAGTATTGATGTATGGAAGTGAGAGCTGGACCATAAAGAAGGCCGAAGAATGGATGCTTTTGAATTATGGTGCTGAAGGAGACTCTTGAGACTCCCATGGACTGCAAGAAGATCAAACCTCTCCATTCTGAAGGAAATCAGCCCTGAGTGCTCACTGGAAGGACAGATCCTGAAGCTGAGGCTCCAATACTTTGGCCACCTCATGAGACGAGAAGACTCCCTGGAAAACACCCTGATGTTGGGAAAGATGGAGGGCACAAGGAGAAGGGGACGGCAGAGGATGAGATGGTTGGACAGTGTTCTCGAAGCTACAAACATGAGTTTGACCAAACTGCAGGAGGCAGTGGAAGACAGGAGTGCCTGGCGTGCTCTGGTCCATGGGGTCATGAAGAGTCGGACACGAATAAATGACTGAACGACAACAAGCACAAACGTACAAATACAAATCTAGGCTAAAATCCAACATAGTTATAAGTCTCATGTTCCATCAAAGGAAGGATGTTTTCCTTGCACACTGGAACATTTTTTTCCCTCTCCTCACTCCATGTGCCCCCTAAATATGGGATTACCCAACCCTCTGGAACAGATTTTGGGAGGGGATAGTGGCACACAGGGGAAGGAGAGGGGAAATCCTGTTGTGCAAGCATAAATCCTTGCACTGAGGGGACATGGTAGTTGAATAGTGCCCATAGATGGCATTACAATAGTATTAGTATAAATTACATTCCTATATTGCCCTTCATCTGAGGATCACAGGGAGGTTTAAAATACAAAAACACACACCATAGTAACAAACAAAAACAACATCCCTTCCCAGTTTAAAAGGCCATAGGTTGTTTAATTAGCCAAATACCTGGGGAAAGAGGGGGGGGGAATTGCCATATTTTTGGCATCTAAAAATATGTAATGAAGGTGCCAGGTGAACCACTTTGGGGAGAGCATTCCAGAAATATGAACCACCACAGAAAAGGCCCATTGTCATGCTGCCACCTGCCGAACTTCTTGCAGAGGAGGCACACCAAGAAGGCCTCAGGTATTGGTTGTAGGGTTCAGGTTGGTTCCTATGGGGACAGGCTCCAGGATGATTCAGATTTATTTCATTTTTGTATGATAATTTAGCTTGCCCCTTGACCTGGTTGCTTAACCCTGACTGATGGCCCATGAGGAACTACAATTTGAAATAATCCAGTCGGGATTCAGGCCTCATCATGGGACTGAAACTGCCTTGGTCGCACTGGTTGATGATCTCCGGCGGGCTAGGGACAAAGGTGAGAGCTGTTTCCTATTCTGCTGGATCTCTCAGCGGCGTTTGATACCATCGACCATAACATCCTTCTGGACCGTCTTGAGGGGCTGGGAGCTGGGGGCACTGTCATACAGTGGTTCCGCTCCTTCCTCCTGGGCCGTGTTCAGAAAGTGGCGGTGGGGGATGAGTGTTCAGACCCCTGGGCTCTCACTTGTGGGGTGCCTCAGGGTTCTGTCCTCTCCCCCATACTTTTCAACATTTACATGCAGCCACTGGGAGAGATCATCAGGAGGTTTGGGCTGGGTGTTCATCAGTATGCAGATGATACCCAGCTCTACCTCTCTTTTAAATCAGAACCAGTGAAGGCGGTGAAGGTCCTGTGTAAGTGTCTGGAAGCGGTTGGAGGATGGATGGCGGCTAACAGATTGAGGTTGAATCCTGACAAGACAGAAGTACTGTTTTTGGGGGACAGGAGGCGGGCAGGTGTGGAGGATTCCCTGGTCCTGAATGGGGTAACTGTGCCCCTGAAGGACCAGGTGCGCAGCCTGGGAGTCATTTTGGACTCACAGCTGTCCATGGAGGCATAGGTCAAATCTGTATCCAGGGCAGCTGTTTACCAGCTCCATCTGGTACGTAGGCTGAGACCCTATCTGCCTGCAGACTGTCTCGCCAGAGTGGTACATGCTCTGGTTATCTCACGCTTGGACTACTGCAATGCGCTCTACATGGGGCTACCTTTGAAGGTGACCCGGAAACTACAACTAATCCAGAATGCGGCAGCTAGACTGGTGACTGGGAGCGGCCGCCAAGACCATATAACACCGGTCTTGAAAGATCTACATTGGCTCCCAGTACGTTTCCGAGCACAATTCAAAGTGTTGGTGCTGACCTTTAAAGCCCTAAATGGCCTCGGTCCAGTATATCTGAAGGAGCGTCTCCTCCCCCATCGTTCTGCCCGGACACTGAGGTCCAGCTCCAAGGGCCTTCTGGCGGTTCCCTCACTGCGAGAGGCCAAGTTACAGAGAACCAGGCAGAGGGCCTTCTCGGTAGTGGCGCCCACCCTGTGGAATGCCCTCCCATCAGATGTCAAAGCGATAAACAACTACCTGACATTCAGAAGACATCTGAAGGCAGCCCTGTTCAGGGAAGTTTTTAATATGTGACATTTTAGTGTATTTTTCATCTTTGTTGGAAGCCGCCCAGAGTGGCTGGGGAAACCCAGCCAGATGGGCGGGGTACAAATAATGAATTATTATTATTATTATTATTATTATTATTATTATTATTATTATAAATCTTGTATTGAAATTCCACCCTGGCATTTGGTACAGCCTTTGTGGGACTATAACACTTCCTAACTCAAAAGGCAGTACACAAGTTTCAATGCTCTTCCACATCAAAACCTCCTTGCATACAGAAAACCACATCCTTAAGTATCCTTCATCCTGACATGTTAGCTTACTATGGGCAGGGCCTGTTTGATGTGGAAGAAGGATCGTAACTGGAGGTACGATAGGATACAAATATGACCGCCAAGCATGCTAAATATCCATTTCCCCTCCACTTGCCATCCCGAAGTGGTACTGCGTACCATATGCTTCTTCAAAACATTTGAATCGGTTCCCAGAATCACTGGTTTAAGGCGCAGGATTGGATTTCATTTTGACATAGATCCATATTATTAATGTTGCTAATTTTATCCAATTCCTGTCTCCACTCCTCAAGATTACAAAAAGTGATGGAGTGTTTTGTGCTTAATCAGTCTTGCCTATTAATAATTGATTTCTGGAAGGGGGCGTTGACAGGCAGCATCCTTGGAAGAATGTCACAATTAAATGGGTAAAGGGAGGGGCCGGTTTCCTTCTGTTGTCCTGAAGTTTACTTAGCATATCCATTTGCAAAGCGTTTCCTAAAATTTCCACACATTGATAACAACAACAACAACCCCCCTCCCCAAAAAAGTAGGTCACTCTGAAGGTCTTGATTTTCAACGAGGAACATCTTGGCATAATACATGATGACTGTAATTATATAGCAGGTTGACAGAACTTCAGAACAATTCATACCGTAAACCACAAAAAAGACTATTTGACTTTCATCTTAAAGTGCTATATTGAACACATAATAATCATGCCTGTGTGAGGCCTTCCCTTCTGTCTTCTCCGTGTCTCGCGCTCCTTGCTGCGATTGATTCAATCTGAGGGCTGGTCCTCATGAACAATTCAGAGCATTGAACATATGAATTCACTTTATTCACCCCACCCGTCCTCCAAGGAGCTGGGTAGGAGACATTTCCATGGTTCATGGCTGAACAATTGTTTGTCATTGCATGGCTGGGGACCCTGTGGTCTCCCAGATGCCTTTGGACTCCAGTCCCCATGAGGCCCAGCCAGCATGGCCAGCAGTAATGGATGATGGGAGTTGGAGTCTGACGACATCTTGAGGGATAGGGGGTGTCACACGTTCCCTGCCTCTGTTGTATTTGCCTTATTTAAACTGAGCCTAATTTGATTATGTTGCTATTCGTGTTGGCTATGGTCTTGAAAGTCCACTTGGAAATATCTGAAATAAATAAATAAATTTGAATTCAAAGCCCAGACCAGGGGATGTCAGAACCTATGTTAGCTTCCCAGGAAGTGGGATGATGTTGCTTAATAGGAGGAAGCGTTAGGGGTAAGATAGAGGTAAGGGTGGCATGACAACTCTGTTCTTCTCTTAAGCTAAAATGCAATCATTAGGACGGGTGGGAATGTAGAAAGCTTTAGCCAGAGACCTGGTGGAGCTGAGCTGGGCCAATGCAGACTTTAGGTAAAGGTAAAGGTACCCCTGCCCATACAGGCCAGTCGTGACTGACTCTAGGGTTGTGTGCTCATCTCACTTAAGAGGCCGGGAGCCGGCGCCGTCCGAAGACACTTCCAGGTCACGTGGCCAGCGTGACGAAGCTGCACTGGTGAGCCAGCACCCGTGCCGCACACGGAAATGCCGTTTACCTTCCCGCTATAAAGCGGTACCTATTTATCTACTTGCACTTAGGGGTGCTTTTGAACTCCTAGGTAGGCAGGAGCTGGGACCGAACGACGGGAGCTCACCCCGCTGCGGGGATTCAAACCACCGACTTTACAGTCAACAAGTCCTAGGCATTGAGGTTTTACCCACAGCGCCGCACGTGTCCCAATGCAGACTTTAGCAGTGATTAAATTGCAGTTAATTTTAATATTTGTAGTCCTTGCATCATTTACCTGCCTTTCAATACAGTCTTTTCACCCACGTTAAGGTAAAGGTAAAGGTACCCCTGCCCGTACGGGCCAGTCTTGACAGACTCTGGGGTTGTGCGCCCATCTCACTTAAGAGGCCAGGGGCCAGCGCTGTCCGGAGACACTTCCGGGTCACGTGGCCAGCGTGACATCGCTGCTCTGGCAAGCCAGAGCCGCACACGGAAACGCCGTTTACCTTCCCGCTGGTAAGCGGTCCCTATTTATCTACTTGCACCTGGAGGTGCTTTCGAACTGCTAGGTTGGCAGGCGCTGGGACCGAGCAGCGGGAGCGCACCCCGCCGCAGGGATTCGAACCGCTGACCTTTCGATCGGCAAGTCCTAGGCGCTGAGGCTTTAACCCACAGCCCCACCTGCGTCCCCTTTCACCCACGTTATTGTCCCTTATAATCACTGTCTCCTGATTTTCCCATGTATTCACCTTTTTCTGATATTCTCCCTTTCCCAACATTCATTTATGTATACATGAACGTTGGTTTTGCTTTTTATATTATTCGTGGATCATGCTTACATCTTTCACAGACTAAAATGCATTCACTGGTCTTCTGCTAATGTATTTAAAGGAAATACCTTCAAATGGATTTCAGCCACTGAGATCCTGTTTGGTCACCACCCTCTCAGGCAAATTAAGGTCCTTCCCTTCAACATGTACATACATTTGTACACACACAGGTCTCCATCTGGCTTATACTGACCCTGTGAGGCATTATATGGTGGGTGTGTTCTCAGGGTGTTTTTCATCATACAGAAAATCTAATGCCACAATAAATTTACCCAGGTTCTGGAAATTGGACTCTCACAGATATTCCTGCATCACATTGTTTGGGCATTGAAGGTACATCCAATTTACAAGAGACCTCTCCTCTTATTCCATGATTTCTAAACTTCCCCAGGAGTCTTTTATGAGGTACTTTGTCAAAAGCTTTTTGGAAGTCCAAGTAGACTGTATCAACCAGATCACCTCTGTCTGTATGCTTGTTGACTCTCTCAAAGAACTCTTAAGTTTTGTAAGATGGGACTTGTCATTGCAGAAGCCATGGTGGCTCTTTTTTAGCAAGGCTTGTTCTTCTACATCCATTTTTATTTTATATTTAACAGTGCTTTCCACCAGTTTCCCCAGTTCCCTTTTTAAAAATTGATGTTACATTGGCTACTTTCCAGTCCTCAGCAACAGAGGCTGATCTTAGGTGAAAGCTACATATTTTTGTCAGAAGATCAGCAGTTTCACATTTGAGTTCTTTTGGAATTCTTGGGTGGATGCCATCCAGACCTGGTGATTTGCCCATTTTTATATTTGTCTACGAGGCCTAGAACTTTGCCTTTCCTCACTCTCTGGCTCAGCTCCTCAGATTCTCTTTCTGCAAAAGTTAATTCAGACATGGAGATCTGCCCTATGTCTTCCACTGTGAAGACAGAAGCTCTCCAATGAATTTCCTGTTGTTGTTGTTTTTTTTTTTTAAGTGCTAATTAAGCCTGACCGAAATATTCCATATAACAAAATATTCCATATAACCTTGCATGCAGCAGGTTCTATGCTCAATCACTTGACGCCTCCAGTTTAGAACATCCCAGGTCTGAGATCTGGGAAGGACCTTAAAAACCACTGTAGACAATTCCAAACTAAACAGACCAGAGTTCTGACTCAATGCAAGCCAGCTTCCCATGTTCTCTGTACAGCCACACTGCCTTGCATCAGATCTCTGGCCAGCTTGAAACAGAGCTGTCCGAAAGTTTCATCTCCGAAGACAGCCTTCTCTTGTAAATCCAAGAAGGATGGAAATATCTATATTCTTCAGAAGAATATAGTACATTCTATGAAATGTTTTTCACTTTGCCAAATGACTTGCACTTCTTCACCTGTTTTCCCCAGGAGGTCAATTTACATGGCCAGACCATCATTCATTGTTTACCTAAAAGCTTGTGTGGCTCTTAGTGCTCTCAGATACATCCACTGTCATAGCAACAAGGTTGCTTCTTCCTTTCTTAATGCACATCTCTCTCTTTTTTTCCCTTCTCCCCCATCCCCCACTTTTTAATGTGTCTATAGTTGCTAAGTAAAGCTTGGAAATCAGACAATGCAGTCAGCATTTTCCACAAAATCTTTCAGTGGAGGAGTGAAAAGCTCCTCCACTTATCACCTCCTATCTATCCATAAGCACACAGTAAATAAGTATTATTGTGCCATTTTCCACATAGGCAAACGGCAGCTTCTGGACCAGCTGGCCTTGGGCATTTTACAACTTCCACACCTCCCTGTTCCTCTGAAGAAACAACTTTGAAAGGTGCCATAAAAGGTTGAGTGGCAACTGAGTGGTTTAATGCTTTCTAAGATCTCGACAACTCTTGTAAAATCTTTTGGGAAAGGAAGTACACCTAATAACAGAGAGAAAGAACTTTCTCTTTCTTTCTTTCTTTCTTTCTTTCTTTCTTTCTTTCTTTCTTTCTTTCTTTCTTCTTTTCCAGATACATCCTGTCATGAAAATAGTAATCCCATTTTGTAATTTGTCTCCTTTCTGGTGCCTTTAGAGGCATAACTAGACATTACCTCATCAAACACGTGATTCCAAACTGCTCTAGCTGAGGAAAAACGGAGGGTGGGGACATGGGAGCAATTTCTCTATATTATAGTCCAGATCAGAGTGAGCAACCATTTTTTCACTCAAGGGCCTCATTTCCACTGGGGTAAGCTGGGGGGAGGGGAGCTGTATGCAAGTGGGGTACAGGGCCAAAGCTAAACAGGGACAGGATTACCCCCTTTTCTGAGTGTCTCTCTTTCTACCACGCCATTTCTCTCTCCCTCTCCTTTTTCTCTCTTTCGGCCACCCCACTGTCTCTCTCTCTCTCCCATCCCACTCTCCCTTTCCCATTCTCTTTCCCATTTCTCTCCCTATCTTTCTCCATGCTCAGTGGTCATCTGGTGGGTTATTTTTGTGAGAGGTGAACAGAGAGATTTCAAAGTTAGACCGAGCATCACATAAAACTAGGCTTAAGGGCTGTGTTTTGCCCTAGAGATGTAGGTTGCTTACCCCTGGTCCAAATGTTTGTTTTTTGCTCATTTAACTATGAGATTGACAGGCGTGGCCAAACTTGTCTCTCCAGCTGTTTTGGGACTACAACTCCCATCATCCCTAGCTAACAGGACCGGTGGTCAGGGATGATGGGAATTGTAGTCCCAAAACAGCTGGCGGGCCAAGTTTGGCCATGCCTGTCAGCTAAGGGGAATGTAAGTTGAGATGTTAATGTGCATAACAACTGGCCATTGCGCATTCACCAGACCTCGTGGAGAATGTGCAAATCATTCTTCCTTGAAGAGGATATTGTGCACATTTCCCAGTCCATAAAATTCAACAGGCCTTGGGAAATGTGCCTATTTCAACTGAATTTTGTACATTCTCCGGGCATTATGCACAATCCCCAGCAGGTACTGGGAAATGTGCATGTATCAACTGAATTTTGTTCATTCTCTGGCTGTTATGCATAATCCTCAACAGCTCTGGGGGCTGTGCATGTAACACATTTTCCTAAGCTTAAAAGCAGCTTTAAAGGAACTGGGGGAGGGAATGTTTAAAACTTCCCCCTCCTTGCAATCTTTGGGCTTCTCAGCTAAGTGGTGAAATGGTGGCTGAACTACAGGAAAAAATGTTGATATTTTCCTGGAGCCTGTTTTTTCCCTGATGCTTGGCTGATGAGTGGGAGGGTATGTTTGGGGCTGTATAAGAGGTAGCCCAGGGAGTGCAATAGAGAAGAGGTGGAAATCACATTTCTTAGAGATTCTGCATACTGGCTAGGGAATGTGCATACTGCTTGAAGAATGTACAAAATACAATCAAGATATGTACATTCCCCAAGGATTGATGGAGATTTTGCATAATGGCTGGCGGATGTACAAAATTCAGTCAATAGTTACACATTTCCCAAAACCTGTTGGAGATTATGTATATTGACCGGGAAATGCCCACAATTTCCTCTTTGTTGGAGGTTTACATGCACATTCTCTGCCTGGTGAATGTGTGCAATAGCCGGTCACTATGCAGATTCACTGTTCAAGTCACATCCCCTTAACACATATAAATATCTGACTGTGAAATCATTCTCAGCTATGTAATGTACATCACAACATGGACCATTTTGTCTTTCTCTCTATTTTTTCCATCATTCATAATACTTAAGGCCGGCATAAATGCTAGTCATAAACCAACTACGGATTAGCATGAACAAACCAAATGAGAAAAATGAAAAATAAATTGAACCAAGAAAAACTCATCTATTAGACGATGAGGTTGCTCTCAAAATCTGGAAATGTTTCATTACTACCAGATGCTAGGCACACATCCAGCAGGTCACCACCAGAGTGAATACAGCTACTGAAAGTATAAATATTATCCATCTGGAAGTCAAATTCAGTGACAAGAAATAGACAGTGTGTACGGGAACGTTTTTGGCAAAGCGGAAAGGTGGGATTAAAATATTTGAAATAGAATATCATACTCAGAATGCATTGACTTGATAAATGTTTCCCTGAAAGAGAAAAAGTATTTCAACCACTAATATTATTCATTATAGATGTTTTTCAGCCTCCGGGTTTCAGAGACAGTGGCCGCAGCCACACTATATTTTTATAGCACCATCATACCATTTTAGCAGTCATAGCCTCCCCAAAAGGAATCCTGGGAACTATAGTTTGTTGAACCACCAGGCGAAATGAATTGGTGGGGACACAAGATAGGCATTCTTTTTTTGTGACACCCTGATTATGGAATCCCCTCCTCCTGGAGGTACTACAGGAGGAGGGGATTCCATATCCTTTTCCCCTTATCATTGTTGACATTTTGGTGCTCAGTTAAAACCTGTCTTTATGGGATTCTAGTCTGCGACTGCAGTTGGTGTGTTGCTATTTTTATTTGTATTTAATTTATATTAATACCTGCTCTTTATTTTATTTAGACCATTGTTTATAATGCTGATTTAAATTATAATACTTGGGAATCAGCCCCAGTGAGCACAGTGAAGCTTTGTTGTTGTTTAGTCGTGTCCGACTCTTCGTGACCCCATGGACCAGAGCACGCCAGGCACTCCTGCCTCCCGCAGTTTGGTCAAACTCATGCTGGTAGCTTCGGGAACACTATCCAACCATCTCGTCCTCTGTTTTCCCCTTATCCTTGTGCCCTCCATCTTTCCCAGCATCAGGGTCTTTTCCAGGGAGCCTTTTCTTTTCATGAGGTGGCCAAAGTATTGGAGTCTCAGCTTCAGGATCTGTCCTTCCAGTGAGCACTCAGGGCTGATTTCCTTCAGAATGGATAGATTTGATCTTCTTGCAGTCCATGGGACTCTCAAGAGTCTCCTCCAGCACCATAATTCAAAATCATCAATTCTTTGGTGATCAGCCTTCTTTATGGTCCAGCTCTCACTTCCATACATCACTACTCTTACTCCTAACTAAAGCATGCCTAGGCTTGTACTGTTTGATTGCAGTAATGCCCACTCTACCTGGAAGTAAGCCCTGTTGAACACAGAGGGACTTACTTACAGAAGTGGTTTGTTGCATGGGGTGCAGCTGCTGTGCTTTCTTCCCAACGGATGGGCTGCTGTTGCTTACTAAGAAGGCCAAGGTGGGGAGAGAGGTCAGTGCAGTGCAAGTGCACCAGCAGAGCCAACCCAATGCCCAGTTTGTTTCCACCATGCCAACCTCCCCATCACCTCACCTCTCTCCCTCCTGGTATGCAATAGCAACTCATATGCCAGTGGCTCCACCCTACCCAGCAAGCTGTTTCTGCTTACCTCTGAATAACCATAGCAGGCATGGAGAACCTGTGGCCCTCCGTAGGTTGTTGGACTCCAACTCCCATTAGCCAGCATTGCCAATAGTCAAGTATCTTAGGAGTTGTAGTACAACACCTGTAGTACAACTCCCTGATGTATAGGATTCCACAGTGATTTAAGAATGTTTGCACAAGCAGCAGTATGGCTCATTTCAGCATTCTTGCTTCCTAGTAAATGTGCTATAGGATCTTAGCATTATTTTCCTCTTCTGCCTTACTCTGTGTTGGTTAGCAAGATAAACTCTCCTGCAACAGTATTTCTTTAAATGCAGAACTAAGCAGATGCTTATTTTCCTTTCTTCTCACCACTGACCTCAAGTTGATCCTTGCTTGATGGATCAAATGCTAGCGTAAGACTGTGATAATGTTATTAAAAGGCCTCGGCATCCTCTTTCTATTGAGCTGGAAACCCAGCTATATTAATGCAAAGTAGGCTCAGGCACTAATCAGACATAAATTCCCCAAGATCACCCACTATTCACATAACCTTTATTTAAATCACTGGGTAATGCATGGCTGATCAATAACGCTATTCAATTATTTAAGAGTCACACGAGTACGGAAGTATTACTATCCCCAACTATCAAAGCCCAGGCTTGTCAACTAGGAGCTACCTCTACCATTTCCATTTAGTTAAGCTCCTCTTTCAACTGTCTCTGTATTTCATCTGTTCATTTTCCCCTGGAACAGTTTGCAGGAGTGAGATGAACTTACTTTCGCTGACAGAGGAGCCAACAGAACTGGAAAGGTCTTTGAGGGTTCTGAGCGTGTTGCTTTGGAAAAGAATACTGTAGAAAGCACATACAGCCTCAGATGTACATCAACCAGTTGTGGCTGGTTTATGTATCTCACACTCACACCGTATTTTTAAAGCCATCTTATTCCACTTTCTGGGCACTGTAGTTGGTTAAAGACACTGGGAATTGTATATCTGTGAGGTCAGCACCCTTAACAACCTAGAGTTCCCCAGATTCTTTGGGGGAACCCATGGCTCATAAAGTGAGATGAGAGTGTTTTAAATGTATAGGGTGTGTTAATATGTGACCTTGTGATCTTGAAGAGGGAAGTGCAGTCTGCATATGCTTACACTTTTCTTTATAATCAAAAGATGAGGTGCTGGGTGTGTTTGTTGCTTAAAGATTTCTGGACATGAATTTTTTTCCTGTCATCTGTCATTATGGGGCAACATCTTGCACTCAATCCCATGTCAGCCCTGCTGTCATTGGGAAAGGATAGCAGTCCAAATGTTAAGCATAAAGAGTTGGCCTTCATTCTTATGGCAGCAATGAGACAAATAGTTGCTTCCAGTGCTTTTTTTTTCTAAAGCAAAGTGTTTAGTGGTACTCTCATTTTGACTCAAGAAAACCACCATTTTATAGTTCAAATCAGGAAAAACAAATACAGTAAATGGACAAAAGTACAAAGATTCACAAAGTGTTTAGGGGTCTGCGTACCCCCAGGAAAAAAGCACTAGTTGCTTCCATTTGGGGGGGGGACACCCTCTCCCACCATAGAAACTTGGACCC
Source organism: Podarcis cretensis (assembly GCF_951804945.1). Lineage (NCBI taxonomy): Eukaryota > Metazoa > Chordata > Lepidosauria > Squamata > Lacertidae > Podarcis > Podarcis cretensis. The sequence continues at coordinate 20,910,123 of NC_137175.1, forward strand.
AATATGCATGGAATATAGCACTTAGGGAATGCTTAACTTGCCATTGGAGGGTGATAAGAGGAATAACAAAGAAAGATGGGTTTGACTCCATATTGTCTCTATTTATATCATTTATTAATAACAGTATGGTAATCTCCATTTTGTCACAGCAGCAACTGTAGAGAAATTATCCTATTGCTTTAGATTGAAATATACCCCACAGATGTGAGCTGAATCTGGAATGTAAAAGATTTTCCAAGTTCGATTTCATGCAATGTGGAAGATTGCATACAAAACTTAACATCTGTACATGTATTTGTCTTGGAAGACAATGCTTTGTGTTTGATAACTGGTTTTTGTACCAGTTATCATTTTAATTTTAACAAACATTTTAATTCAATGTTTGTAAAGGAAAAAATAGCATTGCTGTTCTAAACAAGTTACAGAACTCATTTCTATCATTAGGTGCCAGTGAAAACATGCCTCTTTCCCCAGATCTTCATCCACTAAATAATCTATGGCCTGTTAAATGTGGTAGGGGACTGTTATTGTGATTATTTTATTATTATACTATGTGTTTTTTATTATGCTACATAAATTATATTCTTAATGTTCTGCACCACCCTGGGATCTTTGGATAAAGGGTAGTATACAAATTGTAGTAGTAGTAGTAGTAGTAGTAGTAGTAATATACATACATACATACTAGTTCTAGGCAAAAGTATTCACCTTGTACTTTTCAATGATTTCAGAAGGAGACTAAAGGGCAAATGGGAAATGGCGTTATTTAGAGGAGAGGGGGAAATCTGTTAATTTTCAGTGTATCATTTAAGAGGTAGTAGCAGAACATATAGTAACAAACAGACAAAGGAATACAATCTAGGATGCCAAGATACAAAAGTTATATTTATTGTGAAGACATTTAACACATTTTGGTTTGCATGACTAATATATACTGACCAGTTGCTTTTCCCCCTGTAGTCTCTTGTTTCTGTGACACCTGTTGTTTTTGTTTGTTTGTTGTTGCTGCTGCTTTGATTCTGTATCCCACTAATGTCCCAGTACTGAAGTCAGACCTGTTTAGATTGCTGATAGCTTTAATTACATGGCTAAAGGACTTCGTGTAGAACTAAGTGATCTGAATTAATTATGGTGCCACTAAATTATGTAACGCGTGTGTAAAGGACTGTTTGGAATTTTCCTTCCTTTATATTCTAGCAAAATGATTGGGGTTTTCTGGAGCACATTTTACCCCTTTCTCCTGCGCTTTCCACTGAACCAATTTTGCAAGGTGTGGGAAGCGTATGATTTATGAGTTCATTTATCCAATGCAAGGTATTGAAAAAAAGATAAAGGGGGGGGTGGACCTGCGTTTGCTGCAACCTGGTAAATGCAGACAGACCAATTTCCTTTCCATTCTATTGCTGCTAATACTTAGGTTAAGCATTGACAATGTGCTTAAGATACGAAATGTGAATTGTAATTATACTACAGGCTTATGACCAATGATGGACCATGTATTTCAGAGCTGGCATCAGATTTCGGGGGTCCCTCGGCATGGTCCGGTCAATGCCCCCCTCCTATCCCTGCTGCACCCCCTGCCACCCATCATCCTCTCTGCAGTAACACAGATGCTGCCCTCTTTCCCCACCCCTCCCCATTGCTGTGCCTCTCCCCCTACTGCTTCTCCTCCTTTGTTTTAAACAATTGTACGAATCTATGAATAAATTCATAAATGATGATAATAAAAATTAAAATCTCCTTTTATTATGTAGTTTTCAGGGGAAGTTCTTGTGTGCTGTTCTTATGGATACTGTGAGCTTTCCTGGCTGGGGTGCGCATGTTAAACCGAACAGCAACATTGGGAGGAAAAGCTTTTTCAATCAATAAATTGAGGGACGTCTTGCACACCAGTGTGGCTGCTTTTAGTGCACAGGCACCATTGCCGGGTTGTGGCACTGATGGGTTATGAAAGCAGTATGGCATAGTTGTGTTGAACCACGGCTTAAGCACTGGCTCAACAGTTGTCTAATAAAGCGAGCCATAGAAGTAGCTGAACACGATGTGCTCAAGGTCAATGACCGAGAGAGTTGCAAGGCCTGTGCAAATCTCTCTTTTACTGCCCATACTACTTTGGTTCACCTTTCTTTGCAGTAAGCAATACAGCAGTGATAGCTAAATTGATAGACCGGTGAAAATAGGGAGACATTAAATTATGTTTTGCTCTTCAGAGACCTGTCAGGATTTAAAAAAATAAATAAATCACTGTTTATCAGTCTCAGCTTCAGTTCTTATTTCTGAGAGGTCAGACTGTCGCCGCTCTGCCTGTTTGTTGCCTGGTTGCCGTTAGTAGCATTTCACAGGGCTGGGCCTGGACAGCATTCCCTCATTAGGTATATAAGAATGATCAATCGCCATTAGCAGCCCTTCCTCTAGCCTAACCGCTGCCACTGACGTCTGAAAACCCTGACAGCATTCGCTTTCATTACCTCAAGTAACATTTGTGACATAATGGTTCCCACTTAAATGCAAAAGAAAATGCAGGGTGAGGTTGGGATTCCACACAGAGAGCTAAGCGGGAGGAAATATACCTCAGCACTCAGGGGAATATTAGCACGGCATTATACGCTGAGTCACCAAATACCTTTGTCTAATGAGCTTCTGAACTGGAGCACCATATGGTACGGGTGTCAGTGCTTTGCAGATGCCAATCATACTACCGCGGTTTATAGTACCGTATTTTTCGCTCCATAAGATGCACCTAACCGTAAGACACACCTAGTTTTTAGAGGAGGAAAACAAGAAAAAAAATATTCTGAACAAAACAGTGGGTGTATGATTTTTGTGGTTCATGCTGTGGCCACAGACATGTGAATTGACGGTGAGTTTGGGGTAGCCCAAAGCAAAAATCCTGAGAATCCATGTGGATCCATGCTTTGTAACCACGTTTTTGCGCCATCGCGGCCCCACGCAACAGTGGATGTGTGATTTTTTTGGTGCAGGCTGTAGCCATGGACATGCTACGTGATCTGATGGTAAATTTGGGGTGACCCAATGCAAAAAATCCTGAAGATCCATGTGGATCCGTGCTTTGTAACCACGTTTTTGCGCCATCGCTGCCTCACGCAACAGTGGATGTGTGATTTTTTTAGTGCAGGCTGTAGCCATGGACATGCTACGTGATCTGATGGTAAATTTGGGGTGACCCAATGCAAAAAATCTTGAAGATCCATGTGGATCCGTGCTTTGTAACCACGTTTTTGCACCATTGTGGCCCCATGCAACAGTGGGGGCGTGTTTTTTTGGCGCAGGCTGTAGTCATGGACATGCTATGTGATCTGATGGTGACTTTGGGGTATATACTTCTGCTCGGAGGAGCAGAGAGAGACCATTCTCCTGCCATCTGCTCAGGTGGCAAGCATCGAGCTCCCGTCACCGTTGTGCTGTCGGGGATGAGGGGGAAGAGTGCAAAGATGGAGTTCAGAGGCTTGCAAGAGGGAACCTGTATTCTGAAACATTTTATGTTATAAGTGCAATATTTGAATTTTTGATTAGCTGAAAAGGAAATATTTACAGGGTTGGGAAGGGCACTGGTTTCAATAATAATAATAATAATAATATTTTTTAATTTATACCCCGCCCTTCCCAGTTCAGAAAACCTGGCTCAGGGCGGCTAACAACAAATTTAAAACACTTAATTGATGCAACAAAAAACAGCATAAAATACAGTATAAAACGTGAATAACAATAAATTCAGAATTCAAAAATCAATTTAGGGGGAAATCCATCCAATAAACATTAGATGGTCGCCAGGGTTAACCGGCTAAATTAGTCCTATTTGGGCCAGCGAGGAGACCAGGGGAGAATTAGCTGTGGGATCCCAGAGCGGGTAATCTTCATAAAAAGGGGAGGGAGAGGGAAGGAAGGGGAATAAAAGATCAGGCTAAGTTCAAATTGAAAGCCAGGTGGAATTGCTCTGTCTTACAGGCCCTGTGGAAGGAAGTTAAACCCTGCAGGGCCCTGGTCTCATGGGACAGAGCATTCCACCAGGTCAGAGCCATCACTGAGAAGGCCCTGGTGAAGGATAATAGCTGTGCATCTGGCTGGTGCCAGAGACAGGAAGGGTGGCCATGCATCCTACTTTAAAGAGGGCTTGTTTGAAAATCCCAGTTTAAAGATGGAGAACCCTAAGAGCTGGAGGAGTCTTGGAAGTTGCCCATCTGCAGTGTGATTGGCACACAGAGGTTATTTGGTCACAGTCTTCCCCACCATAGTGGGCAGGAAGTAAGTGCTTTTATTTCAATTATAGTGGTTATTTCCAAATTGGCATCTGTACATATAAATTGGCATATGGAAGTTTAATGCAAAGTTGCCTCCCCTTTTTTTCATGGTGAGCTTCCTTTTCCTTTTGGTGATGCACAAATGGCCACCCTAGAGGCAGAGCATTTTCAGTATGGCTCCATCCATACCTTTGGAATTCCAGAGAAAGGGGACTCCCAAAAGGATGGAGTCGTGCTGAAAAGGCCCTGTCTCTGTGGTAACCATTGGCTCATCGCTCCTGAACCTTGCAAACTTTCTTGTGTCAGTCTGCAATTTACTGAGGTGTTGCATAATAGGTTTTTAACTGCTGCCAATTTTACTTTGGGGTAGGATTGTGGATACATATTTAAATCATTTTATGTTGTTTTCAGTTAATTATGCCCAGAAAGGCATATTGCAAACCTTTTAATAAATAATAAGTGTCCAAAAAAATACATTCCTCAAAGGAAATTGCTATATTTTCTGTTCCATATGTGCATGTCTTTGTTTTAGCTTATGAATGTTACAGAATGGAGACTGATCTGTCTCCCAAGATTCTTTCCTTACAATTTCCTTTAGTGCTCACAAGTCATTAGGGGGAAAGAACAGCAGCATTTGTAAAGCTGCTAGCTGTTAAATGGCCCTCCCTTAAATGATAATTAGCTGAATTTAATAATGAATTAAATGTCACTATCTGGGTTGGGTTTTCTAATGCTTTAAAAAAAATGCAGTAATTGTTCCTGAAAAGAATGACTGGGCATTGCCCAGCCTTTCTAATTATATTAAATTGCTATCACCCATATATAATGAATTACCTTAAATCCTATTTATGGATTGCTGGGATGAGGGGTAGAAAAAGCCCTTTTGTGCTGGACTCTCCGTGCTATTTAGTTCATTTTCAAAATATAATTTATACTAAATTCCAAATATAATTTATACTAAATGTATAGGCATTCAGCGTGCGGGAGGCAGTGGAAGACAGGAGTGCCTGGCATGCTCTGGTCCATGGGGTCATGAAGAGTCGGACATGACTAAACGACTAAACAGCAACATCCCATCAGTTTCAGTGGAAGAGATTCAAGCAACTGCTTAAATCAGTGAAAGAGATTTATACATTTGCCCAAGTTTATTTTTGAAATTGTTATGTACTGAAGTTCTTACCTTGGGCCCGCAGGGGGATACTGTAGATAGTTATGCAAATGAAGGATCGAAAGTGACGTTCAGTGATTGGATAGTTTTAGGAAATGGCAACAGTTACATTGTTCTGGAGCTCTATATAAGCAGGCTGACTGAGCTCCTCAGATCAGTTCTGTTCCAGCTTACAAATAAAGAGCTGCTTTGGAAGAATCGCTGTGTCGTCTGATATGTTCGCCCACAACTTAACAGAAATCTTGTGGGATCATGCCTCTTTGTGTCTATAGTGCCTAATTTATATTGGAGTGCACAATTTCTCTCAAGTTGTCTTCTCTAATCTTATTAATATTTGTGACCAACCTAAGACAGAGTTGTTCCACCTGGCCTTTGGCTTGGAATCAACTTGATCCCCTCCCCCTCTTTCCTTTTTTCTTCTGTGATGGAACTTCAATTTGGGGACTTCCCTGGCTTTCTTCTGGCCCACATAGGACCAGTCTGGATAGTTGGCCTTGGTGAAGATTTGACGTTTTCATCCCAAAAAAAGGTTTTGATTTGAGTTTCTACTGAAATGAGGCTGCATTTTAATGTTGTATTTTAATCTTGTTTTTAAGTTGTATTTTGATCAATTGTTTTTATACCTGGCGTTAGCCGCCCTGAGCCCGGTCTTGGCTGGGGAGGGCAGGGTATAAATAACATTTATTATTAGTAATTTATTACTAACAGGACGTAACTACAGCAGTATCTTTTGCAAGGTAAATTGTATACTGCTACACTGCCCATTCCTTCAGTCCGATTACAACTGATTTCTACCATGTAAAGGAACAGTGAGTTCAAAATAAAATTGGAGGAAAGTCCTCTCATTAGGATTGCAAACTCATGTCTAGGGGAAAAGCAGTAACTCAGGGGTCAAGTATTTTGCTTGGTTCAATCCCTGGCAACTCCAGGTGGAACTGGGAGAGAGCCTTGTCTGAAACCCCGGAGAGATGCTGCCAGTCTGTGTAGACAATATGGAGCTAGATGGACCAATGGTCTGATTCAGTATAAGTCAGCTTCCTGTGTTCCTGTGAACGAAAAATTGAACCAAGTGGGGCCCTTTGGTTCAGTTTTCATTAATTCTTAAACAAATGGATACAAATAGTTTTATTTTTTATTATCCAGTTCTTACCCATTTGTCACACATTTAGGGGTGGAAGAGCTTTCCTTTCTCCAATGGCAGGAGAGTCACTCAACAGCCACCTCATGGCATCAGTCATATTATTTTCCCAGAATGCTTCACCCATGTGTTGTTCTAGTGAGTCTTAAGGGTGGAAGTAGGGGCTGCCATTTTTGTTGCAGGTGCCATATTCCCCTCAGTGTGATACAGTATCTGGGGCATTCTGGGAGGAAAAAAAATATGGCAACTGGTGAAACATCTTCAGAAATACGCTATTCTGACAACCTATTAAGGTGCAGGCTGTAAAAGAATATACTAGTATTAACCCAAATTTTTAAATTAATATTATTAACAATAACTTTAATAATTTTATTATAGAGCTTTAAATAACACATAATGTAAGCTTTTAGAAAATATTATATTTGTACTACATCACTATAAATTTATGGTTTTTGAAGTGTAGGTGGGTTCCCACGAGGCAAGACACAGTGATAACCTCAAGAACCTTTATTGAACAAACGGAACTAGACAACAGGGGCAAAACAACTGCTTACATACATTTCTGAAGGCCTGGGCCACTCCCATTCCCAACGTGATTAGCTGCCTAAACTTCCAAGCTGCGAATCATAACTCAGAGTTTAAGGGCCAATGGCAGAGGCCCAAATCCTGAAATGTTCTGTGATTGGGTATCATAAATCAGAACACAGGGGCTCAGATTCCTTAGTTCAGACTCAAGCTCAGGCAAACACAGACCACTGAATACATAATAGTTTTAATGTATGCTGTTAATTTTCTAACCACTGGGACTTTCAGAGGATCATTTTGTATTCCTCGCTGCATGTCAGCATAGGGGGACCTGCTTGCGCACTTCCTTCCTTCCTGCTTGAACACTGGAATATTTACAGCACAGCAAGTGTTACTGCCAACAGCTCCAGAACTTTACTCGTTATTGTAAATGTCACTTTTAATATTGATGGTGCGGACTGTTCCTGACATACTGGGGTGAGCTGTTCCATAAGGAGAAGTTCCTCCCGTGTTGTTCTCCTTAAAAGCACATATAGCTCTTGTGGGTTTTTTTGAAGCAAAACACATAGAAGCCTAAGCAAGTGACCTAGAAATAAAATATTTTGCTACTTGGGGAGAATAGCAATCCAGAACGATCAGAGCCAGGAAGCCATAAAGTCAGACTCCAAAAGCCTCACATGTGCCATTTATTTGTAAAAACAAGTATCTTCCCAGTGCTACAGCTTTAGAGTAGCACCTGCCTGTTCATTTATCAGATGCCATATATAGACAGTGGTACCTCAGGTTACATACGCTTCAGGTTACAGACTCCGCTAACCCAAAAATAGTGCTTCAGGTTAAGAACTTTGCTTCAGGATGAGAACAGAAATCGTGCTCCGGCGGCACAGCAGCAGCAGGAGGCCCCATTAGCTAAAGTGGTGCTTCAGGTTAAGAACAGTTTCAGGTTAAGAACAGACCTCCAAAACAAATTAAGTACTTAACCCGAGGTACCACTGTATTGGATTATATCACAGCATTTAATTTACAGGGTTGCATCTAATCTTAGTCCTACAGGCTACAGTTTTTAAGTAGATTGCACTGAGAGCTTTGTCCATAGAAAATTAAAAACCAGGCATGGGTATATGGGCCTCGACCAAAAACACGCAGCTTCAATAGGAGTAGCAATTCATCACCTCCCCTGCACAGGCAATAGCTCCTAACCTACCACTGTCATCTTAAAACAGCCTTGTATATAACTCCCCAAAATGACTAGCCTCCTAGAAAATTTACTAGCTTCTTCCCTCCCCCAACAGCCCATTTCACTTCTCTGTCGGGTGTGAAGAATAAGATAAAAATAAGCACCACTAAAAACATAAATGAAACAATCATTAAAGAAACAATCCAACACGGAAAATATTAAAACTATATACATATATTAAAAACTGTTGAAATATATCCTGTGCAAGCCCAATGGCAAGGATGGGAAACTGCGTAAAACCGTGGAGGCTATCAAACGAGTCTCGGCTGATTTTCATCCTAGTTCATCCATCATGTGAATATGACAGATCTTACCCAGCAGAGCGTATGCAAAGCCCTTATTACAGAACCACAGGGATCAACTATATGACAGGGAAGGAAGAGCAAGAGAACTAAATTCAGATCTCACTTGCATATTCCCCTATCCAAATCGGTGGGATTTCAGCTTTTAAAATAAAAAAACTAAAAAATGGCACCACTTACATTTGGCTGCTGATTTCAAAGGGGCTGTGTCATATTGTTCCTCTTCCATCATCATAAGGATGTCAGCCCTTCCTGCCCATTCAGCACTCCTGCCCTGTCCCTGACATTCTCAGACATCCGCTTAGGGCTGTAATGCTTGGTTCTGACCGGCATGCTTAAAATCCAGTTCCCACAGCCCAATTTTGCAGTGTTGATTTGCTGGATAAACTCCAATAATCATCCATGCAATCTGAGCCTAGGCACAGTGGACCTTCAGGTATATAGGCTGTATTCCAACATTGCAGTTGTGTATGGGCATTTTGGAATGCCAGAAAGTATGTTATGTGTATGAGCTAGACTGGAGAGAAGTCTTGTCTAGTCTGGTCCATACGCATGGCCAGTTCTCCACGCAGTCAGTGCTGTTACCAAAGCAAGGCATTATTTCTCTATAGAATTTTATTGCTGCGATTAGGAATGGAGGGGTGGAATTCAATTCAGTTCACATTTAAAGGCATAATTCACACTTTATGAAACAATACATGAAGCGAAACATAGCCCTCCTTTGAAAGTCATACTTCCAGTTTTGCAGTGCAGTTCTCCAGTGAAGCAATGTATGTGAAAATGCATACAGTGGGGAAAAATGTGGATAAAATGCATATATTGGTGAAAGTAGCATGCAAAAATGCATTATATTGGAGGAGAATGCTTTGCAAAAAATGTTTAACTTTAGGCAAAATTCACACTAAAATGCTAATGTATTTATGAGGGAGATATCACAAACTGATGTGGAGAATTGAATTGAAGATTGCAAAAATGAGAAATTGAGAAGAAGCAAAATTGAAAAAATTGCCCATCCCTTGCTCCCACAAAACAGTGAACATAAAGCAAGAAAAGGCTTCATTTTATTCAGCATAGCAGCAAATGCTTGCTAGACCCATTTGTACGCCATTTTGTGTGTGGCATAATTACACTTGAGAGTAAAAGTACTTGTTCTTTATTAAATCAGTACAGTTGGCGTGTGGGTTGCCACTGACACTAGTTTTATGGGAGTCATCACTATAGTAGTGACCCCAAAGGAAATTGCATAGTTTATCGGCCTAACCTTGTGATTCTCTGACCTTCATGAGGTTTGGTGATCAGCAAGACCAGCACCCATGGTGATGGGAAGAATTGAATACAATTATACAAGGGTTTCTCGTGGATTGATAACAAAGCAAAGGGGAAATGAGCAAAGAAACTGAGAGAGAGGCCTTGCAGCCCCTTTTAATCTTTTCTTTTTATGGAGCAGTATGTTATTAGGATGGGATGATAAGGGCACCTGCAAGTGAATGGGAAGGAAATAAATTGTCTGCATTGTGCTGATGAAACAGTGGTGGTGGCAGATGTGGAAGAAAGCTGCGGAATATATTCAATGCAATGAATTTGTTTTTTTCAGAACTATGGCCTACAAATACATGGGAATAAAGCAATGGTAAGAAACTCTGTTGCTTTATATAATGGGAAACAAATTTGAGCAAATAGGAAAAATTTAAATGTTATCTAGGAAGCAAAAAAATAACAACAGAGGATGGGAAATCTAAAGTCGAGATCAGAGTTAGCAGACACAGTGGCCTCTAGATTATAAGAACTACAACTCCCATCAATCCATATGTAATGGGAATTGGGGTTGCTTGTGCGTAAGCCTCAAACTGCTCCAGGCTGGGTTATCAGGCTAAAACCTTTCCCTGGCTGGACAGCCCTTACAACGTGGCTGTCTTAATCACTGGCAGAATCCATCAGTGGGCGTTTTCTGAACTTTTTCCAACATAAAAGTTATTTGACCCCAAGTCTCCGCCTAGCCTCCCTGCGCGGAAGCTTTCTGCACAGAGTGGGCGTCCCTAGCGGAGGTCCGGTGCTCTCCCCGCTGGTCCCGGTGGAAGAGTCTCAGAGCCCTCCCTCCGAAGCCTTGTCAGACTCCTCTTCCTTCCTGGCGTAACGCTGATCTCCTTCCCCAGAGGACGTGCTCTCTCTCCCCCTGCTGGTTCCCTCTCCTGCGTCATTGCGGAGCCTTACCTTCACTCTTGGCTCTGATGGCAGTTCCCTGACACCATACTAGTGTGACCAATGGTCACAGATGGTGGGAGTTGTAGTCCCAAGTGACTGGAGGCACTACACTGATCTAGAGCAAAAATGATAAAGTAAAGTAGGTAAAAATAAAAATTAGGTATAGTACAATAGATAGTGTATTATAAAGAACACCTGCTAATGGAGCAATAGGTTTATCTCTGAAAAATAGATGTTAGAAAAACATATAGATAGATGACAGACAGACAGACAATATGTGAATGTAAGGGACAAATGGGAAGAAAGAAGATCTGGAGGCATTTAAAATGTGATACAGTGGTACCTCGGGTTATGAACTTAATTCGGTCCGGAGGTCCATTCTTAACACGAAACCATTCTTAACCTGAAGTGTGCTTTTGCTAATGGGGCCTCCAGATGCCGCCGCACAATTTCCGTTCTCATCCTGGGGCAAAGTTCACAACCCTAGGTAACTACTTCCAGGTTAGCGGAGTTTGTAACCCAAAGCATTTATAACCCAAGGTACCACTGTACTGGAAATAATGCATAAAGTGACTTGGATAGAAAGGAACTCCAGGGAAGAAGTGTGTGAATTCTTCCAGTAGAAGCATGAGGACATCTGGAAGGGTCCAGAAGAAGGCTGTTGGTGGGCAACTTCAAGGCCCCTCCAGTTCTCCCTTGTTAGGGTCCTTGAACTTTGAACCTTACATGGACCAGACAGCCTTTCAAATAGAGGACTGTTCAGTGACAGAACTTCAGACCGAGCACTGTTTCTTGTGAAGTAGGAGACATGGCCATCCTCACAACCCATGACAGCAGGAATTGAGGATGAAACCCAAAAAACCACACTGCACCAAGCATGCAAGGCTCAACTTTCCCAGTCTCTAAATAAAGGGAAAAGTCAGACAAACAGTGCAACCATTGAATTATTACTTGGGAAATGAGACAGCAGCAACTTCAGGTCAAAAGTTATACGAGGACAATGCTAGGGAAAACAATACCCACAGCAGATGAAGTACACATCAATTCTAATTTAAATTCTCTTGCCTTTTGCACACTGCCAACTACCAGCAGGGCAGAATTTCTACCCATTCAGAATAGATTTTATATGCTTAGCTGCTAAAGTTTAGCACTAGACGAGTGTCTTGTTTGGCCAATTTTTAACTTGTGTTTAATGAGGACAGTTGCATGCAGTTCATCATCTTCATGTATAGGTTGAAGATTCCATCCAGCTGTTTTGTGTACCTTCCCTGGAGACAAAAAAGAACCTTTGTGTCTGTTAATATTACAGACTACCTAAGAAAATACCTCTCAGCTGTTCAACCACCTGGTATTCGTTTGTTTTTCCAAGGGTTGTTCTTTGTGATCTCACAGAGAGCTAAAAGTTCCACTTGTATAAGGGGCAAAATGAGATGCAGGGAGCAGGTTGAAAATAGGTTGGAGGGGTGTGTTTAACAGTAATATTCCTAACTTTTCAGAACACTTCGTTTCTGAATATTCCACTAGCAACCGCAGTACTTTTCTGCCAGAAAGACAATAGCAAATTCTTCTGAGTTCAGTGAAAACAATATGTAGTTCTACACATTCTTTCCCGGTGCTTTGCCTTTTCAAAATCACATTTCTTAAATGAAATCAAAACTATTTCCCTCCTGACGTTGCTGGACTCCCATCAGGTCCAGCCAGGAGTGGTGGGAGCCATAGTTTTGAGATAGGGAGTGTCTGAAAAGTTACCATGGGGATAACTTGGAGACCCAATAGAGGGCAATGGTCCACTAAAACAGTGGCAGTAAAGGGGTTAAAAGCTCTCCCAAATCCAAAGCTCTCCCAGTTACAACCCCTCAGCCTGACCTGCAATGAAGGGGTGTTCTGACTGGCATACTTGAAGGCACTGGGAAGGAATCCCATGACTTGGTCCCCTGGGCAAGTTATATGCAATGATATACTTGTGATGGTGCCATTTTCAAGGAATCAGTGGGTTGTCGTCAACTACGTCCTCCTCAGAGTAGACCCACTGAAATTAATGGGTTGCTGTTGTTCACTTTTCTGTACCACCCTTCATCTCAGGATCACAGGGTGGTTTACAATATGGAAACACAAAAATACATAACATGGTAACCAACGAAAACAATAACCCCCATTAACTTCGCTGGGTCTCCTCTGAGGACTGGTATTGAATACTAACCAATGGTCCTCTTAGCCCATCAAGGAGGGAGAAAAACAGTGAATAATACTGCCCTTACTTTAGCCCAAGGGTAGGAAATCTCAGGCTCAAGGACCCAATGTTCTTTATCAAGCCCTCATAAGTCTCCTTAGGTGGTGCAGTTTTCGTGGTTCCTGCTCCCAGCCCCTCTTGAGAGCTTTTCTTGGCTGAAATGTGGAACTGTGATCATGTTTGCCTGGATGGAGAATGGAGCGGAGTATGCTTATGAGTGTAGAAACCTCTTGACTTTCATGTGCCTGAACTATATGGCCTACTATATGAAGGAAATATATCCTTTGTACCACCTGATTTTTGTCATTCGTTGCTCTGCCTACCACTGGCACAGGGCCCCAAGAAGGTAGTTGTTGAGGTAATACAGCCATCGAACTGAAAAAAGTTCCTTACCTCTGCTTTACCCAGTCAGAGAGAAATGCTCAAGGAATTCTCCCATCTCCTCAGCAGTTGCTATCCAGTCTTAAATTATCACTGCCTTGTACATTGGTAATAATACAGTGGTACCTCTGGTTGCGAACGGGATCTGTTCCGGAGGTCCGGTCGCAACCTGAAAAGAACGCAACCCACATCTGCGCATCTGTGTGTACACAGGTCGCGATTTGCTGCTTCTGCGCATGCATGTGACGTCATTTTGCGTGTCTGCGCATGCGTGAGTGGCGAAACCCGGAAGTAACCTGTTCCGTTACTTCTGGGTCACCACGGGACACAACCTGAAAACACGCAACCTGAAGCAAACATAACATGAGGTATGACTGTAATCTCACAGTTATCATGCCTGAATGCTATAAGCAAGTTTGTTTGTTTTTTGATATAAAAACAAAACAAAACGAGGAGTGAAGTATCGTTCACTACACCAGTTTCTCATAAAGTATGATATATAACCAGGACTCCGAATGAGGCTTTGGTTGTTATTATTATTATCCATTTCATTTCTATACCGCTTTATATTTTTAATTTTAAAAATATCAAAGCGGTTTTCAACACATTGAAACATGAAATAAAGCAACCCAGAAAAAAATATTCCTGAAGACAGTCAAATATAAAGCATACATCCAAAGCAACTTAAAGGAAACTAAAATATTATCTTAAAGAATTCATAATAAGGCATTACAAAGGAGGTCAACTACAGAATGCACATTTAACGCAGCAAAGTTAACTAAATAAATTATCTTAAACATTTCAAAAGGAACCATCGATTTCTTTTTTAATGGAGGGCACATTTTAATAATTAATAATAGTTCACAAGCACGACACATGAGAAGACTTGAGCCCTATCTAACTGTTTATATCATTTCTCCAACATGAACAATAAAAGCATGCACTGATAATGCATGAAAAAAAGGAAAACAGCAACAAGATGAATATTTTACACTGCACAGACTTGTCTAAATATCTTAAGGCAATTAGAATTCAAGGTGTTTGTTTCAGATGCAAATCAGCCTAGATTGATGAGATAAGGCTGAGAAATGGAGCCTAAACCACACAGGGTTCTCTTTTACCTGGGAAAAATGCCAGTAAACCACAAGCAAACATCTCTTTCCACTTTTTCACATATAGAGTTAGGGTGTTGGATTAGATGACCCTCGGGATTCCTTCCAGCTTCACAGTTCTATGATCCTAGGCTCTTAAAGCAGAGAAGTTGCTTCTAAAATATACATTCAAAGAATGGCTGCTGCTTTTTCTGCCCAGAACTGTGGAAATTTTTCTACTTCTATGTTTTTTTCTGTGGAATTCTTTCCTCCTTTTTATATATATTGCTTTATGAAATTAATAACTAACACAGTTGCCTTGCGGTAAGCCAATGTATGGCTTGCTAGGGCCATACAAATGAGTTAGTTTCCAGAGTTTGGATTTGCTTTGCTCCTTGCTGGACTTTTCAGGTTCGCGAGGGACAGCATCTAAGATAAGCTTTAACTTGGTGTGTCATCTGAAGCCAGGATCATAGCTAAGCTGTCTGCTCTGCAACAACGAGCCATAACCATAGGAGCAACCTTGGCTGGCCCACCTCATAAAGGATATTGTGGAGCTGCAGAGGGTTAAGAAATGGGCAGCCAAAATGATCAAGGGGATGAAGAAAGGCTGCAGCATTTGGGGCCTTTTAGTTTATAGACAAGTAAGAGGCGACGTGTGGGGACACAGGTGGCGCTGTGGGTTAAACCACAGAGCCTAGGACTTGCTAATCAGAAGGTTGGCGGTTCGAATCCCCGCGACGGGGTGAGCTCCCGTTGCTCGGTCCCTGCTCCTGCCAACCTAGCAGTTTGAAAGCACGTCAAAGTGCAAGTAGATAGATAGGTACCGCTCCGGTGGGAAGGTAAACGGCATTTCTGTGCGCTGCTCTGGTTCGCCAGAAGCAGCTTAGTCATGCTGACCACATGACCCGGAAGCTGTACGCCGGCTCCCTTGGCCAATAAAGCAAGATGAGTGCCGCAACCCTAGAGTCGGTCACAACTGGTCAGGGGTCCTTTTACCTTTACCTTTAAGAGGCGACATGAGAGAACATGGTTTCCCAAACCTGGGTCTTCTCCAGCTGTTTTGGACTACACTTCCCATCCTCCCTGAACCACTGGTCCTGCTAGCTAGGGATGATGGGAGTTGTAGTTCTAAAACAGCTGGAGAAGACCCAGCTTTGGGAAACGCTGTGATAAGACGTTTATAGAATTATGCATGGGATGGAGAAAATAGATAGGGAAAAGCTTTTCTCCCTGATAGAACTCATGGGCATCCAGCTGAGATGAATGCTGGAAGATTCAGGACAGATGAAACAAAATACAGTGATACCTCTGGATGCGAACGGGATCTGTTCCAGAGCCCCGTTCACATCCTGAAGCGAACACAACCAACATCTGCACATGCGCGTAACGTCATTTTGAGCATCTGCGCAAGCATTGAAACCTGGAAGTAACACACTCCGTTGCTTTTGGGTTGCTGCAGAGCACAACCCGAAAACGCTCAACCCAAAGCTTCTTTAACCAAAGGTATGACTGTACAGTGGAGCTATGGTACCTGCCCCCATAGGGGGCAGTGATGGTCACTAACTTGGGTGACTTTAAAACAGTTTTAGACAAATTCATGGGGGTCGGATAAGGCTGTCAGTAGCTAATAGCCATGATGGAGAACCACCAAAGTGCCATTGAGTCAGGTCGTTCTTGCATCCGTTTGCCCACTGTGCAAAACAGAAGCTGGACCAGATGGGCCACTGGCCTGATCCGGCAGGCCAGTGTTCTTATGTTCTTATCCTCCATCAAAGCAAACAAGAAATATTATCAGGGTTCAAGGACACGCTCCAGTCAGGCAAAAATACTCAAGGAGAGTGCAAAGAGGGCTGGTGAGTGGCATAGCTCAGGAGCACGTCTCGCCTGGTGAGAGTCCTGGAGGCTAGATAGAGTGGCCTGGATGACCACATGTGGCCTCTATCCTGGACATAAGCCAAGTGCCACACTGTACAATGTCTTTCTTATGATCAGCTTAGAATATTCGTCTGCTAAATGAAAACACAGGAACTGCCAAGGTGCCAGAAAGACCTTTAATGTTGTAACCTGCCCTATGATCTTCGGATGAATTTGTTGTTGTTTAGTTGTTTAGTCGTGTCCGACTCTTCATGACCCCATGGACCAGAGCACGCCAGGCACTCCTGTCTTCCACTGCCTCCCACAGTTTGGTCAAACTCATGCTGGTAGCTTCGAGAACACTGTCCAACCATCTCGTCCTCTGTCGTCCCCTTCTCCTTGTGCCCTCCATCTTTCCCAACATCAGGGTCTTTTCCAGGGAGTCTTCTCTTCTCATGAGGTGGCCAAAGTATTGGAGCCTCAGCTTCAGGAGCTGTCCTTCCAGTGTGCACTCAGGGCTGATTTCCTTAAGAATGGATAGGTTTGATCTTCTTGCAGTCCATGGGACTCTCAAGAGTCTCCTCCAGCACCATAATTCATTATTATCAGGCTATTTTTTATTTTTAAAAAAGCACTTCTTGTTACATTCCCTCCTGTATTCTTTACTGCAATTTTACTGAAGCCCTAAAAAAAAGAATTCTGTGTCCTTCACTTGCAACCCAATTAATCAACTAAAGCTTCGGTTGATTAATCTACTGATTAAACCAATTGTGATGCAGAAATATACAACCACTTTTTCAGAGCTACCAATTTTTCAGCTTCGGTCCGTGTGGGTAGATGCTTTATTGACACCGAATTACATACCTGGGTTTCTCAGTTCCCATGACAGAACCTCAGGATTATTCTTCATCTCCATATAAAAATGACAAGGATAATCTTTTGACACGATATGCTTGAAGCTAGCTGCTTTCTCCCTGTTTACTTCTGATGGATTTCTGTCTTATGCTTGAGTATTGACAGTGCTTGCCGTGACAGGGAATAGCAGTTCTGCTGCGATGGCTATGCCTATGCCTTAGCCTTGGGGAGAAAATTGATACAACATAATTTATGGCTAATCATAGTGTAACAGAAGGACTTTTAGTTACAGAACATTCAAAGACAAATTGGCAACAGTAAAGCATATCTGCAGTGGAAAAGCTGGACATAAATAAACTTGTTTCATGCTTGCAGCTTCTTCCAATGATATGAAGTCCCATGGCAAGGTTTGTTTATCAGAAGAGATTATTGGAGTTTTGTGATGTTTTGTACTATCTGTTTCTTCACAGCTACTTAGACTGAATAAGTAGGAAGGAAGTTAGCAGGCAGGCAGGGCTAACCCCACATAGGCAACAGTCCAGAATCTTAGAGCTGGCCCTATTCTTAGGCAAAGTGAAAAAAACAAAACTTGCTGCCTCAGGTGGCAAATGCTGATGAGCAGGGAGCAGATAGGGCTATGTGCACCACACAATTCATACTGCCCCCTCTAAGCTAGTGTATTGCCCTTGAGTGCAGTGGTGGGCACTGTCCCATCAGCAGTATTGAAGTATGATTCATGTGCCAATCCATTTGATTGGAATAGGAGGGTGGGCATCTTGCCCTTTGCTTCAGGCAGCAAAATGTCTTGGGCTGGCCTTGCAACCTGCTAAAAAACAACCCTGTTACCAATCTTATGCAGCCTGGTTATAGCCTGATACGGTGAGCAAGGAAGAAAATGAAGGGCCATTGTGGTGTAATGGTCAGAGTGTTGGACTATGACCTGGGAGAGCAGGGTTCGAGTCCCTACTGAAGCTCACTGTATGACCTTCGGCCAGTCACCATCTTTTAGCCTAGCCTACCTTACAGGATGTTGCAACGATGAAATGCAGAGGAGGAGAACCACCTTGAGTGATAAATGTGGCATATAAATTTAATGAATTAATTAAAATAAAATGGGGAAACTTCCAAGTGGCAACCAAAAATACAATTTTTTGTGCTAGCATGGTGGTAGCATAGTTCTGATCCAAGTCAAAGGACATGGCTTAACCTGCATCATTCCCCTGCAAGCAATAACTCTGTCAGTATCAAAGCTTAGGACTCGATAAAGGAAAGCTAAGTGTTTTAGGGCTTTGCTGCTTTATTAGTCAAAACCAGCACTTCAAATTGTGCCCAGAAAGCTATATGCAAGCAATACAAATGCCAAAGCACAGTGACATGATATGTTTCTGGTAAGGAGCTATGCCATGAGTAAGGATGCCATGGCCAGCATCAGCATCAGCTGTAGTTTTTGAATGGTCACTTCTCTGTGCATAGCACGAGGCAGAACTCTAGCCTCTAGATTATGAACGCACGACCGGCGGTCAGCAGAGCTGAATGCAAAGTGAAAAGTTCACAGCCTGCTGGCTGCATTGGAAGCTTCCGGCCATTAGAGCAATCTGAAGTTCCAAGCACAGTGACAGATCTGAGAAAAGCCCAAGGCTGTAAGTTAGGCGATTGGGGAAGGCCAGATACCATAAACATCAGATCCACACACCCTAAAGTCATAAAGCTGGCTGACTCTCATTGGTTCTGTCGGTTTTAAGTGTGCTGCCTGCATCCTCTGCTTCCCCTCAAACCACAGCCAGAGGTCAGTTTACACAACTGAACTGGTGTCTTGTGAATGTTGCTTGATTGAAAGCATCACTTAGAACGTTGCTGAAGCCATGCTGCACGTAGTTCACAAGGCAAGTCACTCCCAAGGTGATGAAAGTGGCTTGAACGATGGCAAAGAAAATGAAGGTTGTGGGAACCAGTGGCATGTGGAACAAGGATTCATGTATTCACAACCACACAGATTTTGTTGTGTGAAACTGCCCGCAAATAATTCAGAGATTCTATTCCGAGGGCCTTCTGGCAGTTCCCTCACTGTGAGAAGTGAGGTTACAGGAAACCAAGCAGAGGGCCTTCTCTGTATTTGTTCCTGCCCTGTGGAACGCCCCCCCCCCCATCAGATGTCAGGGAAATAAACAACTGACATCTGTAGGCAGCCCTGACTAGGGAACTTTTTAATGTTTGATGTCGTATTGGGTATTAATTTGTTGTAAGCTGCCCAGAGTGGCTGGGGTAACCCAGTCAGATGGGTGGCATATAAATAACTTGTTGTTGTTGTTGTTGTTGTTGTTGTTGCTGCTGTTAAGGATCTTAAACTGGTCTTAGCAAACTAGGAGGAGAATATTTCTCACTCTTGCTTTGGGAGACCGGCAGACTGACCATTTTGACTATCCCCGTGGGACACGGGAGTGAATTTCCCCAAGGAGGATGTCTACTTCCTTGGCATGAAAGAAGCTGCTCCAGTTGGGACTCTGATGTTGCTGCTTGTGTCAGCTTTAATAACAGTACACATTTTAAACCACCCACTACTTTTGACAGCTACAGTGATGTAAATAAAGTAAATAACGCAGATGCCACCACTGAAGCTTACAGCCCAGTTGTGCTTTGCTAATAATATCTGGGTTACCAGCAGAGACACAAAATACTTTGCATGTATATCTATTACACTGAGCTGCAACTTTCCAAATACATTCATATCTCTGGAAGATTATAGATAGATAGATAGATAGATAGATAGATAGATAGATGATAGATAGATAGATAGATAGATAGATAGATAGATAGATAGATAGATGATAGATAGATAGATAGATAGATAGATGATAGATAGATGATAGATAAGATGATAGATATAGATAGATAGATGATAGATATAGATAGATAGATGATGATAGATAGATAGATGATAGATAGATAGATAGATAGATAGATAGATAGATAGATAGATAGATAGATGATAGATAGATAGATATAGATAGATGATAGATAGATAGATAGATGATAGATAGATAGATAGATAGATGATAGATAGATGATAGATAGATAGATATAGATAGATAGATAGATAGAGAGAGAGAGAGAGAGAGAGAGAGAGATAGAGAGATTAGATAGATAGATAGATAGATAGATAGATAGATGATAGATAGATAGATAGATAGATAGATAGATAGATAGATAGATGATAGATAGATAGATAGATAGATAGATGATAGATTGTTGTTGTTTAGTCGTTTAGTCGTGTCCGACTCTTCGTGACCCCATGGACCAGAGCATGCCAGGCACTCCTGTTTTCCACTGCCTCCCGCAGTTTGGTCAGACTCATGTTTGTAGCTTCAAGAACACCGTCCAACCATCTTGTCCTGTGTTGTCCCCTTCTCCTTGTGCCCTCAATCTTTCCCAACATCAGGGTCTTTTCCAGGGAGTCTTCTCTTCTCATGAGGTGGCCAAAGTATTGGAGCTTCAGCTTCAGGATCTGTCCTTCCAGTGAGCACTCAGGGCTGATTTCCTTCAGAATGGAGAGGTCTGATCTTCTTGCAGTCCATGGGACTCTATCTATCTGTTGCAAAACTCCATGGACAAAGGCAACAGAGATAGATAGATGATAGATAGATAGATAGATAGATAGATAGATAGATAGATAGAGATGATAGATAGATAGATGATAGATGATAGATAGATAGATAGATAGATAGATAGATAGATAGATAGATATAGATAAATAGAAATACAATTGTGTACTCTAGGCATAGCCTCTAGGTTAGATTGCTGCCACACATTATGCTTGGGATGGCCTCTGAAGTTAGTTTGCAAACTCCAGCTGGTGCAGAATTCAGCAGCCAAGTTGCTCACCAGGGTAACACAGTTTGAGCATATGATGCCAATCCTGGCCCGACTGCACTGGCTACCAATCAGTTTCTGGTCTCGGTTCAAATGGTGGCCTTGACCTATAAAGCCTTAAACAGTTCAGAACTCAAGGACCACCTCTCCCCATATGAACTGGCCCGGACCCTGCAATGATCATTTGAGGCCCTTCTTTGTGTACTTCCTTCACGAGAGCTCTGGAGGGTGGCAACATGAGAACAGGCCTTTTCTGCAATGGCTCCCCATTTGTGGAATGCTCTCCTCAGGTGTCAGGCAGCTTGTCAGCAACTGCCATGGCTGGTTGCCCAGGAATGTACAAAGACAAGGAAATGTTTCTTACCATCCACTTTTTATTCAGTATTTACAGAGAGAGGCTTTAGAATCCAGCCTCTTTGGATAACGGTGTTGTCCCGAGTGAATCTCCACCCCCTCTACCTCTCCCACTCCCTCATGCATCATCCCTACTGACAAGCACCCTCTGCCTTTGAGCTCTTTGCTCTCCTACTTTCAAGGCTCGCCAGGTTCTGGGAGAAGGAGGGTCTGGAATGCTTTCTAAAGACACTGTGCCCATCAGCTGTTGCCCCCTCCCTGGTGCTTCTTCTTCCTTCTTCCATTATTTCCCAACTTTTCCCCTCATCTGCCTCTGAACTGTGACCTCCCACAAACCCCTGTTGTAATTCTGAACTGTCTTCCTCTTCTTTGAAATGGTCAGGCTGGGGAGGCTGTCTCCACCATTCCTCCTCTGCCCAGTCCCTGACATCAGGGAGATTCACTTAGTGCCTTTTTAAACATATCTTTAGGCACCAGGCAAAAACATTCCTCTTCTCTCAGGCCTTTGTCTAATTAAACAATCTATTTTATTGTGGAGTTGTCTTTGTTTGTTACTATGCTATGCATTTTTTATTTTTTAAAGTATATTTTTATTGATTTAAAATAAATACATTTATGGGAAAACAGACAAACAAACATACAATCAAACAAACAAATAATGGAGAAGTCAAATAAACAACCACAATATAAGAAACAACAAAATTAGTATAACATCATTTATAATCCCGATACTGAAATCAATTATAAAACTTATAAAGAAAGAAATTAAAAATGACTTCCAATTAATCTCACTGTACTTTATCTATCAATTACCTTATACCGCACAGTCTTATATAGTCTCTTTTTATGCATTTTTATTGGGGGGGGTGGCACTGTGGGTTAAATCACAGAGCCTAGGACTTGCCGATCAGAAGGTCGGCGGTTCAAATCCCCACGACGGGGTGAGCTCCCATTGTTCGGTCCCTGCTCCTGCCAACCTAGCAGTTCGAAAGCACGTCAAAATGCAAGTAAATAAATACATACCGCTCCGGCAGGAAGGTAAACGGTGTTTCCGTGCGCTGCTCTGGTTCGCCAGAAGCGGCTTAGTCATGCTGACCACATGACCCAGAAGCTGTACGCTGGCTCCCTCAGCCAGTAAAGCGAGATGAGCGCTGCAACCCCAGAGTCGGTCACGACTGGACCTAATGGTCAGGGGTCCCTTTACCTTTACTTTACCTATGGCATAAATCTGTTGCTTAGAATTTAAATAGACCCAGGATCTCACATGGCTGCACATGACATGCAACTGATATTTGAATATGCATTTCGTGCATTTTTAGGCTCAGAATATAAGGAACCCAAGTAAAGTGATACCTTTTATTAGCAAGAATGTGCAAGCATCACAGAATTCCTTGGTTATGTGATTTCCTTAGCTGCCTAAAAGAAAAAAGAAGGCGAGACTTGCAATTATAGTAGGATTTTCCAAGTCTGGTCATACGTGGTCTTTGGGGCCTTTTTTAATGTAGATTGCAAACATTTATTTTTGTAGTCATTTTTGTAGAGCGCATACATCTGACTTGTGTGAAACAGCAGAAAAAGTTGCAATCAGAAAAGACTTTCTGGAGACACTAGCTTAAGTGTCTCCTCATCCCACCCCCCACCCCACCCCCCACTCTACCCCACACATGCCTGCTTCCTGATTGAAGCAACACACAAAAAAAGAAAACCTCAATTATTAAAATGGTGGTAACTCGCATGTTCTGTGGCAGCGCCCTCAGGTTATAGCTAAAAACCACTTTGAAAACCACCAAATGAAAAGATTCCGTATGTAGACATAAATAATAAGTTTGACAGATCAATCAATCCGTCATAAGAGCTGGATTAGGCCAAAGGTCCAGCATCTTGCTTCTGACAGTGGTCAGCCAGATTCCTATGGGAAGCCGAAAGACAGGGCATGAGGTCAGTAGCACCAAGGCTCCCCCACCAAAATGCGAATGACAGAGACTTCACTGCTCAGTGTAGGGGGGAATTTCCTTGTTCCTGTGTTTGTCATCACCGTTCATTCCGAGAAGGTGACAGTAGTTCTTAAGCAGATCAAAATGCAGCCAGGAAGCAGTGTGCAAGACACGCTGTGCAGCCCAAATGGCCATGCATATTGCAAGGAGGAGCACAAACGTCTCCCTGTAATGCTAGAATAAAAAGGAACAGCTGCCGACATCTGGCCTGCCAGGAAGGGTGTGCAGGCTGGCCAGGCAGGAGAAACTATGAGAAAAGCTGAGCAGAAGATATGAGAGAATGGTAAATATAAAGCATAAGGATAAAGCACCATAGCTCAGTGGTGGAACATCTGCCTTGCATGCAGGAGTTCAATCCTTGACATCTCCAAGTAGGACTGGGGAAATGCTGTGTCTGAAACCATGGAGAGACCCTGTCAGTCAGTGTAGACAGTACAAAGCTAGGTGGACCACTAGTATACATCAACATAAAGCTGCTTCTTGTGTTCCAGAGGATTGTGTTCCAACAGATTCAGGTTGAATCCTGACAAGACAGAAATACTGTTTTGGGGAGACAGGGCAGGTGTGGAGAACTCCCTGGTCCTGAATGGGGTAACTGTGCCCCTGAAGGACCAGGTGCACAGCCTGGGAGTCATTCTGGACTCACAGCTGTCCATGGAGGTGCAGATCAATTCTGTGTCCAGGGCAGCTGTCTACCAGCTCCACCTGGTACGCAGGCTGAGACCCTACCTGCCTGTGGACTGTCTCGCTAGAGTGGTGCATGCTTTGGTTATCTCCCGCTTGGACTACTGCAATGCGCTCTACATGAGGCTCCTTTTGAAGGTTACCCAAAAACTGTAACTAATCCAGAATGTGGCAGCTAGACTGGTGACTGGGAGTGGCCACTGAGATCATATAACACTGGTCCTGAAAGACCTACATTGGCACCCAGTACGTTTCTGAGCACAATTCAAAGGGTTGGTGCTGACCTCTAACGTATACCTGAAGTTAGAGATAGGTAGCCGTGTTGGTCTGCCATAGTCAAAACAAAAAAAAAAAATTCCTTCCAGTAGCACCTTAAAGACCAACTAAGTTAGTTCTTGGTATGAGCTTTCGTGTGCATGCACACTTCTTCAGATACACTGAAACAGAAGTCACCAGACCCTTCTATATAGTGAGAAGGTGGGGAGGGGTATTACTCAGAAGGGTGGTGGGATAGGGTGATTGGCAGATAGCTGTGATGAGCCTGTTGACGACTCTTAACGACTGCAATAGGTCTTACAGGAAAAAGCAAGGGGTGAGAAGGTGAAAAATGGCTTTGTCATGTATAATGAGATAAGAATCCAATGTCTTTGTTCAGACCAGGTCTCTCCATGGTTTTAAGTTTGGTGATAAGTTGCAATTCAGCAGCTTCTCTTTCCAGTCTATTTCTGAAATTCCTTTGTAATAGAACAGCTACTTTGAGATCTTGTATAGAATGTCCTGGGAGATTGAAGTGTTCTCCTACTGGTTTCTCTGTCTTGTGGTTCCTGATGTCGGATTTATGTCCGTTTATTCTTTGGCGAAAGGTTTGGCCTGTTTGTCCAATATAGAGAGCTGAAGGACACTGTTGGCATTTGATGGCATACACAATGTTAGACGATGAGCAATTAAATAGTCCCAAGATGGTATGTGTGATGTTGTTGGGGCCAGTAATGGTGTTGTCCAGGTGTATGTGGCAGCAAAGTTGGCATCTGGGTTTATTGCAGGCTCTGGTGCCAGTGTCCGTGTTAAATCTGGTTGTAGTATTATTGTGGGTTAGGAGTCTCACTATATAGAAGGGTCTGGTGACTTCTGTTTCAGTGTATCTGAAGAAGTGTGCATGCACACGAAAGCTCATACCAAGAACTAACTTAGTTGGTCTTTAAGGTGCTACTGGAAGGAATTTTTTTGTTGTTGTTGTTTTGGGTATACCTGAAGGAATGTCTCTACCCACATCAGTCCAGCTCTGATGGCCTTCTGGTGGTTCCCTCCCTGCAAGAATTGAGGTTTACAGGGAACCAGGCAGAGGGCCTTCTCGGTAGTGGCACCTGCCCTGTGGAATGCCCTCCCATCAGATGACAAGGAAATAAACTTCTATCTGATTTTTAGAAGACATCTGAAGGAAGCCCTGTTTAGGGAAGTTTTTTTATCGTGTTTTTAATATTCTGTGGGGAGCCGCCCAGAGTGACTGGGGAAACCCAGCCAGATGGGCGGGGTACAAATATATTATTATTATTATTATTATTATTATTATTATTATTATTATTATTAGCCTTTGGGGTGGTCCTCACTTTCATACCTTTCTCCTGTGCTTCAGAAATGTCTGGCTGGCCACTGTTGGAAAGAGAAAGGTGGACTGGATGGGCTGTTGGTTTGATCCATCCAGCCTCTTTTTTTATTCTGAAGATGGACTATATAAAAATGGTTAGACTCTCTGATAACTGCAGTCCTTGTGCTTAGGAGATTTTAAATAAAGCATCGCAGTATGCAAAGCTCATTTCCAGACTACCTCCTGGGAATTTAAACAGCATATGTTCTTTGTTGTTTAAAAAAAAAAATGTCAGGAGAAATGCTTTTCAAAACATACACACTTAAAATTAAAATCCAGAACATAGAGATCTTCCTTTAGCCTTCAGCAAGGCAGAATGGTAATTAATCAGTAATATATATTCAAGTCATGGCACGCGCATAAGCAAAGACCCTCCGCAGAAGTTTGCAGTGAAACGCACTAGCTTAGATCCTAAGGGAAGTGAGCAGAAAGAAAGTTTGCCATCCTTCCTGTCCTGAGCTCCCCCAACACCAGCACCGCTCCCTATATCCTCTCTGGAAGGTCAGGATTTGTCAGATCTGCCCATCTCTAAGCAGGTGGTAGCAGCGATGGTGAAGTGGAGGAGAAGAAGGTGCTGTGCTATTGTGAGGATAAAAGGAGAAGAGGGAGAATCACGTATGCTACCTTGAGCTCCTTGGAGGAAAGATGGGGTACAGAATGATAGAATCTAGAATTGTAGCGTTGGAAGGGACCACAAGAGTCATCTTGTCCAACCCCCTGCAATGCAGGAATCCTGTTGCCCAATGTGGGTCTTGAACTCAGAACCCTGAGATTAGGAGTCTCATGCTCTACCAACTGAGCTGTTGTTGTTGATGTTGAGGATGGTGATGTCAGGTGTGGGGCAGGTAAGGATTCAACTATGCTCCCAAATAGCTGAGCAGTTGCAGCAAGGTAAGACTGCTCTTCTTACAGGAGGCTCAGAGAACAATTAAGCTCCTAGTGTCCTTTGTAAAGTTCATCTCGCTGCCTGGCAAAGGGCATTTTAGGATAAGCATAATAGGATTTGCCATTGCTATATACAGTTGGCTAAGCCAGGAAGTCCTCCTAATGGGCCTTCACACAGGAGGAAAGTCTTTTCAAAGGATGTTTTTATATAGTATATAGCAAAGCACGCAATCAGACTCTGGGGAAGGAACAACCTTTTATTGACATGTAGTGCTAAGTACAAATCGTCCTGCCATTCACACAAAACTTACATTCCAATGCATGAAACTTAGGATGACCACGCTGTAGCACCTTCAGGTTTTATGGTAAATGTACTGTTATAGCTGGGGTACCTGAGTCTGTTAGTGAATATTAGAAACTAATAAACGGTTGTATTTAGATAATATTTGGAGTATTGAAGGGAGGATTCCAGGCCAGTGGAAAAATTCAGGCTAAGGTGCCTTTCCAAGCCAGGGCCTCACCTGGGATAGAGGCTATTAACAATTTTTTTAAAAAATGGTGTTGATGGCCCATTAAAGAGAAATCATTGGGTCTGTGCAAAACAGAGTTGCTACAGCTACCGTGGTGGGGGGGAGAAAGGCTTGGGATTGAAAACAGGGAAGGGGGCAGGCTGTGCTCACAGGAAAACTGTGCCTTTTTAAAACTAGGCTTGGGATAGCAGACAGGTGATGTCCTGAGATAAGAGTTCGGCCAAAGGAGAGTTCCAGGGGCCACATTCAGCCCCTGGACCAGAGGATCCTCATCTCTGCTGCATGTTAAAGAACCATTGCATGTGATAAGTGCATTTAGCTGTGAAAAGAGCAGCACAGGGCATTGGCATGGGTAAAAAATCAAGCCTCCCCACGCCGAGGTTCTGGAACAGGATTGAAAAATATGGTTTATTTTGGCTGGTTATTTACATGAGAAGTCAATTCCCCATGCCATACTCTTTTTATCCATTGACTCTTAACTCCCCGAAGATCCTATAATCAGATTGTTGATTCCCAGCCAAGCGAAGCAGGCTTTGTGGGGCCGGGAGGGAAGGCTGAGCTGTGAGTGACTCTCATGTCCACCAGTCCTGCTAACTAATGTAACATCTGAATGAGTCCCGAGAGACAGGAATGTGTAGGGCTAAGCCCAGTATGAAAAACCCCTTAGTCATCTGCACTCCACAGCTTGTCTTGCCTCATCTGCTGGTATAATGAGTGTAGCCCAGTGCAACTCACGAGGGTGCCAGTATATCATAGTTCTTCGCTTTGACACCTGTGAGTGAGACATGTGAACGATGATTATTGCTTTTAAAAATATTACTCACTTTGGCTTGCCTGGGATGCTGGCTTTGGAGCCAGTTCTGAGCCTTCCACAGCATCTGTGGACATCATGGTGATAATCATCATCGAGAATGACTGGAAGAAGCAGGTGTGGCTGCAGAGAAAGAAAGAAAAATAGTTCCTCTGACTCCAGTTAGACTGATTCAAAGTAGTTTTGTTCCTTTTCTCTTTCCAGTATGCCCATGCGTACAAATGAGCCTAGCCTCTCGCAGAGGCTTGAACGGGTTAATTTTTAAAGGCTAATGTCTCCATAGCAAATAGCTGCCTTTGTTTCATCATCCCAGGTTGAGATACTGTAGGAATAAGAGACTCTTAGGAAAGCCATCAGAAGTCATAACAGCATGGCTGTGATGGCCTGGGATTCAGACTCGGAGGCTGAACCTGAGGAATCCCAGCCTGCACAGGAGTCCCCACCTCCAGAACCAGTTGAGCCGGGGCTGGGGCTTGAGCATGAAGGGTCCTCACCTGTGCTGGATCCTCAGGTGCAGGCACCAGCTGAGTCTGCTCTGGCTCCTGAGGTGATAGAGGACCCATTGTCTGCAGGTGCTCCACTCTCAGCCCCGTCAGGGGAAGGTGAGGTTGCCTCTGGGTCCGGTAACCCTCCATCCTCTCCTGCAGAGGCTCAGGGCAGAAAGGCAGAAGGAACTAAATTCCCACAGGAGGAGTGCTCGCCTCCAGGCCTGGAGAGGCGAATCACCTGTGGACTGGGGCTGCCCTATGCCTCGGGGCAGTAAAAGCCAGCTAGTCCCAGGTTGCAGGAGCAACACTGTTGGTAGTCTGTTCCTGCCTGCACCCTGTCCTGCTCTTCTGCCAGAGTTCCTGACCTCACCCGACTCCCTGCCTTGGACCCCGCTTCAGCTTTGATGGACAGCCTCCATACCGCACCCTCGACCTCGGACTGGACTTGGACCTCACTGCACGGTTAACCCTCAGGACCAGCACAATGGCAGTCAGATGGAGAATACTGTTCCAGCATGCCTCCATCCAGAACAGCAAGCAGAATTGTCCCAGCTCAGCCAGGCAAAAGGAAGGCACAGGACAGAGCTGATTATAGGTTCAGCTTGGGAAAGTAGAGCCCAGAGGGCCAGATCAGGAAGCTTGAGGGCCACATTTGGCCCTTTGCCTGAGGCTCCCCAGCCCTGCTCTATAATATCTTGGAACATTGTAAGTTACTGCTGTCCTTTAGCTCTATTTGCAACTTATTTTCTCCTCTTGAATGTCAAAAGATAGAAACCTGCTCAGGGAAAGCTGTTTTCCCTGTGTTTTTATGTCACCTTCCATATACGTGTCAGCTACAGCCTGTCTGTTCTAACTTTATGCGTGTGAAGTATTTGATGGCGCGCCAGCCATCACACAAGCACTCTGTGATGGTCACTCACAGCCTGTGCTAAAGCAGCTGCTGTTCCAGAGATGGCCAACGAAATGAGCGTTCACCTTATTTTACCTAAGATCAGACTACCAGGGTCTGAAATTCAGTATTCCTAATGAGAGAGCAGCAAGCAAATATTATTTAGTTGCAAGTAGGGCTGGGCCAATCTGCCTATGACCATTTCTCTGTGTTTCTCATTTTTTCAGTCTTCGGTTCAGTTCTCCACATTTGCAATTCCGTTTGCAAGTTAAAGAAAATTCATCAGCATTTTAGTGCAAATTTACTGGACCATACAAAAGTTTGTGTGCAGTTCTGCTTGCGCAGTTTTACAGAGCAATTTTCCCAAAGCTAATGCAGTGTTGGGCATTTATTTTCATAAATATACGCAGTACATGCTTTCTTGTTCACGAGAACTGCACTGGAAAATCAATAGAATTGGGGATTTTGAAGGACGGCTATATTTCAGAAAGTGTAAATTTGATGGGTTTGCCTTTAACGTGAACTAGATCAAATATCTCCTCCATCCTTAGCTGCAAAAGACTTTGGAAGGTTGTGGGGATTGTTATTAATATCTATTGATTTTGGGTGAGAATTGCGTTCTGCACATTTCTAACTGCCAAGCCGATAGCTCCACAGACCTAAAGAAACAGAGGCACATTTCAAAAGGGTGTGTTCAAAGTGTGCATGATCTAATGCTGACCTTAAAACACAGACTTTTTGAACACCCTACAGTACTATTACTGTATCACCCACTGGGGATGCCATAATTAGGGGCCTGTCAGTTTTTAGTATTTCCTTTTTACACACTGTGATGGGATAATGAGCTGCTTGTGCGTTGAAGCTGGATCCCTCAGAGCTCACTCAGTGTAGTGAAACCCTGCCTTGAGAGGAGCCCTTGAGCATGGCTCCCTCAGTCGCTGGTAGAATCTGACAGTGGGCGTTTGCGGAAACGTTTCCAACATAAAAGCTGTTTCACAGACATGCGCCTCCTGGATTCCCTGCGTGACAGTTTCCGGCGGGGGGTGGGAGTCCTTAAGGGCTGTTCCGATACTTCCTCGCTGTTCTCACTGGAAGTATCCCAGAGCCTCCCCTCCGACTCCCTTTCCTTTGGAGCTCCCGCACTCCCCCTACTGGTTCCCTCTTCTGCTGAAGAAGAGGCTCTCCTATTCTCCTGAAGCCTTCTCACCACCTGTCCTTCCGATGGCAGTTCCCTGACATCCACCTCCCCCCCAGGGCCCCCTTCACCCCCTCCCGCCTCTTCTCTTACTGGCGGCGAGGACGGAAATCCCTGGAAGGAACTCCCCTCATCCTCCGAGGATTCAAACACTTCTAACCACGGCTTACCTCCTCTTTCCCCCTCTTCCTCTTCTTCGTCGGAATCTGTTTCCACCTCCACTTCCGACTCTGGGAACCCTTCAAATTCCCCTTCCTCATCTGTAGTCCCGAAGTGTTCCCTCCTAAACCTTGCCACTGGTTGTGGTTTACTTGGGAAACGCCGATGAAACGTTTCTATTAAAATCTCGTCCTTGACTTCCTCTGCCGGTACCCATGCGTTTTCTGACTCTTCCTCCCCCTCCCATTCTACCAAGTATTCCACCTGATTCCCCTTCCACCTGGAATCAATGATCCCTGCCACATCCATGTTGCGTTCTCTCTCTTCTATGACGGGTGTCTGGGTGACCTCCCTCTCATGTTCCCCCCACTTACACCCTTCCCTGTATGGCGACAGTAATGACCTGTGAAATACTGGGTGCAATTTCATGTGACTGGGCAATCGGAGTTTGAATGCTACTGGGTTGACCTGCTGTATGACCTCAAAGGGTCCCAACCGTTTGGGTCTCAATTTCTTACACCCTCCCTTGAACGGCAGTCCTTGGGTGGATAGCCACACCCGGTTACCCACCCTTATGGTTTCGCCTTCCCTCCTATTTCTGTCAGCTTGCTTCTTATATTCTTCTTTGGCTTTCTCTAAGTTGAGTTGGAGCTGACGGTGGATCGCTTCCATTTCTTCAACAAAATTTTCCGCTGCAGGTACACTCCACCTTCCCCCGCCCTCTCCTGGAAACGCCCGAGGATGACACCCATAATTGGCTAGAAAGGGACTCATCCCTGTGGACGCGTTCTCCGCGTTGTTGTAGGCAAATTCTGCCAGAGGTAACCAGTCCACCCAATCCGTTTCTCTGTCCTTTACATAACACCTCAGATATTGTTGCAAAACCCCGTTTGCCCTTTCTGCTTGCCCATTTGTTTCTGGGTGCCTGGCGGTGGAAAAACTTACCTCCACATGCAACATGCTCATTAGTTTCCTCCAGAACCTAGAAGTAAATTGTTTTCCTCTGTCGCTCAAAACCCTCAAGGGGGCGCCATGCAACCTAAAAATGTGCTCCACAAACAACCTTGCGGTTTCTTCCGCTGTCACTGCATGTGAACAAGCTATAAAGTGGCACATCTTAGTTAGTAGATCTACCACCACCATGACCGCGGTTTTCCCTTTGGATCTCGGTAGATCGGTCATGAAGTCTATGGATACCATCTCCCATGGCCTTTCTGGGGTGGGTAAGGGTTCTAATAACCCCGCTGGCGCCAACCTCTCTCCCTTTGCTCTTTGGCACCTGTCGCATCCCCTGACATACTCCCGCACGTCCTCCCGCACCTTGGGCCACCAAAACTCCCTGGTAACCAACCACATGGTTTTGTGCTGCCCGAAGTGCCCCGCCGTGGGGCTGTCATGCAACTGCTTAAGCACCCGCCCTCTTAGTTGCCCACCTGGTATGTAGAGCGCCCCTTTGTAATATAGTTTTCCGTTCTTTTCCTCAAACCCCCCTTCGTTCTCACCTGTCTCCCTGAGTTCCCTAAGTTTCTCTTGGGCATATTCATCGTTTTCAATACCCTCTACCAGTTCTCTTTGCCCCACCAATGCCGCCCCACAAACCCAGTGGTCCTCTGAGATGATATGTCTTTCTTCCGCCCCTCCTTCCCCCTCCAAGTACTCAGGTTTTCTGGAGAGAGCGTCCGCCCTGACATTCTCAGCCCCTGGCACGTAGCGAATCTCAAAATTGAACTTGGAGAACTCTTGCGCCCACCTTACTTGTCTCTGGTTCAACACTCGGGCTGTTCTCCAGTATTCTAGATTTTTGTGGTCTGTCCGCACTTGAACCTTGTGTTGCGCTCCAATCAACAGGTGTCTCCATCTCTTGAACGCTTCGTGGACAGCGAGTAATTCTCTGTCGTACACTGTGTAATTCCTCTCAGACTTGTTCAATTTCCTCGAGAAGAAGGCACACGGCCTCCACTCCGACGTATTCGCTCCTGGCTGCAGAAGCACGGCCCCCACCGCTCTGTCAGACGCGTCGGTTTCCACCCTCATCGGCTGCTGCAGATCCACGTGTAAGAGTTGTTCTTCCGAAGCAAACGCCCTCTTTAAACTTTCGAAAGCTCGCTGCGCTTCTTCCGTCCAGACAAATTTCTTCTTACTGCTGAGACAATCCGTGATGGGGGCTGTTAAATGGGCGAAGTTCTTGATGAACTTGCGATAGAAGTTTCCGAACCCCAAAAACCTCTGCACATCTTTCTTAGTTTTCGGTGGCCTCCATTCCAGCACCGCTTGCACCTTGCTAGGATCCATGGCCAGCCCCTTGTCCGACAACCGGTACCCAAGGAATTCCACCTCCCTGGTGTGAAACTGACACTTCTCCAGTTTCACCCACAGTTGGTTTTCTTGCAGTTTGCTCAGTACTTCTCGCACATCTCGCACATGCTGCTCTTCATCCTCTGAGTACACCAGTACATCGTCCAAGAACGCAGCGCAGTTCTTGTACAGCAATGGTCCTAGTACGTGATTCATGAATGATTGAAATACTGCTGAACCCGCCTGGAGGCCGAAAGGCATAACGCAGTACTCAAATGCCCCCAAGGGGGTGAACATAGTGGTTTTCCACTCATCTCCCTTTCTCATACGTATCAGGTTATACGCCCCCCTCAGGTCCAGCTTGGTAAAAATCTTCCCTTTTCTCACCCGGGTCAGAATGTCATCGATTCTGGGCATAGGGAAGCTCACGGGTTCGGACACTGCGTTTAGGGCCCTGAAATCCACAATTAATCTCGGTTTGTCCGAGTTTTTTTTGTCTACAAAGAACACTGGACTACCCCCCACCGCTCGTGACTCCCTGATGAACCCACGCTTGAGGTTTTTGTCAATAAACTCCCTTAGCTCCTGCATCTCTCTGTCAGACATTGCATACACCTTGCCCACTGGCAATTGCGCTCCTGGAAGTAAGTTGATTTGGCAGTCAAAGGGTCTGTGCGGGGGTAGTTTATCTGCTTCCCTTTCGCTGAAGACGTCGGCAAAATCTGCATATTGTCGTGGTACCCTACCTTGTTCCATTGCTTCTATCTTTGCTAATGTGGCCTGAGTGCCTACTTGGCCCCCTTTTTCTGTGCAGTGTCCCATACAATGTGCTGACCCAAAGGAAACCACTCTCTGATGCCATCCCACAAGCGGATCATGCAGCGCTAGCCAGCTCATCCCCAAAATGATGGGCGCTCCTCCCAACGTGGCTATATTAAACGCTATCCGTTCCGTGTGTCTTGCCACCCTCATTGTCATGGGGACAGTCTGCTGGTCTACTTCTCCCCCCAACAGCGCCCTCCCATCAATCGTGGTCACCTGCAGGGGATTTTTTAAAGGAATGGTTTGTATCTGATGGGCGGCTGCAAACTCCTTACTCATAAAGTTGCAGGAGCTGCCTGAGTCTAGTAACGCCTTCACTTTTAGTGGGTGTCCGTTTGCCAGCTCCAGCAATACCTCTATTACAAGAGCTGGTCTTGGGGGTTCTGGCGTGGGCACATTTACTGTTCCTTGGCCTGGCTGCTGTGCCCCGTCGGTGGCAGCCAGGCGTTGGCTTTTACTTGCTCCTTAGCTCCTTCTCCCTCCTCCCCAACAGCTCCCGCCATTCCTTGCCATTCCTTTCTTTGCGGACAAACTCTGGCAAAATGACCTGGCTGTTGGCAGAGAAAACATTTCTTGGCGCCTTTTCCCTCCTTCTTCCGCCCTTCACTGGGGTTTGAAATTGCGCGCGCGCTGTTCCGATTTCCATCGGCTCTGCTGGCAGAGAAGGCTGCTCTGGCATCTCTGGAATGCGGAAATCCCTCCAACGCTCCCCTTTCCCTTCCCGCTTCTCCAAGGCTCTGGCCTCCTGGCGTGAGCCTATGGCCAGCGCTGATTTAGTCAGAAGGTCCATAGACTCCGCCCTGGGCCCCCGGGAAAGTTCGTCTTTCACTGCCGAAGATAGTCCTTCTTCGAACAGCATTTGTATCGGTTCCGCTGACAAATCCCATCCTAATTTATGGATCAACATGGTGAACTCAGTCCAGTACTCACGGACAGATCGGTTCCCTTGTTTACACGCCATTAACTGCCTGC
Source organism: Podarcis cretensis (assembly GCF_951804945.1). Taxonomy (NCBI): domain Eukaryota; kingdom Metazoa; phylum Chordata; class Lepidosauria; order Squamata; family Lacertidae; genus Podarcis; species Podarcis cretensis. The sequence goes on from NC_137175.1 coordinate 20,944,958, forward strand.
GCGCCACTCCCTGCTCAATCTCGCTGGAAAACATCAGATCCATGGCGCGAAAAAACTTCCTTGTGTCCCTCAGGGCTTCATTATTGGCTGCCATTAGTGGTCTCACCCAATCCCTGGCCGGGCCTTCGAGATGCCCAATCACAAAAGCAACCCTCGAATCCTCATCAGGAAAATCATCAAACTGCAGATTGAGGGCATATTGCATCTCAGTCCTGAAGGCTTGATAATTCCTGGGATCACCCCCAAACTTCTGCACCAGTCCTGGCACTTTCCTCGAGAGCTGGGCGGCTTTCCCCTTTTCTGCATCATGAGCCCTCCTCTCCTCCAACCTCGCCGTTTGCAGAGCTAACTGTACCTCCAACATCCTGTACCTTTCTTCCAGGCTAGGACCGGCTGCAGCTGCTCCCCCATCTCCGGCTCCGGCTGGGTTGCTCATGATGCCTCTCTTTGCACAAGCGGCTTTCAGGGACTGTCAGATTGCTGTGATGGGATAATGAGCTGCTTGTGCGTTGAAGCTGGATCCCTCAGAGCTCACTCAGTGTAGTGAAACCCTGCCTTGAGAGGAGCCCTTGAGCATGGCTCCCTCAGTCGCTGGTAGAATCTGACAGTGGGCGTTTGCGGAAACGTTTCCAACATAAAAGCTGTTTCACAGACATGCGCCTCCTGGATTCCCTGCGTGACAGTTTCCGGCGGGGGGTGGGAGTCCTTAAGGGCTGTTCCGATACTTCCTCGCTGTTCTCACTGGAAGTATCCCAGAGCCTCCCCTCCGACTCCCTTTCCTTTGGAGCTCCCGCACTCCCCCTACTGGTTCCCTCTTCTGCTGAAGAAGAGGCTCTCCTATTCTCCTGAAGCCTTCTCACCACCTGTCCTTCCGATGGCAGTTCCCTGACACACACTATGATTTTCAGGAGCATATAATTTAACCAAAAGCACTCACTCCGATGGCACACCTCCCCCCTCCACTCTGGTTTTCTTATAAATATATTTAGATATTTTGAAACTATTGGTGTGTGGTAATTGGGGGGGGGGGGGAGAGGGAAGGGAAAGAAAACACAAACATTTGCTAAGATTACATTTTCAAACATAGGCATCCAAGTTGTTACTGTAAAATATATCTGAGTACCCGAAGAACAGTTAATTTGCATTTAAAAAATATGTGCGAAGCAGGGAACAGTTCACTGTGGCCAGCCCAAGATATTTTACCGCCTGAGACAGAGTGAACCCCTAGTCAAGAGCCACTGTACCCAAGACCAGTCAAGTTATTTTGACCCCTGAGACAGAAAACCCCAGTAGTGCCGGCCCAGTAGCAGAAACAACAATGAAAAGCTGAAAAATTAACACCACTCAGAATCAGCTGCCTGAGGTAACTTCTCACTCTGCCTAACAGTAGGGCTGCCATTTCCAAGTTCACATACCTGTGGGCAATCACTTGACAGCAGGGCAAAGTGAACACATGTGACTGCCATACCACAAAACCAGTACCAACCATCTTGGACCCTATGATTGGCCAATGAGGCCTTGTTGGTGGTGTCACCATGAGGGGCTGCTCACTTGGTGCTTATCTGTGACAGGGCCTTTTCAGTGGTGGTTTCCCAGTTGCAGAATTCCCCCTCTAGTGGCATGTGCCTGTCTCCATCATTATTCACTTTCAGGAAGAATTCAAAAACATTCTTGGTTACCCAGGTATTTGGTTGCTGAAGAATACTATTCCTGACAACCCCAATCCCATTGGAGGGAAGACCGTTTTAACTGTAACTGCTTTTTCATTAGAATTGTTTTTAGATATTTTTTGACAGGAATTGATTTTTTTTCAAGTGTTTTAGAATGCGGTTTGGAGTATCATGTAGGGCGGAAACCATGGGACATTGCACCAGCAATGCGGGAGCAAGTACAGTGCAATGATTAATCATGTCACACTGGGACTTGAATCCTCACAGGGTGGCCTTGATAGTTGCTCTCTCTCAGCCCAACCTACCTCACAGGGTTGTTGAGAGGCTAGAAATGACCTTGGGAAAATAAGGTATGCCACAGGGAGCGTGGGATGGAAATGAAATGAAACGCATAATGCGCAAACTCTCCATTGTCATATACTCACCTGTCAAAACTATTATTCCCAATGGCCATAAGAAGGCTGAGGGAGGAATGAATTGCTTCCTACCTCCAGTGGCTATTTCAGCGCCCTTTGTAGAAAGCATCTGATGTGCTACAGAATTTTTTTTTTAAAGTATGTACTGCTATAGAAGGACAAATCTGTTGGTATCCAGTCTATATAAATTGTGTATGTTTTTAAATCCATAATTCCATTCATCTCCATTCCTTTGCTTACCTTGTTCACCTGCATTTCCCTCCCCTCTCCCCTAAATCCCACTCAAAATGTGTATTTTATCTCGCACTGCATTTTGAGTAAATGTGTCGTTTGTTCTATGGACCCTGGAATCCTTCTCGCCTCTGGGATGGTGTCCCAGAGACCACAAGGTGTATTTGCCCTCCCTCTCAAGGGCAGAGAGAGATCCACCCTCAGAGAGGGAAATATTGTGTTGCGTTCCCCTCTCCCCACCACCACATCGACTTCTTCTGCAACCCCACTGCAGCGCTCCAACATTGGCAAGGACTGAAAAGGGGTTGGCTTGGGTGCAGACCTGGAGATGACATGAATCCAAAATATCTGTATCTTTTTCCAGTCCCCCGACATGCTCCCAAACTAAAGATGCAACTAGGCCACACTTGCAGCTTGTATTTTTCCCTGTCATCATTTCCAGTCAGAGAGAAATTTATTTGTAAAAATGGAAGAGGACAGAGAAGTTGCACCTCCACTCCCCCACTCACATGTTCAATGGGCGGGTGAGCTTTCTCTCACAAAGGGTTCTTGGATAAATATATGAATCTAGATTCAGCACACACGTACACCAGCAAAGTGGCAGCCAATTTGGTCAATTCTTCTTGCCTAAAAGGGTTCTGAGAATTCAAGTTTTTCATAAGCAGAGGCATATGCTTTATTTAAATTTATTTAATTTGAGAATGCTCCTTTTTGATCCATTGCCAGTTTTGACTAAACAGCTATTTTTTTTCCATGAAGAAAATTAAAATGTTTTGGCACACTTTCTTTGCACAGTCATTCTGCTCATCAATAGTCTACTTGTATGCCTGCATGCTAAACTCAGCAGCCAAAAGTGCTGTACACACACACACACACACACACACACACTTCATTTTTGGGGATCAGTGTTGAAGGTTTCTAGAAAGCTTCCTTTTCCATCTATATCTTGAGACTGTCAAACACTAGAAAAACCCGCAGTTGGTCGGGCAAAGCTGGCTAACATTTCTTCCATAAGAATGCACTTTTGGTACTTAATTCAAGCCCTGGATCTGTATGCAGAATTACAAAAGCAAATTGCTTAGGAATTCAGTGAAGAAGAAGAAGAAGAAGAAGAAGAAGAAGAAGAAGAAGAAGAAGAAGAGAAGAGTTTGGGTTTGATATCCTGCTTTATCACTACCCGAAGGAGTCTCAAAGCGGCTAACAATCTCCTTTTCCCTTCCTCCCCCACAACAAACACTCTGTGAGGTAAGTGGGGCTGAGAGACTTCAAAGAAGTGTGACTAGCCCAAGGTCACCCAGCAGCTGCATGTGGAGGAACGGAGACGTGAACCCGGTTCCCCAGATTATGAATCTACCGCTCTTAACCACTACACCACACTGGCTCTCCAAGAGTGAAGAGAGTGAAGATACTCTCCCAGTAGGAACATATAACAAGTCAAACCATTGGCCCATTAAGCTCAGTTATTTTTTCTTAACAATTTCTAAATTGCTTTTTAAATAAATGCAAGACAAGAACCATCAAACACTTACCCAGCAGAACATCTAATGCTGTTTGTTCTATTCATTGACTTAGACATAAGCTTACATATTTAGTGTCCAAACATATTGTTTAATATAACCTCTCCGCTGAGAAGACTGATCAGTTGGTATAACACAGTATTGATGTTGGTCATTAATATAGTTAAAGAATATTTCTTGGAAGGTATCTCTATTTGTTTTGCCTTAAATTGCCCTTCTGAGTCTGGTGAGATGCTCAGACATTGCTGTATCCCAGGTATTATTTTCCCATGTGCTCAGGGGTATTTCAGGCTGGTTTTTCCATTGTTGAGCTAGCGCCAATCATGTGGTGGTCACTGAGAAGCCTGCTAGTTCTCTGTGGTGAGGGTGGAGCCCAAATCAATATCCAAAGATAGTAGGGCTAACCAGCAGTGGAAGCCAGTCAGACAATTGGGCTGGCAAAAATTAACCCCTCCCTTTCCCCTTTATGTTGGAAGGGTTGTGGAAAACATTCATCTATTCCTGTTTGGTGGTAATGCCCCCATTTTAGATACTTTTGGAATAGAGTTATGTCCACAACCACAAGCCAAGCTCAGTATTACACTGTCTGGCAGAAGCTCTCCAGAGTTCAGAGAGGGAACATTCCCAGCCCTATCTGAAGATACCAGGGATTGTTTTGTTTTGTTTTGTTTATTAAATTTGTGCATGGCCCTTTATCCATAGATATCAGGACGGTTCACAACATAAAGTTTTCTTCATGCAGAACTAAGCTATTAACCCTTTAACAAGGGTTGAATTGGCACAACCAAATCAAGAAGGTTGAGTTCTTGCTAATTATGACTGTTGTCAAGTGGTCACTGTGCTTAATGGAACAACATGAGTGTTGCATAGTAAAACTAAAGCAAACAGAGGGATTGTTACTGGGATCACAGCACAGGGTGCGTGGATGTTGTTTACCCATCCCCAACCACAATTTGAGTTTTAAAAGGGGGGGGTGGCTTTCCTCTGTTCCTGATCCCAGCCACTTACAGCTGCTTTGCATCTGCAGTTCTAAAAATGTTTACAAAGGTGTGAGCGCCATTAGGTAGAATGGAGCTTTCTTCTGAGTAAAGATGCACCGGATTACAGTCTAAACGTAGGTTCTTAGATTATAATCCTTTGGTTGCCTGGAAAGGCCTGCTATGTCTTTGTGTGAGTGTGTAAGAAAGGAGAGGGACGGGGGTTAGGGAAGAGAGAGGCAGCGTGAGTGACTGATCGACTGTGTTCCATCCATTTTATAAGTGAATAGCAGTTATAATGGTGCTGACTGCAGTGCAGTAAAGCATAGGGTTTGATGCCACTCAGTGAAAAAGAGACCCCTGCTGGCACATTGCTGTGTGTGTATGTTAAGAGAGCATTGCCGCGCTCTTCAGCTGTTTGGGACGGAGGGAGAGAGATGCAGAGTCTAACCAAAACTGATGGCATTTAAGATCCCCCTGTTATCTGGAGCACTACTGGGAGCACACGTGCTTGTTTACCGTGTCTTTTCCCCTGCTTTTTCATTATCTCACATCTTTCATTGATAATTGCCACTCTTTGCATCAATAGGCAATAGAGCAAAATGAAACGTTACAGTAGGGGACCACTTTGGGATGGCACAAGGCTTTTGAATACGCATTCTGTATGACTTTCTGTAGAAATTTGGCTGGTTTGTTACACGCAGGCTCCTGATGAGAGCTGTTGTTCAAATAAGACGATTTAATGATTAGATGCTCGCAACAGTTTGGAACAAGCGGAACAAATTAGTGAAGGAAGTCTAGTGACCCACATGACCCAGCTGTAGGGTGACCATTCAACTTACCTTACGCTGGACAGTCCTCCGTTTGAAGGCCCCCTTGATTTGAAAGACTGGTGTAAAGATACAGAAGCATAACAAAGGAGAGCAGGGAGCATGAAGTTGCCTATCAACAAAAAGCAGTCATTGACATGGTCTGCAAGTAATACTAAACCAAACCATGGCTTAGCATGAAAGTGCAAGTGTGCAAAACCTTGTAGAGGAAATTACAGCTGCTTTGCAGCTAGACCTTTGCAGCTAGACCTCTAGACCTGCTGATGCTACACTGCTGTGAGCTAAAACATTGTTTGCTTTAGCATGTCGGCTAAGCCTAGGCTCATGATTTGTCTGATCCAGACAGACCAAGGTTTGCCCTATGGCTTATTACTCATGGTTTATCTGGTGGAGATAAACCAAATTATGGCTCAGATCACAGCAGCACAGCAGGACCAGAGGAGGAAGAAAGCGAGCATGTTTTTCCCTCCCAGATCCTGCATCCTTGTACGAACCCATGGTTTGGCTTAGCGTTGCCTGCAAACTGAGCAGGCACACTCGTCATTTTCCCACTATGCTGAGCTATATTGCATTTAAATTAGAGTAATAATGCATCATTTAACTCAATGAACAGGAAAAGAATATCTCCCCTCAATGTATGGGGAAATCTTCAGAAGAAAGAACACAATTTTTTCCCCATTAAATGTGGCTATCAGAATTGCAGTGAGAGATTTTACTTTCTTGGGCTCCATGATCACTGCAGATGGTGACAGCAGTCACAAAATTAAAAGACGCCTGCTTCTTGGGAGAAAAGCAACGACAAACCTAGACAGCATCTTAAAAAGCAGAGACAGCACCTTGCCAACAAAGGTCCATTTAGTTAAAGCTATGGCAACCTAATGAGATATATAAGGCCCACCCACCTTCACAACAACCCTGCAAGACCTTGGGACACTGGCCTAAGGTCAGCCAATGAACTTCATGTGTGGGGGATATGAAACAGGTCTCCTGACCAGCAGCCTAACCATTAAACTGACTTTTAAGCAGGGGTTAGTAACCTTTTTCAGCCGTGGGCCGGTCCCCTGTCTCTCAGACCATGAGGTGGGCCAGACTATATTGGGGGGGGGGGGGATGAACGAATTCCTATGCCCCACAAATAACCCAGAGATGCATTTTAAATAAAAGGACACATTCTGCTCATGTAAAAACAAGCTGATTTCCGGACCATCCGCGGGCCTGATTGAGAAGGCGATTGGGCCGCATCTGGCCCACGGGCCTTCGGTTGCCTACCCCTGCTCTTAAGGGAATTTCACAAGTTGGGTGTGTCAGTAGGGAGGTGATAGGGTATGTCAGCAGAAGAAGCAGCTGTCAAGGAAAGTGACCTCTCAAATTATGATTCTCATGTGTATGTAATTCAAGTTCAGTTATTGGATCATGACCTGAACCTTCTCCTTTTAAGAAAGAAAGAAAGAAAGAAAGAAAGAAAGAAAGAAAGAAAGAAAGAAAGAAAGAAAGAAGGCACAAGAGATAAATGAGTTCATTTCACTTTTGGGGGGTGGAAATTAAAGCATTTATTTAAAACAATTAATTTGTAAGTACCTAGAGCAAAAAAAAGAGTGATCACTGGTAGAAGTAGCAGGGATTTGTTGTGAAGAAATCATGACAGACAGCGCTATTTTCTTACAAGATGAACGGAAGCTTGTTGGATTCTGCTTCTGTATTTGCAAGAAAATGGATGGTGATGATGACTAAAATCCAATTGGGTAACAGGGCCCTTGCATGAGACTGTCTGCTTGACATTTTCAACTGGCCTAAGCTAGTATTGATTTTCACTTACTGCTGTCCTGTGCTGGGTTTTAAAAAGTGAAGATTCCAAGCCGCTTTGCTGATCCTCAGGACAGGCCCTATTTCAGCCATTTCTTTGTCATTTGGGTGCTGAATTTGATCAAACAAGGGCATTTCGTTTGTTAATTATAACTGAATTGTTACAATGTGCATGCAAGGAATTGATAGCAATAGAATTGTGAATAATCCTAGGAAAGAAGCTGGGCAAGCGTGTAATTTCATCAAGGCAAATAAAATAAAGGTGAATAACTCTGACCTGCTGCTAATCTACTAAGGGTTTTAAAGGTTAAAACCAGCCCTTTGAATTGTGGGAGAAACGAAAGCACAAGGCAGCGAAGTAGGTTCCATTTGTTTCAGTTAACAGCTGGCTTCTGAACCACTTGTGATTCCCAAACAATCCTCAAGGGCAGCCCCAGGTAGAGAACGTTGAAGCAGTCTTTCCTTTAACTAAACACCCAGTGGCTTTAGGTGGCAAGAAATTCCATACTGGCAGCCTCGGGATGGATCACTCTGCCCCTCATCCACCATCCTTCTGTTTTCCTGGGCTGTCTCCAAGGCCCCTACTCCATAGCCAGCATGGAGAAAAGTCACTCCATCAGTGGTCCACCATTCCACTACAGTGGTACCTTGGGTTAAGTACTTAATTCATTCCAGAGGTCTGTACTTAACCTGAAACTGTTCTTAAGGTGAAGCACCACTCTAGCTAATGGGGCCTCCTGCTGCTGCTGTGCCGCCAGAGCACGATTTCTGTTCTCATCCTGAAGCAAAGTTCTTAACCTGAAGCACTATTTCTGAGTTAGCGGAGTCTGTAACCTGAAGCATATGTAACCTGAAGCTTATGTAACCCGAGGTACCACTGTATGTATTGATGCTGGCTACAAGCTTCTCCCTCTGAAGCCAGCAAGGAAAACAAGTGGGCTTGTGGACAAAGGATGGAGAGATGTGGCTCTCCTCCTCTGTCAGTCTGCTAGGGGGACTACTGATGTCAGAGACAATTATATCAGAGCAGCTAAAACACAGGATCAGGGGCCAAGACCCTGTCACATCTGGACATGGATCTGTTGCCAGATCATGTTGGCCACTTCTGTATTATGTTTCCCTGCTCAGCAGAATACACTCCTTTTACCAAGCTCAGTACAGTGTTCCCTTGAACTGAGAAGGAGATCATTTCCTCTCTCCATGAAAAGTCCCCTCTCTGCAATGGATTCAGCTGCCTGCTACCCCAACCCCTACAACACAACTAGAGCCCATGTTGTATCCCAGCCCTGTACCTGAATGAGTGCAAATCTTTTATATGTTACAGAACAACATGATCTAGCTAAAATGTAATAATTCCTCCAATTGATTTCAAGGGTAAAGGCTTGAAGATGTGCTTAACTCCCATGCTAAAATCAGCAGGAGGTGCCTAACTTTGGCGGAATGACAGCTAAGCACAGGCAAAGCAGGTGGTACTTTCTCCTGTCCTGACATGCCTGAAGCTACAATCCTGTGCATACAAAAGCAAACACACACAATTTGCACGCTCCAAAACAATGTGTGAACTGAAATACAGCCATCCTCCAAAAGCTGCACTTGTCTAATTTTTGCAGTGTTTACAAACATGCATATCCTAAGTGTTCATAAATATGCTAGCAAAAAATAACATAGAGAATGTGCTATTGAGGGGGATTGCTTTGCAATAATGTGTATATTAGGAGAGGACATTATTATTATTATTATTATTATTATTATTATTATTATTATACAAAATGATGTGGAAATGTGGAACATAAGATGTCAAAAATCAGGGACCAAAATTGACTGAGTTGCCCACATCCATCCTTGCTTCTAAGTAAATATTCAAAGGTTGCTCTGTAACTGGAATCTTCAGGGCTCATTCTGGAATGTCAGCAGAAATATTTTATCCAAACCACAAAATATAACATGTTCAATCCAGCATTAAACATCCATTTGACTAATGGTTTTAGAATTCAGAACCATGCTTCATAGGACAGTGGGTGTGCGGACACAAACTGGGAAAAGGTACTGGAAAATGCAATAAAGATTACAAGCGTTTTAAAGAAAAGACCTATAATAAACAATCTGTGATGAATTAACTGCAGACAAGATAACAGCTTTCCAATGTGCAAAAAGCAGCAATAAATGCCAGTGGCTTTTTCCCCCTCTCAACTGAAGGTAGGGTCAAAACTAATGGGTTTATAGTTCAAACAGAAATAATTGTGCAGAATACAAGTGAGAATTTTTGAATCATAAAAAAGGCAAGGTACAAGTTAAAGGAAGGTGGATACGTTTGCAAAATTGGATGCTTTGTTCAAACAGATCTGACAGATTAGATCTATTTCAGAGGTGCAATATTCCCTCCATGAGGTTCCCAAGACATTTTGAATCTAACAAACTGAAGCTATTGAAAGGAAGGTAGCTGTGGGGGTTTTTAATGAATGAATGAATGAATGAATGAATGAATGAATGAATGAATGAATCTTTATTTGCATCAGCCATCGGCCATAGCAATAAAACAACAATTCGATATACAAAGAATAGAAATAAAAAGTCAATTATATAAAATACATTTTAGGGTTTTGAATCAATAGTCAAATAGTGGATCTTATTCTGATTGCCCCACCTAAAAACCTTGCAACCTTTGCTGTCACCTGCTCATCTTGATCTGCCAAGAGAAAGGGCACTGTGGCAGTGGTTGGGCAACCCGGAATGGACAATAAAAGAGGGGTGATAATCTCATTCCTCAAGTCTTTATAAAGAGTGCAAGCCAGAAGTGCATGCACCACCGATTCGGTACTGCCATCTCCACAGGGACATAAGCGTTTTTCGTGTGGAATCTGTTGGAATCGTCCCTCAAGTACAGGCAAGGGCAATACACTCAATCTTGCGAGAGTAAAAGCAGTTTTTCTAATGAAGTAGAAGGCTCTCCCTGTGCTCTCAAATGTGCCTGGGAAACAGATTATTAGAGAATGGCTGCAGTTATGTAGTAATTAGGAAAATACACTCTGTACATGCTCATATTTACCTTCCTGCCAGATTAACGTGAGGTTATGCTCATATTTACCTTCCTGCCAGATTAACGTGAGGTTAAACCCAGACAGTGAGTCATGCTTCTGTTTTCTTCCATCTCTGCTGTAATGTACAAAGTGAGGGTCATGGAGCTTCACCTACATTGCCCAGCGAAAACAGAAACCATGAACTGGAAGCATGCATCAGACTCCCAACTCTACAATGCTATGATTCTATGATAGCAGGAGATCTCTCTCAGGCATGGGGAAATGGATTCAGTTATAAGCCCAGATCCAGAAGTGGCCAATCCTCTTTAGGCCACTTTGACTTCAGGATTGCCCACCTGTCAGTCACCAGGGACAGCAGGCGATTGTAACTTCAATCCACAGCTGCAAAGGGAGCTGTGGGAACATGCCCCTTTGCAACCCAAGCTTGAACTGCAAAGGAAGATTTTTCACTTTGCAGCTGCAACTTGAATCCACTCCACAGCTTCAAAAGAAGATTCTTCCTTTCAGAAGTGCATCTTGAGCAAGGAAGATTTTATTTTTGAATTCTGCTTTTGCAGAAGATGCCAAACCGTCTTGCTTCACTTTTATGAGGCAAGTCAGCATTATTCCCTTTTAACGTGGGATGCAAAACCTGTTTCCCTCCAGATTTTGCTGGACTACAACTCCCATCAATCACAGCCAGCATAGCCAGTAGGCACAGAGGGTGGAAACTGTAGTCTAACAACAACTGAAGGGCCAGATGTCATCTGGGTTACTAGTTAATTGGGGGAGAACCACGGCTGTTTGGAAAATGCATTGTTTTCTATAACTGTTGCCAAGTTTGTCCAGCTGGCACACAAGTCAGGAAGGGTGACTCTATGCCTTACTTTGCAGAGGACATTCCCGTGTCTGGAGGTTCCTCTGTTTGAAGGGTTGTGTGGTTCAAGTCTGGTTTTAAGATCTAGAACAGGGGTAGGCAACCTAAGGCCTGGGGGGCGGATACGGCTCAATCGCCCTCTCAATCCAGCCAATGGATGGTCCAGGAATCAGTGTGTTTTTACATGAGTAGAATGTGTGCTTTTATTTAAAATGCATCTCTGGGTTATTTGTGGGGCATAGGAATTCATTCATTCCCCCCCCCCAATATATATATATATATATATAGAGAGAGAGAGAGAGAGAGAGAGAGAGAGAGAGAGAGAGAGTACGGCCGCAGCTGAAAAAGGTTGCTGACCCCTGATCTAGACCCATAACAAGGCAGAACAGGGGCCATGATGCTCTCCATCAAATGTTAGCACCTGTGCATAAGACTGAGCAGGCCTACAGGTCGTCTACCCCCTGCCTTCTGCACAATGATGAAATTTATTTCTTTCTGTACACATTGTTTTATCTAAATGTGCAGCTATACATATAAATTAGCACATGCAAATGTTGCGCAAAGCATATGTGGACATCCTATCTCTATATTATTATTGTTCTAGATCCAAGCTAACTCAGGAATTGCAACGCCATAGTAAAAAACCTTTTCTTCAAGGTTAATTCAAAGTCACTTTGAGATTGGTGATATCTGTTCCACAGACTATTTAAACAGCAGTAATTATTTCTGAAACTGCATCTATACATATAAATTAGCCTATGCAAATCTAAGTCCCCTTTTTTTGCCCTCTTTTCTGCCAATGCATCAGTGGCTGCCTTAGATGGACCCCTTGGGCATTTTCTGCTCCAACAATAGAATGCTCTTTAGCAGTTAGTGGAGATGTTTGGATGCTGAAGAATTGTCACTTAACATCCAGTTTTTGTGGCGGCACTGATGGCAAGTACAGTATATCTGCCAGTTTGTTTTGTTAATTGCTGCTTTCTCTTCCTATGCAGAAAAAAAAAGGAACTTTGCTGTGTAGTTAAATATCTTATTATCTTTACGGACTTAGCTGTAAATATGCAAATTTACCTTTTTGGTTTAAGCAAGCACAGACATGCCTGTCTAACCGGAGACTTTTGATCTTTACTTTTGGTCTTTATCTGTGGATCTCAGTGTATCCACATGTTGACCAACAGATCCCCTCTAGAGGGGATATAAACCAGCCACAGACTTTGCTGGAAAGGAAAGCCGAGTGAAGGGTTTGTGTGAACTGAAGAGCAGTTCTGAAGCATCTGACAATGTTAATTAGAAGCAATTCAATCTGATTGCACACAGTGCATAATCCAGTGGCTGAACTCACATGAGTGGCTTTTGCATGACCTTGTACAAGCTTGTTCTAACTGCTGAAGTGGATGGAATGCTTTCATACTTGTCCTTCCAGACTGGCTCTTTCAATCAGGACTGCCATGGACTCAAGATGTAAAAGCAAAGCTGATTTCTTTGTTACAAGCAAAGGTTGAATAACAAAGATAACATCATGCCCTCGGTCTACCTGAATATGCACATCCTTCCCACAGCTGCCATACGCCAAATTGGCTTGCTATATGTGCCCAGATGTGGCTTTCTAGTGTCCAGTTTTCTGTATGGTAGCTGCATCATGCAATGGGCCAGATGTGGACACACTCAGGCCAGGTCTAAACATAAAGCTCTCCTTGTAATATTTGGCATTTTCATGGTGGCTTTCCTTGTTTGCAATGCGTACCACACTTTGGGGCGACATATTGGGCTGCCCTTGTCTCATGATAAATTTATGTTAACTTCACATGGGCAGTGGTGTAGTGTAAGAGGAATGCAGCAGAGTGCAGCTCCTAGACCTTTTTTCAGAGCAGGAGCAAAGATATCTTCAGCTGGGAGCCTAAGGTGGACTTTCCTTGCTTTGGCCAGCGAAGGAGGTGATAATGAGGCTTGGATTTGTGGCAGATAAGCACTGGGGAAGTCAAAGAGTGAGGAAATCATGGAGCAGAGGCTTCATTGGACAATGCTTTCCTTTTCTTTCGTGGAATTCCTACTTTATATTTGCAGTGGGAATAGGAAACTCTTTTCCCTTGAGAGCTACATTCCCTCAGGGATCAGCTGTTTCCAAGGCAGCATCCAGTGGTAGGTGAGACCACCACTTTTCTCACTCCTTCCCTTTCTGCCACTCTCTCTCTCTCTCTCTCTCCCTCGACCCCATTGCACAGTTGGCCATGTGGTGAACTTTATAGAGACAATAGGTGACCCTTTATTTAAAGATGTCCTCTATTTGAAGTATTGTCTGGTCCAAGTCCGCTTTAAACATAAAGAAACATCAGCAGAGAGAACAAGGCTTTGCAGTTGCCCATCAACAGTTAGCACCTGGGCAGCAGGTTGAACAGACAGGCAGCTCCACCTGGTCACTGTCTCCCCTACTGTGGTGAAATGTATTGCAATCTATTTAAACTATAATACAAAAGGACATTGGGGGCGCGGAGGGCGCTGTGGGTTAAACCACAGAGCCTTGGGCTTGCTGATCAGAAGGTCTGTGTTCAAGAATGTACAACTTGCTGTTGAAGTGGAATACAATAGATGAGACAGTGAAGTCTGCTATGGTTAAATGGGCACAGGACATAGGTCATGACATTATGTTTGCTGACTGGGAGCAGTTATGGACCACAGGTATTAAATTCACGGCATGCAATGCCTTACGAGAAAACATTATGAAAATGATCTATAGGTGGTACATGACCCCAGTCAAGCTTGCGAAGATTTATCATTTGCCCAATAATAAATGCTGGAAATGTAAAGAGACTGAGGGTACCTTTTTCCACCTCTGGTGGACCTGCCCAAAGATTAAGGCCTTCTGGGAAATGATTTATAATGAAATTAAGAAAGTGCTTAAGTGCACCTTTAACAAGAAACCAGAGGCATTTCTCTTGGGTATGGTCGGCCAGTTGGTGCCGAAGAAGGATAAGAATTTCTTTTTGTACGCTACTACGGCAGCAAGGATCCTTCTAGCAAAGTATTGGAAGACACAAGAGCTACCCACGCTGGAGGAATGGCAGGCGAAAGTGATTGACTTTATGGGACTGGCAGAAATGACCGGCAGAATCCGCGACCAAGAGAAAGAGACTGTGGAAGAAGATTGGAAGAAATTTAAGATGTATCTTAAGAATTATTATAAAACTGAGGAGTGTTAAAATGCTGAGGGAAAAGAAGACGTAGAATTGCAGCGATAATTGGGTTTAAAATTAAGGGTGGAATAGAGAAAGAGGATAAATTTATATTTAATTGGGCAAGATAGGTTGCTGAATAATGGTACTAAATTAAGGATGCAAAAAGGGAAAGGTATGGGGAAGTCCGGGAAAAGAGGGTTATGAAAATAAGGTTATGAAAACATGAGGTTTTTTTTGTTTGTCTGTTTCTTTTGTTGTTTTTTGTTTCTGTTAAAAAATTGGAAATTAATAAAAATCTTTTATAAAAAAAAAAAAAGATCAGAAGGTCTGTGGTTCAAATCCCCGCAACGGGGTAGGCTCCCGTTGCTCGGTCCCTGCTCCTGCCAACCTTGCAGTTTGAAAGCACATCAAAGTACAAGTAGATAAATAGGTATCGCTCCGGCAGGAAGGTAAATGGTGTTTCCGTGCACTGCTCTGGTTCACCAGAAGTGGCTTAGTCATGTTGGCTATACGCTGGCTCCCTCGGCCAATAAAGCGAGATGAGCACTGCAACCCCAGAGGCAGCCACAACTGGACCTAATGGTCAGGGGTCCCTTTACCTTTTACAAAAGGACATAACATAAGGAGATAAGAAGAGCCTGCTGGATCAGGCCAATAGGCGATCTAGTCCAGCATCCTGTTCTCACAGTGGCCACCAAGATTCCTGTGGGAAAACTGCAAGCAGGATCTGAGCACAAAAGCCTCCTGTGGTTTCCAGCAACTAGTATTCTGAAGCTTCACTACCTCCAGCTGTGGAGACAGTGCATAGCCAACATGGCCACTAGCAACAATAGTAATTGTTTCTCAGTTTGCATCTATGTCTCTAAATTAGCATATGCAAATGTTATGCAAATCTGGCATCTTTGGGGGTTGTGTATATACTGAGGTTTGTCCATGGAGTTTTCTTGGCAGGGATACTGGAGTGGATTGCCAGTTCCTGCTCCAGGAGGATCACATTTGGTCAAAACTCTCCACTATGACCTGTTCATCTTGGGTGCCCTGCATGGCATAGTTCATAGCTTCTCTGTGTTATTCAAGCCCCTTTGCCACGGCAAGGCAGTGATCCATGAAGGGGAGTGATTCATGAAGGGAAGAGATTTTACTTTCTTGGGCTCCATGATCACTGCAGATGGTGACAGTCACAAAATTAAAAGACTCCTGCTTCTTGGGAGAAAAGCAATGACAAACCTAGACAGCATCTTAAAAAGCAGAGACATCAACTTGCCAACAAAGGTCCATATAGTTAAAGCTCTGGTTTTCCCAGTAGTGATGTACGGAAGTGAGAGCTGGACCATAAAGAAGGCTGATCGCCGAAGAATGGATGCTTTTGAATTATGGTGCTGGAGGAGACTCTTGAGAGTCCCATGGACTGCAAGAAGATCAAACCTATCCATTCTTAAGGAAATCAGCCCTGAGTGCTCACTGGAAGGACAGATCCTGAAGCTGAGGCTCCAATACTTTGGCCACCTCATGAGAAGAGAAGACTCCCTGAAAAAGACCCTGATGTTGGGAAAGATGGAGGGCACAAGGAGAAGGGGACGACAGAGGACGAGATGGTTGGATAGTGTTCTCGAAGCTACCAGCATGAGTTTGACCAAACTGCGGGAGGCAGTGGAAGACAGGAGTGCCTGACGTGCTCTGGTCCATGGGGTCACGAAGCGTCGGACACGACTAAACGACTAAACAACAACAACATATACTGAGGTTTGCTTGTTGTTGTTTTTGCAAAAATGAACACCCTAGACACAGTTTGTCCACCTCTGCTTTAGGTATTATCTTTATACTTCCTAACCTGGCTCCAGGTTCCTCAGCTTTGGATTCATTGACATGCAGTATGAGATTTTTTTTGGGGGGTGGGGGTTATGCATGATTCCAAATAGCCAGTAAGCTGCACTGGCAGTTGTGATGTGGAGAAAGCCACTTGTTTTACAAAGCAAAGCAGCTTATCCATCTCGCTATTTCTCTCTCGCTCTCTTATTATTGCACTGCTATCTCTATTCAGCTGGGAAACAGGAGAATCTGGCAGTAAAAATGTGCTTCAAGGCTTTCTGGGTTGATAAGGAGTTGCCGAAATCAGCCAATATATATGCCTGACAGATATTCTTGATCTTCTATACAAACCCAGAATGCAGCACGAGGGTAGCTCTGCTAATGAATTGCCAATCCGCAAGAGCAGAGGCCCCAATTCAGAGATGCTAAGGCACCTGAAATTACCGTGCATGAAAATTCGTCAAGTGGGCACCGCAAGAGGCAGGGAAATATATCAAAGGCCAAAGACACCAGAATGAAAACGTGAATATTTATACACTGCTGTGAACAGAAGTTTCAGTTCGGCTCATTTCCACACGTGCAAACTCCACGTGCTCTGGAGTTCTGTGCACAGCAAGATCTCACAAGTGCTTTTAAATGTTATCAGTTTGAATAGGGCTACTTACGTAGCTGTTTTTGGTTGTGTATCTGTATCTGTTTTAATTTATGCAACGAGGCATCTTGGGTCGCGCACTGGGGGAGAATAATAATAATAATTTATTTATACCCCGCCCATCTGGCTGGGTTTCCCCAGCCACTCTGGGCAGCTTCCAACAAAACAGTAAAATACAATAACCTATTAAACATTAAAAGCTTCCCAAAACAGGGCTGCCTTCAGATGTCTTCTAAAAGTTTGGTAGTTATTTTTCTCTTTGACATCTGGTGGGAGGGTGTTCCACAGGGCAGGTGCCACTACCAAGAAAACCCTCTGCCTGGTTCCCTGTAACTTGGCTTCTCGCAGTGAGGGAACCACCAGAAGGCCCTCGGCGCTGGACCTCAGTGTCCGGGTAGAACGATGGGGGTGGAGACACGCCTTCAGGTATACTGGACCGAGGCCGTTTAGGGCTTTAAAGGTCAGCACCAACACTTTGAATTGTGCTCGGAAACGTACTGGGAGCCAGTGTAGGTCTTTCAAGACCAGTGTTATATGGTCTTGGCGGCTGCTCCCAGTCACCAGTCTAGCTGCCGCATTTTGGATTAGTTGTAGTTTCCGGGTCACCTTCAAAGGTAGCCCCACATAGAGCGCATTGCAGTAGTCCAAGCGAGAGATAACTAGAGCATGCACCACTCTGGCAAGATAGTCTGTGGGCAGGTAGAGAAAGGTGGGAAATAATTAAATAAATCTTTATATAGCCTATTCAACACTAGCAACACAATAGGAGGGAGGTATATCAACAGGCTCAGGGAACTTAAGGTACAAAAAATAATTATCAGGGAAAAACAAAGCAGGAAGGAGGGAGTCAAGCAGCCTAATCAGGACAGAGCATGCTCAGTGGTCAGGGAATTCCAGCTGTTTTGGGGAGGGAGGGGAAGTCCAGATGCAAAGAGAATGGAATGGCGTATCAAGGGAAAGACATGGCAGACTGGCTGGAATCTTGAACAGGAACATTCCAAACTGCACCAGGTTCCTGCTTGTAATTATTACTATTTTTTTTAATGCATCAGTGGCGAGTGAATGAATTTCTGCCAAACTAAATTGCTGGATGGGCCTCATCAGTGCGAGAGCTAAGGCACCAGCAGCCTTTGAAGCGGTGAAAAATGCTGACTCAGACCACACGATTGAATCAAAAGGTGAATGTGTGCCATTACTTCTCCCCTTTTCTTCTAAGCACTGCAGAGCTGTCCTAACTGATTGATGCAGGAATTTAGATTGTCCCTTGGTGTGGGGAAGCTGAAGCGTTGGCGTTTCCTTTCCATCTCTCAACTGCCCAACCTCTTAGCCTTGATAATACTGTTCATTTGCGGCTGTGCGGGAGCAGAGGGGCCTGTTGATTTCATTGCTATCAGAAGTGACAATTGGAATTCACGGCCAGTTGGGTTACTGCTAGTTACCTAACCAGTGTTACCTACCACTCATCTTGTTGGCATAGTGCCAACTCGGAAATCCAAGAAAAATACCATCAGTGGATGCCAGAGGTGTTGAGTTGCTTTCGTGTGTTCCTTTAAGACACAGGGTCAGGGTGCTATCAGCGGCTCCCGGCTGGTTGCCCAGGAAAGTATAAAGACAAGGAGAAGTTTCTTAATGTCCTTTTTTATTTCAGACTTTACGAAGAGCGGCTATAGAACCCAGTCTCTTGGACAATGGCGTTGTCCTGAGTCAATCATAGAATCATAGAGTTGGAAGAGACCACAAGGGCCATCTAGTCCAACCCCCTGCCTAGCAGGAAACACCATCAGAGGACTCCTGACATATGGTTGTCAAGCCTCTGCTTAAAGACCTCCAAAGAAGGAGACTCCACCACACTCCTTGGCAGCAAATTCCACTGTCGAACAGCTCTTACTGTCAGGAAGTTCTTCCTAATGTTGAGGCGGAATCTTCTTTCTTGTAGTTTGGAACCATTGCTCCGTGTCCGCTTCTCTGGAGCAGCAGAAAACAATCTTTCTCCCTCCTCTATGTGACATCCTTTTATATATTTGAACATAGCTATCTCCATTTGAACATGGCTATCTCCATCCCCCTTCTCTCCCACTTCCTCATTCGTCGTCGTCATCTCCTTTACGGGTGCAGCTAAGTGCCCTCTGTATTTGAGCTCTTTGCTCACGTACTTTTAAGGCTTGTCGGGTTCTGGGAGATGGTGGGTCTGGAATGTTTTCTAGCGACAACGTGTCATCCAGCTGATGCTCCCGTTCTGCCTGTTCCTCCTCTCCCATTATTTCCCAACTTCCCCCCTCATCTGCCTCTGAGCTGTGACCTCCCGCAAACCCCTGTTGTAAATCTATACAGCTTACAGATGCTTCAGGTTGCAGACTCGGCTAACGCAGAAATAATACCTAGAGTTAAGAACAAAATAAAAAAATTCCTTCCAGTAGCACCTTAAAGACCAACTAAGTTAGTTCTTGGTATGAGCTTTCGTGTGCATGCACACTTCTTCAGATACACTGAAACAGAAGTTACCAGACCCTTCTATATAGTGAGAAGGTGGGGAGGGGTATTACTCAGAAGGGTGGTGGGATTGGGTGATTGGCAGATAGCTGTGATGAGCCTGTTGACGACTCTTAACAACTGCAATAGGTCTTACAGGAAAAAGCAAGGGGTGAGAAGGTGAAAAATGGCTTTGTCATGTATAATGAGATAAGAATCCAATGTCTTTGTTCAGACCAGGTCTCTCCATGGTTTTAAGTTTGGTGATAAGTTGCAATTCAGCAGCTTCTCTTTCCAGTCTATTTCTGAAATTCCTTTGTAATAGAACAGCTACTTTGAGATCTTGTATAGAATGTCCTGGGAGATTGAAGTGTTCTCCTACTGGTTTCTCTGTCTTGTGGTTCCTGATGTCAGATTTATGTCCGTTTATTCTTTGGCGTAAGGTTTGGCCTGTTTGTCCAATATAGAGAGCTGAAGGACACTGTTGGCATTTGATGGCATACATAATGTTAGACGATGAGCAATTAAATAGTCCTGAGATGGTATGTGTGATGTTGTTGGGGCCAGTAATGGTGTTGTCCGGGTGTATGTGGCAGCAAAGTTGGCATCTGGGTTTATTGCAGGCTCTGGTGCCAGTGTCCGTGTTAAGTCTGGTTGTAGTATTATTGTGGGTTAGGAGTTGTTTAAGATTGGGTGGCTGTCTGTAGGCAATGAAAGGTCTTCCTCCCAGAGCTTGAGAAAGAGAACTGTCATTGTCCAGGAGAGGTTGTAGATCTCTGATGATGCGTTGTACTGTTTTAACTTGGGAGCTGTATGTGATGACTAGAGGTGTTCTGTTATTTTCTTTTTTGGGTCTGTCTTGCAGCAAGTTCTCTCTGGGTATAAGTTAAGAACTTTGCTTCAGGATGAGAACAGAAATCGCACGGTGGCGGCACAGCAGCAGCAGGAGGCCCCATTAGCTAAACTGGTACCTCAGGTTAAGAACAGTTTCAGGTTAAAAATGGACCTCCAGAATGAATTAAGTTCTTAACCCAAGGTCCAACTGTACTGTCTTCCACTTCTTCTTCCCTGGAAGGGTCCACAACTCCTCCTCCTTTGCCCAGTCCCTGACATTTGGCGATCACCAAAGGGACACGCCAGGGCAAAGACGCTCCCCCCCCCCTGTGTCCCTGTTTAAAATCACCAGCACGCCTTCTATGCTCATGGTCAAGACATGTTGAGGGGGCTTGACCCCCTTCTTGAACATTGGGGGGGGCTGGTCCCCTGGCCCCCCTTACATGATGCCCCTGGTGGATGCATTTTCTCTCCTCCATCCTGCCCCACCCTGCCCTGCCCTTGCACCATCCAGGCACGCAGCAGTGGCGCTGCTGTCATGATACTGCAGCGAGTGCCACAGTACTGTGGTACTGCCTCACCTTTGTACCATACCAGCCACTCTGGTTCCTGCGCATATACTGTGTTTTTCCATGTATAAGACTAGTGTTTTTTTTTCTTTAAAATTTGCCCTCGTCTTATGCATGGGTAGTGCAGAGGGAGGGTTGGTTGATTGGTTGCAGCCGTGAGCAGGAGATTTTCTGCAGCAACAGGGTAGGCGATTGGTAGCTGTGTGAACGGCTGTTTGTGATCGGGTGCCTCTGTGGCAATAGCGTGGTTGATTGGCTGCTGTGGGCCTTTGGTGGCGAGCACAATCGTCAGCGGCGGGTGAGCGATTTTCCACCCCTAAGAAAGCTCAACAACTCTGGGCATTTCCCCCCTCCCCAAAAAAACCTCAAAACCTGTGGGCAATCCCTTCCAAAAAAAAAGCTCCACAACTCTGCCGGCGATGGGACAGAAGGGAGGTGGATTTAGTGATGTGTGTGGGTGAGTGATTTTTGGCAACCCCCCTAAGCAATCCTCTGCAAAACAAAGCTCAACAACTCTGTGCCACCCCCCTCCCATTTTCTTAAATCAGAGTCCCCAAAAATAGGGGTCATCCTATACATGGGTGCATCCTATAGACGAAAGACTTGTTGTTGTTGTTGTTGTTGTTTAGTCATGTCCGACTCTTCATGACCCCATGGACCAGAGCATGCCAGGCACTCCTGTCTTCCACTGCCTCCTGCAGTTTGGTCAAACTCATGCTCTGTCGTCCCCTTCTCCTTGTGCCCTCCATCTTTCCCAACTTCAGGGTCTTTTCCAGGGAGTCTTCTCTTCTCATGAGGTGGCCAAAGTACTGGAGTCTCAGCTTCAGGATCTGTCCTTCCAGTGAGCACTCAGGGCTGATTTCCTTAAGAATGGATATCAAAGGCCCCACTGCACTGCAGAGTGGATTCCATCTGCAACTCAGCCTTGGGATGCTGCAGGCATGGGGAGAGGGTTTAGCTGAGCCACTTGGGGACCAATGGCACCCAAGCCATTGCACAATGGCACTGCAACCAATTGTCCTGCCCCCCCCCACCTTGTCCGCTGTGAGTAACTGGGCTGTGGATGCACTGAGGGCTCTGCTGTTCCAAAAGCCCTGCTGCCAAGGGAGGGAGTTAGGATTGCACCCTAAGACATGTAAAGAATTGTGGAATCTGTCCCACCTGCTGCCACTTCCATAATTTCAGCATTCCATCCTCTGCCTCTGACAATTTTCATTGCTTTGCCTACCCATCTTGCAGAGCTGCTCATCCATCCATGCAGCTCATGAATATTCCAGAGCAAATAAATCTTTCAGCATGCCAAAACCTGCCTTCCACTACCATATAAATTCCACCTAAAATACAACAATGCTGGGCAATAGAGGACGGCTTGTACTAATTGGCCGTGCTGCGTTTTCAAAATCCAGCCAATCTTTCCCCCTGCCCTGCGCTCCTCTTTCATGCAAAACAGATGTTAGTTGCCAGCATTGTGTTAGGTTTGTAAACAGTGCAACCCAGAAAAGCTATCGCTCTTCTACAGCCACATTTCTCAGGCAGGTCTCTACAAAGATGTGCGTGGTTGCCTCATCTGGTGAGATATGAGAACTGCAGCTTGGGACATCCTACTGATAGGGAAGCTTTTTCGGTCTGGGCTTGCCCCGCCCACCCAGCCAGGAAGAGCTATTAAAGGTTTGCTGTTGGGACTATATGGCCTTGCCTGAGGAAGGAGGACTTTTTGAATCTCCTGTGTTCCTTAATTTTGACTCCAAGGTTCACCACTTTCAGCTAAGTATGGTTCAGTCCTGACCGCCTTCCAAGCTTTACACTGGGATAGATTGCAGAAACCCCCTGGCATACTGAAAGCATGCATTCAGTGCTGTGCTGAGATTTGATTCAGTTCACATATAAAGGCGAACTTGCCTAATTCTCACTTTCTGAAGCAATCCTTGAACAAAAACAAACAAACACCAGGCATCCTTCAGAATTCACACTTCTCCTAATTTTCTCCACAATGTGTGCAACAATGCATGTCCTAAGGTAAAGTGTGCATATAAATGCAACCCGTTAGCAAAAATAGCATACAAAAATGCATTCTATTAGGAAAAAATGCTTTGCAAAAAAAGTAATAATCCATCTGCTTTGGAGAAACTCATAGCAAAAACGCTGATGAATGCTCATGGGCAGAGAATCACAAACTGATGTGAAACTGTGGAGAACGGGATTTGAGATTGGAAGAACGAGGACATGAGAAAAACTATCATCCAGCAATACACCCACCCAACAGCCACATCTTTTGTATGAAGCAGCCCTGTAGGCATACTTGGAGGTACAGGGTAGGGCTCATCTGCACAAGGGTGGAGTGTGGGAATCCTCAGCCAATTCAGATTCCCCCGGCATGTGGGTAAGGCTGTTGCACATGAACTGCCCATTTCAGTGGCGAATGTAGCAGCTCCAGATTTACGGCAATGTGAGTGGTTATCCCTCACACAGGGTGCCAAGCCGAGGGAAGCTCCACAATTGAGAAGTGTTGGGTTGAAATGAAAAACAGACGAGTGGTGGGTGTCATATGGGAGGCATCTCCCGAGCATGTCTCGGGGAGTCTCTTTTATTGAATATTACAGCATTGCCAAATATGTGCTTGTTGCTGATTGGTCAACATAAGTACAAAGCAAAGGTTGCATAGAAGCATTGATCACCAATAGATTAAAGGCTGGGAAAGGGAACACAGAACTAGATAGGCATGGAAACCTTCTTATTAAACTATAACTAGTGATTGATATAGCAAGACTTAAACTATTACTAGTGATTAATATATAGCATTCATCCGTAGATGTGGTCAACCAAGCACTAAGAACAGGTCAGGATGCAATGTCTCATGAACTCATGGTGAACTGAACATTCTAGGGTGATGTGCAGAAGCAAAACTTTCCTTCAGAGAAGATCCATTTGGGGGTACCAAATGTTGACCTTGCACAGGGTGCCCTATTATGAAAGGTTACCAAAGTCCGCCCCTGGATGTGGCCAGTAGGAGCAGCATGAATCATTGTAGCCCTCCATGTGTACTTTCAATGCATAAGAATGTTTTCTCTAAGATTTTAAACCAGCCCTCAAGTGGGACAATTAGTGTCCTTGGAGATTCCTGGTCTCTTTTTCTCAGACACTTCCTTTATGTTATGAATTCATAGCCCTTGTTCCTCCTCCTTCTCCTGCTCATTGGTCTGCATAGCTCCTGCCAATCCCATTGTCTCATTGGAAGATTTCAAAGCATTGCATTTAGTGTTCATAACGTCTTTCTCAAAGTGAGTGCCTATGTGTGAACTCATTGCATCAGATCTTGTTGTCTGTATAATTTCGTCTAGAAATATATCTTTGAACAGGATCCCACCCAACTCCAGTTAGGACCTGCTTGGGGTCTGGTATCTTCCCCTCTCTTTCATCATGGATGTTGGCTTATTTTATGGATATATGCTGCAGGTTATTTTATTAATACTATTGCTACAAGTTTGTCATGGCCTTTGGCTAGAACAACAAACCTATGAACTTGAACTTGAATTGGAAAAATGAGAAACTGCGAGAACTGAAATTGACAGTTCCTTCCGTCCCTAGATTGACAGGTGCTAAGAAGGACCTTTAACTGAGACTCCAGAGACCACTTGGAGCCAGTCAGAGAAAAGAATACTGGGCTAGGTGGACCAATCATCTGACCAAATATAAGACAGCCTCCTACAGTCCTTCTTGCTCTGACTGGCAATAGATCTCCAGGATCTAAGACAGAAATCTTTCCCTTCTTCAACTCTGCTACCTGAAACCCTTTTAACTGGGAGGCCTTCTGCATGCAAATCGTTGTGCATCCACAATTGGCAATTTGTAAACAGGCATGATCTCCTGTATTCCTATATTATAAGCATATTTGATGCTTCAGCTGAAGTTTCTCAAGAAAAACAATCTGCAGGCAGGTTTTTTTTTTCTAATTTTGATTGGGAGGGGGGGTTGCATCATGCATATCATCAGCATTCGGTTGCTATTTTCTAACAATTTAGGTCAATATCACATCAACAAATGTATTTTTCCCAGCTAGATGCAAAAATACATGTTGCTGTTCTCCACTCACTTTTTATTAAGGAGGAAAAATGCATAATTGTGTTAGCTATGCTTCTCTCTCCCACCCCTTCTCTCTTTTTGGGAAAAAGAAAAGTATCAATTATTTCCTTGCATATTCAGGAAAAGAAGGCATCTTAAGCAATCAAGCTAATAGTTTTTCCTTAATTGCTTTTAGCTGATTTCATGCTCTCATGGCACATTGCTGATTGAACTAAACCATCCAAAATTCACCAAAGACAACATTTTGTACTCAGTGTTTTGTAAGTGGGGCGGGGAGGAGCTGCTGGGTCTAGCAAGCCCTCGGAAGCATCACATTTTGCTGTAAAGATGATAAAAGCATAGAGCACCTTGACATGAGTTGTCTTCACAGCTGCTGGATGGTGCATGGCCTTTAAAACCTTGCTTTATCTCCTCTGGAGATTTGGAAGTCAGGCACACAAGGATTTATAGAGCTGAGCCAAAACAGGTGTTTTAACTTTGTTCCTTTTCTTTTCTTTTGCTTTTGTTATTTCCAAAATGCACCTCCCATTTTTCAGTAGCTTTCGACTGCCTCTTCAAAATTTCATCTTGTTTTCAAGCGTGCAAAATACCCCAAGGGCTGGATTTTAAGACAATGGGAACTGCACGGGTGTGAGTGGGCAGAAGGTAGAACTGGAAGAAAAGCAGCTTATTGCCAGGACTTCAAAACACCACACAAGGCTTTCTGCAAGCATCAGTAATCACTGACAAAATGGGGAGGGCCCGCAGGACAGGCGTCCTCCCCCAGTGCTCTATAGGAAGTCATTTTAAAGACTTCCAGAAGCAAAGCAAGGGCCTTGATGTTGTCCATCAATAGATGGCCTCTGGTGTGCTTAACCATTTCCCAAGCCCAGTTTCAGCACCTATAGCGGGGGGGGGGGGAATTATCTAGAATTAACTGGGGGAGGATCTTGTAAGAATCAGTGGGTGGGAGGGGAGGGTTAAGCGCCGTCTGTTCTGTGTGCTGATTCTCTTGCATGACACCCAGTGGCGTAGCGTGGGGGGTGCAGGGGGGCCGGCCGCACCGGGCGCAACATCTGGGGGTTAGGGAAACCCACGGGTTAGGGGGCGCAAATCCACGGGTTAGGGGCGCAAATTACTTGCCTTGCCCCGGGTGCTGACAACCCACGCTACGCCACTGATGACACCGTATTTGTTTTATGAATATTGTGTTTGAAACGGCAAGTTTCCTGATCAGGTTTAGCTCTGCCCCAAGTCATGTTGCCACCTGCACATAGCTGTCAACGTTTCCCTTTTTTTAAGGGAAATTCCCTTATTCCAAATAGGATTCCTCGCAAGAAAAGGGAAAAGTTGACAGCTATGCACCTGCAGCAAAGCACAAAATGGCGCCTCTTGCCCACTCCATGTATGGAAGCTGACTAGAATGAGAGCTGCATCTAATTCAGCGTTGCCACTGCTGCCCCCTGGCATCTGTCACCTAAGGCAGGCAGGTGCCTCACTCTGCCTAATGATAACCTGCCAGGGAAGCTTTTATAAACTAGAAGGCAAAAACTCCCCACCCCCCGCGCTTCTGCTTCCTTTCAGGTTATCAGCGCACCACAAACTATTCATTATAGCTATGTTTGTAGGCTAATGTAAATGTTGTGTTAGCAGTGTTGATAGACTTTATTTACAAAGTCAAAATTGCCTGTAGCATCTTTTCCAATTCTGTAATATGGAAGCGAAATGCACATTAGACAGAACATCCACTTAGTATTAAAATGAGTCTCTTCCACTTTCAGTTTCCAGATTTATCATTTTCACACTTATTTCAAGAATAGCTCAAGAGATGCTCAAGGCAATGTTGGTGTTTTGAATCCAAATGCCCTGAGCTTTGAGGGTTAGAGTGGCCTCTTACGAGTAAAGGTACAAGCCATTTGGGTAGCTGTGGCAGAGAATCTAAATGGCACCCCGAAAGCCTTCTTTGTAGCAGTGAGTGACTTCCTTCAGATCTGCTCTGTAATGGTTCCAAGACTCTGACATCTCTTTGGTTCTGCTTGGATTGAACTCTGACAGGGTTGGTAGGGTGGTATCCAGCTAAATGGTTCTGCTAGCACAAGGAGTTTTAGCTGTACGGTGGAGTTTCTTCACCTTCTTCTCTCCACATGCAAACCCACATGCACACCCACACAAACCTGAACTCTGTCCCAACCCTCCGAAGCAGATTTACAGGGAGCACACAGGGAGAGAAAAAGGTGGGGGAGATCAATTTTGTGTAATAATTGTGTGTGTGTGTGTGTGTGTGTGTGTTGTTGTTGTTGTTGTTGTTGTTGTTGTTTTGAGAGAGAGTGTGTGTGTATGCACCTGAAGTAAGAGAGACAAGAGGAAAGACACACATGGAGAAATATCCAATTAAATGTCACAAATCACCATTTAAAAAATATTACACATTAATAGTTCTGCAACATTATGCTTTTACACTACAGTGGTACCTCACGTTACAAACACCTCGGGTTACAAACACTTCGGGTTACAGACTCCACTAACCCAGAAGTAATACCTCAGGTTAAGAACTTTACCTCAGGATGAGAGCCAGTGGCCCGGTGGCAGTAGGAGGCCCCATTAGCTAAAGTGGTTCCTCAGGTTAAGAATGGTTTCAGGTTAAGAACAGACCTCTGGAACAAATTAAGTTCATAACCAGAGGTACCACTGTATTGGGCTATTTCCCATAGTGCCAGTATATTTACTTCTTTTTTACAAAAAGCCTTTGGAGTAGAAAGTTCTGTTTTTAATTTATTCTTGGTGTGTTTTTACTTAGTACCCAAAATGGATGACCAGAAGAAGTGGGATGGTTGGAAAGGACTCAGTCATGTCCACCGGAAAATAAGTGGGGTGGGTCCGCAAAGGGGATGACAACCTACCTTACTTCAGAAACTGTTCTACTCGTAAATTTCAGGAATGATCCTCTTAACCGGGGCT
Source organism: Podarcis cretensis (assembly GCF_951804945.1). Taxonomy (NCBI): domain Eukaryota; kingdom Metazoa; phylum Chordata; class Lepidosauria; order Squamata; family Lacertidae; genus Podarcis; species Podarcis cretensis. Next base: position 20,972,819 of record NC_137175.1, read on the forward strand.
TCTGACAATTTGAGTTCCACTTGATACATTTGAACCTCTAAATCTGAATTGGAGTTTTGTAGAGGCAGATTTCATAAAGTCCATTTGCTGCCTTTTGATAGTACCCTCCCCCAAAGTCTGCTACCTGAGATGAGCCATTAAATAGCACCTTAACGGTAGGATCACTGCTCTTTTCTCATTGAAAGATAATCTTACACTGAACACTTCACAGCCTTTTCTACTCCACTGTTTGCTGCAGATTTGTGCTATTGCGTGGTAAAACCACACGTGCAATTAGATTGTAAATCTCTCTTGCTTTGTGCAATCAATAATCATCATTCTGAAAGCGTGTGTTTGATGCACCTGGTCCTTTAAAGAAAAAAAAAACCACCACAGATTTGTCCTGAAGTTACTTAGCACTGGTAATTCATTAGGAGTCACAAAAATTCAATCAGGGACTTGTAGATTTGCACTGGTGGGAAAAGCTCTCCTGGAAGCAGCTGTCATTTTGTGTTCCTGGAATCCTGCCTGTGTATACGGAGCCTTGTGTTCCAAGACAGCAATATCATTAAGGGCCAACACCTTTTGGCAGTAGCCCAGGGAAGTATCTGAGGTGAAACTACAGTATCAGCGCTGCATTTGAGCAGGTGAATCACAGCAGCCTTCTTCTACCAGTCAGAACATAACGGGAATAAGTTCTGAGCATCACATAACACACCCGATGAGCACAGTGTGGCAACACAAGCACGAATATGGGTCAATCACCATGCCAGTGCTTCTGAACCTGTCATGGCCGGCCCTACCCTTAGGCAGCTGCCTCAAGCAGCAGATACAGTAAAGTGCTGGAGGACAGATGTGTGTGTTCCATACTTCCTTAAGCTAGCCTCCTGCCCTTGGGTGCAGTGGAGAATCCTGCCCTCTCACCAGTCAGGGCAGTGTTACTCACTTGGCTTCCTCAAACCATATGTCACTACTGGTTACTGAGAAGGGGAGGGGAGCAGGTGTTTTTGCCAGCCACCGCTGCCCATCAAGTTCAACTGCCAATAGATTTACCTTCTGGACTGATGGGGGTAGCTAAGCAAATCAGTCTCTTAAGCTTAAGCCAAGAAATAGTATTCTCTGTGAAACTCAATATCAATATACGTATCAAGGCTTTGAGATTAGACCACTGAAGAAGCCCGGAAAACTACCTTGGGAGTGTACTATCTGCAAGCCCCAGTAAAAGGGCCCCATCGGGGCGAACAACAGCCTCTTGATTACTTGGACTGCCAGGGCAAAACGCCAGCACCCTGTCTACAACTTCATTAACATCCATCTACAACTTTGCTAGCATCTCTCGGTATTGTGAACAACACCGAACTTACCTTTTGTTGGTATCTTCATGAACTTACCTAAAAAGATAAAGAAAACAAAAGACTGAGTTAAGCACTTGAAAAATCTATTGAAATCAGACATTATAAGTTCATCTTAGGTTGGGTAGTTTGCAAGTCTCTGTGGCTTTGCATAAGGTTTTGCATTTTTCTCAGAAGATTGATAAAGAATGTATAATCATTTTGGTAATTATTGTGTGTATATTGCATGAGTTGTACTACATCCTCTCCTCTGACAGCAAAATATCCTGGGCTAGTAGGCAGAGTTGACACACCTGCCCTGATGTCATAATGGCCTCCACTTTTGAATTGCCAGGCATTGACTGGTAGGCATTCAAGAAACTGCAAAAGTACCAAAAATTAAAGTGGCAGTATGTATGCAATTCTGCTCTCTAGTAATCTCAGCCTTCATTTTAAGAAAAATAGAAAGTTGCCAGGGTTTAACTTTGTGGAGGAATGCTTGAAAATGTGTGAGCCGTTCCTACTGGTGAAACCTCAGGAGCCAGGAGGATTACAGAGCAAGATTATGAGCTCCAAGTGGGTGGGTCTCCCTTCAACACCTTAACTAGAGGAAGCAGAAGAAATGAAACAAAAAATGTCAAGCTTACCAAAGGTATACAGGTTGTAAAATCTGGCTTTTCTTGGTAAAAAAATTATTTTCTTGGTACAGAGTACGCACTGCCAGAGAATCCATCATCAAGCCCAGGGGTGCAAGAGTTGTTTTGCTGCAAAGCAAATGTTTGCGTATAATTTTTAAAAAACAGGTTTGACTTATGCCTTCGGCACCATAGGCTCCTCTTTGCAAATGGTGCCCAAAGGAAAGAGTAGCCAGCTCCAGGACTTTTTACTTTTTGAATTAGTTACGTTGTTCTTCGCTGAGCACCAGAGTTCAAGCGGTCCAGCAGAGGCCCCCTAAACACTGTCTGTTCCACCTGTACAGGATCAGTTTAGATCAGCCTTTCTCAAACGTGGGTACCCAGATGTTGATGGACTACAACATGGGTAGGCAAACTAAGGCTTGGGGGCCGGATCCAGCCCAATCGCATTCAAAATCCAGCCCGTGGATGGTCCGGGAATCAGTATGTTTTTACATGAGTAGAACGTGTCCTTTTATTTAAAATGCATCTCTGGGTTATTTGTGGGGCATAGGAATTCGTTCAATTTTTTCCCAAAAAATATAGTCCGGCCCTCCACAAGGTCTGAGCAACAGTGGACCGACCCCCTGCTGAAAAAGTTTGCTGACCCCTGGACTACAACTCCCATGATCCCGAACCACTGGTCCTTCTAGCTAGGAGTAATGAAAGTTGTAATCCAACAACATCTGAGGACCAGTGGTTGAGAAAGGCTACTTTAGATTACTGTGGGCCAAGGAGGTGGGCATCCTGCTTTAAGAAGTGCATCTGACCCCCCTTGGCTGCTGACCACCTTGTCTTCTTGGATCAAGCCAAAGGTGATTGCTTGGGTGGGTCCAGGAAGTAGAGAATGCTGAAAACATCTTTAACCTGACTTTTGACACTTGAGGTATATGCTATTAGGAACCACTTTATTTTTATGGTTGTAAGTTCTTTTGAATAATTTATTATACTGTGTTTTAATGTGGTAACCTACCCTGGGACCTTAGGGTGAAGGATGGGTAAATCAATCATCATCATCTAACTTAATATTGCAAAGAGAATATTACCAATGCATGGATAATTCTTATATTGGTCAGATGGACCAAGGTATTATATGCCCATATGTGATGTGAACTCCTGACAAGTGCAACATTTTAGCACCTTGATCTACCATTTGCTTTTGTGTGTGACTGTGACTGGAAATGGCAGCTTCTACTGTAAGATCAAGGGCTCTATTTCAGCTTGTTCTATTTTGATTTTTGTCCAAGCAGGTGGATGTGCACAGAGGCTGATGCATCGTGACCGCTGCTGTGTTTACATTCAGCGCGGAAGACGATAAGCATTCAGAGAGTGTACAGAGCTAAGGATGGGGAAGAAATCCAATTGAGTTCATATTTAAAGGCAAATCTACCTAATTCACACTTTCTGAGGCAATATGTGAACCAAAACACAGCCATCCTTCAAAATTCATACTTCTCCAACTTTTACAGTGCAATTCTCCACCCTAGCACAGGGAGTTGGACTTGATGGCTCTACAACTCTATGATTCTGAGTCACCTGTAGAAAAAAAATACTGGTACATATACTGGGGTAAACTCTATCTAAAAGTGCATATATTGGTGATAATGTCAGGATGCTGTCAGCGCCTCCCAGCTGGTTGCCCAGAAAAGTATAAGGACAAGGAAAAGTTTCTTATCATCCTTTTTTATTTCATTCTTTACACAGACAGGCAATAGAACCCAGCCTCTTGGATAATGGCATTGTCCCGAGTGAATCTCAACCCCACACCTCTCCCACTTTCTCATTCATCATTCTCATCGTCTCCTCTATGGGTGCTGCTACGTGCCCTCTGTCTTTGAGCTCTTTGCTCTCCTACTTTTAAGGCTCTCCAGATTCTGGGAGAAGGAGGGTCTGGAATGACAACATGTCATCTGGGTGTTGTTCTGGCTGTCCCATGATTTCCCAGTTTTTCCCCTCATTTGCCTCTGAGCTGTGACCTCCCGCAAATCACTGTTGTAAATCTATACTGCCTTCCTCTTCCTCCTCCCTGGAAGGGTCAGGATAGGGAGGTGGTCTCCACCATTCCTCCTCTGCTTGGTCCCTGACTAATAGCATACAAAAATGCATTACGTATAGGAAAATTTGCTGTGCAAAAATGTGTATTTTAGGGGCAATTGTGTTTATTGATTTTAAAGCAAGCTGATGTGGAAATGTGAAGAACTGTGAACTTAAGGTTGGAGAAATTAGAAATTGACAGATTTGCTCATCATTAATAGGTGCCTGGCAATTTACCATGATTCCTAATCTTTCAAAGACCACAGGCTTCTTTACCAGATGTATTAATCGGATTAGGAAGGCTATAACAATCATAATGTTTGAGATACAGATGAGGATAAACCAAGTTAACAAGGAAAGAACTAATCTTAAATGGAATGTAGAAAACACACCCTTGGTAGCTGAAATGTCGAGTATGGATATGGTACATAATCCCAACATCTGCTGAAGTATCAAAATTTGACTGGTCCCAAGGGGACCTAGATTTCAGGAAGTCTGGTCATTACTTATAAATACTTATTTTAATGTACTACTGAATTACTCAGAAAAGATTTTTAGCATAAATATGTATGTGCTTTATCAACAAAAGAAAACAAGTTACTATTGCCCTTCACCAAGAAGGTTTCTTAATTCCATAACTATAGATGGGGAGGTCATTTGTAACACCTAAGTGTTTTAACAAGAACACATGAAATTCCACTTCCTATTTCCCTTAAAAGCAATAATCTTGGCAGGTAATTTCACATGTTTACTGCCTTTTGTTTCATTTTTAAAAAATTAAATTTATATCCCATCCTTGAACGTGAAGGCTACCAGGGTCGTGCCTGGGATCTGTGTATAAAATATGTAATACAAAGACCATTAAGCAATGATATAAAGCAGGTATCCAAAACAAAAACAATGGTTTGTCTCCAACTAAGTTCCACCCAGAGCAGCCCTGTTGAGGCCAATGAACCTAGGCAAGCCGTGCCCATCCATTTCAGCATTTGATGTGCAAAAGTGGGAGCAGGAAATGAAATGATTTTAACGATGCTAAATCATTACCCATTTCAGTGGCCCTAACCACTTTCTGTTTTCTTTGCAGATTTTGGCAATCATTTCCATCATGTTCATCGTCCTCTCTACAATTGCCTTGTCACTCAACACTCTTCCTGAGCTCCAAGGCACAGATGAATATGGAAATTCCACCGATAACCACCAGTTAGCCCATGTCGAAGCTGTGTGCATTGCATGGTTTACAATGGAATACCTCTTACGGTTCCTCTCCTCTCCTAAGAAATGGAAGTTTTTCAAAGGGCCGCTGAATGCGATTGACTTGTTAGCCATCTTGCCATACTACGTCACCATCTTCCTCACAGAGTCAAACAAAAGTGTACTTCAGTTCCAGAACGTGCGGAGGGTCGTTCAGATATTCCGTATCATGAGGATACTCCGAATTCTCAAGCTAGCTCGGCACTCCACCGGTTTGCAATCCCTGGGATTTACGCTGAGGAGAAGCTACAATGAGCTTGGGTTGCTCATTTTGTTTCTGGCCATGGGGATTATGATATTTTCGAGCTTAGTGTTCTTTGCAGAAAAAGATGAGGAGGATACGAAATTCAAGAGCATCCCAGCATCCTTCTGGTGGGCAACCATAACTATGACAACAGTTGGCTATGGAGACATCTACCCTAAAACCCTCTTAGGTAAGATCGTCGGTGGCTTGTGTTGCATTGCTGGTGTCTTAGTGATTGCTCTCCCTATACCAATCATTGTAAATAACTTCTCTGAGTTCTACAAAGAGCAGAAGAGGCAGGAAAAAGCCATCAAGCGCAGAGAAGCTCTTGAAAGAGCAAAAAGAAATGGGAGCATTGTGTCCATGAATATGAAGGATGCTTTTGCCCGTAGTATAGAACTGATGGACATAGTGGTTGAAAAAAAGGGAGAAAATGCAGGCAAAAAGGATAAAATTCAGGACAATCACTTATCCCCAAGCAAGTGGAAATGGGCCAAGAGATCTCTCTCCGAAACTAGCTCCAACAAATCTTTAGAGACAAAGGAACAAGGGTCGCCAGAAAAGGCTCGCTCATCTTCCAGTCCTCAGCATCTGAATGTTCAACAGCTGGAAGACATGTACAGCAAAATGGCGAAAGCTCAGTCCCAGCCCAACCTCAACATGAAGGAGTCAGGCCAACCCAACAAGCAAAAGGAAGAATTAGAAATGGAAGCTATTCCTGGCCCTATGGTCCCTTTGCTGACCACTCGGGCAGATGGAATAATTGACATGAGGAGCATGTCAAGTATTGACAGTTATATAAGCTGTGCTACAGAATTTCCTGACTCCGGGAGATATTCCCATAGCCCACTAACTACGCTGCCTAACAAAGGTGGGATAAATCCACTTCAGGATCCATATAGGCCAGAGGGAAGCGGGTCCAAATTCATGGAGATAAAACCAAATCTAGAAAGCAGTCGTTGCTCTACATTTTTCATAGAGAGCCCCAAAAGTACCATAAAAGTCACCAATCCTCTAAAATTAAGATCCCTGAAGGTTAACTTTATGGAAGAGGATGCCATAGGACCAACAGCATCAAACGTCCTGAGAATATACCCAGATCCCCTCAAGAGCAAAGGAGCAGCAGGAGCAGCTACAGATAGTTCTGGCCACTCTGATCGGTCTTTAATGAGTCCAGAAACCTCTATCTATACTACTGCAAGTACTCGAACACCCACAAAATCCCCCGAGAAGCAGGCAGCAATAGTTTTCAACTTCCACGATGCTGGGATACATAAATACATTGATGCCGACACTGATGACGAAGGTCAGTTGCTGTATGACTCAAGCCCTCCCAAAGCCCCACCAGGAAACCCAGCTCCCAAATACAGCATTACACACGGTGGCTATTTAAGGCAAAGGGATAGTGTTTATAGAACAGAGAAGAACCACTTAGAGACTGCTGCTTTACCCTCCTCACCCAAGCTAATTGGGCAAAATTGCCTTTATTCCATGGAAAGTATCACTGGAAGAACCCGTGGTAACCAGGAAACTATCAAATTAGAGAACCACATTTCACCCGAGGTTCACATATTACCGGGTGGAGGAGGACATGGTAACACACATGATCAAAAGATCTGACATGTAACCCAGAACTTTTGGTGAAAGCTGAAAAGGAATGCCTTTACACTCAACACACGAAGAAGAGCTTCTGCATGGCATGAACTTTTGACTGAAACAAGCCACCTGTTTTTTAAAAGCAAGAGGATGCCCTCAAGGTGGGCTCAGGAATAAGTCCTTCTCTGGATCCACTACAAAGTTACTGCCCACAGCCATCAACTGAAACGAAGATTGTGCATCTTGGTCATAATTTGATCTCCTTTCGACTTCCTTCATTGAAGTTAGTGTGACCAAATACTCCATTCACATCCCCCCCCCTTTTTTTTGATGGATCTCTTATATGTGGCAGTATCAGCATCCGACACTGCAGTACCCCTTTAAAGGAGACCAAGGTGGCCAGAGTCAAATACTGGAAGAAATGGTTAAGTGTGGTAAGAATAATCAGTGATGCAACACTTTTTGCATGAGGGCAACTGTTTCAAACATCCCCAGCTATGCCTTCTTCTCTGAGGGATACGAGATCTAAAGGTAACAGAACGGGCTGGTTAAATTGCGGATTCAGTGAATTGAGAAATAAACTGTTTAAATTCTCTGTGTGTGCTTAATACTTCGAGATTCATTGAGAACTGAAGTTTTCTTTATAAAAAAGTAACAGCAGGGTGAGTTGCACCACTTGTATCTAAATCCAAAACACCCCTTCAAAATTATATCTAAGAATAGCACTTATTACTGCTCATAGTAACACCAAAACAGAGATCAGGAAAGCAGTTTTTAAACTGAGATTAGAAAGGCAGTTTTCAAACTGACAAGACAATGGGAATGGATGTGTGAAGGAAGCATTGTTCTGCTCTTATGGGTGAGAGGGTTTGGTTGGTATTCTTAGAAGAGAGCAACCAAGATGTAGCTGACCCTTTTGTGTGTTGGGGGAAGGCTACTACCCAAAACCACAGCCATAATGTAAACAAAAGGACAGTGCAACCCCTGGAGATTCTGACCAAAGCATTAAGCTGGGAGTCCACACTGGTTTTATGATCGTCTCCAGCACCAAAGGGGCTAAAGTTAATAGTATGAAAAGGCATTAAATGTCGGCTCCCTGAATTATTTGCACATCTTTTCATGGCTTACACCTAATCTGTTATCCATGCCAGAAGAATCTTTCTGCCACATTTTGCACTTAAATAGCACAGAATGAAAAAGATATGCAAGTTTTAAAAACATAAATATGCAAAAATACTAACAACAATCCTAAGCAATTAGCCTGATCCTCCTCTCATTTGGACTGGTTGTGAATCATAAGAGGCTCCCGCTGGAGTTTCACAGGTGTGGTGTAAATGAGAAGAGAATCAAGTTTCAAATATTTTGTTTTTAAACTGGCCGTTTTAAAGAAAACCATAAATACCAGCTTGGATTTATAACGTAGGCTGGTATATTAAATTTTGTATCATTTAGGTTTGCTGATATCAAAAGCACTTTATGTTGATTTTATTATTGCGTTTGACAAAGGTGGCGTAGAGAAGCAGAGAGAATGTATTTTTTAAAATAAAAAACAAACAACCAAACTAGCACTTTAAAACAAGCACTATCTTGATTTGTGCCTCGTCACATCTGTGATTTGTTACCCACCTGGTAACGAACTGCGATAACTGTGATGTTAACACTTAATGTTGTGTCCATTGTTGCTGTAGTATATGTGTCATTGAAAGTTTTGACTTTTCTTTCAGGGTACACTGTACTCTGATGTGGACTCAAAGTCTAGTATAAGAGGTGGGCAGTAGAAGAAGAAACTTTAGGTCACTGCCTTCCCCCCAATAAACACATGTGAAATAGACATGAACTAAACTTCGGAGCAAGTTGGTAAAAGTAGTATAGAGAAATGCCATGTTCTTGTTTTCCTCCTTCAATAATAATATGGGTTTTGTTCAGTTTTTCTAGGAAGATACCAAAATATTGCATATGGGCTATATACAATATTTTCACTGGCCATATTCAAGGACTGAGGTTTAAAAACCTGGGGACAGTGAAGTTTTTTGGCCAGTACATCAAATTAAGGTTGCTTCCAGCTGGGTGTTTATTATGGGATGGGTGCTCCTCATGCATGCAGATTTTTCGCAGCATCCACATTACATTGCTGGCATCAAAATGCTGGCCTGTATTCTCTCCTGTCCCCGTATCATCTGGATTTAGCCTTCCCCAGGCGAAACCCAAAACATTTAAAAAATACACCTGTTGTCAGTGACCTGCTTGCAATATCTGAATGGCCCATTTACAATATTAAGCCTCCATTTGGAAGCACAGTAACCTTTTTAGATATGGGTGTTTTATCAGTGAAGTGCATTGCACCTACAGTGATGCATAAACCATCTGCATGCTACAGGCCTCGAGGCTCAATTTTTCTGAAACGAAAAGCTGTCAGTAATATATTGCACCCCTGAAAAAGACTACCCCACTATCTGGATATACACGTTTCGTCAAACAGTTACGTTTCCAATGTCATATAGTCGTTGGTTGGTCATGACTGTCATTCTTGTCCATTCAAGCTGTATCCTGCCTCTAATGCACACAGCGTGGATGGACAAAAGCAATAAGCACACTGGGGTTGTCATTATCGCTTTGTTAAGTTAGACCTCTGGCTGGCACAATATTATATGGAGGTATGGAGATGTTGCACATTGGCTGAATTATTCAGTAATCTGGTACTGCTGGGATTACTGAATAATTTCCCAATATTTCCAGAGAGGCCTTATGGTTACGCTATTGTTCTATTCACTCACATGCGCATAAGACAGATCAAGATATGGATAAGCTCAAATTGTGTACAGTTTAGGCCAGTAAAAGTCGGATAAGCTCCTTTCCATGCAAGAAGTCGCACAGTCAGCAGCCAAAAATGCACCTCTATATTCAAAAGCCTCAACAGAATAGCATATTTGAAAAGAACACCCCCTACCCCAAGTTAGAAGTCTGTCTTTGTTCATTCAAAACTTGCATTAAGGGTGAGCCTCGCAGTAATTCATACAATGTATTTAGGAGAGTTAAGTTGTAACAATCAAATAATTATTAGGAACTAATGATACAGCAAATGAGCTTTAAGCAAATTATTGCAGTGATCCATTCTTAATTAAACTGACTATTAAGTGAGTTCCATTGAACTCGGGAAGCTTCCTTCATGTTTAGGACTAGACTCTGGGAAAGATTATTTTAGGGATGAAAACCAATTGCTATGGAAAACTCCCATGTATTTTAAGTGGGAGTTGACAGGGATTGACAGGGAGGCAAGACCTAGACTGCTTATGTGCTTAAGCAAAGGCAAGTGAATTAGGTCATTTGCAAGTCAAACCCCTAAATTGTTTGTGTTAAAAGTCTGTCATGTCCATTATCAGCACAAATGTTTTAAATAAAAACAAATTCAGGGAAAAATTACTTTTTGATATATAGAAAGTATACAATGGTGATTTCCACATTGCATATTTTAGAGCTGATTCTTTCATGTAAAAAGTTTTCAGAGGAATTGTATTTTTCATATCCGAAAGCAAATGCATTTGACTATAGCCATATAGAGAAAAAGTATTTAACAAATCGCTATTGGAAATGAGACATTTGAGTTCCTAGATGACAGTCACAAGAATCGCAGCGTTTAAAAAACAAACCTGGAATATCAACTGGTGCAACTCTCCTTGTAACCAAAGGCCCTGTTATTGCCTTGCGTGGACATAGTGTGACACAAAACTATCATTCATCTAGCGCAAACTTCTCAAGTAGCATGTTACCGGGTCACTTTTGACAGCTTTGTTCAAAAGTATCATAAAGTATCTATCTTTTGAGTGTGAACCGCCAAAGTCCTATAGATTTCTTATAGAAAGAGAATAATTAAAGATGGGCATACACTATGCTCAAAAACATTTCTTTCTTATGTTTGTAAAAGTGTTATTCTAGCTCACATTTGTGCCCCACAAATAACAAACAAACATGGATCTCTGGGGCAAACCGCACTGCTGTGAATGGGTTCTACACAAAACCATAGCAATGGTCCTGTATCATCTGTTCATTTCAGTGCAGCTTGCGCCGGAGAACCTAGGATTGTGTCCTATGATTAATTTAAATTAAATGATGCCTGACAATGAACTGCTTTGTACAAACTAAGTATAGATGTATGAGCACTGGGAAATCTACTCTGAACTTTTGAAAAGCATTTGGAATGAAAGCAAAAATCCAAAAGAATTGGGAAAGGGTCTGCACTCATCACAAAAGGGAATAGTAGTGGGGTGGTTTTTTTAGGGGGACCACAATGCAGAAATGTATTGAAATAACGCCTCTGTACAATTTGCTTGTTTGTTAGATGCATAGCTGGCCCTTTCACTAGCTGAACTTGCCAAGAGGAGGTAGAATGAGCAAACACACTGTGTGGTAAACCAGTTGCTGTGGCCCTACAGTAAAACAGACAGCAGGAGTCCCATTTGATGTGTCTCTTGAAGGGCTGTCCCAGTTCAGACTGCTGAAGAGAGAATGAAATTTTTTAAATTTCACTCTGTGAAAACACACACATCCAAAACACTGGTTGCCTGAAATAGGCAAGGCCAGCTTCAGGTTTGAAGGGGCCTGGGACAAAGCACCCTTAGGTGAGCTCCCTCCTCTGTCATTGGGCTCTGCTGGGCTTCCCTCGTGGCAATGGTGGCGGCAGCAATCAGAGCAGCACCAGGTGGCTGTTGCCCAGCCACCATTTTGATTTCCCACAATGCCTTCAACACAGCACACTGCACTGAGGCATGGTGGAAAATAAATATGGTATCTAGACTAACTGCCTGGTCTTTGCTTAAAATGCTGGGCCAAAAAAATATTAAAGGAGGGTCAGGGCAGGCAACAGGCAGGGCTGGAGGCCCAGGAGCTGCCCAGGGGTGCTGGGGGCCCAGGAAATGGTACTGCCAGCACACAAATATCAAGCAGAACTTGTTTTCTCGTTAAATCTTTTTTTCTAAAAGATACAGAGATGCATGAGAGAAAGAGGAGAATCCAGCAAACAATAATGAGCAAACAAGATGAGAAAAAGTGGAGTACAGGTATCTAATTTGGAGACAAACCATTTGCTGGGATGGTGAGGGGAAAAAAATCCAGAGCAGAAGCTCCTAAACTAACCATAGTTAAATGGTCCTCTTGACCCAATAAACTTTATTGGCAGAAAGTATTCGCTTGGCATTTGATCATCAGCACTTTCCTTTTTTTTAATCTTTGCCTATGTGCTATGCACCATGCAAATAAACAAACATATTGCAGGGCAGAATTCGCCTAACAAGTCCCATGAGCAGACACTCTGTTCAAGGACTTCCATTTGTGCAACAGTGGTTTCCCCTCTCTCCTCCCCTCAAAATTGGCTCGGGTGGGTCAGGAGAACCCCCAGAACTGGTGCATAGAACTGTGTGCTGGGGGAGAAGAGGGAAATCATGCCATCTGACAAACCAAAATGGTTATGCAAATGGAATGATTAGACAAGTGTGGCAGTGAATTCCTCCCGTCGTTTCTGCAGTTGGTGGGGCCTTCCACCTTGTACTGCCTCAATCTTTGTTTGCCTGCCCCATGATGGACAGCAAATGGGTTGAAAAGAACGAGTGCAGACCTTGCACTTAGCTGAGGGGCAACAATTCTCTCAGCTGCTAGCTTGCTTCTTGTTTTTTCCTTTAGCAAGAAAAAAAAATAGCCGTATTTGTGATTATGGTAGATTTCTCAGTGCCTTTTTTCATAGAAACATCACCTAAGCACACTTCAGGAACATGAAGAGCAATGTCCTGTCCTACGGGTGGTCCACATTTTGTGAAAGTCTTGAGAATCAATGATTGCAAAAGAAGAAAAAGATGACCCGCAGGGTGCGTATTTCTTCCCTGAACAGACTGTGTGGCAAAGGGCCTGAGGAATTCCCCCCCCCCCCGCATATATCACGTTGCCTCCAAATCAGTGTGACGTGTTACCTTAGCAACTATGGCTATCATAAACTGTAGCCTTCCCTTCCCTTTGCAGCTAATAAGGTACAAGATTTTTAAGCAAAACAGTATTCTCTTCTGTAAAAAAAAAAAAAAGACTGTAATGTATTGATAATATTTGTACCTATTCTATATTTATGTCTTGACAGAATGACGACTGGTACTAACTTGTGATTCGTATACCAGGGGTATTTCAAGCTCATGTGGAGGTTACTAAAGCCGCATTCTCTCGACTGATACATTCCACATGACATTTGGTAGATCAGAACACTCTTCCAAAACACCCATGCCATGCCGTTGGTACAATCGCCACATAAAGCAACAATAGCAGTGGGTATTCTGTGGCATGGCTAAAACACTAATGTATGTGAACGTGAATTCGCACAGCCTGTTCACATAGCGGTTATCACATGATGGGCTTATTGTATGTCAAGCTTTGCTCCACCATGGGAGTGCTAAATTTGAGGCACTCTTATTTGCTTCCGCAGCTGCCAGCTCCCCAATGCATTCCAACAGGCAACCGGACAAAAATCCAGCTATCAGCATTTAAGGGAGAAAATAAACATATCCCTCCTGCATCGTGATGATGAGGGATGCTGCAGCTGTGGACAACCTCTTCCCCTATCTCACTACTTAGCTGCCTAACAGCCTCCGTCTGTCAACTAGCCGTAACAGTACTCAGCTTCTCAAGAGCCCTTCTTAAAGGGGATAGATGACATGGTGCCCTTTGGGTGTTGTTGGGCTTGCGGTAGAGGGAGAAATTGGATTTGACTCACATTTAAAGGCCAATCTACAAAATTCACACTTTCCAAGAAAATATGTGAACCCAAACACAGCTGTTCTTTAAAAATTCACTCATCTCCAAATTTTGCAACAGAAGTAAGATGTACTAAAATGCATATAAAAGGGTAAAGTGTATGTTTTTTAAAAAATATTGATGAAAATAACGTAAGAAAAATTGGGGGAATGGCATTGCAAAAATATGTATATTAAGCAGAACTGAGTACAAAAATGTGCCTGTTTGGAAAAAGTCACACTAAAAGGCTGGTGAATTCTCATGAGGATTTCTTAAAAGATAATACTCACAAACTGCTGCAGAAATTCAAGATTGGAAAAATGAGAAACAACACCGACAGAGCCATCCATTCCCAGTTGGGCCACAACTCCTGTCATCCCTGACCATTAGCTTTTCTGGCAAGGGCTCATGGGAGTTGTAGTCCAAAAACCTCTGGAGGGCACCATGTTGACTCCCCATGAGCTAGCCAAACTGAGGCTCCTACTTACCCATCAAAATTACCCTCAGTGTGCGGTTGCATGAAGAGGGTCCCTTATAAATTGTTGTGCTTGGACACGATTTTCTTGTTTAAATCTCCATGGAACGTCCAAGAGGAGCAATTCCATCAAACCGCCCATTATATGGGACTTTCACTCATCCCATTTTTTAAAAAAACCAGGGTTGTGGGAATCCACTCTCAATGAACTGAGAGCACAGAGGTTTCAGAGTCACTCTTTCCCTTTGTCAAATTTTCCCGTACGACCAATCATTAATTCCCCTTAGATGGTAACCAAAACAAAGCAAAAGTAGTCATGGAGGTTGCTTTATAAACAACCTGTCAGGGAGAATATGGCTTTAATAAAGTTCTGGTTGAAAGTACAGCTGTTTGCTGTTCCTCCAGTTTGCCATTGTGTTGGCTCTGTAAGTAGTGCTGAGGGGAAAGTCAGGCGACTTTCATGCATTCCAGAGTAGTCTATTTTTCTGTTCCGATAAAAAAAAAATGGGGTGGGGGTGGGGAATGATATATAAATATATGACTGTATTTTTAGCAAATTTATAATAGGGCAATCAAGTCAAAATTCTTCTTTTGTATTACAGAATAATATATTAGAGTCTTTATTGTCAACAATTTCCATAGCTGACCTTCTTATTTCATTTTGCGTGTGTGTCCGTTCTAAAGGAATGTTACAGTATTTTCCCACTGAACTGTGATGACTGCAAAAAAGGTCGCGGAGTCCAACCTTGTCGTGTTTTGATATTCTCCTTAATCTGTCAGATGTTTCAAAAGTGCAAATGGGAGTTAACGTGAAGATTTCCTCCTCCTGTGGGGGTGTGTATGTTTGCGCTTGCCAGTCGGAATGGCTCAGACTCTGATCTAAGTGGAACGCAGACATGTAATCCGTTAACTTCATACTTTGACCTCCGTGAGGTCCCTTTCCAGATGTACATCAGTTATAATAAGATTAAAACCAATCAGGGTGCATGGATTACGTAATGGGCTCAATCCTTTGGGCAGGATAAGTGGCCAGTTGAGAAGATCTTATCCACCGCATGTTTTGTGTGCAAAAAAAGTGGGTGCTCCAAAAGTCCAGACCAGCCTTTTCCAGCCTGGTGGTATCCAGATGTTCCCATCAGCGCCAGCCAACGCAAGCGGGAGCTGAAACCTAGAGGACACTAAGGTTGAGGAAGCCTGGTCCAGATGATTCAGAATTCCCCTCCCCTTGAGAGCAGGAACTGGTGCTGGTGTGGTTAGGAAAGAGCACTCTGCACACCTTCAGAAGCACAGCATTTACCAGGCAGTGTGAAAACATACCGTATTTTTCGCTCTATAACACGCACCCGGCCATAACACGCACGTCGTTTTTAGAGGAGGAAAATCCGTAGGCATGCCACCCGTAGGCATTCCCTCCATAACACGCACAGACATTTCCCCTTACTTTCTAGGAGGAAAAAAGGGAGTGTTATGGTGCAAAAAATATGGTAATTAAAACATAGTCCCAGCAAAGACAAGATACACAGAAACAAAAAGGCTTTCCTCACAGCCAGGCATAAGCTTATCTGTGTCAGCTTCACAGCACTGCACATTCTCCCAGGAAGCATAAACCTGCCTGCTAGCCTCCAGTGCAATTCCTCCTGCAGAGACCGGTGGGAAATATGCTTGCCAACTTTTGAGTGGAAGCTGCGCTCTGGTGCCTGTAACAGCTGCCTGGCACTCGGAAATTTAGCAAGTGGCGTCTTCTCAATTGCTTCATCTCTGTGCCAAATAAAAAAGAAAGAAAACTGTTGAAGGCACAAGAGGCAACTGAGCCCGTGTGGTGTAATGGTTAGAGTGCCTGGGAGACTAGAGTTTGAATCCACACTCAATAAATAAGTGGCAGGCACGGGAAACAGGGAAGTAGATTCCACTTAATGCAAAACACAGAACTTTGGTTTAAGGGAAGGGGTTTTGCAGAGGGGAAAGAGCGGGCATGGATGCTTCAGTCACCTGCTCCCTGCACTTCTGCACTGCAGGCTTCAGTATTTCCTCCTTTTCAAATATAATCTTACATCAAGCAAAAGGGCTGTAGCGCTTTGCATGCAAAAGGTCCCAGTTTCAATCATCATGTAGGGCTGCAGAGGGATGGCACTCTGTCTAAAACCCTAGAGAATCACTGCTGTTAGTGTAGAGTCCACAAACAATACTAAGCTAGATGGACATGATAAAAGGCAGCTTCCTACATCCCTTATCGCCACACTTACTAGGTAATGAGACCAAGAGCCCTGCCTTCATTTGCATCTGGTTACTCTATTCCTTGCATAGACTAGAGGGATTTGCCCAAGTATAAACTGAGCAAAGAATCCACAGTTTGTTCCAATTAGGATCTGACATTGCTTAAATGTGCTGGGATATGTAATCAAGCAGCTGCTGTAGGCCAGGAATAGCTAGCATGGCACCCGCCAGATGTTGTGGACTACAGCTCCCATCATCCCTCACCACTGGCCATACTGGCTGGCACCGATGTGAATTGGTGCCCAAAACGCCTGGAGGCTACCACTTTGGTTACCTCTGTTATATATATATATATATAGCATGTGGCCAGGTTTGTTTGTTTGTTTTTTCTGTTCCTTTATAATAAAGAGCTGATTCCATTGCATCAACAGAATCACACGGTGTGGAAATTTATTATATAGGCCTCCAGCTCTGACAAGCAAAGGCTCCAACATGATCTAACATGAAACCTTGTGTTATATGGAACTTTCATAAAAGTAATTGAATAATGGGAAGAGCTGGTGCCAGATATCTAGCAGTCTGAAGAAATAGCCAATGGTTAGATAGATGATAGATGATAGATAGATTATGATAGATGATGATGATGATAGATGATAGATATAGATGATAGATAGATATAGATAGATGATAGATATAGATGATAGATAGATATAGATAGATAGATAGATAGATAGATAGATAGATAGATAGATGATAGATAGATAGATAGATAGATAGATGATAGATGATAGATAGATAGATAGATAGATAGATAGATAGATAGATAGATAGAGATAGATGATAGATAGATATAGATAGATAGATAGATAGAGATAGATGATAGATAGATATAGATAGATGATAGATAGATAGATAGATAGATAGATAGATAGATAGATGATAGATAGATAGATAGATAGATAGATAGATAGATAGATGATAGATGATAGATAGATAGATAGATAGATAGATAGATAGATAGATAGATGTGCAGTATATGCAACAAGATGTGAACCTTTGACTGCCTTGTGCTGCAAAACACCATTTTACCACATTAAGCCTTTAATAGCTCAAATGAATATGTTTGTCCCAAATGTCAGCTGGTCCTCCCATTATCCAGTTTAGGAACCTTTTACGCAGGTACAAGTAGTGAAATGCATTCATTAGGATGGGCAGGATGTATGTATACTACAACTCCCATCATCCCTGACTATGCTGGCTATGAGAAACTGGGAGAAACCAAAATCAGTATATTCTCCCAGCCCTAAAGGCCTGGATATTCTTCTATAAATTGCACAACCCACAGAAGTTCCAGCTGGTGGAAGTGAGGCCATGTAGTGGGCTGGTAGGTGGGTTTTGCCCTCACTGTAATGGTGTCCCCATCTTAAGTGATTTATCTCCTGCCCCAAAGAGAAGCCAACGGCATTCCGTTATGTGGGAGAAAGCAAAGAGCTATGCAACACAAACTCATTGGGTATGTAATTTCAGTCCCAGGCATCTCCAGCTAAAAGGGGACGTGTAGCAGGTGATGGGATAGACTTTTCTTCCAGAGGTCCCGGGGAGCCAGTGCCAGACAGAAAAAGCCACACTAGATGGACAAATAGCTTTATCTGGTATAAGCAGTAGTGCACAGAATGGTGCTATCCTGACTTCCTGACAGGTGAGTCACTGCTGCTTACCAGGAGGGAGAAGGGCAAGCTAGCAAGGTTGGTGCAGTGCAAATGCACCAGCAGAGTCAATCCACTGTTCCTGCCAATGTGTTTGCACTACACCACTACTTTGCCCCTCTCCCTCCCAGTAAGCAGCAGTAATGCACCTATCAGGAGGTCAGGTAAGTGCCTCTGCCCCACCATGCTGGCTGCTACTGGGTCTAAGACACCTTCCTGTGCTCCTCTAAAGAAGCACTGCTCACTCACACAGGTTCTCTGCAGAAATTGCAAAGCTGCACCTGGCGAGTTTAAGGATCTGCTACAAACATCCCCATGCTGAAACCAAGAGAAAATAGTGCAAGAGTTGTTGGTCAGCCCTCTTCTAAGGCAAATAACTTAATACAAGAGCACTGTTTTACCTTAGGCTAAAATGCTTGTGCCACATAGCACTACAGCCAATGGAAAGCTACACCTTTGGTATGGCCTTTGGACGCTGTCCAACTTTGGAAACTTGGCTGCTGGAGAAACAGAAGAGATTATACTAGGGATGAACCTGCGTTTTAAAAAGTGCTCATTTACTACAAACAAGGGATGTTAAGAACATGTGTTGTTCTTCATTCTAGTCCACAACAGCTCCAGGAGCAGGCAACATGGTGGAGTGGAGTGACCTCCCTGCTGTTTACCAGAAGGGTGAGGGGTAAAGCAGTGGGGAGGGTGGTGCAGTGCTAATGCACTGGCAGCAACATCAAATTGGTTCTGTTGATATGTTTGCACTGCAACAACCTTGCCACTGCATCACCTTTTCTGCTCCCCAGTAAGCAGCGGTGACTTGGCTGCTGGAAGGTCATTTATGCGCCTCTGCTTCATCACTCAATCCAGTACTCCACAGCTAATAGGGGGCATTCCTTATTCCAGAACACAGTAGCCTTCCCCAAATTGTACAGAAAAGAAGCCAGATCTCCACAGTAAGCCAAAAGTCCAGTCTGGTACAGCACAATCTTACACCTGCCTACTCCGAGGTATCTCTCTTTCGAGTTCAATGGGGATTACACTTAGTAACGTGATATGGGAGTCTAGCTATGATCCCATATACTCTGCTCTAAGCTCCCTGGAGAAACAATAGGATACAAAGGCAATAAGTACACAATAAAGGCCTATTTCCATTTCATCGGCATCCAGTTTTGAAACAGACCTGCCTTTGTCCAACTAGAGAGGAAATTTAGATCAAGTGAAAAACAGCTTTTCTTGAATCAGCTGTTGAGGGGGGGGGAATGTTTTCAATTATTGATTGATCAATTGACACTCTCATCTCATTCTATTTCTTGGATACCAGTGTATACTAACAAAATGGAGGGGGGCTATAAATAAATAAGTTATAAAGTGAATAGTCTGTTTGGTTAGAGCAGGCGTTGGGAACCTTTGACCTTTCAGGTGACGTTGGACTCCATCTCCTCTCAGCACCAGCCAGCATGGCCAATAGCAGCAATGGTGGGTGTTGTAGTTCAGTAACATCTGAAGGATCCCCCTGCCATTCCTGCCGAGTCAGGGACTTTCTCTAATTAAAAGGTGCATGTTCTTCTCAGCATTAAGCAGGAAATCCCCGAAACGGGGCTTCCAGAGGCAAGAATCTAAGCTACTGCTTTCTGACCTGATGTTCACTGGTGAGTCAAATGCTCCTGATCAAACTTCCACATCACCCCTTATTTTATTTTCTTTACTATATTTCTAGGCCTCCTTTCAGCCACAGTTCCCAAGGTGGAACTCAGGACTCACCTACAATTATTATTATTATTTTTTTATAAATTTTTTATTAGTTTTCCAATTGGTAAAAGACACAACAAGAACAACATACAAACAAACACATAAATTCATAATTTCTTAACCTCATTTTCATAAGCCTCTTTTCTCGGACTTCCCCATACCTTCCCCTTTTTGCATCCTTTTTTTTTTTTTTAACAATTATTCAACAACCCTTTTAACCAATTAAATTTAAATTCATTCTCCTTTTCAATTTCACCCTAAGTCAAACAAGATTTACCGCTGTAATTCTACGTCTTCCTCTCCCTTAACATTTTAGCACTCCTCAATTTTATAGTAGCTCTTAAGATATATTTTAAACTTCTTCCAATCTTCCTCCACAGCCTCTTTCTCTTGGTCACGGATTCTGCCGGTCATTTCTGCCAATCCCATAAAGTCAATCACTTTCGCCTTCCATTTCTCCAGCGTGGGTAGCTCTTGTGTCTTCCAATATTTTGCTAGAAGAATCCTTGCTGCCGTAGTAGCGTACAAAAAAAAATGTTTGTCCTTCCTCGGCACCAATTGGCCAACCATACCCAAAAGAAATGCCTCTGGTTTTTTATGAAAGGTGCATTTAAGTACTTTCTTAATCTCATTATAAATCATTTCACAGAAGGCCTTAATCTTTGGGCAGGTCCACCAAAGGTGGAAGAAGGTACCTTCAGTCTCTTTACATTTCCAACATTTATTATTGGGCAGATGATAAATCTTCGCAAGCTTGACTGGAGTCATGTACCACCTGTAAATCATTTTCATAATGTTTTCTCTTAAGGCATTGCATGCCGTAAATTTAATACCTGTGGTCCATAACTGCTCCCAGTCAGCAAACATAATGTCATGACCTATGTCTTGTGCCCATCTAATCATAGCTGGCTTCACTGTCTCATCTATTGTATTCCACTTCAGCAGCAAGTTATACATTCTTGATACATTCTTAGTATTGGGTTCTAACAGTTCTGTTTCTAATTTCGATTTCTCCACCTGGAAACCAATTTTCCTGTCTTGTTTATAGGCCTCCATTATTTGAAAATAATGGAGCCAATCTCGTACCTTGGACTTTATTTTCTCAAAACTTTGTAGTTTAAATTCACCACCTTCTTGTTCTAAAATTTCAGAATATTTTGGCCAATTAGTTCTCATATTAAGTTTCTTTACCTCCTTAGCCTCCATCGGTGAAAGCCACCTGGGAGTTTTATTTTCCAATAAATCCTTATACCGAATCCAAACATTATACAGTGCTTTCCTAACAATATGATTTTTAAAACCCTTATACGCTTTAACCTTGTCATACCAAATATATGCATGCCAACCGAAACTATTATCAAATCCTTCCAAGTCTAGAATGTCTGCATTTTCAAGAAGTAGCCAGTCTTTTAACCAGCAGAAAGCTGCCGATTCATAATACAGTCTTAAGTCCGGCAGGGCAAACCCCCCTCTTTCTTTAGAATCAGTGAGTATCTTAAACTTTATTCTGGGCTTTTTGCCCTGCCAGACAAATTTAGATATATCTTTCTGCCACTTCTTGAAACAATCCAGTTTATCAACAATTTGTAATGTCTGAAACAAAAATAACATTCTAGGCAATACATTCATTTTAATTACTGCAATTCGACCTAACAAGGAAAGCTTCAGGTTCGACCATATTTCTAAATCTTTCTTTATCTCTGTCCAGCACTTATCGTAATTATCCTTAAATAAGTTTACGTTCTTAGATGTCATGTTAATCCCCAGGTATTTTACTCTTTTTGCCACCGTTAACCCAGTTTCCTCTTGGAATCTCTCTCTTTCAACATTTGTTAAATTTTTTTCCAGTACCTTAGTTGTTTGTTTATTCAACTTAAATCCTGCGACCTGGCCGAATACTTGAATTAATTCTAGGACTCTTTTGGTACTAGTGTCTGGCTCTTGCAAAGTCAATACTAAGTCATCTGCAAAAGCCTTCAATTTATAATGTCTGGCTCCGACCTGGATCCCTTTCACCAGCTGGTCCCCCCTAATCATGTTTAGCAAAACCTCCAGGACCGATATAAAAAGTACTTTTTATACTTTTTACACCTACAATTATTTTTTGCCCTGCGCTTTTTGGGCAGAGATCTGTGCTTTAAAACTCCATGTCTGAGCACCATTGGTTTTTTTCCTCCAGAGCTTTCCCCATGAAAACCCGCTCTTTAAAGCTCAGTCGACACAAACAGGAGTCTGTGAGTCAACCGTTGAATGTTCACGCACAATACGCACACATCTGTGAACAGGCCTTCAGGAAGCCCTTCCCAACTGGGATTTAAGTTTCGGCCTTGTGGTCCTGAGTCATTGAACAGTATTTTAGTTCTGGTTATTTTCCTTGCATGCTTCCCCTTCTTCCCCTCATTTTTTGTCCCCACCCCCTTTGCTTCAGAAATACTTGTCTCAATGTGACATTCTTGGCCACTGAGGCCAGTGTTTTTGGCCACAGAGAGCTGCATTTTTTAAAAGAAAATATATTTCTCTTACACCAGGAAACTTGTTAGGAGTCTTTGCCTGTTTATTTTTGTGTATCTACAGAATTGCTTCTCACCTTCTCTTTGCTCTGTCTTCTGTGAACTTTTCAGCTATGGATACACAGCCGCAACATCAAAAGAACTATTCCACACACACACACCCCAAAAATGAGCAACTAACTTTTCCCCAGATTAAATAATTACTACAACAAAAGTCCTGCTTGATAGTCAATCCTGTAAATACATCCTTCAAAGTGACGCACTACTAGTATTTCCCTCTGTGGCTTAATGGGTCATTGTGTCTGGCTGTTAACCAGAAGGTTGGTGGTTCAAGCCCACCCAGGGATGGCTGTGGGTAGGATTCCTGCATTGCAGGGGTTGGACTAGATGTCCCTTGGGGTACCTTTCAGTGCTACAATTTTATGATTCTGGTACATCTCTGCATAGGGGAAGGGTACAGGTAACAGCACGACATGCATTGTATGCAGAAGAGCCACAGCCTGGCATTTCAGGGAGGGCTAGGAAAGACCCCAGAGAGCTGCTGTCAGTTCACATAAACAATACAGAACAAGATAGACCACTGCTGGATTCAGTAAAAGGCAGGCTCCTTTGCTCCTAGGGTTGCACAGACATACTGCAGTGAGTGCATTCAATAAAGCAGAATGAAAATAATTCAACATAGCTTGCTTGGAAATCACAGGCCTCTGCTCTTTCAGGTACCTGAAGCAGCTTTTATTTAGGATGGGAGTACTAGCCACAGACCATGGTGGAATCTACACACATATAAAAAATGTTCTAAAATGCTTTTTATTAAAACCTTTTTTCAAAAATACATTGAATTTTCCATAAGGCTCACCATCGCCATCTAGAGTCACATTGTATATTGCACTTAAAATGATTTATTTGCAGCTGTATAGCTGAGTCCCATGTAAGCAGTGCTCCATGAAGAGAATGACTGGCAAGGCGACATGAGCCTAGAAAAGCCATAGAATAGCAAGACTTTTTGGTGAACCTGGCTATCAGTGTGCTTCTGCTCATCTCACTTGCAATATCCACCCATGTAGTGCAGTCTTACTTGAGCACCGGCTACTTCTGAGGCATCAAGGGATCTCAAAGGCAGAAATGTTGGAATCGCTTGCACAGCGGGTCCAGAGTGGCCTTGTTGCTGTTAAGGTCCTCACTCACCCCCCCCCCCATTCTTGCTTTCAGTGGTGTGTTTCATTAGGTCTCTCCCCCCTGCTTGCCATTTTAGGGCAGAGTCAACAGGCCCCAAATGGCATCACTAGAAGCAGCCAAATGGCTGGCATCATTGTGCAATTTTCACACTCTTTTAGAGACTGCAGGTGTGGTTGTGACAAGCGTAGCTGAGCGGATGGTTTCTTTAAAGGGACAGGGGTTTTAAAAAGCAGCCTTCAGAACAGAATTATAATGGGAAACTGCATCATGAGATTATAGATTTTAAGGGGATTAAAAGGGGGGAAAGGGGGGATTTAAAAAAAGAAAAGAAATGCAGTTTTGGATCTTTACCTTGTAGAATGTACACTCTAGCTCATTGCAGAAAGCAACAAATCAAACCCAGGAGCTGTATTTGTGCATCAGCTGATATACAACAGCAACTGGTCTGCTAAATTGTATATGGATTCTTTGCATTCATGGCCCGTGCTCTCAAGACTCAATGCATCAAGACATTTCACCATTTGAGCATTAACAATTCCCATATGTTTGGGAGGAACAAGGATTCCATTAGCCATAAACTAGTGCACTTAAGAGTCTTACTTTTTAAAATATTTATTTTTGGTAACTTTAATTTAATCCTTACTTGTTGAAGTTTATTGACCTCTCCAATTGTTTCTGTAAAAGAAAAGAAAAAGACTTTTAAACATGTCTTTATATGCATGTGGTGGTATGAAACTGTGATCATTGTGTGACATTCAAAAACTGTACTGTCTTGTAAAATACGTCCAAATGTCTACAGATTTTAAAAGCAATGGACCCTTCCTCCAGATTGTAGAAATAAATAAAAAGGTATTGTTAAAACTGAGCAGTGAATGTTTAGTATGTGCACTTATTTCCATTTAGATTTAACTATTTCTATAGTAACTTGCCGTGATGGCTCAGAGCTGGTAATAAGAGTCATCGAAAATGACTTTTTGTACCCAATGCTTGAAGTGTATAAAATGAGACTAAAAGAACAGGCAGATAGCACCTGCTTATGTGAGGGGGGGGGGGGTACTTTAATTCATGTGAGTGATTGTCAGTTGAAATTCGTGAGCATTCAAGTGGGCTCAGCCATTTCCTACAATGCGAGATGTGATTTTGTGCATGGCGAACAATGCAGGGGAAATAAATGCTTTAGAGCCAAACTACATGTTATGATAAATAGGGTTTTGTAAATAAAAAAATAAAAAGGTGTTTAAGCTTAACACTTTTATTTTCATAAAAAGGAGCCATGGGGCCAAGAATGGACTATGAGTGTATGGCAGTTTTCTTCCAAAACTCTCCCTAGTTCTTATTTGTCCACAAAGATGTGAGCAAATTACAGCCACATGGAGGAATTTTCAGCAAGAAGCCGATTAACGCCCCAGTCCATACAGAATAGGACAACAGAACTGTAGAATTGGAAGGGGAACATGAGAGTCATCAAGTCCAACTCCCTGCAGTGAAGGGATCATTTTGCCCACCATGGCAAAACGCTGCTTTTTCTTTGAAATAAAACTGATTATGTTAATCAAACTTTTTAAACTACATATTACAAAATATGCAGGAGGCAGAGGCAAGATGGAGTGACAAAAAGGCAAGCCTACCTAGTTCATAAAGGTAAAGGTAAAGGTAAAGGTACCCCTGACAATTAAGTCCAGTCGCAGACGACTCTGGGGTTGTGGCGCTCATCTTGCTTTATTGGCCGAGGGAGCCAGCATACAGCTTCCGGGCCATGTGGCCAGCATGACTAAGCCGCTTCTGGGGAACCAGAGCAGCGCACAGAAACGCCATTTACCTTCCCACCGGAGCAGTACCTATTTATCTACTTGCGCTTTGATGAGCTTTCGAACTGCTAGGTTGGCAGGAGCAGAGACCGAGCAATGGGAGCTCACCCCTGTCGCGGGGATTCAAACCACCAACCTTCTAATCAGCAAGCCCTAGGCTCAGTAGTTTAGACCACACTGCCACCCGCGTCCCTTACCTAATTCATACTTTCCAAAATTATACACAAACTGAACTCGACCACCCTTCAAAATACAAACATCTCCGAATTTGGCAGTGTAGTTCCCCAGCCAAGTAATATGCACAAATATTAGTAAAGTGAGTCTAAAGCAGAGCCGGCGCACCCAGTTTCGCCGCTTGAGGCAACACAAGAAATGCCGCTCTGGCCCACCACCTCCACCAGTCGTGGAGAAGCAATACCACCATTGGTACCCATTTCTGGCAAGATCTCATGAGATTTCTCTTGTGCTCTGTGAGATCTCACAAGGTTTTGGCAAGATATAGGCACTGATGTGGTACTACTTCTCTGCCACCAGCAGTGTGGGGCATCCACGATGGCACCGCCTCAGGGGTTTCTGCTGCCTGAGGCAGCTGCTTCAAACTACCTCATGGGTGGACGGAGCCAGGTCTATAAAGATGCATATAATCATCATGGAAATAGCATACAAAACTGCATTGTATATAAGAAAATTTCATTTGAAAAAACTGAGTATTAATAATGTTAATAATAATTTTATTATTTATACCCCGCCCACCTGGCTGGGTTCCCCAATTAGAAAAAGTTACATACAAAAAGGGGCATATTTGGGGGGAAATGCACTAAAATGATTGTGAATTTTTCAGGAGGACTATATAATCACACACACACACACAAAATTTGAGAAAGCAAAAATTCAGATTCGCCCAATCCCTAGAGCCAGCCCAAGTCCCCAGCAGGTGAGCTGAATGTGAAGTCACCATTAAGCACTGAGTGTATTATTAAAATCCTTTCTCGTTGGATCTTCAGGCCTCCTTGCTGAATATCTCATTCGGTTTTTCCTGCAGGCTGTAGGGACATCTCAACAAGGGGCGGGGGATCATTATAGACCTCACTAGGCAGACATTAAAGCATCCGACTAAAATTGCATGCTTCTATATAGCTTTCATGATTTGCTCCAGCTCGATTTTTAAATGAATCAGGACTCCTTTGCTCAGTTTTTTAATATTTCTAGCCAGAATTATTCTAATACTCTGGAGCTTTCAAAGAAATCATTTCAGAATGTGACGTGGTTACCAAAGAAATACTAACTTTACCCAATCAACTGGCATGCCACCATTATTTTAAGATGCAAGGATAGCCTTGTGGGCCAAACTGAAGCCTCTGCTAAGGTAGAACTGCAGTCATCAAAGTGATAACTAAGCAGCCTCTGTGCTCTTACCTAGATTGATCTGCAGTCTGGAAACTGGCTGAGAGTGTGGCCTGGGGCTTCAGTCTGAATATTTAAAACTGCTGTTGGGTCCGGGTTGCAGCTCACTGTCCTGCGGGCACACAAAAAGAGTTTAACTTGAGTTTTCCTCCCTCTGTTGACTTCTCTCTCTACAGATAGTTAGCTTCCTGGAGGGCAATGTTGCAGATCCCGTCTCCAGACGGCAGCTTCATTGCTGTCTACCTGGATGGTAGGGAAAGGGAAAGATGGTGGACAACTTGGGGCTGTGTGCACACACCACCAGTGAGAGGCCTGGATTGGCTATGCCAGACTGCCTGTGCAGTCCTGACCTTGCCATTGCCTCTCTGCCTGCACCATCAAGGTAAGAGGGGCAGGTCCATCAGGCCAGCTGCCTCTGATCTGCTCCACTTTGGCCACAGGCTCTTGAGAAATGGATTGCCAGCTCGCCAAGAAGGCAGTTCAACATGTTTTGCTGCCTGAGGCAAAATGGGAACATGCTGCCCCATCCCACTGCTCCCCTGCCAGTGCAGCAGGGTGACCACTTGGGAACTGCCTTTTGGGTTTCTGCCACCAAAGGCAGCTGCCTCACCCTGCCTCATGGGTGGGCCGGTGCTGTCACCAAGTCATTCACTTCTCAGCCTGGGACTCAGCTATACAGCTGCAAATAAAACGTTTTAAGTGTGTTGTAAAGTACAATATACAAATGTGACACTAGATGGCGACAGTGAGAAATATGTGGAAATACCACATATTTTTCAAAACATTTTAAAAGGCATTTTCACAGCTTTTTTTAATGTGTGTGTAGATTCCACCCTAGTGTTCTTCTCTCAACAGCTCTGCACTTTCAGCCAACAACAAAGAAGAAGAACCCTTACACAATGCTCCTCCAGATTGGTTTAGTTGTGAGGCCATCTGAGGCGTCCTCAGGTAAATTGCTCTCTAGAAAGCCAAGCCACATTCACAGGAAATTGCCCAATAAAGAGTTAGGTCATGGGTACATCTAGGACAGGATTGCCTTCACTAACTGGAAGTAGCTCTCCAAAACTCTTTTCATCCAGGGGACTTTCCCATCACTTCCTGGACATACCACCAAGGATTGAACCTAGGTACATCTGCATGGAAAGCAGGAGGAAGAGGAGGAGTTTGGACTTGATATTCCTCCCACCTTTCACTCCCCTTAAGGAGTTTCAAAGCAGCTAACAATCTCCTTTCCCTTCCTCCCCCACAACAAACACTCTGTGAGGTGAGTGAGGCTGAGAGACTTCAGAGAAGTGTGACTAGCCCAAGGTCACCCAGCAGCTGCATATGGAGGAGCAGGGAAGTGAACCCAGTTCACCAGATTATGAGTCCATCGCTCTTAACCACTACACCACACTGGCTCTACCACACTCTACCACAACTGTGCTAGTGCCTTCTTCCTCAAAAGGAGAACACTGTCTCCTGCCATAGGCCAAACAATGACAATGTTTACAACAAACTTTTCAATAGGCAGCCTACTGTTCCCTAACTCAGCTTTCACGGTATGCAACCAGAGTTTTCCAGAAGCTGGAATTGCAGGTAATAACCACGTTTCTGCCCAGAACCAGATGACTCCAGCATGGAGTCTGAGGGCACTTTAAAGCAGCAAATTTGTTCCCAGTCACCCCAAGCCCCAGCAGCTTTCCAGAAACAAACCCTCTGCAAATTTGAGGAGCAACTCTGAGCAAGGATGTAGAGCAGTTTCCTCACCAGCTGTTTCCATTCCCTTTGGAATGAAGCATGGTAAGTCTTTCAGGCATGCTCCATCATCTCAAGGGCTACTCAAGTGGCCCTCAACAGCAGTTAGTGTCAACAGGCCTAGGATCAGAAGACAAGCATGGTCAGGCACCTGCCAAGACTCCTAGGGCTCAGAAAGGCCCATCATTGACCTGACACTGCCAACCCATCAGAACCAATTGCAACATGTAATGCCTGGTGCCTCTGCAAGCCGCAGAGGTGTGGCATTGTACCATCAGGTCCAGCATTGCATTTTGGGTAACTGAACATGACATGCAGCTGTTGCAGATCAGAGCCGGGCACCTCTGTGGTTAGAGAAATCTATCCATGAAGGACATTTAAACGCAAAGTTTTCCTCAATCCTCATCTCCCTATACAGTGGTACCTCGGGTTACATACGCTTCAGGTTACAGACGCTTCAGGTTACAGACTCCACTAACCCAGAAATATTACCTCAGGTTAAGAACTTTGCTTCAGGATGAGAATAGAAATCGCGCAGCGGCAGCACGGCAGCGGGAGGCCCCATTAGCTAAAGTGGTGCTTCAGATTAAGAACAGTTTCAGGTTAAGAACGGACCTCCGGAACGAATTAAGTTCTTAACCCGAGATACCACTGTATTCAGAATTAGACAGATGTGCAAAAAGAGACACCAGCAACTCCTCAACCCTTTGTAAAATACAAACATATTTACAGTGCAATCCTGTGCATGTGTACTCAGAAGTAAGTCCCACTTTGTTCAATGAGACTTAGTCCCACAGGTAAGTGTGTACAGGACTGCAGCCTTACATGTTTTTCTCTTGCTCCCTCTATCAGAGCTGTAAATGAGTGCCACCCTCAGGAAAATGGCAGTAGTTAAACTCTTGTGCATAGGGTTGGCTCAACCCATTTCGCTGCCTGAGGCACGGGACAATGTGACAACCTTCCTGCTTCTACAAACAAAAGCAACCAGACTGATGCTGCTTACCCATCATACATTGCTCCACCAACAAGTCCTGGGAACTGCAGTTTACCCCCTCACAGAGCTATAATTCCCAGTATCCTTAACTAGGGTTGCCATACGTCTGGAATTTCCTCAACATATCTGGAATACTGCTGTCTCTAACAGTGTCTGGGTGGAAATCTGGACACCCATGTCAGCAGTGTCAGTTTTTGGAGATTTTTGTTAAAAATAGCTCCTAAACTTCAACTTGGATGGGGGTTTGCTCTGTTCTCAAGGACACATTCCAGGCAGGCACACCAGGACCAGTGAGGGGTGTGGCCTGGGGGCTGATAGAAAGACACATTTGGCCCACAGGACTGAGGTCCCCACTCTTGATTTTAAAAAATAACCCTGCCTATGTAAATGCAGTCTGTTATTCTCTTACTCTGTGGCTGTAAATGAGTCATAGTAAAAGGCACCTTGGCTTGGGGAAGTGTTATTGCTGCTCCGCCTCAGGCAGCAAAGTGTCTCGAGCCAGTCCTGTTGCTTCTTCCGAAGACTTACAGAAATATTTTTAGTTCCCAGGTAATGCCTTACCTTAACGTCAGAGCTAACAAGCTCTATCTCAGAGGACACTGTGTCAGGAGACAGCAGCTGTAAAAGTCCTATGGCTCCACAAATCTCTCAACTGCAGAATTATTGGCTGGATGTTTCTCGTTTCCAGAAGAAGCTGCTTCTTTAAACATAGATTGTTCCGTGCTAAATGTTTGGTCATTGATACAGGCCTGTGAAAATTTGTCAGCTGCCATTAACGTATAAGGCTGTGTATACACTATACCTTTAAAGCACATTCAAAGCTCATTTCCCCACTCAAAGATTTTTGGGCACTGTAGTTCACTCCTATTGCCTTGTTTTCCACATTTAAGCAACTGAGACTAGAGGCCTATGACACCCTTCTTTCATTCCTTCCTCGCTCATTTCAGTAAGATAATTATGCCAATGCATACAAACAGTGACTAAATAGGATCTTGGAAATGGAAGCTATAATGCTTAGCGGGGGAACATCAAGCCTGACAATCAGTGCAGAAGTGAATGAGGCCTCCCCAAGTCCGTGTGGCTCTGTGCCACCTCCTAATCATGAGTTATTACAGGAGCAGAGAGAAAGATCAGCACATATGGTAATGAAAAAACTACCATGTCTTGGCAGCTTCAGGCAATGTCTGTAGAGAAAGCGCCAATTTAATAGGAGCATACTTTTGTTATGGTACCTCTGGCACTGGCCTTAGCCTGATATTACTGCATTTGTTATGCATTGCTTTGCAATAATGCTGGTAAGGTCGTGCATTTGAAACGTAATAGGGATTCAAAGCCTGGCACTAAGCTGACCAGACCAAAGATTGCTAGGCAAGGAGCCATTTTGACTGTGGGAGGGACTCTGGGCAGCGCAGCACACTTGTGCCAACTTGCACCGACTTTACTCTTTGACAAGGTTGGCTTCAGGTTTCAGGGTTCCTTAGGTAGGTGTTAAGTTGTGGGTGAACATATCAGACGACACAGCAATTCTTCAAACAGCTCTTGTTTATTCACAGGCCAGAACAGAACTGAACTGAAGGGTTCAGCCAGCCTGCTTATATAGAGCTCCACTACAACGCAACAGTAACCACTTTTTTTAACTAGCCAATAACTGAACGTCACTTTCAATTCCTTATTTGCATACGTGGACCTGAGTGAAAACTATCTACAGTATCCCCCTGCTGGCCCAGGGTGAGAACTTCAGTACATAACAGTAGGCCCTCTCCTCCATCAGTGGACTCTGGTGGGTTTACCTAGCAGTGGCTACAAACAACAGCAAGCACCAGTGGCAGTCTGAGCAGCATTGTGTGGCTGGTTCTAGCCAAAATTTAGGTTTCCCACAATGCCTCTTGCTTTGAGCTCCTGGGTCATTTCAATAGCAGCTGCTAAGTTCAGTTGCCCAGCAAAGCTGAGAATGCTGGGGCTGCGGGGGAAGAGAATTAAAGGGGAGCTCGTGACAGGAATTAGCAGTGTGTTTTGCTGTGGGCAGTACCAGTTGCCCAAGAATGACAGGTATGCAGAATCCCACCCTGCTTAGGTGGTCAGCTATGCATTACAAAAGTGATTTTAGGGCGACAAGATGAGAAATTGCATGAGATCACAGCAACCCAAATGGCCACTGTGCTCTTGTGAAGCATGGTGGGAAGATGGTGGCATTCCAGATTTTGGCTTCAAGGTGTTGGAGGGTATGATAAGGATAAGCTAGGAAGTGCATCACCAAAGAAGAGCACAAAAAAGATGTTTGTGTATTTCCATATGCTTATTGATATGCACAAAGGAAAATTTCTGTAATTTAAATAGAAATATAGTCCATAATTAGACCTGTATGCCTACTTGAGTCCAGGTATTAGGGAACTGTTGATGGGCAACTTCAACGCTTTTTCTGGTCTACCTTCCAATGGTTCCTTATTCCTAAACCAGATTTGAACCAGACAGCTGTTCTAACAGAGGACTCCTTCAAATTGTCCTCTGGCAGCTTTTCCAATAGAGGACTATCCTCTGTGAAGGAGGACATTTCATTGCCCAATGGAACTGGTGGAATCGAAGGCAGGGAGCTCAAAAGTAAGTGGAGCCAACAAATTCTAGTCTTGTCAGCATCAACCTTCCTGCTGGGTTCTAGAATGGCAACACTGAAGTTGACAGTCTGGCAAACTCCTGGACTGGTTGTCACTCAGGAGGAGCGTGGGCAAGAGCAGGTTGAGGTTGGTGGCACAGTGCCCATAGCTGTCAACTTACAGATTTGAAAATAAGGGACCAGCAGCCTTAAAAATAAGGGATCAGCAGCCAAAATAAGGGATTTTCCAAGCACAGGTATGTTCAACTTCTAAGCCCCTCCAAGCCAAAGGCAGAAAGCCCAGCCAGTAGGCAAACGAAGCCTCAAGCAGTGGTTCCCACAGCGCATCAACCCGGCAAAAGGGATGCAGCAAGGAAAACCACCGTCACCTCTCCGTTGGGAAGCACTGAGCAAAGGCAAGTCCCCAGGCAACGCGGCCAATTTGATTGACAAAAGGCATGCAAGCTCCACCCCCCAGTCGGTCTAAGACTCTTTATTGGGTGAGCAACGCAGCCAAGCAACACAGTTGGAGCCTCCCTCCTCCCTGGCCGGAAGAGAGGGAGGGAGAGGAGCTGCTTCCTTTGAAACCCGGGAAATTTAAGGGACATCATCAATAAGGGACAGCACCTGGCATAAACGAGTTTCCCGCCAAATAAGGGACGGTTGACAGCTATGCAAGGTGCCCCATTTGGCCAAATTCAGTTGCCTCCACCGGACACATAGCCGTCTGGGGCCCTGATCCTAGGAGCAAAGGCATAGCTATTGTGAAACCTCCTTCTTCAGTGTTGCTGGACTGTGATGAAATATAGGGATAATTTCTTCATCTGCTGATTCTATTACTTATGGGAAGAAAGGGAAATGATGGCTCTCCAGCCCCCTCTCCAAGAGGTGGTTTGAGGTGCTGTTGGAATGTGTCCCAGGGATTGCAATCGAAGCCAGAGATGGCTGCAGGCCAGATTCCGACATAGGCTGACAAAGCAAAGCAGACACTGGGGTAGATTTGTGGTGGATTTCCAGGCCAAACCTTCTAAAGATGACAGTTAAGAATAACTGTTAAGACAAAGACTAATCCGGATAAATGTGCAAATTTGCATCCTTTTATTAAAAAAAAAACTAATTTCCATTAGCTGTGTACCCTTTATGAGCCTCTTTACAGGCACCATCTGCAGTGCCAAAGGCTGCAATAAATTGGATACATTAAGATATTAGCCACAAGGGCCTGGAAAGTAGAGTCTTAAAACATTTCTTCCCCTTTTAAACCCTGAAAAGTGGTTGGCTTAGTATGTGGCCTGCTGGAACTATTTGGGGCATATCTTTCTCCCCGGGGGAAAATGAAAAATTTAATTGCTGAGGCTGACATTCCTCTGAGATGTTCAGGTGCTTCCTTTATGTCTGTGCAACTGAAGCTGACTGGAAAGGCCAGCCCAACCATTAGGCTAAATGTGGCAACTGCCTCAGGCAGCAGGTGCTGGGGGGCAGCAGCCCCCACTGTTATTCCTCAGCTTATTATTATTATTATTATTATTATTATTATTATTATTATTATTATTATTGATACCCAGCCTATCTGGTTGGACTTCCCCAGCCACTCTGGGCGGCTTCCAAAAAAATAGTAAAATATAATAATAATAATAATAATAATAATAATAATAATAATTTATTTATACCCCGCCCACCTGGCTGAGTTTCCCCAGCCACTCTGGGCAGCTTCCAATCAAGTGTTAAAAACAATACAGCATTAAATATTAAAAACTCAAATACATCAAACATTAAAAGCTTCCCTAAACAGGGCTGCCTTCAGATGTCTTCTAAAAGTCTGGTAGTTGTTGTTCTCTTTGACATCTGATGGGAGGGCGTTCCACAGGAAGGGTGCCACTACCGAGAAGGCCCTCTGCTTGGTTCCCTGAAACTTGGCTTCTCGCAGTGAGGGAACCACCAGAAGGCCCTCGGTGCTGGACCTCAGTGTCCAGGTAGAATGATGGGGGTGGAGACGCTCCTTCAGATATACAGGACCAAGGCCGCTTAGGGCTTTAAAGGTCAGCACCAACACTTTGAATTGTGCTTGGAATGTACTGGGAGCCAATGTAGGTCTTTCAAGACCGGTGTTATGTGGTCTCGGCGGCCGCTCCCAGTCACCAGTCTAGCTGCCGCGTTCTTGATTAGTTGTAGTTTCTGGGTCACCTTCAAAGGTAGCCCCATGTAGAGCGCATTGCAGTAGTCCAAGCGGGAGATGACCAGAGCATGCACCACTCTGGCAAGGCAGTCTACAGGCAGATAAGGTCTCAGCTTCCCTCTCCCATCTGTTTCCATCCATCTCCACCCATACTCTCCTCCCTCCCTGCACCCCCAAAATCTGGTCTGCTGCCTCAGGTATAGTGGAGGATGTTACATTGCCATGACCAGTGTGTAAGGAAAATTCAGCTGCCAGCCCAGTTGTTTTCTGTGTGTGGAATGGGTAGTGGATGCCTGTCCAAGGCTGACAGCAGCTGGGAATTGTCAGACGATTGAGACAGCTGAACCACATCTCTGTGGAGCCTCACAGCTGTATGGAATTCACTTTCCTTCACCTGCATACTACAAAGAGGGAGAGAAATTTGGGGAAGGAGATCCCGTTATAGAAACAGCGTAGGTTTCAAAAGAAGAGAGCTTGCCTCAGAGTTGGAGATGCAGGAGGAGGCTACAGGGAACTCTTTCTGGGTTAAAACCCTGTAGCAAGCCAGGGAAGTAAGGTACTCAGAAAGACAGAACTTTACCTAGTAACACCCAGGGAGAGCTCAATGCTGAGAAGAGTCCTAGCAACCACCCCTCTCTATGCTGGGAGCCAGCAACCCACCAAGACCTCTCTGAAGGAACGATGTTCTGAGACTACTCATAAGCCCTCCTGACCAGGAACAATGCTGAGGGGACTGCAGCAGTTTCCAGTCCATCCACTGAGATGTCCAATATAGCAAGGTAACACCACTTGGAGTTATTCACACTCAAGGTGGGTCAGCAATGTCCAGGAAGGGTGGAATTAGTTGGTAAATTAAAACAGGATAAGAAAGGGTTCTGTATTAGGTGAACAGTCAACTCACATTTCTCCTTCAGTCTCGGGAAGTTCTTGATAAATGCCTTAATGATGCCACCATGCTTGACAAAGGGTAGAATGTTCTTGGTTCCCACCTCAAGCACTAAGGTTGAGCCTTCTCATTTCCTGAATGCAACCCAGGGTGCAATACACAACTTCACACCATAAGCCAGAATGGCTGAAGTCCTCTAATTAAGTTCTCCTCCCACAGTTCCTTCCTTTCGCCATCTGTTCTCTATTATATGACACATTGCTTAGTCAATTAGCAACACCAATAGGATGGCTACGACAAGCCAGCAGAATGACTCAGAAGCCCATTCAGCACTCCAAACCTACGGTGGTTAAGGTGTACACATTATTATTTTCTTCTTCTACACTTTTCAATTCCACTTTCACAGCCAACTGGGAAATCTACATTGAGAAAGTTCAGGCACACACTGTACTAAGACCTAACTCAATTTGTGGGGAAAGGCATTAGTTTCTTGGGTCAGCATCAGTAAGCAATAATGGAGAGATGTTTTTATCCATCTCGGGAGAAGGGTTGTGTACTTGCCATACATCTAAAGCACATTTTACCTCAACCCCTCACAAAGTCATGGAGACTGTAGTTTGCTAGGGGTGTTGGGAATCATAGCTCTGTGAGGACCAAACTACATTTTTCCAGATTTTGGGGAGTAGTGCTTTAAAAGTATATAGTGTGTACACAGCCAAAAATAAATTTAGCTGTAATCCAGTGATCCTAGAAATACTACAGATTACATTGAGTTACATTCAATAAAGTCATAGTAATGAAATCGCTAGACATAACTAACTTAATCCATTTATTCCAATGGTTCTACTTTTGAGTATGACCTTTCCCTAGTATTTGAAGTTCTCTCTCTTTTTTAACGATATATTTCACTCCTGTACTCCAATCTTATTTTCCACAGATAAGACTTTAAGGGGGGAGGGATAATTTTATTTATTGGTTTAAATTTACTTGTATGCTGTTTAATGGGTCCAAGCCTCCCAGGGCTGTTTCCACACATAACAAAAAGGAAGCAGTCAGATAAATAAAAATAAAGTAAAACAACAGAACATCAAGCAGTCAAGTGAATAAAAGCCCAGACTTTAAGGGGTGTGTGGGTGTCAAAAAACCCGAATGCATTAAATGGACAGATAGAAAGGCCTTCACCTGGCACCAGGCATTTTGGAGTTGAGGTACCGCAGCAAAGAAGACCCTATCCAAACCATGTCTCAGGGAAATATTGTTAAAATACGCTGAAAGTTGTTTTGCATGTGACTTCTTTTCTTCTGTCTTGAAGAAGTAAATGTTCTGAAAATACAGGATTGGGGAAGGGAAAGGGGAAATGCCAGGCATATGCTCCTTTGAACTACTTGAAACACATCAGATGGGAGTCGAGAAAACAGAATACTGTATACCTAACAATAAATTTGATAGCTGAAGCAGCCCTGACAGTACTTGAATGCAGAGATCAAAGTGATAGCTAAGTCTCTTTCTCTCTCTCTCTCTCTCTCTCTCTCTCTCTCTCTCACACACACACACACACACACACACACACACACCTCAGAACCAGAAAATGTATGCATATTTCAGAGGAGATGCTTGAATCCCTGAGCCACTTCCAGTCATTTCTCTCCATCTTCTTTAAGGGTGAAAATAGGCATTAACTCACCGGTCCCCAACATGGTGCCCTTCAGTGCCCTCATTTGCCCTTCCTTGTAAAGGCTGGATAGATACCACTGGCCAATAACAAAATGCATAGTTCAAGCCTTTTGTTGCCTTTAATTTCACAGAGCATTGGAAGTGACATTAAAATATAAATTTTTAGTTATGTTTTATGCATTGTGGATGTGTAACTCTTTTATTGTGAGCTTTTAAAATGATAGACTGCAAGGGAAATGTCAGCGTAAAATCCCCTGTAGCACTCTGCTCTCTTGCTTATTGCAATCCTGCATTTATTTTCTGATAACTACCACGATGAGCTTCGGTGTGATTTATGCCCTTATTAACTCTGCACAAGACTGTTGCTTTTATTTGGTCACCTCTTGGCCAGCTGCCTCGGCCAAACTATCCCCACCCAAACAAAGGTGCCATTTTCCACTCATCGTGCATTTCACACTTCTGCACTGGGCCATACCTTCGATGTTGTTGTGTGTTGTTATTTAAAAAGCAAAAAAGAGGGGGTTATTAAGAAGCTGATCTCCAACCCTATGAGACTAAAGTTAGTCTGCAGGTAGCAGTGTAAGCAATATCTATGCACACACAGAAACAAACAAAAATAATCATGTATTGGCCATTTTCAGGGGAAGAGACTTTTACTGATTTCTTCTCACTCCCAAACTGCTAGTTGGCATAACTATCCACAGCTGCCTGAAGGACACATGTGGACCTCCAGATGTGGCCTTTCTGCAATTCCCATCATCCCTGATTGTCAGATGCTGGTGGTGGTTGCTCGTGAGTAACCAGGCAGGACTCCGACCTGTCTTTTACAGGTTTTATTTGGTACAGTGCAGAGACACAAAGTTCATGTCCGTCTTAGTCACTTGCAGAATCCGGGAGTGGCCCCTTCCGGTTTCTCCCCCAACATAAGAACTTCAGCACCCCAAGCCGCCTCCTTCTCCCCTCCTTAGGTTTCACCCCTCTGCGCAGGCTGGGCGATGGAAGGGCCATGCCTCCCTCCTGGCCAGCCTGGCTAGGTAGGGCGCTGGGGCTCTCCACAGCATCCTTGAGCCCTTTCCCCACTGGACTGGTCCCTTCCCTCTCTCCTTCACTGGAGGTGTGGCTTTCCCCACCGCTGGAGAAGGAACTGCTCCTCAGGATTTGTGGGGGCACTCTGTATCCCAACGGCCCTGCCTCCCTCCCTTGTTCCGATGGCAGTCCCCTGACACTGATCATTGGGAATGATTAGAGCTGGAGTCCAGCAACATCTGGAGGGCCACCACTTCCTGACTCTCAATTAATAACCAAGGAAGCTGCCTTATACTGAGTCAGACCATTGGTCCATCTAGCTCCATATTCTCTGCACTGGCTGGCAGCAACCCTCCAGGGTTTCATGCAGAGGACCTTTTTTGTTCCACCTAGAGATGCCAGGGACTGAACCTGAGACCTTCTGTAAGCAAAGCAGATGTTCTGCCCTTGAGCTACAGTCCTCTTCCTCAAAGTCTTCATCTCTACCTTTTTTATCGTGTTTGCAAGCTATCCCTGCAAGATAGGTCATTATAGGTCCGCTATTAGAAGACCAAGACCAGCATGACTGTGCAGCTGTCAAGGCCTATGCCAGCTCCTGGAACCCCCAGGCCTGGTTTCTGATTTGATCCCGGAATGTCCCACTTTGCCTTAGGATGTCCCTATTTTCACTGGAGAAACGTTGGAGGGTATGGAGTTATCTGACCCCCGAGCCATCTGAAGGCAATCCTGTACAGTGGTACCTCTGGTTCCGGAGGCCCATTTGCAACATGAAAAGAGTCTGCGCACACGCAGGTTGCAATTTGGGACTTCTGTGCATGCGCATGACATCATTTTGCACTTCTGCGCATGCGCGAGTGGCGAAACCTGGAAGTTACCCTTTCTGGTACTTCCAGGTCGCCGCGGGCGTAACCTGAAAGAACGTAACATGAAGCAAATGTAACATGAGGTATGGCTATGTAGGTAAGTTTTTTAAGAATGTTTAATGTTTTATTATGTTTTTATATATGTTGGAAGCTGCCCAGAGTGGCTGGGGCAACCCAGTAAGATATCTGGAGTATAAATTGTAAGATTATCATTATGTGGAACGGGACATCCCTATTTTCACTGGAGAAATGTTGGAGGGTATGCAATACACCACAAAATCAACTACTGTAAAAAAACAGTTTCATAATAACAGCAATAAAACAAGAATATAATACAAAATGTAAAAGCATACAAAAAGCATTTCGGTGCTATACGTGTAGCAACGTTACACCTCCTGGCAGTAGGAAAAAGAACAAGGGAGTCTGAACAGCTTCACCTTTGTTCTTGTTCCAGCTGCTACCACTATGTCCATTTGCAGGCCCAGGTGGAATGCACCTCAGTCCCAGAGAATTAGGGACAACGAAGACTGATTTGAATTGAAACAGGCCACAACTTTACTGAATACAGATGAAAGAGGTTTGGCTTAGGCAAAGGGCAATAGAATATTTCTGGCCTGCCTGCCAGAAGTGACGCCATAGGTCAATCCGTGCAGAGATTCCTAAGCCTTACATCAAATAGTGTCTCCCGCAGGGACGGCGTCTGGGGGGG
The DNA here is from genome assembly GCF_951804945.1 of Podarcis cretensis. Classification (NCBI taxonomy): domain Eukaryota; kingdom Metazoa; phylum Chordata; class Lepidosauria; order Squamata; family Lacertidae; genus Podarcis; species Podarcis cretensis. Next base: position 21,012,381 of record NC_137175.1, read on the forward strand.
TGCTATCGGCCCTGGCCCCTGAATGGGCAGAAGGACATGGCAACTCCCCCTGGATCCTTTAACGGGATACCCCAGCATTTGGAGGGGCAAGCAGAGACTCCAACCTCACTTTTGATCTTGTTCTCGCCGCAGCCACTATCTCCACTTACAAAATAGCCAAAACTCAAGTTAGTCTGATCTAGGTCTTTGTTTCCCCTAAAGGACCACTTCCCCTTTGGCATCAACATTCAGCTTTCATCCCATAACATTACTCACTTTGATGTTGTTTCAGTGCCGGACCCTTTTATGAAAAGGAAGAAAAGAAAATTACTGATTCATATGCGCACACGATGATGCTTTACATTCCATCTGTAAATGTAATCTGTGAAAACAATCATTCAATTAACCCATATCTCTCACCAGGGATGGATGCTAATTATACAAAATTATAATTATTCAAAAAAACATGGCCATACCTATAAGTTACCCAATATTAATTCACTTCCATATTTAGATCAATTCTAGAATAGTACATATTTTAATACTAAACATCACCAACTACAATAAAATATACACAAACGATAATATAATGTGATAAAGTGAAATTTAGTCCAAGAATATACTGTAAAACACAATCATTAACCAGCCAGAGGAAGATCTTTTATTAAATTTCCCCAGACTTTTTAGCTGGATTTGTTTTGTCTCTGGTGATCTGTTTATGCTGCTTTGCATTTGTTTGATCTCTTCTTTTATGTCACTCTTTTAAAAGCTGAGATACTTGGAAAGTCCTATATTATTTTTCCTGCCATTTTGATTCCTTGTAAGCTGCATTTAGAACTAGTTGAAGGGTGGGATAGTGATCCCTAAAATAAGCAAAATAAATAAACATTGTGGCTGTTGCTAATATTTCCACATACCCCATTTTTTTAAGTTAAAAAGAGGGTACTTATCAGGTCATCTAAAACATCATGATCATCAACAGTTTATTTGTATATCCTGACTTCTGCCCCAGATACAACAGCAGAGTCTCTTACTTGTGAGTAAGAGACTTATATTAAGGCAAAGAGAGATACAGGTGCAGCAACCGGCAAGAAATAACTCCTTCCCAGAGCTCCTACAACCAGCATAGAGGAGTTAACCGAGCTAGGAGCAAGGCCAGATTTCCAGAGTCCAAGATCAGAGCACAAAGTTCAAAACCATACAAGAGTAGCAAAGATCTCCCAACAAGTCTCCATGCCCACCCAGCAAGCTTTATAACCAATGTGGGACATAAGACCTACTTGTGAAAATTAGTCTTGCAATAATGTTTAGCCTGTATGCTCTGATGGGGTGGGTGCATCTGATCCCATCAGTGAAGGCATCACCTGGCCCTAGAAGACAATGCCAGACCAGCTTCTTCATCTGAACCCTGTTCAGCCATCCCAGGCTGTGACTGAGTTTTCCCCAGCCTCCAACAGTACACTGTCTGCTACAGGGAAGGAAGAAGCATCTGGGACAGTTTCAGCATCCCCATTCTTTCTCACCTGCCTCTTCACCTGCATCCTGAATTAGCCATCCCTGCTCTGTGCCCAAAGACCCACGATATTATATACCACTTTTTTTTTTTTTTTTGCCATGGCCCCCAAACTGGTGAACCAATTAATATAGAAGAAATGCAAGGAAACTGTAGTAAATGCAAAAGGACAATAAATCAATAAACACATAAAATAGCTAAAACAAAACAAAACGCAGGCACACTATGAATCACACAATATATTCATGAGATGCATTTGTGTTCCCACCACAAACACAACAGTTGTCCACAAACAATTGCTAACACAACAAGCTTCTCCATGGAAACAGCTGCCGCTGTTGTTCTCCAGGGCAAGGCCAGATGGTCAGCCTTGTGGCTCCTCAGAAGGCTGCAGTTCTACAGGTACAGCAACAGAAGCAGGTGTAGTAAAGGAGGCCTGGAGAAGCTAAAGTTATTCATCTCCCAGCCAACAATAGTCCCATCACTGCTCCCTGCCAAGTAGCTTCATTCAGTACAGAAATGGACCAATACGATGCTCCCCTCTTCAATATTCACAAGGACCAAGCTCTCAGAGCACATGTGAGTAGGGACTCGTCTTCCTGGGCTGTGTGAATATCTGACTGTTTTGCAGGGAAGCAGAAATCTCAGTTTACCCTCACGTCATAAAGCAATTTGATGGACTCTCTGTAAGCCATTGCTAATTCTTCCAACATACCTGTGGATTTGGCAAATAGCCTGCCAAAAGAAGCACCTGGAACAAAAGGTTAACGATGCCCGACAGTATGATATGCGACCTCTAGACCAGGCATAGGCAAACTCGGCCCTCCAGATGTTTTGGAACTACAACTCCCATCATCCCTAGCTAACAGGACCAGTGGTCGGGGATGATGGGAATTGTAGTCTCAAAACATCTGGAGGGCCGAGTTTGCCTATGCCTGCTCTAGACTAATAGACCTACCACAGAAGCACAGCTGTAATGTGGACTATCAAGTGAAAAGGGTTTCGCAGGCATGAAAGCATAAACCAGTACGACTCTGAGTCAAAGCAATCCTCCCTCCTCCAATAACATAGAGGAGAGAGAGAGAGAGAGAGAATGAATAATAATAGGTGATGCCGGCTAACCCTAGCATTGTCCCCATCCTATTCCTGGCAGAGTTTGGAGGAGGAAGCTGACAGCCAGGCCCACCACCTGGACTGTAAGAAGGCAAGCAGGTGAGGATTGGCTGACAGCAGACTGAGGTTGGTGGGGGGCAGTGCCCCATTAACCCTAATGGGCAAGTCTCCACTGTGTATGTGCATGACAGCTCCCATAACGTTCTTTGAGAGCAGAAGCCTGAGAATTCTTAATCTGCTACTAGCATGGAAAGTAGAGCACACGCCAAGAAGTTCCTAACACACTTCTATCAAACAAAACAAGACATTGTCAGATCAACTCAGCATTTGAGAAAGCTCAATATCTGCCTTAGCAGCTAGATCTTTGAGACTTTACATCAACCAAGTTAAACATGAGTCACTTGCAGCTTATTGAAGATGATCATTCCAGAGTTTTGCTGTCTTAACTGTGCTGTTTTGACATACTAGTTCAGAACCTGTCACTTTAATTATAAGAATGGTTACTGATACAGGAAACCAACAAAAAGAGTCTCACACCACTAAAAAATGGTGCTTTTAATTAGATAAACACGGCATCAAGTAACTATTGCATCAGAAGAGTGTTTGTGAGTTCATGTGTACATATTCAGGCAGTAGCTTACTTATGTAGAACAGAGATCACAGATCCCACAAACACCCTTTCATATCATCTGTCTTCATTTATTACAGGGGGTTTTTTTTATCTCACCATTCCTCTCCTTACTCATTTTATCTTTGCAATATCCCTATGAAGCAGACTAGACTTAGAGTCAGGGAATGGTTCAAGGTTACTCTGAGCTTCAATGTGGACTTGATCCTAGATCTGCCCAGTCCTAGTGCCCTTCCCCAACTTGGTGCTCTCCAGGTGTTTTTGGACCACAACAGGTGTGAGGAACCTTTGGCCCTCCAGATGTTGCTTAACTGCAGCTCCCATCAGCCCATTGGCCATGCTTGCAGGGGCTGTCCATACCTGGACATCAACCAAGCCTGGCCAATACCAATGGCAGGGGATGATACAAGCAAAATTGGGTAAACGTGTTCAGGACGCAATTCAGCATTCCAAGTTTCAATCTGGTTTCAGGGATTGGGGTGGCATATGCAAGTGAATACAGGACTCCTGCACTTTTAACCATTGTACAAAAGAGGAAGATTCAAAAAATGTAGTTTGTCATGCAACAAGTTTGTCATGCTTGCTGAAACTCCCTCATCTGTGCAACTATTAAAGGTGCAGAATTCCCACAATCTCTTGTCTCTGAGCACCCTATAAGAGGGGGGAGATAAAATACAAAATACAAAGCAGTGCAATATCTCCCTCATCCCCCTTGGAACAAAAATGAAAGCTGGTGGTGTTTAGTGAACTCGACACAAAGCTGGGAGATATCCCACCCCCTCAATAAAGTCAAAGACTAGCACCTTGGAATTGGGCACCCTGGATAATTGTGTTGCAGCATTCTGGGTATTAGGGAAGAAGCCCTCACACAGAGAACTTCAGAGAGATTTTTGCCACTGTCCCACCATAGCAATCAGTGGCTACCAGCCATGATGACTAAGCAGGGCCATCTTACCCATAGGTGCTAGGAGTGCAGGGCACCCAGGCGCTGGGCTCTCAGGGGCGCCAGGCCAAGAGTCTGGGGTCCAAGAGTTGAGTCTGGGGAAGAACCCGCCCGTTGGTCAGAATGCCGTGGCGGGCTCTTCTGTTGCAGGCGGCTCCGTGCCGCAAGTTCAGGGGTGAGCAAGCCAGCAAGACGCTGAGGTAGCCAGCTGGCTCCACCCTCCTGCACACCTGGGACTGGGCAACCGGGGGGGGTGCCGGGCAGATCTTTGCACCCCAGTGCCGTATATGCTTAAGATAGTCCTGTCTTAATGACAAGGGCATCCGGTTGCTGGAAACTGCAGGAGGGGCAAGTGCTCTTGTGCTCAGGTCCTGCTTGTGGGGTTCCCATTGGCATCTGGTTGGCCACTGTGAGAATAGGATGCTGGACTAGATGGTCCATTAGAATGACCCATCAGGCTCTTCTTGTGCTCTTAGGTTCTTACACCATCAAGGCCCAACTCCAATGAGTATGAGCTCAACTCAGGTGAGGCTTTTCAAACTGGCAGAGTTCATAGAACTCATAGACACCCCATCACTCTGCATTTCAAAGACACACCCCAGGTGTACCCCATTTCCAAGGGGGCCAGGAAACAGCTTAAAAAGGAGACCCCAATGCAGGTGCAAAACCTGACTTGAAGATCAAGCAACTACATTGGGGCATTTTTTTAATTTTAGGACCAAATTTTAGGACCAGGAACAAGGGACCTCTGGCAAACACTGTGCTTTAAAAATCTCCTCCATCCCTGTGCATTAAAAAGACAACAATGTTCCCAGTCCCATTCACCATGATGAGAAATTATAGCTCCCATAGGTCTCTGGACACATTATTATACTGTCTAATTCCTTTTGAAGAAAAACCTAATTAACTGTGCATATCTATGCTCACCCTGCCAACTCAGTCGTTTTATAATTTCTGAACAACAGAGTAGAAACAACCGATGTGTTATTACTTGGAAGTTCCCCACAATAATTAGTATATGCAGGGATCAAAGCAAGGAGCATATCAGACTCTTCCTTATTACCATAGTCAATTACAGAGATGCTATCTACATGTCTTGAATGTTGTCTAAAATTAATTGTCTTATTAACCTTGACCATTTCAACATTGCTCCTTCGCGAAGGTCACTCATGCAAAAAATGAGCACAAAGCTCCTACATTAAAAAGAAACCTCATTTCAGTCAGTTGGTGATTTCACAGATGATGCCGAAATTGAGATTTGACTTTTCTGTGTTTCAAATAATGACATCACAAAAATCTGCATTTCCTATGTTTGCGTTGCACAGCAGGTGTGCTGCTTCAAGTTAGGGGGAGGAACCAAGATTTACAGCGAGATCTGAAGGCTTGCCTTCTGATAAAGTGAATATTAAATTGCCAAAAAGATAGAGCTTTATTGTAAGGAAATTAATTGGCCAACTTTTTGTATATCTCACAATATAAAAAAGAGCAGGCTCAACTTCTAATAAATTTGCCACTGGAACCTGTTGGATTTTTATTTTATTTTTTTACTGTTCTTTGGACTATCTCTTTTAGTGTAATAACTCAACTGACTATCAAGAATGGGGCACTGGCTCCTAGGGGCTGAGCCCTTTTAGACCCCCTATATTTTTGGGGTAGGGGCCACACACACACACAATGTCCCAGAAGCATGGAGCTGAGGCATGGAGCTGAGCATGGTACACCTCCAGTGGCCGGCTCCTTCTCCTCCTCCTCCTGCCATGGAGGTGAAGGAGGGTTGAAGCAGTAGCAAATCTCAATACCCATACGTGTGCTTTCAGGATTCCCCTATCCCTGCATAAAAAGCCCTATAGGTGCATTTTGGTACATGCATAAAGCTCCTTCTCACAACCGCCAAATTTGCAGCCAGCGGAGCCATGGTTGATATGCATGACACTTTGGAGTCAGGCTAGTTGGTGCAACCCCACAACCCCCACATGTGTACTTTCAGTGCATGTGGGGGTTCGTGTCAAGCCCCAATGGCTTCTAAAGATTCCTAGGTTACTAGGTTTATTGAAGGTACAATGAGATTAAGGGCCACTATCTGAACGATAATCTTGGCCATTTGATTGCCCTTTTTACCCATTGCTGTCTTTTTTATTTGTATATATTTTATTTGTATATATTGCTTGTTTTATGTTGCTATGGCCGTTGGCTAATGCAAATAAAGTTTATCTTATCTTATCTATCTTCCTTAACATGCTTTAAATAAGTTTTTTGTAGCCATCGTAGTGAAACCGTGGTCGGGTGTCACACACAAAGTTTTTCCAAGAAGCAACGTAAATATTTGAACTAAGAGTGCATGCAGACCTTTGCCATTTTAGCAGTACACATTGTGGGAATACAGTCGTACTTTGGTTCTAGACCACCTTGCAACTCAAATATTTTGGCTCCTAAACGCCGCAAAGCCAGAAGTGATTGTTCCGGTTTCCGAACGTTTTTGGAAGTCAAACGGACTTCTGGAACGGATTCCATTCGAGAACCAAGGTACAGCTGTATGTACCATATTCTAGCCCATGTCAATTTCTAGAGAAGTCTCTTGTCTGATATGAATGGAGATCAGATTTGCATGGTACTAACTGGCTGGCCTGTATGCAGTGCCAGATTTACATATAAGCTAAACAAGCTATAGCTTAGGGCCCACTCTCTTGGAGGCCCCCCAAAAAATTTAAAGGAAAGAAAACTGGATGTACATATCTAAAATATAAGATAAAAAACAAATAAAATAAAACCTGCATACAGCAACAGTATTTTGTGTTATGTAGGCTCCTATTTGTTATGTGCAAATGGTTTTAGATACCTATTAGGTCCATAAATGGCCATATAGCATATATTCAACACACAAAAAAGCAGCAATTTGTTGTTGACAAAGGACAGCTGGACATATAAAGGGCCCCATTACCTTCAGTAGCTATGGGCCTCATCAAACCTAAATCCAGCCCTGCCTGTATGGTAATTGCAAAGTCACCTCCTCAATTCTCTGAGCAGGGCTGTGAGAGATGGTGGCAGATTGGCACTTGCATGAGTACTGAGGCTGCCCCCTACTTCACTGTGCAGTTTTTGAAGTATGAAAAAAGCATTAAATTAAACATCAAAGGCAGAAAAGAAAGGTTTGAGCATATGAATTCAAAGAACTTGGAAACCTGCCACTTGATGCAGAGAATTCTGGGCTGAAGTTTCCCAATAGGTGGCTGTTAAGCTTTTTGCTTGAAGAACCTCCACCACCCTCAAGGTAATTGATTCCATTATCCTAGTCTCCACTTCCGTAAGTGATAAGAAGTCCAGGACTAATGCTAAACAGCACTTACTTTCTTTGGGTGAGAGAACACTGAAGGCTTATAGCATCTATAGACAGTAAATAAACCTAATATTACAGGAAGAGAGTTTTGGAAGCAGATATGCACTCCTACAGCAAGTAAAGGTAAAGGTAAAGGTACCCCTGCCCGTACGGGCCAGTCTTGACAGACTCTGGGGTTGTGCGCCCATCTCACTTAAGAGGCCAGGGGCCAGCGCTGTCCGGAGACACTTCCGGGTCACGTGGCCAGCGTGACATCGCTGCTCTGGCGAGCCAGAGCCGCACACGGAAACGCCGTTTACCTTCCCGCTGGTAAGCGGTCCCTATTTATCTACTTGCACCCGGAGGTGCTTTCGAACTGCTAGGTTGGCAGGTGCTGGGACCGAGCAGCGGGAGCGCACCCCGCTGCAGGGATTCGAACCGCCGACCTTTCGATCGGCAAGTCCTAGGCGCTGAGGCTTTAACCCACAGCGCCACCTGCGTCCCACTATAGCATCTATAGACAGTAAATAAACCTAATATTACAGGAAGAGAGTTTTGGAAGCAGATATGCACTCCTACAGCAAGTAGCACGTGCCTATAACAAGTCGCACACCTGCCAGCTCTCCATCAAATTTCTGAAGAGCAATTTGTGCATCTCCATCACCCCAGGCTTTTCAACTAAGTCCCGCTAGAAACTCACATGTCTTCTCTCCCAATTCAAATGGCAAACCCTGGACAAACCCTCTTTTTGAACTCTTTGACTAGCTAAAGGGTGTTACCTTCCAAAAGCAGGAGAGAGCGATACACCAGCCATCAGTGTACTGATTATTTTGTTAGATCCTGAGCAACCCATCAAGAAAAAACAGCTACCGGTAATCATTTCTGTCCATTAGCAACTGGATGGTCAGGCATCACCCACAACACCACAGTACATTTGTTAGTCTTTAAAGTGCTACAGCATTCTGTTGCTATCATTTCCAAAATCTTTAAGTGACTTGTCACAAACTTTGGAATTATTTAGCTGCAACTAAGCCTATTTTAAGTTCTCTTTTAAGTCCTCTTGATGTCAATGGGACTTGAAGCCTGATCCTATGCATGTTTCTTCAGAATAAATTATTTCAGCAGGACGCTCTGCCAATTTTGACTGGTTGTGCCCTTATTTGGCTGGTGAAACTACCATATTTCTGGGGGAAATAACAGGAAGGCTATTTATAGAAATGATGTACAGAGTTGGAATAAATAAAGCCCCGGAAATGAACCCAGCTATACACATTCAGCACTCTAGAAAGCGCCATGTGCTTAATTCCAGCACACGCACGCATTCTGTAAATGGTTTAAATATACTCATTAAACCATTTGCAGTCAAACACGTGCCCATTAATATACAACCCGTGCTGTTGTAGTATAGCTTTCCAATTACAAATGTTTAAGAAACCATTCCTAGTGCAATTTAGAAGTGTGGGTACAAAAATCCCATTTGTGCAATGAGAAAAAAAGAAACATAAAAACTTTGAGGACTTTGTAGTTTTTTAATTTTTGCGAATTATAATGGAAATCAATGTGGCCCAGCTACAAGCTGATAGGTCATGTCCACCCATGCAACAGACTGGATCTGTGTAACAGCAACAGCTGTTGTCACCCCTTCCACGTAATGCAAGGAAGTATTTGAAGTCAGTTTTCTTTGTGTGGCATATTCCTGGCAATTTATTGTTTTGTTTAATTTTTAAATGTATACCCCCATTGTTTATGTTGAAACAATCCCATTGTAGTTATCAATCAGAAGTATAAAAACTTCATAAACAACACAGACCCTAAAAATAGAACAGCTAAAATGAAAACCAACATCATCATAAAAAGCATGAAGTGGGCACTATAAAAATCCAGACAACCCACAGAATGGAACCAACAGCAGCCATCATTCATAAGAACATAAGAAAAGCCCTGGTGAATCAGGCCAAAGGCCCATCTCCTCCAGCATCCTACTTTCACAATGGTCAACCAGATGTCACCAGCAGGACCGGAAAGCAGCAGCACGCTCTACTCCCACCAACTGGAATTCGGAGCATATCTAATGCCGGAGATCATATACAACCATCCATCATGACCAGCAGCCGTTGTGAAAAAGTCAAGTTTTAATGGGTTGCCTGCAGTTGTATAAAGTCTAGGCCTGGCCTGCCTTCTTCAGAAGGCATTTCACAACACTGGTGCCACAACTGAAAAGGCCCTGCTCCTAGTGCATGTCCAATGTACCTCATTAAGTGGAGATGCCCAGATCAAGGCTTCAGATTATGACTGGAGAACATGGGGTAGTATATACCAACAAATCATCTTCTCCCCTCCACTGGCACTCTCTGCAGCGGAATTTCTCAATTCTCTTGCTTTTTTGCCTGCCTAGTTCTCAGTCCCATGCCAACCCACCCATCACCAGAATCCCTGTCACTGTGGTGCTATTTTGCTTGCACTGCAAGAGAAGAATTTGACTGCAAGTTCCCTCTTGACCCTTTGCTGCAGAACTCACTAGTTTCTATGAGCAATTAGCCGGTCTTCTTTTATCTTGCTTCTTTCATGCCTCTCCTTTCCCTATGCCTTTATTATGCTCTTAAGTCGGATGCAAGCCTTTCAAGTAAAGATCACCTCCCGCCAAGCTACTCTGTTCCCTGCTGCAGTTTAATTTTCTACTGACTTCAAGGGGGATGGAAAGAGGGGAAAGTGCAGCAGGCTATCAAGTCTTTTCACTTGTGCATTGACTGTAGATAATAATAAAAAACCCCTTAAAGCTCATCAGCAAGGGGTGGCTGTTTCAAAGGAGCTCATTGATAGGGATTCAGCATTCCTACCTGTAGCCACAGGCCCAGCTTTATTTCGGAATCCCCTCTAACCCCTTTTTTCTAATATTAGACAAATGTCACATTCAGTCTTTCAGCATCCTGTGCCAACAGATCTAAGTTATGCTATAGAAAGAAATATTTTTAATTTCATTAATGTTGTTGTTGTTTAGTTGTTTAGTCGTTTCTGCCTCTTCGTGACCCCATGGACCAGAGCACGCCAGGCACTTCTGCCTTCCACTGCCTCCCGCAGTTTAGTCAAACTCATGCTGGTAGCTTCAAGAACACTCTCCAACCATCTCGTCCTCTGTCGTCCCCTTCTCCTTGTGCCCTCCATCTTTCCCAGCATCAGGGTCTTTTCCAGGGAGTCTTCTCTTTTCTCATGAGGTGGCCAAAGTACTGGAGTCTCAGCTTCAGGATCTGTCCTTCCAGTGAGCACTCAGGGCTGATTTCCTTAAGAATGGATAGGTTTGATCTTCTTGCAGTCCGTGGGACTCTCAAGAGTCTCCTCCAACACCATAATTCAAAAGCATTAATGTTAGCATTTTATTAAAAGGGGGGCTGGTCCTGGTGGGGTATCACAAAATGTGCAGCAAAGCAAAGCATGGAAATAATAGGCTATCAGACCTTTAAAATACGTCCTTCCAGGTGAGTTCCAAAAGTTCCCTCTTTCCCCAGCATGTACAGTAGGTAACATAGTATTGCTTTTAAAAACAAAATGAACTCCTCAACTGTAACTAGAATAAAACACTCAAAAACCAGATCTCAACATACTTTAATGCCCCCCCCTTAATATATAATGGGCATAAATATTTCAAGTAAGAGTGATTGTAAAACAAGCACCTGGTTTCTGCTTTACAACAATCGCAAGGTACCAGAACAATGGTTGGAAGCTGATCCCTGTGTGCTATTCAGGTTTCACACTAAGGTACTATGAGACCTGATTTCTGAATGCAGTCATATAAAAGAACATTTCCCTCCTTGTAACTGCATCATTCCCTGACTCGTGGTTAGCTATACAACCCTGATACAGAATCACGTGTGGATGGAAGCAAGCACCTGAGTGCAGAAAATTACCAGTAAGTACTGAATGAACTCAGTTTTAAGGCTCAACATTTAATACTGTACATGTTTGTTGTTAGTTAGTTGGCATCCATTTGTCTTGAGAGGCAATAATGTAACATCGGGGGTAAAGTCAAACAGTTGGGAGCTGCCCAGAGTGGCTGGGTATAAATAATAAATTGTTGTTGTTGTTGTTGTTGTTGTTGTTGTTGTTGTTGTTATGATGATGATGATACTCGCTGTGGCTGTAGAAGCCAATACAAGAGAGACATGTTTTACTGCAACTGGGGCAGATGAAGATGTCCAGTTTCGGTGTTACAGATGCACCATGGCATTTCTTATCTCTGTGGATGTTTTAAAGAAAGTGGCAGCCATTGCTCAAAATACATTGGGTATTATTATCAGTGCTTTTTTCTGGGGTGACGCAGGGGTACGCATACCCCTAAACATTTTGTGAATCTTTGTACTTTTGTCCATTTACTGTATTTGAACTATAAAATGGTGATTTTCTTGAGTCAAAATGAGAGTACCCCTAAACATTTTTTTAGAAAAAAGCACTGATGATGATGATGATTATTATTATTACCCACTTTTCACTAGCAGGTCCTGGGGCTACTACAACAATATAAAATTCAGAATTGAAAACACTTAAAACAAAACACTCCCACAGGACATAGGATGGAATAGGAATAATAACTGGTTTTCAGGCTCCAGTATGAGAACTGCCCCTCCCCTTGTTCTTCCGTGGGGCATTTAGACAAATCTCAGAGCCCCATGTGAGTAATTCTGAATTCCCAGCATGGCTCTAGGCTTCCACTTCTGAGCAGCCGTTCAGAAGGAAATTTCAACAGCAGTTTGTTTGTTGCTGTGCTGTGGACCGGATCCTTGCTGTTCCAAGAAACATGTTAGATGTCCTACATGCCCACGCCACACATAGCTTTCTGGACTGTGTCCATCATCACTTCCTGTTCTACATCTTGCATCACAATGACATCCTGATCTGCTATACCAGATTTTGAAATCTGAGTCAATCCACTTTACCTCCTGCTTCAAATTATGTTCCATCTCACTTCCTAATAAGATACAAGTCCCCCAGCAGCACATGAAACATTCATGCTGTTGGATTTATAATTATATTATTAGCCTCATTTGTGTCTTATTTTAAACAACTTCAGTGTTGAGCGAGTGAGTGTGTGGTTTTTGTTTTTTGTTTCATCACCCAAACAGACCCTATTTTATTTGTAACGTATCTATTTTCAAGTTGTCATTCTCTGCTTCCAAGAAGGCTGTATGATCTACTATTAATATTGTGGCTTTGAATGTCAAAATGCAGCCTGACGGAGGGATCTGAATGACTCTTCAGCCTAGCTTCCCTGAGCCATCTGTCTAGCTGTTATGTGACAAAAAATGCAAGCCATGTGGCCGGCATGTGCTAAGAGGAAAATAAAATTGTCTTACAAACACTGAGTGACCCAGCCTCTGTGGGCTGGTGCCTCTCTCTGTCTCTGTCTGTCTCTCCTCTGTTATGGATCCCCCAGAATGTCAATTGTCCATGAGGAAGCCTATAAGGTATAGGTGGAAGCACTAATCCAAGAGCTACAGTTAATATCCACTCTTTCTAAAATAAATAAAGGGGCAGGTGGCAGACAGTGCCAGGAAATGTATTCATGAAAGTTGGCATGCCAATTCTTGGGAAGGAATGTAAGCCTTTACAATACCTCCTTTGCCATACTCAAAACAAAAAAAATTTTTTCTTTCCAGTAGCACCTTAAAGACCAACTAAGTTAGTTCTTGGTATGAGCTTTCGTGTGCATGCACACTTCTTCAGATACACTGAAACAGGTATCTGTTTCAGTGTATCTGAAGAAGTGTGCATGCACACGAAAGCTCATACCAAGAACTAACTTAGTTGGTCTTTAAGGTGCTACTGGAAAGAAAAAAATTTTTTTGTTTTGACTATGGCAGACCAACACGGCTACCTATCTGTAACTCCTTTGCCATACATTACTAAGGAGGTGGAGATCAGTCTAATTCTAGTCCGTGACTAGCTTGCTCATTCATAAGTCTGCTTCATACCATTTCAATAATTATCTGTGATTTTTTAAAATAAAAAGTATGAAAACTCATATTTAAATGTATGTTTTATCACATAGATAAATACATAATCTCATTTCTATATTTATTTTACCCTGAACTATGGGTGTCTACACATACGGTATGTTTTTTAAGCAAAAAACAGTGTTAACAGAATTCAAAGAAGTTTTAAACCCCATGTATAAATACGTTCCAATCCATATATTGGTCTGAAAGGTAAAAATTAGATCAATTAGGTGGAACAAAATTATCCTCCTTTCATTTGCATTATATGCAATGTAACACATTGCTTGGTCCCAAACATTTACCCCTCTGAGGCTGAAGCCATGCCAACTGAGAGTGATTTCAAGCCAACATACTTTGAATTTCTTCTGATGAATGAGAGACGTGCTTCTGCTCCCTAAAGTAATATTTGTGTGTACAGTACAGTCATATGTTCCACATTTCGTTCCCTGTCACATCTATGAGTCTCTGTGTAATCACAGATTTTCCAGTTTACCTAGCATTATAAACACTGGAAATACGCACACTCTTTGGTATTAGGGAAATGAATGTATTATATTGCTGTTGCAAAATCGGCAAGACATGGTTATTATCCTGCTAAGTGCAGAAGGGGCTTAAAACCCAAAGCAGACATGGCCAAGTTGCTAGTAGAGCTCAGAGGTAGAGAACCTGCTATGCATACAAAGGCCCCAGGTTGAGTTGCTAGCATCTCCTGGTATGGCTAGGAAGCACTGCAGTCTGGAAGCTTGGAGAGGCAGTGCTAGTCACTGTAGAGTGAGGAACAGGAACCATCTGGTGGGTTGAAGGAGCTGGATATGCTTAGCCTGGAAAAGAGGAGACTGAGAGGTGATATGGTAGCCATCTTCAAATATCGCAAGGGCTGCCAACTAAAGAAGAGTGGCAAAAGAAATTGGTGAACTATGCTGAGCTGGCGAGATTAATCAGGAAAATTTGGAACCAGCAAGGCCAGACTTTCCTAAAGGAATGGAATAAGTTTTCAATACATTTGAAAAGCAACTATAATCAATTGACATCACTCGTAGGGTTAAAAGAAGTTTTGTAAGGAGTAATATATAAACTATTGTGAAAAGAATTAAGATTAGGTATTAAGATTTGAATTTATAGCAATAACTATAGTAACAAAATGCATAACTAGAAAAGATTTTAGAAAACCATTAGTTGAGGTTGAAGGAAGTCTTCAGCTGTGATAGTCAAAGATTTTGAAATGATGTTTAAAAGAATGATATGCTGGAAAATATGTGTAAAAACCAATAAAAAAAATTATATATAAAAAACCCACAAATATCGCAAAGGCTGTCACATGGAAGAGGGAACAAGCTTGTTCTGGAGGGTAGGACTCGAACCAATGATTTCAAGTTACAAGAAAGGCATTTCCGACTAAATATCCTGAAGAACTTTCTGACGGTAAGAGCTGTTCAACAGTGGAACGGTCTCCCTCAGGAGGTGGTGGACTCTCCTTCCTTGGAGGTGTTTAAGCAGAGGTTGGCTGGCCATCTGTCATGGGTGCTTTAGTTGAGATTCCTGCATTGTAGAGGGTTGGACTAGATGACCCCTTGGGTTCCTTCCAACTCTACAATTTGATGGTTACTCATCTCCCTCTACCTCTCCCCCTCAGGCCACCTTGACAGATGGAAAGGACCTCTAGGGGAATGAGAAAGAATGGTTTGTGGAGATCAGCTCAGGAAAGCCCCTACCATAGCACAGAATGCTGGGGACACAAGAGGTTAATTCCTGGATGCATGAGAGAGACTGGGTGGAAGACATATGGGTTGGAAAAGAAAAAGGAGGAGGAATGGGTAGATGGCACAGTAGAGAAAGTGGAATGAGCCTGCCCACTTCTGGTTCTAGCCCCATCTGCTTTGGGTTTCAGGCTCTGGCTTGCAGCCCCTGAGAGACGACTCCCAAAGGAATGTGGTCCTTGTCATTAAAAACGTTATGCCTCCCAGCCATACACAAAGTTTTCATAAGCAGAGATTGCCACGGGTAGCTTTCCACAGCATGAAGCCAAGTGTGACCTCCTGCTAATTTCTCCAGATCAATCTACTCCAAGAGGGACAACCATGACAACTGGCTGAAGAATCTCTACATCTCATTGGCAATGGTGCTGCTGCTCAGGAGCTTTCCGCAAATCCCAGTTTTGTGGGAGATCAAGTTGTTGTTAATTAATGTGGCACTATCAATGAGAGCTAGAGCTTATGGCAGCTGCAATCCTAAACATCTGGAGGGCACCAGGTCGAGGAAGACAGATCCAGAGTATCCTATTATCTAGGGTAATTTCACACAACTGCTCGTGGGGAAATAGTTATCACAGCCCCCTGCGGAATCAACCTAGTTTTACATTGTCGGTAGCAATGACGTCTTTGCAAAACTGACCACAGATAGGTTTCCCAGCTGTCTTCATTAAAGGCCTGTCTTCAGTCACACTCCTATTTCGCACTTCACTTTATTTATTATATCAGTGTGATGGGTATGCAGTTGCGTCAGAAGACAAGGGTGAAAAGAATAACTGGTTCTTTGCAATTGTAAACCAACCAGGATTCAAAATGAGAAATGAAAGCTTCAATAGGTTTGCGTCGTCTCAGGCAATCCATGAATGACCGTACATATTTTTCTTTTATCTTTTACAGTAATTTTAAAGGTGTCTCAATTATGTTAGTAACTCTTGCCTTTCCTTTTTTTACTACTCTGAATTCCACACGGTTCTGAGTTATAGCTCCGATATCGCTGGAGGGAAAGGAAATGGCATGCAGCTAATAATAACTTTGGATCATGGGAAAACATTTTTATGATCAAGGGCTACTCTGCATAACCATCTACCATCTGGGATGAAGGAATAACATTTCCAATACTCTGTGACCCAGACTTGGAGTCTTTTCAAAGATCATATATAGTCCATGGCAGTGTTCCATTTTGGTGACTTCATTGGTCTTTGCTGATAAGACATTCACTGAGGCTGTAGTCCTATACGCATTTGCCTGGGAGTAAACCCCACTGAAATGAGTTTATAGTGCATTGCTGCGTCTTGTTTTCATGGTTACCTATCCTATACTCCATGCGATTCTGGGTTTACAGGAAAGGACAGTTCTTCAATCATTAGGGGCCCTTTGCTTACTTGTTTGTTTGTTTGTTTGTTTGTTTGTTTGTTTTTCACTACAAGAGAAATAACTGGAATTCAGCTCTCAGATTAATAGGTTGAATGGGGTACATGACCAGAGGGATGCAAATGTCCTGCATATGGGTTTCTGAATTTTCAGGTGGCGCTGTGGGTTAAAGCCTCAGCGCCTAGGGCTTGCCGATTGAAAGGTCAGCGGTTCGAATCCCTGCGGCGGGGTGCGCTCCCGCTGCTCGGTCCCAGCGCCTGCCAACCTAGCAGTTCGAAAGCACCTCCGGGTGCAAGTAGATAAATAGGGACCGCTTACCAGCGGGAAGGTAAACAGCGTTTCCGTGTGCGGCTCTGGCTCGCCAGAGCAGCGATGTCACGCTGGCCACGTGACCCGGAAGTGTCTCCGGACAGCGCTGGCCCCTGGCCTCTTAAGTGAGATGGGCGCACAACCCCAGAGTCTGTCAAGACTGGCCCGTACGGGCAGGGGTACCTTTACCTTTACCTTTAAGAGGTCCTTGCATACGAGTGATTGTGAGTGGTATTTAGTTACAGGTAGGTAGCCATGTTGGTCTGCCGAAGTTGAAACAAAATTTTAAAAAATTCCTTCCAGTAGCAGCACGCAAAAGCTCATACCAATAACAAATTTAGTTGGTCTCTAAGGTGCTACTGGAAGGAATTTTTTTTATTGTGAGTGGTATGTATATTATGAGAGAGCAAACAATGTTAGTGTGAATGGTAGGTGTCAGGAACTGGCTGGATGAAGAGGAATAGTGGGAGGCACCAGCCTGGCAGCCCTCCAGGCCAGAGGAGGAAGGCTCAGAGCCAGGGGAGTTGTGGTGGGACACCGAGGAGAGGTGAGAGGGAGAAGATTGGGAGGGATGCTGGATGTTGAAGAGGCAACAGGGTTTAGTGAGCAGGAAGATTCTGTGACAGGGAACAGCTCAGACTCCGTTGCTGAAACAGAGGAACGAGAGGTGAAGAAACAGCTGCTCCATGGTGGCAAGACCTACTGGGAAGTGTGGCTGAGTTGTATGTTGTTTCCTTGAATAAAGAGTTAAGTTCATTGGCAACAGAGTTCTGCTGCTTTTGTGCTGACCAGCATCTGATTCCAGTCCCGACAGTAGATGTAAATCATATATGGGGGTGTATGGGGGTGTGAAAGGTAGTGTGTCAATGGTGTGTATATGACAATGGGAATGAGTACAGTGGAGGTAGATTTCAAAGCATAAAACAAAGATAATAGATTTTCACAGGTCTACACTTGTGACACATATTTCTTTTCCCTAACAATATACCTGCATTGAATGAAGTAAACCCCATCTTGCCTTTCCATATTCTTTTAAACATTAATCTCAAATGGTTTTGTAACAGTTTTTCCCTATTCACTGTTCCCTTGGTTAAGAGAATTTCACAGACGAAATTCACAGGCTACTGGGCTAAATTTAAGACAGCATCTAAGTAAAGTGCCCTTCCCCTACCTGGTGGCCTCCAGATGTTTTGGACTACAACTCCCATCATTCCTACGGCTCCCACGGCTGCATTGGCTGAAGATGGTGGGAGTTGCCATCCAAGTCACTGGGAGGGCACCACATTGAAGAAGGCTGCACTAGAGCCTTTGCATTTGGTCTTACAAGAGAGGTTTTTTCTCAATATAATATGAGAACAAAACTTGAGAACACAGTGCTAAAGAGGCACTTTGCCTTTTCAACTTTCCAATCAGATAGCATTATTCACCTCAGATGCTAATATCTGGATTGCAGGCTCAAAGAGTAATTTTTTAAAACTGGCTCGTTTGAAATAAGAATGGATATCAACATGGATAACTCTTGAGTCCATTAGCTCTGGCATTCCTCCACACCCTCCTTCCAGTAATTCAATAATGCACAATTATTGGTATGAAAAGCCACCAGGAGGAATGGGTGGGACTCAAGTAAACAAGCACTAAGCACATAATGTAACAGCAAATTCCATGACTCTTGAAGGCAGAAACATTGACCTCCTTCCCAACAAGACCTCAGTATGGTAACAAAATCATTCCACCACGTTGAGTAACAGTATGCTTACTGGAATTGAAAGAGTGTTAATACATTAAATGTAGCAACGGGAGATTCTGTCCAGAGTGCATCAGTGATATTCACAACAATGTGGCTCAAGGATGGTGACCTGACACATTGCAGTGGCTGGTTTAAGAAAATAATGTTATGTACAATGCTTGGTGCTGAAGCCCAAAGTTTCAAGGTTTTTTACCTTTCTCAAGGTGAGGTCTTCTGGGGAAGGAGTTACATCTCAGACTGATGATCCAGAAACGGGGGGGGGGGGGGGGGCGGCGGATTCTGTTCTGTATGTCCCAGCCCAACCCAACTCCCTAGTTTAAACTTTTGAACAACACCCAATTTTCCTGCATGTTTCTCCAGTGTCAATGGCACGGTACAATAATGGAAACCATGGTTTACTGCTATGTGAATAAGGTACATAAAGTTTGGGACTCGTCCACTTCCCTTCCCATAGTCTCCTCTTTCATGCACACATAAAGGCAATTGGAAGCATTTCAGTTCTAAACAAGCTTTCCATGATGTCTGAACTCAAAATCTATTGCTTGTTTAAACTATAATTAGGGAGAACAAGACAGTATCAAACTGTGGCTTGTTCTGAAACTGTATGTTAAACAAACCACAGTCCCCCATGATTGGGCATCACAAGGAACTGTGGTTCATTTAAAAGTGAAAGCTTTGGAGCTCTCCTTTGTGGGCACAAAAGTGGAGGGGAGGGGCATGAAAGCTCATGAGACCATGATTCAACACAGTTCATTCACATAAAGAAATATCATGAGACATCTTCAGGTGCTCATTTGCCCATGTGATTAACTTCATGTGGAGGAGGAAGCAGAAATGAGTGTGCTGACCCTGTGCCTTCCTGCTCATGTAGTCTCCTAGTGCATTTTAGAATCCTGACTGGGAACCAACTCTTGGAAGACAGAAGAGATGGGAGACAGTGGGAGTGGTGTGGTCATTTGCCCTTATATCTGAAACAGGCCAACGTCTTTCTCACTCTTCCTATGAAGGTAAATGACTGAGGTATATAATAAGACAGGCATAACAGCTATGTTTTGAAATATATGAGGAGGTGCATAAGAAACCCACTACAGGGTTCCATTAGAAGGAAATCTTATTTAAAACCAAAACAACAACTGGAAATGCCACTAGGCTGTGCCACTGTGTATTTCTGGGTTCCACTCCTTGTGCCTCAGACACTCAGATGGTACAAATCTAGTGGGGAAATAAACAAATGGAAAAGAGGGAGACAGAAGTGTAGCAAGGCGTGAATATGGGTAAATGTGGCTGTTTCAAGTCCTTGAATTGGGCTATGATTGGAGGGATTAAAAGATCAATCCCAAGGCCTTGTGGTAGCAGGTAGGTCTGCCATAGTCAAAACAAAATAAAAAAATTCCTTCCAGTAGCACCTTAGAGACCAACTAAGTTTGTTACTGGTATGAGCTTTTGTATCTGAAGAAGTGTGCATGCACACGAATGTTCATACCAATAACAAACTTAGTTGGTCTCTAAGGTGCTGCTGGAAGGAATTTTTTAATTTTGTTTTGCCTTCTGGTAAGGTGACTTAGGATTTGAAGGGGAAGAGAGGCATAGATTTTTGTTGCCCCCTATTTTTTAAAAAATGCGTGTGTAAGAAGCAGTAACAGAGAAAAGATGAATGGTGATGAGGATGATTATAAAATACTACTTAGAAAACTAGAATTGCTCACTTCATCAATCAAACAATGGTGCAATCGCACATTACAATAATTGTATATCTTTTTTCTTACTTTGTTCCCTGCTCTGGGACTGAAAATATTCAATGACAAATGGGCTATAAATACTGCAAATATATAAATGAAGAGATGTGCAATCTGTGTACTGTACCAGTGTACACAATAGTTGTGCTGTACAAATCAACAAGTGTACACTCTTTCACACAAATACTTGCATGCGTGTGGAGACTGCTTTTACATGTGTTAATTATGATGTGTGGAAAAGTTTAATATCAGTGCTTCTGTGTGTAAGGTGTCCTGTTTTGTTCAAAGGGGAAACAGGGTCTTCTATATTCTTTCTCCAGGCTAGGAGTTGAAGTTAGCCTCATTTGGAGTTTTCCAAGAATGATGCCAAATGGCCCAGAGTTGTGTTGTTTTTCCCCATAGTAGTCCTGCAACAACAGACTGTGAGATACCATGTTGGCATACCTCATAAAACATTTGAAACTGCTCCCACGAAGATCACTCCAAGGTTGCACCAAGGGGTCATCAAACTCATCATCTGTGTGCCTTTCCTCCATGTTCTAGTTCCTGGCTTGATATCATCACTTGTCATCTTTGGAGGAGATGGAAAACGTTAGGAGGACGCAACTGCTTTATTGCATCTTTTACTGAAAGTGTGACATTTGCTGAGAAAAATAATCTTTGCTTGGTAAAAAAAAAAAAAACAAGAAGCAAAGCCCTCCATCTCTTAGGCTCCTGATGTTCTTTCTTCACATTAAGCCGTAATCTTCTGTTTGCAACATCACCGTTATCTCCACGGCAACAAATTGTATTGCTCCTAGCAGCTGTACAAGGGCCTTTGCAACAATGTGGAGAACTTTGCACAACTATTACCATTTTCAACATGCTTTCGCATATAAGCTGAGGGATAGGGTGACCAAGGAATCATACCAACAGCTGTCGCCAGGCTCATCACAAGAATATTTTAACAACAAGCCTGGGAAAAGGTTCATCAAATTAAAGTTGATGGGGGGGAGGGGTTGCTAAAAGACATTTGAATGATTATTATTCTGATCACTGACTCCTTGAGGTCCTGCACTGTAATTCATAGGACTGGGTGGCAAGCCACATGGCCCCGGTGGTGATGTTTGGACCACTGGTTTGTTTCAGTCATTGCCTCCAAGCCCTACACATCACCCCTGTGTAATGCAAAGAGTTAATTTGGGGCTGAGGACAGACCTACCACCAAGCCCTTGCTCCAGATGCTAGAGACTGCAGCGCCCACTGCAACAGCCCATTGCATCAACTTAACTGTGCATTAGAGCCATAAATACATAAGACAGGGCCTGCTAGATCAGGCTAAAGACATGTCTAGTTTGGGGGCCACCAGGTGGCGCATTGGAAGATGGCCAACAATAACATCTATCCGACCCACACGAGGTAATTAAGAGGCTGCTATGGGAAGTATGCAGTCTTCCCCCCCCCAAAGGATATGGGGGGGACTGCCTTGCCAGCGGTGGCCACAATGCACCCCCGGACTCGAGAGAAAGGGGGTGCCCCGGTCACTTGGCCCAGCCCTCGGTGAAGTCGGCTCTTCCCGGACGGCGTCTCCAATCTGCGCATGCTGGTTCGCTTTAACTCGAAAATATAATTGGAAATATATAATTGGAAGATGTTAAAGCACATACGTCAAGCAAAGGTTGGGAGATAAGACTGCTGATTAATGGATCTCTGGGATTGGAGTGGCGGGCGAAGACAAATAAATCAAGAGAAGCACCATTAAGAGAAGGGTATGTTTGGAGCTAAGAAGGTGGGGTGGAGGAAAAAACTTTTCTTTCTTTGTCTTATATGAGTATAAATAACCCTCCACCCCAAAGAAAAAGGAACCGCCGTATTTTATTACACAAGCAGGAATCTAAAAACTGTGTGGGATGAATTAATGATGAATGAAGAGAGGATTGGTAAAGATCGGAGAATGGAAAAAATTTATGACGCAGTTTTAAAATGGCGTCTCGCAAGACAGGCTTGTTTAAGAAAGACGGGGGGAGGAGAACCAGGACTATTTGAAAGTGAATGATGTTTGGAATTTGATCTTTAACCTGACAGAGCCCTCTAGGAGATATTTTACAAGCCTGGGAAAACTAAAGGGCAGACCGAATATATATAGTAAACTTCAGAAGAGCATGATCACTCGTGCCTAATGATCCTTCCACTTCTACCCCACTAACCAGATCATCAACATTGGTTAGAACCAGATCTAAAATGGCTGTTCCTCTTGTTGCTTCTCCCACTTTCTGGACAATGAAGTTGTCTGCAAGGCCAGTGAGGAATCTGTTTGACCTTATGCTCTTGGCTGAGTTTGACATCCAACAAATATCCAGGTAACTGAAGTCCCCCATTACTACTATCTCCCTTCCTTTTGGATGCTTGGCCATCTGTTCCAGGAAGGCATCATCTATGTCCTCCGTTTGGCTTGGGGATCTATAGTAAACTCCCACAATGAGGTCACTGTTATTCTTCTCTCCCTTAATTTTGACCCAAATGCTCTCACTTTGGCTTTGAGGTTCTAAATCTTGGATCTCTTCACAGGTATACACATCCCTGACATATAACGCCACTCCTCCTCCTTTCTTGTCTGGTCTGTTTCTCTGAAATAGATTGTCTCCCTCCATTATTACATTCCAGTCATGGGACTTATCCCACCAGGTTTCAGTGATGCCTATTATGTCATATTTAGTTTGCTGTACCAAGAGCTCAAGCTCATCTTGTTTATTTCCCATGCTTTGCACATTAGTGTACAGACAATGAAGTCCATTAATCATTCCCCCGTGTCTCTTATTTAAGGATTTTTTCCTCCCACCACTAGGTCTGCGTGCTGTTTGCTCCATTTGGTCTATGACATTTGGATGATCATCTTCATCAATTGATAGACTCCTACCTTCAGGAGCACTGTCTCCCTCCCCCACATTAGTCAGTTTAAAGCCCTCCCGATGAGGTTTCTGAGATTTTTGGCAAAAACATTCCTCCCAACCATTGTGAGGTGCAGCCCATCGCTTGCCAGAAGTCCATCTTCAAGAAACTGCAGTCCGTGATCTAAGAATCCAAACCGTTCCTGTTTACACCATTTGCGAAGCCAGCTGTTCACTTCCACTATTTTTCCCTCTCTCCCTGGGCCATGTCGTTCAACTGGGAGGACAGATGAGATGACAATTTGTGCATTTAATTGCTTCAATTTCCTGCCCAGAGCCTCATAGTCTCTTTTGATCTTCTGGAGGCTATTGCTTGCAGTGTCATTGGTTCCCACATGAACCAAGAGGAAGGGGTGTTTGTCAGTGGGTTTTATGATTCCTTGCAGTCGTTCAGTTACATCTTGGATCTTAGCCCCAGGGAGACAGCACACTTCCCGAGACATCTTGTCAGGCCCACAGATCACTGCTTCTGTTCCCCTCAGTAGGGAATCCCCTATCACCACTACACGCCTCCTCTTAGGTTTGGTCGGGGTTCTTCCGTGAGCTGTCCGTTCCAAGGTCGCCTGCACATTCCCTGAGGACTGACTTTGCTGCTCGTCTTCATATACCTGATCGACTGTAATGAGGGAGAGATCCTCAAATGGAGTCTGCTCTTCGTCTTCCATGCTAGGGGAGAGGACCTCAAAGCGATTGTGTATTTCTAAACAATCAGAGCGAACCCTGGGCCTCCTACTTCTTTGAGTCACGTTTCTCCATATATCTGGCTCCTGTGCTGGTGAACTAGCCTCCTTCTCAGGGGAGTCCCCTGTCTCCTCCTTGGTGGAGACGGTGTGCTCTGTTGCTTCCAAGAAGAGCTCCAGCTCTAATTCTTTGGAGCGTAGCTACACGTTCCTCCAGTTGCTGGACTTTGTCTTCTAAGAGGGCAATCAACATGCAATTGCTGCAGGTAAAGCTGCCTGCAACCTTTGGCAAGATGGCAAACATTGCACAGGAACCGCAGGCGACTGCAGCTGTTCCCTCACCCTCCATCTTGAGAACGTGTCGTTGGGGGTGGCTCCATCATAAAAAGCATGAAGACAGGACAAATAACTCCCCCCCAAAAAACCTAGGTCTCCCCCAACAAACGTTTGAGACTAGCTCCCCTAAATCTAAAAGATGGATCAAACAGGGAGAGCAGCTAATCAGCCACAAAGAAACACACACACCAGAAAACCCTTTTTGCTCCTTCTTCAGCTGCTGCCCTGCAAGCTCTGATAAGCTCCTCCCACAGCTAATCACCTGCCTCAACAGAAACCCTGCCCCCTCTGACCCTTGCACAGGGAGAGCAGCTAATCAGCCACAAAGAAACACACACACCATATGACTTGTGGAGTGCGTAAAACCCACACAGACGATGTTTGTTTTTAACCTGCCTGTGAAGATTATCAGAAATCGCAAAGAAAGGAATATATGACAACAACAACAAGATGAAGAAAGTAAAAAAGAGACTATCTGGATAGAACTGGATAGAACTGTTTAATTAAAGCAGTAATAGAAGTGATGTTTGGATCCTCGTCCGGAACTTGATGTATGGGTACCCCCAACAAAATTGAAAAATTTGGCTGTATAATTTGGAATTAATGTGATTTGAAATAATGTGATATGATTGGCCTGTTAATAAAAATTATGTTGTTGTTTTTTAAAAAAGACATGTCTAGTTCAGCATTTTGTTTTCACAGCAGCCAACGAGATGCCTATGGGAAGCCAGGAAGTAGAATCTGAATGTGACAGTGACTCCTCATTGGTGATTCCAAGCAACTGATGTTCAGAGGCGCATTGCCTCCAACAGGTGAGGCAGACCATTGTGGCTAGTAGAAAAGTGGAGCACACACAGAAGGCTTTGTCTTACAATGCACACTTTAGATCAGTGTTGGCCAAACCTGGCCCTTCAGCTGTTGTTGGACTACAACTCCCATCATCCCTAGCTAACAGGACCAGTGGTCAGGGATGATGGGAATTGTAGTCCCAAAACAGCTGGAGGGCCAGGTTTGGCCAACACTGCTTTAGATGAAACACTCTGTGTTGTTGCAACCAAGCAGTATTAGTTTTGGGTGTGAGTATGAAACCTTTTCCTATGAAAAAGCCTAATGAGACTCTTGGTTTGGTGGTAATATTAAACTGCTGAAGTAACTTTATGTGCCATTACGCAGTCTTCACATCTGCTATGAAGTGATTTAGGATTGTTTTTAACTAACCAGACAGAATAAATCTATGAGGACTACAGCCAGGATTTGACTAGTGAAGCTGCTGAGGTTCTGTGGCTAAGTCTTAATTACATCTTGGTCTGCTCGTTAAGAAATGGTTCCATCAAAGCAGGAATGGATTTTGCCAGGTTAAACCCCAGCTCAAAATTGTCTGTTAGTTTTTATTCTGTTGCAAACTGATTTAAACGCTACTCAGCTTAAAAAACAGGAAATAAGTTTTGGAAATAACAAAATGTATAATAAAATATACAAAGGAACAGGCAATAATGAATAGTACAAAGGCAGCAGGAAACTATAAAATGGTAAAACAGCATATAGTCAAGGAGTAGCAGATATATCAACAAAATAAAAAAACAAAATAGAGTAGAAGATAAAAACACGTATCAAACCACAGGTGCAACATAAAATGCCAACTATTCATAGGGGGAGCTTGGATAAAGAAAAAGGCCTTCAAGTTTCTCCTGACTGGGGAAGTATAGAAAAGGAAACAGGCAGTCATTGTGCAGTATAATTAGTTGATATAATAATTTGAGCCCTTTTTATTTAATCACAGTAGAACTAAACAAATAAACAAATGCCTGGATACATTTTTCAAGTATTATATTATTATATTCCAGGACCAACAAACTGAATAAATAACTCAGGAATAACTGGAGGATTTATAATGAGAATAAAGAAAGGTTCTTTATCCATTTACTTATTAAAAAGTAAGTGATTGTTGTTGATTTATTAAATTTATAGCAGCAAAATTTTCATACTGTAATACTGTAGCTTGATGAATATTTATATATAAGCATTTGGATACTTGTGGATAAGCTTGAATGGAAATAAAACAGGGACTCAGAATAATAATAATAATAATAATAATAATAATAATAATAATAATTGTGATATTGATTGATCAGCCATAGGATGTGCTTTAAATGTACAGTGTGTATGCAGCCATATTCTGCTGCATGTGAAGACCAGGCTTAATTCTGGACTATGCAAATACAATAACAACAAAAGAGATATGGGCATAGTTGTCCAGTGGCAACAGGGCCCACTGATGCCTGCCCAGTCTTGGGATCCCCTGACGGAGAGCTGCAATTCTCCTGGTGGCCATCATTTTAGCCTTCCCACCATCTGCCAGTCACAACGTCTGCAGCGCTGTGTGAGACAGAAACAAAATGGCGGCAGCTGGGCGGGTGCCAATGAGCTTTACAGTTAGAGGAGGAGTAAGAGAAAAAGTCAGCTTCTCTGCCAGGTAGGTCCTCTGAAATATACTCAGAGTCGCAAAGTGATTTCATGCTCTTTATTCAGCTCATAGTGGTGAGGAGGAATGAATGCAAGTCCCCTCAAAGTATCTGCTTTATATACATTATTTACACAATGGGCTGCACATGATTGGCTAATTCTGGAATTCTACTGTAAGCCAATCAGGTTGTGGATTCACTTATATCTGGAGCATGATTGGGTGGTTCCTGCCAACCAATCATACTGCTGCATTGTTCTAGGACCAATCAGACTGCTGCAATTTGGATCCTATTGTTCTAGGACCAATCAGACTGCTGCAGTTTGGATCGTATTCAACTCAGTACATAACATCCTCCTCACAAACCTTAACAAGACCACCAGAAAGTCCTTACCTGCCTCCCTTGAAGGAAGCCCTGCGTGGACATGATACTCTTCCCATGGACATTTCTCCCTCAGAAGCATGAGGGATGGCAGCCCTAGAGAAAGCATTCTCTGGGGCAGCTCCCAGGATGTGGTGCTTCCTCTAGATAGAAGTGTGTCAATAGTTGCCATCACCTGGCCTGGCCTCTGACAGTTTAAGATTTGGGTGCTTTTTGCAGGACCTCTTCTGCAGCCCAAAGTGCATTCTTCGGTTTGTTCTAAGGGTAGGTAGGAAACCTCTGAAATAAACAAGTACGTAAAGGGAGGAGTAGGTTTGTGTTGCGCTTTGCGACTGGAATAAAGCAGACAGAATACAGAGAGAAGAAGAAACTGATCATCCTTCACTGGTAACAAAGGGACCGAGAACAGTGTATACACGGAGGAGAAATAAAACAGAGATTTGTCTTTATGTACAGGGTTCAGGCCTACGCAGGGGAAGAATGCCTTCAGAACTACCGTACTTTTATTTCCAATTCCTCCAGCTATCAAATACCAACCATCTTCCTCACCGACAGCTAACTCCCAGCTGACCAGAACCTCCTGCCAATCTGCTGTCCGCCATATCAATAACAGAATTAACCCTTTAAACCACAAAGTGATTTATCTCTGCCTTTGCTCCTCCAACTGTTGGTGCCTGCATGCTACATACCTGGTGCTCTGTGTTCAACCTGAATAGGAAACAGGTCCGATGCAAGTATTCTGCCATCCTAAATAAGGCTACAATATTATGCACAGTAGATGCACCACCTCACCCCACCCCACCACCCCTTTGAACACAGTGAAACGTATTTCAGAGTAAACCTACTTTGGAACAGACTGCACAACTCTGTATGCCTATTGTGGCAGATTATTGTGTGGGTGCAATTGCCCATCTTTGTAGCCATCAGCCGCTGCCAAGTAGAACGAACCATGCTCTTGGATGAAGGTACAGTGGTACCTCAGGTTAAGAACTTAATTCATTCTGGAGGCCCTTTCTTAACCTGAAACTGTTCTTAACCTGAAGCACCACTTTAGCTAATGGGGCCTCCCACTGCTGCTGTGCCACTGGAGCACGATTTCTGTTCTCATCCTGAAGCAAAGTTCTTAACCCGAGGTACTATTCTGGGTTAGCAGAGTCTGTAACCTGAAGCGTATGTAACCTGAAGTGTATGTAACCTGAGGTACCACTGTAAATCTCTCCAGCCAAAGGCCACCATATAGATACAATCCCGTAATGGAAAGGAGGTTCTTCACACAAATACATGACTGAGGCTTTGGGTTTCATCCATTCACAATGACAGCTGCTCTCTCACTGATAGCCAATGGCAAAGAGGTCATGGCGTTGTCATGGGAACATTTGCCATCTCTGGAAAACGCACTGTTGCATGCAAGGCCGTCGGTCTTGTTTATAGTGTAAAGACATTTTAAGCAGGATTTAAACCCTGTTTTTCTAATAGCATTAGATTTACATTTTTTAATTAAAAAAAAAAAGCCAAAACACTATTGTATATAGGGCATATTGCAGGAATAAAGGGGGATAAAAGTGTCTTGTGTTGTATGTCTGCTTTAACTTGTAGGCAAAAATGTGTCCCATTTCAAACATCTGTGTCCCCCACATTTTAAAATCAATTTACTTTCCCACTTATACTCCTTTTAAAAAACAAATAAAATTTACTTTTATTATGGTCTTACTTCTGATATTAAAGCAAGGAGTGGATGCTGCCCTCTTGTGGACAAGATAAATTCGCTGGATTTCACTGCAATACCAATTCTGTAGATTACAGGCCTCCTTTTTTGAACTCGCAGTATTTGTAGAGAAATTCAATGAGAAGTAGTTGCACACATGAATTGTCTAGGATGATCCCAGCCACAGACTCTTGGCTGGAAAGGAATGGATCTGTCAATTCTGGTTCTCTCAATTTCATATTTTTTTTCCAATCTTCGCCACCATCTCCACAGCAATTTGTAGATTTTTAAAAAATTCTCATTAAAAACTGCCTGCATTTTAAAGTGAATTTATCCTTGCTTACACATCTTTGTATGCCCTTTTCCATAACAAAATGCATTTTGTATGTGATTTTGTCTAATATGTGCACTTTATACACAATTTTCTCTTGTGTACAAAAACATACATATACATTCAGTGTCTGGAGAACTTCACTGTAAAATTTGGAGAAGTGCCAGTTTCAAAAGATGGTTGCATTTCTAATCACATATTGTTTTGAAAAGTATGAATCTGGTAGGTTTGCATTTAAGTGTGAATGGAATCAAACAACTCTCCCTACTGAAATGAGGACACACTTTCAAACACCAAATCCCCATTCCAACATAGTACAGGACTGTACCGCATGTCTATTTTAACATTTGAAAAGTTGTAGACTGGAGACGCGATTCCCCCCCCCCCCAAACACACACACACAAAAATATAACATTCGCATTTTGTATGACAACACCCCAAAGTTTCCTTTAAAATGTTCTCTGGTTCAATATGAGACCATAAAGCATCGTGACTGTTCCAATGGCAGATGATTCCTTTTACTGGACTCCAGATCCCATCATCCCCAGCCAGCATGGACGATGGTCAGGGATGATGGAAGTTGTGGTCCTCCAGGTGTTTCCCCATCTCTTGGTCTAGACGGCCATGCTGAAATCCCCACCCAGTTCCCCCACCACCACTTCTTCAGAGGAAAACATGAGAATTACCAACTCCAATGCTGTAAATGCAACTATTCCCCTTACCAGGAAGAAAAAAACCAGCAATAGGTAGAACTTTCCATAAATATTAATTTTAATGGGCTCTTTCAAAACACAAAGCCTGCAAATGAAAAAAAAAACTACCAGTGTTTCCAGGTCCAAATTATTTCAGAATAAGGTTTGGCATGCCACAGGTGCACAGAAGATATTTTTTCCTATTGAACAAGGCAATACTATGTCTACCCAGTCAATATAATCAGACACCTTCATCTGTCCCAGCTGCAACAAAACATGTCTCTCCCATATTAGTCTCTACAGCCACAGCAGGTGCAGCAACCTTCCAACGGTTTGACTTCACCTCCAAAGGTGCTCTCTTCCACTATCTCCCAAGACAGACAGATGCCAACCCAGAGGTGAGCCCTATTGAGTTCAAAAAGACTTTCCTGAAGGTGTGTGTGTTAGTTTAAAGCTTGGGAGCAAGTCCCACTGAACTCTGTGGCACTTGCTTCTGAGTAAACATGCACAGCAGTGTGTATCCTTTGTAAGTGTGAGTACAACTAGAGATGGCAGAGAAGATCCATGAGTACAATCACCTCCTGTTTGTTTTAAGAAGTTAATAGCAAATTCTAAGGAAGTTGTGGCGTCTGGAACTGTGACAGTCAGAAGGAGAATGATCTCCCCACCACCAATTTCCTAAATTACAATTCAGGGGGGCGGTGGCAATATTTATTCAGGAAAATAGGGAGGGGCACCAGCACCATGGTACTAATCCAATTCTAGGGCTCCAAATATTGTTTTTTTCTTCTTAAACAATAGGCATTTGTAATCCCAGATCATGTCTAGATTGACACTATGTAAGGCACTTCACAAGTCAGCCAAGTTCTTGACCTCCCCAACTTCCACCAGTGAAAGGTCAAGTGTATCTAAGCTTCACAAGGATGTTTTGAGTGGTTTGTAAGGCTCAATCAATCAATGGGAACTAGCCCAAGCCTATATTCCATTTCCTTGTTCCTCAAATAATCTGGCAGGGTGCTCCACAGTTGCAAAAAGAGTACACAGGGACATCAGGCCAAAGTTCATGTTAGGCAGGAGATCCGTGGCAGAATTCCTTCCCCCCAATCAATAAATCAATGTATGTTGTTTTTCTTTTCAGTTTAAAGCAAGTGCCCAAAGCCAAATTTAACTGGAGTTGCAGCAATTAAGAGTGTAGGTGTTCAAAACTCCCCCATCCTTGTAAACCACTTAGAAACTATTGGAGTTAAGTGGTATATACTGTAAATTGTTTCAATAAAATAAAGTGAAAAATAAATCTACCAACAACCCTTTATGGGGGGAGGAATACATATCATGGAACACCTGAAAAATGGATAATTTGGCCCAAAGGCTAAAGCTTCTTTGAGAACTCATTTTATCCACCAATTTAAGGATAATGTGCAGCTACATCCCCTGTAATTAATTAATTGGAGACAAGGGGATGCAGAAATTATCCTGCTACTTACTGCTAGTTCAAGGAAAAGAAAGAAGCTACCCATAAAACTGAAGCCCTGCTCGCATGGAAATCTTACTCAACCACATGCTCTAACCTTGCAAGATTTCATCAGATATTCTAAGCATATGTTGGCAGCAGCCATGGGGGCTAGAAACTTGCATTTAAAATATAAAATTGTGGGTGAAGGGTACAACATCTGCTTTGCATGCTGAAGGCCCCAGGTTAATAATAATAATAATAATAATAATAATAATAATAATAATGTTTATACCCCGCCCATCTGGTTGGGTTTCCACAGCCACTCTATGCGGCTTCCAGCAAAAGAGAAGAAATAAAAAATGTAAGACATGAACAGCTGCCTTCAGGTGTTTTCTAAAAGTTGTGTAATTCTTTATCTCCCTGACATCTGACATTCCACAGGGAGGGCGCCACTGCTGAGAAGGCCCTCTGTCTGGTTCCCTGTAACCTCACTTCTCACAGGGGGGGAACCACCAGAAGGCCCTCGGCACTGGACCTCAGCATCCAGGCAGAATGATGGGGGTGGAGACGCTCTTTCAGATATCCAGGTCCGAGGCTGTTGAGGGCTTTAAGGTCAGCACCAACACTTTGAATTGTGCTTGGAGATGTCCTGGGAGCCAGTGAAGATCCTTTAGGATTGGTGTTATATTATTATTATTATTATTATTATTATTATTATTATTATTATTATTTATTGAATTTATATACCGCCCTATACCCGGAGGTCTCAGAGCAGTTCACAGAAGAAAATCAAAATATAAAACCACAAAATACACAATCAAAGTAAAAACAACAACCCAACAACTGCCCCGCCCCCCAAAAAACCACATTTTAAAAGGGCACAGGATGTCAATCAAATCAACCAAAGGCCTGGTTAAATGGTGATATGGTCTCAGCGACTACTCCCAATCACCAGTCTAGCTGCTGCACTTTGGATTAGTTCAATTCCCAGCATCTCCAGGTTGGGCTGCCGGTCAGTGCAGACAGTACTGAGCTAGATAGGCAAATGGGCAGTTTCCTATGTTCCTGAGATTCCCCAGCATTCATAGGAAGCAGAGTTCTCTGTTCAGTATCACACATTCAACCCTTTCCTCCTACACATGCAGAATCTACCCAGCCCTGACCAAGGTGCTCCACTCTCAGGCCTGAGTTTCAGTGGCTTGTAAAAACCTGAGTCAAAGGAGTGGTGGACATTACAAGCCCCTAAGTTCTCCTCTGGCTTGGATCTAATCCACACAGCAGAATCCCCAACTTATAGCCTGGCCAATACATTTCCCAAAGGCCAGTGGGGTTTTTCTACTCCCTGTGATCATAATGGGCTTGGGTTGAGCATAGTTGTAACTACGGAAAGGCACCAATAAAACGATGCTGGAGAACAGGAAGAAGAAAGATGGAGAGGATCAGATTTCCTCTTATAGTGCCTCATTCGTTCTGGAGCATCACTGCAGCAAACCCAGACAGTGTAGAAGGGGATGGAGATTTAGGGGGCTGTGGGAGGTGGGGCTGACCAAGTGACATGACATTATCTCCAAATCCAAAAAACTGATGACTCAGCACATTTCAGAATCAACCCGATTTTGGGATGAGCTCACTCATCTCCCAGGCATCTGGTTGGCCACTCAGAGAACAGGAGGCTGGACAAGATGGGTCTATGGTCCAATCCAAGGGTTCTCCCTAGGTTTTGATCTTTACTGCTCACTTGTCAGCATGGTCTTGTTGGCCTGCCAGCCTCAAACCTTACTCTCCCAGGTCTCTCCTGCACATATTACCTGCTTCTTTAACATGCCAATAACTTCAGCTTGAGACTCAAGGAGAAGGTCCTGTGTCACCAAGTGACAGTTCCTTAAAGCAGCAAGTACCCTTGATCTTAGAATATATCCGTTGGCATCGCAACTGTGGCTGTTCACAGTTGAACTTCTATTAAGGAGAACCAAGGAGGAGATGCAGACTCAAGGCAGAGGGACAACTACGTGAAAGTCAGATGAACAAGAAGCTGTGGACAGAAGGGCAGGAGCAAGTGTGCAGCTGGCGAACTCGCTTCCAGGTCCCTCTGCATCTTGGGTTTCCTACGGCCTGCCAGTGCAGTAGCTGGTTCCTGGAACAGAAAAAGCAGAACCAAGCATTGATACAATGCATTCAGCTTCCCCCAAAAGCAGCATCAAGGAAACACACACACATAAGTCACACAGCTTCAGGTGAGCACATAAAAAGAGTTGAATCAATCTTGGCTTTTGCTTGTACTTAAAAAGCATTTCTCAATCCTTACTCACAAACTAAAGGCCCTTGAGAATGGCAGGTACACCCAGTAATTCTGAATCACTGAAAACACAGTAAACACCTTCCAGATGCTGGACGTTCAAACAAAGATAACTGTGCAGTACTGAAGTGCACTGTTCACTTGAGCTTCAATCTCTCAACCTGCAGGTCCGAAGTGGTTTTTATCACTTAGCTGTTGCTTCAAAGGGACACCGTGCAATCTCCTAAATTTGTCACAAGTAGCAGGCATCGCTCAGTGTTGGTGTATAGGCTTGTGTGCATTATATCCCATGTTCTCTATCCATAGCATTTTCAGATAAAAAGCATCTCAGGTAGCAGGACCAGAAACGCTATCAGAGCAAACATTACTGGGAGAGATGAACCAATGGGGGCTCCAGAGGCACGGA
The DNA here is from genome assembly GCF_951804945.1 of Podarcis cretensis. Lineage (NCBI taxonomy): Eukaryota > Metazoa > Chordata > Lepidosauria > Squamata > Lacertidae > Podarcis > Podarcis cretensis. The sequence goes on from NC_137175.1 coordinate 21,046,437, forward strand.
TGCAAACAACTGCATGTTTATTTTGCATGGGAGAGTAAGTATCGTATCAGCACCTTTAGATCCTAATGTATCCTCAATTCCTTAATATCCAGTACCAGAGCCATGCAATAGGTTAGTGAAACTGCTTTTTTCACAAAGCACAGGCATCCAGAAAGGCGCCAAAGTACAGACAACTGTAATTTTCTTTCATTTTCTGAATGTGTTTCTCCACCCCCTCATTAACTGAAGAGTGGTTGGTGAGGGAAGAAATTTTCAGTACAGCACTAAATGCACTAACTTAGGTCCATTAGTTTTATTATTATTTTTAATGGGATTGCTTTACTTAGTATTTTTATTATGCTGCCTTTTTTAATCATTCTGTATTTTAACAATTATGCGTGGTCAGTTTTTATATTCTGTATTACGCAGTATATAAATTAACAAATAATAACCAAAATAAATAAATACTCATCTCTTAAGAATATTGGGAAGGGGCTGTGTTGTTACGTCCCAAACCCCCACACCCACACTTTCAAAATCTCCCCCTTTTCCTCCATTTTTGAGGCAGATTTCTTTTTTTTTTTTTTTTTTTTTTGAAACTAGACCTCCACCCACTAGTAAATGGTCAAAGAAAAGAAATGGGTGGAATCAGGGCAGAATTAAGTCTCAGGAAGTCCTACATACGAGTAGGAATCCGGCAGAGACCCATGCCCAACTGGCATGTTCTCTCCCTCCTGGTCGGTCGTTCGGGAGATTCAAAAGCTTCCTCCAGCCCGAACATCCCAGCAACTGATACCAAGAGGCATCAGCAGACTTCAGCATCAGCAGAGTATAGGCAGTTAGCGTACAGACTCAGTAGCGTAGCTTTTGGCTATACTACGTTTATTTACATATACACACTTGGAGCATCGCAACTCAGCTCCTTCCTTTTCAGCATCAGACAGCAAAGAGAAAGAGCGAAAGGACAAAACACAGTAATATAAACATCCTGTCTCCGTCACTTCCCACAATGTGCAATGAAAACATACACCGTCATGTGATAAAAACAATCCCATGACTGCAACACAGTGGAAAGAATCCTAACATTAAGTAGGGTGTGCACAAGTAGAACAAGGTCTGCTCATGCACAACTCAGCTTAATCCTGCCCACAGCTTTACAATGGACATTGTGAAGGCCAATTTGAAGTGGCTACCACTGAGCAATCATGTTTAATCACTTGCATATTTGCCTTTACTGATGGACAAATTATACTTCTTGGCCCTCCATGTAAACAAGGTTATACTTGGAAAAACAGTTCCTTACACCCGTCCCCATCTGCATGTACATAAATGTCCATAACAAAAGCACATTCTACAGTGAATACATCTTACTGCAAACTATAAGGAACAGCTAATCCTTGCAGGCTTGCAGGAAGCACTGGTTTTTCCAGCAATTCCCAGTGCATGCTCTCTGCAAATGTCAACTGTACTTACTCAGGTCTGAACTTTCCAGTACCATTTCTTAAATGCTCCATTAAAAACAAACAAACAAACACTACACCATTTTAAAGGCTGGTCGTTTTAGGCTTCAATGTGCTTGTTGGAGGAAGGCACAGCCACCAAGATTGTAGCACTGTGTAAGGTATCTGCAGCTCTCAGAATCTACTTTTTAACTGACTTGGGTACTGTATGGGTTCATAATGGCATAACTTGGAACTATCTCCAGTTATACCAAGACAGAATATGCTGGCAAGCTGTTACTGCACAGAAACTGCTTTTAGGCAAAAATCCCAACCACACACCATTTCCATTTTTCTTTTTCTGAATGACACATTTCATAAACACTGAGCACCTTAAGGGGGCTTTTCTTAGGTGGGTGTGGGTGGGTATCCCTTGGGGTCCTTTTTGTTTTTTTAAATGTATGTCTGCAAAACTCGAAGTTCCACCAAACATGCCAGTTTATCTCGCACTTGTTTCTCAGTGGGCCTATTTTGGCTCCGGGCCCATTGGCCCTCAACACCCAAGTTTTCTGTTAAGAGGGCCATATTACCCCTTCATTGTACCCTTGTAAAAGATGAATAGTCTCCCGGCTGCGGGCTCTCTTTCCCACTCATTCTAGAGGCTGCTCCACAGCTGCTCTCCATTCTCAAATGATTGAGACTGGCAGATCATCGTGCCATCACGTCCTCCAGCTGATTTGGCCAGCCCTTCACAGCCTATTTCTGGAAGAAAGAAGGAGGGGAGGAATATCGATGCACCGGCCCAGTTGCACGAGACGTGACCTTGCGAGACATTCCGAACGAGGCTCAGCTAATTCAACAAAATGCTTTGAACCGTACACACGCAAGCCTGAAATTGGATCAATCCATTAAGCCAGCTTCATAACGGGTGAAGCACTTCCTAGGGGGTTTAGCAAGAGGTGTCATTCTCAGCCCAACTACTCTTTTCTTACTTTCAAAGCAGAGATTAGTTCACGATGGGGTCATCCTCACTAGCTATGGTCTCCGTTGCTTTCCCCACCAAGGAAAACCAGTTTTTAGCACTCTATCCAAGCAAACAGCAATTCAGGTATTTCTCTGGATTGACATTTGCTCTGATTCAACACTGAAGAGCAGGTTTTCCCTAGAAAAGAAAGGAAAACCACTCTGACCTGTACCTGGAAAGCATGGGTTAAGTGGATGTGGGGACAAGCCCCAAGTCTTAAAAGAAGCAAAGAAAAACAAAAAAAAAAAAGAACAGAGATTTGCTTGTCCTAAAGGGAAAGATAGGGGAAACGCGGGTGATGCTGTGGGTTAAACCACAGAGCCTAGGACTTGCCAATCAGAAGGTCGGCAGTTCGAATCCCTGCGATGGGATGAGCTCCCGTTGCTCGGTCCCTGCTCCTGCCAACCTAGCAGTTCGAAAGCACACCAAAAAGTGCAAGTAGATAAATAGGTACCGCTCCGGCAGGAAGGTAAACAGCGTTTCCGTGCGCTGCTCTAGTTCGCCAGAAGCGGCTTAGTCATGCTGGCCACATGACCCGGAAGTTGTATGCCGGCTCCCTGGGCCAATAAAGCAAGATGAGCGCCGCAACCCCAGAGTCAGCCATGACTGGACCTAACAGTCAGGGGTCCCTTTACCTTTACCTTTAAAGGGAAAGATAACTTGCCTAAGAAAGTGATGGAAATGCTTTTTAGTTTTAAGGAGCAAGGCCGGGGGGGGGGGGGTACCATGCACAATAGGAGGACACAACCGAAAATGAAAGTGGCAACAAACACAAAGCAATTAAAAAGAACAAGGCAATTCTGAAAGCTGGGACTACTCTTCAGCATGTGGACGGTTCAAGGGGTTGAAAAAATCACATTGGTTAAAAGGATTCAGGTTTTCATTGCAAAAACATAATGACTGGGCTGAATTGAGTGTGGTCACCCCTCCCTCCCTGCTCCCAAAGATTGAATTATCAAAACTCAATACATGTTAAGGATCAGAGTTTCCTTTCCACTACCGATTCCTGTTCATTTGGCCCTCTCCTCACTGTGGCATGCGAGTGCTGGGACAAAGTTTGAGAACCAAACATTTTTCCCCAGCAGTTATTTGCTCTTAGCTTCAGAGCAGTCCTGGTGGACTGGACCAAAGGTCCATCTATAACACAACTACACTCCCACCACTGCATCCCGTTTCCCACGGGGGCCTCTGGGGATGCCAAAAGCAGGGGCCCCCTTGCTCTTCCTTCATGGCAGCCGGAATTCAGTGGCATTTTCTCTCTGAACCTGTAAATTCCACATGAGCCCTTTTCAGGCATTTGCCTTCTGTGAGCAGAAAAGGCAGTCCATCTGGATCAGACCGAAGGCCTGTCTAGTCCAGCATTCTGTTCTCACAGTGGCCAACAGATACCCATGGCAAACCCGACACGCACCAGGTCTCTCTGACTCGCAGTCTCCAGCTATGGCTTCATCTGGTTTGCCTGCGATGACTGTTTCAGGACAGGAATAGGCTACCCACTGTAAGCCTACATGTTGGTACCACTGAGGCTAGATTACTGCAATATGCTCTATGTGGGTCTGCCCTCAAGCCTGGCTCAGAAGCTCTACCTGATGCAGAATGTGGCAGCCAGCCTGCTGACGGGGGCAGATGGATGACAACATGTGACCATTGTTAAAACATCTGCACTGGCCAGGTTCAAGGTCTTTGCATTAATTTAATTGCATTAATTGATTTGTCTTTATTCTTGTATGTCACTGAATTGTATAAGATAAAGGTAAAGGGACCCCTGACCATTAGGTCCAGTCGTGGCCGACTCTGGGGTTGTGGCGCCCATCTCGCTTTATTGGCCAAGGGAGCCGGCATACAACTTCCAGGTCATTTGGCCAGCATGACTAAGCAGCTTCTGGCGAACCAGAGCAGCACACGGAAACACCGTTTACCTTCCCGCCGGAGTGGTACCTATTTATCTACTTGCACTTTGACATGCTTTCGAACTGCTAGGTTGGCAGGAGCTGGGACTGAGCAATGGGAGCTCACCCCGTCGCGGGGATTCGAACCACCGACCTTCTGATCGGCAAGTCCTAGGCTCTGTGGTTTAACCCACAGCACCACCCGCATCCCTTCACTGAATTGTATGCTCCTGATCAAATAAACAAAAAGTAAGATTTTTTAAAGTAGTTTTTTTATAAATAAATATTGCTTCTGACACCAGAAGTAATACAACCATTGTGACAAACAGCCTAATCCCCCATGGGCACATGATTTGGGAGCGGCCGTCTGCAGATTAGAGCCTTCGGTACTCATGGAGGCTTCCAGGAAAGGCAGAACCCCTGTTTTCCAGAATTCGACATCAGGCAAGTAACCTACATGGGTCAAACAGGCCCTCTGCTGCAGACATTCGCTCTCCAATTCATAGAGGGGGGTGGGGACTGAGCTAACACACTCATTCCTACTCTCTCCCCCTTGTGCCTCCATTGACTGAGCTCATAAGATGAATGCCTGAAGAGGACTAGAGTCATCCCATATACTAAATAGCAAACTCAGTACTCCTCTTACGTTTTTACTGCATTTTATGGCCTCTCCAGACAGCTACAGTGGCTGTTATTGCTGCCTTATCAAAATAACTGCAGTTCTATACTGAAGACTTCAGGGAGGCGCCGGGAGAATACCTAGCAGTGCTTTTCTTGCTCAATACCGCTGATAAAATGCTACCTGGAAGAACGTGCTGTTTCATACAAACTTATTTGTTGTTTAAAATGTTCTTGAATGAGCACAACAACAGCCGGGGCAGATTTAGCTTCCATGTTCCTATGCATTAAGAACGGATCGAGTTGAGCCAGCTTGCTTTTGACGGTCAGGACGGGCCAACAATGCAAATCTATAAGTGCCAACTCAGAAGTAACTCCCATTGGGTTCAATGGGGCTTACTCCCAGGTAAGTGGGTACAGCCGATTGCAGCCAGATTCACACATGCATGTTCTGGAGGACTGCAACATCAAGTTGCATGCGCATAGCTGGAGTCATTCATATCACACATATTTTGAAGGATGTACATTCATATTTTGAGGTCAATTTAAGGCACTGGTGCTTACTTTTAAAGACCTAAAGGGCAGCAGAGGCTGGTCAATTGGGGCAAATGGGATGCTGCCCCACCATTCTCAATCTGCCCTCTGCTAGCCCACACCTGCATATCTTCTTTTCTACAGCCAGTGGGTGTAAAAAGTAACTGATTGTACAAAGGAAAATTCACATTCATTGCCTAGTCCGCTTCTGCCTCTTGCCCCACCCATCACCCATCACTCCTGTGAATCTGGGCCCATAACCTGTTGTTGGGATACTGCCAGGGAGTCAGAGGCATCATGAGGCAGGCCTCCATCGTCGTCTCTGGACGATCTCCAGACTCCCATTAGAACAGCATCAGTCAATTAGTGACACGAACCTCAGACACATTCCAGAAGAAGAAGAAGAAGAAGAAGAGTTTGGATTTGATATCCCGCCTTTCACTCCCCTTCAGGAGTCTCAAAGCGGCTAACATTCTCCTTTCCCTTCCTCCCCCACAACAAACACTCTGTGAGGTGAGTGGGGCTGAGAGACTTCAGAGAAGTGTGGCTGGCCCAAGGTCACCCAGCAGCTGCATGTGGAGGAGCGGAGACGCGAACCCGGTTCCCCAGATTACGAGACTACTGCTCTTAACCACTACACCACACTGGCTCTCCAGGACTCATGCACGCCCTTTTCGCAGAGTTTACACAATGGAAGATTCACCCAGAAGAGCATATTTACAGCTTTATTCAACGTTGGTCAGAACAAAGGAAAAACATGACTGCTTGCGTCCATGTTGTGGAAAACAGCAAGAAGCAAAAGGTATATACAAAACGGAAACTCCCTGTGAGCAGGAGGTACGCAGGCTTGTGACACACAACAGCCTGTTCCCTTTTTAAGGAGGAACGGAAATATCCTAACAGTGACCCACCCCTGAAAGTTGCCCAGAAGCAAACGCAGCTCCCCAGAACTGAAAAAGTTACCTCACCCCTGTGCTAGGCAGTACAGAAGTTTAGAAGACAGGGTTGCAATTTTCCCAACAAGAAAGCATTTCCAACTGGGCAAAAACAGAACAATCAACTCTTACTTTTTGGCTCCGCTGCCATCCCCTGAGCAGTGCAGGTTCCTGGAATCCAAAGCTGGGTGCTGACACTCAACACACACCAGATGTCCTTCGCTGAGATATTTCATCCAATGAGTGTAAGAGCTGTTCCCACGCAGACATCCTTCTGTGATGGCCATGAGCTGAAATTCGACACAGTACCTGCCATGGGAAGAGAGGGGAATAGGATTGCATGCCACCCCAATCTCCGAACTGTGCAAGATTCCAGGGGTTCCAAACGCTCACCCAGGGTCTGTGTAAGGCTTACTTAAAAAAATAAATATGTGTATCGTGGAGGTGTAGTACCTCTGGTGTCACACTATAAATACTTACTGGGCCAAATGCATTTTAACAAGGTGGGATGTTTTACCCAAGACTATGCCTGCTAAAATTAATGAACAGGACTAAGTTCCAGTGGGTATACTCAAGAGTAAAACTTAGCTAATTACTACCCTTCAACTCTACATCCATTATTTGCAGGAGGCTTTTTGAAATTTATTTGGCCAACCTGTATACAGGCATTTCTCCACTTACACAGGGATTACGTTCCTGGGTACCACTCATAAACGTGAAATCACGTATGGTGGAGAACACCGTCTATAAAGCCTGTAAACAACCAAAACCTCTGCCAAAAATTCACAAAAATTCACCAAACTCCACCACAATCGCTCCCTCCAAACCACCTTTCTCAAACGCCCAACTCTTCACAGGCCTCAAAGATTGGTGCAAAGGCTCATGTGATTGCTAGCTCCTTTCCTGCTCTTTTGGGGCCATTTTGCCCTTTTTTGAAATTTTAATCAATTTAATTAAATACTTCCTAGGGCTGCGCATGTTAAGTTGTGGGTGAACATATCAGACGACACAGCGATTCTTCAAACAGCTCTTGTTTATTCACAGAACAGAACTGAACTGAAGGGTTTAGCCAGCCTGCTTATATAGAGCTCCACTACAACGCAACAGTAACCACTTTCTGTAACTATCCAATCACTGAACGTCACTTTCAATCCCTCATTTGCATATGTGGACCTGAGTGAAAACTATCTACAGTATCCCCCCCTGCTGTTCCAGGGTGAGAACTTCAGTACATAACAGCGCATATACGTGGTTGCACATGAGTCCATCGTGCGTAAGCTGGGGAGACATCTGTACTTATTCAGGACCCTATGCGTATTTTTTTCTCCTCCTTTAAGCAGCTGCAGCTCAGAACCAGCTGAATTGTTAACGTTTTTAATAAGGCCACTGAGGAAGACTTTGTCAAAATGTGTTTGGCCTATTAAGGATTTACAGCAGTGTATTTGTGACAGCATCATATAAATGAAAAGTGCAGGTTAAAGCACTGTTCTATGTATAAGCAGAAGGCTGGGGGGAACATATGTGCTGGAGGTTGGCTTTGCATCAGGGAAATGGGCCAAAGGCTGTACCAGTATGTCTTCCAGGCCTGTGAATCTAGACTTGTGTCATTTCATTATATGAGCTCCAGGCCATAGTGTGACCCACAGGAGGACAGCAACGCTGTAGACTCTTTGAGCAGCTCATTACTTACCCGGCTCTTTCATTCTCAATGGACACAGCTCGCTTTCTCCTCGCTTTCCCATAGCCTCCAGTGGTTATTAATGCTGGGACTGCTCACATCAAAGGGAAAAAGGAAAACACAGCAGACATGATAAGTGACAACAGTGCCTCGAGCCCGCCTGCATCTGCAGAACAATAACAACTGGGACATTTGCAGTCTTTAATGCCGTGTCATTTTCCCTCTGGCAGGAAATCAGAGAGAGTGAGTTCTCTCCCACATTCTCAGACCGCTGGTGATTATTCATCATTCCGCTGGGCAGAAATGGGTACCCTCCGCCCACAAAATCCCCCCTTGTTGTCCGTACAAACAGGCCTGCTAATTATCATCCCAGAAACTACACTGGAGGGAGCAAGCTATTTTAATAATATCCCAATTTAGAAATATACCACTTAAGCTCTTCTCCAGCCTACAGATTTTATTTTGGTCTCATAAACACTGGCTTTGTTTGGTTTTTTTCAAAACAAACCAAAAAAATAAAAAGACAGAAGAAAAATAATAATCAGTCTAAACAAGTACACCAGAAAAGGGCCAGTTGTTAGGGAAAGGGCGGGCAGAAGCTAGAGATCGCAGATCTCTGGTTGATTTCCAGTAGCACAGCAAAGATTTTTGACACCCAGTTGTTTTGACAATATCTGCAATAAAATGAGTTGTTCCACCTAAATTAGGCTGCTGAAAGGAAAAGCTCCAACTAAGACCATACTCTTGTGAGAAAGGGCTATGGACTCAGTTCAGTTCCTGTGCTGAAGACAATTTCCTAGGCTCAGAATGTGCTCAGAGGCACCCTGTTCTTGAATTCTAACTGTGTGACTTGTTGCACCTGCCTCTGGTTAATAGCTCTTGGGGATCTAGTAAAACAGGAGAATATGAGATGAGCCTTTCTGGATCAAGCCAAAGGTCCATTTAGTCCTGCATTCTGTTCTCGCAGTGACCAACCAGATAACTATGAGATGCCTACAAGCTGGATGTGAGAGCACAATAGCACTCCCCCCCCACACACACACACACTTTGATTCTCAGCATCTGGTATTCAGAGACACACTGCATCCGACACGGGCTCCAATAAGCCTGTATTCTGCTTACCACTGCTTTAAAATTCTGGATAGTGTTGTTCACACATTGCACTGAACACAGGTGCAGGCGATCTCTACAAGCGCACAAGTCTTAGTGTGAAAGTGTTGCACTTGTTCATTCGTACAGCTCAACTATTGTGTGCACAAGCACGCAGACTATATATTCACTAAATATTAACCTGTTTTACAGTACATGTGGGACGCGGGTGTTTCCGTGCGCTGCTCTGGTTCACCAGAAGTGGCTTAGTCATGCTGGCCAGAAGCTGTCTGCGGACAAACGCTGGCTCCCTCGGCCTATAGAGCGAGATGAGCGCAGCAACCCCAGACAGTGGCGTGGCGTGGGTTGTCAGCACCCGGGGCAAGGCAAGTAATTTGCACCCCCTAGCCCGTGGATTTGTGCCCCCTAACCCGTGGATTTGCGCCCCCTAACCCTAACCCCCAGATGTTGCGCCCGGTGCGGCCAGCCCCCCCTGCACCCCCCACGCTACGCCACTGACCCCCGAGTCATCCACAACTGGACCTAATGGTCAGGGGTATCTTTACCTATTACAGTACAAATGTATAGCTCAACTATTTGTGGACAAAGTTTGTATGAATGTAATGTGTGAATGTTACTGTTGTCTCTCACGTGCAGATTTAATTAAATCAATATACCAACAGCACAACCCTAACCCCCTCTACTCAGAAATGAGTCCACCTGAATTCAGTGGGGCTTACTCCCAGGTAACTTGGGGTAGAATCACAGTCTTAAACTCAGCTGTGATTTCTCTAAGCAGGTGACAGCCATAATTTGAATTGAGCCCAGCCCCAACATATCCTCGTGTACAAGCACAGTTTTCAGAGAAGCAGCCATGTTAGTCTGTTGCGGCAAAAGCAACACCGAGTCTCGTGGCACCTCAAAGGATATGGGTGGCATTCAACTCGTCTGCTGATGGAAGGCAACCTTCCATGGAAATAGGATGGAGACCAAGCCCAAGGGAAACCCTACCTAGAGTGCACTGTGGTAATCCAGCCTCAAGGTTACAAATGCATGGACTACAGTGATCAGACTTCTTGGGCTGCTCTGCAGCAAAGGCACTCAGAAAAACACCCTGACCAATCCTTACACTAGATGTCACTTTGCATCATCCCATTTTACTCTGGATGAACTAGAAGAGGGACATATGCAACTCCTCTCCAAGCACAAGTGTGTATCTAAAGCTGTTTTGTGTGCTGTAGGGCCACTCTAATTATGAATGTGTCGAGGATTAAGCATGGGGCATTATAAACTACGGCACTTGCTTTCTCGCATCTGGGATAGCTCAGTCGGTAGAGCATAAGACTCTTAATCTCAGGGTAATGGGGTTGAGCCCCATGTTGGGTCAAAGATTCCTGCACTGCTGGGTGTTGAACCAGATTGCCCTTGTGTTCCCTTTCCAACTTATACAATTCTGTGTAGCGCTGTGGGTTAAACACAGAGCCTAGGACTTGCCAATCAGATGGTCGGCGGTTCGAATCACCGCGACGGGGTGAGCTCCCGTTGCTTGGTCCCTGCTCCTGCCAACCTAGCAGTTCGAAAGCACATCAAAGTGCAAGTAGATAAACAGTTACCACTCCAGCAGGAAGGTAAACGGCGTTTCCGTGCGCTGCTCTGGTTCACCAGAAGCAACTTAGTCCTGCTGGCCACATGACCTGGAAGCTGTATGCTGGCTCCCTCGGCCAATAAAGCGAGATGAGCGCCGCAACCCCAGAGTCGGTCACGACCGGACCTAATGTTCAGGGGTCCCTTTACCTTTACCTTACCAAACCGGTAGAGCAGCAGAAGAAACCCAGCCAAATATGGGGAACCCCTGTTAAGCAAGAGGCACTTGACATAAGTCAATAACTTTCTTCAGCTTATTGATACAGTAGAACAAAACAAAAGTAACCAGAAGAAATGCTCTAACAAGACTTTTTTTGGGGGGGAGGGGGTACAATTTAATTTTGAATGCATCCAAAAGCAGGCCTTGGAAACCCTTTTTCTGCCAATAATCTGTTCCCCCCACACACACACACACACACACTCAACCTGTGCCTTGCTCCACTTACTGAAGGGCTTCTTGCACTCTGTTCCTTGCTGAGTCCAATACTCAAAACAGCCAGCCTTGTCCTCGAGAGGAGGGCAGGCTTCGCCACCATTTCTCGGCTCCCGGATGATGCGCCTCCTCCTCACACGGTACGCTGCCTTGCAAGTCTCCGAACAGCTGCTCCATTCGCTCCACTCAGAGACCATGCAGGAGACCACTGAGGAAAGGAGGAGGAAGAGGACAAAACTCACAATTATTATCTATTCCATGCATTTCCAGGCTGGCATTCTTCTCAAATAAGCAAGTCTGATCCATACCTGCCAAGCAGGAGTGCCAGCATTTAGGTGTCCCAACTTAGCCCACATTCACAATAGGCGTTTGAAGCAATCATGATAACACTTTAAACTGCCAAGTTTTCTACTTACAGGGTCATCTGTCTGTTTACATAGGGAATTACTTTTTTTTTATAAAAAAAAAAAGTGGTTTCCCAACAGCAGGATGAAGTGAGGCAGCTCATTTTACCAGCTCAGCATTCTTCCACTTCATTCCACTGCTCTTGGGAGAGCCAGCCAGCCTGAGCTTCGTAACCATGCAGGAATATAAAACGATTCCCTATTCCACGCAATTACTCTGGACGTGTAATGCAAAGCACAGTTTTCAATCCAAGTATATGTGTGGATTCAGACATCTTCCAGCCCTCTCAGTTGCCAAAGCAAAGATGACTACGGTGAAAAGAACAGCTCTCCAATTTCTGGCTTTTGCCACAAACACCCCACCTGAGTGTCAGCAAGTCACGTCACCTATCTGCAAACTACCACAGTACATGCAGAAGGCCAAGAGTGACACTTGCAAAGGACAATATTGTGCCATTTCTTCAAAAAGCCACAAGATGGCACCAGTTGAGAATACAGTGGTACCTCGGGTTAAGTACTTAATTCGTTCCGGAGTTCTGTTCTTAACCTGAAACTGTTCTTAACCTGAAGCACCACTTTAGCTAATGGGGCCTCCTGCTGCTGCCATGCCACTGCCACGATTTCTGTTCTCATCCCGAAGCAAAGTTCTTAACCTGAAGCACTATTTCTGGGTTAGCGGAGTCTGTAACCTGAAGCCTGTGTAACCTGATGTACCACTGTATGGATTGATGAGGCATATAAGAAAGGGACTTATGCTTCAGTAGCTCTAATAAAGGCTAATCAAGCAACCTGCATTTTGTGGAGAGGGATAATTCTGTTTTGCTTGAATTTTCTTTTACATATGTTCCCTTTTTAAAAAGGACCCCATGTTTTCAATTGCCTAATAGAAAATAGCAATGTTTGTCTCCTGGAAAGTTTTACTAAGAGTTATGGGAAGTATAGATTATTATAGGGATGAGATGGGTTGCATGTGGGGGTGGTGGGAGTGCACAAGCAGAATTCTGCATTAAGTGAAATATCCAATATGCTGAAAACCTCAGCTTTTGAAAAGTCAAGATTTAGGAAATTCCTATTTGCCAATATTTGGGTTCTGTTGTACTAGGGAACAGGAAGAAGATGTTAATATGCTCAGTGTGTGAGATATATATATATATTTAAGTAGTATTAAGAGAACCACTGCAGTTACTCCAGGCCATTACAAATGCCTTGAGTTGTACCATATGCTCCAAACTCTACGAATAATTGTGCACACGGGGCTTCAGTGTTAGCTCTTTTTGATGCCTTGCAACAGCAGGATAAAACAGCACAATTTGCATAGCTTATGTTTTTGCACAGAATGTTATTGATCTTTTTAATAAAGAAAAAGTTCTGAATGCAATACACATGTCAACAACACTCAAATGTCCTCCAAGAACATTGAGATTCATTGGTATCTGATTTCCAACACAAGAAAGCTTAAGCCACTATCGCTTCCCCCAAGTTGCAATCCTAACTTTAAAAGGAAACACTTTTATTCAGGTGTTAGCCCCCCGCTGAACTCCAGAGTACTTATCTCCAAGTAAAACATGTTTAAGACCACATGGAACAGCTGCCTTGGGAGTAAATCCTGTGCAAATCAGTGGGATTTAGTTTTTAAATAACATAGGTAGGAGTAGATTGTCAATACTGTAATTTTCCACCTGAGCTCAGTAACTTCCAGCTCCCTCTAGTACTCTTAAATTCAGGGATGAAGAACCTCAAGCCCTGCAGAGATTTTTGAACTTCCAACAGCCCTAGCCCTAACAAGATGAGACCTTCTGCATTTGGAAGGTCACAGGTTTCTCATCCGGACAATAAGCCAAAAAGTATTCACACAAGCGCTGTAGTCCATTTGAATTGGCTACACCAAGTCATTTTTCCACCCTTGAGTTTCAGTCGCAATTCCCCTTCTGGGTGGGATCTGGCACTCTCCAAAAAAGGCACTGCTCTTTCTAAGCATGTCATAGAATTGTAGCGTTGGAAGGGTTCCCCAGGGGTCATCTAGTCCAGCCCCCTTGCAGGTGCTGAATTTGACTTATCACTGGAAGCGGGAGTCTGTGGCCTTCCAGCTCCCATTAGCCCCAGCCAGTGGCTAGCGTGGGGGGTGCAGGGGGGGCCGGCCGCACCGGGCGCAACATATGGGGGGCGCAAATCCACGGGTTAGGGGGCGCAAATCCATGGGTTAGGGGGTGCAAATTACTTGCCTTGCCCCGGGTGCTGACAACCCACGCTACGCCACTGGCCCCAGCCACCAAACCCCATGGTGAGAGATGAGGGGAATCCAAGAAAAGAAAACACCCACAGGTCCCCCATGCCTAATCCTACCTGAGCTGGACCATCCATCCTCAGGTGTAGGATCCCCCTCCCCTACTCCTCCTGCTCCTTACCCACCTGGGCACACCTGCCGGTAGTCCTGGCAGCAGTCCAAGGTGTAAGGGCACGCCTGGTCGCAGTAGCAGGGCCCGTGGGACCCGTCCGCCCTCCAGCCGGTGCTCACGCACGCCATGCTCCGGCCCGCGCAGCAGCGCCCCAGCGCCGCGCAGCCGCCCTCCGCCTCCGGCGCGGCCAGGAGCAGCAGCAGCCCCGCGCGCAGCGTCCAGCAGGGGCGCGCCCGCATGATCCTGCCCGAAAGGGCGCCGCCGACTGACCTGCGCAGCGCCGAGCACCAGCTACTCTCGGCCGAAAACTAGGCGCTCGATCCGGGACTGAGACCGGAGTGGATCCGGTGAATTCAATAATGGGAATTAATAGGAGGAAGGTGGGCGGGGGCAAGTCCACGCGGACTGCCTAGACGTTGGGTGCGGCGGGGGATGCTGCGCAAAGTGCTCCGGTGCGCAAGTTGGGCAGCGCTTGCCTGGAGAAGAGCTGTTGCCGCCGCCCAGCTGAACATCCGCCCTGCGCGTGAAAGTTTCCGAAAGCGGATCTGGAAAGGGAGCAGCCCAGGGCGACCTTTAGCCAGCGCGCCAACCTGCGCTCGCCCCACCCCAAGGCGGCGGGCGCTCCGCTCCCTGTCCGCGCTGACCTTCCCCCCTTCGGCGGGGATTAGAAGGCGCTCAGGCGGCCTTTAAAGGAGCAGGACGCTCCGGGGAGCTGGCGACGCTTAGTGCGGAGCGGAGCGGCGGCCCGCGCGATGACACACACACCCTCGCTTGTTCAGCAGCGGGGCCAACTTGAATAAAATATTGGGGGGGGGGGGTAGGTAAGCCCCGCCCTGCATAATCGATCACAAGACGCTGAGCAGGCCATAGCTGTCAACGTTTTCCTTTTTTAAGGAAAATTCCCTTATTCAGAATAGGATTCCTCACAAGAAAAGGGAAAAGTTGACAGCTATGGCGCACGCACACCATTTCGATGGCAATGCCCATCAACTAGGGGGAGGACTGGCCCCCTCAAATATTTTATTGGCTCCTGTTCTCAGAAGCAAGCGAGCCCCCCCCCCTTACAGTATGGGAGAAACTGCTTACTCGCCCTGCCTGGGCTACAGGATCTGGGTTGCTTTCAGTCAATGGGCATTTGGTGGTGTAGTTCACGGGTTAAAATTAATGAGCTGTGAGCTGGAATTCCTTTCTTTTCTTTTTTTTCTTTTTTTTGGTCCAAATTTCATTCCTCCATGAATAGCCATAGGTGAACCAGCATTATTACTATTTGCCAGCTACGATGCGTGTGGGAATGCTGCTGCTTGCCTACCTTACAAGATCGTTGTGTGTATTTCTGGGATCGTTTGTCTGAAGTGTTTTGAGCACTTTAGGGAAAGCGTTGCATAGCTGCTGAGGCTGCAATATCTGCGGTACATGCAGATGGAAGTAACTGTCCTAGTGTCCTGAGAAAACACACACAGGACTGGGCTGCATATATTACTGTATCTCTTCCCTTCCTTCTGCATAGTTTTTATGTCCACACCAGGCTCATGGAAACTAGTTGAACCAGAACAAATGTCAGCCGGGTTTTCTGCGGATTGACATTCGCCCTGATTCAGCAGTAAACAGCAGGGGTTTTTTCCGGGGACAGCGGTGGGACAAAAGAAAATCCTCTTAGTCGTGTACCTAGAAATCATGTGACAAACAGAAGTGTGGATGAGTCCTAAAACTTGCAAATGTTGGTAAAGCAGAGGCAGTAGCAGTATTTAATTTTTATTTACTTAATTTGATGGTGCCTCACAGGTCCTAACCAAGACCAGGGCTGTGCACACAGACCAGTGCATGTAAATAAATAGGTACTGCTGCGGCAGGAAGGTAAACAGCGTTTCCATGTGCTCTGGTTTCTGTTACAGTGTTCCGTTGCGCCAGAAGCAGTTCAGTCATGCTGGCCACATGACCTGGAAAGCTGTCTGTGGGCAAACGCCGGCTCCCTCAGCCTGAAAAGTGAGATGAGCGCCGCAACCTCATAGTCACCTTTGACTGGACTTAACCATCCAGGGGTCCTTTCCTATTTACCTTTTACCTATACATGATGTTAGCCACAATTCATCTCATCTCCTATTGTTTATTTCATGCAAGAGCTATATCATGTGGTTTATGTGCTTTTCCCCAAATGGAGAAAAAGAGCGACTTAGCTGCCTTTTAAGCTGGCATTGTGTTCACTGCCTATGTTAGACATCTCAGTCTTCCAGGGAACACAGTGCCAGCTCTGTTTGCCAAGAGGGAATAAGAACAAGCATACAGCAGTGGCCTTGACTCAAAGAAACCGTGCCTGTTTGCTGAGACCACACCAAGCACACACGGGGTACATTATCTGCTCCTTCGGCATACAATCTTCACTGCCAGCCGCTTGGGAGTTTCCTTTTCTGCCTTAATTAAGCAAGCTGTACAGCGGTGGAACTGCCAGTGACCCAGTTCCCAGAGGCTCTCCCTCTGTCCTCTTTTGTTAAACGGGTGGGCAGGAAGATCCTGGCAGCTGGGGATTGATGGACACAAAGGAGCACTTATTCTCACTTTCCACTGCTGGCTGGAATCTGGGGTTGTTAATTGTCCCTGCTGGCCAGCAACATCAGGCTTTGTCTCTCTGCACTACAGGCCAAGACCTCCTGCTCACAGAAGTAGGAGCATCCTTATTATATAACACATTTAGAACTGGGCAACGTTTGCCACTGCCAGCGGGCACGCTGGAAACATCACCAGGAAAAACAAACAAACAAACCCTGCAATCAATCTTCATATTTAATCGCATGCAATAAAAACTTCAATAACAATAATGTTTCATACATCTCTTTGCCTTCTCTTTTCTGACTAACTTTCCTAGAATGGGCAGGGAAGCTATCACCAACAAGCTAAGTTTCTGGGGAAGCTAATAGTCTGAGTTTTGGGGAAGCAGCAAGAAAACCTTCACCCCAGAGACAGAATAAAGGAGTATCACAGCTTTCCCCTGATCTAAGGGAGCTGTTGCTGTCTTTGTGACATCATCAACCATTACACCAATCCCCATTCTCTAAAACCTATGTTTGAAATTAACATCTTGGGCTCTTATGCACACTTATGTCAGATGTTAACCCCCCTGTGTCCAGTTGGAGCTGACTCCTGAGTTTAGGATTGCAGCCTCAATAAATGTGTCTGAGTTTGTTCATATGCACGCCATTCACATCACACTGTCTTTTTCTCTCTTTTCCTCTCCTACATCTCTGTTATCCCTACTGTTTTTAAAACGTGCACACCATAAGTCAGGATCCTACTGGTAACTTTTTTTTGCTTATGTTATGCTGTAGAATAGAGCATCGTGTACCTCGATGGCAAAATGAATGAATGTTTTGAACATCAAACTTTGTTCCATTTACATTCATGCCATGCAACACACCCAACACACATGTAAAGCACATTATCCCCCCCCAAAGAATCCTGGGAAGTGTAGTTTCCCCTGCACAGAGCTACAATTCCCAGCACCATTACGTGCTACAGTTCCCAGACTCTGGGAGATGCCATGTGCTTTAAATTTGTGTTGGGAGTGCTTTAAATCTGTGGTGTAAATCTGCCTGCAAAACATTTCTCTTCTTATCCAGCAACTTTTGATTCTGCTTATAGCACCTGCCCTTCAGAGCTGGTTGACATATTCTTTGGATGCAGAGAGAGAGAAATAACCTCAGTTATTATTGGGGGGGGGGGGGGACAATGACAAAGTCCGGAGAACAAGCACTCAGTTTTATGGCTGCGCAAAGTAAGGGAAATAGGAGCCAAAGGAGATGAAACAGGCCTGCCTTGTACTCCATTCAACATCCTTTTCACTCAGCTAATTATGTGTTCACTTCACTGACCCAACAGAAAGGCAGATTACCGAAGGAGCTCCCTCTGGCTAACTGCATATTGCCATGCTCTTTCTCTCAAATTCCCTGAAGGCTTCGTCCTTTTTCCTTGAGGGAGAAGAGGGGGAAATCCCCCGAGATGCAGAAATAAAAATTGGTGGTTGTGCTCATCTATTAACATAAAAGTTCAGGTTCATGCCTCTCTGGGACAAATTTTGAAGGACCTCTGTGGTTTCCCCCATCCCTACCCATAACACACTGCCCAGGCATGTCTCCCAGGGAGGTCACTTTGGTGCTGCTAATGCATCAGTTTGACTTCACCCCTGAAGGCACACTCTATTGTCTCTTGAGAGGGATGCCAACATCAACCACCCAACCCCAAAGGAGGAAATGCCTCTCTCACACACACATTTGCATGAGCTAATATATGCACATAGATGCACATTTAGAAATAATTGCCACAATTCAAATAGAAATACAGCTCCTCTCACCATAGCCAGAAGCTTGAAAGAGCTACACTGGCTCCCAGTACATTTCTGAGCACAATTCAAAGTGTTGGTGCTGACCTTTAAAGCCCTAAATGGCCTTGGCCCAGGATACCTGAAGGAGCGTCTCCACCCCCATCGTTCAGCCCGGACACTGAGGTCCAGCACCGAGGGCCTTCTGGCGGTTCCCTCCCTGCGAGAAGCCAAGTTACAGGGAACCAGGCAGAGGGCCTTCTTGGTAGTGGCACTCGCCCTGTGGAACGCCCTCCCACCAGATGTCAAAGAGAAAAACAACTACCAGACTTTTAGAAGACATCTGAAGGCAGCCCTGTTTTGGGAAGTTTTTAATGACTGATGTTTCAATGTATTTTTAACCTTATTATTTGTAGCAAGGTGACTTGTTTGCCTGCTGAGTTGCTAACTATGGATGGACTCTGCCCTCCTTTCTGATGCTGGGAAAGAGCCTTGCATGAGAAAGGTCCCAGGTTCAAGTCTCCAGTAAACTTTGGAGAGACTCCTGGTCAGAAACCTTGAAGAAGCTACTGCAAACCAACTGTAGACAATGCTGAGCTAGATGGGCCAATAGCCTGACTCACTATAAGGCAGCTTCCTATGTTCTTGATTTTCAACCTCAGCCCTGGAGCAACAGGCCTTCAAACAGAGGAGTGTCTTCTGCAAATTGGATGTTAAATAACTGAGGAGCTCAAGAAGCCAAATGTCTGCTGGAGAAAGGGAGATCTTTACAGGGTGGTAGCCAGGCACCAAAGAGTGAATGAGGTGAGGCAAGGGTGGGACAATACTGTATTGGACTGCCAGAGGGTCCAACCCGGCCCATTTTACCAAAACCACGCCCTCCTGCCAATCAACTGAAGTCATTGCAATGAGCAGGTGATATCGACTGATGGACAGGGTTCCATTCTCTCTTGGTTGTGTCCACCAGTTCCCTGCTAAAAACTGACACACAAAGGCAAAGCAGCCAGATTTAAACCCCTGCTCATCAACCGAGTTCAATCCTGCTTGGTGCAGTTTCGCTGGTTACTATCTTCTGCCACTCGTGTAGCTCAATTTTAACAGGTGGGTGGGGAGAAAGATCTGGCCTGGAAGGCCAAATTGGTTCACTGCCACCCCCAAGGCAATAATTTCCAAAGCTTAGGTGTGGCTACAGAAAAGACTGCTCCTACATCACCAACAAAACACAACACATGTGGGGCTCCCTGGACTAACTCCTATCCCTTGCCAAACTAGAGACAATGAAGAAGAGACTAAAACGTCCATCATCCCTGACCATTGGCCCTGCTGGCTGGGCTGATGGGAGTTGCAACCCAACATCTGGAGGGCCACAGGTCCCCCCTCCCCAGTTCTGCTTTTGGAGATGTTGACCCACCCACCATTCCTACCTCAATATGGTCCCCTGAGGAAACAAACTGCCAACTAGGGCAACTGAGCAAGGACTAGCCTATCATCAGTTCTTGCCAAGGGGCTGGGGAAGCTGTAGGGGTCAAGGCAGCTGGTCGCCACTGTCATCTTTACAGAACTATTTTAAGAACAAGGATACAGTATCCTCAAGTTTGTACAGCTGGGCTGACACATTGACAGTTTCATTCTTAGGATCGAAAGCCACAAGTTGCTGCAACAAGATGCAGCATTCGTGTAACTGTATAGGGTAAATCAAGCACAATCTCCCATCAGGATTCCATACTGTTACACGCCTTGCAAAACATCTTTGACCTTTTCAAGAGCCACACATTGTGGGCTCATTAACTCAGGGCTGACTTCATTAGTTGCAAACACAGCAGCAATGTCAGTATCGTTAAGTTTTGTCCATGTATTTCTTTAGTTTTGCTCTCTCATTTGCTCTTGGATTTGATCTGATTTTTTTTTTTTTGTATGTGCTATTGTCATTTTAACCTGTTTCTATATTTATAATTTGTGTGTGTGATTGTTTTAACAGTATATGTTATTATATTGTAAATGGGAAGCTTCTTATATATGAAATTAATAAATTATTGCACTCTAGGGACTCGGCAGGTTGTGGCTGGTCTTGGGTGAAAAGGGTGGGAGAAAATTACTGGCTTCCTCTGGAATCAATGGAGGGCGAGAATTTCCCATTGGAAACTGGAGCAAGTCCAAATTGGCCGATCTATTTTTAGGCGAAAAGAAAAACACACAAAATGCACTTGGAAGATGCATTGTCAACTCTCTCGTTTTATTCCCCAGCGATGAAAGCAAAGGATCCCCCTTCTGATTTAGAGGTAGATACAGCTCTTAAAGCCTCTAAGGTTTTGGTTTGGTGCTTTGGGAAATATTTTCCAGTGCAAGAAAATGCTTTTGAAAAAGCCAGCAACAACATTATAAAAATAGCTCCCATACCATAGGACAGACGTAGGGGTTGGATTCAGATGCAACACTAAACTATGGGAGTCTGCAACTCCCCATCAGCACTGACCTTTGGCCATGTTCTCTAATCCCCGAGCCGCCACTGATTAAATGTTCAAGCAAATACATTTAAACCCACACCATTGTGCTTGCATTTTATACTGACTCCTTTTGCAGTTAATGCCCCATTGTCACAATATTGTTAGCTACAGTTCAGGTAAATAAAACTGTTGTATTTTTCAGAACGTAAGAGGAGCCTGCTGGATGAGGCCAATGGCCTTGTCTAGTCCAGAATCCTGTTCTCACAGTGGCCAACCAGATGCCTGTAGGAAACCCGCAGGTAGGAGTCATGCACAAGCGCATTCTTGCCTCCTGTGGCTTCCAGCAACAGGTATTCATAAGCATGATGGCATCCATCATCATGGCTAGTAGCCCTCTCCTCCATGAATTTGTCTAATCCTCTTTTAAAGTCTCTTCTAGGCTGGTGGCCATCGCTGCCTCCTGGGGCAACGAGTTCCATAGTTTAACCATGTTCTGCATGAAGAAGTCCTTTATCCTCTTTCCTGAATCTTCCAACATTCACCTGTCCACAAGTTCTAGAGATATCAGAGGGAGAGAAAAAAATTATCCACACCACACAGGTTTCTTTGATAACGATAGCCATATTCACTCAGTACTGTCTGGTAGATGAGAACCTTAAAAGAAAAACAGAGGGAAAATGTCAGTGACAAATGGGATCACTAGACTTTAAATAATTGCGCTCCAAAAGAACGGGGGACTTTTAAATAACATGTTAAATGAGCAAGAGTAATGGGCATTGCAGCCCCTCTGAATGGCAGTCATTCCTCCTTGTTATCTCTGCAGATAATTGGGAAGAGAGGGAAATCCCTTCGCCAATTCTCAGGTTGCGTTGGCCAAGTGAAAAGAAAGCCAGAGGTGACATTAGGGAGGAATATAAGAAGCTGCCTTATACAGGAAACCCCAATTTGCGTGTGGGTTGTGTTCCTGGCCCCCCTGTGTGTGTCAGCAGAGCAGGCACAAGCCCGCCCTGCCTCATTATGTTCCACCCCCGTTCTGCCCTCTTTCGGGTCCAAAACGACCCGCACTTTGGTAGTCATGCATCAATTGAATGCTCTCAAAATGGTTGCAGCCTGGGCTACTGCTCCATCTAGCTCAATATTATCTGAGCTGACTCACAGCAGCCCAGCTCTCCAGGGATTAAAAGACAGAAGTCTTCTCAGCTCTACTTGAAGATGCCAAGGGACTTCTGGAGCCCTTCACAGAACATAGCCCACTGGCTCAAAACAATTGACATTTCAAGGTGAAACTGATCCTCAGCCAAACTCTACTGGCAGACATGTAATTGGCTTGTGCTGAACTTTGTTAGATTGTGGCTAGAGAGTTCAGAAATTTGGGGCTTGTAATGACCATACAGTGGGACAGGGAGATGGGAACAAACATCCAGTGGTAGACTAGGAAAACGTTGAAGTGCAGGAATTCACAGGGGACTCAGCTAGAATGGTAAAGACAAAGTGTTTTATATGTGTTGTATATGCAACACTACAACACCAGATGGTGCTGTGGGGTCCCATCTTTCCCTACCAGATTTCCCTGTATAAGTTTACAACACGTTTAATTGAAGCACTTCTTTGATGTGTCTAGATCCAGCCTGAGACAATAGCCATTGTCTCCAAGGAGATTCCAAAAATTCAGACAATTGTGTTGATCCATGATTGCACACACAAAAACCACACATCCAAAGGAGGAGCACTACATACAATAATACACATGCACCTATCCAATCCTGACATCTTCAGTGTTGTCAACCCTCAGCGTTGTCAACCCATCAGCTGACATCACAAGTGGCATCAATTACAGATCTTGCAAGGAAAACATTCCTTTTTTGCTTCTTGCACAGCACCAAGTGCTGGACAGGAAACTATCAGAATATGCCCAAGGTTGATTCCTTCCCCCCAGCACAGAGCTTGTGTTGCTCCTTCTTGCTTCCACCGCCACAACTCAAGGAAGATGCATGTTCAGGTGGGGTTTGGGAAAACAGCAGCAACGGAAGCAGGCATGACATTTTTTGAAGCCCAACAAGTGCAGGAAATCCCTCCCAATTAGGAGCACTTTGGTAACTTTTGTTTTTGTTACAGCTCTCCCAAAGCCTTTTTAACTAAGCTCTTCATCAGCCTTCCTATGCTGGGAAATTTGAGCGCCAGTGATTATTGTAACGAAACAAAGCCTGGGAGTTTGCTCCCCTGGAGATTTCCTCCCCTGCTCGCTTTGGGCTCCAAGAATAACTGTGTTTCAAGCGAGATGACAAGAAGATTATATGGGGGCTGCAGAGAGGCCAGGTTCAGCCATTGTCCCAGGGAAAACCCCTTCCCTTACGTGGTCTTTTCTTGACTGTTGACGTTATTGCCGTCCCAGTTTCTTCTTCTTCTCTTTATGCAGAAACGAAACCCAGGTTCTGCTCTGCATTTAATATTGACATCAATACTCGGTTAAAAGGGCAGGAAGCCCTATAATTAACCATCCTGCGGAGTCCCATATCACTGTGACTTAAGGGTGGAGAGCCTCAGGCCTGGGTGAAATGCAGCCCTTTAGGGGCTTCTGTCCGACCCTCGGGGCTTTCCCCCAGCCCCGGCCCTTATTGGCCCCACTTTGCCCCATTCTCAGGTGTTTTTTGCCTGGAATGTGTCCTTGAACTCTGAGGCCACATGCACACCCATCCCCAAAGAATCCTAGGAACTAGTTTGTAAAGGGTACTTGGAACGGAAGGTCTGGGAACGGGTAAACGATGGTTCTCAGGATTCTTCAGGGGCAGGGTAAATGTCCAACACAGTCCAAAAATGCCTTTTGCTTGCCCAGATAGAAGATAGGTGTGGAACTGTGCATAGAAACCAGCCTATTATACACACAGTTAAAATTTACATTCATTGTTCCACCCACTTTTTGCCTCTGGCCCCACCCAGCTCTGGCAAGCGGCCCCCAAATGCTTGCTCAGAAGGGAACACGGCCCTCAGGCTACAAAAGGGTTTCCACACCCCTGATCCATATATTGTTAGACTCCAACTCCAAGCAGCCTCTGCCAGCATGGTCCCCAGCCAAAGACAGCTGGAGATGTGGTTCAACGTATGGAGGTGTGCAGGTTCTCTATCCCTGCCATAAATAATATGAGCCAATTTATTCTTGACACCAAACTTGGCAGGTCCTCAGCCAGAGACAAGAAGGTTGTCCCCATGCTGTTCCGTCTCCAAGACTGTTGTCTCTGACTCACTGGGGTGCTTTCGTCTCTGGCAAGGGAGGACCATGAATCACCTTCCCCATCAGTCTCCCCCCAGCCTCCCGTGTCCATTTCTTGACTTCTCAGCCTTGCTTGCGAGTAGCAGGCCTTTATACATGAGTAGGTTCATGGGAAGTGACTGATAGGAGGCTCTAGCTTCCAGCTGTCACCATCATATGACGCTTCTCTTGCATCAACTCTTTCCTTTCAAAATAAAATAATTCCTTCCAGTAGCACCTTAGAGACCAGTTTGTTATTGGTATGAGCTTGTGTGTGCATGCACACTTCTTCAGATACACTTCTTCAGATCATACCAATAACAAACTTAGTTGGTCTCTAAGGTGCTACTAGGGACGCGGGTGGCGCTGTGGGTTAAACCACAGAGCCTAGGACTTGCCGATCAGAAGGTCAGTGGTTCAAATCCCCGCGACGGGGTGAGCTCCCGTTGCTCGGTCCCTGCTCCTGCCAACCTAGCAGTTCAAAAGCATGTCAAAGTGCAAGTAGATAAATAGGTACCGCTCCAACGGGAAGGTAAATGTCGTTTCCGTGCACTGCTCTGGTTCGCCAGAAGCGACTTAGTCATGCTGGTCACATGACCCGGAAGCTGTACGCCAGCTCCCTTGGCCAATAAAGCGAGATGAGCGCCGCAACGCCAGAGTCGGCCACGACTGGACCTAATGGTCAGGAATCCCTTTACCTTTACAGTGCTACTGGAAGGAATTCTTTTATTTTGTTGTGACTACGGCAGACCAACATGGCTACCTACCTGTATCTTTCCCTTCAGTCTTCCATTTTCTTCCACGCACCCCAGCATGGACCCAGTTCCTGCTTCTGGGGCTCTGGTAAGGTGGGGCTGCTCCTTGAATGCCTTTAATAAGTACGCTTTCAACACTCTGCTGTTACCAAGATACAGAATGAATGAATATTCAGGTAAGAGCAGGTTTTAATTATTTGTGGGGGAAGTCACTGAGGTCAAATGGTTTTCATTCATTTTTTGTGGAGGGAGAAACACTACACCACCGGAGACTATTGCAAAGTGGGCAAAATTTCTCCTCCACATCATCACCCAAATGTCCCAGGCTCAGTCCTCCAGCATCTTCATATAGTTAGGACCTTGGAGGGCTGCTGCCAGCCAGTGGAGGCAAGACTCAGCTGCATGGGCCAATAGTCTGACTTGACAGCCTACGTCATTGCAAACAATATTTTATCTGTTTGCGCGCGCACCCACACACACGTACATTTAGGCACAAATCACAGGTCTTAAGTTACTAACCAACAGAAAGAACTTTCTGATTGCAAGAACTGTTAGGCAGTGGAACAGTCTCCCACGAGAGGTGGTGGACTCTCCTTCCTTGGAGGTTTTCAACCAGAGGTTGGACAGCCATCTGCCATGGATGCTTTAGTTGAGATTCCTGCATTGCAGGGACTAGATCACCCTTAGGATCCCTTCCAACTCTACAATTCCATGATTCTCCAGTGAGGGTCATTTCATGTACCATTTTCCACCAACAGCAAAGCAAGCTATGATGAAAGAAGCTTGTCGTCCTTCATACGCACACAGCTCATTTTCCAAAAGCTGATTAATTAAATTGACCAATCCTTGGGGGAGGGTGGGGAGGCTCTCGCTGCTTCGGCTTCCTCTTCTCATTTATTCTTTGGCTTCTGCGGGATACAGTAGAGGTTAGGCTACAGCTGTGGTCAACTTTGCATAAGAACATCAGAATTGCCCAGGGAGTATGTGCTTGCTAAGTAGGGCAACGAGGACAAATCTAGACTTGTTTTGAGGAATCAAGTTCAATGCGTGTACATTCTGTGCAGACCAAAGTGAACCATCTGAGCATGACAAGTGATCTGCCATAATCCATGATGGGACCAACTCTCTCAGAGAGGGAGAGTTCAAAACGCAATAGCAAGGAAAGAGCAAAATGCGCAAGGCAATACCTTTTACAGTGATGTACAGGTTTTTTGGGGGGAAGGGGGAATTCCTATGCAAATCAGGGCAATCCCATCATCCACCTTTCCTTCGTACTGCTAGAGCAAGCAGAATGCTTACACTGCCCCACACCAGGTAAGAGAGAGGACCAGCAATGATGGCAGAAGTCTTGGTTTTATCCTCTTTTCCAGAGCTCTTAAAGAATGCCATCTATGGATGGCAAACTGACAACCTAGAACCCTTTTTTTAACAGAATTAAGCTGGGGGTTCAGGTCCATAAAGAAAGGTGGCAGCCAGGAGAAGAGGCGGTGGAAGAGGACTGGAAGAAGTTTAAAGACTATTTGCAGAAACATTGCAAAATTTATGAATGCTAAAATGATGTTGGACTTAAAAATAATACGGCATTAGTGATATAGGTTTAAAAGCTATGTAAAAAATGTAATAGAAAAAGGGTGAAAGACTAAAGTTATGTTATGTCAAAGGTAAATAATATGTTAGAAGGAGTTTAAATATAAGGAAGAAAGTTTGGAGACATAATAGAATGATTTTAATAATTAGAAATGAGTTTAGAAATTTTTTTTGGATTTGCTGTATACGATTGGGTAAAGAGGAACACAAAAAAGGGAGGCGTGAGGAAGTCAAGAAAGGAAGTTTTTGTAAGCATAATTTTAAAAGTTGGAATTTTTATTTCTATTTTTCTTCTATGTGTATTGTTTTTGTCTTTTTTATTTCAGTTTTGTGGTTGTTATGTTTCTTCTTTTCTGTAAAAGCAAATAAATATATTTAAAAAAAAAAAAGAAAGGTGGCAGCCAGGTCTGGGGCACTGGCAATCATCACAAGTTACAGGTGCCCCAGGACTGGGAAGTAGTTCTAGAAAGGCAGATGAGGGGTGCTTGAAAGTGGCATGCAAGCATAACCTCAAATGCATTGCAATTCAATATACTAGGGTTACATACGCTTCAGGTTACAGACTCCACTAACCCAGAAATATTACCTCGGGTTAAGAACTTTGCTTCAGGATGAGAACAGAAATCGTGCAGCGGTGATGCAGCGGCAGCAGGAGGCCCCATTAGCTAAAGTGGTGCTTCAGGTTAAGAAGAGTTCAGGTTGAGAACGGACCTCCAGAATGAATTAAGTTCTTAACCCGAGGTACCACTGTAATGCATTCAAGGCTATGCCTACATTCCAACACAACTGGTGGACGCAAAAGCTGAACAATCCAAAAGCCATGTTGATAAGCACATCAGCACGGAGTAGAATGTTTCAACCGTGCAACACGGGCAGATCAAAGGGCAGGACATCCTGTCCTTGCCTAGAACAGCTGCAAAAATCTAAGAAATCTGACTGATAACGTTGGGTGGGGTGGAACAGAAAGGACCGTCAACAAAATTGATGCATCAGCAGCCCATCCTTCTTCCCAGGAAGGAAATCAACTGGGTCCACAATCCTGTATACACTTATGATGTGGGAGTAAGCGCCGCTGAAATCAATGGGACTTACTTCCAAGTAAAACATGCATAAGATCACAGAGTGTTCAGATGAAAAAGGAAGGATGCACTGAGGGAATAGGTTAAACTGCTCTCTCTCTTAATAGAGTCGTCCTGCTGAGCACTGGGAGATTAAATATAACCCCCAGCATGTGTCTAGAAAGAGTCGAGTCTGGGGAAGGGAATATAAATGTTAAATTATTCCTTGCTTATTGAAAGAAGAAATTCCAATGTCTGGCAGAGCTATATTTTGTACTATCTTCCCCAGTGGAACCAGAAAACAGATCTGTTTGAACATACAAACTATAGTAACGATGAGCTGGGTGGGGATTTAAACCCTGGTCTCCTAGGTACCAGTCCAGCACTAACCACTACACCAGACTGTCTCATAGTTTCATAGATGAAACGCTGCTTGCACAGAACTGCAGCCGTATGTATTTGATTGCACAGTACTGTCATTTATTTCAAAGGGACTTCGTTGTGATGAACATTTATTGGGTTGTGTCAAAGGAACCTTTCCCTAAAATATTTGCAGATGGCATTAACCACTTCGGACAACTCAGAACCTAAAGGTCCTTCAGAGTTCAGGCTAATGGGTAAATTCTTTCTTCCAAGGCTACATGCCAAATAGGGAGTCTCCCCTCCCTCCCACCAGCCCCTTATTAATAAAAAGTAAGAACATTGTTTTTAAACTGTCCATGATCTATTGGTCAGATAACGAATGAATAAATCTTTATTTGCGTCAGCCATCGGCCATAGCAATAAAACAACAATACGATATACAAAGAATAGAAATAAAAAGTCAATTATAATAAATAAATCTTAGGGTTTTGAATCAATAGTCAAATAGTGGATCTTATTCTGATTGCCCCAGCTAAAAACCTTGCAACCTTTTGGTCAGATAATTTATTTATGGCATCCCTTGGTCTAGTGACAAGGAGAAAGCACCAACACAGAACAGAGAGATGACTTGGCATATTGAAATGCACTCCATAATTCACAGAAGGAAGAATGGGCAAGAGGCACTCAGATCAAAGGGAAATCTCAGCAAAAAGTGTGCACACAGTGCCCCCTGCAGACTCATAAGCAAATGCAAGTTTTTGCATTACATCCCTAGCAATTAATATAAGACACTTCATTTGCCCATCTCTGACTTGTGCATTCCTACTGACAAGTTGTCTTTATTAGAAATAAAAGCTTGCAGGAACTGCTGCCAGCGTTTTATAGGCGCAAGGTCCCACAATCTGCTTCCACTGGCAGAACTCAAGCCATTGCATCAATTTCTTGCATGCACACACACACACGCACACATACACACTCACTTAGATAGCCCCAAACAACTTGCAACTTATGAAGAAAGGAAGCTGACCTGCCATCGTTGCAGCCAACCTACCAGGCATAAAAGGATACCCAACTCCATCCAACTTCTGCTCTCTCAAGGAGACAAGCCCAGGAGGTCTCACTACACATGGTTTATGGGCTACACTGCAATTGGTGGATCTCAAGTTAATGATAATAATAACAATATTTATACCCCGCCCATCTGGCAGTGTTTCCCCAGCCACTCTGGGCAGCTCCCAACAGAACACTAAAAACAGAATAAAACTTCAAACATTAAAAACTTCCCTAAACAGGGCTTCCTGTTTCTAAAAGTCCGATAGTTGTTTATTTCCTTGTCATCTGATGGGAGTTCTACAGGGCGGGAGCCACTACTGGCCCTCTGCCTGGTTCCCTGTAACCTCGCAGTGAGGGAACCACCAGAGGTTGTACAGATGCTACAGTTGCCAGCTTTTATATTGCCCCAACGTCACTGGGCCTTTAATAGGTGCTTCATCTGCAGGCATGCATAAGTAAAAATAAATATACTGATGCCATTCAATTTCAGCTGCCAAATTTCTTGGGGTCAAACTTCTATAAAACAGAGCAGGCTGCGATGCTATTTTTCTGGTTAGTTGGCAACCCTGGGGAATATGTGAATTGCTACACCCATCTTCCCATGTATCCGAGTTCTCTCACTCCTGCAGTGCCACAAATAACAAGTTGCACCTGCCCATTCGCCTTCAAATAATTACAGCTGCCCTATGCACCATTAGTTTGACTGGAGAGGCTCATACTGCTGCAAATGGTAAATATTACCGTACCTTGTTTAATTGGGAGACTTCAGTTATTTCTACTGCAGTTGCTAAGGAGGGAAAAAAATAATCAATCTACGTAATTGGAAAGAGCTTTAGTGAGCCTCTTTTTTTTTTTACACCTTATCTAACACACAGGGCCAAGGGCAAACATGTTCTGTACCCGCCTCCCCCCTTCCATTGAGATCTGAATATTGCAGCAGCCCCTCAGAATGCAATTACCCTAAATAATAACCATGCAAGGCTTATTCATTATGCACTGTCTAGCGGGCACAGAATTAACAAGGCTGCGTTTTAAAGGCCATCAGAAGTTTGCATTCCATCAATATTTCTTCCACTTTTCAGCTGTGTGCTTACACTTTGCAACCACCTGCCAACGAAGAGGGTAACAGATGCAGCAACATTTTTAAGTCAAATTTGTGGACAGCCGAAGTAACAATCTTCTGTCCTTCACAAGGCGATCACAATCTAGGTCAGGGGTGAAGGAACCTTTTTCAATCCAAGGGCTGTATTTTCTTCTGGGAATTTTTTTTTTTGGGGGGGGGAGAGGGAACATATCAATAAAGGTAAAGGGACCCCTGACCATTAGGTCCAGTTGTGACCAACTCTGGGGTTACAGTGTTCATCTCGCTTTATTGGCTAAGGGAACCGGTGTACAGCTTCTGGGTCATGTGGTCAGCATGACTAAGCCGCTTCTGTCAAAGCAGAGCAGTGCACGGAAACACCATTTACCTTCCCGCTGGAGCAGTACCTATTTATCTACTTGAACTTTGATGTGCTTTCGAATTGCTAGGTTGGCAGGAGGAGGGACCGAGCAACGGGAGCTCACCCCGCCGTGGGGATTTGAACTGCTGACCTTCTGATCGGCAAGTCCTAGGCTGTGGTTTAACCCACAGCGCCACCCGCGTCCCTATCAAAGGCAAAAGTGGGCACTGCAATGAATGTGAATTTTACCTTTGTACAATTGGCTAGTCTCTTCTCTCCCTGTAGTTTTATTGATTTTGTGGCAAAATAGCATTGATCAGTTCCAACAAAACCTGTGATGTGTTGCACGCTTCTATCAATCACACATAAAAAGAAAAATCGAGTGGGGACATTGACAAATAACTAAATACATAATCAAGGCTTCAACTATACATGAAAGTCTCTCTATAAGCAAGCTTGAGTGGCTGGAGGTCTTAAATCACCACTGCTATTTACAGACTGGATAAATGCCAGATCCCAAACTTTCCCTTGCCATCCTATCAGAGGTGATCCTTTGGAGACTTTCCAATTGGAGGCATTCTCTAACTGGGTACACAGCAATCAGATCCTTATGTAGGAGAATCA
The DNA here is from genome assembly GCF_951804945.1 of Podarcis cretensis. Lineage (NCBI taxonomy): Eukaryota > Metazoa > Chordata > Lepidosauria > Squamata > Lacertidae > Podarcis > Podarcis cretensis. The sequence continues at coordinate 21,077,381 of NC_137175.1, forward strand.
AGATCAGCATCTATTGACAGACGGCCCAGAGCCAATTAGAGACAAAATGCTTTTGCGAAGTCCTGGAGAAACCTGGCACCCAAATGTCATAAATTTCAAGATGTGGGTATATAACAGCAACTGAACCCAAACCTGATTGGTGAGACACACATCAGTATCTCATGTCAAAGGGTAAAAAAAGGAGGTGCCTTGCAGGGCTGCTCTGAGGACAAGTTAAATACAGCAATACAAGTGATTAGCCTCCCCTTAGAAGGAATGTGATTTTGATGTACAGATGTCCCTCCTATACTACATTAAGCATGGCAGATTGTGATAAAAGGCACCATTTGGACTGTCAAGTGAGCTTATGGAAGACAATTAAGCTCCTAGCTTGTTTATTCCCAGAGCCCTCTACACCGGTCTACCAGCTGCCAAAACATCTGGTGAAGTTTGCCCTCCTGGCCTGCTCTCTTACTTGTACTCAAAACATTCCAGACTGCAGCAGACAAGCTCCCAGCTTTTCCTAGCAAGGTCAATGCAGACCTCCATGCTATTTGCTATTTGTTTCATATACAAGAGCCCCAAAGTAGCAATACCTTCTTCCCCCAAAAGAGCTTTGTGGGCACAATGTCCCCTCAGGGATCCCAATTAAGAATCACAGGTGTGTGGAATCATTCCAGTTTTGGAAGGACAACTTACAAAAGTTTTTTGTAAAATCAGTCCCGTTAAGTTCCTAGCCTACTAAAATGGGGCACCTAAGCTCAACACACAGGATGGTTTCTCCTCCCCGACAGCAAGCAGAAATGCAATGGGCTGCCATCAGGATAGCCCTCAATCTACCTAGCTGACCATTCGCTCCCTGGATGGAATTCCTAGTCGCCTATGGTGATCACACAAGTTAAGAACCATTGGTGACCTATTTAGAATTGTGGGGTCCTTCCTAGGACATTCCCTTCCACAATACTCTTACCTGCGGGCTATGCAAGAGTTGCACCCAACCACTTAAATCAGGCATAGGCAAAACTCGGCCCTCCAGATGTTTTGGGACTACAACTCCCACCATCCCTAGCTAACAGGACACCAATGGTCAGGGATGATGGGAGTTGGTAGTCCCAAAACATCTGGAGGGCCAAGTTTGCCTATGCCCGACTTAAATGAAGAGAATGGGAACAGTGCTGATAAGGCCCTGATCAGCAAAATTAAATAAATGTGTACTTGTGAAATGAAGCCTGTATTTGTGGGACAAGTAGCGCCAAACATATACAACTATAAGACTGTCTGCACCAGTAGGCTTTTGCATCTGACATACTTTTTAACAGGAAATGCTATAAAACCTGGGTTGTTATGCACCCAAAAATATGCACTTTCCCATACAGCTGTAGCCTTTCCCCCAACTGCCTCTTCTCTAAATGACGGCAATCCCTGGTGAAACAGCGTCAGGATGAGCCCTGCAAACCGAGAAATGTTCCTGGGGAAGGAGAGAAGAATGTTACCCCGTGCCACCATTGAAAACTCAAAGATGCTTTTTAATTTGCCACGGTGCAAAACCATGCATTTATTGTACAGCAGCACTCATGGGACACTGAAATGATTTCCCCTTCAAGTCTCAGCCGTTCTGCTTCAAGCCATCCATTCCAAGAACCAGGAACCCTTGTGCCTGTGGAAAGAAACCGAGAATTTAGCCACCCATTGACCGCAGGTAGGAATAAGTTAATTACCATGCTCATGTGCCAACAAAGCCACTTGTATTACTAACATGTCTTCCTTCTGCTTGAGGGGATGACCATTTTATTCTATTAATGAATGCTTGCAACAACAGCCAAAAAGGCTTCCTGGCTTACGTGACAAAGAGCAGCTGCTTTGCACCACAAAACAACCAGGCTTCTTCTTCCATGACAGCCCTTAAAATATTTGAAGACGGCTATGAAGCTGAGGCTCCAATACTTTGGGCCACCTCATGAGAAGAGAAGACTCCCTGGAAAAGACTCTGATGTTGGGAAAGATGGAGGGCACAAGGAGAAGGGGAAGACAGAGGACGAGGTGGTTGGACAGTGTTCTCGAAGCTACCAGCATGAGTTTGACTAAAATGCGGGAGGCAGTGGAAGACAGGAGTGCCTGGCATGCTCTGGTCCATGGGGTCACAAAGAGTCGGACACGACTAAACAACAACAAATAATATCTCCTTCTCAGGGGCTCTTAAATCTGCCCTGAAGCCAAAACAGTAAAGGACTCAACAAATAAAGGCTGTTACATTAGCTCTTACAGTAAAAAACTGTTGTTGCAGAAATTTGAATTGTTTTATAAAACTGGTCATCTATTCAAAGGCAAGGAAAGCATTTATCCATCTATTCACACAAGTGCAATAATCATTCAATAGGGAGGTAAGTTACACTAGGTGTAAGGAAAGGCAAGGAAAAGCATTTATCCATCTATTCAGACAAGTGCAATCACCATTCAATAGGGAGGTACGTTACACTAGGTAGGTAGATCTCAAATCTACCCTCCTGCACCAGCTACGTAATAAACCAAAGAATCAAGAGGTCAGCAGTCTTGGGAAAGTTGCCTGCACCTTCTCATTATCCACAACCCTCATGCTCCCACCATCATGAAAATCCAGCAAGCAGTGTGCATTTATAGCAGAATATTTACATTAGGCTTCTGTCTTCGAAGTGCAATACAAAAGCATGCAATGTAAGATTTGGACATCAGTGGAATCAGACCATCTGGCTAGAACGCATGTTTTATCAGCATTGCCGATAAGATGGGGAAAAAAGATTAAGTCATCATGTACCACTGAATAGCACGCCATGTGAGCGCCCTGCCACAATCTTCTAAATGGGATTTTGGTCTTACAAAACTTACAGCACTTGGAAGACTTCACAATTTCCCTTGCCATCCTCCCAAGCATTCAGTCTGACATACGGTCCTGCAGTCTGAAAAAAGAAACAGGGAGCATAGTAAAGAAAGGGAAAATTTTGCTTTGTATTGCACCAGTGAATTTTCAAACCAACACATGCTTTAGGGCAGCAGGGTATCACACAAGATGGGAGGGGAGTGCATAAGCCTCAAGGCCTGTGGGGACAGGCTCACATAAGACCGAGTCAACATGATCATAAAACTGTGTATGAATGGGCCTTTTGATTTCACTTGCAACACCAGAGCCTGCAGTGCTATGCCTACTTCAGGGGAATAACTAAACTCAAAATAGGATTTCCAAGTTTTATTTTGTACAACCCTGCAAAGATTGCTCAGAATGTGCGGCTGACAGTTTAATCCAATACAGTGGTACCTCAGGTTAAGTACTTAATTTGTTCCGGAGGTCCGTTCTTAACCTGAAACTGTTCTTAACCTGAAGCACCACTTTAGCTAATGGGGCCTCCTGCTGCTGCTGCACTGCTGGAGCACGATTTCTGTTCTCATCCTGAAGCAAAGTTCTTAACCCGAGGTAATATTTCTGGCAGTAGCACCTTAAAGACCAACTAAGTTAGTTCTTGGTATGAGCTTTCGTGTGCATGCACACTTCTTCAGATAAGTGTGCATGCACACGAAAGCTCATACCAAGAACTAACTTAGTTGGTCTTTAAGGTGCTACTGGAAGGAATTTTTTTATTTTGTTTTGACTATGGCAGACCAACACGGCTACCTATCTGTAACTAATATTTCTGGGTTAGCGGAGTCTGTAACCTGAAGCATATGTAACCCAAGGTACCACTGTACAGATGCTCACTTCCCACTGGAACCAATCTGTGGCTGAATGATATCCTGAAGTGGCCTCGCATGTTCATGGGCTTCTTTGTACTATTTAGTCCCTGCATACAGAAAACAAGGCTTTCAGGGAGACTTCCAGACTAGGCCTCACCACCCCTCTAAGTTTTCCATGTACAGTAAACTGACTGAGAAGCAATTATGCAAAGACCCACTTGAAGCCTAAGGTTTACCACCGGTCCTGTTTTTCAGTCGTCTGCTTGATTTATACCAGGTACAGTGGTGCCTCGCAAGACAAAAAGAATCCGTTCCGCGATTCTCTTCGTCTAGCGGTTTTTTCGTCTTGCGAAGCAAGCCCATTAGCGGATTAGCGCTATTAGCGGTTTAGTGGCTTTTAGCGATCAGCTGAGAAGCGGCTTAGCGGCTTAGGAAAAGGGCGAAAAAAGCGGGGAAAAAAACGTGGGAACTCGCAAGACATTTTCGTCTTGCGAAGCAACCCCATAGGGAAATTTGTTTTGCGAAGCGCATCCAAAACGGAAAACCCTTTCGTCTAGCCGGTTTTCTGTCTTGCGAGGCGTTCGTCTTGCGGAGCACTGCTGTACACTTAACTTCCACATGTCGTTAACCTCCCAACTCCCATCTTTACATCATATTAATTGTATTATAGTTTAATTACTTTTTAAATTATCTTTTACAGCTTTTTAGCTTTCTGTGTGGTGTGTTTGCTTTCATTTTTGCAAGTCTCATTTGAGTTCTGGTTCTGGGGAAAAAGTGGGATATAAATAATAATTGGCTTTAATACTGGCCAACTTTAGGGTTGCTTTAAGCGTTATGGGGGGTGGGGGGGAAATGTGTCTTAATACAGAGTATACGTCCTTGCTTAGGCATGCCTGATGACTTGCCATCTGAGATGTTGTAGGAATTAAGAAATTACTGGTAAAGATGATGGGTGAAGGAAGGATTTGAACCAAAAGCCCCCCCCCACACACACACACATCAACTTCCCTGCTACAACAACACACGTAAGATTCCTAAGACGCCCTATTCAGGTTAACTTTTCTAAATTAAACAGAACAAGAAAATGCAAAGCCCCTACCTTCCATGCTTCTTGTGTAGGATCAGAGCAAGATGTCCTCCTTTTAAGGTTTTATTTCAAGTCACCCATCTCTTCTGCATGGGCCCACCTCAATGATTACAACTTCAGGCTCACTTTGATCCTAAAAATGATACAGAAAACCAAAGAGCTGTCATTTTATTTATTTTTGAACCAGGAGGCAGCTGCTGTAGAAACAGATTATGCTGATGTCGTCAGACAAAGATCTGGCTAAAGCAGCAACAAATCAACACTGTCGCTCTGATGGGGAAAAAAGTGTTGGTCATCACAAACATCAGCTAGAGACCATAGCAAGGAAGGGACAGCTGCCACACATAAGAAACTGTAAGGCTACTTCTAGTTACTGTTTTAAGGACTTTGAACCATCTTATGTTTTATCAACAGGAAGGCTTAAATTGCACAGAAGTTAGAACTGTGCCCCCAACTGAATAAATGGTATCTTCCAGCCACATGGCCATCCCTGGAATTAAATTCAGCTGCCGTATGCAGCAGTTTGGGAGACAAATTGCAACTATACATCAGAATTCTGGAATACTTGGTGAATTTGACAATGAAGCTGCCTAACCGAAGCACAATGGCCAGAAATATGTGGGCAGTGGGTTCAAAAATACAGCAACAGCCAACATATTGTAAGCTGCGTATTAATTCTGCAGCGATACACACAAATTTGGGTTTACAAAAAGCAGCCTAGTCCAGTGCCCTGTTCTCAGAGGCCAAACCAACATACTGAGTTGATTCCTGATCGAAAGGTACTTTTGACCCATGTGCTACTCTAGTAACAGAAAACTTCAGTACAAAATAATTACACAAAAATCACAATCTTTCCTTTAAAATTTTTTACAAATAGGCAACGATCAGGCACTCACATGTGTGCTCAATTAAGTTTTATTATGAATTTTAAGGTGTTTACTCAAAGCACAGTGTGTACCATGAAGATACACCCCTTAGTACCATATTAACATCTAGAAATGAACTGTTAAAAGAGCAGCCAGCAGAACCTACTGAGTTCACATTAGAGAAAGAAGCAGTATAATCCTAGTTTAATTACTCAAAAGCAAGTCTCATGGAGTTCAACACGTTTAACTCCTGAAAAATGAGGATTGCGGCTTTCAACCTTTTGTATGTGGAATATTAACAAACTTAAACCCTTTAACACATCATTGGTGGCCGGTGTCTCCATGAAAAATAGGATTGAAGGCAGAAACTCACACGTGTATTCTGATCGTGTGTGGGTTTCAGGTGACTCCATCGCCTCCTTGCGCCCAGCTCGATTTTTGCAGCAGTTCGCTCTGTACATGCCTAGCGGCATCGTCGCCCTAAACGGAAAGACACCCACTACAGTCAGATTAACCGAGAGAGATTTGCTCTTGCAAACTGCATGAATTGGGCTCAAGAGAATCTCAACCGCCCTCCCCTCTCACTGTTAAAACACTGGTGCATCAGACAGATTCTGGCTGTAACAGCAAAGAGATCAACACTGACGCTCTGATGGGGAAAAAAGTTTTAAGTCATCATGTGCACCAGTTAGGATCCGATCGGTATGGTTGCAATTTGAGATACGCGGGGGGAGGGGAGATTTAAAAAAGTCGAGCTTTTAAGAGCATGCAAGTGAACTGGCCCCATAGGAAAGGCAAGGGGGGGACCCCACATAAGAAGGAAAAACAACGAGAAAGCTTCCCCTCTGCAACAAGTTAGCCCTCGGCGGTTGCAAAACTCAAAGCTTCGAATGCGAAGCAACGTTCCCACCCGCCCCCGCCCCGGATTTCCTAACCGAGAAAATACAACGGTCAATATAGGGCGAAGGGGGTTAAAGGGGTTCTGAGGAACAGCGCGAACCAGCACGCATCGTGTAATAAACAAGGAAGGTAGCCGATGGCAGAGGATTCCCCAGCCCCACCACCCAACCGCTTCCCCAAAAAGACATCCTACCTCCACGGAAGCCACATGTGAAAAGAACGAGGAGGCGGGCCGTGGGCTCTTATATAGCCCATAGCGCCTCACTGCGCACGCTCTTCTCAAGGCACTTCGGGAAATGTAGTCTTTAGTAGCCCGTGGGGTGTGGCTTCTATGCGCTGGGAGTCCTGCCCGCTTTTTTACCAGATGCTGGTGAATAGGTCAAGAGTGGTAGGGGCAGACTATGCCCTAGGCAGGGATTTAAAAACACCCCATATAAATATGCCATATAGGTGTATAGATAGATCCAAGTGTCCCTCTTTTCCAGGGAAGTCCCTGATTTAGAGAAGCCATTCTGGTTTCTGATTTGAGCCTGGAATGTCCCAATTTTCCTCAGGGTGTCCCTGTTTTCATTTTCATTTGAAAAATGTTGGAGGGTATGGAGTTATCTAACCCCCGAGCTGTCTGAAGGCAATGCTATATAGGGACTTTTTAAAATGTTTAAATGTTTAATTATGTTTTTATATATGTTGGAAGCTGCCCAGTGTGGGTGGGGCAACCCAGTAAGATGTGTGGGTTATAAATAGTAACATTATCATTATGGAATGGGACATCCCTATTTTCGTCGGAGAAAAGGGGAATGGAGATGGAGAATTGTTATAATTAAAGGTAAAGGTAAAGGTACCCCTGCCCGTACGGGCCAGTCTTGACAGACTCTGGGGTTGTGCGCCCATCTCACTTAAGAGGCCAGGGGCCAGCGCTGTCCGGAGACACTTCCGGGTCACGTGGCCAGCGTGACATCGCTGCTCTGGCGAGCCAGAGCCGCACACGGAAACGCCGTTTACCTTCCCGCTGGTAAGCGGTCCCTATTTATCTACTTGCACCCGGAGGTGCTTTCGAACTGCTAGGTTGGCAGGCGCTGGGACCGAGCAGCGGGAGCGCACCCCGCCGCAGGGATTCGAACCGCCGACCTTTCGATCGGCAAGTCCTAGGCGCTGAGGCTTTAAACCACAGCGCCACCTGCGTCCCACATTGTTATAATTATTATTGCTTATTTAGTATACTATGTCATGCTTGATTGCTACAGTGAAGTATAAATAGAAACGTGATATTTTTGTTCCAAAGTTAGAGGGTTTAGGATCTCTTGGAACAGTCAATGCCACCTTCTGGACTGGTTGTAAGAAACAAGGTAAATCCTTCAAGGCTGAATTCTGCTAACTAATCTATAAAGCTCAGCAAGTCATGCTTTTGCATGTAGAAGGTCCCAGGTCCAGTCAATAGTATCTCCAGTTCAAGAATCAAGTAGCAAGCAGTAGATAATGCCCGTCTGCTCTTCAAGGCTCACTTCCAGAGCAGATGGCGTTACTGGACTCAGAGGGGACCAACAGTCTTTGATATAAGGCAGTTTCCAACACCCAAGGATCACACAGAGCAGTTTACAGTTTAGGTTGTGTACATGCTATACCTTTAAAACACATTCAAAGTACATTCCCCACCCCTCATGAGCTAAGGGTTGCTGTGAGGAGTAAACTTCAGTGCCCAGAATTCTTTGAGGCAAATAATGTGTTTCAAATGTGATTTAAAGGCAAAAGTGTCTACACAGCTTTAGAGGAAATTCTGCCATGCCTTTGCACTGAACTTTTGTGCCTTTGCACAACTTTTGTGTCTGCGTTTTCACTTTTTGAAATATGGCAACCCCATTCAGAATGGGACACTGACCCTCAGCTTCCTTCTCCTGTGTTGCCCTTGTAGAACTTGGCAGGAAGGAAGATGAGAACGAAAGTATAATTAGTTGGCTGTGCCTCACATTGCCTGTTGCTCCACCTGCTGTTGGACTCCTGCTTTACACCTGTCATTCCCAAAGGACAGCAGCAGCCACTCCTGGATGCAACTGAATGATCCGATCATACTCAATGGAATAACTAGACAAAGTTGTCCCCCTCCAGTGGAGACTGAGTGGCCACAACAGTGACTCATGGTTGTTCTTGTTTTGTTCTTATAGGAGTCTTTAGTTTCTTCTTGTTGTTGTTTAGTCGTTTAGTCAGGTCTGACTCTTTATGACCCCATGGACCAGAGCACGCCAGGCACTCCTGTCTTCCACTGCCTCCCGCAGTTTGGTCAGGCTCATGTTTGTAGCTTCGAGAACACTGTCCAACCATCTTGTCCTCTGTCGTCCCCTTCTCCTTGTGCCCTCCATCTTTCCCAACATCAGGGTCTTTTCCAGGGCGTCTTCTCTTCTCATGAGGTGGCCAAAGTATTGGAGCCTCAGCTTCACGATCTGTCCTTCCAGTGAGCACTCAGGGCTGATTTCCTTCAGAATGGATAGGTTTGATCTTCTTGCAGTCCATGGGACTCTCAAGAGTCTCCTCCACTTTAGTTTCTTAATCCATTGCTTTGCCATCACAGCCTACTAGCAGTACTTTCATTACATGCTAGCGTGTACCAGTCTGCTGCTTGGGAATTACTGACGAAATGCCTTCATTGTTGTCCAGATTCCACCTTCTTAGTGGTAGTGGTTGCTATAATCTCTTAAATCTTACTTTCCCCATAAATACAGCATGTCTGGATTGCATTGTCCAAAGGCTTCTCAATGCCCTAGCCTTACAGAACTTTCATTCTTATTACTGTCTCCCCAGAGATCCAAGACAATGTCTGTGCTTGTAGATTTTCTTATACTTACAGCTAAAGTATTTGGCTACATCATCCATGCTCTGCTTCGGTGGGTAAAGAAACCTGCAGAGAAAAGAGTCACTAATGAAATCTGCCTGATAACAGGTGCAGCCAGCCCAACTGGCATTGGGAGGTTTTTTGCATTGGAATTTGCCCGACGAGGAGCAACACTTGTTTTGTGGGATATAGATACCGAAGGCAATGAAAATGCAGCCAGGGAAGTTCGCAAGCTGGGAGCGAAGGCTTACATTTATACTTGCGATGTGAGCCGGAAGGAAGAAGTCTATAGCGTTGCCGAGTATGTGAGAAAGGATGTGGGCAATGTCACAATCCTGGTCAACAATGCTGGCATTGTAGCTGGAAAGCCCATCTTACAGTGTCCTGATGAACTGCTGGAAAGAACCATGAGGACTAATTGCCATGCTCACTTTTGGGTAAGTGTGTATCCTATGAAACAGGAATCAGGCTCCTGAATGAGAGGAAGGCTGAATTGTGAACCTGCAGCTCTTGACAGTCAGTATAGCCCAACTGAGGAGATGAAGTAGGCAACCACCTGGACTGCAAAACATCCATGCAGAGAGCATCTGTGTCAGCTGTGAAAATACCGGGGGATGGGGAGCAGAAGAGAGTGCCCCTTTTTGCACCTTTGGAAGATGCATATAGAAGCAGTTTAGCAATTATTTGAGGCAGTATTCCTCCCAATCCATCTGTATCCATGGCACTGGCTAATTAGACCATAAATGCAACTGTGACAATGATGATAGATGTTCATAGATTATTGGCATGCCTTACTAATATGTTTGATTAATGGTGTCTGGGAATGGCAGTGTTAGTACATTAGAATCCAGATTAATTAGTTTGGGAAACATCAGTGTAATAATATTCTTATTTTCATCTTTAGTTTAAGCAATTTCATTCTCTTCCTTCCTTTGTGATGGGTGTACTCTTGATAATATGCTTCTCAGCAAATGATGAAGTATGTGGCTCAAAATACATTAGTTATATCAAATGTTATATGTTCCAAATATGAAATTTCTGATATTTCTACCACAATATTCAATGTAGCATATGATAACACCGATGAATAGAAATATACAACTGACTAAAAATATTATAAATGAATTTAAACATTGGCCTTAGAAACAGCTTTAAAATCTATAATAATAGTTTAACCCTGCAGAAGGCAGAGGCCTTCTTAACAGATAGCACAACAAAAAAATCCCATGGAAGGACTTCTACTAGTGCAACAGGGCTCCCTCCCCCCATCCTGATGCCCCTCACAAATTGTCTTTTGTGGGGTGTTGTCGGGGGAAACCCCAGAACAGCACATGTGAGGTGTTGGGGGAGATCATCATCATCATCATCATCATCATCATCATTTTTAATTTGTATACTGCCTTTCTATCTTACAATACTCAAGGCGGTTTACAAGCTGAAGAAACAAAAAATGTATATCTTATAACAATCTGGAAAGCTGAAATGTTTGTGCTGGTGGAATGAACACCACAGTGCTATGTTGAATTCTTCTCAAAATTTCTGATCTTTGCTTGGCAAGCTCAATGCTGTATTCATACGGTTTGGCACATAAAAGGTCGTATCCCAACTACACATTTAAAGCACTGTTATACCACTTTAAGTGTTGTGACTTGCTTCAAAACACACAGACCTGAGAACTGCAGTTCGTTACAGGTGCTGGAAATTTTAACTCTGTGAGGGGGTCGCCTAGCAACTCTCAGCACCCTTAACAAACTACAGTTCCCATTTTTCTTGGCAGGGTGGTGAGCCACGACTGTTCAAGTAGTAGAAGAGTACATTAAATTCATGGTGTGGATATGACCAAGGAGTTATGCAAAAGGCTATATCTTGTAATTATTCAATCAAGTTTGCCCAGCTCACTCACGCAGTGTGGATGGGTAGCTTTGCAGCAGCTAATTCTGAAAAGCAGCTTATCAGTTCCGTCTTGCAGAACATGGCCTGGCTCTCATTAATCCTACTTTGCAGAGCCTGAAAAGATGGAGAGACAATCAAATGGAGGGCAATTTTAAGAGGATTGCAATGAAAACTAATCTTGTTATACTCTTTTATCCTTGTCACATGTGCCATTAAGACTCAAATTTCTGAAGGAACTTTGAATAGGCATTAATGTTTCTTACTTGGAAGAAGAAAAGGGGAAATTGGGAAATACATGGATGAAAGCAAAGTTGTGGTGGCTCCTCCTCTTTCTAGGTGAACGATTAGTCAGAACATCTTCGGAAAACAGGCAGAAACCTCCAGAAACTCCCAAGCCAGAGTGTTTGGATCTTATCTGCATTAAGCTTGGGTTTGTTCAACTCCACCCACTTGAAAATAAAATAACAATAACAATAATCATTTGTTATTTATACCCCATTGGTCTGGCTGGGTTTCCCCAATTGGGTGGCTCCCAACAAAATATCAAAAACACGATAAAATATCAAACATCCCACCCTGTGGAAGGGCCTCCCATCAGATATCAATTGAAATAAACAGCTATCTGACTTTTAGAAGACATCTGAAGGCAGCCCTATTTAGGGAAGTTTTTTAATGTTTGATGTTTTATCATGTTTTTAATATTCTGTTGGGAGCTGCCCAGAGTGGCTGGGGAAACCCAGCTAGAAGGGCAAGGTATAAACAAATTAATTATTATTCTTATTACTACTACTACTACTAATAGCCGCCAATAATTTTACCTACATTGTATCCTGTAATAGTAAAAAAACTAAACAGATTTCTGTTTATAGAAAGAAAATGGAGCTAAAATAAAAAAAAAATACTGATGAAATATATGTAGCTTTTTTAAAAAAGATTGTTAGTATAAATAAGAGTTAAGCTATTTAATAGGGCAGTTGTAGTGTGTGTGTGTGTTTACATATTTATAATAAAAGAAACTAAACAGATTTGTTCTTATATTCTGCTGGTACCTTTGCAAAGCAGGCCTTCAGACATTACAACTGCTGCTTACTAGTTGCAAATCTGAACACACAAAAAGGATGCATGAATATAATCAAAACTCTCTTATCCCCTTTTGCAGACAGTCAAGGCTTTTCTTCCACAAATGATCGAGAGAGATCATGGCCACATTGTGACAGTCGCAGGATCATTTGGACTTTTTGCAACAGGTTGTCTGGAGGTTGGTAAGCCACACGTCAATAGAAGTTCACAAATGCTAAATTTCCTCTTTGTCTTTTGCATGATTTATAATAATATAATAATTTATTATTTATACCCCGCCCATCTGGCTGAGTTTCCCCAGCCACTCTGGGCGGCTCCCAATCAAATGTTAAAAACAGTACAGCATTAAATATTAAAAACTTCCCTAAACAGGGCTGCCTTCAGATGTCTTTTAAAGATAGGGTAGCTGCTTATTTCCTTGACATCTGAAGGGAGGGCATTCCACAGGGCGGGCGCCACCACCGAGAAGGCCGGTTACTGGTTCCCTGTAACCTCACTTCTCGCAATGAGGGAACCACCAGAAGGCCCTTGGAGCTGGACCTCAGTGTCCGGGCTGAATGATGGGGGTGGAGATGCACCTTCAGGTATAGAGGACCAAGGCCATTTAGGGTTTTAAAGGTCAGCACCAACACTTGTGAGTGAATTGTGCTCGGAAACGTACTGGGAGCCAATGCAGATGTCTATAATCCATCAGTTCCCAAGGCCAAGCATCACTAATGACGCAGGGCATCTCTTTCATTGCAGGGTCTTACTAAAACAGTGGTCGAGCCCCTAAGTTAAGCATGTAAATGGGAAAATGTTGCTTGATTCCTCAGGGTTACTGCGCTAGCAAGTTTGCTGTGGTTGGATTCCATGAAGCTCTTAGCCATGAGCTGAAAGCCAAAGAGTCAGTGGTGTGAAGACTACCCTCGTTTGTCCATATTTCACGGACACTGGCATGTTCCATGGCTGTAGAATCAGGTAACACTGCGCTCAGACTCAATTCTGATGATTTGTTTGTTCACTTTTTATGACTACTTTTGCTATGTTTATAGGTTTTTAATGTTTATATATGTTGCAAGCCACCTTGAGCATGGTTTTGACTTTGGAAGGGTGGCGTACAAATAAAATGATTGGTTGATTGATTGATTGATTGACACTCACAAAGATTCCTACTCAAAAAAACTCACACACCAACTTGATCCCTGATACAAGGAGTCCATCTACTCTTAGTAAACTTAGCTGAACAACAGAACATTCTGCCCCTCCCCTCCCCCAGTGCACCCCCTTAATCTGCTGTAAGGGTTCCCCCAACCCTTTTCGGAGGCGGCATGAGTCGCACACCAAGAAGTTGGAAGCCCTTGCACTGATGGGATGGTTAGTTAAAGGCCACCCATTCATTTCAACAGCACATTGAAAGGTTCAGAATGGATTCAGAGCCACTCATTTCTCAATGAGCAGTAGAAGGAAATGTAGACTTGCTGTAAGCTTCCATTCTTGGACGTTCTAGTCTTTAACCTACGTAAAATACCACCTCTGGTAACCAAGCAGGGCATCATCAGGACATAATGCCATCAGGGGAGGGGCTCCTTATTTCCCCAGGCCAGAACTCTGGCATGAAGTGAAGTGAACTCTACCCTAGACTGAAATCCCCTAGCACAAAATTCTCCTCCTATCGTCAACTTTTGAAATTTAATATATATTCATCTATAACAGGAGTGGCGAACAGTAGGCCTGGGGGGTTGAATGAAGTCTTCCAGGTGTGTGTGTGTGTGTGTGTGTGTTCACCTCTGGCTTTTGTGTGACTGGAATATAGCCTACCAAACAAAGAGTCACCTCCATTGCACAAGAAGAAGAGTTTGGATTTGATATCCCGCTTTATCACTACCCTAAGGAGTCTCAAAGTGGCTAACATTCTCCTTTCCCTTCCTCCCCCACAACAAACACTGCGAGGTGAGTGAGGCTGAGAGACTTCAGAGAAGTGTGACTAGCCCAAGGTCACCCAGCAGCTGCATGTGGAGGAGCGGAGACCCGGTTCCCCAGATTACGAGTCTACCGCTCTTAACCACTATACCACACTGGCTCTCTGCCCAGGGGCATAGCTAAGCTTCTCTGGCACCCAGAGCAGCAGGGGTGGGGTGATCTACGCATGGAGGTGCCTCACGGGGGCAGGGTGGCAATCTGCACACAGGGGCGCCTCACAAGGGGTGCCATCGCAATGCATGCACGGGTGCCCCACAGCAATCCGCCCAGGGGGGTGGTGTGGCGAGCTGCCCACAGAGTCTGCCTGGTAGATGCATGCCCCACACTGCTGTTTCGGGCAGCAAGCCCCACACTGCCATTTTGGGCAGCATGGGGCCCCAAGCCACCACGTCACTCCCAGAAGAGACGCGTGGCTCGGGCACGCTGCAGGCGAGGCTCCGTTGTAAGTGCCGACCCTGTGGTGTGCCATTTTGTCACCCCCAAGGATGACACCCGGGGTGCGTCACATCCCGCACCCACCCCTTCCTATGCCAGTCTCTGCCCACTATTTTTGGCATGGTACCCATGAGAAGATGCATCCCTTGGTTTAAAAAAGCTTCCTCACCCGTTCTATAACTACATAGCTGGAGAAGAGTGATTACCACCTTCCCACGCTTTAATAATATTCAGTGTGGCGACAGAGAGAGAAGGAATGGAGAGATGTCCACTTACTTAATTTGAATTGTTCCATGGATTACTGACTCATCCCTTAGCTGCTTGATTCTTGCAGGGGAATATATTGTTCACATGATTAATGACAGGGTTCGCCAAGCCGTAACGATACCTTGAACTCACCTTATATAGAACAGAATCAGCAGACCCATATTTAGACTTTGTTACAGCGACTCCACTCTGGTTCAACGATTCATGCATTTCTGCAATTAATAATGTCTGAAGTGGTTGCTACAAAGTGTTAACCTGGAACATTGTTAATAGGGACAGTGGTTCATCTGCGAGGATGGAAAATCAAAAGGTTTCTAGCTTAGGATGGGCCCCATGGCTTGGTTTCCAAGAAAGAGCTAGATTACACAAGAGAGCAAAGCAAACAGAATCACACCCACCCACAATTAATATTAATGATCTAGACCAGTTGACAGACTTCAGCCTTGCAGGATCTACCTTGCTTTCTAACCTAAATCCTGAGATCCACAAACTGGAGCCCGGACAAAAAGAAACACATCGAGAAAGAATTCTGCACCCACGAATTTGTTTTGAGCAGCAGAACTGAGCAATGCTCACTGTCTTTCCACACGAAAGTTGACACTGCTTCCTTTCCCTCAACATGCATTTTTTCTTTTTCTAGGCAAGAACTGGAAACCCTACTTTCTCCCTTAAGGCCAGATCAGTTTGTGAAATCAGCAATGCACAGAATACTTCAGAATCAGCATGTGATCTGCGTCCCCAGAATGCTGTACCTTGTGGCCATTTTAAAAAAGTAAGTCACTATATTCAGGAACTGGCAGACCTAAGACTGCTTAATAGGGGTAAAGTAAAGGTAAACGGACCCCTGACCATCAGGTCCAGTCATGACCGACTCTGGGGTTGCAGCGCTCATCTCACTTTATTGGCTGAGGGAGCCAGCGTACAGCTTCCAGGTCATGTGGCCAGCACAACTAAGCCGCTTCTGGCGAACCAGAGCAGCACACGGAAACGCCGTTTACCTAGCCGCCAGAGCGGTACCTATTTATCTACTTGCACTTTGACGTGCTTTCGAACTGCTAGGTTGGCAGGAGCAGGGACTGAGCAACGGGAGCTCACCCTGTTGCGGGGATTCGATTGAGCTTGCAGGGCAGCAGCTGAAGAAGGAGCAAAAAGGGTTTTCTTGTGTGTGTGTTTCTTTGTGGCTGATTAGCTGCTCTCCCTGTGCAAGGGTCAGAGGGGGCAAGGTTTCTGTTGAGGCAGGTGATTAGCTGTGGGAGGAGCTTATCAGAGCTTGCAGGGCAGCAGCTGAAGAAGGAGCAAAAAGGGTTTTCTTGTGTGTGTGTTTCTTTGTGGCTGATTAGCTGCTCTCCCTGTGCAAGGGTCAGAGGGGGCAGGGTTTCTGTTGAGGCAGGTGATTAGCTGTGGGAGGAGCTTATCAGAGCTTGCAGGGCAGCGGCAGGGCAGTTTGATCCATCTTTTAGATTTAGGGGAGCTAGTCTCAAACGTTTGTTGGGGGAGACCTAGGTTTTTTGGGGGGGAGTTATTTGTCCTGTCTTCACGCTTTTTATGATGGAGGACTGCTGTAGCCACCCCCAACGACACGTTCTCAACATGGAGGGTGAAGGAACAGCTGCAGTCACCTGCGGTTCCTGCGCAATGTTTGCCATCTTGCCAAAGGTTGCAGGCAGCTTTACCTTCAGCAATTGCATGTTGATTGCCCTCTTAGAAGACAAAGTCCAGCAACTGGAGGAACATGTAGCTACGCTCCAAAGAATTAGAGAGATGGAGCTCTTCTTGGAAGCAACAGAGCACACTGTCTCCACCAAGGAGGAGACAGGGGACTCCCCTGAGAAGGAGGCTAGTTCACCAACACAGGAGCCAGATATATGGAGAAACGTGACTCAAAGAAGTAGGAGGCCCAGGGTTCGCTCTGATTGTTTAGAAATACACAGTCGCTTTGAGGTCCTCTCCCCTAGCATGGAAGACGAAGAGCAGACTCCATTTGAGGATCTCTCCCTCATTACAGTCGATCAGGTATATGAAGACGAGCAGCAAAGTCAGTCCTCAGGTAGCCTGGTAGATGAAGGGAATGCAGTGGATGTAGCCTACCTTGATTTCAGCAAGGCATTTGACAAGGTGCCCCATGATATTCTTGTAAAGAAGCTGGTAAAATGCGGTCTTGACTATGCTACCACTCAGTGGATTTGTAACTGGCTGACTGACCGAACCCAAAGGGTGCTCATCAATGGTTCCTCTTCATCCTGGAGAAGAGTGACTAGTGGGGTGCCACAGGGTTCTGTCTTGGGCCCAGTCTTATTCAACATCTTTATCAATGACTTGGATGATGGACTCAAGGGCATCCTGATCAAATTTGCAGATGACACCAAACTGGGAGGGGTGGCTAACACCCCAGAGGACAGGATCACACTTCAAAACGACCTTGACAGATTAGAGAACTAGGCCAAAACAAACAAGATGAATTTTAACAGGGAGAAATGTAAAGTATTGCACTTGGGCAAAAAAAATGAGAAGCACAAATACAAGATGGGTGACACCTGGCTTGAGAGCAGTACATGTGAAAAGGATCTAGGAGTCTTGGTTGACCACAAACTTGACATGAGCCAACAGTGTGACGCGGCAGCTAAAAAAGCCAATGCAATTCTGGGCTGCATCAATAGGAGTATTGCATCTAGATCAAGGGAAGTAATAGTGCCACTGTATTCTGCTCTGGTCAGACCTCACCTGGAGTACTGTGTCCAGTTCTGGGCACCACAGTTCAAGAAGGACACTGACAAACTGGAACGTGTCCAGAGGAGGGCAACTAAAATGGTCAAAGGCCTGGAAACGATGCCTTATGAGGAACGGCTAAGGGAGCTGGGCATGTTTAGCCTGGAGAAGAGGAGGTTAAGGTGTGATATGATAGCCATGTTCAAATATATAAAAGGATGTCACATAGAGGAGGGAGAAAGGTTGTTTTCTGCTGCTCCAGAGAAGCGGACACGGAGCAATGGATCCAAACTACAAGAAAGAAGATTCCGCCTAAACATTAGGAAGAACTTCCTGACAGTAAGAGCTGTTCGACAGTGGAATTTGCTGCCAAGGTGTGTGGTGGAGTCTCTTTCTTTGGAGGTCTTTAAGCAGAGGCTTGACAACCATATGTCAGGAGTGCTCTGATGGTGTTTCCTGCTTGGCAGGGGGTTGGACTCGATGGCCCTTGTGGTCTCTTCCAACTCTATGATTCTATGATTCTATGAACCGCCAACCTTCTGATCAGCAAGTCCTAGGCTCTGTGGTTTACCTCAAAGCACCACCCGCGTCCCTTAATAGGGATAGGGTGGACAGTTTTGAGTTTACTGCAGCCAATAAAGGCTAAAGCAGTGTTTCATGAGCAAGGAGTCAGGCCAGAGCTCAGTGCCATAGCCCACTTGCCTTACCCCCATTGACCATCCTGTAGCCTTTTGGTTGGACCAAGGCCAGTATCAGTAACCTATAAAAATGTTACACTAACAGTTACTAATATGTATATATAAATCAGTATCAATTCATTTTCCTTCTGACACACTGTCCCTCTCTGTCTCCTGAGTTCTCACCCAAGGTCCAAACAAACTCTCCGTTCATTCACAAGTCTCCCAAGATCCTGGAAGCAGCAGACATCATATCACTTGAGTCTCACACTTGCTTTTTATGGGCATTCTCCAGGTAGATGGGTCCTTCCTCGGGGCTGCTCACATATGTGTTCTATTCACCTGCACACTCCACACCCAGTTCCAGGTGCAGAAGGTTTGTTGAGTTTCCCAGGGGGTCCAAAGGATGGGAAAAGAGCCCCCCACCACCCACAACTCTTTCTTCGCCCTCTGTCCTCTCCCTTCTCCTCCAGAGCCAAGATGGAGAGTTTTCATGTGGAGGGGATGCACACTGAAACATCACTAATTAAGACACAAGAAGACTCTGGTGGAAAACGTTTATTGTTGGTAGTACCATATTTTTCGCTCTATAAGATGCCCCAGACCACAAGACGCACCTAGTTTTTGGAGGAGGAAAACAAGAAAAAAAATATTCTGAATCTCAGAAGCCAGAACAGCAAGAGAGATTGCTGTGCAGTGAAAGCAGCAATCCCTCTTGCTGTTCTGCCTTCTGGGATAGCTGTGCAGCCTGCATTCGCTCCATAAGACGCACACACATTTCCCCTTGCTTTTTAGGAGGGAAAAAGTGAGTCTTATAGAGCAAAAAATACAGTAATTCTTTCCATGTTGAAAAATGCCCGAGTTTAGGAAAGTCCCTTTTCACATCTGACTCACCAACCACTCACTTTAGTTTCTATTTATGGATTGGGTGATAACTGGGTAAATCCTTTCTGCTCACTAGAGGCGTAGTTTAACGCTATGTATAGGGTGAGTCCTTTAAAAGAGGCCCCGTGGATACAGAGTTCACATGTTCCACAGGGCCTCTTTTAAAAGACTCACCCTATATTTCATAGCAGCACCCCAAAGGGCTCGATTTTGCAACGTTCCAAACATGTTGTGGGAGGCCAAAGCAGATATAAAGACAAATAGTTGGATACAACACATAAAAAGCTAAAAGGTAGCTCCGTTGGTTCATAAGAACAGAACGACAAAATTCGGTTGGACAATAACTTTACTATGCCCAACCAAAATGTCACAAATTCATGGCAAGTTTGTAGTCAGTCTCCAGCAATATCTGGGGGAGTGACAGGTTCTGCAACCCTGAAATAAGGGGTGGGAATGGGGGGGCCACCAGGTGGCGCATTGGAAGATGGCCGACAATAACACCTCTCTGACCCATACCAGGTAATTAAGAGGCTGCTATGGGAAGTATGTTGGGATTCAGAACTTACAGGGTTAAGATATTCTGAGTAATGCCTCACATTCTGACGTTTGGAAGTAGGGAGGAGCTTTACTTTCTGTTCTCTCTTTGTCTCTGAAAGAGGAGGCAGCCATGAATGCTAGCAGTCCAGGAGAATCTGAGAAATGCTGAGCTGTAAATATTTTGCTGCAATAAAGAACTGATAATTTGGACACACAAGTGCTTGGTGTGTTTGGATCTAAGCAAGCAGCAACAGTTTTTTCCGCTGTGTTTTTTACTCTGCAAGGCGAAACCGGAGAGAAGAAGGTCGGCGCAGCTTGGCTAAGAAGTGTGCCGGACCGCTATAAACTGGGGCTAATTGGGGCCATAAAGCAATTAGCCAGTGCCACATTTTATAACAAAGTATGCAGTCTTCCTACCCCCCCCAAGGAGATGGGGGGGCTGCCTTGCCAGCGGTGTCCACAATGCACCCCCAGATCCGAGAGTCGGGGGTGCCAGTCACTTGGCACGAGCCCTCGATGAAGTCAGCTCTTCCTGACGCCAATTCCAATCAGCGCGTGCTGGTTAGCTTCAGCTCGGAATTATAATTGGAAATATATAATTGGAATGAAGCTGAAGCACTTACATCAAGCAAAGTTCGAGAGATAAGGCTGCTGATTAATGCATCTCTGTGTTTGGAGCGACGGGAGGAGACAAATAAATTAAGCGATGAACCACCATTACGAGACTGGTATGTGCGGAGCGAAAAGGGGGGGGGGTGGAGGAAAAAACTTTTATTTTCTTTCCCTTATGTGAGTATTTATAAACCTCTACCCCAAGAGAGCCGAATTGTCGCCTTTTACTAATCGCAAGCAAGAATTTAAGAGCTGTGTGGAGTGAATTATTGATTGAAGAGAGGACTGGTAAATATGGAGTGTGGAAGGAAAATTCTATGACGCAGTTGTTAATGGCATCTTGCTAAGACAGGCTTGTCGAAGAAAGATGAGGGGAGGACGACCATGGTCATTGGAATGTAAATGATGGATTGTATGTGATAACCTGGCAGAGCCCCTTTGTGATATATGTGGCAAGCTTGGGAAAATTAATAGGACAGACCGAGGATAAATTTTTGAAGAAGGGGAGTAATGGCGGCTGTCCTTATGAGATATGACTTTTGGAGTGTGCAAAATCCATGCAGATGTTGCTTGTTCCTAACCTGCTTGCGAAGATTATCAGAGATTGCAAAGAAAGGAATACATGATAACAACAAGAAGATGAAGAAGTAATAAAGAGACTATCTGGACAGAGCTGGATAGAATCGTTTGATAAAAGCAGTAACAGAAGTGATGTTTTGATTCTCGTTCGGAGCTTGATGTAAGGGTACCCCCAACAAAATTTAAAAATCTGGCTGTATAATTTGGAAGTAATATGATTTGGAAATAATGTGATTGGATTGGCCTGTTAATAAAAATTATGTTTAAAAAAAGAAATAAGGGGTGGGAATGAAACTTGTTATTTGTGCTCCCAATATTACAGAGATGCTTTTAAACAAAGCTACAATTTTTCCTTCTCTCTCTTCCTCAGTCTCCTTCCTTGGGATGTTCAAGTTCTTATTCAAAAATTCCTGGGACTGGACAAATGTATTCCGCAAAAAGCTAAATAAACTATCACCATTAAGTGGCTGGAAGGTGAAAAGGATGAAAAGTGTTGTCCTTTTGCATCACTGCTTCGGTAGCAAGATTTCCGATTCTAAATGCAGGCAAAAAGGACAGATGAAATCAAAGTTTGGCATTCAAGATTCACTGGAATATTCTGGTTTTGCACAGGTAACGTACATGCAAGGGCTCTCTTTGTGAGCATTTATGCCTTTGGCTATCGAACAATTGCTGGAGAATCTCTTTCAACATTCAGCGTTCAGAAAGATCAAATGATACAGCAGGTAGAAACATTTTAAGCATTGACAGAAAATAAGAGATTTCCTTCCTCCGCAATATTTAATCCATTCTTATTTGGGGGTGTTTCACTTGACTTTCCATTATATTCTGAGGTATACACCAGAATCTTTCTTCAGGAAACCGACTTGATAAACCTCATTTTCAGCTCCCTATCATTGCAGAGATATAATCTGAGTTGAATGATGCTGGTCTTGGAGGCAGCCTGTAACAATGGTTCTGAAGTATGCATTACTGTGTATTGTATTAAACCCCATGATAACACTTTTGGATCACCTATTTTCCAGCTGTTCATTTTATATAGGAGAATGGAAAGGAATAGGGATACAGCCATTTTAGGAAGTAGAATTTAATGCAGAAGACAGGGTTTTCTAACAACAGCTACACATTCCTATTAAGTCAGGCAGAACATGTTTGTGGGGTGTTATTGCCCTTGCTCAAGAAACTAAGCCTATGTGAATAAAACAGTTATGCATTTTCCACCTTGTTTATCTCTTCTTCCAACTTCCCACAATGCTTCTCCCTTCATCTTGTGTTCCAACACAACCAACACCATTCAAGACATGTAATTGCTCTGATAGCTCAACTGGTAGAGCATGAGACTTTTAATCTTAGGATCGTATGTTTGTGGCCCACACTGGGCAAGATTCCTGCACTGCACCACTAGGTGACCCTCGTGGTCCCTTCCAACTCTATTCTGACATTGGAGACAAATTGACATGAAGCAAGCTGATCATTTGCAAGTGAGCTGGGGCTGTTGAGTCCTACAATAGCTGGAGTGTTAACAGGTCCCACTCCCCTGATGTAGGATAGGAACATGTCCCAAGACAAACAGGTATCGGCCAGTCAAGAGATATTTGGTATCTCTTGGTATTGGCCAGGCAAGAGATATGATGCAGACCACAAGCACACAGATGGTCAGAGAGTTACAAAGCTTGCAGTGTAACACTGGAGCTTAATTGAACATATTTTTTTAAAAAGTCACATGTAAGGGAAACATTCATAATGGGTGGCATCAAGGATGTTTTGCTGCTCTGTGGGAAGTGTCAGAAAACCAGTTATGTGTATGGAAACTGAAGAGTTACAAACTCAGAATATTATTTACAACTTGGCCAGGTTATATACCAACTGTGCAAGAAGAGTAAGAGTATTCTTATGTAGCCATTAAGGTTATCTTCTCCCCTACCCACACCTGTACAGAAGAAGTGGATTGTGTGAACAAAGTACATTAAAAGAAAATAGCACACCAAAATTATCTAAACTAATGTGAAAATTCACTTTTGCCAAGTAGAAGACCATTAAGATTCTGGGGAAATGGCATAAACAACAAAAATAGTACCCAAAAAGCCATTCTGTAATAGCCTTGAGATGATTCAACCTACCAAATGCTGCTGCCTTCTCTACTCATTTCAGTGCATTTTGTATAGACCCCATTAAGGTAAAAGGAGATTCAGTAGAATCGGGTATATGAAGATACTATCTGTACACCACTCAACTTAGGCACACCCTGCTGATAAAGGGAAATGCCCATAGCTATGGAAAAAATAAGCCTAACCTTTGATTGAATATACCCTGAAAATAACCTGAAGGAACTTAGAATTAGGAGCACTTAACTTAGCCTTAGTGAATCAGAGTCCGGCTACAAAAAGATGGATTCCCAGCATTAACTGGAAGCTAAACCTTAGCTGAAGAAACAGTGAAAAATACAAATAATGTTGTGAAAGAAGGGTTAGGTTTAGGTTTAGAGTTAGGGTTAGGGTTAGGGTTAGCAGTTGTTACAACTGCTTTGAGATTTGGGTTCTTTTTTTTTAATCAAGTGTTACATAAATCTTATGAAATAAAATCATTAAGAAAGTTCCATGCAAATTCTGGAGTCAGTGGACCAGGAAGGTAATACTGGTATTAAGACAAAATGTAACGGTTCATACCATGGATGAGCTTAACACACACCCTCCCAATCCTTTATATACGGAGAATAACCCTGGTCTACCTTACAGGATTGTTGGAATGATTCCAGAACACGTATGTAAAGTATGTTGAGCACTAAGGGAAACTGCCAGGGAAATTGCCATATGAAGTATTATTCTGAATATCCTCAGTTTTTGATCCATTTGTGTCGAGAGATTTCAGACCAACTTTTATAGGTTTAGCCCTTCATCTTTGCTCATATTAGCACAGGAAACAAATATATATATATATATATATATATATATATATATATATATATATATCTATCTCAAGGGGAACAAAGAAACCCACCACTTTAGTATTTACCATTTATTGGTGACAAACACTAAGTTTTACTTACATTCCATGGGGAGAAAAAATTCCAGCGTAAACAATGAACTGAAGCAGTACTTAACTTGCAAGGCTATCGTGCTTTACCTGGACCATATGCAAAAACTTTATTGCACACACCACTGTGTGCAATAAACACAACATCAAAAGCAACACAGTTTATATATAAACATAGGTATTTTTTTTCAGCCCTACATGGAGATGTAATTAAACAGTATAAAGCACTCAAGGAAAATCAATCTGCAGTTTTATATGCACTACATTGAGATCATATCCTGTACTGTACTGAGTTTGTGTGCCTTTATATATAGACACACACACACAATTTTTTTAAAAAACAAAGATTAGAGACCATTTAAACTTCTGCTGCATTCAAGTCCCGCCCCGCCCCCCAATATTCTAGAAATCAAAATGATCAAATGAAGTTTTAAAATTCCTAAAATGTGTAATTTATTCAACCATTCAATAATTAGGCTAGACTTGCCTAGCTGGCTTTGTTTTCAATCAAATGGCAGGCATACAGTTGTTTCCAGTGAAATTCTTTTACAATTTCATTAAAAACAAAAGACCAAACATATACATGGATATGATCTTCCCAAGTTAGTTCATAGGTAAGTGTTATCAGACAACAAAAGTTTCTAAACTGTGCTATATTTCTAGGTACAATTAAGAAACTTTTCTCTTCTTTTTAAATGAAAAATTTATAGTGTCATTCAAAACAATGTAATGAAACTAAAAATTTTATCACTGTTTGAAAAGCAACGGTTATGATTTAGATACTACAGTGGATTGTGACAACTGTAGCGCTCTAAAACAGTTAGGTTACATTAATTAGGAAGCATTTGATTTTCTCTGGTGCTTTCAAGGTTTGGGTCCAGTCAAGCCTTTTTTAGGCAGTGGTGTCCAGTGTTTGTCCCAAAGTGTTTGAGCTAGCCGGTTTGAGGAGAGGGTCGTTTTCCATTTCTTGCTTCACGCATCTAGAAAAAAAAGGGAAAAGGGTTTTTTCTTCCTAAAGGGAACCATGCTTGGGATTATGGATCTCTCAGCCAGAATTGTGGCACTTTCAAACTCATGCCAAGAGGCATATTTCCTTTGAAATAGCAAACTCCCACAGTCGCATTTATCCATTGACTTTAAATGCGCTGCCAGTAATGCAATTAAACTAGTGCTGGCAAGAAAACTCTGCTCCGCTAGCTTAAGACTAGGACCCTCGTACCTATGGGACCGCCTCTCCTGGTATGCCCCGCGGAGGACCTTAACGTCCACAAATAACAACACTTTGGAGGTCCCAAGGCGCAAGATGGTTAGATCGGTCTCAACTATGGCCAGGGCCTTTTCAGTACTGGCCCTGACTAGGTGGAGCGCTCTGGCACCAGAGACTAGGGCCTTCCGGGACTTGACATCTTTCCGCAGGGCCTGCAAGACGGAGATGTTCCGCCTGGCCTTTGGTTTGGACTCAGTCTGACCCTTATGTTTCCCTCCCCTTATGGCTTTGATTTATGGGCTACTATTAAAATGAGGGATGCGGGTGGCGCTGTGGGTAAAACCTCAGCGCCTAGGACTTGCCGATCGCATGGTCGGCGGTTCGAATCCCCACGGCGGGGTGCGCTCCCGTCATTCGGTCCCAGCGCCTGCCAACCTAGCAGTTCGAAAGCACCCCCGGGTGCAAGTAGATAAAATAGGGACCGCTTACTAGCGGGAAGGTAAACGGCGTTTCCGTGTGCTGCGCTGGCTCGCCAGATGCAGCTTGTCACGCTGGCCACGTGACCCGGAAGTGTCTGCGGACAGCGCTGGCTCCCGGCCTATAGAGTGAGATGAGTGCACAACCCTAGAGTCTGTCAAGACTGGCCCGTACGAGCAGGGGTACCTTTACCTTTATTAAAATGAGGCTGCATTTTAAATTGTATTTTAACCCATATTTTAATAAATCGGTTTTTTTGGGGGGGGTGTTTGTCCCCCCCCATTATGTTTTATTGTAATTTTATTGGTGTTAGCCACCCTGAGCCCGGCTCTGGCCAGGGAAAAAAAAATTAAAATATTTATTTATTATTTATTTAAGACGACTTTGCAAAGCAAACACAGTTAATGATGTTCGGCTTATAGCAACACATTCAAAACCTCAAAGAAACACGAACGACAGGACATGTTGTTGGAAGAAACCAAAACTAGACTAGCTGTGATACTAAATGGACAACGGCTGGGCATAAACCTGCTCTCCCACTCATCTGCCAATGTGATACAAGGTTGATTTTTATAACTCTCCATGTAAACAAATACTTCTCTAAAGGCAAATGATATTTCTGTGAAACGGTTAGAACGTTGTGGCTGGGTTTTTTGTTTAGTAAATGCTAGAAAAGATCATTTTCACTCACACAGACATTGGTCCATTTCCTGTTCTTGGCATCTCTGTACTTTGTTGGTCCAACTCAGACAGCAATTTTAAGATGTTTAATGCAGCCTGAAGAAGGAAAAGATTGAATTAAATGTCTGCATATAACATGGATGTTTTATGTGTCTGAAGTCACTGAATTAAGCTTTTATATTACTGGTTTTAGGTTGTATTTTTGTTTCAATGATTTCTTCTTTTTATTTAGACTGTATGCCACTTGAGATATTTTTGAAATGTTAGGTGGTTCATCAATGCTTATAAATAAATAATGGATGCATGTTGTGATAAATGGCTGGAAGAATACTGGGCAATGTGTATTAAAAACACCCAACACTCTGCTAAAGTTGGTCATTCATGTACACAGAAATGAAAAGGAATTGTTCCATACAGGATTTCCGTGGCCTCAATTAGCAGACTTGCCATTTTCCCATTTCCAAGCTGCACAGAATGAAGATCATTTCTCATGGATAAACTGGGCAAGTTAGGTATGCAAATGTAAGAACTAGGGCTCAGCATGGGAAGAATGCCCTGTATGTAGCCTAAAGTTCTGGCCAACTCAGAACTCTGAAACTAAGGCTTCTACGACAAAACTTTTTGCACCACTGTAGGTTTCTCTTTTGTAAGACACACCAGCATGAGATATTTGAGCAGTGAAATCTACTAGGATGGAGCATTTCAGAGAGTTTAAAAGCAGCTGGCTCAGTGAAGATATACTGTTGTTTAATGGGAAAGTGTGCCGATTCCTAATTCACACTGGCTCCCTCAAGCAGAGCAGCAACAGACACCTACACATTTCACAAACTGTCCTCCATTAGTCAACATTTGTCATCACTCCAATGGGTTTCTCTTGGACCCAAAAAGAAAAAAACCTAAAGATGCCGAATCTAGACTCCCATCCATCTGAATGTTTAAGTGATCACATTGGAGGAAGTTAATGACTGGTCCACAATTCATGTATATAAAATCAGCTCCACGTTCTCTTACCATATCGTGGCAAGATTCAACATCTTTTCCAATTCCATGGCTGATCAGTGGCGGCTGAGCGGAACAATTTATAAGAGACACAAATTCGTTCTTGTTGTTTTTGGGGAAATCTTTGTATTCAACCTAAGAAAAAAAAAGTTTGAATTATTTCCAAACAGGTGTCCCCCAACCCTCTAAGCAAGCTCTTATTTGCTCCCCAGAACTCTCATTAGTACTGCAACATTGATATGGTAACAAGCAGGAGCTTCTTCCAGACAGATAAAGATCCCTGTTATTGTCTACTCCAAACCACAGTGAAAAGAAAAGAAAAACCTCATCTATCTTTCAGATGTTCTGCATGTGATGGAGAACTGGAGGTGGGCTAAACTTTCACTCTACTCATGTGAATTGCTTCTTGTTAGAATGGTCCTCTAAAATGTAGGAAAGTGGTACACCAGGAGGGGCTTTTATTGGGCATCTCAAGGAGTATGCTACTTCCCTATATGCAAGGAGATTGCTTCCTCAGCAACTTTCTAAAACTTTCTAAAACTGGAGGAAGCTCTCACCTGCAGGTAGCCTAGTCCAGAAAAAGTCAATTGCATAATTATCATGTAGATTGGTACACATGTAAGAATGGAAAATAAGTCAAAAAGTATGCTGAATCTAAATGTCTCTGAGGAAGAAATTCAGACATACACTTCAACTGCATGAGAAGCCTTCTTCTTCAAAGAGAAGAGGCTCTGGCGCAAGCTATACAGAGATGAACAGAAGTTATTTTAGTGCAGTATTTGATGGACAGGGCTATGTTTTTGTTGAGTAATTAAACAGACAACGCACAAAAAACATAGGAACAGCCTTCAAGTTGTATACTAGCTGGGAAACGTTCCATTTTTAAAAGTGTAATATATTGGTTTTCAACAATAACTCCAAAAGCATAGGAAACTTTCTGTCTTAGGCAAAAGGCTGACATGCATGAATTGGTACCCGCCCCATGTGGTTTTGTGAAACAAGGTTTTTATTGAGCAAGTCAAATCCTATGAAGAGACACCTTGAATTATGCTGCTTGCAACCGATTTACCTGGATTCCCTGAACACCGGAAAGGTAGTCCAACTGTTCGGAAGGTCTAGTGAGAGGTCCGTGGGGCACATGGCCCGAGGAGCTGTTTTTTAAAATGGTCTCAGCGGTAGGAGAAGTGCCACCGTATAATAGCTCTCTAGCAATCATAGCTGTCACAGTAGCCATGGCAGGATTGGGGGCTGCCCTGTTGAACTCTTTGGTGTGGTGTCCTTGATTAACTCCTACAGCCTGTGCAACCTCAGGGACCATGGGAAGAATGCCAGCAGGAAGCTGCTGATGGCTGAGATAAGGCATCCTGAACTCATCCTCTTTATTATCTAGTAACGAGACAGAACAAACAAAAAAAGTTTCATTAGTTGGCAAGGGTCTGGTCATACACAAAATGGCAGATCACAGAGCACAAAATCCAAAATCGCTTCTGAAATCCAAACCCTATCCTGGCCTTCAGCAAGATGGTAACATTCCTTCTGGGTCTAATGTGTTTTATTCTGATAATGATTTCACATTGCTTTTCCCAAAGCACTTTGCAAAAATTAAGGCTAATGTCCCAAGCAATGCCTGATATGAGCCGAAACTTTGAAAGTCTTTTCCAAATAGAAAAATAAATAAATCAGTATTTTAGTTTTATCAGAGTGGGTTAAAAAATAAATAAATCTTGCATCACCCTCTGCGCATGCATTGCTCTGGAAATATACCTTGGGAAATAAGGAAATGGTCAAACCTTTATATTACTGGGCCAGCAAACTTATTTTCACATATGTGTGTACATGCTATGCAAAAATCACAAGGTGGGGAAAACCATAAAGCCACCCAAAGCTTCTCTCGATTCCTGCAGCCCCTGTTAACTCTGCCATCTCAGCTCTCCCCCTGCCTCATGCAGGGAGGGCGCAGCGAATCACAAGAGCAGGTGCTGGCAAAAATCACGCTGCAGGAAAAACTGAAGCCAGCCAATGACTCTAAATAGCTCCACACTTATTTCAGACATCGTGATATATTGGTATATTGTGATGTTTAGCTGCTGAAACATCACACTGTTGAAAACCAGATATCGCCAAGCCCTAGTGTCCCCTGGTCTACCTGGGTGACCCATTATACCTATTTAATGCCTAGTAACTACCAACCAAATAGTATGCCCTAACTGACCTTCAATTCTTGATGGCTGAAATCACGGAATGTCAATCTGCTCTGGTACAGCCATCGTACCAGTAAAATAAAGTAAAAGAAGAATGAAATGAAGGTCACTTACTAGCAGATGTTTCTTCAGAGCCAGGCTCAAAAAACGTTACTTTTCTTCCATCACCTGGCTTCTTTACTGGCGTCTAGCACAAAAGAGAGTTATTTGGAGTTGTTATGCCACTGTGCTGAAGAGTTGAGTGTTTCTAATAACCTTTCTAAACAAAGGCTATGCCACTTTGTTCTTACACCACCCTAATAGCAAAAATCAAGAACCCAGGGCCATCCCTCTGAACCTAAGAGATGAGACTTGTCCTCATTGCCACCTGATGGAACACTAGGTCATCAGCAATGTTGGGGCAAGCATCTTGTTTCACTCCAAGGGGCCTGCTGAAATGTCCATATCCATATCCATAGCGGATATGCACTAGTCCATCTGTACAACGACAGGGGGCTAAGATGCTACAATAACAACCTCACTGTTCAAAGCGTCTTAATACGATAATAAAAACCACATGGTGCGGCAAACGAAAATGCACTGCTCATGGTTTCTCTCTCCTTATGATGCTTATTACACATCGACCTTAAGCTTTTAGACCAGCATTTCCCAAACTTGGGTCTCCAGCTGTTTTTGGACTACAATTCCCATCATCATTGGCCACTGGCCCTGCTAGCTAAGGGTGACGGGAGTTGTAGCCCAAAAAAAGCTGGAGACCCAAGTTTGGGAAACGCTGGTTTAGACTCGTTTTGGCAACAATGCACGCTATAGAAATGCAAGAAATGCAGGACCTTAATAAAGGACTATATTTGGGATTCATCACAACCCACATATTATTGACACAGAAAAAATAGGATTTTATAAGGTAAGCAAGATCATGCCTACAACTGAATCAAGAAACTGAAGTTGTCTAAATCAAACACGTTCAACTCCCAAGAGACTGCGATCTACTCCCACTATTTAAAAAAATGGCAGTGATCTACCCATTGGACATGCCTGGTCTAAATGACCCAGTTTACAACCACCCTGTTGGCCCCAGGACAACAACCCTACACCTGTGAATTTTACAGTCTGGATAATCTTCAGCACACAAGTCCCCATCTGAACTTGCACAGCCCATCATTTAAGATGTCTTACCTTTTCTTCTGTCTTTAGTGCTGGCTTTGGGGGTTGTGGTTGAGGGACTTTGAATCCTAAGAGCTCCAGCATGTTTTCAGCTGCATTACGCTTTGCTACCTTCTTGTTAGTTCCCATTCCTTCGGCTGTGTGCATGCCAACTTTCACCTAGAAGTATGGAGAAATGGATTATTAGAACAAGTATCTCTTTATGTAGGAAGGAGAAACGAAATGCCGATGATCATTAGTAACGTATCTGTCCAAATATGGCCTTGGAGGATAGCCAAGTTATGGTGCCTCCATGCCTCTGACTGCAGGCACTGACACACAAAGCAGGCAATTCATGCCCCAAGACTTTCCCCCTGGCTTTTATTTTTGTTTTAACGTCCCAAATAAGTTTGGATTCTGGAAGTGTATCAAGATAACATGCTTAGAAATCTATTAGTATGCATGTGGCAATCGATTTTGTGCTTTGCAATGATCTCAACATTCTTCAGTCCCTGTAACAGCTCCCCGATGCTATTGCAACATGCTGCTCATCTAAGCAGTTTCTGCATTTACAAAGCACAGAGCTTCCAAAGGATTCTATGAGAATGGACTAGCAGATGAGGACAAGACAAGGCTTCCCAGAATTCTACTTTAAAATTACAGCACACTGATCTCATTATGAACCTTGAAGAATATCAAAATCCAAACAAGGGAGAGAACAGAGGACTGTGCCAGCAGAAGGAGAAGAGGTGGCAAGTGTGGGCTAAGGAGGAATATGGAATATAATAATGTATGGTAACATGATAGGGATGGAGTGTTGAATGAACCTACGACAGCCATGGGAAGAAGCCGTCAGCTATTTCCTGCTTATCTTCACCTCCATAAGAGTTTGGGACACAAAGACAATGCACTCCCAGCAAGAGAAAATAGACTTCAAATCATCACATACTGCTGTCACACAAATAAAAAAGTTCCCCATGACATAAAGACAGCAAAAACCAGAGCTAGCTAGCTGCTAGTTGGCCATGGAGAACTCTTCCCTTCCTCCTACCGCCACCACTAGACCAGGCATGGCCAAAATTCGCCCTCCAGCTGTTTTGGGACTACAATTCCCATCATCCCTGACCACTGGTCCTGTTAGCTAGGATGATGGGAGTCGTAGTCCCAAAACAGCTGGAGGGCAAAGTTTGGCCATGCCTGCACCAGACAGCTGCATCACAGGGGCTGGCTGGGGGAAAGAGAAAGAGTGAGCAAGCTCTGCTGCAGCGGCTTCTAGAAGCAACAGTAGCTTTCGGTCAGCAACAGATGCAAGGAGGAAATTATGTGAGCACCATAGTAATACACTGTGTTGAAATTAGCACAGGACTACATTCTGCATAGCATAGGTTGGTTGTCTAATGCAAGGCTCTCATTTGTGATAGCCTCTTGGCTTCTGCAGTGCATTTTACATGGGGCTTCCCTTGAATAGTTCAGAAACTGTCATCTGGTCCCACGTCTTGTGCAGTTCTCCCCACAGAGATAATATGACATCCATTTTCTATGAACATCACTGTGGGTAAAACATCACTGGGGAAACTCAGCCAGATGGGTGGGGTATAAATAATAAATTATTATTAAATTATTATTATTTACCAGGTGTGCTTCTGGATTCAATTCACTATCTATGCTGATTTTAAACCTTTGAAGTACTCGGTCTGTGATATTTAAAAGTGCATCTGCTCCCACATATATGCCCATCCCACTCCCTTTCTGTGTTAAGATCTACCAGATAGATGTGGCAGTAGCACCCAAAGCAATATGCATTAAGATTACCCTCTAACCAAAAAATAGGAGTTTCATTTGGTGGTACCACCTACGTTCTGTTTCCCAAGGAAATTCAGCCGGCTCACTTGATTGTAAAAAATGTCTTTGCAGCACCTTAAATATTGCTCTGCCAGGCCGAGAAACTTTGATCAATTATTTAATACAAGATAAACTGCTGCCGTGCATTTTTTATATGAACTGTTTGAGGTTTTTATGATATTCTATTGTGGTTTTATTGCAATCTTGCTTGGAGGGGCCCTCGTGGCCCAAAGCAGCTTATAAATTCAAATAAATCAATTAATTACATGGCTGCCCTGTCCTGGATAAAGTGCTGAGCTCAACACAAACCTGCATCACGAACTCCCTGCGCCTCGGAAGTCCACGTTCTGTGATGAGCATGTACTCTGGCTCCTTCTCTTTCTTCGCTTGCTGTATTTGAGCCAGTCTGCTAATGGGATTCATACCTTGGCCGTATTCGGGACTTGTCTGCAACTTAGATAGAAAAAGCAAGAATCAGCCAACAGTTGGCAAGAGCAGTTCCAATACATCACATTCCCATGAAAACACTCCAGGAGATAGGGTGGTGTTGGGTTGGTGTTTTTTTAACTGTTAACTTTGCTATTGGGTTTTCAGGAAGTATTGGTACATGTTGCAGAGTTACAGACACAGTTGCGAAGAATTATTCTGAATCACTTTAAGAAGACAACAAAACAAAACCAGCATCAACTGCAAACATGGTACATAGACACAGGAAGCTCAAACTGACTCAGGGAAAGGTATCTACAGCATCCCAACCTCCAGCGTTCATCAGTAATAAGGTTACGATCACAATTATTTCAGAAATAAATCATACTGAAACATTTTTTGCGTCTCTGGAGGTTTCAGTCCATGTTGTCTAGAAACACAGGTGATGGGGGATACCCACTTACTTGCAAATGAACTTTCTCTCTGCTCCCTATGGTGCTGGACCTTTTTTTGTTTTTGTTTTTAAAAAGGAGATCTGATATACTACATCACCAATTGTGCTCATTAGATTAATCTATGCCTGATTAATGCTGTAACAGCAGCCAGAATCCTGTTGGCTCAGAAGTGGAAACAAGAGGAGATACCAACGATAGAAGAATGGAGATCAAAAGTGATAGACTATGCAGAATTGGATAAATTAACTGGGAAAATCAGATATACTAAAGACCAAAAGTTCATCGAGGACTGGGGAAAATTTGTGGATTATCTGAAAAATATATGTGGTGTAAACACAACGCTAGTGGGATTTAAAGAGGCACTGTAAATAAAAATAAGTATTGTTTATTAGAAACAATGGGAGTAAGGAGGAATAATGGCAATACGAAAGAAAGGAATGTGTACTAAAGGTATAAATATGGATGATTGTCAGAGACGCTGAAGGAAGTAAAAAACAGTCACAATTTGTTGTATGCGGGATTAAATGAATGATTGGATGGAAATTTATAAAATGCATAATAAATTATTATTTTTTTTAATAGATTAATCTATGCCTGATTTCTGCACAAGGCTGTTACATGAAAGCTGAACATGCATGCTATGCTTCATACACTAAGAATGCCTACTATGCAAGCCTCCACCAAAACAGCTGCACAAGAACATTTGGATTACAGATGGCAGCAAACACACAGCACAGATCCTGGCATTTAGACAAGTGCTTCCTTGCTGATACAGAATCACCACTAGTTTGGCATAACAACAGTGAACAAAGAGTTCCGATGACTACAGGCACAGACAGAGGTGTCTGCTATGGTGCAAGACAGCTTCCTGAAACATATCAAGAATTTCCTTCTACAACAGCTGAGGTTTGGCTAAGCGCATACTTCTCTCACCTTGACTATTGATTTTGTTTTCTTTTTGATTCGTGGCTTCATTTTCTCAACCGTAGGAAGGGGGGGCAGTTTCTTCAATTCCTCTAGGACTGCTATGGCCGCGTTCTTCTTTGAGATCTTCTTGCTCTTGCCTTCACCCTCACCCATGAATTCTCCCACAGATACCTTCGTTACGAAGCTCTTCATATGAGGGGGACCGCTCTCCCGGGTCACCTGTTTCAGAGGGAAAAACTGAGTGAAAGCGTGATAAACATTTATTAAAAATGGTAGGGTAAAATGGTTGTAGCAAACTTTACTCACATATACTAAACTACAATTTTTTTTGGGGGGGGGGCGGGTTAGGGAAGAACAAGGCTAATTTAAACAACATTCCTAATAAAGCGGGAAGTGGCTATATTTTAAAAGCCTCTCAGTACATTACCCCACCCCATGCAGGTTAAAAATGTAAACCCAGCTAAACTTTACATGCTAAAGACAGTCTTTGCAAGTCTTATTTTATTCAGTATGTACCAAGTTAGTCTTTTGGGGGCACTACGTTTTGCCCCAACTACAAATATTTAGGTCTGTGGCAGTTTTTACTTAAAAAAATTTAAAGGCTATAAACCTTGGCATGCATCCGTACTTAACGTTAAGCAAATATCAATTCATAATAAAGCAACAAAGGGACATATTTGGTACTGAATAAATTTTCTTTTTTCTTGCACTCTACACATAATAAACAGCAAGACAGTACATTCTTAAACAGAAAGAAATTACATTAGACATTTATACTCTCATAACAGGATAATTCAACTTGCCCATTCTTCTAATCCTTTCAATAGCCTTACCCATTGAATCCAACTACCAAGAGTGGACTTCCATTTATGGGAAGAGCTCCTTCCCCTTGCAATGAAGTCCCTTTCCACTGCAGCCCTCATGCACCTGCACATCTGCTTCTGAGGGCTGGAGGAACCTTTGGAGTCGGGTGGTACACAGTGTGGGGGCTGCAGCAAAGGGGAAATCAGTGACACCCTCCCTCCCACTCACATAAGCAAATATATCTGCGACATTTTATTACATTAGTGGCATCTGCCGTTCCTTCCAAATACATTGGAAGAATTTAAATGCTGCCAGCACACAGCTTCTCATAATTCCCCTTTTAATGGCTTTCCGCTATGAAACAAAACTACGGGACCCATGGAAAGAGAATCAGGATATATTTTAACACACGATTTTAAAGCCCAGCTGTATTCCGCCCCAAATTATCTCCCCCCACCCGCCAAGTAGTGCTACCTTCAGTATTCTAAAGTAAAACCACTTTTAGAGCAATTAACTAAACCTACCTCAAAATTCACAGGCAAGTTCCTTTTAAGTGCAATCTCAAACACTTGGCTTATTTCAGATTTATTGAGATTTTCATCATCTGGTTCTCTGCCATTAATCTAAGAGAAGAACAATGATATTGAAGAAGCTTCTTTTGCACCGACTCACTAACAAATCTGCCACACACAGTATCTAGGGTTAGTATCATAATATTAAGCATGATTTTCTCCACTCAACCCCCAGGAGCAGATTAAACTGAAGGCTCAAGGACAGTTTTCATCACGAGTGCCTGACATGCCAAGGAGATTTTCCAGAGTTATTCCCTTGTCTGAAAAATCTACGGGGAAACAGCCAGCAGTTCCGAAAGATGCACATGAAGCATGGGAGAGGTTAATTTTGGTGTCTACATGAAATTACTTGCAGGCAAACTGTAAAAACTGGCAATAAAGTTCAGAGCTTTATAAAATACATTTTCAAAATACAAGCCCAATGCTATTTACCCATTTTCAGCTTTTCCAATTTCAGGCCATTATTAACCCAGAGAATATCTGCGTGCCTGAGGGGAGTGTTGTGCCTGGGTTTGCCAACTGCAGACTCCCTACCCCACCCAATGCCACATGGAAAGCTCCTTTTATAAAGGTCAGTTTTCAAAGGTGGTCTGCTGTCTAGCACAGGAGCTGCAACTAAAAGGGAAGAAGCAGCAATTAAATCCACTGGGTGCACCCAACTCTTTACAAACACCTAATGCAGTCCTTTGGAGCTGAATTGTGGTATTCACCCAGTGAAGACTGGAGTCATATGACATTCCCTTGCTTGAGGAGAAATACTATTTTCTATTGCAACAACTAATCTCTCAGGGAGTTTTCTGCAGAGTATTTACTTCCTATATCTGCCATGCCTTTCAGAATGACAGTTCTGGCATTTAAGTAGTCAGTGGAATGTCCTTTTCTACTTAGATTATTGTGCTCCAAGGGAAGGGAAAATAAGCTATGCAGAACACACTCAAGACACCACACAAATCATAATCAGCACACACTCTAGCTACGGAAGTTTCAGCAGACATTTTATACACACAGAGAGACACAGTACAGTCCACGAATGCTAAGAATTAGCAAATGTGATTGAGAGAGTTACTTTGGAAAACTAGTGGTTCATTATTTATTTCTGATGGTCCCAGGGCAGAAATACAAACATCCTTAAAGACGAAGAAAATCAATAAAGCTAAAATACCGTTTTATTTGTTCATCAAAATTTATATACCACTTAATCAGAAAACTAAGTGGATTACATAAATAATTTAAAATATTTGTAAGAAAATACTCATTGAATCAACAGCTTTTTAAAACAAGTAAAACAAGTAATATAAAAGTAAGTGATCAATAAAATAGACAATCTATATCTAAGCAGGCAATAATAAAATGTAAACCGTGAGGCTCATTAAAAAACCCCCTCTACACTCAAAGACGTTATGTTTTGTTGAGTCTTTCTTCACCTACTCAAAAACGCATCCCATCTCTTCCAGTATTAGAAAGCCAAACACAGGGAGGGGAGGGCTCTAAATCTTCACCTTAAAAGCTAAGCATTTAAGTTATGGGACTTCTCTCTATCTATAAAAAGACTCCCCAATGCAAGCTAAGACCTTGAATCTCTTTTCTACTTATTTTACTACCATGGATTTAAAAAAATATACGGACTGAAGCAACATTGCCAAATAAGCCCAAGTTTGGAGAATTAGTGGCTCAGTTATTTATTAACTGGGGAATTATAGTACAGAGGAGATAATGGCAGAATGTCAGGCTGTAAGATCAAAGAAATCAAATGTTCTGACTGAGCCATTTTTAAGGTGCCAGTTTATGATTTGATTCTTCAAACAAGCTCCATTCATAAAGCAGCAATCACTTTTAGGCCTATATAAAGCCATGCATATACGAAACTCTGAACACATGCTTCAGATAATTCATAACAATTAACAAGCATGCTGATGAGGATATTGAGGTTGAAAGCAAATACACACGCCCTTCTAGAGGCCGGGCAAAACAGCCATGCAGTGGTACACACAGCAAAAGTACAATAATCTTTCCAAATAACTATCATGCAAAATTAAGTTAATTGGAGCTAGCTAGCGGAGCAAATGGTCCATGGGGCAAAGCAAAGCTCTGGTCCATGGGTTCACGAAGAGTCGGACACGACTGAACGACTAAACAACAACAACAACAGTGGAGCAAATGAGAATGTA
Organism: Podarcis cretensis; assembly: GCF_951804945.1. Lineage (NCBI taxonomy): Eukaryota > Metazoa > Chordata > Lepidosauria > Squamata > Lacertidae > Podarcis > Podarcis cretensis. The sequence continues at coordinate 21,115,307 of NC_137175.1, forward strand.
AGAGAAGTTAAAGCAGAGAACAGTTCTTTAGAATTTTATTTTGCTGTAAACAGGAAATAATGTAAGGGGTAGAGGAAGAAAAAACTCAACACACTATTTAAGAAACATCTATGCACACACGGAACGTATGAAGGTCCCAGAATTTGATCTCTCTAGTTAAGAAGGCCTCAGAGAGCAGTGTGAGAAGACTGCTTGATCCAAGCCCCTGAAGAACTGGTGCTGGTCAAGGTAAACTTTATTAAAGTTAATACTTTATTAAAGTTAATACTTCAGGCAGCTTCTAAGGCAATGCCAAATTAAACAGTTTAATCCAGATGGATCTACAAAATGAGACGATGCCAGTAATTCAGTTCTGCTTTGGCTGCAAGCTGGCTATATTATTCTTCATGTAACCCAAGTTATGGGTAAGGTAGAATATGGAGTTTCAATGCAGTTCTGATGCTGATGATTACGGAAAAGAATTACAGTGGTGCCTCGCAAGACGAAATTAATTCGTTCCGCGAGTTGCTTCGTCTTGCGATTTTTTCGTCTTGCGGAGCGCGGATTCCCCGGGTATTAACGGCTTTAAGAAAAAGGAAGCAAACCCGCAAGACGTTTTCGTCTTGCGAAGCTAGCCCATAGGGAAATTCGTCTTGCGAAGCACCTCGAAAAACGGAAAACCCTTTCGTCTAGCAAGTTTTTCGTCTTGTGAGGCATTCGTCTTGCAGGGTACCACTGTATGCTGTATTTTCAAAGTAGTGACAGCTTTAACAATAACGTTCTGCAGCCAACACTGCGTGGAACCTATTTATAGAATTCCAGTTGCTGTTCCAGTACTACTTAAACATACTCTGTGGGAAAACTGGTCTCCCATTCACAATTTCTACTGTGTCTCAAAGACTTGACAGCGGTTGCTCCAAAATCTGAAATCAATTTAACTCCAGCACAGACTTGACTATAGATCTACCTCGAGTTACGCCATTGTGTACTCTCCGTTATTCTAAACCGAACTAAATATAACCTGGGGCCCAAATTCGTTTTTTAAACTTACTACCAAATCCAAATATCGAGCTCATTTCCCACCCTCACTCCAAATTCTGGGTATATCCACTTATATACCACAAAGCCTTGACTTTGAAGATGTAATTTTCACAATGCAATACAGTTAAGCCACGCAATGACCGAGGCACCATTTTATGAGACCTGCTGTATCTGTGACACATTCTCTAGGCTGAGATGCTTAAAACCAGTGAGGAGCAGCTGGCTGATTGGGTTTGCCTTGGGGCAATGCAAGGAACGGAGAAGGAAAGAATAGCAGCCTTGGAGGAGGCCAAAAGTCTGCAAATATCTTCCCTCTTTACCTTGCTAGCACTTGAGTAACTGATGCATTTACACTTCATTAGCGACAGGCCTGTCAAGCAGAGAGGTACCACAGTTCACTATGGCTAAATAGGGGAACCACCAAGTGCCACAGACAGGCTTATCATAAGCGACAGAAAAATATGTGAGTGCAAGCCTTCACACATTAAAGCAACAGCATTTGGGGGCAAACCAAAAAGCTAATTTCAAAACAGTTAACTTCTACTATGTTTTAGACATACTACCTCTGGTTTTTCAGGCAAGGGCTCATTTTGCAGGATTTTCAGTGCTTTAGCAGCCGCGTCATGTTTAGCAGCCTGTCTTGTTCTTCCTTTCCCGTGAAACTGCTGTCCCCCGATGGAGAGCTCCACTTGGTAGAGCCAGGGTCCCACAGGAAATGGATAGAAGTACCTGAAAAGAGAAAGACTTGACATTTCAGGCCTGGAGGGGGGGTGCACAAGGTCATCCTTGCCAGCAGACAGGGCTCAAATAAAGCGTTAAGTGGAGAAACAGCACTGAACACAATGAATCAACTGTTGGCCCTCAAAAGTTTGACTGCAGCACTTACAGTGCAGACACTGCATGACTAGAAGCATTAACATTAAAGCCAGAAGCACAAAGCTACCAACACACATTAAACATTTCTGAACTCAACCAGCAAGTTAAGCTATTAATATATTCGGCTGCATTCAATAGAACATTTGTTTTTAAAAAGTTACAAGCTCAGGCCCGTAAATTCTGCCCACTTTATTTAGGCCAACTGAACCTACAAGAAAAAGGAGACTGGCTGTTTAGTGTAGCGTGCCCCCATCCTCCCCCCCAAAATGCAGACCACCATTTTCACTTCCTAGCTTTTGTTTTCACATTTTCGAATGATGTTGCTTTTTGGAGGAGGAGGAGGAGGTTGCAGGGATGTTTATCACACTGCAAAGGAAAAGATTTGGGAGCAAAAAAGAAGAAAAAGGTGTATGGCTCATTTCAACAGCTTGGGTCCATAATAGCTTAAGGACAACCTGAGCCCTTATATCTCAGCTTGGTCACAGAGATAATCCAGGAGTGGTGTTAGTTATTCAGCAGTCCGACCGGTTACAACCAGAATTCAAGGATTTAGTGTCGGCAGTCCCATTCTGCGGAATACACCTTCACTGCTAGTTTTCAAGTGTCCTTGGAAGACCTTTTTATTCCATCAGGCCTATTAGGTTGTTTACGTTTTCTTAAGTAGAGCCAGTGATTTTAATTATTATTTTTCAATAGTATTTTATATTTTGTTGTATCTGTGTACGTTGCTGTATACGACCTTGACATTTTGTAAAGAGTTTTATAAATAAAGGGTAAGACAGCATGAAACCAGTTTTCCCTTTGCATCTAGAAACAAAGAGAATGGGGTGCTTTAAATAAAGAGTTCTAAAAGCGTTTATGAAGCCTCACCAGGGAGACTGAGGCTGTTGCCAGGAGGCTGTAGAAGTGTGGCTTAATTGGCTTGGGGGCAAAGTGCCAACCTTCTCATTCTCCAATAGTGTGCAGCAGGCGTACTCCCATCCGCTACACCAAATGTAGTACTTAGAAAGGCTGAGGGGTGCAACCCCCTCCTTCTCCCAAAATTCTGCTCCTCTAAGTGGATCTTGGCTCTCAGCCTTTTCTCTGGTGTGTCCTCTATTCCAGATACCATGGATCTTTGGACAGCTGAATCATCCATTTTTTCTTCTTCACTATAGCTAAGCTTGGGAAGGCTGTGGTATTATTTTGGTGATTCAGAATTGGGGTTTTGCAGTGCAGCAATAGCTGGCCATTACAGTGGACACTTGGGTTGAGAACGTGATCCGTGCGGAATGCACGTTCGCAACCCGCAGTGTTCGCAACCCGCAGTGGTGCATCTGTGAACGCGCAGGTTGCAATTCAGTGCTTCTGCGCAAAGTGTGATTTGGTGCTTCTGCGCATGTACGACCGCCAAAACCCTGAAGTAACCCGTTCCAGTACTTCCGGGTTTTGGTGGTCCGTAACGCACAACCCCAGAGTCTGTCAAAACTGGCCCGTACGGGCAGGGGTACCTTTACCTTTACTAACCCAAAAAAAACGCAACCTGAAGTGTCTGTGACCCGAGGTATGACTGTATTGTGGAACCAGATGTTTTGAATGGTTGCCTTTTAACTGTCTGTGCAGCTCATGTATAAAACCTGCTTGTCCTAGGACACTGCTTCTCAAAGGGTGTGGCATGCCACACTTGCGTGGCAGGAGAGGATGGCAAGTGTGGCAGGAAGGTTCAATGACAATCATCAAATAAATATTTTAACATTTTAGTGTAGTATAGTAGAGTATCAATTTATTTATTTTAATTTTAGGGATATGGATAGATATATTTTCAAAATGAGAGCAAAAGCATCAAGTGATATTGAGGACAATCCTAGTTGTGATCCAAAATCACCGTTCGAACAGAGTGCTAGAGAAGACCCATTTAATTTGACATTGGTAGCAGGCCCAAGCAAACATCCAAACAAGAAAGTTAGTCAACAATATGCGGATAGCTATTTTGAGTCTTGATTTCACATGGAATAGAGAGGAAAACATCCCTCAGCCATGTGTTTGGGAAGCTTTTCCCAGTCCAATATGGGCAAAGACAAGATGAAGACATCTGTTGTCAAACATGGAAATCTGGCAAACAAGAATTTTCAATATTTTGAAAGGCTTTTGGAACAGCAGAAATGTCAATGATCTTGTTTTGAAAAATGAGTAGAAGTCTCAGATAAGATGCAAATTATATCTTACCAAGTGGCTGAATTGACTGCTCAACAGACAAAACCACCTTGTAATCTACAGACGAAGGGTGGTATACAAATTTAATTAAAAATAATAAACCACATACAATAGCTGACAAAATGATTAAGCCTGCTATAATACAAAAGATTAGAAAAGAGAAAGGATTCTTCCTGTTGATGAAGAGATGAGAGTTTGGTTCTTGCAAATTAGACCTAATATAAATGAGATTACTCAGCAAAAGCAAGATCATAAACGTACTTAAGGTACATATGTAAGAGGTTCACTTATAATTATATTTTGGGAATGATTCATGTTCTTATGTAGCTGCCTTGTTTAATGCTTTCTGGATGTCACGTGATCATACTATAAAGCACTTGTGTTCTGCTGTTCTAAGTCAAGCACTGGTAGGAGTTGTTCCTTTTTGTTTTCCAGTGTATTTCTTAACAAAAAATAAAATAAAAATAAAAATGGTGCGGCATGGCACAAGCAAATCTTTATTCTGAAAGTGTGGCCCAGAGAAATAAGTCTGAGAATCACTATACTAGGAAGACAAGTGCAGTATTCTTCACAAGTACCAACATTGTGAATTTGAAAGAGTGTGATCGGAGGACTTCATTACAGGAGAGTGAATAATGGCATGACATACCGTGGGGGATAAGCACCACCTCTCATACTGTAGTTGTAAGTGGACCTCATCTCTGTGTAAGGATCTATAGGCTTGTACATTGGTTTCTTTCCCAGCTTCATACAAAGCGCATTCAGCTCCACTGTGGGGGTTACACTATCTAAAGAGAAGAAGATAAAGCAACTGTTAAAGGTGGAGGTCAGAGAGAATTCCACACTGTGCCTCAGACATTCATTCCCTTGATAGCTAGGAGTAAACTTGAGAAGCATCAAAGGGATGGGTGGTAGGAAGAGAAGGTCATGTGTATTAAATAAGGACAGAAAGCAATTTGTCATTTAAATTTGTTCAGGGGAGGCATGCTTATTTTACAGAAACCAAGTGTTAATGCAAATGCCATGTGAATAGATTTTTGCTGCAGCATATAACTTGATTTGTATTTGCAAACTGATATTTAAATACTGGCATTTGACTGGAAAGCCTAGCACTATATGCATAGAATATAGAAGGCATGCTGTTCTTCAAACTGAAGGTTATCATTACTACAAAAGCTTGCATTACACATGCTTGGTTTAATATAAACACCTTTCCCCCTCACTGAGAGCTCACATGCTGCCCACATCGATCTTTTATCTGATTGCACGCCTCTTCTTATTTGCATAGTACCTTGGCACTGTTTGCAAATTCTCAATTCTGGAGAATTAAAATCAATGGCAGAAATCCAAAATCTACACCTGGGCTTCAAGTGAGCTGGAGCATTCCAGCATCCATGCCCCCAACAACCACCCAAGCCATAGTCTATGTGCTTCAGAAGTCACTATGAAGGTCAGAGAAATCTCCATAGCAGCATCTGGTGCAGTGCAAGGGGCTGCAGCTGGAAGGGGACAAAAACCCCCACAAATCCTTTACAAGTGCATGGAGGCATATTAAGCACATGCATGGAGCTCTCTGGACTCCATCCAAGATTCTGAAAGACCTCAAAAACCACAAAGAGCTCTCTAGATTTCTTTGTCTTGATTAAATATCACTATTTCCCCAGAGACTTACACAACTGTCAGGCAATATGAGTTTTAAAAGTTCATATTCTCCAGATAAAAAGCAACAAAATGTAATAAAGCACACTTGAATAAGGCATTTATCCAATGAAGTGTTAATACAGCTTGTCTATCAGTAGAAAATGTAGAAAATGTGTTACTGTGAACCAAATTAAGGGAAGACAGGAGATGTTGCTGCCTTGTATCTTAAAGCTGTATATTCTTATCTAAACCCTCCCCAAAAACGGCTTAAAACAAAGCTGAGAAGGAAGACTAAAATGCCTGGTATGGCGGGGCAAGTGCAACCATAGTTGAGGACAGATGGCAGCAGAGCCAGGGGCATTAGAGAAAGGCAAGGAGCTGGGAGATTTACTGAAGACCCACACATTTCAGCAAGTCTACATAAGCTGTCAACTGTCAAAAACAGCAGCGTCCCCTTACCCACCCATCCCTAGCAATCTTCCCTTGACACCAAGGAGTTTTGGAAGCAGTTTGTGACATGGAATGGGGATCTGTTTTCAAAAGGAAAAACGTAAAATAAAAATTCCACAGCACATCCAAGATCTTGGTGGCACAAACAACCTATTTCCAAGCTCATTCCATGCATCAAAATGATGTCATTTCCTTTGAAGGAAAGCTAATTACAACTAACTCATAGGGATATTACTCTATGGGCAACCAAGTCCTGCAACCTACCATTTAATCCCTGATTTCTAGGATTATCATCACCTGGTAAAAGAGAGCACCATGCCATCTTCTGCACTCCCTGTGACAAAAGTCTTTTAAACTGTGTTAGCTTCTTCATGCAAACCAACTTTTTTCTCTAAACTTTAAGTCTCTCCCTAGTTAGCTGCTTGCTTGATTTCTTTGCTGGCGAATTTATTACAATCATAGCCAGGTGTGTTAATAGTGCATCATGTAGCCAGGGGAGAGAACGGCCTCCTACCTACATTAGTGTAAGATTAGGAAACCTTATTTGCACACACTACAACCGGAACAGAAACCAGAGAGCCTAGGACTTGCTGATCAGAAGGTCGGCGGTTCGAATCCCCGCAACGGGGTGAGCTCCTGTTCCTCGGTCCCTGCTCCTGCCCACCTAGCAGTTCGAAAGCACATCAAAGTGCAAGTAGATAAATAGGTACCGCTCCGGCGGGAAGGTAAACAGTGTTTCCGTGCGCTGCTCTGGTTCACCAGAAGCGGCTTAGTCATGCTGGCCACTTGACCCAGAAGCTGTCTGCGGACAAATGCCGGCTCCCTCGGCCTATAGAGCGAGATGAGCGCACAACCCCAGAGTCAGTCACGACTGGACCTAATGGTTAGGGTTCCCTTTACCTTTACAACTGGAACAAGCCTTAAAACTTCACTGTGGCTGACCTGGACTGGCCATGTCAAATATGCATTTAGCCATCCCTTTATCTTATGAGACTAACCTGTTGCCTAGAGTGCTTTCAGTGGAAATCTGGTAGACATGGGAAAAGCTTCCTGTTTCCATTTATCCCTGTTTGACTTACTGCAAGCATGGTGTAAATAAACAATAGTATTTTCTGCAAACATTGGGGGCTGTTTCTGGGTAAATAACTTCAGACAGATCAGAAAGTTTGCATTTGTATACATTTCTTATCTTTTCTCAGTTTTGGAAATATTTAGTATTATATAGTGGAATGTTTTTTTGTTTTTGTTTTTTTACATAAGAGGAATAAAGAAAACCAATGTAGGCAACAGAAATTAAAATAGCATATGAAATATGGGTAGTTTTCTACATAGTGATATGTTCAATCAGTGCAAGGATCCCTCTCCCTCTGCTACCCTCCTAAATCCTTTCTTGGCTTTCCTCCAGCCCCCTTCTGGAGCAGATTTGGGGATGACACAGGGCACACCTTGAGCTAGCACAATTATTTAGTTCCATGTGGCCCCATGGCTCCATTATTACTCTTCTGGTTTTTCTACAGGGTCTGCTAGGCGAAGCACAGTAGAGGAAGAACAGAGCTAATATTCTGAAGTGAACATCCAGACTGGCTTTGAATTATATATACTTGCACATGCCAGGACCAGTTTGGTGCCGTTCTCTCAGTTCATGTGCACAAGAAAGCCATACCACACAATGGAAAATGAGTTTATTAGTTTTTTAATTTGTCCCTTGCTGAAATGAATTGTTTTCAGTCAGCTTCTCAGACACTGCAAATTGCCACTTATTTTTGTACTAAGTGTCCATCAATGCTCCTTACAAATATTTCCAATTCTAATTGATAACAACCCTTGCAGCCATAAAGTTAAGAAGCTAGCCAATTCCTTGTCCATATCACTTTCACAGTGCAAAGTAAATCCTGTTTTCCTTCAATACTTTATTTTTATGTTTAAGTTACAATTCTTTGGGTCAATTCAGACTCAAGCTACTCATGATACTGGCTTTGGGTAACATTACTAAATTTCTCCCTGAGACAGCACTGGGTTTTTTGGTTTGCTCCTTTTTATAAATAGTGAAATGACTGATACTTAAAGAGTTCTCCTGGGGCTGCAGAGCTGGAGGGCAGCAGTCTCTGCCGTTGGGAAACAAGGATTACTGCCTCACAAACAACATCATGGCAAGTGGAGAGCAACCGAAACAAGCAGAGTTGCTGGAAGCTCTATTCCCCCACCTTATTTGCAGAAAGAACACTTGGCTTCCCAGCTGCCTGCTGTCCTGAGACTGCAAAAGCAAGAGGAAAGACGACACTACCCCAACCAATTGATGTCCAAGCAAGAGCACCAGCAAAGGAAAACCAACCTGGCCCAGACTGGATATAAATGCTTGTAGCTCACCACTTTGTGCAGGGCTTCAACCAATCTTCCTCTTTTGCCTTTTACCTCCCTGCCCCTGTAAACCTTGCCTTTCTAGTCTGTAAGTCTAATGGCAGGGCATGTCTCTTCTTTTTTTTAATGAGCCTCTTGGGGAGACAATAAATGTCTGAAAAACTGGATGAGAATATGGAAAATAAACAGAACTATCAAGGTTTTGTGCTCCAGTGAAACAACGGAAAGAACTGTGAGGTTAAGTAGTAACTTTGCACCATCACTTTATCATATTCCTGCTCCCTTGTCGAGGCTAACAATGCATACACCATTCAGCTTTAGAGAAAATTCCAGGGGCAAGATGCAAAGGTGGCAAAAGGCACCATGACTTACTGATAAAAGCATGACTTAGTCTAACTTGGATACTCAGCAGACACCAGTGGTGGATTCTTTTTGGCAGCAGGTTAAGCCTGTTTACACTGGTGTTTGGGTCATGCCAAATATAGTCTGGAGTGGGATCTGCCTAGGAGGTGGTTTGATTGATGATTGACATTTTATCCTGTTTTATGGAATAGGTACCCCACTGCGAGATCAACTGATGTAAGGTGGGATACAAATATATTAATTAATAAAATAATGCCAAGCAAAGCCTTCAAAGTCTAAGAAGTGGAAGCATTCTGGAATCCAAAATTTTTAACCACAGAACTTTGGATTCAGAGGGCTAAAAGCTGATTGCACAATGGGTATCAGCCGACACAATTGTATGCTACTTTAGCACATCTGTGTTCAGGTAGTGGGAAGTTTCTGGCTGTTATATAACCAGGAATTGATGGCTGGCTGTTGTCATGTGATATATAGGGTTTTTTTTTGGCTTTTAAGGAAATTTTATTGAATATTGTATTTTTATTGTTTCCATGTAAACGGGCTTGAATTTTTTTATTATATTAAGCAGCATATAAATATTTGTTACAAATACTTAAACATGATCGTCATAGAACGCAATTATATAACAGGCAAATTCAGGGGCAGCTTAGGTGTACAGTATGTACACTGTACCACTGCAACATCAAGTGATGGCTCACATCACTGTACAACCCATGTTAGCTGTATGTACCTGGGTTCTTTCCTTCATTACGTGATGGGCGAGCTGTAGGTTTAGGAAATCTCGTCCCTTCCAAAGCTTTGGCAGCAGCTGCATGTTGAGCTTTCTTAATACTAGTTCCTTCAGCTTCCCAGTGCTGGTCCCCAAGAGTCAGCTGCACTGTAAACACCTAAGAATGAGAAAGAAGTTTTTACTGCAACAACTCACCGCCTGATCTTGCATGCGTGTGATATTTTAATAGTCTGAACACACACAGGTCAAAAGGCACTGATCACTCTAAAGCAGGGGTGGCCAACTCCCAAGAGACTGAAATCTACTCACAGAGTTAAAAAACTGGCAGTGATCTACCCTCTTTTGGGGGGTTCAGGTCAAAGAGCTTCTTTGGGGGAGCCAGTGATCTACCGAAGACAATCTACCGGTTGGACATGCCTACTATAAAACAACTACTTCATGAAACACTATTAAACCATAGGAAAGAAAAGTCACATGAATTGTTGTAAAAGTATCCAATGTATTTAAAATGTTTTTTTCTACTGTGGCCAAGGACTTTGTGGAAAGTAATGCACAGAACCAAAGGGATCCAGAAGGCTGCATCCCGGGAGCTACCATGTGCACACTGAGGCCTCCAAGGCCCTCCCTCCCTACCACATTATCGAATGCTGCCCAGTAAGTTGCTTCCTAAAGCAAAGAAATCTGGAAACCTTGAAAGCTCTTGTGGGAATGCAGGGCCTGAGGCCATGCAAGGCTATAAATGATAAAATAAGTACTTTGAATTGCATGCTGCCGTTTCCAAACAGTGTGCTTTATTGGACTTCTCCTTTATTATTTCCTCCTCCCTCCGTTTTCTTTTGCAGCTGGGTTTGGATACTGGGGTGAAGTGCAACTACCTGCTTAAGCCAGCTGGATTTCAGCAAAGGGCCAAACCTACACTACTTCCCACCCTTCCAAGCTGGTTGAATACTTGATATTGTTTTTCTTTTATCTGCTGTTATTTTCTGTGCATTTAACTGTTTTTATTACATTTTGTACAGTGCCCTGAGATGTGTGTGGAAGATAATAAATAAATAACGCCCACTGAGTTATATTAGTAGCACCAGCTTAAAAATAAAATCAAGCTGTGCACTGGAAGCTGTGTCAGGCTAACAGACCTCTCAGGTTTGTTTTACTTCTCTCTCTCTCTCTCTCTCTCTCTCTCTCTCTCTCTCACACACACACACACACACACACACACAAGTCATCGTTTTACTATAAACATGGAAGTCAGACAGGCAATGTTTACCTTCGAGTGAGCTGGACCCTGCTCACTCAAAAGCTTATACTCAGGCTGAATCTTGTTAAAACGGGCTAACTCATTCACAAGACACATTGGGGTTTTCTCTTTGGGGTTTGCCATGTTAGAAGGAACTGAAAAGAAAAGACCAATAGCTACTTCAGCATGGAGAAATCAATCTGATCTCTCAGTATTATTCTACATTCACAGAAGCACTTAAGGACTTTAGCACTCAAAGCTGGGAAAACACCACACAGAGGCTTAGACTTACAAAATTAAGTGGCTTTCAACAGAAGATGCCCAAAGTAAATTGGTTTCAGAGAATGTTAATTTAGTTGTCCAGAATGCCAGATAAAAGTTGATTGTAAGACTAACTCTAAGGATCAGACAGCGAGTGAACGTTGCAGTTGCAATATAAGGAAAGATCAAACTAATTTGCTTTGCAACAAAACTAGCTAGGTGCCTGCATCATCGAGTTGATGTTTGAAAGCCATAGGCCTCTTGTTTAACCTACACAGCATACGCTGTTCAGAAAGTTCCTCCACTGCCAGGACATATTTGGTCCTAATCTGACAGCTTCTCTTTCCCTAAGAATGAAGCTGCTTCACAGGTATTTATATTCTTAATTTCTCATTTTTAATACTTAATGGTCTCTGCTTCTACTCTGTCATATCCTTTAAAAAGGGTGTCCCATCTGAGTGCTTCGTCCCAGGTATAGTTTCCATTTTGCCAGTCATCCCAATTCGGAAGAAAAAAGAACACAAAGCCCAATAAGCTTTACAGAAGCTTAGTTTGTACAAATAAGGGAGCCCAACCCATGAAAGCTCCGTGTCTTCCAGGATTCAATATTCTGAAAGTGGAATCACATGAGGCACACTTTAATTGCAGAGAACTGGTAATCTGTAGCCTCTGGATAAGCCTTGAGTGGAGCATTGCCGTTAACGCCTGCTTCCCCAAATTTCTCAAGGGGTTCTGGAAGTACAAAGCTAGGCTTATCTAGTGGCCAGAGGCTGTAGATGACCAGAACTGTGCAATCAAAATGCCATACATTTTTAATGGTCAGTGCTTATGGAATGCCACACTATTTAAAAATTATGCCACCACCCATGATGATAAACACACAATGGGTGTGTACATTCCAAAGATTTTCTAAATCAGTTTGCAATTTTCGTTTTGAGGGATACTTGAAACCTTAGTTTGCCAGATTGGAGAGAGCAAATGGCAAATGCACACATGTAGTCAATGAAGTAAATTACTTAACTACAGTTGCGCTACTAGCATAAACCACTCTATATTAGAAAGGAAGCTCTCTGGAACAATCCTTGATAAACATGTCTTCATGCATGATCAGAAAACACTGTACAGAACCAGAACGATGGAGCAGTGAATTTGATGATATAAAATATTTATAATGCCATTTTAGCCATTTGTTTTCATCTTATCTCTGTTTGTTCCATCAAACATTTCTCCTTATAATTTTCACTATTTCCAAAACAACTTCATTAAACAAGCAGCATATGAACAACATGGGTATTAGGACCTGGCATTTTCTTTTAAGGCATTTGACACTCACATTATCATTGAAATATACCAAATAAATTTTCAGGCTTACCTGCAGCTACACTGGTAGATGTAACAGATGCAGAGGGTAAAGCAGAATTTTGAATAGGTCTACCTGCATTTTCAGAGGGCAAAGAACTAGTGGGAGAAGGAATACTCAAAGGCTGTGCAAGTGATTGGTTCTTGTTTAGTATTTGGCTGCTAGAAAGAGCAGCAGACGGATTCTGGATTTGAACTTGAGACATATTGACTTCCATCCAAAGCTAATTGCTGCAAGTAAACTTGGCTTTGAATGCAGGCTATTTCTGTGCAAGTGCTTGAATGTTTACCTTAAAAAAAAAAGAAAAAGGAGAGAATCAATTGCTTCCCAACCTTTCCACATAAAATATTCAATTGAGATGCCACCAACACTTTACAGTCATGGGAAAAAGAAAGTACACCCTCTTTGAATTCTGTGGTTTTACATATCAGGACATACCGGGTAATAACAATTATCTGTTCCTTAGCAGGTCTTGAAATTAGGCAAATACAACCTCTGATGAACAACACATATTACACTGTGTCATGTATTTAAGGCTAAATACTTATAAGACTATTCTACAAGTATCTTTGGCCTTCTGAGTACATACAGTCTACACAAGCCTTCCATTTGGATACAATCAGTGTTAGAAACTGGGATAGAAAAGCTGGGTTGTGGGCACCAAAACAGAATGTTTAAGTGTCATTGGGGGGGGCTCAGCAACAATAAATAAATAAATTTTTATTTATTATTTTGGTAAGCATGAACTAATATGCAATTCACATAAGAGAAACATGGTTAATATTACATTTTAACAGAAATTGTTAATACATATTTAATTTGGTGTTTACAGTAAAAATGTTTGTACCATACTTCAGCTCTCAAAACACTCCACTCTTTATTGTTAAACTCCTTAACATATTGTCTATCCTTGAAATATACTTCGAAGCTTCAAAGCACATACATTTCAGTAATCGAGTGTTAGCCAAACGCAAAAAATGGCACCCAGACTTTCTGAGGTGCTCGTAAATGGAGAAACTTTAGGTGCAAAATGCGCCTGGCGCCTGCTAAGTTCGAACCCTGGATACAATGAACCTGTGCTGCCAAATGAATGCCAAACTGAGCATGCATGTGGTCAACTGCTCAGGAGTTAGTACTGGAAAAATGATAGTTCAGGCTTTCCGCAAATGGTAGGTTTAGCAGGCAACCTTTCTAGACCAGAAACAATGCTGGGCACAATCCAACACACTTCATTTGTGTTAGCCAAGAATAATGAATTAAGGACCGCATGCGGAGCAGTAGTACTTGGTGAACTGAGTACTTCTATTGTCACAGTGATGAAAGCAAACACAAGGCACTAATGTCAAGTTACCATAGTCCAATTTCGGTCTCCCAATAAAACCTGTAGATGTTTAAAAATTTATCTTGAACCAGCAAAGGTCCTGGCTTTAAAAATGAGCAATCACTGGATGCTAATAGTAGCAATTTGTCTAAGCATTCTGTGGGCCTTCAGAATTGATGTCATGAATAGGCTTCCAAATTTAGAAAGGATGAGTCAAAGACAAAAGTGATCTGCAAACTGCCTCTTAAGGATTTTAGGAAAGACGCGTACTTCTGAAAAGGCAGACAAGGGTTTATGGGCCAGTGGAAGCAAATGGATTTTCAACACAATGAGTTGGCATCTAAGAGCTGAAATACACAATCCAAAGTCTCACTTGATGAACCTGATGCTGGACTGCAGGTAGGAAACTGAATGCTCTCCAGCGTGCAAACATTTTCTAATACCTGCACATACAAAATAGCAGGCTGGGCTCAACATGCTAGCCTGAGATGTGCAGAAAGTATTCACGTGAAGCACCACAGACCAAAGTCTTCTAATATTCTGACAAGTTCACAAATTTCATTGCCAAATAAGCCAATACTATGCTTGTAAATGAAGTTATCAAAAGCAGACTTCCACCATGCTGCTAGGTGGGGGTTTTTTTATCCAGAGAGCAAAAAGGTTTACAGCTTTGTTTTACTAAGTTGATGTTTAACATGGCACTCACTATTTTAAGAATTTTATTGATTTCCAACTCAGCGTTAATGCTTCCTGTAAATTACAATAGCTTGGCTCAGCTTCAAAAGGCACAGCTCCCAAAACAGCCATTTTTAAAGCTATGAATGACCATCAGAAACAGGGTTGGGCATGCTTAAGGAAAGGGGCCATGGCTCACTAGTAGCCAGGAGTTTACAGCCCAGCAGCAGCTGGGCCATGTTGTACCTCACACTACCCTTAATGCACTAAATGCTCAGTGGTATAGCATAGGGTTTGCATGCAGAAAGTCCCAGGCATCTCCTGCTAAAAAGTTCAGGTAGCAAACGAAGGGACATCTCTGACAGAGACAGGGAGAAGCCCTGCCAGTTCAAAAAGGGCCAAACTAGCACAATCATCAGCTCTACAAATTGCAGGTACAGGAGCCTGATTCAAACCTGGAAAAGGTGCTTTGGCCTTTTGCCCTATGCTGTGGGTCCCAATATGGATTAGGCCCTGCTATTTGCATTGGAGGAAAGCTTCCACCCCCAGCTATGAATATAATAGACTTCTACCCCCAACTCTGTGGTGACACTTATTGGGAGAGCAGCAGGGAACAAAGGGTCAAAGCCACCGGCCTTCAACTTCAGGGTCTGGATCAGACCTTGCACCTGAAACTTCCTTTTAAAAAGCCATCTGCATAACTGGTAACTGTGTGAATGATGTGGTGCCTAGTTTTGCTTATGGCCTGACCTGGTATGTTCCTACATTTCCAAGAAAGGGACCCAAGAGGCTACAGGTTTCACAAAGAGCACACATACACCAGCCAGGCCTTTGGCTAAGGAGTAGTGAGCATTTGGTGTGTGTGTGTGTGTGTGTGTGTGTGTGTGTGTGTGTTGTTTTGCTCTTGCCTAAAGTTCTCTCCATATTAGGTTCAATAATGAAAATTTCAAGTTGCCATTTTAAGACAGAGCATGTTCACAAACGTGTAGCAAGGACATATTGCAATAGAGATTAAAAAGCTGAAGGCAGGCACATGTGTCACTGAGTAAACCTGTTTTTCCTAAACCGACTCCGCTAGCTGAACTGCTTAGTTGAAGGCCTTTTCTATAAAATGGCCGAGCATGCACATACCACTCTTACAGATTGCCCCTTTCAGAAAACCTTGGACACATCCCATTATCTTGACATGCAATTGAGGCCTGCCCTCTAGATATCTGTTTAGAATGACTCACCACTACATTAAGAGCACTGAGTCACCTGGATATACACAAGACAAAAAACTGGCTCTCTGCTGAATGCAGGCATCAGCTTTAACATGCACAGCCCCCTAACTATCTGTTGAGAGCAACACACCTAGAGCATATACTCTTGAAAACACATGCCCCCATTTGCAGGAATACTGCCTCACTATTTGGACTGTTTCAATGAAGGAATAAAACATTAACAAAGATATGATTACAGATTTCAGTAGTTTGAATAGAATTTAAAATTCTCCTGTTTGTAAATATTATTCTTTTGCTTTATGCCAGAATCAAGTATCGGAAATGTGCTGCAGAATGCAGTTAATACTCCAGACAAATGAACAGGTCTGTGTATATTCTAAGCCACCCTTCACAAGCAATTCCCAATATCTAGGGAAGACTAATCCATGCCCTGGATGTTTCCTTTCAGGTTTAAAGTGTGTCATCCTTATATATGGCATATTGTTGAAGCAAGAGATTCAAAGATGCTGTTGATGGTAATGCAACAGGGAGGGAAGACACAGGTGTTGGGGCAAGCAGTAGCCAGGATATGGGAAAACTAAGAAGCAGTTTCTCTAACCACCCACAGCAGTTTTTTTTGAGGGTGCAGGAGGGTGCTGCAGTAGGGAGAAGTGCATATGTCTGTTCAGCTCAAGTACTGATGGCTTTGGATACAACTGACATTAAAGCAGTATCTTAAGATAGGAAACTGCAACAGAACTCCCATATACTTGTGTCCACCCCAAAATATCAGCCAGTGATAAAGAGCTGCTGGACTTTCAGAATACCCAACTTCCTGTACCTTTAAGTGATCCAGGGACAGTGTAGCTTTAGCTTTAGTTCCAAGGGGATTTATATGTTGGAGATTGCCTATAAACAAAAGAAAAAGGGGAGAAAGTTAGAAAGATGCTTTTGAGTAGTACAGTATTATACTATTCCACAATGAACATTACCAGGAGCAACATTTGGAGAAAAATTCTCATTAAATTGTTCAGCACATATGCTTTGAAAGGTTTAGAAATGTTTACTTTTTCAGACGTGTTAGCTATGAAGTCATTTCAGAGAGGGTCTTCAAGAGACAGCACCCATTACAGTTAAAAATTAGCCAGTAATTATTTGACACTCTCAAAAGGGAGGCACGCCTGACACCAACTCTGTCATCATTTTGGCCTCAGGCAAAGGTGTTTTTGTCTTCCTGGGCATCATCAATTGGATGTTTTTAATCTGAATGTTTATATTTGTGCTTTTAAATATTGTATTACCTTCTTGCTGCAAATCGCTTCAGGGCTTTTTGTTGTTGGAAGCGATTCATAAATTGAATAAACCTAAATCTAAACAAAGCCAGTTCACTCCTCAAAAGGCTGATTTGAAGCATTTCACTATTCCAAACATTTTTGAGGTGGTTAAATGACAATATTTGATGCCTCCTCTTTAGAGCCAGCAAGTTGTTGATCCTGAAGAAAGAGAACAGAGAGTCTTGTTTCCATTTTGCCAAAACAAGCCCTGTAAGTATGCTTGAACTGTGTTTAATTTTGGCAACCGTGCCTTCTTAACTGTATCTTGGTGCTACCTATTAACAGCCTCTTCTCAGCCCTGCACAAATCAGAATTATACACACACATAAGCACACACATATAAAGCTCACACTGATAATACATGTCTTTCTGTTCTGACAACAGAAAGGCAGCCTGCTCTGAGATTTCATAGCTTGCTGTCCCCTCCAGTTAAGATTAAGTGGAACCAATAAATAATACTTCATTGTTTATAGAGTCCATTAAAATATGATGCCAGGAATGTGCAAGAAACCTACCTGTGCAGGTTTATAAGCAGTTAGTGTAGCAATGACCCCCTGATTTAAGTCTTCAACCACACCAACACACTTGGGCTGTGAATTCCAGGTGTGTCAACTCTCTACATTTTATAGGGAATGAAACCCAATTGAAGTGTGATGACAGCCATGCCCAATCATGCATAGTTAAGTGAAACCAGCTGTGCGAAGTTAAATCAGGCCTGAGTGCATTTCAAAAAGTAGCTTTTACAGATACTTTGATCAGTGCTGCACTTTTTAAAAAAGTTACAGAACATTCATGAACCTTCCTATTTAAATAGTAATTTCTTCATGGCAAATGCCTTAGATTAATCCAAGTTAGTTACTGCAACACATCCTAATGTTAAACAACTGCCCTGTGCCCCAACATAATTGTGACATGCTTACTGTTTTGTACAAAGGAAGTGGTGGACTGCAGAAATCTGATGACCATGAAGAATAAAGTTAGAGCAGCTAGCGAAATGGAATGCATTTTGGTTAGAATGTCACCCTATCAGATTTCCTTTTTCCTCACTCCTAGTCAATGTTGTTATGAGCATAAAAGATGGCTACACCAGTCCTGATATGTAACAGTGGAGATGTTAGACAAAATATGCATACAGCTTCCTCCTCTGCAAGACAAACGGATCAAATGATGCAATATGTGGAGATATGTAGCTAGCTAGGAGTTTTATGGAGCATCAGCAACAAGGCCAAGTTGTACCACAAACTAGAGCAAACTGACCTGACAAAGATATCGTTGACAATGCTTTAAAAGACAACACATTTGTCACTGGAGATTAGGGATGCTAGTGGCTACAATAAAGCTCAAGATAAAAAGATTCTAGAGACTCTTCCTGATCTTCATCCAGCTTGTTACACACACATCCTGCTGTGAAAGATTTGCTGCCCTATACATATAATTCATTATTCTTGTGTGTTGTAGAAGATGCCATACATAGACTACATACATCCCTTACCTTTCCCGCCCTGACCTGACTACAGTGATCCATGCGATGGTCACCTCCAGGCTTGACTACTGTAATTCACTCTACGCGGGGCTGCCCTTGAAGCTGTCCCAGAAACTCCAGCAGGTGCAGAATGCTGCAGCGAGGCTCCTCACAGGGTCTCTGCCATGGGAGCATATTCACCCAGTGCTTTTCAAGCTGCACTGGCTTCCGGTGGAGTACAGGGTCAGATTTAA
Source organism: Podarcis cretensis (assembly GCF_951804945.1). NCBI lineage: Eukaryota > Metazoa > Chordata > Lepidosauria > Squamata > Lacertidae > Podarcis > Podarcis cretensis. Next base: position 21,134,044 of record NC_137175.1, read on the forward strand.
GGTGCTGCTTTTGACCTTTAAAGCCCTTCACGGCCTAGGACCCTCGTATCTACGGGACCGCCTCTCCCGGTATGCCCCTCAAGGTCCATAAATAGCAACACCCTAGTGGTCCCGGGCCCTAAGGAAGTTAGATTAGCTTCAACCAGATCCAGGGCCTTCTCAACACTGGCTCCAGCCTGGTGGAATGCTCTGCCTCATGAGACCAGGGCCCTGCAGGATCTGATTTCTTTCCGCAGGGCCTATAAGACAGAGTTGTTCCGCCTGGCCTTTGGCTTGGAGCCAATTTGATTCCCTCCCTCCCTCTCTTTCTTTTTCCTTTTTCTTTCTCCTCCTGCGATGAGGCTACATTTTAATATTTTAATGTTTCAATATTCTAATGTATTTTAATTTTGTTTTTAAGTTGTAATCATTCAACTTGTTTTTATTATTGCTTGTTAGCCGCCCTGAGCCCGGCCTTGGCTGGGGAGGGCGGGGTATAAATAAAAATTATTATTATTATTATTACTTTTGTGGGACTACAGATGCTGGCATTGCTTGCTAGGGCTGATGGGAGTTGTAGCTCAGCAATATCTGGAGGGCCGAAGGCTCCTCACTCCTAATCTACAGCTTTGACTTATGCTTGTACCATGGGATCATTATTACCAAAAAGTTACATTCAAAGTCTCTTAAAAACCAAGGTAAGCAAGGCAAAATGTCAAGACTTCAATAGGCTATGTAGAAACATGATCTATCAAGTTAGCATAACAGCCCGTAAAGAACTCACACACAGGTTATACGATAGTGTGCTCATAGTACACACGTCCAAATAGGTTGCAGCCTCTGAATACTGGGGTCTAACACTTGCCAACCACCAAGTGATTTGTCTACATTTCTTTCAAAGTTCTAAGAATAATTGGTGGGAATTTAAGTACCGGTACTTGTTTCCCGACTGCCTGAACGTTTAACCTTTACGTTCCTAGGGACAGAGGTGTCTTATGTCTGTCATTTACAGAAGTCACATGCAATAACAGGTAGCAAATAAGTTTGAAATGGAAATAACAACAGCAGCTTTACATGTTAGATAATCTACTACAGAAGTTCTGTAACTACACTGCAAGCCCAAAAAAATAGTTTGCAATCTACCCAACTATTCACCAATTGCTTACAGATCAAGCTCTCTCTTGCTCCAGGGAAAACTGGCCAGACCTCTTCTTAAAAACATGGACATGCTTTGATGTTCCTAACAGTGCAAATTGTCAGTGTTACATATGACTGCAAGACAGAGGAAGAACCCACCTCTCCCCCTCATGTTTTGCTAGTTTGCTTGCAAGAGCCATCTTAATGGCACTACAAGATTACATTACTACCACTATGATTTGTGCTATGCTCAGTAATATATTTGTGGTATGTGCTGTTTTTTTGCCAATGCACTGTGTGTGTGTGTGTGTGTGTGCGCGCGCGCGCGTGTGGAGAAAGAAAGAGAGAATACATTTGGATTCAAGCATGCTCCCCAAGATTGGATTTTCAGGTCTTAACATGTACATTATGGGGTCCTGAATGTTTTTATCATCAACATTTTCAGGGGTTCACTTATTACCAACACAGATAACCTAGAGTTCAATCTTCTTGTGGTTCTAAAGAACACTGTTCCTCAAAACCCCAGGAACTTCAGATATACCAACTACATTCTCATTGTGCTGGACAGTACATGACTAGGGACTCATACTATGACATGCTAAAAGGGATAGAACAGGGAAGAATTGGGTACTCCATCCAGATGGAGGATTGGGAAAGATTGTGGCAAAAGGATTTAAAATTTACAGCCTGCTACACAATAAAAGAAAACATCATGAAAATGCTATAACAGGTGGTACATAACCCCCAGAAAACTGGCCAAAATATATAAATCAAAGTCAAGTGTATGCTGGAGGTGTAATCAAGGGGAAGGAATGATGTACCACATGTGGTGGGATTGTGACAAAATTAATTTTGGGGGGAATTTTGTCTATGACGAATTTTTAAAAAACGTTCAAAAAACATTTGAGAAGAAACCTGAAGCCTTTCTTCTGGGCATTAAGACAATTGATACTTCAAATGATTAAAAAGGGTGTTCCTATATGCTACAACAGCAGCAAGAATGTTAATCGCTAGAAATTGGAAGGGTGATAAGACACCAACAAAGGAAGAATGGCAAATCAAATTGTGTTAGTATTTGGAATTAGCAAAAATGACAGAGGCAATTAGGAACCAACCAAACAAAAAATTTAAAAAGGAGTGGGAATGTATAATAATAATAATAATAATAATAATATATTATTTATACCCTGCCCATCTGGCTGGGTTTCCCCAGCCACTCTAGGTGGCTCCCAACCGAATGTTAAAAACACAATACAGCATTAAACATTAAAAACTTCTCTAAACTGAGCTGCCTTCAGATGGAAAAGATTATATGGAAAACACTGTTCTCAGATAAAATCCTTGATACGTTTCGACTAAATTTTGCAAAGTAAAGAACAGATAAGAAATATTGCGTAAGAGAAGGGTAATAAGGAAAAACAACACAGTTGAAAAGAGAAGGAAGAAACAAGAAGCCGCACTGAGGTGGTGGGAAGTCACTCGTAAAGAAATATTATTATTGTTTGGTTGATATATGTGCACAATATATGTTTAAGAGTGAATGGGATATGTATATGAATAATAATTTTAAAACTCAATAAAAAGCAATTAAAGAAGAAAAAGATCAGGGAAGAATTACCGGTAACTGGTAAGAAGAACTGCCTTATTGTTCAGTCTACAGTCTGCTCCCTGAAGTAAGACAGGCTGAGATGTTGTATACATTTCGTTGGATGCTATTTTTTATAGGTTTCCCCAGAAAGACAGGCAATATCTAGATATGTGAAAGGCATACCGGTGGTGGTGGTGGGGGGGGGTACCAGATCAGAAAAACTGGGAGGGGGGAACCTAGGTTTTTTTCTGGGGTTTTTTGTCTCAAGCTATTTGTTGTACCTTTATTGTCCATCATTATGGTATTTAAAATATTAAGTGGTTTAGAAATATCCCAATAAAAATATGGGGGAACCAGGTAATTGTTTACAGCAAAAGCTACTGGATGCATCAATAAAACCTTAACGGTAACGGTAACGGTACCCCTGCCCGTACGGGCCAGTCTTGACAGACTCTGGGGTTGTGCGCCCATCTCACTTAAGAGGCCAGGGGCCAGCGCTGTCCGGAGACACTTCCGGGTCACGTGGCCAGCGTGACATCGCTGCTCTGGCGAGCCAGAGCCGCATACGGAAACGCCGTTTACCTTCCCGCTGGTAAGCGGTCCCTATTTATCTACTTGCACCCGGAGGTGCTTTCGAACTGCTAGGTTGGCAGGCGCTGGGACCGAGCAGCGGGAGCGCACCCCGCCGCAGGGATTCGAACCACCGACCTTTCGATCGGCAAGCCCTAGGCGCTGAGGCTTTAACCCACAGTGCCACCTGCGTCCCTGCTCAATAAAACCTTATGCCATAATAAATCTGCCCAACGTTAAGCCTCTCTACAAGACTCTGGTTTTGTTGCAACTGACTTATATAGGAAGTGAAATGAAGGGTACGCATCAGTGCTTTGGCTCAATTACCATTCATTCGAGCAAGATTTGTACCTATGAGTTCCCTGATGGAATGCATTCTGTAGTTGTGAAAAGTGAAAAACAACAAAATACACACACACACGATTTCCTGGTCCCTTTAGCCTGTATGTTCCATGTCAAAAGGTACCCAAACACTTTGAAATGGAAAGAATTCAGTCTGCCAAACACAAAGATAGCAGCGTAAGCATATTTTAAGAAAGACTGCCAATTCCAAAATTGATGGCTAATACCGATGGTACCTGCAGCAATCCTTTCGTTGTAGCTGCACAACTGTACAAATGGAAACACCTCCTGCCTCTTTGATACTTTCAACAGCACACCATGCTATAAAAGCAAAAAGCGTTAATGCTTCTGAAACTGGTTAATTTGCCACCCTAACTCAATTCAGGCTGTCTGCAATAGCACAATAAGTAAGGTCATGTACGGCAGATGCACAACTGGTAGGTTGTGACGCTCTATGGTGGGTCACACTAGCAGCACTATCAACTTTTAAGATAATAAAATGGAGAAAAAGGAAAGGCAAACAGAAATATTTAGTTAAAAAAGACAACAGAAGGAGGCACCATGTTGTAGGCTAAACTTCAGTTAAATTCTAGGACTCAGGGGAAGGAAGCAGCAGAGGTGGGTGAGCAAGCTTGGTTCACAGAAAGTCTCTAGCTCTGCTCTCAATTCCATTTCAGCCCCTCTCTCTTTCCTCTCATCCAACAGGTCTGCACAAAGGGCAGTATTCATACACTAGACTACTGTTTAACCTTTGGGCCCCAGATATTGTTCGCATATATTGTTCAACTACAATACCCATCATCCCCAGCAAACATGGTCAAAGGTCAGGGATGACAGGAACTGTAGTCCAACAGCATCTAGGGATCCAAGATCGAAGAACACTGCACAAGGCCATACCTCCACCATCATAATTTTGATGTTATGGATCATCCAATGGTATACTACTCAAGGAAGTGTCAAAGGAATATCCTCTATGGCCCCACTTCAGTTTGTTCCTGCAATCGCTTTCAGTTTACTTAAGAGTTTTGCTAAGCAGCAGAGCAACTGGTAGAGACAAATTCTTCACACTGCACTTCAAACACTTTTGCATATGCCTAAAACCAATGTTAGCCGAGGTTTTACAAACAAGTTCACACATTTGCATTTACTACTTGTTGACTGCAGCTTCACACAACATGTATAAATAAGCCATCGCAGATAGATCTGTCTTTACTCCTAAACAATGTTTTTCAACAGATTCAGTTCACACCCTTAGCAGTTGTTTGTCAGATGTTGTGTAATCAAGGGATATACAGGCCATGCATTAATCATCCCCCAGTAAGTCTTTGGAACATGACTTTACTAGTGTCACAAAAGGGTAAATTCACTTGGAGATCACTTCCTTCTCCTTTCACAGTCCTATCATGCATTAAGTATCACTAAGTTCTATATGACATTTCCTAGTTAAGAGTTATTAAGATTGAAGCTTTAATCTGAGAGAGCATCTTACTAGTCAGGTATGAATGTCTGATAATATATAGCACAGAATACAGTCTAGCAAAGCTGAATTTAATAAAAAATGTTAAACATTCTGGTGCAGTGTTGAATATCTATTTGATCAAGTGTTTGGTTTGTAGGGTCACCATACAGCGCTATTTAGAACATGACTTAAAACAACCAGACTGATATTTTAAATATATCAAAAATCGCATTGGTCTCTTGACTACCAGTTACCGGTAACTTCTACAGGATTTAGCTTTACGATTCCATGAAACCCACAGTATTAAAATATTTTCAAGTTCAAGCATATAGTAAAGTGTGACAATGTGGCTGTGACAAAGTATTGTTCGCTATAATTCCTACTCACCAGGATTGATTCAGAGAACTGGATTGGGAGATTATGCATCTGCCCCCTGTTTAGTATTATTAATATTTTTTTTATTATCCACCCTTTACTCTAAGGTTCCAGGGCAGGTTAGAACATTAAAGCACAATATTAAAAACAGTTTAAAGTTGCAATAGTAAAAATAAGGTGGGTCCTAAAGATCCACACCTCCATTATACAGCATTTTGGAAGGTGCATAATGGAGGTGCCAGACATAACTCTGTGGGGAGGGAATTCCAGGATTTAGAAGCCACCACATGGAATGCCCTCTTCTGGCTGTCACCTGCAGGAACTTCCAAGAGTGGCCCTTCTGCTGGTCTCAGCATGCAAGAGGGTTTGTAGGGAAGGAGGTGGTCTTTCAAATATTTGGAGCCCAAATAAAGTTGAATAGGGCTTTAAACACTAATGAGAGAACTTTGAATTGTGCTGGGAAATGAACTAGTAACCAGTGCAGCTGTTTTAAAAGAGGGGTTATAGGAGATCTAAATGGAACCTCCAGCTGCTGCACTTTGGACCAACAGAAGTTTCTGAGTCGTCTTCAAGGGAAGCCCCATGTAAAGCATGTTGAAATAATCCATTCTGGAAGTTATCAGAGCATGGAATACTGTGGTCAAATCTTCTCTGTCCTAAAGTGAATCTGCCAGAGCTGAGAAAAGGCAAAACCAGCTACTGAGGCCTCCTGAGCCTCCAGTGACAGTACTGAATCAAGGAACACCCCCAAATGATGAACCTGCTCCTTTCATGGGAGTACAGATGGAACTATATGAAACCACTAGAAGCACTCATCAAATTCGGGCACAGTTTTAGGCTGATATGCCAACTATGCTCTTTCCTGGACAGGGTTAGCTACTGTGATTCACGTCGCTACTGTAATGTGCTCTATGTGGGGCTCCCTTTGGGACTGGTTCAAAACCTGCAGCTGGTGAAGAATGCTGCCGCCAGGCTGCTGAGTGGAGCACCAAGATGTGCACATATTACACCTGAACTGAATGAACTGCACCGGTTGCCAATAAGTACCAGAGCATGTTCAAGGTCCTGTTGATATATAAAACCCTGGAAGACTACCTGCCCCTGTTCTTAGATCATCTCAGGAAATTCAACTTGTGCATCCTACAGAATATCATATGGTGGTGACCCAAAAACGGGCATCCCTTCCTTCTGCTGTATGTGAAGCAGCAACCATCAGTTGCTGCAGAAGTCTTGTGAAGATGTATCTTTTCACCCTGGCTTCCCCTGACTTTGCTTCACATATTTGAATCTTCTGAATTTGCTTTATTTGCTTTTATAGGGGTTTTTTGTTTTAATGTATTAAAGCTATATTATTTTGTTTTTTAGACTGCACACTGAAGTAGTAAGTGGTATATAAATGCTTTGAAATAAAATGAAAAACTCATATCACCAAAGATGAAGCAACATATGCAAATGCAAAACTATTTAAGTTTCAGAAGTGGTTCTGGTTCCAGGCTGAAGTGGAAAAGAGTACACATCAAAAGCTTGCTCATATTGCTAGAGTTGAAAGACAGGAGACCAATTAAGTTTGCGGGCATATATAGTGGAAAAAGATTAAACCATTAGAGCCATTAAGCCATTCATTACTTCCATTAGGAGATGAAAGCATTATGTTTGTAAGCGAGAACACAAAAGACTTTCCCCCCAATTAAACTGAAACTTGACAGCAATATTCCAAGGCTATCTTGGAGAAAGCAAGTCTTGGGAGAAGCCTGAAGCAACTAAAGTGTGATCCAGTAAACACTACAGGATTTAAATTACAGGCTCTACACTCCAGCATTATTTTCTTGACCAGAGAAATGAGAAAGCACATGCCCTGCAGCTGACACAACCCAGGACAGAGAAGCATTACCACCTGTCTCGCACAGGTACAAGACGAGAACATCAGGGAACTTGGCAAGGCATGTACACATTAAGAACACAATGCACATGACTATCAAGAAACGTTGAGCAGGCTGCACAATCTCACCCGATCCAGAAAGGCAAGATGAAGAGCTGGGGCAGAGACATGTACTATTGTAGCCCACTGTGCAGAGATTTGTCACCAATTACCCCGTTCCCCTTTTTTTGCACAGGTAATTCGGGCTAGCCAGAACGCAACCTTCCCTTCCTACGCTCTCCCTGCCCGCCACGAACTTCCCTATGCGCGCGGCGAAGATCCCTGTTAACAGGAGCGCCGGCCAGGAGGAAAACGTAAGGCGACCCTTGCAGGATCAGGCCACAGGCTGGGGGTGCAAAGGCCTCCCAAGCCCGGTGCCTCTGGGAAGCCCACGAGCAGGACACGAGGAGAGCAAGGAGGCAGAGCGAGCCGGCGGCGGGAAGAGCCCGGGACGGACAGGAGGGAAGGCGGGTCGGAGTCGAAAGAAGGGGGGAGTGGTGGGTCTTCAAGCCAGCTCCCCACGAACACCTTCCCCTAAATAACAGGAGGCAGAGCCTGGCAGCCTCGAGCCCCCCCCCCACCTGCCAGCAGCCCACCCGCGCCCCCCACCCCGGCCGCCGCCGGAGGGGCCCCAGCCTCGTCTCCCGCGCCCCGTCCACAGGCCCAAGCCCAAGCCGAGGCCCGGCCGAGGCCTCTCCCCTCCCACATATCCCAGCGCCGCGGTAGGAGTGGCGGGCGGCGGGCGGCTGGGAGGGACGCCCGCCTTGCCTGCCCGGCTGCCCGGCTGCCCACCCGCCCGCTGCTTCTCCGCCCCTCACCTGGCGGTTGTTTTGGGCTGCGGCTCCCGGGCCGGCTCGTCTTGGCGGGCGGGCCGTGGGGCGGCTCAGTCCATGGGCAGCTGGCAGGCCGAAGAGGGGGGGGTCCGGGGAAAGGGGGGGGAAGGCGAGCGAGTCGCGGCGGCGGCAGACACAGGGCAAACACTAAAGAGAATGAGCGGGGCCAGCTCCGGCCGGGAAGGAAGTGACGGCACCACGCGACGGCGTGGGGGGGGAGGAGGAGGAGCCAACCAGGCCTCTCGCAGCTATTTATAGCACCGCCCAGCGCGGAGCGCGTCGCCAATCCGGGCACGGGCCGGCTTCTCCGGCCGGCGGGACTACTCCTCCCGGCATGCCCCGCGGCTGTCACTTAGGCGGCCCGTCCGAGTCTGCAGCTCGCTCTCGCTTTCCCTCCCCCCTTTGCGAAGGAGGCGAGACTACATTTCCCAGCATGCTGCGCTCGCAGGGGAAGTGACATCTCTGCCGCCACGTGCTTTCCAACCAGAAACCCCGGGACTCCCGGCTGCAGCCGCGCCGGAGGATGCGGGGAGGGAGGTAGTGGGGCTTCGCGCAGCGGGGAATGCGGGGCGTGTGAGCCGGGAGGAAACAATTCCTGTCGGGTCCCCAAGGTTGGCCCTCGCGGGAGGTCCCAGGTGGACATGCTTGTTTTCCTTTCTCAGCTGAGAAGACCAGTGAAGGGCAACGAGAATTGCACCCTGTGTTCCGTTCCTTTTAAAGATAGCGGGTGCAACGAGCTGAATGAACTGTTTTCGGAGTCTCGAGTAGATTTAGGGCGGGGAAGGAAACAGAAGGGACGGTCCAGCATTGTATAATATTGGTATCTGTTATTTCGCGGTTAAGTTTTGGACGAATGAAGAACCTGGATGGCAGGATTCCTTAATAAACAACCATTATTTGAGATAGGAATTATTTCTCTGGAATCCCAGTTTTGCTCTAAGTAGCACCCACGTCCTCCTTTTATTGGATTCTAAGGCACCAACCAACAGGTCCGCAGATACGTATTGTGCTTCTTTGCATAAAGCAGGCGTGGGGACCCGGTGCCCCCCCTCTCCAGACGTTGTTGACCCATAACTCCTTTCATCCCTGAGCTTTGGCCACGCTGGCTGGGGCTGATGGGAGTTGGAGTCCAAGAATACCTAGAGGGGCGCCGCTTTACCATCTCAGGCTTAAAGGTTGCTTCATTCCGCGTACTCTTTCTGAATCATAAAAGTGACTACATTGCAGCGCCGTAAAATCCTCTCCTTTTTGAAACTGTGGCCTGAATCATCAGATTTGACCTCCAGATCAGTAAGAGATCACTTTCGCTCTGGGAACGCAAGATTCCGGGCGGGGGGCAGATACTAGTTTCAACAGTTTTCTAATTAAGCTAGATCAAAAGCTCTCGCACCACTCCTTCAAGCAATATAGGGTTTGCAATTGCAGCCTTATCTATGGAACGGACTGGAAGATTACAACATGTGTTTTCTGACTCCTAGGGGTTTGTAGTGCCTCCTTTCCGTCAAGCTCCGACTAAAACTTGAGAAAGTAACTGTGGGTGCTGGGTATCGTAGTCTTTTACGAAGTAGTACTGGAAGCCGCTGAGCCAAGCATGCTGCTCTATTTAAAGCAAGTCCGCCCCCCAAGGAGCTTCCGCAAAGTGCTTATGTGGCAAACGAGTGGGCGAGAGCTTACAGGCTGCGCGCTGCCGCATGTCCTAATAGTGTTAGCTGAGAACATGATTGACGGTAGAGACTGCCGCAAAACCTGCCCCACGCATTCTAGCTGTGTTATTTCAGACATTCCTTTAAGCAGAACGGACTTTTTAGCACTGTACAGGAGTGGGCGAACTTCAGGCTTGTCAAATCGACTTTGCTGCTTTTCTCCCGGAACCCCGACCAGTCAAAACCAGGCACAAAAGACACACATTGGAATTAAAGAAGAGCCTCTGAGCCTAGCCTAGGGATTTGTTTTTAGTACCAGAACCAACCTGAATTCAAAAGTCCTTACACACACACACACACACACACTCCATTCTTTCTTAGCTTTCATTTCAGCAACGTAACCTTATATAATTACTCATGTCCTTAACATTTGGTGGGAAGGGCATTCCACAGGGCGGGCACCACTACCAAGAAGGCCCTCTGCCTGGTTCCCTGTAGCTTCACTTCTCGCAGTGTGGGAACCTCCAGAAGGCCCTCTGGGCTGAATGATGGGGATGTAGATGTTCCTTCAGGTATACGGGCCGAGGCCATTTAGGGCTTTAAAGGTCAGCACCAACACTTTGAATTGTGCTCGGAAACATACTGGGGTGCCAATGTAGGTCTTTCAGGACCAATGTTATATGGTCTTGGCAGCTGCTTCCAGTCACTAGTCTAGAACACCCTGCTCACAGTCTAAAATACGACTGAATGGAGACATTTTCCTACCTAAGGTGGGGTAGCAAATGGCGCCCCCCTCCAGTCTAAAAAAAGTCACAATATTGGCTTTAAAGGAAAATTTCATATCAGTAAGTATAGCAAACATCAATACTACTTTTGCGCCTGTCTTCTTTTCCCATAGGACTAAAGATTTGGCTGCCCCAAAGCCCAAAATATTGAGGTAGAGTCAGAGAATTATATAGTATAAGGTATATATACCATGGACCACCAACATTGTTCATTTAAGGTCTTCTCCTAGCATCCATTAAGCCTCTGACCCCCTGACTGCACTTCCTGCTCTCTTGGTCATGAGGCTGGTTACCTTTTCCTTCCCTTGAATAGAGATGGAGGAGGAAGTTCAAAGAGACACTTTTTCTGATTTCCTTTTTCAGTTCTATCTACTTTTCCAGGCTGATTAACTATACTGGATCTGACTTGGGAAAGCAAAAAATGTGCATCCAGTCTTTCAATGGGATGGACTAATCCTCAAAAGGGGGGAAAGAGATGTTCAGAGTGGGGACAGGACCCAAAACTACCCCCCCCCAAAAAAAAACCTAAAAAAGTTGGTGACTAATTATATCCTATGAATAGGCACACTGTGTTCTTCCTTCTTTTTGGGGCAGGGCGTTCATTCATCCATGAATAAATTACATGTACAACCTGATCCTATCTAGGCTCAAATGAAAGAGTTGGGGTTTGGGGCTATTGCTGTTGCCACTATCCTCAACATCTGCTGCCTCCCCCCCTTTTTTGAATTTTTTTTTTAGTTTTTACAGTACAAAATTATATTTAAAAAATCAATTACATATCCATATGATTCCTCCGAATCTCAGGACTTCCCCCCACTCCTTCCCTGGAGTCCCATTTTAATCATTTAAAACTGCATCTTCTCCAAACTCTATTATTTAAATCCATATTTTCCATGGTAATTGTTATACTACAAGTGAAATCAAAGCATCTGCTGCCTTAGGCAGGTGCCTTTGCCTAATGGTAGAGCCAGCCCTGAAAATTAAACAGGGAAGATTTTTTTTAAAAAAATGTTTAATATATTTTGCTTATGAAAGATGAGTCTCTGAAATAGAGCTGCAGTTTAATCAGCTGAAGGCTTTCCCCCTTCCTATCACTGTAGAAAAGTTACTTCTTTCTCCACATTTCAAGGTTGGTACCTGCCATCCTTTGTTCTTGGGCAGCAGAACAGGGACAGATGTTCAAAAGGTATCCCATATGTGCTTGGAGGCATTGCTGCTCTGTATTGAGGAGTTGGCTTGGCGAGGAAAAAGGACAATCAGCACATGAAGTATTTCCATATAAGCTGCAATTCTGCAGCATTGCTTGGTTGTAAAGTCCCACTGAAATTAGTAAGCCCTCCTCAGTAGCCTGATCCAGAAACTATTAATTTCATGCTTATGCAAGTTTAATCAACCAGCACTTATTTAATCTAGTGACAGCCTTAATAAAGCAGCACATGGGCAGAGTTAGCATTACACGCAAGTGTATATTACATATGAAACCTAAAAGGTGAGCTCTCTGCCTCTTACAGCATGATAACTTTGTGGACGGTTTTTGCTTAGAACTGAAGCTTAGGGCAAATGATTGGGAAACCCCTGCTCATCATTTTGACTCGATTCTTCGCCCCCATTGCCTGCTTTGGGCTGCTAGGTTAAATGGTACAACAAAACAAATGACTGACTTCCTATCAGTCTCTCATGTCTGCATCTACCGCCTCCTATCTTGCCCTCCAGAACAAACATTGCCTTTTCCCTTCTGGTAGAGCAGAGCCCCAGTTCTACTTTCTCCTTGGCTTGCTTTCTTCAGCACCATGGGGTTCCATCCAATGTTATCCCTGAGGTGATGAGTCAAGGCTTCCATCAGCAGAACAGAGAGGGTAGGCTGAACCCCATTGCCTCTACAGGTAGCATGAAGGAAAAGGTGAGGAATGATGACACCAACCTGGCACCATCGAGAGGAGGAGTTAGCTGCAGGGAACTCTCACTTCTCTTCTTGCTGCCTGAAAGAACACTCAGCTCCAGCTGACTGTTACCCCAAGACTGCAAATGCAAGGAGAAAGAACACTCTGGCCCCATCCATCAGTCAAAGGGACAAAAACCACCACTTGCTTATCAAGCATGATCACTAGCAAGGGAAGATCAGCCTGGCCTGAACGGGATATAAACACCCTCTTAAACCTCACCACTTTGTTCTGACCTTGAATAACTTGATCTCCTTCCTCGATGTTTTCCCAGTCTGTTGTTTTTTCAGTTTGTAAGCCTGATGTCAAGGGTTCCTCTCTCCTTATTTACTTACTTACTTACTTATTTGAGCCACTTGGGAACTACAAGTGTTTGAAAATTGTGACTGAAATACAGTAAATAGATGCTTTTGTGCAAACTTATCCTAAGCTTAAAATAGAATGTTCTTTAGACATTGGACTAATGGTACATGAAAACATATTTAAAGGCCCATTGCTACTGTCTGTGTTGCATAAGGATTTCTGGAGTTACACACACACACACACACACACACACACGTGTGTCATGAGTCCATACTAAAAAAGGAAATCAGAATACATTTGACTGTCAACTTGCTTTTTAATTGGCTCATGTCCTATTCTTGCTGCAGAAAATGGTTTGTACTTGGTTCTTAGGTAGTCACACACTCATGCAGTACTGAGGCCCAGACCTTCAGCAGTAGACCTGCATCATGTGCCTTCAAGACTGTTTTCTGGGCCTAGTGGTTAGAATATTCAAGTTGCATAGTAATTATTTTTAAGGGAGTTCAAGCTGTATACAACTGTGAAGATCACTCCTATTTATATAGCACTAAATTTGTAAAGGTCATTTCAGTCTTGTTAAACATCTGAGATAAGAGTAAGAGATAATAAATTGCCTCTTTTTATTTTCTTTATTTCTGAATATCTGTAACCTTAAGCCTCCTAGGTGCTCATACCACATATTAACAGCAGTGATTACACAACCCTAGACAAAATTTCAGCAAGATGCAGTTCCTCCAGAATCATTTGTTACCTTTCACTGACCAATATTAAGACTCAGCATTTCAGTGTTTAAAATATGAAATTGAAGAATACCAGCAAGTCCCAAATGCAGCTGAACACAACTGCTTAACAAGAAGCACCTGCATGGATTAAATCTGAGACATTTATTTTCCACTATATTTCATAGCAATGCATTTCCTGAAAGATGGGTGGGTGGGATGTTCAAGTATGACTGAGACACTAAAGAGTCAGAATGCTATGAAGGTGCCTCTCCAAATACAATTTTAATGTTTGTCATGAATAGTGTTAAGGTAAAGCTCAGGTGGAAAAGCAAATTAAGAAGTGCTGGGTATTGCTGGGACTAATTGACAGTTTCTTTGCAGACAACTACAATTTATTCTACCATAGTAAGATATATATTGCTAGACAAATACTTTAAACAAGAGCTTATTTATTCACAATTCAGATAAATCTTTTGAGACACAAAAGAAATACAAATGACAATAAACTGGAAAAAACAAGTGACAACATGAGTTTGCATCCAGTACTCTATACATTTTAAAATGGTACCCAAACACTGCAGATGTGGAACTTCAATCAATCCCAAATGATAAACTCCTATTACTATTCCTTTTGAAAGCAAACTGGGAATGGGAAAGTCACTTGCTTCTTTACCTATGATCACATGAACAAAGTATCATTCAGCTTCTGTATCAAGCAGTAATTCAGTGATGTGTTTTTCGAAGTAGCAACTCGTTTCACCTTGTCCGAGCTTTGTTTAGAACAGTCAATATCAGCGTTCCTTGATGCAACTTTGAAATTCTCCCATTCAAAATAAAGAGGTCAGAGCAATGTTACACTTGCAGCCTGTAAGTATCCTTGAAGAAATTTCAAAGCTTCTGCATTCAGGCTAGTACTCAGCATCGAGGGAACCTTTAAACACAAGATAGAGTGGCACTATTAATATGCATCTAAATTACAGTAGTTTAAAATACCAGCATGCAGGCTTGCAGGCAAATGTTTTAACATTTTAGTTTCTCCAAATCCTAAAACGTTAATTGACTTGTGTGCATCTCAGCGTATACTTTCATATTATAGCTTCGTTTTGCAGTCAGCACTTAAGCTATTGCCTGCATCTACACACTTTGGTACCGTTGCTGCAAACATTGCGCAGAGCTAGCACAGCCTGAATCTGCTTCTAGTCAATAAGGACCAAGGGCACTTGTAAAACTCCCTAGTCCCTCAAACCACGGGGCCGGGGGCAGTACTATGCTGCCAGGACTTAGGGAGGTTAACTTTGGATGCAAGGAAAGGGAAAAAGATGGAATCATGTATGTGGTTATCCAGTTAGTCCAACCAGCATGAAGCTAGGTGGAAAGTTATGAACACATCTCTTCACCTTCTACCTGGTGAGTTGGTGCTTGGAGCAATGCCACAACCAAGTAACCATCTAGTTGCTGACTAGAGTTTGACAAATTAAGCCATATCAGAACCAGATAATCTGAAAGTGAGGCACGCTTTAGAAATCGCTCTTGCAGAAGACTGGCACCCCAGTCCTCAACACATCTACAAAATCAGCACAACTGATTTCAACAGAGTGCGATTATGAGCATGTTCATTCAAGACAGCAGTCAAAAAGGGAATCTTCCGATTTTGGCACACTGCATTTTCTAGGATAAGAGAACAGACTCAGGAGAAAGAAACGATTCCCCACATTCATATCACCACACACACTAGATTACAGCCACACAATCTTACCCTGCCTGGACACGCAGTTGATAACTTGTGAAGAGACTGTGCAAGATGGATTTTAGGATTGTTCACAATTTGGCCCACTGGATCGTGTTCTTTTTTCCCAGCAAAGGCAAGCTGGGAGAATGCAGTTTGGTACCCTGGCGTGTCTTCTATATCAATGAAGTGTTCTTCGTCAGGAAGGGTATCATCTTCAGGCAACTCAAAGAGACCAATGAGGGCCTGAAGAAGGGGTGTCCTATGGAGAAAACCTTTTATTTAATGGACTTATTCGTTGCTCGCTGCAAAAGAATCTAAGCAACTTACGTAAATTAAAATCTTAAAGGCGTAGCACAAAAACAATATGTTAAAGGTGAAGGTAAAGGTACCCCTGCCCGTACGGGCCAGTCGTGTCCGACTCTAGGGTTGTGCGCTCATCTCACTTAAGAGGCCGGGAGCCAGCACTGTCCGGAGACACTTCCGGGTCACGTGGCCAGCGTGACGAAGCTGCTCTGGCGAGCCGGCACCAGCGCAGCACACGGAAACGCCATTTACCTTCCCGCTATAAAGCGGTCCCTATTTATCTACTTGCACTTGGGGGTGCTTTCGAACTGCTAGGTGGGCAGGAGCTGGGACCGAAAGACGGGAGCTCACCCCGCTGCGGGGATTCGAAAACCATTTCAAACCGCCGCAGAAAACAGCCAATTTTCAGCAGCAGAATATTCCTTAGGCAGAGGAATACCTGGATCTAGTTATCAGAGCCAGAGCAGAAACTGGCAATGGAACGGCACAAGCATTCAGAAAAACTGGAAAAAGCCTGTCCATACTCTGGCTGTTCTTCTATTTCGGACGGTGTCCAAGGAAAACAATGTACTTGCTCTTGTTTCCATTATGCTCCATACATTTATTTGTTTTCCTTATAATTCATATTTCCTCTACTGTTCCTGCCAAATTCATTGATATTGTTATAATTTGGCTATTATTGGAGGAATATTGGAAAACTAATAACAACTTATTTGGAACGGTTCCTGCCGGGAACACTTCTTATTGACAGCTGCACTCCAGCCCACCTTCTGCTCACACAAGCATTCAGGCTCTAGTCAGTCCTGCTCCTGACTTGGCAATGTGGATTTTTAAATTATTATTTGTCTTAATCTAGAACAGGAGAACTTCTATCTTATTAATACTTTTGCTCCCTGACTGAGGTGCATGGGAAAACCACTTTCAAAAGAGGAATGTACAACCAAACCTATTGCTTCTCAAGTGCTAGGTGGGGACAGTGAACGGTGGATGCAAAACAAGCAGAGGGCTTAACTGCTGAGGTCTTCTCCACCGATACTGACCAGAAGCCCATATTAACAACACATAATGCGGTAACATATTCTGGTTGCATATCATTAGTAAACTTCATTACTCTTACCTGTGCTAAATTGCATGTGCTTCCTGACCTCACACACATGCACATGCTGCAAGATTTGTATCCTGAAAGCACGGTCCCCTGAATTCTTTTAGACACAGAATGATTGAATTCTCACCCCCAAGTTGGAACTCTTATCCTCTTATTCCTAACAGCACGGCATATTTTGGCCAGCACATTTTCAAATCTTTTTTGAAATAGAAATGGAAGCAATGGAGGGAGGGAGAGGCCAACAGAGAGATTCCTTCCTTTGGCAAAAATCTCTGTTGCAACTGTTTAAGCAAAAACTAGCATGTTCCCTGGGTGAGATAGACATCTTTTTTTTTAAGAGAGGAATTTCTTCTTCATCCTTAGAAGTTCTACCTTTCAATAATAAACTTTATCAAAGAAGTAATTGCACTTACCACAGCTTTGTGTATTCTGTGTCCATCATAGGAGGGCATTCTGTGAGTATTTTTGTGATACCAACGGCACAGATTTTCTTTTCTACTTGCCCAGATACTTTCTGTATTTCTGGTATTATGATTTTCTCTAAAACCATTCCAAACATCCTGTTAAGTGCCAAAAGAAACCCATTTAATCTTGCAGTATCCACCTAATGCATTTATTGAGTCAAGTACAGATATTTAGAGAGGCTAGAGATCCATTGACTCAGAAATCTGAACATAAATCAGACAGACCACTGAGCATTACCAAGGAAATGGTGTGTTACGAGTTCCTGGCTTAATCAGTATACCATAAGAAGAGAATTAAGAGGGCTCAACATTTCTGACTGAACAGTGACAGAAAAAAGGGGCCAAATCCAAAAAGTACCAAATTATGTTTGCTCCTGAGCCTTCCTTTGCCATCTTGAATTAAAGCTGAAAGTGCAAACAAAGAATCTTTCTTTGCAGCCAAAGTAGTTATGTTGTTGTTGTTACCATTACTGTTACTATTATCATTAATTAAATTTGTATGCCACCCTATACCCGTAAATCTAAGGACAGTTCACAGCATAAACAACTTTTCAAAAGGGTGATTGCTCCTGATTCTTCCTCTACAGTTTGCCACCTTGAATTAAAGCACATAACTGTCAGGCCCTTATTGCAAGATGACACCAACTTAATTATGAAGTCTAGCCACTTGTGAGGGGATAAATTGGTTTTGCTGCCCTAGGCTTCGCTGGGAGGAAGGGTGGGATATGAATTTAATAAACAAACAAACAAACAAACAAATAATACATTTTCATATTCACTTCCAGCTCCGATGCCTTCTTCCTGGGAAACAGAATGATACCTGAAAATACAGCTATCAGTTATCCCTAGTAAAGCCTGGTGCAGTCAGTGTGGTATAGTGGCTGCAGAGCTGGATTAGACCCCCTGGAATACCAGGGTTCAAATCCCCATTTGGCCATGAGGCTCACTGGGTGGCCTTGGGCCAATCACCCACTCCCAACCTAACCTACTTCACAGGGTTGTTGTGGGAATAAAATGAGGAGCAGGATAACTGAGATAAAAGGCGGGATAGAAATGTAATAATAAGAAATAGATTAAAAAAAAAAAAGATACTAACTTTGGCTGTATACTGTCAAATATTTCTTGAAGTGCTATTGCTCCGTATCTTACACAATACAAGTTGATAAAGACTAAGAAACCTATTAAAAGAAGGAGAATGAATGGATCAGTAGCTGTAAAAGAGCACGTATAACAGTATTAATATGTGTCTCTCTCTTCTATAAAATCATAGTGAATAAGCATCTGTATCTTTCCTGCTATCTGTCGACAAAACTTCTTTGCTGGTTTCACAGGGTCTCTAGGACTCACCTGGCAAAGCTGTTATGCAGAGGGACCAACTCCATCACAAATCCCCACCAACCCAGCCCTTATACTAGTTAGGCACCAAGTTCAAGCTTCAATGAATATTCCTCTCTTGGCTTCCAAATCCTGTTAGTCTGACCAGTATGCCCTTTATTGCCATCTTTGAAATCAAATCAAAAGACACATGATGATTGTTTTAATCCAAAGCATACCAAGCCACTCAGTGCAGAGTTCTTCCCCAAATCATTCAGCCATAAAACATATAGCTTACTTTTGATAAATTTTGTTGTTTTGGAATTCTGAAGTCTTTGGAATAACAGGATGAAAATTTGTTTCCTGTACTGATCAATGGATTCACTAGAAAGACAAAAAGATGTTGAAACCGGTTAATCAATCCAGTAGGCCATTTGAGTGTACTATTTCTTAACTTTCTTTTGGCATATTTTGAGTACATGCAATAGGAGATCTACAACAATGCAAACTAATAGCAGCAAAATTACTTGAATTTGGTATGTTCATACTCACGGGGGCATATGTTCTATAATACTGTTGAGAAGGTAGAATCCTTGATGGTCATTAAGTTTAGAGGCAATAAGTTTCTGGAACACACCCAATAGTCCAGGCTGTAAATTAAGGAAAACACAAAGTTTTGCATCGGCCTCCACTGCGACAGCAAGCGCTGCAACCTTCCAACAGCTTGACCTCACCTCCAAAGGTGCACTCCTCCGTTGTCTCCCGAGACAGACAGATGCCAGCAAATTATTAACAGTAAAATGATTTGGCAGCTACAAAATCTACCCAGAATGGAATTATGATGTAACTGACAACCAGAGCAGAACAGTCAATGAGTCTGGGAACTGATTTAACACTGCCTAGTTAAACTTACCCCTAGCAATGGGGTAAAAAACTGAGTTAAGATTATTCAGGAATTTCAGATCATAGCTGGGTATTCAGCAGTGCTAGGACAGATTGAATGCACTACTGAAAAGTATTGCATGGCTTGGAAACAACAGGGAAATACATAGCCATTCATTCTCTGTAAGTGACAAATGCCTAGCATCAAGTGCAGATTAAGAATTTAAGTCCTGCAGGATCAGACCTAACTAGTCCCACATTCTGTTCCCAGATTGGCTGCCCAGATCCCTATGGGAAGCCCATAAGAGGACATGAGCAAACCAGCACTCTCCAACAGACTGGAAGGGCTGCTTTTGGGGGCTGGCATCTTTCTGAGAATTCTAAACGGAACCCCAGCCAGTAATCTCTTCAGTCTGCAAAAATCTGAAGAGTCAGTAAATATCCCAAACAGAATGGAAGTGGCTCTGGGGGCTATAGGGGAGCCCCAGGTGGATCTCATTTCCTTCTCTGAATGAAAGCAGCATTTCCATTTGTGGAGGGGCAAATCTGAATCCATTCCAACATGAAAAGAAACTTGCTCAAGATAATACATTCAAAATGTGTCGTTTTCTACAATGAAGCATATGCATAGCATCTTTGAATTCTGCCATCTAGGATTGCAGTCTGGTGCAGACTTTTCCCTTAGCAATAGCCATTAGAGTCTAATAAAGTTTTATAACTTCACAAGCCAACTTGAATTAACAGCTTGGATTTCCAGTGTGAGTAAAATATAATTCATTCTTTCTGATATCTACTAACAAAGGAGAGGGTCTCCAACCTCTTTTTTATGAAACACCAACACACACACTTTTAGAAATCAAGCAACGCAATCAGTGTATACATACAATTTTGTCAGCTGCGGCATTTGCTATTGTGCTGGCACCTCTCTCCAAGTAGGCCTGAAGGAGTCTCACCAAAGGGGGGATGTTTCCTGACCTCTCCCACAAGACTGGCTGAAGCAGATGTGGAAATAAGGCCATATACGACGATGGGATGTCATTTTTATGCATTTCCAGAAGCAGAGACATCACTTGAAACACATATGGAATGAATTCTGTTGAAAGGGGAAGAAAGTTTGTAAGTGACAGGAGAGTGTATTCATGTGTGTAAATATTGATACCTACAGTATAATCCAAAGGAGCATTTTGTGATTTTGAGCTGGTTGTGAACTCTCAGCCTAACCTACCTCCTCAGAGAATGAGAAAACACCATTTATAACACCCTGAGGTTATTGGAGTAAGGGTGGGCTAATAACATAAGTAAATGAATATAACCACGCAAACTAATTTTTTTCTTCTTTTGGCTTACTTTATTACATAAAGATAAGAAGCTATGGGTGATCATGTGTATATCTGCCAAATATAAAAAGGTGTAAATAGGTATATTTTCAATTAGATAAATAAATAATGGCTACCTGAACTGCAGACACTGCTTATACCCTTTTTCAAAGAAGCCAGATAATGTTTTCTTTATACCTTGCACGTCATTCTGCAGAATCTCTGTGAACACCATAAACAAAGCATCTTCAAAGCTTCCAATAGCAGTGGGGTTTGCTTTGCAAGTTATCCTTATTGACAAGCAGATTGATTCAAACATGTAATGATTAAAGTGAGGCTTGCTTGGATTCTAAAAAGAAAAAGGGGAAAAAGACGACGTGAACACCACAAAGTCACTGATAAGATTCTTACTTAAACTAAAAAGTAGGAAGTTGCTTTCAGTGCAACTATCATTACCTAAAACATGAGAATTCTAGTCACACCATAGGAAAGCAAACAGTTAACCTCTGACATGGGCCTCCTCCGATCTCCAATCAGGTCAAAATCTGAAAATGGCCATATTTAGCCTGTATCTGGCTAGAATCTCCTCTTGAATTCCCAAGGCCACCTTAGATAAATATCAACTCGCTTCTGACTACCAAGTTACTTTTCACCGTATAGATTAAAAGTTACAAGAATTATAGGTGGACATACAACTATATATTAAGAAAAATCACATGACAAGCTTAAATGCTTCCATGCAAGTTCCATTCACAATTTTTACTATACCTTACTAGATCCTCATTTAACCTGCATGGGAATTACATGAAAACACAGTGAAAAAATGTTTTGATGTTTATTAACTATTAACTTTATTCAGCAGACATGCTTTTCTTTACACACTTGGCATTTTTTGGCTATGCTTTTATATGTACATTTCTTCTGTAGTATTCAGTGGAATCTTCTGGTGTGCTTCTACAAAAATTCAATAGAATTCTTTCAAAAAGCGGATACAGTGATATAAGTAAGAGAAAACCTAAGGTTAAAATAAAGTTGTATGCAATAGCTCTTGTCCATACACATGAGCCCAGAGCAGTATTGTGTGCGCAGATCCACTGTGTGTCCAGTGGATCTTGGGATCATGGTAAGTACCTCCCCCCCCCATACATAATTTGATTCCCTAACAAGGATTCAAGCAAGCTTTGTTTTTAAATTGGCGAGGAATTACGTCAACACAAGTGACAAAAAATGAACCTCTAAATCAGGTTGAGAAAAGCAATAGTATCTTCTTTTTTACCTTACTGACAGCAAGCAGTTTCTGTGTGAGTTGAGTGATGAGAGAAGGGATGTAGGGAATTATGGCTTCCTGAAGTAGGGAAAAGCTTCTCATGATAGCTAGAAATTCAGAGACTTATATTACTGAATGCAGAAACGACAGCAACATTAAGCTTAACATTACATTTTTTTTCTTGCATAAAAATACTAGATCTTGTAGGATGCATCCAAGATAAGAACTTGTTCATTAAGTTTTATATAGGCACGTAGTACAGCATTCAAAAATACTAATGGGAGAGCCTCTAAGATAGGAAAAGTGGTTTAAATTTGAGGGTAACTATTTGCACTAATAGTAGGGACGCAGGTGGCGCTGTGGGTTAAAGCCTCAGCGCCTAGGGCTTGCCGATCGAAAGGTCGGCGGTTCGAATCCCTGCGGCGGGGTGCACTCCCGCTGCTCGGTCCCAGCGCCTGCCAACCTAGCAGTTCGAAAGCACCTCCAGGTGCAAGTAGATAAATAGGGACCGCTTACCAGCGGGAAGGTAAACGGCGTTTCCGTGTGCGGCTCTGGCTCTGGCTCTGGCCAGAGCAGCGATGTCACGCTGGCCACATGACCCGGAAGTGTCTCCGGACAGCGCTGGCCCCTGGCCTCTTAAGTGAGATGGGCGCACAACCCCAGAGTCTGTCAAGACTGGCCCGTACGGGCAGGGGTACCTTTACCTTTACCTTTTTATTTGGACTAATAAATGTAGCCTCTTACCTTTCATAATATACTCATTTTCTGATGATCCTGGAAGTGTCAGTGCTTTGAAAAGGTTTGTTAGTAGCATTTCTGTATACGGTGCCATCTCTGCAGCTGTAATCCTGTAGAGGAAAAGAGTGTTTGATTATCGCCAATGTTTTTCCAATGACTCATCAAGATCCTCTACTTTGGAGAGTCCTACCAATCCTGAATGGACACCAGAGGGAATGCGAGAACGTATGAAATCCTAGAGTATGACAGTGCAAGGGACAGAGAGATGGAGAAGGCCAATTCATTTTCAAGTGCCTCTGGAGCGCAGTCAACTTGGAAATCAGCTAAAAACTCTGGTTTTAGAAAATGCAAGAACTAGCATAATAAATACACGTGTGTGGTTTTATCAATTTAGGATTCTCCATATACAGTGAGGGATATAGCCAAAGCGGCAAGAAATCAATGAATAGATGAGTGTAACATATATACCTGAACATAAACTTACAGTGTAGTGTTGTTAGCTCCTTTCATTGTAAATAACCTTTCAAGAGCGTGGGCTGCGTAAGTATGAACTACAATGCTTTCTGCTTGAAGATGATTGATTAGGAGAGGAATAGAAACCAACAGTTGTTCTTTGGGTACCTACAAAATAGACACATAGGTAAAAATGCTTTAGAAGCAAGTACCAAGCAGTTTTGGAAGAATTAGGTCAGAAACAATGGACTGAAACATTCCATCTATTATCAAAATCTTTTGGTCATTGCAACTGTTATATAAGCAGACCACTGTAACTTTCCTGCATGAGGTGTACATACATTGTGCACCCATACCTGTATTAAGCTTTTTTTTTAATTACTGTGCATATTCTATTAAACCAAGGTCATGGGTCAAGTAAGAGTTCCTAGCCACAGCAATTCAATGTGGGTCGGGGAATCTGTGGAAGAACTACCAGCAGCTGCTGCAGACATCATGTGTGTTGGGTGTGGGAGGAAAAACAAGCACAGCAGCACTAGAGCCAGCAATTTACCCCTCCCTTGCTGGGGAAGCAAGAGATCTTTGGAGCCTATGGACCCCAAGCCTCTCTTTCATGTGCCCCTAATATGTCCCTTTTTACCTCCTTACTGCCAAATCACTGATAGTAGAGGGACAGCCTTGGAGGCTGCTGCAGCCACAACAAAGAGGTTTCCAGGAGGCCACAGAAACTAATGTTCATGAAATCCTATGGTCCCCAGGATGCTGTCCCATGGACCTTTGGAATGTTTTGCATATTAGAAGATTGCATAGCTGAAGATTTTAAAAGATATCACACACACGAAAACAGGAGCACTTTTTGTACCTGTTCTAAAAAACAAAGTATGAAATTAGAGAATCTTCCCTAAATCGATTATGATCTGTTCAATGGATTCCAGGGAAAGGGTTTTTTCATCTGTATACTGCAACTTTTTCAGAATTGGAGGTTTTAAAATGGGGGTTGGGGTACCCTAAAATAATTTATGTTATTTTCCAGAAGTACTGATAGCACATTGTGAAACAATTAGTACAGTTCTAGGTACACCATTTGCAGTATTTTGCCCACAAAAAATAGTCTATCAAACAACTTCAGCTGGATGTTAAGAACTCTGAATGATGATACAACTTACTTGGTTCCTGAAAATCATGATGTACTTGATACCATCAGCCTTAAGCACGGGAAACTCATTCACTGCCAAAAAGTTAATACTAGTTACGCGGTTACCATATAGACAAAATTAGATATATAATAGAAGTTCAAATTTCACAGCATATTTCCACAATTTATCAACAGAATAAAGATTCCCACTGACAGTCTCAAGCTTAAGGAGAGACAAGATTGCAGAATGACACACACAAAAAATGCTCTTCACTTGGCTCTCCATACCCATTACCCCACCCAACTTCAAAAAAATAACTCCAGCCATCCCCAATTTCTGGACTCATATTAAGAACACAGGAAGCTGTCTTCTACTATGTCAGAACACTGGTCCACCTTGACAAATATTGCCCAATCAAACAGTGGGGAACCTCAGGTCCTGGAACTGTACACAAGCCACACCCCCTCCCCAGCTTCTCCCCCCCCCCCCGCTGGAATGTGCCCTTGAACGCCCATCATGGCTCTTGCTTGCCTACATAGAGAGGAGAGTGAGAGCATGCATACAAACTAGTTTATTGTATAAAGGCAAAATCTGCATTCATTGCTCTGCCCACTTTTGACTTTGGCCCTGCCCACCACTTGCATGTGGCCCCTGGAAGGTTGCTTTGATAATCTTCAGCTGATAAGGGCTCCACATCCCAGGCCACTCTGAGTGGCAGAGGCTTTTCAGGATCTTGGACAGTTTGCCCACCGATACCAGGTGTGCATCTACAAAAATACAATATACAAGGCAATCCACTAAAACCTGATAAGAAATTAAAGAGATATTATGCCTATTTTAGTTATCTATGCCCATGTCTTCCCTGCATGACACAACAACACAGATCCAAAATTATTCCCATGTTCGTTTACATTTATTGGTGTTACAGATGTTTAATATAGAATTCTAAGCATACCATTAGGAGACTTCAGGTCTGGTAGAATGTGATTCACAAAGAATTCCGTCAGGTTTACAAGTTCATTGGCTTGTGTTATTCCATGCTAGGATGAAAAAAGTGTGATCAAGTAATCATAAACAATATTAATTGCTGGACTGGTTTATAGAAGCTCCCATTTACACACTAATGAAGTTTGCAAGTGAATGATATCTGGCAATTTCTGTAAGTATTCATTGTATATATTTTGGCTTCAAGCATTGGATTGTGAATGGGAGAAGGAATGAGTACTCTTATGTTCTACTTATAGGATACTAGGTTAGTCTATTTCAGATATATAATATAATTATGAAAGGTGCCAAGTGAAAGATAGGTTAACCACAATACATTTTATGCCATGTCTTCTAAAATGTAAAAAACACAACTTGGATAGAAACAGCCTATACTGCAAACATAATAATAGTCCTGAAAATATGCTAATTCTCAATATCCTCATTATTGTTATGTCAAACCCATACTATTTAGGTTTTTATGGTAGAGGTGCTCTAAATCTACGAAGTAATGTAATAAGTACTTCTAATTACAATTGCTGGCAAAATGGAAATGTCCCATTCAAACAGAGCAGCACATGGCTATCCCCAAAACACCAAAAATTATAAAGCTGGGCCCCTGTTCAGAAACTTTATTTTCCATATGTTCCACCTCTTATATTTACATCGAGTGCTGAAGTCCTTGCCCCAAAATTCTGCCAAGCCTAGAAGAGTTTGTTAAACCATAGCAATCCAATCCTTGAACACTTACATTAGCATACTTCCAAGAAGGCATGCGTGGGAATGCAACAAAATTGGAAGCAGTGACTGCAGAGGTTGTTCCCAGGCAAATACCAAATTTTGCTCATGGGTTGACCTACTCTATATAAACTATTCCAAAATCAGTTTTATATAACTAAAGGTCTGTGGGTCATAAACATGTCATTACTGTGAAGAATGCCCTTCCACTGAGTGCTTACTATTAAATAATGGTTCTTCTCCCCAAGGAAACAGGTCTGGATGGGTATTCAACTTATAGTACCCTGTGTTTACAGTCAAATGCAAACAAGTACCTTTTGTGTCTGAGCTTTTGATGCCAAAGATGTCACAAGGTAAATAGCAGCATCTTTATGCTTCCAGTTGACAGATGGATTCTTTGCATACTCTTGCAGCATAGAGTTAACGTAACCAGAAAAGATCCCAGTAACAGGTCCTTCAAAAAACTTGCACAACCCTCTTACAAGATCACAGGCTGCTCTGCGTCTGGTATCAATATCTGCAAGGCAGAGATAAAAACAAGATGCATTATGGGCTATATTAAAACAATGTTTCTTCATTCTGAAGCTTTGCTTGCAAAACGGCTAAATTGGATTCACCCTGCTGTGCTTCAGGGACAGAGCAATTTGCTAAAATAGGCTTCTCTATTATTATTCATAAAAATCACGCTAGTGGTATTAAGGAATGCAGAATTACAAAATCTGCCAAAATATTGATTCTCATGAATATAAATGAAAGCAAAAACTGCAGGGCCATAGCATCAAAACACAAGTAAAATAACATTCAGAAGAATTTTGGGACTATTTAAAGGATTAGTTTAGGATCCTATAAAACCTATCCTGACACAGTCAGCAATTTAAGATCACAAGGGGAACAAATGGTATACTAAAAATGTCTTCTCCCTGCAGCATGTGACCCTTAAAGGCTCAGAAGACACTCTCAGTCCCAGAGTTCAATGGGTTTTAAATTCCAAGTGTCACATATATAACTGAGACTTTTGAGTAAGAAGTATGTGAAGCACTCAACCCAAATGCATCTGCTTCTTTGGTACTCCATAGAAACAGACTATACATTAGAAGAGAGGGTGTGAAAAGCTACAAGAAGAAAATTCTGGCTGGGGTAAAGAAGAACTTCATAGAGAACTGTTTGGAGTAACTCAGGAGTGGAGGCTGAGCTTTCAGTAGGAGAAGGCTGTAGGCACTGGATAAATAAGGTGCAACAACCATTTAATCTGATGTAGTGCTAGTCCTCCTAGTGTTGCAGTAATACACCACCAACTACTAAAAAGCAAGACAAAAACAAGTAACCCTTAAAGCAAGCAAAATTGTCTTAAGGCTTGTCAGATGAACCCCCACCCACAATAGCCAACAAATGTGCTCATCCATGGAATCACAGGACAAGCGCAAAAAACCACACCATTACATATCTGAATCCCAAAGGGCAGAAGTATTTTAACCCTATGACGACTGCATGCCTATTCAAGGGAAGACAATTAATGCATGTACTTGTGCACATGTCAACACTTCAGAAAACTGCATCAGTTCTCAAACGCCATTATACACCCAGCATAGAACTGCTTACCAGATCCTTCCAAATCTCTTCTGATATATTCTTCAGAATTATCTTCAAAGGCTTCTTCATCAGCAGCTGCAGAAAAGCAGTCCACAAACATGTAAAGGATCAGCCATGATATACAAACTACATTTATTTTAATATAACATATGCTTGTAAATAAATTTAAATCACCTATTATTGGGCTCTGTTTTATGAAGTTACCATGATCAAGGCAATGGGAGTTCGTGAACCATCAGTATTTTATATGAGAGTAGTAAATAAAGTTCTCATCTAGAATACTCAGGCCAGGGTCCAAATTACATTGTGGAACTATTTTCATAAAGCCATGCATGGTGTTTACTCCTCCTTTAAATAGCAACCCTGTACCATACTGCACAGCAAATTAGTTTTGAAACAGAGAGATTTCCAGAAGCAGCAGCTTATGGTATAGCATTGCTCTTCAAAGGCAAAGAGTAAAAGATTCCATTAGCGTGAGATGCTCTTTAGATCCTGATCACAACCAATGCATATCTTTGTATGACAAAATATTAAGGATAGCTTAGAGTAGATGGGGATTTTAACCGTTGGGCTGCTTCAGACATAAAGCCAAATCTTTAACAACAAGATTTGAAGCAGCCTCTCCCTAGACATGATGATTCCCTGACTTCTTTCATCATTTGAGGTGAACTATGATTTACCGTTTCATCTGAACTGCCAAAATTATAGTTTGTACTTGGCCCAGCAAACTAAGACTGGAAATCAGTTTGAGATACTGAAAGACTCATTTCTGGAGCACAAAAACTTTCTTTGGCATTATGTATGAACCACTTCATGACAGAGAAAGGGGAAAATCCAATTAATGTAAAAGCAGTGTAATACACTCAGATTAAACTGAGCTAGAAGCACTGGTGGAAGAGGAACTTCCAAACTGATGAGTTACTTCAGTCACTCATGATGGGATGGGATACCTGTACCCCTCTGGATACTGCTGGAATCCCAACTCCCATCAGCCCCGCCCAACATGACCAATGGTCAGAAATAGTGGGAGTTGCAATCTAACAACAGCTGGAGTGACAGAAGTTCCCCAACTCTGATGGACATACATATTGCATATATATTAAAGGGAAGTGCAGTTCTGAGAGTGCAGAACAGAAAATGCCTCTCAAAACCATGCTGCAAACCTCTTGAACGCAAATGGCCACAAATGCAGTCCATTACTTGGCTACTGTGCCAGTTCTCAAGCCCTCATTGCTAAAAACTCAATTTTTGCTTTTCTGGAAAATTTTAATCAAGGTTTTTAAGAAAGGAAATATTTACCTCTAAATTCCATGTTGGGAACAATGACTTTTTCACAAATACTTGTCAGTGTATTCTGGTCTTCAAACAGGTGCTTATAATGGGGCCTCTCACAAACCGAAGCTAGAAACTGGATTGCATTACTTACCAACTGCGGGGGGAAAGACACGAAATGAGCATAATCTGAAGAAGACCTACAAAAGGTTCATTTATTTCAAGCTGGATGGAAAAGAGTCACTTACCAAATCATATTTAACTTCTTGCCCTGTTGTGACTAATAAATTCCAGATTGCTGTGACAAAACGGGGCAGGTAAGGCTGAAATTCTTCATCATATTTTTGGGCGTACAAAGCTGCATTGTCACAAATTTGGGATTTCAAAAGCTCTAGCAGACCAGCTTCCTCTTCATCCTGGCAACAAAAAAGCACCACCAACAACGTATTTGGAAAATGTAGTCTCCTAGTACCCCTGACATCTGCCAAAGCAGCAAGTAAAGTAAATGAACGGAGGGGATTTGGAGGGCAGGATGGTCAGGAGGCTCAGGGGATGAAAACGGGACAATAACACATGCCTAAGGGCATCATCTAGGGTAAAAGTCCCAACTGGGTTCCAAAATCAGCCAAGCAATTCCCCATGTCTTGAAAAGGTAGTTTGTGTTGCCCAAAGCCAAAATCCTAGTCTGGCTGGAGAAATGTTCTCGATCACTAACAGAAAGTGAGGTCTGATTAACTAGATGCTCATCCGAGGGCAAGCATGGTAGCATTTCCCTCTTCTAAAGCCCAGTCATCGCATATGACCATGACAAGAGAATTACCACTATCAACACGTGGAGCCAGTGCTATGATATGTTATACAAAGGGACACAATTTTTTATTTGAGAAAATTACCATCTACCTTCAATCTTTCCTATACTGGCTCCACAATTTCCCTCCAAGAGGATGACAAAAATCAGAATTACTTGAGCTACTGCAATTTCAGTGTCCTGTTCAGAAACCAGGAAAGCTTCTTTTTTGCAGCTCAAGTTGAGTGTTGAATTCCCTTTCCCATTACACAGAAATTTTCCAAAAGGTTTTATGCCAGAGAAGAGGAAACTGTGACCCTCCAAATTTTGTTGACTCCATCAAATTCAGCCAGCGTGACCAACAATCAGGGATGATGAGTTTTAGTCTAGCAACATTTGGAGAGCGACAGCTTCTCTATCCCACTTTTATGTTGCTACTTACATCTGTCTGTAAGAGTTTGTTATCCAAAGTTAGAAGATTATGGAAATTCATCATCCAGGTTTCCATGTTATCTTCAAAAAATTCAGGAAGATCCTACAAAATTGAGAAGTAGATCCGTATCCGTAGTTATTTTTCTATTAGGTAATTGCTTATTTAAGAAACATACTTTCCTGTCTATTTTGGCATGCAACCTGCTCAAAGAAATACAGAATCACCACATTACTTTTAAAGAAACAAAACAAGAGAAGGTATGAAACATAATTTTCAACTGCCAAAGGAAATCCAAAGTCCAAGAGACACAAACCAAGTCAATTTCTCTGTAGCTTTTGACACCTGCAGCTCATCAACCTTCTCCTCAGTTTTCAATCAGCACAGCATGAGCTGTGTAACAACCAGCTTGCTTTACGGCTTGACAGTGCTTCAAGGCAATGGAACTGCAGCCTATTGTGTCAGATCCGTTTTGCTCACCCAGGGTTCCCAGAATAAAGGGTCGTTGTGGACCACATTAGTCTTAGTAACAGATGCATGTAAGCCCTGCTTCTTTATTTACTGGCCTACCATTATGCCTATGAAGAGTAAAAAACAAGAAGCACCCACCTTTCCTTTGACTTAATTAAACTTAAGTAGGTTTATTACTCCTAAATTTGAGAAGTTCTGTCTGTCAACAGCTATCGTTCCCTCTGTTCTTTTGACACAACCTTTGATCAAATCCAGTCTTACCAAAAATAATCAGCACTGAATCCAAATCTGAAAAGCCAAGCTTCTTATACTAAAAGGTTACATGCACATTACTTTAGATTTGTTAAAGCTCTAACAAACAACTTATCTTAGCATACTTATGGAGCACTGACATTTGGCCAGATACTTGTGTTTTTAAACACTCTAGCATCTCCAAAACCCATCAAGAATTTTGGCTAGCAGCACCGAGGTTTTTAATCACGCAGTTATCCATCAGTGAAATTGCTCCTATACAGAAAGTTGCTTGCAGGATCAGAACTATCCACTAGAAGAGAATGTAAAAGATGGCTTACCTGAAAATTTAAACTGTAGAACAGCTTAGCAATCAGAATCAGAGATGAGAAGAGTACTTTCAAAGCACTGACATCATTTGCATGAGTACTACAAAGCTCAATTGTGGCCTGGAAAAGAGCAATTTTAATAGCAATCACCAACAAAATCTATTCAGACACTTGCCAATACTGTTCCACTTCTGTGAAAGCTCACTGATGTCACAAATTCATGACTCTCATCCAAATTCAACTAAATGTAATTTCTCTTTTCTATTAATAACACAATATATGTACAAAACCAGATAAGCTAAAACATCAACAAAAAATAAAAGCAACAAAACAAAAAGGCACAGCCTAGAAAACAGAGGTCTGAACACCAATAGCATTGTTTTACTAAAAACATCTTAATTTAGCATCAATTATTGCAGTTATTAATAAAGAGCATATTATAGGGTGCTAACACATCCTCTTTAAGAACAGACAGAGTAAGCATGGAAGATTTTAGTTCAAACTTTATCTTCTTCACCTTATATATCTGACTATCGCAGCAGCTAGGACAGAAGTAGGAACTTCATAATAGTCAACATAAAATGCTTTATGTTGGCTGTGAAGTTAAAAAAATACTTTACACAGAAGGTATATAAATCAATTCCACATTTCAAATACAACACTGTACCTTAAAGAGATTTGTCAAGGGAAGTGCGAAAGCATCAAGAACAAGTTTGATCTCTGTCCACAGTTCATTTGATTTAAACTCATGACGATACCTGACAAATGAAGGAAAACCAGAGCTATTTAATTTGCGTGATCATTTTCTATGAATTTGAAAACTAGAGCCAAGCAAAAGAAAGAAGTTAGCAGTTGAAAGGCATTATTGCTAGAACAGAGTGCTTTTACTTTCAAAACAGAACTTGGAAATTCATGGCCCTCACCCACTACCTTTTGAATAAAGAATGTGCTGTACGAAGAACTCCATTAATAACATGGAAGTCTCCACTCTGAAAGCGATTCACCATCTCCGTTAGCAGATCAGGCCATTTCTGAGGGAAGTCTTCTCTACCAATTATGCTGATAGCATCACTTAACTAGGACAGAGAGAGACAGAAACATTATGTAGATATTTGCATGGAGATAAACAACCACCTTACAGTAAACTCAAGACAGGCTTTCTACATGTTAAGTATGCAACTTCCAGTGACAAAAGCAGGTGCATGTGTACCTCCCTGATCCTCTCTGCAATATCTAGCAGATCTTATTCATGACACCACAAGTTTTTCCCCTTCCCCAACCCACTGTCAATGGCAGCATTATAGGACAGTGGACCATGTGAAATCATGACAGTGGTGCAAGATACTATGGAGGGGGAATTGCATGTACAGCTACCATTTTCAGTGGCAGACTCACATTCGGTGTCCTGGCTCATTTTGCCTTAAGAATATGCTACTTTTACTCTAAGGATGGTATCCAACTAAATAGATCCACTAGGGCAAGGACTTTTGGCTGTGCAAATGAATTTCTTCTCCTTCTCTTCTCCCTGACCCCCCAACCCTCCAAATCTTTTATGGGGGTTCCCTTGACCATCTACAGCAAACTGGGGAGGTGCATGGGGGGCAAGGAGAGAGAAGTTTCAGTGCTCAAGCAGAGATTATTGCACCAGTGGGCCTATTTAGTTTTCCCCACTCACCCTAGATATCAAACTAGAACAAGACACTGCATATGGGAAATTCAGCTGGCATACTGGGGTAGTTTCACACACTGCCTAACTATTTCGTGGGTTTTTAAATCTGTCCAAATGTTCTCATAGGATTCCCACCCATGGCTTCAATGGCACATCTGGAATCAGATTTCACACTTCCCTGAATTTTGTAATACAATTCTCAACTCAAAACAACATACTGAAATGCACCAAAAATCACTTATTTTAGGGTAAGATATTTAAAAACCAATTTTCATACTGATTTTTTTTTTGTGAACCAACTGTGTGAAACTGACACAAACCAGAAACAAAGCAACTCATCTGCCCTTAGATGTATCTATTGCTTCTCACTTTAAAACAAAATTTCATATATTAACACAATCAGTCTCCCAGCACAAAACAATTCCCTCTTGAAATAAGCAGAATTCTGTGTTTTTTTTCTTCGTTGTCACCTCACCTGTTTTTGAATTTGTTCTGGACTGCTAAGCATTAGGTGTACTATGTTGGCTTTGATAGCTATCCTGTCGGCTTCACATATTTTGTTTGGTTCATCTTCAATCTAGGAACAAAATGTTAGTTGAGCTAGTATCATAACATCTCGAGATACTTGCATTTTTGCAGCAAGTGCATTGGCTGAGTTGTAAGCTTTCAGGAAAAAGCAAACGCTACACATTTATTCTGAAACATGTTGGGCCCAGGAAATATTTTCCTGTGCATACCGCCAATCAGACAGACAATAGACCATAACCAGTTGCATCACAACAGCTCAGCTGTAAACACTACATACTGGCATGTGGATGCATCAGGCGAGATGGGTGGAATTTGCTGACACCAGGAAGCAGAGTTCCATTTCGTGCTCTGTTTCCACTTCCATCTGAAATAAACTGATCACTGCATCAGTGTTCTCCATCATCAAGCTAAACAGCAACTGCAGGGGTTGCCATGGTGCAGCATCCACTGCCTGCTTATAGCCTCCCCACTCCACCCCCGCTACTTCAGTTATCATCTTCACAGGTTCAAATGCTCCATGAGAAAGGAGCTACCTTCCCAATTCCTGATTCTGTGCCAATAACTGCAGCTGTAAAATGATACTTTTCCAAATTTATGATTTAACTATTTATATGACGTTATTTTTCAACGTTTTAAACCCATTGATGAGAAAGCACCTGAAGAGTAACCGAGTACAAGCCCTTAAAGCAGATTCTGGAACATCCTCAAAATAATAAATATTAACCTCAAAGTGGAACATTTGATTCAGTTGTGATTAAGTGTCCTAATTTCCTGTTGCAGTGAATTAGTATCAATAGTTGGAAGATCTGAAGCAGATACAGTTCAAAGTTATAAAAATTAAAACACCAATTGAAAGTAACCAAATCAGAAAAGGGTAACATGGTAGGAAGTATAATAAATTCATTCAACAGTTCACCAATGAGAACTATTTCTCATCTATCAAGATCACTGTACTGTCTCAAAAATCCTGACTGTGAGAGAGAAAAAATTCTTCTTTTTCTTTCCTCTACTTCTCATTTTTCTTTCCACAGCTCATTTGCAGAAGATAGTAACAACAAGGCATTTGTAATGTTTTCTACAAAAGCCAAGTTCAAGCACTATCATCCATACCTTTCTCAAGTTATTTGTAGGTGCCACAGAACTTGGGGAAGGGAGGAGATAATGAAGGACACCAATAAAGGATTGGCTAGTGAAGCAAGTCCAAATGTGTGGATCCTTGCAACTAGCAAAGCAACCAAAGAAACTGTTAACCTGGGATTCCTGATACAAAATCACTATTCCCTTCAGTAAATAAGTGTACTAATAGTATGTTGTTCTGGAAGAATAGATACCTGTTTCTAAAGGTAGCTTTATGGGTAAAAGGTAAAGGTACCCCTGACCATTAAGTCCAGTCGCGGACAACTCTGGAGTTGCGGTGCTCATCTCGCTCTATAGGCCGAGGGAGCCGGCGTACAGCTTCCAGGTCATGTGGCCAGCATAGAATCATAGAATCATAGAGTTGGAAGAGACCACAAGGGCCATCGAGTCCAACCCCCTGCCAAGCAGGAAACACCATCAGAGCACTCCTGACATATGGTTGTCAAGCCTCTGCTTAAAGACCTCCAAAGAAGGAGACTCCACCACACTCCTTGGCAGCAAATTCCACTGTCGAACAGCTCTTACTATCAGGAAGTTCTTCCTAATGTTTAGGTGGAAATCTTCTTTCTTGTAGTTTGGAACCATTGCTCCGTGTCCGCTTCTCTGGAGCAGCAGAAAACAACCTTTCTCCCTCCTCTATGTGACATCCTTTTATATATTTGAACATGGCTATCATATCACCCCTTAGCCTCCTCTTCTCCAGGCTAAACATGCCCAGCTCCCTTAGCCGTTCCTCATAAGGCATCATTTCCAGGCATGACTAAGCCGCTTCTGGTAAACCAGAGCAGCGCGTGGAAACTGTGTTTACCTTCCCGTTGGAGCGGTACCCATTTATCTACTTTCACTTGACATGCTTTCAAACTACTATGTGGGGAGCTGGGACCAAACAACGGGAGCTCACCCCGTCGTGGGGATTCGAACCACCAAGCTTCTGATCAGCAAGCCCTAGGCTCTGTCGTTTAGACCACAGCACCACCCATGTCCCTGGTATTCCCTTCAGTAGCTTACCACAATACCAAATCTGATGTCTATAATCATCCTGCAACATCTTAGTTCACAAGTGTTCCCATTACTTTATTCATAACCACTTACTTTACAAGGAAACACACTATCATAGTAATAAACAAAATACCTACAATTCTCCAGTTCCTTTTAATGTAATTCTTGAATGTGACAGAGGCACAGACTTTGATGACATTATCTTGGGACTTCTCCAGTAGAGTTAAAAGTAGCAGTGGGTAATTCTGGTTTCCTTCAACCGACTCAAGGAATTTTTCCGCTATAAAACATTTAAATATAATGAATTTAGCAAAAAGGTTAGCTATTCCACAGTCTAAGCTCCAAACATTTAACACCATTTAATACAATACCAAGCTGGTATTTAGCATGATACAGTGAAGAAATGGCTATTAATGGATTGTATCCTACTAAGCCACACTTAGGTAGATCCACTGAAATCAATTTATTTTATTCACAACCAGCTTGTTCAATACCGTTACTGTTACTTGACCTACACAGAGTATGACTTAGTTGGATATCGCCTAATATTTCTATAACAGTACTTGCAACCCCACAATTATTAAACAGCTGCAATATGGCAACTGCAAATCATTTTAGATGCAGATCAGGAAGCTGCTCTTAAATTCTGTATCTTCACAATTTCTGAAAAGGTAGCCCAGTTTGGACTGTCATCTTAACCTACATGTTATGACTGAATAACAAAGAGACAAAAAATATTAAGCCTCTCCTCTTCATTTTACTGAAAAACTTTGACATATAGTATTTTGAAGGTTTTCCAGAAATGCAGAATGCACAGCAAGAATTAGTAATGGAAGACCCAATTTAACTGATGGGAAGTAATTTAATGAAATAGTTACGTATTTTGTAAAATTTAACAGTTGAACACCAATATTATACATATTTACTTATTTATATTTTGCAGTGTTAATAAACTGTTTTGGATTCAACGAACCACATAACTAGTTCCACACAGCCAACAGATGTTTAGACTTAATGTTTCTTGTACAGAAGCTCTCCATGCTGCATGACAAGCCTGTTGTGAGAGCAGTTTCATAAGCTGTGTGAGATTAGGCCTGAGGATCTGCTGTTAAAAGCGGGAGGGGGGAGTCAACAATTCCACTAGGCAAAAACAGCACCTCCAGTAGTGACTCTTTCTAAGAGGTCAACACAGTGTGGACCTGACCTTCAATGCAATTCAATTAATATTTATTCAGAAGCAAATCCCAGTATATTCAATGGGGCTTACTCAAATCTAAGCATGCATAGATCACTAATTTATCCGAACAGCTAATAAATAGAGATGTGCAAAATACACATTTGCCCCTCCTCTAGTCTTTTTGAAATTAGTTTGGTTTTTCTTGAGATTTCCACAGTTACTTTGCCTAAGCAGGACCCCCTGAATTCACATTTACTATCCTGAGTGAGACCGTGGGTATAATCAAGATAAGTAAGGCATGCCTAATGAAGCTGAAGGGACGTGAAGTGCTTAAACAGTTCACTTCAACTTCAAATCTGATTTCAGATTTCAATGCAACCTACTCTCTTTGCATCATGCCCAATCACCTCAAAGGCAGATTTCAGAATGGAACCATGGACAGTTAATATGACTCAGAAAGTATTCACTGATCCGTCATGCAGTTTTGATTGCAGCAAGATTAAAGCTAACTTGCATTTAATAATCAGTAACACGACTGCAATTCAAAAAGCATACAGATGGACCTTCTAACTTTTTTTAAAAAAGAATGTATGTCCAACTGTCACATGAGGTTTCCAGGGGTGAGCCATCCCACCCACACAACTGATCTGCATTTAAAGTGACAGAAAGTAAAAAGAGGTCTCATTTTGACACATACTGATTTCAGTCAGCCTGCTCCTTCAGATAAGAACATATTGAAAAAAATCAAGCAGTTTTCTTTTTCATTAATGAATGTTGTCCCAACAGTTTGAAAAACCATGTTCTGGGCCATTACCATTGATTCTGAAAAACCCAGAAAATGACTAAACAGTTCTTATAATGTTTTGGGTCAAACTATCACTAGACACCATTCAATACAGGCTCAAATTTCATATTTTTAAACTGTTTACCAGGACGCCTTATGGCAGGATCAGGATCAAGTGTCTTCTTTAAGTATTCTGTCAAAGTCTGCAAATTGGCATCACTCAGTTCCATAACTGCAGAACCTAAAAATTTAACAAAAATTTCTATAAAAATCAGAAACAAGAACAAGAGTCATAAGCAAAATTTCTGTATATTGCTACATGTTTTTGAACCACCTGTTATACTTGTTTCCATTGCCTTCTGAAAAATCTCTCTGGAAAGTCAAGGAACCCTTGGGAACAACCACTAGAAGAAAAAACCCGACAGGCATGTATGAAAACCTCTAGGTGCACACATGCAGTTTGAGAGCCAGTGTGGTGTAGTGGTTAAGAGCAGTAGACTCGTAATCTGGTGAACCGGGTTCACTTCCCCACTCCTCCACATGCAGCTGCTGGGTGACATTGGGCTAGTCACATTTCTTTGAAGTCTCTCAACCCCACTTACCTCACAAAGTGTTTGTGGGGGAGGAAGGGAAAGGAGAATGTTAGCTGCTTTGAGACTCCTTAGGGTAATGATAAAGCGGGATATCAAATCCAAACTCCTCCTCTTCTTTAGTTTTAGATAAGTTACATACAACATACATACAACATACAAAATCAGGAACCAAAGTGATCATTCACATACATGTACACACAGACAATTATTGACAACTGATTATAATACTGAGAGGCTTCTGGAAACAACAAGAATTCCCTCTCCTGCGCAACTGGGCAACAGAAAGGTCACTATACTCTCATTACTCTTCTGAAACTCTGGAACTGACAGCCCCAGTTGGAACATTGAACTCTCCTCCTGAATTCTAAGCTATTCACTGATCTACTGAGAGCCATGGGACCAAGAATAAACAGTTGAGCAAAGAGGAGGGCACATTATGTGTGCATGTATGGATCTGATGGATAATGCAAGAAATGATGAACATGGCTAACTCAATACATGGCCTGTTAGAGGCATGAGGCGGTTAATCAGGCAACCAAGGGTGACCCTCCAGTGTCTCTTCCATAGATCACGCTTCTTGGTTTACTGACAAGCTTGAACACTAGTGGTAAAAAACAAAGAATTTTCCATATGGTGCAGGGGCTGTTAGACTCCACTCACTGTAACAGTTAAATTTTGCTGAAAAATCTTCTAAGGTACTGTCCAACTGGGGCATAATTAGATACTGCCTATAGTAAGTAAAGGTAAAGGGACCCCTGACCATTAGGTCCAGTCGTGACCGACTCTGGGGTTGCGGCGCTCATCTCGCTTTATTGACCGAGGGAGCCGGCGTACAGGTTCCGGGTCATGTGGCCAGCATGACTAAGCCGTTTCTGGTGAACCAGAGCAGCACATGGAAACACTGTTTACCTTCCCTATAGAGGAAGTGTCAAAAGCATCCACTTGTTGCAGTTGCATGGCTCACGTCTGACCTAGTTTCCACACAGGTTGTTTGATACTGTGAAGGCCATGATGTGTGTTTTCACCCCAGACCCATCACGACAGATGAAAACTTCTAGCTACCATTACAAACATTTTCCTGGAGAAGGTCCACCCACTGCTTAAGAAACCACTGTTGTATGAGGAGGATCCAGCCGCTGTTAACCCAGTTTCACTGCTACAAAATGCTACTGCACATCTCCTAAATAATACAGTGGTACCTCGGGTTAAGTACTTAATTCATTCCGGAGGTCCGTACTTAACCTGAAGCACCACTTTAGCTAATGGAGCCTCCCGCTGCTGCCGCGCCACCACTGCGCGATTTCTGTTCTCATCCTGAAGCAAAGTTCTTAACCTGAAGCACTATTTCTGGGTTAGCGGAGTCTGTAACCTGAAGCATATGTAACCCGAGGTACCACTGTACTGGGAGATGTAAACATACTCTATTTCATGCCATTTACTGGTATGTCTATTACCTTGACTGCTTCCTCACTTAATGCAAAAGTAACCTTTACAAACAGCCTGTGCTGTGAGTTCAGGAAGTGGCTATTATTCTTTCTCAACTCCTAATTTGCAATGTGGAAATAAAATGCCATGCAAAATTACCACAAACGTTTATGGAAATCCTTTGAAATGTAACATTCCATGCAAGCACCTAAGAATCACCTCTGAACACGTGCAGAGTGGCTTTCCCTCGCCACTGAACACCCGCAAGTCTTTTCCAAGTCAGGTTAGGAAACACCCCATTTCCGCATAAGCCTGAGACCCATCACATCCTTCTAGAGCTACCAGCAGCGTAGTCACTGACATGCATGCTTACTCTGAAGTCAGCCCAGCTCTATTCAGTGGGGCTCACGCCCGGGAAAAGTACGCACAGGATTGCAGCCTAAGCCTTGGTTGGCACCCGCTCATTATACCCAGGGAACCAGGAGCTACAAATCCCGCTCCCTCCGCAGCATGTGGCAGTCCCGTGGCCTCCGGGCTGAGTCCGCGATGAGAGAGGCTTGGCCTTAATACCACGAAGGGGGAAATCGCAACGGAGAGACAGTGATTGAAAGTATATTCGGATCACACCACCTCGTTATTTCGCCCACCGGAGTGGCAGCTGCGGTGGCCAATCAACAGGGCGCTTTCGTCACGGGCTAGGCTGAAGGACCAACGGGGGGCGCGCGCAGCCCCGAAGGGGCGGGCCGAGGCAGACGCAGCATGCTCAGGTGCGCCCCCTCCCTCGGCTGGGCCCACAAGCCGAGAGCCACCCGAGGGCCGGGGAAGGCGGACCGCGGCCGCCTCCCTTCGGGGCTCCGCCGCCTCCCCCCTGCCCGACTCAGGGCTCCGGACCCCCGCCGCTCAGGCGCCCGGCCTCACCTGACGGGACCCCTTGAGAGAGCACGACTAGCAGCGACGGCGGCGACAGCAACTCCTCCGCTTCACATTCAAACCTCGGCGAGAGGGCGCGGCGGCGACGTAGTGACCGAATTACGCAGGGCGCCGAGCGGCCTCTTCTCCCCCCCTCCCCGCCGGGCACCAATCAGCGGCCGCCTTCTCGAAAGGCCCCAGCCAATTCCGAGCGCGAGCCTGCCCAGTCCGGGCGGGCCAATGGGCTTCGCCCTGCTCAGCGGTTTCCCACAAGGCACCGCGGCTTGGCTCAAGCCTGACCCGGGAGGCTGAGAGCAGAAGGGCAGCGGCGCGCCCGGAAGCTGGATGACGGCGCCGCTGCTGTCCTTTGGCTTCGTTCTGCTGCTGCGCATCGGTCCACCCAGGCTAACCCAGGGGTGGGTGGAAGGCAGAGCGGGACGTGCGGGGACACCTTGTAAAGGTTTATGATAATGTCGTCATCACATTTTGAACTTCTGCCCCTGCTCTGTACATGAATGTTGTTGTTTAGTCGTTTAGTCGTGTCTGACTCTTCGGGACCCCATGGACCATTGCACGCCAGGCACTCCTGTCTTCCACTGCCTCCCGCAGTTTGGTCAAACTCATGCTGGTAGCTTCGAGAACACTGTCCAACCATCTCGTCCTCTGTCGCCCCCTTCTCCTTGTGCCCTCCATCTTTCCCAACATCAGAGTCTTTTCCAGGGAGTCTTCTCTTCTCATGAGGTGGCCAAAGTACTGGAGCCTCAGCTTCACAATCTGTCCTTCCAGTGAGCACTCAGGGCTGATTTCCTTCAGAATGGAGAGGTTTGATCTTCTTGCAGTCCATGGGACTCTCAAGAGTCTCCTCCAGCACCATAATTCAAAAGCATCAATTCTTCGGCGATCAGCCTTCTTTATGGTCCAGCTCTCACTTCCATACATCACTGCTGGGAAAACCATGGCTTTAACTATACGGACCTTTGTTGGCAAGGTGATGTCTCTGCTTTTTAAGATGCTGCCTAGGTTTGTCATTGCTTTTCTCCCAAGAAGCAGGCGTCTTTTAATTTTGTGACTGTTGTCACCATCTGCAGTGATCATGGAGCCCAAGAAAGTAAAATCTCTCACTGCATGATAGGGAAGCGTTTTAATGTTCTTGTATATAAAACCCAGTCAGGTGGTCGGGGTACAAATCAACTGTTGTTGTTGTTTGTGTACCTTCGGCCAGGGTTGCAACCTGTCCTATATAATACAGGATTGTCTTGCATTTCAGTATAAAATGCAACGTCCTGTATTGATACAGTTTGGTCCTATATTTCAGGTCTTCTCTCTGCTAGGTTAGGGATCATCTCTAACTGCATGTTTGAAGGGATGTGTGAAAAAGATCATGTATTTAAGCTCTGGGTAGCCAAGCACAGACAGATTTACAAGTTCATGTATGTGTGTGTGGCGGGGGTGGGGGTGGTGTGGTGTATGTGCGTGACAGATTCCATAGCGGCTATCCTGTTAGGCTGCAGTAAATGGTAATGGATTGCTTTGAAGTCACTTCAGCACCAGATTATTATTATTATTATTAAAAATGCCCTTAACCGCCCCGCCCTGTATGTTGCCAGAACAAAGTTGGCAACTCTGCTTCACACACACACATAATAGGAGCTTTTGAATGTGGATGAGGAAAGGAGATAAGTGGGAGGCTGTCGTGGGACATCTAACCATGACATCTAGCTCGTGTTTCCATCTGTGCTCTAAATGCTTTGGTGTCTTTGTATCACTGCTGCCAGCTGCTGAGCATAACTGGTATAGCACCTTCCACCCTTTCCATAGGGACCCCTCCATTCAATCTTTTCAATGCACATAATTTCTGCTCATGATGCTATTGCGGCAGTTATATGCAATCCCACTTTCAATACTACTTGTGCCAGCAGAAGTTTTGGGGTAGTCATACTACTTCGTTTCTAGTCCCTGCATATCCTGCAATTTCCTGCTGAAATGACGTAACTTCATACTGCAAATGTGTTGGGTTTTTATTTATTTTTTTGGTCCCAGTTTAGTTGCCCTGGAGCCCCTCTGGACAGCAGTAACGTGGTAGTATCGGGGAAGCACCACAGAATAACTAGTAAAGCAGACTAAATCCACCACTAAGGCATTATCATCATTATTAGCAGTTACACCTGCAGGAAAACAGCAGACCAGGATGGGCTTTTCTTTACAATGAAGCTTTCAGAAAGCTGCAATAAAGCTTTCAGAACTAGGACAATTGTACACCATATGCTGGCCCTGGGTGGCTACTGGGTACTAGCAAAGCAAAATATTCACTATGCTTATATTCCATTCTCTTGGAAAGCTCCGAGTGCTTTATATGGATGGGGCAAACAGGGTTCTGCTAAGATACTGCTCATGTGCGCACACAGCAGCTTAACCTCAACAATGCTGCAGGCATCACATGCTCACTTTGCAGTGCTGTAGTCAGCAGACACTTTGAAAACAGGACTGAAATATTTAACTTCCGGCTACCTGCTGCACGTTGCTACAAATTTTATACATACAAAAAGGGCAGATGAACATGAAGTTGCATGCAACCGCTGGCCCTGGTTTTTATTTTATATATATATACACACCAATCTTCCTTGGAAGAGCAGCAGCAGGGGACTGGATGGTTCTGAAAATCACAGCTACTTTTTCTCTTGAAAAGGAAAAAGATGGTAGAACTGGTGCACTTTTGTCCATGGGCAAAACAGTTTACAATAAAATTATGTAAATGTAATTGTACATGTTTATACCAGGGGTTTCCCTTTACAGCAGGTGCAACCAATGTGGGGTCTTTCAGATGTTGTTGAACTCCCACCAGCCCCAGCCACCACTGTCAACTATCAGACAATAGGGGAGTCTGACACACTGCAAAGTGCTGGATAAGTAGATCCTTGTGTTGCAACCACTGGCACCACACATAGGGAAGATTTCCTTGAATGGAAATCATTGCTATGAACGTATCATTCTTG
The DNA here is from genome assembly GCF_951804945.1 of Podarcis cretensis. NCBI lineage: Eukaryota > Metazoa > Chordata > Lepidosauria > Squamata > Lacertidae > Podarcis > Podarcis cretensis. Next base: position 21,177,391 of record NC_137175.1, read on the forward strand.
GCTGGATTGGGTGACGCATAACAAGCTGTTCCATCTATCTGCCAGTATTGGAACACTTTGGCTGGTTCCAGACAAGATGTTTATTGTGGAATGAGTGGGTCTCATTCACTCAAAATTTTACAAGGGGAAGTGGACCAGACTTTATCAGGCATGTTATACCTGTGTTTTCCTCTATAGTATCACCCCATCCAACTGGATACAAATAGTTGATGAAAGCTTTAAATCATTACATTTGAAAAAGAAAGTTCGTTTTTAAACTTTTATTTACCACCTGATTAAAGCATGGAATACAACAGTATTATACATAATATTTTTATGTAAAAAACTTTACATAGCTTTTCATAATTATATAATTATTCTGCTATTCTCTCAAAAATGTATACATCCATCGGGCAAGGAATGCTTTTCATTAACTTAATGATATTAAATGCACTTCATAATAGAAGATCTCTTAAGAAAAAAAGTAGCTTGTAACTAATTTTAGGCATTTATATAGGTAAAACATTTTGCACAAAGTATATTTTATTTAAAGTTGCAAAGAGATATTCTGGACAAAATGTCAAGACATTTAGGAACTGCACCTCTCACAAATTGTTTCAAGCCAAGGATCATATCATCTGATTAAATGTTAAAATAAAATTTGGGGGCAAATTTCACTGGCCATTTTACACTGGCTTAAGTTATCTTCAAACACGATTGTGCTAGTGGTAAGCAAACTATCCTTATGAAATGCAACACACAAAGATTTAAGCAAACTTTATTCCATCAACTTTGCTCAAAAAATAAACCAGCTTGTGTGCAAATATGCAGGCTTAAGACATTTGAGCCTCGCTTTGAATTTATACTACAGACCTTTAACATACAGGAGCTGTACTGGACTTTTGTTCTATCTCTGGTTTAGAATTTAAATAAATAAACTTAACTTTCAGAAAAGGGTGCAAAAATAATAATAATAAAGCTCCATAAGACAACCCTCAAACCCTTCAGGATATCTGTCTATGTTAACCGTTTTTCCTCACCTGTTTACTGTAGAGTGCCTCTTCCAAATATTGACTACATGTAGATTTGTACATCTTGTCAAACTGTATTCTACACATTTTACTGTGGCATAACTTACTTTCATCAGTTTAAATGTCTCCAATTGTAAGAGTGCTCTGTGGGCTACTGTAGATACAAAGCTGGACAGCCACAGTTAAAGAGAATATGAGCAGGCTCTGTGTGTTCTTATCTCCCTTCTCCAGTTCCTATTCCTGCTGCCACAATTCCCAATTCATAGTTTAACAATGTGTCTGCATCAGCAATAACCAGGGTTAATGCTAACCAGAGTTTACATCTTAAAACTGTTTGAGAAGCAGGTCTGCAACCTCTGGTTTAAAAGGAAACCTGATGACTGTTAACCACGAGTGCACACAGTATAGTGGTAAAGCTAAACCAAGGTTAATGCTGATTAGGACAGAGGGTAGGAATTCATACTAGAAATGGGAGGAAGAGGCCTGTGTTCTGCATGAGTCCATGGGTCGCTCCTGATCTCTAAGTTACGGTTAACGGATGGGCAGAAATATGTACATAGGACCTTACACAAACCTCTAATCCTACATTGGATCCAAGACACAGAATTCTGCTGCTGACCTGTACCGGCTGAATCAAATTTCATGTGGGTCGAAGGAAGTCTATAGGAGGTACTGTGTTTAGTCTGCAGAATCTGCTCCACGATCTGCACTCAAATGAATTGCTGTGAAAGCAGACGGAGAGAATTCCTATCACTGTTACGATTGTCCTTGGAGTTTGGTGCTGACAAAATGGAAAGGTACACTGAAGCCCATAGCCACTGCAAGAACACATCCAGACATTACATGTACGATATCAATCTCCACAGATCTAGTACACACACACTTTCAGGAACATCTGGAGTAAGGCTATTATGGAGTCTCTCTCTTTCTCTACACACACACACACACAGATCATATGGTAATCTAGATCCCTGCCTCCGCCCCTCCAAGTGTCATTAAATTAAACTTCAGCCATTTGAAAATGTAACTGTTGACTGCTAACAGCTTACTGAAGGAAACGAAGTCATTTAACACTAAGGCTTTAAAAAGTTCTAAGTTGTATGATCAGAATATTATCTATAAGCTAAGATCTCACATATAAAGCTTCTTCATATTATTTTACATTGCAAAGTTCTGGAAGATACTATTACAGTCCCAAGGGTATTGCACTTCTCCTTCAGATTCTGAAGCAGCTGTAATGTTGCCATGCTCTCTTAATAAAAGACAAACAGCTACAACTTTGAACAGGTAACACTTGACAAAACGGGGTGGAGGCCAAGCTGCATTCATACAATGTATTAATAGCAGAACCATAGCAGTGGAAAAAATAAACAGCTCAATTAAAGAATATGTCCAATTAAAGAATATGTGGATGTAAATTTATATATTTATATATAAACAATAAATGACTTGGTACACAGTGAAATACATATCTATGATGCAAACTTAAAAGTTGAAATTTCTTTCAGTTTTGAAGAAAGTCAGACTATTGTTTTTTTCACTGTGGCAAAATGCCACCACAATCTTAAAATAAATTACTCACATTTCTGTCAACGTACTTCATATGAGACAAATGCTGCAGCTCTTATGCAAAAAAATTCTTTGGTAGAGAAATTAAACGTCAGAAACTGTTATTACTTATATTAATGACCAAACACAAATATAAAACAAAATTAACTTGAGATAGAGAGCACCAGTATTTAACAAAACAAATCCAGCCGTCAATTCTGGTTCTCCAAAAACCGCAACAACTTTGGTTGAGCTAAACAGCCAAACTCAATTTACAAAGCAAAAAGTTCCAAACACACTGAACCCCAATCACATTTCAACTCAGGCGTTATCATTTTCAATGGAACTTCAGGAACACTTGCTTAGGATTGCAGCCAACCAACTACCATTTCCCCACCCCCAATTAAGTTAATACTTTTACCATTCTTATTTGCAGATATGGGTAAGTACAAAATATGCTTAATAATACACTTGCGCTTGCATTTTTAAATATATATACACATTTGGACGGAAACAATTCCCTTCCTGCCCTCTTATGCAAATCTTACACTCATATCGGAGGGTTGAAATACAACTAAACAGGTTCTAGCCTGCTATACCTTACAAAACTATTTCCTCTACTAGGCCAAGAATACTAAGACATGGTCTTACAAATAAACAAAACAACTCTACCCCCCCCCCGACCCAAAGTCAGTAGAGCCAATAGAACTGCACTGATAAAACTGCAAGTTTGCTTCCTATTGCCCCTAACAAACAGGATTTCGTCACAAGTACATGTGCACTTATATTAATAAATCAAGTGGTCCCAATAGGAACCAGACTCTTCGCCCTCATACAACTATTGACAATAAAGTACTAACCAAGCCATTAAAAACAACCGCAACTCACAATTCTGCAATAAAAATAGAAATATCTTAATGCACATTAAAGATAGACTGTTTCTACCAAAATGTTAATCTATATATTATTCAAAAGGGGAAGGGCTTGACCAACTGCTATACATTTTAATCCATTCAATGTGCAATTCAAATATTAATTTGAAAGTTTCATTTTGCCATTTCCTCCATACGAGTCAAGAATCAGAAGAATTTCCAAAGATATCAAGCTTCGTGGTGCATTCAAGGCATGAGAGATTTAGTAATGGGATTAAGAGGCTCATGTGTAATGGTTTTCTCCTGCTACATTTGGTGGGGGGGGGTAGTATTTCCTTTGCAATACTGTATACTGCAAATTATTTTCTTGATACAGATCTAGTATCAAGGGTATTTACTTATGATGAAAAACAATGAAGGTCCAGGCCAACACGATATGCCGCAGTTCTGGGAATGATTTACCACACACATTCTGCAACATGTAAGTTGGCAGGGAGGGTGATGAAGATCAATATCTCTTTGGATTCTTGCTAGGTTGTTGGTTATACTACCGCCCAACTGCCATCTTGCTATGACTCTGCAGAATAGACAGCACCAAATCATTTTTTTAAAAAAGCACCCCGTATTAACACAGAGATTGAATCCACCCAAATGGGGGCGTGGGGGACCAGATTCCCAGCATGATTTTCGGATGAATTTAAGCCCTCTCTTAAATATTTATTAATACATTTGCTAACATCACAGGCCTATATGAATATATTCGGTATTATCTCATTTTCCATTCATTCATCATTTCCAACAGATTATGGGCAATTAGCTGAAAGGCATTAAGAAGGAACCATTGCAAACAACAGATTTGAAGACACAAGCTTTGTGATAAGAATGACTTGACATTTACTGCATTAAATTGCAAAATGCTCAACAGCTACTCTTATAGGGAAGCCAGAATTTATTTTTTTTAAAGGAGACAGTTTTCCTTTAGAAATGCTATTATTTTGATCTGTTCCAGTGGTTGTTTCATCTTCTTTGAGTACAATCTCCCTCTCTCTGCATCCATTCTTTGAACTTAGCGTAACTCAAGCTTTGGGAAAGAGCAGTGATGGAGCTACCATGCAAGCGAGGGGGTCCCCGTCGTCCGCAACTGTCCTTCAGGAATCCAGATTTTGAATACTACACCTATGCGCAGGAAAAACTTCCGCAGTACCGCTCGGAGCTCTGGGATAAGGTCAAACTGCATTATCTCACACAAGTAGGGGTAATATGTTGAAGCATGTGCTTTGAACTTGGAAGGAAAAAAAAGGGGGGGGGAGTAAGATTGTTTTTAAAAACCAGCACTTAATAATAAAATAATAATAATAATAATAATAATAATAATAATAATAATAATAGAAGGAACCGAATTCTCACAGTCCGACTATGGCAGGCATCCCCTAACTCGGCCCTCCAGATGTTTTGGGACTACAGTTCTCATCATCCCTGACCACTGGTCCTGTTAACTAGGGATGATGGGAGTTGTAGTCCCAAAACATCTGGAGGGCCGAGTTTGGGGATGCCTGGACTATGGGGTAAGCAACATCCAGGTTTGGAAACTGCATGCCTCTTGAGGCCGCCAATGAACTTTTTCTTCCGTTTCTTACCTAACCAGAACAGCCAGTCCAAGCAATTTTCTTGACTGAGTCAGAGCAGAAAATGCCACTGCCCTTCAAGTTAAGGTTTGTCTTTACTTAAGGCCAGTCAAGTTATCCCATAAGCAACTTTCCCCTGCTCCCTGGGAGTTAAAATAGTATATATTAAACAGTTATCTATTCTGCTGCCCTTTCATAGCTTTAGAAATCAGCTGCCTGGGACGGCTATTTCCACTCTGCCTAATGGTAGGGCTGGCCCTCCAGTAACCAGAAATTCCCCCAGGGATCAATTTATTGTAGAGGTGGCCAGTGAGTGGTGGTTCCCAAACTTGAGTCTCTAACTGTTTTTGGACTACAACTCCCATTACCCCTAGCTACCAAGAACACTGGTCAGGGATGATGGGAATTGTAGTCCAAAAACAGCTGGAGACCCAAATTTTCCCATTCTATGTCAACATATAGCAATAGTAATCGTTTTTAAAGAAATCTTCAAGTTTTAGGTTGCAACACACTAAGCACATAACACTGAGAAAGTCCATCTAAACCATGGGTTTAGAACTTGTGGTCCTACCTGATGTGGTTGAATTCCAGCTCCCACCAGCCCCATGCATTTTGCAACCCCAATCGCAGAGTTCCAGAACAGACACTGCCTCTTATTTTACAGATATCCATGCCTGAGTTGGAGAAGGGCCAGCGCCACCACCACATGACTTTGGGGGGTGGGGCCAGAGGCACATCCCTGAAGCCACAATTTAATTGTGATGCCCTTTCATACAATGTGTGTGAGAGAGAAAAGGGATACAGTTTCATGTTAAAGTGTGAAAATAATGTGCATGAAACCAAGGTGAGAATCTTTTCTTACCTTTTCATCACTGACTTTTAGTGTTTTTGTTAGAAGTAACAACAGGAGATTGGTCCAGGCCTCTCGGTGGCTTTCTGAGTTCACGGTGATAAAATACGCCAACGCCTCACTGCACACACTAGAGAAAGATTATGCACCCACTCAATACATAGAAAAAGGAATCTTAAGCAAATGGAATCAACAGGTGCTGCGGTCTACCCTCAAGCCTACCAGTAAACGTGGAAGCTTGATAGGTTTCACTTTAAATGGGAAGAGGAAAGTGACAAAACATTCAGTGGGCAGGATTCAACTAATGCAAGACGCGGCTGTTCCCTTCTATGCTGCTGCCGCACATAGACCTGCCCCCTAAAACTGGCTTGGAGAACCCCTAGAACAGAGTGGCAGAAGAAGAAATGGGGGATTGTTCCATCTGCAAGCAGAAACGCTTCTACTAATTGGACCATTATCACAGTGCTATACTGAATTCCTCTCAATGTCTTTTTATTTCATTATTTGACCTTTGTGTTTTCTATTTAAAATCACCCGGCTGAAGCTGCAAGTGGGCTTGGAAGTATTGCAGTTCAATGTACAAATGGGCGATTTTCTTTATCTGGTATCCACACAGGCTGTCCAGTGTCATTTATGAATAGGATTATCTTTTCACTCTCTGAACAATTTCACCTAACTAACTAGAAGCAACACTTTGCAAAAAGCACACTGAAGCCAGAGCAAAAAGCTCTTTTATCAAATGGTGCGGAAGGGATGAATGGCCTGCTTCAAGTATCAGGTTACTTTCACAGACACATTCCAGGATGGTCTTAATGGAAGGCCCAGATTTGAACACCCATCACTTTTTATTACCTTGACTGAAATTAATAGGAAGATTAGGGGGAGGCATTCCATACAGACACTGGAATCCAGAAGCCAAAAGCAGTCAGTTGACTGGGCAACCTAGTAACATCTTTGAAGGATAGAAATAATGCTTACTTCAGGAGTCTCTCTTGTATAGCTTCCCAGGAGTCTCTGCGATTTTCATCAACGTACATTCGGAAGAGGATTCTCAGACAGCAAGCCAAACTGCTGGTTTCTTGTTTTAAAAGATTAGGCTTGGATTTACCCTTGAACCCTAGAAATCAAGGACAGCGATATAGCTAGATAACTATACCTGCATGTCTGCTCCAACTCCAACAGACTTGCATACATACAACTTTTCCACACTGTGAGGTCCCAAACACACATTTGGCAAGACACATATGCCTTTGAAACCACATGCAGGTAAACACTATTGAAGGTAGAGCCATTTGGAGAAAGGAAATGTGCAGCTTCACTTAAACCCTGAACAAAGTCTCTTAATGCCTCACTTGGAGCCTGACTCCACATTACACTTAAATGTCCATAGTTACCACCCAATCACTTTTAAAACTGGAAAAAAATAAAATTTTAGGAGGAAATGATTAGAACAGAAAAGGGGAAGGGGTACTTAACGCTTCTATAGGTATAAGGTTTACAACAACCCAAAATATGACATGCTCCCTCTGTACCATAAGGACAAAATAAATGCCATTAGCTTTGGCTTCATTTCACTGAATCTGAGCATATCTTCTGGAATCACATTTATGGAATTCCTATATGATGAACGGATATGAACAGCTTTTGCATACTGTGATCTTCATACGAGGCAGGGATGGGAAACCTGTTGCCTTTATAGGCTACAACTTCCATCACTCCTTTACCACTGGTATGCTGCCCGGGGTTGATGGAAGTTTTTGATTCCCCAACTTGATATAAGATCATTAGCAAGGTACATTTCTTAATTGGATTATAATATCCCAAGTTATACATTTAACCTCAAAATCAAAATAATAAAATTCCATGTTATTAGATCAGGTATGGTGAATCTGTGACCCTCTAAATATTGCTGGACTGCAACTCTCAAACTCCAGATAGCATGACCAATGGACAAGGATGATGGGAGTTGCAGTCTAGCAATATCTGGGGAGCCACCAGTTCCCTGAACTGGATTCATGTACTAGTCCTGCAATTTTTTGCTTACATTGCTTTAAGTATATTTTTAAAAAACCCTTTGTGCACCACACACTTGGTGCTTACCTGCTCTCCACAGGACGGTCCTTTGTTCGTAATTTGAGTTAAAAGCTTTTGAAAATGAATGGGACTCCTGCAAACAATCCAGCAACTTGAACAGGTGTTGGGAAGACATGTATTTGTACATTCCTTGGTCTTCAGTATCAATGTGGATGTCTGTTTCTAGTGTGTCCCTCTAAAATGGAAAACCCAGTTACAAGAAATGTTGACTGAAGGAATAGGTGTAATCATATATTTTTTTTAATCAGAGTATATCACAATTTCCAAGCGCAATAGACCAATTTTGGTATCAGTCCAGTGCACCTGGATGCATCAGTTGCTATCCCCCCACCTCGCCCCCCAGCCAGAGCAGAGGGCACATGCCACAGTTTCTGGTATTGGTAAAAGAAGTGTCATTATTCTATGCAGAATCACCATTAATTGATGATGCCTCCCAGTTTGTGGGAGGCAAAACCTACAAAATCACAGATGCACAGGTAGAATATGTGCCAGTTGCTTCTGGATGCAGTTTAGGAAATAAATGTAGTTCTGTTATCGGAAACGTAATCTAAATTTCTCTCTGGTTCACAGCAACATTTGTCCAGACAGTCGGCACATTGGGTCTTCTGGAGAAAAACAGGGTGGTATTGGTTTCAAGGGTATCCTTAATTTTCACTGATGTCGTTGACCTATCTACAATTGTTCAGTAGCAACACTTTGTTTGCTCACTTCATGCTCTTGTCAGACACAGCAGAATGCTAAGCCTCTTCAGCTAAATTTAAGGCACTGTTATAGCGGGACCTCGCATACAGGGCAAAAGACTGTCAGGGCACAGTTCACTCCCTGCCTTCCATACTAGCTGATAAATGTTAAACAAATGGGAAAGTCAAGATGTGACTCTGGAGAAGAACGTGAGGTTTCTTACCTGAGCGGCAGCCATATGCTCAGCATCTTCCTTCTTGCTCGTTGCTGGGTAAAATACTATGTTATCAATGGTCTGTATCAATTCCAGCTGCACAACACACTTAATAAGGAGGCTGGCAAAGAGTTTCTGGTCTAAGAGAATATCAATATGATAGGTCTTAGTTTCAAAGTAATTTGGCTGTATGCACTAAAAACTGGTGTAGCCAAATATAGGTACCTTGATGTCCCTATCATCCAACAAGATTCCTTTCCAAGCATATACTGTGCAATATTCTCTAGCAACAGGGAACCATGGATTTCATGGTGCCAGTGAAGATTACCATCATCCCTAGACTAGCACCATGCCATTGATAAAATAATACTGAGACTTCCGGGTATAGGGCAGTATATAAATTCAATAAATAACATCAACAACAGAATACATTTCCCTGTGTAAGTAAGATAGCAGACTTTTGTGTCACTGCTACATGAATGCTCCTTAAATTGAGGTTAACCAACCAGCATAATTTGACCTGGAAAATGGGACTGTAAACCTCTCAGAGGTTATAGATGATTATGTGACATATGAATCCTGTTAAGAAAATTTCAAGAATCTATGAATCCCATCGACCCAAGCTCTTAAAAGAACAACAACCAGCAATAGGCTGTCAATGGTTGTGGACTGCCATTTCCAAGGCTCTTGCACAATGCTACAAATCTGGAAACAAATTTGTACACAAGTTGGCAGCAATACTGTAGTGGAGGCTAGGAACTAATAATGCCTGAATGCAGATGGTGCTGAAAGCAGAATGGAAAACCTCAACAGCCCTTCAGCACAATGGGGTGGTGTTGCTTGCAAGGGGACTTGGGTGAGGAGTGGACAGCCCTCAAAGATAGATGATAGATAGATGTTGAGGAGATTGAAGTGCAGACTTACTTGAATAAGGGCCACCTTTCCAACTTTCATCTGTAGGATTTGAAAACTGGCTCTGTCCCCTTTCTGAAGCATTTTTATCTATGCTGCTTAATGACTGGCGATCTAGATCCATATCCTAGAAGTAAACAGGAGCAATTCAATAATAAAGAAGAAGAATAAAAAACAATATATTATTATTAATAACAAGTTTAAAACACACCCAAAGATACATATTGCTGCTACTAATATTTTTATTTGTTAATAAATATGAGTCTAATGAATGTTCTTGTAGATAACTCCTGTTTCCACATTAAATGTCTATAAACATGAAGCCGTCACATACATCATTTTGCGCACATTTTTTTCAGCTAAGGAATGAGTAATCAGAGCACTTACCAAGTGCTTTTCAGATGAATCATCTTCCATTCCTGCTGGTCTCCATGTCAGCAAGCTTCAAGGAAGAAAAAAATTGATCAGAAACGTAACCTAATTTGAAACCACTTTAAATATTCTGCACTTAGAATTATACTCACACATGAGGAATTGTAGTTTTGAAGATCTCTAGCATACAATTGCAGGTTTGGTCCCAGACTTCATGACTGAATTTCTGCCCATTTAATATTACCAGGCTTTCTAGGCAGTTGGTACCCGATCGAGCCAGCTGTTCATTATCTGCAGAAAATGAAGAACCAGCTTAAAAAAAACCACAATCCTCATTTATGCAAAATTAAAGAACATTTACAGTGACTATAGACACACAGTGTCAGAGATCAATGGTATTTATAAACCACCTAACAAGAACTTGCAGTTGTTTGGCGCTTATTCTTACTGAGAAGTAGTAAGTCAAGGCAACACTGCAAAATGAGACGAGATGGAGCAAATGTAACATTATATGTGTATTGTATTCTTTTCTTATCTTCCCCTCCCCAGAATATTTCCTCCCCACTCAACACATTTCTATCAAAAGCACAAACAGAATATTATCCAAACAGAGAGCTAAGACCTTGCCCCAAGGTTATTCATTCAGTATAAAGTTGGGATGTGGGAAGAAATTAATCCAGCTTGTCTGTTAATGCAAATTACCCAATTCATGCTCTCTGAACCAATACATGAACTGAAATGCAGCTAACCTTCAAGATTCCCACTTGTCCAATTTCTATGATGCCGTTCTCCAACCCCAAATCAGGGAAAAGTGCAAACAAAAATGCATCAACTAATGGAAACAGCATATAAAAATGAATTTTACTTTGTAATATGAATTTTATTTGTAAGACAAAGTAGTTACATATTCAGGTTGAGTAATTTAATATCTTAAGTAATGATATAATAAGAATAGGAAAGGAAATGATTTGCAAAAAAGTAAAATTTAACTTTGTGAACCATTAGGAGGGAGGGAGGGAAGTCGTTTAGGCTCGGTTGAGCCAAGCGACTTAATAAGAGGACACGATGTTACGTATTGTGATTTAGTGTATTTTTCATCTTTGTTGGAAGCCGCCCAGAGTGGCTGGGGAAACCCAGCCAGATGGGCGGGGTACAAATAAATAATAATAATAATAATAATAATAATAATAATAATAATAATAATAATAATATGTAAAATTAATAAAAATTATTTTAAAAAACAAAAATGAATTTTACTAGTTAAAAACTGCAAGCTGATGCTTAAGTGGGACAAACTGAATTTAGAAGATTTGAAAAATTAGAAATTGAGAGAATTTGACCAATTCATCCATCCAGAGAATAAAGTGACATGTATGTAAATAAGCTACCTTGTTTTACACACCAGTGTAACTGTGCAAATATGTCAGCAAGAAGAATCTCATTCAAAGCGTCATAGAACTGAGTGAATACATCACAGATTGCATAAAGTGCATGATTACACGTAGTAGTCATCCATTCAGATTTCTGTCAAGAGAAAAAGCAGACCTTGTATTTATTTAATTATTTTTTTTTTGGGGGGGGGGAAATACTGCTAACTGGGAAAAGTTCTGATTGAATATTGAAAAGCACAATAAAGCTTATCAATTTAAAGGCTGCCTCCATGTGTTGCCCCTTTCCCATTGTAAAAATGTAAGACTGCAAGCTCCTAAGGATAGTAACTTGCTATTTTTTGTTTATGCTAACCCAAGAAGCACCATATACTGGTCATAGCAAGAACTAGATTGCCTACTGAAGCACAGAGTGGCCCAACGTTCTTGCTCAACTTGGGCAAGGCACAACGACAACATGGAATATAAACCTTTGCCCTTGTAGCATGCTACCTCAGGTAGAAAAGCCTCAAGCTCTACAATTCCAGTCCCAACCCTGCCCCCACAAAAAAGGAATAATAGCACCCCACTAGATCAAACTTTGACTTCAATTTCTGTTTTTAATATTGTTTGCTTCTATAAAATGGCTTCCAATACCTCTGTCTGCTGCTCTGGAAGCTTCATGTTATCAAATATCCTAAACACAATTCGAAACAGATCTTGCCACCAGTGTTGTTCAAAGGTATGGCCATAGCTCTTCATGATTTCAAACATAACTGTTAGGCCTCTACAACATGGAGGGGAAAGAAGTAATAAGACAATACAAGTTAACAGGGAAAAACATTAATAACTGGGTAGAACAAAAAAAAAAAAAAAAAGATGATGATGTTTCATTACCTCGTCCGCACATCTAGCTTGCACCGATTGATGATACAAGAAAGTTCAAATAAAATGGGGAACCAGCCTCTAACCCAAACTCTGTCCCCAGGGGCCACATTCATGTCGTCACTTGTGTATTCTCTCAAAACCTGTGAATAGACAAGAACTGGTAGTTCAGTACAAACACTTAAGCCACTCAATCAGGTCTTTTTAAAGAACGGAGAAATGCAAAGAAAAGTGCAAGACAAAACACACTTTAAAAATGTTTCACACACAAGCAAATCGCTCCGTAACCTCACAAAAAAATAACATCCCTCCTAGTGGGCCATTTTTCTGCCCAAGCCACTAGGCAAAAATGGTAGATTCCCTATTCATATTTAATTGGAGATGCAGGAGGAGGAAGGAACTAAGATTTGATAGAGAGAGTTGCTGAAATATAATGGGTGTCATCCAACAAAATCATTCTCAGAGTAGGTCTGTTAAAATCAATAGGCTGGTGTCAATCATAATGTTATTCTGAGAATGATTTAAGAAGCTGCTACCCAATAATAACCAGCATAGGCTTCATTTAAAGCAGGTCTGTGGTATAATATATGTGTTATTACTAAAATCATTTGATACAAATTGATCTTTCATGTTTCTTAAAAAAAAAACTACAAAATTGAAACAGTTTGTAAAATCAATAAAATCCAATAGCACAAAACAGTAAAAAAGAAGCAAACAGTGGTCATAAAAAAGCAGTGAGCATATCCAAAAGGCTTGCTGGAATAGAGTTGCCTTGCCTTGTTCCCTAATGGTCTTTAGGGAATGAGGAAGGTAGACATGCCTAGGAGTGAGTTCCGTTACTGAAAATGTTTTTGAGCCTCTGAAAAAGCACAGAAATACAAATGAGGGGAGGAAAGTACCTGAGGTCTTTCTGAAACGTATTTTGCACAATAACGAATAAGCCTAATTGCTTCCATACTGGTGTCTGGAAAGGCAGCATTACAGGCAAACTCTGATAAACATTTTACGGCATCCTGGAATGAATCTATTGCTGCAGGAAAATGCTGTTGAAAAATATTGGCTGTGGAGGGAAATGTGAAATAAAGACAAATCACTACTTTTGTATTTCTGCTCTGCTTTAGAATACAGTTGGTATACAAGTACATAAGCAGAGCAGGTCAACAGGGCTTGGAGTTACGTTGCGATACAAACATTTGCCCTTCTATATAATAAATGCTGATTGCAAGATGGTTGCAATTCTAAGAGGTGACCCATTGCACCTGCACAACTTGCATGTGTTATAGCCCATCACAAAGTCCAGCAGCTATTTATGGTGGTCCAGCGAGGTAAGTAGGTGTGTTGAAATTTATTGCAATTGCAGGGCACTTCTTTTGTCAACAACTTTCCACTGCTAATCCAATCAGTCCTCCAAGGGAGGAAAGCCATCCAGCAGAGCCCAGGAACCCATACAAACCTGTGGGCAAGGCAGGGATTTCACCTAAGGGTAAGCAGAGATTTATAGCAAGCCTCGCTGTGCCGGAGCTGGTGTCACACAATGTGGGCAGTTTCTGAAAGTGAACTTGTTTGACACAACTACATCATACAATGCTTTCAGTGAGCCTACAGCTGCAGAAATTTCAAAGTTGTGGGCTGCTGGATTCTCTGTTCTCATAAGGAGCTTTTCAATCCCTTCTTAAAATGTGTTTTCCTTAACAGCAAAATCAAGGAGCACCCCCCACCCAGCATTTTCTAGAAGGTAAAGAGAGGGAGAAATATTATTTGAAGTACATGTGAGGAATACTACAAGTCATTGTTTCAAAATTTTGAGGTTGGTCTCTACAATCATCATTTGGCACATTAGTCTTGCTGAAATTCACTTACTAACTATATGTCCCGTTGACTGGAACGCCAGCTCCACAATATTCCCATCATGATCAGACGCCGCTTGATGAAATACTGCGAAGATATTTTTCCACCCTGAGCGAATATTAGCAGCTTGAGAATTTACCATCTGAGCAATGCAGCGTATTACCATATCTCGAATTGTAGGAGACCTGAAGAAAAATAAAATAATAATTACTGACTTATTTGTTGTATCTCTCGTGTATGATGATGCCAGAGGAATCTGCATTGGCATAAAAGAACACATTTACATTTCAAGTTATCAGGACGAACCTGTTTTTCTTCATGATATGCTCAAATGGCCTCAGAAAGTCTTTCTGAAATCGGAAGTTGGCTAACTCTCCCTTCTCAAGGAACTTCATTGACAGCTGTCTCAATGAATCAACCGCAAAGATGGCCACGTCTTCATTAGGATTGCAACCAACCTATTAAAAAGAGAAACGGGCATTCTCTCAGAAGAAGTGCATATCCACTGAAAATTGGACTATACAAATACAGCCCTGAAGCCTGATTGGTCCATAGAACAATGACTGGCACGATGCTGCTAACAAGACAGTCAGAAACAGCCTGGGGCAGGCCTGGGGAAGCTCAGGCCCTCTGGGTCTCTCTATTCAGCCACTGGAACTCTTCCTAAGCTATGCCACACTTCCCAGGCAACCTCTCCTTCACAGACCATCCCTACTCAGTGGCCCTGCTCTAGGCCCTTCTTGGGTCTGCCCCAGCCCCTTTTGCCTCTGCCCATAGCTGGCATGTGCCCCCTAAAGACTGACACAAATCTTTGCAGTGTGTCAAAATGAGCTTGGCAGTAAATATCATCAATCGGAGTAGTGTTTGTTTCCCTGTAATTTTGTTTATGATCAAGACATAAATCCAGAAACTTTGAGCACAATTAGGACAAGCCAATCATTAAGGAAAGACACATGGTAATATAAAAGGCTATATATTTTAAAAAGAAGGGAAAAAGAAATGCAGACTCTGTATCACACTAAGCCTGTTTGCGCTGACAAGGAGCAGTAAGGGAGAAAGCTAACTGTCCATGCTTGAAAATAGGAAGTCCAACCACACCCTAAAGGGCTTTCAACTTCTTAAACTTCTTGTTTCTTCTTACAGGCTTAACACATTTTCTTAACACTGTTCCAATTCCATATTTGGGATCATCTAAATTCCAAGGCTGTGTGACTCATGAGGTCTAGCCAAGAAATAAGTCATGTCCAACATAAATTGGTGTCTATGCTAAAAATGGTCTGTAGTTTTGCCCAAGTGCTGCACGTCACCTCCAGGCCCCTTGGATCTTCCTAATAACAAAGGGTGTGCCTTTGCAGAGTTGCAGTTTTGCCAGTCAAGCTTTATATAGGACCTGCCAACAATATTTTTCTACCTAGTAGTGTGGGCGGAATGGATTCCAAGTCCATCTTGTTCAATCTAAGTCTATATTTCATTTTATGCCATCAGAGATTGCCATGTAAATTTGATGGGTCTTGAAATGAAGCAGTTGTGTGCATGCTAACCTTGGTGTTTGAACCAGAAAGGGAAATAGGTTTCAAATGCTGAAATACCTTATTGAAATGATCTCCAATGACGTGCCATATCCTGGACCACTGCAGCCTAATTCTGTTCATGTTGTAATAGGAGATCTCAACAATCTTCTGCAAGCTGAACATGCGTGGATGGTGAGGGGAAGCTAACTCATCCATGGAAACAGCACACAACCACCGAACGAAGTCCACTGAAAATTTTGAGACCAAACATGTCAGTAAGCCTGAAATGGTACAAAGCAATTACAGTGGTGCCTCGCAAGACGAAATTAATCCGTTCCGTGAGACTCTTCGTATAGCGGTTTTTTCGTCTTGCGAAGCAAGCCCATTGACAGCTTAGCGGTTTAGCGGCTTTTAGCGATCAGCTGTTAAGCGGCTTATCAGCGGATCAGCTGATAAGCAGCTTAGCGGCTTAGGAAAAGGGGGGGGAGGGGAAAAAACCCGCAGGAACTCGCAAGACATTTTCGTCTTGCGAAGCAAGCCCATAGGGAAATTCGTTTTGCGAAGCGCCTCCAAAACGGAAAACCCTTTCGTCTAGCGGGTTTTCCGTCTTGCGAGGCGTTCGTCTTGCGGGGCACCACTGTATTATTTGCCTTAGGGTATTCCCCCCTCCCCCCAACATACATACCTATTGCATTTCCATCCAGTCTGGTTGAACCTGTAAATATTCTGTGAGATAAATTGAGATAGAGTTAATTCTCAAGATGCAGAACATTTGGGAAAGCCCATTACGTATTATTGTAAATTTATGTGATGTTAGAATGAAGAACACTGTTTTTCCTGATGGGGCTCAATGCAACATACAGAAAAAAATAGAAACTGTTAAAAGCATAGAAGAAACAATAATTAAAAACAATTAAACATTGATAGAATTTAAAACTATATGTATATGTGTAAGAGTGTGTGTGTGTGTGTGTGTGTGTGTGTGTGTGTGTGTCATACCAATAATTACAATAGGAAAGTCTTCACTTCATGGAACTCCTAACTTATTATGGAAGGGTAAAATGTGCCATGCTGTTTTTAAGAGGGGAAGGACAGGGGGATCCAACAATAGCAAAGACAATTTCTCTGCTCTTAAGTCCCAACTTCTGATCCCCTCTCCCTTTTTTTGGTATCTTTAACTACTCTGCATCAGAGACCAGGAAACTGTTAATTTTATAAGCTTGAGTTAAAATTATGGTTTGTATCTAAAAACCTGTGCCACAGCCTGTTGTGATAATAGTGACAGTAAGCCTTTCAATATTTCTTTTTTTTTTTTTTTAAAGGTCACTGTAATACCTGTCTACTGCCACCACCACACTTTGCGAACTGGTTTCTCCCACAGATTCCTGAATACTGGCTATTTGCCTTCTATCAACACCTCCGCCAACGAAGTTACCTAGTTAGAAAGAAACCCCCAACTGTTAAATCTAACATGAAATATATTACCATCAGTGAACTACCAATACCATTTATAGACTGTAAAATCAAAGGAACAGGCTCAAAGAATAACAGCATCTAGCGGTCTGAGAATTCACCCACCAAAGTGGTCCTCTTATAAAATACGGTATTGTATGTGATGCAATAGTTAAGGAAAGCTTTATTTCCTGTTCCCAAAATGACATGAATAAATATATCACCCTGCGTGAGCTATATATGATTAATCATCTACCCTTGTTTCTTATTTCCAAACCAGCAATTCAACGAGCCACTGCCATTAATTACTTTAAACAGAGGGTCTTTAAGGTTAAAGCAGTCTGAAATCAAGAAACAGGTAATTTGTTATGATGACAAATGCTTTTATTTAATTAACCTGAATCCTTAGGCATGAGAACAGACAGAGTCAAGGCTAATCTTCTCACCTAGTCCAAGACCCATGAACTCTTCTCCTCCAGATGTGAAGCCTTTGAGGCTCCCTTCTCTTTCGCGCCCAGATCCAGACAGGTAGCGTGTTTTAACTCCAGTCCCTATGAGCTGTGCTAGTTCTAGCTGGCTGATACATTTCAAGATCTAATGAAAACAAATGCGCATTTCAGTACTGAAGTCAGCAACTACAGATTGCAGAACCAAGAAAATACCTCCAATGCAAATGCCACACTCCACATCATCAGACATATCCCCATTCACTTCTAATGCTAAGGAATTGCTGTGCATGCACTTCCACTGCTCCACTTCAAAAACTGCAGTTCTGACATATGTATGCAATCCAGGCGAGATTGTCCAATAAGACAATTCCTGTCTACTATGGATGGCTGCAGCTCTTTGGGTTCTCAGCCAAAGGAGTTTCCTACCCGATCATTTTAATTGGAAATCCTTTCTTCCCCAAAGCCACAATCCCTTCTTCCCCAAAATATAGCTCTTGGCACATTGGCCCATTAAAGTCATGGGGCGGCAGGATTAAATTTGCAATGCTATTTCAGGACCAGGTAGGTTAAACCCATGGAATTACAATTCACCTAATATATAGTTGAGCAGGTAGAGAGGATTTGATACTTCATTGTGGGTCCTCTGTCTAGCAGACAGAGCCAATTAGCACTTTAAGGAAACAGATAAGCCATTTTGAAAAGTGGAAGGCAGTTATGGAGAAATAAATGTTTGGTTTCTTTTGACAAGCCTATCTCAAGGAACCTCAAACCCCCATATCCCAGAAAAGTTGATGCTGTCTTGAAATTCACTTTTCCTAGGCTTGGCAATGAGAAGGGCATGTTCACAGAATTGCTTTGTGTACTTTAGCAGTGGAGAACGTCTAGCTCTCCTTAGGCCCAGCGAGACTGTTTTCCCCAAGCCACGCCCACCCCATACATGTTGTCATACATTATGTCAAGTATGCGGCAGAGAAAGACACAGCTTCAAAGGAACCATCTACAATATCAGAATGTAATTCCAATTGCTCTTTGGAAAACAGGACTCTTATTTGGCACTGTTAAAATTTGGTGCCAAATGCAAGCCCCACTGGGATTAGTTCCACATATAAATGCAATGAGAGGTTTTCTGCTTCAATTCTGAGACTACATGCATGAATATGTAGAACGTGTATCAGCAGATCAGTCTGATACAGCAAGACTTCTTCAAAATTGACAGCACACAGCAAAGGCGCAGGTGCTTTCTTACCTCATGCCAGGAATTTCCAAGGTAGTTGCCATCAGTGTGGGCCACTGTAATGAGGGTCTTAATTGTATCTATGTTTTTCTGTTTCATTTCTGTGATGCTGGAGCTGGCAGTCAACAAGGAAAAGCGAGCAAGTGCCTGCACATAAGCATCTCGTTCAAGCTAAAATGTAAGAAGGAAAATTCAGAAGTAGAAATAAACCATGGTAAAAGACAGGCATGTTGCATTCCTCACCCCCACCACTCCCGCCAAAAACATGTATCTCAGGAAATAAGAACATGGAGTGAAGATGGCATGTTACTCAGTGATGGCATGTGGCTAACTTGGATACGGTTCCAGAGAAGAAAGAGTTCTGTGGATGGAATAATCTCTTAAAGCAAGTGAACAGGGAATAGGATGGATATTCTGCAGTGTTTTCTAAACATCAAAATCTCTGAAGATCTCTAGTTCAGTGTGCATTTTGGAGAGATCTTGCTTTGGCTCAAACAAGCCCCAAATCTGACAGATGGCTTTGGTTCCTGGGTTGAGGATTCATACAACTCTTTTTGCACACCCCTACTACATACAGCAAGCCTACTAACCTGCATGCCAAAAATGCAGGCTATTCGGATGGCACAGCGTATTCCTTCCAAGCATAATGATGCAACTTCAGTGTCATCACAGTTCTGAAGACCCACGCTATAAGCAGCCAGTAACGGAGTCCACACAAGCTATTAAAAAAAGGATGGGGAGAGGAAGAAGGGGGAGGCTTTAGTCAATCTGGCTTTTTTAACCCAACCATATTTTGCCCCAGAAAGTTATTTAATGTAGACATAACTCAAGTAAAAAAGGAACTGTTGTACGTCATGTGACATAGACCAGGAACATTACAATATTTTTGACATTCTTGACTATCTTCTGACTGTACCTTCTCCCCTCTGTTATTTCACACATGTTAAGTCTATCACTGCACAGCCCCGCAAACTCACTGTTTCTTAAATGAAAGCTGTGCAAATAGGGTCCCAAGACAAAAGGATGCTTAGGAAGTCTGACCTCTGGTTTCCATGACTTCAGTTCCATACTCACTTTGAACATAGGCCTGACATGATCCAGGTGAGTTGCACTAGTAAAAGGTGCCTTTGCATGGCTCACTGCCTCCATTAGAGCTTTAGCTGTCTTTGCCATTTGCTCCATCTCCAGGTTGTACAACAACCTTCGCTGCTTCTCACTGGCTACATCTAAAAATAAAAAAAAAACCAAACCCCCCACAAAGTTGCATTAAATATCTTTTGGCACACCTACACCACATTCCAGACAAATCAAGAGTATGTAGTCTTTAAAAAACAAATCCTTCTTCCCATATCCACCAAGAAATTTATGTGCAACTTAAGAAATCCATGCATAATTGAACATATTAAATACCGAGGATATAATAAATTCATTTTCATTATTATACTGAGGATATAATAAATTCATTTTCATTATGTTTCTGCTTCACTTCTCAGAAAAGACCAATCTAAATCATACATTTCATACTCAGACTGTATCATTCCTTCAGAACCTCTCAGTTTCAGTTAAACATTATAAGAATTATACTGTTACTCCTTGATGAAGTCATGACGCTTACCAGTGCTGATTCAACCTTATCTGCCATTTTAGAAGTGGCAAATGACCCACTATTCAAGTTGTGTTACTCTGGTTGGCCCCAAGCAGGTGCAGCAAGAAAATAAGGCTTTTCGTGCTGCTTCATTTTGACCTTTTTTAACCCTGTTGCAGAAGTGGGGAAAAGAACTGACACAATTGCTTTGTTCCCTCAGGTAAAAGTGAAGAAATCCTGCAGTGTTTGAGTGTACAACGGTTGCTGTCAGTGTTGTTCTGCTGCCACAGCTCCCAGTACACCTTTTTGAAGGAGGTAACAGAGGACTGTTACCAATGTTCACTTAGTCCCGGCCATACGTAATATGCTTTACTGTTACTACCATTACTATTGCTTTATCTGGGTCGTGATGGGAGGAGGGGGTGCAGAAAAAGACATCCCCAAAGGAATGGAGACACTTGATGGGGTATTTTGGGGAAAGTTTTGTTGGGAGTTTTTGCTGTCATTGATATTAATCTTTTGTAACTTAATTTTTATGTGGAAATTGTTCAGTTTGGTTATGTAGTTTTTTGTTTTTTTTTAAGCGTTTATTAATTTTCTAATAAAAACATCTAATTAACATAAAATCAAATCAAATCCAATCCAATAAAAATAAAAAACTAAAATTAAAAAAAAATCCAATTGTCTTCCAAATTGTAGTAATTTTTGTTTTGGCTTCCCACGGTCTGAATTCCGAAGCGCTTTCAGCATCATAGTCCTGCCTCTCATCATCATCAATGTTTTTCATAATTCCATAGCCGATCTTTTCCTCCACGTTTTGACTCTGGTTCTGTGATCCTCATTCATGTCAGAAGACAGATACTTTTTTTTCTATGGAGTTTGGTTATGTAGTTTTGATGTGTTTTATTTATTTTTATGAGTATTTTGCTATGTTTGTAACTATGTAATTTTTTTCATATTGAGCATTGTTTTAACTGTGGAAAGGTGGCATACAAATAAAATGATGATGATGATGATGATGATGATGATGATGATGATGATGTGGGAAGAATGACCACTCGGTGACTACAGTTTTCTTAAGCCCAGTCCTTAGGAATCACTTCACCCAGCAGGGTGGGCAGCTTAACATGCCAGTGAAGCTTTCCTCTGAGGCAGCCACAAGAATCTCATTCCCCTCATCTGAGCCTCCTCAACTGAGCTATGTGTTAAGAAGAGATCATCTGTTTTAAGCAGCTATATTCCTATACTTTCTCTTTCCTGTGGCAGTGGTTTGACTTTTAGGCCGCAATCCTACATACATGTACCTGGGAGCAAGTCCTCTTGGACTCAGTGGGACTTACTACTGAGTAGGTAAGTACAGGAGCATGCTGTTTATTTCAATCTTCTAAGACAGCATGAAATAAAAGGACTTTATATGTCAGCTTGAAACAATCTCCAACCTAACTCCACCAGGTAAACAGAGGTGTGATGCTGAACATTCAGAGAACACAGAATCATAGGCCTGGAACAAGCCTGGTGTCCTCCAGATGTTTGGAACAACAACTGCAACCAGCCCCAGTCAGGATGGTCAATAGGCATGGTGGGATGATGGGAGTTGTAGTCCAAAATTTTTGAAGGGGAATTTGGGGCAGGAAAGGAAGCCTGCGAAGTCTAAAGCACCTGCTCCAATGCAAGGTCAGCCAGACCAGCAACAGACTATTTCCCTCTTGTTTCCACAACATCTGGAACCAGCTCCTCCTCCAAGAAGCCCAGACTGGAAGCATATGAGACTGTTTCACCCTCACAACAACTTTCTGAGGCAGCTGTGGCTAAAAGATACACTGGCCCAAAGTGAGCCAAGTGATGCCAGAGCAAGGATCTGAACCCAGACTTCCTTAGGCCATATCCTCTGTCCACCATACCGCCTTGGTTATTCTAAGTATCTTCTGCGCCAACAATAGGAAGTTAGCAAGTTGAACAATGAAAACATACTAAACCAAAGCCTAGGATTATTGAGGGTTCTGGGTTAAAACATCATACTTGGCTTAGTAGACTTTGGTGTGATTGCATATTCTTTCGCGTCCTTCATTGCAATTTTCTTCCCTTCTATTTCATCATAGATGGTAGATAAATACTCTTCTGGAAGGTCTTTGCTGTCATTGATCCCACGATTCATTTTTATATATTGCTCTTTCGTCATCTTATTCTTCACCTGTTATGGCAAAACAGTCAAAAGCTGGTAAAGAAGTTGTGAGTTACTTAGAAGCCCATTTGCAACCATTCTGTATCATTATATAGATACACACATACCTGGGGACTGTGCAAGTCTGTTGTCAACATTATAATAGAATATGCTAGAACGTAAGCTGTGTCGGCACTAGCAAACAGAATTTGACTGGAAAAGAAAGAAAATCAGGTTTTTAGAATCCTAGGGTATTGTTATTATCATCTTTTCATGTGTGCATTTTCAAAACACCATTAGAAACTCTATTATAGCATTTCCTACTGAAATGTAGACGCTGTTCATTGAGCTGTGACTATAGACTGCTCCGGAGTCCATAACAATTTGGCAAAATATCAATAGGGAACTGCCAAGTAGGACAATTATCACTATGTTCATCCAGAAAATAGCTATGCTTGCAGAATATCTAGCACTGGGAACCAGCAGCCAGATTCTTCCTGAGCTCTTCCAAATCCACTGCCTCCCCAGTGATCAAGGGTCAAACCAGATGTAGTGCCATTCAGGCAATTACTGATTGTATGAATGGCTTTTTTTAAAAAAGAAGATAATTCAGGTGCGGTACCCCTTACCAGTTTTCCATCAGAAAAAATGGTCATTCTCCTGACCTGACAGAAATGAGAGCAAGGAACATGGTTTGTCTGTCTCTGAATTTTGTGTTTCAGCATTCTCTGTGAACACTTGCCCTGTCTGAGGCCTAATCACTGACCTTGATTGTTCTGAAACACTGGAAATAATGTCAGTCAGGAAAAAATGAGTGCCTTGAGGCAAGGCAGGCGGAAAAGAAACAATTATTTTTAAATTTATTTTTAGGCCTAGAGTTATGAGGATGGAGAAAAAAAATGCTTTGCTTTTAAGATATTCAATTATCTTATTGCACAAAGAGAGTGGGAATCGGAGAAAATGCTTTAAATCTACTATATTATTCTACTGTTTTTAATATCATTTTTATACTGGAACTGAAACATAATGTTCATGATGTAAGTGTATGTGCGTAAATAATAAAGAGCCTTAAACATCCCTACTGGATAGGTGACTTAAGCTATGTCAGGAACAAGTGAACTTATTCTATGTAAGGTGGTCCTGTTTGAAGTATTCATCAAGTCCGGCTTCCGGTTGGTTTCTTTCAAAGTTGCAGCCAAGTTCTAATTGATTGGGGAAGGGGGAAATTCTCACATATAATAAAAACAAGGTGTTGAGAGTCCCCCAAGCCCTGATGCAATGCCTGGAATATACGGCCACTGACCCCAGAATAGCAACATCAGCTTATGAATCAGTTCTCCCTTAGGTACAGATACACTTCCCTAATTTTCTTAGGATTCTATGGTCTGGCTACAGAAAGGTTTTGCTTTTAGAATATGTCAGCCATATCCTATTTTTGAATAATATGGTATTCTACGCATGGTATTCTACAAATTGCTTTTGCTTGATGAGCTGGATGACTAAGGCTACCTCGCCAGTCTTACTAAACTATATCTTCTCCCAACCGCTGCTTCCAAAAATGCATTCATTTCTGTTATGATTTGTCCAATATCTTTCAAGTTACCCTTGGTTGCATTCAATATATCTAGCAGCAAACTTTTCCATTAGTCTGTCAATCTTCTGAGCTTCGCCAGGTAACCGAAATCCTTCCAGGAATATGCGTAAAGCAGAGACAAAGTCTTTCCCGCAGAAATCAAGCAGGTCTACGTAGGCGTACATCACCTCCTTGTTAAACTTGTTACTGTCCCCCAGAAATTCTCCCACCTGGCTCTAACAGAAAACAAAGCAAAGAAAGAAAGAAAAAGAAATGTATGAAATATTGTAAAGGTAGCAACTTTGATAATTTCCCCTCTTACAATCCAAATATATTACATTACAAAATCATCATGTTTCACCATCACGTTCACTTTATGTTGTGAACCGCTCTGTGATCTCTGAATGAAAGGCATATACAAATTTAATTAATTATAATGAAGTGATTAAGGACATTTGTGACTCCATTAAGTAGCATTAGCTGTCAATCTGGTTATCAATGCCTGGTCCCGAAACGCCACCAAAAGCCTCATTAGTGTGATATTTACACACTCACATCCCCCATGGAAACAGCTGTGAAAAGCATGTACGTGTATAGCATTAACAAAAGCGTGTGATTTTTGAACAATGTAAGATTCAGCCTTACAGAACTCAGGCGCTCTTCTTGGTGCAGAAACTGTGCTATGTCTTCTGCTGTTACTCCAAGCATTCCCTGTTCCTGCAAATACTGCAGTCCTCTCTTGGACTTTTTATTAAACCTATAGTTTAGAGACAGGACAAGGAGGAAAAGGATAGATCAATCGGATGCAGAAAAACAGTCTCCTGAACTCTCAAACACTGACAGAAAATATCAGAAAACAATAAGGTTTAGCATAGTTGTTATTAATTTTATAATATTTTGACTTCCTCTTGCAGCCCTAGCAGGCCCCTTTCTAAAATGTACAATTAAAAACTTATGAACTACAAACCAGAGTTAAACCTGAACTGGAAATCCCAGGACTTCATACAGAAATATATTGACAGCACTGTATAATTTTAAGGGATATTAATGGCTAATGTAGCCACAAAAAACAGAAAGCAGGTGTTCCTTTTAAAGGGAGTTTTACAAGTTGTAAGAATGGACAAAACAAATGGGAAGGAGTTACTTATGCTCAGTTGGATGGAATTGGCTCAGTAGGCACAGAAGTGTTAAATCAACTAAACAGAAATGTTTAACAATCTTTGTTGAACATTTATATATTTCCTAAAATGTATGCACTGCTTTATTTTGTAAGCCGCTCTAGAGTTTTTTCAAATATAAATTCATAAAATCTGGGGAAAAATTACAGTACATTAAAAGATACAAGAAGTTAAAATGCTAAAACAGATTAAAATTCACTTTTGCACTCTTACATATTCTGAAAAATGGGAAATTTACTGAATGAATACAAATGCCAAACACTCAATGCAATAAATTATTTGGCACCAATCTGAATTCTTGTTGATTCCTTGGTACCAGCTTACTTTTCTTTTCACTGTTAATATGCACAGCAAATAAAGCAGTAAAAAGTTTAAAAGTACAATTAGAAAAGCCATTTCAAAGCTACTTTAGCAATAGGTTCAACTCACAGTTCAATCCCGTGCTCAATTATCTCTTTTTGTTGCTTGATCACCTCAAATTGTTCAGGATCATCAGGGACAGCAGTCTGGGTGCCAACACTTCCAACTCCAGAGGAGACTGTTGAATCTAAGGAGCTTGCACTACTTCTTCTTCCCCCAATATCTAAACATTTGACTTCCCCCATTTCATGTTCTGAAGGCTTGTCTGGACCTGCATGTAAGAAAAGGGACGTAAAGACATATTCCCAAATAATGCGTAAGTAAAAGCATGTGGGCTCTCCAAACAGACGGACACTCACACCAGCCTTGTGGTCTTAGACACAGCTCAAGAGGTCAGCCAATACACCCAACCACTACCTTCCAAGTTTCCCACCAGTCCAGAAATTGTCTTCCTGCAGAGTGTATTGAGGTATTCTGCATCTGACCCAGAGACCATTCTGGGCAAACCATGCCCACCTGTCAGTCAGCTGACATCGTATGACATCATGCATGGACACCTGTGATCTCCAATCCAAGCATTAAGTGCCAAGACTGGAGATAAGTGATCTCAATCCTAGGCACCACAGTGCAAAGATTGGAGATAAAACACAGTAGCCCCACGGCACTAGGATCAGATACAGACCTCTACCAGTTGCCACGGGCTGAGATTCATACTACCTGACGTTGTATGATTGACATGGGTTGCCATGCCCATCTGTCAAAAATGGCCCACAGGGGGCAGGCCAGATTCCCACCTCTGATCTAGATAAAGAGCCACAGTTGCCCCATCACAAAGGAATCTTTCATCTTGATAATCCACGAAAGCAAGTGAGGAGGGTGCTACTGCATTCAGGGCCTCTTTGTGGGCTTCCAATAAGCAGCTGGTGGGAATGGGATGCTTGATTATTAATTATTCACTGGCAATCCCCCAATATTAAAAAGTCACAAAACTTGCACCAGAAAATTCTAATTCTATGATAATATAAGGCCTAAAATAAGAAGCCAGCTTTAGGTAACATGTACGAAGCCACAAATCATTTCTCTCCGGCTTCCAGCTATTTTAAGTAAGGTTTTGGATACAGAGAAGGTTTGATTTCTCACCAACGCTGGCCTGATGGTTGGGGTTCACATACAGGTCTTTGCTCCATTCTACCATGCACTTTAATATAGAGACCAAACATTCAAGACCTTTCTTCCGTAGGCTTAGTTCCTGTGCACAAAATATGTGGAGAAAGAACAATTACAATGTAAACAGGTCGAGATCTTTGGAACCTCAGAATATTAAAAACAAAAAACAAAAAAGCCATAGCCTTTCAGCTATTTGGGGCCTAAGTTGTTTTTGCCTTTAAATGCTACTGCAAATACTTGGAATTTGGTTTGGGAACCAACCAATAACTCAGGCTTCCTCAAACTCGGCCCTCCAGATGTTTTGAGACTACAATTCCCATCATCCCTGACCACTGGCCCTGCTAGCTAGGGATCATGGGAGTTGTAGGCCAAAAACATCTGGAGGGCCGAGTTTGAGGAAGTTTGCAATAACTGATGCAAGCTATTTTAAAACTGAGGTTATGCGAGCTCTAAATGGAAACCCAACCAGTAATCTGGCTGCTGCATTTTGGAGCAGTTTCTGAGTTATTTTCAAGGGCATTGCTTTACACTTCTGCTCAAGTTTGGCTCCATGTTCAATTGTCATGAAACTAAGTGCACTCCTAAACTCTTTGCAAGCAAATAGACAAGTGGATGGAATACATACAAGATACTAATACAAGGCTGCCAATATACTTAACTGAACACAGTGGGAATTGCACGAATGAGTCTTACCTGCAGCGGTGTCATGCCTAACTCATGTCCACTCCTTCCCTGGGCAATTTTAGATAAGTCATTTACTAGCCGTTCAAAAATATTAGCAGCATTCAAATCACAGTCATAGTTCACATATATGTCCACCACACACTGAGCATCTAAAACAAAACAAAACAAAAAAATAGATTATGAAAATTGAGTTGTCTGGGAACAATGTATGCAGACAACAGACTATTGTGACAGGATACACCCCCCCCCCATTTAATACCTATGAAACGTACTGGGGAAAAGGGTGAGGAAGGGATAATACAAGCCATTGTTTGCATTATTATACCAGAGCTGGGTTACATTTTCTGAACTATTTCCCCCACATCAAAAAAGGCCTGCACTAGTAGCAAAAAGCAAGACTAGGGCTGTGCATATGCACTGGTGGGAAAGCCAGGCTTGCTCCGATGGTGCATCTGTGCAACTCTGACCTTGTCACAGCAATGCCCCATGCCTACCACATCCAGGTAACAAGCAATTTTGGAGTCAGGAAGCTCCACCCCACCCCACCAGCCACTGCTGGAAGGCAGGAAATACTCAGTTGGCACCCAAACCCCTTGAAGACCCCTTTTCCCACCACTTTTTTGCCTCTATATTCCAAATGCCTCCAGTGTCTGCCCTTTGGCTAAACAGGACATGAGAGAGTCCCTGCATAGCCAGAAAGCACAGTGGGTTGATTACCTTGAACCAATCACCACCAGTCTTTAGCAGACTTCCCACTAGTTACGGGGATAAATACTGCAAAACCCTTAGCACAGTGAAAGACACCTACATTAGCTGCTTTTATTCCCTCCTGCTACGCCTGACATTTTCACAGCGCTACTGTACTTCTCATTCCCTCTTGTTTCTCCTGGGCTCCACCAACCTCATATTGTCTTAGCAACTACGTTTGGGAAATACTTCAGGTACACACTCTGGGGGTCACATTCCAACAATTCCAACAAAAAAGTGCCCAGACTAATATTTTTAGTGTGTATGGTGTTTGTGGGTGTGTTGCCTCATGGCACTTTGATATATTTATTTTGTTATCACTTCTATACAGTATGCCTATATTTCTTCTATTCATTCTTGATATTCTAAACAGGCAGAAAAGGAAAATTTCTTGATGATGTTATAAAATTACCTGCAGAAATTCTAGTCAAGGTCTGAATTACCATCCATTTGTGCTCAAAGGAACTAGAAGAGGTTTCTAAAATGTTCAGGAAGATCTCCTTGAAAAATACCTGTTGAATACAATTAGGAAAAGTAGGTGCAAGGTCTGTACCCCAGGCATACATTCAAGGATATCGTTAAAAGTTCTGAACACAAACACACACACACACACACACACACACATTCAAATACAGAACATACAGGGTTGATTCATGATCCATATGCAGAGGCAGTTTCATATTACTATTGAACTGAACTTAAGAAGAGTATCAAGCATTTGAAGCAAGAGAATAAAACAAAACCTTCTTACCTCAATCTGCATTTTCAAATGGGTCTTAAAGTTTGAGAGAAGGGTGAGGAAAATGGCAAGGGAGAGCTCAAAGACGTCAGGAACGGAAGATACTCCATTTTTAGATAATGCTACACAAAGGTATTGCTTGATTGCATTTATAAACATTTCATGTGTCCTGAAGACCGGACCAGCATTTTGCAAAACTGAAAGCAACAGCTGGAGAGACACTATTTTAGAGCGTAGTTCATGGGATCTAAAAATAGTAAACAGAAGAACAGAGTCAAAACAATATCTTGTTATAAGCTCTTTGTATGTTATAAGAGTAAAGGTTGTCCTACATGATGTCCTCCAGATCACATGGACTCCAATTCCAGTCAGACCTAACCAACATAGCATCAAGAGTGATGGTAGTGGCAGTGCATAGAATCGGGCTGGGTGTATGTGTGTGGAGGATGCAACATTGACTATAGAGCATGTCTGATGTACTGAAACATTTGATTCTCTTTCAACGTTCACGAGAGAGTAGTTTTTAGATGATTTCACCACACTTAACAAAGAAGCTAACCTTTAACCTTTCCTTTCCTTTGTAATAAGACACACACTCACACCCTGGACAGCACTGCATGCTAACAATGCTTGAGGATCACTTAATTCCATTGAAGGCATCAAACTTTACCATGCCCTTTACAGATGCTGAATCCCTTTGAACCTTCATCCATTTCCCAGCACAAGAAATACAGCAATTTCTGTCAGCCGGAATCATATCACAGCCCTGAGCCTTCTGGCATCTCTACAGCTTACATTTCACTTTCTCTCTCACACACAAATCTTACTTGACAGCAAACGTACAAATCAAGTAGTGAACCTATACACACAGTTAGTCTCCCTCTGCTGCAGAGGAGAGAATAATATGTTTTGTGTCTCTCTGAAGTCAAGGCATGCAGCTGTTCCTTTGGGCATGTCTCAGAATTCAGACATGGTCCAGCAATCATGGATCACTTTAGAAAAATATGACTTAGCAGTTTCATAAATGAGGAAGGTTTACACCCAAGATAAGTAAGGCTACAATATACTATACACCAAAGCAACAATACATGCAGCTTGATAGCTAATTAAATTATGAATGCATTTTTAACTGTGTTACGTCAGGTCTCATTCTGGATAGTGTACAAATCAATAAATGTAATATTTTCTTTTTTACTTGGGATCTGGAGGCCCATCACCAAGCGGTTTCATCGAAAGCTTGCACAATGACCGAAACACAAGGAAGGCATCCTTCTGAAGGATATGGGAGAATCTGGCAGCTGCCTGAGGTCCAGGTACATCAGTTTCCTAGACAAAGAAACAAAATAATTAGTTTGGATTCAGCCACAAACACATATGAACAAGTGGCATTTGAATTACACTTATGTTTTGCTGAGATCAGTT
Organism: Podarcis cretensis; assembly: GCF_951804945.1. Taxonomy (NCBI): domain Eukaryota; kingdom Metazoa; phylum Chordata; class Lepidosauria; order Squamata; family Lacertidae; genus Podarcis; species Podarcis cretensis. The sequence continues at coordinate 21,207,931 of NC_137175.1, forward strand.
TTAAAAAGGAAATAAAAGTCTTGCTCAGATGTAATGCTGCACCATGATTATAGGATCAAGTCTGTGTAAGCCTTGGGCTTGTGCACTCCCTTCTGGCATGGCTGCAAGTCTTGAGTTCTGAGGCATGCACTTCAAATTAAGCACAACTTATTATGTCTGGACAAACACTGATAAATCTTAATTATGGTTTCTTGAAACACAGCTACCTTCAAACCACAGTTTATGAAGCTATTCCCCCCACCCCCCGCCCAACTATTCTAAAAAGAAGAAGCAGATGCTTCTGATCGTATTGCCATGCCGAAAGAGGAAAGAGGTGCATAAGTCCATGGCTCACGCAGGCTCAGTCTCATAATATTCAACCAAGGTCTAGCATTACATTCAAATGCAGTTGTTTGAATAGAAGGAAAACTGCGTATAATGTCAGATTTGGTTACATTAAGCACAACAGACCGTTGCAAAATAAATTGCACGTAGAAAACAATTAAGCCTTAACCATTCCACTACAGAAGGGCTACAGCTCAGTAGAACACATGATCTGCATGCAGAAGGTCTTATGTTCAATCCCTGGCTTCTCCACATAGGCCTGGAAAGTTGCTGTTTGTCACTGCACATAAAACTGAGGCAGACTGACTAAAGGTCCTACTTTGTCTCAAGCAGCTTTTTATTTTACAGCCCTGTTAAAGTAAGTAAGGCTTTGCTTTCAAGAACAAGACTGAATAAGGATTCTCATATAAGCTTCATATTATATTAAGCTTCATACTATACTTAATGATAGTATGTACCCAAATCACATTTCTATGGAAAATCTACTAAAGTAGTGGGGATATGTCCTTTCACACATTTTGGTGTGTGAGTATCCTGTGGTCCAACTGATCTCCTACCAATTACTCTCAGAATGTTAGGAACTTTGCATTACGTTTACTGTACACTTAAATCTCCTACCAGATTATCCGTGGAGGAGACAGACTGTCTATCATCAGGAATTCCATTTGCTTGTGTGTTTTCATTAATACCACCAGGAGAGGCAGGAACTGCACTTGCCAAGTCAGATAAAATCCTAACCGATTCAGGAAGAGACGGCTTTTTCATTTCTTCTTCTAAAGAAGCTGCAGGGGGTGGGGGGTGGAAATGCAGTATTTTTTTTATAAACAGCATCCTCAATATATAATCTCATTCAAACCAGCTAAAAGAAAGGGGAAAAAGCACTGCTAAACAATTAGATAGTACTTATCCTATCTTATATATGGGAGATTAGTAGATATAGAATCCTATCGGTGGCAAGTCATTAACGCTACTCCTGCACAGAACTCTAATATACTTTTCTCAGGATTTGTAGTCTTGGAAGAAAGGTTTTAAGAATGAGTCAATCTCTTAGGAAAGGGATGAAGAAAGACAGAGACTTCCCCAAAGAAATTTTACCTCTAACTGCAGATGTCACCACATCCTCCAAGATTCCTTTAACAATTTCTTTGCCTTCATCAGTTTCTTCTTCTGATAAAACATATATCAATAAGTCATTTGAAAAATGTTGCAATTTAGCCTTCCCTTTTAAAAGATGGCTTCAACAATTTACATAAGATCAGAGATTAGGTTTATATTATGTATATGTGTGTGTGTGTGTGTGTGTGCGCGCGCGCACACGTGCGTGCGTGTGTACACACACACACAGCACAAAGCCCTGGTTAGGAAAAGCTGATTAGAGATATTTAGACTTATTTCACACAGGACAGGAGCCCTAAAGCTGTTTGACATTTACAGCAAGCTTGCTATGGGAACGTATGGATAGAACTATAGAGGTTCCAATGGGGAACTCTACACAGCAGCCGATTCCAGCAGGTATGTTGTCACCACCAATTAATTGATCGGCACTGACAGCAAGCCTGACTTGCCAAGGAACTATCAAAAGCATTTTAAGGCTTCCAAATGTTCCTTGCAAATGCATCTTCACCTGGACACAGGACATCAGGTGGTTGTGGGGAAAATTACCTCGTGGGCCAAACTGAGACCTGTGCCAGGCCTTAACAGAGCCTCTACATAGCAGGAAGTCAGTTCACTAGATAAGCATGTTATATTCTGAGATAGATCTTAGGGGAAATTTGATTCTACTCTGTGCTCCTCTTTCAAGGATGGCTAAGCTCCAGTGGTTCTTAGCTATTATGGAAGTCACCTGAAAAACCATTTTGATCAAGCTGTTCACACGGCTGAAGAATCAAGTAGCACAGTAAGGTAACATTGCTATGTCAGAGAATGCTTTGTGGAACACCAAGGCACTTGGACTCACCTAGTGTCAGTTTCAAAGGCTAAAACTGTGTTTGTATCAGTAAAATAGGGCTACAATGGCTATTAAACAAGTCCCACCACTGTAAAATTTTTACTTTCCACTGAAAGACACATGGAAATGAATATTTGGGATTCTGAGTACTTACTTCAGTCATCCTAGAAAAAAATAACAGTTTTGGTGCAGTCAATTATTATTAAATTGGGCCAATATGTCAATCATTTCCTAGAATATCTGTCAAATGGATGATATCTGAAAGAACTTATATTTGATGCCAAATACAATACTTTCTCCTATATACGCTTTTAAAAATAAATGTTGGCAATTAGAATCCACTAAAAAAAGAGATAACATTCAAGATATTGAACTAGGAAGTGAGATCTATTAGCAGGTGACAAACTACTTATTATACTTCAGCCAATAAGAAATAGGAATCAAAATAGAAGATTTTACATTTTAATAGAGAGATTATCAGGATTAATATTACCGATATGTAAAAATACTGTTTTTATCTTAACATAATTAGCTTGGTCTCATAATTAAAATTTATTCTCTCTTTTTTTTCTGATGCTGCAATCTGTAGATTAGTCTTCAACAAATAGAGTCCTATTTAGCAACAGTACTTGAAGTTCAGCATCTAGATGGCCACAAGTGAGCCACACCTGCCCTATAGCTACACAAATGAATGCTTTTAGCTATCTTGACAAATCACGGCATCCAATAAGCTGGAAAATCTAGCAGTTGTTTATTGTGATTGATTCGTTTTTTTAAAAAATTGCCTTGCATGGTTTTTTGTCAACCATTCACCTATCCAACATACTTTTTAACGATGCCAAATTCCATTAGACTAACATTTGGCACAAAAAGCTGCAATTTGATAGAGATACCTACAGATAAATTACACTGCTTGGAGCTGCAAGCCTTTGAGAAATAGCCAGCCTGCTGCTGAAAGCTTTGATGAAGCAACAAGTACTACAGTTTGGGATCAGAGGCAATTTGAGTCATTTTTTGGCAAGTGTAAAGGTAAAGGGACCCTGACCGTTAGGTCCAGTCACAGACGACTCTGGGGTGGCGGCGCTCATCTTGCTTTACTGGCCGAGGGAGCCGGCATTTGTCCGCAGACAGCTTCCGGGTCATGTGGCCAGCATAACTAAGCCACTTCTGGCGAACCAGAGCAGCACACGAAAACACCATTTACCTTCCTGCTGGAGCGGTACTTATTTATCTACTTGCACTTTGACATGCTTTCGAACTGCTAGGTTGGCAGGAGCAGGGACCGAGGAACGGGAGCTCACCCTGTCGCGGGGATTCCAACTGCCGACCTTCTGATCGGCAAGCCCTAGGCTCAGTGGTTTAGACCACAGCGCCACCTGCGCAAGTGATACAGGCAATTAAAGGAAAGTGACTGAATAACCATTTTAAAAGGGAATATCATAAAACAGTGTGGGACTCATGATCCCATCAGCACTAGCCCAAATGGTCGATGGTAAGAGAATACAAATGTTAGGATCCAACATCTGAAGGACCCATACCTTCCCCATCCCTGCTGTAACAGCTCTCAGGTATATGAGAGTATCTTAAGAGGAAGTGTAAATCAGCATTATCCTTGTAGACATATCACTTTACTTTGTAAAGCCTTGGAAGATTGTTTGAATGCTGCCAAACAATAGCTCCCCTATCCTTCCATCCCATGCCAGATTCAACAGAAAAGCCCTGCCTTGCATTAAGCTGGAGCTCTCTGCTACATCTGAACCAGAGAACCCAGGCTCAGTGCCAGATCCTGACTTATTTTCCTGATCCATTACCTAATATTATGCCAGAGTTCCCTAGATGTAACACAACGCTCCAGCTTAAGCTAAACCAGGATCTTTGTGCTGAAACTGGCACATAACAAACTTGGGTACGACTTCATAAAACTATAGTTGATAACTTAAGTCAGCCCCAATACAGGAAGTTTTCTTACCGAATACAGAAGGTGTCAAGCTGTCCTCTGGTTTCTGGTCTCCATTTTCTTTTCTTTCAGGCTCACCATTAGTCAAGTCTGTTTTGACAGGAGTTGAGGGTCTGCTTCCATGCTGGCTGTATTTCAATCGGCCAAATTTGGGAGACCCTGAAGCACTATGAATCATTGGAGACTGGGGTTTTTGTTGATTTGATTTTTCCAGGTCTCTTCCCTCTTGTATCTAAACAAGCAAGATAGAAACATACTGTATTTATCAGGTATGTAACAAAGTAATAGTCAACAGGGGGCATAACCAAATAATGCAGCATGCTTCAAAAACCATTCACCTTCTTATTGCATCAGCTCAATACATAGGCCTTCAGTTTTAACATTTATGTAAGACAGTAAGGGTTATTGTCCAATATGACTTTGGAGTTCCATCATACAGAAAATTTAAGTCTACATGGTACAGACTATAAATAATGAAAACAGATTTTAAGGAAATTATATAATTTAAATTCAACCTCTGAAACAAGAAGGACAGTTGTCTTTGCTGGCAAAGTTCCTCATATTTGGAGAGGAATCACAGCATGGCGGAACCACAGTACAACAAAGAAGTAGTTGGGCACATACAATGTTCATGATAAAAGATCACCTGAGAACTCACAACACAGCAGAGTCCTTATTCTCTAAGCCAAGTATGGGAAAAGTGTAGTTCTCCAAATACTGTTGGACTACACCATCCCTGACCACTGGCCATACGGGCTGGGCTGTTGGGAGTCCAATGACATTTAGAGGACCACAGGTTCTCCATCCCTACTCTAAATCACAGCTTGGAGGACTAAAATGCAACATCAAAATTGAGAAAGAGTCCTTCCTCTTCTTTCTGATTTGCTATTTCCTTTGATGTCTGAACAAGGTCTAGTATGGTTAGCACAAATTAGGAATCACCTCCAAATTATGGATGTGAAATCATGGCTTGAAGTGAGTTTTGCAAACCATGGTTTAGCAGGAATTCCTGGTTGATGCTAACTATGGTCTGCCTGATTGAGACGTCATGGTGAACTATGGTTAAGACAAACCAGAAAAGAGAGGAGATAATTGGCATGCAAGTGGAGAAGAGGGAGCTTGTAAGCCTGCAACATGCTTACAAATAGGAATCAGATGACAATAGCTCAGAGGAGAAGGAGCAGTAATATAACAATTAAATGATGTACATAAAAGTCAAATTGATAAACATTTACTACATACAGCTTGGTTTTCCATCCGGGTGAAAATGACATTCAGCATCTGAGTGAGAGTAGCCTTGGCAGTTGTTTGATTAATGAGATTTTTACTGGCTAGATAAATGTTGTAACAAGTTCTAACAGTCTGAAGGATTGTTCCTTCGTGAATTTCGATATACGGGGACGTGACAGCGGTGAGAAGAGCCTGGAGGGGGAAATACAACATACACCACAATAAAGACATCTAAGCAAATGGGAACAAAACTTATTTAAATATAGTGCTCTGAACAACGAACAATCAGTCATAAGGTCAGCATGGCTCTTGCCTTCCCATAGTCCCATAACTTAAAATTAATAAAAAGTATTACAATGGCAGTACTGGCAATTTATAACACTATTGAGAAAAAGCAATCTTTGACCAAAGATTAAGGGAAACATTCACAATGTTTTTGGCAGCAAATGAACCCCACATCCTCCTTTCTAAAAGTATGAGGATCAGGAGAGGGGGACACTATGGGCAGGCATGAGCTCTTGCTAGGGATAGCACAAGTTTCTACTCAAAAACTATTTTAGACTGCATTTTTGTCAAAGATGACATACTGTTACTTTGCTTTGGAGTTCATGATGCTTACAAGCAGATGACACAACCTTCACATTTTCCTCTTCAAATGTTCTGCTTCTTTAAGCAACCCAAGTGGATTTCAAAACACACTACCGACATGTAGATCAACTTCCATATTTGTTGTTCAAAACTGAACCCCAATGTTTTGCTTTTATTGTCTGAGAATGTCTCCTCTACACAACTCCTAAAACCTGCTTTCCCCTGCATTCTAAGATGGCACCTTACACATCTGACTAAACATCAGGAAGAACCTTATGAAAGTAAGAGCTGTTTGACAGTGGAACAGACTCCCTTGGGAGGTTAGGAAGAGCGTTTGGGGGTTTTAAAGCAGAGGCTGGATGGCCATCTGTCATGGATGCTTTAGCTGAGATTCCTGCACTGCAGCATGTTGGACTAGATGATGCGTGAGATCCCTTCCAACTCTACAATTCCATGATTTACCTGGGAGTAATTCTCATTGCATTCAACAGTGACTGTATAGACATGCATATCCTTGTGCTGTAAGCATCTCTTTGCTAATAGTTGTTACAGAATCTGGAAGTTTACTCACGAGCCCAAGGAATATCCAAGATGCCAGAACATGTGACACACAGTCATGTGTATGTCTCATTCATGAGGAGTTTCTCTCTTTTAAATCAAAAGCAGCTGCAGAAGATTGAATGTGATAGAACGGGAGGGGGAGCTGTTTGCTCCTGCTCCAGCCATTTTCCCTCTTAGTGCTCCCAGGTGATTTCCTCACACATAAAAATGCACACAACTGCATGTTATATCTAGTTCAGGCCTCATGTGTTAAGTGTTTAAAACTAAATTTTACTGCAGTGCATCATCCTGACAATTTAAAAGACAGAGGTATTTGAAATCAATTGACTTTTTACACTAAAAACTGTAAACTGTAAAAACTTTTTACAGTAAAAACTTATTGTCAATAAGTTTTGGAGAGACCTGTTACATTGCTACAATCAGCAAAAAGAATGTTTGCAAAATGTTAATGCTGTATCCTATGCTGTAGGCCCTATATACCTGAAGGAGACCAGTACTCCCATCATTCAGCCTGGACACTGAAGCCCAGTTCCAAGGACCTTCTGGTGGTTCCCTCACTGCAAGACGTGAAGTTACAGGGAACCACACAGAGGGCCTTCTCAGTAGTTGTGCCCACCCTGTGGGACGCCCTCCCATCAGATGTCAAAGAGATAAACAATCAAATAACTTTTCATAGACATCTGAAGGCAATCCTGTTTTGGAAAGCTTTGATGTTTTGTTGTGTTTCATTATATTTTGTTGGAAGCCACCCATAGTGACTGAGTCAACCCAATCAGATGGGAGGGGTACAATGAATGAATGAATATTTGCTGCTGCTGCTTCTACTACAATCAAATGCAATACAGATTTACTTACAAGCTAAGCCCTGTCAGTCAATAGCCATGAGTTATTAAGAAAATTAGATCTCAAATGAGAAATAAGGTACTGGAGCTTCAGAAAATAATCTTTAGCTAGTACACAACATGCAATTTGCAGAAAGCTAAGTTGGGTGAAGGAGAGGGAGAAATGAGCAGCATATGGCAGAAAAACATTTCAAATCCATTAACAGAGCTTTGTGGTCTAGGAAGAAATGGCTACTTAAATAAGATATGAGTTCATATTTACCAAGAGGTAGTTAATTTAATTTTCATAGTATGGTGCAGGAAGGGGTAAATTGTACAGCCTTTTAAAATTAGATTTGGGGATTCTCTAACTGGAAGATAAAAGGAAGAGCCTCCTCCATTTAGAAAGCATAGACTAAGCAAAAGTCTTATTAACAAACAGCCTTTCTAAAACATAAATAAAATACCTTTATAATTTGTAACTGCACTCCCTCATCAGTCTGAGGACCCTGAAAGCAATTGCAGATTGTTTCAACGATGCGGTCAATCAGGCGTTTTCCAGGAGCTCCACTGTCTGGAGCATTGCCAGTGATATGTCCATATGCAATAAGTTTCTACAGAGAGAGAGAGAGAGAAAATTGTATTATAATCACTTTCACACATGAAACACTTTCCATGTCATTTAGAGGATTCAAAATGCAGGACAGCTTCATTAGCAGGTTCCAAAGAGGCTGATGGTGTGTATGTGTGTCTTAAAATATGTCAAAGCTGAGGGAGGGGTGAGCGTGGAACAATTACTAATAAAACCTGTAACAGATGTTTTAAAGAACTTTGGAGGCAGGGAAAGGAAGACAAAATAAAGAAAGTAGCTTCTCAATTCTGTCTGCAGCCTAACAATATATACATACATGCATCTGCTTCAACATAAAATTTAGAGGACACTGTCAAAATAAACACAGCCAAGGTTGATAAATACTTAATTTAAAAAGGATACCTGCAAGCAGTCCAATGAGGTGCTGACAATCCGTGGGGACTTCGACTGGCAGGCCAACTCAAATGGGAGGAAATATTTATCGGCTTCAATGAAGTTTGCTTTTGGAGTGGTTTCATTGCCTTGGCTAGTTGGAAAAATTGAAAACAACAAAATCACTCAGTGTTATGAACTGAGCAATGGCTTTCGTATTAATTTCCTATCCACGTAGAACATACAACATAAAAGCCATTGATACATTCCTTTCTAAGGCATGGAAAGTAATGCAGGTCCTATCGCCAAACATATATAACTATTTCCAACCCAGAGTAGTTGGCCTTGCTGCACACCTCTTACAACAAGATGGCAAGGGCTAATATCCACCATACCTAACTGGCAGCAAGTTTGTCAGCAAGCACGTGAAGTATTGAAACCTAGGATCACAGTCTCCAATGTCCATGCTTGTCAAAAATCAGCACACAATTATATACATGCAGACACACTCTCTCTATAGTCTCACTCTTAACAGCAACTTGGTTTAACTCCTCCCTCAAGTACAAAACCACTTTATTTTTCGGTTGATGAAAGACTATTGAGGAAGTCATTCTTGCATGCATGTACTTCAAGATCACAGCCTAAAGAATTGGAAAAACAACATCCAATTGCACTGAATGAATGGATGTGTCAAGAAGTAGTAGCTAATAAAATTAAGTACTGTACTTTTAAAATATATCAGTGTGGAAATTTCTGAGCATGAATCGTTTTCTCATGGATTCATTCCCTTTTGGCTTATAAGTTAAAATGAAGGAAGGGAGATAAAAACAAGAACAATTTGAAAGATTATGGTCTCCTTTTATGACATATAAGGAGCAAAATTAAAAGATTCAATAATTTAATGCTTTTTCAGCACCAAGATCAAATATAGCTTATAAGGAATGAAATTTAATCTGTAATAGGACATATGTTACATAGGAATGACATATTTGTATGTATGTTTTTGTATAGTTTTTTTTAATAAAAATGTATATAAAAAGTTAAGATATCTTTATATTTAAGTATTTTTAACGACTGGGTTCAAGATTATTAAGTTTCAAGAGGCAAAAAATGTCAATGTATCCTGGTACTGCAAGGCCAACCATCAAAACTTGCTAAGAGCTACTTCTCACAGTATGTTTATGAAGCACTGGAATATTCCCATATAGCATGCAGTGTCTAAGCTTATTTTGAAACATAAGGAAGGAATGGTTAGCACATGTATCTACCTAGAAAAATATAGTGAAAATGCTTATTAATGTTTTTCTGCAGAATAAAAGATGATGAAAGTCATGTCAAGCTACCTCCAAAACAGTACAGTGGTACCTCAGTTTACAAATTTAATCTGTTCCGGAAGTCCGTTCTTAAACCGAAACTGTTCTTAAACCGAGGCACGCTTTCCCTAATGAGGCCTCCTGCCACCAGTGCCCTTCCACCGTTCAGATTTCATTCTTAGACCAAGGTAAAGTTCTCAAACCGGGACACTATTTCCAGTTTTGCGTAGTTCGTAAACGGAATCATTCTTAAACAGGGTTGTTCTTAAACTGAGGTACCACTGTAACTTCTTTCTTTGGCAATAGGTACATGACTCAACACTGAATTTCCAGATTGTGTTGGGGGAAAGACAAACAGAAGCCCCCAGCCTACATCACAACAGTAATCCAGTGTGGAAAATGACTAACAGTGGCTTGGAAAACTAACACAGAACAATAGAAGAAAATCATTAGGATTCTTCCCAAAGTATAATGAACTTGTGTTTGCACCAGGCACAGCATGCCACTGAAGAAACAGAGATCCAGAAAACAGAACTACAGTAATTTTCTAATCCGATAACATCAGAGAGACAGCTGAACACCAAGAGATTAGAGCTGGGTTTCATTAATCATGCAGATTGGTATCTCTGACCAAGCCAATTACACGCATACATTATGGAACATATGCAAAAGAGATCTAAAGAGAGGAAGTGGAGGTTCTGTTAGCAGAGAACTGCCATGTCATAAGCAAAAATCCAGTTGAGAAGAAAGGAAGTGGTAAAACAATATCTTTGGGAAGTCGTTACTTGCAACTGAAATACAATTAATTCTACTTAGGTCACTCATAGCCACAGGGATTACCTAAACTTGTTCATTTTCTTCCAAATTCCCAACTTTTTTCCTAGAGACACAGTTGCAAATAACTGTACCGAGGGCAGTTTCAGAAGGTCTTACCACATCCAAAGCCACTTTTTTTTTTTGTCCATGCCACTCAACTCCTGCCTAGAAGCAAGCCTGAAACATGTTCATTCAAAAGAAAATGTTCTACTGCTAGAGCGACATTCGTTGTGTTGCTGTGATGCGTTACCTTAAAGAGTGTTACCTGAAGCAGCCAGATAAATTATACATACACCTGCATATTAGGTGTTTTTATATTATACGTGTGGTCACCAGCACTTACTCACCTTTGCTTTTCTAATTCTGCTTTTATTTCATCTGGGGAGAAAAACGGAACAAATGGTTTATGTTGCAGACTTATACTATACACAGATGCCAATATAAGACAAAAGCCAATAACTTGGTAAAAAAAGTGGATGATACCAACAATGATATATGTATTACCATTCTATCTCAAAACACATTTTTATGTCATGTATAATAGACAAATTTTGCCAGATGCACTTTTGAGAATCAATAACCAAGTACTATTTATACTAAATGGACATCTGAATTTACTTCTCTCATTAACTTTGCGAATGCGGATAGCCAATGTGGTGGCCATCAGCCCCAGCCAGCATGGCCCAATGCTCAGGCATGATGGGAGTTGTAGTCCAAAATATGTGGAGAGAGCCAAGTTTACTAGCACTTATCCTGCTACACTGCCCTTATATTCCTTATGGCAAAACTAATGACAGTTACTGCAGAAACAGGGAGTTAAAAAACTAAATGTTTTGTATTTTCCTCTTGAAACAAAATATTGGTTAGACTAGTATCTGCTCCAAATACCTTTTATTTTTTATAAACCACTTGTGTCACTTAAACGAAAGCTTAACAAATACAGTGGTGCCCCACAAGACGAATGCCTCGCAAGACGGAAAACCCGCTAGACGAAAGGGTTTTCCGTTTTGGAGGCGCTTCGCAAAACGAATTTCCCTATGGGCTTGCTTCGCAAGACAAAATGTCTTGCGAGTTCCTGCGGGTTCCCCCCCCCCTTTTCCCCCTTTTCCTAAGCCGCTAAGCCGCTTATCAGCTGATCTGCTGATAAGCCGCTTATCAGCTGATCGCTAAAAGCCGCTAAACCGCTAATAGCACTAATCCGCTAAGCTGTCAATGGGCTTGCTTCGCAAGACGAAAAAACCACTATACGAAGAGCCTCACGGAACGGATTAATTTCGTCTTGCGAGGCACCACTGTATTCCCCTACTGTTGTGATTAGGTGCCCATGTTTACCCAAAATAATTTTCCTTTCCAATTTATGTTGTAATTTAAATACTGTTCCAGACATGCAGATAACACAACCCAAAAACTATTTAATTGTGGGGAATTTCAAAACTTTATTTGCAAAAGTTTTCTTAAACAAGTAGTACTGCTGGCTACATCAACTTTTACTGAATTTTTCTGCTGCTGTTCACCTCAAAAATGATATAGTAGTGCTAATTGTATGCATTAGTACTTTATTATCCCTTTGGAGCTGTGTTGTATCTTTGTACTTTTGTCCTTCCAGGTTGCGATGCTTTACAAAAATGGACTTTGTTTTCTTTCTTTTTGTTAAGCTTGCACCTTTTTTTTGCTAACAAATCAATAAAATATAATTTTGATGAGGGGCAGGGGAAGTCTACCGTACATTGAAAGTCCAGTAAGAAATCTCTGAGCAAACTACAGTACTTTGCAAGAGATAGCTTCAGTTCTGACTTAAATGTTACTGTGTTAAGAAACCTGAGATATCAGCAGCTTGGGAAAAACATATCTTCCATCATGGGGAAAGCATTGCACAAGATTCCCTTTACTAAATGTTGGTTTCCTCCAGGCTTCAACAGTTTTATTCAAACACACTCACACTCCATCCAGTTGTGCAAGGTAGTTAATATTAATGCAGGCAAGAAACTACAAACACCTTGTCTTCTCCTGCTGGCTTCTACTCCCACAAGAAAAAAAGTTATAAATTATATCGAAATCCCTCCTCTAACAGACAGGCCAGTTTGGCAGGTCAGACTGCTCTCCAAACTTTAATTTGTGGAGAGGTCAATTTATTTGGAACAGCTGGGCGTGATTTAATTATTTCCCTCCTTTTTCCTGATCAAAACCCCATACACATGCCCCAATTTGTCAAATGCCCCAATGAAGGAAATCCTACGATAAAAGAAGGGGAAGAAAGAAAATTCAGAAACAAAACATTTTTCTTCCACCTGTTTTCTATTCTCCTCTCCTCTCAGGGTACCATTAGACGTTCAAAATTAAGTGTTATCAGAAACAACCGCCTTTTAGACATACAACTTGGCTATGAAGAAGAGATTGCTATAGCCCACTTCTATATGCAGCCGTTTTATTAAATACCATGTGATATTTGCAAGGAAAGAACGGGAGACAAAAAGGAAGATTTGTGAAAAACTGTGGAGATATATAGGAAGCAGTTGGGAATGTTTTTCAGACTCAGGCCTCCTTGACAACTTCCTGGGAAATACCTGCTACTGGTGGGCAGAGTCAAGAGTGGGTGGAGGAGCAGACGAGACTGTACAGGAGGGTATTCCAGACATGCAAAACTCAGCAGTTTCTACACACTGACCTGCATCTCTGCATCCTCCATAGAGGGAAGCAAGGGGCATTAGCATCACTCAGGGGCACAATCCAGCCCAGCAAAAGCACTCAGGCAGAGTGTAGAGCAGAACTAGTGAGGGATATGACTTGAAGGGCTGAATAGCCCCTAGGTCTGATATTCCCCAGCCCCGTTACAGGGGAAGGAACAGGAAGCTAATTATACATTGTCAAACACTTGTAAATTTACTGGGTTCGGTTACAGGCCACAACAAGCAGTCCTTTGCAGAAATAATTATTATACCCAGGAGCAACTGTTAATTGGCAAAATTAGAGGTTCTACATAATGACTGCTTCTTAATGAGAGCAAAACCTGCTGTTCCTTATGAAATAAAGATCTGTGAGGCAACTGACAAATTTTAAAAATAAGACACAAACTTTTTTTGTGGCCCTGGGTCCAATAGTTCTAAATCAGGATTTACTTTGGAACAAGCACTTTTATCCCTTCCTGCCCCTGATTCAATTCCAGTTGCTACTGGGAAACTGTGGAGCTTCTACAGTGTACAGTGGTACCTCGGGTTACAACGCTTCAGGTTACAGACTCCGCTAACCCAGAAATAGTACCTCAAGTTAAGAACTTTGCTTCAGGATGAGAACAGAAATCGTGTGGTGGCAGCGGGAGGCCCCATTAGCTAAAGTGGTGCTTCAGGTTAAGAACAGTTTCAGGTTAAGAATGGACCTCCGGAACGAATTAAGTACTTAACCAGAGGTACCAGTGTAAGTAGAATGAATACACAGAAAAGTATTTCATGAGGAAAGAATTATGAACTGCGAAGAAGGAAAAAGTTACTGCAACAACAAACTTAAGCAAAACTCCCGAAAATCTCCCTTCCCTGAATCTGCAGAACTGTATATAAGAAAACTGCAATCTCAGCTACAACAAATTCCTTAGCCAGGAGTGATCTGCCATACCCATAGTACAGGATAACATTACATGGCAGCAATTGGGGTAAACAATTTTAAATACAGCATATGCCGTCGAAACAAATTGTAAAGAGCAATTATTTTCAAGGAACACCCAAAGCCAAGTAAGGAGTTAATAGCACAATCTGTTATTTGAAAAACCTATAACAATTTCAGTGGTAATCCCTAGTTGCTATATCCTTTAAGATAATAAAATAAAAAGTTTAAAGTGGCTATGACTGAAAGCTATAAGTTATATGAAAATGCCATTCAGTGCTGTGAACTATCTAGCATTTTTTGGTACATTTTAAAAGACATTTTAGATCCTGCAAAGGTTCCAGTAAGTAAAAACAAATATTTAGGGAAAATATGTTGAAATATGTAACTGTGTGCTTTTGCAATATTTTGTTTAAGTTGTATATTGTTGCTTCAGTTTTTGTATATCATTTATATATTAAGCAGTACAAAATTAAATCAATAATAAATCAACCTACAGCATAAAGTGTACAGTGCAGCTGATGTGGGAAACTTTATGATTGACTTTTTAAATGTTGGTGATAATTATTTACTGGAAATGAGTCTTGCCCTGCTACCTATTCCGGACAATTAGCATACTATTCTTCAGTGTAATGAGCAGAGGTTATTAACATATAAAGTTGTTATGCTCCCTTTCCTTATATAATAGGCTAGAAATTAGAGTCTCTTTAAACTTATATTAATTTAAAATGATTCAGTGGTCAGTTTTCAGTCCCTCCCAGTAGCTTTCTGCCAAGACCTTGCTGGCTTCCAGGCTGTACAAAATACTTCTACTTTTGGCTTAATTCTAAGTCACTATAAATTACTTTTTGTATGTATTCAATAAACCTGAAACAAATACCTATCAAAGTGGCACCTGTCCATATCTAGTCACCTCCTCATCTGTGTAAAAAAATAAAAATAAAAATGGGCTGCTATATCACAACCATGCAAGTAACCCTTCAGATGTTTTCTTATTAATTTCCTGACAAACACATGTATGTTTCAGGTCAGACAAACCAGTTGATCAGGTCGAACAGGAGTAGACAAGACAGGCTTGTTGGTTCCACTTTGCTTTTTTACTAGAACCAACCAGAAGCTTGTGCAATAAGCAAAGTTAGAATTAAAGAACATGATTCGCTGAGCATTTCAAGCCCACAAAATTGTTTTCAGTAACAGAATGGAACTGACTCCACAGTACTTTAGCACAAAAATCCACTCCTGGTTAGCTTTCTTCATTTCATCTTAATTTAGGTGGCAAAGGTCATTCTGTTGCTGCTATTTTTAAACAATTAGAGCTTGGAAACACTTGCCAAGCTACTGCAAAATGTGCATAAATCTACCAGTAGATACTGACCTATCTTTTGCCCACACCCCAATGCAGAATTTGTATTCAGTCACTCTTATAACCTTAAACTTTTATAATCCACATATTTCTCCCCTCCTGCACTAAACAGATTTAAGTCTCTTGTAACTATCTTAGAATGTTCTACTAAATTGTGCCCCAGCTACTTTCTTGCCTCTTACGATACCTATTTTGCCAATATGGTAAATGTTAGACCTTTGCCAATACAGTGGTGCCTCGCAAGACGAAATTAATTAGTTCCGCGAGTTGCTTCGTCTTGCGGTTTTTTCGTCTTGCAAAGCACGGCTATTAGCGGCTTAGCGGCTATTAGCGGTTTCGTCTTGAGAAGCAAGCCCATAGGGAAATTCGTCTTGCAAAGCACCTCAAAAAACGGAAAATCCTTTCGTCTAGCGAGTTTTTCGTCTTGCGAGGCATTCGTTTTGCGGGGCACCACTGTATGTGAAATGGTGATTTTATGCCTTATTTTGTTCTGCCTCTTACCCACAGTGAGATCTGCCTGGGATTACATACCCATTTTCAGGTCAGGTCTCATTTCCACCCCCCTTAGACAAAACTCTACTATCAGGTCAATAGAGGGTTCTGTCAGTTAGTTTGTATATAACATTCCTGTCTGGTGTATCCCAGCCTTATATATCATCACAATGAACATAAGCTCTGTATAGCAGAGGCTTTCAATTAAAAATGTACAAGGAACATTGAGGAGGCTATAGTAAACAACAGAAGCATGCTGTGCTATGGTACATGCATTCCTGCCATTATCATCTTCATTCCCCCTTTCCATTTTTCTCCTTATGATAATCTGGATATCTCTTATACAGCATGGAAATACAAATTGTCTCCCTTCCCACCACCAGCCATATAAAGAACAAAACATACTTAACATTTATACATGAGTTGAATTGTTGCATGAATGCAATGAACACAGGAATTATGTTGTATATTATATCATAATATAATTATTTTTCAGATTATGCTTTTGTTTTTGGCTGAATATCAGATTCATTTTATTCTTTGAAAGCTGGGGGCTGTGAAAAATATTTCATGTGGTATTGCTAGAATTCACGTTGTACTGTAAGAATGGCTAAGGCTGCAATCTCACATCTGCTTGCCTTGTTGTCAGTCCCTAAACCTAAAAATAATTATTTCTAAATAGATCTCCATAGGGCTGAAGTGTTAAGTACTGTACTTCACCACTGGTGGACTGAGGATACAGAATGCTTTGTAATACACTTCTTGATCCTCAAAATATTAGACCAAAATAATGTCTATTTTACAAATGGGCCACTTAAATTCAGACAGTGATATGCCAAAGAACATTCCTATGTCTACTCAAGAAAGAAGTCTCATCAAATTCAGTGGTACTTACTCCCAGGTAAGGGTTATAGGATTATAGTCTTAATCCCATCTCGGCCTACTTAAAAACATCTACCGTAAATTTTCGCCAAGAAAAAATAGACACAAGTCCCAATGTCCTATTTGTATAGAACATGCAGTTAAGACACTAACAGAGAAGGCAGCTGTCAAACTGCCCCCCCCCCAATTTGGACTTATTGGCACAGAAAATTATAGAGCCAAAATGAAACTGTCTCTGCTTGTAATGCAAGTTGATGTTTCTTAACTTTTCTTTTAAAGAAAGGTCACATTCATTAGAAACATTTATCTAATTTCTTTCATCCTGTAAAACTATTCAGTAAGGCAGTATTGATCTACTATTTTGTACTTAAGTCTCACAACAAATTTCATTATTTACCAATTATAAACAATTCAAGAAAATATTATAGGAAAGTGTTTCACATGCACACAATCTGCCTATCTGATAAGTAAAAAGGCTTGCAAATTGCTCAAAGATATCTACAGCAATTAGTACTGCATGTTACAATCAGATAAGCCAAGTGAACCTTGTTCTCTCTTCCTGAATGAAAGGAACCTCCCTCTTTCCCTTGACAAGCAAACCTGACCACAAAATTTATTATGACACTTCCTGTTAGAAGATCTGTAGCGTGGTCACCTGTTCACAAGCAGGGGAGTATCCAACGTGGCAAATTAATCTATCGAGCATATCTGATTCCAAGCCCTGTCACCAACTACACTCATGTGTGTACAAAGTCATTCATTAGACACTTCCCAGAAACACTTTTTCTAATTTCTTTCATCATGTAAAAAATCTAGAGAGGCTTTAAAAACAGAAAGTCATTGGCTAGGGAAGACAGATAGGAGTCCCCAGGAGATCTGACAGGAGTGTCCCATAGGCACTGGATCCCCATCACAGCATAAAAGAAGGGGAGATGAAGAAACGCAGAGAGCACATGCCTAGTAAGATCCCAGATCACACTTTATTCAGGGAAACCCCCCCCCACACACACACACAATAAGAGGAAGCAAGGAAGAGAAATTTTAACCCAGATCCTAGGCTGCAATCAGAGGAACCTGACTGCTTTTCACACAGCTGTGTAATCACAGAGGGCAGGCTCAATGGGAGCCAACTCCGCTGGACTCACTGGAACTAAGAAGCATGTAATAAGATCAAGGGTTCAAGCTTGAGAGAAGCTGGTAGACTCCCAAATGCGCGTGGCAAAACATTTTAGAGAAGACAGCTCATTTGACGGGGGGGGGGAGGGGAGGGGAGGGGAGAAAGAACCCAACTTTTCTATCCGAGAAGAGGGGTTCGCATTTGTGTTTCAGAGATATCTGGCAGCTGTCGTGTGTCCCCCCCCCCGGCCGACCTCATCTCCATGTGGGCAGAAGACGCGGGGCTTTAAACCGCCTGGGAGACGGTCGGATATAAACAACCTGAAGCAGCCCTCTCGGCGACCTTCGGCAGTTTCCCCCTCGGCGACATTATGCGCGGGGCGGAATTTACGCAGGAGGATGGCGAGGCGGCAGGGCTGGGAGCGCCGGCAGCCCTGGGCTCCGCCGCCCGGGGCTTTTGACGGGGCTCCCTGGAGCTGCGCCTCTGTGAGGGGAGGGCCCCGAGCTTCGTAGCCGGGCGCCTGCGGGGGCCTCTGCACTCACCGAGCGCCACTTGGCAGGCCCTCCGCAGCTGCCCGTGAGGGGGCCGCTTCGCCTCCTTCTCGGAGAGGATCTTCTCCAGGGCCCGGGAGACGAACATGCTCTTGGTGCGGGTGTCTTCCTCGCGGGTCGGGGGCTGCATGGCCGCCGCGAGGCTTGAAGGCTCTGCCGTCGCCGTCTATCCCAAGCGGGGCGGGAAGCGGCGCTCACGGGCCTTGGCCGCAGCTGGGCTCCACGATCCGGAAGAGACGCGGCTCCCTCAGAGGTAACGCTGGCGGTGGTGGTGATGGACAGCGGCACGGCGCCGCCATATTGGAACCGTCACGTGACCTAGCCCCCCCCCCCCTCTCACGGCCACCTTGTGGAACGGCTCTCGCTGCCCTGTCAGAGGCGGTGACGCGAGAGGGCGGGGCTTAACTTCGAGGTGGTGATGGGAGGTGTGATGGGCGGGGCCAGGGATTCCAGCCGATGATGTGTCGCACTTCGCGTTGCCTTTTAACTCTCGGCTCGCGAGATTACAGGGTGGAGGCTTATAAAATAAACACCTTGGACGTGTTTTGAAATGTTCGTTTGTTTAAAACATTTCCGTACGAGTTCCAGTCAGTTCCAAGATTTCCAGGATTCCGAAAAAGCGATTAAACTAATAAAACGCAATAAAGGAAGAAAGATTTAAAATGGCATCAAAAGTTCCCAGAGAGGCTTTGCTGAGGACTAAGGGGACGTGGGTGGCGCTGTGGTCTAAACTCTATACCACTGAGCCTCTTGGGCTTGCCGATCGGAAGGTCAGCGGTTCGAATCCCCACAACGGGGTGCGTTGCTCGGTCCCTGGCTCCTGCCAACCTAGCAGTTTGGAAGCACATCAAGTGCAAGTAGATAAATAGGTACCGCTCCGGCGGGAAGGTAAACGGCGTTTCCGTGCACTGCTCTGGTTCGCCAGAAGCAGTTTAGTCATGCTGGCCACATGACCCGGGAAAACTGTCAAACACCGGCACCCTCAGCCAGTAAAGCGAGATGAGCGCCACAACCCCAGAGTTGTTCGTGACTGGACTTAACTATCAGGGATTCTTTACCTTTACCTTTTTAGTGGCATGAAAGACAGGCAGAGGTTTAGGAAAAAGAGGAAGATGTGGGTTCGGATTCTGAACCAGAGAGATACAGACCTATGAAATTATACATTATATCTCACAATGAGATACAATATATCTCACAAGGAAAGCTCAATGCACACCTTTTTAATAAACAAAAATGTAAATAATGCCTGGAGAAAATCACTTCCGGAGGCGGCGCGAACGGCAATGGCTGCCCTTTCCTAGCCGGGGAAGGGAAGCTCCGCCGAAAAAGGGTCTCCCGCTGCGGCGAAGCGGGGACCCATTCAGGAAAACCACAGGCAGCAGAAGCCTGTGGTCTTGGGGTCCGGCGGGCGCCAGGAGCAGCCCCCAAAACGTTGAAGGAGCCCCGTAAGGGGCTCCGGATCGCGGAGGGGGTTGCGGCGCTGTGGATCGTTCCGCAATCGGCGGAGTGAAGCCGCGTTGCTGCTGCCGGTGAGCGCTGTCCTTTCTTCCTAAATTACAGACCCGGAAAACAACAACCCGTGAGTAAATGGACTTTAAAAATTTCGGGACTTAAAGTACTTAAAGTACTCAATTTGGCTGAAAGCGGAGTGACGAAAAATAGGAAGTCCGTCTTCCGCTGTCATTGAATTACCAAGCAAAGAGCCGGAGGAGTGGAGGCAAAAAGCGAACTTTTAATTTAACTGATCTGGACACCCGTGGAAATTATTTTTAAGCAGAATAAGGACTTTAAGCAATTGATTACATGATTTTTATGTGGACTGTGATACCTTTCTTCTATTTGGATTATAATTTAAACAAGAAACCCAGGTGCTGGAACTGCCTGAGCAATTGAGCAGCCAGTTTGCAGGGCTGGATACTTTTGAACTTAAACTTTGAAACAATCTGAGGGAGTTTGAACTGGCTACTTTGAAGCACCTTTTGGAATACCAGCAAGCACTGTCTGAAATACTGTGACTTTTTAAATGCAAACTCTGCTAAAAGTTACCTTATAGAAGGTTCTCGGACATTAAATGGGACTATATTATTTTTATTGGAATTGTCTTCTTTCCTAAAGACATTTTAAGCTCCCCCTAGAGGATTTGGGATTAATAGCAGTGACATTGTTTTACTTTCCTTTTCCCGGCCTCCTGTTTGACTATTACCATCTGGGCCGCTGCTTTCTCATGGGAACAACTCAGCTTGACCTTGAATTTTAGATAACTCTGGAATGAGTGGCGCAAGAAAAAAGGGACTGAGAACCAGACAAACAACCCTAACCGCAGTCTCCCAGGCACGCAGATCATCTGTGCCTACTGTGCTTACTCTGCCTACTCAGACTTCTGAGAAAGAAGCTGCTTTTCTGCCACGGGCAGAAACTGAGGAATTTCAATCGGAAGAAATGGCCTCAGGAGAAATTAGTTCTACTTTAGAGAAAATTCTTGAAAAATTGGAATCTTTGAATAAAAAAGTGGAATCTTTGGATAAAAAAGCTGATCAGCAAACAGCTAAAATTGATCAAAATACTGAATGTTTAAATAGACTAACTGGACAAGTTGCACAGAATGTGCAAGCAATTGGAGAATTGAAGGAGACTGCAGGTGAAAATCGGAAATTGGCTGAAGATACCAGCCAAAGATTGGGAAATTTAGAGAAAGAGGTAAGGCCACTCAGCAAACAAGTAGGTGAACATCAGACTTATCTTTCTATGATAGAACTACAGAATAGACAGACCAATTTAAGGATAAGATCGGTACCAGAGGTGGAAGAAGGCAACTTAGCTGAGTTTTTGACCAAAGAATTTTCCAAGTTTTGGAACTTAGAGGAAAAAGACTTTAAAATCATATCAGCCTTTAGACTTGGAAGACTTATAAAGAGAGAGAAGCCCAGAGATTGTTTAATAATACTGAGATCAAAGGAGGAAAGGGACAAGATTTTGGGTCTACATTACGGAAAGTCACTGGATATTTTGGACAAAAGAATCGAAATTTACAAGGATATTCCTAAACAACTGTTGGACCTTAGATCTGACTATTTGGAACTAACAAGATTGTTAAGGAGTAATACAATTATCTTCAGGTGGGATTTCCCTCAAGGATTATCTTTTACTTTTAGAGGGAAGAAGATTAAAATTAGATCACCGGAAGGCAAGGATACTCATCGCTAAGAGCTGGAAAACTCAAGATCTACCCACACTGGAAGAGTGGCAGATGCAGCTGATGGACTATATGCAACTGGCCGAGATGACTGGCAGAATTCGAGACCTGGGAGAAGAGAGGGTTGAAGAAGACTGGAAGAAATTCAAGATTTATTTACAAAAGTATTGTAACTTGGTTGAATGCTAAGAAGGATGCTAGATCATAAATAATTGCCTACCATTAAATTAGATCTGAATTTGATGATAAGTGAGATTGAGGGAAACATAAAATTTTTGGAGATTAGATTAAGTTAACAGAATAAGATTTAAGAATATAAATAAGATGATAAATTGCTGGAAAAAAATTTACAATGATGTAAGTGGGAGTGGGAGACGTGAGGGAGTCCAAAGAAGTTCTGAAAAATGTGTTATGATCCATGCTATATTGTTTACTATTTTTGCATTTTGTATCTAAAAAATTTCAATAAATATTCATAAAAAAAGAAAAAAAAGAAAATGAGAGAGCAGCAGTTAGCCATAATCATCCATGCTCCCATCATCCATAACCATTGGCCATTCTGGATGGAGTTGTTCTAAAAACATCTGGAGGTCACCAGTTTTGCTACTGCTGTGCTAAGAGGTTTATAAAATTGTGTACAGCGTGGAAAAGGTGTAAGGCTGTGCCAAAGCATTTTGCTGCATGAGGAAGACAACATGGCTCGGCCCCCACCTCCCACCCCTGGAAAATACAGGTGCTCATCATCCTGGCAGTTGAATCTTATTTCAACATCAATGATGGGGTCATAAGTTCCTGAGGGCAGCAGTCTAGCTTAGGGGGCGCAAGGCCTGCATGGCCTACATTGCTCTATCCTGCAACACCACACCAACTTTTCCCCCTTTTCTCATCTGGCATCTCTGCCTAATAGTAAGGCTTGCCTGGAGCAATTAAAATAGAAAGAGCTCTTATTCCGCTGCTCATATAATGTTAGAATTAAAGAGTCTTCTGGTGAAACTCATAGGCGTGGGAAGAATTACAGCAAAGCACATCTTCACACAATTTATTTATGGAATTCAATTCACTGCCACAGAATGTGAATGATAGCTGCTGGTTTAGGTGGCTTTTAAAGTAGAATGTAGGCCAATGGGTCATGTGGCTAAATTGAAAGTTTATGGTCAGAACTGCTATAGTCAGTAGGCTGCTGAGTACCCATTGCTGTAGGGCAATAATTGCCTTCCACCCCTGTTTGAGGACTTCCTAGAATCTGTCTTAGCACTGGGGAAAACAGGGTGCTTGACTAGCAGTGTGATCTACTCAGAAGTAATTCCACAAGATTGACTCCCAAGTGTTTATAACTGCAGTCTAAGGGGACTTTAGCTCTGATCCAGCAAGACTCTCCTTATGTTCTTTCTCCTGACTGGTACCTGATGATATCCTTTAGTTAAAGATGATGATTAAAAGCATTTTTAACCCAAAACGGCCCCAGAGCAGCTTACAAATAGTAATGATTTGTAACACAAACCCTGCCCTCTGGCTCACAATCTGAGAGACAGGACACAAAAGAAAAAGAGACAAAAGGGAAAAAAGAGGGAGAAGGAAAAAAAGTAAGCTTAGATATTAGTCCTTGTAGGGACTGGCTAGAATGGAGAGATTTGGAGATGAAGGGCCAAATGTTCCTGCTGGTCTCTCAGCAGAGCTGATGAGAAGATTCTGCAGTCCCAAAATAATAAGAGGACATTCCCAAGCCTCAATATTTCTTTTCATGCCTGATGTACACATGCAACCCGAAACATCTGAAGAGATTACCATCATGAATGGAAATTACATGTTGGTCACATGTTAATTACTATATGGAACAAACTTTTGTAATGTGAGTTTCTGTGTTGCGAAAAGGGAATACTGGTGATCATCCCAAGTGTTGGTCTAAAGAATAGAACAAGGAATGTAATGCATGCTGTATGTTAAACATGTTTTGACAATAACAACTTCTTAATAAGACTAGGGTCAGGTGTGTATGTGACCAAATTAAGCAAACCCTTTCTTTTTTTTGCCTGATAGATTAGCGTGTTATAATGTACAAAATGTCTACTATAGGTGGCAAGTTCATTGAAACTGTTCTTGAACTTGTAGAGCAGGATTTGATCTTTCTTCACAAGTAGTGGAACGAGATTAGAATAGAGATTTGGGGGGCAGCAGCATTTTAGGGATGCTCTTGTGATGCCAAAACCCAATGAAATGTTACCAACTTGGACATAAATTGTCCTGACAGTCACAGCTTTGTACAATTAACCTTTATTGGCTTGCCATAATCATGCTTGTCAGTTTAATGCCAATCAAATGCCAAGGACCAACATCCCTGACCTGTCATCTTGCTGTGAAATCTGATGTACTGGAAGACACCCAACTTTCCCTCTTGGTGACATACAAAAGCCAAATCTGTGCAAACCTTTTCTTGCAGCTCTGCTTCAAGCAGTGACTAGGCATGGCTCAAAGAGGGGACCTACCAGTAGATGTTTTCATGTGGAACCCCATGAGAGGCAGAATAGGAGCCCAAAGGGAAGCAAGGATGCAACCCAGTGTGACAGGAGTAGGAAACCTCTACAATGTGGGCCAAATGCACTCTCCAGTTCCTCATACCATTTTCTTAAACAGACTTATTCCACACACTTCTGAGGTACTTTTGTCTGTTTTCCATGAACTGCGATGGTGCTTCTTGCTTAACTGGGTTGAGAGAGATGGGTGGGAGCATAGAAAACTATGGCTTCTGCACAGCCATATGGAGCCCACGGTACGAAGATAAGAGTCACACTTGCTGTTCCACTTCTCTATGCCTCTGACCCTGCTCTACACTAGCATGCAACTCCTGGAAGGTTCCTGTTATGTAGTGAAGTTTCACCTTGGGCCAGCAGGGGGATACTGTATATAGTTTTCACTCAGGTCTGTAGATAGTTTTCACTCAGGTCCACGTCAGTTATTTTAGGCGGGAAACGCTGGGCTGTTGTTGCTACAATGTTGACAGCCGGCTGCCTATAAAAGCAGGCCGGCTGAGCTGTTTGCAGTCAGTTCTATTCCAGCTTACAAAATAAAGAGCTACTTGGAGAAATCGCTGTGTCGTCTGCTATGTCAACCCACAACTTAACAGTTCCCTACAAGAGAATGCAGATCTTGTGCTGGAGAACACCTTCTACAACTGTTTGTGATGTTTCCCCACCCATTGTATAGAGGGCTATTTTTCAAACAACAACACTCATTTAAGTCACCGCTAAGGTCCACGTACCATTATGAGGTCTGAATAGATAACTATTATGTCTCCCCAGCTGTTGCCATTGGCTGCAAACTGCTTGTGATGTCACAAGGAGAGGAAGGCAAAGGGGGGGGCTGGGATCTATAGTTTGTTAAGAGTCCTTAGAGTTGTTAGGAGACTCTTATTCCCCTCACAGATTGATTGTCAAACCACTCTAAGAATTGTAGCTCTGTGCAGGGAATAAGGGTCCCCTAACAACTCTCAACACCATTAAAGTTTCTAAGATTCTTTGTGAGAAACCATGACTGTTAAAATGGTATAACGGTGCTTAAAAATGTATGATGTGGATGTGGTGTCTGAATTTTTGGAGAGATTCTAGCTGGGCTTGAAATGGCTTTTCTCCACTTGAGGGCACCATTGATCTAGCTAAATATGTTAAAGTGAGGCATGTCCCTGCTTCTACTTTATGCAACTGAGCTTTAAGTGCTTTAACCCATAAATTTCCACTGACCTCAGTAGTTTGTAAAGAGTGATCACCCATTCAAGAATAAATAATACAATAAAGACCCACTAACAGCAGCAGGATTACATTCTTAAGTAAAATGCGCTTAAGATTTCAACATGCATTCTTGTGTCTGCACAAATACCAAGCCTACTATGACCTGAGCAATAAACAAATAACAATAATTTTCAATTGCAGGTAACAAGAAGTATCTCATGTGAAATTGTGTATCTTCTTAGAAAACAAAGGAGCACATTCCGCTTTAGAAGTTATACAGGTACAATATGTACTGCAAATTCTTCCATAATGCTATATGCACCCTGTGCCATCTATCGTATGTGAACAGCAGGAAGTCAAGGAACAACACTGGATGAAGTTGTAGATGCATAGGGTGGGTGGGGAGGTAAACAGGATGTACATCAGATTTACCCTTCAAAATTTCAGTCTGCAAATGCACCCTAAGACTTGATGGTGCAACAGGCTTTTGTTTTTGCAGCTGCAAATTAAAATGGCTTGTCTGGAATTTGTCATTAGCCTTCGTTTCCGCAGGTATTTCCACAAAGGTCTTTGAACAGAGGCATGATTTAGCAGCCTTTTGTAAGTATTGGACAACCACTTCCTTGATCTCTCTTCACAGCTGCATCTGCATGGAAGACACATAGCTAAATCCAATTCACGGACACAACAGGCAACTGAGTGTTCGTTTGATGTCATATACAAGGGAATTTTACATAAATCTAATCTGTTTTGCCTTGTTGCTTTAATGCAGTGGTTTTGTTTTCCCACTTCATGTTTAAAATGCATGACAGGTTTGAATGTCCATTTGTTAAGAACACAAAGGTAAAGGGACCCCTGACCATTGGGTCCAGTCGTGACCGACTCTGGGGTTGCGGCGCTCATCTCACTTTATTGGCCAAACGTAGAACATAGGGATCTACATTATAGCGAGTCAGAACATCATTCCATTTAGCTTAGTAGTGTCTACACCAGCCATGCCCAAAGTCCATCTTGGGGGCCTAATCCGGCCTGCCGGTCATTTTAATCTGGCCCCTGTGACAGTTTATTTCCCGGGGTAAAATTCTAAAAAAAACCCCAAAGGTTGGCCTTTGGTCGGCCCTCACGGCCCTTCACTTCATCACATCTGGCCCTCCTTGAAAAAAAGTTTGAAACCACTGGTCTACACAATAACTGGCTGTGGCTTTCCAGGGTTTTAGGCAGAGAGTCTTTTACTGATCCTACCAGGAGATGCTGGAGTTTGAGCATGGGAGGTTCTGCATGCAAAGCTGATGTCCTGTCACTAGGGATGGCGAGGAAATTCAGTGTTGCCTGCATTTTGGTGAGAAACTACCCAATTTTCACTTATTGAACTAAGCGAACTGAAACAGCGATCTTTTGAAATTTTACACTTCTCTGAATTTCGCAACGCAGGATGTATAAAAGTGCATTATAATAGGGAAATGTAAAAATGCATATATTGACGGAAATAACATACAAGAATGCATTATATTTGAGAAAATTCCTTGCAAAAATATGTTTATTAGGACATATGAGGACATTAGCGCAAAATGCTGATGAATTTTCAGGAGGATTTCTAAAAAATAAATAAATCACAAATTGCTACAGAAATATGGAGAATTAAATTTAATATTTGAAAAATGAGAAACTAAGGGAGACTGAAATTGACAGACAGATTGCCCATTCTTATCTATTGCCCTTTTTACTGGACCCGATAGTCTGGCACATCTACATTATATTTGAAACATACATTAACAAACAATTCCTTGTTTATTCCATAAAATTTATGGTATATACCACTTGATTGTTTTAAAAAAATAAGAAGCTCAAAGCCGTTGTTCTTCCTCTCTCTTAAATCTTGCAGAACAAAGCCACTTAAATAACCATGAAACCAGATATTTATGAACAAGAAAATCATATCAAAGCTGATAATGGGGGGGGGGGGGAGTCCAACCTTTTTTGTGCCGAAAGCGAAGTCCATAAGTAGAAGGCAGTGTCACTCTGTTCCACATGCAGCTCCCTCCCCCCCCCCCCGATGTGCAGCCATGGACTTCTGTCAGGTCTATAAGATGGGCATCAGACATCAGTTGAGCACCACAGAACCTGACATCGTGCCTAAATCAGGTCCAGGGATCTTCCTTCTTGTCCTGGTGTGCCTGAAACCACGGATAGCCACGCTGCATTTCCTGTCAACTTCGTAGGGGCCAAAGCTATAATTCACCACCTTCATGACCTTTAATGCTTCCAGCCATTCTTTTCTCTCTGATAACTTTTTGTAGCTACCGTATTTTTCGCTCCATAAGACGCACTTTTTTCCTCCTAAAAAGTAAGGGCAAATGTGTGTGCGTCTTATGAAACAAATGCAGGGGGAAGGCAGGCATGAAAAGTCCCCAAGAGCTCCACGCGGCTCTTGCGGGCTTTTCAACGAGGAGGGAGAAGGGACTGACGTGGCCAGTCAGTCCCTTCTCCCTCCTCGTTGAAAAGCCCACAGGAGCCGCACGCTCCTTAAAGGGTGCTCGGCTCCTGTGGGCTTTTGCGGGAGGTGGGGGAATTGCCATAGCCGCGCACAGCTGGGAGAAGCTGCGCAAGGCTAAAGAAGCCAAGACAGTGAGCGGGATGGATCACACGTGCTGTTTTGGCTTCTGCCATAGCCGAGTGCAACCTCTCCAGCCAGGAGAGGCTGCACAAGGTTAAAGAAGCCAAAACAGCGAGCGGGATGGATCCCGCTCGCTGTCTTGGCTTCTTTGCTCTTTGGGGCTGGGGGGGGGGGGGACCCGGGCTTCCCCTGGCAGCCCCGAAAAGCTGTGGGAGAAGCGGACAGATTTTTTTTTTCTTGATTTCCCCCTCTAAAAACTAGGTGCGGCCTTATGGTCCGGTGAGCCTTATGGAGTGAAAAATACGGTAATTCATGCAGCTTAGCAGACTTTGCCTTTCCTTCTCTCCAAAAGACTTTATTCTGCAAAGTTGACTTTAGTTGCCAGAAGCCTCTCACCGCTTTGTCAGTATGGCCTGGATTGTGAGGAAGTGATCTTTTTATTTCGAGTTTGCAGAGATGAGCCCATTTCTGCTTTTTTACTTCCTCTAGGTGCTTATGTCTTAATCCAAGACATTACTTGAATGGCGAATTCTCTTTCACATATATTTTTTCTCTCTCTCAAGTCATTCTCCTCTCTGCAGGTGATCCCCCTCAACAGAGGAGCCAAAGCTATGAAGGAGCTTGCCTGTACAGTGCTGAGATGGGTGTTCTCTACCAGTAAGATTATTTTAAACTGTATTTAACAACTGAGCTTCACCATGGAGAGATTTGGCTAGGCTGGGATAGACTGATCTAAAGATTTGCAGTAAATATTTGGGTTAGGACCTCTTAGGCAATGGAAATTCTGTGGAGAAATCTAGGGAGTATTTGGAGCCACTCAATCAGTCCATGTAACTATTTAAAACCTAAAAACTTTGCCTTTAAAAATCTGTCTAGAAAACTTATGGTGGTAGCATTGCTTTAGGATCCAAGTTATTTCTGTTCAAGATTGAAGATTCAATTACACAAACATCCTAAGACTATAATCCTTTGCACGTGTAAAAAGGTAAAGGTAAAGGGACCCCTGACCATTAGGTCCAGTCGTGACCGACTCTGGGGTTGCGACGCTCATCTGGCTTTATTGGCTGAGGGAGCCGGCGTACAGCTTCCGGGTCATGTGGCCAGCATGACTAAGCCGCTTCTGGCGAATCAGAGCAGCGTGTATTTGAGAGTAAACCCTACTGAACACTGTTGGGTGTCTTTCTGAGTAGACATGTCTTGGATTGCACTGAGCAATACCCGAGGAGAAGTAGAAACATCTCATATTTCACAATTCGAACAAGTTACTCCATTCTTCATTAGACTTGCTCCCTGATGGGTCGGAAGTCCTATACAAAGCTTCCTATCTTTGGGGCAATGTCCAAATGTGGTGGCGGTAGCACCCACTTTTATGGATATTCTAAGCTCCTTGACACTATTTCTGTTGCCCATTCTCTCCAACTGCTTCTTTGGACATTGAGCCTACTTACCCCAAATCAAGGATGAGAAATCTGTGGCCCTCCAGATGTTTTAGACTACAAGTCCCATTATTCCTGACCATTGACCATGATGTCTGAGACTGATGGGGGTTGGAGTCCAAGAACATCTAAAGGGCCACTCTGTTCCCATCCTTAAACAAATAGACCATTAACTCCAAACTTGCAATTTGATAGCAAGCTATATCTTCCTGATTTTACTCAACTACCACCTCTTGGCCGACATCTGGGGGCATTCTTGCCTATCATGCCAGAATCTTTACACTGGCCTCAATTGCATAACCAGCTCTGCATGCCCAGTGGTGCTTTTAAACTTGTATTTTTCCTTCAGACATCAGCACACTTGATGCTGCATGGAAAGCTGGTTATGAAATTTGGGGAAGTTTCAAATCTGTTTTTTGTTGTTGATGTATGGGAAGCTACTGCTGAATTTTTTAAAAAATGCTTTTCAGACATGATAAGGTTTTTTTAAAAAAAAAACATAGTGCTGAAACAAAAGTGCTGTGGTTTTTTTTTAAGGAAGCACGGACGCTACTGGTACCAGATTTATTTTTAAAAAGGAAAAGAAATTGGAGAAAGAAAAATGAAAGTATGCATTCCTTTCTACAGCTGACACCCAACAAGATGAAGGCATGCTGGCCTTCATCTTGGTCCTTCCCTAGCCAGGAAAGGGGTTTTAATATGAGGGGTTTGATTTGTTTTTCTGTAGTTGAGTTTGTGGTATCACATCCCATGCTGGTTGCTAAAGCTGCCCCGAATTACTTCCAGTATTGCAAGACAAAATGTGCTGGGCAGTTTCACAAAAGAGTAGAACCCTCCTACATCACACAGGGAAGTGTTCTCTTGCCCCACAACTTTTACAGCACAGCATGCTCCCTTTTCCCCAACAGCTGATCTAAGAAGGCCTTGTAATTTGCATTCTCCGTGCTTCATTTCAGCTCAAGTAAATCTCCCTGCTTATGCGCTTCCTGTGAAGAAATCAGCTGTAGGCTGAAACGTAAGGCATTGAACAGGAGGGATTCTGGCATATGACGCTCCTCACATTTGTCAAGTGTGCTTGGGTTGTCTCTCCCCTCCTCTCTATTCTGTTTAATCTGGAAGAACCATCATATTGTGCTTTTCTGCTATTTGAA
The DNA here is from genome assembly GCF_951804945.1 of Podarcis cretensis. Lineage (NCBI taxonomy): Eukaryota > Metazoa > Chordata > Lepidosauria > Squamata > Lacertidae > Podarcis > Podarcis cretensis. The sequence continues at coordinate 21,238,568 of NC_137175.1, forward strand.
AGCAGACAGAACTATTAGGACAGATAAGAATGTAAGAAGACCCTGGCTGGATCAGACTAAAGGCCCATCATAGTCCAACATCTCATTCTCACAATCAACAGCAGTCTCCCCACTTGTAATGCCAGCAACTGGTTTTCAGAGGCTTCTTCTTCTTCTTCTTCAATCACTCATAGCCAAGTAAGATTGTCTTCCATGAACACGGTTTTAACAGTGAGTCCGTAAGTGACTGTGGAGGCCAATTTTGGATCCACACATCCTTCCACAGTGGGGACATAGGCTTCCGGGTGGGAGCTGATCACGGTGAGGGTTTGCCAAGCGTTCCTTCCTCTTAGCACGTTTCTCCCTTTCATCCTGAGTTCAAGCGTCTTCAAAACCCATGACACCTTTGGTAAAGGCTGTTCTCCAAATGGAGCACTCGCAGGCCAGTGTTTCCCAGTTGCTGGTGTTTACATTACATTTTTAAATATTTGCCTTGGGAGAGTCTTTAAACCTCTTTTGTTGACCACCAGCATTATGCTTTCCATTTTAAAGTTCAGAATAGAGTAGTTGCTTTGGAAGACGATCATCAGGCATCTGCACAACATGACCAGTCCAATGAAGTTGATGTTGAAGAATCATTGCTTCGACACTGGTGATCTTTGCTTCTTCCAGTACACTGGCATTAGTTCACCTGCCTTCCCAAGTGATGTGTAATATTTTTCAGAGACACCGTTGATGGAATCTTTTGAGGAGTTGGAGATGGCGTTTATAAGTGGTCCATGTTTCACAAGCATATAGTAAGGTTGGTAGTACAGTAGCTTTGTGAACAAGCATTTTGGTTTCCCTGTGAATGTCCTGGTCCTCAAACACTCTGCACTTCATTTGGGAGAAAGCTGCACTTGTGGAGCTCAGGCGATGCTGGATTTCGGAATCAATGTCGGCCCTTGTGGAAAGATAACTGCCCAGGTTGGAGAGGCGATCAACACTTTCCAACGTTACACCATTGAGTTTGATTTGTGGCACTGCATAGGGGTTGTTTTGTGCTTGTTGGTGCAGCACTTTGTTTTTTTGGATGTTGAGTGATAGGCCAAGCTTTTTGCAAGCTTCTGCAAAGATATTTAGGAGATCATCCTCTGAGTGTGCACACACTACGTTGTCATCAGCATATTGAAGCTCTATGATGGAAGTTACAGTAACCTTATTCTTTACTTTCAGACTACTCAGATTGAAGAGCTTTATTCAGAGGCATAATGGATCCAACAGTGACTAGTAGCCATGTTTAGCCTTATCCTCCATTCTCTCTCTCTCTCTCTCTCTCTCTCTCTCTCTGTGTGTGTGTGTGTGTGTATAAACAAACAAACAAGCAAGCAAGCAATGTGGTGGCCACCACTGCCTGTTGTGGAAGCAAATTCCATAGTTTACTATGTTCTATGTGATGAAGTACTTGCCTGTCCTAAATTTTCCAGCTTTATTGGATGTCCCTGTTGGTGGCCACATAAACTGTAGGGTGTCAACAGCCTCACATTCTTATGTATATAGGAAGATATGTGTAAATTAGTATTGGGAGAGTATTTGTATTGTTGATGTGAGTTGGCAGTGTTTATTCCTTCTTCATTTCTGTTACATTTGCAACAAAATACATATTTTTAAAAAGTAATTTTTCTTCATGAGCTCATATAGAGAAGCCAGGTGAAAGCACAGTGTGGATCACCTACCTTCAATCGTTTAATATCTTTGCTCTTAGATAAGAAAACAGGAAACACCTTTAATCTGAAGTGTTCGGGAAGTCAATATGATGTCAGGGCTGCCCAACGAGAGAAGTGCATCCCTATTATTATTCCCCATGTGTGGCATACTTAGCAAAAGCTCTTTTTTATCATCCTATCAAAAAGGAAATGTATTCTATTTTAGCCATAGGCAACCACCTGGTGCAAAATCTTCTTTTTGTAGCTATTGTTTTCCAAAGGAAAACTAATTAAGTAAACGACAGCAACCATTAATAAAAAAAAAAAAAAAGATGCAGAGGAAGCATCCTGTCATCAAAAACTCCCCCTCCATGCAACAGCTTTTACAGGAAGGATGGAGAAACCCTTTCTTCTGCATGAGTGCTTGGAAGGGGAAACGTCAGTGTCACGTGATCAGAGGTAATTGTATTAAGACACTGGCCTTCAGCTAGTTGTTGGGATCCTAGAAAGAGGAACAGAAGAAGGTGTCCATCTAGCTTAGTATCATCCACACTTACTGGTTTGAGGTTTCTAATGGGACCTCTACCAGCTCTACCCTGAGACATTGGCCTTGAACCAAGGACCTCCTGCATGAAAAACATATGCTCTGCCACTGATCTGGGTTGGCATATGTGAGTGGTGCCACCAGCATTTGAGAAATAATATTGTAAAAGAGAGAAAGAAAGAAAGAAAGAAAGAAAGAAAGAAAGAAAGAGCAATAAAATGCAGAGGAGGACAGAACTCATTCCCAGTGCAAGTAGATAAATAGGTACCACTGTGGCGGGAAGGTAAACGTCATTTCTGTGCGCTCTGGTTTCCGTCACAGTGTTCAGTTGTGCCAGAAGTGGTTTTTGCCATGCTGGCCACATGACCCAGAGAGCTGTCTGCAGACAAACACCAGCTCCCTCAGCCTGAAAAGCGAGATGAGCGCCACAACCCCATAGTCACCTTTGACTGGACTTAACCATCCAGGGGTTCTTTACCTTACTTTACTTAGTAATAGTTGTAAAGAACAGGGGAAATATTGGTGGTAAGATCGATTTGACAATAAAGCCAACCACTTAGAGGCAGAGGCTTGAGGAAGGACTTTGCTTTTTATTAGAACACCAAGATCCACCAACCAGAGCCTAGTGTGAAAGGGAAACAATTTGAATCGAAGAATTCTGAGCCAAGGAACTTGTTTTGAGCACCAGGAGTGAACTGAATCCACCATCCTTCCACAAATAATGAAACCAAGGTGACCTAAAAGTCCCCGTCCAAGTCTTATGAGTTGGAGGCACAATCTTCCACTCCGGCCTGACAGACTGCACCTGCCTAAATTCCCAGTATGGAAGATGGCAACCCTGTCTCCAATGTAATATAAAGTGTGCTGCAAATAAATAAATATTTGCACAGATACTTTTTTTAAATGGAAAAGCTGTGTTGCCTGTGTTCACTAAGCATGGGGGTTTTTTTTGTCATTTTCGGTGTGTAGGTGTGTGTGGGTAGTCACCCTAAAATGCTGAGTTGTAGCTTGAAATGGGTCTGATGGAACTTCCAAGTTGGCAGTTAAATAAGTGTACTAATAGTATGTTGTTCTGGAAGAATGTTTCTAAAGGTAGCCTTATGGGTAAAAGGTAAAGGGACCCCTGACCATTAGATCCAGTCGCGGACGATTCTGGGGTTGCGGAGCTCATCTTGCTTTACTGGCCGAGGGAGCTGTTGTACGGCTTCCGGGTCATGTGGCCAGCATGACTAAGCCGCTTCTGGCGAACCAGAGCAGCGCATGGAAACGCCGTTTACCTTCCTGACAGAGCAGTACCTATATATCTACTTGCACTGCATGCTTTCAAACTACTAGGTTGGCTGGAGCTGGGACCAAGCAACAGGAGCTCACCCTGTCGCAGGGATTCGAAACGCCGACCTTCTGATCAGCAAGCCCTAGGCTCTGTGGTTTAACCCACAGCGCCACCTGTGTCCCTTATGGGAGAGAGGCACAAAATGTAGAACATAGGAGAGCAAGGAAAACAAGTAGCTCCAGATGAGAGAGACCAACAAGAGGGGCATCAACTCACTTTGCATTCCTTCCTGCTTCTGAAGAGGCTGATAATGAGATTTTCTGGCAAATACTTGATAGACCCTCATGCCTTTGATTATCAACCACCCACTTGTCTTAACATGTGCATTTTAGAAAAGATTGGTTTTGTTTCATCTTTTCTTTTCTCCTCTCATACACAGATTTTACATGTCAGAATATTTATATACAGCATTTAGTGATGGGGAGGGGGAAAATGGTGATAACCATTTCCCCCCCTTAATTTTTTAAATTAAATTTTCATAATTCAAAATGGTGATAATGATGTCGGTGATGTTTGCTTAATTAATCCAGCCCCATCCAGAGAGCCAGAATTGCAGGAAGGTGTAAATTCCTAACGGATGTGAATTCTCTTTTCATTTGCAGACTTCTGGACTAGTGCAGCCATTAATATTCATGTGTCCCAGAACTTGTTTCTTATGTTATGCTTCTATCTCCACAGAAAAAGCACTTATGTGTAAGTGTGACAATTGAATGTGGACAGTCTCAACTTGAAAAGCTATGGCCAGTTACTTTCTCCGTGCTGGGGAAGGGTCGGTTATGAAGGGACTTTAAACGTACAAAGGTGATGGAGATTTTCTGGATGAGAAGATGAAATGCAGTTCTGTAAGTTAGGCGAGCGGCAAAGTCAGAACCAAGCAAAGCTAGACAACTGTCAGCATATGGAAGGGAGTCTTTAGGTAAAGACCCCCCCCCCCCCACAAAACAATCATGAGGTTGAGAGGGAGGGGAAAGTTTCATTGGAAACAATGATGTCCCTTGCCGTGCCCATTTAGATCCTTCAAACACATCTTACCAGAGGTATAATGGCTTATAAACCACTTGTAAACACCATTTCCAACTCCTCGAAAGATTCCATCAACTGTGTCTCTGAAAAATTTTATACATCACTTGGGAAGACAGGCAAACTAATGTCAGTATACTGGAAGAAGCAAAGATCACCAGTATCGAAGCAATGATTCTTCAACATCAACTTTGTTGGACTGGTCATGTTGTGCGGATGCCTGATGATCGTCTTCCAAAGCAACTACTCTATTCCAAACTTTAAACCGGAAACCGTAATGCTGGTGGTCAACAAAAGAGGTTTAAAGACTGTCTCAAGGCAAATCTAAAAAAATGTAGTATAAACACTGAAAACCTGGAAACACTGGCCTACGAGAGCTCCAGTTGGAGAACAGCCTTTACCAAAGGTGTCATGGGCTTTGAAGACACTCGAACTCAGGACGAAAGGGAGAAACGTGCTAAGAGGAAGGCACGCTTGGCAAATCCACACCGTGATCAACTCCCGTCTGGAAACCAATGTCTGTGGAAGGACGTGTGGATCCAGAATGGCCTCCACAGTCACTTACGGACTCATTGTTAAAACCGTGTTTATGGAAGACAATCTTACTTGGTTACGAGTGATCGCCAAAGAAAGACAATGGCTGTACCATATGTTTGAAATCTGAAGCACATTTTTCTCTCTCTCTCCCCCCCCCCCAAGATTCTTGAAAACTGTAGTTTGCTAAGGGTGCTTGGTAATGCAGCTCTGCAACTACATTTCCCAGGATTCTTGGGAGGGGAAATTGAGCTTTAACTGTATGGTGCTTATGTAGCCAATGTGTGCGGCCATAGGGAAGCGGCTGCCATACCACTGCCAGGAAGTGTGAATCATCTTTGAAATCTAAAGAGTCCCAGGAAGTTGATTTAATGTTTCTGTGCACTAACACAGGCTGGCTGAAAGACAGGCACAGCCTCAGGATGCTGTTGCACATGAGGGCAAGGAAGGAAGGAAAGTGGTTGGTTCAAGAGTCTCCTTGACTTTCTGCGGTGGCTCAACTGCAAGGGGTTTAATTCAGTGATGTAATGGAGGCGGAGTGAAGTGGAGCACAGTGCTGGGACTTTTTTCAGAGCATGAATGATGACATCATCTGCCAGAGAGCCAAGGCAATTTGTGGATACTCCTTGCTGGGGCAAGTGAACAAGGTGATAACGAGGCTTTCAGGTTTGTGACATATTAGAGAAGAATTCAGAGAATGAGAAAACAATAAACCAGGGTCTGCATACGTCTTTCCTTTGATGGGGTTCCTACTTCATGCTAGCAGTTTAAATGGCACTTCTTTGCAATATTGTTTGCATTATTATCTATTATTTATTTATTTATTTATTCATTCATTCATTCATTTATTCATTCATTCATTTATATGCTGCCTCTTCCTCAGAGGCAGCATATAAGAACTTAATTCGTTCCAGAGGTCCGTTCTTGACCTGAAACTGTTCTTAACCTGAAGCACCACTTTAGCTAATGGGGCCTCCTGCTGCCGCTGCGCCGCCAGAGCATGATTTCTGTTCTCATCCTGAAGCAAAGTTCTTAACCCGAAGCACTATTTCTGGGTTAGCGGAGTCTGTAACCTGAAGCATATGTAACCTGAGGCGTATGTAACCCGAGGTACCACTGTATCTGGAAGCAAAATGAGCTCTGCCCGTGCAGCAGGACTTTTCCTCCCTCTCCCCGCTCCTCCCTCCATCCCTCCGGAACAGATTTAGGGAATAACTGGGGGAAGGAGGGAGGAAAGTCTCATTGTACAAGCGGATCTTGGTTGAATTCCAGCCCCTAAACTTGATCACTTATCACTTGCACCACTTGGTCCATTTCTAGCCTCATTGGTAGCAGCTCGAGACACTTGGTTCACATTGGCTTTGGGATAATTTTTTAAAATTAGGGTTTACACCTGAATAAGGAGCTGCAAAATGTTGGCACACGTGTTACGCTTGCTGTGGAAAGGCTGCTGTAAATAGCATTTTTCTGGGAGTGCTGAAGTCCGTGGCTATAATATATATGACACTATTCGCCACATGTGAAGTCCCTGCATGCCGGTGGACACCAGAAATGCCTGAAGAATGTGGAGGCTGACTGTTCAGGGTAGCCAATGTGTGGCGCCCTCCAGATTTGTTGAACTCTAACCCCCGTGGGATGTGGGTGGCGCTGTGGGTTAAACCACAGAGCCTAGGACTTGCCGATCAGAAGGTTGGCGGTTCGAATCCCTGCAATGGGGTGAGCTCCCGTTGCTCGGTCCCTGCTCCTGCCAACCTAGCAGTTCAGAAGCACTGCAAAGTGCAAGTAGATAAATAGGGTTAGCGCCATCAGCTAATGGCGGATTCCCTCTGATTCGGAGGGATCAGCTCCGTGAAAATCGTGTCTGCACCGCTACGGCGAAGCGGGGACCCTACAGGAATCACAGGCGGGTGAAGCCTGTGAACGTGGGACTCGGCGGGCACCCTTTGCGCCCCCCCCAAATCGCAAGGAAACCCGTTTACGGGCTTCGGAGCGGAACGGGGTGAGTGATGCAGTGCTGTGAGTCAACTGCTCTTTTCACGGAGCGAAGCTGCATAGCCGTTGCTGGAGAGCGCAGACTTTTTCTTGTGGACGATTGGATTTTAAACAACAACCCGTGAGTAGAACGGAAATTGGGCTTTTAAAATATTTTTAAATTGGCACCGATCGGGGAAGGTCTAAACAGGAAGTCCACCTCCCCTTTCTGTAAATAAACTGAAGCAAAGAATATGTTAACTAAGGTCGTGGAGAGTCTTACCTAAAGGATTAAAACTCCACTGATTGAAACTACTATCAATACTCTTTTCGGAAGCGGGGAAACCTGCAGGAGAAGGTTAAAATTTAGGAACTGAAGCGCCACTTCCCTAAACCCGGGAGCGGTCTGCGAGAGCCCGTTGACGGTGAATTGATAAATTTGACAGCTACCTGTCAAGATATAAAAGAAGGACTTTGTTGCTATTGTCCGTTTCTGTGTACAAAAAGAAGGAAGGTAATTTGAAGTGCTACAATTTTACGTCTGGGACTTTTGGGACCGTGCTGGAAGGAGCGAATGGAAACTGTGTCCCTCTAGAGGGAGCTTTTGGATATTGTTGCAAGAATGCAGCTGGGCTAAAGATAAAGGCTCTGAGAAATCAGCTTTGACCTTGGATATTTTTAACGATGGCGGTTGAGAAGGAAGTTGCATCTGAATTGAACAGGACATTTCATCTGCAAGAACAGATAAATGTTATGGCTACTAATGTTGAAACTCTGGGACCAAAAGTGGGCATCGGCAAAGAGGTTGACAGGAACCCGGCACAGGAGTCTATCTTAATTGAACAAATTGGAGAACCAGAGAAGGAGAAAGTTGCTGCTGTGAAAGTGATGCAAGGGGGAGCTGTAACCCTACAGAGGCAAATGTTGGATTATAACTTGAGGCCCTATATGATTGTTACTAGGAGAAGCCAGTCTTTGGAGGTGAGAGCCTGGCTTGGGGTGGAAAATGAGGGATGGAGAGATCACCCTATGTGGGCATCGGGTAACTTTTGGGATGTGAATCTGAGCCAGGTGGAGATTGGAGTCTTTGGGGCCTTTGGATTTGGAAGGAGTGTGAAACAAGATTTGGAATATTCTATGGGCCCTACCTTCAACTATGGAAGCCTGGCAGATTTGCTAAGAAGGAATATGACTACTGTTGGGTTGGAGCTCCCCCGAGATTTGTTTTTTAACACCAAAGACTATCAAAAAGATCGGCAGAGGGGACATGAAAGAGAGCTAAGAGCCTCGGACTTAAGATCTCCGGGTTGATGGACTTTTATTGATGGAACTGTTGGTAGGGGCCGAGACCGGGGAGGGGAGTTGGTGAAAGAAAAATTGGGAATCTCAAGTGTATATCTTTTTTCTTTTCTTTTAATGAGAGATGGGAAAATTGTGGAATGGAATTTCTATTATCTCAGGGGAAACGTCTTAAGAGAATAAGTTCAGATATATAAGTTTTAAATGAGAAATAAGATTAAATAAAGTAAAAGTGGATGGTTAATTGGTAAAAAAGAGAATGGAAAATTACAGTATATTAAGATAAGTTATAAGGATAAAAACAAGGATGAAGGATTTGCTGAAATATCTATTTGAAGTAGAATACAAAGAGGGGAGGTGTGAGGAGGTCAAGGAAATAAGTTAAGAAAGGGAATTATATTAAGGTTGGTTTTTTTGATTGTATTTTTTTTCTTTTTTTCTTTTTGGCTGTTTTTTTGCTTTTTTATCTCTTTATTTTACTTTTCTTTTGGATATGTTGTGTTTCTGTATTCTGTGTTCCTTTTTGTAATTTTTTTTTTGAAAATCTGAATAAATATTATTTGGGGGGAAAAAAGATAAATAGGTACCGCTCCGGCGGGAAGGTAAACGGCGTTTCTGTGCGCTGCTCTGGTTCGCCAGAAGTGGCTTAGTCATGCTGGCCACATGACCCGGAAGCTGTACGCCGGCTCCCTTGGCCAATAAAGCGAGATGAGCGCCACAACCCCAGAGTCGGCCACCACTGGACCTAATGGTCAGGGGTCCCTTTACCTTTACCTTTAAGGTGCTACTGGACAATTTTTATTTATTTCGACTGCGTCAGACCAACACAGCTACCAACGCAGTCGGTCACGACTGTCAGTATATGGAAACATCATCGCTGCAGACAGCCAGTTTGTTGACATCACATGATGCGCCTATCTGTGGGAAAGAAGAATTTCCCAGGACGTTCACAGGCTGGATAAGTCTCTGTGAAGAGTGTAATTTAAAACCTTCTGTGTGCGCATGTTCAGGAAGTTTGTCAGACTTGCTGGAAGAACTGAACTGAAAGGACGTGTTTTTCTTTAGTGCTGTAATGTCAGAAATAAACATCATGTAAATAGATTTCTAACTTATTTTCTTTCCCCTGCGGAAGCAGGAGGGAGGGGTTGTGCATTTTGCCCATGCTTGGGAAAATGTCGCCTATCAAAATCTCCCTGGTCTGTCCGATATATCAGCGAGAGGAGGTTACCGGTAAGCTAGCTCCGAGGACAGTGAGAGGGGCCAGCCTCTATGGAGGGGGCTTGCAAACCAACAACGACTGGACCTAATGGTCAGGGGTCCCTTTACCTTACCTTTAACCACCATCAGCCCTAGGCAGCATAGCACCATGCTGGCTGGGAATGATGGGAGGGCACCCCATTGGTTATTCCTGCACTACATAATGGTGTTTTTCCATGACCACATAGCTTTTAGCAGTACCAGGATGCAAGAGAAAGAGTTCTGCTTTGCTTATTTGCTTAAGAAACCTGAATGAACTTGAAGAGATTTACAGAAGATCTCTTCTGTGCTGTTGGGATCAAAACCCTACTCTCGGGAGGGTGGATCTGCTTATCTGATGTATCTGCTTATCAGTAGTACAGAGCAGTATCTACAGCTGAGTTTGAATGCAGCTATTACACCTTGGGCTGATTTCTGTAGTAGGGCAAGGGTTGCACAAACCTCTTATGCAAGTGTCACTATCACACATGTGAGCAGCGGTTGTGCAATCCGACAAAAATAAACATCCTGAAAATGGCGCCAACTCATCTTCAGCTTGTTATATGATCATGTTCACCTAACACCACATTCAGCTATTGGAGTGAGATTATGCCTGATCAAGATGGGACAGATTTAAGATCAGTGACAACAGAAAGAGACAAACAGTTTTGACACAACAGAGTGGGTTTGGTGTCAGATTATTTGGGTAACTCCACAAGAGTCCTACTGCTTCCTGATTAGTGTGAATGAGGTGATAGCTCACACTGATTTCAGCCCATAAGAGGAAATGCTTGCATCCTGAATGCCACCAGTGAAAACATCCTGCTATATTTTCACCTTCAGAAAACCATACAAAAATATTATATTTTTGGTTTGAATATCTCTTGAATTTGCCAGAAAGCAGGAGCAGAAACCTTCGCCCTAAGAAAACCTTATGAAAACGAATGCTTTCATTTATAAAAAGAAGACCTATTGTATTTATTTTATACTCATTTCATTAAGAAATTTTAAAACAGTAAAATCAAGAAAGAGTTGTCACAACCATAATTTGAAACATAGAAAAGTTAAAATAGATTTAAATTATTTCAACTTTTTAAGCAAATGATCAATCTGATTGTTGGGGAGTGAGTGGTTCACATTGCCATCAGGATTATTTTTGCTGCTGCTAAAATCAGTGTGGAGTTGGGTGGGGGAAGGCAGGAAAATTTGCTAGGTGGGGAATGAATTGGCCCCTCTGAGGACTAGGCACCCATGCATTATAGATATGCATTATGCAGGGGTGCCTAGTCCTCAGGGGGACTTGCAAAAAGCTTTAAGAATGACAGATCTGCTATGCTTTATTCCTTATACTGCTTAACAATATCTAATATCCTGTTTTGCTCGGTATGTGTTTATATGCTTCCTTCTGCAGCAGATTTTCCAAGCCTCCCGTACACGATTTAATTTATTATCTGTGACTTATCTAGTTAAGGCTTGTGTGACATTTAAGAGCACGACAGGTTTGATAAAGCTTTGTCGTGTTCTGAGTGATATCGTAAATTTAACAGCATTGCTTTCATTTTTCCGAAGGGCAATATCTGCAGAAGGAATGTTGGAAATCAGTTAATAAGGCAGAATGCCTTATTAGACTGCCTCTTGTGAGGTTGGCAAATGGTTCAAGTAAATGTTTTTCATAGGGAAAATGTGCCGAGTTCAAAGCAACAGATTTCAGGATTAAATCAAATACATTCACACAGCTAGATTAAAATGTATGGATTTACTTTCCAGTATCAAGGTCTCCCTTAAAAGGGTGTGGCTACAGAAGAGTACAATGAAGCTGTATGTGGAGGAGCCCAAGAAAAATAGTATGCTCCTTTCATGCATTGAAACTAGCTCGCCTTGGCTGGTGCAGCAGATAGGCAGTTTAAATGGCAAATGTCTGGTACACACAGTTCTGATATAATGGCTGTCCACAGCAAGCAACCTATAGCAACATCACACAGTATACTTGAACATAAATCTCTGGAAAAAGTTTTCACACTGGGTTGTATCTGGAGTTAGCCATACTTAGAGCAGAACATCTGAAATGAGTATCTTTTTGTCCAAAACTCATACCAAGTACAGTGGTACCTCGGGTTAAGAACTTAATTCGTTCTGGAGGTCCGTTCTTAACCTGAAACTGTTCTTAACCTGAGGTACCACTTTAGCTAATGGGGCCTCCCGCTGCCGCCACACGATTTCTGTTCTCACCCTTTAGCAAAGTTCTTAACCTGAGGTACTATTTATGGGTTAGCAGAGTCTGTAACCTGAAGCGTTTGTAACCTGATCCGTCTATAACCTGAGGTACCAATGTAACAGATTTATCCTCTAATTTTTCAGATGTGTTGAGTTACTGAATGGAATCTCCATGGCCTTGGAAGTATTTTTCTTCAGTGTGGTACATCTGAAATGGATGTAGTTTCCGTAAACCGTAAACTGATTGGTTTTCATCACTGAATGTAGATGGGCCACTGACACAACTCTTCTGTGGATTGGTTGGGATGACTGGCATGGCTTTTCTGTAGTATGGTTGGTCGAGCTGCTTTAAGTTCTACAACCACTTCATCTGCCGGTTTCTCATACTCCTCTACTAGTGTGCTAAAAAGTTCTCTTCACTAGCTTCCATTACTCCCAACAATAAGTTATCCAGACAAGGCTATGACGGTTGTTCAACCATGGCAGGAAAAGAAGGTGGTGTCCAACTTTCTGTTTCCCAATCGTTATTACTCAGATCCTTTTGGTTTCTATTCTGCCAGGTTACTTTTGGTTTCTGTTTTTGACCACTGCGTTTACCCCCCCAACCTCTCGGAAAACATGGCCGGTCCCAGCAGCACCCCCAACATCCTCACCTCATCACAGAGGGCACCCAAGCTCCATTGTGTATATATTGTCACTGTATTTCTACAGTTTCCAGATCTCGTAACATTTGCAGAAGTGGGATCATTAGGTCAGAGCAAGCAGCATTTGTCTGAGCTGCCTGCTGGCCCAGGAAGTCTCCCCTCCAGAAGACTCTGCAGAGCAGAGAGTCTCTTGCTGGCTAGCTGCATTTGTGTGTGCCTGTATACATTAAAATAAACAAATACATTTAGGATTCCTAGGGTGGGGGGCAAGATCCCCTGCAGACCCCCATGCTACCAAGGCAGAATTAACATTTTTCTTGCTCAGCCCTCCTCAGTTTAAAGCTAAGTGAAAATGAAAGATAGAAGCCAGGAGAAAGGTTTAGAATATTTTAATGTTCCACGGGTCCTTTTTGTTATTGTTATTTTTACTTCTTTTCAAGTTTATCTGGGTTTGGGCATCCCATGTGACTTCAGGCAGGATGCATATGCTGCCTAACTTCTGCTTAGCCAAAGAGGCATCCTTCCTATGAGGAACCGCTTTGGTTTCGCTACATGTTACTGATCTAGCAGGACTTCCATTTATGAAACCCGTTCTTTCTGTTTCATCAACCAGCTCCTCACTTTCCTTCAGATTTGCTTCAGAGAGAGCGAAAGAGAAAAGAGGTTTTAAATAAACATTCAAATTAATGAGCACACTTGCAATTATGCTCTTTCCACTTCGTTATACGCCAGACTCTGCACTGATCTGCAGATCACTAGCACTCTCAAGAATACCATGAGGCACCCTAGGAAAAAAAGTCAAAAAGAAACCACATGAGGCAGCAGCCATGCAATGCATCCACTCAGTGGAAGGATTTTCACTTGTGCAGTGGGAAATTCCTCCTCCTCCCTGTGCGTGCCTTGAACCCTCCCCAAATCTGATCCGGAGTGTTGGCAGAACCCCTAAAACAGATGCACAGTAGGAGGAGATGGGAGTTCCACTGTGTAAGCAGAAATCCTTGCAATCAAGGCATGCATTAGTTGGGTGCCGCTCATACATACATACACCATTTTGCCTTGAATAATGGTTAGTGAAAATCAATGCATGATTTAACTCCCACTGAGTTGTAAGTTAAGTCATACTCACGGGAGTATACCTGTTGAAATTAATGGACGTGGCTAACTTAAGTCCATTAATTTCAATGGGTTTACCTCAAGTAGAAGTTATTAGTTGAATACAACCGATTGATTTAAATGGAAATTAAGTGCAGCTTAGGCTGCAATATTAACCACGACTACTGAAAAGTAGGTCCTAGTGAATTCAATAGGATTCCCTATTCCCGTACTTTCAGCTAAGTTTTGTTAAGAGTGAGGCATTAGTCTGATTCCCACCCAAAGTTCAGTTCTACATTTCAAAATGGAAGGGAACAAGAGTAACTGCACTGCTTAAGCTCAGTTTATGTACAGTAACCCTGCAACTTACACACATTTAACATGTCCACATTCAGCTTTAAGAGTGCTGCAAAAAATATGTTTAAAAGGGCAGAAAGGGGGCAGGGTTCTGGGAAAAATGACTTTGGTTGGCAATTCCACCCATCACTGAACCCAGTGGGTTTTGGCTATACAGTGGTACCTTGGTTTAAGAACAGCTTAGTTTCTGAACAACTTGGATTAAGAACGCTGCAAACCCAGAAGTAGGTGTTTTGGTTTGTGAACTTTGCCTTGGAAGCAGAACATGTTTTGCTTCCTGTCAAGTGTGTTCCATTTGTAAATCGAGTCCCCCACTGCTATTGGAAAGCACGCCTTGGTTTAAGAATGATTTGGTTTAAGAACGGACTTCCGGAACGGATTAAGTTTGTAAACCAAGGTACCACTGTACACAGTTTTGCCTTTTGGCACGATGATGATCCCCAAAGCACAAACCCATGTAAGTTGTGTGCTTACTGCACTCCAAATTCAAGATCCAGGAACTCTAGAGGAAGCCAGTACATAGAAGTATTTACATTCAGTGGACGAAAGCTTAAAATCATGACATAAATCTAAGACAGTGTATAGTATACATACAGCGATATCTCTGTAAATCTCTCTATAACATGCCAGTTTGGTCATGTGAATTGGCTACATACCTGCCTCTTTCATAAGGTTATATATATCTCTCTGCAGTCCTGCCCTATTATGCAACCGTAGGTCAAGCTGAAATGGACTGGCTTCTAATTGGTCCTGTAGCTCAGCTTGTCTTCCCTTTACACAATAAATTCTCAAGGCTTCTAACTTAATGTTTATTCATTAATGTTTATTGAATAATACTCTATAACAGTGATACTTTCCCCAAGGGGCATGATGTGAGTCACTCATATAAACATGCAAGTAATTAGGTTATTGTTGGTACTTTAATTGTTCCTTATTTGGTTTTACAGTGGTACCTTGGGTTACAAACGCTTCAGGTTACAGACACTTCAGATTACAGACTCCGCTAACCCAGAAGTAGTACCCCGGGTTAAGAACTTTGCTTCAGGATGAGAACAGAAATTGCGTGGGCAGCCCCATTAGCTAAAGTGGTACCTCAGGTTAAGAACAGTTTCAGGTTAAGGACGGACCTCCAGAACAAATTAAGTTCTTAACCCGAGGTACCACTGTACTGCATAAAGGCCCTACCTTAATCTGTGCTAGATGCTTCCCCAGCATAGTTCAAATAAGGCTCCTGCCCTCAAATAATTGAGTGTTTCATGCAAGTTCATACTCGGTGTCTTAGACTGTCCAGGCACTTCCAGGCTGTCATTATTTTTGGGTTCGATTCAATCACATGCTAAAAAATTCATGTTGTACAATTATGGTTGATTGGGAGCTCTTGCACAACAGACCTGCTTCCCCCAAAAGGGGCTCCTTTCTGATAAGGAAAGTGATGGGTCAACATTTGCTTTGATGCAATTTTGTCTAACCTCTTCGAAAACAGATCGGGGTGAATGCTCATTATACAGCCAGTTGTCTAATCTCCCTGCAAAGAAGTCAGGATGAATGCTCAATAAGCTGGTCACTCTGGAAGTGCCCTCAGTTCACCCTCTCCTCCAGAACTGCTATGCCGGCATGGGTGGAAAAGAGAAAGCTGAGAAGGAAGTAAAGCTAATAGGCTGCTTGGGGGAACCTGCAGCCTTTCACCTGAAAAAAAACATGTCCCATTGCCTATGACCTTTTTACCTGGGAGCTGCATGTAAGAATACATACCGCTGCTGTTTCTTGCTTCTAGGAGCAGTGATGGCCAAACTTGGTCCTCCAGCTGTTTTTGGACTACAACTCCCATCATCCCTAGCTAACAGGACCAGTGGTCAGGGATGATGGGAGTTGTAGTCCCAAAAACAGCTGGAGGGCCAAGTTTGGCCATCACTGTTGAGGTATTGCAGCCTCTGTGACATTAGCCACCAGCAAATCCCCACCTCCCCCAGTTCTATTTGCATGTCTAGCAAGTAGTAAACTAGGGGTGAGGACCCTGAGGCATTCCAGATGTTGATAGGCTACAGCTCCCATCACCCCTGGCCATTGGCCATTGTGGCTAGGGCTTATGGGTGTTGGAGTCCAACAAAACCTGGAGGATCACAGGTTTCCAATGCTTACAAAAACCTTACACTAAGGAAAGGGGCTATGACACCAGGAGGCAAAGGGCCAAGAGCTAATGGCATACAGAGAAGAGCAGCAATTGGCACAGCAATTCAAATTCCATATATTTGGGGATCATTTTTCTAGTGTTTTTATAAAACACAGTGTGCTGGTTCGTTATGTTCAAAAATGTACACTTCCAATCTGATAACTTGGTCCAATGAAATTTATGGTTTTCCTGATTCAGAGTTGTAACAGACAGGATGGCCACTTTGTAGAATGGCTCTCAAACAACTGCTCTTTCAAAAGCAATATTTTCAGTGGAATAAGTTATTTGGCAACCACTTTCCCCCCTATAAGAACGAAGAGCAATTCTGGAAAACTGAAACGAGAGCTGCACGGCAAGATGACAATATTTTCATTGGATACGTTTTCTTGAAATTCTTCATAGTCTCGTCAAAAGACATTGGTCCTATAAAAGGCTTTGCTTTATCACCCTCACTTTCTGGCAGCACTGCGGCAACAGCAACCAATACCTAAAAATGTACAAAACGTCGGTTTTAACACAGCAAACAGAAGTGAAAACAAGCTGACTTGCCAGTTGCAATGAACTGTGCACTTCAACAGCAGAGCATGACGCTGGCCGCAGACACTTTCACAGCTGAAAACCTCATGTTGGCAAATTAAACATTTTCCCTTTTAAAGTGAAATACCTTTTGCGCAAGCTATAAAATTTCCAGACTAAAGAAAGGATTAAGTGGGTCCTTAAGCTAAATTTATTGTATTTAAGGGGAGGAGGGAATCATTCTTACACCTTTGAGGAATGTAGATTAACTAGGGGAACTATGGGGAGCATTCACCAGGTTAATAATGGCCATCTGAAAACAATGACGATGCTTACAATTTATTTTTTTATTTTTTATGCAGACCATAAATAAATGTACAGACAGAAATCTGCCTCTGTGTGTGATTCTTCCTCAGGTTCAAATTCGGCAAATTCCTATGCTGTTGCTACCCTAAGAACCTTTCCTCATAAACAAGCACAACATGCAAGTTTATTGCTCCCACATTTTATGTAGATCAAAGACATAACAGGATGCTGGAGGAAGGTACTTGCTACTTAGTAGTCACATTGAAGCAGCAATTTCGTCAAGTGTCCAGCTTGTTATCCCTGCATGTGAAGCAGCAGTAGCCAACACGTACTCTTCTACACAGCTCTCAAAAGGTGCAAGAGAGCCCTGTTCCGCTTTGCATCTGGTCACCCTGCAAGTGTAAAGGTAAAGGGACCCCTGACCATTAGGTCCAGTCGTGGCGGACTCTGGGGTTGCAGCGCTCATCTTGCTTTATTGGCCGAGGGAGCCGGCGTATAGCTTCCAGGTCATGTGGCCAGCATGACTAAGCCACTTCTGGCAAACCAGAGCAGCGCACGGAAACGACGTTTACCTTCCCACCGTAGTGGTACCTATTTATCTACTTGCACTTCGATGTGCTTTCGAACTGCTAGGTTGGCAGGAGCAGAGACCGAGCAATGGGAGCTCACCCCATTGCTGGGATTCGAACTGCCAACCTTCTGATCGGCAAGCCCTAGGCTCTGTGGTTTAGACCACAGCGCCACCCGTGTCCCTCAGTGTAAAGTAGGCACTAAGAAAAGGATCCTCAAACTTCTTGGGGTCTGCCCATCTCTGCTGTAACTACTGTCCTCTTTCAATTCCTTTCATTTGTTTAGTTTCCCACTTCTCAGCATAAACAGAGGGTGGAGGGGTGGAGGGAGGGGGTGCTGCATTTACACCCCTCCTAGTTCCATGCTCTTATGTAAGGTGAGCAACCCAAGGAGACCTGCTTTTGCAACCCCACAGTGAGCATGAAGCTCACTGACCTTGGCCCAATCAATATCTCTCAGTTTAACCTACCTCATAGGGCCTTCTCGGTAGTGGCACCCACCCTGTGGAATGCCCTCCCATCAGATGTCAAGGAAACTATCCGATTTTTAGAAGACATCTGAAGGCAGCCCTGTTTAGGGAAGTTTTTAATGTTTGAAGTTTTATTCTGTTTTTAATGTTCTGTTGAATGTTCTGTAGAGTGGCTGGGGAAACCCAGCCAGATGGACGGGGTAGAAATAAATAATAATAATAATAATAATAATAGGGGGCACAATGTATGTCACCCTCGGGTCTTTAGAGAAAGGATTAGAAAGAGAAAAAGGACAGTGCAAGTACTTTTCCACAGAAACTTTCACTTAAGGACTTTTTTTTTATAAGTTAATATAAATTCCAGAATGAAAGCATACTTTTGCTGACACTTGACACTTCCAGACACCGATGACAGCACTTCAGCAATATTAATGGATTCCCAAGACGAAACCACCATAGTGCCAGGCCACTGCTCCTAATTCTGGAACTGAAAATCATAAAAGGTCTTTTTTGGGAGCTACTCAGCAGCAACGTTAACAGAAAAGGTATCCACATGAAATGGCAGCGTACGGGTTGCTCAAGAAGCATTGACTGAGTGGCTTTATTCCTGCATCATCATTTCCTAAATTACAAGTTGCATCTCTCCCCCTACCCTACTTTCATCCAGGCAAAGCTGATAAAGTAAGCTACATCTGCTTTAGAAGACACAGGTTTCTGGTTCAGTAACAGGGTGGAGGTGGATGGATCTTAGAAACAGAAGCCAAATCTGCAAAGGCTCTGTCTGAAATTATGCCAGAATCTCACAGCAGCTGATACCTGGCACTTAGCCCAAATAGGGGAGAAAAACAAATCTGGGTGCCTGCTTTGTTTTTTAACCCGAGGCAAAGATGAAATGAATTAATTTTGAATGCTGCAGCGTCACTGAGAATGCAACAAAAAGTTAAATGAAATCAAACGCAAAGGAAATGAACAATTACATCAAGAGCCCAATTAGACCTGTTCTTCAGGGTTTACTCATAGCCTTCTCCTACTTGCTTGGGCCTGCCGCCAAAACGCTCTCCCAAGTACCTGACAGGTGTTTATAGTGCAGTAGTAAAGGCAAAATTAAGTGTGGAGAACAACAAAAAAAAAAAAAACAAAACAGGCCCCATCTTTGCTATATGTACAGTCATACCTCATGTTATGTTCTTTCAGATTATGTCCCGTGGTGATCCAGAAGTACCGGAAAGGGTTACTTCCGGGTTTCGTCGCTTGTGCATGTGAAGTGCTGCTGCAGGTTGTGCTCTTTTCATGTTGCGAATGGGCCTCCGGAATGGATCCCGTTCGCAACCAGAGGTACCACTGTACATTTAAAGCAGTATCGTACCACTTTGAACAGCCACGGCATCCCGCAAAGCATCCTGGGAACGGTAGGAGTCGAGAGGAAACCACTATTGCCCTGGAAAGCTCAGTGGTACCTCAGGTTAAGTTCTTAATTTGTTCTGGAGGCCCGTACTTAACCTGAAACTGTTCTTAACCTGAAGCACCACTTTAGCTAATGGGGCCTCCAGCTGCTGCTGCGCCGCCGGAGCACGATTTCTGTTCTCATCCTGAAGCAAAGTTCTTAACCTGAAGCACTATTTCTGGGTTAGCGGAGTCTGTAACCTGAAGCGTATGTAACCCGAGGTGCCACTGTATTCCCAATGGAAAGAGGGATTGACTTGTTTATACCACTCTGGAAATTGTAGCTCTGAGAAGGGAACATGATCTGGGTAGGGGAACGGAGGCATCACCATCCAAGGATGCTCTGGAGCTCTGTCTGTTGGTGGAGGGACTGGGTAGCTTGATAATGAGTGTGTGCTGCCTCTAACGTGTCTGGCCCAGGTACAAAGCAAGAAGCTGGCTCATGCTTGATGGGGCCCTTAATGGGGAACCTGTGGCCTTCCAGTTGTTAAGAACCTAGGAAGAGCCTGCTGGATCAGGGCAATGGCCCACCTAGGCCAGCATCAGGTTCTCACAGTGGCCACCCGGATGCCCTACCTGCATAGGACCTGAGCACAAGGGCACTGCCCTCCTGTGGCCCCCAGCAACTGGTATTCAGAAGTGAGGCAGAGCCTCACTGTCATGGCCAGTAGCCATTGACAGCCTTATCCTTCATGAGTTTGCCCAATCCTCTTTTAAAGCCATCCAAATTGGTGGACATCGCTGCCCCCAGTGAAAGCAAGCTCCGTAGTTCAACTATGCTTGAAAGTACTTGCCGTTTGGACTCCAACTCCCATCAGCCCCAACCAGCACCGCCAAGAGCCAGGGGGTGATGGGATTTTTTGTAGTCCAGCACCGTCCTATGTCTATGATGCTGGAGACTCCATCTCCAACCGCTTTTGCCAGCCATAATAAAAGATCTCTGTGGGTTGCAGGTGTGCCGAATCGCTACGCCTGACTTCGTAAAGCAACAACAAACTCCACCTGGGAGCACCTCCAGGAATATTCTTTCTGCGTAGCGAGTTCTTGGCACACACCATGGCTGGCTGGCGTACAATTCCGCGGCTTGCGCACACCCACCCGTGGGAACACCCCTGTCGGGAAGGGCTCCCCCGCCCCACCGCGTGCAGCAGGCCAGGCTGTGCTTTTCGCCGCGCAAAATGGGATTCTGCCGCGGGAGCAAGCGCCGGCTGTTGGCCGCTGCTTCTCCCGATGCGTGGGCAGAACCAAACAAAACCCAACCAAACAAGCAAGCGCGCACGGGCTCAATCGGGGGTGGGGTGGATGTGGGAATCTCTCCCCGACGGGTTGCATCCAGCAGCCGTTTCCCCAAGGTGGCGGAGCAGCAACAGGGCGCTTGATCGCAGCCCAAGTTGGCGCTGCAGGGATTTGGGAACGGGCTGGCTGCGTGCAAAGCAGCTCCGGGGGACGCGCGCAGGCCACGCTCGGGACTCTTCCTCGCTGCCTTTGTTTCTCCCGCGCCGCCTGCCGCAGTCTCCCAACTCCGGCTTTGGCACTTGGGCTTGTCCCGCCAAGGCGCCCCGCCCCGCCCCCTGCCTCGGAGCGCCGCCCTCGCCTCGGGGGCCGGCGTCGCCTGGCCGCGCGACCCCCGCCCCCTCCCACTGGCTGCCCTCGCCACGCCCCCAGCCCTCGCGCTCTGCCCCCCCCTCTCTCGGGCGCCGGGACTTCCCTTCCCCGCTCGCGCTCCATTCAGTGCCGCCGCCGCCGCTGTCCTCGGCATGTCCCTGAGCGGCGCTCCGGCTGCCAGTGGGAGCTCGTAGGCGGCGGGCTGGGGAAGCCCTCGCCTTGCCGTGCGTCTCGCGTGCCTGGGGGATGGAGGGCGCCGGAGGCGGGCGCCGAGCGTGAGGAGAGCGTGGTGTGCAGCAGCAGCAGCAGCAGCAGCCGGCTCGGAAAGTCCGTCAAGTCAGTCGGGCAGGCAGGCGAGGAGGCAGCCACCCCGCCATGGAAGCGCAGCCGGCAGCGGCCCCCGCGGCAGCCGCCCCCCCGGTCGCGGCGGGCCCCGGCGCGGCGCCCTCGGAGCCTGCCAAGGATACGGACCGGCAGCTGCGCCTTCGGCTCTGCGTCCTCAACGAGATCCTGGGCACGGAGAGGGACTACGTGTGCACCCTGCGCTTCTTGCAGTCGGTGAGTGGCAAGGGCGGGAGGGGGGCATCGGGGGCAGAGGAAAGGTCGCGCCCGAGGGTCAGCTGAGCGACTGCGGCGCGCTGTGGACGCGCTCGGGCCGAACCGGACGGTTAGGTCGGGTTAGGTCGTGGAAAGGGTCGTTTCCACCCTGCGTGAAGCTGGGCTGCCCAGCCGGCACGGCGCGGACACACTTAAGAGGAGTCTCCGGCGAGGAGTGGAACTTCGCGGGGTTGCGTTGCTGCCTCGCGAGTTGGAGGATCGACTCCCTCTGGGTGGGCAGAAGGGATCGGTGGCTCCCCAAGGAGTTGGGAGTGTTGAGAGTTGGCCCCATCCTGCACACCGGCGGCTTGGAGGTGGGGGTAGTGGGTTCAGGCGCGCGCGGAGGGGGGGAACCCAGCTCAGGATTGGTGGTGGTTTTTTTTGGGGGGGGGAGGGTGCCGTGCCTTGGACAGTCACATTGCCTGAAGGCAGTACCGTATGCATGCCCCACCGCTCTTGCGCACTGAGATGGGGTTGCATGTTCTGTTTTGAGAAGGAGCTGAGTGTTGGGAACTGTGGTGGATACCGGCATGCAACTAGAGGACGCAGCGGAGCTTTCCTGCGCTAGTGGAAAACGAGTAGATGTTTTTGCAAGCTGAGCTTGTCAAAGACGGGAGAGCGCTTCCGTCCCGCGGGTTTCCAGAACGTGCAGCAGACGCTCTTTGGAACTGAGGTGGTTGCTTGCTACCCGTGGGGTTCTCGGTGGGTGGCTAGTGGCAACAGCCCATGCTGGGAAAACTGAGCCTTGTTGGCAGACGCTAGGTGTGGTTTTTAAATCCTCCCTTTCAATATCCAAAGGCTTTCAAGATGTTTACACAGATGATCGTTCCTGAGATAGTTCAGAAGGTGCCTGAGCTGGCAAAAGAGGGAGCCCTTTGCAAACAACAGTGACCTAGCACGAGTACGATTTTTTTAAAAAGAACAAAGTGATAAAATTACTTCCTGTCTTAACCTTAAGCCTGAGGGTGGCTGCTGTTTTTTTAAGCTTCTATTGACATCATTCACTTGGAAGATGTTGTATAGGATGTTGTGTGCGCTTTATATTTTGCATTTTCTGTATCTCTCCCCCCCCCCAAACAATAATTGGCTCTCTTAGAGACCCTTTTGCTTTTAATTTGAAAGTTAATTTTTCTTCTCCCTCTTGCAGCTTGGCTTCCAGCAACCTTCCTTGCTTGAGTGTGGTTTCTCCCTCAGAACGTATATCTATTGCTTCATAATAGTAAATATAGATATGTGATTGCCGTGGGAGGCTGTCCGTCCATGTGGGGGTAATTCGTTTCCCCATGCAAATTGAAAAGTTTCAGGAAATGACTTTCCCATCTGGGTAGTTCTCATTTATTTTGCTGCCATGGCACTTGGAACTCATTAGCATTACACCACACTTCTCCCTTTGCACAAAACACAACCCCTTTGTGGCTAACACTGGCCTCCCACTGTTCCAAAGCTCTGAGAGGGAACAGTCGATTGTGAGCATTGCCTGCAAACATCCGCAGTTGTGCTAGCTTTCTAGCTTCTTTGTTAGTAGCACAGCAAGCATGCACTGGGATAGCTTTTCTCTGAGTGCATCGTGCCCGTTCTGCACTGACATCATATGCTGTTCAGGCTTGAAGAGTCAGTACCCTGGTGTGTTTATGCACAATGGCTACATCTAGATAAGACAATTGTATTGTTTCCTATGTAGGGTTGCCTTCAAACACAGTTGGGAAACTTTAAAGCAGTGCAAAATTTGGCTGCCACAATTCAACGTCAGAGAGGCTTGGCAGTTTGACCAGATTGCACTGATTTGGATCAGTTGCATTTGTTACCCATTTGTTTCATTTTAAGTGCTAGTGCTAATTTTTGGTCTAGGGATGGAGACCCTGTGACCTTCCAGATAGCGCTGGATTACAACTCCCATAATCCCTCATCTTTGGGCATCCTGGGTCTGATGGGAGTGGCACTTCAAGAACATCTGGATGCCCTGAGATTCCCCATCCTTGGGTGCCTTAGAACCCAGTGTATTTGAAGAACCACATATTTCCCTATGAATTTGCCTGGGCTCTTAAGTGCCACTGAAGCTGATTGGTGCCAGGGATCAGGGCCTGTTCAGTAGTGGCACCACAATTCCCTCTGCTGGGAACTTTGGTTGGCACTGTGTCTTGCAACCAGATGGTAAAGATTTGTTTATTCTGCCAAGGCTTTTGTCACTTCTATTGCTATATGTGTTTTGTATCCCATTGTTTTGTTTTGAATATTTTCATTGCAATTCTGTGGGGTAGAAATAAAATATTTTGGGTTATGCGCAACATACTTGAGGTACACCCACTGAAATCAATGGACCTAAGTAACATCAGGAAATGTGCATCTTTTAGAGGGTTATTGTTTATTGGAAGCGTTTTTACTCTGCTTTTCAGCAATATTAATGATAATAAAATTTACTAGAAAGGCATGCAAAGTCACAGGACAGTCCCTGCCCTCAGGCTGACAGCCTAAAAAGCATGACATGAAAGCAAAAGGGAGTAGGAAAGAGGAAAAAAGTAAATTCAGCCACTGGTACTTCTTTACAGAGTTCTTTAGTTGTCACTGCAGTCTGTTCTTGCTTCAGGTAACACGTATAACCATTGTTCACAAGTTCTGCTTTTCACTCCTTAAAACAGAGATGGGGATCTGTGGCCCTCTAGCTGTCGTTGGACTCCAACTCCCATCAGTCCCAGCCAGCATAGCCAGTGGTCAGGGATGATGGGTGTTTTAGTCCAGCAACATCTGAAAGGCCATAGATCCTCCACCAGTGTCCTAAAATGTCACTACACACCTTTACTAGCTAGTAGTCTGAAGACACCACTTCCTCACTTGTCTACCATGGATCCTGCCCTGTGACAAGATGTAGATACTACCACATCATGATACACGTGGTGCCACCCTCCTACAGTCCATTTACTTTCCCAACATCTTTCATGTGTCTCAGTGAAACTGACAGCCTGGTGGTAGGGAAAGGCATGCCAATTATAAGTGCATCAGAGTGTTACTTTAAAAATTAATACGGGTGCATATTAAACTATTAATGTGCATGTGTACCTGCTCATAGTACCATCCTTTCTGATACACATGCATTGTACATGCAATACACATGCAATACAGGGCCGGCCCTTTCGTTAGTTAGAGTGAGGTAGCTGACTCAGAGTGAAGAATAATAATACGGTAATAATAATAATAATAATAATAATAATAATAATAATAATTTATTTATACCCGCCCATCTGGCTGGGTTTCCCTGGCCACTCTGGGTGGCTTCCAGAAGAATATTTTGATTCATCAAATATTAAAAGCTTCCCTAAACAGGGCTACCTTCAGATGTCTTCTAAAAGTCCGATAGTTGTTTATTTCTTTGACATCTGGAAGACAGGACCATGTGTGTCAGCCACAGCCTGCTCTGCACTCTCTGAGTTAACCATCACCCTTGGATGTAATGGAGGATGCTAACCCATCCCCAACATTCAGGTAACATTCAACTGCCAGACCAGTCAGCTTTTGTACAGGGAATGGTGGGCATGATATGCCCTTTGCTTCAGGCTGCAAAATGTCTTGAGCTGGTTTGGTAGGGTGGTGGAGAAAATAGCCTTGCTAGATGGCCATGGTCATTGAAGAGAAATAAGGTCGTGACACACTATGAAGGAAGTAGAAAACAAAATCGCAGAAAGGATGAAAAGCAGTTGTAAGTCCACCTTCTTGGTAGGGGTGGGTTTGTTGGAATCCCAACTCCCATCACACCCAGCCAGCATGGAAAATGGTCAGGAATGTTGGGAGTTGTATTCCTACCAACATCTGGAGGGCCACAAGTTCCTACTTCTGCTTTATGGCCTCAGTCAATTTAGAAATGGGGCCAGTACATTTAAAACTGCATTAATGCCATTCACACATGCACACTAACAGGGAAAGAGTAATACAATTGATATTGGATGAAGTTGCCCCTTAGAGTAGGTAGCCCCTTCTGTTTTCCTCAGATTGTTTGTAAGACCACGTCCTCTGGGGGTTGCTGTGTAGAAAAGGATTTTCTTCCTCTCTGTCCCCACTGTCTAGCGCCACGAACTCACTGACATAACAGTTCATTGGAAAAGTTATAGTTGCTTTAAGGACTGACACCAACTTCAGTCCTGGTTTCTCTCTCTCTATCTATGGTTGAACACAAAGAGTATGTAATCTTCCAAACCTTCCAATTACAGCGGCTGCTGGCTTTGTGTTCTTGAAGTTCTGTTTTTGTGGAATGTGCTGCTATAAAAAGCGCATGTCGCTCAACCATCAAGACTGCTGTCTCACCCCAGACAAACCAAACCCAAGTTTTTCTGTCCCAAGTATTGAGTGGTTTTTGTCATCCGCAGGCTAGGCTACTGGTTATTGGTTGTTTGCCAGGAATGAGCTGAGCACATTTAACTTTGACATGTCACAGTTTGATAGATACTTGTAGGGTCATTCTTTTAACTGAGAGGATGCTTCTCGTGTTCATCTGTGTGTGTATGTGCATGCTAGGATGTCTCGGGAGAGAGTTATTAAATAATCTGGATGTTTATTGGGTCAACAGTACAGTCATACCTCTTGTTACGTTTGCTTCAGGTTAAATCTTTTCAGGTTGTGTCCTGCGGCGACCCGGAAGTACCAGAAAGGGTTACTTCCACGTTTTGCCGCATGTGCAGATGCTCAAAATGACGTCACGCGCATGCGCAGAAGCAGTGAATCGCGACCTGTGCACGCGCAGACGCGGGTTGTGTTCTGCTCATGTTGCGAACGGGGCTCCGGAACGGATCCCGTTCGCAATTAGAGGTACAACTGTACTGAACTAGATGGAGCAATAGTCTGATATGGTATAAAGAAAGTTCCTATGTACCTGCATAGGTATTCTTATGGATAATAGGCTATATAAAAATGCCGCACTTACTATATGAGCCGGCTGATTCACATGTAGAACGACCGTGTCAGAAATCAGTGTCTTGGTTGTTATACTGATGACTTGCTAACTCTACATGCAGAGGACCAGCTCCTGTGGCAAGTGGGTTTATGCATAATGATGTGCAACAGAACAGTTTCACAGACAAGTACTGTTGTGCTGGTTTCTGCTCTGAGCATCTCACCTTAGCATTCGTTCCTGTGAGGCTCCACTTGCAGCCCAAATGGTTCATCTTAAACCTAGGTTACAGCCATCACAGTGGAGTGTCTATTCACCGAGGATTGGAGTAACTGACCCATGGGGATCCCCTTCAGGTGCTATAATTCTTTGATCTCAACTACATTGCTTGACTGTAGCTTGGTGGTGTTACAACGGTTGACTTGTCCCAGTGTGCAAGAAGGAGAAACACACGCCATGGAAATGGAATTAACTATGGACAAAGGCAGAGGTTTTTAAACTGTGGCTGCCAGCCTGGCACCCAGGAATTTCCATATAGTCGCAATTGAACCCATGTCCGTTGTAAACATGCCTTGCACCTGGGGGATTTCAAACTGCTCTTAGGCAACTTGGTTTAGGAGAGCTACCCTATTGCCTTAAGTGGGAAAAGTATGCTAGTTGTGAACAGCCCACAATCTCTTGTCAACTTTCGGGAATTGTAGAGTTGGAAGGGACCCTGGGGATCATCTAAGTCCAACTCCTTGCAATGCAGGAATATGCAGCTGGCCCATATGGGGATCGAACCTGCAAACTTGGCGTTGCCAGCAACACGCTCTAACCAACTTGGCTAACTCCCTGGAGTGTACTAGTGCAGGAACAGGACCGGGGTGTGTGTGTGTGTCCCCCCCCAATGCTCCCGTCAACATCTTTGAGTGTTGTATTTACATAGGACATGTCTTTTGGTAAGCATCTGATAGAAGAAATGTGACGTAACACATAGAGTGGACCATTGGAAAAGGACCATTTGTATTTCAAAGCAGCTTCCGGATACCTGCATACAACTGTGCAAGAGCATCAGTGAGGTCCAAATAGCTATATAGAGTTCCAGACTTTGACTAGAGCTCCCTGGATTCAGACTCCACTGAGCCAGAAGTCTGTTGGGTACCCTTAGGCCAGTTGCTGTCTCTCAGCACAACCCCTACATTACAGAGTTGTTGTGTTGATAGAATGTGATAACCACACGTGTGACATTTTTGGAAGAAGGCTAGGAGACAAAGGTAATAAATAACTCTACTGAAGCCATCACTTTAAGGTGGCCTTCAAATGCTGTTGGGCCATATCTCCCACCGTCCCACTGGCTGGAGCCGTGGTTTAGTGGCTTAGTGGTTTAGTGGCTGGAAGACAGCTGGTTGGGGAATGATGCTCCATCCTACATAACAACTCAGTCGGATGTAAACCTTGTGCATGGCCGAATTCTTCTTTTCACTCCTATTGTACTCAGTTTAAATCTCTTAACGTCAGTGCTTTTTTCCTGGGGGGTACGCAGGGGTACGCATACCCCTAAACATTTTGTGAATCTTTGTACCTTTGTCCATTTGCTGTGTTTATTTTTCCCAATTTGAACTATAAAATGGTGATTTTCTTGAGTCAACATGAGAGTACCTCTAAACATTTTTTTTAATATAAAAAAGCACTGCTTAACTAACGTAAAGCTTATAGATGAACACAGTGCAAGGAAGCTTTTCTTTACTTGTGCAAGCCTGCCATCCTCGTGTGAACTGAAGGCTTTCCGTGTAAGTGCTGGTGATGTGTGTCTGGATTTTGTGGTTTGGGCTGGTGCCCCCTTGTTAAATATTTACCATTCAAGCTCCAGACTTCACTTAGTGCTCTCCATAAATAATGCTAAAAGGAGCAAACAGCCAAATTCAATGCGTAGTGAGGCAAGAGCTTTGCAGGGGCTTCCGGGCTTCCGTGGTAATGTAAAAGAATCCTCTTCTGTGTTTGATGCTGTAGGCTTGCTTATAAATCAGACTGTGTTACTGAGAGCATTTTTCTTTTCTTTTCTTTATTTTTTAAGGAGGGAACTTTCCTTGGAAGACTAGCATGTGGTTATGGAGCAGTTAAGGGAAAGGTTTTCTTTTGTGTGTGCCTAGAGACCTTTCCCCCTGTGCGTGGTGGGGGTTCTCCCCCTCACACACAGAGGCCCTTTTTTTTATTTGCTTTGTATAAAGGATTCCACAGCCTTTATTTTACTTCTGTGGGTCAAAAGGGGGGGGGGTGAGAGAGGAGGGGCTGGAGGAGAGAGAGCATCTTGGAAATTACAGAATAGGACATTTTTTTTTATTTCCCCCCCAAAAGCCACAGTACTTGACACAATGCTTTTCTGAGCATTAAGCAGTGAAATGCTATTAAAGTCTCTTTTGTTTTATTTACAATAAAATATTTGATAGGCTTATTTGCAGAACGATCAACAGTTTACAGTGCTGAGAAGCAGGTCCGTGCTGGATTGTTTTGGATTGTAAAATTTTGAGTTTTGAAAGGCTGTATCATGGTTTTTATCTTTGACATGCTTCACTGAATGCCTGTTGCTGAATTCTCAGCAGCTGGATGGATGGCATCCAAACAGAAGGATGCATGAGTGAGATTCAGTTCTGGGTGCTTTTGGGAAGGCAGGGGGTTACTGCTGCTCCCCACCCCAAACCCTCTCCAGTCTTCTCAGGCTACACTGTCTGTTGCTTCGGGGGGGGGGGGGGGTTGTCTCCTGACTCTTAGGAGGAGCTTTTCAGCAGGTGCAAGTGGAAGGAAGGGTGAGGAAAGCTCTCCATAGGGATGGAAGGGCTCTGTGAATCCTAGCCTGTATGTCAGAAAGGGAAATTTTGTTCTAACAAAAGTATTGCATATTACTCAGTGCAAGCAGAACCTGCAACAAAAATGCTGCAGTGTGGAGGTGCTCCTGTTCTTGGCGCCAGCCAGTCATGCTCTCTTCCTGGATACTCCATTTCTTTCTCTCTCTCTCTCTCTCTCTCTCTTTCTCTCTCTCTCTCTCTCTCTCTCTCTCTCAGTGTTTTTCAATTCCATATGCCCTGAGCATGCTCAGTCCTCATGGATCTGTTTTTTTGTACCCCCTTGCCCTCTTTTATTATTATTTTCAAATCTGCTAATATTGGGGTTTCCCAGCCCTGCTGTTCACCTCTCTCTTGTCCATGGATGGTTCAGTTTAGGCTATGTAAGGATACATAGTCCATACAAATAAGTGCACAATTAGTATATAGAACTTGAAAGAAATTATACTTTCAAGCTTATTTTACTGAATAGATATTTTTTTTTTAAAAACCCACACTATTTTTTTAAACACCCCCCGCGTTGTTAAAATGCCGTGCATGGCTAGGATTGCAGCTCAACAGCCCCATTTTAGCCCTGTTTACTTGGGAGGGGGGGTCTTTTGATTACAGTGGGATCTCTGTTTACTTGGGGGGGGGTCTTTTGATTACAGTTAGGATCGCAACCTAAGTGTTGTTGTTTTTTTGTATCCTGGGGCTCAGCATGGATTGCATTTGAGGTGTGGCCAGATAGAAAGTACAGTGGGCTAGAAAGACAAGTTGATTGTAATAGCACATTTGGAAAAACAGAAAAGGATTTTTCTGCCACCAGTCAAGCCAGCTAAGCATTTTTGCCCTGAATGGTACATGCAGACCTCTTTGTCAGCCCCATTTCTACAAGAAGAGAGGAGATATTACATTCATGAGGATTTCAGCTAAGGCCCCTTTCCTCTATAATATAAAACATGTGTGGGAAGAACTTTATTATTAAGCCTGAGCATAGCCCTATAGGTGATGCTTCTGGTTGAAAACGTTCCATTAACACACCAAAATCCTTTATATAGTCGGTTTAAAATACTGAAGGAGAAGCAGCAGCCCCAGATGTTGACGCAGATAAATAAATCTGCGAAACAAGGAAGAGATAAAAAAGAAAACAAGACAAACGTCTTAATGTCAACATTAGCGGGGAAATAAGATGCTTTTCAGTTAGATGTGGGATAGTAATTATTGCAGTGGAAACATCTGGTGATATCCTAAATCACAAAGCCTAGAGAATGTTATGATCCTCTTACCCTTTTTTTTTTTTTTTTTTGGACAATCAACCAGGATTGAGTTTACCACATTGTTTAAAATTAAGGTTTCTGGACATCTCTTACATTTTACTGTGATCTTTGCAACCCTGACTTAGGATGTGCTTACCTAGGAGGGAGTCCCATTGAACTACTTTTGAGTTAGACATGTATAGGATTGTGTTGTCAGGGGCCTTGTCTGCACGTAATGCTGCCAAACTGTGACTTGCCATGAAAGAGCAAGTGTGCTGGTGCACAGGGAGAAAACTGCAGTTAGTTTGCTGACTTCCTCACCTGTTGCACCACTGGGAGCAAAGCTATGGTTTGGCTTAGCATAATGTCCAAACTCAGGCTTGTCGCTTGTTCCTCACCTCCCTGGCAACTCGCTGTACGTTGACTAGAGAATCTATATTGTGAGGCGACTAATACATATAAATAACAACAACAACAACAAATAAATAATAGTATCGTTTTCTTAAAAGCTGAGTTGAACAATGTTTTAGTTGTAGCTGCATCCTTGTCTAATTATTATGGTGGGGAGTCTTTTGTGGTGGAATCTGAAGTTCTTTCACTACCTATTGTGTAGCACACATACTGCCATCAGATAAAATATACCCACATCCTTTTGGCATCTATCTATCTATCTATCTATCTATCTATCTATCTATCTCCAGGCGCCCTGCTAAATATTTAGCTTCTTGGTATCTGTGACAACATCTGCATGTTTGAATCTCTTTTCAGAAACTTCACCCTGGTCTGTGATTGGTTCCTGTGGCTGCTAAAAGAAATCTTTGGCCCGGCTGCTTTTGGGCGATGGTTTCCTGGGCCTTGCTCTGCCCTGTGCCTCTTTTTAGGTTCCGGAGGTGCTGATAATAAAGCTTCAGCTTGCCGGGGAAGGTTGAACCATCTGTTTTGTGTAAAAACAAGTTGTTTCTTTTCCTGCAAGGCGGAGGAAGGGAGGGAGGTGGTGAAAGAAAGAGAAGGGCAGAGCTAAACGAGCCTTCCTGTTTTCGTCGCTGTTGTCGGTCAGATGCATTTGCTTGGCAATTGCCACAAGGTGTCTGTCTGAAAGGCAGCTGGGCTGGTGTATTCTCATTCTGAAAGCTGGTGCTTGTTTTCTTAGTTCAAGATGTTTCCTTCTGCAACAGCATCCTCCTCCCTTCTAGCGCTCCCTTGTGTCTAGTGGCACGGGGAAAGAGACACAGCCAAAGGGAGGGAATGTCTCTAGGAAGCAGTTTAGCCGTGGGAGGCCACTCATACATTTCCCTTGCGGAAAGCAACCTGGATGTAGGAAATGAAGGGAAAAAGCAGGCAATTTACTCCTTTGAAACATCTGATTGCTATTCTTCAATCAGCCCCAAAGCTAATTCATTCCTGCACATGCAGATGATGGCCGTGGCTGCATAACTCTGTGCTTGCTGAGCATTTGGATCCTATTTGGTTCTTTGAGCAGAAATCCACAAAAGACTAGGGGTGCCACACACTTATCGGGAAGCGGGTCCCCGTGAACATGATGGGGTTAACGTCCAAGTAAACGTGAGTTCCAAGTAAGCGCTCATAATTAAACAACGGAATTCGATTCCACCAGAAACAGTGATGCGATGGCCTCCAGCTTGGGTGGCTTTAAAAGAGGATTAGAGAAATTCCTGGAGGATAAGGCTACTAGCTACAATTGCTGCTAGCCACAGTGGCTGTAACTCCACTATCAGAGGCAGCATGACTCTGAATACCAGTTGCTGTCAAATCATAGCTTGGGGAGGTGTTGTTGTGCCTGGGTCCTATGGCCACAAGTGAGAACAGGATGCTGGATTAAATGGGCTTTTGGCCTGATCCAACTGGATTCTTATGCTATTTGGAGTGAGCTGCAGGCGAAGGTTAGGGAATCGTGCAAAAACAACCAGATGTCCAGATATTTTATTTTTAAAGGAGGGTGTGAATGAGGAAGTCAAAGACAAAGCAAGTGTGAGAACTTTATAAAATCTAGCATTTTCCTCTACCCAAGGCCTACCAGCTGCAGACCACCTCTAGTTCCCAGACTGGAAATGATTCCTTCTCCTTGATATTTTTATGCCTTTTATTTTTTGGATTCTCCCTGCTAGGGAAATCATCCTTTGCAGTTCTGAGCACAATGGCTTTAATTTTCCTTTATGCAGCAAATAGTGTCTGTGGATGTTAATAGCCCTGACCTCTCAAGCCCCATAGAGCTTGCAGAGCTCTGTGTTTTGGGGACTGATAAGGCCTCCTTAGCTTTATAATAATCACCACAGGCCTAGTTTATGATGTTTTCAATGCTCTTCCATTCACCATATTGGCCCAAAAGGGCACAGGAGTGCTTTGATCATGGAAGGATGTGCAACTTCGGACTCCTGGGTGGTGTTGCCAAGGGCCTAGGCTAGATTTCCCCCTCCCCACCTGCCAAATGGGGCAGATAATAATCCCTACCTCATGCCGTGTTACGAGCTTTTGTTAATTAAGTTTTTGTGAAAAAAAGTGCGGCAGGTTTCTCAGATTAAAGGGGAACTGAGTAATGACTGCTCTGTAATAAAGTCGGCTCTAACGGCTTCTCGTCTCGATGGCTATAAAAGCAAAGGCCCGCTTTCGAAGGCGAGATAATGATCAGTGTTGCTGTGTGATGCGTCCTGTGGTTTTTACGGTCGCCTGCTCAGAGCTGATATTGGGCTGTTCAGCTCGTGCCTCAGGAGACCTCTTGTGTGTACCCTCCCCAAACCACATAGAGTGCCCCCCTCCTCAGTTAAGATTGGAATGAGGGACGCTGAGCTTCAGCTTCATTGTTTTTGTGTTTAACAATGGCAACGACGACAGGAGCCATGTAAAGAAATTATACAATTTTCTCTTGGCGGGACTGGTCCAGTTCAGACATTTTATTTTGGCAAAAATGCGCACTCCCCCATCTCCCTCACCCCAATACTACAAATCAGTTTGGTCAGTTGTTTTACAAGGATTATGTTACTGTTTTAAATCTGAGTTCTTGTAAAGTCCCTTCAGGTCTATCTACATGGAGCCACAAAAAATAGACAAATATGACTAAAGCACTGAGTTTGAAATGCCTTTCCTTCTCCTAGTTTTCTTGAGAAGAACGGGGGGGGGGGGGGGAGAGATATAATTTTGTCTGGAGTGTGCATTTAAGCATTCATTCCAGTATCTCAGTCTTCATGGGAAGAAAGAACCATGCTACAGTAGAACCAAGGAGGAAACTGATGTTGAGGCCTAGCATCATGACCAAAGAGAGATGAGATGTGATGCCAATATTAAAGTGGACAACTGTGATTGGAGATAGTGGGTTCAGTGTTAGTTCTGCTCAGAGTAGAATCATTGAAATTAATGGACACGACTAACTTATGTTCGTTAATTTCAGTCCTCAAGTCTTCTTTCAGTTGGATGCAGCTTAGGGTTAGGGTTAGGGTTAGGGTTAGTCCTGAATTTAAGTAGCATTTTTAATCTGTTGTAAGCAACGATAAAACCCTCCCTACTGTTGTCACTGAGTGCACTTTGCAGAGTGCATAACTCGGTGTGTTAAATTGGTTAGCATTACTGAGTGTGGTAAAATGTGGAGGGTAAGCCAGATTTTAATCTTCAGGCCAAAAGAACAGTGTGGAACTGTGGCCTTTCTTTTTTGCAATAAAGTATTGCTAATGTGCTCCATTTCAACAGTATTACAGCTTGGCAGACCAATAACATTCAGTTTTAAGTGCATGGATTTCTGTGGGATTCCAAAACAGAGAGATCCAAAGGGTAGAATTTGGTACTGAGTGTGTTCATCGGAACAGAGAGAATGCCAGGGTTTTGGCTAAAAAAAGTAAGAAACTGTGCTGCATGTATGGTCTGTGTGTTCTTTGAGCCTTTCCCTCCATCAGCAGGTGTCACCATTCTCTTTTTCCACACTTTCCCCCTGCCTTGTTTTGATTTGCGTTCTGGAATCAAATTACTACAAACATAAAAGAAACTTCCAGCCAATCTCAACATTGGCAGGAAAACACACTAATACACAAACTTTCTAACACTAAAATAAGGGCCCACATATAGAAAAACTAAGTAATTTGGGTGGTAGCCAACGTTAGCCCTATTAATAGAGTAGACCCATGGAAATTAATGATGCAACTTTTTGTATCCAGAGAGCTATCCTAAGACTTCCTCCATGTTATCTAGTACCCATCTGATTTTAAATAGAATAACAAAATCTTTATACCCTTACAGTGCACATTCTTAAAGTACTTACAGATAGGACTTGTGTAACTCTAAAATCATTTACCTGTTCTATACAGTCTCTTTCTCTAACACCCCCCTCTTTATGCACAAATACAGAGTTTATGCTTCCATTTCATGAATGTCCTAAAACTTGGGTAGTTGTTCTTACCTACACATTCACAGCAGGTATGTTAAACGATAGGTGCCATCTATTATTTTAGAATGTTAAAGGCAAATAAAAGGTTTGGGAAGCCATATGACACCTGTGTGCTTTGGGGAAGGGACCACAACTCACTGGTAGGACACCTGTTTTGCATGCACAAGGTTCCCAGGTTCAGTCCCTGGGATCTTCTGTTAAAGGAGTCAGGGATCAGGTGACCTTTGACTGGCAACCCGTTGCCAGTAATATGAAACAAAACTGGCCTACAGGAACAGATAATCTGACCTGGTCTAAGGCATATTCTGGGTCCTTTATTAAGTAGGGTCTTCAGGTTCAGCTATCCATATGCTTTGTTTAGTCCCCTTCTTAAGAGGCTTTCAAAATATATCACCAAATATACAGCTCCCCTCCTTGTCCATTTCCTTTCATTCCCTGAGCATATTTGCAAAGTGTCATTATTTCTTGCTACGAAACCATTCACTGTCATGATGCTAAAACTCTGGCTGAGGCCGTTTTCCGCCCTCCTATTGGAGGCTTGTCAGGTTCCTCCACTGCTGCCTTTTTAGCAGTGCAAAATCCAGAGCCTTTTGTCTGGGGCTTTGGATGACAGGAAAGAATGTGCAGTTCATTAGTGCTGGTCATTTACTTCCAACCACTTTTGTATTGGGGTTGGACACTTAATCCGTGTTTGCACAGCAGTCTTTTCTGTTCTGTGCCCTGAATTGGCTGAGGATCTCTTGACGGATGTAGCCTTCTGGTTGGTACTATTTCAGGGCACACGAGAGGCTTAAAATGCTGAAATGCCACCTCAAGCTTTACACTGTTTCCTCCCCTATGGCGGTCACGGTTCCTTCCCCCTTCTCTCCCCTTTGCAACTTCTTCCTGTGATTCACGTCTCCTCCCCAACACTTGCAGAGATGTGCATGCATCTCCAAAACCTGGCTTTTGCTAGTTGAATGTAAACAAGGTGAAAGTCTGGCTTGGGCAAGCTGTGGCTGTTGCATGTCTCGTTGCTAAGAGACTTGATCACAAGGGTGGGGAACCCTTTTCCACCTAAGGGACATATTCTTTCTGGGGCAACTGTGGGTGCTACGTTCCAGAGATGGGCAGGACTAGAGGCAAGAGTGGGCATCTCTTTCCGTAGGCTGTATGTACAGTCTCTTAGTAGCCTCTCGTTCTAGGGCTGGAGATATGAGATACAAGCTGATACTGAGCTAGACGCTGCAGTGGAGTGACTGATGCAAAAGTGAGGGGCGGGGGGAAAGCGCCAGGGCTCTGTTCCTCTGGGAAATGAGAAGCTTTTCTAAGTAGGAACCAATCTCTCCCACCACACAGCTGATGGCCAGATGTCAAGATGCTGATAGCAGCTGATTGGCAGCTTTTGGGATGGCAAAGAAATAGGGGGTAGACCAATCTGGCCTTTGCACTTGCCCATGTGTGAAAATTGCACGCACCTCTGCAGCGTTTACAAGCCATCTGGAAGCTCCATCCATTGGGAGGTAGTGCTGGGCTCAGCTTCTAGTTTCTGTATTCCTTCAGCTTCAGAGAAAAGCCAAAGCCTTCTAGGTGTTTGGGTGGCTAAGGTGACATTGGGAATGCCAGTTCTGTGGAATAACTTGTGTTCACAAGCAAGAGTTCTGACTTGTAGATGAGTGTGGGACGGGGTTAGGTGTGGCAGGTTTTGCAATCCTGACTGACAGCTAGAAGCATGGTTAGGTTGGGGAGGGGGATTAGTCACTTGGCATGCATATGAATTTGTTTTGTATTGAGTCTGGCCAGTGGCCCATCTTGCTGTAGTGGTTCTTCACAGCGTCTCTGGTGAAGGCCTTTCTACCCGTGCTACGAGGGATCATTTAACCAGACATGCCAAGAATAGAACCTGGGGCTTTTGGGGATGCGGAGCTTGCATATGCTTCAGGCAGCTGATTGTCTGTTCTAGTGTTTATTAAGAACAGGAAGGTGCACAGGAAGAGACTTCTGTTCAACAAGGCACTCCCCCCTTTCTTGTATGACAGTGAAGTCAATTGTGCTGATTTCATGGCCAATGCAGATGCCAGCTGATGTCATGCTTTGGCACAGGAGCTGCTAGGAACAGTCCAGTATGGACCTTTCTAGTTAAAAGGGTCAGGTAGCTGATGATGAGTAACATCCCTGCCTGAGATCGAGGAGAGCTGCTGCCAGCCAGAGCGGATCATATTGGGCTGGATGGGCTAAAGGCGTGACCTGGAATAAGGCAGTTTTCTATGTTTCTATGTTCCAGGTTTTGGGAGCAATGCAGCAACAGCACTGTGGTGCAAGGATGCTGCAGGGCCTGGAGTGGCAATGCATTTCACAGTCTTACAGAGGCTGTGTGTGCATGCGCACACGTGCATGTGCAGCTGAAGTGAAGCTTAGAATCTCCAGGTAGAGAAGTTCAAATGCAGATGCCTGAATTGTATGTCAACATATATCTTTCTGTAAAAAGGTAAAGGGACCCCTGACTATTAGGTCCAGTCGTGGCCGACTCTGGGGTTGCGGCGCTCATCTCGCTTTACTGGCCGAGGGAGCCGGTGTACAGCTTCCTGGTCATGTGGCCAGCATGACTAAGCCGCTTCTGGCGAACCACAGCAGCACACGGAAACACCGTTTACCTTCCTGCTGGAGCGGTACCTATTTATCTACTTGCACTTTGATGTGCTTTTGAACTGCTAGGTTGGCAGGAGCAGGGACTGAGCAATGGGAGCTCACCCCGTCGCGGGGATTTGAACCGCCGACCTTCTGATCGGCAAGTCCTAGGCTCTGTGGTTTAACCCACAGAGCCATCTGCGTCCCTATCTTTCTGTAGGCAAACTTAATAAGAGCTGGTATAGAGCAATGTCTAAGGCTGGAACCCTTAGCACACTTAATTGAGTAGAGCTTACAGGAACATAGGAACATAGGAGTATAGGAAGCTGCCTTATACTGAACCAGACCTACTGGTCTATCTAGCTTAGTATTGTCTACACTGACTGGAAGTGGCTCTCCAGGGTTTCAGGCAGGAAGTTTCTCTCAGACCTACCTGGAGTTGCCATGGTTTGGACCTGGGACCTTCTGCATACTGAGCAGATGTGCTTCCACTGAGCTACGACCCTTCAAGGTTCTTGTACTTCCTTCTGAGCTTAGGATTCGTTTGTATGAGTGTGAGCTATGAGCCAGGAAGTCCTGGGTCCAAACACTGATTCAGCCATGAATTTATGATCTTTGACAAACCGTTCTCTTAGCTTCAGCTGCCCCATCTTTGCAATAGGGGAAATATTCTTCGCAGGTTTGCTGTAAGCATTACTGAGATAACGTATATGAAACATTCATAACACCCCTCGAAAAACTATGCAGATAGTAAGTATTGTCAACAGCACCTACTATTAAAGCTGAGATGAGGATTGTGCATGGGTTTTAAACAGAAAGGAAACGCCTGGTCCTTAGCATCCGGCCTAATAACCTTTCCCTTGAACCTTTGTCACAGTTCTCTGCTTTGGCATGCCAGCGCTTGAGCTTTGCTTGGCATCTGTCTGCTCCACCTGCTAGAGACGGCGTTTTGTGCTGTGCTCAATGAGTTCAACAGCTGTTTTACCAGGCAGCTGGAGCAGAATTAGTAGCATGACTGAGTAGTTAAGCTTTGGAGCTCCCATGCTGGGGACTGGAGTTGCTGTGGCCTCATGTCACCTCTCTGCCGACTAGTTCACACAATAAACAGCACCTCCTTTGCCTCCAATCTCCTTCCACCCCCTAAAACAGGGATGGGGAGCCTCTGGTCTTTCAGATGGTCTTGGGCTTCATCAGCTCCAGCCAGCATGGCTAGTGGTCAGGGATGATGGGAGTTGCGGTCCAGTGACA
Organism: Podarcis cretensis; assembly: GCF_951804945.1. Taxonomy (NCBI): domain Eukaryota; kingdom Metazoa; phylum Chordata; class Lepidosauria; order Squamata; family Lacertidae; genus Podarcis; species Podarcis cretensis. The sequence continues at coordinate 21,277,333 of NC_137175.1, forward strand.
CGTGGAGCTTCCCCACCTCTGCTTCAAAACCACATGCAGCCATGCTTCTAGCCACTGGCGTTTTCTGTGTAAGCTACTCTTGCAGTTTTCCTCTCATCTGAAAAACTAAGAGGCTGTGAATTCATGGAGCTTGTTTCCTTGCCACCTCTTTGGAGGCATTCATTTAAGATGTGCTTTTTTTTTTTTTTTTTTACTTTGAGGTTCCATCTCTTTTCCTTTGAAAACAGCAATGTAAAATTGTCAGGTTTCTTAAAACACTGCTCTTTGCCCTAAAGCTTGTGCCACAATTGATTTCTAAAAGCTCTTTTTATGTTCTTCTCTTTATCAAAAATGTCTTTTAGAAAGAATTCGGAGGACGGTGGAGAGTTAAATCCATAAATGAAATCGATAATAGTAGTGGGTAGGCAAATTGCTTTAGTGAAACTTTTCCCCAGGCTCTTTGGTGTAGTTGAGCTGCCATGGCCAAACTATAGGATAATGATCGCCTGTACACAAGTGCCTTTGCGAAGGAGGCCAGTCATTATTATTTGTGCAACCACTTTTCCTCTCTAACTCTGGCCAGGAAGGGAATCCAGAACCCGGGCAAGGTAGCCCCAATTATCATCTTCTTGCCTTTAAAGGCTGGGACAGCCTGCTGTCCCCATCTTTCCCCTAAGGCACAAGCAGGTAGCATAACTCTGAGCAGCTTGGCAGGTAGGTAGTAAAGGATTGAAGCCTAAGGTGGCAGTCATATGTATGGACAAATACCCGGTCTTACTTCTGAGTGGACGTGTGTAGGATTGTACTAAATAAAAAAATTGTCCAGTAACACATTAGAGACCAACTACTGTATGTATGTTCTGGGCAGTGGCGTAGTGTGGGGGGTGCAGGGGGGGGCCGGCCGCACCGGGCGCAACATCTGGGGGTTAGGGTTAGGGGGCGCAAATCCACGGGTTAGGGGGCACAAATCCACGGGTTAGGAGGTGCAAATTACTTGCCTTGCCCCGGGTTAGGGGGCGCAAATTACTTGCCTTGCCCTGGGTGCTGACAACCCACGCTACGCCGCTGGTTCTGGGTATAAGCTTTCCTGTGCATGCACACAAAAGCTTATACCCAGAACATACTTAGTTGGTCTCTAAGGTGGCACTGTGGGTTAAACCACAGATCCTAGGACTTGCCGATCAGAAGGTCAGCGGTTCGAATCCCCACGATGGAGTGAGCTCCCGTTGCTCGGTCCCTGCTCCTGCCAACCTAGCAGTTCGAAAGCATGTCAAAGTGTAAGTAGGTAAATAGGTACCACTCTGATGGGAAGGTAAATGGCGTTTCCGTGCACTGCTCTGGCTCTCCAGAAACGGCTTAGTCATTCTGGCCACATGACCCGGAAGCTGTACGCCGGCTCCCTCGGTCAATAAAGCGAAATGAGCGCCGCAACCTCAGAGTCAGTCACAACTGGACATAATGGTCAGGAGTCCCTTTACCTTTACCTTTAAGGTGCTACTGGACAATTTCATTTATTTCGACTGCGTCAGACCAACCCGGCTATCTACCTGAATCTAGGATTGTACTGTCAAAGAAACACTGTACCTGCAAATTTCTCTTTGAGCTTGCCCCCGCCTTCCTGAACGAAAGTAGCTAGGGTATTTATATTTCCATTTCCGCTTTAATTGAATACTTGGGTCCACTTCAGCTGTCATGATTGGAGTATCTTTGCCAGTCTGGAGAGATGCATGTTCCCAAATGCCATTTGGTTCAATTGATAACCCTTATCCACAATGGTTGTCCCTTGCTCTGGACTATCACGGCACCAAAGAGCATGATAAATGGCACTCACTATATGACAATATAGTGGAACAGTTTCCCTCTGGAGGCTGCGGACTCTTCTTCCTTGGAGGTTTTTAAGCAGCGATTGGATGACCATCTGTCATGGATGCTTCAGCCAAGGTTCCTGCATTGCGGGCGATTGGACTGGATAATAATAATAATAATAATAATAATAATAATAATAATAATTATTTATTATTTGTACCCCGCCCATCTGGCTGGGTCTCCCCAGCCACTCTGGGCGGCTTCCATAAAAACCAAAAATACACTAAAATATCACAGATTAAAAACTTCCCTGAACAGGGCTGCCTTAAGATGTCTTCTGAATGTCAGGTAGTTATTTATTGCTTTGACATCTGATGGGAGGGCGTTCCACAGGGCAGGCGCCACGACCGAGAACTCCTGGGTCCCTTCCAACTCTTAAAATTCTATGATTCTAAGACACTTTGTCTTTTGTGGCACACACCAATGCGATATGCAGAACAAGGCAGCCTTAACTGGCCTCTTATCCATCCCTGCAGTTAATTGACATTTTGCCATTTCCAGACACCATTTGGGTATGTATCTCTCCTGTAAGGCACGGATATTTGTGCAATGAAATGAAGCACTTAAAAAAAAATTATCAGAATGTGCTCTTACTCGTTAGCGAAGCTCTGAACTGTTTGCAGCTTTTCTGAAGCTTGCATTAACTGGCATTTTTTTGTTTTTGTTTTAGGGCTTGTGCAAAGTTTCATTTAGCACCTATGCCCACCACGTTTGTTTATGTAAACCAGAAATATTATAAGCAACGCTGTATACAAGAGGCAGTTTCAGTCCTAACCGCAGCATATCTGTATCTTACTATATGACATAGAATCTTTATTGCTTAAAGAGTAAAGAAGACGAGAACCCACCACTGATGGTTAGTCGTTGCACAGTGGAAAATTGTAGCTGTCTAAAGTTTTATCGTATGTGTTTCAATGGGGGGACGGGACAGAAAAGTGATTAAAAAAAATGTCCTAAATGAATAATTCTGTCTGAAGCTGCTATTATGAAACCTTGAACCGTTCATGGTATCTCTTTGATGTTTGTTGCCACGCTTGCAAAGAAGTGAGCCTCGTTGACTCCAAGAAGACCTAGGCTAGCACGGAAGGTGTATGGTTGTCTCCGAAACTAACACCTCCCAGTCTCCTCTTCCTCCTGCAAAAAATATGTGAAGGTGATGATGACACCGTGTTGTGACTTTCCACTTCTCGAGGAGAAGCAACAGACAAAGTGAAGTGGGCGGGGAAACTCTTGGTGCATGGAGGTCACAGCGTACCAAGTATCTTTGGCTGGAAGTTATATGGGGAGATGAGCAGGAGGTAGGACTTTGCTGTTTTGAGTAGAAGCCACACATCCTATGTAACATCTAATATCAGCTAAGTATCTATTGCAGTACCAGACATTCTACCCTACATACCCTGATTACTTGCTAGGGGCCACAGGAGAGCCAGTGTAGTGGTAAGAGTGTTGGACTAGGACCTGGGAGAACAGGATTCAAATCCCATTTGGCCATGAAGCTCCTGGGGTGACCTTGGGCCATTCACTCCTCATCAGCCTAACCTGCTTCAAACGGTTCTTGTGGGGATTAAATGAGTAAGAGGAGAACCCTACATGCTGCCTTGAGCTCCTTGGAGAAAAAGTACAGTGGTACCTCGGGTTAAGTACTTAATTCGTTCCGGAGGTCCGTTCTTAATCTGAAACTGTTCTTAACCTGAAGCACCACTTTAGCTAATGGGGCCTCCTGCTGCTGCCGCACCGCTGGAGCCCGATTTCTGTTCATATCCTGAAGCAAAGTTCTTAACCTGAAGCGTATGTAACCCGAGGTACCACTGTAGTGTATAAATGCAATAAATAAATCACTGTGGCAGTCAAGCCAGAAGCAAATGTGGGCAGAGCAGTGAATGCTAACTTTACTGTTGTGCAGTGCACAGCATTTCCCCACACATATACACCCCTTTCTATCCTCCACCCAGACAAGCAAGAAGCATTACTAGAGTTCAATGAGATTTTCTAGCCATGCAGAAACACTGAAGCAAAGCAGGTCTGGTGAGGAGTGTGGCTGCTGAAGGGCGTGTGGCTCAGGGAGAGTCCTGAGGTCTAGATAGAAAGGGCTGGATGGCCACATTCAGCCCCCTGGGTGTGAGGTTTGCCATCTGTGCTCTATTGAAATGAAGGAACTTGATTCTGAGTAAGGATCAGTCTACAGGTTTGATTTAACGTGAACGCATCACTGGGGAAGGTTGAACCTTATAATGGTAGATCCACATCCAGGAGGACCCCAATCAGGAAACTGAAAAAATAAAAGAACTGCCTCTTTAAATCTCCAAGTCTTTTTCAGTGCATCTGATGCCTGGATTTCCCCTGACTTCCCCTTGCAAAGTCCTTGCTTCCGAGTAGCTATCAAAACATTGCAACTCATTGCAACTATGCCCTCCCATGTATTTCTCGGCAACATCTCATCTTTTCCCAGTAGTGTTGGAGAAAAGACTTACCCCCCTGCTCATTTTCTCTTATTCAGCTGTGGGTCCTGAAGAATAACAGGCCTATCATGCTTCCCTCCCCACCATATCTTATCAAATTCCTTAACAATATTTCCCAATCATTCAATCCAGTGCAAGTTTGCCCTGTTTCGGTTCCAGTCAATGGGAATGAGATAGTCATGAAGATTCTTTCTCAAGCTTCAAGCAACACATGATGTTTAGCACATCTCTTTAAGTTCCCTGAAGATTCTTGAAAGCTGAAAATAGCAGATGTGGGGAATTCCTGTCAGGATTGGGGTGGTGTGGGGTTGTGTGTGTTGTGGAGAATGTTCACTGCTTCCTCCCCATTGCAGCTGGATCCTGAAAGCTATCTGGTTGGCCGCTGGGAGAACAGAAGGCTGGACTAGATGGGGTTTTAGCCTGATCCAAAATGCTCTATTGTGATGTATTCCTGATGGCTATTTCCCATTTGAAGCTGATATTTACAGTAGGATGCAAATAGCAATGTGTGGTCCCATGAGGACCAGGGTATGGGTGGAAGGGATAAAGCCCCATCCTTTGTCCTGATCAGCCTCCTCCCCAAGCTGTTGTTTACATTTGTAAAAGCATGCATGGAACTGAAAAGTGAGACACTTAGTGTCACGTATAGCATCAGGACTAGCAAAATGACCCAGGAAGCGGCAGCATACCAAATGAATGAGTTGAATGATACCAAGGAATACACCTTGATATATAGGAACACTCAATCAGATAGGAGATTCCTGGGCACTGAGCAGGAATTAGCAATGTTTTGTCGAAGATAAGCTGCTTCTTCGATTGCTCTTATACTGGTGTTTCAGCCACCGTTCAGGATAAATACTCTCAAGGCAGCTTGTGGAAAATAGTAGTAAAATAATAAAGAATAAATAACACCACAATGCAATAATACAAAAATTAAATGTTGAAACAAATGGTAAAACTGCAGTGTTGTTTTTATTATTGTTATTGTTATTGTTATTGTTATTGTTATTTTATTAATCACCTTCTACACAAGTGTCTCAAGGAGATACATAATGAAACCCACACAAAACTCCCCAGATACATTTCAGAAACCAAACAATGCAAAATAGATGCTCATGACAGAGACCCATTTGTCTTGCTTTGAAAGCCTGCCACCATCTTCACATGTTAGGAAGGAAAAGTCCATTGAAGAAGAATGTTGCCTGTTGACTGGCATTGACTTTCCAAAGTCTCAGTCACGGGCCTGGTTCTTATGGTAAAGGTAAAGGTAAAGGTACCCCTGCCCGTACGGGCCAGTCTTGACAGACTCTGGGGTTGTGCGCCCATCTCACTCAAGAGGCCGGGGGCCAGCGCTGTCCGGAGACACTTCCGGGTCACGTGGCCAGCGTGACATCGCTGCTCTGGCGAGCCAGAGCCGCACACGGAAACGCCGTTTACCTTCCCGCTAGTAAGCGGTCCCTATTTATCTACTTGCACCCGGGGGTGCTTTCAAACTGCTAGGTTGGCAGGCGCTGGGACCGAGCAGCGGGAGCGCACCCCGCCGCGGGGATTCGAACCGCCGACCTTTCGATCGGCAAGCCCTAGGCACTGAGGCTTTTACCCACAGCGCCACCCGCGTCCCGGTTCTCATGGTACAGTTAGCCAAATTGTGGCTTACTGGGACCAGGTAAACATGTAAACTCTTGGAGAGGAGCTCATGGCCACTCCCAGTCCTTTTTACTGCCATGCTCTGCTGAGCTAAGTCCAGGCTTAGCCTAGGGCATCATCCAAACTCAGGCTTGTTGTTAAACTCTCTCCATGAACTGTAACCAAGAACAAACCATGGAAAGTATTTTCTAGCCCTGTGCAGTGAGGTCTTGGAGATGTTGGAATATTCAACCCGTATCCAAAGCTTTTGCTGTTCATTTCATGACTTCAAGACTTCTGTCAAGGTTGTCTTGCATGCGATACAGAGGGAAGAGTTAGAACACAGTTTGCTTTAGCCTTCTGGGACAGAGTTGCTCTGGCCTACTCTGCTTTCTTTCTCGGCCAGTTCACACCTAGATGCTCATCACTTTATGACTGCTGTTTCAAGGGGTGAATGAGACACTAAAGATCAAAGACTACAAAGAGCTTTCATATCAAGCGTATAATCCCAAACACACTGAAGACAGTTCAGACATTCGGCTGAGAGCCAGCTGGTGATGATAAGTCAAGTAGTATGTGAACCAGCTATTTGATTTGAGTCCTGAAGTATATTCCACACACAGATAGAAGCATATGAGGCAGCTCCATGGTTCCTGGGTGTTACCTGTCTGCATCTATTGCTAAACATCCTTACCTGCTGAATATGTCCTACAAAGAGGTTCAACATCTGTCTTGGTTTTACTGTCTGGATTTGGGTTGCTTGGCCTTTAGAAACTATGACTGCAGTTGTTGTTTTTTTAACTACCTGCTAGTGGTTGGCAGAGAAAGGATTCTCCCCACAGCATCATTCTGTGCTGGGCCGTCCTCTGGTAGCTTAGTTGGTTTCTGTGCTGGGTGCAAAGAAGAGACAGAGCACTTCATTCCTCCTTTACTCACATGCCTGTATGCAATATCTTGTTAGCTATGGCTACCAGCCTAGTGTTTAAGTACAAAGCTGACTTAAGCTGGCTCAGGAAACTATGAGTACTTCTATCCTGGATCAATATGGATCTTTTGAATGGGGGAAGCATGATTAAGCCAGGATACATAATCTGACTGTTTTACAAAGTCACTCTGATGTTTGCACGCTGAGGCCCTGGGCCCCGCAGTTCCCACAGAAATAAACACACAGACACAAATATGTTGGGTTAATGGGATAAATAAGGCCACAACTTTATTGGTTACAGATGTGAGTGGTTTGGCTTAGGTAATTGGGTGAAGCAAGACTATATACTGACTAGTGGGGTGCCACAGGGTTCTGTCTTGGGCCCGGTCTTATTCAACATCTTTATCAATGACTTGGATGATGGACTCAAGGGCATCCTGATCAAATTTGCAGATGACACCAAACTAGGAGGGGTGGCTAACACCCCAGAGGACAGGATCACACTTCAAAACGACCTTGACAGATTAGAGAACTGGGCCAAAACAAACAAGATGAATTTTAACAGGGAGAAATGTAAAGTATTGCACTTGGGCAAAAAAAAATGAGAGGCACAAATACAAGATGGGTGACACCTGGCTTGAGAGCAGTACATGTGAAAAGGATCTAGGAGTCTTGGTTGACCACAAACCTGACATGAACCAACAGTGTGACGCGGCAGCTAAAAAAGCCAATGCAATTCTGGGCTGCATCAATAGGAGTATTGCATCTAGATCAAGGGAAGTAATAGTGCCACTGTATTCTGCTCTGGTCAGACCTCACCTGGAGTACTGTGTCCAGTTCTGGGCACCACAGTTCAAGAAGGACACTGACAAACTGGAACGTGTCCAGAGGAGGGCAACCAAAATGGTCAAAGGCCTGGAAACGATGCCTTATAAGGAACGGCTAAGGGAGCTGGGCATGTTTAGCCTGGAGAAGAGGAGGTTAAGGGGTGATATGATAGCCATGTTCAAATATATAAAAGGATTTCACATAGAGGAGGGAGAAAGGTTGTTTTCTGCTTCTCCAGAGAAGCGGACATGGAGACAAGAAGATTCCGCCTAAACATTAAGAAGAACTTCCTGACAGTAAGAGCTGTTCGACAATGGAATTTGCTGCCAAGGAGTGTGGTGGAGTCTCCTTCTTTGGAGGTCTTTAAGCAGAGGCTTGACAACCATATGTCAGGAGTGCTCTGATGGTGTTTCCTGCTTGGCAGGGGGTTGAACTCGATGGCCCTTGTGGCCTCTTCCAACTCTATGATTCTATGATTCTATGATTCCTGCCCATCTGCAGGAAGTCTCTAAAGGGTCGACCACTGATAGGGGGAGCCCTATGATATCCATCAATTAAGAACTCCCCCAGGGTTGCCGATGGGGTCGTGGCATAGCCCTAGCCCACGCCCAGGCTTCGGACAAGAACCACACCCCTGGATCCCTTTAACGGGATACCCTTAGCGTGGAGAGGCAGGTGGAGGCAACAGCCTCTCCTCCCACAACAAGGCTTACCCAATGCCTAACTTTACAAAGTTGTGATGATTGATACTAGGTAGGCGGAAACCAAACAGCTGGTGCCAATTTGCCCAGTGGAAAAATTCCAACAACCAGGCGACCGGCATTAGTCATAGCAAAGCCATAGTCAAGCAACGCAAGCAGAGAGGGTGGGCAGGCTGGGAGATCCAACAAAGGAGACGAATGGAGGCCGCTCCTCAGCCGCGCTGCGGTTTAAACGACAAGTTGCCATGCCCCCTGGCTAACCCGATTGGTCAACTGGGGGGAGCGTGATGCGGCTGGGATTCCAGCGACATGGGCAGCATCCCTCCGCCCACTGCCGGGTCACTGGGAGGTCCCAGATCTCTTCCCACAACACAGCCCCCTGGAAAAGAGGAGCTGTCTTCTCGCTCATGGCTCACAGAGGCTCCTTTCCCTGCCTCTGCTTATCTCTGAGACCTGCCAGATCTGCTACCCAATTTTTACCTAGGCCAGCATTTCCCACATGAAGTGCCGGGATGCACTCATGTATATTCAGAACCACTACCCACCTGTCTATGAAGAGGTAGTCTGCTGCATCCCTGCATGATTATTTGTTCTGGTTTTGCTTTTTTCAAATGAACTCCACTGCGGCAGTGACTGCTCCTGCCCCGCTCTGCACCAATTGTGGCATCGAATGGAGGGATGCTGCATAGTTAGGAGGATGCCATCGCATCCTTGCATAAAAAACTGGAGGCATGCCCAGATCATGCAGGAAAAAGCTCTTCTGAAAGCTGGTTGTTGCTGCTTTCCTAAACTGTATAAGTAAACATTTTTTTTGCGTGTAGCAGTGAAATGTGCCTCTATTTATAATTCTGGGGGGGGGGGGGGAATATTTATCAACTGGTATAAGCTTAACCGGATGTTGAAGAGACTTAGCAGGGAAATTTACACTTAGGTTTGCTCTGTTCCCATTTGTTTCTTCATTCTTATTTTTAAATTTAAATGGCTTATTGTGAATCTTGACCTTGCAGCAAGACTATAGAAGGCTGTTTGAATGAGATTGTCTCCTGGGCTCTGCTCCTATCCTGGAAGGAGGCTGGGTGGAGTTAATCTTTTGCTCGACAAAGAAACTTTGCATCTTTCTCAAGCCATTGCACAATGAAAGCCCCAACCTTTGGTCTGCAAAGCAGGAATCAAAGCTTTACTGGATGCTGTCAGAGGAAGTGAAATTTGTAGCAAGCTTGCGGAAATCTACTTGCTGCAGCAGAACTTGGAAGTCTCAGTGTCCAGGTGGGTCTGCTTTGTGGCCATTGAATGAGCATGTGGAGCAGCATGTGGTGCCAGGGAGCAGTTTAATTCTGCTGGAAAACAAAACCTTGGGATTCCTTGGACTTGACATGAACTTCAGAGAGCATTACCACTTTGCAAACCACTTTGAGTGCCTTGGCAGGAAACTGGTATATAAATCTAGTGAATGAATAATATGTGCAGCTCTGCAAGCTGGAAAGGCAAAAAGTAGGTGGAATAACAGGTGTGACCTTTCCTTTGGTACAGCAGCCCTCATTGGTTTTGTAAACCGTTTTGAGGTTTTGCTACAGTCCAGCGGTGCATCAGTTTTGTGAAATAAAATAGATAAATAAATTCCAGCCATGCAAGAGTTGGAGGTTTGTACACCCCCCAATCTCTTCATCGAAGGAAGAGGCATTATTGTAGCTGAAGGACACATTCCAGGAAAGCAAAGGGATCTGAGGTGGATGCAGAGCAGGCCTGGTGAGGGAACATGGCCTGCAGGAGAGTAGCCTGGGGGCCTAATTCATCCTCTAGATTGAACCAATGGCTCAACGCCATTGGTGCTGCTCCCATTCATGGAAAACGAAACCAAGGAGATGGCATGTATGCAGGCAAAGTCTTATTTAGCAGAAGGGGAAGTATAAAGGGTAGCTTTATACGTGTCTACTCAGAGGTAAGCCCCACTGGGTTCAACGGGACTTATTCCCATACATGTGTGTATAGGATTGCAGCCTTAATTCTGACAGCTGTTTGGTAGTCTGTGAGAAACAAATTGGTCTCTGCCAAATTCCCATGGGCTATGTGTGGATATAACTGTTGGCATTAAATGACAGAGACTTGATTGCGTTTGCAGTAAAGAGGCCAATAAATGATTGGAATACACACACACACACACACACACACACACACTTCTTGGAATGGTTTGTCCTTGTTCAGAGTTGTTAAAGCTTGCTTGGACAATAGTGTTGTGTTTCTTTCCTTCTGCCCCCTATCCGGTCTCAAGAGTTATGGTTTCCTAATTCCAACTTAGAATGTGAAATGTTGAAGAGTACCACAGTGCTTGAGGTTTGCTTTCTTTTGCTGATGTGAGCATCCATTTCCATGCCTGGCCCTGCAAATGGTGCATGCAGGTTTTGCAGAAGTTTACTGAAGTGAGCATGTTCATTTCTCTGTTGCATTCAAAAAATACATTTACTATGTTTTAATCATACCCTTTCTCCAAGGAATTCAGATACATCGTTCCCCTTAGCCAAGTTTATCCTCACAATGATCCTGTGAGTTAGGAGAGGCTAAAGGTGAATTCATCAAGGGGATTATTGTGTTGCTTTTCCTGGTTACAATGCATGCGAAATTTCATTCACAATGTTGGGTGTGGCATGGACATGTCCTCCCCCTTTATGCACATGAATCACCCATGAAGAAACTATGCTGGAATACCGCCCCAAATTTCATCACTTGAAAACGTTCATGAGAAATTTCACAAAAATGGAACAAAGTGCTCCCTGAACCCTTTTCACAACGACCTCAGAAATGAACCTAATAGGTTCAGGAAACTTGCAGGTTTAACTAAAAGAAAACAACCGACTTACAAATGTCTCTTTGTAGCCCTCCAGTAAGAACTGAAGTGAACTTTTAAGAAAATGGATTATAGCTACTCCCAACCACCCTTTCTTTTTAATGAAGCTTTCCTTCCCTCTGGAAAAGGGTGTTGAAAACATCTTCTTTTCCCTCCCCATTTACACATCAATCAATGCCCGCAACCTTTCTGCAGCTCTTCTCTAATCCTGTTACTGTTCTTTATGCAATCCTTTCAATCTTCTCTGCCTCTCTGGGGGATAGGTCTGATTTTAAGAGAGGGGCCCAACTGCACAGCCACGTCAAGGTAATTGCTTAAAGTGGAGCCTAGGCACACCTAAGGGAGTTACTGTTAGTTAGTTATTAAATTTATATCCCACTCTTCCTCCCAAAGGTATCACATCTGGATTGAAGATCTTTGAGTAGGAGACTTTCCATAGCTTAGGTCCCTTCTAGGTACCCGTTTTATTGCAAATTCATGGTGATTTGGGCTCATGATGATACTAGCGCAATCACACACGATCCTGCTTTTAATAAAGTTCGTGCCTGCAGAATTTTGGAGCAGTCAGACTGCTTCATCTCCAGTCAGTGCATATATACCCCGTAACTCCCTGATAAAATCCTGTTAAGTTTTCATACCGCAAATGTTCTGGTTTGTTTTTGTCCTGGTTTTGTTGTGCTGTAGTCTCTCCGGACTGCAACAATGTACAGTATTGCATTAGGGAAGCATCACAGAACACATTAAAGCCAAATAAATCACTGTTATTGTGTCAAGAACATGTTGCAGAGTGCAACACCAGGCTGGAGGTTCTCTTAGTCAAGGATCCTGCTCTCAGTGTCAGAACACAGCTCATGAATACGTGAAATGCTCCTGCACTATACTTTAAATGCAGGATCACATTTTAAAAAAACGCACCTGTACCTACTTCTGTCTCATAACACACAGAGTGGCTATGCTAGGTGGGGTTCTTTTTACCAAATATATTTCACACCAAAAATGGACCTACCCTTGGTTCAGATTATCTAACATGGATGATTTTACTTTTGTTTTATTTAACCGTGTTCATATAACACTTTATCCTCAAAATCTCTTAAGTCATTTACATAAAATATACATTTAAAGCTACCAGTAATACCAGGTGTAAAAAATAAATACATGCTAGCTTGTTCTTTCCACCAAAATTGACATTTTTTTTTTAAAAAAAATATACATTATAAATATATTGCTTCTCGGCCTTTTGGCGAAGATCAGGTGTCGTACTGATACACTATAAATAAAGCTACATATTAGAATGTGCATGTCAAATGTACCTGTCTCTGTCGGCTTGCTTAAATTAGATGAAAGAGTTTTCATCGGGTGCTGAAAGAAGCAAAAGCTCCTGCCCAATATCAGTGGCTATGGAGCTCCGAACTGCAGGTGCTGCTACACTGAAGGGTCATTCCTTAAAGTGTGTGCTGCTTGGGAAAACACTCCAAAACATGATGTGCTACAGAGTTGGATCAAATAAAAGACTGTGGTGCAGGGAGAAAGGCTAACCCCTTTCTTCCTGCATGCTGCATTCCTTTTGCTGATCGAGGGCTTCCCAGAACAGTTATTTTTAAAGAACAAGTTTTGAGAGGTCATTTAGTTTTTGGTCCTTGGGCCTAGATGTAAGAAACTTCCCTTGGGATTTTGGCAGGACAGAGATGCCCCAAAGTCACTTTGGCTGCAACCCCATGTGAAATTACTGGGCAATAACTCCCACTCGGGTCAGTGGGACTTACCTGCAGGAAACCACAGGTAGGATTGGGTTGCACAACTACCTGGGGAACCATTTTGGCTGAAGGATGGGTACGTAAGATTATAAAGCAAACAATAAATCAACAAGAGCACTCAGACCCACTCCTGTGCTGATGATCTCAACATGCTTCTTTCTCTCTCCTGCTAGGATCTTGTCTGCTGCAACAAATTAGTAATGCTGCTTATTCTCACTGCTCTCTTCAGTGGGGAAATTTTCATTGGGCGAGGTCAGAATATTTATTTCAAACTCCTCTCTCTCTCTCTCTCTTTTAAAAAAACTGTCTCAGATTCTGACGAGAAGCACAACTCTACAGCAAGTTCTTTTACCACATCTTTCTTTAATCAGCACTGAAATGAGATCTTCGTTAGATGGGCATATTCCTGCATTCCAGACCTCCCAACTTAGCCAACACACTCTCAACTAGTTTGGAGCAAAACAAGTCAGGAGTGAGGAAACTATAAAGCTGAGAAATAGCTGCTGTTTTAGGCGGGATGATTTCTTTTGGTTTTGGAAAGATACCTAACGTCATACATGTATTTTTCAACTCGCATGATTCCAGATGCGGTAATACTCAAAGGTCAGCTCTGAGTTACAAGGCGCCTGAAGTATACCTGCATTTTCCAACAGCTGGATAACAAAACTCTGTTTCTCCCACCCCATATTAACAGAAGAGAGAAAGACAAACTGTTAAAAGGAAGTGTAGTAATATCCTGCTGACAAGCTCATAGTGTGTTGTTTGCTACCAGGATGAAACTAACGGAACATGGGGTCATAACAAGAGACCTGCTGGATCAGACCAAAGGTTCACCCAGTCAGGGATCTTGTTTCCTACAGATGCCAACCAGATGCCACCGGAAAACTAGGACACTGCCCTTTTCCACTACTGCACCCTAGCAGACGCTGTTCAGGGACATACAGTGGATGCTCGGGTTGCGAATGTGATCCGTGCAGGAGGCATGTTTGCAACCCGCAGCATCCGCAACTCACAGTGCCAATCTGTGCATGCACAGGTTGCGATTCGGTGCTTCTGCGCATGCGCAAAGCATGATTTAGCGCTTCTGCGCATGCGCGAGTGCCAAAACCCGGAAGTAACCTGTTCCGGTGCTTCCAGGTTTCGGCATGTCCGTAACCCAAAAACTCACAACCTGAAGCGTCTGTGACCCGAGGTATGACTGTACTAGCAATCTGCCTTGTACTAACTTAGACCATTTGGTCCATCTGACTGGCAGCAGCTGCCCAGAATTTCAGATACGGGGTCTCTCCCAGCCGACTGTGGATTTTTGAGGGGATATTTACTGAGACATTTATGGAGGTACTGATGGAGATATTAACACCTGCGGGCTCCATGTTGGGGACCCCTGCAATAAGGTGTAGGGCCTAGGGAAATGATTCAAAGGCTTCCTGGGTGAGGTAGGTTTTGAGGAGGGGCATAAGTGAACAAGGGAGCTGGTTGCATGGAGTTGCACCAGGAGGCAGTTTCAGTCACAAGGGACAACAAGGGGAAATGAGTGAAGTCATTTCAGGTGGCTGTAGATTTTTGGGTATCTGTACACTGGGATGCATTACAATTTGCCTGCAGCCAGTTCCATAATGTATTGCTGCCCCAGACACTGCCTCAAACCCACAGTAGATCCCAGAACTGTCCTCTTATTTGAGATTTCTCAATCTGTAAGCATATATTCTGTTTAAATTCCTGTTTTTTCTTCTTCTCCAACTTTATGGCTTAGGTTCTATAGGAATATCCATTACTAAGGTACTGAATTACTCAGGACTTTTGCCAGCTATTAATATTCGTCTCTGCTGGGTTTACATTGTCGCCATAGCTTTAGATGTATAGTCCATTGATGTGCAGCTCCAACTATGAAAGCAGAGGCCAGTTTCCTAGGCCTGGAACGAATTATGAAGGGCAACCATGCGTACTTTGTCTGGAGCTAATAATATACATGCTGCTACCACTCAGCCACTTCTTACTTATTTTCTTAGGATCTTGCTCTACATGTGCAGGGAAGCTTTGAATCCAATCATGTGCCCCATCCAGAGTTAAGATGTCTCTTAGTTTGGTGTGCACAGGCAAGGGAGTGTCTCAGGTGGGACATGGCCAACACGGTTGAAGAGGTGTTATTGAGTAGAGTGCTGTTTTGCTGAAGCAGCTGATATCCCACCTTTCCTTCAAAGAGATTACAGTGGTGTTTATGGGTCTCCCCCTTCCCATTTTATCCGCACTGCGACCCTGTGAGGTAGGCTAAGCTAAGGGACAGTGACTGGCCCCAAGTTGTGGAGTGAGCTTTACAGCTGAGTGCTGGTCGCCCAGGTTCTAATCCGACACAGCTAACTACTATACCATGCTTGCATTTTTAAGAGACAGGCTATGTAAAAATAATTCCAAGATGAGGAAAGCATATATAACAGCTATTGCATTACCATCGTCTTCATTACTAATCTATCTTCCAACAATCTGACTTCCTGCAGATTCTCACGAGAGCATCTCTAGCCTTCCCAGAGCCAGTGCAAGCAAAGCTGAGAGCTTTAAAAGCTCTTTTCACAGCAAGTGAACCCAGCAACAAAGAGCTTTTAAGCTCTTGGTCTTACCTGGGACTTGACTTGCGCCACTTCAACTAGCCTGCTTTCAGCCACCAATGGTCAAAATGCATGTCAGATCATGAAGGTGAAGGACCCCTGACTGTTAAGTCCAGTCACAGATGACTCTGGGGTTGTGGTGCTCATCTCGCTTTACAGGACGAGGGAGCTGGTGTCTGTAGACAGTTTTTCCAGGTCATGTGGCCAGCATGACTAAGCTGCTTCTGGCGCAACGGAACACTGAAACCAGAGCAGCGCACGGAAACGCCGTTTACCTTCCCACCAGAGTGGTACCTCTTTATCTACTTGCACTTTTTGGTGTGCTTTTGAACTGCTAGGTTGCCAGGAGCAGGGACCGAGCAACAGGAGCTCACTCCGTTGCAGGGATTCGAACCGCCGACCTTCTGATCGGCAAGCCCAGGAGGCTCAGTGGTTTAGACCAGTGTTTCCCAACCTTGGGTCTCCAGCTGCTTTTGGACTACAACTCCCATCATCCCTAGCTAGCAGTACCAGTGGTCAGGGATGGTGGGAAATGTAGTCCGAAAACAGCTAGAGACCAAAGGTTGGGAAACACTGGTTTAGACCACAGCGCCATCCACATCCCTTATGTCAGATCATAGAATCGTACAATTGTAGGGTTGGACGTAAAGGATCTTCTAGTCCAACCCCCTTCAATGCAGGAATATGCAGCTGCCCCATATGGGGATTGAACCTGCAACCTTGTTATTTATCAGCACCATGCTCTTACCAACTGAGCTATCAGTTCCATTTTAAAATGGATGAGGTATTACCACATTGTCCCAATTTACAGTTGTTAGTAAAATGCCATGACTTGCCCGACACCAGGTGGGGCGGCAGACAGTTTATAAGGAATTCTGGATCTTGTAGGATCTTCACTGCATTTCCATCAGCTGTCAATTCCATATGGGGGGGGGGGCGAGGTGGCAGATCTGTAGGGCTTACCCTGTAGCTTCAATAGCAAACCATTATTTGTCACCCAGTGTATTTCTTCCCCATCTCCCCTCCCAGCAGTGGCTGAAGATGGGGTGTCCTGATGCATCCTGGTGTCACCCATGGACATTCTTTGAATAGGTGTTTGAGGTGTCCCACTGCTCTTTTAACTAGAGGAAAATGAGGAGACCCAAAGAGCACGCAGCAATTTCTCGAAACAAACAGGAAAACGGCGCTGATGTTGCTGGCAAATAGCTAAATCTGAAGGAGGGAAACAGGAAGGGCAGCCACAAAGAGAGAAAACCACAAAATCCAATAATAACCTAAATGTAACCCTCTTACGTTAATGGGACACCTGCCTTGGTGTTGTTTTTTTAGAACAAAAGCTTGTGGCATTAATAAAACAAATCACCTTGCTAACACATGTAAAACATCAGCCCTCACCAACCTGGTGCCCCCCAGATGTTTGGGCTATGATTCCCATCAGCCCCATCTAGCGGCCTGTAGTACGTTATTTAGTAATAAAGGGTTGGCTGTGTCTGCTTCATGTGTTGCCACAAAATGCTGCCATATGCTGCTTCTTCCTGTCTTTCACCATATTAATTATGTGGCAAACCACTTTTTTTTGCAGGCTCCCCCTCCCCACTTCCCTTAATCCTTCCATGAGGTCTATAACGTGCACTACACGAGAGTTGTGCCTGCTCACTTACAGAATCATAGCATCCATTCCCAACCCCCTGCAACAGAGGAATCTTCCTTTGATTTGCTTGGTCCTGCAGTTTAGGGATCACAAGCCTGGCAGACTGCTTGACTTGAGTCTTGTAGTTCAACCTGGGGTGGCTCAATCATTTTTTCTCCCTGAACCCCCTCACCCCTTCGTTTTATAGAGAGGCCCAAGGTGAAACTTACCAGTTCCTCCCATCACTTGGAAATTTTCCCAAAGAATTTTCGGGCCATTGCAGTGTAGCTGTACTAGAAATTACCAGGAACAAATCCTTGCTTCCCTGCCAGTGTTTGCTTCAGAATACACCTGTGCCTCCGTTTCATCTTGAAGCCCAGTAATTTCCAGTTTCCACCTATGCTCTGATCTTTTTGGATGATGAATGGCTGCCCGATGGATCAAATGTTGAAAAAGGAGAGTTCTTGGTGAAGGTGGGAACTGAAAAACTGTGTTTCTACTAAGTGTTCAGAATAGGCTTTCTGTGAGTTACATCTTAAGAATGGTTTGAAGATGCAGAACAGGGATCAGCAAACTTTTTCAGCAGGGGGCCGGTCCACTCAAACCATGTGGGGGCCAGACTATATTTTTTTGGGGGAAATGAATGAATTCCTATGCCCCACAAATAACCCAGAGATGCATTTTAAATAAAAGTACACATTCTACTCATGTAAAAACATGCTGATTCCCGGACCGTCCGCGGGCCGGATTTAGAAGGTGATTGGGCCGCATCTGGCCCCTGGGCCTTAGTTTGTCTACCCATGATGTAGAAGATCTGCATGTTATTGATGAATTGGTCTACACAGCAACAAGATCAGCTGTTGTAGCTCCGTTCAAGCATTCTAATCCCTCACATTATAACCACTGAAGTTGGGAGCCTTTTCTAGTTGTCGCCAGACTCCCAGCTCCCATCAACCTTGACCGATCTGGAGATGATGGGAGTTGGAATCCATCAGCATCTGGAGACCCAAGGCTGGAGATCACTTGCCTATGCCATTTTAGAATCCTGATCTTCAAGGGGTTCTAAGTCAAGAGTGCAACAGGCTCCCCACTGCACACTCCAAGTTGTGCAGAGCTAGAAAAAAATAGTGATTGGGGTGGGGACAGAGCTACTCCTTGCGCTTGCTCTTTATCATGCAATTCTAATCACACGGGGGAATTAGAATCCCCAAATATGGCTCACCTGTCCGCTAAAATAAATTTTTATTATGTTGCAAAATTGCTCAGCCGAACAACACAAGGTTTTTGGGTTGTTGTTTTTTTTAAAAAATAATAACCTTGCCTTCTGTCAACGGAATATGCCATAATTCCATTCACATAATTTTGCTCTCATACCAGTTTATATTTTTTGTGTGTGTGCTTGTAAGATTCCTCTGACATTGGACCACATGACCGGAGAGATACTACAGATAGATTGAGGTGGGAGTGTGGAGGCTGATTAGTGCTGTTATGGGAAAAGAGAGAGAGACCCTCTTAATGTTCTTTGAAGGGAGATGTGTTGCACACACAGCTAAGTGGGTCACACTAGCCAGCATATATTATCTATTCCGTTCTAATTGGTAGTAATAGAGGCCATTTATTTTAGGGAACTGTCGGTTAACTACCAATACAGAAGTGCTTGTTTTCCTCCTCTGAACAGGCACTTCTGCTAATTCTGAGTTAGCAGACCATGAGTTTGGGTCTACCTTCACCCCTTGATGCATTTCTTCATATTTAGATTTATTGTCCTGCTGCTAGTTCTCATGCACTTCCCATACCTATGTTCTTACCTGCCTTAATATTATGAGCTGAATTTTGGCTCAGATTAATTTGGGGAGGAGGTGGACAGCTTGTTAGAGCAGATTGTTAGTTTGCCAGAAATGAATTATACTTTTACAATGGCAGTATAATGGCAGGATTCTGTATTGGATTTGGGGACATCGTGTATTGACTTTGCAGAGTGGAGTCCCCCTGTCCCTCCTCCAGAGGGGAGGGACAGGGTTCAGGATGAGGCCTGGGTTGCCCAGACAGTTTGCGGCATGTACTGATATATTGGAGGATATCAGCATCCTCTTAAAGGCACAGGTACGTGCTAATGTAATGTGTAGTTTGGCCTTCTGACAGAGACATCCACCAATCCATCCAAGTCTTGTCAGACGAAAAGGGGAAATTCTTCACCTGCTGAGAGATCATATCTTTCCCTAGATCTTTGTGACCCCTGCACCAGGTGTCCTGTACCCACCACATTTTGAAAACTACTACATTAGAGGGAGGTTGAACACCTTGAGAATATTAGCTAACTCCATGAGAACTCTCATTTTCCTGCTAGGGACATTTCTTTCTTTCTTTTTTCTTTTTCTTTTGCAGTGTTGATACCCACCAGTCCACTTATGTCAGCCACAGGCATTTCCTATAAAAGACCACAACCCTATAATTGGTTGCTAACCAGTTGCAGGAGGAACATGTTCTCTTTAGAATGCTACTTCTTTTTGATTTGATTGATGGATTATATTTTACTTTATTACACAGTCCTTCTTCACTTGCCGGTTGGCTCATGATGATAGTCTGGTAAAGATCAAATTGCAAATCAGTGCATACCATAAAGCAGAAATGGGGAGCATGTGTTGACGAACTTTAAGGTTGATGGTAGCTGGAGTCAATAAACATTTGAAGGGCTGTAGGTTTCCCAGCCCTGCCATAAAGTATTATTTTATGGAAAATCAGTATGATCTAAACATAGGTATAGAACTAGGCAGGTGTTGGTTCAAATCAGGCTGTGGGTTTTACTGAATATTTGGAAAGATTTAAGTCTCTGCTTGGTTCCAGTTGATTGATTCAGTTTTCCAAGTCTGCAGTATTATACACATTTGCTTGGGAGTAAATCGCATTTAACTCATAAGTTTTAACTTTTGAGTAAGCATGCGTAGGATCTCAATGCTAAATCTGGTAAGTGTCGCAACAGATATTGGTGAAGGATGAAGGAAATGTTTTAGACTTTATTAAGCATTAGTTTACTGTAGGAGATATTCTGATCGCCTCTGTAAAGAGTTGAATGGTGATTCAGATGCTGAGCCAACATATTACAAGCTAGTGAAGAGGAGGTTAGATAAGGTACTTGGAAGAATTGCTTGGAAATGATAGTGTAATTAGGTCAGGCAAGGTGGTATAAGGGGCTTATTGTGCTTTGGTTAGTACTGATACAAAAGTATTTCTAGCTTATGGTGGGAATTTGCTCTAGGGCCATAAGGCTTTGATTTAATACTCCCGTATTTAGGCATAATTTTATATTCCATGCATTATTAAATAGCAATTAAAAATAGATGTTTTTCTTGCTGCCATATAAAGGATTTTATCATGACGCATTTCCACAATGCAGGGAAAGTAATCTGTACTGTAATACCTTGCTTTGTTTACTAGAGGCATACAGAATTCCATGTCCCATCAGCTGTTGCTGAGCCATTTGAATGCACATGCCATTGCAGCACAAAATAGGTACGCTGATTCTCTTTTAGTGACCCAAATACTCCTGGAGTAATATGTTGTTTACAACTTTTAAGTTGGCTCCACAGCTTCTGTATTTGTGATCATAGTTTGCAAAGCTGTCAGACTTGGCTCTGCTCCGACAGAAGACAGTCACCGTCCCTCCCTCCCTTTCTCGGGGACCCACAAAGCTACTGTTATGAAGTAGGCATTCTATGTGCTTGTGAACCTCTCATATCCTCTAAATGATGAAGTGCCAATTTTTTCCCATGCATGCACTGTCGCTGATGTGTACTGTATTTCTGCATTAGCAAGTGCAAGTGGAACCTGCAACTAAATGATGCAGTGCACCCTTGCCTCCTCGCTGGAGTGCTCCAGTCAGCTAGCAGTGTCCCTCTTTCCTCCAGGATACTATAAGCCAGGGGTAGCCAATGCGATGCTCTCCAGATGTTAGCCTGCAATACCCACCAGTCCGAGATAGTAGACACAATGGTCAGGGATGCTGGGAGTTGTAGTTCAGCAACATCTGGAGGACACCATGTTGGCTAATCCAGCTGTGACCTCTAAGGAGCTCAAGTAGGGCATCCCACTCCATCTTCATGACTGACCATTTGCCCCCCCCCCAACTGATGCTCAGTATTCATTGGCTTGCCCACTCCTCATTGTCTTGTTTTGGAACTTATTGCCCCCTCGGTTGCTTTGTTTATGTAAACATTTTTTAATTATGCAAACCTCAGAGTTCACATTATTTTTCATCCATTTCTGGAGCCACCTGAGTGCTATTTGAGTAAGGATGACACCATT
Organism: Podarcis cretensis; assembly: GCF_951804945.1. Lineage (NCBI taxonomy): Eukaryota > Metazoa > Chordata > Lepidosauria > Squamata > Lacertidae > Podarcis > Podarcis cretensis. The sequence continues at coordinate 21,298,848 of NC_137175.1, forward strand.
ATTTTTCTTTAGCAATTATTTCTTAAATATCAGTGAAAAGAGGGATGCCACCTGGTTAAGAATGCCTGTTAATGGAACCTGCTGTTTGACAAAAACTCCGCTGTACTTTTACTTTGCCATAGGGCAGGAGTGCACTCACTTTAGCCATGTGGCCCCTGAGAATTTTTCCTGATGGCTAAAGTGAGTGGGGACAGAGCCTATTGGCAGGCCACCTTTTCTTTCTTTCTTTCTCTCTCTCTCTCTCTCTCTCTCTCTCTCTCTCTCTCTCTCTCTCCCCCAGAACTGTTAGGAAAGAAAGTTCTATTTGTGCAGATCAGTCTTTTCTTCTAACCTGAATTGTCACTGGGGAGTCTTATGGGTGGGAGGGGGTGACAGCAGGGGAGGGAAAGGTTATAGGGTTACATTGCAGTAGAATAAAATTAATGAACCAACACTTTGATGTCCACCCAAAGCCTGGCCAGAAGTCCTGCATTCTCAAACTTCCCAGAGCTGGCGGGGATGTTACTGCAACTGACTATTTAGGAGAATAAATAATAGTTCCTGCAAGTGGTCTGCTCATGTGAGCCATGTTTTGTCAGGACAGCAAGCTCACACAAGATTGCCCCTTCTGCTCCACGAACAGGAAAACCACAAATTGCATTCTCTTCCCCCCTTACGCACTGTTTTCCCTCTGTCTGATACCCCCACCAACTTTATAAATACATCTGTAGCATTTCCATCAGCCAGCCTTCCTGGATGGGGTTGCAAAGCTGATCCAGATGGTGCTGCTTTCTACAGTCTGTTTCTGAAATCTGCTAGCATGATATGATCTGGTGCAGCAGATGCCTGGTCATTGGCTTTTGAGAGCATCTCACATTTCGGACCTGTGGGTAGAGGTACATTGTCAAATTCACACTTCTTCAGGGTAGGAGCCTCCTTGTTATTCATGTTTTTATACTGTATTTTATGCTGCTTTTACAATTAAGTGTTTTAAATTTGTTGTTAGTCACCCTGAGCCCAGTTTTTGAACCGGGAAGGGTGGGGTATAAATAAATTATTATTACTATTATTACTATTATTATTATTATTATTACATCTACTTTGATTGCTTTGTTATTTTCCAGAATTCCTTTACTGATGCATTTGCCCACAATAATTTTCAAGTGTTTTCAAAATGATACTCACTGGAATTATTGGAAATAGCATGAGTAGCTATCCGTACATCTCAGAATCCTATGATTCCAAGAAATTCGCCTGTGCAGTTGGCCAAACTGAATTTTAGTAAGCCTCTTTTTCAATGACAATATCTTGATATAATAAATAATAAATACAAACCTTTATCTTCACTATACCACCTGTGTGCAGTGAAATTAAACGAGCCCCCCCCCCCATACACTCAGTCTTGTTCACGCTCTGTGTGCTTGTTGGAAGTCAATTGCACCACTATTTATTTCCATTCAGCAGCCCAACAGCCCACGGATAAAAACTGTTCTTTAACCTGTTGGTGCGGCTGACTATACTTCTTTATCTCCTGCCCGAAGGTAGGAGATTAAAGAGGTGCTGGCCAGGGTGTGAGTCATCCCTAAGAATTTTCCTCGCTCTCCTGAGGCAGCGGTCTCCCGTGATGTCATCTAGCGAACTCCAGGGACAGCCCATGATATCATGTGCTGTATTCACCACCCTCTGTAGGGACTTCCTGTCCATGGCTGTCAAACCAGCGTTTGTTGTTGTTGTTTAGTCGTTTAGTCGTGTCCGACTCTTCGTGACCCCATGGACCAGAGAACGCCAGGCACTCCTGTCCTCCACTGCCCCCCGCAGCTTGGTCAGACTCATGCTGGTAACCTCGAAAACACTATCCAACCATCTCGTCCTCTGTCGCCCCCTTCTCCTTGTGCCCTCCATCTTTCCCAACATCAGGGTCTTCTCCAGGGAGTCTTCTCTTCTCATGAGGTGGCCAAAGTACTGGAGCCTCAGCTTCACAATCTGTCCTTCCAGTGAGCACTCAGGGCTGATTTCCTTCAGAATGGAGAGGTTTGATCTTCTTGCAGTCCATGGGACTCTCAAGAGTCTCCTCCAGCACCATAATTCAAAAGCATCAATTCTTCGGCGATCAGCCTTCTTTATGGTCCAGCTCTCACTTCCATACATCACTACTGGGAAAACCATAGCTTTAACTATACGGACCTTTGTTGGCAAGGTGATGTCTCTACTTCTCAAGATGCTGTCTAGGCCTGTCATTGCCCTTCTCCCAAGAAGCAGGCGTCTTTTAATTTCGTGGCTGCTGTCACCATCTGCAGTGATCATGGAGCCCAAGAAAGTAAAATCTCTCACTGCCTCCATTTCTTCCCCTTCTATTTGCCAGGAGGTGATGGCACCAGTAGCCATGATCTTCGTTTTTTTGATGTTGAGCTTCAGACCATATTTTGCACTCTCCTCTTTCACCCTCAATAAAAGGTTCTTTAATTCCTCCTCACTTTCTGCCATCAAGGTTGTGTCATCTGCATATCTGAGGTTGTTGATATTTCTTCCGGCAATCTTAATTCCGGCTAGGGATTCATCCAGCCCAGCCTTTCGCATGATGAATTCTGCATATAAGTTAAATAAGCAGGGAGACAAAATGCAGCCTTGTCGTACTCCTTTCCCAATTTTGAACCAGTCAGTTGTTCCATATCCAGTTCTAACTGTAGCTTCTTGTCCCACATAGAGATTTCTCAGGAGACAGATGAGGTGATCAGGCACTCCCATTTCTTTAAGAACTTGCCATAGTTTGCCATGGTCGACACAGTCAAAGGCTTTTGCATAGTCAATGAAGCAGAAGTAAATGTCTTTCTGAAACTCTCTAGCTTTCTCCATAATCCAGCGCATGTTTGCAATTTGGTCTCTGGTTCCTCTGCCTCTTCTAAATCCAGCTTGCACTATACGGTATGAAAGGACACTTTCTATTGTGGCCCGATAGAAGGAGATCATCAATTTTTGTTTGACATTGTTCTTTCACAAGACCCTAAGGAAATGGAGTCTCTGTTGGGCCTTCCTAACCATCTGGGTTGTATTGATTTTCCAAGTGAGATCTTCACTAAGGTAGACTCCCAGGAATTTAAAGGAAGAGACTCTCTCCACACAGCGCCCCCCAATATACAATGGGGCTAGTTCCCCTCTCTTCCTCTGAAAGTCCAACACCACCTACTTTGTCTTGCTGATATTTACATGCAAGTTATTCTCTAGGCACCATGTGGAGACTTTTTGAACCTCCTCCCTATGTGCTGATTCATCTCCACCTGTAATTAGACCCATTATCATCTGCAAACTTAATAATTGCAGTGGATGGATCAGATGAAATACAGTCATATGTATACAACGAATACAGGTAGGGACTCAACACGCATCCTTGTGTAGTGCCAGTGCTGAGCTTCAGAGAGGTAGATGTAACAGGCCCAATCCTCACCATTTGTGTGCGATCCCTCAGAAAGCCTTTAATCCAATTACAGATTGTAGGGGAAAGGTCCAGGTCCAGGTATCCCATGCATACATATTAGGTGTGAGGGATCACTGTGCTTCTGTTATTCTCCTGTTTAAATTTGCCTAGATGTGCATTCTGTACCACAGGAGAATGGAGTGGGGGACAACAGCCCACAAAGTTTGTGTGTTTGTTTTAAAACAAAAGGTACACAAAATGGCAGGCTGGTGCTTTAGAGGAGAGAGGGGTCAGCATTTTTCAAATATATGTCCATGTGTCACATGCCACTAGTTGCATCACAAGCAACATTCTGTTTCCATGTAGTCACAGTGCAGCAGTCACAATAGCAATGAACCCATTTGCTGGAGGAAGAATTGCACATTCCCAGGTGCAGAATTTCGGAGCTAGGAAAAGAGGACACCCCTACAGGAGGAACGCAGACCTGAGGGAAGATGGGCAGGTTTTGCACAACAAATAAGAAGGCACTGTGCAGTCAATAAACCGATTGCACCAAAGGGCTTTTGCAAGCTATATAGAGAAACAAATAGAATCTCGATTTTCAGACAGTGTAGCGGTCTTGAATGTCACTTCCAAAATGAAAGTAATTTCTTTAACAATGCATGCACTGGGGCTGGATGTCATTATGTCACTCTGAGATCTCTTGCCCTGGACTCTCTGTGCCTGCTATCAGCTCACACCATATCCATTTCAGTCCCTTATGCCAGCCTCTCTCCAAAGGCAACTCGGTGTCTCTTTGCCATTCTCAATATCCTATCCAGCTCTCTTGTTTTGTTCCTGCTGTCACGCTTTTTTATTCTGGAAGAGTGCTCAGTTCACTTGGCAGCTCCCAGCCACCAGGTTTGGCTTTCCTTGATAGAAACGTAGGAAGCTGTCTTAGACTAGTGCTGACTATTTGTTGTTTTAGCCTGGTATCGTCTACTCTGACTGGCCGTGACTCTGCAAGGTCTCAGGTAGAGGACTTCCCCATCAGATGCTGCCTAACCCTGGAGATGCCAGAGATTGTATCAGAGACTTTCGGCATACAAAGCATGTACGCTCCATAAGAGCATAAGGTCCCTTCTGTATCAAGCTAAAGGATTATCTACTAGACCAGCATCCCGTTTTCCACATTGGTCAACCAGAAGCCAATAAGGTGGTGACTCTTTTTCATTGTTGATCCCCAATGGGTGGCATTCAGAGGTTATTCTTCCTCTGATTCTGAACCATGGGCCCCTTTCTTAAGCATCTTCCACCATCCTATACCAATCCTCACTGCTCTTGGGTCATTCTTTGAGCTTTTGCTTCGCTTTCGTCCAGTCTCTTTTAAATCGTAATCCTTGTAGAAAGCAAGCCCCATTAATCCCGATGGGATGTACTTTTGAGGAAAGATCTACAGGATTGCTCAACTAAATGGTAAAGCCCTGGGAAGTGAAAAAGGATACATTTGTGAGATCTTTGGATTTACACAGAAGAAAAAGTCTTGGTTTTTTTTTGGGGGGGGGGGGGGAGAAGCTGTGCACCGCCAGCCAGCTCGTTGACGGGAGTGCAACTTCCCCCGATATCGCTGCCCATGGGGGGCGCTTCCTAAGTCGTTTCCCCGTGCAGCGGCATTGGGGGAGGTTGCGCTTCTGCCAACCAGATGACTAATGAGAGCGCAACTTCCCCTGATGCCGCTACGCGCGAGAAACGATTTAGGGAGTGTTTCCTGCCCGCAGCTGCGTGAGGGGAGAGGCTCAACAACTTTGGGCCCCTTATTTTCTTAAAATTGAGTCCCCCAAAATGGGCTGGGGGGTCTTATACATGGGGACTGAAAAGTACAGTATATTTTTAAGTTAAGTAGATTCTTCAGGGCAGTACATGCCTCTGCTATAAGTTCTTCCTGGAAGTATATTTTATCTGTATCAAGATTTCAGCCATATAAATTTGGAAGCAAGGAACATGAGCCAGACAGGAACAGGGCATGCCATTTACGACTGTAGCCATATTTCTGGTGGTGTGGAGAGCTTCAGATTGACCAAGTACCGGTAATTGAGGTGCCTTCCTGGGCTTTACTCCTCCTGAGACTGTCAGTTGCAAATAATGGATTTGCCAAGGAAGGATGCAGGAGAAAAGACAAATGTTACTTCTATGTTTAAAATATTGCTATGCATTATGGTTGGAGGATATATATAATCTGCCTGGTTTATTTCAGTGGGAGAAAAAGAAGAAGAATAACCAGAGAGGATAGATGGTGTTGGAATGTATCCCAGACGTCTGCTTCCTACTATTATTGCTACAATTATGAAAATTATTAGTTGCCCTATGCCAAAGCCTCCAGGTGACACACAAGAATAATTAAATTAAAAAACCTGCTGTAGTCTCGTATAGCTAATAAATGTATGTGCAAACCTGCAATCATGACCAAACAAAACTAAAAAAGCTACAGAGTCTTCCCTTCGGCAGGCAAAACCCCCTACAAATTACCTTCAGGTTAATCACAAACAAGTAAATGATGTCAAATTAATTAAATTAAAGACCCTGGGGGAGAAGAAGGGCCTTCACCAGGCAACACATAGATATTGGTGGTGGTGGGGAACCAGATGAACCTCTTTGGGAGAGCATTTCACAAGCAAGAAGCCATTACTGAAAAAGGTCCTCTCTTGTTGCTTCTCTCCCATACTTTAGAAAAAGGAAGCACCTTTAAAAGGGCCTATGTGGGTGATCTTAGGGTCTGGGTAAGCACATACAGGAACATGTGTTTACTGAAGTTCTAAACCATTTCAAGATTGGCTAAAACCAACACTTTGAATTGGGTCTGGAAATACGCTCGGAGCCAGTTCAAGAATGTTCCAGCCTGAATCCTGGTGCTGTGCTTTATGAGAGATGCTCCCCTATATAGTTTTCGTTATTTATTATGATTCTTTGCTGGTAGAAGAGCTTTTGTGCACTAGAGAGCATTCAATAGCAAATGTTCCAGGAGTGAGAATTTTTGCAGAATTCCTCGTTTCTTTAGTGACACGTAATGCGACGCCATGATGTATCTCCTGTAATGCTCTTGGTAGGATAGTCCTACATCAATTTCTGAAAGCTACTTTTTATATCGTGATTTCAGCACTCTGAATTCTATATAACTGTCTAGGAGACGTATTGCCTGAAAGATCCTCTGTTCATCCAGACCAAAGACAAATCTCATCAGTGGCATAGCACCTGCCCTGGCATCTCCAGGAAGGCCTGGGAAAGACCCTTGTCTGAGCTGCAGCCAGGCCACAGCTTGCCACAGTGTGGTGTCCTCCAGATATTTCGGACTACAATTTTCAATCATGACAATTCGGAATGCTGGCTACAGCTGATGTGAGTTGTAGTCCAAAATAGTTGGAAGGCACCAGGGTGCTGAAAGCTGGTGCAGACAATACTGAGGAAGGTGAGCTAGTGGTCTGCCTCAATAATGGCCTGTTTTCCTACAAAACGATCCTTGCAATGAATTCATGGGGCTTGTCTTCAAACCAGTTGCATGTGCTGTGCTTTAGGCAGTACGGTATATCTGCATTTATTTTTCTGTATGGGTGGGAGTATCTTGCAACAGTACTCTTGAAATTGCAATATGAGATGCATCCCTTTAGAAGTTTCCCTGCTTTTTACTCTTAACTTAGCATTCCGCCAAGGCTCAAAAAGGCCTTTCCTTGATCTCTGCTCCTTTGTGGGGAATGCATTGTTGTCCAATTCAAATCTGAGCTGCCGAACCACTGAATTACTGTTTGGCACATAAGCATGCACTGGGGCAATGTTTGATAATTGCTTTGTTCCAAATCTCTGCACAGGGGGGGGGAGACCATTCCAGCAGAAGCCTGGAACAAAGCTTTTTGTTCCTCTTTTTTTTTTTTTTTTTTGAGACAAGTGGTTAATTTTCTAAGCCCCAATATGCCTTGTATGATCGACAGTTTCAGCTAATGCAGCTTTTGCCTTAACAAGACAAATTAAATCAATAACGGACATTTGGAGGGGGGCAGGGGGAGAAAGAGGGAAAAGGGAAGGGGACAAAAAGATTGCAGAGAGAGGATGGGGGACGCTTGCCTCCATGCCCAGAGAAAGACAGGGAGTCGAAATGGGGACAGAGGAAGAGCTGTTTGCCTTTCTAAGGAAAGGAAGCCTTCAAGTGAAGATTACTAAGTTCAGCTATACAGGGCAGTTAATACCCATGAACTTGCAATTAAATGCGGAAGTAGCAGACAAGAGGCGAGGTAAAAGAAGATATTGTCAAATGCTCTGTAGCTGAGGATGCAGGCAGAAACTGGGGGGGGGGGGGGAATCTGCAGAGCCAGAGTCATGAATAAACACTCAGTTTTCCTGGGATTTACTGTTGGTGAGATTTGGGGGTGGGGTAGTCGGAGGACTCTTGTCATTCAGAAACTTGCATCAGCCGCAGAGGCCCTTTTGTCCTTCCCTGCTGGACAGGGCCACAAAGGGAAGCTTTATTCGGTTTCCATGCTGCCAGGCCTTTTTTCTACCAGAGGGGGTTACTTCCCCAGGCCAAACTCTTGAGAGAGAGAGCCTCTGTGAAGTCTGCTTGTTGTTTGGCTTGGAAGTGCATTGTCTGCTGCTTGAATTTTTCTTGATCTCTTGCCTAGATAGGCTCAGCTGGTTCTTTTTATTAATTTTTTAAAATTGAAAATTACGTGCACAATGTGATATGGGTTGTTCTCTCCCCTCCCCCCCTCCACTGATCCCCCCCCCCCATGTGATGGAGACACTTGGAAATAATCAGTCTTGTTTCTTAGCAGGGATGCCACAGGCCTCCTTCAATGTTGTTGTATTTTGATTTAGGTCAGAGGGTGAAAGTTCAGGGTTTCAGCCTCCCATCGCAATTGGCTCAACACTGTATGTGTCCATAGTAACTTCTGCTGATGGGGAGTGGGGTGAAATTCTCAAGCATTTTCTTCAGGCTCTGCCTACCAGAACAGATACGTTCATTGTTTTTCCTTTGGGCAAAAATGGGCACAGCTTCTTCTTCTTCTTCTTCTTCTTCTTCTTCTTCTTCTTCTTCTTCTTCTTCTTCTTCTTCTTCTTCCAATTCATTGGGGTGAAAAGGCACTATATGCACTTCAGGCCTTTGTCAACCAAGTTCTGAATTTCCCAAAACTCTGGACAAAGAAGAATTTTAGATTTATCCTGCGTCTTTTGAAACATTGGAATGGAAGTGTTAAAAATCTAACATCCAGGGTTATAATTTTCTGCCAAGTTTTAAAGTACTTTTTTCTAGGAAATTTAGAAATAGATTTTTCAATTTCTGGGTAACCCTGTCTCCCTGATATTAGTATCTATGTGAACAACTATTAATAATATGAAAATTCACCAACATCGCCTCGTGTTCTGTAGCATCCTTGCAGCACAGAAATAAGTCCCACTGCTATCACCAAAATAGCATGAGATTTGTTGAAGAGGAGCAAAGGCACTATTTCCCTGGCTTTATCTCTGGTTTTCATTACCCACTTTATCAGTTTTCCTGCCAAATAACCCCTCTTAACCCTACCTTGTTCCTTTTGTGGGGTGTAGCGGAGGCAGAATTTAGCAGGTAGCTTATTTTCCCTGTTTGCCTTTTGAACTGCAATAAGGGAAATAGTGTTCTGCTGTTTTTGCTTTTGAGGTGGTCAATGCCCTTGTTCCAGAGAGGAGTTGCAGGAAGGAGCTGCCTTATCAATAGGATTTTTGCTGTGACAGTCCCATTTAGGTTACCCATTGCTGCAAAGGAGACTCCCTGCTTAGAGTACTCTGAGGAGACTCTTAGCTGCCTGTTAACAATTGTCATTGAGTTATTTGCATAATGTAAGCTGCTGTCTGTCAGTGTTGCTAACTTACTTGTGATGGAGCCAAAGCATGCAATCTGCAGTTAATTTTTTTTAAATAAAAAAACTAGCTTCCATCATCAAAGCAAGCATACCAAATGGCTAGAAAATTATATTAAAGGAGATGAGAGTTTAGTTGTTGATTAAATGATGCTGGAGTGTAAAGCAAACAAACATTTAGGACTGCACCGTTGCTGGATATACATATCCCATTGTAATTTCCTACCAAGCCCCGTAAGCAATTTGGAAATTTAATGAATGCATTTCTGGGGGAAACCCACTCAGTGGTGGAGTACATGCTTTGAATGTCCAAACCTTGCCAGTCTTTGGCATCGCTAGTTGAAGGAAGCACCTAGCAGGTGATGGCAAAGGCCTCTGCCTGAGATCCTGGATAACCACAGCCAGCGAGAGCTGACAGTACAGTATTAGATAGTCTGCTTCAAAATGTAATGTAATTGCTGAAGCAAATTACCATGAAGGGTAAGAGGATGGCCGGATAAAGTTAACAATGTGTGTGTGTGTGTGTGTGTGTGTGTGTGTGTGTGTTTATAGTGCTAAGACAAAAGCACTGAACAGTTCTTGTTGTTGTTTACTCGTTTAGTTGTGTCCGACTCTTTGTGACCCCATGGACCAGAGCGCGCCAGACACGCCTGTCTTCCACTGCCTCCCGCAGTTTGGTCAAACTCATGTTAGTAGCTTCGTAAGCCTAGTAAAATAACTCAACATGTGCTTCGGGATATTGTCAGCAAGTCACACACTGAACTGCATCTTGAATTGTCCCATTGAGAAGCCCTCCCTCCCACGTCACTGGTCAGTCACAGCTGAGCAAGTTGTTGTGAAATCAGAGCCTGAAACTCTAGCAAAGAAGGAAGAGGTAGTGGAGGAAGGAAGGTGACAGTGAATCCACTTCTTTCTCTGAAAAGTGGAAGTGAAGAGTTCCAACCACTTGGTACCAATGAATACCTGCTGCTGTTGCCTTTTGCCTTTCCTGTGGTCTTCCCAGAAGCATCTAGATGGCTGCTGGAGACGGTGGTCTCCAAAGCGCTGTTATGTCACTTCAACAGTCATGGAAAACCCTGGGAACTGTAGTATGTTAACGGTGCTGGGAATTGTAGCTCTAAGGCTACCTTCCTTAAATTGTCAATGTCTGTGGTATAGCAGTGGTATAAATGCAATGGTTGACCAGTATGTCAGCATAGAATTTTGATCCTTTTCACTAAGGAAGGCTGCTCTTAATGTTCTTAACTTGCATTGCTGGCCACTCAAGCACCATATCAAAGTAGGCATGGGAAAAGGGCCCCCCAGCCTTTTACTGCTGCTTTTCAAAGGCCACTTTTGTTTTGACGCTGGTGCCAAGCAGTTACGAAGCCATCACAAGTGCTCCTGGTGTTTGCTGCAGTCCAGGAGATCTGCCTCGCAAGGACAGATTATTATGCCATCCCTTCCAGAGTTCTCAACGAAAATAAGCTTGTTGGTGGAAAACCTCATAGCTGAATAGTTCCAATATCTCTGCCACTAAATCCATATGGGAACAATGTATACAAGCCAGGGCAATATTTCAAAGCAGCTTTTATGTTCGGTGGGTTTGCAACAGAATCCACTGTCTCCATAATCTGGTTAGCTGCATAGATCAGTGGTGGGAAACTTCTGGCTCTCCAGATGTTCGGAGTCCAGCTCCCATTAGCCCCAGTCAAAGAGGAATCTGTTAACGAACTATTCGGTATACAAACTCCGCAAAACCAGAAGTAGGTGTTCTGGTTAGCAAACTTTACTTTGGTCTACGAACAGAAGCTGAATAGTTGAAGGGCAACCAGCGGTGGGAGGCGTCATTAGGGTAAGCGCACCTTGGTTTAAGAATGGCTTTGGTTTAAGAACGGACTTCTGGAACAAATTAAATTCGTAAAACGAGGTACCACTGTACATGAATTGAAACACAGCCACCCTCCAGATTTTGCAGTGCTGTTCTCCAGCTAAGTAACGTGCAAAAGTGCATATAGTAGGGTAAAGTATGCCTAAAAATGCACATATTAGTGAAAATAACATGCAAAAATATTGGAGTAAATTGCTTTGCAGAAGTGTGCATGTTAGACAAAATTTGCATAAACAACTGTACATGTTAGGAGAAAATGAAGGGTTAAGCTATATGAGATGCTAAATGCATTTAAAACCCAATGTTTGGGATTCCCTTTTTCTTTTTTAAAATAACAGCTGCCAGAGGGACTTGATCCAGACTGAGACTGTGGGGTGGAAGATGGGGTATTTACCCTTGTACTACTTTCCTTTAAAGCCACCCCTCCAAAGCTGCTATTTATCCCTTAATATGGCATTTGCTGCTATTGGCAGCTTGCATATCCTGCATTGCTTCTCCATATAATTTCTTAATCCAGGTCCACATTCATCCTGGAAGTAGCCTTATCTAGCCTACTCCAGGGGCGAATTTGACCTCACTGTGCCTGGGCAGTGACAGGTGGTCGCGCATCCTCAGCAGCAGTGAGGCTATATCGTTTTACCTCCTCCGGTGGCTTATAGAAATTGATAACCGCACATCACATCCTTTGTGCGTCTGATGAATTAATGGCCTCTGTGCTTATTGGCAGATTTTGCACAATTAGGAGAGTTCTCATTATGCAATCCTGTCACTGCAGAGAAAGCTTGATTGCAGGTTGGTTTTGTTTTTTTGTTTAAGAAGTCCTACGTTTGGCATAGCTGCTGTCACTTGAGGCTGTGACAATGCCAGCATTACCTCAGTTGTGAAGCAAAGTAGTAATTATTTCGTATGTGTCAGAGCTGCCTCCAGGTCCCAGCTCACAGAGGACCAACGCTAGGCTGTAGTTATGTACAAAAGTCTTTATTGAGGTTCAGTTTCCATTTTAAAGCCGCAGCGCGCAGCTCTACGTCTCGACCTTAGACCGGCGAAGTCCCGTCTGAGACTCCGCCCCTTCCACACCAGTTTAACACTCTCGCTTTGCTCCACCTCTTCCTAAGTTCCTTTCTCCTCTGGGCCCTCCTGCCCGCTAGGGTTTCATCCTTTCTGGACTCCTCTGACGCTGACCCTGATGATTCTTCCCCCTCCTTCCGGCGGGCTTTAGGACCTGGTTCCCTATCCGGGCTACCTTCTGTGCCGCTCGCCTGTACATTTGAACTTGGCGCGCGCGCCCAGCCTGCAACTTTCCTCTTGACCGTTCCCTCGCTCTCCGATGGAGGCGTGGCCAACCCTGACATCTTCTCTCGCTGGTGGTGCTTATGTGGGCTCTGATACCTGGGACTCCTCCCCCCCACTACGCTCTGGTGGGGAAGCTGGTCCTGATTTCAAACTGCTGCTCTGGGAGTCCCCGCTGGCCCCTTGCTTCTGGGGTGTCCCCCTTGGGTCCCCCCTTGCCCTGCCCATCGGCGCCCCCTTCTGTGAATCTTCCGATTCGCTGGAGAGGCTCATGGAATCTATCGGGCTGCTGTCATCTTCTCCTACGCTGCCCTCGGATTGCTCCCCCTCGCTCTCCATCTCCTCTCCTCCCTGCGCTCCCGCTGAGTCCCTGACAGTATGGCTTGTCTTTGACAGACAACTGTGCAACTGCTCTCTAGGAACACATGCCCCATCCTCCTGCCCTCTCCTGATTACGAACTATGCAAATGGTGTTACTTGAAGATCTGAATCAGTCATTCCCAAACTGTATGCTCAATAGTGTACTGTGAGATGACTGCTAGTATTCCAGGATATGCAAATCCATTAGATAAGAAGCATGTTCATTTAGTTTTGTAGTTCTGTATTAGGACAGACACCCCCCCCCCAACTTAAACACATTCCACTCTGCGTGACCGAAATCCAAGCTGTGCGAATTTCTCTAATCGGTTAGGTATATTTTGGAGAGATGTTAGGAGATCCCTCACAGAGCTACCATTCCTAGCACCAATAATCAACTATAGTTCCCAGGATTCTTTGGGGGAAACCATGACTGTTAATGTGGTATGCTACGCATTGTGACCAGTTGTGACGGCTTATAGCTTTTAGTGAGAAAGATTTCATTCATTCATTCAATGTGGTATGAGTGTATTTGAAATGTATGGCTTGGATGTGATCTGTTTGTGCACTGTGTGTTGTCTACTCCCATCATCTATTACCTGAACACATACCCTGGAAATGCAGTATTTGGAGGCTAGATCATGGGTAGGCAAACTAAGGCCCGGGGGCTGGATCCGGCCCAGTCGCCTTCTAAATCCGACCCGTGGACGGTCTGGGAATCGGCGTGTTTTTACATGAGTAGAATGTGTGCTTTTATTTAAAATGCATCTCTGGGTTATTTGTGGGGCATAGGAATTTGTTCATCCCCCCCCCAAAAAAATAGTCCGGCCCCCCCACAAAGTCTGAGAGACAGTGGACCGGCCCCCTGCTGAAAAAGTTTCCTGACCCCTGGGCTAGATCTTTGACCACCACCCCTAAGTTGATTTCAGTGGGTGTATATCAACAACAACAACAACAACAACAACAACAACAACAATAATTTATTATTTGTACCCCGCCCATCTGGCTGGGTTTCCCCAGCCACTCTGGGCGGCTTCCAACAAAGATGAAAAGTACACTAAAATGTCACATATTAAAAACTTCCCTGAACAGGGCTGCCTTCAGATGTTTTCTGAATGTCAGGTAGTTGTTTATCGCTTTGACATCTGATGGGAGGGCGTTCCACAGGGCGGGCGCCACTACCGAGAAGGCCCTCTGCCTGGTTCCCTGTAACTTGGCCTCTCCCAGGTTAGCCAGAAGGCCCTCAGTGTCCGGGCAGAGCGATGGGGGAGGAGACGCTCCTTCAGATATACATCTCTGTCAATGTAGAGCTCAAGTCAATGTGACATAGCTATTGAATACCCCAATATTCTTCCGCCACCCCAAGGTAATTGAGGAAGCTTATGTTAATTTAATCACAGCAGCAATGTTGAGGAAGCATGAGGTTAACCTTTAGCCCTGCATTGTTGCTCCAACTCCACCCTTCTCCTGAAGTTGCTATTAGACGTACCTGCATGATAAAGGCACTTGCCCCCCCTTTAAAAAACAAAAAACTGGTTTTGCAGGAACAGAGCTGTGATTATGGAAGCCTAGAAAGCAAGCGCTAACCTTTCCTAGATATTCTGGCAAAGGTGTTGCAAGGTACTGAGCAGAAGAATTTAGGAATCCAGTGGTGCTGCATAAGAACAAATGAGTTAGAAGATCACGGCTTTGGTTTGAAGCCTTGCAAATTCATCCCAAACGTGCCCACAAAGCAGCTAATTAAATATATACAAGCATGGATATGGAGGAAAATGACTAATGTGGGAGGATTGGGGTGGGGAAGGGTGTGTGTGAGGGAGAAGCAGAAAAGACCAAATGAGCCTTGAGTGGCTTGTGAAAGCCGTGTTATTTTTCCACCTTTCTCATTATACAGCTTAAAAAAGGGTTGCAGACTGGATATTGTTCGCACATTTTCTTAGGAATGCAAAATTTGATTATTCAAGCCTTTCATGTACAACTTCTGTGTAGTTCTAATGATCTCGATTTTAAGAGTGACACGCAAGTCTTGTTGAATATAGTCAAATATTTGCCCATTTGCTTTCAAATCATCTGAAAGGAGACCCCCCCCCGCCCTGCACACACCTACACTCGCAGTCAGTGAAAATGAATAAAGCGGTACAGATTGGCAGGAGGAAGAAGCTGCTGCCTCTTTCAAGGAACCAATCAGTACCAGTCAGAATTGCTAAACTAGGTTACACAAAAGGTGTTTACTAGTGAACATAACTTGGTTGCAAGGATGCAATGGTGGCTAGATATTGGTGTGTGTTCTTCTGTTGCTATGCTGTATTTTACATTTTAGACAACTGCTCTGCCCATCACAGGAAAGGTTGATCTTTATCTAGTCCGTCTTGCTGGGGATGTTCAGAATAAGAAGGTTTTTAAAACTGCTTCCAAGTTGCAAAGTTCTTACTGTCTAATGCAGGGGTCAGCAAACATTTTCAGCAGGGGGCCAGTCCACTGCCCCTCAGACCTTGTGGGGGGCCAGACTGTATTTTTTTTTGGGGGGGGGATGATGCAAGAGCACTACAAGCCCTGGTGGCTGCTTACCTGTGTCTTGCGACTGGCAGAGGCTGGTGGCGGTGGGACAATGAGTGGCGCATGAAAGGGCTCTGGAGAGGGGCTGCTTAAAATGGCGGCCGTTCGAACACTGCTGCTACTGCTGGCACCAACAAAGCCCAGCCCCCTTCCTCCTCTAGGCAGGGCGGGGAGAAGCCAGGAGGAGGGAGGGAGGAAGTGCCGCCGCCGCTGTGTGAGGGAGAGGGGGGGGAAACGCACACATGCTGGCGATCCACACGGCAATTCCCGGACCGTCCGCGGGCTGGATCCAGAAGGCAATTGGGCCTGATCTGGCCCACTGACCTTAGTTTGTCTACCCATGGTCTAATGTAACATAAAGAAATCTCTGCTGACCACATTTGGCATGAAACAGATGCACCAGCCATGCGAACTGAAGAGGAGCCCACTCACTAGACCCAAAATACAAGAAGGATTTTAAAAGACAAGGTAGAAAAAGAAAACAATTCATCTTCTTTCTTGAGAAGTGGCACAGTGTAATGGCCAAATGCGCGAGGTCCCTGGTTAAAGTTTCACCCTCTGTTATGAACTCACTGAAGTACCCTTAGCACAAGCTAATTTGTTCCATCATCTACAATGCAGGGATAATAGTACTGACCTACTTTACAGGGCTGTCGTAAGGATTACTGATATTACTTCTTTGAAGCCCTCAAAGGTGCTATGTAAAGAGTCTAAACTACATGTTACTACAGCAGATCTGTATTAGACTGTGCTTCATAATAGACTGTGCAAAAGAATGTAACTTAGCTTTGAAGCTGAAGCAGGGAGATAATTTTGCACAGAGAAGCAGAGGGCAGGGGAGGACCGAACCCTTTTGCTGCCCTCAACAACCCCTTCCTCTGGCTGCTTACCTTGTGGCTGGGCTTATTTTCAGCAGGCCTGGAGCCAGTGCTTGGCATGGTTAGACAAATGCTATGGCTTATCCAGGCTATTGCCAGTTCCTGACATCACCTTTCCCTTTGCTTTTTTGCATGGTGGGTAAAGTGCATAGCAAATGTGCTGTCTGAGGCTGCAGCACAACACCCCACCCCCACAAGGGCTTCATTTCCCCAGAATGCCCCTGGTCCTGCTACATCACGATTTTGTACAGGCAACAACCATTTTATGCGCATTCAGTATGTGCGCAGCCGTGCACAGCCACAAACCCAGAAGTAACTAGAAAAACGGGCAAAAACGGCCCTAAAAGAGTACAGAAAGGGCAAAAGCAGCATGAAAACAGCACCTAGCAATCCCACAAGCCTTTGCAAGTGCAATCTCAGGAGCCATTGCACCGACCATTGAGGCTTGGAGGGAGTGATTGCTACCATTTATGTCCGCCTTGGTAGGCACTGCTGGTCTTTTAAAAGGGGTTTTCTAGGGGTTTCAGAGGTATGGAGGTTGTTTTCAGGCTTTTGAAATGGGTGTTTCCAGTATATGTGATTTCACTTAAACGTGCGGTGCCTCAGAACATAACTCCCCATGAGCTAGGAAAAACCGAATGAAGGAAAGAAGAGGTATGTGTTGCCACCTCAGAAGCTTCATGGTGTGATGGGTCCCAGAGCACACTCTGCTCACAGACCTCTCAAATGTGGTGGCAACACTGATTTCCAGCTTCAGAGGTTCTCCCCCAATGCTAAATATGCCTTCTAATACATGATACACAATTGTAGTCCAACCCTATGCACACCTTGGTCTTATCATATACATAATCCCGCTCTTAGCCTTCAAAATTTCAATAGTTACTATAGGACCTGGGTATATTGGAAATAATCTTTTTCTGTATGTTTATCTTCACACACGCCCATCGTCATCTAAAGCTCATGAACTAGGGAGGTGAGGCTGGTGTCAGCTAGGAGCAGGGCCTTTTCTTTTGTGGCACCCAACCTATGAAATACCTTGCCTAGCATCCCGATGCTGCTTCAGGTGGTTGGTGAAGACTGTACTCTTTAAAAAGGCCCTAGGTTAATCACATTCTCCCCCCCCCACCCCCGGCTACGTCCTTTGTTACTTTTGCGCCTGTTAGATCTGTTAAACAGGCAGAAAATGGTTAATTTATCAATTTGACTGTATATTGCAAGGGGTTTTTTTTAGGGATTATGTTTGTTTTATTCTGTTTTTATTGCTTGCCTTGAGCATCCTTGCAGGAAGTGGCAGACTAGAAAACTTTAAAATTAAAATATTTATTTGGAAATCAGTCTAAACATAATAAATACAGCATACCACCAAGTAATGGTGCCTAGGAGGCAGCCTTACACCCAAAGTATTCTTAGAGCTGTGTGTGTTTCTAACATGCTGCAGAGGGATTCTTGGTGTATGGGATGAACAGGAATAATAATGCTCTCATTTTTGTCCTTTCTGCAACTGGTATACAAGGGGCAGGGTTATCCTTTAAGATATGAACTAATAACGCTGAAGCCATTTTTTACACCAAGTGAGCATGTAGGGTTGTCTGGCTCACTTTCTATTACCACAGGTAGAATTTAATTGCCATTAAATTTCACAGATCTCAGACCTGCTCCAAGGGTGGGACTGGAGCCAAGGCCCCGGGCTCTCCACCAGGACCTTTGCCCCCCTATTTCTTACATAAGCATGCAGCACAAAGCAGAGCAGGTCTAATTGCCGAAGCAGATGTAGTGGCTTGTGCTGTCCTCAAATGTGCTTGTGCTTTGGGCACTCATGAGTATATTTAAGGCCACGTCAAAAGCTCAGTCGTAAATAGAAGGGGTTCTGGTGCCAAGAGAGCCTCTGGAGCTAACCTTAAATTAGAGGTGTGGCAGCTTCCAAAACATTGCAGAACCATTTCCAGGGGAGAGGAATGCCTTAGTAGTACTATACGGAATACCACCAGTTGTGCCTGCATAATATATGTAAACCAGAGACAACAAGGTGTGCGAATGCTTTCTAATACAGTGGTACCTCGGGTTAAGTACTTAATTTGTTCCGGAGGTCCGTACTTAACCTGAAACTGTTCTTAGCCTGAAGCACCACTTTAGCTAATGGGGCCTCCTGCTGCTGCCGCACTGCCAGAGCACAATTTCTGTTCTCATCCTGAAGCAAAGTTCTTAACCTGAAGCACTATTTCTAGGTTAGTGGAGTCTGTAACCTGAAGCATATGTAACCTGAAGCGTATGTAACCCGAGGTACCACTGTATAGGAAGTGCAATTTTTTAAGTAGACTGTGGATTTCACAGATTGTGGTGGTTGCCTTCTGTAAGATGCCAAGAGTGTGTCTGTAAGGGGGCAATGTGTAAATTGGCACCAAGGGAACATGCTGGCAACGGCTCTGGGGGTAGTATCCTAGCATAATGTGGTTCCTGCTTTTGCCATTTATTTCTTCAAGGCAACATGCATGGTTCTTCCTCTCTTTCTGTCGTCACAGCCACTCTGTGAGTTAGGTTAGGCTGAGAGATAATGACTGACTCAAGATCTCCCATTGATCCAAATGGGCCAGTGACTTGACCCAGTTTAAGGCAGCTTCCCTTTCTCTATCCATGCCACTGTGGTATCTCTTGGCTAACCAGAAAGGCAGTCACTCAGTTGTTGTTAGGGTGACGGAACCAAGAAGCCACTCTGGGGCGAATTTGTGTGCTCAGCACTTTCAGCACCTTTGATCCAAAGCACGATAGTTTTCACCTCCATCCTTTCTGTGGGATGGCATCTTGCCCTTTGTGGTTTCCCCAGTTTCCTCTGGAAACGAGTTCCCACGCTCAGCCTGCTGCCGCTAGCTAAACTGGAGAGAAGGTCCAGAAAAGAAATGCTTATGAAATGGATAAGTGAAACAGGAGTAAAACAAAATTATGAGATGATGCAGGCAAATGTGAGGGCTGTTTCAAGTGTTTCTACAAGGTTTCTTAATCTTTTAGTAGCACTGGATTTTTGTTTGGGAGGCCATTTCCAAAGACTGTTAAGAATGAATGAAAACAGACTGCATGGTGGGGTGATGGAGCTAATGTGACCTCTCGGAAGTGGAGTCACTACTGTTTACTGGGAGGGAGAGAGAGAGAGACAGAGAGAGAGACAGAGAAGGAGTAGCGAGGTAAAAAAAAAGTAAAGAACCCCTGGACGATTAAGTCCAGTCAAAGGTGACTATGGGGTTGCGGAACTCATCTCGCTTTCAGGTCGAGGGTATTGGCGTTTGTCCACAGACAGCTTTCTGGGTCATGTGGCCAGCAGGACTAAACCGCTTCTGGCGCAACGGAACACCGTGATGGAAGCCAGAGCACGTGGAAACACCATCTACCTTCCAGCCGCAGCGGTACCTATTTATCTACTTGTGCTTTCAAACTGCTAGGTTGGCAGGAGCTGGGACAGAGCAATGGGAGCTCACCCCACCGTGGGGATTCAAACCGCAGACTTCCGATCGGCAAGCCCGAGAGGCTCAGTGGTTTAGACCGCAGCGCCACCCGCATCCCCTCCGGAGGAGCAAGGCAGCAGGAGGTTAGCACCAAAGTGTCTTGGGTGTCATTTGAAGAAGTGGTCTGCAGTGATTTGAAATGGTGGGCCAATCTACACTTCTAAATAACAATTCATTTCTATATCATATGAGTTTAATTGTCCTGGCCTTCTAGGCATCGCGAGCAAGAAATACCTATGTCCCTTCCCCTTCTCTGAACTGCAGTTTCCTAAGTTTATATATAAAATATACTTCATGTTTGTAGTGACATTCCCAGAACATATTCCCAGGCAAAGGAATTCCGTGGAAGAGCATCTGCTTTGCAAACATAAGATCCCAGGTTTAATCCCTGGCATTTCCAGGAAAACTGGGAGAGACTCCTGCCTGAAATCCTGGAGAGCTTCTGCCAGTCAGGCAATACTATGCTAGATAGATCAATGGTATGGCTCAGTATAAAGCATCTATGTGTTCCCTTTCCATACTCTTCTCCGCCACCAATGCAAGCTTCTCTACTGATGTAATTGCAGGTTGGAATTAGGATTTTTAATGGGACTACAGTAAGAGGGAAAGGGTTAAATTCTCCTTTGTCACCCCATGCATTTTGGATACTGCTTGGACTCCCCAAAGCTGTTTTTTTTTAAAAAAAAAAAACATTACAAAAACAAAAACCATGCACCCGTTAATTGCATTAGCATGTTAAATGCAACAACTAGTTTGGTTCCTTCCCTGATTCTCCACCCGCATGATCATAAAAGAGGATTCTGTTCTCTTTACCTCTGTGCAACACCCCTCCTCCCTTCGTGTATCTTTTGGGGGACAGTTTCCTGTTCTGGAACAGGCTTGGCAACAAATCTCTGCTTCTTCTTCTTCTTTTTTAATACACGTAAGCGTTCAAGACTAACCTCATTGTTCAGCTCCGCTTGTAGCCTACTGAGACCTGTGGGCCATTGTCAAGGGCAGCTGCATTTGCTCATTACAAGAACCCCAGTCATTAGTGCATCAATTCAAAGCTCTTAATACAATCCCTAGTTCGCAATTATAAATCAATCTAAATATCTTTTCAAGTGAAACTGCAGCACAACTCGCCTGGGTGTATTCGCCCGGAGGGGATGCTGTGGCTTCCAGTCAATGAATATATTTGTAACAGCATTTTTTCTCCACCCCATCCTCCCCTGCTCTCAAAAAGCACTACAGTACTGTACTCGTTTTTTCAGGCTAAACTGTGGCAAGATTGCACATCTTTCCAATTAAGGGTTTTCAGTGCTAAATAAAGCAAAACTATGAAATACATGTTTTAACCCGCTGCTTCCCGTGGAATTATTTGATTTCCTTCAGACAACCTATTGACCAAGCAGTCATCCTCATTTGCTTGCACAAAGCTTATGCGGTGGTTAGACTGTGTCCAGTCTTTTTAGAACATTTGTTTATGGGGAGGTTATACAACAATGATTGTTTGTCCTGTGTTCATCCTGATTTTTTGGCAGGGTGTTTATACATCTTCCTGGTAGTCACTTGTCCGCTCCACACTTTCCAAACCATATAGAGTCTAATTCTTATTCTAAAGTGGATTTCTTGTGCTAGAGCAACAGCTTGCTTTAATCCCCTTTAACTGCTGAAACCTAAATTTATGGTGTGAGTTTTACTCTGTTCTGCAAAACAGTAACCAGTCTGGAGATATTCTTAGTGAGTTTTATATGTAGAAATCTTTGCAGTTAAGTATATTTATATACTTGAGTCTGGGAGAATGAGCAACACCAAAATTAAAGCACACCAGTACCAACTCTTTTTAAAGTGTAGGTTTTATTTATTTTTAGGAAGTGAAAAACTGAGCAGCAATAAATCCCCACTTTGGCCTGTCCTTGGGCTTTTAAAAGGAGCTTGATCAGCAGCTCTCCATGACATGGCCATAAACAAACATCATAATCAGCTGAAGACTGCCGATTGAGCTGCTGTTTAAGGCAGATGAGCAGAGCCTGCTAAAAAAGTTGGCAGCTCCATTGTTGTGTGTATATATGTGTATATATATATGTGTGTGTGTGTGTGTGTGTGTGTGTGTGTGTGTGTGTGTGTATATTATCTCTCCATATAGATTACTTCAGAGATCGTTTTATATCCTTTGTATATCAAGTAGGTCATTGTGTTCTGACCCCAATATACCTCAAATATCTGAAGCCCACTCCATGGTGACTTGGAGCAGAGCTTTCAGTGTAGCTGCCCGTGTTCTGTGGAACAGCATTCCTGGTGCTTTCCAGAAACAATTTTCTTCCAACAAGCTTTTTCAGTTGGATGAAAAAGTATCTGTCTACATGTTCATTCTGCATTGTTATTAAGCCTACACTTGTTTTTGTACTGTTCTTAAAATTATTTAGCTGTTTATAAGGATATGTTTGTAAATTACTTTGGAAGATGAGTTACAAATTATTAAATAAAACTATAATAATAAGAGTATGTCTTCCAGCTTGGTAGCTACAATATGTTATGCAAAAAGCTTGATGGTGCTTGGCATATGATCAATTTATGCTAAGCCCTGCTTAGAGTCAACTCAGTGAGATCAATGGAGTTATACCGTATTTTTCGCCCTATAGGACGCACCTTTTCCCCTCAAAAAATGAAGGGGAAATGTGTGCGCGTCCTATGGGGCGAATGCAGGCTTTCGCTGAAGCCTGGAGAGCGAGAGGGGTCGGTGCGCACAGACCCCTCTCGCTCTCCAGGCTTCGCGGACCTCTCCGCAAGCGGCAGGAGCGCTCCCACTGCTTGCGGAGAGGTGCCTGCATGCCGAAGCCTGGGCGCACTGAGCTCAGCGCGTCCAGGCTTCGCGGACCTCTCCGCAAGCGGTGGGAGCGCTCCCGCTGCTTGCGGAGAGTTGCTTGCATGCCAAAGCCTCCGCGCGCTGAGCTCAGCGCGTCCAGGCTTCGCGGACCTCTCCGCAAGCAGCGGGAGCCAGCCCTGGGCTCCCACGGCTTGCAGAGAGCTGCCTGTTTGGGGACTGGGGTCGGGGGAAGCTCGGGCCTCCCCCGCCCCAGCCCCGCGCCTGGGGAAAAAAATTTTTTCCCCTTTATTTCCCCCCCAAAAAAACTAGGTGCGCCTTATGGGACGGTGCGTCCTATAGGGCGAAAAATACGGTAAGTTATTGATGACTGACTGTTCTCCCTTTGATTTTAAACGGTCTACTCTGAGCATGGCTAAGCCTGGATCTAATTCATAATTTCCAGCATTTCTGCCATACCTTTCCATTTGCAGCACAACTAAGAAACTTACAAACCGTAAAAACGTTAAATCAAACATCAATGCCTTGACAGTTAAAATGATCAAAACACAATTACAACACAGTATTTAAAGCAGCAGTTAGCAATTAAAAGCCATTTAAGAAAAGGAATACCCTGAAAACACCCCCTGGAAATTTCAGTGATTGTCTGGGAGCAAGCAGTTGTGGGTGTTTGGGCAGCCAAATGTGAAAGAGGACAAGGTTCCTATGCATTTAATAATTCGGTAAAAGGGGAAATCTCAGCAGGGGTAGCCCACTATGCTGAAATTTCCTGTTCCACACAAGTATTGAAGATGCAGGGGCAGCTGGCACAGTGAGGTGGCGACACGACCCTCCACACAGCAGAATTGGGGCTGAACACAGGCGAACTGTCAGAGCCAATTCAGTGCCCCCATCAGTGCAGCCCTGCCCTTGCCACAACAATATACCACCATCCTGGTAAGTGGCAGTAATAGTGTTGCTGGGAGGGGAGCAACGTGGCACTGCCCATTCCTACAGGAGCCCTGTCCTCCTAGCGGCCATTACTTAGGAAGGAAATTTGACTCGTTCTCCCCATCTTTCCAGGATGTACACTCACAGATAAAACAGGTAAGAGGAGAGCTAGCGCTGGCTCTCTCTTCACCAGGCGCACTACTGTGATTTCTCTTTTAAGTGGAGTGATCCCGGGCTGATTTTTCTGGAAAAGCAAGTGTTTCAGGAACTACTTAGGGCGACAGCTTTCCTCTGGACCTTGAGGACCTGCCATCTGAAATGTTTACATCCACTCCCTGTAACATTTCATATTAATTCCAAGGATCTTTTCATTATACTAGGCTGCAGTGATTAAGCCTCTCACATGCATCTTGTCATCTCAAGTGCTGCCTCATGCATTTTGATTAGATTCACTGTGGTGAGCCCTGGTGATGACCTTGAAAAGAGTCGCAAGCAGAGCATTTGCTTACAAATGCAGAGAATTCAGAACTGTATTTGTAGGAGTTGATTGGTTTGGCCCTCACTCATATGCTTGACCAGGGTATGGTCTGGAGACACATGGGGCTATCACCTTGCTGAAGCTAAGCAGGTCTGGGTCTGGTCAGAGCCTGGATGGGAGACTTCCTGGGAACGGACCGTATGAATACTGCCTTGAGTTCCATGATGGAAGAAAGGTGGGTTATAAAAGTGAAAAATAAAATGTAAAGATAACTAATAACTAATAAAATAACTATCTTGAGCAAACGTTACTGTAGTGGTGATATATGAGCAGTTTTGTTCACTCAGTCTTGGAAGACATATATGACAAAGCATGACAGGAGGCCAACATTAAAAGCTCTAGTAAGGTAGAAAGTGTTTGTGCTAATCCCTAGTTGTAATCTAATTGCTGTGAGTCTTCTAATCCCCCTCCCCCAGAATTCAATTTACAGCTGGCATGCGTGAGGGATGTTATCGGGCCTGAGCTGATGTGAGTGATTGATTCTCCTTTCAAGTTTGCTTCTTTTTTTGAGATTTATAATACTCCATTCTCTGCCAATAAACAATGTACAACATGGGGAAAAATTGATTGATTGAAAATGGATTAAACCCCCCAAATCACAGTAACAGTTTAGAGCAAAGCAAAAAAACGAAAACAAACAAAAACCCTTTTATAGTTAAATCACTAACTATAAAACCAAGCAACTTATAATAAAAACACAGCTGCAGAAATGATAATAAAATTCAAGCAATAAAAGATAAGCTACTTTTTAAGTCTTTCCCTAGCGCTACATGAGTCTGCCTAGCTTTCTAGTCCATTTACCTAGAGTGAGTAAAAAGAGCCTGCCGACAACCAGACAAGGAATCTCTTGAGAGAAAGTGAGTGTATTGGATACTGTATTGGATGAATGGGTTCAAAGCCCACCCAGTCATTATCAGCATCGACAGATGTATTATGAAAAGAGATAGGACTGGAGTGTGAACCAGCAGACCAAAAGCTGATTTATCATTCTTGACCTTCCATGCTTGCCCATTTGGTCTCTGCTGCCATGACTGCAGGATTGCCCACCTGGGAGAAGAGGCAGGAGAAGATGTAAGTTGAGATGGCAAGGCTCACCCACTTGTGTTCAGTGTTGTCTCTGGAAAAGAATAAGCTGACAGCTTGTTCTCAGGGCTTTGAGCTCTTTCTTTTTACATTACATTGGTCTCCAGCCTGAGTGGCCTTTCTCAAAGTTTTTGAGCGAACATGCAGATAATAATATTTTCCAGCTTTGGGAGACTCTATTTAGAGCTGTATGGTTACTGTTTTGCAAAAATTGATGCTTCCAGGTCACTTAAAGCTAATGTTCCTTTGGCAAAAAAGCATTTCTTTCTTTGTCAAGAGGATATGAGCTGCTGGCATTCCCCTAAGCTGGTGGATACTTTGCAGGAGTGGAGTAGTTAGGCTCATTCCTTCACCTGGCAGATCTTTTAAAAAAGCTCATAGTTGTCCCCTCCAGTGCTTCAGGAATCTGGTTGTCTGGATCTCATTGGCTGCAATCCTTTCTTTGCACATTTACTTTGTAGTAAGCCCCGTTAAACCGAGTGAGACTTGCATCTGAGTAAAGATGCATAATATTTTACTGTTGGAAGTATCTGTCAGTGGTGGAATTGCCCCACTTGGAGACATGTTTGGGGAAGAGCTGTAGCTCAGTGCATCTCAAGCATCTCCTGGTCAGCTGAGGACAGGGAAAGCAGGCCTGCATTTTCCTGGGCTCTGTAGGAAGGAAAGCCTTCCTTGATGGTGTTTCATGTGGACACATTGGCCAGTAAAAAAACACCCCTTCTTTATCAATTAGTGACTCATATACAAGAGCTGTTGGTGAACCTCTTTCTCATTCCCATCTACCCTAAATAAAAATTCAGTTACCATCAGAGAATACCATAACGAAACACTGAATTTGGCTCAGATCATACATTAAAAGGACAGGCAGTAATGATGCAGAAGGGAGTGATAAAAGTTTTAAACGTCTGTTGAACTTAAGTGATTGAGGTTTGTACAAGTGACGCCCTAGGATCAGTTGGAGGTAGAATCTGCTTTAACACCCCCCCAAAAAAACACCTGGCCCAACTCTATTAATTCAACAAGATGTATAGTCCCTACTTCTTTTATTGTTGAATCATAAAAAGACTGCCTCGGTCGTCTACTTTTTATATTTTTAATTGCAAACATACCACATGTTATTTTCCCTTTCACTCATTTCATTTCATTTTAAAGAACAGTTGTGTTTAAAGCTCAAAACTGCTTCAGGGATTTTTTTTTGGGGGGGGGGGTAGAAGGAGAGCGAATTCCATGCACCAATTCTTGGTGACAGCCAATTCCATGCACAAACTGCAGCTTTTGGTCCAAAACGGCAGAAGTGGTTTTTTGGGGGGGTTCTTTTTCTGCAGAACTCGCCCTTGGAAAGGAGAACTCCCAGCCCCCACCCCGATGCACACATCTTGCACATTTTATAAAATAAAGGTTTGCTCTGAGATTTGGTTAAAGGGCTCTGACGTTGTGACATCGTCATCATTTTATTATTTTATCCCGTTTCAAGCATTTCTCTGTTTTGCTGGGCTAGGGAACCTCCCTTTGTAGCTCTCGCCAGTTCTTGGCTAAAGTGCAGTTGTAAGCAAAGTTTGTTTTCCTGACATGTTGGTTTCTTTTTGGCGTTATTAAAGCTACATCAGAGGTTATTTCCCCACTCTAAGCTCATCAAAGAGATTGTACATTTTCATTTATTTATTTTTTAAAAAAGCTGTATCTTGACATTGGAGAGAAAAATTAAACTGTTTAGAAGTTATGAAATTCAACCCTTTAAACATTATGAAAGCTTTATTGTGTATCTTAAAATATTTTCTTTCTTGTTACAGAGGGGATGGACTCTATGAGGCCTGTTTGGCTTCACTACCAACTTCTTACAATTATAAGAGTTAGATTAATTGAAGCAGTGCTGTTTTAGAAGAGGAATTCTGCCTACTCTCTCTCTCACAGAATAGGGGATGCCAACTCCAAGATGGCGCCCGCAGTGATTTTTGCAAGCATTGCTGAAAAACAAAGAATTTCCCCCTTCTAAATTCTTTTTCAAAGTCATATTTCAGCCAATTAATTAACTGAACTAATTAATTCAGAGTACTCCTACCATGAACCTAATATTGTGCAGGTTTAGAAAAACTTCTGTTGTCCCATTGAAAAGGTTGCCACACAAACAGACCCAGATGCTTTTGGAAATCCAGTGAGTTAAGAATTATAGACTTGAGTAATGAATATGAATTAGTGGCTTTAGTATCTTTTGTGTTCTCTGGGCCCATAAATCTTGGTTGGTTGTGATGACATTGTCTAGGGTGGGATTTTTTTTTGAATTGTGTTTCATCCAGGAATGCACAGAGGCCTGCCAAATCTCTGTCAGTGGTGGAGCCAGCACAGGAGCAAAGCATCAGCCCTTTTTTTTCTTCAAAATTTTAGAATATGGGACTTTACTTATTTATCTTTAAAATGTACAAGCTGCTTCTCTTTGAGAAATATCTGAATCTATGTACCTAAGATAAAAGAGATACCTACAGGACTCAAGTAGTCAACTAAAAACAATCACAAACCAAGAGCCGAAATACCACAAGAAAAGAAACAACCCATCAGCACTGGAGAGGGCCCAAGACCTGAGGCAGGAAATCAAAATGGCCACCCTCCAGGTTCTGTAAATATAGAATCAACAGATTACAGTGCTGTAGTTGACTATTTGTTTTCCCCTGATGGAGTCCCCAGCTGGTGGTTTGACACTGGTTTTTTCATGCTGCCTAACAGTATGACCTCCTCTGTACTGTATTTCGAAAAGCCTCCCCCTCAAAAAATAGAGTTTTTAGTTGGTACTGAAATGCTTAAAATGATGGCACCATTTTAATACCTAAAATGGCTGTTGCCCCAACTGAAAAGGCTCTGACCTGTTCTTTTGCAATTATCACCTCAGTAAATGAGGAAGGCCTTACATGCTAACCTGAAGGGGAGGCAGACATATCTTGGAGAATGATAAAATATATTCTTCATCATTGCAGTGCTTTGCCTTTCTGAAAAAGGGGACCTGTGATCTCATCATCTGGAGACTTTTCAGGGCTGACATTTTGAAATGGGACAGGATGTAGGGATTACCCTCTTGCTTGCTTTTCTCCTGGTAACAGTTATGATAGGATCAGTTCAGCAAATACCCAGGGTATGCCACTGCCAAATCATAATGGGGTTGACAGGAATTTGGGTGATGCTTGGTTCCCAGCAATCATACAAATGAGAAAGGCAACAATAACTAGAGTTGACTGGGATAAAACTAAAAACCACACCGTAGCGCCAAAATACAATAAAATTCTAATGTAGTCAAAAATACTCTGTCTGAACAGCCTGGGGGTATTCCAATAACTGATGAGTAATTCGTTTCAAGTGGTTTTGGCATGCAGATTTATGTACTTGGGAGAGATGGTTTCAGGAAGCAGTACGAAATAAAGAAATGGGGTCTATAAGTAAGCGATCTTGATTAGAGAATATTGGGGGGGGGTGCATGAGGAGACACCAAATCCCTGACATTCTCTGTACGTTTTAGTCCCTAATTAAAGTCATTGTATACAATTAAAAACAAAAGATTGGCTGTAAATGTGAAGCTCCCTAAAGGCTGCCGATTTCCTTATTTCTTGCTTAGAGGTGTACCTAGCTGCAAGGAAGCTCTATTGGGTTAAGAGGTGTGGCAAAATAGCATTATTGAAATCTGTCCCTCTTTTGTTCTTGATTTAAAAATCCTAAAATTTGGAGTAACTTATAAGGCCTTTCAGCAGCCTCAGTTGTAAGGGATCGAATAGCAAAGAGCAGCTCCCAGCCTACCTGAAATGTTCAATAATTGACTAAGTAGCCCAGCCTACCTGAAATGTTCAATAATTGACTAAGTAGCGGAAGCGACACGATGAATGCTGTGTAAATTAACACTATGATAATAAGCATCTGGCACTGTCAAAGGGGAAGGAACAGTTACCTCTGCGGTTTGAGGTCAAAGCTGTCTGAGATCTCCAACACTGGCCTACTTCACTCTGCAGGTTTTAAATATTGATCCAGCATTTAATTATTGGTAGAAAGAGAGAACATCCAAGCTAGTGACCAATATTGATAGGAGGACTTCTGTGTTGGATAAACATTTGCATAGGTAACCATTGGGGAAGGCAAAAGTGAATCCCATTGAGAGTAACTTCAGCATTACAAAAACAAAACAAAACAAAACTGTATTTGTTAAGAAGAGCCCAGTAATTACTTTGTATAATTGCAGCTGTGGGTAATTATATAATTGGGTGAGCATGTAACAAACGGATGGTGACAAATTAAGTGAGTTCTTTAAAACACTCTTTTAAAATGCTGAAATGTGCATATAGAGATTATATGTGAAAAGCACACATTTTGAAATGTCTGCTACAAAAATCCCTGTTTTCGATCCTGCAGCATTTGTTGCTCTCACATTCTCAAACTTACTTCTGCAACTTTTGAGGGCCAGAAACATAAAACAAAAATAGGGCTTTCAGAAGTCTAACAAGACTTAATCGACTGCTTAGAAGTACCTCTTGTTTCTATTAAGTTTTCATGCCAGATTCTGTAATTCTGAGGAATGCAGTGTTTTGGGTTTTTTTCCACAGAATCATAAAATCAAAGAGTTGGAAGGGATCCTGCAGGTCCAATCCCTTGCAACAATAAAGCCTGATGCATAATTCTGCAGAGTGCAGCATAGTCATTTTATTTCTGTTGTGATCCTACGAGTTCTGCATAGCCAATCCACACAGGCTATATAGATGGAGGGAGGCTGGGAGAGAAAAGCAAAAGTGTGCTGTCCCCACCCCCACTTTTTTCTTCTTTTTTGAAGGACTATATATACACACCAGACACAGAGAGGGGATAGCATGACTTTCATTTCCTGTCTTATAGGGACCTTGTTCAATTTCACTTCTGCTATCAAAAGTAGGGAAGTAGAGTGACAAGGCTCTTTGCACACATCTGCACGGTGAAAAAAAAATCTGGAGAAGCCTCTTAAATGGGGGGTGGGTTTTGCACAAGGGAACCCAAGATTATGTCTTTCACCTTCCAGCGCCCCAATTTTGCCTTCCTACCTAAGAGAATTTAAGTAACGTGGACGGTTTCAATTTCTATTGCAGAATTGGCTGCCACGAAAAAAGGTATTCGGGGAAAATATGGAGAAGCTCTTTTCACTCTGAAGCTTTTTAATAACCTGCAATTTCTTAAAAGAGAGGGGAGGGGAAGAACAAGTCATGAACTGGCAAAGGCAATAAGGGATCGGAGTTGTTGCATCTCTCATCGCTTGCCATGTTGTGTATGGGAAAACTGGGGAAGTGTCCTCTTCCTTAACTGTTAAAAGTAAGTCACACTCAATCCTGCTTTATATCTGAACAGAGTAGGCATGTGAAAATAAGCACATATTTACCACCATCCCATCTAGCTCAGCCCTGAACATAAGGCCAGAAATAGGGAGTTGAGCATATAGCATGCAGGCTATTCACCCTCCTATCCCAGTGTTTACTACTATATGACTCCCCAGGGTCTCAAGTAAAGGTCTTCCCCATAATCTGCAACCAGATCCTTTTAACCTGTGATGCAAGGGATAGAGCCTGGCACTGGCTGTATGAGAAACAGGTGACCTTCCACTGAGCTAATGATCCAACAAGAGTTATAGCCAGTGCTTTTTTTCCTGGGGGGACGCAGGGGTACACATACCCCTAAACATTTTGTGAATCTTTGTACTTTATCTTTTTACTTTATTTATTTCCCCCCGATTTGAACTATAAAATGGTGATTTTATTGAGTGAAAAAAAGCACTGGTTATAGCATACCTGCATTTTCCACCTTAACCATTGCGCTCTAGAATTACCGGGAGAGATAAGGCAATCGGAGACAGGAAGGTTTCAAAGTGGCAGAAACTGTGTGCAGGATGCTGTTATGAAACAGCTTTTGCAGAGTTCATAGGTAGAACTTTGCAGCTAGAACAGGGAGCATTGTGTCATTGCCGCTGTACATATTCAGTCAAGGCTTCCGAAAGCCTCCAGAGAAAAATGGGTCTGGCTATTGTTTTGTTTGCTTGTAAACTTTTTGTTTTCATTCTGTTTCTGCTTTGATATACACACATACACAACTAGGGGAAGATTAATTTTATTCCTCAACATAATTAGAGAAAGTCAGATGGAGGGTGGAGGAATTTTCAAAGGGAATATATTTTTAAAGGGGGAGAAAATAGGGTGGCCTTTTTTTTTTTTTGGTTCGCTTTGAAATGTTCTCCAAGTTTGAAACTTCATAACAGGGTCAGTAAGTGTGATCTTTTTTATTTTTGTTTTTCTCCCTCGGATCCCTATTTATAGCTTTCAGATGTTGGCAGGGTGGAACAAGTTATCTCCTCCAGGACGTTCGTTACAGGTCTGTAACGAGAACCAGTCAAGCCTGCACTGACCTTTAAGATTGTGTGGCATTGCATCGCCTTGCAAACTCCACTCTCTTTAATAAATAAAGAAGCACTATAGGGCTATTTGTGCATCTCTCAAAGAGGGACAAAAGGGTCTACAGTTTAAAGTATTCTTTCTGCTCCAGTTGCTGAAATTCATAAGGGTGCATGTGGTCATCTTCTGAAAGTGATCATTGCTGTGCCGTGGTTTGATTTCAGAAGCTTTATATCTGACCAAGAAAATAGCACTATGCTCCTCAGTTGGAAGTACAGTGGTACCTTGGGTTACATACGCTTCAGGTTACACACGCCGCTAACTTAGAAATAGTGCTTCAGGATAAGAACAGAAATCGGGCTCCGGCAGCGCGGCGGCAGCAGGAGGCCCCATTAGCTAAAGTGGTGCTTCAGGTTAAGAACAGTTTCAGGTTAAGTACGGACCTCTGGAATGAATTAAGTACTTAACCTGAGGTACCACTATAAATGGGAAATTTTTCTAGCAAATGATTATATATACATATTTGAGACCTTGCATCCAAAGTGTAAGTTACTTATTTATTATCACAATAGAATATAGGGTGGCAAATACAGTTAAAACTATTACAATTAGAAAACAAGTAAAACAGCTCAGAATGGATTGGGACAAATTAAATTCAGCAAAAGAGGTGGGTTCTACAAAACAAAATGCCTTAACTGATACAAACCTGTGTGCTGAAACACACATGCACACAGAAGAAGGATACTGGCAAGCTGGAATGTGTGCAAAGGAGGGCAACAAATATTATCAAGGATCTGGAAACCAAGCCTTGTGAGGAACAGTTGAAAGGGCTGTGTATGTTTAGCCTGAAAAAGAGGAGATTGAGAGGAGATATGATCGCCATCTTCAAATATCTCAAGGGCTGTCCCATGGAAGAGGGAACAAACTGCTCTGGAGTGTAGGACTCGAACCAATAGCTTCAAGTTACAAGAATGGAGATTCTGACAGTAAGAGCTGTTTGACAGTGGAATGGACTCCTTTGGGAGGTTGTGGACTTTCCTTCCTTGGAGGTTTTTAAGCAGAGATTGGTTGACCATCTGTCTTAGATGCTTTAGTTGAGATTCCTGCATTGCGGGGGGTTGGACTAGACAACCCTTGGGGGTCCCTTCCAACTCTATGATTATGTCATATATGCCTGTAAAGGAATTTATTTTATTAATTAATTTATATCCTGCCCTTCCTCCCCAAGGAGCAGATATACAATATAAAACAAAAACAATGCAATTTTTTTAAAAAAATGTTTTAAAAACAATTACAATTAAACAAACAAAAAGCAGTTACAGTTAAAAACGTAAGAGCAAATTACAGTTAAAAACACACTTCCATCCAATGATCTCAAGGTTGCCAGGAATGGTATTTGTCAGCCACTAAACCCCTGGGTAAACAGAAATATTTTCAAATTCCTCCTGAAAGTTGAAAATGATGGAGACAGGCACAACTCACTACGGAAGAAATTCCACAACTGGAAAACTGCCACTGAAAAGGCCTTGTGTGGGGAAGTGTAGTTCCAGTGATTGAAGTGCTCCTCCTGGCCTCTCTTGACAATCTTAGGACTTGCCCTCGGCCACATCTCTCACTGGCCCTGATCTGCACCCTCCTCAGGTACTTTTGTCTGGCTGAAATGTGTCCAGCCCAGCCTCTTTACCTGCCTGAATGGGGTAAAGGTAAAGGACCCCTGGACGGTTAAGTCCAGTCAAAGGCGACTATGGGGTTGCGGCACTCATCTCGCTTTCAGACCGAGGCAGCCAGCATTTGTCCACAGACAGCTTTCTGGGTCATGTGGTCAGCATAACTAAACCGCTTCTAGTGCAATGGAACAAGTGACGGAAACCAGAGCTCACAGAAACGCCGTTTACATTCCCACGCATTTATCTACTTGCACTGGTGTGCTTTTGAACTGCTAGGTTGGCAGGAGCTGGGACAGAGCAACGGGAGCTCACCCCGTTGCGGGGATTCAAACCACCAACCTTCTGATCTGCAAGCCCAAGAGGCTCATTGGTTTAGACCACAGTGCCACCCACATCCCCCTGAATGAAGTATGAGGAGACAGAGAGAGGCATGCGAGAGAGGCATCCAGCTTTTGCATGGCTAGAATGTCACCAGCCATTTTATGCCTCTGGGCCTCCCAGTCTCTGGCACATAGGCTCAGAGATTGCCCACAAAGAAGGTCCTCCACCTTTGATAATATGTGAACCTGGCTAGCTCCTGTGCCTGAAATCTGCTGGAACTTATTTATCCCCAAAAATTATACACCACTTGATTGTAATAAAACCTCTAAGTAAAACCTCTAATACTTTAACCAATAGGTTCATTGAGAGTCCTCTAGAGAGGAACATATTCATGGGGAGACTTTCCAAAGGAGGTCAGGAAGCCACAGCCAAACAGAGCAGGTAATGCTTTATGCTTTATGCTTTCCCGTCTTGCCTGTCACAAGGCATAGAATGAAATACGTGAGCTATAAAATGAGCTCTACTCTAATTGTCCAGCCTTGGTCCTGCTTCATGCTCACTTTGGGAGGTGGGAGGGGAACCAGCTGGTGGAGAAGGGTCCCTCGAGTGCTGCAATGCGATGCCAGATGTGCATGCAGCAAGCAGGGGTTGGGGATAGCATCTTTTTGCTCATTTGTTGCAGCTTCAAAGCATTGTTTGTTTCTGCCCTGTTTCCTCTCTGCTTTGGGATGCCAATTTCCGGTGTCTGGTTTGTGGTCACTCAGTGGTAGATAACGGCAAGCTTTTGTTTGCATATTTGTGGCGTGGTATCTGTTCTGCAGAGCAAAGGCCTGAGCAAGTCTTGCTTTCCGAGATTCCCCCACCCTTTCCCCAATCTTCTGCCTGCTTCTGTTTGGCACGGCTTCCTTCAATGCAGTGCACCTATTCAACTGAGCCTATATCATTTGTATCACTGTAGCTTATCCTAGGTCAGCAACCTAAGGTCCATGGGCCAGAAGTGGCCGGCGGAGCTCGTTTGACCGGCCCCCGAGCTGCCCCCGAACTGAGCCACCTGCTTGCGCTCTGTGCTAAACCGGCGCAGCGTGGCATGGGGACTTGCTTCTGTGGCGCCGGAAATTGCATCTGCACATGCCGAAAATCACAGGTGCCCATGCTCACGCACTCGCACAATCCGGCCCACGGAGAGATCTCTGTGGGACTGATCCTGCCCAGGCAAGATAAACCTTGCTGACCCCTGCCCTGGATTACTGTTGAGCTCTTCACAGGCAGGATAAATAAGCAGAGAGTTGAAATACAACCCCCATGAAATTAGGAAGGTGCTAGCAATTTGTTATTTTAATCACCTCCTTAAGACTTTTAAAACTATTATTCAGCCAGGCTTTTTAAGCTTAGCATTATTTTGTTATTGTTTATGCTACTTTTACTGATGGATTTAATGCACTTTCACCATCTTAACCTTGTATTCTATTTCTTTTTTTTTTACACTGCCATGATGTTTCTGAATGGTAGATGGCTTTCTTTAAATAAAGCAAACCAAACCAACTAGGGTTTGAGTGTATGTGTCCTCCTGAACGAGAGGCTCCAGCAGCCAGCCTTTAGTGTGTTGTCTCTTGCACAAAAGCTCTGAGTCTTCGACCAGGCTAGGTTCTATAGGTCAGTGAGGTCCTGCCCTGTTTGACAAATAGAGGGTGCTGACTTAACTGCATGGTCACCAAGTGTGAAGGTGATCCATAGATTTGTAGATAATTTACAGTAGCTAAGCTCTTCTAAGAACACATGTTTAATCTTTGTTGTAATACCTTCTCTGGTAAGACACCATTGCTAATCTATATGACAAAAGAAGGTGCTAATTGAAAGAGAAGGTCACACAAACAAGGGGTAAGTGGCTAGGGATTAATGCTATACTTGGAAAAATACTCATCAAGTGTGGAATTCTTTCGGGACTTGCACCTTCCAGTTGCAACAAAGTCTGAGGTAAATTCAACATTTGACCCTCCCATGTGCCCTGGTGCCCTGAGTAGTTTCGAATGACCTAGTGGAAAGCTGACCTCACAAAACAACAGGGATGTCATACCCTATAATATCCTTTCTTCTAGGCTAGTGTGGCAGCTACAGTATCTAGCCTTCCCTTGGTTTATCTGTCCAATCTAGCATCTGACCACCAGCCTGTTCATGACCAAACCTCCTGCCTCCATGATCGTTGACTTACCTGTGTCACACCTGGATGTTGTGGCAACCAGTTGCAAGCTGGCATGACGGTAGGGGAGCCTGATGGGACCAGGTGTCCTGAAAGTGCTACACAGGCTGCTAGCGAGCTACTGGGCCCATGTTCAAGGTGTTAATACTAGCATATAAAGCCCTAGGTAAAGGTAAAGGGGCCCCTGACCATTAGGTCCAGTCATGACCGACTCGGGGGTTGTGGCGCTCATCTTGCTTTATTGGCTGAGGGACCCAGTGTACAGCTTCCGGGTCATGTGGCCAGGATGACTAAGCCGCTTCTGGCGAACCAGAGCAGTGCATGGAAACACCGTTTACCTTCCCGCCAGAGTGGTACCTATTTATCTACTTGCCCTTTTGACGTGCTTTCGAACTGCTAGGTGGGCAGGAGCAGGGACCGAGCAACGGGAGCTCACCCCGTTGTGGCGATTCGAACTGCCAACCTTCTGATCGGCAAGTCCTAGGCTCTGTGGTTTAACCCACAGCGCCACCCGAGTTGGCCATATAAAGCCCTAAAAGCATTTAAATATTGAAAAGAGCACCTTCCCCAATATTAACCATCTCTGACCCTGTGATCAGCAGGTGAAGCCTTGTTGGTTGTGCTGCTGCGGGAGACTGCCTCATTGGCATTGCTTTGTGACAATGCCTTTTAAGTGGCAGTTCCTCATTTGTGGAATGCCCTCCCTTGCGGGGGGGTATCTGTCTCCTCTGTTGTTGACTTTGAGGAGGAATTTTAAAGCATTCCTGTAAACCCAGTCTTTTGATGGCAGAAAGATGCAGTTCTTGTCAACCATCAAATCACTGTTTCTATTCTTAATTAGATTTCTTTTTAAAATGTTGTAGTATTGATGTGCTTGCCACCCGAAGCTCTTTCAGGAGGAAGGGTGGTATATAAATTGAATAAATTGAGTAGTAGTAGTAGTAGTAGTAAAAATGAATGAATGGGTATTGGAGTAAAGGAAAGATATGGAGAAGAGAACTTCCAGTTTCTCAGCTAAAATGATCAATCATGACTCGGGAAGCTTTTAGAGGCAAACAGTTCTTCTGTGTCTACCTTAGTCACACAGGAGATGACAATGGGAAAGTGGATGTGGACATTTCTCCACAGTTCCTGTCCTTGGCTGGTCCTCTGCACTGCAGATAAAGTTCTGGTTTTGATCTGAGAGTGCATATAATTGGTACATTGCGCATTGACTTGCAGTAGTTGCTCACTGATGGCAGATTTCACAAATCCG
Source organism: Podarcis cretensis (assembly GCF_951804945.1). Lineage (NCBI taxonomy): Eukaryota > Metazoa > Chordata > Lepidosauria > Squamata > Lacertidae > Podarcis > Podarcis cretensis. The sequence continues at coordinate 21,335,719 of NC_137175.1, forward strand.
TAAGATAGCCAGTACGTTTCCACTTTAATTGTGGGAAGTGATATTAAACCAATCTATACACTGCTCTCTGAACCTCATAGACCAGGAATGAGGAATATGCGACTCTCTGGGTGCAGTTGGACTCTAGTTCACATCAGCACCAGCCAGCTTAGCCAATGGGCAGGGATGCTGGGAATTGAAGTCTAGCAATATTTTTTTTAAGATCACAGGTCCCTCCACTCTATTAGCAGGGGTTTAAAAATATCCTCCTCCTTTTTATACCATAAGACTGGGTAAAAGGAATATTTAGTATGCAAAGTGTATTATATCAGAAATAATTAGGACTCCTACACCACAGTTAGAATTCAAACATTAGAATTTCCCAGTAATTACACTGATTTTTTTAAAAAAGATAAATTGTCTTCTACAGACTGGAATAGATCAAACTTAAAGAACAGAAACACAAAAGCTTTCATTCAACAGAAAGCCATGTGCATTTGACCTCAAGTATTGGTGGATAGGGAATATAAAATTCCCTAAAGAATTCCACACTTGCTAAGCATTTTTCTAATTATGGCATCAATCCCCAGCCACTTACTACTTGAATGTGTGGTCTTCCCTTTCAGTTAGCACCTTCTTTTTGGCCTATGGACTAGCAACTGTGCCTTGCAGGAAATGTATTACAGTCAGATGGCTTTCCTAGAAAAAGTAGTGAAAATGTGTTCTTAGAATAACTTAAATAGCTGCTGTAAATTAACTAGAAGTCTAGTTCTAGCTGCAGCCGCACCTCCAGGAATTAATGCCCTGCGCTTAAATTAGAACCCTCTGTTCTGCAAATGGATCAGAACCCCACTGACCATATGTCCTCCTTCTTTACAGTTATGGGAGTGCAAGCCCTGCTAGAATTGGTTCCACTTGGAAGCTCCAGACCAGAGCTCTTGAGTGGAGCTGATTCCCGCAGAAAGCGGGGCTTGCAGTCGGCAGTAAGTTCAGCCCAGCTTTAAAATCGTTAAATCCCCCATGCAAACACACACACACACCAACCTCTTTGAAAACACTATTACACTCAATTGATAGCTGGCCTCTATTGCAATTAGAAGTAGTTCATTGCTTCCATCTATTCTGGAATCTTAGCAGAACTGTGATGTGTGAACCAAGCCAGAGGGAAAAGGAAAAAAGCGGATGTGTGTGAAGGGGATATTTGTGGAAGGGAGACCTTGTTTGGGTTTAAAATATGAACATTGCAAAACCTTTTTATAGAGGCTCTGTGATAGGATGCACTCTTTTTCTACAACTTTTTATCTCCCCCTCCTCTTCCAACTGCCTTGCAGTAAAGCATGGTAAGGAACGACTTCAGCAAATCAAGGCTGTTCAGGCACACAGGAAATAGGAAAAAGGGTTGATCATGATGAAAGGACTCCTCTTGGGCAGCTGTACCTGCAAAATGGAAAATAAGACTGTGTCCTTTTGAAGGAAAGCATCTAGACCATTCCTGGCTCCAGGTCTTATCTAAACTGACCTGCCAGGATTTCCTGCAATAGCACAGGCAAAAGCAGTTCCAGGCTACCAATACTATGTTTATGTAAGAGTCATTCAGACAGCAGGGTAGATTTCTCTTAATATTGTAGGAGGGCTGTGCCATTTTTTAAAAATAAAAAAATCACCTTACTTGTCATTTGAGCCTACTGGTTAGAACTTCACACTAGCCGCATCGTATGCAATGCATTCCTCTCCCCCTGAAAACACACTGTGATTTTATTTTTTAAAGCTATCCTTCCTTTTGACCATATGAGTCAAAAGGAACTTTAGAATAATTGTTTAAACAGGATTATCATAAAAATAATGACATATTATTTTTAAAGAATATGTAGCAAAAGGCAGCACAGAAAGCGGCTGCAGTCAAATGCAGGCATACTTTGTTTTATCACACCACAGATATTTCACCTTACGAGGATGCGGGTACAGATACAGGCAACCCAGCCCAGCCCCCTGCCTCCGCCACCCCTTTTCTAGCAACGGGAGAGGAGCTGGCTAGGTCTAAAGCCGGGTTTCCCCCCTCCTGGAGCCAGCAGGGCCTGGCTTAATAGACTGCAGTATACTGCAAACATAACTTTTATATGCACTGGGAAACAAAAATATTTGTGTGACTCACTTTATTTGCAGTATTCAATTTATTGCTGTGGTCTGGAACCGAACCCACAGCATCTCTAAGGTATGCCTTTAAAATACTATTAAATCCTCCCTTCCTCCCTCTCCCCCTCCACCCCTAGGTGTCAGGACTTGGAAAGGGAGTTAATTTATTTTTTACTTTTGTTGCCTGCCTTTTCCACAAGGAGCCCGTGGTATGCAGTTCTACCTCTGTCTTCAGTTTATCCCCACAACCAGCCTGTTAGGCTAAGAGATAGTGACTGGCCCAAGGCCACCCAGTGAGTTTGTAACTGAGTGCAGGCGCATCCTAGCCTGGTACTCTGCCCACCACCCCACACAGTTCCATAGATGGGGCACCACCACTGAGAAGGCCCCGCTCCTGGCTGCCAGTCACTTTTCCTCAAAAGGAGCACCTAGAGCAGGGGCTCAGTTTAAAATCGTAACTGTGGGAAGGCTTGCATGGAAACAGGTAAACCTTCAGATATAAGGATGAATGTCTTTTTATGACTTTATAGGTTAAAAATAACACTTTGGATTGCACCTGGAGTGGGGGAAATACGGTACAGACAGCAGAGCACTGGCAGAAAAGGATCACTTCTAGCTGACTCCGTTAACATGCCATTTTTGCCATTTTTCTAAGCTAGCTGAAGTTTCCATTGCAAAAATATGCAATGTTCTGTCTTATCGGCAATCAGGTAGTAATGACATTCTCTGAAATTAAGAATCAGCAAGCAGCGTTCTCTGAAAGAGATTAAAAATCTATAAACAGTTGGGACCTTTAATCAAAAGGAAGAGCAAAACAGAGATAACTTTTCAAAGAGTTCCTCTTATATGTTTTAAACTGTTTTTATTTTTTGCTTTGTTGTACCACCATAAGCGGTGGTTTTTAACCATGTACTTTTATTTTGTTTTGATTTATTTTGGGTTGGGTTGGGGTGGGGTGGTTGGGGAGTGGGGTGGGGATTGGTTTTGTTTTCGTGTAATTGTTTTTGTTTGTTTGCTTTTATATTCTGTAAATGGAGGCGAGTATGAGGCTTGGGATTCCTACTGTGGAGGGGCGAGGGAGGTATGGCGGTGGGGGCAGATGTCATAGGCGAAGGGGATCGAGATACGGATATGCTCGTACCCCTTCCAATCTGCGCCCCATCCCGAGAGACGAGGGTAGGGTGAGCAAGGATTACTCACCTCCGTCACTGGTGTTGTGCAATGCCAGGTCTATAGGCAACAAAACCGCCACCCTGCGAGATTTCTTCACCTCGCAGGGGGTTGACCTGGCATGTGTGACTGAGACCTGGGTGCGCGAAGGGGATACTGTTACCTTACGAGAGATGGCGCCCCCGGGTTTCTCCATCCTTCACCAGTCGCGGACTGTGGGCCGGGGGGGAGGGGTGGCGTTATTAATCCGGGAAGATTGTTCTTTCAGGGCTCTACCATCGCCATCGATCCCCGGCATTGAATGTGTTGGCCTAGTGTGGGGCTCCGAGGTGAGCTTGGCTGTCTGGCTGGTGTACCGGCCACCTAGCGCACCAGCAGCCACCCTGTCAGGCCTGCTGGAGGCGGTGGCCAGCTGGGCCTTGGAGTTCCCTAACCTATTGGTATTGGGGGACTTCAACATCCATGCTGATGCCACTCCCTCCTCACAGGCTCTGGACCTGGTGTCTTCCATGGCGACACTAGGGCTCTCCCAGTTTGTTTCGGGCCCCACACATCAAGCAGGCCACACGCTGGATTTGATCTTTGGCGTCGGTATAGATGTGATCATGTTTCCTTCGATGAAGGTGCCATGGTCTGATCACTATGCTCTGAAAGCCAGGATTGACGTTCCACCCCCACCCTGCTTGGGTGGCGAGCCAATTTGGGCTCGCCCGCAGAGGCTGATGGACCCTGATAGATTCCGTCAAGCCTTGCGGGACCTTTCTCCCCCTGGCGACTCATTGACTGAGCTTGTTGAGGCCTGGAATACCCAGCTCCTGGCAGCCATCAATGAGATCGCACCTAAGCGCCCTCTGCGACCCCGCAGAAACCGGGCTCCCTGGTTTACCGAGGAGCTCCGGAAAATGAAGCGGGACCTCAGACGGCTAGAGCGAGTATGGCGGGGTGCCCGTGACAGAGCTTCAAGAACATCTTATAGGGTTTTTATGAAAACCTACGAGATGGCAGTGAAGGCCGCTAAAAAGTCCTACTTCTCGGCCTCCATTGCATCCGCTAGCTCTCGCCCGGCGCAATTATTTAGTATAATTCGGTCTTTAACGTCCCTCGAAGGACAGCCAAATTTAAATAACAATCTGACACACAGCTGTGAGGCATTTGCGAGCTTTTTTGCAGAGAAGGTCTTGTTGCTCCGCCATGACCTCCCTGCCAATTTGGATACAATAAAGGAACTGGAGGCCCCTCGACTGTCCTCGGGTTCAGTATTGGACCACTTTGACTGGATATCCCCAGCTGATGTAGACAGACTCCTCCGAGCTGGAAAGCCCACCACCTGTCCTCTCGACCCGTGCCCGTCCTGGCTGATTAGAGCGTGTCCAGACGAGGTGCGGGCCCCCCTGGGGGATATCATCAATCTGTCCCTTGGCACCGGGACATTCCCAGGGGAACTGAAGGAGGCAGTGGTGCGCCCGCTCTTAAAGAAAACATCATTAGATCCCTTAGATCTATCCAATTACCGCCCGGTTTCGAATCTTCCATTCCTGGGTAAGGTGATTGAGAGAGCGGTTGCTGAACAGCTTGGTAGGTTTCTGGATGAAACATCAGCTCTGGATCCATTCCAGTCTGGCTTCCGCGCTGGTCATGTGACCGAGACGGCTCTGGTCGCCCTAACAGATGATCTCCGCAGGCAGCTGGATCGAGGCGGGTCGGGGCTGCTGATTCTTCTAGACCTGTCAGCAGCCTTCGACATGGTCGATCACGAACTCCTGGACCACCGCCTTGCCGACGTGGGGATCCAGGGCACAGTCCTTCAATGGCTGCGCTCGTTTCTCTCTGGTCGGGGACAGAGGGTGGCGCTTGGGGGGGAATTGTCATCCCGCCACTCCTTGGTGTGTGGTGTGCCTCAGGGTGCAATACTCTCCCCGATGCTTTTTAACATCTTTATGCGCCCCCTCGCCCAGCTTGTCCGGAGTTTTGGGCTGGGCTGCCATCAGTATGCTGATGACACCCAACTCTATTTGTTGATGGACGGCCACCCGGACTCGGCCCCAGACACACTGATCAGATGCTTGGAGGCTGTGGCTGGATGGTTACGTGGGAGCCGGTTGAAGTTAAATCCTTCGAAGACAGAGGTCCTCTGGCTGGGACGGGACGACATGGGACTGAGGGGGCAACTCCCATCTCTTGCGGGGGTGCAATTAGTGCCAGCACCGTCCGTTAAGAGTTTGGGTGTAATCTTCGATACCTCCCTCTCCATGGAGGCGCAGATTACAGCTATAACAAAGGCGGCATTTTTTCATCTCCGCCAAGCTAAGCAGTTGGCTCCTTACCTCTCTCGCCCTGACCTAGCCACTGTGATCCACGCGACGGTCACCTCCAGACTGGATTATTGTAACTCGCTCTACGTGGGGCTGCCCTTGAGACTGACCCAGAAACTCCAGCGGGTGCAGAATGCCGCAGCGAGACTCCTTACGGGGTCTTCGCTTAGAGATCACATTCATCCGGTGCTATACCAGCTGCACTGGCTTCCGGTGGAGTACAGGATCAGGTTTAAGGTGCTGGTTTTAACCTTCAAAGCCCTATACGGCCTAGGGCCCTCGTACCTACGGGACCGCCTCTCCTGGTATGCCCCACAGAGGAACTTACGATCTTCAAATAAAAACACCTTGAGGGTCCCAGGCCTCAGAGAGGTTAGGCTGGCCTCAACTAGAGCCAGGGCTTTTTCGGCTGCGGCTCCAACCTGGTGGAACGCTCTGTCACAAGAGACAAGGGCCCTGCAGGACTTGACATCTTTCCGCAGGGCCTGCAAGACAGAGCTGTTCCACCTGGCATTTGGTCAGGGCGCAGCCTGACCCCCTCCTCTGGCAATCTTTACAAAACTTTAGTTTATGGTTGCCATCAATTTTGATTTTAATTCATTTTTATAATGTTTTATAATGTCATACTGTTTTAGTGTTGTTAGCCGCCCTGAGCCCGGCTTCGGCTGGGGAGGGCGGGATATAAATAAAATTTATTATTATTATTATTATTATTATTGATCCCTAGACATGTACCCACTCCCCTCCATCCTGCACAAATGCAGTTTTAAGGACCATGCTTTGGGCTCTAGTTCTACCTTCCCTCTGCTTCTGCTGTGCTTTGGCCCTGTTTTCAATTGGAAAAAAGGAAGCGATTGGTAAGCTCCCTAACAACTAACTGTGAATACCCTTTTTCAACCTGGAAGAAGTGGCTGAAGAGCTCATCTAGTGGTTGCAAAGGCAGCTACCCATTCGTCTTGCATCTTCTCAAAATAGAGACACCCTGTTCTGGAATTGTGACCTACCTATGTAGGTTCTGTGTGTAGGCTTGCTGCATGTGTGAGTCATCCAGCAGACAGCTAGGATAGCTCAGTAGTAGAGCATGGGTTTGAGCCCCACATTGGGCAAAAGGCTCTTGCATTGCAGGCGATTAGACTAGGTGACCCTCGTGGTCCTTTTACAACTCAAAAATTCTGTGATTCTATGAAATAATAATAATAATAATAATAATAATAATAATAATAATAATAAATATACCCCACCCATCTGGCTGGGTTTCCCTAATTGCTCTGCTGAGTTGGGGAAGGGCAGTGGCTCAGTAGTATAGAACATCTGTTTTGCATGGAAAAGTTTCCAGGTTCAATTCCTGGCATCTCCAGGTATGGCTGGTAGAGAGAGCGCTGCCAGTCAGTGTGGACAGTAATTAGCTAGATGGAGCAGTGGCCTGAGTCTGTACAAAGGAGCTTCCCAGGCCCCTGTGTGAAGTTCGTGTTCAAAGTTTATCAGAGAAGCCACTATATACTGCCCTCCCAATTCCTGGCACCCTTCTACGACACTGGTGTCACGGAACAGGCTTCCCTCGTACTCCAGTGTCAGGTCTAACCTCTGCATATTCCTACACCTTCAAATGTGTTTCAGTCAGCTGAACAAATTAATTCAGGCATTACATTGAAAATGTCGGGACTTAATTGGAGCTGTCCACTGGGAAAGGTTCCACAGTGCTGACGGCTCAGGGGCAAACAAGCTTTATAGCATCATTCATCACTCCAAAATTCTGCTCGCTACAGAATCATTAATTTATTCGGTCCAGACTGGGGACCTGTGAAATTGCTCCAGCTTGGATTACTGCTGCTTGTGAATTACAAATTAGCTCAGACCAAGTTGTTAGTTTTCTTTTAGAGGAATCTTATTTGATTAATTGTGTGAATATTAATTAATGAGCTGATCAGTTAAATAAATACAAATAATCCTAAGGGACAATGAATGCTTTTGTTTTTAGATGATGGAAACATTATTATTTTTTATTAGTACATTTATATCCCATAGTTCTTCCAAGGAGTTTAAGCTTCTCTCCCCCCCCCCCATTTTATTATCACAACAATCTAGTGAGGTAAGTTAAGGTTGACTGTCTCAAGGCCACCTAGTAAACTTCATGGCTGAGCAGGAATTTTAACCTCCCAGGTCCTCTAGTTGCTACCACAGACTGGCTTTCAGTAAGCAGAATCTTGGGGCCAAAGTATATGCAACATTAATTGTGCCATTTGCTGTTTTGCAAATGTTTTTAAAATAACAATAGTAGGCACTGGGGTGAGGTGGGGATCTGGGTTGGGACAACAGCAGGCTTTCCTTCCCCACTGTAGTCCTGACAAAAATTACCCTCCTGAAGGTACTGTGAGTCCCAGGGTAAATAAAACCTCTTACTTACACCAATGGGAACATCCGTCCTGGGGGGTTGTTTTCATTGGGAGGGTGGTGGTGGGGAAGGAAGAGGTTAACTCCACTCTCCCAGTACACTGTGGTTTTGATCCTCATTCTCTCCAATGCCTGCTACTTCCCATTTTGAAACAAAAAAAATTCCTTCCAGTAGCACCTTAAAGACCAACTAAGTTAGTTCTTGGTATGAGCTTTCGTGTGCATGCACACTTCTTCAGAGACACAGAAGTATCTGTGGGTGTATCTGAAGAAGTGTGCATGCACACGAAAGCTCATACCAAGAACTAACTTAGTTGGTCTTTAAGGTGCTACTGGAAGGAATTTTTTTTGTTTTGACTATGGCAGACCAACACGGCTACCTATCTGTAACTTCCCATTTTGAAAACAGTCAAGAACTTCAACAGGACCGTTAGGGTTTATACCCTCAAATATGGCAAATAGCAGCACACTAAAATTGCAAGTCATTAAATAACTATAAAATAACAGTTTAAAAAGGACTTTAAAAGATAGCAGCGGGAGATAGAACTTTTGGTTAAAAATGGCACAATAGTATCAACCAAATGTAGGCTGGAACAACACCAACACCTATAAAGCTCTCCTAACAGCCAACACCACTGCCGCCACCTTTAAAGCTTTTCTGCCAAGAAAGAATGGGTCATATGTATTTCCTGGGAAGAGTATTCCAGAGATGTGGAGCCACCACACAAAAGGCTCTGTTTATGGTACTCACCTGACAGCTATGCACTAGAGAGCAGGCATCAGATGCTGACATTATCACTTGTGGGGCTGTGTGCACCATAAGGGTGCACACAGCCCCACAAGTGATAATGTATAGAGCACATAGGGCAAAAGATTCCTGTATTGATTGGACCAGATGGCCATCATGGTCCCTTCCAACTCTACAATTCTATTCTGCCAGTTTCTACAGCAGGGTGGCACAACTTTTCATTCTGAGTGTGAGTTCTTCGACACAGAACCTGCAGGCTGCACTCTGCCTTGTCACATGGGGCGGGGAGCAAGGCAAAAATTAGATGAGCTCCCCATCCCTGGCTGGGGAAATGAGTCGTCAGGGTTTGGGAAGGAGGCATGAGGCTTTGGCAGGGTCCTAGAGCCCTCACACCTCCTTTCAAAGGCCCGGCTTTGGGAAGGCAGTGCATGGGTTGGCAGGGGTTTCAAATGTCCGTGTGGTCCTTAGGCTGCATGTTGGACCACCCTGGGTAGTCATGTAGTGTTTGGCATGTCCCCAAGAGTGTGAGAAAGGAGTGTAATGCCTCTTTGAAGTTGGCATCACAAACATGTCATGCTTTTGCATTCTTATACCAGATACAATTAGAATCCCTTCCTCCAAATCTGCTAGTTAATCAGTCAAATGCAACGTGGGATTAGATCAAAATATTTTTTTTTACTTGGTTTCATATAACGTAATCTGACTGTGCAGTCCTGAAACTTGCTGCTGCCCTGAATGCATCATCATCATCATCATCATCATCATCATTACGAAACCATTTATTTAGCTGGCTATGGCTGAAACCTTAGTTTGATGCAGGGAATTCTGAGAGGTTTGGTGGCTATACCACACATCCCTGGCAATCCCAGAGTGTTGCTTTTATTAAATTCAGGGGCATTTTTCCACTCTAAATATTTAATTACAAATAAAAGCACCGCTGTGTGTGAATTTGCTGTGGCTGGCACTCGGCTGAGCTCACAGCTGCGATTAGGAGGCTTGCAAAGGCTACATTCAATCCAGTGTGCAAATTGGGGAGTGAAGTGTTAAATCAGCTATTTGCCTTGGCCTGGGAAGCTCTGGTGGGAGATCTGGGGCTGGCAAGACTATCTGGAGTTTCTTTGAGGCTGGGAGGCCAGGTGAAGAAAGGGTAGCTCACGGGGAATGTACTGTGGGCTGCATTTGGGAGAAGATTGGGGGAAGCTGATAGCTGGAGAGGTAGTCTGAATTCTAGGAGCGTCAGCATCAAAGGGGACTCCTTGTGTTCATTTCTTGGCCAGAAAGTAGGTGCTACTTGTCAGGAGCTAATGGAAAGAACACAGAATAGAAAGCTAAATGAATAGGCAGCTTAACACAGCAAGTCAGCTCAGTGGCACATTATTAAACTGCACAGTTAATGTGCTTTTTGCAGAAGGGGCTGTTCTGTATGCTGAAGTTGGAGAAGTGGGATAATAGCCCTACCTTTTTAAAATCCGTGGCTGTCAAGTAGCCCGTTTTCATGGCAAAAGATTTGAGTTTCTAGAGACCTAAAAACAGAGAGGCCCTGAACAGCTGCTATGCTTACTGTTCAGAAAAGAGCGCCGTAGGTTTGGCAGAGCAGAAAAGTTGTCATACCTTTACAGTGGGAAGGGGAAGGAGTACTGCTGTGCATTCCAGTCAAGGCTGAATAACTTTTTGTAAACATAGCTATATTGACTCAGAATAATAATTCCAAAATCCATATTAGGGCAATATGTTTATTTGGCCAACCAAAATGTGACAAAATGGTGTGCCTTTGAGTCCCCTAGAATTGGAGAAGTGCCTAAAATGGGTGTTGGTATTTTCCTTACCCAGTTACCTATTGTAGCTTTAGAAGAACTGCTCAACCAGACTGAGTCTCTCTAATCTTCAAGGCTTCTAGCATCATTCTACTAGAATGCAGGCAGGACTTCCATGATTGCATGTTCCCAGACGCAGAGAAGATTCTCTTGATATAGAAAATTGGCATTTCAGGGACAAGGCTAGATAAGAACCTCCCCCCCCCCTTCTAGTTTTCATTGTGGAAATCTTTTTTTTTTTTTTTTTTTGCATGGAGGATTATTCAGTCATGTGAGTTCCAACTTGCAGTCTGAAGTTCTCCAGCCTCAACTCAGGTTTAACATTATGAAGTAGAATCTCACCCCAGCATTTCACCTTGTGTTTATTTTGTGATGCGGAGTAATGTCTTTTTCCCACATTCATGCATCTATTGCAATTGCATGGGTGAAGTGCCAGGCATCAGATAACCATAGCTCAGTGATATAGCACCTGCTTTGCATGCAGAAAGTCTCAAGTTCAATCCCCATCATCTCCAGGTGGGGCTGGAAGAGACCTGGAGAGCCACTGCCTGTCCGTATAGATAGTCGATGGACCAATCATCTGACTCAGGCATAAGGCAGCTTCCTGTGTTCCTATGAGTACAACTGCGGTTGCATTTACTGCAGTGGTGTGAAGCATGTACTGATTCAAAGGAAGCACCGAAGAAGCGCTGGTGTATTCTGAATCAGTAATTTGCACATGCATCCCATAGGGTGTATGAGACTTGGATTCCAGACTGGCTCCAGTGAATCACAAAGCCTGTGAAGTCACAAAAGGAACGCTGGGCTCCCTGCCAAGACATCAGAGTAAGCAACCAACAGGAGTTCCCAGAATGAGGCCAAATCTATGGGAATGCTGGAGAGGGTAGATTCTTGATTAGCATTTCATTGTAATGTACACTAGCGGGCTTCTTTCCTCTTCAACTTCCTCTTCATGTTTTAAAAAAGAATGGCCTGATTCTTTTCCCTGACCCAGAGGAAACTGGCATTTGAGGCAGCATGTGATACGATTGTGTTTTTGCAAGAGCAGGCACTCGGGGAAGAAATGAAGAGAGGGAGGATAGCTTTGCTTTAATCCCTTGAAACAAAAGCAGTGGAGGGTACCGGGAAATGATTTAAATGATTTAAACAAGGAGGAGCAATGTGGAAGCGATAGCTAAGCTGTGCATTTGTTTAGTGACCCTTTTCCACCAAAATTGCAATGGTTGTCCCAGCCAGTCATTGGCTTCCTACAACCCATTTAGACTCGAAGGATCTACAGTATGGCAGTTGACTTTGATCCTTTTCTCACCTTCTGGTTGTACTAGGGTTTCTGAATGGTACTTAGCTACCATTGTCACCAGCCAAAGATAGCAAAGCCAAGGGACCTGAAGCCTGCCATTCATGTGTCTTGCAAATTCCTGTCATCCAGAATTGTCTGGCCATTGAACCAGGGATTAATTTGAAACTCAAGGTTCTTGTTTTTTGAAATTTCAGTAGCATACTGTATTCTTGTCAAGCACAACAGGCTGTTAGTAAGATTTTTGAAGATGTTTTCTCACTTGCTATTTGCTGCCTTGGTCTCTGTAGTGGTTCTAGGGGTTGCTCGTGTGTAAGCCGGTGCAAACACCTGGCTGGGCTGCCTGAGTGAACCTTTTCTGTCCGGACAGCCACTCACCCGTGGCTGTCTCAATCGCTGGCAGAATCCATTAGTGGGCGTTTCTTAAACTTCTTCCAGCAAAGAAGCTCTTTGACACCTAGTCTCCTCCTACTCTCTCTGCGCGAAAGCCTTCTGCGCAAGGAGGGCGTAGGCAGCGGAGGACCCCTACTCTCCCCGCTGGTCCCCAGCAAGGAGTCATGGGACCGCCTCGCCGCTTCCCCCATCTGCCCCCCTTCTCCACTGGTGCTACGCTGATTCTCTTCCCCAGAAGATGGGCTGCCTCTCCCAATCCCGGGACGCTCTCTGGAATCCCTCTGGATTTTGTTCTCTCCCTCCGGCACTGATGGCAGTTCCCTGACAGTCTCCTTTGGGAGGACGGGTGGGATATAAATATAATAGATAAATAAAGTACCTGGTAAAAGAAAAAGGACTGTAGCTAAGTGGTAGAGCATCCCAGGTTCAGTGTCCAGGAAGGGCTAGGAGAGACTGTTGTCTGCAATCCTGGTGAGTCCCTGATGGCCTAGCTCAGTTGAGGGACTGTAGATCTTGGAGTTTATACCAAGGAGCAGGTAGAATTGTCTTGACTCTGAGGACCTGAGCTATGATGCACAACAGCACAGTCAGACTGAATTGAGCCCCACAGACCCTGAAGATGCCCAGGCACCTTGTTCTTTTCATTCATTCATTCATTCATTCATTCATTCACATTACCCTTCCTTATCTCCCAGGAGCTCAAGGGAGCTCCTCTGAGATGTAGGTTAGGGTGAGGTGAGTGGAGAGACAGGCCCAGGATCAGCCAGTGAGCTTGAAGGATGAGCAGAAATTGGAAGAGGAATCTCCTCAGTTCTGGACTGGCATTGTAGTCATTACATCACCCTGGCTAAGAGCAAAGACGTAGGCTGTAGGATCCTGACTAGGCCTAGGACTTATTCCAGCTTCAAAAGCTTGAGGCTGCTGAACAGACTCTTGGGTTGGGGGGTGCTTGGGGTTTTTTTGGGGGGGGTGGTTGTTGCTGTTGTTGTTGGTTTTTGGTCATTTTAGATCTTGTGATTTACGTGGAAATGGTTCAGCTTGGTTGTGTATTTTTTACAAAATGTTTTATTTATTGTTTGTGACTACTTTTGTCATATTGCAGTAATGTATCTGCCCACCCCCACCCCCGGGTGTTGAATGCTGCCTTGAGCATTGCTTGAACTGTGGAAAAGCAACATACAAATAAAATTATGTATTTCTGTCTGTCTGGTTGTGTTGAAAATCCTTGAGTGATAGATTTTGTGCACCAAGGCTGTACCGAGTGGTGAATGTTTCTTTCTAGTGTTTATATATTTACAACAAGAAAAGCTCCTTTCCCAATGCAAGGAAATATGTATATATTACCAGTGAATGAAGAGGTTCATATAATAGCTGCTTTTGCACAGTAGCCTGGATTTTGATTGCTTTCCCATTTACACTTAATGGGTCGATCTTTTAGCTTTCAGACACTCATACATAAACTGATTGCTGTTGTCTGCCAGTTTTCTGAGGTGGAAGAATCCACAGCAGGGCGATCTCAGTATGCATTTGGATTGCAGCCAAATGAACCATATTAAGGATACATTATCTAATAGAGAGAGGGGGAAAGGAATGTATCAGGTTCTAGATTTTCTCCCTTCAACCAGATAGAGGCTGCTCCATAATCACAGCATTGAGAAAATAAATCTTTGTGTCCACATTCAGAAAGTTCTCTGCTGCTTTGTGGCATATGATAGCCATGTTCAAATATATAAAAGGATGTCACATAGAGGAGGGAGAAAGGTTGTTTTCTGCTGCTCCAGAGAAGCGGACACGGAGCAATGGCTCCAAACTACAAGAAAGAAGATTCCACCTAAACATTAGGAAGAACTTCCTGACAGTAAGAGCTGTTCGACAGTGGAATTTGCTGCCAAGGAGTGTGGTGGAGTCTCCTTCTTTGGAGGTCTTTAAGCAGAGGCTTGACAACCATATGTCAGGAGTGCTCTGATGGTGTTTCCTGCTTGGCAGGGGGTTGGACTCGATGGCCCTTGTGGTCTCTTCCAACTCTATGATTCTATGATTCTATGATTGTATGATTCTATATATTTGGGAGAATAAATGGCTAAGGAGTAAACCCTACACAGATCTGGAGTGGAATCCCTAAGATGGTTGGATGGTGCCTTGTACACCGCCTACCGGCCACTCTCGCCTCCAAGCTCCATAAAAAAGATGGCACCGTTGAGAATACCCTTTGGCCAGCATGGTTAAAAACAGATGCTGGTATTTGGAGCAAGGCTGGCTTTGGAGACCTTTGTGCATGTGAGGTTCATAAAGGAGGGTTCTAGCTATCCTTCTTTCTAACGTGCAAATTTTTCGTATGCGGGGAATTTATGAGAGTTGAAAGACTTTTCAGCTAAGGGAGCTCTGCCTTGCCTCCGTTCTGAAGATGTGCTACCCAGCCATTGAGTTACCACTCCAGTGGTCCAGGTCACATAGCACAGTGAATGAATTACTGTGAATGCACCTTCATGGACTTTTTGTTTCCTTCCTACTAGTGCACAGAGGCAACAATTCATGATGCCCTGCCTTAATGCTAGATCTGTACCGGGGATTATGGTGGGTTTTTTGTTCCAGCAAACCACAGTCACTAAGCCAAAAACAAACGAAACCACCCTATGCGAAGCATTGATGCCGAAGCCCCATTGAAATGTATGGGATGTGCATTAGAGCAGGTCCTGTTCATTTCAGCGGCACTTGCCCAAGAGAACTAAACTTGTGGGATTGTGTTCTAAATCAACATTTTGCTGAACAAAAGATGGTGGGCAAGCCCCTATCTGAAAGTTGACCAATAAATCTTGGAATATAAGAATATAATGGAATATGATGGTTTCCACATAATATTGTGTGTGTGTGTCCGTCCGTCTGTCTGTCCTCTGCTTCTGCCATCAAATTCTTAGTAATCTAGCATTTCATTTCCTTTTCAGAGGGTGGATCAGCTCTTTATAAAGATAAACCGCTATAGCTGTTCTTTGAAAGTAATATAATGCACAGGAAGCAAGGAGAGGAAAGGGCTCTCATTCTGTTTCCTGTCATAAATTACCCAGCCTTTTGCAACTTGGTGCCCTCCAGATGTTGTTGGACTCCAACTCCCATAAGCCCCAGCCAGCATGGCCAGGAGTGAAGGGTGATGGGAGTTGTAGTCTAACAATATCTGGAGGGTACCAAGTTGCAAGAAGCTGGGTAGTTGACTCCACACTGATCATTTTTACAATCCTAAACATAATTTACTTGGAAGCAAGCCTGTTTTTTTCACAGGAACCTTGCAGATAGATTGGTTTATATAGAGATGCTTTTTAGCAGGTGTCTAAAACAGTAGAACAAGGGTGCCTGCCTAATGTTTATGTAGTATATTGTACCGTAAATTATATACTAATAATAATATCATACCAACACAGGACACTAAAAATACATATCAGGGCAGATATTGCTAGACTGCAGTTATGGAAGTGAAGTAATTTTGGACTAGTCTAGTGCCTTAACACTTCTCCCTTGAAGGGCACTGGAGATCACCCCCACCCCAAGCACTGACTTCCTCAGATGCAAATCTGTGTTGGATTGCTAATTAATTTCTTGTATCCATGAACATCTTCTTCCTCTGAGACCTGGGAGGATGTTCATTAACCCTTTCCCAGTTGAAACAGGGGCAGAATGAGCCTTAGAACAAACGGGCTTTATCCGTACCTCAATCCTATCTTACTGTATAAAAATATCATATGCCATTGCTTTGGGTGGGAATTGGACAGAAATTTGCAGTTAACAACAAGCAGGGGTGTTTGGCTGCAAATACTACTCCATACCTGATGAAAATGCTCCCAATACCTTGGTTTGGTTCACCTAGATTTCAAAAGTACATTTGGTATGCATGATTCACAGATACATGGCTGCTCCCTGCAGCAAGTTAGCTGATTGTAGGTTATGTCCAGGTCAGTGGACCATTTAAGTGCTCCCCCTCCCCCCTCCCCCTTGTGCTCTGCATTGACCTTGATGACAGGACCTAGACAACAAAGGATGACTTTGCTGAAGACCTGAAAAGCAATGCACTTAGCATTGACTGTGAATAAACAAAGTCAGGGTTGCTTCAGATTAATCTTTCCTAATTAACTCTGTTAAGAGCAATGTTGAATTCTCTGATGATGTACGAAGGACTGTAGGCCCAAGTTCATATGTTCAGCTGTGGGCAGTGATGAAATACAACGGTTTCATTTTTGTAAGTTGCTTTAGGTCCCTGTTTGTGAAAAAAGCTAATAAGAATAAATATATAGTGGAGGAATGACATGAGTCCTCCCTGTCCACAACACAGACTCCACTATGAGCTTTGTCCTTCCTCTATGTGATATCCTGATCACACTGAGGTATATAAATTATTATTTTATTATTTATTATTTATTATTTATTATTTATTATTTATTATTTATTATTATTCCAGAAAGTTTTTAATGTTTGGTGTTTTATTATGTTTTTATATTTTGCTGGAAGTTGCCTGGAGTGGCTGGGGAAACCAAACCAGATGGGCAGAGCATACAACAACAGCAACAACAACAACAGCAACAACTTGGGGCTAGGGAAACTCATATATACAAATAGTGAACTCAAGTGCATGAATGGCTGAATGGAGACTGAGCATGCTCGGTGACCACAGAATGTTTGTTGGGGAAGGGGATGGAAAATTGAGAGGTAGGGGGACTGGGATGTTTGGAAAGAAGGCATGGCAGCCAACGACAACGGAACAAGACCATTCCACATTGCAATATTTTGTTGCAGGTCCTTCTTATGTCCACCTATTAGGAAGTCCCTATGTTAAGCATATCCTGCCTGGATGATGGGACATGGCAGTTGGATTCAGAAGGGTTTAGCTATCTACTGAATACTTTCAGTCGCTGTTGAGACCACCCAATGGAAAGGAGGGGTAGATGCTGTTTGGATCCTTTGGGGGTTCTTCCCTCTGTGCTAGTCAGAGAACTGCCAGTTTCGCTGCCATGTGCGGCTTTCATTGTGATGTAACTGATGTTATGAAAGGGAATGATGGCCCAATAGCTGGCAAACGCTGAAGAAGATTGACGTTTGAAAACAGCAGGAACCATCTGTGTCTGGCAGTCTCCTTAGTCTGTAAATTCACAGTTTTTATTTTATTTTAAACCCATTGTTTGATCTTGGCTGCTTTAGATTTCTTCTGTGGAGAGTAAAACAGGGCTGGTGGTATGGATGGAAGCCTGCCATCAGTTATGTGCTAGCAAATCCCTCTGGCTTCATTGCCGCTTGCGCATTAGAGTTTCTAGGCGCAGGATTCTAGCCTTTCAGGAGAGGAGAGAAGGACCAGAATGGGGGGAGCGGGAGTCCTTTGTAGTTCCTGTGTGAATTGGCACCCCGCCGGAAAAGTTTCAAAGCAAAGTCTCAAAGCTTGTTGATGAGCACAAAACACTGTTGTGGTGCTATGCTGTCTGTTTATTGTATGGTGATGAAAGCACAGTTAATATGTAGAAGGGAAAGCAGGTTTAATACGTAAATAATACGCTACTCTACCAAGCTAATCCTATGCAAAGGGGATTGCAAGCTTTTTTAGATATGTGTGCGTGTGGTTGCAGGTGGGGGAAGCTTACCTTATTCGAACTTGCTAATACATTGCAATATGTGCAAATTTGAAATTATATTGTAGCTCAGCTACTTAAAGCAAGAAGGAAACTTTGTCCTGGAGGATTAAATCAAAGATTTTCTGTAAGCAGGCTAAATTTCAGTTCTAATGCAATACACAGGGGAGTGGAGTAGTATTTCTCAAGTGTTTTGAATTTGCTTCAACTTACATACTTTTTTTAGTTCTGTGTATATTCCGTCATCTATTTTCTTGGTAGATGAGTGTGTATGGATATGGCTTTTCTTTGGGCCAATGCCTTGAGTAGAATAGTGGCCCCTTTCAGTGATCCCAGCAATGAGGAGATGGTGATAGTGTTCATTCTAAAATAAGTCTTTTCAGACTCTTGCACAATGCCACAAGCTCTGTGTATTAGAATCTTACCACCCCAAATTTCATTTGACATATGAATTCATTAAGTAGCTTAGGTTCGGCACAAGCACACACACAATGTGGAAATGATCAGATTGGCCTACCTTATAAGGGTATTGTATTTATTTTTAATGATTTATTTATTGATTAAAGTATTCTGAGGCACTCAAGTTAAGAAACAGTTCCAAGATGGAGTCACAGGCCCTAAAATGGACTCTGCCAATGGAGTTGGTGTAGTTAGTTCCTTCCCATTATCTGCAACAGAAGGGAAAGTGGGAAGGAAAAAAAGGAGGAAGGGTGGAAATGGAAAACGAAAAGCTGCTCTCCTCCTGCCCTGAGCGCAGCGCTGCGCTTAGGCAGTGGAGATAGCTCTGCCACCGAATCCCCCCTCTCCACCACCATTGATAGGGTTGCTTTGGAAATCAAGGGCAGGTAAATACCTTCATCTTAGCACAGCTAAAAAGCTTTTGAACAACTTCAGAATCATAATGACTGCTGTGATGCTTGTGAAAAGCCTTAAATGCTTAGGAAAAACATTAGATTCCTACTAAGTATTCTTGTTTTTTTGCTATGGTACTTAAATTGACAACACTTTGCCAAGCATTGGAAAAGCTCTTTCAGTGTTTGCTTTCATTTCTCATTCAGTTATTTCTTATTTTCTCTCTGCCCTGCCCCAAAAGGCCATTACTCAAGATTTGCAGTGGTATTTTTCTTGTGCACTGTTACGTATTTGACTACATATTTTAAAAGTGCTTTGCTGTGTCTCATACTGATTCCAGTACTTTCTCTCATTTCTCTCAGTTTCACTCTAGTGTGTGATATTTGCTTTTTCTTTTGAGGAGCACTCTTTTATTTTATTTATTTTGGCAAGATCCTGCCCTTATTCTCTGTGTTTCACTGGTGATGTAGTTTGAAGCGCAAGAATGGTGCTCCAGCAGATAGTTCCCACTCTATTCATTTTTTTTTTTAATTGCAGAAAAAATGATTACCGGTATTATGTTTTACAAAACTTCGTGTTCTTGACAGCCATGTATTATGCAGGCTGCCCTTAGTCCCCGGATTTTTTGAAGACTCGTTTTTTTGTTTACTCGTGTAAACATGCATGACATGGGAGAGAGTTAGCTCTGTCTGCGTCAGTTGGGAGACTGGCCGTATTTCGGAGCAAGTTGTAATGCATGAGTAAATATTATATTATTACAGGAGTCAGTCAGGTTTTTAAGAAAAACAAACCTCCTTGTTTGCCTTGCAACTGGGGCATACACACAAAAGTGGAGGTGTAGCCAATGTGGTCATGCCCTTCTGTATGCTGGTCGAGGCTGATGGGATTTTTCCAGACTGAGTGAGTCTTATGTATACTTTCATAGTTAACAGAAGAGGAAGACCTACTGTCTTAAGTTTAGAATCAGCCACTCACACCACCACTTTAATTAAGTAAGACTTGACTCCAGGCTTCAAGACATGTCTCACCCAAGACAGAGAATTGAGATGCATCAGCCATAGTACAGTGGTACCTTGGTTTGCAAACAGTCTGGTTTGCATACGTTTTGGATTTCAAACACATCAAACCCGGAAGTGCGTGTCCCGGTTTGCAAACTTTTTTTTGGATTACAACCCCCTTTTTTTTTTGGATTATGAACAATTTTTTTGGGAGGCCCCATTGGCGAAAGCACGCCTTTGGTTTCAACCTGTTTTGGTTTACAAACGGATCGGATGATGGCTGTACATGAAGGTACCACTGTACTGTAATGCATTCCCCACAATGGATGTGATGGTGCAGGAAGAAGGCAGTGGAACACACAAATATCCATATCACAGTGATTCACAGGACCTGAATGTCAAATAAATATATATCAAATAATGTCAAATAAATATATATAATTTGATGTCAAATAAATATATATAATGGATGTCAAATAAATATATATAATTGGACATCTTTCCCACCTTGCAATTCAGATGGATCCCCAAGGTGGCTTTCACTAGAAACACATCAAAGACCATTGCATGGAGCTGTCCCCTGCCAATGAGTGCTGGTTGTGGTTGCCAGAGCAAAGGCAAGTTTGTCTAGGAACAGGAGTAAGAAACAATGGTTTGGTGCTTCTGTGTAGGGACAGCTGCAGAGGAGAAATGCTTACATACCGTATTTTTCGCTCTATAAGACACACCAGACCATAAGATGTACCTAGTTTTTGGAGGAGGAAAACAAGAAAAAAAATATTCTGGATCTCAGAAGCCAGAACAACAAGAGGGATCGCTGCACAGAGAAAGCAGCAATCCCTCTTGCTCTTCTGGCTTCTGGGATAGCTGCGCAGCCTGCATTCACTCCATAAGACGCACACACATTTCCCCTTACTTTTTAGGAGGGAAAAAGTGAGTCTTATAGAGCAAAAAATACGGTAACTTGGCACCAGCCACCTGAATCCCCCCAACCCCCTGTATTTTAAAATAATTCAAATGTAATGTGTGTGTAAAGCTTTTGAGTTTCATGCTACTCTTCATCATGTCAAATGTAAAGGTAGCAAAATGTCAAGGGTATATATAGAAAGGACAATGGGATGCAAGAGGGAATAGACCCACAGGACAGGTAGCGTGAGCTCTTTGCAATCCATAAACAAGTTCTCACGCCAAACGCAAAAGGCTTAAATTTGATTTACTTGCTGCAAATAAAATCACTTTTGCAATTGTTGGTTGCCTCAAAAACAACTGCACCCAAAACCTTTCCCACATGGGAGTAAATAATCTCTTTTTGCCCATACACAATTCCTCTAGGGCCTGGTACAAGTTCTTTGTGTAGGAGTCAATAATACAAAGCAGTTAATGATGACAGACAGAAAAATCTGACACTCCTCCTGTTATGCCTGGATTATTTTAATTGATCCTAGCGGATTTTCTCCTTGATGGGTTTATCTGATTTCATTTTCACTTGCTATCTCTTATCTCCCTTCCCTACAGAGAGAAGAGGAGAGATGTAACATTTCATCTTCTTGGTTTTAGTCCCATAATCACTACATGCTATTTAGGGTTTAATCTTGACATTGCAAACCAGCTTCTCTAATGTCACAGCTGGTCCAATGCCTTTGGCTATTGTTTGTTTGTTCATTATTAACTATCTAGAGCCTAGAAATCTGAAGGGAGACCTAGGCATGACCCGCCTTTTACTGTGTAACAGAAAACAAGAGTAGAAGAAACCAATAACCAACGCTAGATTTTAAGTAAAAGTATCTAAAACTAATTCTCACTGAAATAGTCTGTCACTTAATGTTCTGTCAGCTGGCATTATTATGAATTTAGTAATGTAGTAGTTTCTGAGTATGAAAAAGCGTGTAAGTTGGTTGAAAAGAAAATTAAGGGTAGGGGGAGAGAGTGAATTGACACAGTCCCTTAAAAACTTGTAATAAGCATCCTTTGTGGAGAAATTGGTTTACAACAACAACCACCACCCTTCTTTGCTTTTAAAAGGGGTGTATCTCAGTGGTGGGACACGGGTGACACTGTGGGTTAAACCACAGAGCCTAGGATTCGCCGATCAGAAGGTTGGTGGTTCGAATCCATGTGATGGGGTGAGCTCCCGTTGCTTGGTCCCTGCTCCTGTCAACCTAGCAGTTCGAAAGCACGTCAAAGTGCAAGTAGATAAAGGTAAGGTAAACGACGTTTCCGTGTGCTGCTCTGGTTCGCCAGAAGCGGCTTAGTCATGCTGGCCACGACCCAGAAGCTGTACGCCTGCTCCCTCGGCCAATAAAGCGAGATGAGTGCCGCAACCCCAGAGTCAGCCACGACTGGACCTAACTGTCAGGGATCCCTTTACCTTTTTATCTCAGTGGTAGA
This sequence comes from Podarcis cretensis, assembly GCF_951804945.1. NCBI lineage: Eukaryota > Metazoa > Chordata > Lepidosauria > Squamata > Lacertidae > Podarcis > Podarcis cretensis. Next base: position 21,357,797 of record NC_137175.1, read on the forward strand.
TGGACCAAAGTTTAATCCCGGGCATCTCCAGGTACGGCTGGGAGAGAACTTATCCTGAAAATCTGGAAAGCTGCTTCCAGTCAGTGTACTGAGTTAAATGGACCAACGGTCTGACTCGTCATAACACAGCACCTGGTATTCTTTTGTATACACTGATATTTCAGGAGGAAGGTCAAGAAAAAGGGTTATTTTTTTCTGCTCCAAACAATGCCATCCCCACTTCTCTATGGGGAAAGAAGTTAAGAGCCTGACTCAGACAGCCATCGGGGAGGAAATCTGCTGGGATCAATTAGAACAGTCCAGGTGTGAAAGGAAGGATCCAGGAGAGGCAGGTTTTTGTTGTCGTCATCGTTAGCAATTTTCTGTAATTGACGCCCACAAAAAGAACTTGACCCAGGCCTCGGAAGAACTACGAAACAAGCAAAGGAGAGCCCCCCCCCCCCCGTAATGTGGATGAATGACAAGGGAAGCCCATTTCCTTCATGCTCCTCCGCTTGTGAGATTCACAGGAGCATCTGGCTGGCTGCTGCTTTTGAAAAACAGGATGCAGGACTGGATTGGACCGTGGTCTAGCCCAGCACTTATTGCAGTCATATGTTCAGAGTGTGTGGATGAACTCTTATTAAACAAAGGTACCATTGAAAGTGAAGTGTTTGCGGAGGAGAGACTACAATCAAGTGGCTGTTTATGGGTCACGGGTGTCACCTCTCTAACATCAGGGTAAAACTGGGCGGCAACTGCTTCTTAGCTTCAATGTGCCTCTGTTTCAGGGATGTGCCTCCTCTTCCCCACTCTTTCTTTGTTGAGCCCTTTCGCCCTTCTTCCTTGGCACACATCTCTTTACATGATGAGAGCCAGGCCTCTTGCTTGCCTAATCAAGTCAGAGCAGTTCCATGTCTAGAGGAAGAAATGGGAAACCTTGGAAAGAATAAACAAACAATTGTGTCCTTTGGTGTGCTGGTACTAGGTATCTAAGTAAAAAGAGACACGGGCGTTGCTTCTTGCCAGTCGGAACCCGAACAACTTTAAAGAAAAGCGTCCCATTAGTGAAGCAATGCGTGTTTTGATAGTTTCGAGCATGCAAAGTGATCTGTCCTTTGCGCAAAGAAGCCTCATATTTGTATTTTGATGGTTGGATGTTATTAAAAAACCCAAAAGATAGAAGCCATATCTGTCCATGGTTGCTGGTGCTCATTATGACAGGTACCGCAGGAATCAGGGAACTCAAACAGTAAGTGGATTCAAAGCCAATGGCAGGTAAAGCTAACCAATTTGAGTTTTGTCCCCATTATCCTCCCTTCCGACTTCTACGAGGGCAACGCTGAGAATAAGGGGGAGGAATTGACCGCCATATCTACCCCCTGGACTGGGTGTAAGCAGAGCTTTTTTTTAAAGTCAGAACTCACTGGAACTCGGTTCTGGCACTTTTCAGGTGGGCACCATTGCCATTCTAAGAGAACAAGGGTGAATTCTGGCACCTCTTTTTCTAGAAAAATAGCACTGTGTATAAGCAGGCAGGCAGACAGGCAGGTTGGTGGGGGCTGGCTGAGGGCAGACTGAGATTGGTGGGACAGTATCCCATTCACGAGTATCTGTTTGACACTAACCCACTTTTTCCCTTTTTGTTGCCCATAGGCATTTCTCCACCGAATTAGACAGAGCGCTGTGGACAAAGCTGAAAAATACATAACAGAGGACAACATCAAGGTAGGACTCTCAGACTACCAATCTCTTTGTGAATGATTTAGAGTATGGCAAGAGGTTGGGTTTGCATACATCTGGTCAGTGAGTTGTTAGCCACTGCTGACGAAGGACTTCCATGTTATGTTAAATGCACAGGCATTTTTCACCTTTGAAACAGGTAATTTTTTTCCCTAGCATGGAGATGCAACAGTGAGGAAATCTATACCTTATTTTCTGCCTGTCACGTAGTTGTTGAAAACTGGCTGGCTGGCTGATGATGATGATGATAATAATAATAATAATAATAATAATAATAATAATAATGTGTAGCAACCCTAGGCAAACCTTTGCTCCCAGGGACCAATGGGAAGGTCTAACTGGATGCACCTATAGTTGTCAATATTAAATTGGTAGGCAAAGTGTTGGGGTTTCTACTGATGAATGAGCCATTTCTGGATAAATTGATAAAATTATTGGCTTGATCTCATCCAGTTCAAATTGATGTTGATGCTATTGTGTTCCACGTCAAGGATGCAACAGGATCCAGTTATCCTTCCACTATGAGACTCCAACCCTCACCCCCACCTCCTAGTCTGGCATTAAGAAGTCGCAATAAGGCAACTTGGAAGGGAGGTCTCTCAGCCCTCTGTTTCTTGGTGTGCAGCTCCACATGCCTGGGAAATACAGTCAGTGAGCAGGTAGAATGGACTTTGAAGGAATGTAAATGTGCAGGGGCTCATGGAGAAGGGTTGAACTCATCTCTGCTTGGATTAAAAACCTGAGCTGGAGAAGAATTTGAGAGGTCATAACACTCACTCTCCTCTTTGACCAAAAAATTAGAAGCCTGCATTTCCAAGCTGGGAGATGTGAATCCTGACTACATATTTAGTGGTTTGTTTCCTTCTTTTGATCATCAATCCTGTTGTATACCCCTTTTAACCATATGCTTTGAAGCATACATAAGCGCAGTCCTGAAGGTGCAGGTCAAGAGCCCATTTAGCATGCTGTTCTCACAGTGGCCAACCAGATGGCTGTGGGAAGCCTGCAAGTCAGACATGAGTGTACCAGCACTCTCCCCACCTGCTCTTTCCAGCAACTTGCATTTAGAAGCATAAGGCTTCTGATTGTGGAGGTGGAACACAGCCATCATGGCTAGCTGGTAGCCATTGCTAGCATTATTCTCCATGTATTTGTCCTCTTTTAAAGTCATCCAAGTTGGTGGCCACCATTGCCTTCTGTCGGAGTAAGTTCTATAGTGCTTTGTCTTGTTTATCTTGAATCTTCTAGCATTCAGGTTCATGAGTTCTAGTGCTACAAGAGAGGGAGGAAAACTATCCTCTTTCTCTGTGCCCTCCCCTGGAGTCCTACTCACTAGGGAGAAGAAGAAAGGATCCAGGGGGAAACGGAGGGGAGAACTGCAGCAAAATTTAGTGTGCATAATTTAAAGGCACACACAGACTCTCTTGGGATTTCGACTCTAGATGCTGCTATTTGCTTATGTTGCTGTTTTGCTCAGCAGCCAGTGAAGTTCATGCTTGCTTCCTCTCCTGGAGAGAGGAGCTGTGCATGCCATTGATGGCTCTTTCTCTAGGGTGAGATCTGGGTTGGGTGGGCAACATTTTTCTTGCAGGCCTCATTCAGCTGCCTGGAGAACAAGCAAAGGTTCAGCAGGTGAAGCTTTTTTTCTGGTCTGCAGATGCAGCAGATGATAAAATGCTGATGGATATTATTTCCATTGCTTTTATTCCAAATGATTTATCACCTCCAAAGGTGCTAAATATATCTGTCACCGCAATCACATATTACATCAGTTCATTTTCTGTTCGCTACTGATTGAATGCATTTTTTGCCTGAAGCCTCTTTGTGGGTGCAGAGTGATGCTTTTGGTTTATCTCTTTGCCGAAGCACAGGGAGGATTTAAGAAGCTCTTGTAAAAATAAAGGGTCTTTTTCACTACTTGGTCATTGACACAAGAGGCTAACCTTTGCAATTCCATACAAGGTTATCAAGGCCCTCTCCCCACTCCTTTGGCCAGTGCTTCAATTGCAAAAGGTTTTGCAAGGAGGGGCAGCTCTACTGTTAGGCACCCTCCTCAGATGACACCTGCTGGGGGGCTCTTAGATACCTCTGTACTCCTAGCTAGCCTGTTGACCTCAAGTGAAGTAGAAGATGCTGTCCCTTTGCCAGTGTTGAAATAATAATCAACTAAGAGTCCAATTGATTTCCGTATGTAGAATGGGACTTTGTTGTTGTCTTGACTTTCGTCTCAGGTGGCAAAATGTCTTGGGCTGGCCCTTTTGGCAAATACAACTTCTCTTCTCCCAGTTGCCCTTTTCTACATCTTTTTCCCCAGGTCTGCAATATCTTCTTTGAAGTGAATCCAAGTAGTCCTTAAGTATCCCCGCATCATAGACTCATCAAATGGATTTGAGCTCTGCTTTGCGACCACAAGATTTGCTTCCCCAGTTTTCAATAACCAATTTCAAAACTGTCGAAGTCAGAATTCTTTGTTCCAGTTCTTTGTTAATGACTTTGTACATATTTACTATTGAATCTGCCATTCTGTATCTAGTTTATCCTTTTGAAACATCAAGTTTAGATAGCTTTACAAGGAGACTATACTTTCCCTCTCCATGTATTTGTTATGGGTGAGACTCAAGCAAGTTGTTGCATGCACAGAACGAGGTCCATTCAGGCAGCAGGACTGTCCACCTCTCTCCTTCCCTTGTGTCCCCTAAATTTGCTCTGGAGGGTTTGGAGAACAACCAGGACAGGTTTATTTCTTTATTTCATAAAATTTCTATAGTGCTTGATGGAACCCTTGCACCTCAAAGTGGTTTAGAAAAAGCATTGTAGGGGGTGACCAGGGAGAGAAAAGTGGGAAGTCCTGCATGAGGACTTTCATGAGTACGTAGTGCACTTGGCACTGCATTTTTAGGTCACTGCACATAGATCCCCATTTTGTTGTTAGAAGAGTCCTCTAAGGTAGCTTTAAGGCTGTAAGATGGCTATTGGGTCAAGATCACACAGTGAACTTCACAACTGAGCAGAGATTTGAAAGTGCATCTCTCTGCTCCTCGTTCAGTTTCTAAACCACACAAGTTCTCACATTCTTGGGGGATAAGTCCATCATTGAGTGTTACCCATGATCACTAAATGGAACCTCAGTGTTCAGAGGCAGTGTATCTCTTAATAGCAGAAATAGTGTGGGGCTGTTACTCTTGTGCCCTGCTTGTGACCTACATATGACTGATCACTCTTTGACACAGGATGTTTGATTAGGTAGATCATTGGCCAGTAGGACTTTCATTGCGTCCTAATGCTCTTATGATTAACATTGACAGAACTGAGAGTGCTGAATGGGTTTGATGATGGAGGAACATCTCAACATGTTGGATCATTTCCTGCTCCCAGAGGTCTATAAATGTGGTCGCTTGCCAGACAGAACATAGCCTTTTGAAATAGGCAACCAAACACTTTATTCTGTCTTCTGCCTTGGTTATTTCATAATCTGAAACTGAAACAAGCAAACAAAATGCTTAGTGCAGATCTCTGCTGCCCAGCAGTTACAATACTAATGACATAAAGGATGACAAATTAGATTTCCCTAGGGCAATCAGAACAGGTTTTAACTCCTCATTAAAACCACCCTGGTAAACACAAAGCCATCTCTGGCTTTGAGACAGCTGGCTGGATTGAGGATCACCTTCAGCAGGAAGCAAGCAGCTGAGGATAAGACAGAAGGCAGTGCGTGCCAGACAGATAATTAAGGCCCATCAGAACCCATTAACATAGCTGACCTCTGCTCTGTGGCCCAGTACATGCTGAGAAGGGGATTGCAGATATTACAAATAGTAGCATTAGAGAGGACAGTTGCTCAAATCACGCATCCTGCTAAACCATGCTTAAGGAAGCTGAATTGACAAAAGGTTGTTTGTGATCAGGTGGCAAACCCTGATTCAGATCATGGGATGAAATGGATTTGCAAACCGTGGTTTATTGCTAACTTTAGTTTCTTGGGATGTCTGCATTGAGAGGCAGTGACTAACAACCAGAATTTCACCTCCAGAGCCGCTGCAGCATGAAGAAGGGGGTGCATTTTTGAATTTATGAATGCTGTGAGGATAAATAACAAAAGCAGAAAAAAAACGCTCCAAGTCATGGTTTGCCAGCTTTACATGTGGAAACTCAAAACCATGGTTTGTTTTACCAAGAAGTCTAGCTCTTAGCTCTGCTTGCCTTTTAAGTTTGAAAATTGATGTCTCGTTTCCTCCCATGTCTTAGTGGCTTTTTGTGGGGGGTCGGGATCAGGTCAGGAGGTCTAGATAAACTCCAGAATAGTGGACAGGAGGAGGAAAGTGGTATAGTTCTGTTTGGCAAGCTGCAATACTTGCTCATAATGAAATGTTTGTCATAGTGTGACATTGAATTACATCCTATGCATTTGTGTGCTGCTTTTCTGCTGTGAATGGCATTCAAGGAAGATAAACAGCAACGTAGAAACAACAAAACACACAAACAACCATAATAAAGCATAAGAGAACAGATGAAATATCAGGCTATGCTTTGCAAGGGCACCTGACAAAGAGCTTCTGAGTATGATCTCAGCTGCTGGGCAGGTGAATATGGGGACAAGTGATTTTTCAAGTATCCTGAGTCCAGACAGTTAAGAGTTTTAAGGTCTGTGACTCCGCTCAGATGCCACACTGAACAATGAACCGTAGCTATCACAAACCATGGTTTATAGACCTGCTGCAAACTATGGTTTCTGTTTGTGGTTTGCTGAGCAATCACAATTCATAATTTGTCAATTCAGCATTTGTGCTAACTCATAGTTAAATAGGTACAGTTTAGTGTGATGCCTCAACCATCATTATCAAATAGTAGGGATAGTAAAGATAGTTTGGGATGGATGGATCAGAATAATATTTTAAGACCCTATCATGTTTTTCATTAGCTATTATTAATGGATACTCCTTTATGTTGCAGATTTTATTTTCCAACATAGAAGATATACTTGATGTTCACAAGGACTTCCTGACGGCTCTGGAATATTGTTTGCATCCAGAACCTCAGTCTCAGCATGAACTGGGAGAAGTTTTCTTAAAATTTGTGAGTATGAGCTCAAATGCTTATTTGCAAATGTATCATTTTGATAAGGTACTTTCTCAGGTCCTCTTCTTCTTCTTCTTCTTCTTCTTCTTCTTCTTCTTCTTCTTCTTCTTCTTCCTCTTTCTCCCACACCACACTCACAGGGGTTCAAAGCAAATGACCAAAGAGGGAAAACTCTAGTTTCTTTTAAAATTCGATCTCTCTGGCCCTAGGGGATTTAGTCTACTTTCCCCCCAGACTGTCTTTCATCCCAGAGATGCTTCTTAACCCCAAAGCACTTTGCGATAAATTCAAACAAATCTGTTGGTAAAATCACACATTAAGAAGCAGCCCTGCCAGACAGAAACTTAAATAAATTGGCAAGCATATTTCCCATTATTCAAGACATTCTGCAGGATGCTCTTTCTGAGCAATTATAAAGCACAACCCAGTTGATAAGATTGAGATTGCATTAAATATTGCATGCCCTTGATGGCCATGTATAATGCAACAGATGTGTAAATTGTGCAGGCCATTTTAAGGCACCAGGCTTGTGTGGCCACCATAGACTCCCACTGCATTGAGCTGCCCACATGTAAGTAGGATTGTTGTATCTGCTCACATGTGATCCTGTAATTCCTCCAGCCTGTTTGGAAATATGGCAATATGTGAAGTGGCCCTAAATCAATGGGGGAGAATTTCCCGAATAAGAAAAAATCTGTTTTTAGATAGCTACGGTTAGTGACCATTGATACACTTGGTAAGTGCAGGTTCAGATTTCCAGGGGTAGCACCTGCAATTATGTAACTGATAATTTCCTCATCCAGCTAAGGAACCTCAATGTCATCCAGAGAGGAAATTAAACACTTCAGGCACTGGGTAATTTGAAAGCATAGCTTTCATACTTGTGGCTCTTATGCATGAAGGGCAGCTGGGAAAGTCTTGATGAAAACCCTCTGGCTTGTATATAATTATTGAATACATTGAGCTGAGTTTTGCCAGGAGATGTCATGGTCTAAATTTAACCTCTAACAATGCAGCCAAAGTCACAGAGCTGCAATCACAATCAACAAATCGACATTGGGTCCTTTCACCCCAGTGTCACCTCTGCTCAAATGGAAAGAGTTCAGTGATGCTGAAGGATGATATTTGAAAAACCAGTTTCCCGGTGCCCTGCTCATAAGTATACCCGGAAGATGTGCATAGGGCAAGTGTCTGGGGTTCTGGGACTTGATTGTGCTGAGACCGGGACTTAGCAGATTCAGTCCCACCTAACATGGCCAATGATCAGGGATTAAGCTGTAGTCTTAACAGCGTCTGCCGGCTGTGTATTGCCCACCCCTGGTATAAAGAGTTATTTGGGGTTAACGTAAGACGAGTCCTATTGGTCCAGACCAAAGCTTTCTAGTCATGGTTCTTCTTCTTGTTCTCATAGTCATAAGAAGAACTCGATGTTGCCCTTGAGGATGGGTCCTTAGCTAGGCTGAGATCGAACCTGCATTTGATAATGCTCATAAGGAGGGTCCTGCTGGATCAGGCCACTAGTCCAGCATCCAGTGGCCACCCAGATGCCTGGGGGAAACCTGGAAGCAGGACCCAAGCACATGAGCACTCTTCCCTCCTGTGGTTTCTAGACACTAGTATCCAGAATTATACTACCTCCAACTGATGGGAGGGCATTCCACAGAGCAGGTGCCACTACCAAGAATGTCCCTGATCTCCCTCTCCACCTATAGTTGAATATTATTCAGCAATATTTTAGGCTGCAATCCTAACGATGTAGGCTTGCAAGTAAGTCCAACTGAATTCATTGGGGCTTATGCCCAGGTAAGCGTAGCTGGCATTGCAGTCTTACTCGTCAGTAAAGCTGCTGGCATACACTTCTTAATAAACTGCCAATTCTGTAAATAGCTTTGGTCGAGGTAACTCCCCCCCCTTTTTTTTACTATTCTCAGAAATGAAACCTTCAGCCTCTATACATACAAAAGCAGCCCTCTTGCCGCTGAAGTGTTGTCTCTCCCTATACCTCATGAAGTGGTATTTTAAGAACAAAAACTGTCCTGTTCGGTTGCGTCACCCCCCGCCCCAAAGCCATACAGCTTCCTGCATCTGGTCACCAGGAACCAGGATCCTTTGCCTTTATACTGCTGCAACCTTCTGCTCAAATTTGCCTGAAACTGAATAAGCAGCTGCAATTCCAGATGTGTAGTGTAGCAAAAGATAAGACCTGAGAGCCTGCCGCTTTCCAGCTTCTTTCCTTAATCTTTTTGTGGCTGATGCTTTTATTTCCCCTGGTGGTTGTGATTGGATGGAGAAACAATGTTAAATAATGATAAATGAAGAGGCAAAAACAAATGTGTAATTAGATTATACTAAACAGAATCTTTAGGGACAACAAAAGCATCCCTTTTTTAGTGGCCTCCAGTGCTGCTTATCTGGATCCTGCCTTGTTCTTTGTAGACAGCGGATCCCTTCCATTTGGTAACAGGAAAGGAATTCACGGTTCATGGAATGTATGATCTTCTAATGAAATTGATTGGCAGTCGTTTCGGGACAGACAAAAGAAAGTACTACGTCAGGCGGCCACGTAGTTTACTTTCAGAATTTGCTGCCTCAAGGCGCAATGATGTCTGCTGCCTTTAAAGGGGATTTGACAAATTCATGAAAGATCAGTTTGTCCGTGGCGAAATGAAACGTCCAGATTCAGAGACGGCATACTTCTGATGGGGACTGACTGCAGCGGAAGTTGACTCCTTTTATGGGTTCCTGGGAGGCATCTGGCTGCCATGTTGCGCTAGTCCAGGGATGGGAAAGCTGTGTGGACCTTTGTATGTTGGATTCCAACTCCCATCGGCCCCAGCCAGCATGACTATTGATGATGGGAGCTGTCGGACCACATCTAGAGGGCCGCAAATTACCCATCTTTGGATTAACGGCTCAGGACTGCAATACCTCAAGGGCTTGCCTCTCCCCATATAAACTCTCCCCAGGGAGGCTCACCTGGCGCCTTCATTATATATCTTTAGGCACCAGGCGGAAATGCTCCTCTTCAACCAGGTCATTGGCTGATGGCCTTTTAAATGTGCTTGTGAGAGGGGGCGGTATCGTTTTGTTGCTTCTTCTTTAGCTATATATTTGTGCGTCTATCTTTTATTTTTATGTTGTGAACTGCCCTGATATCTTTGGCTAAAGGGTAGTTTATTACTACTACTACTACTCAGTGGCGTAGCGTGGGGGGTGCAGGGGGGGCCGGCCGCACCGGGCGCAACATCTGGGGGTTAGGGAAATCCACGGGTTAGGGGGCGCAAATCCACGGGTTAGGGGGCGCAAATTACTTGCCTTGCCCCGGGTGCTGATAACCCACGCTACGCCACTGCTACTACTACTACTACTACTACTACTACTATTGCTACTGATAGGACACGGGTGGTGCTGTGGGTTAAACCAGAGAGCCTAGGACTTGCTGATCAGAAGGTCAGCGGTTCGAATTCCCATGACAGTTTGAGCTCCTGTTGTTCGATCCCATCTCCTGCCAACCTAGCAGTTCGAAAGCACGTCAAAGTGCAAGTAGATAAATAGGTACCGCTCTGGCGGGAAGGTAAACGGCATTTCCGTGTGCTGCTCAGGTTCGCCAGAAGCAGCTTAGTCAAGCTGACCACATGACCCGGAAGCTGTACGCCGGCTCCCTCGGCCAATAAAGCGAGATGAGCGCAGCAACCCCAGAGTCGGTCACGACTGGACCTAATGGTCAGGGGGCCCTTTACCTTTAGCTTACTACTACTATTACTACTACTACTACTACTACTACTACTAATATAACTGAACTCAGGATCAGTGTTGAGCCATCAGCATTCTTTGGCAACTGCTAAAGCCCCAGTATGCTAGCAGGGCCCATTGTTGACACCAGCCCTGTTCTCTTCCTCAAGCCATTTTAATTCTGGGGCACTGTGGGAAATGGAAATGGAAACCTGACCCAGCCCCTGTTGGGGCACTATTGCTTTTTACCTCCAGCTAAGGCCCATTGATAGAAGAGGGATACAACTCCAAGCAAGTAGTAAATGGTAATAAAGTGGTATAGAGGTATACTCAGCAGCGTTTGAATAATATGCACACTTAGGTCGTAGGATGTGTACGGTTTGAAGTCACATGAAACTACCACCTTGCAGGTCTGGGTCTGCATAGTGCCTGGAAGGGTGGCTGCCTGGGAACCATGTGTACACTGCTGCCTTGGGCTCCATGATGGAAGAAAGGCGCAATATAAATGCAATAAAATAAAACATACAAATAAAAGGCAAATGCCAGGTGACAAGGAACTAGATGGATATTCAGTACCTGGGACGACCTCTTGATTTTTCTACTGAAAGTCTCCTAGTGTGATTGCTAGCTATCTTGCTCATCCTAGTCAGCCATGGAAGGGTTTTTTATTCCATGTCTGATTGATTCTGGCATGGAGACGGTTTTACTGCTTGTCTGAAAAACTTTCTGTGCCAATCTGCAGATGACTGTGTTTTGTAACGGGCTTAGCATGTCTGATCTTCATTCAGCGGGGGTGGGGTAGCCAACTTGAACTGTGACACGGAAAGTACATCATGTAACAGCGATGGCAGTTGCTTTTTGATGTTAGTATGTAGAGAGAATTTATTTCAGCTAGAAAATTGGAGTGTGTGCTTGTAAGCTGTTTATGTCTCAGACGTGTGTGTGTGTGAGAGAGAGAGAGAGAGAGAGAACGAACCCAGAAGGCAGCTTCATTTTTTCTTCATTTGTTCCTACCTATAAAGACGCAAGCCGTATTTTATACTGAGTTGTGGCATGTCTCTTTGGCGCTGGAAACTGCTATATCAAAAACAAAAAAGCTGTGTCTGCAGCCGATCATGTAGTCCTCCCCCCCCCCATGTACACGTATGATGCACTAAGATGCACTTACGTTTCTCTGGATCTCTCACAGAGTTTGCATATATTTATGAGGGTCTCACTTTGTATGTATGTGTGTGTTGTGCCTGCATAAAAAGAATTTGTTTCCCACCCCTTACACATCCTTTTTCTTCCTTTGTCCATTTGTTCCTTTGTCCTTTGTCCATTTGTTTAGTGTAATGTGAATCAGCTTAGACTCGTGCATGCCTTCTCTTTTCTCCCCATGCAGCTGGTTGGAGGTGTTTGGAAGCGTTTGCTTCTGTTTTTATTTAGCCATAGCTTGTTGTATCATTCATGCCAACAAACTGTTTCTAACATTAACTATGGTTTGTATGAAACAAGCCAACCTGGAACAATGCGCAAAATGGGTTTATTGTAAAACATGGCCCTAATATTGCAGTGTCTTAAAAAATACCTATCTTCACAGAGAGGTTTTTCACTGAAAGGTGTAATATTTAAGAAGGCAGTCCAGAAACCTTCCTGCAGGACAACATGAACTTAAAAACGCAATAGATGACACCTCCAACTGTTTGCTCATATCTCATAATTTCCAGTGTGCGTGATTTGTACACATTTGAAAGGAAATTTGATTTGTACTAATTTGAAGTAAAATACAAAAGGTAAATGGGATGCCTTTCATTTACGTGTGCTTTTTTTCTTCCTCACCTTGCAGAAAGACAAGTTCTTTGTATACGAGGAATATTGCAGCAACCATGAAAAAGCACTCAGGCTCTTGATGGAACTGAACAAGATCCCACCTGTGAGAGCATTCCTATTGGTAAGCACTGGTGGTACCCAAATGGCACATGATGCTCAGTTATAGAAAGTTTAAAAATGCTGTATGCTTACTGATAAGAACCTGTGCTTTTCATGCAGAAGGTCCCAGGTTTAATCCCCGGCATATCCAGGTAGGGCTGAGACAGACCCCTGCCTTAAACCTTGGAGAGCTGCTTCCAATCAGTGTAGTCAGTACGGAGCTAGATGGATGGCGCTGTGGTCTAAACCACTGAGCCTCTTGCGCTTGCTGATCAGAAGGTTGGCAGTTTGAATCCCCGTGATGGGTTGAGCTCCCATTGCTCTGTCCCAGCTCCTGCCAACCTAGCAGTTCAAAAGCACACCAGTGCAAGTAGATAAATAGGTACCGCTGTGGCGGGAAGTTAAACGGAATTTCTGTGCACTCTAGTTTCCATCACAGTGTTCAGTTGTGCCCGAAGCTAAACATGACCTGGCCACATGACCCTGAAAGCTGTCTGTGGACAAACGCCGGCTCCCTTGGCCTGAAGTGAGATGAGTGCCGCAACCTCATAGTTGCCTTTGACTGGACTCAGCCGTCCTAGGCTCCTTTACCTTTACTTTTTAATGTAGATGGATCAGTGATCTGACTGTATAAAGCAGTTCCTATGCCCCACACAAAAACACACACAAAGCAAAGTATAGTCATAAATACTAGTCTGTAGCAGAAGACCACCAGCAGAGAAGGGGCTTCTTCATTCTTTCCCCTTTTAGCAGTTGTTCTCTTTAAAGTCATTCCCAATCTGCTCTCAAGCCAAGAGGAAAACATACATTGGTTGAAACTTGTTCAAGGGCTATGATCTAAAATGGGTTGCAAATGCACTGCCCTCCAGATGCTGTTGTGCTACAGCTCCCATCATCCCTTACCAATGGTGGCTGAGGATGATGGGGATTGTGGATCACAGCATCTGAAGGACATTAGGTTAGCTCCTGTTGGTCCAAAGACATTTTGATATAGCAGCTTTGTTGAAGGTAAGCCTGTTTGAGTCTTGCCAGGTCTGGGCATCCTTTGTATGCTACTTAAGAGTTAGAAGATAAATAATGAAAACAAACTAACTGATTCAGTTGTCTTTAAACTGTTTGGGGCCTCAGTAATTTATTACTAAGTTTGGTGTGCACCTTTTGTGGTATCCTCTTCTGTTTGTTTCACAGGCTGATCCCTTCTCTCCACCCTCTTTTCAGTTCCCTTTTCTGAAAAGCCATACTTCCCATTTCTGATTAATTTGATCTGCCAAGACGTGTCACTTCTTCTGGTCTCTACTACATGGCCCTTGTGTGCGGTCTGTGATAGTATTGTGCATAGATGGAGAATTCCCTGCAGTAAATCACTATGACATTATTGTTGGGAATCTTAGGTGAGATATCCACATAGCATAGTCTGCCCCAGTTCCAGTCACCACACAGAGACAGCTTAAGGTCCAAAAAAGTTTACTGCTGCAGAAGACCAGGCTTCAGTAATACAGTTCTGGATGTTGATACATACAGCTTGTAGGCTTTGCAGATACAGATACAGATATATACAAGTAGGAAGTATTTCTCTTGCTCCAGCAGGTTCAAGACTTAACACATACTCCGACTCATGGACAGACTCACCAACTGACTAATGTGCTGGCATACCTTAATCACTTATATAGAAGGCACTGGGCCGTTGCTATAGTAACTAGCTTAGCTGACCTTGCACCTGCTGGCTTTATCTCATACATGGGGTGATTTGTGCCCATGAAAGAAATTAACCCCTTTCCCCATGTCTAATCCCCCCAACAATTATCTCCAGAATGCTGGAATATCTAGACCAGGGGTCAGCAACCTTTTCCAGTTGTGGGCCGGTCAACCATTCCTCAGACCATGTGGTGGGCCGGACTATTTTTTTCTTTGGGGGGGGGATGAACGAATTCCTATGCCCCATAAATAACCCAGAGATGCATTTTAAATAAAAGCAGACATTCTACTCATGTAAAAGCACACTGATTCCCGGACTGTCCGCGGGCCGGATTTAGAAGGCGATTGGGCCAGATCTGGCCCCCGGGCCTTAGGTTGCCTACCCCTGATCTAGACTGTTAGCATACCTAAGAAGAAGGTAGTAGATTGCTGCTAATGCGCCTCAGAGAACCTTCCTTGGAAGCTATCACGTGTCAAGTTCTGCTGGCAAAACGTAGCTAGAGAAGTTCCTCTTGTTCCATTTGCAGACATAAGCATCTCTGTTCAATTTTTGAGAGAGAGAGAGAAACTTTGAGTGCAGACATTATTCTAGAATGTTCTCTGCATCAGCTAATTGGACTGGCGGAAAACAAAACTCTTCAGCAACGTCACCTCATCTTTTGACACGGCAGGAAGGTTTGTAGACAGTGGTGCTGTTTTGTTTCTGCAAAAAAATGAGATTTTGTAAGACATTTGTATGTAGGGAATATGTGGAAGGCTGGTATTTCTTTATGTCAACCTCCCCCCATTTTTCACCCTGCCCCCCTTCCCCAATCCTGCCCAGCATAATAATGTCCCCATCTAATGAGGTCAAATGAGAAAATAAAAGAGTTTCTTGTGTGAGTGGAATTGGCCGTGGTGCTCTCACAGTGGCTGAAATAGAGACCTGCCTTGGAAAATGTGGGAAAACTCTGTGCTGAATTCAAAGGCCAAGACTGGAGAAAACAACAAGAGGGACAAGAATGGTTTATGATTCACACAAGAACCCTGGAAAATGAGAACGAGAATTTTGGAAGGTAGTGGCCAGCACTGCCAGCCTCAAACAGTCTGAAAAATGTGTGCATCGAAGCCAGACTCTGTGTCTATAGAGGAAATCTAATTATTGGTGTCTGGTGAAAACATCTTCAAAGAGTGAAAATGTTCATTGTGCAAAACTCATAAGCAGTTCTGGGCAGCTGTGTCAGATAATGCTCTGGAGATCTCATGAGAACCCCAGATGGGCAAAAGCTGGCAGGCTCAGGACCTGAGAAACACCAGTTGTTACCTGACAGGTACTTACTAAGTAAGAATAAGTCTGTGGCAGAGATGGGGGACTAGGTGCTCTCAAGAGGAACACCACCCCCATTGTTAAAACCACTCTGGGAACTGAAGCTTTGCCATGCGCCCATGAGGACGTTCAGGCTGTTCTGGAATGTGCATCTGGTCTGGGTGCATTTCAGTCTGTGCTGCTGATTCACTTCTGACACTACTTCTGGCAGGAAAAGAGGGTTTGGCGACCTGTTTTGTGTTCCAAATGGACACATGATTGAAAAACTATGGTACTTGCCAAAAAGTGCAATTTTATGAAGCATGGCTTCTGGCATCACTCTGAAGTTCTGTGGAGCTTCAAGGGAAGGCTAGGATGATCACATAGAGGAGGAGGAGGATCTGAGTGATAGAAGGAATTAGGAGTTAGAAGAAATCTATTACTCAACAGGTGCTCCATCTTCCACTTAGACCACTAGCAGTGCAGGAACCTCATCTTCCTCACCAAGTCTTTTAGTGTCTCTCTGGAGAATTTGGTTTGGCAAGTGGAACTGGAGAACTTGACCCAGATGGAATAGAGTGCAAGCAGCGGGAAAAAAATTGTGATTGCTGTTACGCTCCATTCCAGGGGCCTTGCACTCGCAGGAATCTTGGGTGATAGCCACTGTTACTCACACTCAAGAGTAGACCCATTGAAATGAATTATTTCAATGGGTCGACTCTGCACATGACTAGCATTGGATGTTACTGTCAATACTTTTGCATATTGAGCATGAGAGTTTTTAAATTGTTGTCCGCTTCCAAAGGGACAAATTGAACTAATTAGCAAAAATCCAACCAGTTTGCTCAGAATCTTGGCTTTCTTGCAGTGTAATCCTATTCATGCATGCTCATAATAGAGTATCACTGAATCTAAAAGGGCCACTTATTTATTTAGATTAGGGGATTAATTGGATGTGATAGGATATCTTTGCCTTCCCATCCACCCCAGGGACACATTATAAGGATGAGTGGGTGGGTTCTGCTGTTCACATATACGAAGGAGCATGTGATGGAAACCAGGAAACCCCCACCTTTACATCAGCTTTACCTGGTGTTGCTCCATTGCTTAGAGTAGAAGCCTGACTTTGATACTGGAAATGAACTGGGTGAGGAGAAGAGTATTAAAGCAATGGAGTGCAGTGAAGTTGAGTGGGACAGGGGAGGACAAGGGTTGCGGTCTTTGCGGTGGTGTTCCTTTTCAGGAAAAGTATATATCCATACACTGACATTATGGTTGCATTCAGGCATCGTGCTAAAGTTTAAACCGTAGTTTAGCATTAGGTGAAAAATCCCAGGCAGTCTCCTTGCCCTGGCTGTGAGGAAGAGCTCAGAAGATTTCACTTCTCTTTTCCATTAACTGCAGTTTAGTGCTTTGTTTGAACCCTAAACTATGGTAGATGCTAACTATGGTTTGTTTAAACATTTATTTGTATGGCACCTTTGCATAGTAAACCATGCTAAAGGCAGCTCACGTAGTCACTGTCAGTGAATTCATGGTTTGGAGTTTGCTTGTTTTAAACCCATAGTAACATTAACCTCACTGTCAGTGTAGGCAGTAAGCTAAAATGGAAGCAAAAACTTGAGGCTTATCCAGCCTTCTAAACAATGGTTTAGCATGATATCATGTAGTTTAATGTGTCTGCCCAGTCACATCTAATTTTAGTTATGCATAGGATTACAGTGTAGAATTTGAAATTCTTAATGCAAAAGCCATATGATGCCATGAAGCCAAGCTGGTTTAGGCTTGGTCAGTGCCTGGTTGGGAGACTTCCTTGAAGTCCTTTAAGGAAAGGAAATGAATGAATAAAATGTTCCTTCATTTTCTTCCATACATTGAACTGATCCTCATTTTCTGAACTCACTGAAAGTCCCTAGGAGCTTTGAGTCAAGGGTAACATTCTTTTTATTTTCTGGTTACAGAGCTGCATGCTTTTGGGAGGCAGAAAGACCACAGACATTCCACTTGAGGGTTATCTCCTAACTCCAATCCAGAGGATTTGCAAATACCCACTGCTCCTGAAGGTAACACAAAACAAAGCATTTGTACTGATTTGTAATTTGCACATGTGGTTCCGACTTGCGTTTGTGGAACGTTAACACACTTGCAAGTTTGGGTGGAAGAAGACTAGTCCGTTGTGATGTGCTTGTATAATGCTTGCTTGGAGTTCTCAAGAAGACCAAAGGTGACCTTTGACCACCCAGAAGCTGCTGGACTACAATTCCTATCATTCTTGACCATTGGCAATGAGGACAGGGGCTGATGGGAGCTGGAGTTCATCAACATCTGGAGAGCCACAGGTTCATTATCACTGGAACAGACAATGGATCTTACTGAGCGATCTTGACTTGTTTTATTAAATTTCACACGCGTTGTACCCTGGGACAGAAATGATAAGTGGTGAGGTGCAGCTCCTCTCAGCATGATCACACAGGAGCCTTATTTCTGTGATTCTTCCCTTTTTCCTTTATCTATGCCCAGGGCCAAATCACAATGAAGGTTATCTGCATCATGGAGGGAGGGACTTCTGTTTCTCTTCCCTGCTTCTAAAGCACTGCCTGCAGCTGAGCGTATGAGCTGTAGTTTGATAATTGGCCAAGCGAGGAACCATCATTTGTGCAAAGCAGCAGAGCATTTGAACTCAGCTTCTGATCTGATTGAAATTAAAGGGCCCTTAAGGGTAATTTGAGTTGGTCAGCTGACACAACAGGACAATTTTTCCATGTAACGTCTTGTGCTCAAACCAGGACTCACTTGGTTCATTGATGTTTACTTCTGAATTGGATTTGATTGGGAAGTTATACTGTAAGTGGCCATTCTGAAAACCCCTCTCAGTTGACGTAACTCTCAGCAGAAATCATTTTTGTAGCCTAAATTGCACCACTTTTGAGAAGAGACAAAGGCTTGTACTTTAAAACGCGGCAATAAAAAATGATATATATTTTTCTTTTAGGGACAGACATCCAAAGTATAGTTTCCTCATGTATGGTTAATTAGTATTATTTTTTAAAGAGGTCTATAAGGCCCCTGCAGGAGCAACACAGAAAATGTAATAAATAGGCAACAGTGACTACACATAAGAATGAATATGATTGCTTACCTGGCTTCTGGCATAGAAGGGGGAAGTTGCTATTGTTTGTTTTTGTATTTCTTGTTATGTTCAGTTTCTGTGTGACTTCATACCATATGTGTATCATTGAAATCCAATACAGATTATTAAAATTAGGATAATTAGTATAGGTGGTAGGAATGCGGGAGAAATTCAGTTCATTTCAAATTTAAAAGTGAGTATGTCAAATTCACGGTTCCAAAGGTGTACTGGTTTACAAAATAGGTGTACAGAAACACATCTATCCTTCAAATTTTGCACTTATCCAAATTTTGTGATGCGGTTCTCCAACCAAATAATGTTTATAAAAATGAGGGGACAGTGTGCCATATTCTAGGCCAAATAACATAAAAAGTGCCTTATATAAGGAATATTTGTTTGCAAAAATGTGTCCATGAGTCAAAACTGCATACAAAATGTGTTTATTAGGAGAAATCTGCAGTAAAATTCTGTTGACAAGTTAGTACCAGGATACAGCCTTTCCCACTATGGTGAAATGTGATTTTTATTTAAAATGAAGCTGTTATTTTTAAATATGAGTATGTATAACTTAGATGCACTTTCTTTTTAAAAAAATAAATGCACAAGAACCCACCTTAAGAAGAAATGAGCTCCTTTTGACAGCAGTTAGAGCATTGTCGGCTTTCAGATGCATAACCAGTGAAAAGCTTGAGCTAGCAATATTGCATCAGTTCGTATTATCTCAAGTAGACTGGTCCTGCATGCAGAGGCTGTTTTATGGGAGTGATGTGGAGCCTCGGGGTGGGGGGTACCAAATTTTGGCATTGCTCGGGATGCCACTGAAATTTGAGACTCCAAGGTCCGTCACTGCTGGGTGGCGATAAGATACACAAGAGATGTGTGCAAAATTGCCTTTTTGGATTTACACCTGGGCTTCTATGAATCTATGTTTCTTAACGTTAATGAGTAGCAATACTTGAGTCGGGATTTTGCCCTATCTGTTCTGACGTAGCTAAGTCTAGGAGTCAGGCTGTGACAAATTTAGCTTTTCTTAAAATGCCGCGTCAGCTTTCACAACAAGTACGAAATAACCCCGCTCCGTGTATTTACATTGGCTCAAGGTTGGAGAGGAAGTTGAAGCCTGTCAGTCCCGTGGATTTGCATTGGGATTATGCGTGACACTCGGAGGACTTCTTAAACCTCTAGGATGGGCCAACAGGCCAGAGGAAATAGGGATTTGATAAATGTGGTTTGTATACATTCCTCTCCAAGGACCTCTATAATGTTTATGCTTCCTTATATATCCACATTGGGTTGGGTTGCATAGTTGGCTTTCTGTTGCGTTTATGGGAGTGTCGAAACTCAAAGTTGAGCAAACAGGGGAAAAAGAGATTCTTAGTGCTGACCAGAGATGGGAGCCTGATTAGGTTGCAGAATTCTGAGGTAGGGAAGCGACCTGTGTTACTTGAGATTGCAGGTGTGGGGACCCCAAATCTACCACCTCAGGGGGAGAGATTCTAGGTCAGCACTGTTTCAGCTATGTTATTTTTCCATTTGCAGAGAATTCTTTGGCATGGAGGAAAGCACTGAAAAGATGTGATCTCCCGTAATCTATTCTGCTACCGCTTTCTGTTGTATGTGTAGACTAGGCCCGAGCTATGAGTTGGGATATTAAACCCCAAAGGATTCGATTCCTCCATCTTGCAAAGGAAATACAGTAAAGAAGATTATTTTCAGGGCCTTATATACACAGGCAACATTTTCCTTATTTGTTCAGTAAGAACAGTAAGAGCTGTTCAGTAAGAGCTGTTCGACAGTGGAATTTGCTGCCAAGGAGTGTGGTGGAGTCTCCTTCTTTGGAGGTCTTTAAGCAGAGGCTTGACAACCATATGTCAGGAGTGCTCTGATGGTGTTTCCTGCTTGGCAGGGGGTTGGACTCGATGGCCCTTGTGGTCTCTTCCAACTCTATGATTCTATGATTCTATGTTCAGCCAAGGTCATAACCACCAGTTCTGTCACAGATAAACTCCTCCCTCCAAGAGAACCAGAGTTTTCCAAACCTGGATTCAGTTTTAGGCTAGAAGCCCTTCAGGACTTAATCTGAGCAAAGCCTTAGAACTTATTTTCCATACTTAGGATTCAGGGTTTTTGTTTGAGAATAAAAAGGAATGTTCCTGAGCACAAGCAGAGTGACATTACTTATTGTTGAGTTATCATATCCAGCTTTCTCAAGGGTTTCAGGGTCAGGTGACCTAAATTTGCTAAGGCCTGGTTTGCATTCAGTGCTAAGCCATACCATGACAAAATATGGACTAGCATGAGAGTGCATCAGAGAATGAAAGCCACAGCTGCTTTGCTCCAGATAAACCACAAACTGTGGGGAAGGGGCCCTAGCTCAATGGTAGAGCATCTACATTGCCTGCATCCCACTCCTAGTCCCTGGGATCTCCAAGCAGGGCTGGGACTGCCCTCTGTCTCAAACACTGAAAATCCCTTTCCAGTCAGTGTAGATGATATTAAGCTAGATGGAGCAATAGTCTAACTTTGTACAGTGGTACCTCAGGTTACATACACTTCAGGTTACAGACTCCGCTAACCCAGAAACATGACCTCTGGTTAAGAACTTTGCTTCAGGATGAGAACAGAAATTGTGTGGCGGTGGTGCGGCAGCAGCGGGAGGCCCCATTAGCTAAAGTGGTGCTTCAGGTTAAGAACAGTTTCAGGTTAAGAACAGACCTCCGGAACGAATTAAGTACATAACCGGAGGTACCACTGTATAAGGCATCTTGCTATGTAGTCAAGATTTCAGCAGTTTACTGGCATAAGTGTTAATCCAGCCCTGGTCCCTTCTACACTGTGCTAATGCATAGTGGAAATTGAAGCCCAAGCACCAAATGAACTGTTTCCCTTTAGAAAGGGCAACTTCCATGAGCTCAGGTGGCTGGTTGTAGTGGTGCAGTGATCATGTGTTAATCAGATCCTTAGGGTGGGAATTAAATGCACTTACCTCTGTTCTCTTGCCCCCTAACATTATCGGCATATGTAGGTCACAGCAGCACACCCTCAGAGTCACCTGATTGATGACTTCGTGGTGTGGGGATTATGGATGCTTGCTGTAATTTTTGACCCTTGCATCCAGGACTTTGCAGGTATCTGGCTACAGTTCAAGCCGTCATTATTTTGGTTTCCATGCCTTGCAGCAATGTGAGCCACTTGAAAGCCACATTTGATAATTATAGGCTGCATCCTTGGTTGGGAGATTCCTGTGCTTCTGAGAAAGGATAACCTGGAGGCAGGAGCTGAGCTGCCAGACTCCAAATCCACTTGAAAGGTAATGCAAAACAGCATGGTGCTTTGCAAGCCTTAATGATGGTAGGTGTCAGAAATTTGAAATGGAAAGCAGTGCCTATAAGAAGTGTGACGGAAATCTGACAAGGTGCCCTTTATTCCCCCTTCGGGATTGTTAAAAGAGGATAGTGCTAATTAGCTAGAGGTTAAGGTGCTAAAATATTTCCCAACTCAAGATTTATGGTGAAGTCTGTGTGTGAGCTCACAGCCCTATAGGAAAATTAAAATCTGCCTCTTCTTCATTCTTAAAAATCAATTTTCAGCCTAAAATAATACTGGCTTATTGTTGAAAATAGCTTAACTGGGAGAGCAATATTTTTATGTATGCAGAAGCTGACAGGTTTCATTCCTTCCTTCTTCAAGGATGAAAGCTGATGATGGGAAAGACCTCTGCTTGCAGGCCAGTCTACAGAATATACAGTGGTACCTCGGATTAAGTACTTAATTCGTTCCGGAGGTCCGTTCTTAACCTGAAACTGTTCTTAACCTGAAGCACCACTTTAGCTAATGGGGCCTCCCGCTGCTGCTGTGCAATTTCTGTTCTCATCCTGAAGCAAAGTTCTTAACCCTAGGTATTATTTCTGTGTTAGCGGAGTCTGTAAACTGAAGCGTATGTAACCCAAGGTACCACTGTATTGTCCTTCCTTCCTTCCTTCCTTCCTTCCTTCCTTCCTTCCTTCCTTCCTTCCTTCAAGTGTGTTTAAATTGGCTGCATTTACTTTGAAGCAATTATGGGACCCTAATTTGAAACTTGTTGCCTCCCATTTTAGGAGACATGGACTGCGGTGGTACAGGAGAAGCAGGGCTTCTACTGTGTCATCACATCTGAGTAGCATAATGTGACCTCTTCAGGCTAGAGACGTGCTGGCATTCTAGGCCATAGCTGTCAACCTTCCCTTTTTTTGCGGGAAATTCCCTTATTCCAGCGCCGTTTCCCGCTGCTTCCCGCTGCTATCCCAGATTGTTAGATATCCCGTAGACTGTCCCCGGGACGGGTGAGGCTGCTGATCCCTTATTTTCAAATCTGAAATTTGATAGCTATGTTCTAGGCTGCTTTAGGTGCAGGAATTGGTTTTGGGCCAGTTTAGGAATGTCAACAGCAGCACCATTTTCCAGTTGGCTTTTGACGTGGGGCCACGCAGGGCAAAGCTGGATGCGTCTGCCCAACTTGCAAAGCTCCCTGGGAGATAGCTGTTCCTACAGTGAATCTTTAGAGCAGGGGTGGCTAATTTAAGCAGTCTCTATGAAGCAGGGTCTGGTGATTCAGCCTGAAAATGGGGAGAAATAGTTTTCACATGATTCCAGCTGAAGGCATCATCTGGTTTATCACAAGGAAACATGACCAATTAGGAGCTCACAACACCATGTACCAGTATTGTTGAAATAGTAATGAAGCAATGCAAAAGATAAATATAAAAAAGTTATCCAAAGCATGGGAAGAAACACAAATCATATTCATTGGCTATCATTGCTCTCTGTTTATTAACATCTGAAGCTGCCTTATCTGGAGTCTTGACCATTTGTTCATCTAGCCCAGCTTGACAGGGGCTCTCTAATAGCATCTCTCACCTGTGCTACCTGATATCCTTTTAACTGCAGATGCCATGGCGTGAACCTCAGACTTTGTATATGCAAAGCATGTATTTTATCACTGAATTACAGGCTCTTATCTAGGATTTGTTTGGCTATGCTCTGCTTGGATTTATTTCCAGAATCTGCATTCTGCTGCCGGACTCATTAAATTCGCTGTTAAAAAATCCCACTGCATTCATGAGGACGACAGGAAACAGGATTGATTGGTGCAATCTCTTGCCTGCTATTAGTCCTAGGTTTTCCATAAATCTGTTCTGCAAGAACAAACCGTGTTTCATCATGCAGAGTAAAAAAGTCAAGAGTTAACATTCTGTTGTATAAAGTATCTCACAGGCTTTCCTCGAAGGGAGTGTTCCGAAAATTCAAGAGGTGGAGCAAGGGAATACTTTTATGTGGATTGTTGTAATTTTCATCAGCAAAAGTATGTGCCTTGCTCCCTGTTTTAAGTATACAAACGAAGATGTTTAATCTGGTGTGGAGGATAATGAAGTGGGCGGTGGCAGGGCGGTGAGACGAAAACAAGACCAGTTTCTGTACAACAACATCCTTTCTTCGAGGAAACGCTAGAGCTGGGTTTGGTTTCAAGATGTTGTTTTGTAAAGATGCTCTGTTCTTTCCATCCTCTGTATTCTGCTGTGTGCTCATTTCTGTTCTCCTGGCCTGACCAAGAAAAGGCCTCTTTGCACTTTGAATCTGCCCTGTCAGGAATTCCACCTGAGCATTGCTTTGTACTTGGGATGGTGCAGGTCAGGTTTGGACCTTGGTACATTTCAGCCTATGTGCTTGTGTGCATACTTCAGTTGCATCTTAAACCCTTGGGCTAGCAGCTTGTCACTCTGGGCTTAATGGGCTTAATGTTTACACACCCACTCCTGCCCACTGGCCTGCTTTCTCATCTTGCCTTTCCCTCCTATCTCATAACCACACACCAGTTTTGCTAGGCCGTGATCTCCATACCATTTTCCTTGCTCATTTCATATAATACTGACCTTGGCCTACTATAAAATTGGACATTTGCAGGACTGAAATTGATTTGGGTAGAATTCATCTGAATATGCATGCATACTATAATTTTTTGGGTTGTCTGCATCAAATGATGCAGATACTTGTTTGCAGTACCTCCTCTCTCAAGTATGTAGTTATGAGCACCCTTAGTCTCGGAGCAATGAGAGGGTTTGGACTCTTACGCAGTCTTTTTATTGGCACAACCCAGTATGCAGGTATAAAATCACAGGATATCAAAGCCCTTTAATCTACCCCAAGCTCACTGTTCTCCTTCCAAAGAGGTCCTGTTCACCTTCCAGTGCTGTTGTTTTTAAAAATAGCTCCTATAAGACACAGTTGAACAGAGTGCCCTGGTACCTTGGTTCTCAAACTCAATCCGTTCCGGAAGTCCGTTCCAAAACCAAAGCATTCCAAAACCAAGGTGCGCTTTCCCACAGAAAGCAATGCAAAATGGATTGATTTTTTTTCTTACCTGTACTGATGATAGTCATTGTTTGGATGGGGGGCTTTTATCAATTTCTACAGTCACACAATCGATCAATCAGTAGCTGAACTGGGTTCCACACAGTCAGAAAAACAAATTAACCAAAAAAGCTTCAAAAACAAAAATGCAAAATAAATAGCAAAAACAAAAGCGCCAAACTTAATCCATTCTGGAAGTTCGTTTGACTTCTGAAATGTTTGAAAACCAAGGTGCAGCTTCTGATTGGTGCAGGTGACCCGGAAACAATAGCTGACAGTCGCATTAGACGTTCGGCTTCTGAAAAATGTTCGAAAACCGGAACACTTACTTACTGGTTTTTGGCATTTGGGAACCAAGGTGTTTGAGAACCAAGGTACCACTGTACAAGATTGAATCTCACATGATTAAAAGTACACACTCACAGCACAACTGTGTTTATCAGCCCCAACAGAAATCTCTATCCCTGTTCAAACCTCCAAAGTTTAAATTACGAAGAAGTCAAAACTAAAGTTCAGTAGCATACCTTAGGCTTCTTCTTTCCTGGTGCTCACAGACACTTTAAAATTCTCAACCCAAAGCCATTCCAACCTTCACCCTCAGAAAACCGAAAGATTTGTGTTGCAGCGAATCTTAAAACATTCCTAATCCTCCTCCAGAAAGCTATCAGTGCACCTCTAAAAAATTAGCAAAACAGTCTCGCCTTTAGCACGAAAGAGAAAACAAAAGCAATTTAAAAAATAGTGTAGAAAAACTGTCTAAATAATTCTTGAAAACCAATAAACATTTCTTAGTCTTATCATCCTTAGCAGGCAAAGAAAACAAATAATAAAACCAAAACGGTGATACAGCAACCAGTATATTAATCTCGAACCAGATCCAGAAATTAAGCCCTTGTAATGTACTTGGGTGTTTTTCTTTTTGGTCTTTTCTTAGGTTGTGGATCAGGGCCTCCAGATTCAGGGTGCAGTTCTGTAGCAATCTTCGTGACTGCACAGAAAACTTCAATGTGCCTCTCCAAAGAGATTGAGCAAAGCTCCCGGTCATTCTTTCGCTCTGTGTTCCTGCCCTGGAACTGAGTTCTGGGCTAGTCCACTACACCCCCTGACTCAAACTGCAAATCAGAGTTGCTGAACCATTCATGCTGGCAGCAAGAAATGTCCCTCTGTGCTTTAAATGACAATTCTGGATCACAGCTAGGATTGTCTTGATGGTCTTGCTCTCATTTTGAAAAGACATCTAGCCATATGCTGCAGTGAATGAATGATTATACTATACTGTACTGTACTGTACTACACCAAAATGTTTAAATTGTCCTCTCCTACCATACTTGTGGGACACGGGTGGCACTGTGGGTTAAACCACAGAGCCTAGGACTTGCCAATCAGAACGTCGGTGGTTGGAATCCCTGTGACGGGGTGAGCTCCTGTTGCTCGGTCCCTGCTCCTGCCAACCTAGCAGTTCGAAAGCACGTCAAAGTGCAAGTAGATAAATAGGTACCACTCCGGCGGGAAAGTAAACGGTGTTTCCGCGTGCTGCTCTGGTTTGCCAGAAGCTGCTTAATCATGCTGGCCACATGACCCGGAAGCTGTACGCTGGCTCCCTCGGCCAATAAAGCGAGATGAGCGCTGCAACCCCAGAGTCAGTCACGACTGGACCTATTGGTCAGGGGTCCCTTTACCTTTAACTTACCATACTTGTGTGGTGCGCCACACCTTTTGATAACCACTGCTTGAAATGTGTGATTGAGCAGTAAGGCAAACTTTGCAAGATTTTAGCTGCTGGGTGAAATTTCCCCCTGAAATGGTTATCATAGAAACTAGCTTCCAGGAGCCTCCAGGTTTCACTTTGTAAAAATTACATCGCTGCAGAATCAGTGGATTCTGACCAGACATGATAAAAGAGGGCGCTCTTGTTTTCACTGAAGAAGCAGAGAGCATTCCTAACATCTAATCAAAAGTACCCTTTACCTTTTTAATGCAGTCCTTCGTTTGTATTTTGTTGTTGTTGTTTATTTCTTTCCATTATCAAAACTACAATGTGGTTATAGGAGGGGGGGAAGGGCATTAGGTTTTTAATTTTCCTGTTTTAAGCATTAAGAGGAAGAATATAATTAGAGGCTCATTAGACAGTGGTTGTTGGGTTGTTGTTTTTTATCACTTTGCTCACCTGGTTATGTAAGCACTTCTGGGTTACTGGCATGAACAGTGGGTTTCTCAGGTGAAGTAGAAGGATCCAGTGCAGGATGCATGTTGACTCAGGCCAAACAAAACATGACATCTATGCTGTTAAGGCAGCAGGATAGTCACATGCCAAGTGTGACACATCTGTACTGTTGATGGATTGTGATACCTTTTCCATGCCCTGGCAGTCTTAGCTTGGCTTCACCCTGCATGGCCTCGCAATCTGTTGCTCATTTTCTGTTTTAAAGTGCTAGCAAAATTTAGCTGCATTTTAAAAGCGGGGGGTGGGGAGCTTTATCTGACTCCGGGCAGATTTTGTCAGCTCTTTCCCAGAACCTAAAAAATTGGTTCAGGCAGTTTCGCATGCCTATTCCAGGTCGTTGTTTTGCAGCCTGCAAAGGTTTAAGAATAATCATGTGATACATGTTCAAGAAGAGTTTCTCCTGATCCAGACAAGGAGAGCTCATTGTAAGCAACTTGCTTTGATGGTATCTGGGAGCCAACTGAAACCTTCAGTGCCTTAAGCACCAACATTGGCTGGCCCAGTCCCCACTTACTTAAATACCACAGTTGTGTGTGCATGTGTCTTTGTAGCACCCTGCTTGTGGTTAACGCTTAGCTGGAATGAAATATTCAACGCAGCAATAGAGAAATTAAAATAATAATTTATTTGTCAGACAAATAAATGATAGGCACAGTGGTATATGGTTACCAAAGCTCTGCCCCTTCCAGCCCTGATGGCCAGCACTTATATTTCCTCAGCCCAGCCCCCTTGCTCCTCCTTTGGCTGCCTCTGTCCAATCAGCCTGGTTGAAATTCCTATTGCCCTTTAACTCTCTCAGTATACCTTAAACCTTAGGAAAATATGGCTAGAGTCTGATGGGAGGCACATGGTATTATTTTCTGTTAAACAATAAATCTTACTATTTACCAACTCTTAATTAGTGTTTTTGCAGCTTGATTGTGAATATGTAGGGTCAGTGTAACATTTGCTCCCAGCCTGTAATTCCCTTTTACACCTTTGAGAAACTTGTCTCCTGCTACTGCTATAAATCAGGGGGGCCCTTGTTCAGGAGAGCAGGAAGATAAACAACTGCCAAAGTACTTAGCCAGCTAGTTTCTGCCTGGCATGAAACATACAAACATTTGCAAATATATCTTTAAGCTCATTTTAAAATACAGGCCTTGATCAGATGCCTGATCAGATATTTTTGGATTCTAACTCCCGCCAGCCCCAGCCAGCATGTTGGCCAGCAACACCTGGAGGGCTACAGGTTCCCCACCTCTGAAATTAACCTTCACGCCCATCACAAAGACATGCATTTTGCTAGCAATAAGTAAAAGAGAAACACTAATGGTCTGCTTGACAAAGGTCTGTTATAGAAGCTTATAGAATCAGAGTAGCAAAATGAAACAAGCAAAACCTGTATATGCAGTCATCACCATGCGTTTTGTTGACAGAATTAGTCGTTTTTGCGACAGGGGTTGATAATCGTGACTCAGAAAGAATGTAGATTCCTTTTCTCTCTCTCCTTCTTTTGTTTACTTATGCTCGGAAAATACACCAGCCTGGTTACAGACCTGGTGCTGCATTTCCAGCTGCATTGAAACTCACTCCATTTAAGCTGCCTCTCTGGAAACGTGGAAGGAGGCAGCTGTGCAGCAGTTTTGCCATTGGGTCACAGAGCTAAAAGCTATCAGAGCTAAATATAAGAAGCAAATAGGAGTATTGGAAGAATGTGAAACATTCCAGACAGGCTAAAAATGTCACATTTTAAACACCCTATTATGTACCAGGAGGAAACGAACAAGTTTAGTAAGGCTTTATTGAAAGGATCTTTTATCCAAATGGGGTTGGCTGTAAAATGTTATTGGTCTGAAAAAGATGATTAATTTTAAGTAGACACGGGCTACGCTCTTTGCCAAACCCAGGTCATTGTTGATTACCATCTGTTTCCAGAGTCTTTCCAGAGTTGCTTTTCATAGCAAACCTAACCTAGTTTCTCTGCTCTGGTCTGAACCACACAAATTGTAGTCTTATTCTGGGGTTTGGAACCATTGGGAACATGCAGGACTAGCCACCAACACTGTCACATGGGCCAGGCTTGTGGTCCAGCCAGTACATGACTGATGTCAATAGTTTGACATCACCTCTCTAGCCATGTATACCTGCAGCTTAGGATAACACTTCACACACCTGATAAACTGAACTCTAGTTTATGAAAACTAGTACATAATGAATGTATTGGTCTTCAAGCTGATGCAAGACTATTGTTTTTGAGAGTGAGTTTGGATGAATGGTGGGAAATAAGACCAGGGTGCAGGAACCTGATGTGTTCACTGGCAGGCCTTAAAGCAGAGTGTCCTCTTCTCCCTGGGCTTCTGAGAAAACAGTGGACCTGCCAGCAACAACTCTAGCCGCCTGAGAAACAGTTTCTATCCATATTCGATTTTGGTTTTAAACGCAGTGTAAGGAAGTCTCCATGGGAGTATATTGTATTTAAAAATGGGGTATCAGAGTTTTTAGGGTACTAACCAGGTTGGGATAGCTGGCTTGTTAGTTTTTGAATGTCTTATTATTTTAATGTTGTACTTAATCTTGTTTTTAAGTTGTATTTTAATCAATTGTTTTTATACCTGGTGTTAGCCACCCTGAGCTTGGTCTTGGCTGGGGAGGGCGGGGTATAAATAAATAAATTATTATTATTATTATTATTATTATTATTATTATTATTATTCAATTTCTTTGTTCTGTATGGGACAATGACAATAAAGATTATCGTATCATATTGTAATAGTACAGCAACAAAAGCAGTACCCAAGGCTGGTCCAAGGGCAGCAGAGTCACAACAAAGTGTCATGCAAGAGGCACAATGGGAGCAGCCCTTGGTCAGGTTTGGCACAGGCATGACTTCCATTCCCAAGCAGGGCAGAGAGCTGGTACATAGACATTGTTCCTACAGCTCTTCCAGCCCAGCACTGGGGTATTTGGTCTGGAGCTGCTGGAATCATCCCCAAACCCTCGCAGACTCCTATCAGCTCCCTTTTCTACAGAGGTCTCATTGAAAAGAAGGTCTTACTCCTAAGGAGACCTTTCATATAGTTGGACACTTCTCCCGATTGGTTGGGTTTCCATCTGGCGTTTTAAGGTGCCATCTTTCCCCCAGGCTTGGGACCCATTCAGCCTTAATGTCAGAGGCTGAGCTCACTCTGGGACCCTCGTCACAGGATCCTGGCTCCTTTCCCGCAGATGGAGCCTGACCTAGGGCTTGATGTAAGGCCTCCTGGTCTTCCTCTGTTGAGGACTCCCCTGGCTAAGACATGACACAGTGCTGGATCTCCACATTGCTGGTGGTCATGTTGCCTGGGGTTAAAGGGAAGAGTCCAACATCTGAGAGGCCACAGGTTGCCCATCCCGGCCCTAAAGGTATCACTTCCAGGATTATAAGCATTTCAGCACTCGAAGAAGAGACATTTACAAGTTGGAGGGTCTTATCTTGCAGTGCTTTGACATCATTTGACAGTCTTGAGCCTCATAGCATATTCGGTAAAGCATGAGACTCATAATCTAAGGTTTGTGGGTTCAAGCCCTACTTTGGGCAAAAGATTCCTGCATTGCGGGGGGTTGGACTAGATGACCCTCGTAGTCCCTTCCAACTCTACAGTTCTATGATTCCACAATTCTAATATCTTCCTTTGAAAGCATCAGGAGTGGGGAATCTGTGGTCCTCTAGGAATTGCTGGATTGCAGCTCCCATCATCTCTGACTAAGGACCGGGCTGTCTGGGGCTGATGGGAGATGGAGTCCAATAGCAAATGCAGGGCTACAGATTTCCAATCCCTGAATGTGTACACAACTTTGCTTCAGCACATTCCTTGATGTTGCTTCAACACCACAGTTGCATTTCCCATCTCCATAACATCACCCGAGGCTATCTTGTGCTGTCAGAAGTTGATTTCTTTCTCCCCCTCTTCTTTCTTTCTAGGAGCTCGCCAAGAGGACACCCAGTAAACATGCAGATTATCAGGCAGTGCAGAATGCATTACAGGCAATGAAAGCAGTCTGCACCAATATCAATGAGACCAAGAGGCAGATGGAGAAGCTGGAAGCCCTTGAGCAGCTGCAGTCTCACATTGAAGGATGGGAGGTACGATGGCTGGAGGAACAATGAGCCTGCAATCTCACCCTCCAGCTGTTTTGGGACTACAACTCCCATCATCCCTAACAGGACCAGTGGTCAGGGATGATGGGAATTGTAGTCCCAAAACAGCTGGAGGGCCAAGTTTGACCATCATTGCTTTACATGCTTGAACACTATGGGACTTACATCCAAGTGCATATGCATAGTTTGGGCTGCTTGATGTGGTGGCAGGTTTTTGCAAATAGTACATTCTGTTTTTTGAAATGTCATGTATGGATTTCCCCCTCATTGGTCTTAAGTGATTTATGGTAAGATTAAGTGGCTGTAAAAATTACACTAGAAAGTTTTTAAGGAGAGCTGTTTTCTTAAATAATGTTTTTCTAAAAGTACAGCATTCCATACAAATTATGACAGGCAACAATTACCATTGCATTAAAATTCATAAGATACTAATAAAAGCAGAAAATGAAGATTATTCATCAATTGGAAAATATTAATTCTATCTGAGTATGTATTTCAGAACCATTCTAGGTAAAGAAAAAAAGGTAAAACCATTATATCAACCATTATATAATATAATGATATAACCATTATATCAATGATATAACCAATTATATCAGAACCATTATATCAAGCACCAAACAGGGCAAACAAACCAAATCTCTGTAGAAAACTACCGTATATACACTATCTCTAAAATGAATTCTAAAGTTAAATTTAATAATCTTAAAATGATCTTTATTTTACATAAACATTCATTTATTTTTGGAATATATATGTGTTGTGTGTGTGTGTTTTGCTAAAATCAACTACATTCAAAGGCAGGGGAGCTTTTTTATGTGGTCAACAGAATCACCTAGGGTTCAGCGTTAAAAGAGATAAAGAACAGGCACTTAGATGATTCTTTGTACGGAAAAAGGATGAAACTGCGGTGCATGCTATTGGCCTGGGGTTCTGTTTGCACAAGGCAACCTCTGGAAACCTGGTGCCTTCCAGGTGTTTTGGACAATAACTCCCATCAGCCCCAGCTAGCACGTGGGGAGAGCTGGTATAAGTAAGTGCACAAATGGGATGATAAAGGAAAATAAAGACCTTTCCAATTTGCAAAAGAATGTTTCCTGCCTGATTGCCTAGAGATGCTTCACCACAGGAGACCAAATGATTGGCTATTTATAAGCTTGACAAAGAGGGAAATTTAGCAGAGATGCCTCTTGTGATAGAAGCTAGTAATCAGGGGTGCAGCCTTTAATTGAAATTCAATTAAAAGCCTTCTTTATAAGCGCGAAAATGCATCCCTAATTAAACAGACGTGATTTTTAAAAGTGTTGCATGGCTTTTAGAAGCATTGGTAAATGCCAATTTAGGAGTGGCATTCTCTTCTTCTTTCGAGGGGAAAATTTCTCTAGTTCAAGGATGGACAACCAAATGTTGTTGGATAACAACCCCCATCATTCCTAACTACTTGATCATGCTGTCTGGGGCTGTTGAGAGTTGAAGTCCAACAACCCCTCGAGGGTCACAGATTTTTCTTCCCTGCTCTCATTCTAAGACAGAGCCTGCCACAGTCTATGCATGTACATCTAAAAACAAATAACCCCCTGAAAGTGATTGCTTTAACCATATACAAATTTATGCAGGCGTATTTAAAAATATGATTAATGAAAATGTATTTGATCAGTAGAAAGTATTTCTTTGATCAGTCCAGCTAGTAAGGGATTCTGCAACCGCTTGGCGAATATGGAAGTTGGACATCTGTAGCAGAGGCTGTTAGTGGAAGTAGAGACTTTAGGGAGAGAAGAGTGCGTCTTTTATTCTACTATATGGTGCTTTGATTGCTAAATGACTTCATGGATGCATTGGTGCCGGGAGAACAGTGGGCCTGACAGTTAAATAATCCAGCCTGATGGTTGCCAGCTGAGGAATCCTCCGCTGAAGCCATCTTTCAAGAGGTCATGTAAACTTCCTCATATTCAGACTATTGGGCGTACTCCACAATTGCCGTTGTTGTTTTGTTTTAAGGCCTGCTCATTTTTCCCTTCAAAGATGTTCTTGGCATCCAACTTGAGCCACTTGAACAGCCCAAGATATCCAGCTGTGTGTGTGTGTTTTTGGATAGCCAGCTCGGCAAATAAAGCTCTGAGGCCATGTTTAGTGCAGCGAGACTCCAGGCTCAGTTGTAATACCATTCTGGACTTGATATGACTTGGGGCTTTTGAGGGGGGGGGTGATAAGTTGGGCTGGAAGTCTGAAACCTCAGTTGCCATTTTGCCAGGACATCCATGGGAGGTGGTGTTTTATTAAACAAAACCATCATCAGGCTTGATTTTGTAGGGTTGAAATGTCCCACAGTGAGCATTCTGGGAACGAAAACTGTTTCTGATATGTTTATTGGTGTTATTTTACAAAAAAAAAAAAAAAAAAAGAGCTGTCCACCGTAATTCATTCTATTACTTGAAGAGTTCAAAAGGTAAAAGCAGCATTTGTCACCATTAAACAAAATCATAAAAATGTACATATAAGTTTGCCTCTATTAGGAGTTTATCTTGGGTCGATGTAGTTTTGAAATTGTTGTAACCTGCAGGTGACCTAGGAATATATAGGCAAAGGCCCTCCAAATGTTGTGTTTGCATAATAGTCTGATTGATTTTCAAAATACTTTAAAAGGTCTGCAAAACAAGTTGCAAAGATGTGTAGATATGTGTGTTGCCCTGGGAGTTAATCATAGTAATTAAATTGTTCCTACTCCTTTGCCTTCTCTCTAATCATCTCGTCTTTTTGCCTCACTTCGAACATGATCAGGTGCTAGCACAGCCTTCCCCAAGCTGGTGCCCTCCAGATGTTTTTAGACTACAGCTCTTGTCATTCCCAGTAGGAGAAACAGAAACAGAAAATTATTTACTGATGTGGAAAAGTCCACAGAGATATCAGCAGCCAACCTCTCTGGGAGGCTGCCACTACCAAAGAGCCCTTCTCTTTAACATTAGCTTAATCATTAATATTTAGGCTTTTATCCTCCTCAGAGTAAGCCCACTGAAATAAATGTAGCCCAATTAGTGATGTCCATTAATTTAAACGAGTCTGTTCTGAGTAGAACTAACATTGGATACAACCCTTGAGCATTAATATTAACATGGTGATCTACAACAGTCATAGGCAAACTTCAGCCCTCCAGATGTTTTGGAACTACAGTTACCATCATCCCTAGGTAACAGGACCAGTGGTCAGAGATGATGGGAATTGTAGTCTCAAAACATCTGGAGGGCTGGAGTTTGCCTATGCCTTATCTACAAGGATGAGAAATAGTTAGGCAATTTGCTACAAGCATACATGTTGGGAGCCAGTGTGGTATAGTGGTTAGAGTGTCGGACTAGGACCTGGGAGATCAGGGTTCAAATCCCCACTCTGCTCTGAAGTTCACTGGGTGTCAGGGACCGCACTGAGGTGGAATGGTGGGAGTCTCCCCCTCCCCTTGATCGGGATCCTGAATCTTCCCAGGAACAGGAGGACAGTATAGATTTGGAACAGTGGTTTGCAGAGGGACATAGTTCAGAAGGCGGAAACTAGGAAATACTGGATGGGGAACAGCTAGGAGGAGAAGCACTGGGAGAGAGAGAGAGAGTTAACAGATTCACTGTCTCTGGAAAGCATTCATCTGCTCAGCCCAAGGTCAAAAAGAGCTGATAAGGTGGCAGCACAGAAAGCACATGGTTACGAGCTCAGGTTACAACATGTGGTAGTGACTTGGGTGACCAGGGAGGAAGTGGGTGGAACCCTTAATTGGGAGCACCGTCATTCCTAGGAAATGGATTCTTTGTTCTCTCGCTGTGATCCTTAAAGTTTCTAACTGGTAAGAAGACCCCTTTTCCTTTGTTCTGCTTATCTACTGCCAAAGGGGGGGGGGGAGGAAGCTGATTCCCTGAAGCCTAACACTGAGTGACCTTGAGCTAGTCACTGACTCTCAGCCTAACCTACTTCACAGGTTTGTCGTGGGGATCAAAAGGGGGGGGCATAATAATAATGTATGTCACCTTGAGCTCCTTAGAGCAGAATATGGGATATAAAGAATATGGGATATAAATGCAGTATATATATATCAGCAAGAGCACTCATTTAGAGTTAGAGGGAGGTATTTGTGGCACAGTGGCTTTGAGGCTGAATTGTGAACTAGGAAGCTCCCAGTTTAAATCTCCTTTCTGCCATGAAGTAGTTTTAGACGAGCTACTATTTCTTAGCTAAGGGTTTTTGAGATGATGTATATATAGCACACAGCACTCTAAAGTTCTATATAAATGATGGTTATTATTACTACTTTTATTAGATTTGTTGAATTGTCTATACTTTGTCCTCCCATTACCATTCTGCTGCTGAAAGTGTGAAACTGATTCAAATGTGGGCGCAGTGAAAATGGAAAGGAAGCTATTCTGCTGACAATGTGTGTTTCACAATCCCCCAATGGTTCTCTTTTTTATTCTTCCCAGAAAGACATCAGTAGGTCAAATTATCTCATTCACTTCCTTAGTCTGGTATGAACAGCAGATAAGGAAGTCACTGTTAGCATCTCCCTCCCTTCTCAATCACACCACAAAGCAAGAAATATACATACAGGCACACAAACAACACATTTCTCTCTTGTGAAATGTGTTCGCCAGGTGATTTGCTGGGTGTTAGTCACTGCAGCTTGGAGGATTACCTGTGTGTTTCTGCCCTTGGGAAAGCATAGCAAATGTACAAAAAAACCCCAGCTGTTTCAATGGATCTGGTAAAATTTTCATTCCAGTAGTTTGGAGTAGTCATGGAAACTTTGCACCCGTTTTTCACTTATGCCTATTGACTGCATTTGCATGAAAAAGCAAACCATGGTTTGCTGTTGCATGCGTGAGCAACCTCAAGCTCCTGGGCTCCTGCCTCCTCTTCTCCCACATGTGCAGGGAGATTCAAAGCTTCCTTTCCTTTCCTTGTTAGTGTTAAACCATAGTTTGCTTCTGGATCTAAATGTGTCAAACCATGGTTTGCAAAAGCCACAGTTTATCCAAATATTAAGATAATAATCAGGACCTTCACATTTGTGGAACTCTCTGCCCTGGGAGGTCCAACTTGCCTCCTTTTTTGTTGGTTTTCTGTTACCTTTTAAATATTTGATTTTGTTTCGGCAAACCTGTGGCCTGACAACAGTGATTTCCCCCCCTTGCTCCCTCAAAAAATGTCTTTTGTCGTTTAAAGCAAGAGCAACAGCAGCAGTATAATTTTGCTTCTGTTGTTTTTGTTGGAACTTTATAATTATTTTACTGCTATGATTTGTTTTCCTATGTTAGGCTAATCACCTTGAATGCTGTGTTCTGAGTGGAAAAGGAGGATACAAAACTCAAAATACAAAATGGCATGGTTTACAGTTGTACTGCAGTGTCTGAATTTATATGGTGTACATACTGTACAACACCTGGCTGTTGAGGTGCGCAGCAAATAGCAGGTCAGGAGGAATTAAAGAACCTTTTAATGAGGGTGAAAGAGGAGAGCGCAAAATATGGTCTGAAGCTCAACATCAAAAAACCCCCGAAGATCATGGCCACTGGTTCCATCACCTCCTGGCAAATAGAAGGGGAAGAAATGGAGGCAGTGAGAGATTTCACTTTCCTGGGCTCCATGATCACTGCAGATGGTGACAGCAGTCACGAAATTAAAAGACGCCTGCTCCTTGGGAGAAAGGCGATGGCAAACCTAGACAGTATCTTAAAAAGCAGAGACATCACCTTGCCAACAAAGGTCCATATAGTTAAAGCCATGGTTTTCCCAGTAGTGATGTATGGAAGTGAGAGCTGGACCATAAAGAAGGCTGATCACCGAAGAATTGATGCTTTTGAATTATGGTGCTGGAGGAGACTCTTGAGAGTCCCATGGACTGCAAGAAGATCAAACCTCTCCATTCTTAAGGAAATCAGCCCTGAGTGCTCACTGGAAGGACAGATCGTGAAGCTGAGGCTCCAGTACTTTGGCCACCTCATGAGAAGAGAAGACTCCCCAGAAAAGACCCTGATGTTGGGAAAGATAGAGGGCACAAGGAGAAGGGGACGGCAGAGGACGAGATGGTTGGACGGTGTTCTTGAAGCTACAAACATGAGTCTGACCAAACTGCGGGAGATAGTGGAAGGCAGAAGTGCCTGGCGTGCTCTGGTCCATGGGGTCATGAAGAGTCGGACACGACTAAATGACTAAACAACAACAAATCCACCCTCACAGGTTACTCTCTCGCTTGGACAGAGAGAACACACACACACACAAACACACACACACACACACACACACACACACACACACACAAACACACAGCTTTTCCATAGGGTCTTGCCCAAAGTTGGATGCAGTTGGGTCTTGTTGAATTTGCAGGATATCTTTTTTTTTAAACTGCCATCAAGTTGAAGCTTTCATTGGTATATATTGACTTCACTGCAGAATTCCCAGATCCTATGCTTGCCAGCACCATCCCTCAGCTTCTAAAGTGTGCTGACACTTCTTATCTCCTTTACTGTTGTGCCCAGAATGGAGGTGAGGGGAGTCTGGGGTCCAGTCGAAATTCAATAGGGAATGGAGGTATATTCAACTTCTGAGACACATTTATCGGGCAATTCTTGAAGACCTTGGCACGGGTGCCAAAATAGCTATCAGTGGCTACAAACCCAGATGGCCGTGCTCTGCATTCATTCTAATGGGCAGTATGCTTCTGAATAGCACTTGCTGGAAATCACAGGAGGGGTGAAAATGCAAGTCCTATCTGTGGGTTTCCCATAGGCATCTGGCTGGGTGCAGTGGAAACAGGATGCTGAACTGAATGGACCACTTTTCTGATCCCGCAAGAATCTTCTTATAGGTGGGTGCACTGCCACCCATCGCTGTTGCGTTGGCAACCCTGACCTGGCTTATTAAAAAACGGGAGAATGCTTAGCTCTGACGATCGCTGAGAAACCACATAAGAAGGGGACATGTAGCATCTGTTTTACTGCAGTAATGTCACCTTGCAGCCCTTGAGAGATGGATGTGATAAGCATATATAAGAGTGCTAAGTAGAATTGTTGATTACCACTTCAATTAGAGGGTGAATTGATGACACTGTGTGTGTTTTTTCTGCTTAAGGGATCCAACTTGACAGACATCTGCACCCAGCTCTTGCTCCAAGGCACCTTGTTAAAAATCTCAGCGGGAAACATCCAGGAGAGAACCTTCTTTCTCTTTGATAACCTCCTCGTTTACTGCAAGCGGAAATCCAGGTGAGCGCACCTGTCTGTGCTGCTTCTTAAGTTCCATGATTCTTCTGAAACACAAAGAGAGAGAGAGGACATAATTGTGCTATGCTATCTCTGGGTGAAAAAGGAGAGGGCAGCTAACACTCTTGCTTCCTTAAGGAAGACCCACCTCCTATTTTGAGCACTAGGGCTGTAGACATACATGTTGATCAGAATCACAGAGCCTGCTGCCCTGGCATTCGTCATTAAAATGATGATGCATTGCAGAGTCAGCTCCGTGCTGGAGGTGAGGTTTACTGCCGCAGGCCTTCTCAGAGCAGGTGGGTTTGCAGGAGCACCGGGAAGCTGGGCACATTGCCAATGACAATTTTGAGGTTTTTCCAAGCATGGCGTGAAGGAACGCAGAGGGATTCCGGTGAATACCTTAGGCAAAGAAAGCAGATGCAGAGAGGGGGGGGGGACAAACAGGTGCAGTGCTCATAAAACAAGGAAGAGGAAAAGCTATATCATTTGTGAAAGTAATGTTTTTTTGTTGTTGTTGCTTTCCCTTAAAAAAAACCCCTCCAACCAATATAAGCTTTTGCTATCTTTAGAAAGAGTTGGGAGCTGAGATTTCAACAGCCACTTCACCAACAAAAGCTTTGCCATAGTTAGCAAGGATTGATACTGACATATTTCCTGATTAGTTTTTGTATTTCTGCCTTTTCTGTTTTACCGTGATGTGTCCTTTGTTTTCACATTCAGCTACTCATGTCCTCCTTTATCTTGAACTTATTTTCCCATTCCCCTAGACCACATGCCACTCACTCTGTTTGCTAACCATGAGCACCTTACAACTAATTCTTCAACTCCTAACACCCTTCTTTCTGATCCTGCCTATACTCTTTCCCTTATTCTTTGAGTCTTCCTGGTTCTGTTTGTAGTTCGAGTTCATGAAACCCCTCCCTTTCTGCAGGCAGTTTTCCCGGAACACTAAGTTTTAGGAAACAAAATGTTCTGTTGCCTTTTGAGAGAGTATTCTTGTTTGTACAGAGCAGGCATCAGTGAGCAACTTTTCTATAGTTTGGCTTGGAGTCGGATAAGACAGCTCTGACACTTTCAGCTCCCCGAAGAATCTGTGTTTATATTTCCCTAATAACCATAGCAAGCACTGCCCAGTTCTCCGGAATCTGATTTTCATTAAAAGCTAGGAGAGTCTGCAGCATGTTGCCTAATAGTGAAGGATATATTTAGACATGGCAAAGCTACTTTAATTTTTTGATGGTTCATCTGTCTGGGTGCTATTTAAATTCTGATCCAGAATGGAAATAAATGTCTGCCCACTTGTAGTAGCTGTCCAGCTGCAAGCCTCAACAAGTGACACCCTAATAGGATGCAGCACTGAGAGATGGAGCTTTAACATTATGTTAATAGGATGCAGCTTTCCCCTGTTGCAGCTGTGAGCTTATGCTTTCACTTAGGCTGATTTTTAGTTATCTTGCAGCCTGTCATCCTTCAGACATCCCACTCTGAGGCCTCTTTCACAAATATCCATAGCAGTAGGCATATTCAGGCATTCACATGCTCAAAGGGTTCAGGGGGCAGGGGGGCAGATACATTCTCATATGCACCCTTCCTACCTGACCACTCCTCAACCTTCCCATGTTGCACAAGGAAGGTCCCCATGGGGCTTCAAACAAACCATGGTCTTAGTCATAAATAGTAAACAGGATTCTGGGCTAGATACACTTTGATCTCAGAGTCCTCTTCTTCTTTTGGACTACCAACTCCCATCAGCCAGCTCCCTGGCCAGCATGTCTCTATGACATCAGGCCTTCTCCTGTTGATGTGCTGTACATTTGTGTCGCAACTATTCATGTGACGTCTGCCATTCTTCCCCCTGCTATTCATACTTTCTGCCGCAACAGAAAATGTCACAACATAACTTAACTTGAGCAGGTTTAGGAAACTGTATAAATGTATGTACCATGCATTAAACTTACAAGCTACCCAGTTCAAATCTTCTGGGGGGTGTATATGCTAAAATAGCAAAAGGGAAGTGAAGAAGAGTTAAGAGCCTCGGATATAAGATCTCCAGGTTGATAGACGCTGGGAGGTTGATGGAACTGACAGCAGGGGCTGAGACCGGGGAGGGGAGACGGTGGAAGAAAATTGGGAATTTAAAGTGTATATATGGAGATTTCAAAAAAAAAATTTTTTTTAATGAGAGATGGAGAAATCATGGAATGAGTTTTTTATGACCCTAGGGGAAATGTTTTAAGAGATTAAGTTTAAATTTATTAGTTTTAAGGAGAAATAAGATTAAGCAAAGTAAAAATGAATGATTAATTGGTAAAAGAAGAGAATGTTAAATTATAGTATATAAAGATAAATTATTAGGATAAAAACAAAGGTGAAGGATTTGCTGAAATATTTAATTGTACTAGAATACAAAGAGGGGAGGTGTGAGGAGGTCAAGGAAATAAGCTAAAGAAAGCAAGTTATGTAAAGGTTTGATTTGTTCCTTTTTCTTTTTTTTTGACTGTATGCATCTTTTTTTCTTTTTTGTCTGTTCTCTTTTTTATTTTTATTTATCTTTTTTTCTCTTTGATGGGACTTGTTTTTATGTATTGTTATGCTTTCTTTTTTGGTCTAATTGGGTGTTTTTTTATTATTCATGTAACTTTTAAAATTTCAATAAAAATTTATTTAAAAAAAGGAAAAAAAATGCTAAAATAATACAAATGCAAGAAAGCACAGTGTAAAATTGGCAGAAAAATCATTGAAGTATGAGCCACAACAGATCAATAAAACCCAAAGAAACCATGCAGCACTGATCAAAATCAGCTACATTATATGCTGGGATGCCTAGACACATAAAAAAAGTCTTTGCCTAGTACAAAAGATGGGGATGTTAGAATTATTGTCAGCCAGATGAAAGTGAGAGTAGTTTACATAGCCTGAGAGTCATGGGGAATGTGACAAGCAGTTTGATGAAGAAAACATATGTGAGCTCTACACTAAAGGCCACCAAGTGATGTCTTTGAATCAGAACCACCGGAAGGTTGAAAATTTATTACAAAAGTGATAATATGGCCGCTCATTGGGGACGGGGGCAGAGTCACTGTTGCTTACTGGAAGGGAGCAGGGTGAGGTGATGGGGAAGTTGGAACAGTGCAAACACACCAGCAGGACCACTGGATTGGCTCCGCTGCTGTGTTTGCACCACATCAATCTCCCTCCTGCTACACCCCTCACCTCTCCCTCTTGCTAAGCAGCAGCAACTCACCTGCTGGGAAGCTAGCGTAGTAGCTCTGCCCCACCAGGTGAACCTCCTCTGCCTTCAAGAGAGTAGCTCTGTCAATCTTGAATGACTTCCCCCTCAAGCAAAGCAAGGAGAAACTTCAAAAATTGCCTTATCCCAAACCAGACACTTTGTCCGTGTAGCCCAATGCTGTCTGGTTGGCATTGGCTTTTCAAGGTCTTGGACAGATATGCCAGGGATTGAACCCAAATCCTTTTGTGCCCCAAACATGCGGTCTAATACTGTGCTATGGTTCCTCCATTCAGAGCACTAAAGCTTAGGAAGTGAAGCAGTTTCATGTTGCTTAAAACTGACAACATGGTGCAGCTTTTATTGACGTGTAGCCCAACAGAGGCTGCATGCCTCATTGCAGGAATTGATGCATTTGTTAACTGAGTTGTTGCATACCCACAAAGAGCTAAATATAACATAATTGGCATGCATATTTTTTTGTTTAGTGGGGCAGACCTATTGTCCCGCATGCCAGCTAGATTGAAAGCAAGATATACGGTATCAGCTACTTCCCTCTATTTTGAGGTTGTACTGGCAACATTATGAATCAATCAGTTCACTTGTGCCACACTAAATTAACCTGCAAAACAAGATTGCTTGGCATGTTTATAGGCTAAAACTACAGTAAAAATGCATATAAGCATCTTTAAAATGTGCAATGAATCTTTAGTCCACTTCTTGATTCTGAAAACTTGGAGATGAATGGGACATTCCAGAGGGATGGTGAAGAAGTAGAATGAATGCGTATTTGTGGGAGAAGGCACTATTAAAGATAGTAAAAAAAAGCACATTTCTATTTACATAGTGAACAGACATTTTTCTTAACAATACTTTTCCTTACTGCAGAGTTGCTGGGAAAAAGACATCCAAACGCACCAAGTCCATCAATGGCTCCCTCTACATCTTCAGGGGCCGAATAAACACGGAAGTCATGGAGGTTGAGAATGTGGAAGATGGGACAGGTAAGGAACCAAAGAACCTTTTCTCAGAGAGAAGAGAGGACAGTTGCCTTCTTTATTGGATAAAACAAGAGCAGGCAGACTTCAAGCTTTGTGATATCTCTGTTAGTCCTCTACCCCCTGTGGTGCAGACATAGACATAATTAAAGAACAGGGTGCCTCTCAGCTCAGGGATTTATATTCAATACCAAAATGGAGCTTAAAGTCCTTTCACACAAAAATCAGTTTCTGCTTTTGTTTCTTGTTTCAGCAGCCTAATTTGAGGGAGGGAGTAGTTGTTGCTATCATTAAAGAATTGGGAATTAGAATGCAACGACAGATCCTAGTCCTACCTTCTGTCCATTCCTGGAATAAGAAGCAATGGGCCTTATATCCTCACCTTGCTAGCCAAGTCGCATAACATTGGATGCCTCAATGTAGAAAAGGGCATTTGTGTGTCCTTTATACCTATTGCAAAGTCTGTTGACCGACTTGAAACATTTTGTAAGACTTTGTTAATCACTGGATTTGAAACAAACAAGCAAACTAGAGCGAACCTTTTTTGCTGTGTGAATAGAGAGCAACACCTCCCTTTCTTTCCCCGCAGCTTGGCATGCATCTTGTTTCAACACTACTTGGCCTCAGCATGTGCTGAGTCTCACTCATCGTTGAGAGGAAGGGAAGGGTACCACGTCTGTCTGGATGCCCTTAATCATCATTAAAAAGGCTGTAGCAGTAGATGGGAGGGGAGGCTTGCTAGAGTATATGGAAACTCCCAAGAAGGATCAGTCCAACATCCCTTATCAGCAGGTAGTTTTACTGAAGGGTCACTTTGAGAATATGCCTTGAAATGTGGAGGGTGACAGGTCAGAGCCTGCACTGCCATGCTTCCATTTTGGAAGCATGATGAAATCCCGTGTTCATTGCAATTGTGGTCTTCAGTCCCTGGCTCAGTTGTCGTTAATATCACCGGAGAGTATCCCAGCAGGAGACAGCAGCTTAGAAATGCTGATGGAGCTTTCACAGCAGATACAATTTGCTGGCTCTGACATAAAGAAAAATGTCCAGTGTGGTCTGCCAGGTGCGCATGCCAGGTGAGTTACTTTTCCATGAAGACTCAGGACTTTCCACTCACAGTCTTGGCCGTACTGTTATGTAT
Source organism: Podarcis cretensis (assembly GCF_951804945.1). NCBI lineage: Eukaryota > Metazoa > Chordata > Lepidosauria > Squamata > Lacertidae > Podarcis > Podarcis cretensis. The sequence continues at coordinate 21,401,685 of NC_137175.1, forward strand.
TTGCAGCCGATTACCACAGCAATGGTTACACGGTGACAAATGGCTGGAAGATACACAACACTGCCAAAAACAAATGGTTCGTCTGTATGGCCAAGACAGCAGAGGACAAACAGAAATGGCTGGATGCTATCATCAAGGAAAGGGAACAGAGAGAGAGTAAGTTATTGACTGGTTTATTTTATGTGCTGTGTGAATAATGAGACCGACTGTGTATGTGTCTGCGCTTGCGGGGTTATCCATCTGAGAGAGGAACAATTATGGTTTCTTCAAGTGTCTGGGGTTGGCTTCTTAATGCATAATGGCAAAAGGAGAGAGAGTTTTTCCCACTTGCGAAGGAGCGATTTCTCAGTTCAGTCCTTGGGCACTGCAGTTGCCCACGCATCAGCATAGTTGCAGGAGTCACATTGCCAGCTCCTTTTGTGCACCGAAGTATTTTAAAGCTCTGTATTTACTAAATCGATTTGCAAGGCTCCAGTTTATAAATAGAACCCATAAGGAAAATAAGACCTTTTCTCAAGCGTTGATGTCATTTCTCTTTCTTCTGAAGAGAGAACCTGTACCGTTCTTGAATAAAATTGGCAAATGAAACATCTTATAAACATCCTGCTGGATCGTTTCCTTCCCTTTTCATTCTTAAGGTGTCAGTGGAAAAACCCTGCCATGGCAGAATTGCTCCCCGCCACTTCCAGTAATCACTGTTGTGATTAAAATTGTTATGTCAGCATAACTTAGCCTTTATGCCCGCATCTGGGGCTACGTGGGGACTACTATATATGTGGAGCCAGAAGGGGAAACTGGTGGACTGGATAAAGGGCACAAATGAATTCTTTCTGATTCTGGGCAAGACTAAAAAATTATAATCAAAGTGTGGTAAGAAAGTTTTCTGACAGTTTCACTCCTATGGGGAATCTGTTTTCCAGTGTTGGACTATATGACCTTTGCAACTCTATAATTCTTTGATTTTATGAATAACCTATAATAATAGTTGTTCGGCATGTAGTACAAGGGAGCGCATATTAAAGAGTAGCAAGTTAACATGAAATCCAAGAACATCTTTTTTTAATATGCCTTGTCATGTGTGAGGAGTTGGTGGCTAGCCAATGACAACAATGAAAGCAGCTTCGGTACGGGAAGCAGCCCTTGCATGGAAGAAGGATGCTTCATAATTTCTGGCTTGATGCGTTTAAGAGAAAGAAAGTCCTGCAGGGCAGGCAAATCAAGGGTTCTTAGTCTCTAGAAGCAGGGCTGAAGAATTCTCCACCCCAAGACTGCATTCTCTTCTTGGCACCCTCGCAAGGGTCACATGCCAGTCGTGACCAATGTCAGAGGCAAAAGTGGGCAGAACAATGAATGTAAATTTTACCTTTGTGCAGCCCTATTGCCGTTCTATTCTCCATCCAGACAAGCAAGAGGCATTTTCAGAGTTCAAGGTCAGTAAGTTTCTGAAGTAAAAAGGGAGGAGAGCAGCCCCTTGGGCTCACAATAAGGTGGGGTGGGCAGTAGGTGAAGCTTTGTGACACTTAGACTACAATCCTATGCCATCTTCCCTGAAATAAGCCCCACTATTGGTTCTGAGTGGACATGTGAAGGCTTTCCACTGTTAGTCAAACTATCTAGTCTGTTGTCTCCTCTGACTGGCAACAGAAATCTCTCTGATCCTTGCTATCCAAGATAAGTTAACTGGATCACTAATCCAGTCAAACAATATCATTTATCTAATATCGCTTAGCTGGAGATGTCAGGGAGTGAACTTTGGACCTTCTCCATGCAAAGCGTTTAGCGTACCACAGAGCAATGGGGATTCACGTAGTCTCCTGCAGGCAATTTTTACTCGCCAGAGAAGAGCAATCAATCAGTTAGATTTTAGAGGCAGATATTTCAGGCCTTTGTTGAAAAGCTCCTCCATCTGGATTCATGCACTTCCAGCATCAAGCCGTTATCAGTGCTGAGGCAAGAAAGATTGGCTTTGTCCTAAAACCAGCTGAGTAGGGGATGCATTGTAATCTTTTGCTTACTTCAGAACTTGGGGAATGTGATGATGTAGCCACAAATGTGTCCTATTACACAGGCTGCTTTCTCTCCCAACCTGACTTTGCAAATTACCTTTGGCAGAACTTGTCAGCAAGTATATTTGACTAACATCGTGGTATGGAGGAAGATGGCAATCAGCCAGGATGTTTGCCCTGCCAAAATCTTTTCACCAGGCATCGGATCATGAAAACAAATGAGGGTTCTGCAAGGCAAAACATTGCAGATTCTTATTTCTCCAGGCAGAGCATCAAACATCTGAAATCTGTGCCATAGAATGGATTCTAGTGTGGTGAAGATTATATGGTTCTAGTTTTCATTTGTCAAAGATCTTGTGAAGCAGACAAAATAGTATGTCTGGGTGTTTTTTCCTTTTTGCTTCAAACCTAAAAATGAGAGGTTTTTGGCCTATTGATTATTTTTCTCTTCCCCTTTATTCCATCTAACCTCTGTAACCTTCTGAATTACTTCAACATGCTTTTGGTATGCTCATCCTGAGTGACACAGTCAGGGTTGACCTAAGTAGATTTCCAAGAGGATTAGCATATTTTTGGGGGCGGGGGGGGGGGGATATACAGTAACCACTGATTTTTTTTTTATCAGTTCTCTTTGTGCCTGCAACATAGATAAGTAGCAGAGGAGTGGGGCATGCAGTGTGTTGTGAGTGTGTCTGTATGTGTGAAAGAGAAAATGCAGTGGGTGTTAAGCAGAAATAATGCACATGTGTGTCTTTTGCTTCAGCCGACCCATTTTATAAATGTGGAATATGCCTCAGATAATGGGTAATGTAGCTTTATACGAATGCAGTTTTAAAATAGTTCTAGTAACACACATTTATTAAAGTCTTATGAGCAGTTTGTGGCTGATCCACAAACAGGACCCAATGAGTATCTAGAGCAGGGGTCAGCATACTTTTTCAGCAGGGGGCCAGTCCCCTGTCCCTCAGACCTTGTGAGGGGCTGGACTATATTTTGAAAAAAATTAAAATGAACGAATTCCTGTGCCCCACAAATAATCCAGAGATGCATTTTAAATAAAAGCACAAATTCTACTCATGTAAAAACACCAGGCAGGCCCCACAAATAACCCAGAGATGCATTTTAAATAAAAGGACATATTCTACTCATGTAAAAACATGCTGATTCCCAGACAGTCCACGGGCCGGATTTAGAATGCGGTTGGGCCAGATCCAGCCCCCGGGCCTTAGTTTGCCTACCCATGATTTAGAGTCCTGCCTGTAGACTCATTGTAACACAACATTTCCACACATCTGAGTCCAGGGGGACACCATGAGCAGTAAACATTATGGCAGAGGGAACTGATAGTGGCAATTGGGCCTCAAAATAGTTTAGCCGGAAACTAGAGTTATCGTTTTGTCATTGCCCCTTTTAGCTATGACAAGTCTTTACTTTCCTACACCTGACATGGTATATGACAGGGATACTCAAGGTGTGCATGGCCTGGCTGAAATGGCCTCTCAGGCCAAATGCGGAGGCCTGGTAGACCTAATTAGGTCCGTGGCCCAGAGGTCCTGCACCCCTGCCAATGCTCCCCAGTCCTATGAATCCCATGTCAGCAACAAGGTCACTGAGAGGTCACCTTGGATAGGAATGGTGGATCCCTGCCACTAAGTGCCATTTCTCCAGTATCTGTTTTCTTCCCCCGCTATTCTATGGGTTGGCATTTGGGAGAAAAAAATCATGTATCTCATAGGTTTGGATTTCATCCAGAGGCCTCCAGTTTCTGAGCTGAAGTAATAAATTAGGCAGTTCCCCAAGTTTTCCCTACCACGTTTATTAAATTAATTTCCAGCAAGGGTGGGTGGGGTGGGAACACGACTTGTTGGTCTTTGAGCAAATCCTTTCTTTCATCTGAGAAGCATTTGAGGGAGACCCTGCTTCTGTATTCCAGGTCTGAAGTTGGGCATGGAGAGGGATGCGTACGTCATGATCGCCGAGAAAGGGGAGAAGCTGTATCACATGATGATGAACAAGAAAGTGAGCCTTATCAAAGACAGGAGAAGAAAATTAAGCACTGTTCCCAAGTGCTTTCTTGGCAAGTAAGTGGCTTTTGGGTTGAAAAGGCCTTTTCATTCCAATTAACGGAAAGGACTGTGGGTTTTCTGTGGACAGTATTGTGAAGCCAAATCAGATGTGCTTTGATGGGATTTAATTGGAAGGGTCTTTAACCTCCATTACAATTAGTTTATTAAAATTAATCATTCATTCCTGCTTAATGCCCTTGGACTACGCAATGGCAGCAAATTCCAGTGGGGGGCGGGTAGGGGAAGACGACTTGCAAACATCAATCGAAATCTGCAGGGAGGTTGAGAAATTATGTGCACGGCACACGCTTGAATTATGGGTTGGAAATGTTTTTGACAATCCATGATCTTCCTTTGTTTTGCACGGAAGAAAATGCTTTAAAAGATACTCTTACAGGACTCACTTAGAATTGTCGTGGTCTCCATATCAAACCCAGATGCATAAATTTAACAATGGGGTTATTGTTAAATTTATGCAGGATTTTTCCTGGGCATTCGGAAACAATTTTGAATAGTGCAGATTTCAGCCTTGGAAAGACTTTTGAGTTGGAAGGGGAAAAGAATGCAGACAGGAGGCATTTGACAAGAAGAGATTAGATAAGATATTCACACTACCAGTATGCTTCAATGCCCCACGTGAACCAGAGAGTCACAGGAAGTAATCTCAGAGGACTTTTCCAGCTTGGCTGATTAATACGGAAATGATCAGCCAGGAAGTTTGTTTTCAGGGGCATTTGTTCCATCTGTGTTAGGTTCCCCCGAACAGTTTCATGGCCATACTGTTGCTGTGTCCTTGTGCTTGATTGATGGCCAGACTTGAAGGAAGGACAAGTGTTTATAGCATGTCAAAGAAACAGCTCAAACATTGGCCTGTGTCTTAGAAGGAGAGATATTTTCAACCCTGCATTGACAGGGTTAGCACCTTGGGTCTTCTAGTTTTCCCCTGGTTCTTCTAGTTTAGCATAGCAGCTAAACCATGGTTTGGCCTAGCATGTTGCTGAACCTTAGGCTTGTGACTAAGCTCTCCTCTTTAGCCATGAGCTGTAGCCAATAACAGACCATGGTTGCAGCTTGTGGTTAGGAAGGTGAGAGCTCAGCCATGAAACCTACACTGTGGTGGTTGGTAGCCATTGGGTTGGGCAGGGCAGAAAGCACAGAGCATCAGCAGTAGGTAGAGCCAGAGCCAATGACAGGCAGAGCCACCCCCTGATTGGTTGTAAGTGAGGTGATAGGCAGGTGGGGCACTGGCTGAGGGCAGACTGAGGTTGGTGGGGCAGTGCCTCATGCACCCTAGTGACTCCACTGAGATGACATATGCAGAACTGAGCTAAAAGGATTGGTGAAGAACAAAGTGGTTGCCGTCTCCTACCCAGTAGGCCTCACATGTGCACTAAGCAGCGGCTTGGCTTAGCATTACATGTGGACATGACCAATGTGAAGAGAAGTCTCCGTAGTGTTGTATCCTCATAACTGTGGGAGGAACAGGGTTTCTGCTATTGGTTTTGCCAATTATAGTGGCAGAATTGCTTGTCCACCCTGCTTTTTAATCACATTGCTTTGGAAATTTTATATATTTCATAGTGTATGCTGCTCATTTTTACCAGCCCGGCCTGGCAACAGCAGTAAAGAGGTCCATCTGTGGCTGGCTAGACACATTTTTTCACCACAGCCCCAACCCAAAGCTTGCTCCTTTCCACACTCTTGTTGCAGATGTGCATCGTGAGCTATCAGTGTGCTTTAAGCTTCCCCTGAAGCAAACTTGCTATTTCAGCCGTAGCTTCTTAATCCTTCTAAGCATGAAAAAGAAAGAAGAAAAATCTTTGTGGATTTCAAACCATAGCAGCTCTGCTGCTATTCTGGTCCTGACCACCCAGCAGGGCTAAGCCAATGAACTTCAAAATGCACTATTGCAAACCTGTCATTTCATATCTGACCTATTCTTAGACATTCCCTCCACTTCAGACTTGAGCTGCACATTTTTTTATTTTATTTTTTGCTATTTGGAACTCAAAATAGCAAAGAAGTTTCTTGTCAAACATGTCAAACTGTGCTTTTCTAGTTTGTTTTACAGTTCTGTCTGTATGCAGAACTGTCAGCCTCACTCCTTTCTTCCTCGACCTTACTAACCTTTCCTGATGGATCAACTCAAAAGTTCTTTCTCGTGTCGTATTTTGCATCCTTGTGAGCACACCTCTGCTGCATGTCAATCAGCTCCCTATTCCTCCCTTGTTCCTTTTCATGAGCGTTGTGCTGTCAGGTTAAGTTCCTAAATGAAGTGCTACTAGACTTGAGTAGTACAACAGTATGGACCATTTGCTACGTTTCGGTTTTTTTTTTCCCCCTAACACAAATAACATTGGACAGGCAGCTTGTAAACACATTTGCCGATCGAAAGGTCGGCAGTTCGAATCCCTGCGGCAGGGTGCGCTCCCGCTGCTCGGTCCCAGCGCCTGCCAACCTAGCAGTTCGAAAGCACCTCCGGGTGCAAGTAGATAAATAGGGACCGCTTACCAGCGGGAAGGTAAACGGCGTTTCCGTGTGCGGCTCTGGCTCTGGCCAGAGCAGCGATGTCACGCTGGCCACGTGACCCGGAAGTGTCTCCGGACAGCGCTGGCCCCTGGCCTCTTAAGTGAGATGGGCGCACAACCCCAGAGTCTGTCAAGACTGGCCCGTACGGGCAGGGGTACCTTTACCTTTTTTATCAGTGGAACATTTCTAGGGGCAATCCTTTAAACAATTGCAAAGTCTTCCATAGAACACTCAAATAATTCCCCCCCGAACAGTTACAGTAATAAGCCAAACCACTTTTTCATATACAAGCAGCTGGTTATCAGGAGGCTTTGTAGTGGGGACCCAGCATTAGGCAGGATCACTCCTTCTTCATTTCAGCCAATGGGAAGGGAGAGTGATCCTGCTGAATTCAGAACTTTTTTGCACTTCTGAACTCAGACCTAAGCAAAATCGCCTTGTCCCTCATTGGGAGAGGAGGCAGTCCTGCTTACTGCTGGTCCAGTCCTTTTAACACCACTCCAGTGAAGTTTAATGGAGTGGGTTGCTTCAGAGAGCAGCTTTGCAAACTGCTCTCTGAAGCCCCTCCCACCTTTCATTGAACCTTGCTGGAGCAACGTGTGTGTGTGTGTGTGTGTGTGTGTGTGTGTGTGTGTGTGTGCTTTCTATGGCCTGTAAAGTTTGTTCCAGGGTGTTTCAATTTTCCAACACATTAGAAACTAATGAGAGATGAATCAAATGAATGAGTAGGTTTTTCATTGGAAGCTCATTTGTTTTAATTTCTATTCATTTCAATACTGAAATGAACAGGGCTCGTTCCTTTCATTTTTCATTTATTTTCAGAAAAACGTTTGCAGACCCCTTGTAACAGCTGAAATACCCCGTTTTACAAGCTGCTAAACAGCCTTCAAGCAGCCTGGTTTCAGATGTACTCTTAAGTATTCTCTGAGAGCACCAACTTTTTCAGCTATGCTGCCTCAACCAAAATACCCTGGTGCTACAAGTGTATGCTTAAGTGTTTCAGCACCCTTCTTTTTCGAATTGTAAATGAAGAAACCCTTCACTCTCACACTCTAAAAAGCAAATGTTTGATCTGTGAAAGAGTAAGGATTAGCTGTGTTCAGACAGCGGTGGAGCAAGCCAATCGGGTGCCTGGGGCGGTGCATGTGTCCTGCGCCCAGGGGCGGGGCCAGCTGCCTGGGGCAGGACACTCTGTGGGGCCTCTGAGGAGTCTGCCTGCCACTCAGCCACCCTACAACTGAGGGGGAGGTGACGGGTGGACCTTTTGGGGCAATGCGGAGCCTGCGGGCGCCCAAGCCACTTCATCACTCCCAGGAGAGATGCGTGGCTCAGGCGCACTGCAGGCCTGTAGTGAGTGCTGCCCGACATTTTGTCACCCCTTCAGTGGCGACACCCAGGACGGACCCCCCCCCCCCCGTGTTCGGAGGTCCTCTGCACTTCTGCAGGTGTTAGTGTTCTGAGTGCATCACTTGCTTGGAAAGAGGAGAGTGACTCATGCAGAGATGCACCAGTCTTTTGAGATTAGGTAATTTTGCTGTGGGATGCGGGTGGCGCTGTGGGTTAAACCACAGAGCCTAGGACTTGCCGAGCAGAAGGTTGGTGGTCTGAATCCCCGTGACGGGGTGAGCTCCCATTGCTCAGTCCCTGCTCCTGCCAACCTAGCAGTTCGAAAGCACGTCAAAGTGCAAGTAGATAAATAGGTACCACTCCAGCAGGAAGGTAAACGGCGTTTCTGTGCGCTGCTCTGGTTCGCCAGAAGCGGCTTAGTCATGCTGGCCACATGACCTGGAAGCTGTATGCCGGCTCCCTCGGCCAATAAAGCGAGATGAGCGCCGCAACCCCAGAGTCGGCCACGACTGGACCTAATGGTCAGGGATCCCTTTACCTTTACCTAATTTTGCTGTAATTTTGCATCAGCAGTGATCAGAAATCCAATGTAGTGATGCAACAGGTAACTGTTATGGACTGAGCATGATTGATAGGAAGCAAGGCTAACCAGCTGTGACTAGGTACTTCGAGCTCCTATGAGCTGTTAGTTCATTGATCCGTCTCACAGTGCAAAAGCAGCACTCGCATGGCACACGGTTTGGGACTTACTAGTCAAAACATAGTTTGAGGTGGTGAAGTTGTGTCAAGCTGTACAGCTTCACACTGTAGGTGGAGCTCAGATGATTAATTGAACTTCCCTTATTTACAAACCAAATCCTTTCATATAGAGAACTAGTTTGTAAGAAAACGGTGTTCCGGCTTTGCCATTTTGTGTGCAGGGGTTTTATTTGCATGGAGGAGCAGTCAAAGGCAAAGCCCCAGTCTAGCTAGACCTGATTGCTCATAAAGTCATCTTGGCTTGAAGCAAGCTGGTCACTCCCATCATGTGCTTTTGAATGTTTTGATTTCACAACCATCCCCTTTGTTGGTTTACTCTTCTACTTTTAGAACACTAGCCTTGTAAGTCAGTTTTATTTCCTGTTTTGTGCTTCCCTGCCATGGAGTATTGAAATTGATTGTGAGAGCCATTAGCAACGAAACACTGGTTATATGCAAGCCCATTTGCAACAGCATAAAGCAATAAAACAGTAAAGCAGGGGTAAGCACCATTTTAAAAGGCATTAAAAAGTATTTCACAGCTTCCAGAGCAACAGCTCTCGAAAATCTGGTGAGCGGCGGTTATCATCTACACATTCCAGTGCAGAGTTATGCCAAATTTATAAAGTTTGATGTAGTTTTGTTAAGTTATACGGGTCTAAAGGTGCAGAAACTACTTTGAAAAGCCTTCATTTACATTCCCCTAACCCAAGCTGAAGCAACTGTAACTTTCCCTTTTCTTCTTTTAATGAACTACCTGCAGCTTAGATGAGTCAACTCTTCCTAAATACAGGCTGAAATAGGGCACCCGAGGCCGTGTAATTGGATGCATGGATGCTGGTTTTGATAAGCAACAAACCTACACAAACTGGAAGAGTTACAGCTTTTTTATTGAACACAGATTTCCTCTGCATTGCTCTGCCTTTCAGAAATCCTTTTCATGTTCGGTCTGGATTTTTGCGCAGTTGTAGAATAATTGCTGCTCAGTTGGCAAACGGCCACATCCCATCAGAGCACTGACAGTGCCCCATTCATCAAGTTTATTTCTTTCTGTAATAATATTTTCATTCTCTCTCTCTCTCTCTCTCTCTCTCTCTCTCTCTCTCTCTCTCTCTCCTTCCTTCATTCACTGTTGCATTCATTTGTATTCTGTCCAGATTTGAGTTCTGGTTTGCATATTACAACACTGCACTGCAGCCATTCGTTCAGAATTAGGGTAGAATTACACCTTATAAGAAACACGAGGGTGCCACCCAATATGGCAATCCCATGTTGAGTTTCCATCTTCCCCCTGTAATGTGTAAATTAAAACAACTTATCTCATGGAAATCTTGTGTTAAATGTCTTAATTATTGTTGTAATTTATTGTACAATTGTCTATGCTTTATTTACTCGTGGGTGAATGGGGTCTCCTAGGTCCTAGTCCTATACTCCAGCCACTTACACTACACTAACCCTCGTGTTGACATGCGTTGCTTCACTTAGACAGTTCACATCTTGTACGTTGATCTTCTTGGCCAAAGGGAACAGAGAGTTAATTGCATTTGTTGCTCCTCTTCTCTCTACAGCGAGTTTGTATCTTGGCTCATAGAAATTGGGGAGATAAGCAAACCGGAAGAAGGGGTCAACCTGGGACAAGCTCTGCTGGAGAATGGCATCATTCATCATGGTGAGTGCTTTGCACGGCAGCAAAAGATCATATCGGGTGTAGTAGTGTACTGAGAAGTAGTGATGGATTTTTATTTTAAGAGCACCAACCGCATGTTGTTCAGGCCTCAGCAACCAATATTTCAATGTCTCAACTTTGGGATTTTTCTCTTTATCTAACGGGAGGAGTTTTCTAAACATCAACACATTACAAATCAGTATTCACTCTAAATACTTCAGTGCAGGAGCAAACTCATAGGTATGTGTGGTGTGTTCAGAATTAGGGCCCTCTGCAGCTGAAGGGCCCCAAAGTTGTTAGTACAGGTGCTGACCATTTTAGGCACATCCAATTGATGTGTGAACGCTGATGTGCGGGTCTTTTGGGCCCTGAAGAGGGCGAAATGGTCGTGGGGCGCACTTAGATTGGAACCCCCATGCAAAATGGATCGCTGTTAACTGAGCGGATTCTTTTGAAACTGTGACTACAGTGAATTGCCATTGTTGAATTCTGTTATTAGAGTTGGTTGCATTGTTTTCACTCAGAGTACATACGAAAAGAAAGAGTTACTGCAGCGAGCCTGTGTGCCATATAGGTACATTTCTTATTGTAATATCATTGGATTCAGCTTTCTGAGTGTATATTTTGTGCAAAAACAGGGCTTGCTTCAGAGTAATGTGTGAAATGGTACCCTGTTTGTTTGTTTGTTTGTAGGATGGCCAGATTGCAGGGTTTTTCTCTTTAAAGATGGGCTAGTTTTCTTCTTTTGCTTTTTATTACTATTGCAGAAAGCCATTCATACTCTTGTCATTTATGCAGCAGGGATTCCTCTTCCATCCCTCAGGTGCACGTGGTTGGAAAATACACTTCAAAGCACCAATATGTTTTCTACCTCAGGTCCCAAACCTTCACTTGCCTCAGTTTCAGAGCAAATGATCTCAACCCAATTCTTAACTGGGAAGTCATTTGATTAAGCTTGTCTGGTGTCTTTGATAATCTTTTTTGTATTACAGTGTCAGGGGTGTTTTTCCTAACTGTGTGAAAAAGCAAGAGAAGAGTAGTTGCTGCCTTCATTTGCTTCCAAGCCATTGTCCCAAGAACAGAATACATTACTTCATAGTTGGGGGATTTGTGGTCCTCCAGAGGTTGCTGGATTATTGTTCTGCTGCTTCAGTTTCAGATAAGCACCAGTTCAAGAACGAGCAGGTGATGTACAGGTTTCGCTATGATGATGGGACTTACAAGCCAAGGAGCGAATTGGAAGACATCATGTCCAAGGTATGTTTCTGGGTTGACGTTGTGGCATAGCCAGAGTTTGTTATAACAATGAGCTTATTCGTAATCTGCTTTGAAGCACTGGTCAAATTGCTATTCTGGGCCCAGTGCAACTGCATGAGAGATATGGGGATCTAGGGGATCCCGAGTCAACTCAACCCGGCCCTTGGAATGCCCTTTTCAGGACTTTCAGATGGTCCTCACAGGCAGGGATGCTTCCAGCAGACCCCCTGCCCTTGCATCTGGCAGAAGGCTGACTGAACTGGATAAACTGGGGAGAAAGAGCCTTCCGCCCAAACCATTGCTCTGGGTTGGATTGCTCTTTAAGAGACCAAAAGAGATTCACTCCTTTCCCCCTCTTTCTCCATGAATATTTGACTATCTCATTCAGCAGGAAGAAGCTGCAGCAAGTTTTATGTAGCCATACACGGAGATGTTCTGTACAGTCTATGTCAAAATAAGGTCAGATGTTTTAGAGTGGAAGACCAGAAATATAAAACCTCATGGTCAATAGCTGAATGAAAGCAGCTTACTTTAAAGTGTGCGTGCGCATGTATGTTTGTGTGTCTTTATATACAGAGTCAGCAAAACTTACATGTTTTTACATTTAGGATTGGTATGCAAAGGTCAGCAAACTGTTGCTGCTTTTTAATTGTTTGTTTGTTTGTGTACGATATTTTTATCCTGCCATTTTGACCGTAAGATCCTCAAGGCTAATTATACAAGTCAAAACAGTAATTTAATAAAACACCACAAAAATCCACAAGCTTCATCAACCACCGGGTAAGAATCAGTACAAGTGCAGCAAATAAACAGCAATAAGGTGCCGCTAAATGCCTGGAGAGAAAAATTAGCCAGACTCACTGCTGCAGGTCCTCCGCATGTGTTTTAGATAATATTATATCTGTTTTGAAATTTCAAGCCTGCGTTCATTTCTCTCTGCAGGGTGTGAGGCTCTACTGCCGCCTCCACAGTCTTTACACTCCGGTGATAAAGTAAGTATATTATCACAATGCTTTCGTGTTTTGCCTGTCTTGCTGCTGCCTACATCACATCAGTTGAAATCTCTTCCCTTCCCTTATGTAAATGTAGTAAAGCCCTTGTTTGCTTGGGAGATGCAGGCTGTTCTGCATGTTACTCTGAGAGGTGCGGATCAGGGTAGCTCACATCTTTGGAGGCAGATTGCCACATGGGACACCAAAGTCATATTCTGACCCCTGGGAATCTTATTCAAAAAAACCCCTTGGCTTTTACCACCACGATTGCAAATTCATAAGGGCATCAGAATTGCTTGGGGGGAAAAGACAAAACCGAGATTCCTAAGAATTAGCCACTTCCTAGACCCATCAAGCAAATCTCTTCATCCTAGATTTCACTAGTCATAATGAGCAAGGATGTAGTTCCACGTCCTCAAACTGCAACACCTGGAACTGATTCCACAGGTTGTAGCTAGATGATGCTCCAGGGACTTCCAATGGACCTGCACTAATTGTGGCATCACATTCATCATGGATGATAAATTTCTCAAATTATACCACACTGGTCTGAATCCAGCTGATTTACCAGTCTATTACGCCTTTGCTGTGCAGTTCACTGAGGAATATGTTGCCTTTGTCACCACCACTGCAGCATAGAATCATAGAGTCAGAAGAGACCATGAGGGTCATCTAGTCCAACCCCCTGCATTGCAGGAATCTTTTGCCCAACGTGGGGCTCGAACCCACTACACTGAGACGAAAGAGTCTCGTGTTCTACCAATTGAGCTATCTAATGGTAGGCTCATACCTGTGTTTGATCAAACCTCTGCTCTAGCTCAGCCTGGAATGCCTCAGAAAACCAAGGAGCCTTCTGGACTCCCCACAGCTGGGGGTTGTGGTAGCTTGCAAGTCTACATGACCCCTGGTTGCCAGCGATAGCTAGGTGCCCACAGCCCTGGGGGTTTCCCATGAGGAATGGACCATTCTGGGCAGTGTAGAGCTTTGAAGGATTCTCCTTCAAAGATAAGTTATGAGCACTTAGTGGCAAGGGCCATCTCTCTTAGTCCTGTGTCCTCTACATTAACAGGAACAGGTTTAAGCTTTAGGTTCCAGTTAGCAAGAGTAGCTGTGCCAATAGGTTTTGTATTTTGTATTGTTTTAATAAACTTGATTTGGTTCCGTGGCCCTCCAGATGTTGTTAGACACTCATCAGCACAGCTGATGGCCAGGGATGCTGGGAGTTGCAGTCCAACAACATCTGAAGACCATGAGTTTCCCACCCCTGTCCTAGGACATCACAGCCATTATGTAGGTCATTCTTTTGTTCCTACCCTCTGAGCACAGGGTGAGATACTTGTACAAGAAACTGATTCGTGCTTATGACATACACAATTATTTCCATGAATCTCCAAGCAACACCACAGTTTGATTGGCCTCTATCTTATTTCTCATTGAGCATCCTGACTGCCATATACCAATTGCTAGTCTTTTTAAGTACACAGATCTCAGACACATTACCAGCTTGTATTGCTGAAATTCAGCTTACTTCCACCAAACATGTTTGGTAAGACATGTTTTCCTCCTTTTATCATAACCATACTCAAAATTCAGTCAGAAACTAAAGCAACTGATATATAATATTTATGGAATAAGTGCCAGATCATTTCATTTGGTAGAACTCCAGGAATTGAGATACAATCTACTGGGTCAAAGTGAAACATTCATAGGAGGTAATCTTGGAAAATAATTCTTACTTTGGCACATTGTTTAAACATTCTTTCCTCATATGTGCAACATTATTTGTAAAACATTCTCTGCTTATTTGAAGTATTGAAATATAACGATTCCCTGTTTTAGCTTTCAGACGGGCACTATAGCTAGCCATGCTTGAAAAAGGAATACATGGGCTCATGGTCTGTTTGTTTCTTAAACCAAATGCTGCTGATCACATAAAACAAATTCTTAGGATGAGGAAAACAAGCCTTGCTGCAATGCTCACTAAAAGGAAGAGGTTGCAACCCTCCCTCCCTTTTTTTTTGTACTTGACCTCTTATTTCCCAGTTATGGAGCAGATGTGGTGTTGTGAGTGACAAATCATTGTCATGCAAATAGCACCTGGAGCACAAAGGCATTTCATGAATCGGAATTCTGTTTAATTGAAGACACTGTAACCCCAGGGGAAAGTGGTGCTGGAGTGTGTTTGTGTGGGCACACTCATGCTTCCACACATGTGTATTTCATCCATTAAGCAAATGATTCATACACACTTCAAAAAATGATAATCGCTTCAGCTGAGAAAATGTTACTGACCTTGGGGCATACCATTAGGGGCTTCTTTTGAATACATCAGCTCCAACAGCATTATGCGAACAACATGCAAGAACAAGTATTGCTTTCTGTACTAGGAAGGTGGGTAGAAATTAGTATCCAGGGAGAACTGTAAACAAAACCTTTTATTAGCTAATAATAAATAATAATAATAATAAATGTACATACATACCAATAAATGCTATACATACCAACAGATTTAAGACTGGTATGAATAGCTGGAGTTCAGTGGGAGCATCCTAGTAATGCCTGGGATTCCCTGCCCTGCGTGGAATGTCCATGGGTACTGCCAAGAATTTCAGTGTGGTGATCACATTAGTGGAACTATAAATTACATAGAGAAATCTCCTTTCTATAATTACTCTTTCTGCCTAAGTTACGGCATTGTTCGTGTTACTAACAACCATGTTGTTAATGAGCTTTCCATTTTTCTTTCTGTAGAGACCGAGACTACCACTTGAAGACCTACAAGTCAGTGATCCCAGCAAGCAAGCTGGTGGATTGGCTGATTGCTCAGGTAATGACAGCATATGTATGTTGATGGTTTGCTTCAGCTGTTGCACCTTTCACAGTTTTTTTACACTGAAGCATCAGCCTCGCTAATGTGGTCCAAAGGAAAGCAGAGAAAGATGCTTGGCACCAGCTCGGCTGCAGGAGTTGCCAAAAGGAGGCTTTACATGGTGCCATCCAACTGTCTTAAGGGCTCCACTCCGGATTTACCTAGGGTTTATAGCCTTTTCTTCTCCTGAAGATATCCCACAAGGCAGTAGAGGTTTAGGATCAGAGTTTTCCTTCTCCTAGGTGGGCTACCTTCCCAGGTTGATGTGCTTCATCTGCCCCTCACTTCCCTCTGCATCACATGCACATGTTGGACCCATTATTGGTCTTATCCATTCAATGCACCAGAGCCTGTCTTTGCATGCAGGGGAAGTCCTGCACTGAGGGTTTGAGACCCATTGGCCACCCTCACCTGGTTTAGCCGGCCAGTCGAAGCCATTCTCAGGGTTTGGTCACTTTCGCATGCTTACAGCTTATAGGAGCCACAGGTGAGAGTTGAGTGTAGGGTGGGGACCAAAGGTGGACAAACTACCCGAGAAGGAGCACGGTGTGTCTCCCACCAGAAGTACTCTGCCTCCCCTAACACCCCATAAACCATACACACCTGTAGTGGGCTAATGCCATAGCAAATCTGCTTCCAATAGAGCCATTTTTGGATACTGAAAACTATGGAAAATACTATTATTTTTGACCCAAACTGCAGTCCTTTGCAAACTTACCTTAGAGTAAGTATCAGTGAACACAGTGGGTCTTACTTCTGAGTAAGCCTTCATATGAATCCAGCACAAATAAATATCTTAAGTTTTCATTTTTCAAATAAGTTAGCCCTATACTCGTTTAGATTTAATTGCTTGGCAGAGTTTTGAAGAACTGTTCCTTCTGTTTGTAATTTGGGCTCAAACAGCCAAGGAGATCACTTACTAATGGAAGAGTCTGGTTTTCATTTCCACATCAATATCTAAAGATCCAGAGAAGCAATCATGTAAGAGACACTTTCTGCCTTATTGAGTATATAATTTTTCGTCCATATTCACCCCCTCAATGAACTTGTTGATTTTTGTGTACAAGATATAGCCAGAGCTGAGAGAACTTTTGAAAGCAGCTATGTAATGTGAGATGACAGGCACACCTTCTCTGTGCTTAACTTCTATAAGAGCACAGAATGGGCATCAAATATCATTAAACATGTTGGCAATTGAAGTTGTAATATATTACATAAACTTAGCATTATGTAATGTCCTCTTATTCAGAGGCTTAGTAGGGTTAGCTGACCCATTGGAGTGTCCTCATTACAGTTCATGTTGTCAGCCTAACACACGAAAGCACGTTCAGCCACTGCACACTGTTGATGTGGGAGGAAAAAAGAGAGAGAAATTTGGCATAGGGTTGTAGCAACATGCCAACATCTGACCAGGTATAGACTATCTGAGCTGCAAGACTTGGAATTTGAACAGTTGGACCATTAATGGCCAGAGCTCATTCTTGGCTCAACCAAGTTCCAATTTCTCAAGGCTGTAAAATTGGGTGAGTGTCCCAGAGTAGAAATAACTAGTTATAACGCTATTTTTTGGACCAATACAGACTGTTAGCTAGTCTTGGTCAATATTGTTGACACTTAGTGACAATAGTTCTCCAGGATTTCAGGGAATCATAGAATCGTAGGGTTGGAAGGGGGGGACCACAAGGGTCATCTAGTCCAACCTCCTACAGTGCAGGAATCTTTTCATCCAGGGTGGTACTTGAACCCACAACCCTGATATGAAGAATCTCATGTTCGCCTGACTGAGCTATTCAATACTGTGTCGATGGTGGACAGTGTATAGCCATTGGCCTGGCTCAAATCAAGTGCTGAAAAGAGCATTTAAAAAAAGGTAAAGGACCCCTGACGGTTAGGTCCAGTCGCAGATGACTCTGGGGTTGCAGCGCTCATCTCACTCTATAGGCCGAGGGAGCCGGCGTTTGTCCGCAGACAGCTTCCGGGTCATGTGGCCAGCATGACTAAGCCACTTCTGGCAAACCAGAGCAGCTCACGGAAACGCCGTTTACCTTCCCGCCAGAGCGGTACCTATTTATCTACTTGCACTGTGTGCTTTCGAACTGATAGGTTGGCAGGAGTAGGGACCGAACAAAAGGAGCTCACTCCGTCGCAGGGATTCAAACTGCTAACCTTCTGATCAGCAAGCCCTAGGCTCTGTGGTTTAGACCACAGCGCCACCCGCGTCCCTTAGAAAAGAGCATTGGTGTGCCCCAAATTACATAGATACTGGAGAGAAAAATAGTTCGCTAGTCAAAAGAGAAGTGTATGACCCCTATGCTGTGGCTAGAAATGTTTATGGACGTGCTGCATATGTAGCAATAAGTCCTGTAACTTCTAGAAGCAGGAAACATAACTTTCCTGGGGTTTCCTGCTGTCGTGCCTTCTGGATACTTTGGTGTTCCCACATGGCCTGTAGAGTCAGCTTTCCCCTTAAATATATGCCTCTCACTCCTATTGGAAACAAGATATGTATGTATGTTCCTGGCTTCCCCTTTTCATTTTCTCACGGATTAAGTTCTAAAATGCGCTTAATCTTTAATAATAAAAAAGTGAGTAACCTGGCAGGGCATGTATTGCTATTCCAGAACAAGATCACATACCTTTATATTACAACGGTGTTATATGGTCCTGCCTTCGACTTAGCAGGCAGATCAAGCTAATCAAGCTCATTTGGATTGTGGTGTCAGTCCTGTATGCCAAGCATTGGAGAGAAAGCAACATTTTGCCACAACTGAATAGAAGACTAAGATGCTTCTTAGATGCCTACCAGCAGAATATGCAGGCAGTAGCCCTGTCCTGTTGACATTCCAAGTAGCTAGCAATCAGTGGCATACAGACTCTGCAAATAATACAACAGCACATTTTTAATCAGGAAAAAAAACATTTAAAAATGTTGTTGTTGTTGAGGCTAAACATTTAGAGACAAGTATTAGGATGGTATCTACTGCACTCATTCCATTACTGTAAGGATTTACCCTTGCACAACAGAACTTCCCCTCCCTCTCCTCCCCATGCTCTTCCAATATCTACTTTGGAGGCTTGGGAGAACTCCCAGAAGAGATTTAGGGGTTGTATGGTGGTTGTGGTGAGTTCTGTTATACAAAGAAAAATCCTTGCACCAACAGAACAAGAGGCATAGGTGCAACATTGAATACAAGCCAATATTATTCCAAGTATTTATATGCCACTTAATATCCAGAAATTCTAAGTGGATTTCTAAGTTACATGCTCTTTTGCCATGTAGTCTGCAACTCCTTTGCCAATGTTCCAGCCATAGGCCCAGACTGGCTTCCAGCTGTGCTCAGATGTAAGCCATTCAAATTCTGTTATCTGAACCATTCTTAAACTTTGTTTTTGCTCTTCTTTTTCCATTTGGGAAGGCTTTGTATGGTATCTGGAGTATGCAGAGAGGATTTGCAATGTTTTATTTTTAGTCACCTCTTTGACCTGAAAGTTGCTGTTTTGCAAGAAATAATGTCCGAGTCCAAGCTGCATTATGATGACTGCAAGCCAAGTTTGCTGGAGAAGTCATCTGCTCTAAGACTTTACGTGCAGTTGCTTGTAAGCAGACTGGATTCCCAAAGGCTTGCTTAAGAATGGTGTCAAAAACCATTTCCTCTTCGATTTAAACACATTTGGGGGTAGATAAAATGACATTGTGGCCCCTTGCGGATTATGAACTATTTCCCCGTTTAACTCACAGAAAGCCCTGGGGCAGGAAATTGTTTGGGGGCGGGAATGTAAGTTAAGCCTAGAAATTATATTAATGTCTAAAAGTTTCATGTAGTTTGATACTACCCTCTGGTTTGCCTGTGCTACAGGAAAATTGAGAAAGAGATCTGGTCAACACTTGCAGCATTTTGTGATGTTTGTCCTTTAGGAATCAGCAGTAGCTTCTGTGTTTGTTGAGTTTGTTGAAGCTGAAAGCAGTACTGGACTAGTCTTAGTGTATAAAGACAAATACAGCCTAGTCTCAGTTTTCACATATTACATGCATGGCAGCTGCTACATTTATCTAAGTTTCCTTGCACTTGTTGCAGCTATTGGTTCTAACAGCTACTACAGGCACACATTACTACAGGCACACATTATAGCTACTACAGGCACACATTGCAAACCTCTCCCCAGCAAGGAGAGAGTTGCTGTTGTCCATTCACCTTTCAAATAGTACTTCTATTTCAGCAGCTAGAAACGAAAAAGGGAATTGATGCTACCAAGTTGTTTTGTTTCTTTTTGCATTGTGGCCCAACCGCTTTCCCCTTCTCTCACTTGCAGGGAAAAGGAAGTGCTTAAACGGAAAAAGGGGAAGCAAAGCAGTCCCAAAACTTAATTTATGTTTCTCTCCTCTCATGAGGTGAGAAGTTTCTATAGCAGCAGTTTGTACCAGTAACTAAAACAGGCAGGTTTGGTGCACAGTTGTCTCAACAAGAGACATTATTAGATCCTTAGACCGATCAGATTGAGGTTCTCTTGTGTGAACTAGTTGCTGTTCTGAGCACAGCCAGCCCAAGTAGGACAAACAGCTGGTGTTTAATTCTTTATTGACAAAGCGAACATTCACATTAGCCTATAGGAAGCCTTCCAGCAGGGCCTGAACACAGCATTGGGATCTGTGAGCACCATGATGGTGATCCCCTGAAATAAAATGATTAGTCAGATTTTAGACCTAAGCAGAGGGACATGGGTGACGCTGTGGGTTAAACCACAGAGCCTAGGACTTGCTGATCAGAAGGTCCGCGGTTCGAATCCCCGCAACAGTGAGCTCCCGTTGCTCGGTTTCTGCTCCTGCCAACCTAGCAGTTCGAAAGCACGTCAAAGTGCAAGTAGATAAATTGGTACCGCTCTAGCAGGAAGGTAAACGGCATTTCCATGTGCTGCTCTGGTTTGCCAGAAGCGGCTTGGTCATGCTGGCCACATGACCCGGAAGCTGTTCTCCGGCTCCCTTGGCCAATAAAGCAAGATGAGTGCCGCAACCCCAGAGTCGGTCACGACTGGACCTAATGGTCAGGGGTCCCTTTACCTTTTAGACCTAAGCAAGAAATATTTATGGATAGGTTGTCGCAATCCTGTTGACTTTTCCAATACAAAATATGTTAGGATAGGAGTTAAGTTTCCTTAGCTGTGTGACATAGCTTTTGCTATCACTGCGGAAGGGGAAAGTATGTCCAGGTTTAAATGGGGATGGAACACGAAGAAGAATCTCTTTCAGTGGGGAATGGGAGTTCACTTAATGGTTGTAAAACTACCCGGTACACATGGGAAAAGGCTCATATCAACAGCTTCCCCCATGGAGCTATGCTGGTGTGGTTCTACTTCAGTTGACTACCCACACAAATCAGGCACCAAAACAAACATTTTTGTCTGCTTTTCCAGGTCAGCCAGAAACACCCATTGCATCATTCCTGGAAATATTGTAAACTAACATTCATTCAAATAATGTAACTGGCAGGGGTATGGGTGATTTCTTTTTAAAGCAGACGTGGTTTTCTCTGTGGGGGGCAACAGTGTCATATAGAAATTGTATTAAAATTGACCTTTGGGAAGTCTGAATGAGGAGTCTTCACCCTCGTTCCATCGTGGGTTTGGCTGCCTCTTACTCTAAAGAGGTGTTTTATTGTCTGTAGCCAATGGGCAGTAAATTCAGACTATTGCAATTGCCAGTTAAAGAAGGTCTCTGCATTGAGGTAATGTGCTGTGTTTGTACTGTTAAAACAGCTGCTTTCCGGAGCTCTGGTCTTTGTGCTTCCAATTCCTGTGGGAGGCAAAAGGCACTATATATAGGAATGAATGGGTTTCAGGCAAAGGGAGTCCCGTTTTAATTGCTTACTTTTGTTTCTTTGCAAAGAGTGCCACATTAATTTGAGAGCTGGGACCCGGTCACAGACTGGGGGGGAAGTTCTGTGAATTAGGAAGTGGTCTGAGGTGTAACATTTGTCCTCTCTTGTTACCAGGGAGACTGTCAGACGAGGGAGGAAGCTGTCGCGCTGGGCGTTGGATTCTGCAACAATGGCTTCATGCACCATGGTAATTCAGCAATATCCCCTTCTCCTAGCCAATTAACAGGGACCTCACATTGTCTCATTAACCAGGAAATGTGGCAGAACCTTCTGCTGCATAATGTTGCCACCAGTGCAGAGTACGAAACAGCCACCGAACTGGGCCTGTAAGATGGAAGGAGAGCCAAAAGCCAAACCATTTTGCCATCTATATTAAAATTGCAAGGTGTACACAAACCTGTAGGGTATCTTCTGCTTCATGCAGAAAATTATGCAGCTGGAAGAGACCAAGGGCTCTACCACCGGCTCCCTGCTGATCACTGTGCATAAGCAAAGGGCAGTTGTGCCACAGGAAAGTGTGCCCTGAAAATAGCCTGCAAATAACTATAGATGACTGATGACAGTGATAGACCTGCCAGGAGTTGGGCCAGGGCTCTTCTTGTAGGCCAGAGCGAAACACTCTGAGGGGCTGCATGGCAAAGAGGGAGGGGCAAAGTGGGGAAGTGGGTGTGGCTAAAGTGTAAATATGGCTACATTTAATTAAAAAAATCAAGGACACATTTTGGGTGGATTGGGGATCGTGACATCACAGCAGGGGGCCCACAGAAGCAGTGAAATCCCAAAAAAATAGAAATATAACAATTTAATAAAAATATTATTATTATTTAAAATATAAATTCTTACTTTTCAAAATCACATTTTTTTGGGGGGGGGAGGGAGTTCCTCATCAAAAGCCCTCTTGGGGGACGCGAGTGAATTTATGTGGTCTCTTTGCCTTGCTTATCCCCACCTTGCTGTGATACCCCCTACCTACCATTAGGGGGTAAAAGCAGGAAGTAAAAACAGAGCACCCCCACTTCCAATTCATTTGGTTGAAGTCTCTGAGGGTTGGGGTGTGTGTGTTAAATCAAGGTAGAAAGGAATTAGTAATTAATAAGAGAACTTGTTTTTATTGTTCAGTTTGTTTCAATAATAATTTATTGAAAATTTACCTCAGACTTCGCTTATTCTATCTTTGCCTCTTCTGTAAAGTCTGAGGTAGATTTTGAGCAGATCCTCCGCCTGTGCAGGGGCATAACAGTGCTCCTCCAGTCCACTCCAAGCAACAGATAAAACATTTCTCTTCAAGCATGTAAGGGAGCAAATTAGACCGAATAGGCCTGCCCCCCCCCCTCTCTCACACACACACACACAAATACAATTTGCAAGCAATGCCCTATGTCCTGATTGCTTCCCATTCAGTAGTGAAGATCTGCCCCCAAATGAAAACTCCCCACATCCAGCCATTTCCCTACACCTTTCCTTTGTTCATGGTGCAGCTCTCAGACCCTGAGCCCATTGTCAGGCAGCTTTTGATTAATGTCATTCATTTCCCTCTTCTTTTTCTGTTCCCACCCCTGCTATTGTATTTTAGACACTGAAGTGGCCCCAGACATCCATTTGAGAGCTATAAAAAGAAAGCTATTTCTAAAAAGGCAAACCCTATGATTTGAACCTCCATGTGTGAAAACTTAAATCATTTTTACTCTTCCAAATGTTCTCTTTGAATCAAGGGTGTGTTTGTGTCTTTGTGACTACATGGCTTATAGTATGTATGTTTTAGTAAGAAGATAAGCAGGTAATAGCTGAGATTTAGTTTTTCTACATCAGTAGTGGGTGGAGTTCATTATATAAGATGTTATTGTATACTATTAGACCACTGGCTCATTTTGTCCCTGCTAACCTGCAGTTACCCTCCATGGTCTTAGGTAGGGGCCCTTTCCATCAGTCCTGCCTAAGATCATTTACATTGAGATGCTGGCAGGACTGGCTCCAGGTTGGGCCCTCAACAAAGGCTGGCAGCTGCGTTCTTGCGCCAGGCCTGGATTCTAGGTATTGAACTTAGAACTGTCTCCACCCCCAAACATGCACTCTCCTTCTACTCTGTTCTTTGTTCAGTTAGACCAAATGTCACAGCAATGGAGAGGTGACCACAGGGTGTGTTCATATATAGTGCTTTTGTTCAGGACGAACTCAGAAAATAAAGGGAAGAAAACAGAGAGCAGCTTGTAGTATATGGGTGTTTCCTCCTGATCTGGAGGGTAGGACTCAAGGCAGTGGCTTCAAGTTACAAGAAAGGAGATTCCGACTAAACATTTGGGGGAAAAACTTTCGGACAGTAAGAGCTGTTTGGCACAGACTCCCGCAAGAGATTGTGGACTCTCCTACCTTGGAGGTTTTTAAGCAGAGGTTGGGTGACCATCTGTCATGGATACTTTAGCTGAGATTCCTTGGGTCCCTTCCAACTCGTAAGATTCTATCAGGTTGCATGCAACAGCCATGTTGGTATAGTTTGGAGCAGCCCAGACCCCATGTCTGGATTCTGTTTAGAGTTAGCCCATCAACTGCATTGAGTGGCTTAGAACCAGTCCAAGGCTAAATACCTGGAGCATGACTCATCCGTCCTCCTGTGTGTATGCGCATAGGCAAGGCTGCATTCTGCATCATTGGCAGGAGTGTCAGGTATTCACTGAGAAGAGGTTTTCTGCTCAGTGTAAGGGATCAGCAGAGAACCTGAAGGTTACATGCTGTACGGGTTCAGTATAGTATGGTGAGCTAGCAAGGTAAAGTGCTAGTGGATCTCTCTGTATACTTGTATCCTTACAAGGTTTACTTCTAAGACCAGAAGAACTTTATTATAAATGATTAGTTCATGATGTCCTGTGCATGAGACAATAAACACGTTATACTTTGAACTGAACTGACATACCCTCCAACATTTCTCTAATGAAAATAGGGATGTCCTTTTCAACAACAACAACAACAACAACATTATTATTCATACCCTGCCCATCTGACTGGGTTGCTCCAGCCACTCTGGGCAGCTTCCAACATATATAAAAACACAATAAAGCATTGAACATTAAAAAAACTTCCCTATACAGTGGTATCTCGGGTTACAAACACTTTGAGTTACAGACTCTGCTAACCTGGAAGTAGTACCTCAGGTTAAGAACTTTACCTCAGGATGAGAACAGAAATTGTGCGCCGGCAGCGGGAGGCCCCATTAGCTAAAGTGGTACCTCAGGTTAAGAACAGTTTCAGGTTAAGAACAGACCTCCAGAACGAATTAAGTTCGTAACCAGAGGTACCACTGTACAGGGCTGCCTTTAGATGTCGTCTAAAAGTTGTATAGTTACTTATCTCGGCTCAGAAGTTGCATAGTTCCATATCCTCCAACATTTCTCCAATGAAAATAGGGACATTCCAGGATCAAATCAGCAACTGGGACAACTTCTGTAAATCCCTGTAAAATAGGGACACTTGGAGGGTCTGAACTGAATGGGAAAGGAGTTTTCTCAACTGAGAATGAATTGGGAACTGACTACTGGAAAGCAAGAAAACTCTGATGTTCTGCTAGACCTGTGCATACTCTGCTGATCACACTGGTCCAAATGTGGTGCAGTATCAACAACAGATGGTGGCCAAAGTCTAGCAGGTTATGGGTCAACTGACTTCAAATCTAGCAAGCCGTCTACAGATTTCTATTATACTTCTTCCACACGTCAGCTGTTATAGCTGCAACCTGTGGCATGGCCCCAGAAGATGAAGGAGTATATTAGGACATGACCTCTCTGGTTCAATGAATTCCAGCCAAGAAAATAGTTAAACCAAAAACAAAACACTGCTGAAGGAGAAGAGACACAGCTGAGAAGTTAATGTAGTTCTATGGCCATTCTCTTATCTTTCTATGGAGTTGGCTGGCCTTTGGAAACCTCACAATGGACCTATGTTTACTAACTGGAGTTCTTCCAAGACATGGATGAAAAGCAGCCGTTGTTTCGTGTCCTCCCTTGGATATTTCAAATTCTGTGTCAGCTACACACAGCCTAGACTCATGCCTGTCTGCAGGGACAGTGTGTCAGACCTACTGCAGAGGAGAGCATGCTTGTCCTACTGGGACTAGCAGGATAGGGAAAGCACTATCAGAGAACTCTGTGGAGGTGTTAAGAGTGGAGAGATGTGATTCAGAGGGAATGGGTCATGGCTCTTTAGCACCCATCTGGTAATCATGTTTGCCTTTTTTCATATGCAAAGCAAGGTGTGATTTTTTACAGTGATTTTTCTTTTTTCTTTTTTTTTTTAAAAAAAACCCTATTTATTGCCCTTTCAGAAAGTTCCCACTGATGAGACAAAAAAAAAAAAAAGGGGGGGGAAGCTATGTGCTTCAAAATGAGTTGCAACATGTCACCTTTAAACCAAAAACAATTCCATCTATGTTGCAAGAGAAAAGTGGATATATAGAATCCTTCATGCATTGGGAGGATCAGACTAGTGGGTTAGATAGTTGTAAGAACAAAGAATATATGATTGTCTGTTGATGTTGGTGATCTGTTTGTTATTGTTGTTGTTGTTTTAAATGGCAATGTTGCTTTTATATTCCTGTTGTGCTTGGCATGTACTGACACATGTACCCGCTTCCCACCTTTTGGTTTCAAGTTCTGGAGAAGAGCGAATTCAAAGACGAGTCTCAGTATTTCCGCTTTCATGCCGATGAGGAGATGGAAGGTACAAGTTCCAAGAGCAAGCCATTGCGAAACGACTTCAAGCTGATTGAAAACATCTTAGCTAAAAGCTTGTTGGTAAGGAAGAGCTTCTGACACACTTACTACTTCTTTTTTTAAAAAGCCCATCATTATAACTGTGTGTGTATGTGTGTATGACTAGATTGTAGATTGTGAAGCTCTTGGGGGAAGAAGCATGTATTTGCCAAGAGATATATTGCAGTTTCCTCTCCCTGCAATGTTAACATGTTGTTTGTCTGATTCATATGTAATCTGTGAATTGGCTATCACGTGAACAAGGAAGAGTGCTGCTGGTCCTGTCCCAACTCTGTATGTGCATCTGCCTCTGACCCTAGATATCCATGCTTTCTGCAAGGGGTGCCTGCATGTGACCCACTCAATCCATTTAGGCTTTCCCCATGAACAAGCTCCCTTTCCACATGTTTAATGGCTCATTCATTAGTATCCCTTTGCAGACAACACACTGAATGGAACAACACCGCCAGTGCAAGTTACTTTGGGAGAAGGCTCTCTCCTTCTTCAAGCAGTGGCCTTCTGCATGGATAGTGGGTGCACAGGGCCGTGTTCAGGAACATATCTGGAGTGGTTAGCCTCCCTATCCCCCTTGACTTCATACAGTGAGAATCAAATCTATGCATTACTCCATCCAAACTTACGTGTTTTGGTCATTCCAGAGTGTGCCATGGAATACTGACAACTGATAAATAGATCCATGAGCAGCTCTGTGGGTTTGGGTCGTTAATGTCTCTTAAACCAGTTTTAAGTGAAAACAAGTAAGAAGAGATTACAGCGGTACCTTCGGTTGTGAACGGGATCTGTTCCGGAGCTCCGGTTGGATCCCGAGGAATTCACAACTGGAGGTGCTGCTTCCTGAAGGATACGTAACCTGAGGTGAACTTAAGTAGAGGTACCACTGTATTTTGGAACACAATGTGAGGGGATTTTCACTTACAGAACTGATGTCGATTGTGTGTTAGTGCTTCTTAACCATGTGTGCACAAAGCAGTGACTACTTTTCCACTTGTTTTCTATTCACATCTGTATTTCTAGGTATCTCAGGTCTGTTATTCTGATTCTATAAGCTCTAGCTCCATTCTGTTGCACTTTTGAATGGATCATTTTATAAGTCTTGATTACCTTTTTCTTTTTCTGTCTAAACAAGCTTATTTCCTGACAGTGGGCCTGACACTCTTTGCGGATAATAGCAAAATGGAAGAGCAGTAAAGAGTGCCTGGAAAAAGCATGGGAAAGGATCCAGAGGCCCATTAAGGAGAATAAGTGTATCCCAGTGGATGGCTTCAGCTGCCCTTATGCTGCCGTTCTGTATTTTTCTTATTGAAGCAGACATGCATATCCGCAGTGTTGTTTCTTTCCCCACTGCTTCCTTGCCTCTGCCCCTCCAGCCACAGTGCTGATTGCAGCTAGCAAAGAGAGAAAATGAGTTTTCAAACTTGCAGTCTGTGCACTGTATCATACTACGTATTGCCGAGTCCCTTAATACCAGGAGGTTGTTAAAAGAACAGTTCCGCAATGGCCACCCACCCTTCCCTCCCAATTTGAAAAATAAATAAATAGACATATTTCTCATTTGCTATGCATTGTCTACAGATCTGATTTATTTATATATGTTTAGAAATATTCATTGGCTGCTTTTTAAAGCCAAACCCATGCATGGTATATGTAATTAAAACCATAAAACACTAAGAATGCAATTAAAATACATATACTGCAACAGAATATAATCATCATTTAAGAGAAGGCTTTTGTAAACAAATGGATTTTTAGGGCCTACTTCAAGATCTGCAGTGAAGCAGGGACTCTTGGGGATTTCAAATGGAACAAGAGTTTCACAAGCATGAACCTTTTCAGCTGATGCTCTGTTTTGCCAGTTAACTGCAGGTTCTTTAAATGATCTTTGGTAGTCAATGTATAAGGGGAAATATTGTTGTTCCTATTAAAAGAGTTTTCTTTTGCCTTTCCAGCGAACTGAAGTTCAGGGCAGTTAATAAAACAACAACAACAATTTGAAAGGCTTTAACTGTGCCTTTCCATCTGCAATTCAGGGCAGATTAAAAGAATTAAATAACAAACAAAAAGTCCTGTTCAAATAAGCAATTTGGAGGAATTATTGACCAATTATTTTTAGCCAGGCTTTTTTGCAAACGGGTCACAAGTCCCATTTTGTGCCACCTCACACATTACCTTTTCAGGTGTGCAGCTAGGACATTCTAAGCGTGTGTCCTAGAATGTAGACTGTGACAAACAGGTATTTGCAGGCAAACATGTTTGAAAACGTGCTCGTCATATACTGTAGGTACTTCACCAGAGAGCTAATTTCATCAGGGATCGCTCCCTGTTGAGTTGCATACTCTGTGGCAGATCTAGGTTGAAGGTCATCTATGTGTCTGAAGAGGTTCTTGGCAAAGTGCACTCTGGTGTGTCCTCTCCAGTGGGTCCTGAACAGGAAGGAACAGTTAGAATTCTTTGGTTTCTAGGCTGGGATGCTGCCTTGCCTTGCAGGAGCATTCACCAATGTGGTGATTTCCACAGCTGTTCTGGCTGGGGCTTATGGCAATTGCAGTCCAAACATCTAGAGGGTACCAAGTTGGGAAAGGATGAATTACATCATCTGCACCTTTATCCATCACTACGTTCCTTCTGAATTTTAAACAAGATGGATTGTCTCAGTCGAGTGGCTTTTGAAATGCGCTATGTTTTTTTTTTTTTTGCAACAGATGCCAAATTGCATAAGGAAAAATCGACTGCCTCTCTATTCCCCCTTGTCTTTTATCCCCTCTTCTGACCTAACACTGGAAAGAACAGCTGATGTTTTCTGCCAAGTGACATGTGCAGATGCCAAAAGGCAAATTGTTCCAGTGTGAAGCAAACACTCTTCAAACAAATACTTAATTTCGTTTGCTTGTGCAATTGTTTCTGTTCATTGGCATGAAACATGAAATGCTGGAAAAACATACAAAATTCTCTACATAGTTCAGGAAAATTAAATCTTAGGCCTAATTCCAGATACTAAAAATGTACCAGTGTCAGGATATCTCTTTTGTTGTTCATAAATGATGGCTTCAGAATTGGAATGTAAAGACTCTGGGGTTGATCTGGGAAGTTTCATCATGAAACAAATAGACCTTCTACAGAGACGGCAACTTATGTAGTATCCAGTAGCCCTGTTTATTTTTATGCGTGTGTTTATTGAAAGCACTTATGATCTACCATTTAAATTAAAATACTGTAATAATAAGCCACCATAAAACATGAAGTAAAACAGCAAGGTAAAACCACAATAGAAAAATAATAATTCAGAAACAGAGTGTATTAAAGAGCCTCACTCTTAATTATTATTATTTTTGGAAAGCATGGGCAAATAAAGTGGAACCTTGGTTCCCGAACTTTATCCATTCTGGGAGTCCATTTGACTCCTGAAATGGTTTGAGAACCAAGGTGTGGCTTCCGATTAGCTGTAGGAAGCTCCTGCAGCCAATCGGAAGCCGCAGAAGCCGCAGCTGACGTTTGGCTTCCAAAAAACGTTTGCAAACCGGAACAATTACTTCTGGGTTTGTGCCGTTCGGGAGCCGATTTGTTTGGCATCTAAGCTGTTCGGGAACCAAGGTTCCACCGTAACAACAACAACATTGGCCTGGTGCCTGAATCTTCAATATATAGACTTATCTTAGGAGGAGCCCGGCTGCATCAGACTAAAGGGCCTTCTAATGCAGACCACTTGCACGACGCCATCAGTGCTCTCAGTTTCATGCTCTCTGGTAGCTTGCAAGAAGAGGCATACAACATCTGGTACCAGAGGCAATATATAGCCACCACGACTAGTAGTCACTGAGAGCTTTATCCTTCACGAGTCTGCCCAATTCGCTTGTAAAGCCATCTGTGCTGGTGGCCATCATCACGTCTGGGCGCAAGTCCCATTTAATTCAGTGGGGCTGACCTCCCAGTAGACATGAATAGGTTGCGCTGTCAATCTCAAAAGGGAGGTGGCTAGTGAACAGCCCCTGCAACAGCGGCACTACATTTCAATGGAGATCAAGCCAGGCATTTTGGCCTGCTTCAAACTAATATGAAGGAGGGCAATGTCCAGGGCCCTTCCTCCATAGCAGAATTCATCATCATGCCCCAGTCCTTTGGTGCTTTACCTTAACCTTCCCCAACCTGGTGCCTTCTGAATGTTTTGAATTGCAACACCTTTCAGTCCCAGCCAACATGGCAGGCTGGGGAAATCTGCTTTAGAAAGTATCCCGACAACCTGACAGCAATGTAACACAGAGTTTGTGCATAAGGAGAAGACCCTTAACAGATATATGGGTAGATCCTCACTGAAAAGCAGATTGATGGTTACTCAACAAAACTTATTTTTTAAGGGCATAGGCATCTCCCAACACCCCTATGCCTTGGCGGAAGACCTGATAAAAAACAGCAACATTACACAGCCTTGTGGGGAATTGCTTTTCCCTTTTAACTTCCATTTTTAAATGTGAAGAGAGGTTAAACTGTTATTTTCATTGAAACTATTTTAAGCCACAGTAAATGACCAAGACATAGTATTAAAAGTACTTTGCTTTGTTTAACTTGCCCAAGGGTCAAGGTTTCCTGGGGCTTTCCCCACATGAATCCAGTCAAATTGTAGAGCTAATTACAGCTCTCGCATCCCATTGCTTTGAAAAAACACTGTTGTGGACATGCTTTTTTTTTCAGGCAGGCAGGCAGGCAATCCCCTTGTAGCCGCTCCAAATGAAAAATGGCAAGCTGGAGCAGATGAGTCCTCCATCCAGTTTCAATTGGCTCTAGAACTTATGGGCACAAAAGGTGGATTGTACTGGAAGATGAAACCTGGGCCACTTGTAAGGCTAGTGCTTCACCAATGAGCGGTGAGCTCTTTGTAGTGAACAGACTTGCTCAGTGTTGTTTTGTTAGCAGGGCTTTCATCTTCTTCTTCTTCTGCACTGTCTCCCCTTAACTTCCCCGGCTCCTGAATCGGCATTGTCTTGCTTGTTTGGAGCTGGAGGTAGTTTTGTCTTGTATATTTCAACTCCTGCCAGGAAGGAGGCTTAGTTTCCTTAATCTTCTGCCATAATGAACTGCTGCAACAAAAGGAAACTGGTGAGCTAATAGCACTGACCCACAAGTACATAATGACCTTTGTATCTTCTAAGCACTGCAAAAAGGAATTGTAGCAAACTCCTCTGCCCAAACCCTAACCCAACATTCTTGTGATGTGTATTACCTAGCAGATCATGTAAGGGTTTGATGCAATCTTGCAAATTTAAATTTTATTTCTTATTAGAATTTTATTATCAAATTCAACCAATCCTGTTACGCAATTTATAAGACGAAAACACAAAACAAAGAACATATTATTTCATTATTTGTTTGTCAGTTTATATAACTTCTTAGTTGCTTAACACGAAATTTAAAAAATCTAAGCTACTTACAAAAAACTGAAGCAGAGTAATCATCATAAATTAAGCCACCTCAGGTTAAGATTCAGTCCAATCCCCCACATACTGCTGAGTAGAAACACTTGTGCTGACATTTTTATGGAGCTGGACTGCTAGTATTCTCCATGGAGAGAGTTTCATAATATGGGGGCCACTGCTGGAAATGCCCTGCTTATCCTCACCATCAATTTCACTTGCAGTCTTAAAGGTGAAGAGTGATACCTTGAAAAATATACAGAAATACATTGGGAGCCTTTTTTGTATGAAAACATGCAGTTTGCCTCATTTTGAATAAATGGAAGTTTCCAGGTAGTTTTCAAGAGCAGCCTCACATGGCGGTGGGTGGGCAGGGAAGGGGGATTTGGTTGGAAGTTGAAACATACATAAATGAGAGATGTTGAGACTAGAGATGCTAGTGAATTTCTTCCTAGTCAAGGTTGGAAGTGGAATTTGGAGACTGAAGCATACCTCAAAATCAAAAAGAGTTTCCAAAGTGCCAAAACTTTCCTTCTGCTCAAATTTTTGATTTGAGCTTGTGGAGAATCCCACTGCCATCCCCACCATGCTCCCGCATCTCTCAAAGTCCACATTTCCTTCCTTCCCCAAACACAAAATTACTCTTCCTTTCACTCAGATGCAGAAAAGAACAGAGAACATTATCCCACTCCTTTGTCTTCCTCTTCTCTCCCTGTTACCTCATCATACTTCCTAATACTCTGATGAGGTTCAAGGGTCTAAAGGAGGTTCTTGCCCATAGTAACTCTATCACCCTATTAGCAACAGTGATTGGTTGACAGGGAGGAAGAGAAAGAGAGAAAGCCTCTCCCTGCTATCGTATCCATGAACCTTCACTATTGCCCCCCACTGGGACAGTGAAGAGGGGCAGAGTGGGACAACATGTTTATGATAAGTTTTCCTGACTGTTTACTTTTTTTCTGTGTGATCTGGCAAACCAAATGTAACCTGCTGGGTTTTTGAGCATCCTGCCTGTTTTTCCAGGCTCAGGCAGGTGAGACACAATACATGGCTTGTGGGCTGCATTGGGCTTAGCAGTCACGTTGGCTTACAAGTCAAAAGACTGGAGGCCGGAGCTAAATGGGACAGAACCATTATTCATATGTGCACCCTGCTCACATGTGAAGTCTGTGCACACCTCTCTCTGTGTGTGTTAACTGTAAAAAGATTGTGGGGGAGTGCGATGCTAACCATTCTCCCTCTTGGGTCTTAGGCTCTCTGTGGTTAATTGCTCCAGATGCATTTCTCCATTCTGTGATCTAATGCTGGAAATGAGCCAGGATTGGAGGAAAGTGCTTGAGGCAATGGACTCAGGGGAGACAAGTGACGGAAGGGCAAAAAAGTTCTACATCTTTCTCCTTTGTGCTGCTTTTGCTATTATAATAAGACCTATTCATATCCATGTTTCAGTGAAGCACCTATCTGCCACTGTTGTATCTGGTTTGGTCCTCAATCTTGGGTGCCCATAGATTAATCCTGCATTTCAATGCATGTTGTGTTGCAAGAACAACTGTGTTAGGTCTCATGTGTGTGTGTATATATATATTCATGTTAAGGATCAGGAAGAAAGAAGACACTAACTCAGTTCACATGTCACATTAAACCATAGTTAAAAAAATAACAATGGTTGAATGTAAACATTCAGTGTGATGGTGCTACTGAAGTGTTCGTCCTGTGTTCCTACCCCACTACTGCATCATTGGGAAACAGACCAGAGTCTAGTTCGTCATGACATCCAAACATAGATTCGTGGTTTGTTTGTTTTTTCCAAACCAACCACAAGTGGTCCAAGGTCTGTTCTTGGCTTACTGCTTATGGTTTGTTTTGAGGAAGCAAACCATGAGACCCTGTTTAGATATCACAACAAGCCAGCAGAAGTGGAGTGCAATGAGAACTTTACAGTAGCATGGAGCCGCAAGCTGTGCGTTCACGTTGAACCATAGTTTGTTTTAAACAATGGTTTAATGTGACATACAAACCATGCCATTGAAACAGCAACCAACAGTTACACAACTGAGGACCAAACTCATTGGTTGGTGAAACAGCTCACAGGTTTGTCAAAGTTATTTTTCTCTCTCTCCTCCTTTCCAAGGTTTTGCCAGAAGAGGATGACTATGGCTTCGACATAGAAGACAAGAACAAAGCCATTGTGGTGAAGTCTGTTCGTCGAGGGTCACATGCAGAGGTGAAACCTCCTGACATTTGTAAACATTTGCCTTTTCTGCATTAGGAGGTGCTTTAAAGTGCCCCAAAAATAACATAAAGGAGGTTATTTCATTTTAGTAGCATCTAGAAGGCCACTGAGGATCTTCTATGATTCCTGTTGCAGGAAACTGCTTTTGTGCATTGTTAGGCATTTAGTTCCTTTATATGGCATTCTTTCAGAGTAATTTAATTAAGTGATAAGACAGCAGGCTCCCCTCTGGCCCAGAGCGGCATGCTGTGTTGCAAGACATGAAGCTGACCACAGGGAAGCTGTTTTCAGATCAGCATCAAACAACAAGCATCTGCACATGGCTTTTTTCCTCCTGCAGAGCTAATAACTTGGGATGGGAGTAGGGAATTTAGGTCCAGAGAACAGCGTAGGATGAAATGGCTAAGCATCTCCTA
The DNA here is from genome assembly GCF_951804945.1 of Podarcis cretensis. Taxonomy (NCBI): domain Eukaryota; kingdom Metazoa; phylum Chordata; class Lepidosauria; order Squamata; family Lacertidae; genus Podarcis; species Podarcis cretensis. Next base: position 21,435,839 of record NC_137175.1, read on the forward strand.
TCCAGGACCAAATTAACAGCCCTTCATAGCTGCTTTGAAGTTAAAAACAACAGCAACAGGAGTTTCTGGTCACCAATCTCCCATGGCACATCTAGTTGATTCCTCAAGGCAAAAGCATTTATGTCAACTGGAAATTAGTATCATCTGTATAATAGCACTAGTTTTATCTGCCTTTAACACAAGACTGCACACCAGTGATCTAGGTAATAAATTAAGGAAAGCCCAACACAGTGGGCCATGTTGAGAAAGTGAGAGAGCAAAAGTGCAACACAACTTATGGGGTAGTACATTTTGGTCAATAAAGCTTGTAATTTCCCCGCTTTCAAAATCTCACCAGCAGTGGCTGCAGAAATAGATTGGTGGTTTAAATGACACCTCTAAGATGGATCCATGTGTGTGAGCATCCGTGTGATAGTGATTTTTTTGCTAGGATGCACATTTATAACAAACATGTGCAGATAATGTGGTCTTTTAAACACTGCCACCACAGACACCGAGCAGGAGGACTATGTGCACATTGCCAAAGCACGGTGGTCTGGATTATGCGAATGAATGGGAAGAGGAGAGCTAAAACCTTCAAAGCCAGCCATGCTATCAATCTAGAGTTTCCCAGGATGTTCACAATAAAGGATATTACTGACAAGAGTGGATTCATAAAAGTTGGGCAGATTGATCCAGACAATATATGGCTCCCTAACTCAAGACCAGCATAGTCTGCCTTTGCCACCCACGTAGTGCATTGGTCTGATGTATTAAGGGGAAAAATGTACATAAGCCACCAATTGTTCCCCTATTACCGTATTTTTCGCCCTATAGGACGCACATTTTCCCCTCCAAAAATGAAGGGGAAATAGAATTCCCCTTTGGGTCTTGAAGTATGGGTTCCCCCAACAAAATTTAAAAATTTGGCTTTGTAATTCGGAATTTATATGATGTGATTTAATTTGATGTGATTGGCCAGTTAATAAAAATTATTTTAAAAAAAAAATGAAGGGGAAATGTGTGTGCGTCCTATGGGGCGAATGCAGGCTTTCGCTGAAGCCTGGAGAGCGAGAGGGGTCGGTGCGCACCAACCCCTCTCGCTCTCCAGGCTTCAGGAAGCTCTGCGCAACCCTCAGGAGACCGGCTCCGAGGGTTGCGCAGAGCTGCCTGAAGTCCCGCGCTCAGCACAGCTCTGCGCGGCCATCGGGAGCGGGGCGCGAAGTCCCGCCCGGCTCCCGATGGCTGCGCAGAGCTGCCTGCAGTCCCGGGCTCAGCACCTTTCTCACCATCGCCAGCCCCACAAGCTCGGGGGACAGCGGGGAGGCGGAGCGCACCTTCCCACTGTTCCCCGACCTGGTTCTTCCAGCCCCGCACCTGGGGGGGAAAGAAATTTTTTTTTCTTTATTTCCCCCCCAAAAAACTAGGTGCGTCCTATGGGCCAGTGCATCCTATGGGGCGCAAAATACGGTATGTGAACACATTTAGAGGACAAATTTCATAAATCCACTCTTGTAATTTTGCTGGTAGATGTTCACTGTTTGCAAAAGTCGCCATTCATTGGGCAGATATACAAGTCTACAAAGTGCATTATAAATTGGAGGTAGTCGCACAGTGTAAATTGTGATGGTTGCATATATGCTCAGGAACAACTCAAAGATATTTCTAATTCTGCATGCATGCAGCGCTCTCTCTTTTTGGCAAATGTTCCTGTTTTGCAGAAAGTTGCTAAATTTGCATTCCTTGTTTGAAACTCAGTATCTGAGGCTTGGCAGATTCTGAATATTTTGCAACATAAAGTATGTAAATGATACTAGGTACAGTATATACAGGTGCAGAATCATAGGTGTGCTAGAGATCACAAGAGAGGGGAGAAATAGGCAAATTAAGCAAAAGTGTTACATCCTCGGAACACTGGAGCCATTTGCAAATACTAGCTCTATGGTTTCAAATGCACACTACAGAATTTATTTTATTTTATTTTTATTTTTGTAATTACCAGTACTGACTACATTTAAATGTTACACTAGACTGTGATTTAGCAGAATACTAGGCAAATTAAGCAAAAGTGTTACATCCTTGGAACAGTGGAACCATTTGCAAATACTAGCTCTAGAGTTTCAAATGCACACTACAGAATTTATTTTATTTTATTTTTATTTTTGTAATTACCAGTACTGACTACATTTAAATGTTACACTAGGCCGTGATTTAGCAGAATACAAGCCTCTTGGTAAGCCACTGCCTGACAGATAATCCCTTCGTCATTTCCTTGGAAAGCTGCCCATAGAAGAATATTTCAGTGTTGGGGTGGGGAGGGATATCTCTCTGTGTTTTGAGACTATAGAAGCACACAATTTGCAAAGGAATCTTTGTCTTGACCTTTGAAGAAAAACTTGCTTTGACCATTTGCCCTTCTTTCCCATTTGGCCTTAAGAAACTGCTTTAAATATGAACCCAACCCAAATCCTGGTGAACAGGAGAGCCGTTGGCTCAATTCGCGAAGATTTGAAACCTAGCAGTAATGCCTTTTATTGCATTCTTGGGCTCTTTAATTGCTTTTTGATACTACAAAGCTATCCGGCATATGGTTCCAGGCCAGCGCAGCAGCTGCAGACCATTTGGAAAACCCTCTGGTGGCCTGATGCTCTCCAGGGAGGGAGGGGTGGGGAGAACAGGGTGCCCAATAGAAATACATTTTTTACTCCCCCCCCCCCCGGCAGTCTTTATAGTCAGTACTGAGCTAGATGAACCAATAGTAATGGTCTGATTGTGGTAGCGCTCACATTCTCATTGCTGAGCTTTTAGATTTCATTTCATTTCACTTTTAATTTGTATACCACCTTCCTGTATTACTATACACGATGAAGGTTTACAGCAGGCATAGGCAAACTCGGCCCTCCAGATGTTTTGGGACTACAGTTCCCATCATCCCTGACCACTGGTCCTGTTAGCTAGGGATCATGGGAGTTGTAGTCCCAAAACATCTGGAGGGCCGAGTTTGCCTATGCCTGGTTTACAGGCTGAAGACACAACAAAGCAGACAGCAAAGAAGACACACACCTGATAACAATCTGATCCAATACAAAAAAAGTGAAGCTAAAAGCATAACTTTAAAATAAACAACATAAACGCTGTTTACTTTCCCGCCAGAGCAGTACCTATTTATCTACTTGCACTTTGGCATGCTTTAGAACTGCTAGGTTGGCAGGAGCTGGGACTGAGCAACGGGAGCTCACTCCATCATGGGGATTCGAACCACTGACTACCTTTTTTTTTTATTAAGGATTTTCTTGTTTTACAGAAGTAAGTGTAATGCCTCGTATTTTTTCCATGTAACATTTTTAGAACCACTGACCTTCTGATCGGCAAGCCCAAGGCCACCCGCGTCCTAATAGATAGGGTAGTCCGCCGTGAACTAAAACTCAGCACCCAGGCAATCTGTATGCTGTGCCGTAAGAAGTTCTGTGACCTGTGCAAATTATCCCAATTGTGCAAATCCGAATCACTTATCCTTTATCTTACTTACTCTGAAATAGTTTTCCCTCCCTATTATTCTGCATAATTCTGGTTTTGTTGGCAAAGGGGATGGGCATGCACTAGAACCCCTGTTTTGACCGAGGATATTTTATTCAGTATTATTCTGGCTTTTGAAAGTTCACCAGGCATTGCTGCACATTTTCAAGCATGTCTTTACAGCCTCAAGAACTAGAAATTATTTTATTGTTTTTAAAGAAAGTTGGCATTCTTTACCTAGTACCACATCCTGCCGTTTTTCTGCAATCCCTTGGCACACAAATTAAACACACATTCAAAGGATCTCTTTACTGTTTGCTATGTCACTCTGATTCTTCCTAATCATAATATTTTTAAGCAATGGAAGAGTGAATATGTAAAATGTTATTTCACAATGATGAGGGCTTTTCAGGAAACAAGTTGATTGCAAAAAGCGTTTACAGACTTTTTGAATGAAATCCATGCAGATTTTACACTCGTGACATTCTGTTTTGTGTTATTCCAAATGTACTTCTTCATGGAGCAAAAATGTGACATTGGAAGCGGCACTCAGATTGATATCTGCCAGCTCTTTGTTCTCGTCTTCAGTTCTGAATTTGTTAGGAACAAATAGGCTTTTATACAAATACTATCTTCCTGAAAAAACATCTGGCCACTTTTAAAAGTCTACTATGATTTAATATATGTTCAGCTTTGTTAAATTAGTTCTGGGTAACATCTACCCGTTTCCCTCCTGAATCTGGAAGAATTCACATATTTGTATCGTAGGCACCCAATCTTCCCAAATTCCTTGACCTCTTGATCCATTGGCAACTAAAAGCTTCTAATCTGATGGAATGACTTCCCCTCTGCCACAAACTTCCTGTTTCTGTGCTTTTCTTCACTCCTTTAAGTTGAGGTGTTTGGTCTGGCCAACCACCTACTTCAGGGCCAGCCCTGACATTAGGCAAAGAGAGGCAGCTGTCTAGGGCAGCAGATGGTGAGGGATATGAATTGATCAGGATACACAAGTAAATCTTAGTGGGTAATGCAGCCAAAAAAGAGGAGGATTGAAAGCATGTATAAATCCATAGGATATACCAGGCATAGGCAAACTCCAGATGTTTTGGGACTACAACTCCCATCATCCCTGACCACTGGTCCTGTTAGCTAGGGATGATGGGAGTTGTAGTCCCAAAACACCTGGAGGGCCAAGTTTGCCTATGCCTGGGATATACCATGCCTTCTAGCAAATATTCAGTTAGGGTCCTGCCTCGGTTCTTTGGGTTTGAGGAACTCATATGTTGAGTTGAGTCCTTTGGAAAGAAGAGGCAGGTGAGCAGTAGCATAGATTATGTTTGGTCTACCTACCGATCTGGAACAAGATTCTTCCTTAAAGCCAATTCTGTACTTAATCAGTAGTACTAGGAATATTGTCTGAGTTTGCGGCGTTGGTGGGCAGCATTTGCTGCTCCACCTCAGGTAGAGCTAAATAATGTTGGGCAGGCCCTGAGGATGGTCCCTCAGTGCAGCTGAGCTGGATAAGACCACCACATTTGGCCACTGACTGGTGAAAGCCACTGTGTGTCTACGACACCTTAATACAATTGTCCTGAGGTGAGGTAGCCTAGCGCACTGTGCACTATTATCAGTTTGTCCGAGGGAGTGCTGGGCACTCTTCCTTATTCTTGGTGTGTACAATTTGGGAAATGAGTAGTAATAAGGTGCTGGTTGGATTGGATTATCCGCAGCACCAGTGGCAGGTCCACATTGGCTATGACACATAATGAATTGAGCAGGTCTTACCTCCCTGGAGGTGGATTCTGCCACCAGTTCCTGGTATGTACCACTGATCCATTTATCAGCCCTGTCCCTTTGTGCCCCTTAATTAACCCTGCGCAAGACCCCCCCCCGGCTAATTATCCACCTGCAGCCTTTCCTCCTAGGCATCTATTGCAGACCGATGATTCCATATGTGCTGGTCCAATGCTGAGTGACATCATGGTGACAGGTTCACCTATTGGGATTTCTCCGTAGGCTGGGGACCCTCTTCTTGCTACTGCAGCAGCATATGAAGTCTGGGTATCCACCTGTGTGTGCAGCTCCTTTGTTGCTGTTGTTGTTTAGTCATGTCTGACTCTTTGTGACCCCATGGACCAGAGCACGCCAGGCACTCCTGTCTTCCACTGCCTCCCGCAGTTTGGTCAAACTCATGCTGGTAGCTTCGAGAACACTGTGCAACCATCTCATCCTCTGTTGTCCCCTTCTCCTTGTGCCCTCCATCTTTCCCAACATCAGGGTCTTTTCCAGTGAGTCTTCTCTTCTCATGAGGTGGCCAAAGTACTGGAGCCTCAGCTCCACGATCTGTCCTTCCAGTGAGCACTCAGGGCTGATTTCCTTAAGAATGGAGAGGTTTGATCTTCTTGCAGTCCATGGGACTCTCAAGAGTCTCCTCCAGCACCATAATTCAAAAGCATCAATTCTTCGGCGATCAGCTCCTTTATGGGGGTGCATTAAGCATCCCATCTCCCTCCATTCTGCCTCCCAAAGGTTTTGAGAGAGAAGACCCAGAGATGCAATATTGTCTCCCTGTACTGCTGTTGCTTAGCAACATTAGCCTGCTCCTATCTGCATAACCAAAGGCAACAACAGGCAGGTTCTGCAGATGCAAGTGATTAATCTAAAAACTGGGACTTTGGCAGGCCTCATGGTTATCTGGAAGCCCATAAAGAGCTTAACCAAAGCAATGCTTTTTCTTAATGCGCTATCTTATTGTGCTGGACAGGCAGACACAATGGGTAAATGAAGTTCTCTTACATGGATCTGAATTGGAACAGTTCTGGACCATGCTTTGTAGTTCTTCAGGTGCCAGAGAAGATAATAACAGCATTTATGTAGCACTTAGTAGTTTTTACAGCAAACCATTAACATAGATATTATTATCCCTGGGTGTCTGAGGCCCAAATAGAAATTCAAGAATGTGAGTGACTGCAATTCACAACTGAGCCTTTTAAGTATTCTACTTGTTCCATAGGCCATGCTGTTTATATCTGATGCTTGCTGTTAAAACAGCACATGAAAATGTTTGCACATCGGGGGGGCCACTAGGGGGCGCATTGGAAGATGGCTGACAATACCATCTCTCCGACCCACACGGGGTAATTAAGAGGCTGTTATGGGAGTAGGCAGCCTCCCTTGTTGCCCCAAGGAAATGGGGAACACTGCCCTTGCCTGCTGTGCCCATAAATCACCTCCTAATTCGAAAGAAGGGGGTGAGGGCCCTAGGCAGAATGCCCCCGTGTGGACCTCGGCTCTCCTGGACGCTGTCTCTGATCGCGCACTAGTTGCAGCAATTTGGAATAATTAATTACAAAAGAAGCAAATGCACATATTTCAAGTGAAGAAGGGGAGTGAAGTCTGCTAATTTAAGTGACCTCTGCGAAAGAAGACGACGGGCTGGAGAAACAGGAATATTTTACGATGAAGATACACCAAAGGCGGGGTATGTTGACAACGGGGCTGAATGGGGGGGACGGACCTTTTTTACTTTCTTTCTATGTGATTTACAAGAACCCCTCCTCATTAGAACCATCGGTTGAACTGACCCAAGCAGGATGATTAAGGTCTGTGTGGAGATAAACTTTAACCAAAAGTATGCTTTATGGAGACCGAGAAGCAATAAGAGCTTTTGGGAATGGCGCAGCAATTAATTTGGAGTCGCCATCTTGCCAAAGGATTTATAGCTGGGAGGAAGAATGGACTTGGTTTTCAGACTGCATTCCTAGTGAATCTCCTCAGAGGTTTTGAGAAAGGAGGAAGATTGGTGAAGATTAATGACGCTAAGACCGTTTTGATGTATGGAACTGATGCTATATGGAAAACGTCTGGATATGGCTACTGGATAAAAAAAAAAATATCCACGCAGGATTACAAACTGTTCTAACCAGCTTGAGGAGACTATCAGAGGTCACAAAGAGAAAGGAAACATATATGAAAATAAGAACAAGAGATGTGGAAAAATAATAAGAAAGGACTGGATAGTACTGTGAACATCATAAGGTTAGATTTGTGGACATTAAAACAGCAGTAAGAAGCAAGAAGTTGATTGGATCCCTTCGGAACTTGAAATATGGGTACCCCCAACAAAAATTTAAAATTCGGCTGTGTAATTTGGAATTTATGTAATTTGGTTTGATTTGATGTGATTGGTCGGTTAATAAAAAATTATTCTTAAAAGAAAGAAAAGAAAATGTTTGCACATCTGTATTCATATGCACCACACATAAAGTGATGGGCATAGAGGCATAGGGTTCAATGTTCCATTATTTCCTGCATCTCTCACTCACAACTGGACCCTGCAGCTCATGTCCTAGAATCATGGAATTGTAACGTTGGAAGGGACCCCAAGTGTCATCTTATCCACCCCCTGCAATGCAGGAATGTTGCATCCTGATTCTTTCTTTGGAAAATAAGGGATATGTAAGAATTGGCCCCTTGCTGCTAATATATCCCTTTAACCCAAACTAACCAGTCACTTCCACAAGATTGGCTGTGATGTTATTCTATACCAAAAAATATTTTTTAATCAAAGCTCTCAATCAAGAAAACCTAAATTCAGAAATATGATGCAAATCAGGAAATTTTTCCTGTTTTGTAAATTTTGCCTGAAGCAGTCTGCTACTTATGGAGCTACAGTATATAGGACATTGAAGTCCTGACTGTCAACTTGTTAATCTTATTCTGTTTCTCTCATTTCAAGAGACATTGCCCCCACAAAATTTCAAGCCTAGAAACAGTCCTGGTTTCAATGGTAACAAAAAGAGGCAATCTAATTCTGCGCATTTTCTGAATTGCAAAATGCTTATATTTCATTTGTCCATGGATGGGCAATGGGCTGCCAACCATTTTTGGGACCATGATCACACTCACAAACCAGACAAACTGCAGCACAACTTATTCTATTGCCCACAACAGAATGCCTGTTTAATGTCTAATTTCAGTATGGGAAATGGGGGAGGGGACCCTGTAGACATCAGATATGGCCATGGTGGGAAAATGTGTGCCCATGGGCACCATGTTGGTGACCTCTGCTATAGATTTCTTTAATTCTATTTGAAATCTATCTACATCCATGGTGGGGAACCTCAGACCTGGGAGCCAAATGCGGCCCTCTAGACATCTCTGTCTGGCCCTCACATCTGTCTTGGCCACCCTTCCCAATCCTCCATCCTCAAGTGCTCTTGCCTCTTGATTGACCAGATCAATATATAAGTGCATGTGGGTAGAAACCTCTAACTTTGGCAAGAGTTACACCTGTTACTCCACCCACTTCTGCCCCTGACTCCACACCCCTTTGCCACGTGGGCTGAACAAGGTTCCCTACTCTCACTCCATATGGTAGAATAATTCTGTGTTTATTGCAATGCTTCATCTCTGCATGTTTTAATTATGGAACTGATTTGTGATTGATACAACCACAACATATCAGGACAGAGCAACAACAAAAGCATTCTTCCATTGGGAGGCATGTTTACTGCCATGCTTTGAAGGAACAATTGACATGCAGATGTCTGATAATTCGCTGAGCTGTATCCAATAGCATGTTGGCCCTTGTCCAATCGATAGATAGCTCTTGCACAAAGCCAGCATCTATAAGCAAGCACAGATAACTGTGCTTGCTTATAAAGAGTAGCAAAAGCAGAGGAAGTACAGAAACCACTGTAGATCATTACTCGCATTTGTTTAGGTCTTCTCTCACCCTTTGAAAGGACATTCAGTAATCCTGATTCATAAAAAAGGTTCTGCTGTACATTTATAGACAGTGGCTGGCTTAATAAAACCATATTTTTATGGGTTAGGGTTCATGGGAACTGTAGCTCAGTAACATCTGGGTACCAGAGGTAAATAAAAAGCCAACCTTGTGTGGCCTAAAACACACACAGTACTCTTGTGTGATCTAGAACACACCCAGAATGAAACACCTGACATTCTCCTGTAGGAAAACTTGATGAGCTTCCAAGGAACTCCTGGGCTGCCCAGAACGCAGCTGTAAATCCATTGTCTCACATACCGTCTGCCACATGCTACTCAAATGATAAAGCATGTAATGATAAGCGTGGAGTTGTTTATAACTTCCGTGTGTCATTTCAGATGGCTGGATTGCAGGTTGGGCGGAAGATTTATTCCATGAATGAGGATCTGGTGTTCCTGCGCCCATTTCAAGAGGTGGAGACCATCTTGAACCAGTCTTTCTGCTCTCGGAGACCTCTTCGGCTTCTTGTGGCAATCAAGGCAAAAGAGTAAGTTGCCAGAAAAATCGAGGTTGCTCTTGGAAGCTGATTCTGAGCAGTTAATATAATATATATTAATGCCTATCATAATGAAGTCAACGTAAACATTTTACAATTCTACACTCTAGTGCAGTCTTGAGAGCAAACGTACACATTAAACCATGTATTATAAAATCACAACTCATACCTTTCTTTTTATAGTTAATGTTCATTGTATGCCTCATGCGTCAGAGTTAATAACTTTAGCATACAAATGATACTGAATTAAGGATAGCATGAATTTAGCAGTCATGAAAAACTCCCCAGCGTGACATCCCTGCTTCTGGGTGAAAGAGCTTTTAGAGCTGCTGGATTCCATTTTATTCTCATGTGACCTTATGATTCCCCCCCCCCCATCTGACTGCTGAGCTGTGTTTGTTTGCCTATAGTCACAGAATTCCCCTTAGAATCCAAGCCCAAGACATTACTTCATAAGTGATGAAGAATAACCACATGTGCACAGAATACCAGTGATGTAACTAAGCAGGACTGTTGTCATCCACATCCCTTTTATTTTTGACAGGATTATCAAAATCCCAGATTGCAGTGAAAAGCTGTGCTTCCAGATTCGGGGAGCAGCACCACCATATGTTCATGCTGTGGGGAGAGGTGAGAAAGGGGGATGTGAAATGAGCTCTGAACACAGAATAGGGGAGCTGTATACAGGTAGCTGAGCTGTATCCTGGAAAACAGGAGTAACCTATAGGATGAATCATGCCCTGTGTCTTAATTATAACACTAATTCCCTTTAAAAATATTAACAAGGTGCATTAAAACAAGATGCTACGTAGTGGATTGTGCTAAATTCAACAGTTCACATCAGAGGTGGGGAACTGGACCCACCATATTTTTCGCTCTATAAGACGCACCAGACCACAAGACACACCTAGTTTTTGGAGGAGGAAAACAAGAAAAAAATATTCTGAATCTCAGAAGCCAGAACAGCAAGAGGGATCGCTGCGCAGTGAAAGCAGCAATCCCTCTTGCTGTTCTGGCTTCTGTGATAGCTGTGCAGCCTGCATTCGCTCCATAAGACGCACACACATTTCCCCTTACTTTTTAGGAGGGAAAAAATGAGTCTTATAGAGCAAAAAATACGGTAATTGGTGGGCTGGATCTACATCTGGCCCACCTTCCGTGGGCCATATGATGGGTTGGTGGGGCTGTCCACCTGTCAGTCACTTCAAAGGAAGAACTGGGAATGAACTGTAGGTTTTCTTCCGATCCTTTTTTTCTTTATTTGTGGCCTTGGCTTTAGTTTAATCCAGAGCTGCAAAGAAAGAGTCAGCTGTGCAGCTGCAGCTTCAATTCAAGCTGCAAAGCTTCTTGCCGAAAATTGGACCTTGCATTCTACACCAAATCCAGCACCAACTGCAAGTCACATTTTGGGCAGGGATCAGCTCTACTTGGGAGCTCCTGAGTGGAACAAAATCCTACCAGGGCTTGTATTGGCACCAGAATGCAAGCCCCATTTGCTGGGTAAGCTCATGGCTGGGTGGAGGGCCACTGATGTCAATCTGGCTGAGGGCTTCATCAGATCTGGAGCTGGCCTTGTCAGGCACAGAGGCACCTAGAGGTCAATCCCTACTATTCTGCAATCTCTGCAGCATCGATCCCTACTATTAGCAGGCAATATGCTGCCTCTTTATTAGTATGCCTGGTATAAATACTGGAAGCCTGGTCTTCTATGTCTGGATAACAGAGCAGGGCCTTTTCGTTGCTCCACTTCAGGCTCCTTATTCCAGAAAAAGCATTGGAAACATTGGAAGGTCTAGATTTGGTTCCCGCTTGCCGCTCCCACCGGTCTTATGATGTGTAAAGCACTGTTGGTAGGAAAGGCAAGGTGTAAACTTATTGAATGTAGACAATCTAAAACAAAAAGTAGTTCAGTGTGCAATCCAATGCATGGTCACTCAGAATAAAGTCCCATTGAGTTTCAGATAAATGGGTATAGGATTGGCTTCTAAACAGATTGTAGGATCATTTGTAAAAGAACTAACCTTTCTCCCTCCCTTTTAGGGGAAAGGTCTGTAGCTCAGGGGTAGAAAAGAGGGTCCCAGGTCCAATCCCGGACATATTTTGTTAGGGGTGGAAATGTTCCTTGCCTGAAACTCTGGAGAGGTCTGACTCAGTATAATACAACTTACACTAGAAGAACCTAAGAAGAGCCAATGGCCCATCTAGGGTTGCTTCAGAAAATCTGTTATATCCACCACTCATTGACCAGAAATAGCTTGTTTATTTTATTGCTTACTCTGTAGCCGTGCTTTCTAAACCCCTCTCCTGTCCACTTCTCTTAAGGATCAGAAGCAAGTGCTGTGGGCCTTCACCCAGGGCAGTGTGTCTTGAAAGTGAGCGGGAATAACGTGATGAATGAAAATTACACTGAGGTTCTGGAGCACTTTGCGGCATACAGGAACAGGCAGCAGGAATATCTGGTGAGAAACTAGTTAGGGAGGTATTTGTTTTCTTATAATACTTCTAGAGGGTAAGAAAACACTGTATCATGCTGTTGTGCAACTGTTTTGCTGAATAAGTGTGCTTTGAACTTACATCTCCTCATCAACGAGGGAGGGTGCTTAGAATTCACATGAAAGCAGAACTTTGCAAATTTATCTTAACCTCAAATATTCCTGCTCAGGTGGCAAAAAGCTGCTTCTGTCTAGTTATCAGGGACAACACCAAATACTAAATTAGATTTGGTTCTGAGACCTGAACACCCCCCCCCCTTATAAAATCTCTTGACTTTTGTTGTATCCAAGTTTTAAAAGCAGAGCTCTCTCCTCTAGATGCAGAGCTGGTTTTGAATGCTGACATTCTTCTCACGAAATTCAGTGCACTTTATATTTCTTAGTAATTGACTCCACTTCCATCCCTCTTAAACCAAAAACTGTGCTGTGGCTCTAAATATGGGTAGACTAAATTTATCCAATAGGCCAGTGTTTCCCAAACATTGGGGAATCCCAACAAAAAATGTCATTTTGGGGCTTTTCTGCACAATCCTCTCAAGCCTATCTGTATTCACTGAGGACCAAAATAGATGATATCTGAAATACCTGTATGCATTTAATGCCGCTGACTTTTGTTATTTGCTGCAAAGGTCATGTTAGACTCTCTACACAGTTTTGGCCCAGAGTATCTTAAGGGCTGCCTTTTCCCATATGAATCTGCTCGGTTATTAAGATCATCATCTGAGGCTTTGCTTCACATCCTGCTTCAGTATGAGGCATGGTCGGTAGTCATGTGGGACCAGGCCTTATCAGCAGTACCACCCAGGTTGTGGAACTCCCTCCCCTTGGAGGTTCATGTGGTCCCCATATTGTAAGCCTTTCACAGAGCTATGAAGACTGTTCCTTTACCACCGGGTGTTTGATCTTGAGTAATTCTGGCTCTATGTTGGTGGGGTTGTGGTTGCTCTGTTCAGATGTTCTCTCTAACTATATGGATTTCAGATATTTTAAATGAGATTTTCTCACATTTCCTGGTCCTGTTTATCATTCTTCTCATCTGCCTGATGTTCATCATCACCCCCATTGGCCATACTCATCTCATTATTGGCCATGCTCGTCCAGAACATCTGGAGCAGACCAGGTTGCTGATACCTGTAAATCCATCCAAAAGCCAATGTGCAGTGAAACTTGGGAGAATGTCTCTCTGACATCCCTTCTTTCTTTGGAAGGGTTTTTATCAATGGGTGTACCGAACGCATGAAGACGCTGAAGAGGACAGAGCTCGACAGTCAGCTTCCAACTCATACCTGAATGGAAGTCATTCTGAATCTTGTAAAGGAGATCTCTTTACAATCGAGGAAAATGATCCCCTTAATGACAGCCAGCAAGACGAAGGTAAGACATTCCCTGCCAATGAGGGAAATGATCTAGGAAGTGATCCGTAGCTGTCCTCTGATGGGGTTGGGGTGGGGGAGGGATAGCTTGGTGATGCAAAAGGCCTCCTGGCCCCCCTTCTTAGAAATGATCTCAAATAGTAGGTCTATAAAAGACTTTCCTGAGACCTTGAAAAGCCACTGCCATCTGAAGTACTGGGCTAGATAGACTAATGACCTGGTTCATTATAATGTAGTTTTATATTTTTGTGTGATACATCAGTAGAATGGGAGCTAGATGTGCCTTTCTTCTAAGGCAAGGTGACAGAGACAATAATTTATACCTGAATCACTGTGGATGTTTAATTTGGAACAGGGGTTCTTTTCTTGCCTTCAACAGACAGGCTTCAAAGGTTGCCATTCAACCCTTGCCTATTACAGGGACTGGAGACTGGGCATTTCCCTGGACTGTGCCAGTTTCCTGCTATGTGCTATACAAGTGTGAGTCAGTGGGTGAGGAATCTGGTAGATCACTCAGGATGCCACAAGCAAAAGACTATGTGCAGAATTTCATTCCTGCATCTCCTCCTTTGTGGTCTCTCACACTGGTTTCATATATACAAACTTTATCTCCAAAACAGTACATCTGTTTTTATTGACCTCTTTAGCTGTGCACTAGAGAAAATCACTGAGCCCCTGGATGCAGTGTTATAGGGAAATTGACTTGGCAGCTGCAATGTCAAGCCACAAACCCAACATAATTGCACAGTGCCTTTGCTTGTGGTTGACATATATCACACTGGGAAATGTTTTTATTTTATATTTTACTGAATTACTTGTATCCTTTGTGCCACGTAGGATGCCAGCTCAGTCTTTCTCTCAACTTGTTACCCCAAATTGGATGTGACTGACTTCTAGCTAAACTGTGGGATTCTTAATGAGAATGTTATTGAGAAAAGGGGATTGTGGGATTCTATTTACTGACAATGCTATATTTGGCTGAAGCTACAACACGGGGACTGACCAAGATGGCAAGAGATGAGAGTATTAAGACATCTGAGTCCCATTTGAGATTTTGCCTATGTAGCTTCTCTTTGAAAGGAAGTATGCTTTACTTAGCCGAACTTTTCTCACTGGGTTATTGTGAAGATAAAACTGGGTATAGTGTTAAGACCTTGAGTTTCTTCAAGCAGGAGTGGGATGCAAATATAAATAAAATTAATACCTTAATAGGATGTTGCATAGCACCATATTTCAGCAAAATAATGAATGAAATTAAAACGTGCTTTAATATTGAGACTGAGTGCTTGCTCAATAGGATCCTAAGAGGTCTGAGAACCAGCCCCACCAGTTGTGTCTACTACTACCTGTCAGTGTCACCCCCTCTCCCAAGACATTACAAGACTTTTAAAATTGCTTTTGATGGCTTATAATTGGCAGAAGCATCACTGCCAGAATTTCAAGTAATTTTGTTGACTGAGCAGAAGCGAGGAGGGCTTTTAAAGTTCATCAGTGATAATCACGTTTTTAAAAGCTTTTGAATATTCATATTTGCATTGTGTGCTCTTGGCTGACTTGCAGTGCGATGGCATGTGCTTTGGCTGAATGATTGACAGTGTAATCCTAATCGTGCCTGTTCAGAAATGAGCCCCATGGAGTTCAGTGGTACTCGCTCTCAAATAAGTATTCATATAACAGGGATAGCATTGTAGTCCCTGCCAAATGTTTTAAACATCCACCTCCCAAACATCCCAGGTTTCATGAGGCCAGAGATTATGGGAATTGTACTTCATATACATACACACGCCTTTACTGTGGCCTTTGACACCTGAGATGTGTAGTTTTGTGACCCACCCTCTTCCTGTGACTGTAATTTGTTGTAGAGTTGGAAGGGACCCTGAGGGTCAAGTCCTCCTTTGTGCTAAGTGGACACACTCATGAGATGGAGTGGTTTTATTTTTTATTTTTAATGAACTCAGTAAGATCACAGTGTTCATAAATGCCAAGAGGGCCTTTTAATTATGTCATGTTCTCACTCCTCCTTTGTCATAATGGCTTTTTGTGCTGCTTCAGGGATTCTGAGAATTTTTTTGATATGCTACAGCTTGTGCTTTTGTGGTGTAGCCAGTGTGGTGTAGTGGTTAAGAGCAGTAGTCTCGTAATCTGGGGAACCGGGTTCGCGTCTCTGCTCCTCCACATGCAGCTGCTGGGTGACCTTGGGCCAGTCACACTTCTCTGAAGTCTCTCAGCCCCACTCACCTCACAGAGTGTTTGTTGTGGGGGAGGAAGGGAAAGGAGAATGTTAGCCGCTTTGAGACTCCTTCGGGTAGTGATAAAGTGGGATATCAAATCCAAACTCCTCCTCCTCTTCTTCTCCATCTCTGTGCTCTTCTAATGACTGAATTTCGGTTTGCAGAACTGGCCCTTCAGACTTTTGACTCCCCGTTAATCATCAGAGAAGACACTCCTCTTATTAGCCTAACGGTGGACAATGTTCACCTGGAACATGGCGTCGTGTATGAATACGTCAGCACTGCTGGGATCAGGAGCTTTGTCCTGGAGAAGATCATTGAGCCCAAGGGTTCCTTCAGCCTCACAGCAAAGGTTTATACCATTCGGTGTTATTCTTTAATGCATCAACCAGGCATCCTCTTTTCCCTGTCCCTGAAGCTCAGTAGAGTTACAAATGTATATAGAAATGTGTTAAAATATATTGAAGTCTATTAAAACCCAGTTGCAATGAAAAAGGACCCTTTGTTGATGGGCGACAATCTAATGGGAGATGGTGTACAATGAGTTAAAGTAAATCTTTAAACTTACCTTTCCTTAGAAACCAGAAACATTTCTTCTAGGTGTAATTGCGAATGAATTGCCCAAGAAAGCCCACAACCAGCAGTAAGGATAGTATATGCAAGAAATTGGAAATTAAGAGAAATTTAGGGAAAGAACAACGGATATGCAAACTAATTGAATATGCCTAGCTTGCCAGTATGACATCTGAAATGAGAAACCAAGATGACAAATTGACAATGAGTGAGTGGGAGTACCTAGGGGGATATTTATTGGACCTTAAATATGACTTCCAGGTTAGGGGGTGCTTTGTGACCAACAGCTGACATTATAAGAGATAAGAGAGTGTGGAAAACTGGGTGAAGAACTAGTGTATATGCAGCCAAATAATATGTATAAAGAACTGTCATGAAACGCTGGGTGGGAAGTCAAATAGATTTATTGTATATAGTATGGAAAAGAAGATGTAACAATAAAACTAAAGAAACTCAGAAAATAGTCAGATGGCTGCAGAGATGTTGAGACTAACTTACTGCAGATTGCAGCTGGCAAAGGTTTTTTTTTCACAGTGGGGAGGGAGGGGGGACACACCAGAGAAAAACCTGTCATCCAACACCTCATTACTACATTATGATTAGTCAACCCCCACCTCTTCCAAAACATTCTTAGAAATCTGTCTACTTTCCACAGAAACAGCAGGATTTCCCTCTCACTTTTTGTGGAATGAGGGTTCCACAAAAACAAAGAACAAAATTTGAGTCACCACTTGCGTTACAATTTACCTTTCTAAAGTGTTCCCTTGAAATACGCCAGGAAGCGTGTCTACCTGCCCAGTTGTCATTTTTGCCTTTGGAATTGTGCGATCCTGGCTGATGTAGTTCCAATGTTTCATCTGCTTAGAGGTTTGTGGCCTGGTGTTCCAACCAAACAAGGTAATTGATTTCTAATGCTTTAGATTTTGGAGGCCTTTGCTACAGATGACAGCTTCTTTGTGAGGAACTGCAGAAGGCTTATGTCCCTCAGCAATGCTGTGGTCACCATGCCGCAATTTGAGTGCCGGCAGATTTGCGACACAAAGTTGGAGAGCATCAGCAGAAGGGTTGCCAGCTATCAAGAGGTGAGATCATTGTGCATAACGACATCATGACACTGCAGCATAAATGGCCTCGGTCCATTTATGAAGGAGCGTCTCCACCCCCATCGTTCTGCCCGGAAACTGAGGTCCAGTGCTGAGGGCCTTCTGGCGGTTCCCTCGCTGCGAGAAGCCAAGTTACAGGGAACCGGGCGGAGGGCCTTCTCAGTAGTGGCACCAGCCCTGTGGAACGCCTTCGCACCAAATGTCAAAGAGAAAAACAACTCCCAGACTTTTAGAAGACATCTGAAGGCAGCCCTGTTTAGGGAAGCTTTTAGTGTTAAGTAGACTATTGTATTTTAATATTTTGTTGGAAGCCGCCCAGAGTGGTTGGGGAAACCCAGCCAGATGGGCAGGGTATAAATAATAAATTATTTATTATTATTATTATTATTATTATTATTATTATTATTATTATTATGCCTTTAGATTTCAAATCCCCTTTTAAGGAGGTTGGCTGGGTGTAGGTGCGCATTTCGTCATGTGTTTTAAACTTTTAGATGGCTTTCTGGTTTTATTGAGATTGCAGACTAATGTCACTGTCTGATTGTGAAACACTTGCACCTTATCCAGTTAAGGGCCTTCTTCACACAGAAGCAGGCTTTCCAATCTGACAGCTCGGACTGGATGCACACAGCTCATTTTACAAAGCCAAGATATGATGCCTGCAGATCAGACAGGAAGCAGGAGTAAGGGGATCCTATCTACCCTCCTCATCAAATAGCTGATTAGTATGATTCTAGTTTAAAAAATAAATAAATGAGTAGCACATATCCAGAACCCACAGCTTCACGCACAGTCTTTTGGATCAGAGTCCCAGCTTACATTATGGGATTTAAGCATTCACTTGCTATCATGGATAGCATTTCTACATCATTTCTGGTCTCTCCTGGATTCTGTGAACATCTTGAAGCATACAATACATAGATTTATGTAGTTATTAAGGAAATACATTTTCTGTGAATTATTGGAAACAGGGCCACCGAGATAATTTTTTTTCTTTTGTGGGTGGAGGTGCTGATGGAAATAAGAAAAAAAAAAAAAAGGAGCAGCTGTAGTAGGTAGTTCGATTTATTTATAAGTGCATAAACCCAGGGGCAAGTAGTTTGTGGATTAGTGTGCTAGTACAATTGAAACATTTAACTTCCTTTCCCTAGTTCGCAGATGAATTGAAAACCAAGGTGAGCCCATCCTTCAAAAGAGCCACAACGGAACTTCACCCTCTGAGCAGCATGGATTTCTGCCCCACCAACTGCCACATTAACCTCATGGAAGTGTCGTATCCCAAAAACACTACCTCGGTGGCTAGGTCGTTCAGCATTCGCATCGGACGGAAGCCTTCTATTATCGGCCTAGATCCAGAACAAGGTGCTCACTATCTCTTAAGAGCTTTGCATACCCATTGGAGCAACACCCAGCTGTTGTTCAAGACCAAATTCAAGAAGAATGCTTCTACTAAGATGCCTGGTCCCCTTTGAAGGTTTTATGAGAGCATCTGACTCTGTCATAGGACACAGCGTAATAGTGGGAATAGGGTGGGTGGGGATGAGCATAACTATCAAGCTGCACATGACAGCCAAGCAGCCTTAAGCAAATTCCCCCCTTTTTCTGTATAGAAGGGGTGGTTTATTGACTGGGAAAGAAACCTGAAAGACTTAACAAGAGATCCATCACCATGCAAATATGTTATGGCTGCAAGGCTTGGCAGTAAGTAGGCAATTGAACAAGAATGGTCTTCCACTGGTGTCTGTGCTAAAACAATACGTTGTTTTGAGGCAATTTATGATAATACAAGGAGCAACTGAGATACTGGCAACAGGGAAAGGAAGGCCAAAGGTCTAGGACTAGCTCATGGTTGCTGTTCTTGCCCCAGTATTTACAGAATTTGACAGGCTTGAGTACAGCTATTGGCCTGCTGATAATTCCAGATAAGTAAATAAATTTCATAAGCATAGTTCTACCCTTTAGGTAAATTTTAAAGGATTGCTCTACGATGACTACAAAGGGTCTTCTGGGGCAGGGAAATTCTTCGTAATTCCTTATTTCTTCCCATCTGTCACTTATATCTTCCCCCTTTTGGAAAACAGTTCAATAAATAACATATAAAAGAATTTGAGGTTGCTCCTTAAAAGAAGCTTTAAAGACAAGTGCTTTCGTAACCAGCATTTTTAAATGTTTAACAGGAAGCTTAAATCCAGTCTCATATACTCAGCACTGCATAGCCAGCATGGCTGCACCATCATGGAGATGTTTGGCGCCAGAAAATGGGGACCTCAACCCACATGGACAATATGATGGTTGCTTTGGCCAAGAGAATGGAGGAACTACTCAGGAGGAGAGAGGTCTCACCTTTCTGTTGAAGCAAGAAGATCGGGAGATACAGGACTCCTACTTGCAGCTCTTCAACAAACTAGAAGTAGCAGTTAAAGAAATGAAACAATATGTCTTTCAGATAAATAAGTGAGTTGGTTAACATCTTGCCTTTAGAAATCTTTGTGCTCAATCGGGGGGGGGGGGAGGAGAGAATCAAAGTTATGATTGAATTATAACTCTCAATGCCCTACTTGACTTAGCTTTAGCATGCCTTAGAGCAGGGGTGATGCAGAGCCTCCGATTAAGGTTTTAAAAGCATGGGGAGGTTCACAGAGCGTCAGCCTACAGGTGTCCCCATGTATGTATAGCAGAGATTACAGTTCTGGCTCCTGGAGCCCTTGGCTGCTTTTTCTTCTTACCATGATACATTCTACATCTGCAGGCTTTTGTCCACCATTACTGAACCCACGGCAGCAGGATTATGTGAGCCTCCCTCCATGGAGGAGATGCCCGCCACATCCTTGGTCTCGGAAGAGAGCGATATTGACAAAGTCGAGCATGGGATGAAGAAGGTTTGTTTCAAAGTGTCTGAGGAGGACCAGGAAGATTCGGGACACGATACAATGAGTTACAGGGACTCATACAGGTGGGTTCAGTGAGGCGCACTGCTCGGAAGCCATTTCACTTGGATACTGAGAAGATTATACATCCATGTATCATCAAATGAATCACATACTGCTGTTAAAACTTGTGGTATCAAGAATGCTCATGTTCTTCTGCTTGATGGCTTAATCTAGTAGCAGACTTGGGTTGTGGAGTTAAAAAAGAACCACCCAAAAATAAGTTTTTTGCATCCTTGGAGAACCCCCAGAAGTATATTTGTAAAATAAAAGAAAAATTATAGAGAGCGAGAGAGCAGAGACAGAGAATAAAGCCCCTTGGCACCAAGATCCTAAGAGCATACAGGGTGATGATGGTAGTTGAGAGAAAGAGAAATGTCTAAACTGTCTGAGCCCCGGACAAGTTATGAAAAGGGTCGTAGAAAGAGGGGTGATTAGGGTTTCAGATGTGTGACCCAGGGACTCCTGACAGCTTGTTATAACTATCCTTGAGAAGAGAGATTGTGAGTTGGGTGGAAGGAATGTGGGCCATGAGATATAAACACTCCCCATAACCACCCACTCTATACATGAGGTTTCAGAAGGACAGCAGAGCAAAAGGATTCATTTCCCTTTTTTCATCCTCCAGAATGGCACCCGCCCCGCATAGCTATGAAATGCTCAAATTTGGGGCCAGCAGACTGTATGGCACAGCGGGGGAAATCCCTGGGGAGCAGGGGGAAAGTCACCCTTTTTTCTCTTTCCGACGCCTGAAATTTCCCTTTCCAAAGAGATCTGAGCAGCAGTTCTATCTGACTATGCTACAGAATTTTATTGCAGGTTCTAGTTGTTAATGAATGCATTTGAGAACATGCACTAAGCTAGAAGCAGAGGCGGTTTTATGGTAGTCCCATTGGTTCACCCACACTGGGCGCTGGTACTGCAGGGGGCACCGCAACAATGATGTAGAATGGAGCATGAAAGGTGGGGTGGGGGTGGGGGTGCCAAATTTTAGCATCGCACAGGGCACCACTGAAATTTGAGAACCCAAAGTCCACTGCTGCTAGAACTGCTTATCACATGCAAGATGATGCCTTT
This sequence comes from Podarcis cretensis, assembly GCF_951804945.1. Taxonomy (NCBI): domain Eukaryota; kingdom Metazoa; phylum Chordata; class Lepidosauria; order Squamata; family Lacertidae; genus Podarcis; species Podarcis cretensis. The sequence continues at coordinate 21,457,397 of NC_137175.1, forward strand.
TTGTCATCACAAGAGAAATGTTTGTCGCGCCACAATCTGTGAATCCATTCCAGCAAATGTTAATGATGCCTAAATTAGGAGATTAGTCACTGGTAAGTAAAGGTAAAGGGACCCCTGACCATTAGGTCCAGTCGTGACCGACTCTGGGGTTGCGGAGCTCATCTCGCTTTATTGGCCAAGGGAGCCGGCATACAGCTTCCGGGTCATGTGACCAGCATGACTAAGCCGCTTCTGGTGAAACGCCGTTTACCTTCCCGCCAGAGTGGTACCTATTTATCTACTTGGTAACCTTTATTAAATTGTGTCCTTTGTTTCTTTAAATTGTGTCCTTTGTCTTATAGATATAGACACCTACCAACCTTACATTCTTATTCAAAGGGTTCTTGCACTTTGATAACAGAGCAGAATCATAACCCATATATTGCCCTTCTGGTTGTTTGTACATTACCACATTTTATTCTGGTATGACTTACCATATGGGAGGCCACTTGTAAGATTTTTGGACAAAAGTTTAATGTTTTGTGCAGTGATGCAGGATGAAGGAAAAAGCAATGGGGAATTGAAGTGACCCCAAATAGTCGCATTTTGACTAATGCTGTCCTCAGTGACACAGAATGTTCACAGCAACAGCTACCTACTAGCTAGCAATACCTTCTCACCATTTAGTACATCTGCATTGCAGGGTAGGAGGAATTTGTCCCTCTTCATAGGAAGGACATTCCATCACCCCAGACAAATTCAGTTGCTTTTCTCCGTGGTCTTTCTAATCTCATTCTGCCTTAACAAGCTAAAATCCAAATGTTTTTAAATCTTGCCAATCCCTTCTCTCTTTAAAAAGCACTCTGTGCTTAAAATCTGCTAACAAATGGATCATTGCTCCTTATATACTTAGGACTGTTCCCAAATGTACAGTAGAGCACATATGACATGGGCCAGGCCCTAATCATTACTTGCACGGTACGAATTTAAGTGCATCCAGTCCAGAGTTCACAACAATTTGACATGGTGCACATGTCAGTCACAGGATCAACTTACAGCAGGGCCTCAGTGATCAGGCAGGTCAGGTGAGGTCAGAGGGAAGAATTTTCCTCTTTATCCAGTGAAGCATCACAGCTGGGAAGAAGGAATCTTTTGTGGGTTTTTCAGGAGTAGACGCCTGTTAGCTTCAGACTGGTTCTGCAGCTGTTGTTTGCAGAACTGTTAACTTGTTGTCTTATGTGTACAAACACACAATCCACAGAAAACACAGACTAATTGGACTTTCTAACGATTACATCTACAGCAGGATTTTTTTGCATTACTCAGATCAGCAGGCACCAGTCTGAGGCACATGGAAGTAGACTGAATTAACCACAGCCCTGCTGTTTGGAAGATCTCACAAGAGATTTCAAGTAATGCGCTTTTTTTTTTTTTTTTGACTTTGTGGTTTTGTGTCCTAAGTGGAACAATTTCTGGATCATACATTAGAAGGAAAGGAGAAAGCAGAAAATGCTGTTTTTGAAGGGGCTGCCAACCAACAAGAGATTTTTTCGCTGCCTAAATCATAGCCCTTCGATGAGGGCATTATGAGGCTCATATACCCTCCACCCAAAAAAGGTGAAAACTGACAAGTGAAGAATAGCTTGGGCCCTGTCCACTTGTTCTAACCTGGGAATCTAAAGATGCAAGGAAGTTGCCCACTCCTCTGTATTGCTGATCGAAGGAGCAAATAAGCTAAATTAGGCTCCAGCAATACAGAGGATACAAAATGGATTTAGGCCAAGATACACAAGGCTTTCCTCCAATAGTACTCCTCTCGCCAGGCACACCAACAACATGAGGTAATTAATGGCGTTGGGGGCGGGGGGAGTTATTTCATAGTAGTAAAAAAACAAACCAGTTTGAACTGGCTCTTCATCTCAATTGATTTCAATCCAATACCAGAGCTAAAATCAAATACTCTTTATTCAGTGCTTTGTGGATCACAACAATAAGGAACTAAGGCACCTGTACTGTAGAACAGAAATTCCACCCAGCCATTCTGCAGACAATGCTATTTTAAAGAGACCTTTTTAGTCTGATATAGGACCATATTTATATATTGTTCAAATTGTTGTCCAACTCTTTGTGGCCCCATGGACCAGAGCACGCCAGGCACTCCTGTCTTTCACTGCCTCCCGCAGTTTGGTCAAACTCATGCTGGTAGCTTCGAGAACATTGTCCAACCACCTCGGCCTCTGTTGTCCCCTTCTCCTTGTGCCCTCAAACTTTCCCAGCATTAGGGTATTTTCCAGAGAGTCTTTCTTCTCGTGAGGTGGACAAAGTATCGGAGCCTCAGCGTCAGGATCTGTCCTTCCAGTGAGCACTCAGGGCTGTTCAAATATCTCCTGACTACTCCTGTCACTATGGAAATGAGTCTAGCAAATACTCAACAACTTTACTATTAGACTGCTGTAGAAAGTCAAGACTGTTTGAAAAACAGCTTTGTGCATTTCAGTTCCTCAAACATGGTTCCCTCACTCCCCGTCTCCACCTTCTGCCTTTGTAATATAGCACTATAAAACCACAGAAGTTTTCAGGTAGCTTGGAAGCACTTCTAGTAGCTGCAGTTATAGAGAAGCCTTTCCTATTCAAGTCTGTGAACATTGTGGTCCCAGAAGACTCAGAAGGGGAAAACAGTAAAAGAATAAAATTTCAGGTTCCCCACCCCCTTACCCTGCTTTCTTGTTTTTCAGTTGATTTCGGAAAACAGAGATCCAAAATATTTGTGTCTGAAAATCTTGTCTTAAGGCATAAGTGACCAGCTGCTTCTCATGGCATATATGTCACCTAGTGAAATACCACATCGTTCAAGCTTTAAAATTTAACTGTGTGATATTTAAAATGTTTATGTACCACTTTGTGTAAATAAATCGTGAGCAGTGTATAATATAAAATTTATTTTAAAAAAACCAAAGACGACGAATCAGTATAAAACCCCAAAATAGTGATATTTTGACAGATCACCCTGGTTAGTCCTAGAAGGGAAGCATAAAGCCCAATCGGAAGATCTACATTTGAACTGTATTTCTGGGGAGCCAGTGTGGTGTAGCGGTTAAGAGTGGTAGACTTGTAATCTGGTGAACCGGGTTCGCATCTCCGCTCCTCCACATGCAGCTGCTGGGTGACCTTGGGCCAGTCACACTTCTTTGAAGTCTCTCAGCCCCACTCACCTCACAGAGTGTTTGTTGTGGGGGAGGAAGGGAAAGGAGAAGGTTAGCCGCTTTGAGATTCCTTTGGGTAGTGATAAAGCGGGATCTCAAATCCAAACTCTTCTTCTTTCCTGCTGCAGTGATTCAAGCGCTAGTCGGATGGTAGCTCTTTCTCCGATACTGGACTTTCTAATCCGGGAGGAGTAACAGGGGACCCCTTCCTCTTAAACATGCAATTTAGATGTGTTCATTTCCACATACATGTCATGCCTTAGGATTGTTGTGAGCATAGTGATCCAGGTACATTGAGTATTTCTCCTGTGTTGTTGGCAAAGGAGATGGAATTTTGTGTGAAGCAGAGCTGTCAACATGACAACCAAACAAAGAAAGCTACTGAGCGGTAGCCAAAAACTGTCAAACGTTTGTAGAAAATCCCCAGCGTGTTTTGCAACCTGTGCATTAAAGAAAATAGGCCATGGCAATTCAATTAGAAGTGCTATTTCTAGCACTTCAAGTTTCCTAGTCACAGGAATTAGCATCATTTATTTCCTCTAAGAGCCGAGCATTGAACATGTAAAAAGCACATTTTGCATGGTTTAAATCCTCAGTTTTGGTTCCATAGAAAAGCTGTTGGTGGGTGGTAGGCTAATCTTTCGTTAGCAGTGTATCTTCAGGGTTTTTCTACCTACTCACAGTGGAATTCGTTTTAATGCAATAGAAATAATTTTATTCAGCTTTTCATATGACTCCTATTCCTGTGCTGGGTTTTGTTTAATGGGTTCTATAATTGAGCCTAATCTGTCCTAGATGACACAGTGAGATCAAAGGCAGATTCCCAGTGGGCCTGTCACTTGTTTCAGAATTTAAATGAAAGATGAGAGAGATTGTTCTGTCTTACCTCTTTTAGACTCAGACGATTAAGCATACGTAACCTATATAATAGCAATTCAAGAAGGAATCAAATGTGTTTTGATTGGTTTTAGTCAGAAAATGGATATCCCGGAGCTTACAAGAATGAGTAAAGCACAGCTAAGAAGATACTTATCTGGCATTAGTCATGGTTTGTTGCACGAGATCTGATTCGGACAATCAGTTTACCTTTCATAGCCTTTTGTTTCTTCCTAACATTCCTAAACATAGTGTAGTATATCCCTTTCAGAAATTAAGAGAAATAGATACCTTTGAGAAGAACTTATATATTGATAGCAGAAATCAAGTGGAGCATTCTCCTTCACCCTTGTCATTTTGATTGAGATGAAACAGCTCTTGCATATCCTGTGCTTACTGCATTTATTGTTTGTGTTGTTGTTACGCTGTTAAGATGCAGCAACTTGCAGATCTACACAGACAAAAATATCATGTCGTATTATTCTCCTGCTCATCATTATTTAATCCCCACAACAACCCTAAGAGGAACCCTAGGAAAGGCTGAGATGCAGTGACTGGCCCAAGGTGAACCCACTGAGCTTCATGGCCAGGTGGGGATTTGAAACCTGGTTTCCCAGGTCCTAGTCCAACACTCTGGGTATGTCTCTGTATCCAAGGAGCTAACAAGTTCTCATAAGGGTCCATTCCATAGAGAAGGCCCCTGTGGTGGCCCAGCGTATGGAGTTTCAAACTTGAATCCCAGATATGTGAATTCAGGTATCACCAGACTCATGGGCTTGTGGTTCCTTGGACCTTCATTTCCCATTTTCAACATGGGAGCAGAAGAGAGCTAGTGTGGTGTAGTGATTAAGAGCGGTAGACTCGTAATCTGGTGAACTGGGTTCGATTCCCCGCTCTTCCACATGCAGCTGCTGGGTCACCTTGGGCTAGTCACACATCTTTGAAGTCTCTCAGCCCCACTCACCTCACAGAGTGTTTGTTTTGGGGGAGGAATTAAAAAAAAAAACCCAACAACATGGGAGCAACATGGGAACTACCCCTTGTGGGGTAGTTTTGAGCGTATTTAAAAGATTGCAATGTTCATTTAAATAGTGTTGCATAAATTATATCCCATTCAGAGAAGGTGCCTCCAGACACATCTGATTGGTTAACATTCTGGCACATCAGGACCAGAGGCCAAATGTGGTCCTCCAGACCTCCCTGTCGGGTCCTTGGGATTTTCCCCAGGCCACACTCCTCAGTGGCTCTGTGTCTTGGCTTCCAGAAGTGTTTTTGCCTGGCCAGAATGTGACCTTGAACTCTCATAATGCCTCTTGCTCGCCTTGATGGACAATATAAAGGGGTGTGTTTTGAAATGAACTTATTGCACAGATGTCATATTTAAATTGACTCATGCATACTCTTGCTTCTTTTCACCATTGGCATGTGACCCATTTTGACTCCTATGTAAAAGAGTAAGAATGGCTAATGAAAGTTAGAAGACAGGATAGTTACGTTAGGTCGGGAAATTAGAACTCTTTACAAATTCTGCTATTGGTTCTGCAGGTTATGCTCTCTAATAAAAATGTATGTTTATGTTTAAATCTGTTCTGGTCTGGATGGATTCTATGGCAAGTATATCTCACCCAACATGCTTTGTGTGGATGTACTTGAGTATGATGATAAAACCAGAGTCCTACTCCTGGCAGTGGCAGTGGCAGGTAGTTTTAAGGGAAGTCTGGACTCAGCAGAATAGCTGAGTGACTGTCCTGGTGACCATCCAGGGATACACCTGGAAATGTCACAAAACAGGTACTGAAAACAGTGTTCCATCATTGTGCATTCTAATAAAAAACAGTGTGGTTTTAAGTTAAATCTGAACTTTAGAGTCAAGCAACAGAACATTGAAGCTCAATGACAAAGTCCCTGCGCTCAAAGAATCAACTAAATTTGGGTTAGAATTTGAACTTCTAACCCTTGTCTTTAGTCACTGACCTGAGCTCTGGTAGCAAAGAGTAATGCTACAGTTCTGCAATCTGTCTTCATCAGTGAAAGATGAAGTATTCTAGGACTATTCTAAAGGATAGTATCCTCTTACTGTGTTGAGTTAGGAGGGCCATTGTCCATTGTACACTACATTAAACCCTTGGAGACAGGCAGGAGAGAAATGAAAGAATGCCCTTCGATACACCCCCCAAAAGGTGCTAACTATGCATAGCTGAAATTCTGCATATGAAGAGTTTCTTAGTTTTTACACATTTTTCTTCCAGTGAGTGCAACAGTAACCGGGACTCCGTGCTTTCCTACACCAGCGTACGGAGTAACAGCTCTTATTTGGGCAGTGATGAGATGGGATCAGGTGAGTGAATGCTGTGAATGCATTAATATTAATAAAGAAGGGTTCAACAGTGTATGGACCATAAGCCAATGCTTCAGTAGATGCCAGTCTATTATTCAGCTGCTCACTTGTGTTTTCTTAGTGTTCCCATAGCAACCACCCTCCTTGCAGATTTAGGGAACTTAAAAAGCCCATGTCATACACTGTGTCCAAGTGGAACGAGAAATGTCAAAAATCAGTTGGGTCATCTTGTTCATCTTGGTTCTTAGAGCACTTTCAGTTCTCCTTCTTTCCTTTTCACCCCTTCAGAAAGTTGTAATTGATACTGCTGTTGTCATTATATACCGTATTTTTCACACCAAAGGAGCACCGGACAATAGGACGCACCTTGTTTTAGAGGGGGGAGAACAAGAAAAAAAATTCTCCCCCTCTCTGCCCAGCGCCCCTTCAGCGAAGCGGCAGGAGGCGCTGCGCAGAGAGGGGGGGAATTTTCCCCCTCTTGTTTTCCCCCTCTAAAACAAGGTGCCATTTAAGGTGCGTTCAGTCGCTTTTGGGCGGCTACCTTGGAAGCCTGGAGAGCGAGAAGGGTCGGTGCGCACTGACCCCTCTCACTCTCCAGGCTTCAGGTTCCTTTCGACCTGCTCTTTGGGGCTGGCGGGGGGAAGCCCACCACCAGCCCCAAAGAGCAGGTTGGGGAGCAGCGGAAAGGCGCGCAGCAGAGAGGCTGCTGCCATAGTCTCGTGTCACATCTCCAGCCAGGAGAGGGTCGCGGGGCTATGGCATCTTCGCTCCATAGGACGAAGGGGGAAAAGTGCGTCCTATAGAGCGAAAAATACGGTATATTAAATTTCTAGATAGGCATTTGCTCCTGACATTCTTTCCATTGGAATATATTTGCATGAGAACAAGCCCAAAGTTTTACTGTTCCCATCATTAGGTGATGAACTCCCCAATGACATGAGGATACCTTCAGACAAACAAGACAAACTGCACGGCTGCCTTGAGCATCTATTTAACCAGGTGAGTGACACAAACGCTTATGATGTAGAACAGGGAACTTCACTGCTTTTGCCATACTCTCTTAGAGTGCGTGCTCTTCCAGATGCTTAGGAACCAGTAATGTTGACTAGCAATGGGATGCTCTTTTCTTGACATTCTCTGTGATGGGGTTCAACAAATATTCTGTTGCTCATTCAGGCCATGGCTCATCTACTTGGCTTCATCTGGAGTGCCTCAGAGCATGACAGTTGCCTTTGGTTGTTCGCCCCCAGCACTTGGTGTTCAAAAATATACTCCCTCTGGTCTTGGAGGCTTCATTTAGCTATTGTGATTTGGGGAGGGCATGGGGCACACATGGGGGAAGGAGCTGAGTAAGCAGAAATTATTGCACTGATGGGATGTGTTACCACCCATGGTTTCCCCTAGGAAAAAACAAACAAAAAACACCTCTCTGGAAACTCTTGGAGAATTTTCAAGACTCACTAAATGTGCTTCTTTGCAGGTGGATGCTATCAATGCCCTTCTCAAAGGACCAGTAATAAACAAGGCTTTTGAAGAAACAAAACATTTTCCAATGGACCACAGTTTACAAGGTAAACTTGCCAGAACATCATGTGCCCAGGATAATCTTGCTTTTCTCAGAACTTTACAGCTAGGTCCAGGTGCAACTTGCTAAATCTCCAGTTGTTCCCCTTCCTTCCTTCCTTCCTTCCTTCCTTCCTTCCTTCCTTCCTTCCTTCCTTCCTTCTGATGTGTGAATTCGCTCCGCCTTTCTTGAGCGCAGGGATAGGAAAACCTGGAATGTGATTGACATCACATCATGTTACAGGGGAGATATAGAAGGAAAAGACACTGTGTTACTGCTCTCAGTGGTAGCCGTTAATTCCTCATAAGATCCAGTTTCCAGCCCTATTGTATGTTTGACTGCTTTAATATATCTATATGTTTGCATTGCTTCACTGCAGGTTAGTTTTGCTGTTCTGTACAGGCTCCCAGTTATGTTGTATTTTAATAAAATAACAATAATAATTTTATTATTTGTACTCCACCCATCTGACTGGGTTTCCCCAGCCACTCTGGGCAGCTTTAATTTTTCATCAGAGCCAACTTTTCAAAAGGCTTGGTTGGGAGTATGCATACTCCCAACCAAGCCTTTTGAAAAGTTGGCTCTGATGAAAAATTAAAGTCAGGTGCTGTTTTGAACTACTCTGGCATTGCTCAATTGCCCGGCCTAAAGTCTCTCTTCTTATGCAGAATTTAAGCAGAAAGAAGAAACCACAATTCGGAGCAGGAACAAGATTCAAATCAGCATCCAAGAAGATCCCTGGAACCTTCCGCTTCGCATCAAGAACCTTGTGGAGACCATACAGAAATATGTGGAAGGTCTGTGAAAAGGGTTGCTGGGGGAAAGCTCTTTGGTTTATTTTAGTATTATGAAAAGGGTAGTAGAGTGACCGGAGATTGATCTGGGCTGCTTTTATTGCAAATCTGGTTTCTACCCATTGGACTGGATCAGTTTTGGGTGGGTTCACCCTTTGTACTGACATGAGCTGAAAACATTTCTGATGAGACATAATTAGCCTGTGTTTAGCAGATGGAGATTTCTAACAAATGAGATTTGTTGCCTATAGGCAATCCAAGCAGAGATTTTTTGACATCCCTCAGGAGGTTGTGAACTCTCCTTCCTTGGAGGTTTTTAAGCAGAGGCTGGATGGCCATCTGTCACTGATGCTTTAGCTGAGATTCCTGCGTTGCAGGGGGCTGGACTAGATGACCCTTGGGATCCCTTTCAACTTATACAGTGGTACCTCTGGTTGTGAACATGATTAGTTCCGAAGGCCCGTTCGCAACATGAAAAGAGCGCAACCCGCAGCGGCGCATCTGCACACACGTGGGTTGCGATTCGCCGCTTCTGCGCATGCGTGTGATGTCATTTTGCGTGTCTGTGCATGCACGAGCGGCAAAACCCGGAAGTGACCCTTTCCGGTACTTCCGGGTCACCGCGGGACGCAACCTGAAAGAACATAACATGAAGCGGCCGTAACATGATGTATGACTGTACAATTCTATGATTCTATATCTGAAACTGACACACCTCATAAGTTAGGCTCACAATGATTCCTTTGTTAGATTCCATCTAATTTTTCATTGGAATATGCTACTCAAATTTGACTATGTGAATTTCCCCAGCGAAATCCTCCATCGGAAGAGGAAGTGCAAGGGCAGTTCTGGACAAGCACCCCGGCTGCCAAATAATGTCATAATCCCTTGACTACATTTGTTTTTTGCACATTGTGAAATAAACTTGGGGAGTTCCCAGGTTGAGCCATTTTCCTGACATGGAAATGGCCTGTGCTTTAGTTTGAACAAGGAGAGTAGTTCTGATCTGCTTTCATTAAGAAACACAAAGATTTCTTCAAGCTGAAGAGTTTACTGAGCCTAGAACCCCCTTGAGTCACCCAAATGAATGTGTGACGGCGTGAACTGCTATTGGGGGCTGCGTATGCAGACATGTCTTGCCCCCAGCACCCTGTCTTTAACACTTTATAGGCAAGAACTAGGTAAGAGACATAAATCAGAATACAGAGTAGCTTCAGGTGTGTTTGATTCCAAAATATTAGTGCAATCTGTACTTATGATGGGATGTTTAACCTTTGGACCACAAAATGTTGTCCAGGTCTCATCACACCCAACTTGCATGGCCAATGGTCAGGGGTGTTGGGAGTTGTAGTTCAATGTCTGGAGGACCAAAGATAGGCTCCGCTGACTTAGACCACCACTTCCCCAAGTTTCTTAAGTCTCCTCAAACATTAGAGTAAATACATAAGGGCTTAAACAGGGGAGGGGTCTGGGGTGTCCTGGCCAGAGGCGGAGGCAGCGTGGAGCCTGCACGTGCTCAATCCACTGTGTCTCTTCCAGGAGAGATGTGTGGCTTGGGCACACTGCAGGCCCCCGGTAAGTGCCGCCTGGCCTTTTGTCACCGCCTTCAGTGGTGACACCCGGGGTGGCCTGCACCCACCTCACCCCCTTCCTCCGCCCCTGGTCCTGGCACACTGACTCCACTTCACACATTGAGCTGAACATGCTTAGAAGCTTCCCCACGATCAGGAACTTGTAATGCACAAAGATCTAAAGTGCCGCCAGCATGCATAGGGACATTGAGGGTGGGGCTCATAGGTACAGTTTGCTACAGTATTTTAGATTTAATTAAGCACACTTGGAGCTGCCCACGATGTCTGACTTTTGCCTCCTTCCTAGTTTGTGCACGTGAACAATTGTTTTCTTGGGGCCAGGATTTGTCAGGGCTCTGACCTGGAACTTGTTTTTGGTGCAGTTGCTGAATGCTGGAAACTTACGAAGTGATTTCAGAGTATGTGCAGAGCAACTTCTCCTTCCCATTAAGTAACCATATCTAGCCCATGCATAGCTGAGAAAAAGTGCAAGGCCTTCTAGAACAGTGGTGCCCAAACTTTCATCCTCATGGCCCACTTGAAAATTGCTGGGAGTTTCGATGGACCACATAAAAGTTTTTTCTTGCCTGCTGTAGCGATTGCAATGTGCTGTGCTAAATTGCTGCATGATTTTTAATTGCATTTTCATTGCTTCTTTAATTTAGTACGTTGTATTTTATCGTATTACAATTGGAATATATGGAATTCAATAGAATTCAGTTTATAAGTGCTCTTCACTGACGAGCTGCAGACCAACTAAATGAAGCCTCAGTTTGGGAACTCCTGTTCTAGGCTAAGGGGTGCCATTCCCAAGTCTGCTTGTATTTCAACATCTCTTACAGCCAGTGTGGTGCAGTAGTTAAGAGCGATAGACTTGTAATCTGGGGAACCGGGTTCGCGTCTCCGCTCCTCCACATGCAGCTGCTGGGTGACCTTGGGCTAGTCACACTTCTCTGAAGTCTCTCAGCCCCACTCACCTCACAGAGTGTTTGTTGTGGGGGAGGAAGGGAAACGTGGATGTTAGCCGCTTTGAGACTCCTTCGGGTAGTGATAAAGCGGGATATCAAATCCAAACTCTTCTTACTGGGACTTAGCACTTAGCTAAGTGGAATGTGATTATGCTCACTTGTTTTAAAAAAATGTTTTATCTTTGTCTTTCCTTTCTAGATGGCAAGAACCAGCTGCTTTTGGCATTGCTGAAATGTACAGGTAAAGCAGCTCCTTGATTTGCTGCTGTTTGCAAATGACCCCTTAGGTGCTATAGGGACAGGTGTGCAGAGAAAAAGTCATTAAACGTTAAACACTGTAAATTTGATAGTGCTGTGGTGTTGGCAGAACAACAGTTATTATCCTTGCATATCACGTCAGTGATAACTGGACACCCTTTTATAGGCCAACAGTCCTTCCGTTCCCATGTGCTCTGTGTTGTGGGAAACTGAGCATTCCTTTGGGGGAAAACATGGATGTAGATTGGAAGCTTTCGTTGCTTGGGTTACTATGGTGCACCTTACACAGTGCACATGAAGGGAATAGGAAATATGGGACTGTTGCTGGGCATTGGGCTCATGCCATGAAGCAAATGATAACTCCTGATTCCTGTGTGTTCTCCTCTCTCTCCCAGACACTGAGCTGCAGCTGAGACGAGATGCGATTTTCTGCCAGGCTCTGGTGGCTGCCATTTGCACGTTCTCCGAGCAGTTACTGGGAGCTCTCAACTACAGATACAATAACAACGGGGAGTATGAAGAGAGCAGCAGGGAAGCCAGCAAGAAGTGGTTGGAGCAGATAGCGGCCACGGGGGTGTTGCTTAACTACCAGTCTTTGCTCTCCCCCTCTGTGGTAAGGGAGGAGTACAGCTTGCTAGCTAAATAAATAAGGAACTTTACGGTCTTCTTCTTACCCATCTCCTGACCAAGTTGTTTTGCCTGCCCTGGATACATTTTAAGGCTGTGAGAAATTTGAACTGCCTTTATTTGCTGTATATTATTGTTTCCTTTAAACATAAATGGGCCCTGGGAATGTTCTCTTATGCTACTGTGAAGGAGGCCCGGGCCAACTTTCGGTTCAAAATCTGTGTCAACTCGCTTTAGTGCTCATAAGATGTGAGAAATATAATGGGCATGTACACGTCCTGTGAATTTGTTTTGACGGGTTGCATGTTGCTTAGTCACGTGGTTCTTCAGAACCCACGTGCATTCCAATCTGAGGTGAGTGGTATTGCGACCGTTTTATTTGTCCAGGGTTTGTCTGAGAGATGACCAGCTGCAAAGCAGAACAGAGTTAACTTTTCATAGTTAAGAGGGAATTTTAGTAAATGCAGATCAGTGGAAGAGTGTGTCCTTTGCATGCAGAATGTCCCAGATTCAATACCTGACATTTTGAGGCAAGTCTGGAAGACCTCTGTTTGAAATCCATGAGAGCCACCAGTCACATGGACCAATGGTCTGATTAAGAATATGTCAGTTCTTACATTCCAAACCTTTTTAAAACAAAAACAACCCCCCCTGCATTACATACTTCCATAATTCCCTATTCCATGAAACTATTAAAAGTACAGGAGGCCTGTCTCGTCTGGCTTTGGGACAAAAGTAAGATAGATGTACATGTGTGGTTAGACTAAAAGTGGACCCCATGTTGCAGGTAGTACTAAAAGGTGGGCCCTGCGTCTGAAAAGGTTGAATACTGGTGCTGCGTAGAGAGCACTGCAGGAAAGGCAATCATGGGTGGCAAATTGTGTGGTGTCTTCTGTCCTCTGCTGGCGAGAAGCTGTATCTTGCGTTGCATCAAATGTGTGTGCAAAAAAAAAAAGTGTGTACACATCAAAAGCAGGAAGAAGGAAGAGGGAAGCATGGTTAGGCTATATAGATGGGATATATGGAAATGGAATACCTTGAAAAATGATGCTAAAATTATGGCTGGAAGGATATTCATCATGTTTTTTGCACAGAGATTGGTACTTCCTTTTTTGCTGAAATATTTTTCATTTTAAAAGAACTGAGGTAGGGAAATTAAATATGCAGTGTAAAAGATGGGATGAGATGCAGCCTTAACCAAAATCATGTGGCAGAAAACACCCTTTAGCTGATACTTGTGTTGCTTAAGTTTTTTTGGGGGGGATCTATCTTTCTTCTCACAATTCCTTCAGAAAAGAGACGTGTGTGTTCTTATTTGCAGCCCGTCTAACTTTCCCTATTTATTTATTTTCTCAATCAGAAAGAGGAACGAACCATGCTGGAAGATATTCAAGCCACTTTGTCAGAGCTGGACAAAGTTGCTTTTTATTTCAGGCAACTGGATGAGTGTTTCGTTGCAAGTGAGTTCATGCCTTTTCTTTGTGCCTTATTTTCCTGTATTTTTTCCTGCAGTGCACTGACATATCCCCTGTGTGTCCCATTGACTTAGTCCACAAAGACTGTGGACTTGCACTAAAAACTGCAAAAGTTGCAATTTTGGCTGAAACCCAGCAAGAGCGTTGCTAATCTTTTAAATGTAATTTATTTTTATTTATTTATTAAATACAAAAAAGAAAAGAATATCAAATAAGAAAAGAAAGAAAGAAACAGATTTCATATATATACACATGAACACAATTATTTATACATCTGTAAAGCAATATTCAAAAAAAAGAAGGAAAAAAGAATAAAAGAAGAAAGAAAAGTTAAAAATAGAAATTTAGAGAATAGAAAAGTGTTCACCATAAACAACAATTTCAGATCTATACTTGCATACAATTTTATATTTCCATCTTGCAAAATATCAGTCTTAATTAAAATGTTTTAAAAGACTTCCACCGTTTACGCCGCAGGTCTTTTATACACCAGTCACCATAAAACTCTGTTCTTCATATCCTTTCTGTAAGTTTTCCTTAATTTCTCACTTTACGTTCTTTATATTCTTCACAAGATTAGTCCAAACACAACCAAATTTTGGTAGTTGAGCCCTGGTTTTGTAAGTATTCATTTAGACAACCCCACTGTTTCTTGACCATGTTCTTGGGTTTTCTCTTTATTAAATCTGGCAGTTTAGCTAACTCCAGATAATCTTTTAAATGTAATTTAATTCAACTCTTTGCTTTGTTTTGTTGCTGGTTGTTTTATAATGTTGGTACTATGGTAATGAAGTAGGGCATGTTTTTCTCACCAGTAACATCCCTCTCATATGAGCTGGATTAGGAGGCAAGAATTATAAGAAAGAGGATGGAACTTTCAGGAGAGCTTAAGCTACAGTACCTCTTATTGCACAGTCTCCAACACCTGTATTTTTGTTCCCCCAGATACCCATGTCTTCTACCATGTTGAAGGCAACAGGCAGGTTTTGAAGGTTTTCTTTTACTTAGACAGCTACTACTTCTCCAAACTGCCTTCCCGGTTTCAGAACGGAGGGAGCCTGAAGCTGCATGCTGTGCTCTTCACAAAAGGTACAGGCGAAATTCTGTTTGTTCAGTTTTTTTCCTTTAAGCCACTGACTATAATGTAATTGGGGTGGATGATGCTCGTAATCGAGCCTTATGTGATAAAGATGAATGTTGCCCTCAGCTCTTGGCTCTTTGGCAGCTTATTAAATCTGCAAGGCAAAGTCTGAGACAGTGTAAATTAAATTTAAGGAAGCTTAAACCTAATCTGAAGCAGGTAAAATATGCCAGTTAGAAAACCGTTTCACAATGCTGACAGGATGAGGGTAAGCATAAGGTCAGGCACATTGAGCTTATTTTGTAATCTGCACATATGCATGGGCCTTCCATGTTATTGGACTCTCAGTCTCAGCACGCCATCTGTGAAATGGGTGCAATGGCAACATGCCTCATGGGGCCATGGTGAGGGAGAATAAAGATCAGGATTGTAAACCACTTAGCATTCTAAGAAGTCTAGTGTACTTTCACATTGTGTAATAGTGGTGGTGACAGAAGAAATAAAAGAAACGGGTGAGCTTTATAATGAATACATGATGTTTTTCATGAAAATCATTACAGCCCTTGAAAATCTGGAAGGCCAGTCCCAGCCATATGGTTCCTCTCTAGAAGAGCTCCAGCAGCAAATTAATTCCACCTCTCTTGAGAAGGTGCAGCAGTATTATCGCAAACTCAGGTATTGTGGCATAAAAAGAATGCTGTTTGTACTCAACATTATTATTGCTATTAAGATTTTATCAGTCTGGGTGGTTCTTTACATGGTAGCATACATGAAGGCCGGTCCCTGCCCCAGGGTGCTTTGCCATCTGAGCCTGTTCATTTGAGAGAAAATCCATACATTTGAATTGAGATTTTCTTAATTCAAGTTTTGTTTGGGTGTTAAATAAAAGAAAGAGAACCTTTTAAATGTACATAGTACAAAAAGAAAGAGAGAAAGGAATTGGAGACAGGACACAAATGTTCTAGTAACTTCTTTCTGGTTTCATATGCTGGTTTGTAAACAGCACTTTAAACCATCATTTCTGAATTTGGATGGCATGCCATAGTGTGGATTAACAAGGCCAGGATATAAGCATGAAAGCCAGATGCCGGAAGGGAGAATGAAAAGTGAGGGCAAAGCTCATTCTCAGGCCAATAAAACATGATTTATTGGTCCCAAGATTGTAATGTGCCAATGGGGTCATAGTTGTTTACCTGACATTTTGTGTGGGGAAACCCTACACTATGAACCCTTTAAAATAGCAGGAGAAGCCAGTAACAGCTTCTGACTATGAGCTGGACCATGTTTGATAGAAGTAAAGAGTCTTATAATTCTGGCACCATTCCTTGGGCCACAGAAACATATTTGATAGGCCACATCTAGCCTTCCGTTGACTTGTTCCTCAGCCGTGCCCGTTAGGAAGAAACATCTAGGATTGCTTGAAACTTGAAGACCACAAGCTAATACAGCTTATTTCTTATTTTCAGGACTTTTTACCTTGAGAGATCCAACCTGCCTACAGATTCCAACACCACAGCTGTGAAGATTGATCAGGTACAGAAACCACAGTTCTGGCATATGTGCAATACAGTGGTACCTCAGGTTACATACGCTTCAGGTTACATAACACTTCAAGTTACAGACTCCGCTAACCCAGAAATAGTTCTTCAGGTTAAGAACTTTGCTTCAGGATGAGAACAGAAATCGTGCTCCGGTGGTGCGGCAGCAGCGGGAGCCCCCATTAGCTAAAGTGCTGCTTCAGGTTAAGAACAGTTTCAGGTTAAGAACGGACCTCCGGAACGAATTAAGTACATAACCCGAGGTACCGCTGTAAGTGCAAACTTCCAAACCGAGCTGAGGTCAGGAGCAACCAGTGCTCATCATTTCTAGGAGAAGCTGGCTGTGCACAGCGCTGGTTGGCCGGCCCATGTGGCAGTCACAAAGCCACTTCTCTCTTGGCTGCCTATCCTTCTGTGTAGAGTTGGGGTGAGCAGGCTGCAGGAGTATGGGATCTGCTAGCTGTTTTACTAGAACCGTGAGATTATGCTTGGCTGAAGCATGGAGAAGGGTCATAGGAATTCACATTGGAGTCAGAGCCTGGAATATATATGATGGTAGAGGAGCAAGGAGAGGGACGCAGGTGGCGCTGTGGGTTAAAGCCTCAGCGCCTAGGGCTTGCCGATCGAAAGGTCGGCGGTTCGAATCCCTGCGACGGGGTGCGCTCCCGCTGCTCGGTCCCAGTGCCTGCCAACCTAGCAGTTCGAAAGCACCTCCGGGTGCAAGTAGATAAATAGGGACCGCTTACCAGCGGGAAGGTAAACGGCGTTTCCGTGTGCGGCTCTGGCTCTGGCTCTGGCTCTGGCTCTGGCCAGAGCAGCGATGTCACGCTGGCCACGTGACCCGGAAGTGTCTCCGGACAGCGCTGGCCCCTGGCCTCTTAAGTGAGATGGGCGCACAACCCCAGAGTCTGTCAAGACTGGCCCGTACGGGCAGGGGTACCTTTACCTTTACCTTTAGAGGAGCAAGGACAGAGGGAAGCAGACTTCACGCGGCAAAAGCCACGCCTGACGGAGGTCCATCTGCCTTCAGCAGCCCTAAATCTAATATGAACCCCATTAGTTCATATCTGCAGTTTCTCAAACGTCCTCTGGACCTCCTCACACATTTAAGTTTTTCAAGTGTACATTTAAAAAGGTAAAAGATAAATTTGACAAATGAACAGTAGCCACAGATCCCTGTTGAGTGTAGACTCAATTGCCAGTTTAGGTTTGTTGCAGTGCCTGTGTAAAATGCCGCCCCGAGTCCCCATTAACCCATTTATAAGGAGCAAACTATATTTACTTAAGACTGCCATGTTTGGACCTCCCCACGTAACTTTCTTTTTTGTGAAAGAACCTACAAGGCCTCCTGATTTGGACTGGGGGCAGAGGCTTAACCCTTGCTGCAGCCCCAATCTAGATTTCCTCCTGAAGCTACTAATAGCTATGGGAAATAAAGCTTACTGGCTTAACATTTTAAGCTTGTAAATTGTCTCTAATAATGTAAACAAGGGGTGTAATGGTTTTTTTAAAAAATAGTTTTTGATAAAAATAAACAAATAAACAAGGAAAAGTATATATAGCGTCTGATGTTGCGCAAGGAAAGATTTAGACACCATCCCCAACTCACCCCTGATATAGTTGCTTTTACAAAAAAGAAAACTATTCTGGGAGTGCCAGTGTAATGTATAGTTTGGCCTTAAATCCCCTGTGGCAAACAACAATTTCAACTTACCATTTTGGAAGCTGCTTTGATGAATGGTTGTTGGCATAAGCATTTAGACTGGGTCTAACTGAGGGTGGGGGCGGGGGGCTGTAGGTACAGATGCTTCACTGTTGCATTCTTCCTTTTTATTCTTTTGTAGCTTATCCGTCCCATCAATGCAATGGATGAGCTTTGCAGACTAATGAAATCTTTTGTCAGCACAAAAGGCAGCCAGTCGGGATATTCCAGTAGTTACGTGGCAGGGGCTGGACTGCTGCCTATATCCTCTGAGCTCTGTTATCGCCTCGGAGCCTGCCAGATTGTAATGTGCGGCACTGGAATGCAAAGGTGAGAGCTTTTAAATCAAAACAAATGTTGTGTTCCTCTGGAATGAACATTTTTTGAAAGTGACCTACTGGTAGAGATCCCTGGGGTCTGCCATTGCAAGTGGGGATTTACATAACTGAATGCTTCGTCATTCAAAAATAGAAACAATCCCTCTGTATATAAAACTTGGATGTCAGGGAGAATATAGCATCCCGTTTTCTGTGTTGTTTGCTGGTTTGTTGTTTTTGCATGGAGAAATCATGTGAGTCACCATCTACAGACACATGTTTCAGCACTGGACCTAAGTTATTTAGGTTCATTTTCTGCTTCTCAGAGGAGGTGACTCTGGAATAAATTAGTTTATACCTTCACCTTTGGCCTGCTTGAACTTTGAATGCATGGAGTACCTTTAACATACTTACATGATTATTTGTTTCCACTACTTTACCTTTCGCTTGATTTGTCCAGAGTTCCACATTTTTGTTTCCGTTTTGCAAGCAAAGTTAAAACGCTCACCATGAAAACTATCATGAAAACATTATAAAGCAGGATTAAAAACAGTAATGATAAACTGTAAAGATTTGCCATTTAAAACAGAAATAAACCAATGCAGCTTTCAACTGGAACTCAGAGAAAGCAGGACCTTTGAAATGAAAGAACGGTTTTGAAAATTGGTTTTGCTGGTGGGTGGGTGGTGGAACCAACAACCTCAGATGGAACAATCCAAAGGGACAGGGAGGAATGAGGTGCAGCTGCTTGTCCTTTGAAAATAAACTGTACCAGCTACAGGGTTTGCATAGCTTTTCTCCCACACTCGGGAAGAACAGGGAGCTGTTGAAACCTGCAGATCCACAGCCCATCCTGACATGCCTCCTTTTTGTTCTATCTGACATCAGAGTGGAGAGTGGAGATGTCCTGGATGTAGAAGAGGGTTTGTAGGTAGGCGCCTTGCAAGGTCAAATCTCCCTGTTTGAGAGTGGACCTTTCTATCCACCCTCAGATAGGGGGATCCAAAAGTCCTGTGGCCCAGGGACCATAGGATTGCCACTTTATACGAATAGGCATTTGACTCCTGGAAGTGACATTCTTTATGTTCTGTTTTTAGGAGTACGTTGAGCGTGTCCTTGGAACAAGCAGCTATATTGGCTCGAAGTCACGGACTCCTGCCTAAGTGTATCATGCAGGCAACAGACATCATGAGAAAACAAGTAAGCCTTTATGAAGGGTTGAATGCAAAAAAAGAAAACAGGAGCTGCAAATATTTCAAACAGGGCATTTTTGTGTTTATTCAAAGGATGTAGATTGTGCTCGAGTCCTAAACCCTTAGATTTTCACATGCAGAATGTCAGTATGTTCCATTACATTAATGGTATCCAAAAACAGGCATAGTAGAAAAATAAGCCCATTGCAAATATTTATGCTTAAAGGGGCAGTGGTCCATACCACGTTTGTACTCAAAGTCCTGTGCATGGTGTCCATATTCTTGTTTTCATTCTGTTTAATAATACTAATAATACTAATAATAAATAAAAATAAAAATAAATACCCCACCACTCTGGGCGGCTTACAGCATATATATTGTGATAATCTTACAGTGTTGGGCTGGAGCAGTTGCAGAGTGCTTTGGGAATCCTTTCATCTTAAGTAAACACAGATGACTAATGGACTACCTTGGTGCTTTCCAAAGCTGGTAGCTGAAGCTAGAGTGCTTTCAAAGAAAAGTAATATATTTGTCTTTCAGGGTTTTTCTCCAGGGCTGCACTCTCTCGCTCGTACTGCCAACACACCACCTAATGTTTTTTGTTTCTTTAGGGACCAAGAGTTGAAATCTCAGCAAAAAATCTGAAAGTGATGGATCAGATGCCACAGTCTGCACCCCGGTAGGCGACTCTATACAGCAAGGATTTCACCTGAAGAAATGCATCTTCAGATTTTTGTATATACACACATATGATTCTGTGATATTAGGGAAAGGGGAAACGTTCATTCAGTTCCCTTTTTACGGCAGGCGAACCCCAACAAATACTCCCAGACTTGCCTGGGGATCAAAATACAAATCCCAGTTGGATTGCTCTTCCATATTTTGCTGTGTAGTTTCAGTGCAAAAAAAAAGAAGCATTTTTCATTAGGAAGCACACAAAATGTGTGCTTTACAAATGACTGCATTGAAAAATGTGCTTCTTACATAGAGATATGTACAAAATGCATGCAGCTTAAATGAAGGGCTTTGTACTTAAAAAAAAGAAGAAAGAAAACTGCAGAAACCAGGAAGGAAAGGATCTCTGAGTTGAACACAAGTGACATGGATTGTTGCAACTCAGTCCATCCCTAATATTACATAGGCATTTAACACTGCTCCGATCTAGTGTATACTGTGCTTTACAGATTGCAGCAGGGTTTTTATAGCTGTTCTTCAAGTCATCTCACACTCTTCCAAGCCCTTTTGGGTAGTTCCAGGGCTTGTTTTAAGCCAGAACTCAGTTCTGGCACCTCTGTTTCTAGAAAAATAGCAACGGGTAGCTCCATTTGTGTAAAATAAATTTGTAATGGTTATCTTTCGGCTGTCAGGGCATTGTCAGCTGCCTGAGGAATGGTGAGATGCTGCAGTAGCAGAACTGACAACTGATAAGCAGAGATAATTCATAAGCTAATGCTTTGGCTATGGGCTACAGCAAGTGTTTTAAAAAGCAGTCTGATCATTAAAATGATTTATGTCAAAATGCGTTTTAAGAAGTAAGAAGCACGTGGATTTTGGACTTAGAGATGTTTAAGCGCTGAAGGAAGGTTACCCAAAACAATATCAGAGGACTGAAGAATGGTTTATCCAAAGCCACCACTCATGGCTTACAAACCTAGGGGATCTGGAGTGGAGAGGATTGTCTGTCATACTCTTCCTGTCGCCACTCCCACCCTCCTCTTTGTGTTGGCAGTGTCACTGTTGCCCTTAGATGGAAATCACTTGAAATTTATTTTAACTGCTTTTGTTGCACAGTCATACCTTGGATCCTGAACACCTTGGTACTCGGATGTTTTGGCTCCCGAACGCCACAAACCCAGAGGTTTGCAAACATTCTTTGGAAGCCAAACGTCCGACGGAGCTTCTGCGCCTTCCGATTGGTTGCAGGAGCTTCCTGCAACCAATCAGAAGCTGCGCTTAGGTTTCCGAACGTTTTGGAAGTCGAATGGACTTCCGGAACGGATTCCGTTCGACTTCCAAGGTATGACTGTATTCCATTGGCCATTAGCGTCCCTTTTGTAACATCAACTTTTTTTTTATGTCACGCCTTTACAGAATCTACAAGTTGTGTCAACCCCCTGCAGATGGAGATTTATAGAAGTGAAGGAAACTCCCATGTCCTGTAATCACAGAAGCGTTCAGCAGAGAGCGATGCTTCCTGAGCACTGATCCTACCTTTTGCCCATGGTGCTGAGTCCAGAAGAGAGAGGAGGGTTGTGGGTTCTGTGCTTCTAGGCAGTCTGGTGCACTAAAACTGCCTTTCCACGCATCTCCTGCCTTTTTATATAGGGAGGCCTGGTTGCCCTGTTTTGCGGTTGGTTGCTGCAGGAGTTCTGAAACTGAGGAATGACTTCTGCCCAGGACCAGGAAGGATATCACAGGAGGACAAAACGCTGTGATAAGGAATTGATTGCGGTGCTGACTAGACATTGTGGACTTAGCAAATCTAAGTGAAGCACATCATCTACCTGTCATGCTGTTTTGGACTCTCATCCAGTTTCCTGCACAGTGTTGGCTAGTGGCCTTGAACAAGAGCCTCACAAACACTCTTTTAAAAAAGAAAAACACACCAACTTGCACTTTGAAATTGTGAATAGCACACATCTCTGGTTTGTTCAAAGGAGCCATTTTCCACTTCAGCCAGACTCTACTCCGCAGAGTGCACATTCCATAGGACTTTCTACGAGAATTTCCTTTTAACTTTTACTGTAAAGTTCAGGGTTTGCAATTAACACTTTTTACTAATGGTCCATTATGTATTCTGGAAATACAACAATATTTTACAAGGGAGATTTAGCAATGAAGGATTCTTTCTGAAATGGAAAGATATGATGAAAGGGGAAGCAACCACAGCTCTGTTTTCCAGTAATTTGAACAGCTGAGCATTTTTGAAGCAAGGACAAAACTATACTTATTTATGTGGAATGGAGTATCTGTTTTGGAACTTTTTCCTTATACACAAGGTTTAAATTTAAGAAGTATTTGTTTCAAATGGGGCCAATAATGCTGGCAGATACGTAGTAGATCTCAGTTCACTGAAAATATTGTTACGTTATTTAAAACCTTGCAGTATTTAAGTAGTCTTTAATACATTTTTTTAAAGAAAAGAAAAGAAAATAGATTACAGTGGGTTGTAAGTTAAAATGAAATCATGGTTGTATATATAATGTACTTTATTTTTCCCTGTTTTAGAATTGTTTTCTGTTTGATCAGTATTATCATTAGCAGAGTAATTTGCTTCCAAATTACTTGCTACAATGTAATGAAAAATATCAGCAATCTCAGGCCAGAAGTAACATTATTTTGGAGTGAGTGCCTTAAATGAATCATCCATGTTGACCCAGATACAAAAAAAATGAAGGGGCATAAAGACAAAACTAACATTCTTCTATATCATAATAGACTAAAAAGCCATAGTCTCCTCTGAAATGCTTTTCGTTGGGCATGCATGGAAGTTCCTTAGAGTTGCTTCTGTAATCTAGCACACAGAAGAGGGATATTTTGATTTTGGCTTAAATAGGGCATTTAATAAACTCCAATGTTTCCTAACAGTCCAATCCTTCATTTATTGTGTTACATTGAAATCTGTATGTTCCTACTCTGGTTGAGGAAGGCATTTAAAGCAGCAGCAGCCTTGACTTTTAAATGATGGAGAATGGTTACTGGGAAAAATGAACATTCAACAATAAATGAGCCTGAGACCCTGGCTTATTCTGGCAATCTCGTTGATTCCAAATAATACAGTGCATTAAAAATAAAATAAAAAGGACTGGAGTGGCGTCAGCAACCACTAGGTGGCAGCCGTAGGCTTGCCAGTGGAAATTTCTGCACAACTCTTCTAGCAAGGCTGAATTAACAAATATATTTAGCAAACTACCGTTTGAGGCCCAGCTGAAACTAGTAGAATTATATGCTGCATTTCCCCAGCAAATGTACCCATCCTGCTTGTCGCATCTTGGATGCTACAGCTTAAAAATTGTGGTTTAAAATAGCTTCAGCGGCAGGAAAACAAATGTAATAGAGAAGATATCACAAGGAGCGTGTATTTAGGTGCAAAGCGGAGATGGAAGCTGTCTTTGAATGCTGGGATGGGAAAAAGAATGATCTGAATCAGAGATTTGCATCCATCTTCAATATTGCTTTGTTGTTGTTGTTTAGTTATTTAGTCGTGTCCGACTCTTCATGACCCCATGGACCAGAGCACGCCAGGCCCTCCTGTCTTCCACTGCCTCCCGCAGTTTGGTCAAACTCATGTTAGTAGCTTCGAGAACACCGTCCAACCATCTCGTCCTCTGTCGTCCCCTTCTCCTTGTGCCCTCCATCTTTCCCAACACCGGGGTCTTTCCCAGGGAGTCTTCTCTTCTCATGAGGGGCCAAAGTATTGGAGCCTCAGCTTCAGGATCTGTCTTTCCAGTGAGCACCATTAATTGACCTCAGCTCTTTCCATTTCATTTAGACCTCTGTGAAGACTTGAGTCATATATTTAAGTTCAGGATTTTATTTTCAACCCGTGGTGATGGTTTGTCACGTCAAGCATAGTTTGTCATGTTTTTCAGCGACTAGACCC
The DNA here is from genome assembly GCF_951804945.1 of Podarcis cretensis. Taxonomy (NCBI): domain Eukaryota; kingdom Metazoa; phylum Chordata; class Lepidosauria; order Squamata; family Lacertidae; genus Podarcis; species Podarcis cretensis. The sequence goes on from NC_137175.1 coordinate 21,481,484, forward strand.
ATTTCTGTTGCTCTTTGTTACATTTAAAAGCAAATACTCCAAGATGGGCTCCTAGATGCAGCATTGCTCCTAGATGGGCTCCTAGATGGGCAGGTGTGGAGGATTCCCTGGTCCTGAATGGGGTAACTGTGCCCCTGAAGGACCAGGTGCGCAGCCTGGGAGTCATTTTGGACTCACAGCTGTCCATGGAGGCACAGGTTAACTCTGTGTCCAGGGCAGCTGTCTACCAGCTCCACCTGGTACGCAGGCTAAGACCCTACCTTCCCGCGGACTGTCTCGCCAGAGTGGTGCATGCTCTGGTTATCTCACGCTTGGACTACTGCAACGCGCTCTACGTGGGGCTACCTTTGAAGGTGACCCGGAAACTGCAATTAATCCAGAATGCGGCAGCTAGACTGGTGACTGGGAGTGGCCACCGGGACCACATAACACCGGTTCTGAGAGATCTGCACTGGCTCCCAGTACGTTTCCGAGCACGATTCAAAGTGTTGGTGCTGACCTTTAAAGCCCTAAACGGCCTCGGTCCTGTATACCTGAAGGAGCATCTCCACCCCCATCGTTCAGCCCGGACACTGAGATCCAGCGCCGAGGGCCTTCTGGCGGTTCCCTCATTGCGAGAAGTGAGGCTACAGGGAACCAGGCAGAGGGCCTTCTCGGTAGTGGCGCCCGACCTGTGGAACGCCCTCCCATCAGATGTCAAAGAGATAAAGAATTACCTGACATTCAGAAGACATCTTAAGGCAGCCCTGTTCAGGGAAGTTTTTAATATGTAATGCTGTATTGTTTTTAACACTGATTGGGAGCCGCCCAGAGTGGCTGGGGAAACTCAGCCAGATGGGCGGGGTATAAATAATAAATTATTATTATTATTATTATTATTATTATTATTATTATTATTATCTCCCAAGAAAACAAGCTCTGCCTCTCCTTAACCCTATGCAATCATTCTTTGATCCAATGTCAGTTCAAGGCATAGGAGCCAACTCCTAGGGGCTGTGTGGGCTTTGGCCCCCACAATAAAATATTTGTAAGGCTGATGGGCATTCCCATTCAATTGGGGTGTGTGCACTGCATCATGTGATCGATTATGGGGGCAGGGCTTACCTGGGCCCCTGCAATATTTTATTGTCACCACTGGCTCAAGGAGTGTTTTTATTTGTGTGTGTGGGGGGGGGGGAGTCCTCTTGGTCAAAACGTCCGTGGGACCCCACCCTTGACACCAATATTGCTGCCTGTCTATTTGCTAATAAACGCCATATCTTGGAGAGTGAGGACAAGGTATGTAAAGGGCCACACTCATCCTTGTTCCTTTCAATGCTTGTTTACTCAGGGCGCAGGTGACCTGGCAGCAAGAGCGAAGCAGGGAGGAAGCTGCCTTATATTGAATCATGCTTAGCAATATCTGCACTAACTAGCGGTGACTCTCCAGAATATCAGTCAGGGATCTCTTCCAGCCCTACCTGGAAATGACACGGATGAAGCCTGTTATTCCCGTGAGAAGGAGGAGCAGGGAGGGTCAGGATGCTCCAGGGATTGGCACTGAGTCCCTTACTGGTCTTGACAGAGTCCCAACTATGCCAGCTCCTGACACCAACCTTACTTTGGCCCCTCAAGAAGTACAGAAATAATGGAAGACTTCACACACAGCCAATCTCACAATAAGCTACATGGGAAATGGATGAAACCTTTTTCTTTACATCTCAAGCCAGGTGTTCCACTGCTATCAAAAAGCAGTTCCCATATAATAATCCACTTTAGGATTGCTGGCCTTTTCACATTTTCACTCCCTTATTCTTCTATGAGCATGAGGAGAGAACAAAAACTAGTCCTGCCAAAACCTCTGTGTGGAAAAGAATGATATGCTGGAGGCAAAAAAAATAATTCACATTAGGAAAAGAATTGCCAACCCAACAGAAAAGTTATCAGTGATTGAATGCAGATTGGCTGCATTAAAAATCAGCTCTGCTTCAGCAGCTCAATGGGCCTTCAACATCTCACTGTGTGAGATCTGGCATTTGGTTCAGAAGCTGTATTACTGTGATTTAAGCTTTATTTTGAAAAGCCCTTCTCACCAGATCTGCAAGTATCTTTATCACTCACGGCAGGAGAGCGACATTGAAAATCTACAGCTATTTGCCTAGATCAGGGGGCTGTGTGCAATTATATACACACCTTGTACATTATTCTTGCACATTAATGTCATCCCCATTCAGCTCAATGGAGAGACCTGCAGTGGCACATGGCTACTTAAAAGTGAGTCCCATTGAGCTTAGTGGTAAGTAAGTATAGGATTGCAGCTCTGAGCATGAATGTACAGTAAGTTTCAACCCCCAATTTAAGCAAAACTTACCCAACTATTAAAATTTATTAATTTAATAATTAAATGCTAATGGCATCACCGAGCCAAGGCGAATTAAGCATCTGATTTAAAGAAGCAAACACAATTTCCTCTCTCAGAAATGTAGTTCTACACCAAGCATTTGGATATTTTCATCATTGTTGTAATAAGCAGAGCTGAGGAGAACATTTTTTGACCATTAAACAGCAGTCTGCATCCTCTTGCCAGGTTGTTGTTTGTTTGTTGCCTGCCCTTCACCCTCAGGTCTCAGGATGGGTTACAACATCAAAACACAATATTAAAAAAGTTTAAAACTACTTACAATCACAAAAATAAGGTGGGTCCTAAAAAATGTACTCCTCAAGTGTCAAAAGACACTGCAGTTCACTCAGGACAGTTGCTTCCCACCTGTGCAGAGGTATTAGAAATGAATAAATATGTGCAGATCCCTCTAAATGTTTGATTTTCAAAAAAAATAAGTGTGTAAGTCAATGCTTGGATGATTTCTGGACGCCACTTAAAACGAAGCTTGCTTTAGAAGCACTCTGAGGCCTTTGAGCAGAGGGAATCAGAATTATTTCATTAGTTTCAAATTACTTACATGACATCTCCAGTAATTGCTATTTTGATAATTAAAAAAACCCAACAGTTTGATGTGGCTATATATCACTTGCCAGATGTAGATATTAAAACAGTATGTACAGGGTATGTTAATTTACTTCAGCTGCGAGAAGCTCTCCCAGCCTGATTCCTGTTGGGAAACAAACACAGTTTGTGGCAGAGGGTGGCTTCTGTCTGTGTGGGAACCTCTGAGCTGTCACAAGCCATTTGCTTGTGAAGGGTTGGCACCCCCACAACATCTTCCTTCCATCACCAAACCAGATTGTAGCTTGGCCCCAAAACATGGTGTTGCAGAAGCAGAATGAGGGCTGTGGGCAGGGTAACACACTCTGTTTTCCATTAGTTATCCTCACACCCTGTTTTCCATTACTTAACCACAACTTTTTAAAGGGCGTGCGAAGAAAAAGGAAGATGCCCTCGTTGTCATAATGGGGATGTTGTTTTTTTTTTTTTAATAAAATTTTTATTAATTTCCAATTTTTAACAAACACAAAAACAACATAAAAACAAACACAAAAAATCATAATTTCTTTACCTTATTTCCATAAACCTCTTTTCCCGGATTTCCCCATGCCTTCCCCTTTTTGCATCCTTTATTTTAACAATTGTTCAGCAACCCTTCTTAGCCAATTAAATATAAATTCATTCTCCTTTTCAATTTCACCCTAAACTAAACACAATTTACCGCTGCAATTCTACGTCTTCCTCTCCCTCAGCATTTTAGCACTCCTCAATTTTATAGTAACTCTTAAGATATATTTTAAACTTCTTCCAATCTTCTTCCACAGTCTCTTTCTCTTGGTCGCGGATTCTGCCGGTCATTTCTGCCAATCCCATAAAGTCAATCACTTTCGCCTGCCATTCCTCCAGCGTGGGTAACTCTTGTGTCTTCCAATCATAATGGGGATGTTGTCCCCAAATTCATGAAGGCTAAGGCTGTCAGTGTCTACTATAATGATGATGATGATGATGATGATTGATGATGATAACAATACAGTCATACCTCAGGTTACAGCAGCTTCAGGCTGCGTTTTTTTGGGTTATGCACCCGCCAAAACCTGGAAGTACCGGAACGGGTTACTTCCAGGTTTTGGCAGTCGTGCATGCGCAGAAGTGCTAAATTGCACTTTGCGCATGTGCAGAAGCGCCGAATCACAACCCGTGCATGCGCATATGCGCTGCTGCAGGTTGCGAACGCGTATCCCGCACGGATCACGTTCACAACCCAAGCATCCACTGTAATTTATTATTTATACCCCACCCATCTGGCTGGATTTCCCCAGCCACTCTGGGCAGCTCCCAACAGACTATTAAAAATGATAAAACATCAGTCATTAAAAACCTCCCTAAACAGGGTTGCCTTCAGATGTCTTCCAAAAGTCAGAAGGTTGTTTATTTCACTGACATCTGATGGGAGGGTGTTCCACAGGGAGGGTGCCACTACCAAGAAGGCCCTAGCCACAATGGCTACGCTCCGCCTCTGGTCAGAGGCGGCAATGCTTCTAAATACCATTTGCTGGACTCTGAAGGAGGGGACGGTGCTTTTGTGCTTGGGTCCTACCTTAGGGTTTTCCATTGGCGTCTGCTTGGCAGCTTTGAGTACAGGATGTTGGGCCATGGGCCTGATCCAGCAAGGTCTTCTTACCCTCTTATTGCACTGTGGGATACAGTGTTTGGATTTCATGGTTTCTTTAGAACCCCACATGGTATTAATGCCCCAAGGAAACGCTTGGGTTCCTCATCCAGCTTTTCCACTCAATGAAGTGTTACATTGTTCAAGCAAAGATGGAAGGACAGTGTGTGGGTCTCTTCCTGGAAAGGTCTCTCAGACATTATGCACAAACACCCAATGTTAAGATGCTTTTTTGAAAAGCCTAACCGTGGTAGAGTCACAACTGAGTAACTCAATACTAATTTCAATACCTACTTCCAGTGCTATTTTTCTTAAAAATGTTTAGGGGTACTCTCATTTTGACTCCAGAAAATCACCATTTTATAGTTCAAATCGGTAAAAATAAATACAGTAAATGGACAAAAGTACAAAGATTCACAAAATGTTTGCAGTCATTAACAGTTGTCAACAGGTTTACCATACCCATTGAGTCAATCACCCATCTCCTACTACTATTCTGAGAAAAACTCCACCCCACCCTCCCACTATATATAATAATAATAATATAATAATAATTTATTATTTGTACCCCGCCCATCTGGCTGGATCTTCTGTTTCAGTGTATCTGAAGAAGTGTGCATGCACACGAAAGCTTGTACCCAGAACAAACTTAGTTGGTCTCTAAGGTGCTGCTGGACAATGTTTTATTTATTTTGACTGTGTCAGACCAACACGGCTACCTACCTGAATCTAAAATGTTTAGTGGTATGCGTACCCCTGCATCCTCCCAGAAAAAAAAGCACTGCCTGCTTCCTTCCATGTGAAAACTCAGATGATGCAGCGCTTAGGAGGCTATTGCATCCCTCTCCTCCACTTTTGCTGAACTATTCCTTTGAGAAGAATATAATACCGTACGTCATTAGAAAGGTGACAGGTGCCCTTCCACTTCCAAGTCCTGCCCGTTTCCCCAGATGTTCAACCTTTTAATATAAATTTTATATGGCTAGGTATCAAATCAATATAAATGTGATATCAATTTTATGTTGTTGTTTTGAAAAAGTTTATTTTAGGGTATTATGTGACTGTCTTATTACTGTTAATGTGGTGCAGTGAGTTTCAAAGTCACCCCAGTCTAAGGTATGGGTGCTACTCCTAAATGTTTGGGGTTGTCTCCCTGTATGCAAATGTATGGAGAGCCATTCTGTAGATTTAGCCTCTTTGACATCCAGGCTAATGTTCAAAATTTCTTTGGTTTTTCCTATTGCGCCCCCCCTCCCTTGCACCTGTAGCTTTTTCAATGACATAAAGTAGTATTACAGTCTTCTAATCTAGGCCCCAAGATTAATCAGAGGTGCTGAGATGCGGTTTCTTCTGACGTCCTATCACAGTGAAATACAATTTTATTCTTCTTCTTCTTCTTCTTCTTCTTCTTCTTCTTCTTCTTCTTATTATTATTATTATTATTATTATTATTTTGAATGTACATCCTGCCCTTAGTCTCAAAGACGCCCAGAGCAACAAACAAGTGATGAAACTTTAAAACAGTAAACATGTCTTGAAAGGATCGGGGGGGGGGGGAATGATTCCATTACAGATGTAGACCAGAAAAGATATCAACTTAAAATGGTAAAAGAAGAAGTTCTCCACTAGATGCCAAAAAGGCAACAGAGATGGCACCTGTCTGGTGTTCAAAGAGAGGGAATTCGAAAGAGAAGGCGGCATGACACTGAATTCCTACATTGTGCTGAATTGACCTCCTGATAAGATGGTATCTGTAGGAGGCTATCACCTGGACAGCGCAGTGATTGATGAAATACATAAGAGGTGAGATGATCTTACTGAATTACTTAAGGAGACATAAATGTCGATTAGCTAGAAATGACTCCCCTTTTCCAGTCCTACATCTCTGTGCAAGAGAATGAAAGTTGCAATTCAGTGTACAGTTACACATGATGAAGCCCATCTAAAAGCAATCTGACTTGTGTATGTGGTTCTGTGCTGGATTGTGGCCAATGGCTTTGCTAATGGAACTCGATACCAGCAAACATTAGCCATGTAATGCCTTTTCCATTCACTCCCGTTGGCAGCAACGGTTTTGGGAATTATCTTATTATACATTAATTGATTCGCCTTTCAATAGACTTCAACTGCTTTCCAAGTTTTTCACATTAATTTTGCCTCCTGGGGCGGCCTATAAAGTCACTATTCTGGATAAAAGGCTCCTTCATGGTTTATCACACAGTAAATCTAACCACACAACACATTCTCCCCGCCCCCTGTTGGCATCACTAACACCTCATCAAACCTCGCAATAAAAACTTTAGCCTGTGAAACGTCTCACTAAGGCATGAGTTTAATGCAATGTGATTATGTCCTGATGCCGTTGTGTATTCTCCCCCACCCCGCCGACATAGCAGAAGAGATTCTATGGGCTCACACAAAAACCTTAGAATAGCGCTTTCTGTACAAAAGCAGTTCTAATTGTTCCGTCAAAGTTATCATTTCTTCCTTGTCTAATTTCTTTTCAAGGAATATGAATAGGTTAGGTGACAAAGATCCACGCAGCGCTACAGAGGATGGTAATCTCTTTGAAAGGCATCCTTGTTTGAAGGTGTGCTGGTCCAAGTCTGGCTTCAAGATAGAGCCATATGAAGAGAGAGTAGGGGGAAACCTTGAAGGTGCCCATCATCTGGACAGCAGACTAAGCAGGCAGACCAACAGGTGACCCCACCTGCATGAGATGTATTAGATTTCTATTTTGTCAGGGAACTGACATCGGAGCCAGAGGTGGAGGCAAGGCTCTCAAGCGATGCTGGAGAGGGACCCAGCAGGGAGAGAGGGAGCTCATCGGCTGGAGAAGGAAATCAGCGTAACACCAGGGATAGAGGAGGGCAGATGGGAGAATCGGCGAGGGGGCTCCAAGACTCTTCGCTGGAGACCAACGGGGAGAGCACGGGTCCTCCGCTACCCACACCCACCCTGCGCAGAAGACTTCCGCGCAGGGAAAGTAGGCGTAGACTTGGCGTCAAAGAACTTCTTTGCTGGAAGAAGTTCAAGAAACGCCCACTGACGGATTCTGCTAGCAACTGAACAGCCACGAAGTGAAGGGCTGTCCAGCCAGAACAGGTTTAACCAGGCTACCTAGCCAGGAGTGGTGGTAACTTACGCACGAGCAACCCCTTATAACCATTACATATTTACATTGCAACATGCAGTATAAATACTGCATGTAATTTTGCAGTAATTATTGTGCAGCAATTTTTTTCTGCAGTTGCATCTATACGCATACCTTAGCCTATGCTTATTATATACAAATCCCATGTCATTTTTCGTCCTGTTTCAGTGATAACATTCTCCACATTCTCTTTTGACAGTACATAACTGGCCACTTTCAATTTCAATTTCAATTTTAAATTTTAAATTTTTAAAAAATGTTTTAAATTTGTTGTTAGCCGCTCTGAGCCCAGTTTTCTGAACAGGGAAGGGCGGGGTATAAATAAAAATGTATTATTATTATTATTATTATTATTATTATTATTATTATTATTATTTCAGCACTACTGCTGAGCAGGGCGGGTGGAATTTAACATGTTCCATCCAAAGTTAAGCACTATTATGATCCCACAATAGTTCACCATCAACTGTAATCACTCCTTGGTTATCTTTCTCAACCCCCTCCCCGCCCACAGCAGTCAATATCTGTGTGATTATTTTCAGCCTGCAGAGGTACAGAAACTCTGAAGCTAAATATCTCAAATTGGCCAAAGGTTACAGGGTGGAATCAAGCGTCTTTGAAAAATGCACACATTGAGTATATAAAAGGCACAGTTACGACATATGCCAAAATTCCGGATTTTCGAAAAATTCTCCTGATGGTTGGAGTAGCCATTTCCAAACATTCCATAACTGAGTCTCCCCGCGTATAAATGATAAATGAAAAGCCCAAATTCAGTGGGCCTATGACTTAGAATCATGTGTTTTTTTAAGCACCCTGGGAGGCATGCACATATTTTAACTAAATTAATAACAAATATAGCGCACCAGCCAGGGTGGACACTCAGGCAAAGGGACTTTTTACCGCTTTTCTGGCAAGGTATTTGTTAAAGATTTGGAGAGGATGTGATAACATTTTTCTCCCAGAATGGCCAGAAGATGGTGCTAACCATCTGTGTATGTCAAAGTTTCCCAAACTAGTGCACAGCCCCTGGAATTTGGCATTCTTCAGCCACATGGACAAAATCCAGGTTTATTTTCACTCAGTTAAAGGAATATGGGGAGATGGGGAATAATTTTGTTCTTCTGGCTATTTCTGTAAGAATTGCTTTACAAATCAGAGAGTAGAACTGACAGGCCCAGAGCATAAGAGGGTTCCAGTACTTTCAAAACGTACAAGGGGGAAACTGCACCAGCTACAGCTTCTCTCATCACACGACACCCCCTTAGAAGCAATGACACTAATAATATGAAGGGTGCTTGCACAATGATTAGGAGACTGAAGAGTCCTCTCTCCTTCCAGGCTTACAATCGCAACTAGAGAACACCACAGTCGGACACGACTAAACGATTAAACAACAACAAAGCAGAGATTGGGGGGTCATCTGTCATGGATGCCTGTGGTGAACCTTGGGGTCTCAAACTTCAGCAGTGCCCGGCGAGATGCCAAAATCTGGCACCCCCGCCTCTTACCTTCCATTCTACATCATAGTTGTTGTCCCCCCCCCCGGCTCTGTGCCCCATGTGACTGAACTGGTTGTGCTCCCCGAAATCTGCTTCTGATGCTTAGTTGAGATTCCTGCATTGCAAGAGGTTGGGCTAGAAGACAGGGTGTCTTCCAGCTCTGCAATTCTACGATTCCAGAAGCCCTGTGCTCTGGCTACTGTATGCTTTGTCCCTCATGCTCCAAGGTCAGCTGATGAAGTCTGCAGACCTGTTCATTGTCTATATTAGATCCTTAAAAAAACCACACCCCTTGTTCCTCTGCCACAGGCTGTTGAAAGAAGTTGCCGATAAATATAGCCTTTGCTATATAAGCCCGTCTATAATTCTCGTCCCAGTCAACATGAGGAGATTGCAGTGTCCTATGATCAATGCTCTAGTCCTCCAGCAGAATAGATATTCCCCTTGTTTTTTTTCTGCCTCACCTTGCCCTAGGAGATCAGTAATTGCTTTGTTATCGTTGTTTTCCCATTTTTGTTTTTTGCCTGGAGTACAAGGTACCCGTCCCTTAACTACCCTCTGTGAATGTCAACATTCCTCTTTGTTTATAACTTTATGTAGAATCTGTAGGGAAACACAGTGCGGGCAGAGCTGTGGAAATGAACGTCAAAAATTGCCACTATGGATAGTTTTAAATCCAATTATTGTAAATAAACAAAACAAAAAGCAATAAATAAATAAATGCAAAGGTATAAATAACCTTGCTTTCACCATTCTCTACTGGATAATGCTTTCTGGAAACACATTACAAATCTTTCATAGTAGTGAGTCCTAATAGTTAATGGGGAATTTCAGGTATCTGGATATCTACTGAAAATCTAGATCTGCTAAGAATGGAACATCCAGCTAATTATTGACCTTTCCTTGCTGGCAACTGCATCAACAGGGAGGAAGGAACACGAGGACCTGATATCCTGGTCTTAACTCAGTTGAACCGGGAAGAACTTATTGATAAAGTGAGAAAGGTGGGAAACTTGGGAGAAAGTGACCATGCTCCAACCCATGCGAGTGTTTTTCTTCTTCTTCTTCTTCTTCTTCTTCTTCTTCTTCTTCTTCTTCTTCTTCTTCTTCTTCCTGATATTGCTGCTACAGTATTTCCTGCTTGCTCACAAGGCCCCAAACTGCAGTATTTCTTCCACACCTGACCCTTTTATTCTCTGAATTCTCTGGCTGGTTTTTACAATGGTGATGACTTTTAAAAATATTGTCTCTTTCTCTTGCCACATCCCTCCTAACTCTCTTGGAGGCAGAAGGGAAGAGAGGGGGCAGGTGTGGGGAGCTTGGTGTGGTGTTTGATGGTGGGAACATTGGGTTGTCACACACTGAACCATGTCAAGCTTCCCATGCCTTGCCCCCCCTCTCTCTTGTTATGTACCAGCGGCCCCCTGTCTTGGAAAGCCAGGAGAGCAACTATGCCCAACCAGTGCCACCTCACTGCACACTACTACAGTGGTACCTTGGGTTAAGAACTTAATTTGTTCTGGAGGTCCGTTCTTAACTTGAAACTGTTCTTAACCTGAGGTACCACTTTAGATAATGGGACCTCCCTCTGCCACTGCACGATTTCTGTTCTCATCCTGAAGCAAAGTTCTTAACCGGAGGTACTATTTCTGGGTTAGCAGAGTCTGTAACCTGAAGCATCTGTAACCCAAGGTACCGCTGTACATCAACACCATACATTTAGGGCACATATAAAGCACATGACTTGCCCCCCCTGGAATCCTGGGTATTGTAGTTCACCCACTGCTGAGCTGCAGTTCCCAGCATCCTTGACAAACTACAGTTCCCAGGCTTCCTTGGGGAGAAGCCATGTGCTTTGAATGTGTGGTGATCTCGCTGAAGCCTATGGGGTTACCCAGGCCCAAGTGGTTCTCAGCTGCTGATTAACATCAAACATATTTCTAGAGAGAAGACGCTGCTTCTGATTAGTGAATGTATCAAGTACGTTCAGTGCCATATGGCCCTGATAATATGCCTGTCACATCTGAGAAACTAATTGCTTCAGCTTTGGCACAGGGAACCTACAATATTTGTGGTTTCTTTGCATGAACTCGGAACGTTATAGAGAAAGTGATCGGCAACCCTGTGCAGGGAGGGAGCCTAAGAGCCGCCTGGACTGCAGTTCAATTCCAGAGAGAGAGAGAGAGAGAGAGAGAAAGAAAGAAAGAAAGAAAGAAAGAAAGAAAGAAAGAAAGAAAGAAAGAAAGAAAGAAGAGATACAGGAGCAAGCTATAAAACAGGAACCAAGACTACCTCACTAAGTGCCTTAAATGTCATCTCTCATTTACCCTAACAAAATTTTTGCAAGGTTGATTTTGACAGGCTTATTCTGAACTCTGTGACTGAGCAGAATTTGAGCCTCAGCCATCCCTATTTAAACCTGAAATGCTTACAGTGACAGATTCTGGTTTCCTGCTCTCCATTATGCCTAGAGAATAAGGTAACATCTGCATTGACATTGCTATCCTGTTTGGTAGCGAGAAGCACGTGGAAAAATGCAGTCCTTGTATCGCTTCCATGTCTGGATAATTCAGCATGCCATTTGCACATAAAAGGCACCACCTGGGCATCTCTCAAAATATTATTTGACCTGTTCCGTGCCTCTTAAGGATTGTCCCTAGCTCTGGCTGCCTCCGTACCAAAGGGTCTTTGTTCCAGCTTGAAGAGGTACAGTGCAGGAAAGGAGAGCCAGTGTGGTGTAGTGGTTAAGAGCGGTAGTCTCGTCATCTGGGGAACCAGGTTCGCATCTTCGCTCCTCCACATACAGCTGCTGGGTGACCTTGGGCTAGTCACACTTCTTTGAAGTCTCAGCCCCATTCACCTCACAGAGTGTTTGTTGTGGGGGAGGAAGGGAAAAGAGAATGTTAGCCACTTTGAGACTCCTCAAAGAGTGAAAGGCGGGATATCAAATCCAAACTCTTCTTCTCTTCTTCTCTTCTTCCTACACCACTGTACCTTGACCGCTGTATGATCAGATCAGGGGCTGCATTACGCAATGTCTTCATTACGTAATGTCATTTCACTTGCTTGCCAAATCACAATTGCCCTCTGCAACCTAAACTTCCAATACAACGTTTAGAAAAAAACTGTCTTAAAAAGGCCAAACTTCAGCCGAGTGAGTGTGTGCACCATACACTGAAAGCACATTTAAAGTGCTCTCCCCAAGAATTCTGGGAACTGTAGTTTGTTAAGAGTGCTAGGAATTTATCAACCCCTGAGGGCTAAACTACAGTTCCCAGGATTCTTGGGGGCAGGAGAGGATGTGCTTTAAATGTGTGGTGTGTACACAGCTTGAGTAGCTTCAAAGAAGCAATTGTTGTTGTTGTTGTTTAGTCGTTTAGTCGTGTCCGACTCTTCGTGACCCCATGGACCAGAGAACGCCAGGCACTCCTGTCCTCCACTGCCCCCCGCAGCTTGGTCAGACTCATGCTGGTAACCTCGAAAACACTATCCAACCATCTTGTCCTCTGTCGCCCCCTTCTCCTTGTGCCCTCCATCTTTCCCAACATCAGGGTCTTCTCCAGGGAGTCTTCTCTTCTCATGAGGTGGCCAAAGTACTGGAGCCTCAGCTTCACAATCTGTCCTTCCAGTGAGCACTCAGGGCTGATTTCCTTCAGAATGGAGAGGTTTGATCTTCTTGCAGTCCATGGGACTCTCAAGAGTCTCCTCCAGCACCATAATTCAAAAGCATCAATTCTTCGGCGATCAGCCTTCTTTATGGTCCAGCTCTCACTTCCATACATCACTACTGGGAAAACCATAGCTTTAACTATACGGACCTTTGTTGGCAAGGTGATGTCTCTACTTCTCAAGATGCTGTCTAGGCCTGTCATTGCCCTTCTCCCAAGAAGCAGGCGTCTTTTAATTTCGTGGCTGCTGTCACCATCTGCAGTGATCATGGAGCCCAAGAAAGTAAAATCTCTCACTGCCTCCATTTCTTCCCCTTCTATTTGCCAGGAGGTGATGGGACCAGTGGCCATGATCTTCGTTTTTTTGATGTTGAGCTTCAGACCATATTTTGCACTCTCCTCTTTCACCCTCAATAAAAGGTTCTTTAATTCCTCCTCACTTTCTGCCATCAAGGTTGTGTCATCTGCATATCTGAGGTTGTTGATATTTCTTCCGGCAATCTTAATTCCGGCTAGGGATTCATCCAGCCCAGCCTTTCGCATGATGAATTCTGCATATAGGTTAAATAAGCAGGGAGACAAAATGCAGCCTTGTCGTACTCCTTTCCCAATTTTGAACCAGTCAGTTGTTCCATCTCCAGTTCTAACTGTAGCTTCTTGTCCCACATAGAGATTTCTCAGGAGACAGATGAGGTGATCAGGCACTCCCATTTCTTTAAGAACTTGCCATAATTTGCCATGGTCGACACAGTCAAAGGCTTTTGCATAGTCAATGAAGCAGAAGTAAATGTCTTTCTGGAACTCTCTAGCTTTCTCCATAATCCAGCGCATGTTTGCAATTTGGTCTCTGGTTCCTCTGCCTCTTCTAAATCCAGCTTGCACTTCTGGGAGTTCTCGGTCCACATACTGCTTGAGCCTTCCTTGTAGAATTTTAAGCATAACCTTGCTAGCGTGAGAAATTAGTGCAATTGTGCGATAGTTGGAGCATTCTTTGGCACTGCCCTTCTTTGGAATTGGGATGTAGACTGATCTTCTCCAATCTTCTGGCCACTGCTGAGTTTTCCAAACTTGCTGGCATATTGAGTGTAGCACCTTAACAGCATCATCTTTTAAAATTTTAAATAGTTCAGCTGGAATACCATCACTTCCACTGGCCTTGCTATTTGCAGTGCTTTCTAAGGCCCATTTGACTTCACTCTCCAGGATGTCTGGCTCAAGGTCAGCAACCACACTACCTGGGGTATATGAGACATCCGTTTCTTTCTGGTATAATTCCTCTGTGTATTCTTGCCACCTCTTCTTGATGTCTTCTGCTTCTGTTAGGTCCTTTCCACTTTTGTCCTTTATTATGGAAATCTTTGTACGAAATGTTCCTTTCATATCTCCAATTTTCTTGAACAGATCTCTGGTTCTTCCCAGTCTATTGCTTTCCTCTATTTCTTTGCATTGCTTGTTTAAGAAGGTCTTCTTGTCTCTCCTTGCTATTCTTTGGAAATCTGCATTCAATTTCCTGTATGTTTCACGATCTCCCTTGCATTTTGCTTGCCTTCTCTCCCCCGCTATTTGTAAGGCCTCATTGGACAGCCACTTTGCTTTCTTGCATTTCCTTTTCATTGGGATGGTTTTCGTTGCTGCCTCCTGTATAATGTTACGAGCCTCCATCCATAGTTCTTCAGGCACTCTGTCCACCAAATCTAAATCCTTAAACCTGTTCCTCACTTCCACTGTGTATTCATAAGGAATTTGACTTAGATTGTATCTTACCGGCCCAGTGGTTTTTCCTACTTTCTTCAGTTTAAGCTTGAATTTTGCTATAAGAAGCTGATGATCTGAGCCACAGTCAGCTCCAGGTCTTGTTTTTGCTGACTGTATAGAGCTTCTCCATCTTTGGCTGCAGAGAATATAATCAATCTGATTTCGATGCTGCCCATCTGGTGATGTCCATGTGTAGAGTCGTCTCTTGTGTTGTTGGAAAAGCGTGTTTGTGATGACCAGCTTGTTCTCTTGACAGAACTCTATTAGCCTTTGCCCTGCTTCATTTTGATCTCCAAGGCCAAACTTGCCAGTTGTTCCTTTTATCTCTTGACTCCCTACTTTAGCATTCCAATCCCCTATAATGAGAAGAACATCCTTCTTTGGTGTCACTTCTATAAGGTGTTGTAAGTCTTCATAGAATTGGTCAATTTCAGTTTCTTCAGCACCAGTAGTTGGTGCATAAACTTGGATTACTGTGATGTTAAAAGGTCTGCCTTGGATTCGTATCGAGATCATTCTATCATTTTTGAGATTGCATCCCAGTACAGCTTTTGCCACTCTTTTGTTGACTATGAGGGCCACTCCATTTCTTTTACGGGTTTCTTGCCCACAGTAGTAGATATGATGGTCATCCGAACTGAATTCACCCATTCCCGTCCATTTTAGTTCACTGATGCCCAGGATGTCAATATTTATTCTTGCCATCTCATTTTTGACCACCTCCAACTTACCCATGTTCATGGTTCTTACATTCCAGGTTCCTATGCAATATTTTTCTTTACAGCATTGGACTTTCCTTTCGCTTCCAGGCATATCCGCAACTGAGCGTCCTTTCGGCTTTGGCCCAGCCGCTTCATCAGCTCTGGATCTACTTGTACTTGCCCTCCGCTCTTCCCCAGTAGCATGTTGGACGCCTTCCGACCTGAGGGGCTCATCTTCCAGCGTCATAACTTTTATATGCCTGTTGTCTTTGTCCATGGAGTTTTCTTGGCAGGGATACTGGAGTGGCTTGCCGATTCCTCCTCCAGGTGGATCACGTTTGGTCAAAACTCTCCACTATGACCTGTTCATCTTGGGTGCCCTGCTCGGCATAGTTCATAGCTTCTCTGAGTTCTTCAAGCCCCTTCGCCACGGCAAGGCAGTGATCCATGAAGGGGAAAGAAGCAATTAGTCTGTTATAAACATTTAATTGTATCATGCAGCATGTGTTGATATATTTTCAGTTTCAGCCTAAGGTCCCCTAGATGTCACTGGACTCCAGCTCCCCTCAGCTAATGTTGCAAGTTGTCAGGGATGATGGGATCTGCAGCCAATGGACCCTTGAGGGTCAAAGGGCCTGCACCCCTGCTGTAGAGGGAAGAGATCTTTCTCTATACTCTGATAACTGAGCCCAGAATATCAGCTGGCTGTGTAGCTCGATGGACAAGTACATTTTCTTTATGATGCCACTTGAGTCATTGCCGGCAAGGCTAAAATGACAGTTCACTGGATATTTCGGAGATGACAATCAGTTAATTTCATGAGCAAGGAAATGTAGTGCAGCCATGTGCATGAATCAAGCATTGATCACCATTTATCATTTATCAGAAGACACCATGGACAGAATCATTTTGTTCTGTGACAGTGAAGAAGACGGTGAACATGGTGAATGTATCACCCATCAAAGATACAGGCCCTTTGAATTCACTATTTGTGCACCCATTTTTTTAGGCGTGTATAGAAGCCAAGGGTACTGAATAAGACCGGTGCATAAGCTGGGTGCAAACTATGGGCACCACTTTGGCTCCTGGGTTAGAGTCAGAATACCCCCACACCATACACCTAAAGCATATGATTTCCTCAAGAATCCCAGAAACTGTACTTTACCCCCTCAAAGAGCTACAATTCTCAGCACCCTTAATGACCTACAGTTACCAGTCTTCCTCTTCTTAACTCCCTCCTGAAGCACAAACAGTCTGTAGCTACAGAGGATCACAGCCCAGCCCAACAGCCACTATATAAAATATGAGGTTCATGTACACCTCTGTTGTACTCGTCCTATCCCTCTTTTGCCTGGTAAGTTATTTTTGCCTCAACAGCATATCCAAGTCAGCTCAAAATGCTTGCCTCCTTTTGCCCTGACTGCTGGACGTTAGTCACTAAGGTGTTCTTTTGCCCTTCCTTGCCCCCCGCCCGAAGCTCCAGATCTTTCCTTCCCAGTGATGAGAAGCACAACCTCCATGCACCTTGTGCAAAGTTCAGCTGAGAAGGCAGCTTCCTGCAGGAGGATGTGCTCCCTCAATAGGATATTGTGTCTACCTAGTAACATGAACCTCCCTGGCAATTAATCAGAGGATGTTATTTGATTGTTCAATTACGGTTTGGAGGTTTTTCTTACACATCTTATGAAAATGGAGAGGTGCATAAAGTCCCTTTGCAATAGCACCACAAATTGCTGCTTAATGCTTCCAGGATAGGAAGGGGAGCTTATTACCAGAATCAATACAAAGAATGCGGTGGACTCTGCAGATCTGGCAGATGTCACCACTGCATAGACGTTGCTTTATGAAACACCCTTTGCAGTAAAGTTGAGTCCAAGGACTCAGTTGCTCTTTTCAGAAAAATGAGAGAGAGAAAAAAGCATATTTATTTCCAATGGATTATTTTCTGGTTGCTTAAACCAAAAAATAGCTTTGACTTAGTACAATCATTCAGCAAAGAATAGCTCTTAAATGGTCAACACAGCCCTGACTTGGTACCATCATTCAGTGATAGTCCTCCTGGCTTGGTCCATTCATTCATCAATTTTATATTCAACACGTCTTGCCAAATGTTCTATCAACATAATAGGCACTGCCAAACATAATAGATACTGCCGAAAAGAAACCTTTCAAACCCCTGCCCCTTCTTAGATGCCCAAGTGTACAGAGGAGATGCCCTGCAAAATTTCATTTTTATTTGCTAACCAGGTGATGGCAGCAGTTGATTAATGATCATAGGATTTACTCGAGAAATTGGTTCGTTTTCCTGATGGAGAAAGAGTGGAGTTGAAAGGCAGGCTCCAAATCCATTTCATCATGGCATTGCAGCCTTTCCTGGGAAATTGCTCTTTAACGCCATCAGTGCAGATACAGAGCTGCCTTAATGTAGACAAATTAATTTGAGGCCACAAAAGGAAGTATGACAACACTCTGCTCCAGATCCAAATGCCTGAGTGTGCTCTAATCAAACAAGATGTTGCACTCCGGTAAAATGTGTTTACATTGTACTGCATGTCTAAATAACAGCAACTTATAAATATTTCTGTTGTTAGTTGCTTGATAGGTAAAGGTAATGTTCTGTAGGCAATTCACAATGTTTCAAAAGCATGCAAAATTTTAAAATACGAAACATCATTATAACAGTAAAGAATATTATCAGCAGCTCATATCTGCAATAATTAAGATATATCAACCAGCATATCACACGCTGTCAAATGCCTGGGAGAAGAGGATAGTTTTAACCTGGTGCCAAAAGGATATTAATGTTGGCGCCAGGTGGACTTCATAGCACGCCTTCCAGATTCCACACACCCCTCCCTTGCCTTGAGCCCCCTCTGTCTTTCCTTAGACTATCAGAAGCCTAGTTTTGGGTTTTTATTAAAGGGAGGCTACTGGGAGGCTGCATGCAACCCTGTTAAATAAGTGCATTTGTTACCAACACTCGGAACCCAATAAATCAGAAATGGGGAACCATCTTCAGCCCAAGGACCTCATTCCCTCCTTGGCAATTTTTTGGGGGTCCTGTGCGAGTGGCAAGTGGAGCCAGAGACAAAACTGGGCAAGGCAATGAAGGTTAATTATACCTTTGTATTGTAGGCTAGTTTCTGCCCATGCTTACACAGCCCCTTTCTATTCTCCATCCAGGCAAGGAAGGAGCATTATATATACAGTGGTACCTCGGGTTACAGATGCTTCAGGTTACAGACTCACCATGAACTGGCCCAAGCCACAAAAATTTTGCTGACCCCTGCTATAGAGGATCACCTTCAGACAGCTCCAGGGGTGGATAACTCCATATCCTCCAGCATTTCTCCAATGAAAATAGAGACATCCTAAGGAAAAGCCGTGGGGCGCTGTAGGAGTACAAATATCCAGAGATGTAGTGATCAGGTGGGATTGCTATGAGGAATTATAACAAATATAGAGTAGGCCATCTGTGTCAGCAATGAAAGCATTGCGTAGACTGGGTTTAAACTATTTTGATAGGATTCTTGATCAATCCACACCTCTGCATCTCTGGCCATTTCTCTACTGTTCATCTCTCTTGCTTCCTAAGTCACGTACACAGCCCAGTTGCTTCTTGCTTAGCCAGGCAGGCATCCCGGGCCATAAAGATAGTGGGCGAGTTCTTTGATGTAGTTTTCTTATATATAATCTTAAAATGTTAATCTTGGAGCCAGGAAACAGATCTCACATGAAGGTGGTAGTGATCTGGTCTTTCTGGCCATCCTTCTTATCATGTTTATTTCTCACCTCTGGGGTTGCCAGATGCACCCCTTCATAGTTCTCAACTTATTTACCACCCCTTTGTAGTTCTCAATTTATTTACTACCCCTTTGTTGTTCTCAATTTATTTACCCCAAAATGTATGCATGCTAGTTAGTGTTGTAGTGTTACTTTTTCCCCACGTGGGGTTTGATGAAATGCTCAGAGGAAATATGATTGGTTCTTACGAGCACTGTGTAAAAGATTCTTTTGCTAATAAAATGGCCTGGTGAGGGGTGTGGTTGACACACTTTTCTCCGAGAGCCTTGCTGGTCAAAGCCTCGTGTCTTGTTTTTAATCAGGGTCCAGCCCTTTCTTTACTTTGCAAACGCAACAGGGCGCAGGTGGCGCTGTGGGTTAAACCACAGAGCCTAGGACTTGCCGATCAGAAGGTCAGCAGTTCAAATCCCCACGACGGGGTGAGCTTCCGTTGCTCGGTCCCTGCTCCTGCCAACCTAGCAGTTCGAAAGCATATCAAAGTGCAAGTAGATAAATAGGTATCACTCCGGCGGGAAGGTAAACGGCATTTCTGTGCACTGCTCTGGTTCGCCAGAAGTGGCTTAGTCATGCTGGCCATGAGTGCCGCAACCCCAGAGTCGGTCACGACGGGACCTAATGGACAGGGGTCCCTTTACCTTTACCTTAGCCATATTGATTTGTATGCTGTTGGTGGTTTCATGTTGTTGTCTTGTTGGGCTGTGTATGTAATAAAGGGGAGCCATACCGGGGTGAAGGCATCCTCTTTTATTTGACCCCGTGTCAGTTTCAGTCTGCCAGTTAGCTTTTCTAGTAAGGCTGTTTCCCATAAGATTTGGTTCCAGTGGTCAATGTTCACTCATGACAGGTCTCTCCAGTGTCCGGCTACAATGCTGAAAGAATCATTCTTGAAGATCAAGGGCATATTCCAGCCAGGCAAAAACCCTCAAGGAGGATGTCAAGCAAAACTGGTGAGGGATGTGGCCTGGGGAGAGGGGGGCATGGCTGGGGAGTAGCTCAACAGACAGACAGAGAGCTTTGGAGGGCCACACCTGGTCTCTGGTCCTGAGGTTTCCTGTCCCTGTCAAGAAACTACCTCTTGTTCCGACACCTATTGCAATCATGACTCTCTCACACACAAGCCAACCCCCACTTCTTGCTCAATGGATATTTTGACATTTCTGCAGGATATGGTTGCCTGCAATCTCAACAACTGATAAAACATAACAATGCCTTTGCCGCAGTTCCACCCTGCAAGAAAAGGATAAGAAAAGGAAAATTCCCTTACTCTGTCATACATCCTACGTACTCGCTTGGCAACTCTGCAGCCACACAGCTTCCAAGAAATTATTGTGGTGTTCCCGCCCACTGAGAAATTATTCCTCTTTGAGCTCCTTCTGCCCTAATTTGAATTCTGTTTTGTGCAGACACCCTCCATGTAACTTCTGTTTTCAAAGAGCTTCACGAACAGTGCACTAATGAAAGAGAATTTATAGTGTTTATAGGGCTACAGTATAAATGGAATTTAATAGCCAAATGTCGGCAGGGAACTATCTAACCTTTATCAAGCACTCATTAGCGGCCAAGGATTTCTGGTGGAATAATGAGCTCCTGTCTGGCTTCTTTCCAGTTTTTTGACAGTGGCACCCATGTAAATCTGCTAACAGCTAGAGGAATACACGCATTAACTCAACTGCAGCTAATTAGTGGCATTTTTCTAACTGAGGAAGTTTGTGTCTTTGAAATGGGCAAAAACATCCAAATCAAGAATGACCACAGGCATTCAGGGAGTGTCCAGAGCTTCACTGTGCTAATAAATTGAGGTGGGGGACACACACACTCGACTAAAAAGTGAGACCACCTGGCCTGAATTTCAGTATGTTAGATTAAGGGTAGCCAATGTGGTTGTCCCCCTCCCCTCGGTGTTGCTGGACTGAAATTCTCACCATCCCTGACCATTGGCCAAGCAAACTTGGGCTGAAGTCCAACAGATCTGGAGGGCATCATGTTTTCTACCCCTGCCTTAGATTTTTGGTATAGTGCCGTCCTGTGAATGAGAGAGGCTTGTTCCTGTTCTATGTTTGCAAAATGGCTCCTATAATTTCCTGTGTCTCCCAAAATATAGTCATTTTCTTTGAGTTAGGGTCTCATCTAGCTGTGGCTGAACCTTCTATTGGAAAAGCTGAGCATTTGTCCTGGGTTCTGAAATTAGGAATCTGGTGTGCCACAAATGTGGCACATCACAGCGAAGCAACTGTCTTAGCAACTGAACTACCATTGTGTTTGCTTTAAAGGAACTGACATGGTGATTGCAAAAGTCAGCAAGAACGACATAGGCATGAGTCAGATAGCCTAGGGTGATAGCTTATGGACTGGGGAAGATGGAGATGGTGCACTGGGGGTAATGGGAATCAAGGCTGACTCCAAAGGATGGAAATGGTTGGGTGGATATTTGCCAGGCCCCCAAGATCAGCAGAGAGTCTATTGCCCTCACACTCCTACAATTTCCACTTGGCACAGAGTATCCAAGAAGACCAGATCCAACCTAAGAGAATTCTCAGTTTACATTACCCACCTCTTCCTGCTGTGCCCAAGGCCCCCCAAATCTTAGAGACAGGGCTGCCAGCATTAGTAGGTACCTTCAGACAACCTTGAGAATACCTGCAATTACCCTAATAGGGAGGAATTTGGAGACTGCACTAGCTGCTTTCTTGAGAAGCATGCCTCTCTCTCTCCCTCTCCCCATATTGACAGCCACCTTTTGGAGTTTTATTCACTAGGCATCTTTCTTGCACCAGCTCTTGCAATCATTGTCATTACGATGGTAGAAATCCTAGTTCGTTTCTCCTGTTCATAACACCAGCCAAGAAAATGATTCTGGGCTTCCTGCATTTCTTTTCCTTTGCAGAGCAGTGTGATGGGAGACTCTTTTGAAGCTAGATCGAAAATAACCAATTATTTTTATGCCCTGAAATATATTCTTCCAAGGTTCACAGTGGAATTTAGCTCTCATAAATGCAGATCCCCTGAAACCCAAGCTTGAGTTCAGAAGGCGTCCGCATAAATTCATCCTCTTCTTTTTTTTTAACCGTTTAGTCGTATACAACGTGTGCTCCAGGCACACATGAATATACATTGGTCATGCTGCACATATCTAACAAATTATTTTGAATGAGTTGATTTATGCATGAGTTCAGCTGGCAAGGTGCGCAGCGCTGAGTTGTCTCACTTTCTCCGTGTGTTTTTAAAAGTATTATCTGATTAGTGTTCCTCTGGCTACTCAGAATTTTAGAATATGAATATATATATGAGAGAGATAAGGGACTTAACATAAAATATAACTGACGATGACTTTTTTAAAGAGCCAGAATGTGATCAAAACATCCTTTATTAGCTTAGCAAAATGTCCACCATTACTGTGTGAGAGACGGGGAGGGGGGAGAGAGAGATAGATAGACAGAAAGAGAGGGAGAGATGATTGCAAGGGCCCAAGCTCATGGACAAAGAGTACATTTCACTCTAATTTGCACTCGTGTTTCTGGAGAACTTTGCTAGGCTCAGGCCCTGATGGGCTTGATTGTAAGCTGCAGAAGAATTTCTTTTTTTTAATTTTTTTAAATAATTTTTTTTATTAGTTTTCCAATTTTAAAAAACACAACAGAAACAACATACAAACAAACAAACAAACAAACACATAAATTCATAATTTCTTAACCTTATTTTCATAAGCCTCTTTTCTCGGACTTCCCCATACCTTCCCTTTTTTGCATCCTTTTTTATTTTTAACAATTATTCAACAACCCTTTTAACCTATTAAATTTAAATTCATTCTCCTTTTCAATTTCACCCTAAATCAAGCAAAATTTACCGCTGTAATTCTACGTCTTCCTCTCCCTTAGCATTTTAGCACTCCTCAATTTTATAGTAGCTCTTAAGATATATTTTAAACTTCTTCCAGTCTTCTTCCACAGTCTTTTTCTCTTGGTCACGGATTCTGCCGGTCATTTCTGCCAATCCCATAAAGTCAATCACTTTCGCCTGCCATTCCTCCAGCATGGGTAGCTCTTGTGTCTTCCAATATTTTGCTAGAAGAATCCTTGCTGCCGTAGTAGCGTACAGAAAAAAGTTTTTATCCTTCCTCGGCACCAATTGGCCGACCATACCCAAGAGAAATGCCTCTGGTTTTTTATGAAAGGTGCATTTAAGTACTTTCTTAATCTCATTATAAATCATTTCCCAGAAGGCCTTAATCTTTGGGCAGGTCCACCAAAGGTGGAAGAAGGTACCTTCAGTCTCTTTACATTTCCAACATTTATTATTGGGCAGATGATAAATCTTCGCAAGCTTGACTGGAGTCATGTACCACCTGTAAATCATTTTCATAATGTTTTCTCTTAAGGCATTGCATGCCGTAAATTTAATACCTGTGGTCCATAACTGCTCCCAGTCAGCAAACATAATGTCATGACCTATGTCTTGTGCCCATCTAATCATGGCTGGCTTCACTGTCTCATCTATTGTATTCCACTTCAGCAGCAAGTTATACATTCTTGATACATTCTTAGTATTGGGTTCTAACAGTTCTGTTTCTAATTTCGATTTCTCCACCTGGAAACCAATTTTCCTGTCTTGTTTATAGGCCTCCATTATTTGAAAATAATGGAGCCAATCTCGTACCTTGGACTTTATTTTCTCAAAACTTTGTAGTTTAAATTCACCACCTTCTTGTTCCAAAATTTCAGAATATTTTGGCCAATTAGTTCTCATATTAAGTTTCTTTACCTCCTTAGCCTCCATCGGTGAAAGCCACCTGGGAGTTTTATTTTCCAATAAATCCTTATACCGAATCCAAACATTATACAGTGCTTTCCTAACGATATGATTTTTAAAACCCTTATACACTTTAACCTTGTCGTACCAAATATATGCATGCCAACCAAAACTATTATCAAATCCTTCCAAATCTAGAATGTCTGCATTTTCAAGAAGTAGCCAGTCTTTTAGCCAGCAGAAAGCTGCCGATTCATAATACAGTCTTAAGTTCGGCAGGGCAAACCCCCCTCTTTCTTTGGAATCAGTGAGTATCTTAAACTTTATTCTGGGCTTTTTGCCCTGCCAGACAAATTTAGATATATCTTTCTGCCACTTCTTGAAACAATCCAGTTTATCAACGATTTGTAGTGTCTGAAACAAAAATAACATTCTAGGCAATACATTCATTTTAATTACTGCGATTCGACCTAACAAGGAAAGCTTCAGGTTCGACCATATTTCTAAATCTTTCTTTATCTCTGTCCAGCACTTATCGTAATTATCCTTAAATAAATTTACGTTCTTAGATGTCATATTAATCCCCAGGTATTTTACTCTTTTTGCCACCATTAACCCAGTTTCCTCTTGGAATCTCTCTCTTTCAACAATTGTTAATTTTTTTCCCAGTACCTTAGTTTTTTGTTTATTCAACTTAAAACCTGCGACCTGACCAAATACTTGAATTAATTCTAGGACTCTTTTGGTACTAGTGTCTGGCTCTTGCAAAGTCAATACTAAGTCATCTGCAAAGGCCTTCAATTTGTAATGTCTGGCTCCGACCTGGATCCCTTTCACCAGCTGGTCCCCCCTAATCATATTTAACAAAACCTCCAGGACCGATATAAAAAGTAATGGAGATATTGGGCACCCCTGCCGTGTCCCTTTTTCAATAAGTAGTTCGTCAGTGACCACATTATTTACAATTAACTTTGCCTTTTGTTCCGAATAAATTGCACTTATACCATTTTCAAACTTTTGGCCTACCCCCATCCCATGAAGGTTCTTCTTCATAAATTTCCAAGATATATTGTCAAAGGCTTTCTCCGCATCCACGAAAATTAAAACTGCCTTTGTATTAATATTCACTGTCAACATTTCTATAATGTCAATTATATTCCTTACGTTGGTAGATATATGCCTACCAGGGAGAAAGCCTGCCTGGTCTTTATGAATCTCCTCCACTAACACCTTCTTCAATCTTTTTGCCAAAATGTCTGCAAATATTTTGTAATCCACATTAAGTAATGATATAGGGCGGTAGTTCTTGATCTGTTTTTTATCAACCTCAGTCTTTGGTATAAGTGTAATAAAAGCTTCTTTCCACGATTCGGGTGCCCTTTTCCCCTCTAATATCTCGTTACAAACCTCCTTAAGCGGCTGTATTAACCAGTCCTTCAAAACTTTGTAGTATCTGGAGGTTAATCCATCTGGTCCTGGAGATTTCCCCAATTGCATATTCTGAATGGCACCCTCTATTTCTTGTTCAGTTATTTTCTCATTTAAAACCAACGTACTTTGTTGCGAAATTTTTTGTAATCCATATTTCTTGAGGAACTCTTCCATTTCTCCTTCGTTTTCCGGCCCTTGTGCATATAATCTTCTGAAATAACTCTGAAAGCAGTTACTGATCTCATTTGGTTTAAAAATGTTCTTTCCGTCCACCTCCAAGCTTGTGACTGTATTCAATTTCTGTCTCTTCTTCAATTGCCATGATAGGAGTTTCCCACATTTATCTGCCGATTCGAATGTCCTTTGTCTCATTTGCTTAATTTTCCATTCAATCTCCTGGTTCATCAATTCCATGTATTGCTTCTGATACAATTTAATTTCTCTCAAGATCTCATGTGACTTTGGTTTGGATCTCAATTTCTTTTCACTGTCTTTTATCTTTTCCAAAATCTTATCTTTCTTCTCATGTTGTTTCCTCCTTTTTAAAGAGTTCTGTTGTATCAGGAAACCCCGCATCACGGCCTTACTTGCGTCCCAGATCACTCTTTTCTCCACTTCTGTCCTCAGATTTATCTCCAAGTAGTCCTTCAAGATTTTTTGGGCCTTTTGATAAACCTCTGGATCTCTAAATAAGGTGTCATTCATTCTCCATCTAAAGGAGCCAGCTGTTGTTGTTTTCATTTCCATCTTTACCGCATTATGGTCGGAGCATGTCTTTGGGCAGATTTCCACTTTTTTTATCTTTGGAGCCATTCCACTAGTAATCCATATTTGATCTATTCTTGTCCAAGTCATCTGTGATTCCGAAAAGAATGTTCCCTCTCTCTCGAGAGGGTTTCTTGTTCTCCAGATATCAATCAGGTCCAAATTGTCAGTCATTTCAAAGAAAGTCTTAGGTAATCTCCCATCCTTAGAGATCACCTGTCTTTGTGCTTTGTCCATATTTGTAGAGACGCCGCCGTTCATATCCCCTAAAAGAATACCTTATAGTCCAAATAGTCCATTAATGTCTCATGCAGTTTCTTATAAAATTCTGCCTTCCCTTCATTCGGTGCATAAATTCCAAATATCAAGATTTTTTCTCCTTGAATCTGTATCTCAATTGCCAGAATTCTTCCATGTTCATCTTTAAAAATCAGTTTTGGAGCCAGTTTCTCTTTTGCATAAATCACCACTCCTCTTTTCTTAACTTTATCTGATGAAATAAATTCTTGTCCCAATCTTTTATTTATAAGTAATCTTCTATGTGCCCTTGTCACGTGGGTTTCTTGTAAACAAATCAGATCCAATTGTTCTCTTTTCAAAATATGAAAAACCTCGCGCCTTTTTCTGGGAAGGAGCCGCAGAAGAATTTCTGGCTCACCCTTCCTTTGAAGTGCTGCCCATGGGGAAACTGGATCTAGGTGCAAATGCCGACCCTCTCATTCCACAGGCTGTGCATAAAATGGTGGCCTTTTCTACCACGGTTTTCCTGGGGTGGAGAAACATCTTTCTTGTCCTCCCTGAGGAGATGCTTGTGATTCTAATTGGCTTGGCAATTAACTGAGTGATTTCCTGACTTTGTGGGGGGCAGTGAGAATAGTCTGGTGGGGTTCATTTCCAAGATCGCCTTGGATGTGCTCACTCAACAGAGATGCACACATACTGCATGTGCCCTACAGGAACACCACCAATGAGAGCCAGGCCATCCAGCACACACAAATGCAGTCCTTTACTTTTCCCAATAAAACTGAACAGAAATCACTCTTTTTGTGGGAGGAAGCAAAAAGAAAGACAAGAGGACATAAACAGGGTGGAGGCCACTGAATGAATAAAGCCTCCCTCCCTCTGTGCAGTTCCGTCCTGAGTTGTGTTGCTTCATTATGCTGTTATGTGATGAAAAGTTGGGAGCTGGATTTATTTTTTTTCTCTCCTTCCTAAATGCACCTGTTTAATTTCAGCCTAGGCATTTACATGGTGTGATAGGGAGCACTGTGCAGTTTATGGATGTGCTAGGCAAAAATCCATTAGGCGTGTATGCAGCAAGTGTTTGGCGCTGCCATATCTGTTGAGTTTTTGCCTCCATATGTCCTCCCCTCCTCACCAAATGATGAATTGCAAAATGAAGGCAAAATGTGAGTGCAAGGAGTCTAATTTGTAAGTAGTGTTATATGTGAACCTGTCAAAAGTCTTTATGATGTGGAGGTGCCTTAACTTACATTCCTTGTTTTCTGAAGCATGGGTGAAATTAAAAGCACCTTAATTCCTTTATGATACTGAAGGTTTTAAAATAATAGAATACATTTAGAATTCTCCTTTTTGCATTCTGAATAATTTACTCTGATGGTCTGGCTGGGCAGTTCAAACATTGGTACGTTGGCAATGCTGTTATTTTAATAACCTTGGTTGCTACTGAGTGGGCTGGCCTGCTCACTTGAGGTCACAAGGGTGATTCAGAATCTTTCTGCATTTTGGGGGATGTCTGATCCACCCAGTGGTTTTTTCCAGGAACAAAGCAGCACAGCTGCAGACAAGAATTAAGTCCTCTTATTAAGAAAAGGAAGGAGGGTATTAAGGAAGGGGGAAAGAATGGATGGGACAGTATTCAGTTGCATTTGAAGGTTACTGCCACAATGAGTCACATGGGCTGATCCAAACAATCTGAATTCAGCCCTAACACTAAGACAAATTCCAAGCATGTTACAGCTGGGGCAGGGATGAGCAATTCAGTCCATATTTCTTTCTCTTAGTTTCCCATTTTCCATGTTTTTTCTTTTCTTTTTAAGTCCTCTTGAAAATTCATCAGCATCTTTGTGCAAATTTCTCTTGACATGCACATTTCTGTATGCAATATTGCATAATATTTACGTTTTTATACAAATTTCTAGGCTGGAGAACTGCATTGCAAAATTTGAAGAAGTGTAAACTTCAAAGGGTGGCTATGCTTCATTTTGGAAAGGGCAAATTGAGCAGGTTCACCTTTAAATGGGAATCGAATTTCTCCTGCATCTCTAAGCTGGACACAAGCCAAACAAGCAATAGGATATCTGATCATCTTGTAGATTCACTGTGCGGTGTGCAGTCTGGTCCTCCAAGTATTGGTCTACTCCTCTTTTAAATCCATCCAAGTTGGTGGACATCATTGTCTTCTGTGGGAGAGAATTCCATAGTTTAACTACAAGCTGTGTGAAAAAGTACTTTTAAAAACCTATCTTTCCAACATTCAGCTTCATTGGACCTCCACAAGTTCTAGTGTTATGTGTGTGAGAGAAAAGAGGTCAGTACCCTCAGCAAAAAACAGTCCCCAGGATTCTCCATAACTGTTAAAGTGGTATAAGGGTGCTTTAAATGTATGGAATGGATGTGATCTCTAAATGGGCCTCTATTCTTGGCCTCTGCTACTCTCCCTTCCTAGAGTCATTTATCTTTAAATGGAACTTGGACCAGACACTCCTTCGAACAGAGGACTCCTTCAAATAGAGGACTGGTGTCTATAAAAGAGGACACAAGGCCACCCTATTTGCTATACGTAGTAAAACACTTCTGTTTCGCCCAAGCTACAGGGTGTGAGGGCCTGTTGGTGTCTGAAACAGTTTGATTGCCAATGACATCTGCTCCTTGGCACAGTCTTTTCATTGGCAACCAACGTTGGTCATGAGCCATGGCGTACCTAACTTGCTCTGCAAGGAGTTTGAAGGCTCTTCGCCAACCTGAGTCATACCTTTGGGTATACCTTACACCTAATCAAACCATCTCAATGCATTCATGGCAAGGTTGCTTTCCATCAGTGCTGAGTGAAAGCTATGTGCCAAGAACATGGAAAAATGTGTGTAATACAGTGGAGTAACAGAGATGTTTCAAACTGGACTTTTTGGTAATGGAACATTGGAAACCAACTGTGTTACTCATGCCACTAGGAACACTTTGGTGTTGTCCAAATTAAGGAGTTTCTGATGGAATTGGCTGAAATGACTGGCAGAGTCCGAGACTTGGGAGAAGAAACAATGGAAGAGGACTGGAAGAAGTTTAAAGATTATCTACAAAAATATTATAAGTTGTATGAATGTTAAGTATTTGCATGATTTAGAAAATACCAGCTCCAGCAAATAGGCTTTGTAAGATAGAAAATTAAGTTATAAGTATGGTCAAAATTTAAGGCAACATCTCGTTTAATTTTAAGGTATGAGTAATTGATAAAAATTGCTTTAAACTTAGAAGTATAATATTTGGAAAGTATAAAATAAGGTATGAAATAAGGTAATAATTTGCTGACATTCTGATTATAAATAACGCAGGGTAAGGAGATGCGAGGAAGTCCAGTTAGTTATAAGAAAAGCTTGATTGAACGGTCGGTTATATTTTTCTCTTTTTTCTGTTTTATTATGTATTTTGAAAATTTAATAAAATATTTTTTAAAAAACAAAACAAAATAAGGAGTTTCTGGCGGCAACTGGAGTGGTGTTTCTCTTCATGGCACCTCTTAGAGCTTCTGCGAGACTCCAGATCACCCGTTGATTGCCAGAACTTATTGCTGTCGAATGACTTGCTGGTCCATTCCTGATTTTTCACCCTCCCACTTCTTCCTCGGTGCCCACTTAGCTATCAGGCCACGGCGATGCTAATTGCTCATTTCATTTCTGATTCAGTAGCTGCATTTCCTTGCCTATACAATTTCCCCCTTATTCAGCAGGAATTTATTTTTCGTGTGGCAGCAGGAGCCCATAGAGCATCTTGTGCTCATTGATTATTTGACATGAGAAGGATTTCAGTCAACTGGATGCCGGGGGTGAGTTGTGGTGGCCATAGCAGAGCTGAAGAACTTCATTAGCATTTGGCTGGTAGCATTATTATTAAGTTCTTCTTTCCTCCTCTTTTCTTTTTGCAGCCATGACTGGGATGAATGCAACTTGTTTTCTGTGGTCACAGGGTGGCTAGATGACAGCTCATGTTAGAAACTGGGAGGTGGAGTTTTGACAAAAGTAGGTGGCACTCCTCTTCCCTTCTCCTCTCCCCTCCTCTCTGCCCCCATCTATACTATACATTTAAAGCAGCATCGTTCCATTTTAAAGAGCCATGGCTTCCCTCAAAGAATCCTGGGAACTGTGGTTTGTTGAAAATGCTGAGAGTTATTAGGAGACTGCTGTTCCCTCCCCAAAGCTAAAATTCTGAGAGAAACTCTGAGAAGAAGGCTTAACAATTGAGCCACTGTGAGAATTGTACCAGATCCTCAGGGTCCCTTCCAACTCTGCAATTCTAGGATTCTGTGAGGGGAATAGGCCATGAATGACTATGCTGGCCGGGGCTGAAGGGAGTTGGAATCCTCAACATCTGGAGCAACAGCTTCAAGGTACAAGAAAGGAGGTTCTGGCTAAACATCAGGAAAATGTTCTGATAGTAAGAGCTTATTTGACAGTGGAATGGTCTCCCTTGGGAGGTTGTGGTCTCTCCTTCCTTGGAGGATATATAATGGAGATGTATAATGAAGGTGCCAGGAGGGTCTCGCTGGGGAAAGCATTCCACAAATAAGAAGCCACCACAGAAAAGGCCTGCTCTTGTTTTGACATGCATGTATAACTTCCTCAGTTGAATCCATAGCCTCTCCAGTTAAAGGTTATTGGGTAGTTGCAGGGTTTGGCACAACATCTGGCTCTGGATAGGGAACCTGTGGACCTCCAGAGCTTGTTGGACTCCAACTCCCATCAGCTTCAGTCAGTATGGCCAATGGTCAGACTTATTTGGTGTTTCGCAACTTTCTGACTAGTTGCAGGACCTTAGCCAGACCTAGCAGAGTAAACGCAGAATCCACGGAAGCAATTGGCGACTTGGCTGCAGACAGGATAGACGAAGGAGGAACCAGGAACTTATAGTTAGGTGTTTATTATATACAGTGGACTATTTACAGGAACAGAACACGGATCTTTTGCTACACACAGAACTCTGAACACACAGAACTCTGACACACAGAACTCTGAACCTCTGAAATACTGAACTAACACATTCCAGTTAGTAGGCCATTAATTATCACTCCCTTGAGAGAGCTTGACCAATCAGGGAGCTGTCTCCATGCCTCTGTTATCACCAGGCAGACTTACTCCTTCAGATTGCCTTCTGGCTGTCTGCCAAACGTTAATTGACTCTGTGTGAGTAGCTGCACGTACACAATTTCCCAACAAGACTTTGCCAATAAGTGTTGAGCTCAAAGTGGCCTGATGGGAGCTGTAGTCCAGCAGCTTCTGAACATCCATTGGCTGCCCCACCCCTTCTCTGCAGAGTCCTAAATGAAAAACCAGGGGCCAGAAAGACAAATGGTGTGATTCCAAATAAGGCAGCTTCATATTTTCGTTCCTCCATGCAAAGAGTTCCACAGATACATGAGGGGGCATAAAACCCAAATTTGTTTGCCTCCCTCCCCCCTTCCACTTTTATTAAGCAATGAGACATTTAGCATCTTGTCCTGTACAGCCAAGTGCATTCCTGTCTTTCTTCCTTTATTTGATTAATGCAAATGAGTTGCCTGGAGCAATCAGACTCTGTTTGCCAAGATAGTCATTATACGGTGACAGAGATTAGTGTGGTACCTAATCAAAAGAAGCAGTGATTGATACTCTGTCAGCTTTGGTCTTTAATCAGGGAAGCTTTCTTCCAATCATCAGCTATTAAAGAGCCTCATTTATCTGATTACTTTTGGGGCACCGAGCATGGGAAAGGGTGCTAAATTAAAATATTCTGAAACACGTTCTGCAGTGACTAATATTATATTTTACTATGCTGTTTGTTGGGAAGTCCTTGTGTACATGTACAGGTGTGTACACAAGTGTGTGAAAGAGGGAGGGAAAAGGAGAGCCCTTCTTGCTGGCACACCCAGCCTTCCACTGCCATCCTTCCAGTGGAAAGGAGCTGAATGGGGTTCAGAGCCCTTGTCACGGGAAATTCTGCTCCCACCCCTGAGATGTTACAAACCATTGCCCAAATTCTTTTGCAGCCTCAAGAGTAATAAAGTGGCTGATCTGTCAAATGGAAGCCACAAGAAAACTGAGTTCTGTGACCAGTGTAAATTTCTGCACTTCCACAGTGAAATATGAAAAGCCCTAAAAATGTCATTCATTACTTTATCAAGGCACCTGAACATCCCAAGTCTGTTAAGGAAAAGACAGCTTGGAGCCCACATTGAATAGACAACACTGTCATCATATATAGAGGTCTTATGGTGCAGACCTCTACCAGACCCCCCAAGTGTCCCTATTTTCCAGGGTTGTCCCTGATTTAGAGAAGCCGTCCCAGTTTCTGATTTGATCCTAGAATGTGCTGTTTTTCCTTAAAGGTAAAGGGTAAAGGGACCCCTGACCATTAGGTCCAGTCGTGGCCGACTCTGGGGTTGCGGCGCTTATCTCGCTTTATTGGCCAAGGGAGCCAGCATGACTAAGCCGCTTCTGGCGAACCAGAGCAGCGCACAGAAACGCCGTTTACCTTGCCGCCAGAGTAGTACCTATTTATCTACTTGCACTTCTCATGCTTTCGAACCGCTAGTTTGGCAGGAGCAGGGACCGAGCAACAGGAGCTCACCCCGTCATGGGGATTTGAACCGCTGATCTTCTGATCGGTAAGTCCTAGGCTCTGTGGTTTAACCCACAGCGCCACCCGAGTCCTGCCGCTTTTCCTTAGGATGTCTCTATTTTCATTGGAGAAATGCTGGAGGGTATGGAGTTTTTCCCCCCAAATAATATTTATTGAGGTTTTGAAGGTTACAAATAAAACAGAAAAACACCAAGTTAAAAAAAATATGAAACAATGTATCACATTAAAAAAAAAATACCATACAAGTAAGAAAAAAAAAGATTAAGGAAAAAGGAAAAACAACAGCAAGAAACACATCAAATCTTCACATAATGTATCTTTCATATGCTTGTTTCCTTGACCTCCTCCTACCTCCCTTTTTTGTATTCTAATTCAGTTAAATATTTCAGCAAATCCTTTCCCTCTTTTTATCCTCAAAATTAATATATCTATTTGAACTTAAACTCTTAAAACATTTCCACTAGGGTCATAAAAATTTCATTCCACGATTTTTCTCTCCCTCATTAAATTTTACAAAATTTCCAAATATAAACTTTAAATTCCCAATCTTCTTCCACCGTCTCCTCTCCCTGGTCTCGGCCTCTGCTGTCCCTTCTGTCAACTCCAAAAAGTCCATCAACCTGGAGATCTTATATCCGAGGCTCTTAACTCTCCTTCACGTCCCTTCTGCCGATCTTCTTCATAATGTTTAGTGCTAAAAAGCAGATCTCGGGGGAGCTCCTTCCCAACAATGCCTTTATTCCTTCTTAACAGGGCAGCCAGATTTCCATAATTAAAGCTAGGATCCATAAGACGTTCCAAATCTTGTTTCAAAAATCCTCCAAATCCAAATGTCCCAAAAGCTCCAATCTCCTCCTGACCCAACTCCATATCCCAAAAGTCAATTGATCCCTGCATTGGGGAATCTCTCCAACTTTCCTTTTCCAGACCAGGCCAGGCTCCAATCTTCAAAATCTGGCTTTTTCTAGTTTCAGTCATAAAGGGCCTCAATTTCTAATCCTCAATTTGCATCTGCAAGGTCAAGGCTCCCCCCTGTATTACTCTGGGCTCGACCACAGCAACTTTCTCCTTCTCCTTCTCAACGATTTGTTCAGTCATAATAAATTCCTGTGCCGGATCCTTGACAACTTCTGTGTTGATACCCACTTTTGATCCCAAGATGACAACATTAGTAGCCATAGCATCTATCTGTTTATGAAGCTTTTCCAGCAAATAGTTTGTTTTATACAATGCAGACACTAAATCTTCCCTAACCGACATTCTTGGGATGTTCAAGGTCAAATTTTGGTTTCTCACAGTCCTTATCTTACAGCTGGATGCCTCCGCTCCACTCTTGTAACAGTTTCAAGAACTCAGTCCTTTCCAACACAGTTCCAAAGGTGAAAAATAGTATCAATTTTCAGTTACTTTTTCTTCTTTTAAAACGCAGAAGCGGACAATGGAAACAGTATCTTTCTCTTGTAGCCAGCTGTCAAATATGTACTGTTCACTGTCAATGGACTTTTTTTCCTTTCTCTTCTTTTGCAGCCCGTTCCCAGGTTCAGAGACGTGATAATTTAATTTAATTATTCACTCTCTCCTGCAGGCACGCTTGGTCAAAATCCCCCCCCCTTCCCCTGCTTCCAAGGGGGGTTTTATAGTTTCAATCAATGGAAGTTTGATCCTTTACATGAAGCTTTCCAAAACCTTAGCTTACGAATACTTTGCTTCAGTCTATTTACAAAAAGGGGAGGGAGACTTCCTGTTTTGAGCCTTCCCCGTTCGATGCCGAATTAAAGTATTTAGAAATCCAATTTTCCGTTCTACTCACAGGTTGTTGTTTAAAATCCAATTGTCCACAGGTAAAAGTCAGCGCTCTCCGGCAGCAGCAATGCGGCTTCACTCTGTGAAAGAAGCGGTCGATTCAAAGCACCGCGCCGCTCACCCCACATCGCTCCGGATTCCCGATACCAGGTCTCCCCGCGGGTAGAAGAAGAAGAAGAAGAGTTTGGATTTGATATCCTGCCTTTCACTCCCTTTAAGGAGTCTCAAAGCGGCTCACATTCTCCTTTCCCTTCCTCCCCCACAACAAACACTCTGTGAGGTGAGTGGGGCTGAGAGACTTCAAAGAAGTGTGACTGGCCCAAGGTCACCCAGCAGCTGCATGTGGAGGAGCGGAGACGCGAACCCGGTTCCCCAGATTACGAGACTACCACTCTTAACCACTACACCACACTGGCTCTCGACTGACTCTCTCTGGGTAGGGGGGGCGCAAAAGGTGCCAGCCGAATCCCAAGTTCACAGGCTCTTCCGCCTGTGATTTCCAAGGGTCTCCGCCTTCGCCGTGGCGGTTCAGACCCTGCTTTCCACGGAGCAAGTTCCTCCTGATCGGAGGAGCTCCACCATTGCCGGAGGCGCTAACCCGGAAGTCGAGGGTATGGAGTTATCCAACCCTGGAGCTGTCTGAAGGTGATCCTCTATAGCAGGGGTCAGCAAAATTTTTGTGGCTTGGACCAGTTCATGGTGGGCCAGTGTGTGTGTGTGTGTGTGTGCATGCATGCATGTGCAAACGCTATTTCCGCGCTCCTTCCAGCGCGGAGGAGGCATGCACAGCTTCCCATTGGCTGCAGGAGGGATTTCGGCTGGAGTGAACTGGCCCAGGCGAGGTAAACCTTGCCAACCCCTGGGCTAAAATGTTTTAAAATGTTTCAAACAGTTCTAATTTTGGTTCATTTGTTTCATTTTTATTGGATTGGTGTTGGTTAAATGTTTAGTTGGGGTTGGCGGTTACTTTAATTTGGGTATAACTATAAACTCTTTATTATTGTTATTGTTATTATTGTTATTAATGGTTTTTATTGATTTATTGGTTTGTTTGTTGCTTGTATAGGATATCTTGTTTTTTAATGTTTGATGTTTTGTTGTGTTTTTTATGTTGTAAGTGGCCCAGAGTGGCTGGGGCAACCCAGCCAGATGGGCAGGATATAAATTACAAATAATAATAATAATTATGATGATGACGATGATGATGATGATGTTTTTTATATATGTTGGAGGCTGCCCAGAGTGGCTGGGGCAACCCAGTAAGATGTGTGGGGTATAAATAGTAAAATTATCATTATGGAATGGGACGTCCCTATTTTCATCAGAGAAATGTTAGAGATTTGCTCGGAGTTCCCATAGTTTGCAAAGGATTGTGAATGTAGAGATGATAAGAGAACAGATTCCCATTCAAATGCTTTGTTTGTTTCCTTGCCTGTGAGACCAGTTCGTTTCACAGACCCAATGGAGATGGCCTTCTCAGTAGTGATCCCACAACTGTGGGACTCTGTTTATGCAATGATGCATCAGACTCCATCACACTTGTATGAATCTGGCAATGCAGTTCTCCAGCCTAAAGTGTTAGAGTATATGCAACAAAACACATATAGTAAAGTCTTCATTAATAGCACACATTATTGAAAATAACATACACAAATTGTTTGGGGAAATTTCTTTTTGAAAAATGTGCATATTAGTCAAAGTTGCATAAAAATGTGTATATTAGGAGATTAGTGTGCTAAAAAAACAAACCTGATGAATTTTCATGAGCATATTTTTTATTGTAAACTGATGTGGAAATGTTGATAACTAAACTTAAGACTGAAAATACTGAGAAATGGAGAGAAACCAAACCTGAAAGATTCAGTCATCCTTAGTTGATTCCTGATCATTAGTAAAAATAAAAAGAACCTGTTTTATTTCTAGTCCTTTGAGGCAGTTATACTCTGGAACATCCTTTCCTACTAATATTCTTCTCGATTTCTTGATGCTGTTGTAGAAAAGCCTACGAACAAAACCTTTACTCTGTTAGAGGCCACTAACTAAATCTGCGAATTCACCACAAGCAGAATAAATTATGCAAATGACACACATTATGGAAATCCTATTTGGTTATGTGTTCTAATAGAACCAGTCAAATCTGATTTAAAACACACACAAACTCCAATCAGTGTATGGTCACAGCACGTTCAAGGTTGTGGAAAGGAGTTTGCGGTTGAAGCAGGGAGGGCTAGGTTTCAAGATAGACAGATGAACAGGAGGCAGCAGAAACTGGCAAGTCTGGGACTGGGATCCGTGAGAGAATCAAAGAGTGGCTTGAAATGCAGATATCTTGCTACCTGAAAGTCACCAAGGGAGTCTCTAGCCTGTTTTCAGCACCTTATGCTTTTTTTACCACCAGTACTCTGGTTCCTCAGGAGATCGTGCAACCATGAATGTGCCCCAGAGGACGCTGGACCTGTAGTCACAAACATCCTCCTTTTATGGCAATGGTGGCATGCACCATTGGGCAAGTGGGGAAGAAGGCACGGAAAGTAGTCATTGGTGGAGCCACAGCCAATGATAGGCAGGGTCAACCAATTCTAGTTTTGTCCCCCATCTCATCTTTCCAACAAGGGCAACACTGAGACTGAAGAGGAGGAAGCTCACAGCCAGTGCACTGGTTGTAAGCAGGAAAGCAGGCCGGTGAGGGATAGCTAAGGGCAGACTGAGGTTGGTTTGGGCAGAGTCCTGTTTGCCCTAAACACAGAATCATAGAATTTTAGATGGAGCCACCTGCACTGTTTTAAGGTCTTATCAACCTTTGCTTTTCT
This sequence comes from Podarcis cretensis, assembly GCF_951804945.1. NCBI lineage: Eukaryota > Metazoa > Chordata > Lepidosauria > Squamata > Lacertidae > Podarcis > Podarcis cretensis. Next base: position 21,519,064 of record NC_137175.1, read on the forward strand.
TATCTCCTGATGGTTTCCAATGGGATACAGTCTAGAGGAATAAGGGCCAGTGCAAAAATTGTGGTTTTGTGTTTGTTCCTGAATGAGCTTTGATGAATTACTGCATCACGCTGGTCTAAATTAGATTGTCAGGCAAGGGAGAATAATTACATAGAAGAGCCTAATGCTCAATCTGAAGCACTGAAACTGGTTAAGAAGAAGAAGAAGAAGGAAGTAATTCTGCAAAGGGTCAAGTGACTGGAGAGGGCAGAAAAAGAATCAGAAGCAAATAAGCTTCTCTTGCTTTTCATACTTGCTTTTCTGTTTCACATACCTGCGCATAGGGACACTCTTGTGCACTTGCAATGCACCTATTCTAACACCAAGGATACTGAACCTCTAACACATTATTACCCACTGCACAAACCAGTGGTGGCTGGTATCTATTGGGACCAGTGGAGTGGAAGGCAGGGAGACCAACAGAACGTGCAACTAGAGCCAACTAATTCTAGCTTTGTCCCTGTCATCCTCCCTGCTGAGTTCTACAAGGGTCTTATCCTATGGTTACCAGATGTTCCTGTTTCCCAGGGACAAATATAGTTTTTTAGGTTTCAGCCTGGCTGGCTAGAACCCTGAATACAACCACTCTACACTGTAGGTCTCCTTTGTACGCACCATATACACTTGACAGGGGAATGACAACAGATGCATGGGAGGAAGAGGCTGGTGAGAGTCAACAGAGGAACAGCGTGACTTCAGTTATGTTATACATGCCTGGCCTTCAGCAGCAGATGAGAATTAAGGCTTTTTGCCAAAAGCTTTGGTCTCCATTCATGTAGAACAGAGGAAGCTGCTTTAAACTGATTAGGATCATTGCTCCATTTAGCTCAGCAATTTATATACTGATTTAGCAGTGGCTCACCAAAGTTTCGGGCAGGTAATTTCTCCAGCCGTACACCAACAGACCAGAGACTTTTCTACACAGGTTGTTCACAGTAAACTAAGATAAGTTAGAAAGTCTGGTTTAACAATCTATGGGCTGTTAAACTGTAACTGTGATGGTGTTGTTTTTGTTTTATTTTGTTATTATGTTATGCAGTGCTTTTTTCTGGGGGTACGCATACCCCTAAACATTTTTTTAATCTAAGTTTGGCCTCATTGAGATGAAGGGCAATACAGTGGTACCTCAAGTTACAAACACTTTGGGTTACAAACTCCACTAACCTGGAAGTAATACCTCAGGTTGAGAACTTTGCCCCAGGATGAGAACGGAAATCGTGTGCTGGCGGTGCAGCGGCAGGCCCCATTAGTGAAAGCGTGCCTCAGGTTAAGAATGGTTTGGGTTAAGAACGGACCTCCGGATTGAATTAAGTTCGTAACCTGAGGTACCACTGTATAGAGTTTTAGCAAATAAATAAAAGTGAATAGAAACTTGATGTTCTTGGATGGTTTTAAAAGAGGATTGGGAAAACTAATGGAAGATACAGCTATCAATGGCTACTAGCAATGATGCCTATCTCCACAACCAGAGGCTATAATGTTTCTGAACACCAGTTGCTGGAAGCCACAGATGGGGAGGCTCCTCTTGTGCTCTGGTCCGGCTTGCTGGTTACCCACAAGCATCTGATTGGCTATGGTGAGAACAGGATGTCAGACTAGATGGGATGTTGGCCCAATCAAATAAGTTCTTCTTATGTTCTACCAATGAGCTGTGGCCCTTATCCTTGCTGTGCAACTTCACTACTCTGTCACAACAATTTGAGGCCACCCACCATGTTCCTGTTGTGGAAAAGGTACCTTACTCTGGGGCTATTTCTTGGCCAAGCATAAGCTCCTGCACTGGAAAATGTGGCAAACAATTCCGAGACAGGTGAAACATTTCAGTTCTACAAAGGAGGGAGGGAGGGAGGAAGGGAGAGAGAGAAGACTTGATGGCTGACAGGTCGAAATGAGACAATCAGAGCCAATAATTTTGAGTTGATGTATTATAGATAGCAGAATTTATTCACACCAATTATAGTCCCACGGTTGGGATAAAAAGGTGATTCTATTTGGAGGGGAAAACATGATGGTCCCAGCATTACAGTCCCTCCAAGACAATGAATATAAATTGCCTTGAAGAAACCCGCAATATTTTTCCTAACTCGATCAGAAAAAATAATACAGGGCTATGTGAGTTTCCCTCGGCCCTGTCATATGGAATTAAGCAGAGCCACAACGAAGACTGAAAGGAGCTCTGATGAATGGTTATGGAGAAGGAGGCACAGAGACTGGTAGTTTACTGTGCAAGAAAAAAACCAAAAACCACCCCAGCCTGAAGGGAAGAATGACTAATGTCTGTTTCCGCTTAACTGAAAGAAAGCATTGCTGGGAATGAGTTCAGGGGAAGCCTGCAGCAATGGAGAAAATTCTGCATTAAGAATCAGCCTCATGCTGTATTATAAGATATTCAACATCAAATATTTTGCTATTAATTTCCTTAGCAAATCTAAACCAACCAGCAGAATTGGCTTTACTGTACTGGCATTAGTATAAAAGGTGCTCTTCTTTCTTTTCCTGTCTTCTTCTAAGGAGCCTAGGATAACATACCTGAAAATTATCCGATTTCACCCTCAGGAATCCTGAGAGATCTATCTTGAGTATTACAGAAACTTAGGAAGGTGCCTCTCATGGGTTCCACGTAGCTCAGAATAATATACAATGGCTGGCAGAAGATCACCAGAATTTCAGGCAGGGAATTTCTTCCAGACTTCTCTGGATATGCCAGAGACTGCAGCTGGGACCTTGTACATAGAAAGCAGGTGCTCTAACACTAACTATAGCCGATCTATGAATCGATTCAAATGTGCATATGCATCATTTGATAACACCTTGATGACTTTCTTTTCTTTTCTTTTTTAATTTTTTTATTAATAACTTTTAACAAATCAATTTATAAATCAATATAACCAATTACATTTCCCCCCTCCCTCCCTCTCCCACCATCCAGAGACTTCCCTCAGCTTCTCTCTCTGATTTGTTTATACATATTTTTGTCTGCATGTTGTAAAATTATACACATCATTGCCTTATCTATCATGTTCTACTAATAAATTTGTGGATGTTTATGCAAAACTTGCCAAGGAGTCCAAATCCTTTTGTTGTCTTTTTAGATAGCTTGTAAATAGTTCCCATTCTTCCTTGAAATCATGATTGTCCTTCTCACGCAATTTATATGTCAACTTTGCCAACTCCGCATAGCTCATCGGTTTTTCTTGCCATTGTTCTTTTGGTGGGATTTCCTCATTCTTCCATCCTTGTGCTAACAAGACTCTTGCCGCTGTTGTAGCATACATAAATAAGTTATTTATTTTCTTTGGCAGGTCTTGTCCTAAAATCCCTAGCAAAAATGCTTCGGGTTTTTTTTTTACAAATGTCATTTTAAACATTTTTTTCAATTCATTATATATCATCTCCCAAATTTTTTTGACTTCTCTACATTCCCACCACATATGATACAAAGTACCTTCTTTTTCTTTACACTTCCAACATGTATTTGACCCGGCTTTATACATTTTTGCCATTTTTACTGGTGTAATGTACCATCTATACATCATTTTCATATAATTTTCTTTCAAAAGAGAACAGTTTGTAAATTTCGAATCTACCTTCCACAACTTTCCCCAGTCCTCAAATTGTATATTATGTCCTACATCTTGTGCCCATTTGATCATAACCGATTTGGCCTCCTCATCTTTCGTTTCCCATTCTAGCAGAATACTATAGGCTTTCTTCAACAGCTTTGCTTCTTCTTCTATAACCTCCTTTTGAAATCTTGAGGTTGTATAACTAAATCCTTTTTTGTTGTCTTCCTTGTACATCTCATATAACTTTCTATAATGCAACCAACTCTGGACATGATCTTTGATTTCCTCGTAATCTTTTAATTTCCATTTTCCTTCTTAACAACTCAGTAAATCTCTGTATTTACACTTTAATGATTTTCAGTGTGTGAACAGTTTCCTTTGAAAATTGTTGCATTTGATGAACTTGGGATGAAAGCTCTTGTCTGTGGCAGCTGTTTTGTGGCAGCTGTTTCACACATGCAAATCATCACCTATGTATTTATAAAGAACCCCAGGATCATGCGGTTTGTACCACTTCTGCAGTCAAAGTGCACATGCTATCAAAGTGCCAAATAATTGGTTAGGTGGTATGGTAAACTGAGGTGAGACTTGAATTTTGGACTTCTGTTTCCAGACTTTATTTGGACTGCATTTGATGATGATGATGACTGACTCATATATTATTTGTATAGGTTCCTTAGTTCACCTTCCCTGTTCTACCTCCCCTGTCAGAGGCAGTATGCTTCTGAATACCAGTTGCTGGAAATCACAGGAAAGGAAAGTGTTGTTGTGCTCAGGTCCTAGTTACAATTTTTGTGAGGGTATGCGCTATGCCAGTACAGTGGTGCCCCGCAAGACGAATGCCTCGCAAGACGAAAAACCCGCTAGACGAAAGGGTTTTCCGTTTTGGCGGTGCTCCGCAAGACATTTTCGTCTTGTGAAGCAAGCCCATAGGGAAATTCGTTTTCCGACTTTTTTTCCCTCCCCCCCTTTTCTAAGCTGTTTATCCGCTTATCCGCTTATCCGCTAAGCCGCTAAGCCGCTAAAAGCCGCTAATCCGCTAATAGCGCTAATCCGCTAAGCCGCTAATGGGCTTGCTTTGCAAGACGAAAAAACCGCTAGACGAAGAGACTCGCGGAACTTACAGCACCACTGTAAGTAAGTCTAACTGTATTCAACAGGGTTTCCTCCAAGGTAACTGTACATAGGATTGTGCTTTGCTTCCTTTCTCTCACAACATTGGTCCCCATTCACAAAGGAGAAATGGAGGATGAGAAAAGCTGGAACCTCCAAGGCAAGGTAGACAATAGATGACCCACTAATTTCATTTTCAACAATACTCTTACTAAGGCTGCAATCCTTTGTGTACTCAGAATTAAGCCCCATTGAATTTGATGCGACTTACTCTGCTGGTAAGTGGGGTTACAATTGCAGCCTAAGTCTGGACCCAAGCCTTTGTCTCCTGAATAAGAATGGCTCTTCTGATACACTTGAAACACAGATATATCTTTATAAAAAACAACCTTGATGAAACAAAGGTTCCAACAAATCATATGAATAATAAATTTTAAAAGTTTTTTTTACATTTAAAAATGAATACTTTGCCTTTGTGTAAAGCCAAGGCACATAAAGATAAAACGGATTCTCTAACATCTTTGATCCTACATAATAAGAGTTACAGTGTTTGTTGAGAACAGTAGAGACCACATCCATTTGTGTGAATGGTGACCTGCCTCACCAACCTCAGTCTGCCCTCCTTGCTTGACAGCTTCCTCTTCCTTGGTCTTGGTGTTGCCCTTCTAGAAGTCAGCAGGGAAAAGAGTGGGAATTAAACTAGAATGAGTTGACCCCATCTACCATTGGGGTCCCTGCATTCAGCCTCTACCAAACTTATTGGGGACCTGGTCCTTGCAAGTGATGAGTGCCGAGAGAAACTGAGCAAACATAGAGGCAGCAAGAAACAAAGAGAAGTTATCAGCAAGCTCTGGGATACCTCAAGGTAAGGGGGCAACCCCCAACATGCCCAGTAGCCACTGAATGCTAAGTGTTAGTTGGAAAAGGAAATTGCATGTAATAGAATGACCGGTTGGAGGATGTCAGACGTGTGGGAGCTATTCCATTAGGAAGTGAGAAAGCTCATACTATTGGCACAAAAATGGAAGCAAGAAGAATTACCGACGAAAGAAGAGTGGCAGATGAAATTGATGGACTATGCAGAATTGGATAAATTAACAGGAAGGATTCGAAACCTGCGGGACCAGAGATTCTAAGAAGACTGGAGTAAATATATGAACTATTTGAAAAGTAATTGTGATGAACAGATTATGGTAGTAGGACTACAAGAAGTTCTGTAAGGAGGACTATTTGAAATATTGCAAGAAAGACTATGAGGAGAATTATTAGTTAATGATAATTAGGAGTAATAGAGAAATTAAGAAATGCAGAATAAGTGATAAAGAACGAAAAATCATCAGAGGTGTTGACGGAAATTTAAAACATTGTATAAGATAAGAAGTTATGTTGGAAATGATATGTTAAAAACCCCAATGAAAATGTATATATAAAAAAAGGACGTGAGAAAGCTCTGTGACATCTTGTTGCATGTCTCATTTGTCTCTATGTAAAAGGCACCTTGCCTTGCTGTCCCCTACCCCAGCAAGTGAAAATGACACTGCTGTTTGGAAGGTGGTGGCCCCACCCAGCTGGCAATATGTCTCTGAATGCAGTATAACAGAGATGCACTGCCTTCCACTGGTCCTCGATGACATTCCATTCACATCTGGCCTTTCCTAATGAGAGCATTTTGTTAGTTGTGTATAAGAAAGGTTGTGTCTTAATTAAGGAGTGGATCAGAAATTATAGTTTGCTTCTTACACTCCAGTAGTTGCTAGAGGTTCCTGTAAGATAAGGGTATATATCTGAGCGATCTTCACACCCTGAAGATTCACTGCATATGTGGCTATTAGCTACCATGTGAGTAGGATTTACGGATCACCAGTAACGTGCCATTTGCAATGCTGCACAAAAAAAGAAGAAGGATTTTGCCTAGGCGAGGCTCCTTCTCATTCATGAATTCAAGACCATGCTCAGAGCCTAACACCTCAATATGTGCCAGTCTGAAGAAGTACAGCCTCAGCATATTTCTTCAGGCATTAAATATAAGGAACTCCAGGAGAAAAATCAGTTGCTCAGAATCTCTGCAAAGCAGATAAATTATAACAGGATGGGAGAAATTGTAACTTAAAGGAAAAGGGGGGGAAATACAGAACTCTCTGTGACATACACTGAGCAGACAAGAGTGTCTGTCATATTTAAGTAAATAAAAATGTGCATGCAAGCTCAAGCATGCAAGCATGAGAGATGCAATAACGTGTCTAAAACATAGATATACAGAAGCATTGTGAAATGCATTAATCAACCATAGTTTCCTGTTACATCCAAACCAGAAAACTAAAGTTATTAACATCTGCACAAGTAAGTATTTTTATTTACTCTTTTAAAAGTTAAAAAAATCACCCCCATATTCCATGCCATCTAGTCATTAAAGAGATAATAATAATAATAATAATAATAATAATAATACAACTATGTAATGGGAATTAGGGTTGCTTGTGCGTAAGTGGTAACTGCTTCAGACAGCGCTGTCTGGCTAACCTTTCCCTGGCTGCACAGCCCTTACTCCGTGGCTGTGTCAGTCGCTGGCAGAATCCGTCAGTGGGCGTTTCCTGAACTTTTTCCAACATAAAAAGTCTCCAAGTCTCCGCCTAGCTTCCCTGCGCGGAAGCTTTCTGCGCAGAGTGGGCGTGCCTAGTGGAGGTCCTGCGCTTTCCCCACTGGTCTCGGTGGAAGAGTCTCGGAGCCCTCCCTCCGAAGCCCTCTCAGCCTCCCCTTTCTTCCTGGTGTCACGCTGATTTCCTTCCCCAGAGGAAGTGCTCTCTCTCTCTCTCCCCCTCTGCTGGGCCCTTCTCCTGCATCCTCGGGGAGCCTTACCTCCACTCTTGGCTCCGATGGCAGTTCCCTGACAAACTATACCTTTTCATCCTTGTGTAATGCAGTCTACAAAATGCCCATTGCTATAATTCAGTGGGTGATTTCATGAATCACCTCACGGGGGCACCAAGGCAAGGCTGTTGCATGAGACATATTGTACCCGAAGGGGCTCCCATTACCACGCAACATAGAGAGCAAGTACGTCTTCCTCCCACAAGCTGCTCCCCTTCACATTTCCACAGATGGGATAAGTGGCAGGTTGAATGGATTGAAGAAAAAGCAGGTAAGGGAACGGGGCCGTCTTCTTTACACAGCCAGACCTAAGGACAGGGGTAGGTAAACCTGTTTCAGCCCAAGAGGTGCATACATTCCCTTCTGGGCAACCTTCTGAGACCCACATGGAAGTAGGACCAGAGGTGAAAGTGGGCAGAGCAACAAATGTGGATTTTACCAGTGTACAATAAACTAGTTTCGACACATTCTCCTCTCTGTCTTCCATCCAGGCATGTCATAGGCATGATCAGAATTCAAGGACGCACACATTCCAGCCAGGGGAAAACACTTCAGGAAGTTGCAAAGCAGGGTTAGAGAGGGGATTTGTCATTTGCCCAAGAAGGGGATGTTGTCAACCAGTTGATTGATTTCCAGTTAAGTGAAGCTTTCATCTGCGCATATGCTACCACCATCGTGTGCCTGAATGGCATTCCCAACTCCATGAGGAGGCGAACAGCAGCAGAAGAAAGCAACTTCGAAATACGGCAAAGCAAAATGACCTTGCACAGTTTCAAGCTGCTATTGTGAACATAACCCAAGTTTCACCTCCTTTTATCCCGCCTTTTCCCTTGTTTTGGAGATTGTGAGCCTGCACACAGGCACTGTTTTCACATTCAGTGCCTATTGTATGCAGAGCAATTTTAATAAACGATGGTGGTGGTGAAAGGTGATGGAATTAATTAATTTCCCCCCAGAGTTTTGTTTCCCACAAATACATTCTTTAAGTGCACACTCCCTTGTTATGAACAATAGCGGGCATGGAAGAATCAAGGTTAAACGAGAGGCTTTTGGCATGAATGAAATGTCAAAAAGTGGTGTGTGTGTGTGTGTGTGTGTGGAAAGGTGAGGCGACCTAATGGATTAAAACTGTGTAAACATGATAGAAGAGACTAATACTGAGAAGGGAAGGAAGCCAGTGTATTCGCACACAGATGTGAACTCTTTGGCATTTGTCAAGGGTGTTAAGAATGAAATGTCAGCGAAGGGAGAGGGAACACTTAAGAGCAGGTAATTTATTGGCACAACAGGAAGATACTTAAAAAAATAGTGTGTGGCTGCAATCCTGTCCAGAGTTACACATTATTCACAGGAGGGGGGCAGAATGCCAAAGGCCAGGGGTCTGAATGTGGCTTCTCTATCTGGCCCGAGGGAGTCTATCCAGGCAAACACCTCCTCCCCATAGGCCACACCCACTCATGCCCTGCTTCAGACATCTGTGCATTTTTCCCTTGCTGGAATGTGCCCTTGAAGTCTGATAATGCCTTCTGTTTGTCTGGATGGAGGGTAGAGAGGTGTGTCTAAATAAAACTAGCCTAATGTTCACTTGGGACACAGGTGGCGCTGTGGGTTAAACCACAGAGCCTAGGACTTGCCGATCAGAAGGTTGGTGGTTCGAATCCCCGGGACGGGGTTTAGCTCCCATTGCTCGGTCCCTGCTCCTGCCAACCTAGCAGTTCGAAAACACGTCAACGTGCAAGTAGATAAATAGGTACCACTCCGGCGGGAAGGTAAACGGCGTTTCTGTGCGCTGCTCTGGTTTGCCAGAAGTGGCTTAGTCCTGCTGGCCACATGACCCGGAAGCTGTACGCTGGCTCCCTCGGACAATAAAGCGAGATGAGCACCACAACCCCAGAGTTGGCCATGACTGAACCAAATGGTCAGGGGTCCCTTTACCTTTAATGTTCACTTAGGTAAAGTTTACACTTGTTGCCCCACCCACTTTTGTTTCTGGCCCCAACCACCACTGGCATGTGTCGCTCAGACGGGCACATATTTACACGACTGCTGGTGTCTGTTTTGTACTGCTGTAAAAGCTGCCCCGTCGCGCTATCTCCAGTTACACCGCAGTGAAGGGAAGTAACGAAATGCTAATTTTGTGTTGTTACAAGAGGCGCTAGATAAACTATGATGGTTGCAATCAGAATGATAAGAGGATATTATATTTGGCTGGGGTTTCTTCCCCTCCCGTTACCACCCAAACACTTTGCACCACTTAGTCTGCAGGAAGATAGCTGTTACTTATCAGGTTGGGCTTTCAAGACTTGTCATACTCTCCTCTGTTGTCCACCCCCCCCCCCCAGGATGTAAATAAATGCAGTATTTTCCCATCAACCTGCTGCTTTCTGCCCCACTGACTAGCGGATTGTAAAAGCTTTATTCTTCTGCCCTCCTCACCATCTCCGTTATTGTAAAACCTATATAGGATGCCCAGAAAACAGGACACTCCTCTTCATTAGAAAGAACAACGTTCGGAGTGAATGGGAAAGTCAGCAAGCAAAGGCTGTCCCCTCTGGCAAGGAGAACTCCTCAAATGCATCTCAGTAGGGAATGGAACATCTTTGACCTTCAACTGTCCAATGCTGCTTTGATGAGAACTCTGGCTCTGCCAAATGATCAAAAGATGACAATTAATGCAAGGAGCTGAATGGGCTGCCTCTTTATTAATAGATCGTTCACTTTCATTGAGATCCTAGTCAGGTGAATGCACACAGAATCAAGATAAGAGAACCTGTCTCTTGACTCTGAAACTCTGTTTTATGGAAAACACACTATGCCAATTTTATGCTACAATTATGTTTTAAATTCTATTCCTCTTACATCTCTAGACCAGCAGCGGGGAACTTGCGGCCCTCCATGTACTGTTGAGGTACCACTCTCATAATCCCTGACCCTGTAGAATGCCCTCCCATCACATGATAAATAACAATACAACTATTAGAAGACATCTGAAGGCAGCCCTGGACAGGGAGGTTTTTAATGTTTGATGTTTTATTACGATTTATATCTGTTGGAAGTCACTCAGAGAGGCTGGGGCAATCCAGTCAGATGGGTGGGGTACAAATAATAACATTGTTATTATTATTGGCCATGCTGGCTGGGGCTGATGGGAGTTGGAGTCCAATAGCAACTGGAAGGTCACAGACTTCCTTTTCCTGCTCTAGATCTTACGTGACCATGCTAAAAATAGTTCATACTTGGTCCACTAACTGGATGTATTAGTTTATATTTGCAAAAATTGACACCAGCAGCTAGCAATGTCAGGGCTTTGCTCTTAATTTTTTTTACAAAGTTGAAGGGGGGAGGGGAAAAGATGAAAAAAATAGACCCATTCTTAGCGTGTTTAAAAGCATGTTTTAAGACAAAACAGTGTTGTCTCTTCTATTGCAAAGTTAATCTATTTGAATGGAACTTGTCAAGGCTTTGAATGAGGAAAAGATAATTGACCAATTCAGATAATCAGAGATCCTGAATTGGAATTACTTTGCTGTCCATTTAACCATTATAAATAACTCTCCCTTTAATACTTAATTAATAAGTGCATCCAGTGTGGTATATTGATCTTTCCCTTTCTGTTTTACCAGAGTTACTTTTTGCCTTTCGCAAACTGAGGAGGGAGGCTAGCTTGATATGTGAGCCTTTCTCTAGGGTAGCTCTGAGGCAGTACATCTTTTTCACCTTGCCAAAATGAACTGAGGAAAGTCTGTAAATCCAGCATGCTCTTAGGTTACAGGGACAATGATACAGATGAATCTCATGGGGCTGAATGTTTCGCCCACCATAGCGCCTAGAGCTTCTGCGTAGGTGATATGTGGAAACACTGATGGGAAATGGAAGACCATATTTCTCCAGGGAGAAGTCTAGCTAATCATCTCATTTTACCTACCCAGCGAGATTATTATTCAGTACCAGTAGCATACTAGGTGTTGAAAAGAACATAGAGGAAATGCTATCACTACACAGAGAGGTTATGTTATATTTAATACAGACAGGCAAAATAGGGACAGCGTGATTTGCAAATAGGTGCACTATCAAGCAGCGAATGTCTCTCTCTTTCTTTGGGTATAAGAGAGAGAGAACAATCTGTTCACACAATGTTTCTCAATACCTCAATGGTGAGCAAGGAAGTGAAGCTGGCTAGGTTTGAAGGTGCAAGTAGCATCGTAGAACTGTAATGTTGGAAGGGATGTTGGAGGGTCATCTCTAGTGATGTCTGGTGTAATGGTTGTAAGGAGGTTACTTGTGCGTAAGTTGCCTTCAGTTTTAGTTATATTGCCTGGCCAACCATGCTTTGGCTGACAGCTCACACTCCGTGACCGGTCAGTCACTTGCAGAATCCGTCAGTGGGCGTTTCTTGAACCTCTTCCAGCATAAGAGCTGTTTGACGCCTAGTCTCCTCCTACTTTCCCTGTGCGGAACTCGTCTGTGCAAGTACGGGGAAGGCAGGGGTGTGTCAGCGCTCTCTTCACTAGTCTCTGGTGAAGGGTCTTGGAGAGCTGTCTCCACTTCCTCCATCTCCCTCTCTTCTCTACTGGTGTTACACTGAATTCCTTCCCCCCTGCTGGTCCCCTCTCCGGCATCGCTCTGGAGCCCTGCCTCCGCCTCGCGCTCTGATGTCAATTCCCTGACATCTGGTTACATCATCATGCTGAACACTAGAACTTGGGGTTATCCCATAAAGCTGAATGGTGGGAGACAGACACTTTTTCACACAGGGCGTAATGAAATACAGAATCAGCTTCCACAAGATGTGGCTGTGGCCCCCAACAGAAATGGCATTCTAAGGGGATTATCATGAACACCTTCGTGACAAAAATATGGGGCTACCTTTCTGTTTGTTACAACTCTTTGTTTTGAGATTTGAGATAATATCATTTAGATTTCATTTTGGAAATGAAACAAGAAACTGTTCCTCACAACTTCCTGGACGACTGATAGCATGAGGCAGGTAGCACAGGAGGCTCTCACCATTACACTTTTATTTTTTGCCATTTTAAAATAAATATTCCATTCTACTTTAACTTTGATTACCATTAATAGCCCCTTTATTTACACATGGCCCACATATGCCTGCTTTGAATAAGAACATGGTACTGAAATGTTGGCTTTTCCTAAATATTGGAGGGGTATTTTTGGTCTTTAAGAAAATGACTTGAGTTGCCAATGTCTTGAATAATTAGATAGTGTCAGCCGGCAGTGGAGAAGCAGGCAAGGTAAGGTGAATGTGTCTCACAAAAGGCTTTGCCAAAGAAGTGGGTTTGAAGAAGAACTCACAAGGGGGAAGGAAATAGTTACAAGAACCCACTGATGAATTTACAAGTGGAATCCCTGCGCTGGGGTGCGCTCCCGCTGCTCGGTCCCAGCGCCTGCCAACCTAGCAGTTCGAAAGCACCTCCGGGTGCAAGTAGATAAATAGGGACCGCTTACCAGCGGGAAGGTAAACGGCGTTCCGTGTGCTGCGCTGGCTCGCCAGATGCAGCTTTTCACGCTGGCCACGTGACCCGGAAGTGTCTGCGGACAGCGCTGGCTCCCGGCCTATAGAGTGAGATGAGTGCACAACCCTAGAGTCTGGCAAGACTGGCCCATACGGGCAGGGGTACCTTTACCTTTTTAAGTGGGTACTTTCACCAGAATGCATTTGTTTCATGAATCTGTAACTGCACCTGATGCATAGGGTAGTTCTCTCGGGGGGGGGGGGGGGGTGATCTACTTGCAACCCTCTCCCCAGTAAAGACACTAGAATACTCAATGATCCATGTATGCAAACATTAGAGTGCTTAACTGTAGTGCAATTTAGAAGTGAATGGAGCTTTGGCTTGGGCAAATGAGAAATCTGGAGAGCTGGTGCATGCAAGTAAGGAAAGGCATGGGTGTGTTTGTTTGTTTGTTTGTTTGTGTGTGTGTGTGTGCATGCACATGCTAGACAGCAGTGGTTCCTGAATACTGTTCCACAAAACTAAGGCTTAAAAGTCTCATGCACACAACTGCAAGCCTCAGATCTCCAAAGGACTTTGCACACTGAAAAGAGTGATTGCAATCCTACAGTATTATTTTTTTTAGTATATCCATCCATCGTCAGTTCCTAAACTGCTTAGCTGGCCTGTGTTGGGAAAGGGAGGTTAATGGTCTATGACCTCTGCCTGCGAGAAGCATCTCAAATATATCTCTTCTCACAGAGGAGAAAACCATAACAAATCTATGTAGGCAAGCTTGAAATACCTTTGTGATAACTGCAGCCCGTATACAACCCCTTCTCCCCTTTCCAGTTCCTTGTATGTTTACTAGTCCCATCAATAATTGACAAGCACCTACAGTGCACAACGTGATGCTGCGTTGAAAGTTTGCCTAGCAACTGACTGGCCCCCACTTCTTAGAAGAAATTACTCTGTGCTGTGGCCTTTGGCCAATTCTGCATCAGTACAGAAATTATGTGCCCTGAACTGCTGACATTCGGATAACAAACACATTGAAACCAAAAAAGTGATTGCCAGTCAATGAGGCAAAGAAATCAGAGAGAGAGAAACAGGAAAACAAACATATCTCCTAAGAGGGCTATGAGGAAGGGTCTATTAAGGGTGGGGAAACTGAATCCTGCTGAGTATTCAGGAACCACTGTTCTCTATATCATGTTTCTTTTTTTCTGAAATCATTTTTGTTTGATTTTACAAATATGAATTTATAGCAATCCAAATGCATATCCATATATAGATATTACTCTGGATCTCGCGGCTTCCCCCCACCCCCATGGGTCTTATTATCAACATTTATGACTGCATATTATTCCATACTATATTTGTTGTTGTTTAGTCATTTAGTCGTGTCCGACTCTTCATGACCCCGTGGACCAGAGCACGCCAGGCACTCCTGTCTTCCACTGCCTCCTGCAGTTTGGTCAAACTCATGCTGGTAACTTCGAGAACACTGTCCGACCATCTCGTCCTCTGCCGTTCCCTTCTCCTTGTGCCCTCCATCTTTCCCAGCATCAGGGTCTTTTCCAGGGAGTCTTCTCTTCTCATGAGGTGGCCAAAGTACTGGAGCCTCAGCTTCACAATCTGTCCTTCCAGTGAGCACTCAGGGCTGATTTCCTTCAGAATGGATAGGTTTGATCTTCTTGCAGTCCATGGGACTCTCAAGAGTCTCCTCCAACACCATAATTCAAAAGCATCAATTCTTCGGCAATCAGCCTTCTTTATGGTCCATACTCTATATTTTATATCAATCCAAATCATCTATGGTATTTGTTACATTACAAGTGGGATTAAAATCCTGCTAATGTTTCCATCTGCTTGCAGTGGTTTCCTAGATAAGTGATAATTTCCCACCCATTCTTTTTTAAAGTTTTTGTTCTCTTGGTTCCTGAGTTCTCCAGTCAGCTTTGCCATTTCATCATATTCCATCAGCTTAGCTTGCTATTCCTCTCTTGTGGGGACTTTGTCTTCTTTCCATCTTTGGGCTAGTAGCATCCAAGCGGCTGTTGAAAACATTAGCAGGATTTTAACAACACTTGTAATGTAACAAATACAATGGATAACATGGAAAGGTATAAGATATGGATTAGGTAATAGTATGTACGTGAAAATGCTGACAACAGGACCCATGAAGGGGATATTGGGAAGTCAAGGGATTCAGAGAAATCCCTACATATGGTTATGTATTTGGTAATGTGATAACTTTTTTCACTTGTAAAATCAAATAATTTTTTTTTTTTAAAAAAAGACATGTAAAACCCAACAGGCTTTGGCCCCAATTGTGCAGGTAATATTCTGGGTAAAATTCAGGAATACAGGGCATGCTAGGAAGCTACGTGTTGCAGATTTTATATTCACAAAGAGCATGGGAAGTTTCCTTATCCCAAAGCAGACTATTCGTTCCCAACCAGTCAGTACTATTTATTCCAGTGGTGCGTCCAAATTAAGCCTAGCAGGAGTCTTGATGCAGCCCACAAGGCCAAGTTTCTCAAATGTCCACCTGCTCTGCCCCCACATCTGACAGCATGCGTGAAGTCAGGTGTGGGGCAGGTAAAGAAGTGGGTGCAAAGGATCAGTCAGGAGCCTCGGAACACACTTCAGATTGTTCCTTGGCAAGTGATGCTTCCTATCAGCACCAAGCAGGAACTCTGCATTGCAGCTGATACTTGCCTAAAGCAGGGCTTGCTCTCAGTGCGGATCAGTCAACCTTTGAAGGTCCAAAATATATCCATATTCATATGTATGTTTATGTCTTTCTAAAATATATGCATCCATTCCCAATGTATGGCCGGAAGCAAATGTTGTTTATCAGGATGGTATGGAAAGGTGGCAATGTTTGCAAGCACATTGAAGCACAGCACTTATCTTAGGGGGCTGGGGTTAATATCTGGGGGCAAGGTATGTTGCTTATTATTCTTGTTTCTCTTATTCCATTTGTAATTTGAAAGAAATCGGGGTGAGCAAGGAAGATCAACTCACCACCATTCAGCTCAGTGGAGTCTCTGGCCTTGTAGATAAAGACAAAAGCAAATAATTCTGTACTATCAATATCTCAAATGTATACCCATTCGTAAGGGGAAGCTTAGGCAGTATTTTGAGCCCTAATATTTTGGATTCATGTATATGATATTTTGAAACCACACAAACAGCCATTATCGGCTAATATTGTTTCATGGCATATTAGTATTGGCCTATTAAGTGACAGAGTGTTATATATAATATCTACATTGCTGTTTTCTTCAAACATTTATCGTTAGCTCAGTTTCTTGAGGGAGGCAGTACTTGATAGTTTGAAATGAACAAACTACCCGTGTCCTTGCTTCCAGCTTCATCTGCAAAGAGTAATGAGATCCTAACAAGGTGACTCTCACTTCAGTCACATCCACACCAAGTACATTTGTAGCAGTTTAAACAGCCATGGTTTCCCTCAAAGAATCCTGGGAACTCTCATTTACTTCTAACAGAGCTACAATTCCCAGCACCCTTAACAAACTACAGGTCCCATGCTATCATTTTGGGCTGTATGCATTTGTGTGTAAACGCCAGAGAGTTCAGTGCAACACTGGGAACAGAGAGAGACGATGACGTTAGCCTAGAGCTCAAAAACAATGTTAGAGCATCTTTCAACGGAAATGTGATTCTCTCCAAGTAACAATAATAATGTTATTTTGTTTTATTTACAAAAACATTCTGTCCGATGGCACAGTTTTTTTAAGATGTGAGTTTTAATCCACGGAGTCAAGAACTACAGCTGGGCAATGGGCACACTGAAAACTTTGCATTTTTTCTTAGCAAGTAGCTGAACTTGTATAGAAATACAGTACCGGCCTTAGTTACCATGTAAGGATTTTTCCTCATGATGCAGTATTTCAAAATGAAGGGATTAACATCCAGGAAAAACACCTAATAAATCAAGTGTTATGAAGAGAGGGGGAGGGAAACCCCTCTCCTTTTTACTATACTGTGCTTTGTACACTAATAACATTAATTTATTAGAGTTGAACGTCAGAATGTGTTTTTGCAAAGAACTGACACATACAGTCTATATTGCACTCAGGAGATGAAGTTTTCATTACTTGAGCTCCCATTTTTCCCCCTTATAACAGCAGGCTTGAAAGACTAGCGCTGGAGTTCTGAAGTTGCAGCGAGCCGGCGAATGAATGAGGTAACTCCTTTAAAGTTTTAGCACACTGGAGCAATCCAAAGGGATTTAAACGTCAGCCGTATACTTATGGTGCTGGCAGTCGTAAACCTCTGGAATGAGATCTGAGGTTCACAGAGAGAGGCAGGCTGTGGGAAAATTTTATAGTGTACAAATCCCACAAAGGTATTGTTGGGAAGGAAGGCCCCCAAAGATACAGAGTTTCAAGAGGCCCCATCCAGTGAGTGGCAGCTCCAAAGAGATGCGCATCAGATCAATGTGCACCATTCTGGTTCTGTTGAAATGGATATACCTTGGGGTGGAGGAATCTGTCAAATGCCGTTCCTCTGTGTTTCTCATTTTTCAAGTCTTAAATTTAGTTCCTCTGATTTATGCAGTGTGATTTTTTAAAAATATATATATAAAGTATGCATTTTCATGTGCATGTCTCTTAATATGTACTATTACTGGCCACCCCGATCTCTGAGGTGCATGAGATTCCAAAGGGACTTGGCACTCAACTAGGGTTTGTGTTCTTCTGGGGAAAAGGAGGCACGGCAGATTCTGCTGTGCCTTTGAAATATAATTTATTTACGCTGGAAGATTTCAGTGGAGAGAGATTTCACAGCATTTGCATCTCAGGATCAGCCCATCCTTCACAGTTTGACGTGGAACATACTCCCTCGAGAGGTGGTGGACTCTCCTTCTTTGGAGGTTTTAACGCAGAGGTTGGATGGCCATCTGTCATAGGTGCTTTAGCCAAGATTCCTGCATTGCAGGGGGCTGGACGAGATGATCCACATGATACCTTCCAACTCTACATTTCCATGATTCTAAGTAGATGAGATGGTTGGACAGTGTTCACAAAGCTACTAACATGAGTTTGACCAAACTGCAGGAGGCAGTGGAAGACGGGAGTGCCTGGCGTGCTCTGGTCCATGGGGTCACGAAGAGTCGGATATGACTAAACAGCTAAACAACAACAAAGTAGCTTAGGGCAGGACAACTCTGCTGTAACTAGTAAGGTGCTTCTCTAGTGATAGCTACGGTCTTAGATTGCTGGTTGTCTTGAACCCATGATCATCAGATTCCTTGACCCCTGGATTGTCCGACCCCACAGATTGCTGTTCACGGTCTTAGATTGCAGCAAGTAGGTCTGATCCATAAGACTAGGTTGGATCCATTAGAACCAATTGAAATAACATGTTTTGCATACTAACCAATGTACTGGTTAACAATGAGGTGCACTAGGGTTCCAGTCAATGTTAAGGCAGCCCCGTGTAA
Source organism: Podarcis cretensis (assembly GCF_951804945.1). NCBI lineage: Eukaryota > Metazoa > Chordata > Lepidosauria > Squamata > Lacertidae > Podarcis > Podarcis cretensis. Next base: position 21,537,582 of record NC_137175.1, read on the forward strand.
AGGAGAAGTCATTGTTAGACTCAGCTTTATAAAATCCACATTTCCAAGCAACATTCATGCATCTATGCAATCTGAATTTTATTATTATTTTTTTAAGGACAAAGTAGTATTTTGTTTTTTGTAGTGTGCATTGCAGTAATCCAGTCTGGAAGTTACCACAGCATGAAGTGCATTGGCCAAGTCATCCCTATCCCAAAGGGACTATAGTTGGTAAATTGGGTGACCTACATCGACCAATGACCTACCTGGGCATAAGGTCCTAACTTGGTATAAGGCAACTTCCAATTTCAATATCCATTCTGAAGGCACGTCAATGTTTCATCAAGAAAGGTCATAGTGTGATAGATTGCTGTGCTATAAAATACTTGCATCATTAATAAAGAAATATAACTCTGCTGGAAAAGAGAAATAATTCCCTTTGCCTCTCACCAGTACATTCAGCCACATCTGCAGAATTAATTGCAGCTTAATACAGATACATGAAGAAAGGAGCTATCATAGCTCCAAGCTGGCTTTCTGTTAAATCCATACAGAAATAATATCAGATATTGTTGGATACAATTTCACTGGCTTCCTAAAGTCTAATGGTCCTCAGACTGATAATCAAAGAAGGAACACCAGCTGCCGTGCTATTAATAGTGCTCTAATATCTGCTGAAGTCATGCACAATTGTTATCAATGCACTTGTCTAAGGCTGCATGCGCACCATACACTGAATGCACATCTCTCCAGAAAAGATCCATGGAAACTGTAGTTTATTAAGGGTGCTGGAAATTTTACACTGTGGAGAGTAAACTATAGTTCTCAGGATTCATTGGGCATGTGTGCTTTAAATACTGTACTTTTCCATCTACAGTGGTACCTTGGGTTACATACGCTTCAGGTTACATACACTCCAGGTTACAGACTCAACTAACCCAGAAATAGTGCTTCAGGTTAAGAACTTTGCTTCAGGATGAGAACAGAAATCATGCTCCGGCGGCATGGCAGCAGCGGGAGGCCCCATTAGCTAAAGTGGTGCTTCAGGTTAAGAACAGTTTCAGGTTAAGAACGGACCTCCAGAACGAATTAAGTACTTAACCCGAGGTACCACTGTATTAGACTCCCCCATGTATAAGACCCCCCTCTATTTTGGGGGACTCAATTTTAAGAAAATGAGGGGAGATGGCCCAAAATTGTTGAGCCTCTCCCATGCAGCTGCGGGCAGGAAACACTCCCTAGATAATTTCCTGCATGCAAGTAGGGAGTGTTTCCCTCGTGCAGCAGCATTGAGGGAAGTTGCACTCCAGCCAGTCAGCTGGTTGGCTGGAGGGCACCTTTCCCCATGCTGCTGTGTGCAGGAAATGATCCAGGGAGTGCTTCCCGTGCGCAGTGGCATCGGGAGAAGCTGTGCGCCACTAGCCAGTGCTCCGAGATTGCTCCCTGCACGCAGTGGCATCTTCCCCCCATGCCACTATCCATGTATTGGACGACCCCAGTTTTTTGACATGATCTTTGTGTGAAAAAACCTCGTCCAATACATGGAAAAATACAGCCTATAGCGTGTAAGGAAGCCTAACTGTGCCACAAGCAGGTTTAAAAGGTAGTGCAAAGTTTATGTTTTTTGAATAGCGGTGGTGATAGGGAGACAAGAAGATCAAGCAGAACAGCCTGGACTGTCCCAAGATATGGGGCCACCAGATGCAGACAAGCAAATGCTGCCTAGGTGCTGCCACCTCCTCTTCCACCTGCACAGTGGTCTCTACTGCTTGCTGCTTCTATCCCCACCCCAGCTTTATTGGCACAGCTATCCTACAGCACAATGGCTTGCAATCATCCTTCCTCACAGCAGGGCAACTGGACAAGATCAGACCCTCCAGGTGTCCCTATTTTCCAGAGACGTCCCTGATGTAGAGATTTGATCCCAGAATGTCCTACTTTTCCTTAAGGATGCCCCTATTTTCATTGGAGGAATGTTGGAGGGTATGGAGTTATCCAACCCCTGTCTGAAGGCAATCCTGTATAGGCAAGGTTTTGTTTTTTTAATGTTCAATGTTTTCATATATGTTGGAAGCTGCCCAGAGTGGCTGGGGCAACGCAGTAAAATGTGTGGGGTATAAATAGTAAAATTATCATTGTAGAATGGGACGTCCCTATTTTCATCGGAGAAATGTTGGAGGATATGCAAGATGCCCCTATTTTTTGCTGCTGTGACATCTCACCCCACCACTGTTGGAGTGTTGTGGTTATCAAGCAGTTAACATTATGTATTAGGTGGGAAGCTAATCTTGAAGCTACAAACATGAGCCTGACCAAACTGCGGGAGGCAGTGGAAGACAGGAGTGCCTGGCGTGCTCTGGTCCATGGGGTCACGAAGAGTCGGACACGACTAAACGACTAAACAACAACAACAACAAATTAGGTGGGAATGCTGACTCATGAAGTATGAGTCAGCAACATGAGTGGTTGGGAGTTGGCTAATTAGTCTGTAGCCCGTTAGTAAGAAGAGATATGATTGACTCCCTTCCTGTTGTCTTCTCCCTTGTATGTGATCTCTCCTGTGTACTGTATGCTGGTATTGTAAGAAAACTGCCATATGTATCAAGACTGCAATCGGAATAAAGCTCTTCTTGGAACAAGTTTAGACTCCCGAGTGCTTCATGGGGGTACTTTCCAGCATTCACAGTCTACAACAATTATGCCTAGCTCCAAAGAAGGAATCCAGGTGGCATTGGGGGGAAAACAGTGAGTTGGCCTTGGAGAGCTTTCAAGGAGCACCACGGGCCACTGCTAAACTTTAAACAGTTTTATTACTGCATCCCAGAGAAAGCAGTACAGATACTCTCTATTGTCACCTCACCCACAATGCCTCACTCTGGTCACGACTCACTAGTTCCCACCCATTTGCACTCTTTCTGCATTTGCTTTTCATTTCATGGAGGAAGAAGAGTTCCCAGCTGATTGTGCTATAGATTCTTTGGTGCTAATGATTCTGACAATCTCTGTGGTTACGCTGTGTAGGCAGTGTGAATGTCTGGGTACATGGGAAGTGTGCTGTTGTGGCCAAACCTTCTTTTCTCCCTCTTGTGAGTCATTTTCTTTCCTTTGGAGCCATTTCCCTTATCCTCACTAATAATCAGGACTACACCCCTGTCATTAGGACTGCTGAGTAGGGCTTCTCCTTTCAGATCTGCAATATTTCCAGAAGTGCTCTCAATTTGTTGCCATCTGATAAAGGGGAAATTAACAAGCAGTTCTATAATGGCGTTGTTAGGCGTCTTTTCATCTTTGGTGCCCGTGGAAATGTTTTCCCACCTGAGGGAACCTGAATCACGCCCTTCGTCAAAGGATTAAAACAACCTCACGATAATAGCACTCTGGTGCCAAGCAGATTGAATCCTACCCTACCTGCAAACAACAATTAAACCAGAATAGCATTTTTACATAGCAATTTCCTTCTCACTCAGACAAAGGGGATAGTGGGGAAATACTTTGCCATGAGACAGGCCTGGGCATTTTTGGAATTAGCAGATATGGTGCTACACACTCCCCTCCCCACTTCCAGGCACTCAGACAATAGCTAACTTTCATCACAATGAAACATTTGTATATTACGTGTAGGACAATGCATAATCTTCACCGCTCAGCAAATGAAGCTGAATAGTAGGAGGTTTTGGAGTCACAGCACATATTTACAGCTATGGAATTTGATTCCACAAGATGTGGTACTGGCCACCCACTTAGATAGCTCTTAGAGGGGATTAGACAAATCCATGGAAAAGAAGGCTGTACAAAACTATCATCATGCTAGCTTCAGGATACAAAGAAAGGTCACTCTGAATATCAGATGCTGGAAAGGGTTGTTGTACTCATGTTGTCCTTGTGGGCTTCCCTAGGGATCTGGCTGGCCACTGTGGAAAACAGGATGCTGGAATAGACAGAGCTTGGCTCCAGGGGAGTCAACAGCTTGCCCGCCCCGGGCACTGGCAAACTACGCTATGCCACTGAGTGGGAGGACTTGCACTGCCTTCCATTAACAGGGTCTAGTTAATCAAATCTGCCCCATTGTTTCTAATTTAAGAAACAATGTTCTACAAAGGCTAAAGGTTGCAGCTCACTTAGTGGCAAGGAGCAGCAGTTCCTGGGATCAAAAATTGAATTCCGTATTTGCTTCTGTGGCAGAGAGGTGTCAGCGAGCACAACTTTTGTTATTTGCAGTTAAGGGCAACAACAGACCTCACTGTATACTTGCAGGAAAACTTGGCTATGTACTATCGAAGGGGCATAATGAGATCCAGGAAGACCGATCAATAGACCAGGTAAATTTAGGCATGTCCTAGGAGGACTATCTGGGATGATTTACCCGTGTCTAGGGTTAGCAGAACAGGCAAGCGAAAGACAATACATGTCCATAATGATTTGCTAGTATCTGGGGACCAGCAGCAAACAATTGCTTCATGCAGCCTGGCCCATTAGAAAGAGTTACTCTGGTCTATATATGCACGGATATAACAGAAGGGTATATTATGACTACTACTGCTACTATTACACTACTTGTTACACAAAGGTATCTAAGTGACTTACAGCAGATGTTAAAAAATAAACACAAATGCATTATAGTATTAATTCATATAAAAAGGCATGCAATTCATAAAAAAATGTTTTTAATACAGATTTATTTATTTGATTGCTAGGCTCTTGTTGGACATACAAAGCTCTGAACAACTTGGGTCCAGCATATATTAAAGACCACCTGAGCCCTTATATCCCAGCCTGGAAAGCCTCTCCCAGCAGAGACTTTTGACTACCACTTTTGGCTCTTGAAGACTTTTTTTGTGCTGACAGGCCTGTGCCTGTCCCTTGAGCAGCCAGTCATTGTAATGATTGATTTCTGTTGCTTCTAAATGTTTTTATGATGTTGCACACTGCCCTGACATTTTGCGAGAGGGCAATGTTGAAGATTCCAGTATGATTAAAACTTTTGTTTAGGAGCTTGTAATGAATAGCTTTGCTAAAATGTTGAGCATCTTGCACTGGTGGAGGAACAGGAGTGCGGAGGGAACGAACTGCCCCTGGCACCACTATTCCGGTAAGGTGCCATTGTGGCGCCCCCCGACACATGCCACGCACCCCCTGCATGCCGGGCACCACACCCCCTCAGGCGGCTCACCATGCCCCCAGAACACGTGCCACACCCCTGCGGGCAGCATACCACGCTCCCGCGATGCGCATCACCCCCCCTTAGGGCCCGCGTCACACACACCGGGGGTGCCAGCCATGCCCCCGCCTGCTCTCTGCCCCCGGTAGTGGAGCATGCAACTTCTCCACTGGCATCTTGTACTGTTTGGAAAATCCTTCTTCACATGATGTCCAGTTGACCATATTATTAAAAAAAAAGTTTTGTGTTGAGTAGTTGCAGCTCAGCTTGCTAGTGCCAGAAGCTTTATCTGTAGATAAAGGGCAGTCAGAAATAAAACAGTTCGACTGCAAATTGAGGAGCTTCAGAGGACCTTGAGAACCTGCAGCTGCACCATCAGGCCAGAGGTGCAGCATTCTGCCTACTCTGGGAAGGACAAACAGGAAGGAATGTGGGTACCAGGGAATGTTTGTATCATGCACGTCCATAGAACCAAATTGTCTGCCTTTCTCTCTCCTTTAGGAAGATAGGAAGTTGCCTTATATTGAGTAAGACAAGCTTAGTATTGTCTACAGTGATTGGCAGTGACTCACCAGAGTTTCAGACTAGGGACATTCCAAGCCCTACCTAGAGATGCCGTGAAATGAACCTGGGACCTTGTGTGTTCAGATCAGATGCTCCACCACTGAGCTATGGTCTGGCATTGATTGTGCACTTGGTGGCAACCCCAGGTGTGCTGCTGGGTACTAATGTGTGAAATGTTTGCTTTTAGTGACCATGATTAAGCTGGTACTGGCAATGGAGGCATGGTGGTGATAAGGCACGCAGGGATTAGAAGGGAATTTAATTTTGTTAGCATTATTGATTCACCCTTTTCTCCTGCTCTCTATATAATTGCATGGCTAAGCAATGGCTGAATAATAAATCTCCTTAAACAACATACAATGCAGCAGAAAATCCTACCAAGGTAGAATTGTTGAAGCTGTAAGCACCTATGAAGAAAGGACGAAATCCTCCAACATTATGACAGTATCCCCTTGAAATCCCTAATGAAATGTGTGAGGAAACTTAAAGGCAAACCATTGAAGTAGAAATCCTTCATGAGAAGTGTTTTGCATATCTGCCAAATGAGCTTTGCAGGGTTAGACTGCTCCAGGCTTCCCTCTGTTCCCAGCAATTTCACTTGCACAAAAATCAGAATACAGGCATGTCATGCTGAAAGACGCACCAGAGAGCAAGGCTACTGTCCTCAGAACTTGTTGCTCTGTCATGTTGCATTGCTGGGTGGATGGGGGAGAAAAATAGGCCAGGGCCAAGTGACAACTATTCAGCTGTGAGGCAGAGGTTTCAAGGTCTTGCCAATGGGATTGCAAATATTTGCTTCTGTATTGCAAATATGTTTCCTGATGTTGCAGAACATTGAACCGACCTGCATCACTGAGCACAGAGTCTTGCTTCCCTTCTCCTCTGCATTCCATCTCTTAACTGATAGGTGCTGTGAGAAGCTCTGTTCCAAAGGACTTCTGTTTCTAGACTGGAGTCCGTGGAGATATTTCAATCTGCTGTGATGACCTGCAGGTCAGGCAGCTGAGAGTCAGGACCACGGAGAGCTCCCTGTGGAGCAGGCTTTAGGATCAGGTGGAAGTCTACAACAGCCTTCTTCAACTTGGTGCACTTCAGATGTTTTGGTTCACAGATCCCATCGTCTCTGACCATTGGTTGTGCTGACTGGGGCTGATGGGAGCTGCAGTGTAGAATATCTGCACTCGAGAAGCATAGAGCATTGGTCTTGCATTGTATGGTATTCCCACTAGTGATTTATGGAAGTGAGAGCTGGACCATAAAGAAGGCTGATCACCGAAGAATTGATGCTTTTGAATTATGGTGCTGGAGGAGACTCTTGAGAGTCCCATGGACTGCAAGAAAATCAAACCTATCCATTCTGAAGGAAATCAGCCCTGAGTGCTCATTGGAAGGGCAGATCCTGACGCTGAGGCTCCAATACTTTGGCCACCTCATGCGAAGAGAAGACTCCCTGGAAAAGACCCTGATGTTGGGAAAAATTGAGGGCACAAGGAGAAGGGGACCACAGAGGACGAGATGGTTGGACAGTGTTCTCAAAGCTATGAACATGAGTTTGACCAAACTGCGGGAGGCAGTGGAAGACAGGAGTTCCGGGCATTCTCTGGTCCATGGGGTCACGAAGAGTCGGACATGACTAATCAACTAAACAACAAAAACAACAGCAACAACATAATGCATGAATGCAGGGCTAGCCTCTTATAAGAACATAAGAACCAGGTGCCTATGGGAAGCTCGCAAACATCATCTGAGTACAAAAGTACTCTCCTAATTCAAATCTGTTTTGACTTTGCCCTCTAGCCAGTTATGCCCAGTTCACTAGCTGGTTGGCAGATGCAGGGAACAACAGTGAAGAACATCTACCCTTCAGAATCTTGACTAGAAATGTAGACAGTCTTGTCTTGATAGGGGGAAATGAATTTGATTTCTACATAGGGTCCCAGATCCAAATCCCTGCTCACCCATCTCATTATACCCTTGCTTACCTTGCCTTTTAAAGGAAGTGGGATGACAAATGAGCAAGGACTCTGCACTTTCCCCATAAACATGATTAGTAATATTTCAGATCTGCTGCTCTAATGTCAATCTTTCTTCCTATCAGGCCAGTGCTTCAGCTATTTACTTTCTGTCAGTTGGAATTAAATTTACAGTCTCTTCCAGTCAGCTGTCTTGCTTGTTCCTCCATAATGGAAATAGAAATTTCAAGACATTAGTTTTTTAGTTCAAAGATGGTGTTTAAAGACTATTTACAGAAATATTGTAAAATTAAGGAATGTTAGCAGGATGCTGGAATGAAGTTATGTGGTTTTAGCAGTAAATGTTATAAAGGAGTATTTAAAGATGGATTGTTAACAGGTGAGAATGTAAAGTTATAATATATTAAGATAAACTATTAGAATAAAAGCAAAAATGGAAAGGATTTGCTGAAATAATTAATTGAACTAGAATACAAAAAAGGGAGGTGCGAGGAGGTCAGGGAAACAAGTAAATGAAAGACAAGACATGGAAAGGTTGATTTGTTTTTAATTGTTTTTTTACCTTTTTGTGTTTTGTATTTCTCCCTTCTTTTTCTTTTCTTTTTTATTATTGTATTTTTTTTGAAATCTTAATAAATATTATTTAAAAACAAAAAACAAGGATGGTGTCAGGTGGCGTCAGGTGAGCCTCCTGCATTTTGCTGCCTAGATATTTCTGCCTATATTTTTCCAGCATTGCCGGATGGAAGACTGTTACTCTCCATGAGTATCTATTCCACACTGAATCCTTGCATGTGGTAGCTCACATGCTGTTTTGTTTAGGGCAGAGGTTCTTAACCTGGATGGTATTCAGGGAGTCTGTGGAACAGGTGCACTTTGGCCCAATGTAATTAAATAAATTGTATGAAAAGTTTTGTGTGTATGTGTTAATATATTTTTTTTCTGGGAAGAGGGTCAATAGCTTTCATTAGCTTCTCAAAGGGGTATTTGCCTCCCAAAAGGTGAATAATCATTGACTATGGGGCACAGCAGCTATGTCTTTTGGAGAGTTTTAACTCCAGTAACTTGTGCTTTTATCTATAAATAAAATTACTTGCATCCACCAAGAACTTGACTCTGCTGTTATAGCAGATGAATATCGTGGGGTGTCCAGAGCACAGTCTAGTCCTGTTGTGTTGGATGAGTTTCAGTTGGTAAGGCTCGAAGATGTGGACAAGGTGCTTGGATCTGTTCAGGGTGACCACTTGCACTCTAGACCTGTGCCCCTCTTGGCTGATAAAATCCAGCAGGGAGGGAACAGCTGGCTGGGCCAGGAAGGTGATCAGTGCCTCTTTACGAGAGGGGTTGGTCCCTGCTTGTTTGAAGGAGGCAGTGGTAAAATCACTCCTTATAAAACCTTCTCTGGATTCAGAAAACCTAACAAACTACTGGCCAGTTGCTAAACTCCCTTTCTTGGGCAAGGTTCTGGTGCAAGTGGTTGCAAACCAGATCCAGGAGCTCTTGGAAGAAGCTGATTTTCTGGATCCATTTCAATTGGGCGGCAACATGAGAACAGGGCCTTCTCTGCAGTGGCTCCCCATCTGTGGAATGCTCTCCCCAGGGAAGTTCGCCTGGTGCCTTCACTATATACCACTAGGTGCCAGGCAACGTTCCTTTTTAACCAGGCCTTTGCCTGACCTGATCTACACCCTATACCCTTTTTAAAATGCTGGCTCTTTTTAGAGGTTTTTTTTATTGGGTTGTTGTTTGTATTTTGATTTTATGTATGTGATCCTTTATGTGAACCACCCTGAGACCTTTGGGTATAGGGCGGTATAGAAATAAAATAAATAATAATAATAAGAAATGAAGTTCTTGCCATTACTTCTTCCATAGATATTTAGGTTCTTATACTATGCTATGAATATTCAGGATGCTGTTGATGATCCTGATTGGAGCACCTCCAGAGGAGGCCAACAGAGAGGTGAGAGAAGATCAAGGGGAAATGTATTAGCTGCCTCCAGTTATAAGAAGGGCTATCATGCAGCAGGTGGAATGAAATTTTTCTCTGTTTTGCTGGAGGGCAAGATTAGAAGCAGCTGGTGGCAACTGCAGGGAAGCAGATTTTGGCTAAACATCAGGGGAAGCTTCCTAATGGCAAGAGCTGTTTCACAGTGGAACAGGCTTTCCACGGTGGAAAGTGGTGGGCTATTCTTTGCTGGAGGTATTTAATCAGAGGCTGAATGGCCATCTGTCTGGGATGCCAAAGTTTCAAGATTCCTATACAGTTGTACCTTGGGTTACAGATGCTTCAAGTTACAGACACTTCAAGTTACAGACTCCGCTAACCCAGAAATAGTACCTTGGGTTAAGAATTTTGCTTCAGGACAAGAACAGAAATCGTGCTCCTGCGGTTTGGCGGCAGTGGGAGGCCCCATTAGCTAAAGTGGTGCTTCAGGTTAAGAACAGTTTCAGGTTAAGAACGGACCTCCGGAATGAATTAAGTTCTTAACCCGAGGTACCACTGTACTGAACAATGGAGGCTTGACTAGATGAACTCTCAGGCCCTATCAGCACTCTACATGTAAAGCAGTATCATGCCACTTCTAACAGTCATAGTTTCCCCTGGTCTCCTTACAGCGCTCAGCACCCTCAACAAACTACAGTTCCCAATATGCTTTGGTGGTATGATACTACTTTAGGACCTTAAATATTATGATTTTGCGATATGTTCCAACACTGCATAATGCACAAGCTTTAAATAGGGTGGTCAAAATGTCACATCATTCCCACACTTTAGAGTTTATTCAGCACCTTTGTAATTATCCAGGTTACAAAGCAATTGTATTCCTACGGACCGAAAGGTGATACTACTCACCTATCAATCTCTGGAGTTTCACAGCTTAATGAATAAAGATTTAATCATGCATCTGCGAACAGCTGCGAAGACCAGACACTGAAAATCTCTCGACACGCACCTTTTTGACACTTGGAACTTGACCTGGAACTTGACCCTCATGGAGACGACCACCTTTCAACCATAGCTGTCAACATTTTCCTTTTTTTAAGGGAAATTCCCTTATTCCAAATAGGATTCCTCGCAAGAAAAGGGAAAAGTTGACAGCTATGCTTTCAATGTAAAAACATTGTACAGGAAAGAGGAGACCACCTTCTATGCAACATGGTTTGATTTTATTCAACATGCAACATGGCTTTCGCCCACCAAGAACATAGTGGATGCTGTGGAATGTCACTTTCAATTAATTACTTTATTGATGCTTGTGAAAACTTAGAGCTGGACAGAGACTATATCTTACTTAGGGGCAAAATCTGCACTCTGGGAGAGGAGGGCGAGAGGGTGTTTTATTTGCTGTTGTTATTATGTCATTCTGTTTTAAGTCTGGAAAAGATCAATAAAATGTGTTTAAAATAAAAGCAACGCTAATAACAGTTCCAGACTAGAATCCCAAGTGGTCCTTGCATGGAGAGGAATCTGATACATCCATCCCAGCTGCTCTTTGCCAAAGTGATCTTTCAGCTGCATCCTTCTCTCCCTCCCACCCGCCTTGCTCAACATGGTAACTGCAGATGATGCTGTTGTGCTTGGCCAATCATGCATCAGCCCCTGCAGAGAGACACTCAGACCTAGAGTGCATTTCCTTATGTAGAACGACATCCATATTTTAAGAAATTGACTTTTTCTTCTGCTTGGAAAAGGGGAGTGAAATGATTATGATGTGAACGGTAATGGAGCACAGGAAATAAATGAAGCCACAGAAATGAGGAGGTGACACTTTTTAAAAAGCATTTCCTTGCCAGGGCAGGAATGTAATCATCATGGAGTAGAACTGAAAGAGGAGAAAAAACAAACGGAAATAAATATCATTTCACACCTGAATAGGTGGAAGAGAAAGTTCTGCTTTCATCAGACCGAAACCAGTGGGAGCTTTGGTGCGGACTTGTTTATGAGAGCTGGAATGGCCGTCATAGGAAAAGGAGTTATGTGATATGCAAAATGATCAAAGCGCTGAATATTGAGGAAGCTCCTGGGTCCTTTAAAGGGTGATTTAGTAAGAAAAACACAAGCAAGTCAGACATGGCAGAAATATTACCTCTTCATTGTTATAATCTTTTAATGCTGGAAATAATATGGCCTCCTGTCCTTCATTGTACGGGATAATGCAGAAGTGGGGAACCTTTTTCAGCCCAAGGGTGCCATTATCTCATGAGCAACTTTGTAAATCTCTCATGAGCAACCTTCTGGGGGCAACAAACCAGTGGTGTGTAAGGCCAGAGGCTAAAATGGGCAGGGCAACAGATGTAAATTGCCCTCTTGTGTAATAGGTTACCCATGCAAAAGTTAGAGGTTTACACACCCACACACCCACCTCTCTAGGCATGGACAAATCTGTCCATTTCAGTTTCTCTCAGTTTCTAACAGTCACAATCTTAAATTCAGTAGTCCATATTTCCACAACAGTTTGTATTAACCGCCTCCCACCAAATTTTGTGAAAATTAATTTGCACTTTACTGTGGATTTCTCCCTGTAGACACATTTATATGTTATTTCATGAACATATGCATTTTTATACACCTTGGCATATGCACTTTTGTATACATTACCTGGTTTGGAGAAGTGCAGATTTCTAAGGACTTCGTAATTCCCTCCCTAGAGAAGTGAGCGACTTCTTCCTTGGTGGCCTTAGAAGTCCTTCTTATTCCAATAGGCTTTTGGGAACTGACTGGTGCCATTCTGATTTTATTGTAATTATCTGTATGTTTTTAATAGATTGTCCTGTCAGGGGAAAAGGCAGGCTGTAAATATGATGATGATGATGATGATGATGATGATGATGATGATAAATGAAAGTTAAGATGGTTCACCTTTACATGCAAATGAAATTGATTTTCTCCTGCATCCCTAGCCCTCTCTCCATCCTCTATTCAGGCAAGCAAGAGACATTTTCACTGTGCAAAGACAAATCCCAACCAGGCAAAAGCATCTGCAGAAGCAGAAAAGCAGAGCTGAAGTAGGGATGTGCTCTGGGGACAGGATCCCCTAGTGCTGGACCAAAAGACATGGAAGACCAGATTTGAATAGATCCATTCAGCCCAGCTGCCTGGTAAGGAGAAAAACAAAGGATGAAATGTTTTGCACAGTGCTGGTCAAAATGCATCCAGCACGTGCTAATTTTTCAAAGCTTCACTGAGCGAATCTGTATGCACATTGTTTTCCAATATATTTATTAAGAAATTGTGGCCTGCATCCAGGCATTGATCTAACTATTGTTTCTTTCAAAACACTGTTTGATTTACTGAAGGTGAATGGGAGAGGGGGAAGGGGAAGGGGAGAAAGAGACTTCCACTGATGTTAGATCAAATATGAACGCAAGTATAAGCATGACCATACCAACTTGCTCAGAAGCTCCTGCACAATGTTGGCTCCGGCTGGATGGTAAAAAATAATATGGTGGACAGGGAGTGCTTGATATCAGCAAATACCTTCTGGTCTACTGCAGCAGTATCTATTGCCTAGTTCAACCACTACCTACTGAAATGTGACGTTCAGTAGATGACCTTGGGCCATTCACTCTCTCTCAACCTAGCCTACCTCACATGGTTGTTGAGAGGATAAAATGTGGTGGAAAAGCATGAGAGCCAAGTATATGACCTTTAGAGAAAAGGTGGGATATAAATGTACAGTGGTACCTCGGGTTACATACGTGTCAGGTTACATATGGTTCAGGTTGCAGACTCTGCTAACCCAGAAATAGTGCTTCAGGTTAAGAACTTTGCTTCAGGATGAGAACAGAAATCGTGCTCCAGCGGCACAGCAGCAGCAGGAGGCCCCATTAGCTAAAGTGGTGCTTCAAGTTAAGAACAGTTTCAGGTTAAGAACGGACCTCCGGAATGAATTAAGTACTTAACCCGAGGTACCACTGTAATAAATGCAATAATTCCTGAAGCTAGAGACCTAAAATAGCTGTGTTGGTGTAGCTGCTGATCCCGAATGCAGTGGGACTTACTTTTAAGTAAACTCGCATAGGGTTGGACTGCGTTACACACACACCTCTTTTAAAATGTCACTTGCATTGAACCCGAGTGGGCTATAATTGTAAATTAAAATGGAACAAACGGGCAATATGAGGTGCTGGCAAAGTATTGCCACATATGGATTCTCTTTTAAATCATCTCTCCCCGTCTCCCAGAAGAAGTAAGACAGCTGTAACAGCAGCCTACGATTTTCATTGCACAGACTACTGGAGGGGAAATTTCTGTCAGTCACCAGCTCTCAAGATAAAAATCAATACCTCATTAGTCCCCAGCCATAGCAACCAGCTCTCTCTATTGAAGGTGACCTGCTAAGGGAACTTTTTTTTCTCCTTTTTTATTTTTTATTTTTTAAAGAAGAAAATGGCTTATATTGTATTTTGCTCCAGTCTGATGGATTCAAGATGTGAAAGCAATGGAATCTGGAAAGAAGTCACCACTGAAACTTATTTTGTGAATGATACCCACACAAACATACGTGAAGAGGTAGTCACAGGCATTAAGCCCTTATCCAGGAAATGCTTATATGGGTCAGGAATTCTGATGCACACCTGTGGATGTACAATCCTGCTTTAAACCTGCCACGCTTTATATGGTTGAGGAACACAATACCTGATTGGCTGCCTCTCCTGATAAGAACTTACCCAGACTTTATGACCATCATTTAAAGTCCTTCCACTTAGAGCCTGGGTAGGCAAACTAAGGTCCGGGGGCCCGATCCAGCCCAATCACCTTCTAAATCCGGCCAGCGGATGGTCTGGGAATCAGCGTGTTTTTACATGAGTAGAATGTGTCCTTTTATTTAAAATGCATCTCTGGGTTATTTGTGGGGCATAGGAATTCATTCATTCCCCCCTCCCCAAATATAGTCTGGCCACCCACAAGGTCTGAGGGACAGTGGACTGGCTCCCTGCTGAAAAAGTTTGCTCACCCCTGTCTTAGAGGGTGGTCCCAAGGGAGATGACCTTTTAAGTTGTTGCTTCCTGCCTAGGGAATGTTCTCCTGAGTGAGACCCAAGTGGACACCCTTGATGGAATTTGAAAGGTGTTTTTATACTGGATTGCAAATAGCCTAGATACTTCCTTGAGCTAGGCAACCGATAAAGCAAATCACTCATTTCTGTGTGCCTTTTGGGTTTTAAAAAAAATAATTTCTAGCCAGGATTTCTTATTTGTAGATCTGGTAAACCCTACATCCAGGCTCCTGGTAGACTCCAGTTAGCGTTATCTGCAGAACAGCATGTTCTTCTGGGAATGGAATCTGGAATGTGATTCTGGTTTGTGGAACAGAAGTCAAGAGAAGACTAGGGACCAGATTCAAGCTATGAAATCAGACAGGAGAATAAATTAGATCTAGACTGATAGATTATGGGAAGCAGTAGTGGAGGTGTCAAGACCATGGACAAAGAAGGTCTCAAGATGGAGATGGGTCGTGTTGTTCAGACAAAGTATACGGGTAAGTAGATGAGGTTAAAGATTTAGATGTGTGCATCAGTCAGATCAAGGTGCTGCCCATTCATGTGGCAGGGGGAGGAATGAAGTGGTTACAAGGGAAGAGAATTATATGTATTAGTAACACATGAAAAATATTACCGGTATATTCATCAATTGCAGAAATTTTTAACTTCAGCTACCTGACATTTTGCCATTTAATTTTCCAATAAATAATTCAAAAGCATGCCTTAGATGGATGTTGCCACAAATGCAACTCGGGTGTAACAAATTGCTCTGAGGTCCAATTGATTATGGATGAGAAGAGAAGTACAATCCGATAAAACAGATTCTAGCTTACTACTTGTGGCAATTGTCTCTCTTTTCCTGTAAAGTAAAAGAAGAAATCATATTCGTCCAGTAATTGACATATGATTGAGAAGTGAGAGAAATATATTCTGGGCGGTGTGGATCAGAGGGACAGGAACAGGGAAAGATCAGCAAGGGACTTTCTGTTTGGAATAACAGAGAAATTCCTGAAATGGAAAAAGGTAATAAGTACATAAAGGGACCCCTGACCAACTGGTCCAACTGGGGCCGACTCTGAGGTTGCGGCACTCATCTCGCTTTATTGGCCGAGGGAGCCGGCGTACAGCTTCCGGGTCATGTGGCCAGCATGACTAAACCGCTTCTGGTGAACCAGAGCAGTGCACGGAAACGCCGTTTACCTTCCCGCCAGAGTGGTACCTATTTATCTACTTGCACTTTGACGTGCTTTCGAACTGCTAGGTTGGCAGGAGCAGGGACCGAGCAACAGGAGCTCACCCCGTCGCGGGGATTCAAACCGCGACCTTCTGATCGGCAAGCCCTAGGCTCTGTGGATTAACCCACAGTGTCACCCGCGTCCCACAATAAGTACATAGCCAGGCCTTTCTCTTATCTAGCTTAGTATTGTCCACACTGACTGACAGAGGCTCTCTAAGGTTTCAGAAAGGAAGCATTCCCAATCCTGTTTGGAGATACCAGAGATTGAACCTGCACTTTCTGCAAGCAATGCAGATGTTCTACCACTGAGCTATATGGCCCTTCCTTTACATCACATGATATTGCAGCTTATTAAAGTTTTATTTGTGGAACAAGGGACACTATTGCAAAACAAAAGTGATATTAATATCAGGAGACCTGTGTTTCCTTGTCTAATGTGGCTTCATAGATTCCCATTAAGTTAAATGCTTCTGTTTGTGCTCAGTTTTTATGGTTTTAGAAACAGCATTTGCTTTGCTTTGCTTTTTAATTGCATTAAATGGCTCAAAGGCTGAGGTCAGATTCAATGCTGTTGTAATGGCGATCTTAAAAATGGATAGGAAAAAGCCACCGTGTTCAGCAGGACTTTCCAGTGTGAAAAAGCCAAAGCATAGTAGCGCTGAGTGCAATGACTCTGGCACTTCTCTGATGGGAGACATTTCACTGCCAGCATGTAAATCACCCTTGATTTGTGGTGACTTACTGTCAGGGCAGTTTTAATTACAATGCAGAGAAACATGCAACCCTGGAACGATCCTTGCTTACGGTCAAGAAATGATGCACAGCTTACTCATTGCTTGCTGCTGAAACTATGAAAAGAGAGGGGAGGAGTTTATTATTTGAACCTATTTGGGACTTTTCAGTTTGCAGAGGTGACATGATGAAAGTATGTAAAACTATGCATGGCATAGAGAAAAGTTTTTTCTCCATCTGTCATAACACTAGGACCCAGGGACAGACGTTTAGACAGAAGGCCGTTAGCGGCAGTATTTAAACCTCAACAAAAGAGGTTTAAAGACTCTCTCAAGGCAAAACAAAATGTAGCATAAACACCAACAACTGGGAAACACTGGCCTGCGAGTGCTCTGATTGGAGAACAGCCTGTACCAAAAGTGTCATGGGCTTTGAAGATGCTCGAACTCAGGACGAAAGGGAGAAACATGCTAAGAGGAAGGCATGCTTGGCAAACCCTCATTGTGATCAGCTCCCACCCGGAAACCTATGTCCCCACTGTCAGTGGTGGAGGAAGGGGGTGCGGTGGGGGTGGAGCACCCTAGGTGTCACCATTGAGAGGGGTGACAAAATGCTGGGCGGCACTCACCGTGGAGCCTGCAGCGCACCTGCGTCACGCATCTCTTCTGGGAGTGACGTGTGGCTTGAGCACCCGCAGGTTCTGCACTGCCCCAAACGGTCTGCCCGCCGCCTCCCCCTCAGCTGTAGGGCGGCTGAGTGGGAGGAGGCAGGCAGACTCCAGAGGCCCCGCGAAGCATCCTGCCCTGGCTTGCCCTGCCCTGCGGGCAGCTGACCCCGTCTCTGTAGGCGGCTGACCCCACCCCTGGGCACAGAGCACGCGCACCGCCCCAGTCGCCCGATCGGCTTGCTCCGCTGTTGCCCACTGTGGAAGGACATGTGGATCCAGAATTTGCATTCCCTGTCCCTTACGGACTCACTGTTAAAACTGTGCTCATAGAAGACAACCTTATTTGGCCACGAGTGATTGCCAAAGAAGAAGAAGAGGCAGTATGTTTCTGAATACCAGTTGCTGGAAACTGCAAGAGGGGAGAGTGCTCTTGTGCTCAGTTTCTCCTTGTGGGCTTCCCACAGACATCTGGTTGGCCACTGTGAGAACAGGATCATAGAATCATAGAATCATAGAGTTGGAAGAGACCACAAGGGCCATCGAGTCCAACCCCCTGCCAAGCAGGAAACACCATCAGAGCACTCCTGACATATGGTTGTCAAGCCTCTGCTTAAAGACCTCCAAAGAAGGAGACTCCACCACACTCCTTGGCAGCAAATTCCACTGTCGAACAGCTCTTACTGTCAGGAAGTAGTTCCTAATGTTTAGGTGGAATCTTCTTTCTTGTAGTTTGGATCCATTGCTCCGTGTCCGCTTCTCTGAAGCAGCAGAAAACAACCTTTCTCCCTCCTCTGTGTGACATCCTTTTATATATTTGAACATGGCTATCATATCACCCCTTAACCTCCTCTTCTCCAGGCTAAACATGCCCAGCTCCCTTAGCCGTTCCTCATAAGGCATCGTTTCCAGGCCTTTGACCATTTTGGTTGCCCTCCTCTGGACACGTTCCAGTTTGTCAGTGTCCTTCTTGAACTGTGGTGCCCAGAACTGGACACAGTACTCCAGGTGAGGTCTGACCAGAGCAGAATACAGTGGCACTATTACTTCCCTTGATCTAGATGCTATACTCCTATTGATGCAGCCCAGATTGCATTGGCTTTTTCAGCTGCCGCGTCACACTGTTGGCTCATGTCAAGTTTGTGGTCAACCAAGACTCCTAGATCCTTTTCGCATGTACTGCTCTCAAGCCAGGTGTCACCCATCTTGTATTTGTGCCTCTCATTTTTTTTGCCCAAGTGCAATACTTTACATTTCTCCCTGTTAAAATTCATCTTGTTTGTTTTAGTCTAGGATGCTAGACTAGATAGGCCAGTGGCCTGATTCAGCAGGCTTTTCTTAAGTTCTTATGTCCTCAGTAAGCTTCTGTAGTATAGCAATCTTGTAATGGTGCCCATAACTTTTGGATGACCCGAAGGAGTTTTCTAATAACACCCACACCATTCTTTAATAATTCAATTGCACCTTATATTACTGGCAGGTTTTCTAAGCTTTATTCAGCTGCAGAGACAGTTCTTTTTTTCTTTTTTAAAAATCCAATTATTTGTTAAACTAAAACGTCTAGCCTGTCCTATCCCATAGGCTTGGCTCAGTAATGATAGATTAAACCTCCTACGAAGTTTCCAATAAAATCAGATTAAAGCAGATTGGTTCTGACCCAACTGTGTGCAAGTGATGAGATGCAAAACTTGTCTCTATGAATATATGGATCGGCGTGTCTGTCCTGACCATGAAAAATTAGAAGGCATTTTATTAAAAAATAGAATTCATCACCATATACTTTGTATTAAGGGCAATACTTCATGGCTTTCATTCACACCATATCAAATTGCATTTCATCTTCAGAGTTCCTATGCGAAATCAGGGTTGACAGAGGGTCAGTTTTAACCTGGCCTGGGTTGTTTTTTTTTACCTTTGCTTCATAATGTAAATTTGCTCAGGATCAATTCTAGGTAATAACCAATTTAAAAACTGCACATATGTAAACAAATAACACCCATGCACCCCCCCAGATTCCCCCCCCTTATTGAGGGTGATGGTGTGATCTTAGCTGAGGTCATTATCAATGTTTTACTCAAAGATTAAAGACCAGGGAGACAAGTTGGCTTGAATATATTTAAAATATCAAGTATATTCCAATGTCAGATTCTGAAACTCTCTATTGGAAAAAGAAAAGTGATATACAAATCAGAAATTAGGTCACTTAAGTCATCATCTTTATTTTTAGGCTAAAATGTAATGTACTGTTAAACGCCACCCAAATCTCCACAGCAGTACAAGATTCCAGGGGTTCCAGAAGATTATCCAGGGTTTGTGTTTCCTTTGGAAAAGAGGCATGGGGAGACCGTGGTGTCTTTATGATATATGGTTTATCTACACATATATGCAACTTGGGCCTACGATGGAGGGGCTTCCAGAATTACACTCCAGGAGGGTTCCATTTCTCCCACTGCTGCCAGCAGTTTGATGCCCCTTTGTCCAGCTTGATGCTGCTTGCAAACCTTAACTAACATTTCCTCCAGCTTACATCAGGCAAATTGCAGTCCTCCAAACAACTGCTCTCCTTCAAAGACTTTTGGCATTCTCATTAATTGTGAGTTGGGGTGGGGGCTCTTATTTGCTCTGGCACTGAGCCACTCCCTTTATCCAGCTAATAGGCTACCAATTCCCTTTATCAGCAGGCTGGCTCCTGGGTTGATTTTTAAACATGCTAAATTCAATGTCTGGAACCCTGGAATTGGAAAAGGGGTTCAGGAATTAAGAGTGGGAGTCCAGGCATCCCACAAACTTCAAGCAGTACTTCTGTTCCTCTTCCAAAATGCAAACAACACTGAACTGAAGTCTGCGTAGCAGGGGAATATAAAAGTTCCTCCTGCCCTTTAAAAACAAAAACCCACAATACAAAAGCTACAGTCTGTTTTACTATTTATCTCTCCGTTTTGTTAAAATCTTGCAATACAGCAAAAGATTTGGTTGCAAGCATCCGAACAGATGCTTCTTCCCACCCTAAGGTTAGCAGCAGTTGTGGAACATGGTGTGTTGCCTTGAGAGCTTTTAGGATGGCCTCCCCAGGAGATTATGTTTTACACACACACACACACACCAACTTCTGGCAGGTGTGCTTTGAAATGTAGGGAAACGTGCCATTTGTAGCAGGTGGAAGTGGGAAACCATCTTATTAGTTGCACTTGATTCTCAATGAAATTCAGTTTGTTAGCCATCATTGGTGCTGCCAAGTTTGAGGAAGGCCCTAGGCAAGATGCTCTCTGGGGGTTCCTGCTGTACCACCGCACTGCTGCTTCTCCTCTCCTCTCTTCTCCTCTCCCTAAGAGAGCCAGTGTGGTGTAGTGGTTAAGAGCGGTAGTCTCGTAATCTGGTGAACTGGGTTTGATTCCCCGCTCCTCCACCTGCAGCTGCTGGGTGACCTTGGGCTAGTCACACTTCTCTGAAGTCTCTCAGCCCCACTCACCTCACAGAGTGTTTGTTGTGGGGGAGGAAGGGAAAGGAGAATGTTAGCCGCTTTGAGACTCCTTCGGGTTGTGATAAAGAGGGATATCAAATCCAAACTCTTCTTCTTCTAAGAATGCAAGGAAGAGCCTGCTGCATCAGGCCAATGGTCCTAGTTCACCATCCTGTTCTCACAGTGGCCAGTAGACATGAGCACTATTCAGAGGGATATTGCCTCTGACAGTGGAGGAGGAACAGCCCGAGCTCCCTGCTCAGTTACCAGGTATCAAAGCTTTCGAGGCTGCTGTGCTACTGTCTCTCTCAGGCCCTCATGCATCTTTGATAAATGGAAGTGGGTGGGGAATGAATAAGAAGAAGCCCACCAAACCCGCAAGCTTGCTTTCCAAGCCACAGGAAATGGCCTTTATTTTATTTTCTCAAAACTTTTAACACAGTGTTGGGTGTGCTGTTTCCAGGATCCATTGGCTTCCCACCACCTTATCAGTCTCCGTCTCCTGCCCCCTGCACCTTTCCCAGCAGCCATGGAACATGTGGCTCCAGAGGAACTCAGAGCAATGAATGAATCTTTGCTCCGCAACAACGGAGTTCTTAAAAACTCTGGAGTTATGCTCCAGAGTCCAAGCTACTGCTAGTAATTGTGAGAATGCCAGGGTGGGATATAAATATATGAAATAAACAAACAAACCCAGAATACATCTCTTTTTAAAAAAATATTTTTTATTAACAATTCCAACATAACAAAATTTCAAAACATATCATATTCATTATTTTTCCCTTTCCCCCCACCCCCATCAACCCCCCCCTCCCCTGAGACTTCCCTCAGCTCCTCTGATTTCTCAGCGCATATTATTCTCTGCATGTTATAAACTTGTGTTATCTTTTTATCATATTATCAACCAATAAATTTGTGTATGTTTATTCAAACCCTGCCAAGGAATCCAGTCCATTTTGTTGTCTTTTTAGATAATTTGTAAAAAGCTCCCATTCTTCCATATAGTCACAGTTGTCCTTGTATGTATGTTTGTATGTCAATTTACCCAGTTCTGCAGAAGTCATCAATTTTTCTTGCCACTGTTCTTTCATTGGGATTTCCTAATTCTTCCATCCTTGTGCTATCAAGACTCTTGCCACTGTTGTAGCATACATAAATAAGTTCATTCTTTTTCTTGACAGGTCTTGTCCTAGAATCCCTAACAAAAATGCTTCTGGCTTTTTTTACAAATGTCATTTTAAACATTTTTTTCAGTTCATTGTATATCATTTCCCATTTTTTTAAACTTCTCTACACTCCCACCACATATGATAAAAAGTCCCTTCTTTTCCCTTACATTTCCAACAAATGTTTGATCCGGTTTTGTACATTTTTGCTATCTGTGATGGTGTAATATACCATCTATACATCATTTTCATGTAGTTTTCTTTCAAAAGAGAACAATCTGTAAACTTCAGATTTACTTTCCACAATTTTTCCCAGTCCTCAAATCATCTCAGTTCAGAGGGCAGCACAGGATTCCAGCTGTGGAGATGTCCTTTTGCCTTGAGGAAAGAGAAACTACTATCAAACCCAGCACTGCAGGATACACATGTGATGTTCTTGTGCCCCACAGGCACTGCTAAACAAACCAGGCCGCAGTTCTTCCTCCTCTTTCATGAAGCTACGTGCATGGGAAAGCAATAAAATGGGCACCATCACCCATCCATTCAAGTCTGAAGTGATACAGTTAATTCTACCACTTCAGGATTCCAGCACCTCATTCTATTGCTTGTCTAGTGGAAGCCTGATGTAACAGCAGAGGAAAGAGCAGAATCAGGTGCTGGCCAAATTTCAGCCAGTTGCTTATGCAAGTGGGCAGGGCCAGTCCATCCATGAGGCAGGTGAGGCAACTGCACCAGGCAGCAGATCCTGCCCCCAAGCAATGCTTTGTTGCTGCCGTGGTGGCAGTGACATGCTCCTTGGAGGCCAGATCTGCCACCTGCTTGGCAGGTACCCCCAATGCCACCTCTACAGTGGCCACAGTGGTGAATAAGAGGTGCTGCTGGTCTCCTTCCACCCCTAGGGAGGAAATAGTGGGGGTTTCCCTCTGGGATCACCTGGGCTCTGTGTCTACCTGGCATGATTCAGAGTTTGCCCCACCCCCTACAACAGCCTTTGATTCCCACTTCAACCATTGGGTAACGCTGATTTGATTTCCCCCACTGTTCCCAATGGAGATCTTCACTCACCCTTTCTTCCGTGGTGGTGGTGGTGGTGATGGTGGGGAGGAACCATCAGATGCCAAAATGTCTTGGACTGGCCTTGCAAGTGGGACCTCAGTTTCCAGTTGTGGGAAGGGCTGAACCCTGACATCCTCCCAACCGTCAGCACCCACTGAGCATGTTCAGTTTCTTTTGTACCATCTGGGGTCTAACCTTGAGGGTCTTTCCCCCTGAAGAGTTCTTGAAGATGGGTGGATAGTACTGTTTTGGCTGCGTAAAGACAGGCTTTCAGAATTGAGATCCCTATCAATCTACATTATGATACAATGGAAAATGAAACAATTTAATTCTTCAGGATGGCATGAAGCAAGATGAATGGGAACGGCAGGCTCACATCAGATACAAAAGCACATCTATTTATCTGCTCCCCCCAAGGTATTTTTTCCTCCATTTTGTACGGAAAGTAACTCAAGAATCCAGAGATTGACATTCAGATCAATATTGCTGTCTAGGATTGAAGCTTACTGGCAATGCAAAACATTTCCTTGAACAAGAATCTTTAAAACGTATTATCATCAATGAGACACTATGGCACAGTTTTAATCTTGTCTGGTACCCCAGGCTATATTGATTGTATGTAAACACCCTAATGGATCATTCAAAAATATTCTGATAAATAAAAAAGGCCAAAGCTGCATAAATAGCTATAGGAATAGAATCACTCCATTTTTTCATTCCTTCAAAAGAAAAAGAAAATGGTTATTCTTTGCAGTGTGTGCATAAATCGCCGCTCTTCTGCCTTTTGGCTATCTAATACAGATGGGCTTAATAAAGAGAGCCGAGAAATATACCAGAATACCTACAACCTTAGAAGATCAGCCTGCCCCAGGTGCTCTCGAAATGTTTTGGAATACAGCTCCCAACATCCCTGGTTATTGGCCATGCTGTCTGGTGCTGATGGGAGTTGTAATCCAAAACAGTTGATTTTTTTTTTTTATAATATTTTTATTAAATTTTCACATTTTATAAAGACAAACATACACACACAAAGACAAAGACAACACGTATAAAATTTCATAACCTTACTTTCCTAACCCCAGTTCTTGACCTCCCCCCACCCCCCCTTCATACATCCTAGTTCAGTTACATTAACTCAGCAAATTCAAATCTCTCATCCATTGCATATTATTACTATATCTATATATATATGTTTGTTTTTTTTAAAAAAAAACCATTTACTTGGCCAGATTTTACTTATCCAATTTTCTTATAAAACATTAAAGCCTTTTCTAAGGTCGTCTCGCGTTCCTTCCACGAATTTCCCTTTAATTTTAAAAATAGGTCATAATAATCAAACACAAAAGTCATAAAGATTTAAAAACAAGTTCTCCTTCCCCCCCCCCCCAGCCCCGGTTTCTGTCCCTTCCAAATGTCCCCCCATCCATAACAACAGTTTTTAGCCTGGGTTCCTCACATCTGAGGCCTTTAAGTCTTTGTCAGTCTCTCTTTGCCGATCTTGTTGGTAACCCTCCTCATTGGTCCTCAGGTTTCGGGGAAATTTCAGCTCAGTCTCATCAGAATTTCTTCCATCCAAAGTACTTGACACCAGCTGCTGCAGAAGATCAACCAGTCCATACTCAAATAGGAAGCCCCAGTCGTATTTCTTATTTCTTTTAAAATCAGGTATTCCAGATGTTCCAGGGGCTTCCTCCCTCCTCTTTCGCATCTTTCGCAGATTTGTAATCCAAGGGTCTTCTTCTTTGTATTCTAACAATGTAGGCTTGTGGTTGGTAGTCTCCATCTGTACTAGCCCTTGCTCGCTCTCCCCCTGTTCCGAAGTTATCTCTTCTGATTCAGCTGCAGATTTTTCCCCAGTCAAATCCATTGTACCTTCAGCAGAGTCATTTATTTTAGAGTTCAAGGTTATGAGTTGTTTACTCATGACCGTAGTCTGCTCCTCCAGTTTTCCCACAAGAAAAAACATTCTTTCTAGCTCTGCCTGTAGTTTTCCATCTGCAGCCATTGCAATGTTTCAATGTTTCCCCTAGGGGGATTCTAGTTACTTAGTAATCTTTTCCAATAGTCCTTTACTTTGTTATTTCCCTACTTTGTTTCCAACCACTTTAGTTCGAATGTAACAAATTAAGTCCAAAAAGTGTTAAATAATAGAGTTTTTCACTTTCGCTGCCCGTTTGACAGCTCCTTTGACAGCTGTCAAACTCCTCGTTCCTTATTCTCCAGCTCACATAAAAGGACACCCCCGGGTCTGGGGGGGTTCAAACAAAAACTTCTAAAAAATCACTCTTACTCTCCAGCACACATCTTCTTCTGTCAAATTCATGCAAATCTTATCTTTTACAGAACACCAAGGAAAGAACTCTCCACCTTAGTTCTCCGATCTTTGCTTTAAATTTTCTGTAGGCAGGGGGGTGCGGACTTCCCTTTAGCACAACCCCCGATCGTGCCGAATTCAAGGATAAGCTTTTTGGAGTCCAAATTCCAATCTACTCACGGATTAATTAGAGTCCAAATTTCAGGGAAGAAAGTCAGCGGTCTCCGGCCATGGCTCGCGGCTTCGCTCCACTGCAGTAGCGGTCTACTCACAGCACCACGCCACTCCCCGTACCCTCTCCGCAGCCTTTAAAAAGGCTCTTCGTGGGTCGGGGGGGGCGCTTTAGGTGCCCGCCGAGTCACCAGGTCCGCAGGCTTCCGCGCCTGCGGTTTCTAAGGGTCCCCGCGTCGCCGTCGCGGTGAGACCCGTTTGCAATGGAGCCGATTCCCTCCGGAGCTCGGAGGGAATCCGCCATTACTCGGATCGCGCTAACCCGGAAGTCCAAAACAGTTGAAGAGTACCACTTTGGAGAAGGATGAGCTAACACTTGTTGTCATACAGTGGTGCCTCGCAAGACGAAAAGAATCCATTCCGCGATTCTCTTCGTCTAGCGGTTTTTTCGTCTTGCGAAGCAAGCCCATTGACGGCTTAGCGGATTAGCGCTATTAGCGGCTTAGCGGCTTTTAGCGGCTTTTAGTGGCTTATCGGCTTAGTGGATAAGCGGCTTAGCGGCTTAGAAAAAAGGGGGGGGAATAAAAAAAAACGCAGGAACTCGCAAGCCCATAGGAAATTCGTTTTGCGAAGCACCTCCAAAATGGAAAACTCTTTCGTCTAGCGAGTTTTCCGTCTTGCGAGGCATTCGTCTTGTGGGGCACCACTGTATCATGCTAGTCAGGTTTGATGAGACTGCCATTACATGAATGCAGTGTCATTGTTTTGATCAGGGCAGCAGCAATTTTAAGGAAGGAACCATATTACATAGATTGGTCAAGTAGCATGAATTAGTTTTTCACAAAACATACAAAATGGAGTTGAAGTCATATTACAGAATGTATTTTAGATCACTTAGCACACTTGTGTATTGAAAAAAAATGTATGCAAAAAACCCTTTTCAAGGTAGAAAGCTGGGGACATTATTTGTATTTATTGCTAAATGCTGTTTCATTGATTTTATCACGCAACACAATATTGGAGAATGAAGTGTTCCTGATCAGGGTACCCAGTTTCATTCCCTCTCCCTTCCAGTTTCCTCTTCCCACTGTTGCTAACATTCAGCCTGGCCACCAACTGGCCACCAAGCACACTCAGTCCTTGTCCTCACTGAGCTGTTTATGGAGTTCCCGCCATTAGAATTTTTAATTTTTTTTATTTGCTAAACTTGTTTTTCTACATCTGCAAAGCCTTAATGGTTTCCCCAGTCCTGCTCTTTATGCATAAGTGATACTGTTTAGGCTATATAAGCAGCCTCTGAACACTCAACAGAGAGAGTGATATTGACCCATTGATTGCAGATGCACTTTCCCCTCCTGAGTTTTAGAAATACTGACTTGCTCTCTCATTTCTTACTCTCCTCTCAACTATGCACTGTATCACAAATATCTGGATAACCAGCTTCATCATTTCTTGTAATGAATGTAACATCCCATGCTAGCCTCGGTTTGGTTCGATTTAGTTTTTATGTGTTTGTCTCATGAATTTCTATTTTGTTATTTGAGTTACATGGATAATTTAAAAAAAATACTCATTTTTAAAAAATAAATAAATAAATAAATAGTAGCTTGCATAAGACCACACAGAGATGCTGTGCACAATTTACCACTTACAATGGATCCAACTGCTGGCGTTTGAAGGCGAGTCCACCCATGTTAGCCACAATTCATATGTATCCTGTAGTTTCTCAATAAATACTGCTGTTGGGTGCATTTTCCCTCAAATCATCTGCCATCTGATTTGAAAATGTAAGCCATGGTTAAGCTGAGGTATGCAGGTATGCCCATTTGAAGTATCCATTGCACATGTGCAGATGACAGCTTCACTCAATGGGAGTTTGGGATGCATGTGTTGCAAGTAATGTGCATCAGATGACAATATCCCTGCCTCCTCTCTGCTGTGTACAAAAATGTAAAGATGCAACCTAAAACACTGGGGCAGGGGGTGCAAGGGAGACAACCTTGCTGTGTTTTAAGCTGCTAATGTACATGTAGCCCTAAGTTTATGGCACAGGCGAGATTTGAATCTTCCTGGTGCAGTTAGTCTACCAACCATAACTTTGCAGAAGAAATAAAACTTTGGGGGTAACCTTGCTTACCCTCAACTGTGGGATGTGAAACACAAGAGTAGTCAAGTACAACATTCCTAGAGTGAACATGTTTACACATGGGGAGGAATATTTGTCCAGCCAGCAGGTAAACTTCCTCTTTCCTTCTGGGCTGGAACAGACTTCCTCTGCATGTGACTAGAAGTGGGTGTGGCCTCACCTGTGCAGGTAACGACAAAAGCACAAGGCAGGGCAGCCATCTCTCTCTCTTCTGACTACACACATCGAAAAAGCAAAATCTGCTTAGCCAAAGATGCCCTCTTGGCTTCCAGCCAAGAGAGGACAAAGGGACTGTCTTCTTATGAGATAGTTTCTAGGTATATGTTACTTTTCTAAGCTAAGTCTGCCTTCTGGGATCCTACTGTGAACAGAATGATATGTGAGCAAACCTTTTTATACTTTTGTAGAAGACTGTGTTGTGTCTTAACTTTTATGAGGGAATAAGGGGAAAATATCAGGACAGTTATTATAGAGGCTTTAGAGAGCCTGAGCAAACGCATCCACTGCAAGTTTTAAAGGGGGAATGTTACTCTGCTAAATTGTGTAACTTGTTAACACAAGTTGGAAGAGGATATAATCAGACAATATATCCTCTCCTGCATCTCTGAACATTCCCACATCAACTCCCCTCCTAAAGGAAGCAACCAGCTACTGTCAGATGAAAACATCAACAGAGAAGGTTCCACCAGAACATTTCTTGGGAGTATTACTTAGGGTGGAGCTACACACAGGGTGGGGGGGACCCACTATAAATAAGTCAGAAATTAAATCATTATAACAAAAGAAAAAAAACGCTATGTAAAAATCACTTATAATGTTTTTTGCTCTCCACTGCCATCTGGTGTTGCATATTTAAAACACATTCAAAACATTGTGTTGTTGTTTTTACTAATGTAGCTGAATCCTGTGTAATTCACTGACTTAGGCCTGAAGTACATTCATATTGAAATCTCCCTTGAACAATTGAGTGAAGTGACTATGCCAAAGCAAGGTTTTGATGGCTTGCTGTGTAATATCTATCTACGTGACTCACTCTTTAGACCAGGACCATTTATTCAGCCATATAAAAAAAGAGGCTCCTGATTTCTTCTCCTGCTACACTGCTTTTATATGCAGTCAACTGCATTTTTACTGCAGCACCAGGAAGTTAAAAGAAGCACCGGCAGGCTCTGTGTGATCATTTAGTACAGTGGCTGTCTAAAATGAGTTTTGTCCTTAGGCCTACAGTTATTTCTCTAGGTACACGACCAGTTCACCAATCTGAGTCTCCTGGATATCTGTACAAAAATCATTTACAAAATGCAGTTCAGCACCAGCGTGATGATTCCCGGAGGGAACCTCTATTATGCATAGCGTTGTGTGTGCGTGGTGCATTAACTTCCTGAGATACTGCGGTACGTCTATGCATGCTCCTGAAAGGCTAGCGCCAGTCTGGAATCAGCCAAACTAGGGTGGTTAACTCAGAGTAATGCATTTAATTATCTGTCAGGAAGTTGTTAGATCGCCTTCGTTATCTGAAACGCACAAACAGAACTAACAGCATCACTGCCGCTTCGGCAGACGTTCATCTGTTGGACATTTCAATAGCATTTTCCTTGGGCCAATTGCCTAAAAACCAATTACTGTGTCTCAGTGGACATGATGGGCAGGTCCCACACGCCAGTCTCAAGTTCACAGTTTTATAAAAGGGGGGCGGGTGGTGATGAACTACTGCTTTTCATCTGGGCAGCTTTGTTGTGGAAGGACTATGATCTCTACCTGTAATGGGTAGAGAACTTCTGATCTGACACCACAGTACATGTAGCAAGTGTATTATATTTCTAAGGAGATAGTGGACTTCGTAGACTTAGACGCCACTCCATACGCTATAAATCTCTTCAGGTATTCCTTTCCCACAGGCCTGACACTGTCATTTTTATTATTACTTATTCCATTTCTATCCAGCGCCCTTCCTCCCGAAGGGGTTTCAGGCAGCAGAACCCAAAATGTTAAAACAGTACAGTCAGAAGTTAAATACAAAACGTATTTTTAAGCATGCAGAAAAAATTAGAAACATCTAAAGATGTGTTAAAGCAATCACCTACCCTCACAGCTAATATTTCCTAGGTTGCCAGGAACAGTGTCTTTCAGCCATTAAATGCCTGGATGAACAGGAATGTTATTAAGTTCCTCCTGAACATTAATAATGAGGAGACCTTGATGAGGGAATTTCACAAATGAGATCAGGCATCCTGAGACATGTGTTTTAGGCTGTGGATCGTCAGAGGTGTAGGACCAGTGCCCCATCTCCTCTCAGCAGCGGACTTTGGGCTCTCATATTTCAGCAGCACTCTGTGCAACACTAAAATTTGGCGCACCCTGCCTCTCACACTCTCTTCTACAGCACTGTTATGGTGCCCTCCTGCAGCGTTGAAGCCCAGGACAGCTGAACTGGTCCTGCTA
Source organism: Podarcis cretensis (assembly GCF_951804945.1). Taxonomy (NCBI): domain Eukaryota; kingdom Metazoa; phylum Chordata; class Lepidosauria; order Squamata; family Lacertidae; genus Podarcis; species Podarcis cretensis. Next base: position 21,567,633 of record NC_137175.1, read on the forward strand.
CCCTAAAACCGTGTATTCTCGCTGATAGATTCATTGTTATGCATACAGTGGTACCTCAGGTTAAGTACTTAATTCGTTCCGGAGGTCCGTTCTTAACCTGAAACTGTACTTAACCTGAAGCACCACTTTAGCTAATAGGGCTTCCTGCTGCTGTTGGGCCACCGGAGCATGATTTCTGTTCTCACCCTGAAGCATAGTTCTTAACCCAAGGTACTATTTCTGGATTAGCGGAGTCTGTAACCTGAAGCGTATGTAACCCAAGGTACCACTGTACTTTCCCATAATGTCTTATTGTTATCATCATGCTCATTTTTTAAAATCAGCTTCTGTACAACCATCTTGAGATGATCACAATAAAAACCAACTAAAAACAGGTGAACACATTTAAAACAAAGCTAAAACCATACAAAATAGACACTTGTTGCAAAGACCCATTTATCCAGCTGGGAAAGCTTGCTAGAACAAAACTCTGGAAACCAATTAGCCAAAATGTATATCTTGGTCATCGTTGTTTAGCTGTAGAACTGCACCACAAAATTAGGATAAGTGCAAATGTCAAAGGTTTGCTGTGTTTTGGTTCTTAGGTTGTTTCAGAAAGTGCAAAATTAATTATTCACTTTTAAATGTGAACTGAATAAAATTTCTTCTCCATCTCTACCCTTAATTGAGATAATGGGGTGACTTTGCACCTTTTCACTTCCCTCCTTTGCTGCATTCTGAAAGACTAGCTGCTGCTAAGTAGGGATGAGATAGAAATTCAATGTACTTTGCATTTTAATGAGAACCTACTTATCAAATCAAATGCACAAACTGGAACAGAATTATCCTTTCAGAAATTTGCACTTTTCTGAATTTTGCAGTGGAGTTAGAATCGTACAATTCCAGAGTTGGAAGGGACCCTGAGGATCATCTAGTCCAACCCTCTGTGATGCAGGAATCCCAACTAAAGCATCCATGAAAGGTGTCCATTCAACAGTCCACTAACTGAACAACGCATACAAAAAAATGCAAAAAGGGGCAAAGTGTGCAAAACATAATAATAATAATACGCACAAGTTTGTGAAAATAACAAACAAAATTGCATGATGTTTGGGGCAATTGCTTGCAAAAATGTGTACACAACACTGCATACAAAAATGAGTACTTTAGGAGAATTTCACACTAAAATATTGATGCATTTTTATGAGGATATTTTTCTTAAAAGATTAGTAAGTCAGACTTGGAGCAGAAATGTGAACTGGATTTAGGAGTTGTACTCTGCTAAGTTATACAGTGCTACCTCGGTTTAAGAGCTTAATTCATTCCGGAGGTCCATTCTTAACCTGAAACTGTACTTAACCTGAAGCAGCACTTTAGCTAATGGGGCCTCCCACTGCTGCCACGCCGCCAGAGCACGATTTCTATTCTCATACTGAAGCAAAATTCTTAATCCGAGGTACTATTTCTGGGTTAGCGGAGTCTGTAACCTGAAGCATCCGTAACCTGAACCACTGTACTCAGAGGAGACACACTGAAATTAATGCACTGAAGTGAGTCATCTCCATTCTTTCAGTGGGTCTACGCTAACTAGGACTAATGTTAGGCACAACTCTTAAGAATGGTAAAACATACAATTAAAATCGAAAGGTTCATGCATCTCTACTGCTTGGTGACTGTAGAGATGTCACCTTCAGGTGTCCTTGGTTCAACAACCAGGTGGCCCATTCTGAATAATGCTGTTTTGTTTTGTTGTTTCTGTTTTGCTCCACTCCTTCCTTTGTCCCCCCACTTTTTGCACCCATCTCATGCTTCACTGATATACGCCATTGTGCTTGCTTCATTAGAACTTCTGTGGCATTTCTTCCCTGAGTCATCCAGATGGAATTTGGTCTTTCGTGAGTTTTGCACATTTTGGGGAAGTGACTTTTATTAAGAGGAAATGAATTTATTCTTTTTAAACCCCCACATCTCATTACTTGAGAGCTTTTATTAATTTAAAAGGTTATGAAAGAGATGAAATAAAATTCTGGAGGAAACTAAGGAGCCTAACTACAATGGGATGAATATTTCTCAGTGGGGAGAGAGAGAAAGAAAACACCCTGTCAGTCAAGAGTGATCCATCCTTGACAGGGGAGTTTTAGCTAGCACTGGCGCTGTGGGGACAGAAGGCTGCTTATTGGCATTTCACACACACACACACACACACACACACACACACATTCATTTGATAGCTGGACCCGCAACAGATAATATGATTGGTGAGGTGTAAAACCTGCAGAAGGAATCCTATTTAGAATTCCATTTTCTGAGTCCCAAACAGTAGATCTTTGTGTAAAATCTGCCTACCTATTTGCATTTTATCCGGCTCCTTTTGCCTCGTCGGGACTTCAGTATTGTCAATCACTCTCTTCAATTACAGATCAGATGTTCTCAAGCATGCACTTCCATTTGCAAGGGCAATGCATCACAGAGTTTGAGATCTGAAGGCTGCATGTGCGCAGGTGTGTATTTCACAATGTCAGCTTCACTGACATTGCAGAATTTGGGGCCACCTCATGAATTACAGCAGAAGTGTAGGTGCTGTTTCAAAATGTTCCTGCATGGCAGTTCCATACACTGGTGTAATTAAAATAATAATAATAATAATAATAATAATAATAATAATAATAATAATTTATACCCTGCCCTTCCTGGTTCAGAAAACCAGGCTCACAACAAATTTAAAACACTTAATTGTAGAAGCAGCATAAAATACAGTATAAAAACACGGATAACAATAAAATTCAAAGTTCAGAAATCAGTTTGGGGGAAATCCATCTAATAAGCATTAGATAGTCACCAGGGCTAGCTGGCTGAATTAGTCCTATTTGGGCCAGTGACGAAGCCAGGGGAGAATTAGCTGTGGGGTCTCAGAGCAGGTAATCTTCATAAAAAAGGAGGGGGAGGGAAGAGGAGGGAAGGGAAGGGAAATAAAAGATCAGGCTGAATTCAAATTAAAGGCCAGGTGGAATAGCTCTGTTTTACAGGACCGACGGAAGGAGGTTAAATCCTGAAGGGCCCTAGTCTCATGGGACAGAGCATTCCACCAGGTTGGAGCCATCACTGAAAAGGCCCTGGCCCTGGTAGAGGATAGTCTGACTTCCTTAGGGCCCAGGACCTCTAAACTATGGTTATTCATGGACCTTAAGGTCCTCTGTGGGGCATACCAGGAGAGGCGGTCCTGTAAATACGAGGGCCCTAAGCCACAAAGGGCTTTAAAGGTCAAAACCAGCACCTTGAACCTGACCCTATACTCCACCGGGAGCCAGTGCAATTTGTAAAGCACTGCAGGGACCCTGTGAGGAGCCTCGCTGCAGCATTCTGCACCTGCTGGAGTTTGTGGGACAGTTTCAAGGACAGCCCTGCGTAGAGCAAATTACAGTAGTCCATGGGCCTCTCCTCAGTGAAAGCCTTGAGTTTCTGGTCCATGGTTTCCCAGCTTCAGTGGTGTCAATTCAGATCCTTGCCAAGGGCGCAAGGGAGCCTAAGTACACCTCTGGCCCCATCTACCCTGGTTCCCCTCTGCACCACACAATTCCCAGAGTTCCCTGGGAAGAGGGGCCCCCTCTTGTAAATTACTCTGGAAATTACTCTGGAAATTGTAGCTCTCTGAGGGGAATTGAGGTCTCTTAACTCTCAGCACCCTTAACAAACTACAGTTCCTAGTATTCTTCAGCAGAAGAAGAAGAGTTTGGATTTGATATCCGGCTTTATCACTATCTGAAGGAGTCTCAAAGTGGCTAACATTCTCCTTTCCCTTCCTCCCCCACAACAAACACTCTGTGAGGTGAGTGGGGCTGAGAGACTTCAGAGAAGTGTGACTAGCCCAAGGTCACCCAGCTGCTGTATGTGGAGGAGCGGGGACGCGAACCCGATTCACCATATTATGAGTCTATCGCTCTTAACCACTACACCACACTGGCTCTCCAATGATTGTTGTGGCATGATACTGCAGGTGGGTCTGCCATACATTTAAAGCACTTTTATGCCACACTAACAGTCACGGCTTTCTTACAGGTGCTGAGAGTTGTTAGGGGATCCCTCACAGAGCTAGAATTCTCAGCACCTTTAGCAAATTACAGTTTCCAGGATTTGGGGTGGGAAGCCATGGCTGTTAAAATGGTACGAAGGTCCTTCCAATGGATGGTGTGGCTGTGACTCCAGTCTCTGGGGCCATCAGTCTCTTAGGGCCTCCCTCAATCCCAAAAACAGCAGATCCATAGGTAGGGAAGTGTGAGGCAGCAAGGAGTTAAGAAGTGAAAACATGAAACCAAACAGGGAACCTGTCATGTACTTACACACCATGCAATCAATGTACACCATATGTTTAAAGCACATGGAAACACATTTAAAGCACATGGTCCCCCCCCCCCAATTCTTGGGAACCATAGTTTACAGAGCTACAATACCCAGCATCTGTGATTAACCATAGTTGCCAGGATTTGGCGGTGAGGGATGTGTTTTAATTGTGGATGTGGTCTTAGATGTTGCTCCAACCCTGGATATTAACTTAATAAGGACTGAAAAGCTACTGCAAGGACGTGTGTGGCCTTGGTATTGCAACCAACAGGACATCTGCTCTCAGTTAAAGTGGTAGCACCCGCCCTTCAGCAATGCTGGTAAGCTCCCTGACATGTCTATTGTTATCCCTGGGAACCACGTGGTGTCGAAGGTAAGATGATGATGATGATGATGATGATGATGATGATTTTAATTTCTATACAGCCCTTTATCTGAAGAACACAGGGCAGATTACAATATATAAAAAAACAAAAATACATACATAAGGTGCTTAGGAGCTGAAGAACCCTCTGGATAAGAACTCTGAAGGAAGACTTTCTATGAACTGTAGTTAGTTGGAGATTCTTATTCCCCTCACAGAGCTGCAGTTTGACAGTGAACCCTTGATGCGGGTGGCACTGTGATCTAAACCACTGAGCCTCTTGGGCTTGCTGATCAGAAGGTTGGCGGTTCGAATCTCCGCAACGGGGTGAGCTCCCGTTGCTCTGTCCCAGCTCCTGCCAACCTAGCAGTTCGAAAGCACACCAGTGCAAGTAGATAAATAGGTACTGCTGTGGCGGGAAGGTAAATGGTGTTTCTGTGCACTCTGGATTCCGTCATGGTGTTCCGTTGCGCCAGTAGCGATTTAGTCATGCTGGCCACATGACCCGGAAAGCTGTCTGTGGACAAACAATGGCTTCCTCGGCCTGAAAGCACCATAACCACATAGTCGCCTTTGATTGGACTTAACCATCCAGGGGGTCCTTTACCTTTACCTTTTAGCTTCCCAGGGAACTCTGAAAATTGTAGCTCTGTGAGCAAAATAGAGGGTGCCCTAACAACTCTCAGCACCCTTAACAAAACCTACACTCTCCAGGATTATTTGGGGGGGGGGGAAGTGCTATGAATTGCTATGAAGCTGCTTTAAATATATAGTGCAGACTATACATTTCAGAAGGGGAAGAGGAAAGTAGAGGCAGGAGCTTGAGCTGCTTCTGAAGCACCGTTGAGAGATTTCTGGTGCTTGGAATGTGTGCATAGCTCTGTCCCCTTCCAGTGCAAACAAAAGGATGCTCATGCATTACTAAGTTCTATTATCGCCAGTTCTTAAAGATGGAGGCTACCTTCTTCCCCAGTGCAATCAAACTGAAAATAAATTAGTAGACAAAGGGGGTGAGCATACTGAGGCCTTAATTTTCATGTCTCGGTTTGGGTGACTAATCAGCAGGAAGAATGCATTTTCAGAATTAGTCTGAAAACATTAAGAAATGGGGAAAGTGGAAGGCAGCCAGTGCTGCTGCTTCCCATTTTGTTTCCATTACTCTTGAATCAATACATCCAGGGGTTGCTAGGAATCCTTAATTACCATTCCACTTCTGTGTCACATTCCACTGCCGTACATGCTTTAAAGCTTACTCCGTGCGCATCCTTTCGGTAAGATTTCCCCACAGATGTGTTTTCGTTGCATTCATGTAATTTGTGCAGCTGCGCCGCTTCCGAGAAGATGAGCCCAGTAAAATAAAAAAGTATTTCAGAATGAAATGCTGAAGGATGAGAAATGTGAAGCCTCAATTAGAAAATAGCTTCCAGGTCAATACTTATGTCACCTGTCAAGTCCACACAGAGGAGACATGGAAAAGGGAATCACTGACAGTTTGGCAAAAACAAGAGGGAGGGTTTGGGGAGAGGGGGAATTAAAGGCAAAGGAGCAGATTTTTCATGATATTACATTCCTGCATGTACATGTGGGACACTCGTTCATACAGTTATAAATAAAAATGAGCATTGTTAATGTTGCCAAAGAAGATGCATGCTCTGTGAGTTGATCAAAGTTCCAGTAAATCTTTTGCCATAAATTATTTCAGATTATCACTACTGTCTTAAATTCATTTATTTGTCTGGCCTATGGAATTAGAGATGGGTAACCTGGAAAAAACCTGGAAAAAATGGGAAAACCCCCAGCCCCCCTGTTTTTTCTAAAGCCTTCCCCCCCCCCCCGAAAAAATGGAAAAAACAGTTTGAATATTCCACACATATTTTTTTCCCTGGAAAAAAATGGGTTTGGAAAAAAGGGTGAAAACCTGCCCCCCCCATTTTCCCCGGTCCCCCCCCCGGCCTTCCCATCTCTATATGGGATAGCCAATACATTTAGAGAATTCCCGGTTCGACTGTGTAGGAATGCTATTTGGCACAGGGTTTAACTGATATGAATTAAGTCAGAAAAGTACACAAAGAGCGGTTTCACAGTAAGCATTTCAAAGCTTACTGACTGTAGCAAAAATGATGATTTGTATGTATGAGTGGACATCAACACCCAAATGGCAATTAAACTTTATTACCCGATATGAATTCAAACCTAATAACAACAACAACAACAACAACAACAACAATAATAATAATAATAATTTATTTATTTATACCCTATCCATCTGGCTGGGCTTCCCCAGCCACTCTGGGTGGCTTCCAACTAAATATTAAAAACAGTACAGCATCAGACATTAAAAACTTCCCTAAACTGGGCTGCCTTCAGTTGTCTTTTAAAAGTAAAATAGTTGTTTATTGCCTTGACTGTGTAGGGCAACACGTTCAACATCTTTTAAGATATAAAGAGTAGGGGCTGCTTTCTGGCCAAGTTTGATTCTTTTCAGAATGCGGCTGAGAAGCAGGGAGCTTTGGACACTGCACAGTCAGACCCTTGGCTGCTCAGGACTGCAAGCAGCATACATGTTAGTTATTTCAATTCCTTTTTCTGCTGCTTAGAGTGAAAGGTGAGCATCTGGGCAGATAACAAATTAAAGAATAAAGCTCTGAGGAAGCTGTGAGCCAAAGTAATCCCCGGCTTCAAATCACTAGTTAGCTCAAGCCACCTCAGAGATCAGCTTGGCACTCACAGTAGGTGCGCAGATGGTTGCAAAGGTTCCAAGACAAATATATTAGGAGGAGGAATTGGGTTCTCTCTCTCTCTCTCTCTCTCTCTCTCTCTCTCTCTCTCTCTCAGAGCAAAGGAGGAGCTGTCCAGGCTTTCTGAGAAAAGAAGAGATCATTTCCTAGTTCCCACTCGACTCTTAAAATGAGCCACGCTGAGGTTGCCATTGTTGTGGCAAAAATGTAATTCTCCACACAAGTCTCGGAGTTATCTGAGCGGAGGGTGACCTTATCCTGAATGTCAGCTCATCAAGGCCTTATATACGATAGGCTTTCGTGTTAAAATTTAATGGAGATGACCGTTCAGATATGAAACAAAAAGCTTCTAACGGGAGCCAAGCAAAGAGCAGATCTGCCAAGACAAATCAGGTACATCTGAAAGGATGGAAAAGAAAATTGCTTCTGACTCTGTTAATATCCTTTCTGATCATTAGAACAAACAAAATTCTTGGTCACCTCCAGACACTCTGTATTTTGCTGGGGGAGCAGCACCTAAATTTGTACAGGTCAGGCAGATCAAGTGCATGGCTGCCCTAACACAACAACACACACACACACCTTTTAAAACAACAACATTGGCAACACAGACTTTTTGCACTTAGGATATGCAAGGGAAAGTGCACTTACAAATGAATGAATGTTCCTCCTTATGTTGTACTCTTCCAACTGTCACATTAAAATCTTCAGCTTAAGAGGGCCGCGCAGTCACTGAAGACCCACAAGGGGTACATTTCCAATGAGTTTCTAGTCAGCTGTAATGCTGCATTTAGACTTGGACAGGATCCTAGTTGTGGGGAGCAATAGTTTGGAGGATCTCACATTAAAGCGTGTTCTCATTAATAGAGAGCACATGTTGCGGTGGGGTCTGGAAGGCCACCCCTCTGTTGCTGGGCAGGTTAGTTTGGATCACCATCCGCAGTGATTTGGCGGTTGGGTTGTTGGGCAAATTTTGGTGTTGCCATTTAGGGGGTTGGACCAAAGGTTATAAAATGAGGTCACCCAGCTCTGACTAGGCACTTTTGCTGTGTGCATCGGATCACCCGCCCACCCTCCCTAATTTTAGGAATCTTGGTTGACCTTGCTATGCCTGTCATGGGGTCGCCTGCTTTGGGGGCAGGGGCCTGGTAGGAATTTTGTCCAATTGGATGGTGCCATTTGGTTTTTGCCTACTGTGTAGCAAATTGTCACAACTTGTAAGGTTGCGGTTAAGGTAAAGGTAAAGGTACCCCTGCCCGTACGGGCCAGTCTTGACAGACTCTGGGGTTGTGCGCCCATCTCACTTAAGAGGCCAGGGGCCAGCGCTGTCCGGAGACACTTCCGGGTCACGTGGCCAGCGTGACATCGCTGCTCTGGCGAGCCAGAGTCGCACACGGAAACGCCGTTTACCTTCCCGCTGGTAAGCGGTCCCTATTTATCTACTTGCACCCGGAGGTGCTTTCGAACTGCTAGGTTGGCAGGCGCTGGGACCGAGCAGCGGGAGCGCACCCCGCCGCAGGGATTCGAACCGCGACCTTTCGATCGGCAAGCCCTAGGCGCTGAGGCTTTAACCCACAGCGCCACCTGCGTCCCTTAGGGTAGTGATAAAGCGGGATATCAAAATCAAACTCTTCTTCTTCTAGCTTATATATAGGCATTCATAATAGTTGCAGTTAGGCATTGGTTAAAAAATTGGTTGGCGGAGGGGCATGGATTGGCAGTGCTTGCCCCTCCAATGCTGCTGAGGAAAGGCAATTCTGTTAAAGGAATCCAGGGGCTTGCCATTCTTTCGTCCGTACCCCTGAAGGGGATTTAGGGCTGTGCAAGCCCCAGGGAGCATGGGTGGGTGAGGGTCTGGTGCCTGGCTCCATGCTCTCCCCAATATTGTTTTCCCTTACTGGCTTTCACTGGAATCCGGATGTCAGTTCTGTCCCTAGGCGTGGGGACAGATAGTCATAACCAATGCCTAATTTATGTATTTTAATAAAGTTGTGGCCAAAATTATGCCAAAAACCTTAAACAAAAATTACGTGTGAAGTGTGAATCATTTGGGGGTGGATTGGAAGACCTCAACACGCAATTGCTTTTGACCACAGTGCTGCAGCTTCACTAGTGGGGAAAGTGACAAATTCAAGATGGAACACGAATACTTCCTTGGAGGTTTTTAAGCAGAGGCTGGATGGCCATCTGGCATGGATGCCTTAGCTGAGATTCCTGCATTGAAAGGGGTTGGACTAGATGACCCCGGGGTCCCTTCCAGCTGTATGATTCTATGGTTCCTAAAGAAATTATTTGATGCAGCAGGCAACACTGAAGCGTTCTAAAGTCAAAGCAAAAACAGCGAAATTAAGCAGCAACATGTGGCAGTCACTGGCTCCCTCCCGCCTGCAGCAGTATGTTCCCGACCTGGCAGCCAAGTGAAACACAACTGTTCTTTTCACTGGGCTGTCCATTAACTATCTTCCTAAAAGGCTTTCTGGGTGCCTCTGCCTGAGCATCAAAATAAATTGGCCTCACTGCTTTTAAGCAGCCTGGAAGAGGATGCGGCACAGGAGATGTTCCCAGTCTCCATCATGGCACACACCACACAAAAAAAGTGGGGATATTGATTGCAGTCAATTAAGGGTGGCTGCCAGTACGCTTGCAGAGCCTCCTAGCCAAACCGAGGAAGGATTGCAGCTGACGCCCAATTTCAGACATTGACTTCATTTGCATGTGAAAGGTCACAAATTCCAGTTAATTATAACGGGGACACAAAGCCAAGGTATGGCTATTTATTTCTGATTAGGAAACTCACTTCTATCCCTGCTCTCCATCCCCAGTCTTATTTTCAGTAGCATCTGTGCAGCTGAAGCAAGGCATGCACGGCGCTGCTTAAATACACAGATAAAACGATGACATGCTTTGTCATCAAAATAACTATGAGGTGAATGGTCCTGGGGTGCATTCAGTCGTGGGGAACGTGGTGTGAGTTTTCCTGATTACAATGTTCCATTTTCTGCTGTTCCTTTCACACTGCAGTACCTGTTGTGTTATGGACGGATATACCAGCACGTCTCGCTAAATTTCGTCCACACCGGTGGATGCAGTGCAACATGATGAATGGCATTGGACAACGTCGTTACTTCCCTGCTCTTTCTGGACATGTGTGCATGATTCCCCCCCCCCCCCCCACGAAAGCAGTAGAAAAGAACTATATCCCATGCCAAATTTTGTCACTTTGCTCTCAAGGTTTTCCAGCGCTGCGAACAGATTTTGGAACCAAGGAACATGGAAATTAGCAGTAAATATGCACTACATTCCATTAGTTTTCCAGAAGTGGCTTTTATGCCATGTGAAAACTCAAATATAATGTGGAAATTAACAGATCGAGAAACATCAGGGAAATGAAATAAACTGATGTGTGAATGCAGCTGTGCTTATGGGATCCACTTAGAGAAGGGGTGCTTATGTGCACTTAAACCTCGCTGAGAATCTTGGACTTGGGCTTCTGCTTGTGCAGTGGGGCTCCCCCCTCCCTCCAGGCACCCCCAAAACTGACTCCCAAAATAGTGGGTGGGTGGAGAGGGGCTATTGTTCTGTCTGCCAAGCTGGAATGCTTTGAAGAGCTTGGCGCTGAATTCCACCTCTTGTGTCTTCCCAGCTGAATTCTCTTTGTCAACGTCTCCCCTCAAAGCTGAAATGGTGCCTCTCTGACCTTTGTTACTCCTTCTGGACTAATAATAAAAATAAAAATAAAAATAAAAATTATTTTATATCCCACCCATCTGGCTGGGTTTACAGCACATAAAATATTGTAAAACGTTACACTTTAAAAATTCCCCAATACAGGGTTGTCTTCTAAAAGTTAGATAGTTGTTTATTTCTTTAACATCTGATGGGAGGGTGTTCCACAGGGTGGGCGCCACTACTGAGAAGGCCCTCTGCTTGGTTCCCTGTAACCTCACTTCTTGCAGTGAGGGAACCGCCAGAAGGACCTCAGAGCTGGAGCTCTGTGCATAGCTGTCAACCATCCCTTATTTGGCGGGAAACTCCCTTATCACAGCACTGTGTCCCACTGCTGTCCCTTATTGATGATGTCCCTTAATTTCCCCAGGTTTCATGCTCGCCCGGCTTGGGAGGGAAGCAGCGGCTTGGGGTCTTCCGCTGCGAGAGAGAGAGTGCGCAGGAGCTGCTGCGTCTCCGTCTCTCCCTTTCCCCCCTCAGGGGCGCATCATGAGGAGCCGGGTAAGCAATATCCCTTCCTTTGGCTGCTGATCCCTTATTTTCGAGGCTTCTTGTCCCTTATTTTCAAATCTGTAAGTTGACAGCTATGGCTCTGTGTCTTCTTTTTCTCTCTGCTATATGCTCATGAAATTACCCTCAAGTTATTGGAACTATGCATAAAGAAGCCCTTTTATCCCCAATTTACATGGAAATTAATAGTACCTAGATAAATTGACATACATTTTACAGGAAATGCTTGACAGCAGCCCATTTCCTCCATCCTCTCCTCTAGTCCCACCCTTCATTTTGGTTACATAAGTACTGAGCTATCACTGAGTCTTTATAATACCATCTGCTCTGGCTGTCAATATTCCCCACATTTATTCTTTCCTGCAGACCTGTCCGTGTCTGATGGGCATCTCCAAGGCATGATATAGTGATCAAGGCACTTCTGCTGATCTCACAGGGTTTCATAGAAACATCATAAAACTTTCCTCTCCCTCTACTTGGGTATTTAAGTCACACACACTCATTTTGAATGCCTCAGGAAAGCTTTAGGCCTCTGCCATCTGTTCCTATCCAGCAGTTACTCTCGACAAGGGAGGCAAGCTAAGAAAACGCATCCATTGTTTTATAAAACAGAAAGCAAAATATTGGGTACCCAATCTCTACGAAGGTTTCCATACAATGTTTTGTAATAATAAATTAAGATATTTAGAGCAGACAACTATTCGCGTTTTGGGGAGAGCCCAAGATTTTAGGCCTGTGAGGCGTTGTTGTTAAAGCGTTAGATTAAGAGTTGGAGAGTTCAATGACAGAGTTCCTGATTAGCATCTTCTCCTCAAAAAAGAAAAAAAAGAAAAGAAAAGATTTCAGGCATTAAGGCTGGGAAAGGCCTGAGACCTTGGACGTCTGCTGCCAGTCAATGCATCCCCTTCCTGTATTGATGAGGCCCAGTCCAGCCTTCCATTTTGAATTGCCCACAATACCTCAGAGAGATGCCAATGCTGGAGCACCTGTGGGAAAACTTTGGCTTGCAGATGTTTCTGAATTATATCTCCCATCAGCCCCAGCAAACATGGGCAATGGCCATGGAGTTGTAGTTCAGCAACACCTGGGGATCCTAAGTTTCCCCACAACTCTGTTAGGGAGCCATGGGAAATTGAACATGGTGGCTGCTGCCAGACCCAACCAACTGATCTGGGGGCTCTTGGAGCAGCATTAGCAGTGAGCTCTGCTGCAGTACATGGGCTTTGGTAGTTACCCAAGAGCATTTGGTGTTGACTCTGCCGCTATTGCCCCCACCCATGTGCCCTCTATGCCCATATCTTCTTCTTCTTTGGCAATCACTCATAGCCGAGTAAGATTGCCTTCCATAAACATGGTTTTAACAATGAGTCCGTAAGTGACTGTGGAGGCCAATTCTGGATCCACATGTCCTTCCACAGTGGGGACATTGGTTTCTGGGCGGGAGTTGATCATGGTGTGGATTTGCCAAACATGCCTTCCTCTTAGCACATTTCTGCCCTGTGTCCTGAGTTTGAGTGTCTTCAAAGCCCATGACACCTTTTGTAGAGGCTGTTCTCCAACTAGAGCACTCGCAGGCCAGTGTTTCCCAGTTGTCAGTGTTTATACTACATTTTTTTAGATTTGCCTTGAGACAGTCTTTAAACCTCTTTTGTTGACCACCAGCATTACGCTTTCCATTTTTAAGTTCGGAATAGAGTAGTTGCTTTGGAAGACGATCATCAGGCATCCGCACAACATGACCAGTCCAATGAAGTTGATGTTGAAGAATCATTGCTTCAACACTGGTGATCTTTGCTTCTTCCAATACATTGATATTAGTTCGCCTGTCTTCCCAAGTGATGTGTAAAATTTTTCGGAGACACCTTTGATGGAATCTGTCGAGGAGCTGGAGATGGTGTTTATAAGTGGTCCATGTTTCACAAACATGTTCTGCCATTGAGGACTTCTTGAATCATTCTTTGTATAGCTCCTTCCCTTTGACCTTACCGCCTTGGGTGACCCTGCTGGGAGTACGAGATTTCCGATGGCTTCGCTCACAAGAGTCATAGGAACATGCAAGCCCACTCACCATGACAAGGTGATGACCCAGCAAGTGGGATGTCCATATAGCCTGTAAAGAGTCTGTGAGTGAAGTGTTTCACAGAGGGATTGTGCTATGGATGTCCACGTCGTAGGACCTTAGGGGGTTCTTTTCCATTCTTATTATGATGGGCCTTGTTGTTGTTGTTGTTGTTGTTGTTAAATTGATTCCTGCTGCTTCCCTAATTTTTCAGCAGTGCTCAGATCATTCATTGCACATCAGGAGCTGCAATTCCCATCCCATTCAAGCTGTTGAGGTTGCATTCCATGTCACTTGCTGCAAACAAACCCTAAATTCTCCAACATACTCTGCCCCTTTCTTAGGAGGAGATCTCATCACCACGGCACTAGGAACAGAAAACATGTTGAAAACGTAGGGGAAACGGAGTGGGAATAAAACCTGAAATATCCAGCCCGTTGAGAGCTAAATGCGATTTGCATTATGCTCTGCCATTTTGACACAGCCTTAGTCATTTCCCACCTCTTCAGGAGGTGGCGAAAATTACATTCCTTGAAATTATCACAATGAAAGCTCTAATGCAAAAAGGCCCTTGTGCTGCATTATGCTGTTCTGTTGCATGCTGATTTGCTAAGTTCCACAAATCCTGAGTCAAAATGTGCATCAGAAAGCAGAAGGAAAAGATGCATCCGATGTAGCGCTGATATCTTAAATCTGAGAAGGGAGAGGAGGTGCAGCCCCCCCCCCACAAATGATGAGAAGTCCCAGCTAACCTTTTCCTGTGTTGGCATCATTTCCCTTGGGACTGGAAAGGAGTCTATCACAATTAGAGCTTTCATCCAGCACTGTTGATCTCGTGCTGGCTGGCAAAGGTTCTTCGTTGGCAATTAATTCCATGTTTTATTCATCCCAGACTTCTTTAAAGCTGCAAATCAAAATGCCACCCTGTGCATTGCTAACTACTTTAGGAAGCACCAAGATTGCAAATAAAGGTGCCTTTTGCATACCAATCAGGTTAGCTCTTTTCAGAGAAGATGAATTTAGCTCCGTATTTATCTCACTAATTGTATTTGCAGCATTGCAGTCAAAAGCATCTTCTGCCTCCAATTTACATTATGCAAAGCAATTCATCTTTTCAAGTTGCAAATCCAAAAAGTGAACCATACGCTGCCTCCTGAGAGTAGAAAATACATTGTTTGAGCTGCCAATCCATATAAATTAGATTTATCCAGGGTGGGGGGTGGGAGAAAAGCTTAGATACTATAAACCATCCAGAGAATAATCACCCCAGAGCATGTGAGCACTGTAAATTCACTACTTAAAAGACAAATGTGACAGCTGACCAAGCACATGTTGCTTAATTTATGTCCACAAAATAATTATAAAAATGAAGAGATAGTGGATTTCCCCCTCCCTCACAAGCCGGGCTTAATTGACTAAATACGGTCATATTCTGAATTGTGGGTTACCTAGGCCACCCAAGTATCACTTTAAATGTACCATCATAACTAGCAAACTTTCATTGTCCCAAATACAAGCATGACAAATGAAAATATGTAGAAAGGTACCAATGTTATTGTAGTCTAAAGCAGAAGGTGGGCTAAGGTTAAGAGATGCTTGAGAATTCAGTCTTCTTGAACTCTGATATAAACTGAACCGATCCACACATTTATACATCCTCAGCTTAGAATTTTGGGGTATACTCAACATAGCGCTAAGGCGAATTTTCCATCAGCCCAAGGATTTCTCCTTGCACAATAGAACATTCTCCCCTTCCTCTGATCTACACCCATCCTAAAGCTTTTCTGAGTTTTCTCCCCAACCCTCCAGAGCAGATTTGGGGACAGCATGGAGTGTGTAAGGGGGAGGGGTTCCCCTTGCATGAGTGCAGAAAGGTAGTTGAAAACTGCGCTTACAGTAGAAGCCTAACCATATTTACTCAGAAGCAAGCCATATTGACTGCAACAGTGAGGTCTCTTTGTCAATTTATTTCCAACAGTTTATATTCCGCTTGACGTTTTAGTCTCTAAGCATTGCCTATTCAGCTTAAAAAGATTGCTTCTTGAGTTGCCCACCCATTTTCATGCTTCCCAAATATTTTGACACAAAAAGTACCATATTTAGAAAGAAAACACAGACACACACACATTTCAAATATGTATTTAAAAATGAATTTGTGTGGATGTTAAAGAATTTGCACGTTAGTATGGAAAACAGGACAAACTGGACTCATAGGCGAAAGCACGTGAAAGTGATATGAAAGAGACAGATTCCCTCATGCCCTGCTGGCTGTTGTGTGCTGATGAGCAAAGCAAGGCTTGCATACCTTGCAGGGATTTTCATCAGTGTTGTGGTTCCCAGGGGCGTCTTTACCCTTTGGCGTAGTGGCACAGTGAACCAGGGCACCAAGCTGTGGAGGGCGCCAGGAGGAGAGTCTGGGGAGGGGAGAGCGGGGAGGCAAGGCTGAGAGAGAACAGATGGTCCAAGGTCATGCAATGAGCTTCTTGGCTGAGTGGGGATTTGACCTGGGTCTTTGGTCCTAGCCCAACATTCTTAACTGCTATACTTCCCCGGCTCTCTTATTTGCTTAATCCTATTTTTTTCCCCATAAAGGAGAATTCTCCCCCTCCCCCTGTCCATTATATAGGACAACCTCCTCCACAATGCCAGTTTATCACATAACCTGAGGAAATGAAATATTACTTTTATAGAAGGATAACTTAACCAGAGTTGGATCACTGGCCTACCTAGTTCCATAGTGTCTACACTTTGATTTGATTTGAGTTTCCATTGAAATGAGTCTGTATTTTAATGTTTTAATGTTGTATTTTAATCTTGTTTTTAAGTTGTATTTCAATCAATTTGTTTTTATATTGGGTGTTAGCCCCCCTGAGCCCAGCCTTGGCTGGGGAGGGCGGGGTATAAATAAAAATTATTATTATTATTATTATTATTATTATTATTATTATTATTACACTGACTGACAACAGCCCTCTGGGATTTTTACACAGTCCTATCCCAGCATACCTGGAGATGCCAGGGACTGAACCAGGGACCTTCCACATGTGAAGCAGATGCTCAGCCGCTGACACCAGTACTAGACCACACATTTAAAGCACGTGGCTTCCTCTAGAGAATCCTGGGAACTATAGCTCAGTGAGTGGGAAGCTACAGTTTCTAGGATTCTCTAGGGGAAATCATCTGCTTTAAATGTGTGTTGAATGTACGATCATAGCTGTCAACTCTGGCCTGGCCTCTTGCCATTCTGGCCAGCACTTATATTTCTTTAATCCAGCCCCCTTGCTCCTCCTGTGGCTGCCTCTGTCCAATCAGCCTGGTTGAAATTCCTATTGGCTGTTTGCTAGAACCAATCACAAAAGATACACCCATTTCCTCTTGTCCTTTTATGGGAAACAAAAAGCTATATATTCTTCTATCTATAAATGACAAATAAGTAGTAATATATCTTACATGTGTCTCAACAAGGAACCTTAATTACCAGCTCACCTCGCCCTATTGCCCTCCAAAACAAATGGTTTAATCTTAAATTTTTATCTTAAACAGATGTCAAGGATCATCATTGAAAGATCTCCTTCCTTTGGAGGTCTCTAAACAAAAGCTTGACAACCATATGTATGCTCTAATGATGTCCCCCGCCCGGCAGGGGGGCCGGGCTGGTGGCTGATGGCCCCTGTGATCTCCTCCAACTACATGAAATAAGAATCTAGCATAAGGATTTAACATTTCTTAGCTTCTAATTCCTTTGCATAATTACATTTAAGCCAATATATTTAATACATAACATAAATAACCTTTTAAAAGGAAAAGAAATCTTAAAAGGATCTCAGTTTAAGAAAGAAACAACTTTAGAAAAAGACTTCCCAAAATACTCTCTTCCTTTCTGCCAGCTAGATGCTTTTCCATTGCTCTTGACCTTTGAACCTTAGGA
The DNA here is from genome assembly GCF_951804945.1 of Podarcis cretensis. NCBI lineage: Eukaryota > Metazoa > Chordata > Lepidosauria > Squamata > Lacertidae > Podarcis > Podarcis cretensis. The sequence goes on from NC_137175.1 coordinate 21,585,275, forward strand.
AAATATGGCTCAAGTTTAATGGGAGGCACATGGTTTTATTTTACTATTTACCCACTCTTAATTATGTTTATCTCTGCTTTTTTATCTTCTGTAATATGTAGGGTCAGTGTCCTCGCTCTCAGCCTGTAATTCCCTTTTTGACTTTGAGAATTGTTTTCTGCTATAAATCAGGGGGGCCCCTTGTCTAGGAGAATAAACATCTTGCCAAGGTTCTTAGGCAGCTGCTCTTCTGCCTGGCATGAACATTTGAAAATCTTTAAGCTCATTTTAAAATACAGGCCCTGATCAAAATATAAGCTTGATAAAAATGCAGGCTTATGATTAGATGCCTCACTTACAGTATTTTTCAGTGGCATAGCCTTACGGAAGGTAGTTTGCATTAGTACATGATACAGAGGCTTCATGCAACCCAAGGCTCAAGGCAAAGCTACTTGACTGCATGCAGGCCTGACCTTCACTATGCACTCTCAGCGTGCATATAACTTCAATCAATAAGTCATTTTTGGTAGTTGTGTTGAGTGGCCATACCTTTGGCTTTGGATGATGATTGGAGCACCATGCGACTAATGAGGGCAACCTTTGGCTTAGTGCAGGGCACTCTCCAGATATTGTCACTCTCCAGATATTGTTGGCATACAGGCTCCATCAGACTCAGTCGTTGTGGCCAATGATCAGGGATGACAGGAGTTTTGCTGCAACATCTGGAGGACACAACAATGGCGCCATCTGGCATCAGTGCATAGGGCTGCCAGGTGGGTTCCAAATAGCATTACCTGTAATAAAATAAGGTCCCTTTTCATAACAAATATTTGGGTTTCCATGGTGTTTTATTTGGCACTGCTATTGTGAATGAGAACTTGCATACACTTAGGCAAGCATAGTCCTAAGCCAGCTTTTGGGAACCTGGCTCCCCCCAGATGTTTGGGTCTACAATTCCCTTCAGCCCTAGCCAGAACCAGATGTTCTGGCTGGGGTGGATAGTCCAGAAAATCTGAAGGAAGCTAGTATGCTGAAGGCTAACCTAGAGGATATGCTCTCGAGTTCAGGGTCCCTGCAGCTAGTGGCTTAAGCCAGATCAAGCAAAGTTTGATCAAGCAAAGTTCAAGCTCCTAATATTATACCAAGTCTAGCCTATCCTGTGGTCTCATAATATATATGACAATAGTAGAAGACATTGCCATACATTCTTGGCCCTGTTTGACCTGAAGAAGATTCTGAAGCCAATGGGTTGTTAGGGAACGTCCCAGTCTCAAAGGTTCCTTACTTTTCTTTCAGATGAAAGCTGGGGTTGTCATGATGCTTCCTAGTGAGCCAGGTTTCACAACCCAGATGTCACATATTTCATCCTGTGTTATGTGACTGCAGCCATGGAACTTTCAAAAGATCCTGTTACCAGATCTTAAGAAGCTACAGAGTTTTTATGAATAAATAGATGCCGTCACTGAAACAATCGAGTGTTCTTTTATCATAGTGCAAACCTGTCCTCTGATTCTGCCCCGCTTCATTTTGAATGCAAAATAACAGACTCCAAAAGAGTTATATAGAATCCACCACTGAGCCAGAAAACCTGGACAAAAACAAAAGAAAACACATTTTGGATTTTGGACAATGGTGTGTAGTACATGCCTGTTTTGTTTAGTTTTTTAAAATCTCTTTGTAAGTTTATTCCTGCTCTGCTCTTTTGAGCAAACAGTGCTTATTCTTTCTCATTAATGATTCCAATGAAGTTATAGGACTTTTCTGCTTGGGATGTCACTCAGAATGGGCATGCCAAATGGATTAGAATCCATAGCAGCAAACATTCCACTGCAAAGCCAAAATGAGCCCAGCTCTTCCAATGTGAAATTAATGTCTTTAATCACCTCTGGCATTTGCAGAAGTAAAGACCATTGAGCAAGAAATTTATCACGCAGTCCATTTGCTTTAGAATCCAAGGGAAACATTACGAACATTGGGCCGTTTACCTACGATAAGCTAATTAATGCAAATGCCACACATGTATTCCGTCCCATCTCTGTCGCTTTAGCTTGTTTGTTTTATGGGATTGAAATCCTACTTAATATGCATTTGCCTTGACAGTAAAACAACAGAGTTGGTGAAAGAAATGGAGGCACACTACCTGTTCCAAATCAACTTCGCAATGCCTGCTCCAGCACCTCTTATTTACAGCCAATTTTGAGCAGCTCATTAGTTATGCTGCATTGAGCTCCAAATGTCATCTCGGAATATGCAAACACTCTGCAATCTACAGAGGAAATGGTTTTGTGCCATGCAATCTCTCCCACCTCCCTGTTTTGTGAAGCACTTAGGAAATCCTTATCAAGGGCAGGAACAGTAAAATTTGGATGGGAGAGCAATAATCATTTGTACACCAGTGTCATGAACAAGAGGTGTCAAGCTTTAGAGAAGAACATTTTCTTGTTGTCCTAGGAGGTATAATTAGATATCCGGCTCTTGGGATTATTGGGATGAAAACGTGGAGCAGGTATTTTTAAAAATAATCATTCGTCTTTTCCTCTCTTAATCATACACAACTCTACTTCTATGTGATTATAACATTAAAAATAACTTAATATGCTATTAAGAATGATTTTCCAAAGCACTTTTACATAGCCTAAGTTTTGCCTGGGTTGAACTGAGGGCAATGTATTCTGGTTTCTTTAGCCTATAGCAGCTTTTGCCAACCTGATGCCCTCTCAATATTTTGGAACACAAGTCCCATCAACCTTGACCATCTGGAGGGCACCAGGTTGGCAAAGACTACCTATGGGGTTTTGCAAATTTGTTTCTCCTGGGTTGCTTCAACTGCAGCAGCAAAAAAATCATACATTTGGGGCACCTGTGGACAAATATAATTCAAAGCTTTGGACCTGAACAGTATTTCTCTCCCCCCGCTGGTTAGCTGCTAGAGCTTGCTATTAGACTGTTTTGTAGTTTCTTTTCGCTGCACAGCACCTGGCACAAAAACACTGAGAGATCAAGGGGGGAAGTAAATGACGAGGACTGTAGTGTAGGATGGGAGAAAATTATTCCGCTAGGGTGACAGCTGGAAGCTTATTGTAATTTTTTTCTCTAAAGAATGGCACATTAATTAGACATTAGTAGAAACCAGCACTAAATGAAACTAAATGGATCATATAAGTATTAATAAAAGAACGTCCTGAAGATTAAGAGCTCACTATTTTCAGAGATTACAAGAACATTACACAATGGGAAAAAAGAATTATGCTTTTAAATGCAAACTTGCAAAGCACGCATTTCTCTTCTTTTCCGTGCAAGAAGAGTGCCACTTTTTCTGTGATCATGCATTTTTTAATTGGCGTATAGTATCTTTTTACACACGCCCCATAACTTACCCTAATCACGCTTCAGCTCCATTTATGCACTTCACACATTATCCAATCTGTGTATGTGTGCGTATTTCTGTGTCTCTCTCTTCCACTCACCCACCCACCCCTCACAAACCCCATTCAGATAAACATACACAATCCGTTCATATAAACACAGGAATCTGTCTTATGCCCAACAGGCCTTTGGTCCACCTAGTCCAGTATTGTCCATACTCACTGGCAATGGCTCTCCAGGATTCCAGACTCGGGGGATATTTCCAACCCTCCCTGGAGATGCCAGGGACTTGAACATGGGGCCTTCTGCATGCAAAACAGATGCTCTTACACTCAAAACAGATGCTCTCACACTTAGCCCTTTCCCACATTTGTATTCAGACAAATACATTCATTTGTTGCTTTGAATTCAAGGGAAGAGCAGGAAGGAATTATACAGTCAGGTAAGCTGTTGACGGGAGGAGCAGAGAATCTGGGGAAACCAGGCCACTCTGCAAAAACTTGTTGTTGCCAAAAACTCAGGTAGAGAACAAGACCACTGCCCCTTAATGATTTTTCTGCTTGCACAGACTTCCTCTATGGTCTTCATTAGACTTCATTTGCATGCATACTTCAATGGCAAAAGCTTGGCAACCCGGCAAGATGAACAGTGCTGCAGACAGTCTGCAACTGCTGATGCATGCCCCTTGTGGCTGCATTGTCCTCTAAAACCAAAGCATATTTTTCTGCAGATGAGGATAGTGCACCTGTACCTTGACATTTCCTATCTCCCTATCATACAAGTAAAGCTAAGTGCAGTTCCCCCTCTTCTGCACACCCAGAGAAATGAGCTGAGAAATAGGAGAAAGGTTGCTGTGCACTCCAAGCACCCTGGCACTCTGCTTTTAAAGGTAAAGGTAAAGAACCCCTGGACGGTTAAGTCCAGTCAAAGGCAACTATGGGGTTGTGGTGCTCATCTCGCTTTCAGGCCGAGGGATCAGGCGTTTGTCCACAGACAGCTTTCTGGGTCAGGTGGCCAGGATGACTAAACCGCTTCTTGCTCAACAGAACACCATGAAACCAGAGTGCATGGAAACACCGTTTGCCTTCCTGCCAGAGTGGTATCTATTTAGCTACTCACACTGGTGTGCTTTCGAACTGCTAGGTTGGCAGGAGCTGGGACAGAGCAATGGGAGCTCACCACGTTGCGAGGATTCGAACCGCCAACCTTCTGATCAGCAAGCCCAAGAGGTTTAGACCACAGCGCCACCCGAGTCCCACTGCTTTTAGCTGGATGCACACACACACACACACACACAGAGAGAGAGAGAGAGAGAGAGAGAGAGAGAGAGAGAGAAAGACCCGGCACCCTGGCCACCTAGCCCTTTTTAGACAACCAATCTGAGTAGTTCATGCATGGGAAGAGACAAGGTCTTGGTAGTAGCTCCATCCTGCCTATGTGTGTACAGTTGTTCACATATAGAGGACTCTTTCCACATGATCAAGAAGCCCAAAGACGCATGCTGTAGGAGCCCTACACTTATAGAGTTGTATGCACACAGACCCTACACCAATATGTTATTGAACTACGGCTCCCATCATCCATGGCCCATGCCAGCTAAGGCTGATTAGAGTGGAAGTCTAGCAACATCAGGAGGGTCACAGGTTAGCCACCTCTGTTCCATACAGACCTTCAAGTAAACACATATATTGTGAATGTTGGAAGATTCAGGACAGATAAAAGAATGCAGAGTGGTAGGTGAAATGCTGGAGGAACTTTAGGCACAGCGCTATCCTGATCTTTCTGGTCTTTCGGGGGGGGGGGGGCTTTCTTCAGATCTGATCAGGCAAGAGCAAGTTGTGTGCAGAGCATGCCCCATGACATGCGCACACATTAATTCAAAACACAAAAGAACATGGGAGAAGATTCTAAGAGTGCCCACATTAGAAGATTAAAAATGTGGCCTTCATTTCCCTTTTTTTAACAGCCTCCCTTCTGTCACTCAAGCAAGCCATTAATGGCAGGACAGCCTGCCTTTTAAGATGTTTGGAGTAGTATGAGATGAGGGAAGAGAATTCATGTTTAAGGTGACTTTCAGCAAAAGACACGGCAACTCTGGATCCAGAATCGGCTCTGCAGCAAATGGCTGCTGACTATCTGCTTGCACTGTGCAGATTTTGCATTCCTGCTCCATTGTGAGGCAGAACCAGATGGTTCCATCAATCACAGCCTGGCAGGTGGACTTACTTACAAAACCGGGGGAAATGCCAACCGCCCTGACAGTACTGATGTTGTCCCATTTTCCTCACCCCCGGCTTAAAATCTATCACAGGTGAGAGTGATCAAAATCACATGCGAAGTCTGTATGCAACAAGCAGATCTGGCTGTGCATAACAAATTAAGGAAAATAGCTAGCGCAAAGCTCTGAATCGCCATTTCTTTTGCTGCATGTATTTCTCCTTTTCATTTGTGAAACAAATAAAATTAAATCAGAGGTTCTTATTCCGGTCAACTCCTTCCTTCCCCAAAGGTTCTTCTCTTGTATAAAACACAAACACAGAAAGGCTTTATGTTACATAATATTGCTATTAATGCATTTATTTTTCTGAGCTTTACATGCAATAAAACTTGAAGCAATGTTCCAGGTTTTCCTAAAATTAGAGATATTTATGTACTCTTCTTTTCCTGGTGATGATGATGTACGTGTCAGAAGACTCACAAACTAACCCCCAACCTGGTACCCTTCAGGTATTTGGGGCTATAATTTCCATATGCCTCAGCTAGGATGGTAACAGCTGTATTTAAATGGGGGCTCTTTTTAGTGCAAATGCAAGTTATGTCTAGATCCTGCTGTCAAGCCACAGTACACATGTCTACACACATAAACTGAACATGCAGAAAGGGTTGAAGAGCAAGACAGAAATGTATGAAATAATAAATCTGGAGCACAGAGAGGTTTGCTAGTCACTCCCCTTTATGCGAAGAATCCTGGGGTCTGCAAGTTTAGGAAGCTGGAAATCCCTAAGAAAGAAATCTTATGACCCATACCTTCCAAGTGCCCTAGAAAGAAATGGGACATTGTGTTTTTTCATGCAAGATCTCAGCGGCCATTTTGGGTGCCACACTCTTGCTCTGGAAAAGCGCTTTTGGGGGGCCCATGATCTTGCACAGTGCCCAGAAATGTGTGTTTGGGAAGCAAAACATTCAACAGTATGGAACTCCTGCCAAACTGCAATAGCCAAGATTCTCTCTCGGAGCCATGACAGTTACACTGATATAAATGAATGTAAATTGGTAGATTATGAATGTAAATTGGTAGATAGCAGAGACATCACCTTGCCAACAAAGGTCCGAATAGCTATGGTTTTCCCAGTAGTGATGTATGGAAGTGAGAGCTAGACCATAAAGAAGGCTGATCGCTGAAGAATTGATGCTTTTGAATTATGGTGTTGGAGGAGACTCTTGAGAGTCCCATGGACTGCAAGAAGATCAAACCTATCCATTCTTAAGGAAATCAGCCCTGAGTGCTCATTGGAAGGACAGATCCTGAAACTGAGGCTCCAATACTTTGGCCACCTCATGAGAAGAAAAGACTCCCAGGAAAAGACCCTGATGTTGGGAAAGATGGAGGGCACAAAGAGAAGGGGACGACAGAGGATGAGATGGTTGGACAGTGTTCTCGAAGCTACCAACATGAGTTTGACCAAACTGCGGGAGGCAGTGGAAGACAGGAGTGCCTAGCGTGCTCTGGTCCATGGGGTCACGAAGAGTTGGACACGACTAAATGACTAAACAGGGGATGCGGGTGGCGCTGTGGGTAAAACCTCAGCGCCTAGGACTTGCCGATCGCTTGGTCGGCGGTTGGACTCGATGGCCCTTGTGGTCTCTTCCAACTCTATGATTCTATGATTCTATGAATCCCCACGGCGGGGTGCGCTCCCGTCGTTTGGTCCCAGCGCCTGCCAACCTAGCAGTTAGAAAGAACCCCTGGGTACAAGTAGATAAATAGGGACTGCTTACCAGCAGGAAGGTAAACGGCGTTCCGTGTGCTGCGCTGGCTCGCCAGATGCAGCTTGTCACGCTGGCCACGTGACCCGCAAGTGTCTGCGGACAGCACTGGCTCCCGGCCTCTAGAGTGAGATGAGCGCACAACCCTAGAGTCTGTCAAGACTGGCCCGTATGGACAGGGGTACCTTTACCTTTAAATGACTAAACAACAACAAATTGGTAGATACTCAAAGAAGAGTCCCGTGAACATAAATCAGGGCAAAGTGTTTTCAGGATTGTCCTTGTTATTTTTCTATGATCAACAGTATGGCCACTTCTACAGGGATAAACATGTACTGTGACTTAGGAGCAAAACATTTACTCATCCAGGTCCTCTGAGGGAGTGCTGCCAAAGTCAACTTGCAATGAACACTGGCCATTTTGTCTCCCCAACCATGACCAAGTAGGCTCACACCTCTGGATGTTCCATCCAGAAATTATGCTCTTGGCTTCAGCTGTCCCCTTCAGGAAAAATATATTAGCATCGAAGTGTTGATCTAAAGGCCTGACAACTCTTTTAGGTGTGAAGGTGGAACTTTGCCAACCCAAATTTTCTGTTTCTTCTTTAACATAAACAGTTGCCTTGAAGTGCTCCAGGCTCATTCAATGAACAAATGGACCTGTTTATATAAAACAGGCTCCGTGAAAATTTCCACATGATTCAAAAGACCTTTTTTTTTTTTTTTTAAAAAAAAAGCCTTTAACTTTTGCTCACAGATTCAGAAATATGAAGGCAAGACATAGGGTTTGGTTTAATTTAGGGTCACATATTGAGTAATCACTAGATCAGCCTTTGCCAACCTGGAAGGCTCTAGATTGTTTTGGACAGCAAGTCCCCTCAGCCCCAGCTAGAAGAGAAATGGACTCTTATTGACCAGAGGCCTTATTGATAAGCCCTCTTCACGGAGTTGACTCTGTGAAAGGGAAGCAGGACCACATCTGTTGGCCATACCTCCTGCAGCCCATGATGCTGCCAGATATCTAAATGCTGTGTATGATTTCTGAAAGGCCTATGAACCAGTTTCCCCCAACCTGGAGCTCTCCATATCAGTTATCATTGGCAGTGCTGAGTGGGGCTGATAGGAGCCGCAGTCCAATACATATTGAGATGATCAAGCTGCCAGGAGCTCATCCTACTCTCGAGTAGGACCCTGGCAGAAACACATGCCCAACTGGCATGTTCCCTCCCTCCTGGTCAATCGATCGGGAGCTTCAAAAGCTTTCTTCAGCCCGAACATCACAGCGACCGATACCAACAGACATCAGCATACTTAGGGATCTGCAGAGTCTTCGCAGCTTGCGTAACAGACCTCAGCAACTCAGCATTTTGGCTAATCTACTTTATTTACATATAAACGCACATGGAGCACTGCAACATGGCTCCCTCTCTCTCTAACATCAGACAGCAAAGAGAAAAAGAACAAAGGACAATAGTCCCACTTCATGGAACATAGTAACATAAACATCCTGTCTCCGTCACTTCCCACTTTGTGGAGTCAAAACATACACCGTCATGTGAAAGACAACAATCCCATGACTGCAATCACAGAGCAGGAATTCTAACACAAGCTGGGGGAGGCTGGCTAATCACATACACATGTACCCAGGTAGGCGGCCTCCACAGTCACTTGCAGACTCACTGTTAAGACCATGCTCATGGAAGACAATCTTACTCGGCTACGAGTGATCGCCAAAGAAGGAAGACGTGGCCAGGAGCTAGGATTTCCACCTTTGGTTGGGCAAAATACGGGCAGGTCGGGCAAAATAAAAGACAGGAGGGGACAGGAGGGGATGGTGGGGACACACACACTTTCGTGACACCAATTCCTCCTGCCCTTTGTGGAGGGGGCTTCCCCACATTCAGCGACCTGCCTCCCTCACCACGCTGGCTCCACTATTCCCCTCGACTCATGTAGACGTGCAGGAGCCAGGAGTAGGCTGGCTCCTATGGGCGACTTGAGCTGCAGCTCCAGCCTCTTGCCCATGCTGGCATTGGAAGAGCCTCAAGGAGGGAGGAGTAGAGGGCAGGGCAGGGCAGTGGAGGGGGCCAAGCAACAGTGGACCTGCACCATGCTAGACCAGCGGGAAGCAGCTGAGAAGGAGCACCAGCAAGAGGGCAGGAAGGATGGCTGAGGGAGGGAGTGAAAGGAAGTCACTCCTTCTTGCTTCTCTCTATTGTCACCCATGCCAGGCTAGGCTGAAGTCTTGTGTATGTAGCAACATTGCATGCAAGTTCCCCTTCCCAGTCATTGTGCTGAATTCACCGATGTTGGAGCTGCAGCTGAAAGAATCAGCAGGTGTGGTCAGCCCTTCACATACTGAAGCCTGTAAAGGTGTCTTTTTGAAGTCTTTTTACTGTATCAAAAAGCACTTCTACTGGAAGAAGATAAAGTTCCCGCAAAGCGTGTTCTCCTTCATGGAGAGCATGTGTTCTGGTGGGGGCTGGCAAGACACCCCATAGTTGTGGGGCGGGCTAATTATGTTGTTGGCCACTGTTGTGGTTGGGCTTCCCTTGTTGTTGGGGAGAAGTTAATGCTGCCATTTTGTGATTGACAGCCAGAAATGTTAAAGGTCCCTGCATGCAGCATTGAGCTTCCTCTTTTCACTGCGAGCATCGGATTGCCCGCCCTCCCTCCCTATATTTGGGGCTGTTCGTGTTGACCTTGCTATGCCTGTCATGGGGTCGTCTCCTCTTGGGGCAGGGGCCTGGTAGGAATTTTCTCCATTTGGCTGATTGGCTGGTGCCATTTGGTTTTCACCTACTGCATAGCAAATCGTCACAACTTGTAAGGTTGCAGTTAGGCATTGGTTTTTGGTTTGGTTGGTCAAGGGGCATGGATTGGCTGTGCCTGGCCCTCTAATGCTGCTGCTGCAAGGGTATTCTGTTAAAGGAATACAGGGGCTCACCATTGCCTTTGTCCAAACCCTGTCAAGGGGCTAGGGCCACGCAAGAGCCCCTGGGTGCATTTGGGGAGGGCTGAGGACAGGTTCCTTGCTCCGTCGCTATCCCCAAAATGTATTCCCATTTTCTGACTTTTGCAGGCTTGCAAAATGTCAGTCTGTCCCCACCGGGGTCAGATAGTCGCAACCAATGCCTAAGCAACCATTCACATTTTTTGTATTTTAATAAAGTTGTGGCCAAAATTATGCCAAAAATCTTAAACAAAAATTCTGTGTGAAGTGTGTGTTATTTGGGGTGGCTTGGGGACCTCGACACGCAACCAAGCATCTTGGCAACGAACAAATGGTGGCAAAGAAATAAAAAAAATAGTGAAGTATCATTTAGGCAGTATTTTGGGGTATTTTAACCGTGAACAGTGGGCTAAAATGAAATTATTTCATTGTTTCAAACCTGTACCTTTTTGTATCATGTGTACTATTATATGGGGGGAAAGTATCACCATTAATCTAAAACCTGTGTGCTGGTTTTCAGCAACAGTATTCTCATCTAGCTCATCTAGCTAACAAACGTATCTGGAAACCAAGCACTCTCCAGCGTATAACATAAAGCCCACCATGATAAGGCCTTGTCCACAGGCCTTTGTAAAAAAACACAAGTGGAAAAAGCGTTGAAGAAGGTGTAAAGAAAGACAACAGGGGAAAAATTCCAGAGCAAATGTCAGTGACTTAGAGAAGCACAGGGAAAAGTTCTGAGGCAGTTTTTAAATAGTAGGCGAGAGAAAATCATGCAAATATCTGGAGGCGATGAGTTCCAAAGATAAGGGGCTGCCAAAGAAAAATTATGGAAGCAAAAATATATATATCAGATGTAATCTTCAGTCTAATTCAGAGATTGGTATCAGAAGAATGCAGAGTTCTGGAAGAAGAATAAAGAGAAATTAAAGAATGAACATTCAGGGAAATAACCAGCTGGGTTCATGCTGCACATCCTAAATTGAATCCACTCGCTCTATTTTGGGTTGTTGCTATGTGATTCTATTTTAAGTAAAGGGCAAACATGTTGGAATTCTATTTTGGTCAGCAAACCCTTGTATTTACATATAAAAGTTTACATGGCTGACAAATAGAGATGGGGATAAATTCAATTCATTTTGCTTTTAAAGGCAAACTTACTGAATATGTACATTTCAAAACAATATGCAAACTGAGACAGAGCCATCGTTTGAAATCCACACCTCTCTGAATTTTGCAGTTCAGTTCTTCAGCCAAGCAATGTGTTCAAAAATGCATATACTAGAGCAAAGGGTGCATATACTGTAAGTGCATATATGCATGAGACCAAAATACAAAAATGCATTATATAAGGGGAAATTGCTTCTCAAAAATGTCCATATTAGGAAAAATTGCTTAGGAAAATGTGTGTGTTACAGGAACATCACACCAACATGCTGATGAAATTTCATGAGTACAGTGGTACCTCAGGTTACATACGCTTCAGGTGACATACACTTCAGGTTACAGACTCTGCTAACCCAGAAATAGTACCTTCGGTTAAGAGCTTTGCTTCAGGATGAGAAAAGAAAACGCACGGTGGCAGCAGCAGGAGGCCCCATTAGCTAAAGTGGTGCTTCAGGTTAAGAACAGTTTCAGTTAAGAACGGACCTCCGGAACGAATTAAGTACTTAACCCAAGGTACCACTGTACTTCTAAAAAGAAAATCGCTAGCTGTTGTGAAAATGTGGAAAACAACTACTCAGAAGTAAGTGTCGCTGAGTTCAATGGAACTTACTCCTAGGAAAGGATGTATAGGATTGCAGACTTACTAATTCATAAGCACTGTGTAAGTTCATTAGAAGGATGAGATGATCAATCAATTTCCAGTCCCCTGCAGTGTGTGTCATCTCCAAGGGATGATACACAATGGGAGCAGAGAATTTAAGAAAGAGCATACACTGGGACTAGGCAAGAATCCATGTTCCTCAACCAGATTTTTTGCTGATGCTATTAGAAAGTGTAGAATATATGAAAGATGCACTCAGTGCAAGATTAAACCAGAAAGGCCTTCACCCTCAATGAATGTCAAACTCTGTCCCTTGATGGAACTTCTGTGCATAGGCTTTATAAAGGAGGACTCAGACAACAAGGCTACTCAAACTATTCTAATGGTCACAGAACATTTCTCCCAGTATACTCAAGCATGCATCCAACAAAGCAAGAACTAAGCTGGCATTTTATGAGGAAATGTTATTAGTCACTGTGAATTTCATCAGAGAATACACAGTGATGGAGTAGCCACGTTTACTGACTCAGAGCTTAAGGAAGAACTGCACAATCTGTGTGGAACTAGGACTGTGTTCACTCACTGCATATCCAGTGCTGAGTTTTTATTATCCAAAATACATATATATTGTTCACTTTGGTTTTTTTAAAAAATCCCAATACTATTGTTTGATGCATTATTCCTCAAACCGGCTTCATACCAACTGGAGTCCTTAATGTTGTTCCTAATGTGTCTCCAGACAAGGTGTGAACATCCACACCAACAGAAGAAACAAGCCTATCTGATGGTGGACCATCAGACTCCTAATCTCACTGTCATGGATTTGAGCCCCAAGTTGGGCGAAAGATTCCTGCAATGCAAGGGTTTGGGTGAGATGAACCTTGTGGTCCCTTCCAACTCTACAATTCTATGATTCTGTGAAGTATGTGGCGGGACAGGGGAAGGAAGAGAAGGACATGATGGTTGGAGCAGAAAGATGTTCAGAGGAATTAGGGTAGGTAGAAGAAAACCCCAGGAAGGGGTCTGAGAAAGGAAGGCAAACTGTCAGAGAAAGAGGGAAAGGAAATAAGGAGAGGCTGCAGAAACCTGCCCCTCCAGATGTTTTGGGACTACAATTCCCATCATCACTGACCACTGGTCCTGTTAGCTAGGGATGATAGGAGTTGTAGTCCCAAAACATCTGGAGGGCCAAGTTTGGCCATGCCTGTATGTAGACAGTGCAGAGATGAACCCCAAACTCATATACTGATTTGAAATACCCAACTATTTGATGACGTGCTTCTGATATATAGACACACTCACTTGCATGTCAGGGTGGCTTAGAGATCAAATACTCAGGACACTGCAGCATATAAATGACACCAGCTTTACTTACATTCGGTAAAGAACACATGGAGTTTTCCAGTTTGTGTGTTCTGGTCATTACCTTAATTTTTATGACTGCAGAATGTGGTGTGTGCGTGCGTGCGTGCGTGCGCACACACAACTTCTGTTTATTTTGTGCTAATTAGGTAATTCAGGTTGTACTTGGCAATCACTCGTGGGCAAAATCTTCACACGTGAGCAAAATTTATGAAATGGTTTCCCCCTCCCTTTTCCTTTCCTTTTTAACAATTCTGGGAACAAGGCAGCCCGAAAGGTCTAGGCAAAACCACACTAGAGACCTTACAGGATATGAGCTAAGCAAAGCTATTAAAAATTATTTCTCTCTATCTGGTGGTTTGAGCAAGCCAAACTTTCTGTAGAAGACAGGTCTATTCATGGAATGTTAAAGACAAACTCTCAAGGCAACTTTCTTTTGCAAAAGACTGCTGTATTATTAAAATACATAAATCAGCAGATAGACTAGATCAGCTACTGTGTGGGCCTCCTTTTACTGTGAAATGCTGCAGGAAAGGATCACAGACTAAAAGAGCAGAGATGGCCTGATTACACACTGACTTATTTTCTTGCACATTCCATGGTGAAGCAAGGTAGAGATGGAAAAGGAAACTTTTTACTTCACGCATGGAGGGTGGCATCCAGCCAGACTTGGAGCCTCTCCAAGGTGTGAGAAAGTAGACAGAAAGGAGTCCCTTAAAAGAGAAGAGGGAGGAAAGGACCCTCCTAAGCAAGCTAAGAATTGGCAACTGCTTTGTCTGTTTCCTAGCAGCTTAACGCTTGCATTATTTCCTACCATGATAACTATTTCTCAGCAAATGACTTGCACGGATTAGCGCTATATCAGAAACTCAGTGTCCAATGAAGGTCATCTTTGGGGGCCTTTGCACAACTGTAATAGTTGTAGGAGAATAATTCCTCTTCAGCCTTTAATTCTGTGGACTGCTTAAAAATGGCTGAGGATCTTAGCATTTTTGTTTTGTTATGTTTAACAAAGCACATATGTAGCTCATATTTTAACAGTGGCTATCCTATTTACAGTGGTACCCCGGGTTACAGGCGCTTCAGGTTACAGACGCTTTAGGTTACAGACTCCACTAGCGCAGAAATAGTACCTTGGGTTAAGAACTTTACCTCAGGATGAGAACAGAAATCACGCAGCAGCGCAGCGACGGCAGCGAGAGGCCCCATTAGCTAAAATGGTACCTCAGGTTAAGAACAGATTCAGGTTAAGAATGGACCTCCAGAACGAATTAAGTTCTTAACCTGAGGTACCAGTGTATTTTATTGATTTGCTTTGTTGTTCTCTTGCTTTTCAGACAATTTTTGCCATGTGGCTCATATCAATTAAAAAGGAGAAGGACTCACACACTAGAAAGATAGATTGACACAGACACATGCAAGTCACAGATGCATCAGGAGAACAAAGGGGAAGGGAAGCATTCAAACTCAGGCGCAGGCTAGGCTCATTCCTGTCACATTTAAGCATAGTCTACCATGTTGGCTGAATGCATCCATTTTTATTTATTACAATAAATACCAGAAACTAAGTGAATGTTTTCCAGGAATCCTTACATGTACAAACAAAACATTCGTCATTCAAAGTTGAAGGCCATTCAACACAATGTCAAATCAGTCTGTCCTGTAGTCCAACATACGCAATCACCCTTTTGGGCCTTTGAGAGGATATGAAAATATAAACATAAATCAAAATGCTATTGAACTTCTGGGAAAAGTAAATCAACATCCCAGGTTCCTCTACTCCACTTACCCAAAGTCAAATAAAAGTGACATCAGCTCAAAAGCGAAGCACAAGAAAACCAACTCTACCTTTCTCCTTTTGTATTCTGTTTATTTATTTAGCCATCCGATTGCTCTCACTAGATCCTGCCACTGCTTGATGGTCTCAACAAGCATCACCCAGAGGCTCTTGAATCTCACCACTGAGGAAGTCAGTTCCCATTATCTTCCTTCAGTGAGATTTAAGGCCCTGCTGCTAAGGCTTGCTGCCAAGGCTTAACGTTGCCACGAAGGGTACGTAAATTGTATTCGGTTGAAACGTAGGTGTGCAGTCTCCCAACCAGCCCTGGGGTCTTGCCTGTTTAAGAACTTGGACGTTGGTAAGGAGTCAATCGCTCAGATATTTTCTGCCTTGGAGCCCAGAGGTTGCTTTGGTTAGAGGTAGATATATGTATTTCTCTGACTATATACAGTAGAGTCAGTCCCCCAAACCAGAGAAAATGTAGGGAAGGAAGACTAGCAGCCTCACTGAGGCAGCTGCTAAAATCAGAACCTTAAAGGTGTGAGGGGAAAGAAATATAAATATAATTTTTAAACATCACTCACTTAGGTGTCATTTGTTATTGTTGTGACGTGGGGTTTGTGATTTCAGCTCTCTTGACATAATATGCTGGAGACAGTTCTCTAGTAACACTTCTTTATTAAAGCAACAAGACTAAGACCTGAGGAGGGGAGAGCTACATTTATAGGGACAGGGAACTAGCTAGAAAGGATACATTTTGGAGGGAACAATATCAGGCAATCACAGTCCTGCCTTTTGGAGGAAACCAATAAGACAGAGGATCCAAATACAGCAGCTTAAATGAACCAAAAGTAGCTGTACCCTCTGGAACCAAAAGGCAGTTACTTTACCCTAATGCAAATACAGACAATAATAATACAGATATAAAATCCTTTGACTCAATACACAACAGTTATTACTATTATTTACTTCCTGGTCTCTGAAGCTATAGGCTGAAATACAGCTACAGTGGTACCTCGGGTTACATATGCTTCAGGTTACATACGCTTCAGGTTACAGACTCCACTAACCCAGAAATATTACCTCGGGTTAAGAAATTTGTTTCAGGATTAGAACAGAAATCATGCAGCACAGCGCAGTGGCAGCAGGAGGCCCCATTAGCTAAAGTGGTGCTTCAGGTTAAGGACAGTTTCAGGTTAAGAACGGACCTCCAGAATGAATTAAGTTCTTAACCCGAGGTACCACTGTATATTGTGATTGACAAAAGGGTTCCAACAAAGCCATTGTTCAAGTAAAAAAACTTCCCCCACCCCTCTTCTCTCCCTGCAACCCCTTGCAGCCCACCCCAAATCTGCACCCAGAGAGTTGGGGGATTGAGTAGAGCAAATTTGGGAGATGTGCGAGGGAAGGAAACCTCCATTACCCAAGTGGAAGTTGTTTCAGTCATTCAGTGACTTAGTTGGACAAAACTGCAGTCCTAACCCCCAGGTTGGGGCTGTGCTAGTGTACCTCTTGAAGAACCAGTTTGGCCCCACTGGCACATCCACAAAGCCATGGCCTTGCCACTGCTCCATCACACGCCAGCCCCATTGTGTTGAACCAAAGGCGAAACATTCCGGAAGGTCTGCAAACGCCACCTTGGTAGTCAAGATAGCCCCCCAAATAAAGGGTAGTTACTGCAAGAATGAGCTTCTATATGTTCACATTTCCTTGCTTTGATATATGCTAATTGGCTTGCTTTGATGCTTTGCTTATCTTTGGACCTTGGGATGCTGGGCTCTAGGTCCAGCAAGAGGAGAAGCTTGGGATAGCTGCCACCTATGGCCTCACTGGCCGGGGGTGATGGTAGGTTCTGGGCAAACTGCCGTATGCTCCTTTGTGCCTGAAGGTTATTTGCTTGAGCACAGACAAGTCACGGCAACCTCTCACTGCTGTAGCGTCCATCCCATGTCAGTAACAGCAGCGAAGCCCGGCAGACTGTAAGCTTACTCTGTCTTATAATAAAGCACTAGAGCTGATCACTGTGACTTTTTTTGCATCCTTCTTTGGTATCCCTGCAGCAAACCACTCCCACGAGCTCACCTTTGGGCCAGTGGGATCAGGACACACATCCAGGTAAGCTAGAGTTATACCACTGTCAGGAAGTTAGCTCTGTCCCTATATACCATGCATAGGCAAATTCAGCCCTCCAGATGTTTTGGGACTACAATTCCCATCATCCCTGACCACTGGTCCTGTTAGCTAGGGATCATGGGAGTTGTAGTCCCAAAACATCTGGAGGGCCAAGTTTGCCTATGCCTGCTATATACTATATATATGTCTCAACACAGATGTTGCTGACTTTTAGGATGGTGTGTTGGTTTTTCCTCACTAGCAGAAATGGCTACAGAAGGGTTCTACCATCACTGAGCCCCCAGCTTCACACTAGCAGTTGTTCCCCCACCAGTGGTAGCCAGCAGTAAGCCCCCAAACTGCTCCTCAGCCCCATTTAGGTGTCATTAATTCTACTCAAACTGATCCAGAGCAGATTCCAACGTATAGATCGCAGATTAAAAACTTAAACACTGTCAGGGACTCAGCGGGAGCGCAGGGAGGGGAGGAGATGGAGAGCGAGGGGGAGCAATCCGAGGGCAGCGTAGGAGAAGATGACAGCAGCCCGATAGATTCCATGAGCCTCTCCAGCGAATCGGAAGATTCACAGAAGGGGGCGCCGATGGCCAGGGCAAGGGGGGACCCAAGGGGGACACCCCAGAAGCAAGGGGCCAGCGGGGACTCCCAGAGCAGCAGTTGGAAATCAGGACCAGCTTCCCCACCAGAGCGTAGTGGGGGGGAGGAGTCCCAGGTATCAGAGCCCACATATTCACCACCAGCGAGAGAAGATGAGTCAGGGTTGGCCACGCCTCCATTGGAGAGCGAGGGAACGGTCAAGAGGAAAGTTGCCGGCTGGGCGCATGCGCCAAGTTCAAATGTACAGGCAAGCGACACAGAAGGTAGCCCGGATAGGGAACCAGGTCCTAAAGCCCGCCGGAAGGAGGGGGAAGAATCAGGGGGGTCAGCGTCAGAGGAGTCCAGAAAGGATGAAACCCTAGCGGGCAGGAGGGCCCAGAGGAGAAAGGAACTTAGGAAGAGGTGGAGCAAAGCGAGAGTCTTAAACTGGTGTGGATGGGGCGGAGACTCAGACGGGACTTCGCCGGTCTAGGCTTTAAGACGTAGAGCTGCGCGCTGCGGCTTTGAAATGGAAACTAAACCTCAATAAAGACTTTTGTACATAACGACAGCCTGGCGTTGGTCCTCTGTGAGCTGGGACCTAGAGGCAGCTCTGACAAACACGTTGCAGGATTCCCCCCAAAATAGACCAGAGGCAATCAATATTTCATCCAGCAGAGCTTTACTGCTACTGAAGGCAAATGAGCATAATGGCCACAAATCCAATACATTCAGGATTGGACTGTCCATATGAAATCTAGTTGCAGCAGACTTAACTTAAACTTACAATAAGACTAAAACCTTAACACTAAGCATACTATGCGCAGAACACCACACCAGAAGGAAAGAGAGAGAGAAAGTGAAGCCCAGGCTCCTTCTGGCCTTATTATTATAGTCAGCATGAACTTGACAGAAAAAGATAACAGAACCAGTTTAAGACAGCTGTACTCAGTTTTTCTTAAGGAATAACTCAAACATCATGAACCTTCTGCTTGTTTCTAGGCAGAATAGAAACTTACATGTCAGCTAGAAATTTCCAGCTTGCACCAGTTTCTTTCACACAGAGAAGCTTCCAGAACCCTCTAGAATTAATTAGAATAGGAAAAATCTCAACACATCAGACCAATATTTTCTGTACCAACTGACATTAGGATCACACTTCTCATCTGCCATAGCTGACATGATGGTCTCTGGATGCTTTTGGACTACAACTCTCATCATTCCTGACGGGACGGAGTTGGCGTCCCATAACATCTGGCTTCTCCTACTGTACACACTTGTCTAGAATTGGGTCCCCTTGAACAGGGGTGGACTGGTAGTATGGCATTCTGAGAAAGGACAAAATTTGGCGCTCCACCCCTAAGTATTTCTTATCTTCATAATAATTCCTTTTGGTACAGTTGCTTTTTTATGAATCTTCTTAGTAGGTATCCATATAAATATAGTTTTTATATAGGTGGTTGTTGTTGCTGCTGCATACTCTCCAACATTTCTCCCATGAAAATAGGGATGTCCTATTACATGATCATCACCATAATCATCATTTTTATTATTTATGCCCCACCTATCTGACTGGGTCGCCCCAGGCACTCTGGGCGGCTTCCAACATACATAAAAACATAATAAAACATTAAACAACTTCCCTATACAGGGCTGCCTTCAGATGTCTTCTATTTTTTATTTTTTTAAAATAATTTTTTATTAAGATTTTAAAGGTTACAGAAAAAAAATAAAAAGAAAACAATCGAAGAAAAAACAGAAAAAAACAGTACATATAAAAAAAATCATCAAAAAACAGAAAAAAGAAAAAAAGAAGTCAAACCTTTAACTCACTTACTTACATTCACTTATTTCCTTAACTTCCTCATGCCTCCCATTTTTGTATTCTAATTCAATTAAATATTCCAGCAAATCCTTACAACTTTGTTTTTATCCTAATAATTTATCTTAACATACTATAATTCCCCTCTTTATATTCTAATTCATATAGATATTTCAGCAAATCCTTCATCTTATTTTTATCCTTATATCTTATCTTAATTTTCCATTCTTTCTTTCACCAAATAACCATCCACTTTTACTTTATTTAATCTTATTTCTCATTAAAACTTATATATCTGTACTTATTCTTAAGACGTTTCCCCTAGGGTCAAAAAAAGATTCCATTCCACGATTTTCCCATCTCTCATTAAAAGAAAAGAAAAAAATATATTATATACACTTTAAATTCCCAATTTTCTTCCTCCAGATCCCCTCCCCGGTTTCGGCCCCTAGCAATAGTTCCATCAATCTCGGAAAACCATCAACCCGGAGATCTTAAGTCCAAGGCTCTTAAGTCTCTTTCATGTCCCCTCTGCCGGTCTTTTTGATAATCTTTGGTGTTGAAAACCAGATCTCGGGGAAGCTCCAACCCAACGGTAATCATATTCCTTCCTGCCAAACTTCCATAGTTAAAAATAGGGCCTATAGGATATTCCAGATCTTGTTTCACATCCTTTCAAATCCAAAGGCCCCCGAAACTCCAACCTCCACCTGGCTCAGATTTGTATCCCAAAGGTCATTTGATCTCCACATAGGGTGATCTCTCCATCTTTCATTTTCCAGACCAAGCCAGGCTTCCAACTCCAAAAATTTGGTTCTCCTAGTTGCCATCATGTAGGGCCTCAAATTGTAGTCCACCATTTGCCTCTGTAGGGTTACGGCTCCCCCTTTCATCACTTTAATCACAACATGATTCTCCTTCTCAAATTTTTCAATTTGTTCAGTTGGAAGAGGTTCCTGTGCCGAGTTCTTGTCAGCTTCTTTACTAATACCCACTTTTGTTCCCAAGATTACAACATTAGTAGCCATAACATTTATCTGGTCTTGCAGCTTTCCCAAGAGATAAAATGTCCTGTTCAGTTCACACTCGATTTCCTTCCCGACCACCATCCTTAAACAGTCCAAGGTCAAAAACTAGTTTCTGAGGGCTTTTATCTTTAAAAGAATTTCCCAGCTGCATCCTTACGACAATATCCCAAAGCTCCCTCTAGAGGGATTCAAGTTCCTTTTCAGTCCTTCCAGCACAGACCCAAAGGTCCCATACGTTAAATTGTAACAGTTCCTTCCTTCTTTTTAAACGTAAGGTTGTAACAAAAACGGACAGTAGAAACAAAGTCCTTCTTTTGTATCTTGACAGCTAACTTGACAGCTGTCAAATTTATCTATTCACGGTCAGCGGGCTCTCACAGACCACTCCCGGGTTTAGGGAAGTGGCGCTTCAATTCCCGAATTTTAACCTTCTCCTGCAGGCTCCCCTGCTTCCAAAAAGAATATTGATGGTAGTTTCAATCAGTGGAATTTAAATCCTTTACATAAGACTCTCCACGACCTTAGTTAACAGGTTCTTTGCTTCAGTTTATTTACAGAAAGGGGAGGCGGACTTCCTGTTTAGAGCTTCCCCGATCGGTGCCAATTTAAAAATACTTTAAAAATCCAATTTCCGTTCTACTCACGGGTTGTTGTTTGAAATCCAATTGTCCACAAGAAAAAGTCAGCGCTCTCCGGCAACGGCTATGCGGCTTCACTCCGTAAAAATAGCGGTCGATTCAAAACACAGCGCCGCTCACCCCACGTCACTTCGGAACCCCCGAAAAGGGTTTTCCCTGTGGGTAGGGGGGGCGCTCCTGGTGTCAGCCGAATCCCACGTTCCCAGGCTTCATCCGCCTGGGATTTCTAAAGGGTCTCCGCCTTCGCCGCGGCGGCACGACCCGAATTCCACGGAGCGGGTTCCTCTCAGTCAGAGGAACGCCGCCATTGCCGATGGCGCTAACCCGGAAGTGCCTTCAGGTGTCTTCTAAAGGTTGTGAGTGTGTGTGTGTCTCTCTCTCTGTGTGTGTGTAGTTGCATAACTCCATATTCTCCAACATTTCTCTGACGAAAATAGGGATGTCCTAGGAAAAAGCAGGACATTCTGGGATTGAATCAGAAACTGGGATGGCTTCTGTAAATCCAGGACTGTCCCTGGAAAATAGGGACATTTGGAGGGTCTGTAGTAATAGTAGCAGCAGCAGCAGTAGTAGTAGTTGCTGTTGTTTTGTGCCCCCTTGGCTCAAAACTACCTATACTGCCCTAAATTTGGCTCCACCCTTGAATTCTGTAGAGTATAAGTAAACATGTATAGAATTGTGCTGTCGTTCTAGATAAAATAATCTGTATTTGTGTGTGTGTTTCCATGATTACAGTTGGCTGTTATATCTTACCTAGGAGGAGACTAGGCCCACAGTCCAAATCATTCTAGAAACAGATTTTATTTCCTGACCTTGAGGAATAGAAACTCGTTGTTGATGATGATGAATGAAAAATCAGATAGCCATAAGAGCATAAATGACACACAAAATGTCTTCTATTGCTCTGTTCACTCCAGTGGAATTATATATTTGACTTCAGCTTGAAATGATAGTACAGCCTGTGAGAATATTTATCTTCTCCTTAGATTTGGATTTATTTATTTTCATTTTTCTTTAACTTGTTCAGACTGTGCACAATACACAAATGACTGGAATCGCATGGAAAAACTGGAAGTATTAAATAAACAGACTCTTCCTTCTGAATGAAAGGTCTCTTTGGTCACATCTCAGCCGTGCTCTGTTTGTTAGAAACTCCCTTCTTGCATGCATTTTCCTTCCTTTTAAATAAATTAACTGTTTCCCCCTTAGAGCTGGCAACAACTGACATAAATTGTGCAGCTAACCTTAATGCACCTTCTCTTCCCACAGAAGAGAGCAATTCATCAGAGTCACAAAGACAAGAAGCATACATGGGTCAGGTCCCAGTCACTATCAGCAGAGGAAATGCTGTAACGTATACAACAAGCCCTGGTTGAATTACCACCCAGTTGTGACTGTCTTTCCTATTATGCCATTTGGCATCAAAAGATGAGTAGGGGATGGAAGCACTTTTTTTTTACCTCTCCATTGCAACACAGCTATTAATGATCAGTAGGAATGGACATATCTGGCAATTTCACTTTCTCTCGGTTTCTCATTTTTCTAATCTTAAATTAAGGTAATCACATTTCTGCATCAGTTTGAGCACAGAGGGGGTGTGATTAAGTCATTGCAAAAAATTACCATCATTTTATGGTGCATTGCTACTAATATAAACCTTTCTGCAAGCCATTTGGTTCAAATCCTTGCTCAGCCTTGAAACTCACTGGGTGACCTTGGGGCAGTCTGTGGTCTACACCACAGAGCCTAGGGCTTGCCGATCAAAGGTCGGTGGTTTGAATCCCCGCAACGGGGTGAGCTCCCGTTGCTCGGTCCCTGCTCCTGCCAGCCTAGCAGTTCGAAAGCATGTCAAAGTGCAAGTAGATAAATAGGTACCGCTCTGGCGGGAAGGTAAATGGCGTTTCCGTGCGCTGCTCTGGTTCTGCTGGCCACATGACATGGAAGCTGTCTGCAGACAAACACTGGCTCCCTCAGCCAGTAAAGCAAGATGAGCGCCACAACCCCAGAGTCATCCGCGACTGGACTTAATGGTCAGGGGTCCCTTTAGCTTTACCTTACCTCATAGGGTTGTTCTATGCATTAAATGAGGAGGGAGAGAACAAGGTACAGCACCTTGAGTTATTTGGAGAAAAGGTGGGATATAAATGCAATCAATCAATCAATCAATCAATCAATCAATTGCTCTATAATAAATTTTCATATGTCTTGTACTTGTTAGGGAACTGTGCATACTTTTTCATGTTCTGAGCCCCCTGGAGCATGGCTTACTGTGGAAAGGTGGTATACAAATAAGCAATGTTGTTGCTGATGATTTTTGTATGCTATTTTCACGAATATATGCAATTCTCTTCACACTTTTCTCTAACATGTGCCCTTTTGTACAATTTTTTTGGTTTGAGAACAGCATCACAAAATTTTGAGAAGTGTGAATTTCAAAAGGAAACTGTATCAGTTCACATGTTGTTAAGAGAAGTGCAGATCAGGTGGGTTTGCAGTAAGGTGTGAACCAAGTTGAAGTTCTCATCCTGCTTTGTTTTCAGAGGGGTGGGTCAACAATTTCCATAGAAGACCCACATTGCCTATGGTGTCTTTTCTCAATGTGGAATATTTAGGAGAACTCCTTTCCACAGTCTCTCATGGGGTGCAGTCCTATGGTCACTTAAAAGGTGTCCCAGGGTCCATGGGAAGTTGTGGGTACCTTGGACCTCCCTAGAATATTGTGACCCTCCTGCTCTGCAAGTAGAGAAGGAGGTATCTGCAAAATATGCCAGCCCTGGAGGTTGCACACTTTATTTTATCTTTATGGCCCCTGGCAGTGTTTCTGTCCCATATTCTCCCTTCCCTGTTCCCACTGTACTGTTTAAATAAATCCCATTAAACAAATCCTCAAAATGTTAAAGTTGTACGGTTGATTCACAGCAATGGCTCATCAAACCATTCAAATGGTTCATCACTGTATAATCTGCCTTGAAACAGATGCCATAGCACTAACCATTCCATGTTAAATGGAGTTTTTTCTATTAACTAACATGATTAGTAATCACTGATGGACTGACCCTCTACGTACTTACATTTGTTGTTGTTGTTTAGTCGTGTCAGACTCTTCATGACCTCATGGACCAGAGCATGCCAGGCACTCCTGTCTTCCACTGCCTCCTGCAGTTTGGTCAAATTCTTGTTAGTATGTACCGTATTTTTTGCCCCATAGGACGCACTGCCCCATAGGACGCACCTAGTTTTTTTTTTGGGGGGGGGGAAATAAAGAAAAAAGTTTTTATTTCCCCCCCCCCCAGGCACGGGGCTGGCGCGGGGGAAGCCCGAGCTTCCCCCAACCCCAGTCCCCAGAACAGGCTGCTGCCTGCAAGTCTTGCGAACATCTGCCTGAAGCACGGAGCGTCCTCCGGAGGGCGCCCCGTGCTTCGGGCTGCAGGCTGCTGCCCCAAGCCTGGCGCGGGAGGCTTACGGACACCTTCCCGAAGCACGGGGCGTCCTCCGGAGGGCACCCCGTGCTTCGGGATGCAGGCTGCGCCCCAAGCCTGGTGCAGGAGGCTTGCGGACACCTTCCCGAAGCACGGAGCATCCTCCAGAGGGCACCCCGTGCTCCGGGCTGCAGGCTGCTGCCCGCAAGCCTGGAGAGCCCGCGGGAACTCCCCCGGGCTCGCAAGGCTTGCGGATAGCTTCCTGAAGCCTGGAGAGCGAGAGGGGTCGGTGCGCACTGATGCCTCTCACTCTCCAGGCTTCAGCAAAAGCTTGCATTCACCCCATAGGACGCACACACATTTCCCCTTCATTTTTGGAGGGTAAAAAGTACGTCCTATAGGGCAAAAAATATGGTATATACATAGCCCCCTCTTTTTTAAAAAAATAAAGTATGTGTACAATATCTTATGGCACTGTGTTAGGACTTCCTTTTATGCTGCAGTTCTGGGCCTCTTACCTGAGAGGTACATAACAGTGAAATCAACACAACTTACACAACTTGCTTATGATTGCACAGTTGTGGTAGCTTAAATCTGACGCTAATTAATCATCTCTCCCTTTCACTGCCCATCCATATCATGGTGGGCTGTCTTCCAGCTCATGGGATTTACTTTGCTTTTTAGTAGAAACCTGTGATCCATCAATCAGCCATGCAAGGTGTAAAATAGCATCAGGAGCACTTATTTTGAAAGTATAAATGATGCGACATGTCATTTG
This sequence comes from Podarcis cretensis, assembly GCF_951804945.1. Taxonomy (NCBI): domain Eukaryota; kingdom Metazoa; phylum Chordata; class Lepidosauria; order Squamata; family Lacertidae; genus Podarcis; species Podarcis cretensis. The sequence continues at coordinate 21,610,860 of NC_137175.1, forward strand.
GCCTGCTGCGTACCCCAGATTTTTCTGCTTTCAGCACTAAAATTGAGCACGTAGACCTTCCCCGTTCCTGCTTGGCCCCACCCAGGCTTTCTTCATTTCCGCAGCCTAGTTTTAAAGAACCCCTTTTTGGTGCTGCTATTGTGAAACAACTGGGAGTCAGGAATTCTTGCCAGTCTGCAGCAAACCTCTTGGAGAGCAAGCAGTAAATCCTGATCTGCATTCTGTCACCTTGATACATGATTTTATAAGGACCATAGCAGTCCCCCTCCATTGTTTAAGCTTAAAAGGAGCAACTGTTCATACAGAAACTGATCCCCCCCTCCCACATCATTCTAATTGCCATTTCTGTACTTTCCTTTCCCCCCTTAAAGGTTCTTTACTCTGTCTTTTCAAACCTACATCAGTGAGAACGTGTAAGACAGCCCCTCTGCGAAGGTTTCCCTACCAGCAGTTCATTTGGTCAATTGTGGCACAAATTGCTATGAACTTTCAGCATTTCTCTTCTCATTCTGAATACAGACCATGTCAGCAAGTCATGGTGCCGCAGCTTGTGGGCTCAGAAGTCAACAGAAAGATTGATTACGGGGGTCTTTCAGTGCTTTGTATTCAGAATCTCCGATTCCTTTAAATGTGTGATATCTGCTGCATACACACTAGCACATTTGACAAAACAATGTCGGGTCCCCCCCACCTGAATCTGAAATTGTTCATGCTCAACTTCAATCCATTGCTGAATCTAAATCCCGCCATCTTTGAAGGAGAGTGTGGGCAGGGGCGGAGGAAGGGGGGTGCAGTGGGGGCAGGCTGCCCCGGGTGTCACCACTGAGGGGGGGTGACAAAATGCACTCACTGTGGGGCCTGCAGCGCACCCAAACCACATGTCTGTCCTGGGAGTGACACGGTGGCTTTGGTGCCTGCAGGCTCCATGCTGCCTCAAATGGTCTGCCTGCCGCTTCCTCCTCAGCTGTAGGGCAGCTGAGTGGGAGGAGGTAGGCAGACTCCAGAGGCCCCATGGAGTATCCTGTCCAGGCTCATCCTGCCCCGTGGGCGGGTGGCCCCACCCCTGGGGGCAGGGCACACACGCCACCCCAGGTGCCTGATCGGCTTGCTCCGCCACTGGGTGTGGATACTTGATACCCATTTGAAAAGCCTCCCTTTGATCAGGTTATCCATGCCTTTTCATCCCTACACATGCCCCACGTGAATGAAGAACGAACTGGTGTTTGCACTCTTGGTATATGCCTACCCACAATATCAATGAGCAGGTGTGGCTACATCCCACATTTCCAGGACCACTATACTTATTTTCAAATGTACACAGAGTGGGATATTATTATTATCATCATCATTATTATTATTGAAAATTGTATGCCCACTATACCTGCAGGTCTCATGGGGTTCACAGGATAAAACCACAGTATAAAACCACAAAATACATAATAAAAACAAAAACAACCCCTGGGTAATGCAGAATCATTCTACAATGAGCTTTTAATTTCCTGAGTGAACCCAGTTTCTCAAGAGGTGCTTTTCAGAGGCAAGAAATATGCAGCAGATCTAGATTGTGGGTGGACTACAAGTATATGGTCTCCGTTGATTCTAGAATAAAATGTCATCTGTATGCAGCCATTGGCTGGATCTAGACACATCAAAGAAGCGTTTCAGTTAAATGTGTTGCAAACTTTGTATGATAAATCAGTTTAGCAAAAACGGAACTCCACACCGCCATCTGGTGTCACTGTGCTAGAATGCATAATCAGCGCGTGTAAAGCGCTTTTTCTTTGCCATTGTAGCTGAGTCCATAGTGCCTAAGACAAATACAGCTGTTCATAGAAAGATGCAAGTGTTGCCACAGCTTGCCTTGAGAATTCATCCAGTATTTGCATGGAATCACATGCAAATTTGCTCATTATTTTGGCCTTGACTTTAGCGATTGCTGTCAATTTACATATTGCTTGGAATTTATTGCATATATCATTGCGTATAAGAGAACGCATTTTAAAGTGGACCTGATTAACAGTCCATGGGCTTATACACAGATCAGAACCCAGCAACTGGATTGCACACTTCTTCCACTTTTGGTTCAAAAAGATGCATACAAAAATGTGTGATTTAGCGGGGGGAGGCATGCAAAAAAGTGCCCATGTTAGGGAGGGAATGTGTACAAATTATATGCAAAGAAGTCAGGATGGAGTGAATGTATTTTAGGACTGTGAATGACAGGGAGCAGTACAGCTTATCTGTCCATCCTGTGAGGAACATGTTGAGTTTCTACCTTCTTTCTTCACAATACCAGCACACACACACATGCACATGCAACCCCCCCCCCCGCTCCCCTCAGCTTCCACCAATCTGACTTGAAGCTCAACAGAAGGCTGAATCGTTCAGGCTCCATAAGGCATTCAGTGCTTGACCTCTACACTACAACTGTCACTCCAGGTGTCAACTAGCGGCAAGGCAGTTGTGCGGGCGGTTTTTGTGGGTGACCCAGGGGTGAGAGGCTCTGTATTCTAACTAGACCTTCCCCATCAATGTGAAACGGTTGTTAAATCACCACCGTGTAAGCAAGTTCCTTGCTTTTTTATGATCTGTTAGGCATTTCATTTTACACTGATACTACACAAATTGAGTCAGGGATGGGCTTCACATACCCTATGGATAAGGTGCTATTCTATGAAATAGTAAATCCATGGCTATGTGTTGGCACTTAGTGTTGGATTACAGGACTGGGTTTTTAAAGTTGTTCACAGAGAATATGGATATTTTAGCTCCACTGATTTTAGTGGGAGAGAATTAAGCAGATGCTTACGTATCCCATAGGAATCAATGAGATGGGGTAGCAGATATTCAGCTGAGGTACTGAATTGCAAAATCAGGGCCTATTTATAGAGGAGGAGGAGGAGGAGGAGGAGGAGGAGGAGAAGAAGAAGAAGAAGAAGAAGAAGAAGAAGAAGAAGAAGAAGAAGAAGAAGAAGAAACCATTTATAGAAGAAGAAGAAAGCATTTATAGTGGCATGATGACTTTAAAAACTATCAAATTTTAACAATGTATGTTCATGAAATCTTTGTGGATCTTCACCAGCCAATCTTATTTTTGACTATGTTCTGGGTAAATTGGGTAAATGGTTGACTCAGTGCACAACCAAATATAACACTGACAGCTCAATCCTATGCATGTTTACTCAGAACGGAAGTACTTCTCAATATGTCCATTGGGACTAATACTGTGCCATTAGCTTTAGGTTGAACGTTCTAGGAATCTAGGATTCTATGACTCTTCTGAAATGATCTGCTGAATGATCCTTCAACACACACAGAATCCAATATTTGATGGATTCTGCTTCTCAATCATAGGAAGAGCCAACCCTAAAGGATAAAATAAATAAATCAGAATAATTACAAATCGTTAGCTGTTTCAAACCAGTTATCTCTTTGGTAACTTTGTGGTCGGTTTCTCCTATCATAATTACTAACAGCTGGAACATTTCTTACCAGTCCCCTAAATCCTGGCTACGTTTACTTTGTCAAGCTGTAAAATCATTTTCAGGTCCTTTCTATGACAAGCTACAGCAATACCTACATTATATCTAGATTAAAGATTGCATCACACGGTCAAAGTGGCCAAAGTAAGATATTGGTATGAGTTTGTGGATCCCAGACTCCCCTAATGACAGCATTCTAGCATCTACACCAGGGATCAGCAACCTAATGCCCATGGGCCAGAAGCAGCCCACGGAGGTCATTTGACTGGCCCATGAGCTGCCCCCAAACCGAGTCACCCACTCTTGCGCTGTACTAAACCAGCATGGCACAGCATGGGGACTCACTTCTGCGACATATGCGCAGACGCTGAAAATTGCATAGACGCCGAAAATCATGGGTGAGTGCATGCACACATGCATGCATGCAATCTGGCCCACAGAGCGATCTCTGCGGGACCGATCCGGCCCAGGCAAGATAAACCTTGCTGACCCCTGATCTACACCCAATGACAAAATGACAACAATGTCATAATGAGATGCACTTCACAAGGGAGATCATTCCAGAGTCATGGGGCCACCACCAAGAAGGCCTGCCCACTGGTCCCAACCACAAAGATCTCACTGAGTGCGGGGGCCACTATCAGGGCTTCTTCAGCAGAAATTAGCAGATGGACAGGACAATGTGGGAGGAGATTTTCTTTCAGCTCAGTTAGGGCTTTGAATATTAACTTAAGGAACTTAAGTCTGGCGTGGAAGACAATAGGCAAGCAATGTAGTTGTTTCAAGATTGGTGCTACATGTGAGCACCCTTGGGTGCTTTGGCAGTCACATTTTGCGCTAGTTTTAACTTCCAGACAATCTTCAAGGGCAGCCCTACATAGAGCGCATTGCAGTAGTTCAGCCTAGAAGTTACCAGGGCATGGATAATTGTAAAGATGGGCTGCTGTAAGAATGAACCAGGTTAGCAGACCCATGGCAACAATTTCAGACAAACAATCCATAAGCCCAAATGCAGGAGAGTGGGTGAGGGGGGCGCTAGACAGCCAGTGCTAAGGTAGCTGTTGACCAGTCAAAGATCCTGATTCCTTAAAGATGCTGGGATCTGTAGCTCTGTGAGGGGAAAACTACAGTTCCCATGATGCTTTGGGGGAAGTCGTGTGCTTTAAATGTACACTGGGTGGGCAACTACTCTATTCCAAACTTAAAAATGGAAAGCGTAATGCTGGTGGTCAACAAAAGAGTTTAAAGACTCTCTCAAAGCAAATCTTAAAAAATGTAGTATAAACACTGACAACTGGGAAACACTGGCCTGCGAGCGCTCCAGTTGGAGAAAAGCCTTTACCAAAGATGCCATGGACTTTGAAGACACTCGAACTCAGAATGAAAGGGAGAAACGTGCTAAGAGGAAGGCACACTTGGCAAACCCTCAACATCCCTCTGGAACTCTATGTCCCCCCTGTGGAAGGACATGTGAATCCAGAACTGGCCCCCACAGTCACTTATGGAATCACTGTTAAAACCATGTTTATGGAAGACAATCATACCCAGCTAGGAGTGATCGCCAAAGAAGAAGTGTGGGCTTTAAATACAGTAGCACCTCAGGTTACAGACACTTCAGGTTACAGACTCCACTAAACCAGAAATAGTACTTCAGGTTAAGAACTTTGCTTCAGGATGAGAACAGAAAATCGCGCAGCGGCGGCGTTAACTAAACGAATTAACTAAATGCGGCGGCGCAGCATTAACTAAAGTGGTACCTCAGGTTAAGAACAGACCACCAGAACTAATTAAGTTCTTAACCCGAGGTACCACTGTATATGGAGTGGATCTGTCTCCAATCCTCCAGGCAGGGTACTTCTCCCAGAATTTATTTGCAAAACATTACCCACCTCATCAGGAATATTCACTCTGAAATTACATGCTGTTGGGTGGAGGAGAAAGAGAGAGAAGGGTGGAAGGAGGAGGGCAGAGTCTGTTTCGTTTGCATGCCTGGAAATTTGCCAGAGAGAGCAGGGCTTAAAGTGATTCATTTCATACCTGAAATATTTTATGATGTGGAGAATCTTTCTGTTTCTGAAATAGATTAAAAAGTTTATTTCCCTTTGGGTCTTTCTGCTCACACTGCTGTGTGCCTGGGAAGTGATTTAGATGGATGGGTGGGATAAACAGATCCCCCCTTTCCTTATGAACAGGGAGCGATTTTAATGCACTTAAGAACACAGAGGAGTATATTGTTCCCATATATTTTAGCAGCAGCTGGGGAAGCCTTTCCCTAGATTTGACATTAGTAAAACAGTGCAGTGCTCACAAAGTGTTGCAATGCCGCAACGCAGCGATGTTACTGTTGTGTTTCACCTCTCAGCAATTATTTCTAATTGCCTCATGTCCCCATATATTTCCTTTGATGCCCTGCATGCCAGCTACACTCCTCGCTTTCACATTCTGCCTACTAATGTGGCCTTCCAATTACCCTCATTAGCAGGTAAGCAAAATATTGTGTAAGCAAAATCTCTAGCTCCACATGACAACATAGAAGAGGAAGGAGAAGAAGTGGGAAGGGGAGCTTGTCAGGCTGACACAATTTCCCTGTCGTAGGTAGGTTCATTTCCATAAGGTTTGAGCTGACATCCTTAGGTTTACGACTGACATCAAAGGTAATCACTGGAAAAAAAAGAAATGAGATCTCTTTCAGGATTCAGACAGCTCGAATCCCTAGCCAAACAGAGCAGTCTGCTTGGCAACAAGAAAGGATTGTTGACTTCAGAGGAAAGAGTGTGGGGTCTTGCAAACACTGAATACAGCCAGGTGGCAGGACAGCTGTGTCCCTTTCTCTGCTCAGCATAATATGAAATAAAATTACTTAGCCTAGCTCATGGGAGCATCATAGGGTTTAATTAATTGATATTCACAAAGCAAGCAGATATAAGGCCTGGCCAACCTGTCTGTATTAATTCCACTTCTCTTATTGAAGCTTTGTGCTTCCCACAGATTCTGTAGACATTTCACCAGCTAACAGGAAGGAGACGTTATAGAAAAGCTTTTCAGGGCTGGGATCAGCCACAGTAGAGAGGGGTGGAACAAGGCAAAGAGGCCACAAAGCTATAGGCCCAAGAAGGGCTATGTTTTCTCATAAAGCTTCACTGATGGAAAGAGCAGGCCTCCTGTATATTCTCTGGTTTTCACCTACCTATGACTGATAACTCTCACCAAGGCCAGCCCAATACATTGCCTGAGATGAAGGCCAAGATGGCGCCCCCACCACCATTCAATATACCGAAGCCACCTAGATGAATGACTGAATCTTATTTCAGAGGCTGTCTTGTCCCCTTGCTGAAGGATAATTCGCCTACTTCTAGAATTCCATTGCGCTTGAGGGCAACAAGATAGCTGAAGGGGCTCAGTACAGGTTATGTGCCATGCATCTCTCTGTTCTTCAACAATGGAAAAAACAAGGGGTTGAGAAAGGGTAGCCAAGAAGACAGTCATTGCTAGACCACTCTCTCTCTTCTTAAAGGGCCTGTTGGATCAGGCTAATGGTCGACCTAGTCCAGCATCCTGTTCCCTCTGTTGCCAACCAGATTCCTCTGGGAAAACCTTCAATAGGACACGAGCACAAGAGCACTGTGGCGTTTGCCCTCCTATGTGTGTGACATCATACTGGGTTCATAGGGAAATTGTAAAATGACTAAGCAATGGGAACCCAGGGGGCAGAGTTAACTGTGTATAAGGTTTAAGCACAGAGAGTTTTTTGTGAGTGAGTGAGTTAGAGTTAGAGTTGTTGAGAAGACAGTCTGAAGTTAGGAGAGACAGAGAAGATAAGTCTGTGGGTTGGGCTTGTCTGATGTGAGAGAGTGAGAGAATTTGTTAAGAGGAGTCAGTCAAGCAGTTGAGATAATCAGTCAGAAGGGATTAGGAAGGTATAGGCTGGTAAAGAAACTAAAGTTAAGATACTGACAGGAATATTATCTGAGAAACCATAAACTTGTTTTTTGGTTCACTTTTAACAACTGACTGGACTCAGTATTTTACCAGAGAGTAACTGGTTGGTGGCAGCAGGGAAGCGAGCACAGTGGTGGCACAGGGATCAATAGACCGTTAAACGTCCCGGGACCCTGTGTGATTGCCACAAGCACTCTCTCCTCATATGGTATTCAGAAGCATTACTGGTATTCAGAAGCATTACTGCCTCCAACCATGGAGGGGCAGCATAGCCATCATGGCTAGGAGCCACCGGTAGCCTTGTCTTCTGTGCATTTGTCAAATTCTCTTTTAAAACCATCCATGTTGGTGGCCATCACTGCCTTCTGTAGGAGGAAATTCCATAGTTTAACTAGTTGCTGCATGAAGTAATACATTCTTTTAGTCTTTCCTGAATTCTCCAACATTCAGCTTCATTGAATGTCCATGAGTTATTGTGTTATGAGCGAGGGAAGAAAACTTCTCACCATCCACTATCTCCATGTCATGCCACTCTTCTCCATGCTACTGTTTTATGGAGAGCTCATGAACTGCCCAGAGTCTAGAATTAGCTGTAAACTGACTGATTCTGCACAAAAGCTTTCCTGTATTTCCCCTCTCTAGTAGGACTGATGGACTGAGCACCTAATTCCATTCCATTTGGGTCTCACTGTTGCATGCCATTCTGTCTGATTCCATCCCATGGTTTGCATGCTGTGTGTAATTTTTAAAAGTAAAATACACCCTTTTAATATAAAATACTCCTGTTTCAATGCTTTTCAATGCATTCACCCATAAAGCACATATTGTGTATAGATCATAATGTGTGTGTGTGTGTCATAGCTGTCAACTTACAGATTTGAAAATAAGGGACCAGCAGCCTCAAAAATAAGGATCAGCAGCCAAAATAAGGGAATTTCCAAGCACAGGTATGTTCAGCTTCTGAGCCCCTCCGGGCCAAAGGCAGAAAGCCTAGCCAGCAGCCAAACAAAGCCTCAAGTGGTGGTTCCCACAGCGCAGCAACCCGGTAAAGGGGATGCAGCAAGGAAAACCTCCGTCACCTCTCTGCTGGGAAGCACTGAGCAAAGGCGAGTCCCCAGGCAACACGGCCAATTTGATCGGCACAAGGCATGCAAGCTCCACCCCCCAGTCGTTCTTAGATTCCTTATTGGGTGAGCAACGCAGCCAAGCAACACAGTTGGAGCCTCCCTCCTCCCTGGCCGGGAGAGAGGGAGGGAGAGGAGCTGCTTCCTTTGAAACCCGGGAAATTTAAGGGACATCATCAATAAAGGGCAGCAGCGGGATACGGTGCTGGGATAAGGGAGTTTCCCGCCAAATAAGGGATGGTTGACAGCTATGGTGTGTGTGTGTTGTGTACACATTTTACACACGGGTGGCACTGTGGTCTAAACCACCGAGCCTCTTGGGCTTGCCGATCAGAATGTCGGCAGTTCGAATCCCCACAACGGGGTGAGCTCCTGTTGCTCAGTCCCAGCTCCTGCCAACCTAGCAGTTCAAAGCATTCCAGTGCAAGTAGATAAATATGTACTGCTGCGGCGGGAAAGTAAACAACGTTTCCGTGCATTCTATGAAAAATGGATCAAATTTCTCCCTCATCCCTATTCTCAGCCTGAAGCTGAAGTTGCTTTTCTCTCTCCAAAATGCTTCTTCAAGGCATTGAAATTTGATCATCATGATTACAAAACAGAGTATTTTTAAGCCTCCTTAACTGTTATCATTTAATTGTTTACACCGCTCAATTTATGCTAGCTATTCATAAATTGAATATGCATTCAGTTGATCGATTGCCTTCCTTCCAGTGAGGAGTCATATCTATATGCTCACTTAAGTGCCTCATTCATTTCCTTGCAGGATGTTGGAATAGATGGTTGTGTAACTATGAACCTTCTCTATAGAAATAACTCCCTTTAAGAAGCTCTTTCTTATGTAATTGCTGCATCCCACACTATGAACAAGTGACCTGTTATGCTTTGCAAAGAATGAATGATCCACTTGAGGAGCTGATATGCCAATCATATATCATGCTATAGGGATAAGTTTCCAAATGCACATATATATTACATTATTTGCAACTATTTATCAGTTAAGCTGGGCCTTACAGCATGTGTAATATTGTTCAGTCATGTCAAACATTAAGAACTGCTAGACCACACTGGCAAATTGAGGTTCTGTGGGACTGTGATTTGATTACTGGAGGATATAATGTGATATAAAGTCAATTACAATTTGTATATCAATGCTACGTCTTCTGTATTTTCTCCATCTAAGGGCTGGTCCACAAATTCAGGTACATTTCTGAAAAAATTAGTCATTAACACTGTGAAGAACACGTGCTTATGCTTCTAATATGATGAAATATCTCTGTTGGTCAGATCTTACACCTGGTTTTGATCTATGGTTCAAAGTTCAGACCACTTTTGAAACTGTATTTTGCACTCAAGAATAATCTACATATGCTCTCATTGCTGCTGCATGGAACAATGCATGAAGCAGACAATTGGATTTAGTAAGTAAAGCTTTTAAACTTACTTAAGATTGTGTGGTCTGTTCATTGCTAGAGGGGTAGAGAGAGGGCACAAGCATTTTAAAGCAGACTAAAGGGGATATGCAAAAGGGTTTAACAACCTATATTCCATACTATACAGCTTGATAATTTTGTTTTTAACTCTCCTGGGGGCTCTCTCCCACTTGAGAGTGTGTAAAGCCCCATGCTTTGAATCTAGGCGCCAAGCTGATTCTTTAGTTAATTATCCATATGTGGGTCAGCTCTATTTTCCATCCACAAAATCTCCCTGCTCCAGAAAAATGATGCATGAAGAAGATTCAGACACTGACATGCACATCATAGTCCCAGTCTTGGAGCAGGGTTCCCATGGCTGCCATTTCTTTAACAGAAAAGAACAGGGAAACGAGTCCAGGACAGATGATCATATGGCAAACATATTGACTATTCCAGGTTTAACTTAAGAATAGTGTTTGTGTGTTGGGGGTGGCGGGGGGGGGTGTAAAACCAATTCACAATGCTAGTCTTGGAATTTCTTTATGCAAGGTAACATCTGTTTAGTATAGTGCAATTTTGCGTAGTCAGAATAGCAATGTTTGGTATTTCCTTTTCTAAACCAATGTTCCTGTTCTTTTGGTATTGTAATGGAATCCTTTAGCTATTGACTCTTTGAATGCTGACCCCAAAATGGTTGCCTTGGGATTGCTTACTCAAGCTCTACAACTATCCTATATAAATGTAGAGGTTGGGGGATTTTTTTTTAGTTCAAGAGCTGCATTCCAGGGGCCAGGGGCCAGTGGCGGGAGTAAGGTAAAGGTAAAGGGACCCCTGACTATTAGGTCCAGTCGTGGCTGACTCTGGGGTTGCGACGTTCATCTCACTTTATTGGTCAAGGGAGCAGGCGTACAGCTTCTGGGTCATGTGGCCAGCATGACTAAGCCGCTTCTGGTGAACCAGAGCAGCGCACAGAAACGCCATTTACCTTCCCGCCAGAGTGGTACCTATTTATCTACTTGCACTTGACGTGCTTTCGAACTGCTAGGTTGGCAGGAGCAGGGACCGAGCAACGGGAGTTCACCCCGTTGTGGGGATTCGAACTGCCGACCTTCTGATCGGCAAGTCCTAGGCTCTGTGGTTTAGCCCATGGCGCCACCAGAGGCAAAATGAGCAGAGCAACACATGTACATTTTACCTTTGTGCAGTAGGCTAGTTTCTGCATGCACTCACATGCACGTTCGTCCAAGTACCTCTATTATTGCTCTTTTAATGGGGGAGCACCTGATAAGCTTCCATGGAAGTCCAGGGTTCCATGAAACACTGTTTAAAAGCCACTGCTCTGGATAGACCTTCTTGAACCATTGGACCAGTGTTGCCTGCAATACACAAAACTGGTTAACAGAGAAACACCATATTTATGGTTGCCCAGGGACTATATATACAGGTACTATATTTATACAGGCAACTCTGTTTGTGTGGCAGTTGTGTTCTGGGTCATTGTGCATGCGTGAAAGTCCACCTCGTTCGGCCCTGTTCGGCCCCTGTCCGCCCACTTCCAGGGCTAAAAATGGTGTACGTTCACCAATCGAATGCGTGCAAAATGGTCACCACCTGTATTTATTAATAAATTTTATTAGAGTTGGGGGAAAGGGAAGCAAAGATTATTGTCTATTAGCTTTTTTAAAAAAATCAAAACTAAAATATTAGCCTTCTCCCTTATATGCCTGTATTTAAATTATTGCAAGGATTTCTAAGTTTGCAGCTATACATATATACAGTGGTACCTTGGGTTACATACACTTCAGTTTACAGACTCCGCTAACCCAGAAATAGTACCTCAGGTTAAGAACTTTGCTTCAGGATGAGAACAGAAATTGTGCTCCGGTGGTGCGGCGGCAGCAGGAGGCCCCAATAGCTAAAGTGGTGCTTCAGGTTAAGAACAGTTTCAGGTTAAGAACGGACCTCTGGAATGAATTAAGTACTTAACCCAAGGTACCACTGTATATATTACCCTATGCAAGTTTTATGGAAGCCTGTGTCCCTTTCTGTCCTCTTTTTCGATGACACGTGAGTCCTCCACCCTACCATATTGCTTTTGGCAAAACATACTCATAAACTGGTTGGCTTACAAGGAGCTTTCCAAAGCAAAACGTGACCCCACAACTTACTGGAGTAGTGGAAAGTATCCTTAATCTGCTTGGGCTTTTATGCTTCGTGAAGGAGAAAGCTAATCCAAATGCAGCATAAAGGTGCCCCTGAGGACTTGGCTAATGGCCAGCACAAATCACTTGATATTTAACTCCACCCCCACCCAGAGGTCTTTCCCCCTTCTTTCTTTTGGTCTTTTTCAAGCAACACACTGACAATATAATCCTCATGACAGTCTGTGTCTGTCTAGGTTCCTTTTTTATCACTGGAAACTACCGAACATATAATTGTATTTTGGTGAGTTATGAGGAGAGAAGAGACACAAAGGAGAGCAAGAAGAAAATAAGTTAAAATAGCTTCACTGTAAGAATTAAAGCAGAATATCTGAATTGACGTTCCAGCTCTGATGCCCTTGGAAACAGAAGACAAACCCAAACTGATAAGATGAAATGTGTTCTAAAGGCCAAAGTGTTTTTTAAAACAACAACAACAAGAAGAAGAAATGCAAGATTTGTTTATCCCATAAACAAAAAATGGGAATTCTTCCATTTCTTTTTTCTTTTTGCACCAGTAAAAAAGACTCGACCATAAAACTTAAGGGAACTCATTTATAGCAAACAAGTGACGTCCAGGAAAGAAAGAAAGAAAGTTAACAGTACTTTGGCCATATAATATTGACTGTAACATTTTGAAAATGTCACGAGAAGTTATTTTCACATTCTCAGATAAATCAGAAATACATACTTGCTCCAAAACTCTCCACAAGTTGGCCTCAGAATTTATGGTTAAATGAGCTAGATGATAAGTTAAATACATGCTTGTTTTTAGCATGATTGGAATCAAGGTGTCCAAAACATATTCTCAAGAGAAATAATAATAATACATTTCTATACTGGAATTTTCTCTGTGGTAAATGTTAATATCAAGGTTTTCTTTTATTATTAAAGATTTTCTTGTTTTACAGAAGTGTGTGTAATGTCTCTCGTATTTTTTCCATGTAACATTTTTACAAATCAGTTTCATTTGTTGAGACATTGGGGGGAAGGGGGGGAAGATGGGGGGTGGGGTCGGGTGGCGATGTTTCTATTATGCTTAATGTATGTAGGGTTTGGTGTCAGCGTTGCTCGTGCAGGTTCTCTGCTGTTCACTTGTGTTCCTTTGGTGGTGAGAGAGGTTGGGGTTGGCCTAGGGTGTGGTTGTTTGTTTGTGATTGGCTGTGGTGGTCTTTGTTTTCGTGTGTGAGTGGGGTGGGTGGGTGTTTTGGATCAGGTTAGCCATATTGATTTGTATGCTGTTGGTGGATTATTGTCATTGTCTTGTTGGGCTGTGTATGTTAATATCAAGGTTGATAACCTGCAAGAGAATCTCTTCACAGACTCTTATTAAGTCTATTCCAATGTTGTTCACAAAAGCCACACAAACTTCGCTGAATCATAATGAGGATTCACAAAATGTACACCTGCTTGTGGAGGGAGCAGCAATAAAGGGTAAAAGTGATTGCTTATTCAGAGCAAGGCCATGAAACATTGCCCAGTCTCTGAACTGGCATTATGACATCATCAGTAACCAAATCTGATTGCCTGTGTGATCACTAACAGGTCATGATTACATGAACAGAAATACTAAAAGGGGAAAAAATGACACCAAAGTAGCAGGTGAGAGAAACTGCCATAAAATTTTTTTCCACAGATGATATGCATAACGAGAAAGGGAAGTTTTCAGGAAACATTTCCCCCCTCAAAAACCCTAGTTTGGCACAGAAAAATGTTTGCAACATTAACATTCAATATAGCTCTAATGAAAACACACCTTTTAAATGAGATCTTCCAATGCATTTAGTAAACTGCCATAATAGCTCACAGTTTTCTTATTAGTTGTCAGCTTTAAATGAGATGAAATTGCCGAAGTATTCCTGTCATTCAGTGTCATTTAAATGAACAATGCTTCATTGATAGTATGCAAGAAACATTGGAACAAAAGATATTGGCGTGGAAATTTAACAAACTGTGCTATCCATGAGAACAAGCTCTTAATTAAAGTCCTGGCTGCGTGCAGCTTCATTCTTTGAGCGCAGTGAGTGAATCTGCTAGGCACTTAAAAATCTATTTCAACTTGATTTAACTGTTTTCAAGGGGAGTAGTGGAGTGTGAATTCCAAAATGTTAATTTGGTTAAACAATTGACTCAGACCTGAAAAGTATCCTAGTGTTATGAGTTTTTTGGGGGATGGATAGGCTGTATGCCTCAACCCCCTTCTAATTTCTGGATCCAGCATGGATACAATTCCTGGACTAGCCAGGTTAGTTTCCTGGGGAGTTAATGGCCATTAAGACAACAAAAGTAATGGCTCTGTGCCAGATAACAAATGGGTGGGCCTCCTCCCTCAACTCCCTGGTAGGTAGAAAGACAGAGGTCAGAGTTGAAAGTTGATTTATGTGAGCTAGAAGCTAGAAGCTGGCAGGCTGCAGGCTGGGCAGTGGGGAGACAGAGCTATGCCTAATTTTGTTGGCATCCAAGGCTGTAGGTATGGGAGAAACAAGACCCTCTTGCAGTGATAATAATAATAATAATAATAATAATAATAATAATAATAATAATTTATTTATATCCTGCCCTCCCCAGCTGAAGCCGGGCTCAGAGCAGCTAACAACAGTAAAAATAACACAGTTTACATAAAATCACAATCAATTAATTGTAATACATTCTAAAATCAATACATTCTAAATCAATTCAGAGTCAAATTAATGGCAACCATTGGACTAGAGTTCTATGAGGATTACAGAAGGAGAGAGGGGCTCAGACTGTGCCTTGGTCAAAGGCCTGGTGGAACAGCTCTGTCTTGCAGGCCCTGCGGAAAGATGTCAAGTCCCGCAGGGCCCTAGTCTCTTGTGACAGAGCGTTCCACCAGATGGGGCCACAGCCAAAAAAAGCCCTAGCTCTGGTTGAGGCCAGCCTAACCTCCCTGTGGCCTGGGATCTCCAAGATGTTTTTATTTGAAGACCGTAAGGTCCTCCATAATGCTGTGAATCCCTCCATCATAGACTCAGGTTGTATACATGTGTAAATAAACAATATATCACAAAGATCCCACAGTCTCCGCTATCCCTCATTCCCAAGGAAACATGGGTAAGCGCCTGGAATAGGGTTGCCATGTGTCCGGATTTCCCCGGACATATACAGAATACTGCAGTCGACAGCACTGTCTGGGTGGAAATAGGTCAAATGTCTGGGGAAATGGTAGCCCATGTTGGCAGTGCTGTTTTTGACGGTTTCCCATAAAAACAGCTCAAAAACGGCATTTTCTCTGTCCAGATTTTCACTGTTTCAAACATGGCAACCCTGGTACCCCCGGAATCGCACACCATTCAGTGATTTGGGGGGGGGGCAACACCAGGTTTTCGTGGAACAGCAAGCCTGTATGAGTCCACAGGGTGGTGCTTGAGAAATTCTGGCCAAACTTTGGGGAAGTAATCAGTAGGGGGAAGGAAACATAAGAGTAACAAGTGATGCTTGGTCATACTGTGCATGGAAATGCATGTGTTAGTGAAAATAGTGTACAAAATTCATTATATAAGGGGAAATTGCCTTTCAAAAATATGTTTATTAGGAAAAATTGCATATAAATATGTGATGTGGAAATGTTGAGGACCAAACTTAGGACTGGGAAAACCAGCATCTGAAGCAAGCAAGCAAACAAACAAACAAAGAAACAAAAACCCAACGCATTCTTCTATCCCTAACCATAAGTCAGTCTGGGATTTGCTTATTTTAAAAAAGCTGGCCACCTTGCATAAGTGGAAATAATGGGCGGCATCCAATATTAGTTATACTCAAAGTAGACTTATTAAAATGAATGAACATGGCCAACTTAGGTTCATAAATTCCAATGGTTCTTTCATACCTAACCTCAATGTCGCAGTCTGTTGGTTTTCTTGAAACTGATACACCACACATCCCTGACATCAGAGCAACATTTGGTTCTTTTCCATAGGGCTCTGTAAGACCACAGCAATAAGATGATATTATCAGCAGAAGTTAAGTGCTTTGTTCTGTTAGTCACTTGAGATGCACGCACATAACATTTCTTGGGCAGCATGAGCACACCATGGGTGAAAGAAAGGTGATGACCACAATGAATTCCATGAATAGTTGTTGTGGTTCCTAAAGCAGACTAGAAGACTTGTTTGCTTGAGTTTCTTATTCCATCAACATCAATGGCTTACATACCATGTTGTAGTGTCATTCGTCATGATGGACAATCTTGCCTGCCTTTATTAACTTTCCCCTGCAGTCTGTATCTGCCCTAAACTGTTGGATGTCCTTAGGTTACGCTCTCATTTCACATAGAACAGAGACAGCCAAGGTGGCGCTGTCCAAAGGTCATTGGACTACAATTCCCATCAGCCCCAGCCAGCATGGCCAATGGCCAGGGATGGTGGTAGTTGTATTCCTACATCTGGAGTGTACCATCTTGACTACTCCTGGTATAGACTGACAATGAGATCCAGACAATCTGGTCAGTGCTTCAATGAATAGAGCAGGCACCCTACCCCACCCCCCAAAAAATTCACAAATCACCTGCAACATATGTGGGTTATTTAGCAGGTGAACTCATGCCAAAAGTGTTCACTGAAGGGAGAAAGTTTGAAAAACATTATTCCATACTGCCAGGCACAATATGCTGTGCAGAATAAAAGAATAAATTTTTGATAACCTGAAAAACAGTGTCGCAAGGCACCAGAAAGTCATCTTTTGACATTAGCCAGTGGCAAAGTGGATAGTTAATGGGTAGTTGTGACACCAGGGGAAGCAATTAATGTACTAATAAAGATGCCATTAGTGGGCATAATTTTCTGTGTCATGAGTATTATAAGAGCAATATTTCACATCCATCGGGTTTTTATAGGACCAATAATAGATTAGAAAGGTAAGCAGTATGGTTATAGAATACTGGGCTGCGCAATGTTTCAGCCAACAAGATACAGGTAATGACCTATTTTTTCCCCTATCCATAAGAATGTGTTATTCTAGCTTTAATAATTCATACACAAGGGGGTTTAAGTTTTATTTTACCATATTTCTGCAATTAAACTCTTCACATTCCAGCAGAGCTTAGCTGAGAAAAGCACATTTAATATTTTTTAAGAGCACATTTGAATAGGAGTCTAATTCTGCTGCTGAAGGACTTTCAACTAATAACTAGTTATTGATAATTCATTCAATGTGCTGCAGTAAATTGAACAATTTATAATGCTTCCTACACCCATGCATGGCAGAAATAACCACTAAAGGAAGAAGCAGTCTGCTTCCCTACAAGGCAGCTCCTGGTTCTGTATAATCATTGCTCTTCCTTTGCAGGCTGCAAGCAGAATTTCAGGAGCTTTGCATTTTCCCATGTGTACATCCTACTTTGTTCCATCCACACCAGGGGGCATGGCATAATTCTATGTGGGGTTGCCCCTCAGGTTGGCCAGGAAGCAACAGCTAGTGCAAAAAACAACAACAACAAAACAACAACAACCAGTGGCTTGACCGTTTACTGGGGCAGAATATTCTCCAACATGTTGCACCATTGCTGAAAGACTTGCAATAGCTGCCAACTAGCTTCTGGGCTAAGTTCAAAAGCATGGGTAGGCAAACTAAGGCCTGGGGGCCGGATCCGGCCCAATCACCTTCTAAATCCGGTCCACAGACAGTCCAGGAATCAGCGTGTTTTTACATGAGTAGAATGTGTCCTTTTATTTAAAATGCATCTCTGGGTTATTTGTGGGGCATAGGAATTCATTCATTTTTTTTTTTCCAAAATATAGTCCGCCCCCCACAAAGTCTGAGGGACAGTGGGCTGGCCCCCTGCTGAAAATGTTTGCTGTTCAAAGCCATATACAGTTCAAGATCAGGATACCTAAACGATTGATGGCTCCAATAAAAGCCCTTCCACCTACTTTAATGCCACATCTACACTATACATTTAAAGTTATATTATAGTACAGTGGTACCTCGGGTTATGAACTTAATTTGTTCCGGAGGTCCATTCATAACCCGAAACCGTTCTTAACCTGAGGCACACCTTCGCTATTGGGGCCTCCCGCTGCCGCTGCGCCGCTGCCACACGATTTCTGTTCTCTGTCATGGCTAAAATGGCCGCTGTTTCTTTAGTGCGAATAAAGCTGGGTCAGCATGACTCAGCGGTCTGACCAAGTTGTATATATAAGTGAGAAATGTTAGTTTGTTGCTGAGGCTGGTGTATGGGTTGGTTGGTGCTGGTGTGTATTCTTATTCAGTCGTGTTTTGCACAAAAACTTTTAAGAATAAAACTCTGCAAGGATATTCTCGTGGACTCTTTTATGCAGACAAGGGTCCGAGGACCAGGCTGAAGAGACAAAGGGAGGTCAGAACCCTTTCCTTCTTTTTTTTTTGCTTTTTACAAACACTGACAGGTTATGGGCCCAGTGTTTCTGAGCATGTGCAGAGTGCAAAACAACTGACAGCATCTCAGCAGGGAGCTGGTGAGTCCTGGTGGTGTATGGAGCCAGTGGCTGTGCGTTGGAGCAGTTGGTGGCAAGCTGTAACTGTCTGCAGTGACGCTGGAGCGGCTAGGATCTGAGGATCAGGAAAGCACTCAGCGTCGGCTACTGGAACAGTTTGAACTGCTAGAGGGCCACAGTAGGTGACTCACAGATTGGCTACACAAGTTGCAGAGCCAGGCGGGACCTGAGGGTCAACAGAGGCAGCAGCTAGAAGTCGGTGAGTGCCAGCCAGGACCATTCAGTTGAACTCTAAAGAGAGAGTCAGAAGAGATTGCTGCAGACCCCACAGAAGGGGCTCAGCAAGCACCAGCAGAGATGGCAGATTTCCAGTCTTCCCAAGTTGTAAATATTGGGGGAGCATCCCTTTTGAACTTCTCTCAGAGAGCAACTGGCTGAGTTGGTCAATTAAAATGCAGCAGTTGTTAAGGAGAGATGGACTATGGGACTGTGTTGAAACTGAGGTTTTGAGACGGGACTCTGCTGAGAAAAAACGGCTGGATGAAAGGGCTCGTGCCCAAATTATGCTGTGTTTGAGCAACTCTCAGTTATTGCATGTAGCAAATGCCAGCACAGCGTTCGAGTGCTGGAATTTATTAAGGGCAATGCATGTCAGAGAAACTGCTGGAACTATAATTTCTCTGACCAGAAGGCTGTTCAGGACTGTTATGAAAGAAGGTGAGAGTTTGGCAACTCATCTTCAAACGCTGAAATCTCTGTTTCTTCAACTACAGCAGAGAGGTAAGCTTTATGATGAGACTGACCAAACCTGCATTATGCTTTCAAGTTTGCCTGAAAGCTGGTTGCCCGTAACTAACAGCATGGAGAGTATGCGTCCCCAAGATCTGACCCTTGAGTATGTGGTTGGCAGATTGACCGAAGAAGCAGAAAGAAGGTCAGATAGACAGGCTGAACTCCAAGAGCAGAGGAGTTACAGTCGAGGGGGCCAGCAGCAGAATCTGCCAATGGAGCAACGCCAAGGTTTGGACTTGGCCATGGCAGTGAGGAGGTGCTATAGATGCAACCAACCTGGGCGTCTCCAACGTCAATGCAGGGCAAGACTTCCAGGAGACGACGTGGAGCAGAGACAGCAATCGACGCAGAAACGTAAGCAGAAGGGGTTCTCTTCAGGGAAGAAGAACACGCGTTCTGCTCAGTTTGTTTCTGCATTTTCTCGAGAGGAGAGGAAGATACCTCAAGGAACATGGTTGCTGGACTCTGGGAGCAGTAGGATTATCTGCAACAGTCAGGAGGACTTTAAGACCCTGGAGAAGCCAGCTGATGGAAAAGACTCAATTTATCTTGCTGATGGTCGTAAAAGAAAGATTGATGGCCAGGGAACATGTTTCCTGCAGTGCTTGAACACTACTCTACCAGAGACTCTGTTTGTCAGCAGTTTGGACTATTATTTACTGTCTGTAAGCTGTTTGATTAATGCAGGGTATAGTGTTAACTTCACACGGGATGGCTGTCTGATAAAGAATGGAACTCAGGTATGTGGCCATGCAAAGATGGAAAATGGGTTATATGTAATGCAGGACAAGCCTGTTAAAGCAGTCCAGGTGGTTCAGGATAATTTGCCAGTTCATAAGGGGTGTGTACATGAACTGCACAGGAAACTGGGTCACGCCAATTTCCGTGTGCTTGCAGAGATGCAAAAGGTGTGCAAGAACCTAAAAGTAAATAGCTGTAACTGTTTCCTAGATTGCAATGTATGTAAATGGCCAAATCTAAGAGGAAACCTGTGGCTTCAAAAAGCGACGGAGTATCTAAAGAGATTTTAGAACTTGTCCATTGTGACATGATAGGCCCTTTTCCACAGAAGACTGAAGGGGGCGCCAGATATGCTTTTCTGGTAATAGATGATAAATCACGTTTTAGTTGGTTGTTTTTGTTAAAGCAGAAATCTGAGTGTTTCCCCACATTCAGAGAATGGGTTGCCCAAGCTGAAAAGCTCTTCGCTCGGCCTGTTGTGCAGTTGCAAACAGATAGGAGTGGAGAATTTCTGAACAAACAATTTGGGACATGGTTGCGACGTAAGGGGATCACTCACCGTTTGACTAACCCTTATAGCCCTGCTGAAAATGGTCTGTGTGAAAGGACTGCCTGCTAGTGGATGCAGGATTGGGTCACAACCATAGGCTGTGTGGTGAGGCTTTTCTTACAGCAAACTTTTTGATTAATAGAACCTGGTCAAGCTCTATAAAAGATATTCCTTATCGTGTGTTGTTTGGGAAAGAACCAGAGTGGACAATGCTCCATAACTGGGGTGCTTGGGCACATGTAAATATCCCCAAAGCTCAGTGCCAGAAAGGGGGCGCTAGAGCACAGAAACTGCGGTTTGTGGGATATCAGTCCTATGGCAAAGGGTGGCATTTCAATTTATGCCCAGGACGAGTGGTTCTGTCACGAAGTGCAGACTTCGCTGACCAGGACAGATGGACTGCGATCCATGCCAACCCAGATTGCCTACTGCCCCTGCAAGTAAGAGAAGAGGCTTCTTCTCAGCCATTGGCAATGCAGGAGCAGGATGAGGAGGGGGCACAGATTTCCCCAAAAGATGTGGCAATAGATAATACTCTAGAGGAAGAGGAAGAAGAGCCAGAGATAAGGGGGGAAGAAGAAGTAGTTGTGCCTAGACGCTCCCAGCGTTCAAACAAGGGTGTACCTCCTCAACGTTTGACCCTAGGAGGAGTGAGAGTATGCAATGTGAGTTGTGTGGAACCACAAAGTTATAATGAAGTCTTAGACTTACCCCCTGGAGAACGTGCTTTGTGGCAACAAGCTATGAAAGAAGAAATGGACTCTTTTAAACGTAACAAAGTGTTTGAGGTCATAATGCCGCCACCTGGTGGCAGAGTGGTGTCATGCAAGTGGGTTTACAAAAGGAAAACCCTTGCATCTGGGGAACCACGTTTTCGAGCCAGATTAGTAGCCAGAGGGTTCACTCAGATTAAAGGGGAGAGTTATGATGAAGTGTTTTCTCCCACTGTAAAGAGTGAAACTTTTCGTTTAATGCTTTCCATTGCTGCTGTAAGACAATTAGCAGTGCACCATTTTGATGTTGATGCTGCATATCTGCATGCAAATTTAGACCATGAAGTGTTAATGACACAACCCCCTGGGTTTGAAGAGGAGAATGGTGCAGTCTGGCGTTTGAAAAAGGCTGTTTATGGTCTCAAACAAAGTGGAAGGTGTTGGAACCAGTGTTTAAATGAAGCCCTTGTAAAACTTGGATTTAAAAGGAGTGTGGCTGATCCATGCCTGTACACCAAGGGGACACGCAACAAATATCTAATGCTCTTAGTCTTTGTTGATGATTTGCTTGTGGCAGGGAGTTCCACAGATGAGATCCAGAAGCTCACAAGTCAACTGGAAAAGAGGTTTAAGCTTAAAGCCTTAGGGCCTGTAAGCAATTACTTGGGAGTAGAGGTAAGGCAGGAAGCTGATGGAAGCTTCCTATTGAGCCAGAAAGAGAAAATTCTTCATTTGATAGAGCAGTTTGGCATGGAAAACTGCAAGCCAGTTCAGACTCCCATGACACCAGATTTCCCAAAGACAGTGTGTGATGATGAATTTGATCAACCTGAGTTGTATCACTCAAAAATAGGATCACTGTTGTACTTCAGCCAGTGGTCAAGGCCAGACATTGCATGTGCTACAAATGTTCTGAGCCAATGTGTATCTAAACCCAGTACTGCTGATTGGTGTGCTTTGAAAAGGCTTATCAGATATCTAAAGGGGACATTAAATGTATGTTTAAAGATATCTAGTACAAAAGATGAAAAACTAGAAGTATTTGTTGATGCGGACTGGGGAAGCTGTGTAGCTACTAGAAAATCTACAAGTGGAATGGTTATGATGTTTGCCAATTCCATAATTGGATGGAGGTCAAAGAAACAAGGATTTGTTGCAACCTCATCCTGTGAGGCAGAATATGGGAGCCTATCGCTAGCATGCAATGAAATCTTGTGGTTTATACAGATACTAAAAGATCTAGATTGTAAAGTAGATTTGCCTATCCAAGTGTATGAAGATAGTCAATCGTGCATTGCATTAGCGGGCTCAGAAATAATGAAATCCGCATCAAAACATAT
This sequence comes from Podarcis cretensis, assembly GCF_951804945.1. Lineage (NCBI taxonomy): Eukaryota > Metazoa > Chordata > Lepidosauria > Squamata > Lacertidae > Podarcis > Podarcis cretensis. The sequence goes on from NC_137175.1 coordinate 21,633,588, forward strand.
TGCTATCCGTCATGCGAATGTTAGAGATTGTGTACAGAATGGGGTAATCAAACTGGAGTATTGTCAATCACAAGATAATATTGCTGATTTGTTTACTAAGCCTTTGCCAGAAACATGCCATAATGAATTAATGACAAAACTGGGTTTATGTATACAGTGGCGTAGCGTGGGGGGTGCAGGGAGGGCCGGCCGCACTGGGTGCAACATCTGGGGGGGCGCGCTCGCCGCCTCCGGAGTCGCCGAAGAGCGTCGGGCGCAGGCTGTAGCAGAGCCCCAGTTTTGTCATTAATTCATTATGGCATGTTTCTGGCAAAGGCTTGTGGAACCAATGAGCTGTGCGCGCGTCCGGGCTGAAGGCGTCCGGCAGGCAGCGGCTCTCAGCGCTCACCACGGTCCCCGCACGTCAGGGCCGCAGAGGGCACGCCAGGCAGCCCCTCCTCACAGCCCCGCCGCCGCTGCTGCTGCTGCAGCTGCTGGGCCATGTTGCATTTTCCTCGCCTCTCTGGCCTCCTCCTCCTCCTCCGGGCAAGCGGCGTCGTTTGGGCGGCAGTGCCAGCGGCAACTCGCCTCAGATCACCTGACACGGACCCGCCGCCGTGGCTACCTTACCGTAAATACCCCAGCCCAGGCAGCAGCAAGAAGAAGCTGGCAGCGGCGGCAGGTTAGGGGTTAGGGGCGCAAATTACCTGCCTTGCCCCGGGTGCTGACAACCCACGCTACGCCGCTGTATGTATGTATTGTTTCTGTTGGGGTTCTTCGCATTTAAGAAACAGAAGGGGTGTCACGGCTAAAATGGCCGCTGTTTCTTTAATGCGAATAAAGCTGGGTCAGCATGACTCAGCGGTCTGTACCAAGTTGTATATATAAGTGAGAAATGTTAGTTTGTTGCTGAGGCTGGTGTTTGGGTTGGTTGGTGCTGTTGTATATTCTTATTCAGTCGTGTTTTGCACAAAGACTTTTAAGAATAAAACTCTGCAAGAATATTCTCGTGGACTCTTTTATGCAGACAAGGGTCCGAGGCTGAAGAGACAAAGGGAGGTCAGAACCCTTTCCTTCTTTTTTTTTTTTTTTTTTTTTTTTTTGCTTTTTACAAACACTGACATTCTCATCCTGGGCCAAAGTTCGCAACCCGAGGTACTACTTCCGGGTTAACAGAGTTTATAACCCGAAGTGTTTGTAATCCCGAGGTACCACTGTACTTCAGCCATCATGGCTTTCACCAAAGAATCCTGGGAATTGTAGTTTGTTAAGGGTGCTGAGAGTTGCTTAGAGACCCTTGTTAGCATGACAGAGCTACAACTCCTTGGGTACAGCTATAGATTCCTCGACCACTAGAAGCTGTCTTTTCTGTGAGGAGAAGACATGCCTCCTAAAAACCCTCAACATTGTCAACAAAAAACTAGAACTATGGAAGGCACCACATTGAGCCGCATAAAATGGAAGTCCATCAACCTTACCAAGAAACTAGCACAAGAAACTTGACATCTTCTTTCTGACTAAATGCAAGAAACTGGACATTATACCTAAGGGTCTTAGAATTAAGAACCCTCTACAATCCACTTATCCTACTACTTAGTTGGTCTCTAAGGTGCTACTGGAAGGATTTTTTAAATTTTATTTTATTTATTTTGTTTTGTTTCAACAGAAAACAGTTCCTGGGATTCTTTTATCATTTGGGGGGGACGGGGGGGGGGGACCATGACTGTTGAAAGTTGCATCAAAGTACTTTAAATGTAGCAAGATATGTGGCCTCTGCATGATTTATATTATTTACAATTATACACCAGTTGGTACCTTTTAACCTTCGCACAATGCAAACATTGCAAATTTGCTCTTTTTCTTGAAGTCAATATCAAGTCGGCAGGGCAACATGGTAAGCAGAGGCATGTGTGCATTACCTAAGTATCAAGACATAACAAAATAAATTACCCATATCAATTTAAACTAACTGGTTATGGACCTTCCAAATTACACACATGACAGCTGTTCGATTTGACTTGAGCTAGCAAACTTGCATAATAGCAGGGAAGAACTGGGCTTGCTCTCAGTCTCTGGAGCTTTTGTCCTGACACTGTGACATCTGTAATGACCTTTTGCAAACCAACTTGAGGATACAGAAATGTCACATAACTGATATCAAGGGCTGTGTGCAGAGAACCAAAATGTTATAACTGTGCAACTTGGATGGCGCCAGGTGACCATGATGCTACAAATAAATTATATGCTCTTTGGGTTTAAAATTTACTTTCCCCCTCAGGACCAGTTCTCACGGGGCATTTGCCAACACAAAAAGGGCTGCAATATTTAACTCAGTTAGAGATTAAGCAACAGAAACTTCAGTTGAATAGTTTGGTGGTAGGTAATTTTAATTGTGGGGACGCAGGTGGCGCTGTGGGTTAAAGCCTCAGCGCCTAGGACTTGCCGATCGAAAGGTCGGCGGTTCGAATCCCTGCGGCGGGGTGCGCTCCCGCTGCTCGGTCCCAGCGCCTGCCAACCTAGCAGTTCGAAAGGACCTCCGGGTGCAAGTAGATAAATAGGGACCGCTTACCAGCGGGAAGGTAAACGGCGTTTCCGTGTGCGGCTCTGGCTCTGGCTCTGGCCAGAGCAGCGATGTCACACTGGCCACGTGACCCGGAAGTGTCTCCGGACAGCGCCGGCCCCTGGCCTCTTAAGTGAGATGGGCGCACAACCCCAGAGTCTGTCAAGGCTGGCCCGTACGGGCAGGGGTACCTTTACCTTTACTAATTTTAATTGTGTGTGGGGAGGAATTGAAGGCACACTCATTTATAAGTGTTCTTCGAGTGAGTGGTGTGGCTGCGATATTAGGTAGGTATCACAAAAATCTTAGTTCAGGGAACAGGCAGTCAGGCATTTTGTGAAAATGCAAATTATGCCCCTCTCCTCCTAATTAATGGGGCATAAACCATGAGGGAGTTTTTCCTATATAATCTCAATTGAAAGCAGCACCACACCCATTCATTCAGTGGGGCTGTCACAGGATAATTTCCTGGTGGATTTTGCCCCATATGTTAGCGCTCACCATCTCTCTCTTGGCCACCTCACCTTGCCTGAAGGTAGACTTTCCTAAAGGCTGTCAGGCAAATGTCTACATACATTTTCCACAATCTGTTCAGTTCCCCTAAGGGTGATTGGGTTAAAAAGCAAAGCAATATATGTATATAAACATATAGGCTAGGCTTCCTCCACTCTGCCCTTACTTCCTTGCACAAGTTGCAACAATGGGGCATTTTGCTCTGTAACTGCATGCTCCTGGAAATAAGGTTTAATTTATGCTGACACGGGCCAAAAGGTCACCCATCAGACAATGGCAACCAAACAACAGCACAGCCTTCACATCCCTCAAATGCTTTGGGTGGGGGGATTTCACCCCAAAGTGGGAGGAATATTTTGCTGGACATTCCCCAGAGTGCTAACCAAAAAGAAGGGGGGGAAAGGGGGAAAGCTCAGATGGAGGGAAGCAGGCCTCTAATTTATTTTCTCTTCTTAAGTAAATACATACCTCTGCCACTCCTACATGGCCTTGCATGTCTCAAATGATAATATAGGAGATCTAAAAGCAGCATTACAAAATTAAAATTAAGTTCAAACGGAGATGACCTGATTACAGCCTCTTCTCCTTGCTTGTTTATAAACCGGCCACACTTACGGAGGAAGTGGAGTAAGCGTTCTTTTTCTTCCTCTCTTATAATACTACAACCCAATAAAGTCATCCAATGAAGACAAATAGCAGAAGATTCGGGAGGGACAAGAGGTAGTATTTTTTGCACATAGTTGAACTGCGATATTTGCTATCACACAAGGCGGTGCTGGCTATCAAAGTAGACAGCCTTTTAAAAAAGATACGGTAAGTCAAATTCATGGAGGAAATGTCTGTCAGTGATCATGAAGGCTGCATGCTACATACAAGATCCGAGGCAGCATGCTCCCTTGCTGGGGGATACCAGCAGGAGAGGGGTATTGCCATCATGCCAAGCTTGTGAGCCTCCCAAAGTCATCCGGCTGGCCACTGTGGGGAACAGGATGCTGGACAAGACAGGCCTTGCTCTGGTCTAGCAGGGATCTTATTATGGAAGGAGAAAGTGTTTGTAGGATTCGGGAGGGCTGTTGGACCAGGCTGGACAGAAAACAGGTATACTGCTTAGAATTTAATCTGAGATGGAAACAGATTTTAGGGAGTAATAATAATAATAATAATAATAATAATACCCCACCCATCTGCACAGCTCCCAACAGAATATCAAAAACATGATAAAACATCAAACATTAAAAACTTCCCTAAACAGGGCTGCCTTCAGATGTCTTCTGAAAGTCAGAGTATCATTTATTTCCATGGCATCTGTGTTAGTATTTCATGCCTCCGATACTGCAGATGAGATTGTTGTAAATCACATACCTGTCTGAGAAGAGTGTGAGAAACGGAAGAGTTTCTTATTTCTTCCGCTGTATTCTTCCGCTGTATTCTTATTTCTTCCGCTGTAATGTACTTTCACTTTTACTTGTTCTGTTTTGTTCTCTCAGAGTTGGAGAGAACAGACACCATTATGCCTTTGTCTGTACACAGTGTGTAAATAAATAGTAAATTAGATCCACAATGTCTCACTTTTCTTGCTGTGTTTTGCCAAAGATTAGTGTGCATATACCAGCTGGTATATGTCGCTGAGCACACTGGAGAAGAGGGGAAATGCCTTTTCCAGGGCTGTGTGTACCAGAGGACATTCAGAGTTTCAGGGGCTTGCAGGCACCGCCAGGGCATTTTCCCAACAATCTGATGGGAGGGTGTTCCATAGGGCGGGCACCACTGCCAAGAAGGCCCTCTGCTTGGTTCCCTGTAACCTCACTTCTTGCAGTGAGGGAACCGCCAGAAGGCCCTCAGAGCTGGACCTCAGTATCCGGGCTGATGAGGGTGGAGACGCTCCTTCAGGTATACTTACAAATATTGTCTTGTTCTTACAGTTCATTGTATGCTGACACAATCACCATCACCACACTGGATAATAATGATAGCAAATTTGAGATTGGTTTTCCCCACCCCCAATATTGCTTTAAGTTCTCTTACATTGGTCCTCAAGGAAGATTGTCTTATCAATGGCTATTAACGATAGCAGTCAAATGGAATCAGGTAGTACACTCTAGTACCAAACAAACAGAATGACTTGGGCTTTCATTCTTTGATTGTAAGCATAAGAGTCTTAAGTTGTGGGTGAACATATCAGACTACACAGCGATTCTTCAAACAGCTCTTGTTTATTCACAGGCCAGAACAGAACAGAACTGAAGGGTTCAGCCAGCCTGCTTATATAGAGCTCCACTACAATGCAACAGTAACCACTTTCTGTAACTATCCAATCCCTGAACGTCACTTTCAATCCCTTATTTGCATATGTGGACCTGAGTGAAAACTATCTACAGTATCCCCCTGCTGGCCCAGGGTGAGAACTTCAGTACATAACAAAGAGCATAAGAAAAGCCATGCAGGATCAGACCAAAAGCTTATCCAGTCCAGTATCCTGTCACCCACAGTGGCCTATGGGTAACTCAACCATATGTCATAGTGCCCTTCCTCTGTTGTTCCACGGAAACACCTTGTGGTGCAGAGGAGTGTATCCAGTGCAGCACTAAGTACCCCATCAGCACAAAGATTCCAGTTTACATAACAGGACTACCAATGAAACGCAGCGCTGGGATGGAGCACTGCAGAGCGAAACAGGGTCCTAGCACCTCTGACAGGCACTGGAGGCACGCAGGCACCAAGCCCCTGCTCCGCCTCACTTACCTCCCCGCTCTCTCCTCCCCGGACTCTCCCTGGACTCTTCTCCTGGCGCCCTCCATAGCTTGGCACCCTGGTTCACTGCGCCACTACGCCAAAGGGTAAAGACGCCCCTGCATGATGCTACATGGCAATTCACAGGATGAGAGGGCAAAGGATCAAGACATCAATGTCCCATTAATGCCTCCATTTTCTGCTTGTCCCATTAATGCCTCCATATTACCATTTTCTGCTTTTCGTTGTCGACATTCAATGGCCTACATCAGGTATTTCTGAGCACATCTATTCTCTGGTAATGATATTGTGTTTGTACCATACTTTGATACAACATGAAATATTAGTGCTTCAGCCAGATCCATCAGACACATTTATCTGAAGCGAGACCATGACAGGTGTGATAATTAACAAATTAATAACGCCAAGTTATTTATCCCATTGTGAAATGAGAGTAAAGAGGCAACATTCATGGAGTGCACCCAATTAATGCAAATTTTCCCATTAGCTCAAAGAAGAATGGGACTGTATCTTTTGATTGTGTTTCAATATACATATATTAAGAGACAGAAATTTAAAAATCTCTTTATAAAAAAACAAAAATAATTGTTGTGAGATCTCAGGGTGGCTCACAACATAAAAATGCAAGATAAAAACACAAAATACATAATAAAAGCAAGAACAAGAACAACAAAACACAAATCCATAATCCCCCCAGCCCCTTTCAAAAACACATTTAAAAGGGTATAGACCAGTATCCTGTTATTTACACTGAAGTGATGTCTTCCCAAGGTGAGAAGAGTGCTGGAGTTCTTCCTCATTCCAGTGCTGTTATTAGGGATGCTGCAGGGCTGGACCGATATATTTTGGCCCCTAAAATGAACTACAAAATAGCACCTCCCTTCCCGCCAGTGAAGAAAGGGTTAGTGAAGATCTGCATCAGGAACAAGTGGGGGAATAGAGATTAACTTCGGGATCTGCTGCCCCTGTGGACCCTGCTGCCCAAGGCAGGTGCTTCACCTGGCCTCATGGGTGGGCTGGTTTGGAGAATTCAGATGAAAACAGGAACAGGGGCTGAAATTGCTGATGATCCTGTCTGGAATGGAAATCAACTGAACAAATACAATTGGTATTCATTACTGTTGTTGCTTTCAGTCTGCAAACAAGACCTAACTGAGAATGATTTTCCCTGCATTTGCCTTACGTTTCCTTTGCATTGAACTGAACAGAGTTGAATAATATAATGACAATGTAATTTAGTTAATTAATCACATAAATTACATAAGATATGTAATTTTGCCACAGCGTACAGTGAATTAAATAATGTAGGATTTTGGGGGTTTTTTGCTGAAGATGAACTGCAGTGGAAGAGAGACAGTGCTGCGCACAATGGTGGAACAGAAAATGATGCCTTCTTACGTTCCTAGCTGTGATGGGTAGGAAATTTGCTCTCTCTCCTCTCCTCCCAGCCAAGCTCTGTGATGGTAGGGAAGGGAAGCTGGAATGTGTGTGGAGGAGGAAGACCAGTTTGGAAACCAAGGCGTATGAGGAACAGTTGAGGGAGTTGGGAGAAGAGAAGACTGAGAAGTGATATGAAAGCCATCTTCAAATATCTGAAGGGCTGTCACATGGAAGATGGAGCAAGCTTGTTTTTGGCTGCTCCAGAGGGTAGCACCCTAACCAATGGATTCAAGATATAAGAAGGGAGATTCTGACTAAACATCAGGAAGAGCTTTCTGATGGCCAGAACTGTTTTGACAGAGGAATAGTCTCCCTTGGAAGGCGGTAGACTCTCCTTAATTGAAGGTTTTTAAACAAAGGTCGGCCGGTCAACTGTCAGGGAGTCTTTAGCTGTGATTCCTACATTACAGGGGGTTGGATCCAAGTGATTCTAAGCCACTTCAGACCTCTTTGCCCTCTTGTGCACTAACAGCGCTAGTAGTTTGGAGTGCTCCATAAACAGGAAGAATGGTGCAAAAGAAGAAGAGATGTTTTCCCAATGCGAACAAGATAAAATCAGTCTAGGGAGCTGTCATGCCACTGAGAACAGCTTGGTGAGGAGCCTGGTCCAGACTGCAGACTTGCCACCCCGTATTAGCTTGTATTTGCTTGTATTCTGTTAGACTATTCCATAGAATCCTTGAATTTCAGAGGAAGAAGGGATCTCGGAGGTCACCTGGTCTAACTACAGCATCCCTGACAGGTGGCTATCCAGACTCTGCTTAAATAGATCCATCAAAGGAGACCAACCAAGGCAGCCTGGTCTAGTGTCAAACATATCCTACCTCTAGGATGTTCCCCACCACCACCATTTAGCTAAAGCCTCCTTCCTCTTCTAACCCTGTTCTACAGAGAAAGAGGCAGCAAGTCTGTTCTGTCTTCTATGTGGCAGCCTTTCTATTTCTTTTTTTGTGAGAATTCTGTAAAAGATCCTTATTCCACCCCTCATAGAATTGCAATTCCCAAGATGTGAAGAGGAAAATAGCATGAATATCACTTCATCTCAATAGACATTTGAGACGTGCAGAATTAATAGAATTCTGGAAACAAACTGCTCAGGCTATTGAGGTTGATAAAATGTACTTCAACAGCTTGTTTCCATGAATTCCAATACATCTAAGGCAAAAAAAAAAAAAAATTTTTAAAGATGCCTTTTAATGGCTGGAGATATTTGGCATATCTCCATTGCAAGAACTATTTGCATATGAAATTAATGGTTGGATGGGCCAACCATGTAGAGTATAAATTTTCTTGTAAATTTTCCCTGATGTGATACTCATTAACGACTCTCACTTTCATGTGGGTTGAGTGGTTTGGTGATTAGGGATGGAGCTAAGGGTTGGCACCCAGAGAACTTTAAACTTTGAGCTTATATGGGAAATTATTACTCTCTCCACAGGGAAAAAAGAATAAACAGCACATGTTTTTAATTGGTTTCACATTTCTGAAAAGTAAATCACTGAGAAGATTCAGAAACAATGTGGCTACATAGTTGGACAGTGGAAAATCTCACCATTGAAGTAATAATAATCCATGTGGGTTTCTTGTTCCTATCTACCTCCTATATAGAAAATACATAATGGGAGGATGCTCCATTAAAAATTAAAAAGAGGTGGTACGAATATCACTCTAACCATTCAACGTTCTGAGTAGACATACATTCATAGTACAGTGGTACCTTGGGTTACATACACTTCAGGTTACATATGCTTCAGTTTACAGACTCCGCTAACCCAGAAATAGTACCTCGGGTTAAGAACTTTGCTGCAGGATGATAACTGACTGCTTCTTTTTACTCCCCCTTAGATAAATCACATGGGTGATTTCACCCATTCAGCAGTCAGACATGCTATCACAGTGCCTCATAGCCAGCCAGATATGGTTATGTGATCACAAATCCCTGAAGGCAAGTGAAGGCAATTAATAGTGAGGGCAAGTGAACACAAAGAAAATGAATGTGTGGGATTTACATAAGGAGCACCGAAAAAGTGGTACAAAGAGAAGGTGTTGGTTGACATGGCCAAAAATGTTCATAGAAAACTGTGGCTTCTGCTCTAGCCAGAGCAGAATGGGTTGTAAGCAGGGCTTTTCCCCCAGCCAGAACTCACCAGAGTTCAGTTCTGGCACCTCTTAGGTGGGCACCATTGCCATTCTAAGAGTACAAGGGAAGTATTCATGGTGAGCTCCGGAACCTCTTTTTCTAGCAAAATAGCACTGGTGGTAAGCAATGGTGTAACAAAAAAATTCGACCACACAGACATGCAAAAATCAAGCCCAATTTCATTTGTTCCGTTGATCTCATATCCACTGTATTGGGTTGATACACAACAAATCATTGATGGATATGTAGAACATATTACTGATTCTGCGTTAAGTATGCTTAGCATGTTCTGCTTTGCAGAGTTCTTACTTGGAGGCCTGAGGTTACACTGAAAATCATCAGGGCAAATTAAGTCCACGTAGGTCTCTAGATCACAAGCCCTTACCACATCAAACGTTTGACAACAGAAGATAAATCAAGCAAGGGGTCAGGCTGTAATAGCAGCTCAAAGAGCAGACAGGTCTTTATTGCTTTGAAATCCAATACTTATAAATTTTCATTCCCCCAAACATACACCTTTGGAAGATTTTATATAGATCCCTTTTAACAACAACAAAAAAACTCAAAGTGGAACTGCTCAAAGGTCAAACTGCACAAAGTATTCACAAATGAACAATATTTTCTATGCAAGTATATTGGGAAACAGAGCCCCCTCAAATCAAAAGAAAGAACAGACACCCTCTGAACTAAGTTGGGGTTGAAATCAAACCCTGTTTGCCAAAGAGTTCTGGCTGATGTCACTGCTTGCTTATTCATTTTTATGTCAATTTCCGTTCTGCCATTTCCAAACACAGAGCAGCTATAAATCCACTTTATATAATCTCTTCACATAATGCGACTTCTGGCCTCTCGCAAGCTGCTCGCGAGGGGCGTTGATCACTTCGGCAAGCCGCTCTCCCTAGAATGCTTGCAATTGGGAATAAAGGAGACAAGGCTCTGCAGGCAGAGATGCATTTACCTCAGTCCTCCAAGGGGCTTGCCTCCCTGCTTTTCATGCCCCAAGGCCAGGAAACGTAGAGTGCGGTAGCAGCAAGCATTCAAAGCCTGGCAGAGCATCTTCTCCCACCAGGAACTGGGATTAGGATTACAACTGCCAGCATCACAGGCTGAAAACTGATAACTGTTGTTTCCACCAAGGAGAAGGTCCTCAAGCTACTGGGAGTGTTTGACTGGAATCTTCATAAAGGCCTTTTAGGGTGAACAGCTGGTTGCATGTATATCCCCAGTGTACCCATTCTTTCTTTTGCAGATATCTTTGCATCATAGTATCAGGAGCTACCAGAGCTGGAACCAGGAAGCCTTGATCTTGGGAACTTGATGCAGGAGATCCAGAGATAGACCAGCCCCAACAAATGGACTGCCTAACCTCTGTTTGAAGACCCCCAATGAGGCCCATCACCCCTCTAGGCAATTGGTTGCATTGTTGAGCTTTTACCATGAAGAGGTTTCCTCAAAGGCTCAGCTGAAATCTACTTCAGGCATGTTATATCCAATCCTGACTCTGGGGCAGAAGAAAACAAGACTTTGTCTTCTTCCATGTGACAGCCAGGGATGGGCAAATCTGTCAACTTTGATTTGTCTCATTCTGACCCCTGACTCCTTGCACATATCCACATCAGTATGCAACATTTTTATTTTCTAAATGTTGACACCAGCATTTTAGTGTGAATTTCCCCTAATGCTGGTAAATGCATTTTTGTGTACATGGAGTTGTCCAGTTCTTGAGTTCTTCCTCAGCCTGGAGATAGTGTAGCAAAAAAGAAAATAGGAAGTTGGCTCCCTGCCACCCACCTCTGTCTTGGGTTGGCACAAACTGGCAGGGCATTAGATATGGTGGTGAGTGAATGCCACTCCCATCCTTTGAGGACCCAGGTAAGAATTACTCTGCCAGTCCTTCGCCTGTAATGGATAAATTATATGCAGCATAGCAACATTTAAAGCAGTCAAGAAATTTCTGGAAAAAAATAATAATTCTGAATCATAAAACACCCTTTAGCATTTATAGAAAGACTAAACATAATGTAAAAAGATGAAAAGATAATGCAACATCCCTAATTATTTGCTTGAAGCTCTTCATCGGGCCCCTGCTGTGAACAATTTTTCATTCGTTGCATTAATTCTCATTCCCAGAACTATTTTTTTACACACTGCCAAACCTGCACTGTTCCTTAGGGCTGCAAATTATCCGCTCAGAGGTGAAGAATGCAGGCCTTGTGTATATAACCCACAATGAAATTGACAGATTTCATGTATGTTTCCAAAGGGAAGTCATGTCCCTTGGCTCCTTCAGGGAGTCTGAGTAATTGACATGAAAAGCAGTCTTTGGGTTAAGACTCTGAGCAGATTGTGAAACAGCCTCTGGTTGTTTTCAGGATGTCAGCCAGCTTTCTGAACACTTACCTCATGTTGTCCAGCCTTTTATCACCTATCCCTGACACAGTAGGTATACTAAGAGATATGAATCACAGTGGGGGAGGGAGAATGCTTTAATGTCTAAAAGCCTCCTTACATCCACTTCTCCTTTTGCACCAACAATATAAATTCCTAATTAATTTAAGAACAGATTGACCCTGCTGAGAAAACATATGGAAGGGGGAAAGGTATTTCTTTATTTATTTATTTAGTTTTATTTATTTATACAAAGTGTGGGTCGTCCCTCGATTTAAAACAACACCCTGAAGCTGATGTACAATCTATAAAATATAGATGCCATAACTGCATTCATTAAAACAACATAATAACATGGGAGCAAGAGCGGCAGAATATGTACGTGTATAAATTCAGTTACATTTCCATCAGGCTCCCATACCCTTTAAAGGACAGCATGATACATCATTTTGCGAGGGGCTAGAGGCTCACAGGGATTTTAAAAACTATCTATGGTCTTGATCTCATTTTGAAGATGATAATGATGACCATGATACATGGAGTGCCTCAAAATCTAGGCACTGTAGAATTACAGGATTTTATTTTTTCAACTGCCCGCAGGCTTGCAATCTACGAAAAGCAAGACCGTAAAGAAAAGGAAAAGATTATGAAAGGAAGTGAGAAGACGAGGCAGAGATCAGAGGATCAGAAGGCGATGCATTTTAGATGCTGTTTAAACTGCTGCAAGAAGCGAAGGAGAAAAGTAAGGATGCTGAGAAGTCCAGAGATGAGGTCTAGAGCCAAAGGGATGGAGGCACGAAGCACGAGATGTAACCAGGGAGGTTTAATATATATAAAAAGGTGACACTTGGCAGTTTGAAGATGATGAGAGGGGAAATGATATGATACAAAAGGGGCCAAATAGGAAATATATTTGAAGTGGGGTTGAAAATGGTGGCATATTCCTCGATGCCATTGGGTGCATGTGGAAAGACAAACGTAAGCAGCGAGCAACTCACATCAGGGGATTTAGAACAAGAGAAATATTTGGCATGAGAGGGGCCATTTTTTATCAGGATGCAGGGAGGAGATTTTTTTTTTAAAAAAATATTCAACTTTTAAAGATTACAAAGAGAAAAAAGAAAAAAGAAAAAAGAGAAAAATAAGAAAAGACAGAAAAAATGCAAGCAATTAAAAAAAAAACCTCAGATCAAACCTTTACATAACTTTCTTTACTTTGCTTATTTCCTTGACCTCTTCACACCTCCCTTTTTTGTATTCTAGTTCAATTAGATATTTCAGCAAATCCTTTCCAGCTTTGTTTTTATCCTATTAATTTATCTTAATATACTGTAATTTTACATTCTCGTCTTTCACCAATTAACAAATCCATTTTTACCTAATCCTTTATATCATTTCTGCTAAAACCACATTACTTCATTCCAACATCCTTCTAACATTCCTTAATTTTGCAATGTTTCTGTAGATAAACTTTAATTTTTTTCCAATCTTCTTCCACCGACTCTTCACCTTGGTCTCGGATTCTGCCAGTCATTTCCGCCAGTTCCATATAGTCCATCAACTTCATCTGCCATTCTTCCCGGGTGGGTAAATCTTGTGTCTTCCAATACTTCGCGATGAGTATTCTTGCTGTTGTTGTTGCATACATAAGAAAGTTCTGTCCTTCTTTGGCACCAATTGGCCAACCATGCCCAGGAGAAAGGCCTCTGGTTTCTTCTGAAAGGTATATTTAAGTACCTTTTTCAGTTCATTATAGATCATCTCCCAGAAAGCCTTAATCCTTGGGCACGTCCACCAAAGGTGAAAGAATGTACCCTCAATCTCTTTACATTTCCAACATTTGTTATCGGGCAAATGATAAATTTTTGCAAGCTTGACTGGTGTCAAATGTATATCATTTTCAGTATATTCTCTCTTAAGGCATTACATGCCGTGAACTTGATACCTGTGGTCCATAACTGTTCCCAGTCAGCCATCATAATGTTATGTCCAACATCTTGTGCCCATTTTATCATAACAGATTTCACCATTTCATCCTGAGTTCCATTTCAACAGCAAGTTATACATTCTTGACAAGTTCTTAGTTTTAGGATCTAACAATTCTGTTTCCAATTTTGATTTCTCCACCTGAAAACCAATTTTCTTATCCAAATTAAAAGCCTCCATTATTTGATAATAATGAAGCCAATCCCGTACTTTGTTTTTTAGTTTTTCAAAACTCTGCAGCTTTAATCTGTCTCCTTCTTGTTCCAATATTTCCCAATATTTCGGCCAGTTGGCCTCCATATTGAGCTTTTTTTGAGCCTTTGCTTCCATTGGTGACAACCACCTTGGAGTTATATTTTCAAGCAAGTCCTTATATCTTATCCAGACATTAAACAATGCTTTCCTGACAATATGGTTTATAAACGCTTTATGTGCTTTGACCTTATCATACCACAAATATGCATGCCAACCATGCAGGGAGGAGATTTTAACCCTTCTCTTCCCAGACTCAGTCCCTGTGAAAATGCCCACCCACATGTAGCAATTAATCCTCGAAAGAATGCTCTCATTGGCACCAACAGGAGCTCCCCCTCCCCCAGATAGAAGGCTAATTGTTGCACAAGGAATTCTTTGTTAGGAGTTTGCCTGCCCTTGTACTCATGTCCTGATGAAAATGGGGGAGGGGGCTAGTATTAAAACAACAACAGCCAACAGCAGCAACAACAATAACAACACAGCATCTGATGCAGTTGCCAGCTCCACAATTAAAGTAACTTCTCCTTTGACCCTGAGGTCTAGAGGCTACAGAACCTGTCCCAGTGCCTATCAGTCCAGACCAAACACAGCTTAACCTTTTGCCATTTGCATTTGAGTATGGTAATGCCCCTGCCTGGAAAAAAAAAAACCCTTCCCTAACCCTGCATGAGGTGCCACATCTGTTGGAAATTAGTTTCCCTGGTCTGTGCTAAAGCACATTGTTTCCCCCTCCACTGAGTTGTGCAACTCACTTGTTTGTATTCATGCATTGATTTATAGAGAGATTTATGAGTCATCCTTGTACAATGTATTCAGTAAAATGTGAATAAAAAAACATTAAAATGGCACCCAACAGGCTTTAAAGGAGGCTAGCTCAGGTACAGCAACAACTCTTCTGCCAAACCCTTTGGGGGAATATCTAGCTGATACCGGCTTTCGATGGATTTGCTGCCGCTATTATCGTGCTACTGTGTATTATAGTATCTGTTTTTATTGCCGTGTTTTATTATTTTTATGGTTTCTATTTTGTATTTTTATTGTTCACTGCTTTGGGTATTCCTAAATAGAAAAGTGATTTATTAAACAAATAGTTAAGTAAATAAATAAATAGCTTGCTGCGGTGGTGTGGGAAGTACTATGAAAATGGCCTGCAATGCTGTTTTAGCGAGGAGATGCGTTCAAAGTTCATCCCTACAATGAACACACAAGCCGAACTCATGCAAGGTGTCACAAACAGCATTGCTTCCCTGCCACATCTCTGAAGAAACATGGCCAGAGTAAGGTTAAAGGGAGCTTTCTATTTTTTCTCCCTCATCCCTGGAAGAAGAGAAGAAGAGTAGAGTTTGGATTTGATATCCCGCTTTATCACTACCCAAAGGAGTATCAAAGCAGCTAACATTCTTCTTTCCCTTCGTCCCCCACAACAAACACTCTGTGAGGTGAGTGGGGCTGAGAGACTTCAGAGAAGTGTGACTAACCCAAGGTCACCCAGCAGCTGCATTTGGAGGAGTGGAGACTCGAACCCGGTTCACCAGATTACGAGGCTACCACTCTTAACCACTACACCACATTGTGGAACACAATATGGACCTTTGATCTGTTGAGTTAGATCAGTGTTTTCCAAACTTGGGATGCCAGGTGTTTTTGGACTACAAATCTTATCATCCCTAGCTAGGAGGACCAGTGGTCAGGGATGATGGGAATTGTAGTCCAAAAACAGCTGGCAACCTAAGTTTGGGAAACACTGGGTTAGAGCAAAGGTCCATCTAGTCTAGCCCTCACCCAGCCTCCCACAGTAGCCAACCAGTTGCCTCCAGGAAGTTTACAATCAGGGTGTGGAGGAAGTAGACTCCCCTACTACTACTGGCCTATGATAAATGGGATTCAGTAGCATGAAGATGGAGAGTCTATAGAGCGATATACTAACCCTTAGGAATGGAAGAGAAATTCACTTGCATCGCAATACCAAATTTTCACTTCTGCTTTCTCAAAGCTTTGTTTTCTTTTGTGTTCTGTTAGGGAGGAATTGCATGCAAAAATGCACATATTGGGGAAGAACGTTAGGAGAAATGCATGAGATGTGTATATATTTAATACAGACTTTTTAAAAACAACAGCACATATACACATTTATGCAGAAATGGGGCAAATGAAACATAAGATTGGAAAAAATGAGAAATGAGTGCTATCAGTGGTTATGAGTTTTACTCTGCCTCCACAACTGGAGACAGCAATGTTTCTGAATACCAGCTGGATGGAAAATAATAATAATAATAATAATAATAATAATAATAATAATAATAATTTATTTGTACCCTGCCCATCTGGCTAGGTTTCCCCAGTAACTCTGGGCCGCTTCGAACAAAGATTAAAAATACAAGTGTTCTTGTCTTCCAATTCTGCTCGCTGGTTTCCCATAGGCAACCGTTCAGCCACTGTGAGAACAGGACCCTGGACTAGAAGGGTCATTGGCCTAATGCAACAGATTCTTCTTATGAGAGAACACCTCTCTCTGTCTCTCCCTCCACCCATTGTCTTTGTGCAACTGATGGTAGTTACTGTGGCTTTTTTTTTTTAATGTGAGCCATCCACATAAGGAGAAGTGTCAGCCGACCCAAGGGAAAGCCAAGGTATTAGAATGCCTGCAAAGAAATCACAGAATCATCAAATTGTAGAGTTAAAAGGGACCCAGAAGATCATTCAGTCCAATCCCCTGCAGTGCAGGAATCTCAACTAGTAGTAGTAGTAATAATAATAATAATAATAATAATAATAATAATAATAATAATTTATTATTTATACCCCACCCATATGGCTGGGTTTCTCCAGCCACCCTGGGCGGCTAGATCATCCACCCAAACACAGTCAAATGGGGACTGAATGTGCTCAGTGGTTATGGAGTGTTGAGTGTGTGTTTAGGGCAGGAAGTAGAAAACCAGAGAAGGGAAATGGAATGGAGTGTCCTGGAAGAGGTCCAGTGTCTGGCTAGATCCTGAACTGGAGCACTCCGTTCTTCACCCACTTGTTATGACTAATAGCCATTAATACAATGAATGTGAAGAATTCCCCGCTCACCCACATTAGAAGAACAATTAGCAGCTACTTTGGACCATTGCTGAGCATTCAGGAGGGATCCTGTCACTTATCCAGGCACAGCAGATGACAATGAGTCATAGCATAGAACCCCTAGTTGGCATGACCCAGAGCTTCTTGCCTCTGCCGTCTGTTAGAGGACCACAATTAGGACACTGGGGATAGAGAGAATGCGAAGAGATACAACAAATTCATGCCAGGCAGCATTTAGACATGAACAACAGGGGAGAAGAAGACAGCAGGCTCTTCATTGTGCACAGGAAGGGAAAGATGAAGCAGGAGTGCATTTTCTTTTCCTTTAAAGCTACAGAACCAAACCACACCCCTTAATAAACAACAGGAACATGCATATGTAATAATAACAAAACAAATCAGACAAAACAAATCAGGAAATTGGGGAGGTTGGATGATAAAATGCACAACACATATCAAAGGAAGCAATATTTTAAAATGTGCTTTTTTATTATATCAAGGGGTGGGTGTTGCTTTTAGCTGCTTAGTTGCGAGTTGAGGTCCCCAAGACACCCCCCCCCCCAAAGAAAAACACAATTGACACTTAATTTTTGTTTAAGGTTTTTTGGCATAATTTTGGCCACAATTTTATTCAAATTACAGCAATGTGAGTGGTTGCTTAGACATTGGTAGCACTAACTAACCCTGCACGGGGACAGCTCTGACATTCGCACCCCCCCCCCCCGTGAAGTCAGCAAGGGTAAGTCACCTGGGGAGAGAGACGGGACTGGGAACCATGCCTCACCTCTCCCCAGAATGCTCCCAGGGGCTTGCGTGGCCCTAGCCCCTTGCCAGGGGGTTTCGGACAAAAGCATGGGGAGCCCCTGGGTTCCTTTAACGGAAAACCCTTGAAGCAGCAGCTGCAGCAGCATTTTGGAGGGGCAGGCACAGCCGAATCCATACCCCTCCACCAACCAATTCCAAGACCAATGCCTAACCGCAAACCTTACAAGTTGTGACGATTTGCTACGCAGTAGGCAAAAACCAAGTGGCACACACGAATCAGCCAAATGGACAAAATTCCTACCAGGCCCCTGCCCCAAAGCAGACGACCCCATGAAAGGCATAGCAAGGTCAAGCAAACAGCCAAAAATTAGGGAAGGGAGGGCGGGTGATCCGAAGTAAGCAGCGAAAAGAGGAAGTTCCTCACTGCGAGCATTGTATTTAACAAATAGGGCTGTCAATCAACAAATGGCAACATCTAGATTTCCCCAGTAACAGCCTGCCCCTGCTTAAAGGATGGCCAAACCATTTGCCTAGTAACAGTGAGGTGTCTTGTCAGCCCCGCCCGCAACCTGTGCTCTCCATGAGGGAGAACACAATTTATCATCTTGTCCCTGGGAAGTGCTTCACATATGCTGCAGCCTGAAATGAAGAGTGAATTCTTGCTTTTCCATTTAAGTGCTATCTGAGTTGTGGGTGCTATTATTTGTGGGTGCAAGTAATAAGCACCATGAACTGGGCTCAGGGGCTGGGAGGCTGCTTGTCAGTCTAGAGACTTAGGAGCATGCCATGCACAGGCTCGATCCTCTTTGTAAGCATAACAAGCTCAGGTTGCTCTTTATAATACATTTCCATGCCATAAAGAACTCAGTTTCAAATTTCACACCAGGGACATTCTGGTTACTTGGGTAAACTCTTTCTTCCACACTGATAATAAAGAAGGGAGTGTGGAGATCATAGGCATTTGTCACAATGAGGAGACATATGTGTATATTCATACACATATATTCATACACATATGCAAGAGCCTTTCTGGATCAAGCCAAAGGCCCATCTTGTCCACCATATTGTTCTCACAGTGGCCATCCAGATGCCTATGGGAAGCTTGTGAGTGGGACCTGAACACAACAGCACAGCCCTACACTTGTGACTTCCTGCAACTGGTATTCAGAGGCATACTGCCTCTGAAAGTGTGGTGCAATACCGTCATCACGGAGAACATCCACCGATGAGTTTGTCAAAACCACTTTTAAAAGCATCTAGCTAGTGGCCATCGCTATGTACATTCAGAGCCTGTATAGTCCATAAAGTAAAATGCAATTGTGTGTACCCATGGTTACCCACACACAATAATACAAAGTTTGATGCAATTCTACTAACACTGAAATATGTTTTACAATTAGTTTTAACAGGAGTAATATTGTACCCGTGAAGTATTTGACACTTGGTGTACTAGTGAATGTTTTCCCAGGAGCCTTAGTGCAATGATCCAATATTATTATATCGCTATCTCTGTGCTCTCTAGAATATGGGCAGTTCATTTCTTAATGTCTGCAGCCTGTACTTTTGCAACAAAGGTAGACATCATTGTACATGCCTGGCAGTTCTTAACAAGAGATGAAATCACAAACACAGCAGACTATCATCTATTGCAAAACCTATTTCGAGCCATTTGATTGCACTGGAACACAATCTTCCAAAGATCTGCCAGAGCAATGATCTTATATGTATGGCAATATTAAACGCACATACGCATGCAGAGGCAACAATGTCTGCTCAGAGTTTAATATCCAGAATGCATTGCTGGCTTGAGATATAACTTAACCTTGCATTATGAAGTCCTGCTTTCCCTTTACTCCCCTAATGCCACTCTTTCTGGTGTAAATAAATTGAGATGTCCCCATGGAACAGGAGTCAAATATTTTAGAAAAGCTCTTTGGATGCCAATGGCATTTTGATTGTTTGGAATTTGTATTGATTTTTGTGACTAAAGGAGGAGAGAGAATGTGAGAGCTGCACAGCAAGTAGATACCTGGTTTTGGGTGCTTTATTTCAAAGGCTAATGGAAATATTGCTGCATTGGGGTTTCTTGTTGCTCATTCTGCAGGCAGGGATTTAGTTATTGGTTTTGTATTTCTATGCAAGACAGGAAACAACATGTTCTACTGCAATCAATGGATCAGGGAGGTCACTTGCCCCTGGCTTCTACATTCCAATTCTGGGGAGAGAAAAACCCAGTGGCCTCTAAATAAAAACAGGAAAGTACTCAATTTCTGACCTTGCTGATAGCCATTGCTACATAAAAGAAGGAGCTGGAGGCTTCCATCAAAGGTCAGAAACAGAATGTGTATATTTAATGGAGCCATTATCCGCAGTGTAACCAAACAGATCCTAAGTTTAGCCACTACAGCAAAATCATGAAGTTTATTTTCCCATTTGCTGAAAAATGGTGCTTTTGACATTTTCCAATACATTGTCCAACAAAGATGAGCAGCTGTTGAGGATGAAATTAATTCCAGTTTCTGTGAAAAGGCTGCTATGAGTTTGTGGGGTGTCGTTCCTGGGTCTAATAAAAGAAGAGTTAGAATTAATCAATGTTTGGAGGGTTAAACGGAAAGCTTTCAGTGTCCAGGAAACTGCCTGGCAGTGGATCCATCAAGGGGAACCACCAAGAGGTAATAACTGGAATGGCTGAATCATTGACCTAACAAAAGACAGGGGAAGAAGTCTCCAGTAAGACTAAGACTGTGTGCCCCGCCATGTGCTCTGGGTTGTTAGCAAAAGACAATGCCAGCAAGTGGTTTGGCAAGCTGGAAGAAACTGGGTCAAAGCACCATGTGGGTTGACTGTGATTGGTTGGAACAAAGAGACAGAGAGCATGGCTGATTTCTCTGCTTCTGAGACCCAAGACTGCTGCACCTATGAGAGAAGCAAGAGACCCTCTTGGAATGTGAACGGAACTCTTTCCATCTAGACCTAGGTCATGTATATATTGTATATATGTACACTTAAACCAGATATCATAGAGACACCACAGACTCCACTGTGCCTCATCGTCCAAAGGGAAACACAGACTATGGATAAAATGTGCCTGGAATCTCACACCACTCCTGGAGTGGTGTGAAACAATACCTTTCATGGATTGGTATCAAAATATCCTCTCAGAGATGTCCTCATGTAGTCAAATCTGACTGAGTA
This sequence comes from Podarcis cretensis, assembly GCF_951804945.1. Classification (NCBI taxonomy): domain Eukaryota; kingdom Metazoa; phylum Chordata; class Lepidosauria; order Squamata; family Lacertidae; genus Podarcis; species Podarcis cretensis. The sequence continues at coordinate 21,654,626 of NC_137175.1, forward strand.
TATTTCTGGGATGTTATCCACTGGATTCCTTCGTTAGGGTCAACCATGTGACTAAGCCATCAGCAGCAGGGTGGGGGGCAGGGGGAGGAATTGATGGCAAAGTAATAGCAGTCAGGAGTAGCAACTAGGATAAAAAGTTGAACATCCACTTGGGGGCAGAATTCCAATCACACCAAAATTACCAGATTCTAGCTGGGAATCAAAACAGGAGAGTATTCACTGCAGCTCTTAATTTTCACAATCTTATTCAGATGTGCTCTCTGTCCCACCCCACTGTTTGCTCTGGAATTCCAGAGAAGCCACCAAATTTGGAGCTGAGTCATATGATCAGCTGGAGAAGTGCTGGCAGCTTGAAAATTTCGTTGCGTTGGATTAGGCAGCGCCAGAGCTGACCTGTAGCTTGTAGACAGGTCTCCACATTTCCACATCAGTCTGTGCTTCCTTTTTTTAAGTCTGCATGAACATTCACAAGCATTTTAGTGCAAATTTCTTCTAATATGTGCAAGTTTGTATGCAACTTTTCCAGATTTACACCCTTTTGCAAAGCAATTTCTCGTAACATGATGAATTTTTTTGTATGCTACCTTTACTAATGTATGCATTCCAGTGGCCATATGGATGTATGCATTCATATGGATTTTTGTACACATTACTCAACTGGAGAACTGTGTTGCAAAATCTGGAGGAGTGTGAATTTTGAAGGTTGCCTGTATTTCAGTTTGTGTATCATTTCAGAAAGTGAAAATTAGGTAGGTGCACTTCTAAACGCGAACTGAATTGGATTTATTCTTCATCCCTATCACCACAGGTGGCAATGGAGGGGGGCACCTGTTTCCCTGCAGTTTTGGTGCCAGCAATTTGAGCCATAAAGTGATTTGGGGAAAGGGAGTGGCCTTAAAATTGTGTCTGGGGGCTTCTTAACCCTTCTCTCTCTTTTTCTGATTTTTCAAAAAATAAATAAAAATTAAACTGCTAGTGGCAGAGCAGCAATGATGGAGCTCTGCTGCTACCACAACCATTCTCCATCCCCCTAAACTCCTCTGGGAAGAGTGCTCAGAAAAGGAACAATGCTAGTGGTGGCAGAAATCAAAAGAGCTTTAAAAAGTGTTATAAAGAGAAAAATAAAACAATAAAGGAAAGGTAGGAAGCCTTTCTGCAATAAGTAATTCCTTTTGCACTGCCACCAGTTCTCTCCTTTTGTTTTGAGAGTTTGTCCTCAAATGCCCCACAAATTGGGCAACAGCCCCCCCCCTGCCCCAGCCAAGGAACACCTTGTTGCCTTGACAAAACCCCAGCCCAAAGACAGTGGCGTAGCGTGGGGGGTGCAGGGGGGCCGGCCGCACCGGGCGCAACATCTGGGGGTTAGGGGTAGGGTTAGGGGGCGCAAATCCAGGGTTAGGGGGCACAAATTACTTGCCTTGCCCCGGGTGCTGACAACCCACGCTACGCCACTGCCCAAAGAGGAAGCCTTTTAGTAAGCATCTCAGTCTGAATGGGCGGAGCCAGACCAGAGACTACTGTGTCACTGCCTGGGAAATGTCTCACATTAATATTGATTGTCACCATGCAGGGCAGCTGCCTAGAGAGCCAGAGACTCTTGCTCCTAGTCAACAGCATCTGACGGGCCAAATCCCTGCATTAGTACAACACTGCTGGTTCATATTTCAGGTGGCGCTGTTTCATAAGTGCCAGTTCACTTGCCTCTAGCCAGCTCACAACAGAAAGGGGACTAATACATGCAGGAACTTCAGGTAGATTCTAAGAGCTGTCATGTGTCAACCTTAGTGATTTCTCCGTGAAGGTTTCTGTAGGCCATTACCAGATTGCTTTAAATATCTAAGTCCATCCACCATCTAACACCGCAAACAATACAGAGAGCTCACACCTTGCAACCGCTCATCGTGGCTGTATTGTGTCATACACAAAGCCAGATAATACCCCATGTTTCCAAGATCATATTGATCTGGAGTGCAAAGCTGAAGCAAATTCTTTTCATTCCCCGCCCCCCTCTTCAAAAATAGACTGTGCAAGTTTGCAGGGGAAGCTGTAGGAAATAAAATCACACACCAACCCCCTTTTGTGCAACCATTTGAAACTTGTATGAAGAAACAGTGGGAGACCTATTGAAAACCTGATGGGAAATAACTGTGAGATGATAGAAAGGCTTTCCAAATCACATCCTTTCCTTTTGTAAGGGCCCTTCGTTTCCACTCTGATTAGGGATTGCACCAGAACAGAGAAGATAACTTCAAGCTAAACTCTCCCTCTCTTTCTTCTTGGAGTGAGTACGAAGCACAGAAAGTCAATCTATTATATAAGGGAAACTTGCCAAGCATGTGATTTATTCTTGCCATAGTCCCTAATTTCCAAAGGGAAAAAAAGGAGAGACAAATAAAGTGGAGATAATATTCCAGCCAATGGCCTGAACAGGAATGCGAAAACATAGACATGGCGATGCTAGGAGATGGCAGAAGAATTACAATCAGCATAACTGTGAAGAAGGTGAACTGCAGACTGAATACACACATACGGCCATTTCACACATTCTGCAGTGACACACTTGGGATTTACATCCCAGTATATGTTTCATAGGAAACCACAGCCAAGCTTAGCTCTGTGAAAAGCCTGGTGCACTTGCACTCAAAGTATGCCCAATTCTCATGCTCACACTTTGCGCTTAAAGAAATACAATTTTAAAAGCATGGTTTGTGTCCAATGTTGCCCATAGTCAGAGAAGACCTACTGAAATTAATTGGCACATCTAACTTAGTTCCATTAATTTCAGTGCATCAACTCTGGGTGGAAGTTTGCTGGACAAAATCCCCATAATTGCATGCCTAGTAAAAATGCAGTTAGTTGTACCCAATGAGTTGCACTTGCACAAGTGCACTTGAAATCCCCCACCCACTCTGCCTGACTGCAGCCCACTGTGCTGCCCCCACCCCATGCAATCTTTCTCTGACTAGTTTTCAGCAATTTCCCCCTCCTGCTGTAGCCTACATCCTAGGGTTTTCTTGGAGGCCACTCAATCTTCATGAGATGCTTTGGAGAAGGGATGAGCATGCAAGGGACTGCAGTGAGGAGGAATTCCTCTTGCACTAGCACAACGTGAGATGCAACCAAAAGCATGAAGAAACCTTTGGAGCACAAGCAAACCTAGCCTGCTTTTTGCTATTACATTTGTTTCATGTAACAGTAAAATCACCCTGTCATGCTCTAGTAACATTACCCATTTAGAATTCATCCATATGTTACATACAGGATGGGGGAAAGAAACTGTAAGTGTCTCTCATTTTGTCTGAAGTCTAAAGATTCACAGATGCAATCCATAGTAGTATTACTGACCGAACACCTCCCTCCCAAAGGCCTGGGACTTGGAATTGTCATTGTCAGTGAGATAATGGGCAAGAATGGTCATCATATGTTCCTCTCAACAGTAGCGGAGCTTCATGCTCTGACACCAGGGGGGGCAGAGAGCAAGTGGGGGCATGGCTGGCATGTGTCCTGGGGTGTAGCATGCACCCCGGGGGCGTGGCATGCCGCCCGCAGGGGCATGGCGTGCGTCCTGGGGGTGTGGCGCCCCCGTGGGCGGGGAAAAGCCACAATGGTACCCCACCGGGATCGCATTGCCCTCCCCGCCCCCCTCTTCCTCTGCCAGTGCCTCCCAACATGGTGGGGACAGAGACTGCTCCAACCCTGGTGTCAGCACACACTCTGAATTTTGTAATGTGTATAAAAATGAATATACTAGAGTCCAGTGTACGTATAGGTGCATGTATTAGTGAAAATAGCATATAAAAGTACGCTGTGTTATTGGAAACTGCTTTACAACAACAACAACAACAACAACAACAACAACAATTCATTATTTGTACCCCATCCATCCAGCTGGGCTTCCCCAGCCACTCTGGGAGGTTCCCAACAAAGATTAAAAATACATTAAAATGTCACACATTAAAAACTTCCCTAAACAAGGCTACCTTGAGATGTTTTCTAAATGTCAGATAGTTGTTTATCTCTTTGACATCTGATGGGAGGGCGTTCCACAGGGCGGGCGCCACTACCGAGAAGGCCCTCTGCCTGGTTCCCTGTATCTTTGCTTCTCGCAGTAAGGGAACTGCCAGAAGGCCCTCGGCGCTGGACCTCAGTGTCTGGGCAGAACGATGGGGGTGGAGACGCTCCTTCAAGTATAAGCATGGGGGAGAGGATGGAACCCTGAGGCACCCCACAAGTCAGGGCCCAAGTGTGTATTAGGATAAATTCACACTAGGTTTTGTTTTAAATTTTCACAAGGACTTAAAAAATATAGATATTCTCCAAGCAGGGTAGACAGTTGAAGTTAAGATTAGAAAAATGACAAACCAAGAGCAACGGAAATTGACAGATTTGCCCATCTCTAGAGGGAGGTAATAAAAAGGCTAGCGTAACTGGCGCATATGTTTTCTGAGGATAGCTGGAAGACAGTTTTCAGGCAGAGACTGCATCAAGGGGATTGTTCCACACTTGATGACGGATGTAAGCTGTTTGAGAATCTCTTTTGAGATAAAAATTGCAGGATATTTTTTCCCTCCTAAAAAAACAAAGAACATTCTTCAGATTAAAAAAGGTTATCTTAACAATGGATGTGATCATGCATGTTTGCAAAAACACAGGTATATCATGTAAATTCAGTGGATCAGAACCGGCTGCTCCTTCCTACTAAGCAGTGAGCATACACTAAATGCAATAAGTCGTGGAATTCTCACAGAGGTGTCCCTGGCTTCTTCACTATATACTGGTAAGGGAGAGGCCATTGCATTGCAAATAAATAATAATAATAATAATAATAATAATAATAATAATAATTTAACTTGCATATATGATGATGGTAGTAGTATGAACATTTGCATGAACTGGCCTGTAAGCTTGAGAACTTAAAAAGCCCTCAAGAGCTTTGATAATGAATTGGTAAGCACAACTATCAGACATCTACACCTAAGTTCTTCACAAAGTATCCCCTCAGTGAAAAGAAAATGAGGATGGCAAATCTCTGAAGAATGCTGCCTAGTTTCTTTTCAACATTCTTTCTCCTATCATCTCTCCTCCCCCCCCCCCACTTTGGAAGAGAGGGGGATCTTAGTGTGAAATACACTCTTTGCTTTGTGTCTCCATGGAGACAGTATAAACACATCTGCTTTCTCTTGGCTGTGATGAAAGCACCCTGCGCAGAATTTATAATCGAAGGGAATGAAAAACATTATTTCATGCTAGAACATTTTGGTGACAGAAGTCAGACATGGAGAGAATTCAGCTGTGCACTGAATGGGCCGGTTGCAATACATCTCCTTTCAGCCATCTTTTTTTTTATCAGAGAGTGAGGAAGGGACTCAAATACCCAAGCTGCAATTTCCAAATATTGTTACTTCAAGAGAGGCTACACAGAATGTACACAGTACAGTGGTACCTCGGGTTACAGATGCTTCAGGTTACAGACGCTTCAGGTTACAGACTCCGCTAACCCAGTTCTTACCTTGGGTTAAGAACTTTACCTCAGGATGAGAACAGAAATCGTGCGGCAGCGGCAGCGGGAGGCCCCATTAGCTAAAGTGGTACTTCAGGTTAAGAACAGTTTTAGGTTAAGAACAGACATCCAGAACAAATTAAGTTCTTAACCCGAGGTACCACTGTATTAAGGAGAAAACAGGGTCCAAGACTCATTACTTTTCACCCTTTGTTGACCCACCTTTAGTTTCCAATGTTTCAATGATCTCCTTTTTCTTCCTCTGAGGATAAATGATCATAATTATATTCATATCAGTGTCTAAATAACCCTTTAAAAATGTACATCTCCATGTTGCCATTGAAAATGTGCTCTCTCTCTCTCTCTCTCTCTCTCTCTCTCACACACACACACACACACACACACACACATTTTTCAGGACTATACTGAGTGCTTGGATTCTTTCTGAATCCAGAGTCTGTGAAGTTACAGCATGAGCCTACTCTCAAAATAAATATATATGCTGTAGGCATATATATAAGTATTGGATCCAAAAGTAAAACATCATTCATTTCTCTGTGTGTGGGTATTAATCAGTGCCTAGCTTCATCCAGAGAACTGGGGGAAGATGGTGCAGGGAGCTCCTTAGGTCAAAGTGGAGCAGGTTAAATTCCTGACATCTCCAGTTGGAGCATAGAGGTAGCAGATGATGGGAAAGCCCAAGACAGTGGGGAACTGTATGTCAACCAAAATAGGCAATAGGATGCTAGATGGACAATTAGTCATATAGGGTATAAGGCAGCTTCCTGTGTGCATCAGATCCACACTTTCCTAATCTCTTCTCATGCTGAAATGAACCATGTTTCCATCTGTAAAGATTACCTATTCATACTGTCACAGAACTGTAGAGTTGGAAGGGACCCCAAGGCACACCCCTGCCATTTTTGTGTGATGTATTTCTTCCTATATTTCAGGCTATACAAGCCCTTCATGTCATCATGCAGGCACATTTTACCAAAAAGTAGGTGGCAATATGTACAGTAGATCAGAAAGTCCATTTTCCAATGCTGCTGTGAGTGAAGTGGGCAGGTGTGATAACGCCTGCGTCTTCTGTAGGAATTGAGGAGAATTCACCCCTCCCATATCCAAGAATCTCCTGACGAGTCTGCTGATTCTCCAGAGAGGAGGAGCAGTGTGCTGCTTTCTACTTATTCAGCTCCAGCAGCAAGTCAGTCAGTCAGTAAGTCAGTCAGTCAGTCAGTCAGTCAGTCAGTGTGTCGGAGAGAGAGAGAGACTGAGTGTTAGAGATCGTGTGTAGAGATAAGGTTGCTGCTAAGAGCAGCTGCAGACACTCAGTGCAGCATTCATTTATGCTTAGACCTATTTAGCTCTGTATATAGTTTTGTATTATAGTTATAGTTATAGAATAAAAGAAGATATTCTACAGAGCTGCTCTCCGAGTGGTTTATACACTGCTAGACTCTGCTATACTCTGCTGTGCGATGACTGTATTGTGGAAGTGAATCCGGTGCTCACGGCTCTAAGCTGTGAGTCCACAGCACTTTGACCTGTTCCAGTTGAAGAAGGTGGTCTCTGGAAGTGCTACCCAGCTCGCCTAGCCCAGTCAGGGTTGAAGTGCATAGTCCAGTTGGTGACACTGGCTCAAGGGCGATGCTGACAGGAATAACATTAGGAAGGGGTGGCAGCAAACATGGGAATAGACAGGATCTGCAAGAGGAATGCAGATGTGTAGGTCCTCTATTCTGGCATACAGTTTAGCTCAATTCCATTTGGGTGGAATTCAGTGGCAATTCAGCTGATACAAGCAAACATGCTTTCCAGCATGTAAATTATCCTATCACCAGCTTCGAATAGGCATCAGGTAGCTTCAGCCAGCAGCAGACATCAATTCACCTTTATAAATAAATAAAATACATAAATAAAACACTTGAACTTTCCTCCACACAGAGCTTTGAGCCACAAGATCAGAGACCTGCTGGACTCATGTGAAAAGAACATGCAAAGATATAATCCACATTTTTGTTTCTTTTAGTCTGAATGAGAGGAGGAAGAATCAGCACGCTCTCTACTCCTAGAGTTGGGCTTACCATTTGCAAAAACAACCCATGTATTAAGAAATCTCCCCAGCTCTTTCAAAAAAAACAGGGCATAAATCTTATTTTTAAAAATCAATTAATGAAGCTATACAATAAAAAATAAAAAAAACAGAATTTTTTAAAAACAAAATGTTCAGGTGTATCTTTATATCCAGAATTGCAAAAATCATTCATTTTTAGATCTCTGCCACAAGAACATGAGAGGAGCTCTTCTGGGTCCTTTTAAAGGCCCATCTAGTCCTTAGTCTGTTTTCACTGTGGCCAACCAGAAGCCCGCAAGCAGAATCTGAGCACAACAGCATTCTGCCTGCTTGTGATTCCCAGCAAATGATATTCAAAGGAGAGGCAGCCATTGTAGTTAGTAGTAGCCATTGATAGCGACAAGTGTGTATATTTCCTCATCCACATGCAGACTTCCTAAGAACAATTTTGACTTAGTTGCTTGTAAAGTTCCGTTCAGGGCATTGCACAATTATATTTACAGAACTCTTGGCTTCTCTGGTAAGAATGAAATGCTGGAAAGTCAGGCAGGCTAAGGAACATAATATATCACTCCAATGTGAAGCACACTTCCTTCTTCACTGGAAGCTGCTTTCTAGGCTGTGTCATATAATTAAGATAATAAAACTTGTCGTCCAACATAGCTGAGAAAGTGATAAACAATATTGAAGCCGTGACTCTGGACAGCAATAATAGACAGCAAGGGTTGATAGTAATAAACTGTTTCTGTAGATAACTTCAAGCATGAAAAGCAAGGCAAGTGTGGGAATCGCTTGCATGCCCTGAGCTGGATTTCCATATATTTTGAGTGATGGCCTCTCACTCCATACCCATCAGGGAAGATAAGATTATATTGAGTGGTAAAATAACATATTTGAATACCAAAGGGATGAGAAACTCGTGTCATCTGAAATCAGGGCTGGATTGGAGACAAAAAGAGAAGCTTGTGTTGGGTTTTGTGAGATGTCTCTGCTGCACCTGAGCACAAGCTGGGGCCAGTAAAGATCTTTTAATATCAGTGAGATCTAGTACACTTGATTAGTCCAAATATGTAAACCATCTCGATGCCCTACTCTAAATTACTTGGAGTTTCAAAATAATATTCAAAGGCAGTCCCCCATACAACACATTGCAGTTATCCAGCCTGGCTGTTACCAAAGTCTGCTAGCGGGGATAGCCACCTCTTGTAAAACTCCTTTTGCTGAAATTTAAGTAACCAATTTTATAACCACTGCTTTGCTTCTGGAACACAGGGAGCCTGCTTATCCAAATTTCTGCTTCTCCCGCCACTTTCCCCCAGGAAAACCCACGGTTTACCACTGAATTAGAACAACTGATTTTTCTGCAGATTGATGTTTGTTCCGATTCAGTGGTAAATGGCAGCTTTTCCTAGGGAAAGCAGCAGGACAAATGAAAAACCACTTTCATTTGGCACTGGACAAACAAAAGTGTAGATATGCCCTAAAAACCACTAAGTCCTTCCAAGGTAATTGTCAGCAGTCCAGGTTCCCAGCTCAATAACACTGTAAGCGTAGGTAATTAAAAAGGAAGGTTTATTGCAAAAACAAACAATAGTTCTGGACAGCTCTAACACAGCCACCATCATTATCACTCAAGATGACCCTTCTGAAAAGTCCTTCTGGCGCCTCCAGCAGATATTGAATTTACGACCATTACTTCTCTTGTTCTGCTTCCTATCTAAAAGCCCTCCCCTTTTCTGACTCCTCGGACATTGGATCAGTTCCAACCTCTTCCAGGTCTGAGAGGGGTTTCTTCGCACCTGATTGTGTTTCCGGTGAGCTATGGCTGTGTTCCAGCCTGCTCCCAGCTACTGTCTCATCATCCTGCTTGTCAAGGTCAGGAAGAGGCTGCAGCTGCTGCTGGCTCTGCCCTGTCTCACTCACATCAAAGCCTCCCTGTTCCTGGCTGCTTTCTGCGATTGGCTGCAAACCTTCACTTGGAGCTGGCTCATTCCTGACAGTAATGGAACTTTCCAAGGTTTGGATCAGGCTTAATCAAAGACACTTGCATACAAAAGTAAAATTGCTGAATAGACTTATTACAGTTACTGTGCTTTAATGTTCATCTTGCTAAAATGATTATTAATACTGTAGAAGTTAGCATCAAAACTGTGGGAATGTTGTGGATAGTTGTGGATATATTGATATTATCCTTCCTCGCTCATGCTAGTCAGATCAGGGACTCCCTAAAGTTCCAAGTTGCTCTTTGTGTACTTTGGGGCCAGAACTTGCACTGCATTTCACCATTAAAATAAAGCAAGTGCTGCATTTAAAAAAGAAAGAAAGAGGAAAATCCAGCTGACTAGGAAAATGCCTTCAGTTTGAGTGAAGAGGAGGTGGAGAGGATTTTTCGTTTTGACCTGCAGGTCTGGGCTTTAATCACATGGAATTATTTCCCCAGGGCACTTCAATCACAGTGATTTAGGGGACGGATGTTTGCAAACTTTTAGGAAAGCTCAGTGGGGTCATTCCATTTTCCCTCTCCCTCAGTTCAATTGTTGTATGGCTTTTCGGGTGATTTATTTGTTCCTTTTTATTCTAACCCCTTCCTGTTTTCCAACAAGCAAGACTAATTTAATTATTTGTCTTTCGTTCTCGTAGTTTTCTCTTATTTTTCCTTAGATTTGTGCAAACTTCTCTTAGAGTTCTCCACCATGTTTCTGTGTGTGGATTGTTGCTCTTTTATTGATTTCCAATTGTTTCCCCTCCAATTTTAGTTTGCTGGGTCAAAGTTTTGTCCCTCAACTCCATGAAGTCTGCTTGTTCTTTAAGCAAGTTCCCAGTTGTGCTGCTCTGTTGCCTGCCTGTTATTATCCACAAACACAGGGGCACCTCCCTCATGTCATCAGTATTCAGACTGTCCACGAAACCTGAGGGGTGGCTAAGTGGTTTCTATTACCTACCTCAAATTGGTGAAGTTTGCCCTTGTGGGGAAACCGCTGCACCTGGTCTCCTGAAAATTGGCAAGCTTCATCGTCTCAGAAGAGGCAAGCATGCCTACAAATTGCATTTGAATCTAGCCAAAAATAAAGACATTAGAGATTTGTGTTTCTTCAAAAAGGAAATGTTGAAAGTTCCCCACATGAAAATGCCTGGCTGGATCTGTCTGCAATTTAGCAGAACTTTGGACAGATGTTCAGATTTTGCAGATCCCACATAACAGTCAAATATGAAAGACACAGCATGGCTCTAAAACGGATTGAATTGCTTTCCAAAGCTACAGATATAAGGTGAATATTCTGGGTTGTGAATGTAGCCTCTGATCTTACTTTGTTCTCTACTAATTTCTCTGTTTAACAAGATGCACATTTAGTTTTCCCCAAACAAGCTGGTAATTACTACTGCCACATCATGTTGAGAAATTAAAATATATTTAAATATCTTCCAGGTAAAAAGGGGAAATAATTTCTGGTAAGGAAAATTCATCCCACATTTTGCTTTTTGGATGGGATTCAACATAGCAGTAAGTGGGCAATGTGTCTGAGGAATGAGGTCCAGTTGCCCAACAGGACTCCCCTACCCAACCCCAAATCCTCCAGAATAGATTTTTTGGGAGTAGAGAGATGTGGGTGGAGGAAATCCCAATGCACAATCCAATCTTGTTCTGTGCTCTCAACAACTTAGTTGAATCCCACCTGTTATTTTTAAGTGCCTGGAAACTTAGGGCATAATCCATTTCTGATACCTACATGTGCACAGATGCACATGTGAGAATCAAGAGAAAGACCCCCCTGCCGTTGTCCCTAGCAGTGCGCACAGAATGCGATTCCTATGTCCTTATCCAGTCATCTGTGTCCCCTGCAAGGCCCAAGCTGCAAGTTACCAATGCTTAGAGCATGGATATATTTCTTATTGTGGCTCTGAGAAGGCCATATGTGCCTAGTTAAGCATATGGGACACACAGCCTCCTGCTGCATTTTGGATATTGTAGGAACATAGGAATTGGGGGGTGGGGCAAGGAAGAAGGCTAGTCCTTCTTGCACACTATTTGGTGACCATGAGAAAAATCAGTCTGTGGTTGATGCGGCAATAGATTTGGGCCATTTAAGGCATTTGGGTAAGACAGAGAAGACGCAGTGCAAGTAATGGCGTGAAGTAGCTGGCTGAGCTTTGAAGTCCTTACATTCATCTCTAGCTCTGTCAGTGGTATTTTGGCCACAAATATTTGATGATCCACATTTTTTCTTTCCTGCTGCCTTGCACAAGCCTTCCAAAGTCTGGATCTGATGACACACCCTGAAATATTTCACTGCCCTCATTGCACCCTTGAAAGCTGCTTTGTTAATGGATTGTTGTTTATTTCTTATTCCAAGCTGATCAGGACATTTTCCTCTGCCATACACTGAATTTGACTGCTACCATTACAGTAGCCCCTCGGCTTATATAACTCTCGGGTTACGCAAACTTCATGTTACAAAAGCGGCAAACCCGGAAGTATCAGATTGGATTTCACCACGCAGAACAGTGATCCTCAGGTTGTGGAAACCTCAGGATCCAGCCAGACCTCCGGAATGGATCCTGTTCGCAACCGGAGGTACCACTGTACTTGCAATGTCACACTTTCATCGTTTTACTGTTTAAAGACTTCTACTGCTTATTTCCAGCCTAAGCTGGTATCTCCTTCAGATATTGTTGGTTTCAACATGAGAAAGGAAACCTGTGCTTTTCTAGATTTATTTGGACTATGATTCCCATCATCTCTGAACCTTGGTCATGCTGGTTGGGCTGATAAGAGCTGGAATTCAATCACAGCTACACTTGTCATGACTTCAAATCACCACACAGAGCCAACCCCCCAGGCTTTGGCTAAACCATTTATCAGCTAATGGCTATTGGAGCCAAAGTCTTATGAATCAGGTACACAAGAGAGTTCACTGCATGCCCGATGCCTGCAGAAAGCAGACTTCTCTTCTACTACCCATCACTTTAGTGTTTCCCTCTAAGGGAGGACAAGAATATCACAGGTTTAGTCACTGGCATCTATCATTAAAAGGATGAGGAAGCAGGTAATAGGGGACATCTCTACTGCATAGCTACTACTAGTTACAGCAGAGAAAATTAAGGTAGATGAGTGAATAGTCTCACCTGGTATATGGTTGCGTCCTATGTTTCTAAGTAGACTGAAATGTGACGGCAATGTGCTGAAATGCTTGTGTGTATGTTGAAGTTGAAAAGCACCCATTCATTCAAATGGAACCAATTCTTGACTTGCATGAAACTGATGCAATGAACAGCAGCTATGTATGAATTCAACCTCAACTGAAGGTTTAAACTACAATCCCATTGCACGAATAATCCATTGAAGACATTTTCACATTTATGCACACATGGGAACCATTTCAGAATCCATTATGTAGTTGCAAAATGTTATATTACAACTGGTCCAGGTAATTCAGAAATACATTAGGCTTTTTTTTCTTTTGCCTTTTTTGCTTGCTCTGCCTCTGATGTTTCATTTGAGCTTTTGCTAATGTCTAATGAAAGTGGGGGCAAGGGGTGAGACTGCTAGCCCTCCATTTTTATTTTCATATCTTTTAAAGCCGTGGGTCTAGAGCAAAGATAATGAGACACCTCAGTATATCTTGTACATCTTGAGACAGGCAGACAATGAGATGTCCAGGCTCAGGCAGGCAGCAAGTCAAGAAAAATGTACAAGAAGAAAACTAATGAGGAGAACTTCGGTAAAGATAAGAAAGGTATCAAATTTGCTATTTACCTTTTTGCAGTTACTCAGTTCTTGAAAAGAGGGTTGTACAGCTTTTTTAAAAAATCTGTCCTTATCAAAGACTGCAAATGATTGGGTGTATAGGCTGAAAAAAAATCCAGTCTCATTCTTATCATCAGCAAGTAAAAAGAGAGAAAAGAGTGGATCTTCTTCCCACCTGCCTGCTCCATCTTCTGTACTTAAAGTACATTATTTTTCCAAGAGCACAAAGGGAGCCTAGTGAGGAATGTATATGCTTGTGTAAATGCTCTTTTTAGCCTAAGGGGGAATTCAAACACAGGTCTCCTGGCTCCTAGTGGGTTGCTCTGAATGATCTCACTTGTCATGCAAGTGAAGTACACTAGTGATGTAAGTAAACTGCATTTAATTTGCGAAAGCAATGCAAGCGCTCAGACATAATATGAATGTGTGGAGAAAAGAGAGAGAGATCATATGCATCTAGGAATGAACAAATCTGCCAGTTTTGTTTTCTCTCATTTGTGGGAGAAACACAAATTTCTCATTTTTCCAGACTTCAGTTGTCCACATTTCCACATCTGTTTGCAATTATTATTATTTTAAAATCCTAATGCAAATTCATCTGGGAAGTTCTCCTATGCTGTTTTTTTGCTAATATGTGTGTTTTAATGTACACATTGCCCTAGTATATAGGCTATTCATGGCTGGGGAACTGTACTGCAAAATTCAGAGAAGTGCGAATTTTGAAGTTTCAGTTTGCACATTGCTAGGGACGCAGGTGGCGCTGTGGGTTAAACCACAAAGCCTAGGGTTTGCCGATCAGAAGGTCAGCAGTTTGAATCCCTGTGACGGGGTGAGCTCCTGTTGCTCGGTCCCTGCTCCTGCCAACCTAGCAGTTCGAAAGCACGTCAATGTGCAAGTAGATAAGTAGGTACCGCTCCGGCGGGAAGGTAAACAGTGTTTCCGTGCACTGCTCTGGTTCACCAGAAGCAGCTTAGTCATGCTGGCCACATGACCCAGAAGCTGTACGCCGGCTTCCTTGGCTAATAAAGCGAGATGAGCGCTGCAACCCCAGAGTCGGTCACGACTGGACCTAATGGTCAGGGGTCCCTTTACCTTTACCTTTACCTTGGAAGCTGCAAATTAAATGAGAACTGAATTAAATTTCTCTCCCATCCCTACATGCACCAAACCTTGATAATGTTTGCAAACATGCATATACAAAAGTAGAACTGCAAAAACAGAGTTCCCGATTATGGCTTCAGCTGTACATGTGGGGCTCTTGCTGACATTATGCTGAACATGTGAAGGTTAGGCATGAACTATGCCATTATACTCTGTATGTTCAGCTAGCAGTATGGATTGCAATTGCTGGATAATGCAAGGAAATAGTAAAAAGGGGGGGGGGATAAGGTGAAGGAAGTGTTTCCTTAACTATGTCTTTATTTTTTTTTAACAGGAACTGAGGAAGCTGCCTTCCTTACACTGAATTACACCAATGGTCCATCTAGTTCATTATTGTCTACACAGACTGGCATCAATTCTCCAGCATTTCAGAATAGATAATTTGTGGAATACAGTAAGTGTGGATCTTACATGTGGGTTACGTTATAGCGATCACACCAAAAGCCAAAATTGTGTTCAGTGGGTTCAATGGTGGGTGGGATTGCCAAAATCATTTTTTTCCCATCCCTTTCCCACCCCCTTTTAATTTTATATAAAAAGTTGCCCCACATGTAAGGCTGAATGTGCACAAGTTAAATGCATGTAAACTGTGGGCTTGCTGTATTGGGTTCCTTGCTAAATTATATCATCTAGAAGAGGGAAGTCCAACTCCTAAGAGACTGCGATCTACTCCCGGAATAAAAAAGTGGCAGTGATCTACCCACTTTTTCGTGTTGTTGAGGTTTTTTTAGGGGGGCAGGCCAAAACTGTTGAGCTTTCTTTTAGGGGGGCAGGCCAAAGTCGCAGGGAAGCCAAGGATGGGAACCAGGAACGATCTACCAATGCCCAATCACATTCAGGGATCTGCGAAGTCTCTTGTTGGAGTGAACTTGACACAACCTGCCAGCAGGGGCTTCTGACATGCTGGTGTAGCAGGGCAGCAACACCAGTGGCAGATTGAAGACAGACTCTCACCATGTCAGGACGGCACGTGGGCAGATGCTCTTTTTCCCCCGCGGAGGAAAATGAGTCCGCGATCCACTGGTATCACCCAGGGATCGACCTGTCGATCGTGGTTGACCGGTTGGACATCCCTGATATAGAATCTCTCCTTATCCTAGCAGCAGCACCCTATGTGTGCTTATTCAGAGCCCAATTGAGTTCAATGAGATTTAACTCCCAGGAAAATGTGTATAGGACCAAAGCTTAAAGCTAATTAAAAATAGATATTGTGATGCATATTAACATGAATCTTAATGAGGAACTCATTTGGGGGGATCCATTCATCCATCCATTTTTTTTTTATGTTGCAGGTCCTAGAGTGGGTCAGATTTTCTCTCTGATGTGTCACCAAGCTGCAGCGTCAGGGCTGCTCCCTGGGAGACAGGGCAAGTGATTAAAGCCAAAGATGTTAGTCATTTCACAGCTTGTTTGGGTCACCCGGTGCCATTTGATGCCTTTCAGAATATTGAGCAGAGGAATTTCATGACAGGCCAATACTTTACATGAAAAGGGCACCATAATTAGTTCAAGTCACAGAAGGAGTTTAATTTCTTAATGCTGACATATTTTAAAATACATCATGTCAAAAGGGCCGGTATTCTTTGATTTAATGAAACTGCAGTTGTGATGTTAGGCAACATTTTAACTGGGAAGCGGGCAGAGCCCAAGAGTTGCTTATTTTAGAAAAACAATTCTGTGTAGACTAAATGTACAAGCAACAATTAGGAATCAGAGAGAAGGAACAGTAAGCTTGTATTGCATGCAGATCAAGCTGTCCTAAATGTGGGATAACCAACGGCATATAACCAACATGCTTAAGTCTAATTAAAGTATGAATGGGTTAATATCATGGAGTAAGCTGTCCTGCCAGACTTAGCTATATCCACTTTCCTTACACTGGGAGAAACCTTTGTTCCTCCACTACCCCTTTTACCTGAGGAGCTCAGTTTGTGAAGAGGTTTGAGCTGGTTGCTCCAGCTCAACCGCATGGCTTTCACAAGCCATTCCTGTGTTTCTATACTAAGATCACTGCTTTCTGGTTCCTTCTGTATTCCTGCTTGATATGAACCTTCTCTTTCCAACCTCCTTGTTCTTGGGGGTGAGACCTTAGGAGCATAGGAAATGAATTCTACAAAACAGGTCACTGTATATACACTTGCTGAAAGTTAGGACTTTTTGAAGAATTCAATATTTTGTGAATTCTGGTATAAACTGACTTGATCACTTCCTGGATTGATGTGTGAACTGGAACATAATTACCCACCAGTTGTCACACTTCACAAATGTTCCAATACAATTTTTACCTTTTTTAAAAAACAACAACCCATCAACATAAATAGCAATTGCTGTTAAGAGCAAAGGCATGCTTTGAGAGGGAAAAAAAACATTTAAACATATTTATTTAAATGCAAAATTGCAGACACAGGTACCTAAAAGTGTGCCTCTCCCAATATCAACTATATCAGGGTCTATGATAGGCAGCGAAGGGCTCATTGGTGGTGGTGCTGGGTGCTACCTGATACATGTTGACAGAACCTTCTTGGCAGCAGTTTCCCACTTATGGAATGCCCTCTCTAGAAAGGTGTGTTTATCTCCCCCATCACTAACATTTAGCAGGAATTTGAAAATTCACCAAGGCATTTAATAGCTGGAAGATACTGTTCCTGGAATTCCTGGAATTATTAGCTGTGAGGATATGTGATTTGATTTAATTTTTTTAAAAAAGAATTGTACTGGGTTTCAGCAGTTCTACTCAGAGTAGGACCGTTGAAATTAATAGGAACACCACTAACTTGGGTTTATTAATTTCAGCGAGTCTACTCTGAATTTGATTGTTTTGCTACTTCATTGTTTGGTGCCCTGGGCTCCTTTAGGAGGAGGGGTGTGATAGAAATTTAATAAACAAGGAAATGCATAACTGAAATGTACAGTGAGTGCTGCAGCAGATTCTTGGAAATTTCAAACGCATACACCCCATTTTACAATCCCAATCAGGTAGCAAAAAATAGCTGAACTGAGTCCCCGGCGAGTCATCACTGCTATACAGGGCTGATGAGATGAGATTGGCTTGATTGGTCACAAGTTAGGCCTGCCTGCCTTCCGAGATGGCACAGCAAGTTTTAGGGTCAGCGTAGTACCCACCAGTGCAATATCTTGCAGCAAGAAGTGAAGTATGCATTGTATGAGCCAAACATTTCCTCCCTGCTTTTGGTTCTAAAATTGTTGCCGTCCAATTTCATTTATGTCCCTCGTTTCTTTCGTGTATGTGCTTCAGCTCCCTTTTCAATTTAGACACGCCATTCTTGAAAAGTGATGAGCTTTTGCCACGCGGTGCTCATTTTCTAAAATATTGCTTTAAAAGTTCTTACAGCTTTAGCCGCATAGCACAGGGCTGTGCTTGGCAACGTGAAAACACGGGAGGCAGCAGGAACTTGGTAAAGCAGAAATACACTGGTAGAAATACTGATGCAGAGAAAGCCTTTGCCCTTCTCCAGAGGTGATTCCACAGCTGCAAGTTGCCAGATGCTGTCTACATGAATCCTCCCTAATGCAGCTTTTAAGCAAGTGTGATCCATCTGGCAGCTTCCACTATATTATTATAATTCCATTCCTGTTAAGACAGGGAGTTCCTGTTCAGAATTCAGAGCTGCCACAGCAATGACAATTTCACAGCACAGGGGGTGGGAGCAGGGAGCAGATTTTGCTCTTCTCTATGCTGTGTACTCAGCACCCAAAGACACACCTGCCCGGTGAGATTTCCAGCAGAGATAAATGTGCATCCATCATATATCCGGTCCCCAAAGTCCATAGACACAACGGCATCCTATGCAAGGGACAGATCCACACTATGCACTTAAAGCACATGCAATGCACATTTAAGGCACATGGTGGCCCCCAAAGAATCCTGGGAGCTGTAGTTCATTAAAGGAGCTGATAGTTGTATCTCTGTGCGGGGGAAACTACACTCCCCAGGATTCATTGGGGGGAATTCATGTGCTTTAAATGTATGGTGTGGATCTGCTTACAGAAACAGTCCTGTTATGTACTGAGTTGAATAGGATCCAAAAAGCAGCAGTCTGATTGGTTCTAGAACAATAGGGTCCAGAATGCAGCAGTCTGGTTGGTCCTAGAACAATGCAGCAGTATGATTGGTCCGCAGGTGGCTGAGATGACTGGCAGAATCCGGGACCAGGGAGAAGAGTCAGTGGAAGAAGATGGGGAAAAATTTAAAGTATATCTTCAAAAATATTGTAAAATTAAGGACTGTTAGAAAGATGTTGGAAAAAGAAAATTAGATGGTTTTGGTTGAAATAACATAAAGGACTAAGTAAAGACGAGTTGATGAAATTCACGAAAAGAGAGGACGTTAAATTGTAATATATTATGTTAAACTACTTAAATGAAAATAAGGTTGGAAGGACTTGCTGAAATAACGATTTGAATTAGAATACAAAATTGGGAGGTGAGAGGAAGTCATGGAAATAAGTAAAGGAAGAAAGCTATGTTAAGGTTTAATTAGTTTTTTTGTTTTTTTTAGTGGATGTGTTTTTTCTTTTTTGGTGTTGTTTCTTGTTGTATTTTGTATTTTGTATTTTTCTTTTCTTTGGTTTGTTGTTCTTAAATTTTGAATAAATATTATATATATATATATATATATAAAGATTGGTCCGCAGGAGCCAGTCATACCAGTTCCAGGTGGAAGGGAATCCGCAACCTGATTGGCCCACAGGAGAATCCCAGAATTAGCCAATCACGTGTGACCCATTGTGTAAATAATGTATATAAAGCAGTTATTTTGGGGAAACTTTCATTCCTCACCACTATGAGCTGAATAAAGAGCATGAAATCCACACTCGACTCTGAGGGAACCCAGGAAAGAATGTGGCTTTGAACCAATCGGGGTTCCCCCTCTCACTCTATAGGAGGACTGCACGGTCTTGCTTTCTTAGGTGGCTGCTCTTCTGTTTTAGCATGCAAAGCTGTTGTTGTCAGCCCATCCTCAAGGGGACGACAAAATAGAAAGGGGTAATAAGAAGAACAACAATTCGTATTAATATTTATCAATATGCATTATTTATAAAGTGCTTAAGCACCACACAAAGCATATTACAGAACATATAAAACTGTGAGCTGTCTAGAGAGAATACGCAGAGAGATATTCTTTTCCCTTTCTCATAATACTAGAAGTCAGGATTTGCCAAATGAAATTGACCAACAGTAAGTTATTGAATAAGAAAAGAAAAGGTATGATTAGTATGGAAACTGCTGTCATATGATGTGTGGGGAATGCCCAGGATTCTTGGATGGGGTGAGTGGGTAAATGTGGTTCCACAGAATCATAGACTTGCAAGGGATTCTGAGGGTCATCTATTCCAACCCCCTGCAAAGCAGGAATCTCAACTAAAGCTTCCATGACAGATGGCCATCCAACCTCTGATTTAAAAATCTCCATTGAAGTCCACAACCTCCCCAGGGAGTCCATTCCACTGTCAAACAGCTCTTACTGTCCAATTTTTTTTCTGTATGTTTAGCTGGAATCTCCTTTCTTGCAACTTGAAGCCATTGATTCTAGTCCTAGGAGAATACAAGCTTGTTCCATCTTCCATGTGGCAGCCCTTAAGTTATTTGAAGATGGCTATCACATCTCTTCTTAGTCTCCTCTTTTCCAGGCTAAACATACCCAGCTCCTTCAACTGTTCCTCATGAGGCTTGGTTTCCAGACTCTTGATCATATTGGTTGCCCTCCTCTGCACACGTCCCAGCTTGTCAACATCCTTCTTAAATTGTGGCTTTAAGTATATGGTGTGCCTGCAGCCCCAGTTGCTGGTGACGATGAGAAGAAAGACTGCAATCATACCCTGCTTGCGAATTTTTCATGGATGGTTGGCCACCATTAGAACCAAATGCTAGATTGCTTGGGACTGGGCCTTTGGTCTGATCCAACTTGGCTCTTCCTGTGTTATTATGGAAGTGAGTGTCATTTGGAGGACTGGGGAGGGCTGATGGAGAGATTTGTAGAGAAACCAAGAATGCTTCGAATTTAATTAAAGCAAAAAGGGAATTTAGAGGGATTTGCAAAGCTTGTTTGGTCTTACAGGAAAATTTTACAAGCACCCAGAACTCAAACCTGCACCCAAGCTTGGGAAGTTTTGCTAGTACAGTGGTGCCCCGCAAGACGAATGCCTCGCAAGACGAAAAACCCGCTAGACGAAAGGGTTTTCCGTTTTTCGAGGCGCTTCGCAAGACAAATTTCCCTATGGGCTTGCTTCGCAAGACGAAAACGTCTTGCGAGTCTTGCGAGTTTTCCCCTCCCCCCCTTATTCTAAGCCGCTAATCTGCTAAGCCGCTAATAGCGCTAATCCGCTAAACCGCTAATAGGGATGCTTCGCAAGACGAAAAGAGACTCGCGGAACGGATTATTTTCATCTTGCGAGGCACCACTGTATCTCCACACCAGCTGCTAGTATCCAAAGAGGTCAAGGGCTTCTCCTCACCTGAGCAGATATCACCATACTTACGGTGACTGGCTGCTGTTGGAAACAGATTTCTGAACTTTCTGAACTTTCTGAGCTTCCAATCTGTCAGAGCTCTACTTTGCCTTGCAATTTTAATGCAGTTTTAACATTTTGTAGCGGTGCAAGCATAGCTGCTGTTACACCTCATTCCTAAACTCTTCCATATGAATTCAGCAAACCTCAGGGTTGGACCATTAATACGATTCTGCACTTTCAAATTGGAGTCGCAACAAAATGTAGCTTCTAAAAATATTTGTAAAGTAACTGTACAATAAGGTGCTATTAAGGATCATTATCTCTTGTCATGCTCCACTGAGGATGGCTTGAACCCACTCTGTGTTATTAAAGAACCAGATAATGAAAGATGATTATAAAAGTTGTAAGCATGCACCAATGGCCAATGACAGGAGGGAGCCCCCTGTAGCTGAGACATTCCTTCTTTTCCCTTTAATGGATTATACTTAAATTATGTTTAACCAGTAAATTACATTTAAAAACTAGAGTGCATAGAAACAATGCCTTAAATTGCATTCATCTCCTTTCATTCGAAAGAAACAAATGCAACATTTGATGGGAAAGAATATTTAGCAGCACAGAGCTATATTTAATGCAATGGAACAGTATGTCTCCAACCTGATCAAAGGAAGCTTCGTTTTATTATGCAGTTAATGTGTCATTTAGGTAAATTCATAAAGAAATTGGCATGAAAATTACTTATGCCAAGAAAAAACATGAATCAATCCTCGCTTGCTAATTTACATTCTCGAGAAAATCCACGGTACTTGAGATCACATCTGGGCTATTGGTCTGGAGGGAAGAAGCTAAGCTAGGGGTTGGAGAAGTCTCAGTCTGGGCCGAAGTAGTGAGTTGCTTGGGTGAAGAACCCATGACAACATTAGCAGCTTAATAGGAGCAAATGAAACCTGATGGGCCCTTGTGTCACCTGATCTTGGTTGAGTTAGTAGCTGCAATGCCACCTATAGCCATTTACACTGGTGCTGCAGAGCAGCAGAAGGTACACAAGCAACATACCCCACAACATTTCTCCAATGAAAACAGAGATGTCCCCTCTAATATCTCTCCAATGAAAATAGGGATGTCCTACCATACCGTCCACCATTTCTCCAGTGAAAATAATAAAATAATAATAATAATAATAATAATAATAATTTATTTATACCCCGCCCATCTGGCTGAGTTTCCCCTACCACTCTGGGTGGCTTCCAATCGAGTGTTAAAAACAATACAGCATTAAATATTAAAAACTTCCCTAAAGAGGGCTGCCGTCAGATGTCTTTTAAAGACAGGATAGCTGCTTATTTCCTTCACATCTGAATGAGGGTGTTCCACTGGGTGGGTGCCACTAGCGAGAAGGCCCTCTGTCTGGTTCCCTGTAACCTCACTTCTCACAATGAGGGAACCGCCAGAAGGCCCTTGGCGCTGGATCTCAGTGTCCGGGCTGAACAATGGGGGTGGAGATGCTCCTTCAGGTATACAGGACAGAGGCCATTTAGGGCTTTAAAGGTCAGCACCAACACTTTGAATTGTGCTCGGAAACGTACTGGGAGCCAATGCAGATCTTTCAGGACCGGTGTTATGTGGTCCCGGTGGCCACTCCCAGTCACCAGTCTAGCTGCCGCATTCTGGATTAATTGCAGTTTCCGGGTCACCTTCAAAGGTAGCCCCACATAGAGTGCATTGCAGTAGCCCAAGTGGGAGATAACTAGAGCATGCACCACTCTGGCAAGACAGTCCGCGGGCAGGTAGGGTCTCAGTCTGCGTACCAGGTGGAGGTGGTAGACAGCCGCCCTGGACACAGAATTAACCTGCGCCTCCAGGGACAGCTGCGAGTCCAAAATGACTCCCAGGCTGCGCACCTGGTCCTTCAGGGGCACAGTTACCTCAGATAGGGACATCCTAAGGAAAAGCGGGATATTCTGGGATCAAATCAGAAATTGACACAGCTTCTGTAAATCCGGGACTGTCCCCGGAAAATAGGGACACTGGAGGGTCAGACAACCTACCATGGAAATAGAGGAAGTAAAGCAAAACACTGGTGGTTGGGGCCCATTGGACTGGAAGGGTAGAAGGCAGGGAGACCAGCAGTAGGTGGGGCTAGAGCCAGCAACAGGTAGAGCCAACTAATGCTAGTTTTCTTCCCATCCTCCTCCCTTCTGAGTCAAGAACAAGAAGAGTCAGGCCAGTGATCCGTCTTGTCCAGCATCTTGTTCTTGCAGCAGTCAACCTGATACCTATGGGAAGCTCAAAGCAGGACCTGAGCCCAACAGCCCTCTCCCCACTTGTGATTCCCAACTATAGGTAGATTCCCAACTAAGGTATTCCGTTGCATGCTCCTCTGACAGTGGAGGTGGGACATGGCTATCACATCATAGACAGTAGTTTTCAAAGACAACACTGGGATTAAGGAAGAGGAAACTGACAGCCAGTGCTAGCCCCTGGACTGGTTGTAAGAAGGCAGGCAGGCAGGTGGGGGGCTACCCAGTGGCATAGGAAGGGGGGCGGGCCACCCGGGTGCCACTCTGGGAGGGGTGACAAGATGGCCCCTGCCTCCCTCAGCTGTAGAGCGGCCGAGGGCGCCTACAGTCCATATGGGCGCCAATCTCGCACTGTGACAGAATGGGCTGCCGCGTGTGTACAGTCTATATGGGATGCCACGCATGGCATTCCATACGGAGTGTGCATACATGGGATGCCGCACATGCACAGTCCGTACACTGGGGCTACTCAGTGCCGGCCCACCCATAAGGATCCACAGGGGAAGCAGATCCAGCCTTTAAGGAATGCATTGCCTGTTGCCACAGTGGCAGCAACAACTGCAGCATGCTCCTCGGAGGCCAGATCTGTCACTTCCTTGGCAGGCCCCTATCAAAACCACTTCTACAGCGGCTCCTTGGAAAATAGGAGGCAATGCTAGTCTCCTCATACCCTTGTTCCTGATGTAGAACTTCACACCTCCTTCTTCCTTGGCAGGAAGCAGCACCAGTTTGTGGTTCACCTCAGGTGCCAAAATGTTTTGGGCCAGCCTGGGGCTACCTCTCCCAAGATTCTTGGATGCTAAAATTGCCACCTCCGATCTGGCCCCAAAACTCTCCTTGCCAGCTTGCCTGCCTTTTTAAATGATTCCAATAATAGTTACCCTAGCAACTTGCTGCACAACTGAGTAACATGTTTTGTGTGTTCCTACTTGAAGGGGGGAAATGACACACTTTTCTCCATGCATATTAAACAAAATGGTTCTGGAAGACAATGGGGAAGAGGGATGGAATAAGAGCAGTGTCTCTAACATTCAGATGGTTGGCAAGCCCCTCAACCCCAACAACATGTTTAAAATAGAGATGGTGGTGGAATTTGCAAGCATCAAACTGGCCCCTAGTCTGCGCTCTCTTTGCAAAGTGGTCGTGTTTGCAGGGACCTCTGGCAGATTTCCCCAATAATCATTATAGATATAGATAATTTTTTTTAATATGATGACATTTCATCCAGTACAATTTGGTCAGCTACCATTACCATCAAACATTTTATCTTAAGTGTCTGCACACTGGGTAGTGCTGAAATGTGTATTCACTTTAACTTCTGTCTCATTGATTCATTATTGAGGTGATTGTGTTAGCCATTAGCCACCATTAATATTCATAGTTTTATTGCTAACCTTTCTTTTGCTTTTTGGCCTCCTGTGACTTAGCCAAATGCACAAAGAAAGTACAGTCTTACGTCTTAATGTACACTCTATTGTAAATTATATATTATATTTTTAATAAATTATATTTATTAATTTAACTAAAATGGTCTTTACTTGTGAGTGTTAACATTTATGCCTGATACATCTATATTTGTAATAACATTATTATATTATTTATTATAACATTATGACACCACTTAATTTTTCTACCATCCTGATTGTTCCTATTACTTCTCGTTATTAACCCATGCAAAGAATACAAACTCTATATTTTTTTCTGGGTGGGTTAGGAGGTGGAATCACAAGCACACATCTTCACTTGAACCTTGAGGCAAGATACATACTTCAGTGGGCAATTGCTAGCTCTTTGAGTTTTTATCGAGCTCTGAAATTGCAATTAAAAATGTAAACAATGACATTGTTTTCCAAAAGATAAAAGACCGAATCATAATAACAAAACGAGAACTGAAGTGATGAACCCGTCAAATCATAATCTGAACTACTAGTACCAAGAATCGGATTACAGCCCTAGTTTATAATCCTCTACATCACAGCAAGAAACAGAGACAGTTCAAGACTCTCCTTTGATGACCTTTTCGTGTTTTCAGGATCTGCATCAGCATTCTTAAAGCTTCTCTGCTAACAAGTGGTTGCATTTCCTGCCAAAGAAGTAGGAGAGGAAAAGTAATCCAAGAACAACATCTAGGAATCCAGGCTTCAACCTTGAAATGTGTGGTGTCTAAACTGCTAAACTCCCACAGCAGAGCTAGCCTGGAAAATAGACACAGGAAACAGATGGAGCTGTAGACTGATTGAGTAGCAGCTTCCAAAGACTACCAGCTGCAATGCATGTAATACGAGCCAGCATCTGCCCAGTGTGCTTTGGAGGTTGGTTAAATTGGGCATGTTAAGCTAGAGAGGGCGGGGGAAGGCTCTCTTTCTCTCTCTTGCTTCGTTGTGATTGGCTAGTGCCTAAATTAACAATCCTGATCAGAGCAGGTTGCTACTAGGATACAGCAAAGCAATGTATTGTTCCTGCAGCAGGTGAGGTCCTGAAGCAATGAAAAGTATTATTTAGTCCCAAAATAGACATGGTGTTTATGGCACAGCAAGCCCTTGTGTAACTGGTTTGTTTGTTTGTTTGTTTTGTTTTGTTTTAAGCCACTGCCTGAGCTTCAGAGTTCAAGGACACTTTCTAACCAGGCAAAAATATCCAAGGAGGGTGTGAAGCGAGGCTGGTGGCTTGGGCAAAGAGAGCATAGTTGAGAATGGCATGTGGCTGGAGGAGAGTCTCAAGGGCCAGATAGAGAGCTCAGAAGGGCCTGAGGTTCCCCACTTTGGTCCTAGAGGCTCTGTGACACTGACCTCTTCATGTTGAATTTGGAAAGTGTGAATGTAATAAGGAAGCACATGGGGAGGCCAGATTTTCCTCTAGATATGTGAAGGTTTATTTATAAGCAGTTATAAACTGCTTGGTATTTTATACATCTCTAAGCAATGCACAGGTGTCTAAACCACAGAAGCTAGGGCTTGCCAATCAGAAGGTCAGCAGTTTGAATCCCCGCCACGGGGTGAGCTCCCATTGCTCAGTCCCTGTTCCTGCCCACCTAGCAGTTCAAAAGCATGTCAAAGTGCAAGTAGATAAATAGGTACCGCTCTGGTGGGAAGGTAAACGGAATTTCTGTGCACTGCTCTGGTTCACCAGAAGCGGCTTAGTCATGCTGGTCACATGACCCGGTAGCTGTCTGCGGACAAATGCCGGCTCCCTTGGCCTATAGAGCAAGATGAGCGCCAACCCGCGAGTCGTCCGCGACTGGACCTAATGGTCAGGAGTACCTTTACCTTTAGCTTTAAGCGGTGCACAATCTAGCAGTGCTACTATATTCAGTTCGAAAGCACGCCAATCCAAGTATATAAATAGGTACCACTGTGGCAGGAAGGTAAATGGCATTTCGGTGCGCTCCGGTTTCCATCACGGTGTCCCATTGCGCCAGAAGCAATTTAATCATGCTGGCCACATGACCCAGAAATCTGTCTGTGGGCAAGCAGCAGCTCCCTCGGCCTGAAAGCAAGATGAGCGCCGCAACCCCACAGTCGCCTTTGACTGGACTTAACCATCCAGGGGTCCTTTACCTTTACCTTAATCTACCTGGTATCTTCCCCAGATCTGCATTGGATAGAAACCTGAATGGTGGGCTGGTCCACTCCTTAACCTCCTGGAACCAATGCAGTCTCAAGGTTTCAGCCTTTTCTGCTTCCTTGCCTATTAGCCTTCTCCCCCTTTGGCACCAAATGAAGAACTGGGGTACAAAAAGAGATGTTTGGGGTTGCTGATACAGCATTACTGGCGACGTTAGTAAAACTTAATGTGCCTGATTCGAGTTAACAACTATGCCATCTTGGCTTTAACACTTCATTTCACTTTATTTGTAATACAAGGCAGGCTCCGGGCTTCCAAAATGGTTTCGCATTTTCCCTTCTCACTACGTGCCTGAAGAACTGCTATTCCTGGAAGAATTCAGCTCTATAAGATAAGGGATAATACTTTTTACCCCCCTTTCTTTTTCACCGGTCTCCAAGGCCTGGCGTTTGAATTTAATGTGAATTGAATAAAATCATTTGCTTTTTATCAGCATGGTCCATGAACCATGGTTCGAGGCCAATATGCGACTCCGAGGGAAATGAGTTCAGCTCCAAACCCCTAATCCCCACGCAGGATCATAAAATTGCCGCACATCACTCAGCACTGCTTAGCGAAAAATGACTGCCTCTGTGGTGGTGCTAAAAGGAAAAGATGAATTATAGCCAGTCTCCTCCACAGCTGACAGTTCCTGCAGCTTCAGGTAAGCTATTTGTAATCACACCTAGATGGACTAGAGCAGAGGTGGGCAACCCTGTTGACCCAGGGCCCACATACCTGAGGTTGGATGGCCATCTGTCATGGATGCTTACGTTGAGATTCCAGCTTTACAGGGGGTTGGACTAGATGACCCTTGGGGTCCCTTCCAACTCTACTGTTCTATGATTCTTTGATTCCAGAGGCCTCGTGCCAGTGGTGGGTGGGGCCAGAGGATTGAATGCAATTTTTACCTTTGTACTACCTATTATTATTAATAATAAATTTTATTTATACCCTGCCCTCCCCAGCCAGAGCCAGGCTCAGGGCAGCTAACACTAATAAAATCACAGTAAAAACATAATAGGGGGGAAAGAGGGGGGCCAATTTAAAATACAGGTTAAAATGCAATTTAAAATGCAGCCTCATTTTAAAGTAGCTGATAAATCAAGACCATAAGGGGAGGGAAACATAAGGGTCAGACTGAGTCCAAACCAAAGGTCAGGTGGAACAGCTGTCTTGCAGGCCCTGCAGAAAGATGTCAAGTCCCGCAGGGCCCTAGTCTCTTGTGACAGAGCGTTCCACCACGTCGGGGCTGTGCTGAAGAGGCCCTGGCCATAGTTGAAACCAATCTAACCTCCTTGAGGCTCAGGACCTCCAAAGTGTTGTTATTTGTGGACCTTAAGGTCCTCCGCGGGGCATAACAGGAGAGGTGGTCCTGCTTCTACATTGGAATACTTTCTACATTGTTGTTATTTAGTTGATTAGTCGTGTCCGACTCTTCGTCACCCCATGGACCAGAGCATGCCAGGCACTCCCATCTTCCACTGCCTCCTGGAGTTTCATCAAATTCATGTTGGTCTCTTCTATAACACTGTCCAACCATCTTGTCCTCTGTTGTCCCCTTCTCCTTACCCAATCTTACCCAACATCCCTGTTGTTATTGTCCATGGAGTTTTCTTGGCAGGGATACTGGGGTGGATTGCTAGTTCCTTCTCCAGGTGGATCACATTTAGTCTAAACTCTCAGCTATGACCTGTTGTCTTGGATGGCCCTGCACGGCGTAGCTCATAGCTTCTCTGAGTTTATTCAAGCCCCTTCTCCACGACAAGGAAGTGATCCATGGAGGGGTTTCTACATACACTTGCACATACCTCTCTATGCTCTCAATCTTTAAGCAAGAAGCAGGATCAGAGTTCAAGGATCAGAGTTCAAGGACCAATTCCAGCCAAGTAAAATCACTCCCAGGCAGGGCTTTAAAGGAGAAGTTGACAAATTTACGTAGGAGGAGGCTATTGGTGGCTACCACCAGCCATTATGGCTATGCTCTGCCTTCACAGCTGGAGGTAGTAATGCTTCTGAACATCAACCACACGAGGGGGAAATGCTTGAGGGTTTCCCATAGACATCTGGTCGCCCACTGGGAGAACAGAATGCTGAACTCAATGGGTCATTGGCCAGATCCAGCAAAGCTCTTCTTATGTTTCTTACAGCAGATCCTTCCATTCTGAGGTGAGGCTGCCTACTTTTTCTGAGGGGGAAGAAATGGGTAGAGGCGAGTGTAAGTATCTCACCAGTGTAGAGAAGACTGGGGGATTCCTCCCCTCCCACACCCGAAAACCCCCTTCCCCTCTGTATGAATTGTGTTGATGCGATATAGGTGTTAAGTGGCAGAGTCTGTTCTTCTGCTGCTCTTTGCGTTCCCCAGACTAATCCGATCTTCACAACCTCCCTGTCAGGAAGACTACACCAAGGCATACAAAAGACATTCATTTCAGCACAATAATTCATTTCTGGCAGATGGAAAATTCCACCAGGCATTAGAAAAATAAAGATGACAATGCCTGACTCATTGCAAAACCTGATAATAATCTTGGCGAAAGAAAGGGATTTCCCTCCTCCCTCCCCTCCTTTTCAAATGCAAATTCAAAAGCAGGTAGGATTTCAGATTATGTTTTCCCTGTTCCATTCAGAGCACGTTGCATATAACAAATAGGTAATCTTCCTCCATTCCCTTTTGGGACAATTTGATTTTATATTAGTAAACATAAGGAGAGAATGTGCCATTGCTGCTTCTGTCGACAAAGCTACTTTGCCCTGTGATTTTAAACTGTATGCAAGCAACAACAAAAAAGGGAAATTCAGAAATGGTTTATCCATGTACCTCGCTAATACATAGGAGCATCGGGTTATGGCTGCTCATATGTGAGAGCTGGGGGTTAAGAAGCAAAGGGTCAAAGTGGTAAGGAATCATACTGGACTGGGAAGAAGACAAAAGGAACATCTAGGAAAGCACTCAATAAGCCATATTTTTCTAGAGCACTATTACAGTACAATCTGATACATGCCTACGCAGAGTCAAGTCTGGCAGAGTTCAGTGGGGCTTTCTCTCAGGTAAGTGGGTATAGTACAGATGCATTGAATTAGCTTGTTTCGCTCTTGTTTTCCATGACACTCAGTATATGGTCTGGTACACCTAGACAGGTTAGGCTAAGAAAGAGTAGCAGGCCCAAGGTCCCCTAAAGAGGGGTTTGAGCTCAGGTTTTGTCAGTCCTAATCTAGCATTCTATTTTCCACACTTTGGCTGGATCTACGCACAGGAAAAACCCCCGCTATAAATGAGTCAGAAATTAGATTGTTATAACAACCCCCCTATGGAAAAACGGGTATAAAAATTTCATGCTCTCTGGCGCCATCTGGTGTTGCATGTTTATAGTGCATTCAAATAGTTGTTTCTTTACTAATGTAACCGAGTCCTCAGTGTGCTAAAAAGTGGTGCTGAACTAGCTCAGTAGTGCCTTCTTCCCTTTTTTTTCTTAAGAATTAAGAATGCGAGTTATACATTTAGTCTGCTGTTCCACCATATTGAGCTTCAAGGCAATTAAAAGCCAATACAAATATAAAAACGAACTCAAAATATACAATGCAGAAACAATTTTTTTAAAAAAAACACAGCAGTCACACCGAACAGATGAAAACCAATAGTGATCCACAATTAAAACCTGCCAAAGGCTTTGTTAAGCAAAATAGCTTTCACATGGCATTTAAACTAAATAAAAGAAGATACCAGAGCAATGTGTTTTGGGAGAGCGTTCCATAGAGACCCACCACAGAAAAGACCCTGTTCTAGGTAGCTCCTTCCTTAACTTTTGCAGACACCAGTATCAGCACCTCAGCAAATAATCTCAGTAGCTCCTTTCATGTGTTCAACTCGAATCAAGTGAATGTACATTCACTGCTTCCAACCCAACTTTCTACAGGAGCTCAGGCCAGCAATGGGTGTGGCCACCCCACAGTCTCATACTCTCATAAACATGCACACAGGGCACATAACATGTACCCCTCTTCCCACCCCAGCACTGTATATACTTTGGGGTCCTTTTTCCCACCACTGTCCAAATCACTGTGGTTCTCAGGCCACAGTCCTGCTTGGGGAGAAGGGCAGATGAAGCCATTGGACCAGGGATTAACCACTCCTGGTCTACAGCATGGGCCGGTTCATACAGGAGAGGACAGATCTTCAGTTCCTTTGGTCCCAGAATATTTAGTGCTTTATTGGTCGGTGCCATTATTGTTTGCTTTATTGGTCAATGCCATTACTGTTTACTGTTTACATCAGTGCACATGGCACTATATCCTGTGGAAGACCACAGAGGTAGAGGAGGAATAGATAAGAGTGTTAGTTTCTGTTTTGCCACTGAGCAGCTGCTTGGAGTCACAGGACTCTGTTTACATTCCTGGGATTCCATACTATTGGAAGTCTCACGGGAGAGGAGATGGGATGTGACGTTAGTGGTTTCCTGTTTCCTTTGTTCAGTTGCTCTCTGCTTCCATAGAGAGAGGATGTTTTTTCTGACTGTGTAGCTTAGAAATAAAACTCTTTACAATGTAGCCCAAACCTCTCGTCTCTTCCCTGTGCTGGGAACTCTGCTGGCTGAAGAACATGCCTTGGAGCCTCATCAAAGGCTCGAGGTCGTTAATTAAACACGCTGGAGGCGATTCCGGAGACTCAGCTGGAAAATGGAGCTTTATCAGCTTGGCCGAGTGGAGATTCCAACAAAGATTCCGACAAATGGTCAGCAAATGCAGTTACACACAATTTAGCTCCCAATTTTGTTTTTCCGCAGATTTTTATAAGTCGTATTGACAATCTTAGAGTGCCTGCTTCATCTTAACCCTTCCTTATGTGGTCCTCACCACCCAAAGGAGAAAGTCACATGATGGATTTCTGCTTTTCCATTCTGTTGTGGACAGGAGAGGCCTATTGAAGAAAACAATGGCTACAACTGGTTTGGGTTAGAATGGGCTAAGCATTGGGACACATAAAGTTCCCTTGCTACTGCCCTCCTATGCAGAACTGACTTTAAAATGGCGTTTCTAAATGTGCAGCTTCTCAAATGTTCTTTGCAAGAGCTTGCTCATGCATTTACCACAATGCCATGCTCAGATCCCACAAATCACCCATGCAAATGCACTCAATTAGCTGTTTGCACATGCAGTTAACCAATTTGCACACAGAAACGTAGAAATCTTGAGTAGATAAATGAAGTGCATCATTGTGATTATAGTCACAGCGCAATTGTCTTGATTACCCTTGCTTAATGTAAAGATTACAGATTTACGGTGTGAACAGAAGTGAATAACGGCCTTGGGCTCTTTATAAGCAAACCATGATCTACAAGGAGAACTAAGCTGCTCAGTAAGAAGATACGGATTCACTGGTATTCACTCCCTTTGGAATTTCCACGGGAAATCCAATTTTAAAAACCTTGGAAATTATAAATCTGGATTATAAATAGGGGGAAGGAATATGGCATGGCATTTTGATGAGATTGTCATTATGTGGGTGCTGTGAAAAACTTGCATGCATGAGGAGCACAATAAACTGCTATTGGGAAGTGCCCTTTATAAAGGAAGCTAAGTTACTCTGTGCAAGCTAAAGGACTCTGAAGCCACCTATTGCAAGTGCACCCATGGCATATCATATGCTGTGGCAGCCAAGGGCAGATTAACCATAACACTAATGGTTATAGCCTTAGGTGCTAACAATTCGGGGGCGGGGGGGCTTCAATTTCCTAGCTCAGTCATGAAGCTCACTGGGTGAATCTGGTATTGGACGAGCAGCAGCAGAGACCATTCAGTGTACAACTTAAGGGTTTCATTCTGTTAGTGTTAAAGCCATCTAGCCAAGAAGGGAACCAGTGGAGGTGTTGCATAGCAACCAAGCAGAGTAACATGATGTTCACAGGAGTACCACATACTTTGATTGGCTGTGTAGAACTGAAGGAGTTTTCCTATGTACGTTTGGTTGAATGTCTCCCTGATATTTACAAGGTCTGAACTAAGAAAGGCAAAACCTCTCTTAACCTTTCTCTTCAAATTATACTGTTTGTTTTCAGTTTCCTCAGTAAAGCGTTATCGGGATTTCTCTCTCTCTCTCTCTTTCTCTCTCTCTCTCAACTCTGTTATTTAAGTGACTTTCCTGAACACCTAGACAGTTTGGAACCAGGATAAGTAAGAAACTGCTTGCTCCCATATGATATTGACCAGTCACAATATTCTACCATCAGAGGCATGGCTGGTGGAACATATGAGAGAGGTGCTTAAAAAAAAATATCCCTGTCTTAGGAGAGCCATATGACACCCTCTCTCATGGTATTTCTCCACCTCTGGAAAACTTTTTTTGTTTCAGCCAAGTCTTTTGCTTGCATGTTGGTTCATGCCTTTCCGTTCTCTTTGTTTTATAATCTCTGTGGTTTTGTCTGATATTTTATCTGTCTGTCATCTGTTGCTTTAAAATATTTTACATGGTTGTGATATTCTTTTTTATTTAATTAATTTTATTTAGGGTTTATGTTAGCTGCCTTGAACAGTTCAGTTTCGAAGTAGAAAGGTGGGGTAAAAATATGCTTAATAAATAATATGTGCATAAAGACAGGAGCCTAGCAATCCAACATGAAGATGAACATATACACAATAAATCAATATGAAAATGGTTTCTGGGTTGTAAAATGATTGTGTATACATAATCATTTAGCAAGAGATAGATAGATAAATAGATAGATAGATAGAACATATAGTTGATAGATAAATGATAGATAGATAGATAGATAGATAGATAGATAGATAGATAGATAGATGATAGATAGATAGATGATAGATAGATATAGATAGATAGATGATAGATAGATAGATAGATAGATAGATAGATAGATAGATAGATGATAGAGATAGATAGATAGATAGATAGATAGATAGATAGATAGATAGATAGATGAGAGATAGACGATAGATAGATAGATGCAGTGTTGTTTTTCTAAAAAAATGTTTAGGGGTACTCTCATTTTCCTACTCAAGTTGAAATACTGCCCCTCAATGAGGCCAAACTTAGATTAACAAAATGTTTAGGGGTATGCGTCCCCCAGAAAAAAGCACTAGATAGATGATAGATAGATAGATATAGATAGATAGATGGTAGAAAGGTAAATGACCCTTGGACAGTTATGTCCAGTCAAATTTGACTGTGGGGTGCAGCGCTCATCTCCACTTTCAGGTTGTAGGAGTCGGCGTTTGTCGACAGACAGCTTTCTGGGTCATGTGGCCAGCATGACTAAACAGCTTCTGGTGCAACGGGACACCGTGTCAGAAACTTGAACGCATGGAAATGTCATTACCTTCCTGCCACAGTGGTACCTATTTATCTACTCACACGGGTATGCTTTCAAACTGGAGCTGGGACAAAGCAATGGGAACTCACCCCGTTGATATCCTTCTGGGGCTATTTGTCTGCCTTTGGTCCCCACCCTGCACTCAGCTCTCACCTGTGGCTCCTAGAAGCTGTCAGCATGCATGAAAAGACAGGTTCCAGTGGATGGAGCAGGTGAGGCCAATAATGGGTCCAACAGTCAAGAAGGCAGTTTCTGCACATGCTATAGAGGAAAGAGAGGGGCAGATGGGTCACTTCAACCCATCTAAGAGAAGGAACACTCTGATCCTAAACCTCTGCTGCTTTGCAGAATATCTTTGGGAGAATCACAGAATCATAGAGTTGGAAGAGACCACAAGGGCCATCGAGTCCAACCCCCTGCCAAGCAGGGCACTCTCCAGACCTATTGTGGGGGAGGAACATGAAGAAGGGCCTCCAATGGTGATCACAGACTAACAGATTTTATAATACTAAGTCTGATGAAGTCCACAAAAAGTTTTATGTCAGTCTTTTTAAGGTGCTGCAAGACTTTCCATTGGTTTTTCTACAACAGATGGCTATTTCTCTGGAAATGAGCGGAGTTGTGGCATTTTGGTTCCTAAAACCGAGAGAATTGAGCTTGCCAAATAGGTCCAATTAGCAGCTCAGTACCAACATAGTGTCAACACTCATTTTTATCAGCAACCAATAATGAGGCCATAGATACTGGAGCAGAATTCCCAAAGCAGGTTGCTCTCCAGATGTTGTGGACTACCACTCCCATCATCTGCAGCCAGCAAGGCCATTAGTCTGAAATGATGGGAGTTACAGTCCAGACCATATGGAGGTCTGGGGAAAGACTGCACTAGGGGATATGCAGTCTGCCAAGAAAGGAATCAAGACAAGCAACATAGACTAGAATTAGAGAGTAAAGCTTCAGTGGCCAAGTACAACACATGAAGTTTCATCAACTGCTTGAAAAGAGTCAATATATTCGCAAGCTGGGAAAATTCCATCAGGTCTGATATTTAAAACCCCAATGAATGTTTATTTCCATAAGGGATGATAATCTCCACAGCTTAGACACCAAAAACATCCTTCTGACCATAGAAGCAGATAAATATTTTGCTTGGGATAGAGAGGGTGCAAATGTCTCTCCCTCCTTTTCGCTGCAAATAGGCTGTAAAAGCAATAAGGAGCTGAGTACCAAATATTTTTCTGGTAATTAATGACTGGTTCTGCTTAATGACAGTTGCCTGTACTTTGGATCATTAACTCTCCTAGCTGGTGGTCATCAATCGCGGGGAAATGCCTTGTGACTCTGTCATTATTACCTAATTGATAGGAGAGCCTTAGCATAATGCAGAGCAGCGAATCCACTTCATAAATTAGTAACAGAAACTGGCGCATCCACCCTGGAGGCTCAGAGAGTGGCCTCGAAGCACCTGATGCAATGCTTTTGTTGAAGCTAAGCAGGCCAGTGTCTACGTGAGAGGCCACTGGGACTCAGCTTTCTAGAGGAGGGACAGAATAAATATATTTGCATAATCAATCTAATATGCAATTGTGCCTAAGAACTATTCTCTGCCTTATTTTTTTTTTTTTAAGACGAAAGCCATTCTTACCATGCAGATCTCTGCCTGCCATCCTTCCTCATTTCAGGCCATTTGTAATTTTTCATTGTTTTCAGGAGCAGCCAAAATAAGTCAGGAGAGACAAAAAAAATCCCTTCCAGTGTTAAGCCAGCAGGTCCTAAGTAAACAGCCCTCTCCACCCCCCTTCCTCCCTCCGTGCCAAGCACTTCTGTTACGTCTCTTTAAAAGGGGGGAGAAAAGAAACCATTACTCAGCCTAACATGAATCCTAATTAAAATTTTACACAGTATGTCTTTTAATTAGCCGTGGCTGGAGTGGTGAAAGCTATCAATATGTACCAGGATAATTGTATGAAATGACTTTTCAAAAATGAACAGCAGGCATGAATCCACTTGACAGCAGGGGGTTATTGGAGAGACACACAGCGCAAGACGGGGTGCCTCAGATAATGTGGGCGAGATAATAATGCGCGCAGCAAAACGACACACGCCACCATCTTTTACGCTCTGCTGGCTCCCCTGCGAACAAAAGTTGGCTCTGGCTGCACCCCGGACATCAGGAGGCACACGAGAGGCAAGTGCATTTGCACACAAGAGCCGTGATTTCTAGTTTCCCTAGCTGTTGATTTATTTCAACTTAAATACAGGGGTATGTTTAATAACAGCAGTCACGCAGAGTCGTGCACAAAAGCTGAGATAATGGCTACGCGCATAGAGAGAACAATGAGCCATTCAGTCCCATAGGGGTGGCGAGAGGGCGTTTGCTGCTTTTAGATTCCTTACACGTAGAAGTCAAAGCTGGAACATCAGGAACAAAAGTTTGACCACAGACTACCTTCTGACTTCATTTCAGATCTGCCCAATAAATGTCAATTTCATGTACACCCTCCTCATGTTGAGTTTATCATTTCTTGAGAGACAGAACAGGTTCAGACGATTAAAAAATATATATCCAAGAGGTAGTTCATATGGGCATGCTCATCACACGATAACTACAGCATTTTCTTTTTTTATTTACTATTTAATTTTTACTCTACCCTTCCTCCAAGGAGCTCAGTGTGGTGAACATAGTTCTCTTCCTCCCCATTTCTTTCTAGTCTCACAACAACCCTGTGACATAGCCTTGGCTGAGAGACTATGACTGGCCCAAGGTTGCCCAGTGAGCTTTATGGGTGGGACAGGATTTGGACCCTGGTCTCCCAAATCCTAGTCAGCACACTCCACCTCATTGACCCTCAGTAAATGTATGCATTTTTCTCTCTGTTACGGCAAAATCTGGGTGCGAGGCTGCTCTGCCACCCAGCTCGTCGGACTAAGTCCGCGGGTCCCTGCGGAGGAAAATGAGCTCAGCCGGAGACAGGAGCAAGCTGCAGAAGATCCAAGTTTATTGTGCAACAGGTTCAAGGTGAGATTGAACAGCGAGAAAGGGGGGACATAAACTTTTGAAACTTCCCTCCATGTCCCAGAATACAGTGCAAAATACATCCCAGTTACATCATGAATACATTAAAGAGAGGTTGGGTTACACAGATTACATCATGAATACATTAAGAAGAGTTTGGGTTACACAGGATTAACATATGGAGGAGGGAGGGGGGAATATGCAGAGCTGGAGATATGCGCAGATAAGCACATCCTGAGTACCGGTGATGAGAAGACAATGGTCCATGTACTGGCATTGCCCGGAGGAAAGGCTTGGCAGAGTGATTTGACAGGATTAGGGTCTTGACACCTTGCTTGAGGGATTATGGGGGACAGGGGAGGTGTGATGGAGTCCTAGAGAAATTGAGCAAATTGGCACGTTGATTTTCTATGAATTTTATAGATTTTAGTCCCTTTTGACATTGACAATTGGAAATAAATTGATATATTGTAGCGAAGAAGAAGGTGAACAAGACATGCCCCCCCTTCCGTATCACCTCCTTCCATGTTGTCCAGTTCTCAGCTGTTTTTTTCCCCAGTTTCAAAATCCATGGGTTGCTCCATCAAACTTCTGACACCATGTGTTGTCTTTTCACATAGAAACTCACTACAAGTGGAGTTAGTCATTAATAAACTTTAACTCATTCCAGATGAGTCCTGGGAACCTGCACAGAGTAGTAACGAACCTCTCTGGCTAGGCCACATTTCTGCCTCAGCTGTCCTGGTGCCAGGGGCCCATCTCTTAAAGGGGAAATTTAGTTGCTACATCACACACTTCTCATATAAAAACATCACTAAGAAAGGCTTAAGACATGAAACAATTCATAAAATTATATAAAACAATCAAAAAGGCTTTATTTCCCCACAGGCAGAAAGATGGTAAAATAATCAGCTAGGTGGACCCCATTTAGTTTGAGAGACCCCAGACAAAGTGACTTCTGGTGGGACTAATCTTGCATTGACCCATCAGGCATACTCAGCGATGGCAGTAGCAGTGCTGTACAGTTGGTTGGGTACCTGCATTTTAATTTCTCACATTGCCCAAAAGAACCCAATGTAGAGTCTCTCCAGGACATTTAATAATGTCTACGGGACGTAAGAAGGGACACAGGTGGTGCTGTGGGTTAAACCACAGAACCTAGGACTTGCCAATCAGAAGGTTGGCAGTTCGAATCCCCGCAACGGGGTGAGTTCCCGTTGCTCGGTCCCTGTTCCTGCCAACCTAGCAGTTCGAAAGCACGTCAAAGTGCAAGCAGATAAACAGGTACTGCTCCGGTGAGAAGGTAAATGGCGTTTCCGTGCGCTGCTCTGGTTTGCCAGAAGCGGCTTAGTCATGCTGGACACATGACCCGGAAGCTGTATGCCGGCTCCCTCGGCCAATAAAGCGAGATGAGCGCCGCAACCCCAGAGTCAGTCACAACTGGACCTAATGGTCAGAGGTCCCTTTACCTTTTTATAGGACGTAAGGTCAAGCTAGTCATTCACAAACTATGCATGTAGCATGCAGCTATGTGTATTATTTCTCTTGTTTAGTATTTGGTTTTAGCATCAAAGGGGTTTCTCTACCCCCACCCCTGCCCCAGTCTCCAAGCAGTGGAGTTGTGTAGGGAAATCTCTTTTCCAATCACAGTAGGGGAGTGAAGAGATAAGTTGCTGATTTCCCAGTAAGAAAAGATCCCTTCTGCATGTAATTATCTGAGTGGGGTGGGAAGCAAGATAAATAGCTGCATGCCACATATTAAGCAAACATCCAGTTTGGCCCTTATCCCTTGCCCTTTCAACACAGTGGGAATTTATTCTGAGTAAACATGCAGAGGATTGCATTTCACATTGGTTAATCCCTGAAATCAGAAAACCACAATTTAACCTTAGTGATTCAGTTACACAGCATGTAGAGAGACTGTTCTGGTTTTGGGATCGAAAGTGCTCTGTAAACTCAGGGCTAAAACATTTGAATTTGGGCACAGCCTCACCATCTTCACAAACATCTTGAATGCCACATCCTTCTCACATTTAAAGTAGTCTAGTGACATGCATTACACAGTCCCGTTGCTGCTGCTACGATGGAGTTCATTGGTGTCATCAACACTCCCATCAACACCACCTCAGATTGCCATACAATATTGCGCAGCTTTTCTATATTTCCTGGAAATGAAAGAGAACGGATATTTGCTTTATTCTGCTCCATGTGTTCACTGCTGCCCATGCATTCATAGTTAGCTCTTGATGTACCAGAAAATAATATTCCCAGCAAAAATGAATTGAGTCTGTGCTCCAGTATTATTTCCTGATAGAGATATCGATTAGCTCCACAAAATACATTGGTTTGTCTTGTTTCTTTGAGAGATATTTTTCTTTTCATTCGCAGCTCTCCATTCATAACTGGGCACGTATTGTGGCTTGTAAACAATTGTGGCTGTATTTTATTTTTCTGTTGTAAACTGGCAAGGGTTCACAGTGGAAGGGGATAAGCAGCAGTGGTGAGCAAAAGACAAACATCAGCACCCAAGTTTTTTGTTTTTTTTTTAAAAAAAGCTGCAGTGTTGCAATCAAAGTGAACAGGTATGGTTTTGCACCCAGGGCAACCGCCCCTGGGTTTCCCTGTGCTATGCCATCTGTATTTTTCGCTCTCTGGTTTAACTTTACATTTGTTGCTTCCTGCAGTGATGGCAGCAGAGCTGTCATGCGTGGAGCGTCCGCCTCCCCTTCAGTAACTTCACAGATAAGAATTAACGAGCAGTTTATATTTTATAGTCCTATTTATTCAGGCATCAAGTTGCAAGCAAAAATCCACATCCCTCCCCAAGGGGAGCAGTTGGCTACTCTAAATCATCTCCCTTCTTCTGCAACATCCCAGGCACCAACAGCTAGTCCCTCCTCCTCTCTGCATCAGAGCCGTCTTCCCCATTGGTGTTAGTGGTTCATTGTGCCAGGGCGCCAGCCTCTCAGGGGCGCCCCAGCGAGTGGGGCAGCTGCACAGCTTTGCCGGCAGCCTCCCCTTTCCCTGCATGCCCACCAGCTGCGCCCTGCCAACTATATGGCTGGCGGGCATGCAGCTTCCTTCCCAAGACTCCACAGGAAGAGAGCGATCCCCGCAGAGGCTTAGGATGGAAGCTGATTACAGCTTCCCTCCCAAGCTTCTGCACCTTCTAAAGTTGTTCTCCTCCTCCTGCTTCCTGGTGAAAGGTGATGCGCAGTGTTCCCGGGCTGCCTTCTTGGGCGCACCAACACCAGAGAGCATGTCTGCCAGCACATTTTCCTGCTTGATTGCCGCCACCACGCCAGGGATCGGGGTGATGGGGGAGGCAGAGGACATTTTCCACTGCCCCCTCCCTTGTTTTGGAGCGCGCCAGAGGGATCTTTGCACCACGGCACCGGATATGCTTAATACGGCCCTGCTCTGCATCCTTTGTTCTCTAATACGTTTGGATCTCCTAGTTTGTGGGGAGGGAGGGTCCCGCACACC
The DNA here is from genome assembly GCF_951804945.1 of Podarcis cretensis. Lineage (NCBI taxonomy): Eukaryota > Metazoa > Chordata > Lepidosauria > Squamata > Lacertidae > Podarcis > Podarcis cretensis. The sequence goes on from NC_137175.1 coordinate 21,695,310, forward strand.
CTGTAATGACGTCTCTGCTATCTGTCCCCTCCCTTCTGTTTCTCTTGTCATTATCTCGTAGCTAGGTAACTCCTGTCTAATCTGCTATGTGTCTGTGTCTCTCCTTGCTTCTGAGACTGCTGGAAATGAGGAGGGCGAATTATCCCCCTTCAGCTCCTCTTCTGAGGAAAGCTGATCTGTCTGCAAATGCTTTCTCCCATACTCTGCTTCAGACCATTCCCTGACAAGAGCTCTTTATGGCTACTGCTGTTACTCTCCCCACCCATGGCCCTGAACAAAGCTACATTCTGACCTGGCATCATTCAGGACATTTTGGGAAGGGAAGAATGATGGCCTGTGGTCAGCATCCATCGAGTGGAGTGCTACAACTGCCACAACCAATGGCAGTGGCTAAAATAAATTTAAAAAATTAAGTGAGGGGAATTTTTTTTGGTCATGTTCAGTTGCTTCTGAAGAAATATTTCATGTTTGCTTGGTTCCAGCATTTGAAACTTCATTAATTCAATGATGCTACAATGCTACTTTATCTATCTTTTATGTTCTCTGGGACCTATATGGCTAGAAGATTCCACTGCAGACGCTTCAGATGGATGCCTCTGATCTTGTTGTCCCCCTTAATGTTAATCCCAGGCAATGGAATGGAATTTGTTCACTGCTGCTACCTGTCGGTACCAATTATATCTCCTACAGTGATTTACCCTCAAGCCTAACATTGGTTCTGTTTCCCTACGAAGCTCATAGGTTAGGGAAAATGTATCTGTCGTGCCCAAGTATAATATGTATAGGATGAGTCATTCTGGTGATCATGTTACATATTCACCTCCTTCATCAGGCATTAATCTTAATGTCAGTAAAATTAATTGCTAGAGAATTAACTAGGGATTTCTAGAAGTCACTTTGCCCTTTTTTAAGTAAACAAATGTGTTTTTGTATTGGATGAACCTGTGGAAAAATACTGAAAATAAAAAGGGCATGTAGCCTAAATCTCAACAGAACAATGGACCCATAAGGAAAATAAAAACTCTTCTGCAAGGGGACATCTCAAAATATAAAGGACCCAGTTTTCCTGAATCTTGCTTATTTCAAACCACCAGCACTTGTCCAAATTCTCTTCACTTAGTTCCATTATGTAAGCAATATTGCGCAAGCAATGCATTAGCTTTTTCTACATTTCTCTTCATTTGGGTGATGTTAGCGTGGCAAGTGGGATCCCATTCTAGCACCCATTGTTGCCTAGCTGTCAGATAAGAGGATTATAGTCACTTGTACAAGTGTCACAGTATTAAAAAAAATACCGTGCACCATCTGAGGAGAATAGATGAACTTCTGTTTCTGTCATCCAGATATGTCAAGTGGCTTTGATATTTTTTTAAAAAAATAATAATAATGTTCCACACTTTTTCTGCTAAACCCTTTGTTTCCAAACTTCAGTATTTTCTATCAGTAAGAGTTATATAACACTGGCCCTTTTATGAGGGGGTTCTTCTGAAATAAGAAACATGAATCACGAGTATTCCAAGCACATTTTCAATCATTATTATGTGGAACGGGCATGAGAGGGAGCAAAGGGAATCCCATTAACATGTGCGCCCACCCCCTTTCCCTTCTGTGTGCATAAATTCTTGAAGCCCTGGCTTCAGGAATGGTTGGGCAGTGGCCTGTGAAAAGACGACATCAGGCTGGACCTGAGAGAATGGACCACAAGGAATAGCAAGCAGCTAAACCCATTCACCGGCATGTCATCTGGAGCACCCACTGGGGAATCCGGGAGAGCTGTGGGCCAAGGCAGAATTACAAAGCACTGAAGAACAGTGGAGAATCTTAACTAGGAAAGAAGAAAAGCTTTTGATAGCAAGTAAACCAGCTGGACCCACAGTCAACACCCTCGTTTTTTGTGGTTTTGTTTCAAACACAAGGCCCTTAAGCTTCTTTTAAGGGAACCAATGGGGCAACTGTGCCCTCGAAACAAGAAGAAAATTGTGGGAGCTTGTATGCCACCTGTGCTTTGCTAATCTAAGAGAAACAACAAAGAGAGCAATAATATACATCCACTTTGCAGCGTAAGTGAAAGAGACTTGCCAGTGCTTGGATAATGAACAGCTCTATATACATGCTGAAAGCCAGAGATGTCCAAATGAGCTCAGTGTGACTGAACAATCGTGGTGTACTGCTGGTTGTGATGATTTCTAGATACCACTTCTAGTCTAGGGCTCCAACCCAGTACAAATCTCAGCTGCTTTGATCCTTTCATTTTTATGAATACAGATAAACTCACAATGAGTCAGACCACTGTTCCATCCCACCCAGGTAGCTCTCCAAGGCCGTAAGAAGAGGGTCTCCTGTCTCCAATATGCTATCCTATTTTTAACTGGAGATGCCAGGAATTAAACGTGGTGCCTTCTGATGCAAAACATACATTGTACCACAGAGCTATAAGATCCCTGGGGGAAGGTTCCAAGCAGAACTGGAAATCCTAACAGAACTAGGAATCCTTACTTCAGAGGAGGCACAGTGAATCCCTTACTGCAGAGTAGGAGATCTGGGCACCCTTCACATCACACATCTCGTCTTTTCCCCTCTGCAACCTGAGAATGTGCATTAAATGCTGACAGTTTTTCATGAAGTCTTTTTAATCATCAGCACAGAATCATAAAATCACAAACTGATGCAGAAGTATAGCAAAACTGAGAAACTGAAATTGACAGATTCACCCATCCTTAATCCCTTATCCTACACTTGCCCGCTTCACTATAGCAAGTCCAATTAGGTGAAAACTTTTTTCCCCCTTACAACTTCATGGCAGCTTTAAAGTTAATGTTCAGTAAAGATCTCAAGAGCACTCTAAATCTAAATCACTGCCCTGTCCACCAGATATTCATGCCAATCATAGCCAATTGCAAAAGTTTATCAGACAGAATTTCTGGGTTGCATCCAACTCAATTCCATTCAGAGTTGACTCATTGAATTTCATGGAGCTAATTTCATGGATGCTGTTTAATTTCATTGGGTCTGCTGGGAGAATGACAAATGTTGGATATGACAGGATGATTAACCACCAGTAATGCCTAAAAGCCCATGTGGCTCTCCATTATAAAGGATTTCAGCATGGCACAGTTGTGAAGCATGACACGCATATGACTGATCAATAGCAAGCCTGTATTAATGCCACTGCAGATCTCAGTCAAATATATATACATGTGCAACAATAATTGTTTCAGACTTTTCATTTAATGATGTCACTTCCTAGGTGGGATGTTGCTTCTACATTGAGGAGCAAAGTTGCTTCATATACATGTCTGCGTCTGTGCATGACTGCTGTGTCATGGTACCCTAACCAGCTTAATTGGGTCTAACGTTGTGTACTAAACAGCTGGCTCGTGCTCCAGCCACAAGGAGAGAAGCTAATCCCAGTCAGCCTCTGGCAACAGGAAGGCTTTGGAAACCTTTTTAATAACAGGGAATAAGATATCCAGCCATCGCAGCCTAAACTGTGGAGGAAAAGAGGAATCATTCCATAGTCTTTTCTGTGCACCTGCATTTTTGCTATTGGCAGGAGATTTTTGTTGTTGATTTTTGTCATTGAGATAAAACTATCACTATGTGGGTTTCACATGCCCAGATGGGGTGGGGGGGCTGTAGGGGCAGCCCCACCACCTGCCACCATCACATTCCTCCAACATTTGCACAAACTTAACCCGGAGTTGTATTTGCATATCAAAGTATACTTTTAGACCAGGGTATCTGAGGTGATGCCCTCCAGATGTTGTTGGACTACAACTCCCATCTAGTGGGGTTTTTAGAGTTGCAGCCCAGCAACATCAACATGAAACCACATTGGCTACTCCTGGGCACAGACCTTCTCATGAAAGGAAGGACCTTGATTGGGCCAGCATTCCTCCTTGCATGGAGGAGCTGGACATGCACATATCAGTATGTGAGAATTCCTTCTTCTGGCATAGTTTGAGTGTGCAGGCATCAGGGGAGTATAGTGATAGCACGCAGGTCAGGGGGCAGGCCTTTGCATGGAGCCCCACTTCTGTGAGCAGTGGTGTAGCTAGCTGCTTGGGCACCTGGGGGTAGAGTGAGGTGCCAGGGGGGCAGGGGATTCATGGGGCAGGGCAGGGCACACCAGAATCCCAGTGCCTGAGCCCCGTTCCACTCCAGTGCCCTGCAGGCCTGTGTTGCTTTTTCGAGCAGTGTGGAGCTTGCAGGCATCCGAGCCACCGCATCACTCCCAGGAGAGACGCGTGGCTTGGGCATGGTAAGTGCCGCCCCCATGGTGCGGTGCCCCCTGTGCCCCCTAGCTATGCCTGTGAGAACCATAAATGAAGTGAGGTATAAATGCATCATGAATGCACCAACTGCCACAGGAGATGGTGAATTTGGGTGGCCATCTCCCAAGTGACAGCTCACACAGAATCACTTCAGAAGCCAGTTCTCTGTGGCCCCCTTCAGATCAGGTTGCATGGGTGTATTCCGTTACTGCAAAATGGCTTCCAAAATGGCTTTTTAAAAAAGCAAATTCAACTTAGTTTTTCTGTTAACATTTCATTACTACACACACACACACACACACACACACCAAAAAAGCTACTGGGTGAGCAATTGTCAGTTTGCAGATTGTGCCTAACTCCCACCATCTGTAGCTACATGAAACCTTTGTTGGTAATGCTTACATTACAATATGCTCTCCCAGCATGCAGTTTCCCAAACCTAGCTAAAGATTCTTCCTGGAGGTACAGAAGCTGCGCCAAATGCTCTTCTGCGAAACCTTCAGGGCATTCAAGCGAGAGATCGCTTGCTTACAGTTCCTGGCTGCCAACTGGATGACAATGTTGGTTCTTCATCTCATTTCCATGCCAGAAACAGAGAGTTAGACAAAAGTAATTGCTGTGTCATTACTCCTTTCTGGCATGTATTGCCTGGCTGTGTAACTTTCATTTGCTGTAGGCATAGAAAGACCACACAGCTACACTGGGCTTCAAGACCATATGAGTTTGATTCTACTGCTCATTTGTTAATGACTGCTGTCTTTTCTCTAGCCAAAACCAAAATACAACCTTTAACCCTCAAGTTGCCATCACCCTTCTTTCTAGCCTTCTTTTTAGCCTGGAACTCTGGATTGAACAGCAGTATGGATTAGATATTAGGTGAGCTTCCATGCAAGAGCTTTCCCTAAAAGGCATGTAATACATACATGGATGCATCCATATGCATATGAAATCCAGTTTTATAGATTCTACTCTGGATTTTCAGGTTCTGTTTTGAGACTTGGCTGGAATTTGTTTCACATTAGGAACTTGATTTGGGAGCTCCTTCAGACAACCTATTTATCCTGATTTGCTTGTCCAAAGCTTACGTGGAGATTAGATTATACCTGGTCTTTACTGAGCATTCATTCTGATTTGTTTTCAGGGAGGTTATACAACAACAAGTGTGTTGTTGGAAGCTGGGGAGAACTCAGAGCAATGGCCTGGGGTGGCTGAACAGGATCCAGAGCAGGAGACAGAGCTGGCATTGTCTTCCAGAGCTAGGCAATGCCTCTGCTGGTGGAAGCAGATGCAGCCCCCTCAACAGAGTGTGCACATGCAGGCTAGACATTCTCACAAGGCTAATTCTCACAAGTAAGGTGTGTGCCCTACCTTGGCTATAGAGCTTGCCAGGTGGGTGTGATAACTTATTGAGACAGCTTCATTGCTCACATACAATTTTGAATTTTATGCCCAGATCTTGGCTTTTGCAATTCTGACCTTGCTCCTAGCTCAGTTAACTCTTCCATCCCATTTGTAGGACCTCTGGAACTGAGTTAGCTTTTGCTTATTGCTGCACCTGCATTGTGCTCTGGTTTAATAAAGGTCCTTCTCCTACTCTCAAGTAAGAGCCTTTGCAGTTGTGTCTGGGGTGGAAGCTACAGCACCATGGTCATTCAAGAATTCAGACTTCTGATGGGCATTATTTCAAGTCATCCCAGAACCGGAGGTGCCAGCATCTTGAAATAATATGGGAAGGAATGGAGGGGATCCATTTATCTCTGTATGCTGATTGCTGAGGTGGATGTATTCTGAAATCTGCGTAATCAGAAAGGGTCTAGTCTGCCATACTGCTGGATACCCATCAACTATTCCTGCAGACTTATGTGATGGGATATTAAAATATTATGTGATGGGATATTAAAATGGGATATTAAAATTCTCTTCTTCCAAGAGAAGAAGCCAAGAGAAAGGCAGGCATGAACAGGGTGATATACTGCTGGATACCCATCAACTATTCCTGCAGACTTATGTGATGGGATATTAAAATGTGTCCACACTATGTCATTCCTATGTCATTCCAAGAGAAGAAGCCAAGAGAAAGGCAGGCATGAACAGGATGATATTGAAGCTGGATCTCCATACACTTTTTAGAAAGTCGTGTGTTATATTTCATCCCTAGTCATGGGGCAGAGGGCAGCAGTGGAAAGAAGCTGTGCACTAGGCTTCCAATCCTCTGAGGGCACAAAAATATCAGAGATCAGGAAAAAAATATGTGTTCCGTTGAAAAATGGAATGGCTGCTAAATGCATGGTCGAAGGTTTTGGGGGTGGCAAGTATAAGGCAAAGCCCCACTTACTGGAGGCCAACAGTTGGAACACTGTAAGCTCAGTAGTTGTTGTTGTTGTTGTTTAGTCATTTACTCGTGTCCGACTCTTTGTGACCCCATGGACCAGAGCACGCCAGGCACTCCTGTCTTCCACTGCCTCCCGCAGTTTGGTCAAACTCATGCTGGTAGCTTCGAGAACACTATCCAACCATCTCGTCCTCTGTCGTCCCCTTCTCCTTGTGCCCTCCATCTTTCCCAACATCAGGGTCTTTTCCAGGGAGTCTTATCTTATCCTTCAGAATGGAGAGGTTTGATCTTCTTGCAGTCCATGAGACTCTCAGGAGTCTCCTCCAGCACCATAATTCAAAAGCATCAATTCTTTGGCCATCAGCCTTCTTTATGGTCCAGCCCTCACTTCCATACATCACTACTGGGAAAACCATAGCTTTTACTATACGGACCTTTGTTAGCAAGGTGATGTCTCTACTTTTTAAGATGCTGCCATTGTTAGCCCACTCTAAGCTGTGGAAATGGAGGAAAAGGACATTCCTCTGGAACATTGGAGAGCTGCTGCCAGCCAGTGTAGATTATATGGAGCTAGACAGACCAATGGGAGCTTCTGATGCTCTTATCAGCTATCATCCCAGGTAGGAAGGCACCTCATTATTAAAGCAGTCATTTCTCCACGGACAGCTAAGATAGGGCCTATCTTCTTAAAGTCTTTTTATTCACACCCAAGGCAAAGGCAGACAAACTGAATTGTCAGACACAGAATAAGCCTTCACTGACATGAACTGGAATTTCTAGCAGTTCTGAATTCTCCTGGTTTAATGAGGAAAGGGCAGGAAGCCAGGTAGGTGGTGCCTCTCATCAATGAGTTACCCCTTTGCCAAATCCTTTCTGCAAGTGCAGGCCCATTTGGAAACTTGTGTGCCAGGAAAGGCATTCACAGTGAGCCTGCTACCTAAAGTAGCAGGTGGTGATTCAATTGCTCTTTCCCTGTCCATACGGTGACTCAGCTGACAGTAAGTGAGATTTGCAGATGCTTATTGAATTTTGAGTTAGTCAACTCAGTTGGTATTCACTCAAATTAATTTTGCAATACGGCCTTTCCTCCCCTCCCACTCTCTTCTCTCCTGGATGAACAAACTACAGTTTTGGAGAGGTTTATTTTTCCTGGTTGTTTGCCAAGGAGACTGCTTCAAAGACTCACTAAAAAGCACTGCAGAAGCCTTTCTTGCATAAACACACATTGTAAACTAATGATATTTTTTATGAACAATTAGCGACTAAGACCTACGTTTCACTTGCTTTAATTGCATTCTTTATATTCTATTTTCAGTCTTTATACCTTTCCTCCTTAGTTTCCTGCAGGTGAAATTTGTAAGGCAATTCAGTGCAATCACCCAACCTGTCTGGGAACATTAGCAAACTTTGCCAGTAAGTGAACGCCACTGTATATTATATACTGGTTGCAGGGTAATTAAAAAGCTCTTGTACTAGAGTTCTGTTTAAAGGATTTTTGATTTGTATTCAGGCCCTATGTTTACAGCATTCACATTGCAGAGACGTATGGCTTGGGGGGGGAAACTGTGCAGGCCTGCAAGCACTGCATGTGAAGATGCTAATGCAGGGGTCCAAAATGTGGTGCTCATAGATGCCATTGTGCCTACAAGTACTTCTTGTGTTGGCCACAAAAGGTCTCCGTAAATATCCCCTTGAAAAACCCACAACGTTCAGTTCCTGTTTGCACTGGTTCAGCCTCTCATATACTGGACATTTCCCCTTAAACATGCGCACATTAATTGTATGCCAAGACTGAACACCCACCAGAGCTTCTCCCGGTGGCTGATGTAGATGCCTTCTCCCCATTGTCAAGGCAAATACCACGGGGCATGGCCATAACATATCCATCAACCATCCCAATTTGACCAGGGCATCCCAGAATTAAAGGAGCCATCCCTGCTCCTGACTGGATCCCGGAATGTCCTGGTTCCCACTAAAGTTGCTAAAATTCCCTCTTCTAGACAACTCTCAAAGGTGCAGGAGCTCCCTGACCTCTTGTTTTCCTGGTCCCCATAAACTGCTCAGATATCCAGGACAGCTGGATACAGTAGGTGTGACTTTGCAACCTTAAACCAAATAAAATATGTACCTCCAATCTCCAGGGACTTATTACCAGATTACCAGATATAGACACAGATAGTTTAAAAAACATTTTTATCCTAAGGATAAAAAGAATAAAAAGTTGGGTACCCAAACTCTATAGAAATTTATTCATGCATGCAACTACAGCGGCAAGAATGTTGCTTGCCCCCAAAATGGAAAGATGTAGAAGTCCAGCAAAGCAAGAATGGATACAGAAACTTATGGAATATGCAGAAATGGCGAAACTTGCCGAAAAAATAAGAAATCAAGACAACAAACTTTTATAGAAGAACAGAAATGAATAAATTAGATGAATAAATGAGTTAATCAATTTAATTTGGCATATACAGAAAATATATAAAATAAATTTAAGGAACCGCAGAAAGAGGGAGAAGGAAGTCGGTTTCAAAATGTTAAAATGATTGTAACATTATTGAAATGCATAAAATTGAAAATCATAAATAAAATATTTTTTTAAAAAAAGAATAAAAAGTTCATAACAACAATACAAAGTCCAATGCATTCTGACTTTTATTTTCTCTTAATGGAGCTTGTATACTTTATTAGTCAGTACTTTTTTCCATCACAAACTAAGCACAGATCAAAGTGTCTGCTAGTACAACCACCAGACCTTAACTCTTAACAGCTTGTTTTTTAAAAATATGCTAATTGCGACAGCTTTGCTGTTGCCAAAACAAGTGAACTAAGTGCCTAGTAAAGGTAAACAGAGACATTATAAAATGCAGGGGGGTAATTTTCCAAGTTTCTATTTAGGATTCATTTATATGCATACTTAGGCATGTGTGAGGCACCGTAGGCTGCCAGACTTTAAAATAATCACACTGAATAGCCTGATGGCACAGAACTGTGTGATGCGTCAGTAACTACCCTAACACATATGGGCTCCTAAAACAAGGAACTTATGCAATGGTCCTATGCGCACTTGGAATTAAACTTTGTTCATTGCGGTGGAAGAGTGGTAAGCAATTAAATATTTGCACTAGCAGAAGGATTAGAGCTTGTGCAATGGGATTTTCCCCTCCCCCGCCCCCTATGCACACCCCAAATCTGCTCAGGAGGGTAGAAGGAACCTTCACCACAGTTTTAGGGGTGTGTGGGAGGAGGAGGAGAAGGCAAGAACAATCCATGATGCAAGCTTAGATTCCTGTGCTAATGGAATGTTCACCTTTAGCCCTACAGAACACGTAATCTGTAGATTCCAGTTGGCTTCTATGGCAGATTCCAGAGAGGGTCCCATTTTCCTCCCTCCAGTCTCCATCTTTGTACGTTGCTGTGGGAGCTGGGCTGCCATCTTTGTAAGCTTTTGTAAGCTTTAGCTCTGAAAACGCCTGGAACCGCAATAGAACACAATTCCAAAAGCGGGTTTAGGATGGCAACCCTCAGATTGGATCATACGGACTGTAAAATAAAGTTTATTTATTTTTGAAGAGGCAGAGAGAAAGCTTCTGGCTGCATGAACACAGACTGTTTGAAACAGAGTGACAATAAACAGAATTTCATCTGCGCACACGGAATTGCCATGTACCAAGTCAGGCCTTTGGCCCATCTAATTCAGTGCCTACTCAAAGTGGAATCAAGTTTATGAGACTGTGGAAAGTGTGAAGAAGCCTAAGATGGAGCAAGAATACTCATCGCAAAGTATTGGAAGACACAAGATCTACCCACCCGGGAAGAATGGCAGATGAAGGTGATGGAGTTCATGGACCTGGCGGAAATGACTGGCAGAATCCGAGACCTGGGAGAAGAGTCAGTAGAAGAAGATTCGAAGAAATTTAAAGACTATTTACAAAAATATTGTAAAATTAAGGAATGTTAGGAGGATGTTGGAATGAAGCAGTAATGTTATAAAGGAGTATCTAAAGATGGATTGTTAACAGGCGAGAATGTAAAGTTATAATATATTAAGATAAATTATTAAGATAAAAACAAAAATGGAAAGGATTTGCTGAAACAACACATTGAACTAGAATACAAAAAAGGGAGGTGCGAGGAGGTCAGGGAAACAAGTAAATGAAAGTCAAGACATAGAAAGGTTGATTTGTTTTTAATTGTTTTTACTCTTTTGTACTTTGTACTTTTTTGCTTCTTTTTTGTTTTTTCCCTTCTTTTATTCTTGTAACTTTTTTGAAACTTTAATAAATATTATTCAAAAAAAAAGAAGCCTAAGATGGGTGTGAAAAGATAGACTGCTGTTTTTACAGAGGAACAGATACTATCAAGAGGTTAATGGCTGCCTGTCAGACCGGAGAATCGTATCCCTCCCCTGGTGGCAGTAAATAAGCAGATCAAATGAAAGAAGCGTTCTTACCAGACAAGGTCTTTAATAATCACAGCGAGAGACAAAGGAATGCATATCTCTCTAAAAAATGGCATTGCTCCCAGTAAATGTTCGGCCTCTCCATCCCCATCAATCTATGTCACTCCTACATCGGGTAATCTGAGTTTGTTGCCATTGTGCTTTCTGTTCTATCACTTTCCAAGCCCATCTAGTTTTAGGTGAAGGTGTGTGTGTGTGTGTGTGTGTGTGTGTGTGTGTGTGTGTGTGTGTAATGCTGTCCAAGGACACTGAATCTGCCAGCTGTCTCTCTCCTGGTTTTCCTCTTCTAGCTGTTCCTCACCCAGTATTTCCCAGCTTTTCCCCTCAGGACTATGCCCTTCTGGAAACCACTGTTCTAAATGAATACTGTCCTCCTGCCCTTGAGAAGGTTCAGAAAAAGCAGGGGGTGGTTCCCACCATTCCTCCTCAGTCCAGTCCCTGACACTGCCATTCCAGACATTTCTAGTGTCCCTATTTTCCAGGGACAGTCCCAGATTTACAGAAGTCATCATGGTTTCTGATTTGATCCTGGAATGTCCCACTTTTCCTTAGGAAATCCCTATTTTCATCTGAGAAATGTTTGAGAGTATGGAGTTACGTGACCCCCAAGCCGAGGAGATAAGTAAGTATACAACCTTTAGGAGACATCTGAAGGCAGCCCTGTTTAGGGAAGTATTTTTTAATTCTTAATTTTTATTATGTTGTTATATGTGTTGGAAGCCACCCAGAGTGGCTGGAACAACCCAGTCAGATGGGTGGGGAATAAATAATAAAATTATGATTTATGATTATTATTGTGGAATGGGATGTTCCTATTTTCATCGGAGAAATATTGGAGAGTATACCATTCCTCTGAAATGGAAAGAGGTAGGAATGTCAGGAGGTAGGGCTGGTAGGAGCCTAACCCTAACCCTAACCCTAACCCTAACCCTAACCCTAACCCTAACCCTAACCCTAACCCTAACCCTGTGCACCATGAAAAAAGTTATCTCAGCAACCACAAGTCTCAGCAACATCCATGCAAACTGATATACTTAATATCCAGTAGCAAGCTGTGTAGAGGAACTGATGTGAAAGCAGTGGGAGATGTTCGTGTTTGCCTCCCACTGGATGCCAACGCAGTTAGACTGTCATATGTTGGCCTTTGCACCATCACAGCTCTGTCTGTAGACACTGGGTTCCAGAGAGCACGATGAGGGAAGTGCCGTGATAGCAGAAGACACCTTAGCAAACCTTCATTTCTATTGCAAGCTTTGTCTTAACAGATTTATTACAGACAAGGGATGTTTTGTGCAAGTTCTTGACCTGTCACAAGCAGGACATTTAAATTTGCTTTCACTTCAGGTAATAGGCAATGGTTAGAAGTACTTACGTAGTAAATGTGGAAAGTGAAGACTTTGATGATGCCACAGCAAATCAAGTTGTTAGTGATTGAGTTCAGAATATTGAACTGGAATGGCCAAGTGGCGGCTTGCAGGTCACATCTAGCCTCCAGTGTGATTTTGTCTGTCCTCCAGGAGCCCAGGCGTCTGAGCAACAGTATTTAGCTCCTTCATGAGGAATCATTTCCTCTGCCCTCTTAAAGATATAAGGTTAATATGCGTAAAATGGTATTGTTTGAACGCATTGTATATAAAATGCTATGCAGAAAGGTTTGCCTTAGGCAGGAAGTTTAACTTATAGCAAATGCAGCAGAAAAGGTTGGATGTTTCTGTTAACTGATGACTCATCCTGGAAACCCCAGCAGAGATCTCTCTCTGCATGAGATGAAACCTGATAACTCAGTGTCTAAATCAGTTGTGAAAGCTCCATGATGATGATGATGATGATGATGATGATGATACAAGCAAGTTGCTTGTATGAGATCTCTCTCTGGGACCAGAGGGGCAAAAGTTATTAAACTGTATTAAGAACTAAAAAGAGGACTGGAACACATGGCTTGCTGTTTAAGAGCAATGTGCATTTTTGTTGTTATTTAGTCGTTTAGTCGTGTCCGACTCTTTGTGACCCCATGGACCAGAGCACGCCAGGCACTCCTGTCTTCCGCAATGTGCATTTAGTATTTTGTAATGTTTATTTGTAACTATTTTAAGATTCTTTCCAGTAAAGATTTGAAACCCATTTTTTTTGGGGAGGGGAGCAAATTTCTACTCTATACAAAGTCCAGATCAAGGATTCAGGTGGAATCTTGGATAATAATAATAATAATAATAATAATAATAATAATAATAATAATAATAATAAAAAATAAAAATAAGGATTCAGGTGGAATCTAAACACATATAAAAACCATTCTGAAAATGTTTGTTTAAATATTTTTTTTAAAAAAATTATTGAATTTTCCAAAAGCCTCACCATCACCATCTAGTGTCACATATTAAGTATATTGAACTTAAAACACACTTAAAATGCTTTATTTGCAGCTGTATAGCCAAGTCCTCAGTGTGCAGCAATTCCAGCATGCTCTCCAGCAATCCATCTACAATTCCTCTTCTCTGAGTCCTGGGTTGTTGAAAGGAATAACTGCAGTCCCCTGGACATTAAAGTAGTCCTCCCTTGCACACCCTGGGCATCCCCTAGCTTACTGTGGGTTCCTAGTGTGTTGAATTTGTTCCCCCTGCAGATTGACTGGGGCTCCTTCAGCTGAGGGAAGGCAACTGCTGCAAAGCAAAACACAGAGGGCTGCATGGAGCAGGGTTGGTGGTTTATCAGCATGGCCTGCACTGTCTACAGACATGGCTGTTCACCCTGGATGCATTTACTGCTGGTGACTGTTCTTGGCTTGAGAAGGATTCCCCACACCTGCGCTAAGGCAGCTAGCCCAAACTGTGCTTAAAACATTGGCCATCCCATATGCAAAGTGCTAATACCGTATTTTGTTTTCTGAATGCTCAGCAGACAGCCACCCACTTCCCACCATCTCTGTTCCAGAGTAGATGAAGAACGAAAGCATGAGCCAAAAGATGGAAAATGTATCTTTCACTGAGATACATTGATAGCCCTAATATTTATAGAATATATTAGCTATTCAGAATATTTATCCAACACTCCAAATCAGCAGTTGTCGATATCTGCTTACAATGAAACTGAGTTGCTAAATAGGAATAGTAAACATTCCTGGTCAAGGTTTGAATAGTGTTAATTTCCCTTTCACACAAAGAAATAAAGGTGCAATTTTTTTCTGCAAAGGCTTTCGCTTACAAGCCGTTTTAAACCCATCCCCTTATCAACACAAGCTATAGTTTCTAGCTATGATGCCGAGATGGAAACATTGTTTATCCTAGCATATGCTCTTTCAAATAGCAAAAAGCAAAAAAAAAAAAAAAAAAAAAAATCCTTTTTCAAAAGGAAGCTTTATATTCCTCGCACAATTTCTGACAGTATTGACACTTCATAAACAAACAAAGCAGGAAACACAATGATCTCTTGTTGAATGAGTGTGATAACAACATTATGAAAATGAGATATCTTCACAGAACATACTCTTTAAATGCTTATCTTTTGTAAGCAGGACACAAAGCAGACTTTAAAGGGGTTCAATCTTCCTTTTGTGAAAGTGTGGCTGGGTCATGGGATGGATGCACATATCAGCTGTTGAAAGCAAGGAAACTTGAAAACTACGATATTCGTGCATTCTGATACAAACTGACCTGAAATGCACCTCCCAGACTAGTGTGCAGAATCTCAGAATCATAGAGTTGGAAGGGACCTCAATGATCATCTAGTCCAACCACAAGCAATGTAGGAAATTGCACCCATATAGGGATCAAGCCCATAGACAGCTATTCTTCAGATGTTTGTTCTTCTCTCTGGATTTTCCAGTGCAGTTTTTGACTCAAAACATACACCTAAAGGCATCTTTTGAGAGAAAATATGTTCAGAAATGAGTATTTTGTGAAGAAATCCATCACAAGCTTTTCTCTAGTTTTGAAGTAAACCCCAATTTTCTATTGAAAAGACCATCACAAACATTTTCACATTTTTCTGTGAAGTCCTAAGCATGGCATGCATGTTTTCTTTTCTCAGACGATGCACACCAATTGGTCTAGGGGAGGGGAGGGGGATGGTTTTGCCAGTTTCAAGCTTACTATTTTTGGTTCCTGACATGTTACGACTATTGGATGTACAATGGTACCTTGGGTTAAGAACTTAATTCATTCCATTCAAGAATGTATAACTTGCTGTTAAAATGGAATACTCAGGATGAAACGGTTAAATCAGCCGTGATTAAATGGGCACAAGATCTTGGTCATAATATTATGTTTGCTGACTGGGAACAGTTGTGGACCACCGGTATGAAATTCACGGCATGCAATGCCTTAAGAGAGAATATTATGAAAATGATCTACAGGTGGTACATGACACCAGTCAAGCTTGCAAAAATATATCATTTGCCCGAGAACAAATGTTGGAAATGTAAAGAGAATGAAGGTACATTCTTTCACCTTTGGTGGACGTGCCCAAAGATTAAGGCTTTCTGGGAGATGATTTATAATGAAATGAAAAAGGTATTTAAGTATACCTTCTTGAAGAAACCAGAGGCCTTTCTTCTGGGCATGGTCGGCCAATTGGTACCAAAAAAGTATAGAACCTTTTTTATGTATGCAACAACGGCAGCAAGAATACTTATTGCAAAGTATTGGAAGACACAAGATCTACCCACCCTGGAAGAGTGGCAGATGAAGGTGATGGACTATATGGAATTAGTGGAAATGACTGGCAGAATCCAAGACCTGGGAGAAGAGTTGGTGGAAGAAGATTGGAAGAAATTTAAAGATTACTTGCAGAAACACTGTAAAATTAATGAATGTTAAAATGATGTTGGACTGAAAATAAGTGGCATTAGCAACAAAGTTAAAAAGAGCATGCAAAAATGAATTAAAAATTTGGTGAAATTATAGAGTTACAATATGTTAAGATTTAGAGTTAAGATAAACGGAAGAGGGTAAGGATTTGCTGATTTGAATATTTTAATGGGAATACAAAAAGGGGAGGTGTGAGGAAGTCAAAGAAATAAGCTAATGAGTTTAAAGTTATAAAAAAATGGATTTGTTTTTTAACTTTCTCTTTTCTATTTTTCTATTTTTCTTGTTTTTTGTACCTTGTATTTTTGTTTGAGAGTTTTCTCCTTTTTTCTTGTTTTTCTTGTTTTACTATGCATTTTTGTACTTATGATTTTGTAAAATCTTAATAAATATTCTTAAAAAAAAAAGAACTTAATTCATTCCAGAGGTCCGTTCTTAACCTGAAACTGTTCTTAACCCGAAGCACCACTTTCGCTAATGGGGCCTCCCACTGCCGCTGTGACACTGCTGCGTGATTTCTGTTCTCACCCTGAAGCAAAGTTCTTAACCTGAGGTAATATTTCTGGGTTAGCGGCGTCTGTAACCTGAAGCGTATGTATCCCGAGGTACCACTGTACCTAAAATTTTTGTATCAGCACTATTACGTACCTGTGGTATTTGAATTCAAAAACCCACAAATAAACATTATAAATTCTATACATCTATTTAAATGTGGATTTCCATGTGGATTTTTTTTTTAAATGCAGCTTTGCATGAAAACAGGATGGGATAGATTTATGAATGAACACATGTATGTGAAAGTGACTTGGACTCAAACTAGACTCTTCCCCAACTCTAGATGAAAGTTCACTTCTAGTTTCAGGAGCAATTTCATCACAATTGCTAACTGTATTATTTACAGCTGCCACAATTAGTCCAGTCTGTCAGGGTGTCTAAGGTTGGCCCGGTCATAAGAGAAGTTTGTATCCAATGAAGTTATCCTATTATCGCAGTGACATTTGCCTGTGCAATGGGACTTCCAATCCCCTCCTTACAGGCCCCTACGTTTCCCCCATCCTGCTCTGGGGGGTGGGTGGGTGGGAAACCCAGAATGGATATCGAGTGTGTGAAAGTACATGAGAAAATAATAATAATAATAATAATAATAATAATAATAATAATAATAATAATAATTTATTATTTGTACCCCGCCCATCTGGCTGGGTTTCCCCAGCCACTCTGGGCGGCTTCCAACAAAGATGAAAAATACACTAAAATGTCACATATTAAAAACTTCCCTGAACAGGGCTGCCTTCAGATGTCTTCTGAATGTCAGGTAGTTGTTTATCGCTTTGACATCTGATGGGAGGGCATTCCACAGGGTGGGCGCCACTACCGAGAAGGCCCTCTGCCTGGTTCCCTGTAACTTGGCCTCTCGCAGTGAGGGAACCGCCAGAAGGCCCTCGGAGCTGGACCTCAGTGTCCGGGCAGAATGATGGGGGAGGAGACGCTCCTTCAGATATACTGGACCGAGGCAAAGGAAATCCAGTTGTGCAGCCTGAAATCTCTGCACTAACAGGATGACTTTGTTGGGTATAACCCAAGGACTGAAGGCTTCTCAAGCAGTGAATTTTGAGTGCAAATGGTGGAAAATGTTATCCAATACACTATCTCTGGTGTCACTGGGTTGTTAGGGAGAAAGTATCAGTGGCAGCACTTTCAGTATGGTAGCTGCACCATAAGAATATTTTGTTAGAGAAGCATATATTCAGACATCCATAAGGAACCGTGCCCAGCTGCACTCTTATAGAAAGTGCCTTGGAACAGTAAGTTCTTTCTCAGAAAGCAAAAGCAACAGGCATCCCAACATTGTGTTCTGTGATATTTAACACTGTGTCACTTTTAACATCACAGCAATGCTACACTAGAGATGTGCAATGTCAAGTAACACATTAAGTGTTACTTCACAGATCGATATCCAAAGTTTCCCCCCTCTCTTTGCAGGTTTGCTTTCCCTCACTGTAGGACAGATCATACACAAAAAAGCAGTTGCGTTCTACGTGTCTAAACATCATAGCAAAGGAACAATCCTCATTATTCTTTTTGCACACCAAAGGGAGACAGTAGGAAGCAGTGGCGTAGTGTGGGTTGTCAGCACCCGGGGCAAGGCAAGTAATTTGCACCCCCTAACCCGTGGATTTGCGCCCCCTAACCCTAACCCCCAGATGTTGCGCCCGGTGCGGCCGGCCCCCCCTGCACCCCCCACGCTACGCCACTGGTAGGAAGTGAGAAGAAAAGACCAAAGGTGACTTGCAAACTCCTCTGTCTTTTTCAGCAAAGTTTTGTTGTATATTAGGCAACCCAGAAATGTTGTGGGTAATTAGAACTGCACAATCTGGTAGAACAAAGCAATTATGTTTAATGCTAAAATAAAAATACTGATAAGAAATAGGAGTCGTTCTTACAGGCTTCTTGAAAGATGATTCCTTGTTCCCCACAGATATCAATAGCTCACCTTTTCTAAAGCCTTGAGTTGTAATCTCACCATCAATCCATATTGGGTAAAGCTATACAGTGGTACTTCTGGATGTGAATGGGATCCATTCCGGAGCCCCATTCGCATCCAGAGCAGAACGCAACCTGCGTCTGTGTGTCTGTGCGTGCGCGGGTCACGATTCGCCACTTCTGTGCATGCGCGTGGCATCATTTTGGGCATCTGTGTGGTGTAGATGTGGTGTAGATCTGTGTGGTGTAGATCTGTGTGGTGTAGAGAGCCAGTGTGGTGTAGTGGTTAAGAGTGGTAGACTCATAATCTGGTGAACCGGGTTCGCATCTCCGCTCCTCCACATGCAGCTGCTGGGTGACCTTGGGCCAGTCACACTTCTCTGAAGTCTCTCAGCCTCACCCACCTCACAGAGTGTTTGTTGTGGGGGAAGAAGGGAAAGGAGAATGTTAGCCGCTTTGAGACTCCTTCGGGTAGTGATAAAGTGGGATATCAAATCCAAACTCCTCCATCTGTGCATGTGCGAGTGGCGAAACCTGGAAGTAACCCGTTCCGTTACTTCTGGGTCGCTGCAGAGCGCATCCTGAAAACACTCAACCTGAAGCTTCTTCAACCCGAGGTATGACTGTATACGCTAAAGGGTGTGTGCAAGAACTCTATTTTAAATGCTTTTGCAACTGCACTGAACTGAAGCATAATCCTAGGACTTACTTTGTTAGCGCATGGGATGCTGTCTAACTACAACAGCATCACCATAAATGCAACGAGCTTTGATGTTGCACCAGCACAACTGGTTACAATTAGAAGACCCATCACAGAAGCAGCGCATAGATAAACATGGCTAAACAATCAGTCAGGAAAATGATTCAGACTTTGGCAGGCTTAGTTGCTTCTTTGCTCAGTGGATGCCCCTAATGAGAATTCCCTGCTCCCAGTATATGAAATAAAATATGATCTGCGGAAGCTGTGTCAGGGATAAAGCTAATAATGGTGTGCCAGAGGGAGGTGGTTTTGTATTTGCAATGTCAGGACAAAGACGTCAGCCAAGCAAAATCTGGCATAGGTCGGAGTCTAGAAAGAAGCAGAGCAGAAGGCTGTGGCGCAATGAGTCCAAGGCAGGAGGTACGGTAAGTAGCAATAACAAAGTTTCAGGACCTAAAAAATGAAGCCAAAATGTTGCAGAAAGCAGCTGGTTAGTCTCCCTTTCCTGCTTTCATTCAGAGGATAGGTGTATACTTTAGTATAGTGGTACCTCGGGTTAAGTGTATTTTTCATCTTTGTTGGAAGCCGCCCAGAGTGGCTGGGGAAACCCAACCAGATGGGCGGAGTACAAATAATAAATTATTATTATTGTTGTTATTATTATTATAAGTACTTAATTCGTTCCAGAGGCCCGTTCTTAACCTGAAACTGTTCTTAACCTGAAGCCCCACTTTAGCTAATGGGGCCTCCTATTGCTGCCGCACCGCCAGAGCATGATTTCTGTTCTAATCCTGAAGCAAAGTTCTTAACCCGAGGTAATATTTCTGGGTTAGTGGAGTCTGTAACCTGAAGCGTATGTAACTTGAAGCGTATGTAACCCGAGGTACCACTGTATATCAATCTGTATTCGCCACTCCCCCCATCACTTATTAACTAGTATATGTCATATTTTACAAATATGATATGTCACCAGTGTATTACACTGGGATTACCTTCATTACTCTAACACAGTTTGCTGGACAGTTAGTTGAAAATAACTCCCACAGAGTTCAGTGAAACATATTCCCAAGTAAGACTTATATCTGTTAAAACGGTTGAGTTTGGCTTAACTAAGCATATCGGCCTTTAATTATGTTAATTGGCCAGTTTACAGTGGTCCAAAAACCATTAATGCTTACAAGAAGAGCTGCCTGATGTTTGTGTTTAGAAAGCACCCCTTGATCCAAGCATGCATAAACACATTAACAACACCGATACGGCATTTCTTGAAGAGAAGAACAATGGAAAGATTATCCTGTTTAACAAAATCAGATTTGTGGTTTTGTCCTGCAGCTAATGTGATTCATCATACACACTGGTACATGTAGAGTCCAGGACAGGGGTAGGCAAAGTTTTTGTGGACTGGGCCAGTTCACAGTCCCGCAGACGCCACAGTAGGCCGGAGTGCGTGTGCACACACACATGCATGCGCAAACGCTATTTCCGGTGCAGAGGAGGCATGTGCAGCTTCCCATTGGCTTCAGGAGCTTCCTGCAGCCAATGGGAAGCCAGCCAGTGTCGCAGAAGCCGGTCCCCGCTCTGCTCCATGCCAGTTTAGCATGGCGCATAGGAGCCAACCGAGCAGGTGTTGGGGGTCCCCAAGCGGGTGACAGGGGTCCATGGGCCAGTAGATTGCTGACCCCTGGTCCAGGACGTTACAAAGTTTCCTATTTGATGGGGAGACATATCTAATAGCCAAGGTGTCTTTGACTATGTGTATCAAATGACGAGATGTACAAATATACCATTTTTAGATTGCTCAAGTAATTGGGGCATCGTGGACTGTATGTGTAGCAAATATCATATCTCTGTCTCATAGCACAGTACCCAGAAATGGCAGTAGTCCCACATGTCATTGTGGGATTAAGTCATTGGAGGAATGGATAAATTAATGGTGGACAAGGATATCAGTCGCTACTAGCTGTGTTCTACCTCCATGGACAAAAGCAGCATGCCTCTGAATACCAGTTGCTGCAAATTGTAAGTGGGGGGGGCACTGTGGCCCTCAGGTCCTGCAGGTGGGCTTCCCATATGCATTTGGTCAGGTGTGATGAGAACCGATTTTGGACAAGGTGGGTTTTGGCCTGACCCAGCAAGGCTCTTCTTAGGTTCTTAGGCAAGTCCATGAGTGAGGACCAAACATCTTTACAGTGCCATTCTAAGCCTGTCTACTCAGAAATAAGTTCCCCTGAATTTACGGTGGCTTCGCCTTACAGAAGCCTGTGTAGGATTACCATTTTATATACATAAGGTAGAGATGATAGATAGATGATAGATAGATAGATGATAGATGATAGATGATAGATGATGATAGATGATAGATAGATAAATAGATAGATGATAGATAGATATATATTGTCCAATAGCACCTTAGAGACCAACTAAGTTTGTTCTTGGTATAAGCTTTCATGTGCATGCACACTTCTTGGGAGAGTGGAGTGGGTTCTTAGGCAAGTCCATGAGTGAGGACCAAACATCTTTACAGTGCCATTCTAAGCCTGTCTACTCAGAAATAAGTTCCCCTGAATTTACGGTGGCTTCGCCTTACAGAAGCCTGTGTAGGATTACCATTTTATATACATAAGGTAGAGATGATAGATAGATGATAGATAGATGATAGATGATAGATGATGATAGATGATAGATAGATAAATAGATAGATGATAGATAGATATATATTGTCCAATAGCACCTTAGAGACCAACTAAGTTTGTTCTTGGTATAAGCTTTCATGTGCATGCACACTTCTTGGGAGAGTGGAGTGGGTTTTTTCTCAGGAGGGTAGTAGGAGATGGTGATTGACTCATTTGGATTCCTGTCTCATTACATATGCTAATCATCTCCATACTATCCTTTGCTTTTTCCTGTAGGACTAATTGTGGTCATTAACAGTCTACAAAAGGTTTACCATACCCATTGAGTCAATCACCCATCTCCTACTACCCTCCTGAGAAAAAACCCACCCCACCCTCCCACTATATATAAGGGTCTGGTGACTTCTGTTTCAGTGTATCTGAAGAAGTGTGCATGCACACGAAAGCTTATACCAACAACAAACTTAGTTGGTCTCTAAGGTGCTACTGGATGGTTTTATTATTTTTTTATATGTTTAGACTGCACCAGACCAACACGGCTACCTACCAAAATAAGGTGGAAAGTCTCCCTGAAACAGCACAAGGTTTAAATCTGCATGAATTATTTATAGAGGCCTAATTGTTCAACCATGGATGAGGAGGCATCTCCTGCAATACTCTCATCAGGTATTTTTGAACTCTGCTTTAACTTCAAATGTCTGTTGCTATCATAGCCTTGGGTGTTCTTTTACTGTGTACACCATATCAGGCCACTTATGCAGGCTGCCGTTGTATAATACTGTGATGTCTTTAAATCTCTGTTGACAGCAGAGCCTTGGCAGATAAAAGGCAAGATATGATTTCACCCTTTAAGGGGTGATTAGCTTGAGCAATGCTAATAGTTATTCTCAGTCTCCAGTCTAACATCATCAGCCCTTAACCCACTGTGTCAGTTTGCTATATTTCTATCCTTGGGCGAAATAAAGCATCAGCATCATCAGATACTGTTCAGTGCAACAGAACAGCAGGAAGCCCGTTGCTCAGTTCCCCCAAAAGCCTTGGCATATATTAAGCTTAGATTAGAACAAACACTGGAGACCGAGTCCTTCACCAGCATTTCCTGTGCCCATTTTGCCAAGTCTACAGGAGTGCAGAGCAACACATGGAATCTGCCTTGTGGCTTTTCATCTGAGCATTCCGTTTGGTCTCACTGATGCATATACATTATCCACAAACAAAACAGATGAGCTATGGTGGATCAAACCTCTCCATTCTTAAGGAAATCAGCCCTGAGTGCTCACTGGAAGGACAGATCCTGAAGCTGAGGCTCCAGTACTTTGGCCACCTCATGAGAAGAGAAGACTCCCTGGAAAAGACCCTGATGTTAGGAAAGATGGAGGGCACAAGGAGAAGGGAACGACAGAGGACGAGATGGTTGGATGGTGTTCTTGAAGCTACCCGAATGAGTTTGACCAAACTGCAGGAGGCAGTGGAGAACAGAAGTGCCTGGCGTGCTCTGGTCCATGGGGTCATGAAGAGTCAGACACGTCTAAACGACTAAACAACAACAACATGGTGGATGCATTGTGGTTTCCCTATCCAGGTACCAGAGTCACTGTACACCAACAAAGGAGAGCTGCCTTGAAGGGCCAATTGGATTGATTGATTGATTGATTGATTGATTGATTGATTTTTAAGTGAGCAATTTGAAGGTGTTTGGTGGGATTCTTTATCCCTCAACTAAGTCAGATAACCTTGGCATGCATAAACAAATATAAAAGTTAATATGACTAAAATCAGCATGAGCAACTGAAACTACGGGAAGGTGGGTGCTTTGGAAATTTACTTACCATCATTGCCTTTCCCAGCAGTATGTCCCTTTTGCTTCTATCAGCCCCTCCTGGAGGAGTGATGAGGAAGCCAGTTTTGATCATAAGAACACAGAAAGCTGCCTTATACCGCATGGAGCTCAGTATTGTCTACCCTGAATGACAGTGGCTCTTCTGAATTCCAGGCAGGGGACATCCCCAGTCCTACCTGGAGATGCTGGGGAATCAGGATTGGACCTGGAAGCTTTTGAATGCAAAGCATATACCATACTATTGAGCTATTGACATTCCCCATGCCTGGTGAAAAGATCCTGTCCCCTCCTGAACTATATTTACTTATTTGTGTCCAATAAGTGCTTAGTGTTCTGATAATAAGTGGATGCCCATCGTGCATCTGAGGTTGAGCAACCATTGGCACTGTACTGTCATGTCCCATGACCTTCCTTTCAAGACCCATCTGGAACTAGTTGAGGCTTCCTCAAAGGAGGCAGAGCCCAGCCCCAGCCAATATCAGGACCAAGATGAGTCAATGGCCCCTGATAAACACCCCCAAACTGCCACACACACACACACACACACACTTAAGGAGTCTGCAGAATGGGGGGACCTAACATATGCAACTAGTCACACAGCCTAGCTGTAGGCTCACCTCAATAATCCACAGGAATCCAGGAGCATGGACAGTGGTCAGTCTGAGTCAAAGCGCAGACCAGTCTACTGTGCAGTATATCTTTCGTAGCAGAAGGCCTGCTGTCTCTTGAGCCTGAATTGGGAGAAGAATGATGAAACAAAGTATATCCTGGATCACAAATGCTCCAGGAAAGGGTGGGCAGACAAATGAGCTGTGAAACCTTTAACTTGTTTCCTGGCTGTTGCAAAAGTTCATTGGATTAGGTCCTTGATGTGAGGTTTCTGGTCTATTTACCCACTTGGTGAATTCCCCTGCTGTGTCAGCAACCTTGCCCTGTTGGATAGATCCCTTGCCTCAATGATAAATGAAGAATCAGTACAGGAAACATATGCAAGACTCTTGGGTGCCCACTGATTATCAGCCAAAGTCCATTATCAGTAGTACCACAACCCACTGACACTGCTAATAATTCAATAATTTTCTGGTTGGGAACCATAAAGCTCTGCCAACAGCCACATGTGGGAACTTTCACAAAACCTTTTGACTCGGAAGACAAAACACTTTGGAACAAGCAGGCTGACGTTCACTGGAGACCCAAAATGGTGCTCTGAGTTACATGCAAACTATTTTTTCGCAGCTTGCGCTATTGATGAACTGTCAGTTTGCCAGGTAGAGCTGTTATAACCTAAAGTGCTTTGTCAAAACAATTCCGGGGCATTTGGAATTCAGGGGCTGCCATTGCATCACAATGAAACGAAGACATGTACACACATATTTATTATGTATTATAAAGCACTTTAAAGGATGAAAAACAAACAAACTATGCTGCATGTAGATTGAATAAATAATCATGCTTCCCTAAAGCTAGCCTTTCCCCCCTGCATTCTTTCCCTTTGAAATTTCTTTTTGTGAGCTTGTCCGCATCCTTCCATATTAAAAGTTGCTGCTGTGTTTCCTGGAGCAATATTTGTGGTTGTTGTGAGGGTTTGCTTAGTGTTTAAATAAGCTATTGATTTTATTTTCAGCGTAATTTAAGGTGGTAATACAGTTCTTATTTGATAACTACCAGCCTAATGTGCTCTGTGTAAACAAACACTATACCTCCAATTTGTTATTTTTGTCATCAAAATCGACCAAGCAGCAACTAGCATTGATGTGGGTGGATTCAAGAACTAAATGTTGTGTGAAGCAATAAGCAACATTAATAATGTACAGAAGTGCTACCAAAGGCTATGTAATTACCTGAGATGGGAGGGGGGAGGTGTTATATCCCGCAG
This sequence comes from Podarcis cretensis, assembly GCF_951804945.1. Lineage (NCBI taxonomy): Eukaryota > Metazoa > Chordata > Lepidosauria > Squamata > Lacertidae > Podarcis > Podarcis cretensis. The sequence goes on from NC_137175.1 coordinate 21,720,713, forward strand.
TGAGAGAAGTTCAAGATAACTTATCATTATATTTTATCTTAAGAAGAGGAATAAAATTTCTGCCCTGCTCCATCTTTCACTTCAGGATATAATGTGCATGTTAAAACCATATAAAATATCAAATGAAGCCAAGAGAAACAAAATAGAAATATATGCATTAAAGCCATACCCAAAGAGGGACATCTTGTTTACAATCACCACCATTCTCCTCATTCTCTCTTTTTTCCCCATTTTTAAAATTAATTTCCCAAATTTATAACAAACATAAACAAACAAACAAACAAACAAACATAAATCCTAACAATAATAGTTCCACTTATGTTAACATTGTTAAGTGTCTTCCTCGAATCCTCCTGGCTGATTTTCAATGTATATCAGTTTTCCAAAACTAATTTCTTATAAAATTTACTTAGTCAATTAATATCTTTCTTTCTTTTCATATCAACTTTAAACATATTTTTCTATAACATCACATATTTAAATCCTAAGCCAATCTGGTACTTGCAAGTATTTCTATTTAAATGATCTTAACACATTTAACTAAATCTTAAAATTTCATCCATTCCTCCTGGTGCTCCTCCTCCTTCTGGTCGCGGACTCCTCCGGTCTGGTCAGCTAGCTCCCAAAAGTCCATCATCTTCATCTGCCATTCCTCCACTGTTGGGACTTCTTGTGTTTTCCAGTTCTTGGCCAACAAAATCCTAGCAGCAGTTGTGGCATACAAAAACAATCTAACATCTTTCTTGGGCAATTCCAGACCCATTATTCCAAGAAGAAAGGCTTCTGGTTCTCCTCATTCTCATCCTCATTGACAGGTTGTCAGATGCGACTTGTGGGTTTTATTATCTTTGTAAATGTGGGATCCCCTTCATGGATCACTGCCTTGCCGTGGCGAAGGGGCTTGAAGAACTCAGAGAAGCTATGAACTATGCCGAGCAGGGCACCCAAGATGAACAGGTCATAGTGGAGAGTTTTGACCAAACGTGATCCACCTGGAGGAGGAACCGGCAAGCCACTCCAGTATCCCTGCCAAGAAAACTCCATGGACAAAGACAACAGGCATATAAAAGTTATGATGCTGGAAGATGAGCCCCTCAGGTCGGAAGGCGTCCAACATGCTACTGGGGAAGAGCGGAGGGCAAGTACAAGTAGATCCAGAGCTGATGAAGCGGCTGGGCCAAAGCCGAAAGGACGCTCAGTTGCGGATATGCCTGGAAGCGAAAGGAAAGTCCAATGCTGTAAAGAAAAATATTGCATAGGAACCTGGAATGTAAGAACCATGAACATGGGTAAGTTGGAGGTGGTCAAAAATGAGATGGCAAGAATAAATATTGACATCCTGGGCATCAGTGAACTAAAATGGACGGGAATGGGTGAATTCAGTTCGGATGACCATCATACCTACTACTGTGGGCAAGAAACCCGTAAAAGAAATGGAGTGGCCCTCATAGTCAACAAAAGAGTAGCAAAAGCTGTACTGGGATGCAATCTCAAAAATGATAGAATGATCTCGATACGAATCCAAGGTAGACCTTTTAACATCACAGTAATCCAAGTTTATGCACCAACTACTGGTGCTGAAGAAACTGAAATTGACCAATTCTATGAAGACTTACAACACCTTATAGAAGTGACACCAAAGAAGGATGTTCTTCTCATTATATTTTTTTTTTAAATATTTTTATTAAATTTTCACATTTTATAAAGACAAACATACACACACAAAGACAAAGACAACACGTATAAAAATTTCATAACCTTACATTCCTAACCCCAGTTCTTGACCTCCCCCCATCCCCCCTTCATACATCCTAGTTCAGTTACATTAACTCAGCAAATTCAAATCTCTCATCCATCGCGTATTATTACTATATCTATATATATATGTTTTTTTTTTGTTTTTTTTTTAAAAAACCATTTACTTAGCCAGATTTTACTTATCCAATTTTCTTATAAAACATTAAAGCCTTTCCTAAGGTCGTCTCGAGTTCCTTCCACGAATTTCCCTTTAATCTTAAAAATAGGTCATAATAATCAAACACAAAAATCATAAAGATTTAAAAACAAATTCTCCTTTCCCCCCCCCCAGCCCCGGTTTCTGTCCCTTCCAAATGTCCCCCCATCCATAACAACAGTTTTTAGCCTGGGTTCCTCACATCTGAGGCCTTTAAGTCCTTGTCAGTCTCTCTTTGCCGATCTTGTTGGTAACCCTCCTCATTGGTCCTCAGGTTTCGGGGAAATTTCAGCTCAGTCTCATCAGAATTTCTTCCATCCAAAGTACTTGACACCAGCTGCTGCAGAAGATCAACCAGTCCATACTCAAATAGGAAGCCCCAGTCGTATTTCTTATTTCTTTTAAAATCAGGTATTCCAGATGTTCCAGGGGCTTCCTCCCTCCTCTTTCGCATCTTTCGCAGATTTGTAGTCCAAGGGTCTTCTTCTTTGTATTCTAACAATATAGGCTTGTGGTTGGTAATCTCCATCTGTACTAGCCCTTGCTCGCTCTCCCCCTGTTCCAAAGTTATCTCTTCTGATTCAGCTGCAGACTTTTCCACAGTCAAATCCATTGTACCTTCAGCAGAGTCATTTATTTTAGAGTTCAAGGTTATGAGTTGTTTACTCATGACCGTAGTCTGCTCCTCCAGTTTTCCCACAAGAAAAAACATTCTTTCTAGCTCTGCCTGTAGTTTTCCATCTGCAGCCATTGCAATGTTTCAATGTTTCCCCTAGGGGGATTCTAGTTACTTAGTAATCTTTTCCAATAGTCCTTTGCTTTGTTATTTCCCTACTTTGTTTCCAACCACTTTAGTTCGAATGTAACAAATTAAGTCCAAAAAGTGTTAAATAATAGAGTTTTTCACTTTCGCTGCCCGTTTGACAGCTCCTTTGACAGCTGTCAAACTCCTCGTTCCTTGTTCTCCAACTCACATAAAAGGACACCCCCGGGTCCGGGGGGGTTCAAAAAAGACAAACTTCTAAAAAATCACTCTTACTCTCCAGCACACATCTTCTTCTGTCAAATTCATGCAAATCTTATCTTTTACAGAACACCAAGAAAAGAACTCTCCACCTTAGTTCTCCGATCTTTGCTTTAAATTTTCTGTAGGCAGGGGGGTGCGGACTTCCCTTTAGCACATCCCCCGATCGTGCCGAATTCAAGGATAAGCTTTTTAAAGTCCAAATTCCAATCTACTCACGGATTAATTAGAGTCCGAATTTCAGGGAAGAAAGTCAGCGGTCTCCGGCCATGGCTCGCGGCTTCGCTCCACTGCAGTAGCGGTCTACTCACAGCACCACGCCACTCCCCGTACCCTCTCCGCAGCCTTTAAAAAGGCTCTTCGTGGGTCGGGGGGGCGCTTTAGGTGCCCGCCGAGTCACCAGGTCCGCAGGCTTCCGCGCCTGCGGTTTCTAAGGGTCCCCGCGTCGCCGTCGCGGTGAGACCCGTTTGCAATGGAGCCGATTCCCTCCGGAGCTCGGAGGGAATCCGCCATTACTCGGATCGCGCTAACCCGGAAGTCGGATGTTCTTCTCATTATAGGGGATTGGAATGCTAAAGTAGGGAGTCAAGAGATAAAAGGAACAACTGGCAAGTTTGGCCTTGGAGATCAAAACGAAGCAGGGCAAAGGCTAATAGAGTTCTGTCAAGAGAACAAGCTGGTCATCACAAACACGCTTTTCCAACAACACAAGAGACGACTCTACACATGGACATCATCAGATGGGCAGCATCGAAATCAGATTGATTATATTCTCTGCAGCCAAAGATGGAGAAGCTCTATACAGTCAGCAAAAACAAGACCTGGAGCTGACTGTGGCTCAGATCATCAGCTTCTTATAGCAAAATTCAAGCTTAAACTGAAGAAAGTAGGAAAAACCACTGGGCCGGTAAGATACAATCTAAGTCAAATCCCTTATGAATACACAGTGGAAGTGAGGAACAGGTTTAAGGATTTAGATTTGGTGGACAGAGTGCCTGAAGAACTATGGGTGGAGGCTCGTAACATTATACAGGAGGCAGCAACGAAAACCATCCCAATGAAAAGGAAATGCAAGAAAGGAAAGTGGCTGTCCAATGAGGCCTTACAAATAGCGGGGGAGAGAAGGCAAGCAAAATGCAAGGGAGATCGTGAAACATACAGGAAATTGAATGCAGATTTCCAAAGAATAGCAAGGAGAGACAAGAAGACCTTCTTAAACAAGCAATGCAAAGAAATAGAGGAAAGCAATAGAATGGGAAGAACCAGAGATCTGTTCAAGAAAATTGGAGATATGAAAGGAACATTTCGTACAAAGATTTCCATAATAAAGGACAAAAGTGGAAAGGACCTAACAGAAGCAGAAGACATCAAGAAGAGGTGGCAAGAATACACAGAGGAATTATACCAGAAAGAAACAGATGTCTCATATACCCCAGGTAGTGTGGTTGCTGACCTTGAGCCAGACATCCTGGAGAGTGAAGTCAAATGGGCCTTAGAAAGCACTGCAAATAACAAGGCCAGTGGAAGTGATGGTATTCCAGCTGAACTATTTAAAATTTTAAAAGATGATGCTGTTAAGGTGCTACACTCAATATGCCAGCAAGTTTGGAAAACTCAGCAGTGGCCAGAAGATTGGAGAAGATCAGTCTACATCCCAATCCCAAAGAAGGGCAGTGCCAAAGAATGCTCCAACTATCGCACAATTGCACTAATTTCTCACGCTAGCAAGGTTATGCTTAAAATTCTACAAGGAAGGCTCAAGCAGTATGTGGACCGAGAACTCCCAGAAGTGCAAGCTGGATTTAGAAGAGGCAGAGGAACCAGAGACCAAATTGCAAACATGCGCTGGATTATGGAGAAAGCTAGAGAGTTCCAGAAAGACATTTACTTCTGCTTCATTGACTATGCAAAAGCCTTTGACTGTGTCGACCATGGCAAACTATGGCAAGTTCTTAAAGAGATGGGAGTGCCTGATCACCTCATCTGTCTCCTGAGAAATCTCTATGTGGGACAAGAAGCTACAGTTAGAACTGGATATGGAACAACTGACTGGTTCAAAATTGGGAAAGGAGTACGACAAGGCTGCATTTTGTCTCCCTGCTTATTTAACTTATATTCAGAATTCATCATGCGAAAGGCTGGGCTGGATGAATCCCTAGCCGGAATTAAGATTGCCGGAAGAAATATCAACAACCTCAGATATGCAGATGACACAACCTTGATGGCAGAAAGTGAGGAGGAATTAAAGAACCTTTTATTGAGGGTGAAAGAGGAGAGTGCAAAATATGGTCTGAAGCTCAACATCAAAAAAACGAAGATCATGGCTACTGGTCCCATCACCTCCTGGCAAATAGAAGGGGAAGAAATGGAGGCAGTGAGAGATTTTACTTTCTTGGGCTCCATGATCACTGCAGATGGTGACAGCAGCCACGAAATTAAAAGACGCCTGCTTCTTGGGAGAAGGGCAATGACAGGCCTAGACAGCATCTTGAGAAGTAGAGACATCACCTTGCCAACAAAGGTCCGTATAGTTAAAGCTATGGTTTTCCCAGTAGTGATGTATGGAAGTGAGAGCTGGACCATAAAGAAGGCTGATCGCCGAAGAATTGATGCTTTTGAATTATGGTGCTGGAGGAGACTCTTGAGAGTCCCATGGACTGCAAGAAGATCAAACCTCTCCATTCTGAAGGAAATCAGCCCTGAGTGCTCACTGGAAGGACAGATCCTGAAGCTGAGGCTCCAGTACTTTGGCCACCTCATGAGAAGAGAAGACTCCCTGGAGAAGACCCTGATGTTGGGAAAGATGGAGGGCACAAGGAGAAGGGGGCGACAGAGGACGAGATGGTTGGATAGTGTTTTCGAGGTTACCAGCATGAGTCTGAACAAGCTGCGGGGGGCAGTGGAGGACAGGAGTGCCTGGCGTTCTCTGGTCCATGGGGTCACGAAGAGTCGGACACGACTAAACGACTAAACAACAACAACAAATGTGGGACAGAGTCAGGCTGGGGGGTCATGGCTGTCATAGGAACACAAGAAAACCCTGGCGGGTCGGGCAAATGGCCCATCTAGTCCAGTATCCTGTTCTCACATTGCCACCCAGATGCCTGTTGGAAGCCTTCAAGCAACACCTGAGCCCAAGAACATTCTCCCTTCATGTAGCTTCCAGCAACTGGTATTCAGAAGCACTATTGCCTCCAGCTATGAAGGGGGCATATGGCTTCCCATAAAGTCCATTGGTTGTCATTTAACAACCAGGCTAAGTTTAAGGTGATGGTTTTGGTGTAACCTATGCAGCTTGGGACCAGGGTATCTGAAAGATTTGATTGTTTGATTTCTTCACCGCTTAATATATTAAAAAACAACAACCCTGAAACAACAAATTAGTACTAGGAAATGATATATAATGAATTGAAAAGGATGTTTAAAATAATGTTTCTTAAAAAAAACTGGACACAGTACTCCAGGTGAGGTCTGACCAGAGCAGAATACAGTGGCACTATTACTTCCCTTGGTGTAGATGCTATACTCCTATTGATGCAGCCCAGAATTGCATTGGCTTTTTCAGCTGCCGTGTCACACTGTTGGTTCATGTCAAGTTTTTTTAAGTTGAGATCTTTCCCAGTCTGCATCAGTATTAGAATCTTTTAAAGTTTTTTGTGTTTTTTGTATTGTTGTTTGGCACCCTAGGCTCCTGGATATATATGTCCTGTCCATTAATTTAATAGGTTTACTCTGAGTAGGAGTAGCACTAGATACAGTCCTTTATTTTTATTTGTTTTTGTTTTTAATCCTATAAATCGCACAGACAACTTCTGGTATATATAAATAGTATAAAAAGTATAAGATAAATAAATGAAATACATACTATTGGAGGGATTAGAGTTGAAACAGCTCCTCTCTATTGGCATGACTGCAGCTGTGCTGACAGTCTTGAACTTGCTTCTTCATCTAGATGAAGAGCAATCAACATCCTGAGCACATGGATTGCTGATGAGTTGTTCTTTACGAGGATGCCAACCACTCGCAAAACAGTATACCAGGAGCAAATGCCCACTTGTAATTGCAACTGGGCAATAGAAACATTGCACCCTGAGGAACTTTTCTTCCCAATCTCCTTCCCAACACTGGAAAGGAAACTGGCAGTCAGGACTAATGTCCAAATAATACTTTTCACTGCAGATTGTTGGACAAGTTGGCCCAGGAAAATCCCTTCCAAATCCTCCAATTTCATAATGCAAAAATAGCACTGAATAGATTTTGCATGCTCTCATTCAGTATATATAAATTAATGAAATACGATTCCTTTGCTACTTGTAAAGGAAGGTCAAGCAGGCAATGCTTGTGGCTTTTGCATGAAAATAATAAGGCAAGCATCTGGAGGTGAAAGACATAAAATATAAGCTTTGTGTTCCACAATGGATGTCATTAAGCTTTTAATCCCACTATTGACACAGAAGGACATCAGTAACACAATAATAGGAGCTGGTAGAAACTTTCCAGCAGATTTATACAGGTTGTAGTCCTTGGCAATTGTGTCTCCTGAAGACGTCTGACAAAGGGCAGTGGTTCCTGCATTAGAATTTATTAGGCAATCATATTCACTAAGCAAACTAACACATGAACCCAGACCACAGTTCACAGATGCATGCACAAACAAAGATCTGGAGTGGATTTCCTAATTTACAGAAGCAGGACAGCAGTGGGATTATCCATACCTAATGTGCATACTGTAGTGTATCAATTTATATACTACGGCCATTGGAGATGAGAAATGGGTGTGCTGAGATGTATATTTTCCTCCAAACCTCAGTCATTAGACTGAGGGAGAGTGGTGTTTGTGCCAGCTCCACCTTATGGTAGACCCTTGGGCAAGAGGTTTTCAGTAGGGCCTTCCCACCTTACTCTTGTAACCACTGGCTTCCTTCACTGAACCCAGTAAGTGCCAGTATGCAGAGGCAAAGGCAAAGGCAGGTGCAGGTGCAGGCTGCTGCCTCCCCTTGCTCCTGTTGCAGCTGGCTCACTCAGAACAAGGGAATAGGCAGTGGAAGCAAGGAACAAGTTGCTGCTGGCTCACTCAGAACAAGGGAATAGGCAGTGGAAACAAGGAACAAGTTGCTGCTGGCTCACTCAGAACAAGGGAATAGGCAGTGGAAGCAAGGAGACTCCCTGGATTATTCGGTAGTCTCTTGACCCCACCTCTGCTTCAGCCTCAGAGTCTGAACTGCTCCCTGTCACAGGCTCATCCTGCTCACTAAACCCTGCTGCCCCTTCGATAACCGGCACCTCCTCCCAATCTTCTCTCTCTGACCTCTCGTCAGTGTCAATCCCCTGGCTCTGAGTCTTCCTCCTCTGGGGTTTCCCTTGGGGTTTCCCTGGCTGCTGCCTCCCATGACTCCCCTTCATCTGGCCAGTCCCTGACACTCAAGTACATGTGATAGCATACATAGCTGGGTCACATGTGCTGGCTCCACCTCTAGCATCCCTGCCCCTGCCCACTCCGTCCCAGACATTCCTGAAGGGCCCTGAAGGCTAGTATTTGCGTGGGACTGAGTAGACTTGGAAGCTTCCTCACAAATGAGATCTTTGCCCTATCAGGACTCCAACTCCATAGGAGCCTTCTAAGCACACCCAGCAGAATGTACTTACAAGCTTTCCTCTGACCTTCCTGCTGAATGTAGGGAGGGAACGAGCAGGGAAGGCCGGGACACCAATATTGCGGGCAGGGCCAGCACATGTGCCTCATGCCCCTTACACATTTTATCCCATCACACACTTTTGAACACATGAGCAGGGCTCTTGTTAAGTGATAACAGAGGACTCTATAACATCAGCATTGGGTTTTTTGATAAACAGGAACAAGGGCTCACACACACAAGCACAAAGCTATGGGGTTTTTTTTTAAAAAAAACAAGCCGTTACAGCGTACTCCCTTTGGAGCATTTCATAAAAACCTTCCAAAAGCTGAGGAAAAATCTTTGCTTAGGTATAGATTTATTCTTTTATCCTCATATCCATACTTGACACTTGCCAAGGACGATACAGGAATTTATGTGCCTGGAGCATAAGTAAATCAGTAATGCGTGAGTGTTCTTCTTTCCAGCCAATATATTTCAGTCTGCTGCGTCTCTTTTACTTTAGGAAGAATGATAGTGGTAGAAGTTTTTGTTTTTTACCACATGCAAAGATTTTCAAACTACATCAATAATTATTTGGAAGGTTTTTTGTTTTGTAAAAAAGCAAAACGAAAAAACACCACCAGCCTTGTCCCAAACTAGAAGAAGGAGGAAAAGAAAGACAGGCACCTAAATCATATGAAGTGGGTCACATGCAAACTATTCGAGCAGGTAGGGCAGCTACATGTGCTACTTTTATAGAGGAGGGTCCTCTATATTTGAAGTCCTTTGTGGAACTTGGATCAAAGTCCACTTTAAAGGTAAAGAACCCTAGGAAGGGAGAGCAGGAGGGGCCTCAAAGCTGCCAATCAACAGTTTGTGCCAGGAGAGTACACTGAGCAGACATGCACATTTCACCAGGTCACTATGGTGGAATGTACTGTACAGTGGTACCTCGGGGGTACATACACTTCAGGTTACATACGCTTCAGGTTACAGACTCCGCTAACCCAGAAATAGTACCTCGGGCTAAGAACTTTGCTTCAGGATAAGAACAGAAATTGTGCTCCGGCGGCGCAACAGCAGCAGGACGCCCCATTAGCTAAAGTGGTGCTTCTGGTTAAGAACTTTTTCAGGTTAAGAATGGACCTCCGGAACGAATTAAGTACTTAACCCGAGGTACCACTGTATTTCTGTTTGATTATAGTAATTGTTTTTAAATCTGCATCTATACACATAAATTGGTACGTGGCTCATCTTATGCCCTCTTTTTTGGTAGTTCGTTTCCTCTCTTCATTGGCACCCTAGAGAGTCCATGAGTTATAGTGTTATGAGAAAGGGGGGATGGAACGTTTCTCTATCCCTATGCATAAAGTTGCACACCTCTATCATATCTCCTTTTACTTGCCTTTTCTCTAAACTAAAAAGCCCTAAATGGAGTTGCTTCATCCGCTTGATCCTTTCGGTTGCCCTTTTCTGATCATTTTCTAGCTCTGTATTAGCCTATTTGCAGTGAGGCACAAGGTGCAACCACATTGCTGAAGCTGAGCAGGCTTGATTCTGGTCCATGCCTGGATGGAAGACCACCTGAGAACCTTGCCAAGTTCAATGACAGAAGAAAGTGAGGACATACCGTAAATGTTCCAAATAAAGCAACAGAAAATCATTTTTTGTGTGTACAAAGAGGTAATTAGCACCGTTATAAACTTTAAATAGCTATCATGGGGTTCCCAAATGGGCTTGGGACATGGCCTCACAGGGAGCTTAAACACCCCTCTGCCACAGTCCAGTCAAAAGCTGCCCCCTGAAGCCGTTATTAGCTCAAGATAGAAACTCCCATAAGAAGCCATTTGACATAAGGTTGACACTTTTGGTAGCAGCCCCATGACTCCTGCAACATGTAGTTCTACCCTAGTAGAATGAGCCAGCCAAAGTTGAGCAATCATATGCATCCCTTGGTTTCAATGGGAAGGTTTAATAGGAATCCAGTGGGAGAGTACATTGAGAAGAATCCTGGATGTGAATCTGTATGACTTGCATTTTGATACCTTCATAGCTCCAGAATAATGATTTCTCATTCTCAGTTCTCCATGCATACAACAGGAAATACAGTGGTACCTCGGTTTAAGTACTTAATTTGTTCTGGAGGTCCGTTCTTAACCCGAAACTGTTCTTAACCTGAAGCACCACTTTAGCTAATGGGGCCTCCTGCTGCCGCTGCGCCACGGGAGCACAATTTCTGTTCTCATCCTGAAGCAAAGTTCTTAACCCAAAGTAATATTTCCGGGTTAGCTGAGTCTGTAACCTGAAGCGTATGTAACCTGAGGTACCACTGTAATGTACCATTTCCTGTTTGAAACATGAACCACTTTCCACATTAAACATGCTGCATCAACCCTAATTAGTTGCAAACTCATCACTTTTTCTTTCTGTGGTCTAATAAACTAACTCCAGAGTTCCCAAGGACCTTCAAAAGTCTGGGCCAACCACCAACTTCCTTTCATTCTTCTCTCTCTCCCTCACCCCACCCTCCCTTATCAGAGCTTCCCCAAATCCCATTTTCAGGTTTGGCAAGAAATCCTACAGCACTTGCCAACAATAAGACTATGGTGTTTGTTACTTGCTATAAACAATACTTTCATCCAAATGGCCAATCGCCCACAAAGCTGATAAAGACAGAATATGCAATTCATTAAGGTCATTAAAGCTGGCAAAATGCTAGTTAAGCCAAAGGCCAGCCCATTCCAGATAATCTGTAACAGGCGTCAGCAGTGTCTTAATGCACATCTGTATTCGCACTAATCAGCTAGTCTTAAATCATGCTTAAATGAAACCTTTTGTCTGTGTGGCCAATCAGGCAAACCATTCACGTGGGAATAGATGTTTGTTGCTGATAGTGGTCTCAGTATTGATTATACAGCCCTCTTAATTCTTAATGCACCAGCAACAGAAATTGCCTAGCTCATCCCATTTAGTCCTTATTATTGCAAGCAGTTTTAAGCTCAGTCAGTTGTTTATAAATTAACCAGTTCAAAGGTCTTCAGGGTTAAGTGGGATCTGATTGGCAAAGTCACGATCAAAGTCTCTCTGGAAGCAACCCCAGTGACAGGTTCTTGAAGAAAGCCATACTCATTTTGTAACATTGTTTTCTCTTCTTTTTACAGCATCACTGCAAACTATCACAAATGTTTTAAAAAATAGGTCTTTTGTTGAAATTAGCATGATGGACGCCAGTCCTGCTGTCCATTCTCTGCTATCTATCTAGAACAAATGATTCATGGTCATTTTGGGCTGTGTCTGTGGAGAGGAGTCCAAAGGACATTTATTACTCCTTGACCATGTACACAGATTTTGGGAACAGGCAGCAAGCAGACCAGGCACAGGTAAAAAGTTACTATTCTGCCCAAACTGATAACTCACATCTGATCCTGTTGTACAGCTGTAGACCTCATATGATATCTAGGCCTCCAGAACGTCACTAAATACAATTTATTACATTGCATTTGGTAAAGGTAAAGGGACCCCTGACCACTAGGTCCAGTCATGGCCGACTCTGGGGTTGCGGCACTCATCTCGCTTTATTGGCCGAGGGAGCTGGCGTACAGCTTCCGGGTCATGTGGCCAGCATGACTAAGCCACTTCTGGTAAACCAGAGCAGTGCACGGAAACACCATTTACCTTCCCGCCAGAGCGGTACCTATTTATCTACTTACACTTTGACGTGCTTTTGAACTGCTAGGTTGGCAGGAGCAGGGGCCGAGCAATTGGAGCTCACCCCGTCGGGATTCGAACCACAGACCTTCTGATCAGCAAGTCCTAGGCTTTGTGGTTTAACCCACGTCCCTTTACATTGCATTAATTCATATTAAATTATATTATATATCACGCACACATCACACACATGTGTAGGAGATGGGGGAGAAAGAGAGAATACATTTGGTGTAATAAATAGTTAATGAAGAGCATTGTGATAGCTCTTTAATGCAATTTGGTGAGCTGCTAAATGCTTTAACATGTGCAGCTGGCATATTTTGAACAGTCTGTTTGTCCCCTAGGATAGCAATTATGGAACACAGCTCATCTCAGGAGTAATTTTTGGAAGTTTTGCATAAAACTTTTGCTAATCCAATTTGGTTCCCCTGGTGGCATGCTAGATGGAAGATAAGGTATTGCCCTAAGACTGGTGCTGTGAAAAAGAGAGAGAGAAACTAAAATATGGATTTCTGCTGTAGGCATATTTTGCATCAGATCAAAATTATATGCAACTGCACTGTGTATGTGTGCACACGCGTGCATGCGCTGCACTAAACAGCATCTAAATAGCAGTTGCTGCTGTGCACCTGCATTAAGTAGCACAGTAATAAATCCCATGTCTATCAACACTCAGCTCTTACTCATGACAACTAAATGTAACCTCCAGATCCAGAGGCACTAGACTTCTAAATGCCAATTGCTGGGGAGAAGATGCAGGGGAGAAATATTGCCTAAATGCCCTGCTTGTAGCTTCCTTGCAGTATCTGTCTGGCAGCTGTTGGGGTCAAGATCAGGTATCCAATATGGTTGCTCTCCAGATATTTGGGACTGTGACTCCCATCATCCCCAATCATTGACCATGCTGGGACAAATGAGGGTTGGAGTGCACAACATCTGGAGGACATCGTGATGGGTAAAAAGGTAAAGGGACCCCTGACTATTAGGTCCAGTCGCGGACGACTCTGGGGTTGGGGCACTCATCTCACGTTACTGGCCGAGGGAGCCGGCGTACAGCTTCTGGGTCATGTGGCCAGTATGACTAAGCTGCTTCTGGCGAACCAGAGCAGCGCACGGAAACGCTGTTTACCTTCCTGCTGGAGCGGTACCTATTTATTTACTTGCACTTCGTGCTTTCAAACTGCTAGGTTGGCAGGAGCAGGGACCGAGCAATGGGAGCTCACTCCATCGCGGGGATTTGAACCGCCGACCTTCTGATCGACAAGCCCTAGGCGCCACCTGTGTCCCATCGTGATGGGTACCAGTGTCCTAAATGGACCTTTGGTCTGATCCAGCAGGGCTCTTGAGATAAAAATGAATATTTGGCAATTGAATATTTATTTATTTATGGTGGTCTCCAAATAACTGTTCTGCCATTGCAAGGACTTTTAGCTATGCAATGGAACCTCTCCTTCCTCTTCCTTTCCCTGTGTGCTCCTCACTGCACAACCCCTAAATCTATTCTTAGGGTTTCCTCACCCCTCTAGAGCAAGTAAGTTCTAAAGGTAAAGGTAAAGGTACCCCTGCCCATACGGGCCAGTCTTGACAGACTCTAGGGTTGTGCGCTCATCTCACTCTAGAGGCCGGGAGCCAGCGCTGTCCGCAGACACTTCCGGGTCACGTGGCCAGTGTGACAAGCTGCATCTGGCGAGCCAGCACAGCACACGGAACGCCGTTTACCTTCCCGCTGGTAAGCAGTCCCTATTTATCTACTTGCACCCGGGGGTGCTTTCGAACTGCTAGGTTGGCAGGCGCTGGGACCGAACGACGGGAGCGCACCCCGCCGCGGGGATTCGAACCGCCGACCATATGATCGGCAAGTCCTAGGTGCTGAGGTTTTACCCACAGCGCCAACCACGTCCCCTAAAGTAAGTTCTATTGCACAGCTAAAGGTTATTGTGCTACTTAATACTTCCCGTGAGGTACTGTAATTACATGAATACTACCATAGGCATATCCACACCAGGCATTTAAAGCATGCCATTTTAACAGTTGTGGCTTTCCCAAAGGAACCCTGGGAACTGTAGTTTATTATTAAAATGCGTGGAATTCTGTGCTCATACTTCCCTTCTCACATCAAGACCCCATCTGCACTATGAATTTAAAGCACTATTATACTACTTTGAACAGTCATGGCTTCCCCCAGAGAATCTTGGGAACTGCAGATTGTTAAGAGTGCTGAGAGCTGCTATGAGACCCCTATTGGTGGAGCAGTTTAATGGTCAATCTCGCTTCTCAGGGGATTCTGGGAAATGCAACTCTTTGGGGGATAGGAGCCTCCTAACAAGTCTTAGCACCATTAACAAACTACCATTCACAAGATTCTTGGCAGGAAGCTATGGCTGTTTAAAGTGGTATGGTACAAGAACAATTGGACATCATCTGCTTGCAGGAAACACATGTGACCAAGCTCCATAGAAAAGTTTTGATTAATAAAAGATTAGGCCAAGAATTCATCTCATCGGATAAAGTAAAGAAAAGAGGAGTGGTGATTTATGCAAAGGAGAGCCTGTCACCAAAATTTTTATTCAAAGATGAGCAAGGAAGAGTTTTGGCTATTGAAATACAGGCCCAAGGAGAAAAAATTTTGCTATTAGGAATTTATGCACCGAACGAGGGGAAATCAGAATTTTATAGGAAACTGCATGAGACAATCCTGGACTATTTGGACTACACCAACATCATCATGATGGGAGATATGAACGGAGTGGTCTCTACAAATATGGATAAGTCACAAGACCTAAGTCTAACAAAAGATGGCAGACTACCCAAAACTTTTTTTGAACTAAGTGACAATATGGACTTAATCGATATTTGGAGGACTAAGAATCCCTTAGGTAGAGAAGGAACTTTCTTTTCTGAGGCTCATCTGTCATGGACAAGAATAGACCAAATATGGACAACTAGAAGGCTGGCACCTATGATTAGAAAAGTGGAAATCTGCCCAAAAACTTGCTCCGACCATAACGCTATGAAAATGGAATTAAGACTTACTCCAATCGGCTCCTTTACATTTTCAGTTTACAGAAAAGAAAAAGAAGGACAAACCAGAAAAAAGAAAGAAAGAAAAACAATCCAACTTTCAAAATACATTTTTAGGTTACTAACTGGACTTCCCCACATCTCCCTCACCCTGCGTTCTTTACAATAAACATATCAGCAAATTATTACCTTGTTTCGTATCTTATTTACTTCTAAATTTTACTTATAGAGAAACCTGGCTTTGCAGGAACCCGACTTTTATAGGAACATGTTTGGCATTGTAATTCATAAGCAAAGTTATTCTTGTAATTCTTTTGAACAGTGGACACAGAAAGTACAGAATACAAATGCGAGAAACCAAAACTGTATGCTCCAGATAAGATTTTAATACACAGGTGTTGAAGGCAAAATATATTTTTGTTGTCAAAATAGTGTATTATGAATTACTCACAAGTGTCAAATGACCAACAGGAAATCTATTATCTTTATCACCATTACTATATGGAGAATCACTCTCCTGCTCTACCGAATGAGCTACACAAGTCAAGAAAAATAACACTTGGAATTTTGAACTGATTGTCCAATATACTGTACAGTTCAGTTCATTTCACTTCACTTTAATACAAATGTGAATAGCAGAATTAGTGGAATAGCAGACTAAAGTGTAAAGCATTTTATATGGGTAGTAGACTAACTGGAATCAGCGACACTGAATTTCTCATGCAACAGAGGCTATTTACAGAATCCATATGAGAAATGAGCAGCAACTTACATTATTCAGAGTGCAACAATTATTCCAAGTTCATTGAAATCAATTACGCATTTGCAGGTTTGCAATGTAGATAACTGAAAGGGGCTTATTCTCAAGAAAATGTGGTTAGGATTGGACCCAAAACAAAGTCTGGGCAGATCAGTTTATTGCTAGTTCATTAAATTCACTCCAGTTAGAAGTATTGATGGCTGTCTTCAAGGAGGTTGTGACAAATTCATGGAGTATCAATGGCTACTAGTTTTAAAGGCTATGTTCTACTTCCACTGTCAGAAGAAATATGCATCTAAATACCAGTTGCTAGGACTCACAAATGGGGAGGGGGCTATTGCACAGGTCCTGTGAAACAAGATGCTGGATTAAATCGACCACTGGTCTGATCCAGCAGTGCTCTTATGGTGTTAATTTAGCATAAATTCATTCAGAAATCCATTCTGTTACATTTCCACATTACCATTAATGTGTTACCATAAAGAAGCAAAGCAGAAGAAAGAAGAAGCAGCTAAGCCAGCTGCTGCTGGCTGGAAAGCCAGACAGGATGTTTGTGACTGTTACCATGGCAATAAAGGGGCAGTCCATTCTCCGTATTGAGCACAGGATGTGAGCTCAGTGTGTGTGTCATATGACCTGTACAGGATGTACATGGGTGGAGTCAGTTAGAGTTTCTCTCTGTTGTTCGATGAGTGCAGACATCTTTATCTGTATGGCTGCTAGAGACAGAAATAAAGGCATGTAAATACGCTTCTGTCTGTCTGATTCCCCTCCCTGGGGATATGCAGGGAGGAGGAGAAGCAGTGGTGTGTTTTTCTCACAGTCTGGGAAAAATCGCCGATACGGACCTCATCTGTTTTCCTGCCGGGAGTCGCGGGAGGGAGGTCAAAAGGAATTCAGCCGGTGCCTGGAGACTGGCACATCCCTCTGACCGAGGCAGAATTCCAACATAATGTGGGCATTTTGATTTTAAAATCCATATGAAAATTTGTATTTAAATAAGGTGGTATGCACCTAAGCTTTACTTAGAGTGGACCTTTTGAAATAAATGGACCTATTGAAAGGAATTGGTTTCAATGGGTCCACTCTGAGTAAAATCTAGCTGACTACTACTCATATTTTATCTCAATGTACATATTTATCCTAGAATGTGTATTATTAATGCATCTTGGCGCTTTATTTTTTAGTCAAAAACTGTATCGGAAAATTCAAAGACACATGAAATGTGAAGTCTAATTTCATTCTAACCAACGTATTAGTCTGGGAGGTGTAGTTTGAATTTTAAAAATGCAAAGCAAACAAAATTATCATGACTGCCTGAACCCCACAGCTGATTTTCAGTTAAAATGAAAAGAATAGGAGATCCAGTTATTGATTTTCCACATCTTATGTGGTTTGGCCTAAAGATCCTGACAAGACCTTCGACAGCAACAGTACTTCCATCAGCTTAAAAGATCTACAGCCTCCATCTGTTGCTACTGTACTGGAAGAAGCAAAGATCATGAGTGTCAAAGCAATGATTCTTCAACATCAACTTCGTCATGGTGTTCGGATGCCTGATTATCATCTTCCAAAGCAACTACTCTATTCCGAACTTTAAAATGGAAAGTGTAATGCTGGTGGTCAACAAAAGAAGTTTAAAGACTATCTCAAGGCAAATCTAACAAACAGTAGTATAAACACCGACAATTGAGAAACAATGGCCTGCAAGCGCTCCAATTGGAGAACAACCTTTACCAAAGGTATCATGGACTTTGAAGATGTTTAAACTAAGGACAAAAGGGAGAAACGTACTAAGAGGAAGGCACGTTTGGCAAACCCTCACTGTGATCAACTCCCATCCAGAAACCTATGTCCTCACTGTGGAAGGACATGTGGATCCAGACTTGGCCTCTGCAGTCACTTACGGACTCACTGTTAAGACCATGTTCATGGAAGACAATCTTACTTGGCTTTGAGTGATCACCAAAGAAGAAGACTGTCTTTCTCCACTGTGCTTCCACTACTACCTTTTCCATCAATAAATTAATAAAATGCATGCTTTGGTCATGCCAGATTTAGCGATCTGCCTCATTCACTCAGAGTCATGGGCCTACACACAAAAAGAACATGGATACTGTCTCCTGCACAGGAAGCAGAAGCAGTTATTAAGGAAGGCTACCAAGAACAGACTTTCTTAAGCACTCTCAGTATGAAAGCCTTTTGATGGTGGAGGAAAGAAAACAACTGCACCCAAATTTTGCAATTTGAAAAGCTTGGATGTGCCACATAAAAATATTCAAACCCATTTTGTTCCAAAATTCCAAAAAATGTTTAGACAAGGTTAAATTCTCTAAGAACTCTGTGCTGAATTCTTTTGGATTCCATAAAGTGCTATTAAGAATAGATAAAATTGAATCTACTGAAGAGCTTGCAAAAAAGTTCAGCTTGCACTGGGAATTGTCTAGGTGTACAAAATACATCAGTTAAAATAACTGAATGATGTTGCATTTAGGCAAGCCAGTTTTATGGTAGGCTGTGGAGAGAGTACAAAGGCAAGTGAGCTGCCTGTGTATGATAATTTCCTTTGGATTTTTTGGGGAACTAAGAATATCACCACAAATTTATGGACAGAGAATAGCTTTATGGGTCTTTTGAGAGAAAAATAAGCATGAGTCAAAACACATGTTAAGCTTGAACTAGCGATTAGGTAGTGTTGACATTATCTCGAGAGTTTTACTCTAAAAGAGAAAAATGGAACAAACATATTGCCTATGAGATGAAAGGCTATTTATCACACTTCATCGAAACCTTTCAATAACAGATAATGTTTACTTGCATCTGCTGCAATTTGAAGAGTCGTATTTTTGCATATGATACCTAAAATGTTAAACTATCAAAGGGATAGTAAATACAGTGAGCATGCAGTGAGAAAATATTGTAGTGCTTCCCATTTCAATTACATATTCATATTATGCATAGGAGCTTACACTTGGCAGCTAATTTCTAGAAAGAGAGTTGCTGGGCCATATAATTATGAGGAAGCAACATGTTCTAATTCCAGGTGTTTGGTGATGGGACCATAGCTCCTCACGGGTGAATTAAACACACTGTGTGCCTGTGATAATACTGGTGATCTCTCTCTATCCGGCCCTCCATTCACCTGGAACATTTAAAAACTTTCCCTCCATTGTACTGGATGTTCTTTTTCCTTTCCTTTTCCCTTTTCAATATTTATTTTTCTCTAGAAATATGTACTCGTATTCAATAACATTTTTTTAACAATAACAATAATATTTGGAGTGAAATTGAGTAGACCAAAAAAACTCTTTGCAAGCTGGTCTAATCAATTGTACCTTTCCACTGACAGGGAGAAGCAAACAGGAAAACTGTGTAAACTGTCATCCCCTTTCCTCAGTTACATTCCCCACTCTGCCATTAGGTCTGTGTAGCTACTAACCAACTAGTACTGGATCAGAGTTAGTGTCATGTTAGTGATTAGGTGTAAGTCAGACCCCTGCAACCAGCAGGATTGAAGCCTGTGCAGAATTGGGCAGAGGGTTCCGTCCTGCGTAGTTTGGCTTTGCATGTTTCCCCTCTTGAAAACAGGCACATACAGCCAAAGTGCAGTGCAGGGCTATTTTAAAGTCCTCTTGCAAAGAGTCCAGTGCTGCTCTTTGCAGAAGTTGCCTGCCTCTCCTTCCCCACCACTCTTTGACAGACTGGATCACCCCAGGTGGGGTCAAGTCAGTCAACGCCCAGCATTGCCCAAATCAGCTCAGTTCTGGATTCTGGCTTTGGGCATGCCAATTTGGCTCACAATATCTTAAGAGGCAACCAAATCAGTGCAGTTTGCAACAGGCCAGTCCTCTTGAGTCAAAAGGGCATCTGACTATTGAAAAACAGATGAAAGCTGGCTCCTCCATCTCTGGAACTGTCACACCAAATTAGGCAATGATATCTCAAGAGGTGTCTAAATGCATAGAGAACAGACTGACAGACAACTTTTTGAAATATTTAATAGATGAAGCCACTAAAAGATACAATAACTAAAATAAATACCACGTAATGCCTAGTTTGGCCTTACTCAGATGAGCTACAAAATCCAAATTCTGCTGTGTATGAGTAACACAAAACTACAATAAAAGTGCTCTTTGTCTCCAAGCATTGATTTGGGAATATGCTCATAAGCCAGCATTCAGCATAATGATTCAAGGAACAGAAAAGATGCCTCAGGCTCCCATTCAACCTATAAGTTACAATCAGAAATACCAGCTCTAACTCAGGCTGGAGGTGATTTGCAGCTTAACCTAAAGGAAGAACAAAGGCAGTGTTAAAGTGATCTTTATCAAGCATTCTTTTCTGGGCTGTACCTCCTGTTTTATATTCTTTTGAAATGGAAAAAATACACCTCCCCTTGCCCCCTTCCCCAAAGATCTAACTTGAAATTGGGATCACCAAATGGGAGGATGGTGTGAGAAAGCTTAAAATGAGAAAGCAGAAAGGACTCAAAATCGAAAGAAGAAAAATAACCCTGTGATGAAAAGGACAAGTCCCCGAAGACAGAGCAATAGCCAAGTGAGATGTGAGAATTTGGAAAGCAGCACACAAAGTATGTAGTTAAAAAGCTCAATAAGATACATTTTCAAATATAAAACAGATGATCTAGGCAGAACATCCCTCTCCAGCATGTGGAGCCTTGAAAGAGTTTCTCCCCACATGCACAAAGCTATAGGGTGCCAGGATTAAAATATATTGCTTTATTTGGGGGGTAGGGGGAAGGTGACTGCATTCCCTCCGTCATTTACAACACAAACTATGAGTTGTATGCGTCAGGTTTTCTTCCAATGAAGCAAGTCAATGGTCATTGAAAAGGAGCCAAGGGACTTTCCAGCCACTCTTTCAAATAAAAACAAACAGTGCTAGTCACAGGCGAAGCTTACTTTGGCAGCATTTGTAGACCAGTGATGAAATCTTTCTTTTACCACCCACACTTGACAGAGATCAAATTGTGGGAAGAAAGTGTATAGGGCTCACCCTGAACCATGTGGTCATACCCTCTCATTCACATCTGCAACAATAAGCCTCTGCAGATATTTTCCAACTCAAATAACCAATAGCAATGGAGTGTCCATCTTGCGATGCAGGTGGAAACACAACAATCTGTACACTTTTCTTTCACATTGTCAGGGCAAACCACAAGCCAAATGAGGAAGGTCCTCACCTGACCAATGGTGCCCCTCAAGAGCATGGAATGGAGGTGACAGCAGGTGCCTCTGCTGTCTCACCACGCCAAGCTTCACTTTGATTTGCCTGGCCTGGCCTGGGTTGGTTTTAAATATATCTGGTTCACAGTGAGACTCTGACCTTGCTTGTGTGGCCCTGTAGCCTTGTTGGCTCCTGGAGTCTCTGTCTGATTCTTTCCTCTTGATCCCCTTCCCCAGAATATCCTGTCCCCATTAACTTCCCTGTGTACATGCTCATGCCATTCTGCTTAAGGCAAGAATTTCCACTTAGGTCCGATAGACTGATCTCCCCTGTCCTTCCCCTCTGCACCCTCTTCTGGAGTTTCTCCTGACCCTCCTGAGCAGATCTGAGGGAGGTGTGGTGTTGTAGGGATGCTGTGTAAGCCCCATTGCAGTAGCACAGGTGTCAGCAAACTTTTTCAGCAGGGGGCCAGTCCACTGTCCCTCAGACCTTGTGGGGGGCCAGACTATATTTTTTTGGGGGGGGGGGGAATGAACGAATTCTTATGACCCACAAATAACCCAGAGATGCATTTTAAATAAAAGCACACATTCTACTCATGTAAAAACACACTAATTCCCGGACCGTCCGCGGGCCGGATTTAGAAGGCGATTGGGCCCGATCCGGCCCCTGGGCTTTAGTTTGCCTACTGTGCTGGTCCAGGGGGCTAACCGAAAGGCGGGGTCCAAGTCCAGTCCGAGGTTGATAGTGCTGTGTGGAGTCTGTCCGTCAAAGCTGTAGCTGGGTCCAAGGCAGGGAGTTGGGTGGTGTCAGGAACTCTGGCAGAAGAGCAGGACAGGGTGCAGGCAGGAACAGGCTAGCAACAATGTTGCTCCCGCAACCTGGGACTGGGGCTGACTGGCTTTTATCTGCCCCGAGGCATAGGGCGGCCCCGGTTCACAGGAGACTCGCCTCTCCTGGCCTGGAGGCGAGCACTCCTCCTGCAGGAACTTAGTTCCCTCTACCTCTCTGCCCTGAGCCTCTGCAGCTCAGGAAAGGCTGGAGGGTTACCGGACCCAGAGGCAACCTCACCTTCCCCTGACGGGGCTGAGAGTGGAGCACCTGCAGGCAATGGGTCCTCCATCACCTCAGGGGCCAGAGCAGACTCAGCTGGTGCCTGCACCTGAGGATCCAGCACAGGTGAGGACCCTTCAGGCTCAAGCCCCAGCCCCGGCTCAACTGGTTCTGGAGGTGGGGACTCCTGTGCAGGCTGGGATTCCTCAGGTTCAGCCCCTGAGTCCGAATCCCAGGTCATCACACCTACCCATGCACTAGCAGGAGACTTCTTTCTGGTGTCTGCTAGCATGCTGAGTTGGTTGAATTGGTCCATTATTCACAGCAGGCTGTGAGAGACAGCCTTAAGAGGGGAGGGCACTCAGAGCAGCTGTGTTTTAAGTTGCTAAAAAGAAATTGCCTAGTCCATTTATGGGGAATACTGTAAAGAGGCTCATGAGTAGTGTCTGGCATTTTTCTGATGTTTATGGGTTCTAGCCAGGGATGGGGAACTTACAGCCCTCCAAATGGAGGTGTTGGACTCCAGTTTCCATCAGCCTCAGCCAGCATGGCCAATGGTCATGGATGATGGGTGTGGGAGTCCAAAAAATATCTGGTGGGTCCTGCTTAGGTCCTCCCAAGCTTCCAGAATGGGCTGGGCTGACTTCAATAGCTTCATCCCGTGCCAAAGCTACCTGATGATCAGCCTTCTCCACTCACACTTGCTTTTTCCTGCACAGGTCTTCTATACTTTTAATAAAAGATTCTGATTCATTGTACCTAGCTCTCATTAGTATGGAAGCACCTCGTTCCCAGCAATATTTACTGTAGAGTTTTATTATTTGCAAATCTCTCTTTGGTGCTGGGCATCCTAAATTATGAAAGCAGTTCTGCTACCTTAACAGGAAATTCCTACCCTGTTTTTCCTATAATGCAATGCAAATCAGAATACATATGATTAGCTGAGCTATTTGTTCTTTTCGTGGTAGATAAGCGGGAGGCCTCATTCTGTTTGTAAAGATAAGCCACTAATTGTCATGTCTGCTATCAAAATCTGTTAGCAACTTCAAGCTCATTAGTAAATCTTCTTGTGCTCCATCTGTAAGTGAAAAGGCATTTACAAATGTACAAAAGCTCATCTAAATTTTTAATAATGCATTGCATTTGTATTTTTGGCAATCAAAGCAGAATTAGCTTGATACTTGAGAACACTGCATAACAAGGAGAGCAAATAGCTGTAATATTTACCTAATGAAAAATTTAGAGGTGCAAGATAAAGATTTAAATACTAAGAACTATAAACTGGTGGTAGCATTTAATCAGAAGGTGCCTTAGTATTAGCATTTCCCTCCGAGACATACATGCAAAATTCTGTCAACCACAACATAGATAATTGGACGAGGAAGGAAAGTGTCTGTAATTAAAGTTATTTAAGGTCGGGGGAATAACGTGTCCTACAAAGTCTATAGATGATGAGATCTCAACTTTGTACTTACCAGGCCCAAAGGCAGATATCACCCTGGAAGAAAACCTTCTTCCATACAATAAACCCTTTTCCAAAGGAATCTCTTGAAGTACCTTACTGTTCAAACTATGCAATTTCAGTATAAATCTGACAAACAAAGGAAAGGGACCGTGGGGAGGGGAAAGCAGAGAGGCAGCTTTCCAATATTGCTTTGAATAGCTATCCAGTTTAACACAGGCAAACTATCATTAATGATGGGCAATTCTCATTGTCTCAATTTGACATTCGGTTCGCGTCTGCTTTCTCTCCCGGTTTGTAAACCTTGATGCATAAACCGCACACATGCACAGATGCAATATAATTTTGGCCTCTGGGAATTTTAGCTCTCAGTATCAACCATGTCCAGAAGCTGCTAAGAAATTCAAGTCTCTCTCCCCCCACACCCCCCCCGCACCACCTATGCAAAATACTGGGTGGTTGTTTAATATATATATATATATATATATATATATATATATATATATATAAATTTATTCTTCGTTAATTAATCCAGCTTATAGCCAGCCTTTCCTCATCAAACAAAAGGCTGCTAGGTTTTGTGTTCTGGTCACTTCACATTCAACCAGAGTTTTGGCAAGGGTAAAAGGCTTAAAATTAAGACTACCATTGGGAAAGAACCGTAGCTCAGTGGAGAGACATGCTTTGCATACAAAAGGTTCCAGGTTCAATCCGTGGTGTCTCATGAGAACATAAAAAAGAGCCCTGCTGGATAAGACCAATGGCCCATTTAGATCAGCTTCTCTGTCCTCACAAACTCCTCTGAACATAGCATTTGCTTGAAGTTTCCACATTCCCACATTCTTGGTCACTGAAGCAACTACAAGACAACCACCCCTCTTATCTAAGACACATACACACACTTTCAAAGGGAGACAACAAATTATCAAGGTAATGATTCAACGTTTCTGTGACCTTGATTGGAATCACTAAATTTTGCAGCTGTTACATTACATATGCTTAGATTTTCTTTTCCCTGGTGCAATTTATTCTTTGTAAAACACATTTTCTAACAAAAAACCCCAGTACAAATACTAACAGTTTCCTATGTCTGCTATCCGTAACAAATTTACCAGGGAGTCAACTCCACATAACACAATGGCATTTGTGTAGATGTTTGTATCTACACAAAATGAATTGGATCACACTGCATTTTGGTGTTGTTGTTGTTTAGTTGTTTAGTTGTGTCCGACTCTTTGTGACCCCATGGACCAGAGCACGCCAGGCACTTCTGTCCTCCACTGCCTCCCGCAGTTTGGTCAAACTCATTCGGGTAGCTTCAAGAACACCATCCAACCATCTCGTCCTCTGTCGTCCCCTTCTCCTTGAGCCCTCCATCTTTCCCAGCATCAGGGTCTTTTCCAGGGAGTCTTCTCTTCTCATGAGGTGGTGCATTTTGGTGTACCCACCTAAGAAAGCAGCAGGCTGTGGCAGAGAAGAAACCTTCTGAGTGGAGCACAGCTCCTTGAAGTACAGGCTCTTCTCCGAAGAAGCAGAATTTCAGGCATCCACATTTCTGCAGGGGGATTTCAGCTTCAGAGTGCTTAATGTCATTGTCTGTAACTCTAGACTTGTTTGCATGTCTCTGTGTTCTTCTAGAGCAGCCTTTGCCAACCTGGTGCCCTCCAGATGCTTTGGACTACAACTCCCATCAGCTCCACCCAGCATGGTTGTGTTGCTGTCCAAAAACTTCTGGAGAGCACCAAGTTGGCAAACCCTGCTCCAGAAGAACTTGTAGATGTTTAAGCACTCTAGAGTTATCTACAAAGGTGTTAAGCATTCTGAAACTGACCCAGTACCCACCTCAGTGCTAACATGCAGAATACAACCCACTTTTTTACTGCGCTTTTAATCCACGGTCTCATTTTCTTGTCCCCTCACTGCCTTGCAATCTTCTCTTAAAAGGAAATATTAAAAAAGCAGAAGCAGGGCCAGAACTGTTATCCACCTAAGGTCAGGGTGCAGTCCACTTGCGAATCCTCTTCCAGCGGTTGAAGACGAATAGTGCTTCCTGTTTCTTAAAATGAGGCACTGCGGTGATGATAACCCAAACCCCTTCAAACAAACTGCTTCTTTGTCTCTGCACCAAGCACCACTTTTGTCGCATTATTTTTCTCCAGTGTCGCAAACTGCTTAAGCACCATTTCATATTTCAAACTCAATACCAGTAAGTATCAAAAGGGTCCCTAGTATAATGTAATAGGAATTGGATCCTTTGATATAAATTCTAAGAGAATTTGAAGCTGCATAGCACCGTGCCGAGAAATTTCTTCTCCAGACAGTTAACTGTCTACCCAATATGATTTACATCCAAACATGCCTTTTATGTTGCAAAATATGCTTACTGCTTACCTTCTCACTGGTATGAGCTGTCTGTTTTGCATTTTGCAGTTAATTTCAGGCCCAAGATCGATTGGGGGTTCAGCTGCTGAGTCACTAGAAAAGAAGCAGCTATTAGGTTGCCAGTATTTTTTGGTCTTGAAATCATTGCTTAAAGAAGGTCATGTTCCTTAAATCAGGGATGGGAACATATAGCCCTCCAGATGTTGCTGGACTCCCCATCAGCCTCAACCAGTAGGGCCAATGGTCAGGAGTGGCGTGAGTTGTGGGTCCAGCAATATCTGAAGTGCCATAGGGCCCTGTGGCAATCCCTGCAGTCCTGAGTGACTCAGGGCTAGGGTAGCAGCTTGTTTGGTTTTTTTGAAATTGAATTGAAATACTTTATTGTCACTTGTATACAGTGAGATAAGGGACGTGGGTGGCGCTGTGGGTTAAACCACAGAGCCTAGGACTTGCCAATCAGAAGGTCGGCAGTTCAAATCCCCACAACGGGGTGAGCTCCCGTCGCTTAGTCCCTGCTCCTGCCAACCTAGCAGTCCTAAAGCACGTCAAAGTGCAAGTACATAAATAGGTACTGCTCTGGCAGGAAGGTGCACTGCTCTGGTTCGCCAGAAGCGGCTTAGTCATGCTGGCCACCTTTACCTTGTACAGTGAGATTACACTAATCATGCTTCTTCTATATCTTCTGCCTGAGGGCAGGAGATCAAGAAAGTGCCGGCCAGAGTGTGAATCATTCCTGAGAATTTTCCTCACTCTCCTGAGGCAACGTTCTTCTGCTATTTCATCCAGTGGATTCACGGGACAGCCCATAGTATCTTGTGCTGTATTCACCACCCTCTGTAGGCACTTCCTATCAGAAGATACCAAACCAGCGTACCACACCGTGATGCAGTATGCTGTCAGATGGGGAAGAAGGGAAGAAGTGAACAGGCAGTGCTGTTGGCAAGGAGTAGCCCAGGAGGGAGGATTATTTTGTCTTTAGACGCCAGGGGAAGAGAGACAGTCCTGCTGGCTCCTTGACCTACAAAGTAGAAAGGTTCCCTAGTAACAGAGGAGGGTGTTGACCAGCCAGGGGAACAGGGCTGGACAGCCAGAGTAGAAGGAGTTATAGGAGATGACCCCCTACCCATTGCTGAGAACTCAGTGTCACCTCTACCATTGGCAATAGACCACACCTCTTGGTCTTGCAGGGGAAAAAGAGTCTTGTGAGTGAGCATGCCACATCTTGCCTCTAAAAGCTGATGGGATGGGTTTGACCATTTGCAGAGACAACTTTGCAGCTTTCACCGGGTCTCAGGAGATCTAATGCTGATCTCTCCAGCTGTGCCCTGGATTATCTGTACTTGTAGCCTGATTGGTACTGCTGCAAGCCTTGAATAAAGCTTCTTTCTTGCTCTCACATAAGAGTTGGGATGGAGCCTGGACAGTCCCTGTCTGTCCCTTAAGTATTCACATGCCTTATATGCCACCTGCCTATAAGATTTATAAGGTAGAAGTCCAGAAATCCCACCTGCCCAGTGCCCTGAAATGGAGGAGTGATCTATGGAAAAATCTCCCATTCTTGTTCCTCCACCATACTGTTCTCCCACACTCCTTATTGATGTCTTACTGTAGCAGGTGCCAGAGGAGGAAGAGGGCAGATCAGCAACAGCACCTATGGCAGGGTAGAGTTGTGGAGCAGTATGAAGCTTGCCAAAGCTCAGGGGTGGAGAAGCTGGTTTGCTTGCAGAAAATCCCAGGTTCTTTCCCTAGCATCTCCAGGTAAAACTGGGAATGTCCCCTGCCTGAACTGCTGGAAAGTTGCTGATAGAGTTAGATGGTGGCACTATGGTCTAAACCACTGAGCCTCTTGGGCTTGCCGATCAGAAGGTTGGTGGTTCGAATCCCCACAACGGGGTGAGCTCCTGTTGCTCTGTCCCAGCTCTTGCCAACCTAGCAGTTCGAAAGCACACATGGAGGAAGGTACCGCTGTGGTGGGAAGGTAAATGGTATTTCCGTGCACTCTAGTTTCCGTCATGGTATTCCATTGCGCCAGAAGCAGTTTAGCCATGCTGGCCAAATAATAATAATAATAATAATAATAATAATAATAATAATAATAATAATTTATTTATACCCTGCCACTCTGGGCAGCTCCCAATTGAGTTTTAAAAACAATACAGCATTAAATATTAAAAACGTCTCTAAACATGACCCAGAAAGCTGCCTGTGGACAAACGCTGGCTCCCTCGGCCTGAAAGCGACATGAGTGCCACAACCCCATAGTCTCCTTTGACTGGATATAACCATCCAGAGGTCCTTTACCTTTAGCTTTTACATAGATGGACCCATTGTCTGATGCAGAGCCATATATTTAAAAGTACATCCAGCGTACACTTATTGGAATGATCATGTTGAACTTCCAAAAAACGTTTTACAAAAACTGTAGTTCCCATGATTCTTTCAGGGAAGTCACACATGCTTTCATTGTGTTTTGGATGTGCTTCACATGTATGGTGTATATCTGCTTTCAGTAGATGCATTAGATGGCAGTCACGTTTCTCAGTTTTATCAGCCTCCTTCCCAATTCACCCAACATCTCCAGTTGTTCTTAAGTGCAAACTGTACTTTGACATGTCCTATGCTAATTAAACTGATATGCAAATTAAGTGGTGCTGTCATACACAAGCAGGCCTGAAATTGGTGCTCTATTTGCAGTGCAACCCTCATTCTTCAAAATGTTACCTCACCCTACCTTGACCCCATTACAAGAACAATTTTTAAAATATATACACACATGATGTGTGGAAATACAGGGTCGGTATTAATTTAGAATTTTAATGTTTCCCCCTTTTTTTCATCTCCCAATAAACAGCTCTGCAAAAGCAATATAAAATGCTTCCAGCTGGGTAATTGTGAAGAATAATACACTGTATATATATAAAAAAACCTGACAAAGACAAAATGCACCATAAAGTCTAGGACTGCTAGACAGCACTTTGAAGTAGTTTAATCAAAAAGATGGTTATTTGGTTTAAATGAGAATGATAAATTATTTAATGGATTGGGACCCATTAGCAAGTGCCTCATACCTGCAAATATTTCTTTAACTCGGAAGACAGATCAGAGAAGGAGGGAAGAGAGAGATACTGAAAAGTAGGTCATGCGGCCTTCGAAAAGGGGAAAGCATCATATGGGTGAGATGTGCTAACGTTTCATTTTATGATTCCAGCAGCTCTTGATTGCTTTATTAAAAGGTGATTGTCTAAGCACCTGTGAATAATGTACTAAGACATTTCTTACATATTTGGCTCCATGCAACGACAGTTCAAGATAATGAAGTACATATACATACACCTTACAGTCAGCGCTTAATTAATTAATTATTATTTAATGTTTTGCAATCTCATGATAAAAGACACAAGTACATCACTCCCATATGTACTTTTAGGTAGAATTCTGACACACTCTGACTGCTAATAAGACAGGAACCAGACTGTTCAGGGTTGTTAATCCCATGTTCCAATGTTTTATTGAGACTTGTTTTTCAAAGAAGACTCGGAAAAGAACAAATGTCCCTTTTGCTTGCCATGAAGTAAGGTAGTTGGAGTGTTAAGATGTGGGGCTTGTTTTTTGTACAATGATCTGAGTTGCTAACTTTTGACCTGGCCCAATATCCACCCTTATATCCAAGAGTTAAAAGCCAATAATGTTTGTCTTTGTTTCTTCATAGAGGCACAAGATCAGGAAGACTTTTATCCTGACTAGTTGGCAACTAGGAATTTGGGAGAAATTCAATTTAGTCCATGCTTAAGGGCAAAGCTGTTGTTGTTGTTTAGTCGTTTAGTCGTGTCCGACTCTTCGTGACCATGGACCAGAGCACCCCAGGCACTTCTGTCTTCCACTGCCTCCCGCAGTTTGGTAAGACTCATGTTGGTAGCTTTGACAACACTGTCCAACCATCTCGTCCTCTGTCGTCCCCTTCTCCTTGTGCCCTCCATCTTTCCCAACATCAGGGTCTTTTCCAGGGAGTCTTCTCTTCTCATGAGGTGGCCAAAGTACTGGAGCCTCAGCTTCACGATCTGTCCTTCTAGTGAGCACTCAGGGCTGATTTCCTTCAGAATGGAGAGGTTTGATCTTCTTGCAGTCCATGGGACTCTCAAGAGTCTCCTCCAGCACCATAATTCAAAAGCATCAATTCTTCAGCGATCAGCCTTCTTTACGGTCCAGCTCTCGCTTCCATACATCACTTCAATTTCAAAAATGATACGCAAACCAAATCAGTCATCCGTCAAAATTCACATGTCTCCAAATTCTGCAATGCAGTTCTCCAGCCTTATAATGCATATAATAAAGTGTACATTAAAATGCATAGCATTAGTTTAACAACAACAACAAAATGCATTACATTAGGGAAAGCCGCTTTGCAAAAATGTGCATATTGGCCAAAATTGTATACAAAAAAATGTATATTAGGAGAAATTTGCATTAAAATGCTGGATTTTCATGAGAACCTTTTAAAGATAAATTTCAAACTGAAGTGGAAATATGACGGGCTAGAATCAACTAAGCCAGTGCAATAGGTCCCACTAGTGCAACAGGACTTTCCCCGATGTTCCCCAGTGCCTCTCAACATCTGCTCAAGAGGATCAGGTGAACCCCCAGAAGAATGTGGATGGGGGGGGAGAGAAGGAAGACCCTTCCATCTGGCAAACAGAAATACTTGCACTGGTGGAAGCATCTCCTTAGCACAACATTGAATTCTACCCAAAGAACTGGTAAGTTCAGGAAATCAGAAACTGATAGAAATTAACAGATTGTAGCCTTATTTGAGTTCACCGATTGGGTCTGCGTTGCTCCGGGACAGGAGGAAGGAAGTCAAATGACACCAAGGTTGGTTCAAAGAAAGAGTTTATTCTGCTCTCCGGATAGCAGAAGGCACTTGCGTGATCAAGTCCACAGCAAGTCCAAAGAAATGACAAGTTTCATGCAGTATATACATCCTCCAGCCACCCTCTCCCTCCTTTCCATATAAATCCAGCCACGTCAGCCTATGTACGCAGGTTGACATCACATATGTTCTTGCTCTGGTATTCTTAACCATAAAAGGGAATTCCTTCCTGTACTTCTGACCATAAAAGGATCTTCCTCTTCCTACTCTTATCTTGGAGGAAGAGGTCATCACCTCCGGGAACACGCTTCTGGCGTTGTTCCCGGACTTCGGTCTGTGCAACTTTTGTGGTCAGCACATAAGATAAGGCATGGACGTGTCTTCTCTGTTCTGCTGGTGCAGTCCGGGTCATCCCTGCCGTCACAAACTGATAAAGGAGAGGGCTCTGAGCACGGCCAGGTTTTTGTTTATACATTGACTCAGAGCTCAAGTTAATGGATTTTAGCTAAGGAAAAATAGGGATTTCGGTGCAGTTTCAAACTGCCTGCACAGTCAGTTTTGGGTTTGGGAAACCCATTCCTTCAAGATTAGTGTTGTTGTCCACCCTTGTTGGCAACACTAATCAGTTTTAAGTGCTTCATTTACTTCTAGGGAACCTCAATGTTATCTCTTAAGCAACAGTGGCTAGAGATAGCTAGAACAATGGTGGGGAACTTGTGGTTGTTGGACTCCGGCAACTATCATCCTTCTCCATTAGACTGCGGCTGAAGAGAGTTGGGAGTCCAGCAGCTTCTTGAGAGCCACAAGTTCCCTATCCCTGAACTAGGAGAAAAAGACATTTTTAGCAGTAACTGCATCCTATTACTGGTGTAACATGCAGACAGACAGCAGCTATCCTGAGGTTAAGGGTAAAGGTAAAGTACCCCTGCCCGTACGGGCCAGTCTTGACAGACTCTAGGGTTGTGCGCTCATCTCACTCTATAGGCCGGGAGCCAGCGCTGTCCGCAGACACTTCCGGGTCACGTGGCCAGCGTGACAAGCTGCATCTGGCGAGCCAGCGCAGCACACGGAACGCCGTTTACCTTCCCGCTGGTAAGCGGTCCCTATTTATCTACTTGCACCCGGGGGTGCTTTCGAACTGCTAGATTGGCAGGCGCTGGGACCGAACGATGGGAGCGCACCCCGCCATGGGGATTCGAACCGCTGACCATGCGACCATGCAAGTCCTAGGTGCTGAGGTTTTACCCACAGCGCCACCCGCGTCCCATATTACGTCCACGTCCCGTCCTGAGGTTAAACTGACATAATTCCTGGATAGTAGTGTATATCCCAAGTCATACTCAGAACCTTAGGACAGGCAATCTTAAATATGATCATTCAGAAGTAACATACATTAACTGTTTTCCTGGGATATATTCTTTAATGCTTAGGACTTGAGCTAGTAGCTGAATTCTGGATGTGTATACCCAAAATTAAGCCTTACTGGGTTGAATGGCATTTAATTCCAGGCAAGAATCATCATTTTAATGGTCCCAAATATTGAATTATGGACATTTTTATTTGAGTTACATTTTTAGAATCACCCCAACCCATTTTATGTAAGCCATATTGGATATTAACTTAAAAGTGTGGGATATAAACTGAAGCAAATCTAGGAACTTGCTTACCCATACATTTATTCACAAAACCCTCCCTCACTTGCTACAACTTCGTGCTGTTATAAGGCATTTTGGTCCTTGCATTGCTTCTCAGTTTAGTCCTTCACTTCTTTTTGTTCTCTCATCTTTAATTAAAGCAGTTCATTGAAACAGAGTAAGAAATAGAGCTGTTTACTGATTAGTCAATTAACTATTCTGTTTATTAGCTGATTGATTATTCAGCTAATTAGCAAGAACAAAACCTTCCTGCTACTTCACTTGCCATGCATGAGAACTACAGGAGGGGTGATGATGGTTCTGTGTTTGCTCCCCACCCTGTTAACCTTGTGCTGGTGCTTCTACTACGTAGAAGCTTCTACAGGAGAAAGGCAGGAAGGACTGGTTTATATCCACAAGGCAGCATTCCTTTAACTTTGATAGAGGAGGGACCATAGCTCAGTGGTAGAGCATCTGCCTTGCGTGCAAGAAGGTCCTAGATTCAAACCCTGTTAGGGCTAGGAAAGTATGAGAACCACTTCCAGCCCATGTAGACAGTACTGTGCTAGATGGACCAGTGGTCTTGTTTGTTTAGTCGTTTAGTCGTGTCCTACTCTTTGTGCCTGTTGTCTTTGTCCATGGAGTTTTCTTGGCAGGGATACTGGAGTGGCTTGCCGGTTCCTCCTCCAGGTGGATCACGTTTGGTCAAAACTCTCCACTATGACCTGTTCATCTTGGGTGCCCTGCTCGGTATAGTTCATAGCTTCTCTGAGTTATTCAAGCCCCTTTGCCACGGCAAGGCAATGATCCATGAAGGGGATGAAGTGAGGAACAGGTTTAAGGATTTAGATTTGCTGGACAGAGTGCCTGAAGAACTATGGGTGGAGGCTCGCAACATTATACAGGAGGCAGCAACTAAAACCATCCCAATGAAAAAGAAATGCAAGAAAGCAAAGTGGCTGTCCAACGAGGCCTTACAAATAGCGGGGTGGAGAAGGCAAGCAAAATGTGAGGGAGATAGTGAAAGATACAGGAAATTGAATGCAGATTTCCAAAGAATAGCAAGGAGAGACAAGAAGGCCTTCTTAAATGAGCAATGCAAAGAAATAGAGGAAAACAACAGAATGGGAAGAACCAGAGATCTGTTCAAGAAAATTGGAAATACGAAAGGAACATTTCGTACAAACATTACCATAATAAAGGACAAAAGTGATAAGGACCTAACAGAAGCAGAAGACATCAAGAAGAGGTAGCAAGAATACACAGAGGAATTATACCAGAAAGATATGGATGTTTCGTATACTCCAGGTAGTGTGGTTGCTGACCTTGAGCCAGACATCCTGGAGAGTGAAGTCAAATGGGCCTTAGAAAGCACTGCAAATAACAAGGCCAGTGGAAGTGATGGTATTCCAGCTGAACTATTTAAAATTTTAAAAGATGATGCTGTTAAGGTGCTACACTCAATATGTCAGCAAGTTTGGAAAACTCAGCAGTGGCCAGAGGATTGAAGAAGATCAGTCTACATCCCAATCCCAAAGAAGGGCAGTGCCAAAGAATGCTCCAACTACCGCACAATTGCACTCATTTCACACACTAGCAAGGTTATGCTTAAAATTCTACAAGGAAGGCTCAAGCAGTATGTGGACCGAGAACTCCGAGAAGTGCAAGCTGGATTTAGAAGAGGCAGAGGAACCAGAGACTAGATTGCAAACATGCGCTGGATTATGGAGAAAGCTAGAGAGTTCCAGAAAGACATCTACTTCTGCTTCATTGACTATGCAAAAGCCATTGACTGTGTCGACCACATCAAACTATGGCATCAGAAATATCAACAACCTCAGATATGCAGATGACACAACCTTGATGGCAGAAAGTGAGGAGGAATTAAAGAACCTTTTATTGAGGGTGAAAGAGGAGAGTGCAAAATATGGTCTGAAGCTCAACATCAAAAAAAACGAAGATCATGGCCACTGGTCCCATCACCTCCTGGCAAATAGAAGGGGAAGAAATGGAGGCAGTGAGAGATTTTACTTTCTTGGGCTCCATGATCACTGCAGATGGTGACAGCAGTCACGAAATTAAAAGACGCCTGCTTCTTGGGAGAAAAGCAATGACAAACCTAGGCAGCATCTTAAAAAGTAGAGACATCACCCTGCCAACAAAGATCTGTATAGTAAAAGCTATGGTTTTCCCAGTAGTGATGTATGGAAGTGAGAGCTGGACCATAAAGAAGGCTGATCGCCGAAGACTTGATGCTTTTGAATTACGGTGCTGGAGGAGACTCTTGAGAGTCCCATGGACTGCAAGAAGATCAAACGTATCCATTCTTAAGGAAATCAGCCCTGAGTGCTCACTGGAAGGACAGATCGTGAAGCTGAGGCTCCAATACTTTGGTCACCTCATGAGAAGAGAAGACTCCCTGGAAAAGACTCTGATGTTGGGAAAGATGGAGGGCACAAGGAGAAGGGGACGACAGAGGACGAGATGGCTGGACGGTGTTCTCGAAGCTACAAACATGAGTCTGACCAAACTGTGGGAGGCAGTGGAAGACAGAAGTGCCTGGCGTGCCAGGCTTCCTCAACCTCGGCCCTCCAGATATTTTGAGACTCCAATTCCCATAATCCCTGACCACTGGTCCTGCTAGCTAGGGAACGTGGGAGTTGTAGACCAAAAACATCTGGGGAGCTGAGGTTGAGGACGCCTGGTAAAGCAGGGTTGGAAAAACGCAGCTTCAGGGGCAAATGCAGCTCTGAAGGCCTCTCTGACTCTACCCAGGTGGCCACACCTCACAGTGGTTCTCCTACTCTGTGTCTTCCTTGAATGCTTGAAGGTGTCGTGGAACTGTGACAATGCATATTGTTTGCCTGAATGAAGGATGGAGAGATGTGGAATGGAAGTGTAAAAGCCACATCAATTACTCCATCCACTTTTTGCCTGGTGCCCAACACACTCTGGAAGGTTGCCTTTCAGGGAATGTGGCCCTCAGGATGAAAAGTCTCCTCACCCCGGTGCAAAATTTTCTATATAAAAGAATTGAAGGGAAGAGGAGAAAATAATGGGCACTTCGGAATGAAAAGTAGCTAATATATTGACACCAGCTGTAAATTACAATAATTGCTTTGGCTATGATTATTCAGTATGTAGTTTTATGTTTGGCCTGCAGCAAAAATGTATGGGCCCCAATATGATACAGCAAATTAAGGCAGCGGGGCAGGGGCAGGATCAGGAGACAAAGAACTCTTGATGATTGACTGGGATTTGCTGCAGCACCAAGAAGAGGGGGGGGAATTGAATTTTCAGTTCTTCGGACTTGAAAGATCAAATGCTCTTGCCCCTTGTGGGAATTCTCTTTTCGCCTGATTTTCTCATGTAAAGAAATTGATGTTATTTCAAGAAATAAACTGAATAGAAGCAGCTGGGTCAAGGCTTGGATTGACCCAAGGAGCCTCTGACATGTTAAAACTGTGGTTGCTTAGAATAAGACTAGTAGCACTTTGTTATATAGGAAAAGAATAATGTTGCTATAATGTAAGTGAAAAGCAATGCGTGTGTTTTTAGGGCCATAGAATTCTTCTCTGGAGAACTGTGAAGAGGGTACACCTGTAAGCAAAGCCACTGATTATGTATATATGGGATTAGATACTGGGCTTGCTTCACAGAATGAAAGAGTTAGAAGGAACCTGCCTGGTTAGGCAGGTTTCTGAAATGAAAATGATCAGAAGTTCTTCCCAGTGGGACACAGATGCCAAATACATTTGGATAAGCGCACACAAAGAAAGAGAGATTGAGATCCTTGTGTGCTGTGTGGTTTATTTATCCTTTGAGATTTCCCATCATAAAATAGGCGTAGATATGCACAGCTCATGGTTTTTTTATGTACCAAAATGTTCCAGAAGGATTCTCAAGACTGAATGAGGTCTCCAGTGACCAGAGTCTGCATTTATCTTCTTTAAAAGACAAGTGGGGAAAACCTAGATAGAGCTGTCAAGCTGCTCTTTATCTACCAGGTCTCACAGACACAGTGTCTACTTTAACCCTGACAAGAAGGGGTTTTTTGGTTTGTCATCAAATTACTCCTAAAAACTGTGAATTTGTTTTTAGTTTTTTTAAAAAAAAAATCATTAAAACTTTCCAAGCACTCATTAGGAATAACAAGAACATCATGTGATGCTTTTGCATGAATAAAAGTTAAAAATAACTCATTCCAAAATACCCTAGGGAAAGCAATAAAACAATACATCTTAATATCTTATATCCAACAGACTCGGATTGTTTAATGAAGGCGTGACTCTCTTCCAGTGATTTTCCTTTATTAAACTAAAATGAAAAGCCTATCAACTTGAATGGAAAGAAACTCCTTTTATAACAAATATTGTCCTGCTAAAGAATAGTGTCCCTATTTGAAACTTCATCTACTTTCTCATACTCAATGACTAGATAGAAGATGATGCATAGATGAATTTTGTCTCTCACCAATGTGTACTTTAACACAGAGATTTATCAATTAACTGGAATTAATCACTTCCTGTGATCACTTGGCTTTTTATCCACCAAAGGATGTTGTTCAGTTTGATGGAGTGAAAAGATCAAAAGCAGCTAGGTAAATGTAAAGGGACCCCTGACCATTAGGTCCAGTCGTGACCGACTCTGGGGTTGCAGCGTTCATCTCGCTTTACTGGCCGAGGGAGCCGGCGTACAGCTTCCGGGTCATGTGGCCAGCATGACTAAGCCGCTTTTGGCAAACCAGAGCAGTGCATGGAAATGCCGTTTACCTTTCCGCCAGAGCGGTACCTATTTATCTACTTGCACTTTGACATGCTTTCAAACTGCTAGGTTGGCAGGAGCAGGGACCGAGCAACGGGAGCTCACCCCGTCGTGGGGATTCGAAGCACCAACCTTCTGATCGGCAAGCCCTAGGCTCTGTGGTTTAACCCACAGCGCCACCCGTGTCCCTCAAAAGCAGTTACTTTTCTTTAAATATATTTTTATTGATTTTCCAATATTGTTCCCATAACAGCCTTATTATAAGAATACCAATTTTATCCAGTTAATACAATTATTAATGCCAATTATTCAAATGTCAAATTATACAATTTAATTAAACTGGCCCGCTCACATGCTGTAGTTGATGAGTTCAATCTTCTAAATTTTTTCTGCATGCCAGAATTTTAATAATTTCCATTACATTCCATGCAGATATAATAATCCCTTATATAACAGCTACAATCTTGTGATTTCAATTCGTGTTGGTATAATTGGTAATTTATAAAGTTTCAAGTGAGAAACTTTAGCTGTAATCCTTATTCTTTCCTGTGAGTGACATTTCCCCCCATGATGCTTTCCCATCCATATATAGTGTTGTATCCTTTATTCCTGCAACAGTTGATGGTTCCCGTCATGTCTCAGGAGAATCTTGCAGGTTCCAAAAGTCACAGCATTGCTTTGTCCTGTGATTTGGCTTCCAGTAAACAAGCCGTGTTCACCAATTCTCCAGCCTAGGAAGAACGCTCTGAAACCAGACTGCAGATAGTTCATCCAAAAACTTCTATTCTCAAAGCTGATAGACTCTTTCCCTCCCTGCCCATCATTTATGGCCATTTATCCTTATCTCAAACACATTCCTCTGTAGATAAAGGAGGTTAGGAAGGATTTTGCTCTATATTTTCAAAGAATAGCATTTCTTCCCCCCTTCCCTCTCAGTTCCTTTCTCTCTCACAAATAGTTCCAATTTTGTTAAATTCATTTTATATTACAATTTCCACCATCTTCACTAGTGCATATAATTTTTAAATAAAACTTGCATTCTGCCATATCATAAATGTAGAAGAAAACTTTAAGTAAGCAAATTGTGGGCTCCTCTCTCCCCATTGTCTCTTTCACCAAATGAAATCTGTTCTCAATCCAAACCTTTTACATCCTTGTAGCTGGGTTGTTTTTTGCAGTTTCTTATCTCGTTGTCTCTGGCACGCACCTTTAGTTTACTCCGATTAAAGTCCAATTAACAGGATAACCTGTGCTTCCAGGAATGGGGGGGGTGTCATGGCAGCTGGAATGCTCTGTGCACCCAGTGCCTTTGCCTGCCCTCTCATTCCATGGGGAAGCGAGTGCCAGACCACCAGGCGAACTGCAGATGGGAGCCTGGTTCCTCTTCCAACCGAAGAAGAATGCAGATAATGAATTTCCCCCATCATAATCTGATTGTTTCTGTTTGTCTCTCTCCCTAGGTGTTGGAAGAGACTCCATTCCTGGCGCACAGGAAACAGGAAGCCCAAAAGCAGTTACTTTTCTTGGCTTATGGTTATTTCCAACTTCCATGGCCAAGCAGCAGCTGATGGAAGAAACCTTAAAACCGGAGGGACAATAAATGACCTCTGAACTGGTGCAGTGTTGCAGCAGGTACACCAGCAGAATTGTGCCCTTGGTCATGCTCTCATAGACTGTGTGCACATGGTGCACCCATTGTTTTTTTCCTAGAGGGAGAAGCAGCAGTAAGGCAGCCCTGATTACTCATCCGCTTGAACTGTTGGGGACCCTTCTCAACCAGCAACAAGGCCTTCGTAAGCACTGTTATCTTCTTCAACTTGGTTTTTCCATGACAGATCACTTTTTAAAAAACCAAACTACTACATCTCAGATTTTGATTAAAATTGCTGTACTGAATTATCCCACAGGTCAGTCACTGGTGTGAATAAAAAATTCCTACGCATTATAGTTTTTAAGCTACTATGACACTCCACCTTTATAACATTGGTGCTACTGATTCGCAAACTTTGGGATTGTTGAAATATATACAGCAACAAAAATCAGTCAGTTTCAAGACTAGAGCTCTCTCAGTCCACAAATCCACTCCCCATAATTTGTGTTCCAAATCTTACGTTACAATCCCATGCACACTTTCCTGGGAGTAAAGTTCAATGAACACAATGTGCACAAGCATGGATTTTAGCTTGTGACCTTCTGTACAACTATTTAAGGTGGAGGAACCCTGTCCTCTTTTGCACCTGGAGAACCTATGCCTATAACTTCCACAGTGAGGAGAATCTGCAAGGAACAGAAAGTATGGATCCAACCATTAGTCTACCTAGCTCGTATTGTCTGCAGTGACTAGCAACAGTTCTCCAGGGTATCAGACAGGAGTCTTTTCCAGACATACCTGGGGGTGCTGGGGATTGAACCTGGGTCACTTTGCATGTGCTGCACCACTAAGCTATGACCCTTGCTCTGAGCACTTTCAGACCCTCCAAGTGTCCCTATTTTCCAGGGACATGCTTGATTTAGAGAAGCTGCTCCAGTTTCGGATTTGATCCCAGAATGTCCCGCTTTCCCTTAGGATGTCCCTGTTTTCATTGCAGAAATGTTGGACGGTATGGTCGGGTGTCCCTATTTTCATTGGAGCAATGTCGGAAGATATGGAGTTATCCGACCCCCAAGCTGGTTGAAGGCAATCCTGTATAGAGGTTTTTTTAAAAATGTTTAATGTTTTATTATGTTTTTATATATGTTGGAAGCTGCCCAGAGTGGCTGGGGCAACCCACTAAGATGCATGGGGTATAAATAGTAAAATTACCATTATGGAATGGGACATCCCTATTTTCATTGGAGAAATGTTGGAGGGTATGCACTCTGTGGCACTACCAACAATGTATCGGCCCTCTCTCCTGCCTGTCTGAATGACGGGCAGTTTGCTGGTTAATAATAAAAGACTGTTTCCCCACAACATCTAAATAATGGAAGCTTTTGTATAAGGCGCTGACTGTTTTCCATATCCCTGCTCCTCCAGCAAAGCTACACAAATACTACTTAGAAATCATCACACTCAGGGAAGGAGAGCATGTGATGTCACTGCAATCGCAGCAGAACTGTATTTTGCTACCATGAGAGGAGAAAGCTGTTAAAATATTTGATGGTCTCAAATGTTCTCCATCAACATGTCAAGCAGCAACCAGAGCTTGGTGTGGATACCTGTCTCTGCATTGTAAAGGCAGCGCTTGCAAAAGGGGGCCATACTGCTACAGCTCACGCATGCCAGCTATTCATTTAATACTTGGCAATCTGAGCTGTATCAAAGACACTAACTGATTTAAAGCCAATACTCGCCATATATTTTGGAAAGAAATGCATAAATTAAGATAAATAATGGTGCCATATAACGGCTCAAGACATATGGATGAAAAAAGTGAACCCCCTTTTTAAAAAAAATAATATTTATTGAAATTTCCCAAAAAAGAGAAAAAAGAAGAAAAAGAAAAAAGAAATTACATAATCCAAGAAAAAGAAAAAAGTACAAAATACAGGAAAAAAATGAAAAGTAAAAACAAGTTAAAAACAAATCCCTCTTTCTCTATCTTATGATTCATTTACTTATTTCCGTGACTTCCTCACACCTCCCTCCTTTATATTCCAATTCAAATAATTAATTCAGCAAATTTTTCCCTCTTTATTTTATCTTAGTTCTTTATCTTAAACATATTATATCATTCTATTTTTCATCTAATTATCAAACCATTTTTTGCATATTCCTTTTTAACCTTATTGTTAGTTACACTGTTTCTGCAAATAGTCCTTAAATTTCTTCCCATAAAGTTTCAAAATTTAAACCATATTTATACCTAACTTCTTCAAACCTTTCTACTAATGCCAATTATTTCCTTTCCAACAAATTCCCTGTTTTTTCATTAATATCAAACTAATTCCTAAAATAAAAAGGTATTCTCCTCAAATTTTTATCCAACGTCCCTTCTTCCTGGTTTCGGGTTATGTCAGTCCTTTCAGTCTTATATCCAGTCCATCAGAAAAAAAAAGTGAACTCCTTCACTTAATGTGTAATTCATTTATGGGAGTCAGTGCCACAATATGTGGTGATGGTCACTAACTGAGTTGGCTTTTTTTCTTCGGAAAAAATGTGTGACGTCCATTTGTCATGATAGCTAAGTACGCAAAGTTTTAAGCACAATGTGCACTTGGAACACCTCTTGTACATTAATATTTCATTTACCTGTGTATCCTGGGAAATGTTCAATAGATTTGGGTTCATGCAGGGGTTGAAATAAACATGGTGCATGAGATTTGCAGTTGTAAGTGCAAGTAGAGCAACGACCAGCGTTGCAATGGTAAATTGTCATTTGCAGGAGATAATCATGACAACCCTCATAGTTGTACCTTCAACTATACACACACAAAAATACAGACAGTTGTGGTGCTCATGTGTATGTGTGTGAGTGTACACACACACACACATGCATACATGCACAAATGCAGCAGCAGTGGTATTGAGGGAACGTGGTTTAACCCTTTGCCCTGGACCATGAAATCGCTCTGCTACATCATCTTATTTTTCTCGACTCACAATTAAATAATCACACATATCTCAGGAGTCTTCTGGTTTCCCCCCCGGTGACTTACACAAT
Source organism: Podarcis cretensis (assembly GCF_951804945.1). Taxonomy (NCBI): domain Eukaryota; kingdom Metazoa; phylum Chordata; class Lepidosauria; order Squamata; family Lacertidae; genus Podarcis; species Podarcis cretensis. Next base: position 21,762,787 of record NC_137175.1, read on the forward strand.
AACATCAGTTAAGGAATGCTGTTGTGCTATATTCAGGAAACTCCTGCCCACCCATACTTGCACAAAGAAATTATATGTGGCTTCTCCTTCTCCTTCATGGCTCTGGCAAAATTGTAGGGGCATCAGTTGAAAAGACAGAAATGGAGAAGTGCTGGCAGGCTTTCCTTGGATCTTATTAGGGTTGTTTGTGCTGCAATTTTGTCTTGACATTGGGAAGGGAAGTGCCTGGGCACAGTAGCACAATAACACTGAGGGTATTAACTTTGTTTTCTCTTTTCCTGGGCTGAAATGCCAGCCAGAGAGTCCCCACCATCGCTGCTAGGCAGCCAGCCAGCCAATGATTTCACAGCAAATAACACAAATCCCATGCTGCAGAATAAGGCTGAGCACCAAGAAAGATTAAAAAGCAACACATTTCAAAAGGTCTGGATGGAAGGGAATGAAGCCCTTGTTAGTAACATGGAAGTTCCAGGAGGGCAGCATAAAAGCACACATGGACAACGTACTTGGGGCTCAGAAGGGCCCAACACAATCCTGGCTGCTTCCCACAACAGGGCACTTGTCAGTCATGGCTGCCCCACCACCACCCTTGGAAGCTCATCAGGTGGAAACCCAGGAGAAGGAAGTCTCTGCAGCTGCTCCTAAACTGTGGGATTCCCTCCACAGATTTGAATCTGGCACCTTCATTGTACAGCTTTTTTTTTTGCTTTTTTTTTTTTGGTATGCTGAAGATGCACCTCTTTACCAGGGTTCGACACCCAAGATATGGCAGGGGTTTCTGCCCTCTTCTTCTGTTTCTAAATTGTTTTAACTGATTTTAATATTGTACGTTGTATGTCACCTTGAGACCTTTTGGTGGTGACTGAGCAGAAAATCCAAATAGCAATAGTGTATCCCTGGCTGGCACTTGGCTCTAATACACAGTTGCCAGATGCCATATTAGATTTCACAATATGCAGTGTTTGATGTCAAGCATTACATTTTGGCAATGTGAGATGGTAGGCAGCAGAGGTGGATTTATTTAGGGGAGTGCAACTGGTTCGCACACACTGGGTGCTGATCTGAGATGGTGCCGCAGTGGGCGCTGCAACATTGCTGAACAAACAAAGGTCAGAGGCGAGGGGCACTGAATTTTGGCATTGCACCGGGTGCTGCTGAAATTTTAAAGCCCTAAGTCTGCCACTGTATGCAGTCACCTCTCATCTACCAGCTCCATCTGGTACACAGGCTGAGACCCTACCTCCCCGTAGACTGTCTCGCCAGAGTGGTGCATGCTGTAGTTATCTCCTGCTTGGACTACTGCAATGCACTCTATGTGGGGCTACATTTGAAGGTGACCTTGAAACTACAATTAATCCAGAATGAGGCAGCTAGACTGGTAACTGGGAGCGGCCGCTGAGACCACATAACACCAGTCTTGAAAGACCTACATTGGCTACCAGTATGTTTTCGAGCACAATTCAAAGTGTTGCTGCTGACCTTTAAAGCCCTAAACGTCCTTGGCCCAGTATACCTGAAGGAGCGTCTCCACCTCCATCGTTCAGCCCGGACACTGAGGTCCAGTGTCAAGGGCCTTCTGGCAGTTCCCTCACTGCAAGAAGCAAAGTTACAGGGAACCAGGCAGTGGTGCCCGCCCTGTGGAATGCCCTCCCATCAGATGTCAAAGGAATAAACAACTGCCTGATGTTTAGAAGACATCTGAAGGCAGCCCTGTTTAGGGAAGTTTTTAAACGACTGATGTTTTAATGTTGGAAGCTGCCCAGAGTGGCTGGGGAGACCCAGCCAGATGCACGGGGTATAAGTAATAATTTATTATTATATTATTATATCATCAGAGCAGATCATCAGCTTGGTTCCCTTTCCAATGTGCTGCTGCTGCTGCTGCCTACCACAAGACACATCTGGGCCTGAAGAGAGATGGGAAAGGGAATAACTGGAAGCAGTAGTGTCCACCCCACTGGCCAGGTGTCCATCAACAGTACCTTGCTGGGAGCACACTGAGGTCTGCCACAAACCCTGGGAACACAAACAGCTTCTGACAATGCAAACAGAGAACAGCCGAATGCTAAGAAGAGCCCTGCCAGATCAGACTAAAGTCCAGGGGAAGCCCACAGGCAGAACAGAAAGGTAACTTCTACTCCCCAGCAACTGGTATTCAGAAACATACTGCCTCCAGTGCTGAAGGTAGTACACAACTATCACGGGTAGTAGCTATTGTTGGCTTTATTCTCTGTGAATGTGATCATCCCCTTCCTCAAAGTCACCCAAGCTGGTGGTCATCCCATTGTCTGGAGTGGTGACTTCCTGGATCATATCGAGAAGCTGTTTTTAAATGTCTGCAGCGACTGAAGTGAGATCTGCTCATGGAAATCAATGGAGAAATCCAAGACTCATGTAGTTCAGTGCTGTACCCCATTGAAAGTTGGAGGGCTCTGCTGAGAAAAAATAAGTTCTCAACACTGCAATGTAGCCATTGTTAACACTGCAGGATAGAGGTAAGGCTGATGTTTCATTGTGCTTTTAATATTTTGTTGGGAGATGTCCAGAGTGGCTGGGGCAACCCAGTCAGATGGGAGGCATATAAACATCATCATCATCACCACCATCATTATTAAAATTGGCCCCTCATGCCTTCTCCCCCACTTGAGTGAGGATGCTTTATGGTCCATTGACCTGCATACAGTCTGGTTGCATTATTTAATGTTCAAACCTAAATTAAATAAATTGTGCACATTAAGTAATAACCCAGTTATAGCACAGATACCATCCTTTGATGCTTACGTTTGGTTTTGCTTTTCAACTCCCGCCCTGTTCAGGTAACACATGATAGTGATGTACTTCAACGTTTTGTTGCAGGATCTCACATGCCTATTCCATTTCTAAATTTCACCTGTCTAACTTCTCTGTTTTCCCATTTGACTTATATATAATATTTTCACTCCTCCATCGAACCTTTTAGCCTATCAGAAGGACAGTAGAATCCTGGGTAAGTTTCTATTTCTGCTTAATTGCCAGATTCCTAGGCTGAAACTCTGATCCTCCTTTGCAGAAGTTGTTCCTCAGTAGTTTTGATCTTCTTGTGAATCTCTGACCTTTTTATGCAGAAGAACCTTTAAATTATGAAGGAACAATTTTATTTAAAAGTATGGAGCATAAATTGGTGGAACAGATCCCTTTATTCATAAATTCCATAAGGAATCAAAGGCAAAGTATGCTTAGAAACAGGAAGAAAAAAACCACTGATAAATGAATGGGAGGGAGAATGGAATGGAATCGTAGGAAAGAGAGGAAGGGACACACAGAGATAAAAAGGGAGCAGAGAGAACCATCTATTCTGGATAGGTCATTTCCTGCTTCACAGAAGCTACTTTCAAATGCCTGGATGGAAGTGAGAACCTCCCATATTAAATAATAGAGAGTTATATAAATTGCACTCCAGGTTGAACTCCAGTCTGTCTGTCATCACGTGCGCGTGCATGCATGCGCGCACACACACACACACACACGGCAGAAACAAAGATAAGTGTTCCTGCTCTTTCTACCTTAGCTAGTGTGAATATGTTGGCAGCAAATTTGCTACTGCAAATGGCCATGCAAACATAGCGCATTCTTAGCCCCTTCCTGAATGTAGCAACTGTGCCTATCTCTGGACCATCAAGTCTCCTCAGCCCATGAACTGTGATCTGTTAGCAGCTCCATACTTTTAGTAATAATAATTTTATAATAATTCATCATTTATACCCCGCCCATCTGGCTGGGTTTCCCCAGCCACTCTGAGCGGCTCCCAAAAGAATATTAAAAACAGAATGAAACATCAAACATTAAAAACTTCCCTAAACAGGGCTCCCTTTTAGGTTGTTGTTGTTTTCAATCTTTCTTTCTTTCTTTCTTTCTTTCTTTCTTTCTTTCGACATGAATTTTTATTGCTTTTTGCAGGTTTTACAAATCTACCTCTATTTCAATGGTTATTGGGGTTTTTTTTTTAAAAAAAATGACTTCCCACCCTTACTTCCACAATTTCATTCCTATGGATTGGATTGATCTTTATTACGGCCATTGGCCCGTTACACGACAGTTTCCCATACCAGCATAATATACTTAAATCTCCAAATTTAAAATCGCCAAAACTTACAAAAAACAAACAGGAACCAAAGCAAAATAAAAACAAAGACCACCATCATACATTACAATAAATTTGTAACCTATACATCGCCCTCTGCTCATAAATTAATCAGGGATATCAATGGTGATATCACCTAAAACATAGATCATGGTTTAAAACAATGGTGATATCACCTAAAACATAGATCATGGTTTAAAGGGATTATCGGAGCCACACAGGAGTCCGTTTCTCTTCTTTAGGGATAGGACGCTGATCAAGAATCTGGCAACCATGAGTGATCTTTGGGGGTCATCATCAATTAGTAGATATCTCAGTTTGGCTTCAATCGTATCATCGGCAATTCCCTTAAGATATTGAGCAAGAAACTTGCTCCTGGCCGGTAAGTGAAAAGGACAGTCAAAAATTATGTGATGCAACGATTCCGGTGCCCCACAGTTACAATCACATAAGAGCGATATCTGTCCATTGGAGAATCTATTTCTCAGCACGTTCGATGGGAAGGTGTTGAATCTTGCCTTTACAAAGGCATATCTATGAGCTGAGGAAGTTAAAGAATTCAAATAGTTTGGGAGCCTTAAGAGGGGTAATAAACCAAGATTTAGAGGTGAGCAGGTACCATTGCCCAAGACCATTTTCATTCCTATCTTATCCCTACTGCTTTATATGACATACTTTAATCTATTACAACTATCCCCTATTTCACTTATCATGGTTTTCATTCCGCTGCTCATAATTTGAACCCTGTCCATGTTTTCATTTTACTATAACAGTTCTTTAAGTACTCCAAAAAGGGTCTTCACCCTTACATGAACAGTTCATCTTTTATCTCTTATTTTTGCTGTCAATTTCGCCATTTCCGCATAGCCCATTACCTTTTGAAGCCATTCCTCATTAGTTGGTACTTCTCCTTTCCATTTCTGTGGGTACAGGATTCTGGCTGCTGCTGTTGCATGCATAAATAGTTTAACCATCTTTTTTCAAGACCTCCCTCCCTAGGATGTTCTAGGAGAAAAGCTTCAGGACTTTGGGGAAGTTTTAAATCAATTTCCATAACAAATGCAACAATTCCAAACAGGAAGACAGAATCAGGTAGCTTAAAATTCATCAGTTAGTTTTCAGAGAGCTACAAACCATTTTAACATGGTTTTCTATTCTTTTGCAGGCAAGTCTGCTAATTGCATCACATATAACTGTTTTCCCACATCCATCAAGGAGGTCCAAATATTTTGACCGTCATATATCTTTGAGATTCAGTGCTGTGCCTTCCAGTTTCTATAAGAGCTAGGAGCAAAACATAAAGTTCTATTTAAGGTTGGAATTCAGGGTGCCTCAAAGCTGGCAAGTGAAGAAGTTTCTAATTTCATTTAATAATGTTGTAGGTGTCTGGGGAAAGGAAATTGGCAACCACAATACAATGTGATCAATTGATTTAAGGAAAATGGAACCTTCTGTGACATAATGACCTTTGCAAAGCCCTGGATTATCATGCCTGATGGATATAATTAACTCTTTGGAAATCTGCAAAAAGTCATGACCAACGTATTTTAAACATTATTTATGAGCCACTGGTGGTGAATTAATGCAGTATAATGATTTCTGCAAAACCCACAGAACTGTTGATTTTGTTCCATTAAAACTCAAATTGTGGTTGCATATTATAGCAACACAAAAGTGGTTTTTCCACCTGTATTGTACTTAAGAAGGTTGTACTGCCAAGCATAGAAATATAATTGAAATATTAGTTACTTGAATAAGTTTTCCTTAGAGAATGTTGGCTCTCTTCTCTATTTAATGTTAATATAATTGGGGGTACTGAACTTTTTTGTCCAAATTTTTCTTAGCCACAAAGTAAAAGTTGTGTATGGCAGTGTTTTAATTGTGTGTTGCTTTAACAGAGTGCAAATGTATTACTTGGTTAACAAGTACAATTCTGCAATTAATTTTTCTCTCTGAAACAGATCACAAGCAACATTTCTCTTCATTCTTGCTGTTTAAAGATGCTTATACTAGGTTTTTTTTCTTTAAAAAGAAAAGCACAGTGCTTCTATGATGTCTTTGACATGAATCCTGTTCACACATACCTGGGAGTAAGTCCCAATGAAATAAAATATTGTAGCTTTTTGCACTGACACTGTCATTAATAAATCGAGTGTAAAGAATTTACTGCCAAGAATGAATGGTGAGATAATATAGTAGCTGCAATCATTTGCTGGAATTAATGCCAGAGAATAGTATATGAGCACATGTTATTTCCCTCTAAACAAATTAAAAGTAATTATTTCCATTAGTTTCAACTTTTTCTTAAAATATTGCTTCTCACATTTTAGTCCGGGAGCTAAGTAAAGATTTAAGGAGTCTGAGTCAAGGTAGAAAAAGGGGGGAAATGAAATACCCTAAATAATATGGTTACTTGGTAAAATAGTACATTGCGCTTGGATCAGCAGAATATTATAGGTGACACATTTTTCATGTTTCTTTTATTGAATTTGTAGCCTAGTTCATCCAAAAGCTTCAGAGTTGATAGCAATATTGTGTTGGGAAGCTGAAGTACAAGCCAGTTATAAGAAACAAATTAAATTTATTAAATGGGATACCAACTTCATAGAAGAATGGGGCTTTGAGGAGGCATTGTTCATATTAATTTGTGGTTTTCACCGCCCCAAGCTGTGATGAAGGTCACTCACTTAGGCTGCAATCCTGTACACACCTGCCTGGGAATAAGTACCATTGAACTCAGTGGGACTTCCTTCTTAATTGAATTTCACTGTTTGGTGGCTTTAAAAAGGGATCAGACAATTCATTGGACAATTATTAACAGATATTGGCCAGGATAGCTATATAGAACCTCTATGTTACAAGTTAGAATGCCTCCGAATAGCAAATTCTGGAGAAAAGCAATGGGTGTGTGTGTGACAAGAGTGATGCCTTCAGGTCTTAGAATCACAGGGCTGTAGAGTTGGAAGAGACCCTGAGGACCATCTAGTCCATCTCCCTGCAATGCAGAAATATGCAGTTTATCCAAAGGAATAGAACATGCAACCTTGGTGTTATCAGTACCATGCTCTAGCCAACTAAGCTATCCAGGCTTCACAAGAAAATTATCTTGTTTGCTTTTCATTTGGCAACAGTGTTGGACCAGATGGACTCTTGGGTCTGATCCAACCATAGCTCAGCAGAAGGGCAACTGTTTTGTGTTCAGAAGGTCCCAAGTCCAATCCCTGGCATCTCCTGTTAGGGATGGGCATGTCACCTGTCTGAAAGCCTGGAGAACTGTTGTCAGTCATTGTAGGCCAGTGGTTGCCACCAAATAGGCTGCACTGTGCCTGTTCCTCTAGTTTGCGAATGGGCCCATGGGCCCCAAAATGTCAGCAAACTCTGGTGCAGACAATATTGAGCTAGCTAGGTAGACCAATGGTCAGTCTCAGTACAAGGAGGAGAAAGATGACACCACACAGGTATTAAGTTCCAGGCATAGGAGGCAGCAAGATAAATGGGGTAAACAGGCCCTTTATCATCTGGAGGTAATACAATAGTTGACCAGCACACCAAGGAGGCCAGCAGGAACCTTCAGTTACTTAACATGATGGGATATCATGTTGACGTGTTCAACCTCTTCCTTCGTCACAATTGCACTAGGATAAAACTCGGGTTAGCTGGGCACACCAGAAGGCCCAGTGCATGAAATAATTCTTCATCACCACTGGCTAAAATGACCTTATCATGTGGACAAATCCATTCTGTAACCTTGGAGAGTGGCATGAAATTAGCCCACCAGGTCAAAGCTTTTCAATCTCTGCTAGTTAAAAGCTACTCCTGGCTCCCATCGATCCCAACCAGCATGGCCAATGGTCAGGGATGACAGGAGTTGTCACCTACTAACATCCATAGGCTCACCATCCATATTTTTAAAAATTCATTTGATGACATTTTGTATGAGAAAAGTATTTATATATATATATATATATATATATTTATATATATATATATATATATATATATATATAAAGTTTGCTTGGCTGAGAGGCAAAGTGTTACATTTTGAGAAATAAATAAATAAAATGTAGCCACTGGCTGAGGGCAAACTGAAATCGGTGGGGCAGGGCCCATCTGCCCTACTAGACCAACCTCCATTGCCTTGGTACTTTCCTGGGCCAGTAGGCTCTCACCCTTGCTCTCCAAATCAAAAGCCACAATTACCCTCCCTTCTTGTAAACGTCATTAAAGCTCAGGAAGTTAGCACACACACTTCAGAAGACCCAGCTATTCCTTTAAACTTCATTTAAAGCACATTCGAAGCATGTTCCTTCCCTCAAAGAATTTCAGGCGCCCCAAAGCCTTTCTTTTAGGAATTCTAGGTGCCGAAATCCCAATGGAGCAGAAAAGATTATTTATGTATGCGACCATGGCTGTGTGGATGTTATTGGCCCAGAGATGGAAAGAAGATAAAGTCCCGACCAGAGGAGAACGGCAGATTAAATTGGATTATGCCAAAATGGCAAAAATGACCGGAAGAATCGGAAATCAGGAAGACCAAAATTTTAATAAGGAAAGGGGGGGGGATTATAATTTATCTTAAACATCACTGTAAACAGTTAAAATCGTTAGTTGGATTGGAGTAACACTTGTAGTTTAATGGTGAATTTTGGATATAATTGAGATGTAAAAGATTTGGATTTTTATAAAAGATGCAGGAGAAGTCCAGGAGATTCTGTGGAATCTTGTTTTTATGAGTGTGTTGGCTATGTGATTGTAAAACTTTAAATTGAAAAACCAAATAAATAAATTTACAAAAATAAAATAAAATAAATAAAAATCCGGGTGCTGCACTTGTTGTGGGTGACAATTCCCAGTCACCCACAACAACCCAGTTCACTTCCAAGCAATCCCCTGCAACCCACAACGTCCGGAATTCTTGGAGGGGAAGAATGTGCTTTGAGGTCAGACGTGCAAGAAACGCACATGCAGCTGGACAACGAAAAGGGCTGATAAAACAGGCGCTGGATATCCGTGCCTGGCTTGCCTTCTCGTTAGGTGTGGGGTTTTTTTTGCTAATTTTAAACTACTGCTGAGCGCGTGAGGAAAAAGCTATATATATTAGGATCTGGACCGTGGCGGGAAGAAGAGGCACAACAGTTCCCTCTCCTTTTCCCGTTTGGCAAACCCCGACCCCGAAGCCCCAAACCCACGCCGTTTGGGGAAGGGGTTGGGGGGCTGGGAGAGCAGGCTGGACTTAGCAGGTGGATACAAAAGTTGGGAAGAAGGGGGAGGAGGGCGCGAAACGTGACTGTGCTCAGCGAGTCCGGCATCTGCAGATAATCCCGCTTCTCCCGGCGTCCCTCCCTCCCCACCCCCGTTGATTGGATGGGTCTGCGGGGCGACGGCGTGGGGGGGGGCGGAGAGGGAGTCGGACGCGGAGGCCCCTCTGCGGCCCCGGAGGAAAGGAGGCGCTTTGCAACAGATGGTTCAAGGTATTCTCTCCTCCGGCGCGTCCCGCGCGCGCTCTCTGGCTGACTGGCCGGGAGCCCCCCGCGCAGCGCAGGCCGCCAGGGAGGGCGGGAGCGAGTCCAAGAAGCAGCTGTGTGGTCCTGCAGGGCGCGAGCGCCGCTTCGCCTCGCCTTGCCCGCGCCTCGGCTCGCGCGGACCTTCGCTTCGGGCTGAGGGGGCGCCCATGCCGCTCGCGCGGGCTCTGTTGCCGGGCCAAGCGCCGCCGGCCCCGCCTCCGTCTCCGCTCGCGTCCACTTAAGTCGGCGAGTCAAACAAGCGCCGCCTTGGCTCGGCTGCGAGAAGAACTCGCCCGCTCGCCGGCGGGGAGGGGGCCGCCTGAGGTAAGTTCATTGGCTCGGCTGGATGGGAGGAAGCCCCGCGCCCTCGCTTCGGAAATATGACCTTGTTTCTGCGCTTGAGGCACCGAGGCCGGGATAGGCGCGCTGCTGCTGCTGCTGCTGCTGCTGCTGCTGCTGCCTTCTCTCACAGTGGGGTGAGAGAAGGCCAAATCTTCGCTTCCCGCCTCTCGGCACGCTGTGGTGCCTTTTTAGACGAGGTTCAGGAGAAATGCTGAGAAAGACCTGGCTTTTCCTGGCCAGTTCTCCTCCAGGCAGGTTCCCCTTCGAGGTCTTGTTGTTGTTGTTTAGTCGTTTAGTCGTATCCGACTCTTCGTGACCCCATGGACCAGAGCACGCCAGGCACTCCTGTCTTCCACTGCCTCCCGCAGTTTGGTCAAACTCATGTTTGTAGCTTCAAGAACACTGTCCAACCATCTCGTCCTCTGTCGCCCCCTTCTCCTTGTGCCCTCCATCTTTCCCAACATCAGGGTCTTCTCCAGGGAGTCTTCTCTTCTCATGAGGTGGCCAAAGTATTGGAGCCTCAGCTTCAGGATCTGTCCTTCCAGTGAGCACTCAGGGCTGATTTCCTTCAGAATGGAGAGGTTTGATCTTCTTGCAGTCCATGGGACTCTCAAGAGTCTCCTCCAGCACCATAATTCAAAAGCATCAATTCTTCGGCGATCAGCCTTCTTTACGGTCCAGCTCTCACTTCCATACATCACCACTGGGGAAACCATAACTTTAACTATACGGGCCTTTGTTGGCAAGGTGATGTCTCTGCTTTTTAAGATGCTGTCTAGGTTTATCATCGCTTTTCTCCCAAGAAGCAGGCATCTTTTAATTTTGTGACTGCTGTCACCATCTGTAGTGATCATGGAACCCAAGAAAGTAAAAACTCTCACAGCCTCCATTTCTTCCCCTTCTATTTGCCAGGAGGTGATGGGCCCAGTGGCCATGATCTTAGTTTTTTTGATGCTGAGCTTCAGACCATATTTTGTGCTCTCCTCTTTCATTGAAAGGTTCTTTAATTCTTCCTCACTTTCTGCCATCAAGGTTGTGTCATCTGCATATCTGAGGTTGTTGATATTTCTTCTGGCAATCTTAATTCCCGCTTGGGATTCATCCAGCCCAGCCTTTCGCATGATGAATTCTGCATATAAGCAGGGAGACAATATACAGCCTTCGAGGTCTTAAGCAGCAGAAATCCATCAATGCTTCCTCAGAAGTCAGACCCATTGCTTTCCGGCTTCCTCTCCTGTCAGGAGAGTATAGGATTTCAGCCTTGGTTGACACCGCTCCCCAACTGTTGTATCAGGACATTGTAGGCAGGTCTTCACCCTCCTCATTGCCTTATTAATGTGAGGGACATTTGAATTAATATTAAAAAAGAGGTGCAGAAGCCCATGCAGAATGGTTTTTGCCTGCCTCCTGTCGTGTCAGTATTTGGCAGGTTTGAATCCTGGTTGCAGCCCGTATGTCATACCATTTGAAATGTTCTGTCACAATCTATTGAGACTTGTATATATGCTGCAGACTGCGTCAACAGGTGCAGGTAAATTCATTGCGATTGTTCCCTGTGAACTGTCACTAAGCATTGGGAACCCTGTGTGCTCGAGATAGAGAAATGGCTTTCAGCCAGCAGGGATTGAAAAGCATTGACCCAGCACACACGCTAGTTTCATATCTCCTCCAAGGTTGCTGAATGGATTTGCCTATGTGATAAGGTAATTTTAGCCAGTGGTGATTAAGGGTAGATTGTGAGCATCAGGTTTGTCCAGCTAACCTGAGTTGCATCCTAGTGTGTTGTATGGAGTCAAGACCTTGAGCATGTCAATATGACACTGTTCCACCAAGTCAAGAAACCTATGGGTTCCCACAGATCTGGGTGTGATTAAAGGCCTGTTTGGACATGCATGTACATCACCTGATGACTGCAACATCAAGAAGTGATGCAAAAGTGGGAAGGAGCCACCCAGATCAAAACATCAAAGACAAAACTTTCATATCACTTCTTTATAAACTGTTTCACTGCAGTTGGTTCACACAGTTCAGTTGAGAATTACCAGTTGTGGAATTACAAAGTGGAACAGATGAATGTGTGGCACACCTACGAAATGTTTGTTATTTCTATTAATTTTGTTTTGTTTCAGTATATATATGCAATTATATATATATATATATATATATATATATATATATACACATACATACATACATACAATTTTCTACTCCGGGTGCATAAAGCAATGTACACTTATGGTAAGAATCGCATAGAATTGTAGAGTTAGAAGGGTCTTCTTGTCCAATCCTTTGTTAGGCAGATAATTCACTGCTGTATCCAGCCCCTGTTTTAAAAACACTGATGAAGGTTTGTCCACCATCTTCCTGTGCAGTTTGTCTAAAAACAGGCATAAAACCAAAATACTAAAGAAAGTAAAAAACAAAACAAAATATGAGTTAAGCATCCTTGGTTCACAGCCTGACAATGCAAAGCTATGCAGGTCTACTCAAAAGTAAATCCCAAACAGTACAATAGGGCTTATTTCTCAGGTAAACCTCAATTTCTTGGACACAGCATACTGACGTGAACGTCCAAGTATTCTGAGACTTTTGTGTGAAGAACAAGCAATGAGGGAGGGATAAAAGTACACTTTGCCACATGTGTTTGCAGAACGTATTTAGTAGGGCTTTTTATGTTCAGCATTTCTGTTGATTTGTTGTATATGACCTATAGGAACAATATAGAATTACTTTATTAGAATATAACTGAAGGATCTCTTGTACTCTTGTGCTGATTGGGATATTCCAGTGCATCTACAGTGGCAGAGCTTTCCTGTGTTTCCCAATGTACATCCTATCTATATCACTGGTCTCTTATCCTGTACACATCCCATAAAATTCAGCAGGACTTAACTCTCAGTACGCATACATTGGATTGCACTGTTATACCCTAGAGGAAAGCGGAGGGTGAGGGACTTGCCAAGGGATTGTTCTGCATATAGAAATACACTGAAAAAAATTCTTGCATGCTTTGTTTGGTGTGAAGCCATGGGTGGAGAACTGTGATTGACAGCTCTGTTGGCTCACCCCCCTCTAACAACTTGCGCTTTCCACCTGTTCCAGGGAATTAACACTAGATAGAGAAATCCACCGCTACAGAGTCCAGTTGCTAGTACTGTACAAGAATAAGTCCCTTAAAAAGAGAGAGAGAGAAAGTGGAATTGAAACATTGTTTTTCACCCTTGCTGTGTACATTGTTCCACTGACACATTTAAAGACAAAGCAAACAACTTATAAAGTGCAATATTTAATATTTTAGTCACTTCCTGGGCCAGGAGGCTACATTTAAAAGTAGTCCAAGCTGGAAGTCACAAGTGATCTAGGAATATGACCTAAGATAATGAGCATACATATTTGGCTGAGTCAGCCTGTGATTCCTTGCCAGTGTAGTGGGTTGATGGTTTCAGGGTTACAAACTTGGGTATCTCATTGTGTAACTAGAAATGATACTTCTCCAGGATGTCATCACTTTTCAGGCAATGTGTAAACAAGCCTGTGAATTACATCAGGCCGTTGCACATGGCTGAATATGAAGTACTATTTTAATAATAATAAGAAGAGTTTGGATTTGATATCCCACCTTTCACTCCCTTTAAGGAGTCTCAAAGCGGCTAACATTCTCCTTTCCCTTCCTCCCCCACAACAAACACTCTGTGAGGTGAGTGGGGCTGAGAGACTTCAAAGAAGTGTGACTGGCCCAAGGTCACCCAGCAGCTGCAGGTGGAGGAGCGGAGACGCGAACCCGGTTCCCCAGATTACGAGACTACCGCTCTTAACCACTACACCACACTGGCTCTCTATTTTAATGTGTCACTTAAAACATTTCAGTTCTGCCCTTCAGTCCAGAATTTTTGTGATGATTTGCAGTTGCTAAAAAGCACAATAAAAACTGTAAAAAAACAGAAAACAAAACACCAATTGTAGCGGGAAAATATACATGGGGAATTTTAAGCCTGAAAAAATTAAAAGGAGGTTATGTGATGCCAGGTTTGAGTGGAGTCTGGGCAAGATTCTCTGGTGACCCTCCATCACCACTGTAGTGGCTAAGGCATCCCCCTGGCAAGGTTACTGATAAGCAGTAGGTGTCAGTACTTCATTATAATAAAAATAATAAAAATAATATAATTAAAAATAATAATAATCCATGACCCAGCATTGATAGGAGAAGTGTAGAGCTGAATTCCTGCAGTTGCTACCATCTTGAGTTGCCCTGCAATGCTTCTGGATCCTGATGTAGCATGTTTGGTGGCAGAGCCCAGAAGCATGGTTGGAAAATAAAGTGGTAGCTGCAGCCACCTGGCTTGGCTTCCTTTTAGCACTGGGCCATTTAAGAAGTTTTTAAAGCACACACACTGGAAGACAGTGCCTACCTCAGAAGCACTGAGGTACCACTATTCCTCTCAGACTGGACTTTATCTGGACTGGGGATATGGAGATATTTTTCTTTCTTTTATCTATGTTGCCACAAGCCTCTGGGTTGGGACCAGTGTTATTTCACTAATACAGAAAGCTTCCACACCAGTGCCTGCCAGCTGCCACTAGAAACAAGTGGCACCAATTTGGAAATGCTTCCCAGATTTGAAAAGCACATGGTGTAAGGACTTCTAAATGTTACCTCCCTCTTCTTGGATTGCTGCCACGTGGAAGCACTTTTTAGAAGCTTCCATATGTTTGAAGCCAGCCATCAGAGCTGTAGGATGTCCTGAAGTGGGTTGAATTATCTGGGGGAAGCTTCCATCCCTTTTAATGTTCTCTGTGGTTCAGAATGTCATAGATACTTTCATTGTGTCGCAAAGAAATTGTGAGGTCTCCTCATATTTAACATTTGGTAACAGTACTGGGTTGTATACAGCACAGAGCATCAAAGTGATGCATCTCTGGCCCAGAGAACTTGCTATCTAGTTTCCACCAAGGGTGGGGAAGGAGGGAACTGGGGAAGGGAGGAATGGGGAAAGAGGTTGGAAATTGCCAGTGAATAGCAGGGGTGTGGAGAGAAACTTCATTAAAGCAATAAAAGTGAGTCCAAGGTGGTTCAGTGATTATTTGGTTGAAGAAATTGGTCTAATAGAGAATGGGAGGAGGAACTTGATACATGGTGGCAGGCTTTTACAGACACAGTGCTGTGGTCTGTATGCCAACCACAGATTAAAAATGGGTGGGGAACATCCCCCCTCAGGACAGCCTTTTGTGGGCAACAGGTAGTTGGAGCCAGAGTCAGAAACTAGTCTTTGTGCCATAGACAATTTTCTACACACACTCAAACACCCCTCTCTATCCTCTATACATTATCGAACACATTTCAGCTATGCAGAATTACTAGATGAGCAAAGCAGGGTGGGAGAGGAGGGTGTCCTGAGTTCCAAGGGCCAAAGAGAGAACCCTGGAGGGTCACATTTAGCCCCTTGTGCCTGAGGTTCTCCACCATCTGTTCTCCTCCTCCACTCTTGCTGCTGCTCCCAAGCCATGGACAAAACAAGGCATTAATGCAACAAGGCTTTTCATGGCTTCTGAACCCAGGCTTGTCATTGGTTTCTCCCAAACAAACCATGAATGGTAACCAAGGTTTGCTTCATACTTACAGTTTATTTGGAGATAAGAAGCCACAAACTTCAGAGAACTATGGTGTGTTACATCAGTGGTGCAGCAAGAACGGCGAAGGTGTGCCATGGGTGCTTTTGAGCTGCATGTCCTAGCATGCTGTCCATCCAGTACAACCCTTGCCTGTGGCCTATGTTACTCCAGATTTTTTGCCCTCATCTACTCCAAAGATCTCTTCCTTAAAAGTGCTTTGTCTCTTTTATGCTTACGATTCCTTTCCAGAACATCAAAATGATGCTGCTTTTCTTGTGTCTTTCAAATCCCTCTTCAAAAACCATGTCTTCTGTGGCTTAACCCCCTTACTAGCCTGATATGTGTTAGGCATACCTTATCTCATAGAAAGCAGTGCACTAAAACCCACTGGGTTTAATCTCTTAGTTCACACACCCAACTGAATTTAATTCATTGCATTTACCACCTGTTGTGTTGTGTTGTGTTTAAATTTATACTGCAGTCAACTTGAATCAGGGACCAGACTTGTTTTGTCTTAGGCTGTTCAGTGTTGATATTAATATACCACGTTCCAAAATTAACACATGCTTGTTTTTTCCTACTCTGAAGGGTAGGATTCAAACCTGTGGCTTCAATTTACAAGAAAGGAGATTCTCCCTAAACATAATGGAAAAACTTTCTGACAGTGAGAGCTGTTCAACAGTGGAGCAGTCTCCCTTGGGAGGTTGTGGACTCCCCTTGGAGGTATTTCATCAGAGGCTGGGTGGTCCTCTGCCTTGAATGCTTTAGCTGAGATTCCTGCATTGCAGGGGATTGGACTAGATCATGGGTAGGCAAACTAAGGCCCGGGGGCCAGATCCGGCCCAATCGCCTTCTAAATCCAGCCTGTGGATGGTCCAGGAATCAGCATGTTTTTACCTGAGTAGAATAATAATAATAATAATGTGTCCTTTTATTTAAAATGCATCTCTGGGTTATTTGTGGGGCATAGGAATTAATTCACCCCCCAAAAAATATAGTCCGGCCCCCCACAAAGGGCAATAGAGGGGGAAAAACATACAGGCACACTGGCCAAAATTAAAATAAAATGCACAGCCACCAAGGCAGAGGCCGGGGAAGGAAAGTGAGGAGACAAGGGAGATAGAAAGACAGCATTCACACTCAGACCTCGCTGGTGCTGGAGAGACCATGTGCTGGGCAAAGGAACAAGCTGCCACTTAAGAAAGGTAATTCGCACTTAAAACGCCCAAACAAATCCAGCACCAGGAGTGGGGGAAAATAAAAGGTTAAATGTAGGTTTTTACACAGAAAAGAGGACACAGCAAGACAGCAAGGCAAACTTGGATGCCTAGGTTTTTAAAAGCAGTGAAGCAATGAGCGCACGCAAGCCTCCTAAATTTAAAAAGGCAAGCCAGGAACCTGACAGCCTCCACACACACAAACACCCCCGACTCCAAACCTCGTGGCTGAGCTCTTCCCTACGATGACTCCTGACTCGAAGAAAATGTGTGTGACTCACGACGAGACGACGGAGAGGAGAATGAGGCCGAGGAGGGGCTGGCGCCGCAGCACATAGGCTGCTGAACACGCCCCCTCGGAGGCACCTGGTTGGGTGCCTGCCGATGGGCGTGGGCGCCAGCCAGGTGAGTGGGGGAGGCAGGGGGCTACTGCCCCCTGCTAGGGGCGGAGCTCAGGCTCCCGCCCACAACCACTCCCCTCTCTTCCAGGGAGGAGAGTCTTTTGTGCATGCCGCCCAAACTCTCATGCTTTGCTTTTTTGAGGGGGGGAGTGAGCCACAGAGCATCTGGCTTAGTATTACATCTGGACTTGTAGTGTGTTTCTCTCCAGACAAGCCACCATCTGAAGCCAAGGTGAGTTGCATGTGTGAAAGCTACTCGAGCCATTTAAATTATGGTTAACAACTTCACATTGCAACTGAATGTGATCATATGGGGAGTGGCCAGGGGTGGTGGGGATTGTAACCCAGCCATAGGTTCCCCACCACAATATCATCTGTAATATATGCAGAGCTCAAAGCTGTATTCATCTCAACTTCTGGGGTATTCCAGAAAATAAACAGTGACATAGAAAGCCTTGTAAAAATGTACGGCTTAGAGACAGAATAGCTTGTAGATCAGAGACATGCAAGGTCCCATTGTATGTTAAGTGTATTTAATGTAGTCTCTGCCGCTTATCCTGTTTCTGATCTGTCAGTGGTAGGCAAGCTTTTAATCCTACGTAGCAACAGAAGTGTTTTAATCACTTTTAGGATTATGATACATTTTTGTGCAGAGTGGAATCAGTGGAATATGATTCAGTGGAATCAGTGGAATATTGCACTTTGTAGTAGACTCCTGGATTGCTTTTCTTATAATTCTTGCTTTGCTGCTGTCTTGTTCCTCTGTAAAATTCAGGGACTGAGCAATTCTTTGCTTGTGGAATATTAAGAGGCCTCTCAAAATGCAGATGAGGTTTTGCATTGCACTATGTAATAGGCAGATTGTTGTTGTGCTTTCATTAGACTGTGACTAAGAATCCTCTTATTACTTTCAGATCTCCATATCTCACTGTGCCAGGTGCACACTATGTGCAGCTTGAGGTTCTGTTGTTCAGAAGATGCTTTTTGTTTCTGGAGACTTGTTAAGGTGAAGAAAAGTGAGACATTATTTTGCATACAGGCTAAATTGCGGGGAGGGGAGATAATAAAAAACTTATATAAAACAAGAATGGTTACCCACTGGCGTGCTAACTTCCTTTGGCTAGAACTTTAGTGTTGGTTGTTTGAAAACAGCTGTTCAAATGAACTTTTCTTGCCACATGGTTCCTTGTAAGCTGGTCTGTAAATCTGTACTGGAAAATTGCAAAGTGTAACCTACGTGACAAAATAATGACTCCACTGAAACTGTAATCTGCATGAATTTTTACAGGCGAAGAATATACTTGGAAATATAATACATGGACACAAAATATGCAAATAGAAATCTAAATGCATTAATCTTCTCCCACTGTCAAATTGTCAGTTGCAACCCAAGACAGAAGGTGGGGAAACACTGGTGGAGCAGCTGTAGTTTCTCAGAGTGAACTTTCCACTGCTAGGATACCTCGGTCTGAACATCCTCAGCAAGTGTGTGGCACCCTCAGTCAAGCTGCTGCTACACTGAGCTTCTCCTTCTTTCTTTCCCCATTCTATTAACATTTCAGTTTGAAATCTGCCTGTCTTTGGCACAGTGGGCATCTGACCTTCACACTTTGCTTCCTCTACTTGCCACTGGAGCATCCTCTGCCTTCTGGTGGAATATGCCAGCTGTAACCTTGGAACACTTTTCTGTTCCAGCTTGCTGCCTCTGCACTGATACCAGCCCCTGTAATGGTGTGTACCTTACATGATTAGGTGGCAGTGTCTGCTGCTAGTAAAGGTGTATGCACATTAATACCAGTTAATGTATGTACATTAACTGGTATTTCTGCTTTAGGTAAGGGTGTTTTGCTGCCACGAACACAAGCACAATATAGATTTACTAAGCCTAAAGGAACTGAAGGAGCCCCCCACCTCTCTTTAATGTAAAAAAGCCTCACTGAATCAAGTTTGAAAATGTGTGCACTACAGGAAATGTACAGATTTGCTCCAAGTTGAGAAAAAACACACACTAAATGGTAACACAAACACTTTGCAGAGCACTCTTCAGTGTCAGGTATGTATTCTTATCCTTCTTGTTGAAGGAAAAAATATATTGCATGAATTAAGTTTGTATCATATGACCAGATACGTTGTGCTTTTGGAGGTTGGTTTGTCGCCAGCATATTTTCTTCAGAGAAATCCCTAGTTACTTGTGCTGTTTTGCTCCTAAAGTGAAGTGGTGATGCACAAGAACCACATCTTTTGGAAAACAACAGCAAAGAGTCTTACAGCATCTAAAAGAATAACAAATTGATTGTGACTTTTGTAGACTACAATCTGCTTCATCAGATTCATGAAAAGTTATCCTGAGTTACAGGTACACATGGTTTTGCAAGGAGGAGAACAGTTAGCAGTGAGGTCAGGGGAAAATGAAACAGAGAAAAGCACAGTGATGATGTAATAATTAATTACACTGTCTGACCTGCAACTCCAAGGTGGGCTTTTATGTGTTGAACACCTGCATGAAATAACCTCTGAATCAGGTGTGGGGAACCTTTGGCCCTACAGATGTCCTCCCTGGATTCCATTAATGTGCTCCTCTCCACAAGAGGGAGGAGGGCTGGCAAGAATCCTGCTTCCCCATCCAGAGCAGATGTATCTTGAGAGAGAGAGGCACACACCTCCTCCAGCCTATGTTTCCTGGTCTCACCTCCACCCCCATGTCTTCCTCTTGTTCTCCAACCCACATCCATCTCTGCCTGCCATGCCTGAACATGTTAGCGTGTCTGGACTCACAACCATTTGCATCACAATCACCTGCTAAATGTCATCTCCCACCTTCATCAATTTAGCAGAGTTTTCCATGCAAACCTGAATGGAAACTGCTACTAAAATGACACCTCCATTTAAAAGGTTTAACATTTTAACATGCAAACATTCCTAAAACAAGAAGGGATGGGTAACTGGTTCTTCTGCTAAAATGGATCCCCTCTAATCATTTTAGCAGGGTATTCCATTCAGAGCTGTATGGAAACCCCTATTCACATGATGGGAAAATTCAATTCTGAGTGTGAGTGGGGATTTTGATGTATACCCCTCCTTCATTGAGAAAGGGGTATGCATCATAATTTTCTACTGAAAGAGAGATTCCTCCATCTTTTTTTGCAGGGGATTCCATGGAAGCCCCTTCTAAAATGAAGGGGAAACCCCTCCTTTTTTTTTGGAGTTCCTTGTAAGTCCCAGCTTAAGAACCTTACACACAATATTCTTGTGTCACCATGAGACTGACAGATCAAATGTGTCCCACAAGGTCAGTCCAGATAAAGATGTTTCCGTGGAGCCAAGATGGTTCACTGCTCATGCTCCAAGGAGAGTGGGAAGTTGCTGAGGTCTAAGGGGAGTTGGTGGAATGGGTGGGGTTGGTAAAGAGATGGGGGGGAGCGTGATGAGGAACACGAGCAGAGGTGCAGTCGCTAGCAAGGCTGGATTGGCTTGAAGCACTATCACTCAATAGAGCAACAACTGGAGATTCATTGAGGTCCTAACTTCTAGCACCAGGTGAGATGGTTCAGAAAAGACATTGTACATCCTTTAGGCTTCCTGTGGCACATGTATTTCTTGATTTGAGAGCTGTATAATAGTTTGCAGCTTGTACAAAATGAGTATTTTATTTTTATGACTCACTTTTCTTTCTCTTCAGAACTCAAAGTGGTTAACACATTCTTTTAAACCAATAGGTAAAAGGTAAAGCACCCCTGACAGTTAAGTCCAGTCATGAACTACTCTGGGGTTGCGGCGCTCATCTCGCTTTACTGGCTGAGGGAGCCAACGTTTGTCTGCAGACAGTTTTTCCGGGTCATGTGGCCAGGATCTAGGAGTCTTGGTTGACCACAAACTTGACATGAGCCAACAGTGTGATAACAGTGTTATCAACGTCTTGGATGATGGACTCAAGGGCATCCTGATCAAATTTGCAGATGACACCAAACTGGGAGGGGTGGCTAACACCCCAGAGGACAGGATCACACTTCAAAACGACCTTGACAGATTAGAGAACTGGGCCAAAACAAACAAGATGAATTTTAACAGGGAGAAATGTAAAGTATTGCACTTGGGCAAAAAAAACGAGAGGCACAAATACAAGATGGGTGACACCTGGCTTGAGAGCAGTACATGTGAAAAGGATCTAGGAGTCTTGGTTGACCACAAACTTGACATGAGCCAACAGTGTGACGCGGCAGCTAAAAAAGCCAATGCAATTCTGGGCTGCATCAATAGGAGTATAGCATCTAGATCAAGGGAAGTAATAGTGCCACTGTATTCTGCTCTGGTCAGACCTCACCTGGAGTACTGTGTCCAGTTCTGGGCACCACAGTTCAAGAAGGACACTGACAAACTGGAACGTGTCCAGAGGAGGGCAACCAAAATGGTCAAAGGCCTGGAAACGATGCCTTATGAAGAACGGCTAAGGGAGCTGGGCATGTTTAGCCTGGAGAAGAGGAGGTTAAGGGGTGATATGATAGCCATGTTCAAATATATAAAAGGATGTCACATAGAGGAGGGAGAAAGGTTGTTTTCTGCTGCTCCAGAGAAGCGGACACGGAGCAATGGTTCCAAACTACAAGAAAGAAGGTTCCACCTAAACATTAGGAAGAACTTCCTGACAGTAAGAGCTGTTCGACAGTGGAATTTGCTGCCAAGGAGTGTGGTGGAGTCTCCTTCTTTGGAGGTCTTTAAGCAGAGGCTTGACAACCATATGTCAGGAGTGCTCTGATGGTGTTTCCTGCTTGGCAGGGGGTTGGACTCGATGGCCCTTGTGGTCTCTTCCAACTCTATGATTCTATGATTCTATGACTAAGCCACTTCTGGTGAAACCAGAGCAGCACACGGAAACGCCGTTTACCTTCCCGCCGGATTTATCTACTTGCACTTTGACGTGCTTTCGAACTGCTAGGTGGGCAGGAGCTGGGACCTAGCAATGGGAGCTCACCCCGTTAAACTAATAGAAGAAGAATAAAATACATTGAAGCAAACAGCAGGCACAAAATACAAATACCAGTCAAGAAACCTTCCCCATCTCAGTAACACTAGTAATTTCTAGCTGTACCTTTCCAATGCTCCATGCATTCCTGCATGGCAGAATTCATATAGTGATAGGACCAAATAGTAAAGGTCATCCCAATGTCTCAGCATCATACATCTCTTCACCTACATCTCAGTCCCTATGGGGACAGCAGAGCAGATGATCTTACCAGAAGCTGCTACCACTGCATCTCCTTGCTTCTCTGGCAGCACAGCAGGCCCATGGGATTCTGCTGCCTGAGGCAGCTGCCTTATTCTGCCTCATGGGTGGGCTGGGCCTGCATTGGAAGGTGCTTTGTACCAAGTCAGATTATTGGTCCATCTAGTCATTATTGTCAACACTAACTTGCAGTAGAGTCTCCAGGGTTTGAGGCAGGAGTCCTTCCCAGTCCTATCTGGAGATGTCAGGTGTTGATTGAGGGACCTTTTCTATGCAGAGTTTGTGCTCTGCTACTGAGCTGTGGTCTTTCCCCATCCTTTTACGTCTTTTCTATATTAGCTTGTGTACTGTGCTTCATTGTGTGACCCTGATCCTCTAACTTGGAACAAGTATCACAAATGGGAGGTTTCTTCTCCATAACTTGTGGCAGGATTTGTTTGTTTCACTTAAATCCTTCCTCAAAATTGCTGAGAATGGTGTGCACATAGTTCTCAGGTGGTCTCCTATCCAGGCAGCTAACATGGCCAGATCTGCTTGGCTTAGGCAGTTGTAACATCTTGTGCCTTCACGCCATTATCCAGGCCTGTGTAAATCAGAGACGTGGTGTGATATTAATGGATCTAAAGTAGCAGCATCAGCAATATTAACTAATTTCCTCATTTGCATCTGAGGCATTTGTTTGGTAAAAGGATCATTAAGCATATGCAAACATTCCACGCACTGCGTAAGTTCTTCAGGCTCTGGCAAATGATGAATGGGAAAATTAGAGGTTGCAGGAAAATGTAAATATCATCCTTTGTAAACCTGTCCCCTGGCAAGAATGAAATATTCTCCCTTTGAGCAATGAAGCATTCGTTATATTCTTTTCACATCAGTGAAGAATGCCCAAGACTATTTTACATACTTGATTTGTCCCTTTTACCTTTTTTTTCCTGAGCACTCCTGTTGAATTGGGATTTGTCTTGGTTTTGTTGAACAAGCGCTCCAGCACTGCGCTGCAGAAAGAAGTGCCATAACTCCAATTAACTCCCATGCTATAATCTCTTGAACAATTCTGGACCCATCTCTTCATGTTTTTCATATTAACAGCCGTGGGTCATTTGCCAAATGTTTGGTTAAATAATTGCACAGTGGATTAAACTGCAAGCTCACATCATGGTTGCTATTAAATAATTTATGTGTAACAGCAAGCCTACCTGAGGAAAACTGGGGTCATTGGGCAATCCAATTAAATCTTAGCTCCAATGGGAAAAGCTTCCATCCAGTTCTCACTGGAGATAAAGGATCTGCAACAGATCACAACATTCAGCAAGACTACATTTTCATTTACTGGCTTTCTCTCTGTGGAATAACTGCTTAAGGTCAGTGAAATCACTGTGTTTTATCAAGAACCAGATTTGTCCATACATTGTGAGAACAACCCAGACAACTTCAAAGGACTGGTGGTATGAAAACTCTGTCTTTTATGGTGTGGACAGTGATGCCAGATCTGGCAGAGTGTCAGAAAACATATGAACATGTACACATGTCTTACATGTGGGAAAGCTAACATTTAAGGAACGTTTCCTGGAGAAAGCAGTATGCACAAAGGTGGAATAACATTAGCTTGGATAACCTGTGAGCCTTGGGCTTGCTGATCGGAAGGTCAGTGGTTCAAATCCCCAGGATGGGGTGAGCTCCTGTTGCTCGGTCCCAGCTCCTGCCAACCTAGCAGTTTGAAAGCACGTCAAAGTGCAAGTAGATAAATAGGTACCGCTCTGGTGGGAAGGTAAATGGCGTTTCTGTGTGCTGCTCTGGTTTCACCAGAAGCTGACTTTGTCATGCTGGCCTGAAAAACTGTTAGCAGACAAACACCAGCTCCCTTGGCCAGTAAAGTGAGATGAGCACCGCAACACCAGAATCGTTCACAACTGGACTTAACTGTCAGGTCCTTTGCCTTTTAGTATTACTGAGCCACTTTTAGGGAGCTGACAATAATCACATTGTTGCAGAAATTCAGGTGTTTATAAAAAGATTTAAAGGCAATAATAAGCCAGTATGAAATTATTTGGAAGAAACGAAATGGCTTTGTGGTCACTACAGAATAGAAAGGGATAATAATGCATGTATTACCTGGACCAAACTTAGTTACTAAAGCAGAGATAGAACTTTCCTCCTGGAGCAAGTAACAGTTTGGGACAGGAGTGTGTGGAATATATTGGGACTATTGTGCAGGGGGAAATGGTTAATCCATTCATGGTGTGATACTGACAGGGAACAGGGCTGTCATTGTTTGCTTAAAAAGAAATGAAACAAACAAATGCAAAACAATGTTTTGATGTAACCTCAAATGTGAACAAATTTCATTACTTTTCGGAAACCTCATTTGCCATAGACTGTATCTGCTCCAAGATGCTTGTTAAAATGGCTTTGCAATAGTGAGGGGACTGTAGATGATTACTTTGCAAAAGCATTATGAATCAGTGGTAGAGCACTTGTGTGGGGGAGGATTCCCCTCCCCAAGTGTTCTCCAAAGATGCACTTGAAAATGCTAACTTAATTCCAAATCAAGTTGAGAGGAGTATGCTCATCACTGAGCCGAAGTGTTTGGGCGGGTGATTGATGGGTGCAGGCAGTGCTTTGACACCTCAATATTGCATGTGGCTAGCAGAATTGCACGGCACCAAATCAGCCAAGAATAGTCCTGTTCTGGCTTGATCTGAACAGACTTTTACCGTATGAAAATACTTAACTGTGATTACTGTCTCGATGTCTGCCTGATGGTTGGGTGTCCATCCTGTGCGCATACCACTCTCGGGTTTATTTTTGAGCTTCTTCCACCAGACACTAATTAATGGGAAGGCGTTTCATATTGTGGTTCCCAAGTTATTATATTCCTATAGTGAACTCTCATTATTTGTTTCCATTAAGACAGAATACAAAATGCACTCAGCATTCGAGAATCCTGTGTACTTTTGTCATTTTGACACTTTCTCTGTTTCATTTACTTGGTCCCTTCATTTGGTCAGTTCTGAACAGGACTCTGGCAGATTTAGAACCATGTGCTTTATTACAGATACCTGATTTTGATTCAGTACTGCACTTTGTGGGCTGCACAAATGAAACCATAATATATTAAGTTTCCATTTTGACCTCCATCCCTTCCCATAAGCTACTTCATTTTGTCAATGAGCTTTTTCACACTTAGAACCAAAATTCGGTTTGATGCTGTGTGAAAAAGCCTTATGCTGCCTTCTCCCATCTTTAAACCCTCCCCAAGTTTGACCAATTGCTTTTCAACAGAGGGCAGTCCAGCGGTGATACCTATTTAGGCATCTTATCTGTTCTCTCTCTCTCTCTCTCTCTCTCTCTGTGTGTGTGTGTGTGTGTGTGTGTGTGTTTGTGTGATGCTGGGTCCCAAAGTGATATACATAAAGCAGCTTGCCCTAGACAAAAAAATGAGTAGTTGTGGCACAGGTATAAGCATAGTAACAAGCAGAGGTTGGTCCATTAGGGCAAATGGGTCCCCACCAATCTTAGCCTGCCTTCAGCCAGCTCCCACCTGCCTGTCTTCTTCCTTGTATCCTGTTCCAGGGCTTCCTTTTCCTTAGTCTCAGTGTTGCTCCTTGCAGAACACAGCCCAGGGAAAGATAGGGACAAAACCAGAATTAGCTGACTCTGCCTGTCATTGGCTCTGGCGCTACCTGCTGTTGATCTCTGCCCAACTTGTCCCACTGGGCACCAGCTACCACTGATAGTAACTCAGGAAGCTGTCTAAGTCAGACCAGTAATCCATGTAGCTCAGTACTGCCAACACTGAGTGGCAGAAGCTCTGCAGGGTGTCAGACCAGATGGGAACTTTTTTTAGCTCTACTAGGAGATGTCAGGGATTGGACTTGGGGCCTTTTCCAAACAAGGAGCATATCATTTTCAGCATGCAGAAATAAGCAAATTGATTTCTTGCATCATCTAATGAGCTTCTGTAGTCTTATTGGAGTTCACTGATTGGGTCTGCGTTGCTCCGGGACAGGAGGAAGGAAGTCAAAATGACACCGAGTTGGTTCAAAGAAAGAGTTTATTCTGCTCTCCGGATAGCAGAAGGCACTTGCGTGATTAGTCCACAGCAAGTCCAAAGAAATGACAAGTTTCATGCAGTATTTATATCCTCCAGGCACCCTCTCCCTCCTTCCAACCACGTCAGCCTATGTATGCAGGTTGACATCACATATGTTCCTGCTCTGGTACTCTCAACCATAAAAGGGATTTCCTTCCTGCACTCCTGACCATAAAAGGATATTCCTGTTCCTACTCCTATCTTGGAGCAAAAGGTCACTACTCCCAAGAACATGCTCTTGCGTTAGTCCCAGACTTGGGTCTCCCCGTCATTTGTGGTCAGAACATAAGATATGTCTGTGTCTGTTTTACTGGTAATGTCAAGGCCAGTCTTGCCGTCAAACTGATAAGGGAGAGAGCTGTGTTCTTGTTTTGCATTTGCTCAACGACTAAAGTTTATGCATTTTAGCTAAGGAGAAATGGGGATTTTGGTGCAGTTTTAAAATGCCTGCACAGTCAGTTTTGGGTTTGGGAAACCCATTCCTTCACTTCAGCAGTCCGATAATTAAGTATCATGTTGGTTTAGTTCTTTACATTACTTTTTTCTTTTGTCCTCTCCAAGCTCCTGTGAGTTATAGATCTTCTGTTGCTTTTGTCTGTACCTGCCTAGACTTTGCTTCTGGGTAGCATTCTATTTCATGGCAGCACATGCCAGGACACTTGTGTCTTAGAGGGACAAAGAGATGATATACATCTTTCAGTCCCATTTTTTCCTCCAGGAGCATTTTCAGACAGGACTATACAAAAGTTTAAAACTCGACTGCACTAAGTCAGTCATCTATAGGGGTTCTCAAACATTCTGTCCTCAGCCCCCACCTTGGATGACTGTAAATTACTGAGGCTCACTAGTCACAAAATAGCATCATAGTTTGGCGTAATTGACTGCAACCTAGTGACATCATTTTATAGTGATAACTAATCCCCCCTTTAGCAATTTCTAAGCATTTCACACAGGGATTTCCTTGTAGCGTAGAGTTTACTTTTCCTCAAGTACAAGTACAGACTTTGGCTCTGGAAATACTGTGACTCTGCTTTACTATTTCAATAAGAATTTGCTGATTCAATGCCTCTAAGTGAAGCATCTTAAGGGGAAAGGTATGGTGCAAATGTCATCAATTGGCCACTGATGGAAGGAGAATGCTGAACTAGATGGACCCTTGGTTTGATCCAGCAAAGCAGTTTTTATGTTCTTAGCACAAATCTGCTCAAACTAATGAGAGGATTTAGAGTTTGCACACCACAGCTTGTATCTTAATGCAGCTGAAACCTTGTATTTTTAAAAAAGTGGTAATGGTACCCTTTTTTGTTTTTCGTACATCTCTTCTTTCAAAATCACTTTGGTCCATAGGAAATTGCTCCTCACATTCCCTAAGCATACATGGTTATGTTGGGGACTTCATCAAACTTTACAAGATAACTAATATTTTTAAAACAATGATTTCATGAGAAGTGGTTTACCAGTGTTTCAGTTTATTGTGACCGCTGAGAAAAGGGCAGGCAGTTAGAGGAGAACTGTAGAGGGGGCTGATTTTTCCTTAAAGAATTAATCTTTGCAGTCCCACACCCCATATTTGAGTGATTCCTTAGTTGGCTCTGGAACATAGTTCATTCGCTGATACTCCCACACAGTTGCTAATCTCATCATTGCCTGGTTCTTTTCTTCTCAAGAGATTCAGAAATTGGTGCTAAGCGTTGGTCTCTGCTTACTCCTGCTGTTGCCCAATTGAATAATCTCTTCCCATGCCTCAGGCAAATAATAGTGATGGATGGCTAAAGCAGGCCACTGAGGGCTACTTTGTACAACTACTGCTGTGCTGTCCTTGTGGCTTAACTGAATTTTATGGTTACCTGAATTTTTCTTCATAAGCACAAAATACAATTTTGCAGTCTGCCTAGTATGGGTTGAGCAGCATGGCATGCCACCCTAAATATGACACTCTTATTTTTCTTCCCAGATTTTCTTCCCAACACTCGAAGACAATTGGCCACCTGACTAATTCATTGGCCATGTTCACTTATAAGGATAAACCAGATTTTCTCCTTTCTTGTGGTTTAGCTAGTGCACACTGCCTGGTCGCTGCTCCTTCCTCTCTTGGTCCAAGTGGGAAAAGCAATCCTGGAAGTAGGGATGGAAGGAGCCATCAGTTTTGGTTCTGTCCGTTTCTTGTCCGTCCCCCCACCCCACCCCATATTAAATTCAGTTTTCCATATTTCTGCAGTGATTTGCAATTTCTTTTTAAAATCCTTATGAAAACCCTTTTCTTCTGTTAGCTTCACTCTGGCTTCTGCACAAGGCACAGATGGAGGGGAAGTAAGGCAGAGAGAGCAGTCACTGAGCATGTGCTGCAGCACACCAGACTTCTTCCTCTCTCTCCTGCATCTGTGTCATCATCAGAGGCAGGGCAGCATGCTGTTTAAAAGGTAAAGGGACCCCTGACAATTAGGTCCAGTCATGGCCGACTCTGGGGTTGCGGCGCTCATCTCACTTTATTGGCCGAGGGAGCCAGTGTACAGCTTCCGGGTCATGTGGCCAGCATGACTAAGCCGCTTCTGACGAACCAGAACAGCACACAGAAATGCCGTTTACCTTCCCGCCAGAGCTGTACCTATTTATCTATTTGCACTTTGACGTGCTTTCAAACTGCTAGGTTGGCAGGAAGCATGCTGTTTACTGCCCTGCTAACCTGCCACCCAGGCCACTTGCCACCCCTACCCCCGCATCCAGGGTATTTATTGGAATTGGCTGCAACTTCTTCTGAGTGTGCATTTGACAGCAAACAATGGAATATGTGAAAAGGGTGTGAGGCTGCTAATCCTAAGCATGCTCAGCAGGAGGTGAGTTTTTTTGCAGACTCAGCACTTCTCAAGTTGGGCTGTAGTTTAGGAATGATTGTTTATGTAATACGTCTGAATATTTAGCTTGAAAAGACAAATAGTCCTTAATAGCTTCCAGCAAAGCAGGAGCAGCCAATCTCAAATTGTGGAACATTAGCACAAGCAATGATAGAAGGCAGTATATCAAATGTGCGTAGACGAGAGAACCCATCAGACATACTGTACTCTGACAGCTTTCTTTATTTTTATTTTTAGGTCAGTATCTACCAGGTAGCTGCTCTGAGAATAGAAATGGCATGATGAGGTGGATATTGCATGTTTTCCTCCCAAGTAAGTGATATATTGTTTTGAACACACCCTAGGTGGCGCTGTGGGTTAAAGCCTCAGCGCCTAGGGCTTGCCGATCGAAAGGTCGGCGGTTCGAATCCCTGCGGCGGGGTGCGCTCCCGCTGCTCGGTCCCAGCGCCTGCCAACCTAGCAGTTCGAAAGCACCTCTGGGTGCAAGTAGATAAATAGGGACCGCTTACCAGCGGGAAGGTAAACGGCATTTCCGTGTGCGGCTCTGGCTCGCCAGAGCAGCGATGTCACGCTGGCCACGTGACCCGGAAGTGTCTCCGGACAGCGCTGGCCCCTGGCCTCTTAAGTGAGATGGGCGCACAACCCCAGAGTCTGTCAAGACTGGCCCGTACGGGCAGGGGTACCTTTACCTTTTACCTTTTACCCTCCTGTAGGTATGTGCAAAAATATAGCCAATATATTTTTTCACCACAAAGCAGAAATGTTGGAAGTAGGCTATACTTTTATGGTGTGATTAAGGAGATAATGAAACACTCAGTTGCTTTCTAAACTTGTTGGATATTTGCTGCCAGAATTCTGTAGCCTGGGCAAAACATTAGTGTCTCCTACATGATCTTTTAAAAAGCAGATCCTGAAGACTATTTGTTCTGTAATAGAATGATGCATTGTCTTGACTACATTTTAAATTAAGAAAAATACTTGCATTGGCTCAACTCCACTGCAAATTTATTTGTGCAAGGCCTACTTTTTAAATAAAGTATTCTAGCAATAAGTGTGCTACTTGTTTATACAGTGGTACCTCTGGTTACAAACTTAATTCATTCTGAAGGTCCGTCCTTAAGCTGAAACCATTCTTATCCTGAGGCGCACTTTCGCTAATGGGGCCTCCCACTGTGCGTGTGCCTCTGGCGCACGATTTTCATTCACATCCTGGGGCAAGTTCACAACCAGGAGCAGCTACTTCCGGGTTAGGGGAGCTTGTGACCTGAAGCATTCATAACCAGAAGTAACATTGGATATGGATGTGTTTTCTAAGCAAATTCCTTGTGCTGGTGGCAATTCTAGCAAGGTTTATTTAGATTGCTCCTGCCTTCTGCTTGTGATACTCTTTTTGATCTGTTAAGGCAGTTGACTTTCCCTAAACCCCTTCCAGCCTCTTTGTTCCATTGTTCCACATTTAGAAACAAAAGTGAAACCTGTAGTGCACAGTGGTTATTTCCAGGTTTCTGCCCATCATACCCTTTCCAAGGAATTTCCTTCTTCTCCTGGTAGCAGTGGCGTAGCGTGGGTTGTCAGCACCTGGGGCAAGGCAAGTAATTTGCGCCCCCTAACCCCTGGATTTTAGCACTCGAGTGCGAGCGCGCCCCCCCCAGATGTTGCGGCCGCCCCCCCTGCACCCCCCACGCTACGCCACTGGGGCTGGGGGCGAGCGAAGGAGCCAAGGACCCCCCCTTAAGGCTCAGCAGGAATTTATTAAATTTATTATTTGCGGAGCCCCCGCGGGCCGAGGCAGCCGAAGCCCCCTCCCCTCGGGCGCCTCCCTGCCCCCTCCTCTCCTTGGGCTGTAGGTGGAGCCCGCGCTCCGAGGCGCTCCAGATCCGGGCTTGGTGAGCGCCTCTCCTCCCCCCGGCCTGGTCCGGGGGCTTCCAGCCGCGCTCCGTCCTCGCCCGACCCCCCCCCCCCCCCCGCGGCTGAGACTTGCGCTGAGAGCCGGAGCCAGCGGCGCCCCCTTCCGCCGGGAGACCCTCACCCACCCGCCGGCTTCCTCTCGGAGGGTTTTGGGGAGAGCAGGGCGCGGCGAGGCCCCTCGGAGCTCTCCTCCCTCCCAGTCGGCAGAAGCAGCCGCCGCCTGTGGCTGGGCCGAGGGGATGTCGGCGGGGTGCGGAGGCTGCCCGTGCCCGGCCAGGCGTTGGTGGCGGCGTCGGCGCTGCTGCAGTGGCTGCTCCTCCTGCGAGCAGTGAGTGGAGCGCAGCCGCAGCGGCGGCGGCGGGGGGCGTGCGCGCGCTAGGGTGCAAGGCTGGCGGTGGCGGCGGGGAGCCCGGCGGAGGAAGGAACTTGTCCCTTCCCTCTGGACTCGCGCCCCCCCAGATGTTGCGCCCAGTGCGGCCGGCACCCCTGGCACCCCCCACGCTACGCCACTGCCTGGTAGGTTTCCATCCACCCCAAACAGGCACTCAGTGTTCTATGACCACTGAGCATGTTCTGTCCTTACTGACCTATTCTAGGGGATTTCCACCCACCCCCCGCCGCCAATCAGAGTTCCCCTCCCCTTAAAAAAACATACTTCAGCAAATCTTGAATTTCCCACAATCCTGATGATGCCTCCTTCTTGTATGTGGATGGTGTTGGTTTGACTCATTCAGAAAATGAATTTTTACATGAAAATTAAATTGCAGATGATTTCTTTGTGACCCATTTGAAGTAAAACGGTGAGCTCTGAGAACTGAATAATAAGTGTGGCACTTTGGTGTAAATGCATTCTCTTGCAAATATGCTAAACTGAGTTAGGACAACATCATATAATAATAAAAAGATCGTATTTCGACCAGTTTCTTTCAGTTAGGCACAGTATGTATTTAGCTGTTTTAGGGAAGGGCCCTGGTTCAGTTACAGAGCACATGCTTTGTATGCAAATAATAATAATAATTTATACCCTGCCCCGCCCATCTGGCTGGGTTTCCCCAGCCACCCTGGGCGGCTTCCAACTGAATATTAAAAACAATACAGCATCAAGCAAAAGGTCCAAGATTCAGTCCCTGGTATCTCCGGGAAGGACTAGGAAAGTTTCCTAGCTTGAAAGCTTCTGCCAGTCAGTGCTGTAGACAATAATGAGCTAGATGGAACAATAGTCTAATGGTCCTGTGTATCTCCCGGCCTTACCTGGAGATGCCAGGGATTGGACCTAGGACCTTCTGCATGCAAAGCAGATGCACTAGCATTGAGCTATGGTCCGGGTTTGATGGTTTGCTTCACCTTAAAGGTAAAGGTAAAGGTACCCCTGCCCATACGGGCCAGTCTTGACAGACTCTGCGGTTGTGCGCCCATCTCACTCAAGAGGCCAGGGGCCAGCGCTGTCCGGAGACACTTCCGGGTCACGTGGCCAGCGTGACATCGCTGCTCTGGCGAGCCAGAGCCGCACACGGAAACGCCGTTTACCTTCCCGCTGGTAAGCGGTCCCTATTTATCTACTTGCACCCGGAGGTGCTTTCGAACTGCTAGGTTGGCAGGCGCTGGGACCGAGCAGCGGGAGCGCACCCCGCCGCAGGGATTCGAACTGCCGACCTTTCGATCGGCAAGTCCTAGGCGCTGAGGCTTTAACCCACAGCGCCACCTGCGTCCCTTGCTTCACCTTAAGATACCATTATTACAAAGCCACCAACAAACCATGGTTCAAGGCTGGGCAGCAATCCATGGTTAGTTGGGGGAAAAGAAACAATCATCCGTGATTCAGAAAGAATATTAAGCCAACCCCTTGCCTTGTGTAAAGAGGGTTCTCTGGCTGTGTGTGCTGGTACACATTGTGGTTTAATCAAGCTTAGTATGGCATGTGAACATTTTATGCTCCCTATCTCCAGCACACTCAAGAAAACTGTGCTTTCTGTGTTCTAAAATGTCTCCTCTAAGAATAAAATAGATTAAACCAGATGTTTCAGAACTCCAGTATCCATGTGGGACCACACACACACACACACCACTTTTCATCTCATCTGGTTCTCGAATAAAGACATACAAAATTTAGAACAAGAATAAAACATCAGAACAGCATCCATGGTGAAAAGGCTTCCTGAATTAATTTTCTTTTCACCTGGCATCTGAAACTTAGTAGGGACAGTGCCTGCGTGCTTTCTAATGGGAGGGAATTCTGCAGTGTTGGGTGCACTACATTGATGGCATGACTCAGTAGCATAAGTTGTGTTTCTGGTCTGTGGGGGACAACTAATAGTGTTTCCCCAAATAATCTCAATGACTGAGCTGGGGTATACCAGGTTAGGCAAGTACCTTCAGCCTAGTCCAGTAGCAGATGGGAAGTCACTTCAGTTCTTTCGATGGTATCATGTGTTGGTGGTAACCAAGTGGAGTGCATTGCAGTAATCCAGTATTGAGGTTACTAGTGCATGGACTACAGTAGTAAGGTATATAAAGTAAGTGGATTCAAGAGAGATGCATTTCCTACTGCAACTCCATCATCTTTGTTAGTATAGTAATAAATCTACTTTTGTCAGCTCAGAGCTAGTGCTGTAATACCAGTAAGGGGAAAGTCTCCTTCCTTGTTCCATTGAAATGATGGCTTGTGTACAGTTAAGAATTCTCCATATTTTAGTTGTACATAGATATCTGTAGTTGGTTTCTTTCTGGTGATTTTTTTAAGGGTATTTGATCTTTGCAATCAGTTTGAGAGAGAACTCAAGATGAAGATGTTGTGCTGAGTGGTTGTTATCCTAAAGAGACTTCCCATCAGTTTGAACAAATAATTTTAGGATATTTGGCTTAGTAAAATTAAGCTCTTCTCTCTCTCTCTCTTTACCACCAGTTGTTGGATTTTCGTTTTTATTTAATAAGCAAGAATTGTTCCATTTAGTGCACAATAAATGACACAGAAATGAGCAGGAAGCAGCTAATGCTGACTAATAGAGAAAGGTTTATAAGTGCACATAGCCCCTCTTAGAGTTCAGATGAATTTGCCAAGACAGATTTTCAGTTGAGACTTAGCACAAACAAATCATCACCCCTAATCCAACAGGAGAATATGTACATGCAAAATGGGTGCTTTATGTGTGTTCCCTGGGCTGGGAAGTCTGATCCAGAAGACTGCATTGGAACAGCTCCAGACAGATTGTTTGCAATCACAGCAATCATTTGTTCAGGGAAGAGAGTGATGCTGTCTGGCAAAATACCAAGAATAAGAGTGCTTGCCTGTATGAATACAGGTGACTATTTTACCAAGTGGTAACTTCGCGGGTGGCGCTTTGGGTAAAACCTCAGTGCCTAGGACTTGCCAATCGCATGGTCGGCGGTTCGAATCCCCGCGACGGGGTGCGCTCCCGTCGTTCGGTCCCAGCGCCTGCCAACCTAGCAGTTCGAAAGCACCTCCGGGTGCAAGTAGATAAATAGGGACCGCTTACCAGCGGGAAGGTAAATGGCGTTCCATGTGCTGCGCTGGCTTGCCAGATGCAGCTTGTCACGCTGGCCACGTGACCCAGAAGTGTCTGCGGACAGCGCTGGCTCCCGGACTATAGAATGAGATGAGCGCACAACCCTAGAGTCTGGCAAGACTGGCCCGTACGGGCAGGGGTACCTTTACCTTTACCTTTAACTTCCCATGAGGTGACTGGCTGTTTGACATTGTCTCTGAACCTGCGTGGGTGACCAGACGACTTCTTGACTAATGGCCTCATCTAGCCAGATGTAGTAAGGAGGACATTACCACATATTAATAGAAGATGTATGATAACGTGGTAATTGTGTCTACTCAGTGTAGTATTCTGCCAAGTAGTAAAGAGAATTTCATTACACTCTTGTGCATGATTAGAAATCTGGGGAAACAGTAAAACTGACATGATGATACCATTGACTAAAATTTTGTAGTGTTAGAGAGCACACACCAGGGGTAATTTGGCTACAGTGGTACCTCCTGTTACGAACTTAATTCATTCCAGAGGTCTGTTCTTAACCTGAAACCGTTCTTAACATGAGGTGCGCTTTTGCTAATGGGGCCTCCCAATGCCGCCACACCACTGGTGCACGACTTCCGCTCGCATCCCGGGGCAAAGTTCGCAACTAGGGACATCTACTTCCGGGTTAGCGGAGCTCATTACCTGAAGCATTTGTAAAGAGGACAGTACGTAACCCGAGGTTCCACTGTATTTATATGGACTCAGATGACTGTTTTACTGTGGCTTAATGCACACCCTTGTAAGAATTTTACCAGTTGGTAAATTGTATTCACACTGAGTCATGTGCCTTAAATAAAATATTATTTACACTGTAATCCCAGCCTTTCTCCTAGGAACTCAGGGTAGTTTGCAATATGTTTTAGAGGCAGCGTCCTCTCGTTATATGGTGGCTGGGCATTTATATCCCAGCTAGGTGGGGTATGAATAAATTATTATTATTATTATTATTATTATTATTATTATTATTATTGCAACAAAAACCCTGTGAGGTTGATCAAGCTGAAATAGTGTGAATAGATCATCCGGAGAGCATTCACACCAATATCTCTCCAGTTCTAGTCTGGCACTGTAACGGTTAAATCACAATAGCTTTCAAGTCAAATAAGCAGCAGTTAAGCAGGCAAGGTAGAGCAGGTAAGAACAGGAATTGGGCTTTATTTAATATTAGCAGAAATCCCAGGAAAGAAATCTGAGGTGTGCGTAATCTTAAGAGTGCAGGTAAGAGAGGAGGGAACTGCAGTGCCATGTGATTTTACCACATAGCTTTGCAAAGAGATCAACCTCAAGAGTCAGTGAGTCTGAACAGCAACCAGCCTTGAGATTTTCATCTTAGACAAGTGAGTTCTATAAAGACATGCTTACACAATTCCCCAGTGCTGCTGAGTTGTGGTGTCAACCTTTCACTACTGTAACAGTTTTCCTCATATAATGATAGCTGGTTTTCCTATTGGGTCTTGGAGCTTGAGAATATTTGTTTGTTTGTTTGTTTGTTTGTTTATGTATGCATATGTATCCCATCTTTCCTCCAAAAACATGCTTCTGCCCCTCCCCATTTTATCCTTACAACAACCCTGTGAGGCTGAGAGACTGAGCCTGGCACAAGTGAGTTTCATGTTTGAGTGGGGATTTCAGCACCGGTCTCCCAGTTAGTAGTTCCTTGAATCAGGTGACACACCTCTCCCCAAAGCCTGGCACTTTCTGTCATGAGAGTGAATATTTACCTCTTAAAGCCCATGATAGTATGAGTATCTGGTCATATATCTTATTCCAACCAAAAGACTAGATCAACAATTGCTCTGTGTAGAACATGCGCCTCTCTGTTTCAGGAGACTTGTTCCAAATTGGTTGCTGACAATATCGAAATGTTTAAAGGTCAAGCATTCTCTGGCTAGGTGGAGTCTTTGAAAGCTAGTCTCCTCTGTGCAGAAGTTGTTTTGGTTCTGTGAAGAGGGAAAAGGTTTAGTCCAGAGTCTGTTGCCTTAAATGGGGTTGTGTCAGATTCGTGACTTCTCTTGAAGACAATCCCTTCTTCTGACAAATGGTCCCAATCAATAATAATTCCACTATTTCACAATTTTACACATGCTCTGGTTTTAACTTTCTCCTTTTTGTGGTAAGATGACTTTGCTTTAAGTTCCAGAGTCTTCATCTGAGCATGCTATCTATTTATATCTCTCTGAAGATTATTAAAACAACCAGATATATGAAATGCCCTGGTGCGTGTTCCTGGAATTAATTTTCCTGGAGTGTTGCAAATAACATTTTACTTACTTACTTATCAAACCTTTATTAGGCATTATGCAGGTAAAACCATAAAAGGAAAATAACATATAAAAGCCTTGAGATATATATAAAAAGGCAGGAGTTGGCTACATACAAATATAAATATATACATATAGAATCAGTGGTTTTCCTTGTTAACCTGCTCCTTGGAGGACTGCTGCCAAAAACTCGGCTACCCCCGCCGTTACCCTTTGGTCAGCGTCGGATAGGTAGAGTCCCACACATTCAGCTTGCTGGGGTTCCAGACCACCCGAAAGGGGGGACAGCACGCGTTGACGGAGCGTACTGTACAATGGGCAATGAAAGAGGATATGCTCTACAGTGTCCGGGACATTTTAAGCAACTTGGATAATGAGGGTGTGTTGTTTTCCCCATTCCACTGGAATGAAAACAGTGATAAATTCAAAGCCTTTGTTTCGTGCTAAAGGTTTTGCAAGGAATAGTTGTCATTTGGAAGGTAGTGCCAACATGGATTTTTTTGCAGCACTTCTTAAAATTGAATGTTCATAAGTATTTTCATCAGCACTGGCACTAAAAATGCTTTGGAAAAATTGAACCCTGTTTTCCTCCTTCCTGGTTCATGAAACTTGATAGGGGTTTGCTTTCAAAATAAGACAAAGGGAACTCTTAGAAAACAAAGTTACAAACTGACATGGAAATGCAGAGAATTTGAGATTGGAAAAATGTGAAACGGAGAAACTGAAATTGACACATTCTCTTCTCTGTACTTCATAGGACTGGTATTCAAACAAGAGATATAAGCATGTGGTAGAGAACTTTGCACACAGCGAGACCTTTGATCCTTGGTTTTTCCAGCTACAGTTTCCACTGTTGAAGAGGCAGGCAGCTTTTTAAACTGCACAGCAGGTTGTCTAGTTGTGGTTCAAATTGCTGCAGCGAAATTGGAAACGAAAGCTTGGGCTTTCTGCCTCTCTCCCCACACCTGCCCCTACCACCATGTACATACAACCTCTTTTGTATCTTGTTCATTAGATAGGGAGGTTGCAAATAGAGAGGCTGTCCTATCAGATTCTGCTTCCTCTGGAAAAACAAAGCTGGCTTCAGATGTGTTCTGATATTTACATCTGTTCCCTCAATGGGGTGATATCATTAATACAGACGTGCAGATGATACAGCGTTGGAGCTGGACCAAAATGACTTCATACACAATATGGTTCACTGCAAGTTCATTTGAAACATTAGCATTTGGGCTTTGACTAGTGTCTAAACCACTTCACTCTGCTTTGATCTTTTATAACAGTTTTTGTCTGCTTGTAGCTGATTATCTTTTTATTTTGCCACAGAATGGAAGAGGGGCCTGGTGGGAGGGAGCTAGAACAGTAGCTAGGCACTAAGCTTCCAGAATGGGTTCTCCCTTTTTAAAAGAAGCCTAGCTGTTAGACACTTAACCTTAGCGAGAAGAAATGTCTTCTGTGTTAGATAGCTTGTGAAATTCCATATCCAAGCCACATTGTAACACATAAGTATTGCGCAGGTGCCTGGGAGATTGCCTAGCTTTATCTCCAAGGTTGCCTCGGGAAGTTCAGAGAAGATTGGTAGCACTCAGTGTTCCACCAATTTTGTGCACACCACGCTAGCCTTTTCTGCATCGCTGTAGAAATAAATCAATAAGGAAGGGATTGTTTGTTAGGGCCAT
This sequence comes from Podarcis cretensis, assembly GCF_951804945.1. Taxonomy (NCBI): domain Eukaryota; kingdom Metazoa; phylum Chordata; class Lepidosauria; order Squamata; family Lacertidae; genus Podarcis; species Podarcis cretensis. The sequence continues at coordinate 21,801,540 of NC_137175.1, forward strand.
ATCATTAGCATAATTAATGTTGCATATATTGGCTTAATTGGCATCAGACATAGAGCAGCATTGTGCATCTGCAATATGCAAAGTGCAGATGGTGCTTCTCATACTGATTGCTTTCGGGAACATCACTAGGAAATTGTTTGTAATGACTTAAAATGTGACCAGACCTTGTGACTGTTTTGTTTCTTCACTGGGAAACAGCTCCTGACACACACACCCCACGCAAAAAAAAAAAAAAAAAAAAAATTGCATTAACAATGGGTTGGATCCAGAGTAACCTGTTAGTTAACTGAAGTTCCATTGATTTCACTGGAAACAAAGTTCAACTAGCTTACTTTGAAACTAATGCCCTTGTGTTCCTCCAGCCTGTTACATGTTACTTTGGTGGGAATCAGTGTTGCCCTTTTGCTCCCCATCTCACTTGCCAATGGTGCAGTTCAAAACACATTTTGAAGCCAGTACGTACTTACAATGAGAGATCCTTTGTACATTTGTAAATAGTTTTTAAGCAGTCCTGCCTTTCTTCAGGGCCACTCAAATTGGCTACTTGTGCTTGGAGTAACAAAGTTCAGTGCAACTGGAAGACAGTACAAACCAGCATTTGATATGACCCCTTTCTATTCAGAAGCAAGCCCTATTGAATCCATTGGTGCTTACTCCCATGTAATAGGTGTTAGGAATGCAGCTTTGCTTAGTCACACTTTTCTTTTATTGAAATCATTGGGACTAAATCATAGTTTAGGGTGTATTCAACTAAGTCACACTCAAGCGTATAGCCACAGATTTCAAGTGATCTAATCTGAGTGTGATTTAGTTGGATACAACTGTATATCTGGATTCAACTTGTGATACTCAGAAACCAATGACTGAACTTCAAAGCAAGGGACATTCATAGTTTATTTTTTTCTTCAGTGGGTGAAAGTGTGGCAGAAAGTGATGAAGGATAAATACAGATTTTTAGCAGTCCAAAATGAGATTAGCTAAATCAGCTTGTATTGCACATGATGTATCTATTACAAACTTGTTTCCTGAGCTAAGAAACTGATGTAGTGCATGCATGTTCATATTGCAGCCAATTCACCTGGAAATAATCAAAAGATGCTTTGGGTACTCATATTCCAAAAGGTTTGGATCTTCACATTATGAGGAAGTGTAAATTTAATTCAAGACTCCAAAAAGGGTGGCATGGAATTTCACTGGTATCAAAATATACCGTATTTTTCGCTCTATTAGATGCAGTTTTTCCCCTCCAAAAATTGAGGGGAAATGTGTGTGCGTCCTATGGAGCGAATGCAGGCTTCTGCCATAGCCGCGTGCAACCCCTCCGGCAGGGAGAGGCTGCACGGGCTATGGCTTCTTTAGCCCTGCGCAGCGTCTCCCGGCAAGGAGACGCTGCACGGGGCTAAAGGGGAAGCCAAAACAGCGAGCGGGATCCATCCCGCTCGCTGCCCTGCCTTCTTCCATAGCTGCACGCAACCTCTCCGGCAAGGAGAGGCTGCACAGGGCTATGGATTCTGTAGGCCCGTGCAGCCTCTCCCTCCCGGGAGAGGCTGCACGGGGCTAAAGGGGAAGCCAAAGCAGCGAGCGGGATCCATCCCGCTTGCTGCCTTGCCTTCTTCCATAGCTGCACGCAACCCCTCTGGCAGCGAGAGGTTGTGTGCAGCCTGTAGGCTGCTCTTTGGGGCTGGGGGGGGAAAATATTATTTTCCTTGATTTCCCCCCCCTAAAAACTGGGTGCGCCCTATGGTCCGGTGCGCCCTATGGTGCGAAAAATACGGTATAATTTCACTTTGGAAATGTCTCAACTCCCTCAGCTGTTCCTCATATGGCTTGGTTTCCCTCCTCTGCAAGCTGATGAGGAACCATTAGTGAGAATTAGTGAAATGAGATTCATCTGACATGACTTGGTTTCGAGAAACCCATGCTGGGTCTAAGTATTCACAGCATCCTTTTCTAAGTGCTCACAGACTGACTACAGGCAACAACTGATTAATGCATGTCTGAAAGACATGGGATTGAGCACGCACACATGGCACTAAACTCAGAAGTGACCTGAAAAGTCACTCAACACATCACAAAAAGGGTGGAATGGGGGCGGGGGTGGTGGAACAGGGCAGGATGGGTGGGGCAACCTTATATGTGCATGGGGTCTAGAAATGGAACCCCCACACAAAATGGTTGTCAACTGTATTTCATTATGTGTTCTATGACCTTTCCTAGCTTTGACATAAAGCTCACCAGTTGGTAGTTAACCTGGGTCTTCTCCCCATCCCCTCCCTTTTGAAGATGGGCAAAACTGCCTTGGTGGTCCCTTTGTGATCACAGGAAAGTTTTAAATAGAAGCTGCCATTTGTATCCTTCATGAATCATGCATTCATCTCTCTCTCTCTCTGTATGTGTGTTACATTATTAATCTCTTTTCTGAGTAATTCAAGTGCTGCCACTAAATGCAAAACTAAAGTCAGCTTTTAAAAAGCATGGTCTTTTCCTCTTCTCTCTTTCCCTGATATAAGCAGAAATAAAACTACTAGTTCATGTGCATATAAATAATTATTTCCTAAGATCCAAACAAATTAATAATAATAATATTTAGCATGATGAAATAAAGCTAGCAGCATGACTTCACTGCTGTTAGGTAAAAAATATTTTCTAGAATTGCTGCCGACATAGCAAGTATTTTATCTTCAGATTAATGATCCAAGTTTTTTTTTTACTTGGCATATAGTATCGCTCAGGGGTAGCTGTTCTGGAAGGCACAAAATAGGCTGCAGTCCTTACACATGTATCACAATGCTTACTGCACTCGCACAGCCAATAGGAAGGATGTTAATAAGATAAAAAATAAAACTCTGGAAGGATCTTATCTGGAGTGTTTCTGTATGACCAGTCACAACATTATCAGTAATGGTCATCACTATTGGGATATGGGGAAAGTGAGGGGCTTCCTGTGTTTTTGGACTACAATGCCCATTATCCCTGGCCACTGGTCATGCTGGCTGAGGCTGATGGGATTGTAATCAAACAACACCTGAGGGCCCACGGTCACTCCTTCATAATGCCCTCTCCAAATCTGGTCTGGAATCCAAGAACAGATTTTGGGGATGCACAAGGGGAGAAGAGTCTTGTTGCAGAAATCCTTTTGCTGATGGGCTGGTTGCTTAGCACTCCATTGGATGCAAGCCATATTACTCTTCCAGGTGAGCAGTTGCCCTTTCCAACTGAAACCCTCTCAGGCCTGATTTCACTCATTTATGCTCTTCAGCTGATCTCTAACATTTTGATGCCTCCCAGGTGAATAGCCTACACTTGAAAGCATCGCGTCTGGGTTGATATGAAATGTTGGACTATGAAATTTGATCTGCAGCACCTGACATTCCAGTAACCACATGATGAATATCAATGGATGAACTGAACTTTCTTCATATCCTTTCCACATACTCAGGGTGTCGCAATCACATTTTATCCTGGCATGATAAAATGAGTTGTCCTGGGACAGCAGAAATGAGAAGAGGCACACTCTGGCCCTTACTGCCTGTCCAAGGGACAACGGACAATAGGAGGTTTAGCCTCTGGGAAGAACACTACAGCAAGGGGAAGATCATTGAGATAGAGAAGGAGTAGCTGCTGGGAATGTGTCTTGCCTTCCAGAAAGAACTTTGCCCAAATTGGCCATTGTCCTAGGAGTATAAAAGCAAAAGGAGCAATGACCTGGCAACTGCTAGCAACCAGATGAACAAGACCTTTGATCAGTTCTTTGCATTGCTTTGATGTATTGAAGACTACTTTGGAGATCATTTGGTCAAAAGGCATGGTGTGAATTGGGTCAGGGTGAGGTGGTCCACCAGATGTTGCTTGGTTCTAACTACTGTCTTTTCTGCCCGTTGCCCATGACTGCTGGGGCTGGTGAGAGTTGGGAGTCCAATAACAACTGGTGCAGGGCATATGTTCCCCACCCACTAATACAATGCATTTTTGCATGTTATATATCTTCATTCTTATGCACATTCCTGTTGGGGTTCAGAACTTACTGGGTTAATGTTTGTTCTGAGTGTGCCTCCCATTCTGACGTTTGAAAGGAGGGAGGAGCTCTACTTGTTGTTCTCTCTGTGTCTCTGAGAGAGGACGCCATGAATGCTAGCAGTCCAGGAGAATTTGGGAAATGCTGAGCTGTAAATATTTGCTGCAATAAAGAACTGATGAATTTGGACATACACAGTGCTTGGTGTGTTTGGATCTGAAGCAGACTGCGACAGTTTTGATCCGCTGTGTTTTTACTCTGCAAGGCGAAACCGGAGAAGAAGGTCTGAGAGCAGCGCAGCGGAAGCGTGCCGGACCACTGGGGCTAATTGGGGCCATAAAGCAATTAGCTGGCCAGTGCAATTAAGATCTTATCAGGTTTCGTCACAGGTTATGGAGGACCTAATTACCGCTAATAAAACTGTTGCTGAAAAGTCTGCCGGTGAGCTTTGAAGTCTTGAAGTCAGCTTGGCAATAGCTGGAAGACGCTACTGAAGCGGCAGAGGTCTGCGTTCTGTGTTTTGCCTGATGCAGAGAGGCAAGAGAGCTGGGAGCTGGAAAAGCAGGAATCGGGTGCCGGAGAGCTGACTGGTGAAACGTGAGTACAGCAGCTGGGGCCCCGGGAAAGAGGAGAGAATGGCAGACAGCCAGGTCTTTGAGGACGTTCCGCTTGAAAAGCTCACTTTAAGAAGTTGGGCAACCTGGTCCAGAAGAGTAAGGGGTTGGTTTCTGGTTGCTGGGCTTTGGGATGTAAGCCAGAAAGAACCACGTCCCCTGAATCCAGGTCCTGAAGGGACAGACGTTACAGGCTTTGAGGCTGCGTTGCCTGAAGAAAGCCAGCAGAGAATGCAAAGAGAGCTTGCTATGCTAAAAGCATGCGTACATGCATCACTTTTGCCCAGTTTGGAGGGCGTAAAGTCAGCAAGGGCTGCCTGGGAGGTGCTGAGAAGTTTGTGTGAAACTTCAGCAGGATGCCAGGGCCCTGGAGGAGTCATGCAGAGCCTGGAAATGGCTGAAGCCCTAGTCCCTGAGGTGCAAGTCGGGGGGGCTGAGAATTCCAAAGGCAAGTTTCAAAAGTTTTCCACTGTGAGTGCTGAAGTGAAACGTAGTTTCAGCGAGGGCAGGGCTGGCACAGAGTGCTCTTCCGGAAGAAGGGGGGCCAGGCCAGCTGAAAGGAGCCCTGGGCAGTATTTTTCCACTGGTGATCGTTGTCGTCCTCGGGCAAAGTCTGGAAGGCGGCGGAGAGCTAGACGCTGCAAGGTCAGCCACCTGGACAAAGTGAAGATAAGGCCTAAAGAGTCGTGTGGGAACGCAGAGGCCAGGCCGGTCTCCAAGGCAACGGAGGAGGCTACTTCTACGGAAGCTGCCAAGGTCCTGAGCAAGGGGGAGTTGGTTGCCAAGACAACCAGACAGAACTACTGCAAAAGCCCAAAGAGAGGGGGCAGCGGGACGTTTGTTGCCAGTATGGCTTTGTTTGAGGACAGCTCTGAGGGACACACTGATTTTCGCTTTGTAATCGACTCAGCAGCTAACTGCAACCTGATCCCAGAGACGCCTGCAGTCGAGATGTGGAATTGCAAGGCAATTCCGGCTGGGAAAACTGTTCAGTTTGCAAGTGGGGAAAAGAAAAATGTGAATAACATTGCAAATGTATTGTTTTCTGTTTTGCAGGAGCAGATGGAAGTTTGCATTGTGCCAGGAGTGCAACACTGTATTTTATCTGTGCCTTATTTGTTGAAAAAGGGGTTTAAGGTTTGCTTTGAACACGATGTTTGTACAATCTCCAAAGGAGGGAAGCAACTGGTCAGAGTTGCAAAGGGGCAGAATGATCTCTTCATTCTTAAAACGTCTCTGGAGGGTGAGGGGAAGGTTGAGAAAGCACAAGCCCTGCGTGCTACAGTTCCCACTCATGTTTCATGTTCTTGTGTGTGGCATAAGAAGACAGCGCATGCTTGTCTTGAAGAACTACAGGTGCTACCTGAGGTTTCCAAAGGCTGTAGAATTGAAGAATGTGCAAGAGTCCTAGATTGTCAGGCTTGCAGACAGGCAAAGGTAAGAGGGTGCAGTTACCCCAGGGTGGAGAGGGTAACCACAAAACCTTTTGATCTTGTGCACATAGATCTGTTGGGTCCCATGAAGGAACCAAGTTTGGGAGGGGCCAGGTTTCTGCTGACGCTGCAGGATGATTTTTCGCAGAACACCTGGACACATGGTCTCAAGTCCAAGGAAGATGCAGCACAGCTGATTAGTCGTTGGATTGAGGAGGTGGAACTAAGGTTCTCCACCAGAGTCAGGGAAATTGCTAGTGACAGAGGTTCACAGTTTACTGGGTCTGCTTTGCAGAAGTTCTTTCACAAGAAAGGGATAAGTCACACAGTGACTTCTCCTCAACAGAGGGGGGTGGCAGAGCTCAGAAGTGAGGCTCTGGTTAAAGCTGCACAGGTGATGCTGTCAGATTCTGGGTTATCTCCAAAGTTTTGGATGGAGGCAGTTAAATATGTGAGCTTCACCTGGAATCGGTCCTACAATTCAGTGGTAGGAGACACACCGTTTTTCATGCTTCACGGGAGGAAACCACAGGTTCACTTCCTCCGTGCGTTCGGATCAACGGCCTCGCTGCCGGTGCCTGAAGCTTTGCGAGGGCCAGGTGAACCCAAGTTCCAGAAAATGATCTTCTGTGGGTATGAGCCAACGGCTCGTGCATGGAGGTTTGCGTACCCGTCAGGTGATCAGAGTAAGCTGCTGATCAGTAAACACGCTGAGTTCTGTAAGCAGGAGGAAAGGTCAAAGACCCCTGCCAGACGCGATATTCTTTCAGAATGTCTTTCTGATTCAGAGCAGGAAGGTTCTGATGAGGAGGAAGGAGAGCCAGGGGCTGAGTCTGCTGATGACGATCAGCTCACTGACCAAAGTCAGGAGCAGGATGGGGCATCTCCACAAGTTGTAAAAAGGGAGCCCAAGAGTGAGCCTAGTTCTCCTGTGAGGGTAATTCCAAGGGTTCGAAGACGCGTTAAGTCAGAGGGGGAATCCCAGGATGCAGAGGACACACCTGCTGACCACAGTGAGTCAGAGGAAGTGCCTGAGTTTGTGCCCAGGAGGTCCAGTCGCACAACGAAGGGAATTCCACCTGAGAGGTATCAGGCCACAGGTGCGTGGGTAAGTTTCGCACAGTGCGAATCTGAGAGTTGTGAGGATGTTCCACAGATGCCTGACAGGAATGCCAGAAGAGGGCGCAAGGCATTGGGGAAGGGATTGATCTCACAGAGGTCTGCAAAGGTACATCCACAGGTCTTGTCAGAATGCTCGACAAGAGGGGGTGTTGGGGTTCAGAACTTACTGGGTTAATGTTTGTTCTGAGTGTGCCTCCCATTCTGACGTTTGAAAGGAGGGAGGAGCTCTACTTGTTGTTCTCTCTGTGTCTCTGAGAGAGGACGCCATGAATGCTAGCAGTCCAGGAGAATTTGGGAAATGCTGAGCTGTAAATATTTGCTGCAATAAAGAACTGATGAATTTGGACATACACAGTGCTTGGTGTGTTTGGATCTGAAGCAGACTGCGACAGTTTTGATCCGCTGTGTTTTTACTCTGCAAGGCGAAACCGGAGAAGAAGGTCTGAGAGCAGCGTGGCTGGGAAGCGTGCCGGACCACTGGGGCTAATTGGGGCCATAAAGCAATTAGCTGGCCAGTGCAATTAAGATCTTATCAGGTTTCGTCACAATTCCCCCCCCAATGATTTTTGTGTGAACATTGGTTGGATAACTACATTACAAAATTCAGATAAGTGCGGTTTTTTTCAAGGGATTGTTGTGCTTCAGAACACAAACACACACACACACACACAGAGAGAGAGAGAGAGGGGGGGGAGTGTGAATTTGATAGATTCGGCTTTAAATGTGTCCTGAATTGAATTTCTCCTCCAGCCCTAGCTGTGATTAATATAACCTGTAGGTACAATAACACTGATTTACATTGACATGTAGTTCAAAACACACTGAAGTGCTGTAATGTGAAAATCATGATTGTAGTAGTAAATTATTTACATGAAAATAAATATAATAAAGCACTTAAAACCAAGCCCAGTACAAGTAATTTGGTGTGGATATATAGCTTAGTGGTGATAAGGCCTTTTGCATGCAAAACTCTTGAGTTCCATCCCTGCCATCTCCATGTTGGGGAGAGGAAAGATCCCAGAGAGCTATTTCCAGTCAGTGTAGAAAATGCTATGCTCCTGTAATTGAATTTTCGATTCAGTCATTCATGCAAATGTTCAAATATTCAGCCACAAACTTAAGAGCAGTTGTACATCAGATTAACAAAATGCAGCACACAAATATGTGCGATCCCACGAGGTGCCCTAAGACTAAGTCTCTCCTTCAAAGAAAACTGAATATTGTATTTTGCCCTGTTCTCTGGTTCCCAATCGTAAGACAAGGAAGAAACAAAAGAGGGAAAAGGTTATGAATATATTTCAGTTGTATGCTTCATTTAGAGAGTATGGGGAAAGCCATAAATCATGTTACCCAAAAATGGCACTTTTTTTTCTTTTTCTCTCAGTGTATAAATAAAATAAGAAACAATTAAGAATAATAAAATAAGGGGAAATTGTTGCTTTTACTTTAAGGAGGGAGTAAAAAAAGAAGAGTGGTGGGGACAGACTTCCAGATACCCTGAATAACTAGAGTTCATGGGTGCAGATGTTTGACAAATGAAAAATCTAATGCCTAATAAGAGTGAAGAAACGAACAAAAAGATAAAGTACAAGGGGTCTAGTTAATTCAGAATGTAAAAGCTGGAGTTTAAATTTAAAAGGCAAAATAATCTGAACACAAATAAATTATAGTGAGAACATAAATAAAGTCATATGCAAGACAAATAATGTTTGTGTGGGGAGAATTCTTAAGAGAAATCAATGGTTTACTGAAGATGTAGGAAGGCCAGCAAACAAACCAGTAATCTAGAGATCCTAAAATTTGCTTGTTCGTGTTCAAGATTAAAAACCTCTGTGGTCAATTTAGCCTTCCCACTGCACAAGTAAAAATTAATGAGTAAATCCTTACATTTCGGAAGGTGAGGAAAGTAACGTGCAGTAGAAGACCCGTTCAAGATCATTTGCAGCCAGGGATTGTTGGACTTGTAGTAAAGCCCCATGATTCCTTGCAGCAAAAAACACTCTCTCGGTTATTTTCAGCTGAGGAGAACCTCCACAGGATACCCCCAGTTAGCATAGTAGCCTTTCGCTGTCAACCTTACCTTGGAAAAGCAGGTGATGGTTTAGGGAGATGTAACAGGGAAATTGGGGAGTAGCAAGCAGCAGCTAAATTGAGCATTTTGATTGTGCTTGTTGAACACTTGGAAAGGTGGAAACCCAACTTTAGATGTATGGCTTTGGGAAGAAGGGTGATAGCTGGCCCAGCGCATTGTGGGAGTGTGGTATGACTCCCGATTTGAATTGGGCTAAACTTAAATGGGGGTTTAGGTCTTTACCCACCTAAGATTTGAGCTGCCTTATCGGAGACGGGGTGCATTTTAAGCTCTTCCCCTCTTTAATATCTGCCCATTCAGTAACGTTAAGGGAAAGAATAGGGGATGTTAAGTACAGAGTGTGTATAGTTGAAGCTTTATTGCCAGCTAGTACATGCACACTGAAACAATTAGTCTTAAAAGCATTCGTGTATTTGGGGGCCTAGCCTCCTAATATGCGGCTCTTTGGGGGAAAATATTTTGCTGCGGATACCCGCTTATCCCTTTCCATTGTACTCTTCAATATTTTTGGCAAATGAATTCTTTATTGTAAAAAATCAAACAATGTTCCCCATGTAACGTTTCTCAGCTGGGCCCCTGATTAATCAATGTGTCTATAAAACTATAATTAGCGACAATAAAAAAGGATTTAGCATTGTAATTTTCATTAATTTTGTTCTCTTGAAGAGCATTCCTATCCCTGAAATTTAGACTGGACATTTATATTGGCAAAATCTAATATGGTATGCATGTGCTAGATACTGACCCAATGCTGTTGAGCTGTGGTGTCAACCCTTTGCTATGGTAACAGCTTTCCTCATATATTGATAACTGGTTTTCCTATTGGCCCTTGGAGCTTGAGAATATTTATTTATTTGTTTATATATGTATATGTATCCCATCTTTCCTCCAAAGACTTCACCTCCTCACAACAAGGTCTCCTGCTGCAAGGTCTCCCAAGTGAGTTTCATGGGAAACCCATGGGAATTTCAGCATTGGTCTCCTAGTCTAGAACTCTTAAGTGCTATCACACACTGATGTATTCACTGTGTTGAACAGAGCCCTGTGAATTGGTCGGGAACCATCTTATGCAGTACAGTTGTTGGGCCTCAGTTTAGAACTGGATGGTCCCTTGTTTGGGAATTTAATGCAAAACTGTGTTATGAAGGTAATTTTTAAAAATAGTGTTGAATTGAGATTCACAGTTGGTATTTACCAGGAGCCACTGGTGGTTTTCAGGGACAAAACGCCAGTCTAGTCAGTTTTTCTTCTTTGATATTAAAGAAAATATCCTTAGTTCATAGATTATGGGTACATACAAATATGCCTGATTTCTCTGTAGGGCTGAGATAAGAAGAAATGAGTTCTGCTAATTTCTAGGTAAGACTGACTGTGCACAGGGCAGGCTGACTGGTCAGCCGGCCCATGCAAGAAAGAGACAGAGGACTTTGGTGTTCAAGCAAACTTTTTTTGCATTGACTGAGAAGCAAGACATAAGAAAGCGGAGCTCATCGTACCTCAGGAAAACAACCTCTACCAAATCCAGTGTGTAGATTATTCTGGCAATGACTCATGAGATGTGGTTTGCTAAAGGCTACCATTATCCAGTGCTTGGGAAACGTAGCTCAGCACCCTTTCTGGATGACATTGCAAAGCAATGGTGGAGGCATAGAAGGCATGATCTAGTTCAGTATTGTGTGCACTGATTGGCAATTGGTCTCCAAGGTTTCAGGCAGGAGACATTCCTATTCTACCTGAAGATGATGATTCTGCATTCAAAGCAGGATTCACCTAACAAACCCCACCAGTGGGAGGCCTGTGCAAGGACTTCTACTTTCTCAATGGAGCTTTCCCCCTTCTCCTCCCCGTGTGTCCCCTGAAATTGGCTTGTGAGGGAGAGTCAGGAGAAACACCAGAACAGCCTGTGGAGGGAGGGGGGTAGATTTTTCTGTTTAGCAAGCTGTGGTGCTTGTGGATAGGGAATGATTGTAATAGCATGACATTGAATTCCACCCTTTAAATGTATGCCATGGTCAATCAGGAATTACTACAAAGCTGATTTGAACCTCACTTTTGAAAGCATAAACGGCTGTTTCGGAAAGAGTAATCAATGTAAGAATGATAATGGCTTTGCTTAAAATCCTTATCTTGGCTAGAATACACCCCCCTCCCCCATACTAACTAAAACTATTCACAAATCTATGTAACTAGCAATACAGTACCTAAAAAGAATAAATCAAAGCAACAGTGAAAATAAAATCAGCCTCTTTAAATGTTATTATTTTACTTTATGAATCACCTTTCATGTAAATCTTAGGGCAATTTACAATATTACAGTACAAACAACTAAAAACAATATAAATAAAACCATCTGTAAACTTGTTGAAACAAAATGCCTCCAATTGTTTCTGGCAAGGAGATATTGTGTGTACCTGTCATATCTCAGGGATGTGGTTCCATAAAGCACTTGAGCTCTATCAGCTAGCCAGATGCTTTCTTAATAAAAAACCAAGAACAAAAACCTGGCCTCACATAAGGCTCTGCTCCTTAGTTCAGACATCCTCACCTTTCAAACAGGGGATCCAGGGCTTGCCCAGCAATGATCACATAAGTAGACAGATGTGTTTGTGCTCTCAGTTGACTCAGAGTAGACCCATTAAAATCAATGAGCTTTATTAATTTCAGTAAAACTTAGCTGAATGATACCCAGAATAATTAACTTGGCTATGTTAATTCTTCAAATCTTAACATATCACAATTTCAGAAAATACAATATAATTTACCTACTTATAAATCACTAGTCCTGCTATTATCAGTTTAAAACTTGGTTTCAATCAATTGTGGTTGTAATTGTGTCATATTAATTTTAGAAGCAGATTCCCACCCCCCATTTCTGCCCTACATCAGACTTCATTTAGCCACTTCTATGCAATGCAATAGAATCCTAAACAAGTTTACACAGAAGTACATTATACAGAGACTAATAAATTTTATTCCCAAATTAATACGAATTGGAGCCTCTTTGTTGGAACTGTGTTGTTTACAGTGTTTTGCTTCCATGATTTTTACAAATGCTAATAAAAATGTTACTTTTCAACCTTTGTGGTCCCTTTGGTAAGCCAAATGGAATGACTACTGGTTCCCTTGCTATTTTTTATGTGTGTTATTTTGCAAGCTGTTTCAAGACATTATCTAATCAAAAACATTTCAGTCTGCCAGAAACACGCAGAAAAATCTATATTGCTCAAGTAGGTAATATTTCATATAGTCTGTTTTCTTAAATATTTGAAGAAAGCATATCAAATTAGGAAATATTATTCCAACTTTTCTAATGGGAGTTCTATGCATAAATCTATAAACATGTATTTTTTTTTTAATCACTTAAAATTTATTTGGCATTTAAATCTTCCAATAAATTATAGAGGCACATACTGGAAACCGACCCCAGCCCCCAGAACAGCCTGCTATCCACAAGCCTAGGGAGCCGCGCCGGTCTCCCCAGGCTTGCGGAGAGCTGTGCGAAGCCCGGGCGCGCTCTTCAGCGCGCCTGAGGCTTCGGAAATGCAGGCAGCTCTGTGCAACCTTTGGGAGCCCGGTGCGAAGTCGCACCGGGTTCCCTATGGTTGCGCAGAGCTGCGCTAAGCCCGGGAATGCAGGCAGCTCTGCGCAACCCTCGGGAGCCCGGCACGGCTTCGCGCCAGGCTCCCGAGGGTTGCGCAGAGCTTCCTGAAGCCTGGAGAGCGAGAGGGGTCGGTGTGCACCGACCCCTCTCACTCTCCAGGCTTCAGCGAAAGCCTGTATTCACCCCATAGGACGCACACACATTTCCCCTTCATTTTTGGAGGGGGAAAAGTGCGTCCTATAGGGCGAAAAATACAGTAGTTAACCAAGTTCCAACTGCGTGGGCGAAAGCCCCAGTCCTTATTATGTAGTATGGATTATCAGGAGTAAACTTGCATATTGAGCCTACAAAGGCTCCTGTCTTTCTTCCCCTGTGCCAGTTATCAGATGCACTATCATTTCCTTAAGGAGAGTCAAGCTACATGTGTTACCTCACTTGGACCAATTTCCTATTCCCACTGGAGAGTTACATTACTTCTGGTTAGACGGACCTTCCTTCTACCAAGGACAACATTGTTATTTTGCAATTATGCTCCCATTTGTTTTCATACCAGCTATGTCAGGGATAAAAAGTGCATTGTGGCTGCAGCTTTCCTTGCCAACATATGTGTATGTGTGCCTTTGGTATAATTTGTATTATAAAACTTGTGAAGAAACTAGCTGGCAAGCTGCCAACAGTAATGCCCTACCCACTAAGCAAAACGGTTTGTTTCCTCCCCAGGAGACAGATCAATAATCAAGAAACAAAAAGGGGGAAAGGGGGGGAAATTAAAAGGCAAAAAGCTTAAGTCATGTAAATTAGGGTGGAGGAGAACAGAGAGAAAGCCCCTCATTGGGATTCAGCAACTTCTTCAGACCCCCATGGTTCATTAGCTAATTTCTATTAAAACACACAGCTCCAGAATAAAGAAATGCCAGTGGCTCGTTTCTAAAGGTTTGTCACAACTGAAGTAAACATCTCCCTGTTCCCAGGACACCAGGAGACAAAAAATTAACCAGAGGTTAACTGGGTCATTAGCTGAAGCACAATATAGGTCACTGCAGTTTGAATTTAGCTTGCCTTCAACCAAGGAATCAAATGCAGCAACCAGTTCTCACAGCTGGGAAACAAGTAACTTATCAGCATGTTAACGTATCTTGGATACCAGGCATCAAGCCTGTCATGATGATACATGCCACCCTGTTTTGCTGCCATGTTGTCTGGTGCGCACACAGTGAAAAGGTTTGGTACATGCCAGCATGCAAATATGTTGTACAGTATTCACTATTTGGCTTAATTTGTTTTGTTTTTCCCATTCAGGCTTTTGCGGGTGGGTAGCTGTGCATCAGCTGCAGGTGTGGTTCACATATGTATATTTAGTACAGTCAATGGAGCATTGCATGCCGAATGTAATGTTTTTAGTAATGGTTAGATCTTATTGTTGTATTTTGTGAAGTGTAGCATTTGGGGGTGTTGAATGGTTACTTTAAATGTAAAGGTTCATCATTGTTCCACCTAATGTGTATGTCTTTAAGGGGCCAGAGCAAGGGCCAGAGCAAGATAACGAGACCCAGCTTTACAGCTGTGAAACATAGCAGGTGCTGCCGAGTTGCATTGATTAAGGTGTGTCAGCATTTGCATGGAGTATATAAGGAGCAGCACCTAGCTCTCCCATTACCCTGGGGGTTGGGTTGGTGGTTGGGTCTGGTTTGTTGTTAATGTATTTAGTGTATAAGGAGTTTTTGTTTTTTGTAATTAAAACCTTGCTTAAGTTATTTTTGAGTCCCTTTCTTTTTAATGCATGATCTCCCCAGCAAGCTCTCTGCAGCGCTACCATACTGCAAATAGCCAACAGGGGGGAGGGGTGTTGTGAACTTCCCTGGGGTCTTGATTGATAAATGGCTGGATAAAAATAAAATATAAATAAATAAATAAATGTTCGTGTGTTTTGCAAACAGTATGCCTCGTTAGTCAGTTTTAGACAAATGATGTTGTTTTGCCACTTTCCCTAAATGTAAGGAATATAAATTAAGCTTCTTATAGCAATGTTAACACTCAGGCCACATTTGGGTGACCATATCTCAGTTTATTAAGCAAGAGTTATGAACGTGCCTTTTTCCCACACCAGTAACCATTCTCTCCTATTCTTTATCCATCTTGTTCTGTAGCAACAAAGTAAAACCATTCTCCTGGAGAATGTTCTATCCGAGTCAGCTGAGTAGTTTTTGAGTATTTGATGGGAGCAAATGGTATTTGGCAAGGACTCCAGAAGCTAGTGTGCTGTGTAGATCTCCCCCTCTCTTCTGGCAAAGGACAGCAGCCTTGTCCTACACCTGAACTCACAGCTGGGGAGAAGGGGTGGGGAGCATTCTTAAACTTACTAGACTTCAGAGGTGCACTGAGCATCACCAAAGCCCAACATTGACATTGGAAACAACACCCTCACGCTTCCTTTTAAGTAGGAAAGGAGACCACAAATTTTGACTGGTTACCAAGGACCCCTGCACTTGGTTTTTATAGTTTTTGGTGCTTGCAGAAGAAGTGTGTAGAGATTTCTTCCCCCTTTTATTTATTATTACATTTTTATCCCTCCTTTCTTCCAAGGAGCTCAAGGTGGTATACTCAGTTCTTTCCAATCCCTCAAAACAACCCTGTTACAGATAGGTAGCCGTGTTGGTCTGCCATAGTCAAAACAAAATAAAAAAATTCCTTCCAGTAGCACCTTAAAGACCAACTAAGTTAGTTCTTGGTATGAGCTTTCGTGTGCATGCACACTTCTTCAGATACACTGAAACAGAGGTCACCAGACCCTTCTATATAGTGAGAAGGTGGGGAGGGGTATTACTCAGAAGGGTGGTGGGATTGGGTGAAACCAGTAGGAGAACACTTCAATCTCCCAGGACATTCTATACAAGATCTCAAAGTAGCTGTTCTATTACAAAGGAATTTCAGAAATAGACTGGAAAGAGAAGCTGCTGAATTGCAACTTATCACCAAACTTAAAACCATGGAGAGACCTGGTCTGAGAAAGACATTGGATTCTTATCTCATTATACATGACAAAGCCATTTTTCACCTTCTCACCCCTTGCTTTTTCCTGTAAGACCTATTGCAGTCGTTAAGAGTCGTCAACAGGCTCATCACAGCTATCTGCCAATCACCCAATCCCACCACCCTTCTGAGTAATACCCCTCCCCACCTTCTCACTATATAGAAGGGTCTGGTGACTTCTGTTTCAGTGTATCTGAAGAAGTGTGCATGCACATGAAAGCTCATACCAAGAACTAACTTAGTTGGTCTTTAAGGTGCTACTGGAAGGAATTTTTTTATTTTGTCAAAACAACCCTGTGAGGGAAACGATGACTGGCACAAGATCACCCAGTGGGCATTGTGGCTGAATCTGGATTTGAACTCCGGTCTCCCAGGTTCTAGGCCAGCACTCTTAACTACACTATATTCAAAACCTGGCAAAGAATGATTTAAACAAGACTCGGCGCTGTGGGTAAAAGCCTCAGCGCCTAGGGCTTGCCGATCGAAAGGTCGGCGGTTCGAATCCCTGCGGCGGGGTGCGCTCCCGTCGTTCGGTCCCAGCGCCTGCCAACCTAGCAGTTCGAAAGCACCCCTGGGTGCAAGTAGATAAATAGGGACCGCTTACTAGCGGGAAGGTAAACGGCGTTTCCGTGTGCGGCTCTGGCTCTGGCTCTGGCCAGAGCAGCGATGTCACGCTGGCCACGTGACCCGGAAGTGTCTCCGGACAGCACTGGCCCCTGGCCTCTTAAGTGAGATGGGCGCACAACCCCAGAGTCTGTCAAGACTGGCCCGTACGGGCAGGGGTACCTTTACCTTTACCTTTACTTGACTTAAAATTAATAGCACAGCATAATCCTGTGCATCTTTATTGAGAAGTGAGACCTAATGTGTTCAATGTGACTTACTTCCAAGTGTGATAGGACACCTGCCTTGATTACATCATTCTTAATCTGAGAGATAAAGCTATTTAATGAAGCTGAATTTGTTTCTGAATTTTAACTAAATACCCGCATCAAAAAGATTAAATAATATGTTTTGAATGCCGAAGGAATTTTAAATTCTCAGTCCTAAGCGCTTCCACTTTTATCAGCTGCAGCAGATTTTCAAATGGGAACTTCTTTTGTCAGCCATCGGAGATCAGGGAATTCTGCATATGGAAAAACAGCTCCAGTATCTTGCATTAATTTCCTACCTCCCTGCCCCCCTTCATTCCCCCACCTACAGTTTATGAGCTTATTCTGTCAGGGTCTGTTAGTTTTGGTATTGTTAAGGGGTTTAACAGGATTTCATACTTGGTGGTGGTCCTCCCGGGCCTTCACTCCTCTTTTCACCTCAGAACGTTCCTTCTGCTGGGGTGCACTGGGGGAGGACTGTGAGTGAGAAGATTGCAATGGCAAAGTGTAATTCCTTTGTACATGACTCTAGGGCACTTCCATTCATACTGACCAGAGCAGTGATTGAGAAGTTGCCAGCTTTCATTCTTTCTTTGCAGTGCTTGAATAATGTATTTATTCATTTCAACAATTTATATACAGTGGTACCTCGGTTTTCGAACATAATCCATTCCAGAGGACCGTTTGAGTTCTGAAATGTTCAGAGACCAAGGTGCAGAGGGCAGCCTGCAAATTTAATAGAGAAAACTGAGGGGGGGGCATATACACTAAGTGGAAGCCGTTTGACTTCCGAGGTGCATTCGAAAACGGAAGCATTTACAAAACGTTCGTCAATGGAGGCGTTCGAAAACCGAGATACCAGTATACTTCTGTATTATTATTATTATTTATTAAATTTGTATATCACCCTTCATACAAAGTTCGCAGGACAGTTCACAACATACAAATACAAAATAAGAACCCAAAATTCATAATGAAAGCAAAAGCAAAAGCAAAAACAAGAACCAAAAACCAACCACTCCCCTACTAAAATTCTATGCATGGCTACTTATTGAGTTCAAAGGGACTTATTCCTAGCTAAGTGTGTGTCTAGGTTTTGAAATACAGATAATCATTATGGCGTCTGTTGTAACCATTCTCTAAGTGGTGTGCATGCCAGATGTTAAGAACAGATCCAGTTGTTCAGTATTATACTTAGTTCAATTCAACAAAAAATGGTAGCACTAAAGAAAGGAAGAGAGGGAAAATTGTATTACCGTAATTGTTGGAGTCCATATCCCTTCAGACCAAATGAAGGAGCCTTGATTCCTTCATTAACAAAGCTAAGAAAATCACACCATGTCAAATAAATAAATAAAAATGTTTGTGTGTTGTGCATCTTTTGGCTTAACTTTTCAGATGGAGTTAAAAACCTGATAGTATTGTAAAGGTAAAGGTAAAGGACCCCTGACAGTTACTGTAAGTCCAGTCCTGAATGACTCTGGGGTTGCAGCGCTCATCTTGCTTTACGGGCCGAGGGAGCTGATGTTTGTCCAGGTCATGTGGCAAAACCAGAGCAGCACACAGAAATGCCATTTACCTTCCCGCTGGAGCGGTACCTATTTATTTATTTGCACGTTGACATGCTTTTGAACTGCTAGGTTGGCAGGAGCAGGGACCGAGCAACAGGAGCTCACCCCATCGCAGGGATTCAAACCGCCGACCTTCCAATTGGCAATCCCAAGGCTCAGTGGTTTACACCACAGCGCCACCCACGTCTGATAGTATTATACCAATATTTAAAAGTGGCATTTTCCAAATATTTCCAGAATTTTGTAATAGTTAATATAGCTGATAATAAAAGAGAACTGATTTGCACACACACACAAAATTAAAAGTGCTAGAGACAGAATAGTAAGAACATTTTGGTGAGTAATCTTATGCATATCCTCAGAAACCTGGAATCAGAATCCTTCCACAGTGGGAGAAGTACATGTGGAAGTAAGTAGCTTCTGAGGCCCTCCATCTTCAACAACTAGCGGAGGATGTATGTGTTATATGCAACAATCTAATAGGAGTCAGGTACCATCTATTTATTTATTTTAAGGCTTGTTAGCTGATGCCAAAATCAAACAGATAGGTTAAACTAGATGTAGCCTCTTCTTCGACTGGGTAACTAAAATCTTGTTCCCAGCATTATTTCAGTCTTTGAAGGAAACCCACATCAGTTGCAATCAGTTTGACAATAAATGGGAGTGATCAAGCAATTTGTATCATTTCTTTCAGACAGTGCCACAGTTTCAAATTCAGTCAAATTTCTGGTGGCCTCTGAAATGCTATATTTTGTCAATCCTGTTGTATTCCACAGAAATGAATGTATCCTGGAACAAGTGCCCTTTCTCACTTTGCCTCTCCATTTCCATGTAAATCATGAAGCCTTTGCATCCCTCTTTCCTCCCTGCCCTTGAAATATTCCATTCTTTTTTTATTATAAATCTGGGGGATGAAACAGGATGGGAGTAAGAGCGAACTGCACAGTAGCGAAAGCTTTCTTTTGGATCTTCCAGATTCTGAGTGTTGTTTTAAAATATAGTTCAGGCATAGGCAAACTTGGCCCTACAGATGTTTGGAGACTACAACTCCCATCATCCCTGACCTCTGGTCCTGTTAGCTAGGGATGATAGGAGTTGTA
The DNA here is from genome assembly GCF_951804945.1 of Podarcis cretensis. NCBI lineage: Eukaryota > Metazoa > Chordata > Lepidosauria > Squamata > Lacertidae > Podarcis > Podarcis cretensis. The sequence continues at coordinate 21,820,990 of NC_137175.1, forward strand.
GTCCCAAAACATCTGGAGGGCCGAGTTTGCCTGTGCCTGATATAGATTAACAGCCCAATCAAAAGTTTTAAGATATGTATCTTAAATAGGTAAAGGTAAAGGTGAAGGTACCCCTGCCCGTGCGGGCCAGTCGTGTCCGACTCTAGGGTTGTGTGCCCATCTCACTTAAGAGGTCGGGGGCCAGCGCTGTCTGGAGACACTTCCGGGTCATGTGGCCAGCGTGACGGAGCACATGGAAACACTGTTTACCTTCCCGCTATAAAGCGGTACCTATTTATCTACTTGCACTTAAGAATACTTTCGAACTGCTAGGTGGGCAGGAGCTGGGACCGAAAGACGGGAGCTCACCCCGCCGCGGGGATTTGAACCGCCGACCATGCGATCGGCAAGCCCTAGGTGCTGAGGTTTTACCCACAGCGCCACCTGCGTCCCAGGGGTATCTTAAATACATGGTGGGGTGGTATTAAGATTAAGCACCTTCTAGTTCAAACTAGGACCGTGATATATCTTTCTTAGGAAAAAAGAATGATCTGTATTAATTGGTTCACTTGAAAATAAAATTTGAGGTTGGCAATTTCCCAGCCACCAGAGGATGCTGGCCTATTCATATACATTTTTTTATTATTATTATCATGGACCTTTTGACACAAAATAGAAAGGCTTCAATGGCGCTTTCTGATATTCTCTGTAAAAGTAGGGATTAAAATTAAGGGGCATTTTTCTTCATGACCATGGTACATGAAGTGGGAAGTTTTTAACTTCCCTGCCCTGAGTGCTATGATGGTAATGAAAATCATTCTGAATGGTGAAAGGGGGCAGCTTTATTCCTGATCATAGCATGGGAGGCATGAACGTTTTGGCTTCCGACTAATCGTATCATGATGGTAAGGAAAGTCAGACACACATAGCCTGATCAGTTGAGGATTGGAGAGAGGTGTGGTTCAAGGTATGAGCTGTGGTCTAAGGGAAGTGTTGGGCATCAGTTGAAGAGGTGAGGTGAGGGGGGCCACTAGGTGGGGGGGCCACTAGGTGGCGCATCGGAAGATGGCTGACAATAACATCTCTCCGACCCAAACGAGGTAATTTGGAGGCTATGATGGGGGTAATTAGCCTCCTTAACCCCCCCAGGATTATGGGGGGGACGGCCCTTGCCTGCTGTGCCCTATACCACCCCCGAATTTGTGGGGGTGGGGGCACTAGGCACAAAGCCCTCCTGTGGGATTTTCGGCACTCCTCGACGCCGTCCCCAATTCGCGCCGCTGGTTGCAATGATCTTTAAAAGAAATAATTTGGACATGATTATTTGCACATACATCAAGGAAAAAGGGGAGTAAATACTGCTGACAGAAGAGATCTCTGATAACAAGACAACAATAAAATACGAGAAGAATGTCAAGATACGGTAATGACTAAGGGGGGAGGGGGGAAAAACCTGCCTCTACCTTTTTATGTGATTTAACAAGAATCCCCCTCCCCTAATGAGTCAGAAATTAAGGACTTAAGCTGTGGATTTAAGGCTGTGTGGAGATAAACTTTCGATCCAAAGCAATGTTTCAAGATGAAGCTGGAAAGCTAAGAGTTTTGGAGTGACGCAGTCAGGAAAAAATGCCGTTCGCCATTTTGTGAGGCATTGTGGGAGCTCTTGGGTCTGGGAGGAGAAAGAGAGAAATAGAGTTGTTTACATATCGTGAATCAACTCCTCGGTGGGACTTAAGAGCGACAAATGCCAAAATTTACGATGGATAAAGTGATGTTATCTACGAAGGAGATATATGGAAACCATCTGGACTTAGTGGAGGAACGGGAAATCCACACAGGATTATTACACTTGCTATCAGCTTAAGGAGACTAACAGAAGAGATTGTAAAGGAAAAAGAGAAATTATACGAACAAGATATGATGTGGCAACACCAAGATAAGACTGGATAGAATTATGAACTTTGTTTGGACTGATTGGGACTGATTTGGACATTAACGCAGTAATAAGAAGATGATCTGAATTCCCCTTTGGATCTTGAAGTATGGGTTCCCCCAACAAAATTTAAAAATTTGGCTTTGTAATTCGGAATTTATATGATGTGATTTAATTTGATGTGATTGGCCAGTTAATAAAAATTATTTAAAAAAGAAGAAGAAGAAGAAGAGGTGAGGTGTACCAGAGGTGCTCAGAGCCTGGTATAAGCCTTTCCCAACTCCAGCACAATTCCTTGTTCCAGGAGGTGCAGCTGCCAAATAACTTTGTACAATGCAGCAAGTATCCTCCTTTTTTTTTAACATGAGGGCTCCTCTTTTTTAAATGTCAGTGACGCCTAAAGATTTTACTAAATTGCAATAAGAGCTTATTTCAGATACGATCTGGCACTAGCTAAAGTATTAGTGTGGTGAACAGAAAAGAGGACTATGCTCAGTCAGATTATATATATATAAAAAACCCTTTAGACACTTCTGATTATCTGTTGCCTTGCATGAATAACTCCAGCAGCTCAAAGATAGGAAACATTTGGCACAGAGATGGAAAAAACGCAAATCCTTTTGCAACAGGACAGTGCTCAGATTAAGTTTCTGTGAAACCTTTTCTCCATCGCTAATTTCACACTTGAGAGATGGAACTATGAGCAGTTTACAGCACATAAATCTCATTTTAATAACTGCTTCCTTGAGCCCTAAACAGCCTTTTTTTTCCTTGGCTGCCCTTGTTGCCTTTTTTCCAAATGAAAAAAAGCTTTAAATTCTTTAATGGTTAAGTGCTGTGGATTTGATATTCTCTTTTACTTTTATACCTGTAGATGGGTAGTTGAAGAACAGAGTCAGTATTTGTGACATACAGTACAATCTTTAATGCATAGCATAACTGGGGTTGAATGCTTGGCTGCAGTTAATTTGCTTGTTTCCCTTGAAGACAGTTTGAGCACCATGAAAACCATTCAGAATCTGGAGCCAGGGTGGATGGTGTTAACCTTCCACTCAGTCACTGGATGCATATTATACCAGTGGTTTCTTGAATTATAGAATCAACTTGAATGGCTGGATAAAAATAAAATTATTTTAGATTTAGCTCAGAGTTTAAAGAGACATACTTTGGAGAGTTCTTTACAAGGAGCCTTGCTGGTTGGATGCCAACATCTGTAGTGGCTAATGTAACAAGTGATCAGGGTTCCCAAGAGGCACTAATCCACCACCTATGTCAATTGCCTCAATTTGCCTCATGAAATCATCAGCCCTGACTTGACCCGTGATCTTTTTCATGGCATTTGAAGTTTAAATGCTCAACAGAAGTGAACTTGAGGCAGAATTTCTGCTGGAGGAGCACATTTTACCCTGGATACAATCATACTGAGACTCATGACTTTGTAAATTAAGAAAGCTTTGTTTCTTTCTGGAAATACACAGTTGATAGAAAAGATCCCTAGTTTTATCTAAGTGGAGATGCCGTAAGCCATTCTTCCTTTTGCACCTCAGATGGAGAGAGATTCAAGTGTGTCTCCTTTAATGAGGGAGGCATGGAAAAGGAGGAAAATGAAGCGAGGTCAGGTCAGCAACCCTAAGAATATCAGTCTATTGCTGAAGGGAGATCAAGAGGTGAGCACAAGAAGGACAGTCTAGGAAGCCTGGAGATTGCGCTCTACTCTTCATACGCAGGTATGTCAGCCTACAGTGCAAGCAGAGTCGCACCAGATACTTTCAACCTGTGAAGGAGCATTTCCTATTCATGGTGCTTTGATGTATAAGACAGTTTTTCTCACAAATGAAAAGATATTTTAGGGGCTCAGATTGGATTCAGAGAAACCATTCTAAATGCTGTGCTTCCTCTAGAACATGGGTAGGCAAACTAAGGCCTCTATGAATCTGTCCAATACTCTTAAAGTCATGGGTCAACAAACTAAGGCCTGTGGGCCGGATCAGGCCCAATTGCCTTCTGAATCTGGCATGCGGACGGTCCGGGAATCGCCGTGTGGATCGCCAGCATTTGCGTTCTTTCCCTCTCCCTCTCTCTCCCTCACACGGCACCAGCGCCTCCTCCCTCCCTCCTCCTGGCTTGAGGAGGAAGGGGACTGGGCTTTGTTGGTGCCAGCAACAGCAGCGCTTGAGCGGCCGCCATTTTAAGCAGCCCCTCTCCAGAGCCCTTTCATGCGCTGCTTATTGTCCTTCTGCTGTCACCAGCCCCTGCTGCTCACAAGACACAGGTAAGCAGCCACCAGGGTTCGTGCATCATTTCCTCACCCCAATATAGTCCAGCCCCCCGCAAGCTCTGAGGGACAGTGGACTGGCCCCCTGCTGAAAAAGTTTGCTGACCCCTGCTTAAAGCCAGTCAAGATTGTGGCCAACGCAACCATAACTTCCAAGTCTAAGAGGGAAATACTCACTGCTCTCTGCTGCCAGTGTTTGCCAGTACATGTGTTTGGCTCTTGGCTGTCATTTGGGGGAAGGATCTGCATTTTTTAAAAAAAGAAAAGTTGTTTTCTGAGTACTTCATGCTCCTTCCTGTGTCCTTTCAGCTGTTCTGGTGCCCAGAACATCCATACATGGAACATTTGCTCCTCAAATTGGTGATTGATTATTACTTCAGGGCTTACTGCAGAGAACTATAACCAAAGAAACTTCATTTGCAAATGCTCAGAGCGTTTATTGGATGCAGTTGTAAAATCTTCACTTTGGTGTGATGCATGGTTGATAAACTTTAATGACAGGCTCTATTAGCAGTTGTTAAACAGGGAAGGATGTCATGGAAAATAGCACATTGTAGTGTGTATTGCTTTACCACTAAGCAGAGGAAGAAGCATGAGTTTTCATGGATTTTCACTCATAGACCTGCTCTTCTAAGTGAACAAAGTGATGACGACAACATTCACAATACTGATAATTAACCAGAAAGGAATTGCAATCAGTAAGTTCTTACTTGTGTGCTCAAAATCCTTCAGAAAAGTATATAACATTAAGTCAGAGGTAGATATCCTTTTGTTTTATTGGGGCTGCATACTGGTGATGCGAGAGCCAGGAAGGACTAAGACTAACAAAATTTCACTGATAAGTTTTGCAAATCCATAGTTCTAGTTATATGGAGTATCAGTCAGACTTTGTATAAGGCACCTCCTTTTATTTTCCCATTTGTGTGTTCATGTTTTCTGACATCAGTTTTATTTTTCCTATTTGAATAATTTGGTGTTAGCTTGAGGAGACTGCAAAGCGATTTTTTCCTAATGAGTATTTTTAATTAGTAGTCTGTTGAAATTTCTGTGTGCAACATGTCTTTGCAATTGCAGGCAATATGCTTGGTCGTATTGGGTTTATTTGCTTATAAAGTAGTGATTTGCGGTTGTGGTGTTAAAATGCTCACTGCACTGGGAACTTTGATACCAATACTATCCTGGGACAGGATGTGTAACAGATGTGCAGCATTAATTGCAGTGTTTACTGCTGGGCAGAGCACTTTATGTAATGAAAAATCAATAAAAGATAATCAAACTGTATTCTCTTGACATCAGAAAAGGCATTGTGCATTTAAGGTGATGATTTAAAAAATGTGTTATGCAAGTCCCATGTTTTCTTTATGAGCCTACCTGTGGTGAACCTCATTTTGCTTTTGTATTCTGCCAACAAACATTTTTACCTTTCAGATTTTCTCAGAGGCAAAGGCTAATAAAGATTTTTTTTAAAAAGCAAAGCTCTTTAAGTTGTTGCAAACCTTGGGATGTTCATGGTTAGAGTGTTGGACCAAGCCCTGGGAGAGCAGGGTCCAAATCCCCACTCAGCCATGAAGCTCACTGGGTGACCTTGGGCCAGTCACAGTCAGCATTTCACTCTTCCATTACTGGATGTGTGGTTGCTGTATCACATGTCTGTGTTTACTTTCCAGGCTTGGAAAGTGTGAGAATGGAAGCCAGTCTTATCTCTTCCGCTTGTACTGTACAGAGCTCGTCCTCAAAGGATGCTGAGCCATGGCTAAAGGCCAGGAAGGCTGAACTTGATTCCTTAGAAAGGAACAAGCCTTGGGAACTTGTCCCAATAAAGCCAGGTATGAAGCTTCTTGATAGTCGTTGGGTCTATAAAGCCAAGACTGATCAGAAGGGCAAGATAGTCAGCCACAAGGCCAGACCAAGTGCATGTAGTCCCATAGTTGGGAAAAACACTACAGGAGTCTGTTATGGGTATGACAACTGTATGTTTGATTGTGTATGGCTGCGTTAGCAAATGCAACAATGGTTACCTGAAAAGGGGGAGGATGTCAGCATTTCACTCCTCCGTTGCTGGATGTGTGATTGCTACATCACATGTCTGTGTTTACTTTCCAAGCTTGGAAAGTGTGAGAACGGAAGCCAGTCTTATCTCTTACGCTTGTATTGTACTTTTATACTTCTTTACTCTCAGAGGAGATGTGAGAGGACACCATGGTTGCTTTGTCCTGTATATATTGCTTAATAAATCACTTAGAATGCTCCACTCATGCTCCACGGTCGTTTCTGCTATACTCTGCTAATTGAGCATCTTTTGATATGTGTCGCTGGTGCGCACTGGGACTGATTTGTGAACATCCCGGCTGCACTTCATCAGGAAGACGCCTGGAGAAATCTGTCTCATTCTGGGGGCTGTGTGTGTCCCCCAGGCGTGTTCCAACAGTCACTGCCTCTCAGCCTACCCTACTTCACAGGGTTGTTGTGTGGATAAAATGCAGAAGGGGGGGTCCTTGTACACTACCTTAAGCTCTTGGGCAAAATGTTGAATATAAATGTAAGAAAGAAAGAAAGAAGTTTGGAAACAATATGAGCAATACCAGAACTAGGAGTATATGAAACACAAATGTCCAGTACAGGAACATTCCAGCTGTGAAGAGAGTGTTCAGCTGACTAGCCAATACAATGCCTAGTGGAACCATATTTGATCATCAAAATGCATTTTGAATAAGAAAAAGGGGTCTTTGCCTAATAGGTTTCAATTATTCCTGTTAGTCCTATAGAGTTATTTACATGCTGCCTTCTGGATACTGCAGTCTCTGGACCAACATTTTGGGAAATGAGTCCATGTGTAAGGGGTGGGGGAGAGATTAAGACATGTCATCTACATGGTGAGCCCAGAAAAGGTAGCCTTGCTGTGAAGTAGGGGTGTTAAGTATAATTGATTTAATTGACATTGAAATGGGAATGTCTGTGTATTTGTGAAAAGGTTTAACATGGGGAGATTACATTGAAGCTATAAAAAAGCAAGAAGAGATCTCTCTGAGCTCTTGCTGAGCTAAGAATTAACTAATTGTTTTCTGCTAGCTAACATGTGAGTGTTGTAACCTTAGATCAGGTGACAAAGGTATGACGTTGCAAATTCGCCATCTTGGAAGGGTGGTAGCTGGTTCTTCATTCTCTCTCAAACTCTTTGGAGTGAGGATATAAATGAAGCTCTCCAGGAAAACAGCTCCAGGCAAAATGGATCCTGAAGGAGAGAGACATTGTCTTATAGGTCTCTTTGGATTATTTCATATTTTATAAGATGCTGAGCCTGTGCTGGACAGCACAGGATATTGTATGGATATATCTAGATGTATCATTTGATGTTCCTGTTTTGTTTTGAAGAGTTCTGCAAGTAAAAGTAAGGGAAAATACTTATTATTATTATTCTTTAATCTATTACCCACTCTTCAGCAGCATATTCCAGGGCAAGTTGCAATGATTTAAAATTCAGTATTTAAAATTGTTTTAAAACATATTGTAGGAATAGGGTCACAGAATATGAACTGCCTGTGAAATACTTTGTCATCTTAGCTTATCTCCTAATATGCACATCTCTATCTACTTCTTGAATTATATATGATAAATATGTTGACATACAGTCTGAGAAGACGTGTACAGAGTTGCGTTGTGTTAACATTCAGACATGATGAGGAATACAGATCTGATACCTTACACACACTTGGAAGTAAGTGCCATTGGCCATACAGTGGACTCTCAGGTTGCGAACATGATCCGTGCGGGAGGCACATTCGCAACCCTCAGCGCCGCATCTGTGCCTGCGCGGGTTGTGATTTGGCACTTCTGCATATGCACAAAGCACGATTTAGCTCTTCTGCGCATGTGCAAGTGATGAAACCCAGAAGTAACCCATTCCTGTACTTCTGGGTTCGGCACGGTGCACAACCCGAAAACACGCAACCTGAAGCGTCTGTAACCCAAGGTATCACTGTACATAAGTCCATACTGCTGCTGTTGGTGTTGGTCCATACTGTTGTTGTTGTTGTTGTGTATTTATTTATACCCCACCTTTTCCCCTGGCATACCAATAATTACAATAAAAACAGCATGGTGCTGTTTAATTAAAGCATGGTGCTGCTTTAATTAAAAGCAGTCAACTCCAAAATGCCTGTTGGGACAAGAAAGTCTTCATCTGCTGGCAGAAAGATAACAAGGAGGGAGCCAGTCTAGCTTTTCTAGGGAGGGAGTTCCAAAGTCTCACACAAGGGGCAGACTGACTTCCAGAAGAAGTAGAGCATTCTACTGCTGCAGCTTCGCTTCTTTGAGTGCCCTGTACCAGTAGATTCACCTGGTCCTTCCTTGCTATCTTACTTAGAGCAGGTCAAGTCCTTTATTGTCTAAAGAACATTTGGAATGTGTTGCTCTTTTTTTGCTATTTTGTTCTTGTCCTCATGGCTTGTATTGGTTTTGATTGTGTGGGTTGAAGGTTTTATCTTGCTTTGTGTGCTGTGATGATGATGATAATGATGATGATGATAAACTGTATAGAATTATAAACCAACCAATGGCATAATTAGAATGATGTTTGCATGCATCTCTATTTAATCTCTCTTTTAAAACATGCTCGTCTTAAAATAGCCAGATTTTTAAAATCTTGTGTGCTACTTCAGTGTTGACAGAGCATCAGTATTCAGCAGGAAACTGCAAATGTACACAGGCAGCTTCATATCTAGCTGGCCACCTGTTAGCAGCAGCTGCTGTCATGTTGTGCACTCAAATGTTCATGAAAATCCTGTTAAAACCTACTTGAGTGTGTTTTGGTGGAATATGACTTTGATAGCAGTTTTGCCCTACTTTACCAAAGTAGAGATAAAAATATTTGCTTCAGAGATAAAACTTGTGAACCAACATCTTTCTTTTTTCAGATTTCTTTTTCTTTTATTTCAAAATTCAAAGTTACACTTTATCTCTCAACAGTTATAATTCTATAATATTAATGGCTTCCTGCTCACCAAACCTTGATGTTTATAATAATGATTGCATACAATTGTGTCTTAAAATTTCATCACATCCTGTTTCATCCTCTTTAACATGTTTCTTCTGCTGTTTTTTTCTTAAACTTAAAACTCAGCTGTTGACTTTGCCTATCAAAAAATATTTTTTAAATAGACTACAAAAAGTTTTCAGTCCTTGAATGATTCTAAATTTGTGTCTCTTGTCAGAGCCATCAGTTTTGCCATCTCTGCCATCTCTTTCTTTCTTGATATGCTTCCCAGGTTGATGACTCCAAAATCCTTTTCTCATCCCAAATTTATTTTATTAGGTCCACCTCACTAGGTTTTTAGAGGGGTGTACCCTAAGGATTCTAGGACAGTTCCTTCCAAGCCTTTAAATGCCATTTCTTCCTTCATAAGGTTCCAAAATCAAACCCTCCAGTGTGTGGTAAAGTAAAGGTAAAGGGACCCCTGACTATTAGGTCCAGTTGTGACCGACTCTGGGGTTGCGGCGCTCATCCCGCTTTATTGGCCAAGGGAGCCGGCGTACAGCTTCTGGGTCATGTGGCCAGCATGACTAAGCCACTTCTGGTGAACCAGAGCAGCACACGGAAACGCCGTTTACCTTCCCGCCGGAGCGGTTCCTATTTATCTACTTGCACTTTGACATGCTTTCGAACTGCTAGGTTGGCAGGAGCAGGGACCGAGCAACGGGAGCTCACCCCGTCGCGGGGATTCGAACTGCCGACCTTCTTATCGGCAAGTCCTATGCTCTGTGGTTTAACCCACAGCGCCACCTGCGTCCATGGTGTGTGGTAGTTATGAGCTAAAGAGAGCAGGGATTTTGACACCGTGGGTGTCACTCTGGTTTAATTCTGATTAGAAATTCTGGTTCTGGAATGTAGCTGGCGTAACTCTGCATATGTACCATGTATCAAAAATTAATTCTGGAATGAGGAATTTGTGCAATGACTTGAGCCACTGCCATAGTTTTCACTATGGGAAATGTGCAGCAGTCATTCACTTGCCAAGAGCAAGGAAGGTCCATTATTTATCTTGGCAGTTGACATCTTTGCTCCTGCTGTGAAAACCATTTCAGATCTGCATTCCCCCTCCACTACATCACTGCATATCATCAAAAGAAAGTGGCTTGCTCACTAAACCTTATTCACTTAATGAAAATGAAAAACAAGCTGTGTGAAATGTTGGAGGCTACATAAAACATGGCTTTGAGAAAAATAAATCTACCATTGTCCCCTTCCTCTGATATTGACACATTTATGAGAGCATGAGTTTCCCACACCCTCTGGAAGGTTTCAAAAACAATCCTATTGAGCTCCCAGAAAGCCCAACAAAAACATCTCTCAACTGTAGGAAAAATGAATATGTCATTGATACGAAGAATATCTGTGATCAAAATGAATGTATTACCAAAAATGTTATTTTTGTTCCAATCAACAATATGAAATATTCCGATCAACAATATGAAATGTTTCAAAGAATGGCAAAGAGATAATTCAAGATTCATCTGGAGAGTGAAGAAGCCAAGAATAAAATACAAATTGTTAACAGATTAAAGAAAGAGGAGGCTTCTCCCCTCCAGACTTAAAATTGTATCATGAAGCGTCTTGTATCTGTTGGATCCGGGAGTGGATAAGTTTAAAAAATACAGATCTATTGGGTCTGGAAGGTCATGACAATCGATTCGGATGGCATGCGTATTCAGGGTATGAAAAGGCTAAAATGCATAAGAGTTTTTACAACCGTATAATAAGAAAGTATGGGGAAAATATAAGGATTTATTAGAACAAAAAACACCTTGGTGGATCTCACCAATCGAAGAAATATCAGTAAAAAAAAACAAATATGGGAACAAAATGGGTAACATATAGAGAATTATTAATTGAAGTAGATAACCATTTAAAATTGAAAGAATATAATGAAGTAAGAGGAGAAGTAAATGATTAGTTACAACATTTCCAGATAAATGAACTATTGAAAAATGACAAAAAGAAAGGATTTGCTCATGAAATCTCTGAATTCCAGAGAGAAATAATAGAATGAGACACTAGAGTGAATGTACAGCTTGTTGTTGGACTGGGAAATGATGAAAAGGTCAAAAGCGTAATGATAAAGTGGGCCCAATATGTGGGGCATAGTATCCAAATGTCAGATTGGGAAAAACTGTGGAAAAACTATTTGAAATTTACGGCTTGCGTATTGTTAAAAGAAAATTATATGAAAATGATGTATAGGTGGTATTTAACACCAGTAAAATTATCGCAGATGTACAAATCAGAAGAAAAGACATGTTGGAAATGTAAAGAAGTCGATGGTAAATTTTATCATATGTGGTGGCAATGTAAAGTTATTTTAAAAAATTGGAAATAATATGTAATGAATTGAAGAATATGTATAAAATAACCTTTCTCAAAAAGCCCAAAGTCTTTTTATTAGGAATTATAGGAAGGGAAATACAAAACAAACAAAAACAAACAAACATCTATTTATGTATGTGACCCGCCGCACAAATATTGACAGCCTAATGCTGGAAAGAGGAAAAAATACCCACGAAAAAAGATTGGCAATTTAAGTTAATGGAATATGCAGAAATGGCTAAATTAACAGGAAGACTCAGAAATCAGGACAATAACAAATTTAAAAATGAATGGGAATTTTTTTTATTGCATATATATCAAATCATTGTATACAAGTTGATACATCAGCAGGATTCTAAAAAACATTTGCAGTATTGTGATAACAGACAGAATCAGATATGTATAGATGGAAAACAAGATATGGACATGCATGCATGAATAAGAAATATAATGGAACCATGGAGGGGGTAGAGGGAAGTCAAGGGATTGGAGAAATCCCACATTATGATATTGTATTGATGTTTATTTTATATTTGTGGCTTAGGGCACTCGTATTTATGGGACCACCTCTCCTGGTATGCCCTGCAAAGGACTTTAAGGTCCATGAATAATCATAGTTTAGAGGTCCCAGGTCCTAAGGAAGTCAGATTATCCTCCACCAGGGCCAGGGCCTTCTCAGTGATGGCTCCGACCTAGTGGAATGCTCTGTCCCATGAGACTAGGGCCCTTCAGGATTTAACCTCCTTCCACAGGGCCGCCTGGCTTTAAATTTGAATTTAGCCTGATCTTTTATTCCCCTTCCTTTCCTCCCCCTCCCCTTTTTATGAAGATTACCCACACTGGGATCCCACAGCTAATTCTCCCCTGGCCTCCTTGCTGGCCCAAATAGGACTAATTTAGCCAGCTAGCCCTGGTGATCACCTAATGTTTATTGGATGGATTTTCCCCTAAATTGATTTTAGAATTTATTGTTATTCACGCTTTTATACTGTATTTTATGCTGTTTTTGTTGTATCACAATAAAGTGTTTTAAATTTGTTGTTATCCGCCCTGAGCCCGGTTTTCTGAACCAGGAAGGGCGGGGTATAAATAAAAAATTATTATTTATTTATTATTATATTGTTTGTTATGAATAAAGCCTATACATATATATAATTCTAAACATTTTTTAAAAAACATTTTTTAAAGAAACAACAACATTTTTTAATCAAGAAAAACACACACATCTAAATACTGGTTGATAACCTAGAGGCTAGCCTCTAAGATGCTCTCAAGGAAAATCTATAATCTAAAAAAGAAAAATTAAAATGCAGTATAAGCACGGACAATTGGGAAACACTGGCCTGCGAATGTCCCAATTGGAGAACAGCCTTTACCAAAGGTGTCATGGACTTTGAAGAAGCACAAACTCAAAGAGAAACAGGAAGGCACGTTTGGCAAATCCTCACCATGATCAACTCCCACCCAGAAACCTATGTCCCCACTGTGGAAGGATGTGGGTCCACACACTCTTACAGACACACTGTTAAGACTGTATTCATGGAAGACAATCTTACTCAGCCATGAGTAATTGCTGAAGCAGAAGAGAGAGGCCAGCCTAAAAGAAGATATCAGTCCATTGTACAGTTGTACCTCGGGTTAAGTACTTAATTTGTTCCGAAGGTCCATACTTAACCTGAAACTGTTCTTAACCTGAAGCACCACTTTAGCTAATGGGGCCTCCTGCTGCTGCCGGAGCATGATTTCTGTTCTCATCCTGAAGCAAAGTTCTTAACTTGAAGCACTATTTCTGGGTTAGTGGAGTCTGTAACCTGAAGCGTATGTAACCTGAAGCATATGTAACCTGAGGTACCACTGTATATTGCTGTAGGCTGGAATAGAGCTTGGAATATTCCTCCCATTTATTTTGAAAAGTTAGAAAATTAAAACCTGATCCTATGCATGTTTACTCAAAGTAAGTTCCAAAGATGGAGAGAAACCACAGTTGACATATTTGCTCATGCCTAGCTAAGCCAGTGCACTACCATCTACTGCCAGGGTTCTGTGACAGGTTGAAGGATATACAATAGGTACACACAGTTCTTGGTCTTGAAGTAATTTTGAGTCAGGTTTAATGTAAACATACTTTCCCTGTATATGTGGGGGGTTTCCCCTGGTATACAGGAACTTCCTTGTGCTTTCTCCTTCTCTAAAACTCCAGACCACCCAGAGCATAGCCATTTTACAATTTATTGGGAATGATAATATAAAGTCCATAAGAAATGTTTAGTCATTTATTGCTATATGAATTTACTTCTAAATAAAGCATGAGAACTATATTTACACTGACAGCAATCTGTTCATTGCGTGCATAAGCAGATTTACACAAGGGCATAATGGGTGCGATACAGAAAAGCGATCTGTTGTGCTGATGATGTCTTCCTCTCCCCTGTGGAAGTGCAGGCATCTGAGAATGGAAGCTGGGAACGAGATCACAGAATTTGCAAGTGCTTCTGTTGATTTCCTTTGGCAAGTAGCATCTGGTCCTATTCATCACAAAGGGTGGTATGCAACATAGGGTTAAACTGAATGTCAATGTTATCATCAGGGTTTCTGCTTGTGCAATGGTACATTCTATACCTCTCCTCCCTCTGCACCCCCCAGACCTGTTCTGGGGTCCCCCAACTCTCTGGAGCAAATTTGGGACCAGGCATTCTTAGAGGTATGAGGGGAGGGATCCCATAGCATTATTCCAGCTATTTAGTTGCATACTAATCAAGGTGGCTTACAATGTAATATTATTAAATATTACAATGTAATAATTAAAATACTATTTAAAAGATACATTGAAATAAACTGAAAACAAAGCCAGTGTGGTGTAGTGGTTAAGAGCAGTAAACTCGTAATCTGGGGAACCGGGTTCGTGTCTCCGCTTCTCCACATGCAGCTGCTGGGTGACCTTGGGCTAGTCACACTTCTCTGAAGTCTCTCAGCCCCACTCACCTCACAGAGTGTTTGTTGTGGGGGAGGAAGGGAAAGGAGATGGTTAGATCTGGGACGCAAGCAAGGCCGTGATGAGGGGTTTCTTGATACAGCAGAATTCCTTGAAAAGGAGGAAACAACAGGAGAAGAAAGATAAAATTTTGGAAAAGATAAAAGACAGTGAAAAGAAATTGAGATCTAACCCAAAGTCATATGAGATCTTGAGACAAACCAAATTGTACCAGAAGCAATATATGGAATTGATGAACCAGGAGATTGAATGGAAAATTAAACGAATGAAACAAAAGACATTTGAATCGGCAGATAAATGTGGGAAACTCCTGTCATGGCAATTGAAGAAGAGACTGAAATTGAACACAGTTACAAGCTTGGAGGTAGATGGAAAGAATATTTCGAAACCAAATGAGATCAGCAACTGCTTTCAGAGCTATTTCAGAAGATTGTATGCACAAGGGCCGGAAAACGAAAGAGACATTGAAGAATTTCTTAAGAAATATGGATTACAAAAAATTTCGCAACAAAGTATGGCGTTTTTAAATGAGAAAATAACTGAACAAGAAATTGAGGGTGCCATTCAAAACATGCAACTGGGGAAATCTCCAGGGCCAGATGGACTAACCTCCAGATATTACAAAGCCTTGAAAGATTGGATAATCCAGCCACTTAAGGAGGTTTGTAACGAGATATTAGAGGGGAAAAGGGCACCTGAGACGTGGAAAGAAGCCTTCATCACACTTATACCAAAGACTGAGGTTGATAAAAAACAGATCAAAAACTACCGCCCTATATCACTACTTAATGTGGATTACAAAATTTTTGCAGACATTTTGGCAAAAAGATTAAAGAAGGTGCTGGTGGAGGAGATTCATAAAGACCAGGCAGGCTTTCTCCCGGGTAGGCATATATCTACTAATGTAAGGAATATAATTGACATTATAGAAATGCTGACAGTGAACATTAATACGAAGGCAGTTTTAATTTTTGTGGACGCGGAGAAAGCCTTTGACAATATATCTTGGAAATTTATGAAAAAGAATCTCCATGGGATGGGGGTAGGCCAAAGGTTTGAAAATGGTATAAGTGCAATTTATTCTGAGCAAAAGGCGAAGTTAATTGTTAATAATGTGGTTATGGATGAATTACCTATAGAAAAAGGGACACGTCAGGGGTGCCCAATATCCCCATTACTTTTTATATCGGTCCTGGAGGTCCTGTTAAATATGATTAGGGGAGATCAGCTGGTAAAAGGGATTCAGGTCGGAGCTAGACATTACAAATTAAAGGCTTTTGCAGATGATTTAGTACTGACCTTGCAAGAGCCAGACACTAGTACCAAAAGAGCTTTGGAATTAATTCAAGTATTTGGCCAGGTCGCAGGATTTAAGTTGAATAAACAAAAAACCAAGGTACTGGAAAAGAACTTAACAAATGTTGAAAGGGAAAGATTCCAAGAGGAAACTGGGTTAGTGGTGGCAAAGAGTGTAAAATACCTGGGGATTAACATGACATCTAAGAATGTGAACTTATTTAAGGACAACTATGACAAGTGCTGGACTGAGATAAAGAAAGATTTAGAAATATGGTCAAACCTGAAGCTTTCCTTGTTAGGTCGAATTGCTGTGATCAAAATGAATGTATTGCCTAGAATGTTATTTTTGTTTCAGACATTACAAATTGTTGATAAACTGGACTGTTTCAAGAAGTGGCAGAAAGACATATCTAAATTTGTCTGGCAGGGCAAAAAGCCCAGAATTAAGTTTAAGATACTTACCGACTCTAAAGAAAGAGGGGGGTTTGCCCTGCCGGACTTAAGACTTTACTATGAATCGGCAGCTTTCTGCTGGTTAAAAGATTGGCTACTTCTTGAAAATGCAGACATTCTAGATTTGGAAGGATTTGATAATAATTTTGGTTGGCATGCATATATCTGGTATGACAAGGTTAAAGTGTATAAGGGTTTCAAAAATCATATTGTCAGGAAAGCACTATATAATGTATGGATACGGTATAAAGATTTATTGGAAAACAGAACTCCCAGGTGGCTTTCACCTATGGAGGCTAAGGAAGTAAAGAAACTTAATATGACAACCAATTGGCCGAAATATTCTGAGATTTTAGAACAAGAAGGTGGTGAATTTAAATTACAAAGTTATGAGAAAATAAAGTCCAAGGTACGAGATTGGCTCCATTATTTTCAAATAATGGAGGCTTTCAAACAAGACAGGAAAATTGGTTTCCAGGTGGAGAAATCGAAATTGGAAACAGAATTGTTAGAACCCAATACTAAGAATTTATCAAGAATGTACAACTTGCTGTTGAAGTGGAATACAATAGATGAGACAGTGAAGTCTGCTATGGTTAAATGGGCACAGGACATAGGTCATGACATTATGTTTGCTGACTGGGAGCAGTTATGGACCACAGGTATTAAATTTACGGCATGCAATGCCTTACGAGAAAACATTATGAAAATGATTTATAGGTGGTACATGACCCCAGTCAAGCTTGCGAAGATTTATCATTTGCCCAATAACAAATGCTGGAAATGTAAAGAGACTGAGGGTACCTTTTTCCACCTTTGGTGGACCTGCCCAAAGATTAAGGCCTTCTGGGAAATGATTTATAATGAAATTAAGAAAGTGCTTAAGTGCACCTTTAACAAGAAACCAGAGGCATTTCTCTTGGGTATGGTCGGCCAGTTGGTGCCGAAGAAGGATAAGAATTTCTTTTTGTACGCTACTACGGCAGCAAGGATTCTTCTAGCAAAGTATTGGAAGACACAAGAGCTACCCACGCTGGAGGAATGGCAGGTGAAAGTGATTGACTTTATGGGACTGGCAGAAATGACCGGCAGAATCCGCGACCAAGAGAAAGAGACTGTGGAAGAAGATTGGAAGAAATTTAAGATGTATCTTAAGAATTATTATAAAACTGAGGAGTGTTAAAATGCTGAGGGAAAAGAAGACGTAGAATTGCAGCGATAATTGGGTTTAAAATTTAGGGTGGAATAGAGAAAGAGGACGAATTTATATTTAATTGGGCAAGATAGGTTGCTGAATAATGGTACTAAACTAAGGATGCAAAAAGGGAAAGGTATGGGGAAGTCCGGGAAAAGAGGGTTATGAAAATAAGGTTATGAAAATATGAGTTTTTTGTTTGTCTGTTTTTTGTTGTTTTTTGTTTCTGTTAAAAAATTGGAAATTAATAAAAATCTTTATTAAAAAAAAAAGAAGAAAAAAAAGGAGATGGTTAGCCGCTTTGAGACTCCTTAGGGTAGTGATATCAAATCCAATATCAAATCCGGGATATCAAATCCAAACTCTTCTTCTTCTTCTTAAAGGAAGCAGAAAAGTAATCCAAATAAAACAGGTAACAAATCAATAGTGCAAGTTTATCTAAACTTAAATAGGGTACTCCTGAAATGGCCCTCCCTTTTCACTGCTCATTTTGCAGGTGGTTAAATGGGCCTATTGTGGATATTCTTTTTGAGGTTGGGGCGATATTAGCAGGAGACCATGAAATATAGCTGAGCTTGGGGTGGCCATGAAATTGCTTGTTCTCCAGAACCCCCCTCAGGATGTTATTACACCAGGACATAACATTACTCAAAGGGTTTTCTGGGAAATGAAACTGGAAGCTGTCGAGGGGAGCTACTGATTCCATGGAAAACCCAGAGAGGGTGAGGGTGAGGTGAAAGGAAAATCTATTTTGCCCCCCATCCCCCGCAAAACACCACATTTGCACCAAACATTATTATGAGAACACTTTCAGATCAGCCCTTACATATTTCTTCTGCGGATAACACACATTTTGTTTCCTGCTTGGCAGGGGGTTGGACTCGATGGCCCTTGTGGTCTCTTCCAACTCTATGATTCTATGGTTTTTATCTATAACTGAATTTGAACTTATGGTACCAATATAACATGTTGGCCAGAGAGGATGGGCGAACATTGATTTTTTAAAAAAGAAAACTTTCTGGGTGTATATTTGGGGGGGAAACAAGCTGGTTTGGGTTTTATACATGTAATGATTTGCACTGCTGTTAAAATATATATATATCAAAGCACCATAATAAAGCAAGTGCATTTAGCCTTTTACACAACAATTTTAATTAAGACTGTTCCTATGTTCACTTTTGCTGCAAGGAAGTTAGTGACAGTGCTGTAGCCTTTTGAGGAAATAAATGATTCCTGCTAGTTCGCTATCCTCGTGTCCTCTCCCTAACCTTTCCCTCTTCAGTCCTGTTATGGATGGAGGACCAATGGTTCCACAAGCAAAATGTTTTGCTGCCTAGAGCAGGGTGTGAGCATTTTGAGAATGTACCAGCTGTTTCAGGTCACTTATGGCTTAAGTAACTCATTCCTTCTGAATGATTTATTCGGCTGGTGGCTCATTGAGTTGCCAAAGTTTTACAGACACTATGTGAGGCAAAGATTTATCAGCTCGAGGCAAAGGGAGCCGTTTGTTAGTCACAGGAAAGGGTAATTAGTCCATTTACAGGGCTTGACATATTGTGTCTCCAGCTTCAAAGAAGAGATGGTGAGCCTCAGCCACATATTCCTGTTCTGAGGTGAGACAATGGAAGGAAGACTGAGAGGGTGGCTAAGTGAGTCTAGAGAACGTGACACAGAGAGGTGCAATATGTTTGTGCACTTAAGACATGACACAATACATGGCTGTACATCTTTCTGCCCAATTAGGAGTTGTTATACCTTATACGTATTTAGTTAGAGCTCATGTATCTGCAATCAGTAAATGGTGTATGGTTTTGTTTATATGTTTATTGGCTGCCCTATACTCAAAGTAATCTAGGCAGTTTACAGAATTAAACAAAACTTACAGTAAAGCAACAGAACACAATCAGTGCAATGCCATAATAAAATCCAGACTTATGAAACCTGGTACCCTCCAGATGTTTTGGGCTACAACTTCCATCCATGCTGACTATGGCTGATGGGAGTTGTAGTTCAAAACATCTGAAAACTGGGATAGTCAAGTAATCCAGATTTAATCTCATCCTCACTTCATTACTTAAACATCAAGTGGTGCCATCTCACATCACAGACAAGCCTTATATCACCTCATTGTTTCCCATTTTAGTCAGTCTAGGCACTCTACCACAAGTTCTCAAGTGTTGAGTAATCAAGCTGAGAAGGCAGAAATGGTCCCTAGTGCAAAAAATCAGTATCTTGCATAACATGTCCACAATAACATCCAGTGGCTCTGTCACAAAACCAGATACATACAGACAATTCCCCTTCACACAATCCTACACGTAATCATATACGCAGTCCATTTATCAATAATGCACATATTTGACTTCCCATGCACTCATATATGCCTGTACCACATCAGCATTTTTTCCTGGGAGCTCCGGACTTGAGGTCACCTTCCACTTTGAAATGATATTTGAACTTCTCCTCTGAGCTGATTTATAAATAATTTGACTACAAAGATAATACAGCATCCAAAATGGAAAAGATTGTTTCAGACAATTCTCCAAACCCTCCCCACTCTCCACAGTCTGAAATGAGTTTTCAGTTCTAGTTTGAAGCCCAATCCAGTTTAATGAGAAAGAAACAGATAATACATGAGGAGAGATGGAGGGGGCAGACACAAGGGTTGTTACCAATGTGGTTTTGAGGATCATCCAGACCAAGCCATCCTTTCATGGGGGAGTTATCCAGAACAGTGTGTGTGTGTGTGTGTGTGTGTGTGTGTGTGTGTGTGTGTAAAATATTAGAGTTCATCCATTACCCAACAAAATGCATTGAAGGCATGTAATATTAAGATTAATGCCAGTAGAATGAGAAATGCAAATACCTCTTTCATTTTATTGTAGACTTCCCGTTGTCTAGAAATTCATGATTGTAGGAGAAGTTAGCAAGGCACATAATGGTACTGACTTTTTAAAAATTAGGTTATTTTATGACCATTGATAACACTGTGGCTAATTTATGACAAATCTCATGCTTCGCAGCGTAAGATGCTCATTTGCAGGGATTGCAAGAGATGAGAAAAGAAAGGGAAGCCTCCTGATATAATTACTTTTTCAGTTGACTAAATTCATTGTCAGGGGGCAGGGGTAACTTGGCCTCTGGGAGAGGCAAGATAGAGAAATGGCCAGGAACACTAATGCTATGTTGTTTGGGTTTTATAAAATAAAGTTACTATTAAATGAGCACATCTCACACTTTCATGAAAGTGGATTCTGAGAGTCAGACAGTGCTTAGAATTTGCAAAATTAGATTGGAAAGGAACACTTGGCTATATCTATATTGTGACTGAGGAGTCCTAAGGTGAAAGGCTGGGGGGGGGGGGAGACCTTGAGAAGAGACCTTGTCATTTCCTAGGTCCTACTAATTTGCTCCTGTCATGGCGGAAGGTATTTCCCATTTCTCCTTCCATTGACATCAGCAGAAGGAAAAATCACAACGCCAGCTGCAGTGTTTTGCCCTTTGGCGGGGCATATTGGGGGTGCAAGGAGCCTTCTGCCATTCACCAACAATGCACACCACCAGTAGTATACACCTAGAGCTGTAGAGCTTTCAGCAGGCGCACTTGAAGATCCTCTGTGGGTGTATGTGGAGCTGGTGGAGCAGCCACATCCTAAGACAAGCATAAGCAAACTCAGCCCTCCAGATGTTTTGGGACTACAACTCACATCATCCTTGACCACTGGTCCTGTTAGCTAGGGATGATGGGAGTTGTAGTCCTGAAACATCTGGAGGGCCGAGTTTGCCTATGCCTGTCCTAAGAGCTTTCAGCTAGCCTTTGGCTGACTTTAGAATAGCAGCCTAGATTTGCTCAATAGTTTTATTGATGGCATTAGATATCAGTGGCTTTACTGCAGGTAGTTTATGGTGACCTCTTCTTTGTCTAGTTCATAAGTGATCAGGGACTGATTAATTAAGACGATGCCTGCTGAGCATCCAAAAACTAATCTGACCCTAAAAATAATAATCAGCTGTGAACTGACATATTTTCTCTTAGGACTTTTGCATACTGTATGCCATTCATTTCATAAAGTGCTTTAGAAGCATCTGTGTTTGCTGTTCCCCTTACTAATGTTTATGCTCATGCATATTGCTCCATTATTGTTTTGTTCTGTGTAGGTGCTTTTATTTGGGTTTTGTGAGTCATTTTGGAGATGTTGTTCAGCAGAATAGCATGGTAAAAACTGAATAAAAATTTTAAGGCTTGGTGTACAGAGGGTTTGATTTGAAAGATCATGGGCTGGATTCACCTACCCTGTTCTGCTAGTGGCAGGCAGAGCAAGGACTTTTGCTAGTTAGGGTTGCCACCTTTGTTCTGGCAAAATACAAGACAAGACTGAGGAGGGGGATAGTGGGGTGATTTTTTTTCCACCTGGCATTGAAGTGACTTCAAAGCAATCCATTACAATTCATTGCAGCCTAACAGGATGGCCCCTCTGGAATTTGACACACACACACACAAATTTGTAAATCTGTCTGGCTTTGCTACCCAGAGCTTAAATGCATTACCTTATCATTGATTTTGATTATTCTTAAATGGTTGTTTTTAACTGTTTCTACCAATAATTTTGTTGTTCTTTTAGTGAAATGCTTTGAGGTTGTTGTTGTTTTCAATCAAATGGTATATAAATTTTAATAAATAAGATTCCATATCCTAGTTCCAGTGGAAAGGGGGAGGATAAAGAAATGGTGAATCATCTGCTGATATTGATGACACCAAATTCCATGCTTTAGTATCATCTCACCCCACATCCTCATATTGAATGCAAGGCTTTTAGCTTGGCACTTAATAGGCTGATGGGCAGGTTGTTAATTAGAATTGACTGAAATATTCCCTCTGGCTGATATTTCCACTGTGGTTCTCTATGCTGTACATCTTGCCTGCCTATGTGTATAATTAACAATTAATGTAATGAAGTGATGGGAACCTTCACACTTTTAATATTTCTAAATACGTTGTCTTCATACGCATGAAAAATATCTTGCCTACAGAGTCTTTCCTGGAAGATCCATACAGATATTTTAAGACTCTGATTACAAAAAAAAAAAAAACCCAAACCATCTCTCTCCCCCCCCTCTCGGTCCCCCCCCCTTTCTTGTTTGACCTTCTGGGTCATGGACAGCATTATGTAAGAACTGGCTGTATCAAAGGTAAGGTTTTGTTGTGGTAGCTTCCCCACACTCTCAGAATTTCTAACTTTTTGGCTATTTTCCCACATAGAGGCAGTGTGCATCCATATGGCCTTCCTCCTTGGGTGTGGAGCCTTTTCCCAGATATGGACTGCAACCCTTTCCCTCCCATGTCCAGTACTGGCTCCAGGCTTTAGTGGTCCATTGAGCAAGGTGTCTTCAGTGGACCCAACTCCTTTCTCATGGTGTTGCTACCGCCCAGTTGCTTGCCTTCTTCCTGTGGACCCAACCCACACCATCACCACTGGGAGGGAAGGGGTGAAACAAGTGGAAGGCACTCCTCCCTTTTTTGCTGTTGTCACTCCTCCTTTACTCAGGACAATGACAGCAAGAAGAAAGAGGCCCCAGCAAGGGCCCCAGGTTTTGTGGGTTAGCAGTGGGCTCCCTGCTCATATATGCTAGTCCTGTTGAAGCCTATGCATATGGAATCCCTATTCACAACGCAGTTTCCCATCCACCCCAAAAAAGGTGGAGGGGCAG
The DNA here is from genome assembly GCF_951804945.1 of Podarcis cretensis. NCBI lineage: Eukaryota > Metazoa > Chordata > Lepidosauria > Squamata > Lacertidae > Podarcis > Podarcis cretensis. The sequence goes on from NC_137175.1 coordinate 21,844,185, forward strand.
AGAAAATGAAAAAGGTATTTCTTCCTCCCCAAAGAATTCCCAAATGCCCACTGTCCTAGGGGGCGGCCCTTCCAAAATGGCCAACAGGTAGTTGTTGACAGTGCCTCCATGTATGTTTATCTCCGTGTGTTTTCCCCTTGGGTTATAGCTTGCAACCTGCTTGTACAAACGTGTTTTAACTTTTAGCTGGAGCTATAGTCAAAAACCAGATGCAAGAAGCCCGTACGTAACATCCGGTAACTATACATATTTGCTGAAGGAATTTTAAGGTAGCTGTCAAGGAAGAAGATCTCAGTCTGTGTGTGTATTTCTGTAAGCAATCTTTCCACACCTCACAGGGGAAACCTGTCATCATTTCAAATGTAGTGTTACTAATGGGAAGCCACATTCAAAAGCACCTTGTTTTTAAAATAAACTTTAAGGGTTTATCATATTTAGTTTATCATATGGAATGCTGATGCATCAAAATGCTTTGGCATCCATATATATATATATATATATATATGTATATGTATATGTATATATGTGTGTGTGTGTGTGTGTGTATATATATGTATATTTTATATATATATATATATATATATATATATATATATATATATATATATATATATATATAGTTGCTTCTTACGGCACTTCCAGATAGTTGTTATTTGGGGATGAGATTCATTCACATGCCAGTAAATTTAGATTGTGCAATTATGGTTGAGTGGGAGGTCTTGCACAACAAACGCACTTCTCCAAAAGATCAGACTTCTTTGTGATAATGAAAGTGATGGGAAAATGTGCAGAACAGTGTGGGATAATACTTACTCTGATGCAACATGATCTAACCACTCTGCAAACAAAAAGGAATGAATGCTCAATGAACAGGTTGGTCAGAAGCACCCTTAGAAACAAGCAAAATCGCAAGAGCGCTTAATCTGTTGCTGCGCTCTATTTCATACTGTAGGTGAGAAGCGTATACACACACATTTTAAAATAATAATCAGCCTACTTATACAGGTGAAAACTAGACAAAACCCTTTTACTGATCCTTCATATTATTGCATCATAATTTGCATACAGACCTCATAACTTTACAATTCTGGTTGTTTATTTATTCCACATCTGTTGCTGCCCTTCTAGTGCTTAGCTTTTATTGTACATTGTATCTGTTTATTCTACACAACCTGTTTTAGTAAATGATCTTCATATGGTGGATAAAGTTCTGTCACTGTTGTTGTTTTCTTAAAGAAATGTAAGAGTTCCACAAAGAAGCCCTGGAGGCCCTAATTAATGGGTATTTTTTTGGCTTGTAACAAAGATATATTGCCTAATATTACATTCCTTGCAGTCATATGCTAATTAAAAGGCGTAGTATATACAATTGCTCTCCATCAAAGTGATTGAAAGCTTACAAAGATGCTTTCTTTTGCCTGTGGGGAGGATAGAAGACACCATCAGTCACCATGACTGTGCCTTAGGAATGAATGCTCCTGTTTTGGATGTAAACTTTTCTTAGGCATTTAAAAGGCTTGAAGGTGTTTCATTTCCTAATTCTGTATGCAGTCATCATGTACCGTATCTTCTTATAACAAGCTATTATGGTGACAAGGAAGGTCTCAACAGACTAATATCCGCATTGTTTTAAATGAATACACAAATGCATACCTGATGTTCTTGATGACGGCATTGTTGACTCTGCCAAGAATCCAAGAGACCATGTAGACAAGATTTGGCTTCTGTGGTCTGCCTTTCTGTCTGTCTTTCAATATATGCTGATGCAGCTCTCTGTTAATCTGCTTTCAAAAGTAAAATGGGTGAGGTTAGAAAGACTCATTCATAACAATGTTAGGACTCAGAAACCTAATGGCATGCTGTCAAGTTCTAAAGCTCAAGTTGTTGCGGACATACAATAACCTTGTATGATTGCCACCCCTTATTTTTTTCATATCATTTTTATTAGTTTTACAATAATACTTTCCATTGCAATATCTCCTCTTATATTATACATTTTGGCTTTTTAGGGCCCTGACTTCCTTCAAACCTTCCTTACGATTTTCTATCTTTTATTTCAAATTTCTCATTTTCACTATTTAACCATTGCTTTAAAATCAAAAACATTAAAACATCATACATTCTTATTCTTATCTGCAGTGGTTTTTGTCGGTAATTCCTCTTGTTTCCACTTCTGTGCTAATAAAATTCTTGCGGCCGTTGTTGCGTATAGGAAAAGCTTAATATCTTGTCTGTTAATTTCTGTACCTACAATTCCCAGTAAAAATGCTTCTGGTTTTTTAACATATGTATACTTCAACATTTTCTTAATCTCATTATATATCATATCCCAGAAGCCTTTCACTTTCTTACATTCCCACCACATATGTTAAAAGTTATGTTCTTTTTCTGCCACCCCTTATAATTTGATATTTTGTGCCTTATTGAAGAGTAACCTTATTTGCAACACAGAGTGTTCTGTGATACAATATGCTTCCATGTGTAATAGCTGAGGAATTCTCTCTCTGCACCTTAAATTATTTTCCCAAACTACAGTCAAAACCAACATGGAGGGCAGTATTCACCAAATGAATCCTGTCAGCAGAAGGTGTATTTGGGGGTGGGGGGCACATATCAGCCTGTGCACTAGGCTGAGAGCTTGTAGTGGCACCCCAATGGCCATTAAGTGGATTATCCATGGGAACAGAGGAGCCTGCCCACCCACATATGCCTGCTATGGATCTTGTCTAGTACCTTCAGCATCTGCTATGAGAACCTGCCAGCGAAATATAACAAAATGCAAGCACAAATTACAAGCCACAGATACTGCAAAAGCTCCACATCACAGAGGCCAGTCATAGAATCATAGAGTTGGAAGAGACCACAAGGGCCATCGAGTCCAACCCCCTGCCAAGCAGGAAACACCATCAGAGCACTCCTGACATATGGTTGTCAAGCCTCTGCTTAAAGACCTCCAAAGAAGGAGACTCCACCACACTCCTTGGCAGCAAATTCCACTGTCGAACAGCTCTTACTGTCAGGAAGTTCTTCCTAATGTTTAGGTGGAATCTTCTTTCTTGTAGTTTGGAACCATTGCTCCGTGTCCGCTTCTCTGGAGCAGCAGAAAACAACCTTTCTCCCTCCTCTATGTGACATCCTTTTATATATTTGAACATGGAATTCTTATCCAGCCCTGTCAACCAGCAGCTAATCTTTGTGCATAACCAGGTAACAGAGGAGGTAGCATGCTTCTGAATACCTGTTGCTGGAAACAACAGAGGGGGGGGGGTGCTCTTGAGCTCAGGTCCTGCTTGCATGCTTCCCATGAGCCACTGTGAGAACAGGATGCTGAAGAATTTGGGACACTGACCTGTTCCATTAGGGGTCTTCTTCTGTTCTGTTCTTAAGTGTGGGAAGAATGCCCAGAGATGGATCTCCCAACAGACTGACTAACTATATCCATCTATTGTAAATTAAACACTGTAAAACCCTAGTTCCTTGATCAATCTTGCATGAGCTAACTTAAGGATTTAATGGATGGGCTAATTGATGGTTTTTGTCACATAATGGAATAATGGTAGCTTGATTCATTTAAGCATTATCTTTGTTAAAAACAGTATTTTTGCCCCCAGGCCACTTGATTTAACACACCTGGCACTTAAGCGCTGCAGACATACTTTGTCAACTAATTGCTATATATAATGTTTTCCCTTCTGTACTAATTTTAAAGACAGCAAAACATGTTGCCAAATTACAGGTTAGTTTTATGTGCTACTGCTATTAATGTGCATGATTAGGCATGATTAATAGAAGGTGTGTTAACTTTTTTTGTGGGCCAATGGAAAATTATAGAAACATGGTACACTTTATAATATCATTGCATTCTTTTGATGCACTGCAGAATGGCAGGGTGGCTCTGAGTTGTAAAACCTATGCATCCTTTTAATGGAATGCTTTTATGAGAAGTTGTTCATCTGCTCTACTGGCCTACTTGTAGTTTAACACAACCCAGGTGTTTATATTATACACAATGGTGTTTTGTATTACAAATTTAGTTCCTAAATTATTGTGCCTTTTGCTAAGCTTCTACAAAGCAAACACCCAGATTAAGTGTTTACATTTGATGCTCATCAGATCTGCAGATGACACCAAACTGGGAGGAGTAACCAGTGCTGCTGAAGACAGAACCAGGATTCAAAATTACCTAAACAGATTGGAGAACTGCGCCCAAACTAATTAAATGGATTTCAGTAGGGACAAATGTAAGGTTCTGCACTTAGGCTGTAAGAACCAGCTGCACATATATAAGATGGGGGGGACACCTGGCTTGCCAGTAGTACATGTGGGAAGGATCTAGGGGTCTTCGTAGACCACAAGCTTAACATCAATCAACAATGTGATGCAGCAGCAGCAGCAAAAAAAGAAAAAAGCTAATGCTCTTCTTGACTGCATCAACAAAAGTATAGTGTCCAGATCTGTCTTCTCCTGACTGCTGTGGTCATCAACTGAGGTCCTCTTAGGTATTTCATTAATGCAGTTCCTCTGTCTTCTCATGTCTTCAGACAGGACCTTCTTGGTGATTGTGCCTCACCTTCAGAACTCCCTCCCAAAGGGAGGGTCATCCTGCTCTTAATCACCTTTCGTTGAAGGTGAAGACCTTCCTTTTAGAAAGAGCATTTAATAAGACACATGTAAGCCCTCTTTTATGCTATGGTTAATTATGCTAGAAATAGTTTTGCTGCTACTTTTAAGGATTTTTTTTTATGTCATTGCTTTTATGCTATCAATTGAACTCCCTTGTTTTAATTATACACCTTTAGGTGCCAGGCAAAAACATTCCTTTTTAACCAGGCCTTGGGTTGATCTGATTTACATCTCCTATGCCCTTTTAAAATGTGTTTTTTTGGGGGGGGGGCTATTGGGTTATTTTTATTATGTATTTTGTGGTTTTATAGCTTGGTTTTATTCTATGAACTGCCCTGAGATCTCTGGGTATAGGGCGGTATATAAATTCAATAAAAATAATAATAAAATAATAATAATATATATTGTTAGCTGCCTTGGACTATTTTTAGGAATGGTGGGCTAAACCTATGAATGAATGAATGAATGAATGAATGAATGAATGAATGAGTAAATAAATAAATAAAGCCTTTGCTAAGTGCATTATCATTAATCTTATTTCCTTTCTACCCATTGCTGCAACCTGAGAGTCCAATCACATCACTGAATTCACATGCATTTGGAGATTGTAAGCTGAGTGATAACAAAAGTCTGAACTCATGCTCTATCCAGGTCACAGAGTCTGCTAAACCTTACTCCTTTTCTATTCATGCACTCAGCTTCCTTCTCAGTTGCTGTAAAAGCACCAAGTTTCAAAACACAGTGAGAACTCCTTTACATTTGTTTACAAAATTCACCTGAGTTGGTAGCAATCACTTTCATAAAGCCACTGCCTTAGGTGTTGAAGAAAGCAATACAATTTTTGCAACTTCAATTTTGTCTGTAAAAGGGAATCCATATCCTGTTCCAGGTAAGTCCAGCACCAAAGAAGGGAATTGCGCTAAATCCCTGGCAGAACAACGGTAGCATAGCTTTGCTGAATGCAGCAGAGCTGCTGTCAAACATGTCCACAAGGATATAACACAGTCTCTACTGTGCTCTCCTTCAAACATACACTGACTCCTTTACTGATATTTCTGCATGGTTTGCCCCACCCACACCCCATATTCTTCTTTTTTTTAAGCTTACATTTCATTTTAGATATATCCCATTAATACTCCATTGCTAGGGATGGGTGCAGATTCTATCTTGTCTTGAGGTCAAGTCTGCTTGCCATAATAGAAATTGGGTCCTTAGAGTTGTGGCACCTACACTTTGGAATTCCCTCCCGTTAAATATCAGACACGCTTCATCTTTGTTGTCTTTTCAGTGTCTACTGCAAAACTTCCTTTCCCAACAAGCAAAACAGGTCAGTACGAAGAGAAAGTGGGCAAAGTGAACAATAAAACAATCTGAAGTAACATATTTACAGTTCACAATATCTAAAATCAGTTAGCCTAACATTGTCTTTTCTTATTTTATCTTTTTGTAAGCCACTTTGAGGGTTTTTTGTGTTCATTTTTACAATCAAGCAGTGTATAACTTTTATGAAATAAATGAATAAAGGCTTTTCCAGGATTTGTGGGGACCCAAGAATAACTCCACCTGTGTAAGCTTTTTTAAAAAAACTAAGGCTACCATTTCGGTTTGCAGTGCAAATAATTCAAGCTGCAGCATGAGAAGTCATGGGTTAATTGCGTTCCCTGATCACCTAGCTGTCAGCTAATGCTCAGTTATTATGCACAACTACAGAAGTTAAAAACGGCACGAAAATTGCTACCTTACCTATTAAATAGGTGGAGTCGGAAGCAAGTGGTTCCTTCCGAATAATTCATCTGACAGGCTTCTACAGCATTGAGAGATGTGTGGAGCCGTCATTGCCCCAAGCTTCCATTGCCTGGATTTACTAAATTGCTAATATTGTTCTAAGCAGTAGAGATTATGACAACTTATTATTTTCTTTGAGAATTCTACCCAGTGGCGTTATACTTGGCATTGAAGGGATCACTTTGAAAAGCTTGCGTGTTTGTCCCTTAATAGTTGGTAAGCTATTATCATCCTCCTAACTTTTCATTATAATGTAAATAAAGACTTTAACCATGTTGCTACAAATTTGGTTTCATTAGAGTCCTGTGATAGTTGGGTAAGAGCTGTGCATCTGCTGCTGTTACATCAAACCCCTACATATATAGGAAAATAGGACACTTCCTTTTCTTTAGGCCCTGTTGTGCACCTGTGATGATGATGTAGTCTGCACAGCAGACCCGCTAAGGCACATTGTTGGATTATGGAATTCGCTTAAACAAGTTGTGGTGATGGCCACCAATTTAAGCTTTAAAAGGAGATTAGACAAATTCATGGAGGATAAGGTTACCAATGGCTGCAACTGAACACAAGTTCTAGGATCAGATGTACCCTGTTACTGATACCAGGAGAGTTCTATTGCACTCATCTCTTGCTTGTGGGCTTCCCTTAGGCATATAGTGGGTCCTCTGTGGGAGACAGTAAGCTGGGCTAGATAGGTCTTTGGTCTGATCCATCTGGGCTCATGTTGACTCAACTTTGTGGTCCTTCCCACATGTACTACTGGCAAGGCAGGTGTCTCCCATCCTATATTTGTTCATTTAATTACTCCTGCCCAAGATTATTCCTACCTTACATTTATCCTTACTGAAATTAAAGCTGTTGGTTCTGGCCCAGTTCTCAAATCTGTTTAGGTCATATTGAATCCTAATAGCATCCAAAGTTGTATAGACACTTTCTCGTCCTAGGGTAGCTCCAGGGCCCAGGACCGTGAAGTTTCTCCACTCACATTTCTCTGTTTAGCTGTCTCCAACTTGTCTGCCTTTTCTCTGCTTTCTTTGCTGCCTCTGAGGTTGTGGTAAGGTTGCCGCTAAACCTCAGTTATCTGCTGGTGCTGCATTTGTTGATACCACTGCTTGCCTCTCTCCGTGCATCCCGCCTTAAGCTTTTTATGTGTTTACGCCCAGCTGTGTTAGATCTTGCGAGAGGCAGTGGTTAGGGCTTCACCAAGTTGCTCTAAGTATCCTTTCACTGGTCACTGTGCATTACACAGAAGCTACCTTATCTGAGATTGCTCAGGCAAAGGTGCTTTTAGAGAACAAAAAGAGTCCATTCCACAGGGCTACTTCCTGAATAACTGATATGCCTTTTAAATTGGCAATTAAAGCTTTAGTCAATTTTAATTACACCAATAAATCTGTTAAAGCTTGTAGCCTACAGAATATTTATTCCAATGACATGAAGTCTAATATGCCTGCCACAGTAGTGCAAGAGAACGGAGGAGCACATTGACTGCCTCTTAGATCTGGAAAATCACAGTATTGTCAGGACACAAGGTCACAAACATGTATCTAAAGAAATTGCAAAACAAATCAAAGGAAAGATATGGAAACTATGTAGCCGCCTTTTTTCATCCCATTTGAATGTGCTTTTCAACAAGTTAATTGTTGCTGTATTTTAACTATAGTGTGTTTGTTTTACTTAGCATGTTTATCCTCTGATGTTGCATATGGAGTGAGTGAGTCATGCATGCAAGGGGAAAATGTTTTAAAATCCAGTTTAATGCAATGTTTCTTTTAGTGTTACCTTCCTTTTCCTTCTTCATTTAAAATTTAACTAATTCTTGCCCAAGTAGACAAACAGACAGCAAATGAAAAGTTTTCATTCCATTTCCATCAAAGATTTAGCAACAGATGGGTTAGAGGGATGTCTTGTTGCTAGGGCATGTGTGCCTTTGCAAAACCAAACAATAACATTTCTAGTGATGTACAGCATGCCGAGTTGTGATCATAAATAATTGAAACAAAACAGCTGTTCTCCAACGCAAGACATTCCATGAGGAAAGCAGCACTGCTATCCTTTACAATGGGGGTTATTTACTTACCCATTTGTGGTGAGATTTTCTGTCATTTGGTCTAAGGTACTATACTATAGATATAGATATAGCTTTTGATATTGCTGTATTTACCCAAAATACTTGTTTGGAAGAAAAAAAAAGTTGAAAGCCATTCCTGAAATTGTACTGAGCAAAATTATTTGTATAATTATGCAAAACTATTATGTATAATTGCAAAATTATAAATTTTGCAAAGGTATAAGAATTATCAACACTTAACAACAATAGGAAATAAACTAGCTCGGGGATTACCTACTGAAATGCCAAATCTAGCCACTAGAGTGATTTTATCTGGTCCCTGGTGACTGTCAAATTTGAATCCAGTATGTTTACCCACAGCTTGAAATGAAAGATGCATTTAGGTTGTAGGAATATATTTTCACACTTTAATGCCCCATCTCTCTCTTGCATTTTATATGTAATGTGTAGATAACATATAAATGTTTGTATTTGAATGCTAATGCTATACCTGAGGATGTGCACTACAGTACTGTGAAATTCTTGCCGCTACACAAAAACAGCTTTATTATGGAGTCTGGAAACTTCTAAGGCAACCATAAATGTACTTCTGGCCCCCAGAACACTATCATAAGTAGCTCCCAAGAATGTAAAGAGGCTAGCATTCTTGGCCATGAAGGCAGGGGTGTGCGTTAGTGTGAAAGAGAGAGAATATTATCATAGATGAGTTATCAGTTTGGCCACATGTCATAAATGGAGCATGAATGTAATAATTGTTCTCCATAGTAAAGGCAATTTATTGCTGAGGATTAATTTCCCAGAGAGAGGTTCTGAATATGAATTTCATGGCTGCTTGTTAGACAGGAGTAGCTTCTTGCCAAATATTTCAGAAGATGACAAATTAATTGCTACTGGGTTTTTAATCTCAGAAAGGTGATTCACAGATAATAAATCTGAACGATACCTTAACCATGGATGGCAAAAATCTGTCAAGTTCAGCCTTATTTACATACAGACTAAATATGTAGGTTGGGATGGGAAAGCACAATGAATTTTCTTCTCCTGCTTCTCCACCCCTAGTATGAGTTGCATGGAGGGCCCTTGCTTGAGGAAGGCATCTGTAGGAATGTTTTAAAACATGCATAAAACAATATAAACATACTTGGAATCTCATCAATAAAGATTAGTGGGCAAGATTCACCTAAAAAGGGCTTCTGCTTGAGAAATGGGGTTTCTCCTCTTCTTTCCCATATGTACCCCCGAAATTGGTTTAGGGAGGGGGTTGGGAAATACCCCAGAACATTGTGCAGGGGGAGGAAGATACAATGGTATCTCAGGTTACAGATGCTTCAGGTTACAGACTCTGCTAACCCAGAAATAGTACCTCGGGTTAAGAACTTTGCTTCAGGATGAGAACAGAAATCGTGTGGCGTTGGTGCGGCGGCAGTGGGAGGCCCCATTAGCTAAAGTGGTACCTCAGGTTAAGAACAGTTTCAGGTTAAGAACGGACCTCCAGAATGAATTAAGTTCTTAACCCAAGGTACCACTGTAATTCTATGTGGCAAGCTGCAGTGCAGGACATTTGTAATAGTCTGATATTTAATTCAATTGAGTGAAATTGGTTGCGGGGTCCACATTTCTGTGTATTATCACTGAAATTTCTGTATATTTGTTAGCAAATTTGCATTAGCCCTGCATTCCCTTCCTCCAGTTTGTAAATGTGTTATTGTCTCTCCTGGTGGATGGGTGCTGCCTTTTTTTTTTTTAACCGGAGCATAGTACTTTCTAATATACATAGTCAATAATCACTGAGCAGCCCCCTCTGGCATCATATTATTTATCTTTGACCTGGAATTCCATTTGCTTGTGAGGGTATGTGAGGCCTGTTTGAGGGGGCCCTCAGCAAAGTGCCTCCTGGGATGGGGTCACTTCCAAGTTGGTATCCTCTAGGTCAGGTTCAAATTCAGGTAAATGGGCAGAGCTACGAAGGTACATTTTACCTTTGTTCACTAAGCTAGTTTCTGTGCAGAGAAACAAGAGGCATAGGAATTCAAGAACACATTCCAGTGAAGCAAAAACATTTGGGGGTATGAAGCAGGCCCTGTAAGTGGTGATACTAAGGGGGTGTGGTGTGGCCATATTTCACCCCTGGGCACACACACACACAAAGCAGAGCAAGTATACCTATGCACATCCATCAAATGCTGGGCAATTACAGTGCATCTTCATTACAAGATGGTGTCAGTATGAAGCTGTCTAGTACCCAGTGAAATAAAGGAACTGAAGCACATAATCACTGATTCGCTCCACCCCTGGTTCAAATAAACAAATGAAATAAATCCATATTACTTTTGAGAGAAGAACACCCACATTTATTTTAGTGGCAGAGTTTTGCATTCATTACTATGTTATCTGAGAGATTTAATCAAGCTGCAAAATTTAGTGTCATTCTTGTTCATCACGAACGCAATTTCGACAGGCAATTTGCAATGACTCTTCATATAATAAATCTTTTGAGATTTATATGCAAAGATAAATGGCTACTGCACTTCTTTTACTCTTTGGGAAAATGGTACCAGAAAAGAAGAAAGCAATCTCAGCAATATATTTAAGATTCCTGAGTGGCTGTAGCTGACTAGCATAGCTCTGGGCATGCTCAGTGATATGCATGAAATAAAAAAAGATTACCTTTGTAAATTTCAGAGCTTCTTTACATTTTGTAAAGAGATATTAAACAAGACTACATTTCCATGGAGACAAGGTGGACAAGTGCCAGTTTTTACCCTTAGAAGGACTCACAGTGTTGCTCTGATTATCTGGATTAATATGGGGCTCATCTGCAAGACAGAAGTGCTGACTTTCCTGCTGCCAAGTTTGACATTTTAATGATACCTGCTTTTTCATTTTGGTTTTTCAAAAGCCGTATTGAAATTATGCTCTGGCAACTACATAGCTCAGCAGAAATATTAGGATACCCTAAGTATGAAGTATATTTCATCATAATCTGAAAGGGGGCATAGGGAGACAGATGGAAAACAATCAGAAAGCTTGTACAGATAACTAAAATACATCCATTTGGCTTTCCTACTTCTGCAACTCAAATGAAAGAGATTGACTAATGAGGTGGAGCATTATCCATATGGAGGAAGGTTCGAGAGGCTGGAGTTTCTTAAATTAGAAAACATTAAGCCTAAAGAGGAACATGATGATAGTGGCTTATCAATGGCAAGTAGAGAGTGAATAATGGAGATGTTATCGAAGTTGGATCTAGGGGAGCGCAACTGGTGTCGTCGCACCAGGTGCAGAGCTTCTGGAGCACTGCAGCTATGACATCCAATGGAAGGCAAAAGGTAGGGGGAGGGTGCCACATTTTGACATCGCACAGGCCCCACTGAAGTATGAGACATCAAGGTCCGCCATTGATGTTATTCTATTTTGTTTCAAATGCAAAAGCGCCTAGCGGTACAATATGGTGGTAGGTTTGGGACAAACAAAGGAACCTACTACATAATTAATAGATAGATTATGTATATTGGATGCCTTCAGTAAACAGATAAATAGGTAAAATAGAAGACAACCTCTGTTTTTTGCTCCATCACATTATTGCCAGGTTTATTGCCTCTGAACATTCCATGAGATATTCTAGAAGCATCTAGTTGGCCACTTTCGAGAAAGAGTGTTAGAATGTATTTATATTCATTCATATATATATATATATATATATATATATATGCAACTCACTGTCTTCATTCTCTAAAATGCACACCCTATATGCATTTTAAGCAAAAAATTTAATGCATTGAGAAGGGATGTGAATCTGCAATATGGAAGAGGCAGGGAGAGAGAGGTTGGGAAAATGCCAGTGATATTACTTCTCTCTAACTTTTCAGGCACGTGTAAATGTAATCTCTCTTCCTTGCTTTATTCAGGTTCTGCACTTTTCATCCATACCTATTCAGGCACCTTGGAAAAAATCTGTTGCCTTTCCCTGCTTGTATGTCCATTACAGACACTTCCTTAGGAATGAATTGAAGGTAAGTCTTTAAATGAGTTGCTCATGTTTAATGCAGGATTACATGAACTGTGAGTGATAGGAAACAAAAGGCAAAATCTGTATAAAGATGCTTTTGCAATGCTTTTCACCTGCTGTACCTCATGTTACTTGCATGCACACACACACAAATGGAATCAGTTAAAGAATGAAAATTGAAGAGTGTGTCAACAAGTAAAAAATAGATGTGATCTAATCTCACATTTTGCAATGTCAAAGAGATGTCACAGAGTCAACTATATAATTTTTTGTAGACATCTAAAGGCAGCCCTGTTTCAGGAAGCTGTTAATATTTGATTTGTTTGTTTTGTTTGTATTCTTGTTGGAAGCCACCCAGAATGGCTGGGGCAACCCAGTCAGATGGGCAAGGTATAAGAAATATTATTATTATTAAGAAGGTGATCTATTACTGCATGCAAATGCTTCCAATGGTGCTTGTTAAATGTGTAAATTGGTATTTAATACTGCATTTGCAGTATTTCTTTTTGAATCTAACTTACATACAAATTATGTTACCATGTTTCATGGCCTTAAAGAGCCAGATTTTGCATTCTCTGAAGAAATGAACTGTTAAGCAAATACAGTTAGCATCCAAATACACAAGTCACGAGTCAAATGACCTAGTTTGCTCTGTTGCTCGGTATCATCCTAGCTTCTTGGCTTCAGTAGTCACCTTTCATGTATGTTCCCTCTGACCTCTCACTTTAATGTATCTTCAGTGTTAATGTATCTTCAGCTGACCCTAGTAAAAGCAATTAAAAGACTGCCAGTTAATGTTATTTCAGAGGGTGAAGGCAAATAATCCTAGAAGACTTATAGCAAGAAAAGAGCTTGGGCTGAGGCTGTTTTCTGTATGGAAGACATATAACAAGAACGTTCAATTGGAAATGCTAGTTCTGTCTGTGGCATCTTCAGTTTACCTCAGACCTTGATCACGAATAGAGAAAATTCTATGGTAATTCCATGACTCATTGTGGTGTGAATCAGCTAACACTTAGATCCCGGACATAAACTAATAAGTGTGCCAATTAGACTTACTCTCACTAAAGTCCTTCTGGATTGAGGATGTAGTTTTCTAAAACATAGTTTTCATATTGTGTTCTTTCCACTTTATTAGATGAACATTTATGTGGCACTGCACCAAGTGAAGATCTCTCATGTTTGCCTCAGTTCCAAGTACAGGTTTTCTCTTAAACAGGATTTAGCCTAGAGTGTACATTTTTTCCAGTAACAAAAGCATCTCCAAAAATGAGTCATACTCTTTGGCTGAGCCTAATATTAGACGCTTGAGAAAGCATCTGATTGTTCACTGTGGGAACAGGATGCTGGACTATATTGTAGATGGGCCATTGGCCTGAACCAGGTTCTTCTTATGTTCAGCCACACTGTGTACATGTTGCTGTTTCTGAACCAACTTCAAAGGCAGACCCACATGGAACCTTGTTGGCCTACTTAACTTAATTAGGAACTATAGCTCTGGTAGATTACAAGCTTCAGATGCAGAAGATCCCATTTTCTGTCCCTCATGTATTCCCTTAAAGAGTAGTAGGATGATGCGAAAGATGCCATCTCCTGAGACCCTGGAGAGCTACAGTCAGCTAGGCAATGCCAAGCTAAATGGACAAACACTTTGTATAGGGCAGCATCCTATCCCTGTTTCCACTGCCTAAGGAGTATTGTATCTGGGCAGCCAGGCAGATGCTTCCTGTCATGTGTTGGAGTTCTAAAATGATGCTCCCAATATGCTGCAAGGATAAATAAATAAAATGGCCTGCCAGATCCCCTTTTGGTTTTTGCACAAGATGTGCAACCTCTTATTCTTTTTTTTACAGAGGTCAAGTTTAGTACAATGTTTTAGAAAAAAATGAAAGCTTCACACACATCCTCTTTGGATGATCTACATCATTTTTTATTTTTATAATCATAGATATTGTGTTTTTGGGTTGTTGTGTCAGTTGCAATCCTACTTGTACTTGCATAATTTGTGCTTCTCTAACTCCAAGGGCAAAAAGGAATAGGGTGCTCATCTGTGCTTCAAAATCAAGTCTATTTAGACCTCCGTATGCCCTTGAAGCTATGATTAAAGAAAGCTGGATTAAAAGAAATGGAGGCCGTGTACAAAGTCCTATTTTGGTGCTTCATATGCCTCAGACCTATAAAACTATTGTAGGTCAACTTTCCCCCCCTAGTGTAATAGAAGCCAGGGCTTTGAAATGAGGTGCTGCCAATCTTGTTTGTGTGTATTATGGAGCTCCAAGAGCTTTGGAGCACTTTTGCCTCTAGTGTAGAACACTGAGCTGGAGAGCAAGCAGTAGCACAGCATGAAACCCAAGCAGGTGTGCTGACCTAACTCATTGCCCTGACCAAGCCTGCATTCCCATCTTGCCTCTTTCCAGCAGATTCACAAACCTAGTTACATGTGTTCATTGCAGTGCCTATGCAAAGGTTGGTCATCCATCCATTATTATCATTTTCAACATGCCCTTGCCCATACAGACAAGCCTACAAAAATGCATCCATGAGCACATTCCCTTCTTTCTTGTGCACTCCATCCTGCCCTAACCCCTGAGATCTTTTGCAATACCTACAATGCTACCCATCTTCTCCTCTGCCTTGTACTATCAAGTCTGATTTATGGGTATTTCATGATTTTGCTGTTTTATATTATTTTGATCGATTGCATTTATTGAGGTGTTCACTTATAAGTTTCAATAATACAGTATGATAACCTACATTTGCATAATGTAGGTTATTGGAAATGCCCTGGGCCTTTGCACAGCATGACACTCAATGGTTGGCAATAGGGACATAAATTAATGGCCTTTAATGATCAGGAGTTACACCAAGCTTCTAAAAATGGTTGTGAGTGCAAACCAATCATGATTGAATAAGCAGTATGGATAGCAGTATGCGGATGATACCCAGCTCTACCTCTCTTTCAAATCAGAACCAGTGAAGGCGGTGAAGGTCCTGTGTGAGTGTCTGGAGGCGGTTGGAGGATGGATGGCGGCTAACAGATTGAGATTGAATCCTGACAAGACAGAAGTACTGTTTCTGGGGGACAGGAGGCGGGCAGGTGTGGAGGACTCCCTGGTCCTGAATGGGGTAACTGTGCCCCTGAAGGACCAGGTGCGCAGCCTGGGAGTCATTTTGGACTCACAGCTGTCCATGGAGGCACAGGTTAAATCCGTGTCCAGGGCAGCTGTGTACCAGCTCCATCTGGTACGCAGGCTGAGACCCTATCTGCCTGTGGACTGCCTCACCAGAGTGGTGCATGCTCTGGTTATCTCCCGCTTGGATTACTGCAATGCACTCTACGTGGGGCTACCTTTGAAGGTGACCCGGAAACTACAACTAATCCAGAACGCAGCAGCCAGACTGGTGACAGGGAGCGGCCACCGAGACCATATAACACCGGTCTTGAAAGACCTACATTGGCTCCCAGTACGTTTCCGAGCACAATTCAAAGTGTTGGTGCTGACCTTTAAAGCCCTAAACGGCCTCGGTCCAGTATACCTGAAGGAGCGTCTCCACCCCCATTGTTCTACCCGGACACTGAGGTCCAGCACCAAGGGCCTTCTGGCGGTTCCCTCACTGCTAGAAGCCAAGTTACAGGGAACCAGGCAGAGGGCCTTTTCGGTAGTGGCGCCCTCCTTGTGGAATGCCCTCCCACCAGATGTCAAAGAGAACAACAACTACCAGACTTTTAGAAGACATCTGAAGGCAGCCCTGTTCAGGGATGCTTTTAATGTTTGATGTATCATAGTATTTTAATATTCTTTTGGAAGCCGCCCAGAGTGGCTGGGGAGGCCCAGCCAGATGGGCGGGGTATAAATAATAAATTATTATTATTAAATTATTATTATTAGAATTTTCTGATAATTTCAATGTTGAGTGCATCCAAACTGATTTTTTTTTTCTAATTCCCATCTTGGAATTAGAAGTTTGGAAGTGAGGGGTTTGGGTTTTTCTACTACTACTTCTAAAAATATGAAGAATTATTGCATGTAATGTGTATTATTATACACATTACTATATGTATAATGTAAGCCTACAGACTCCAGGTTTCCTAAAGTAACTGACACATTAAAAATACATATAACCATGCATATATATTTAAATGCTTATGTATTAATACTGATAGAATTATGCTGAAATTCAGAAAGAATAAATCTATATAGTTAACCAGATTTCATTGTGCATTGCAATAATATTTGAATAGGGCACATTTTTTGCATTCTTGTGAATATCAGGAAAACTGAAGAGAAAATTTTGGAGCTTTAAAAGTTTTGCATGCATATATCATTCCAGGCAACTTGGATAAAAGAAGTCAATGAAAACCAATTAACTACAGACTGATTAAAAGGCATTCCCCTACCTCCACCAGAGAATTATAAAGTCTAGTAGTCATTCGGTAAATCTTAAGTGCATCTATCAAGCATCCACTGCAAACTAAGCAAATAGACACCAGTATGTTGTTAACTTTTACTCCAATTCTGTTGCATCTTATTTCTTATTTGTATTTACTGAAATGTGCATAATTCAACAGGGTACTTTTGAAGCTGGTTCATAGGTGCATTGTCATCTTAATGATTGTATTCCTTTGTAATTTGCATGAGTCAATGATCCGTACAGATCCATACTGTGTACAGAACTTTCATATTATTTCCTGTGCTCTCAAACATAATGATGGAGTCAGTTACGAGTGACCAAGGGATGAGAAACAGAGGAATATATATATGCTGGTGATGACCTTCAAACCTTTAAATCAGGGGTGGGGAAACATCCAGTTTTGTGAGCTAATATCCAGCTAATATCTTTGTTGCTTTGTAACATTTGAATCAGGAGAGGCTTTGCCTTTCCTAAACTGGTGCCTGGATACTGCCATGGGTTGGATGAAAGATGATAAACTGTGATTGAATCTTGACAAGATGGAGGCCCTGTGGATGGCTAATTCCCAAGTCTGGGAATTAGATTGTGTACCAGCTCTAGATGGGGTCACATTGCATTTGAAGTAGCATACTTTGGGGGTGATCCTAGATTGACTGTCATTAGAATCCCTGGTGATGTCAGTGTCTTGGGGTGCCCATAATTAATTTGTGTTGGTGTGCCAACTAGGATCATTCGTAGACAGCATAGTCTTGTCATGGTGATTCATGCATTGGTAACCTCCCAATTAGATTACTTTAATGCACTGCCATTGGCTCCACTCCTGTGCCTGATTCGGTAGTTGCAAACAGCATAAATGCAGCTACTGAGGCAAACAGATTTGCACATAATCACACCAGCGTGAAAAGTTCTGCGCTGGGCACCTATTAGCTACCAAGCCAAGTTTGACATTATTTTATTGATACTTAGTCCTAAAAAACTTGAGACCAGGATACCTTCTCTAGTACAGGCCAGGCCAGTCATATGATCTTTGAGGAAATCTTGCTGATTGTTCCATAATACCACTTGTGACAAAGCAATAACAAGCCTTCTTGGTGTTAGCACCCAACCTCTGAAACACGTTCCCAATTTTGTACACTGCTCAGTTTTATTTGTGATGTACAGTAGCATTTCTATCCAGTTTTTGAGGTAATTGGATGTTGTTCATAGTTTTTTTAATTGAATTCTTATTGTAAAGTGTTTAAGAATTTTTATATTTAATGGTAAAGGTAAAGGGACCCCTGACAATTAGGTCCAGTCGTGACCGACTCTGGGGTTGCGGCACTCATTTCGCTCTATAGGCCGAGGGAGCCAGCGTTTGTCCACAGACAGCTTCCGGGTCAGGTGGCCAGCATGACTAAGCCGCTTATGGCGAACCAGAGCAGCGCACAGAAATGCTGTTTACCTTTCCGCCAGAGCGGTACCTATTTATCTACTTGCACTTTGACATGCTTTCAAACTGCTAGGTTGGCAGGAGCAGGGACCGAGCAACGGGAGCTCACCCCGTCTCGGGGATTCGAACCGCTGACCTTCTGATAGGCAAGTCCTAGGCTCTGTGGTTTAATCCACAGCGCCACCCACATCCCTTATATTTAATGGTATATGTTATAAAAAGAATGAATTTCAAATTAGTGAAACAAGTCAAGTTATTTGGAGAAACTCTGGCTTAATCAGAAGTCAATGCCACACTTGTTAACAAAGAACAATGGTTAGAAATTGAAGGTTTCCCATCTGTATAAATCTGTTTTCTGTTATCTTTAGAAGTGTGTGTGTGTGTGTGTGTGTGTGTGTACGTGTACAGGCTTAAATAAACCCTGCTTATCTCACAGGACTTTAGTAACAAAAGAGGAGATTTAGAACGAGAATTAATTACATTAATGATGCTGTTTGAATGTTAATACATCAGTGTCTTTCAGATTGCATTTTACATCCTTTGATAAAGCATGCTCCTAAGAATTAACATTTTTATCTTCATCAGCTTCCTAGTGCAATTAAACTATTGGATTTCAGTGGCTGGAAAGCATCTTTAATAAAGTACACCATGTCAGAAAATGTATTCAGGTGTTAATGCTGGTGATTTTTTTTGCCAGTAAACTCTGCTTACCTGAGCTTATCCATGCTGTCTTGCACTGCTCTAAATGTTAAAGTAGCTTTTCTTTATTTCCCTTTGGCAGAATGATTTAGCTCATACGCAGCAGACGGTGTTCAATGCATGTTTATTTATGTTTATCTACACTTTGTTCTTCCATGCAACAAACTATTAATCTTCTAGGGAGATGGTCCCTTTTTTCCTTGTCCTGCACCAGCTGCAGTTCTTGTAGATAAGATGGCAGTGTACCAAAAAATTGTAAACCTCATGCATCATCCCACAATTTTGCTTGTCTGTTGCTTTAACTCCATGGACGTAAGAATGTACTGCACTTCCTGAGAAGACTATGGCAAATTATTTATATTTAAAAGGTTTTGCTGCAGACTTTCTTTTTTTTCTGGTTGCTTCATCGAAAACATTGGGGAAACCATACATTACAAGCTACTGCTGCCTTCTTCCAGGTTTTCAGAGTTGCTGTGTCCTATACCTGTGGCATCAGCTCCTGCTTATGGACAACGTTGCTTCTTCTGCAATGTTCAAATCTGGTTGAAAAATATGTAGTACTTGCAGGTCTTCCTTTCTTTGATATACCGTAGGTCTGATTAAACGGGATGGGGAGTGCTGGATATTAAAGCAGAAGCCTGGTCAAAAAGTGTTCTATTATTATGAAATAAAAATAATTGGACCCATCTTGGTGAAATTTGACATGGAGTACCTGTGTTGTGACTAATATAAACTGGCAAAATCCAAGCAAAAATCCATTAAGGAATGGCTAAGATGCAGCAGTTCAGATATGTCCCCTTGAAGAGCAAAGTTCTCCTGGTTGTGACCATATAGCACACACCCATACCATAGCATACATTGTGTTTTTCCTTTTGCCAATTTGGAGTCCATGAAAAGGTAAAGGAAATTGCTGGAACCTTGACCTTCCTGACTTACTGAAAATCTATTGTGTACTCATAAAAATATGAGGTCTTTTGTTTGCATCTGCCTGTCTCAAGAGGCAATCAAGTATACCTCCTGGGGTGAAGTCAGACCACAGAAGAATCACAGTGCCTGCTGTAGCTGCAGAGACCAGTAACTACTGCCTCCCTCATTGCTTTTGCTGCACTAGCAGCACTGAAGTGACCTCTCTGGGGTGCAAGCCTGGGCAGTGTGTATGGAGGCTCCTTGGCTGCCCAGACAACAAGACCGCCTCCCCTCTCAGCCTTGCTGATGTGGTCCAAAGGAAAGCAGAGCAATACATTTGGCAATAATTTGGCTACAAGAGTTGCTGCAAGGAGGAGTATAAGTCTCCAACAAACTGTAGGGACTCTACTTTGGATTTGTGTAGGGTTTGCTCCTTAGCCTTCTCTTCTCCCAAAGATAGCCCGCATGGTAGCAGATAATGGATTTTTCCTTGGGGTGAGCATTTCTCACAAATGAGTATACCCACAAGGCAGTGGAGGTTTAGGATCAGAGTTTTGTATCTCCTAGGTCAGGCTTCCTCAACTTCGACCCTCCAGATGTTTTGAGACTACAATTCCCAGCATCCCTGACCACTGGTCCTGGTAGCTAGGGATCATGGGAGTTGTAGGCCAAAAACATCTGGAGGGGTGAGGTTGAGGAAGCCTGTCCCAGGTGGACTACCTTCCCAGATTGACTAGCCCCATCTGCCCCTCACTTCCTTCTACAGAATGTGCAGAAACCATCTTCTTGACCATTGGACCCACTATTAGTCTTGTCCATTCAATCCATTGTAGCCTGTCTTTGCATGCAGGGGAAGTCCCTAACTCACTGAGGGTTTGATACCCACTGTCTACCCTCACCTGCTTTAGCTGTCCAGTCAAAGCTATTCCTGAGGGTGGCTGCTGTTGCATGCTGACAGCTTCTAGGAGCCACAGGTGATAGCTGAATGCAACAGAGGAAACCAACACAACAGTTGTGCTAGCGGAAACTCATTACACAACAGATTGTGCAATCTATTGTGCAATAACCTAACCAGCAAACAGCTTATGCATTCTCGTGTACAACAACATTTTGCAGCAGAAGAAGCATATTGCTAATGATTTTAAGTGAGCATTGCTGTGGAGGTAGGGGGTGATTAACAAAATCACTCCTCCTGGCAAACTGGGAATATCCTCCCACACACCCAAGTTTAGGATATTCCACCATTCTTCAGCAGACTTTCTTTTTCTTTGAGAAAAATAAGTGGCTCACGTAAATGTGAACAAGCTTCAGTAATAAACAGAGAAAACTGTAACAAAATAACATGATGAAAGAAACTAAATAAAACAACATGAGGCAAGTCTGAGGCAAGAAGCAAGAAGAGGCAGTTCGTCCCTCTTAACTGGCATTCTTAACGGAACACACATTGAAGGGAGGGGCTGATTCCGAAACATAACACACAAGCCCTGCCCACCATATACAAAGTACTTTACTATTCAAATTTGGTCCCAGTGTTTTTCTTACAAGCACTACATTGGCTACAACATAATTTTATTGATTTATTTGAATTTTTCAGTGTACAATTTTGTACACTCATTTTCCCCATCAAGCATGCTGGGGGTTTTTAACACTGAAACTGCAGAACTTCAGAGAGGTACAAAATCCTATTGATATAAGTCTGGGATCAGCAAAGTTCACATTAAAATATGAACCAAACTTCATTTCTCCTTGATACTAATTAGTAAGCTGGTGGTTTTAGGCTCTGATGTGAAGTCAAAGTTCAATATGGAATAGAATAGTAAGGAAACAAATTCTCATGCCCCTCTAGCTTTTCCAGATTTTCTGCCAGATATGTTCCAGACAAAATACCCAGGTTTCTTTATTTCGGGAAATATTTTAATCCAACTAGAAGGAAGCTATTCGGTACTCTAAGCATGTATCTGAACTAAAGCATGACTTTTTTGTTTCAGATTAATTGAATAATATCTATCAGGAATAGGGAAAATATGCTTAACATTTATTTCTGGTGACTATTAACCTTTAAAAGGTTACTTTGTGATCCCAGGCTAATTCTTCTCCGCAAGAAAAGTATAATGGAGGCTATAAACCGTCTTGTTCTGAGAACTGGAGAATCTGTGAATACTAAAAGTCTAGTCATAACACTAGTAAGGACCATCAGCTCGCTCCATAGAGCAAAGCACACTTTGTGATATACCAGATAATTGTTCTCCTTTTAAAATGCTAATTGTGCAACTTTCAAGAGCTCTTAATAGGCTTATGCTCTGAGAAGTTGATTTGAATGTTACTTAGCTGTTGAGAGTAATAGAAATGATACCCCTCGAGTCCCAGGCAATACAACAGCTGCAGTTTGTACTTTAGGAAGCAAGCAAGCAACCTATTCTGGTTGGTTCAAATCAGGTCAACTGTTCCTCTGGCTTAATACTGTCCAGGGTCAAAGTTTTTTCCTAGCTCTCCAACATAATGCCCTTTAACTGGTTTATAATCAGTATGCAGGGTGCTTTAATGAATTTCCTGAGCAAAAAATGACAAGTCCTTACTGCAATGAATTTGCATTTTAAGGGGATAACTCTTCTCCCTCTCCATGCCCCCCCCCAAAAAAATAGGCTCTGAGGGGGTCAAGAACCCTCAGAACAGTGTGCAGAGGGAAGGAGGGTAGCATCATTGCTTGCACAGATGAAACTATTGGAAGAGCACTACGTTGAATTGCACCCTAGATGTAACCTGCATCCTTTAAGCGTGCCAACATCTTTTGCATTAGCAGAGAACTATGATCTCTTCTCTCATCCCAGAATAGCATATAAGAAATTTTTGAAATTACTGAAACCCAGAACACCATCTGCTTTTACACAGACTGTGTACACACCATACACTTAAAGCATATTTCCCCAGCTGCCCAGAGCCTATTTGGGGGTGGGGCAAGCCTCACCTAGTGCAAAGCAAACTCTCATGTGGATTGGCTCCATTGCTTCTGAACTGCTGGCACAAAGTCAACTAGATCTCAGTCCTAGTCTGCAGGCTTGTAATTTATTCAGGTCACATCCCAGTGCTGCTTCATCTGATGCTGCTGTTCCTTGCCACAGTATGTTCAAGGTGCTTTTTATAATCCCCATCAGGAACAAAGCAGAATTGCCAGTCTCATTCTTATACAGTCCTGTGCTCCCCCCACTCCCCCCCTTTTCTTTTCAGTCCTCTCCTCCTTTATCTACAGATTTTGTAAAAAAATTAAATGCACAAGTAAATTACCTTTACTGCTGCCCCTTCCAATATTCCCCTGGCCTTTGCATGCAATGCATTTTGTTGTGGGTTTCTTTTGTGAGGCCAGTAAGGTGGGGTGGTGTTTTTTTTTAAGGTACCCCTTTTGAGAGTCTTTCTCTCCTTTTGCAGGTGGGTGTGTAGGAAAAGAACTTTGCTTAAACATTCAAAGTGTCCATGAGAGCCAAGGGGATAAAAACGCTTTGAGGAAATTGATGCATTAATTATCCATCTGCCCTATCCTGCTCTTGTACAGAAAAGATTATCCTATTTCAATTCCTGGCATGCTAGGGTGGTAGTGTAACTCAATTAGCAAATCATGATTTGATTAACGGAGCTTGCAAGTTTAAGGGTGCTTCCAAATGACCTGTTTATTGAGCATTCATCCTGATTTGTTTGGAGGGAGATTAGACAACATTGGCTGTTTAATGAGAATTCATTCTGATTTGTTTATGGGGATATTAGATGATGTTGCAGCAAAGCAACTGTTATCCCATACTTTCCCATGCATTTTCATCACTTTCCTTATGGCAAAAAGTCATTTCTTTTGGGAAAGTGGGTTTGTTGCCTAAGACATCTGAATCAACTATAATTGCGCAACCTGAATGTGCAGGTATGTGATTGAAACACACCTGAAAGGAGTGATAGTCTGGAAGTGCTCAGTCTGTTTAGCTAATGTTATTGAGTTATTTAAATATTTTTGGTTTGTTGCTTTAAGTGTACAAATGCAGCATAGGCTATAAAATATATAAAGGAAAGAATTTGCTAATATATGTATATGCAAATCAACTTATTAAAGGTTATCTTTCAGTTGAGAGTATTGCTTGCTGAGTTCTAAAGTATAGATTCTTCAAAACCAAAACAAGGAAGGCATGATTATAGATGTAGATGGCGAAAGTTGGAGTAGAAGAAGAAAAGTACAAGCTCAGGAAAGCAGTAGGCCATTAACATCTTAAGTGGTTTTATTCACTCTTGTAATCTCTAGAGCAGTTTTAACTTTCTATGACACGATACCACAGTATGTTATATCAGAGGTTCTTCCCAAGTTTCCTTTGACAAACACAGATGCACAGTCTTACCTTAAGCTGCCTAAAAAATTAATGCTGGGGAATGCACCTGTCTGTTTTGGGAAGGAAACGTGAGGACATGGACCTTTATAAGATGGGCATGCAGCCCAAAGGTTAAGGCTTTCTGGGAAATGATCTATAATGAACTAAAAAAGGTATTTAAATATACCTTTCCTAAGAAACCAGAGGCCTTCCTTTTGGGCATTGTCGGCCAATTGGTGCCAAAGAAAGATAGAACATTCTTTATGTACGCAACAACTGCAGCAAGAATACTTATTGCAAAGTATTGGAAGACACAAGATTTGCCCACCTTGGAAGAATGGCAGATGCAAGTGATCGATTATATGGAATCGGCAGAAATGACTGGCAGAATCCGAGATCGGGGAGAAGAGTCGGTGGAAGAGGATTGGAAGAAATTTAAAGAATACCTCCAAAAATACTGTAAAATGTTTGAATGTTAAAACGATGTTGGATATAAAGATAACATGGCATTAGTGACTTGGTAAAAAGAAATATGTAAAAATGATTTGGAAAAAAAGGGTAAGACCAGAGTATTATTATGTCGGGACTAAACAAATGATATAAGGGACTAAGTTATAAAGAATATGTGATAAATGGCTTAATTGGAAAGGAAAAGAAACCAAAGGCATAATAGGTTGAAATGCATAAATAGGGTATAAGATTGGAAAGAGGGTAGGAAATTGCTGAATTTGATTGTGTAAAGGGGAACACAGAAAAGGGAGATGTGAGGAAGTCAGGAAAGAGGGTTATAAAGATAGTAAGTAAGGAATAATTTTTTCTTTGTTTTTTGTTGTTTTTTGCTATGGTATTTTTGATTGTCTTTTTCTCTGTTTTTTCTTTTTTGTTTTCTGATTGTGATATTTGTTTTATTATGAAAAACTCTAATAAATATCTTAAAAAAAAAATACAATTACAGAGACAGTTCAAATTGCCTCGTAACTTAACTTCGCTTGAAGAACACCCTGTCAGACTCTGTACTTTGCAATTCTGTTCCCTTATTAAAGAGTTGATCATTTATCTCTAAAAAAAAAAAAAAAAAGATGGGCATGCAGTCACATTTCTAAATACATAATCTTGTTGAATGGTCACTTTAAAATGTGAAGGTTCATTATTGTTTCACAAGTTGTGTATGTCTTTAAGGGCCAGGGCAAATAACGAGACCCAGTCTTACAGCTGTGAAACATAGCAGGTGCTGCTAGGTTGTGTTAATTAAGCTGTGTCAGCAATTGGGTAGAGTATATAAAGAGCAGCACCTAGCGCTCTCATCACCCTGGGGGATGGGTTGGTGGTTGGGTCATGTTTTTTGTTGTTATCTTTAGTGTAAAAGGAGTTTTTGTTTTTGTTATTAAAACCTTTTTAAAGTTATTTTGAGTTCCTTGTTATGCATGGTCTCCCCAGCAAGCTCTCTGCTGCGCTACTAAACTGCAAATAGCCAACAAATCTGCCTCCTGCAAATTTAAGCACATATCTAATTTTGCCCTGTCCTCTCAGGAAGGGAGCAAAGCATTGGAAGAGGAGTCAGGCTCAAGGAAGATAAGTTTAAGCAAAGTGTATGCTTGGAGCTATGTAATACCTGCCTTCTCTACGTCTGCAGCCCTGTTGAGCACACCAACCAGGGCAGAAGGGGAAGCAAGCAGGAAAATCACTATGCCAGTTTGGAACTGACATAGTGATCAAGCCCAATGCATGATGGTAATGGGGCTGGCTCAGGGTCCAATGGATACTGGGCTATCTCTACTCCTCCTTGCCCTTGGGGAGAGCCCACTGGCAGTTTTTCCACATTCAGTTTCAGCAGGTGGAATAGAGAGCTACATACTGGTGGAGTTCCACTAGTGCCATTCTGTAGGCAGAGGCTGGAAGGACTGGTTAGGAGGACATCTGCACCCAGTCTAAACCCCAAGCCAACCTGGTACAAAGGGAGTTTGGATTGTGCCCTGATGCCTGAAGTTTATGTCACATCTCATGAACTTCACTTGTCTTCAGGACAGGACACCTTGGCAGTTAAAAAGAAAATGAACTTTCATGAGACTAAAAATCTGAGTGCATTTCTTCCTGCTTCATTCTTCTGCCCAGAAAAATATATAGGAGAAAAGATAGATCTATATCTTCTCCTCCTCTCTGATAACACCCCCCACCCACAAAGCAGTAGAGGGATTTTGAGCAAAAATGCAGATAATTGGGGAAGTATTAAACACCCTCTCCCAATCTTGCTGGCCACTTGATCAAATTCTCAGTTTGCAGAGGCTACTTTAGGTTTAAAAATAAACAAAAAATATTAGGAGAAAAGTACACAGGACTATATGTTATGTCTAGTGTGGCCTCAGGCTGTCCAGCTGTATCTCTCTTACTGTGCCCATGAGAGAGCACTAAGGAGTTGTCAGCATGCTAGATTGCGGGGGGAAATAGATGAAATAGAGAACTCATATCTTAAAGTCACTATAAGTGAAATACTCTGCTGATTAACTTAAATAGTTGTCATCAGCTGTTAGAGCTGGTGAGATTTAGCTGTATGAAGTGACTAATAAAATGCTTTCCTTGCTGTTGTTGAGCATGGTTTGCATGTAAGCTGCTGGAAACTCATCTGTCTCCATATCTATAGATGTAAATGCAAATAGTACAGAGGATTATGACTCTGAGACACTTGCCTTATTCGGTATGGTGCTTTACCTGTGACGGCAGAAACTAGAAAGGAAACGAGACCTTTTCTGCAGTGGCTCCCAGTGGCGTAGCGTGGGTTGTCAGCACCCGGGGCAAGGCAAGTAATTTGTGCCCCCTAACCCTGGATTTGCGCCTCCTAACCCTACCCCTAACCCTAACCCCCAGATGTTGCACCCGGTGCGGCCGGCCCCCCCTGCACCCCCACGCTACACCACTGGTGGCTCCCCGCTTGTGGAATGCTCTCCCTAAGGAGACTCTCCTAACCCCTTCATCACATATTTTTTAGGTGCCAGGCAAAAACATTTCTTTTCTCCCACACCTTTGCCTAATTAAACAATCCATGGCAATTTAATCATGTTTGTGTGTGGGGGGGGGGGTTGTTGTTGTTGTTCATTACAATGTTAGGCATCTTTGTGCTTTAATATTGTAAACTGTGATCTTTGGACTGAAGGGGGGTATAGAAGTTTAATAATAATAATAATAATAATAATAATAATAATAATAATAAAGTTTGTGAAATTCAACTTCATATGATATTTTATTGAAATATCCTGGGCATAGCCATGTTAGTCTGTTGTAAAAGATACGAACAAACCTCAGTGCCATAAGCCTTTTAGTTGTTTTGTCTCTTTAAATCCTGCACAGGAATTTTAGGACCAAAATTAAATCAAGTTGCCAAACTTTGTGCTTTATACCTTGGTCTGGCTGAGTGTTTGTGTGTGTTTTAACTGATCCTTATTAGGGAATATTTCTTTTTTAAAGAAAAATTAAATAAGAAGTACATACTGTTAATTTTTATTAGGTAAAGGTACCCCTGCCCATACGGGCCAGTCTTGACAGACTCTAGGGTTGTGCGCTCATCTCACTCTAGATGACCACGCTGGCCACGTGACCCGGAAGTGTCTGCGGACAGCGCTGGCTCCCGGCCTCTAGGGTTGTGCGCTCATCTCACTCTAGAGGCTGGGAGCCAGCGCTGTCCGCAGACACTTCCGGGTCACGTGGCCAGCGTGACGAAGCTGCTCTGGCGAACCGGCACCAGAGCAGCACACGGAAACGCCGTTTACCTTCCCACTATAAAGCGGTACCTATTTATCTACTTGCACTTTAAGGGTGCTTTCGAACTGCTAGGTGGGCAGGAGCTGGGACCGAACGACGGGAGCTCACCCCGCCGCGGGGATTCGAACCGCCGACCATGCGATTGGCAAGTCCTAGGCGCTGAGGTTTTACCCACAGCGCCACCCCCCCTCCAAAAAAATAATTTCAATCCAGCAGAATTTTCTAGAGAATTTCATTCTCCCAATTATTGCAGCTTTAACACAAACTCTTGTTTGGCCTTGAACAGCTAAACTGGTCTCCAAACTTGCCTGCTTGGTTCTTCTCACACAGAACTTTTATGTCAGTTGGATTCCATGTTGTACCTTTGTCTCTGCAAAACTGATTGCTGTTTCCCCAGTGTTTATGAAAACAGGATTCTAGGATGCTATGGGGATAACATTGTGAGGAAAGGAAGAAAATATATTACTTTTGCTGTATAGTACTTTTGCAGTGTCTGATGGATCACAAACTAAATGCATAGTTAGTTTTACCACTACTGTGGTGAAATCCACCTAGTTACTTTTTATGGCACACTGGAATTCTTTCTTAAGTTAAAAATTGATTCCCCCCCCCCCTTTCCAAGCATTAAAATCGAGTAGGTATCTACTGCACATCTTGCTGAATCGTTTTAAGAGGCAACATAAATTTATGGCTCTATACAGAAACATCATGATTTAATCAGGATGACGAAATGTGACTTACACAGGAAGCATCCTTTTTTATATATATAGTTTTTTGGATACTTACGTTGACTTTAGTCCCTTGTGAATTAAACCATTTAAAACACGAAATGGAAAAAGTCCTCCTAATCTTCCTTTTGAATGAGCCGTGAAATAGGATCCATGAACTGCCTGAAGTGTGAAGAGGTTAGCATGGCTGGGTTCCAAGATCTTTGTGTGAGATATTAGGAGATTTATTCTCTGCTGAAAAGCTATGGGGGAAATGGTCATAATTTTTGATAAAACCATAAAGTATATCTAAAAATACCTGCAAATGTTCCCTGTGGAAAGTCTTAGAAACTTAAATCCTCCAAGCAAATATGTGTAAAATTAAAAAAAAACAAATTTGCAGGTGTATCATATGCTTGCTTATAAATTTCCTTTATCAATGTAAAAACGAATGGCAGTTTAATTGACTGGGTTTAATTCTAGAAATTGTGGCGTTGCAGTTATTTTCTTTCTCATCCAAGATTAAGAAATCTACTGCGGGCTTTTGAACTAGTGTCTACAGTAGATTGCGTACTATTTGCAAAAAGCGTCGCTTTTTACTTACCGTACTTTAAGGCACAGCTCATCTCCAGATTCTACATTAAATGTTACAGCTGATCCAATAGGATGATACACATTCGTGAAAGGGGTGTTGTATGTGCATTTCCCAGGATGAAAATCTGATTCAAAAGCTATAAAGATTTAGTTGGTACCGCCAAATCCTCTGCTTGGGAGTGAAAAATAGAGAACAGCAGGCTGGATTAAGCCTTCCACCTTCTGTCCTCCTCCTGAACAGAAGTGGCACTGGACACAATTTGATGGCTCATAAATTGGACTTTCAGCCAGGGAAAATACAAACCCTTTTCTTCCAACTGGATTAGAAGCATTTTTTTAAAAAAAAATCTATCCCACTCTTCAGTCTAATAGGCTCTCGGAATGGCTTACATAGATCAGTTGACAAACAAGGCAGTTCCTATCTGTAGATTTGCAGTCTAAAAGACACAACACAAAATGATGAAGGGAAGAGGAGGGAAGAGGTCAATAAGCAGATTCAGGTCCCAATATGCACTGGCTCACAGGTAGGTAAATTGTTCTTCAGTTCTTGGATCCAAAACATTTACAAACTATTGGCATTTCAAGCACAAAAGATCAGCTAAGTAAAATTGAATTTATTATATTGGACATAAGATGTGACAAACTACAATCCACAACTTGTCGGTTGTGCTTGATTGTTTCCTGCTATCTCTGAAGTATATTTCTCTTAGCAGATTTGGTCTCTCTTATAAAGATTTCTTATCCCATCATCATCAAATTATAGCATTCAGAATTACTTGAGGAAAATCACTGGTGTAAAATTGTTATAATTCTTGCTTAATTCTCCAAGGACTCTAAACTAGACTCGAAACACTATACATTTCAGTAGGATAAAG
Organism: Podarcis cretensis; assembly: GCF_951804945.1. Taxonomy (NCBI): domain Eukaryota; kingdom Metazoa; phylum Chordata; class Lepidosauria; order Squamata; family Lacertidae; genus Podarcis; species Podarcis cretensis. Next base: position 21,874,389 of record NC_137175.1, read on the forward strand.
GTCTGTCAAGTTTTCCTCTGTACTTTGCTGCTGAATAATTGTGCAAAGCCAAGAACTCTTAATGTCCAGGCAATAATGGTAGACTGCCTAATTTAGTTGTCTTTGCAACCTATTACTGTGTGTGTAACTTTGTGCAAATGTTTTAAAGCTCTGGAGACTGGCAGCAATTATATGCCCTAATTTCCATTTAGACAATCAGGATTTTTCTCCACAAAAGTTTTGTTTCCTTTTAAAAGTATGAGAGGCATTGACTATTTCCAGTGATCCTAGGATAACAACCCATTGATTAATTTCAGCTAGTGGATTTGTATCTGTGTTTTATTTATTTATACATACATACATACATACATACATACATACCCTGTCCATCTGGCTGGGTTTCCCCAGCCACTCTGGGTGGCTTCCAACAAAAGATTAAAAATACATTAAAACATCAGTCATTAAAAACTTCCCTAAACAGGGCTGCCTTCAGATGTCTTCTAAACGTCAGATCGTTGTTTATTTCTTGACATCTGATGGAAGGGCATTCCACAGGGCAGGCGCCACTACTGAGAAGGCCCTCTGCCTTTTTCCCTGTAACTTCACTTCTCGTGATGGGGATGGAGATGCTCCTTCAGGTACACTGGGCCGAGGCCATTTACGGCTTTAAAGGTCAGCACCAACACTTTGAATTGTGCTCGGAAACGTACTGGGAGCCAATGTAGGTCTTTCAAGACCGGTCTTATGTGGTCTCAGTGGCCGCTCCCAGTCATGAGTCTGGCTGCTGCGTAGGGGGAAACTGGAGGTTAAAGTGTTTGAATGAGGGAGAAAACTGCATAATAAATTAGGAACCCTACATTGATTTATCTGTCTTTCTTCAGGTGGAAAAATGTTACTCTTTTCTGCCTAGCATGTAAAAATGGATGTAATAAAAGTGCAGAGTAATTTAGCGGCCATGATACTATTTTTTCATATGAAAAGCACAGAAAAGTTCTTTCCAGGATAACAACTTTAAAAATAAAGTCAGAAATGACATTTGACTTTGTAGTTGTCTTCCACATCTAACTTGTTTCAAAGCATAATTGCCATTGTATGGAATCTGTGTAAAGGTGAAAAGTACATTGAAATCCTCCTAAATAAAATTCTGCATGTAAGCAGAACTAAAATAATTTGCAGACATGTCAGCATTTTATATTTAATCTTTTGCTGCTGATTATTTTTAGCTTTGTTTTATAAGAACTGACATTAGGCCTCATAGTGATTACACTCCATGGCATTAATTTATAAATGGCAAGTCACTGACCTTGTCAGTCTTGTGCAATGCTGGGTAGTCTCTAAGAGCACTTATACACATCAAAACACTACCTATGAGATCTCCAGATATATTTCTTTACTAGTGATTCGATTTGCTTAAAAAACACACATTTCAATTTGATTTGTTTAAAACTGCAAGAACTGTTTTTATTTGGGTAAATAGAACTAGACAAGGGAATGCTAATCTTGCCTCTCTGACTGTCACAACATCTAGCTCCATCATGAATAATACAAAATAGGCTTTTGACATTCCATCTATTTCTGAAGTTTTGAGGCAAGTGCTGATCCATATGTAGCCAAAAGGACACTGATATACACATTAGGGAGGCAGGTTTGTGGGGATCGCAAACAGATTGCAGAGATGCAAAATAACTTTCGGTTAGAAAAAAATAACTAAGGGAAGAACCTCCAAAACACAGTCCAGCGAGGATTTGGATGGAGTCAATGGTCATGGCAGCCTGAGTGAGTTGGGGGTTTATTAGTGAAAAACTGGTGGGAGAAGAAATGGAATCAACTATCGTGGAAAAGAGCATGGCTGACTGCCTGGAACACTAGACCGGAATGCAACATTTTGTGCAATATTTCACAATGTGTTATTTCACAGTGCAATATTTTGTTCTGGGCACCTCTTATTATCCTTTTAGTCTTGCACTCACATTCATGTTTAAATGAGGCATGTTCAAGATCCTATGTGCACTTTAGCAGCTGCCTGTTCTGTAATAGGTGTATATTTGTCTTCTAGCTGGGTAAGATATCTAAACTGATCAGACTGTTTGTGTTACACTTCAAATTCTTTGTTACCACAACCCAGTTATGAGACTTTCCCCTCCCATGGACACTATAATAGGTGTTTGTTTTGTTTTTTGGGGCTTGGGGGTTTGGTTTGGATGATACATTGTGGCCCTTCCAAACCTGTGGTTTTATATCTGTAGGATGGGAATCTGATAGCAAAAGGAACTGCTGAAGTGGTCATACCAGTCAGTTTGTTAAGTTAATGGACCTAGCCATGCCTGTTAAACATCCTTTTTACATGTCTAAAGAGTTGAACAAGCACACATGAGTTGCCATAGAAACAACTAGCTAATGACGCTTCCAGAAGGAGGGGGAAGGCTTTCCCTAGACTGGGGGCCATTGTCATCCAATGGGTAGGAGAGCAATAGACCAGGGGGCTGCTCTGGCCTAGTGTCACATGGAACTGGGAAGACACAGTAGCTTGATAATCTCTTTCTTCTGGGTCCAAATCTAAGGCTTTGGCAAGCCCCTTAAAAACATAAAGGAGGGGAATAAGATCAGAGTGGCTGGGGAAACTCAGCCAGATGGGCGGGGTATAAATAATAAATTATTATTATTATTATTATTATTATTATTATTATAATTCTGTGAGCCCTTCCATATTGTATTCAGGCTGTATATATGTGTATGTAAAAAGATATAGACACCATGGCTTCCAGTGACCTTCATTCCTGAAGGGAACTTGACACTGAGGTATGTGCTGGAACCTCTGAAATCTCTCGTCACTCAGAGATTGGGATGCACATTATAGTAATAGTTAAGGCACCATGGCATTACATTGAGATAAGACAGCACAGTGAATTCACTATACTATCACACCATGGATTTATGCTGGTATAGGGGATTTAGTTGTAATTCACTTCAATCAGCCCAATTCCTTTGTAAGCAGGAAGGTTAGTGTCAGTGTGTCAGGCTGCAATCCTATGCACACAGTTGGTCATACCTCTGACCTGCATAGAATTACCTTGTGAAAGACCCCAAAATCTACAGACATAAGAGAAGCTGTAATCTGTTCCTTTTGCTGTATTTTGTGTACTGTGAAATCCGTCAGGCGAGAATTAAATTTCAGCTCACACAGCAGCTTGGTTCATGACTGAAAGCACAACCAAAATGGAAAATATTTATAAATTAGATCTGGTATCTTGCTTGAAATCTTAAGCTTCATGTCAAGGACAGTTACTGACAAGGTGGTTTCAGCCAATGAATCATTTAATACTGTCCCCTTTTTCTCTCTTTACCTTGGTTTTTCATCTTTTTTATATAAACAGAATGTTATTCTACTACACTAATATAATATCCTTCCAAAATGTGCCAGAATCAATTAGCTGGAGTGGCCAGAAGCAAGCCACACATCTGTGGAGGAAAAGGGAACATGGATGGGTTTTTGATTTATAAGATTTCTTAATGCTGTCCTAATGGATTTTAAATGTTTTAAGACAGATTGCTAAATAGAGCCAATTCTTCACTCCTTCATGAGTGTTTTTATTGACAAATTAACTTGAAATAAATAATAGGTTTTGACCAGTTTTGTTCAGAAGGTTTTTCAAAAAATGTTTTGATTCTTAAAACAACATAAAATTATGTGTATTTATTTTTGCATATTCCAAAATACTTCCTTGTACATTGATGCTATATGTCTCCTTTTCCTTCCCCCATCCCCTGCCACCCCAACGGTGGTCACTGATCTAGGAAAGCAAATTCAAATTTTAGTTTACACACATTATGTTAACAATTTAGATCTGCCACCTTGGAAACAGCATCATTTTTTTCTCAGAGCAACTGATGAAGGCGGAAGCCAAACTGTTTTGCTAAAAGAATTTAAAATTCTGTTGTATGTAATAATAATATATATTAGCAATTACCGATTCATTTTTGAACTGTAACTATATGGGCTAGATTCTGATGCAGCAATGTGTGAAATTGCCATTTTTTAATTCCTTTGGAATTCTAGAGTTGCTTTCTGCCAGGGGCTTTATATTGCAAACAGTCATTCAGCTGTTATTCTTTTTGTGAACAAAGCTTATGCATATGCTGTTCTGCTTTATACAGTCATGGATGAGCACTGTTATTCTGCCACTTGCCAAGCACAGTGAGCAGAGCTTGATGGAATATATCCAGACTTTTGTTTGTTTGTTTTGTTCCTTCCTTCAGTCATTCCTGGCCTGCCCACCACTACCTTTTCACGTACCTGTGTACGTGCACCATTTTAAAAAATCACTAAAAGTACACAACTGCAAATGTCACCAGGCCTTTTGCAGTGGGCAGAATGGAGGTTTGTGCTCCATATTAATTTGCTTATTTTTTAATGTATGTCTTTCAATAGGGATGCGGGTGGCGCTGTGGGTTAAACCACAGAGCCTAGGGCTTGCCAATCAGAAGGTCGGCGGTTCAAATTCCCGCGACGGGGTGAGCTCCCGTTGCTCGGTCCCTGCTCCTGCCAACCTAGCAGTTCGAAAGCATGTCAAAGTGAAAGTAGATAAATAGGTACCACTCTGGCGGGAAGGTAAACAGCATTTCCGTGTGCTGCTCTGGTTCACCAGAAGCAGCTTAGTCATGCTGGCCGCATGACCCGGAAGCTGTACACCGGCTCCCTCGGCCAATAAAGCAAGATGAGCGCCGCAACCCCAGAGTCGGTCATGACTGGACCTAATGGTCAGGGGTCCCTTTACCTTTACCTTTATGTCTTGCAATGTGAGGTATTCCTCACATTTACTGTGTGAAGAACTGGAGAGAATAACTCCTCTGAACTGGGTTGTTGAAATTCAGGGGTGCCTACAGCATGTGGCGATAGGTGTAGGCTTTTGGTTTCAAGAGGTCAGTAGAAAGAAAATTACTAGATTGTGCTCAGATGAGGAGCAAACAAAAGCAGTGCTGTGGCAACAGACACCACCTGCTGAAACAACACCATACACATGACAAACCACCCACTCAAAAAAACGTGTTGAAGAGTGCTTTCACACCAGCAGTGATGGCAGATGCGTAACAGGTTATTTTTACTTATTGAATTTTCCATCATAAGGGGAAATCTGGGCTACGTGTAAAACAAAGTACAGGCTGGCATTTTGATGAAGATGTTTAGATGCTGCAAAAAAACTTGTGCTCATCAGCCGCACCAATTCCACAATAAACTCCCATGTGGAAGCATTGTAGTTTGCCCTGTAGTGATTGAGACAGCAGCTTAAAACTATGCATCCAAAAAACAGGTCTTTCTTCTTTACTATCTTAATAAATCTAACTTTGGAAATCCAAGATTAGACATGTGCTTATTTCCTGTAGAACCTTAAATTATAAAACACTATTTTCTAGTTGTCTTCCTTGGTCTGTACTTCTTTCATTGTGTAAAACTATTGCACAAAAGCAACAACGTGTAATAAACTCTCCACATAGTATGCATCTTTTTTATTTATTCCCCTTCCTATATATTTCCATGGTGCATATCCTCAGGCTGACTTTAAGTATGCCAAAGGGCCTATGTATTCCCCAGTGGGATTTTTGACTTTGGTGGTGGTTGTTAGGAGATTCTTCTCTCTTTTAAAAGTGATTTGTCATGTAGCACAAGCAACTCCTTTTCAGAAAACTCAGTTCCAAAGCTCCTTTAGTTGTACAGAACTAGCTGGGTGGTTATTTGGATCCTGCCATATGTATTAAGCATTCTGGTTTTTTAAAAAGAAGAAGCTTCTGCTCTGGAAGCCTTCTTGGTTGCGGATAAAATCTCTCTCTTACTCTCTCAATGTATACACTGGAATCTTTAGCTCACCCCATTCAAAAGGGTAGTAAAACACTTAAACATATTTAAAACAATTGCGTAAACATTGATGTAATTGAAAACTGCAGCCCAAAGAAGGAGGCACATTTGAAGTGTAGACATTTGAAACAGGAAACCCCCAAAATGCTCCGACTTACACATGCAGTGGGAACCTGGTACACAGATGGCATATTTGAGTAGAGCATTTGTGGTCAGTGTTATATCCTAGATTTCTTTTTTTAAAATGAAAGGGGGAAAAGAAAGAATGCCACAAGCTTTTCCTACAGAAGGTCTCATGTTGAACCCTCAGCATCTCCAGGTAGGAGACGAGATGAGAGAGGCTCTTGTTTGAAGCCTGGAGAGCAGTTGCCAGTAAGGGTATGCAATACTGAGCTAGATAGACCAATGGGAGATTTCTGTGATCCAGATCTTTCTACAAATCCCATCTTACTATTAAACTATTTTAAATTAGTGCAAAAATGTATTAGCATTACCATATGCATGGGCTCACATTCCTGGGTTGTTTGCACACCTGTTATGAAGTCTGTGTTCCATGCAACTACAATCACAATATTTGTGTTGGCATTATGTATTCAGTCAACTTATACACTGCTTTCCCCTTCTTTCCTGTTGGCCCCCGGTGGCTTACAGACAATAAACATATGAAGTAATTCCCTAAAACCAAAGAGCCTAATTGCAACAAATTTACCCCATAAGAGCGGTGTGGTTACCTAGTATTTGTCTTATACTTTTAAGTAGATAGGTGTGGGAGGAATGTCGCCATAGCTTCTCTGGTTTGTTGGGCCTGTAGGGAATTGTAAACAGCTGTTAAAACAGCTGTTCATCTTACTACCAATTTAAAGAAAAATAGTTCCTTTTAGATGATCAGCTAAATAAGTATTACATTGCACTGCAAGCCACTGCTGTGCGTGCCCCTGTGTACAGATCACCATTTGTCTGGTGGCGCAATGGCTCTGGGCAGTCAGGAGGAGAAGTTCACCTGGGAAGATCGCTAATACCTGGTCTGCACCACTGGTCATGTCTCATGGCTATGTTGAATAGGTGCTTCCCATCCAAGTGGAAATAACATTCCAACAGCAAGGGCTGACTGGAATGGCATCCAAGTCCTTGTCCTACGGCCATCACCACCACTGCTTACCTGCTGCATAAACCCAATAAAATGCCTCTTTTCAACCTGTAGACAGTGCTTTGGTAGCTCTGCTCAATGCTTCCCAGGCACCAAGCATAGGATTGGCAAAACACTTTGTGCAATGGGTCAATTGATTGCCAGGTGCTTGGAAATGCTACACAGTGGGGCTTTGCAGGCACTGGCAATCTGATTGGCCTGAAGGCCAGAGGTTCCCTACTCTTGATGAAAAAGTTGGGAGTGGAAGAACTGTGCCTGGTGACATTGGATATGGAGTCACTGCACACTTTCTGGCTTTCTACACACTTGTGTCTAGACTGAGGAGGGATAGAGTACTCCAGAATGAAGATTATTGAGGCATGAATGGTGTTTGCTAGTTGTGAACTGAAAGGAGTTATAGCAGCCTTTTCATCACGTGGGGAAATGTGAAGCACCCAGGACCAGAAAATACCATTATTATTGCTTCTCTTTATGTTCTAAAATTAAATTCTGAATTCAGTTATGCAGCAGAACTCAAAAAGTTCTCTGCACTTCAAATATACTTGGGGATAACTATTTTGTTTGTTTGTTTGTCACTTAGATGCCAAAAATACCTATAGTCAGTTATAAGCCTACAGCACTCACTCGGATCTTCTTGCATTGATTAACTGGCAAAGGCCTTGTGAACATCATTAAAATAGTTGTGAACTGAATTTTAAGGGAATTCTACACAAGTCTGAAATTTTTAGCAGGAGTATGAACAATATTTTGTTTGTTTGTTTTCTACTGTATAAATCTGTCATCTGTTTTATTTCTTAAATGTCCCCTGGTGCTGGATGATCCCCAAAAGTGACGTCCTCTCAAGGTCTTTAGCTCTTCAAAGCTTCCCAGTAAATAAGATACTTTGCAGTATTTTTGGATAGAAACTAGGCAAGATGTAACAAACACCATTTTCTTTTTCCTTTCTCTCTGGCAAACATAATTCTCCCCCACAGTTGTTCCATCACAGTTGTCACTGAAGCAGGTCAAAGAAGAGCAGCTAACCATCCACTGAGCTCATTCATAATCAATCACTTGGCAAGTTGCAAAGCTTGGTGATTAATATGAAATTATTTACAATGCCAGCTGCTGCTTGTCTGAGATGCTGTGGATTCCTTTATAGCTTAGTGACAGGAATGTGGGATGGGTAGGATTTAGATGTTCTACTTGCAAGCCGTTGGCAGCAATGCAAAGGCCACATTACTCTAGGTTTTAGAGCAAATTCAATAAAAGCAAAAGTGTTGATCCTTGGGCTTTATTGCGAGAAAGCAAATGTGTGCTTAAATTTTATATATATTCAAAGACATATTGTGTGCTGTGTGATGCAGGTGACTTAAAACAAAATTATATTTTGTATTTTTTCCAGGGGCATGGTTCCCTCATTCTAGGGTCTGCCAGGGGAATTTTGGGGTCCACAGCCTTTGACTTAGCTTGGTAGCCAACCATTATTTGTGGTTGCCCTTTCTGTCCTCCAAATCATTTAACACACTTGAAGGACTGAGGAGAGGAGAAGGGTTCTTTCTTTGCACTAGAACTGGGAGGCATTCGGAAGCTGTGATAATGTTCCTTGCCCTTTCTGAAGAAATTTTTTCTGAGGGTGAAGTTTTTTCATTTTAAAACATATAAAGATTTTTATACTGAGTGGGATGTAAGGGCAAACAGTTATGTAAACTTTGCCTAGCATTCCTGCTAGGAGCTGTGTTTCAGCTGGAGGCCAGTAGTTTGCCTGAGTGACAGTTAAACTGCCATTGTTTTCATTGTTTCAAACAAAGATCATTTTGTGAGGGAGACTTCTTGTCTTTATATAAAGGATTCAAAGCATCAGAAGCTGGTAAATTCTAACCGATCAGCTGGTGGGGAGTCTGCCTTATCCTACTTGAACTTAGTTATATGGCAATGAGGGGGTAGAATAGTACCAAAATTGAAATTATTGGCCCATGGAACAGGGAGAGTTGTCAGGAGTGTATAAAAGGAGTTGTCAGGCATGTATAAAATTGATGTGCAGCTGTTAGTTAGCTGAAGAGCTGGAAATTGGAGTTCTAAAGTTAAGACACCAAGTGCCAGATTTAGCCAAACAGTTGTGTTAGCAAGACCCAGCTTAATAATAATAATAATAATAATAATAATAATAATAATAATAATTTATTTGTACCCCGCCCACCTGGCTGGGTTTCCCCAGCCACTCTGGGCAGCTTCCAACAAAGACCAAAAATACACTAAAATGTCACACATTAAAAACTTCCCTGAATGTCTTCTGAATGTCAGGTAGTTGTTTATCTCTTTGACATCTAATGGGAATCATAGAATAATAGAATTGTAGAGTTGGAAGGGACCTCCCAAGGATAATCTAGTTCAACCCTCTGCAATGCAGGATTCTCATCCAATTTAAAACAAGCCTTGCAAATGTGCTTTATTGTTGCACCACAAAGAGGATCTTGTTACTGTTATTGCTGAGCTTTGCTCCCTCTCCACCTGTGCGCACACATACACCCCAACACAACCCCCTGAAAAACCCCAGAATAGCACAGGGATGAGGAGATTGCTCCTTCTGATAAGCAGAAATGCTTGCACTGATAGAACAATCAGAACAATGTGAATTAAGAAGTGGCTCAAAGAGGCTTGAGGAGCCAAGAACTAGGCTCCTTGGGCTAGAACTGAAGATGTTTGTGGGGAAGAGATTACAATTCTAGATGCAGCCTTCAGGTGAGTTCTCCACCCAAGTGTCAGAAGGGTTGCTGAGAACCTGAGGCAACAGTGGGGACTAGTGGACCGGGGAAAAGACTGCAGTAGAAGTCCGGAGAGGCAGTGGCGTAGCGTGGGTTGTCAGCACCCGGGGCAAGGCAAGTAATTTGCACCCCCTAACCTGTGGATTTGCGCCCCCTAACCCGTGGATTTGCGCCCCCTAACCCTAACCCCCAGATGTTGCGCCCGGTGCGGCCAGCCCCCCCCTGCACCCCCCACGCTACGCCACTGCGGAGAGGGACTCTGGAGGGGAGTGGCTGTGAAGCTGATTGAAATCAGTTCCTAGTTGAGAGGTATTAACTGGGAGTACTATAGCAGGCACATCCAACAGGTAGATCATGATCTACTGGTAGATCACTGAACATCTGTGGTAGATCACTGGCTGCCCCCAAAGGAGCTCAACAACTTTGGGTTCCCCCCCAAAAAGCTCAACACTTTCTGCCCCACAAAAATGGGGCTTTCCTCCTCCCTAGAAAAAACCCAACAACTTTGACCTGAAGGGAGTTGATCACTGCCAGTTTTTATCTGTGAGTAGATCCCATTCTCTTGGGAGTTGGCCACCCCTGTACTATAGGAACAATATATGTTTGAGGTTTTTGGTGCTTTTAATATTTTGTTGGGAGCTGCCCAGCATGGCTGAGGCAACTCAGTCAGATGGGTGGCATATAAATAAAATTACCATCATCGTTATGTGAGCTTCAGTTCCTCTCTCTATCCAAACCATAACTACCCTCTTAAAGTGTCAGGGACCATATTTTGTGTTTGATACGCCTTTTAAAATGGCAGTAATCTAATAGTGTGCATTCTCATTTAAAGTAACTATAACAAAGTAAAGCTAACCACCTGTTTTATTAAGTAACCATACATACCTATCTTTTTATATTAAATATATTGCACTTCATTTTTACTTTATATTTGAACCTATGTGCTGCTTGCCCTATTTCTAGCCATAGCTTCTGTGGATAAAATGTGGAAGGAGATAAAACGGTTCTGAGATACATGGTGGCAACACTCACAGAGGGTTAAGAAAAATAAGCAATAGGTCACAGCAGGGGAAACTACCTCATTATCATTGAGGGGATCCCCACACCCCTTAAGACCCAAAGCACAATGCAAGGTGAGTTACGATCTTGCCCTTTCCCCTAAGAACTGCTTCATCCTCTCAAGTTGTGCTGGGGTTTGGGGGGCAATTAAGAGCATCTGCTTTTAGTTGTCTTCACAGCTGAAGCCAAATTGACAGAATGACCTTGTAATTTTCCCCAAGTCCTCTGGATGTTGGGAGAAAGGATGGGATCATTCGCTCACTTTGTGCCATGTTTCGGAGCCACTTCAAAGCAGCAATTAATGCTTCTTATTCTGAGCCTGTCTGAACCCTCCTTTTTCTCCGAGTCTTCCATATATGCCAGTGGACTTATGGAAAGGTTGGAGTCTGTCACTCATCTCCAGCATGAAATTAAAGACTCCTTCCCCTCCCAAGTTTTCACAATGTGCCAAGATCATGTTCCTGAAGCCCTGGTGTAATTCACAGGTACATTTGAGTTTATTTCTTCAGCTTGCAGTCTTGGTTACAGGAGTGTCTAGAGTACACCTTTAATTAATCTATTTATGAATTTGATGTTTTGTTATTTACTGGGACGTGGGGTGGGGTGGGGAATCAAGCACTGTGCAAAGCAGATGGTTTTGGTTTAAATGTTAAGGCTGAATAATTGTTCCTGTGTGTATATATTATTATTAATATTATTTTGTATTGCTTAGAAATCTACCAAGTCCCATTTAATTTTCATTCCTTTGAAAACCTCCCCAGATGTAAACAAATGTTTTTGTTTTGTTTACAAGAAAATAGCCCTGGTACATGCTACTCTAATGTAACAAAACACTATTTAAGAGGAATTCTAGAATAAATCTATAACAAAGAAAACAACTTTCTTCCACCTCAGACTCATGGTAATTTATGTATAACCAATCTTGGCTATTATCTTCATTTCTTCTTTTAATCCAATTGTTTTCTTTCTTTAGTTTTTTCTCCTTTGTTGTTTTCCTTATGCTAACTTTGTGTCAATGACATTGCATTAATTGTATTTTAACTTACCTATAATATTTTATTTCTCTGTTGCGTTTGTTTGTTTGTTTATAAAACTTAATAAATACAATTAAAAATAAGAGAAAATAAATCTGTGTTTGGGTCAGTTTGCATATTGCTATTCCATTAATGATTCCCCATCTGTGCTCCTCTCCTAGTTATTTACAAACCAAGATATCAAATCATGGTTTGATCAGGGTTTGTTCTAACTAATTAGAGTTTCAATGAACCAGAGTTTCCCAAGATCGTAACAGGAAAACAGGAAAGTGAAACAGAAGCTTTCACTCTTCCTCCTTGCATGGAGAGGAGAAGACGCTATCCTTAGGGTCATTGCTACTCATTGGTGAATCATTAACCATCGAAACCAGAAGTGGGAAACTTCTGCCATGTGGCCTAATTTTATCCAGCCCTCAACCAAATTTAATGAGAGTAGCAGAGAGAGAAAAGGTGGGGGGAGATTGCAGGGAGACAGAAGGGCTGTCCTGTGGGATCCATCCCACCCAATACTTTCCACCCCAACACATTGGAGCAGAAGTGTGGGTCCCATTCTCTCAGTGCAATCTACTTAGATGGACCTCCTTCCAGGATTGAATCCAAGTTTTAATTCTGGGTATGTTTTATTTTTGCTGTTATTGATAATTATGTTTTTGTAACTTTATTGCTAGACCTTATTATGAATTGTGTGCTGGTAGTTTTATTTATGAATTATGTGCTGGTAGTTTTATTTAATTATGTGCTGGTAGGGGACGCAGGTGGCGCTGTGGGTTAAAGCCTCAGTGCCTAGGACTTGCCGATCGAAAGGTCGGCGGTTCGAATCCCTGCGGCGGGGTGCGCTCCCGCTGCTCGGTCCCAGCGCCTGCCAACCTAGCAGTTCGAAAGCACCTCCGGGTGCAAGTAGATAAATAGGGACCGCTTACCAGCGGGAAGGTAAACGGCGTTTCCGTGTGCGGCTCTGGCTCGCCAGAGCAGCGATGTCACGCTGGCCACGTGACCCGGAAGTGTCTCCGGACAGCGCTGGCCCCTGGCCTCTTAAGTGAGATGGGCGCACAACCCCAGAGTCTGTCAAGACTGGCCCGTACGGGCAGGGGTACCTTTACCTTTACCTTTAGTTTTATTTTATTGTATACTTACTGAGGTATTTTTATTTATTGTTCATGCCTACTTAAATGTTATATTTTTATAACTGTTAAAGTGAATTACATATTTTATTATTAACAACTATTTTGATGTTGTCCTCCTATAGTGCTGGGGCTCCAGCAGATGCCTAAGGATATCAGGGGCTGTATTTAAATGGTGGTCTGATCTGAGCCACAGACTGTTAGTCATGCTTCTTTCACATTGTTTCCCTTTTTAGCATATTACTCAACCCTATATTTCAGTCATTATATGCTTTTAAATGATCTTCTCCCTTACTATTCCAATGCTCAAAACTATAGGCTCCCAAGGCTGCCTTTGTTTTTGTTTTGTTTTGTTTTTTAAAAAAAACTGTGGAAAAATGTACATAGCTGCATGCCATATCTCCTTCAGCCTGTATTTTGTTCTGCTAACTTCAGAACAAATCTGCAGTGTTCCATACATAAAATGATGCAGAGCTATAACATTACACTTATTGAAACTGTTTGAACTCTTCCAGCAGGAGTGAGGCATTGGTTTCTTAGGTCCTTAATCACCCCAATAATGTAATTTCATGCATGTGCGCATGCATTATAATAAACACTTTGCAAACTGTAATATCCATGGGACTAAGATGAGCATTGTGCGACATGTCACATTCATGGTAATGCAAGCTTCCTGTTTTTAAGAGCTATTAATGTGGTTCAGATTTTTTGTTATAAAGGACAATACATTCAAAAATATTATTCTGTATGCTCCAAAGGTAAGACTTCCTAAACATTTCTTTATTCAGATCATGTCTTCTCCCTAACCTATTGTATGCATTGCCTACCTACCCAAAACAGTTGACCTAGATATTCTGCAACCAAATACATGTAATATGTGAAGGGTTACATGTCCTTTCCATCCACTGCTTCAAGAAATAAAAAAGGGTTATTGGGCCACATTGCATGCTATTTTCATATAGTTTGGTGCTCTTAATCTTTATTTTCTGAGTTGTCTCCCCAGCTCCACATATTTTCAGTCACATATTTGTATTTCTGTACCATGTTGCATCCAACTTAACAGTGTAGAGCCCGGCTGCACTTAAATAACATTTGGGGAGCATTCATCTTATAACCAGGATAAAGCAGGGCAGTCAAAACTTTTACGGAAAGCCAACAGATTCGTAGATGTCATTCTTGGATCAGTCTGCTAGGTAATGCTAGTCTGCCATTTTGGGAAGCACTTAAGCTCCAAAAAAAAAAAAAAAAAAAAAGGAAGCAGTTTCCCTTCTTGGGCCTGCATATTATTATTCTGCTCAGCAGCAAATATGTCAGGAAGGTGAGCCATTCTGATGCAGCGACTAGCGTGCTGGGCTTGAATCTAGGAAACACAGCTTTACATACAGTACCTTCTTGCCTTTGGTCTGGCTCTACCCAAGCCACTATTGCTCAAATTGATCAACTTCATAAGGTTGCTTGTGGGATGAAATGTAACTCAAAGGCAAGCAATAGTGATCCAGTAATTGGAAAATGTTAATATAATGTGTGTATAGATCTTCAGTATAGTTCCTTGCCCCAGTGCCGTGGTTTAGAGCAGAGGTAGCCCTCCATATGTCATTAGACTCTAGTTCCTATCAGCCCTGCCCAGAATGGCCAATGGTCAGGGATGATATCAGCTGTAATGCAACAATATATGGAGGGCAGTATGCTGGCTGCTCTGGTCTGGATACAGTCTTGGGTGATAGTCCATGTTTGTCTTCAGAGTTGCACTGAAGTGACCTTTATACCATGCATGAGCAAAACTAGGCTAACCGACTGTCACCATCTCACTTCTTTCTTTATGCCCAATTGGTAGTGGATCTACACAGTTGCAACATGTTGTGGATATATCTGTCTTATTTTACTGAACCTGCTGCATTGCTCTTACATGCATTATACTAGTTCAGCTAGATATAATCATAGAATTGTAGAAGATGGAAGGGACCACAAGGGTCATCTAGTCCAACCCCCCGCAATGCAGGAATCTTTTGCCCAACGTGGAACTCAAACCTATGACCCTGAGATTAAGAGTCTCCTGCTCTACCGACTGAGCTATTGGACAAGCAAAATGATTAAACCAAAGATAAATGTAGTAAAAAGAGCAAAAAAAGTCAGGAAAGCAGGAAACCATACGTGGTGGCTCTGTCCAATAATTATTCCCTTCTGGAATGCAACCAATTAAGACTTTATCCTCCATTTTCCAACAGCAGCTGAATTAGTGGTAGCAAAAAAATGGGAGAGCTCTAGATGTCTCTGAAATTAGCCTGTAGGAAGATGACAACCTTAGCTTCAGGAGGGGAAAAAAATCACATCTAATGGACAGGAAATAAAGACTTCACAATCCTATATGGGTTTTAAAAAGTGCTTTGGAAACCCAGTCTTATTTTTTTAAAAATATATTTTATTAAGGGTTTTCTTGTTTTACAGTGTAAGTGTAATGCCTCGTGTGTTTTTTTTTCCCGTGTAACATTTTTACAAATCCATTTCATTTGTTCAGGCATTAGGGGGAGAAGAAAAAAGAAAAGAAAAAAAAAGAAGAAAGGAGGGTGGAAGGAGGGGAGATGGATGGGGGTGGGGTGGGGTAGCGGTGTTTCTATTATGCTTAATGTATGTAGTTTGGTGTCAGCGTGCTTGTGTTGTTCACTTGTGTTCCTTTGGTGGTGAGAGAGGTTGGGGTTGGCCTAGGATGTGATTGTTTGTTTGTGATTGGCTGTGGTGATCTTTGTTTTCGTGTGTGAGTGAGGTGGGTGGGTGTTTTGGATCAAGTTAGCCATATTGATTTGTATGCTGTTGGTGGATTATTGTCATTGTCCTGTTGGGCTGTGTATGTGATAAAGGGAAACCCAGTCTTATTACTGGGATGCAATCTCAAAAATGATAGAATGATCTCGATACGAATCCAAGGCAGACCTTTTAACATCACAGTAATCCAAGTTTATGCACCAACTACTGGTGCTGAAGAAACTAAAATTGACCAATTCTATGAAGACTTACAACACCTTATAGAAGTGACACCAAAGAAGGATGTTCTTCTCATTATAGGGGATTGGAATGCTAAAGTAGGGAGTCAAGAGATAAAAGGAACAACTGGCAAGTTTGGCCTTGGAGATCAAAACGAAGCAGGGCAAAGGCTAATAGAGTTCTGTCAAGAGAACAAGCTGGTCATCACAAACACGCTTTTCCAACAACACAAGAGACGACTCTACACATGGACATCACCAGATGGGCAGCATCGAAATCAGATTGATTATATTCTCTGCAGCCAAAGATGGAGAAGCTCTATACAGTCAGCAAAAACAAGACCTGGAGCTGACTGTGGCTCAGATCATCAGCTTCTTATAGCAAAATTCAAGCTTAAACTGAAGCAAGTAGGAAAAACCACTGGGCCGGTAAGATACAATCTAAGTCAAATCCCTTATGAATACACAGTGGAAGTGAGGAACAGGTTTAAGGATTTAGATTTGGTGGACAGAGTGCCTGAAGAACTATGGATGGAGGCTCGTAACATTATACAGGAGGCAGCAACGAAAACCATCCCAATAAAAAGGAAATGCAAGAAAGCAAAGTGGCTGTCCAATGAGGCCTTACAAATAGCGGGGGAGAGAAGGCAAGCAAAATGCAAGGGAGATCGTGAAACATACAGGAAATTGAATGCAGATTTCCAAAGAATAGCAAGGAGAGACAAGAAGACCTTCTTAAACAAGCAATGCAAAGAAATAGAGGAAAGCAATAGAATGGGAAGAACCAGAGATCTGTTCAAGAAAATTGGAGATATGAAAGGAACATTTCGTACAAAGATTTCCATAATAAAGGACAAAAGTGGAAAGGACCTAACAGAAGCAGAAGACATCAAGAAGAGGTGGCAAGAATACACAGAGGAATTATACCAGAAAGAAACGGATGTCTCATATACCCCAGGTAGTGTGGTTGCTGACCTTGAGCCAGACATCCTGGCGAGTGAAGTCAAATGGGCCTTAGAAAGCACTGCAAATAACAAGGCCAGTGGAAGTGATGGTATTCCAGCTGAACTATTTAAAATTTTAAAAGATGATGCTGTTAAGGTGCTACACTCAATATGCCAGCAAGTTTGGAAAACTCAGCAGTGGCCAGAAGATTGGAGAAGATCAATCTACATCCCAATCCCAAAGAAGGGCAGTGCCAAAGAATGCTCCAACTATCACACAATTGCACTAATTTCTCACGATAGCAAGGTTATGCTTAAAATTCTACAAGGAAGGCTCAAGCAGTATGTGGACCGAGAACTCCCAGAAGTGCAAGCTGGATTTAGAAGAGGCAGAGGAACCAGAGACCAAATTGCAAACATGCGCTGGATTATGGAGAAAGCTAGAGAGTTCCAGAAAGACATTTACTTCTGCTTCATTGACTATGCAAAAGCCTTTGACTGTGTCGACCATGGCAAACTATGGCACGTTCTTAAAGAAATGGGAGTGCCTGATCACCTCATCTATCTCCTGAGAAATCTCTATGTGGGACAAGAAGCTACAGTTAGAACTGGATATGGAACAACTGACTGGTTCAAAATTGGGAAAGGAGTACGACAAGGCTGCATTTTGTCTCCCTGCTTATTTAACTTATATGCAGAATTCATCATGCGAAAGGCTGGGCTGGATGAATCCCTAGCCGGAATTAAGATTGCCGGAAGAAATATCAACAACCTCAGATATGCAGATGACACAACCTTGATGGCAGAAAGTGAGGAGGAATTAAAGAACCTTTTATTGAGGGTGAAAGAGGAGAGTGCAAAATATGGTCTGAAGCTCAACATCAAAAAAACGAAGATCATGGCTACTGGTCCCATCACCTCCTGGCAAATAGAAGGGGAAGAAATGGAGGCAGTGAGAGATTTTACTTTCTTGGGCTCCATGATCACTGCAGATGGTGACAGCAGCCACGAAATTAAAAGACGCCTGCTTCTTGGGAGAAGGGCAATGACAGGCCTAGACAGCATCTTGAGAAGTAGAGACATCACCTTGCCAACGAAGGTCCGTATAGTTAAAGCTATGGTTTTCCCAGTAGTGATGTATGGAAGTGAGAGCTGGACCATAAAGAAGGCTGATCGCCGAAGAATTGATGCTTTTGAATTCTGGTGCTGGAGGAGACTCTTGAGAGTCCCATGGACTGCAAGAAGATCAAACCTCTCCATTCTGAAGGAAATCAGCCCTGAGTGCTCACTGGAAGGACAGATTGTGAAGCTGAGGCTCCAGTACTTTGGCCACCTCATGAGAAGAGAAGACTCCCTGGAGAAGACCCTGATGTTGGGAAAGATGGAGGGCACAAGGAGAAGGGGGCGACAGAGGACGAGATGGTTGGATAGTGTTTTCGAGGTTACCAGCATGAGTCTGACCAAGCTGCGGGGGGCAGTGGAGGACAGGAGTGCCTGGCGTTCTCTGGTCCATGGGGTCACGAAGAGTCGGACACGACTAAACGACTAAACAACAACAACAAAAGTCTTATTAATGTACAACATGCAGCAAAATCCTGTGTGCATTTATTCAGAAATAAGTCTTGCTATGTTCAATGGGGCTTCCTCCTGAGTAAGTATGTGTTTACCATTGTGCCACTGTGCAGGACAATTCTATATATGCTTACTCAAAATTAAGCCTCAATGAGATCAGAGAGACTTACTTCTGAGTAAGTGAATATAGATTTGCAGCCATTAATCTAGAGGAGGATGGTTTGAGAATTTTATTTTCGAAAGTAGTCAGTTTTGCCAAAGCTTATTCAGAGAGTTAACAGGGAGAGGTAAATTGGGTTCAATTGAAAGGAAAAGCACAGTAATATATATTCAGGAACAAAAGACAGCAGAGTCTGTGGAGCTTGATTTTAGCTTAGGCAGGTTTTACCACAAATATAGCTAAACCTTAATAGATAGTTCAGGCATGTTCCAATTTCCATAATGCCAATAAAAATGAATAAAATCCAACCAAGCCAAAACAGTACAGCTGTCTTCTTCTCACCTCTCAGTCCCCTCTTGATCGATAAGAAGATAACTTGAGCAATCTAATGGGCACAACGAAGGAGGAAAGTAATACTGAGTGGTTTGCTGTTCTGCTTAGCCACCTTCTGTCCCAGACAACTTCCCTCTTCTCCCATTTTCTACTTTTAAGGGAGGAGGAGGTGGAGGGAAAAGCTACATGAGAGGAAAGTGAATTAATAAAATAATTCTATGGCCAGCACTGCTTGCCTTCCTGTGACTCCATAAAGTTATTGTTTGCATTCAGGGTTGTAGTAGTAAATTTTGAAGTGCAGGAGCTCGTTTGTCATCTGCTCCCCTGGCCAAAATGTAGGGAGCTGTGGTGATCTATCCATCTATAAGTAGCAGTGCATAGCATGATACCCATTTTGCTGGGGTTGTTTTAACTGCAGGCACCTGGGTTCAAATCCAGGCCAGGCCTGTTCCTGCAATCACAAGGCTTGCAGATGCCACCCCAGCAGATGACATCATTGCTCCTCCTGTGAAGAGAGCTTCAGAGCTTCTTGTGCTGCTTCTCCACTACACCAGGACTCAATGTCACCTCCTCTTGTTTTGAATGTGGGAGACGATGGAAGCTAAATCAGGATGCCTGCAAAGATTGCATGGGAGAGGAAAGCAAATAAATGCTTGGAGAGAAAGAAGACTTGCTCAAGGGGTGAGGCATTAGTGGAGGAAAATCTAGTGGAGGGAACCTTGATATCCTATGGAACTCACAGGCCACTATATATATATAGGTTACAATACTGTCTACTAGTGGAATCAACTTTTGAAGATAATCCTGGACAATAAATATGTTTAGTTGCTTATTCTGGCTTGTATCCAATGTAGCACTAAATAACTGGCCTACCAGCATAAGGGTTTTGATTGATTGATTTTGATTTATTATATTTCTATGCCTCTTTTCATTCAAATGAATCTCAAAGCGGCTTACAACCAATAAATAACCATAACATAATAAAACATAATAGCACATTGCAAATGCAGCATACATCATATAAAATAATTAACAAAATAACAATAAAACAGTAGCAATAATAATAATAATAAAACTTGACAAAACAGCAACTATAGGCTAAACCTCGCAATTATGGCAAGTCATGTGATTAACAAATCAATGCGGCATTTAGAATCTATAAAACGATATTAGAAACATTAACAAAATAGCAACTAAAAATATAAGCCAAGCACTAAGTTCATTCACACACTCTCTTCACCCCCATGACTCATACCCTCTCCCCTTTAAAACAAAATAAAACTATACAGCAAAGCAAGCCAACAAGACAATAAATACTTATACTAAAACTAAACTAATCCTCAGCCCCATCAAACGTCCATCCCACCCACAACAGCGCAAAAAAAAATTAAAACATTTAAAGCATCATAGATTAACAAGTGTTAAAAACATTTTTGACATGCTCAGAGTTGTGGGCCCCCTAGGCCAGGTGGAAATGGGCAGCAGGGAGTGGTCTTCCCTCGACACTCAGAGCAGTGTGTGTGGGACTTTTGCCCAATGGGACTTTCTCCTTTCTCTCTCTCCCCCCCCCCCAGTCTGTTCTGAGTCCGTCCGTCCCCACTCTCTGGAGCAGATCTGGGATAATAATGATAATAAAAATAATAAAAAATAAATAATAATAATAAATTTTTATTTCTACCCCATCCTCCCCAGCCTAGACCGGGCTCACGGTGGTTCAGGGATGCACAGAGGGGAGTAGGAGATGTAGGAAGTAATGCAAATCCTTGCACTGATGGGAAAAATACTTAGCACTAAATTGGACACAAGTCCAAATGTTGCTTTCTTTCCCCCCATTAAGTTATTGGATTATTATTAGATGTAGACCTTTTATCAGGCAAGCGCTGTCTCTGTAGCTCTGACATTCTTGCAATTAACTGTCAAATCTCTAATGAATGGTTCTTGCTCTGCTTCCAGGGTGTAGCTGTGTTACCTGTAATGCCATGACTTGTTTGCATATAACAGTAATTGATGTCAATTGCAGATGGTGTCCGTGAACTTAGAAATTGGTTTGTTTACTTGCTAGGGACCTTGTGTGTGTGGTCTCCTATTCTCCTGGCTTGTCACAGTGGTATAGATTACATGTGCAGTCTGAGTATTTTCAAGGGACATAAATTAGAGCAATTAAAATGAGCTAGAGGGTGGGGAGAGAGAGAGATGTATTATTAATTGGTATAGTCATTAAAGAGCTACAAAGAGCCTTAAAAAGATACAGCGTCAATACTCAAGCACCAGAAGTGACATAGTGTTCTCAGTAACCCAGGATGGTCTTCAGAGCCTCAAGCCACTGCGGACGCTGGCAATTATACAGATCCTTATGACTCTGCAGGTGGAGTCAAACTTGTTCCAACTTAGTAACAATATGCTAAATCAGAAGGGTTTTTTTAAACATAATTTTGAAAGAACAATACTTTTCAAATGACCATGGCAGAATTTATGTCATTCTGAGAGCTGTAAGCGTTCGTTTAAGGGTAGAATAGATACTTGCAAAAATAGCTAGCCCTGCATTCTAGTTAATGCAAGGAGGAAATGAATGTTTGTCTTTACTATCCCTACAGAGGGCAAAACATTGCAGAGTGTTATGATTACCTACAGCCTGCTGCATCTCTGTCATTTTTCCTACATGGAGATAATCTCAGTGCACCAGCTGCCCAGTCTGTCTGCTTGTGCCAAAATAAACTTTCATGTTGCAATTTTTCTGTGATGGTGCACACACTTTTTCCTGCATGGAGATTATACTGGTGTGGGAGAAGCGTTGTATACAGAGCATTCCGGACATTTGGCAGGGGGTGCATTTACATGAAGACCTGTGGAGTCTGAGGCACTTATGTGCAACAGCAAAATTGTCAGGGATCTTGTTTTTGAGAAGTCCCACACTTTAAATGTGGTTTAAAGGTATGATGTGTGTGTGATCTTAGCCTCAGAGCTTTTATCTTGCTTTTGAAAATCATGAAACAGCAAGTATGAGCAGGCTTCAGTTTTATTTGCACATCCAATCTTTTTTTCACGAGGGAGCATAGGCAGAGATCTTCTGCACATTCAAAATGGTAAGAGGGGTGGCTGTCACCCAGCTGAGTCTCCTTCCACTCTGAGAAGCTTTCCCAGGTTCCTACTCCTCCATCCCACCTGTTGGGGGTTTCTTCTCTACCTTGTCATGTTCCTCTTTCAGTTCCCTTTCTTGGATGATCAGGAATTACAGGGTTCTCCTTGATTCTCATTATTCTTTCTCCATTTCCCTAAGCCTGGAATTTCCTAGTGCAGTCTTCTAAACTTTTCTCGCCATTCTGTAAATAGGACTCCACCAGCTCATTAACCCTGTTTTGTATCCTGGATGTCATTAAGTGTCTGATTTCCTAGAAACCCAACAATATTTTCAGCCAAAGGTTCCCTAACTAAAGCCAGGCAGACTCACACTCATTCCTTCCCAGGCAGCAGCTGGACTGTTGCCATGCCCTCCCATTCCCCAAGAAATCTCTCAGTCTTAAATTCTATTCCATGCTATGAGTTCTCTGTTTACTATTCTTTCTTTCGAAGTCAATTTAATTTTCCATAGAAAATTACTTAGTAATCCTTCCATCAATGCATATTCCAGTAATTCCCCAATCCATAGATAATTATCTTCCGTTTCTTCCATTTCCAGTTGTGATGCAGGAACAGCTAATAGTTCTGTTCAATTACACATACTCACCTCCCAAATTTTCCTATGAACTGCTTTTATTTTCTCTGTTTTTGAAGAACAAGTTCACTTGTTTCAAGCTGGAGCTGTGCTTTTAAGAACAGTTTGTGCCTGTATTATTGTATTGACAGCCTTTCAGGATGAATTTTTAACCAAAGTCCAGTATTTCAGTTCGAACCAAAGCTCAAAGTTTCCACTGTTGTCCCATAGTTGCTGGAAGTGGTTAGTATCTAACAATCTCATTTTAAAGAAGTGAATACAAAAACATACTTGAAATGATAATAGCAAAAGATGGAAATAATTGGAAACAAGGACATTAGACACCTTTCATGGTTTCCATTTTATCAGGATAGATCTACAGGCTCAAGTTTTCTTGTATTTCAGGGTAGGCTAGGCATTTTAGACAAACACAAAGAAGTGTAGTATATCTATCAATTGCAGCTTAGCAGGAGTGAGATTTTAGAACATGATACACAAACTAGATTATATGCATAAAAAATATGCGGATTTGCTGCAGTCTTCCAGCTTGTGATATATTTCTAGTGCTGCCTATGGTGCAATTTCCATCCCTGGTCTCAGTGCACAGAATTAAGTAAATAAAGTCTTTGCTGTGTTGAAAACGAGCACTTTAGAAAATCTTTATTCAGGGCAATCAAATGATTGCAAGTATAATGCTATCAAGGAAGGTAAAAGGAGCTATCTACCCAGGACTCTAACTGCTTAGCTTATATTCTTGTATAGATCTTGATACAGGCTTGCACACTGAAGAAAAGCAATAGTCCCCCCCCCCCAAAAAAAAAAGTTTGAAAGAGGACTTGCTGCTTATGATGTGTACACTTTTGCTTCTAGTAACCAGATTCTGTAGGAGGTTGCATTAAAAAAAAAACACAACCTACGCAACCTGTTAAAATGATTCTGATGCAACAATCTCAGTCCACTAAACCATGGTTCATTTATTGGATTCAGAACAAGCATTGTGGCCATGTGTTCTTTCCCTGTGGAGGCTGATCCATTAGGGCAAGTGGGACGCTGCCCCAATCAGTCTGCCCTCAGCTAGCCTCCACCTTACTTACAAACAATCTACTGTGTGGCACCGGCTGTCAGCCTCCACCCTTAGTGAAGAACTCAGCAAGAAGGAGTTTGGTGCCCTAACCATAAATAGTTGGGCCTGACTACAGTTGATTCTGGCTCCACCAGGCATTTACTCTAGCCTTAACACCCTACCAGTCCCAAAGGGCACCAACATCCATTCTTTCCTCTCTCCTCTCATGTGTCTTAATTTCCTGTTATGCCTGAGTGGGAAGCTCTGGTTTTAGCACTGACTAGAAACTAGGATTGCAAACTAGGATGAAAATATGCTTTGCAGTCCTGGTTTGTAGATAGCTTTACCCAGAGTTTCCTGGTTGAGACATACAGTATTGAGAAATGTTGGTTTAACCAACTCCAGAAGTATTGTAATGTACTAAGCTATGTTAAGGGAAAGGAGTGCACGGCTAATATTGTTATGTCTGAAGTAGACCAGTGATACTAAGGAAGTAGCAGGCCTCTTTCAGCTCACCTTCAACTCTTTTAATACTTTAAATACTTTTTAATACTGTCTGTATGCAGTATTAGGACTTATCAAGGCAGTGTCCCTCATGCTGCGCTTGGAGAAAGCATGAGTATAAGAAATGATGCTGGTCTAGGTTTTCAAAAGCAGTCAGGGGTACTTGCAGGCACTGACATATAAAGGTGAAATGGCAGGGGGCCGGGTAGCATGTGCTGCAAGCCAGATTCATTCACTTTAGAGCTTTCAGGAGTCTTCTATATGTCAGCCCATGTATTAATCCCATTCCATTATTACATCACCAGTAGAAGAAAAGGGACAAATAAGGTGGCCCCTGCCAATGAATCTGTGGTTGCCTGCACAGTTCAAGGAACACTCTGTTTCCACCTCACCAGAAGTGGTGCCATCAATACACGAAAAAAATGTCAACAAGATTCCTCCTTTAATTAACAGATTCTCAGAACACAAAAGCTATTACCAGTAAGCAGTTACCTGTGTCTGATGAAAATTTTGACACAAAATGTAAAGTTGCAGCTTTAAACCCAAAGAATAAGAATTCCTAAATGATTCTTGTTGCCTCCCATTGCTTACAAAACATTTAGCCATTACTGTTTCCAGGAACTCAGATTTCCAGTATCTCTTCTCCCGCCTTCTCCAGATTTTTCAAGATTGCTTGTGATTAGCTTTGCTGTACACTTGCCAAAATGAATATTCTCTGTTGCTTTAGAGAAGCTGAGTGGTGTCAAAGTTCAGTTGCTGTTCTTCTGCAGAGGCCTCTTCCTGCCAAATAGGATTCCTCTGAGTCCCTCTGCCTTTAGAAAAAAATAAATTACAGGCCAGATTCTGAATCAGCGTGCAGTTGCCCTTAGAGTGGGCAGATGTGCACAGAAGCTGTGAAAGGAACATTCATAGAGATGAACTATTAGAACCAATCCCTTCTACCTAAAGTCAAATGGAAGTGCTCTGTTTTGCATAATACTCTGATTTGTGGTTTGCTAATGAGTGTTTGCCTAACTGTGTGGTTTCCAAGCTGTAGCCCAGAGAACCCTGGGGTTCCTCAGAAGCTTATTAGGACTGCCTCAGTGTGAAGGTCTGAAACTGACTGCAGGCTTCCCTGAAAGAAAGATCCCGCTACAATGCCAGCCATGTCCTGGAGGGCATACTTGGTTCATGTATGGTGACTATGAAGCACAGCAGGATGGCCAGCACTCCACACAAGAATCATAGAATTGTAGAGTTGGGATCGCAAGGGTCATCTAGTCCAACCTCCCTCAATGCAGGAATCACAACTAGAGCATCCATGTCAGATGGCAAATCCACATGAACAGACCTATAAATTAAAACAGAATATTTTGCCTCCTGCAGCAAGTTCCACAGTACACAGGCCAATGCAGAGAAGTCCCCTGAAGGTAGAAATTTAGAAGTGTGCATAGGATTTTGATAAGTCTCAAACTGAAGCAGAATGCTCTGGACAGATATCGGGCTTGTCCCAGTTGTAGCAGGAACTTTTCACAGTACCCCAAGATTGAAGTGGGGACCTCCAAATCGATTTGGAATTATTCTGAGATAAAATGAACTTTATAAAGGTGCCCAACACACACACAAAAATACCTCATCCCATTTTATGTAATTTGGAAGGTTTTAGCCACTTAGAAGGGGTGCTATACCAGAAAATCCCATCCAATGATGTAAAAAATGTTACATTTTTTGTTAGAAAAATCCCACAATAGCAAATGAGGGAGGCATGAAGCTTCATTTTTCTGAATCAGGATTTATAGTCACAACTGAATCAAATCGGGCAGCCTGTGAAGTAATTTGGACTGAACTGAGTTGTTTTTAAAAGTGCCAAATTGGGGTGAGTAACAAATCTGGTGGTCAGTGAATACCCATTGAAAGCTAATAGCTTAGCTATTCAGCTCTGGACAAACCAGTGCCCTGCAATGGGAATATTTTAGATTGATGAATACATTTTACGAAGAAAAAAGAAGAAGGTGGCACTTGCAGGTTGCTTCTGTATTTTGCTAACTGTAGTCCTACAACCACAAGACTGTTTGGAAACCCGGATGTATGTTTTGGAGTCAATGGAGACAGTTTTATTGACTGCTTCAAACCAATGACCAGGTTTCCACAGACACCCAAAAAAACTTGCTCCCCGTGGATGTTTCTGTATGTTTTAAAGATTTCTGGGTTGGAGGGGAAGCATTTTATCAAAAAATGGTGTGCAGAAACGAGGATGTGACAAGTGAATAAGGATTCATAGGTTAGATAGTGATGTGTCAAATGTTTTTGACTTTGGAGATTGGCAGCATGCCATGATAAACATCTGCAATATTAATGGGCAACAGTTTCTCAAGTATTTTCACAAGTGAGCTGCCATTAATAAATAAATAAAAACCTTGCAAAACTAACAGTATTTTAACAAAGGAAAAAAATGGTTGGATAGACTTTATGTAGGTTAAGACCCGTATGTTCATATCATATCCGTAGTTCACTGTGATTCCTTCTGCTCATTCTTTGGGTTGCAAAGGGAAACCAAGACTTCACAAACTTCCATTGACATTACTTGTAATTCCATATGTGTAATTGGGTTTAATATCACAATCTTAAAGGGTGGAATAAAAGTTCTGCCCCCCTTTCTTCAGAGTGAACTGGATGCAGAGGTCTTCACTGAGGTCTGTTACTGCACATTTCCCCACCTATCCAACTTAATTAAAGAAATATCAAGGTAATAGTGTTCTGCTTTGAAAAATCATGTTACTTGTAGTGACCCACAACTACAATGAATGCACAGAAAAGTGCTAGGAGGGATCGGAATAGTAGCACTCAGCCAATTAGATTTTCTAATGTTGCCCTTTCTGCTACTGAGAAGAATTCATTTTATTTAGGTCATAATGAAATGGGGTCATGAAATGTAGGACTTGTAACAGCACAGCCAAATAATGCAAAAAGCTGCAACTCAACCATTTAAAACTACGGCAGGTTTAAAAACTTTAAGGTAAAGGTAAAGGTACCCCTGCCCGTACGGGCCAGTCTTGACAGACTCTGGGGTTGTGCGCCCATCTCACTTAAGAGGCCAGGGGCCAGCGCTGTCCGGAGACACTTCCGGGTCATGTGGCCAGCGTGACATCGCTGCTCTGGCGAGCCAGAGCCGCACACGGAAACGCCGTTTACCTTCCCGCTGGTAAGCAGTCCCTATTTATCTACTTGCACCCGGAGGTGCTTTCGAACTGCTAGGTTGGCAGGCGCTGGGACCGAGCAGCGGGAGCGCACCCCGTCGCAGGGATTCGAACCGCCGACCTTTTGATCGGCAAGTCCTAGGCGCTGAGGCTTTAACCCACAGCGCCACCTGCGTCCCTCTTCTAAAAAACTTTAGAAGTGCCCTAATGGACCAGAAGTATTAGTCCATCTAGTCTAGCATTCATTTTCCAACATGGTCAACTGTGTTCCTAGGAAACCTACAAGCAGAGTTTGAAGATAATAAACCTCCCTTGCTGTTGTCCCCAGGAACTAGCATTCAATAGTATTCACATCAGAAGTGGGAGGTTGTTCCATGAATTTAATTCCCCTTTTAGGCTGTCTATGCTATTAGCCATAACCAGATTTTGCGGCCTTGAATTCCATAGGGTGGAATTCAGTGTTGAGCTATTGCAGATGTTTCATCTGCACAAGGATTTCAGCTTGCTGGGCAGAACAGTACCCTGCTCTCATCCCCTGCCCTGTTCGGGGCGGGGGGTCTCCTGAAACCATCACCCTGAACCCATTTCATTAGTGGGGAAAGGAAAGTGGAGAAAGCCCCATTGTGCAAGCAGAAGTCAACAGGGCTCCTTAGGTGAATCCTGCCCATATAGGGTTGTTAGTCCCCATGTTAGTTGTACTCAAGGTAGACCCAGTGAAATTAATCGGTAAGGCTAACTTAGGGCCACTAAGTTCAATGGGTTTACCCTGAATAGAACTTAGTGAGGTACGGTCCATCATGTTTGTTTTAAAGAACTGGTTTATTTTGTCTGCCACAAATACATTATTTTATTATACTCTTCTCTCATTTGATGGGAATGGAAGGAGGGAAATATGTTTTCTCACTGGTTATGCCATCTTAGTATATCTAATCAAATTTAATTATTCATAATCTGCCTTTTATCCAATTCAAATTTTTAAGTGCCCATCGAAGTATATGTTATTAAAGGAAATGTGAGTTAATTTGCAACTCAATGTGCTACCATTCATAAAAAAACACTCAACATTTGCAAGCACCTGTAATGGGGCTGTGGCATTGTTCACTGTTCGTTTGTGTTCTGGTGTATGAGAATAGGGCTGTTCCACATAAGGGGGAATCCTGGATCCTGTGACCCGGTTACACATTCATTCAATACGTGGGAGGTTTTGTACTTTCAATATGAGAAAGGCTGTGTGACTGTCTTCTCTTTTACAGTAAGGTCCTTCTTTTATCCCAGGGTTTTCTGTGCAAGCTGTAATTAAAATCATTTGTTTTTAATTAGTTTAGGATGTTAACTGTATTCGTTGTTTCCTACAGCCGAAGGAAGTCTTGAAGTGACTTTAAAAAAAATGTTGTTTAGTCATTTAGTCATGTCCGACTCTTTGTGACCCCATGGACCAGAGAACGCCAGGCACTTCTGTCCTCCACTGCCTCCCGCAGTTTGGTCAAACTTGGTAGCTACGAGAACACTGTCCAACCATCTCGTCCTCTGTCGTCCCCTTCTCCTTGTGCCCTCAATCTTTCCCAACATCAGGGTCTTTTCCAGGGAGTCTTCTCTTCTCATGAGGTGGCCAAAGTATTGGAGTCTCAGCTTCAGGATCTGTCCTTCCAGTGAGCACTGAGGGCTGATTTCCTTAAGAATGGATAGGTTTGATCTTCTTGCAGTCCATGGAGCTCTCAAGAGTTTCCTTTAGCACCATAATTCAGAAGCATCAATTCTTTGGTGATCAGCCTTCTTTACGGTCCAGCTCTCACTTCCATACATCACTACTGGGAAAACCATAGCTTTAACTATATGGATCTTTATTTAAAAAAATAAAAATACCAAAATCCAATATATAGAAATGCACCCCAAAACAATACAAGTATACCAAAAGTGTTTGTCCAAAACATCATTTAAAAACTAAAATATCCACCCATCCAACACAAGAGCATGAAAGACAGATAAAGAGTATATGGTTTAAAATTGGAACAACTGGAAGAACAAGCAAATAGTAGGTCCTCTGTGTGGAGAAGACAGAGAAATGCTGTTGGGTGACAGAGAAGGCGGAACTGCTTAACACCTCAGCAACCAGGCTGGTTCCTTTCATGTAAATTGATTAGAAAATTGCCTGCACATTTTACTTCATAATTTTCTGTCTAGGAGGTTCAGATGCCTACTTAAAAAGAAAAAAAATGAATCCTGAGATTGAACATCATTGTGGACTCCATAGGCAGCAGGCTGGTTATGGCCCCTCCTTTAAGCCATTGGGTCTCAAACTATGTTTTATTGAAGTGTTGGTTTAAAATAAATAAATAAATAAATAAATAAATAAATAAATAAATAAATAAAGTTTGCATGAAGCTTTTTACACAGGGAAGCATTTAAAAATGTCATCTCCCACCTTCATCCTGAAGTGATATACCTGATTCCACCACCTTAGGATTCTGCCACCCCCTTCCTGCTGCATGTGTAGGCCTTGCCTGTATCATATCTAACACCAGATTATCACCAGGTTGCTATTTGTCAACTCTGCATTAACAGGAATGCTTACAGTTGTTACTTTCAGTGGTACAGCATTAACATGAAGGGACATGTTGAAAAACTATTATCTTATTGCTTAGTAACATCAAAAACCTTCCGACCTGCACTGTTTCATTTGTTCTTTTTATCTTCTTTTCATTTCTGAGCCAAATTTTCACAGAGGCTAACCCACCTTTAGTTACTTGCCTCCAACTTGAATATGGGAACCGAGTCAAAAAAACATTTTGTCATGCTAAATAATTTGCTGTTGGACTCTGCCAAAACGTCTAGCTTTAATCTCCAGATGGAGACATCAGGGTAAGCCAGGGCAAATGACATGAATTTCCTCCTGCATTCTAGTTCTATCATAAACAGCCATTTGACAGGTGATAACTTTAGGCTGAGAACACCTGATTGTTAACAGCGTCAGTGAAAGCTGGTTAGTCACACGAGTCTGGCTTCACTTTGCAATACCTAGTGGAATTTTTCTCGTCATTTTTTGTTTCGATTTTGGCAGTCTGGGAATTAAAGATCCTCAGGGGATCTGATGTGTTTTTTGATTGTAATATTAATGGCAGTCCATGAGAAAAAAATGAACTGCTATATCACATATGTTGATAGGTGAAACACAGTTATTAAGACTTATAATCACAGCAGCATCAATTTACATTGCATTTTTCAGGGTAGCATAAAAGGAGAGGTAGTGGATCCCTGCCCCACTGAGATTAAAATGTAAAATTTATTCAGGAGGAGACAACAGGGGAAAGGGAGGATGACAGAGGAAAGTGTAACTGGGAGAATTTGTATAAATGCATTTACACACACTTAAGTTTGAGTAGGGAATGAAGGCTAAGTGATGGAGCCAAAGGCTTCATAAAATTGTTAATGCCCAGTTTAGGCTGATTCGCCAGCTGTGGCCATTTCTGGACAGATCACTTCACGCTCTAGTTAACTCCATTCTGGACACTATAGTGTGCTGTGTGAGGGACTGCCCTGCCAGGATCCATCCTACTCTCGAGTAGGACCCTGGCAGAGACATATGCCCAACTGGCATGTTCTCTCCCTCCTGGTCAATCGTTCGGGAGCTTCAAAAGCTTTCTTCTGCCCAAACATCACAGTGAATGATGCCAACAGACATCAGCACACTCAGGGATCCACAGAGTGTTTGCAGTTTGCGTAACAGAACTCAGCATTTTGGCTAATCTACTTTATTTACATATAAACACACACGGAGCACTGCAACATGGCTCCCTCTCTCTCTAGCATCAGACAGCAAAGAGAAAGGACAAAGGACAATACTCCCACTTCACGGAACACAACAATACGAAACATCCTGTCTCCGTCACTTCCCACTCTGTGGAGTCAAAACATACACCGCCATGTGATAGACAACAATCCCATGACTGCAGACATGGGAAATGAATCTTCAACATGCCCTTGAACAGTCCAGAGGCTGCCGCTATTGTAGAATGTGGCTGGTAAGTGTGGCAGTCCAATTGGACCATGTGTCACCAGCCCTGAAAGCGCTGCACTGGCTGCCAATGAACTACCAGAGCCAATTCAAGATACTAGCATACAAGGCCCTAAGTGGCTTGGGACTCCAAGTACCTAAACTTCCCCCATATCAACCATATCAGACCCTATGATTGGCAGGTGAAGTCTTGGTGGTGTTGTCACTTGGGACTGCCTGGCTGGTGTTGACCTGTGACAGGGCACCACGTCTAGGGCTACCCCAGCTTGGGGTGGGCACCTCACCCAGCCTCATCCGTAGTCCGGGCCTGTTGCCGTTCTGGACTCACATCAGGGAAGAAAGGTTGGGTATACTTTTAATTAATTAATAAAAGTGTTTGTTTTGATGAGTGATTTGAAGGAAAGAGACTTTAACAGCTATAGAGATAAAATAAGTGTAATGCTCTGGCAAACCCCACCGATCAATTTCACAAAGCTATTTGCACCTTGGGGAAAAGGTGCTTGTTCTTCTGTTGCTTTCACATCAAGTGGTATGAGCAGAATTAAAGGTGCACCATCTGATTTTGGAACACAGCTTCTTTTACTGTAATGTAATATTTCAGAATTTTAAAACCATGAATTAGAAAAAAGAAAAAGCAGTGTACATAAAAGCTAACTGAAGTTCCTAGCCCTCGTGGTTTTAGGAACAATGCCTAATTCCTGTTCAATGGATCTTATCATGTATAATTTCCTCTGGGTCACAGTAATTGTTTTCAGACTTGGGACTATGACATTCAAAATGTTATGGTTTTAGATTTCATTATTTGCAGTCATGATTGTAAGGAGCTTGTTGCTCTCCCCGACGTATACCACAAATGTGCTTTCTGAAAGCTGTCATGCCCGTTCCAGTTAACGTCACTCTTGTGGTCAAACATTGTCACTGCTGAGCATTAAACTGTGAACCGAGATCTGAGATTTGTGATAAGAATTCAAAGACACTGAATGGCAAAATCCACCATATTAAGCAAATTGTGTTAATTTCTGAATGGAACATCTACTTTTAGCTTATGAACGTACAGCTGATTGCACCTTGCAAATATGGTTACTTTTGCTGAACATGTCACTCTCAAAGAAAACAATTCCATGATGTTTGATTTGTTCTTTTTGAATGCTGATTATGGCCATAATTGCTAGTCATTATTAATTTTTATCAGAAATTTGCAGCAAGCTTTTATTTCTGGCTTTTCTTTGCAAAGACCCAAGGTATGCTAGCAGAATCCTAATTATATTGGACATTATATCACATTCATCAGTTACACTGCAAGAGATTTCCAGTGTTGTTACCTTTGTTCACTGAGGGTCAAATTAGACATTGCAAGGAGAACCTGCAACAAAATGCTGCAGTGTGATTAGTCTTTCCTGGTTAGTATTTCAGCCAGGATATGCCATGCCATTTTGCCCCCACCCCACCCCCCACAAAAAATGGTATCACAGACAAAAATGACTTCCATAAGCAAAATAGCATCCCCATTTCTAATTGTAGAATGGTAAAACAACACAGAATTATTGAACAAACTTTTCATAGAATCATAGAACTGTAGAGTTGGAAGGGACCCTGAGGATCATCTAGTCCAATTCCATGCAATGCAGGAATATGCAGCTTTCCCATACAAGGACTGAAACCTGCAATCTTGGTATTATCAGACCATGCTCTAACCAACTGAGCTATTCAAGCTTAACAACACCTGGAATATTGCTTTATATTCACAATACCTGGAATATTGTAAGCATAAAAAGTGCTTTGGTGGCTGCTTGATTTTAGGATGTGTGTTGGTCTATAAAGTGAGCATGTGGGAGATTATGGAACGTGTAACTAGCCACATGCTTCCAAGTCTGGTCTGCTGTGTATTTTTCGTCTAACTGAACTTCAGAAGTTCAGCTAACAATCTCCTCATTCCCTGGAACATTTTTCAACTGGTCAAATGTGCTGCTTCATTCTCTGTCAGGAAACCAGGCAAGAACTTTATTGTCTCTGTTAAAGAAGGCAGAACAGTAACAGGAAACTCCTGGCTCCTAGCTCCACCCATGTACAACTAAATCTAGTGCCACCTAATGGCTAAACTATGTTATGACACTATCCACATAGAGGATGTGTGCTTTAATTAGCAGTATATGATAATTTTCTCTTGAAGACCCTTAATTCTATTCCATCATAACTTAGTACATCATCTATTTTTCAGGGTTTGCAACACCCCTTTCCTCTCCCCTCATTTACCCATAGTATGTCACTTTTGATTAAGCATTCATAAAGCCTTTTCCCCAGCTTCTAAAGGGTAAAAGTCAAAAATCAATAATGTGCCAGTCCTCCCTGAGTGCAGTAGCAGTCAGAGGTAAATGAATGATTAAACATGATGAATAACGGTGTAATGGAAGACGCAAAGTAGGGGAAAGTGCTCACTTTAGCCTAAACTCTTAGATTTATTGCTGAGTACTACAAATAATGGAATCATCAATCTTCCAAGGACTAAAAAAGGCATCCACTGCAGTAACTTTAAAAAGCGGTAAAAGAAATCTTACCACCTCATCCTTGATAGTTGTCACTGCCCATTTAGTATTGCCACAGTATCCAATTAAAACGTAAATGGGAAGAGTGTTTGTTAACTTGGTGTTGAAAAAAGAGTGTTGATATGGTGGATACTGGTGAGCTAAAGTAGTCACACCTACCACAAAAACAGCCTGGCTAAATTCAAAACTGTCCTGAGTATGTTTGCCATTTAATTCTTACAGAGCAAAAATCTTGATATTGGAAAATGTCTATTAAAATGTTGCGCCAATCAAATTAGCTGATATATAATATCTCTGCATTGAAACCTCTTAAAATCATCCTACAGTAACTTTAATTGAAATGGGGGACTGAGACAACTGGTATCATGCAAGATAGAAGAGGTGTGCATTTAAAAAAAATAATCATATTGCATTGTGAACCATTTGAGGAGTTATCTCCTTGGCTTAGGGATGGCCACTGGGATAATGTTTGAAAAGTTTGAAAATGTCTGTTTCAAATGCATGAGTGTTTGAAGACCTAATACCTTTAAGCCTGATCTAGAAAAAGGACTTAATTTACAGCACGCTAAGACAACTCACAACCTTGAGTGAGAAGCCAGTGTGTTTAAACTTAGCCTCACACAGCAGTTTCATATTTACTCTTAAATTTATTTCATTTCAATTAAAGCATGTTTATGAGTTTGTGCACTTGAGAAATGATTCTCCTCATTTCCAAAGAGATGGCTTAGACTGTTTCCGCGAAAACAGCAGCTCATCACAACTTAAAGAACTAACAAATATTACAGAAGCTATTCACTTCATTCAGTGTCATCCCAAGTTCAGTGGACTATAGTAAGTGAAAGTTTATGCCATAATAAATGTTTTAATTTTTAAGGTGTCACAATACCCTTTGTTTAGGCTTCTACTAGGCAATAGTAGGAGTACAAGACTACCAACCACATATTTTCACTGTGCAATTAATATGATAATCTGTATTTATAAGAGCTCATTGTTTAGTAGTGTCCATTTCACCTCTGGGAAATATAGTCTGTCCTTGGGCAGAGTAGCTGGAACATTACTATAGTAATGTTCTTCAGCATAGTAGAGATGCAGTACCAACCCTTTTTGTCAGAAGTCCCACACATGATGTTACCTCTACACCCAGGAAAGCTTTTTGTTAAGGGGAGATATGGGGGCTCAAGGAGGTTAGGGAAGACTTTTACATTATGTGGGCCCAGACTTCTAATTTCTTCAGAAAATAATTTGTTGCAAAAAAGTAAATCTATAATCCTATAATCCATTGTATCTTCCAGTCCCCCATAATGTAGCCTTGCTACTTAAATAAAAAAAAGAGTGTTCCAACATGGAGTTTGCACAGCAAGGGAATGCACACTCACTGAAGGAATAAAAAATAATAAAAATTAAGTTTTTATAAATGGCACAGACATTAGATAATGGGAAGTTGTGTTATTACTTCCAATGATGTTACAGAG
This sequence comes from Podarcis cretensis, assembly GCF_951804945.1. NCBI lineage: Eukaryota > Metazoa > Chordata > Lepidosauria > Squamata > Lacertidae > Podarcis > Podarcis cretensis. The sequence goes on from NC_137175.1 coordinate 21,909,772, forward strand.
CATATGGGGGTTTGCATTCTTCCAGGTATAGAATATAGTGTATCCGGTGATAAAATTGTAAAAGTTATTTTGCAACAATAGAAGTGCAGCTTGCAGCAAAGGAGTATAGTCTGATGAGTAATACAGGGAACACATGGAGTATTCCAGCAGATAGGAAAGGTCAAGTCACAGATTGTTCGTGTTTTAAGATATGTGTTTTGTGGGGTCTTAAGGATATGTAAAGGAAAGATAATCATTAAAAGCCAGAATAGCATCTGGGAGACAGAAGGAGCAATTTAATGATAGCAGTGCTGGACTTTGCTGCTGCACACTTAATTCTTGGGCTGACTGTTCAAGACAGAGGATGAAAGTCAGAGGCCAGAAAGTTAGTTCTTTGCCTTAAAGAGGACAGTGTGCCAGAAGTAAATGAGACTGGGAAGCGTGATAAGACAATAGTAAACCTACAGCTCAGGCTCTTTGTCTCTTCTGACCTTGAGTAACAAGAAACGCTTGTACGGTGATGGGAATCCTCCAACAAAAAACCAGATGTAAATAGTTTTAGGGTATTTAATGCCTTCCGTCTAACAGTGAGTAACTGGAATGGTTGTTAAAAGGGAAGATTGCAAAGGTTTCCCCACAAATCCCGAAACCATAAAGGTAAAGGTAAAGGTACCCCTGCCCGTACGGGCCAGTCTTGACAGACTCTGGGGTTGTGCGCCCATCTCACTTAAGAGGCCAGGGGCCAGCGCTGTCCGGAGACACTTCCGGGTCACGTGGCCAGCGTGACATCGCTGCTCTGGCCAGAGCCAGAGCCAGAGCCGCACACGGAAACGCCGTTTACCTTCCCGCTGGTAAGCGGTCCCTATTTATCTACTTGCACCCGGAGGTGCTTTCGAACTGCTAGGTTGGCAGGCGCTGGGACCGAGCAGCGGGAGCGCACCCCGCCGCAGGGATTCGAACCGCCGACCTTTTGATCGGCAAGCCCTAGGCGCTGAGGCTTTTACCCACAGCGCCACCTGCGTCCCGAAACCATAGGTGTGATTAAAGGGTGTGCCTAATGTCTAATGTCTTTAAAAAGTGCATTTGCAAGTCCCAGACCTTGCAGAGCTTTAGTAGAGCACTAGTTCCACCACGGTGACCCAGCTGCTGCCCCACATCTTCCAAAGAGCTGTGCCCTGCGCCCCTAAGTGGGTTGTGGTGCCCACCTCCATCCAAACCATGAATGCTTGCAGTGTATATAGGCTGAGGAGGGATGGGCAAGAGTGGGAGTGTATTTTAATTGGCTTGCAAGGATCTTATCACTCACCACCTTTTGTGGAGGATTTGTTAGGTGAGTTTCCAGGTTAGACAGGAAGGTGAGAAGATATCATAGAGCAAACTTGACAGAGTAACTTACATTTTCCTGCTTCCCAAAAGGTAGCAAGCAGCAGTGGCGTAGCGTGGGGGGTGCAGGGGGGCCGGCCGCACCGGGCGCAACATCTGGGGGTTAGGGAAATCCACGGGTTAGGGGCGCAAATCCACGGGTTAGGGGATGCAAATCCATGGGTTAGGGGGCGCAAATTACTTGCCTTGCCCCGGGTGTTGATAACCCACGCTACGCCACTGGCAAGCAGATTTATCTGAATGATTCTTTTATGCTTTTATGCCTTTCTGACTTTATTGCAATTTGGGGTCAAAGAACTAGCACATCAATGCCCTATGGGCTGTTCCTTCCTAACCAGCCAACCATTTATTGTACAAACAATTAATTTGCCTTGGGATGATGGTATTGATCTTGCATCTCCATTATAGTCAGGTTTGTTCCTGTCGCTTGATCCTGAAATGCTTCTGCCTGATCCACGCATTCTGTCTTGTTGCTGGAAAAGAGGACATCCAGATCAGAGCATTGTAGTGTTTTGAAAGGAATCTGCACTACAGTCAGGTCATGGCTAGAATCCTTCATTGATGGGTGATGGTGCTGCAAAAGAGTGTGAGTAAATTAGTTTCCTCATTAACACTCCTCTGACTGTGACCCTGGACTAAAGGGAAATATTGATGCCATCAGACAGACTGTGCCATGGGAAGTTCAGATCTCTTTAGCCAGATTCTCCTGCCTTGATTTAGGCTACACAGCATCTGCTGTTACTTGCTGCTTTTCATTCTCTTTCTAACATTTCCTTCTGGTTTTAAATGCAGTCTCCCTCCTTCCCTTTCTTTCGTTCTTTTTTGGACAGTGTATATTTAATGGGGGGTGTTTCCCCTCCTTGGGGCTAAAAATGGAGGATTTCACATGCATTTTTCATGACTAAATTCTGCAGTCAAAAAACATTTTCCTTTATATCTTCAAACACATTTTTTGCCTTTGTAACAACGAAAACTATCTCAAACTCCCTTGTTCATTTTATGAATTCAAGCTAAGAGCGTAAGAGTTGTTGGTTCTTCCAGGGGCTAGGAAAAGCCCATTAATTATTTGCATATATTTACTTGAATTATGCATATTTGAAATTGCCCACTGAGAAGCATGAACACTTAAGCTAGAGAAAGCTGGTTGGTCAGGGAATAATGCTGCATAACCAATTCCATTTTTAAAAGCTTCAGGATTTTCCTTTATCTGCAAAGAAGTTTATACTTCTGTTTTTGTGGAAACTAGGATGTGCAATCATCCTGAGAGCAGTTCTAGTGCTCTCTTACTTTCTTATCATCCTATACATACTGAACCAATGTTGCTGAGCTACTACTACACATAACCCCAGCTTCTAGTAGTTTTCAGCTACAGCTTGTGGTCTTTCTTTCTTCCTAAGAGGTATAAGTGGAAATCTGATGTTGCCACAACCAGCACATTAGGAGAGAGATGCCAAATTTAGCCTCTTGAGAAAATTTCCCCTTTTTCTTGAGACTTATACAGGTTGAGGGGAACTTCTATACATCTGTAAGTTTAGAAAGAAGCTTTATTTCAGTGAATGGACCCTCATTTAATGTGGATGCACAGTGAAGATCCCACATGACTGCTCTGTTGTTAGAGAAGCAGTGGACACCCTTGCTGGCATGCAGAGTCTACACAGAAGTCCACACAGGCATGTGAGGAACCGTCTCATCTTCCAGGCTACCCTGGGAAATGAAAAGCACATTTTCTTCTCCTGTGATGTTTTGAGGTCTTCAATTAAGAGGCAGGGTGGATGGGAGAATCTTCTCAGGAAGGAGACAGGACAACGGTATGATTTCAGCCATGCTGAATCTAGATCTGAGTCTAGTCCAGGGCTTGTCAACCTGGTCCCTACCACCCACAAATGGGCATTTCAGGGTTCTAGGTGGGTGGTAGGGGGTAGGGGGTAGCCAGTGTGGTGTAGTGGTTAAGAGCGATAGACTTGTAATCTGGGGAACTAGGTTCGTGTCTCCGCTCCTCCACATGCAGCTGTTGGGTGACCTTGGGCTAGTCACACTTCTTTGAAGTCTCTCAGCCTCACTCACCTCACAGAGTGTTTGTTGTGGGGGAGGAAGGGAAAGGAGAATGTTAGCTGCTTTGAGACTCCTTCGGATAGTGATAAAGCGGGATATCAAATCCAAGCTGCTGCTGCTGCTGCTGCTGCTCCTCCTCCTCTTCTTCTTCTTCTTCTTCTTCTTCTTCTTCTTCTTCTTCTACGGCACAAGCTGAATCCTCCTTCCATTGAGTACTGGTGGGCTGTAAGGCAATTTTACCATCAAGAAAGATGCATTAGTGGGCAGTAGGTATAAAAAGGTTGACTACCCCTGGTCTAGTCAGTGTCAGGATGGGAGACCCACCAAAAAACCAAGTACCCTGCCACCCTGAGAAGCCTATAAGAAGGCAGAATATAAATGTAATACATAATAAATACTTAGCACCCGGCATCGTAATGGCTACTGGATGATGTATCGTCTTGAAATATAATGCAAATTTGTAGGGAGTGGTTTAATAGTGGCTATAATCTATAACTGCTAAGTGGAACTTCCATGGATATGGACATTATATCTCTGAATACTTAATGCGGAGAATGAACAGCAGCGGGTGGCCATTATTTCAGGCCTTGCATATAGCCTTCCATAGGCAGGACTGCTGGCGGGGTTATAGGGGGTACACGTGTACTCAGTGCTTTTTTCTGGGTGGACACAGGGGTACGCATACCCCTAAACATTTAGTGAATCTAAGTTTGGCCTCATTGAGGGGCAGTATTTCAATATGAGTAGGAAAATGAGAGTACCCCTAAGCATTGTTTTTAGGGGGGAAAGCACTGCATGTACTGAACCCTGAGCCAGCAGGGGGCCCAGACCCTTAGCTTAAAAAAAATATCTATCAGACTTCTATAAAAAAGGGTTAGAAAGCAAAACATGGAGGCAATGTTCTAAGACAGATACAGAGAAGCTGCCATTGCTAAGGATCCTTAATCAATCACTATTTTTAAGTGTTGGGGACTGACAGGATGCTGACGAGTCTACACCAGAGGAAGAGGGGCTGGAGTGGGGGGCAGTGATTTGATGGGTTCTGTACCAGCAAGTCAGAGGCAGGGGAAATTTCAGAGCTGGAGGATGGGGCACAGAATGGGTCAGAAGAAGAGGAGGAAGAGGCTAGTCAGGCAAGTGAAGGGACAAGTGCTTCCCCCCCACCCCCACCCCCACCCCCACCCCAGCACCACTGTTTCCCAGAACCAGGAGGGGACTGAAGAGGGAAGAACAAAGGAAGCTTGCACACAGGTTTAGTCTCTGGCTGCATGATTTTGGCTTTTTGGCGTGATCCCCGAAATGTAGCCCCCGTGTAAATTGCAGGTTTACTGTATCCCACTATCGTGTCTCCTCTTACTTTCCTTTTTCCTAAACTAAAAAGTCACAAATGTCGTAATCTTTGCTCAAAGGGCAGCTGTTCCATCCCCTTAATCATTTTCATTTTCTGAACCCTTTTCTGCTCTAGTACAAATGTTCTTTTTGAGGTGATGTGACACAGCCTTCCAAGTGCAGCCACACCATAAATTGGGTATAATGGCCTGATGATATTGGCAGCTTTATTTTGAACCCCTTTCCTAATGAAAGGCATTTGGCTTTTCCCATCAAACAGTAGAGAAAATGTGTCTTTTAAAAGAAAAAAGAACATCTCAACAGTTCCTCATATGATACACATGATATACCTGCCCAGTGAACTGGGGGGAAGGAGGCTCCATATCAAACTTCCTTTGAAATACACATATTCAGCGAAGTGTTCCTTTTTACAGAAAAAAAAAGCTTGGCATCTGGGTTGCTGGTTTATTTGTAAGTTGGTTGTGATGTTAGTTTGGCAGGTTTTATTACCCTTGAAAGAGCAAATTATTGTTGCTATTTTGTTTACCTGTGTTATGATCCACTGAGCATTTTCAATTAATATTTTAATTTGTGTTAAGCTGCATTAAAATAATGTTTCTGAGGGCTTAAATAATTAAGGAAATGTCATTTTTAAAGGCATGTCAGTTGACTGTCCTGTTACACTAACAGATGACTTGAAATAAATAAATCATTAAAGATGACTGATACTTCACAGCAAAGCACATGTTTTGATGGGCAGGCCACGAGTTGATTCAATTAGGGTAGCAGCAAGCTGTGTTGGTCTTGACAGCTTTGTGTAAAAATGCAGCCCTGTCATGTTGTGGAATTTGCCAAACTGAACTATCAGTTTATTTCAAAGGCTATTTGACATGGACTCCCCCCCTGCTCACAGGACAGGTACATCATTCTGAAGAGCTCTTGAGAGTGAGGTGGGTTTTTTATATTAAAAAAAATCCCATTCTCCAAACACTGGTGATTATTTGTACAGCAGAACTGTATTGCTGGAAGAACACTGAACATTGAAAGTGGGCCTGTTCAGCTTCAGTCTAAACATCTGGGATGCAGTATAAAATGAATTATGAACGGCAAAACTGGTCCTGTTCAGCTTCAGCCTAACATGGCAATAAGGAACAGCTTTTACCTTTAAAAAAATGCTTTTTAAATGAAGGAGATTTGGGGGTGCTTTGAGGAAGGAATGCTCACAAAGATCAGAGTGGTGAGGGGGTGAGGCTTGGGCGGGGAGTAGTTTGCTAATAGTTACAAGGTGACCTGGGATGACCTCTTCAGTTTTCTTCTTCCTTAAACATTTGTAAAGGTAAAGATCGCACCAGCAATACTACTCCATCCAGCACATTTCATAATTCTCTCAAGGGTTCCTGAAAACTGCAGCTTATCTGTCGCAGAGCCACAATTCCTTGCACCCTTAACAAACCACAGTTCCCAGAATTATTTGGGAGAAGCAGTGTGCTTTGAATGTAAGGTGTGTATGCAGGCTGGGTCAAATGATTTTCCCCACACTGCATTAATGTTCCTGAAGCCCTCTCCCAACTGTCATTGGGTGGAAAATGTCCAGTGGGGGGGGGGTCCTTTGCACAGCCCAAGCTATTACTAGCTCTCTCTTTTTGCAGATGGGCTCTCCAGGTAGCACCTGAGTTTTCATTCTTGAACCCTTAAATTCATTGCAGATACTTCATTACATGTGAATTCTATCTGGTCATAGCCCAAAAGACCACTTATGCATATCACTGCAGACTATGCAGCCTTTACAGCTGGTTCATATGATTGAGCTCAATCCTAAATGGCCGTTCTGATTCCTGCCAAGCCAGGATGCAACAGAAAGGCTGAGTTGAGTTTTGCTAAAAACTACAGAGCAAGTTGACCTGCAAACTTTAACAGAAATGTGCCATCCCTATTCTTTCCTTTGCTGTCTAAAAGCTAGTCTGGCTATTTACCAGGTAATGTCTACAGTTTAGGGAACTGCTGTGGGCTCAAATCCTGACAGGTCAGGGATGAACTCAGTAGGTGTCCCAGTCTAAACATCCACCTCCATCATTAATATGGAGGAAATATTTGTCCATCTATAAGGGTTGGTATAAGGGTGGCTAAGATAATGCGCATGCAGCATTTTGTGCGCTTAGGAAAAAGTGTAGTCTATATAATAATAAATTAGTTGTTGTTCATTGTGAAATGAAAAGGGTGTGAACAAGACCACAGCTAAAGTGGAAATTATTCTCATTTTAAAGTGATCACATCAATATACAACCCCTACATCTTCAACCAAAATCTCCTTGACTAGCCTTGCCATACTTAGGAAAGAATTTGTTGTTTATATATGCCAGAGGGGAAGCTAACTGAAATCTGGATATCTAAGGTACATGACACACAGTTCTTGTTTTACTTGTATCTGGAGAATTGATCACCCTATTAGGTTTCTCAGATGTTGCTTAAAAATAAATTCCAGTGCAGACATGATACTCTGCCTGATTTCCAGCACCACTATGACTATAAACCAACAATTATAGTCTCTATAAAATGACTGCCAGGTCCTTGCTTTACAGATCCCAGGATAAAAATGAGGCACATTTCTTAATGAAAAATTCTGGAACTCATCTGGTGCTGTTTGCAGTTAAAATCTTCTTTTTCTTAAGTGGGCTTTATGAATAAAGGATAGTTTTGGTTTTTTAAAAAAAAAACACCTTTAGCAGCTGTTTTTCCTAAGCAAGTTCTTCCAAATTCTTCTGTGATCCTTGCCTTTTATACTTGCCTACATTGTGCCTTTGTTTAGAAATCTGCGGCCTTGCTTAGTGGCTTTATATTCTCTGTGGCTAATGCTCATTCATTTGAAGGTGGAAATACAAATTTTTAATCAATTTCGCTCATAGAAGAACGTAATTTAAAATGTAACCAATATTCTGAGCATAACTTGAATGAAACCCTGCTCCTGAGTCGATAATAGGCTGAGCAAAAATCACACAAGAATTGCTCTCTACAAAGTCCAGTAGGAAGATAGCAAATGTCACTATGATTCTTAATGTTACTCCAGCAAGAAACAAACAACAATAAGTTCCACAAAGTGGCACACTGAGGTGGTGACATTATATCATTCATTTTCTTATTTGTATACATTACAATGTCAAACCATCCTGATCCAAAAGTGTTGCTCTTTTTAGACCCATCCCCCAGCCTATTTTATTTTATTTGTCAACTTTTAAACCAGAATTGTATTCCAACGCTTTACTTTTCAAATTCTTGTTGCTTACTTCTTTTTCAGGATAAACACCTCTCTCTCTCTCTCTCTCTCTCTCTCACACACACACACACACACACACACACAAACACTTGCTTATTGAGCTTGCCAGGACATATTTCTTTGGAGAACTCAGAATGGACTTCAAATACTGTATTTCTCTCTGACAGTGCAGGGTAGACTGACATTTGCTTATGCAGAAGTTCACAAATCAAGCTATGACTCACTTTTTATAATATCCTAACTTTTCTGCTACTTGCAAATGGGAAAATAAAGTTTCTAGATTTATTCTCCTAAGCCTCGTTTTTTAGATCAGTCCCAGAAATGTGCTATATTGCTTCAAAATTATTTGTTTATTTGGCATATTTATAGCCTAACATACAACATGGTAGATTTCAGGGTGTGGTGCAATACTTGAATTACTCAAACTACAATTTGCATAAAATCAGCTTTCAACCCTCACCCCCACCCCGATTAAACAGCTTGCACTCTAGGTTATGACAAATAAAAGCAGCAAAGATAAAAAGCTGAAACTACAAAGCTAATAAACGGCAGAGCTAGCATTCACTATTCCAGGAAAGATACGCTGTTAAGTCTGCCACAGGAGGAAAGAAAAAAGAACACCAAAAACATTTGTGGCTCCTAAAAGATTTGGATGAAAACATTATGGCATAAGCTTCCATGGGCTATGCTTTGTTTATCTGATGTTTTTAATATTATTTTCAAAAGGGTGTTATGTCTGCAGTGGTTAGCTGTTCCTCTGAAATTAGAAAACAAGAACTAATTAGAGATTCCAGCAGCAGTATATTGTGCTCTGCTCCTTCTTAAAGATACAGATGGAGCCCTTTTGGTCCCATACATCACCATGTGCCCCTCTGCTGAGATAGCTGCAATGCATCCTCTAGTCTAGCCCATGGGTAGGCAAACTAAGGCCCGAGGGCCTGATCAGGCCCAATCACCTTCTAAATCCGGCCCGCGGACAGTCCGGGAACCAGCGTGTTTTTACATGAGTAGAATGTGTCCTTTTATTTAAAATGCATCTCTGGGTTATTTGTGGGGCATAGGAATTTGTTCATTCCCCCCCCCAATATAGTCCAGCCCCCCCCCCCACAAGATCTGAGGGACAGTGGACCAGCCCCCTGCTGAAAAAGTTTGCTGACCCCTGCTCTAGCCACCCCAATCAGTGTTACCAGAAGCAGCAGAGGACAAACCAGTCATTTTCCTGCTTCTGACAAGCTCTTTTTCAAACCAGTCTGGCTGGCTGAGGGAAGAGCAGGGCTGTTAGGATAGAGAGCCTTCAGGGTCCTCAACAACTCCTTGCCCCAGGTGTGACCACAGACTGGAGATTTGGAAGGTTGTCAAGGTAACTACTCTGGGGGAGGGCAAGGGGCTTCTGGGAAAAAGGAGGAGGAGGAAGGGGATGATCCATCTTGGTGAGGAAGAAGGAAAGACTGCCTGCAATGGGCCATGCTATAAGATCTGGATCTGTTCCATGCAGATGAAAGGGGTAAATAGGTAAATAAACCCTATTTCTTAAAGCACGACAGTCTCCGCCATGCTTTCTTTTCTCCAAAGGAACACAGACCCTGTGTGGGTGCCTGAGATCCCATGCACTGTTGCCACAGCTTAGCAGAGAGAGGGACAGACGTCGGGCTTCTGTAACAATATTGTTGCTTTTGTGGTCCAGTAGACGAAATATTTGACTTGGACCTCACCTGAACACATTTAGGCTGGAAAAGCAGTTGCACTGTACTTCCTGCCATTTTGCAAAACTTTGCTTTCAGCTCACAAATGTATTGCAACAGTAGTTCCCTTTCAGTAAAATAAAGTTTACTGTTCTGATAATGGATTAAATAAAAATTGCCGAGCGCTGTGTATATGAAGAGCTACAACATAAATACTGAATAATGACAATAATAATATTTAAGAAAGCCTGGCCTTTTTGCCTCTTTCTTTACATTGGGTGGATTATTGGGTGACGTATCCTTGAAGCAGCAGATGTTTAGATGAACAGATTTGTAGCTGTAGTCACTCGTCATTCTTCTACACAGTGCTTAGAATAAAATACTAATTATAGCCTTAGTGCATGCAATCTGTTTTGTACTAAAAATATTCTGTCTCGCATTCTTTCCTCCACAGGTGCTACTTAGCTTGAAAATAAATGGGAGCCGCATTTTAATATATATGTGCTTTTTATCATTACCGTTGCCTCCTTTCGAGAATAGTAAAGAGAGATTTCAGGAAACTAAAGCTATTAAGAAAAGGGGTGGGTTTGTGTTTGAGTAATTACTAATGCAATTAGCTGACAAAGAAGTGTTTTGTACTTTTATAATCATAAAGAGGTGTTTTATAACGGGAAGGGGTGGTTACAGTAGCAAATGGACTAGAGTCTCAAATAGTTAGCAACTAGTAATTTGAAATATGTGTGACTGCACTGCTTGTGGAATGAGAAATAAAAGTTAAAAGTTTAGAGAAGCACAACTTTTGCTTTAAATATTGCTTTTCTTATGGGTATCATACTGTTATAGCTGCTTGCAGACTATTCCTTTCTTAGGTCACAGATGGGGAACCATTGGTTGCTGTCCTCCCATCAGCCCCAGACAGCTTGGGCAATGGTAAAGAACAACAGGAGTTGTCGTCCAAAATGGGCCACAGGTTCTCAATCCCTGTCTTGGACTCAGCGGTGGATGGTGCCCATTAGGACTGGTAGGGCAGAAGGCAGAGAGGCCAACAGTAGGTGGAACCAGAGCCAATAGCAGACAGAATCAATAATGGGCTTAGCTAAGGGGAGGCAATAAAAATACATAGCTAACTGAGGTTCTGCCCCTCCTAAGAAAAGGCGTCCACCCCCTGGCTATGCCCGTGGGGTCAATTCTCTTTTTGCCGCCATTCTTCTCCAGGCTGAGATCCACAAGGGCAAAACGGGAACTAAGGAAGAGGAAGCTGACAGCCAGTGTCAGCCCCTTGGCTGCTGATAAGCAAGGAGGCAGGCAGCTAGGGGCTGGCTGAGAGCAGACTAGGGTTGCTAGGGCAGTGTACCATTTGTCCTAATAGAAAAGTCTCCACTGCTTGGGCGAAAAGTGCAGAATGATTGGCTGGTGGGATTTATTGGTTTCTAACTGGGGAGGGCAGGATTGCTTGTTGCATTTGAATGAGTTTAGAGTTTAGCAGAGATGACATCCCTCCAACTCGGGACTACGGTAAGCTTAGGGGTAGGTGAGTGTGAAAGTGAAAAGAAACCTTTTAGTAGATAGAGAGAGAGATAGTTGATAGATAGATGATAGATAGATAGATAGATAGATAGATAGATAGATAGATAGATGATAGATAGATAGATAGATAGATAGATAGATAGATAGATAGATAGATAGATGATAGATGCCCCAGGACTGGAAGTCCCCACACCAGCTGCCTGGGTTTCTAGCTGGTTCTCAGACATGCACACATGTACATAAACACTCGTCTCCTGCTGTGATGCCATGATGCTAAAAAAATTTTTGTGTGGCCACCTAAGACCCTTTCAAACCTTTTCCATTTAAATAAAAAACAAGTAGGGTTGTTAGGGTTGTTATTGGAGCCATAAATTCATGGCTCCAATAAAAGTTAGAATTGATCAAAGTTTGGAGGAGTTAAACTGTGCCAAACACTGGAAACACTCTCCCCCCTCAAACTTCTGTTAACATGCCAAGCCAGCCTGGTGATAGTTTGCTGAATGTGGGTCATTAGGGGGACAAAGACTGGTAATGACCTATGGAAAGCTATCAGGAGGGTGGAGACTGCACAAGACAAGGAGGGGTGGGGACCCCTCTTTCTGGTTGTTTGTTATTGTGCAGAGACAAAAGCATGTAGGAAGGAAGGGAAGAGTTTCACAGGGCTAGGGGGGACAAAGAAGAGGAAGGGGGCTGAAGAGTACTGTGTAGGCTGACTGTGACAGGCTGTAACAAAGAGACAGAGAGCATGGCTGATGATGCATTTTTTTCTCATTAATTAATGGAGGATGCTTTTTTTAAAATGGGAAACTTTTGGCACAGCACTAATCAAAATATTCACTTAAGAGTGATTATAGTTGATATTATCCCAGTCTGTCTTTGATAATTGAGCTTAGGAAGAAGAAAAAAAGAAATGTGCAGACAATCTATGGTATGCTCATTCAGACACGGCTTAATGACCTTCAGTTCAATATTTGAGCATCAGTGTATTTATTAAGAAGCTAAAATTGCAGGACCCAAGGGTTTAATCATTAACAAGAAACTGGATCCGCTGACTGTATCTTCGTCCTCTGTGATTGCTACAGTCAGCGGATCTTGGTTTCTACCTTGTAGATGCCAGCATGCAGTTCTGGCAGCATGCCAGCAAGTTCATTCCAGGTAAATGGAGCATCACTGAAGATGTGTCCTAGTCTATGTACCAAATGCCTTAAAACAATTATTCTGGTGGTGCAGGAAAACACGAGTTATAAAGACCAATAAAAAATTGTTCATGATACCTTAAGCATAGTGTATAGGTATTAGGGACCTCTGACAGTTAGGTCCAATTGCGGACAACTCTGGGGTTGCAGCACTCATCTCGCTTTACTGGCCGAGGGAGCCGGCGTACAGCTTCCGGGTCATGTGGCCAGCATGACTAAGCCGCTTCTGGCGAACCAGAGCAGCGCATGGAAACGCTGTTTACCTTCCCACCGGAGTGGTACCTATTTATCTACTTGCACTTGACATGCTTTCGAACTTCTAGGTGGGCAGGAGCAGGGACCGAGCAACGGGAGCTCACGCTGTTGCGGGGATTCGAACCGCCGACCTTCTGATCGGCAAGTCCTAGGCTCTGTGGTTTAACCAACAGCGCCACCAGTGTCCCTCTTGCCCAGTGTATACCAAAGGTTTAAAAGGCACTGGACCCTATTCTATTCAAGAGTGTTAGTTCTCTAAACCTCTTCTGTTAACTGAGAATGTAAACCTGTCTCATGGAGGAGAGAGCTATCAATGGCAGCTAGACATGGTGTAAATGTTCTGCCTCAGCAGTTGCATGCTTCATGAGCCAAGGGGGGCAGGCAGGGAGGGGCAGCTACCCCCCCCCCCATCAATAAAACATAACAAATAATACATAACAAATTGAGGTTCCCCCCCAACAAAAATCCTGGCTACACCCATGTTCTGAACAGCGGTTGTTAGAGACCACAGGAGAAGAGAGTGCTCAGGTCCTGATTGCTGGTTTCCCACAGCTATCTGTTTGGCTACTGTGAGAACAGGATACTGAACTCGATGGGCCACTATCCTGATCCACCAGACTCTTCCTATGCTCTAATTCCTGGCATTACGCACATACGTTTTGTCTATGAAGCAGGATGGCACTTTTTGCCTCCATCTTTAGGGTGGCCTAACCAAAGGAGAACAGGACTTGTGCACCATGTGTCTCCCAGCGAGCTGCACCTACTGAAATCTTCTCTTCTGCACAATCAGCATGTGGGGCTTTGGTCCTCTTTTGCATTTTCTGATTGTTATCCATGACAAAGGGCTTCACAAAATGCAGAAAGAAAATATTTCACACAGCTGAAACCAGCAGCAATGGGCGTTGCTTATACACATATTTCATAGCTTGTTTCAGTTGTCTGAAAAATTTTCAGCGTTTTGCTGAAGTGTTGAAGCAGGAAGACAAACTTTAAGTAGTGCTTGAAATAATAAGGTAATGGTGTAAATTTTTGGTAGTTTTAAGGGAAGAACAAATTCTAGTACAGTATGCTTATCAGTTGGAAGCGACAAGACTTGCTAAGAGCCTGAACATAATAAAAGAGAAGCGTCAAGAAGGATCTCAAGACTTAAGGAAAAGAACAAACAACCACATTCTCAGGAATGAGATATGATGTTGAAAGGGGCTGAGAAGCAGTCAGGGGGCTAAAGCTGTGTTTAAGCAGAGTCATGTTTGAGAAAACATAAAGCACCCTTAAATATAAACAAAAGTGGTCTCTAGAAGTGGTGTAACAGGATAGGTGTTATTGTCAAAAATATGGGGTAATCTTTTTCTTTTGAGGGAAAAGGATTGTATTTGTTTCCAATAGTTTGCACTTTTCTTTCTTTCTTTCCTTCCTCCCTCCCTTCCTTTTGCTTGCTTTTGGAACCATAACTGGGCTTCATTTATTTGCCATTTATCTTCAGGATCTTTTGTGAAGTTTGCGAATGATCAGTGGATCCAGACCTTTGCTTTGCAGGAAGCAAAAGGGTGGGGGCAGTTTAAGTCCGAATGATAACACCAGTAATCAGGACTATCCTAAACTTGTTAACCTTCCAGGTATGCTGCAATTCTGGATTTGTTTTGTTTTGTTTTAGGAGGAAACACAGTTACCAAATAGAATCATTCACAGTGAATGTGAATTCTCCAGTTCTCTATGGAAGGGACAAAATGTTCTAACTGATAACAAAAACACACAAAAAACTTGTTGTGGACACAGGAGGAGAAATCAAGTTCAAGTTTGTCCAGCAGGGAGCCTCCAGCTGGAGAATTGTTATCATTCTCAGTACACATATGGTGGCCAGAACTACAGCTCTTCATTCTAGCCAGGACCATGTGACTTTGAGGTATCAATAGGTGGGAATCATAACAGGAGTCATAGCTAAAAAGGTGCATTGTACTCAGGTTACTTAGGCACCTGAGATAGAAAATCCCCACTCCTCCTCCTGAGCAGTAAAAATATACTAATACCTATGTATGTTCTGCCCTTTTGTGAAATCCAAAATCAACTGCCTCCCTCTGCCTAATGGTAGGGCTGGTCAGTCCAGGTCCAGGAGCAAGTGTTGCAGTAGTTTTGATGCCCTCACGTAGGGTTTGATGGCTGAGCCACTAAGGTAGCATGAGGATTAGATTGCATAATGTCCAAAGGTCTTTCCCAGATGGCTGGACACTTTAACCAATGTTCTTCTGACCTTATCTCCTCTTAGCAGTCCTGAAAGAACCACTGCAGGCTTCTCTCATCTTCTTTTCCACCCAGTGAAAGCAGAGGCGCAAGTCAGCACTTGGACCTGCACTTTTCTATGCTTATCATTGGTGGGTTGTTTTCTCTGCTATAGTCACCAGCAAGTAGCAGCAGTAGTGGAGCAGGACCACATCTGAAATGGTGTGTGTCGTGGTATGGGGAAGGGCAGGATGGCTTAGTCCAGGTGGCCTAAGCCACAGGTCTTTTTCAGTGGGACCTGGAACTCCTTCCGCTCTTAAAAAAATATCCTTTGCTAACCAAACAGCTGGGAATGCAGCAAAGTGCCATGCCACTGAGATCCCAGTCACCCTCCAGCTTAATTTGCTCAGAGAGCTAAATAAGCATACATGCACATAATTACCATGTCCTAATTTTATGCAAATTTGTGTCACAGACTTCTCTTTTAAGTATTTAGCTTTCTTTCAGTCCCACTGTTTCTCTTTTATTGTGAGCTTACTTGAAGCTATCAATATCTTTTACCATGTGAGAGTCAGGTGCTGCATGCTACTCTATAAAAAATTCCTAGGAAACTGATGTAATTTCATTGATAAGCAAATGCTTGGAAATGTTTCAGACGTGTTTCAGTCCTTGGAGCAAGCCATTCTGTTCTTGCTTCATCCAGCTTTCCCTGAACAGAAGTTAACTTAATAACACACTTGACCTTTAATCTCCTGGTAAGAACATTCCCATGTGTACAATTAAGCTAAGGGAGATAAAGAGAAATATTAATGAAGCTGCAGATATCAAAGGTGTTGGGGAAGCTTTTGAAGATTCATCACAACAGATTTACTACACTGTTTAAAAGTCAGCACTTTGTGGTGTATATGCACCGCGGTGTTGTCAGTCTGTGAAAATCATAGTCTTGTGGATGTGCGGGGGAGTAAGAGAAATAATGGCTATTCACACTCATGGTGGAAAACTTTATTTTAATATGTTATTCTTTATAACAGTGTAGTGTTCCAGTGCACTTGTAAGCAGAAAAGTGCTGTTAAAAATAACAATAAGAATTTCTGTGGGGTTTGTAGTGGCATAAGAAATGAGCAAGGAAATTTTCAGTGCACTTGTATACCATGACTTTGATGGGACTTACTCCCAGAAGCGGCTCACTGGGTGAGGCGGAGCTATTATGCTAGCTTCCCAGCAGGTGGGTTGCTGTTGCTTACCGAGAGGAAAGGTGACATGTGGAGATCAGTGTGGTGCAAACATACCAGCAGAACCAATCAGGTGGTCCTGCTGCTGCATTTGCTCCACACCAACCTCCCTGGCCACCTTCCCCCTGTCCCTCCCCTTCATGCCAGAAAGTTTGTGTAGTGACCCCATCCCAAATGGTGAGTTGCTTACTGCTTACTACCAGGAAACTGTTTGAAGGATTGTAGTCCTAACTGGGTTTGAAGGATCTGCAATAGCCATTCTCTGCCAGGAAGTTATGCTGCACAAATCTCATTGAAATTAATGGGAGCTGCCCCCCGACTGTGCTCTTGCGCTGCTGTAGTTCATTTTCAGTTGGGTTTGCACAGAGAATCTCCCAACGCTCCCAAGTTTTATCTTGTGAGCCATATCTCCATCTCCAAAGTTTTCTGTAGCTATTCAAGCCATCAATTATTTATTTTTAAAGCAAAGGGCCTGCAAGATGATTGCTAATATCCCTGCTATCGCAGAGAAAGAGACATTATACTTAGTTGTAGCTGCCCACCATCAATCTCTTATGTAGCCAGAATTATGCCTCTAGGAATAGCTGTTCAAGCCATAATCCTTAGGCTTTATGATAATGTGTGAGTGTGAGTGTGAAATACTTCAGAGATTAAATTACAGAAGTAGCCACCTTCATACAAACACAGATGTAGCAGAGTGACCCATGAGACCATTTTTAAAAAGCAATACATTTCAAGTTGTAAAAGCTACTGAGCCTGGTTATTCTTATCTTAACGTTTATTACACCATTAAACATAACCCAGCATTTCACAAGCACTACCGCAGACCAGTGTAAATGCATTCTGTTTGATTTCACAACCTGAGGGGGGGAAAGACAGTGTGCGTGTGGGTGGGTGGCTGTAAAATGTCAGATAAATGGACTTCTCCAGTGACGTAGACATTTATGAGACTTGGGAATGGAAAATGTGGATAGATGTCCAGCAGATAAACATGCACAAATATGCAACCTTTGTGGTCAAAATGCAAGTGCTGTTTAGCAAGGCTAGATCCATGCCGTAACAGCTTTGCCCAAACATTTTAGGTGGTTCCCTACTACCACACACTATTTAATAGTCTGAGAAACCCCAGGAAGCTCAGGCTCTTAATTCACCTTCTTCCAGCTCAATTGGAATCCTTAGAGCAGTTCTAATGAACTTCCTCTTGGGAGTTCTGTAGATCATAAACTCATACTGGGAGGCACAACAGGGCTTAATTAGCCAATCCACAACCACAGGATTTAAAAACCAACTTGGTGAATTAATTCAAAGCATATGACCCTGCCTGGAAGAATGACCTTCTGCTCCCCTCCCCCTCCATCTAAGTTTAGCAGGAGAGGTGGGAGAGAGAACAAGAGCTCTTGCACTGGAGAACTTGGCCCAGGTGGCATGCAACCTTTCCCTTCACCAGCAGCGGAGGGTGGAACAGTGTCACCTTCCTCTTCGCTGCCATTTTTATTTTGCTTTTGTGGTTGAATAGTGGGGTATGATTTGTGTGTACGAAAGCACCCTGTGATCCTCGGGTAAATAAGTAAATGACTGAATGCATCCAAAATAGAATTAGAACAACACAGCAGTTAAGAACTAAGAACTAGAGTACAACTAAATAAATATAAAGGTGCACAATAAGAAGGTGCTTTGGTGATTGGAGGTTTAATCTGAAATCCAGCTGGATTTAAGATTGTTGGTGTGTCTTCTGTCTCTTACATCATGGATGTTGGCTTATTTTATGGATTGATGTTCTGTATTGTTTTATTAATACTATTGCTACAAGTTTGTCATCACCTTCATCTAGAACAATTTACTTATGAACTATGCTAGTCATGAGAAAACTTTCTTGAAGTTTTGTATTGTTGAAGGAGGAATTGCTTTGACCTTTTTTTTCTGAAGGGAGGTGGTTTAATAATACAGCTAGAATCCATTCTTGATTACATTGCCATTTAGGAAAAGTCAGGAATCATTGTAATTTAGTGAAGTGCACATTTCTACTTTTCATTTTACCACATTTTCTAACTTCGTAGCAAAGTTCTGGGTTTTAATGCAATTTGTGCACATAGTATTAACAGGAAAATGTTTATTAGTTTTCCTTTTGGTGTCTGGCAGAAGGGAATACTAAAAACATGGGGGTGGAAATGACAGGTAAAATTCTGAATAGAATTTTATGTTACAGATTATGATATGGGAAAGGCTATTTTTGAAAATGCCTTAAACTTGCCAAATTGATCTCTCCCATTTATTTTTTTCTTATTTTAAAGTGGCCAGAGGATAGCAAATAATAATAATAATAATAATCTTCTTACTTCACTCTATTATGTTCAGAAGCTGCTGTGACATCATGTTAATTTGGTGTTTTCATGCCCACTAAGATATGTCTGCTGCTGACACACGAATCCCAGAATCCCTAGGAAGGTGCCCTGGTTCCATATTCTGCAGATCAGAAATTACTATACAGTTTGCTATACAATACCAGCTGTTAGAAAATGTGTTGCAATCTCAAAGCCTGCCCATTCCATCATTTTAAGCTAGTGGTTTGGTGCAAAACAGTAGTAATGCCATGCTAACATTATCTTGGTGATCTGTTGGTTGGTTGACAGCACTACATTAAATGTGGTACAAGCTTTATGCATGTAGTTCATAATTGCATTGGCAGGCAAGTAAGTACTCATCACAGCTGTGTCAGCTCTTAGAAAGATTCTGTCTTGGCCTAATCTGCACATTTAGCAATATTGTATAAGAGCAATATTCCAGTGTTTAACTTGGAACTGCATCTTAGACAACTTCAGGGTTGCTTTATTATGTAATCACAGGGTGTAACTGTCATGCAAACACAAACAATTATATCACAAAACTTTATATATCTGGAAATTATTATTATACATCAGGAAGGAACCTGGAATCTCTGCTTTAGGGTCATCATTGGCCTGGGGTTCACATAACGCTAAGCCATGGTTTGTTTAAACCAGGGGTTGGCAACCTGCGGCCCATGAGCCACAAGCAGCCAACGGGGGAGCAGGGACTCATTTCCACGGCACTGGAAATCGTGTCTGCGCAGACGCAATCCGGCCCACAGAGCAATCTCCACGGGAGTGAACCAGCTCAGGCAAAGTAAACCTTGCAGCTCCCTGGTTTAAGCCATGGTTTGTTTGAACAAACCACAAGATAACCACAAGTTGTATCACAGACAATCAAGCAAACCATCTCCTGTCTCTCCAAACTTTGGTTGTTTTCAAGATGTTCTTGCCATGTGCCTTTATAGCTTGGTGAGGGTCATGAGTGGCTAAAGAAGCTATAGTTAAGGAAGTGGGCTGGATTCATATGTAACATTTCACTATAGTTGAAATAAGCAAAGGTTTGTAAGCTCACAAAAACCATGGCTCCATGGTTTAATAATAAATGACTTAGTGCTATGTGAGAACAAGGCATCCACTGCCACAGATTAATCTATATGATTTTAAGCATTTGTTTTCTTACATTTATATCCTGCCTCTCTTTCATGATGGAACCCAAGGCAGCGTTCATTTGATTTCCAGGTGGTCACCCATCTAGGCACTGACCAGACCTAGACTGTTTAGCTTCAGCAAGCAGGTGGGCTCATGTGACTTCAGACCATACCATGGTTTGTGCCTCCACACTATGTGCTACAATGTGCAGAGAACATGAACAAAGTTTACCACAGTTATGTGCTTTAAGAGCATGTAGCCCTGAATGTTTCAAATAAGTGAGCCAATTCAGGCACTACACTATTGGGAAATCTTTTGTATTTGTACCCCTTTTGGATGAGGATCAAAGGAGGTACAGTGCAAGTTGCAGCCCCAAACCACACAGTGTTTTCTTCATGTACATGTGGCTACAGGTGAGATGCTACATGTCAGAGAAGAGTCTTGTATGCTCTGCAGTAAATGCTCCAGTCTTTTCTGTGTCCTCATTATGTTCCTTTGCCAAGAAGAAACCAAGCCATTCTTTGCTGCCCTATGCTTACTAAAACATAAATATAAAACAATATTTCATCAATGTACATATAATGATACAATAATACATCATTTCAGAGTATGTGGCTTTCTGGTATGATGAATTGCACAGTGGGTGAAGTTTTCAAGCTTAAGCATTGCTGTTTTCTCTGAAAACCAAATGGGCAGGAATTTTCGCTTCGCATTCTAAACATGCGTCTGTGATTGTCTCTGCCATTATCTGGGTCTACAGATAGGATGAAAAATTAGGTCAGGTTTGAAGATGACTTACTCCAACCATGATTACTAAGTCATCAAGGCTTTTCAGCAACAAGAGAGCAACTCCCAAATAAAACTTGGCAGAATGCCTAGGCTACCTCATCAGTGTGTGCAGAATATATAGTCCCTTATTTTGGAAGGAATCAGTTTCACATGAAGCTGCTAGTATTAATGAAATCATTAATAGGCTCCTAGGGTCGTTAATTCTCCCAGCAATGCAGTAAAGGTGAATATGGTATACTATTTATATAGGACCATAAATGTCTGTGGCACTTTACAAACTATTTGAGGACGGTTCCTGCAAAAAGAAAAAGAAAAAAAGGAGTTTGCAATGTAGCATTTGCTATGGGGGAGACCACAGAATAAGAGGACAAGATTTTTTATTTTATTTTTTTTGGTTGCATATAATTAGGCTTAGGGCCTAATTTCATGTGATGTTTATCGTGTTTGTCCTTAAATGCAAGTTCAGCCCAGATTGGGACTCTCAGTTGTTGGTGGTATATTTTTAACCATGTGCCCTCTGCTGTGAGTTTTCTGGCTGGGGCAGCTTCCTCGTTTCTGCCAAACTGCAGCTGCTCAATAGCACTAGGCCCAGGGAGACAGGACCAGAAACAGGCATCAGCACTGGTGGACCCTGTTCCCCTGACAGTTCCCTGAGGATGCCTGGAACTACTTGTAGGCTTGCAATCTGGGCAACAATGATTTTTAAAGGGAATGATGTATCCTACTATGTGCTGATCACCGGCTCCTGATGCTCGCCCAGTTGCTTCAGAGGATTTTGAAGGGGAAATGGTGTCCTGGAAAGTCTGCTGCAGCAGGGAGCGTTCTAGATTACATGCCCCCTCTCTTTTTAAAGAAACCATCTACAACCTGCATTCCCAAGGAGATTCTATTCTCAGATTCACCTTCTCTCTCTCTCTCTCTCTCTCTCTCTCTCTCTCTCTCTCTCTCTCTCACTGTTTATTTTCTCTGCTCCATCCTCTGCCCCTGCTATTATCGAACTCAGTGGTGAAATTGTCATTGATTTTTATAATCACATTCTGTGTGGCCTTTATGCATTGAAACAGAGCTGGAAATTTTCAAATCCCGTCTTAAAAGCAGGAACAACAGCATGGGCGTGCCATTAAAAACCCAGAAATCAGCAAAATCATCATTTTAAAAAGTCCAATTGGTCTCAATCTGCTTTTTGCTTAATATAGTTTCTGTCTCTAATGATGATTACTTTTTTCCTAAAAGGACAAATCAAGTAGGGGAAGCTTATGCATGTAGAGAAAATGGTGAGAGCTTGACACCTCTTCAAGTGAGGAGAGAAATTAAAGCTCCTAATAACTCAGAGACAATGTTGAATAACAAAGAGGACCAGTTGGAATCTGCAGAGCAGTTCGCATTAATAAAAGCAAGTGAGATATAAATCACCCAAATGGGTAATTATGTGATGTTTATAACTGGTTGAAACGAAGATAATTAATTATTTTGAAGGCCCCAAATGCCACTGAAGTCAGGATAGTGAAGTAATTATCTCCAACTTCTGTCAAACATGAAGCAAGTTTAAAATAAATAAATAAAAATAAAAAAACCCAGGACCACAAAGGAAAGGTAGCTGTTGAAATGTAGTTCAGAGTTTTGGATTTGTTCAAATTGTATTCTTCGTTTTGTATAACACTGGGACCAGGGACAGACTTTGGTCTTTCAAATTTCAGCAGGCCCCTTTGCAAGACCAAAATTTGGTACCCCCACTGCCTCTCGCCTTCCATTCTGCATGTGTGCTACGTCATACTCGCGGCACCCTACGGTGCCCGCCTCAGTTCGACGCCCAGTGCTGGGGGGATCCAGTTGTGCTGCCCTAAATCTCCCTCTGCTGGGAACCAAAACTTACATCCAATGTAGCACTAAGCAGCTGTCCCATCGGCATAAGGATTTATTCTTGTACAACACCAGAAATCCCCTGCTCCTCCTATGCAGACCCAATACAGTGGTACCTCGGGTTACATGCGCTTCAGGTTACATACGCTTCAGGTTACAGACTCCACTAACCCAGAAATAGTGCTTCAGGTTAAGAACTTTGCTTCAGGATGAGAACAGAAATCGTGCTCCGGTGGTGCGGCAGCAGCAGGAGGCCCCATTAGCTAAAGTGGTGCTTCAGGTTAAGAACGGACCTCCGGAACAAATTAAGTACTTAACCCGAGGTACCACTATATATGTTACGGGGGGGAAATATGAGACCCACACAGGGGAAGGGAAGGGAAGGGAAGGGAAGGGAAGGGAAGGGAAGGGAAGGGAAGGGAAGGGAAGGGAAGGGAAGGGAAGGGAAGGGAAGGTCCCATTGCGCAAGTGGAATTCTTTGTGCTCACAGGACAAGGGAGTTGGATATCACCCAAAGGGCTTCCCTGATATGTGGAGGAGAAGGAGATGGGGATGCTCTGAGGTCCACACTCATGTGACATTACATCAATGAATGCAGAGAGCAGCTACCCTGTGCTGCAATTCCCTGCACAGAAATATTTTACATTACAGATTTAGGGACATGCAGCACAATCTGGTACATGTTTACACTGTGTTCAATGGTGCCTAATATATAAGTGTACATATTGCAGTCATACGCTGCAATTCTGTACCTGCCTACTGGGATTAGGCCCCACTGAACTTAATGGAACTTTCCCCTGAGTAGACATGAGTAAAATTGTATTGATATTTCAAAGCAAGGTGCACCCATAGGTGGAACTAGAGAAAAAGAAGAAGAGTTGGGATTTGATATCCCGCTTTATCACTACCCTAAGGAGTCTCAAAGCGGCTAACATTCTCCTTTCCCTTCCTCCCCCACAACAAACACTCTGTGAGGTGAGTGGGGCTGAGAGACTTCAAAGAAGTGTGACTGGCCCAAGGTCACCCAGCAGCTGCATGTGGAGGAGTGGGGAATCGAACCCGGTTCCCCAGATTACGAGTCTATCGCTCTTAACCACTACACCACACTGGCTCTCATGATATGCTGCCTCACAACACGGCCACATTCATAACATATATTTAAAGCAATATCGGGTGTTAGAAGAAGGATAGGACCTCTGGTGGGGGACACGTCATGCCCCCTGACAAGTAGCTTGCCCCCCACCACTTGCCCCTTTCATTGCTTCACCTGTGTTGTAAATTGATGGAGAGGCACTTTTTACATTCCAATGACCACTGAACTGGAAATTAAATTAAGACTGCTATCCTAAGCATAACTGCTTCATTACTCCATGAAAATCAATATGACTTCCTTTAGAGGGGCAGAAAAATGTTATTCCTCCTGAGAAAAATTAATATGTAGGACAAAGCTTTCTCTCCTGAAATGCACTGTGTGTCCCTTATGTACCTCTGCTGCCTGCACTACATTTCATCCTCAAAATTTTTTCATGAGGCAGTAAGCTTTCGATGAGTGCAAAACATCCCATTTGCCTTCCTCTTGCTGGTCTCTATTTGCATCCATTTTGCTGCTATGTTGGCACCATTTTTTTTTTAAAAGGGTGTGTTTCTCTTCACTGTGTAATCCCATCCAACTAGGGAATCACATAGTGGATGCAATGGTGCCACACAACCATTTGGCTTCATGGTGAGCTCAGTGCAGGCAGACAAAACAGTGCTGCTGTCATTCATCAGAAGGTGCATTTGAGCATTCATCTCCAACGAGTGTAATAAAGTGCAGGTAGGCAATATCATCCTGATGCACATCTAAATGTGCATCCATGCTGCTGTCTCTCTGGTCTGCAGTACTGCCGTGTGGTGGTTTCATTACCAAAATGCAGTGCAGAAAAGAATGACGATATAGCAAAAAAAACCAGAGGGGTGCTAAAGTGTTACTGAAGCTCTCAGTTTGGCTCAGGTCTAGTTTGAAGGCAAGTAGCCACTAAAAGTATGAGCTATGACCTGGGAAATCCCTGAGTTCAAATCCTTCTTCTGCACTATGGGGATAATAATACCGACCAACGTTATAGGGGACAATGTAAGGAGTAGTAAGATTACATATGCAAGGTACTAGGAACACTCAAAAAGCACAATAATATTAGTTTCTGCTAGGCATTTGGGAATCCAGGTGAGTTATTGTTTTGGGAAACTCCTAAGTGCTTCATTTGAATGTTTTTTTCCAGTGGTATAGGTTTATTGCTTCTATTTTTATAGTTGGTTCTATTGAATGTCTTATGATGATTATGTTTGTCTTGTCATTCACTGCTTATGGATTAGTTAGAGGAAGAGTGATGTAAAAGTTTTGAAATAAAGTAATAAAAACAGAGTTATAGGAATATGTGTGTGTTTCTGTTCCTGCAGCATTTATTTTAAACAAACCACACAGAGACAATAGCCAATGTTCATACCCAGTGTCTAGGTCAGGAGTGACTGACCTATTCTGACCTGAGGACTACACTTGCCCTTGATGAAGCCTCTTGGAGCAGCATTGGGGGGGGGGTTGCTTGTATTGTCTGATTCACACACCCTGGCCTAGATTATCACTCCCTGCACTGCTGGTTTCCAACAATAAGATCATGAAGAAGGAATCTGAAAAAAGAAGAAACGGGTTATGTGTGTGTGCTTATAGTCCATGTCATGGGCCCCATGGTTCTGTCAGAATCTGGCATACATAGTTTGGCAGCCCCAGAAAGGAAGAAGAGGAACAAGTAGTAGTGGGGGGCTTGGAGACTAGCAGCTAGAGGTGGAGGTTCTCCCGTTGTGACTCTAGGTGTTGGCAAGGAGGCATCAGATCTACTGGCAGTCCCTACTTTCCCTCCTGCAGAGTCAGAGGGACAAGACACAGAGTTGTCTCTGAGAACCAGGCACTGCTCCCATGGGTGTTGATCAGGCACACCAGCCCAGACAGAGCATGTGTTTGCATGCACAGCAGTCTCATAAGATAAGAGATCCTCATAAGTGAGCTCTTACCACCTCATAAGTGAGTTCACACCACTTCATCTTTAGAAGCTTGGTGGGATAGGCATGACAACTGTTGGGACATCTTTGTTGATTCTCTTCAGTTCGACATCCCTTGCTTTGCTTATGTGCCTTGGAATCATGACTTCTGAACCCTGTGCTTGCTGCTGAGCCTGCTCCATTATTATCCTGAATATATATCTCTTCATTACTCTCATGTAAGAGTTTCTGAAGATGTATTTTGGAACAGTATTTTGACAATGCAGGTAGTCCTTCACATACTATGAGCCTTCTAATCTTCTGGTCAGCTGTTTAAAAATCTAGAAATGTTCCTAATAGCATAATCACAGGCTATTAAAGGGACAGTCCCTCAACGTTACTAGCACAGAAATACATTTCAGTATTGCTAATGTAAGTACTTAGTAATTTCATTCATTTCAGTCATAGCAGATGCAAAAGACTGTCTGTCCTGCTCCTAAGTTAGGTACAATGTGATCTTTCAAAACAGTTGCAGTGGTGAATCCATGTAATAATTTAAACCCATCAAAGAGGAATTAATTGCTTCAAGGATATGGTGACCTGAAAACTGGGTAACTTTCTCTGTGTCCTGACTGATCAGATAGATGGCAGTCTCAAGAAGGCAAGCATTCAAACAAGCCTCCTATAAGAAATGTTGTGTAGAGTGGCTGTGACAGTAGTGTGGCTGTTGTGCAGATTTTTTTTTCCCCATCCAGAGAAAGCAATAAGTAGTAAGACAGTAAACTGTGCAGTGATGGAAAACTGTCTGATTTAATGCAGCTGGTGAGTACAGAATTTCCAAATAGGCAAAGTATTCAAAAAGGTAAGAAACCACATTCAGAAGAAACAACAACAACATAGAAACCTATGGCGTATGGGACTGACAAGTTCATTGCAGAATAAGCTTTCATTGGCAAAAGCCCACTTCATCAGATGTAAGTTTGGGATCAGCTGTATAAATAAATTCAACAAGCCCATCTATGCTTAGCTGAAATTAATGCTTATTCTTCTCCTGTGTATCTTGTATTTCATTTCCTTCCCACTCCCCGTGTCAAATTCTAGATTGTAGATCCTTGGGAAAGGAAACTGCCCTCATACTTTGCAACCCACTACGCATACTGGCTGTGCTACCAACATGTGTTGTTCGGTGACCTTGGCAAAGACCTGTGGGACCAAGCTTCAAATCTCCACTTGGGCTTGAGATAAAGATAACATAATATAATCTTGCTGTTGTTACTTAAAATACAGCAGTGATTAAGTTTCACCATACCAATGTTCCTGCATCAAATTATTTCTGAAAGCACTGGTGTGCACACATGTTCATCTATCATTGTGTGTGCAAATGCACTGCATATGTGCATACACACATAGGTCAGCTGATGGCGGCAGCAAAATGCAAAACATCCCTCTCACCAGTGTAAGGAGTTGAGTGGGGAATGCATAACGTTTGAGAGAGGGCAATGCTTCAGGAAGCAGGTTCATGCCCTGTGGCGCAGCCCTGTGTAGCTAGTGACACAGGACAAGAAAACGAAGGCGGGAGGCCATCCTTAATTATCCACACTGTTGCCACCAAAAGCCTGACAGGGGCTGTTGGTTGCTAGGAACAAGTATACAGAAAACATTGTGTGGGTTGGATTTACAGAACTGCTGAGGCAAGCGATCAAGTTAGAATTAATTGTGTAATTATCATGATTGTGAGTACAGTTAGGGTAATGATACATGCAAAAGATTATTTTCATTTGCATTTGTCTATACATGCTCATGGTTTTGCATGCAGTTCCATCCCCAAAGACTCCTTTGCATGGGAAAGGGGGGTGGAGCAGACTGTTAATCTGGATTAGAAGAACACGGAGGGCTACAGTTTTATATTCAAACTCAAAGCTCCAAAGAGGTAGCTGTGTTAGTTTGTTGTAAACAAATCCACAAAGATCCTTGGGGCACCATGAAAATGAACAGAAATCTTGTGATATCCACTTTTTTTAACTTAGTGATTTAAGAAGCACATTTCAGTAACTAATATGAGAGAAAGGGGCAAAATAGAATATTGTGGAACATCTGAGATATATAGGTTGTAAGGAAGCAATGAGTGCATTTTACAGGACATCTGCTTAATATGTTTTAACATAAGAATATATGAAGAGCCCGAAGGATTAGGCTAGCCCAGCAGCCTGTTCTCACAGTAGCCAACCAGCAGGACTTGAACACAACACCAATATTACCCCCTCCTGCGGTTTTCAGCAGCCGGTATTCAGAACCTTATTGCCACCAAGAGCGGATGCAAACCATAGACATCAGAGTTAATAGCCATGGATAGGCTTATTAATTCCTCTTTCAAAGCCAACCCCCCCCCCATGTTGATGGACATCACTGCCTCTTGTGGAAGCATAAGTCCATAGCTTGACTTAGCACTGTGTGAAGAAGTTCTTTCTATTGTATGTCCTGCATATTCTGATGTTCAGCATCTTGGGATGCCCATGAATTCTAGTGTTATGATAGATGGAGAAAAGCTTTTCTCTCCCCACTTTTTTCTATACTGCCAGACTAAACGATCCAAGTTCTTACAAACGTGGAATTGGTATTATGTGGCACCTGTAGTTGTGCCAATTCTGCTGATTGAAGGGGTCAAGTGGGCACATGTGGGGTATGACGATCTTGTAGGTAAACTGGTCCCAAGCTGTTAAGGGCTATAGTGACATCTTGAACTTAGCCTGGGAGCAGATTGGCAACCAGTGCAGATCTCTGAGCACAGATGTTTATACTCTGACAAGGTCTCACTCCTGTCAGTCGTTGTGAAAACAGAAGAGCTGAAATATTACATTCAGCAGTGTACCTAGCTGGGTTTGTTTTTTTAAGCAATGCATTGTGCACCATGCTATTCACAAAGCTGAGATTCTTAATTTAGTTTTAGTTTCTAACAAATGCACATGTTTAGGAATATTCAAGGATTTCTCTACCAGACTCATGCTAACTTCCACGGTTTGCCCCACGCCTTAGCCCTTAATACAAAATATAGTGTTGTGCCACCAAGTGCCAAAGCAAAGATCTGCACATTTAATTTGCCATTGTTTGTTATTTTAAGTTCTTAAACTGACGGCTGCAGCATTCCTCTCCTCACCCCTCATCCCTTTAGCCTCTCTTTGTCCCAGCACATTCCTTTGCTGCAGTTTGCAGTAGCATAGGAACTACTTGTAGGAGCCCCAGACTTTGAAATCAGACAACAAAGTGAGGTTGTTGTTGTTTTTTTCCTCATTAGCAGATCTACTGGCCAGGAGGGCTCCAGGCTGCTCCCTGGATCCTTCTTAGCAAACATTTGGCCCAATCAGTTTCACTTCTCGGGGGGGGGGGGGAGAACTAGAGGAACCAAATATTCTTGCTTATGAGTGAAATTGACAAGAACCTAGTTCCTCATGTAGCTTCTTAAATGGCAAGCTGTGGTGCCTAGAATGAGGAGGTTACTCTCAAGAAAGCATGCTAAATATAGTAATTTAATTCACAGAAATGGTAAATGTTTGTTTGCATTACTACGTGTTTAAATTTGATTGATTGGTAACTGAATTCTAGAGAGTTCTCCAGTAGTTCTGATGTGATTGGCTAATGTTGGTCACATGGGAGCTATCTAATGAAGGAGACATTCCGTTTTGTGTGAAGCAAGATGACTGTGTGTTAGAATCCACTGTGAACACTGCTAAGTTGAATAGAGTGTTGGGGTGCTACTTCTCTGCTTGAAAGAAAGGGAGCAAAGATACAGGAGAATATAAAAATGGAAATCTCTCATAGGAGCTGCAAGGCATGCAAGGCATGACCTAACTGAGATACAGAAGGCTGAGTGCTGAGCTCTGGAAAGAGGAAAATACAGTTGCTTGGAAGTTAGAAGAAGGGACTGTAAGCCCATGCTTGGAGAAGCATGTGACTGTAAATATTTTGTTTTAATTCATCTGTAAGTTTCTGCAAGTAAAGTCTGGGCATTGGTTTAATTTCCAAAGAAGGGTGTCAGTCATATATATTTGATTTTTTTGCTTCTTAGCTGCGTTTTCACTACCCTTATTTCAACAAAAGCATACTGCCATCTCAAGTGACTAACAGGCAGAGAGCAATGCCCTCACCACAGACTTAAGGCAAACATAACAAGAATATACTGAGGAGGAAGCAAAGACTTCTTTAATGAGTTATGCCTGCTCCCAATGGAAATAAGAGAGGCTACTGAGAGCGGTTGTCAACAGAACAGACAAAAAGACTTGTGCTTTCAACAACAACTTTATCAGCAAAAATTAGCAACAGAAGCTTTTCACAGCATGGAGATAAACATTACCTGCTAACTGGTGTCAATCCAACCATTGTTAAAAGCACAACTACACAAGCTGTAAAAGCTCAAATGATGGCCACCCTACATACTATTCAATGGTGCTACTGGTGCAGTCTCCAGATGCTGTTCCTGAGCCAAGTCTTTGGAAATACAGACACTGCAAACATGCCTTTAATCTGCTGCTGTGGAGCTGTGTGTGTGTGTGTATTTGAAAGAGGCTGTAACTAAGAGCTGCAAGTGATTTCCCCCCACATAGCTTTTTGGTTCATTTTTATTTAATTTGTTTCCTTTTCCTTTTCTTGAAATTGCATTAATTAATTTACTAGATTCCCCCCCCCACCCCGCAGAGTGCATCAGGAGGCCCAACCATTCATCTGCTGTCTGTAACTTCCAGGTTTTCTATCCAAACGGCATGAAACTTGCAAGGACTGTACTAGCTTCCAAAGACATCAGGCTCCCCAAATTTCAGATAAGGGCCACTATTTTACATTATTTTGAAAGGCGCACCGGCCAAAATAATAAAATAAAATAAATGTTAATTTCACATATATGCTCATGGGGTCTGAACTGGAGGAACCTTGGGGTCATAGTAAATAGCTCAATGAAGATGTCAATCCAGTGTTGGCAGCTGTGAATAAGTCACATTTCATGTTAGGGATCATTAGGAAAGGAATTGAAAATAAAACTGCCAGTTTTATAATGCCATTATACAAATCTATACTGTAAATTTCTCTGTGCCCAATTGTGCGGGGGCTGAGATACCAGGGGAGGGGGTAAATACTTGAGAGACCTATGGTATGGAGAAAAAGCAAATATTATCATGTTTTTTCTCTCTGCATCCACTGTGCACACACTCTCCTTTTGGTAAGCATTGCTCTGCAGCCTTTAAGATCCCAAGGTGGCATTGGCACACACTCTAATAGATGATGGACAATCTTGTTCTGTTCTCGTTGAGAAGTTATGACAAGCAAAGAGAACCCCTTGAAGTGCTTGCTTGAGCAAGCATCAGCAGAAAAGTGCCTGCACCATCACAAAGGTGACTCTGTGTTAGAAAGAATAGAGACAGAAGGACTATTTACTATTAACTTTGTCCAGAGCAGGGGGTCAGCAAACTTTTTCAGCAGGGGGCCAGTCCACTGTCCCTCAGCCCTTGTGGGGGGCCGGACTATATTTTGAAGGGGGGGAAATGAACAAATTCCTATGCCCCACAAATAACCCAGAGATGCATTTTAAATAAAAGGACACATTCTACTCATGTAAAAACACGCTGATTCCTGGACTATCCGTGGGCCAGATTCAGAAGGCAATTGGGCCTGATCTGGCCCGCGGGCCTTAGTTTGCCTACCCATGCTCCAGAGGGATAGCTGTGCCAATCTGGTGCAGCAAAAACAACAAGGAGTCTTGTGGCACCTTGAAGACTCTCAAATGGCGTACAGCAAAAGCTTTAATGGTCCCCTTGATCAGATGCACAAAGTATTATCAAGAGAGAATGAGAGGGGGTAGCAATTAGTGAACTTATTGTGAAGCTCTGCATGTAGAGTTAGAAAATAAATGTAGAATGTTGCAGTCCTATGCATATCACTTGGAATTAAATCCCTGAAACTTCTGAATAAACATACATAGGAACTGGCTGTAGTCTTTCCTGATCATTCTCAAATCTTTGCAGTTCCTCCTTCTAAACTGCATGCGGATCGTAAAGAGGCTACTTGCAGAAGACGAATAAAAGAATGTGAGATTGGTACTACCTCAGATATTACTTCTTTGTTGTATACAGTCTCCTTTATTAATTCAAACGGTCATTTAATCTGCATCTTCTGTATGGATTTGCACTTGCTCCTGTCAGCCATATTAATCATTTTAATACCTCAATTATACATTTATTAATCTAGCCTATGTCTTTTCATTTCATTGTAGTAATAAGATCTTGTATGTTAATCATATTGGGGGGGAGGGGTTGTGACCGGACACTAGAGAAAGACAGATTACTATTTTGCTAAGCAGCCAGAAGTGTTGTCATATTAATCAATATTATCTCAGTAATTTAATACCACTTTTGCTCTGCATCTTCCCAGTCTAATTATTACTAGCCAACAGTGTGCTGCTAAACAATGGAAATGTATCTTTGTGAGTTATCATCAGCATTTATATTGAGGCATTTTAACTTGCAAAACCAAGCTCCTGTTAATAATGTGCTATTTGCAGCACAATCCTATGCAACTATGCTCACAACTATTGAGTTCAGTAGGTTCTATAGCCAAGTACCCCTTCATGGATCACTGCCTTGCTGTGGCGAAGGGGCTTGAATAACTCAGAGAAACTATGAGCTATGCCGTGCAGGGCCACCCAAGATGGACAGGTCATAGTGGAGAGTTTTGACCAAACGTGATCCACCTGGAGCAGGAACCAGCAAGCCACTCCAGTATCCCTGCCAAGAAAACTCCATGGACAAAGCCAACAGTCATATAAAAGTTATGACGCTGGAAGATGAGCCCCTCAGGTCGGAAGGCGTCCAACATGCTACTGAGGAAGAGTGGAGGACAAGTACAAGTAGATCCAGAGCTGATGAAGCGGCTGGGCCAAAGCCGAAAGGACGCTCAGTTGCGGATATGCCTGGAAGCGAAAGGAAAGTCCAATGCTGTAAAGAAAAATATTGCATAGGAACCTGGAATGTAAGAACCATGAACCTTGGTAAGTTGGATGTGGTCAAAAATGAGATGGGAAGAATAAATATTGACATCCTGGGCATCAGTGAACTGAAATGGACGGGAATGGGTGAATTCAGTTCAGATGACCATCATATCTACTACTGTGGGCAAGAATCCCATAAAAGAAATGGAGTGGCCCTCATAGTCAACAAAAGAGTGGCGAAAGCTGTACTGGGATGCAATCTCAAAAATGATAGAATGATCTCGATACGAATCCAAGGCAGACCTTTTAACATCACAGTAATCCAAGTTTATGCACCAACCACTGGTGCTGAAGAAACTGAAATTGACCAATTCTATGAAGACTTACAACACCTTATAGAAATGACACCAAAGAAGGATGTTCTTCTCATTATAGGGGATTGGAATGCTAAAGTAGGGAGTCAAGAGATAAAAGGAACAACTGGCAAGTTTGGCCTTGGAGTTCAAAATGAAGCAGGGCAAAGGCTAATAGAGTTCTGCCAAGAGAACAAGCTGGTCATCACAAACACTCTTTTCCATCAACACAAGAGACGACTC
Organism: Podarcis cretensis; assembly: GCF_951804945.1. Taxonomy (NCBI): domain Eukaryota; kingdom Metazoa; phylum Chordata; class Lepidosauria; order Squamata; family Lacertidae; genus Podarcis; species Podarcis cretensis. Next base: position 21,942,598 of record NC_137175.1, read on the forward strand.
TACACATGGACATCACCAGATGGGCAGAATCGAAATCAGATTGATTATATTCTCTGCAGCCAAAGATGGAGAAGCTCTATACAGTCAGCAAAAACAAGACCTGGAGCTGACTGTGGCTCAGATCACCAGCTTCTTATAGCAAAATTCAAGCTTAAACTGAAGAAAGTAGGAAAAACCACTGGGCCGGTAAGATACAATCTAAGTCAAATCCCTTATGAATACACAGTGGAAGTGAGGAACAGGTTTAAGGATTTAGATTTGGTGGACAGAGTGCCTGAAGAACTATGGATGGAGGCTTGTAACATTATACAGGAGGCAGCAACTAAAACCATCCCAATGAAAAGGAAATGCAAGAAAGCAAAGTGGCTGTCCAATGAGGCCTTACAAATAGCGGGGGAGAGAAGGCAAGCAAAATGCGAGGGAGATAGCAAAAGATGCAGGAAATTGAATGCAGATTTCCAAAAAAATAGCAAGGAGAGACAAGAAGGCCTTCTTAAACGAGCAATGCAAAGAAATAGAGGAAAACAATAGAATGGGAAAAACCAGAGATCTGTTCAAGAAAATTGGAGATATGAAAGGAACATTTCGTACAAAGATTACCATAATAAAAGACAATAATAATAATAATAATAATAATAATAATAATAATAATAATAATTTATTATTTATACCCCGCCCGTCTGGTTGGGCATCCCCAGCCACTCTGGGCGGCTTCCATAAAAACCAAAAATACAGTAAAATCACACGTTAAAAACTTCCCTGAACAGGGCTGCCTTAAGATGTCTTCTGAATGTCAGGTAGTTGTTTATCGCTTTGACATCTGCTGGAAGGGCGTTCCACAGGGCGGGCGCCACTACCGAGAAGGCCCTCTGCCTGGTTCCCTGTAGCTTTGCTTCTCGCAATGAGGGAACCGCCAGAAGGCCCTCGGCGCTGGACCTCAGTGTCCGGGCAGAATGATGGGGGTGGAGACGCTCCTTCAGGTATACTGGACCGAGGCCGTTTAGGGCTTTAAAGGTCAGCACCAACACTTTGAATTGTGCTCGGAAACATACTGGGAGCCAATGTAGGTCTTTCAAGACCGGTGTTATATGGTCTCGGCGGCCGCTCCCAGTCACCAGTCTAGCTGCCGCATTCTGGATTAGTTGTAGTTTCCGAGTCACCCACGTAGAGTGCATTGCAGTAATCCAAGCGGGAGATAACCAGAGCATGCACCACTCTGGCGAGACAGTCCGCAGGCAGATAGGGTCTCAGCCTACGTACCAGATGGAGCTGGTAAACAGCTGCTCTGGACACAGATTTGACCTGTGCTTCCATGGACAGCTGTGAGTCCAAAATGACTCCCAGGCTGTGCACCTGGTCCTTCAGGGGCACAGTTACCCCATTCTGGACTAGGGAATCCTCCACACCTGCCTGCCTCCTGTCCCCCAAAAACAGTACTTCTGTCTTGTCAGGATTCAACCTCAATCTGTTAGCCGCCATCCATCCTCCAACCGCCTCCAGACACTCACACAGGACCTTCACCGCCCTCACTGGTTCTGATTTAAAAGAGAGGTAGAGCTGGGTATCATCCGCATACTGATGAACACCCAGCCCAAACCTCCTGATGATCTCTCCCAGCGGCTGCATGTAAATGTTGAAAAGCATGGGGGAGAGGACAGAACCCTGAGGCACCCCACAAGTGAGAGCCCAGGGGTCTGAACACTCATCCCCCACCACCACTTTCTGAACACGGCCCAGGAGGAAGGAGCGGAACCACTGTATGACAGTGCACCCAGCTCCCAGCCCCTCAAGACGGTCCAGAAGGATGTTATGGTCGATGGTATCAAACGCCGCTGAGAGATCCAGCAGAACTAGGAAACAGCTCTCACCTTTGTCCCTAGCCCGCCGGAGATCATCAACCAGTGCGACCAAGGCAGTTTCAGTCCCATGATGAGGCCTGAATCCCGACTGGAAGGGATCCAAATGGTCCGCTTCTTCCAGGCGTGCCTGGAGTTGTTCGGCAACCGCTCGCTCAATCACCTTGCCCAAGAATGGAAGATTTGAGACTGGGCGATAGTTGGCCATCGTGGCCGCATCTAAAGATGGTTTTTTAAGAAGCGGTTTAATAACCGCCTCTTTCAGCGGGTCTGGGAAGGCTCCCTCACAGAGGGAAGCATTCACCACCCCACGAAGCCCATCGCCCAGTCCTTCCCGGCTAGCTTTTATAAGCCAGGATGGGCAAGGATCCAGGAGACAGGTGGTTGGTTTCACTCGTCCAAGCAGCCTGTCCACATCCTCGGAGGTAACAGATTGGAATTGATCCCACTCAACTTGACCAGACAGAACTCTAGCACTCTCCCGCCCCGGTCCTGCTCCCATGGTGGAGTCTACTTCTTCCCGAATCTGAGCGATTTTATCTGCAAAAAACTTTGCAAAATCATTGCAGGAGAACATGTGGCCCGTACTGGGCCCCGATGTTGCAGGTGGTTCCACTAAATTGTGAACCACCTGAAAAAGTCTCCTGCTGCTGTTTTCTGCAGATGCAATAGAGGCGGTGAAGAAATTCTTCTTCGCTGTCGCTATCGCCACTTGGTAGGCTCGACGTTGAGCTCTAACCTGTGTCCGGTCAGATTCGGAATGAGTTATCCGCCACCGGCGCTCTAGCCGTCTCAACGATTGTTTCATTGCCCTCAGATCCATGGAAAACCACGGGGCTGTCCGGGCTCCATGCAATCGGAGAGGGCGCTTCGGAGCCAAACAGTCAATAGCCCTGGTTAACTCCACATTCCAGCGGGCCACCAGGGAATCAGCTGAAAGGCCATCAACATGGGATAAAGCATCCCCTACCACTCTCTGGAAACCATTTGGATCCATTAAGTGGCGGGGGCGGACCATCCGAATTGGTCCCACCTCCCTGCAGAGGGGATGGGTCGCAGAGAAGTCCAGTTGCACCAGGAAGTGATCTGACCATGGCACTTCTTTCGTTTCGCTTTTAGTTAGTGTCAGATCACCAACATCCATAGAGGTAAACACCAGGTCCAAGGCATGTCCGCGGCTATGGTTTGGGCCAGACTTATTCAGGGACAGCCCCATGGAGGCCATGCTTTCCACGAAGTCCCGAGCGGCCCCTTGTAAGGTCGTGTCGGCATGGATGTTAAAATCCCCTAGGACAACCAAGCTGGGTGTCTCCAGGAGAACATCCGCCACGACCTGAAGCAGCTCGGGCAGGGAATCCTTGGTGCAGCGGGGAGGTCGGTACACCAAAAGGAATCCTGTACTGCCCCTATTGCCCAACTTCCAGAACATGCACTCGGAAAACTGGGTCTTCCCAATAGGACGCCTGGTGCAAACTAATGACTTTCTAAAAATCACTGCAACCCCCCCTCCCCGCCCACATGACCTGGGTTGCTGTGCGTAAGAGAAACCTGGTGGACAAGCAGCGGCAAGGACAGGCCCATCTGCTTCATCCAACTAAGTCTCTGTTACACATGCCAGGTCAAGTCCTCCATCCATGATCAAGTCATGGATGGCAGTGGTCTTATGAATCATTGACCTGGCATTGCACAGCAGCACCTTCAGGTCATGTGGGTATCCCTTGCTGATTCTAGTATCCATCCGGTCAGGACCAGACCCGGAGGCAGGAATAGTCCTCAGATAACGACTAAACCTGCCCCCTCTGTAATGACATGGTCTAGTCTTAGCGTAACTCCTCCTCCTACCCGTGATCACTGAGATCCGTTGTCCCAGTGCATCCCCCCCTGTGGAACATGCCCCAGCCATTTTGTGGGCTGGGGCCCACTCCCCGGCAGCCCTGACCCCTCCCCCTAAGAACAAAATAACACCTTAAACAAACAAAACCAATAAAACAATACAACAACAACAAAAATGTAAAAATTACAAAACATCAAAATAAAAAAATAATTCCCCAAACCCAACCAAACATCCATCCCACCCCCACCCCCCACATACAAAAAATCCAAAAGAAAATTAAAAAAAAACATTTTAAAACCACTCTGTGCCCCTCTTGCAGTAACAACTGTCCTAGTGAGGCCTGTTAGGCCCCGCCCTGGGCCAGGTGGTAAGTGGCAGGAAGGAGCAGGACTTACAAAAGCGGAAAGGACCTAACAGAAGCAGAAGACATCAAGAAGAGGTGGCAAGAATACACAGAGGAATTATACCAGAAGGAAATGGATGTCTCGTACACTCCAGGTAGTGTGGTTGCTGACCTTGAGCCAGACATCCTGGAGAGTGAAGTCAAATGGGCCTTAGAAAGCACTGCTAATAACAAGGCCAGTGGAATTGATGATATTCCAGCTGAACTATTTAAAATTTTAAACGATGATGCTGTCAAGGTGCTACACTCAATATGCCAGCAAATTTGGAAAACTCAGCAGTGGCCAGAGGATTGGAGAAGATCAGTCTACATCCCAATCCCAAAGAAGGGCAGTGCCAAAGAATGCTCCAACTACTGCACAAATGCACTCATTTCACAAGCTAGCAAGGTTATGCTTAAAATTCTACAAGGCAGGCTTAAGCAGTATGTGGACCGAGAACTCCCAGAAGTGCAAGCTGGATTTCGAAGGGGCAGAGGAACCAGAGACCAAATTGCAAACATGCGCTGGATTATGGAAAAAGCTAGAGAGTTCCAGAAAGACATCTACTTCTGCTTCATTGACTATGCAAAAGCCTTTGACTGTGTCGATCACAGCAAACTATGGCAAGTTCTTAAAGAAATGAGAGTGCCTGATCACCTCATCTGTCTCCTGAGAAATCTTTATGTGGGACAAGAAGCTACAGTTAGAACTCGATATGGAACAACTGATTGGTTCAAAATTGGGAAAGGAGTACAGCAAGGCTGTATATTGTCTCCCTGCTTATTTAACTTATATGCAGAATTCATCATGCGAAAGGCTGGGCTGGATGAATCCCTAGCCGGATTTAAGATCGCCGGAAGAAATATCAACAACCTCAGATATGCAGATGACACAACTTTGATGGCAGAAAGTGAGGAGGAATTAAAGAACCTTTTAATGAGGGTGAAAGAGGAGAGCACAAAATATGGTCTGAAGCTCAACATCAAAAAAACGAATATCATGGCCACTGGGCCTATCACCTCCTGGCAAATAGAAGGGGAAGAAATGGAGGCAGTGAGAGATTTTACTTTCTTGGGCTCCATGATCACTGCAGATAGTGACAGCAGCCACGAAATTAAAAGACGCCTGCTCCTTGGGAGAAAAGCAGAGACATCACCTTGCCAACAAAGATCCGTATAGTTAAAGCTATGGTTTTCCCATTAGTGATGTATGGAAGTGAGAGCTGGACCATCAAGAAGGCTGATCGCCGAAGAATTGATGCTTTTGAATTATGGTGCTGGAGGAGACTCTTGAGAGTCCCATGGACTGCAAGAAGATCAAACCTCTCCATTCTGAAGGAAATCAGCCCTGAGTGCTCACTGGAAGGACAGATCGTGAAGCTGAGGCTCCAATACTTTGGCCACCTCATGAGAAGAGAAGACTCCCTGGAAAAGACCCTGATGCTGGGGAAGATGGAGGGCACAAGGAGAAGGGGACGACAGAGGACGAGATGGTTGGATAGTGTTCTCAAAGCTACCAGCATGAGTTTGACCAAACTGCGGGAGGCAGTGGAAAACAGGAGTGCCTGGCATGCTCTGGTCCATGGGGTCACGAAGAGTCGGACACGACTAAACGACTAAACAACAACAAATAGCCAAGTAAGAATGCATTGGATTGAAGCCTTGGTATCACTTTTAAATTCCATCATACAACTAATTTGCAATTTGATAAATATTATACTGTGGTTATTTTGTTCAAAGTGTGAGGCACAAATCCGGAGTGAAGTCCCTAAGGCAGTTGGATGGCGCTTTGCATGCCTCCTGGCAACTCCTGCAGCCAAGCTGGTGCCAAATATATTACTCTGCTTTCCTTTGGACCACATCAGCAAGGCTGAAAGCGGGGGCTTGTCATCTGGGCAGTCTGGGACCTCCATACACACACCCAGGCTGTGCCCTGGAGAGGTCACTTTGGCGCTGCTAGTGGAGCGGCTTGACTTCACCCCTGGAGGCGCACTCCATTGTCTCTCGACACAGACTGATGCCAACAAGTATGATGTAGAATGGCTAAAGTATTCTTAATTAAGAAGAGATTGTGTGCTGCATTTTCTATAATTCTTAATGGCAAACATAACTATATTTCTGCAGGCAATTTGACTAGATTCTAAATATTGGGCACTGTAATGCTAACCATAAGGGACGCAGGTGGCACTGTGGGTTAAACCACAGAGCCTAGGACTTGCCAATCAGAAGGTCGGCGGTTCGAATCCCCACGACGGGGTGAGCTCCCATTGCTCGGTCCCTGCTCTTGCCAACCTAGCAGTTCAAAAGCATGTCAAAGTGCAAGTAGATAAATAGGTACCGCTCCGGTGGGAAGGTAAACGGCATTTCCGTGCACTGCTCTGGTTTGCCAGAAGCAGCTCAGTCATGCTGGCCACATGACCCGGAAGCTGTACACCGGCTCCCTCGGCCAGTAAACTGAGATGAGTGCCGCACCCCCAGAGTCGGTCACGACTGGACCTAATGGTCAGGGTCCCTTTACCTTTAATGCTAACCATGAAATTCAGTTTGATACAATGATCCAACAGTCATCCATCTAAATCACATTGTAAGATCAAGGCACAACAAAACTTGGGTGCACCATATCCTATAGTGGTTGTTGTACTACTTGCAGAAGATTCCAGGTTCACTCTCCAGCGTCTCAAACTAAAAGGATGTTAGCATCAGGGTTCGGAAAGATTTCTGCTTGGAATGCCACCATTAGTTACAGTGGCAGAAGCTGTGCAAGGCAGCTTTATAACTTGGATTTCAGCTCATTTCCCCCTCTTCTCATTTGCCAGACCTTTGATTTATTATACATGTTCACACTTTCAGTTCTCATTTTATTCCACAGCTTATAACTTCCTTTTCTTTCTTTTGTGTTGTGATGCAAAAGCACAAAGGACAAAATTGGCTGGACTTCAAATAATACTTGCAAACATGCAAGCAGTTTTGTACGCAGGGAATTCAAAAGTGAAGAAAAGCTCTAATAGTTGGTTCTCTTTTGCAGCTGAAGAAGGCGGTACTGAAGAAGCAGTAATTAAGAAAAGCAAAATAAGTATTTTTACACTGTGCCACTGGTTGCACTGCCTTTGCTTCTTTGCGACCATGTACCACTACACAAAACAATCATTACTTAACATATTTATTTTTCTCCCTGCAAGTGGTGTATGCCTAGAGAGATGTCTAGGAAGATAACCGAAGTTCAAATATCTAAGCTCCAATGCCCATAGATGAGACTTCAATCTGTGCTGGTACCTCACCATCTGCACTGTATATGGGACTATTAGCCACCAGAACAATGTTTGCACTGAATATATAGCAAGCAGGGGTGGACTTTGGTACTGTGGCACTCAGACTAGACCCAAATTTGACATACATGCCCCCATGTTGTGGGGGGGGGCTTCGTGGAAGGAGGCGTGACGGCTCTGGCAGGGTCCTAGAGTTCTCCCAGCTACTTCCCAAAGCTGGGCAAGTGCTAACTAGGCTTTGGAAAATAGAATTTTAGGACTCTGTAAGAGTCTTCATGCCTCCTTCCCATAGCTGGGAAGCTGCCCTAAGACTGCCTCTGGAACAAGTATACACAATGTAAATACAGTGGTACCTCTGGTTATGTACGCTTCAGGTTACATATGCTTCAGGTTACAGACTCCGCTAATCCAGAAATAGTACCTCGGGTTAAGAACTTTGCTTCAGGTTGAGAACAGAAATCGTGCTCCAGCGGCGTGGCAGCAGCAGGAGGCCCCATTAGCTAAAGTGGTGCTTCAGGTTAAGAACAGTTTCAGGTTAAGAACGGACCTCCAGAATGAATTAAGTACTTAACCCAAAGTACCACTGTATACAGTGTTTGTGAGAAGATGGGATGAAAGGAAAAAATATTCTGCTTTTTCTCAGCGCTGCTTCACAAAGTTTATTGTTTGGTAGGAAAGAGACTGACCTTAGAACACTGGGATTTGGCAAGTTGACACACCAGTGTGTCATTTGCTTTACAGCTCAGGCTTGTATACACATTACCTCTGGCTCCAGTATGCTCCCCCTGCTGATGCTTGAAGCTGAGTACACACGACATGGGCCACAATCCACAGGTATCCCTGCAGCTTCTTGAGAAGTACTCCTGTTTTGATGCTGTTTCCCTAAAAAAATTATTTAAAAAGAGGAGCCAAGGTTAAGCTGAGGTGTGTACATTTCAGGCAGCCGTTCGTACATGCACAGATGACCGAACAGGAATTGGAGCTCAGTGCAGGGAAACAAATAAGGTAATAGGCGTTGGGTGGAGACATCCCTGCCCCCTCTCTGGTCTGTACAGCAATGTAAGAATGTGGCTTGAAACACAGCCGGTGGAAGGCGGGGAGAAACAACCTTGGTGGGTTTCAAGCCACTAATGTGTGCACAACCTCAGTCTGCCTATAAGAACATGGTAGTGAAGCATTGTACTACTTCACTGTAAACAAAACTCATCCAAATCAATTTGCATGTCCATTATACCAATCTGGTTTACCGTAATTGTTTTCCTTCTACAGTGGTACCTCGAGTTACAGACACTTCAGGTTACAGACTCCAATAACCCAGAAATAGTACCTCGGGTTAAGAACTTTGCTTCAGGATGAGAACAGAAATTGCACCACCGCCGCGGCGCAGTGGCAGTAGGAGGCCCCATTAGCTAAAGTGGTACCTCAGGTTAAGAACAGTTTCAGGTTAAGAACAGACCTCCAGAACGAATTAAGTTCTTAACCTGAGGTTCCACTGTATTTTCCTCACAGCTGAATATTTATGGCGTTTATACTTCGTTCTTTACCCAAAAAGTGGCTTCCATACTAAAAATCCGCACTAAGACTCAGGTTCGCAATCGAAAAAGACACAGCGGGTGAGGGAAAGGGACTAAGAGGGAGGAGAGAAAAGCGAGCTCAAACACAAGTTTTTCAAGTTACAGTTCTTAGTATAACACAGTTACTGGTATGTGCAGATTTCGGCTGTCTAGAAAAGCAGTAACTCCCCATTGATGTCAGAAGTATTATAGAACTATTTACATTATTAAAATGGAATTGTGGGTATCTCCCCCCCCCCCCCGGTTTTACAGTTTGGGAGCAAAAGCTGTTAGATAATAGCTTATTCTATCCTATCATTAAAATTTGAATCTGGAATACCAGTTGTCTTGCACTGGAATGAAATGAGTGGTGTGCTGTCGGACTTAGTGTGGGAGGGGGTAACATGTCAGGTCCAGTTTAGTAAGCAATATACAAAGCAAGTTGAGAGAAATTGTCAGGTGCAATCTGAAAACATAATCGCACTAACTAGTAGGTTGAAAGAAGCTATTTCACTTACCAAGTATATATCCTTTTCGAGTGCATAATAAGGAAAGCAACAGCCATCACTTCTGTTTTACAGTTAGGGAATGGAAAAGGCAAGGAAAGTGATGGAAAGCAACTTTCCTAAAGTCTGTTGGTTATTCAACTTGGTGTTAGCATGTTTCCTAAGTCACTGGAGGTACACATTTTGCATATGAATTAGTATGTGTTCGGCATAAACTTGCATATATAGAGTGATTGTGTCTGCCTGTAAATTTCATAGAACTTTATTTTCTCAAAGTTTGTTTCCGATGCAGTTTAGATCCCCAAGGCTGCAGTCCTTTTCAGACTTACCTGGGAGTAAATCTCAATGAACTCAATGGTGCTGACTTCTAAGTATTTACTTAAGAGTGTGTGTGTAGAGAGAGAGAGAGATGTATAAACTGCTGAAGCAGTCTGACAAAATACTGCCCGAGTGAAGTAATTCTGAAAACCTGCCAAATGCACAGCTTTCCATGGCTTTTTGTTTTCTTGCCAGCAAGCCAGCTCCTTTTGACATATGAATTAGAAGATCCTTTCCCTTCAATGGGAAGCCCTATTTATTTTGCAAGCTTGTTACCAACCAGGGGGTACATTATTCTTTAATGCATCTGTGTAACTTCCATTAACATTGATTGGAATTACGTGTACTTGCTGAGAAAATCTGTACCTTTTGTTAAAATGGAAGCTCTGTTGTGACTTATTTTTTGATGGCATTGGTGATTATGCCATTGCTATATAAGATTTTAGACTGTTTTGTTTACTGTTTGATGCTTATTTATTTATTTATTTATTTATTTAAATTAAGCAGAAATCCAGCATTTAAATACACCTTCCCTTTCTTCTGATAAGAAGCACACTTTTCAGAGTATGATTGGAAGAGGGAAAGAAATAGTTTAGCTGAGCCCCTCTGTCCAAAGACAGGACCATTTGCCATCCATCTCAACTATCCTTTATCCATCTCACAATTCAGTCATTTGGTTTTGAGGAAAGTACACACAGTGGTTAAGACCGAGTTAGGCAGACACATTAATTCTGTTTCCTTTGGGGAAGATTTTCCTGCGGTTTTAGTCAAGTTTTGGGGTGACATGGTGCTTGGCTCTAAAAATGGAAAAATAATATTTCACTAGCCCCTTGTGGGCTCCTTTCACATGACACTGACTCCATTTTTGCATTTCCTGTGCCTGTAATTGGATTGTAAAACCCCATATTGGCTAGAATGTAGATCCAATTTTTAAATGGCTCACTTCCATTTTGCCCTACTTCAGGAGCATCCTTATTGTACAAGCACACCTATTCCTCTGCAAGCATTTCCACTTCTTCAGCCACTCATAAGTGAAAAATGCCCTTTGTGTTGTTTATGAGCTTGATCTTTGAATTACCCAGTTTATCCACAAACTATTCAGCGTGAACTGGGAGATGGGGGAAGCAAAGTGCCATGCACTACATTAAAACAGAAGCAGCTTATTTTGGGGAGGAGAAACCACAAAGCTTTCTTTACTCCAAAAAGTTTGCCAGGTAGGAGTTCAGCAGTAGTAGTCAAAACTGGATCCGAGAAACAATGCCATGAACCATTTTGGATCTTCCAGTGCCATGTCCCATTATTATTTTTTATCTTCAGGACCAAACCTGCTCTACTGTTTTATGTTTATTCCTGTTGCCAGAGCCCAGAGGCTTCAGTCAGGATCAGGCCCAGTCTTGTATTATTGCATCTCTCTACCCAGAGGAGCCTTCTGCTCATGCTGTATAATTAGGTACCACATCTGGCAACATCGTAAAGAGAGCCTAATTTTTCCAATCCATTCCATTCTTGGAGAAAGTTCAGATTCCCTTCTTTAACAACCTGCTGCTACCACCCTGGCCCTTTAACAAGAGAGGAGCCAGCTTGCTGTCAATTAAACAATTTGCAGTTTGCCTCCTTGAGCTTCGCCTTCATTTGCTACTTCGGGTGCAGTTCCAAAGCGAATCCGCGGAAACTGGCAAGAAGCAAGCCGCACTAGTGCTTTGCATATCTTAATAGCTATTTTCGCCCAACAACAGGAGGGAAACTCCCTCCCTTCCTGTCGTCAAGGTAAGATTATGAGCTGCCAGCAGCCAAGCTCTGTTCAGGGCGCTTTCTCTCTTCCAGCTATCTTCCCCACCCTTTAAGTGAGAGGGTTAGGTAGGTGCGCAGGTGTATAGCGGGCTGTCTAGTTAGCCAGAAAGACCCAACTTCGCTTCCGGTGGCAGAAAGAAGCTTCTTTTGTTGAATCTCTGTGTCTCTGACATTGTTCTTTGGTGTGTGTGCGCGCGCGCGTGTGTATGCCCGCGCGCTCACAAACACACACACAGCTTTGCAAAGCAGTCTGCGGGTCAGTGTGTCAATGTGCATATGAATGGGTTGCGATGGGATGTATATACCCAAGCATTTATTTGGGGTAAGGTGAAGCGCTGCGTGGCGAAGACTTGCCGCCGCCGCGGCTTTACTTGGACTTTGAACAAATGGTGGGGGCCGGTGGAACAGGTTTCCAAGCCCCCCCCCCCCCCACCTCTCCAAACCGCTCGGGGATTGCGTCAAGGCTGGGGAGGAGGATCCTCCAGGAAAGAAATTAACTTACAAAAAACACACACACACACATACAAAACCATAAAGGCCGCCCCACACGTCTCTCCCTTCCCTCCCCGCTGGCCCCTCCCTCCGCGCTCTGATTTGAAATGGGATCCAGCCGCAGCCTTTCGCCGGGGCTTAGTCGCCTCCTGCCCGGCTCGGATTCGCACCGGCAGCAGGAGAGAGAGAAGCAAGAAGGAAGAAGAGCGCCCAGCTCTTGCGCGCGCCAGGGACTTGGCCCCGCGTTGCACAGCTAAGCCCAGCTGCTGCCTCTGCTGCTGCTGCCTCTGCTGCTGCCGCCTGGCGCAGCCGGCGCAATAGTCGCGGGCAGCCAGAGAGCTCCTCTGCTCCGGCAAAGCAGAGCGAGCCTGCGAGCCGCCGCTGCCGCTTCGTGCTCCGCCTCCCGGCGAGGGCAGGAGAGCCGAGCGACCCCAGAAGGGCCACGGAAGGCGCCCACTCCGTCTCCGGCAGGGACGCGGCGCGCGGGGAGCCTCCGCCTGGGCGGGAGACGAGGCGATGCCGGGGCGTCCGGCCGAGCTCCGCGGCGCCTGCAGCCGCACTTGCTGCTGCTTCTGGAAAGGCGAGCTGCTCCGGACGCGGGGAGAAGCCGGGACATGCTGCCGATGCACCTCCGGCCCCGGCCAGGTGAGCTGGCGGGCAGGCTGAGCGGCCAAGCGGGGTTGGTTGGGGAGCAGGCGGGCGCGCAGCGCGGGGCCCCGGAGCCACCCAACGGGGGAGCCGAGCGCAGCCGCTGCAGGAGGACGGCGGGGCGCCGCCCCTGGAGAGCCCCGCGGCGCCGGAGGACGCACTCCCCGGCTGCCCCCCACCCCACCCCACCCCCGGGGCTGCCTGGCGTTGTGCGTCCGGCTGCCCCTCTTTTCTTGGAGGCGGTGCAGGCTGCGAAGGAAGGGGGGTTCCCCGATCTCTGCCCGGTACAGCGGGCCGGAGTCCCAGACGCAGCTGAGCAGGGGTGGGCGGCGGGAGGCGCCGGGGAGGGAAGCCGGAGAGGTTCGGGAGGGATCTCCCAACTTATTTTCGGAGCGAGGGGGACTTGCGCGCTCAAGGCGGCAGAGAGCCGCTTGCAAAACAACCGCTGATGTTTCGGCGCTTCGCGTTAGCCGAGGGGGTGGCGAGGGGAAGCATCTGCCCGAGGAGCGGCGGGAGCGGAGGCATTGCTGCTGCTTGTTTCGTTAGCCTTCCGGATTTGCCTGCTTCTGGCGGCGCTTTGGGGCTGCTCGCCGCGCGCCTGCTTATCACTTGTGGACTTGTCGCTTGGAGACGCCTGGCTCCGGCTGTGCTAACTTTCTCCGCTGAAGTGCAGTGCGCCTGAGTCGGCTTCGGAGCAGACGAGTTCTGCTTGCCGCCGGTGACTCGCCCGGATGGCTCATTCAGACATGCGCGGCGTTCCTCGGAAGCCACGGGCAAGTCACTGCGAAAAAACGGGGATATGCCTTCTTAGCCCCGCCGGAGTACTTTTTAAAAGGCAGTGAGCCTTAAGGCTAGAGAGGTAAAGGAAGCAACACTCCAAGTGAACGACTGCAGACTTCTTTGCCTTGGCAAATGCATCATTTGTCAGACTTCTGAAATGTCAGTTTGTGCATCACATTGGCTATGGTGCGGGCCCCTCCCCAAGTTTTTATAAATCACACGAAACAATTTAAAGTGCTTGGTTGTCAGGCTGCTGCCTCATTTTCAGGGACTCTCTTAATTTTGGACATCACTGCCCCATAAGGAGCATGATCCCATATTCACAACTGCTAGGCACTGTAGAGACTTCTTAGGATGGAGACCTTATCAGTGCTGGTTGTGTATAAACTTTCTGAGCAGTCAGTTATTTGTAGCGAAGCTGTGCTTTTTAAAAAAAGGGGTTAAACTTAAGACTCTGTAAAAGGAAGGTTTTACCTGTGGGTTCTGAGATCTTTGGAATGCATACTGGAAAAATGACGAAGTGTTAACATGAGAATGGCTAGCTTTCACTGCTCTGCTGAAATGCCAGCTATGGGTTGATCCATTTGGTGTGTAACAGCCAAAGTCATGCAACTTGGGTCTAAGAAACAGTTATGAATGCTCGTTTATTTCTGTGAAGGTGCTTCCAGGTAACACTTAAGATTTCTGTCAGCATTATTAAAATACATTCTTGTTAGCAAAACAAAAAGGGTATATAGAGAGTCTATTCGGAAAGAATGTGTTTCTTTACAAGGTTGGATAGTATAGATTCTGATTGCAGTCATTTCTGGTTGCAATGTTCACTGCTTGGAGTATTCAGTGGGGAAGGTATTTCTTATGAAAAGTTAGACATTTGCACAAAAGGTATACTCGCCCCCCAATAGCTCAGCTACGTAAAATTGGACTGCTTGAAAGAACTTCAGCTGTCATCATTAGCAGTGACTTGAGATTTCGGTCTGTTGTCATACTTTAGAATTTGACTCACCAAATGGGAGGTGGGGGGAAATCCACTATACTAGTGTTACAGTCTAAATAAGAGGTTCAGAAATACTAATCTTAACGTCTGTTTGTATGCACACAATGAACTATTAAATGAAATGGTGAAGTGAACTTTTCAGTTGTAATATGTAGTGTAATATTGGGGGGGGGGCAACCCAGCTTCCATTGAGATTCGCAAAGCTACCTTTTGTTTTTCTGGGGCCATGTGTGAAACCAAAGAGCCTGACTCTGAAAACATCTGTATTAGAGTAGAGGTACTGAGGGGCTGGGGAGGGAGGCAAATGCACAAGCTCCAGCAGAAATTGCAGAACTGGCAATGCAATGGTCAGCATACCTGCTTCATTGGGATGGTTGCTAAGGAATGAATTTGATGTATGGATTTATTTTCATGATTTTAAAAAACATGACAAATTCTCCATTTTTTTGATCAGTTAACACATCTGGCATAATCAACAGCTATGCCAAACCCAGCGGGGGCAAGCTGTTGCCTATTGGCCTATATTTGGAAATGTCCTGCTCTCTTGTATTCTTTCTATATTTAGGCTACTAATTTGAGGAGATGTTTCCATGCACCCCAATCCTAATTTTTTTTTACCAAAGAGTTAAATGAGACTTGCCTCCCAGTAAAGATACTTAGTATTTAAAAACAGGGAAATTCTTTGTTTTTATGCAGTATGTGTGTGAAATGGGTCTTAAAAGGGAATTCAAGATTGATCTTTGCTCTTAGACTTTTTCTAGATCAGCTTTATTACTGAGTCAAAACAATCTCAATATTTGTTTCACGTGGTACTTTGTGCGTATGATGCTGTAAAGCATCACAAAATTCACCTCGAGTGCTAACAGTGAAGAAGTGTGTGAGAGTGAGAAAAAACGTGCTTCCCGAAACTTGAATTTGGGGAGGCACAATAGTAACTCAGATTCAGTTGGATATGTGATTATTTTCTGCTAACATGCTGCTGCTTTTATGCAGTTCTGATCCACCTAACCAATATATTTGACCTGGTCCTCCCAGCTTGATCTTCTATCACATTATTTGTCATGCCTTATTCCTTATCTACCTGCCCAGGTATTTTTCCTCCCATTAATGTAAGAGTGCTTCTGGATCAGACCAAAAGTCTTCTAGTTCAGCATCATTCCCCCCCCCCCAGGGGCAACCCAGATGCCTATGGGAAGCCCATAAGAAGGGCATGATGGCATTAGCCCCTGCCTTATCATGGAGGTACTATTTAACCACCGTAGCTTGTGGCCATTGATACGTAGATTTATCCTGCATTAATTTGCCAGCTTCCCTGGATAACCCTGGGTTCTAGTTTCATGTTCTTCATAATTTTATACACCTCTGTTACATTGCCCCATATCTTATTTTTATTTGGAACTAAATAGCCCCGGATGTTGTAACCTTTCCTCACTGAGTTGTTTCAGTTCCTGCTAATTTTGATTGCCCTTTTTTTAGAATCGCAGAATTGTAGACCTGAAAGGGACCATGAGGGTCATCTAGTCCAACCCCCTGCGATGCAGGAATCTTCCACCTAATGTGGGGATCAAATCCACCACCCCTGAGATTAAGAGTCTCATGCGCTACCAACTGAGCTATCACAGCACTTGCACGTTCATATACAGTATTTAACTCTTCATCCTTTTGCCTAGGCTTTATTTCTGCTACTAACCCTCCATTAGGCAATCTGAAACATCTCATAACAGATTGCTCATATTCCAGTAACTGCAGTTGTTTTGTCTCTTGGGCAACATGGAAACAGGGCCAGACTTCTTCCAGCAAAGTTGCTAGTACATAGTTGAGAAGCTAAAATGATGGAAGAGGCTGCAACAGCTGTTTGGGGCACTGGGGGTGGAGACATTCTGAAAACAGTTTGGTTTTGTGGAACAAACACTTGCATTATAAATAAGATTGCATGATACATAATTATAGCAGAGCCAGATATACCCAATCTTGATATTTGGCTATAAACTGAAGGTCAGGGTAGAATATATTTCAAATATTGCTTTGATTGTGCGTCTATTTGCGTTTTCTTCAATCCTTTGGCAGTATTCTTTCCTACATGTATTACTGCCATTCCCCTCCCCACTCCTTGCTGCTGTTTCCTGGATTGCTTACATAGGTGGCTCAGGCAAGTCTGACTGGCTATGTCATGTTGTGATGTCACCCCATTTACTACATGATCCCTGATTGGGTATGTGATGGTTTCACTGCAGGCAACTGAAGTTGAATGTGAGAAATAGGAGTGTGCAAGAAAATAGCAATCTAAATGAAAAGGCAAGTGTGTTTTTTGCAGGCACTTGTTTTTATTTTATTGCCTAAGTAGGGAACACTTTGACACGCAAATGGCAACAGTCACCCCCTCACCCCAAAAGAGAGTACAGTAAGCTTACAACTTACACACTTTTAACTTGTGCACATTCAGTTTTACATGCTTGACAAAATAACAATAATAATAAATAATAATTAAAAGGGGGCAGGTGTCTGGGAGGAGCTTTGGCACCCAATGTGTTTTGACTATACATGTTTTTGGCTTTAGGCGTTTTTCCCCAGAAGGTAACTCCCACATAAATTGCAGGCTTACTGTAGTTTCAGGGCGACCTTTAGAAATGAAGGTTCTTTGCTATGCACAGTACAGAATAATATAATTGACGGGGACTCAGTAAACCACCAGTCCAGTGGTCTTTGGACTGTTCCTAAGAACACTTGTGTTCCTTGGAAGCTTATTGGGCTTTTTGATGAGAAGATCCACTGTGGATGGCAAAGTTCATGGAAAACAAAAGCTTTCAGCAATTACTGGCCTCTCATTGCAATGCAATGATGATAGTGGGGTATTGGAGATGTTTTAGGTCCATTCTCTGTATTAGCACAGGGCAATGGGGATAGTGGACGCCCCACACTCAGTATCACTCAGATTCCTCAGCAAGAAGAAAGGATTATGTAAAAGTAGGGAATTTAAATGGATCCAGTCCAGTTGTCTATTCCTAAAGAGTTATTGACATAGTTTTCCAAACTCCTCCTAAAAACATATAAGCGCTGTTTCTACATTGGTTGATTTGTTTGTTGATCTTCTATCCTGTCCTTCTGCTGCAAAGTGAGCATGCAGTGGCTGACAAAATATAATAATACAACAATCTAAACCAATGATTTCTTTCTGGTGTTCAATTTGGGTCTACCTCCCTGCAGTTCGCCTTATCTTACCCCACGCTACATACACACTCTTCATGTATCCAGTTTCTTGAGCCTTTTGGCCTAGGATTTGTCATCTGAACACAGATGTGTTCTAGCTGTTTTCTGTTTTCCTTTTCTTCTGTGAGCTGGACAAACAATTGCATCTAGTTCAAGCCTAGGGTGCTGTTTCACTCTGCATAAAACTCTTTCCAGAAAGAGGCCATAGGTTCCCAAACCACCCATCTTTACTACATTACAGCAACTTTCAGACTGGGCTCAGTCCATTCTGTCTCCCAATGGGACTTGTATGTTAAGTGGAGATAATCAAGCTTGTATCCTTAATTTGCAAAAGGCTGTGGGTCTTGCTTTATTCTCATAAAATGGAGCAGATTATTGTTTCCCCTTGGACAATATAAGCCTGGTCTGTGGAAACCTTCAGGCCACAGGATGCTGAGCATCCTGTTCACTTATTGCACTATATTAAATGTGAAGAGAAGTTGCTATTCATTCTGTTTGGGTATTTCCTTGGCTTCTTT
This sequence comes from Podarcis cretensis, assembly GCF_951804945.1. Taxonomy (NCBI): domain Eukaryota; kingdom Metazoa; phylum Chordata; class Lepidosauria; order Squamata; family Lacertidae; genus Podarcis; species Podarcis cretensis. Next base: position 21,960,743 of record NC_137175.1, read on the forward strand.
CTATGTAATGGCCAATAGAGAAATACAATGAAAATTCAGAGAAACAACCAATGTTCACAGCAGACATGGGGAGCCTGTGACACACACACCCAATGTTGTCGGACTCCAACTCTCACCAGCATGGCTAATGATGAGGGATAATGGGAGCTGGAGTCCAGCAACTCTTGGAAGTTCACATGTTCCCCTTCCCTAGTTTATGGAATCAAATTGAGAATGTGGTTCAAGTGGGTAAATACTTCATTTGGCATTGTCACACAGTTCCTGCATAATGATGTCCAGATTGCGGCATAAACCACAATTAACCATGCCATACAAGTGCACCAATGCTGCTGTTTCTGCTGACTTTAGACTACATGGCATGCATAAGAACTAGTCATAGTCTATTATGAATTGGGCTTTTTAACTGTCTTGCCAAAGTTTCATTGTCTGTAGTTGATTTTTGTGCATTTCCACCTCTGCACACATCACAGGGCAACTCCTACGAGGCTGGTGATGGTCATTGTCAATTGGTGTACCAGAAACAGGTCAGACTTTGACGCAATAAATGTGAATTGAGTAGGCAAGTTGAACATATAATGGAGCAATTATGCAACCATGTTGCCACTTGCCAAGGGCTGTATAGATCTGTTCAGTTCACATTATTATTATTATTATTATTATTATTATTATTACTATTACTATTATTATTTAAAAATATATACCACCCTTCATCTGTAGATCTTAGGACGGCTCACATTCTCAGCATACCAGTTTAGTAGTGTGAATTAGCCCATGGTCTTCTGACTTGACATGCTGCTGTTTTTGTCAATTCAATAATACATGGGGCGGGGGGGAATCTGTACTATATAATTATGTGCTGAATAGTACTGCAGCTCTAGAATGACATCTTGACCACTCTGAATGTGGAAACATCTTCCAGTGTCATGTTTATGAGAGGTTTGAAACTGTTAATTAGATTTTACAACCAACATGGAGTTGACAGTTGGCTGCCTCTGTCAAATTCAAACACATATTTCAGGAGCAAATAGGTTATTTCATTAAAAAAACCACCCTAAGTTTTCTTGCCTAGTTATTACAACCAAAACACATTTTGCAAAACACATTTTGATTGCAGGCTTTTAGTTGGTTGTAAAGGATACTTAGAGAGTACTTATTTTGATAATGACGGTGATGTAATGTGTGAAAATAGTTTAAACATCTGTGTAGGGAAGGTAAGCAGAAAAGTAATTATTTTGGTAAAAGATGTTTGAAAGCAAGCATGCTGCTTTATGCTTTCGCAAATAACTGTAATTTAACAGCTGTAAATACACATAAGAAACTGTAAGTTAAAACCATTTGAGTAATACCTATGTTTGCTTCTCTTGGTCTCGAACAAGAAATTCTACAGACAGGCATTTTATCAAAACCATGAGAGCTGTCTCAACAAGCTCACAATTTAATTTTAAATGCAGCAAAAGTGTACAGCAAAGTACGATAGTGATGATGGGTTGAAGGAAGAAAAATGATCTGGCAACTGGAGTTGCATAACATAATGGGGACTCAATATTTTGTTTGGAAGAATAATCAGGACAAACCTGCTTCCCAGGAAATGTTTGAGGGGGAAAGAAGTGTGGTCAAAAACAACAATGATGAAGAGGCTGAAACTTTAACTCAGTGGTTGGTAAGAAATGTCATTCAAAGAAGCAGCCAGCTACTTGAGAGCTAAAAGAGAAAGTAATTCCTCTTTGTACTCACCAAGGGTATATTAATCATACAGATGCACTCAGTTGCAAATTCTATAAAGAAAAAGGTTGATTTATACCCTAAATTCCCTAGGTGGGTATCACTTCTCAATAAGAAATAGTGCCAGCGAACTCCGTGAACCTGACATGGTAACTTTCTGCTTGCCATAGCATAGATATGTGTTGTCTGTAAAGTCTTATTGGATGGTGTCCAATCAAATTCCATAACAGAAGTGATATGCATGCAGGCAATACTTCTGAAGCAGCCATGACTCATTGGGAAAGTCCAGAAAGCATTTTCAAAGAGGAAATTCTCTGCTGTTTTCAGTACACTGGTCACAGTGCATATTTGAAAAAATTGTCAGTCTCCTGCTGGGCCATATGTGACAGGCTCCTGAGACTCAAGCCTGGAGCAAGTTCTGAACATGGGACATGAAGGAATCAAGGCTAGGATTTAAAAAAAGAAAGAAGAATTATTAAGAGAAGGCCAACAGAGCAATAAGGACAAAACAGGTCATGTGATACTTCTGGTAAGCTCTTCTGAGAGCCCGGGGGGGGGGGGGGGCTAAAGGCAGAGTATAAGTGACTTAAATAAATTAATGAATACTTCCTGCCACCCACAAAAGCTTTTCCTGCTTAGTTTAGCCCTAATCTCTGGTTTGAGCAGCACAGGAAACTGCTGGTATGTTTTGTGAAAACTGGCCTCATCTAATTGTGTTTTCCAGCACCTCGCCAGGTGCCAGATGAAAACATTTTGAGGCCAACGTGTTGTGTTTCCTTGGAGTGCTAATATACATTCTGAATTGTCAAATGGAAATGGAAAACTGCTACCTGGAATTGCCCTTAAAGACTGTGTCAAAGGCTGTATCCACATATATAAAGTCTGAGGTGTTGAGTACCTACTGGGAGAAAAGTGAAACAGAATAATAAGGCTACATTCATTAAACAGGAGAGAATACCAACCTCTTATTCTGGTTTTTGGGGAATGTGAGGGAGGGGGAACACATAGCCGTAGACTTACCATGGAGTCCTTATCTGGCGTGTTACAGAGGTGGTAACTTTTGCTCCCTTTCCAGTATACAGTGCAAATCAGCTGGCTAGTAACTTACAATCAAGTCACTGTGAAGATCGGGAAACATAGGTGTTTGCCCAAACCTCATATCTCCCAGCTGTTGGCCTTCTTTTGAAGTGCAGATGACCACAAACCCTGTCTGTCTGAGCTTGCACCATTCAGTAGGGTTATAGCTGCTGGTTCAATCCTTGCTGTTGCCCAGGTATGCTTAATACCTGGGTATGATGTCTTGGCAGCCACTGGAATATTCTGCAGTCTAGGCTGGAGGCCAGGAATTCCCCTCTCCAGTTACCGGTACATCCAACATCTCTGGAGTGCTTCATAGCTTGTAGCTCTCCCAATGTCTCTTGCATCCCAAACTCACAGGACCCTGGCTGACCCTAGCTGCTGGAACCTGCTTTTAAGGACTACACCCATTATAGGGACTGATTGCCATGCCACAAGATCATCTTGGGGCACCCAAGGGGCAAAATCATTGTATGTGTGTGGGGGGATTATTTTGCTCAATTTAGCAGGAGCCAGTTTCCCTTCAGGTTTCTCTTGTGGATGCACACAAGCCTCAAGCTGCTTCTGTGTGTTCTCCACACAGGAAAACACCATCTTTCCCACAGGTGCTGGCTTCTCCTCCACTTCCTTCTGCTCCTCCTTTTCCACAGCAGGCTCCCAGGGAGCAGACAAATCAATCAACGCTCACAGGCACCTCCAATTCCTCCTTTTCCACAGCAGGCTCACAGGGAGTAGAGAAGTCAATTAGCAGCAGCTCCTCTGCTCCATCCAGAGCACCCCTCCCCCCCCCCCGCCTTCAGCTACAGATTGCATCACTTCACAGTCCAAGCCGCTCAGTTGCCCATCCACACTCTGGATCTCTCTCTTTCCTTTTAGGTCAGGGGTCGGCAAACTAAGGCCCGGGGGCCAGATCAGGCCCAATTGCCTTCAGGATCTGGCCTGTGGACTGTCCATGGATTGGTGTGGGGATTCTGTTCGTTCGGGCGGTGCCATTTCTTTTCCTGCGCCATTCCATTCCCCCCCGTCCCTCCCTCCGTGAACATACCATGGCGGCCCCTCCTCCCTCCCTCCCTCCTGGCTTCTCCTTGCCCTGCCTAGAGGAGGCAGGGGCTGGGCTGGGCTGGGCTGGCTGAGTGCCATTTTAAGCAGCCCATCTCTGGAGCCAGCCCTTTCACATTGCTCATCTTCCCTCTGCTGCTGCCACCCTGCTGCTCCTGTGAGGCAGAGAGTGGAGCGGACGAGCTCCCTCTGCCTACCCACAAGAAGCAGTGGCGGCAGCGGTGGAAGCCCCTGAGAAGGTAAGTGCAGAGGCTGGGGCTGGGGAGGAGGACTACTTGCCCCCCTCTCTTCTTCCAGCTCCCCCCTCCTGGTGCCGCTTCTCCAGCCCGCCACAAGGTCTGAGGGACAGTGGACCGGCCCGCGGCTAAATTTTTTTGCCGACGCCTGTTTTAGGTACTATTCAGCTCAGCTCCTGGGTCACTTTTAACCCCTTGTGGCATCTGATCAGGCAAGGCTCTCACATCACATGGAGTCACACTTTTCTCTCCATGCAGACTTCTCATGCACTCTGCTTACAGCTGCTTCGTTTCATTGCACAACTAGTTATGCTGCTCCATCCACTGCTCAAACAGTTGGCCTCAATGCAGGGTTATTTTGCCAAACATCTGGCTTTGCCGTCCCATCTGTTGATGGAGATGCTGCTGGAGCATCAACTTGAAATGCTCCATGAATGCCTTTCCTCCCTCTGTCATGAATCCAGGCACACCTTGTTCACAGGGGTTTCCTCCAGGAAACACAAATCCTACTTTTAACACCAGTGGTACCTGCCATCCCAATCTCTGAGCATTCTTTAAGATTCCAGGCATTTCCAGGCATCTGGGTTCGCTTTTGGAAATGAGGCACAGTGGAGACTGTGGTGCCTTGATGATATAAGTTTTATTTACACACATAGACAATCCGAGCCTACAATGGAGAGCCTCACAGCATTAATACCCAAAAAGGGTATTATTTCTCTCATAGCTGCAGCCTTGGATCAAAACAGAAATCAGCCATGGCTCTCTGACCTTCTGATTCAGCCTTTTACAGCCTGAAACCTCACTGCCTAAACCTCATCTTAAACTCAGCTCTAAAATTCTATCTCAGAACTCTCCTTTGTCTTTCAAACTAATTGAGGGACCCTTCCCATTTTCCATCTGGCACTGCGTCCCCTCTCTCTGACTTAGCTGATGGCCCATTACCTTTACTCCTGTCTGGTAGCCCATTTTAAAATTCCAAGCATGCATTAAAGTCTAAGACATATCAGACCCAGGAATTTAGGGCAGTCTGGCACCCACAAACCCTAGCACCCACAACTCATAACACTATGTTGGTGCAGATGGGGCCTTATTATTTAAGACAGCAGCCTGAAATCAGCAACATTCCTTCCTTATAATGTCTTTCAGTTACAGGAAAGCTAGTAGTGTCGTTAAACAGTAAAAATAAATAAATCAGAAGCAGCAGTCAAGTGCGCTGTCTGGGATGAGATGCAGTTGTACTAGCTGTTCTTGTAATGTTCTTGTGAAAACAGCTGGTATGGCTGTATGAGACCAGAAGCTCTCCCCCACCCCCTTCTGAATTTAGCCACGCTCTAGCAATTTTATTTTTCATTAACGTTGAACTACTGTTCTACTATCACCCCTTAAATTAAATCTAAGGTTGTACAGACACTGGGGTCATTGAATTATCAACCCCCCCAAGGGAACCTGCTCAAGGTAAGTGATGTTTCTCTTACTGCCCTGTCACATCACAGGTCCTTCCTATGTGCTCATGCCAGAAAGACATGGCAGCAGAATCGTATGCCTGTTTACTCAGAAGTAAGCCTCTCCTTGTTCACGGTAGTTATGAGTTATGCAGCTCCTAGTTCACTGTTGCAATTCAGTTTTGCTATTGCTGCTGCAGGTGTAAGAAAACTTGGTCATAATTTCTCAGACCAATAGCTTTGTCACAGCTTCAGAACCCTTTTAATCAAGGCTTATCAGTGCAAAAGGAATCTGTAGCAAAGATGTGCAGATATATTTACTTAGAAATGACCTACCAAGAAAAGGTGAGAGCTTGTTGTTATTGCTTTATGAACATAATGCTAACTTAATTTCACAAAGCAAAGATTGCTGTGCTAGGGTTTTCCCCCCTTCTGCTCGGCCACTTCTGGTCTTCAGAAAAAAACAGATTCCCGTTGTGTCACTTTTAATTGATTCCCATTGTATTAGATCTTGTTGTCAGCCTTTATAAAGGCAGTGTACAAGGAATTTTGTCAAAAATTGACTCATTGATTCCTTGAACTGATGAAATAATTGGAACTTGATATGCCCAGTGCAGCTTCTTTATAATTTTACCTTCCATTATAATAAGAAAAATCCTCTAGGTCAGATGACTACGAATTATAATTATCGCATTCGCCTAAGTCTTAAAGCATGAGAACTTCTAAAAGTAATAAGTGAACCTCCATAAGAATGAATTTGCTTTGGATCATATCCAAGCTGTTTTTTATTTATAGAACAGCTTGTATTCCCCATTTCTGCTCCAGAAAGGAGTTGCTGGTTATATACAACCACAAAAATAAAAACAGGAGCAACTCATCATTAGAACCATCAGCAAAACAAAGCAAGACTAAAAGCAGCATCAAAACGCCCAAAAGGCATCAAGAGCACAGAAAGCCAGAGCTAACAATAGATAAGATTAAGCAACAGCAGGATCAAAAGGTTGTTTAAGAAGAAATGTCTTCAAAGGCTGGCAGAACAGCAAATAGAAACAAAGTCAACCTAACTTCTTGAGGAATAGAGTTCTACCTATGGGGCGCTGCCACAGAAAAAGCCCCCTTGCACACTGCCACCAATTTAGCCCTAGAGGGCAGTGGCATGCGTGAGATCCATCTAGTTCAGCTTTTGGCTTTCAAGTATCTGGAGTTACTTGGGATTGAGCCTGCGGCCTTCTGCACACAAAGTTTATGCTCTTCCACTGAGCTACAATTTCTCCCAAAGCTTGAAAGCAAGGTGCAGATATTATTGCTTGTCTCTATAACCTGTTGCCAGAATTTGGCTATCAAGGCTATTGGTAGATTTATCGTCCATGAAGCTGTGTGGTCCCCATTTAAAGCTATCTACGCTAGTGATTCAGTAAGTCTTCCAGTTTTTATGCATGATTGCTAGGGCTTGCACCATCATCTGTGTGCTCACCCTAAAGCAACTTGATCCTTTCTGCTGTGATTCAGTGCACCCTCTGCTCCAGGAATATGTGTGCAAAACTATAATACACAGGAGTTCTTAAAACGTTTAATTCCTCAGTCTATTATAGAAGGATCCTGTCTATTATTAGATTATGTTGGCTATAAGCCATGAGAGAGCAGTTAGCTTGCCCTTTCTGGTTGGTAATGCTTCACCACCACAGCCAAAACAGGACTTTGTATCTGAACACTAGCCTGGTAGCCATAGGCAAAAAGGAATGGCTTTCAAAGAGGGTTAGACAAACCCATGCAGGAAAAGGCTATGATCTACATCCATTGGAGGCAGTTTGCCTCTGAATGCCGGTTGCTGGGAATCACAAGTGGGAAGACTGTTGCTGTTCTCAGGTCTGGCTTGTGGGCTTCCCAGAAGAGGCATCTGGTTGGCCACTGTGAGAACAGGATGCTGGACTAGGTGGACCATTGACCTGATCCAACAGTCTCTTCTTATGTTCTTAATCCCATGCATGCATAGGAGCAGATGGAGGAAAGAGGGATGAAGGCTCCATCCCTCCTCTCTGCTCACCATGGCAACCAAGCAAATAAGCCCTCTCCTCTGCACCAGCACAGAAATGCAGTGGACTGCTGCAATAAGGATGCAGTTCCCTATCCCATCTTCTGCCCCCACATCCCTGCCAGCTAGTATTTTTTGATATCCTAGCAACCTTTGTGGGCTTACTTAAAAGGCTGTGGGATAGTGATAGGATAGGGTCAAATCAGCACATGCACACACCCAGTCTGGACCCTTGCAATTGTTCTATGACACCTTCCTTTAATTTGGACTGCCCTGCTTTTTATCTGGCCCTAAACTCATCTCTGTTTCTCATGTCTCATCCAGGAACTGGGTTACTAAAGGAAATGGGAAAGGACGGATCCATCAGGATTTCGTGCAGGAAGTGAAACCCTGCCTTTCCATTCTTTGCAGCAACTTCTCTCATACATATGTCTCAGCCAAGCTGGTGCTTGATAGTAAAAAGCAACCACCATGTATATACACATTCGTATATTGATGGGGGACAATATGTATCAGAGTTCTTAATTGTAGCCCAAAATTAGTATTGTGGCTTGGAGGCAAAACAATGGTTTCCAGTTTCTACTATAATGCATTTGGAAGAGGTAGAATGGAGCGTTTCCTGTTCCATTAAGGCTGCTGTGGTTTTTACTCCTGCATCCTGAAATGCTTTCTATTTGCATATGATTATAAGCCCGTAGATTCTCCTTGATTGACCTTATAGGGCAGGGGTATAAAAACCCAACCAAGCTGAGCAGGTGAATTCCCCACCCATCATCAGCCTTCCGGCTGCTTCTGTAATTTTTAGGAGTGCCACTTGATTAAACAAACCTTAGCATGAGTTTAAGCAACTATTTTATTTCCTTGGATTGGTTTCCATATTAGGAACAAATAATAATAATAAAGAGTTCAGAAATAAAGCATCCTTTGAAGCTCTGGGTTAAAATGCAATGCAAAAAGACTGAAGGGGAGAGAAACAGAATGTAGGGCACAACCTTACACTGAATCAGATAACAGGTCCATCAAGCTCAGTACTGTCTATTCTGCATTGACTGGCAGCAGCAGTTCTTTTGGGGTGTTTCCAAGCCCACCCTGGATATGCTAGGGACATGGGACCTTCTACATAAAAGAGAGGGTAGTGGGGAGAGAAAGATAATAGGATACTTGTTGGGCCAGGAAAGAACAAAGGGCATAAAGGTGAGACTGAGCTGCAGACAAGTATAGTAAAGGGTGAAAAGAATGGGGGGAAAGAAGCAGCTGCCATGGGGTGCATAGAGAAAAGGTGGATAACTAGGAAATGTGGCGGCAGAGAGGCCTGGGGGAACTGAGAGTGTGTAGAAAGAGAGTACGTACACATTATGGAGTGGAATGGAATTAAGAATCTCTGAGAAAAAGTATAACAAGCATGCTTCTTTGCACAGTAAATAACTGTCTTTGGCAGTTAGTGTGTGTGTGTGTTTGGTTTGTTTTGAGCATGAAACCTCTGCGTTTTGTCTCCTCCTTTCAAAATGGACCAATTGCCCTGTGAAAACAACCCAGATCTTGGGTGACATAGCATGAAACATCCGCCCACAGAATTGTTCAGAATTGTGTTTGCAATGCTTTCCTAAATAATTTGTATTTTCCGGGACACATGGAAACAAATCTAGTTGTGGAATAAGTAGGCACGCTTTCATTCCACCATGGTGAAGTTGAGCATGAGGCTGGTGTTCCCTGTAAAGTCACGGGATTAACTTAAAAGTATTAAAGTATAGACAATTTTATAACATACTGATGTGGGAAATAAGAGACTTGGCTGTTGTGTAAACCACGAGGGTCTTAATTCTTGCTCTGGACTAACACTGTTATAAACCCCATTCAACATTTCAGGTTATTTTTCTGCTTCTTAGACATGACTAAATGTGTGGATCTGTTCTTATATTTAAAAAAAATTGTGTTGTGTGTGTGTACATGGATGTGTAGAAAAAAAAATACTGAAGGCATTTTTTTTGTTTTAACTGGTGAACTCTGTGTTGTGTTTGCTGTGTACTGCACAGTTGTTCCATTACAATGATCAGCTAAAGCATGAAGGGGAGATGCATGCCTTCAAAATAGAGGACATTCTAGAGGGCACGTGCTGGGAAATTACTGTAGACAATTACTTTTTCATGGGTGTCCACTGCCTTTTTACAGAAAGCTCTTTTCCTACCACTTGATCAATGTTAATTGGCCCTGCGTTCTAGCAGATACAAGTGGTGTGGTTAGGGTGCAGATGGTGTGGGGTTATTTATAGGCCTTTTAAAGTTTTCATCCTTAAAAGAGGAACTAACTCTTAATGTGTTGTTGGGTTTTTTTTGCATTAGAAACAATGATTTATATATTCTGTTGAGACTTTCACCACATCCATACTCACCTGCTTTCTCTCTCTTTTTGTCCTGCTCTTAGATCTGCCTTTGAAGAAGAAATAGACAACACCCCCTCACCTTTATTTGCATGTTCTTCAAAATTGGTGCAATATGGCACAGTGTAGCATCGCCGTGGGATTATTAGCAATGACTCTCTTATCCTTGCTGGGTGACAGTTCAGCTTTCTTGCTAAATCAGCGTCTGAAGGGAAGGTTTCAAAGGGACCGCAGGAATATCCGTCCAAACATCATCCTTGTCCTCACTGATGATCAGGATGTAGAACTTGGTAAGAGCCAGAGAGGTTTGATTAACAGTAATTGATGCACATGCAATGGGTTTCACTTTTGCCTACATCGGTGCAGAATTTCATCTACAGTAGATCCATACCTGAGCTATAACAGCCAAACTTCCAACCTATGAATAAACTATTGTGAAAAGGGTCCGAGTACAAAGGATCATCAAACAGTTCCTAATCCTTTTTTTTTTTGTAAGAAAACTGCCAATATCGACAATTAAATAAAAGTCCTTTGCTTTATTATTCATTAGTAACCAGGTGTTCTGGAGTTGTTTAAGCTGAAAGTCAGGTACACCTGACATTGCACGTGATGTGTATATTCACTTTGTGCATGCTTTGTTCAATTTCAGATACGGGTAATTCACAAATATGCAGGGTTATGTCCCAGGGGTCCACATACATATGCAAAAATGCACAAAGCCAGGAACATCTGGAGCTGGGCCCACTGCTTACCTGGCTTTGGGAACGCAGTTCAAAGCCTCTGGCAGGGTCCTAGAGCCCTCCCACCTCCTCCCCAAAGTCCTGTAAGCATATGTTAAATAAGCATAAGATGTGAGTTACCTGTATCCAACACTCTTAACTACTACACCATGCTCTCACTATCCAGTGTTTGCCATCATGGGATATAAGTTTCGTAAAGATAAGGGTGGAGTCTACTACTGATGCAATTCCATTGTCTACAATCAGAGTAGGGCTGTGTGCAGTGTGTCTTTGCTGAGTCAGCTGATGCACTGTATGGAACCATGGAGAAGGAAGGATAAGCTGCAGTTGTCCTTTTGATGGTCAAAACTGAGTTAATTATGTCTCTCTTACAGATAATAACATGGAATCATATCACACAACAAACACACAAACCCCAGCCCCGCACACAAATAAAGGGATAAATCGGAAGTAGTAGAATGAAGAGAAAATATTTTTAAAAAATTATATTAATTAAAAGGTGACCTCAAGGCTCTTCTGCCTTAATTTTGCTGTGTTCATTTTATCATTCTAAAAATCATTTAATTTTTGTTTCCTAATTTTACAAAGGGAGGAGAATTAAAAAGAACTGAAGACAATAAAATAATAAAGTAAAATCAGTAATCTGTAAGGAATACTATTAATAACACACACACAAACACACACAGTCACCAGTACATATACCTGAAATTAAACATGCAAGTTAAGCTTTCCAGATGTCTAGATAGGTAACCACACAAAACCTGATAACTATATGAAATATATATTTCAAATGTAGCCAGGGCGGTCTGGTTCTCAGACCATTGCATAATGGATGGTAGTATAAGTCTCTTAGCAACCATAAGGACTTGCAAAACCCACTTTTGTTGTCTGGCTGATAATCCATATACAATAGAAATATAATTTAAAAGTACATGAACACCTGCAAATATCAACCATTTCAGCAATACAAGATTGATTTAAAACAAAAACAAAAAAGCCACTTCTTGTCTTTTGCACACCAGATTTGTTATTGCTCATGAAATACTGAATTCAAGACTTCACCTTAATTTCTGATGCTGATGGCCCATTTCACAAGTGGAAGGTGTAACTGTTGATAACAAACAAGGCTTTTGATCTTGCAATAACAATTTGGAGCGGTGGTTAAAGTGATTGGGATTTTCTTTCCTAAACTGATATTTGGGAAATGGTGTAAGTAACTGAGATTAGAGGGGGGAAATGGTTTAATATCAGGTCATTCCATATTAGATAGAGAGCTACTTTGTTCCAGTTAAGTTCATCATAGACTATTTCACAAATGATGACTACATGGAGGGAGCAAACAGCAATATGCGGACAGTTGATTGCTCTGGTGTCCCATGCATTCAGCTGATGCATTCAGCACACAGTGATGGCAAGGGGATGCCTTGGGCAGTGACCCATGGCTTGAAAGGTTACAACTATGCCCTTATTTTGAACTATGAAATGTTGGAATTGGTACACATGATTTAAAAAGTGGCTGCTAGCTTGAACATATATTTTGTAGCTGACAGTGCAGTTTTCCACATGCCCATTGGATGTCTAGGACTAGGTATACAGTCATATCTCGGGTTATAGACGCTTCAGGTTGCGTACCGCCAAAACCCAGAAGTACCAGAATGGGTTACTTCCGGATTTTGGTGGTCACGCATGTGCAGAAACGCCGAATTGCAACCCGCGCATGCGCAGATGCGCTGCTGTGGGTTGCGGATGCTGTGGCTTGCGAACGTGCATCCCGCATGGATCACATTTGCAGCCCAAGCGGCCACTGTACTTGTACAGTATAGGACTGCAGCACAGCCTGCAAGTGTTGGGAGATTTCATTGCTGTTCATTTTATGCTGTTGCAGCCTCTAATGGATAAGAAATACATATCCTGCTGGTGAGCATGTTCTTCTGTTGTTTTTTTTAAGGGCATTAAAATAGAATTTCCATGTTGCGCAACATATTTTCGTGGAAGAGAAATCCAAAGAAGCAACACTCAGCTCCTGCAGCTATAGGCATTAACAAAGGAAACATCATTTTTATAATGCTCCTCATTTTTTTCATTTTTTTAAAAATCACAAATGACATCTAGATGTATTTTTAAATTTGTAAATTGACTAGAGCATCTCTACTGCAGTTGGGCGTGGAAGAATTGCATCATGGTTTAAATTGAGCAAGGTTAGGAAAGGTTTTTATCTCACCGTTTTGGTGAGAATGTGGTGTGTTTTAGAGCTAGACAGACCCGTTTCAATAATGCATATTCCAAAAAGCTGTGCACATTATCTCAGTCTCCTGTGACTAAAATCCAGAGGGTGGTCCTTAAAAATTTATCACGATCTGTTTTATGCCAGCCTGCTTGTCTCTGATGCAATTGTCAAAGTCCTCTGGGCAGTGTACTTCCTTTCTCCAGATGATCTGTTGTCTCTCGCCAATTTCAAGCACAATGGCCCATGTGTCCACACACATTAAGATCTGGCCAGAGAGAATGCATTTCGTGGAGCCAGGGGGTGGTCTTCCTCAGGCCTCATTAGACGATCCATGAGACCACATATTAGCTTGAAATAAGATTTTTCCTTAAATCTTGCCTAAAGCTTTAGGCAAATGTGTCCAACTAGATCAGTCAGAATGGACGCACTGAGTTAAAGTGTTGTGATAGATGCAATGTGCCCGTTGCAGTTTGTATCTCTTATCAAGTGGAAGTGAACTTGGTTTTTGGAAGAGCTTGTTCATGCTTTGCTGCAGTGATAGGAATTATGAGACATTAATGGAGCACATTCGGAGGGCCATGTGGTATGCAGGTGGGGCACAAATTTAACAAGTGAGTATGTGCAATATTGGAAAATATTGAGGACTTCAGTGCTCTTAAAATGTTAAGAGTAGGGGACGTAATCTGGTGAACCGGGTTCGCTTCCCCACTCCTCCACATGCAGCTGCTGGGTGACCTTGGGCTAGTCACACTTCTTGAAGTCTCTCAGCCCCACTCACCTCACAGAGTGTTTGTTGTGGGGGAGGAAGGGAAAGGAGAATGTGAGCCGCTTTGAGACTCCTTAGGGTAGTGATAAAGCGGGATATCAAATCCAAAGTCCTCTTCTTCTTCTCCTGAAATGCAGAAATCCAGACACTTGAGAGAAATTTGCATTGTTATGTGTGAATATAAGGGAACTTGTACACTTTCAGTGCAAACTTCAGTGGCTACTAGCCATGATGGCTATGTTCTACCTCCACTGTCAGAGGCAGTTTATCTCTGGACAGCAGTTGTTGGGAAATGTAGGTGGGCAGAGTGCTGCTACAATCATCGTCCTGCTTGTGGGCTTCCCATAGGCATTTGGTTGGTCACTGTGAGAGGAGGATACTGGACTAAATGGGACATTAGCCTGATCTAGCAGAACTCTTCTTATGTACTGAAATCCTAAACACATTTACTAGGAAACAAGCCCCACTGAACTAGGTGGGACGTAATTATAAGTAAGCATGCTTATAATTGTACTGATATTGATGTCTACGAGCTTTGCATGACAAAATACAAAGGAAAAGCTGAAAAAATGTGCAGAAATATCAGAATTAGAAAGGCTATCAAGCAATATAATTCACACCAATTATTATTTTTTTATTTTGTTGTGCTTTCAAACTGTCTTCAGTTATTGGTTTCATTCCCCAGTTGTTCTGGAGATGAGGACACACACAGTTCTTTCCTAATGATATTTTTATTTATTTGAACTATTTAAAGACCAACATTCCCCCAAAACCAAGAACGGGGTTGCTTACAACGATAATAAAATGCTATTATCATATTGAAACAATTCTTAAAACCAACAAATAAAATAAAATAGAATGCACAGGAGTGAGAAATAGTTACTTGAAAATAAGACCCATTCATTTAGGTGGGACTTTCTTCCAAATAAGCATTATTGGCCATGCAGGTTTAATCTAAGTCTGCTTTCCCTGAATGCAACTTGCTGGCTTTTTGTCTACATGTCCATATCAGTAAAGAACAATAGGCACCTGTCTCCTTTTTTTGGGGGGGGGAGCCTTTTAAATAGTTGGAGATTGATATCAAATTCCTTTTAATCTTTCCTCATATTGCATGCTTTAAAGCTTGGTTGGCCTCCAATTTGCTATACCCTTGTTAAATTAAGGCTACTAAAGAGACCAATTTCTCCAGCAGTGGCCAGTTCCCATGCTATTATTACTTCCTATGGGCCAAAGTAGACATTAAATTGGAGACACTTGAATGATCTCTTGATTTTTGTTTAATAGAAAGCTGCCACTGGAGGCTGCCTGCTTAACCAGACCTTAACCCCTCCCCATCCTCATTTTGTCCTTTCAAAATCGTCTTTCTCAAGCTGCTTGGGCAGGCAGGCAGGCAGGCAAGAGGGTTAAACTGCCCCTAGCTGATGCTTTTCTCTTCTCGATTGCAATCTCAGAGGCTGCTTCTCAGTATGTGTGTATGCTAGTAACAGCCAGGCAGTTGCTATATAATACATTGATCCTTTGATAGTGGAAAAAAGAGGTCTGGTACGCATGAAAATTTATGGATATATGTGATGATAGCCACCTGCATGGTTGAATTTCTAGCATCACAATTTGGCTGTGTTTGGATATAATGCTCAGCCAAACTGTGGCTTACCACAAGGGCACTGGTGGATATGGTAAGTGCTTTGTACTTTCCTGTTCCTTTTAGCTTCACGTGGCAATTAAGACTTGGCTTAGCGTGTGTCAAAAACCCAGATTTCATGGTTAAGTGCTCTCCTCCTGGCTACAGATCGTGGTTAAAGAGGAAAGAGTTCAAGCACCACCACACATTTGGATGACATATTTAGCTGCTACAGCAAGCTTAGCTAAAAGGAACTGTTGTGGCCGGGGGAAGGGGGTGTAGCTTGTTGACGGACTGAACCCCAAGAGTGCTCATTCATGGTACCTCATCATCCTGGAAAAAAAGTGACAAGTGGGGTGTCACGGGGTTCTGTCCTGGGCCTGTTGTTGTGTAATGTCTTTATATAAATGACATGGATGAAGGAATTGAGGGGATGCTCATCAAATCTGCTGGTGGGTGGGTAGCTAATGTTGTAGAAGACAGAAGTGGGCTTCAGGATGACCTTCACAGATTGGAGAATTGGGCCCAAACTAACAACATGAATATCCACAGGGACAAATATAAGGTTCTGCACTTAGACAGAAATAACCAGCTGCACAAATATAAGATGGGGGACACCTGGCTTGCCAGTAGTACATGTGGAAAAGATCCAGGGCTCTTAGTAAACCACAAGCTTAACATGAGTCAATAGTGTGATGCCACAGAAAAAAGAGCTAATGCTCTTCTGTGCTGCATCTACAAAAGTATAGTGTCCAGATCATGGGAAGTGATAGTACTGCTCTGTCAGACCACACCTGGAGTAGTCTAGATGTGTCCAGTTCCAGGTGCCACAATTTAAGGAGGATATTGACAAGCTGGAATGTGTCCAGAGGGGTGCGGCCAAGATGATCAAGGGTCTGGAAACCAAGCCTTATGAGGGAGTTGGGTATGTTTAACCTGGAAAAGAGAGGCTAAAAGGGATCAAGCTTGTTTAGTCCTGCTCTGGAGGGTAGGACTCAAACCAATGGATTCAACTTACAAGACGATAGAATCCAACTAAGCACCAGGGAGAACTTTCTGGTGGTAAGAGCTGTTTAACAGTAGAACGAACTCTCTTGGAAGGTGGTGGACACTCCTTCCTTGGAGGTTTTTAAGCAGAGGTTTTGTTGAGATTCTTGCATTGCAGATGGTTGGACTAGATGACCCTTGGGAACTCTACAGTTCTATTATTCTATGAACAGGGAGGCCAAGCAGGTTCGTGTGGTCCTGGTAAGCCATAGTTGGCTTACCATGACATGCAAACTAGGCCTTGGTATGGATCAGATACAGGGTTGTTGTTACTTTAGTATGAAGTAAATTAATGAAGTGGTACAAATGGTTGTACTACTTAATCTACTTGAGAATTAAGTTCACATGAGTTTAATTGCATGCTCCTTCCTACAAAACATTCATTCCACACAAAGCAGTAGTATGTCAGTGAGAATACTATGGTGACATGCTAATTTTTGAACTAAAGGGAATATTTTCTATGGTTGATCCTGCAGTCTGAAGCTGTACAGCCCAGTCACATATTTACTGTACCAATGAAAGCTGGACTGGTGTTAGCTTGTTAGCTTGCATGATTACTTCACTTAATAGCTTTGGCTACTGGTGGCTAGAGTGTTCTTTATCCTGTAGATCCCTGATCAGCAACTTGTCCTGCTGGTGGGATATTTTCAATGAAAGATGAGCCAGACCTGCACAGCCACCCACCACGGTTACAAAGCCAGAGCCACCATAACCTCCATAGGTTGATTTCCCTTCAGTCTTAGGAGTTACCAGTTGATGTTAAAAAAGGACAAGTTAACACTGGAGCAAGTTGTCTATAATCTTATTCAGCAGCTCAATATGTGGTATGAAAGATTAATGTTTGGTCTTAATGTGGAGCAAGAAATGGCAGTACCTGTTTTAGAAGCATTTTTTTTAAAAAAAACCTGGATGACAATATATTTACAGAAAAGTTTCATTTAGAAAGTATTTATGACAAGATATTTAATTACAGTTTCAGAGGCTGAGCTGACTTTGCCACCCGCAGTTACCACTTCCCAAATTTTACTCACTTGGAGCATTTGGATTTAATTCTAGCTCTTCGGTAATTGAAGTTGTCAGACTTGGCATTAATGGTGTGATTTCTGACAATGTGATACTAGCTGGTGAAAATTTCAATATTGCTTCTGCAAAGGGTTGCTAAATTAGCATTGCAACTTTTTGTAAAGCAGCCCATCTCTGTTGAGAGCTGTAACACACAACCATTTTTTTTCTTATTATAGTGCTGGACAACTTCACATTTTGCTTCTCTCTCTCCCCCCCCCCCACTTTAGCTCAGTTGGTAGAGCATGAGACTCTTCATCTCAGGGTCAAGGGTTCGAGCCCCACATTGGGCAAAAAGATTCAACGCATTCAGTTGAGATTCCTGCATTTCGGGGGGTTGGACGAGAAGACCCTCAGAATCCCTTCCAACTCTACAATTCTATGATTTAACTATGATTCTATGAAATATTAAAACATTATTTTAGTAAGTGATTGTGCAGGAACACTGCATGGCAATATATTTTGCAATGTTACGGAGCAGTTTTCCTTTATTTGATGTGCGTGTTTCCCCCAGTCATTTCTGCAGATCCCTTGTAATGTGCGAAATGCTTTAGTGTCATCATAAGTCCAGTCTGATGAAGCAGGCCATTAATGTTCTCATGTTACATTTTTGGAGAGGGAGAGACTGAGAGAACTTGATTTGCCCAAGGCTGTCCTAGGAGTCTCTTGCTGAACTCAAATTGAACTTTAGTCTCCCAGGCCCAAATCCAGGCAGTACTGTCTATTGGACCATACTTGATGAGAAAACTGACAAGCTCCTTGTATGTTAGTCCAGGAGAATAAAGAGCTCCTGTGTTGAATTATCATACTGATTGGTTGGTGCTGTTGCAAAGCATGTCTTTGATACTGACAGCATGTGGCATCATTGTGTGGAAACATAGCAGCTGAATCATATAACCATAGAATTGTAGAGTTGGAAGGGACTGCAAGGTTCGTCTAATCCAACCCCATGCTATGAAGGAATCTCAACCGAATGTGCTGAACATTTTCTGTGGCCGCACCATACCATTGAAATAGGTGTTGGCTTATTGTAGTGTTTATCATCTTGGGATTCTTAACTTTCTTTTTACAGCAAAACCAAACCAAGTTTCTTGCCCGCAGGAGTGGTGCTCAGCAGAATTTTGCTGTGGATACTGGCTGGAGGCTTCAGTGCCTTAACTCTTGCCTTTTTCTGGGACTTGCAATTGCAGAATAAGCTATACAAATCTGTGTAATGTGCATCATGTAGAATTCCAGTTGCAGGATACAGCGCAGCATGTTTTTCAAGTAAGCACCAAACATACATAAACATGGATGTATTGTTGGTGCAGAAAACTACAAAATTAACCTCTTTGTGGGCAGGAACGTATTGTGCTTTCTCTTTTCAGAAGAACTGAAAGGAAGCAAATATCCAGTGTTGATTCACCCATAAGGAGCCAAGATACACTGGTCTCCTCTGTATATGTCAAACAAAAAAATTCCAAGAGTTCGGAATTCTTAGAAAGACTTTATCTCTGGGTCAACTAAAAATGTCTGATCTTACGCCATGCCCTTTCAACATGAGTTTGCAAACATAAACAGGGCTTAGTTATTTGCAATGGAGACCACCTTCTGAAGAGGATGCTCACATTTTCAAAGCAGCAGCATTACTAAGTAACATCAGAACCGAATTGGTGACAGCCTGGAAGCTTTTCCTACTCCAGAGGCAGCTGTTTTGCTTAGATTACAACAACCGATTAACACCCAACCAATGTCCTACAAAAGGAAGGAATCCGATTTCTTCCGCCTCTCCAAAGTTTGTGTTGGGAGGCAGTACGAAGTGAATTTTTGTTGGATGGCTTGGCGCTGTTGTAAAATATTTAAAGCTGGCCTATTTAAGATTGCACGGAAGGGGTACCCTGGATTTTTACCTTCCACTCATCTGTCACTTCACATCAGCTCTCAAGCTGTGGAAGTAGATTAGATCATATGTTTCTGTATTAAAGACTGTTGATATATAGGGCCTTGTCATTACAGTGGTTTTATTAAAGGAGGTTAGTGTCCCCAAGGGGGGAGTTAACATGTAGTGTTATTTCTGCACAGATGCCTCTGCCATTTAAAGGGGTTGTTTAAAATTGCGTTTTAATAGCAGAATGACAAAACAGTGATTCGACCTGGGTTTTGAGGGGAGGGAGAGAGGGTTCGCTTCACAAGATGGAGAGAAAAAAGCTGGTATCTGTGTCTTCCAAACTCTGTTCCGAGTTACATTTGGTCCACAAATGGCCATGCATTAAAAAAAAAAAAAAAAGGTGGTGAAGAGCGTTAACATTAGAGGAAAGAAGTAGGATGTGCAACAAAATGTTGCAGTGCATCCCCACACCCTAAAAGGAGTGCACCTGCTTGGGGCTCCAGAGAGCTTTGTCATGCTCTTCTGGCCTCATTTTTTTTTTGGGGGGGGTGCGCAGTGTCATCTTCTATAATGACTTCCCATGTTGTGAGATATAGCATTAGAGGGCTGGATGCCCAAATCTGAGCATTTATAGTTATCAGGGAGGATGGAGATGGAGTTATAGAGAGTGGGCAAAAGAAAACACCCCTTTTTCATTCCGTCTTCATCAAAACAGCCTGATCTAGTGCAGGGGTGAACATAAGAAGACCCTACTGGATTAGGCCCATGGTCCATCTCATCCAGCATCCTGTTATCAAAGTGGCCAATTAGGTGCCTGTGGATAAACTCTCAGGCAGGATCCGAGCACAAGAGCACTCTTCCCCATGCCTGGTGGTTTCAAGGCAGCTGGTGTTGAGAAGCATTACTGCTTTCGTCCATGCAGGCAGAGCGCAGCCATCATGGCTCGTTGCCATTGATAATTCGGTCATCTTTTAAAGCCTTCCAGTTTGGTGGCCATCACTGACTCCTGTGCAAGTGATGTCCATAGTTACCATATTTTTCGCTCTATAGGATGCACCCGACCATAGGACGCACCTTGTTTTAGAGGGGGAGAACAAGAAAAAAAAATATTCTCCCCCACTCTGCACAGCGCCCCTTCAGCAAAGCGGGAGGAGGAACGGAGCCCCTTCCATTTCTCCTCCCGCTTTGCTAAAGGGGTGCTGCGCAGCTCTCCCTCTCCCACGTTGCCTTCGCCTTCAGTGAAGTCAACCCAAAGCCTCCGGAGCGTAGCGGGAATTCCTGCTGCACTCTGGAGGTTTCAGGCAGTTACCTTGGAAGCCTGGAGAACAAGAGGGATTGGTGTGCAGGCTTCAGTGAAGGCAAGCCCGGCTTTCCCCCACCAGCCCCAAAGAGCAGGTCGGCTCCCAGAGCTTGTTTTCGGGGCTGGCAGAGGAAGCCTGGGTCCTCCCCCCCTCCCCCCCAGCCCCAGGGACCACACATTCGCTCCATAAGACGCACAGACATTTCCCCTTAGATTTTAAGAAGAAAAAAGTGTGTCTTATGGAGCGAAAAATACGGTAACTATGTGCTAAATGAAGAAATACTTTTTTTATCTGTCCTGAATCTTCTAACATTCATTCCCATTGGATGCCCATGAATTCTAGCATTATGAGAGATGGAGAAATACTTTCCTCTATCACATTTTTCCATGCCATGTGTGTCTTCCTATCCGCTTATTTATTTGTTCATCACATGTATAATATCTCTCTTCTTTCTGCCATGGGGTGGTTAGCCAAATATCCCTACGTAGTGGGAAAAGCTAGCTCTCTCGATCCATTTTGTATTATCCTTTTAGTTTCATCTACTTGGGGGGGGGGGGTTGGCCTACAGAGTATAGACTTTAAAGCATCTTTTGGCTGTCATCTCTCTCTTAGGGACTAGGTTCTGGTGCCATTTTACCACAGACTGGCCTAGAGCCACTTAGGTAATTGAGCACACCTGACCTTTGCTAACTTTGAATGGCTGATGGAGAGATAAAAGGAAATCCCAGTGCCGTGAGCCAGCTAAATATTCTCTAACGTGAGCCTCTTGTCTTGAAAATACATTGGTGCAGGCTTTAGTCAAGTTAAAACCCAGCATGCTATAGCCTGCGGCTGCTCTCACTGGACACCTTTGTACCGGTTCAGGGGCTTAAGGACACACAGGTGTGGCACTGGAATCCCCCCAAACATGAAGGCATCTCTTCAATGGCAGGAGAAGGTTGATGGCAACTTGACCTTGTGGCTACTAGAGAGAACCCTGCATCAAGAGAGGCCTGTTCTGCTTCAGTCTTGCATAACAAATCTTATAATTGCTGCAAATATGATACAGAGCCATTTTTGTCTGTTCCAAAATGGCTTAGGAGAGCCCCACTCAAATGCAAACATCTCCACCCCTTTAGAATCTTCCCATATCCTGTAAAAGCTGAAGTCTCTCCCTCCCTCCCTCCCTCCCCCCAGTCTGCCCATTCTTTAAGAAATTCTGCATGCTATTCTAACGATAGAAATCATTATGGGGTGCATAGATTTGTGAAAAGCCTTTGAAGGACAAATTGAAATCTGAACTACAACTGCTTGTGGGATAAATTCCCGAGGGGGCGGCATTCACAAGTGGAAAGAGTGACAATGGCAACCGGTCGGAATTCTTATAGGGTGTTCCTGTTAATGTTTGATCACTTCCTACTAAGAGTACACATTCCTTTCATAATGAAGTATTGAAACATATGGAGCCCATTTGTTCTGTTCACGACTATCATAAATTGTGCTACTCACCTTTCACCAGCAGGTCCCAGGGCATGTTGCAACAATTTAAAATTTTAAATGGTTGAAACGGGTTACAATCACAGAAATAGGGTGGGCCCTGAAAAAAGGACACCTCAGGCAAGGGTAAAGAGATGCATCTTCATCATTCACAGAAGGCTTCATGGTGAAGAAGCCAGATGAACCTCTGTGGAGAAGGAATTCTGCAACATGGGGGCTGCCACAAAGAATTCTCTCTCTTGTGAACTTGTGAGCAGAGCTTTCTTTTCAGCTAGAATTTACCAGAACTGAGTTCCGGCACCTCTCTGTGCCCCAAAGGCTGTGGTCAGCACGGCAAGTTCTGGCACCTCTTTTTCTAGAAAAAAAAGTCCTGCTTGTGAGTGAGGTGGAACTATTAAGATCAGGAGTAAAGGTAAAGGGACCCCTGACCATTAGGTCCAGTCGCGGCTGACTCTGGGGTTGCACAGCTTCTGCCACTGTAACTAATGGTGGCATTCCAAGCAGAAATCTTTCCGAACCCTGATGCTAACATCCTTTTAGTTTGAGACGCTGGAGAGTGAACCTGGAATCTTCTGCAAGTAGTACAACAACCACTATAGGATATGGTGCACCCAAGTTTTGTTGTGCCTTGATCTTACAATGTGATTTAGATGGATGACTGTTGGATCATTGTATCAAACTGAATTTCATGGTTAGCATTAAAGGTAAAGGGACCCTGACCATTAGGTCCAGTCGTGACCGACTCTGGGGTTGCGGCACTCATCTCGCTTTACTGGCCGAGGGAGCCAGTGTACAGCTTCCGGGTCATGTGGCCAGCATGACTAAGCCGCTTCTGGTGAACCAGAGCAGAGCACGGAAACACCGTTTACCTTCCCGCCAGAGCGGTACCTATTTATCTACTTGCACTTTGATGTGCTTTCGAACTGCTAGGTGGGCAGGAGCAGGGACCAAGCAACGGGAGCTCACCCCGTCATGGGGATTCGAACCGCCAACCTTCTAATCGGCAAGTCCTAGGCTCTGTGGTTTAACCCACAGTGCCACCCGCGTCCCAAGATCAGGAGTAGGGGCCCTCTTAACACTTGGGAGAGTTAGGTGGGAAGTCAGCCTTCTTTCAGATATTTGGGGGCTAAGTCGTTTTAAACACTAACTTGAGAAACTTGAATTGGGCCCGGAAACGCATTTTTAATCCAGTCCACACTGTCTCCCCACCTTCCGCATTTCCTTGTCCTTAACTTATTTTTAGTTCATCATTAGAGAGAGAGAGATACTAGTACAGTGGTGCCTTGCAAGACGAAATTAATTCGTTCCGCAAGTTTTTTCTTCTTGCGAGTTTTTCATCTTGCGAAGCACGGTTTCCCATAGGAATGCATTCAAAATCAATTAATGCGTTCCTAGGGAGACCGCCTTCAGACCAGATCCGGGGACAGTCTGTCCCCGGACCTCTTCTGAAGGCTGGCGGGGGGAGAAGGACTTTTCTCCCCACCGCCAACATTCAGAAGGCTGTTCTGAAGGCTGGCGGTGGGAAGAAAAGCCCTTCTCCCGCCGCCAGCCTTCAGAAGAGTTCCTGCAGGGCTGCCTAGGCTGCGGATAGCAGCCTGCTGCCCAGTGCGAGGGACGCTCTTAAGCAGAGCGCCTCTCGCGCGGGGCAGACATTCACAGCTTGGGGAGCCCTGCAGGGAACTCTTCTGAAGGCTGGAGGCGGGAGAAGGGCTTTTCCTCCCACCGCAAGCCCCGGGAACAGAGGAGAATCGCTGTGCGCCTTCTCTGTTTCCGGACCTGTCCTGAAGGCTTGCGGTGGGAGGAGGGCTTTCCTCCCCACCGCCAACATTCAGAAGGCTGTTCTGAAGGTTGGCGGTGGGGAGGAAGAACCCTCCTCCCACCGCAAGCCCCGGGAACAGAGGAGAATCGCTGCGCGCCTTCTCCTCTGTTCCCGGACCTCCCACCGCAAGCCTTCAGGACAGGTGCTGCGCTTCCCCGCTGTCCCCGGAGATTTCCCTATGGGAAAGCAAGCCCATAGGGAAATTCGTTTTGCGAAGCCGCTAAAAAATCGGAAAACCCTTTCGTCTTGCGGGTTTTTCGTTTAGCGAGGCATTCGTCTTGCGGGGCACCCCTGTATTTGGAGTGATCTGTGGATCAGCCTGTGAGTATTTTTAAAGCAAGCCTACAAAATGAGGACTCTCCCTCCGGCCCCGTCTAAAGTTTAGCAGGTCTTAATCAGTTGGATAGATAGACAATACATAGAATCCATGGCAATTTCATACCAGTTGGATGGGAAACACAGAAGTGACAAGCAACAGAAGAGTCGCCATGGCTCCCATTGGAAGCAAAACAGGTGCTAATAAATGAAACTAGTTCAATAACAATGAAAATGGCTGAGATGATGAATAATTAAATAAAGTGAATGGAATGGCTGGGCTAAGTAGGGAGAGGACTCAAGGACTTATACTCCAAGAGGAGGCAGTATCTCAGTTAGGGTACGGATAAACACTCTACAGTGGTACCTCGGGTTAAGTAGTTAATTTGTTCCAGAGGTCCATTCTTAACCTGAAACTGTTCTTAACTTGAAGCACCACTTTAGCTAATGGGGTCTCCCGCTGCTGCTGCGCCACCGGAGCACAATTTCTGTTCTCATCCTGAAGCAAAATTCTTAACCCAAGGTACTATTTCTGGGTTAGTGGAGTCTGTAACCTGAAGCGTATGTAACCTGAAGCATATGTAACCCGAGGTACCACTGTATTGCAGTGATTCCTGTATTCCTTCCTCCCTGGGGATGGGGTGAATGAAAGCATAAGACTCACCCTCCCTCTCCTTTCAGGTTGCTTGAACAAGACTTGTATGCTCACTATTCATTGTGGTTGCCTTTGCTTGTGGACCCACCTCACGCATTTTCTCTTATGTGCTAAAAGTCAATAAAGTTGTGTGCAGCTTATTGCTGTATCAGAGATTTAAAAACCTAGGAAGCTGCCGTATATCCGGTCAGGCTGTTGGTCCCTCTAACCCAGTTTGTGTTTTCTGACTGGCTGAGCTCTCCAGAGTCTTGGGCACAGATTTTCCCCATCGCCCAAGTAAAAGTGGATTGAAAGTGGTGCCTTCAGTATGCAAAGCATTACAGCTGAGTTTTGGCCCTTTCCCTGATTGCATTAGAAGAGGATTAGAACAGAACATCTCTTGAGTCTTTCCTTAATCCACTCACAGAGCAATGATTATCAGAACAAAGTGATAGTTTTGAAGTTCCTTTGCCCCAAATTGTTTTCTTTGCTGGTTCACTGTGATACAGAATTTGTTTTCATCGTTGTTGTTTTTAAAAAAACCACTGAAAATTGTTCGGCTTAAAAACAAACAAACACACACACAAAATGTAGCTAACAATCTGCCGCAGAGGTAGCATGAGAGCCATACTGAGCAGTAGCAGATTCCCTGAGCAGACCTAGGATTCTATATATATACACAGTATGAGGCAATTAAGTCCTAAAACTGAAAGGTTAAAAAGATCTTTTTTAAAAAGTTGAGGGATTTAATTCCAAAGCTACTTACACTACTGTGAAGATGTAACCAGCAGGAGATATTTGGCACAGCCTTCTCCACCCTTGCTGGTTAAAACAACTATGCTCGTTTTATCATAAAGTGGCTTCTTTTGTCTTACGTGCAATGAAACTTTCTGACAAAGGAGAGCAATGAGCTTTCAGCTCTCAATCTCTTTTTTATGACACGGTGGTGCTTTTTCTTTCCTCAGGTTCAATGCAAGTGATGAATAAGACAAGGAGGATCATGGAACAGGGAGGTGCTCACTTCATCAATGCCTTCGTGACAACACCTATGTGCTGCCCGTCCCGCTCCTCAATTCTCACAGGGAAGTACGTCCACAATCACAACACCTACACCAACAATGAAAACTGCTCCTCTCCATCTTGGCAGGCCCAGCATGAAATTCGCACGTTTGCAGTGTACCTCAATAACACAGGCTATAGAACAGGTAAGACCAAAATGGGTGAGCTACTTCCCTGGTAGGTTCTTCAGCCCTATGGCTCACCCCTGAGGCTACCAACTTTGGCACTTGAAGGAATACAATGCATAACTTCTCCTAGTCTCTTGTCATCTGCCCGAGAAACCCAGAATTCATTTATGCAGAGATAGATCTCCATTAAACTCATTGGATATCACTAGCGTTGGGATGAAGAATATGACAGAAGATTTTTTATGTGTCTTACTATGAAATAAGGTGAAATAGGTACTGGGCACATGATCAAGGGAGCTGAGTGACAGGTGTGATCCATGGCAACAGTCCACCAGCCAGATGGATGGCAGAGAAATCTGGTCTGGTTAGCATTTTAATGCCAACCTACCTAACAGACACTTCCTGAAACTATGTGTGAACCAAAACGTAGCTTTCCTTTGAAATTTGCACTTCTCTGAATTTTCTTGTGCATTCCCCAGGTGTGTACAAAATGCAAAAAGCATGTGCAAAAATTAGTGAAAGTAACATACGAAAGGGGAAATTGCTTGTAAAAAATGTGTCTATTTAGAGAAATGAGTACTTACGTAAATGCTATCGAAATTTGCAAACCGATGTGGAAATGTAATTAGCTGAAAATAAAATGGGGGGGGGGTGAGAGGAACTGAAAGAAACCAAAATGGACAGATTCATCCATCGTTACTACCAGGAAGTGCTTCTGCTCAAGCCTTGTTTGAAAGAAGTGAGAATTGCACAAGATCAAACACGTGTGTGGGAAAGGACAGCATTTGGACTTCGGTCTTGGGATTCAAACTATCTTGGGCCAGTTGTGATTACTTTAAAACAGAGGTGCTAACTCAGATGGGCTAGAGACTCGTATTGTTTGCCCAGCACCTGTCTCTCATCCATTCTTTATTCACTCATTTTGATAGTGGAGGAACACATGGGTTAGCTTTATAAATATAAATAAATAAATAAAATGAATGGTTAGTAATAAACCAGTTCCATGCTGCCTTTCTTCCTCATCTTGCCTGCCCAAACAGCACATCTCTAATCACCTGTTTCCCCTCCCCTGGGCCTAAACACTACCCTTGCAAATCCAAAATCCCTATCATCTAAGCCCCTTTCCTCCATACTGTTGCTTTCTCTCCAAAATTGTCTTGAATTTGGTCTACCAAAATAGCTGCCAACATCCATCATCTCCCTCTAGAGCTCTCTTGTTTTATTTCCTTTATGGCAGAGGAAGCTGCAACTGCCACCTGCATTTTGAACTATTCCATTGACGTAGCTTGTCACCAGCAGTACTCTGAATCCAGGGTTGGTCTACACACAAGAAGAAAACACTATAAATAAGTCAGAAATTAAATCAGTATAGCAAAAGAAAAGAAAAACACTATGGAAAATCACATAGAATTTTTTTTTGCTCTCTAGTGCCATCTGGTGTTGCATGTTTACAGCACATTCAGAACACTGTTTTTTAACTAATGTAGCTGAGCCTCCAGTCTAGTGGTCTCGGAGCCATTGTTGCACTTCTGCAGCATTGAGAATTACAACATTCAAGGCTTGAGCTAATGCCCACCACTACTTTGGCGCAAACTCTGGATCCACATTTCTGTCTTGCAGGCTGGCAGGAGACCTTGTGATTAATGTAGTGTAATCATTGCCATCTTATGGCAAGTCAAGCGGGTGTGTTTTCATATCATTCTTGTGTCTGAATGCTATTTTGGGAGGTGAAGAGCAATAATTAATACTTATGCTCTGTGGAACAATAGAGTTGCCTGTCTAGACGGAAGCCTTGAGGTGTTACTGCAATTTAAAAGTTGACTAGTAAACATAGTAACATTACTTTCTAGCTTCTCATGTTGCTTCTACTCAGCAGCCAGACTAGGAACATGTCTTTGAACAAATTAGATAATTTCCTTGCTTTGTTCTGCTCAGATAAAGACCCTGAATTAGTCTGCAATGGGAAGTGTAGACACCCTATCAGTGGCGTAGCGTGGGTTGTCAGCACCTGGGGCAAGGCAAGTAATTTGCGCCCCCTAACCCGTGGATTTGCGCCCCCTAACCCGTAGATTTGCGCCCCCTGACCCTAACCCCCAGATGTTGCGCCCAGTGCGGCCGGGCCCCCCTGCACCCCCCACGCTACGCCACTGCACCCTATTACTCTGTAGCTGTTTCCTTTTGTTTTATTAATAAGTGCATTAATGTTTTGGGGCCTACAAAATGTGCCACAGACAAAAGTTAACACCTGCTTTTGTCCTTTCTCTGTGTACTGGATTTGTTGTTGTTTGATCATGCCAATCCCAGCTGTCTGAGCGTTCTGGGGCCAAATTGTGAAAAACTGTGTCATGCTCACTCGCAGCTCTGAATTCCTAGGATTGATTCTAGTTGAATAAGTTCAGATACAAGTTATGTTGAATATGCAGTGAAAACTCGCTGGATATTGAGCTGCACCTAGTGAGTGCACCTTGCAAACCATTGTTTTAATTTGAATATGCTTTTATCCCTTTGTTTATGTCAGAGGTGCAAATGAGGTGTGCAAAGTGGCTTTTTGCAAACCTTCCTTTGCTCCTTTTGGAGGTTGAGATTGAGAGGAACAGCACTGACTGGGTGGGGGAAGCGGTTTCCATTGAATGAAAACTGCTTTCTGCTCCATGAGCAAGGTGTGTTCCTACCATCCATCAGATGATGGGGCGTTTGAAACACACCTTGCTACACACCTTGCTCCGGCAAAGAAACAATTGGGAGACCACCCTCAGCTCCTGGTTGTACCTTTAAAGCCCTACCCTTATCCACCCCATGTTGTTGTTTAGTCATTTAGTCATGTCCAACTCTTCGTGACCCCATGGACCAGAGCATGCCAGGCACTCCTGTCTTCCACTGCCTCCCACAGTTTGGTCAAATTCATGCTGGTAGCTTCGAGAACACTGTCCAACCAACTTGTCCTCTGTCGTCCCCTTCTCCTTGTGCCCTCAATCTTTCCCAACATCAGGGTCTTTTCCAGGGAGTCTTCTCTTCTCATGAGGTGGTCAAAGTACTGGAACCTCAGCTTCAGGATCTGTCCTTCTAGTGAGCACTCAGGGCTGATTTCCTTCAGAATGGATAGGTTTGATCTTCTTGCAGTCCATGGGACTCTCAAGAGTCTCCTCCAGCACCATAATTCAAAAGCATCAATTCTTCGGCGATCAGCCTTCTTGATGGTCCAGCTCTCACTTCCATACATCACTACTGGGAAAACCATAGCTTTAACTATACGGACCTTTGTTGGCAAGGTGATGTCTCTGCTTTTTAAGATGCTGTCTAGGTTTGTCATTGCTATCCACCCCATACCTGGTGCCATGTATTATTATTATTATTTATTTTAAGTTGTTTTAAGCTGTTTTTAATATTGTGTAATATTTTAATATTAATGTTGTGTTTCACTTGTTGTAACTCGTCCTGGGTAAAGAGTGGGTTGTTGATTATGATGATGCACACTATATCAAACTTGGCATGGTGGGCCAAGTTAGGTCTGCAAACTGGTGGTTCCACACCTAGATTTTGGAACATATAAACAAAATCTATCACAAACCTCAGGCTAATTCCAAACTAATAAAAAACAAAATTGAGACATACCAAACACCTGATTAAAAACACAATATCTATCATAATCGATAGCATAATACACAAACTGAGCATCAAATAGTACAACAATGCAAAGAAACCTTATATCTTATCAGTTAAAGCAGAACAATAGCATGATTGTACCATGTCGATATGCTCCAAATAGAGGATATTTTGTTATTGTTGTTTAAAAGGTTATGAGCTATCTGTTTCATTTCTTCTTTCTCCTTCGATCACTGTAGAGTAAATAAAGTTCACTGTAAGCTTTTCTGATTTCTTTTTCTCTGTGGTCCCTGTAGAGCACAGAGTGCATTTAGGATTTCATCAGGGAATTCTCATGCAGGCAGAATCATTCTCAGCAATGGGCAATCATTCTGTCACCACCAGCTTAAAGAACATCTGCACAGCCACCAAAAATCAATGGATGATGTCATTGGACTGCTGTGTTGCACTTAGCCAGAGGATCAGAAAGCACTCTCTGGATGCATGTTTTGCATTCTTTCAGAGCGGGCCTTCAACACTTCTTTTACTCATCTCCAGCGTTTGAAACTCCCATTGTTCTAGGCACGTTTTGTGACAAGGAATATCATTAGCGCGAGCAGTTTCTGAGCTCTAGGTTGGGTGCATTGCTGCGCCTAACATTTCAGATTAAAACTGCAGAGTGGAAGGAAAGGAGGACCTTTTTCTGCCTCCTCACTTCCAGCCACTCTCTGAAGACTGGAGAAGAGACCCTCTTAAGAATATTGGGGGGGGCAGGCAGGGGAAGCATGGCTTTGTTTTTTGCGGTCTCCAGATGAGGACTAGGCCATGTGAAAAATGAACATAAGATTCTAGCTGCAGTTCATTCATTTTCAGCTTTGAATTCTTCTTATTAAAAAAGTGCACCTAGACATTCTGTTGTTGCACCCATAGCCTAGGTCAGGCTTCCTCAACCTCTGCCCTCCAGATGTTTTGAGACTACAATTCCAATCATCCCTGACCACAGGTCCTGCTAGCTAGGGATCATGGGAGTTGTAGGCCAAAAACATCTGGAGAACCGAGGTTGAGGAAGCCTGACCAAGGTTTAAGGTGCCATTTAGCTCCTAGCTTTTATATCTCAGTTTCTAACACTGCTCATCTCACTTGGCTTTCCATTGCAGCAGGTTTTGTAGTCACTTGGAAATGGGGAGAGTTGTGGGGAAAGATATCATGACTGTTTCTTGCCCCCTGACTGCGACTCCATTGCCGTTGCTTCCTGCTCCACCACTACCACCAGCTGGTTGAGGTCCTTCTCCCTCCACGGAAGATCTGCAGGAAGGGCAGTGGAAAGAGCTGCCAGACTAGCTTCCACCTCTCTCACACTCAGGGATCAAAAGGGGGAGAGCTCTGTCCTCCATCCCTGAGTGCTAACCTTCAACCACCCCCTCTGCTTCATCTCCTTCATCAACCTCCACTCAGGAATGCTAAACCATGCCAGATCCTGACTAAACCATGCCAGATCCTGTCGAAGCTGAGGGGCACACAACACCTTTTGCATCTGGCTCTTTCATCCCACAGCCACCATTTTGCATTTGGTTCCAGTTGGTGGGCCTTGAGTTTCTAGTAAACAAACTGTTGTGTATCTCTCCTTGGTACCAAACTTAAAACCATGGAGAGACCTGGTCTGAACAAAGACATTGGATTCTTATCTCATTATACATGACAAAGCCATTTTTCACCTTCTCACCCCTTGCTTTTTCCTGTAAGACCTATTGCAGTCGTTAAGAGTCGTCAACAGGATCATCACAGCTATCTGCCAATCACCCAATCCCACCACCCTTCTGAATAATACCCCTCCCCACCTTCTCACTATATAGAAAGGTCTGGTGACTTCTGTTTCAGTGTATCTGAAGAAGTGTGCATGTACACGAAAGCTCATACCAAGAACTAACTTAGTTGGTCTTTAAGGTGCTACTGGAAGGAATTTTTTTATTTTGTTTTGACTATGGCAGACCAACATGGCTACCTATCTTTAACTGGTACAGCCCTGGTCAGAGATCCTGGAATCTGATATTCTGTTCCCTGTCCCACACTGCCTTGTCATAGTCCTTCTGTGCTGAATTGTTTTTCAAAAATTCAGTTCAACCCTCAGCTTAGATTCATAATGCTTAAAAAATCGTTGAATGAACTCCTGCATGGACTATTGTCTTTAGCCACTTCTCCTAGCTTTTAACATTGTATTTATTTTTACTTTTCTGTGGTCAGCATCGCAGCCAGATACTAACAAGGAAGTGCTTCTTCCATCATAAGTTGTCTTGCAGGTTTTCCAATTCTGCTTTCCATTTGCTATCCCTGGCTCCACCCGAGTGGATGACTGCAGATGAATTTTGTCCACAGTGATCATCTTTTTATCTGTTCCTTTATTTGCACTGTGGCATTTCTTTTCCCCATAGCAATAGCAGCAGAGGTTTCGAAAGAGGAATAAAATCCAGGCAGATGCAGATGTAGCCAGGTTTAATATTGCTACTGCTACCAGCAGTGGAGAAATGTTACTTTGTGCGGCCAGGTGAATCAGCAGAAATTGGGATTCGCCCATACTTTGGAGAATGGGAGTAAGCAAGCATAGCATGTGGACAGCATTTCATTTTCTAGACCTGTGGGTGGATGGGTGTTTGAGAGAGCAAAGCTGTGTGTGTGATTACATTTATATCCCACCTTTCCTCCACGGAGCTCAAAATGGTGCATGTGGTTCCCCACCTCCCCATGTTATTCTCACAGCCCTGTGAGATAGGTTAGGCTGAGAGACAATGACTGTCCCAAGGTCACCCTGTGAGGCTGAGTAAAATGTTGGCCACTGGCCCTGGTCCAACCACTACACCAAATCAGTATACAAATATGTACCCACTTGTTGCATTCATTAAAAAAAAAAAAATGCAACTGGCAACGTGCTGGACATGATTGGGAAAAACAGGTTTTGTTGAAGACTAGAGAATACTTTGCCAGGACCCTTTCTGCATGAATATTGACTCCTGTCTTTTAGAAAAATGCCTGTGTGGTAAGAGGCAGCCAAATATTAAGGCTGTAAGGCCATATCTCCATATTTGATATATACAGACAGTGAGGAGTTGTTCTTGTGTGCCAAAGGACCCTACCCATATAGAGAGGTCCCTGTATTTTCTTGTGTGCTTCTGGAAGTTGGGCAGGAAAGCAACTTAAGTAAACATTTCAAGTTAAAAGTTGAAGGTTTAGTCTATGGAAGATCTACCACTTGCAGGCTGAGTCATCGGTGCATTAAAGCGTGGCCACTCTTGAACAGGGTGTGGCAAAAGAAGATTGAAGGAGGAAACAAAGGACTCATTGCAGTGAGGATTTATTGGTGTCAAAAAACTGTTTCTGCTAAAGTCTCCTTATGTAAACATTTACAAAAGGAATGATCTGCTTGGGTTTTTCTTTCTTTCTTGTTGGCTGTATCTCCTTCCAGGAGATAGCATTTAAAAGAAAGAATGTGACTTGGGAAGATAGGTCTGTTCCTTGTTCCTGGAGTCAAGAGTAACATGGCGTTCAAGTGGGAGCAAGGGCATAGCTGATAAGGAAGCAGGATCTTGGCATGAAGGGAAAGAGGTCAGGGGTTGGTAGGTCATTAGGGGGCTGGCAAGATGTTCATGGGACAGGTTAACTCAGCTTCTTCAGAATTTCCAACTGGCTTATTTTATTTTATTACTTTATTTTATTCATAAAATTTGTACACCTTTTGATTGTAAAGAACCACAAAGTGGTTTAGGTGCATCATATATCCATCCCCACAGCAAAAAGCCTTAACAGCCAACAAAAAGATTCAGTAATAAAAATTGCATAGGCATGTTAACACACTTAGAATTCA
This sequence comes from Podarcis cretensis, assembly GCF_951804945.1. Classification (NCBI taxonomy): domain Eukaryota; kingdom Metazoa; phylum Chordata; class Lepidosauria; order Squamata; family Lacertidae; genus Podarcis; species Podarcis cretensis. The sequence goes on from NC_137175.1 coordinate 21,994,188, forward strand.
ACAACATAAATTATCGGTGTTCTCCAAATGCATGGGGAAACAAAAACAGCTGCACAGCGTTCCCTCAAGCTGGTCTAGCTTTGCGCGAAGCCTCCTCAGGGTCTTCATCCCCGTGCCCTGCGGAGGCTTCTGGGACAGCCTGCGAAGCCTCCGGAGGGCAGCGGGATGAAGGCACCCTGCTGCCCTGCAGAGGCTTTGCGCCGCTAATCCTGAAGCTATTACAGCGAGACGGAGTGCTGTGCAGCGCTCCATCTCGCTGTTCTGGCTTCTGGGACAGCCCGTGAAGCCTCCGGAGGGTAGTGGGGTGCCTTCATCCCGCTGCCCTCTGGAGGCTTTGTGCAGCAAAGCCCGAAACTAGAACAGCGAGATGGAGCGCATATTTTTAACCTTTTTAGAAAAAGTTGTTATCTGTATTCATTTTTGTCAGGGCATGACTGAACCCCCCACCCCATCCTGGCTTCAGCACAATGGGGGGCATTTTAGGAAGAGGGATGCAAATAGTTTTTGCCCCACATACTAGCTGTAGGTTTTATTTTCCTTACTGCTATATGTCACGGATGCAAGCATGCGTAAGTTTACTATAAAATCAATTCAGCACAAAATGCAATCAATTAAACACAATGTGTTGTTCCTGTGAAATACTTTCTATAGGACCACTGGGTTTTTTAAGTTCACCAGCCACTAGTAATGTACCTAACAGCAGATAATATTGCTAGAATAATAACTGAATTGTAACCTTTTGCAAATAAGTGGTTGATTGTGAAGGGAAGAAAATTGCTCAGAGTCAAAGAGACAAAAGGGCAAATAACGGAAGTATATTACCGAAGGTTGCAGAATAAGTCAGAGCCAGGAATAGGGACTCTGGTTTCTGAGTCACAGTTCTCTGTGCTGACTCCTAACCACTGAAACCAGATCTAATCCCACTGGGACGTCTCTGTTTATGCTGTATGCATTACAGCCGAGGTAAAAAAAGAAGGCCTGAATTCAACATTGAACCAAGAAAGGGGTGTTTTATTCTGCAGCAAATAATCCTAGAATGATTATAAATGATACCTGGAAAGTAGCTTCTGAAGCATGCAACATCAGAATTGTGCTGAGGGGGTCCTAATGGCAAGAATATAACCTGTACAGTTCATTTCATGTGTATACTTGCAAAAAGTGGAACCTACAGGGTGGAATTCAACATAGTGCTAAGGGAAATGTTCCGTCAGCAGAAGGATTTGTATTTGCAGAATAAGATTTCTCCACCTGTCCTTCATGCCCCCTAAATCTGATCTAGGGGATCCTACAACCCTCTGGAGATTTTGGGAGGATGCGAGGTGCACATGGGGGAGGGGAATGGGAAAGTCTGTTGCAGAAATCCTTGCACTGGTCGGAAGCCATAGTAGAATGCTAGCCATTAATCCAGACTTGCTATGCATCCAGACCAAAAATCTTGTCATTCTTGTTCATTGCCTCATAACTAATATTGACATATTTTCCATGCATGTGTTTCTTCCTTTACATTCTCTTCCCCCACACCCCATGTTAATTTCTGTTTTTCCAGCATTTTCTAGTAACTAACAAAACATGCTAGAGATACCCTCTCTGCATGGGGGGCGGGGAGTCCCATCAAATAAATTGTTCAGAAAGCAGGTCTCCAAAATCCATGGAAAAGAAATCAATAACAATATCCGATGGGAAACCCATTCAAGAGAAGGGGGATATGCGAAATATGTTATCATTCCTTACCCAACAGCAGTAAATTGCTTCATTAAAGCCTGACCCTTACCCAGTGAGTGTTAAGATAAATGGTTTGACATTTTGTAGAAAACAATTGATCAGAATGGGAATTCTCAACTAATAGCCTATATCTTCCTACTGAAAAGTAGCAACAATAGATTTAAGTGTCCTCCACTGACTCAGAATCCTTGGGGAGAGATCCACTAAAAGCTATACAGCTGATTGATTTATTGCTAAACTTGATTTTTACCATTGATGTGTATTGAAACACTTTGGTTAACATCATAGAACTGCATGAAAACTTAATCTAAAAGCCTTTTTAGATCTAGTTTGGTTTCTGTCTTTCATAACCGTAAAGATGTCAACCATTCTTCACTGTAAGAAAGAAGCTGCTAGCCCTCCACACCTTCAGGTATCCCATTAACAATCAGATTCTTGTGAGGAATTAGCATGGTTGGTCCCTCACGTGCCTCAATATATTTGATGATGTATCCTGAAAAAAAGGGAGACAGCCTGAATGTATCCATATCTATAAAAATGAAGCTAAAGAATCAATACAAACATTTAATGCTCCCTTGCCACACTGCAAACCATTATAAGTCTATTTTCTTTCTCTTCCCCGCTTCTCCCTTTATTTTCACCTGAATATATCTTTGCTCAGTGTATTTTTAAATTGTCTTAAGAGGCTTCGCCTTTCATTTTTCCTCCATTGCTAATGTATTGTTCTGAAGGGATGCCAGCACCTGCCTTTAAAGAATAATGCTTTCTCATATTGATTTATCATTTCAGCCAAGAAGTAATATTTAGTTTGGTATTTGCAAAGAAATGAGATTCTTATCTTGAAGCCGTCAGAACAGTAAAAACCTAAGCAGGGTATTTGCCCGTTTGTCAAAGGCTTTCTGCAATCCCTGTTAGATTTAGATCTTATGGTGACTGCATTACTAAAATAAAGAAACAGAAAAGGCTTTGTTGCATTATTGAACCCATGACTTTTTCGGAAAGATGATCTAATTCCCTTGAGAATACGAGCAATTTATAGAAGCCTAAGAATATACTCTGGCCCTGGTGTATATGCCACATTCCCAGCTTTGATCTTGTTCTGCCATTAACATGCAGAACTGCTGTTGAAAATTTGGAAGGTGGAGCTACACGTTCCATGTCATTCTATGGTGTGTTTTTGCCGGAGTTTGTTCTTGCGGCTGTTGCGAAATGCAGCTGTTGAAGATACAGTTTGAAGAAGGAAGCTGTCATAGGATGAGAGCTGTCATTTCCCACACAAAATAATCACTGCCATCCTTCTGATTTTACCTCTAGTCAGGGAAAAGCTGCAGTTCCTCATGGTTCCTTTTCTCCACCCCACAGTTTGAGAGCTATTTTGAGTGGGGAAAAGCCATTGGAAAAATAGGAAACCCATCTCCTCTAGTATTCATCTTCCCCTTCAAATTACTGTTGCAGTCCCAAATTTGAATTTTGTAACACAAAATTAAGAATCATGGGAACTACTTTGGACACATCATTGTTCTGTACTCACAATGACCCACTTTGCGTGTAATGCTAAGCTAAACCATGGCTTAGCATGAGCCTGTGAGCTCCTGGAATGGAGATCATGGCTGCTGTGCTCCTTCCCCCATCTTCTTGTTATGCTACCCAGGACTAAGCCATGGTTTGGTGTAGCATGTCATTTGAACCTGAGCTCCTGGTTTGTCTTGCTCAAGACAAATCAGGAGCTGTAACCAAGGATTACTCTTGAATTTACTGCTCACAGTTTGTCTGGATCAGACAAACCAGGAGCCCCAGGTTCAGACAAGCCAAACCATGGCTTAGCTGCAGGCAGCTTAGCCCCTGGGCGACCAAGGAAGGAGTGCAGCTGCTGCTGTGATCTCCTTCCCAGGAACCCTCCACACTAATGCATCCACACTAAGCCAAGGTTTATGTATGAACTGAGCCAGGAGTAACTCAGTGAACTCAGCGAGACCTAGTGGGACAACAAGGAGAAGGGCCTATTTGGTTGTGTCCTTGGCTTATTGGTTGTGCCCTTGGCTGATTGTGATTCATTAGTTGTATTTGAAAATTTATTGTTTGCTGATGATGTATTAATAAGCGTGGTGCTGTGTTAGCATGACCTTGGTTGTGTCAGGTTTGGAGGCAAAGCTGGCAAGTTGCAAGGCTTCCTTATAGAAAGTGTAGCTATATAGCAGCTTAATCTGTTTTATTGAAGAAGAGCAGGGTATTTTAATGCCATCATCATCATCATCATCATCACAGAGGTGTCTGTGGAGGGGATATATTGATTGAAAATGTTTAGCCAACCAGATTGGTAGTTGGATTCCTCTTGAGGATATTTGGTAAGCCAACCATGACAGTGGTGTGGAATTGAGGACTGGAGTGATCATCCTGTGATACTATGGCTGTGGACAAAGCTGTATTGAATAAATGTTTTTTTTCAAAAAATAAAAATAAATGCAAGAACTTGAAGAACAAAACCCTGGTTAAGAATACTCACCCTTCTCAATGAACCATGCCTACTGCTGTTTCCAATCTGGAGACAAGAGCGTTCTGGGAACTAACATGGAACTGGCTCTACATATCCTGTTTGGCTTCTCCAAACCTCTTAATTTCTTAGCAGGAACAACTTTCCTTGAGTAATACACCCCCAGGCACTCCCTAGTTACATTTTGCTCTGATTTAGTCCTCAGATTTTGTTTCATCCCTGTTGCCCTTGCTTCAGATGCTACTCTAAGCTCCAGGGTTTGAAACGGGAATGAAATTTCAACTAAATCCTGTTCCTCGTGAATCCCGTAATCAGTAAATACCCTTTAGCATACATTTATGGAAAGGAAAGGAAAACTTGGAGCAGTGTTAGGTTTTCATACCTTAACTCACAGAGAAACATCAACCAACATTTATAAAAACATAGACGTCTGTGCTTCTTGCCAAATTTTCTCCAGAAAGAAGCTACTTTAAAATGTCACGGTATCTTACAGTTCCTTGTGTCTGAAAGCGACTTCTGGGAGGGTGGAATGTTTGTGGTCAGAAAAACCAGTCAGACTCTTAATGGGTGGGAGGTTTCTCTTAATTGAGTTCATTAAGACTATACTGTCTCCTTTGTCTATTTATTTATTTATTTATTTATAAACCCATGTTTTTCCTAGTGCATCTTCCAAGTTTATTGCTAAATGGAACAAAACCAATTCTGTTTATAAAGGTACTTTTTACATAACATAAGCTGGGACCTTTCCAGAGTTAAGCAATCTTGTAAAATAAATAAATATTGTGGGCAAAATTATACATACATACATTATTATTATTTTATTTTAAAAAATAGCCCTGAGGTCTGAATGTGGCACTGTAAGTTTGTGAAAAATCTTGTCAGCAGACACAGAACATAATGTAAAGGTTTCTCTGCTCACTGTAGGTAAGAGTCTGCGTAGATGGATTACATTTCCAGGACTCAGATAAATTATAAATTGTGGATTTTTACCCCATGTTACATTGGACAGAGCTAACAAATTTAGAATGGCAGTATCAAACATATTAAATGAAGGAAACATGCAGAAATAAAGGAAGGGAACATGCAGCCCAAGGCACAGCTCTCTGCAGAAATAATTCACACCACTGGGGATCCACAAAGCTTGAACTGGCCTTAGTAGCCAATGACAATTTGTACTTGCCAACATTCCTTCTCTGCTGCTGGGGGAAGTGTTCAGGTCTGTGCCATCTTGCTGAGCCTTGTGGGCAATGTGAGCCTACAACCTCCATCCTGAGCACTAAGCTGGGGTTAGCAGGCTTGTCCCTGTCCTGCTGAGCCCTGGAGCCATTTGGAAACCAGTGAGTCATTTATATTGCATTGTGCTGAGAGCCTCTTCCCTTCTGCAGGCTCTAGAGATAGGGAGCGTGTTTTGCCAGATTTAAAAAGGCATCTGCCAGAAGTCAGCTGAAAAGTATGTTAGTGGACCTCTGTACAGAGACAAATGTAATTTTACATGACTAGCCTATCAAAAGGTGAAAAGTGTAAGGATATTTTGGATGGTATCATGGCATCAGGTGCTAAATCTGCTTAGTATTTTGAAACTTAAAAAACAAAAACCCACCGTGTACAAGCAGTGGCAGTATATGGGACATCATGCTAACGGGCTAAAATGCTGCTGAAAAGAATTGCTTTGTTTTGCCATTTGGAAATGTTCTGTTCTCATGTGCCCAGCAGCTGCTCCAGCCAGAAGCTTAGAGTTGTGGCTCAGTCATTTATGGAATATTAATTCTCCATCTGTAAAAAATGGTTTTATTGGGTTTTGGGTTTTGGTAGGAAAGGTTTTAATTAGTTTTAGAATGGTTACTTTAGTTTTGTATTTTATCTCGTTGATTTTTTATTTTGTTGAGTGCTGCTTTGATGGCTTCAGGCTGTGAAGTGGTTTATACATTTGTTAAATAAATAAATGAATGGCAAGGAGAGGAGCAGAAATAGTGCCAAATGCAGCTGTGTTTAGTTGCGATATAATGGCGAGGCACGAAAACCTTCATATGGCTGTGTTCCAGCCTTTCACTGTGGACAAGGATCAATATCCCAATCCATCATCCCTAGATACTAAGGCAAGGAGAAGAAATCTACTCCACTATTCAATTACCCACACATTATTGTGGATTGCACTTAACTCTCTAAATATTGGAAGTGCCTCAGGAAGCAGAGTAACCCGAGAAAGTGTTTGATTCCACAGTCCTTTCTTGGGAGAGCATGGCTGTCCATTTATTCCTTTACTCCAGTATTCACCCACCTGATGCCCTCCAGATGTTTTAGGCTGCAATTTCCATCAGCCCTGGCTGAGACTGATGAGTGTTGTCATCTTAAACATCTGTAGGGCACCAGGTAGGTGAACGCTGCTTGACATCATAACACCTTGGCATTTACTTTGCATGTTGCTGTTGTTTTAGTTTGGTTGATGCAGATGACCTAATTAAAGGCAAAGGCAGTGTGACTTTAACAGTCAGAGGGCTGAACTGGAATTTGTTAGCACTCTTCTGGCTTTGCATGAACTTGGATACAAACTAGCTGTTAGGTACCTGTGCAAAATTCCTATGCCTGCCTGTGCAAGGTGACTGGAATTCTTGCATGGTATTTTAATGTATATTAGCTCTTTGCTGGCTGGCTGGCTACCTTCTTCCTCTTTGCTGCTGGGAAAAGAACTTGAGCATTGTCATGGAGTGGATGAGGAGCTCTGCAGCAGCACCAGGAGTACCAACTTGACCCCACAACCGTGGGTGCCTGGGGCCATGGGTGCCATGAAGCATGCATGGCCCCGGCATCAAAATTTGATGGGTGTTTGGGCACCCAAGGCCCCAGGGAGTTGGCACCTATGACCAGCACTGAGGGGGTTGGAAGAAAGCTCTCTGCAGTAGCAGCTATCAGAGCTGATAGCTGCTGCAGTCACTCTGGGACACTGAACACATACAGTTACAAAACCAAAGTATTTTATTAGGGAGATTTAATCACACATTAAAAACAATGTGCGTAAACAGCACATTGTTTTGTATATCTACTATCTCTTGAGGACTGAGGTGGAAGGAAACCAGTTTTGCTGCTTTGAAGCACCAAGAATGGTGCAGAGTACTGTTTGGTGATGCACTTGTGACTTCACAAAGCACACACACCCTTCTCCCTGGAAAAAAAATGGTGCTTGGATATCTGGAGGCAAGAACATGTGGCATGAAGATGAAGGGAAGCTAGGCTTGGCAAGCTATCTGTCTAGCAGGCCCTTGTTTTTAGCTACACCTGTATGCATCTTTATAGAGACTATAGCAATAAAATAGTAACACAAAACGTAGTGGAACAAAGGCCAGTGCATTCCTTGCTCAGATAGGTTTATTAAGCAGCTCATAAAGAAACAGGTTTCAAAAGTCTCTTCAACAATTTCTGAACCCAGGATGGTGTTGATTTCATGACCTCTTGCCCATAATTTTCTGGAGCAGCCCATTTCTCTCTAAGAATACACAAAGAGGACCAAGAGTGGTTTTCTGATCCCACCTCTTTTGTACAATTGTAGCAACCAGGCCAGATCTGCATCCGGCCAAACAGAGTTGGGCAAGTCATGAATGAGATAACTGCCAGGAGTCCATTCACATTTAAGGGAGCAGCCCTAACCCACCTTCTCTGGCAGTATCAGTAGGTTGGGAGGCAGGATGATCAGGCCAGATGCAGTTGCTGAAATGTCTGGGCCTGGGCTGACTCAGCCCCTCTCCCTCCCCACTTCTGGAGCACCCTTCTTCAGGGTCTACATCCTGTAGTTGGATGGGAGAGTGCCACACCAACAGGAGGCTGCCTTATCTGGGCTCAGAGACCCCTCCACCTAATCCAGCTCCCCCACTGACTCAAGTCTGGAGTCAGTGAGTGTTGAATTACTCTGTGAACACCAAGTCCCAGGAAGGACAGGCAGACTAGACAGAATATGCCTCCTAAGAGGATCTGGTCATTGAAAAGGTGTCACGAGTAATTTGCTGTGTGGCAGACAGGATTGTACAGAATGAATGCAATTTACATGCCCATCATCACCTGAAAGGCAAAAAATGTAACTTCCCTTTTGGTAAAGTATTCCTTCCCAGTTGTTAGGAAGGGATCCTTAATCACTTGTTATAGGTGAGCAAGCCAATGGCCATTTGCAGCCCTTGCTGTAAATTTTCTGAGCAAGCTCTGAGTCCCTTCCCTATTCTGTTTCATGCTTAATGCACTGTTAGCGCTAAGTAAGTGTTAAAGCATCTGCTTTAAAATAAAATATTAAAATAAAATATGATTGGATAGGGAAAATATTATCACTTTGTCTGCAAGAGCTGAAAACTAAAGCGATCTATACTGTAGCATGATTATCTTCTATACATTTATATGTATTGCTTTCTCCTCACAATGTCTCTTCTCTCTCTTTTGCTTCCAGCTTTCTTTGGGAAATACCTGAATGAATATAATGGTTCCTATGTGCCTCCTGGCTGGAAGGAATGGGTTGGATTGCTCAAGAATTCTCGTTTTTACAACTACACGCTCTGTAGAAATGGAGTGAAGGAAAAGCACGGATTTGACTACTCTAGGGTAGGCCTTACTGATTTATTTTCATTTCCCTCCCCTGGCCACAACTGTGGGAACAATACGGATGCTTTATGATTTCAGTCTAATTAAAGTATTTGTTTCATATTTGAAAGCTACTGCTGGTAATATAAACTGCAATCCATAAACCTGCTCCCTTAGACTGCACATTATCGTTTTACTTCTGGAGGGATGTATAATTTAAAATTTATTTAGTGACAGCAAGCAGTTCTTAAGCCGGTAAGCACTTCAGTATGTCCTACCAGCTGGGAAATGGATTTGATCGTAGTTTGACTCATGTTCTATTGACTGGTGTTCCCTGCTTTAATTAACACAAAGAGACATACTCTTGATCTGCGGCATGCATGTGATTAATTCACTTTATTGCAAAATTGCTGTTTCCATGGTGGTGGTATGCAGATTTTGAGGGAGTCCTAAATCTGTCAGTAGTCCACAAACTCAGTTAGTGTTTGTCTGCAGTGTTATGAAACAGAGATCAGAGGTTCAGGTTCTGTTATTCTAATTAGAAATCTGTTGGGTGGGTGGGTTGGGGGAAGTGAAAGAGTAACTTTAAAAACACCTGATTTTTTAACGTATTCCTATAGGGTTACCTTCCATTATTTACAGAAAAGGATATAGCGGAATAAAGATATTTGACACCCGCTTTTTATCCAACTAGTCAGAACTAAAGCAGTTAATAAACTTGAATTTAAATCAGGGTTGTTAAAAGGTATGCTTCTGAATCTAAAATATCTGATTAAGGGCAAGGCAACTGCCTTTTAATGCATAATTCATTTCAAAGATTTTTCAGTCACATTGCAGCAGAGTGTGACATAGAGACAGAATTTGGGATCTAGCATTTCTTGTTCCCACATTCCTTCTCACAAAGGCACAATATATGTTTTAAATGAATTACTCACGACTATCTCTGAGCCTTGTGTTGTCCATCTGTAAAATGGAATTCCTTCCAAAAATTGTTTTTACAGCAGGTAAAATAAATATGATGTCTGAGTTTGAGATTAGGTGGTAGGATAGGAATGAGGCATATACTCAGACCAAGATGTTTTGTGCATCTAATTGGACTTTCAGCAGCTGCGTGGTTAAATTGCTGTGCATAATAACAAGAAGTATCTGTATCAGCACCATGCTTGATGTGACTAAGTGTCCAAAAGTGGAACCCCTTGCTATCTTCTCCAAATTCGTCTTTTCATTAAGTGTATTTCCTACTACCAGTGCAATAACATGACTTCTGAGAGATTAGTTTAATGAACCTTCATTTTGGTAGCAGCAAGTATATTTCTGTTTCCAAAAATATCTTCCCCGCTGGCAGTAGAATTAGCAGCACATTGGTTGCCCTTTTTGTAATCTCAGGTGTCTGAGTGCCAAGTGACATGTAATCAAAATATAACGCAACATTCGTGTTCACTGACCGTCTCTGTCAAGCAAGTCTCTCCAGCATTTTGTTACCACTACATTTAAGAATACTTGTTCCATATAATACACACACACACACACACACACGTCTCAGATTAGTTTGATTCAATTCAGGGCTCAACAAATAACAGTAATACTGGCCCTCCCATTAGGCAGAGTGAGGTGGCCACCTCAGCTGGGTGCTGGGCAAGGCCAAATTTAGTTTGATGAGGCCCTAAGCTACTAAAGGTAATAGGGCCCTTTATATGTCCAGCTGTCATTTGTCAACAACAAATTGTTGCTGTTTTTTGTGTTGAATATATGCTATATCATAATTTATAGACCTAATGGGTATCTAAAGTCATTTGCACATAACAAAATATGTATTTTATCAAAGTAATTGTTGAACTGAAATACAATTAAGAAGAAGTATATTAATAGTGAAATAATTATTAAGCTCTAACTTAAAATGATTTTTTATTCATAACAAACTTAATAATGCAAACACATTGGCATTTGGCAATAACAAAAGTTCCTTTAGAAACACAATTTACAAAGACTCATAATTTTTTTTTGGGGGGGGGCCAAGAGAGTGGGGCCCTAAGCTATAGCTTGTTTAGCTTATACGTAAATCCAGCACTGGTGCTGGAAGTTGGGGAGCAGCAAAGTTCTGGAAGGACAGAGCTGTCTGATTCTTTTTTCGGGGGAAGTCTTGATTCTTATGGGATGCGGGTGGCACTGTGGGTTAAACCACAGAGCCTAGGGCTTGCCGATCAGAAGGTCGGTGGTTCGAATCCCCACAACGGGGTGAGCCCCTGTTGTTCGGTCCCTGCTCCTGCCAACCTAGCAGTTCAAAAGCACGTCAAAGTGCAAGTAGATAAATAGGTACCACTCCAGCGGGAAGGTAAATGGCATTTCCGTGCACTGCTCTGGTTTCGCCAGAAGCAGCTTAGTCATGCTGGCCACATGACCTGGAAGCTGTATGCCAGCTCCCTCGGCCAGTATAGCGAGATGACCGCCGCAACCCCAGAGTTGTCCATGACTGGACCTAATGGTCAGGGGTCCCTTTACTTTACCTTTACTTGACTCTTATAGTGGAATTGAAATGCTTTAAATGGAGGTGTGGATGTGAGCTTGGTAACATTATAGGGGATTGTAAAAAACAAATAAAAAAGCATATTTAAAAACATACCAGCCCTTTACATTTGCAGTTATTACAAAAGTGAATAAATCAGAATTTCTCCTCCCACTTCTAAAATGATTGCAGTGTCCCCTCTAGGCTCGTCCATTACTTTTGATGTCATTTTGCTGATTTTTCTTCTCTTCCTCACTCTTTTCAGGATTATTTGACTGACTTGATCACCAATGACAGTATTAGCTTCTTCCGAATCTCAAAGAAGATGTATCCTCACAGGCCAGTTTTGATGGTTCTCAGCCATGCAGCTCCTCATGGTCCTGAAGACTCAGCCCCTCAGTATTCTCATCTCTTTCCCAATGCTTCTCAGCACATGTAAGGAAAAGGCAACAAAGCACCAAACCAATTATCTGCATTTCCAAGCAAAGGCATAGCATTCCTGGGAAATCATTTCTGGATCATTTGTGCTTTGGCATAAGTTTATCGCAGGTAGCAGAAATGGAACAGCTTGGCGCTTTTCAATTTATAACTTGTAGAAATCTACACAATAAAATGAACAATCCCGTCATTTTCCATTTGCAAATTTATGCAAATTTATTCCTTTTTGGGAAAGGCTTTGTAAAGAGAGTAAGGGGAAAAGAGAGACTGGGACTTGGGTAAATAAATATGATGAGGTCTGAGTTTGAGATCAGGTGGTAGGATAGGAATGAGGCACATACTCAGATCCTATGCACAATTACCTGGGTTCATGTGAACTCAGTGGGACTTATTTTTGAGCAGACACACATAAGATTTGTCCATCAGGTGCTGTACCTTCACATGTTTAAGCTTTTCTCCAGAACCTTGAAAACTAGGGACATGTGGTTGCACAATATTGCACCCTTTTAATCTAGGTTTCTTGATGCAATCCCACATCTCTTCTCCTCTGCACCCTGCTAACAAAGGAAAACCAAAATGAGTGGTGTGAAATCATATCACCCCTTTCCTTTCCTTTCCTTTCGACTTCATTGAATGCCCCTTACTGAAGGTGTGTAAGAGGGTGTGGTCAAGTTATGATCTCCTCTGAACATTTCATTTCTCTACATGTTGTACCAGGTAGAAGAGGAAGAGTAGACATGGAGTTGTCCCTTGCAGTGGCAGCCACATGTCCCTCTTGTTATCTAATCTTGCCCTCCACAAGGTCTTTAAACTTAGTTGTATGTTGATGATATGCAACACAAACTTAGCTTATATGTTAAGAGCTTCTTTTAATGCACTACTCTGTGTGCCTCTGCTTTGTGAAGAAATCAAGGGAGCAGGAATGTGGGACAGAGCCTTCTTTGCAGTGGCACCCAAACTGTGGAATCACCTCCCTGGGTTGTCTCTCTCTCTGTGTGTGTTGAGGATTTTAAATAAAAAGGCAGGTAATAAATGCTCTGTAAATGCAGAATAGAAATGGCAATATAGACCCAATAGCAGTCAATGAAAAATTTGACTTTGGTAGGAGAGAGGAAATAGATTTCAGTAAGTAATCCTGAGTCTGCTCCAGCATATGCAAAACAATCACTTTTGGATATAAAAAATAGGCTCGCATTTTATTTTCTACCTCCAGGTTCATATCGCCAACATGTATCATTTTGCTTCGGCTGCTTAATAGGCATTTATCCATGATTGTTGGATAGTGGGGGTTTTTTCCAGAGACAACCACGACTGTTGTCTCTGTAAGCATTTTATTCTCTCTCTCTCTCTCTCTCTCTCTCTCTCTCTTTTCCAAGGTCAAATACAATCAGGATTTGTAGTGCAGCCCCCACCTCCAACTTCTGAATGAATTTGAAGTGGTTATTTTTGTTCAGTTTCCAGAATTGTTGTGCTTTGTGTATTTGGCCATAAGACGGACAAATCTGTTAAGTATAAGAGGGTTACGTTTGTAGTAATCAAAGAAGATCGTGGACGTCGAGTGGATTAAGCAGCAGGAGGTTTCAGATGAGCCAGGAAATCACAAAGCATACTGGAAAAGGAATTTGCCAAGCATTTTAGATTCGTTCAGGGCATTACATAGCAACAGTTTCCATAACCATCAGCATTTTCAAAGCGGCAATGTCATTATCCTGCCACAATAACATTCTGAAATCAGAGAGAACATTAACAATGTGGAGAGAATAATAAGCAACCTCTCCTCCCTGAAAGAAAAATACTCTCTTCCCCATCACAAAGCACTTTTTGGACTGCAGCCTTGATATCAAAGCATCCCACTTGTTAAAACACAATGCAATTCACTTTAGCATGTCTTTCGCACACACACACACACTCAGCACATGGGGCAACCCTGAATATGAGTAATGTTACGGTAAGAGCGCATTGCTACAATAGGAGTTGTGCTCCCCTCTCGCAGCATGTTCACAACAGCCTCACCTGCCATCTTCATTCTGCACAGACCCACAAGTACACGCTAAATATGCGTGCGTAATTATGGATGATACTGCTCAGTATAACTTCCCAAGGCCATAAATACAGCACCACTGTAAAACTCTGCTGATTAATTAAAAAAAAAAACCCCGGGGAAACTGTAGCCCTTGCTCTGTTGACTAGGCAAGGGCAGAAGGCCAGGTATTTACACTAGACCCTGCCAATCCAGAGGCTGAAGTCTGGTTGCCAGTGACTGGTGCCAGTGATGCACATCCCTATTCCCCCTTTGCACCTAAAGAAGGCTTTGAGGTCTGAGTTATAGTAGGAGTTGTGTAGCTCACTAGGATGTAGGACCCATTCCCTGGTCAAGGGACCCCCAGTTTGAAGCCCAAAGCCCTTGCCTATCTGACCAGACCAATCTCCAAGATTCTGCAGAACCAGACTCTGGAGCTAGTTTGCTGTTTCAGATGCCCTAGCTTTTTGCTGTTGTCAAGTGGGATGGGAATTCCCTTTTACAGCTCCCGGGGTGGGAAGATCCCTACCTCAAGGCTACTTGTTCAAGCAAAGGAAATTGTAATAGCACCATCCAGCTTTTTTTTTTCTTTTTAAAGACTAGTATAGAGTAGAACATCATTTTAAAAGCTGGCTATTGGACTGAAGTTATAATAAGCATTTTAATGCCCATAGTTTCCTGCTAAATGCTCAGGTAGTCAAGATTAAATTCACCACAGATGCTAAATAACATAGTAGAGACTCTCCAGCAATCTGGATAGTTATTGTTAAGGAACCTGCGTGAGCCACAATCATCCGTGCAGAATGAAATTGGAATAGCTATGTCATTCTCATGCTCCCCAGTTAGAATGTTAGCTGCCCTCCGTGCAGAATGAAATTGGAATAGCTATGTCATTCTCATGCTCCCCAGTTAGAATGTTAGCTGCCTAATGCTAAGCTGCTACAGTTGAAATATATTCTCATTTACTCTGAATGATACTTGCTATTTCAATAGGCTTCAGTTTGAGCAGAGCAATTTTCCCGTTCCCGGCTTTTAGATAAATCATAAAAGAGATTTATAATGTTTCGCTGTCTACCATGGAGAATGTAATCCTACCATGGAGGGTTATTCCCAACAGGGAAAAGTGCCTCAAACATGCTTAAAGATAGTAGAAGCCAGATCCATTTTCAGGGAATTAACTGTATTTGCATTAACTTGGGTGTAGCAAGATAGCAGCTGGGCTCCTTAGCTTGGACCCTAACGTCTTCCATTCAGAATTCCATTCACAAAATGAGGTCTTATTGCCTTCACACTGCAGTCACTTGGGCTCCCCAAAGGTTGGGCCATCATTAGGAACAGTATGGCATACAGTGTAAAAAGCTGTGGATGGAGAGGGAGCATCTTTTAAGATTTGCCTCCTGGCTTCTAAAAGGCTAAGTAAACAGAAGCCCCCAAACCTTCTTTTGAAAGTGGAAGCTGTTGTTCTCAGGATGCTGAAATTGTCAGGACAGAATGCTCAATGCAATGGATAGAATTCAACATCATGTTCTTCCAGTCCCATCTGTGCAAGCATTCCAGTTTACCAGATGGCGCAATACCCTTCTCCTCTCCCTCATTCGCCATTCTGGGGGTACTCCCAACCCCCAGAGCCAATTTTTGGGGGTGCAAGGGGGGGAGACAGGGGGAATCCTATTGCACAAATGGAAGTCCTTGTATGGGTCTTCTGCTAGTGGGACTGGTTAGATGAATCCTGCCCTATGTTTGTGTGGAACTTGTGTAGAAACCCAGAATACACATTATAGAATGGGTGGCATGCCATGTTTATTTTACTGACAGTTAATTGTTTCTCTCTCTCTCTCTCTCTCTCTCTCTCTCTCTCTCTCTCTCTAGCACACCCAGTTATAATTATGCTCCAAACCCAGACAAGCACTGGATAATGAGGTATACTGGCCCCATGAAACCTATTCACATGGAATTCACCAATATGCTGCAGCAGAAGCGCCTTCAGACTCTCATGTCTGTGGATGACTCTATGGAGGCGGTAAGATTTATTGCAGGCTTCCTCAACCTCGGCCCTCCAAGTTCCCCAAGTCCTGCATACGTGCCCTACTTTTCTATCCTATCCAAAACACGAGTTTAAGTGTTGCCAATATAAGCACAGATGCACTTCATCACAGGGCCTCAACTTCCCCATTTGGTTTATAAGGTTTGAATTGCTCTGGGCAGAATGGTGGCACCAAGTCTCCTTCCCAACTTCTCTTCTTGGGTGTTAAGAGGGAGCCCATTTGGTAGGTAGTTTTGTCTCCCTTGAAAGCTTAGGAGTGGAAACTCAGGAGAGGGCATACTCTGACATTGCCTTAGCTGTGGAATTCCCTCCCCACAGAGGTGTGTCTGGCATTTTCATTGTATAGCTTTCATCATGTGCTGAAGATGCATCTCTTTAGCCTCTTTTTACACCTTAGGACTCACCCTATTCTTCTGACTGTAAATTGTACCAAGTTATTTTAACATTATTTATCTAGGTGTTTTTTTAATGTGTTTATATGCTGCTTATATAGCAGTTCGAAAGCACCTCCGGGTGCAAGTAGATAAATAGGGACCGCTTACCAGCGGGAAGGTAAACGGCGTTTCCGTGTGCGACTCTGGCTCGCCAGAGCAGCGATGTCACGCTGGCCACGTGACCCGGAAGTGTCTCCGGACAGCGCTGGCCCCTGGCCTCTTGAGTGAGATGGGCGCACAACCCCAGAGTCTGTCAAGACTGGCCCGTACGGGCAGGGGTACCTTTACCTTTACCTATGCTGCTTTTTTGGCACCGGTTTAGAACAAATTAGAATCACAAGTAGAGTGGGTCCCAATGTATCTCAAATTTCAATGGTGCATCTTCAGCTGCGCAGTGAAGGTGCCGGGTGCACCTTTGTGTGGAAGGAATTCCATAATTTGGGAGCTTCCTCCGAGAATGCCGTCTCCTGGGTCGTGCCCCCCACCAAGCCACTGAGGGTAGCAGAACTACCAAGAGCCCCCCCACTGCTGATTGTGACACCCAAGAGGGTCTGCAGGGAAAGAGGTGGTCTTGTGGTTCAGGGCAGGTAAGAAATCCATTTTATAATAATGATAGTGCTATAAAATATTCCAAATAGCGAAACATCCTAAGTTGCCTGCTATAGTGGCAAACAGTGCAGAAAGGGGAAATTGTACCAAAAGCCTTGCTTTCTGTCTTCAATAGTTCTCTGTTAAGTAATATGTACTTAACATACCACCGTTTTCCTGGTCAGTGTGATGTGCCAGAAATGTGCAGACAATGCTTAGGCCAGATGCCCATGTCAGCCATATGTTTCTTGAGTAGGAAATGAATGTAAAATAAATGGACTCAAATCCCCCTTTTTGTGGGTGATGGTCCAACGATGACAACTGAGCCCAGCAATATCCATAGTCTGCAAGAATATATGGCAAACTTGGCACACTTTTTATGGGGCAAACTTTTGTAAATAGCTCTGTGATAGACCACATGTGGTCTCAGGTTCAGTCACTGGTATGTGCAGTTAAAAAGAGCATGGGTTGGATGTCTAGGGAGGACTCTGCCTGCTGCAGATTTGGAGGAGGATCTGAAGCTTTGTGTGAGAAAGGTCCCAGATTGATTCTCTGTCATTGCCACAGGGGGCTAGGAAAGACCCCTTTTTGGAAACACTTGAGGGTTCCTGTAGACAGCACTATTTACAGGAGATAGTACTGTAGACAGTACTGAGCTCGGTTGACCAGTGGTCTGGCTTGTCATAACAAAGCCTGCTATGATCCACCATCAGGTTGCTTCATAGGTCCAGTTATCTTCTATAACACACCTCTTATTGGCATCTTGTTTGACCTTAAGCCTGTGATATTAGAACAAAGTAAAACGAACCATTCCATCAGGGCCAGGTCAAGACATTTTGGCCCCTCAGGCAGACCCCAAAATGGCACCCTTCTCCACACCAGGGAATAAGGAGTGAGGGAAGATCTACATCAGGAACAAAGGAGGGAATAAAAACCAACATTGGGATCTGCTGCCCCCTGTGGATCCTGCCGCCTGAGGTGATCGTCTCACTTTGCCTCAAGGGTGGGCCGGCTAGTTGTGCTTCTGTTCTCTGGCAATATTCATCCTGACTGGCACCTTCTGTGAAAATTGATGGGCTTGTTTCCAAGCTTGCAAAGCTGCCAGTCTAACATGGAGGCAAAACAATTTATTGCTGCTTATCTCCCAGCATTCCTGCATTTTGTTTGTGATTTAAGTATAATGCAGGCACCCTGAGAAGACAAGGTTAAGATTATAGGTAGGCCCTGCATCAGCCTGTTTGTGATTATGGTGATTACTATTACTGCTGATTGGTGGTTTGCTCTGGGAAGATATAATCTCTCTCAAGTGCTACTACATACGCTTGGAGAGGCTTGCCATCAGTGTTGCAGCTTGCTCAAATTGATGGCTTGCTTTTCAAGTCAGCAAGCTGGGATTGAAATTGTAATTATAAAGAGGCTCAATGAATTTTAAAATGCATTCAGCTAGTCAAGCCTAACCTTATGCTTTGTCACAAGTGCATTCCAAAAATAGTTGTGGCTTGACCTGCTTTTCTAAAACAAACAAGGAGGTATCTGGGTCATCATAATACGTCTCGGTTTCCCCTCTCTGTTTCCCATAGACAGACAGTGCTCAAAGGAAAGCAACTTTGGAGGAAGATGTGTTAACACAGGGTGCACAAAACTCCATAAAATTCGGGACCCTAGATGGGGTGGCTTTAACCCTTTACTTCCCCTGCAGTACTTCTACTGTGGTTATTGCCTTAACTGCTCGTGGTTTGCTGAGAGCAAAACAAATCATGGTGCCTAGTTTTGATGTAAAGCTAAGCCCAGGTATTGTGATTTGTTTTCTCCCAATGCAAGCCAGGAGGAGTGGGGAGGAACCAAGCAGCTGCTCATGCCCAGTAAACAATGGTTTATGACAATGTAACTTGCAAATATGGCCAAACTATATGTCATGATTTCTGACTCATTGCAGTTCCTAAATTTGATTTCAGATCATTCATGTTGCCTTTTCAATAAACAAATGCAGTCGCTATCTCAGTATTCCCTTGCAATACTATCATGTTTGTTTTTATTTATTTTTATTCCGCCCCCTTCTCTTCAGCTGAAAGGGAGCAGCTTGCACAAAGAGCCAATATATACATTCACCAAGCTTTTCACTGCCCTTGTGTCTATATACAAGATTATTGTGTAATACCATACTGTTTTGTTCAATCCAAAATGTTATGCTTCTGTTTCATTTCAGATTTACAATGCATTGGTTGAAACAGGTGAACTGGATAACACATATGTAATATATACGGCAGACCACGGCTATCATATAGGGCAATTTGGGCTGGTGAAAGGAAAATCCATGCCGTATGAATTTGACATCAGAGTCCCCTTCTATATCCGCGGTCCAAATGTGGAGGCTGGATCCTTGTAAGTTCATGGGGCTTTGTGGCATTGGAGTAATTAAGAGAATCCTGCTCTGGTTGGTTCTGTATGGCCTTTTGTAAGATGCTCTGGAGTTGGCTTAGTTTCAGCAGTAAATCTCATCAATCTTTTTTCTCCTCGCCACTCTCTGCACATTTATTTACAGATAATTTTAAATGCAAACTCTTAAATGTCTTTTTCTTTAATGATAAGGAAAAAAGCAAAAAAAAAAAAAAAAAGAGCGAAGAGACAGGGATCATCTTTCTCCAAAACATTTATGGAGCAAAGTATGTTTCTCTAAGGTTTTGCTCATCTCTTTGGGGAAAAGGACTTGATTTCTCATAACCAGTTGTGTTCCTCTCTCCATCAAACTCTTTATTTTAGTGCAGGATGAAGAGCAAATTTTCAGTGTCAATTTTTATTCCTGCATACAATGATGTGCTGTTAAGGTGTAATATCTAACATTGCCCAAGCAGTCTTCAATCATGCAGTGAGGCCTTCCCTTCCTCTGCAGCCCCCCTGCTCCAAATTCAGAGCACCTTTTGGGTGGAGGGGACAGGAGAGAGGAAAGCAAGGGGAAGTCCTCTTGTAGAAGTGGAAGTCTGTTCTGCTCATGGATGCGTATCACCCAAAGTATTTGCATTTCAGTGGAATTATCTGTATCAAGGCTAGAGGTGCAGCCAAAACACCCCCTATCCCAGATCCATTCCCACTGTCTTCCTAGCACTAGACAGCTCACATACATGTTACCTCTTGCACTGAGAAAGGGGGAATTTAGACTCGTGTGAAATTCTGTATGATCTTCTGAAGAAATGCGAAGTCATTTCCTTTTATTTAAGTTTGACGGTGCAGTCCATGAGGCTTCCAAATAATAACATTGTGTAATGTTCACAGCCTAAGTGCATAGCTGTCATTAGAGATTAATTAAATAATACAATGGAATCACTGTTAAGAAAATGAATGCAATATTTTCTATATGTTCCTCTTCCCTTGCAAAGAAAAGAAAAGAAAAGAAAAGAAAAGATGACTCATCTCCTTGGTTTACCCTTTGTCAGTGACAGACAAGAGTAAAGAGTGTGACTGTTAATTAAAATTGTAACTTTGATCAGCTAAGAAATTATGTAAATATACCGTCTAAGTAATTATTTTAATAGCAAATATTTGCACCAAAGCAATTATTTTGGACACAATGCCACAATATGCATGCTTTAATGTATACCACTATGTATATATTAGCATAATTAGTCTTGTACTTTTCCACCCATAATACTTTCCTCCTTTTAATATAGAAAAAGTAATGCAAGCCAACAACAATATTGCGAACATAGCAAAGCAGCAACAATCCCATTTTAAAATAATAAAAAAGAATATTCACTGGGTTTTGAATTTAAATGAATTTCAACCATTGAAGCAGAAAAAGGGAAGAATGCTTTCATTCTGAAAAAAACACCACTGGTATTTCCAGTGCAGCAGGACAACTAAAAGAAAACCCT
This sequence comes from Podarcis cretensis, assembly GCF_951804945.1. Lineage (NCBI taxonomy): Eukaryota > Metazoa > Chordata > Lepidosauria > Squamata > Lacertidae > Podarcis > Podarcis cretensis. Next base: position 22,014,854 of record NC_137175.1, read on the forward strand.
ACAAAACAAACATGGGCAGCCTGAAGAATCAGGTGATGTTATAAACTCTGTGCTATAAGGAGATTATCAGAAGTGGTCTGCAATGACATATTTCAACGATTATATGATTATTGCAATGAGAGCTGAGATTTTCCTACCTATATCAGGGACAGACTTTGCTCCTTCAAATTTCAACAACACCCTCTGCAAGGCCAAAATTCAGCACCCTGCACCTCTCGCCTTTCATTTTGCTCAGTTCACTAAGCCATAGTTGCGACACCATGCAGCGCCCCCTGGGCTTGGCACCCAGTGTGGCAGAACCAGTTGCACTGCCATAAATCAGCCACTGCCTGTAGGCTTCCCAGGACAATTTTGTCATCTTTTGCAAAGCACACAGTAGATTTGAAGGATGTGCATATATATCCAAGCAGCTCTTGTCTCCCACAACTCATCCTTCCCTGTGGTTTCACACCCTTCCCTGTCTACAATGAGCTATGCATAGGAACATAGGAAACTGCTTTATATCAAGTCAGATCATTGGTTCACCTGTCTCTGTATGGTTGACACCAAGTGGCAGTGGCTGTCTAGGGTTTTGGGCAAAAGTCTTTCCCAGCCCTACCTAGAGACATTGGGGACGGATAACTGGGTCCTTTTGTACTCTTCCACTGAGCTACAGCCCCTCCTGGCTAGAGTTGCACCCACTTTTTGTAGTCGCTCAGTTTCTTGTAACTCTTCCATTTCTGTTTAGTGCACAAGCACCAGGCAAAAACGCAGGGAGTTGCTATCTTGGCATGCCCGTAGCCAGTGCTTTTTTTCTAAAAAAAATGTTTAGGGGTACTCTCATTTTCCTACCCATATTGAAATACTGCCCCTCAATGAGGCCAAACTTAGATTCACAAAATGTTTAGGGGTATGCGTACCCCTGCATCCCCACAGAAAAAACACACACTGCCCCTAGCCCTGAAAGCATGCTGTTCTTCATAGCTTCTTTTTAGATCCTGAAACACCCCATCATTTTAAATCGCCAGCCAATTATGTTGTGTGGAAGCCTCCTCATTCAGGGCCTTCTGAGTGTCAAAACCGATTTCTAAAGACTCAGTAAGTCAGAGCTTATCCCCATAGAGAAACTGGTTCACGCACACTCCAAAAGGTGATGTATGAACTGTAAAATTGGTACAAGCATGGCATTTCTGTTTCCATATGGAGGGAAACGCCCACTTCAGTATCAGCTTTGCTAATGTGAGCTGCACCTTCTATTTTTCATATAAACTAATCATTGGCTGTCCCCGCTTATCAACCCTGATTTAATAGCAGTTGCTGTAGTGAGGTCTCATTACCATAGGTTCATTACTTTTACCCTGATGCGCTACACTGCATTAACTAGTAATTAAAATTAAGCTGCACTTGTCAAGCAGATGAACAAATGTATTATCTTCAGTTCTTGTCATTGTTTGTTTGCTTTCAAATCCAGTAATTCACAAGCGGTCTCATTCATTGCTGCAAATTAGAATGCTGCCGCCTTGCTGTGCTGTGTTTCTGAGCTGGAAATCTGCGCAGAAGCAGAAAACTATCCATATGGCTCCGTCTTTGAACTGTAATTTCTCCTTGTAAATTATGGCAAGTGTGTTCTTGTCCTCAAAGAGCCATTTAATTTTGTTTGTTTGTTTTTAATGCTTAGTTTCTTTATTTGTTCTTCTGCTTGTATTGTTTTTGTAAGTACCTTAATTGGAGCTAGTATCAGTTACTGATTTAAGGACAGGGCTATGAATCAGGCCCTGGTTTTGAACTTTGATTCTGCCATGAACTCAGCTAGGTGGCCTGAAACAAGCCACCCATGTTCTTTCAACCCCAAGTCCTCTGCCTCCCCCAATTTGCAGTATGGATATAACAATGAGCTACCCTACAGGATGGATTTGAGAAATATAGGATAATGTATGTAAAGTGTAGCACTCTCAGATGAAAAAAATAAATGCAAAATGTATTATGTTTGTGATGGCCAACCAGTGGTTTTTGACAAATAAGTCTGCAAACAAACAAACAACCCCCAAAACAAACAAGGGCCGGAAGAGGACTATTTATACTGCCTTGAGCTCCTTGGAAGAAAGGCGGTACATAAATCTAATAATAAAAAATATAGAAGTAAATAGCATTCCTAAATAATTTCCCAAAGTGGTAAAGGCATGGATCCTGAGGAAAGCCACCCTCTTTGTGAGTATTAGATTCACTAATTGGTCAGCAGTTTGAATCCCCGTGGCGGGGTGAGCTCCCTTTGTTCAATCCCAGCTCCTGCCCACCTAGCAATTTGAAAGCAAGTCAAGTACAAGTACCGTATTTTTATCCCCATAGGACGCACCGGCCCATAGGACGCACCAAGTTTTTTGGGGGGGAAATAAAGGGGAAAAAATTATTTCCCCCCCCAGGCGCTTGTGGGGCCGGCAGGGGAGAGAAGTGCTCTTCTCCCCGCCGCCCGCCTTCAGACCAGGTCCGGGGACAGCGGGAAGACGCGCTGCGCCTCCCCGCTGTCCCCGGAGCTTGCGGGGCTGGCAGTGGGGAGAAGCGCTCTTCTCCCTGCCACCCGCCTGCAGACCAGGTCCGGGGACAGCGGGAAGACGCGCTGCGCCTCCCCGCTGTCCCCGGAGCTTGCAGGGGCTGGCGGCAGGGAGAAACACGCGTCTCCCCGCCGTCAGCCTCCAAACCACATCGGGAGACAGCGGGATGGCGGCGTTCCGCCTCCCCGCTGTCCCCTGACCTTGTGGGGCTGGCGCTGTGGCTCTCCTGAAGCCTGGAGAGCGAGAGGGGTCGGTGCACACCGACCCCTCTCGCTCTCTAGGCTTCAGCGAAAGCCTGCATTCGCCCCATAGGACACACACACATTTCCCCTTCATTTTTGGAGGGGTAAAAGTGCGTCCTATAGGGCGAAAAATACGGTAGATAAATAGGTACTGCTCCGGCGGGAAGGTAAACAGCGTTTCCGTGCGCTGCTCTGGTTCTCCAGAAGCGGCTTAGTCATGCTGGCCACATGACCCGGAAGCTGTCTGCGGACAAACGCCGGCTCCCTCGGCCTATAGAGCGAGATGAGCATGCAACCCCAGAGTTGTCTGTAACTGTACCCTTACCTTTTACCATTGCTTAGAAGGTAATGTTAAGGAGAGTTTATAAGTGCATGTGCAGAATGCCATGACTAAGTAAGCATGCCTCTGGAATATCCACTTAAATCCCCACCCTTAATGACAAGGAGATAAAGTGTGGATCTCACAGGTTTGGAGAAACTGGTGAGGAAGCTATGGTCTTATCTGAGTGTTGAGGAATGCTCAAACTTAGTGATTTGTTAAGAACTGAATAAGCACAACCACCAATCCCACCTTGCAGATGTTTGGTGCTAGAAGGGAAATTTTCCAGGGGGTGACTCTTCTATTCATTTGCACCCTAGGGAGATTTCCTTTTAAAATTTATGCAAATCTGATTTCCTGGATACTGAGTATTAAGCATTATTGCAAAATGAGCTTCCTTTACTATTAGTTCTGTTTTTGTATTTTTTACCTTTGCTTGCCTGGTGTCTGTTACCATCCCCCTGCTGCCATCTACCCTTCAACTGTCTTCTAAATCTATCCCCAGTGGGTAGTGAGATGGGCCATTTGAACCTTTGACCCTCCAGATGTTGTTGGACTGCAACTCCCACAATCCCTCACCATTGGCCATGCTGGTTGTAGCTGAGGGGAGCTGGCCTCCCAGCCACATCTGGACAGCCAAAGATTCCCTGTTCCAAGTGATGGTACCATAGCTCAGTGGTGAGATACATGTTTTGTTTGCATGCATAACTCTTGGGTTCAATCTTTGGCATCTCCGGTTGAAAGGATCAGGTGGCAGATAATGGGAATGGCCTCTCTCTCTGCCTGAGACCCTGGAGAGCCACAAGCAGTGGGAACAGACAATATTGCACTAGCGCAGAAGGACCAATAGTCTAGTATCTGCAGTATCTGCTGTTGCTTGCACAATCCCACTTCAGTGAGTGCCCATATTAGCTTTTATACTGGGTTATCCAGTGCTAGTCCGACTCAAAGGAGACCCGTAGAAATTAATAAAGCCAAGTTATTAATGTCCATTAACTTAGAACAACCCACTGTTTCCTAAAACTGCCAGAGCAAGATTCCCTCTTTGGTAAAACCTGAACTACAAGACAAGGATTGATTCTCAAAATGGTGGAGAATTGTAGAGTTGGAAGGGACCTCCAATCTAGCCCCCTGCAGTGCAGGGATCACAGCTAAGGAATCCTTGACCGATGGCCATCCAAGCTCTGCTTGAAAAATCTCTAGTGAAGGAGAGTCCACCACTTTCCGAGGTAGTCTCCCCGACCTTTCTTTAGCTTGTAAATGGCTTCTCATATTCGGCTTCAACGTGTAATTCTGCTTGATTTCCAGCTATTTGAGTTTAACCCCTGGGTGCCTTTCAAGTATTCTGTGTCTTCTGTGGTCTTATGTTGGAGTTACCGTTGCAGATGTTTGATAAAGGTTTTCTGAATATGTTTCTTTTCAGGAATCCTCACATTGTATTGAACATCGATCTTGCTCCTACAATTCTAGACATTGCTGGCCTGGACATTCCACCTGACATGGATGGGAAATCCATTCTAAAGCTGCTGGATTCTGAAAGACCGGTCAATAGGTAAGGATGGGAAATGCATTAAACAGAGCCCAACATTTCCTGCAGATCGCCAAGTACTTTAAGCAGTTGTGATTAAACAATATGTCTGCAGCAGGTCTGTGAGTCAGTGGTACTTTTCTATCCCATTCTGTGGGACTTACACAGGCCTTGCCATAGTGAACAAAAAAAGTTGCCATATCATCTCATAGCTGAGGCTGAAAATGCATGTTTGCCATTTGCTTTCTAATCACACATCTTCAAGGGAGAAGCCAAATCCTGTCCCCAGATCTAGTTCGACTTTCAAATTAAGTTTTTTTTTCCCCCCAGGTTCCATTTGAAAAAGAAGATGAAGGTCTGGAGGGACTCCTTCTTGGTGGAAAGAGGGTAAGTGATAGGTGGTGATTGTGTTTTGTTCTGGAGAGTTCTGACCTCCTAAAGCAGGTTTCCTCAACTTCAGCCCCCCAGATGTTTTGAGACTACACTTCCCATCATCCCTGACCACTGGTCCTGCTAGCTAGGGATCATGGGAGTTGTAGGCCAAAAACATCTGGAGGGCCGAGGTTGAGGAAGCCTGTCTTAAAGGAATCATTGCAGCAAAAGAAGAGTTGTACCTGTACAACTTTCCTTGGCAAGATCATTAATTAGTCTTTTCCATTTGGCATTTGTGAAATTACTTAATTCATCAAAAAGGCAAAGTCGTATTAGTAGTTTCAATGTTTTGTTGTTGGCATTTTTCATTTTCATTGGAACTGCTGTAAAATCTATGAGAGACACATGAAATAGGCAGTCTACTTTCCTACTTAATGAAAATGCATTTTTAAATTATTTCTTGCCTATATATCCTGCCTTTTTTCCAAGGAGCTTAAAGCAGAGAACATGATGTCCAAACTATCCATTTTAATCTTGCAAATACCCTATGTGATTGGTAAAGCTTCAGAGAGTGTGACTGGTCACCCAGTAAGCTTCTTTGGATCGTATCCTATACTGTCCTGTGCACAGGCATACTGTGGAGGGAACGGGGGGCCATGGTCCCAGGAACACAATTTTGAGGGTGTGTGAACTAGGCACCCCCAAACAGGCACCAGCTTCCATGGCGGGCCCGACTCCGGGCTCCCCATCCTGCGCTGCCTGGGGTCTCTGGGCCCTGGCCTTTCTGCCATGCCCTTGGCCCTCCTCACTGAATTGCCATGCGGCTAGTGCTCAATCGCTCCTCACTCGTTATTCAATGGAAAATGGTAGAGATGGTCTCACTCTTCATGAGCAAAGATTACGTGAACTTCTTGGAAGAGGATGCAGCCTTTACAGAGCTGTGCATGTTCTTCCCTTTTCAGGAAACTGTTACACAAGAGAGAGAATGAGAAAATGGATGCTCAAGAAGAAAATTTCCTGCCCAAGTACCAACGGGTGAAAGACCTCTGCCAGCGAGCTGAGTATCAAAGTGCTTGTGAACAGCTTGGGCAGGTGAGTATCTGCACCACAAGTCTAAAGCATAGCAAGGATTTAGGAGGTTCCTTTACTTTGTTATCCATCTTACAACAGATGGACTGAATATTTTAGAGCTAGCTTTCCTTTCTGTTGCTCTTCCAGCAGTAGAAGAAAATATATCTGCAGGGCAAGAGGCCAAGATTTCCCCTGGAATCTTAGTCAAACAAGGAGAAATATTTCAGAGCTGAATTACGTCTCTATTTCAGTTCCTTCTCAAATTCAGCTTAGTGGACCTTCATGTTCTCTTCCTTTTTCATATTAATATTCATTTCCTTTTTTAAAAGTCCAGATGTACAGAAAAGGGTCAGTAAATGAAGTTACTGCTGTATGGTTTTGGTACAAACTCTTCAAGTTTACTATTCAGGCTATTCAGGATTACTTATGGTAAACAGCCTTCCATCCAAGCATTGCACATGTCACCTTGCCTGTTCCCTTTCTTTTTCTTTTAAGGATAATAAAATGTTTATGTGGTGTCTGTGGATAGTGAGTAAAAATAGCCTTACTGCTGGCAAAGAGGGAAATGATAAAAAACGCTGTCATCTATGTATTAGTTGTCAAGGAATGGAAGGATTGTTTTAGAGCCTTTCAGTGTGAATTGATTTGGGCAGTTCAGCCTGGGATGGAATTGAGCAACATAGACATCAACAGAACCTGCAGCAATCAAGTTGATTAGAGTCAGGGCTGATTTTCAAATAGTCACCCCTCCCCATCATATATCAAGCCCCTCTTCTACACCCGTAGCTCTATCTAGGCAAAAAAACAAGTCTCTTTGTGGGGTGTGGAGAATGTGTCTGAAAGATAAAACTGCTCTTACCTCTCTGTATAGCTAACCTTTTATGGTGGGTTTTTTTATATACTGTAGCGCACCCAAAAAATCATTATTATTATTTTTACATTGCTTAGTTTCACAAAGATATGCATATCTATATGATTTGTGTAGCTATGCATCAGAATGTAGGGAGCTTCCTTTATACGGAATAAGATATTTGGTCTTGACTAACCCTATCTGCCGTAGGGACGCAGGTGGCGCTGTGGGTTAAAGCCTCAGCGCCTAGGGCTTGCCGATCGAAAGGTCGGCGGTTCGAATCCCTGCGGCGGGGTGCGCTCCCGCTGCTCGGTCCCAGCGCCTGCCAACCTAGCAGTTCGAAAGCACCTCCGGGTGCAAGTAGATAAATAGGGACCGCTTACCAGCGGGAAGGTAAACGGCGTTTCCGTGTGCGGCTCTGGCTCTGGCTCTGGCCAGAGCAGCGATGTCACGCTGGCCACGTGACCCGGAAGTGTCTCCGGACAGCACTGGCCCCTGGCCTCTTAAGTGAGATGGGCGCACAACCCCAGAGTCTGTCAAGACTGGCCCGTACGGGCAGGGGTACCTTTACCTTTTTTAACCCTATCTGCCAGTTCAGTAAGCCCATATAGATCAGGTGTAGCAGCGCTCCCAATTCATGGGCATCAGACATCTGTAAAGGGCACCTATGCATAAAGCTGTTTCTTGATTGTGTGGTTCCCAGTTGTACATGCAACACCAACAGACAGTTCCCAAACACGCGCATAGAGCCATCCATGCAAGGACTCTTTATAGACATCTGGATGAATGCATATCATCTGGAGGTAGAACTTGCCATGCCAGATCCACCTGCATTCTATACCCATGGATACTGTACATCTGGGAAGCTGTTGCCTATGCATTTCCTCCAGGGATTCCCACCACTACTTAAATCCAAATGCAGCTGCAGGAGGCTATAATCTAGAGGGGCAGGCCAGTGCTTAGGTGGAAAGGCTCTTAAATCCTTTTCTCCTCCAGCAGTTATTCTAATCATAACCACCACGACCCCACAGCTTTCCCATGTTAAGGGGTAGGTTGGAGGAGGGAAGAAACAGAGTTACCTGAAAAACAGCTGGTGCTGAGCAGAAAAATTAGCAGAGGAAAAAAAGAGCAGTTCTCTCTCACTTCACCATGCAGGTGTTTTGCTCAGAATTGCAGTCTCCTGTGACTGCTTTTGATTCAAAATAACAACAACCCTAGACTAGCAAACCTTGAGGTGTAATGTACATGCAATTGTCTTGTCTAGCTTTATCCTGACTGGCAACAGCGCTCTAAAGCCTTAGGAACAAGATCTTTCTCAGCCCTGCATCCTGAAACAGACACTTCTGTCTGCTTAGTAAGCTCTTTTAAGAGCCAGTTACGGTAACATCTCTCATCTGTACAGCATTCCCAGAAGCTGTAGTGTAGCATCATCATAACAGTTGAGTGAAAACTCTGTTCCAATAATTTTGCAAAGTTTATACAGATTTTGTTCCTGTGGTTTCATCCACTTGACTGGAAGGCTTTCAGGGTGAATTCATTCTTGTATTGAATTTGGATGATGGTCAGTTTACTGGCCACTTGACGCTTAAGGGGTCTCTAAGCAACCTACACAATTTTAAGAGCATAAAGCATAGAATAGATTTTTAAAAACACATTACCATGCAATAAGCCCATAAAACTTATAAAAGAGCAGCAAAAGCATATAACCAATAAACAGCAAAGTAATCATAATCTATCAAATGCCTGGGAGATAAGATAGGTTTCTACGTGGTGCCAAAAGGATGTTAATGATGGCACCAGGCAGACCTCACAGTCTGAGAACACCCTCTCCCTCATTTCCACCCTCCAACTTTTTCCCTCAGAGGGGGCACCTGGGGGCAGGGCCTCTGGTGAAGACCAAAGGGTCTGAGTAAGCTCATATTGGGGTCATGGGACTTTCTGGGTCAAAACCAGCACTTTGAACTCAGCTTTATACTTATTGTCATTTTAATAAATCAGGCAGGCACTGCATAGGAAGGATGAGATGACTTGAAGATGTGTAACTCCTGTATAAGATCTCAAGAACAGTTTCACTGTGTCAGATGAACAGTTGTTTTAGGTCCATACTCCAGTCTTTGACACCTCTCTGTCTTTGGCATTCTGCAAACTTTGTGAAAGCTTCCATAACTGTTTTTGAACACCTCTACCTCACTGCTGGTCTACAAATGCTTCTTTGTACGACAGAAACTTCTACATCTTCCATTGTCTGTCAAGCACTAGAGAACACCTTCCAATGAGATAAGTACCTGCTGGTGATAAGTGGCAGATAACCAACAGAGTTCCATCCTTGAAAACTTGTGAACTCCACCTGTAAGACTCTTCATTTTAAACAACTCATTAACGATCTAATTTTAAAGTCTGGTATGAGACTGGGGATCACATTTCCAGAGTATACTTCTTAACTGTTCTTGATTGTTCCTGTGACTGATTGAAGCTAATATTTGAAGCTGCCCCTTGATATACCGTTGAAGAATCCCTCAAGCTCACCTTATGCTTCCCTGAAACTTGCTTGCAGCTGTGGATAGATTCAGGCAGCAACTCACTTCCTCCACCACAAAGTGTTTTTTTACAAGGTGCTAAGCATATTCCGAGTAGTATAAAGAGAGCAGCGTCTCTCTCCCCACCCCTCCCCGGAGGAGAGAGTAGGATCAAAATTGCCCTTGAGGATGAGTGGCTTACACGAAACACTCTGGTTATTTCTTAAGTGATTCCCCACTGCCCCTGTTCCTCAAATAAATTATTCACTGCACTTTGGAGGTTTGTCTTTTGGGTTAGTTTTTCAAAACACTTTTGAAAAGGAAAAGAAAAAAAAGACTTGTGGCAACTTAAAGCCAACAAGTTCATTGTGGCAGAAGCTTATCGGTACTAGAGTCCATTTTGTGAAACGTATTAAGTGCTGTCTTCAGCTGCAAGGCTTACATACGTGATAAAGGACACGTTCGTACTCATAAGTGCATTCAAGCACAGAGGAGAATTGTAAATCTGAGGTGCAAGAGGTTAAATATGTGACATTTTTATGCTGAGTAGCATACAACTCCATGCCTTTGCAATGTTAAGAACATAAGAAGGGGTACTGGATCATACCAAAGGCCCATCTGGACCAGCGGCCTGTTGTGTGCCAAAGTGGCATGAAACTGCCCCTCCACCTGAGATCAAAGGACCACACATGACAACATTCTTTTGCACTGAATTTGACCCCAGCTTTATTGATTACAGATGTAAGGGGATGAGGCTTAGGCATTGGGCATATCCGATATCAACCAGCCCGCTTGTTAGATGTTTTCTAGGGGTCAATCCAGAGTTGGGGAAGCCCTATAACGTACATCAAGTTAGGTGCCTTCTTGCCTGCATTGAGTGCTATGGCTTTAGCCCCTGCCTGGGCATCTGGACAGAAGCACTTCTTCCTCAATCCCTTTAATAGGATACCCCATTTCCCCAGAGGGGCAGGCAAAAACATGCAACCTCTGCTCCTACCATGACTAAAGGCTTTACCCAATGCCTAATCCACCAAAGTTGTGATAATTGCTATGAGGAAGGCAAAACCTTCAGATGAGGCCAATTAGGCTGATGGAAACATTCTCCCAGGATCCTGAATATGGTGGCCGAGGTCATCCATACCAAGCGACTACCCCCAGAACGGGTAGGCACAAGCTGAACCCAAGGTGGGGGGGGGGAGTGGGAGAAACAGAAAATAACCATGGTGCCAGTAAACGGGCAAGCTGCACTTCTTATTTCTGAGGAGGGAACCAGAGTGAAGTGCTCCTTTGGACCCAGTCCATGTGGTGTTCCACGTGTTTAAATTAAGGCTGGCTATACTGATTAACGGAACACGGGTGGCACTGTGGGTTAAACCACAGAGCCTAGGGCTTGCCAATCAGAAGGTCAGTGGTTCGAATCCTTGAGATGGGGTGAACTCCCATTGCTCGGTCCCTGCTCCTGCCAAACTAGCAATTCGAAAGGACGTTAAAGTGCAAGTAGATAAGGTACCACTCTGGCGGGAAGGTAAACGGCGTTACTTCTGAATAAATGTGTTTAGGATTGTATTCTTTGTTTCTGTGCCTTTTTATTGATGTAACAGTGTTCTAAGATTAAGACTGTGTCTAGTTACCGAAACAAGCAAACTGCATCCAGTAATAGAAAAAATCCTTCCAGGAAGGTCACAGCTATTTATCCCTGATTGGAGCCCCGAGTAATGAGTTTGAGTTAACATCTGTAATTGCTGCAGTTGCAGGAAAGCTGTGAAGGGCAGCGATGCAAAGCCACTTGGTGTGGAGGCAGGGGATTTGGAAGGAGGTCAAGGCTTCTCAACAGAAGTACAAAATCTGGTGTGCGTCTGGCAATGGGGGCTATGCAAATATTAAAGGAGCAGGACCCGCTAAGGAAATTAGGTGACGTAATGGCATGCGAGCTTATGGGAAAAGGAGGATTTCTTCCTACGATACTCTGAAATTGGTAGTTTATGCAAACTTTAACTAAACATGGACATCCACACTTAAATGGAAGGTATGAATTGCAATATTAAATCACAAAACTAGTATCTTCCTATGCAAGACAGTTTTCAGATATTTCTAGAAATGTTTTAGCAAAATACACATAATATTCTTCAGACATGTAAACCAGGATCGCTTAAGTCAAGCCTAACTGTTCATACTGTCAAAATCGAATTCGGGTCCTCTTGAAGTTCTCTTGACCTTTTGTCATAATATTGTGCCGAGTGCCATATTCTTTCCAGGAAGAAAACAAATTAATAGCATATGCCGTTGAAGTCTGAAACAGTATTGGTTTTTAAAAGAATAGTTAAAATACCATTAAAACTCTGGCTAAATATGTTTGCCTAGTAGCCAGCTGTTGCTTCCTCCCATTTTGGGGCAAATTCTGGCTGCCATTACTAGAATAAAGACTGAGTGCTATTTGGGATTTTAGACCACATGACTTCCATATACTCATCTGTATAAGTCAGTGATGTGAGGGATGACATTAATAACACATTCTTAGAAATAGTTTTATTGGGGGGGTGCAATTTCCTGCAGTTTGCTGGACTCTCTTCAGCTATTAATATTATCATGCTGCATCTGTTGAGTTGCTTTAATGAATGTGTTATTGGAATGAAGTTGGAGGAGTTAGAAGCTTACATGCACTTACAGGGGAACATAGTTGCTTACAGCTAATAACAGTGAGGCATTACTACAAAGGGCCAGATTCCCTTTTAATTCCATTTAAATAAACCTTACTTGCATTAAGAATTTAGCAGAGCTGAGGAAAGGAATTGGTTTAATCAGTGGAAGAAACTGACTGACATATTTCAGTGTATTATCTGCAGCCTCCAGGCCTATCCCTTTACCCTTGCCAAGACCTGATTGACTGCTTCCTTCTTAAGTTATGCCCTCATGGCTGCCGAAGGTGTCAGAGTGTGAATATAGGGCCTGTTTGATGTCACCAGATGACCAAAGTAATATACTAGTTTTGTGATTTTCCTCTACTATATAGGAATTCTTCATGCATGACACAGCAAAAATGACTGAGACCTTTGACTTGCATACTTTATAGGGTAATAGAATAGGAATTTACTGGGGCTCTCACACAGGTGACAAAACTGGCACAGTGTGTAAAATGCTTCAAGAAGGGCCATAGCTATTTTGCATATATTAATTGGCACTTTGGGGAGAGGCATGTGGCACAAGATCAGTACTGCACTGTTCCTATTCAGAAATTCATCCCATCACACTAGGGGCTGTTTGAAAAATCTCTATGATTGCAGAAACGATTTAGACTTTCTTCCTTGATTCTGATCCTGATTGATTTTTCAAAGATATTTGCAGCTTATGAGTGCTAACTACTTTCTCACTAAAGTTGAGTGTCTACAGATTCAAACTAAGGCAGAGACAAAACATTGTTGTAGGGGCGTGGAGGGTAGTTTTTCTTGTGTTTACTTCATTTGACTCATCAAGCTGTGACGGGGATGAGGGGCTTGTAGATCATTTAATCAAACTAATGCAGGAAATGACGAGTTAGAGCCTATTGCCCTCTAGCTTTTGTTTATAGATTTCCAGGAAGAAAGAGCCCACAAACTCTCTAGGTAATTTGTTCCATTGTTGATCTTCTCTTACTGTCAAGAAGCTTCTTCCAATATTCAGCCAAAATCTACCCCACTAGAACATAATCTTTTCCAGTGTGGCAAAGGAAAAACCATTGTTCTTGTCAAAAGGACAACCATTCAGGTGCCTGAAGTGTTTTCATGTCATCTGCCTGCACCTCAGTCTTTTCCTTCAACATTTCAGCATTGTTTCATTGTTTATTTTAATTATGTGAAGAGGCAGTGTGCCTCTGAATATTAGTTGCTGGAAACCACAGAAGATGAGCATGCTGGTGCAACTCAGGACATGTTTGTGGACTTCACTTAGGCATCTGGTTGGCCACTGTGGGAACAGGATGCTGAATTAGATGGACCTGTGGCCTGATCAAGCAGGGAACTTCTTATGGTCTTATTTTATAAAGGATTTCATACTTAGAAGCCATTGTATCTTGTTTATGAATTTCTATATCACTCTTCATCTGAGGATCACAGTATAAAAACACACACAAACAACAACAACACCCCTCCCCCCAGTTTAAAAGGCCATAGGTTATTTAATTAGTCAAAGGCCTAGGAGAAGAGGAATGTTTTCACTTGGTGCCTATAGGTATATAATGAAGGTGCCAGGTGAGTCGTCCTGGGGAAAGTATTCTACAAACGGGGAGCCACAGCAGAAAAGGCCCATTCTAGTGTTGCCATCCTCCAGGCCGCTCGTGGAGGAGGTGCACAAAGAAGGGCCTCAGATGATGATTACACAGCCTGGGTTGGTTCATATGGGGGTTCATAAGCTGTTTTAAAGGCTTTATAGTTCAAAACCAGCAATTTGAATTGGTGGCATATAGATTATAATAGGGCATGGGTAGGCAAACTAAGGCCTGGGGGCTGGATCCGGCTCAATCGCCTTCTAAATCCAGCCCCCGGGCGGTCCAGGAATCAACATGTTTTTACATGAGTAGAATGTGTCCTTTTATTTAAAATGCATCTCTGGGTTATTTGTGGGGCCTGCTTGGTGTTTTTACATGTGTAGAATGTGTGCTTTTATTTAAAATGCATCTCTGGGTTATTTATGGGGCATAGGAATTCATTCTTTTTTCTTTCAAAATATAGTCCAGCCCCCCCCCCCAAGGTCTGAGGGACAGTGGACCGCCCCCTGCTGAAAAAGTTTGCCGACCCCTGTAATAGGGAGTGGCAGCCCAAAACATTTTGCTGTATGAGGCAACGGCAAAGATGATGTCCCCCGTTTTGTGTACAGAAGCTGACCAGACAGGCTGCTTAATTTTGCCTCAGCACTAGTGATGAGACAACATCCTCACTGCAGCTGAGGCCGATGGCTAGTGTAGGGAGTGCAGGACAGGCCATGTAGGAGGCACAGCTCTGCCTTTCAGTGGAGGGGAATGGCCAGGGAGGTAATGCTACCATACAACTGCGTCTGCTGCCTGAGGCGTTTGCCTCACTCTGCCTAATGGTAGGGCTGGCTCTTCTAAAAGGGCCTATTCTCCATACCCTTTTCCTGTTCTCCTTTGAATCCATTCCAAATGACAATGGCTTCACTTGTCTCCTTCAAGTATGGTTTGCCCAGACCCAAGGACACAGTGTTCCATATGTGGCTGAACTAGTGCAGAACAAAGTGAAACTTCTCTTCTTGTGAACTGGAAACTGTGGTTCAGTTAATGCTGCCTAAAAATTGCATTAGTTGCACGAACACTCAGACAGTGCTGCAGAAAAGCACTCCAGAAGATCTTTTTTGAAAAACAGAGAAAAGAAAAGCAGAACAAGTTAGTTTTAAACAACTCAGTTTTAAAATGCTTACATTAGTGTAAGTGTAGAGCATTAGGAAGGCTATGCCCTCAGTGGTATAACAAGAACTACCCAAGCAGGTGTTTGTGCCAGTAACACAACCATTTTGCAGCCAGTAGTGACTGGAGGTAACCAGTTTCAGCAAGAGCTGGCAGCAGAAAAAATATATTTATTCTTCGCAACTAAAAGGTAGCAGGGAAAAGCTGTTGCCAAAAAATAAAATAAAATGTTTCGCTTTAATTAAAGAAATTGTATGCAGTCTCACTTTAGCTCAAAGCCATGACCAGCTGTAAACAGTTGCTTCAAGTAAGAGCTGTGTCCCTGTCTTCGGAAAACAAGAACAAGAAGTTTGGAAAATCCTTCCCAATGGTACAGAGTCATAAATCCAGAAATTTGTAACAGAATAATTGGGATCCAGAGGGTAATATTTTTAGACTACAGCATAACTTGGAACACCAACAGAGACAGCCTTTAATATTTAAAACTGAAATATCTCTGTTTTATTGCATATTTAGTTTATTGAATCCAATCACAAGATCTTTTTGCTTCCCCCCCGCCCAACAAATCATCTTCAGAGGTTAAATAGCAACAGACTTGGATGAAAGAAGAAAGCACAGACAGGGTCATTATTGTCCTTCCCATCAAGATTTCCCCCTGATTCCACTCAATAGTTGTACATTTGATGTGTATCACCTACAAACAATCTTTTCTTCAGGAAGGAAGATGGATCTGCAACAAAAAGTTGCAGTTAAGAGAGCGCCTGTGTTTCAGTCAGTTGGTTTTGCCCTCCTTCATCCACCATGATATTCAATTCACCCCACCCACCCAATTTTCTCCCCCCCCCAACACATACACAAGCACCAATCAGCATTCTGCGTCCACTGATACTTATGTGAATTCTGTTTGCGTATCTGTGCCTTCAGTGCTAGGTCCATGTTGTCTTTGGGAGTGTAAGACTTTACTTCTTTTACTTCTTTGCCCTTGAAGACAGTTCACAGACTGCTGTTGATGCAGAATGAAGACACTAGCTTATTTTAAAGAGATAGACCATCAGGCACCAATTATTTAGGGGTTTAGAGTGCGAGTTCATAGTGGTTCACTGTAGCTTCTTGGCCACAAACTAAGGGGCTGGTCTTGTCTATTAAAACCTAGATTATATGGAGGCTAGGTACTTTAGAAACAAGTTCCATCTCCTTGTCTTACAAATGAAAACAATATTGGCCTTGTTTATCTTGTTCGCCTTGTTTAATGTTCAGTAGCAGCATTATCTTAAGAGCTTTTAATATTACAAATAGAATTTGTTGCTCTACTTAAAAACAACACTACCACCACAATTCATTCCGTTTCCATACTTGTTGAACCTGGCTTCATTTCACATCATACTTTAAATTTATTTCCACTCTGTATTGCCTCTGTCACAATTAGCTGGAATAGTTGTTAACAATCCTTTTGAACTTGTACTGATAATAATCAATTTCAGGCAGAGATGCTCATTAAAGTTTGTGACTGCAATGTTCATGTAACTTCTCAGTTGAAAATGTTGAATGTTGCAAATTCTGACCATTGAAGTCCCTCTTAAATTCATTAAATCTCATACAGTGTCAATGTTTTAAAGCACCTAGAAGTCTTAACCACTTCATACCTACAATTTCAGATTACTTTGCTATGTTTAACATTTCATTTTAAATAAAAAACCCATTGAAGATATTGATGGATTTAAGTATCTTTTAAGCATATCCCAAGTTTTCATAGCAGCTGAAATGGGGAGATTTTCACTTCTCCTTCATATCAAGAAGGCATAGGAATATGAGCTATCAACAACTGTCTTGATTGAGGAAGGGGGACTTTAACAAAATAATAATGTCTACCGAAAAGTATTTCCTACCAAGTTCTATAGACTTTACTCTCAGAAAAGCAGATACAGAGTTTCACGCTAAGGCATCAAACCTGAACACACTTACTAGGAAGTCAGGCCCTTAAATACAGTGGATGTTGCTTTTGAGTAAACATGCATAATATTGCACAAGACAATCTTCAGTGTTGCATTTTGATGAGTTGGTTAAATTTGGACATGCCACATTATTTTCAGTTTTTGGAAAATTGATAAAATCTCCTTTTATTTATGTATTGCTATCTCAAAGTTTCGTAACAGTGAGGTAGGAGAGCTAAAAGTAATGCCAATATATTTCACATCTGGCAACCAATGCACCCCTCTGCTTGTGGTACCTCGGGTTAAGAACTTAATTCGTTCTGGAGGTCCGTTTTTAACCTGAAACTGTTCTTAACCTGAGGTACCACTTTAGCTAATGGGGCCTCCTGCTGCCGCCACGCGATTTCTGTTCTCATCCTGAAGCAAAGTTCTTAACCTGAGGTACTATTTCTGGGTTAGCGGAGTCTGTAACCTGAAGCATCTGTAACCTGAAGTGTCTGTAACCCGAGGTACCACTGTAGCTCATTTACCAGAAGTAATGTATTTAGCGTTAAGTCTGGAAATGTATACTTCAGGCATAGACAACCTTCGGCCCTCCAGATGTTTTGGACTACAATTGCCATCATCCCTGACCACTGGTCCTGTTAGCTAGGGATCATGGGAGTTGTAGGCCAAAGCATCTGGAGGGCTGAAGGTTGCCTATGCCTGGTATACTTGATTCTGACCCAACTAAGCCTCTGGTAAATGAGCCACCATAGCCACTGGAGGGCCGTGAAAATTTGTGTTCCTGGCTTTTTAGACTCATCTATCCATGTACTATCTGAAAGCAAATGGGGTGCATTGGTTGCCAAATGTGACCCCCCCCCCAGCTCTTCTGCACCACTATCATGTTTATGTTAAATTAACAACATCTGCTGTGGGACAGATAATTGTGATTTGATCTTCTGAGAATACCACCAACCAACTTTGAATGTCCAAAGTACGTAGAAGAACATTTGCCTCTATCATGCCATTTTGGGAACATTTCTCTCCCGTTTCAGAAATGGCAGTGCATGGAAGATGCCAGCGGGAGGCTCAAGCTGCACAAATGCAAAGGGATGGCCAGCCTTACAGCTCCAGGAAGCAGCAAAGGTGTCTCCAACCTCATGCCCAAGTACTACAGCAGGAACAGTGAGGACTGCAACTGCGAGGAGAATGAATACAAGCTGAGTCCCATCGGGCGACGAAAGAAGCTCTTCTCCAAGAAGAGTAAGTAAACGGTCAAGCTTCTTGTCTCTTTGCATGATGGAGAAAAACCTGACCTGAATAATTAAACTACACACACACACACACACAGTTGTACCTTGGTTTTCAAACAGCTTAGTTCTCAAACGTTTTGGCTCCCAAACCCAAACGTTTTGGCTCCCAAACGCCACAAACCCAGAAGTGACTGTTCTGGTTTGCGAACTATTTTTGGAAGCCAAACGTCCGATGGGGTTTCTGCAAGTTCTGTGGCTTCCTGCAGCCAATCACAAGCCACGCTTTGGTTTCTGAATGTTTTGGAAGTCGAATGGACTTGCGGAATGGATTACGTTCAACTTCCAAGGTACGACTGGGTGTGGGTGGGTGGGTGTATGCATTCAAATACCATATTTTTAAATAAAGTGCTTAAGGTAGCTTATGACATATTGAAAAATCAGAAATGACATCTCAGCAATAAGAAATATTACATGTTAAAATGGAAGAATACAAGTGCAATGGAACTTAAACTTGATTGGCCAAGACCCTGCCCAGAAAGGGAAGGTCTTTGCAAAATTGCCAAAGGCCATCAAAACTGGAAGGGGTGGCAAGATGAGCCTCGTTGAACAGGGAGTTGCACAATGAAGTGCAGTGACTGAGAAGGCTCCAATATCTTTACCAGCTGCACCTGTGCTGCCAAGGAGAACCTACCGTATTTTTTGCTCTATAGGACGTACTTTTTCCCCTCCAAAAAGTAAGGGGAAATGTGTGTGCGTCCTATGGAGCGAATGCAGGCTCCTTGGCTTCAGCGATAGCAACGCAAAGCCTCCGAAGCACAGAGAGAGCACTCCCTCCACGCTCCGGAGGCTTCGCGTTGCTTTCGCTGAAGCTTGGAGAGCGAGAGGGGTCGGTGCACACCGACCCCCCCTCGCTTTCCAGGCTTCAGGGATAGCCGCCTGAAGCCTCCGGAACACAGCTGGAGGTCCCGCTGCGCTCCGGAGGCTTCGGGTTCCTTTTGCTGAAGCCAGGAGAGCAAGACACTCCTTGCTTCCACGAAAGGAACCTGAAGCCTCCAGAGCGCAGTGGGAACTCGCGCTGCGCTCCGAATCCTCCGGAACACAGTGGGAGGTCCCGCTGCGCTCCAGAGGCTGAAGCCAGGAGAGCAACATTGTCCTGGCTTCAGCAGAGAGGGAGAGCTGTGCAGCGCCCCTCCAGCCAAGCGGAAGAAGAAATGGAAGGGGCTCCGTTCCAGGGAGGGGGAGAATTTTTTTTCTTGTTCTCTCCCTCTAAAAGAAGGTGCATCCAATGGTCGTGTACATCCTATAGATCGAAAAATACGGTATTTGGTAGGCAGGCTTGCATGGAAGGAGAAAGTCCTTTAGGTATCCTGGCCCAGAATTGTTCATGCACTTCAAATACCTGTGTGAACCTTGCTCAACTTTTAAAACCATATTTCAAATTTACATGTCTGTTGTGTATATACTGTGTGTTTATTTGAAAGGCATTATTCAAACTTCCCATCAAATTCAAGACACCTTACAGTAACCAAAACACAGTATGACATTCAGAACAAACTAAAGTTAAAATCCAATAGGAAAGAAAAGTATGATCAGATAAGTATGAACGAGCGTGGGATAATTTCCAAGCATTTGCCGAGCTTTAAATAAAATTAAAGAAAACCCCGGAGTTAATTAACATTACTTCTGGGCTATGACGAGCACAACTGAGGTCACACCCAAATGCTTGTTGTGCCTGCTTCAGAAGTAGCAGTACAGCAGCTGGCAGGCTGCACAAAAGCTGACTTGGGGATCTACTTTGCAGGCTGCACAGGTCATTCTAGTCCTGTGAGGTCAAGTTGCTTTTGAGCAACAGAATAATAGCCTTCCAAGTGCAGCTGCGTATCAAAGAGGTAACCCAAAGCTACATGTGTAGAAATGGTTTATTCCTCTGGTCCTGCTTCCACCAACATGGAGATCATCCTAGCTGTGCCTGACATGGCCCAACTCTCATTCAGGAAGGTCTGTAGCACGGAGCCTGTTGTCTGTGAATGGGCTCACTGCGCTATTTAGAATCGTGCATGATCAAGAGCCTTAGAGCAATTCCCTCTTTCAGATCTCTTCAACTAATGTGCAGAAGGCAGGGCTGGCAAAAGACACGATGCCAGGAAGCTTGGCCCCACTTTCCCCTCTGTGTGCTGATGGGAGAACAAGCAAGCAGAACTTGGGTGTTACAGCATCAATAATTACGTTGGGTGGACTTGCTTGTTCTCAAAGCTGCTTGCTTGTAATATTCTCTTCTCGGGTTGAACGACAGGTGCCGCTGTTGACATTGAACCAGAGTTGCCTCCCAAACAGATTGACTTTCCTTGTCAAAGCCCAGGTGCCTTTTTGACATAGCCTATTCCACAGGCTCTCCTTTTAAACTTGAGTCAGGTTAATATCTATATTTGAAGTGCATAGTCTAATTATAGATGAAAAGAGCCAAAACAGCAGCTCAGAATTATTATTCGTCTGTAAAGTTTCCTTCGCCTCGCTCCACAAATGCAGAGCCTTAATTATTCAGCAGATTAGGCTTTCTCGGTAATGACCTGGCACAAGCTTCAAACAGGGAGTTTAAATTGATTTTCTTCCTTTATATTTGCCTTGCAAGCTGATTAGTAACTGCTAAGCTAATTTTTAGGTGAATAAAATCATTGGTTCTCAGGTGAAATCGCCAGCTACTCTTGCTGCTTGGAATTTGTGGCACTACAGATAATCTTTAAATAATGCTTGAGCTGTAGTTCAATTAACTTGTTCTTGAAGGAACAGTGAGCACAGTTGCATGGACTCACTAGTGACTTCTGGAGAATCAGGAGGCACTTAATTTGACAAAGTTACGCTTAAAGTGGGGGGCAGACTATACCGAAAAGTTATACTTAAGTGGGGCAGAATATCATCACTTATGGTACTTTACGCAGATCAAGCATAGGGAAATAATTTATTGGAACCTTTCCAAATCCTCACAACACCCCAGTTAACCATGTGCTTATCTCAGTTTACAGGTGTCAGAAACCCAAGTGCCATTCCAAACAATATTTCGTTCATGCAGTAAATGCACAGTAGTTCATTGGTTTGTCTTACAAAAAGGAGGGTTAATATTTTCAGCCCCAAAAGTCTCATTCGAGATTGGCCAACTCTTGGAGGGCGACATGTTAACGGCCCGTTACTGCTCCTTTAGCCCACACACATTTGTCAGATATGCACACCACATAGTCATACCTGCAGAAACACAGCAGCAGGACAGCAGAGCACCATGGGACATGTTTTTATCTTATTTTTAAGTGGATTGTTTCTGCTACCTGGTTGTGGCTGCTTAAGGAGGGCAGGATAGAAATTTAATAACAAGAATAATAGTGGCCAGATTTTATTTATTTATTTATTTATTTTAAAAAAATCAAACTACTGCCAACAGCAAATTGTTGTTGTTGTTGTTGTTGTTATGTTTTTTGGGGGGGCAGAGGTTTTGCAGGCCACAAACTTTTTCTAGTTCCAGGAATGTTGGGGTTTTCATCAGCACCGGGAGAAAGCTTAAACTAGCTTCCGGAGAACAGTCAGCACTGCTGACTATTTGATTGGGTGGTTAATTAATTATTGACTAGTGCTTAGTCAAATTAATGTGATTTGGAATAATAACATATGGAAGTCATTTTTCCTCTTTGGTGGGAACTATGATGTTTCAATATTTACTGAGAATAAGTTATGTTGAAGGCATGAGGTATGGCTGACTTGTGCTAATATGTTAATTTTTGCGGCGTGTGGAAAAGCTGTTTTTAAATTTAGTTTAAAAAAATTATAATAGTTATGAAATGTCCACTGCCTGATCCAACCTAGTCATTCAGTGGTAAGAAATGGAACAGCTCTTCCATTGTTCATCAGAAATTCAAACCTTTCTGCTTTATGCAGAAAGAATGTTGTGGGGGAAATCCTAGGATAAGGAAACTGTGGGATTCATTTCAGTCCCTCTGCTTTTTCCTGAGAGAACCATCATTTACCCATGTTCTGAGATACAAGCAATTGGCTTGGCAGGTGCATTCTAGTAATCAGGTGTGAAAGATGAGTACTTAAAGAACAGTTAATAGCAACCTGAATGCTGATCATGCTTGTGCCAGATGCAAAGTTTATCTTTTCCTTATAAAGCATTGCCTCCTTTTCCACTGCAATTATTGTAATTATTCCAGGTGTTGTTGCTGGAATCTCATCACACAACACAGAAACAACAGTTCATCTCCCTGTTTTGCTACTACACTATTGGCTTGTGAGGGAGTCAACCTAATACAGGTGTGGGGAACCTTTGGCCCTCCAGGTGTTCCTGGAACATCAATGCCCATCATCCCATGCCACTTGCCATGCTTTCTAGAGCTGATGGAGTTCAGCAACATCTGGAAAACCAGAGGTTCCCCACAGATGACCAGATGACAGTGTGTGTGTGTGTGTGTGTGTGTGAGAGAGAGAGAGAGAGAGAGAGAGAGAGAGAGAAAGAAATACATTGGCCATTGGCTCCTGGATCTAAAAAGGGACCCAAAAGCCAGTTGGATTTACCAACTAACCAGTGTGGTGTAGTGGTTAAGAGCAGTAGTCTCGTAATCTGGGGAACCGGGTTCGTGACTCTGCTCCTCCACAGACAGCTGCTGGGTGACCTTGGGCTAGTCACACTTCTTTGAAGTCTCTCAGCCCCACTCGCCTCACAGAGTGTTTGTTGTGGGGGAGGAAGGGAAAGGAGAATGTTAGCCGCTTTGAGACTCCATAAAGGTAAAGGTACCCCTGACCATTAGGTCCAGTCGTGGCTGACTCTGGGGTTGCGGCGCTCATCTCGCTTTATTGACTGAGGGAGCTGGCGTACGGCTTCCAGGTCATGTGGCCAGCATGACTAAGCCGCTTCTGGCAAACCAGAGCAGCGCACGGAAACACCATTTACCTTCCCACCGGAGCAGTACCTGTTTATCTACTTGCACTCAACATGCTTTCGAACTGCTAGGTGGGCAGGAGCAGGGACCAAGCAGTGGGAGCTCACCCCGTTGCGGGGATTCGAACCACCGACCTTCTGATCGGCAAGCCCTAGGCTCTGTGGTTTAGACCACAGCTCCACCCGTGTCCCTTAGAGTAGTGATAAAGCGGGATATCAAAATCAAACTCTTCTTCTTCTAGCTTATATATAGGCATTCATAGTAGTTTGAAGCTGAAAATGAAGCCATCGTTTAAATATATATATATATATTAAAATACCCTCTCCTCCATTCAACTTGTACAAATATTTACACATGTATCTCCCATTGGTTGTTGGATGTTTTTTTAAAATAACATTTTGTTCAGCATTGACATATTTGGAAGAAAAGAAAAATTGGCAGCTCATGCATACAGAGAAGAAGGTCAACAACAAAAGGAAGTTGGTTCTTGCTAAGAAAGCCTCCCTTTGTTTCTTATAACTATTTGGGTGTAGCTCCTTGGGACTTCCTCTATGTATTGAAAAGGAAGGGAGTTCCCACATTTTAGTCAAATGTTCCATAAATTAGAATCTATTTCTCCCCCTTGAGCTATGATTCACCTGGCTGAACCTCAGGTGGAAAGCCTGAGTCCCAGGTGGTGAAAAAGCTCAAGTGAACTCATCAGCTCAGTGTGCTGAAAACAGTGCGAAATGATGATTCAGTGTGAGGAGTAATTAGGACAGGGGTTGAAATAATTGCGATAATAAGTACTTCAGATATAAATTTGTATTTATGTAGCATTTCTCATATGTAGCATTCCTCCCTTCAGTACGCCTTGGCATAATCCTTAAAGGTAGGTCAGTATTATTATTATTAGTACAGTAGTACCTCAGGTTAAGTACTTAATTCGTTCCGGAGGTCCGTACTTAACCTGAAACTGTTCTTAACCTGAAGCACCACTTTAGCTAATGGGGCCTCCTGCTGCTGCCGCACCGCCGGAGCCCAATTTCTGTTCTCATCCTGAAGCAAAGTTCTTAACCTGAAGCACTATTTCTGGGTTAGCGGAGTCTGTAACCTGAAGCATATGTAACCTGAAGTGTATGTAACCTGAGGTACCACTGTAGTAGTAGTAGTATCTCAGTGCTGCTGATAAAGGGATGGTGACGGAGACTGGGAAAGAGTAGCTTGTGTAAAGCCATCTGGCAAGAGTCAAATTAAATGTTACTAAAAATTAGAGGGGCCAACAATGAAAAGGTATGTCAAACTTTTCCCTCCACCTTCGTAATGTCCAATATACTGGGTTACTCCAGCCACTCTGATGCCATTTTGCTATGCCTTTCCCCCTAAAACAGGGGTAGGCAACCTAAGGCCCGGGGGCTGGATGCAGCCCAATCGCCTTCTCAATCTGGTCCGCGGACCGTCCAGGAATCAGCGTGTTTTTACATGAGTAGAATGTGCCCTTTTACTTAAAATGCACCTCTGGGTTATTTGTGGGCCATAGGAATTTGTTCATCCCCCCCCCCCAAAAAAAATATAGCCCAGCCCAGCACATGGTCTGAGGGACGGTGGACCGACCCCCTGCCGAAAAAGGTTGCTGACCCCTGCCCTAAAACAATGCCAGCAATAGCTATTGATCAGGAGTGTGACCACAGTAAACTTCATCATACTGACACAACCCACTGGTTCATCTTTATACTGATTGGCAGCAGGTCTCCAGAATTTCAGACTGGTTTCTCCTAGCCCTGCCTGGAAGTGCCAGGGATTGAACCTGGTATCTTCTGCACGCAAAGCAGATGGCTCTGCTATTGAACCGCACAACTCTTTTGTTAAGAGAGGTGAAAGCAGACACAGCCGACAGTGAGCTTGCAAGGGTATCCCAGCAGTATTCAAGCCTGCTGAGTTGATTGGGCTTTCTGTGCCCAGAGGAAAGAGCTTTTGCAGCCCAGACTATGCAGAGCTTCACTTAGGAAGTTTGCTTGTCTGAATGGGAGAGGAAATACAAGCAGCAGAGGAATATTGAATCATGGCCCTGGACCTGGAGCTTAAAGATAGGAAGTTTAAAACCTGCTTGATTTTTAGAATGGAGTTGAAATCGAGAGAGACCAGGTAGAGAGGATAAATGAGAAAACCATGTTCTTTAACTCAGGTGTGTCTCTGATTTGTCTCCATGGGGAAAGTTAAGGATTTTGTATCTGAGGAAATTTTAAGGAAAGGCTACCAGCAACTCCAAAAAGGGTTCTTAAAGAGTTGTTATTTGGCATTCTTGGGAAGTTGGCAACGGACATAATTCTCATATCTTCCTTTCGGTATTCTGGGTGTCTACTGCCACCTTGTGGCTGTAAGTAAATTATTAGACAGAAATTCTTTACAGCATTATTGCATGCAGAGAAATGAAGGCATGTTTGGCAAATCCTCACCACGATCAACATGGAAACCTATGTCCCCACTGTGGAAGGACTTGTGGATTCAGAATTGGCCTCCACAGTCACTTACGGGCACCGTTAAGACCGTGTTCATGCAAGACAATCTTACTCGGCCATGATGGATTGCCAAAGAAGAAGATGCATAGAAACATTCTGCTTTTAAAAATCCACACACACCCAATGTACTACTGCTTATGCTGCTGCTGTTCTTCCTGCTGCTGATACTCATGTATATAACACAATTTTACAAAGCTCTTGCCCATCTTTATTTTTGCTTTCTCATGGGAACCTACGGTACTTAGGGTTTATTATTCTCAAATTGCAGGTGGGAAATTTAGCAGGCAAGAGGTTTGCTCAGTTCCTCAAGATGATTCCATAGCAAAGGTGGGACTTAACTGATTCCAATACTTTAACTAATGGACTGATACTGGTTGTGTATAAAAATGCAACCTAGAGGTTTGACTAATCCCACACCAGCAGAAAGATAATCTCAGCCTGGGAGGTCCAACAGGCATCTTGTGGGCATCTAGCCCAGGGTTTCCTAAATTTGGGTCTCCAGCTGTTTTTGGACTAAAATTCCCATCATCCCCGATCACTGGTCCTGCTAGCTAGGGATGATGGGAGTTGTAGTCCAAAAACAGCTGGAGACCCAAGTTTGAGAAACCCTGCTCTCGCCCACTAAAGCAATTGTCTGGCTTCTATCAACCCTGTCAAATGTTATTGTGGAAGGAGATAGAAGAGTTTTACTTGTAAGGAAGACAACGTTGTTTGCTGGAGTTGTAGGATAAGAGAGATGTTTCCATATTTCCATGTTGATTTTCATGTGATGTCCTGAGCATACTGAATGGCACTTTCCTGCATGTCAAACCCACATATGCTGTATTAAGACAGAGAAAGGCAAGCTCTGTTTTGTCCTCCTTTCCACAGAATACAAGGCAAGCTATATTCGGAGTCGCTCAATTCGTTCTGTGGCTGTTGAGCTTGATGGAGAGGTGTACAACTTGGATTTGGAGGATGGCTACCAGCCCGTCTTACCCAGAAATATCACGGCTAAGAACAAATATGATAAAGATGCTGAAGGAGAAGACGGTGATAAGGATGTGGAGGAATACAGTGGAACAGGCAGCATTTCAGAGAATGCAGCCCCTAACTTAATAAAAGTGACACATAGGTAAGTCCTACTGAAGCATAGTTGAAATTACCATTACAGCAGTATATGTGCCACTTTGCAGAGTGGCAAGGCCCCATCTGCACTGTGCATTTAAAGCACTCTTAAACCTGTTTAAACTGTCATGGCTTCTCCTAAAGCATCCTGTGAAGTGTAGTTTGCTAAGAGTGCTGAGATTTGTTTTTAATTATTTTGGGGATTTCACCTGTTTTCTTTTTATTAGTACGCTGCTTGGAGAACATTTTGATCAAGTTGTTTATACATTTTATTTTATTTTAAAAAGTGAAATGCAAAATACAAGACAGTGGGCAGAATTTGTCTAACCAGGCCCTGAACAAGGTCTTCTGCTTCCACAATGGGGCTTCCCCCACCCCCCAAAAAATAGCTATGGGAGAGTCCCCAGAACAGAATGCAGGAGGAAGAGAGGGGGGGGTGGTTCCATCTGGCAAGCTGCAGTGTTTGTGCTGATGGAACAAATGAAAGAACAGGGTGTTAAATTCTACCCGCTGCTCTAATCCAAGAGAGTTTATGGGCATGTTGAGGACCACATCTGTCCAATTTAACTCTCAAATCAGTTTTCAAGATGATTGGGAAATATAAGCTACTATGTAGTGGAAGCTCTATCACGAGCACTGAAATACTACAATGTATGCACATTAAGGACAACATTGTGAATTCCAAGGGCTAAAAGAATGGCTTGATCGCAGCTCCTGTTTCCAAAGTAGGGGAAGGGATTATAAAATAGATTGCGATGCTTCTTAACACATTTGACAGTGGTCAAATGCTGTATGTCACCTTTGGGAGCCATTTTGCACCCCTGCTCGTGAACCTGATGCTTTCTTCTAGTGTAAGTATGTTGCATAGCTGTCAACCTTCCCTTTTTTTGTGGGAAATTCCCTTATTCCATCGCCGCTTCCTGCTGCTATCCCGGATTGTTAGATATCCCGTAGACTGTCTCCAGGACAGGTGAGGCTGCTGACCCCTTATTTTCGAGGCTGCTGATCCCTTATTTTCAAATCTGAAAGTTGACAGCTATGGTATGTTGCCTTTTACAGTCCTTGCTCTGCTGGCCAGTCCAGTGACCTTTCCCCCCCCCTTCCCAGATGTTACATCTTAGAGAATGACACCGTTCAGTGTGACACAGATCTGTACAAATCACTGCAAGCTTGGAAGGACCATAAGCTTCATATAGACCATGAGGTGAGTGGCACACACGGCAAACACCACTTGAATTTGCATTCCTAGACACTAGCAACTCTTGATGCCTTACCAAAACTGGGAGGCTGCAGACCCTTAGCCAGACTTTGCATAATATCTCAGGCAGACTCGCCTGACCAGGTTGTAGGTTCCAGCCCCAGAGAATCTACCTCTTCTAAATTGTGTGCTGTCTACATTCTTTTTAACAAAGGGTGGCAGCGTGATCAAAGGTATCAAGGGGAAGCAGTAACTGGGCAGCTGTCAGCTTTTGAGTGAGTGCCGCTTGGTCAGCTGTAAAATGTTTGGAGGCAATGGATGCTGCTGGTCTCTTGAAATGTTTGGTAGAATGGGACCAGCTGCTAAGCCTCTTCACTGTGTTAATTGGTCTGTTTTCTTTTTAAGCAAATGCAGCAAATGAAGATGGATAGTATTGACAGTATATTCCCCCCCCCCCCACACACACACTTTCCCATCATCTCCAGGTCAGAGTCTGCAGACAGTTTCGCCTTTGAAGGCAGAGATTGGTAGACAGTCAGTAGCTCCTTCTTGCCAAGAACAATTGTTGCTGCTATACAGAAACTCCTTTGAAATATTTTCTCACTGTTTTGTGCATGGTGGTTTACTACTTTGTTGAGTGAATTTTTGTAAAAGGGATGCACCTAAGGGTTTCCCTTGGTCCATGGAAGGGCTTTTGATCTCAATCATTGTCGTAGTGATTTCTGAACAGTATTAACCGATATGCCCAGTGTTAGAAAATCAATGACAACCATTTTGAAAATAGAAGTAATCAACCATGGAAAATGAAAAGGAAGGTTGTATCGTGCTTAGAAATAGCAGACACACATGCCATATTATCATGCAAAAATGAGGAAACCCACCTTGTGTTTCTATTAAAAAATGTTTAGAGAGTGACATCCCTATAATGTAATCAGCATAAATGCCACCCCAGGAGGGTGCAGAAAAATGTATGAAGACATCCTCTTCTTTCTGATCTCTCCCCTCCTGCAGCCTTTGCATTCAGACTAAAGATTTATTCTAAACCAGTGCTGTGTATTCTGCCTAGCAGTAGCTTTCTACAATATTTCCTATCCCTGCAGTTTGATGTGATTTAATTGGAGATCCCACAGTTCAAAGAGGGACCTTACACCCCAAAATGTGTGCTCTGCCATGTCTAGATCCAGTGTGGTGTAGTGGTTAGAGTGTCAGACTAGGGCCTGGGAGACCAGGGTTGTGGTCCTCACTAAACCATGAAGCACACTTGATGACCTTGGGCCAATCACGGTCTCTCAGCCTAACATCTGCCTTACAGGGTTGTTGGGAGAATAAAATGGAGGGGAAGGCAGAACTATGTATGCCACCTTGAGCTCCTTGGAGGAAAGGTGAGAAATAAATGTAATAAATAACTAACAAGAACTTGTGTAGCCCCATCACTCTGTAATGAGAGAGATTACAACGTCAGACATGGGCATAGCCTCGTGCCTGTGTTTTTATCTTTTTAAAACAAGGCAAAGAAAAAACATGACCATCAGCCCTTGTCTTTAAAGAGACTCCCAATCTATTCCAACATTTTCAACAAATTACTGTAAGAGCTGGTGTTAGTTTGTCTACTTAGTGCCTGACATATTGCATCTTTTGAGGATTAGGAAGGTTTCTTGCAAATAATAGAAATGCAGCTCTCCCCTCCGCAGTGCAATGATGCAAGTACGATGATCTTCCTGAGGGAAAGCACTTGCCAATTCAAGCTAATAGCTAGCTAGAAATTGCTCTTATTTCTTCGGCAGTTCCAAATGTCCGTCACTTAACAGACTGAAGAATGCAGCTGTCAAGCTTGGCTTCTGGCTAGAGAGGAAAATTTGGTACACCAGCTTAAATCTCTTGGTTTTTCAAAGAGGGGTGAAAGTGCAACAAGAGACTGAGAACCCATCTGCACTATACAATTAAAGCAGTATTGTACCGCTTTAAACCAGGCAGGTCCAAAGTCCGTTTCAGGGGCCTAATCCGGCCCATGTGCCAGTTAAAAAAAGGTCAACAACTTTGGTTGGCCCTCATGCATGTTCACTGTATCAAATCTGGCCCTCTTTGGAAAACGTTTGGACACCCCTGGCTTGTCATGCCATCCCCCAAAGGATCCTGGGAACTGTAGTTTATTAAAGATGTGGAGAGCTGTTAGGACTCCCCTGCTCTGCTCACAGAGCTACGATCCCCAGAGTTTTCTGGGAAGAGGGGTTGAGTGTTAAAACCCTCCAAAAACTATAGCTGTGTGAGAATAGGGGTCTTCTAACAGGTCTCAAACACCCATAACAAACCAAAGTTTCCAGGATTCATTGGGGAAAGCCATGTTTGTTTAGAGTGGTACAATACTGCTTTAAATGTGTAGCTCTGATGGAGCCTTATTGGGGTTGTGTTTATGAAGATGTTAAAAGGGTGTGTGTGTGTTATTGACACCAACTGGATAGAAGAAACCTAACCAATGCATCTTACAGCTTTCCCTTGTGTCCTTACTTTCTGCTGTTGCTAGATTGAAACTCTACAAAATAAAATTAAAAACCTAAGGGAGGTGAGAGGTCATTTGAAGAAGAAGCGACCAGAGGAATGTGACTGTAACAAGATAAGGTACTCCTCCACCTATCCTGGATTCGCAAACCTTAAGAAGTAGTTTCTGGGGTGGGGTGGGGGTGGGGTTATTATTATTAGCTTGGGCAAGTTGGCCATACAAACTACGAGGCTGTTGGAAATTCTTAGCAGTGCAAAGAGATGCTTCCTCTTGCCTACCACGTTCTTTGGGATTCCCACAGCAATGTTTTCCCCACCCGTATCTTGAGCACCAGGCTTATCAAATCACCTGCCTCTAAGGGAATTATTACATGTTTCATTATTGCCCTGCTTTGGAATATTTTAAAGATGTGGGCCTCGTTGTCACAACCAGCTGATGGAACAGTGGACTTGTGCCTGGACTGCACCACTTCAGCCTACAGCTGGGTAGAATATTCCTGTTCCATAACTAACAGCAACAAAAACCATAAATAAAAAAATCCCTACATTTAGAAAATGGGCGTGTCATTGGCACAGCTAGGATAGAGCCCTTCTCTGTTACATTCTCGCTTTTTGTTCACGGGAATTGCTAGCAATGCTGACCCTGCAGTCCGAAGTAGTAAAACCAAGAAGCAGGTTTCCTTCCTCGTCTGCTGTTTCCGAAAACTAGACCTGAAGTAGCTACATGGGTTGGGGGGGACCTCTGCTGCTCTAGTGCCTATGTTATATTTCATTTTTGTTACTGCGTGGAAACAAAAAGTGAGAAATTCAAGAGAGCAAAAAAAAAACATGTTGAAAGGGGCCAGAAAGTTTTTAGTACTTCCCATTATACCCATCTTGTTCTTAACCAACAACAAACGTATGTAGAAAGTACAAAGCCCTCCCTTTCCATATTGGCTTTTGGTGGGAATAGTGTGCCTTGCTGGTTAGCTTAGTTGGTTTAGCGTGGTGCTGATGACGCCAAGGTCACAGGTTTGAACCCTGTATGGGTCCATATTCCTGCACTGCAGGGGGTTGGGCTACTAGATGATCCATGGGGTCCCTTTCAACTCCATTATTCTGTATTGTGGGGGGGTAAGTTCTCTCTCCTCCTCCTCTGTCTCTTGCCGCTACTTCAATTCTGCTTTCCTTTTAGTGAACCTTAATGCCTTTGTTCTATATTTTAATATTGTTTTGGTCACGTTTCATAAGCTGCCTATAGCTTACGGGGAAGTGAAAGTATAAAAAACATAAACGGAGGAGAGATCGTTGTTATGTACTGAAGTTCTCACCCTGGGCCAGCAGGGGGATACTTTAGATAGTTCAGGTCCACATATACAAATAAGGGAATGAAAGTGACATTCAGTGATTAGATAGTTACAGAAAATGGTTACTGTTGCGTTCTAGTGGAGCTCTATATAAGCAGGCTGGCTGAACCCTTCAGTTCTGTTCTGTTCTGGCCTGTGAATAAACAAGAGCTGTTTGAAGAATCGCTGTGTCATCTGATATGTTCACCCACAACTTAACAATCGTCTCTTAGATAATTGTACATCTGGGTTTTTTGTCTTGCAGCTTCCATACTAAGCACAAAGGCAAACTGAGGCACAAAGGTTCTGGTGTCCACCCTTTCAAGTAAGTGCAAGCAGGCATCACTAGACAAGTAGCAAATGTGAAATGCTCTGAAATTCAGTTCTGCTGCAGTAGTTCCAAACAAAAAATCTAACCAGAAGCATAAGAAAATGATAGGGATTCAACCTCTGCTTGTAGGACTCACATGCACATCTTGGTCATAGTTAACAATTGGTAAGGGTTGGAGGGCAAGGATTGTGGGAAGTGGGTGTGCTTCACATGCAATGTGGAAACATTTGGGATTGCAGGTATTGGTTGTGCTGTTCCAGCAAAAACAATCCACTACCTGGATTTCTGGACTGTGCCATTTCAGAGTATAGAGAAAAGTGCGCTCTCTTTGAAGGTGCCCTCATCTGCCTTCCTCTTGACTATACCAGACACAGGAAATGAATGAAGAGCATAGCCATTCTGATCAGTAGCGACTGATAAGCCTCATTTTCCATGAATCTGCTGGTATAAGTTATGCAACGAGCTATTAGTTCACCCTGCACCCTTGTCTCTGTGCTGTAGGAAAGCCCTGCAAGAGAAGGACAAGCTGTGGCTCCTCAGAGAGCAGAGGCGGAAGAAGAAGCTGAGGAAGCTGCTCAAGAGGATTAAAAACAATGACACGTGCAGTATGCCGGGCCTGACTTGCTTCACCCATGACAACCAGCACTGGCAGACTGCCCCCTTGTGGACACGTAAGATATCCCCTGATACTAACTCATAAGGCTGCATGCACTTCACCATGACTGTTGAGTTGCCTGTCAAGGCACAAGAGGTAATTAGCTTATGCACTCTTTATGCACTCTTCTACCAAAACAAGCAAGCATGCAATTGCGTCCCCCAAATAGATCTGAATTGCCTCTGAGAAGTGTTGTCTCCTATATCCCTGAAAGACCCATCATCACCCTGTGTCTTTAGTGCAGATTGGAGAGAACAAAACAAACCTGTGGCTGATTTCCATTCGTGCTAATAACTTTCTGAACCCCACCCTTTTTGGAGCTGGGAGCCCTGCCCCTTTTATTTCAGAGGTGGTGGTGGGGAACTGGTTGCAGAGACTCAGTTGTGAGGGAGAGGCATCCACAGGGAAGCTCCCTGACATTACAATGCCATTTGCAGCGCTGATGTTTCAGAGATAATATGAGACTGCTAAGCATGGGATCCAGAGTGCTATGCACAGTGTCTTGCATTCCTTTCAACAGAACAAGAGTGGGAAACCACAGATTAGGAATCTGAATGGGACTGCCAACTGTGGTTCATGCCCACCTTGAGTTCTCTGACTTAGCTGGAATGTATCAGTAAATCATATTTCCTTGCTGCCTTGCTTGAAATGGGCAGGAGAGCCCAGTGTGGTCATGCATTTGTAGGAACTACCTTGATTTATGGGTTATCTCACAACATACAATACTTTACTATAAACTTTCAGCTTTAACTATTGTTACTGTTGTATTTGCAGTGGGTCCATTCTGTGCCTGTACCAGTGCAAACAACAACACATACTGGTGTATGAGGACAATCAACGAGACTCACAACTTCCTGTTCTGTGAATTTGCTACCGGCTTCCTTGAATATTTTGATCTCAACACAGATCCGTACCAGGTATCCTTTTATATTTTTGTAAAGCTAGTAACAAAAGTGGCAGGATTTGCAGGCGGGGAAAACATTTCTGCAAATTCAGGCTTGTGCAGAGCTCAGAATAGAAGCTGAAACTCATATTTAACTTAGTTTTCTTGACAATTGCCTTAAAAGTAACAGCCATGTTTGTTATGCAGTAGGCTAGGTAAACGCTTGAGGCCATGCATTGGAAAATATATCCACTTTCTATTTGGAGATACATCCCTCCTCCACTCAAGTCCACCCAAGATGCTCTTAAACATAAACAAATAGAACAAAAGGATGAATTTTATTGGGAATATAGGTCACATCCCCAGACAGAGTCAGGCTATTGAGCAGGCTTCCTCAGTCTCGGCCCTCCAGATGCTTTTTGGCCTACAACTCCCATGATCCCTAGCTAGCAGGACCAGTGGTCAGGGATGATGGGAATTGTAGTCTCAAAACATCTGGAGGGCAGAGGTTGAGGAAGCCTGCCATTGAGCCATACAGCTCTGTATTGTCAACATCAGGGAAAGTGAACCTGCGGCTTTCCAGATGGTTGTTGGACACCAATTCTCAATGACCCAAGGCAACATAGTAGAAGATAAAGGGAGTTGTAGTCCAGCAATATTTGGAGGGCCATAGGCTCCCCATCCCTGATCTACACAGACTGGTAATGGCACTCTAGGGTTTCGAACCAGTCTTTCCAGCCCCTTTAGCATGTAAAAAAGAGAGAGATGTGCTCTGCTAATGGTTCTATTACCCTTCCTCTGTTAAGCAACTGTCTATATTATCAAGTGCAACTGATATATCTGGTGAAGCAGATTCTTTTCCATGAAAGGCCCACGAAACATTTTCATTTGTTGTTGGCCAAAATGCATGCCTGCAAACTTACGGCTGCATTTATTGTGTATGTAAAGAGGTTCACTGATGGCCAATAGGTTTCTGCTTGTGAAGGTCTGTCTGTAGAGATACTGTGAAGACTCAAATAAGGTGGTTTCCTTGTGAGGAAGTGTGGGCCAAGTAGTCTGCACTCCGGTGCATGTATCCACTACCATCTTTGCCTTCCCTTCCTTCCCCCAAAAACCAACTGGGCAGAAGGGGGAGGCAGCTGCAGAAGTTTTTACCATCGTTCTCCCTCTATTATAATCTCCCTTTTTACAGTTAATCTGTGGCTGTAGAGTTTTGTGCCAATACATCAAATTTACCAATTCAACACATAACATAGTCATTTGTTTGGGAATGCCAATTTAGCCTTGGAGATAGTGATTGGAGCCTCTACATGTTGTAATATATGGTATTTGGTGGCTAATAATGTACCTCTTGGTGAGCATGTAAAAGATGTTACCACAATGTCCACTGAATAAATAGTATGACTTTAACAAACACAAAACTTTTTAATCTGCAGCTAATTAATGCAGTGAACACACTAGACAGAGATGTTCTCAATCAACTCCATGTGCAGCTTATGGAACTAAGAAGCTGCAAAGGGTATAAGCAATGTAACCCAAGGACTCGGAACATGGAACTCGGTGAGGGGTCTCTTATTTTCGCCTTTTTTAGAGTGTTTAAAGTAACTGAGGTGGTACTTTTGCAAAAGACTTGTAGATGAACCATTAACTATATTAAACAGGAAAACTAGATGAGGGTATACTGTAATCAGAAGTTGAACATTACCTTATAGAAATATTTTCTGATAAATGTGTGAATAACAAAATAATGAGGTGCACGGATCACATGGAAAGGTCTCCTTACTAGCCTCAACTGAAGTATTCTGGGGGTGAGAACTTCCCAAAGGATCCACCTTCTGCTAAATTTATTGTCCTGCATTGATACAGTCACTGGGAATCAAGCAGTCATAGTAAGATTTTGAAAACCAGAGACCAGTTTAGGGGGTACATATGCTTTGTTTGTTAACTTTCTAAGTGAATTTGCAATGGAGAACAGCAGCAATAGGGAAAAGTGTTGGGGGCTTAACCCAGTGACCACACATGTAAGGTTAATTGTTCCATTAATTTGTTTCTGTTCCAAACAACTTGTCTTACCAGATGCTGCAACAGCAGGGAGACAATGTAGATTTAAAACAAGGAGCTTGACTTTTAACCTCTCCTCCAAGGGGCTGGAACCAAAATCTTCACTCAGAGTGCAGATGTTTAAATCTCTCTGCTTGGAAACTTTCACAGACAGCAATGTGTTTTCTTTTAATAAGATGCCTTTCCCCTTTTTAAATTGTGCCTTGCAATGTGCTTTCCCCCACTCCTGTGATCATTGCTGCATAACCAATAATATTTTTCCCCCTTTAGGTCTTAAAGATGGAAGCTATGAGCAATACAGGTACTACTAAAAATATAATTATTTTCTCCCCAGTGAGCAATAGGTTATGGGAAGATATGGGCAAGAAGACTTAGGCTGTGGGGTTAGAATTAGGATACTCTCTCTGGGTGGCTCCAGAAGTTTGGGTCCCTCTAGCTATTTCATTGGTAGATAGGTTTCACTTTATAGCATAATTCTACATTATAAGAAGGAAGAGGCAACTTGGGTATAATATGTGTTGTCAAGTTGGGTGAGGGAGACAAAAGACTCTGCTACAGGCCTAAGCATGCAGCCCCACTGTACCTACCTTAACTCTTCCCTCCTGTAACAATACTTGTGTAGCATATGAAACATACTAAAACCCTCCCCCCTTCTGTGCTGTAGTGCTGGTGGTTTTCTTGACATGGTTAACTTTTTTCTCTTTTTGCGGCTCACACATAAGGCAATTTCAACGTCGAAAGTGGCCAGACATGAAGAAACCATCTTCCAAGTCACTGTGAGTTGGGAGTCCATCCACACAAAGCCTTAACATTGCTGTCTCTCTTTTGCATGCAGTCCATATTTGCAGTTTCATCTACTCTTGCTCTTAAACCCTACTCTTCCTAATGAAGCATCTGGGAGAGATATGACTCTAACCTCTTTAACTGCAGCCAATTAATGTTTAAATGAGTTTGTGTTCTCCTGCTCTGTAGCAAGGTAGGGTTCAAGCTGGAGGCAAGGCTCAGGTGGTGCTATAAGAAGGCAGAACTCTTAGTAGTCGCTTCAGCAACAAACAGAGACTGAGCCCTGAAAAATGGCAACAACTGCACCCCAGTTGATAGTCCTATCTGCAGTGCAAGGTGCTTACTCCAGTAGCCTCAGACTGCAACTGCAGAAGTGAGACCAGGGGCGCTCTGTTCAATGCAGTTCTCAGAGGCCTAGAACAGCACAGACAATGGCTTAGAAGCACTAGGAGCTCATCTTGCATGCCCTTCTGGTTCGGAGTCCTGATTCGTTGTAGGGGAATCCAACTCCAGGTTTCTAAAGGGCTAGAGAAGCCCGTCCTCTCCAGATCTGGTGGACTCCCCTTCCCTCCAGGAGTTATTGGAACTGTAGTCCAAAACATTTGGCTGGCGCAGTCTACTTTTAAGGTTGCTATTGGATAGAAGTGTAGGTATACTACTACAGAGGTAGGCCCTCATTATTATAAGACAGTATTTGTTCCTCTATCAGCTGCACTTGTAGAATCAACCTTTCTTTGTTGTGCTAAACAAAAGCTGTAGCGCATGTTGAAATACAGTGACTCCGACACTGTTACTTTGAGAAAAATCTTTGGTAGGAAAGACAAGCAGTCCATTGCACAATTAGGAGGTCAAAATCACTGAGCAGTGATTTCAGAATTTTGTACAATGCTTGCAAGAAATGTGAGGTCATTTAAATGACCCACATACCGTGCAATGAAAATAATGTAGACATAGTTCTCAACACTGAAGATTCATCTAAAAGTCCAACTGCTGTTAAGAAAGGTAGTTAGTGAATGAATGAATGAATGAATGAATGTATCCTTTGCTTCTGTGTTGTGGGTGATGCACAGTGGAAAAGTATGCCCTTTGCATGGCTCTGCTGTGAGAACAGATTGCTTTGCTCTTCAGAGAGTGAATTAATTAAATGTGTGTTCTTTTTCAGAGGACAACTTTGGGAAGGCTGGGAAGGCTAATTTCCTGCAACTGCTGGACCTCAATGAGGATATAAACTGGCCAGAACTTGAATCTTTGTACAGACTTAATGAAAGTGTGTATGATTTCAGACTGAATTATAACATTAGCCTGGAGGACTGGATAAACTTTGATGCTAAGGTAGATAGGATGTTTGCACTGTTATGCAATCTAAATAGACACAGTGACCTTCTGGGGAGTACTTTCATCCAACATACGTATCCCTTCTTGAAGCCCACTGGTTTACCTGCTTTTGCTTTGGGTTATACCTCACTTGCTTCACAAGCTATTTTACTTCCACCAATCACTGCAGATACTGTTTCAAGAAATGGAAGCAGAGAAAACAAGGGTGACCCATTGAGAGACTTGGAATCCTAAGGGGCAAAACCACAGACTATTTCAGTGGAAGCCAAATAGCCCCTCTGCTACTTCATCTACAGCTTTAAATGGCATTTGAAAGGACAGACAAATGGAAAAGCATCTCTTCCCCCACCTACAGATTAGGCAAGTCAAAATTAGACACAGTGGTAGACAATTGCTACTGAGGCACGCAGGATATCCTGGATATTACTGAACAGATGCACAGACTCGGCACTAACAGTCTTCAGGTGTTTGTCTACCACAGAAGCCAGTTTAGTTCACAGTTCACACATCTACCTTGGCTCATGAGGAAACTGAAATCTTCACTCAGTGAAACCAGCTTTCCAGCATGGTACTGTAAATATTCAGTGTCCTGTTTCAAAAGAAATCCAAGTTCAGAAGAATTGTTACTAAAGTGTTGGCATGCCCCAATTCCATTTCTGAAAAGTCACTCCATTGCATAATAAAAATTCAGAATTTAGCCATTTTTAAAAGCACTGCAAAATTAAAAGCAGTTTGTGTATGTCTTAAATTTTAACAAAGTTGGATTTGTATTAAGTCTTTGTGGTTATATTGTATGTTCAAAAACCAAAATTACTACTATAAAAGAAAGCACTTGTTTACTTTTATATTTGTTTGTTTTAAGCAATGGCTATTATTTTGTGACCAATAAAAACGCAGGTTTCAAAAAAACCCAAAAACTTATGGGCACAGTTCAGCGGACAAGTAGGCACACTTTACCCAACACAGTGCTGGGTTTTGTGCCTCCTTAGAAAAAAGAAAAGAACATACTATTTGGAAGCAGTTTTAGGAACAGACTATCCAAACTCAAACTTACAAGTTTTCCTACAGCATACATCACCTGTCCAAATTCAGAAGTTGACCTCAATTTTCAACTTACTTGTTTTTCTTCCAATGTACTGCAACATTTCAATCACAGAGAGAAATTGGAGTTTGAGATATCTAATGTAAGTATGATATAGTATTTGCAATGTAATGAGTCTTTAGGTAGTGTAACTACACTTAGGCAGGAAACAC
This sequence comes from Podarcis cretensis, assembly GCF_951804945.1. NCBI lineage: Eukaryota > Metazoa > Chordata > Lepidosauria > Squamata > Lacertidae > Podarcis > Podarcis cretensis. Next base: position 22,053,689 of record NC_137175.1, read on the forward strand.
CAGCTGGCCAAATAAAAGATGGGGGACACCTGGTTTGCCAGTAGTACATGTGAAAAGGAAACAGGGGTTAGTGGACCACAAGCTTAACATGAGTCAACAGTGGGATGCAGCAGCAAAAAAAGCTAATGCTCTTCTAGGCTGCATCAACAGAAGTCTAGTGTCCGGATCAAGGGAAGTAATAGTCCCACTCTATTCTGCCTTGATCAAGACCACACTCAGAATACTGTGTCCAGTTCTGGGTGCCACAATTTAAGGAGGATGTTGACAAGCTGGAACATGTGCAGAGGAAGGAAGAAAAGATGATCAAGGGTCTGGAAACAAAGCAGGTGAAATTCCCCATCTCTTGCATGCAGTGGCTGCATTCAGTTGGTTTTTATCTTTTTCATGGTGCTCTAATTTTAAAAGAGGTCTGAGGGTGGCAATAGCAACTGTTGTGTGGAGGGGGTAAAAATTTGTGTTAGTTAAGAATAAAATTTTTTCCACCCCTTTGGAAGTGAAGTAAGCCTACAGTTCTACTTCTCCCATTTAGTTGTGTCTTGGAAAAGAGGACATCTTAAACATCTTACCAGCACAGACAACTTGTACATGAGTTTTGGTAACTGGAATGTAGCCTGAGTTAAGGCATAATGGAAACTTTTATCTCTTTGATTACCAAGAAGCTTATTAAGCCACAAAAACTCCCGTTTCAAATAGAAACCTTTATTTACATTATTAACAACTTCCAAACAAAACAAAAACACAGAAAAACAAGACCATATGACCTACCCTTTTTTTTTAATGCCAGCCCACAGGAGGCTTTTTTTTGTTATGTAAAGATCAATTATTACAAGCAATATTTAATGTAAACTAACTTTGGAGTCAATTCTCAATACTGCATGCCTTTCTCCTGAGATATTAAGAAATATTGCTCTCAGTTGAATGGTTCCATAATTGCTGCATTGCTGTCACATGACAGTCTGCTACTAAATTCGATGTGCTGACCTGTGCAACATTCAAATAGATTGTTTCTGTTGAAAAAGGCTCCTCATTTATTAAGGCAGCCTTCCCCATCTTGGAGCTGATGGGAGTTGTTAGTCTAAAACAGTGTTTCCCAACCTTTGGCCTCCAGCTGTTTTTGGACTACAACTCCCATCATCCCTAGCTAGCAAGACCAGTGGTCAGGGATGATGGGAATTGTAGTTAAAAAACAGCTGGAGGCCCAAGGTTGGGAAACACTGGTCTAAAACATCTAGATTGCACCAGGTTGGGGAAGGCTGAATTACAGGAAAAGTCATGAAGACTGAAATTATGTATTTATCTCAACACACAAACTGGTTGGATAATCCATACAAAGGTGGGAAGAATGGATTCACTACAAAGACAATTAGGTCAGAAGGCACCAATACCAAACTAAGCTTATTGCCCCATTCAGCCATGTTTACTGTACTTATCATACAAGTCCCCACCCCATATAATCACTCTTGGTACTAGAGATTGCATTGCAACAGAATGAGTTTTTAATCATGCACTTCTGATTCCAGGTATCATTTGAATCAGCACTGCTGAGAACGTTCCCGACAATGCAAATTCAAAATGCATATATATATATATATAGATAAAGGTGTGAATACTTTTATCAAGTTTGAACTAATATCTTTGGATTCAGCAAAAAAAAAAAAAAAAAACTGGGAAAAGGAGTAACATTCTAAATAACAGATTAACCAATGAACAGCAGGTACCACCACATTTCAAAAACACAAACAGAATCAATCAAAATGAAAAGAAGAAGGGCAGTAAGTAGTTTATAAAAAGAGAGGTCACACTTCGCCAAAGTAATCAGAGCTATCATGATTATCATATTCGCCTATAAAAGTTAAAAGATAGTCTACTCCCATTTTATAGGCTTGTGGGTCTTTTACTATGAGGTTGTTATTGGTAGTATCAGAAAGAGGCTTCAAACAACAACTCCTCAAAGCTATTTTAAAACAATATGTAAATGGAAAAAATGCTTTAAAAAAACAACCCTAAAGGACGAGGAAGCACTTGTAACATGTGAGGCACACTATGTGCAAATCAGAACACAATTCCAGACCAGAGCCCAAATGTGTTTTAAGTACAAATAAGCTTTAGTGAAGTTAAATAAATAGCTGGTGGACTACACAGAACTGGCAATATTTATACCTGTACTCAGCATACTAGCAGTTTTGGGGGTAATCACAGACTGCTTGCCTTAGAACAAAATCTCACAGAATTACATGCTTCTGCAAAGTGGAGCTCAAATTTCATTACTAATCAAAACCACCAGTTCACATATTCAAGAGAACTATATTGAATGTGCAATGGGAATAGAAAAAAACTCACACACCACTTCAGACATTTTAGTCTACCTTTCTTAGAAAGATCCTGTTCTGAATCACTACAACTTGTTTAAATCTGGGAGGAATCAGTATGTATCTGCATTATTTGACACCGAGATGATTATGGTGTTTCTGACCTCCAGCTATTAAAAATTGCTTAGAAAATAAATATATTTGTTACCAGTAGAGCAATAAAATGTGATAACCAAAATCATTTGTGCCAATTAATCAGATGTATCATCAGGTGTGCTTTCTGCTAGACACTTAACACAAAAAACATGTTCAGAACACCACTGAGGCTTTCTTAAAAGTTAACCAAATGTCCTAGAGCAGAGGCTCTTTCATTTAAAAGACAGGTTATATTAAAAATTCCACAAATTGATTTGACAGCTAAAAAGAGCCTTTTTGTCATCAAATTGCCATCTATAAGAAAAAAGTAACAAAGTGCACACATAAGGTGTAGAGAAAATATTAAAAGACTGCTAAAATATGAACAAATGTTCTTTTAAAAAACCAATAAATGAAGTTCTAAATAAACTGTCAAAGACCAATGAAAATAAGATAAAGGCCATAGTTACCCAACTCCAAAACCATTTAAATTAAAAAAAAAAAAATCCTATCTGGACAACTTGGACTAAACTCGAGTTTACAGAAATTATATTTGTTAAATATTTAGCTTCACAAACTCTGCAAAAATGAGTTAGTGGCCTACAAAAGTCATATATATAGTACAACATCTTAAGATCATATTTACAAAATGTATTCACAAAGAGAATCTCTCTTCAAACTGCAATGCCTTGCCTTACATTTTATGACATTTAATGGCAAAAAAGATGTATGATTATTGCTCAAATGCCCATATTGGAGATATTATGTAACAGTAATTCAGACTGGGCTTGAAAGGGGGCAAGAACTTGCCTACTTTAATATCCATTGATTCATTATTATAGGTATTGCAGTAACCCACTACATACAGCATTTTATAAAGTGCACAAAACTGCACATCAATATGGAAATCTTTTATCATGATTATACATATTTAATCTCTGCATACACCTTTGGCGCCAAAGAGCGTGATTCAGAGGCTGCAACAGCGCATTTGCATTGCCACTTGCACATCAGAGTTCCGACACCTGGGAGTGAGATTGAACAGCAGCATGAATGTTCAGAGCATTGTTTTGTTTTTAAATCAAGGCCAGAAACTACATTCTATCAGAGGCTCTTACTAGAGAACTCAAGACTATTACCAAGTATTTTCCAGGCACTTTGGTCTGCCTGTAGTTGAAGGGCTTTGGATAGCTACAGTAAATAGAACTGGTACAGACCGTGTCTATCCAACACATTTACTCAAATGGCATTGCCAAACGCACATTGCTAAAGGCAAAGTGCCAAAAAAAATCACCCTTTCTCTTTTCTTTTTGTACATTATACAGTGATACTTTGCTTCTACTCCTCCTCCTATCCCTCACCACCCAAAGGTCCATAACTCATGAAGTCACTTAGGACATCTTCACGGTAAAAAGAAGTGGTATTTCCATAAGGCTACATGTTGCCATGAAGTTCACGTGCACTTTTTTTTTTTTTTGTAATACTTAGTTCACCATCATCGATGGCATCAGCCTGTTAGGAGATCATAGCTGGAGATGTCAGCAGTATTTCTGCAGAAAAAAACACAACACACCAGTGAACAAACAACAGTGTAAGAGAGACAAACTTTGTAATCAAGCAAATTTTTTGCTGTCATTTCTGAAGGTTAAGGAAAGAAGTATAAATAAATACTGCACTGGTACTGAAAATGCTTTTAAAAATATAGATTTGTTTTAGGGGAAGGGGGATTGGGAGGAAATGGCCTGGTGTTGAGCTTAAGTTACTCTAAGGCTAGGACTGCAGAGCCTTGTGGATTCCTTGAGTAAATCTATTTCAGCAATGAACCTGGGATGCTCACAGGCAATAGCTGTTCCACAGCTAGCCTTACCATTTTATGTAAAACCACTGAGAGAGAACCCACTGGAGAAATAGGGGTTTGGGAGTTTGGGAGAAATAAGAAAGGGTGCAGAGTGAGCAAAAATGACAACCACGCAAGTCAAACCTTATTTTCTGAGCCAGGAAAATGTTGAGAAGTTTCTGTTAATGTTTGCTAGGCACTGGCGCTGGCAATTTTAGGGGCTGATGTGCATATGGAGATCTAAAGAGCTGCATGTGGAGAACCAACAGTTACAGCCATCTTACCTGGTCTGGACCCATGGGCATTCCTGACATAGGCATAGTATTAATATTCATTTGTCCCATGTGACCACCATTGCTGTTCATGTGCATCATGTTGTAAGTTGCAGGGTTCCCTGAATGGCTGAACTGTTGCTGTGGAAAAGAACTAGAGGACACAAGAAAAAAAAAATGCTCTCAGATTCATTCAACCACTGGCATGTTACGTCATTGGCATTACAACTATAAAACCTCATAATCCCTTCCATAATCAGTTGCAGAGACAGTTGTCTCACCACAATGTCTTCAAGATCAGATGTGGTTATTTGTAAGGCGCTCACACCAACCTGCGGCTCTAGAGATTGACTAGTGCTATAAACAAATGAGCCTATGATCAACAAATGAATAAATCCTTTGCTTTAAATAAAAAAGAAAGGAAATGCAAAAATGATGGATCAGTGTAAATCACTCCCATCCTAGGATCTCTTCATCCATTGTCGGAAACTGTTTTGTTAACTTAAGCCTACCTCACTGAGTTTTTAGCCCTGCACGTAACCAATCTGGAACAAATAGTTCAACATATATAGATTTGGACACTTTCATGTTCCTTTAATTTTTTTTTAACAACACATCATGTCTTGATCAGCTTGTTTAACTTTGTGAAACAAAAATAAGCCCCATATCTTTGTGAAATATGCAAAATTTAAAAATTTGAACAAATATTTTGAAATCTTCTATGAAACAAATTATTTTAGGGTTGTTTTTTTTTAAAGAATCTGGGTGCAAGAGTGAAGACTGTCTAGATTGCATGTTTTTTAAAAATCACACAATTCAGTCTGCTAAAAGCTATGTTCTTCAGTTCTCCACAGCCACAGGCTCCCCTTTCAAAACACTAGTTGAGATATCTGACTCTCACCTGCTCCTGGCCATATTTCCTGATGGCCAGCCCTTCATTTCAGGAGTTGGATACATTGGTGCAGCCTGAGGATGCTGCATCATGGGATTTTGTGTGGGTCCAATTCTTTGAGCCATCATGGAATTGGGTGGGCTTGATACCCTGCTAAAGGCAGGGTCTGGTTGCTGGGTCATTCCTTACAAAATAAATAAGATAACAGTTTGGTGGTTATGACACTTAGCTATTTTTTGCTGAAGGCACATGTGTCCTCTAATATTTACAGAATTTCACTCTTGTGGTTGCACAATTTCTCTTACCTGATTCAATCAAAAAAGCCCTGAAGAAAGGTACCTTTGGAGCATGGTACAAATGAAAGGCCAGAAGGGAATAATTCTCACGGAGAGGCAATGGTGCTCAGGAGAACTGCACTTTGATTCCCAAGTTAATGGTAAATTTCCACCCTTGGTGTTACCAGCTTGCATTCACTCAAGACTCCCTCTCCTTGAAGGGGCCATAGCTCTGTAGTAGAGCATCTGCTTTGCATGAAGAAGGTCCTAGGTTCAATCACCAGCATCTCCAGGTAGAGTTGTGAGAGAACTCCACTTGACCTCATGGAGAGCCACTGTTAGCCGGTGTGAACATTAATGAGCTACTTGGACCAATGGTGCGACTCGGTATATAAAGTAGCATCTTATGTTCCCCCATCATGCAAGTTTGCTTTTCTCAGTTTCACTTGGTCCCTAAACATGGTTACAAGGTACTATAACTTACTAATGTTTCATTGTTTGTTGTTGTAATTTCAGATATAGCAAAGCAGAATAAAAAAAGACCAAATGCTTGCTTTTTGTTGCCAGACCCTTCCTGTACAAAAAAGTTTTCTTGCAGAATTAAGTAATGACTAAGACATAATTCAAATCAAAATTGAGAGAATCAATGAGCTGTGAAATTACTGTATAAAGATCATGAATTTTGCAACATTTCTGCACTGTGGCTGTTCTATTTTAGATCATTCGGCTACAGAATATGTCAAATCCCTCAAAACCCCACTTTCTCCCTCATTCCAAAATATTGCGCTTATACTCTTCTATAAAAATATTCTAGCTTTAATAAGTTTTTTTGTAATTTACTAAGCCCAACAGCAGCCACAGGAAATAGAAGCAAGTAAGATACAAATGAAGTAAGTACCATAATTGGCTGGGTATGAAAATTGCTGGGATGGGACTGGAGCCATCGGAGGGCCTGTAACAGCACCATCCATGCTTCCTGAGGTGGTCACATTTGGAGGAGGACTGAAGGCTTGAGACTGCTGCTGTTGCTGCTGTATCATCATGGCCATCCTTTGTTGTCGGATGTGATGACTTATTATCTCCCTGTTTCGCTGCGCCACCATCTGAGCATTAAGGAAGCCTTGCTGCTAGCACCCAAAGAGGATTGACAAAAAGCACATTAAAGAATACAGAGGAAGAATTATTAAGTTGACAAGAAAAAAAAAACATATCTTAAGAGTTTTATGTCCATGAGCTTTTTTATATTAAAAAAGCACAATACAGTCTATTTTTCTCCCATTAATGAAATAGCAGAATGGAACAGTAAGAAAATGCACATTTATTCTGCAGTAATAAGTAGCACAGTGTGCAGTAACTGTGGGGAACCACCTTCGGCCCTCCAGATGTTGCCCCACTGGCCTTGCTTGCAGCAACATTTGCAGGATCAAAGTTTTCCCACATTTGGTCTACAGTCTATATACCAATAGCAAGCTTATTCTCTTTGGGTCTACCCTTACGCAGATATCCATGCACAAGTTATCAGCAGCTTGGGGAATCCCCAAAGTTTGTCTAAGTTATAAAGAAAAGGTAAAAGGAGGGAACCAAAAATGACCTAGCAAACAGAATGCTGGCTTGATGACTATTGGAGTGGTGAAGGTGGTGGAATGGAAAACAGGAAGACGGAGGTGGCATGGAAGGGAATGGAGCATCCTGGAACAGATACTAGCTGGGTGGCTAAAACCCCAAACAGCAGCACTCTACATTTTGTTGCAGGTCTCACTTTGTGTAGCTGGAACATTCAGCAGGCACTGTGGCTTATATCCAATGTGGCACTAAGCAACTTTTCTGTCAGTGCAAAAATTTATGATTGAACAATGAGACCTTCTCTCCCCCCCACCTCACCCTGAATGTGTCCTTCCCAAATCTGCTCCAAATGGTTGGGGAAACCAGCAGAAAATATTAAGTGGGTGCACAAGAGGAAAGTCCCATTGCACAGGCATAATAAATATTTGTACTGACAGGACAGTTACTTAAAGCTAAATTAGATACAAGTAACTGAATCCATACTTGCCAGACTAGCATTGCTCAACAGTTTCAATCCCCAGAATGGTTCTGGAATACAGTGGTACCTCAGGTTAACAACTTAATTCGTTCCGGAGGTCTGTTCTTAACCTGAGGTACCACTTTAGCTAATGGGGCCTCCCGCTGCTGCTGCCGTCGCACGATTTCTGTTCTCATCCTGAAGCAAAGTTCTTAACCCGAGGTACTATTTCTGGGTTAGCGGAGTCTGTAACCTGAAGCGTCTGTAACCCGAGGTACCACTGTACTTTTCTACAATTGCAGTTGAGATCCAATGCCTCACCCATCTGAACAAGAATTGCAACAATGGTAAAACAGAGCATTGTCATTCCTAATAAAAAATATTGACATTTTTTAGGATGACATTATTATATAGATGTTTCTTCACCAGTCATATGCCCCAAATGATGTATATCTAATGATGACATGATTCATGTAGAATCGTATTTTGGTTTATGGTTATGTTCTATTGGACTTTGATCCATTAGATAAAAATATGTGTGTCTGTTTTAGTGCTTTAAAAGATGTATGAAGGAAGAGAGAAGTAATAGAAAGCAGAACTGGGGAGAGGTAAAATAACAGCAGGAAGTGGGAGGCTACTGTATAACCTGATTAGTAATACTTACTTGTGATCCCATTTGTGGGGGCATAACAGGTCTCATCACTGATGCACTACCAGGGTTGGGGTTCTCCATTTTTATATCAAGTGTTTGACGAGTCTGATTCAAAAACTTAAGAAACAGAAAGCAACAGTGTATAACAGAACGATGTCAAAATACATCAAACAGGTTTCTATAAAACCCATGCTACACTACAAACCTAGGCAAAAGTAATAATTAAAAAGAAGCTACTTCACTCAGTGTGGCTTATTAAGTGCGCTGAAACACAACGTTTGACTTCACGCCCAAAGGCGCACTCCTCCATTGTCTCCAAGGCAGAAGGATGCCAACAAGGGCCTTAAATATACAAACCTAATCATTAACTTTCATACTGATACTTAATAGTGCAATTCAGAAAACAACCGTGCCACTGTTTTCATCAAACATCAGTTTTCATCAAACAAATAATCTCAGAAATGACATTACCAAACTGAAAATAAAGACTACAATGATGAGGAATTGCAGGTCTGCTTCACATGTCATGGCAAGCCAAATTATGGACTATCAGAACCATGCAAACATGTGGATTCCTGGGGAGCTCACAGCACCTTTCCTCCTCTCTTGTCTTTTTTATTCCTGCATTATCATTAGCCAAGGTTTGTGCTCTAACCATGAGCTGTAGCCAAAGCTGTAGCTCCATTTTAGGAGCCCTCATGGTTGCATAATACCAGTTAAGTCATAGTTTGGGCAACATCTTGACATGTAAACTAAGTCTCTGTGTGTACCAAACATCAGGACAGGATAAAACAAATGAATGTATGTGTTAATGGGTAAGTGATATATTTCATTTTCCTGCCCTTAGCAAAGCCAAAAAATTTCCCTCTTCAGAAGGGAACTGAAAAATTATAATTGTTTACCTGCTGCCCTTGAAGTCTCTGTTGGAGCTGCATCCGAAGTTGCTTTGGTGTGTTGGTTCTGGGCCTCATGACATTTGCTCGGGGATGCATACTTTGCATTGGAAAACTGCCCTGCTGATTCATCTGATTCATCACAGAGTTAAAGGCTGCCTGTTGGCCTTGCACGCTACTAAATCCCCCTGGCAGGGGAGCTCCCTGGCCCTGGTATGGCTGACCATATACTGGAGGCTTCTGGTCAATCATTACAGTAGATTCTTGGCCATGAAATGATTCTTGCTTGGGTTCCAAAGCTTGCCCCTTAAAAAGAATATAGAACATGCCAATATTTCACACTCTGCAATAGTATATTAAGAATATTTTATACAGGGGAATTTTATATTTGAAAATATGAGCTGTGTGTGTGTGTGTGTGTGTGTGTGTGTGTGTGTGTGTAGCCAGCAGTGTAAAAAAACATAGTAAATGTTCAGGAGACACACCAGTAAGCACATGGTACAACAGTTATGGGACCCTATTTCACCATTTAAGAGTTTAGGGATACACACAGGATTATCCAATAATCCAATGAAAATTGCCCAATTCAAAATTACATTGACAAAATCCATCTCCTATGAGCAAGCTCTGACTCAGGTATATTAAGACTTCATCACTATAATATTCAGCAACTATTCTACAACTACCTTTCTAAAGAAGATGCCTGCACACATTAATTACAATGTAGCATTGTCACAAATTAAAAGGAAAATAAACAATTTTTAGATCAGAAGGCTGCTCTTGTTATGTTATAGGCAAACATTTTCTCACTATGATTTTTTTAAAGGGGCACTGCAATATCATGTTTATAATCATATCAGGTCTGCATAATTTGTAATCCAGCAAATGTAATGCAGGTCACCAGCAGTTGGATAAATCTTCTGTTTTTACAGCCTTTTTAGGACTGCAAGAATACTTGGCAGGCCACAATACAGAGAAGGTGGGCTATGTTCAGCTTGAGGTGAGTAGCAAGTTCTGGAGCCTATAATATATAAAATAAGTTCTTCTCACCCAAAAGAAGAATGTACAAAGTACCGAGGAAAAAATGTACTAGGGTTTTTATTCTCCCCCCCCCCCCCCCGCAAAAATACATTTTAAGAGCATACAGCAAACTGAAAAATCTGCACTTCAAGAGCACTGGCAACTTACTTGATTTACAAGATCAGGAATTCCTAAGGCCCTATCAATTTCTTCAAGGCTTGTGACATCTGTGTTACTCAGCAATGTATGCAATTGATCTAGAAGAGTCCTTTCATCACTTTGGCCATCAACATTTGGAGCAGCATACAGAAGATCATCTAAAGAATTCCTAACTAGTTGCCTAGGAAAACCAAGATGTAGCAACAATTAAGAATACGGGTCAAAGAGTAGATAAATTCTCATATCACACATAAATTGAAGTCTCCAGATAAGAATCATATCTTCCCAGTATACGTAAGTGCAAAAATGAGATATGCCCAGTGTCATTTCACAAATGAGCAGGATTCTGGAAACTGAAAGGAGGACCCTCCATGACAAAACTTTTATCACCTTTGATAGATCATTACTATCCAACAAATCCCCAATAGAATGCCAAAGACTAAAATGGTAAACAAATTACAAATATGATGTAAGCATTTTCTTTGATGAATCACAAACAAACAAATAATCTGTCTAGTCCAGCATTCTAGTTCAGATAGGGGAAGTCGTATTCACAGTAGAGCCACTGAAATCAATGGACTTAACTAATTTTGTATTTAGATGAGTGTTTTTCCTGAATGATCAGAATGTTCTGATACCATTTGTAGATGAAGAATAGGCTGTCAGTTAAATAACATATAACATTCTGAACCTTATTGTACCTGTTTTGTGAACCTCGAGGTCCTTGCTCCATGGACAACATGTTGTCAGGCCATGCATTTGGATGGTTAGACGGTCCTTGATGTGCATAAGGATTCCCTCCCATACCAATATTAATTTCATTTGGCCCTACAAAATGAAACAAAACTAAATTTACTTTTAGAAAAGAGGTGAATTTTTAGAGCAGCTATCCAACGACACAGGGCAGTGTACAAAAACAATGTATCACTATTATAAAACACAATGATAAACTATCTCAAAAAACCACCATACAACTATTTTTAATATCGAAATCATCGGTATTACTCTCACTTGAAGCCTAAGTAAAAATGTATGGCATTACTTTCAGCATGTAAAGTTTCTATTCAAATGGGATGTAAAAGGGGAAAAAGCTTCTTAACAGGGTGTTTATGTGTGTTCAACTAATAGTAGTTCCTTCCACATCTTTTAACTGTTGTAGACATGACAGCACCAGGATCCCCCCCCCCCCGTAAACTCAAATAGCAGTAACAAGGCAGCTGAGATAGGGTTGCCATACGTCCAGATTTCCCCAAACATGTCCAGGAATCAAATGGCGAAAGCAGCGTCCCAGAAGAATTTTGAAAGATCGGCAAAATGGCCAGGGGTTTTGTCAGCAGAACCAGGAAGTGTGTCTGTTTTAGGATCACTATTTGTGTTTTCCGGGTGAATTCTTGAAATATGGCAACCCTAAGCTGAGAGGTAGTGGTCTAAATTGTTTATCACTCTCACTGAATTTAAATGCTTTGCTTCCTTTAAGTCTACAAGTATCCAGAAACCCACACTGGAGCACTAGTTGCTCAGAACACGGTACAGATCACTGTGCAAACAGCCCAAAGCCTAAATGCTTCAAACTTTATTGCCAGTTAGCAGAGCATGAGACTCTTAATCTCAGGGTTTTGGGTTTGAGCCCCATGTTGGGTGAAAGCTTCCTGCATTGCAGGAGGTTGAACTAGACGACTCTTGTAGTCCCTTCCAAATCTACGGTTCTATGATTCTATTACACTGGTCAACAACAAATTTGTTGTCTGCGTTTTTTCAGTTGATTTAGGATGAATCTGATGCGCTGAATCCAAAAATTACATTGGTTTTGCTCAATCAGGTCAAGTTTTTGAGCTATGGCCACATGTCTTTTTTTACGTTTTTGTTCACATGTACGCTTGTGTGGAACATTTTAGAAGACGTTGGTGGGGGTAAAATGCCTTGTCAAATAATTGTTTTGATTGGAAATGATTATCTGAATGACAAGAAGTATTCAGGTCCGATAGTTCTGGGTGATTATGTCGAAAAGGGATCAGTTTGAAGTCATAAAACCTCGAAATCTTCCATAAATTGGTCCAGCAAAGCATAAAGTTGGGGGATCAAAACTAAGTTAATGGGGCAGCCGCCCCACGAAGTATCCTGATCTTCAATCAGCACGTCGTCCTGTAGCTCATTGTGATGAAATTCCAGTGCCTATCTTCGGAGAACTTCCTGACATTAGTGACGAAGATGCCTCCAATGTTGAAGGACATGAAGAAGAAGAAGTGGTTCTTGAAGATGATGCTCCTCATCCATTTTCCCAAAAGGAGTTGAATTTCTCTGACAGTGCTCGCATCAGCTTCCTCCGCAACAGGCATCAAGAGTACCTCCATTTTTTCTCGGAAGAGAAGGACTTGGTGTACTGTGCAGATGTTGCACAGCTTCTGCTGAAGCTTGGAGTGCCACAGTACGAACCCAAAGATTGGAGACTGTTCATTGACAGCAGCAAGCGATCACTGAAATGTGTTCTGCTACACAACGGCAACCAGTTTGCCTCTATACCCCTGGCTCACTTGAGTACACTGAAGGAGAACTATGAAGCGGTGAAGTATGTGCTGGAGAAAATTGGTTATGATCAGCATAAGTGGTTTATTTGTGTTGACCTGAAGATGGTGAACTTTTTGTTGGGACAACAGTCTGGCTTCACCAAGTACCCATGTTTTCTGTGCATGTGGGATAGAAGGACTGGCCTGTGCGGGAGGAATTGGTGCCTTGTAAAGAAAGGAACGTCATCAACGACCCTCTGGTGGACAGAGACAGAATACTCTTCCCACCGCTGCACATCAAGCTCGGCTTAATCAAGCAGTTCACCAAGGCTCTGGACAAGGATGGTGACTGCTTCATTTACTTGTGCCAGGCTTTTCCAGGATTGACCATGGAGAAGTTGAAAGCTGACATCTTTGACGGTCCTCAGATCCGTCAGCTCATCAGAGATCCAGAGTTCGGAAACTCAATGAACGAAGTGGAACTGGAAGCGTGGAAGACATTTGTTCTGGTAGTGAAGAACTTTCTTGGCAACAATAAGGCCAGAAACTACGCAGAACTTGTCAACAACATGCTGACTGCTTTCAGAAACCTGGGCTGCAACATGAGCGTCAAGATGCACTACCTATTTTCACATATGGACCAGTTTCCTGAGAACCTGGGTTCAATGAGTGACGAGCAGGGGGAGAGATTCCATCAGGACATGAAAGAGATGGAGACCAGGTATGAGGGTCGCTGGGACGCAGTCATGATGGCTGACTACTGTTGGACTCTGAAGAGAGACCTCCGTGCTGCTGAGCATTCCAGGAGTTCCAAGAAACAGAAGTTCAAGCCCTGAAGTTTGAAAAATGGTGAAGCAACGTGCAATTTACGTGTACTTACCTTTATCAATGCCCACCATTCAGTTTACAGAAAACCTGACCTGATGGAGAGAAACGGATGCCATTTCCTGATTCAGCAGTGCAAAAATACCCTAAATCAGTTGTAGAAATCTAGACAACATTCAAAAAGTAAAAAATTGTTGCCCAGTGTTATCTTACCTATGTGCAGTGCGTAAAACACAAATTATTGTGGTGTCCAATTAAAAAAGCATAGTAAGAACTCACTCATATGGATCATCTGCTGTTGGAGCATGGATCTGGTGCCAGGCATACTATTTGACCTCATGGGTAAACCAGGCATGGGACCACCAACTGAAGATCTGGCAAGGGTTGGGTTGCAGTCTGGCCCTGGTCTTGGCACTGAACCAGAACTAATAGGTTCCATCCTGCTCACTTTTGAGTTTTGTAGGCTCCAGTCACTTGCTGAATGCTGATTCATAGGCATATTTCTGTTAGGTCCCCCTAGAAAATTAACGAATTTAAATACATATTGCTTTCCCTACAGAAAAACATAGCATACAATACAATTTGCTACAGTTGGCATTTTTATATCCACCCACTCCAAATAAGTTTTAGCCAGGAGCCAAAGGGCTGCATATATCAGGGCCTTTCAGCCACCATTCATGGTAACATCTCAAATGTTCAACTGAGATATAAAACATTGCACAACAACGAAGATGGGTTGTTGTTATCATTGTGTATTTTTTGTGACAATGGTTCAATTCAAACAGAATGTTTGCTGAAGTTTGCACTCACCAAAGTTTAAAAGCCAAAACATGAAGCTCTTGACTGCCCCAAGGTCCCCTGGACAGCTTCATGACTGAGCAGAGATTTTAACCTGGGTCTCAGAGACCTTAGTCTGGTGCTCTAACCACGTCAACACAGAGACGTGAACTTCTGAATGTACAGGAAACCCATGCTTTAGGGATGCTTGTCTGCTTCTATTTTCTATCTGCTCAGCACTCCAGACCCTAGGTGTGGTGGCAATGGAGGTAAAGGAACAGCCACAACAATGATTTGTCAATTCAGACACCACGCTCACCACACTTGGTGCAAGCAAATTTGCTAGCTCCTCACAAACCATGATTTGTTAATTCAGACATCACAACTAAACCCAACCCTACAAATGTTTTTGGTGAGATATGTGAATTGAGCCAAAAGGTTTAAAAAGCTTAGCTAGAATAAGCTAGTATAATACAATTGTAACAATTTTTATCGTAGTTAATAATTTACTCCAGCAAACCTTTGGTATATTGTTCATGATTTTTTTAAAAGTATGAGGAAATCAACAAACCCATATTGGTTCCAAAGTTTTCCTGATTTTCCATCATTCTTGGACTCCCACCCATCATGTTTTGCTTCTGTAGCATGGAGAATGTATTAACACTCCTCACAGACGGACTTGATCCCACTGATATGGGGCTGTCTAAAGACATGGCTCTGTTGAAAGGAGGACGGGTGGCTTGCATAGATTGGGGACTTCTCATACCTGTTGAGTAATTAAAATATAATTGTAACTGTACCATCTTTAAACCTGGTATTGATCTACCATGACAGATGTTTAGCATCCACTATAAGGTTATTTAATGTAATTTTAATAAAACCACAGAAATTGTATGTCCTATACGAGTCACTGATGGAGACTAATACAGAAATTATTCATCTGGATTGTTTGATCTATAATGTTTCAGACTGAGATGTTAACTTCCTATAACTACTTCCCATAATTACTATAACTACTATAATTATTAAAAGAATATGGTGTATCTCTTTGGATCTGTACAGTCTCTGTTAATTTCAAATCTCTTATAGCTATATACAGAATTCTATAAAATGTTAGAAAATAATCAAAACCCTAACTAGAAAGGCAGGGGCAGGGGCAGAATCAGAAGCCTAATAAATTAGCTCTAATATGGTATGAGTAGTTAAATACATATTAAGTTAACTGCTATCCTTAAAATGTAAATGTAAAGGGACCCCTGACCATTAGGTCCAGTTGTGACCGACTCTGGGGTTGCAGCGCTAATATCGCTTTCGTGGCCGAGGGAGCCAGCGTACAGCTTCCAGGTCATGTGGCCAGCATGACTAAGCCACTTCTGGCGAACCAGAGCAGCGCACGAAAACGCCGTTTACCTTCCCGCCGGAGCGGTACCTATTTATCTACTTGCACTTTGACGTGCTTTTGAACTGCTAGGTTGGCAGGAGCAGGGACCGAGCAACGGGAGCTCACCCCGTCACGGGGATTCGAACTGCCAACCTTCTGATTGGCAAGTCCTAGGCTCTGTGGTTTAACCCACAGCACCACCCGTGTCCCTGCTTAAAATGTAGTAACACATTATATTAAAAAAAAGAATTGGGAATTTCAAGACAGATTTGATTATATATATTTATGAATACAAAAAAGTAATGCACTTTGCAACAGGTCAAAAGTTTTAAACAAAATGGAAAACAAGTTAGACAACAGTTGAAGTATCTTCCCTTTTATCAAGTATTTTTTCTGTTTATGGTATTTATTCTAACTCAATAACACAATAACACAATGGAATAACACAAAAATCTGAATAAACCACATTTTAAATATTGATGTTCTCAATGCTTTTGAATTGCATACTGATTTTTTTTAAAAAAAACAATTTTTTCATAGAAAGTTCAGAAAATACAACTAGATCTCTCTCTCTCTCTCTCTCTCTCTCTCTCTCTCTCTCTCTCTCACACACACACACACACACACACACACACACGAAAACCATGATTCCCTTTCTCATCATAAAGTAGTACCTAGCTGTATGCTCCCAATACCACTTCTGATTTGGTTTACCTTTCTCAAATTATTTAGCTAATCAAAGCTGAACTTTCTGACCTATTGATTCATCTTATTGTGCACTCTGGAATGCACTGTTATTTGATTTAATAAGCATGAACAGCCTCCAGGAACAGCAGAAAGTGGTAGTATACAGGCCTGTTGATCTGCAGGCTCCCCAGTGATCGACAGTTGGTTTCTATCAAATCTATGCTTGCAACTTTAAACTCAACGTTTTCTTGTGTTAGGTCTCAATGTTTATAAAGCTCACTATCAGACATTACAGAGGGTATCTACAAGGAAATTCTAGTCTACTAGTAGACAACAATAAAAACCATTTTTTAAAAGGCTAAACTGGGAAATTAAGAACAAACAGAAAGAACGGCTTAATGCCTTTAATCAACACAATGACTGTTAAATAAAGTGGAATATTATGTCAAATAAACTTTACCCAGCGGTGCATTTCCTTGGCACAATGGTTGTTTATTCCCCATGTTATTTCCATTTGCAGACATTGGATTACTGCAAAAATCTGAGCTAGTTAGATCACCCAAAATGGCATCTAAATTATCCACCAAATCTCCACTCATCTGAAAAGAAAAAAACATTTAAAAACAAACTTAATTGTTTAGGTTTCTACTGAAAAAATCAGAAGCTGGTATGAGCTCAAAACTATGATGTCTTTGAAACTTACTACAAATTCTTAAGAGAGCCAGCTAGAAGTCATGAAAATATTTGATCAGAGATAGCTTTACTGATTTGGAGAGAAAGAAAAAGATAAAAACTTCATTTGCATATTCTGTAATGGAATATTCAGAAAATATTGTGGATGAATTTTCCAAGGTATCACTTAAGGCTAGGCCTGCAATGTTTAATTAACCAATTTATTTATTTATTTTAATCTCCTGAAAAAGATGTCTTCAGTTAACATAATGGCAGCTCTTTCTTTTTTTTTAATGTTAATTATTAAAAGTGGTCACCGATTAAGTCATGCTTAGTAGCAGTACATGTACTGAAATCAAATAATGTATTTCAGTCATGATTCTCATATGCCTATAAGTTTCAACAGGCTGATCCTGAGAATGGCTTGGGCTGCAGTTGTAACCACATCTACTCAGAAGTAAATCCTATTTAATTCAATGAGGCTCACTTCCAGGTACACAGGATTAGGACTGCAGCCTCAGTCAGCTATATTAATTATTTAAGGTGGTAAATGCTTAAAATACATGGGGGGCAGGTTCCTTCTTAAAAGAGGCATTCCATGTTCTCTCACGTATTGAGTGGAATACCTGCATCATCTATAATCAGTGGAAAATTAAACTGGCACAATGTGAAATAATTTTTAAAAGGAACGTTTTAAAGATTGCTTTGATACATCATAGTTGGGAGTTCAGATTAGCTGTGGTTTTCAGATTTACAGAAAGAAAGTGCAGGGTTCCATTCCAGGGGCTTATTTAGAAAACAAAAGTATACAGAGTCTTTTAACAGGGATTCTGCTAAACATTAGAATACTCTACCTCTTCAGTGGGTTCTGTTTTTATTTTCATCTCTTTTTCTTGACTTGAAGTAGTTATGGCAGAACTACAGCACTGTCCCATCTTGCTGTCCAAATTTTCTATTTTAGGTTTAATGTCTTTCGAAAGAGGATCTTTTACATCATCCTTGTCAAGCAAGTATCTAAGGAGGGCATGGTTTTCCTTCTTTTTAGGACTCATTTGTTCTTGCTTGACTGTTCCTTCGCCACAGGAAACAGCACTACTGTCATGGTATGTGTCTTTACCAGTAGCTTCAGCTGTGATTTTGGCCACTTCTGCTGGAGAATTACCATTCCGCAGCAATTTATGCAAAATCCTATGCTTCTCTTGCATGTTTGATGAAGAAGAGACCCCTCCAGATGTAGAAGACGAGACTCCAGATGAAGGGCTTGTGGCATTGGCAGTAGGTTCTTTGCAACTGGAGTCCAAAGGTGAGTTTGACAGTGTAGGGTGTCCCCTGTCTTCTGAGGAACAAGTTAGCAACTGGAGAAGTTTTTTATGCCCTTTGCTTTCCGGTAGTCCCCTCTGATCAGAGCCTTCAAGGCCCTCTTCTTTGATCTCTTTGTTACTAAGGGAGTCCCTGCTGTTTGATTGACACATGGAACTCTCCACTTGATTTTGCTCACAAAACAAGCCAGGGGGGCTCTTTGAATCCTGGTTACCCATTTTACTTTGCTGAGAAACATTCATATTTGGAGAATTGTCTAGTTTTGGACCTGGCGAAGAAAGAGTAGACAGAAGGGAAGTTCCAACTCCCTCACTAATCGCTTGAAGAGCACTAAGTGAGCTGCTTGAAAAATTGTTGTTGCTACTGTTGCTGGCAGTTCCCATTGGAGAGTTCACACCTATATAAAAAGAGGAGGAACACTAAGTGAGGTATTACATATTAACGAATCACTTAATTAAAAATACTTTGAAACATTACAGCAGAAAATATATACAGAGAAAGTTTTAAAACTGCCTCCCATAATTTCTGCATAACAATATTTTCCATAGTATTCACAGTAAGTCTGATTGCATTATATTGTTTTTTATGTTTATGCTCTAAGCTGCTCTGGGAATGATAGCTGAAGAGTGGATTATAAACAATGATAATCATCGCCATTTCTGGCCAACTGAATAAATAGTATCTGATTTCAGATGCTGAAACAAAAAAACAAAACACACTTTAAAAAGATACTAGAAATAATTACCTGCTACAGGAGAAAATTGATGTGAATTCACTTTTGGACTCCCACGATTCCTAGGGGATATCATTAAATTCTGTTGACTGGAAGTCATGCCTGGGCTCCCATGTGGTGGGCTGCTCATATTTAATCCATAGTTACTCTGATAAGGAGAAGACTGTATTCCTTGTCCAGAGTTCACAGGTCCCATGTTTCCAGGACCTCCATATCTAGCACCACTCATCTGCCCCATTAAGTTAGGATCTCCCATACCATAGTTCCTGTTCTGCAAAGGTATATTTTGCCCAGATGACATGTTCATGACTCCACTGACTGAATTTGTACTTGCAGTTGTAGATGTTCTGATGTTCTGTCCCATTGCACTGGGATTTGGTCGATATCCATTTTGTTCTCTGAAACACACAGCATTGGCAATCAAGCTTGGCACAGTGGATTAGTAATATCCATGTTTTAAAAGATCTTATATGTTCTCCTAGGAATCAATGTACAATACTGGGTTGCAACAGCAGAACACAGGAGCACTGCCATATACACTCATCGAGCTCAGAGAAATTTATGATGAAATTTAAAATTCTTCCTTAGCCCATTGTATTAATCTTTTTATCAACATCAGCAAGGCACAGGAAGAGCACAAACTGTATTTCCAAGTTGTATATTCTACTAATTTTCTTGATAAGAATAGAAAATATTCCACCCTTAATGAGAACTTTATAGAAATTGTGATACAGTGGGTAGAGGTCAGTTGCTGTTACATAATGAGGCTTACTGTTTTATCTCAAAAAGACATAAAAATGAATAAGCTCAAAACCTCTTTTTCAAAAGTTCAACGTGTGAAAGCTGCCCAAAGTGGCTGGGGCAGGGTACAAAATTATTATATTAGTAGTAGTAGGATTTACCCTAGTAATGTTTAAAATCATTATTGTGAGAGAAATCGGCTTCTTTGATCCTTCCCAACTTCTCAGTGAAGTAGGTAATATTGGAATTGGGGTCTAACTCAATAAAAGGTGTATTCATAAGTTTCAATATAAACACAATGTACCATGAGATGATGTGCCATTTTGTCCTTGTCCGAAGAGACAAAAAAGGGTAGTGGGCATTTGCATGAAATTTGTATGAATTGAAACTTAACATTCAGCAATTTTATCTTCCTGTTATATCTGACCAAATAAAATTTAACAATGCTCATGGGTTAAAATTCTGCATCTATTGTCTCTTATACTGCCCTCTAAATGTTTTCATTATGTTGGTTCACATTAGACACATATGATTTTGGAGCTGCTAAAACAGATTATTGATTTCACCTTTGAAGAAAGTGAGTGGAGATAAACCCATGCCGGTCATTGGTAACAGGGTTCCGGAACAATTTACTTTTTGTTTGTGCTGTCACTATTGTTCCATCAGCTAAGGAGAACCGATAGAGTGGCGTTTCAGCAAGACCTTGCATATAAGCTGTTAGGAAGAGTAGAAACTATTAGTACTGAAGCAATCTGCTTACATTTCCCATTCTAGAAACAGAAATAAAACTCACACTGCTTCATTAACTACTTTAACAAAATGGTCACTTAAAAAATAAAACATACACTTTGGAAAACCCAAAGCTTTGTGAAATTCTATTATCAAACTTGTGTTTGAGTAAAATTTATATTCAAATGTGTCCTGTCTTAATATAATAGTTCCAGAGACTTTAGTAATTCAAGAGTGTATGAGTTTTTAGATAATCACCTGTCTCAAAGCAATGAAAACGTGAAAACTTTCTCCCAGGTACTTTTACATGTCACAAAAATCAAACCAACACAATTTCCAGGGCTGATTGGGCTAAATGTAAGGCTGTATGCTAGGAAAGTGACCCAATTCACTCTCCTCACCGCAAAAGAAACCACAGCTAACCATGAACCTGATTAACCCCATGTTCATGTGTTATAAACACCAAACTAGCTGCGAGTGGCAATATTTTGTATTGCAGAGCCTAGGGTTTCATTAAAGAGTAGGGGAATTACATTTTCATGTAATATTTTGGGCTGTTCAGATACATTCATCTATTTCTCTCTCACACTTTTTCTCAGTAAAACAACAGCCCAAAATATTGTATGAAAATGGAATTCCCATACTCTTTAATGAAACCCTAGGCTCTGCAATACAAAGCCTTCACCTACTTTTTCTCACTTGTTTTACTAAGATAAGTGTGAGATAAATAGGTGAATGAATCTGAACAGCCCAAATTTAGTGTTTTACTAACACTAAATAGTATAACAAATTAGTTATAATTATTAATGAGCCTAATATAACCAAATGGTGTATACAATTTAATTTTTTACTGTAAAAGCATTTCCTAAGAGATATATTCATTGTGTTGATTTTAATATGGTCCTACATGTAGAAGCAAGCATGAAACAACTTTGTACAAATTAAATAAATTAGCATTTAGAAATGTGTGGTGTTACCTTCATGATAGTGGCGTTTGTTTGACCAGAGCTGTCCTTCATTTTGACATAAAAATCTCTGAATACAACGACGAATTGTATCTTCAAAGCCAGGTCTCATGGACCTTAGAGAATTTGTATCTATGTTAACAAGTTTACCTGTCAATCAGAAAAATGCTTACTTGATATAAAATATGTAAAACATAAAAGCTAACAACAATAAAATGAGCTTAGCATGGTTAGCAATGTTCTTTGGCATTAATGTGAAAGACAGAGTAAGAAAAAAGAAAGACTAGGCTGCAAACACAGTAATTTCAGATATGCACACAAATCCATTCTTTGAATCCTACTCACGATTCAACCCTTTTGCCTTGCATACAGAACCGAATATGTCAAGGTCTCAGCTTGAAAGACCATGTACATGTGAGTGGTTAGTTCTTTACGCAAGGTAAGAAGGATGAACTATTTAAAGGAGCACCTGGAGACTCGAAAACAGTCTTCCCCAGATAATCTGGATCCTCATTAATAGTCAACATAACTCCTGGAACTAAATACCAATGAGATATATCCAACATAAACCACCCTAAGACCTCCGGGTATAGGGTTGTATATAAATTCAATGAATAAACAAAAAGAATAGATAAACCCAAAACTGTTCCCACAAACAACACATAGCTATATTACTAGGTAAACATTTTATGTATTTTGTACTTTTCATTGCTTTAGAATTGTCTGGTTTTACATTGTTTTACTTATTTTATTTGATCTTGTTATGTTGCTTTGAGACTCTTTGTTTTGTATAAAGCAAATGAAAAATGCTGATAATGATAATCACCAACTAGGAAAAATCATAGCAGACTAAATTCAGCCAGAGTAGCTTTATGTTGCCAACTCAATATCTTTTGCTGGTTAAGATGGAAAATTCAATTGGCAGTTTTAGCTCTACGCTCCAGATTTAGCCCAGTTCAGATTATTTTCTCCCTTACCTTCTTCCTAGGCTGGTGAGAATAAGATTGTTCATACCTACAATTACCACCAGGCACACTTTTCCTGTGAATACCCATGTGTGGGTGTTATATTTGAACTGGGTGTTACCTGTGTAAAATCCCAAACCATGTGCTGAATCCCAAGATTTGGGAGAAAGGGAATTGACTCTTTGTATATTGGATTTTACAACACAATCCTATTTATAACTTGGTTTTCAACTACATGTCTCTGTCATGTATTCAAATATTACATCCATGCATGGATATTCAGGGTGTACAACTGCACATGCCCAGCCTCACATGCCCCTGTCCTGGGACGCTGCAATCTCCATCTACTTACGCATGAAGGGACAATGTGGGGGCTGAGTATCATCCAAACCAGGCCTTTATTTTGTAGAGAACAAGTATAGCTAAAATAAACAAACTAGGGTCGGGAGTGATTAAGAAAAATACAAGTAAAACCTACTGAAATATTAGCTGCCTTGGAGACTCTAATTCTAAATATATATTTTTTTGAAAACTCTAGGCAAGCAATTGTAAAATAACTGCACAAAACATGCTTGTGATCATTTACATTGAATAGAGTTCATTAGTTATTTATATAGCTTACTTACCTGAAAGGTCATGTCTAGTAACAAAGCTCTCTGTATTTGGTGAAAATACCCTTTCTACTGCTGAGATACGGCGTGCCACACATATCATACAGGACTGCAAATCTGCAATTCAAAACATTTTATGTTACATTTATAGATAGCTTGAGATTTAAAGAAAACAAAAGCTTTTTGTTTTATTAAGAAATACAAATATTGACATCTATGTACTGCTAAGTTATTTTACAAAAGGCACTGACTGAACACAGCTCATCACATTATAATTAAAGTTGTACTTAAGAGATAAAAAAATCAGCAGCCACATCAGCTGCATGCCATTACCTTCACCTTCTTCCAGCATGGCTCTTGGTTGTGATAAAGCAAAACATTGCATGGTTTCAAATCTTTGATGTGTATCTTGGTTGTTCCCTACATCTTCCAGAAGATCATGTACAGTGTTAACCATCATGCGACAATTAAATGTATGACTCTTCTGTCTAGGTGCTTCATTGGTCCAAGAAACTCCATTCACTAGCGTACACACAAATTTAAGAAATATATTATGTTTGAGCAGAATAAGACTTTACACAAGTTATTAGGTAAGACTGCATTCCTAAGCATGCTTGGAAGAAGTTTCACTAAACTCAATGGATGCCTCTCCTATGTCAGAAATGTTTTTTTTAAGTGCTACTGAAGAGGGAACACATTCTACTTTCTCACATATCAATAACAAAGAAGCAAACACTAGAAAGAAAGCAATGGTGCTAGCTATATAGCAGCTACATTTAAGGTATGAGAATTTAATAGTAGATTTCTGTTAATTAAAACAGTAAATGGAATAGTAGCTTATATTAAATTAAACTGTTTTGAAAGATATTTTTGTATGCCTTTAAAGAAAATTGGCAGTTATATATGAGAGGGCAAATGTAACAGTGAGACATAACGCTAGTATTTTCTTGAAAACTTAAAATAATTTGACAGAAAAGCAGCATATAAATGCAATAAATAAATTAAAATGTTTTTTAAAAGAGTGGAAACTAATTCAAATATAAAAAGGAATACTTTGCTTAATACTTAATCATCATCATCACTTTTAATTTGTATACCGTCTTTCTATCTTACAATACCTAAGGCGGTTTACAAGCTGAAGAAACAAAGAATGTACACCTTATAACAATCTAATGCAATACAAAAATGCAATAATAAAACATAACTTTAAAATAAGCAACCTACATCAAATAAAGTAACATTCAACGATCATTAGACTAGTATAGAATAATATTAAATCCACTCTTAACAATTACAATAAATAATTTCTAAACTGCAATCAATAAAACAACAGCAATCAATAAAACAACAGCAAGTGCATAAAATAATACAATACAAACTGAGAAGCAGAGACTGGAGGGTGGGGCAAGGCAGGTGGAAGAAGGCCTTGCCTGATGAAGTCTCTCCCCTCCCAGTTCTTCCTCCAGGCACGGCTTTCTTATAAGGACTCCCAGGGTTGGAGGGTGGGGCAAGGCAGGTGGAAGAAGGCCTTGCCTGATGAAGTCTCTCCCCTCACCACGTAAGGACTTTAAAGCTATATTCCTATTTAAAATGGATGTCTACACAGTAACAAACCCAAGTTTTAACAAGCTTATTACCTGTAGATTTTGGTAAATTTTTAAGAAAATCCTTCCGGTCCTCTTCATGCAAGATACTGTAAACACTTGTATTAACCAGGTCCTCTTGTTTATATTGCAAATACTGAGTGACATTTTCGGATACAAATACAATGTTCCCATCTCGATTTACGACGAATAAGAAGCCATCTAATGCCTAAAAACAAAATCATAGCAAATTATCCAAGTATACAGACTTTTATATATGTGAAAGATACAGAAAATAAAGGCACACCAATCTCAGACAGCAATCTTTTTTGGGGGGGCGGTCCTACATGTCTTTTCAGAAACAAATCATACTTAGTTCAATGGGGCATACTGCCAGGTATGTGTGTACAGCGTTGCAGCTGGAATGGGGAATAATGCATAGATACATGTAACAATGGACACACATACATGTAGTATGCATACCTAAGTATAAACACATCTCTGCTGAGTAACCTGGAAGAAAACTCTTCTTCAGAAGAACATGAATGAAACAACAAAAAGTCTAAGGATTAGAATTTAAAATTGTGCCTGGAAACATACAGCAAACATAAATATTTAAGGATCAATCTTACGTTGTCCCTGCAATCTGCACCCAAAATTCTAGCACTGTTTATGCACCAACTGAAGTTTCTGTACCATCTTCAAAGGCAATCCCATGCAGACGATATGACAGTAATCCAACCTGGAGATTACCCAATTTGTTAGACTGAGAATCCAGTTTTGGTTACAAGAAAGGAGATTCCAACTAAACATCAGGAAGAACTTTTGACAGTAAGAGTTGTTCAATGGACTCCTTCAGGATGTTGTAGACTCTCCTTCATTGGAAGTTACTAAGTAAAGGTTGGATGGCCATCTGTCATGGATGCTTTAGTTGAGATTCTTGCATTGCAGGGTGTTGGACTAGATGACTCTTGGGGTCCCTTCCAACTCTATGATTCTATGAATGTTGCTGTTTCGGTTGAAGACAGTGCATCACTTTCCAAAAAAGAAAGAAAGGCTGCATTGCTTACTTGTCTACCAATCCCTCTAGGCTTCTGCTCATGCAGCAAGCATACCAGGCCATTATAATAAAAAATAAATCCATGGCCTTTTAAACCGTGTGGAGGGTGAGGTGGTTATTGCGTCTGTTTGTTATTGTGTTATTATACTGTAAACCATTCTGTGATCTTCAGATGGAAGGCAGTATAGAGATTTAACAAATAAATTTAATAAATAATAAATGGGAAATGGGAAGCCTGTGTGTGCCTCCCATATTCCTGCTCTGTCCACGGACCCTATGCTCTGCCTTGACTGGACGGAATGCTGTAGCCAAAGGATGGGGAACCTGTGGTGTTGTTGGACTCTAACTCCCGTTAGCCCCAGCCAAAATGACCAAAGATCAAAGATTATATAAGTTGTAGCCCTGCAGCTTCTGGAGTACCACAGGTTTCCCATCACTGCTTTAATGTTTAAAGTTGTTTAAAACATGTGTATCAATTACCTTTGCAAGAAACTCTGAAGTATTTGATTGCAAAGGTTTGTTTTGTTTCCTGTGAAGCCTACATAAGGCTATTAGTATTTATCAAGTGAGGAGGGAAATGTTGCTGTAATATATACTTTTCAGTACTTGTAATAGCCTATAGACTTGCCTGTAACAGAAGAGGTCCCAATGAATCCTTATCAATAACCCCTTGACCTGTTGAAGATACGTCAGCCTTCTGTACATCGTCATCAGTGGAAGCTGTTTTTCCTAAAAAAAAATAGAGCAAATTTTGAAACTTGTACTGTATGTAAGTATTTTTGTAAACGTCTGTCATATATAGCAAGCATTCTCTAAGATTTGCAATGAAAATCTAATGCGATTGTAGAATTAATGGCTGTTATTTTCACAATATTTACATCTCAGAATGTTTCTATTTCTCCTTGCTATGGGAAAAACACACCCAGTGCAACACTCAAATCCTTTTGTTGTTATTGGCATCTGTCTTGAGACAATGAAATGCGTGTCCAGGGGTGAAGTCAAATCATTGCGTTAGCAGCATCAAAGTGACCTCCCAGGGGCACAAGCATGGACAGTGTGTATGGAGGTTCTGGGCTGCCCAGATGACAACCCCTCCCCCCAGACTCGCTGATGTGGTCCCAAAGGAAAGCACCAGCTTGGCTGCAGGAGTTGGTGGAAGGAGGGGTATATGGAGCTATTAATCTAGCATCCAGGATTGTATCAATCCTTGGATTCACATGCTCGCTCCACCACCCCTTCTGTATTCTTTACTTGCTCATCTAACAAATGCAATGTGACTGAGCAGGGATAGACATTTATTTGAACATGGGAAGTGCCTAACCTTGCAGGATAGAACTTTGGTTCCTGTGCTTTCTAACCAGTTCAATAATTGAAGAAACGGATCTATTAGCCTGAAACCTCCCTTCTGAATTCATTGTGAATACACTTTTGGATCCTCAGTACCATTCTGATCTTTTATTCTACAGTGACTTGCCCAACACCATGAATGTAAAACTAGAATTCAGTTTAGGAAAAATTGTCAATCATTACTTCATTTCCCCCCTTTTAAAGTAGTTCAATTATATTCTATTTGCAGAAAACTTCATTAAGGTAAACTCAGTCAACATTCAAGCAGTTAATACAGAAGAAAATGTAACAAAATTTTAAAGCCTTATTTAAAAGCTAGATTTAAACATCCATATGTGATAACCTGAAAATAGAATATAATTTCTCCCTTGTAATATAAGAAGTCAGGACTTGCCTTGCTCCTTTATCTGCCGTATCTGTCTAACAGTTTCCTTTAAAATTGCACATTTATCCGGCTTGACATTGAAATTGTCAATGTCACTCAGATTAGCAGAAATCAGCTCAGCCAGTTCTTCAATATATTTACTTTCCTGTTCACGTCGACGTTTCTCTCCACTGCAGATCAGACTACAAAAAAGAGACAACATTTTAAAGTAGTTAAGCCTAATTATTATAGGATCTTCTTTCAAACCATTTATTTATTCTCAAATTGCTAAATGTTCAGGTATGCACTTCTCATTCTAAGTTTAAATCACTCTGACTGTGACTTTTGTGTCACAGTAAGCCATATTTAATGGTTTGCCATCAATGTGCAAATTCGCTCCAGCTTCTCTCCACCTTGCTAGTGAGCAGGGACAACAAACTATGATGCACAATATGAAGCTAAGGTTTGTTCTTGGCTTCCTATTGCGGTTTGTTTCGAGCAAACATCCAGTCTGGATGTAATGGTAAGAAAAATATTGTGGGTTTTTTTGCTCTCACTAACTAGCTGGAAGTGAAGTGGGAGCACTCTTTGAATTCATGTTAAACCATTAACCATGGCTTACCACGATGTGCAAATGCAGCCAACCTGTGCACAGAAAGGTGAGTTACAAATGTAATACATCATAGATAGCCAACATGGTGCCCTCCAGACTATCAGCATGGCTCATGATCAATGATGATGGGAGATGTGCTCTAACAACATATGGAGGGCACCATGTTGGCTACCCACTATACATATTTATATGGTCAGCAACTGGAGCTCACTAAGTAAAATCCACCAACCTTAGAAATGCCAACTTCCCTCCCTCTTTCCATTTGTCAATCTTGGGCAAGTATCTTCCAACAGCCACTATGTGTGTGGGGAGAGGCTGAGTTACTAGTCCATTACCCCTCACTCACTTTTCAAAGTAATCCACTAGGAAAATTAGTGGCTGAGTAGGGATATACACCAATGTTGTTGAAATTTCACATCAATAGGAAATCAATAGAAGAAGGGCAGTAAGATATAGTGGGGTAAATATATGCAATGAAATTTATGTGAAAAAACTTCTATCAGGAAGACATCAGAATAGGATAACTACTCAAAAACGCCCAGCATTGCAAGGGACATCTTGCATTTGGAAAATGTTGAGTGGTACAGGCACACAAGAACAGAAGGTGAATACTGAAGGGAGAAGAAAAACATGTTATTGTACCACTATTACTTTTTGATTTAAGCAATATACACCAAATTACATATTTATGCTTTTCTAGGGCCCTTTTTTAAAAAGTATGTATTCCCCTCCAAATTAAAAATTAATTAACAAATCCTGCCTCTAAAATTGTTTATACAACTAATTTTTCCTGCAATAATATTATTTGACTGTTTCACATACACCAATATCAGAATGTTAGGCATGTCACCAACTACAATCTGGCACTAAATGCCAACACATCAGTTTTAAATACTGAAAAAACCCCATTCACTATTTGTAAACAACCCATAATAAAATAAAAAAATTAATACTCTCTACCCTGGTCCCGGGGTATCACAGGGCAATGGCTTGCGTTTTCTTGAATCACTGGTCATGCTGTCCAAGGAGTTCTCCCCTAATCCACTCATTCTGATCACACATCAGCAACTGAAACAGTCAAGGAGTAACCAAGTTGAAATTTTCTCATGAACTAAAAAACAAAGGTGTTCAAAAACAATAAAGTTAGGAACTTAAACTTTTGTAATGTTGGGGTTGCAAGTGACCCGAAGATCATCTAGTTCAATGGTTTTCAAACTTCATTCCAGGGCGTATTAGGCATCTTCAATGAAAATGGATTTCAAATATGTCCATCAGTGAACATGAGCAGTATCCTATAAAATAGCATAACCACCAACTTCCTATTATTTCTGTTTTAGATCTCATGTTCACAGAAGGATTGTGTCACATACCAACTGGTTGGCTGAACAGACTGTCCAAGAATAGCACTGCCATTTGCCCGGCAGGTGCTGCTTTTAGGATGCCCTCCCCACCACCTTGCCACTGAGTAATGAGAAGGTGCCTAAGAGCCACCTGGATGTTCTGTCATTTTGGATGTAGTGCTTGGTAGGTTCAAAGCAGAAGCTATATTCAAAGGCCACTGTAGTGCCCCCGTCAAATTACAGAGGTTGTGGGGCATCAGCAAGTTGGGATGGACACTCCAAAATTAGTTACCAAAGGCAGGGTCAATTGAAGGCTTTCCTCCAAGCTTACTTACTAAAGCAAAGGGCAGGAGGAGTTCGTGGAAATACACAGGGAAGAGCTGGGACGTTCCATTTGGCCACTGCTGTTATACTGTCTACTCTTAGATCATGATAGGCAACAGTGAGCCCAAACAGACCAGGCCTTTGTGAACTGTGCACACACCCCAAATCCTCAGCAACATACAGGGCTCTGTGTTAAGATACTTGGCATTGCAGACATGTTTATACCAAATATGTTCCCTGAAGGAAAAAAAGTTTGAAAATCACTTGTACAATTCAATCTTAAAGTAGGCTGCCAACTATCTTTTTTAAAAGCTGATGAAATAATACTAGATATCTGCGTGCTTACTTGTTTATGTAAAAACTACATTTCTAACCTTTAAGGCAAAAATTGCATTGCAACTGCAGCAGTGTAATGACCACTACAGTCTACAGCATGAAATACGTTTTTCACTCCCATTTGTTTTAGCCTCCTCCAAATCCGCAACAGGCATGGCCTCCTTCCCATATGAAACCATATCATCCAGATGTTGTAACATCCAAATTAAGAAGGAAGATACACCATGTAGAAAGCATGCACAGACTTAGCATACTTAAAATATAAAAAATGTATAAAATAATTCAGATGGCTCAAGAGAAAAGAGTATATGAGTTTGCAGTGGGGGCACTCCATCACCAATAATAGCTATGAATTCTGTTGTGTCTGTATTCAACCTGATGCCTCAGAGATTATTATGGTTTAAGATACAGGTTGATTTAAATATTTAAAAGGAGTCCTTTCTAATAAAACATTATTAACTGGGAGTGGAATATTAAAGTGACAGATCATGAGACAAATCAGATAGAATTGTGCTGAAATTTTAGCATATTGGCCACAGGAGAACTTTATCCATGAAAGTTTAGCTACATTCATTTATAATACTCTTTTTCCTAAAAGCAATAATTTTGGCAGACCTTAGTTTTTCTAAAGAAAAGGGGTTATCTTGCCACTTTTGGGGCCCCAATATTTCCAAAGATTATCAAGGTTGCCAGTCAAAACATTGTTGTAAAGCCTGCATTAATTATTTGGAGGGTTGTTTTTTTCTAGATACATGGCAGAACTTAAATATCTTGCTTAAAAGAGGTATAGTATCCCAGTCAAGGGAAGTAATAGTACTGCTCTATTCTGTCGTGGTCAGAACACACCTGGAGTATTATGTGCAGTTCTGGGTGCCACAATTTTAAAATGATATGGACATGCTGGAACGTGTGCAGACAAGGGCAGACAAGATGATCAAGAGTCTGCCAAACAAGGCTTGTGAGGAACTCTTGAGAGAGATGGGTATGTTTAGCCAGGAAAAGAGGAGACTGAAAGGAGACAACAGCCATCTTCAAATATTGAAAAGGCTGTCAAATAGAAGATGGAGCTGGCTTGTTTCCTCCTGCTCCAGAGGGCAGGACTTAAACCAATGGCTTCAAGTTACAAGAAAAGAGATTCTGACTAAACATCAGGAAAAACTTTGTGGCAGTAGGAGCTGTTTGACAGTGGAACCAACTCCCTTGGAAAATGGTGGACTCTCCTTCCTTGGGGGTTTTAAAGCAGAGATTGGATTATCATCTGTCATGGATGCTTTGGTTGCGATTCCTGCATTGCAGGAAGTTGGACTAGATGATCCTCAGGCTATCTTCCAACTTTACAGTTCTATGATTTTATGATTCTATGGAAGCAGTTGCACATCACAAACTACAGGACACCAGTTAATGTTAGATTAAGATACAGATAGGTAGCCGTGTTGGTCTGCCATAGTCAAGACAAAATAAGAAAATTCCTTCCAGTAGCACCTTAAAGACCAACTAAGTTAGTTCTAGGTATGAGCTTTCGTGTGTGTCAGGGGCTCAGGAGCAGAGGCACAGGGAAGAGAGGAGATGGAGAGCGAAGGGGAAGAATCCGAGGGGAGCGTAGGAGAAGAGGACAGTGGACCGAGGGATTCCATGAGCCTATCCAGCGAATCGGAAGATTCACAGAAGGGGGCGCCAGTGGCCAGGGGTAGGGGGTTCCCAAGGGGAACGCCCCAGGAGCAAGGGGGCAGCAGGGACTCCCAGAGCAGTAGCTGGAAATCAGGACCAGCTTCCCCACCAGAGCAGAGTGGGGGGGAAGAATCCCAAGGATCGGGGCCAGTGCATTCCCCACCAGGGAGAGAAAATAAGGCAGGGCTGACCACGCCTCCATCAGAAAGTCGGACAACGGAGGAGAGGTCAGATCCGGCCAGTGTCCCGGAAGAGGGAAGCAGTGACCGAAGTAGTGTAACGGTTAGGAGAAAGGTCACTGGGCTGGCGCGAGAGGCAAGTTCAAATGTACAGGAGCGCGGGACAGCAGAGAATGAGGATTGGGAACCGGGTCCTAAAGCCCGCCGGAGGGAGGGGGAGGAGCTAAGCGACTCAGCGTCGGAAGAGTCCAGAAAGGGCAATGCCCCAGCGGGCAGGAGGACCCAGAGGAGGAGAGAGCAGCGTAAAAGGTGGAGCAGGGCTAGGATCTTAAACTGGTGTCATAGGGGAGGGGACTCAGACGGGACTTCGCCGATCTAGGGTTTAAGACGTAGGGCTGCATGCTGTGGCTTTGAAATGGAAACTGAACTTCAATAAAGACTTTTGTACATTACTACAGCCTAGCGTTGGTCCTCTGTGAGCTGGGACCTAGAGGCAGCTCTGACAGTGTGCATGCACACTTCTTCAGATACACACTGTGTATCTGAAGAAGTGTGCATGCACACGAAAGCTCATACCTAGAACTAACTTAGTTGGTCTTTAAGGTGCTACTGGAAGGAATTCTCTTATTTTGTTAGATTAAGAGTTAGCTAAACTAAATTTCTACTAAATGGCTGTTTTTCATGTCATAACTAGAAGGCAGCTATCATAAAGAACAACTATTTCTTCAACTTCTTTTTTTAAATTTAGAAATTGCAGACACCCATGTCATTGTGGAAGACAGTTTCCACCTATTGTATTGGGAGAGTCATCATTTTTCGTGTACAATGCATGCCCCAAGAAAAATAAAGTTTTTTAAAAAAGAATAAATTTGCATGACAATAGGAAAACCCAGAGAAAAACAAATTGTGAGTTGCATGCTTGCCACAAGATGGCAGGGTAGTATCAAACACTTGGACCTGGCATTTAAAGGACAACAAAATCATCACACACACAAAAGGGAAGCTTTTTAACAGAGAAAGCAAGACCAAGCTCTGCTCTGTCATGCAAAAGGCACAGTGCAGACTCATTCAGACAGCTGCTTTCAACAGTTATGTGGTTTGTATGATTTTTTTTTTTTTTTTTGGGGGGGGGAGTTCCAAACCCCGAAGTAGTATTGTGTAGATACTGCATGCAGATTACAGTATTTGGTTGCCTCTGCTCTCATAGCAACTGCATTCCTAAACAGACACACAGTTTTGTGGCACTAGAAACTGCCACAGAAAGAGACAGGAAGTAAATAAAACAAGATAAAGAGTTGGAGAGAAGCTCAGGAAGGGTAGGGGTACAGCAGACAAGACAGAAACCCAGAAAAAAAGTTGCTGTACTTAAAACAAACTGTACAATGCCTTCAAAAGTCAAGCTGTTTTGTAACTAATTTGGAGATGAAGTAATATTAAAAGGAGAGTTGCGTGTCTGTGTATAAATAAGGTTTGATTAAAAAAAAAACCTCTTTCAGCTTTGATAAATTATACCCAAAAGTATCTTGTTGCACTAGGGAAAAATTATACTGAATACTGTATTTTAAAAACTTGTATTGTTCACTCAACTTACAGATATCCATTATTTCTTGCGGCTATACCTCAATACATAACAGTATCCACAAAGTTGTCAAAACAGGGTTTGCTTGGTTTTTTTTAAGGGGCTATCTTATTTACTTATTATTTGAATTTATAGCAAAGCCTTCACCACAAGGTCTGTTCAGGGCTGGATACATACAATTCTTTAATATTGTTTAAAATAGCAATTAGAACTTCAGTTAAAAGATTATCATTAACAGCTATATTTTAGCACTTCTTTTATTACCACTGTAGTTGTATTCTGAAGTAAATAGCATCTTGTAAGGAAATGGAGTAGCTCTGAAACAAGGGACACTGCCTTAAAATGAGACTAGCTGGTAAGTCTATTTCCCTAGCAACAGTGTTCTAATATACCCTACGCAGACCTCCATCATTTCTCCATAATATTATTGCTTCTGCAATATAGAAAGCAATGCAATACCGCAGCCAATTTGCAAGGAAGCCCAGAGGGGCTGCGCTCTTGCTGCTTAGGGTCCTACAGTGAATATGCTTAGTGATAGCGATTTTTACGCAACAAGAGACCTTCACAATTGAGCCAATTATTAATGCAAATACCACCTATTAAAATATAGCAGCAATGCTGATCAATCTGATGTGAGAGCATAGTAACTATAGTTCCTATGTTTTTCTGCAATTGCTTGAAATTGTTTTTACTGAAAGTACAGTCACTCACTGACAAGCCAAGTCACAATGCGGTTTTAGAGCTCAGAGATCAACAGTCAACAGGATTTTCAATGCGCCAGCTGCAAAAGACAATGAGGTTGTGCATCCATAGCAGTGACCAGAGGAGGAATGGCCACTGGGAAGAGCACAGAGAAGAGACACCATGGTGCATATACAGCAGCACAACTGGACTCGTTCATTTTCCCCAGTTGCAACAAAGCATGTCTCTCTCCCAAAGCTGGATAACCTTCCCATAGTTCCCAGTTTGACTCTACCCCCAAAAGGTGCACTCCTCCAATGTCTCCAGAGACTGATGTATGCCAACAACAGCACTCTTGAATGCGTCTCTACAGAGTAATAGTATATCAAGTACTCTGCATACAGATTAAGAAAAGTTTGCTGTTGTCCTCTCTAAGTGTTCCAGTATTTCCCAATAATATGAAATTGTTATTTCCATTTGTTACCAATTTTCAAAGAACTTCACTAAACAAAAAACTTCTTTAGAATCATTCCAGAGCACAATGCTCTCGTATTTATTAAGCAGTGTGATAGCTGTCAAAGCTGTTAACAAAAGTTCCAGCCAAAACAGTGCTAGGATGTTGTTGGGCTACAACTCCCACCATCCCTAGCCAGCAGGAGTATCAGTCAGGAATGATGGGAGTTATAGTTTGGCAACATCTGGGGGACCCAGGGTTGAAAAATGCTGGCCTAAGTACCTGTCTCAAAAAGGAATACCGTAGGTTTAACTTACTGTGTAGACTTTAGATGGTACTGATCCAGGGATTAACCACTGAACAGCTGGGGAGGGGGCTTACAGATACAAAAATAAATAAATAAATAAATAACATGAATTTCTGTTGCCTGTTTGTGGAGGGCAACAAACAATGGCTAGTTTAGCCATTGCCAATATGGTGCCCCTCCAGGCCTGACCCAGCCCACTGATGATGCATGAGAGGCAACCACCTCAAACAGCAGGCTCTGGACTATTGGGAGGTGACAGATCCACGTGTGCAACCACCCATTACCCTCTGGGAGCCTGATCTGTAGCTACTCATTAGAGAGATAAGACAGAACAACACTCTGCACATGAGCAAGGAATAACTCTCCTCTATTACTAGGCAAGTTACAGGGCTGGGTTCTGAAGTCAGCAGGTTCTAGCTTAGCTGCTCACTGAAATAGAAAACAAGGCAAGCTAAAGTTGAGCATGTCCAGCTAAGATTTATTTGCTATTTGGTGAGCCCAGCCAGGGGGACAGTGTCATTCTACTCTCCATCTCCCAAGCCAGCATGCCTTCCAGAAAGATGCTGTGGGGTTGAGTAAAGAAGCCCCCATTGAAGACTCCTTGCTCTCCCAGAAAAAGAAGTGCTTTTTCCACAGAGCTCCATAAAAAAGTTCATTGGGTGGTGCGGAGTCTGGTGGAGAGCTGTTGCTTACTAAGAGGTAGGAGGGTGAGGTGGGGAAGCAGTTGGCATAATTAACAAACACCTACAGGAGCACCATGTTGGATCCAGCACTACATTTGTATCATGTTGACCTTGTTAGCAAGCCTCCTTGGAAGACATGTGTTTCACATACACACGTTCCAGGCATTTAGTCAGTGGCAATAGTGCATCTTGGCAGATTTACCCAGTAATTTACACAGGTTATGGGGATCCTTATTGGACAGAAAAAGAAAGAAAATCTACACATTTCCATTTCAGTGGGGCTCAGCAACAATGCATATCTACTCTGACAGTGGGGATCGCTAAGTGCATTTTCTTAGGTATGTGAGAATTAGTTAATTCTAACCATGACTAAACTAGCGCACACAAACACACAAAGCAAACAAACACAGAAGGTATAAGAGAAGGGGAGAAGAGGTGTTCAGAGCTGCTTAGAAAGCCACACTAGCCTGCTCTTCCTCTCTAGGCGTACCTTGAAGACTAGGTCTCAGCAATGCACAGCTGAATTGGTGAGGACCCAGGCATGCAGACACTCCAAGGTAGGATGTTAAAAATAGATCTAAAAACATAGGAAGGGGAAGCAGATGTGGAGGCTACAATTTATAGGGGAAGGACCTCCAGAAGACAGAAAAGCAAACAAATTTTACCTTTCCAACACTGTTGACAATCCTGAAGAAAGAGGACTAGTGTGTGTGTTGAATCTTCCAGGTAAGGCAGGAAAAGGTGAGACAGGGAGGTAGGCAGGAGGCCTGAAAAGGACCTCTGAGCAGTTGGAACCAAGATCTCTGATTCAGCAAGCAGGGATCCAGAGAAGAAGGAACTGAAGTAAATTCCTGAAAAGGACTTCTGAAGCAGCTGCACTTGAAGCAGCAAGTGACCATCCAGAGGTGCAGGAACCAGTGTTAGTGAGGGAAAAGCGGAGGAGGATAATGGAGTTAGACCTCCGTTTAAGGGATTTTCAGCAAGCGATTTCAAGGAGAGTGGAACTGAGCAATCAGAAGAAGTAGTGGGATCAGGACCTCAGCTTTTGTACCTTTTTGGACAAAAGCTTCAAAGCAAATTCAAAAATTGATTGGATCAGGGAGGTGCCATTCCTGACCAGCCTTGCTTAATATAGCTCTGAAGCACATGGCAAGATGGGGTGGGTCTTTTTCTTTTGCAGATATAAAGCGGCATTCTTCACTCTTTCACTAGTCTGATTAGATTTTAGTCTTGAACAATGGTCACATTTCCTGAGGGAGGAGACAGTAATTATACTTGGATTGCATTGACTGGATTACATTTCCCAAAGCTATGACTTGTGACATCGCTTCCATTGAGGTGACCAATATTCCTTAGGCAGGCCTTTTTCCTTTTACTGCAAAGTGAACCAAACTGAAACCATAAAAAAACCTTATAGGCAATACTGGAGTGAAGCATCTCCCAGGCTCCTGAGCGAGCAGCCTGCCAAAATGCCCTTCCCAGTAAGCAACCCACCTACTGGGAAGCTTTGGAGCAGAACAGCTGCCAGCCAGTTACCTTTGGGTGGAAGGTGGTAGAGAGTGCCATGGCGGGGAAGCTGCAGGCGTTCTCCACCCAGACAGCTCTTAGGAGCATAAGCACTCCTGTGTATGCCAATCACACACCCTCTCTCGGTTTTGACTACAATTGTGTCACCACTTACTAGTTGAGTTTGCTGTTAAAGGCACTATATCATGCCCAAGCATGAGAAAGACCCAAAATGTGAAAACACTATATATTTTAATTTTTTTGGCCATTGATGCATATGAAGAATTGGAACACTTTCCCCTAAGAAGTTTGTTGAAACTATTTTCCCCCAAGGACTCAAGATCACTGGGGCATGTTGGGAAAACACTCACTTGTAATAACCAGTGTACCATTATGCATAT
The DNA here is from genome assembly GCF_951804945.1 of Podarcis cretensis. Classification (NCBI taxonomy): domain Eukaryota; kingdom Metazoa; phylum Chordata; class Lepidosauria; order Squamata; family Lacertidae; genus Podarcis; species Podarcis cretensis. The sequence goes on from NC_137175.1 coordinate 22,091,488, forward strand.
ACTATTCATGGTCTTATGAATCTAATGGTCTTATGAGTCACATTGTTTATTCCATTTAATATATATGGTTCTTGCATACAACAGAATATTTGTTCACATTTGGTACTTGACTATTACTATATATGAACCCTTATTGTAGAATACTATATCCATGACAACATGTCCAGGATCTGAGGAAATATGCTGTGGAACAGCAATGGGAAAGGGCTATTGCCTTCATGTCCCCAACTGAGCGAAACAGAATGCTGAACTAAATGGACATTTGATCAGAGCCAGAAAGCCTCCTCTTATGTAGTTTGTGCCAATGGTATTACTAATCGGGCTGATGATTATCAAGAGGTCAACCCAGATAAAGACAGGTTTTCTTGCAATCTGTAAAGGAACTTACTATTTAGAGCCAACTCTCAGCCAAAGCAGCTAAGCTGAAGCACAGATTTTGAAACTGCAAAGCTAGAAAAATAATTACAAGGACTGCACAGATTGTGCACATGAAACCAGACAACATACCACCCATTCACTGCAGTTAAAAAGTAATACATACATAGTTAAATTTCTTATTTTTGATCATATATGGGGAATTAAAACACTTATTATCTGATGTCAGAGAAAGGCCACTAACTAGTAAAACAAAGTGCCACACTTCTTTTCCTGATACCTTGTTAATATGAGTTACTTTAAAAGCTTGCTATTTAAACAACAGTCTTCACTGGTGATATTCTGAACACAAAACAACCCAATGTCAGACCATATCACAGCGCTTAAGTAGTTGCACTCAGCAGTTGTATCAGGAGTGACTTCCAGAAGAGGCACAATACAGGTGCAATATTTCTAGCTCTTCTTGCTGCATCTGATACAATCAGATACACAGGCCTATTTGTACTGTGTCATTGTCTTGCTCAAGTGGTTTGCTATGCTTGCAAGAGCTCTTTAAATGTTCCTGGATTCTTTAAGGTCAAATACAATCTCTGCATAGGAGATACTGTTTTGGGACTTGTCCTTTAACACTAATATTAATTAATACTCCAACTGAAGGGCAACATGTTGCATCTATAACCCACATAAAAAAGATTCTCAGCTTCTAATTTCTAGGTTTGTTTGAGGGACACAAGCATGGAATGACATCATGGGCTTCTCAGAGGAAAGACATGGAATTGAGAGGGGCTTTTGCCACCTGAAGAGATTAAGAAGCAGCTGGCCAAACCCTGCAACTAAGAAAAAACCCTGGGTTCTCAAAGCTAAGGTTCAATAGCTGAGAAGCGTTTTTCCCAGCAAACAGTCAAATAGTAGAAAACAATGTATTTTAGGAATGTCCAAATATTATTCTAATCTTTATTTACATTTATGATTGGCCCTAGAACTTTTTTCAGGGCTTGTTTATATTATTGCCACTATTATTTATTAACTTTAATTAGCTGTGCCTATAGTCTTTAAGGAATATATCACATATTACAATTGCAATAACAGGATGCTCCTTGTGGTCTCAACAAATATGTTAAAATTAGGAGCGAGTTTTTGGTTTGCAACACTTTTCCTCTCATCATACATTTAATTAATTAATTAATTAATTAATTAATTAATGTCTATACTGCCCTTCATCTGAAGATCATATGGTGGTTTACAATATAATTTTATTTGTTAAAGACTTATTAGAACTATACAACAGTGCACAACTTTAAGAAAAAGAAAAAATCAAGCCCCACCCAAGAGCTGTTAAAAACTTTTTTATTTCTGTCCTCGTTTAGCAAAACTGCTGCTGAAATGTAATCAAAAGATTAACATTTTACTAACATAGGACACAGTCCATGTAAGTTAAATCTTATTGATTTCAGTGAGAAACTTTCAAGCATATTGGTGCATCTCCTATCGATGGGACTTTGGCTAGAGTGCGCCCAGAATCTATGTTTATAATGGAAACTTAAGGAAAATAAGTAACAATCTCTAAAATTTACTTTTAAAATATTTTCACTTACATGTCCTTAAAACTCAAACATGCACAGATGATTTTTCAATGGCAGGCATCAGGATCAGTAGGCATTGTGTGTCACGTTCTGTCAAAGAAAATTTTAAAACTTCATGTAAGTATCATTGTGTTCCCCAACTTCATTTTCAGTAAAGCTTAATATGAGATATTAAGTAAATCAGCCCTGAGTGCTCACTCGAAGGACAGACCCTAAAGCTTAGGCTCCAATACTTTGGCCACCTCATGAGAAGAGAAGACTCTCTGGAAAAGAACCTGATGTTGGGAAACATGGAGGACACAAGGAGAAGGGGACGACAGAGGACAAGATGGTTGGATAGTGTTCTCGAAGCTACCAGCATGAATTTGACCAAACTGCGGGAGGCAGTGGAAGACAGGAGTGCCTAGCGTGCTCTGGTCCATGGGGTCACGAAGAGTCGGACACGACTAAACAACAACAATATGAGATATTCCAATAATTTAGTCAATGACTACTTTTATTTTCACTTGTTTTACTTCCTTGTCTTTTATATTTTATTATTCCTAGTAATGATTTATGATAAATAAATGTTGATTATATATTGATATTTGTTGACTATTTTATTTACATTCTTAAGAATTTGGGTTGGGGTTGATGACAAATTTTCGAACCACATCAAGAGGTCAAGGCAAACCCTGCTTCAAATAAAAGGCTACTCAGCTACCACCCTCACATCCAGGCTGCTCATGCATGGAGAAAATAGGCAGGAATGGTTATTCTGGTTACCTCTGTTACTTTAAAATAAAGAAGGAGATGACAACAGTGGAGCAGTACAATAAATTTTCCAACTAGCTTCAACCTGTATAGGCTGAGAATCTGAGAATCTTCTGCAGCTGCTGAAGGCCTAGCAACCCTGCACATAATTCAGCTCATCTCCCACCCTGCCCCCCGCCAGCATAAGGTTCTCAGACCAGTTATCTGACCACTTCTATTACTTTGGCCAAGGACAACCCCCCTTGATTTACAAAAGTGGAGGACTTTGCTTGAGATTACAGGCAACTTTCTGCAGCTCATATTCTACCTAGCAGAAGCAGCTTGTTGATCCTGTTCACCAGCACAGAAAGAAGTCCAGGTTCTGCAATTGTGTCTGTCATAGTCTCAGCACTCTGAGCATTTTGAAAATACACATCTATATCTGGGCCCTTTAAAACACACATTTTATTAAAGACATCCACACAAACCTATGACGTGAAGGTAAATAATTCTGGCTGGGCATATTTTCTACTGCTCATGATGGTATACCTAAGGTTACCAAGTGGTCTCCTATCCAGGCATTGACCAGATCTGCTTAGCATCAGCAAGGTTGCTAAAACATGGGCCTTCACACCCTGCCCAATAACATTGTTGAAGCTATTTAAAAAATCTGCTCCTCTTTTTAACATTTATATTATTTTATCCTCCTAAATGGTATGTTTCAGAAAATTGACAAGAGTAATTTCTTAGTATAAGTTATATTCTGAATAAGCCATGGATATTGCAGTGTCTATTATCAAAACAAGCAGAGACCCTGACAATTTCCCTTTCTCTATTTTATCCATTAAGTTTAGAGACTGGTTTAATTTATTTTATGACCAGGTTGTAAATGGTATTATTAAATCGACTAGTTAGGAAGCATTCCTAATAAGCTATTCAGAATTACAGCAACTTAAGTGAAGTTTTGAACAACAGCTGTGTGTTTGAATTGATTTATTCAAAACTGCTTGAAGCAATGTGTAAAAAAAAAAAAGTGAGCCTCTTCCAGCTAATTAGAAAAATAAATTGCTCTTGGGAAATATTTATGAGGCATTCATATGTAGAAGCACACATTATAGTACTATCCAGAATTCAGAATTTCAAAATTGATACTTCTACTCAGACTACTTATAGATAATTACTAGTAGTCAGGTGAAGAGCTTTGTACAGGCAGATAATTTCTTAAGAAATTTAACTAGGGCCTTTTCATATCAACCAGTTGCATATGCATTTGCATGCAAGTTTAACCACTCAGTTGACAACATTGACAGTAGCTGTATTCAGATGAACTCACATTACCAATTAGAGGAGTGATTGGCAATATGGTCACGTAAAGATAAGCATTAAGACTCAACTGCCTCCTAATTACACACCTTTGTAAAGCTTTCTCTGTAAGAAACCCCCACTAGTCAGGGTGGAAAGAATGAAAATATATTTTCAAAATCTGAAGTACTATTGTGGAAATTCTTATGGCAGAATCATAATTTATTCTAACCATGTGAACAAACAAATCATTTCCCAATTAATCCTATATGGCAGCACTTTTCTCCTCATATGCTATAGAGGTGGGAAAAATTTAATTCCCAGTTATGTGACTATTAAAGGCACAGCAGCCTTGTACTTCAAAGAACCTGGCAATCACTGTCAGAGAAACTAAGGGTGGAATTCAATGTCACACTATTACCAACATTCCATCTGCATTAGCATTGCAGCTTGCCAGATGGAATGATCCCCTCTCTTCTCTCCCAGCATGCTATTCTGGGGGTTCTCCTGCTGGCCCCAAGCCAATTTCAGAAGGCACAGGGAAGGATAGGGGGGAAAGCCCTGTTGTGCTAGCAGAATTCCTTGCTCAGGTCTTCGGATGATGGAAGGTATGTTCTCCCACCCCAAGAGAACATACATTGCTGCAAATTGCAGAGTATCAACCTGAGTGCAGTAAATAAAAATAAAATGTCCACCCCCAACCATCTCTGCTTAGTGGGTAGGTAGCATTATACTGGTGAGAGCATTCCAGGCCCTGCACCCAAAGGGCTCCAAATCTATCCCCCTTAATAGAATCTGAGTGGAATAGAGTAAGGGGAGATTGAGAATCAACAATTTTTTTTGAAAGTTCTTAAAAAATAAAAATCAAGATCTCATACTTTGCACCACTGGTCACATATAGTAGAATACAGGATCTATCATCAACATATCCGCAACTGTAATCTCAATTTCAACCTCTCAAAACAATGCATCAGACTTTCAAATCAGACTTATATGGCTAGTGGAAAACTGAAGGAAATCCAGGCCAGGCATATTTCCTTTCAGGACAGGGCAGGCATCAGCATCCTCAAGCAGCTGTCAGGAGCCCAACAGTGCTGATAGGTCCCCTGTACAAAGCAACTGATTACATTCCCTACAGTGCCCTGGAATGCTCAACCTGATGTTGCTCCAGAGAATTGTGGGCAATTTAAGTGGTGGTTTGATTCAACTTACCAGTGCAGCTACGTAAGCCTGCAAGCTGGAATTCCTGGAACGTAGAACAGATTCTACAGAGTGAATTTTGTAGATGGCTCTACTTCAGAAAATGTGGTCATTATTTGAAACCACTGTAATGGGTTTTAAATATTGCATATAAAACACCTAAGGAAGGACAGGGACACACAAGCAAGTCCAAAAGGATGAAATCATGGGTGACTGGCAGAGTCAAAGAAAATGTTTAAAAAACCCCCACCAAAAAACAGGTTTCTTTTTAAAACTGGGGGTCTTGAATAAAGAGAATATTGGAAACATGAACCCAACCAGAAAAACTATAACAAAGGAGTAAGCAGGGAGATGGAATATTTCCACCGGTCTTCACTGCAGCAGATATTGGAAGTATATCTTCATAATTAGGTGACAAAAATGAGCTTTAGAAGCAATGAATATTAAAAAGAAACAAGTTACCAAAATTGGCATCTATCTAAGTGTTCGTAAAAATATTCAAATGTGAAAATTATCTGTGGACTAAAATATGTGGCTTATTGCTAAAACCAGCCTCTTTACTACAGAATTGGAATACACTGATATAACATCAATATTCTAAAAAGGTTTCCAGGAATTCACATTTGCCAAGTAGCTGAACTGGGTAATTTGAAGGCTGAAATCTTTAAAAGTAAAAACTAACTAAAACAAACAAACAAACAAACAAAATCCACTACTGAGGAAGAACCATCACTGGAGGGTTTTAAGGGGAAAGCCGTACCTCATCTACCTCTAAATATAGGCATATGTGATCATATTATAAACTTCATCTATCAAAAAGTTTGACAATGGTTAAAACAAGAAGCATAACTGAACAATAAATGAACAGTGCTTAAAGTAAACAAACAGTGAAGTCCATCAAGGAACTCTATGATGTTGCTGTTGGTAAAATTATCAGGAATCTGAGCTGAATAGAAATAGACATCAAAGAATGTGTGGTGACAATGCAGAATGAACTACAAACTTGCCTCCTGGGCTGTAGCAAGAAATCACATAAGAACTGTAAACAGTTTCATTCATAAGATAAATACTATGTTACGAGCGCGTTCCGTATCTCTGGTCGAAGTCGGCTTTCTGGTACCCACAAAGTAAATTAGTTTGCAGCTCTTGGTTACTTCCTTCTGGGTGCCCTCAGATGCTATGAGCTGCAAGTAAGCATCTCTTAGGCCTTTATCAATCCAGTACACACTTCTGGGGAACTCTACCAGGAAGTGACTAAGCAGCATTTTGTACTGAATTAAATAAATTTGAGAAAGCTGCAAGCTCTTGGAAAGCTGATGTGTCTTTCTCAAGCTCATCACTCATTGAGTGCTCATCCAAGATGAACAAAACTGTGATAACCAAGTACTGCTATTTTTACCAGCAATAACCTATTGCTCCCAGCCCCAAACTTCTTGTCAGTCATTCTATTTTCTCCCATTCTGTTAGTCAGGTGGTAAGGGTGTGGATTTAGACAATGGACTAGATCAAGGCTTTCCCCCTTGATACATACATCCATCTCCCCATTTCTGCAGGTCCCCCATGCACATAAGTGAAATCATGTTTTCCATGCTCTCCAACTATCTCTTCAAGCAGAGCTGAAGCTCTGGGGTCAGCTAGAGACTGGAGGATGAGCGAGGAAGCAGCTGATGCTGTTGCCCTACCCCACACATCAGCTGTTAAGACAGGGATTCTGAGCAGTCTAAACAAAGCACCACTGTGCCTCAGATCTCTTTGGGGCTTCCTCCGCTCTCACTGGCGTCCTCTTTGGGCTCATGAGCCACAAGGAGTCTCCAGCTCCCTCCCGCCATTCCCTGGTAAGATTTTATTTTATTTATTTGCCTGCTTACTCATTCTTTCATTTTTCATTTCATTCCCCAGCACAGCATGTATACATGGTTGCACAAGAGTAGAACACACATAAGTGGAGGGGTGCCTACACATACAGTATAAGGTAAAGGTAAAGGTACCCCTGATCATTAGGTCCAGTCGTGACCGACTCTGGGGTTGCACACTCATCTCGCTTTATTGGCCGAGGGAGCCGGCGCACAGCTTCCAGGTCATGTGGCCAGCATGACTAAGCCGCTTCTGGCGAACCAGAGCAGCACACAGAAACGCCGTTTACCTTCCCGCCGGAGCGGTACCTATTTATCTACTTGCACTTTGATGTGCTTTTGAACTGCTAGGTTGGCAGGAGCAGGGACTGAGCAACGGGAGCTCACCCCGTCACGGGGATTCGACCTTCTGATCGGCAAGTCCTAAGCTTTGTGGTTTAACCCACAGTGCCACCCACGTCCGGCTAATATACAGTATAGTGCAACCCTTTTAAAAACAACACTGAAAGCCATTTCAAAGTTACAATGTCGGAACAGAGAGAAAATGCACAGCACTCATGCTTGGAAGACTCTACCACAACACCCAGTTAATGGTCAGATATCTAGATGAAAAAAAAGTATTTGCCTGCCAGTGAAAGGAAAGCAGAGAATAGGCCAGTCTAGCTGCCTGTGGAAGTGAGTGCCACACTTTGGGAGCAGCCACCGAGGTGGCCCTCTGTAAATGTGTGTCCTCATGTCCCTACCAAACGTCCCTGTGAAGGTCGTGTCTGTCTTTTGGAATGTTAACTTGTGGGCAGAGACTGTCTTGTTTTTATTTAGAGACTTCTCAACTGATAAAAATGCTTTAAAACAATAATTTTACTTATCTCAACTAAGATATTTATTTTGTCTTCAGCATGGAACGTCTAAAAAGGCTTATAAAATACGTGCAGGGGGGAAACTATTGTCTATAAGATATGCACAATGAAGTGCCAAAACTGCATATTTCACATAGTTTTATCTTACTGTGACCTTTTACATGCCTCCAAGCCCAGTTCATATAATGCCTTGTATTTCAGGAAAATGATACCTATTTGCTTCACTGCAAATTCTCATGAACAATTTTCAAGAGTAGGATTTTAACTTTTATTTACAATTAATCATGGTCCTATTCATTTTGGTGAATAACACTGTAGGGCTGAAGCTGCACCTGAAAAAAGTGAGGGTTAAAAGCCTCCGTGTCCAACCTCCTCTTTGGTGTTTTCCTAAATTTTGTTTCTTTCCTTTTGAATGTTTTATGGATTTTAGGAAGTTTAGTCAGTCTTCTAGAGCATAAGGCATGATATAAAATGTTCCAAACCCCAATTTTGCACAAAGAAAACCAAATTTCTATGTCAAATTTGAAAATCTGCTGGATCCTCTTCACTGTCTTTCAAGTTCAATGTGGGAGTATACTCTTAGGAATATACTATACAATGGTGGCAGATTAGGGAAATTGGACATGATTTATTAACTACGTAAAAGTTACGGTGTACAATACATCTAATATACAATATGGTTTTTGACATTTTAGTTTAACAATTTACACAAAGGAATCGGCTAGAGAGTAGACGAAACATAGCGACAGGTGAGGCAGATGGCCCCAGAGGCTCACAGACAACACAATTTTATAATCATGTTTTAACGAGCTTTTTAAAGGAGTTTTTAAAACCAATTTTTTTATCAATTTACCCAATGAAATTAAGGTAACTGTATCTAGGAAAGTGTAAAAACTGATTATTGTCTTTATAACCCTGTCACTTGTAGTTAAAAATGAGCAGGTCACACTATACATGTTAAGAGAAGTGTTAACTTAAATTTAAGATATACTTGAGATAAAATATTAGATGTTGTCCAGTGTAGGGCAAGTAAGGGTGGGACTTCAAAGGAACAATCAGGAGCTTAAAGCTCCCAGATTTTTCTTTGATTGAGCTACACATCTTCAACTCCTTCAAACCACTGTATAGATTGAAGAAATGGGGAGCATTTTGAAGGTTCACACCAATCAACTGATGGGTAAGTGGGAGCATACCTTACTCAAAGCTTTCAAGAAGAAAGGTGACTTTTGAGAGGGTATTTTTGCTGTAATATTCCCACACTGAACTATTGTAATATTGGAATTAAGGGTGAATGGTGTGATGGGAGGACAGGATTTTGTCCAACGAAGTGGTTAGTCGTGAGGGGGAGGGGTAATGAGGAGGGACTAAAAGAAGTGAAAACAAATCCTAAGCATGTGGGATAATTTATTTTGATACTGCCATTTTTCATATTTCCCTTGCCTTTGAATGTTAAAACTATTAAAAACTAAGGTTTAATTTAATGGGGCCACATGAATCTGAGAAATATTCCAATAACAGCTTTTACAACTAATAAAACAAGGCACACAATGACTTATCTACAATTTTAACAAATTTGGCATACAATTGCTTTGTACATTTAACACATGCACTATGACAAAAGCTGCACACTGCAAACACCGATAATGTAATATGCTAAGTAATATAATAAAAGCTGCCTTATGAAAATTTGATTATTTTCACAGCTACACTGCCTTTCCAAATGACATTAGTTCTTGCAAAGCATTATTCCTGACAGTTTTTTTTCACAAACTAGCTGATGCAGATATAAGAGCATTTATCTATTAACTGACCAGCCATGAAAATATTTCCCCTTAAAAGGGAGATGTTCCAAACACACACCTCTGGTATTCAGTTTCAGAGCAGCAGTATGTCAGTTCCTTGCTGCAATAACTATCCCTTTCATCCTTAAGACAGACCACATCACTCTAACACTTTCAGAACTGGTATCACTCAAGGTCTTGATGAAAACAGGACATAAAATTAACTAAAAACACACAACTTGCATCATAAAAACAAAACAAAACAGGTTTTTCCTGTCAGAGTATCAGCTTAGTTTGGTAGTTCCATTCACATCCCAAAGGAAATATTTAAAAGTGCCCCAGAAAAATTTGCAGATCTTCTAAGTATGACGTTTTTAGTATTACTAAGGCACTGCAATTTGCATGAACTTCCTCTTTTGTCCTCTTACATTTTTAATAAGTGAATCAGGTTTTAAAAGAGCACATTCTGACTCATTAATCTCAAAACAATGTTGTACTAGTATAGCCTGTTGTACTAGTATAGCCACAGATTCTTCAACTGATCTCATTCAGAGCCCCCCCCCCATTTTAGTTTGGATTATTTAAAAAAATTAAACATAAATCTGTTTCAAGCAATTAAGCTTTTTAAAGCTGACAACAATTTTTCCCCAAACTTCACAATGGCAACACTACTATTGTTGTCAGAAAGCTAAAGGATTCCAGAAAGATTGGGGGTGGGGGAGAACCCCCAAATGACATAATGGCATAAATTACTGATTGCTATGCTGCACCCGCAAAGGTTTTTCTTGATACCTTCTGGGTCCCCCCCATGGCCCCCACTAAAATTAGGTTTGAAAGAAGACTTCTGCTGTGGACCACAGAATGCCTTTTCCCAAGTTAACTTGCAGTGCAAAGGGACATTTTTTGGTGCGTGAAGTTTCACAGCTGCAGAGAGCCAGCACAACGATTAGGCTTCAGATAAGCCTTTTGCTGGCGACAATAGAAAGCCTTATTACAATGGAGGTGGGTGATAGCAGGCAGTTGCAGCTTGGAAGGTAAGGGTTACCACTCCCTTCCCAGCTAGACAGCACTCCCAAAATTTCCCCTCTGCTGCTGCAATTAGACTTGGAAAGAGTTTTCTCTTGTTGAAGGGTGGGGCAGTGATCTTCCTGGAGATTGCAACTGCAGAGGGAAGGTTAATTCTTGTTTCCCTAGCTGCACAGTCCAGGAAGCTCACCTTTTCCCCATTAAGCTTTATAAAAAAGTGAACACCTCATAATACACTGGTTCATCTCAGCTTTCTCAGAAAAAGCTTTATCTTTGCAGAGCCCTCATACTTAAAGGGACCCCTGACCATTAGGTCCAGTCATGACCGACTCTGGGGTTGCGGCACTCATCTCGCTTCATTGGCCGAGGGAGCCGGCGTACAGCTTCCAGGTCATGTGGTCAGCATGACTAAGCCGCTTCTGGCGAACCAGAGCAGCACACGGAAACACTGTTTACCTTCCTGCCAGAGCAGTACCTATTTATCTACTTGCACTTTGACGTGCTTTCGAACTGCTAGGTTGGTAGCAGCCATCATACTTAGGGCCTGATAATTTCATAATGCTGCCCAGCTCAATCAACCATCCAGGCTCCCTAGGGAAATGGACATTTCCAACACATGTTCAGCAAGTTCATAAAGAGGCTCCTGTGGTTGCTGAAGCCATTTCCACCTCCAGAGTTGGTGGCAATTCAGTTTCAACTAAAGATTCAACCAACCAGCTCACTTCAGTTAAAAGTAATACCTGACTTCCACCAGCTACTGCTGACTTCGGTTCAGTGCTGGTAGCTTAGTTCCTTTAAGAGTAGATTACTTACTGCTACAAAACCCACATGCTTTTACTTCAATACTATGCAGGACAAAAATGATGTGACAACAATATGAATACAGATGTGAAGTTGTATGGGCGGGTGGAGAGCAAGGAACAGGAGGACATCCACCCCATAGAGCTAAATTACATGTTTCTCCCAAAGAACCCTGAAAGTCTACCCCTCACACAGCTACAATTCGCAGCACTCATAACAAACTGTAGTTCTTGGAATTCTTTGGGGGAGCATGTGCTTTAAATGTATGGCGCGAATGTGTCCAAAGACAGTGACTGTGGTAGTGTAGCTACACCCATGCAACAGGGCCCCTTGCAGTTTGGTCAAAGTCTCTGTCCCAGCCAATTGCTTCACCCACAACAGCAAAAGTCTCTCTGGCTGCCAAGACAGCAGCTGAAATATCACTGCAGAACTAAACAAGTCAGCAGCTCTCCCTTCCCCACATCATTTTTATTTAGTCATCAACAAGTTTTGAAAAAGTTAGCTTTTGAAAAACTATTCCAAGAAATACATGAACATGTTCTAGTGATAAACCTTCCATCTAGTGTTACTGAAAGCAGGAAGCTTAAACCATGATCTGTGATAATATCTTTGAACTTTGCAAAAATGTGCAGCTTGGGCACTTATGATTAGCAGCCCTGAATAACAGCATTAAGCAAGCATTTTTAAGTCTTATAATTTAAAAAAGGTACTTCCGTCAAAATCTTCTCCTATTTTTGATTATAATTACTGGTAGGTATTTTTAAAATAAATATAATTTTGCGAACTGATAAAAGCTCATTACATCCTGTAAACATATGTGTCATTAATCTTTTCATGCATTTGGTCCACCAGTTTAATCCTATAATGCTTAGGAGCTGAATACCTGCAAATAGATATACAGTCGTACCTTGGTTTGCAAATGCCTTGCAACTCGAACGTTTTGGCTCCCGAACACCACCAACCTGGAAGTGAGTGTTCCGGTTTGCAAACGTTCTTTGGAACCCAAATGTCCGACAGGGCTTCTGATTGGCTGAGAAGCTGCGATTGGGTTTTGAACATTTTTGGAAGCTGAACGGACTTCCGGAACGGATTCCGCTCGAGAACCAAGGTACGGCTGTATATAGCGTTAGCAGCTGGAAACTATTGCAAAGACCTACAAGTTTCTGTATTTGCATAAATTAGAAAATCCCCTAAAATAAAATCTTCTATTTCAAGTAGCAATATCAAGTGGGTGTAGTTTTCCTTTCCTTTACGATGAAGTTTGGCTTTTAATAGCCAAAATATTTTCTGAAGTTACCTTAATTTTTGCACTGTACCAGCTTCAAGTTTTGGGGGCTTCCAAGCAAGATTCTCTACGTGTGTTTCTTAAAATGTGAGGGGCAGGGTGAGACCTTCACACAGGGCACAGCATGTGGCTTGTATTGTTATATCCCACATATCTTATTACCACTTCATCTCTTCCCTTGCATTTGCCTTTCTTCCCTTTGTAAAAGAGGTAAAATACAAGACACACACTCATGAGAGGGCTTTCTCCTTCTTGCTTTGTAGCAAGTTGCAGATAGGAGGTATTCTGTTTGTTTGGTTTTTCATACCTTCCCAGGCTTACTGGAAACAAGAGAGCCCCAAAAGTAGCTTTCAGGATGCTGTTCAGTTGGGGATTTGAGTATTATGAGCATCACATCCAGCAAAGCGCTCATGGTTGCTATAACAAAATGTACATTTTGTATCCATATCAATAGGTCAAAATGTACTAATTCCGTTTTTACAATAACCTATCAGAACTGCTTATTGTATAACTGTAATTTATTTTATTTTACATATATGACTTTAAATAGCCTAAATTTCAGCTACCTTGACTGATAAAATCTTGTCTTGACTGATAAAATTAAAGGAAGAATAAGCTTTTATTGTATTCAATAGTATTTTAAGTATTAAAATGTGTGAGACTCAGGAGTGGATTGAGGTCCCTTATAATAGCCTGGACAGCAAACCATTATAAGACACCTGACTTTTACTAACTCTAATGCTTAGAATTCCTCCACCCACAATAGCCATTATACACTTTTTCTTCCCTCTTCCCCACAACAGTTACCCATTTGCCAATAAGTAGGAGAGCCTTCAGTTTCCAGACTGTCTTCAAATCATGAGTTGGAAATAATGATACAGTCTGACATTTTAATTTGCCTACTGGTTTATTATTAGTCAGCAGTTCATGTTATTCAGTCAAGAATCATCATATGTAAATGCATACAAGTCATACCTCATATTATGTTTGCTCCATGTTACGTTCTTTCAAGTTATGTCCTGCGGTGACCCGGAAGTACTGGAAAGGGTTACTTCCGGGTTTCGCCGCTCACGCATGAAATTGCGCTTTGCGCATAAGCGCCAAATCGTGCCGCGCATCTGCGCAGATACGGTGCTTCAGGTTGCGCTCTTTTCAGATCGCAAACTGGCTTCTGGAACGGATCCCGTTCTCAACCAGAGGTACCACTGTAATTCATTCTGCAGTGCCAGACAGACAGTTAACAGTAAACCTGTAGTCAACATCCCATCAGGTTCTGGTTCAGTAAAATTAATAGCCAGTTGGCAACAAAATAATCCAAGAATAGATACCCATGATATATAAATGCCTGATACTGTTTCCAAGATGTAGTAAATACTATACCTTAGGACAAAGCTTAGCTATTAAAATATAACAGAAGAGGCCAAACAACTGGTGCTCATTGTAGAACACAAATAGAATACAAATACAGGTAACTTACACTTATTTAAAATATGTGCTCACAGCTTTACATGTTGCAGAATTTTTTTAAAAAATGATGAAAAATTGCACACATGAGAAATTAAGAAAATGGTGCAAAAGTGGCACACGGGGTGGGGTGGGGAGCGGAGAGGGTACGAGAGCATAAAAAATTGCCAGCAATCCCAAAAGTCTTCATGAAAGTGTTTGGCTGTGGAAGAAGCAGATGAAGAGGAAGAGGGTGACTGGAAGAGGCCACAGAGATTTGTGGAGGTGTTTGGAGAGATTCAAACCACAGAATGGCCCCAAAACACAAGGCATTACCATCACCAGCTGATGGGAAACCCAAGAAGCGGTGGGTGGATCCCACACTGGAAGAGAAGTCAGCTCTACTGGACTGCTTCAGAGATGGCATGTCTGTGTGTACTGTGGCACTCAGATGCGGCTGTAATTAGTCCATCATCCATGCCATCAATGTGCATGAGAAGGAGATCTGTGAGGCTGTGGCAGCAAGCACACCACTGACTGCAAAGGTGACCAGCCAGGTGCAGGACAAGGCTTTGGTGAATATGGGAGAAAGCACTGGACTTGTGGCTAGAAGGCCTAAACTGGAAACGTGCTCCTATGGATGGCAGCATCTTGCATCAAAAATTTCTGAGCCTATATGACCACTTCAAACTTTCCACCACAAATGGGGACTGGCCTCCCAAGGAATTTAAAGCCAACCCAAGTTGGCTTAACAGTTTTAAGATCTGCTTCAACCTGAAGAATATCTGAACGACAGGGGAGGTTGCATCTGCAGACTAAGAGGCTGCAAAAACATACCTTGTGCAACAAAAGCAGTTACTGGATGACAAGGCATACCTTCCAGAGCAAGTCTTCAACACAGACAAGACAGGGCTTTTCTGGAAGCAAATGCCTGAGTGGACTTGCTTTGTCAAAGCTGAAAAAAGAACCCCTAGATGGAGCAACTGTGCTGCTCTGTGGCAATATGGCTGGACATTTAATAAATTGGTCTGGTTTCTTTTTAGACAATGATAGCTTCATAACACACAGAGTGGCCCCCTATGCACTAGCTGCAAATAAATATAAATATAATAATAATAATAATAATAATAATAATAATAATAATAATAACAACAGGAGTTAGATAAAGCCTCTAAGTTGTTTTGGTGATTTAATCTGAAATCAAGCTGGATTTAAGCTTATTAGTTCTCTGGTAACCTCTCTCTTTTTCATTGTGGGTGTTGGTTTATTTATGGATGGATGTTCTGTATTATTTTATTAATGCTATTGCTACAAGTCTGTCATGACTTTTGGCTAGAACAATAATCTTATGAATTTGAAACTTAATAAGGCTAGGCTTGCTAAACAGGTCTCAAAAAAACCCATGCCCAATTCAAGAATCTGCTTCCTGTGCTTTGGCAATCCAAGAAAAAGGTCTGGGTGACTTCTTCATTTCTGCACTGGTTCCACAACTGCTTCATTTCAACAGTGATGTAGGAGAGAACACTTGCAGCTTAAAAAGATGCTGCTTGTATTCCCTCTCATGTCCCTATTGTCCTTGCCCTTCTGTACTTCTGAATGGAATGGATAACCTCTTCTGAGCTCCTATTCAATATATTATATAAGCCCACCTTTTAGAATGGTTTGCCTTATATAGTATTTTGTTCTCTAACATCAAACTTAAATCCTCTAATAGTAGAAACCCATTTCCAGTTATGAGGAACTTTTAAAGCAAATTATTTGCAACTAAAGAAGAGAATTAGATGAGTGAGCAATTCTTATAAAAAAAGAACTGAAGGCACTTTATCATAGAAAATGAATATTCAACAGAAAAGCTTAACAGTCATTTATAAAAGGGTGTGAGTTTAATACATAGTTCAGGGCTGCTAAGGAAGGATACACAAAAGGATTTCCTGTTTTTATGGATATCTGCCTTTGCTTTGCTTTAGTCGGTTTGAAGCTTTGTGCATTAAGCTATTTGAAACTGGCTACCATACCTAACATTTGTATTTCAAAGATTCAAGTTTACTCGCAGGGTATTACAATGTTATTTTAAATGCGTAACTATTGCTTTTAGTTGTGCAGCTAGAACTAGTATTTATATATTTAAAATATTCAATGGTAACAAAATATGCAATAAGCAGGTCTTTAAAATAAGTTGCGAATTAAAGATATTTCAAGTAGTTTTAATTGAAAAATAAAGTGTTATGCTCATTTATATTAAAACAAGATGAACCACTGCAATTAAAAATTACTTTCATTTTTACTCAGACTTGGCTGGAATCCAAAAACCACAAAACTATTGCTATGCACCCAAGAGGGCTCTGAGTTTATGCTTCTAAAATGGCAAACCATTTTTGAAACTGAGGAAGCAGTTTGAGCTAAGCTATAACATGGGGCTTTACAGAGACCCTCTAGAGAAACATAAGATGCCAAAATAGTATGAAATACAGTGGCCACATTAAGACATTAACACTAAAGATGTCCACAAGCCTACATCCCACCCTTCTCCAGTGCAGTCATGAGGCGATCCAAAGAACTTGCTTCCATTTTCAACTAACCACAGTTTGTTATAGCCAAACCAGACAAACTGTTGTTACCTTTAACTATAGTTTCTCTGAACAAATTAATTGTGCTTGAGCCCGGAATATTTGGATATGCCATAGCATGGTCCTAATGTTTGCAAATTTAACAAATCAACTGAGGTTAGCCATTTCTAATGTGTCTGTTATGTATCATACAACTTGGAAACATTTAAATTAAGTCAAAAGTTAGGTAGGGTACTTACCACAGGAAATCTTGCCCTCCAGGACATAAACATATGTTTAAAACACTTTCTGAAAGAAAGCAGTGAACACAGCGTGTAAGAACTTTACAATTTTGATACAGCATTGAACACAGATTGTGTATATCTTATTCTGAGTTACTCTGTCCCAACTAAAATTATAGTTGCAGAATTGCAAAAGGTCTCATGTATATGCAGGACAGCCCCCACCCCCAAATTCCAACAATGTCCGATACTTGCTGCAGTCCCCACACACCCCATCCCATTTGTTTATTTATAAAAGTATTTCTACACCACCTATCATAAAAATATCAGGACAGTAAACAACAATTAAACATTATTACAAACAATATAATCATTAAAGTAAATGCCTAATCAATTTTAAAAGCGGCAAAGACCCCCTGGTATAAAAGAGGAACCTGAAAGTCAAAAGAAGGAAACTTGCTGATTCTCTGCTGTAATAATATTGTGCAGCAGGCGACTGGCGACGCTAGATGCCCAACTTATAGAAGCCAGTCAGGCCTCTGTAACATGGGGGGCTCCTCCAGTTGATCTCAGTGATCAAGTTGGGTTATAAGAGCTCAGGTCATCTTTATTGCAGTGTTTCCCAACTTGTGCCTCCAGCTGTTTTTGAACTACAATTCCCATCATCCCTTGCCACTGGTCTTGCTAGTCAGGGATGATGGGAGTTGTAGTTCAAAAACAGCTGAGGCACAAGGTTGGGAAACACTGCTTTATTGTACCCTGGTCCCAAGTTGATCAGAACTCTGAATATTGGCATAAGAACATGGGCTGATTATCACACATGTGCGGAGTTCTGTTGCACTCATGCCCTGCTTGTGAGTTTCCTATAGGCAACTGGCTGGTCACTTTGAGAACATGACACTGTACATGATGGGCCTATGGTCAGATCTAGCTGAGCTCATCTAACATTCTTAAGAAATATTCAAAATTAATTCTGTTATTGTTGTATACCGCCAGTATCAACTTACATATGAAATGTTTCAACAGGTTTAGTAGACCTAATTATAATCATTGTGACATGAGAGGGATTTGTCATGGTCATAATTCACTGATGGTTTAGACTCTTTACTGGTTTCTCTCCCAAGTTGTAACAACTATTGTTCAATAAGGTACAAGAGGCATTCAACTATTTAAGATGCTTTCAGAAAGTTCAAATGCCTGAAGAGCACCAATTGCAATTTTTTATTTCTTAAACATATTTCTGCAATGTAATTAAAAAGTTAACAGCCAAGGGTCACAGCGACAAAATACAATATCCATTTGCTAGTGAAATACATTTTAAATTAGAGAGACAAGAGCTCAGTTTGAGAAAAAGTCTGAAGCCTCAAAGCAGTCTTGCAAAGCATTCCAAAGCCTTAGCCTTTGGTTCAAGACAAACATATTTCAGCTGAAAATAAATGCCAGACGACTTCTGCCTTCAGATTCAGCAGACAGTCTTGGAATAAATCCTATAACTCAAATGTTGCTCTGGTGTGAGCAATGTGGAAGACAGGAGGAGAAACAGCGGCAAAGAAAAGAACCTCATTTAAGTCTGATCCAATGTTTTAATAGCACAATTCATCTATTTATGCATACTAACTTAGCAACATAAATTTTATCTGGCAGTATCAAGGAGTAAAGAGTGAAGCCACCACATATATTATAAGTTTGAGAAAAAGTACACATTAACAGTGGAATTCAGTTTTGTGCTATCATGAACATGCTGTCTGCACAAGCACTGCAGCTTGCCAAATAGAAGGATTCCTCCACTCATGTCCCTGTGCGCTCTTCTGCTGCTCTCTTGACCCACACAGAACAAATTTCAGGGGGCATGGGGGGGGGGGAGAAAGAGGAGACAGGGAAAATCCCTTGGGGTGGCAGAAACTTCCCTAAAGGCTTGGAGCTTAGAAAACAATTTCCTCTTCCAACAGCAGGAGCAAAAGGGTGGGAATATAACTTGCTAAATCACCCTTGCATACTGGCAATATTTCCTCTTAGAAATTACAACAAAAATATGTTTAGAATATATGGGAGGATCTGGACTACATACTGAATTAATTTATGGTGCTACTTGGATCTAGCTATCCTCTGTGTCCTCTCATAACCACATGACATTTACACATTGAAATTGCTTGTTAAGACCCTGCTGGACTGGCTCTGACCTGAGTGTACAATGAACTGACTGACTGAGGGTGTCCTTTGCAAACGCACAACAAAGCAACAAAAGGCTGAATCCTGAATCCTAACTCACACCTAGCCAATCACAATGAAAGAGGTGCAAATGGAGAGGGTGGTTTGGGCTGTCCTGCTCAAAGGCTATTTCTGTTTGGGAAGAGCACTTGAAAAACAAGGTGTGGCATGGGGAACAGTGTTTGAAAAGCAAAAGCCCAAATACCCCTTGGGCATCCAGACCCAGTTATGAGATTCTTTTGATTCCGGCCATTAATAAATAAATTAATCCAGGAAGACCCATCAAGCTATCATCAACTGGCATTTTATAAGTTAGATCTGCCCTCCTCACAAAACCACCTGGAGAAGGGTTTCCGGCCTATTAACAGGGAAGGTGGAAACATAGGGGAAAATGGGAATACATAATACAATTACAGTGGTACCTCGGGTTAAATACCACTTAATTCATTCCAGAGGTCCGTTCTTAACCTGAAATTGTTCTTAACCTGAAGCACCACTTTAGTTAATGGGGCCTCCTGCTGCCACCGTGCCGCCGGAGCACGATTTCTGTTCTTATCCTGAAGCAAAGTTCTTAACCAGAGGTACTATTTCTGGGTTAGCGGAGTCTGTAACCTGAAGCGTATGCAACCCGAGGTACCACTGTATACCTAGCAGTTACAAAAGATGAGTAAGAATAGAGGGCTACAAAATTGCTATGGTGCTGCACTGCACAGGAGAAAATGGTTTAGAAATATACAATGTTCCTAATATCTATGCGGAGCCAACGAACAGGAAATAATAGAAGCCCTTAGTGCAGGAATAGTGCATGGTGCCCTTCAAATTTTGATGGACTACAACTCCCATCAACTCCAACTACCACATCCAATTGTCAAGTATGATGAGAGCTGTAGTCCAGCAAAAAATGTGATCCCAGGAGAAACCCTGTTTGGAGTTGTTCCCGTTCTGGGAACTTCCTTGCGATGAGGCAGCAGGCGTAGAGTCTTGTCACAACATTTAAGGGTTAGGTCCCAACATTGTGAATTTGGGGTATCTACAGTTCTAATGCTCAGCTGCAGCATTGTTTTCAGTATTTTCAACAGGAAGCTCAAAAAAAAGCTCTTGGAAAACCCTAACTTGTCTCTAGCACAAATAATTAACATCTGCAAAGCAAAGGTCCTTATCAGGGCTCAGAGAACAGCAATGACTGCAGAAATAATTATTTTTGCCATTCAGCACAAGAGCCCAGAACTTCTTGAGGAAGAAGAAAGTCCCTGAGGCAGGCCTCTGTAGCAGACAGCCTGGTAGCTGCAAAAGACAATTTCCTGCTGAAGATATAGGTGTGTCCACAAGCCCAGGCAGTGCAAAGATTCTGGTGAAACCTGTAATGAGTGTGCAGAGGGCAACTACTTCACTAAACGGTGCAAGACACAACTTACATGTTCTTACCTCACCAGAAAGGAATGCCTCACTTATGGAAGCAATTATTACATGCGAGCGAGCAAAGCAAACAGAAACCAATGTGCCTGGTATAGCAGTTATTGTATTATTATTATTATTATTATTATTATTATTATTATTATTATTAACTTAATTTATATGCAGCCCTATACCCAGAGGTCTGTAGCTGACATCCCAGGTGCTTTTAAGCCAGACATGGAGCTAATGCCAACACAATTCCATGGGACATTGCACAATGCTTGCAAGATGATTTATACTCAGCAAAACAAATGTGACACCAGTTTTATTTGTGGGGGCAACAGTCAAACCAAGAAGCACTATCATTGCTCCTGTGTGCATGGTTTCAACACATAAAATTTAATCTTCTATATCAAAGACACTGGAAATCCACCACTTGGCAGACTGGTCTGACGTGCCTTGACTTGGTTCAATTCATTCATGGTATACCCCTGCATTCCTCAACCAAGACAGAGGACCTCTTCAAATATTTTTGAGGACTGGGGCACATTCCATGTGTGCATCACATTTATTATGATGAATGGCGGACAACAGATTTGAGGCTGAATCCCAACAAGACAAAAATACTGTTTCTGTGGGAAAGGGGGCAGGCAGGTTTGGCCCACTCCCTGGTCCTAAATAGGGTAATTGTGCTCCTAAAGGACCAGGTGTGTGCAGCCTTGGGGTCATTTTGGACTCACAGCTGTACATGGAAGTGCAGGTTTATTCTGTGTCCTGGGCAGTTGTTTACCAGCTCGATCAGGTACGTCGGCTGAGACCCGACCTGGCTGTGCACTGTCTTGCCAGAGTGGCACATGCTCTGGTTATCTCCTGCAAAGACTACTACAATGTGTTACCTTTGAAGGTGACTCAGAAACTACAACTAATCCAGAATGTGGCTGCTAGACTGGTGACTAGGAATGATCGCTGGAACAATATAACACTAGTCCTAAAAGAATTACATTGGATCCCAGTACGCTTTTTGAGTACAATTCAAAATGTTGGAGCTGACCTTTAAAACCCTAATTGGCCTTGGCCCTCCTGCCACTACTGCCTCTGCTCTGCAGAGACCTTGCATGCCACATCTGCCTCCTGTGCCATCCCCCACCCCCAGAACCATCCTTGCTTCTCCTTGGCAGCAGCCAAGCGGAAGCCCCCGACTCTCGTGTGTGTGTGTTTCCGGTGCTTTTTTTCTACTAAAAGGGTGGTGGTATTCTTAATCTTAAAAGAGGTGTATTAACTTTGCTGAACATCTTTAGAGTTTGTAAATTTGTGAGCGATCCTCTTAATGCTAAATCTAAAGATAATTTATGATTATCAAATGATATCACATCAACCATTCTAAGAGCTTCTTGCCTCATCCTACCGCTACCCTTACATAAAAATCTTTAGAAATAGTATTGCAAATATGATTTGTTCCTTAGCTGCGTAGTTTGTCAACAATGTTCAAGCACTTGCATTATTTTGCACAAATTGCTTCAAGCCATGTAGTCACTTTCCTCTGCAGCACACCCAAAATCTGCTCAAGAGGATTGTCAGACCCTTTAGAACATGGGTAGGCAAACTAAGGCCCGGGGGCCGGATCCAGCCCAATCACCTTCTAAATCTGGCCTGCTGAGGGTCAAGGAATCAGCATGTTTTTACATGAGTAGAATGTGTGCTTTTATTTAAAATGCATCTCTGGGTTATTTGTGGGGTGTAGGAATTTGTTCTCTCCCCCCAAAAAAATATAGTCCAGCTCTCCACAAAGTCTGAGGGACAGTGGACCGGCCCCCTGCTGGAAAAGTTTGCTGACCCCTGCTTTAGAATGGTGTGGGAGCTGGCACAGCAGACTGCAAGGAAAAGGGGACGTTTGAGGAAATCACCTCCACCCATTTTGGCTCATGGAAGCCTTTGCTATATGAAACAGCCCTACTGTCAGTGAAGGGGCACAACTGGATGCAACTCAATGCACTGTTAAGGGAATCCACATTGTAATGTTTTTATGCTTAAACGTTAAACAAAAAACATTTCCCCTATTATCCTTGAAACAGACTGGTTTGAAACATGCTGCCACATTCTTGTTCATTCATCTGACATACGGTAAATTATAAAGGACGTTATTAAACAAAAAATATTTTGGAGCAGTCTCTTGGCATTTGCTTAACACTTGCAGCTTTCTCTTAGAAGGAGGGATACCACCACATATTGTTGACTGATTCCTAAGACACATTTTAACACACTAGTCTAGGATAACAATTGCATTTATCTACACCAGTCACCTAGAGCCTTCTGTTACCTTGCTGCAAGTCAGTGTGATCTGCATATCAATATATTGAGTTACCACAGTAACAGGAAGAAACTAACTCAAAAACAGCAATGTGTAAAAATAGAAATGAAGAGGAGCAGTTCAATCCACAACCCAGGTAAAAACCTTAATCACAATTAACACCAAGTTGCATAAATTGGAGAATTAGAATGTGAAAGTTATTCTATCAGTTTAAATCTCTGCTAGAATGTGTGTCCCTGAGAGCCCTTATTTCAGCCTTAGGGCCACTGAGAGGATCTCTCTCAAAGTTTTTCATATGAGCATTTTGAACTATCAGTTGATAAAAATAACTTTTCCAAGGCCAGATATATTTAAAGTATGAACATACCACATACTTCTCAATTTTATGTGTCGTATTACATAATAATATTGCTATGCAGAAGTTTGATGTATGAGGCTTATTAAAGTTTTATACTTTGCACTCTTGAGCTAATGAGAGCCAATGCACTTCAAAACAAAATGTTCAAAGCTCAGACACATATGCTGAACATGTGTGCATACAAAAAGGTTTCAAAATTTTGTTAAAAATGTGAAAATGAGTAAAGCTCCTGTTACCCTTGATAAATATCAGCTGTCCTGCAATTCAGGCCAATATGTACAAATTTTCATAAACCACAGGACTTGAAAAGGAAATTTTGACTTCAATAGCTGTATGTAATGCATTCTACATGGCAATACCAAGTCAAGGTCAAGAGTTCAAAGGTTTCACTTCAATATGGGAAAAGCTACCTTTTAAGAATAAGCCACTGCTATCCCTTTACTAGTAGAAGTAAAATCACTAATGTCAATAAAGTGAGCAAAGACTGAAATAATTCATTCAGCTTGACCTTTCTTTTATTTAGATTCTTTGTACCAAAATATGTGCTAGCCTATGAAAGGACATATCCTTCAAAAATGATAATACAGTAAGTCCACAACTTACACGGGGTTTAGTCAAAATTAGGTTCTGTGGCAGGTGGGATTGCACCTAAATTGCAGTCTTACTGTATAACAATAAATGACACCTACTGAACTTATTTATTCTTCATGTTTACTTTCATGGCAATCTATTTTTGTTTCTAGTTTTAAACTAAACAACATGACCTGTAGGGAGCAAGCTACATGAAAAGAAGCCACTATTACAATACAAAGTGAAATTAACCTACCTTTCTTACTTTCAAGATTCAAGTTAGTGTTTTCATACTAAGCCCCAGCACTACTTTTTGCAAACAATATTCCTCAGTGAAATAAAAGTATTATTTGCATATCACCACTTATAACTATTGGGAGCTTTACCAGGCAAAAATCAAGCAGGGCATGTACAGAGATTTAATGTTCCTGATCTTTCCACAGCTAAGAGCTCCAAGAAAAAATGGCAAAATCAAAGCTACAACCTCCAAAGAACTGTTGTGGTGGATGCCAGAACATTATTTTTCCATAACAGAAAAGCAGGCAACATGAGTTGGTCGAAAAGAAAGACTGCTCCCAATCTGTTTCTGGGACCAATTAAAAGTGCTGTCTTTAACTCTTAAAGCTGTAAACAGCTTGAAACCAGGTTGTGTAAAAAGTTCTCTCTCCTCCCAAATATTCCTAACCAAGAAACCTTTTTCAATGGTGGCATTGAAACGGTCTCCCTAGAGAGGCTTGCCTGGCACCGTTTCTATGGCCTTTTCAATGCCAGGTGAAGATACTCTTTGTTCATCCAGGATTTTTTTATATTGTGCTTAAATTAATATTGGGCTGTTGAGGCCTATTGTGGCCTTAATCTGAGCTGTAAACAATTTATGCTATCTTTTACAAGGAATATTTTCTGTTGTTTTTTATTTGTTACTGTTGATTTTAATTACTGTATATTGGGTTGTGCTACTGTCATTTTTAAGCTAGCCAGAGAATTTTATTGATAACCAGCCATATAAATCTAAACAGCCAACAAAAATAAAGTCAGTCCCTGGTACCTAGGACGAGCAGAGCTACCACATCGTTCCAAAAGGCCTTACTTTAGTAGTAGAGCACATGCCTTGCATGTAGGTGGTCCTAAGCTTCATACCTGGATAGTTAACAGATATCTCAAGTCTAGGCAAGGCCTTTGTATTGAAAACATGGAGGGCCACTAGCCCATCTAAAACAATGTTGGTCTGGATGAACCAATATTAAGTGGAAGACAGGAAGATATTAGAAACACATAAGACTATTTCTGCCCAATAACAAAGGTTCTCTGTGTGATTTAAGCCATACAAACTATTTATTCCACTATACAGTATTTCCCTCTAGGAAATAGTGCTACAGCATGGAACACAAATATGCTTAGTATAATCAAGCATTTACAATACAAGCCTGAACTACAGAAGCGATTATGTCCCTGAAGTGATGTCTCATGGCTGAGAATAACAATAATAAAAGTCAGCAGCATTTTTATGATGAATGTATAGCAAGGGAAGTTCTGGATTGTAGAATGTATAGAAATGGAGAAATTATATTTCTGGGAAAGTTTTAGCAAACCAAGTTTTGAGTTGGGAATTGAGTTGGTGTGACAACTGAACAAAGGTACAGGTCTCAAAATGAAATATTGGGAGAAGAAACCAAAGAACACCTAAAAAGTAGATGTATTTGCTCAGAGTAAAAAAATTGTGATTTGTAAGGGGTGGGAAGAAACCAGGAGCCAAAGTGGATTTTGCATTCAGGACAAACTGCAGACCAGCAAAAAAAATGACATATATTCAAGTTTATTTAACTGTCTGGCATGCTTCATTTAAAGACAAACAGAATGCTCATTGCATAGCTTAGATTTGCAATAGGAATAAACAACAGTTAGCTCTCAATTTTCAGCAGTGAAAATGTTAAGTGACATAAACTATGAATGAGATCATGTCTTTGGGTACTGAAAGGCTATGGCCCCTGGAATTCCACAGTACTAAATTGCTACTTTAACTGGAGTAGAATGACAGACTTTCTCAAGCATTTTAAGGGATCCATACTAAGTCAATTACAATTTTGAGTCAAAAGTAAAATAATTTTTTTAACTAAAACTTAATTTTAGTACATTTTTGTACCGTAAGATAGGATATTTAGTAGTTTTCTATTACTGCAGCCAAAGACACCACTATGTATGTATGACAAATACGGTGTACAATAGTAAACAGCCACAAAACTGGTAAACGCAGCTCAGAAACAAGTGGTTACTAGTATTATAAGATTCAATACTTTTGGTAGTTAATACTGCAAACCATACAATAACAAGACATCTTACTAAAACATTGGGGGAGGGACCTTAGAATCACAGAGTTGGAAATGACCCTGAGGATCATCTAGTCCATCCCGCTGAAATGCAGGAATATGCAGCTGAACCTTAAGGGTACCTGCAGCCTTGGCGTTAACAGTACCACACTCTAACCAACTGAGCTATTCAGCTTCTTGTGGCCTGCCACACACAGAGTTTGACACACACACACTCTCTCTCTCTTAGTGGCATTTCAAAAGTTTGTATGGGGCAGGGCTACAGTAGAAAAAATTCTGACAAACAGAAATACTTCTGAATGGTTGCCGAGAGGTTCTTTATATCAATAGAGAATATAGTCTAGAACTACTTTCTGTGGAGCACCCAACTGAATAGGTTGCACAATAGATGAGGTATTATGTGATCACAGGTAAAGCAAATGCTAGCAGATATATGGAGGACAGTTTTCAAATTTCATAACCGAATGCCATGTGATTTTAAAATATTAATCCTTTAAGACTCTATTGGACCATTAATACTAGAGGGAAATTCAAATGATTTTGGAAAAGGCTATGAATTTGATAAAAGACAATTGCTTCACAGAGACATTCTTAAGTAACTTATTTGTGCCAACCATTACTTAATTATTCCTAATTAAATATTTGGTCAGGATATAATAAAACGCCAACTCATCTCACCAAAAAAAGGCTGGTTTGTAATATGATTTCCTGTATCAAAATACATGCACAGTAAATCCAAAGATATCTTGCATGAGAAATAAAAATAGGCAGTGTATACAGTGTAAAACGACGCTAGACAAAAGACTGCGGGAGGCGAGGAGAGTCAAACTACAATATCTGTTACTTGGGAACACTGATTAGAACAGAGGCCACAGAGTATCATTATGAATGCATTTTGCTATTACTGTTTCGAGGTGAACTGCACCCAAGGGGGGCGGGGGTAAAGAGAATTTGCTATTAATCATATTAAATTCATTGTTCCTTTGATGCTACAGGCAAGGCTATATACAAGGATTCTACCTCTACTGTACCCCAGATCAAACTGTATAACACAAACAATAACCATCAAAAATTAGCAGTTTGCAATCATAAGCCTTACATGTGCTACGCTTCTTTCAAACATGAGCTGTTACAAGATGATTAAGCAAAATGTTTTTAAATAATCACTTTGACATAGTAATAGTCCACTGGAATTATTGCACGCAAGCCCTGTCTAGATAATATGCCTCAAGTTAAAACACAAGATTTCAACTATCGCCTCAGTACTTTCTCTGAGTCCAGAGGAAAGAAAAAATTACCAATTTCAGAAAATTGAAAATGGCTAAAATGTTTATCATGTCAATTACGTTCTTAGAATACTAAGCTAAGCACCTCCTTTTGTTAGTAGAGTCAGTCAGATTATGAATCTATTGTCACAGTAGCAAGTAAATTTTAAAAATAAACAATTATATGCCTAAATGCTTAAATACAGTTAAGGCTGGCTAATTTCAACTCCTTTTTTAATATTACAGAACTGTGCTGTTGTTCACATCTAATTTGTGAAACAACATTAAAGGTTTTCTAATTTGAAAATAGAGGGGACGCGGGTGGCACTGTGGGTAAAAGCCTCAGCGCCTAGGGCTTGCCGATCGAAAGGTTGGCGGTTCGAATCCCCGCAGTGGGGTGCGCTCCCGCTGCTCGGTCCCAGCACCTGCCAACCTAGCAGTTCGAAAGCACCCCCGGGTGCAAGTAGATAAATAGGGACCGCTTACTAGCGGGAAGGTAAACGGCGTTTCCGTGTGCTGCGCTGGTTTGCCAGATGCAGCTTTGTCACGCTGGCCACGTGACCCGGAAGTGTCTCCGGACAGCGCTGGCCCCCGGCCTCTTGAGTGAGATGGGCGCACAACCCCAGAGTCTGTCAAGACTGGCCCGTACGGGCAGGGGTACCTTTTCCTTTACCTAATTTGAAAATCCAAACTATTTTCCTCCATGGCAATGGTTGCAATTTGACTGTTTTTAAAAATCTTTATTATTAAAATAAACTTAGGAAAATTTAAGAATAAAGACATGTAAACATTGAACTAATGCAAGCAATTACCCATTTGCACAGGGGTTGCATTCCAAGGCACATGTGTCGGAGGGAAAGGGAAAAGCCCACCGCACCCTGTTCCATCCCCTTCCAGGGCCAAAAACAGCACACACTTTGGTGGTTGTGTGTGTGTTGAACATGTGCAAATGGGGAGTTGCCTGTATGAGAAACCATTTAATAAACAAAACCTGAAGCATAAAACCTTGATAGCATCAAGAATGCAATACTAAACCCAAATAATTAACAGCAAATTTGGTTGAAAACAGTGCCACTATATTTTTTATTTAAAAAAATGCTTAGGTTTGGGATGCTACAAGATGATTTAACTGGGATTTTTCAAATACAAAGGTCTTGGGCACAAACCACCATTTAGTTTTGCTGCATACACCAATGAAACCAAATACAGTGGTACCTCCAGTTGTGAACGGGATCTGTTCCGGAGGCCTGGCTGCATGCCAGAAACTTCATAACCAGAGGCGCCCTTCTGTGTGCGCACGCGGCGTGATTAAGCGCTTCTGCGCATGTGCACGTGGCAAAACCCGGAAGGTAACGTAACCTGAGGGTCCACTGTAGAGTTGCATGAGAGGACAACTGTGTTCCATCATTCACTACACAAAGCATTGAGATTTTCACACACACACCCCTTATGCCAAGTCGGACCATTGGTCCACCTAGTTCCGTATCATCCACATTGACAGTGTTGTACAGGCAGCAGCTCTCCAGGATTTCAGAGAAAAGGCCTCTCACAGCCCTATCTGGAGATGACAGGGATTGTACATGGTCTACCACTGAGCTATGACCCTTCCCCAGGTTAAATGGAATGCAAACAAAATCGCTGTCTGACTACTAAAGCAAATCAAAAAAACTTTATTAGCTGCATGTCTGCTGATTTTTTGTGCTGACATTAAAAGCCTCCAAGAATTTCCAGTGTTTACCACCACTTATTTCCAAACCAAAAGAACCTAATATTTTGGGATGCAAATATTCGTTAGACAAATAATCTCAAATTGTCTGCCTTTTACACTGTCAGTATCCATAGCATTTGCACAGAAAGAGAATCCAACAAATTAAGGGGAGAGAGTCTACTTATTTGCCAGGTTGTTTTAATTGTGGGTGTTGCTAAGTAGAGGGAAAATGCCAACTCTGCTGTTACTGGAACATGGAAGCTACTTGCTTGTACTTGTTCTTTATCTCCCTCCACCCCCACCTCAAAAGATTGCATGCGGAGCTGCACGATCACACAGAATAAATACAGGAAAGGAGGCAAAAAACCCCACCCTCTTTCTCTGCAAGTGGTAGGCGTTCCACAAGAACTGCTATGGGGTCAAAAGTTCACCGTGATTTCAATTTCACCTTTTAGCAACCAATCAGAAAACAGCCACTGAAGACAGAACTTTCAGCTGCAAATGAAAAGTTAACTCATTGAGTACCAGATTCCATAGGAAGGCTAACTTTTTTGAAGCTCCAGTTACAGCTACTGTTTTTCTAGGAATCCGACAGTGAAAAATAGATTCCATAAAGTTTTCTTACCAAGTGTTTGTTTAGAGATATTTATAGCTTCACAACATTTGCACGATTTCCAACAAGCAAGTTATGAGGAGTAGCAAGATTTAACTGTAGCAATAGTATATTATTAATACCAATTGAAGGTGACATAGTGTGTTAGCTTTTGCATATAAACATCCAGCTTGATGAACAGTTCTGTGATTAAATACTCCTTCATTTACTTTACAGAAAAGTAAGTCTGCATATTTTGTAACTGGGTTTATTCCC
Organism: Podarcis cretensis; assembly: GCF_951804945.1. NCBI lineage: Eukaryota > Metazoa > Chordata > Lepidosauria > Squamata > Lacertidae > Podarcis > Podarcis cretensis. The sequence goes on from NC_137175.1 coordinate 22,121,518, forward strand.
CTTGTAGTTTTGAAACTGCTCTGAAGATGAAGGGTGACCTTCAAAACTATTTCTGCCTTGCTCTATAAAAGTGTCCAGACAATGGTGATAAAGGGCATGTCAGGTTTTTTCTAACTCCTCTTTCACCTAACCTGAAAAAACTCTGGGAAACCTGAAAGTTGTATGTTGCTGTTACAAGAGTTTAGAAGTCTTCTAAAGAACCAATACAGTTGCCTGCATTTTTTTCTTAATTCCACTGGAATAACTATGAAATTTATGTGGTTCCTTTGTAAAATCTCAATTATCCAGATTTTTTCTCTCTCAACTAAATTTACTCCGAGTAGACCTACTGAAATAAATGAACATGACCAAGTTAGGTCCATTAATATAAATAGGTCTACTCTGCCACCCACTATTTTTCTACACACGTTAGGTCTTTTAAGTCCATCCCTCTTCATATCAGAATACCACAGAGACAATTGAAGCTTTCTGTACTTCACCCAAACAAGTTTCATGATATATTCTTAAATACTACAAAATCATTCACACACGATTGGGCCAGATCCACCCCCGGGCCTTAGTTTGCCTACCCATGGTCTAACACATTTGGGAACCTAGACGTAACTGCATCTTTAAATCTCTGCAATACCTCAAGGACTGCCTCTCGCCAGCCTCTCCCCATATAAACTGCCTTGGACCCCACAATCATATTCTGAGCGCTTCTTTGTGTGCCTCCTCCACTAGAGGCCTGGAAGGCAGCAACACAAGATCAAGTCTTTTCTGGGGTGGCTCCCCACTTGTGGAATGCACTCCCCAGGCTTGCCTGGCACTTTCACTACATATCTTTAGGTGCCAAGCAAAAATATTTTTATCCTCCCAGTACTTTGGGTTAATTAAATAACGCATGGCCTTTTAAACTAGGTTTAATTAAATTTTAATTTGACCCTGACTTGTTTTTAGGAGGTAATTTAATTATTGTTTGATTTTATACCAATGTTATATATTTGATGTTAGCTGCCCTGAGCCCGGTTTTGGCCAGGGAGGGCAGGATACAAATAAAAGTTTATTATTATTGTTATTATTATTTGTTTGGTTTTGTTTATTACTGTGTTACGCATTTTTGTGTTTTTATATTGTAAACCACCTTGTGATCTTCAGATGAAGGGCAGTATAGAAATTTATTTAACAACTGCTCCCCCATCTCGGCCTGCTCAGTGGCCTCCAGTCCACCGGTCCACCATCCCTCATACCATGTGGTGGGCCGGATTATATTTTGGGAAAAAAAATAATGAACGAATTCTTATACCCCACAAATAACCCAGAGATGCATTTTAAATAAAAGGACACATTCTACTCATGTAAAAACACGCTGATTCCCGGACCATCCATGGGCCGAATTGGGAAGGCAATTGAGCTGTATCTAGCCCAAGGGTCTTAGGTTGCCTATGCCTGCTCTATACTGTTTGCGCACCAAACCATTTTTTCACACGAGAAGACCAAATACCATCACTATACTTAAAGTGACAGGAGACTTTAGACTGAAACAGAACAGCAAGCCATTTTGGGCCAACTGGGTTTGTTTTTTTTAAAAAAAATGTTCACCAGGTGGAGCAGGTTGTGATGAAGGAGGTCCATTTGCAGCAACTAAAAGTTTTATCTCAACAATATCTGTGCACGATGGTACTACTGGTATATGATTGCATTGCTGAAATGCTCTCTTGCTTAAAGAAACCACGCTGCCTACAGTGAGTACATTAATGTAACGTCTTCCATATGAGAAACTTAAAGGTCACATAAAGGTAAAGGTACCCCTGACCGTTAGGTCCAGTCGCGGATGACTCTGGGGTTGCGCGCTCATCTCACTCTATAGGCTGAGGGAGCCGATGTTTGTCTGCAGACATCTTCCAGGTCATGTGGCCAGCATGACTAAGCCACTTCTGGCAAACCGGAGCAGCGCATGGAAACGCCGTTTACCTTTCCGCTGGAGCGGTACCTACTTATCTACTTGCACTTTGACGTGCTTTTGAAATACTAGGTGGGCAGGAGCTGGGACCAAACAATGGGAACTCACCCCATAGCGGGGATTTGATATTTTGATATTTTTTTCCCCTGACCAAAGGTTTCAAGAGCAGGTTACAATGTAGGTGCCTCCTGACATGTACATTATCAGGGTTTTGTATGCAATTGGTAAAATTTCTCAGCAGCGTATCTAGCCACCTGGGACGGTACATGCCTGGACATGGGGCAAAGTGCCCATGAGGGCAAGGCAAGCTACCCACGGGGCGGGGCAAGTTGGGGCAGGGTGCATTGCATGGAGCCTCCACGGAGTCCGCCACCAGCTCCCTCTCAGCTGTAGGGCGGCTAAGGGAGAGGCAGCGGGCAGACGCAAGCCCCACACTGCTGTTTTGGGCAGCACGGAACCTGCAGGTGCCCGAGCCACTACGTCAGGAGAGACGCATGGCATGGGCGCACTGCAGGCCAGGTCCCACGGTAAGTGCAGTGTGGCACTCGGTAAGCTCTCCTCCTCCAGCTACGCCTCCGACGTACCCATTTGTATTAAGTGGGTAAGAGATCTCTGCAACTAGGGATACGTAATAACTGATAAAACCTTGAACACCTCCCTTTTCCTGAATGTACCTCTAATCATTTGGAACACCAACACTGTTCAGATGCAACTCTGAATGTGTTGAGGGGCAGGGAGAAAAATCACAGTTGTTCATCTCTGCACTCTGCATCCATACAAAAACTGGAAGGTCTATCCATTTTGAGCAGGGACTGTTGACTATGTAGATTCTGCCAGTTGAAGACACAACCTACAGATGTACAGAGTTTCAGACATTACTATACAAACTGCGAGAGGCAGTGGAAGACAGGAGTGCCTGGCATGCTCTGGTCCATGGGGTCACGAAGAGTTGGACATGACTAAACAACAACAATACACACCTGCAAATGTCCAGTGTCCGTGGACAGGTGTGATTTGCCTCCACACACACATACTACTCCATCCAGAGCTGTACTGCTACGACAGAAAGCCATTCAGGGAAGACATTTAAAATAAAGTTGGCAGGAAACATATTTGAAGCAATCAACCTTCTGGTAAGCAGCAGCAACACAACGGACCAGGGGTCAGCTAAACAGTAGCATGTCATCACACTGTCCACTATTAAGGGTCACAGTGATACAATGCTTCCACTCCTATATGCAGAACCATCACCAGGGAGTAGAACTAGGTTACTTCTGCTCTCCCCCCCAAAAAAACAAATGATTCCCTCTTGTCCCCAATGCTATTTCACATTTATATGAAGTTGCTGAGTACAGTGATCAGGGGGTTTGGGCTATGGTGTCATGTATGCTGATGACACCCAACTCTGTATCTCTAGTCCATAAGAACCTGAATTGGTTCCTGGAAGTGGTAACGTGCTGGATGACAGTCAATAACCTGAAGCTGATTCCTGATAAATGGGAGGCACTATTCTTGTGTCTAGGAAGTTGGTATTCAACCTGTGGCGTCACACTCTCAATGAAGGAGCAGGTGTGTAGTATGGCAGTGCTTCTTGATCCATCTTTGTCATTAGAATACTGGGGACAACATACATCGCTACACAATACCATGTACATGCAATGGAGCAGATGGGCAGTGTTCCAACACTGCTTTCTGTAAGTTGATACCCATGCAGGAAAACAGAACTGCAGTGGACACAATCTCCATCCTGGGTGACAACCATGATATGCCTAAGAGTTCTCTGCTGTCTGTATCTGTTTTACCGTCATGCTCTTAAAAGCAGAATGGTGTGGTATGCATATAAAGTAGGGTTGCCATATTTCAAACAGTGAAAATCTGAAGGTTTTTAGCTTTGCCCAAACCTTCTTTGGCAAATTTGCCTTTAAAAAATGAAGATTTTGATCTGTTTTTAAGGGAAATCACCAAAAAGCCGACATAGGTTGCCATATGTCCAGATTTACCCCGCATTTTTAGTGATTTCAGCCCAAACACTGCTTCTGACTGCAGTATTCTGGATATGTCCAGGAAATTCTGGACATATTGCAACCCTATATAAAGACAGACAAAAAAGGGCAAAATCTAAAAGCTTTAAACAAAAACTACCACATACACACAAAACCCAAAGAACTTTAAAATAATTACACCCCCTATGCTAGAATTGATGCAGCCAGTCTATTACAGATAGCCAAACTTTCCAAATAGTCAAGGGTTTGCTTCCAGTCATTCACCACAAGGGTGATGTTCTGGCAGAAAGACAAGAAAAACTGGTAGGATGTCATGTTACCCTGGATCTGTAAGAAGAGAGATTTAACAAGCTATTAAATAGGAGGTAGCTTGACAATGTCAACAATGTTGAAGGGGAAAGCTTTTTTGTCTATTTGATTTGCAACATCAAAAACTGACCTGCAGGATCCCCCAAGACTCCAAATATGGCACTAATTACAGTGTGAGTACTAAAGCCAAACAAAATCCACTCAAAGGGGAGAGAGGGAGAGAGAGAATATACCCTCTCCTTTATAACTACATAATGTACCTCTGTTAAAGAAAGTACTCTGAGAAGAGTCTCTACAGAAGTTCTTAAGACATGGATGGATTCTAAGGAAATTCTGCAAAACTGTTGAAACTTCAACAGCTTTTGTATACCTATTCCATTTGTGATGCCACAACAATGCAAGCTGTCTTCAGTGAAATTTAAAGATTGCAATGCTTTGCTTATATTTCCTGGTTATAGGCAACAGATTAAAAGCTTCCCATGTCCCTCCTTGCCATAAATATGCTCAAATGGTTGCTTTGTTGTCTTCTTTCAGAGGGATTTCTCATCTTACCATTCTTAACCTTGTTGAATCTCCATCATTAAGGTTCTGATTTCAGGCCTCATTTTCTGCAGTGGTAGCCTTAGTTTCAAATGCTCTGTCTACGGAGGCCTATCTAGCATTAACCTTACAATATTCATGAACAATATTTTAGTCTAAGCTGCTTGATTTCCTTAGTTTTTTTTCTTTTTAGCTTGCTTTCTATTGATTGATTGATTGATTGACTGTGGTGATGGTGGTATGTTCTTTAGATATTGTACTTCTTGTTGGGTGAATTATTTCACACTTCTCTAGAATCTTCAAATGAAGGGCAGTGAAAATATTTTAAATGCATGGCTTGTTCCTGCTTTATAGCTCAGTGCTATGTCTATGGCCCTGTTCCCCCTTTGCCCCAGCCACAAGGAGATTAGAAGCCACCACTTCAGATAAACCACAGTTTAGTGTTACATACAACCAAAATTGAGTTATTATTGACTGTAGTGTGGGTTGCATTCAATGATGTTGTTTTACTTGTGCAACAGACTTTTCCCTGTAACCCAAGGATAATATCTCATGGATATACAGTGGTGCCTTGAGTTAAGAACTTAATTCATTCTGGAGGTATGTTCTTAACCTGAAACTGTGCTTAATCTGAAGCACCACTTTAGCTAATGGGGCCTCCTGCTGCTGCCATGCCGCTGGAGCATGATTTCTGTTCTCATCCTGAAGCAAAGTTCTTAACCCGAGGTAATATTTCTGGGTTAGCGGAATCTGTAACCTGAAGCGGATGTAACCTGAAGTGTATGTAACCCGAGGTACCACTGTACATATAATTTGTTAAATGAATAATTAGAGTTAAACCTTATCTGATGTTCTGTTTGATTTTGAAGATTTAATGGTCTGGTCCTAAAGGTTTCAACAAGTGGATTTCTACATAAGACAGCAGACAGCAACAATTTCTATGTAAGACAGTACATAATGGCAATATCACAAATGACTATTATTCTATTACTGCAGGCAAGATGCCTCCACAAAATAGTAGGATCTTTCATGTCTGTGCTGCCTCAGTGCATGTTCCAACAATGACACTCTATTGAGATAGATGAAGAAGAGCAAGACCATTTGTGGCAGCATTGTATAAAAATCCTTGCTAGATGAACATGGGGCCTTCCTGCACAGAAAAATTATTATGGAAGGCATTCACCTGGCTACTTGTTCAGATGCATCAGTCCTTAGCATGCAATATTTATCAACAATGCTGATCAACTTTTAAAGAGGAAATTATACAGATTGGTTATTAGTTAAATGTTATGCTGTACTTAACTTTAAATGCCAATTGTTCCCTAATACATTCTTAATTCACAGATACTGCTTAGAAAAGACAACCACTAAATTATTTTAACACAGGCTTTATATTTTAATAACCCTCACTGTAGGCAACTTCTCTGTCCTTTCTACATACTGAAAAGTCGTCTAAATGGAGATATTATTTAAGAACTCCCCTTATTTCCCTCATGGCCTCATTTTAAAAGAAAATGTCTGCTCTAACATTTTATATCAAGTCAGCATGTTAGCAAGCAGCTTTTCTGATTAATACAAGCCAAGGTCACTTCCTGAAAGATGTCTAGCACTGCAGCTGCAAGCAAACTAGGTTTCTCTGCACTCTGAAGCTGGGGGAAGGGAGTGGGCGTTGGCAGTTGCTAATACCATGATAATAGCTAACATAAACCTTGCCTGATATCAAGGGGAAAGGGAAGGGAACAAATATTCTAAATGTATTCATGAATGTACACAACTACACAATTTTTTTTAAAAAAAGGAAACTTCAGGATGTTGCCATTCCCCTGCACACACAGAAACTGTGGCAATTACATTCTTAAGACAGAGGCATTTGGGTTGTTTTCCAGTGTCCCAGAAGTGGGGACCCTACAGCCCTTATCCTAATTATCATGTGATTCGCATATGGCAAGGAGACGGAAAAAGGAGGGAATGGATTGCAGAGAGTGAAAAGATGATAGTTTGCCCATGTTCTGGCTCCACACCAACCCACCAGCAGCCTGTGGCCTCCCACACATCCCTCCAAAGGAATGTGGTCCTCAGCAAAAAAAAAGGGCTCCTCAGCTCTGCTGTATTTGTTTTTTTGAGCAAGCCCCACTGAGACTGCATTCTAAATAGACACACCGAGAATAGCACTGTAAGTAAACAATACATAATGTTACCTATCTGAATTCCATTTTCCCTCAAAGCTGTTGAATTACACTCCACTTTAATACAGATTTTATAATGCAATTCCTATAAATCAATTGGTTTCACTTTGCATTAAAAATGTTTCAAATACAATACTCCAAGAAACCAGCCTTAAATCTTTTTACTGACTCAATAAGCATGTTTTGGCAGTCATGCAATTTTGGCATTAACCCCTTAATATGCTTTCAACATCACACATTATGTTGCTCCTGATTAATGCCAAACTTTGTCATACCAAGATCAAATGGTGCTTCCCCTTTAAACACTTCCAGAAATAAGCAACAATAATTTTCATATTTGACCTCCTGGTTTGCAGCATCCCAGGAATTCAAGAACCACAAGGAAGGTATAGGCAATCATGTAACAAATTCTAATGAAAACATGGTAATTCCAAATTAAGACCAACTGTACTTAATGTGGATTACTCTCAAGGAAATGAGCAAAGGATTGCAGCCCAATTAAAGCAGAAAGTTTGCTGAAAAGCATCACATGCCTATGTGACCCATGTTTAATAATCACACGTAAGATGAAAAATAAAAATATTTCCTTAGATTTGAAAGCTAAAGAATTCAGTATTTGTGTACTGCCTGTGATGTGTTATAAGAGCGAGGAACTGGACCATGACACAAAGAAACAAACAGCTTAAGAACACCACAATATGCCATGGAACAAGCAAAGCTAACAACTGAATACCACAAAGATCAAAAGTTACAGAGGTAGTGGAAAAGGCCACAAAGTTAAAATGGACATATACAGGGCATGTGGCAAGAGATGATTCAGGTTGATGGAATAAAGCAATGCTAGTGTGGAGACCCCACAGTTTTAAAAGACCAAGGGAATGACCACTAACAGCAGGGCTTATGTGGATGGAGGAAGCAAACAACAGAAAGCTATGGAGAGAAGCTGAAGAGGTGCATATCCAAAGATAGATATTAGACTGTAAAGATTTAAAAAACCACATGGAAAATGAAGTACAGTTCAACAGATTCCCCCCCCCCCCAATAGCTTAAAAAAAACTATGTAAGAGTTCCTGTGCTTAAACTGGCTTTATTCCACCAACTTCAATGGGACCAGATAATTAACTGTATTCTAAGTTCACTGTTAAACACTTACTTGGAAATGTATTCCTCTCAGCACTCACACAGCATCTCTACCTAGAGGTTGAAAAATGGCAAGATACTAGTTAGCCAGAGAAATAAAACTATTTATCTAATCTGAAAGCAAAGAAGTGTGTGTGAATACATGTCTATGGAAGTTACGGAAACAACCTAACCCTTAAATGAGAATGGGGGAATCTAATGAACTGAACTGCAATTCTGCTGTCTACAGACCTCCATTTACCCAGGCACAGAGAGCCAATTCAAACATTAAGTTGCTGAAGTTGTACAATCCTCTCATATGACTGTACCACCACAAAAGGATTTTTTTTTTTAAATGTAAAAAATTATTGCGCTAGCCAAAGGCCATGGCATCATCCAAATAAAGGAAAAGGGGAGGGGGAACCCAACAGTCGCTACATATGCAGTAAAACCATGATCAAATGCACCAAAATTTCTTGTTACACAGAATAAAAAGTAATTCTCAAGTAAAATGTGCAAATTAGATTTCCGAGTCCCCTTTGCAGTTGACTGCTAGCCTATACAGTTGTTTCTTCCTAACCATGTTCCACAGCAAACCAGCCATCTTACACATTAGATTAAATTGGGAATCTTCTCACATTAGAAAAGTTTGTGTGGAGTTTTCTTATTAGAGTGGTTTTAATGGAAGTGTCTTCTATCTAAAACAAACAGATGATACAATCAAGTGGAAAGCCCCAGAAGCTCAACATTTGTATTGTTCCTCAACTGCAATGTAAAATATGTACACATTGACATAAATAGCAACACACTGCAACTTAGAAGGGTTCCAGTTTGCAGCCTACACAAGGGGGTTACCCTAGGAAACAGAAGCACAAAACAAAGATTAAAAAGATAGGAAAAAGTTATACTGTGAGTTGCTTCACACATTACAAGGTAAAAAATGAATTCCTATATAACTGAATGTTCCAGGGAGTTACTACAAATCAAGTGTTTTCCATACTAAACAAATGTTGCATTTCAATATGCACAAATCAAGGTGTGTGTGTGTGTGTGTGTGTGTGTGTGTGTGTGTGTATGTGTATCTTTTGGTAATACAAGTACAAAGTATATAACCAACGATACTACCATTTTGTATGAAATACTCAATATTTCCCAAATGAAAGGGGGTCTTTGGGGCCACAGCATAGAGCAGATCGTAGCCACAAAAGGGGTGTTCCAGGGGCCAAATCCAAAGCCTTTCCATTTACCAGAAACAGAGCTGGCAGACTTCTTTCCCATTCTAAGGGCAGTTGAGAACAATATACTCCCATACTAACACTGAAGACCTGAGACTGAAATCTGAACAATAGTGGCACCATATAGACACAATATTATTTCCGTTCCTGATACTACAGTTGAATTTGATTGCAATGTGCACATTTTTATAAGCCCCTCTTGGGGCTATAAAAGCAGGCTGTAAGTATTCCAAACTTGTAAATAAATATAAAATCTGGGAGTCTAGTGTTTCAAAAAGTTAATTCTATCAGGGTCAAGTTGTATCAAGTAAAATGGGTGCATGAACAGTATCTAGAATACACAGTGTGCATGAAGCTAAATCCAGATATGAAAAACTTAAAATAATTTTTTTAAGCCTATCCATATCAGAACCTGTAACATTTAAGATTCAGCTCGCCTCCTGTCTAGAGGTTATGTAATTTAGGGAAGTACTGCATATTATAATTGGTGCAGGAAATACCAGAGTTAGACCAGTGCTTTTTATTTCAAATGAGTACATAACAGAAGCAAAAACGAGTATATGCTAGTTTGTACAACCTGAGCCTTCAAAGTTTCCTAAATGAGGTTTAAACACAAATGTACACATACTAATTACTCCTACACTTTTTCTGTTAAATGCTGGCTCAGGGTAAATGGAATTTGTCTTTTACTGAAATAATTTTATTTCCGTATCAATGGCAGTGCTTTAATAGAGTTAGTGAAGTTGTTAAATGCTACAATATAAAACATTTTTATTTTGGGAGTTTCTAGTCCACCATTCTAGTGTCAAGAAACAGAATACAAAATTAATCAAATGCATCAAGTATTTAACATCACAGGGAGACTAGAGTATAGTATATAATTACTTTTGTCTTTTCTCAAATTTTTATGTCACACTATCCTGGCCAAGAGAAGTTCTCAAATCAGTTTGCATCAACACAGCTTACATCAAGTACCAAAATGTACTGGCTATTGAAAGCAACCAAAAATTAAAAAGTGGTGCGTTATCTCTGAAATGAAAAAAGTGCAGGCACAAGTGGGCTTTTCAGTGGAGAGTGTTTCCTAAGCTGAACACTGCACCTACAGCCTTGTCAAACTGTGCGTTGGCACTACAAGAACAGAATAGCTTTCAAAAAGTCATTGGACTTGTGCACTTCTTCCCTTCAGACCCTTTCAGGCCCTTACCAGAGTATTAAGTAATCAGTCCCTAAACCACCAGCAGAGGTTAACACTTTACTGAGAAATTCTTGCATAAACTGAAGCCTTTAAATAGGATCAGTGTGTGTAGATGTTTCTTTACTTCTCTCTCTCTCTCTCTCTGAAATACAAGCAAGAAATGTGATCTGTGAACATGTTATGTTAGAATTGTAGGTCTTACAAACACATTTACTAGTAAATGATAGATGTAGGAAGTAAAATGGTGGAGCATATGGGAGGGTTCAGATAATTTTTCTGGAGAGCTCCATGTAGAAGAATTAAATAATAGAATCAAAAGTTCTGTATCTCAAAATGCAACAAGAAGACAGTGGAACATGATTTCAAGAGGGGAGAAGAAGCCATTTTCAGTAGGTGGGACTAGGGACAAGGCTGAAAATGGAAGAGTACTGGGAACAAGTTGTGATGAATTTGATTTTACTCTTGATATCCAAGAGTCAGAAAAATTCCTGGTGACAATAGCCTGAATAAAGCTGGTCAAACATACTGAACTTTCTAGTGCTTATTATTTTATTTCCATTTGCAATATTATTTTGACAGATCTCTATCATATATGTATGTACCTTTCAGTTTATTGGTATTTCTCTACAGAAACATGTGGGCCCAGAGACCACAAGTGGCCCCAACTGGATTCACTTGAATGTTCCTCACTGATGACTTTACCACCTCCAAAAAGATTGCCACCAATTTTGCATGACTGGTTCCCATCCTTGTATTAGAAACCTTACAGAGGAGTAAGGCAACCCCCTTCAGAGTAACACTGTTGATGCATTGGGTGGAGGAAACTGCCTGACACTTGTTGGAATCCATCTATCTCGAGAGACAATGGAATACGCCTTCAGGGGTGAATTAAAACTGCTCCATTAGCAGCACCAACATGACCTCCCCAGGGTGCAAAAGCCTGGGCAGTGTGTATGGAGGTCCTTGGGCTGCCCAGATGTCAAGACCCCCTTTCAGCCTCACTGATGTGGTCCAAAGGAAAACAGAGCAATATCTTTGGCACCAGCCTGGCTGCAGGAGACACCTGGAGGCGTACAGGACGCCATCCAACCATCTTAGGAACTTCACTCCAGAATTGTGCCTGACACTTAGAATCATAGAATTGTAAAGCTCTAAGGATCATCTAGTCCAATCCACTGCAATGCAACAATCACAGCTATCACAGACTTGACCTGCCCAGGGACAGAGCTTCTTTTATAATCTCAGGAGGCATTTTATGCTTCTGATCCTGATTCAGTGCCTAAAGAATAATTTGCTAAACAAACTGACCTCATCAAAAAGGCTCCTGCTCTGTACAGAAGTTGGTACCATCTTGCAGTAAGGATTTTACAAGTAAAGCACATGTGTTCAGACAGCAATTTTTCCCCTTAACAAAACCCCTGCATTCCCCCCCCCCCCATGTTTCAGTTAAGGTCTACCAAAAGCCAAAGCAGGTCTAATGAATAAATGCTTATTGACCACCACTTACTGCAATCAGAACAGTGAACTAGGAATAATAAATAATAATAATAATAATGAACAAAGTACTCCCTTTTGGGGGGGGGGAAACAGTTTGTAATCATGTCGTAGAGTATGACTACCCCAACACTTTTGTCTCATACCTCCAAGCACTGGTTCAACATTTGTACAGTTTTAAATGTGAAAATGGTCAGTCACACTGCTTAGGATATTGGATATCATCAATTAAACTTGAATCACAGTTTAAACTTAGAAGTTCAGCAAACATTCACAAACCTCGATACTGCCAGAGAATCTTATCAGCTGGAGGATACGGAGGAAGAAAACAACCATCCCCTGAACTATTACTCAAACAGGATAAATATAAAAAATTGCACCCTGAATTAGATATTTATAGTCTGCCCTTCTGTTCAATAAAAATCCCTAAGGAAAAAATACTCTCATAAAACAATAAATAAATAAGCAAGCCAACAATACAATAGCAGAAAAAGGAAAAACAAAAAATTGATGACCAGTAAAACACACATTCAATAAATACTGAGCTGTATCCTACTAAGTTTTACTCAAAGTAAACCAAGTGAAATTGATGGACCTATAGTAGTCATGCCCAATAATCACAAGTCTACATCAAGTATGACCACTGGTACCAAACAGTATGGGAAACAGCCCTTCTAGAAAAGCTAATCAACAAACTCAAACGAACCCAGGGACAAACAGAAGTGGATGCATTCACCCTGGTGTGGTTCCCCTTTATTAAATACCGGTACACATCCCAACAAGACAACAACAACAACAACAAAACCCAACAGCATACGAATCAATATGGCTAATTTGACCCAACAACCCCCTCTCCTTCACACACACAAACTAAACTCACTGTTGTCAACTGAAGGAAACTAACCATGCCCTAGGTCCCCCAATCTTTCTCACTGCCAATGAAAACTAGTAAATGAATGGAAAAAAGATCCTATCCACAAAAAAACTCTCACATACACTTTGTAAAAGAATGGAGGTTTACTATCCCCCCTTCTCTCTCTCCCCACCTCATAGTCTATAACATTAGTGTCTCACGTCAAATGTACCGTATTTTTCGTCCCATAGGACGCACCTAGTTTTTTTGGGGGAGAAATAAAGAAAAAAAAATTCCCTTTATTTCCCCCCCCCCAAAACCAGGTTGGGGAATCCAAACCAGGTCAGGGAACAGTGGGATGGCGGCGCTCCGCCTCCCCGCTGTCCCCCGAGCTTGTGGGGCTGCCCGATGTCTGCCCGAAGCGCGGGGTGCTCTGCTTCAGGGCGCCCCACGCTCCGTGCAGGAGGCTGCTATCCACGGGCTCCCCAGGCTTGCTGATAGCTTCCTGAAACCTGCATTCGCCCCATAGGACACAAACAGATTTCCCCTTCATTTTTGGAGGGGGAAAGGTGCGTCCCATAGGGCGAAAAAACGGTAACTGATCTTGAGAAAGGACTCCATGAACTGAAATCTGTATGTACTTTTGTTACCCAAGAAAAACTTATTTTATATATATAAAAAAGTACAATTAAAACTGATATAAATCACTGGTCCTAAGCATCCTCAGAAATTGCAGCGTCTAAAACATAGCACAGAGGGAACCAAACAGCACCACAAAGGAAGGAATTACAGAACAGAGGTGCCACTATCAGAAAGGCCTCAACTTCCAAGGACACCTACTATATTTCAGATAATCCAAGAGAGACAAAACAAGGCCTGTTTTGATGACCTCAGCAAGTAGGCAAGTTAATTTTATCAGACCAGTGTTCAGACAGATATCTGAGTAACCTATCTTCTCCAACCCTTTTCAGTGTCTGCTTAAAACATTTCTTGTTTAGGCAACCCTATACAGACATGCATCTTTAAGGAACTGGGGCATACTCCACTTGCCCATTTGCACATTCAAACTGGACACCTGAAGAGAGCTTGAGAAGATGAAAAATATTGACAACTGAGAGGGAGAGGGATTAGAATGGAGTGCCTTGAACAGGAGGGCCAGGATCACTTCCTAGTTAGCACAAGGTGCTACAGTTCAATGTACCACATGACAGAAGAGAGAACAGCTCACAGATATCAATAGAGAAGTTAAAGAACTAATGAAATATAAGTGTTTTTGCACACAAACATTTGTGGAATTGTTACATAACACTCGTTCATAATACTCATCGCACACTTTCAGGAAACCAATCTTTTGTAGGTGTGGCAGCACTTATACTTTGGAACTCCCTCCCTCCCTATTTACACTAGGCAGGGGTGCACTGTACTCTTTTTGGCATCTGCTAAAAATATTTCAGTTCAGGCAAGTCTACCCAGGCATGTAGAAGTCTTCATGTATTTTAATCTGTTGTTAGCTTGTTGTAGATATTTTTAAATTTTAATTCTTCTTTTTAACTCTGTGAAAAATTATAAGTTTAACATTTTCTTTATTTTTTTGTAAAGTGCTTAGAGGTTCAATTTGCTATCAAAGCAGTATCTATTAAAATAAATAAATAAATTTAAATGGAAAAGGGAAATTCAAATGGAGAGGAGAAAACAAGCTGAATGATGTCTGTTGGGAAAGATCTAGCTGTTTTGAGGTTCAAAATCTTGTACAGGAGGTACTTAGTTTGATCAGAAAACATATTCCACAAAGTGTTCCAGTGAAACATTTAGGAGGAAACTGCACTTTGCACATGTTCAAAGGTAATTTTTCCACACACACACACACACACAGAGAGAGAGAGAGAGAGAGAGAGAGCACTTTAAATTTTGTTTCACCCACCTGCAAAGAGCCAGTGATCTGGACTTAAATACATATTTATATCATACATGAAATTTGGCTCTTACCCAGCATTAAATAACACTTCTCATGATTTTTTTTTTTTTTGAAGAGTTTAAGTAATTCAGGTAGACAATTTCTAAATAACCAGAATGGGCCACAAACAGCAAACAGTTGAAGAACAAAAAATAAAACAAAATATTAAAAGCAAAATTTTGGTTGTTTGCCACATGATATGGGAGTGAACAGAGTTGCAAGCCCCATAAATGTATTTCCTACAGCTCCTTGTAATTGCTGAGTGTCAGTCTTGCTTCTACTACTGGAAGTCTTTTCAGATTTAGAAGAAAAATCATCATCATTGTTTGAAAAGACATTTAAAAGAATTCTTTAAATTGTAGTTTAAGTACACATGCTTGCTACTAGTTACTACCAACTTTCTTTTATGTAAGTTGAAGATTTTTTAAACCATATACATACACTTATATATAATTGTTAGAGCCTGTCCTTGTGTCCGTTACCCTTTGTATAAAAATGTCACTTAAAATTAATTAACATGTAAATATTGTGAATCCATTAGTATTCCTCATAATATTTAATGCAATAGTAGAAGACTGAAAAAAGAACAACAGGAACTGCTAGGTGCTTCTTATTTTGCGTAAAATCCAAGCACTCTAGGCTATGGCTGATGAGTGACCTTGAGGCAGCTCTCAGAAGCTAGTTGCCATAGCAACACTATCACAAAAGTGGCTCATCCTTTGCAACACACACCAACCTGGTGCATCATGTTGCTAGATATAATACCATTGCTATTCTGTAGCTCTGCTGAAGCTGTAATATACATTGCAAACGTGGGTAGATTTTTTTTTTTTTTAAATAGTATATTGCTCATAAAATTATCTCTTCTAAAATGCAATTAATAGACATTACTTCCAGAAAAGATATTTGGATAACATAGTACTGACAAGTTTATACTTTTAGGAGAACTGAATCCAATAATCAGAAAATTATTATTTACCAGAAAATTATTATTTTAACACAAGTATTTGCAATAACCATGGGTGATGGGCAGCATGTTAGAAGAAGTTTCTTCTAAGATGGCTCCCACGGCAACACAAGCACATAACATTTAAATACAAACATATAAAGCTTTTTATTCCTTTAGGGCTAGAGGTGGTCAATAGTTAAATTTTGGTTCATAATCCCAGTAAAATAATCCAGAAGCATCTTTAGCATAACAACCTGTGGTGAAGAACTCACCAGATCTTAAGCAAATAGAATCCTATTAAGCTGGTCTGCAACATTTATCAATTTAATAACTTTGATTAAATAATAAAAATATTTTATAGAAAAGGTGCCCCAATTAACTGGACACACACACACATTAAAATACAATTTAACTATTAATACAAGTCATTATAAAAGCTACAGAGGATAAGCACCCTTGAAAGTGATACAGTGGTACCTCGGGTTACAGAAGCTTCAGGTTACAGACTCCGCTAACCCAGAAATAGTACCTCGGGTTAAGAACTTTGCTTCAGGATGGGAACAGAAATTGTGCGGCGGTGGTGCAGCAGCAGCAGCAGCAGGCCCCATTAGCTAAAGTGGTACCTCAGGTTAAGAACAGTTTCATGTTAAGAACGGACCTCCAGAACGAATTAAGTTCTTAACCCGAGGTACCACTGTACTCTCTTCTGTCAAAAAGAATTGAAATACAAGCAAACTCATTTTGAAAAATAGATATATGCCAGGTTTGGGGCAGATAAAAGTCAAGGCCGGGCCAAAAATGGGTTTGCAAAGCACCACAAGATTTATATCCTGTTCTTCACCTAATGGCCTGAATGAGTTACACCTGGATCAGCATCCAAAACACCCCAGGTGCCAGGCATGTTTTGCAACTTGGCATGGTCCATTTGCAACCAATTTTACAATTACTATTAGAAAATAACAACTTTTGAACAATAATTCCATCCTAACTCCATTACTTGATTTGCATTTGATCTAGAATGCTAGTATCAATGATTCCTGAGACCCTCATGGGCTGGTTTCAGGTACTCTTCCTTGTAAATCAGAATTGAGGTTTCCTGAACCTCTATTGACAATGCTATGGATCTGCTCCTTCCAGGAGAATGCAATCCCATCCACAGCAGACCAGCTTCCCATCTCCCAGACTCAAGAACTCAGAATACATAATACATTTGTCTGTTCAGGTTTCAGTCTCAATTTATTGGCCCACACTGCCTTGAAGCTATAGTCTAGCACCACCTGATTCAGATGAGACAGAGAGCTGGGCAGATGAGCTGAAAAAAAGGTACAGATACTTACCCAAAATATGTTAAGTTATATTCTAAACAGCAAGCTAACATGGACTCGTTTCACTTACTTACACTCATTAACTGAATTACTAAATACTTTCTGTAGCAACTGTTTTTCTGCTCTAAAATGCTGGCTAGTTGTCTGTTTATTGCAGATTGAATAACTAAAAATTCCATTCAGAGTCAAGTCTATTGCTCAAAATACCAGCAGCACAAGCATGCCTCCACGTTACTAATGAATATAGTGGAAAATTTCACAGGCCCATATCCAAAAAGTATGCAGCTTATTTTTACCTTTCTTCCTGCAAAGCATTCATTAGACTATGACCTTGGATTTTACTATGTAAATCCTGGAAGTTGCTCTTCCTTTTAAAAGGTTTATATTTCACTTATAATACAGTTTAGAAACTGGCTTTTGTGCAACAAACTTTTGAAGAAAGGCTAACTTGATCTTTTAATAATAAAATGATTCTAACTAGATGAAAAGGCTATGTGAAGATAATAATTTGTTGTATCAGGCCATTAGGTAAAACTACGGTACTTTGTGAGGTTTTGAAGCAGAAGGCAAGCTTTTAAGTGTTATAAAAAAAATGTTGAGGTTATTTCCACTGTTAGCACTTGCTATTCTGTAATATTTTATAACATTTTGTATCTAAGCTTACAATGAAAAGTACATGAATTCTCATAGACTTTTCCATGAGTGAGAAATGCTGAAATGCTCTCAAAAGGAAATACTGTGTCAACACAATTAAATGTGCAGGACAATATCCACATCTATCTTTCATGGTCTTGGAACAATTTTCAAAGAAGTGTGCAGCTTTTCAGAGCAATTAACCATGGTTAAATTTCATTTCAAATAGACCTGTTTCACTAATCATATGACAGCAGCTTGTAATTAGACACTTTGCCTGCTCACCTGTGGCAAGTGAGATTTCCTTCAGGCAGCCAGAAAGGGCAGATGGTTTTAATACAGAAGATACCCAATATGTTTTTTTCTGCCATGAAATCAATGTGCAACAAATAACTAACATGGGTATATTTTGTGAAGCAGGTAAGTAAATGTTCTGGCCATATTTACAAAATTCTACTACAAAGTCTAATACTTAAGCACACAGTTGGCAGACCTATACTACTATATAGGGAGTAGCTTAATGTAGAATACTCATAGCCAACATAGTGCCCTCCAAATATTTATTGGACTACAGTGCCCATCGGCCCCAACTAGCATAGCCAACAGCCAGAGATGGAAGTTGTAGCCCAGCAACATCTAGAGCAGGCATGGCCAAAATTGGCCCTCCAGATGTTTTGGGACTACAATTCCCATCATCCCTGACCAATGGTCCTGTTAGCTAGAGATGATGGGAGTTGCAGTCCCAAAACATATAGAGGCCCAAGTTTGGCCATGCCTGATCTAGAGGGTACAAACAATAGCTACCCCTAATTAACAAAAACAATTGGCACCAATAAAGTGTTGCTATGGGGAGTACTCTTGTTGAGTGTTGCAGAATACCATTGCCGCCCCCCATCCAGTTTTTCCATTTCTCCCCCCTCCAATAGCATTCAATGCCCACTAAACACATTCAGTCTTCATTGGACTATTTGGGTGGGTTGCCCTTCAGGTTTAGTTTCCTAAATATTTTCCATACTTCTGCAAGCCAAAGAAGCCTCTTGTGTATGGATGGTGCTATTTGAGCATATCCCTACAACAAAATGTGTGGAGTGTCCCTGCTCAAGGTTCCAGACACACCATCTCCGGTTTTCCATTCTCTCTTCCACAATAGTCACTCAGCACTCTGAGTCCACTGAGCATGCTCAGCATCATCACACTGTTTTCTATGGGGGAAATATAATGAGTAGGCTTGTCTAAACAAGAATGTTTTTAGCGGGCAACAAGAGTACAGAGAAGGTGCCTGCTTGATCTCAACAGGGAGGGAGTTCCCAAGTGTAGGCACTGCAGTTGAGTGGGCATTTGTGGGGTAAGGCAATCTCATAGGTAAATTGGTCCCAAGTTGCTAAGGGCTTTAAATACAGTGGTACCTCGGGTTAAGTACTTAATTCGTTCCGGAGCTCTGTTCTTAACCTGAAACTGTTCTTAACCTGAAGCACCACTTTAGCTAATGGGGCCTCCTGCTGCTGCCATGCCGCCAGAGCATGATTTCTGTTCTCATCTTGAAGCAAAGTTCTTAACCTGAAGCACTATTTCTGGGTTACCGGAGTCTGTAATCTGAAGCGTATGCAACCTGAAGCGTATGTAACCTGAGGTACCACTGTACTAATCATAAGACCTTGAACTTGGCCAGTAGAAAACTGGTAACCAGTGCTGATCTCTGAGCAGAGGTGTTATACGCGACAAGGCCTCACTCCTGTCAGCAATTGTGCTGCAGCATTCTGCATTAACTGCAGATTCTGGACCAAGTGTGAAGAAAGCCTCACGTAAGAGTGGAATGAAGTTATCCTTTCTTGAAGTAACCAAAGCAGTAAATACATACGCATACACACACACACGGATCTTCTGAACACACTATTAGAACTTCAAGTTAAAGGTTCTCAATGTGAAAAATGGTACAATTTTCTGGATGGAATTCAACACTGTATTATGGTGAATATACCATCTGCATAAGCATTGCAGCAGCTTGCCAAAATGCATATAATGTACTGTATTTTCTAATACATTTTAAGTGCTTTTAGCATCAATTTCAGGCTTTGCCTCCTTTTGCTTTTTCTTGGTGGCTTCCAGTCCCCTGTATGCAAAATCAGTAACGGTTGTATTCAGCTAGACACATTGAAACTAATGGACTTTAGTTAATCATTGCTATTAATTCAATGGGTCCAAGTAAAAGTTAATTGAATACAAACTTACGTATCTGAATACGTAGCAGAGGCTTTCAAGTGTAGTATGCTTGGAGGACAGTTTGGGGAGGCTGATAGGGATATTGCTGGAAACACACATGGGAAGGCTTCTGGTATGCATGCATGTCTCTGGGTTGTGGCCTTTACTGTAAATGGTGTCTTTGGGCAGCATTATAGTTATATATGTGCTGTGGTAGTATAGGCAGTTGCATAGGTATAGAATACTTAAATGAGCAATCAACAACAAAGCTACTAGAATGAAATCTTAGTAGCAGAATCTACTGAATTACTGAATTACACCCAGGAAAGTATTTATAAGATTGAAGCATGGAGACCTAAAGAACTCTCAGTGCCTCAATCCTAAAATACTTTGTTAATTCCAACAAATTTCAATGGAACTTATTTTCACATATTGTATCTACAGTTAGATATAAATCAATTTAACATGAAATCCTCAATCTTATAAGTAGTTGAAGACATGCTTAGTTTTTCCCCAAGGGAGCTTTACACCTATGGCTAATATGATTAGTTAAAATGCAGACATTTTACCATTTCCACATTCTGTAAAAGTCCAGAGCACTAAAATTACTGAAGCTATAAATCTCTGCAGACTATTCATCTGACTCAAAGTTTGGCTGAATGAAAGACAAATGCCTTTGAGTCTGCCTGAATAACCATATCCCCTTCCAACATGTTAGCTCACAAGCCATTTTGTAACCAGACGTTTCATGCCAAATCAGCATCAGAAACCACACTTGACTCACATTACCTGCCAAACTTCTTGGGACTTCCAGTGTTTTGCCAAAACAGGGGTTGCACAGATTTTTGGTAGATTGGGTGGGGACTCTGTCTAAAAACTTGAAGTCAAGAGAGTTCAGTTTAATTGTACTGGATCCAGCTCCAGTGAATATTGTTACTATAGTTTCAGAGGTCAGCTTGCAAGCTGCTACTCAGCCTGTCTCAATTTGCTTTTTGCAATGATAGATTTATTCCAATTCATGATTATTTAGGCTCATTTCTAAACATTTCTAAAAACCAGTAAGCGCCATGTTCACCTACCATTGCTGATCTTCATATTTCAGTCTAGTGTTCCTCCATCTTTTTAACTTTGGCCCTGTTCCTTTCTGAGCTTACTCTGTCTCATGCCAATACCAAAAGTCTGCTCAACTGATGAAAAAGCAGAATTCTTACATATCCGAGGTTGGGAACCTTTTTCAGCCTGAGGGTCACACTCCCTTCTGGGCAACCCGCCAGGGGCTGCATACCAGTGGCAGGCAAAGCAATGAATGTAAATTTTGCCTTGTACTGCAGGAAAGTTTCTAAACACATTGGAACATGCCCCTCTAGCCTATATCCAAAAACACA
Organism: Podarcis cretensis; assembly: GCF_951804945.1. Taxonomy (NCBI): domain Eukaryota; kingdom Metazoa; phylum Chordata; class Lepidosauria; order Squamata; family Lacertidae; genus Podarcis; species Podarcis cretensis. The sequence goes on from NC_137175.1 coordinate 22,142,839, forward strand.
AAGACACTATCAGTGTTCAAGGACGTATTCCAGCCAAACAAAAATACTCAAGAAGGAAAAAGCAGAGCCAGTAGGGGGTATGGCTTGGGAAGAGTGCTAAGGGCAAGATAGGTGTGGAGGTCTGCATTTGGCCCTTGGGCCAGAGATTCCCCTGTTATATACAAATCTATGAGTCTGCAGCTGCATGCAAGGATCCTTAGACTCGGACACCAATTCAACACCTAAAATTCTACATGCCCATCAGTTTTGATAATGCAATCCAACTTGTATGTTGATGAAACACGGCTATTCTTGTGGTCTCTATCTTTTGGGGTGGGGGTGGGAAGCACCTAGCTTGCCAATGTTATAAATGGAATGTTGTAATGTGAGTGTGCATGTGAACGCTGGGAGTGAAACCGGTGTATCAGCATCTTCTATGCCCTTCTTTCATGTGACCCTTCCTTCCCCATCAAAGGTGGAAGAGGATAGAGTGTTGCACTATATGCACCTTTGCTATGATCCAAAAAGGCACTTTTAATCATAAATAATGTAAACAATATATACAGAAATAGTATACATTATGAATATTTGAGGTAAGAAAGAAACAGAATTATGTCCATTATTCCTTAAATCTGCCTTGACAATCATTTCACAGTATATGAAGACTGTATTACCATATGTAACAACTTGATACTATATGTATACAGTGGTGCCCCACAAGACGAACGCCTCGCAAGACGGAAAACCCGCTAGACGAAAGGGTTTTCCGTTTTGGAGGTGCTTCGCAAAACGAATTTCCCTATGGGTTTGCTTCGCAAGACGAAAATGCCTTGCGAGTTCCTGCGGGTTTTTCCCCCTCCCCCCCCCCCTTTTCCTAAGGCGCTAAGCCGCTTATCAGCTGATCTGCTGATAAGCCACTTAACAGCTGATCGCTAAAAGCCGCTAAACCGCTAATAGCGCTAATCCGCTAAACTGTCAATGGGCTTGCTTCGCAAGACAAAAAAACCGCTATACGAAGAGCCTCACGGAACGGATTAATTTCGTCTTGCGAGGCACCACTGTACTCTATATGTAGAAAAAAGCATAATTTTCTCTGGAACTTAGTTTTAAGCACATGCAGATTTATTTGATTAAAACTCTCAGCTAAAAAATTGATGTTTCAATTAAAATTTAATCCAGTTGCTTCTCTAATTAAAACATATAGCTTTCTAACTAAGTAGAGTCTATGGGTTGTATCCAACGCTGTCTGTGTTAGCAGAGCTGAACTTGCACAACAGGATTTCCCTTTCCTTTCCCGTCCTCTCCCCCTGCTCACCCAAATGTTTTCCAGGGATCCCCCAGGTCCCTAAAGCAGATTTTGAGGGTGCACAAGGAACTGCAAGGAAGAGCAGGGCAAATTCCATTCTGCAAGAAGAAGTCTACTGCCTGAGCTGAATGAACAGCAGTGTTGGGTGTAATCCTATACATCATAGAAATACAATTCAAACTCTTTTGTCATTCAAGCCCACATGTCTTTGGGAGGGTGCATAAAAGCTTACAATTTTTTAAACAAAAAGAAAAACAATCAGATCATATTTATTTGAAAAATTGTGAAAATAAAGGTTGCTAAAGAATAACTAGTTTAATATTAAATAATCTGGATATAAGCAAATTAGCCCTACTGTTAATCCCTAAGTGAATCAATGTCTCTGTCAGATACATCTGAGCTAAAGGTGTTTCCATCCAAATGAAAAACTAATCTGACCACCTCTCAAATATGGAAATTTAAATGCCACCTACAAACACAATCATTCAATTTTCACATGATGAAAATTAACTCAAGTCTCACAAGAACCTACCAGACCTTGCTTCAGCCTACTGCAGGATCCCAATTGAAAAAGAAGAGGAGGCTCCCGTAACTTTCTGTACAAGAGGGATTTTCATCAGATATAGCTTGAAAGATGAGTTACACCTGTTGGCATTTCCTCTTCTACACAAGTTAAAAACAGTGAAGAGTTTCATGGAATCTTTAAGACACAAGGCAACATCCAAGGTCATGTGAGCAAACATTCATTTGAGCAAAGGGACTTATTCTAAGTTATCATTATTCTACTTCCCCGCAACCAGGCCCTCCTCAAATGTGCTGTGGAAAGTTCCCTGGCCTAACCCTTCAGAGTTAGGGAAGTGTATTGGGGTTGCAAGGGCAAGGAGAGAAAGGGAAAGACCTCTGTTGTCTAAGCAGACATTCACTCCACTTGCAAATAGATATCACTGGATGTGATCCTAATAAATTTATTATGGCAAAGGTTTTCATGGACTACACCTCATCAGATAACACTGTAGTATTATCCTGAATTGCATGAGGTTTTTTGAGTGGTGAGGTTGAGGAGTGTTCCTAGAGGAAAAAGAAATGCAGAAAAATACAGTGATAATTTATAATTAATTGTGGTCACTCACAAAACAGTTGTCAAAACTACAGGAATTCTGGTATTAGTGAGCCAATTAACACATGCAGTGTGATAACGTGAGAGCCTTGGCCTCACCTTGGCCTGTTTTTCATCTGGCCATTTTATCCATGAGTAATAAGCATTTGTATCACACCACTGGATTTCCACAATTATTTCTGCAAAACTGACCATGCTGTTATTGAAATCAGTCATCAATTTCAGCAAGCCAAAGGAAAGATAGGTGTGTGCTCTTTTTAAACTGTTATGGTATGAATTCTGAGTCACCTGAGCAATGACGCTCAAGTCACATCTCCATCTTTTACCTTAAATACTCAAACTCTGATTTAGTCACCTGCCCTGCAGAATCTAATCTGTTTGCAAAACATCCCTTATTCCTCTTCTCCATCCGTTTCCCTTCATTTTGTTGCTTTCCAATATACATTAAAAATGGAAAATATAAAGTTAGAAATGTAGACTGTAATTTGTTTTAAATTTAGTTTTTTAAAAATCCTACACTGTATTTAACTGCAATGCACTGTTGCCAGATAACCTGAAGGCACAATGAGCAAATTCCAGAAGCAAAGGAGGCACACTGCAATGCCTTATAAGTTTTAGATATATAGTGTCTCAGATTCTGATAAAGTGAGCATGCATTTCAGAAATGGAAGTCTAGCATTTACCAGAAAATGTTTAAAATATTTTGTATTAACCCTGCATTAGGTTACATTTCCCTGATATAACACCCAATGTGTTACTTGCATACTCTTGTACATAGCCGCAACATTGCCTAATATAGTAAACCTATTTTAAGCTGCTAATCAGAATAGCTTTTTAAAGACTACTACTGGGAGAATGGAAAAGGCCAAGAACTAAATGTTTTATTGTGCTATTATTAAACAGTTGGGGGTTTTTTCTTAAGCATGGATGTATAAGGAAGCCAAATAAAGAACAACTAGGCTACAATCCTATCCAAATTTACTTAGAATTAGGGCTCACTGAGCATAATCAGATTTATTTCTTAAGAAAACTACAGATGGCAGGTACAGGGGACATTTGGCACTCCAAATGCTCCATAATTACAACTCCCATCAGCCCCAGCAAGCATGGTCAATGCTTAGGAATGATAGGAACTGTAATTCACCAACATCTGGAGGACCATAGCTTCCCCAGACCTGGTATGCGGTGTAAAGAGAAACCCTTCTAATTCAGATAAAAGGACCAACTAGGCCAGTGGCCAATCAGATGACTCTAGAAAGTCCACAAACAGGGCTTGGAAGCCCATTGCAGAGCTCAACAACTCTCACAACAGAGGTTCCATATAGATATCATAATGGATAGCTGTTAATCTAATACAGTACGGTACTGAGCAACCTCTGCCCAGGCTGTTTTCCCCAAACTACGGTATGCCTGCCAACACATCAGCTGATGGTGGGGAGGCCAGGGTTTAATCTTACATTGGCTGTGCTGCCATGTTTCCAAGCAGAAAACAGGGTTGTTGTTAATAAATAATAATAATAATAATAATAATAGTTTATTATTTATGCCCCGCCTATCTGGTTGAGTTTTGCAAAGTCACGGAAGGGATTCTGACAGGTGGGAGGCCCTGTACACTTGTCCAATTTGGCCCATAAGGCAGATCCTGATAAGTATCTGATTCGTGGAGCCAAAAAGGTTTCCCATCCCTGAAACATGTCATTCAAGGTTCATGCTATAAATTTTATTCATCCATAAAATGGGAAACCTAACCAGCACTGTTTAACAGACTCTGAACTATCCAAGCAAAAATTGGGTAATGAGTCTACCTTTTATGCTGGGCATCCACTAGACACTTTGATAGCACTTAATTTAAATCAGTTAACTGGTAATGCTTTGCTACAAAGAAAACTCTGAATTGTAATTTTGGAAAGAATTAGATCTTGCTAAAACTATTCTAAGCACACTCATAAATTTCACAATATATATTTCAGGAAAGGTCACAACAGAATTTCATAAACAATAAAAAAGAAAGCTCACACAAAACAGCATAAGTACTTAAAGCAACAGAGTAAAAATAAGTAAGTAAAACTGAAAAATAGTTAAAAAGCTTGGGAGAACAGAAGTGGCTTTGCCAGGTTTGGTTTTTAAAAGAAAATAACATAACAGAGTAGGTGCCAAATGCGATACTTTGGGGATGAAGTTTAATATCTAGGGTGGCACAAATGGAAAGGCCCTCTCTTCCTGCTCACTGCTTGCTTTTTGTCCAACAGCAGAACACCCACATCAACATCAACATGGGAGAAGGTGTTCCTTAACATAAGGCTTCAATAACCTTGCTAACCACCCTTCACGACAGTGAGAGGGGCACCAGGCTCTGGCAAGCAAGATGAGCACAAACTTGGAGCTACAGGGAAAGGCAAGGCAGCATGCCTTCAACCAGTGATTGAAACCAACCAGGAGCATTTTGCACCTGGCTATCAGCTACTTGCAAACAAGTGAACATGCCTGGGCACTAGGATGGTGCCTGACATCTCCACCATCTGGAAGTACATGCCTGGGGATCATTGGATCTTGACTGTTTTCACACACTAATACCACTTCCTGTCAAATTCTATCTGTTACATTTTATCTGCCCAATCAGAATGAAATTCAAGAACCAAATTGCTTTTGTTGTGCAGTCTGAACAGGAGCATTGAAGTCCTAAGCTATGTCCAGCTTTAAAATTCAAAATCAAGGCCTTGGATGGGCTCAGGAATTAACTGTTAGCCAACAAATCTCTTTCAAAACTAGAAATATATGCTCCCAACAAGACTGGTTAAAATCCTAACAGCCACATTTTAAAGTAGTTTCCAGACTGTTGTCAAGGGCAGACAACACATTACAGTAGTCTAAACAAGACACTACCAGTGCATTGGTCATTGCAACTATACTATGCCCATCCAAGATCATTCATGGGTGACATAAAAACTTAAGCTGGTTAAAAAGATCTCTGCATCACTATGTGTCCTGCAACAAATTTCTGAACACTTAAAAAGTTTTCAAATGCCTGTTGCCTCAATCTTTGGATTGATGAGACCATACCAACATTAGTATTAAGCACAATTCTTTCTATATTACAAGGTTACTGTATTTTTAGAAGGAATTTTATCTTAAAGTTAAGTAAAAGTCTTAAGGTATCTCATATAAGAAGACCATATGGCAGAAGACATTAAACTTAGCATCAGAAATGTATTTTTGTTTCCATTTCTAATGGTGTAGACACTCAAGCATGCATATTAAGTGCCCCTGATTAGTCATATTTCAAGATGTTCTTTACTACAGCTTTTGGCAATAGGTTCTCCATGAGTTACTTACTATTCTTGTTGCTTTCTTAAAACCTAAGAATGACCCAGCTTTTCCAAAACTTCTAGTTCTATCAAAAAGTTTTCAGTGATTCGAGTGTAATCAAAAGACTGAGAAAACAAGGAAGAGCTGGAGAGAAGAACAGAAGCAAGTTGCATGATTACACAATTTAAAATAGCATTCCTGGTCGCATCCATTATACACATGCTTGCCTGAAATATTATTTACCTCCTACCAAGTTAAATTTGGAAGTTATTAATGTTATCAGATAGTTGAAGATTAATGGCATCACCCCCTTCATGCCATCTGCTTTAAGAAATAAGTTTTATGAAGCTTTTCAGTGTAGTTCTTCAACAGTGAAAGGTTGAAAACAGACTACAACTTACACATTGCAGCAAAACAAGCTGACCAATTATAGGTTTACAAAATAAACAAGTTGCAATATAGGAGCAACTGGATCGAAATGGCTTTGACATGTGTCCAATCATAATTTGTCCTAGGACAATGTGTACTTCTCTGGGTGTGCTTGGTTGTTTTCTTTTCGGGGGGGGGGGGTTCAGAATGCAAGCACAACTCAATTTGTAGCCCTATACCAACTTACATGGAAGTAAATTCCATTGAACACAGTGGAACTTAATTCCAAATAAATATACACAGGATTACACTACACACAGTATATATTTTAAGGTGAAGTGCAATTCAGTTTGGGACAATGCAGTTTCTGCAAGTGAATCCTTCATTATATAGCTGTCAGATTAATTCCAAGATGATTTAAGAAAGCTTTGACTGACTATGTCTCCTCATTAAAACAGCAGTGTTTGTAGGAGGTGGGGGAGGGGATTAAAAAATAATAATACGTATATATGTTGTGTTTTCATCTTGTGAACTCTTGTGAATTGTATGAAGGGTGGTATACCAATTTAATTGATGGTGATGACGATAACCAAGATTTAGAACTGGGATGGGAGTGATTGGCACTGATGAAATGGTTGTGCCAAATGTTGGGGCAGTAAGTCATTTGACCATCTGTTCTACACACTGGAATTTTCTATAGCTTGCAGGCATCCAGTTGCCCGCTCCAGCCTTGAGAGATTGATCCTCAAGCTTCTGAGAAGAGGAACATCCTTCAAAATCTTTTGAAATGCACTTCAACCACACTAAATTGTCTAGCTGAGCATCAGTTAAAAGGAAGAATATTAAGACTATCATAGAGTCTTCTTTGGATTGCTGTAAAAGGTAAAGGTAAATGTACCCCTGCCCGTACGGGCCAGTCTTGACAGACTCTGGGGTTGTGCGCCCATCTCACTTAAGAGGCCAGGGGCCAGCGCTGTCCGGAGACACTTCCGGGTCACGTGGCCAGCGTGACATCGCTGCTCTGGCCAGAGCCAGAGCCAGAGCCGCACACGGAAACGCCGTTTACCTTCCCGCTGGTAAGCGGTCCCTATTTATCTACTTGCACCCGGAGGTGCTTTCAAACTGCTAGGTTGGCAGGCGCTGGGACCGAGCAGCGGGAGCGCACCCCGCCGCAGGGATTCGAACCGCCGACCTTTCGATCGGCAAGCCCTAGGCGCTGAGGCTTTAACCCACAGCGCCACCTGCGTTGGATTGCTGACTTACCAGCAAATATATATTAAAAAATTGTCCAGTAGCACCTTAGAGTCCAACTAAGTTTGTTCTTGGTATAAGCTTTTGTGTGCTACTGGACAATTTTTTAATATATTTCAACTGCATCAGACCAACACGGCTACCTACCTGAATCTTACCAGCAAATGTAGTGTTTCCTAAAGAGAGGGCTTTAGTCAGCTTCTGAGCACCTGGACTTCCTAAAAAGGGACCTCCATCACTCACTCCTCTTGCTTACACCAATAGCCATACAGCCCAATCCTATACTTGTTTACTTAGATGTCCCAATAAGTTTAGTGGAAATTACTCCCACGTGGGTGGCGCTGTGGGTTAAACCACAGAGCCTAGGACTTGCGACGGGGTGAGCTCCCGTTGTCGGGGTGAGCTCCCGTTGTTCAGTCCCTGCTCCTGCCAACCTAGCAGTTTGAAAGCACCTCAAAGTGCAAGTAGATAAATAGGTACCGCTCCAGCGGGAAGGTAAATGGCGTTTCCGTGTGCTGCTCTGGTTCACCAGTAGCGGCTTAGTCATGCTGGCCACATGACCCAGAAGGTGTACGCCGGCTCCCTCAGCCAATAAAGTGAGATGAGCACTGCAACCTGAGTCAGCCATGACTAGACCTAATGGTCAGGGGTCCCTTTACCTTTTAAGTATAGATAATGTAGCCTTGAATACACACATTAGAGGTTTTTAATGTATTATTAAAGATTACACACTTTAACATACTATTGGCAATTCATTTTCTAACATTTCATCCCTGAATAAATCTTTAAATTCTGATTTAGATTAATGCATTCAAATTTTTTTTTGTTTGACTGTACAGATTACTACTATTTTACTTGTGCCATATTTCTCAATTATTGGGAAAGCTCTTACATTTCATACTAAGAACATATAGTTATTAGTTATTTCTCCTACTTGATAAAAAATTTAAAAGCCATTTTGTGCACACACCCATTTTTTGCTGTTAAAAATTCTAACTGAACATCTCACAATGCATAATAATACAATCTGAGAGGCTCATAGGTAGCTGTCACTTGTAAGCAACTGTCTCAATGCCAAAAAAAATGTTCACTCATTCTTAAAATTACATACAAACACTAGAATGAAATAGTATTTGGCATGCTAAAGATAGTATTTTCTCTTTTTATATTCAGAATAATCATATCAGCATGTCAAGTGCTATGTGAACACAATGCAAAAATAAGATATTCAATTACTGCTCATATTGCTCATTTATATGCAAGACCTGAAGCAACCTCCAATGTCAGACTAGTGTCCAATATCATTTTAGACATCGAGTTCAATGCCTTCCTTTCCTCAAGTGTCTCAGTAAGTGTATTTTGGGTTTCCCCTCCAACATCTACAAAAAGTCCGGCTTTTTTGTTCCCATTTTATACACCATCTGTGTTATTAAGCTCTGTACAACCTAAGAATACTGTTCCTTTTTATTCTATTGTGATCAGGGGCTTTCCCCTTCTCGTCTGCATTTTGGCTCAGCTATTTGGTGCATATCTGATAAGCAACTGCACACAGAACACAAATTACATTACAATGACAACTTCCCAGTTAAAGGCATACAAAATAGCTTTAATTAATTTATAAGACTTAAACAGATATTAAATATTTTAAAAACTTAAAGACCAAACCTAGCTTGAAACAGCAATTTAACAGCTTGTTCTAATGCAGACTGAGCATTTGTGTGTTCAAAACCATGACTCCCTCTACATCACCACACTCACCAATGTATTACCTCATTATAGTTATTATTTACATGCAACTTCTTTATTTTGACCATAAAACGTAACGTGACATAACAACATTTCAAAAAGAGACAACGCAAAAAGACATCTTTTAAAATAAAGGACCATATTTAAACATTAAACATTCAGAATCCCAAATCCTATAGCCAAAATACTTTGGGAAGATATGCCTCCCCATCTCCAACAACCATTAAGGGTGGTTTTGCCATTTAAAGTGCTCAAACCGGGCACACGCTACGTCTGTATGCTGGACAGTGGGCACAATACACTCTCCCATATATGAAAGACTAGACTCGTCCAATTTTTCTTCAATGTTATTATCGGGAGTGCCAATATTTATCGGAGCTTGTCATACAGTCAGTACCTGTTATATTTACATGTTCTACATGCTTTAATCATTTGAAGTCAGAGGCAAAGTATCTCGAAGAGCAACCCTATCCTTTAAAACAACACGATTAAGCTGCGCTACAAGAAAAGGGGGCTGGGAAGCAAATGTCTTCTTTTTCCCCAAGCAACTTGGCAAAGCAAAGAGACACAACACTGGAACCGCAGCCAAGGCAGCAGCAGCAGCACCTTGCACAGGACAGCGAGGCAAAACTTTAAAACAAATAAATAAATCGCTGGGTTGCTTCAGCGTCGGGCAGTTATCCCAAGCGCTCTGCCCTTCCCACCCAGCCAGTTGGTAACAAGCAGGAAGACGGAAGCTGCTGCTGCTGCTGCTTCTCGCTTCCAAAAAAAGAAAGAAAGGAAAGAAAAGAGCCACCTCGCCATGGCTGAGAGACGCACCACAAACGGCCAACAGAGGCAGACACCAGGCATCCATCCTCTCACCCGGGTCCCGACCAAAGCACAAGAGCGTCTCCCGCTCGCCCTCGTGTTAACGAAGCAGGAGACTTCCCCGCTTGAAACTTACCAAGCCGGCAGCGGAAAGAGGGAGGGAGGGTGGCGATGCTGGCGGCGAGCTTCCCCCACCCACCGGGCCCCAAATTTACCTGAAGTTAACTCGCTGCCCCCGCCCCTCGCCTTCCTTTCCCACCCAGACTCAACAGCAACAGATCTTGAGCAAGGGAGGAGGAGCACAAACCACCGCACGGGTTGGGTTTGGGTCCCTCCAAAACGCGTCTGCTCCCGAGTGCCCGTGGAAAGGCGTGCAAGGCGAAATACACGTGAAAAGGGAAACAAGTTCCCTCCCTCCCTCGCGACGCACGCCGAGGGGGAATCAAATCCCACCCCCACCAACAAACCAGGCAAAGCCGCCTTCTCAAAGTCCCCTCTTCTCTTCCCTCCGGGCACCTTAAAAGTCCTGTGAAGATGAGCAGACGCGCGAAGAAGAGACCCGCAGAAACGCGGCGCCCCGAGGCAAGGATAATAAGAAGCTCTTCTTGCACTTTCCTCCTCTCCGCTCGCTCGCTCGCTCTCTCAACCGCCCCCCGACGCCCCCCTGTGGAAGAGGCGCCCGAGAGAGGGCTGCCCCCTCGGCTGGCCGGTCTCCCGAGGCGGGGAATGGAAAAGGGGGAGAAAAGCAGGCGTCCCTCCTCACCCGTTTCACCCTCGCCGGCATATGCGGCAGTTGTTTCGCCTCCCGCCCCACGTCTGAACGCAACTCACCGGAGGATTTGTGAGGGGAGGGGGGCGGAGAGAAAAAGGAGAAGGAGGAGAGCCGAGCGTTGCCTTCTGCCCAGCGCCCACCTCTCGCTCTCTCCTCCCCGCCTCACGCTCAGCTCGCGTCCGCCATTTTGATCTTTTGACTGGATTTAAAATAGGAACCAACCTCCTCAGAAGCAGCCGCCAGATACAGCCGGAGCCAGCCCGGCAAGCGCGTGGGCAGCTGGGATTTGTAGTTCAGCATCCGCCCCCTAAGGACGTCGGGGTCGTGTGTTACTCCGCGGCTGTACGTGGCCGCGCGGCGCCTCGTTCCGCAAAGCCCTCTGGGATTTGTAGTCTCGTCCGTGAAGGCATCTTCGCGTTCCTTCCGCCGCTCCCTTCAACCGAAGCGCTTCGCTTCTGCCTTGAAAGGAGCGAGCGTTACTTTTAACCACAGCGTGAATCAGAACAGAGCCGTTGTGATCCTGGATTTCTGCCCAATGTGAATAAAGTGGAGATCCAAATGTAGTGGGGCAAAGATAAAATACATCCAGGCCCAGCAAACCTCCCGCTAGAAGCTGTGTGCACTCAAATATTAACAACCTGCACACCGACTTTTTAAAAAGAAATTGGCAGGGCTTTAAATTTCTGGAGAATAAAATAATTGATTTGGCAGGGAAGGTGGGGGGAGTAGAGAAGCAGTCACTGTGTCACTGGATTTGAGTTTACACCACTGTGACAAAATGTTGAATGTTTCAACATCCCAAAATGATTTACAATTAAGGCTTCAACTAGTTTCCGGACTGATTGGTGGAAGGAAGTATTTACTGAAATACAAGTTATATGTACAGATATGAAAAGGGCCCACTGCAGCTTGAGACCAAAGCCAAAAGAAAGTGCCCCACCAAGGGATATAATAATAGCTTTTGCTAATTATATGATCAAAGAAGAATTAATGAAAGCAGAGAGGAGGATCAAAGAACAAATTACTTAGGAAGAAAAGCAGATAACATTGCTACAGGATCCAAGTTCTGGAACTTTAAAGAAACAGCTGAAGTACTTAGAGGAGCAGAGGGGAAATATAAATGGGGGGTCAACTTTGCCTTGAACCTAGAAGTTGATGGTGTGCTGCATGCATGCATTGGATACTTCAATATTGGATTACTGCAATGTAGTCTATGTGGGGCTTCCCTTGCGCTTGACCCAGAAACTCTGTAATGCAGATGGTGCCTAAGAAGCAAGTTATTCAGGTATTCCCCCTTGCTTCTACTATTGACCACCCAGAGCTAAAACAGGAGGATAGCTTCTTGTTTTACCCATTTGAGGAACAGAAGGACTTTTCGTATTATAGACATACCAGGCAAAAGTCAATGTATTCCCTCTGAACTGCTTGAGGCTAAATCAGTTGCAGCTAATTGCTTCCAGTGGATTTAAGTTCTGTCTGTATGGACCATGTTTTTAATCCAGTTACATATTATTACTGATTTTGAGCAAATTACTTGCCACATGTCATTCTGTAAGGCAGTGGTTTTCAAACTTTTTTCTTCGTGCTACACTTCCAGAATAAAAATTTGCTCATGCCACACCAATTTTTTTATTGATGAGAAATACAATGGAAGACACACACAAAAAAGTCCTAGCAGTGCTGCATTTTGAAAATATATCTATCCATATTCTGCAAATAAAAAAAGTTATTTTGATACTATACTATACTGTGGAACCTCGGGTTGCGGACGTGATCCATATGGGAGGCACGTTTGCAACCCGCAGCGTTTGCAACCCGCAGCACCGTGTCTGCGCAAGCACGGGCTGCGATTCAGCACTTCTGCGCATGCGCAAAGCACAATTTAGTACTTCCGTACATGTACAAGCGCCGAAACCTAGAAGTAACCTGTTCCAGTACTTCCAGGTTTGGCGCGGTGCACAACCCGAAAACGCATAACCTGAAGCGTCTGTAACCTGAGGTACCACTGTACACTAAAATGTTTAAATGTTTCTTTGATTGTCCTTGAATCTTCTTGTCACACTTGCCATCCTCTCTTGCCACACCAGTGTGGCATACTACACGTGACCATAAGGCAAGCATAAGTCCCACTATTTATAACTTACTGATTGGAAATATAGTTACTTATTAAGTATCATGGTGTGTTAAGGAGAAGTTATAGGCAGAAAGATGGTCACATGCAAGAAGAAACTAAATCATCTTCAAGATCAAATAAACAAATAAGCACCAAAATTCAGAAGTTGTTTTTAAGACTGTCAGATAGCATCCTGTGCTGCTTACAACCAAAAAGTTATGCTTGCTCTTTGGCAAGTGAGACAAGTTATCTTATCCACATGTGATGGCTTTGTCAGTATTCGAGTTTTAACACATATTTACTGGCCAGCTTCTAACAATGTACCCTGGAATAGAACTCTTGGACATTCGTCCAAAACTAGAACAAATTACATTACTGTACGTAAAGTTTTTTTCTCACTTCCTATCTGTTGCTAAGACACAGCTGGGAGCACACTGGAAAGAATAAACTCGCTCCACAATAACAAATAATGTGATACAGAAGAATATGAGAGCACTTATGGAAAAAGATCCATCTAGGATCCTATTTGTGAAAGTTTAGGACCACAACAAATGCCAAAACAAGCAGCATTTAGTACCTAACACCCTTTTATATCCCACACGGAAAATGCCCCTGACCACGTTCACCTAATAATTACTGAAACTATATTGCTAGCATCTTCTGTTGGGGGGTGCATTCCTTATATTTTAGAGATTTGAAGCTGAATTTTCTGTTTCCTTGCTTTGTTCTTGTTATTGTTGCTGCAATCCATCTGTCTCAGGACACAATGGAATAGTGTGCCTTTGTGGGGGGCAGTTACAGCACCTGCTGTGGCTGTGTAGACCAATACAGGAGAGACATGTTTTATTGCAGGTGTGGCGGGGGATGATGGCACCTGGTTTTGCTGCTACAGGTGCATTATAGTGTGTCTTCTCTCTGCATTCCTCCCAGTGATCATTTCTCCTCTGGTCACTCCAAAATGGGCTCCCTGAAAATGCTTGCATGTAGAAAGCAAGGGAAGCCTATACCCACTCCCCACCCCCACCCAAGCTCCCAAAATCCAGCAGCAAGAAGGGCTACAGTAGTTATCTCCCACTTGGACTACTGCAATGCACTCTACGTGGGGCTACCTTTGAAGGTGACCCAGAAACTCCAACTAATCCAGAATGCGGCAGCTAGACTGGTGACTGGGAGCAGCCGCCGAGACCACATAACACCGGTCTTGAAAGACCTACATTGGCTTCTAGTATGTTTCCGAGCACAATTCAAAGTGTTGGTGCTGACCTTTAAAGCCCTAAACAGTCTCAGCCCAGTATAGCTGAAGGGGCGTCTCCACCCCCATCGTTCAGCCTGGACACTGAGGTCCAGCTGCAAGGGCCTTCTGCGAGAAGCAAAGTTACAGGGAACCAGGCAGGCCTTCTCGGCTGTGGCACCTGCACTGTAGAACACCCTCCCATCAGATGTCAAGGAAATAAACTGTCTGATTTTAGAAGACATCTGAAGGCAGCCCTGTTTAGGGAAGTTTTTAAAGTCTGATGTTTTATTGTATTTTTAATATTTTGTTGGAAGCTGTCCAGAGTGGCTGGGGAAACGCAGCCAGATGGGCGGGGTGATAATAATAATAATAATAATAATAATAATAATAATAATAATAATTACAGTGAGGCTCAGACTGGAAAATGAACCACACCAGCACCAAAAAAATTCTCCCTCCGATATGATTCTTTACGTGCGCACTGTATCCGGGAGCAACACGATGACGATGATGATATTTTTAAAAATCCTAAATTATTAGCAGACACAAGTGAAAGCAGTTCAACAGTAGACGGAAGTAGCGCCAAAGGACAGCGGCTACTTGTGACAATAGCTTTTATCTCTGAATCACGACAATCACGACACGAGGAGAGGAAAGGGAGGGGTTTCCCTCCAAACCTCTCCCCGCCCCCGCCCCCGCCCCCGAGAGCCCCTTCTCCTAAGGATGATAAGCGGGGAAATTTCCCGCTCGGTTTAGACGGGAGAGTTCGGCGTGGCCCCGCCCCTCTCTCCTCGCTCTGCCACCGCAGCAACGCCCGGAATGATGGGCAGGAAGGCGGGCGGGCGGGCGGAGCATGCGCGCTTGTGGCAACAACTCTTGACACAAGGCCCGCCCTACGCCCCGGTCACTCCACGCCGTCTCGCTCTCCCATAGGCTACACGGCACACGTTGCCGTGGTAGCCGGGCGAGGGCGGGCTGGTTGTTGGAAGGAGGCCGACGGACGCTGCTAGGAAGTGTCCAGGGCAGCACGCGGTGGGGTGGGGTGATTTGGCGTGTGTGTGGTTAGAACAAGCCGAGTCAAGGCAGCTGTGCAAAATAGATTGGTGAGTTTAGGACAGGCAGGGTGAGGCGGCCGCCTCGAGCATCAGGATCCACATGTAAAGCCTTGTGGTGACAGGAAAATGTTGTTTAGTCGTGTCTGACTCTTCGTGACCCGATGCACCAGAGCACGCCAGGCACTCCTGTCTTCCACTGCCTCCTGCAGTTTGGTCAGACTCATGCTGGTAGCTTCGAGAACAGTGTCCAACCATCTCCTAATTGGAAATAATGCCCCTTGAACTCATTGTGGCTCATTTCCCATTACTGAAGCACAATATCATCCTTCCAAATGTTAACTATGTCTAAGCACGGGGAAAACCAAAACTGGTTATTATGGTTAACAATAGGTAACACATCTGCCAGCTGTAAATAATTTTTGCACATTTGTTCCACTTTGAACATTTTGTTTCGATTGAAGAGTAAGTTTATTAATGGGTTAGTTCTTAGTATATTGTTTTGTTTTGAATGATTTACAGAATTTTTATGGTATTTTTACTGATAAATTTGTTGTTTTATACTTTGAGTTTATTTTAAACAAGTGGTGTATAAAATTTATGAAATAAATAACAGTCAACATACAGTGTAGCAGTTTTCCTTTTTTTGCTTTTCCCCCCTTCCAAATAATATTTATTTATACAACAACAAAAAACCACACACACACAAAAAAACACAAATACCAAATTACACACAAATTACAAAAATAACCATAGACACATAATTTTTGGCAAACAATAAAACATCTATTGGTCTTAACACTAAAGACCCAACTTCCCGTCTATTCCATATTTCAAATTCATATTACTTATTGCCAATACACATTTTTTTCATAATTAAACTTATTCTCAATAAATCTAATTTCTTCTATCTACCTAGCAACTATTACTGAAGTTCCTCAAATGCTGCAACAGAATTTAAACTACTATATTTATTTTTCAGATATTCTTTGAAAACCTCCCATTCAGAAACAAATTCCTGTTTTGATTTATTCTTTATTTTTTCTGATAAACCATCTAATTCGGCATATTCTGTCAGCTTTTGGATCCAATCTTGTATAGAGGGGATTTCATTACTCTTCCATTTTGCTGCGATCAAAATTCTTGCTGCCGCCGTCGCATATAAAAAGATACCCTTCCTCTTTTGTGGAATATCCAAATCTGTTATTCCCAGGAGGTAGGCCTCTGGTTTTTTATTGAAAGAGATCTTTAGCATTTTTTGCAGTTCTGCATGTATACTCTCCCAGAATACCTGTATTTTCCTACATGTCCACCACATATGGTAGAATGTTCCTGAGTCCCCACATCTCCAACTATTACTTGACACATTTTTATACATTTTTGAAAGTTTCCATGGTGTTAGATACCATCGATGTTGCATTTTTTGAAAGTTCTCTCTAATCGTGTAACAGTTTGTGAATTTCCAATTGATCTTCCATAAATTTTCCCATTGGGCCATGGTTATTGAATGGCCAAAATCCTGGGACCACCTCACCATTGCCACTGTTACTGTTGCCACTGTGTAGCAGTTTTCCAAAATGGACTCATTTTCTGTTCTCACTCACTTGCAGGTGTCTGTAACTACCATCACTTTTAGGCCTTTATTCTGTATTTGTACCAAGAGCAAGGTGGTACCTGGCTGGTGGGCAAGAAACATTTTCCTGTACCAGTCTTGCATAGAGTATGAGAAGTAATCATGTTATAGACTGGTTTCTTGCTCCCTTGTAAACTGCAGTTATGTATTTTTAGTTCATTTATATCCTGCCACAAACATTTGTTCGGAAGTATATAGAAAGAGCAGCACAGGTTGCTAGATATGCAGCCAATCTCCAATTTTGCTCAAGCCCCCTTTCCAGTCTTAAAACATTCAGCTCTTGTGCACACACAAATGAATAACATACATGTGCATCATACAGGACTGAATAGGCATTACACAAGTGTTGGGTTGTGTGCTCATGTAACACAACTTACCACTTTGCAGCAATGCAGCTGTTTGCAGACTGCAGTAATTCAGATATACAAGTTGGAGTGCTCAAACAATGTTTTAAAAAACAGAAGCCCACATATACACCAGACACAGATTTCTCAAACACGAATTTCTCCATCATCTCTCAACTGGCAGTAAATCAGTGCCAAGCCACCTGTGCATCAAGTTCTCCCACAGCAATACTTCAACAGACTAAGTTTCAAAACTCAACAAAAGTATCCTAAGGCAAAGGCACACTTTTTATTTAATGCATTTGATAGTACATAAAACATCAATTAGTGTGGTGCAATGACACAGGGCAGTATGATACTCAATTTTCAATTCCTTTCATGCCGCAACAGAATGACATTTTCTTTCCATTATACAGATATCAGGTGTACACGCACACAACTATCCACACACATTTAAGGTAACATTCAGTTAAAACTATAACCAAAAAGTTTGGCTTTCTGGGGGGAAAAAAGAGACAAAGAAATCTGTCAGTGTAGAGGCTTAGAAGATTTATAGGTGCATGTTTGCAATTTATTTCTGGCCACTATGCAGTTATTGAACCATATTTTTTCACGAATATGAAACATAGTTCCCAATATGGAACAGTGGATAGACTCCACAAATTCAAATGCCATAACCACTACCTTTTCCATTATTGATACAGTACATACATATTGTGTTAAAGTTCTAGGTTTGCCATTTATTTAAGAAAGCTGTTTGAAATTAGCTAACATAAAACATTTTAGACAGTACAGACTTCAACCTGTAAACCCACAGTGTCCACAGCTATCATCCTTAGGATGTAATAGTGTAACTGGCCTTTGGCCTCCCCTGTTACATAATAGTCCAGAACTATAAGCAAGTTGTTCAAAAAAACATAATATTGCAAGCAGCACTGAACACTAAAATCAGGAAACAATATTTTCATCAAAACTGCTTAGAAGTTACTTTTATCAAATGAGGCATTCATCAATATACAAACAAGTTTTATTAAAATCATAAAAAAATATATTCTAGTTCAATGGTAAACATCTTCAGTAGAAATATACAGGATTGTGAGAAGTCAGACAAATTCCTATAATCTGCACACAGAAACAAGTTGGGAAACAAGAAAAATGGGCTCAAATCCTGAATAACATTTGCATACATTTGCATACAACATACCAAAAAATCTCCTATTGAATGATTTTATCTATGTAGCAACATCAAAGAACATGTGACAATGGTTTAATTGACTGTTAATGAGAAATAAAGAATGATTTGTCACTTGTTTGTCACAGAAGCGTGGTCAGAAGTGAGGTTTGATTTCATCACAGGACTGATGCAGATTGATTTCTGAACCAATCATAAGAAAATGGTTTGCCAATGTCACAGTAGATGGTTCTCCTGATATATAGCACATGGTAGCAAACCTTTCTTATTAAATATGTGTTTGTGTGAACATTAAAAACAACTCAGTGAGCTGTAATAGCTAACTGTGATTTAATTTATCATACAGTTTGTGTATGAAACAGGGACATCCCTGCTATCTGATGACCCTGCCATTGTGTTTCTAATGAAGGTACTTGAGGCATCTGTTTTAAGCATTTTTCCCCATCAAAGGCTTTAAGTGTAGTTGCTTTAAATAAGTACAGAGCTTTTGTGCATGTGATAGCTTCCCAGCTGAGTGCAGAGTTAAGACAACTCCATGCACTCTGGGAATGAACCAAGTAGGAGAAAATTGTGCTTATGGCAATGTCTGGTGGTTGGTATGGGGCTACTAGATACAAACTATGTTTGTAACCAGCAAGACTTTCAATAGTATATGGATCAAATTTTTATAGTGTCTTACAGACTTTAATCAGCTTGGAACATTTAAGCAAATTGTGTTAATGCTTTTACAGAATCCAAATGAATAGTAGGAAAAACCACAATTAAATATTAATATAATTATATAGATTTCACAAAATTCCTATATAGCACAACCAACAGCACATATAAAGGGCAGAGGCTCTTACTGCTTACTTGCTCACTCTAAAGTACAGAGCTTAGAATGTGCTTTCAGGATTGCAGACTATGTTTCCATTTGTCTCATTTACAGAAAATATTTCACTTCCTACTTCTCTAGAAAATAGCCTGGGAAAGCAGAAAGGGAAGAAGTTTCTAAATGGAAGCCTGAAAACAGTGCCCTGAAAGCAGTTCAGTGAACCCAGTGGGGCTTCAAAATTATTTTTACTCAAGCTGCAACTGCCCTCCATGCTGCATGACAAAGATACTTCAATCAGTAAGGAGTTTAAAAACCTGCATGATGACATAAAATTCAGCTTGGTCAAAGTAAAAGAAGTAACACTGGACTTCTGGAAGCCAGCTGCAAGAGTCTAGTAAGCTCTTTGGGTTTTACAATGCTTCTCTTGAAAGGTTAACCATTTTTCTAAACCTTAATTATAATTGGATATTTTATCACACAGCTGTGCTATTTAGTGATTATGCACATCTGTTATACTAACCACTGATGAAGTGTCTGTTTATGACATTGAAGAGCCAGGTTCAGCTTGTTTTGAAATAAGAAAAAAATATTGGTTGTTTGTTATACTACATAATACAAGAAATCTGACTTAAATCTGAAATGATATGCGGCTCTGCTCATTAAGCATTCATTTTTAGATTCATGAAACAGTTAATTGTATCTAAACCAACATAAATCAAACTTAAGCACCATGTGAAGAAGATTTAGTTTTGAAACTTACTTTTCAGGACTTCAAGAAGCCATGTTTTTTATATATAAATAAAGCCAGCTATGTGGGGTTTCGTATTAGGTAATTCAGGAGACCAATTCAGCAAAATCTGCCTTAATAGACTGCCTTCACAGTCATTTTCAAATACACAGTGTGGCCTGTGGCCTCAAATGAACTAGCAGTTTTCCAAGATGAAGATATTAATTGATTTTATTCTCTTTCCTTAAACACTGTGTTTAACCATAGTTATCCAAATTATGAACTTTTAAAATAGGAAAGCCATCTGGAATTACTTCTGAATAGACATTTCAGACAGTTTGAGAATAGTGTGCAAAACATTTTCTTAAAAAACAAAATGAAAAACCCCTAACACAACTTCCCGCCCAAGTCCAGAAATTAAAGTTTCTAAAAGCTTTATACTTAAATGAAATATTAATTATATTTTAAAGCTTCAAATAAAAGCAATGTCTGATTTATAAGCCTTCCACAGCATTGAAGGATTTGTACTTACATTCAAGAGTAAGACAAATAATTTTTCAAAGACTGAAATTAATAGTGGAGATTGAGCATCTAGGTTAAATAAGCTAAAACTCATGTTGAAGTACAGTGTTCTCACCATAACTTTGTTTTGATGAATTTTTAAAATATATTATTTCAACCAGAGTCCTTTAGTGAACACAACTCTGGTAATGGAACATTTTCATTAATCACCAAAGTCTTCAATTAAAAGGTTGCTTTTACGTTCTATGCTCCTCATAACATTTTTGATTTTCTTTTTCTAGGTGATGTACCCTCTTCAAATTTTACTGCTCCATTGACAAAGTTAGCTGCAATAAAAAGAGAAGATTAATGCAACACCAATTTGTATAAACACAATATTGTAATCTCCTAACCTGTCAGGATTAGACTTGGATTATTACTTAAACATCCAAGTTTTATACTGGGTACCTTCTATTACATATGTCATAAATAATCTCAGTTCCTTTGTCACTTTCTTCTGCTACCCACCTCTGCAACTTATTGAAAATTCTCCCCTCTGAACATGTCATGGCATAGTCCTTTGAAGAACCATTCTTCCAGCAAATATCCCAAGCTTCACCTTACCAAACTGCTAGACTCCCCATCTCCAACTCAAGGATAAATTTGGAAGAAAGGTAGGTGGATATTCCTATTTCCCCATACAGCTTCCCTGTTCCCCCAATATTTGCTCCAAAACATTCTGATAGTTGGGAGGCAGCACCCAGGGCTGCAGGAGGAGAATCACCAAAGAGCGTGCGAATCCTTTTTCTGCTCACAAGAGGACTCCACTGGATCAGATACTTTCATAATCAAAGGTACACAACCCAAGTTAAATCAGGGATTTAAACACAACTAATAGTGCAATCCAATACAAATCAGTATACTCAGAAATAAGCTTCATTCAGTCCACTTAACATGTTAAGCATACACCACGCTGCAGCCCTAGATGAAGTTTGCTTTAGACTTAGCCAACAAGGTATACTCTGTCTCTACAGCAAGATGAATGGACTGAGCATATTACATTCTAAAGGTAAAGGTAAAGGTAAAGGTACCCCTGCCCGTACGGGCCAATCTTGACAGACTCTAGGGTTGTGCGCTCATCTCACTCTAGAGGCCGGGAGCCAGCGCTGTCCGCAGACACTTCCGGGTCACGTGGCCAGCGTGACAAGCTGCATCTGGCGAGCCAGCGCAGCACACGGAAACGCCGTTTACCTTCCCACTACTAAGCGGTCCCTATTTTATCTACTTGCACCCGGGGGTGCTTTCAAACTGCTAGGTTGGCAGGTGCTGGGACCGAGCGACAGGAGCGCACCCCGCCACAGGGATTTGAACCGCCGACCTGACGATCGGCAAGTCCTAGGCGCTGAGGTTTTACCCACAGCGCCACCCGCGTCCCTAAATTACATTCTATAACACACCAACTCCAGTGCTAAGAAACCAAGCAAGTAACACGCTTTTCACTGGAAGCTGCCACTATAATATTGCACATTCAGCCATCAATTGCTACATATACAAATCATGCTAACCTTTAGTGCAGGTGTGGCCAACCTTTTTCAGCCTGAGGCTTCAATGAGGATTGAAGCCTTCATGTCAGTAGTGGGCATGGCAAAAACACACTTAAACAGACCTTACAGGTAGCACACTTAGGTTCACCAGATAATCACACAGGCACTCAGCAGAGGAGAGAAGGAGATTCCACTCCATTAAAGCGCTGGGGCAAAAAGATGGGGAAAATGAAAGAGTTTCAAAGATCTTACTTCTGAAAAGTCCCACTTCTTCCTCTGGTACAGTGGTGCCTCGCAAGACGAAAAGAATCCGTTCCGCGATTCTCTTCGTCTAGCGGTTTTTTCGTCTTGCGAAGCAAGCCCATTGACGGCTTAGCGGATTAGCGCTATTAGCGGCTTTTATTGGCTTAGCGGATCAGCTGATAAGCGGCTTAGCGGCTTAGAAAAGGGGGGGGGAGGAAAAAAAAACCCGCAGGAACTCGCAAGACATTTTCGTCTTGTGAAGCAAGCCCATAGGGAAATTCGTTTTGCGAAGCGCCTCCAAAACGGAAAACCCTTTCGTCTAGCGGGTTTTCCGTCTTGCGAGGCGTTCGTCTTGCGGGGCACCACTGTACAGTGTCTTTGTTAGGAGCTATAAGAGAGGAGGAACACTCCTGTTTCCCAAGCCTCTCCCATAACTTTGAACAGTGGCACTGTGCACTTTTCAGGAGTAAAATAAGCCACTGAATTTGGGAAGAGGTCACTCCTTCAGGAGGCAGGGTGGGATAAAAATTTAATAATAATTATTGGATCATATGTTTACTGCAATGTGCATGAGCTAAATGAGCCCAAGCTCTCCCCCCACCTTAATTTCAAAACAAGCCAACTTTGAACCAAGAGTTATGAAGCTTATCTAAACCAACCATACTTGAGTTAAACCTTGATAGTGGATTTTCCCACAACAAATTGAGATTAAGGGATATGATGTAAAACACTGCCAAACTGGAAAAGTAAATGAAGTCAAATGTTCTACCAGGAAAGGGTGAGGGGAAGCACATAAGCCAGACACTCACTCCAGCTCATGTTTATCCCAGTAAACCATGGTTTAGAACAACATGCCAATGTGGCAGTTATATTTTGTGACTGATAGCAGTATATCAGTATAAGGAATATACCTACCTTTGGATGACTCTTTCCTTGTTGGTTTAACCTTTATGTTTGTTGTTTTCTTAGGAATTTGATTCTGAATATGCT
The DNA here is from genome assembly GCF_951804945.1 of Podarcis cretensis. Taxonomy (NCBI): domain Eukaryota; kingdom Metazoa; phylum Chordata; class Lepidosauria; order Squamata; family Lacertidae; genus Podarcis; species Podarcis cretensis. The sequence goes on from NC_137175.1 coordinate 22,165,882, forward strand.
CCCTCCATTTCTTTAATTGGAAATTAATGAATTTCCACATCATCCAAGCTTGGGTCAAACAGATTGCAGCCAGACAGCTAATTCTAGTAAGTTGAAAAATGTTATATGGAAATTAATACAACTACAAGCACTGAACAATAAATACGAAAAGTTTAGAAATAATGCATTAAATTGGCTCAAGTTATGTTGGAGGCAAGCATGTTTGAAATGATCTACATTTATGGAGTACTGAAGAAATAAAAATTACTCATGACATGCAACCGCACCTTTGTTAAGAGGGATGTCACTTTCTTGTGCTTTTAGAAGCAACTTGATGTTTCTGAGTGATATGGATAATAACTATTAATAGACCTAACAAATATGGAGCAATATCCCTCCTGTTTCCAAGTACAATAGACCTAACAAATATGGAGCAATATCCCTCTTGTTCAAGCAGAGAATGAACTTGTCAGAGATGCCAGGCTGGTCACTGCTGGAGACAGAATGCTGAAATGGCTGGAACTTATTTATGTCAAAACAGCAATTCATATATACTTTTGCTATCTAACACTATTCCATGTACTTCTGATTTATATCTTTCTGCGCTTGCACAAGAAGAAGCTACCAGCAAACTCCAAATAAGGAGAATATTCCCAATTTTCTGGGACAGAAGCAACAGCTGCCTATAAATCAAAGGGCATATTCCATAATTTACCATAGCTGGCATTGAGTACTGTTGTGTTTATCCTTCCCACCCTGAACCCAGGAAGGGGACCAAAAATAAAGGGGGTGGGGCTGAGCATACTTAGTGGGCATTGAATGCTGGCTATCTACTGGGGGGGGGGGGGTTAAGAACAGAAAAAGAATGGAGTGGATGAAATCCTGAACAGAAGAACTCAAGATTGCAACATTTTCGTGCGAGGTCCCGCTTGATCAATTAAGATAGATTTCAGATATCTCACAAATTACCTATCAACTTAATAAATGTAATATTTAAAGGAGCAATAATAAAAAAACCAACAGTACATTTCCCCGCAAAAATAGCTAGTTCTTTGCCATTTGTCAAATTCACTATACCTAAGAGTTAGTATGTTGAAGTTTCCTTCTGCTATGGAAAAGCCAGGATTTTCTGCTCTTGCCAGACCAAATCCAAATGTGAGAACTGACAAAGTTAGAGTCAGAAGGCGAGCCAATATGAACAGTAGAGCCCAGAGGGTAAATCTGAAAAGAAATTCACAGTAAGTATTTCCCCCCCAAATCAGTTGCTTCATGAACGCCCTAAATTACCAGATTTTTTAAAAAACCTGGGTCTTATAAACAAGAATAATGTTATACAAACAAGTATACAGTACCAAGTTCTCACGTCATTTGTATATCACAAAAATAGCATAATAAATGTGGGAAAATATTTAAAACGTGTTTCATTATCAGTGGTCAATGTACAAGTTCTTGGTTCATGAATTGGTTTATAGAAGATGCATTCATCATGGTATGGTTCCCCTTTATCACATACACAGCACAACAAAACAATGACAAGAATCCGCCGACAGCATACGAATCAATCTGGCTAACCTGATTCAAAAATACACACTCAATCCCCACCGCCAAATTCTCACTACAGCCAACCAAAGACAACCAACCACACCCTAAGCCACCCCAACCACTTTCACCACCAAAGAAATACAACTAGTGAATATTAAGAAAACCCATACAAGTAACGCTGTCACCCCCCCCACTAAGTAGAAGAATAGAAGCATAACCACCTGACCCCACCCCCTCCCCTTTTTTCTTCCTAATTGTTTTTGTCCCCATGTCAGTTTCAGTTTATTGGTTAGTTTTTCTAATAAGGCTGTTTCCCATACTATTTGATACCATTGGCCCATGCTTACTCCTGACAGGTCTCAAATCCAAATTACCAGATTTTAAGTTTCCTGAATACTGTACTGATAATTATCCTAAATAGCTGCTTAGAAAGGGCATCTAACAGATCCCATCATCGGAAGCCCCCGCAAGGACTTCCACTTGTGCAATGGGGCTTTCATCCATCCTCCATGCACTCCAGCAAATTGAATCTAGGGGTAAGACTAGAGAAACCTAGAACAGCACACAGGGGGTGGAGGAGGGGGATTGTTCCATCTGGCAAGCTGAAAAACTTGAGTTGATGGAACAATCAACATAACATAACATTGAATTATTCTCAAGGAATCTGCTGTATAGCAGTGTTTTCCACTGAGTGGCGCTTTCCACATCATATTACTTCTGCAATAAAAGTTTCAAAAACTTGCATCATGTGGCACAGGGTAACCCTGCTGTACACATGCAATATTTTAAAGCTGCAAAAGACAGCTCATTGTATAAGATGGGAAGAAGAGGAACATATAAGCCCTGAGATTCCTTTGAATCTTGGAGGAAGAAATTCTATAGATACGGGACCACCACTGAAAAAGGCCTTCACTTAGGAACTACCAACCTGCTCTTTCGCAATGGCAAACTAGAGAACAGGGCCTCCAAGGCTGCTCTTAAGACCCAGGAGGCCCAAATAGATGCACACAACTAGTGAAATAACCTGGTCCCAAACCAAATGCTATTATGTTGGTAGCAGAAAAGGGTGAGGGGTAAAAGAAAGGGGTAGAGGGAGAAAATTAAAAGTTAATTTCATAATAGTAACAGTAATAATAAATAGAAATTACCCTTTTTGCTTATTCTCATCACTGAAGTAGAAAAGGCGTGAGGCATGAAAAATAAGTTCCACAAGGTAATGCGGTACCAGCAAAATTAAGCCCAAGCGATGCAGACTGAAATATTAAAAATAAATATATTCCTCAATATATTAACACAGTTCAAGATATCAGTAACTATTAGGCCAATGCATGGTCTAGTTACAGTACGGTTTGTTTTGCTACAGAAAAATCTGTTTTCAAATCCCAGCTCAGCTAAGATCAAATTATCTAACCACTGTTTCCCAATTGTGTCATTATCCTTATACAACATATAGGTAGTAGGGTTTAGACACATTTACTTTGCATGCTATAAAATACAAAGTTTATAGATACAGGCACCCCCCCCACTTAAGCACACCCCACTTGAGCACAACTGTTTTTACATGGGTCACAGCTAAATAAAGCGGGCTTTCCCTTGCTCGGGGCTACTACCAGAACAAGGGAAAGGCCACAGCAAATTTGAACCCTTGAAGCAGCTGAAGGGGAGCAGACTGCATAGAGTCCTCCCAGCGTGCAGGGAGCTGATCGCCTGCTTGTTTGCTCACCTGACTGCTTGCTTGCCTGCCTTTTGGCCAGGCCAACGCAAACACTCAGCCTCCTGGGACTGTCCACCTGCCTCCCTGTCTGGGCTGCAGCACAGCAGCACTGGAACATGGAGGCAGCACAGGTGGTGGGAAGACAACATGCCCAGTGGCAGTTGCTCTCAGCTGCCCTTCTCACCCCTTTGCCTGGTTTGCAGCCAGATGCCACAGCCGGGATGGCTTGGCAGTCTTGGGATGGAGCCTGCACATACTGAGTGCCCCAACCCCCCGCTGGGGAATGAGGTACCTGCTTTTTCTCTTCCAGACCTTGCTTGCATTTTGGATTGGGCAGCAGGAGGAGGGGAGGAAGCCAACTTGCCTAGCCCAGCCTTGTTCCCCTGATGCTCACCCAGTCCACCTCACTACTGCCTCTCCATGGGGGAGAGTGCCAACTTCCAAGCCTCCTTACTCTGGAGTCACTTCACCCACTCTCTCTCTCTGTCCCTCCCTTTCTATTAAGGTGGGGTGCTCCCCACTTTACCCAATTTCAATTATGCATGCGGGGCCCCGGAACGTAACCCCCGTGTAAGTGGGGGGACGCCTGTACTTACTTCAAAATGTAGGCACCGGATATGTGAACAATATAAAGACAGATGTAGTACAACTGTCTAGGAATATCTTCCTAGAATTATATGAAAGAGGAAAAGGAGACATGTTACACTTTAAAAAGACAAAAGAAACAACTGCACAAGCTGTGTGATCTTTCATTGTTCTTCATACTTAAATTAAGAAATGCAGATTGAGTTGCAGGCATTAACTGTGTCATTTTGTCTTCACAATGTCTTCCAGTGCTATTTTCTTGGGTTCTGGAAAGGGAGGGCAGCAACGTTAAGTTTTCCCCATTTCATTCAAACTTCTCCTTATTTGGAACACCCACCATTCTCTTTGTACCCAAGATCTAGTTTGCTGTTTTTGGCCTAAAGTTTTTATATGGTACAATATTAACAATAAAAATATGGTGAAATTGCAACTCATACCTTTCGAATCTTTTGGAAGTACAGTTCTGGCAGTGAATGAAGCCAATAGGCAATTTGGCAGATATAGAAGAATTTAACCTGAAAACTAAACACACACACAAAATAATTAAAAATTCAAAAACAGTGTTAACCTACCTCATTCAACCATTACACTCACCAGGCCAATTTCGACTCTGCTATCTAGTGAACAATGTGCCTTCTTTCTAACTTTCATGTCATGGAGATAATCCAAACAGTTTCAGTAACCTTCCAGTTCTCATGCTGGAAGGAAGGCAGGGCAGGGATTGCCTGGGACAACGTAGCATGAGCAAGCTGGCAGTAAAGCACACCATGCAAGTTGGAGTTAACTCTTTATTAGCAATAACACAATCTGTACAGACTTGGCAAAGTGTCAGGCCTAATGAGTACAGCAGCTCATCCCCGGTAAATCTTGCCCAAGGGATCAGTCGCTGAGACTGAAAGTCTCCGCCTCCCTTTGCCCCTTTCATGCTTCATCTGATTCTGGGAGACCAGGGGGGGACAGAGCGTGTCACAGCAGGAGAGGGAGACACCTGTGACTCTTCACCAGCCTAGTTCATCTCTGCCTCTTCACCTCCCTCCTCCCATGCTTCAGCTTCTGCCTCTGATTCTGGACTTCCCTCTGCAACAGACTCTCCTAGCTCACTAAACCATGTTACCTCTTCAGCTTCCAACAGCTTCTCTTCCTAGCATTCTCCCTCTGACTGCTCATCGTCCCATCAATGGTTACTCCCACCATTCCTCTGCATCCAGCCAGCCCATGACATCACCCTTACCAGGCTCCAGGGCAAAGAAAGTTCCATGGGAGTTTTTTTGCCTGCCACCACCCAGTATCAGCTGAAGCTGATATACTCTCCAAAGAGAAATATGTGGGGAGAGGGAAGCTTCTTCAGCTATTGCTGAGCAAAGGGGTTTTAATTCCTATAACTAAGCATCAGCTGAAGCTGGAATGCTCCTTTGCTGTAGGGGAAAGGCACTTGCCCCCAAGGCAGAAGGGGAGAGAAATATTGCAACCGTATTTTTTTGCTTTGTTAGCAAAGTCAGTCAAGAATGTAGACCTTGCTCATACAATTTGACTTTCTTGATTAAATTAATCTGCAACACTCAACATTCACAGAAAAACTCCCTAATATTTTATTTTAATGAATGTTTAAATATTATGTATACAAGTGAAAGATAGCAAGGGCACTCTACCACATACTGTAGCCTGACAAATGCAATCTCAATATGCAGGCCGCACTTAATTGGCATAGTCTTTCAAATGTTCCTGAAAAGCATAGCAACCATTGGATAAGAAGATCCCTCCTCTTATGGACAAGGAATTGGGGACAGGGTGTTGGCAACCAAAAATAGCTGTCACTACACTGGCAGTAGATCCCACTTGGATCTACATTTGTACTGGGGTTTTTTAAATAAACTATCAAGATATGGGTGTGAAACAGACAATGAAATAGGAAGGGCAGTAAAATCCCAAGCCCCTCTGAAGAGCTTCACAGTTGACTGGACAATGGAACAGCAGACTAAATTCAGCCTAAATGAAAACTAATGTACAATCCTACATACATAATGGAGTCTAAACTGCTTGCATTAGGAAAGATCTTGGTTGACTGCAAATGGATTCTATTTGCAAAGTCAAACATAATTTCAAATACTGGTAAATATATCAGCAAATATTGTAAACTATTATATAAATCTAGGATGAATATTCAGATATTCAAAAGAATGCATGACACAGATTGTGTAGGGGGAAATTTTAAGTGTATTATAGGGAAGGGGACATTGCAGATGGGACTTGTATATATACCTGCTGCCCTCTTCATTCATTCAAAATGAATGGTTGAAGAGGGTTAGTCTTATCCCCTGTCCCCCAATTCAAGAGAACATAACAGAGTCACAAGAGATGCAACTAAAGTAGACCAGCGACTGTTACAATTTCTTAAAAAAGGAAGGTTAATTTTTTTTCATATATATTAGCTTCTGGAGAGAGAGAAACGCAACTGAGGGGGACGTGATAACACAAATGTATAAAACTATGATTGGAGATTAGACACAGCAGGGATGTATTCAACCTGAAGAACATCAGAAAGTTAATTGAACAAGTAAAGCAATATCCACTAAAATCAGATGAAGGAACACAAGAACAACACTTACAACATTCGAGAATGAGGGTAATCTTTCCACAACAAAGTTGGATTGGTAGTGAATTCTTCCTAATGGGGAGAAATATACAGGTAAAAGAAGTGATCATATATTTTGTGCTAACATGTATGTTGAAGAAATTCTAGAAAGATAACTTGACTTACTTACTGCAGACAAAATACTGGCTCCCCAGACAAATGAAAACAAGTAGAAAACTGCTAGTTGCCCTGATTCGTTGAATTTGCTATGCTTTGTTTTTGACAAGTGGAGACGTCTATTAATTTTCTAGAAATTAAAAAACAAAAACATGAGCAAGAGTTTACATGAGTTAGGAAGTGGGTGTTTTTCTGTACTGATTACGCTATCTGGATAATCTAATATCAGCACAACGTCAGTGCTTATCTTATCTTCTCTATTTGTATTCCAATGCAATAAGGCTATAAATTGGACTTTTAGCCTTATTAGCCAGGTCAGCAATATGACTATCATCCACAGCAATTCTACCCTATCAGAGTAGCCCTAATACTCAAGTGTTTGTAAAAATGTAACATGCTGTGCCCCATACTGGCTACTGAACCTCACACGGTGCAGAGCCCAATATGTACAGCTTATGACATACTGTATAGCTAGAAAGGGTAATAGGCAAGTTCCACTGGAATGGTGGCCAAGCATGCCTACAATATGGTTACTGGTACTAGTATCTCTTCTTGACTGACAAAGAATCAATTTTCTGGCTCAGCAATGAGAGGACAGTAAGAGAAGTCTCTTACCCAGAGACAGGGAAGCTGTGGGCTTCCAGGTGTTGATGGACTCCAACTCCCCTCATCCTTGGCCATGCTGGCGAGGCCTTATAGGAGTCAGATTCTGACGAGCCACAGATCCCCAACCCCTGCTCTAGCAAGCCTTGCAGTGACTCACTGAATGAACAGTTGGTTGATTTCTGGCACCGAATATCAAGTACTTCATGACAAGTACTAGATGTATTATTTAGAAAGCCATCTTAAGAGCTAAGAACTTATCAAACCCAAAATATGTACACCCAGCTAATAATGGTCAACTTACATCTAGTATGTATTCCTGAATCACTGCATGAAGAATAATGGCTATAAGCATGTAGAAAAAGATGGTGGCCACGTCTTTTGGACCATACTCATAGAAATGTACCGGCTCAGGCCTCTCATCTGAAATGCATAACATCTTATTATTACAACAGAATCCAGCTGTATAGAGTGCACTTGGAAAACCATTAGGCAATAAAAGAAAACAAAAATGGTTTTCATCAATGTTGCTTATCTTAGATCAGTTTTAGAAACTCATAAGCAAATCTCCAAATGGCACTTTTAGCCTAGGTTGTGGTCACCACAACAATATCTAGGCACTATTTCTCCCGGTGGTGTTTGTTGTTTATCCTTCATTTTATTATTATTTTCAGTTCAATACCACTTTATATTTTAAAGAAAAAAATCTCAAATTGATTTACAACACATTAAAACATCAAATAATCCAGAATAAAACAAATTCAAGCTTCAAGGAAAGTATTTCAGATCCTTCTGTAAGTGACATTTTACTTTCCTCCTTTTTATTTCCGGATGTAATTTATATAGCTTCCCCTTAGCAGAAGTACTCTAGGAAGTCAGTATGGTATAGTGGTTAGTGTCGGACTAGGACCTGGGAGATTAGGGTTCAAATCGCCACTTAGTCAGGAAACTCATTAGGTGACCTTGGGCCAGTCACAGTCTCTTAACCTACCTAAAAGGGTCATTGCAGGGATTAACTGAGGAGGGGGGTGAATTAACCATGTACTCCTTGGAGAAAAAGGTGGGATATAAATGCAATAAATAAGCTCTTCTGCTTACCTGTTAAGAAAGCTGGAGGGGCCAGCCAGATGGAGATATCAGTTGCTAACCTGGCATCCAGAGATCTCCACTTGGTCGCAATTGGACCGGCACCAGTTGCAAAGTGCGCCCAGTGTCTGGCTAATTTCTAATGTCTTAGATTTCTATGATGAATTCTTCAAGAAATAACTGGATAACAATTCAAGACTTAGGAGTATGGGCTATCTAGGATTAAAGGAATTTAAAAGAAAGTCTTCTCTCTTGCATTTTTAAGTCAGTGAACTTGTTAATGTTTTACAGCCTCAAAGACATATACATGCATAGGATCAGGCTGTACTGCAGACTCAAAAAGATTATAAATGAAGGCTGCAATCCTATACAAACTAAGGAGTAAGACCCACTGCACTCAACAGAACTTACTTCTGAGTAAGCATGCACAGGATTGCACTGTAAATAATTGGCATGAGATGTATCAGTGTTTTATTGCTTAAATCAATGGCCAGCCATGCAGATGATTTTGTTTTACTCTTACCTGTGGTGTATGTAACATTGTACTGAACAGTAATAAACATAATGGCATATTTGGCTGTAACCTAAAATTTAAAACAGAAGGCAAATTAGCAAGCGCTTACATCACTTACATGTTTACTAAAAGCTGCCACTGTAAAGTTTTTATCCTTTGTTTTAACACACAACTTTCTGGCTTTCAGTCTTATTATATTTATATGCATCAGAGATGGTAAACATTCACTGGTCTAGGATTATATCACCAAGTTTAAAATTGGGCCATACCAAGGGCTGACACTGATGTAACACTGACAGTCCCTTAAGAGATCAGAGTCACAAGATTGTGCTCTCTGATGTGCAAATCCTCACTCCTGTGAGTTTTACTCACAGTTAGTCATTATGTCTACAACTGATGTAAAACGTGGTTAACACACTAAGCTGGGTTTGATCATGAGGAGGACCCAAAGCTAAGTTTTGACGTTGGCTCCTAAGTTCTTGTTATGAACAAAGCCAGCTTAGCATTAGTCATGCTTAACATGTGCAGGCATCAATAACAAATAAATAAATAAATAAGAGTAACCATAGGATAAACCAGGGCCTAAAATGATAGGAAACATGAGAGTCCAACCCCAGAACCATGGTTAAGAGAAAAAAAGTGTTAAATTGGCAAAGGATCCCCAAAATACACATTAATACAATGTTTACATGCTTGCCATTTTATTTTTGATACACAGAAGCATGCACATTACATTCAGGCCCAAATCTCCTTTATGATGCAGGCACAGTTGTTCAGAGGATAGTTCAAGAAACAGGGATGGAAATTATTTCCTCAAGAGAGACCAAAACAGCACGGAAGCAAAGGTAAGTATCCTTTCCTGGTCTACCTTCAGCAACAGGCAGCTAACCAAAACAGGCTTCTTTTAAAACTTTCCTGGATTGAATATTGCAAATGGAATCTTCTATGCCAGGACACATGCAATGATTTACAGCCAATGACAATGGTAGGATTTTTCTTAGTGTTTTTAAAGCCATATTCATTCCACTCAAATAAATAGGGAGACTACAAACAAAATGCTTCTCTCTAAAGGCAGAATACAATTCCACATTCCAAAAAAACAACAACTACTCTCTACCTACAGGAATGAGTATCATCTTATGGTCACAGTCCACCAAGGAATTAAGTGCTAACCAATTAAGTCAAAACCTCCCTAACTCTCTGCCTGTTTGTAGCCCAAATATTTACGGAAACAAATCATTTTATTACTATGTAGCACTTGGTTGTTTGAGGAAACCATACACTCCATAAGGAAATGCATTTTAAGGCATCAGATGTGTTAAAAGAACAAGTATATGGATGTATAATATAAGGCAATATCTGCAGCTAGAATGTCACTGAGGATCTTTGCACCTTCACCATTAGCAGAAATAAAGAAAAGTATATAAATTGAATTAGAATGCTTATATTGCTACTGTAAATCCAACATCAAGTTCCATCTGGAAGATATTCACAACTTGAAAAACTGAAATTCCAATCATAAACATAAGTCTACTATACACTTGTACTTAATGTATTGCAGATCTAAGAGTACAACTGCAGTTTGCAGCCTGATTATATTAACAGTCTGCTACAATTCTCCTCATACTAGCACTACATTGAGTTGTATATTGATGAGCATAATTATGCCAAATCTTCTGGTTGTATTTTACTCTAAGACCAATTCAAACACCTTGCTGAGTGAAGGTAGAAACTGATTTCCCTATTGTAACTTTCCCATTTTTACAATGGCCTTAGATTTTAAAAAAGCACCACTTCATTTTCAGACCATCACCTTAGCCATTGCAATTCTTTTGTCATATAACAGTGCTGTGCAATACCCAGATTACATGCAAACAGAGCAGTGAAGGTAAACCCTCCAAATGTTACTGGTCTTCAGCATCCATGTAGAGAACCAGAGTTCCCTATCCCCGGGCTAAAGTTATGTCTAGATCCACATGTCTTTATGACTAGAGTAAAAACTGCAGTGGAGAGGAAGTTGCTGGATCTGATCAACTCTTCCCTAACCCCCAATTGGTTGACCTTCCCCTGCTGCTCCCTGTAAACTTCCTCTGTATCCTTCAACATTCATATTTGTATGTTGTTCCAGTATCATAGCATTGCCCCTTTCTCCCGATTTACTCCCCCGATCTGTTTACTAATTCCTTTGCTGTTAAGACTGCCTCAGACTGAGCTGGAATTCTTGAAAAGCACATGGGAGGCTTTTCAACCCTACATATCCCTCTCTTCACTGTTCATTGATTTGCCTGCACACGTCTACTTATCATGTTTGATGGCATTTTTTGAAAACAGGGCACAACTGTGACACAGTCATTTTATATCAAATCTAAGGTGTGCAAAAGTAATTCTGAGTCTTTTTCCAAATTCCAGTGATGAACATGCTTATGTAAATTTGGCCACTCTTGAGACCTGACTGCTTAAAAGGCATGTTAAGTTGTTTATATTAACAGTATCCCATGTGGAAAGAACAAACATACACATCTTACACCTTTTTATCACAATTAGTTTACCTGCTGCTTGAACCAAATGGGGCAAAAAGCATTCTTTAAGCAATCAACCAACCACATTAACACAGCTTTCCATAACTTTTACACACCTCATTCCTTCTGAATAGCATGCACCCTATTAGCTTTCTAATGTTGGTTGGCATCCATCTGTTTTGAGAGACAATGGAGTGCACCAAACTCTGCAGGAGTTGCCAGATGGAGGTGTACAAGGCACCATCCAACCATCTTAGGAATTCCACTCCGGATTTGTGTAGGGCTTACTCCTTAGCCTTTTGTTCTCCCAGCAAAATCCCACAAGGCAATGGAGCTTTAGGATCAGAGTTTTCCTTCTTCTAGATGGCCTACCTTCCCGGGTTAATAAGCCTCATGTGCCCCTCACTTCCCTCTACAGCACATGCAGAAACCGCCTTCTTGACTGTTGAACCCACTATTGGTCTCATCTGCTCTATGTGCTGGAGCCTAACTTACTGAGGGTTTGAGACCAATCGGATACCCACACCTGGTTTAGCTGCCAGCTGAAGCCATTTCTGGGGTGTATATCCATGTTGACAGCTTCTAGGAGCCACAGGTGACAGCTGAGCCCATTGCGGACAAACTATCACAGGAGCGTATGTCCCCTACCAAAGGTACTACGGCTCCCCTAACACTCCATACACCCTTTCTAATGTAGCATAGGGGTATCAACAGTTATACTTATGTTATAATCAATGCTACAATAATAGGTGTCATGCCAAATATACACCTAATAGCTGCATTTGGCATACCACACGATTGCCAACTCACATAAACATATGACAGTCCCTCAAAATGTACACATACAAACAATGCTTAACACAGAAAATGAAATACTGTACTGAGCTCTGGTCCTCCTCAAACTGGTGCTCCTCCAGATGTTTTGTACTACAACTCCCATCAGCACTGGCTGACTGGAAGAGACACAACCAGATTGGAAAAGGCTAGTCTAGAAATACTAACCTTCAAATCTAGCTTCTCATTAAAGTTTAGTAACCAATGAAACTTGAGATTCCTTATACTGACTGAGGTCTGTTCTTATCGTACACTGTAGAACTGAGCTTCAGTGCTGAAAATAGATGCCAAGGCTGGGATTGCAACACTGTGTGACCAGCTCTAGAGAGCAGCCAAGCAGATTATAAACACACACTCTCTCTCTCTCTGGCCTTGAAAATGGAGGATGGGGCAATTTCGAATACAGTGGTAACTCGGGTTACAGACGCTTCAGGTTACAGACTCTGCTACCCAGAAATAGTACCTCCAGTTAAGAACTTTGCTTCAGGATGAGAACAGAAATTGCGTGGTGGCAGCAGCAGGAGGCCCCAGTAGCTAAACTGATACCTCAGGTTAAGAACAATTTCAGGTTAAGAACGGAGCTCCAGAACGAATTAAGTTCTTAACCCGAGGTACCACTGTTTTATGAACTTAATCCGTTCCAGAAGTCCGTTCTTAAACCAAAGCATTCTTAAACCAAGGCGTGCTTTCCCATAGCAGTAGGGGACTCAATTTACAAATGGATCATACTTGACAGGAAACGAAACCTGTTCTCATTCCAAGGCAAAAAAAAACCTACTTCCGGGTTTGCAGCGTTTTTAATTCAAGTTGTTTATAAACTAAGCTGTTCTTAAACCAAGGTACCACTGTATTAGTAGAGGCAAGACAAAACTTTCAGGGAAGGGGCGGGGGGGGGGCTTTGCCTCCCACTTTGCCTTATCTAGTGCTATATTAACCCAAAGGCATCTATCGCTGCTATGCCGAGAAATCATTTAGTTGCGGGGTGTTGTTGCTCTTCTTATCAGTTCGACCACCGATAATTTATATCCCACCCCTCCCTCTCCCGACAGAGGGTCTCTAACATGTGGCTTGGCTTGCTTTCACGAGTCATCTGAGCAAAAGACTCCGTGCGGGGGAAGGGAGGGAGGAGCGGTAGGCGAAGCCGGCCCCGGCAGGGATCACGTCGCCTCCCTTGCACAGAGGAAGAACGTGAACGGGCACACGTAGAGGGGGCTGGTGAGAATCGCCAAGGAAAAGGAAGCGCCCGAGCCGAGATTTCGGGAAAGGGCGGGGCCGCGCGCGAAGGAGGGGGAGGGGGGAGGAAAGGGGTGTGCCTCAGCCGAGAAGCCCGCGCTCCGCTACTACGCTGACCACCCTACCGCCCCCCGCCCCCCTCCCGGCCTCGCTCGCCCCCAGGCCCTACACAGCGCTGATACCTCGAACATAAGCCCCAAGAGGAGGCCCATGGCCAGGCAGGACACGGCGTCCGCGTGGTTCTGGATAACGAACTCATGGCTCAGGACTGGCGGGCTCTTATTCTTCTTCCGCAGCCCCATTGCTGAGGAGGCTTGTGAGGCTGGGGAAGCTCCAGGCCCCAAAGTGGAGGGGAAAGAGAGAAAGAGAGAGATGAAGGATGAAGAACACCCGGCAGTCCTTTAAAATAAATAAAAAAAACAACTCCTCAACAATTCCCCCCCCCCTCACCTCACGCCTAGTAAACACCAACGACTTTCACCCCTTCCACAACTCTGGCCCGCCTCCTCCCTCCGGGGGTCGTCCAATCGCCGCGCAGGGTGAACCTGATTGTCGGCTTCGGCGGCTAATCGCTTGCCTCGGCTGCAGCTTGCCAGGGGCGGGGACTCGGGAATCGGGGAGGGAGGGAGGGAGAGGGGCGGTTGAGGGAGGCTGCCCGACGCTCGAAACGGCTGTTTGAGGAGGAAGGCGGAGTTCGCGTGAGTGACACCTGAGTGCGGCCACTCGTTGGCCCCCGGAGGTGGAGCCTGCGCCGGGTCCAGCCACCTGTATCACTTGCTCTGAGCTTTCGGTAGTGGAGGGAACATCCTGCGAGGAGTTTATAAGAAAGAAGAAAGAGCGTCAGGTACCGGTTGTGGGTGGCGGGGCGGGCTGGTTGTTGTTTTTTGTTTCCCTTATGTGGTAAAAATTCTCAAAATATGCGTCCTGGGCTTTATCACACAAAAAGCCCGAAGCGAGCCACTTTCTGAAAATAAGAAGGACGTGCAGACCCCAATCCTGAGAGGAAGCTTTTTTGGGTTCCTTTCTTTCCTCAGAAACTTAGCCCTGTTGAACTTAGTGGGCTTTACGTCGGCCTGAATCCGGCTCCCAAGCCAGGGCCCCGCAGCTGGAGGAGTAGCAGAGCACGTGTTTCCCTTGGGAAAGTTCCCAGGTTTCATCCCAAGCATCTCCCTCAGAAACGTGAGGGGGCTTTGGGGTGGGGCGGGGCGGACGGGCGGACGGGGAATGGGTCGTGGTAGATCTTGGCCCCCAAACCCTGGAGAGTCGGAGAAATAGACCGCCACAATGCTCAGCGTGAGGCTGCTATGAGGAGGCTGCTTTCCTTCCTTCCCGCATCTTATCTCTGTGTGGCCTGGTTTGTTGTGTTTGCTTCTTTCCAAAGCCTTTCTAGTCTTGCTTTCAAATCTGGATTTCCGCAGCAGCTCACAGAATGCTAAAACTCATATAAATAGCGCAGCCGAGAAAGGCTTCAGTTAATGAGTATTTCCACTTAAGATTTTGTTGACTTCTAATTGGGGCCTGCAACAAAATGTTGCAGTGTGAAGCACTCTCTTCAGATTTCCAGCCAGCCCCATCATTAGGCTGAGTGAGGCAAAAGAAGCTGGGGGGGGGGGAGAAACAGTGGTAGTCCCCCTCCCCTGCTTCTGCAGATCCTCCAGAGCCACCTGGCCATTCCATTCTGTTAGAGATCAGAGCTATGTGTGCCACAATTTGTTTTGTTTCCCTCAATCGAACTTTTGCTGTCTTCAGGTGTACTGGAGGGTAAGCAGTACTGATATGTCAGAAATTTTCTGTATGACATTTCATTGTTTGTTTAATAAACTTAAAGTTCTGGGTAAAAGAAAAAATGCCTACCAGATTCTTAAGACCTTATTAGCTCCATATAAGAAAGGATGAAATTAACGAGGAACCAAAACCAAAAAAAGAATATAGGAACAAATGCTGTGGTTGTCTTCTGTTTTGCAAATGTGAGTATTTTGTGTTTCTCTACCAGTAGCTTAGTTTAATTGAATATTGGTGTGTAAGACTTTATCATAAACCAAACATAGGGGGAAAAGTAACGCTGATTTGTTTTCTCCTGCATCTTAAATCTAAAATCAAATTTATCTGGTTTGTTTTTCAGGGTTGTAAAAGAAAGCCACACAAGAACTTGGTTGTCATGATGGGGTAAGTGTAGTCACCCTCAAATGACCAGGTCTAATACATGGAAGTTGGAGTGACACAGATTAACAAGGTCTGGCAGCTAAACTGAAGGGCTGCCAACTGTTTCAGGACACAGACTGGAAGGTGAAGCTTTTCTAAGCATGGTGACAGGGTCAACCCAGTACATTTTGGTGCCTGAGGTGAACCACAAAATTGGTGCTCCCCTCCCAGCGAGGGAAGAGGGGTTGATATACATTAGGAACAAGGGAGCAGCGAATAAAGATCTACGGTACATCAGGATCTGCTGCCTCTGTGGATCCTGCCTCCTCCTAAGGCAGTTGCCTACCTTGTTACATGCATGGGTGGGTTGGTCCTGCATATAGATAAGCAATGTAGCCAGTGTTTGCAGATCACGCTGCTGCTAAAAAGCTCATAACAGGCCAGGTAGAAGTCTGGCAAGCCAAAATCCCTAGGGTGTTTTACCAAATAATTTTATTGAAATGAATCAGGTTCTGTAATACCATTGTTTAGTTGTGTCCGACTCCTCATGGACCAAAGCACGCCATTAGGAATTTGTATAACTTGAGAAAAAACTTGCCAAATTTGCATCTTAGTAAACTTTCTCTTGTAACTTGCTGGCCTAGGAAACCTGTACAGTGGTGCCCCACAAGACGAATGCCTCGCAAGACGAAAGAGTTTTCCGTCTTTTGAGGTGCTTCGCAAGACGAATTTCCCTATGGGCTTGCTTCGCAAGACAAAACGTCTTGTGAGTTCTTGCGAGTTTTTTCCCTTTCCCCCCCTTTTTCTAAGCCGCTAATAGCGCTAATCCGCTAAGCCGCTAATAGCCGTGCTTCGCAAGACGAAAAAACCGCAAGACGAAGAGACTCGCGGAACGGATTAATTTCGTCTTGTGAGGCACCACTGTAGTAATGTTATTATGTTTGCATGGGCATAGGTTCAGTGTAAGCTTTAACACTTGATTTTTTAAAAAATGTATTGATTAAACATGTATCTCCCAATATCCAGTTCTTGTTCTGATCATATATTCAGCAGTGTACATAAAGTCAACATGCAGTAGGAAAGCAGAATCACACCTCTGCATCCTCCCTTGGGATTGGTACAGTCTAAAAGTTATATACATGTATTTGTTCCTATGTACGTGTCCTATTTATGTGCATTTTTAGCAAGTCTCTCCTGTATTGAGCTTTAAAGTTTGTGCATTTCTGATAGGCGCATATTGAACTGCATATGTGATACTGACATGTGAAGTGGAGACAGGAAGTGTGTGGATATGATTCCAATGTTGCTCCATGTGTTGATAATTTCTTCATTCTTTTTATATACTTTGACCAGTGAGTGACTAGAGCCTCTGTGTGATCTGAACAAACTACTTATTTTGTCCTCTTGTTGGGAGAAGGTCAGATATAACCAATGTAGTAAAAGGTTTGATAGATAATAGTAAAAGAGCTTTGCATGTTAAAACAATCTGTAATCTTTGCTGGAGGGAGCATGTGTACCTGCCATGTGGTGCCTCATTTCAATCATCCTATTGGCATACCTTAGCGGTGATGGCCAAACTTGGCCCTCCAGCTGTTTTGGGACTACAATTCCCATCATTCCTGATCATTGGTCCTGTTAGCTAGGGGATGATGGAAGTTGGAGTCCCAAAACACTGGAGGGCCAAGTTTGGCCATCACTACCTTAAAGGTTGCAATAGCTGCTCCTGAAAAATGTTTTGTTGACGTTTCTGAATTGAGTTTGTTTTGTTTTGTTTGTAAAGTTTTTTATTCCTTTTTATAATGTATATAAAACAGATAAAACAATTATAAGGATGAAAATCAAAAGATGAAAAACAAAACTATAAAACAGACATGGAGAATGTGACATATGAGTTAAAATAATAACGTCCAAGTAAAAACTACCAACTTTAGCAGATCATGAAGTACCGGTACATTTCCAGATTTGTCAGGCCTGTGACGAAGTTTGTCTTGAAAATGGTAGTTCCACTGTATATGTCATAAAGGAATCCCAAATCACATAAAAATTGTCTGGAGGTTCTAGTCCTTGCTGAAATCTCAAATTATGGATTATTTTCTTCATTATAGCTATATTCCAGAGTGAGTGGTACCAAGCGTCCAGTGTAATATTTTAGGCTGTTTCTCATTAAGCTGCAGTTACTATTCATGCTGCTAAGATTTCTGTGCTACTGACAGTCATTTACTTAGTGGGTTTAAAAAAAAGAGTGGTATTCAGAAGTGAATGACATTTTCTGCAGAGTGGTCTAGTAGGAACTTGCTTTTCCTGTAGGGAACAGTGAATGTGATCTGTCAGAGTGTCAGTTACTAAATAATATGTTTAGTGCTTGATAAACTTTCCCTCTGATGGGTACTTAAATTAACACTTTTCATACTAGCTAATCAATGACAGAAATTTCACACAAATGTGTTAATCTGTGACAGACATTTCAGAGATAAATATGGTCTGGTTGAACCCAGGGGAAAAGACTCTTCCTTCGGATACTAATTAAGGGCCTTTCCACATTTACCATTGATAGAGGTATAATTTATGGGGGGTTTTGGATTTTTTTTGCTATACTGTCACATTATATTGTCTTTATTCAGCTAGTATTCCACTGTACTAATACAATGTTTTTTCTTTGAAAGATCTGGAATGGATTCTCAATATTTTAATTTGTGTGGCATGCGTACCAGTGTCATCCAGGTTTCTATGTGGAAGAGGAGGTGGCTAGTGAGCGTGATTTGGGAGGCATCTGTTTTATGTCACTTTCTCTGACCAGTATGAGAAAGATATGACAGGTAGAGATGATGATACTGAGTCAAAGTACAGGCACACAAACCCCTTACGCATGTTCTATTCACGTGCTACCCCATACATGTGTGACACTGGGAAATAATTAAATAAATAGAACCATGCCAGGAAATGGAGGGAGAGAACTAGAGAGTCATTGTAATTCCTGAGGAGAACCTTATTGGAGCCCAAAGAGGGCATCAGTGAGGGAAGAAGCAGCCCCGAAAACACCTGGGGCAGAGCAGAGATTTGTTTATGCTGCTCAGCCTCCCTGCCTGGCAGCTGACATGCAAAATAGTGTAGCAGCAGCTGCTTTGCCACCCAGCCTCCAGCTTGCCCAAGGACTTCAGCTCTTTTTGAAGACGGAGTTATGTGGAAAGTGAGGAGAGAGAGCTGGAGAACAGGAAAAAATGGGTGTTCAGGGACTTTCTAGAGGGTGTTCCACCTTCATATGATTTCACTTATGTGCTCTGGGGCCCAGAACGTAACCCTTGCATAACCCGGGCGGGGGGGCAGGTGAGCTCCTGGACCGGCAGCAATTATTGGCTGTGGACAATAACCAGGTTTGTCATTGTTCAGCTAGACATGTAGTTCCTCTTTTAATCTCCTATATTTCCACAAGATTAGAATTCTGGAATACTAGACCTCCCCCCACCCCCAAACATGCGATGGAAAGGCGACAGGTTTTTCATGAGGTTATTCTGGCCTCTCTGTAAGATCATCAGTGCACCTCACGTCACCAAAAAAGCATCAGTTGCTAAAGAATACACCTCTTAGATGTTTTCGATCTCTTGTAATTAAATACAGGTGTTAAGAACTGCTATGAGCTTATATTTGGCTGAACTTTCTGAAGAAACTGGTTTCATTTCATTTTCTAAATATCCTGCATCCTATTCAGTTGAGTTCTTTATTTAAATGAACTATAAGGCTTAGAAAACCAAAATCATTCTGTTTGTCTGTAATAGTTATTTTATATAGTTGTATTCACGTACTCAAGAATGTAATACTAATGGGTATTGATAATAAGAGTGTGTGCCTCAAGGCCTAGAAGAACCAGATTCCTTGAGAATAAGGGCTCTCAGAAGCAAGGAACCTTGAAAGTTGGGCTAACAAGTTGAAGCTAGGTCTGGACGACTATAGACTACCGTATTTTTCGCTCTATAGGACGCACCGGACCATAGGACGCACCTTGTTTTAGAGGGGGAGAACAAACAAAAAAAAATCTCCCCCTCTCTGCCCAGCGCCCCTTCAGCAAAGCGGCAGGAGGCACTGCGCAGAGAGGGGGAGAATTTCCCCCCCTTGTTCTCCCCCTCTAAAACAAGGTGCCGTTCAGGGTGCGTTCAGTCGCCTTCAGGCAGCTACCTTGGAAGCCTGGAGAGCGCGAGGGGTCGGTGCACACCGACCCCTCTTGCTCTCCAGGCTTCAGGTTCCTTTCAACCTGCTCTTTGGGGCTGGTGGGGGAAAGCCTACCACCAGTCCCAAAGAGCAGGTCAGGGAGCAGCGGAAGGGCGCACAGCCTTCCGCTGCTCCCCAAGCTTGTGGGGCTGGTGGGGGGGGGGGAAGCGCTGCTTTCCCCCACTGCCAGCCCCAAAGAGCAGGTCGGGGAGCAGCGGAAAGGCACAAAGCCTTCCCGCTGCTCTGTGAGCTTCTCGAGGCTGCTGGGGAAGCCCGGGGCTATGGCCTCTTTAGCCCCGTGACCCTCTCCCGGCTGGAGAGGTGGCGCGCAGCTAAAGAGACTGGCCACGTCAGTCCCTTCTCCCTCCTGAAGAAAAGCCCGCAAGAGCAGCGCAGAGCTTGTGTGCAGCTTTTGGGAGCTTTTCCTGCCTGCCTCCCCCCCTGCATTCGCTCCATAGGACGCACACACATTTCCCCTTCATTTTTGGAGGGGGAAAAGTGCTTCCTATAGAGCGAAAAATACAGTACATCATGCTCCATTTGAAGACTGTTAGTTGTGGAACAATATTGATTCTCAGCTGTGTGCAACCCAGTTTCTGGTTGCTTCCCTGGCTGTCACCTACTAATACCTTGCTCTTGGACTACAGTACTCTACTGTGTTTGACCTTGGCTTTGCTTCATGATTCTGCTATTGGACCATGCCCACTTTTGGGCTGCCTCACTGTGGACTGCTCAACCTTGACTCATTCTTAAGACCTTGTGTATTTGAATTGCCTTGTTACCCAGCTGCTACCTTGGACCTCCAGGGTTTGGCCAGGCCTTGTCCTGGGAATGTAACATCCCTGGGTTTTTTTGGCTCAGGGGCCAAGCCAGGACCAGACCATTACATGTGGATGGGTACATAATCTTAACTGAATTGAAACTTGGAGGAGTGTCACACAAAGGCTGAATTGCAGTAGGTGCATTCATTGAGCTGGTTACTTGAACAAGGTCTAAAATAATTTCATTTTCCCCATTCACCTTGTAATATGGTATTTCCTTGTCTTATGATTCACTCTCCACCATGGAAATCTTCTTAGCAATTGCAGGAGGACCTGTGCATGTGCATGTGCATGCATGCATGCGTTGGAAATGACTTATTTGTTTAACTGTGCACATTTAAGTATCTTTACATTTTGTGTGGCTATGCAACTCTTGCTTCAGACTCATACTTCAGAGATGTTTAAAAATACAGCCCCTGCTCTTTTTTAATGAAAATTTTTCATGACTCTAGAGTCAACACAAGGCAACACAAGAGGGTGCTATATTTCTATTAACACAAGAGGAGAAAGCAGAAGCAGTTATTAACACCCTGCATTACTCCTGTCCTCCAAGTCACTCTCTTGTTCCTATTTTTTTTAGTTAAGTAGGTGGTACACTAGGTAACTTGGAGTATGGAGTACATTAAGGTAGAAGATGACACAAGCAGAGCAACCATTTAACAGTTGTTTATGGTACAAGCATCTGGGTGATATTTGATTAAGTCCTATATGGAATGGACTTAAAGGTCAGTCATGACTATCTTAAGTCCATTGATTTCAGTAGATCTACTCAGAGTATGACGTAGTTGGCTATAGCAGGCTGTACTTGGAAATGTTTTAACACTACAGCTAGAATTTAATTTAAATTTAAGCAATACATAGAGTAACTCCAAAAGGCCCTATCACAAAAAACATGATATTTAAGAGTGAATTTGCTGGTTCTCAACCCAACTTGGATGAACAGCATTTTTAATTTCTGTCCTAAGTATACTTTATTGGAAGCAAATACTTGATTTACAGTTACAATCGAAATTATTCAACCCCCATTGCAAATCAGCTTTATTATCAAATTTTACAGACTTTCAGCTGCTTGCAATGAGCAAATCAAACAAAAGCAATTGAAATAGCTCAACAAAATGGATACTTAAAGTGATTTCCCCTAAATCAGCTGAAAATACAACTCATACTGGCTTCTCCAGTCTCACTATTATTTCACCCCCTGAATAGAATCCTTCACAGCAGCACAAATACAGCAGGTGTGGTCTCAAGCACACATGATGCAACTAATCAAGGGCTTCATTAATTGCGCCAGGTGTGCTTGAGGTGGAACACAGCAAACCCCTAGCCAGCTCAGGTATTTCATGAGTGTCAAATTTGGCTGCATGTTAGAAATATGACTAAGTCAAGAGAATGGTCCAGGAAGGTAAGGGAAGAGATAATTGCCCTTTACAAATAAGGAGCAGGATACAAAAAGATAGTGAAGGCACTGAATGTTCCTAGAGACACCATTGGAAGCATAGTTCACAAGTTCAAAGTTAAAGGAACAGTGGTTACACTACGTCAGGCATAAGGCAAACTCGGCCCTCCAGATGTTTTGGGACTACAGTTCTCATCATCCCTGACCACTGGTCCTGTTAACTAGGGATCATGGGAGTTATAGTCCCAAAACATTTGAAGGGCCGAGTTTGCCTATGCCTGCACTACCTGGATGGGGCAGAAAAAGGAAGCTACAGTAAGTGCAGCCAACTTACTTCCAGATAAATGTATTCAGGGCTGAGATGTTTGACAAACTTCACAAGATAGATAATAGCCAAACGATGCAATCCTAACCTGTCCCTGCAATGGGGTGAGCTCCTGTAGCTCGGTCCCTGCTCCTGCCAACCTAGCAGTTCGAAAGCACATAAAAGTGCAAGTAGATAAATAGATACCGCTCCGGCCGGAAGGTAAACGGCGTTTCCATGCGCTGCTTTGGTTCTCTAGAAGCAGCTTAGTCATGCTGGCCACATGACCCGGAAGCTGTATGCCAGCTCCCTTGGCCAGTAAAGTGAGATGAGCGTCGCAACCCCAGAGTTGTCCGCAACGGGACCAAACGGTCATGGGTCCCTTTACCTTTTTACTTTTGAGTAGACATGGCTAGGATTGCAGCCTAATCTGCAACATTGGGCACCCATAACTAGGGCCAACACAAACTTAGGGAATGGGAATTTGGGATAAAAGAGAAGACACTTGAGCTGAATGAATTACTGTTGCTAGGCATCTTTCTTGTGTAGAGGTTCTTTTGCTCAGACAGACAAATACTGAAGTATAGCAACCCACAAATATTCTAGTAAGCCATCCAGCCTGTATATACATAGTGTTGCAGGGTGACAGCAGGGGGCCTAGCAAGGTTTTCACTTGGAAGAAATTATTACTTATAGACTAGCAGACAACTAGAAGCGTACGTTAACCAATGCCACACATTTGAAGTTTAAGATGGATTTTTCCTTTCTTTGAAGCTTAAGTGGCTAATTTGGTCTGACAATTCTCAGCTTAGTGGTTTTTTTTTTTTTTTGTTATTTTCATAGTTTAACTATAAAGAAAATTTGTGGTCATACACATTTTCATTGTTGGGTAGTAATCACCACCAGTGTTTTCCATCATCACATCTGCATCGCACCCCCTTACCTGTTTCTAGAGAACTAATCTCATGAACAAACAATTGCCTTTTTGCATTTCACATCAGGACAGCTAATAACATACAAATTATGTAACTGAGGGCATCCCCACAGCCACAAGAAGTATAGGTAAAGGTACCCCTGCCCGTATGGGCCAGTCTTGCCAGACTCTAGGGTTGTGCGCTCATCTCACTCTATAGGCCGGGAGCCAGCGCTGTCCGCAGACACTTCCGGGTCACGTGGCCAGCGTGACAAGCTGCATCTGGCGAGCCAGCGCAGCACACGGAACACTGTTTACCTTCCCGCTAGTAAGCGGTCCCTATTTATCTACTTGCACCCGGGTGCTTTCGAACTGCTAGGTTGGCAGGCGCTGGGACCGAACGACGGGAGCGCACCCCGTCACGGGGATTCAAACCGCTGACCATGCGATCGGCAAGTCCTAGGCGCTGAGGTTTTACCCACAGCGCCACCCGCGTCCCTACAAGAAGCATATGTGTTCACAAATAACAAAACCAGGAACATGAATCAAGCTGAAATGCATTTTTTTTATTAAAAGGAGAAAAATAGCAAGCAGTTTGTTATGTGGGTCAATTGGTTCTAAATTTCTTCCTTCCAGCAGAGTTAACTGACATTTTGGGTTATGGCAGTGGCAGCAGGAGCTTCTTGCCAGCAGCAGTTGTCATGTACTTGTAGACTTCAGTAGCAACACCCATTTGTTAGCACTTGCCTGGTGCAAGTATGTGTGCCTAGAATTGCACTACACAGAATGTCTGCAAACCAGTGTCTTGGAATGCTGATTAGGGTGAATTCTTCTGCACCACAATTTCTCACCCAAATTGCCTCCCCCCCCCCCAGTAGTTGGATTTATTTCTGATCTTGATGCCAAGCAGGAGTAATGTGGCTGGAAGGAATCGGTTGTGAGGGGAAAGCAGTGAGAGGCAGAAAGGTTTGACACCCCTTACTTGACTTATAATCACTTCTCTGTCTTGCCACTTTACTCTTACCATAACCTGTGCTCTAAGACATGGGTCATAAATGTTATGTTTGACTTTGGCACCCATATAATTGGTCATGAGCAGTGTAGTAGCATTACACCTGTTGTCTCCAGTGTTGCCTGCTCATCCTTTAAAAAATACTAAATATCAAAACGCTTATGAAGCTGACATCATCCCACAATTGCATGCAGTAGTCTGCCTTTATCCTCTTAACCCCACCTCTCATTGCTCCGAGGTCTTTGGAAATTACCGTAAGTCATGCCAGTAGCCTTTTGAGTCCCAATAAGAGAGTCTGTGGTCTTTGGCTAAGTTAGGAGTAAACATTCCTTCTGACCTTGAATGCATTTAATAGTAACAGACTTCACCATGGCTAAATCATATCTTATTGTTTCCTTTAAAAGTATTTTCTTCTTTGTCTGAAATTAACACCACATTAAGGTGGAATAATATATGAAAAATTGCATTACATGAAAAACCTCCCTTGTACCCTCACTTTTCGAAAGAAAAAATCAAGGGTAACATCTTTTGGTGGGATTTTATTGAATATATATAAAGGGAAATTTACATTGGCCTTTTCCACAAGTCTCTCAAGAAATTTGGGATAAGTAACATCTAATTGGTTGAAAATATTTCATAATGTAATATAGAGCCTTTTATTTTTGGTACTCCTTGTGCCTCTGATAGTTTCAGTTATAGATTTATGTTTCTGTATATCTTGTAAGTCATGTGTGCCGCACCTCTTGTTCTCCCATTTCTTATGATTATACCCTCCACTTACCTGTCTGTATCTTATCACAAGCATCCAGATAACCTGCTTTATTATTTTTTCTTGTGTTTGTAACATCTCATGCCAGCCTTGGTTTGGTTTAGTTTTTGTGTTTGTCTCAGGAAGTTCTATTTTGTTAGTATAGTAATATGGATAACATTTAATAAAACTAGAAAGATGTTGATGAGTAAAGCTGTTGTATTTGAGCTCTGCAGTATATTCTAATTCTAGAGTGTTTATGTTTTGAATAGTTTTAAAGTCAGTTAGCTCAGCAGTGTTAATTGCAACATGCAGACATGTAGCATATCTTTATTATCTGTTTTACTTTCATGCGCCCTTAAAAGCCAAATAGAATCATAGAATTGTAGCATTGGAAGGGACCACAAGGACCATCTAGTCCAACCCTTGCAATGCAATAATATTTTTCCCAACATAGGGTTTGATCCCATGACCCTGAGATTAAGTCTCATGATCTACCAACTGAGCTATGCCAGCTGCATATTTTAATTGGAGAACAGACGCTGGGAAAGTAGTTGTTTTGGCTCAGCATTTAGCTGATAAGGAATACTTAGCTGCTTCATCTTGCCTGAAGTACAGTGATAGACCATGAGGATTCCCTGGGAACTTTTGTTGTTTTTAATTTATTTTTGCTTTTAACTTTTTAAATTTTTTAAATTATTTTACTCTGTAGTTTTATGTTTTTATATAAACTGCTGGAACATATTTTTGATACAGTGGTATATAAATAATTTTTATAAATAATAATTCAAAAAACAAAATGCTGATGGTCCAGAAAAGCTGAAAGGTGATCAGTAAGGAAATTCTTTCCAAATGTAACTAAGCCTCTGCTGCATGCTTGTCCTCCAGAACAATATGAATTTCTAAAATAGTATATTACTGCACATCATGCAGCATATGAAAAAAGGAACTGTGCCAGTTTTGAGTATTAGCATTGCCCTTTTAATCTCCCCACACCCCCATACACAGGCATCATTGGGCCAGTATTCCTCAGAATTCTTGCGACTAACTGCTTTAATACTGCCTTGGTGCAAAAGAGGCCATTATACTCTTTAGGAGTATCCTGCAGCTGAAGTATGGGGGAAGGTTGTCTGTCTGCCTACTCATGAAAATAATGATTTTGATGTGGAGTGTTTTTAAACAAGGTACCTCCCAAGTGAAGTTGACATGGTACAAGAAGTGAGAGGACTTCACCATGTAGCCTCAGTGGATAGAAGTGCCTTTTACTGACTGACTGGTTCAACAGCTGTGGTCATTCCTGGACTTTTCCAGTACTTGCCACAGTAGCTGCTTTTAGTACTGTGCAGTACATTGCAACATGATTGCTCCAGGAGTGAGACTTTTGTTAGAATATAACACCTGTGCTCAGAGATCTGCACCGGCTGCCAATTTGCTCCTAGGCCAAGTTCAAGGTGTTACTATTAGTATATAAAGCCCTTAACAACTTGGGACATGTTTATTTATGGGATCGCCTTACCTTACATGTGTCCACTCAACCACTTTCATCAGCGGAATTGGCACTACCTACAGGTGCCGCAGGGGACGTGGGTGGCACTGTGGGTTAAACCACAGAGCCTAGGACTTGCCGATCAGAAGGTCGGCGGTTCGAATCCCCGCGACCGGGCGAGCTCCCGTTGTTCGGTCCCTGTTCCTGCCACCCTAGCAGTTCGAAAGCACATCAAAGTGCAAGTAGATAAATAGGTACAGCTCAGGTGGGAAGGTAAACGCAGTTTCTGTGTGCTGCTCCTGTTCGCCAGAAGCAGCTTAGTCATGCTGGCCACATGACCTGGAAGCTGTCTGCAGACAAACGCCGGCTCCCTCGGCCTATAGAGCGAGATGAGCGCGCAACCCCAGAGTCGGTCACGACTGGACCTAATGGTCAGGATTCCCTTTACCTTTACAGGTGCCACATAATACCTGTTTTGCATTTGTAAGAACTTGATAATTTAGTGTAGCAGTTTCTGAACTTTGGAACTCCCTGTCTGTTGAGATCAAGCAGGCAGCCTTCACTGTACTGTACTATTTTTGACACCTGCTAAAAACATTTATGTTTAGACAGACCTACCCAGATGCTTAGAAAGTTGGGATAATTTTAATCTGTTTTAGTATTTTAACTTTTGAATGTTTTAAAGTATGGTTGTGAATCTTTCTTGATTTTACTGTTTTATCTTTTGTAAACTGCTTTGAGGTTTTTTTACAATCAAGCAGTGTATAAATTTTATCAAGTAAATATAGTCAATTCATGCACGTTACAACTTGCCATTAGTACACTGGATCACAAGCCAAGATAGAACCAGAGCAGTCCTTTACTGATGGCATTAGCTTTGTTAGAACACTTGAGAGTTAACAAGTTTAATCAGAAAGGCTTTCACACCATGTCAAGATCCTGTTGCAAGCAATGTGAGTTTACTTGCTGTTTTTCAAGTTGCCTGTAGGAAGATGAGGAATGTGCAATCTTTCCTAGAAGAAATATCCCAAGCTACAAAAATGGAATTTTTTTTTGTTCAAATAGGCAAAAAACAATGCACAGATACGACCTTCAGCTTTTCTGCATGCTAGAAAACTGGTTCATCTTACTCAAGTGTTTCAGGCAGCTGGTTTGCTGAGCTCTAGATCAAAATATCAGTCTTTTAAGGCAGGGTTAATAGTTTGACTGGGAACAATTCCAGAAATGCAAAACCTCTAACCCAGCCATTTATCTATTTGAAACATGAGATTCTATGGGTGGAGTCTAGCTTTCTTTTAAATAGTCTGCTGTATAATTCAAGACAACCATATAGCTGTCTGTAGGCAATTGCATCAGACACTGCAACTGAATGTTATTAAAATGGAGATGAAGGAGTTTGTGCTAATGGAAGACAAGAAGTATTCAGAACCCACACAAAAATGTGGGAAACATGCTTTTGTTTAAAAACAAGTATATACTTGCAAATCCTATTTCACTAGAGCTAACAGAGCAATGGGTTGAATGTTTACATTCAGAAGGATAAGGCACAGTAGAACATGGCTGCTTAAGGCAGAAGTTCTCTCAAACTTTCTACTCACAGGGCCCACTTGAGATGGCTAAAATTTATTAAGGCCCATTAGTCTCAAAATGGTGGTACAGAGGTAGAGCACAAAATGGAGATAAAATTTGACATAATCAGGTAGCAATTGCTGACATTACTTTCTAATGATATCTGTTCCATCTTTGAAAATTGCTAAGTTCTTCATCACAAATTTTGCTTATGTCAAGGAGTTCCATAGTTCAGCTTTCCTCAAGCTAAGTACAGAGGTTTCCTGTAGAGGTATATATCCAGATATTTTTACTCATGTCCTGTAATTTCTTCCATACCCTTTTCAAACTAAATTTGTACCTAATTCCCACCCCAAATTTATTTCATCCATCATCATTGGTCCTTTTGCATTCACTTGTTCCTTCTATAAAAGCTTTTACACTATCTGATTAGGTCACTTTCCAGTTCACATGAGGAAGCTGTTTTTCCATGTTCCTAGGGTCAGAAAAGAGACATCTGCCCATAGATATCAATGGAAATTAAATAATTTTATGTATATGGAATTAAAGAATTTAATGTAGTGTGCCCACATCCACAGTCTCCCCCCATGCTGACGGACTGTTGGGGAGTGGGAAGAATTAGGGCTGTGGAATGGGGAGTTTGGGACCTTCAATAGAAGCATTGCAACATTTTGTTGCAAGAGCTCACTTGCCTATATAGTAGTAGCTGTATGTTGTCCATGGTTTGAGCAGATTTGGCTACAAAAGTAAGGGAAAGATTGAATTAGTATTGGCAGACTCAAGGTTAGTTTGTTATTTTTAAGTGTCCTAACTAAGGGACAGCTTCCCAAATACATCCATACGTTAAATTGTTTAATTTCTGCATCTGGGAATGACATAGAAACCCCTCAGAATGTTGATTGACTGTTAGAGGAGGGTGAGAAAAATGGTGGGCAGGGTGTGGAACGGTGTTATTCATTTTAAAATATCTTTCTATTGCCTTTCATTTAAAAACCACAAAGTGATGTACAGCACAAGGTAAAAACTGGAATATTAGCATCTATACAATAATCTTTTAAAAAAGGGAAAACAGGAAAAACAGTAATCGAAAGCAAACAGATTAAGAAGAGATTGGTATTAACTGCCAGCAAAGGCTTGGAAGAATAAATGAGATTTCAGCAGGTGCATAAATATAATCAGTGTGAGTGCCTGCCATAATTCAGAGGAGAGATGATTCCATTAAGAGGCCACCACAGTAGAAAAGCCCCACCTCGTTACTACAAGATGGATCCCTGCTGACGACTGTGCAACCATACTGTCCATACTACTTCACTACTTTTGTTAGCTGTGTGAGATTACTACACTAATAGATAGATTCCCAAAAAGAACAGTAGCAATAATTTCCATACATACAGGTGTAGAATAGATGCTTGGTTGGGAAGCCCCAGGTTTTTTAGAAAGGGAGGTCAGAGATTCTCCAACTTCTTACCACAAGGGTGAGACTGCTGAAAATTACTGGGAGTCACAAAATGGTGAAGGGGCAGAGCCAATCGCAAAATGGTGGTACATGGAGGCAGAGTTTGGCATAATTAGCTGCCAATTACTGACATATTCTACTAATATATAATTCATAACTGGGAATTGCTAAATTCATTGTCAAAATGTTTTGCTTGTGGCAAGGAGTTCCATAGCTTAGTTTTCCTCAACCTAAGTATAAAATTTGCTCTGGAGGTATTGTGAGTCAGCACCTACATTTTAGGCAAAATATTCTAATCCAGAGGTTCCAAGTGCAGAAGCCTTTTATAAATATTTTTTCTCTTTCTGGCACCACATAGCTCTGAATGCCCCCCCCAATATTCTGTAATTCCCCCCCCCCATTCTTCTTTCTCAGTCAACATGTGCCTTATTCCTACTCCCCTGCCCCCCACCCAGCCCCTGCTGTCCCCCACCCAACCCCTGCTTGTTTCTTTTATCCTTTCTCACTGGTCCTTTTTATATTCACTTATGGTTTTTTTTTTTAAATAATATTTATTATTTTTAAAACTTACAGAAAGGAAAGAGAAGAAAAAAAAAGAAAAACAATAACAAGAAAGGGAAAAAACAATACAATACAATATATAAACAATACAAAACACAACATTAACCTAAACAAAACAAAACAAAAACAATTTAAAAACATACATTATACCATTTCAGTAGTCTATCTTTCATACCCTTGTTTCGACCTCCTCTCACCTCCCTTTTTGTATTCCACTTCTATTAATTGTTTCAGCAATTCCTTTCCATCTTTCTCTATTTTCTGTCATATAAATATCTTAACTTATTTTTACCCTTATTTTCCATTAATACTATAATGCTTATTTATGCTTAACTCCTTATAACATTTCAACTAAAGCCATAAGATTTCATTCCAACATTTTTCTAACACTCAGTAATTTTACAATATTTCTATTTCTGAAAATAAACTTTAAAACTTTTTCCAATCTTCTTCCACCATCTCTTCTCCCTGGTCTCGGATACTGCCAGTCATTCGTCAATTCCAAATAGTCCATCAACCTGGTGATCTTCTGTCCGAGGCTCTTAACTCTTTTCCAAGTCCCTTCTGCAGGTCTTCTTCATATTTATACTTGCACTTTACTTTGTCTTCTACTGATCTTGTTCTTATTTTCCTTTCTTTGATACTGAAGAGCAGATCTCGGGGAAGCTCCAACCTAGCAATGCTTTTATTCCTTCTCGACAGGTCAACCAAATCTCCATGGTTAAATCTAAAATCCATAAGGTATTTCAGGACATGTTTCAAAATTCCTCCAAATCCAAAGGCCCCCACAGCTTCAATCTCCTCACGACCCAAGTCCAAATCCCAAAAGTCAGTAAATCCCTGCTTGAAGGGATCTATCCAACTTTCCTTCTCCAGTCCAGGCAGGGCTCCGATCCTCAAAATCTGACTTTTTCTAAATTCAATCATAAAAGGCCTCAACTTATAGTCCTCAATTTGCCTCTGTAAGGCTGGGGCTCCCACTTGTATTACTTTAGGTTCAACAACAGCAACTTTCTCCTTCGCCTTCTCGACAATTTGTCCTGCCAAAGTAGATTCCTGTATCAGATCCTGAATAATTTCTGTATTGATGTTCACTTTTTGTCTCAAATTAGTCACTTTTTGTCCCAAGTTAGTCACTTTTTGTCCCAAGTTATCAATTTTAGTAGTCATGATATCTGTCTTCTTGTGGAGTTGTTCCAACGAGTGACTTATCTTGCATAATGCAATCACTGTCGACATTCTCAAATAGTCCAAGGTCAATCCCTGATTCTCACAGTCTCTTATCTTGCAGCTGGTTCCCCCAGCTCAGCTCTTATAACAGTTTCAAAGGCTCCCTCTAGAGGAAAACAGTTTCTATTTGTGTCAATCCTTTTAAGCACAGTTCAAACAGTAAATATAGTTTCAATTTTCAGTTACTTTTCCTCCTTTTTAAATGCAGAAGAGGACAATGGAAACAATATATTTCTCTTATTTAGCTAACTGTCAAGATACGTTCTATTCACAGCCAATGAACTTCAAAACATCAATCTTATTGGCAGCCCCTTTCCAGGTTCAGAGCAGTGGTGATTTAATTTTCAACACTCTCTCCTGCAGGCTTGCGCGATCCAAAATTTTCCCCCTTTTCTCCTGCTTCCAAGGGGGGTTTAATAGTTTTAATCGATGGAAGTTTAATCCTTTGCGGAAGACTTTCCAAGACCTTAGCTTGCAGCGTCTTTGCTTCAATCTATTTACAAAAGGGGAAGGCGGACTTCCTGTTTGAAACCTTCCCATTTTGGTGCCAAATCAAGACATTTATAGATCCAATTTTCCGTTCTACTCACGGGTAGTTGTTTAAAATCGAATTGTCCACAGGAAAAAGTCAGCGCTCTCCGGCAACAGCAATGCGGCTTCACTCCGTGAAAGAAGCAATCAATGCGAAGCACCGCGCCACTCACCCCACGTCACTCCGGATCCCCGAAACCGGGTCTCCCCGCGAGTAGGGGAGGCACAAAAGGTGCCAGCCGAATCCCAGGCTCACAGGCTTCTCCCGCCTGTGATTTTTAGTGGGTCTCCGCCTTCGCCGTGGCGGCCAGACCCTGTTTCCACGGAGTAAATTCCTCCCGATCAAAGGAATTCCGCCATTGCCAGAGGCACTAACCCGGAAGTCGTCTACCCTTTCTATATTCACTTATAACAGGTTCCCTCTCTTTTCCCATTCATTTCTTTTCCCTGTTTATTATTATTAATAATATATTATTTCATTTTTTAATTTGCTTCAACACCACCTCTTGCCCTTTCCTCTCAGAGGAAGGAGACCTTACTTCCCTTCCCCTCTTTACCAGGCAACCTTTACTCAGCATGCAAGAAGATGCTGTTGCTGGCATTCCTCCTACTAGAAGCCTATAGCATGACTGGAAGGCATGGCAGACAAATAAGGAGGCACTGCCTTGGCACAGAAGCCCATCTGAAAGTCTTGGCCCAAGGCCCACTCTTTGAAAAACACTGGTCTAAATTGCTTGAGAAACACTGAAGGAGAGATAACAGGATGCATCCTGATCGTTGTCATATCACCTAACAGTACCCTTGCAGCTATAGGCTAGAAAGGCTATTATTACCCCTCAAGGTGATTTGCATAGCTGAAGGCTAGTTGGCATTGTTATTCCATTTACCCATTATTACCCCCCAGTTCACTAGCCTGGATGGTTTGCCAACATCCTCCATATACCCTTTGCTTGCTTGTTAATTCATATGTTTAGAAAACTTTAACCAAAAGGTAAGCTTTCAATGCTAGGTAAGACTGTTTTGTATCTCATGTTTTATTTCTAATTTCTGTTATGCAAAATACTTGTTTCATATAGTACCTGAGCACCTTCTCTTTGGGGATTTTTTTTTTATTACTTGCATGATGCTAAAAAGATTATTCTGAACTACTTTACTAATGTAGACCCTTGAAATGTGCATAGGCCAATAATACTACCAGTGAAGTCATATATCTTTTTCCAGTTACCACTTTTGAAATACAGTCTTCTGTCTATCAATCTTGTGGACATATTCTTCTCTCCCCCCATTTCAGAAACATGTATGCTGCTTCAGTCTCCTATCTGGTACAGTGAACCATCTGCAACAGCTCTCTGACTCCTTTGTAGTATGCATAGTTGAGCAGCCTACTTCTGTATGCATCTACCGTATTTTTCCTTTTCATATAGCTCATGTTGCCTGTTTTCTTCTACACAGCTTTTTCCTTTCTGCCTGAACATGTCTCAGCAATTACTGTTTTCATGTCTTGTGATCAGAAAAGCATCTTCTTTTGTCTGTGTCAGGCACTGGCTGCTCTTTAGGGAGAGCTCTTATTTGTAGTGTTGTGGGCCATAAGTACCATGTGTGGCATTTTCTGGGAGCGACTCTCCCTCCCTTCTGCCTTATGGGTAATAATGCACTCTCTTTGAAGCAATCTGTAAAGAGAAGAATTGAGGGAAAGTGCCATGTTTCTAGAGTTTTCTACTGGCTTGTGGTTGATTAAAAAAAAAAACCTCTTCTCCCACAACCTTCTGTTTCTTTCTAGGCTTTGTTTTCATGGTTTTCAACCCCCACTTCATCTTTTACCACTTGGGTTCTTCAGACTGCTACTGATTAACATCTCTGACTTTAGCCCTCTATTTCCGCCTTCCTGCCTGTCCTTCCCATTTCATTGTTGTTTTTCTGCAGCCTACACTCTCAAATAGCCACACCCCAGGAAAAGCAATTGGCTAATCCTGCAGTAGGCCATGCATTTTAATGGCCTTTTATTACAGGATAAGACACTTCATTCACTGATTGCAGCAGGGGTTTTTTCAGTTGCCTTAGCTTGAAGCATGAAAAGCTTCCTTGCTTTCAACAACATATATTGTTCCAATAAAATGTACTTTTGCCTCTCATTCTTTTTGGGACTTAGCATGCAAGATCAAATGAGGGAAGATCAAGCTCCAATATTTCTTCCACTTTCCTAATTTAAAATACTTAAAGGATATGTTTACCATAGTGAAATAAATCTGCTGTTTGCCTTTGAGTTCAAAACAACATGAACTACCTGAGAGGGCTCCCCAATTAGTCTTTGTTTTTACTGGCACTTAAAAGCCCTTTGCTTTAGCTCAGTAAAGCATTTTGTTGTTTTAGAAGAGCAGAACTTGAGGCCCCATCTAGCTATTGCTGCTATTAAATTACTAGCTGATATGTGACCAAATCCTCCCTCCAGGGACTGAATGTGTCACTTTGGCTATGTGCCCAGCCACCATCAGCGCCATTGCACTCCCAGAGCCAGGATGTCTTTCCCACAGAGAATCAAACTGTATACCAGTTGTATTTGTTTGGGAATGTTGTTCTTGATATGAATAACACTGAAGCAGAGCTGCCAGTGAAATAAAGCCACACGGGCAGCCTCCATAGTGGACTCACTCTCTCTCTCTTTCTTGGCTTCTGAATGATTAAAACTTTAAAGCACCAAGAGTAAATAAGAGCTACATGTGCAGTTTGCAAAATGCTCCTCTGTATTAGACAGGGCAAGGCAAAAAAAGCTTTGTCTACAGCACTGACACTGCTGCTAACAGCCATTTTGGTGTTAATATGGGTGTGCAGTCCGCTGGGGGCAATTGTGCTTGGAACGTGTGTCCAGTCCAGTACAAATTAGATATCTGTTTAAAGTTCATAAAATGAATTCATGGTGCAAAAAATAGCCACATTCCCATAATATTCTTTCCCCCTCAGGATGTAATAATTCAAGTAAATATTAGTTGCTCATTTCTCATTGTTAGAAAAGCACCATTGCAGTTTTACAAGTGGTGATTACATATAAATGCTAAGCCAAAGCTATGTTTTAGTAAGCCACACTGTGCATGTAGCTTGTGCACTTTCTGTTTCACCCCTTCCTTTGTGCAAGTAGGTAAACAAACCACCAAGGGCTTAGTGTGACGTCTGAACCCAAATGTACTTTGTTTCGCCAGAACAAACCCTGATCTCCAGCTAGCCTTAAACCATGATTTGCTGTTAGTGATTGTGTGTGTGTGTTTAGGGCAAAAGCTACCCTAGGTACAGGTTTATACATGATGCTAAACAAACCCCCGTCATGGTTTGTTGACTTCCTAGTGGTGCATCAATAAAACTGCTAGCACATTTGCAAAACTAAACAGGGTCTGGTATGGATTTAAATTGGATGGGGGATAGTGTGTGGAGATTCCTGCAACCTTAAGTATTCTTTCCAACTCTACAATTCTATGATTCATACAAAGGGAAGGAGCAAAGCACTCAGAACGCACAGCTCATGCACCAAGTGGCTTACAAAACTATTGTTTATGGCAGAGGTGGAAAACCTGTTGCCTTCAGGCATTGTTGGAATACACCTCACACAATCATCCCTGACCACTGGCTTTGCTGGCTGAAGCTGATGGGACTTGTAATCCAGTAGCAACTGGAAGGCCACAGGTTCCCCACATGCCTAGTATGTGGCTTAGCATTCCATGTTAGCATCAGACTTCAAAGACATTTGCCTATTGATTCGTGCCCCCCCATTCTTGAAATGTCATATATTATTGAAACAACTGCACACTAAAGCTGTAGCTAAGTATTTCCAAGAAATGTGTTATACTACATGAGCAGCATTGTCTTGTACTGCAGAACTAAAGGAATATTCTTTCCTTTCTCTACCTGCAATGATTTGATCCCTTTGGTTTGCATGTTTTACTGTTTGGATTCCCCCCCGCCCCCCCATCTACCACCAGGAAGCACACTTTATAATTGTCCATTACTGTACAGTGTTGGTTGTCTAATGTCTATGTTCAGGCTCTCCCATTACATGGATAGAACATTACTGTGCTTTCAGTCTCTCCCTATCTAAGAGCGAGTGTATTTATTTGTTTATTATTTACATTTATATTCCTCCTTTCTTCTAACATGGAACACAAGGAAGCATACACATTGTTCCCTGGAGGCCTCCCAGGCAGGCATTGATCAGACCCAGTCCTGCTTAGCTTTAGCAAGGTGGTGCCCTCCTATTCCTTCAGACCATAACCATACCTTCAAACTTCAGTCCTTTACTCTCCAGTATAGCAGCCATTTGAAAA
The DNA here is from genome assembly GCF_951804945.1 of Podarcis cretensis. NCBI lineage: Eukaryota > Metazoa > Chordata > Lepidosauria > Squamata > Lacertidae > Podarcis > Podarcis cretensis. The sequence goes on from NC_137175.1 coordinate 22,201,922, forward strand.
CGCGACAGCTGTATGTGTTATATGTTGATTGTGGGAAGAGGCTGGTTGTGCTTTTTTGTCCTTTTTAGTGATCTTCACTGTCACAACACTCGTACCAGTTGACCATGTTGGGAAGAGGAGGTGAGGTAGAGCTAAAGGGGTTTTGGCAGGCTCTTCTTACGTTCCTGATTCTTATCTTAAAGTGTTTTTCTTAAGGTAGTGTTCTAAAACACGACCAGATTTCTAACTATCTGATATAAACTCCTATTGGATTATTGTTTGATCTATAAAACCACTGGATACAAAGAATTACCAGAATAATAATAAAGAATTCAGATTAAGTGTGTGGTCTTTTATTATTCAGTAGTTTCAAATACTGAATAATATCCCATAGATTAGCAGTACTATCTGGTGATTCCTTCTTTCTCCTGTAGGGAATGAATTTGATCCTGTGTGGGTTGTCACCGCCTATTCCTTTGCATTTAGATTAGAAACATAGGTTTCTGTACTTTTATCAGGAGTTGCCAACAAGGTGCCCTCCAGATGTTGCTAGACTAATCATGATTCCCTAGCTTGGATTAATGAAAGCTGGGGTCCAGGAACCTCTGAAGGGCACCACATTGGGTATCCTAAAATTATAAAAACTGTCTTTGAGACTCCTGGATATAAACATGCACAGAATCATAAAATTGCAGTGTTGGAAGGGATCCAAGGGTCATCTAGTCCAACCCCATGCAATGTAGGGATATCAACCAAAGCATCCAAGACAGATGGCCATCCAATCTCTGCTTAAAAACATCCAAAGAGGGAGAGTCTACAGTCTTCCAAGGGAGTCCCTTCCACTGTCAAACAGATCTTACTGTCAGAAAGTTCTTCCTGATGTTTAGTTGAAATCTTCCTTGTAACTTGAAGCCATTGGTTTGAGTCCTAACCTCAAGAGCAGGAGAAAACAAGCTTGCTCCATCTTCCATGTGACACCCCCTAAGCTACATGGCTTTCATATCTCCTGTCTCCTCTTTTCCAGGCTAAAAATACCCAGCTCCGTCAACTGTTCCTCATCAGACCTGGTTTCCAGACCCTTTATTAGATCGGTTGCCCTCCTGCCCACACGTTTCAGTTTACCGACACCCTCCTTAATTTGTGGAGCCCAGAACAGGACACAGCATTCCAGGAGTATTCTGCTCTCAGATAGTAGAAAACCTAGTAGATTTGCTATTTCCAGCTCCCTCTTGCTGCAAAAATGGGGTTAAAAATTCCACCCCCACTGGTGTACAGCAAGCCCACAATTTACACACATTTAACTTGTGCACATTTAGCTTGGCAAAAAAGGGGGTTAAAAAGGAGGTGGGGTTCCAGGAAAAATGACTTTAGCAATCCCACCCACCATTGAACCTAGCGTGTTTTAACTATATGGAATTTTGACTTTAGACACAATCCCTGGAACATAACCCCCACATAAGCTGTAGGCTTACTTTACTTCTCATTGTTGAATTTGCACATATGTAGACCTATTTCTAATATATTGTCACGTACAGAGTAGTAAACAATGTCCCCAAGTTTTAGCCACAATTTTTTTTTTAATGTTCACAAAAGATTTCACAAGCAAAAAGATTCAATGAAATCTGTAGATTTTTGGCACTTGGGGGCCTTTTTGTTTCAGGCAATTGTGGTTTAAAAATGCCATATATGAATGACACAGGGAAGCAGATAATGTGCCCTTCTGACACAATACACATGGCTTCATTGGGGGACATTTTACTGCCCTTAAACACTTTGGGATTTTGCTTGGGTTAGCAAAATTGCTCAGAAATTGCCTATCTTAGTTTCCACTGAAGATGGTTAAGTGGCATATATATTTCCCCTTTATTATATTGTTCAGTTCCTGCTGCATTTTGAAAATGGACAAAAACTGTGAAGGTACATTCTGAGTTTTGCTGCTCACCATCCTGAAAAATTGATTAGGTTTTGAAAGGCAAAAAGCTTCTGCCTCGCAGAAACTAGAATTTTGTATATCAAATCAGTATTAAACATAATTTGCTGGTATAGCCTGAAAAACAGCCTTGGTGAAGGACATACATCTTCTTAGTGGCATAAGCACTGAGTTTTCCTGTGAAGTGTAAAGATGATGGTTATCTTAGAAAAGCATGGCCACAGCATGAGGCAAGAGAGCCTAGGATTATTTCTTTGCCTTGGATTATGCACATGTGATTTAGTGAAATCCACAATCAAAAGGTGTGTGTGTGTGTGTGTGTCCGTGTCCGTTCATCCCTCGGTCTTAACTTTGATTACATTACTGAGTGTTGAGATTGGGGCGGGGCAGTTAAGAAATAGATTTAATTTGGTTGCTAGCCTTTCTATTTTGCGGCCACAGAATGCTGTTGCTTGCTTGTGTACCTACCCACCTGTGCTTATCGGTTCCCTGCTCCCATGGCTTTTCTATATATTATTTGAGGTTTATACTCAGAACTCTTTATTTTCTTTACTAATTGCTTTCAGCAAACTCACACTTCCTTATTTTGGTCTGTTCATATACAAGGTTGCTAATATGCCTTTCACTTTTCGTATACACGTTTCTTTGCATGGTAATTTGTAGGTGCAGCTGGGGCTTTTTGTTTTCTTAACTGTTTTAGCTGTGAATACAGAAAAAGGTCAGCATAAATGTAAGCATTTACTGGAGAACCTGTGTGAAAACCTGTTCTTTGAAATGTTTCATCTAGAACTATTTCCTTTCCCTCAGCATAACAACATCTTTTATGGCCTATCGTAGCAAAACTGAAATACTGGCTGTTTTGGAAAAGAATGAAGCCTAGGTGTGTGTCTTTTTCACACACATAGAAGTGCTTAAGAACTGGCCCCAAATCAGGCTATCCAGTTTTGGCTACAGTGTCCTGTGTATACTTACCTGTACCATTGATAAACAACAGTGGTTACTTATTAGTAGTTACGTTCGGAATTGCACTGTAAATAAATTATCTTTTAAAACAACCTTTTAAAATTGCTTCCCATTTTTAGAAACCTAGTTTAAATGAGGGCTGTACATGAAATGTTTCTAAATTCAGACTGCACTCCCATTGTTCCTCCCTGCTCTGAAAGCAGCTCTGGTATTTTTCCACACACTGAAACTCAACTCTTCACAAGGCCTGCATCTTAAAAAGAGCCGAATGTGATAGGGTTAATGGACAGGAAGCTGCAGCTGCAGCAGACTAATAGGCAAGCGAGATTTTTGTTTAACTGACAACTTTAGAAGGCCTTAGGGATGAGGGAAGGGCAGTTTGTGAAAACAGCATGCAGCATACTACTGAAAAACGTAGCTATTTTCTGCATCCTTTATATTTAATTAGGAAAGGGACATTGTAAGTGATTAGGAAATCAGAATCCTGGTTAATAATCCAACTTTTGTTAGGCACTGCAACATATGTTGGGTAAAAATCCAGAATGTGGGTTCTTACAGCTCACGGCAATCGTGTGTGTGTGTGTGTGTGTGTGTGTGTGTGTTCTGTGTGTGTGTAGGAGAGAGAATCATATTTGCTTTTTGAGCTGTGTAGATGTTATATAATAGATGAACTACAGCACTAACCTTGATCCTTTATTATATGTTTGTGTATCTGACTGTATCTGTGTCTGTGTGTTCTGCTTCAAAACATTTTCCTTCCTTTATGTAGTGTGCTTTTCACAGTGTTATTCAGAATCGCTGTTTCTCTGTAGCAAAAACAGCTTTTGTGACCTGGGGAAACCTCCATGTTTAGAAAACCTCAAGCAGAAGCAACAGATGTGGTTTGAGAAATTCTTTATTTAGACTAGCACTTAGTGTTCACTTTATTCTTCTTGAAAATCTGCTTTCTGCAAGGAGTTTGTATGTGTGTGGCTCTTTTTTTAAGTTTCTTTTGCTGAAACAGGCCTAGTTTAGCCTGTCTTCTCTGTGCACAGGATGGCTCCTGCTTGCCAGAGCTGCACAAAGATAATAGCTCAGGAAGTGTTTCAGCCAATCCCCTGAAGCTTTACATTCAGATTTTCCAAAGTAGCCAATCCAGGATTAGCTTTTATTAGGAAGACAGATCATCAAGCTGAAGTGCCAAGCCCTTTCTGTCTGAGTACTGAGAGCCTGTCCTCCATGTTTTATAAGTATTGACATAACACTGTGTTAACAATGCATCCACAGAGGTAAGCTTTACTTTTTTACATTTTTTTCCTCTAAAACCTATGAGTTGTGGTTTAACAGTGTGATTCTCTGTGATTTGTCGCGCAAAACTCACCCCACAGCACTTTATTAAGTTGAAAATGTTTAAATTTGCTTTCTTGGGTCACATGGTTTAGTAGCCATTAGCCATAGCTTTATTTTACAGACTCGCAAAACGTTTGCATACATACCTCTTCACAAGGGGATGGTGGTTTTTAGAGTTTGTCAAGATACTGTTCTTCCAAAGCAGCTTTCTGTATCTGAGCAGTTTGCCTGCACTATTGTCTGTTGTGTCACATGCCTGCTGAAGAGAAAATGGAAGCTAGGGAGCAGATGCATTTAACTGCCCTACAGGGAGACAAGCAGGGATAATGGCAGACAGCAGAACAGGCAAGTTTACCTTTTCAAACAGTGAAAAGAAGAGCTATGCTAAGTTATCCCTGATAAAATATGGGATTTTTAGCAGCCTAGACTGCAGTAAATAGTGCTAATGGTAGATTGAAGATACTGGGCCTAACTGGTGGATTGCTATTGCATCATGTTTTTTGTGCAGTTTTGCCTTAACTTAAAATGGATATTTAACTCTCTCTTTTTTAACAGGATCCTTAGAAGCAGTGTGTGCATTTTTCTGGATGAGAATATATAGCTTACAAGCTGTCTCTTTAAAAATGACTTTCTTATTGTAGGTTTTAGAAATAGTTAAGGTCTAGGTCTGAATCCACCAGGCATAGCTATGCATCTCTTCCTGTGTCTTACTTATTTAAAGACAATTCAATTTTTAACTATTATCTACCTTTTATTTAGTACAGATAAAATGATTTGACTTTTTAACTGTGCTTTTCTCTTCTGTAAAAAATCAGGCACAGTTCTCAGAGGTGGAGTGATATAAAATCATGTGTGGTTCATGAGAGCATTACATGTTCATTTTTTTCCTCCTTTTCGGGCTTTTCTGGTTTTTGGCATGATGCTACGTAATTATTTCAAAAATTTCCTTTTGGTCAAATCCCAAATCTGCCAGCTTCTTGTATCCTATTTACTGGGAAAAATGAGATGGTTGCTTGAACACTTGGTAAGTAAACTTGTATACTATTCTTTGATAATTTTAAACAGTTCTCAATCTTTTGCTTTTAACAGGGCAAAATTAATCCAGCTAGTGAATTTTTGTGGATTCAGTAAAAATAAATATTATTGTATTCTCAAAATTCTGTTCATTCAAACAGAGTGCTTTTCACAATGTTCTGCCACACATGAAATGTATACTTCCTGTTTTCCTCTGAAAACAAAATTCTGCTTACTCTTTGTTCCTAGACCCCCTTAATTAATGCATTTGCAGGTTAAAGCTCAATTCAGACTTTCCTCAGGCTTTTGAAGTGTGATGAATGTGCTAGTTCTCAGCAAAGTAATTTACTACATTGTTATAAGGCTATCCTTCAGTAACTCTATGCTTTTGTTATCCTATGATATATCATCCAGCATGAAATTTGGTTTTAGAACCACTTTTGAGTATCTTGTGCTTTTAAAATAATCTGGAACTGAGACATTTTGTATGCATGTCTCAACAAGCAGCTTTTCATTTAACATTTTCTCACAGCATTACACTCTGCTGTGTGTTCAGTTTGTGCATTGTTTTGTAACAGTGCAATTCACAATATTATACAAATGTATCTTCTGAAAGAATGCCTTGTCACCATTTGTGCAGGGGCCTCATGATGATTATAAACTGCTATCTAGTATCCCTTTTACTATGATTTTGTCCTTAAGCTCTATCGCTTGTTGAAAAGCTCCAAAGTATGTACCATTAAGAATACCTAATTCAGATTATTCTCTTCCCCTCCCCCCATTTCTAAAGAAGCTGACATTTATTATCGGGCTTTTATGCTATTTTAGAATTTATTACCAATATACCTTAAATGTTTAGTTCCAGTGGTTGTCAAAACTGTGCTCAGATGTATTTTTCTTGCAGCACTTTATTACACATTAGCAGCTGGGTGTGGAATCTTAACATTACACAATATGATCTTATGAAGAAGCTGGAGAAAATGAGCTTGAATTAAAATGGCTCCCCTAGGTTTTGTTGAAGAAGGATGTGTCTCAAATCTGCACCTTCAGAGGTATTGTTGACAGGGGGAGGCATATTTGCATGGACTACCCTTGTGCACATAATGAAACACAGCATCACAAGTCCCCTGAAGTTCACCCTTTTAAATGTTCAAATGCTAATTCTTTCATAGTTCACAAAATATAAATGTCTGCATTGCAGCAAGATGTCTGAGGCAAGGAGAGACAGCAGTGTTGTTTCCAGATCAGACCAATCATGCTGCTCTTTCGAGAGCCTGAGCCAATAGAAACAAGATAGGTTAAAGATTGGCAAATACTGTAGCAAGGCTAAGAGAGGCCTTCTGGAAATTTCTCCCATCTTTGTTCCATCAAAGTAAAGCAAATTCAGCCAAACTGAGGAATTCCAATTAAAAAGAAATGTTTTTGCAAAATATAACAGTCACTTTTATGGATGTCATATCCTTAGAAGCACGGTGTGCCATCCCATCCCACCCTTTTTGAGCCAGGTGATGTTTTTGTCTTTAAACAACAGAGGGTGGGTAGATGAATACTTAAATCTTTTTGCCCAGACAGTACTGAATCTTGAAAGTTTTGTTGTTCACTGTAGTTTGTATGAAGCAACATAGCTGTGATTTGGTCTTCTGATAGAAAACAATAGTTTTGGCAATAAGGAAGTATTATAATTCCAATTTATTTATTTTTAGCAGCTACATATTTTTTAGCTTGGCCAGTATGAATATAATTCACCACCATTATTTAGACATCATTCGGTTACTTTTGTAATTGACTCTGCAGAGAACAGAACCGAAAAACAAAGCGTTCTGGTTTAGAAAATAAAATAAAAACATTAGCTTTAAAAAGACCACATGCCTTTCATTCTGAGTAGCAGTATTATTTTAGTTTTGAGCTAAATGGAAGTGGGTAAGCTTATTGATAGCATTTGACATTGCAGGGAAAGGAAAGGGTTCCTTATGTAAAGAGTCCAAAAAGGAATGCTTCTCCCCGCCCCCCCTTCAGCAGCTGCTTTGCTGACATTGGAAGAACCATATGCAAAAGAGTCCCTAGGATTTCCAACACATTTGTAAATTTAACATCTGTGTACATGAGCTTCTCTGTATAATGGCCACTCTCCCCCCTCCCTCGTTCAGAAAAGCAGCCATGTTTGTTTTATACCTGGCAAGAAATAAAAGAAATTCAATCCTCCCTAAGACAGGTGCTACTTTGTAGTCATCCGCTCTAGAGTGATAAGTCTCAGTGCCAGCTATGCCCTAGATTCTGTTGAGCCAAGAGTATCAACTTAAAGAGCCCCAGATGGCATCTTGGTATTCTGGGAGCTGTGCTTGTACCAAATTCTCTACATAGCACCACAAAATAGGTGCACTAGGCCTTAAGATTGGACTTTCAAAACCTGTTGTTAGAAACCAGGGCCCAATGTATTCCCCCCACAGAATCTGTTACATATAAGCTGAGGTTAACATATTTTGCTACAATCAGACATGTTTTTTCCCTTCAGTGATAACAATTTATTGTCAGAGCCCATGACGTTGAGTGATTCAAAATATGATAAAAAGAAACCTTTATCTTGAGGTAATATTCACAGCACTAATCGAGTGTTGGTTGTGCACAAAGGAATATACTCAGTTATGTTTCCATATTTTGGAGGTGTTCAGCCAGAGTTGGCTTAGGCATGTCAGCTTCTCCATTGGATTGAGCTGTTAGTATTATAAGAAACCTATTATGCCATATAAGTATTAATTAAACAGTTGCTTGCAAGATCCTGTAATATGTGAACATTATTACCACTTTCTCATGCTTTTAAGGAAAAAGCACATTTAAAATGTATGTATGCATCTGGATATAAACTGCTTAATTTGTCTTGTACGTATTGTCAGTATTATTTAAATTTAATACACATTAGGCTTTTTGCAGGGTAGCTGGAGAAACATTTTCAGTGCTTGCACATGCAAACTGAAGCCAGCATCTAAAATGGAAGGATTTCCTTAGTAACCTGTGACTTCATAGAGCTCCCTGTCTTCTGAATTTTAGTTACACATTAGGTTGTCAGATATCACTGTGTCATCTTTTACTATTTTTTCTGCTACCGAGGTGATTGCTTTGAATACAGTACTGCTGTTTAAACAAGGGACATAGTTATTGAATAAATTGCTACCATTTTAGCTTTCAGTATAGGAATGAGGCAATGCAGTGCTGCCAGACGCCATTTTAAGAATCCCTGCATAAATAGCATAGCTACCGATGAGTAAGAGACTGTTATAGGTGAGTGCTTATACACAGATGCTATTTATTCAGTAATGGCATGCAAAATACTTTGTCCAATTTCTTATTAAATGCAATTTCTGGACATTTTATTTTATGATTGCTGCTCACAATCTGAGAGCAGCAATAATTACTTTGAAGCTAAAAATGAATTTAAATGTTTATGATGTTAAAACATTGTTTTTCATTTAAATGAAATAGCTTCCAGAAATGTATAGTGCTTGAGATTAACTTAAATACAGTAATTTCCATAACTGATACTATTATATATGTGGGCAATATATTCTAGGTAGATTTCCATATCAGATTTCCTGGTTTAAATGTCAAGGTGCAGCAGTTCATCTACAACTTTTGATTGCTGTCTATAGTTAACCTAGGATAAGGGAATATGCAGATGTTTCTACATTCATATTTTTATTATTCAGGGTGTAATGAAATGATACTCTCTGAAGGATGTGTCTTATTTGTATAAATAAAAAAAACCTATAATACCTTATGGAGGCAAATTGGAAATATGATTCTTTTTTTAGTTGTGATAAAGATAGATATGCCTCAAACCCATAGGGTATATTTGTGCTCATTTATAACCCTCCTTTTTACTTCCCATCTCCCAGCTTCCCTGTAAAAATAAAGGAGGGGGAGAGCTTCCATTTGCAAATCATCTCTGTCATGCAAGTTAAAAAGTATATGAGGAACAACTTTGTTTTGTTTTAACATTTGAGACTTAATTGAGTGTGTGTTACTGAACCTGATAAATGCTGTAGTTAATATAAATTTTAGTCAGTTATGTTGTTGGCAAAGATTTCCTCACAGAAGTGCTCTCTTCAGTGTCTTTTTCTAAGAAAAGAATTCCCTCACAGAATATATATATTTGTGGTGGTAGAAACTTCAGTACTATTTGTGGTACACAGCTCTAGACTAGTATCTTCTTAAATGCACAGTAAAAGGCAAGAAATATCAGATTACTAAAATGAGCTGAATGAATTGTTGGTGAATGTGGTAGGAAAGATGTTGTATATTTACCCCTCAGTTTTTTACTGGTTTTCTTTAACATTTTCTTTAATATTTTCTTTCTGGTTACATTTCATTTGATGTCAAAGTGCACCTCCATTTTTTTAAAAGCAAAAGAATAGAAAGGAGTATTGGGGAAAGAAAAAGCATTGCAAAAGTACTGAATCACAGCTGTTTGGGAAATGTTTTCTTTTGAGATTGCCTCTTTAAATCTTTTATTTAAACTGCTGGTGAGATGAATGAGATATTGTATTTAAACAGCCTGCAAACAATTCTTCTGGAGAATTAAAGGCTAGAACCTTAATTTTTTTAAATAGAAACATAGGAAGCTGCAATGTACAGAGACAGATCATTGGTCTGTCCAGTTCATTGGTCCATTTAGCTCAGTATTGTCTGCACTGACTGGCACTGATTCTCCAGGGTGTCAAAGTCTTTGCCAGCTCTACCTGGAGAGGCAAGTGATTGAATTTGGGACCTTTTCCATGCACAGTATGTTCTCCAATATGAGGTTTTGGCCCCTCCCCAGGTATTTAGGATTTGGAAAGCTGCTATAATTCAGAAGAGTATCACAAAAATCCTGACTTCAAGAAGCCAGCATAATTAATAATAATAATAATAATAATAATAATAATAATAATAATAATTTATTATTTGTACCCCGCCCATCTGGCTGGGTTTCCCCAGCCACTCTGGGCGGCTTCCAACAGAGATGAAAAATACACTAAAATGTCACATATTAAAAACTTCCCTGAACAGGGCTGCCTTCAGATGTTTTCTGAATGTCAGGTAGTTGTCCATCGCCTTGACATCCGATGGGAGGGCATTCCACAGGGCGGGCGCCACCACCGAGAAGGCCCTCTGCCTGGTTCCCTGCAACTTGGCCTCTCGCAGTGAGGGAACCGCCAGAAGGCCCTCGGAGCTGGACCTCAGTGTCCAGGCAGACCGATGGGGGAGGAGACGCTCCTTCAGATATACTGGACCGAGGCCATTTAGGGCTTTAAAGGTCAGCACCAACACTTTGAATTGTGCTCGGAAACGTACTGGGAGCCAATGTAGGTCTTTCAAGACCGGTGTTATATGGTCTCGGTGGCCGCTCCCAGTCACCAGTCTAGCTGCCGCATTCTGGATTAGTTGTAGTTTCCGGGTCACCTTCAAAGGTAGCCCCATGTAGAGCGCATTGCAGTAGTCCAAGCGGGAGATAACCAGAGCATGTACCACTCTGGCGAGACAGTCTGCAGGCAGATAGGGTCTCAGCCTACGTACCAGATGGAGCTGGTAAACAGCTGCCCTGGATACAGATTAGACCTGTGCCTCCATGGACAGCTGTGAGTCCAAAATGACTCCCAGGCTGCGCACCTGGTCCTTCAGGGGCACAGTTACCCCATTCAGGACCAGGGAATCCTCCACACCTGCCCGCCTCCTGTCCCCCAAAAACAGTACTTCTGTCTTGTCAGGATTCAACCTCAATCTGTTAGCCGCCATCCATCCTCCAACCGCTTCCAGACACTCACACAGGACCTTTACCGCCTTCACTGGTTCTGATTTAAAAGAGAGGTAGAGCTGGGTATCATCTGCATACTGATGAACACCCAGCCCAAACCTCCTGATGATCCCTCCCAGCGGCTGCATGTAGATGTTGAAAAGCATGGGGGAGAGGACAGAACCCTGAGGCACCCCACAAGTGAGAGCCCAGGGGTCTGAACACTCATCCCCCACCACCACTTTCTGAACACGGCCCAGGAGGAAGGAGCGGAACCACTGTATGACAGTGCCCCCAGCTCCCAGCCCCTCAAGACGGTCCAGAAGGATGTCATGGTCGATGGTATCAAACGCCGCTGAGAGATCCAGCAGAACTAGGAAACAGCTCTCACCTTTGTCCCTAGCCCGCCGGAGATCATCAACCAGTGCGACCAAGGCAGTTTCAGTCCCATGATGAGGCCTGAATCCCGACTGGAAGGGATCCAAATGGTCCGCTTCTTCCAGGCGTGCCTGGAGTTGTTCAGCAACCACTCGCTCAATCACCTTGCCCAAGAATGGAAGGTTTGAGACTGGGCGATAATTGGCCATCGTGGCAGCATCTAGAGATGGTTTTTTAAGAAGCGGTTTAATAACCGCCTCTTTCAGCGGGTCTGGGAAGGCTCCCTCACGGAGGGAAGCATTCACCACCCCACGAAGCCCATCGCCCAGTCCTTCCCGGCTAGCTTTTATAAGCCAGGATGGGCAAGGATCCAGGAGACAGGTGGTTGGCTTCACTCGTCCAAGCAGCCTGTCCACATCCTCGGAGGTAACAGATTGGAATTGATCCCACACAACTTGACCAGACAGGACTCTAGCACTCTCCCGCCCCGGCCCTGCTCCCACGGTGGAGTCTACTTCTTCCCGAATCTGAGCGATTTTATCTGCAAAAAAATTTGCAAAATCATTGCAGGAGAACCTGTGGCCCGTACTGGGCCCCGATGTTACAGGTGGTTCCGCTAAATTGTGAACCACCTGAAAGAGTCTCCTGCTGCTGTTTTCTGCAGATGCAATAGAGGCGGTGAAGAAAGTCTTCTTCGCCGTCGCTATCGCCACTTGGTAGGCTCGACGTTGAGCTCTAACCTGTGTCCGGTCAGATTCAGAATGGGTTATCCGCCACCGGCGCTCTAGCCGTCTCAACGATTGTTTCATTGCCCTCAGATCCGTGGAAAACCACGGGGCTCTCCGGGCTCCATGCAATCGGAGAGGGCGCTTCGGAGCCAAACAGTCAATAGCCCTGGTTAACTCCACATTCCAGCGGGCCACCAGGGAATCGGCTGAAAGGCCATCAACATGGGATAAAGCATTCCCTACCACTCTCTGGAAACCATTTGGATCCATTAAGTGGCGGGGCGGACCATCCGAATTGGTCCCACCTCCCTGCAGAGGGGATGGGTCGCAGAGAAGTCCAGTTGCACCAGGAAGTGGTCTGACCATGGCACTTCTTTCGTTTCACTTTTACTTAGGGTCAGATCACCAACATCCGTAGAGGTAAACACCAGGTCCAAGGCATGTCCGCAGCTATGGGTTGGGCCAGACTTATTCAGGGACAGCCCCATGGAGGCCATGCTTTCCACGAAGTCCCGAGCGGCCCCTTGTAAGGTCGTGTCGGCATGGATGTTAAAATCCCCTAGGACGACCAAGCTAGGTGTCTCCAGGAGAACATCCGCCACGACCTGAAGCAGCTCGGGCAGGGAATCCTTGGTGCAGTGGGGAGGTCGGTACACCAAAAGGAATCCTGTACTGCCCCTATTGCCCAACTTCCAGAACATGCACTCAGAAAACTGGGTCTTCCCAATAGGACGCCTGGTGCAAACTAATGACTTCCTAAAAATCACTGCAACCCCCCCTCCCCGCCCACATGACCTGGGTTGCTGTGCGTAAGAGAAACCTGGTGGACAAGCAGCGGCAAGGACAGGCCCATCTGCTTCATCCAACCAAGTCTCTGTTACACATGCCAGGTCAAGTCCTTCATCCATGATCAAGTCATGGATGGCAGTGGTCTTATGAATCATTGACCTGGCATTGCACAGCAACACTTTCAGGTCATGTGGGTATCCCTTGCTGATTCTAGTATTCATCCGGTCAGGGCCAGACCCGGAGTCAGGGATAGTCTTCAAACAACGACTAAACCTGCCTCCTCGGTAATGACATGGTCTGGTCTTAGCGTAACTCATCCTCCTACCCGTGATAACTGAGATCGGTTGTCCCAGTGCATTCCCCCCTGTGAAACATATCCCAGCCATTTTGTGGGCTGGGGCCCATTCCCCGGCAGCCCTGACCCCTCCCCTTAAGAACAAAATAACCCCTTTAAAAAACAAAAAAACAACAACAACACAAATAAAACAATACAAACAAAAAACAATAAAAATTATAAAAATTACAAAAACATAAAATCAAACAAATTCCCAGGCCCAATAAACATCCACCCCACCCCACCCCACCCCACATACAAAAAATTCAAAATAAAAATTTTAAAACATTTTAAAAGCACTCTGCACCCCTCCAGCAGTAACAGCAACTGTCCTAGTGAGGCCCGTCAGGCCCTGCCCTGGGCCAGATGGTGAGTGGCAGGAAGGAGCAGGGCCCCATACACTCACACAGGAGAGTCCTCCTGGGCAGCAGAGTCCAGCAGTCCTTATGAGGCTTCAGGCCCCGCCCCAGGCCAGATGGTGAGTGGCAGGAAGGAGCAGTCTTAAGTTACACTGTCTTAAGTTAAAACAGTGTAAATTACCCCATTCCTAACTCTGTTCAAGAGCAGGGCTGCTGCCAGCTGAGCTGGCCTAAGACTGGCAGTGGGAAAACAGAAATAGAATTTGAGTTACACCAGTATGCCACCCCTTTTGATGTTATAGGTTTGGCGCGGTCACCAGCTCTTGTGACCAAGCGCAACGGTGTTAACATTCTGCCCACCACACCCCAAAACACCCATTTTAAAGGGCTTATGCTCGTGGAAGATATACCAGTCTCAGTTCAGCCAGCATAGTCAGTTTGAGGGAGTTATGCCAGTGTATCTCTGGCTAAACCAGAATGTGGGGCATATGCCAACATGGCCTGGTTGAGCTGGAGATCCTCTGGATCCTCACTTAACCATCCCAGCGAACCTTGGGTTTGGAACGTTCCTTAAATTACATATAGTGTGATTAAAATTAAAATGGAAGGTTATTCTCTATGTACAAAATTTCACCGCTATAACCCCAGTTGATAAGTGGAACGAGTGTGTGTTTATAGCTGTCAGAAAATGCAGGGATATTCTAGCCCCATAATGCAAAACCATTGTGACAATTGGTAAATGTATATCTGTATAATGTTTCGCTGATCTTGGGATCCTGATAGAGTAGTGTATATAACAGAGATGTGAAGTCAAATCTATGGTCCTATCCTTAATCTATTTACAAAAAAGTATTCTGTTTTCGATGTAATTAATTACCACTAAAATGTGTTAACTGTTGTCTTGCACAATTTTAGAAAATTTAGAAATTTCAGAACTGTGGGGCATTTGGAAGAGCAGCAGAGAAGAGGCAGAAGTAATTTATTGTATCTATGTTTGTCATGCCTGCAAAGAGAATAGTATCTTATCTGCAAATATGTAGATAGAAATTAGCTCAGACTATTCTAAATACTGTATGTTTTGCCCTATAGGACACACTTTTCCCCCTCCAAAAATGAAGGGGAAATGTGTGTGCGTCCTATGGGGCAAATGCAGGCTTTCGCTGAAGCCTGGAGAGTGAGAAGGGTCGGTGCGCACCGACCCCTCTCACTCTCCAGGCTTAAGGAAGCTATCCGCAAGCCATGGGAGCCCGGCGCAAAATCGCGCAGCTCTCCCATGGCTTGCGGAGAGCTGCCTGCATCCTGAAGCCTGGGGCGCGCTGAGTTCAGCGCGCCCCAGGCTTCGAGCTTCGCGCAGCTCTCGGCAAGCCATGGGAGAACTGCGCGACTTTGGGCAGATATCCACAAGCCTGGGGAGACCGGCGCAACTTCCCGCCGGGCTCCCTAGGCTTGCGGATAGCAGCCTGTTCTGGGGGCAGGGGTTGGGGGAAGCTCGGGCTTCCCCCGCCCTAGCCCCGCGCCGGGGGGGGGGAATATTTTTTTTCCTTTATTCCCCCCCTAAAAAAAAAACCTAGGTGCACCCTATGGGCCAGTGCGCCCTATGGGGCGAAAAATACAGTACTTTGAAAAAGATTTTTGACAGTTGACTCTTAAAGAATTAATTAGGGCATTGTACGCGGGTGGCGCTGTGGGTTAAACCACAGAGCCTAGGACTTACCGATCAGAAGGTCGGCGGTTCGAATCGCCGTGACGTGGTGAGCTCCCATTGCTCGGTTCCTGCAAGCAAATAAATAGGTACCACTCCGGCGGGAAGGTAAACGGTGTTTCTGTGCGCTGCTCTGGTTCTCCAGAAGCGGCTTAGTCATGCTGGCCACATGACCTGGAAGCTGTATGTTGGCTCCCTCGGCCAATAAAGCGAGATGAGCACCGCAACCCCAGAGTCGGCCACGACGACCTAATGGTCAGGGATCCCTTTACCTTTACCTTACAGATCATTAAAACAAAATAAAAAAATTCCTTCCATGTATCTGAAGTGTGTATCTGAAGAAGTGTGCATGCACACGAAAGCTCATACCAAGAACTAACTTAGTTGGTCTTTAAGGTGCTACTGGAAGGATTTTTTTTATTTTGTTTTGACTATGGCAGACCAACACGGCTACCTATCTGTAACTTACAGATCATTAGTTGCTTAAAAACAAGGAGCAGATGGGCATTGCTTGAGGCTTAAGTGACTTTGGTGGCGTGGAGTGGCCCACCTATGCTCCAATGTGGACACAAAGAGCCTAGTTTCTGTTTTCTACACTCTGGTAATCTCTATGTTAATTACTTCAATCTATTGCACTTGGGGCTGCCTTTGAAGATCGTTTGGGAACTGCAGGTAGTATAGAATTCAGCTTCCTGGATGCTCACCAGGACAATATGTATGGTGTGAGAACATAACACTAATCTTGGTCTGTCTGCACTGGCTTCCAATTAGTTTCTCGGCCAATTTCAAAGTGCTGGTTTTGACCTATAGAATGTTGTGTAGCTCAGGACCACAAGGACCAGCTGTCTCCATATAAACCAACCCAGACCCTGCAATTGTCATCTGAGACCCTTCTCCATGTGCCACCTCCACAGGAGGCCCATAAAGTGGCAACACAAGAATTAACCTTTTTAGTAGCTGCTCTCTTATGGAATGTTCTTCCTAGGGCACCATCATTAAAAGATTAGACAATTTCTACAGGACAGATTTGATAGCCATTAGACATGATAGTTAATAATGGGAACTTCCAGTTCATATGTGGTATATATTGATTACTAAGTGCAAGAGGTGATCAAAGAGAGAATGACTATTGCCATCATGTCTTCAGTGGCCACCTTTAGGCATTTGTCTTTAGGCATGGTTTACATGGTTTATAAAGCCATGGGTGCAAAGACTTCTCTCACTCCTCTTTTCCCCACTGTGCACTAGGTTCAATGTGGAAATCCATTAAGCCAGAGTTACCCATTTTGCCAGAAACTGGGAGCTCTGGCTTAATGTCATTTAACACACTGGGCTAATAAGGCATGAATTATGAAGCCATGGATGATTGCCTTTTGTGAGCTTCCCAGAGACATATGGCCAACTGTTTTTAGAAACAGAATGCAGGGCCTTGAATTCTTGTTATTTCATGACCTTAAGTATTCCTGCTGTGTCCTATTTGAACCTCTGCCATCCAATCATTTATATTCCATATTATTCTGGTTGGTGGCAACTGGGCAGGTTTCACAGGTATTGGCAGCTCCTATGAGTCTCAGACATTTGGAGAGCCATAAGACAATTTCCTGCTTTTTGACTGAAGCATATTGCAGTAAGAATAAACTCCCATGTTTCCCCTCAGCTATGGAGACAAACTGGACTTGTATAACCAAAGCCTGGAAAGCAGGGAAGGGGTGGTTTTTCCAAGTTGTGTCTGCCAGGGTTTTTAGTTCATCACCAGAGCAGATCTAAGGCTTGAGGAAGTTGTCCGTATAAATTGATACTTCTGTTTCTGGTTTCTGTTTCTGAGTTCCTGGTGTTGTGCCTGGCACTGGATGAACAGGACAGATTAGGGATTGCGTTTGCTCCTTGCTCCCGACAGTCTCCCCGCCTGAGCATCTGGGACGTGGTGTTGAGATTCTCCAGGCTGTCAGTCCTGAGGTATTTTAACATCCAAGCTGAGGCTGCTGTTTCTGGGGCAGCTCAAGACTTCACAGGGTTGTCCCAACTTGTCTTCAGCCCAACACAGGTGATCACACACCGGACCTGATTTTCTTGGTGGGGTAGGAAGAGAGTGATCTGAAGGTGATCACTTTTGATACCATTTCCTTGGCATGATCAGCTCACCTGTTGAGGTTCAGATTAACAGTAACTTTCCCCCTCTGTTAGAATGGTCTGCCTTAATGTATCCTATTAGTTTTCTGTTGGCTCTGGGGTCTTCTTCAGATGACAGGGTCTTGCGACCATATCAAAGATCTGGTCAGTCTGACGGATATAGAAATGATCCAGGCAGATGACATGATTGCTCCTGAGTATTTTCTTCCATTTAGCCAAGCCTGGAGTGGCACTGTGATATACCACAAAGCAGAAGGCAGTGATACCAGTTGGAAAACAGCTAGAATGCAAGTGGAGAAAGTCTCCAAGCAATATAATTGAACTCAAGTGCATGCTCGTATAGTGTTAGAAACTGAGATATGAAAGCTAGGAGCTAAATGGCACCCTAAACCTAGGTTATGGGCGCAAAAACAAAATGTCTAGACACACATGTTTATAAGAACACCACAAAGCTGAAAATGAATGAACTACAGCTAAAATATGCATTTTTCACATGGTCTAATCTTTTCCCTGATTACCCTCCTAATATTCTTAAGAGGGGTCTCTTCTCCAGTCTTCAGAGACTAGCTAGGAGTGGGGAGACAGAAAAAGGTCCTACTTTCCTTCCACTCTGCAGTTTTAATCTGAAATCTTAGGTGCAGTATTGTGCCCAGAGCTCAGAAACTGCTCGCACTTAGGAAGTTCCCTGTTGAGCCTGCTTTGTGGTGGAAAGCATCAAGGAAGAGTTGCTTCTCTGCCTCCATTGCACCCTTGGTGTCATGTTCAGTGGAGCTTTATAGAGTAGTACAGTATGGAGCTTGTACACACTGGCTGAAAGGAAGTGGTAGAACACATAGTAGTCTGCATTGACTTTTTGCAAGGCTTTTGAGAATAAAATTGCTTGTATTCATGGGGACCTAGACTCTAATATTGTAGCGGATCAGTAGTACCTTGTGCTATCAGGTCAGTTGTTGGAAAATTTGTTTCAGTTGATAAGATTCAAGGATGTGGATGGGAGTGGTTGACCGTTTGTGTTCTTGGCCCTTGACCCTTGTGGTTGATAACATCTGACAGGGAGAGGACTGCTAGCTGACCAAGGAGATATATTAGTCCCTCTCTAAAGAAGGAGTGGTCCCAGGCTGCCTGGAAGAAGTGAGGGTTAGACCACCCCTTAAGAAAGCTTTCTTGTTACCACATGATCTTAATAACTAATGGCCAGTAAGCTCTAATGGTTTTAATCATGTTATAAATTACTTTTAAAAAAAAATCACAAATAGTTTCCATGAAAAATGTGTGCATTAAGATTCACTGAACTTCATTCTGTGTCTCAGGGTTAGGGTTCACCACGGCAATTTGTTTTCTGTGGGCAACTCATTTATTCTCATTTTGTTTCAGGTTTAAAAAATATATTTAATATGGTGCTGCAATGGTATTTTAGAAAACAAATTTCCAGACTAGACTCTAAGAAGTGTAGTCACCATAGTCCCTTGAATATTATCTCTTAGAAGTCTGTATATTTGTCATTTACAGATTTGCAATAGAAACCCATACAACTCTTACCTTCTCTGCTTTCTACCATCTTTCTTAGACTGAACATTTTATTGATTGATTGATTGATTGATTGGATTTATATACCATATTTCTTCCAAAGTGCCCAAGATGGTTTACAATTTAAACACTAAAACAAATACATTATATGAATAATGAAATGTGCACTTGCAATCTTCTACTTCTGATAATGAAAAAAGGATATTGGAACAGGTTCTTAGGCATTTTATCCAACTTACAGGTCTATCCATCCAAAATCAAACACCAATGTAATTTATTGTATCAATACTTCTGAAATGTACCTAATACATCTTTGTATTCAACATTTCTTATGTTGACATTACTACTACTCAGACATTACTACTACTCAGAACTGTCAATTCTTGATAGGTAACATAAATTATTTCTTGCAAAAGTGGATTCAGGATCTTAGTCAAGCTCAGAACTATTTTGACCCCTCCTCTTTCCTGTCCCCATTGCTCAGTGCCCTTGGTATGTGTAGGTGATAGCATACCAGAGATCCTTATGAGGTTGGTGTGTACTCTAGTGTTGAAATTTGGATGAGAGTATTAACTCCGCTGTTGCCACAATACCCATGCACTGCAGTAGCACATGGAAGTGAGAATCAGGCTGCTAGTCAGCTTCCCTTCCTCTTTAAGGCCGCAGTATGTAAACTACAGTGTGAAAATAATAATCTTAAGTATCTCTTTGCTTTCTTAGCTTGGCTGAAGAAGAAATAAAGGCAG
Source organism: Podarcis cretensis (assembly GCF_951804945.1). Taxonomy (NCBI): domain Eukaryota; kingdom Metazoa; phylum Chordata; class Lepidosauria; order Squamata; family Lacertidae; genus Podarcis; species Podarcis cretensis. Next base: position 22,221,597 of record NC_137175.1, read on the forward strand.
AGCAGGAGGTGGTGGAAGGGATGGATATCTCCACTCGATCCAAAGGTGAGTTAAAACAATGTTTCTGTTCCTCAAAGCATAAGGAGAAAACTGGCTAACGTTGCTTCATCTGGTGACTTGGAACCTTTGACATTGATTTGACCTATGCTCCTGCTCCTATGAATACTGTGGCATAACTATTTTACAAGTGCCATTCTTTTGGTTCCTGCGGGACGCGGGTGGCGCTGTGGGTAAAACCTCAGCGCCTAGGGCTTGCCGATCGCATGGCCGGCGGTTCAAATCCCCGCGGCGGAGTGAGCTCCCGTCTTTCGGTCCCAGCTCCTGCCCACCTAGCAGTTCGAAAGCACCCCTAAGTGCAAGTAGATAAATAGGTACCACTTTCTAGCGGGAAGGTAAACGGCGTTTCCGTGTGCTGCGCTGGTGCCGGCTCGCCAGAGCAGCTTCGTCACGCTGGCCACGTGACCCGGAAGTGTCTCCGGACAGCGCTGGCCCCCGGCCTCTTAAGTGAGATGGGCGCACAACCGTAGAGTCAGACACGACTGGACCGTACGGGCAGGGGTACCTTTACCTTTACCTTTACCTGCTCCTATGAATACTGTGGCATAACTATTTTACAAGTGCCATTCTTTTGGTTCCTGCTCAGACACTTAATATTTATTATTAGTTCATAAATATTATTTTGTCCTGTATCTCAGTGAATGGATATCATTAACAAGGTCACCATCCACTCTTTAAATACTGTAGTTTTATCGTTGTTTCCCATATTCATTATATTGCCACCATGCTCTTTCTCCCAAACCTTCTGCTCAGCTAAAGCTCTGTGTTATGCTCTGGTCATATTCTGCTATGACTCACATTGAGTTGTTTTTCATCTTATCTAACACAAATCTGGCAAAATCATTCATCTTTCTCAGTGTTCAGGCCATGTGACAACTTTTTTCAAATTCTTATGCTGGCATCCCCTTTCCCTTCTACATCCAGTACAAACTACTTGCTTTTTTAAATCTTCCCTCACAAAGCTTTGCTTTCATAACCCAATATTTCTGTCAATGACCATCACTTCTCCAGCTCTACCATCCTGAGTTGCCTTAAAGTCTCTTTTTCTTGTAAAAGCTCTACCCAGTCTCCCTTGCTGCCTCTTAGGTATAACTACCTCCAAGAATACCTATAGGTTTCTACCTGCATTTGCCCCCATTCATTCCTTGTTGTGGTCCCCCTGCCCCTCCCATGATCTAAATTAAGGTTGTGTATGAGTTCCTTAGGGCACACATTATTCCCTTAAGCACTTTATACTCTGGTGGTGGTGTATACTAATACACCTAATGTATATAACAGTCCTTCTGTGCCTCTCTTGGGATATTGAGGAGAAGACTTCCATTTGGGATCCCTCTTAGTTATACCAAGTCATAGCCAGCCAGACTCACACTCTCAGTTTCTCCTTTCTGGCATTGGAGAGTATGGCTCCATGACTTGGAATGGAGGAAATAGACTGCAGTATTAATCCCGTTTTAGTCTTGCTCTTTCTGTGACTTGTTCACCCTTTGTGCAAAGAAATGCAATTTTAGTTTTGCTAGTTGCACTGTGGTGCACTTACTGTTGTTACACTGTATTTGCAAATAATTGGGGAAAGGGGCACCTAAAGCCTCTTCTTTTGGCAAATTTGGACATTATACTTGCATCAATAAGCATCTATTTAGCACTTTTCCTTGTTGTTCAAAGTGCTTTACATACTGAGAGGATATGTTTTTCACAACAGCTCTGAAAGGCAAGCCAAAATTATTGTTTTTGTTATCAGTTGTGGGTGCTGTAACTAAGATACACAGTGGCTTGTCTACTACCTTATGAATTTATTGATGAGGTAAGATTTGAACTGCAGACTTTGCTGCTCATTCTTGGTTAGTACATCATGTCATGTCAACACAGCTCAGTTATGCCTTTGATAATGGGAAAATTAAACGAGTTCCCATCTCTGAATTTAAATAGTTCCAAAGCAGCAAATCTCTTATTATAGGCCCCAACAAGTGCAAAGTATACATTGAATTCTCTCATATTTTTTGCTCCTGAGTTATTCATTTTTCATGTAACAAAATATAATATTGAAAACCTATGGGATTGTTTACATTTTCCTTCATGCAGAATATTTTGCTGGAATCCAAGATCATGAATGATGGCTGTTTATAAATAAGTTGTGACACTACATAAAGTTGCATTTTATTTTTGTCATTTGGGTAATTATTTTGGGTAAAAAAGCATGGACTGGCAAAATGTCCAGGTGTTGTTGTTCGCTGTCACCATGGGTGGAGAGGGGGTTTGTGACTGAAGCACAAATAAGAGGAAAGGGAAGTCCCATTCCACGAGCAGAAGACAAATCTGCAAGTGGGCTGACAGTGTTGGATGAAAATCAATTGCATCTGGACTTCTGGCAAGGCAAGATGGCAACCGCCACAGGATCTGCTAGGAAAAATACAATACCAGCGGGAGCATCTGGCTGGTCCTTGCGCCTCCAAAGCCGTTGCTGCAACTGTTGGTGCAGGCAGAGAGGAGCCCAATGGGAGTGAGGGAACTGGAGAGTTCGTGGAGAAATGTGTCTCCCTGGGTGCCTCTCATCCTGGGATGGAGACAGAGCCAACTGGTGGCCTGATAGAACCTGGAGGCCTAGGAGAACCGTGTGGTAGGACAGGCACAACAGGAGCCTCTCCCTTGTACTGAGTGGCCGCTGAGCTGCTGCTACTGCCGCCTTTACAGAGGAGAGGCCGAGAGGGATCAGAGACGGGTGGAGCAGCCACCGGGTGGATGCGTGCCACCGGGACTGACCTGCTGAGGAGGAACGCAGTAGCCTGGGGGACTGCGTGGGAAGTGGAGGAAGAGACTGTTCAGGCAAGGGACAGGCTGATCAAATCCACTACCCCACTGTTTCCTGGGACCTGGAGCAGATGGAAGAGGCAAATGCAGCAGCAACTTCCTTGTGTAGGAGAAGTGACTGTTACTTGTCCACACTCCATAATATGAGGATACTTAAGCACACGGTGCAGGCGTGGTCCCACTTTAAATGTGTGGTTTTGTCATTACAGAATTTAACTACCAACCATTTGTTCTCTTTGGTTGGGTGTGCTCGGGACAAACTGGTATTCAGAAGCATTATTGTCACACATAACAGTAAATCATGGTGTAACAGTTTAGTGCTACATGAACGAGTCTGCATGTGCAAAGCATTGGGCTTGCATGCTCCCTCTTTCCCTATCATCTTTCCAGTGTTACAGAATCCTTATGAGGAAAGATTGCAGCATTTGAGACTGTTTAGTTTAGAGAAAAGGTAAGAGAGAGAAATTTATAAAATTATGTATGCCATGGAGAAAGTGGATAGAGAACCCCCCCCCCCCATAACACTAGAACTCATGGTCACCCAATGAAACTCAATGTTGGAATATTCATAACAGATAAAATGAAATATTTCTTCACACAGCACATAGTTAGACTATGGAACTCCCTCCCACAGGAGGCAGTGATGGCCACCAACCTAGATGGCTTTAAAAGAGTTTTGGACAAATTCATGGAGCAGAGGACTATCAATGGCTTCTAGCCATGATGCCTATGCTCTACCTCCACAGTTGAAGGAACCAATGCTGTTGAAAACAAATTGCTGGAGGGGAGAGTGCTCTTGTGCTTGAATCCATCTTGCAGGTTTCCCACAAACATCTGGTTGACCACTGGGAGAACAGGATGCTGGACTGGATGTGCCATTGACCTGATCCATCAGGCTCTTATATGCTTTTGTTTTAGACCATGATCCTTGGTTCAAATATAACAGTAAACTGGGATTCTGTAAAAGTGAAACTAAACTTAGCTGAAGTCACATTCCTAGCCATGCTGGAGGAAGAGGAGACAGGAGCTTGCACGCTGAGCATTTTGCTGGAGTTTAAGGCTCATCCACAGATCATGAATTATGGTTTAGCAATGCATTACATGCAAACAAGACCATTGAGTTTGTATTGTCACTTGGAAGTATTCATAGTCCTTGTCTCCTTTAGACAGATTTTGTATTGATGAATTTGGTGTTTGTGTTCTATGATTTTTGACTGTGAACACAATATGGGTTGGTTTAATGGCTTTTAAATATTTTTATTGACACTGTAAGCTGCCTAAAGTCTGTTGGTTGAGTAGAGTATAATGTAAATAAGAAATATTTAAGAGGGCATAATTATGAGGGTGTGGAAAATGTTCTCCCTTACTAAGCAATTGAATTAGAATACATAATTTGGTAGGATTTTAATGGGAAAGTGACTGTTACTAATATAATGTAATTAGCTCCAAGCTGTGTTGGCAAGCTGAACTTTATTTTAGCAGTTCTGCCAAGGGATCTTCAACAAGACTATTTTTTTCTTGTGTTCTTGACTTTGCTGTACCTCAGTTTTTCAGGCTCCTAAACTGGAAAGGCAAAAACGTCAATATATTTACAAGTGGCTTGAGTGGAGAACTGAGAATGTTCCTTTTTGCACATCAGGAAGGATGTGGAAGTGAGATATTTCTCTAAAAATAACGTAGCTAGTCCTGCCATCATGACAAAGGCTGACTGTGAACATTGCTGCAGTGCACAGTCACATTATACTAGTTTTTTGAATCTGGTTGTTATAACCTCATTTCCATAGTGGATTCAGATATTTTGCTGCTTCCTTGCAGTTATATAGTTAGTCAACATAGAGCTATATTGTACTTTCAAGGAGATTTGCCATGGCTGGTTCTGAGCTAGATAATCTGGGTGCAAGGAGCAATGACTCTATTCTCATGCGTGCACTAGAGTGTGGTGTTGCCACTTTGTGTATGTTTTTCTTCGTACTGGGGAGTGCTCTCTGCTTTAGATTGCAATAACATCAGTGTGTGGGAAGAGAATCAATAGTGTGTGAACTCCACAATCAGGACCAACAGGACATCGGTGACTTCCCAAGGCAAGCATGAGCTTGTCCAGGGGACAATGGGGAATACAACAACAGCTGTACTTTAATTTTGTGTTATGCCATGCCCCCATGGCCACCATTTTGTGATAGTGCCCATAGCAGTTTCTCAAAATTCAAAATGTGTCCATTGGTTGAAATTGATTAGTAAATCCTGGTATTCAAAATACCAAACGAGCTGGGCCTATGATATGATTTGGTAGAAGGCAACTTTCATGCTCATCATGTTTTGCTTTTGATCCAATATATTTGTGCTGTGGTTGCTCTTAGTGGGTGATTATAGGAACTTTGATTACATTTGATAACACACAACTTTCTAGGACATATTTGAATACAAATATGAAGTGACATAAAAAAAAATTCTACCACAGAAAGTACATTTTGTAACCCTGTCACCCGACAGTACATTTTGTGTGCTGTCAAATATCTTAAACCCAAAGTATGTTAATTTTCATGCTAATTTTTAAAAAAGTACAGCAAATACATAAATACATTTTTTTTCTTGATGATTCAGAAAGGTCATGTCGCATACAGTGGTCAAAACAGCATCATTGAATATTACATGTATGGGAAACAATAGCTTTCACCATATCATTGCAGAAGTGTTTTATTTTTATTCAATAATCAATATAACTTAATTTTAAAAATATATCAGATGACATTGTAACATAAGAGGGTACAATTTTAACTATTCTCATGAATGTGTGATACCAAAATAAGCCCAATCGGTTGAAAAATAAGCAAAACAGGAGGTTTTTTTCTAAAATGATGCAGAAATTTCATTGGCCTAAATCACGTGAAAATAGAAATCTTCAAAAAATTATCCTGCGCCCAATTTTGGACCAAAAATCGTAAAAAAATAATTTGAGGTTATCTCATAGGTATCTACATAGAAAATTTTTTTTGAAGAAAATCTGAGTTGTGAGAGCACATGGCATCAGGTGATTTGGCATCAGGTGATTTGTGGAATGACACACAAATAAGTAATACAATGGTAGGGAAATTGTCATGTGAAGATTAAAAATTTGGGTAGCTACATTCCAAACTGAATTTCTACTTGGTGTGTTTTTCTCTGGGTATTTATATAGTATGCAATATTAAAATAAATTTATTTTCCAAAGGCATGCTTTGGAACCCTTCTGGAACCCTTTCTAGTTATGCTTAATCAGTAGAGTTAAATCACATCATCCTCTCAGCATTTACTGTTCTTAAGCTGTTGACTTTTCACAGTTGTGCCCAGCAGTATTGTTTAGGTTCTGTATAACCATTTCACAAGACCAATGACCAAGAGTGATGTTAGGTATAATCATTCTGGAACTTTCCAAGGTGTGTAATATTTGCCTGCTTGGCCTCAGTTTCATACTTTCTTGTCTAGGCTGATTCCTCATGGCTTGGTGGTGATAGTCATGTAGCTGAGTAAGTGGAGAGCTAGATTATACATATAGAAATTACTTGCATGTAGTATTTGATACTTGCTGGCTATATCTTAAATAAAATACTTTTAAATTTGTGGCAAGGGGAAATTGGTGGAATTGTTCACAATACTGTACAAGAAAAAGTAGTTCTGAGAGTCCACAGAGAGCCTTCCTGGCATTCTGTCTCTTTACTGCATTATTACCTGTATTATTATGTCCTGTTCATTGAAATACTAAAAAGTGCTAGTACATTAGTGGTATGCTAGGGGTGCTTAATGTTGGTATAATTTTTGTTATAGATCCTGGCTCTGCTGAACGTACAGCACAAAAAAGGAAGTTTCCAAGTCCTCCACACTCTTCCAATGGCCACTCCCCGGAGGACGCATCATCAAGCCCTATTAAAAAGAAAAAGAAACCTGGCTTATTGAACAGTAATAATAAAGAGCAGGTAATAGAAGTCGTGGATTTGATGCAGTGTTTTATATGAAACCATTGGAGATTACTAGGTGCTCTACTCTTTCCTTGGTCCAGTATCTGTACTTATGGTAATAGTTCTGCATTGGCTGTAGGCGCTACTGAAGATGGAGATTACTGTTTTATTTCTAGTTTCTACAGCAGCCAAGATTTATCTGAAACTAAGAAGTGACGTCTAAATGAGTGCTATTTTTGTAAGTAAACAGAATTCTGGTAAAACAGACTCTAATGTCAGTCAAATTTTCTTGCCCCTTATATTGAATAGACCCCCCCCCCCCGTACTTCCAGGGTTTGACCAACCTAAACAAAGGGAATCGTTTATTCTTTATTTATTTAAAATAATGAATTCACATAACGTATGAAGAGGTCTACTGAATCAAGCCAAAAGCTTATCTAGTTCAGAATCTTACTTCCAGACATGGCCAACCAGTGTTTCTCCATCACTTTGGGCCTGAAGCTCTGGTAGCCAGTCCTGCTCCTCTTTTCTCAGTTCCCACACTCAATAAAAGTATAGGTGCAGATCAAGGGAAATAATAGTACCACTCTATTCTGTGTTGGTCAGACCACACCTGGAATACTGTGTCCACTTCTGGGCTCCACGTGTGCAGAGAAGGGGCAACCAAAATGATCAGAGATCTGGAAACTAAGCCTTATGAGGAGCGCTTGAAGGAGCTGGGTATGTTTAGTGTGAAAAAGAGACTGAGAGAAGATGTGATAGATGTGATACCTTAAAGGATGTCACATGGAAGAGGGAACAAGCTTGTTTTCTCCTGCTCTGGAGGGTAGGACTCAAAACAATGGCTTCAAGTTGCAAGAAAGGAGATTCCAACTAAACATTCGAAAAACCTTTCTGACAGTAAGAGATGTTTGGCAGTGGAACAGACTCTCACTAGAGGTGGTGGACTCTCCTTGCTTGGAGGTTTTTAAGCAGAGGTTGGATGGTCATCTGTCGTGGGTGCTTTAGCTGAGATTCCTGCAATGCAGGGGGTTGGACTAGATGACTCTTGGGTCCCTTCCAACTCTAAGATTCTATGGTTCTAGGACTCCTATGCTAAGCACCACTTACTTGCTGCTTGCTAGGTGTTCTGCTGGCTTTTACCTTGGAGAAACCCAAGTAACTGAAGTGGATGAAAACAGCCTCGTGTGGCTGTTGTTCAAGAACTCTGGAGGTGGACTTAGGGCAGAGCAGCAATTAGCAATTTCAGTGGAACAGGCTATCGTGAGGAGGGGCTGTTATATTGCTCTGCCTACCATTTGCCCCACTCTGCTTGTTGCACTCTTTATAACACATTAAATGGCAGTGTCTCCCAAAGTGTGCTTCTGCCAGCCCTAATGGCAACGGCCTCCCAAAGTGCCATTTTGTAAGTAAACAGAATTCTGGTTAAATAGACTCTAATGTCAGTCAAATTTTCTTGCCCCTTATATTGAATAGACCCCCCTCCCTCCATACTTCCAGGGTTTGACCAACCTAAACAAAGGGAATCATTTATTCTTTATTTATTTAAAATAATGAATTCACATAACGTATGAAGAGGTCTAATGAACCAAGCCAAAAGCTTATCTAGTTCAGCATCTTACTTCCAGACATGGCCAACCAGTGTTTCTCCGTTACTTTGGGCCTGAAGCTCTGGTAGCCAGTGCTGCTCCTCTCTTCTCAGTTCCCACACTCAACAAAAGTATAGGTGCAGATCAAGGGAAATAATAGTACCACTCTATTCTGCGTTGGCCAGACCACACCTGGAATACTGCACCCTTCATGGGTGCCTTGCCAGCAGGCTACTTAGCTCTTTTGCAAGTAAACTGGGCAGGGCTGGGAAGTTCTGGAGCTGTATGTTTTGAGAGAAATACAATGCTGGAGTGCTAAAGTGCTGCTGATCATTCATTTGCTGAAATATCCTACTCAGAAAGTGTTTTGTCTGTGATGGCAAAATACCTTCTACATTGCTACTCCAGTTGCTACTTTTGTATCTGTATTGCTAAAATGAAACAACAAATGCACCACTAACAACTAATGCTACTTAGTAAATAAATATAGCAAGAGAATATCCAAGAGATAATTTTAGATTGCTGATATTTAGATTGCTAAATAGTTCCAGGGAAACTAGGAAATTTTTCTACATTATCATGCTCTATTGATCACTATGTAAGCACACTAAAAGCAACTTTTTCCTAGTAATAATGATTTCAAGTAAATGACTCAAAGCCCAGGTATACTTAAGCAAATGTAATATTTATGCATTTTATTTGTATACCACACTTCAACCAAAGTTCTCAGAATACATAGAGAATATCTATTACAGATTAATCCTAACTGACTAATCATTGGATGCTTACTGTGTTAAACAGTTTCTCCATGCCTTGGAGAAACTCAATGTTTAGCTGTGGTATTAGTTTCTCTGATGCTGTAGCATTTGTTGAAAAATGGTATCTCCTAATGGAGATTTCCTATTTTCTGCATACTCATCTCCTAGTCTGTCTTCTATTAATAGAAAATAATTAGGGCATCATGTGGCGCTGCCCAAATTTTTGAGGTGGCAATTGAAGACAATGAGTATGTGGTTGCTATATTTGTATGATTGCAATAATCATCTTCTTGTGATTGTAGTATTCATAATGTAACTACAACTACTAAAGCACTTTCAGATTAAGTATAACTAAGCAGTGATTATTTCTGGTAGGCTAAGCAACCACAACAAAAAGTGAACAAAGCATTCTTGGAAAATACTGTAAAATTCTTCATACATTTTACAGTAAAAAAGAAAGATCTATGTTTGAATTTTTGCAGTAATTCTACAAAGCACTAATCTTGCTTAAATAACAGCAGTGCTATTGTTCTTTTGAAGCAACTGCAAAGTCATTCTAAACTATCAGTACCACATTTGTCATTTTTAGTATTCTAGTTTTTGATACAGTAAGAACTGAAACTAAGTCTTCCTATCCTGAAGCTGCTGAGAGAGAACATAACCAAATGTCTCTTTTGGTATTTCTGATACATGTGTTCCTTCTCTATTTCTATGGGAGTAAATCAGGGGAGTGTAACATGTTTGGTATTGGCATATAGTTGGTGATAATATGACACACTATTTGTTGGCACACTTCTCAATGTAAAAATTAATACTGTAAGTGGGAACAGCAGCAGTAGCAATTTGGATATGGTAATCTTAATGTGTTACCTATAGTGTTGAAGTAGGATTTGTAATGGGAAGTCTCTCTCAAACAGCAATGTAGTTAGGACTATTTATGTATTAAATATTTCTATCTTACTTTTCTATGGATCATGCCTAAGGCAGCTGCCAACAACTGGTACAAAAACATGAGTAAAACTATCTTATATTTTAGAACTAAATACATTAAAGAAGTGGAATAAAATATAATGAAAGAGCAGAATAAATAATGACAATAACATGCCAGAGAGAATGGAAAGGAGAGTAAAAACTGTCTTGTTATTAGCATGCTGATAGTACAACATTTAAATCTCCAAACAGCCTCGCCCAGTGATTTTGTGCAGATGTTGAAAAGCTTAGATGACAAGATGGAACACTCTGAGTTACCATAGCCTAATTGCAAGCAGTAATTTTCAGCATTGTGTTCTGGAACAGACCCTCCAGGAAAGACTGGAGCCACTATTAAAACAATGTCCCCAAGTCCCATCCTGGCCAGGCTATGCAAATGGATACCGTGTTTGATTCTATCAGAAGCGACTGAATGGATGTAGAAAATCTACCTCATCCAGGAAAACCTGGAGTTGATAAGTCATCACATGCTCTGTCAGCTTAACCAGGAATGGAATGTTGGAGACTGGCTAGAAATGATCAATGAGAGTTTTTTCCAAGAAAAGTTTTACAGTGGTGCCCCGCAAGACGAATGCCTCGCAAGACGAAAAACCCGCTAGACGAAAGGGTTTTCCGTTTTTCGAGGCGCTTCGCAAGACGAATTTCCCTATGGGCTTGCTTTGCAAGATGAAAGCGTCTTGCGAGTTTTTCCCCTTTCCCCCCCTTTTTCTAAGCCGCTAATAGCCGCTAAGCCGCTAATAGCACTAATCCGCTAAGCCGCTAATAGGGATGCTTCGCAAGACGAAAAAACCGCTAGACGAAGAGACTCGCGGAACGGATTATTTTCGTCTTGCGAGGCACCACTGTACTACCACTTCCTTAAGACCATATTGGACCATGCAAGAAAGACATTTACCACTCTTCTGACCTACTTGGCTAGTTTTTATCTGGCAATCTTAATAAATTGTATGTGGTAGGCCCTAGCCTTCAAAGAATCTTGTCCATGTCCTCAGGTTCTACAAAATGAAAAATATCCATAACAGTTAGGTAAGCAGTTATTTAGAGGTGCATCCTGCAGTACATACTAAGCCTGCAGCATCTAAGTTGGAGCAGGTCCAAGCAACTTTTAACTGAAGTGTCTCAGGTGTCACCTAGTGGTCATAACTGTTACTAACCTATTGCAGCAAAAAGAAAAAAGACACATTTAGTTATGTTACTGTTTCTAGAATTGAATTAATATTGATAGAGTATCTCTAGTGTTACAGCTATTTTCAAGTTGCTGTGAAAATAAGGAAAGGAACCTTTTTTGAGCTGAAAAGTTTTTGCAGCAAGTTGTCCAACAGGATGTGAAATCCAGGATGATTACTGTCCTAGATTGCAAGCAACATATTTCATGCCTTCATAGAACTCTATAAACTTCATCTCCAGCAGCAGCCAAATAATTGTTTGAACTTCAGAGTCACTGATTTCTATATGAAGCAATAGTTACTTCCAAGAACTACTGATTTCCCAGTGGCAAACTGAACTTCAGTTTTTGATTGAATACTGTAAATGAGTTTGAGGTTGCAGTAGTGTTCAGTTGTGCAACATTTAAAAATATATAAAGAAGGCTAAAATTGTATAGAGTAGCCTTTCTCAACCATTGGTCCTGAGATGTTGTTGGACTACAACTCTCATCATCCCTAGCTAGCAGGATCAGTGGTCAGGGATGATGAGAATTGTAGCCCAACAGCATCTGAGAACTGAAGCTTGAGAGAGGCTGGTAATAGAGAGTTCAAAGACTGAAACTATATAAGAGTTTTAAGTTTCTCCTTGGGTCTGTTTATTTGGTTTTCTAACTTTGGAAATATTGGGAATGTCAGGTCTCAAGTGTGGTCTTTTTGTTTTGCTGAAGGTGTTCCTTGGAGGCTCAAGGAATGTGAATGAGGAGCACTCTCAGGACAAATCTTGTCTGCGCTAAAGAATTGCTCCTAATTGGAGCAGTGGGGCCACTTTAGTTTTAGTAATAATGTTTGGCATTTGCCCTCTGTCTTTGCTTATTTTGTCCATCAGTGTTGTGTATTCATTATCCTTTTGACACACTACTGCAGTTTATGTTGCAGCATATTTTATGATACCTACTGGACCACATTTAGAATTGTACACTAGGAAATGATGATAGGTTGGGTCATATTAGTGACCTCTTTTCACATTGACATGCCTTATTGTAGTAACTAGATTAGAAAGTATGTTTGATGCATTTTGGTGTGAACAGAACAGCTAGCCGCCCAGAGTGGCTGGGGAAACCCAGCCAGATGGGCGGGGTATAAATTTTATTATTATTGTTGTTGTTGTTGTTGTTGTTGTTGTTATTATAATAACATATTTTGAACACATGCTGCTGGAACTGCAGAGGTGTTGGAATCATGTGTTTCTTTGGAGTTGACATGGGTTTAGCTATTTTAAGTGTTTTTTTATTCCTGCACGATTACTTTCTTTGCAAAGATATTAAAGGCAGAAAAAGTAAAAAAATAATTTCTATTGTGAACAAACATGTCCTGTTTCTTTTGGGCTTTTATTGAATGTGCTCATATACAAAATGGCTAAAGACCAAAATATGCTTTGCTTTGAAGCCAACTTCCACTGTTAATTAATTTAGAATCAATGTTTTCTGAAGTGATAGCTGAGCAACTATTGAGTTGACCCAGTTGTCTTTTAAAAATATGTTAATGATTTTGAGCAAGAAGGACTAGCATTGGAAGGGTAAAGGGTCAACATATATTTAAAGCATTTTATCTGAGCTGAAAGGACTCCCTAAACTTCTGGAAGCTAAATGACAAAGAAGTCTGCCCTCAGACTTGTAATCTAAAAGAAAAGCCATGTAAAGGGAAATAAGCTAACACAAGCATATATTTTTAAAGGTACAAAGTTCTAGTAATAACAAATTTGAATAGAAGCAGAGCAGGAAGATATTCTTTTCTCCATCTCTCGCTTGGCTAGCCTGATGGAATGGCACATTTTTCCAGACAGATACTTGAGAGGTATACAGTGGTACCTTGGTTTGCATACATTTTGGATTAGAAACACGTCAAACCTGGAAGTGCGTGTCCCGGTTTGCAACCTTTTTTGGGAATACAACCCATCTTTTTTGGATTACGAACAATTTTTTTTTTTTTTGAGGCCCCATTGGCAAAAGCGCACCTTGGGTTACAACCTGTTTTGGTTTACAAACGGACCTCCGGAACGGATTATGGTTGTAAACCAAGGTACCACTGTATGTCCTCTCCCTTCCCCTTCTAATTTTTTCACAAATGTGCACATGGTTTACTACTGTCCTGCACCTTCCTGTTCAAACATTCACACATTTAAAGCACATGAAATGTCGGGAAGCTTATGTTTATATAACTATTGATTGTATAAATACAAATAAGTTAAATTCAGATTTTTCTGGTGAAGGTTGTCCGATAGAGTCATCTGCCCCATAAATATAGTTAATTATGCTTATCTATGTACCATTGCAGCTAATGCAAGTTTCTTTCCCAATGCAAGTATCGGATGTGGTGTAGGGTGTCTGATATATTTCTGGACAATGGGTTGATTCTCCCCTCAACCCACCCATGGTATTTGCTTAAAAAACACACACAAGTATACAGTTACTAACTGCATCTAGTTTGGTCCTAATTAAAGTCCATTAAAGTACATCTATGCTGAAACAACTGTACTTGCCTGAGGGAGATATATGTTGCTCTGGTTTCAAATGCTTATTATGTACTGAATGAGAGAAGTCATCTGAATTAATATTAGGTGGGCTGTATCAAATGCTGGTGGGGGCTGGTTGGTCATGTTTGATCATCATATTTATTTTAAAATACAAATTTGTTTTGAAACCAAACCTGTCTTTCTTGCCTACATTTCAGTCAGAACTAAGACATGGTCCGTTTTACTATATGAAGCAGCCACTCACCACAGACCCTGTTGATGTTGTACCGCAGGATGGACGGAATGATTTCTATTGCTGGGTTTGTCATCGGGAAGGCCAAGTCCTCTGCTGTGAACTCTGCCCTCGGGTTTATCATGCTAAGTGTCTGAAACTGACAGCGGAGCCAGAGGGGGATTGGTTTTGCCCAGAATGTGAGGTTAGTCTATCTGAGGTGAATATGTGTCTCATTGCTACTGGTTTTCACCTCTCAGAACCATGTTTTTTTCTTTCCAGTGTGACTTCCTGGTCACTTTTTGGAAAGGCAGAGAAGGAATGCAAAGTTGCATCCAAAATAAGGCTTTTGCCAATATTTACCATTCTGTTTGTTTTTCTTTGATTAATGTTTCTCTCCACCCTTATCACCTACATCCTCTTTGTTCACTGTGTCTTGTACCACTGTATGGGGATGGCAGGGGCATTTGTGTCCATTTGCGCCTCCTGAGCGACACTTAGCTTGTTGTGGTGAAAGCAGTTTACGTATGATATCTTCCTCGCATCACTTTGGTGTGTGCAAGGCCAGTTGTATGATTCCTTTCTGCCTTATTCTTTCCCTGCTGGGAAGGATTAGCCTTCCCTACCTGTTTTCTTCATTCAGATACTTACTGAGGCAATATAAAAAAAAACTTCACAGGGAAGCAGGTTCCAGACCACTAGCATGAAGTATGAATGGGGATTTAGTCATTGCCTCTGAGATTATTAGTATAAAGAGCAAAGAAGAAAAAAAACTTGGCAAAGTAATACTGTACAGGATAGATACCAGCAATCATTCTAGGTATGGCAAGACTGCTAGCCTTGCACACCAACAGGTAGATGCCTCAGTATAATGAAAAATGGTACACTTCATTTAGAAAGAGTGTAATTATAGTCCTCTACATTTGGAAGCATTTTCAGTTTTATTTGTTAGGGGGAAAATAGAGGACCTAAATAGGTTATTTGGAGTGATTATTGCCACTCACACAGATTCCATTATCCTCTATGGCACCATGATTCTTTCCTGTTAACCACAATTCTCTGGTTCACAATCTTCCTTCCTGTCCAAGACAAGTGGTGCAAAATCCTAAACTCCTTGGGCATAATGTTGGAAATAAGGAAGATTTGGGCAAGTGCCCAGCCACATTTAACTTCAGGATTCATAATTCAGTAGCATTTGGGGGGGTCAGTCAGAAACTGCCAGCAAAGCCAGCCTGTCTTCATCCTCCCCCATCCACACGTGAATCTTTTTAGGGTACCATTTCTGAACCAATAGGACATTTTCATGAACACAGGACTGTTGCAATATTCATTGCACCACTTAAGGGAAAATTAATTATCAACACCCATGTCTGCATGTGGCATTAAACTTCATGATCCACAATAATGAAGGGGTGATGGGGTGCTCATCTGCACGCATTTTGCAATTTTTTCAGTATTTTCAATCTTTACTTTTAGAAAATTACTGTAGCGGAATGCATAGAAACACAGAGTAAAGCTATGACAATGCTCACTATTGAACAGCTATCCTACTTGCTCAAGTTTGCACTACAGAAAATGAAACAGCCAGGGGTAAGAATAATATGTGTTACTATTTCACTCCACTGGATATTGTCGTTCAGCCTTTAGATTTCTGACTACATGTAAAGCTCCCCAGAATTGTCCTACCCTATCTAATGTATAGTGGAAAAAATTGGTTTCCTGCCACCATGGGGGGGGGGGGGAGGGAGAAGGCATTTACTATTAAGACCAGCAGACTGCCATCTATAATTTCATGGCAGATGTTTGTTCACAAGATGTTGGTTTATGTCTAACTTGCACAATCACTTTTGAACAAATCTTTAGCCAATTATATAAAAGAATTTAGATGATTTGATATCTATACATTTAAAAGAGTAAAAACAATAGTTCTGAAGTGAAAGGCAAGCTTTCTTTGTTTTAGATTATTTATCTCTCTGTCATAGCATGTAAAATTTTAAAGGTGGTATTCCCCTATTCCCCCATTTCTCTCACTGGAGGCACTTAGTTGTATCCAACTGAGTTATGTTCAGAGTACACCCATTGAAATCAATGGGCTTAAGTTAGTCTATTGATTTCAGTGGTCTGTTCAGAGCATGATTGAATTGGATGCAACCCGATGGTTCTAAAATATCCTTGCCACTTGCTGTTTTTATGAGGACTTGTACTACTGTTGCTTTTGCTTATGCTAAATAATATTAGATAATGTGTCATCAGCCTGTTTGGGCAATTTTTTACTTTGACAAAAGTTTTAATTGATTAGTTGAAACCAGTTTTAATGCAATAAATGTTGCAGTCCTGACTCTCTATTTTTGCCTTTATTTAAACAGACAGAGCCATTTCAAAAGCCAGTTTCACTTGATCAGCATCCAGATTATGCAGAATACATATTTCATCCAATGGACCTTTGTACATTAGAAAAGGTTGGTTGATAGCAAGGAGAAAAATCCTATTTAATTCTACTAGATTGTTGTTACTGTGCTCATAACTATATGTATTGTCTCATTCTAAAATCCACGCAGTTTTGCCTTTAGATGATGAGCAAGCTTGCCCAATAGCTATACTGGAAATATTGGCCTTTATTATCCTTTGTGCTAGTATTATTATTATTATTATTATTATTATTATTATTATCATTATTATTATTTTATCCACCCTTAACCACAAGGTCCCAGGACAGGTTATAGCAATTTAAAACACTAATATTAAAACACAATATTAAAAACAGCTTAAAACAACTTAAAATTACAAAAATAAGGTGGGTGTTGGTCTTGCTGCTGTGCTAACTTCTCTATTATTTTATCTCTTTGTTGTCAGTAACTATTTTCTTTTAGAACACAACAAACCTGTTTCCCCCTCTTTTTATATGGGTGAAAATTTGCGTCACAATAATTTTTTAAAGAGTTTATTTTGCCCCCATCTTACTGGGGTTTCCTTCTTTGTGTTACAACTTTTATCCTGTATTATATGCATACCATTTAGAGGTTTAGTGAATAAACAATATATAAATCCGTTTAAATAAATAAATATATCCAGATATAACTATTATTTCCCACAGCCTATAAGAGCCATGCTCTTTCTAGATGTATTCTCGCATGACAGCAAACCATGATTAATGGTTTGCTATGAATGCACAGATAGGTCTTCCTTCACCCTGCCTTGCTAGTATTTGAGTGAAACAACCACAATTTTTGTCTTAGTATTTATGTCTGAACCAGGGGCTGTGGTTTGTTTCACTCCCAACAGCTATGATTGATAAGCCAAGAAAAAATTTTTGCTTCAGATTGTGGTTTTGTTTGGGGGTTGCAATTGTTCCACTCCAATTTGTAGGTAATGCCAATCCAGGCACTGTGGTTCTTGCTCCCATTCTCTAGTACAGTGGTGTCCCGCAAGACAAACGCCTCGCAAGACGGAAAACCCGCTAGATGAAAGGGTTTTCCGTTTTGGAGGCGCTTCGCAAAACGAATTTCCCTATGGGCTTGCTTCGCAAAACGAAAATGTCTTGCGAGTTCCTGCAGGGTTTTTTCCCCTCCCCCCCCTTTTCCTAAGCCCTAAGCCGCTTATCAGCTGATCCGCTAAAAGCCGCTAAACCGCTAATAGCGCTAATCCGCTAAGCTGTCAATGGGCTTGTTTCGCAAGATGAAAAAACCGCTATACGAAGAGCCTCACGGAACGGATTAATTTCGTCTTGCGAGGCACCACTGTAAGGAGGAGTGAAGCAGGAGTGAACAGCTTGTCCATGGTGAACTGTTGTCATTATTTGTTTGTTTGTTTGTTTGTTTATCCATGTTAACCATGGCTTACTGTGACACATGGACACAACTTCTGTTTCTCCCATATCTGTCATGTGCCTCAACAGTTACAAACTATTAAGGTTAATTTGATGGAATTTAGGAGAATATGGCAGATTCTGGAAACAGGCATAAACGGCCCCGTTGTAGATGAATTTTCTCTATTTTTAAAATGGCTGCAAACTGCACTAGAATGTCCAGTTTACAAAATGTTGACAATTTTGAGGATGGCTTTCTTAACTATTAATACCAATTTTATTGCCAACATTTTAAAAATTGTGATCCTACTCCACCAATATTTTGTTGAGCTGTCTTCTACCTGATTTTGTATATGAAACAGAAATTACCTTAGCAGCAATTGTTTTGAGTATCTTGGGACTTCTAAAACTCTTAGTCATAGTATGCTATTTTGATATGCAAATAAATTACATTTGTGTCAAATTAGGGTAAAGTTGATTATGTCAACTAAGTTCTTGACTATGAACAAACTAAAACACTTTTGATAGTAATCTCACTTTTGGTAAAATCTAGGTACAGCTTTTCATTAATATGTATGGAATAAAATGTGAACTTAGTTTCTGGATTTTCAAATTCCAATACATTTTTTATATTTTCTTTTGCAGAATGTTAAAAAGAAGATGTATGGATGCACAGAAGCTTTTTTGGCTGATGCCAAATGGATTTTGCACAATTGCATTATTTACAATGGAGGTAAGTATGTGTAAGATGATAAACTGTATCATTTGATCATGAGGCCACATTATGGTAATGCCACAACAAATGGCAGGCGAAGCATCCATAAATAAGAACTTGAAATCTAAATAAGTTGAGGGATTTAAACTCCAAGAAAGAAGATATTTCTAGTTGATTTTTTCATACTGGCATGACTTAAAATATATGTTAAGTTGGTTTGCTTTGTATGAGACTAAGTTAAAAAATGTGGTTCTGAAATGCAGAATGCTAACACTAAAAGGGACTTCTATCCAATAATTACTATTTAAAGAGAGGATTCTTTCCAAAATGTTGTGGCCATGTTATGCCTGGGTTCAGGAAAGGATGAAAGCCTTATTTTTGCAAACCGTTCTTTGTTCTGTTAGTTTTCAATATACCAATAATTTCCCTTTAATAAATATTTTGAATACCAACCAATAGAAATATTTATTATAGATTGTAGTACAAATAACATGTCTTTACAATGGAGATTTTATTAGACATCTCTGCTTATCTGTTTCCTCAGGAAATCACAAATTAACACAAACAGCGAAAGTCATAATCAAAATCTGTGAGCATGAGGTATGTATTACTTAGTTAGCTTTCATACTGTATACATATTTTCACAGTAGTAAGTTCCAATGAGACTTGCTCTCACTTTAATCAGGATTGCAGCCTTAGTATGCTTAGTATGCTTAAATTTCAGAATTCTCAGACTGGCAGAATGTATTATTCTCTGCAGTAGAAAATTATGAATGACTGCTCTTCTTACTCTGGATTCCTTCTAATAGAACAGTTGGAATAATTAAAATTGAATAACACACTCCCAACTCCTACAGTAGCTGATGTTTCTCTTTACAGATGAATGAAATCGAAGTATGTCCAGAATGTTATTTAGCTGCTTGCCAAAAACGAGAGAATTGGTTTTGTGAGCCTTGTGTAAGTAAAATCTTTTTTTTAAGTCCACACTTAATCCAGTTTAAGTTTGGAGTTATTCTTTTGCTTCTTACTTTAAATCTGTAAGTGACCTAGAGAAATCTACTTTAGTTTATAAGTATGCATTTTTAAGCTACATTTGATGTGTAAATCCAAAAGTTGAATTTGTTCATGGTCCTCCTCCTCCTTGGCAGACCCAAGCACTCCAGCCTTTTGTGAAAAACGGAATTTTGCTAAAACATCCAGTCCTTAAAAATCAGTCTTCAGTTTTGCACTTGAGTTCAGTTTTAATTTATGTGAATTAAATGTCAAATATATGGTTTGATTGTCAATGTGCAAACTACTTCAGCAGGTAACAGAAACTTAATGTAGTGGCCAAGAGTACAAGCACAGTTCAAATTCTCAGCCACTGTCTCTTGTAGGGACTTCGGTAAGCAAGCAACCGAGAATCAAAAACAGCCATAAAGAAAAAGTTTTTGGGTTCCTAACAAATTTTGAGATAGGGCATTTCTTTCAGTACATATCTGCTTTGGTGAACTGAAAGAAATTTCCCCAAGCAGTCCTATTAAGAAGCATTGAAAGAAATTCATTTGTTAAATATGTTTTCTTGAAATGCATTGGGAAACCTAATCACCTGTACGGCTATCTTTCCCATTTTAACACCTTGACAAGCCCCTGGTCTCCGTCTCTTTAATTCTCCTGCCCTCTAATATGCAATACATGGATAATGGAAAAGCCTACTTTAAATGACTGTTGTAATAGAGACTGAAGTAAAGGCCTCAGTTCTGCGTTACATAGTCTGAAATAAATAATGGTTCACTGTACCTTCATTCTCATGTAACTCAAGCCAAACCTTGACTTAGCACAAACAAGTAGGCTCCTGAAACAGAGATCATACCTGCTTTACTCCTCTCCAGTCATTTTGCTGTTGTCCGGAGCTAAGCCATCGCTTTGCTCGGCATCTTGTCTGAATTCAGGCTTGTGGTTTAATGCTCTCCATACAAACCATGAGTGTTGTTCGTCTTGTTTTCATGGAGATTCAGCAAACCCCATTCCAAGCAACTTCCAGAAGTGATGCAAAACTTTCAATGTTGGGTGAGTTTTGCTAGCTATAGAAATAAAATAATTTCTAGGGCAAGCCTTCTGAATTCCCCTCACTACCACCACAAACAGGACTGAGATTTCAAGGAAAGGCAAGACAAGCATTTCTCTTCATAACATACAAAGAATGGGAAAACTTAAAACTGTTCAATTATCTGGACAAACACTACCCTTTCTGCATAAGGAAGCTACATTGCAATATCTGAAATATGCAATCCATATCATATCTTAAAGTATTGTCTTGCATGCCAATAATTAGAAAGTACTACATGTCTTTAAATAGTTTCTCACTGTGTGGTCTCTGTGCACTTTCCTCTAGAGCAATCCACACCCGTTGGTCTGGGCTAAGCTCAAAGGTTTCCCATTCTGGCCTGCTAAAGCACTGAGGGATAAAGACGGTCAAGTTGATGCTCGTTTCTTTGGTCAGCATGACAGGTGGGAGTTCAGTCAAAAGGTGGTTGAATGGTTCAATGACTCTTCTTTTTAAAATATATATCTATTACCACACAGTGGTTGCTATTGCATAGTTCACATGTTATTATTCTGCTTTGTAGTGCTTCATATTAGTAGCATGTATAGTACATTCCATTTCCCCATTAATTATCATATTTTTATGTCTCATACCAACTGGTTGCCACCATGGCAATGTAAGCTTACTAAACATATTTTGAATATGTAAAGTTAATCAAGATGTTGTTTTTGTATACACAACATCGAGGCAATGTTTTACTCCAGTAGCATTTACTCTCTGGGACATTATAAAGCCTATGCTAAATTTTGTGGCGGGGTAACGGATCATCATTAGATCAAACTATGTTTTTCTGCCTTATACACATTATGTAGTTACTCTAACATTTTAGCATCACTGTAATGTTGTTAATAGAGGGGGGGGTCACAAAAAAGCAACTTCGTAACATATAAACTTGAAAGACAAATATGTTGATGCTCCATGAGAATTTGTGTGATGTGGGGGCTCAGCCTTCATTTCCCCTTGAAACTGGAGCATAAAATTGATGGTGTGTGAATGGTGGAAGCAGCTGCTAAACTGAGTGCTTCAGCACTACAGAGCAAAGTTTCAAGGATGGCTATATTAGAACCCCTAAATTTGAAAAGACAGGTAGGGATACATGTTACATTGAGGAGAGTTACTTTTCCCCATTGCTTTCATTGAACCTGGGTGGGGACCCTGGCTTCCCCAATGACACATTTTCACCCACCAACTATTTATCATGCTCTATACCTGCAGAAATGCTTTGTGTATGTGCTACTCTCTCAGAAGGAGGTATGGCAACATTCTTTCAAAAAAGAAAGTAATACTATTAGTATTTTACTGTGTACCTGGGGAATCCCCCCACCCTCCACCCCACAAAAGCATGCAGGAATTCCTACACTTCCTGTAGATGCCTGCTCTCACTGCCCTTTTGGTTACCATGGGGCCACCAAGTTTGCCAGTCAAAGAACTGATTGTGTGATAGTGTGGTATTCATGGTCTGTCATATGAACAGGTCTTAACAATCTAGTCCTACAACGTCATGTAAGTGCTTGTGGTGAGGTGTTTAATAAGTACAGTATATTAGTGCAGCGTTGCAAAAGACATGCCAACACTACAGGAAAATTACAGCCTGCTGGATAATAATTTCCTGGTTAATTGTGACTGAAAGTTCAGTGAGAAAGTGTTTTGAATGGCTCAGTGTCCCCTTTTTTGATTCTGTCAAATGTTGAATTTACTTAATCAAATTGTTTTGAAAGCAAAACATACACCTGGAATGGTTTTGTCTCAACTGCAGTATGTATTGCATAGACTGGAAGTATCCTTAAGTTTGTCCTAAATGAAGGTTTCAATCTCAAACACGCATAATTTTATGTAATTCATTCATAGGATTGTTATTCACATTCTAAACATACTTGAAGGTAAGACTTAGACACAATCTACATGAAATGTAATGTCATGTCCCCTCATTATTTTACTGTCTTGTATGCAGGGCCTGGGTTCCAGTAAATAATTGCTACCTCATGTCTAAAGAAATTCCTTTTTCCGTGAAAAAGACTAAAAGCATATTCAACAGTGCAATGCAAGAGATGGAGGTTTATGTGGAGAATATTCGCAGAAAGTTTGGAGTATTTAATTATGCACCTTTCCGGACACCATATACTCCCAACAACCAATACCAAATGTTGTTAGACCCTTCAAATCCTGGTGCTGGAACTGCTAAGACTGACAAACAAGAGAAAATTAAACTTAACTTTGATATGACAGCATCACCCAAGATTTTAATGAGCAAACCAATGCTGAGTACCAGTACTGGGCGAAGGATTTCCTTAACTGACATGCCACGTTCCCCAATGAGTACAAATTCATCTGTTCATACGGGATCTGATGTTGAACAGGATGCAGAGAAAAAGGCAACCTCCAGTCACTTTAGCGCAAGTGAAGAGTCCATGGACTTTATTGATAAGAATACAGGTAAGGAGGGCAGGGGGAAAAAGATGCTTCTTCAATGGCTATATTCAAACTTTATCATCATGCAGAACAAGGAAGGTCAGAAAACTGGAAGGAAATAATCTGGTGTTCATTATCAAAATACTTGTAGGAGGTATTGTTGGACTCAGGTGCAGCTCTGCTCCTAAGCATCTGCACAGCTACCTTGGGAATAATTAAAAGATTGGGTCAAAGCCAGGAAGGTTGTTGCCCATGCTAATAGCAGAGGATTTGTGTTAACTTCAAGGTGGGTCAAAGGCACCTGGGAAGAGTATCATTTAGGAAAGAATCCAGAGCAGTTGTTCAACAAAGGATGTCAGGTCAGACTGGCATTGCACTGGAGAACTAAGAACCAGGGAGGTGGGGCATGATCTGAGCATCTGGATCAGCAGGAACAGGTAGAAATGTGTTTCTGATACTTCGATGTGTTGATGGGATGAAAAGAAGGATGCTTTTTTTGGTCCAGAGGGTCAGGTTTTCATACTACCTTCTCTAGGTGCAATGGGGAATATGATGTCTTGGTGTCTCCTTGGATAGGAGCTATTGTTTAAAGTTACTGGAAGTGTCATTGCAAGGAACACATCAGTGGGACTGTGTAACTTTGGGAGGGGGTGTCTGCCCCAGTATCAGCAGTGGTTTGCAAGGAAGGCACCTACAATTCACAGAATACTGAATTTTGAAAGGTAGTGCAGAGTGACAAGTTAGGGACTAGAATACAAAGACCATTTTGCCATGGTGTTCTTTTATTTTTAGCCAGCTTTTAAAAATCTCTTCTAGAATTTAGCTTTACATGCTTACCATTAAGAGGCAAGGAAGCAACAATATCTAGCACTATAAGCTATAAAAAAAAATTGCAAAAATAGATTGTGTATAACGCAAGTTGTTTACAGACTCTTCATTTACCCCCCAGGGCTTTTTATGTGTAGTGTCAGTATAGTACTTTACCAAAAAGCTGTATTAGATCCAATATTGGTATTCTAATTTGTTCATTCATGAATGTCTTCTCTCTTCATTAGGCATGGCTGAATTTTCTATTTGTTATGTTAATAACATCAGGAAGTTTTCTTAACATTTACTATTGTGCTAGGCTCTTGCATATTTGCTTAATTCTTTGCAAGAGTGACTGCTTTCCATTTTTAAAATATTACACAACTTCTTTTCATTTGAACATATAACATGAAGAATCTTGCTCTGCATTTAAAATTTGAATTGGAGGAGAATCAGATAATTTTTGAAGTTTATGATCATCTTCCTTTTTGGAATGTAGACCAAGTACCCAGTAATCTCTAATCTGCTGCCACCACCTACCAAGTTATAGAGAGCAATAGGAATCTTCCTTTATTTGCTTAATTGTGCACATTAAAGTAAGCCTAAGGGGGAAATATATTATTTCTAGAATCAACCTAGACCAGAACACATAGATACATTTAAGAACCAGTAAACTTTATAAAATAAACAAGAAAAAATAGTTACTTAGTTATGAATAACATGTATTACTTCTAAATCCCTTTTTCAATATCTACCCTAACTGCCAGCCTTTCACCTATGCCTTTCCTCTCTGATCTTACCTGCTCACCATATTCTCTTAACTGTCCTTTCTCAGAACTCCTTCACTTGTAACTCACTCGGATTCCTGCTATCACTCATCTTTCCACTCATTACTCTATTACAGAAACACTCTGAACTTGAGATCTTTACCTGGGGAGAAAATTATCTTGGACTTGGTATTGTGCAGTGTATCGGTGGCATGCATTTTCAAACATAAGGGCACGCCTGGCTTTTAATTGATTCATATATTAGGTATACTATGATGCACTGGACAAAATGGAATTTTGAGCCTGAATGTGCCATTATTTGTTCTGGTAATGAAATCCGGGTTCTGGAAAGACATATTTTAGGCAGCAGTCCAAACCTCCGTAACTCTAGGATGAGGAGGCATCCCTCTACTTGCTTCTGCTGGCTCAACCAGTCTCCTGAAGAGGGACACTTGTGCTATTCTTGCCACCAACAGGGGTTGCACCTGATCTGTTGCCCTCCCCACCTTCTGCCACCATTGTAAGTGGGTGGGTTGCAGATACGTTGGAACTTCCAGAGAGCTGCAGCAGCAGGTTTGGATTGCAGTCTTAATGCTTTAAAATAGTCTCTTGCTCTGTGTTTGTGAGGCTTATGAAGGAAATTTGGGTTTGCCTCCAATTTTCAAGTTCCATGGACATTCAGTTCCCACTAACTCATCCTCACTATTTCATATAAAGGGAAGAAAACAGGTGCAGATATTTCTATTGATGTGTATTCAGGACTGTGACCTGAAAGAATACAAACTTGGACCTGCAACACACTGCAAAATTTTGTCCTTCCACATAAAAGAAGCTCCTGCTCGGGTTCCAGCCAGCCATTCTCTCCAAACGCATTTCTCCCTTCTCTCCCAGCCCATTGTTCCATTTTTCTTTTTCAGATGTGATTCTTTATTCTATAAGTACTAAGCATGCTCAGTCCTCATTGGACTATTCATTTTGTTGCCACTTTAGTTTGCTTTTTTAAAAAAAAATACTTCTTCAGAGCATGGCATTCTTCCAAGCATGCTGATATCTCCTTGCTTCTCTGTGACCCTGTTTTGGCTACAGTCTTGTTGCTATTCTCCACCCGAGTTTGCTATTAGAAGAAGTGATGACATGAAGCATCTTAAATTTGAAGGCTAAATAGTATAATGAAAGATTTCTCTGCTTTGCAAATATTAATCTAGGGTTCTTTGGCTTAACTTGCTGGCAAAGGAGCATGTTAGAATTTGATAAATACTTGTTTGCAAGACATTCAATTTAAACTATCTTAATAAGTAAGTAAGCAAGCAAGCTAGCAAGCTGTAAAGCCTGTAGAGAAGCTCAGTCATGTTTCAAAATAGTTCATTTTGATTTAGCAAGTTGGAACAGTCTTGAGAATAATATGGTATAGGAAATCCACATACAGGTGAAATTTACCAGAATCTAAGGTGGGCAGAGATAAATGGGGAAGTAGTCCTAAAACTGGGTATTTCCTTTCCAAAGTGAAAGCTGGTAAGTTGATGGTATCTGAAAGCATTCCAAACTAATTACCGTATTTTTCGCTCTATAACACGCACCTGACCATAACACGCACATCGTTTTTAGAGGAGGAAAACAAGGGAAAAAACATTCTGAATGAAACAGTGGATGTATCATTTTTGTGCTTCATGCTGTGGCCACAGACATGTGATTTGATGGTGAATTTGGGGTGACCCAATGCAAAAATCCTGAGAATCCCTGTGGATCCATGCTTTGTAACCACGTTTTTGCACCATTGCAGCCCCAGGCAACAGTGGGTGTGTGGTTTTTGGGGGGCAGGCTGTAGCCATGGACATGTTATGTGATCTGATGGTGAATTTGGGCTGACCCAATGCAAAGATCCTGAGGATCCATGTAGATCCATTCTTTTTAACCACGTTTTTGCACCATTGCAGCCCCAGGCAACAGTGGGTGCGTGATTTTGGGGGGGCAGGCTGTAACCATGGACATGCTATGTGATCTGATGGTGAATTTGGGGGGACTGAATGCAAAGATCCTGAGGATCCATGTGGATCCATGCTTTTTAACCACGTTTTTGCACCATTGCAGCCCCAGGCAACAGTGGGTGTGTGGTTTTTGGGGGGGCAGGCTGTAGCCATGGACATGCTATGTGATCTGATGGTGAATTTGGGCTGACCCAATGCAAAGATCCTGAGGATCCATGTGGATCCATGCTTTTTAACCACATTTTAAGTGGGGAGGGAAGGAAAAACACAGAAGGGACAAGGAGCAGGAGAGGGGTGTGCAGAGAAGCAGCTGGCTAAGAATGCAGGAGAGGGGTAGGGAGGAAAGGAAGGCAAAAGTTTTCTCTCACCTACCCACCCAAGCCAGCCAGCTCGCGCTCTCTCTCTCTTCCCTCCTGCATGTTTGCAGCTTTCCCCTCTGCTTGCCTGGAGGGGAGGGGCTTTCCCTGCTCTTTGTTCCGTTTCAGCAAACACAGCAAGGAAACAGAGGTGGATGGGCAGTAAGACCCTGAGGCAGAGTGCCGGAAAGCAGCCGCTTCCTCTTTTCAGGTTTCCCTTCTAGGAGACTCATGATTTGATTTTTGCCTGCTTTTTTTTGCCTCCCCTCGCACCAATTGGCTCCAGGGACCACACATTCGCTCAATAACACGCACAGACATTTCCCCTTCCTTTTTAGGAGAAAAAACCTGCGTGTTATAGAAGGAAAAATACGGTAGTTATCTATGTTAATCAACACATCATTGGTATAATTAATCTTCTTACTTGACATAATAAAAGAGAATTTTACTCTCAGTTGAAATTGTTTAAATAAATTCACATTTTTTGCACTCTTTTTATTCCAGTGCAGCTACTTAATAAGGGCCCTCATATTTTCCAATGCTTATGTTGTGGAAGGATTAGGGATGAATCAAGCAGCCTCCTGCTTTCCTGTTTCATTTCATTTTCACTGGCACTCCTGTCCCGTCCTACTGACTTTTCTGAAAGAACATGCAAAGTCTGCATTTAATTAGTACACATTTTGTATAAAATAAACATTTCCAGTGTATTTTCTCATAAAATGTATTTTTAATGTAAAATACTGATTTTTTGTGCTCTTTGCACACCTAATCTGCAATGCAAAATCCAGTAAGTGCAAACCACAACCTGGGTGGGGGGTGGGTTCCTGTTCAAAGCAAAAATGCTACAAATCCCACAGAGTGGACCCAAGACCTTGGTCATACTTGAATAAGGGGTTTCAGTCATATTTTGAAATGGCAGTTATGTCAATTGTCTACTTTTGTTAGCTTCTCCAGCACCAACAAGGACAGGCCAAGCAGGGAGCTTATCTGGCAGCCCCAAACCTTTCTCTCCTCAAGTCTCAACGCCTGCTAAACAGGAAAGAACATCCACTCCAGGAAGCATTCTGAATCTTAATCTTGGTGAGTTAAAATTGTCAGTACCAACTTTCATTTTATCAATGCTATTTGCTATATGAGAAGTTTCAAGGTGATTCTATGAGTGCAGAATCATAAATGTGGACAGGTACACTTCAATTTCATTCAATTGAAGGATATTTTAAATGCTTTAAAAATATATGGGAAAGTACATAGTTAAGCAGATACAGGATTCTGAGAACTAAATGATATTTGCTTACCTGCTCTGCTACCAAAAACCATAGTTCTTTATTCTTGTATAAAACTAAATATTTCTGACAAAATCCTCTGGTCCTTGGATACCATTGGTTTTCCCAATCAGCCTCACTTCAGAAAAGCCCCCTGGCATATTTGGGCAATTTGTATAACTTTGATGGATAGGTTTTGTGAGAGCACTGACTAGGGCTTGACAAAGCATTATGCTAAGTATGCGAGAGTATAAGGTTTTCACATCAGCATAATCAAGGATCAGAGCTGGACTCTTAATTCTCACTCAGTACAGCTTTGATTATAGAAGGAGTTTATACTCAATTGTACTCCTTGACTGCAAACCTTCACATCAACTTCAGTGAAAATTAAATCTGAAATTGAAATCTGATCAATTTCTGTGAAATTTAAGCAGCCTAATTGTTTCTGGGATTGCAGACATGCTTCCAAATAGTCGTTCAGCATTTATTTTGAAATGTAATATATGTTGTAAATATTACCAAGTATTAATACTGAATGTGGACTGATTGAATTAGGTTTTTTCCTTGACATAAACAATTTCTGTTTAAGCTGTGTTACGTAATGAAAACACTTTTATTTAATATTCTAGATCGTAGTAAAGCTGAGATGGATCTGAAAGAGTTGAGTGAATCAGTCCAGCAGCAATCCACACCTGCGCCACTGATTTCCCCAAAGCGGCAAATTCGCAGCAGGTTCCAGCTTAATCTTGACAAGACAATAGAGAGCTGTAAAGCACAGTTAGGTATGCACATGGTAATATCAAATTTGCATTGAAGGCATTAGAGTTGAAACATTGTTCATTTTAACATAAATGAGGGGAAATCTTAAATATGGTGTGTTGTCCATTGTGCAGAGAGTTTGGCTTGCATCTTAGCAAACCAGGCTTCAAATCTTCTTTATTTGGGGAGGCAAATGAACCTTGCTTGCAAAACTACTACTTGAACAACCTACTTCACAGAATTATTATAAGCATGGTATATAATTAGTCTGTTACAATGTATGTGTGCTCATTATTTTATATCTATGGCTTAATTCTTAAGTTTTATAAGCCTCAATAATTGTAAAGACGTGTGTGGTAGAAATATATGAATAAATAAATAGTCTTCTTTTATTCTTAGGGATCAATGAAATATCTGAAGATGTTGCAGTAGAACATAGCGACTCAGAGGACTCTGAAAAGTCAGATTCTAGTGATAGTGAATATATCAGTGATGATGAACAGAAATCCAAGAACGATCAGGAAGAAGAAGAAAAAGAAGGTGCAAGAAGTGACAAAGAATCCTTGGCCATGAAAAAAAAACCAAAACCACCAACGCCAACTGAAGAAAAAGAAGAAATTAAAAGTACAGTCTCAGAAGTGGAGAAAACAGATACCCCTGTCAAAGAAAAGGCAAATGTAGACTCTGATAAAGAAGTTTCTGAAAAGGGGAAAAGTTTGTCACATCCAACAAAAGAGAAGTTGAAAGGTAAAGATGAGACTGACTCACCAACAGTACATCTTGGTCTGGACTCTGACTCAGAAAGTGAACTTGTTATTGACCTAGGTGAAGATCAGTGTGGGCGTGAGGGACGCAAAAATAAAAAAGAACCCAAGGAATCTCCTCCTAAGCAAGAAGGTAAAAAAATATACTTTTTCCTGTTATGCGTATTGGCAATCTAAGATTAAGCACTTTGCTGTCTGTGGTGTTCAGTCCCAGAAATCCTGATACCTTATGTGGTGTGTGTGTGTGTGTGTGTGTGTGTGAACATGTGCTTCTAGAATGGGGTGGAAATAATTTTATTTTCCTTAAAAATCTAACAGTGCAGCTATTTTGAGGATTACTTCTCAAATAATATTTGCTCAATGTTGTCAAACATGCACATATAGATATCGATTTTGAAACCTTTATTGCACAAGGTTCAAATGCTGTCTTTGTATTTTCTCACTGTTTGAGCATTGAGGAAATACCGTATTTTTCGCCCTATAGGACGCACTTTTCCCCCCTCCAAAAATGAAGGGGAAATGTGTGTGCGCCCTATGGGGCGAATGCAGGCTTTCGCTGAAGCCTGGAGAGCGAGAGGGATCGGTGCGCACCGACCCCTCTTGCTCTCCAGGCTTCAGGAAGCTATCCCCCCAGCCCGGCAAGCTCCCAGAGCGATGCCAAAGCTGCGCGCAGCTTCGCCATCGCTCTGGGACCCGTTCTGGGGGCTGGGATCGGGGGAAGCTCTGGCTTCCCCTACCCTCAGCCGCGCAAGCTCCCAGAGCGATGCCGAAGGTGCGTGCACCTTCGCCATCGCTCTCCGACCCGTTCTGGGGGCTGGGGGCGGGGGAAGCTTGGGCTTCCCCCACCCCAGCCCCGTGCCTGGGGGGGGGGAAAATAAAAAATGTTTCCTTTATTTCCCACCCCCCCAAAAAAAAATCTAGGTGCGTCCTATGGGCCGGTGCATCCTATAGGGCGAAAAATACAGTACTTGTGCTTACAGTAAAAGCAGAAAGGGATCAAAGGACCACAAAGCCCCACTGCAGGACCATTAACAAATCAGCTTCTAACCCATGAATATAGCTCATGCATTCCACAAGGTGCCAGAAATAGAGGCCTGCAAAGCGAATTGTTCTGCATGTTAAAATGAGCCTAGCCATACTAACACAGGCGAACAGCATGTTTAGGTTTAGAAGACTGTGATCAGTCTGATTTCAACATAAGATACTGATGTGCTTTTCTCTAAAAGTCTCTAAAAGAAGTCTAGAGTTGAAAGGGATCCCAAGGATCATCTAGTCCAATCCCCTGTAATGCAGCCATCTCAGCTAAAGCATCCATGACAGGTGGCCATCCAACCTCTGCTTAAAAACCTCCAGTGAATGAGAGTCCACCACCTTCCAAGGGAGTCCATTCCACTGTCAAACAGCTCTTACTATGAGAAAGTTCCTTCTCAACAAATATTTTGAAGAATAAGGTTAGAATTATCAGAGTTTTGAATATTTTAAAATAATCAAAGTAGACTGTTTCAGTTGCATGCACAGACATGTGATGAGTGCTGCTGGAATGAATAGGGCTAGGGATGCACAACTGAGTCCTAAACTGCAGCCCAGGAAGCAGGGCTGTTAGGGGCAGTTCACGCAGCCGCAAATGGGAAATGGGTGTGCATAGTGGGGAAGCAGCCCACCCCCATGTACCACTGTATGCACTGTGTGTACTTTGAATATACCTGAAGTCATCCCACTGTGCTGTACAGAGCCAGGTGGCCCTCTAGGGTGCTTCTACAACTGCGGGGGGGCAAGGGTGAGGAAGGAGAGATGAAGGAATCACCCTGCTGAAAAAAGCAAGGCATTAGTATACAGTGGTACCTCCGCTTGCGGACGGGATCCGTTCCAGAGGTCCGGTCGGATCCCAAAGTTTCTGCAACCTGAGGACCACTTCTGTGCATGCGTGCGCAGCGAAACCCGGTAAAATACTTCTGGGTTTGCCACATGCATCCAAAATTTACATAACCAGAGGATTATGTAAATGGAGGTTCAACTGTATCTTCCAAAAATGTATCTTTGCTACAGTGGCTTGAAAACATGCAGCTGTACTATAGATTGCACTAGCTTTTGTCATTATGTACAGAGTATTAGTATCTTGCCACTCTTCAGATGTTGGACTCCCATAAGCCCCTACCAGTCTGGTCAATGGTCTT
Organism: Podarcis cretensis; assembly: GCF_951804945.1. Taxonomy (NCBI): domain Eukaryota; kingdom Metazoa; phylum Chordata; class Lepidosauria; order Squamata; family Lacertidae; genus Podarcis; species Podarcis cretensis. The sequence continues at coordinate 22,253,506 of NC_137175.1, forward strand.
GGATGATGGGAGTTTAAGTTCAACAACATCTGGAGGGACCATGATCTGTATTCTGCAATGCTCAGGTAGATAGAAAGGTTAGAAACACTTCAAGAAGTTTTTTGTTTTTTTTTGAGATTATTTCAAACCTTTCGGTATTTAATGTGAGAGAGGGAGAGTTGAATTTGTGTCACTGTTGCTGGTGTTATTTGTAAGCAAATTCTGTGTTTTGTTCTATAGTTTCTGAGTTTTATTTAATTTTTGGTTTGGACTGCATATATTACAATTAGTTTAAATAAACAAATGAATACATTCTTACTTAAATTTCATCTTCCCTGGCTTTCGGCAGCATGTATATGACTTGTGTTCTTTATACAGTAGTACCTCGTCTAGCGTCCGCCTCGTCGCACACCCGTTCTGTCAAACGTCCACAGCAAACCTGGAAGTACTGGAATGGGTTACTTCTGGGTTCGCTGCTCGCGCATGTGCAGGAGCACAAACTACTCCGCGCACGTGCACAGACGCGGTGCTTTGTCCAGCGTCCTTTTCAGCCCGCGACTGGGGCTCCGGAACGGATCCTGGTCGCAAAACGAGGTACTACTGTAGTAGTATCCAATCACCAGGGAACGTGTGATCATGAGAGTCTTGAAATCTTGGTGTGTGTGCTGCCTATACTAGCAAATTCCTGAAACTTCTGCTGAGAATGCAATAATTAAGGGTGGTTTCATAATCTGTATGAAGACGTTTCAAAACCTAATATATGTCAGTGTAAAACAAGGATAAATAGTAGCTCTGAGGCATCATCTATATGATGTGAGGGACTAAAAATAGTTCCAGAGTAGATGATGGAAGGGTCAAAATGAAAGTTTAGGCAAAAAGATGGCATTTGTAGGTCTGTGATGTGTAAATTGCTTTTGAAAGTCAGCTGGCAATGAACAATGCAACTTTCACCCACTGAAAAATAATTATGTGCACCGATATCTGTCAGCTGGCAATGAACAATGCAACTTTCACCCACTGAAAAATAATTATGTGCATTGATATCTGTTGTACTATGTTCCTCACAGTAGTTTTGTTTTGTATTACCTGAATTGTCAGTAAAAAACATCATGTTTTTTTCCTACCCACTTAGCTGCAGCTAAAACCCCACCTTCTTCAACAGTAAGTAGTCAGCCTCCAGCTGAAACTCAGGTGCTTACTCGATCCGCATCCCAGACTCCTCCAGCTGGTGTCACAGCTACAACAAGCACTACTTCTGCTGCCAGCACTCCAGCTGCAGCCACCGGGAGCCCAGTGAAGAAGCAGAGGCCGCTTCTACCAAAGGAAACTGCCCCAGCAGTCCAACGGGTTGTATGGAATTCTTCCAACAAATTTCAGACTTCTTCTCAGAAATGGCATATGCAGAAGGTGCAAAGGCAACAGCAGCAGCAACAGAGTCAGCAGCAGCAACCTCAGTCCTCCCAAGGAACAAGATATCAGACAAGACAGGCCGTGAAAGGTATGTATCACCTTTCCCATTTTGTTTTCACTGCTGTATTTTTGCTGTGGTCATTGTGCTCAAGTACTTCAAACTATTCTTCCATAATTTGTCCTGTAAAGATATGAAAATGCAAAATCGCTCCACCAGTGTGGTCCTTAAGTGTACAGTGGTACCTCGGAAGTCCATTCAACTTCCAAAATGTTCGGAAACCAAGGCGCGGCTTCCGATTGGCTGCAGGAAGCTCCTGCAGCCAATCAGAAGCTGTGGAAGCCGCACCAGACATTCGGGTTCCAAAGAACGTTTGCAAACCAGAACACTCACTTCCGGGTTTGTGGCGTTTGGGAGCCAAGGCATTTGGGAGCCAAGGTACAACAGTACTTAGAATAATTTGTTTATCTGCAGCATTTTAGTTGGAATGTGAACTGCAATATCAATATCAGTATCAATATGGAGATGCACAATATAGGTTGTATCTAATGCTGTCTGTGCTTGAGTCCCTTCCTCTATAACCCCCCACACACTTAAAATCTGCTCTGGAGAGTTAGCAAACCCTCCCGTGCAAATTGTTTGTGTGACTGGGTACTAGGGCATGGCTGCAATGAAGAGGTGAGGAAAATGAAGTCCCATTGTGCAATGTTAGATTCCATCATATAATTTTGATTGGTTATAAAGTGTCCTTAAAGAACATGTTGATCCCTTTTTATGTGATGACAGAAGGTTTTTTATTTTCTGTGAAACATGGTTATGAAAATGAAGAGTGCCAACCTTTTAAGAGGATAGATCCAAGTAATTTCTAGATTTCTTATTTTCCAAACATGGGGAAACAGCCATTATTATTATTGTCCAAGCAGTTCTTAATCTAATTAATTCTGAAATTTAATTTGCACCTAACAGATACTAATCTAATTACCGTATTTTTCGCTCTATAACACGCACCTGACCATAACACGCACATCGTTTTTAGAGGAGGAAAACAAGGGAAAAAACATTCTGAATGAAACAGTGGATGTATCATTTTTGTGCTTCATGCTGTGGCCACAGACATGTGATCTGATGGTGAATTTGGGGTGACCCAATGCAAAAATCCTGAGAATCCCTGTGGATCCATGCTTTGTAACCACGTTTTTGCACCATTGCAGCCCCAGGCAACAGTGGGTGCGTGATTTTTGGGGGGCAGGCTGTAGCCATGGACATGCTATGTGCTCTGATGGTGAATTTAGGCTGACCCAATGCAAAGATCCTGAGGATCCATGTGGATCCATGTTTTGTAACCACGTTTTTGCACCATTGCAGCCCCAGGCAACAGTGGGTGCGTGATTTTGGGGGGGCAGGCTGTAGCCATGGACATGCTATGTGCTCTGATGGTGAATTTGGGCTGACCCAATGCAAAGATCCTGAGGATCCATGTGGATCCATGTTTTGTAACCACGTTTTTGCACCATTGCAGCCCCAGGCAACAGTGGGTGCGTGATTTTTGGGGGGCAGGCTGTAACCATGGACATGCTATGTGATCTGATGGTGAATTTGGGGGGACTGAATGCAAAGATCCTGAGGATCCATGTAGATCCATGCTTTTTAACCACGTTTTTGCACCATTGCAGCCCCAGGCAACAGTGGGTGTGTGGTTTTTGGGGGGCAGGCTGTAGCCATGGACATGTTATGTGATCTGATGGTGAATTTGGGCTGACCCAATGCAAAGATCCTGAGGATCCATGTAGATCCATTCTTTTTAACCACGTTTTTGCACCATTGCAGCCCCAGGCAACAGTGGGTGCGTGATTTTTGGGGGGCAGGCTGTAGCCATGGACATGCTATGTGATCTGATGGTGAATTTGGGCTGACCCAATGCAAAGATCCTGAGGATCCATGTAGATCCATTCTTTTTAACCACGTTTTTGCACCATTGCAGCCCCAGGCAACAGTGGGTGCGTGATTTTTGGGGCGCAGGCTGTAGCCATGGACATGCTATGTGATCTGATGGTGAATTTGGGCTGACCCAATGCAAAGATCCTGAGGATCCATGTGGATCCATGCTTTTTAACCACATTTTAAGTGGGGAGGGAAGGAAAAACACAGAAGGGACAAGGAGCAGGAGAGGGGTGTGCAGAGAAGCAGCTGGCTAAGAATGCAGGAGAGGGGTAGGGAGGAAAGGAAGGCAAAAGTTTTCCCTCACCTACCCACCCAAGCCAGCCAGCTTGCGCGCTCTCTCTCTCTCTTCCCTCCTGCATGTTTTCAGCTTTCCCCTCTGCTTGCCTGGAGGGGAGGGGCTTTCCCTGCTCTTTGTTCCGTTTGAGCAAACACAGCAAGGAAACTGAGGTGGGTGGGCAGTAAGACCCTGAGGCAGAATGCTGGAAAGCAGCCGCTTCCTCTTTTCAAGTTTCCCTTCTAGGAGACGCGCGGTTTGATTTTTGCCTGCTTTTTTTTGCCTCCCCTTGCACTATTTGGCTCCAGGGACCACACATTCGCTCAATAACACGCACAGACATTTCCCCTTCCTTTTTAGGAGAAAAAATCTGCGTGTTATAGAAGGAAAAATACGCTAAATCTTCCTAATATCTTTATACAGATGCAATCTGTAGATTTTGGGGTGTCAACCTAATTTGCAGACCCCCCTTCCTCCCTGCCCCATTTTGCTTAATATAATACTGGAACAGTTCCTAATAACTCAACAGCTTGTTCACTACTTTGTGACATTTTACTTGGCCATAATCAAGGTATTATCCCACTATGGTACATTTTAAGGAGTATTTTCCAGTGGCTGGTGAAACCAGCATAGACACTCACTAAAAGTTGCCCTAAGAATCCTTAACTGCCTTGTTTTCTGCCCTGGTTTACACAGTTATGCAAGCATAATGTCACAGAATAAGGTATGTCACCACTGCAAGAAGTATTATGGGAGCATCACACACCAATCCACCAACACAAATGTTCTAGACTGAGATGTGAAAGGCTATTGAACAGCATTTATTTAGCATTGGTTTGCCTGTTTTTTGACATTTCAAACACACTGAAATCTGCAGTGATTCACTTGTGGGTTTGTTTTGTGTCCTTAGCTGTACAGCAAAAAGAAATTACTCAGAGTACTTCAACGTCAACCATTACCTTGGTTACAAGCACTCAACCTGTTTCCATAGTAACCAGTTCTGGATCAGCAAGTACACTTTCATCTTCAGTTAATACAGACTTGCCAATAGCAACAGCTTCAGCAGATGTGGCTGCAGATATTGCTAAGTATACTAGTAAAGTAAGTTTTTTGTTTTTGTTTTAAAAAAGCACTACATTCTTACAAGTTTTACTTTGAAGTTCATGCAGTTGCTGATGTGCAACAAAGCACGTTATCCACTTGCCTGAACATTTTTCCCCATCCTGTGATGTGGATAAGTTTAACCTTTGAACACGTGGAAGAACCTTAACAGCAATATTTTAAACTGGCTGCTGGTGTGTAGCTGGAAGCACTGCAACTTTTCCTGCCATAGTTCTCCAAAAACAGAAGCCTGGGTTTTGGGGTCAGGGATGGAGGGAAGAGACAAAAACAGCCCAAATGTATGCATGGTTAATATACATTTATGGATAAATTTTATTAACCCAACGTGTGTGGATATATGTATGCACATCATAATTTTATTAGTACTTATCAGACTTATCTGTAATGTTTGACAAAGTTTTTTTTTTCTACTTCGTGCATGTTTCTTTTAGCACAGACAACCATCTGTATGGTGCATTAAAATAATAATGGGAAAACAAATGCAAGTGCTTGCCTCAAAGAGCCTAAATCTATATTTAAGCAGTAGGAGAAAAGTAGAGAAAAATTAATACAAGGAAATATAGTTTCATGTCCTTAAACTTTGCTCCAATTGGAGATGATGATCTAAAGATTAAGCCTGAGGCTTAATAGAAAAGGTGGCCTTTGTGGAGGAATTTGAAGGAAGTCTCTGAGATGGCACCATGTAGGTGTTCTAGCATAAAGGCTACAAGAGAGAATTTTTGATATTCTGTTCGGGGGGAAATGGTATTCTGAGCTGAGTATTTTCCACTTCAGTGTACAGAGCAATGATGTCACAGCAATAGCCTTAAGCCCAGCACTTCTTGGGACAGAGTAGTCTTACAGATATGTAAAGCTATCTCTATAGAAGCTATTGGTACAGGAGCCCATTGGATACAGCTGTATGGGAGTAGCTGAGCTATATGAGTTTCTGGCAGCCGAGGAAGATGATGCCTTTGCTTGGCCTATCTGGGCAAGTGGTATGCCACAGTGACCAATTGGGTCTTGCTCAGGAAAGCCGGCATCTTTGGACAAGCACTTTCAGCTACGGTTACCAAACATGGCTGCCAAACAGATATGGGGGCTTTGATGGTGGAGTGGGGATAGAGGATGAACTGTCCTGTAATTAGTGTGTGCAAGGTGTGACACAACAGTTCCAAAGGCTTTAGGCTCTGGTACACATATGGTAGATAAAGGACTGTATATGAAGGGTTGACATTTTTATTTTTAGGCAGGGCTGTAAAGCCTAGTCTTGCATACCTTCTCCCTGAAAAACTTGCTACACATTCTGTGTATGCAAGAGAGAAATAGTAGATTTCAAATCACTTGTAAGTCATAAAGTTCATCGGTTGGCCTTGGGCAAGTCAGCATCTTTCAGCCATACTTTCTTGCCTGGGTAAACTAGCCTTGTGTACTACCTGGACTCCTTCAAGGAAGACAAAGGAGAAGTGGCCAGAATGAGAACTGAGCAGGCAAGGCTGTAAACAGGTGCTTCATTGAACATCAAGCTTAAGTGCATAGCTGGCCAGTTTAAAATACTGCTGTGAAAGTTTCCCCGTGTGTTACAGCTGGCGTACCTTAACACCACTAGTGAGACCACACAGGGGCAGCACAACTGGAAGAACAATTAATGACAAGTAAGTAATTCCATTTTTGTTCAGGTACCAAAATCATGAAGTAAAAACAACTCCTGCTTCTTATGTGAAGTGGTTCTTCTAAAATGTGTTCATTTAAACATAATGAGAAGTTTTAGAATGATGAAAAATGAGCCATCCAAGGGTGGTGCTTTAAATGTTTACAAAGTGCATTTGCCCCCTCCATTGTCTTTATTTTAAGAAGCCATTCTAGTTTCTATTGATGTAACTTTATTTAATTAAGAAATTTAGGCAGAGAGCTAAATTGAACCTTACTTTAAAAAAAACACAGACGTGAAAAGCAAAAATGAGGAATTCCTCACATCATGTTCCAATGTAGCCATTTGCATGAAGTGGAGAGAAACACAGGCATCTGCCCTGTTTATCTAAACTGCTCAGTGAGTTGATGCCATGTATAAGGTCACAAATGATGTTTAGAAAGTTCATGCAGTTTCTTTCTCCCATCTCAGTCCTGTAGGTATCTTGATCCATTTTACTACCTCATGAATATTGACATCTGATCCTGCATCAGCAACTTGCATGGTAGACTGTGAACAGATTCCCAGAGTACTGCATTTCAGACTCTCAATGCATAAATTAGGACTAAAATTAAAAGTAAACGGCTCCAGAATGCTTTGTTGGTGTCTGATGGATTCAAGCAAATAGAGTTGGATTCTGATTGTCATTTTGACATCTAACTGCTATAATAATGCCAACATAGAATTCTGTGTTTTGACATGGTGATTGGTGATTTGAATGCTCTGATGGCATTACAGATACATGGCAATATTGTAATTTAACACCATCTAGAGAGAACCTATGGCATTCAGATTGAACAAGTAAATAGTTAACTATGAACTCGCCACATGTCTGAGAGTCCAGTTGTCTGGCTACCAAACTAAACATACTCTGATTTAATCATAGCACATGGCACCCCACATTGTAGTCTGAGGCACACACAGATACATCCCCCCCCAAGCAGGTATGCAATCATGTTGCATACAATCATTTATAATGGCTCTGTATAATCACTTGTTATTTGATTCCTGAGATTTTACTCATGGTGAGATTAGAAACCGATATCAAAAGAACTAAATGGAGAGGTGATATTTTTATTCACACACAGAAACCCACCCAAATTCATAGAATTATAGAAATATAGTGTGAAGCAACCCAAAGGGCCATCTAGCCCAACCCCTTGCAATGCAGGAATCATTGCTAAAGAATCCCTGACAGATGGCCATCTAACTGTCTAAAAACCTCCAGTGAGGGAGAGTCCGCAACCCTTCAAGGTAGTTCATTCCACTATTGAGCAGCATTTATTGCAGAAAGTTCTTCCTAAAGCTCAGTTGTTCACTTCTATCCATTGTGTGTGGAGTGGATGAATCTCAGAGGTCAAGAGGTATCAATATGACCTAAGATGCAGTGGTTGCTGGGTTTCTTTTATATTATTGATATGGGATTTACAAAATCCACTCAAAGAAAAATGTGTCAGTAGTTTTTATAATATCCTACATAAGAAATTATGGAATGTTCCCGGGATAAAGAAATTTAAAAAGCAAGATCACTTTTAATTCCTTAATAAACTTTTTTTTTAACAGATGATGGATGCCATAAAAGGAACAATGACAGAAATATACAATGACCTTTCAAAAAATACCACTGGAAGCACAATTGCTGAGGTCAGTGTCTTTTGCCATCAGCAAGTCACATTTTTTTCTTTAAAAAATAAAATGTGAAACACTTTAAAAATAAGTAGAAATCTGCCTTTTAAATATTCTGCAGATATGTATTTGAGTTCTGGCCTCTTGTCTGATCTAATACCAACTATTGTGAAAACTACTGGTTGCATACTGTGTGAGAGAGGAGCTCATTAAAGTTTATAACATAAAATTTTAACTAGGTTGCTCTTGGTAAAAGCTGCTACTACTACGCGGGACAATGACAATATAATAGTACTACAGTGGTACCTCGGGTTACAGACACTTCAGGTTACAGACTCCACTAACCCAGAAATAGTACCTCAGGTTAAGAACTTTGCTTCAGGATGAGAACAGAAATCATGTGGCGGCGGCGCAGCGGCAGCAGGAGGCCCCATTAGCTAAAGTGGTACCTCAGGTTAAGAACAGTTTCAGGTTAAGAATGGACCTCCAGAACGAATTAAGTTCTTAACCAGAGGTACCATTGTACTTCCTTAAATGCATGGCAGACTAGCTATTCCAGGATTTTCCTTCAGGCCTTCTAAATCTAACTTGTTTACACAAGCAAAATATCTTAGGTCCAGTTTACAATTTGAAATACTCAATTGACAGGGAGCTTATTCTGGCTTGCACACATAGGGCTAAACCATTGTTTAAACATAGTACAGCCAGTGTCACCACCTCAATTTGTTTAGTGAATATATTGTTTTCATGGAGGAAGGAAAGGATGAGGGGAAATGAGTTTCAGTATCTTATCTTTTTTCTTTCCTGTGATTCAGACACATTAACTAACCCTTCTCTTTTTCATGCCACATAGCAAGGGAGGGGAGAGAGTGCCTGTGCGATGCCCATGTTACTCAGAGTTCTGTAGGCAACTAATGATTTACAGAAGCAAGCTGATCGTGACATTGCATTAAAAAACAGCCTTGACTCTTTCTTTTTTTTAAAAAAAAAGACAGTTATTTTTCCTTAAAGTCAATTTTTCTGAATGTTTGTTTATTTACTAACTACCTTTATAGCCTGTGTTATAACAAAACTTTTTCAGAGCAGCTTACAACATAAAACAAGCAAAACTTTTAATAGCAGTAAAATGAAAATTAAATCAGTTGGGGCACTTTTGTCACTCACTACGGTGCTAACAATATTAATCCTGGTCCATATACCTCAGACTGTACGAAACATTAAAAAAAAATGAGTTCTTCATGTAGAACCTTTCTTTTAAATTCTGCTGGATACATATTTAATATATGTAGGTTCCTCTTAAGGACTCTCATTTTTGTGTGTACAGATTCCCTAGCAGTATTATTAGAGAAAAATTGCTCCATTTGCTATCCATTTTGCTGATGAATTTTGCTAAAATCTCTTATTATGAGTGTGAAAGTTGTTTTTTTGATCGGTCTCCTAGTTTCCTCTCTGTTTACTGTTTGAAATACCAGAAGGACAAAATTTGCCATGTTTTAAGCTCTTGTTTCTCATCACTGTTGGCATAAATTCCTAGTGCACTTTTTGAATCATGCAATAACTGGTTAAATCCAGCAAACTAAGCACTTCTATTTATGTATTGTTGTGTGTGCATGTTTTTTTTTTACTTTATTTTATTTGAAATTTTATTTAGAAGAAGGGAAATAGAAAGTATGAATCATGGAACTCTAAAGTCCATATTTTTTCTGGGGCTCATTTAGTCAATTTAAATATACCCTTCATTAGTTGAGCCATGGGTTATAAAAAATGTTAGTTATTTTTAATAGTAAATAGATACAAATCCATAGGAATCATTCCTCCCTTTTTACACACAGGTTGGAATGCCTTTTTGATATGGTGATTATTGGGAAACAGAAATGTATCATCTAAAAACCAAGAGAGGGTGCTTTTCCCCATTCAGAATCATTTTGTTCATATGCAAACTTATGCAAATTAAATCCAAAACTCATAGGGTTGATAAAGACTTTTTTAAATCAAGTGACCTAATTATTTCTTTGATATTCCAGATTCGTCGTTTGAGAATTGAAATAGAAAAGCTTCAGTGGTTACATCAGCAGGAACTTTCAGAAATGAAACACAATCTGGGTATAAAAAATGCAGTTCAAAATAATGATGTTGCCACTTGTTTTTTAAAAGGCCATGGCAGTATTTCAGCTGCAACTCTGTGATAGTACAAATTGCCCTCCCTAGAAAGAGTAGAAAATGTGATGGAACATGCCATCCTAGACTGTTCCTCACATGTATGGTCAGTTAGAGTGGGCCAGTTCAGACATCTGAACCAGCTCAATATAGTATTTCCTGAACCACAATTTAAATATATACTGTTTTGAGAATGGAAATATGCTTACTCTTTTTGAAATCCAGAAAGCAAGTTAAACTGCAAATTGGATAGTAATTGTTCATTTATAGTTCATTCATGAGAACCAATAATCACTAGTTTGGTAGACATGTTGCCTAATGCTGCACTTGCAGTTACAGAATGAAGCTGTTGTTTTTCATCTAAAAGTGACTAATGCATCTAGAGCTAAAACTTAAATTTCTAAATTACCATTTGGACCCACTGTTGACTATATGCTGTCTGTCTGTTGACTAGAACTCACAATGGCTGAAATGCGTCAGAGTTTGGAACAGGAAAGAGATCGTTTGATTGCCGAAGTGAAGAAGCAGCTGGAACTGGAAAAGCAGCAAGCTGTGGATGAAACCAAAAAGAAGCAGTGGTGTGCCAACTGCAAAAAAGAAGCAATTTTCTACTGTTGTTGGAATACCAGTTACTGCGACTACCCTTGCCAGCAAGCCCATTGGCCAGAACACATGAAGTCCTGCACACAGTCAGGTAAACAATATCTTTTTAACCCAAGTGTGGGAAACCTTTGACCTTCTAAATGTTGCCACGCTACAATTCCCATGAGTTCCATGAAGCCTGGCCAATACCCGGGATGGTGAGAGTTGTAGTTCAGCAACATCTGGAGTGCCAAAGGTTCCTCACAACTGTTTTAACTAATTTGTGAGTGAACATTATCCAGTTACATAATTTAGAAATCCTTTTGTTTTCATTTTAGCAACTGCAACACAGCAAGAAACGGATCCTGAAATTAGCACAGAAACATTAAATAAATCATCCCAGCCTACCTCCAGTGCACAGCCAGCACCTACAGAAACTGCCAGTACTCCAAAAGAAAAAGAGGCAGCTGTTGATAAGAGCAAGGAGAGTGTTACAGTAAGTATTTCAATCAGTCAGTCATTTTACTTGTAAGCCGCCTTTCCAAAGTTAAAACCACGCTCAAGGTGGCTTACAACATACTTCTTTACTTAACCACAACCCCCTTCATGTAAAATTTGTGAGACTGTTTAAAACACTGAATTCTGGTTTCCTTTTAACGTTCTTGAGGGTTCATAAGAATTAAAACACATTTTGGAGATTTGTCTTTAATCTTACAAAGTTATTTCTTAAGGGAAGGGACCAAAATGTATCTAGGCTCTCTCATATTTCATTTCATTTATTTGTGTCCAGTCTTCCTTCCTTTAAGAGGGTCCAGGGCACCTGACAACATGAAATTTTATAAGACCAATTCCAAAATCATTAATTAAAACGACAGTGCCCAAATAATACTATCTCCTTCCAAAGGCCTGGACAAATAAAAATGTGTTTTAAATTCTGGCTGCCCTACCACAGAGGAAACCCCTCTCATACTTTTTCACCCTCCTTGGTATCCACAGTGTTGGTACTGCAAGAAGGCCCCCTCCCATTGTAAACTGTGTGCTTAGACATATGGCAGAAGACACTCCTTCAAGTACTTTAGGGCTTTGTATACTAGTACCAACGCTTTGAATTGGACCCTGAAGCTCACTGGCAACCTGTGTAGTGCTTTCAGAACTTGGAGTGATACGCACTCTTCTGGCTACTCTCAATACTAGTTGCAGCCTCCAGACTGTTATTAAGGACAACCTCACGTAAAGCACATTGCATTAATGTTATGGTTATCAGAGCATGGATTACTGAGGCCAAACTATCTCAGTCCTGGAACAGCCACAGCTGATGAACCAGCCAGATCTGGATCCAGGCCCCACCAAAGCCACCTGTATATTCAGTGACACTTTGGCCTGTAGGAGTACCCCAGACTTCGAAGCTGCTCCATCAAGGGGGGGGGGATGCCACCCCATCCAGAACAAGCCAACCCCTTAATTCCTGGACCAGAGACCACCCACCCTCCATCTTAACTAGATTCAATTTCCATTTATCAGCCCTAGTCCAACCTATCACTGTATCCAAACACTGACTTAGTGTCTGCACAGTCTCTCCAGATGGGATACTGTAGATATTTAACAGCATGAGGGATAAGATGGAGCCCTGTGGGACTCCATAACATAAATCCATGGGTCCAGCCAGTGCTGTTCTCTGGAAGTGACTCTGCAGGTAGGAATAGTTAATGGTTCCCGTCTCTCAGTGAAATTCTAGGAGAAACATCAGCACTTTGCTATATAGTTTTGACCTTCACCACGCCATGCCCTAATGAAATTTCATGCAATATTCTGCCACTCTCATTGAGTCTCATTGAGTCAAAGCTATTGCTCTGGGTGCATGAATGCCCAACGATCTTTCTCTATTCTAGCTCCTTTGAATTGCAGATTATATATGCCCTGTAGATACACTCACACAGCATGCCCTGGCACTTCTACCATGCACCTAAAACTCTACTTTGAAACTGTTGCTCAAATTACCATATCCTCAAATAATTCTGTACCCTAACTTCTCCACAGAAATGGTAGGCATTGGAATACATAAGATGTCATTGGCTACATAAGCCTTGTATATCCTTGTATATATCAATTAACATTCTTCAGATGGTGTGGATTAGGATATGATTTCTAATCAGAGATGTTAATAACCATTGTCGCACTGATAATTAATTAAACCAATATCTTTATGAAGAGCTGGAATTGCATATTTATTCCCTCGTTCCCAAACCCTGTGTGTTTAGTAAAATAACAATATATTATTTACTTCACCAATACTTTAATTGCATCATGTCTCATTTGAACTATTACTGGAGAACATATACTCCAGTATACTCATGAGCTCACACTTTCTGTGAACCTAACTCATAAAACTTTATAAGTTGTTCTCTAGATTTTATGTCTTTTTTCATTGAGGGGGATGCTTGAAACGCATTGGAAATTGGTGATGAGCCTTACCAAAAAACCTTGACTGACTAATTAGGTACACACATGTTTAGGGTATTTTTAAAAGAGCAGTCTCTTGTGCTTGTAGCAGTGCTGTGTTTTGCTATGATCTGGCATTATTTGCAAAGAAAATGTCGGGTGCCTACAATTTCTACCATGGAACATTTTGCTTGAAAATCTCAAATTGCTTTCACATAATTGTTGCACCTTTTTGAAACATCAAGCTGTATACATTGCTCACATTCATATTTTGAATTTTGGTTTCATTAACAAAAAAAGTAACCTGTGAATTCATTGAGATGCAAATTTTAACGCAAGCCAAACATCTGACAAATTTCTACGATAATAATAAATAGGTGGCATTTATGTAAAAGCTGAACCTTTTGCTGAGGTTGCCTGTGCTGTCTCTGCAGATAGCAACAGGTGTGACAAGCAGCCAGCCTATAAAACTGGTCCAGGTCCCGCAGACCACCACCTATATACCAACTACTCAACCCACAATTGTAAGTACTGTTTTTTGGCATTGAAACAGCTCATTATCTATTGTGGGGGGCGGGGTTTTCTCCTGTGTTATCAGGACATGAATTCACCGGTCCCAAGTCTATATTTGCAGTGTAAAACGCCTTATTTTGCCGTACAACATCTCCATTTCCCTCATGCCATATAATTTCATCATAGAGCCAACCAAGGATTCAAAGACTAGCCAACGTTCACACATAGTTACAGCTGCATTGGGGGGGGGTAAACATTACTGAAGATATGGCGAGCTCTTCCTTTGTGCAATATGAACAAGTTTTATTTTAGCACTATCCAGGTCATGCCAAACAAACTGAGCCCTAACAATATTGCATATATATTCTGTGTTTCTGGAATTGTCGCATTGCCATTGTACGTCACGATCTTTTGCTGCTGAGATAGGAAATGTTGGCTGTGATGTAGGAATTAGGCCACTGTTCCACATCCATTTAATCCCTCAGGCTTCTTAATTTCCTTTATGCAATCACCATGTGGTAAGCAAAAGTTTAACTATTCATCCCGTGCTCTTCAAGCCCAAAAATGCTCAACAGAGAGCCTGAGCTAGAGTTCTTCATAACAAAGTGAACTTGGAGCTTCTTGTATCAAAAAAGCTTTCTGCCACAATTAGAAGATGGAGGGTGGTGTTGGGATTTACTTGTGCCTAAAATGATTTTACCTTAGAAAGTTCTGTTGGTTGAGTTTTACCTTGCTTTGCTGACCATTTTTGATCCCTCTGGAGTGGCATGTTTTCCTCAAAATCAGATGTCCTGGTGATCCTGTTTTAATTTTTAACAATACTACCTTATAGCAGGAGGGAGAGCATTGGTGATTTTTTGCCCTACTTGCCATTTAATTCTATAATTTACAATGGTCAGTACCAACATGGAGGGAAAAAACGCCACCTATGAGGAAATGTTAAGAAAAACAGACCAAGGGCCAAGACTTAGACCTTATGAAGAGATAAAAAATCTATTCACCGGGTGGTTGCAATACCACCAGGTGAATGATTTGCTAAAAGAGGACAAGAAGAAGTTGGGTTTTGATGACAAAAAATCAAAATTCAATGTAGAAGTAATAGAAGGTAAAAACAAAACCCTATCTAGAATCTATGACATACTTTTAGAGTGGTATACAAAGGACGAGGAGGTGAAGGAGGCAATGATTAAATGGGCAATTGACTTTGGTTATAATATCGATTTTGAAAGGTGGCTGGAAGTGTGGAATTGTAATATAAAGTTTACAGCATGTATGTCTCTGAGAGAAAATGTTTGGAAGATGCTATATAGGTGGTACCACACCCCTGTGAAGTTGGCCAAAATGTATAGACTAAAAGATAAGAAATGCTGGAAATGTGGGGAGGTGGAGGGTGACCTATATCATCTATGGTGGACATGCAAAAAGGTGAAAGGCTTTTGGGAATCGGTTTACAATGAGCTTAAAAGAATATTTAAATACACTTTTCCCAAAAGACCCGAAGCCTTTTTGCTGGGAATGACGGGTAAAGATATTAAGAAAGAAGATAGAACGATATTCCTCTATGCCACCACAGCAGCGAGAATTTTATTGGCACAATATTGGAAAGTGGAAACTATCCCCAATATAAATGATTGGCAAATTAAAATGATAAATTATGCTGAGCTTGATAAATTAACAGGTAAATTAAGAGACCACGATGAACAGAAATCTCTGAAAAATTGGAGTAAATACTGGAACTATATTGGAATAAATGCTTAATGTGATTGGCGGGGTCAGAACAATACTACCAGCGTGTGAATTTAGGCCTATAGATTAAAAATCAAATACGTAATGGAAGCAGATATTCGATACTTACCAAAAGGATGGAAGGAAGTCCAGGAGGTGGTTTTTGCGTGTGTGTGTGTGTGTGTGTGTGTGTGTGTTTTAATCGTTTACTGTTTTGTGAAACAGCCAGATTAATCCATCTTTGTATAGTTAGAGAGAGGAAAAAGTTGGCTTGTATATCTTGACGCTTTTTTTTTTTGTTATAATTTTTTCTTTTGTATTTGTTTGTATGTTTGTTATGTGCATAACCTCAATAAAAATGTATTTGGAAAGAAAAAAAAACAATGGTCAGTACCAAATGTTCTGTTTGGCCATACCAAATGTTCCATGTACATTTACTGACCTACTGTGGTCATAATGCTAACGATCCTACTGTTCCAAGGCACAGTGCCCAAATCCACTAATTCTCTTACTATGTGAGTATTAGACATGTTTTTTTAGCAACATCTGACCTAATGCTATTGTGGAATGCCTATATGAGTTTAGTAATAAATCCTAATGCCTTAAAGGGGCTCAACACATCAGCATGGTTCAATATTCATCCTACAGTTTGTGTAAAGAAAGTACTGGATTAGTTCCTGGTACATGTGATGGAAGTCTCCAGGTTACTACATTTTGAAAACAACACAATCGTGGTTTGTTTTTTAGCTGTTGTGCCCATTGTCTCCTGTAAATTGTTGGTTTGTGAGCACTTTGAAGACCAGGATTTACCATCTGATTTGAGTGAACACACATTGTTTAAACAATACATAGTTTGTTTTCTAGTAACTAGACAGAATATTTGTGTAATACAGAAACTGTAAACACTTTTAATCAGATTTCTACTGTTTAAGGGATTGCTTGCAATTATATTGAGAGGAAAGTTACACACAGGTCTGAGGCTATATAGCAAGGAATAGGAAAACTCATTTTTTTGACTCGGTACTGAATATCTTGCACACGGCTCAGAGTGCTTATTATGTCCAGTAGTGTATTATTATGTATTATGCCCTTTATTTCCCTGGTAGAATCATGCTGAGGGTTTCTCATGACAGGCAATCCTACATTTCTGTGCTTGTGGTTGCTGACATACGTGTTTTGGTTTTAATCCACAGACCATTCCTGTAGTAGTAAGCCCTACAGCTGGGACCGTGGCAATGAGAACAGGAGTTCAATATGTTCAGACAACAATGCCTGTCCAAGTACGGAGAGTCTAACTGCTAACAAAGGAATCCAGGCAGCTGTTGGAGTATATAATCATCTCTGTAATAGAAATGTTTTTTAAAAAATCGCCGCGGTTCATTGGATTAACCTCGAAGGTTCAGACTTTTAGCTTTGTACAGGTGTACAAAGCATTTATTACACTACATTAATGTAAAGAAAGCATTAGCGCTGGCTTTAAAAAGCTTGAAGACTGGTAAAATTCATGGTAAATCTATGCTTCTGTTGTAAATTATGTACATTTTGTGGATGATGTTAGAGTACCATCTCCTTTTTATATTTGTATTGACTTCGACGTATAAGGAGTGTTGGAAGCTGGTGAAGGAAAGGTTAAATCAGACTTGCCACAAACACCACCAAGAGAAATGGTTTTCTGGGAACTGCAGTTGCACACATAAATCAAGAATGAGAAGACTGAACCACTTGCCTTGCCTTTGGAGACGGAAAAAAACACACACCTGCACATTGGTTTGTGCAACTGAAGCTGGAACTTGCCGTTTTAAATTTGTTAAATCAAGCATTTCCAATCTTAAGACTCCTCGTACATTAAAGGACATATTTTGTGTTTCATATTTAAAATGAGAGAGATTGTTTACAAAAAGGGGGGGTTAAATTTCATTCATGCTAAGAGAAAAGGAAAGTCGGAAGCTAAATATCAGATCAATAGTTCCAGAGATAATGAAAATGGATTTTGGGGCGTATGCTTCCTACTAGGTTATGTTTCAGTTGTATTGCTGCTGTTTCTTTTTTTAAGTGTCCAAAGGACTTTGAAATTGTTTTCAAAGGGAACAAGAGCTATAGATGGAGAAGACTCTTTACCAGGAAACGAGGGCAAAGGACATTGATGCTGGAATAGAGCATGTATTATGGGATTTTTATGTTTTTATGTAAGCATGAAACAGTACAGTATGAGAGAGAAAGTAACCCATGAAAACACTGTCTGTTACACTTAAACTGTAGTACCATTTTGTATGTTGTGTAAACAAAGCATTGAACAAAGCAAGGTGATGTATGTATATGAGCAAATTAATTGTATTATATCATTCCAGTACATTTTGTTGTACATTTTAGTCATATTGATTTCTCCCATTGTTTATAAAGGATGCAGTTTGTACAGTCTCCAGCTAGTACACACATTAGAGGAAAGAAGAAGAAAAAAGCTAGAAGGAAAAAAAAATCAAGAGCAGAATATTTGTGAATTGCATTGTGTCAAAGATAGCCTAGCTGGCCTTATTTGTGAAGCATAATTGCTTTTAGCATATGGAAGTATTTTTTCACATTTTCTTTGTATAAAATTTGTATTAAACTAAATATCTTTTTTGATTATTGTGTTTCTTTTACTAAATCAGGTGACGCACAATATGCTTTGGGATTTCCCAGTTTTTTCAGGGCTCTTTAAGTTTCTTTAATTCTTTTTTTAATTAAACTGTTTTAGAAAAAAAATGGGCCATGTTGGGTTTCCATTTTCCTTCTGAAAGCCAGGTTACATTTACATGTGTCCTTTAAAAACAACAACTCCATTCCTATCCAGCTGTATTTCTATGGTAGTTGATACTTAACTGCATCACTACTTGGCATGCTTACTTACAATTTTATATTATTCCCTTCACTTGTTCTGCCTAGCAATGGAAACTGTTCTGAGAGCACTGCAGCCTTCCTATTCAACATTAGCAAATATGCAGATGTTTTCTTGTTTTCATCTGCCTCCTGGACATTGAACAGACACAGAAGAGTAAGAGGTATTTTCCTTTTTATTTGTTTTAGAATTTGTCAGCTGCTTGCTTTTCCGCACAGCTAATAAGTCTTGTCTGTTTGATGCTTAAATAAGGCTAAGTACATCAAATTATCTCAGGTTCCAAAATTGAGGTGCCTCTGAGGAGGACTGAGCCCCAGCCAACCTAACCTCAAACAAATGAGGCCAGAGCAGCACCCTGGGGCAGAGAGGCTGAAGAATTTTTGCTGCTTACTAATACCACCTTTACTAGTTTGGTTTCTCTTTTTCTTTGTTCTCTTGTTCCTTTCCTTTTAACAAAATAAAAATCTACTGTCTGTATTTCACTCTTGCTTTCTCATAGCTTTGGCTGGCAAGTCAAATGCTGCAAAAGAGAGAGGAGGAGGAAAAAACAATTTCAGGGTTGTCGGAGTCATCAAAACTGACTTCCAGCATCTTGGGGTCTCCTAATGTGAACCTTCACCATGACAATAATTATTTGCCACCAGAGAGTCAAGCCTGTTTCACACCTCACATCACAGTAGCTCAGACTCTTAATCTCAGCATTGTGGGTATGAGACCCGTGCTGGGCAAAAGATTCCTGCATTTCAGGGGGTTGGACTAGATGACCCTCGTGGTCCCTTCCAACTCTACAATTCTGTGATTTATGAATCATGCCACCAGCTACCACCACAGTCCTGCCAACAATAAAGCCCATCTTAAGACACTGAACCCTTCCGTTCTGTAGACCATTGTACTGTGAGGCCCCAAGGCAGACAAGAACAACCACTTGAGAGTGAACTTCTAGTCTTTGGGGAAAGTTGTTCACCAAAGTCCAGTGTCCTTTCAAAATGTAGAATATCACTCATTCAGGAAAATGGACAAGTTTACATATTATGCACAGTTTGGACTTGATCAGTTTCAAGAGACACAGGCTCTTTAAAAACCATTGCTACATGCCAGTCTATTTAAAGCACACTGTGTTCTGACTAAAAACGTATTGACACTTCTCTCAAATAATCATGATGATCCTGATCACAAGCAGGCCACTACTGCGTCACTTCATCTGACATTTAACGCCAAGAAGCAGGCAGCTTGTGGGTAAAACTAGACATGATAAGAGATGTGGGATCTATGGTCTCATTAAACTCGTCACCCAAAACAGCTGCTTTGGTGGTGGGTAGGAAGCAGAACCCACCATTAGGACCACAGGGTTGCATCCCACTTACGTCATACTCAAGAGTAGACCTACTGAAATGAGTGGACTTAATGGGAGCTGTTCACTGCTTCAGAATAAAAGAAGTCAGCCCTTGTAAGTTACTGCCACTTTTTTAAAAAAACAAGAAGAACGAAAACTGCTAAAGCAAGTTTCGGAAAAGTGGCTTGTAAGAGCAAGACTGAAGTTAGGAACTTGATTTAAGGGACTTTTTAAAGGGTGGATATGGGCAGTCCCAAGAACATGCATGTTTCTTCGGTAACCTCTTGTTCACTCTAGATATGTTTACTGGGGAGGAAGTCCCTTGGCACTCAGTGAAGCTTAAGGGTAAAGGGACCCCTGACCATTAGGTCCAGTCATGGCCGACTCTGGGGTTGCGGTGCTCATCTTGCTTTATTGGCCGAGGGAACTGGTGTACAGCTTCTGGGTCATGTGGCCAGCATGACTAAGCCGCTTCTGGCAAACCAGAGCAGCGCACGGAAACGCCATTTACCTTCCCGCCAGAGAGGTACCTATTTATCTACTTGCACTTTGACATGCTTTCGAACTGCTAGGTTGGCAAGAGCAGGGACTGAGCAATGGGAGCTCACCCTGTCGCGGGGATTCGAACCGCCGACCTTTTGATCGGCAAGTCCTAGGCTCTGTGGTTTAGACCACAGCGCCACTTACTTCTACATAAAAGTGCCTAAGACAGAATTGATCATTAAGGACTGCAAGCTGGGCTTTCCTTTATAGATTTGTAATATTACCAGTAGCTGAGTTTAGTGTTTGCTTGCTTGTCTGTCACGGGGGAGGGGGGGTCATTGTGAGGGACTGACAGATACCCCTTTTCCAAACAACACTTTAGCGCACCAGCAAGCCCAAAGGCCTATTTTCTTTCCTTACTGCTTCAGCTTGCAAAAGCAGCCTGTATTTTTTTTTTTATTCGTATTCCTTCGCTACAGTTGGTGTGCTTAACTAGGCTTGCTTTTTCCATTTTTGCTTAAGTTATGCTGAACAACTTGCATGAAACTACATTTGTGCTTTGCATAGAAAGAGACAATAGTATGGTGACAGTTGGAATAACCATTCCCCTGGCAACAGGGCATTATCAATCCATTTTAGTAAAATTTTCAATTGTTTCTATCCTGCAAGCAGGAAAATTGTTTTTTCTTTGTCCCGTGGCAAGCTGTTACTGAGGGTTTGCTGCCATCGTGTGCCTGTGTCTAGAAACTACACACACAAAATAAAATGGCTGATAGTAGAAAAAGAGTGTCTGTGGGATACGGGTTTATTTGTAGGATTGTGATAGAAGAAGAAACCTATATGTCTTTTCTCAGTGAAGCCACACAATAGGGCTGTCCTCTGACCACAATATTTATCAATGGGATTGTGTGAGTGTCAGCTCCCAGCCCAGATAGCAGTGATTTTGACAGTTTCCAAGCTTGGGGTTGCTGCTTGTTATAAAGTCTTCCCCTTGCCTTCTTAATGCCTATGTCATTTTTTATTTTATTTTTGTTACTAGTTAAAAATGGCTTTTTGTCAAGCACCATGATCTTTTTTGCAGCAGCACTTCTGTAGCCCTTTTGGAAGCCCAGCCACTAAACAGAGGTGTATGAAATTATGCCTGGTGTCGAGAAAGTGTCCAGAGAGGGGTTTTCCTCATCACCTAATACTGAAGCCTCATGTGGTTATCCCATGTTGGAAGATTCGAAACAGGCCAGAGGAAATGCCTCTACAAGCGCCACATAATTAAACTCTCGAATTCACTGCTGCAGATGGTATTGACTGCCAATTTGGATGGCCTTAAAGGAGAGATCATAGAAATTCATGGATATAAGGCTATATCCATGACTCTCTGTCATGATGGCAGTGTTCAGCCTGCACTGCTGGAGGCAGAATGCCTCTGAATACCTGTTGCTGGGAAACACAACTAGGGAGAATGCGGTTACACGCAGGGCCTGATTGCAGGCTTCCCAAAAGCATCTCGTTGGCTACCATGGGAACAGGATGCTGGTCTAGATAGATCTCCAACCTGATCCAACAGGGCTTCTTACTGACAGTTGAATGTTACCAGTTATTTTGGTCATTTGTATGCTGTACGTTGCCTCAGGGCTGGCATATGCATGGTCCCTTGGGTTTTCTTGTTTAGAAGTGGCACAGATGATACTTCTTGTGAGGCCAGGCTAATCTCCCTCTTGTGAGTAGATAGAATAAAACTGCTGGTGGGTAAAAAATCTGCAAGAGTTTTGCAGCAAGGCTTTACCATCTTGCTTGCTTTGGCCATGTAGAAGAGCCCTACAATGGGGCAGAGCCACATTGGGAGCGCAGGGCTGCTGCTGAGAATGGCAGTCTCATGTTGAGCTCCCTTTTCCCCCTCTGCAGCATGGCATTCAGTACAGTGCATGGCATTAAGTTGCGTGTTTTCCACACCTGCTAGTGGCAGCGAATAACATGCAATGGCAGTGGGGATGTGCTTGGCGTCACAGAATCGAATTTTATGTTGCAGAGGGGTAATATGGGGTGTTAGGTATAGTTAAGGCTATGGTTTTTCCAGTAGTGATGTATGAAAGTGAGAGCTGGACCATAAAGAAGGCTGATCGCCGAAGAATTGATGCTTTTGAATTATGGTGCTGGAGGAGACTCTTGAGAGCCCCATGGACTGCAAGAAGATCAAACCTACCCATTCTGAAGGAAATCAGCCCTGAGTGCTCACTGGAAGGACAGAGCCTGAAGCTGAGGCCCCAATACTTTGGCCACCTCATGAGAAGAAAAGACTCTCTGGAAAAGACCCTGAGGCTGGGAAAGATTGAGGGCACAAGGAGAAGGGGATGACAGAGGACAAGATGGTTGGACAGTGTTCTTGAAGCTACCAGCATGAGTTTGACCAAGCTGCGGGAGGCAGTGGAAGACAGGAGTGCCTGGCGTGCTCTGGTCCATGGGGTCACGAAGAGTTGGACATGACTAAACAACAACAGTACCTCTGGTGGCTGACATGCCATGCTCTTTCTGGGGTAGTCCGTCCACCTTTGGTCCCTACCAAGAACTCTCAACTCTCAGCTGTGGCTCGTAGAAGCTGTCAGCATACGACAGCAGACACATTCCAGGAAATGACTTCAAGTGGATGGCTAAAACATAGCTTGGCAACAGTGCATCCGCACTGCATGCAGGAGGTCCAGGTTCAATCTCTGGCATCTGCAGGCAGGTCTGGGAATGTTCCCTGCCTGAAATCCTGGGAAGCCACTGCTAATCATTGTGCACAATACTGAGCTAGATCCTGGGCCACTGGTCTGATTTGGTATAAGATAGCTTCCTGCCTCTTCCCTTCCATGCATTAAAAGAACTTGGCATCTTAATGGTCAGATTAACAACCATATGTTGTTTGCCTATTGCTTTCTCTTTGTTTTATGATCTTATTGTCAGCATCATTTATGAATCATTACATTTCAAAATCCTTATAACCTTTTATATTCAAAACAGTACTTTTTTAAAAAGCAAGCAAGCTGAATTGTGCTTTTGTAATGGCATTTTATTTATATTCGAATAAGTATCTGAAACGGGCCTCTGAATGGGGTGGGGGGATATGATAGCAAAAATGTTATAGCTGGGAGTGGGGCTGCTGATTGTATCCTGCCCTCCAAGAGGTAAGTGGCACTGCTTTTCCTTCTTGAAAATCAGCGGTAGTACAATCCAGCCAAAGTTGAGCATTTTCATGCCCCACTCATTTAAACAGGAGGTTTAAGTACATCTCTTGGGTGGTATTTATACTCCAGAGTAGACCTACTGAAATCAACAAACATGACCTAAGTTAGGTCCGTTGATTTTAGTAGGTTTACTCTGAATGAGTGAGTACCACCGCTCCTGATGTAATAACTTGGTTTAAAAAATATTTTATGAGTTTTAGAACACACCCATGTACCCAATACTTCAGTATGTATTAGCTGTAATACTAGATACATGTTGTTTTTGCCCTGAAGCACAATCACAGAGGGGAATACATGTGGAAGAGTCCTATAGTAAGTAGGGAAGGGGCTGGCAGCAGTGATGCAGAATGCTTCATTAGACCAAAATGTGAAACAGCTTAACATATCTTTCCCTTGGAAGCAGCCTCTCTCTCAGTATGTCAAGCCACATTTTCTCAAAAAACTAATCTTTTTTATAATTATAATTACAGCTGTCCTTTTTTCCCCTTTGGCAAATGGCTGATGTGGATGCAGCAACAATCTTGCAACAAATAAACATTTACAATCTTTCTGCCGCCCCCATCATGTAACAAGTGAATTATAGCTATTCTGATAAACACCCACACACACCTAAACTAGCTTCTTAGGATTTCTCCCATGCAGGTTCATGGATTCGGAAATACGTTGATCCTGGAATAGTATTTGGAGTCTGAGATGACAGGGCTCTGTGAAGCTCCTTGGAAAGGTATTTTCTTTCTTTGTGACAAAGGATTTGTGATGACAACAGCTGCTGCATACTGATGAAAACAAAAGTGGATATTTGCTGCAAACTTTCCTTCAGTGGATTTCACAACAGATACAGGCTGTGTAAACAAACTCATTTTTACCCCTTCCTAAAACAAAAACAATGACTGCAAACTCCCATACAGTTAGGCCAAAGTAATCTAAAATCTAAATAATGGGATATAATTGGTCCAGCCTAAATGGCTTCAAATGTGAATCAAACAGCATATTTGTTTCAGCTCTGCTGTACACCTGCCACCAGAGAGACTTCCATTCAACTCTCTGAGGGGATCCTGATGATGATCTCCTACACAAAATAATATTTTGATTTCCATTCCAGGAGCCAAGACTGGCCTGGCTAAGATCCAGGAAGAGTGCAAATCCTATGTAAACAGAGCAGGGACTGACTAGCAAAAATCCCACAATAGCAGTGCCAACAGTGATCTCCATATATTCCCCCACCTAGGACTTGGGAGGGGTGTGGGCTAAAATAATTGAATCCATGCACACCATGTGTGTGCTCCCATGGCTTCATTAGAGCCATAATTGAGGGCGTTAAGATGTTTGGACTATTGCTTTTTTAACCTGGTAACAAAAAATAAACTATCCATGGTTGTGCTTGTCCAAACTCCATAGTAGTTCTCTGAAGGGGATAACAAACCACTGCTGCAAAAAGAGCTCCTGACCTGACTGGCTAGTCTAGTTTGTTGCTGGAAGCTGACCATGTTCACCGCATCTGAGAATGGATTATTTTCCAGATACTGTCCTGATATGCTACCTGAGCATTGTGGGAGCCACTGCTTGGTCCATCTGAAGGGGGAAATGGGTACCATAGGAGCTCAACAGCCAAATCCAATAGGTATCTTAATACTTGTGAAAGATGCTGTGCAACTCTTAGCCCAAATTGCACTGTTACTGTGGATCTCACCCTTTTTAAAATTTAAATCACACTCAGATGTAAAAGATAGTGTGCAATAGGTTTTAGCTATCCACTACAGTAGCTCATTCCAGGCATGGAGAAAGTGGATAGAGAAAGGGTTTTTTCCATGTCTCATTAATGCTAAAATTTGTGGGCATTCAACGAAAGTGAATGTAGGGCAGTTCAGGATAGACAAAAGAAAGCACTTCTTCATACAGCTCCCAGATGGCTCCCACCAGCTCGGATGGCTTTTTAAGGTTACATAAATTCATGGAGGACAAGGCTATCCATGATGACCAGCCACAATGGCTATGCTCTGTTGCTACTGTCAGAGACTTGTCTCTGTCTCTGAAGACACAGGCATCTGGTTGGCCATCATGAGGAAAGGATGCTGGGCTTGATGGGCCAATGGCCTGATCCAGCACAGCTTGTTCTAGGTTCTTCTAAGAGTGGCCTTCTTACAGGTGGCCTTTTCCTCATTGCTGGGCTGAGTGGTTCAATATGTTCAATAGCAAAGCACTGGCTTTATCAGTGTAGATCAGAAGTGAGCACCCTGTTATTCTAGGGCTTTATGTAAGTGCTTGGGGAAGGGGGGTAGGAGGAAGGGGGGCAAGAAAGATGGAGAGTGGGGGAGAGAAGCAGAAAGAGAAAAAGGGAAAAGGATGGCCCTGCCTACCTCTGGCTCCACAGACTTTTAACTAAGATCCTTTTGACTCCAGCCTCAGCCAACTCTGAGATGCAGTCAACTGATTACCACCAAGGGACTATGAATCTCAGTGGAAAGAGTTGCCCACCCCTAGCACAGATGTTTACTAGTTGCAACACAGAAAGGTAGCAAGGCTGAGCGAAGCTTCTTTGTCCATCAATAAAACAGCCCCATGCTTAGTTCACTGCCCCCTCCCCAGCCACGTATTTGGCCACTTCCCATGTCACTTTGGCCGTGTAGTGTGGCTTTGCACCCGGGTGTGCATTATGGCTCTTGCTCTAGCAAAATCTTTGGTCTCCAGTGCATCTAGGTGGTTGTTCAGTTTGTGCACAGCAATTAATCTGTTCAGATCACCACAGGGAATTATCCCATGATGGTCCGCAGCAGGACAACACTGGATAAATGCTAAAATAAATTATCAGACACGCTAACCAGGGTGAATCTGACAGAAGCTGCCAAATCTCCCTCAATGTGTCCCTTCAGCATAGTGTCATGAAGTATTCTCATAATTCCCACACAACAGGATGTGCTATTAGAGAGAATGTGGCAGACTAATACAGCAACCTCAAGATTCCAGGCAAAAGCAATGCTTTCTTGATTGACAAGTGCTAAAAGATTCAGTTTTGCTGTCTATCAAGGCTCTGGCTTTCAGCTGGCCCTGCATCCCTCGAGACTTCCTGTCTTTAATTCAATTTGTTCCTCTCTTGGAAGCCTCAAAGTTGTCTTCCTTTTCCTTCCTTTTGGTTTCCTGTCCTGGCCTTGCGGCCAAATGTATGTCTGTTTTTAAGAATAATTCAGCAGCCAAGACTAGAGCCAGAAAAGCATGCTTTGTCCCATTCTTGTCTTCTCCCTCTAGACTCCAAAGGCTAGGACATCCACGGAGGCGCATGGGAGCCTACCTCTTCCCGATATTTCAAGGTTCCCTCAGGGGATAAATTTTAGGGCTAACTACTGCAAAACCTCGTTACCATAAAAACCATCCTCCTTGTTGCAAAACCCCAATAAACATCAAGTCAGTGTTGCCCTGATACACAGTCTTTCCCCTTTTCTTTCCCCTAGGTGGTAGTGGTTTGCAGGGTGAGGCAGTAGTGCTCATCTGACCTCCCGCTCACCAGCATCTCTCTAGCTCACTGGGGCGAAGTGGGGTGGGGTGGGGGGCGGCAAGGTGCAAACACACAAGGTATGTGTTTGGTATGTAACTCCACTGCGCCAACCTTCCCCCTTTCCCACTTGGTAAGTCACAGCAATGCCACCAGCCACTATCACCCCTGCTACCCCATGACATGGTGCGATTGGTGAATATGCAAGAGGTCTCTCAAATTTAATCATTTCCACAAAATCCATGAATGCACATGAGCCATCTCTGGATATGAACCTTAATGCCTCTTGGCTTTGTGTTGGCGTTTACGCAGCCGTCAGGGGACTATGAAGCAAAACTTTGCGGCAGGGATGGAGAACCTGTAGCCCTCTGGATGTTGGTGTACTACAACTCCCCTCACCATGGGCCGTGCTGGCTGGGACTGATGGGAGTTGGAGTGCCACAGGACCAACACCCCTGCTTTACAAGATCCAGATATGCAGGAAGCGAGGCAACGAGCTCAATCTACGTCAGTAAGCAATCACGTTAGCCCTAAAATTGTAAACATAGTTTTATTGCCATTCACTCATCACAAGGTAACTCTCCTGACCATGCGAAAACAAGATGGCAGCCTACAGAGACATGGGTGCAGCCCACATGCCACAGTTTCCAAAAACTAGCTATAGTTTTTACACCAAGAGTCCCACATGTGCTCATTTCAAATGGACATGATAATGATTGTTCCCCACAGTTAACCTTGGAGAAGAGAGCTATTAAATTAGAATGGGCCAAGTCCATCCAACTCAGCAGATACAAACACAGGTACTGAGCTTAATATCAGAGTAATAGGATTAGTTCATAAATTAAAAAAATACCAAAAAAATCATCTCTATCAATCTTTCCCCTCCCCACCTCAGAAACTCCTCTGAATTGATAAAACTGTCCAGCAAATATGCCTAGAAACTCCATGTCACGTCTTCCCACCCTATTCCCATTTATTAAAAGCAAGAAAGAAGAAAGGGGGGGGGGAGGAACCCTAATGAATTAAACCAGGACTGATCTTCCTGCATGCCTGGAAGTAATTTACATGGCAAATGTCCCACTTCAGTTTTAAGCATCCAGTTATTAAGGTCATTTAAAGGTTTCTTCTCCATCCAAAAAAAGAAAGAAAAGAGGAACTTGGTTATGCTGTGCTCCTGGTGCAGATTCTCTTTAAAAGACTTTCATACAAAAGAGCTCCACCCCAAGAGAAAATGCCAGGAAAATAGATCTGTGTCTTCGGGAGTGATGGCGAAGCCCACCATGGAGACTTCTGGGTCTGCTACAAGTATTCCAGCTCCAGTGCGTGTCGCAGAGCCTCAAGGTCGGCGTGGCAGGAGATCCTCCAGAAAGGCATGTTGTGCTAGGAGGAGATGTTTTAAAAGAGGAATAGGGTCATAAGACATTCCCTGAATCATCACCCAAACAGTGGTAATTGAGTAATGTGACCAGTTTCATTTATATAGAATCTAAAAAAGACATGGATAATCATTGTATGCAGGTAGGGCAGTGATCAAAAGAGAGACAACCGTTACTCATCAGCCTCAGCCAGCAGGGCTGATACCTAAGGATGATGGGAGTTGTAGTCCACAACATCTAAGGGGCCACATTTTCCTCATCCCTGATATACAACTGGCTTGCTCTATAGTTTACATCTCATTTATAACATTTATACTGTATTCCACCTTTCATCCAAGGAGCTCAAGGCACCATTATTACTACTACTACTACTACTACTGCTACTACTACTACCATGGGCATAGCCAGGATTTTTGTTGGGAGGGGGGGCAGGAATTTGTTAGGAGGGGCAGGAATTTGGGGGGAGGCAGAAACAATGTGACTGATCACTTACGTTTTTCTATTGTTTTACTATGCCCATGATTTATACCCCACCCATTTAGCTGGGTTTCCCCAGCCACTCTGGGCGGCTTCCAACACATATAAACGCATAAGAATACATCAAACATTAAAAATACAGGGCTGCCTTCAGATGTCTTCTAAAAGTTGTGTAGTTCTTTATCTCCTTGACATCTGATGGGAGGGTGTTCCACAGGGAGGGTGCCACTGCCAAGAAGGCCCTGTGCCTGGTTCCCTGTAACTTCACTTCTTGCAGGGAGGAAACTGCCAGAAGGCCATTGGTTCTCCCCTCTCTCCATTTTACTCTTACAACAACCCTGTGAGGTAGGTTAGGCTGAGAGACTGTGATTAGTCAAGGTCACCCAGTGAGGTTTTATGGCTGAGTGGGCATTTGTGCCCTGGTTTCTCAGGTCCTAACAGATGGCTTTTGTTCAGATCTGTCTGCAGTGCATTTGACATCTTTTCACCCCACCTTAAAAAAACGGTGCAGGAGCCAAGCTTGAGTCCTTTGATGTAGAATAATGCACTGAATGTGCATACCAACTTTCATTTTGGTATTTCAGACTTCAAGGCAAAAATCTCATTGTGGGTCTTATTTTTAAATCTGAGTGGACTATATGAAATATATATGTAAAAGGTGTGAGTGCTATTCATATCTCCATTATGCAGAGATTTACTCTCTCCCACTGTTAAAATGCAACTCAGTCTGCTGCTGAGTAATTATTATCAACCACCCATTTCAAGTAATCTGCTATTTCCCCCATTTCACCAACAGATCACTGCCTTAGAAATATCTAGGAATTATCTGAAGAGTACAGTGGCTGTGCTCAGATTGGAAACCAGGCCTGCCAGACCTAAATCCAACCTCATACACACGATTATAACTGATTTATCACCGTTTTCTTCCCATACTCAAGACACGCAGTAAAGGTGTTACAACTGAGAAATCGGGTGGTTTCATGAACCATCTGAAATTTGGATTTGGGATTGGGGAGAGGTGTGCTGAAATCCTTGCTCAGCTTTCTGGATGGACAAATTATTCTCCCCTAGCCTAGCCTAGCCTACCTTATAGGGATTCTGGGAGGATAAAACGGAATGCTGATTCCACATATGGTGATCACACTTGGAAGGACTGGCAGAATATGAGCATGATGAAAGTAATGTAAAAACATATTATTGGCACAAAAATGGAAACAAGAAGAATTACTGATGAAAGAAGAGTGGCAAATGAAATTAATGGACTACTGTATTTTTCACTCTATAGGACGCACCCGACCATAGGACGCACCTTGTTTTAGAGGGGGAGAACAAGAAAAAAATAATTCTCCCCCTCTGCACAGAGCCCCTTCAGCCAAGCGGCAGGAGAAATGGAGCCCTTCTATTTCTCCTCCCGCTTCGCTGAAGGGGCGCTGTGCAGCTCTCCCTCTCTGTGCAGCACCAGGAGAGCGAGAGGGGTCGGTGCGCACCGACCCCTCTTGCTCTCCAGGCTTCAGCGAAAGGAACCTGAAGCCTCTGGAGCGTGGCGGGAGCGCTCCCACTGCACTTCGGAGGCTTCGTATTCCTATCGCTGAAGCCATGGAGCCTGCATTCGCTCCATAAGATGCACACACATTTCCCCTTAGTTTTTGGAAGGGAAAAAGTGTGTCTTATAGAGTGAAAAATACAGTATGCAGAACTAGAGAAATTGACAGGAAGGATTCGAAACCTGCGGGACCAGAGATTCTTAGAGGACTGGAGTAAATATTTGAATTATCTGAAAAGCAATTGTAATAAACAGATTATGCTACTAGGATTGCACGAAGTTTTATAAGGAGGATTCTGCGAAATATTGCAAGGAAGATTATGAAGAGAATATCAGTTAAGGATAATTAAAAGTAATAGAGAAATTAAGAAATGCAGATTAAGTGATAAAGAATGGAAAATCTTCAGAGGTAGTTGATGGAAGTCTCAAATATTGTATAAGATAAGAAGTTATGTTAAATGACTGTTGGAAATGATATGTTAAAAAATTAATAAAAATGTATTTTTTTTTAAAAAAGAAAGTAATGTAAAAACAAATCCGAAGTCAGCCGCCTGCCCTTGAAGAAGAAAATGCCACTACTTCCACCTCATTCATTCCTCCTCTGCTTTCCCCACATGGCTCTGCTTCCATTTAAATGATCTGTTTTTCTTTCTCTGAAGAGATGAGATGTTGGCAGTGCAGCCACGCCTGCTGCTCAGCTCCCATCCATTCATCACTCGCCCCGACAGGTGAAGAGAAATGACCCACTCAGGCCGAGAGATATCATCAGGACTGCCCTCCCCATGGGTTTATAGAGCTCAGGTGTGTAGTCACCCTTGCTAATGATCATCATCAATCAGAGGCCCTGACAGCTCCGGGCAAAGAATGTGCGCCCATTAAGGGGGAAGAGGCTTAAAGCAGGAGACACCAGCAAAGGGGGCCCCCTCTTCTTGCGGCACAGTTTGTAAAAGGTATTGCTTAACCCCACTGTCAGGGAGCCGGTGGCCTTTGATGCACCTCTGTGCACTGACCCTGTTACCTTTGAAGTTCGCGGGAGCCCTGTCTGAAGCTTCGCACTATTATTATGACTTCTTCACTTTCTTCCCAATGCATTTCTGGCGTTAACTTTTTAACTCCTGGAGAACTGACCCATTTGCTGGGCAGCTGCTTAGCTTACAGAAATCTAAATCACCAACAGAAGAAGTGCATGCACACAGGGGAAAAGAGAGGCGTACAGCCTAATGAGGCAAAGAGTAGCTTTCTGCAGTGTGTGGGTGTATGGGTTTTCATTTGGAAAACAGCACTGGGGGCCTTAGGTCCGTGGTAAGAACAGATACCTTCCACACAGCAGAAGGTGGCAAGTTCAATCCTCTGAATCTCCAAGTTGGGCTGTGAAAGACCCTGTTTGAAATCCCAGGGGCCCCCTGCCATAGATCAATGGACGCACTAGCAAAGCAACTTTGTGTGCTCCACCCCACACACAGCAGAAATGAGGAACAGCAGATCTCGATGCACTCACTGACTCGCTCTTACTCCTTATTTATGTACCTAACCAACAGTTGTTAATCAAGAGCAGTTTCTGTAGCAAGTGGGAAACTGTTGGAAATTCCTCAACAGCTGAGCAGGGTGGAGAGAGGATTTACAGTAGGAAATTGCTCACAGTGCTTTATGAACTTTCAGGCCAGGAAAAAAATAATGAGCTAATTTCTATTCATGATTCAGGTAAAAGGTGAGAATGCTTTCTGAACTATTCTTTTAAAAGTGGGGTTGCGAACCTGAAAACCGTACCTTTTTCGCCCCCTGTTCCTCTTCAACACCATCTCCTATTACGATGTACACAGCTTTCCGTCCAAACCTCTGCATTATCCTTTCGAAACAGCTCTCTTTCCCTGCAGAAGAAAAACGAGTCATTATTTTTTCTGGGCAAAGGTGATAAAGGAACCGAGAGTCATTTGTTCTTTGTACAAGGGTTTAGGGGCGCATTCATCTAGCTCAGGGGTGGGGTACCTCAGGCTCCCCTGGCCTGTCTCTCTGGCCCTTGAAACTCTCCCTGGGCCACACCTAAGGGCTTTTGCTCAGTGGCCACACTTTGTGCTGGTCTGGATGGAGGAAAGAGAGGATTGTGTGCAGAAATTAGCCCTGCCTGGCCAGCCCCTGCCTTTGAGAACCTCCGGGGGTAAAGTCAAGCCACTGTGTTAGCAGCACCCAAGTGACCTCCCCAGGGCACAAGCCTGGAGAGTGTGTATGCAGGTCGTGGACTGCCCAGACAACCAGACCCCACACTCTTGGCACCATACTGAATTCTACTCATGGGGTTTATATCCAACACTATTCATACTCACAGCAGACCTACTGATATTAGTGGACATGAGCAACTTAGACCCATTAAATCAACAACAATCTTTATTACAGTCCAGAGACCCAACAAAACATTACAAATCAATACAGAGTTCATACAGCCTACCTCCAGGTTAATCAAGCACATGTAAGAGTTAACATCTTACATCAAAAACCTGACAGTACCTATCTATCGAAGGCTTTTCACCAAAGCCAGACTAAATGTCTTCCCCTCTGCAGTGCTGGATGGTAGGTTGAGAGGAGACTTTGCTCGTGTGCTCAAGACATCGATTCCATAAATCATATTTTGTTGCATTGTGCGAAGTATGAGCAGGCCAGTGCTGAACTGATACTACCCTTGCTGGTGCCTTTCCCGGGAAAAATCAGAGGCTCACTTTGTCAGGTTCCTACTGGAAGACCGGACAAAAGCTAGAACGTTGGCAGTGGCAAAGTTTTTATCGGTGGTTGCAAGAACAAACGAGCCCTATATTCTAAACAAAGTGCTTGATTAACCATTAAATCAA
Organism: Podarcis cretensis; assembly: GCF_951804945.1. Lineage (NCBI taxonomy): Eukaryota > Metazoa > Chordata > Lepidosauria > Squamata > Lacertidae > Podarcis > Podarcis cretensis. Next base: position 22,286,573 of record NC_137175.1, read on the forward strand.
CAGGTCAACCCTGGATGCAACCAATTGTTCTTACCTGTCTTTGTTGCACTATAAATATTTTCAATTGGGAAGACAGTGCCTAGTCCATAAAGCAGGACTTTTGCAAGGGCTGGTATGAGCTGGGTTGTAGTCACCAAAACATTTACACAGTTGGGCCTGCAAGACAGAAAGCAGAGACAGAATTAAAGTCAATGGGGACCCCTCCCTTTCCACCCTCCCCCCCCAGAGATCTTTGCTTTTCTGCTCTATTAGGCTAAACTGGAAGCAGGATATAAGGTTTGCCAGCAACGAGTCCCTTGAAATCAGTGATTAACACAGTCAGCAGTGGCTAGACTCTTAAAACGTTTTTCTCCCTCCATAATTTATTATAACTCAAAACTAGCCTGAAAGAGGAGTACGTCACAAGTGATCACACACTGGGGATATAAATGGTGTAAAACTCCAATAGCATTTACACTGCGGCCCCCTTGGGCAGCTGACTCCCTTTATTGCTTTCCTGCTTTCTGCACAAAACTATTATATCTGGGAGCCAGGATTGTTCTGGTTTTAGATCTAGTTCCCCATCACATGTCCAGATGTGGCCCCCCACAAATTTGGCCAAAGGTGTCCTATAAATAAACGTGCCTCGGTTTGTTTGGAGAACACAAGAGGAAAGTAAAACTTCTTGCAGCCTGGAGACGACTCCTTAAGCCGTTCTTACCGGGAATGTATCAAATCCAGAGCTTTCAAAGCATGTGTTAGCCAGAGATCAGTCAGCGCTTCCAGTTCTGCTCTTAACTGCAGCCAGGTTTCCCTCTTAGGAGCTCCTATTAAACCTGTGGATAGAGAAAGCAGCGTTTGTAGCTGGTTCCAATGGGAAGGCGCGGAATAGCTTGCACATGGCTTTTGCAAAGCCATAGAATCATTGAGTTGGAATGAGCCAGAAATCCAACGAGTACAACCTGATGCCCAAAAGGCAGGGCCATCCATCCACCAGCCGCCTATACGCGCGCCCCCACCTGCGCAGTTGATAATCACCATGTGCCAAAGAGCTGGGAGCGAAATTGTATTGCTTGCAACGAAATGAAGCAGCACATTGCTGGCTGGTTTTGTCTCCTAAGCCACTTGTGGTAGAGCTTTCCTCCCCACATCCCATCCCACCCCCCAGCAGGCCCCAAGTCTCAGTGCTGCAGTCTCACACGGTTTCTCCTTTGAGTGGCTGCAGCAGCCTTTGCCAACCGGGTGCCCCCCAGTTCTTCTTTCAGTAGCCGTGCTGGCTAGGGCTGATGGGGAGTCGGAGTGCAGCTGTTTGGCCAAGAATGTGCTACAGCCTCACCCAGTCCTGAACAGCCCTCCTGTTCTTCCGACTGCACAGAGCCAGCTTCAGTTTCTCTGGGGTGTCCTCAGGCAAGACTCCCGCAGTGGGCCACCTTAAATGGGAGCATCCAATTTAAGTGCTTTGGTTTTTTAAATTTAAATAGCACCTTGCTGGGGCTTCATTAAATGGCCTTTCCCCTTCCGACAGCTTCGGTGGGGCAGGGATTTCATGTGAATTGCAGCATGGGAAATCTACCCTCATAATACAGTCCTGATAATAACACACACACCCCCCCCCGCTTGTACCTGCAATTTAAAGTTTTAAAAACTAGACACGTTCATTGCATTCATGCAATTAGTGTCATGCCTCATTTGACCTGTGATGCTCAAATTGTGTGCATGTTTCCCCTGAGTTTTCTCCTATCCCTCTCTGCACATGCACACTTTCTTTACGGTTGTGGGATACTGCATTCTAAATCAGAGGTTCACAGCAAGGGGCTTCTCTCTTTCCCTATGAGCTATTTTCCTTATCGCACCTGCCCTGTCCAAGGTGCTTGACACTTGCAGGGAAAGATGCAAGTGCTGGTATGTTTTCTCCTGCAGGAGGTCAAGCAACATTGGAAGGCCAATTTCGGTAAGAAAAGTAATCCTTGGGGAAAGAGGTAGGAGCCTTTGGCTAACTCACTTCCCTACATACCTCGGGCCAAACATTCATACAAGTGAGCACCATGTGTAGTTTGGGGCTTATGCTGCCTCAGAGCAGACTTGGAAAAAGTTGTGTTGATGAAGTCAAAACTGGCCCAGAGTGGGTTTGGATTTTTATTGTTATTTTTTACATTTATCAGCTGTTAAATGTTTTATGTGTGCCTTTAAAAACATATTCAGCAGAACATGCACCATGAACTTAAACAATAACCATTAAAGGTGCAGGCCATTTCCTGCAGATTAGTGACTGTCTGAAAGGAGCCAATGGTCTGAGCTGAAGCAGACAGCTAGATAAGTCCAACCAGTTATTATTTCTTCAATCCCCCTGAAAAGCTGTGTGCCAAGGTCATTATTCTGGATAATAATGGCAGACAATGCACGTTTAAAATACCTGGAGGAGCAATTGCAGTTTCTCCCTCCCTCCTTTCCAACCCCTTCCTGCCTTTTTGGTGTTAGTTCTAGCTATGTGACAGATGTGAAGATGCAATGCTGAGCAGGTTCTACTATGAATGATGCTGGGGCTGCACTGTGGGGCTCCACAATGTTTTGTAATGGAATTGTGAAGGTGACTGGCAGGCTTTCTGGTGAAACTCCCTTGCCCAACCTGGACTAACTGGGCAGGCCTGGCCTCAGCACCTTGGCTACAGATCATAGAGTTGGAAGGGACCCTGAGGAACATCTAGCCCAAATAACTAAAATGCATGAATATGCAGCTATCGAACCTGTAACCTTGGTGCTATCAGCACCATGCTCTAACGGACTGAGCTAACCTGAAGTCGTTAGGCAGTTTTTGGAGCCCCAGCACCCCAGGAGAGTTTCTATTAACCATGTTTAGTATTATATTAGCTTGATTAACAAGGTGATTTCCCTAACTTCAAGTGTTAGCCTGGGTCCATGACAGTGGGCTGCTGCTGAGGCAGATAATTGCTTTTCTGTATGAATTGAAAAACACCAATAACTAAAAGCAGTATAATGAAAACATTCCCCACTAGCAGATTCCTCTCTGGAGCTGCTCCGCGAAGATCCCAAGCAAGTTGGTGCTGATGGAGGAAGGGAATACATCTGTGTGTGCATGTCTGTGTATGAGTGTGAAATCCAAGACCAGTTCTCTAAGATCTTAAGTAGAAGTCTTTCCTAGTGCTCACACTCACAGAATCATATATCATAGAATTGTAGCGTTGGAAGAGACCACTAGGGTCATCTAATACAACCCTCTGCAGTGCAGAAATATTTTGCCCAACATGGGGCTTCAACCCATGACCCTGAGATGAGGAGTCTCAAGCTCTATCAACTGAGCTATCTCAAGAATACAGGCCCTTTAAACTGCTCACCGGCCAACTTAAACCAAGCAATGTAGACCTAGCAATAGTATTTCTCCACCTTCAACATATAATAAAAGCAAGACTGGGAGTGGGGTCAAGAGCAATAACGACCCCAGTATTTTGCTCCACGACAAGGCTACCCTTATAAGATCAGCCCATCGTGTGACCCAGCTGCCCCCAACCTGCTGCCCTTCAAATGCTGTTGGATGACAAACCCCATCAGCCTCAGCCAGCATGTCCAATGGTGGGATCCATTGTACAAAACATCTGGAAGGTACCAGGTCAGGGGAAGGTTGCCGTGATCTCTCACCAAATTTGTTAGGAGAACTGGAAAATAAACAACGTTTCCCACCCCCACCCCCACTTTTTTTTGGTACTTCCCCTTCTCTAAATTGCAAAATATGCAAGCCGTTCTCTGCATCTGCTCTGAAGAACAGGAAGGCAAGAGTCTTAACAAGGATGCAAAGGAGCCTTCCCTGATGGGTTGGGGAGACACTTACCGCCGACATTGTTTTTGTAGGTGTTGTAAAGTTCTTTCACCCGCCGGTAGCGGAATGCTAATTTCCTCATCCAATCAACTCCCCCGTGAACTCCCGAGCCCAGACAAAGATTTGCTCCAGCGGTTGAACTGTGAAAGCCATCTGCTGAGAAATTATATGTGCTGTGGCAAAGGAAGGAGGAGAGGGGGAAGGAGTGAAATTATAACCTACGCTTCCCATTAGGACGGATAAACTAGACAAGAGGAAGACATGCTCCAGACTTCTGGCTAAACTAGAGTCAGTGGACGATGAAAAGAAAGTGTCCTTCTCCATTTGCCCTGTAATTTTGTCCTCTCTGCCTATGGTATAGGTATCAGTTGATGTACATTCGCTCACTGAAAAGGGTCATCTATTGACTCAAACTCTCAGCTAGTTACCATATGCTTTTATCAACATGCTGATGAAACGAAACATAAGATAAAGGCAATGAACGGTCCACCTGGAAGTTGGCCTTTGCAAGTCCCCACAGGATTAAGGTTGTCTGAGCAAGCAGATTGTGAAAGCAGGGAATAACTGCACTGCAGTTCTGAGGCTACTGCATATATGGTCCTAAATCAGATTTAAAGCAACTTGGCTTTTTGGTGGCCCCATCAATGGGTTGGCCCCAGTGACAAATATTCCCTATATTCCCTTTGCCCAGTGGGAACTTGGGCCCCAATGGTGAAGGAATGGGATCACAAGCATATGGTTTGATTGTTGGAAAATTAATTTGAAGATAAGAGATGCACCCCTTTGTCAAGTGTCAGGTGCATTTAACTCTCCTCTGAAGCTTCTGGGACTGGATAACTGCTTGAAAATACAATAATGAGACAATTGCACTCTCCCCATAGAGCAGAAAAACTGGTCACATCAAAGAAAAAATGGCTAAATCAAACAGCCTACAGTATATGTCATTGGCTATTCTCCAAGTATCCAGAAATAGCTGGGGGACTAGTTACATTGCATGCTGCAACACAGTCGCCTTACCTTAAATCTTGCCCATTGTCGTCTGATGAAACATCATCTATGTGTATCTGGTCACAATCCTGAAAACCATTTCCAAAAACAATCAGCCAGGAAATGAGTATTGCTTTGTAAAAACAACAATGGAGAGATTTTGTGCAACAGAAACCATGCTGAGGAAAGATTCCCCCAACAATTTCTGGTCAATTATAGTAATCACATTACAAGCAACATTTCAGTCAGATACCACATTCCCAGAACACGAGTTATATGCGGTTAAACACAGCAATTCTCACAGACAATAAGGTCACTCATACAACTCGGTTACCCACCTAAGGGTAAATTGTTTCCTATTCATTCCAGGCAGTGTTGAAACATGCAAAGAAACATCATTGTCTTTCAGGAGGACAGCATCATTAATTGTTTCTATGCCTAAACCTACAAACTTCCTTCTTTAGTGAGAACAAGGTTACAAGGAAAAGGAGACCAACACCAACATATATATCTCGTTCCAATAATGGTATTGTTGCATGTGTCTCATTTCTGAACATGGTGAGAAGTTTCAGGGGGAATGTTACCTGGACTTGGCTTACTCAGTATAAGAAAACACAGGAGGGCAGTGTACACAACATACATTTTAAAGCACCCCCCCCCAATAGCAACTGTAGTATGTTAAGGGATTTAGGAATGAAAGCTTTGTGAGGGGTAAACCACAGCTGCCAGGACTGTTGACATGAATGTGCTTTAAATGTATGATGTATACACATCCAAGGTCTGTGGCATTTTTATAGCATTTGCTTTCAGTAAAGGTATCCCTGACCATTAGATCCAGTCGCGGATGACTCTGGGGTTGCACGTTCATCTCGCTCTATAGGCTGAGGGAGCTGGCGTTTATCCGCAGACAGCTTCTGGGTCATGTGGCCAGCATGACTAAGCCGTTTCTGGCGAACCAGAGCAGCGCATGGAAACAAAAATTTCCTTACAAAAATATAATTGAAAGCAAACAGCAGGCACTCCTACAAGGCAGCTGATCTGCTACTCCACACTAGATGATGATGATGATGATTTATTGAATTTATATACTGCCCTATACCCAAAGGTCTCAGGGTGGTTCACAGAACAAAATCAGAATATAAGACCACAAAATATATAATCAAAATAAAAACAACAACCCAATAGCCCCCCCCTCAAAAAAAACCACATTTTAAAAGGGCACAGGATGTCTCAAATCAACCAAAGGCCTGGTTAAAAAGAAATGTTTTTGCCTGGCACCTAAAGGCAAAAGTTTACCAGGCAAACTTCCCTGGGGAGAGCATTCCACAGATGGGGAGCCACTGCAGAGAAGGTGTGCTCTCATGTTGCCACCCTCTGGACCTGTAGAGGAGGAGGCACACGAAGCAGGGCCTCAGAAGATTATCTCAGGGTCTGGGTAGCTTCATATGGATATAAGATGATCTCAGGGTCTGGGTAGGTTCATATGTATAAATCTGGGGCCTTGCAATGCACATGCAATGAACAGCCTTCAGCAAACAGGTGCATACTCTGTATCCCACCTTATTAGCTTTTGCACCATATTTCACAATCTCTGGTGGCTATTATCTTCAAAACAATCAAGCAAACTCCATCTCCTATTCTACTGATGAAGAACCACTAATTCATCAGTGTTGTTGCACTCAGGTTCTGCTTTGGGCTTCCTATAGACATGTGGTTCACCACTATGAGAAAAGGATGCTGGACTAATGGGCCACTGGTTGGATCCAGCTGGTTCTTATGTTCTTATCACCAAGCTGTTAGTTAGCAATCTGCCTAAGAGAGGAATGCTCAGCCACAATAATATTTACACTACCAAACAAATGTGCTGATATGTCATTCATAGCATTGGCTGTTGTATATCAATGACTGGAAGAAGAAAAACAGGGTAGTGATTATAAGTGCAGAACTTGAGGATGATGATTATTCCATGCTAATTAGCAGAGTTCAGCACCTTCAAACTGTGTCAATACAGAAATTCTTAAGGAACCAGGAACAGTCGCCTGCCAAAAACTCTTAGGGGATGATCATTTCTACTTGCTGAGCAGAGAGGAAATTGTGGCAGGAAAACACTACAGCTATCAACCTTATTATTTGTGCATGCCTATAAAGTTATACAAAAACTTTGGAGGAGAAAAGCAGCCAAAGCCCATCTTGGTAGATAACGGACTTGGAGTTCAGCTACTGTGAAATATGCACTCTAAAACCTTATCTTCCAAGTTCTTTATTGTCTGAGTGGAGGAGGCCTCAACCTCAAAAACTTTAACTATGTTATTTTAATGGTTTCTTTATTTGGTTTGACATTCCAAATTCCTAAAGAGTCAGGAAGCTTCCTTCCGTGACCCTTGCAGGGCAGAAACAAAAAAATCATGCTGAAGTGAGTGTACATGCAAATCAGAAAGTTGCTTCCGCTGCCCCCCCCCCCCTTACCCCACCCCAAAACTATCATATTGACTTGGTATTTTCACAGAGTTGCAAAAGCTTCAAGGGAGGAAGACTTTTACTGAGTAACATTTAATGGGTAGGGTTGGTGATTGCAAAACTACACACTATGCTAACTGCATTTAAGGTGACCAGTTTTTAACTGAAAACACTGATAAGCATTTGGAGCAGAGCAGGTGAAGAAATATTAACTTTTTTTGATGGAAATAGCCCTGTGAAGCTGTTGCTTGCATCAGGAAGGAAGCTCATTGAGTTGTAGAGTTGGAAGGGTCACCCGACGGTCATCTAGCCAACCCCCATGCCAGTGTTGGGCCTAACGTAAAGGATCCAATGGTCCAGCATAGTTATAGGTGAGCGACGAGATTATGGCTATATACTACATCTCCAGGATCAGAGGCAAGACGCTTCTAAATCTCAGGTGCAAGAGGGCTATTTCCCTTATGTCCAACTTGTGGACTTTGCGGAGACATTTGATTGGCTGCTGTGGGAGACATGACTCTGCACTAGATAGGCCTTTGGTGTGATCCAATAGGGCTCTTTGTACGCTGTTCTGTTTTGGAAAGACAGATCAGGATCTGAGGGGCACAGAAGGGCACAGGCAAGGGCACAGAAGAAGGCCAAAGGCAGAGTCCAGAGAAGACAGTGAGATGGGCAGGGCAAGATGCGTGAGGTGAAGCCAGGGGCAGAGGAAGGGGTGTGTGGTGGGTGCGGGCCGCCCTGGGTGTCACCACTGAGGGGAGTGACAAAATGCTGGGTGGCACTCACTGTGGGGCCTGCAATGCGCCTGAGCCACGCGTCTCTCCTGGGAGAGACAGGGTGGCTTGGGTGCACAGAGGCTCTGTGCTGCCCAAATGGTCCGCCTCCCCCCAGCTGTAGGGCAGCTGAGTGGGAGGAGGGACGCAGACTCCAGAGGCCCCATGGTGTGACCTGTTCCTATGAGTGGCTCGCCCCGCCCCTGGTGCCCGAGTGGCTTCCTCTGCCACTGGGTGAAGCACCCAGATGCTGCACTGATATTTTCACTGATGGGTTGCTCAGAATAAGGAGCTGATTCTGAAATCTAGACTTTACAGGGCCCGGTGGATTCAGGTAGGCTGATACTGCAGCCTACGCCGCACCCCTCATACCCAGATGTTGGCCATGGTTGCCAAAAAACCCAGCGCACTGCCTTATTGAGGCTCCTGATTGAGACCTGTCCCAACCCCAGGCCCCTTACACAATGCAAACATGGGATTCAACCCATGCACATTTACAGGTGTGTTTCTTTAAGCTTCCTTGACATTCCTTAAAAAGTCAAGGACCATCACAGCAGAGACACAGATCCTGCTTTCGCTGGCTTGTGTGCGTTACAAGCCAGACTTTTGCTGAAGGCGAATCTGATATGCCAATTCCATGCTGATAGTAATATCTATAGTTCCTTCCTTCCTTAGTCACTTTTCAGGCTGCATTTTAAGTGAGGGCTGACTCTACAAACATGGCCCGAGAAAACAAAATTAAAAGCACATTTCTGCTGGCACACTCGCATGCCTTTCCAAAATGATAAAAACATTCTCAGCCGTGCATGCGGATTGTGAAAAGCCACGCTGGAATAATATTGTCGCAGCCCACTCAACATGAGTTGCACTGCGCAGCGCAATTATGTCAGGGGAAAGGCATTTGTAGGGGGGGAATCTGCTTTTCTCATTTGTGAATGAATTGTTCTGTATGCTAACGTTTGACAACAGTAGCGATCACATTTCTGACTTAATAAAATACCATGACACTTAGTGAGACACTACCTCATAGTCCGTTGCCGACCGACACTATCATGTTACTGGGTAAAACACAGCAAAGCTGGACAAGGCAAGAATGTAGACCATATTTTACTACAGTACTTGGTTACCAGACTAATTTTTCATTCTTGCAGATTTTGCTTTTGAGACCTTGGTGAGCAACGAGGAGGATGTGAACATCTGGGTGGCTCAACATGAGGCTCCAGTTTGGCTTGAATAAAGTTTGGTAATGAGGACATTTCCAAGACCAGGCTCCACATCTGTTGGCTTTAACTGATATGCTGAGATCTCATAGGGATCTGTGATTGCTGTGCCTCTTACAGGCCATGTGGGTAATTAAAATAAACCACAAGCACTACTTGTAGTCTCCAAGAGCAATTGCTATGGTGCTGTAATGTTTAGATCATCTCTCTCTGGTGATCAAATGCGAATCGGTATCTATAAATAAGCCAACAGGAGATGGCAGGCTCGCAAGGGAAATTCTGAATTTTATGGGTTCCAGAAGTTAGAAGATAGGATTGTGATTTTGTAAGTTGTCAAAAAAAGAAGAAGAAGCCAAAATTCTTGTATTCTACCCCTTAGGACTTATGCTTGCAAATGACACTGCAGTTTCATTCCTATTATTGTAATTTTCTAGCCAGTATGGAATTTGAATGCATACACCCACACCCACCCTGATACTACAGACATTTGGAAATAGAAATAAAAGTAATTTACAAAGTTACTTTGATGCTCTGATTAAAATGTATGTGTTCCTTGTTCAAATTTTTAATTTCTTTTCTGGACATCTCAGCCTTAGACAGAATTACTGTCCCCTCCCCCAAAAGCCCATATCTTACAATATGAACATTGGTTGGCTCTCCTACACATATGATTTCACTGTCCAAGTAAACTTTACTCTAATAGATCAACATGTTAATGTGCTTGAGAATTTGGGCTGCTAATTCAAAGCATTGTTTTGGATATGCAGGTCTTTAAACGCTTCTCCAACAGGGCAAACAGACTTAAATTTCAGAATGCCCAGTTGAAATAATTCCATGAACATGGATGTTAAAAGTGCCAATTCAATTGCACAAACAGGAGCAAAGCACATCAAAGCATCCACAATGTATTCGGTAGAACTTCCCACTTTCCATAGGAATGGAAAAACAAGAGGTTAGCTTGAACCAGGGACTAACATGAACAAAATTTACACCTCCCTGACCCTCATGGTCTTGCCACTCCTCCAGCCTCATGAATGCATCTTATTTACATGCTAACCTACAAATGAGCCTGCTGGACCAATTCTGTTTTGAGTTATCTAGTCTTGCTTACCTCTTCATATACCACTTGATGGTGCTACAACATACTGCAACTCTGGCAGATCAAACAGGGCACAATTCCCTCTGCTTGCTTTTCTACATCCCTCTCTTTCACGGACTCTCTGTCCCTGCATTTCTTTAGGCCAGCTAGACTAGATGGCAGAGATGCAGTCCTGGCATTGTCTTTTTTACACAGAAGCTACAAACTTGACTGCATTTGTGGCAGAGGAGGGGCTGCTCGAACCTTTCTCTATTATCTGTTTTTCTCCTCGGATCTAAGTCCCTCTCCCAGGAACATTTCTTCCTGCACAGGAAACATATTTATTTCCTTTAAGCAGAGAAAAGCACCAGGAAGGAGCAGTATTGATCAAGAAAAAGTGGCTCCATACCTGCCCACTCAACTGTTCTGTTCTGCGCAACTGGAACTTTTACAAGTGCCACTTAATGTTTGTTCTGCGCTAGCAGGAACTGATCTTTTAGTGTAGCAGCACCTACACTCTAATATTAGCCAGGTGTGTCTGTTTTTCCTGTTACTGGTGCCTTCTAAAAACTGCTTTGTTCAGGAAAGCCTACCCAGAAGACATGCCACTTTACGACGTGTATTTGTCATTAAAACTGTAGATATTTTGATAATTGTGCCTATTTTTTATTTTATTGGCATTTTCTTCTGAACATTTTATATCGTTTCATGTTAAATGCTTAAAGGGACCCCTGACCATTAGGTCCAGTCGTGGCTGACTCGGGTTGCAGCGCTCATCTTGCTTCATCGGCCGAGGGAGCCAGCGTACAGCTTCCAGGTCATGTGGCCAGCATGACTAAGCCGCTTCTGGCGAACCAGAGTAGTGCAGAGAAACGCCGTTTACCTTCCCGCCGGAGTGGTACCTATTTATCTACTTGCACTCTGATGTGCTTTCAAACTGCTAGGTTTGCAGGAGCAGGGACCGAGCAACGGGAGCTCACCCCGTGGCGGGGATTCGAACCGTCGACCTTCTGATTGGCAAGTCCTAAGTTCTGTGGTTTAACCCACAGCACCACCCGCGTCCCTGGTTAAATGCTTAAGAGCGCTGTTTCTCTAAAAGTGGACTTGGGGACTTTGGACCACTTTCAAGCCTGGTCCAGTGCCTCCTGGCTTGCCTGTTGCTCTCACTAGCTGCACCCTTTGACTGGCCCAGTCAATGCCATCACCAGCAATTCCTAGCATGCCTAGTGAAGACAGAGATGTTCAAGAGTGGAGGAGGGAAAGGTAAGGGCCAGGGGTGATTTTCAAGGACATTTGAAATCTATTATGATTACAAGCAAAAACAAAATCTCAAAGCAGGAATGGAAAGGGGATAAGAGAAGAATGTTATTAGATGAAGAAACTGTAGGAGTCTAAGCGAGGAGGGATGTGAGTGAACTGCTGAATGGAGTGACTGGGGAGAACAGGTACAAGTTGACAACGATGGGCCAGGGTCTTTCACAACAATTCAGGGGGATAACTCTCTTCTTCCGTGCAAAATCAGTATGGATGACTGACAGAAAGCCATTCAGTTGGAATGAAGCTGCTATTTAGCATCATATGGGAGCTTCCTGCAGCAAAAAGGAAGCTTTCCCCCACTCCTCCTACATTTCCCAGGGTTCTCGGGGGGATGCTATGACTGTAAAAGTGGTAAAATGGTCCTTCAAAGGTATAGATGATTTGCTTTCTGAAACTCCATGGCAATGGATGTTATTTAAAAAAAGAGTAGCTGCGATCTCTCTTCAATTTACAAGCATATTGTCTTCCAACACAGCACTGCTTTGGACGTACCAAACTCCACCTTGCATGAGAAATTCTCTCAGTGAGTAAGCAGGGGGACTGACTCAAAGAGTTAAGGGGGAAAGGGGCTTGTGAGTCGGTTACTTTCTCTGTCCCCTGCCTGCCTCACCTTCCCTGAGAATTTTTCAGTGTGAAGTACCATCTTGTGCTCTGGGGAGCAAATGCAACGTTGAACACACAAATCGGAAGCACCTGAACACTCCTTCAGCATTTATGTATATTTAACTTTGCACAACTGCCACTTTTGACACTCTCAGAAATCAGACTCCAATTCTTATAACACAGGGTTTGCTCAGGCAAATAACCATTCCATCATGAGAAAAGAGAGTTGTGGTTTGGTTTTTTTCTATACTAGCCTCCTAGAGCCAGTGCTGTGTTGTCTAAGGACATCTCAGCCACAAACTAATGCAAACTGCTCTGTCTAGCTGGCTAAACTAAGCATATTTTTAGCACTGCAATTGCTGGTTTGCCATGGGGCAATACACACTTTCCTTAGTCAGGGTCCATTCTGTAATCAAATTGCAAACAGAATTTGGATCCTTGCACCAAACAGATTTCAAGCTTTTGGTTTGCTTGAAGTATACTTAAAAAGACAAATCCTTAAAAAACAGCCTTAAAAAGATGACGGCTGTAACTGCTAAGATTTCAGAATGCAATCCTATACACATTTACCTGAGAGCAAGTCCCAATGAACTCAATAGGACTTACTTCTGAGTATTTATGTAGACAGTCAGTCCCAAATGCCTTCCAGAATCCCAAGGGCATCATTTGCCCTCCCACATTTTTATAAAGTAGGACATAGTATTGTCCCGTTTTCTGCAAGGTGACACCGGACCCATTTACTCTGATCAATAATGTTTACATAATTTATGCCATTCACATGCTGTTACTTAAATTTATGCAGTTCACATGATTTTGGTTCTTTGGGTTGTAGAATTCTTGCTTTTTGAACTACAGCAGGCCAAGAAACCCAAAATTACTGTTCTCTTATGTGGGATGGGAAGTAAAGAGGTACAAATGTTCAGGTGGTTAGGTAGAAGTTTTCCCTCCCTGTCTCATGGCGCTAAAAATCAAGGTCATCCAGTACAACTGATTGGCAGCAGATTTTGGGCAGACAATAAGAAGTACACCTTCACACGGCATGCAGTTAATTTGCGGAACTCGATGCCACAAGACGTGGTAATGTCCTCTAGCTGATGAAGTCTATCAATGGCTGTGGCCTCCAGGTTCAGAGTCAATACGCCACTGAATCCTACTTGGTGGAAGCAGCCATAGGAGAGAATTATTGCCTTCATGTCTCGCTTGCAGGCTTCCCAGAGGCATGTGATTGGCCACTGTGGAAAAAAGGATCCTGAGATGGATGGACCAATGGTCTGATCCACCAGGGCTTTACTTCTGCCCTCCCTGCTTGCAATGGTGTGTCTTCTAATATGAAACAAGCCCTTGCTTACCTCGTGGTGAGGAACTGACAGCGCATATGCTAATCCTCAGATGCTTTTGGGTGGTCTGTAGCCTCTTGTTAGAATCAGAAGAGGCCCAGTTTTCTGGCTGCAGCATTGCAAAAGTTATGGCAACATGGGATCATGAAACAAGAAGGCCCAGTAGATTGTGGTTTCCACGATCTGGTGATGCCTAGTCCCTTTTCATTCCTCCTGACGGACGAGTGGTTTTTCGTAATTGGGTCTAGCCATTATTGAACAAGTAAATCTCAGAGGCAAGTGCCACATGCTCATGAGACGCGGCTTCTCTTTCACCACAGCATGTATGAAAACAAGAACCGCATGCAGCTGGGATGAGTGCATTAGCTGCAGCTCATGATGTGCTTCCAGGTGGTCCCCACTCAGTAGAAACCTATGGGTCTCAAATGGGCAAAACTTTGTAGAAAACAGAGAGCAAAAAAAGGATTGTCTTCTCTGAATGAGCAAAAAGTGATGGTGGCTGTTCAGAAGGAGTCAGGCTGACACTTCTTTAATGCTTCCCCCCTTTTACTTTCATCCCTAATAAATAAGACTGCTGGCAGAGCCTGTTTTATTTATTATTGTCAGTGCTTTTTTCTGGGGGGAGGGGGACACAGGGGTACGGATACCCCTAAACATTTTGTGAATCTAAGTTTGGCTTCATTGAGGGGCAGTATTTCAATATGGGTAGGAAATGAGAGTACGCCTAAACATATATATTTTTTTAGAATGAAAGCACTGATTATTGTCATACAGTGCTCAGCTATTTCAGATGCTGTGATAATGATGAAGATGATGGGGAGGGAGGGAGGGGAAAATAATAGGCGATAATGATCTGCATCTATTTAGCTCTTGCTATGTGGGATCAAAGCTAGTTTGATACATGGCCCTTGGCTCTGCAGGTAATTTATATTCACCAATTTATTAATGTTATGCTGATGATGATTTGGGTTTCCCTGCTGCAACTTGAGTGTTGCTTTTGTATTATTGGGTCTTGATCACATATATTTTCCTCCCAAACTAACTAACGAATGAATAACCAATAAAACAGCAAGCCCCAGGAGGCACAGGTAGCAAAGGCTTTATTCCTGAAATTTAGCAATACAGACACGCAGAATTGTGACGATAACCCTCCTTTCACTGCCAAATAACCAGGGAGGAAAAACATAAAGAAGACAGATTCAAATACTCTCAAAATATAATTTTACCTGCAATTATGTGCAATCCTATACAGACTTACCCAGGAGTTAAGTTCTACTGAACTCACTGGGGCTTACACCTGAGTAGACCTGAACAGGACTGCACTGTAACAAAACTTTGGTTATAGAAGGACAAATGTTTCCAAAATGGGTAGATAAAAAAGGACATATAAATTGAAATGAAACCAATACCTACCTCGAGGTCATTAAAAAACAGGTGTGTGTCTGCAAGGTTGAAGATCATTTCTTCCATCATAAGGCCTATCCGGACGGATGTGGTGGTGTCCTGTTAGAAAGGAAAAGCTGTCAACCATTTTACTATCTTTGGATTTTGGGATTAAATTTTGAGAAAACATATGATACTGAAACTCTTCACTGGGAAAAACAAACAAAAAAGTAAGAACTTGCACCAGAATTAGACTATGTAACGCTATTCCCTCCTCTGTTCCTGTCTATCTTAACTACCGGTATATATATATATAAGAATACCCCTACATCTCTCTCTCTCTCTCTCTCTCTCCTATAAACCATGGCAGCACAATACACATTTCTATAAGCCTTGCCCTAATTTTTTGCAGATTTCTGTGGAGGCATGTAATTGAATGGTGAGGTTAATCAAACAAATCCATCTGGGAGAACCTACAAAGCAGCAAAATGCACAGACAAGAGTGTATTTCTGTCAACCTTTGCGGCAAATAGTGTTGACAACGGTTGATGTATATACGCATGGACCTAAATTATTATACATTCTTGATGTAGCTGTTAATTAAAGAAGAATGGCTGCGGTTCCAGCCACATGGGTAACTTATGGGGGGCTGCATTGAAGGAAAAGGAAAGCTCTGATAACTTGATTGCATTTGAACATGAAAGCTAAGGGCCATCATCATTTCTTTTACTCAAAAGGTTTTTGTTTCAATATTCCCCCCGCCCGCCCCCCCCCCCGGAAAACCTTTGTGGCTATAAGAAAAGCCAACAATAAACAGGACAGCACAGAGATTACAGAAACAGCAACTGGCTACTCAAAACGTTCTAAATCCCTTTCCCCACTACAAGTTACTGAATTGCATCTACTTTTTTCTTATATATTTGAGTACAGGCCCCTGCCTCTTTCCAAAGGCTGCATGTGCAGATCACATGGGTAAAGATTTCACCAGGTACGGTCCATGAGTGCAGCCAGACAGGGGAGTATTTGTCTGTCCAAACAGTGTTACGTGAGCATACAGTGATGCAAAAGTAGGTATGGGAAATCTCTTGTAGCTGCTGTTAGTTTTAGCACAACGGCCTCACATCTTCTCCTTTGTCGACACTCACTCAATATTACCCTCTCCCATCTTTCTGCCATGTACCACCTTCCTTTTTTTAAAAAAATAAATAAATCATTTTTCATTTAAAAAAACCCAACCACAACACAATAGCCATTTTTTATTTATTTGTTCACTTGATATAACCAAATTTACATACTGTTTGACAATAGTAATACTTCTAAGCCATTTTCTTTTCCAAGTGGTTTATGAATGCACACACACACACACACACACACACACACACCCCTAGCAGTTTGAAAGCACCTCAAAGTGCAAGTAAATAAATAGGTACAGCTCCGGCGGGAAGGTAAACGGCGTTTCCGTGTGCTGCTCTGGTTCACCAGTAGCGGCTTAGTCATGCTGGCCACATGACCCGGAAGCTGTACGCCAGCTCCCTTGGCCAATAAAGCAAGATGAGCGTCGCAACCCCAGAGTCGGCCACGCCTGGACCTAATGGTCAGGGGTCCCTTTACCTTTATATATATTCTTTTTTCTAATATTTTTATTGGTTTTCATGATAACAAACATCTTATGACAATAAGCATTAAGAAATAAAAAAATAAAAATTTGAACAACTGTATCATTTTGCATGTTTGTATTCAATACAATGCCAAAATATGGAATTTCTCCCATCCCCCAACTCCCCTCTACCCCCTCCATGGTTCCACTGTTAAATCATGCATGTCCAAATCATATTTCCATCCATTCATATCTATTTTTTTCTATTATGATAGTATTGCAAGTGTTTTTTGGAATCCTGCTGATGTATTTACTTATAAACAATGCTTTGTCATATATGCAATAAAAGTTTCCCATTCATTTTTAAATTTGTTATCATCCTGATTTCTAAGTCTACCAGTTAGTTTGGCCATCTCTGCATATTCCATTAACTTAATTTACCAATCTTTTTTTTTGTGGGAATTTTTTCCTCTTTCCAGCATTAGGCTATCAATATTTGTGCAGCCATAGTCACATACATGAAAATATTTATATATTTTTTGGGTATTTCTCTTCCTATAATTCCTAATAGGAAGGCTTCTGGTTTTTTAACGAAGGTTATTTTAAACAATATATATGTATTATTTCAAATATCTCAATAAAATTATAAAAAAATAAAAAGAGAACCAACCACATCTTCTCATTCTTGCATTGGAGGCAAAAAGGGAAATGTATCAGCGTTAACGGACAGAAAGAGATTTAGATGCTTGTTAGCTAAACCTTGTGAAGCCCCATGCCTAAATATTTTATTAGTTTATCTGATCTGATCTGCCATAGAGGGCAGAGTCCTTTCTCTCTCTCTGTGGGATTTCTGTTGATTGGTTTGAAAAGCAGCCTGCACATGATGTTAGCCGCAATCCACATATATCCTGTTTCTTTTCTTGGGAAAATGCTGCATTTTGATGCGTTCTCCCCCAAACCGGCTTCGATCTGAATGGAGAAAAATAATTATCTGGCTGCATTTTAAGCAAGTGATGTGTACAAAGTCTCTGACTACATGGGGAGACTTCAGTGCATGCAGCTGTATGCAGCGGGGCTCTCTGCAGATACTCTATGACAGAGGTCAGCAAACTTTTTCAGCAGGGGGCCGGTCCACTGTCCCTCAAACCTTGTGGGGGGCCGGACTATATTTTGGAAAAAAAAAATGAACGAATTCCTATGCCCCACAAATAACCCAGAGATGCATTTTAAATAAAAGGACACATTCTACTCATGTAAAAACACGCTGATTCCTGGACTGTCTGTGGGCCGGATTGAGAAGGCGACTGGGCCGGATCCGGCCCCCATGCCTTAGTTCGCCTACCCATGCTCTATGAATTAATTGTATATGAAACAGGGGCTGAGCCTGCCACTATAGGGCCATGTCACTTCACTGAATGCATGATTAAAATTTATTTAAAGGGTCTTGTGTATCTCTATTAAAGGGGTAGAGATTTTCCAAGGAGAATTATTGCAGCTGGAAGATTTCAGCAGCGTATTTGATTATGAGTTAACTTGCTCATTCCTTGTATCTCTGGAGGCGGCAGCAGCATCTTCAAAATGCCTTGAACAGAAAACATGCTTGGAACTAGTTATTTTTTAAAGAGAAAACTCTACCCACAATATTCAAGCTTTTGGCAAAAAGTAATAGTCTATTTTCAGTGTTCACACTTACAGTTTTTAGACGTTTTGTGAGATTGTAATCAACACAGTGCTAAGGCTGAGGATCTGTCAGTTGCAAGGATTTTCCTTGCATAGCAGAACCTTCTCCCCCTCTTGACTCTCTCCACATCTGTTCTGAGGTCCCCCCCCCCTTTGCAATGCAGAAATCTCTTGCCCAACGTGGGGCTCAAACCCACAGCCCCAAGTTTCCTGTTGCACTAGAGGGAATCCTGGCTTTTGCTAGTGAAATTATATAATTGAATAAGATATAGTTGAATTCTGATATCCTGAAGTACTCTCAACTTTTCTCATAACTTTGGTACTCTGCCTACCTACGCTTGCTCTGCCCATGTGGCTACCCAATTTTTTGTTTAATTATTTCCCCAGATTCTGCTAGGCTTGTGTTTTTGATTTCTTGAGGTTAAGGCGTCCTATTCAACATTAAGGTGTCCCTAATGACGGTATAGGAGGGATGCGGGTGGTGCTGTGGGTTAAACCACAGAGCCTAGGACTTGCCGATCAGAAGGTCAGCGGTTCGAATCCCCACGACGGGGTGAGCTCCCGTTGCTCGGTCCCTGCTCCTGCCAACCTAGCAGTTCGAAAGTACGTCCAAGTGCAAGTACATAAATAGGTACCGCTCCGGAGGGAAGGTAAACGGCATTTCTGTGCACTGCTCTGGTTCGGCAGAAGCGGCTTAGTCATGCTGGCCACATGACCCGGAAGCTGTACTCCGGCTCCCTCGGCCAATAAAGTGAGATGAGCGCCGCAACCCCAGAGTCGGTCACGACTGGACCTAATGGTCAGGGGTCCCTTTGCCTTTAATGACGGTATGAAAATAAGCAGGTGGTGGCACATCTCATGTTTTAGACCTCATGAATGTCCACAAAAGAACAGGAAAGCTGGTCAAGAGATTAAGGATTATTCTTTAGCATTTCTCCCATCATGTTTATAAACTTCTTTCCATGGCCTTGAGGGCTAGCAACGTTTTTATTTAAAGAAAAGCTGGGCTTGCTAAATAGCTTTCAACTATGGAGGAAATCCTACAAGGAAAGTCCACATTCTTCTTCAGACTAAGGAAACAACTCACAAAAAAAAAGTTTTCTTACTTCTCTCCTATTAAACCCAAGACTTCATATCATTACATCTATTGTTAGTTTGCCTTTTAAGCTTCTTTTTCATTACCTTCATACCGGACCTGCACTGGGGAGCTTTTTATTTTAATTTCCTTTTGCTTTTCCAGCTATTCTTTGGTCCCAACACACCATTTCTTTATAATTTATTACATCACCACAGGCACTTCTATCAAAATGTTCTTGTAAATATGTTTTAAGTTGTCTCTATTGAATTTAGTTTGATTTTCTTTCATAACCTTTCTCAGACTGAATAAATATATTTACATGGGAATTTTCCTATATCAAGTGTAAGAGGGAGGAGGACGTTCTGTAATTCGTAATTAGTGGCTTAAATTAAAACTCAATATATGCATGCCAATCAAAACTTGATCACCTAGGTGCAGGATCGGGGCAAGAGTGTGTGTGTGTATGTATATGTGCAGAATCCCAACACACTGAAGACTCCACCAAGCAAGCTAAACTTGGCTTAGCATCCATGTTTGGTCTCATCTTTCAGACAGGGCTATGGGGAAGGGTCATAGCTCAGTGGTAGAACATCTGCTCTGCATCCAGAAGGTCCTGGGTTCAATCCCCCATATGTCCAGGTGGAGCTGGAAGACAACCTTGTCTGAAACCCTAGAGAACTGGTGCTAATCAGTGAAGGCAGTGCTTAGCTAGTGTCCAGGCTGAGGAGAGCAACTCTGATGAGGAATGGTGGGGACCTCCCCATCCCCATCCCCCTGCTCCTGACCAGGATCCTGAAGCTGCCCATGAGCAGTGGAGTGGTATAGATTTGGAGCAGTGGTTTGCAGAGGGACATAGTTCAAAAGACAACAGCTGGGCAGAACTGAGTGGGGAACAGCTAGGAGAAGAAGAACAGGGAGGGAGAAAATTAGCAGACTCCCTTTTGCTGGAAAGTGTCCAACCGATCAGTGTAAGATCATGGAGAGCAGATAAGGTAGCTACACAGAAGGTCCAATGGTTGCGAGATCAGGTTGCCAGACAAAGGAAGTTACGGGGGTGGCTTGGGGGGAAGTGGATGGAAACCTTAATTGGCAGCACCTTTCCTCTGAGAATGGAGTCTTTGTTCTTTTGCTGTGAACATCAAAAATATCTTTAACTGGTAAGAGACTAATTTCGCTTTGTTCTGCTTATCCATGGCCAAAGGGAGGGAGGAAGCCATTTCTCCGAAGCCTGACAGCTAGGTGGACCAACTTCTCAGAATAAGGTCATTTTTTTATGACAGATTGGGCCATCTTTTTCTCACTGCTGCAACTGAGAGCCAAACAACATGTTCCAATAAAAATACACATCTTGTGCCAAAAGCATTTATGTTAAACTCCATCCTCCCTTCTGTAATGGCTAGTAGAGCTTACCAACTTCCTGATGCTTGGTGTTTTCCCCACCCTTTGACGATGGCAGTCAGTGATGTGGAGTGGGGACTGGGAAATGTGGAACACAATGTCAGTAGTTGGCTAAGTTCCACCAGCCGCTTTAGAGGGGCACATTTATAGAACACTGAATATTTGGCCCTGATTGGTCAGGCCAACTGTGGGAACAAAGCATTGCGTCAACTCTTGAAAGCGTTCCAGTGCATGTTCTGATGGCAAAATGGTACATCTTGAATAACCCAAGGTAGGTTGAAGCAGGATGAAACCTAAGTGCATATGTGCTAGAACACCCATAAGTTAAATACTGCGGCTGCTATCACCAATTATGTAACATATTGTGCAACCTCTGGTGTATTCATTCCCATAACATTCCCCATTATTATTCTCATTTTTCAGAGGAAGGATGTAATATGAAGATGATGCTACACCGGTATGGTAAATCATTCGGCTCAGATAAGGGAAACAAGCATGCAAATCCCTTTTCAGCTCTGAAGCTCACAAGACCTTGGGCAAATGGCAATTAATCTCAGCCTAGTCTATAACTTAGGGTTGCCGTAATGCTGAAATGCTACTCAAGATCTTCTTGGAAGGGAAGTATATAAATAATATTGCCCAGGGCCACCCAATGGACCCCCAGGGACTTGAACCAGGGTCTCTCCCAGATCAGCGCCCAGTTCTCCATCCCTGCTATCTCCAACCTCCAGATGCATTGAACTAAAATCCTCATCATTCCAAAATAGCTAGGATGTACCTGGATAGAGAAGGCTGTTCCTTCCTATCGTTCCACAGTAGCTTTATAAACACCAATGTGAAACGTAAAAGTCAAGAAATGGTGACTATGTGAATGAGCTTGTGGAGGGAAAGGAATAGGCAGAATTACTTCTTTCTAGCTGACAGAGGCTCACAGGTGTGGCACCACCACCCAGCTTATCATCCTAAAGTGCTTTTTTTTTTATTCCTCTTCCATGTCTTCACATCTAAACCCAATAGGTATTGGGGAAGGGAAAATACTCTTCTATTGGTTTTCACTTTCCCAATTCCATTGGCTTCTAAAGTTTCTATATCAAGCAACTGCTTTCTGTATTGAATAGTTTAGTGAAGAACCCTCCCCTCCCCTTGTCTACCATGAAACCGCTGCATCTTGCAATGGATTATGGGAAGACTATTGCATTCATGCCCTGCTTGTGGGCTTCCTAGGTGCAGTTATTTGGTCACTGAAGGGAAAAGGATGCTGGACTTGATGCATCATCAAACTGATCCTGCAGGCCTCTTCTAGGCTTCTCTGAGTCTAGGGTGGATCCTAGAACAACACTCAGCACCTTCCTATGGTTACACTTTGCTAACGGCAATTGGCTTTTCAAAAAAATCTTGTTATTACTGGTCTTCTAACTGGGGAGCCCCAGATAAACACGTCTCTGCAACACTGTTAGAAAAATCACTGCTCTAACCCAACCTTCTAATTTATCTGTGTGTTCCTTTTCAACAACTGAATGCACAAACCTGCCATATTTCAAGCCTTATCACTGGTCCATCTAGCTCAGTATTGTCTACTTTGACTGGCAGTGACTCTCCAGGGCCTCAAACACAGACTTTTCCTAGGTATGCAGCTCAAGAGCCTTTTAAGTGGAAAAAAAACAACAACAACCTGAAATCAAGCCAATTTTGGTTAAAGCAAATAATAATAATAATAATAAACCATAAAAAAAAACAAGAAGGAAGAAAATTAAGAAGTATCTGTTGGTCCGAGGACAAGGCCCAGTTATTTACAGCTGCATACTCCATTGCCTTTGGCGCTATGCGCAGTGGCGAAGTGGTTTGTAAGGGCCAACCAGATTCCATTGCCCGAGGTAGTTTGAGAGACCTGACCTTGTTCAGATCCAATTTAGTCCTGCATGTCCAATGTTCCAAAACCGATCAGCAGTAAAGGACACTAAACAATTCATGTACATGGGACCAACCGTCTCAGGTCCATTCCTCGAACATTGGGATGGCTCCGGCCTTGCACGGCATCAGTCCATGCACGTTATGTGAAGGGCGATTGCTGCCTGAGGTTTACCCTCAGCTAAATTCACGGTTAACTCCTTTCGGATTGGGGCCGCCACCACAGCAGTGCATTTGGGACTCTCATCTGAAAGGATGAAGGACTTGGGGGCAGTGGAAGTCTGATGTATTAAGGGAAGTCTGATGCATATAAAGGATATATTCAGAAGACCTTGTGATTGTTCACAGTATACCTGACCTGGCTTTGTTACCTTCTTTTGCTTTCAGGTGACGTTGTGATGCATATTTGGAGTATAGGCCCTGCACCGTCCACTGGGATATAAACCATGCCGCTAATGGGGACCTAGGGTGCAGGAGCTACGAGGGCGCGCATTTGGATAATCGGGCACAGCATGGTGCATTGGTCCAGGGTCCGCGCCATCAATTCCGGTCTCGGGCCGCACCTTAGCTACATAAATATATCTTGGATCTCTTGAAGGAGAATGCGCTGGGCCAAAAAATGTTGCCCGCTATTAGGGCCAGAGAGGCGGCGGAGGGGCCCCCAGATGCTTTAGATATCCAATTAGGCGAAAAGTGTTAGCTTACAGAAAGGCAGTCGACTTGATGTGGCATATCTTTAGTGACTTGGAGGAACTTAAGGCCTCTTACCCAAACGTCACTACTAGTTTATTTGGGGCCTCGTGGATGGAGAGGCGGGTTTGGAGAGATTGCAGGTGCCCGATAGCCATAAACAGGGCTAGGAAAGCCTGGCATTGGGCGGTGGTGCGTAGAGTGGCAGCCCTGGGTGGGAGTGGCATTGAGGGCCCACCCAGTGCCATGGTCATCCAGCTGAGCGAGAACGACTTGGCGTATAGGAAAGGGGTGGACTTGATATGGAACATTATCAATGACTTGGAATTGTTGAGGGCATCCCATGAAAACATTACAATAATCTGGTCATCTTTGCTGGAAAGGCGATGTTGGAAAGGGATGCAGAAAAACCCGTGGCTGTGAACAAAGCTAGGAGGATTGTGGAGCGCACGGTGGCTCGTAGAGTGGCCGCATGGGGCGGTCGGGTCATTCAGCACCCATGCATACGGTTTGACAAGGAAATGCTTTATCACTGGGATGGCGTGCATACGGTTTGACAAGGAAATGCTTTATCACTGGGATGGCGTGCATCTATCTGATGCTGGCAATGCTATTTGGTTGGCAGATAATTTTCAAGGCGTTAGGGATTGGTTACAGGTCTGAGGGTATTGGCGGCGAGCCGGCTTGCGGCTCGGTGGCGGTAGGCATTGGCCGGGGTATTATCATGCAGATGAGGTTGGGGGGGAGGAACGCCATCACCTCCCCCAATGCTTGAAGGGTAGTTCGTTAAAGGACTCCGAGGGGCGACGCCTCGTCCGAAACCTACGGAGGCTAGGGCCTAAAGCGCGCCCCCGAGCGGTAACCCCTTGGGGAGCGCCCAGGGATATGCATCTCGGGTGGCTCCCCCTGTTGGTGTTTAACCCTTCCCGGTCAGACCGGATAGTCGGTTAGGGCCAATGCCTAAAGCCAATACCCTTCTTTCCTGTAATCAATAAAGTTGTGGCCATTTTTCGCCCATTAACCTAAAACTCTGTGTCCGTTGTCTTCATTTATTCCACCTGTGGGGGGGAGGGAATAGCCACACAATGCCCCTTCCGACCTTCAGGAGGAGGGGGGGTTGTGGGATCACGACCCCGCCCACACTCTGCGAGGCTGGCGTCAGCCTCGCAGGAGACAGGGATTCACCCAATTAGCATACCCTGTGGCGCCAGCCAATTGGCTGGCGGCAGGGGCGGGCCTTCCTAGGGCCACTTAAGGTCAGGGCAGCCCCTGGCTCACCCCCTTTCTTCCCTGGAGACGACGCAGTTTCCCACCCACCCGCCCTTTAGGTTTTGCCACTGACCTTGCTATGGGCTTCGGCTGGTCGCCGCAAGGGGCCTGGTAGGAGTTTTTCCATTTGGCTAATTGGCTGGTTTTGTGAGCCACTTGGTTTTTTCGCCTACCTCGTAGCAAATCGTCACAACTCCCTCGGTTTTGGCGGTAGGCATTGGCCGGGGTATTATCATGCAGATGAGGTTGGGGGGGAGGAACGCCATCACCTCCCCCAATGCTTGAAGGGTAGTTCATTAAAGGACTCCGAGGGGCGACGCCTCGTCCGAAACCTACGGAGGCTAGGGCCTAAAGCGCGCCCCCGAGCGGTAACCCCTTGGGGAGCGCCCAGGGATATGCATCTCGGGTGGCTCCCCCTGTTGGTGTTTAACCCTTCCCGGTCAGACCGGATAGTCGGTTAGGGCCAATGCCTAAAGCCAATACCCTTCTTTCCTGTAATCAATAAAGTTGTGGCCATTTTTCGCCCATTAACCTAAAACTCTGTGTCCGTTGTCTTCATTTATTCCACCTGTGGGGGGGAGGGAATAGCCACACAACTGACAGTTGAGATGGAGTTGCTCCAACATCCAGCAAGTACATTGCAAATCTATCTCAAATGCTAATCTTTGGATGGGTGTGCAGGCCATGTTTGTGGGAGGAACAGAATTAGCAGGCTTCTGCCCAACTAAAAGCACCAGGCGTGCCAATATTTTGGCACTGGTTATTACTCTTATTCAGGAGTGGGCCAATATTTTGCTGGAATCCAGCTACCATCATCTCCAGCCATTGGGCATGTTAGCTAGGCCTGCTGGGAATGAAGAGTCCAGCAACATAGAGAGGGCACCATATTAGCAGCTGCTATTCTTATTAGTTTGAGGCGCTTGCATTCACAGGTTTCTTCTTACACTTCGACTTCTGTAAAGTGTTGTGTACATGTGTGCATACACAATGCTAGCTTGAATGACAATATCTCTCAAGTTCCCCTGGCTTTTATCTTAGGGGAAAAGGATATTGGCTGTACCACAGGGTGGTTGTAGCCATACACTTTCCTCATACAAAGAAGGAGGAAATTTCTTATGTCTGTCTCTATGAAATAAGTGCCAGTGTTCTTCAGTTCAGAAGAACATGTGAACTAAAGAACGCATGTGTTTTGTACAGTGGTATCTCGGGTCAAGAACTTAATTTGTTCCAGAGGTCCGTTCTCATCCTGAAGCAAAGTTCTTAACCTGAGGTACTATTTCTGGGTTAGCGGAGTCTGTAACCTGAAGCGTCTGTAACCCGAGGTACCACTGTACATGAATTTGTCAGGGTGCATGTTTCACATTGGGACGCAGGTGGCGCTGTGGGTTAAAGCCTCAGCGCCTAGGGCTTGCCGATCGAAAGGTCGCGGTTCGAATCCCTGCGGTGGGGTGCACTCCCGCTGCTCGGTCCCAGCGCCTGCCAACCTAGCAGTTCGAAAGCACCTCCGGGTGCAAGTAGATAAATAGGGACCGCTTACCAGCGGGAAGGTAAACGGCGTTTCCGTGTGCGGCTCTGGCTCTGGCTCTGGCTCTGGCCAGAGCAGCGATGTCACGCTGGCCACGTGACCCGGAAGTGTCTCCGGACAGCGCTGGCCCCTGGCCTCTTAAGTGAGATGGGCGCACAACCCCAGAGTCTGTCAAGACTGGCCCGTACGGGCAGGGGTACCTTTACCTTTTACCTTTATGTTTCACATTGCTGGACTTTAATGTGCAATTATTTATATGGGGAGAGCTTGAGTGTGAAGCTTCAGGGGTAGATGCCCCTGTATTTTCGAAAATACAGAGTTCAGCCTCTGATGCCGTGGCTTTTAGTTTACTTTCATTAAAAAAACAAACATTTCCTTATACTTGTTTTTGAAGTGCGCACTAAGCCACACATTGCATTTTTTTTTTTAAAACCACCTGCAGCTACTCCTGATCCACTTGGCAGGTCCTCTGCATTCAGTTCCCCTCATCTCCTGTAGCTGTTGCTGAAAATGTAAGGGAAGTTGGAGACCGACTTATCTTTGGCAATCTCTCAAGCACAAGTCACTCTTTCTTACTTCAGTTTCTGGTTCCAAATTACTCAAAGTCCCAGACTTACGTCTTAACTGGTAAACTGTTAAGACTTGCATGCCATTAGTGAAAGGGCAGAGAATGAGTGCCCTTCCATTTTACCTATGTGCCAATTCATCTGACATTCCAAGTGTTTGCGTAATGTGTTTCTACATCTCTATCTACGTTTTGCTTTTTCAAAAACAAGGAGCACACTGCACAAAATCTCTTCTCCCCCCCCCCCATACACAAACTCCTCTTTTATAGAAACTATCAGACTTCCTAAGCTCCTGCCAAGTACTTGCTTATGCAGTGAACAAATAATGACTTTTCCACCAGGAAGAAAGCATTAATTAAGTGTATTTGTCAGACTTCTATTCTAAAGGGAAGGGGGGGTTATCTTTTGGAGGTGTCAGCCAGAGGTGAAAGGCAGATTAGTATGCAATTGAGGGCCTTCCAAGTTAAATCTCATCTTTGCGGTTAGCTGTTAATAATGAAGTTGTCAGTAAAGAAAGAGTTTAATGGTTTTAATTTGGTTTAATTACTTGGAAATGCTTGGAAATGGGACTAGTTTGTTTGCTTGTATTAACTAGAAAAAAAGAAGCAGAGCTTGTGAAAAGGGGAGAGCGCAAGAGGGAGGGAGAAAAGGCTGAGCCACATGCCTGAACGAGGGCAAGTTATAATCTATTCTTTGGTTGCTGAGTTTCATGCCTTGCTGAGAAAGAATACACATATAAATTAACATGGCTTAGTAGTTAAGCAAGCAGCAGAGGGGAACATTTTTTCCCAACTCCAGAACTCCATTATAACTTTACTCAAAACCTATTGCTTCATTCTTCTCTTATTTTATTTTTTTAAATCACCTTAGGTAATAATTTGTGTCAATATAAAACTAAAAACTTGGGTCGCTTTACACAGCTTTTCTCATAAGCATTCACTAATACTTTCCCATAATTCCATTAATGGCTACTAGAGGTTCAAATATAGTCAGATCTGACTGCCCAGGCTGCTTGTCCAGCTGGTGACTGTTAGTGGGCAACCTCAAGGTCCCTTCTCTCTCTTCTTATGGTTCTATGTTGTTCAGCTGGACTTGACAGTCCTTCAAATAGTGGATGCTTTCAAATAGAGGGCTATCCTCTGTAAAATAGGACATTTGGCCATCCTGTGAGCTGGGGCACGGCACAAGAAAGAGGAGAGGTGCAAATCAGAAACTCTATGGCGTGATGTACACCTGGGCTGAGCATTTAGAAGATTCCAGTTAGTACAGACGTAACAGATTTTCTAACACCAGTGGTTTGCACTCCCTACAGTCATGTCAAACCATGAGAACTTCAGCACACTCAAACTTCCCCTTGTTTTTTCTCTTTAAACACAATCCAAAGCTGCTGAAAACACAGCACTAGCTGCCTTGCACAGCTCCACTAACAAACGATATAGTGGCACGTCTAAAACAGTCTTAAGATTGCCTACAATGACTGAATGCTTTTATTATTTAACCTAAAAGGGCACCGAACACAGGATTCAGCCTCTAGTAGGTTAAGCAAAATATTTCCTACTTCCTCAGAAAATCCTTCCCAAATTGTATTCATCTTGAGTTAATCCACCATCTACTGAGCGAATTATAGCGTATTTGTTTTGAAAATCTATTTTATAGAATTCTAAAGGGCTGTGTTTTCCTTAGGAAGGGCTTATTCTGCCTTTTCTCCACTTTCCCCTCTTTTCCCCCTTCTTGCTTTTTAAAGAGGGATGCCTGCTAAAAGGCCACGGCGGGTTTTTAATATCCCAAGGTGCCCAGCCCACATGAGTAACAAAATGTAAATAAACACAGCTGAACCAGGAAGAAGATGGAAGGTTTTCTCATTATAGAAATAAAATAAACAGATGTCCTTAAGCACTTTGGCTTATGTTTGTCAAAGGAATGGAGAACTCTTAGATGTCTGAACGGCAGCAGCAACGGTACATACTTATTAGGCCAATTCTCAAACAAAGCAAAGAATACATGCCATTCTGAATTAGCTAATAGAGCTCAAGGGGAAAGTCTATGTATCTGAGTTGAACCCTCACAATACAGATTTTCACAAACCAACAACAACAAAAATATTTGCAAAGCAAGTAGATTTGAACTTCTACAATTAATTTTGCAGTGCTAGAAAATAAAACAAGTTCTTTCTTTCTTTCTTTCTTTCTTTCTTTCTTTCTTTCTTTTTTACAGTGCAGAGAATGATAAAAAGCATCATCGGGCTAACCAGCAGAACCATGAATCAACATGATTCCATTTCAAAGAAGATACTAATTTTAAGGGAAATTAATATGACTACTGCAACCATACGATAAACTAAAGTTCTATTCTGATAGAAGTTCCCCTCCTTGAAATAATTAATATACAATTGAACTCTGTTCTGTTCAAGCTTGAGAATACCATAAGAAGACCTGAAGTTAGGAGAGCGTTTAAGAGATTTGTTGCTCATAATAGCCCTATTCAGACATTCTTCATATATAGTAAGGGGGCTGTGCTAGCTGACTTCTCTCCCTTTATCCTGTCCCTGTTGCATGACTACCCTCCATGTGCTGGACAATCAGGGTTCTAAATCATGTGCGGAGTCCCCATGCACACAGCAAAACCTGCCACTACATATCTTTGCCCCTCAGTGTGTGGAGGGTGGCAGAGCAGGCGATGGGGAAATGAAAGAGGGCCGAGCTGTTAACAAGAGAAGGATCATGCCTCAATAGGGCTAATGTAAACTCTGTTCTTAAAGGTAAAGGTAAAGGGACCCCTCACCATTAGGTCCAGTCGTGACCGACTCTAGGGTTGCGGCACTCATCTTGCTTTATTGGCCGAGGGAGCCGGCGTACAGCTTCCGGGTCATGTGGCCAGCATGACTAAGCTACTTCTGGCGAACCAGAGCAGCGCACGGAAACGCAGTTTACCTTCCCGCTGGAGCAGTACCCATTTATCTACTTACACTGGTGTGCTTTTGAACTGCTAGGTTGGCAGGAGCAGGGACCGAGCAATGGGAGCTCACCCCATCGCGGGGATTCGAACTGCCAACCTTCTGATCGGCAAGCCCTAGGTTCTGTGGTTTAACCCTACATATAGCTGGTGTGCTAAAGGATAGGGCCTGCACATCCTGCCCTTTGCTTACGCTCACAGCATGTATGCGATAAAACATGATAAACTGTTGATTTTCATCCCTGTAATTTTGCTAGGTATCAGGTTCACTGGACTACACTTGCACAAGTGTAAGTGAGCCAACTCCATTAAGCAAGCAGACAATTCCATGGGGCCACCACAAGCTGAATAAGCCAAAGTAGAATAAGTCAAAAAGAGCAGATTCAACCTTTCCATGCATCAGCGGATGCACTGTGAAATCATTCCTGCTTTCTGTATGGACAGAGTATGCCTGCTAGTTCTCCATAAGGACCTAGTGCACACAACCTAGCTGGCCAAGATTAGCGCACTGGTCAGAGGTTCCCCACCCCTGCTGCCCATCTTAGGTGAATAAACAGCTTCTGTACTGAGCTCTGCCCCTGGATCTAACACATAACCACTGGGCCTTGCCTAGTTCCATTATGGGCTCTACCCACTCAGACCCTGCCCAGGGTCTGCAGTATTGGCAAGATCACTTAACCTAGACTTACCAACCTGGTGCCCTCCAGGTATTTTGGACTGCAAGACCCATCATCCCTAGCTAACAGGAGCAGTGGTCAGGGATGATGGGAGTTGTAGTCCCATAACATCTGGAGGGCCAACTTTGCCTATGCCTGGTCCAAAACATGTAGACATTTCCAGGTTGGGAAAGACTAACTGAACCAATAGTCTGCAGGTGGATACAGTGACTAAGTTCTAATTTTGTGCTTTTATCTTGTAAACTGCCGAGATGAAGGGTGGCATAGACATTTAATAATAATAAAATAATAATTACTATTTTAATGGCCTTTGGTTACTTTGTGAATGTGTGTCCCCGCCCCCCCCGCAATTCACAACACAGCGTTGACATGCGTTGTGCCTGTGGATCACCTGAAATGAAATACCTGAAATGTGAGTTGAGCTGCAAAGTTCAGAATGGCTGAACAAACTAATGTGAATAAAGAGTTTGGCTTCAGAATGTGTATGAAGGCAATTAAACAGGCATCCCCAGGCTTCAAAGTTATTATCCAAATCTGGTAGGGTGATCTACCTCCCTTAAATGGAAGCAGTGAGTTTTGGCCCCACTGTGTCTCCTCTTCTACTGACACTCCTTCCCCTTCTTAGCAATAAAGGGCATTAGCATGATGTAATTTCATGTTTTTAGCCCACCTGTTTTTACCCGAAAGCCATAACAGGAAGAAAAGAAAAAAAGCTGGAACTGCTCACCTCAGTTGTTCAGAGATTTGGTTCTATACAGGTTTTGTGATTGTGGAATTAATGCCTGTCATGGGTAATTAATGATGGATTATGTTGCAAGATTTGCATGGGAAACCTACTGACTACAAAAAAGATCAGAGCTAACACAACTAGGATTACTTGAACTTGGTCAAGGGAAAGTAAGCTCATGCATTAATTTGT
This sequence comes from Podarcis cretensis, assembly GCF_951804945.1. Lineage (NCBI taxonomy): Eukaryota > Metazoa > Chordata > Lepidosauria > Squamata > Lacertidae > Podarcis > Podarcis cretensis. Next base: position 22,317,798 of record NC_137175.1, read on the forward strand.
GTAGGAAAACCCCACTGCAAAATGGTTTTTTGGTGTCATTCTTTCACGTAAGATTTTCCTTCCCACTATATATCCCAAGATGTTAAAATAATGACGATAAAAATAATATTTATCATTGTAATAACAGCAACAAGAACAATGATTATTAGACCATCCTTCCTTCAAAGCTCCTAGGAACTTCCATGAACAATAAAATACAATGTTTTAAAAATAAACACTGAAACCATAAAATTATCAAAATTCACAAAATTCCAGCAGCACATGACTCACAACGAACATAGCTGGCCAACTATTGCATCAGCCCCAATGCCAAAAAAAAAAAAAACAACCAAAAAGACAAATATGTATTTATCAGTCATCCAAAGGATGGAAATGGAGGGAGGGGGACACAAATGCACTTCTAGTAGAAGAGAATTCTACAGCCATGGTGCCATAACAGAGAAGGCCCTGCTCTGAGTCACCATGGAACAAGCCATGGCTGTAGATTAAACTATGATCTGGACTGTTGGAGTGGATCTCAAGGGATGGTTTGGCAAATATTGAGAGAGACACTTATATTTTACCTTTGCCTATGGAATCTGACAGTGCAATCCAATACATGTCTACTCAGAATTCTCACTGTGTTCAATGTGGCTTTTTCTCAGATAAGTAAGCACAGGATTGCAGCACTACTTTATAAATATAGTTATCCTATTAGCATAGCCATTTCCTCTAGACCATCTTTTTACACTTTGAGACCAAAGACAAGACTACTTTGTGAAGTATCATGTGCTCATGAAAACAACAGGTTCAAATGTTCTATTGGCAGATGCTGAAGGATGCAGAATTCTTAAATTGTTCAACCGCAAATCAGCAATTGTAATCAGTAGATTAGTCCCCAAGGGAAAAAAATAAGGACAGTGCCATGATTAGGAACTGTTGTGCTGATTGAATTAGGCAAAGGTTCCTTCCACACCAGCTGCTTCATCTGGAATTGCTATCCTTTGTTCATTCACATTTTACAGAAAATCTAGACAACGTTACAGCCAATCAATGTTTTCAGTTTTGTCCCCGTCTTTTTTCCAGACCCAATTGGTAGCAATTTCCCTCACATACAATGTAACTGAAGTGGCAGCCTATCCATCCAATTTAGCAAAAATGTGGTACAGTGGTACCTTCGTTCACGAACTTAATCTGTTCCGGAAGTCCATTCTTAAACTGAAACTGTTTGGCGCGCTTTCCCTAATGAGGCCTCCTGCCGTCAGTGCCCTTCCACCATTTGGATTCCGTTCTTAGACAGAGGTAAAGTTTGCAAACTGGAACACTACTTCCGGTTTTGCAGAGTTCATAAACCGAATCATTTGTAAACAGGACTGTTCTTAAACTAAGGTACCACTGCACTCTGGGAAAGAGACGAGATCCCAGCAGACTTTAGGGATGCCAAAATTATCAATCTCTTTAAAAAAGGTGACAGAACTGATTGTGGAAACTATCAAGGCATCTCTCTATTAGCTGCGGACAGCAAAATTCTTGCAAGAATCTTGGCAAACAGTCTCTTAACAATATCCGAGGTGACCCTTCCTGAATCCCAAAATGGTTTTCGGTCTTCTAGGGGGACAGTGGACATGATTTTCACCACTTGACAGCTTCAAGAAAAATGCAGAGTGCAAAACCAACCCCTGTTTATTGACCTGACTAAGCCTTTTGACACTGTAAATCGTAATGTCCTGTGGACTGTCCTTCTGAAAATTGGCTGCCCAGATAAATTTGTAAACATCATTCAGCTCCTCCATGATAATATGACAGCAACAATCGCAGATAACAATGGCTCTCAAAGTGAACCATTCACAGTGGGATCAGGTGTTAAACAGGGTTGTGTTATTGCCCCAACTCTATTCATTATTTTCATTGCCATAATCCTACACTTTGTCGAAGGGAAAGTCCCCACTGGAGTAGAAATCATATACTGAACAGATGGAAAGCTCTTCAATCTGAGCAGGCTGAAAGCAAAGAGTAAGGTTACCATAACTTCCGTCATAGAGCTTCAGTATGCTGATGACAACGTAGTGTGCACACGCTCAGAGGATGACCTCCAAACCATCCTAAATATATTTGCAGAAGCTTACGAAAAGCTTGGCCTATCACTCAACATCCAAAAAACCAAAATGCTGTACCAACAAGTACAAAATAACCCCTCTGCAGTGCCACAAATCCAACTCAACGGTGTGACGTTGGAAAATGTCGATCACTTCTATCTAGGCAGTTATCTTTCCACAAGGGCCAACATTGATGCCGAAATCCAGCATTGCCTGAGCTCTGCGAGTGCAGCTTTCTCCCAACTGAAGTGCAGAGTGTTGGAGGACCGGGACATTCACAGGGAAACCAAAATGCTTGTTTACAAAGCTATTGTACTACCAACCTTACTATATGCTTGGGAAACATGGATCACTTATAAATGCCATCTCCAACTCCTCAAAAGATTCCACCAACGGTGTCTCCAAATTTTTTTACACATCACTTGGGAAGAAAGGCAAACTAATATCAGTGTACTGGAAGAAGCAAAGATCACCAGTGTTGAAGCAATGATTCTTCAACATCAACTTCGGTGGACTGGTCATGTTGTGCGGATGCCTGATGATCGTCTTCCAAAGCAACTACTCTATTCCGAACTTAAAATGGAAAGCGTAATGCTGGTGGTCAACAAAAGAGGTTTAAAGACTGTCTCAAGGCAAATCTAAAAAAAACATGTAGTATACACACTGACAACTGGGAAACATTGTCCTACGAGCGCTCCAGTTGGAGAACAGCCTTTACCAAAGGTGTCATGGGCTTTGAAGACACTCGAACTCAGGACACAAGGTAGAAAAGTGCTAAGAGGATGGCACGCTTGGCAAATCCACACTGTGATCGCCTCCCACCCAGAAACCAATGTCCCCACTGTGGAAGGATGTGTGGATCCAGAATTGGCCTCCACAGTCACTTACAAACTCATTGTTAAAACCGTGTTTATGGAAGACAATCTTACTCAGCTACGAGTGATCGCCAAAGAAGAAGAAGATTATGTGCCTCATCGTCAGTCAGTTCCCATTTCCTGTGGATGACAGGGGGCACTTTAAATATTGATCTCTTCATCTTCTTTTTAAAGTTGCAAAGTAATGCTTTTCTACACATGCACACACACACTAACAACAACAACAACAACAACAATTTATTTGTACCCCCCCCCCCCATCTGGCTGGGTTTCCCCAGCCACTCTGGGCGGCTTCCAACAAAGATTAACAATACATTAAACTGTCACACATTAAAAACTTCCCTAAACAGGGCTGCCTTCAGATGAGAAGGAAACTTGCAACTGAAGCACCCTATCCCCAGCAGGGGTCATAAACTGACTGACTGAGGTTCAATTCATCAATTGCTGTTGCCATCCTGAACAGGAAACTATTACAGAGGCAAAAGCCACAGAGAGAAAGATTCTAATTATACTTACAGGGGACCTTTGATGAAAACTAGGCTCAATTCTGAGCAAACATTATAGAACAATATTGACCACAGTACAGTGCTATATTAAGTGTTGTGAGGAATCACCATTTAAATTCTGCTTCCTGCTGGTTGTCAAATGCCTCAGGAGCGCTAAAAGGTACTAGTATAGAGTTTCCTCTTCAATCACATGGACTTTCCTTTCACAAGGAGATACCAGAAACCTTCCAAACACTTTAGCAGGTTTCTACATGATGAACAATATTTTAGGACTTTTTACATTTGCCCACATCTAAAGGCAGACAATAAATCCATCTTGCTAATTATACATCCGGCTTGTTATAACCATCATAAAACAAGCCCAGCTGGTAGAATCATAAAATGATGTCAAATTATATTCCCACAGCCATAGCAGCAGTGTTCAAGGCTGTTCGAACAACTGCCAAGTTGGTCATCTCAGTCTAATAAATAGCAAACACAGCCTCTTCCACTCCATATTAAAGTACTTAAGCATGTTCTAACTCAAAGAGGTTTTGAATTCATTTGTCATTATCAGTAAAAAAGAAAAAGAAAAAAGAGAAACTGTAATTAGAAAACAAATAAAATGAGGTCTGTTGTGGTTATTAATTATTGCTCCACAATAATTGCAAATGAGAAAGTTATGTGAATTCATGCATCTTTTGCTACTTGCAGACATGACCTCTGACGAAATGTCATATGACATGATAGGTGGGGACGAAAAATGAAATTACGTTTTGGTATGAAGTTAGGGCTCAGTTCTCTACCTGAAGGAGAGGAGGGAAAATGGCTGACGTTGCATGTCTCTGCTCTTTCACACTACCAGTTTCCCAGAGTTCCTTGGTACAGAGTCATGAAAGTCAAACAGTTTTGAAACTGGGCTCTATATTTTTGTACAGGGCTCTGTCACCTTAGCACAACAAATCTGCTTTTTAAAATAATCACAGTTTTCGCAGTTTGGAAAGCAAGAGGGAAATGCATTGAAAAGTGTGGGATGAATGAAGAGTTTGCTGAATTAGGCCAGTGGCCCATCAAGTCCAGCATCCTGTTCTCACAGTGGCCAACCAGATGCCTGAGCACAACAGCACTCTGCCCACCTGTGATTCCCAGCAACTGGTATTGAGAGGGAAATCACCTTTGACAACAGAAGTCAGATATAACAACCAGAGATAATCTAACCTCCATGTAAGCTTCCTGCAAGCAAATCAGGATGAATGCTCAATAAGTACCGTATTTTTCGCTCTATAAGATGCACCAGACCACAAGACGCACCTAGTTTTTGGAGGAGGAAAACAAGAAAAAAAATATTCTGAATCTCAGAAGCCAGAACAGCAAGAGGGATCGCTGCGCAGTGAAAGCAGCAATCCCTCTTGCTGTTCTGGCTTCTGGGATAGCTGCGCAGCCTGAATTCACTCCGTAAGACGCGCACACATTTCCTCTTACTTTTTGGGAGGGAAAAAGTGAGTCTTATAGAGCAAAAAATACGGTAACTCATCCACCCTTAGAGACATGCTGCCTCTGATAGAAGAGGCAGCAAACAGACTTTATGACTAGTTGACTAGTTGCAAATGCTAATTTTGAATTTTGAGGGAGGTTTGTTCCTGTGGTTTTTAGCTTGAGGAGACATTCAAACCACACCTGCAGTCCAAAATGGCACAGTCCAGTACCACATACATCACACAAAGCCTGCTATTTGTGTTTATCTCTTTTACACAAGCCTTATCTGAGAAAAGCCCCAACCAGGTGCTGGGCAGAGGGGAGTCTATCTAAAATAATTGGTACCTTGATCAAGCAGGAGTTCTCGTATCATGTCTGCTGAATAAATTGTTTTTCTTTTCTTTTTTGAGAGCGAAAAACCTTGACAAGAAAAACAGCTCATTGTCCTATTTTGGAGAAGTCGAACAATACTCTTTTGAAGAACTTGAGTCTCTTGGCCTTGTGATGGGATGTTAATTAAATTTTCACATGTTTGAGGGAAATACCACTGGACTTAGTTATATTAAATATATTCTGAAGAAAAATGAGCAACATCTGCTAGAAAAGCTGGCGTATTAAGCCGCCCTTATAATTTTCAATGTGTTCTGGGTGGACAAGCAGCAACGGGGGCGGTTGGAGGGGGGAGGGAGAAGAAAAATTTCACAATACCTTCCCATATCTGGATGCAAATGTTCCCGTGAGTAAGGAGTGAAAAATAATTATCGTCTCATCCAAGTCCCACACAAAAACACGCTGTGGTGAAAGACAGAGGGGTTGGGGAAGACAAAAATCATACCATATTAGTTGCAGAAATATATTCGTTTGGGATCCAGCCTTCCTCAAACCAGTGCTCTCCAGATATCTTAGACTACATATATATCATCAACACATTCTTGTTATCTTGACTCATCCAGTTCCATCACCTTAGCCAGCTGAACATTGGTTGCTTCTAGAAACAACTCCATATTTTCTCTCCTTATGACACCTGCCTATCATACAAACCCTTTATAAGATCTTTTCTTTTACATAAAGGTTGGGGAACTTGATCTGGCCACAGTGTGCCAGATCCTTATCTCCTCCACTACCTACGGCCCAAGTTTGAAAGGAGTGTCAGGACCACCCACCTGTCAATCACCTGAGATCGCCATAAAATCAGCTGATTATCTTTGGGACTTCAAATCAGCGGGCTTGATGTCACCACACATCCAGCTGGCTTTCTGCAGGGATCAGCTGTGCCATTGAATTTCCCACAGGAAACCCAGCTGAATCCACCAGCACTGACGTCTGCCTTGGGCCCTTGCCAAAGGTTTACCTGGTGGTGGCAGTAGCAAGCAACCATTTTGATTTCCCACAATTCCCCTGAAGTAGCATCACTCTAGGGCATTGTGGGAAATTAAAACAGGCCGCCACCAGATAAGCTTACACCAATGCTGAGAGGGAGCCTAACAGAAGATACTTGGCCAAAAGTCCCTTCAAACCTGAAGCCAGACCGGGTATTTTATGAACCTCCCTGGGTTATATCATATGAAGAAAAACAGAATCAAGAAACCACAATAAGGGCGAAAGGTTACATCTGCATAGTTTTTCTACCAGATGTACATGTAACAATAATCCATTTTGAAATATATTCTACTCATAAGTCAAAATAACAGCAATGATTTTAAAAACTTGGGGAGGAAACAAGTTATCTGGTAACTATATTATTTAATTTCAGTAGGGAAAAACCTAGAGTTACAGGTTGGTAAGCCTAAATTTTACTCAGTGTAGTGCCATTGAAACTAATGAAATTGACTAGGTCCATTAATTTCAATAGGTCTACTGCCCTGGTTTTAGTCAAATACAAATGTAATAGGGTTGGGGTGAAAGAAACCCTCTTGACATCATACCTCAATTTCGGTGTCAGCTGATGGGGAGGGATCATTGTTTCTTTTCGATCGCCCTCGTAGCTTTCCATCCGTCCCTCTGTGCTGCCTGTCTGTATCTGTGTCTTTTACAGGTGTTGTATATTCACCTACAGATATATATATAAAAGAATCCTACTCAAAGCCAACTTCCTATGTTATGGTTTTTGAGCTTCTTGAAAACCTACACAACAGTGTTCCACTTATCAAAGAAGCAGAAATGACAATTGTAAGATCCTTCAGCAAATCACCATGGTATTTGCTAACATCTTAGACAAGCCCTAGCTAACAGGACCAGTGGTCAGGGATAATGGGAGTTGTAGTCCCAAAACATCTGGAGGGCCAAGTTTGCCTGTGCCTGTTTAGCAAATCTTCAGACCAAATCAGGAAGCCACACACCTTGCTAAAGATGCATTTGATGGTTTGGTTGTAATGTAGGGCTTGTCTGCTAAGTTGAGGGGAACCAATTCCCTTGTCTCTTGTCTTATCTCAGCTGATTCTGTTCAGATCTTGATCATTTGAATACAGCAGTGCAAGAGGACAGGGCGATTAGTAACCTTGTGATTTTTTAGAACACCAAGGGGGTAAAATTACTCTTTTGTAGTAGTACAACTCCCCTTTTTTAAAAAAAAGAAAAGAAAACTAATTATTCTACAGAAATAATGCAGCACTACAGATCTATATCTATCTATCTATCATCTATCTATCTATCTATCTATCTATCTATCTATCTATCTTCTATCTATCTATCATCTATCTATCATCTATCTATCATCTATCTATCTATCTATCATCTATCTATCTATCTATCATCTATCTATCATCTATCTATCTATCTATCTATCTATCTATCTATCTATCTATCTATCTATCTATCATCTATCTATATCTATCTATCTATCTATCTATCTATCTATCTATCTATCTATCTATCTATCATCTATCTATCTATCATCTATCTTCTATCTATCTATCTATCTATCTATCTATCTATCTATCTATCTATCTATCTATATCATCTATCTATCATCTATCTATCTATCTATCTATCTATCTATCCATCTATCTATATCTATATCTATCATCTATCTATCTATCTATCTATCTATCTATCATCTATCATCTATCATCTATCATCTATCTATCTATCTATCTATCTATCTATCTATCTATCTATCATCTATCTATCTATCTATCTATCATCTATCTATCTATCATCTATCATCTATCTATTATCTATCTATCTCACCCTAGGAGGTATTAAATGTTTAAAAAAAGGTTTAGAAGCATCTTCAAAAACCTTTTAACATTCCATCACACCTGTTTCACATTTTAACCCAGAAAACAATGGGTTCCCACCCAACACCTCAATGAAAACAGGGATATTTTATAAGTTGAATTACAATTTTTAATTAAAATTGCAAAAAATCAAAATGTAACACAATTTTAACAGCTTGCAACATAGTCTGAAGAAAAGGTTTGCCCAATTTCGAATAATGTTCCACTTAAAATCAATAGAGCTTTTATTTATTTTTCAAGCAAACATGCTTAGAATGGAAGTTTTAATTCAGCCAAACAGCTTAACAGAGTTCCGAATTTTTTGAAATAATAAAAGAATTGTTACTTGCCTTGGGTCTTTAAGTGGTGTTTACTGTGGACAATGTTAATGTTGATAAGAGACCACATTTTAAATAACCTTTTTGAATACCATTGACTTCAATTTTCTTTTCCTTTTATATGGAGCTCTCCAATCCCTCTAGCAATTCAGATGTAGCATTTTAAATAGGAATCTGGTTCATTTTTTTTCATGGGAAGGATTTTGAAATCTCAGGCTGAGATCAAATCTAACAAGGGGGAAATACTCCAAAGTAATTTTGCAGTAATCTGCGTTAGCATTTTGTTTTGCTTTAATTTACTATATTTTTTTTCTGTTTGACTAACAACAGGTGTGCAGGGTTGTTCCTTAAGTGAGCACACCCCACTTTGGGTTGTACATACAGAGATTATCCACAAATGACGTGGTGCTTTATAAAAATGATATAGCCTGCCAATGAAAATTTCGCTGGGGAAGTGATATATTGACTGCATTCCAACAGAACATTGGAAGATCATGACATTTAAGCCCATAATTGATAGTTAAAAACTAAGCACTCCAATAGATCACGGATCACTTCAAGAAGTATGGAAGGGCATTTATTTAAAACAAATAAAATAAACATGGAGCTCATTGTTTACTTAGCCTGCTATCTGTAGCTTTATTTAAAAGGCCCTCAACCAGTATGAATGCTTGTTAAACTAAAAACTTATAAGTGGTTGCTAAAAAAATGTTTTGTTTCTAGAAAATAATATGAGAGCAGTGGTATTTGCTGCTATTGTTGATGATGATTATGTGCCCTCTTCCTACAGATAGCTATTTAATGACAGAATTTCAGTTTCAGTCACTTGTCTTGCTTTCTTCTCTGTCTGATCTTGACTACATCTAACTACAGCTGCACTAGGACTAATGCTTTCTAGATGTGAAATAATTTCCCTTCCATTAGCCTTCTTTCAGCATTTCATCAGCCTTTTCTAAATTTAATATCATTATTGTGAGCCCCTAATTAATACAGTATTATATTTAGCTTTTGGGGGGGACAGAATTGTGCTGCCCTAATGATTTGATGCCAATATTCACACTCTTATGGCAAATAACAAAGTTTGCTCTATTGTACTAATATCGAAAGAGCTTCATTGACTTGCACTATGTTTTTGGACACTGATTAAAGTGATGGTTCTTACTTTTCAAGCCCTGTCCTAAACCGTCTGAGTTCAGAGTAGATGAAGGACTGACTTATTCCATATGAAATTGCCTCTCAGTTAAGATCAGCAGCTGAGATCCTTCTCTGGATCCTCTGGCACTACAAACCAGAAAAGTGATTACTGGTGAAGGTCTTTTTTGGGGTGGCACCCCTGGAATATGCGCCTGACAATAACCACCATGATTGTTGCTTAGGACACAAAACAACATGTTATTATTATCTGTTCTATTTCCGAGACCTTTTAAGTTAACAGCAATGTGTTTTTTTTAAAGGCTTTATTTTAAACTGCCTACTTATTTTCAGTTCATTATTTTTAAATTTTTTATTATTATTATTATTATTATTATTATTATTATTATTAGTTTAAAGCTGCATTTACTTAGGAGCAAGCCCTACTGAATCCAACTGCACTGTTAATCTATTATTGTATTCAGTATATCATAAGAAAGTCTTGTATTTTCTTTAACACACGGGAAATCTAAACATATCTCCCAATACATCTTCCACAGAAACTAATGTATAGTTTATGCTGCAAGGATTGAGGGGTTGCGGGAAAAGAAGCACCACAACTGAAGCTTAGCTGGAAGCAGAAGCAGATAGCACAGGGGTAGCGGTGCTGTGGGGCCACTCTCCCAATAGCAGCATCCCTGCTGCTCACCTGGGCAGCCTGAGGATGGAGCAACGAGGTTGTGGCTGTGTGGGTGCAATGCTGGGCTCCACCAGTGTGCTCAAGCAGCCTGCCCTGCAACCATCAAAGAAAGTAGCGACGGCTCTACTGCCAGGAGGGCAGCTCTGGAACACAGCCGCACCCTGCCAACTGCTCCTGCCTAGAAGTTACACCGTTTGGTTTGGGATTCCCCCCCGCCCCCAATCCCGTATTCTTAGATTTGTAGGATCTGGATTTGTATATTTGGTACTAAAATAAAGATACTCTGCACTCACCTTGAGCCATTGCCATTCATATTTTACTGGTCCTGAAATATCCTAAAAACAGGATCCTGCATCCTAGCTAAAATTTAAGCCCTGCACATAGTTGTACTTGTAAGTTCATTTTAAACAGGGAAGGGATTTCCAATCATTAAAGTCACCTACCAGAAAGTGATTCGGTGCTCTGACTGTTGTTAATGTTGTGCGAAGACTCTTGGAGCGAGTAGGTCGATGTTGGGATAGCTGATGGACTGATGCTATTTGCAGACATGTAAGAAGAGTTGTAGGAAGAGCTGTAATACTGTGAATATTGGCTTTGGGTGAAGCTGGGATATGAAGAATACTCCTTTGAAAGAAGAGACAGCAACGCTAATCATTCTCCAAATATTTGAAAAGCAGCACACCTAATTAAGAGTTATGCACTTTGCAGGCTAAATATAACCAGGCTTACAAATATTTCCCTATTATTCTTGCCATTATCATATTCCCCACTTCTGTTCACAACTACGTTTTGCAGAAGTAGCATCACCTTTGATTTGCTGCATTTGCCAGGAAGCGCTGACGGTAACTTGCTTATTTCATGAAATCTAGTGCCAGGAATCAAGCAACATGGGAGTGCATGCATGTAATGGCACTTCTTCATTTTTTTCTAAATAGCTGCACCACAACGTCAATGTGAAAATGTGATAAAATAAAACTATTGCACATTTAAAAAGCGTGTAGTCTTGCCCCACTTGTTTTTCCTCTTGCACACTGCATTTATACAGAAGTGAGTCCCATCTACCTGGTGTTTGTTAAAACACTTTTAGGGGATGCACATTAAAAAAATCAACACCTGCTGTATACCTGTGAACTGCAAGGCCAGTACATGACTAAATTATACAATGGCTCAGATCTATGAACCGGCATATAGCTATAAAAGCTTTGTGCTTAATCAACTCCTCAGCCCGATCCCCCTCCACTGAATTACTTCCTGCTTTCATCAAACCATGGTTTGCTCTTATCCCATCAAACAATATGTCTTTGAATACCACTCACTGGATGGTGATGTTACACTGAGGTTCTGCGTGGGATTTCCCATGGGCATCTGGTTTGCTATTGAGAGAGCAGAGAGTTGCACTAGATGGCTTTCTCCAGCCCGGTTCTTCTTACTTAAATCAAGACTGCTGTTTTCTGCAACCCTGGTTTGGGGAGTGAGCTCAAGCCATAGCTTGTCATTTTAAATTTCACATATACCAGAAAACTATGGTTTGATGAAACCAGGAACAAATTCACTCAAGTGGGGCATGGGAGTGGAGGGGGAATATGGAGAGCATGGCTTGTTCTCATAGTGCCAAACCATATTCAAATGTTATGTGTGAACCAGTTCTATGTATATACCACAAGACAACACTGCAAAATGTGGCTCTTTGCAGCATGTATTCATTCATATTGCACACTCAGAGAAATGTGCACATCCTCCTTTAATGTGTACCTCCTAACAGTGTACTGGGCAAAGAAGCCCGGAATCAATTACGGTACCTTTCCATGAAATTCATTAGGCTGTGCCACAGCTCACATCCAACAACCTCAGCTATATTCTCTAACTGACAGGTCCAGCAGTCCTACAGACTAGCAACAAGCAGCTGAAGGCTCGAAAGTTTAGCTCAGCAGCAATTGCACGTGACTCTGTTGTGATGCCACACATTCCCAATCTCACAGTGAAACCATGGTTTAGCTTGCTAAGCTAAGCTCTGTTCCCAAGCAGCATGCAAGAAGGAAACAGCATGAAAACCAGTTTCTCACTTGCATGCAGAGGTTACAGAGGCAGAGAAACTTAAACTTAACCATGGTCGTCAAAGCAATCCATGATTTCATGTTCTGGTTTGCTGCAACCTTCTAACACAGGGGCAGCCAACATCATGTATTTCAGATGTTAGACTGCAACTTCCATCAGCCCTGGCCAGCATGATCAATGATCAGGTGTGATGGAAACTGTAGTCCAACATGTGGAGGCACCAATCGGCTATGCCTACTGGAACCATCTAAAAGTATGTGCCTTTATCACTGGTGTGGGGCCTAACAGCCCCGAAACAGGAAGTTCTCCTAACAGCCCCGAAACAGGAAGTTCTTTCAAAGCTTATGGGAAACTGAATTTCGGATGTAATTCTTTAAGATACTTTTATTCCCCTATAGCCTCAGTGATTTCAGTTTAACTTTGAATGCTTATATTTCAGCCTTTGCACAAACAAAAGAAGCATAGTGACTTCATACTTGGTCTACACCAATCTTTATGAGCAAGCATTCTCATATAGCAAGCATTCTCACCCCAGAGGACAAGATCACACTTCAAAACGACCTTGGCAGATTAGAGAACTGGGCCAAAACAAACAAGATGAACTTTAACAGGGAGAAATGTAAAGTATTGCACTTGGGCAAAAAAAATATGAGAGGCACAAATACAAGATGGGTGACACCTGGCTTGAGAGCAGTACATGTGAAAAGGATCTAGGAGTCTTGGTTGACCACAAACTTGACATGAGCCAACAGTGTGACGCGGCAGCTAAAAAAGCCAATGCAATTCTGGGCTGCATCAATAGGAGTATAGCATCTAGATCAAGGGAAGTAATAGTGCCACTGTATTCTGCTCTGGTCAGACCTCACCTGGAGTACTGTGTCCAGTTCTGGGCACCACAGTTCAAGAAGGACACTGACAAACTGGAACGTGTCCAGAGGAGGGCAACCAAAATGGTCAAAGGCCTGGAAACGATACCTTATGAGGAACGGCTAAGGGAGCTGGGCATGTTTAGCCTGGAGAAGAGGAGGTTAAGGGGTGATATGATAGCCATGTTCAAATATATAAAAGGATGTCACATAGAGGAGGGAGAAAGGTTGTTTTCTGCTGCTCCAGAGAAGCGGACACGGAGCAATGGTTCCAAACTACAAGAAAGAAGATTCCACCTAAACATTAGGAAGAACTTCCTGACAGTAAGAGCTGTTCGACAGTGGAATTTGCTGCCAAGGAGTGTGGTGGAGTCTCCTTCTTTGGAGGTCTTTAAGCAGAGGCTTGACAACCATATGTCAGGAGTGCTCTGATGGTGTTTCCTGCTTGGCAGGGGGTTGGGCTCTATGATTCCAACTCTATGATTCTATGATTCTGTGATTCTATTCCAACTCTATGATTCTATAAAATATAGTGTTTCTGCATGTAATGTTATCCACATCATATATTTATACACATGCTTTATATTTAAAGGTGCTAACTTATGCAAAGCATGAAGTTCATCAACAGGTGTATGTCCAAATTAGGAAGAGCACAAACAGGCTCCGATGGCTTCATATTTGCAAGCGTCTCTGAGTGATGCTTTAGAATGTTGATTCACATCTGTTACCGAAAGCCAAGAAATAAGCTGGCACTCTCTGCAAGATGATGGAAACTGCTAATTTTCAAAAAAAGATGTTCATGTGATACTGTGGTGTCCCCATTGTGACATGTTTTCAGCGTCACACCCAAAGTGCTGAGATTGGGCCGGGACTGGTTAGAGGAAGAAGTGGGGGGGGGGAGGAGGTGGAGGAAGGAGTGTTTGGTTGATTTCGAAAGCATTTGGTTTCCAAGTCCCTTGTCCCGTTGAGATCTGTGAGCGTCCATAGAGACGTACACTTTTTGTCCCTTAAGAATGAGACATTATGTTTAATAATCGGAGACAAGTATCAAGGAAGTTACTCATGTCCATGCAGCTGAAATATGAACCACCTCCTTTTCAGGACATTTTTTAAAAAATGGTTAAAGTTGTACCTGGTGCACTGTGCTGAACCCTGCAGAACTCGTCAGGCCGTTGGGCCCCTGGTAAATCCCTGAGGTGCCTAAGAGAATAGAAGAAGAAACAAGATAGGTAATAGAATTCCATTAAACCCAATACAATGGCCAAATTATCCTCAGAGGGCGGGTCCTCGCCCTGCCTTTACTTGATCTTCTGTATAACCTGTCAATTGGTAAGGAAGATTTTAGGAGCTTAAGGATTTCAGAACATAAGATGACACTGCTGGATCAGGCCAAAGTCCCACCTTGTCCAGCATCCAGTTCCCACAGCGGTCAACATATGACGCTGCTTTGTACCACGTCAGAAGTATTTGACCACCCTAGGTCAGGATTCCTGCAAGACTATGCTAAGATTCTGAAACCTCACCTTTTCAGGTACTTGCCTTATGAAAACATCCTGTCACTCTGCATTTCTTAAGCACCAATTAAAATAACAAAAATAATTCCTTCTTATATCACTACTGCATCTTTCTGAGGAATGTCTTATTTTAGGAAGGGGTATGTTAAAAACAACAACTAAACTACCATTTTGCAGGCAGAGTGTCAGGCACAAGAGAAATGGCCTTTTCTGTGGTAGCCCCCTGCTTCTGGAACTCCTAACTGGTTGAAATCCAGAAGCGCACCACATTCCAATATATTTGGAAAGCTGGTTTCAAGTGGCTTATAGATAGGCGATGTTATTCTTTTACAGCTGAACTGATGAACTAAGGTCACATCCATGCCACACATTTGACATATCCCTGGCAAAATGGCCCTGGATTGAACAGAAATTAGCTAATAATAATAATAATAATAATAGTTAAGTTGTGGGTGAACATATCAGACGACACAGCGATTCTTCAAACAGCCCTTGTTTATTCAGAGGCCAGAACAGAACTGAACTAAAGGGCTCAGTCAGCCTGCTTATACAGAGCTCCAGTACCTTGTTACTGTAACAACTTTCTAAAACTATCCAATCACTGAACGTCACTTTCGATCCTTCATTTGCATAACTATCTACAGTATCCATCCAATCACTGAATGTCACTTTCGATCCTTCATTTGCATAACTATCTACTGTATCCCCCTGCTGGCCCAGGGTGAGAACTTCAGTACATAATAATAATAATAATAATAATAATAATAATAATAATTTATTTTTTATACCCCGCCCATCTGGCTGAGTTTCCCCAGCTTATCTCCTCTGTTGTTGTCTACCACCACCACCATCCCCCCCCCCAAAAAAAACCCCAGGCAACTTTCTATTTAAGAAGAACTTGATGAACCAACTCCTTGACACAGTTTCTCATTGTAGGAACTGCCAGCATCTTTAGCAGTAAAGCAAAGACTTGGTACATGGGACCAGTGGAGCGTTGTTTTAGCCAAAGCACAGGAACAAATGCTTCTCAGTGTCTCCATGCTGCGTCCTTTCTCCGAATATCCGCTTGTTTGTTTTTATTTTAAGACCCTAGATTAGGCAGGGGAATGGACAGCTGAACAAACTGCAGCTCGCCAAGTGCAGTCAGTCACAAAAGCACATGCAGAGAGAAATAAATCTCATGCCAAAAAAAGAAAGAAAGAAAACCACCCCACTCTAGGAGGAGAATCTGCTTCCAGAACTAATTTGCCATCACATTTGGCCTTTAAAAAACATTTTGCACAAGGGGAGGGGGGGAGGAATTAAAAGCACAGGAAAGGTCAAGAGCTAATGATTTCTCAATGATGTGGAGCTTGCCTTAAGGGTGCCAGTCTGGGACACCGCTTCATTTGGGTATTCTCCACCCAGCCCTGCCCTGGGCTCAGCTTGGGAGCATTCATGCCAAGGGGATAAATCATAGAAGCAGCTATGTGTCAACAGCTTTGCATTTCCAAGCCAAAAAAAAAATCTCTCTAGACTCAGCACTTAAAATTCACGCATGTTCAAAGAGCAGGGCTGGATGAATCGAAGGCAAAGCAACAGAAGTGAGTTGCTTGTTTGCCCCCACCAGAAAAACTCTTGCTGAAGTGGAAGAGGAAGGAAGTTTTCAAACTGTAAGAGGTGTAAAATTCTGTAACACTCACCTTGCAACCACTGGAGGATCAAAGAGATCACTTAACACAGAACTAGATATATTTATGAAGGGCTGATGACTTCGGAGAAGGGGGGGGGGAGCCTCAATCATGGCCTGTTAGTATCAGTATGCATCCTCTTCCTAGACTATGATATTCTGAATTATTTCTCCATGTCTGCTCAGTATCAGAGACTGCTTTGACTAGAAATAAGAGAATTTTCAACTGAGAGTTTTGCTGACATTCAATGGCTTACTGATGCACTTAAGTGATACATAATGCACTCATTTTATATATTTACAGTATCTGTGTTTGCCACTTTATCATAAAAAAACAAAGCCATTTACACCAACATCCTTATAATAATAAAAACCATGAAAAATAAAACAAAATCAGAGGCTTTCAACTAACTATTAAGGAAAGATGTTTTCTTAATTGCCTGTGTTTGGCGGCACAGAAAATTGTCCAGCAGGCTCTAAAAGATTAGAACATAAGGTGTCTGCTGAATCTCTATCAGCAGAGCATTCCACTTATTTGCCACAACAAAGGTGAAAAACTTTACTTGCAGTTGGCTTTTAGAGGGGGGACAGGTAAATTTCCTTCCCTAGCTTGATCACTTATGGGACGCAGGTGGCGCTGTGGGTTAAAGCCTCAGCGCCTAGGGCTTGCCGATCGAAAGGTCGGCGGTTCGAATCCCTGCGGCGGGGTGCGCTCCCGCTGCTCGGTCCCAGCGCCTGCCAACCTAGCAGTTCGAAAGCACCTCCGGGTGCAAGTAGATAAATAGGGACCGCTTACCAGCGGGAAGGTAAACGGCGTTTCCGTGTGCGGCTCTGGCTCTGGCTCTGGCCAGAGCAGCGATGTCACGCTGGCCACGTGACCCGGAAGTGTCTCTGGACAGCGCTGGCCCCTGGCCTCTTAAGTGAGATGGGCGCACAACCCCAGAGTCTGTCAAGACTGGCCCGTACGGGCAGGGGTACCTTTACCTTTACCTTTACCTTTAGCTTGATCACTTAGGGCCCAATAAGAGTCCATCGCAAAGTACACATGCCAGTACCCGTATTTTTCGCTCTATAAGATGCACCAGACCACAAGATGCACCTAGTTTTTGGAGGAGGAAAACAAGAAAAAATATATTCTGAATCTCAGAAGCCAGAACAGCAAGAGGGATCGCTGCGCTGTGAAAGCAGCAATCCCTCTTACTGTTTTGGCTTCTGGGATAGCTGCACAGCCTGCATTCACTCCATAAGACGCACACACATTTCCCCTTACGTTTTAGGAGGAAAAAAGTGAGTCTTATAGAGCAAAAAATACGGTAAGTACCAGAAAGGCAGGTGGGAAGCAGCAGTGACTGTTGCTGATGAAAAGCTCTTTCTAAACCCACTCAGGTGTTATTGCTGCCTTGCTTGTCCATCAGGGCAGGTGGGGTGCTGCCCCACCAACCTCAGACTGCCCCCACCTGTCAACTTCCTCCTCTTTAGTCTAAGTGTTGCCCCATTACAGATCCCAGGGCAGATTGCAATAACCAGAACAAAGAATAGCACTCATCAAACAGAATAAACAAGAACAGGTAAAATAACATAATTAAAACTGCAGAATGACACAGACTAAATTGACATCTCACAAATGCCAGAGCAAATAAATGTGTTTTAAGTTGATGCCAAACTGGAAAATGAATGGGCTGTGGAACTCCTTGCTACAAGGAAGACACTGTGTCAAAGAAGTTAGCAATTTCTGAAGATGAATTAGGTATCAGTAGAAAACTATGCCAAACTGCCACCATTTTGTGACTGGTTCTGCCCATGCAACACCATTTTCTGACAGGTGGAGCTGGTAATTTTCAAGGCATCTCAGGTGGGCCCTATGTAACCCCTATTCTACACT
The DNA here is from genome assembly GCF_951804945.1 of Podarcis cretensis. Taxonomy (NCBI): domain Eukaryota; kingdom Metazoa; phylum Chordata; class Lepidosauria; order Squamata; family Lacertidae; genus Podarcis; species Podarcis cretensis. The sequence goes on from NC_137175.1 coordinate 22,336,082, forward strand.
GGTTGGCAGTGGCTCTCCAGTCTTTCCCAGCCCTGCCTGGAAGTGCCAAGGTTTGAACCACAGACCTTTTCCATGCAGGAAATGGGCTTTTCCACTGAGCTATGACTGCCCTCCACCTGTCTTTCAGCTATTGTGATTGTGGGCCTGTGTCATCCAGCTATCGTTCGATCGCATGCGCTCCTTTAAAATCAGAAGCACAAGTCAAGATATTTTCCTTTTGGATCCTCTCCACATGGAGCATAGTTCACATCTGTGTTCAATCAAATCAGCTGCTAAAATGTCACAATGCTCTCATTCACAGGTAACACAGAGAACATTTAGCTGGTAATAAAACAACCTAGGTATTAGAGGGGAACAGCCCTTCAGATATACAGTACTGGAAAGTACTTGGTAGGAAAACTCTAAATTGACCCCGTGCCATGGGCTTTCCTAATGATGGATTGTGAAATGAGAACATCTGAGCACATAAGGGCAACACTCAAACTGAAACCATTAGGAAACCCATGAGTGAAATAGCCTGCGTCCTTTCATGACAAGCTGATTCCATTTGCCATTCCTTTAATGTTTCTTTAATAAATGTGTGCCACACTTTAACACAATTGCATCTGTGCCTGAGCCAGGCAATGCAGCCTGCCTCAACCTTGGTGGGCCACATGCCTGGAGGGCCTGTAACTTTTGTAAGCTTGTGATGCGCAGTATATATATTTTTAAGAAAGGGTTCCCACTGCACTGCACATAATTAACAAGACTTATTGGTAATATCTATATAATATCCCTGCAATGTTTGCCAAGCATTTCCATGCTGGTAAATTGCAACAGATATATATATAGCATTATAAAAAAATGTGGCAGGCCAGAATAGGACCAGCTAATGCCCATTTCTACAGTCCATTGCACAACTAATTTAATCAAGATAATTTTTGCCATCACAAATAAAAGCAATTTCACAATTATTGAAGATAGTTATTCATGGTTTGTAAAGCCCCAGGTTGAATGTACTAAAGTTCTACTTGAATCAACGGGAAAATAATTTTAAAAACCAAAGGCCAGGGGTCACCATTTTATCTTACGTATTAAATCCAGCCTCTTTACAGAGAGATGATGGGAGTTGTAGTCCAATTACATTAGGGGCAGCCAAGGATTCCCTTCCCAGTCCTTTTTTTAGTGTATATTGATAGGTAAAAGGACTAGATGTTTGTTTTAAGACCACCACAGATTATAAAACCCCATTCCTCACTGTCCACGTTAGCAAATAAAACACCTTGATCCCTCTGCTCCACCCCAACATCGCAGCTGAAATGCATAAATTCTGGGGACAAGATTTCCATTTCTACCCAGTGAAATCCCATTGGAAGGGAATTTCCAGGGCAACAAAAGCCATGATCAATAAAAACCACTGGCAGCATTGCTCATTTTCACAAGTGGCAGTCATTGCCAGTGCCCCGTGTGGAGGCAGTAAAATCACTTCATGAAAAAGCAGCTATGCCAAATTTAGGTAGAAAGTCGGGTCTTGGAAAGTAAGTGTACACTGAGGCAAGTTTAAGATTTTTTAATATGTTTCAGTATTTAGGGTATGCTATAACCTAAGTACTTATATACGGGTGCCAGTAAAGTTTGGGCAACTACCAGCAATTTAACCTTCTTCTTTTTTCAAACTGGCAACCCTGGTGGCTACGTAGGCAAAGTGTTAAATTCGCAATCCACAGAAGGTTGTTCCAAAGTCAATGCTTTTCTTTCCAGTACCAGTGTATATTGGAACAAGCAAGGACTGCAAAAATGTGTAGCTTTTCATGACCAAATCTGAAACAATATCAGATCGTTCTTCACAGCGACCACTATTTTAGAACACTTGGTGACAGCTTTTTAATATATTTGCACAATGTGTGGGTTTTTAGCTCTGCTGGGCTTGTATGGAGAGACCCTGAGGTACTGACTGGAGTACTAGAATTAGGACTGGAGATACCCAAGTTCAAACTCCCCCTCAGCAATGAAGCTTCCTGGGTGACCTTTAGCCAGTCCCTGTCTAAGCCTAGCTTACCTCACAGGCTTGGTGTGAGGGTTAAAATATGGGGCTTAGGTGTGGGGGGACTGCGCACACTGCTCTCAATTCCTTGGAGGAAAGGCATGATACAAATGGCGCCTGTTGAGTGGAAGGACAAAATGGCACCCCTTTCCCCATTCAGCACGCAAAATAATAGACGTTAACTATGACTTCAACAGCTTCCTTCGCTGTTCTGACGCTTCCTTAGAGGACACAGAACAGGCCATGTGGCTCTCAAAGCTCTGTCTTGCCACATCTGTAAAGGTAAAGGTAAAGGGACCCCTGACCATTAGGCCCAGTCGTGACCGACTCTTCGGTTGCGGCGCTCATCTCGCTTTATTGGCCGAGGGAGCCGGCATACAGGTTCCGGGTCATGTGGCCAGCATGACTAAGCCGCTTCTGGCGAACCAGAGTAGCGCACGGAAACACCGTTTACCTTCCCACCGGGGCGGTACCTATTTATCTACTTGCACTTTGACATGCTTTCGAACTGCTAGGTTGGCAGGAGCAGGGACCGAGCAACGGGAGCTCACCCCGTCGCAGGGATTCAAACTGCTGACCTTCTGATCGGCAAGTCCTAGGCTAGGGGTCTGCAACCTTTAAGACAAAAAGAGCCACTTGGACCTGTTTCCGAAGAGAAAAAAACTGGGAGCCGCAAAACCATTGCAACATTTAAAACAAATATATCTCCGGAGCCGCGATCTGACAGCGGGCGGGACGGTGACGTCCTGACGGTGCGTGACTAATGCACGCACCGCCCCCATGCGACGTCACAGCCAGTACAGCGCCCGCCACAGTGGGGAGTGTCGGGGCGCACAATGCGCCTCCTCCCCTCGCTAGTATCCGTCCCGGAGCCACGGCAAAGGTAAAAGAGCCACATGCGGCTCTGGAGCCACAGGTTGCTGACCCCTGCGGCCTAGGCTCTGTGGTTTAACCCACAGCGCCACCCGCGTCCCTGTACCTTACATTTAAAGCACTGTTATACCATATTAAAAGTCATGGCTTTCCCCCAAAGCATCCTGGGAACTGAAGTTTGCTAGGAATGCTGCGTGGTTAGGAGACTCCTATTTCCCTCGCAGAGCTACACTTTCCAAAGTGTTTGAGCGATCCGTCTCTCTTCCCAGGGGACTTACCTGGGACCCATGCTTCCTCCCACCTTAGGCAAGCACGTTGGTCTGCCAATCGCAGGCCCTGAACCTCATATCCCCAGTGAAATGAAAATCGACCTGACTACTTTCACTAAGCACTGAACAGCAGCAACCGGCCACTTCTGTTACTCTCTGTCACCATGACCAATTTGCCTTGGTACCTATTTCCTGTGGGAAATCTCAAGCCACTGCAGTAACCTCTGCTATGGCTTTAAAACAGTTATTTTTGTATTAATTATTTTCTACATTTATATCCCACCTTTCTTCTAGCAAGTTGGCATATAATTGGTTCCCAGAAGGTCTCTCATTCTGGCACCCACTTTATTTTAGAGTGTGCAAATTTATATCCCATTACCTACACAGGGACCCAAAGGTAAAAGGGTAGGTAAGAAAACTAGATACATGTTATTACATTTTACATATTGTTACATGCATGTCTCAGCTTTCTCACATGATGGAACTCTGTGGCCAACATCTGGCTGCAGTATTTTACATCAGCCTAGATGCTGTTTCAAGGTCATGCCTTGGGATTTCTGCTCAGTTACTCCCCTACAGAAGTCAGGCCTTACCTGTTTATTTAGATTCATTTTAGGGCTGGCATGCACATGCATTTACATAACTTTTATATGAAATAGTTTTGGTTTATTTTGCCTACAGACCATAAACATAAAATACAGTACAGAATTATTTAAACAAATGCAGCTGAGAAAAAACAAAATATACATGCACATAAATTGTGCCTTTTAAAATAAAGCCAAGAATAATCAGAAACAGTACGTACACACACACACACACACACACACACACACACACAATTTTTTTGGCTCAGAATTCATCTTCCCTTTAATAATTGTGGTCTAGTCTTGATGTTTACAGCAAGGAATTTGACTATATTTTCTGTAATCTCAGGGTTGGGGCCTACCATTCACTACTGAAACAAGTAAGTCAACTGAGTTCCCATGTACATAACTTGATTTTTCATCACTCACAGCTCAGCATGTAAATGAACTAAAAAGAAAAGCATTGGTGTTTGAGTTGTAACAGGTGATAGGAACATTCTGTCTGATGGCTTGTTTATGCACCCAACTAATCTCTTGATGGTTCAGAGGTTATGAATGTACCGCAAGGGAGAGATTGCCTTAAGTCTTCCTGATTACAATGCTAGAACTTCTATCCCACATTCTACTGTTCTGTTTACACTGCATTACCTGTTGCATTCTGGAACTGGTTTTTTTTTTTTTAAAAAAATCAACATACCATCACATTGTGCTAAATTACAAATGACGAGAAAGAACTGTATGACAGAATTTCAGCTCCAAATTTCATCCTATGAAATCACGATGCTAAAAACGCCTGTAAACAGATTTGTTCCGGAAGCAAATGAACATGGAAATGAAAGCCAAGCTTCCAACAGTTTTCCAGAAGTGGCATTCCAATCATGTGACAGATCATATAGAATGTGGAAATTATTGTATAAGCAGAATAAAGTCCTGTCTGAATGCAGTCTGAGTCGGACCTACAACAATATTGTCTACTTCAGCTGGCTGAGGATCTCAAGCAAGTAAGTTTCCCAGTCTGCCACCTGAGATCCTTGCAAGAAGGGAAGCCACGGATTGACCTTCATGGACTTTTCTCCAAGCCACACATGTGTTCTGCTTTAGAATCATGAACCAACCACAAACCTATATAGCCTTTTCCTTTCATGCCAGGAGTCAACACCATTTTTCTCATCTGCCGTTGGTAATTGTTCTAACATAGTAGATCACTTCTATCTTTTTTTAAAATAAAAAATAACATTTCATTATATTTTCATGCTGCAAATACAATAATGTGCCAATTTTGCTGAGCAAAGCACACACCTTCCTTCTGTGTTACTGTGAAGGTACATCAAATCTGACATTCCTGCTGCGTGGTTTAAATATATTCTATGTTAAATCACATCCTGAAAATGTCAGAACTGATGTACCTTCACAGTAACATCAGTTACTATCCTACCCCCAACAACACTGACAAGTTCCTGTACTTGTCATATCTCACCATTTATTCAGAAGAACATTCGGAAGGTTCTTTGCTATACTTAAAATGCCTGGCAGGCAAATGTTTCCAGCAGTGTAAATATATTCTATGAGATGATGCTACGAGATCGAGAGGTTAAGAGCTCAACAAAATAACCTACCACCAACAATACTCTGGTGGCTTGTTAAGGTTCAGAATCATGTAGCAATGCCTCCATTTACTGAGCAAGAAAGAACATAAAATGTTATGTGGCTGTCAGTGGGGGAAACTTCAACTTGAAAGCAACCTGCGAAAGCAGAAGGTAACTGAACCCATATGCAGGGCATGCCTTGTCATATTGCTCGACTGTCTGCCATTTGGCATAATGATCCCTTCCAATAAGCTCAGCATGTATTCCTGTCTGGAAGGGTTTGAAAACTGCTGTAAAGGGCACCTTATAAAAAAAGAGAGATCTAGATAGAACAAAGGGCTTTGCTGCTGCTGCTGCTGCTGCTGCTGCTGCACTGAATTATGGCGCAGTGGGCTTTAACTTCCACAGAAGAACATTGTGCATTAATGTCTCTCAAACCCTGCACTCAAAAGACCTGCCCTCCCCACCCCAAAAAACAACACTTAAAGGCTGGCAGCACATAAAAGCAGCTGTAAATTTGTACAATCTTGCCCAGGAAGCACCTCTCCATGGCTGACCCATTGTTTTTTAATTTGTGGCTGAGTGACTAGTAACGACAACAAAAGCAATTCACCGTGTTATTATTTATATTTATTACTCTGCATGGCGCATTGCAAACGAGAACCGGACGCTGTATTGAGGAACTTACACTCCAAGGTTTTTAGACAGGGGAGGCAAAAGAGGAAGGAGGTGGAAGTAGGGATAAACAGAAGGAGAATATGTGTTTATTTCATCCCACATGGCTAATTTCACAGCCAGGCACCATTTATTTATTGACTTAAAGTATTTTCACCCCACCCTTCAGCTGAGTAGGCTCTCACTGTGGCTTATATAGCATAACATCAATAAAAACAAGACAGTCCCTGCCTGCATAATCTAAAAGGCATGGCACAAAAGGAAAAAGGGATGTAGAGGGAAGAGGCGTCAGGAGCTGGAGCCAAGTGTAGGTCAGCAATCAAAGAAAAACACAGTGTCAGTGAAGTTAACTCTTTATTCAAGAAACCGAAACAGTGCAGGCCTGGTGACCCTGGCAACTCTTCCCAGTAGGTCTTGTTCCAACATGGCAGTTGCGAGGCTGAAGCGCCCTGCCTTCCCACCACTTCCTAAGCCTCCTCATCTCCAGTGTCTTTCCCAAACAGTCACAAACTGTGCCAGCACATAACCCCGCTCTGCTCTGCTCATTTCTCTGTGTCTTCTAGGAGACCAGGGGGGAGGGGAGCTGTTTGCAGCAGGAGGGGGAGACTGCTTGGCTTCCTGAGCAGCCTGCCGCTTTGTCTCCTCTCTCCCCTCCAGCTTCTGTCTCGGAGTCTGAACTGCCCTCTGCCACAGACTCTTCCTGCTCACCATACCCTGTTACCTCAGCTGCTTCCAACACCTCCTCCTCCCAGCCTGCTCCTTCTTCTCCTTCTGAGCACCACTAACACTGTAATTACTAATTGCTAATCTATGGTGCTGCTTTTGAATTATGGTGCTGGAGGAGACTCTTGAGAGTCCCATGGACTGCAAGAAGATCAAACCTCTCCATTCTGAAGGAAATCAGCCCTGAGTGCTCACTGGAAGGACAGATCGTGAAGCTGAGGCTCCAATACTTTGGCTTCCTCATGAGAAGAGAAGACTCCCTGGAAAAGACCCTGATGTTGGGAAAGATGGAGGGCACAAGGAGAAGGGGACGACAGAGGACAAGATGGTTGGACAGTGTTCTCGAAGCTACCAGCATGAGTTTGACCAAACTGCGGGAGGCAGTGGAAGACAGGAGTGCCTGGCGTGCTCTGGTCCATGGGGTCACGAAGAGTCAGACACAACTAAACGACTAAACAACAACAACAAAATCTATGGTGCAGCCACACTTGGATTGCTGTGTTCAGTTCTGGTGGCCACACCTCAACAAGGAGAATCAAATTGATCAGGGGGCTGGAGTAACTTCTCTATGAGGAACATTTGCAGTGTTTGGGTCTACTTGGTTTAGGAGGAAAATGAGTAAAGTAGGAGTGTATGCAATTATGTACCGTGTACAGAAAGTGGATAGAGATCCGTACAAGAACCTGGAGTCACGGAATGAATTTGAAGGGTTGGAGATTCAGTGAAGATAAATCACACAATCACACAGTTCATTGTTTAAACTATGGAATTTGCATCCTCAACATATCGTGATGGCAAGAGCAAAGGGCCCATGACCCTGAATACCAGTTCCTGAGAATTACAAATGTAGAGAGCACTGTTGCCCCCAAGTCCTGCTTGTGGGTTTACCAGAAGCACCCAGTTGGACACCGTGGGAAAAAGAACCAGAGGGACTTTTTCATCTGTCCAGCAGGACTTTTTATATGCACACATAAAGCCAGTTCTGCTGAACTGTGGCCATAATTCATAACTGCAGGCTGCAGAGTGGAAGTGTGCCCTGTTATATCCTTGCTTGTTTTTAAAACTGATTAAAGGCAGTTTGAACGGGCGGTGGCAAGAAAACTGCAACACAAGTTTTTAGATGTATATTTCCCTTGTATATTTGGAATGTTATGTCTCTGGATTTACTTTTGCTGCAGCTGCCAGCTTGGAAGCCATTCTGGGTAATTCAATTCTGCTAATGGAAATTGGTTCCCGTCCCATAATGTATTGATTCAAGGTTCTTGGTGTTTAAAAGAGAAAGATGAATTTCACGTGTGAGAAGTTTTACGCATGTATCTTTCTCTTGGCTATCACGTTTCCAGCGCACTCCATTCCGGCCATATGTGCGAATAAGAGACAGCTGCTCACTACAGACAGAATCTAGAATTCCATTTTCTCTTATAAGGGGAGCTACTGCTTTCTGCTCTGTTGTTGTGGTTGGTGAGCTAGCTTGGTCCAATACAAAACACAGAAGGCCTGTGCTCCATATCGACTCTCTCCCAACAGAAATGGCAAATACTTTAAAATGCTGGTTTGCTTGTGTGAAATTTGCTAAGGACCAACAGGCCTGTCTCTGCGCAAAGGAACACAAATACAATCAGAAATGGCAATGGAAACCAGCAGAACATAACCAGGGCATTCTTGCTGAATTACAGTTTATCAGGCAGTGTGACATAGTGGTTGGAGTGTTGGCCTGGGAGACCAGGGTTCCAATCCCCACAGAGCCATGAAGTTTGCTGGGAGATCTTGGCCCAGTCACAGTTTCTTGACCTAACTTACCTCATAGAGTTGTTATGAGGATAAAATTGGGGCAGGCCAAGGGGGTGGGGGGTGGGGAAGAAGAACCATGTCTATGACCTTGAGCTCTTTGGAGAGAACGTGGGATATAAATCAATGTAATAAAAATATAAACAAAACTGTCAATTGTGGCTTTAATTAATATTATGGTTTGTTTTCAAAATCACACTATGCGTCTGAGTTAGCCTACCAGCACAAGGACGTTTTCGTTAGTACTGATACGGCCTTGTTAACTGGTCACTGTAGTCATTTTGATCTCAGGTAATCATCACTGTCCATTCATTTTGCATTTTATTTCCCCGTGAATTAACTCTTTGATATTCTGCCTCCCCACCGAGCTTGCCAATTCAGAACTGCACTTCCTGGATTTGATGAAGTGTATCTTCCGACATCTGATGAAGTCGTTACTCTGTGAGATGCCACAAGACTCTTATTCCTGCTAAGGGCTAGTCCTCACTTGTATTATTGATGTGGCAATTATAGTTATCATTTAATAGCTTGAGGGTGTTACAAATAGCAGGGGAGCAAAAATCCCCATATCAACCAATGGTAAATAAACCTCATGCATCAGCCTCTTACATTAACTATACATACATGTGAACTTAACTCTACTTCTAAGGCAATGAAGTACATATAAAACTTAACATTGTTTTGGATTAGGAAGGCAGAGCATCCGGATTCCTTGCAAATGAGACCAGTGTGTGAAAGTTTAAGGTAACTAAAAAGAGCTGAAACATATACCTGTGCAGTACAAGCTGATGAATGCCTCAGAACTAGCATTGCTCCAAGCTTTACTCATAATACCAAAGATGTGAAGAATTTAAATCTATTTTTAATGCTAAAGGACAAATGCCAACTTAGGTTATCAATATAGTGTCAACAGGAGCAAAACACTGATTGGTTCAATGAAGTAAGACTGCACCTTACATACAAACCATTGTCAGACACAATGCTAAACCATTGTTTAGTGTGACATAAAGAGCAAAGGTGAGCAGGGGCTGGTACATAACACTTTCTCCCCTATTCATAGGAGCAATGGACTGCTGGGGGATGTACAGTGGTGCCCCGCAAGATGAATGCCTCGCAAGATGAAAAACCCACTAGACGAAAGGGTTTTCCGTTTTGGAGGCGCTTCGCAAGACGAATTTCCCTATGGGCTTGCTTCGCAAGACGAAAATGTCTTGCAAGTTTTTCCGACTTTTTTCCCCTCCCCCCCTTTTTCTAAGCCGCTTATCCGCTTATCCGCTAAGCCGCTAAAAGCCACTAAACCGCTAATAGCGCTAATCCGCTAATCCGCTAATGGGCTTGCTTCGCAAGGCGAAAAAACCGCTAGACGAAGAGACTCGTGGAACGGATTCTTTTCGTCTTGCGAGGCACCACTGTAATGGTTTGTATGCTGAGAGAGGTAGTGTACTTTTTTGTGAAGCAGGGCTTTGTAGCCCCTCTATCACATGCCCCCTATGCAGTTTAACAAAACCTCCTCCTACTTTGTTTTTGACCAGGTTGAAGACACGATTTGACCCCCTCCCAATGTTTCTGGGGGAAAACCTTACATAGCTTTATATGCTGTAGGAAAGAATTAACAATGCAAAGTCAGAGAGGGCTGTGAAGAGGTTCCAGGGGGCAGGAAAGGTGAGCTAAGCTACACAGTCCCAGTAGACAGAACTGAAGGCTGGGTTGGCTAAAAAGCAGCCTATAAATAGCAATGTAAATAATGTAAATTCAGCAAGAAAGAATGCCAAAAGCGGCTCAGAGGTGCAGCAGAAGGCTGAGGGAAAGAATGTGTCAGTAAACTGAGAAAAGGAGGGATCAATAAGAAAAGACCCCAGGGACCAGAAGAAGATGTGTGGTGCTGGTTGGAACATAAAGCAGCCTGGGGACAATAGACCGGGGCAGTAAGGCGGCTGGTTGTGGATTTATGTCCACAAACGGAATTGAAATAAATCAACAGCGCCTTCTGTTTATCACCACGTCCTCAGTTTGGTTTCTCAAATGGAAGGCTATTTGAACAATGGAATACCCATACAACAAAAATGTTTGCATACGATGCAGATGTTAACCATGTTCACAGATTTCAGATACATGCTGTTAGTTTAGGCCTCATGTTTGCTGTGGTCTTTTGTCCTCCTCATTCAATGGCTGCCCACCCTCCTCCCGTCAGCCTAAGGCAGATCCCAACCACATGTCCAAATCTTCACTCTTGGGTGACATCCAATTACAACTAAGGCAGTGCCGACAACACTGCTACTACAACGGCCAACGCAGCAGTATGTAAGCCCCGCTCCCTCAAGGAGACACAGCAACATAAGGCTGCTGACCAACCTTTGTGTTCTCTGCCCTGCAGGTCTCCCTTACCCCAGAGCCTCTTCACACTGGCTTTTAAACCAAAGTGCATTTTGCACAGGCAGCCCTGTGTTCTGTAGCCCTTGAAGAAAGGGGCCTTTGCTTTTCAAGAGGAACTGATATTTATATTGTTTAAAATGTGAGGTCTGCGCCATTCTGAGAGGGGGAAGGCCTTTCCCAGCCTGACTGAGTTCGCTGTGGTATGGAGCACAGTCCTGCCACCACAGTTTTAGACTGAAACTAATGCAAACCAGCTGTGAGAGGGAATCTCCGGGAAAAAAGGGGACAACTAATTTTCTATGGAGGTTTTAGTTTTATGAAGCTTAAGCATCTCGGTGACAGTAAGCCAAGCACAGCCTCTCCGTCTCCTGCACTTTCCACGATGTTAGAGGAATCTAATGTTTATAATGTGCAGGGGTAATTTACATTTCTCAAGGAAGTGCTGGGAATTATACCACCAGAGCACATAAGCAAGTTTCAGAGGCAAGAACCTCAAGGGAATGCATGTAACAAAATACCAAAGCCTGTGTCAGTGAAACATCCAGTCATTACTGCTAATGTGTGCCATAAATATTGGGAGACGTTCTTAAACATGTACAAGTAGATTTATGCTGAATGTTCACATTAAGCAATGCGCACCCCACAAACCCCTGACATGGATTTATGCGTGTGATAGATGTTTCTTCACCTATGATCTTCCTTACCGTTCCCCCACCTCACAAACCATGCCAAAAATCTAGGTACTTTGTGCCAATGGCCACAGGCCAACATGCTACAACAGTGAAACTTTTGTTGAGGTGAGGCACAGACTCAAGTTATCAACCTGCCAGTATTAGCTGAGCTTTTCAAGATTGGTCCACCTGAAACATGCACTGAATGCGGTTAGGGAGCATGCTCAAACCTGGCTATCAGGGTTAGTAGCGTTACGGTTTCAAAACATGCCACCATACTTCTACAATGGGCTTCCTAAGTTTCCTACTGGTGCTAGAAGTTCAGGGTCTGGGTTTTATCATCGTTTTCGTAGTCTCTATGTTCCCCACACCACTGAAGCTATTTTTAAAAATGGGGATTAGATAAGACTGACCACTCTCACAATGTGATGACAAAGAAAATAAAGGCTTTCCCTAACTTTTATTACCCTGTTCACAAACAACCACACACAAATAACTATCACAGAGAATGGCATGTGGCTTTCCACCTTCCATTTTGCTATTAACGTCACCTTCCACAAACATCCTTTTTGAAAACATAATTGTTGAACCAAAGGACTGGATCCAGAGGTGCCCTCCCATTTGGAGAAGAGCAGTTTTTATGCTACACACGAGAGAAAAATTAAAACTAAATTCAAATATATTTGGCGTGTGCAACTGGCTGTGCAACCTCCTGTACAAGCAGAATCATGAGAACTGTTTCATAATTTCTTACAGTCCTGTGAGAATTCTTAAGAGCTTGCAAGACAGTGCTAGTGGCTAGTATTTTCCTGCTGCTCACAACCCTGTTTGGATCCAAAGCACAAGGGCCCCTTCCAGACGTCCTATTTATGGTGCTTTCATGATTATTTGTGCCCATGATGGTATCAGGACAGTTATACATAACCCCAGTTTCAAAACTTTGTGTGCCTACATCAGTTTTGTGGGGGTACATACTGCTTCAGTCTCAACCAGTGCATGTCCTGTAGCTTCCAAATCCTGTAACTTTTTGCATCACATTATTTTCTGTGGTGCTGCACAGCACTTTTGTTGTGCTATAAAGCAAAAATGCAACAATGCAGTAACACTGGAGAAGTACTGCAGAACAACTGATAAAGTGGAATCAGCCAGCAAAACACAACACCATAAAACAAACAGCACGAAGTGGCTCAGAGCTGAAAAGCAGCAAAAGAGCATAAAGTCCTTGTTAGTAATGTCATTTAAATAATGCAGACAGAGGCCAGAGAGAAAATAAATCCGGATAATACTTTACTGAAGAAAGTGAACAGTGAAGCGTACAATTTTGAGGTGAAAGGAGCAGAGAAGCTTTGTCTTTCTTATTTCAGGCTTGTTCATAGGAGGCAAACATTCAACCAAAGATACAAAGGAAAACTTCCTCAGAACTTCACATCCAATCAGGCCATGTGCTATCTCAGCAAACATTATGTCACTATGCCTGGTTGCTGAGCAACACCACCTGCACCCCTCCTGGCTAGCTGACTTTAGCACTAATAAAAACTCTTCAGTTTCACACGAAATGATCTCTGCTGTTGTGCATCCAGCCACCCCACGTCCCTTGACTGGATAGGGCTAGCCACTTCTTAGCCCCAAGCATAGGCGCCGACTCCATGGGGCCTGAGGGGGCCCGAGCCCCCTCAAAAATTCGTTTGGGGGGGCTCTGCCCCCCCAATAATTTAAGAAAAACAAAGCCACTCCTGATCTAGAGAGGGGGTGGGGTTGCGGGCTCTCGACCCATCAACAATCTTGCGGGGCTGGCGTCAGCCCCGCGAGAAGCGGGGATTCCCCCTAGCTCATTAATATTCACCGCCCACGGCGGCAGCCAATCGGCTGCCGCAAAGGGCGGGCCCTCACAGGTTCACTTAAGGTCGGGGCAGCCCAGGGCTCGCCCCTTTCGTTCCCCCAGCAGCAGCGGTTTGGAGGTCTTGGGCCCCCCCCAATATTTTTTATAAGTCGGCGCCCCTGGCCCCAAGCCATATGCCGTGGTACCTCAGGTTACAAACACCTTGGGTTACAAACACTTCGGGTTACAGACTCCGCTAACCCGGAAGTAGTACCTCGGGTTAAGAACTTTACCTCAGGATGAGAACAGAAATCGCATGGCGGCGGTGCAGTGGCAGCGGGAGGCCCCATTAGCTAAAGTGGTACCTCAGGTTAAGAATGGTTTCAGGTTAAGAACGGACCTCCGGAACGAATTAAGTTCTTAACCCGAGGTACCACTGTACAAACTCTGCACCACCATAAGCCACGTGCAGAAAGCATCTGCGTTACGTTAAGGAGTCAGCGGTACAAAGAAGCACAGGCAACTTGAGCAAGCGTGCCAAGCTACATGCTACAGGGAACACCAAAACACCCAAGGCAATTCATGCCTTTCCTTGGTTTGAGAGGTCAAGTTTAAGGAGCACCTCAAATTGATTAGATGGGCACAGGGGATCGCTACTGCTTTCACAGCTGTTCCAGCACGTCACATCAAGACTCTCTGCTGGGTGGCTGACAAGACCAATCAAAATAAAGCTACGGGGCCCTAAAAGGTGTCACTAAATCCATGCATGGGAAAAGAGTCCTTGCTTTCCGTTTAAGTGGCTTACGGAAGGCGGGGTGAGAGAAAGAATCCTGGCCCCCCCTCCCAGGTGTACTAAGTGTGGGAAAGTTCTAAGAACACATTCCTCAGTAGCAACTAAGGAAGGAAGGTCCCAAGCATCCCATGCAGAGCTTTCACCAGCACTTTGGAAAGGTAAATAAACCCCAGAGATGAAGAGCTAGTTAAAAAAACGGGGAGGGGCAGCTTTCTCCTCTCTTGAACAGCTAAAGGAAACTTGTTTTTGATCGGAAAAGAAGCTGGGAGTCTCTGGACAGTGTTCCAAGCTTAAAAGGAGCTGCCTCATTTATTTATTTATTTTAAATTACAAGCACCAACGAAATAACATTCAGCGAGTGCCTATAATCCCAAGGGAGAGACAAAACTGACATTGAAGGTTACTTGCCTGCACGGAGCTCTTTGAATGCATACATCTTAAATATAAATTGCACAGAGGCAGGGAGGAATAGCCACATAGCATTTTTCAAGCATCAGCATTGCGTACGAAAAAGAAAAAGTCCCTCGAGTAAACAGAACGGACATCTTCCACCCCAAATTGGCAGAGAAAGTTGACGTAAGAGATTAGATATGAAAGCATTTTGAAAATAAGCACAGCAATGTGCAATTTCTCAAAATGATGTAGGAAATCCAGAAACTGAGAGTTGCTTGTGTCCATTTCAAGGCTTGGAGTAGCACTAGAAGGTAGGAAGGAAACACAACTCATTAGGGATGGGTGGCAGGAGGCAAATAACCTTTCATCTGCCCAACAAAGGACCCTGCCACTCTCGCTACAGTATGCTGCTTTGATTTATGTGCTCGCCTGCTGAGTTTAGAAACCAAAGGTAAGCCTAGTGGGTAGGATGGGGGAGACGGCACACCTGGTTTCAGGAATACATATCTACCAAGGTAACATCTGAAGGATGAGGATAAACAATATTAAAAGTAGTCTTTGCTAGAAAAGTAAGAAGGAAATTTTACATTAGCGAGTAAAATAAATTCTGCCAGGTATATCATCTAGTTCTTACTTATTACACCATTTCTTGCATCTCATCCTATGCTGAGTTAGGTACTCATTTCAATTAATAGCCTGTTCTGCTGTAAACTCACCTAATTCTGCAACTATTAGGGCAGATTACATTATCAGTAAAATACAGCATCAAGACACAATTGGGTGGGTGGGGGAGGAAATGGTCTTGTCCCAAACACGCAGACCATAGCTTGCAAAATAAACCAGGCACGTTAGTATTCCACATCAGTACACGACAAAAATTGGAACTGTTTGATGCTGCAACAAACTGCACAGCTATGTAAAGCCATACTGACCATGCATCTGGTAGGTGTAGGGGGCCTGTCCTGAGGTTGCGGTGCTGAAGCTAGAGCCATAGCTAAGGAACCCACTCTGCCCCGGCGAATGGCTCAGGCTGTCTTCTGTCTTGATGCCTTAGGAGGACAGAGGGGAAAAACCAAAGTTACTACTATGAAGCTTCTGTCAAAACACACGCAAACATTCAGTGCATTAAGGATTTATTTTCTTTGACTGGGCTGTATCGTGAAAATGGGACGTGAAAATCGTGAAAATGGGATGCAGGTGGCGCTGTGGGTTAAACCACAGAGCCTAGGACTTGCCGATCAGAAGGTCGGCAGTTCGAATCCCTGCAACGGGGTGAGCTCCCATTGCTCGGTCCCTGCTCCTGCCCACCTAGCAGTTTGAAAGCACGTCAAAGTGCAAGTAGGTAAATATGTACCGCTCCGGCGGGAAAGTAAATGGCGTTTCCGTGTGCTGCTCTGGTTCGCCAGAAGTGGCTTAGTCATGCTGGCCACATGACCCGGAAGCTGTCTGCGGACAAACGCCAGCTCCCTTGGCCTATACAGTGAGATGAGCGCACAACCCCAGAGTCGGTCACGACTGGACCTAATGGTCAGGGGTACATTTACCTTTACCTTTATTGTGAAAATACGAGGTAGTGGTTGCATTTCCATCTTACTCTTCTTGTAGAGAAGTCAGGGCTGCATAACCCATTTTATACTACAAACTCTGTGTGGTAGGTGATGTTGATTGGGCAAGGTCAGCCAAGGGGATCCACGACTGAAAGGGGGAACTGAATCCTTCGCACTCCCAATCCAACACTCCAAGCCCACCTTCCGCAGTCTGGCAGGGGCTGATGGGAGTATAGTCTAAGTTAACATGTACAGGGCACCATGTTGGCCTCCCCAGGTCTAGCCACTATATCACACTGACACTTCCAGTGCAAGAGCATCTTCTTGCAAATTTCTGGGTGTCTTTCCCCCCACATGCTCCCACATGTATTTGCATGGAAAAAATACATGGTGACAAAACAAAGACTAAACTGATGCGAATGTTGGGCAGATTTACGTACAAGCCTGGCTGAATAACACTGTTTACGTTTCTTATACTTACTTTTTGTCTAATGTAAAGGGAAAGATATTGTTTATTTTTTCACATTTGTATCCCACCTTTTCTACAAAGGGCTCTCAGAGCACCCTATGTACTTTCCCCCTAACCCAAATAATCTTCTCAACAAGGCTGTGAGGTCAGCTTCATGGCTGACCAGGGAGTGGAGTGCTCTTAATGGACTTCTGCTTCAGTCCCATAACTGCATTCTATGACATACACAATTGCTAGGTCAACAAGAACGGCCATGCCATAGACTATTACAGTTCTCAAGAAAATGTACTTTAACATTTGTCTAGTGAAGACTGAAACTGTTCTCAATTTGCTGACAGAGTTATGGCATCACAGTTTACTTTCCCCAGCTACAGCTGAAGAAGTCAGTGCTTTTTTCCCCCTTAAAAAAAAAATGTTTAGGGGTACTCTCATTTTCCTACTCATATTTGAAATACTGCCCCTCAATAAGCCAAACTTAAGATTCACAATATATTTAGGGGTATGTGTACCCCTATGTCCCCCCTCCCCAGAAAAAAAGCACTGGAAGAAGTGAACATCTTTTGAACTTGGTTTTCACTCTCTCTTGCCTTTTTTTAAAAACTGCTGCTGAAACCTGGGAGCCCTTCAAATCCTGTCAGGATATAAAGTGATCAACCTGATGGCTTTTAAGAGGAACAAAGAGCCAGAGGCTCTGTTTCTCCAGCTACTTTTCCTGAGCTGGAATTTCACTGTGTCTCTTTCCTGATCAATCCTCTGCCACTTTTTGTAGGTCACACAACACAGTAGGCTTTTTGAGGACGAGAACCTTCCAGTCTTCCATTTGGATGACAGATGAGGGAGATTGCTGAGGCATTCCACAGGTGGATGAAGCCCCCATAGGCCCACTTGACTGCTTCGATCAACAGAATTGGCACTGCTACAGGTAGCACATGAGATTACCCCACATGTGCCCACTCACCTGCTTCGATCGGCGGAATTGGCATTACTGCCAGGTGCCACATAGTACCTGTTCCACATTTGTAATAATTTGATTGCTTAGTGTGGAAGCTCCTACACTTTGGAACTCCTTGCCTATTGAGATCAAGCAGGCATCTTCACAGTACCCTTTTTGGTGTCTGCTAAAGCATTCCTGTTTAGACAAGTCTACCCAGATGTATATAAAGTTTAGGTAGTTTTGATCTGTTTTAGTAAGTTGACTTTTGTATGTTAGGATTGTGAATTGTTCTTGGTTTTACTGTTTTGTCTTTTGTAAACTGCTTTGAGATTTGTTTTTTGTTTTTACAATCAAGCAGTGTATAAACTTTATAAAATAAATAAGCAAATTCCAACCTGGATTTCTATGACTGCCCAAGAGCTGAGGAGAGTGTATGTGTATGTGTTGGTATTGGGAGAAATGTGTGTATGTCTCTTGATGGGCTGTGAGGTTTTTGGTAGTTCGAGTCCCTGGGTGTCCTGATGAATGACTTTGATTGGGAAATGGATGGGGTTAGTGATCTTGCTTCATTCGAGGCTTTCCAATACCATCAGCCATGGCATCTCCAATGGGTTAGGATTGGCGGGTACAGTACTGTCTTACAGAGGTTCTGCTGCTCCCTGGAGTACATGTTTTAGAGCAGGTATGGCCAAACCTGGCCCTCCAGCTGTTTTGGGACTACAATTCCCATCATCCTTGACCACTGGTCCTGTCAGCTAGGGATGATGGAAGTTGGTAGTCCCAAAACAGCTGGAGGGCCAAGTATGGCCATGCCTGTTTTAGAGGGTAGCCCTGGGTGACTAGACCTCAGCACCCTGGCTGTTAAGCTGCATTGAGCTGCAGAATTTAATTCTAACCCCAATCCTGTTCAATATATTTAGGAAGTCATTTGACGCAGTCACCAGGGGATAGGGAGTGCACTATCATCAATATGCTGATGGCACCCAGCTCTACTTCTGTTTCCGCTGCGTCTGGTGTGGCTGCGCATGTGCTGAGTCAGTGCTTGGATGCCGTGGCCATGGTGGGCTGGATGTGGGCCAGTAAGTTTAAGCTGAATCCTGACAAGGCAGAAATCTTTCCTAAAGAATGCTCTGATTGCAGACACTATAAGTGGCGCCGCTGAGCAACATCAGAATGCAGGGGCTCATAACACAGTCTTCTTTACCTCCAATCCTACCCACCAGTAATCTGGCAGGGGAGCACATGTCACAGTAACCTCTTAAGTTTAAAAATGGTTGGTGGTCCGTCATGCCCCAGGGTGCAGTTCAGATCCTCTACATTCTCTAGGAAGGAAAGCGAGCTCATACAAACTCCATGCAGCTGGATGTTTACATGATGCAGAGAAGTTCACACTCATTATGTGGGGATGGATCAACCTGCACCTCTCTCCTGCAAACTGCATTACGTCTTGGAATCAGTGAGAGTGGGGCACATCTCACTGGGAGCCACGTATGAGCTCAGAGCTAGTAGTAAAACTGTCCCCCTTAGCTTTTTTGCAGCCATTTGGAAATTAGAAAAAGAACTTCAACAGAATAACCAGAGGTGCATTATCTTAACAGTAACACCCCATGCCAAAAGCAAGCCAATTTGCTTGGGCAGCTAGGAGTGATTATATGCTATTATGTCAGGCTCCATTGCTGCTGTCCGATTTTAACTTTCATGGGTACACACGCAGAGAAATGGCTTCTCATGACATCTGTATTCTGATTACAATCAGCAACATGCATGCAAGCACTCAACCCGTTGCAGCCCTGGCCACAGTTAATCTTCAGTGACATGCTTTTTCAGGAAGTCTGTTGTCAGACAGAGAAATAACTTGGCACCCAATTAATTTCCACGTACTTCTCCGTTTTGTCTACGAACCTGGGATAGTTTTATTTTCGAGCCAGAAAAACAATAGTACTTCATTGTTCTTGGTTGACTGCCAGGTGGGATTTTTCAAAATCTAGAGTATCACATGGAGAACTAGCCAGCCTGGGGGGGAGGGGGAGGGGGGAAGAGGGGAGACCATTGTTCGGAAGATGCAAAATAGGTAATCTACAGGATTTATAAACAGCATGTGGGGCTGACTCATGTATGCCCTGAAGACAGCAGCCAGTAGCCAATGGCCTGGTTTTCACCTGCTGTTAACAATGGCAACTGTTCAGCATTTGTCTTGGCTTCTAACCAGCTAATACAACACATAAACGAGATCTAGGAAACCAAACCTAAAGATTTCTCTGCTTGCCTTGTTAGAGTTTAGTGTTATAAACGCAGGTCTCTATGCCTGGAGATGTTCACATCCGGCAAATCAGGCATTTTTATTTTTTTTAAGTAAGGGATGGTGATATAAAATTGACATTTACCCCAAACATTCTTTAAGTCATGAGATGCAATGGATGATAAAGGAATTAAGACTCTGAGAAAGACTTGCAAAAACAAGCCTCAAATATTACGTTTCTGTTATCTGATGTGGACTGCGATGGCCTTCTCATAAACAATACCCAAAAGAACTAGACTTTAATTTTTGGTGTTGTTGTTAATAAATGGAATGTACAGATCACCCTTATCAGAAGAGACATTGAATGACTCCTGCATTCCGCATCCCATTCAGGATGCATCAGGAACGAAATTCATTTCTTACATCATTCGTGAAAGCACTCTTATGCTTTCAAAAGCATCAGCGAGAGGTTCAGGGGCCTAGAATATATAATACATTTTGAATTTCTGAATGAGTTACTGCTTCCCACGATGCCCTACAGAATCTGTCCTGCGAAAGCCACGCGGGGAATTTGCCTCAGACGTTAACTCTGAATTCAGATATCTGGGACCTATGCATAGTACTTGGTACCAGTTGCTGGAAACCATAGGAGAGGAAAATACTCTTGTGCTCAAGTCCTATTTGCAGACTTCCCACTGACATCTGGTTAGCCACTGTGAAAGCTAGATGGGCCATTGGCCTCATTCAGCAGACCCTTCTTACATTCTTATGACTTAACATGTAGTCCAATGGAGCCTGGATAGTTTAGCTGGTTAGAACGTGGTGCTGATAACGCCAAGGTTGCAGGTTCAATTCCTGCGTAGTCCTGCGTTGCAGGGGGGTTGGACTAGATGATTCTTCTAGGTCCTTTCCAACTCCGCAATTCTGTGATTCCATGTACATAGTAAATGGAATTTGTTGGGTTTACATGTTTTTTTACGCCTGATCCTGGCTCCAGTTCCCAATAAGCAAAAAATAAGTATCTTTCTGGTGAAGCCGTAAATGAAAGCCCACATCGTTCCAACGTTCTTCTAAACCATGGTTTCGACCGATCACAAATGAGCTGCAGTAAGCCTCAGGGTTATGCACACCTCCTCCCCTTCTCTTCCTTCCTGCATTCAAGAAGTCAAAAGCCTTTGTGCTCACTTTTGACTGAAGTACGATTTCCCCCTAGGAACACTGTTTTATTCCAACTCTCTTTAGTTTAAAGTTAACCAAAATATCAAAACCATGGTTTGGCTCTTTCAAAATACCAAAATATTATCTAATAAAAACATCTAAGTTGGAAACAGTGAGACTGTACACAGAGGAAAACAAAGGATGATGTATTTGCTTAAAAAAAACCCAACCTATAAATAAGTGAAAGCAGAAGCTTTTGCCTCTCTTCCTCTCTCAGTCAAAAGAGACAAGTAGAAGATTGCGTGTACCAGAGGCACCGCAGTTTGGAGATGGTCCAAGTGGGATCCAAGTCTTTTGAGCTTCTAAGTAAGTAAAGCTCAGGTGTCTTTCATGTGTTAAGTGAAGCATGTTGTCCAGCATTAACCCCCAGCACCCAGTGAGCACGCAGGAACCTTGCCTGTTATTATCACATGTGTGTGTGCTAGTCCTCCCATGTACTCATTTACAGTGGTACCTTGGGTTACATACGCTTCAGGTTACAGATTCCGCTAACCCAGAAATAGCACCTCGGGTTAAGAACTTTGCTTCAGGATGAGAACACGGCACGGCAGCAGCGGGAGGCCCCATTAGCTAAAGTGGTGCTTCAGGTTAAGAACAGTTTCAGGTTAAGAACTGACCTTTGGAACGAATTAAGTCCTTAACCCAAGGTACCAGTGTATTGTTTTTATTATTATGTCATGCATCTTGTGTTTTTATGTTGTAAAAACCACCCGTGGATGAAGCTTGTTATACAGGCAGCGACTATTTTAGGCGCATCAGATATGTGCATGACTGCAAATGAGCGCATTGCACCAAACCAGGAAGTGACCCCAAAACATCACAGAAATGGTCAGGGCAGGGGCAGAACGGTGCGCCTGAAGCTTTTTTCCAATAGTGTTTCACTAATACATGCGGTGCCTTGAAACATAACCCCTGCGTAAATTGGGAGTTGCCTGCATAAATTAACTAAATAATAATAATAATACTCATCCCCCCCTTTGTTTCTTTCCCACTGCTAGACTGCATAATGCATTATGACCCAGAATCCTCATCCTGAGTCCGCTGGTTGCTCAGGTATCGCACCAGTTCTCCTGCATGGTAATCTCCAGTTATTCAGTACTAGCCAAGTTCTGATCTACTCAAAGTTTGTGTGCTTGGATCAGATCATGCAAATGCTACTTCCAGCTATGACAACAAACAGCAAAAGTCTACAAGAAGTGTTTTAGATGCTGGTTCAGTGTTTTGTCTTCCATTTCCACTCTTCTGAACTGCTACTGCAAGTACTAATTTTACTACACCCAAAGTTATTTTATCATGCAGTGCATTCCACATTCCAGCTTTTTGGCTGTTTCTGTGATTTTGTCTTAAACCCCCCCCCCCCACACACACACACTATGCCCTTTACACGCTGAAAAAATCATGCACATTACTCCACGAACGGGAAGTTCCACTGAGAAAACAAAAGGAGATCTCAGCCTTCCAAATACATCTAACACAATCTCTGTTTGTACAGGATGAAGCATGGCTGTTCTATGCTGTGAGCACACAGGCTCTCAGCTGCTGAAAACAGTAAGGCAGGGTCTCAAAACAAACATCTGCTCTCTATTAATTTTGCTACACTGTATGTCTGAAAATGCACACTGCATGTGTATGTAAAATATAAGTAGTGCCATCATCTAGACTAGAGTTTGCTGTGCTTTATATAGAATCTCTATATAGAATCATATAATTGTAGAGTTGGAAGGGACCTTGGGGGATCATCCAGCCCAACCCCCCGCAATGCAGGAATATGCAGCTGTCCCACTCCAGGCACAGATCTCTTGGCTAGCCAACTACTGAACAAATTATTATTATTATTATTATTTATACCCTGCCCATCTGGCTGGGTTTCCCCAGCCACTCTGGGCGGCTTCCAACAAAATAATAAAATACAGTGGTCTGTTAAACATTAAAAACTTCCCTAAACTGGGCTGCCTTCAGATGTCTTCTAAAAGTCTGGTAGTTGTTCTTCTCTTTGACATCTGGTGGGAGGGCTTCCACAGGGCGGGTGCCACTACCAAGAAGGCCCTCTGCCTGGTTACCTGTAACTTCTCGCAGTGAGGGAACCGCCAGAAGGCCCTTGGAGCTGGACCTCAGTGTCCGGGCAGAACGATGGGGGTGGAGACACTCCTTCAGGTATACTGGACCGAGGCCATTTAGGGCTTTAAAGGTCAGCACCAATACTTTGAATTGTGCTCGGAATACGTCCCCCAGTAACTCAGATTACAAATATTCCATGCCACCAGTATCCCATACCACTACTTAACAGGGAATGGGGACCAATTTGTCTAACCCTACCCTCTTAACATGCAAGAACGTCTTCCTTAAATAAGCTGATCGACCACCTATGCTTCAGAGCATATGTGTTGACATAGTCAGAAGATACTGTCTGCTTCCCCCTTCAGCTTAATAGCAGTAACTGATGGCACCCTGCATTTTGATTTTTCTTCTCCTAGTCCTTATACCAAGATAATGTTTGTTCTGTGTCTCTTTTCAGATGATCTGACCCATGCATTCAGTGAAAGGTGAAAGAGATCTAACCAATGGCCATGCTTCAAACATCACTCACAGCACCCTCTGGCAATGCGACCAGTGTTCATGCATGCACACACAAGGTACAGTACAGTGGTACTTTGGGTTACATACGCTTCAGGTTACAGACTCTGCTAACCCAGAAATATTACCTCAGGTTAAGAACTTTGCTTCAGGATGAAGTGGTCTTCAGGTTAAGAACAGTTTCAGGTTAAGAATGAACCTCCGGAACGAATTAAGTACTTAACCTGAGGTACCACTGTACAGCTGAATGTGCTTCTCTGCTCTACTGAACGACAGAGAAAGACTTATGCACTTCAACCAATGAAACAGCCACCCTAACAGCTGCTGATACTCTTGAAAAATTACAGTTGTTGTCCGGACATTTGTAAAATGAAGCAAGCACCTATAAACCAGAGGTGAGGAACAGACAGTGGTGCCAACTAACATCTAGGCAGCCACAACTCCCATTAGGTTTCCAACCCAGCTCTACACAACATGTACTGTAGTTTCTTATTACTGAAAATAAAAATGAAACAGCTAGCGCACTACTCACTGTAGGAAGGTATTCCATAAGGTTGGCCCGGCGGTGGATATGCAGTATAACCAGAGGTTTGCTGGATTCCTGCACTATACTGAGTCTGTCCATATGTGGCCATCGTTGGAAAAGATGGGACTGTTACTATATGGGGATAATGCCTATTCAAAAGAAAGAGGGAGAAATTAGGACAAACCATGGATGACTTCGACAGTGAACTTCTAGTTGACTTGAAAATTTATATATAGTATTCTGCTAAAGCATGCTTTTAAACGATTATTTCAAATCACTCCTTTCTGAACAATCAAAGGAACTGCAGCAAGCCTATGGGGTATGTCCCCCTTGCCTGAAACCACGGGGGAACTGTTTCTAGTCAGTATAAGACTGTACTGAGCTAAATAGTTGTGATATAATGCAACCCTGCTTTTTTGCAGTACACGTTCATGCTTGCTTTTTGCAAAATTTGACGCGATTGTTATTGTAACACTAAAAACAGCTCAGCTCAGACATCATGCAAAACCATGGTTTGTGACTGCTAACCATGGTTTGGATTCCAAACCATGAACTGGGCTTCCAAGCACACCCCTTGGCTTTCATGCGAACATCATGACTGCTGAGTAACACAGGAGCATCAATTTAGAGGAATTCTCTTCTATGTGAACGAGAAGAAAGGGGAATGTTTCTTCTAATCTGGTGTTGGCTATAATGTGCCGGCAATATTGAAAAACAAAAGTATTATTTTTCAGAGTTATTATGCAGATTTGTACACATGTTTAAGGCTGCAAGCTTAACCTTACTTACCTGGGAGCAAGCCCCACTGAATTAAATAGAGCTTAGGTAAAGGTACCCCTGCCCGTACGGGACAGTCTTGACAGACTCTAGGGTTGTGCGCTCATCTCACTCTAGAGGCCGGGAGCCAGTGCTGTCCGGAGACACTTCCGGGTCACATGGCCAGCGTGACAAAGCTGCTCTGGCGAACCGGCACCAGAGCAGCACACGGAAACGCAGTTTACCTTCCCGCTATAAAGCGGTACCTATTTATCTACTTGCACTTAAGGGTGCTTTCGAACTGCTAGGTGGGCAGGAGCTGGGACCGAACGACGGGAGCTCACCCCGCCGCGGGGATTCAAACCGCCAACCATGCAATCGGCAAGTCCTAGGCGCTGAGGTTTTACCCACAGCGCCACCCGCGTCCTGGTGCTTACTTTTGAGTAAACATGGTTAGGGTTGTGCTGTAATCAACTAGCGGCACAAATCTAGGCATGTCTACTCAGAAGCAAGTCCTGCTGAGTTCAGTTGGACTTACTTCAAGGTAAGCTTAAGATTACAGCCTAAGAGTTCTTATTCTTGGTGAAAACCCTAGAAATAATACACTTATTTTGACAGCAATCACAGATTCAGTCAGGCACTCTTACTTTGTAGTGTAGAGGTGCAGAGAACGCTGAGGCGCAGCTTTGGAGTTGCCTACAAAAGAGAATTAACACAATAAATAATATCAACTATACTTTCCAGTGGAACAGCCTCCTTAGTCTGCAGCAATTAAAACAACAGAGACTCTTGCAGTACATTATAAACAAGTGGAATAAATTTTCATTGACTACAGTCTATGAATGCACGAAGAGCAGATATCTGTGGATATCTATCACTGTGCTTCATGCACTGTGTGGGCTCAGGGAGTGGGGACTCTAAATTGTGGTTAGAAGGGAAGGGAAGAAAGCTACATTGACCTGAGTTATTTTCATGTGGAGTGACTTCAGCAGCCTATGCCATGAAAGCAATGCGACGCATGAAAGACTTCAAATTCTGGATGATTGGTCCCGAAATAAAGGAAGTACCAAAAGCTAGGAGGAAAGTGAAGGATATCCTGGGTCCATGCTCCTTTCAGGAAGGTGACACACTGATAGAAAATCAACATTTGGCAAGCCATTTAGCAAAACCAGAAAGGAGAAAGTGCCAGGATAACAAAGAAGCATTTTCAAGGGAAGCAGAACTTCACTGGGTCACTGGTGTCCGATGACCTTCATCCAAGAACCACAAAGAATCTCACAAGGGAAACCTCAGAACCCCTAGTTAACCTATTTTACAACTCATGGGAGGCTGGTAGGGCCATACCACCCCTCTCCAGCAACTGTACTCATGACTACTAGTATTTGTAGCTCAAAAGCCAAATATATTTATCAGGATGCATATGTTCAGATTGATTTTTGGTTTCTAGCCTTTAGCATCCATTGCCACATTGATTTGCATCTTTACTATGCAATGTAAGGGCTAGAAGCTAAGGAAACCCAGCCAGATGGGCATGGTATAAATTATTATTATTAATTATTATTATGTATTTACAATATATTCCTTTAAAATCTAGATACTTTCACCATGAGCAACAGCACCACCTAATACTGGATCCATAGCAACCTATTATTATTATTAAAAATGTGTCTTCTTCTCTTCTTTGGGGATCACTCCTAGCCTAGTAAGATTGTCTTCCATAAACACGGTTTTAACAATGAAACAATAAAAATAACAATTATAATGTGCCCTATGCCCATAGATCTCAGGGCGGTTCACAATATAAAAATACAATATTGCAAGCTACTGCATGGGGGCAGGAGTCTTTTGAAGTGTCAGTCAAGGCCAGAAATCAAATTTTGCATTCTTCGCCTTGCGTGAGGTGAGAGTGGGAATGTGACAGCTGAGTCCCCTTCATCGTGTTGTCAGTTCCACCACCCACTACATGTTGGAGGAAGAACACTGGCAGTGGGGAGGGAGCCTGCTGTACGTGTGAAACCTTGGTGCAATGTAGAACTCCGCGCAATGAACGTTTATAGATGTTTGCGCAATTCTAATCGCATGGTGGAACTGAACACCAAAACAGCCTTAGGAGGGGAAGACATTCCCACGCTGTGTGAGGTCCAGAGAACCCCCATCAAACAGAGTCATTCCAGAAGGTGTTATGTGGAACACAGCATTGTAACATATCTGAAAACAGAAGGTTCTGCACCTTCTTGCACACATTAAAGGAAAAATATGTACACATTACTGTGCTCTCAATAGTATGAGGCGAGTGAACAATGACCGAGCAGGATGTGCCCCCATAGCCAGAAGAGGACTGTCCTCATTAGGAAGTCGTCTAAGATGAGACAACCTTCAGTTTATTCAGCAATTCATAAGATAGTGAATTAAACATCTCCGGCATGTTTTATTTAATGAAATATGCAAATACATTGAAAATATAAAGAAAGAATCCTATGGGTTCACGTAATATTGTTATTCTGTAAAGCCTGCGAGAACATTTCCAAAATATCTGGCGCATGTTTCTGCAGAGGATTTCTGTATACTTTGCTCATTCTGACATGAAAATTATTCTCTGAGTATGATTTCATTCCCCTTTGATGCTTTAATGTCTTTTTATCATTACTTGGAATTAAACAGTGCCTCACCTATAGAAATCCATCAGTTATCAGTTAGCCTTTCATTTTTCAGTGTGAGAGCAAAGTTCCTGGACTGAATGACCAGAATATACTAAAATTTCACATGTCTCTCATTTCCATCAGTCCTCTTCAGGCGGGGGCATGTGGGCTTGAAGAGGGGAGGGGTCAGGGACATGCATACAACAGTCCCACATGTGCAAGCTCAACTTCAGGCCTTAATGTGTTGAGAGGAAAGGTCTGAAAGAAGATTCCAAATGCCTTATTAGGGTTCCCAGCACACTAACCTCATCGTACTTTGAATCCTTTCTCAGGCATTGATATCAGATAGGCTGGAGTGGAGCTGTTGTGAATGGGGAAACTGAGGCCAGGGCTTGTGCGCACACCCCTGTGTTTGATTCACACAATACAGAATCCAATGTTATGAATAGGCTATTGCATTATTCGCTCTCTATTCTCTGCGCTCACCTTTTGTTTAACTTTATTAAGTATAAAACAAAAATACAACTTCAGTAACCGATAGAGATACATCCCCTTAACCAAGAAGTATAATATTTTTTTAAAAAAAGTTTCATATGGAAAACCAATAAGATAAAGCACAGAATACGAAATAAAAGCTTACAATCTTACTAAATATGTGAATTTAAATTGTAAATGTTTTAGCCAATTTACTGATCAAGCCCATTTAGCATTAGCATGGATCAATTTTCGATGTTATTTAAATTGGCAATTGCTTCATCTTTTTATACCTGATCAGCCTCTGATTTCTGTTGTTGTTGCCATATCCATCTTTATTTATTCATAATCCCTTTCAGCTATTTTAATTTCAACAAAACATTTCTAAAAAGTTTTTTAAAATGATTTTTTTTTTTACTCCATAGCACTGTTTAGCAGTTCAATACCTCATGCAATTAAAATTCTGCAAGGCTGTTTGTCTTTTTTAGGGGGGAGAATAAGTCTGTGATTGCTGCCACACACCCTTGTTGTGTCCCTTAGGGTCTGGGTCTGTATAGGCTCTGCCTGTACGATTTAGAACCCTAATCATGCCGGGTTCTAAAACCACATGGGGAACCCACACAAATATAGCAAGCAGCCCGCTTCAGACATTCCACCCCAGTGCATGGATGGCATCAGGGTTGGGTACTGGGGACTACAATGGCCGGGGGGTGGGGGTGGGGTGGGAGTGGGTATACCTTTGCTTTCCTGGTCCACACAATTGTGGACTGGAACAGTGCAATGCAGAGGTAGGTGGGAGGAAAGATTAAAATGTTCCATTTCCTGGTTCTGCACCAGTTTGGGGCTCTGCACTAACCTCTGAGGAAGACGAAAAAGCAAACACAACACCCCCAGGCTATGCATTAAATGCAACTGGTGTAGTTTGACCCTCAGAAAACCCATGGGGTCCTACTGGGAGGCACAGCTTCTCCAGCTCACATCCTAGCATCTGGCAAGGTTTGCCTCTGGCACCTCCAAGAGCCTGCCTGCTAAGCGTCCCAGAAGCCCCAAGAAAGATGCTGCAAGCGAAGGGTTAATCACTACAGTTAATAAGCTAGTGCCTTCTGCCAGCCGCGCTCCAAAAGGAAGATTGCCGAGGCCGGACCGCAGCAAACAATAGCTGGAATTGTACTAGCGAAAACTAGTTCAGCGGCATCATCCGCCAATAATTTTAAAAACAGATTTAAACATTCTCTCCCCACCCCCCCTTCTTCTTCATACTGTCCAAGTGAAGGGAGAAGATGGGAATTGGGAAAGGCAGATAATTTTCCATCCCCTAACCTCAACTACCAAAAGAATGCACCCCTCAGTACCTGCCAAGTTGGAAACTTCAGACCACAGATTTGACAGTGTGTGAGAGGGGTGTGTGTGGGGGGGGGAATAAGCATTCTGCAATGATAACAGTGTCAGCATCTGCTTTTCGCTCTTTAAAACACCAAAGCAGCGACAGCAGCACACCCTCCAACACTTCACGGGTGAAAAGAAGGGGACCACTCCTTGCACGAATTGTGCGTTCCCCACTCCCGAATTACACACTGCGAGAAAGGCAGCGGCGAGCAGGTATAGGGATGTTTAAGCCAACAATGGATCCAGCTACACACAACAGGACAGATGAAAACTGAAACGCTTTCATCAGTATTTTACAAGCTGGAAAGAAGAGGAAGGTGTGGATAACAATGAAGCAGTGCACTCAGATTTTGTTTTTAGGCGCATGTGTCTTTGCATGCACGTGAACACACTGAGATTTAACATTTAGAGACCTGCAGTAAGGGAACTAAAACTGAGGAACCACTAGTGCATGGAGGTCAACATGCCTTTTCCAAAAAGGCATGCAAACGTGTCCCCCAAAATAAAAGTTAGGACCTGTGTATTACCAGGGGAAAGAGAACTACAAAATCGGAACCATTCCTTGTAAATAGGGACATTTGGAGCGGGTGGCGCTGTGGTCTAAACCAATGAGCCTCTTGGGCTTGTCAATCGCAAGGTCGGTGGTTCGAATCTCTGCAACGTGGTGAGCTCCCATTGTTCTGTCCCAGCTCCTGCCAATCCTAGTAGTTTGAAAGCATGCCAGTGTGAGTAGATAAATAGGTACCACTGTGGTGGGAAGGTAAACAACGTGTCCATGCACTCTGGCTTCCATCACAGTGTTCGGTTGCACCAGTAGCGATTTAGTCATGCTGGCCACATGACCCGGAAAGCTGTCTGTGGACAAATGCTGGCTCCCTCGGCCTGAAAGCGAGATGAGCGCCGCACCCATAGTCACCTTTGACTGGACTTAACCATCCAGGGGTCCTTTAAAGGTAAAGGGACCCCTGACCATTAGGTCCAGTCGTGGGCGACTCTGGGGTTGTGGTGCTCATCTCGCCTTATTGGCTGAGGGAGCCGGCGTACAGCTTCCGGGTCATGTGGCCAGCATGACTAAGCCACTTCTGGTGAACCAAAGCAGCACACAGAAATGCCGTTTACCTTCCCACCGGAGTGGTACCTATTTATCTACTTGCACTTTGTGATTTCGAACTGCCAGGTTGGCAGGAGCAGGGACCGAACAATGGGAGCTCACCCTGTCATGGGGATTCAAACCGCTGACCTTCTGATCAGCAAGTCCTAGGCTCTGTGGTTTAACCCACAGCGCCACCTGCGTCATCCAGGGGTCTTACCTTATAAAGCCCAAGGCCCAAATCGGAAAGATTAGGACCAAGGTGAGCAAAATACACTCTTCAAGCCCATTTCCTTTCTAAGTTCAATTAGAAAATATAAAAGAATCTAGGTGGCAATCCTGTCATTAAAGATGCAAGTAGGTCAGATAGGAGAAAACGGCCACAAGCCAGGGTAGTATCAAAACAGACAGACCCACACCTAGCATGTGCAACCAGGAAAGCACTTTGAAGCTGGTCTATCAATTGCTCACATCCATGCTGACTATTCTGACACTGCTGCTTCCTCTAAGTGCTTCAAAAGGTACAAGGAAACAAAAGCAACATTGAAAATAACCCTTATTGGACCAATGGTTCATCTTGGCGCACTGTTGTCAACCCCAAATGTTAGCACCACTGCAGTACCTGGGTTGATTTCCTTCCCTTCCTTGTATTTTAAAAGGAAATGCTATGGGAAAGAAGAGAAAATTGAACCTGGAGCCTCGTATGCATGCAAATCTTACATCCCATCATTAAGCTGCAGCACCGTCCGAACGTCTTCCCCATCCAAAACAGAATCACAAAACTGAAATCACTGCCAATGCAATCAATATGAAATCCAGTAGGTTTGGACTGATGCATTTAAGGGCAAAAGTCCAAGCCCTGATTCATACAAGCCAAGGCCATATGCCTGTTTGCTCTGGTTCCACCCCCCTACTCTACACACACACCCATGGCTAGGCGTCTAAAGTTAATAAACCATGAACAAGAACTGTCAGCTTACCTTCTATGTCATCTGGAACCGTGGCATAAGTGTTAGAAAGGTTAAGCTTCAGAATGTCAGGGTGTTCTCTATTTACAGTCAAGCTGGGTGATGTCACTAGATCTAGCATTTCCTTATACCTGGAGGAAAACAAAGGGTGGGGGAAAACTCAGATAATTTATTCATTAATTATGCATGCTCGCTAATGATTCCATTTTTTTCTCTCCCTAGGAGTAAATATTAAAGCTGATTTCCAAAACCCTGGCTTCATATAAATTCTACATAAACAACATTCACGCAAAAAGTTTTCGGCGAAGGGAAAATGCGGAATTAAAAACCGAGCAGTTGCTTCCCTTGGAGATTACGCCCATCTGATTAAATGCTTTCCCGCTCATCCTGGATGTTGCCATCAGAAGATTACATTTATGTGCTTCTTAAAACACCATGAAGAACAAGCAATGAGTTTTAGGATTGTTATCGCCATCCAATGCGCACAGTGGCTCTGGATAAGATTCTGAGTCCCAGAAATGTTTTGCAGCAAGAATGGAAATAGGAGACACTCAACAGCATTACAGAGTTATGGAATATTGAAGGGGAAGAAGCTGTTACATGGGGTAAAGGTAAAGGTAAAGGTACCCCTGCCCGTACGGGCCAGTTGTGTCCGACTCTAGGGTTGTGCGCTCATCTCACTTAAGAGACCGGGAGCCAGCGCTGTCCAGAGACACTTCCGGGTCACGTGGCCAGCGTGACATCGCTGCTCTGGCGAGCCGGCACCAGCGCAGCACACGGAAACGCCGTTTACATGGGGTAGGTCCTCATTAATCTTAATGTCAGCAATACTGCTCACAGAGTACTTAAATATTGTAGAAATCAACGGGATTTAAGGAGACTTTAGCTTTCACAGGATTGCAGCCAAATACATTAAGAGTCTCGCTTGCTGAAAGTCCTTGCATTTCTGTGATCGGTTTGCTTGATGGCAAATCATACAGAAGAGACTTCTAAAGTTAGCTGATTTGGAGCAAGCTGGCGCCTCACATATTCTTTGCTAAGGAAAACTGAAATCTTCAGATGAAGCAGGTGCACTTTGAGGATGGAGTGGAGAATGATTGGGGAGTAGTTGTTGTATCCTGGACCAAGGTGGTTCTCTGAATTCTCACGGTCACAGTCATTGCTATCCCTCTCTCCTGCTTCCTCTATTAAAATTAGCAAATTAGTATGGCCACTTATGGTTCTCCCCAAAAGAGGAAACACATCACCAATTAATGAGGGCACAAATTTATCATATGCACAGATGCAGATTCAGAAATAATTACTATAATTTAAACAGAAATGCTTTGTGGGAAAAGCTGTGATTGCATGACCTATGTGCCTGATCAATCAGCTGTTCAGGTCTGTTAACAGGCAACTTCAAAACTCTATCCCCTCTTATGATTCTTTGTCTTTAAACTGGGCTTAGAATGGAAGGCCTTTCAAATAGAGGATCATCCTTTGGAAAGCAGAACACATGACTACCCCTATAGGAAATAGGAGCAGATGGTACTACCTGAGGGCTGGATTTGGACTAACACCAAACACTGTATGAAGCTTTGAGTAAGGTAGAAGGTAAAGGTAAAGGACCCTGGATGGTTAAGTCCAGTCAAAGGAGTATGGGGTTGCAGCACTCATCTCGTTTCAGGTTGAGGGAGCTGGCGTTTGTCCACAGACAGCTTTCTGGGTCATGTGGATCATGACTAAATCGCTACTGGCGCAATGGAACACCGTGATGGAAGCCAAAGCGCATGGAAACGCCATTCCCCTCCCTCCACAATGATACCTATTTATCTACTTGCACTGGTGTACTTTTGAACTGTAGGTTGGCAGAAGCTGGGACAGAGCAACGGGAGCTCACCACTGTCACATGGATTCGAACTGCCGACCTTCCGATCAGCAAGCCCAAGAGGCTCAGTGGTTTAGACCACAGTGCCACTCGCATTCCTGAAGCTGTGAGTACAATTACTGTTGAGTGAGTCCATTTAGCGAAGTCTATAGACCTTGAATTGGTTTGTTGGTTTTAGTCATCCAGTTTAGCATATGATTATTGCAGGTCTAAAAATGGTAACCAACTTATTATTATTTTCATTTATGAATCACTTCCCATGGAGCATCCCAAAGCAATTTACAATAATATGAATACCCCGAAGTCTACCAAAGCTCGAAATATGAGGAAAAGATGGGAGCAAGACCTCCTGACCTCCTCCTGACTTCCAACTTAATGAAATTCACAAGTCCACATCCCCAATCTCCCCCAAGTGTTAGCCAAATCATGGCCCCTCTAATCAGGATCTCCTAAAACAGTAGGTAAGGGTGACCACTGTGAAAAGTTGAAGTCTACTTGTAACGCACAAATTTATTTTATGTTATGCACAAAAATCCTCATTTAAAAGGTGTCAACAGTATTCATGGGATTTCTCCAGACTACTGTTACTCTTAATACCTTGACATTTTCAAGATCTCAAGTTATGCTGTCCATTCAAGATGGTTGCTCGCTCTTTCTTTCTTTCTTTCTTTCTACAAAAAAAGCTTTGATGAAAGGTGATCAAAGTTCACCAGGAAACTCGTTGATTCTGCTGCTACAACAATAAGCAGAGGGTTTTGTATGGAATAAAGGATTGTTTAGTGATGCCAGCAGACATCAGGAATAGAGAAACTTATTCTTACAAGGTCACTGCAAAAAAACCCCAACCAAGTGCCAGTTAGGTTCTGAGCACTGAGGATGCCAATACGATTGCAGAACATTCTAGAAATAAAGTGCTAGGAAAAGCCTAATGAAACTTCAGTGGTGGTGGTGAGCTCTGAAGAACTAGTAAAATTGTGTCAGTTCAACACATGAACTGGCTCACACCCAACACACTTTCCCTGTTACACCATACTGGCTCTCTTAAGGTAAACATCAGTTGTGTTATGGACTGCAGTTATAACACTGATTGTATTGTCCACAGACCCAGATATATTTGCTATATCATTTTATATTTGCTTATATTATGGACAGCATTGGTACATGCCTGAATTCTTCACCATATGAACAGGGCCTACTGGATTTATGTAGCTTAATATTAAAAGGACAACTGATGTTCCATTGACCCTGTTCTTGAAAAGGTAAGTCAGGGATGAATGTGAAGAAGAAGCAAAGTGCAGAGATTCAAGTCTGTGTGACAGGACATATCCACTGCTTTGGAAATCCTGCCCCCCCTCCCCCCGCTCTCAGAAATACACAGAGTTCTGCAGTTATTTACATTTTGCTTTGTTTATCCTGTTTCCTTAGTTTTACAAGTACAAAACTTAAAACCTTGAAAATATCTTGCTCCCTCCTGGACAAACAACCAAATTCTCCCGTGACACTTAAACTGAGAAATCTGAAGAACAATGGCAGCTCATTCATAGCTCTTAGAAAAGTAGAATGGACCATCACATCACTAAATCAGGCAAGCAGGTACCAAAGTACAATTATGCTTTTGAGCATTCCAAATGTTGGCATTATTGTGACAGGGGTCCAATGTCATTACTCCTGTTGTTGCAGCAGGTATTAAAGCCATATTATGGCACTGCAAAATTGTCCATTCTTGTTTGTCCACATAGAAATCCTGAGTTGGGAAGTCTGAGAATGCAATATGGCAAACTTTGCCATACCAATATGAAATTGTTGCCCCCTGTGAGGCAGCGACGAAGAGAACATAGGGACTTAGGAAGCAGCCTTATAGTGAGTCAGGTCATTGCTCCATCTAGCTCAGTATTGTCTATACTGACCAGCAGATGATCTCCAGGGTTTCAGGCAAGAAACTCACCCAGTCTAACCTGCAGATGCTGGGAACTGAACCTGGGATCTTATGCATGCACAGTGGATAATCTGCTACTGAGCTATGGCCCTTCCCCAAAAGAAATCTGTCTGCACATTGCTAAGAAGCATTCCACATCTAACTCTGCATTTTTCTGGCTTTCAGCGCTGGCTTTCTGGCTTTCTGGCTTTCAGTTTTTTACATGGCTCTGCAATAAGTCATCCCCTCACTATGCACAATCGCAAATAAAATGAAGCATATATTGTGGATCTCTTTGCTTTGCATTGCTGGGATATGCCAGAGTCTGCTGTGCAACAACAGAGATGGGCCCAATGCAAGCTGCACAGGAAAAGATCTAGACATGCATTGTCTCCCCCAATTCTGTTTTCCTTTTCGCAGCTGTACAGAGCAGATTGCACCATTTGTTAGCCCTGTCGTCACTCCGCGTCCCCCGAGGCTACAGCATTAAGGCAAAAGCATGACTGTGCTTTCAGAAGAGTGCTCTGCAGCAGTGTCAGGGAGCAGAACTTGGGAGATGACAGCTGGGCAGTAGGGGAAGTGGAAGAGGGGAGGGGGGAAGACTTCAAAGGGCTCCCACTGCTGCTAACGGATTAAAAGCATATGGAAGGTTCCAAGTCAGGGCCTGAACCAGCTCACCTTTCTATTTACCCCTGCGAGCTTTTGTTCAGCTACCTAAGCTACAGACAACTACCTACTCAGAGATAAAGATCTAACATTCAAAACAGAAAGGTAGCAGCTGGTATAGCAGCAGCCATGGAGAATGCAGAAAGAGAGAGAGGGTAAGTTAGCAATAGGTAAGCCTGCTTCTTGGGAGAAAAGCAATGACAAACCTAGACAGCATCTTAAAATGCAGAGACATCACCTTGCCAACAAAGGTCCATATAGTAAAAGCTATGGTTTTTCCAGTAGTGATGTATGGAAGTGAGAGCTGGACCATAAAGAAGGCTGATCGCCGAAGAATTGATGCTTTTGAATTATGGTGCTGGAGGAGACTCTAGAGAGTCCCATGGACTTCAAGAAGATCAAACCTATCCATTCCTACAGAAATCAGCCCTGGGTGCTCACTGGAAGGACAGATCGTGAAGCTGAGGCTCCAGTACTTTGGCCATCTCATGAGAAGAGAAGACTCCCTGGAAAAGACCCTGGTGTTGGGAAAGATGGAGGGTGCAAGGAGAAGGGGACGACAGAGGACGAGATGGTTGGACAGTGTTTTCAAAGCTACCAGCATGAGTTTGACCAAACTGTGGGTAGAGGACAGGAGTGCCTGGCATGCTCTGGTCCATGGGATCACGAAGAGTCGGACACGACTAAACGACTAAACAGCAACAAAGTATTTTGTTTTGGAGAGACATCCTCCTATTTTCTGGTTCCTAAAGTGGACAGACAAATGAAACTTCCTTTCTAGGAGCAATACAGAGTTGCTCCTATTACCTAAGAATCAGGTCTTCTCCAGTGTCTGCTTACCTGTGAACCTCCAGGTAATGTTGGCCTCCAACTCCATCTGCCCCAGTGAGCATGGTCAATGTTCAGCAGTGTTAGAAACTCAGATATTTAGGTTAGGTGTCAAATGGCTCCTTGAACCAGGGTTACAGTCGCCAAAATGGCCTAGTTGCCATTTTTGGGCCAGACAGCTCAAAAGTTGTATTTTTCAATATGACTTTTTTTGCAGATAAAATATCACGGATCTAATTCTACAGGGTGTGTCGCTAGTGTGTGAAAACAGTCAAGATCCAAGGATCCCCAGGCATGCACCTCCAGATGGTGGAGAAGTCAGGCCCAGGCATCTTCACTTGGTCACAAGTGGTCGATAGCCAGGTGCAAAATGTGCCTGGCAAATTTCGAACGCTGATGTTCAGATATGGTGGGACCTGTAAGATCTGGAGGGCCACAGGTAGCCACCCCGGCCTAGTCAGTGCAGGACAGGGGGAAAGCCATTTCCTATGGAAACTTTCCTTACATTCCAGGAGAAGTTTAAATGTGCACTCACTCTCACATTGGCCCTGCAGCAGAAGCACTGTAGTTTGGTGGCAGGAAGAGAATATGCTTTACATGAAGGAAGTCTCTGCTTCAATCCCAGCATCTTCAGCTTAGGCTGTAAAAGACACTTGACTGAAGAGGACCACTGCCAGTCACTATAGACGATTCTTCCACTCTGGGTCCCCAGATGCTTTTGGACTACAACTCCCACCATTCCTTGCTAACTTGGCCAATGGCCATGGATGATGGGAACTGTGTGTGTGGTCCAACAAACATTTAGTGACCCAAGGTTGAAGAATGCTGCTGTAAACAAAACTGAGCTAGCAAGCACAATGAAAATACAGTGGTACCTCAGGTTACATACTCTTCAGGTTACATACGCTTCAGGTTACAGACTCCGCTAACCCAGAAATAGTGCTTCAGGTTAAGAACTTTGCTTCAGGATGAGAACAGAAATCAGGCTCCGGCGGCGTGGCAGCAGCAGGAGGCCCCATTAGCTAAAGTGGTGCTTCAGGTTAAGAACAGTTTCAGGTTAAGTACGGACCTCTGGAACGAACTAAGTACTTAACCTGAGGTACCACTGTACCTTTGTGATTGATACCCAACATTAACAAACACATGGTTTGTGTATGGTCAAACAAGAGGCAACACATCTCTGAATCACAACTTGCAACTGGCCATACATCTTCATTTACAAAAAAAAAAGTTATGGGGAGAAAAATCTGGATTGGAACCACACCATTCTCCCTGTGCTGTTTCCCACTAACAATCTCCCCACCCCGAAAGCTGATGTTTACCTCAATTTAGTGGAATAAAAGATAATAATAGAAAGCGCTTGCTTCACAAGCGCTTTCTATTACTATCTTTTATTTATTAAATTTGTATTCTGACCTTCATCCAAGGATCACAGGGTGGTTCACAACATAAAAATACAAGATGAGAACGCAAAATACACAACAAAACAAAAGCAAAAGCAAATTAATAACCCCCCTCCCACAAACACATTCAAAGAATGTTAATCAGTCCAAGGCCTGGTTATAGAGAAATGTTTTTGCCTGGTGTCTAGAGATATGTACTGAAGGTGATAGGTTAGCCTCCCTGGGGATAGCATTCCGCAAATGGGGAGCCACCACAGAAAAGGCCCGTTCTCATGTTGCCACCATCCAGACCTCTCACAGAGCCACATGAAGAAGAACATCAGACAGGATCTAGAACAGTTTGTATGGGGAGAGGTGGCCCTTTGGGTATTGTGGTCCTGAGCCGCTTCAGGCTTTATAGGTCAAAACCAGCACTTTGAATTGGGCCTGGAAACTAATTGGCAGCCAATGCAGTTAGGCCAGGATCAGTGTAATATGCTTCAACTGTCTTGCCCCAGTGAGCAACCTGGCTGCCAAATTCTGCACCAGCTGAAGTTTCTGAACTGTCTTCAGAGGCAGCCCTATGTATAATGTGTTGCATCCCAATCTCCATCTACCCCAGCTCTAATGGAAATGGTCAAGAGTTGTAGTTCAGCAACATCTGGAAGGCTGCAGCTCCCTCTATGCATGTGTAGTACAAAGTAAGCTCTATTGAGTTTAATGGGTTTCATTTCAAAATAAGCACATACAGGATAGCTTAGTTGGGAGAGCATGAGACTCTTAACCTCAGGATTGTGGGTTCGAGCCACACGTTGGGCAAAAAATCCCTGCATTGCTGGGGGTTGGACTAGATGCCCCTTGTGGTCCCTTCTAATTCTATGATTCTAGGGCTGCAGCCTAAGGCAGCTCAAATATTTGAATGAGACACGCAGTCTTTCAGCTTACAAAACCCCAAGTGGGCCATCATTCTACTTGCACCGCACCCCCAAACCACAAGCGCATGATATACTAAAATAACGTCAGAGACCGACTATGGAAATAAACAATGAAGTATTAACATGACCACCAATTTCTGCTTCTAGTGATAATTATTTGGTGGCTATTTTACTAGGCATACCATATAGAGGAGTAGGCAAAGGGGTGTGTGTGTTCCTGGAGTGGCTTTTGACTGAAAAGGATAAGATTCCAATGTGAAATCAGAGACCCATTAGCAGAATCAGGCATACTGATGAAAAGCTGTGACTGAGAAAATGAGTCAAAGCAGGAACTTCAATGATTTAAGCCAACATGGAAACTACCATTGAATAGGCAGAAGTTATATAAATTTAAAATGGCAGGTACGAGCACATCCCATTGTAAACAATTTTGTCTGCAGATAATTGAATTCAGATGCACTTTGCTATCTAGTTTCATTTATATTCACTAAGCTACATAATTTATATGCAAGTACAAAGTCATTAGCCTCTGGCTCTGGAATTATGTATTGAAGTACCTTGTCCCAGGTCACACAGTAAGTCAACAGCAGAACTGGAAATTAAACCCAAGAGCCCCAAACTTTGTGCCTCCCCAGAACATTTTTCATTTAAATGCTATAAAAGCAAACTTTGCAGGACTAGTAAAACATCCTGTCATTTCATAATTAAAAGTCATCCTGCGATACACAACAGGAGATTTTATTTGCCTTATAGTAAATTACCTGACTTGTACTAATAAACACACAGGATTGTTTCATATATTGGAATCCAGATCAAGTCGACTTGGGATTCAACTGCTTGTGTTGACCATGCCAAACCCACAGCTAGGGCTACTGCAGGTACCATAGTATCAGAAAACAGAGCCTGGATTGAAGGCTAGATAAATGCAATGCAAATTTACAACAGTAAATTTCACTGCTGCATGCAACCAGTACAAAGTTTCTCCATGCCTAGAAAAAAAAAGCTTCACCAGCTGAATTTCAGCCTTTTTTTTGCAGCTATTCAAAAGGCTGCTGCAAAAAGAAAAGTGGCAAACATACAGAGTATTAAGCCTGGTTACAACCTGACTCCACCTTCACAGGCTGCTCTGAAGACACCTGTACTTGCAGAAGGCAAAGTTGGAGTCCTCAGATGGAGCCCTGGAGATTCTGTCTTATGTGTGTTGGGCAGGAGTGGGACATAGGGCATCAAAGTCCAATCCCTGCTTGATGCAGGAAAGCCAGAGCTTGAGCATCTCTGAAAAGACTGTCCAGCCTCTAGGTCATGGGTAGGCAAACTAAGGCCCACGGGCTGGATCAAGCCCAATGGTCTGAGGATGGTCCGGGAATCGCCGCATGGATCGCCAACGCACACGTTCTTTCCCTCTCCCTCACACAGCAGCAGTGGTGGCGCCTCCTCCCTCCCTCCTCCTGGTTTCTCCCCGCCCTGCCTAGAGGAGGGTTAGGGTTAGGGCTTTGTTGGTGCCAGCAGCAGCAGTCGCCATTTTAAGGAGCCCCTCTCCGGAGCCCTTTCGCACACCACTCACCATCCCGCCGCCAGCCCCTGCCACTCGCAAGACACAGGTAAACAGCCACCAGGGCTCGTAGTGCTCTTGAATCTCTCCCCCCCCAAATATAGTCCAGCCCCCCCACAAGGTCTGAGGGACAGTGGACCGCCCCCCTGCTGAAAAAGTTTGCTGACTCCTGCTCTAGGTAATTGATTCCATCAGCAGCAAATTTTGTGGAATCTTTCCACCTGCTAACACTGTCCATTGATTGGACCAAAATCAGGAGGAGCTCTTTAGCTTTTATTTTGTGAAGCAATCCCAAACTGTATATATGAATTAGGGACCAGTCTTTCCATCTAAGTAAGCATCGGTTCTAAGATCAATGTTCTCCATCACAGATTAGAGGTGCTGATAGCATCTCAAAGAAGAAGCGGACTCACTCTTGCTGTTTGCCCCAGTAATTCAGAAGGCAAAAAAGCCAGGTTAAACATTTTAAAAGTCTCAAATTTGGGGGAGATTTTGCAGTCAAACCTAACAATTCATATCTATGCCAGTTACTAAATGAAGGAGTTAAGGACCACAGAACTGTGAATTTCTAAGGGGACATGATTAGGTCACACCCCCTCACATTGGAGAGGGAGGGGGGAAGTAAGGGTTGTATCCTGTTCCCTTCTCCCTTTCTCTTTCTCTTCTTTCTGAACAATGTAACTGACCAGATGCATGAGTCCCTACCCAGACTCCATGTTTGAAGATACCCTTTTCGTATTTTGTACTCAATAAGTTTTCACCTGTGTTGTTTTTGCTGTACATTGATTGATGCATGAATGAGACCTCTGATTACTGTAAGTAAAACATTTAAACTTACTTAGGTTTGTAGTCTATTTGATACCAGAGAAGTAAAGGCAACGGAGCACAACTGTAAGTGTGCAAACACTGCATATATTTTAGTTTTAAACTCTTTGGGGGGGCTCTCTTGATACAGGCATTCAGCCCTTTTTTCTTTTAGAGTTTCCCACACATGCGGGACTACAGGATTAGCTGCTATTCTACAGTTACTTCCCAAGAAAATTCGGTCTTTGATTAAGAAAGCTTTCAAGCTGTGTTTCTTTGCAGGGACATCTAAATGTTGCACATCAAAAGGCCACCTCATATCAGTCCCAAAATACTACAGCTGCATGCTTTGCTCAGTAGATCAGTCAAATGAAGCAATTTTTTGGAGGCTACTTTACTTTCTGGCATTGTTTACAAGCTACTTTACTTTTTGATGCCACTTTAGCTCTGCCTACTGTGTGATGCCCACCCACCCCAAGCACATAAATGAAGACCCAGAGTTTATATACAACAGCATTGGGTACCATCTCTGTGTTAGCTGTAATGAAAGTTCCCTAGTACATGCTGAAATATATGTATTCGCTCCAAGATTTCATGAAGGAGTCTTCCCCAGGCTTACCTGGAAGTGTCAGGGAATTGAATTTGGGATCTTCTGCATGCCAAGCATGTGATCTGCCACTGAGATGCAGCCTTGTTGTACACACAACAAACACATCTGCTATGTGAACACTGTGTAGAAGATATTTTTTTAGGAATGTTTTTCCAAAACAAAACAAAAAAAACACCCCAAACCTGAACTGGACTAAATGCTCATTTTGCAAAACTAACCATTTATCACAATGACAATGACCCACCCCCCTTCCTCCAAGGTGACCCCCCCCGGGCACAGTTCCACAGACTGTTTATACTCCTGAGCACTAGCTGTCTACTGCTGACATGACCAAACTTAAAACCCCATCAGATTTTTGAGTTTGATAAGTTCTTTGTTAATACTGTGTTCAGGCCTCAGGGTAAGAAGCAGATGCTGATTCTCTTAAGCATTCAGTAAGTCAGATCCTTCCATGGTAAGGAGGAGGGAAAGAAAGGATTGGGGGTGGGATCTAAAACATTAAAACACTGAGTGGCAATCGTATTAGTAAGGTGAGATAATAAATATGGACAGGCTAGGGGAAAAGACACAGTTTCCCTCCCCAAGAACTTCTAGCTCAGGAAAATAAAATGAAGTCCGTTACAAGGGGGGAAAGCCAGTGGTGTGAATACCCATCAATGACACAAAAAAAAGGACATGAGAAAGACATTGTATTTGTGACTATCTTAAAAACAAGATGTGAATGCTAAAACTACCAAAATAAGTTCCGTTTCTTTATTCTAAAAGCAACACTTGGTAATTCAATTTAGAAAATAGTCCTCAGCTTTCTGATGCATACTCCAGAGGTAAATGAAATTGTGCCCTCAGGTCCCATCACAGTCCAGCCATCTTGGCTGATAGTCAGGGGTGATGGGACTTGTAGTCCTGCAACATGCACTGAGCTTAGCTACACCTGCCATAGTTTATTAGGGGCCATATGGTTATGCTTTTAATTTTACTGTTGTGAATCACCTAGATCAGCCTTTGCCAACCTGGTGCCCTCCAGATGTTTTGGATTACAACTCCTATCAGCCCCAGATCTGTGCTAATTGGAGGTTGTAGTTTAGAGCAGATATAGTCCTGGTTTGTTTACCATTCTTTTTCCCCCCATGGTGAAAAAATCAATCCCATGGTGCATCACTAAGCTTCAACTCGCCTTCCTCCTCAACCCTCCCTGTTTTTTTCAAAATATGGCATTTTACTCCATTCCTTCAAACGACTAAGCTGGAAGTGGGTAGGAGGAGGAGGAAATGGCACTCCCATTTAGCACATCCCACCTTAGCAGGGCCTCTCTTGGTTTTCACCCACCCACCTCACCTGCCAACAGAAGAGCCCCATAATGATTGACTTCTATGGAGCAATTGGGAAGACGACAGAGGTGAAAGGGACTATCGGCATGGTGACACAACTGTCAGTATTGAGTAGAGATGGGAAGGCCTGGGGGAAAAACCCTGGGGAAAATGGGGGGGGGACCAGTTTTGTTTTTTGTTTCCCCCCCAAAGCCGTTTCACCCCCTTTTTTTACAAAAACAAACAAACAAAAAAACCAAGAAAAAAATGGTTCTCCCCCCCCCCATTTTTTTTCTAGGCCTTCCCATCTCTACTAATGAGACTGGTTTTGCCCCAATTTCAGCTGTTTCCCCCAACTGCAGACTCTAACTTTCTTCTAAAACATGCTATGGAAGAAATTAAAGCAGTTTGCTTGTGAACAAGTTGTTAACATTTCAGCTCCTGCTTTCTGAATGCCTAGGGTTCCATATTTATTTATTGATTGGTTCACATTATATTTCACAATTTCAAACTAGACCTAGGGAAGGTTGTTATATTAAAGGAGACAAATGCCTGTCCCAAAAGAATAACCAATTACAGTCCAGACATTTCTACCAGCCACATTCTTTGGCTGATATCACACACACACACACACTCCCAGCCATTCCCAATCCACACCATACTTGATTTTGTAAAATATCTCCCTTAATTGTTCATTAGAACAGAAATCTACTGTATAGGTAGCATTATATGCCGGTGGAGGGATTAAATATCCCTGGAGAAACACAAAAGTAGCTTAAAGCGTAAATAGTAAAACTTCAAAAGTAGTGAGTTGCTTTTAAGTTTGGTATAGAAATATACTGTCATTAAATAGGGCATCCTTTATGTTTTAATGAGCAGTGGTATTTAGACATCCAAAGTTTACAAGGAATGGACACCTGCAAACCTTACTTATCGTCGACAAACCAACTAAT
The DNA here is from genome assembly GCF_951804945.1 of Podarcis cretensis. NCBI lineage: Eukaryota > Metazoa > Chordata > Lepidosauria > Squamata > Lacertidae > Podarcis > Podarcis cretensis. The sequence continues at coordinate 22,380,291 of NC_137175.1, forward strand.
TAGACCCAAAATACCTTAGAAGTAGACAGTAGACATCAAATGGAGGTTTTATGTGCAATAATTATGTTGCACCTCCTCTCCTGTCCAGGTGTCTTTGGAATATTTGCTTTCAAACTCAACAATACCAGTGGCCTTATTTTTTCTTTAATTATTAAGTCATTAGGAGGAGAAGGAAGAGACGGAAAAGTTTCTTAGCACCAAGAGGAATGAAGAACGAGTAACTCAGTAAACTAGGTCCATTAGCTAGAACAATAAGCCAAGGTAAAACATTTTCTAGGAAGCCTGGTGCTGAAATGTTTTGCACTCAGGAGAAGAGAGGCCTGGCTGTGAGTAATGATGTCAAACCATCCAGGTGAATGGCTTAAGATAATTGTACAGTGGTACCTCGGGTTACATATGCTTCAGGTTACATACGCTTCAGGTTACAGAATCCGCTAACCCAGAAATATTACCTCGGGTTAAGAACTTTGCTTCAGAATGAGAACAGAAATCGTGCAGCAGCAGGAGGCCCCATTAGCTAAAGTGGTGCTTCAGGTTAAGAACAGTTTCAGGTTAAGAACAGACCTCCAGAACGAATTAAGTTCTTAACCCGAAGTACCACTGTACTTAAGATGAACCCATAAAAATTATGCCAGCCATTTACAGTGGAACAAGTTTCAACTTATATGGCACGATGGACCATTTATACAAAATTTTCCATGGCAATTTTCACAGTGGGGAAAAAGTGTTGTCAGAGAGACGAATGCATGATAAGGATCGCCTAGCTTGGACCTGGCCCTCAGAAACAGGGAAGGAATTGGTTGACGAAGTGGAAGCACTGGGAACCTTGGGAGGAAGTGATCATGTCCTCCTGGGTTTCATGATACAGAGGCAAGGGGAAGCTGAGTGTAGTCAAATGTGCATTCTGGACTTGAAGAAGGCCGATTTCAAAAAGTTTAATGAACTACTGGGTGAGATCCCACAGTGAGATACTGAAGGCACAAATGCAGGCAATTCCAACAAGAAAGAAAAGTGGGAGGCGTCTATAGAAACTGGGATGGCTGCATAAGGAGTTTACAGATAAGCTGAGATCTAAGAAGGGCATGTATTGATGTATGGAAGTGAGAGCTGGACCATCAAGAAGGCTAACCGCTGAAGAATTGATGCTTTTGAATTATGGTGCTGGAGGAGACTCTTGAGAGTCCCATGGACTGCAAGAAGATCAAACCTATCCATTCTTAAGGAAATCAGCCCTGAGTGCTCACTGAAGGACAGACCCTGAAGCTGAGGCTCCAATACTTTGGCCACCTCATGAGAAGAGAAGACTCCCTGGAAAAGACTGAGGGCACAAGGAGAAGGGGACGACAGAGGACGAGATGGTTGGACAGTGTTCTCGAAGCTACCAGCATGAGTTTGACCAAACTGCAGGAGGCAGTGGAATTTATATAATTTGTGCTCTGGTCCATAGGGTCATGAAGAGTCGGACACGACTAAACGACTAAACAACAACAAGAAATGGAAGAAAGGAGAAATAATGATGGAAGCATATACATGATTAGCCAACAGTGGCAGGAAGGAGAGTCGGGCAGGCTAAAGCTCAGAATGAGCTCAGGCTTGCAAGAGAGGTTAAAAACAATAAAAGAGATTTCTTCGGCTATGTTTGAAGTAAGAGAAAGAACAAGCAATAATATGCCCTATGCATGGAGTAGACAAGAGAAATGCTGTTGGGTGACAGAGAGAAGGCGAACTCACCTACTTTGCCTCTGTCTTTACCCTAAAGGAAAGCAGTGCCCAACCTGGTGACAACAGAATAAACAATGCAAGGAGGGAGTTGCAGCCCAAGATAGGAAAAGAGGTGGTAAGGGTTAGAGTAGCAACTTTAAATAAATTCAGATCTCCAGGGCCTGGTGAGGGCACTAAAGAAGCTTTTGGGTGTAATATCAGAGCCTCTGTCTATAATCTTTGAGAATTCTTGGAGAACAGGTGAGCTGCCTGCAGAATGGAGGTGGGCAAATGAGCCTGACTCTGAAGAACCACCCAAAAGGGCTACAGTGCCCTCAGGACCCAAAGAGACCAAAAGTGTTTGAATCAAAATTACATTTGGAAACAAAGAAGCATGACACAGCAGTTGGATTCCCCACCACAAAACAACAACAAAAATATTCTGAGGGTTTGGTTTTGTCTCTTACTTCTTTTGGTATATTAAGTAGTCAGAATTTAAATATTTCTTTGGGCACCTAGAACTCTAAGCCTGCATATTTATTTATTTATTCATTTAAAATGTGCTATAAGCCATCTCGTTTTGAGATTTGGCAAAGTTTCCAACGTCGTGAGAAGCATCCCATTGCCAAAATGACAGGGAATTGCACAAGAAATTTTACTCGGCCTTGAACAGGAAAAGTGGCTGCTTGGCACCTTCCTCCATATTAAGCTGGCAAGAAAGAGCTTACTAACTACACGCACACACACACACACACACACACACACACACACACACTGCTGTGAGGCTCTTCGAGGGCTAACTATTCTGCAAGGAACAGCATGACTAAAACAATGCTCAGTAAAAATTCTGGTACATACACATGACACACAACACACGACACGTGGCACTGGTACACCTTACAAAATCACAGGGGACATGTTATCTGAATCCATCCCACAATCGTCCTGGAAGCCAAAACGCCCTTCTTTTGCCCAAGGAAGATTGTGTGCACAAGCCTACAGAGGCATTTCCATCCCAAAGAGATAAGAGGAAGACTTGCAGTGCCTACCAATTAATTAGGCTACTAAAAGCACAACATTCAGGGCACAAACATCTTTTGAACTACTCGGTGAAAGATGCCACACAGAGAACTGCTGGATAGTAAGACATTGCGCTTTAAGTCACTATCCTGTATTTGCTCAGCTTGAGAGTCTGAAATGCATGCAATCATCCATCAAATCTTAATGTGAAAAGTCTGTGGGAGTCCATTACTGCATGAGGGAACAAGGAGAAGAGACTGCAAGCTCCTGGTTCTCCTACTTAATCATCACCATCTATTAATAGTTTTGTCCTTCTTAAGGGATTCTCTTTCTGCGGGTTTGTTTTAAAGCTTTCCTAAACCAAACGCCTGGTTGCTATGCACACCGTTAACTGCCAATTGAGCATATTTATGGTTGCAATGGAATCTGAAGCTTTTTCCGTTGCCTGAAGATAGCACAGTGCGCAGAGTGAGGGACTCTCCTGGGGTACAAGTTTGTTCCATTTTTGGAAATAATTTCTCCCTACTCTTTAGTCAAGTTTTAAGCAGCTGCACAACCTGGTTGCTTAAGCTTCATTTCCCTTCCTTTCTTGGCATAGAAGGGCATATGAAAAAGTATTTATGACTGCTTAAGAATCGCTTATGAACTGATTTTAATGAGTATAAATTTACGTATAAAAGAAACCATTTCTGAAGGGAAAGAAACACCGTTTGTCTGCACATTCTGCTTGCACTTGGTGTAGCAGATGCCATCTTGAAGAAGCAGTGTGTCAGACCCAGGCTTAGATAAACTTAGTTCCCAATGACTTCAGTAAGAATTAAGTTATGAATAACTTAACTGATTTCAGTGAGTTCAACTACGGTGGTGCCTCACAAGATGAAAAGAATCCGTTCCGCGAGTCTCTTCGTCTTGCGGTTTTTTCGTCTTGCGAAGCAACCCTATTAGCGGCTTAGCGACTTAGAAAAAGGGGGGGGGAGCGAAAAAAATCACAAGACTCGCAAGACATTTTCGTCTTGTGAAGCAAGCCCATAGAGAAATTCGTCTTGCGAAGCGCCTCGAAAAACGGAAAACCCTTTTGTCTAGCGGGTTTTTCGTCTTGCGAGGCATTCGTCTTGCGGGGCACCACTGTAATTCAATCTAGTCCAAAGCCAACACATTCTCTTTCATTAGAGAGAAAAGGGGATGTTTCTTAATGCTGGAACCTTCACAGCTTTTGCAACCACCTGTATATACCGTACTTTTCTGTGTATAAGACTAGGATTTTTTCTTTAAAAGTTATGTTAAAAATTGGGGGTTGTCTTATACACGGATATTGTATCCCCACCATTTTCTTAATTTGGAGTCCCTCAAAAAGGGGGCGTCTTATACACAGGGGCATGTTATACACAGAAAAATACGGTATATAAAAACTAAGACTGCTACCTCCCATGATGGTAGTGTTTCATATAATCAAGGATAACTATTTGTTAAAATTTATTATAATTACCTTACTGTTAGCTGCTAGAATTGTCTGGAGTCATCAGTGGCAAAACTGTATCTCCTTTTGGTCAGACAACAGCTATTGAAATATTTGGATAAGCCAACTGATAAAGGGTACCAGAAAAGTGGATCTGTCGAGGTTTCAAACTTAGCAGAAAAAATCACCTTTAATTTTATATTGGATATAAAGTTACATACAATATGCACACATAAGGTCAGCTAGACATTTTGGTAAAGAGGTTAGTTGTCCCCGTCGTTCCCAAATCTGTATTGATTTACTTTTTTTTAAAAAAAACAACCTGCAAGTAAACCTGTTTATTAACTAAGCGTTGCAGCCCTATAGAAATGTTTCACCATTTGCACCTCAGTCCTAAGCCCCACTTGCAAGCAAATCCCACCATCTGCAAGTAAACTTATGTAGGCTTTGGAGCACTGTTGCTCTAGCCAAATGCTGGTCTTAGCCAGCTATTCAAGTGAAGGAGCCCAGATAGTCTTGGCATGTGGTTCCACTAAGCAGCAGCAGCAGTAATGAGCACTGCTCATTATTTTCATTACATAGTAGGCAAAACAGGCTTGCTAAAAGGAGAGGTAGAGATGGCACAGCAGAGCAGGTATTCTACCATTTTCTTGCTCTCTCAGGTCCAAAGTGGACATAAGGGCAGAGATGCTTTAATGTGTATCTCCCATCTAAAAATTTGCAAACAGTGCACGTGTTTTTCCTAAAAGGGCAAATAGGAGCTTTGGGAAATGTCATTGGGAAAACAGCACAGGGGAAAGAGTTAACCCCCCATCTACCATATTTTTTGCTCTATAAGACTCACTTTTTCCCTCCTAAAAAGTAAGGGAAAATATGTGTGCATCTCATGGAGCGAATGCAGGCTGCACAGTTATCCCAGAAGCCAGAACAGCAAGAGGGATTGCTGCTTTCACTGCGCAGCGATCCCTCTTGCTGTTCTGGTTTCTGAGATTTCAGAATATTTTTTTTCTTGTTTTCCTCCTCCAAAAACTAGGTGCGTCTTGTGGTCTGGTGTGTCTTATAGAGCGAAAAATACGGTATTTGCTAAAATTTGAAAGAGAGCAGCAATGCATTCACACAGCGAGTAAAATTGCAGCCAGCCTTGCTTATTAATCCTATGGTTACCCCACCCCTTCTTGGGTCCAGCTGTAACCACATCCTTGATGCCCACCTGAAGTTGTAAAACTGGTGTTAAAAGCCCTCAATTATGTATTAACGTCTCTCTTTCATTGCCATGGCCTACTTTCCCCCTGTGTTTCCAACCCTTATAATTTAAAATGCACGCAATGGTGTGGAACTTTCCCATGCCACAAAAGAAGCAGAGTCATGGGTTTTTTAATTTTCTTTAAATGATAATAATTTATGAAGCATGACAAGATTTGGTTTCCAGCTCAGCTCTAGGAAAGCCTGGCCAGTGTGCCGCATGAAACATTAGGTGCCGAAGTCAGTGGCATCTCTAGGTATACAGCAAAAGGAACGAGAACTAAAAAATTTAACAGCTGGCTGAGAGCACAGTGGATTTATGCAGTGGGTTTATAGAGAGTTATCCGACTTCTGCCAGAACATAAAAGTGAGTGCTGGAGGTCTTAAAGTTAGAACAAATACACAGCAGCACCTGAAATACTCCCTGGTTTCTGATCATATTCTGGCTGTCAAATCATTAAAAAAAGTTTGGTGTTATTTTTTTAAGAATGTAGATTTTTGTACATTTAAAATACCGTCTGAGGAGGCTGATTACTGCTTCAAGATTATGATAATTAACTACATTAATTTTAATTGTATGCTACAGAATCTCCTATACATCAGCTTCTCTGATATCCTCGAGAGACAGTGGAGAATAGTAGCTAAAAGCGTGAGCTGTGAACCTGGCTAAAAGCTTGTCTGGGTCATAAACTCACCAGGTGGTCTTAGACAAACTAATCTCTCTCAGCCTCAGAGCTGAAGCAGGGGAATAATAATACCCAACATAATTTACAGGGTCTTAGCAAAGATTATAAGAGACAGCATAACTGAAGTGCTTTGAACACTCCTAGTTCATCTATAAAGCATTATTATTATTATTGTGGACTTACGTATGTGAACAAAAATGAAGTTATTCCGAGTATGCTCATTCATATGGAGCTGCTTTTGTACTATGTGAAGTCCCCCTGCTGCTGCATCCTTTTACATTTATTTATTTAAATAATTTTTTATTAAAATTTTCTTTAGAGATTTTTCACAAATTGTTTATTGTTAGAGAAATTTGTTGGTGTACACTTTCAGCTTCAAAAGAACTCACAGTCTGGGTATAAAAAAATCCAGTGTGACCAAAAAATGAATTACTGTAACACAGCAACAGTGGAAATAAAAATTAGGTGAACGTGTGTGTGTGTGTGTGTGTGTGTGTGTAAAACTATGTCACCTCAAGTGTTTTTTAGCTGGCTGGAATAGTGTCCTGATAAAGCCTTTTGCTTGTTCAGGTGGAAGATCTCTCTGTGTTGTGTGAGTGATGGAGGGATGTGGATAAGCATGATACAAACTAGCCTGCTGTACACAAGAGGAAACCTCACATTTTGTTATTTGAATTATGGATTCTTCTTTCGTTGCTCCTGAGAAAGGTTTCCACTGAAATGTACTGAGCAATTTTTCTACTTCGTTAAGGTTCCCTATTCTTTTTCTGCACCATTTTGAGCCCTTGTCTCATCTACTTATTAAAAGTATAGACAAAAGCTTTGCACAACGAAGCCAGCAACTCAAACTTAGCCAAATAGGTAATTGGCAGCTCTTTTGTATTTGGTGCTGCTTATCAGTTTTCACTCTCACAGGAGTTTTCTAAACAAGATCCCTGGCCGTTGTCCAGCAGCTCAGCTTGCTAGATCACAACAAAGCTGAAAACTGCTTTGCTTCATTCCTCACAAGCTCACCGCTTAAGACTTTCGATAATATTTGCACAACCTGCTCTGATATATCAACATGAAGTTCTTCTCAGAGCCCTGGGGGTTTTCTGCCAGTTTTAAATCCTTGCTAGATTCCAGCTTCTCGTTAATTCAGACCTGAAGTCTTGCAACGCCTAGTTTACATTTTATAGAATACTAAAAAAACCAGCATTCAGCATTGACGTATGCCAGCATGAAGCATCGTGAAATTCTCAGCCGTGGGAACGAAATCCGAACAATGCAAATAAAATAGCTTCCACTGTTTTGAGAGTTACACTTTTATGCAACAGGAAGCAGAAGTAAGTGGTGGTCAAGGCCACAAAAAGGCATATTGCAGCCTAAAGTGAAAGAGATGATGCCTCGCCCATTCCACATACAGAAGCCAGCTGAGCTGGCAGGTGAATCTTACATCAGCACTGACGATGGGACCATATACTCCTCTCTAAGGGCACCAGACAGGCCACCTAGCACACAAAGCTCTGTCCTCCAACACCTTGCCACTAAATGCTCACTGCTCTGCATGGCTGCTTTGTCCATGCAAACAAATTCTGCAATCTGACGGCAGCAGTGCCACTCTGAGTCATGCAAGCAAAATAACCCACGCAATGCCTGCTGGAGCGCATAGCCTCTCTACCTCCCCGCTCAGTCAAAGGGCTTTCTCATGGGTGCTGCCCGTGAGTCACTGGAAGAAAGTGACTGGGTCAGGAAGCTCAGCCCAGCTACAGGCAAACACTGCGGCTGCCAGGGTGCCAGCTCTGGAGGAACAGAGCCATTGCCTCTATCAGACTAATGGCAGAACCATTCAAAGATCATGACAGAGAGCCAGCAACTCTCTTTCCTGGGCTTGTATTAGCTGGCATGATTGCAGCAACGTCTAAAGGATCTGGTTCTCCAGCAAAGCAGATGAAATGAGCCCTGCTTCCCATCTATCCTACTAAGGCAGTCTGATGGAATGGCTGCTCCCAGATCTGTTGATTTTTAAAAAGATATTTATATGCTGCTCTACCATAGAAATATATCACAGTGATTTGCAACAACATGACAGCTGAAGGGAGAGGAGGCCTAATGGAGCTGGCCTAGTCAGTTAGTTCTGCCTGCTGTTGGGTATGACTCCACCTACTGTTGGCCTCCCAGACTTCTACCCTACCAGCTGCAAAGGGGACTAGCTATCAGTGGAACTGTACCTCCACAATGAGGTCAGTACTTGGTACCACTGCAATGTATAAAATTATGATAGCCTATTTGTTAAGCTGCCATGATTATATAAGCGCTGGTGGCCATTTGTATGGGACCTTGGAGGCAACGGTCTGTACAAATTGGCATCTCTACAACAGCTCCACTGGATTGATAAGGCCCTGTGTACTTCCCCAGGCAATTACAGGGTGCCATTTTAACAAGGGAGATCCCACAAACATTCTCCTTCAGGCAATACTTAAAATACCCAGTTTTCTTTCTTGGTTAATAAGCAGCAAATGCACAATGCAGCTAAAGAATGAGGAATAATTACTTATTCGGCCACTTTAATATACCTTGCAAATAACTTTAAGGAGTTCGTGTTCTTTTAAAGAGCAAATTAAAAGCCTATTAGTCAGTACTCAAATATGCTGTTAAAATTCCAATAAAATGTCAACCTGCAATTTAATGAAATAACATGTTATGGAGCAGGTAAGTGACCAGCCATTATAATGCTTGTGGGGCAGCAGGTGATTATTTACTCAAAGGAGGGAAGCTAAGACCCAGGGAAACCCAGATCACCCTGTGGCATCATGGTGACCGGGGGGGGGGGGGTGGCCTATGTTATTCCATATAAAGATGATTTGCAGCCCTGCTTGAAAGGATGAAAGAGCTATACCTGCAGGCCATCTCCCACAAAGACTATTCCCTCTTCTTGCCTTTTAGAGGGCTGGAAACCTTGCAATACACGTATTATTGTTGTCATCCTCCAAGAACAACAGGCAAAATTAAATGCAGACTACTTCCTGCTATGAAGATGGACATGTAGCAGAACAGATATTGAAATTATCCGCCTCTCTTAAACATGCCTTGGCTGTATCCTTTCTGAAAGGTAATGCAATGTGTTTGCCAACCCTTCTGGAAATTAACCAGCCCCAGAGAGAACTCCACCCCCACCTAGGCTCTTTGACTGCTTTGTTGTTTTCTAGCTGTAACTTGGGAACCATTCTAGCCAGGTTGAGAGATGCTGCTTTGTCAGCAATGCTTGCCGACAGTGATCGGCACTGGGGGCCCCCCGTGCATAAAACAGTTTGTGCAAAGTGTCCTCCTTAAGGACTATTTTCTAAAGTGTCGAAATTATAGCCACAATGATCCTCTTGATTAAAATGTCATCAGGACCGCAACGCTGAATTGACTGGCTGGCTGGGAGGGGGGTAGTTTCGTTCCTGCCCCCTCCCTGCCACGAATGCACAGAATATGACAGCAGAGGAAAATATCCGGTACTGGGGAGCCAAAGAACAGTAAGCTATTACAGGGAGTGAAATCTGGAAAACGATTACCGTGTTAAAGAAGTTTGCCTCTAACAGCGTGTTAGTACCTGTGTCATGATTTATGAAATGTCAGTTATAGCTCTTTCACCAGGGCTAAGCTTTGCAAGCTGTTTTGGCACCCGTTCTCAGGATCATTAAGAACGGCATGTTCTGGTTGCTTCACCATTCCTGGTCAGCAAGAAAAGGGAAAAGAAAATACAAAACTTTACAGCCATTTTAGAGTTTTATTTAATGAACTGCTGGTTAAGCGCACACACAGAGAGACAAATAAAAGGGGGAGAGTTTTCCGAACTTATGCATCTAATCTTGGGAGTTTGTCTTGGAACATCTACAAGATTGTAGAAGGGAAACAGAGAACAATGTCGGCGGTGTTTTCTTCCCAACCCCTGCAAACCCCCTTCTCAGTTCCAGGGGGTTCTAGCATATCTTAAATGGGCTCTAATATTAATTGCTCAGATCTTGACCATTTGTATAAACAAACCCACCACCAAGTACATACATTTAGTCATCCTGGGCAAGAAGAGTTTAGTGCTATCAGATGGAATCAGCAGTTGAGCAACAGTTAAGTTGGAGCAGCTTTGCAACCAATGAATTCCAATTGCTCCCATTCCCCAAGCAACAGAAAGTTCAGGAGCAACTTTTTACAGTCAAGAAACTTAAAGCATTTTTGTGAAAATGAAGCAGGCCATTTGGGAAGAGGCAAACATTCAAGCAGACAGTGACAGTCTTTAACAGGCATAGGCAAACTCGGCCCTCCAGATGTTTTGGGACTACAATTCCCATCATCCCTGACCACTGGTCCTGTTAGCTAGGGATGATGGGAGTTGTAGCCCCAAAACATCTGGAGGGCCGAGTTTGCCTATGCCTGGTCTTTAAAGTAGCACCAGGTCTTTGGGAGCGACAACACATCCTTGGAGCCACCCCCGTAGTCCTTGTCAACTGCCAGCTACAAAGCAGCTTATTTGCTGGTTTTATATCTCTGTTTTCTTTAGTCCCAAACCTATTCAGTAGCTAGTAGCTACCAATCTTTCCTTACACTCCTCATTTACACCTATAGAGGAAACCTACTTGTCTGTCTGCAATGAAACTGTTAGGCAGACCTCGTGGCATTTGCATTGTGCTTTGCAACATACACGTCCACCACAGGCAGCCTTGCTCTGGTTCCCTCCATATTAAACTACTTAATACACCGTACATGGGGCTGCCCTTGAAGTCTGAATGGAAACTTCAAACAATTCAGAAGGTGGCTGCCACAGCTTTGACTCACTGGAGCCAGTTCACCAGATCAGAAGACACCCGTCTTATACAAGATTCAGTGGTTGCCTCGCTTCAATGCCCCCAAACCAGGACCAGAGTACTGCAGTAACCGCCCTCCTTCATACAAACCTGCCTGCCAACATTGTTCATCTTTTTGAGGACCAGTTGTGGAACGCTTCCCTCAATAGAAGTGGGGGGGGGGCAAGTGGGTACACCCAAGACAAGGCCTTTTTAGTTGTGGCTCCCAAGTTTTGAAACCCGTGTAGTCTGCCTGGCCATATCACTACTTACCGTATTTTTCGCTCTATAAGACGCACCAGACCATAAGACACGCCTAGTTTTTGGAGGAGGAAAACAAGAAAAAAAATATTCTGAATCTCAGAAGCCAGAACAGCAAAAGGGATCGCTGCGCAGTGAAAGCAGCAATCCCTCTTGCTGTTCTGGCTTCCGGGATAGCTGCGCAGCCTTCATTCGTTCCATAAGACGCACACACATTTCCCCTTCCTTTTTAGGAGGGAAAAAGTGAGTCTTATAGAGCAAAAAATACGGTACTTTAGGCAAGCAGCAAATACTGTTTTATTTCAGCGAGGTTTTGCAGAGTATCGCTTTATAATTATTTACACTACAACTGCCTTTTAGTCCTTTTGAACTGCCATCAACGTATTTGCTATTATTGTGTATTGTTTTTATCCTGGTGAGTAGTTTTGTTTGTTTGTTTATTTGTTTGTTGCATTTATATCTCACCTTTCCCCCAAGGAGCCCAAGGTGGCATACAGGGTTCTCTTCCTCCTATATTGTGTAATATAAAATGCTTTATGCCTGTTTACATTTAACAAGCTTCTATCTGCAGCAACTATGGGCAAATCAGATTACCAGCAAGACTTGGGAAATCCTGAGGTTGCTCCATTATCATTATTGCCGCTTCCCCCTCCTCCTCCTCCTCCACCATTTCCTGCTCCCCCAGGTTGATTTGAAACTTCATTCACAAAAGCAAGCTCTGAAGACTCTGTTTGGGGAAAGGGTAACATCTGAGCCAAGGTGAAGAGGTCGAACGAGGGCAGAGTCCAAAGTAGTTTTAAGTGCTTGAGCTAAGTACTGAGGAGGCTAATGGAAGCTGTTTTAATTTATTGCAGTCTTCCCCTGTGGATATAAAGACAACATTTTTCTACAGCAGCTTGATTAAAAAGTCTGTAATTCCCATTGTGGATATAAAAAACAAAACCGCTACAGACAGCACAGATCAAGCATCAGAAAAAGGACCTCTTTCCGCTCTAGTTGTGAATAAATGTTCTAGGGCTGGGAACTTGTTTATACCTGCCCATTTTGCAATTCATTTCTCTCTGCAGGTTTCTAGCCTGGTTATATTCTACAGAAGGTGCATTCAGACAGCAGCTTCATTCCAGCTTCATGTTTCCTTCCATACAGTGGTACCTCAGGTTAAGTACTTTATCCGTTCCAGAGGTCCGTTCTTAACCTGAAACTGTTCTTAACCTGAAACACCACTTTAGCTAATGGGGCCTCCTGCTGCCGCCACACGATTTCTGTTCTTACCCTGAAGCAAAGTTCTTAACCTGAAGCACTATTTCTGGGTTAGCGGAGTGTGTAACCTAAAGCATATGTCACCTGAAGCGTATGTAACCCAAGGTACCACTGTATTCGCTTTTGCATTTCATGTGAGCTTCCACCGATATAAAAGGCACCTCTGGAAATCAAGTGTAACCTAGCAGAAGTTTAGCACTTGTTTCCATGCCCAGTGTTCCCAGAAAAAACAAAAACAAAATCTGTTTGCAACCCTGTTGACTCAGAAGTTCAGCACAGATGAGATTTAGGGTGCTATATCTTTCCCTCCGTTTAAAATTTAGCAAGCACGGTGGTATATCAGTTTGAAAATTCAGTTCTATAACACCACAAGGTATTGCAATGTAAAAGCAATGTTATAAATCAGGACATAAGCACTAGCATTATAACCAGTAAAACTAACACGACAAACCCCTCAACTGAATGCAGCTATAGCCACATCACTTCCACCTTTCCCAAAACAGTTTACTACTATCCTTTGATCATTTCTTCACCTAAAAAGCAGTGGTTTCTCTCCCACAAATCACTTGAAAACTGCTTAAGGTGTTGCTGGCGGACCACTTAACACTTTTTCTGACCAACAGCAGTGTGCTGTGCTAGATGCTGTATGATTTTTAATTGTACTTTTATTGCTTCTTTTCTTAAATGTCACAAAATTCAAATTGGAATGAAACAAAGCACAATACATGAAAGAAGCACTTAAATTCGTAATCAAAGTTAGTCTTTAATGCAATGGCTGTGCCATCCACCATCTTCAACCACAGCTCCAAGGACATTTTGTGCTAAGTTCACAGACCACTAGTAGCCTCCGGGCCAGAGTTTGGGAACTACTGACCTAAAGGAATACCCTTCTCTGGGGATATTATTGGCAAGACAATGAAAGCCCAATATATTTTAATGAACACATTAATTATGTTTGCTTTTTTTCCACAGAGCTGGCCATGGAAATATAGTCAGGGTTCTCACTATTGGCAGTAGCAGAATGTATGGAAACTGCTGTACATGGCTGGGAGCTGATTGGTCTCTTATTAGTGCGAGAAACAAACTAAAGTAACATATGAATGGGCACACCGCGTTTATTTTTAAATTTTTAGGTGATCACCTCCCCTCTTCTGCCCACCATAGTGAAAGTGAAATGTAGTTGTTCCCCACAGAAGATGTAGAGAACAGGTGTTGGATCTACCAGAGCAGAAAGCAGGAAGCTGTGTTGCTTACTGTCGAAGCTCAGGCTTCAGGAACAACAAGTAGAAATTTCTGGGTTGACACATGGCAAGCTCAAATTATCCAGATCCTCAGCGGTTCTCTCACTGCAATCAATTATAAGCAAAGTGCCTATTTGTGGTGGACTTTTTCATGAGTACTAAAAATCAGCTTAAAAGTTATCTCTGAGCTACCTTTCTATCTATGAGTTTTCTCTCCCATATGTGCTCATCACGGCTCAATATATATGCACAGCCAAATGCCCTACCTCAGAATTTAAACCTATCTTCCTACCCATCAGCTGATATCAACAGTTTAGGGCAGTGGTTTTCAACCAGTGTGCCGTGGCACCCTGGGGTGCCTTGAATGATAGTCCGGGGTGCCATGGGCAACACTGTCCTCTGTCCCTCTTTCCCTCCCTCCCTCCTCTTGCATCTCTGTCTCCCAAAGGCTTTCCCAGTGTTTGTTGCAGCAGTCCTGGCTATAAGCTCCACAAGCGAATGGTGCCTCTTGGAGGCACCTCTCTTTGGTGTGGGGTGGGGGGCAGCTCAGAGACCAGGGATGGAAGCAGCAGCTGCCCAGAGGACTCCCAAGGAGAGAGGAGAGGAGATGAGGCTGAGGGTGTTCCACAAGGGAGGGTGTTACAAAAAAGGGTGAGAGGCTGCCAGCCCTGCGGGCAAGCTCCTAGGCCCCACAGAATTGCCGCAGACAGAAGGTTGTTGCTTAAGAGAGCCGTGGACTCGAAAAGATTAAAAACCTTTGGTTTAGGGGAAATGGGTTCAAACTAGACCCCCATGGTTTCCCATCCCTGCAGGGGGTGGTAGAACTGTTTTCAATATTTCCCATTGCAGGTGGAGAGCAGAATTCTGAATATGCTATTAATTACAATAACAAGAATGTCTCTAAATAAAGAAAAGTGATGCAGGAAGAAGGAGGATGAGCCAGTTTGTTGTTCCTGATGTGCCAAGTTTGGGGTTAGGGTTTTAAAGAAAACATGCAGGAATCACTCCACCCCAATATTTGGGAGGATTGAAAATGGTACCTACCCCCCCCCCCCCCCGCTGCAGAATGAAACATCACTGCTCACTATCACTTCATGGAATTAGCACCACATTCTGCTGCCTGCATAGGCTAGGTCAGTGGTCATCTTGCCTTCTTCCCTCATCACTTCATTCGACATTCAAGGCTTTGTTCCAGATTCATTCACCAACTGAAACTGCGGATCTAAAACAGAGATGGGGCACCTGTGGCCCTCCAGATGTTGTTGAGAAGCCCCTCGCTCCCATCAGCCCCAAGCAGCAGGGCCAATGGCCACAAATTATGGGAGTTGAAGTCCAGTGACATCAGGAGTGTCTTAGGTGCCCTGTTCCTGATCTCAAAGGTCCAGAGGTCCTTTCAGTTGCCATGCTCATCCTGTAGAATGCCTGACCCTCCTGGCCATAGCACCTTTACATAGCAAGTTAAGTTTTTGGCTTTTCAGGGAACCCTTTCCCAAGCACTGCCAAATATTCCTGGGTGGGCTAAGAAAATAATAATCCATTTGGATTAACAGCCAGTTTGGAAGTCAAGGCAGATCAAATGTCATTACCTCAAGCGCCAGAGTTTTCTCACCCACCAGGCTAAATATTTTTAAGGGATGAACTATTGGCCTGACAGTATCCAACAACACCTTACACGTTGTAAGGCGTTCCACAAACACAACAACCAGAAATCTCCTTCTGGCAATCGTAAGATGCCTGCAGTGAACTTCCAGGGGAAGGGACCTCTTTGTGTGCCAGAAGGAGAAAGAAGTCCCCTTCCCTCTGCCACACACAGGAGTCTATGGGAAGGGACAGGTCATTCATTAACCATGTGCAGGGTTGGGACACACTCGGCAATATTCTGCTTCCAAACCCAGCATGGACCTTGAAACACAACTGTTTCAAAAAAAGGTTTATGTGAGATCTAAATGGAACTCTGGCCATTAACCTGGCTGCTACATTTCGGACCAACTGAAGTTTCCAAGTCGTCTTCAAAGGCGGTTGCAACAATCCATTATGGAAGATGAAGTATGGTGTCCAAGTTATTTCTTGGACCATAGGTGGTGAAACACCCCCAAACTGTGGACCTGCTTCTTTCAAGAGAGTGCAATTCTGTCCAAAACAGGTAATCTCCCCACTTCCTGGATGTGAGAATTCAGAACACCTCTGTCTTTTCAGGATTTGGCTTTAATTTGTTTTGGGCCCACATCCAGCCCATCACTGCCATGAAGCACCAAGCTAACACCTCAACTGGCCTCTCTTGATTCTGAGTGCCATCTGCAGATTGAGGACACTTGGCTCCAGATCTTCTGGTGACAGTTCCTAGCAGCTACATGTACATGTTTAATGGCGTGGGGAACCCAGCGGGACACCACAGGACAATTCCCATGGTGCAGAACAGTAGCCTCTACTTTCTAGAAATGACTCCAGAGGCAGGAGTGGAAGCACTGAAGCAAATTGTCCCCAACCCCCACCCCTGAGACGCTCCAAAAGTAACTACGCATGATGGCTATGTTCTATTTCGTGAGGCAATATGCCTCTGAACGACAGTTGCTGGAAACCACAAATGAGGACAGGGCTGTTGCACACATGACCTGCTTTTGGGTTTCTCATATGCGTCTGGCTGGCGACTGTGAAAGCAGGACGCAGAACTAGATGTGCCTTTGGCTCTTGTGTTCTTAGTAAACACAACTATTGTGTAAAAATGTGAAGCAGCTCCACAGTCAAACAGAACAACAAGCTGAACATTTATCTCCTCTATAAAGCCAATGAACACTGTACTCCAAGTTTCCAGAAGAGAAGATGACAACACGCTTATCCTGTTATCGTCATCGCAGTTATCTAATGCTCCCCTATCTATTGACATCCGCTCTAAGCCCATGCATTGATTACTACCGTAGTCTGGAGCAATTACTGTCTTTGTTATGGCAGCAAGGTGAAGCCTCTGGGCGCTATTTCAATAGCATTAATTAATAATATGGCCAGTAATTACCTAGTCTGCCCAGAACAGAAGAGCTGTTAAGGCCATTTATTCAGTTGTCATTTAGTCAACATTTGATCTCCCCTAAAAACTCACCATCTTCTTGCCTAAAGCTTTGTGTGTGGTATATAGCACCTATCCCACCTGTTCATCTTTTTGCATAATATATTTTAAGGATGGAGTGCCTGCTGTGTGCAATAGAGATATAGATAGATACAGATACAGATATATATGAGTAAGGGAGGAAGTAGCCTTAACCAAAACAAAAAAATGTTTAGAAAAGCAAGTTGCAAAAAGAAAAACTGTATTACAGTCTGTAAACATTTGAGCATCTGTTAACGTTTGAGTATCTTATCTGAAACATAACTTTGTTTTTACTTGGAGTAAGACTTCAATTTTGACTGTGTCTGGAGGCTTTTCCTTCTTACGTTGAACATGTTCTTTGGCCTGTAAATAAAATTTCTTCTAGCCACGTGCACCCTTGACAATAGTAGAACTACAAACTACAAACATTAATTTATTGTCTAGAGTCACACTGAATTTCGCACCATGAAATTGGGGTGGGAGAAGAGGAAGTTAGATAATTATACAACACCCTCTTCTCTGAGATGCATCTGGGGTTGCCCCTTATGAGATTTTGGGGCCAGCTGAAGACCCATTTAGTCAAGCAAGCCTTCATACTATAAAGATTATAGGATATTGCTGCTTGACCAAGTTGTAAAAACTTTATAGCATAAAATTTATAGGATACTGAGATATATATATGTGTGGCAGGGCTGTAGTATTGCTGTTGCTGTTGCTTCTGCTGTCATTTTTATCTGTTCCTGTTCTTACGATCTGTTGCTGGTATCTTTGGATTTAATTCGATTTTATTATAACCCATCCTGGGATTGCTTATAAGATGATGGGCATATTAAAAATATTTTTGAAACAAACAAATAAAGTTTCTGGTGTTAAAATGGTTCATTTGCCTGTTTGCTATGATTTGAACAACTCTTAAGATATTGTAACCTAAATTCGCCCGATGGTTCCTGAGGTCAGGGAGGTTTTCAGCCAAGTCTGGATACAACTGGATGCCATTTTGAATCAAGATGGCGGACAGAACCTTTCAAAACAATAAACTATAAGTCAATACAGCATCCCTCGGTTTCCTTGCATAGCATATTATGTTTTTTTTAAAAATATAAAGAAAAATACAGAAGGCTCTCACAATCTTGAGAGGATGAAATATGGAGGAATGGAATATACAGGAAGAATAGGATTAGAACATCATGGGACGAGGAACATGCATTAAGAACTGCAGCAAAGAACGCAAGAGTAGACACACTGCGTTCTTGAAATCTACTGCCCACTAAAAACATTTAATCCCACTGAAGTCAGGACTGATTTAAGAGTGATGCTAGGCATGACAGAGAAACTTACCCGTGCCGGGTTACAGGCAGCTGACATCATGTTTACATTTTTATTATTTTTATCCCGCCCTTTCTCCAAGGATCTCAAGATGGAATACACTGGGTGGCTGGTTCCTGTGAATGCAGTGTTAGCACACCAGGTGCCGTCCATGCTGGTTTGCTAATGGTGCATGTATAAGAACTGGCACCCAATTTAAATGTGACACCAGCTGTTTCTTTTACATGCCTAGCATCACATTTGAAATCAGGCCTCGAAGGGACAAGGCTTGTATCGTTACCCCTGGAGCCTGGAGAACAAAATAGCAAGGTCCCAATAAACAAGAACTATTGCAGATGTTATATTTTAGCCACAGTTCAAGCCTGAATGGGAAATACCTGAACTATAACAACAAGAGTAATAACCCCTGCACACTGCACACCAGTGTGGTGTAGTGGTTAGAGTGCTGGACTGAGACCTGGGAAACCAGGGTTCTAATCTCCACTCAGCCATGAGCCTTGCTGGGCAGCCTTGGCCAATCACTGTTTCTCAGCCAATCTACTTCACATGGTTGTTGTGAGGATAAAATGTGGTGAGGGAAAACCATGTCCATCACCTAGAGCTCCTTGGAGTGAAGGTGAGATATACACATAATATATTACTAAATGAGGCAGTGGAAAAATTAAGAGGAATGTTGTTCCTATTGAAATCAGGCACCTAGAATTCGAATATTGAATTAAAACACTTTTTGCTTCACTGAGCTTTTATGGAAAATAGATTTTATCCAGTGTTCATTTGTTCTACATTTTATGATTTTCAGAATGTTATTACGTTTTAATGATTTTTCTGTACACCACCATGCTATTTTTTGTCATGACTTGAAGGTTCATAAATATTCTTTAAAGTTCAAAACGACTGGTGGCGAAAGTAATTTCCCAGTCCTGTTTGGGCCATTGAACTTCAGTAACTTTTCCTCTATGAGTAAAATTCACTAACAAAAATGTTAGTTGTGAGGTTTAGTTAGGGATAGGTGCTGCTGGCGGTTTGTCTGTAGTCTGTGTAACACAGGTTAGATAGACCCCATTAGATCAAACCATGGTGTGATAACCTGGGTTGCTTTAACTAGCCAAAGTTTAGCCATTGCAGTAAGCTTCAATTAGTTCTAAAGCAGCAGTGGGCAAACAGCAGCTCTCATCCTGATTTTATGTGGTTAGCAAGGAGGGGTGAAAAGGGTGGCAGGGGTAGCAAGCAGCAGCGGAGCTAGCCGCTCAGGTGCCAGGTGCAGCCCGCGTGTCCTACAGCCAGGAGCAGCGCGAGCCGCCCCTGGGGGCAGGGGGCGCCGCATGGAGCCTCTCCACCACCTCCCCCTCAACTGTAGGGCGGCTGAGGGAGGCGGAGGACAGACACAAGTCCCACGCTGCCGTTTCAGGCAGTGCGGAATCCGCAGGCGCCCACATCACTCCCAGGAGAGACGCATGGCTTGGGCACGCCACAGGCCCCGCGGTAAGGGCTGGCCCCCACGGTATGGCGTCCAGTGCCAGCTGCATTGCGTTTGTTGACTGAACTAAAACGTTTCTTAACCCCCCCAAAAAAACCTCATTATTTTTGTCATTTTGTCACCCCCCTCAGTGATGACAGGGCAGACCGCACCCCACTTCCTCCGCCACTGGTAGCAAGGAGAATCAGAGAGTGCAAAGGAAGTGGCAGAGAGAGAGGCTGATAGAGAAAAGTCCCTGCCCACCCTGGCCCTGATAGTTTACCCCTGAGGTCTAAACTCCAGTTCTAAAGCAAAACCAGAGTCTTTTGATGTCCTTCTTGTGCACAGAGGAGAAGGGGAAGGCAGCAAACAACCCTGAGGTTTTATGGAGTCTTCAATGCTAAACCATGGTTTAGTGTGATGTCTGAACTGGGACGCTATTTATCGTTATGCAAACACGTATTCTTTATGAAAAGAGCACAAGATCTACGAAAGTCTAGTGAGGGACAACCATACTAGAAATCACTTTACAAACAAATAATTTAAGCATTTCCAGTCAGGACAATGTGGAGTTTTAGCAATGCCCTGTCACACTGGCTGATCTCCCTTTAAACTGGGCTTTGGACCAAGTTTTGCAATAGGAGATGCTGGGCAAAGGGAGGAAGAGCAGTTTTCTGTCATGAAGAAGCAGGTGTAAAATGTCAACTGGCGTGGGTGGAAGACCGATGAGGCGCAAATACCAGCCAAAAGAGAGCAGCTTACCATAGAGAGGGGGACTGCTGTCACAAGGCACCCTGTACCACAAAAAGGTACAGGCAGAAAGCAAGCAATCTGGTTTAAACAGGGCTGCATGCTTACACACTTTGTGTGTGTGTGTGTGTGTGTGTGTGTGTAACTCGTGCACAAAGGTCATTTTTAGCACAGAACACCACACGGGCTTTCTTTAATGAGCTGAAGTCCTGCATGGAATGCACATAACTAAGATACTTGTAATTAAAATACCTGGAATATTATTTTCATGAACATGACAGGTGCCAATCTACAGTTGCTTGGCAGATTGCATGACCATACAATATCCTCCACGATGAGCATAAGATAAGCATTCTCAATTTAGGGACCCAGAATTTTTTTAAAAAAACAAGAGCTGGATCCAGAGAAGCACAAATGGGACTCAGCTCGCCCAACAATACTTCACTGGCTCCTCCTGCCCACTGCATCTGCCTTGGTCTTCCAAAAGCTACTTCTGAGGATCAAGGGACTTTCATGAACAGTGTGGGGACATTACAGGGCTTTAGCAAAATGGAGAGTGGGGAAATCAGCAGAATTCGGCGGGTTACTTTGTGTGAATGCAAGCATATTTCTTCTCATGAAGTACCGTATTTTTTGCTCTATAAGACACACTTTTCCCCTCCTAAAAAGTAAGGGGAAATGTTTGTGCGTCTTATGGAGCGAATGCAGTCTGTGCAGCTATCCCAGAAGCCAGAACAGCAAGAGGGATCGCTGTGCAGCGATCCCTCTTGCTGTTCTGGCTTCTGGGATAGCCGCGTGAAGCCTTCCTCCCGCTGCCCTGAAGAGGCTTCGTGTTGCTTTCGCTGAAGCCAGAACAGCAAGAGGGATCACTGCACAGCGATCCCTCTTGCTGTTCTGGCTTCTGGGATTCAGAATATATTTTTTTCTTGTTTTCCTCCTCCAAAAACTAGGTGCGTCTTATGGAGCAAAAAATACGGTACACCTTTGGATCCATGTCATAATGAAAAAGGGCTGCTTTCCACCTTATGTCTGATTCTTCGTCATTCCTGCTTTAACTCCCCCCTCCCTGCGCAACCAATGAGGGACAGAAACTCCCCCACTTCCCCACAAAGTGGAAAAATATGTTATTAGAATTCTAAAATGTGTTTGAGATAAATGAGACACCATACAGTCTTATGCCGACTTCTGCTTCAGTAAATGTGCCTTACTATTCACTCCTGAGAAAGTTCAGTAAGGGTGGTATGCACACACTCAGTGTCTTTGATTGTTTGTTGTGCACAAGGCCTGGCTTCTCCTCACACACCTATACTCCAGGGTTAAAATCATGCCCTGTGTGGTTACAGGAACTTGAGTTTCCCTGGTCCTTGAGCTATCAGGCGTAAAACCTGCCATGCAGTCAAAGGAGTGAGTATCAAAATAACACCAGATTGGCCCTTCTCCCTATAAAACTGTCATTCTGGTCACACCACTGTATTGTTCAGGCTCACACTGCACATACCGTATTTTTCGCTCTATAAGACGCACCAGACCACAAGACGCACCTAGTTTTTGGAGGAGGAAAACAAGAAAAAATATATTCTGAATCTCAGAAGCCAGAACAGCAAGAGGGATCGCTGCGCAGTGAAAGCAGCAATCCCTCTTGCTGTTCTGGCTTCTGGGATAGCTGCGCAGCCTGCATTCACTCCATAAGACGCACACACATTTCCCCTTACCTTTTAGGAGGGAAAAAGTGAGTCTTATAGAGCAAAAAATACAGTAAGTATCTTGGAGTGCTGAACTCAGGCCATGGCCATGCTCACAGGCAGGCAGTGTGCATGTGAAGTGGTGCTTGCATATGCTAGGATTTGCACAATCTCAGTGACTTCACAAAAATACCACTGTGAGCGTACAGGCCTATGATATAGGTTCCCCAGGAGCTCAACTCAGCTACAAATCTGGTACAGTCATACTTCGGGTTGAAGTAGCTTTGGGATGAATATTTTCGGGTTGCGCTCCATGGCGACCTGGAAGTAATGGAGCGTGTTACTTCCGGGTTTCACCGCTCGCGCATGCACACACGCTCAAAATGACATCATGCGCATGAGCGGAAGTGGTGAAACACGATCTGTGCACACGCAGTCGCGTCTTGCATTTACTTCAGGATGCAAACGGGGCTCCAGAATGGATCCCATTCGTATCCAGAGGTACCACTGTAATGAGTTTGCACCCGGTCAAGTTCTGTCTGTCTAAACAACTCCCTTCGTGATACTCAAATCACCACCACACATCTAAACAAGCCCATCCAACTGTAGTGCACTGATTTTTTCTTGCCACCCGAAACAACACTTTTGAGCGCAATTCCTCTTTTCCAGGTGTGAAAGGGAAGACAGAAAGTTTGCTAAGTACCATCCAGAGAATCTATGGCTGTGAACACAGGAAGATGCCTTATACAGTGTCAGAGTGTTGGTCCATCGAGATCAATACCGTCTCCATTGACTGGCTGCAGCTCTCCGGGGATTTCAGCGAAGGATTTCTACCAGCCCCATCCAGACAGATCAGGAATTGAACCTGAGACTTCTGCATCTAAAACAAACGCTTTGCTACTGAGCTATGACCCTTCTCTATTCAACTGTGGTTCTATGATTCTAGGAATAACTGGATTTCTGTTTGGATGTGAAGAAACGAGAATGCAGGAGTAGCTTCAACGTGATATTGAAAAATACTGATCAATATAATACATAGACTGCCCAATGAATTTTATTTTTTAAAAAAACATCTCAGAGGCATTTTGCTATAGAAGGTTTTTGGTGTTTTTTTTAAGTATAACAGATGTCAACTCACTGGTCTCCCACAAGCAAGGTGGAAAGAGCAAGAAAATGGTATGTTTACTGTATTCCTGTCTAGACTTGGGTTTGTGATGAGTAGTGAAGACCTCAATTTAAAGTTATAGTGACCTCCCTTGATCATTATGATGTCAGGTGACTCCCACTCAGGTGATCCCACTCCCCTGTAAAAGTTGGCCCAATAAGGAGAAGGTCAAGGTTCAAATTCCTATTCAGATTTCAAATCATACTCCCTGAGGTTCAGCTCCCCATCTGTAAGATGAGAATTGACCTCAAAAAGAAGCTGAAGTATGAAACTCAAAGTTGCAGAGTTGGAAGAGACCCTGAGGATCATCTAGTCCAACCCTCTGCAATGCAGCTGTCCCATACATGGATCAAACCCGCAACCCTGCTGTTATCAGCACCACACTCTAACCAACTCCAGGTTCCAGGGTCTCTAAGACACTTTTGCTATTTTAATATGTAGTGATTCATAAAATGCTAAGAATCATGGCAAACCAAACAACTTAAAACCCATGTCGCTCTGATTTACGCAACCAACACAACCCCTTTACACAAAAACAGAAGTATTTTGCAGGTGTCTTAGAGTAAGAACAGGAGAGCCTTGTATTCTGTCCTGAGCTTCTTGGGGCAAAGCCAATCACTATCTCAAAGCTTCTTGAAGAGGTGCTCAGTGGCTGGTGAGCAGAGCAAGCAGAAGGGCCTGTGAATTTCTGTCTTAAAATTCTGTGTTCCAGTTGTGGTCCAATACATCTGGAGGGCACTTCGTTGGGAAAGGCCATCTAGCGGGGCAGAAGGGGCTGGTGGTCAGCTAGATCAATATGGTTTGGCCTATGTGACAGAAAAATCTGTGCTTGTGGTTTCCTACTTGTGTCTTATCTGCTTCGTTCTGAAGTCAACCACCCAGTGAATTGCAGTTAGACTAGGTAGCGAGTGCAGAAGTTTTTAACTTTCCCAATTATGAAGGGTGGTATACAAATACCGTATATAAAAACTAACAAACAAGCTCCAAGCAGACAAGGAGAGAGATTTGTGCTCTAAGTTAAGCGACTCATTATAAAACCACATTGGAACAAAACACAAATATTATTCCTGAATGTTCTGAACAGTTTAGCTGCTTTATGAAAATACTTTAGGATAATTCTAACAGCACTCTAGAAACAATAAGCTCCCTTTTTCATCCTTTATGGGCTGTTGTTTTTTTACCAGCTTTCTCAGAGCATGCAACCACTACCCCCTCTTCCCATATTGGTTCAATTTATTGTGGATGCATGAGAGACTTTACCTCCCCTTCCAAGTTTAAACTAATTTTCGGAATAATAATTTTCTCCCCTCCGCTTCTCTGAACACAGAAACTAACTGCACACCTCTGAATTCTCTGCTGCCGTACATACTTTAAGAAGGTGT
This sequence comes from Podarcis cretensis, assembly GCF_951804945.1. Classification (NCBI taxonomy): domain Eukaryota; kingdom Metazoa; phylum Chordata; class Lepidosauria; order Squamata; family Lacertidae; genus Podarcis; species Podarcis cretensis. Next base: position 22,404,806 of record NC_137175.1, read on the forward strand.
AGTTTCACCTGCTCATGTCTGAAGTTGCTAACCAGACCACCTTATTAAAGAGCAGATTGCTATTTTAAAAAATTAAATATATGTATTGCCTTTCTGTGCATACCACAACCAGACGCCGGCTCACAAAACAGTTGAAGCATAACAACAAAATTGCATCACGTTGACGGTAAAATGAACACGCGAACATGCCTTATACATTTATTTTACCCAATTTTGTCCTGCAAGGCAATGATGAAAACTCAGGACAGCTTACATATCAACATGAAAGTAATCATTAAAACTAACAATAACAACAAAGAACAAGACAAGAGCAACAATATCCAGTGTGTTGCAGAGGTTAGAGCGTTGGACTAGGAACAGGGAGACCCAGGTTCAAGAGTGCCACAAAGCTCACTGGGTGAACAGGCAACAGGCACTAATAACAAATAGATCAGTTTCTCATTTTTGTGCATAAATACACACAGCCTCCCTCATCACATGTAGTTTGGCCCTAACACAGAGGCCTTTTTTTCAACCCTTCTACAGCAGATACTTTCAAGTCCTTTCAAGCCCTACAGCCTAAGGGCCACACGAGGCCGGAGGGGGGCAGCAGAAAGAGAGAGAAAGTGCCCACCCACTTTTGGCCACGTGAACATCCAACCCATTTTGGATTAGGTACTTAATTCTTATAACCTTCCCTACACTTTTTTTTAAATTATTTCTATAAATGACACAAAAGGGTCTCAAATTTTCAATATATTCATCTACTTTAAAGGTAAAGGTAAAGGGACCCCTGACCATCAGGTCCAGTCGTGACCGACTCTGGGTTTTTTTGCTTTATTGGCCGAGGGAGCCGGCGTACAGCTTCCGGGTCATGTGGCCAGCATTTCTAAGCCGCTTCTGGCAAACCAGAGCAGCGCACGGAAACGCCGTTTACCTTCCCGCCAGAGTGGTACCTATTTATCTACTTGAACTTTGATGTGCTTTTGAACTGATAGGTTGGCAGAAGCAGGGACCGAGCAATGGGAGCTCACCCTGTCGCAGGGATTCGAACCGTCCTTCTGATCGGCAAGTGCTAGGCTCTGTGGTTTAACTCACAACACCACCCACGTCCCCTCATCTACTTTACTCCATTCCAAAATACGGCATCAATTCTGCCAATTCAAAATTTAAATGCTTGGGGTAGAATTCAACATAGTGCTAAAAAGATCACATAACTGCAAGCATTTGCATCCCACATGGCACAATCTCCCATCTCCTCTCGCCGACGTCTTTCTAATCAGATTTGGGGAGAGCACAGGGGCATGCAGCAGAAGGAGGAAAGGGAAGGTCTTGTTGTGTTAGTGGGGCTTGTGGTCTCTGCTAGTGCAACTACTTAGTTGAAAATGGCCTTTGAAATATTCCTGTTTTTTTCTGAAAGGAGACACAGGATAAACAATGCCACTTGAAAATGGGGGGGATGTGTACAAAAGAAGTAGTAATGAAACAAATGGCTTTTTTGGTTCGTGGAGGGTGCAATCCCACACTCACCTAAGAATTCAATAACCTGAACTCAGTCGGGTTTACTTCTGAGCAAACCTATGTGGAACTACAGATTATATTATTCATTTTCAAACCAGTTGTAACTATAGGAATTAAGTAAGTATTCTCTTTCTTAGGTGAGTTTGTATATGGTTCCTTGTGGTATAGCTAAAAAAAACCATGAAACAGCTCGACACAGACCCTATCCCATTCAAGACAAGAACACACTGCATTTGATGTCAAGAATGTGACGTTAGATCTGAGAATAAAACAGAAGCCCATTTGTTTTAAATATTAATATCCTGCCTTATTTTCAGCAACAACAAATTCAAACCATAAAGATATCATGGTTGAACCATTTTACAATCAACATCCCAATATTTTAGCATTTCAGGTTTAATATCGTTCGAAAGAATAGTTGCAAAACTGAGCTTTGATGGGTCTCATTATGTAACCGGTACTAGACATTTGTTTCTGGATTTTGTTTTTACAAATATGAATTAATAAAGCAATAAGGAAGCCAAATATAAACAGCAATAGAACACTTACTGTCCCACCCACTTAACATCATTTCTTTGTTGCCAAAAGGCAGATTCTACAAGAACGGTGAATGTATGCCATTACTTTAAGGATTAAAATCCAATTCTTTTGTACACTGTAATATAATATTACTTTTCTTAAAGTCTCGTTTTCTCTGATGTTCTAGTTCAAATGGGTTGTAGTAAAATGAAGTACATAATTTTATTGCCTCCAGGAAGAGTAAAAAAAAACACACCTCATGGGCTGCAATCCTATACTCATTTACCTCACTGAACTCAATGTTGCTTACTTCTGAGTAAGGATTGTACTCCCTTTGGAAGAGGTCAGGGAGGCAAAAAAATACTGATTTCAAAAGACTGCCGATCTCAAATGTGTTTTTTCTTTACCTGTATTGATGAACACACCATGTCCTCTTTTGTTTTAAGGAAAAACACTGGCTTTTTTGGAAAAACAACAACTCTAACCTTACCTAATGGTCACATCAGTCCTATGACTCTAGAAGTAAGTTCCAAGTACATTCAAAGCCAGGCCGTTAAGCCTTTAAAAGAAGGGGGAAAGGATTATACCCAACTATGCTGTTGATTCTCAGAGTCCTTGTTTCGTGTTCTCCCAATTCTCAACATTTTTCAGGAGAGACTTATCAGGGGGATCTTTGATGTTTTATACCAGATACTTGGAACATTTAACAGGGAACCTGCACATTCATAATTCTCTCTAATACCACGACTGAACAGCATGTCATGGGTGACATGAGTAGCTGTTATCTTGACTCATCCATTCAGATTTAATGTCAGACAGGGATATATATCTAAACATGTGTCTGCCTTAACATGCCCAACGTCAAATTTAGAATTTCAAGGAACATTTAGGGGACTGGTCCGTGGCAATCAAAGACTGCTACAGTCTCATCAATACCAAAGCCATCCAAATGATGTTTCTACTCTGCAGTCTGGAAGTGCTAGATGTTTTGATGGTATTTTAAATTGTTTCTTTGTTACATTTATACCCCACCTTTCTGTGTGGAGTGCCCATGGGGTTGATGCCAAAGGAAATCTCGTTAAAAACAACCACCAAAAGATTTGCACCATAAACATGAAACAAATCCTTACGTGTTACAGCAACATTTAAGCTCAGGCTTTTTCAGAATACAAAATGCAGAAGTACTACCAAATATGGTGTTCTCTGATGGCCCGATCCAACAGGAAGTAGCTCTGCACAATTCCTACTGAAATAAATGGAAGTTGCTCAAGTGCTAGGAAATTCTGGTAGATTATCCCATGCCATATCATTGGGTGTTTTCCCAGCATGCATGCATGAATAAGAAAGAAAACCGGCTTAGCCATTTAGATCAGCCAGCATGTAAAGTTAATGGGCCAGAAGCGATAAACGGAGACATTTCTCATAGCCTCGCACACTCTGTGTGTGCACTGCTAAACTGAAAGGATTACTTCTGCGCTAGCAGTCAGAACATGTACAATTTGAAACGGTAGCACCGTCCATATTAAATAAAAGTGCTCACATGGAACCCTCTGAGAGCAAAAGCTGTACACCAGTAATTTAATCACCGGGGCCAGAGTCTGTTCATTTGGTGCTCTCGACAAAAAGGTGATGCCAGGTGTTTCATACTTGCCTGGCTATTATTTTGCTAGACTAATAAGTAAATTGCAACGGCCTCAGTTGAATTTAGCATTTAAAAATGCAGGCCACCATCTGGCACACTGTTAATGGACATTCAAGAACAAGTAAATTCTGGCTTTAGGTGAGCACAACCCTGGATTGGGTTTGTGGCACAGTAAGCCCTAATTTGCATGTGATGGTAAAGCAAATCATGGTTCAGCACAAATTAGCAAACGTGCAGGCTACGGGCGGGGAGATCATGTCTGCTTTGATTGCCCCTGGTCATTCTCCTGCTATGTTAAGCCACGGTTTTGCTTAGTGTGTCCTCTAAACCCAGGCTTGTGGTTTAGTTCTTCTGGACAAACCACACGCCATAAAACACAGGGCAAACCTTGGTTACAGCTCTTCAGTAGTCTGCAGAGAAGTAAACCACGAGTCAAGGTTTGGCTTAGCTCCCCAAGAGTTTGCACATTTGCTCATTTGTGTTGTCATGGTTTGCTTGCTCACGAGTTGTAGCATTTCAAACACATGTACCCTATACAATATAGCTTTGGCTCAGCAAAGGCATATTAAACGTACTCTATAAAGTCCCATTGATTTCAGTGGAAGAATTAAGCAAATTCTTAACAGGGGTTATTTTAAAGTTCTATTAACTGTAGTTGGTTTGCACCCATTTTTTAAATATTACAGCTTAAGAACGGAACGTTGCTTAACATGCCCTCTCTGTGGCAAAAACTTACTGATAGAAGACTATTTCAAGAATGTTTTGAAATTATGCGAGAAACATCTCCATCTGTAATGTTGTACAATATTGCTCGGGTTACACTCTTAAAAAACCCCCAACTCTTTTCTTCCTCCCTGTAGGCTTCTTACAGGGCCATGAATAAGAACAGAACATATGACCGTGCAATAGAAACAAAGAAACAAATCACAGCTTTTTACATACACTGGGTCGACTACACCTATGCTATCCATACGACACAATTAATGTGATAACAGATAGAATAGTTGTCCACAAAAGACAACACTTTTAGGGTTGTTGTTTTTTTTAAAAAAAATCAAAACAAAACCATGCACTTCTTTTGTTATTAGCACAAACCATGACAAAGAGTGGCAGTACAATGCTATAACTACAAATATAACTAAAGGAAACATCTGCCATATGCCTAGAAGAAGCAGGTTCTCTCTCTTATTATGTACCAGTATTTTGCTCATTGCCCTCTGCATATTGCTACTTTTTTCATGAAAAGTACGGAAGAAGAAGCTTCACTTTCTAGTTTATCCCCCAAAACATTCTAGAAGGAAGAGGAGGCAAATAGTACTCATCGGCGTACAGTATATCATTCACACCCAGAAATGAATACTCAGCTCTTTTTTCCATCAGTGCAACAGAAACCAACAATGTTCTCCTTGCAGGAACGAACAAAAACTTTTCAGAAACATTGTTTTTAGAACTGTTCCGTGCAAAGTTGTTCTTCCTCTCTTTATTTAATTGATTTTATCCTGCTTTCAGGATATAAATCCTTTCTAATATTTCCCCTGTAAAATTACAGCAATAATCCCACCAGACCTCTCTTGCAACAGCCTGCTGACCTAAGCTCCCAGGGTACAGTCGCTGAAATGCAGCTCTCTCGTTATTCCTCCAGCCACCTAATTGTGGGATTTATCTTCACCCGATATTAACAGGGTGTTTGTTAAACACCATTAGAACAGTTAAGATCTATAAATAAAGATTAGGCATTGTCTTCATCCGTTTTGGTAGCCCTCTGTTTGGGTTGTTTTCTGAACTGACTTATGAGATAAATGTAACTGAAAAGGGATAAGCTCACTTGGGGTGGCTTTTCTGCCAGAAAAGAAAGTAAAGAGAAGACCAAGAAAAGGCAATTTCTTCTCTTGTAATCACTCTCTGTTTGTTTAGCTCTTATTCCTGTTCGCATCTGGCTGAGTTTGCAATACTTTGCTTTACAGAATGGTGAGTGGGAGCCTCAGACACACTTAAAGAAGGGAAATTATTGCTGGACTGAATTATGCATATAAAGACTGTTTTTTTGAAGCTGCTTGTGATAATTTCAGATTTAGTTACATGGTGATTGTAGCCACAAGAGGTAACAAAAGTTGGAAAAACCACCGCAGCTGAAATAATTTATACCTGGCAATGAATCTGTTGTGATCCTTTTACGGTTTCATAAGGCAAAATATAACAGTTACTACATTCTCTCTTGCATCTATGCAGATTTATTTTATTTTATTCTTATTTTAAAGTTATAAACTGATAAAACCAAAAAGCCTCCAGGTATTCCCCACCCCCGCCAGCACAACTCTTCATTTATCCACACAGCGTAGTCAGAGGCATCTGAAACATTCCTTTACAACCAACCAAATTACCTCAAGGGTAAATCTCTTGTTAGTGTTTTTCCTTTTCTAAATAAATAAGATTTTTATCTGGCTACATTTTACACTCTGCATTAAAACCAAGAGCATGATCTAACCAAAGCTACGCATTTTTAAGTCCCACTGATCTCAACGGCAAGTTAATTATCCCATTGACTTCAATGGCACAGAAATGTGCTTATTTTGCCTGAGTTTCACCCAGCATATGTAAACTGACTATTTCATTTCAACCTTAATTGTTTTAATTTATTTTGGGGGAGGGAAGGAGTCACTTTCTCATAAATGCAATTATTGTTTTCTGGTTTACATAAATCTCCAAAACACAGTTCCTTCAAAAAAATAATAATAATAATAATTCTGGTAACAATTTTCTCATTAAGTGGCACAGCCTATGAATTTGCTACACGGGGAGATTATAGGAAAGATTAGTAATTAGTACCTTTCAGCTTCACTAGCTAGAGACAGCATGAACTGACATGTCAATACCAAAATTTATCAGAGAAAATGAGATTGAGTATGCCACAGCAACTCAGCCCAATAACAATACAAGTATTTATTAATGAAAGTAAGCAGAGAGATGGACACTATCAATGTCTAAGGCTGTGATCCTATACAAGCTTACCTGGAAATAAGCCGCATTGAATGGGATTTACTTTGGTTCAGGACTGTACTATTTATGTAGGCAAAATATGAGTAGATAGACCAAAAACAAAACAATCCCATACAATTCTGCACTTATATGCGTATTATTTTTAAATACTTCGTTATGAAAGGTAAAGCCCTGAGATAAAAAGCTTCCAGAAAATAGTTAACGCAGCAAGGCCTAATACCACATTAAACCAATGTCTAAAATGCCAATCACCAATGAGATGTGTTCCTTTTCCGGCCACAGTTACACGTTCAGGTGGGAATATGGAGTCATCAGAATAGAACCCTCCAGAAGGCGGGCACAGATTCTTACTGGTAATTTTCTTTACCACCATTATTAACAAAGCAGATTCAAATTTAGCTTTAAACAGGTCTTCATCTTTACCACAACTACAGGTCCAGAGCATTTCACCCATGTGGTGATGTTACAGATCCATGGAGCCAGAATCACCATGCAAATGCTTAAAGCAAAAGGAGAAAAATATCGATATGAAAAGTACGCCACCTTCCAGAATGCAGAAGTCCTTAGGACCTGTGACACAGTGTTGATTTATAATACTTCGGAAGCTATGTCCTGCACTGTCCTGGGTGTGTGGAGTTCTTCTTCTGAATGCTATTGTTTCGTTGCCAGCTTTGAAAATCTCATTTCAAGACTGTCCTTGGGATGTAGTTGGTGCTGTCAAAAAATGGCTGTGCTTTGAGATTCTCACATTTCATTTACAGCGTATTAAGAAAAAGGAAACCCCACATAATTTGGATGGCTTGTGTCAAAGCAAATATGAACCGAGCTGTGTGTTAAAAAGAAGAAAAAGCTTTAGGGGTGCAGTCCAACTTAAAGAAAATCTATGTGCTACAGTAAAACAGGGTAAACCATCAGGGGGAAAACAGGACTAGTATTTAACTATTCTCATCTTCAGCTATGCCTCCTCTCTTGTCAGGATCAGCACCCAGAAGCTTATGGAAGTCAAATGTAAGTTAGTAGCCCTGCTTAGGAAAGAAATACTGTAACTTCCTTGAGATATTCGAAATGCTGTTGCCTGTAAACCTTTGCACCAAGATGATTGAACCCACAACCTGGCCCATTGCTTTAAGAATGTTAAGGGGTGCATACACCTGACATTGCCTCCAAGAAAACAGATACGGAACAATAGAAAACTGGTTCACTGCATGTATTTTGAAAGTTCAGCAATTAATCCAAAAGGAGCATATCAATCTAATAAAGATTGGCCGAGAAATACAGCAATCTGTACACTATAAACTTCCTTCAAGGGCCTTTCTCAGAGCGCAAATATTCAATTTCACACTTAAATGCTTATTTAATATGTATAAATCACATTAACTTTTCTTCTTGAAACAGTAAGTCAATTCTACTTTTTCTTAACAAAGACTATTTTTTTTTTACATTCTCCCTCTTAAAGTCTCGCCATCATATTAAATTTGAATGTTGATAGAACATACAAATCTAGACATACCTTGTATGCTTGGGATTTTTATCATTATCTTAAAATGGATTAAAATATTCAACCCTAAAGCAAAATGGCATCCATAGCTTATTATACGGGCAAATTCCCATTCACTTGCAACTTTATTTTCGTTTTTTAAAACAGAGAACTTTTGCTCACTGGTGTTCCTCTGTGTGGCGATTGCTAAATAACGCACACATTAAAAACTTGAAACAGATGTAAAGCTACAATTGATGCCACATTTACAGGATCAATAACATTCATTACATGCACCTTTTCAATTATAGTGGCGTTACTAAGGTCTTAATATCTGGGGTGTTTAAAACATTCCATCTAGAACATATAAAAACAGGAGCGCTGATCTCTCTAATGACAGCTAAATAAATATAGTTATCCATGGTGTAACAAACAGTGTTTTTCCTTCGTTTCCATGTTAATTTCTTGAAATAAACATTTTCTATCATCACTGGTGGGTTACCTATACACAGTTTTCACACACAACTGAAACTCTCTTATGCCTACATTATATCCACCCCACTTGATGAAATGCCCGAAACTATGCACTAATACTCAACTAGTGATTAAGACAGAGAATCAGCATTCGCCTACTCAAAATAAGGCAAGAGGTTTGATAAGGCTCTTGCAGACCCATTCAACACGGGGAAACCTCTCCATATGTTGTGAAACAAAAATTACTCAGAAAACGTTTGACAAAATAATAATAATCTTTTTGCAAAATATCCCCAAAGCAATGCTGTAAGCAGAGAGAGAAAGAATCTGTCAAGATTCCACAGCAAGTGGATAGATATGTAAATTAATAAAAAAAAAAAACCCTCATCGCTGAATAGTAAACAAGGTGCGGGGGAGAGAGAGATAAATCCTTATCCACATCAACCACTCACTTTTTTGAGCTACAACGGCATAAAACATATTCAGAGCCTCCCACCCCGCTTCCCAAAGCCACCTGGGACACGTATGTATAGACACACGCACACGAGATGTCACCCAACATTTAAGATCTAAGGCAGCAGTCTCCCCCCCCCCCCCGCCCCGCCGCCAAGAAGCCTCCATGAAAAGAAATGTCCCATTGGGGAGGTTCAAGGACCGTTCCCAGCCCCGGTCACCTCCACCCGGCCCGGGTAAGTGAATGCGCTTGGGGATGTCCAAGTGCGCAAAGCATCGCTCGCCTCCACCCGGCGCCCCTTTGCCAAAATCATGAACCGGGGGGGGGGGTGCGAGGGAGAGACGAGGGAGGAGGGCACTGCCTCGGGGCGGGGGTCCCGTCCACTCACCGCAAGCTGCCGCAGAGCGTCTGGCGCCGCCGGGCTCCTGTCCCCGCCGCCGCCTGCGCGCCAGGAGAAGAAGGAGCGCGCGAGGCCGCCTGCGCTCCGGACAGCCGCTGCCGCTCCGAGCTGGAGAAGTCCGCAGCAGCCGGGAAAGCGCGCACCGTCCGCTCCCCTTCGAGCAACGTGCCCAGCCAACTCCTCACGCCGCCGCGCCAGTGAGCATGTGCGCGCGAGGTCTGCACATGCCCACTCAGGAGCAAGGATGCTGCCGCTCTGCCCTTACCTTGCCCTTTACCTCAAGTTCCGCGGCTCCTTCGCACACGCGCGCCCAGGAGTCCTCGGTGGGTGGGTGGGTGGGGAGAGGCGGCCGGCGAGGGGGCGCGCGTCCAGGAAAGAGCGAATGAGTGAACGAGGGAGGGAGGGACGGAGAGGGCGGGAGGCGATATAACACACCGGCGAGTTGTTATATTCTAACCAAGGAGGTCTGGGAGGAGGGAGAATAGGAAAACTTTCTACCTTCTTTCTACCTACACTTGGTAAAGTTGCTTGCAAACAGAACATCTCCCGTTACCTTGCGCCGAATTGTAACCCGAGGAGTGATTTCCAGGAGCCTGCGCTTGGTTACATGGCGCAAGAGACAGGCGATCGTCGAATGGTTGGTGGCGCGGACTCGCCAGCTCGACTCACTTGCAGATTTGTTCTACTAGTTTCCCTCCCAACCCGCTTTTTAAATGGTATCGTTCCACGTTAAGTCGTCAGCGCAGGTCGCTTTCTTTCAAATGAACTCTTATTTATTTCAGCAGGACTTGCAGTGCGCGCGCAACGCTCGGCAATGTTCCTGGATTCCAACGAGGCTTACTTACTCCCTAGGAACCGTACTTAGGTTTGCAACCCTGAAGTTTTAAAGTCAGGGTACGTTGCCCAGTATACCTTGACAATCCTAATCACGTTGTAAGCTGTTCAGCTTTCAGTTAAGAGTTTCGTGGGGTTTGCTGCGGAGTAAGTGTGCACTTGGAAATATCTCCCGTTGACTTCAGGACGGCTGCTGAGCCTGAGCAAGGCGTTCTTAGTTTGGGAAGACTGCATCTTGGTCCTTGCCTTGTGTGGCCGCCGACACACCACCAACCACCACACCAGGGAGAGCCTGAAGTGACTACAACACTCTGCAAGACGCGTCAAATAATAAGTTTAGAGATGGTAGGGACCTTGTGGGCCATCTAAGTCTTAGCTCCCCACCCAGTGTAGAATCTGGATGCTTCCAGAGAAGAGCTTAATTAGCAAACAGTGTCATTCAGACCCATTTGTGACAGGTTTTTGTTTTGCCACTCAAGATTTCCCCTGCAAATGAGAAATATGGGGAAAGCATATAGGTTGGCATTTTGATGCCAATGGTATCCTATGGACAAAATTACATGCACAAGGAGCACTGATGCAACAATGAGAGCCCACCACCTCCCAAAGCAGTCTGTGTTCCACTGATGAACAGCTCTTAACCATTAGAAACTTTCTTCTAATGTTCAACCAAAATCTGCTTCCCGGTAGTTTCCGCTCATTAATTCCAGCTGTCCCCCATCTATAGCAACAGAGAACAGGTCTGCAACGACAAGGGCAGGTGTGATGGGATATATACTGAGAAACAATGGACAACTTGGTTCTGGCTTCATTATATCAGTGTTTACCTCCTAGAGAGGAAGAGAGTGAGATATATTGTCAATTATGAGCTCAGTTGTTTTGACCAAGTAGAGTGTATATCTACATGCAAATACCTGTGCTCAGAATACCGGTGGTTTCCTGTGTCATAAGCCCAAATGTGTCCATAATAAACATACAAGAACACGGGGGGGGGGGCAGGGGACAGAAATTGTTGGTTTTCCATAGTGCTTGATCCAGGGGTATGTCAACCGCCATTGGTGTATGTTGCATTACAGGATAGGGTAAGAGTACTTTGGCTGTGTTAGGAACATGTTCAGATCTATCCCCAGTGCTGATCAGCACGTCTTCCCCCAGTTCTTAAATATGTTAGACTTTATGGGAATTGGTCCAAGGGTGATGACATTTCTCTGTGGTGTGGTATTCTTTCATTTCCTTTCTAATTGATGTAAACTTGTCTGAGGAGACATGTTGCCTGTGAAAAATAACTATTTGTTTAGAAGGAAAACAACATCCGTTTTATAGTTTTATCCCAGATGATATTGCAGACTTTTTTTTTTTTGCTGAAACCTCAGGGACCACAGAAAAGCAGATGAGTGCAATGTTTTAATACAATGCAGCCGACTGTAAGGTTTCGTTCCAGCCTCTGACAATGCAACCCAAGCCTTATGGTAACTGGGCAGCTGGTTTTGCTATATCAAGTCCTATCAGAACAAACTGAATGCCAAATGTGTCCAAAAGGAGACAAAGGCCCCCCACACCATCATTTAAGCATTTCTTAATGACTTAGCTTCTGGCACAATCCTACCTGTGTGACCTTCACATCATTTCTCTGAAGATTTGGGGTCTCTTCATGCAATGAGATATGGTGGGTTGTGTGATCTGTATCCTAGTAAGCTGCAGTTTGTAGCACAGGGCCACCACTGATTTCTTTTTTTTTCTTTTTTGGCAGGAGGAGAAAGAGATGGATGGACAGAGCGAACATGCAATACAAAAATAAAACTGGATCCCTGTGTGTGTGATTTCTTATCTGCCCTTCACCATAGGGTCCCAGAGCATAGTACTAATATTAACCATACTACCAATATAACCATATCATCTTAATTCTGTGATAGTATTTATAGATGTTTATAATATTGTGTTTAAATTGTTGTAACAAGCCCTGCATCCTTGAGGTGAAGGGTGAGGAGTAATAATAATAATAATAATAATAAGTTTATACAATTATGCAAACAAGTAAAAAAAGCAATTTTCAAAATAGTAGCAAGTATAGCTTAAAAACTATTAATGTATTAAGCTTTTTTGGCTTTTAGATCTGTAGCAGACAGGTAAATGAATATGGAAGACAGTGGCCTGACTTGCACATAACATTATGCCAAGCTATGGATTACTGTGAAGGAGCAAGGCTTCACGGAGGGAAATACCAGCTGTTTTGCTCCTTCTTGACTCCTGATGCGCTACCAGAACATCGGGTAAGCCAGGACATGGCTAAGCCATGGTTTGGCTTAGCATTACGTCTGTAGTTTATTTTGCTCCAAACAAACCATGATCTATAACGAAGGTTGTTCTTAGCTTGCTGCTCATTGTTTCTTAGGAGGAAGTAAATCTCAAGCCTGGGTTCAGATGTAACACAAAGCCAAACCATGGCTTAGCTCTTGGTAGCCCAGCAGCAGTGGGAATGGGAAAGGAGCAAAGTGGCCCTGATATTCTCCCAGTGGACCACCACTCTCTCTCAAAATGGATAAGAGTAGAATTGCCACAAGTACACCTCTCTTTTCATCTGTAGCTCCTACCATCTACAATGGGTATTTAGGAAAAGACTGCTACTGTGATGGGCCTTTGGTGACCTTACCAAAGCACCAGGACATAGAAGAACACTATCGAATCACAGGGCTAGCTGCGCACTTGGTAGAATAGAACATAATGAGCCTAGTCCACAATGACATTAGGCCACAAGGAAACACCAGAAGCACCCAAAGATTCAAGAGGCAAATATATGCAGGCCATGTATACTGGGGGAGGGAACCCAGGGTTATAAATTTATGTGACTTAATGGGAGGGAAATGGTTTCTAATGCCAAATATGGAGATCTATTAGTTTCTGCGAGTAAAAGCCAACCCCCCACCACTCCCATCCCCCCTTTTCCTGTACCCTCCTCCTCTTTTTAGAATTTTAGCACTAATCCACTCACTCTCAGGTTGACTTGCATCTGGATCTCAGCCATCTGCTTCTATTTTCTCAACACTTGGCTGCTTGAGGGTTTCAAAAGGCTCAACTGTAATTCCAGGCTATAGGCAACATTATAATTGCATGTATTTTAAATGAATTAACGCATGCTAATTAGCAGTGGCCAAAGGAGACATCGCAGTTGCAACCCAATCCAACTCCTCATTCATTATTTCGGCAAGGTTAGCTTACTCATGGGAGCTGTTCAGCTTTAATTCCGGACCATGGGCAATTGTAGATTTGCATACATTTAAATTAATTGCCATATGCAAATGAGCAGCTGCCTCATGAGATGCCATAACTTAATCCAATATCGCAACTATAATTGAGGCTTCATCCATAGAGAATGCTTCGAGATCCTTTGGAGTAGCCTTCTCCAACTTCCAGATGTCATTGGACTCCAACTCCCTTCAGCCCCAGCCAGGATAGGCAATCATTAGTGATGGAAGTTGTAGTCCAAAACATCTGACCATTTTATTTGATGGTCTTTAATTTATTCTTCTGTATTTCAGGAAACTTCCTTTATCTTCAGTACTTTTACTATTATTTTTGAGGTTGTGAGCTGCCTTCAATTCCTTCTGCGACCAGGCTTACTGCTACTTGCCATCGCAGAAACTAGCTCCTTTTACACCTGACTTCAGTCGGTTCCTCTGGGCTGAAGTTTGCAGTATCCAAATCAGTACTTTGGTTTCTCCTGTCCATAGGCGACTTTAGGATAGTGTGACTGGTTTGTCCGCACTGGAGCCACACTGTAGGGGATGCCACAAAAATGTTCTAGAACTGGGTCCAAGAGGCAGGGATGGCGGCGAATTTTAGCGTCACACAGGACACTGCTGAAATTTGAGAGCCCAAAGTCCACCACTGCCTTGCCCTTGTGGAAAGGGAAGGTAAATATTGAGGAGGTGTAGGAAGCTGGGACACAGGGCTGCCTTCAGCTTTGAGGATGGTGGTGGAATTCCTTACCCATCCAACAGGTCACAGCTAAGGCATCGGATTAAAATAATCACCGTGCCGTAATCCTTTGTAGCAGTTATGTCTTCAGCAGGTTGGCTTGGCGATTCTCCCTTTCCCCTTCAGTAACATATTTGAAGTGGGAGGCCTCAGTAAGTATGTTTTGAGGATTTAAAAACAGGTTTATACGCCAGTCATTAACCACTTTGACAAAAGGCTGCTAAAGTGCACTGAGAGGTAACTAATCCATGCTCAGGGATCCCAAATACATGCTTCGACAGCCTGCGGCTACTTTTACCTTCATCTTTTGTGGAGCCCAGGGGCAGGGGGCAGGGGACAGAAATGTGGGGTTCTCCCCACAGTGTTGTATGTCTCAGTTGCTTCAAACAGGCACACCAGAGCCTCCCCAAGAGACATCAAGGGATTGTTCTTGTTTTTCTTGAATGCTTCCCCATCATGTGAACAGAGACAGAGGTTTGAAAACAAGGTGACAAGGCATCAGCCTTAAATCTGCATTCCTCAGACGCTCAGTCCTGCTACGCTCATTTCCGTAGGCCCTACTGCCTCTCATTAAACATCAGATGCAAGTTGTGTGCATGAGGTGTACATGTGTGAAAACATTCAAAACAGTCATATAGATCTCTCTCACAATATCCTGGATGGGTCATATATCCGACACGCTGGCGCTTTATTTACTCCTGGGGGGGGGGGGGAAGAAGGAAGGAAGACCAATCCCTTGGTACTGTTGCTCCTGAAAGAACATGCTGTCTAAAGGAGATTCTAGATGCCAGGGAGATAAATGCATATGGCAAAGTACCACGCGGGAAAATGATTAGGTGCAGAGTACTTGCAAGCATTCCGTACAGTTAATGCATCCTGTAGCGACTTCCACCATTCATCACACATTTTCGCTGGTGTTATTTGCCAATTAAGTAACAACCAAACTATGCAACATGGACAGTCGTATGCATGTCTGGATTGTGTTTGTGTGCATGTTGGTTTTCCTCCAACAAATATGCAAAACGTCTGGGAAGACTTTTTGTGGATATCTTATGATGCGTGTGGCATCCAGTTTGAAAGAAGCATTCCCTCTTCTAGAATTTGAAGCTCACTCGGTGCTTGAATTACACGGGGGCAGGGTGACTTCCTTACTGCTGTGCTGCTCCTTTACGTGCTACTTTTAGAAGGCTTGCGGGCATAGTTTAGCTAAAATTGGAGGCATCGGGGGATAAGGATGCTAGATTAAATTAAGTCCCCCGCTTTCTCCCACTGCCATAATTTGAGCACTCTGCTGTGTTTTTTTTTTTAAAAAAGCAAAGAAAGATAGCCATAGCTCAGTGGGTGCGCATCTGCCTTGCATGCAGAAGAACATACCAGGTTCAATCCCTGGAATTTCCATGGATGGAAAGTCTGTTGCCAGGAACCCTGTTCAGCCACTGTCAGTCAACAGAAACAATACTGTGCTATATGGACCAATAGGTCTGACTCAACTTCTTCCTATGTTCCTATAACAGCATCACATATGTTTGTTCAGTTTTATTGTTCTCAATAAATCCCTCCACATTAACAGGCAAGATGTTAAATTGTTTTTATATGCAACAACTGCGGCAAGAGTATTGTTAGCCCAGAAATGGAAACAAGAAGAAATTCCGACGAAAGAAGAATGGCAGATGAAATTAATGGACTATGCAGAACTGGACGAAATGACAGGAAGGGTTCGAAACCCGCGGGACCAGAGATTTACAGAAGATTGGAAGAAGTATATGAATTATTTGAAGAGCAACTGTAATCAGCAAATTACGCTAGTAGGACTACAAGAAGTTTTGTAAGGAGAAATATACGAAGTGTTACAAAGTAGAAAAAGATAGAGATATTGGTTATTAGTTTGAAATGTAATAGGGAAGATAAGAAATGCATACTGAGAGATTAGATTGGAAAATTTTCAGACAGGATTGATGGAAGTCAAAAAATTGAATAAGATGTAAAAGTATGTTTAATTACTGTTGAAAATGATATGTTATATTAAAAAAACCACAACAGAAACAATACTGTGCTATATGGACCAATAGGTCTGACTCAACTTCCTATGTTCCTATAAGAGGATCACATATGTTTGTTCAGTTTTCTAGTTCTCAATAAATCCCTCCACATGTATAACAAACACAAGGAGGAACTAGTGGGATGGCCCCAGCTCTTTCCAATCCTCAGGGTCCATATTCCTCATGGACCCAACACTGAGTGGACCATCAGAGTGGGCCAGTAGGTGTGGACTTGCTGTGCCCTTCCCATGATGGTTTTGTGCAACAGAATGGGCTGTTGTAAACAACCCTCTGTTTGAGATTGTGTGTTGGTTTTAGCAGTTTTCATCCTACCCTTTGAATGCTTCTTCCCTCGGATTGGCTAACAAATCCAGAGGATCTCCTCCACCCCTTTTGTTTTCAAAACAATGAGGGCGCTGTGGGTTAAACCACAGAGCCTAGGACTTGCCGATCAGAAGGTCGGTGGTTCGAATCCCTGTGACGGGGTGAGCTCCCGTTGCTCAGTCGCAGCTCCTGCCAACCTAGCAGTTCAAAAGCACATCAAAGTGCAAGTAGATAAATAGGTACCGCTCTGGTGGGAAGGTAAACGGTGTTTCCGTGTGCTGCTCTGGTTCGCCAGAAGCAGCTTAGTCATGCTGGCCACATGACCCAGAAGCTGTACACCAGCTCCCTTGGCCAATAAAGTGAGATGAGTGCCGCAACCCCAGAGTCGGTCATGACTGGACCTAATGGTCAGGGGTCCCTTTACCCTTTACCTTTTTGGCCGAGTGTGTGTGTGACTGGCCCAAGATCATCTGGTGAGCTTCATAGCTGAGTGGAGGTTTGAAGTCCATTCACCCTGGTTGTAGTCCAGAACTCTAACCATTACACCCCACTGGCTATCTCCACCAGGGAGAAAAAGGAAGACATTTCTTAAGTGCTTGTGGCCTCCATGTGCAGACTGTCTGAGAGGCGAAACAGGCCCAAAGGGAAAGAAGAAGAGAATCTCTGCCAAGTAGAGACTCCCATCAAAGAGAATATTACGGGGTGTCCAAACAACCTCTTGTCTTCTTCCAAAACTAGCCGCTCATTTCTGTTGGAAGTCCAAAGCTACAATATATGTGCCATGTGTCCTGCACCCATTTAGCTGGCCTGCTGTTCTCAGGTGTTGTGAAGGATGTCATTGTGTTGCCAGGGTTGAAGTAAGAGTAATGGCTATTCTGGCTGACTTCTCTATGTGGAATGTGTGGAGGGAGGTACCATCTTGCATTTCGCCCCAGGCAGCAGAATGTATTGGGCTGATCTGGGTTGTAGTCCTCTGTTCACTCCCAAAGCAACAATGGCAGGGAAGGAACTCTACTATAAATATCACAGGGTCCTCACATAACTCTTTCCCACAACACACAAATACACACACACAAATGATCTGGTTATAAGAACATAACACTACACACAAACTGCGAACTGATCCCTCAGTGCAGAGGAAGAGAGACTAAATATTTTGTTGCTTTGCTTTTTTGCTGTCGTCAAATTCAGAACATTTGTAACTCATAAACAAAATGCATGTTAGCCATTAAAGCTCAAAATTAGGCAGGCAGTAAAAAGTAATCCGAGAGGAGAACTGTAGCTACTGATACTATTGATGCTGTTCTTAAAACATATGGCTCCCAATCATTAACACAACACGCAAAAAAGAAAAAGTTTTTAAAAACCCCTGCATCCGATGGATGTTTGAGCTTTTCATCACTAACTGATCAAATATGCTCTCTCTTTCTTTGGATACTTTCACACGGCCCAAATTGCCCCTGGGCCAGCTTAAAATGAAACCAGCCCAGGGCCAATTTCATGGTATGCATGTTCTGTAAATATGTGGCATAATGGCTATCAGGTAGTGGTCAGATGTGGTGAAAGTGCTGCAGGAATACAGAGGGATAATACACATTATCATCTGATAATTTAGTCAAGGGTTTAGACAGAATACACACAGCAAACAAGTGTGTGTATTTATTCTTCCCCCTGCATCCTACTGCTTCCAGACAGAGTTGGGGTAGTGATGAATTTTTCTATCTCAGTCCTAAACTCATTTATAATCAATACATCTGAGAGAAAACTAGATGTGATGTTCATCAGGGGATTACAATTACACAACTTTCCAAAGACATCTGAAGGCGGCTCTGTATCAGGAAGGGTTTTTTTAAAAAAAATGTTTAATGTTTGTTGTGTTTTAATTATGTTGTAAGCTGCCCAGAGTGGCTAGGGCAACCTAGGTGGAATCTGGACACATATAAAAAAAGTTGTGAAAATGCTTTAAAAAAAAAACAACTTTGAAAAATATGTATCAAATTTGCCATAGCTTGCCATCGCCATCTAGTGTCACATTTGTATAATGCACTTTACTACACACTTAAAATGTTTATTTGCCGCTGTATAGCTGAGTCCTAGTCAGATGGGTGGGATAATAATAATAATAATAATAATAATAATAATAATAGTAATAATTCTCCTGACTAAATAGCAGCCATGAGTGTATCTGGATCAGTGCTATGCATATGGAGAGAAGGGCTTAAACACTTTGCCCCGCTACACTCCCTTTTTTTTGCCATATCATTTTTATTAATTTTACAATAATGCTTTCCATTACAATCTCTCCTCTTATATTATACAATTTGGCTTTTTAGGGCCATGACTTTCTTCAAACCTTCCTTATGATTTTCTATCTTTCATTTCAAATTTCTGCATATTCACTACTTAACCATTGCTTTCAAATCAAAAACATCAAAGCATCATATTTTCTTATTCTTCTCTGCAGTGATTTTTATACCTTTCCTTACAAAGCTTCTTGCCATCCTACCAACGTGTTTGATTGACTACAATTGTCTTTCAAATAATTTATAAATTTAGTCCAGTTCTTGGTGAACTTCTGGTCCCGCTGTTCTCGGATTCTTCCCGTCATTTTGGCCAGTTCTGCGTACTCCATTAACTTCAATTGCCATTCTTCCTTTGTCGGTAATTCCTCTTGTTTCCACTTCTGTGCTAATTGCTGCGGTTGTTGTCCCGCTACACTCCCGTTCTGGATCCCACTCTCCCAAAACTCTTCTGTCTGTATGCTTACATTGGGAGGGAAACTCATAGCGATGCCCATGGTTACTTTCCTTCTGGGAAATAGCAACTGTCGTGGGGATGGCCTGATCTGGATTTCTGAAGGGCCACAGCTCAGTGGTAGAACATTTGTCTTGCATGAGGAAGCCCCCAAATTCTACCCCTGGCATTTCCAGGTAAAGGCGAGATCACACTGGAGACCCACCACCAAAGCCTGGATATTGCACTAAATGGACGCATGGTCTGACTCAATGTAAGGCACACTCCTCTGTCCCTCTGTCTGAAGAGCTGTTTGGTTCAAATCTGAATACTTCTCGCCTATAATATTGACTCTCAAGTTTCACTGCAGTATTAGACTCAGACTACTGTCTGTGAAATGGAATTCTTAATAACCTTCCTATCAGATTTCTTTTCTCTGAGTAGGGGCTACACTTGTGGATTGCCCCAAGGCAATACCTGGCCAGCACCTCGGATCTGACAAAGGAGTGTTGACAGTCAGTCGTGTTCCAACGATGTGTTTCCATAGGAGCGAAGGAGGCCTAGGTGCCGGTCAGAGTAGGTGAGTTGCCCTGCCACAGAGGGTTGGGCCAGGCTATCTGGAAGAAGAGGAGTATAGATTGCAGCTGGAGTCAGAGACTCAAAGAGTTCCAGAGACAGAGGGAGATGGGAAAACTGCATTGGGCCACCTCTTTCTAGACATATGACCTGGGTGCAATAGACTTTGGCTATCTGTTGGTGCTTTTGAGCTGTGCCACCACCTATGTCCAACCTGTGCATTAGTAAATAAACAAAAATGCTTTGTAGCCATATACTTCCAGAGATCTCCTTCCAAAGGAACCCAAGCGTGGGAAGCAGCTACACGCCTGGAACTTCTTACTATTCAGAAAAGTGGGACAAGCGCCACAGTCTTGTGAGGAGAAACGAGATAGGAAAAATTATTTTCTATGCTGAGGGTTTTTTTTGTAACAGGATAGGTTACATTTCTATTCAAGTCATGTTCTGAAAAATTTACAAAACTCAAAGCACTGCTTCTCAGAAAACATAACGGAGAATTTTAACGCAATTGCTCCAATTATTTTATGCAGTAATCGTTTCATTCGGTTAATTTTATGGCTGTCTCCCCTGCCCCCTCCCCTGTTGTCTACTTGCAGTGGACCATAATGTAAATATAATACAGGTCACAACTACTGAGTACATTACAAGTAGCAGGTTACACTTCAAAACCTTTGGTTCACAGAGCTCAAGACTATTCATCATTTTTATTATTCTAAAGGACTGGAAAGTCTTTAGAAACTTTGCCTAGGAAGCAATATAGATTCTGAACAGCTGGACATAGTTCCTGCTCGTATTACCACAGCTTAAATATGGAGCACTCTTTTGTAGCACGTAGTCTGGGCACATTGGAAATTTTTTTAATGGGAATCTGTTTCTCACAAAACTCTTTAAAAAAACCCAAAGGCGAACTTCTTGGTCCCTCTAATTCAAATAATACTCAGTGGGGTGCTTGCTTAGTTTCCTGCTTTACAATGTGGTTATCGATAGGGACTTGGGAATGAAGGACTGTGAATTTGGATGTTTGCTGCACTGGTTTGGATGAATTTGGATGTTTTGTGATGGTTCCTGCATGTGTCGAACTTGCCCCTGAAGCCATGGGATGAACAGACCACAGCAAATTAGTTGAGCAGTAAGTGGACTGAGTCATGCATTTAAGAACATAAGGATATAAGGATGTATCACAGTGCAAGTTCATGTGAACTACAAATGTTTGTAACCAGAAAACCAGTGATTTATATACACTCATTTGGCAGCTTTGAAAAGGCACAGTCAGTTTTCTGTAAAATGGCAATGTAGTGAGTGAATAATATAGCCTCAGCATGCAACCGGCAATGAGGGGATTATAATAGCTTAGACATGGAAGGTTTAATCTACAGGATCGATTGAGAGAGGATATAGCTGCAGATAAAATGCAAAACCTAACACTATATGGTCAAAATTGGGAGTGAAGGGAGAGGGAAGCCCTGTCCCACTAAACATATTTTTAACATGCCATAGGTGAAGGTAAAGGGACCCCTGACCATTAGGTCCAGTCACGGACGACGCTGGGGTTGCGGCGCTCATCTTCTTTTATTGGCCGAGGGAGCCGGCATTTGTCTGCAGACAGCTTCCGGCCATGTGGCCAGCATGACTAAGCCGCTTCTGGTGAACCAGAGCAGCGCATGGAAATGCCATTTACCTTCCCACCGGAGCAGTACCTATTTATCTACTTGCACTTTGACGTGCTTTTGAACTGCTAGGTTGGCAGGAGCTGGGACCGAGCAACAGGAGCTCACCCCATCACAGGGATTCGAACTGCCAACCTTCTGATCGGCAAGCCCTAGGCTCTGTGATTTAACCCACAGGGCCACAGCAATTTACAGTGCAACCCTAACCATGTCTAATCAGAAGTAAGAGAAAGAGCCATTTCACTGCGGAACAGACGCCCTTCCTTAAAAGTTTTTAAGCGGAGGTTGGATGGCCATCTGTCATGTATGATCTAGTCGAGATTCCTTCATTGCAGGGGTTGGGCTAGATGACCCTTGGGGTTCCTTCCAACCCTGCAATTCTATGATTCTACTGTATTTAGTGTGGCTTACTCATTGGCAAGTGGGGTGAAGATTGCAGCCTAAATATATGAGAATCCAAGGCATTTCCACTGACCAAATTTATCCTATTCAATCTGTGAGTTGAGTTCTCAGACATGGTCTCCTGAGGATCACTTTTATTTCTTGCTCGGAGTCTGAAGCAAGCAAGGAAGTGTCTTTTGGATACTGAATGAGTGTGAGTGCACCTCATTTTATTTCTGTGTTGACTCGTCATTTTTAATATGGGTTAGGGGCCTCAGAGGCTGGAAGTGGCCTGGGCCTCTCTGGACCCTGAGAGGCCCTGCAGAGCAGAAACTGTTTTCTGGTGTTATAGTGGTTTTGGTTTTTGGAAGACCAAGGTGTTTGTCCGTGTTATGGAAAAACAATTCTTTTGTTAAATTGCTGGTTCTGAAAGTCAGCTCCAGTCCTGATCATTTTCCATCGAGGCTTGCAAGCTTCCCCACTTGCTTTCCCCCCTTTTTGCTCTTAAGATGAACTTTACTCAAATCACCGTATCTTTCCCCTCTTGTTTTCAAAAAGCCTCCCCACACCACCCACCCAGCAAAGTGTTGTTTAATTCTCTCACCACCACCACCCTCCAGACTCTTCCTCTGAAAGCACTGAAGCATGCTGAATACAGGCAAGTAATTTGTCCCCTCAGGCTGTCTGTGTCTTTATTAAAAATTACAAGGTGGGAATCCGAGGCTAGGCTGAGAGAGAACATATGTTGGAAATGTGAAGTGGGAAGACAATGGGCTGTAGCTAATCTCATTCACTCGCTGCTGATAATGGAGGTCCCCCCCCCCTCAACCCCCAGCCCTCTCTGGCAGAATCAGATGCTATCTGCCATGACAAGCAACCTCATTAAAATCAGAGGACAATTTGATGAAGAGGATAAGACTGGATTTTTCTGGTAGGACAAAAGTGCAGTGAAGAGTTTGAGCCTGTGAGATTCTGTAGAAAAGGCTCTCCTTGTCACAGACTAGGTTTAGAGGTTCAAATATCCCCCTTCTGGCCTTGCAATGCGACCCTAAGGATTCTTCCCAGTCCACACACCCTATTTCATGCAAAAGAGGCATGTCTTTCAGTGCTGAGCAATCATGGGAGGCAGGTGATTTGCGCGAGAGCTTGGCACCGAAAACGTTACATCCAATCAGGGGCTGGGATGGCTTCTGTAATTCCGGGATGTTCCAGTCAAATTGAGATGGTCGATGGAGACTTGAACTGTGGTAATTTCTGTTGCTTGCCTGGAGGGGTGGGGTTGTGGGACACCTACATAGACACCTCTGACTTTTACTGTAAAAAGGTAAGAGTCACACATGTACAGTGGTACCTCAGGTTACATACGCTTCAGGTTACATACGCTTCAGGTTAAGAACTTTGCTTCAGGATAAGAACAGAAATTGGGCTCCGGGGACGCGGCAGCAGCGGGAGGCCCCATTAGCTAAAGTGGTGCTTCAGGTTAAGAACAGTTTCAGGTTAAGAACAGACCTCCGGAACGAATTAAATACTTAACCTGAGGTACCACTGTACCTCAACCCACTTTGACCTCTGGCCCCTCACATCATTGGCATGCAGCCTTCAAAAGGTTGTCCATAATGTGGCCCTCGGTTTGAAAAACATCCCCCCTCCCTGTACTGAATAATGAGCTTTCTGCTTGAACTGGTATTAGAATAGTTCAAAATGTAGCGTGAAGAAGCCAACAATGTTGTAAAAACGTGGTGCGTTGGCACTTCAATCCAATTTTAATGAGTTAATGCTGGAACGTTAATATACCGGTATGTAGATCCTATCTTCCAAACAATACTGTCTTTGTTAAGTGTGAAGTTTTTTCTTTTTAATGATATATATGCTTGAAGACATCTCAGCCCATACCTCCCTCCCTCCCTTCTCTGTTTCTGAGCATCTCACATCACACATAATATCTCTAACTTGGCTATATAAATTTATCTCTCAAGAAATTCAAAAGGGCAGGGCGCAGTTGAAAAGCTGCTGTTTCCTCTCAAAGATGGAAAGAAACGTTTCCAAATGACAAACTCGTGAAAGTATTGTGAAGCAGGCAGTGTAAACTACCTCACTTGATGCCACCTATGGTTTGTTTCCTGTCAGTTGGTTGCATCCATACCATCCATTTAAACCACCTTTAAAGGACACGGGGCGCCCCAACAAATCCTGTGAACTGTAGTTTGCCCCTCACAAAGTTACCATTCTCAGCCTACAGCTGCGTGATTTCTGTTCTCATCCTGAAGCAAAGTTCTTAATCTGAGGTACTATTTCTGGGTTAGTGGAGTCTGTAACCTGAAGCATCTGTAACCCGAGGTACCACTGTATATTTTTAAGATGGAAGACCCAAATCTGTGATTCCCTCACCTGCAACCTGAAGTGGTACAATCAGGAAATGTCCTTCTGAGTGATTCTGCTAATTGAATAAACCAGCCCTGAGTCTCTGAAATGAAATTAAACATGAATGTGTTGTTTAATAAAATGTTTAGTATGTCAAGGGTCATTTGGGACCAAGAAGGGAATTACAGCTGCTTTTCTGCTTTTGCAGCCAAATTCCTGTCACAGACTCAGAAGGCGAAGAAACAGCCTCTTGAATTGTGAAATCAAGTGTGGTCACTCTGGTGGCAGCTATGCATTCAGATATAAAAAACTGTCACAGGGTGGGTGATTATTAGTAGCTTACTAAAAGTTTTAAAACCTAGTCTCAGAAAAAATATGGAGGATGTGTCTTCAGGGGTGAAGTTAAACCATTGGAGAATTGCAGTGCTTGCTGTGGCTGTAGAGACCAATATGGGAGAGACATGTTTTGTTGCAGCCAGGCTGGTGAAGGCAGTGGCGTAGGAAGGGGGTGCGGTGGGTACGGTCCGCCTCGGGTGTCACCACTGAGGGAGGTGACAAAATGGAAAAAATACAAGTTTTTAAAATATTTTTTTTTAAAAAATTGGGCTCACGAAACTTTTTAGTTCAGTCAACAAACGCAACGAAACACGGCTGGCACTGGGCGCCACACCGGGGGGCCTGGCACTTACTGCAGTGCCTGCAGCACGCCTGCGCCACACGTCTCTCCAGGGAGTGACGTGGTGGTTTGGGCACCTGCAGGCTCTGCGTTGCCTGAAATGGCAGCATGGGGTTTGCATCTGCCCACTGCCTCTCCCTCAGCTGCCCTATAGCTGAGGGGGAAGCGGCAGAGAGGCTTTGCACAGTGTGCTCTGCCCTGGCTCACCCCGCCCACATGCTTGGCTCGTTCTGCCCCCAGGTGTGCTGCTCCGGGCACCCGAGCAACTAGCTACGCTGTCGGGTGAAGGTATCCAGTTGTGCCTCTGCACTTTCTGGCGTTTCTGCTCTCTGCACTCGTCCAAGCTGTCATTTCTCCTCTACTATGAATACATGCAATGACAAACCTAGACAGCATCTTAAAAAGCAGAGACATCACCTTGCCAACAAACGCCCGTATAGTCAAAGCAATGGTTTTCCCAGTAGTGATGTATGGAAGTGAGAGCTGGACCATAAAGAAGGCTGATTGCCGAAGAATTGATGCTTTTGAATTATGGTGCTGGAGGAGACTCTTGAGAGTCCCATGGACTGCAAGAAGATCAACCCTACCCATTCTTAAGGAAATCAGCCCCGAGTGCTCACTGGAAGGACAGATCCTGAAGCTGAGGCTCCAATACTTTGGCCACCTCATGAGAAGAGAAGACTCCCTGGAAAAGACCCTGATGTTGGGAAAGATGGAGGGCACAAGGAGAAGGGGACGACAGAGGACGAGATGGTTGGACACTGTTCTCGAAGCTACCAGCATGAGTTTGACCAAACTGCGGGAGGCAGTGGAAGACAGGAGTGCCTGGCGTGCTCTGGTCCATGGGGTCACGAAGAGTCGGACACGACTAAACGGCTAAACAACAACAACAACAACAATGAATACATGACTAGACTGCCTCTCTCCAGGTGCTGTTGTCGTCTGCAAGGGATTCTCATACGGTGCAGTTAATGCTGCCGGCCTTCATGCCACGCTTTGCAGACATAATAATAATAATAATAATAATAATTTATTATTTATACCCCGCCCATCTGGCTGAGTTTCCCCAGCCACTCTGGGTGGCTCCCAATCAGTGTTAAAAACAATACAGCATTACATATTAAAAACTTCCCTGAACAGGGCTGCCTTAAGATGTCTTCTGAATGTCAGGTAATTCTTTATCTCTTTGACATCTGATGGGAGGGCGTTCCACAGGTCGGGCGCCACTACCGAGAAGGCCCTCTGCCTGGTTCCCTGTAGCCTCACTTCTCGCAATGAGGGAACCGCCAGAAGGCCCTCGGCGCTGGATCTCAGTGTCCGGGCTGAACGATGGGGGTGGAGATGCTCCTTCAGGTATACAGGACCGAGGCCGTTTAGGGCTTTAAAGGTCAGCACCAACACTTTGAATCGTGCTCGGAAACGTACTGGGAGCCAGTGCAGATCTCTCAGAACCGGTGTTATGTGGTCCCGGCGGCGACTCCCAGTCACCAGTCTAGCTGCCGCATTCTGGATTAATTGCAGTTTCCGGGTCACCTTCAAAGGTAGCCCCACGTAGAGCGCGTTGCAGTAGTCCAAGCGTGAGATAACCAGAGCATGCACCACTCTGGCGAGACAGTCCGCGGGGAGGTAGGGTCTTAGCCTGCGTACCAGGTGGAGCTGGTAGACAGCTGCCCTGGACACAGAGTTAACCTGCACCTCCATGGACAGCTGTGAGTCCAAAATGACTCCCAGGCTGCGCACCTGGTCCTTCAGGGGCACAGTTACCCCATTCAGGACCAGGGAATCCTCCACACCTGCCCGCCTCCTGTCCCCCAAAAACAGTACTTCTGTCTTGTCAGGATTCAACCTCAATCTGTTAGCCGCCATCCAACCTCCAACCGCCTCCAGGCACTCACACAGGACCTTCACCGCCTTCACTGGTTCTGATTTAAAGGAGAGGTAGAGCTGGGTGTCATCTGCATACTGATGAACACCCAGTCCAAACCCCCTGATGATCTCTCCCAGCGGCTTCATATAGATGTTAAAAAGCATGGGGGAGAGGACGGAACCCTGAGGTACCCCACAAGTGAGGGCCCGAGGGTCTGAACACTCATCCCCCACCACCACTTTCTGAACACGGCCCAGGAGGAAGGAGCGGAACCACTGTATAACAGTGCCCCCAGCTCCCAGCCCCTCTAGACGGTCCAGAAGGATGTCATGGTCGATGGTGTCAAAGGCCGCTGAGAGATCCAGCAGAACTAGGAAACAGCTCTCACCTTTGTCCCTAGCCCGCCGGAGATCATCAACCAGCGCGACCAAGGCAGTTTCAGTCCCATGGTGAGGCCTGAATCCCGATTGGAAGGGATCCAAATGGTCCGTTTCCTCCAGGCGTGCTTGGAGTTGTTCAGCAACCACCCGCTCAATCACCTTGCCCAAGAATGGAAGATTTGAGACTGGGCGATAGTTGGCCAAATTGGCCGGGTCTAAAGATGTTTTTTTAAGAAGCGGTTTAATGACCGCCTCTTTCAGCGGGTCTGGGAAGGCTCCCTCACAGAGGGAAGCATTCACCACCCCGCAAAGCCCATCGCCCAGCCCTTCCCGGCTCGCTTTTATCAGCCAGGATGGGCAAGGATCAAGAAGACAGGTGGTCGGTTTCACTCGTCCAAGCAGCCTGTCCACATCCTCGGAGGTAACAGATTGGAATTGATCCCATATAACAGGACCAGACAGAACTCTAGCACTCTCCCGCCCTGGCCCTGCTCCCACTGTGGAGTCTACTTCCTTCTGAATCTGAGCGATTTTATCTGCAAAAAACTTTGCAAAAGCATTGCAGGAGATCTTGGGGTCCCTACCAGGCCCCGGTGGTACAGGTGGTTCCGATAAACTGCGAACCACCTGAAAAAGTCTCCTGCTGCTGTTTTCTGCAGATGCAATGGAGGCGGCGAAGAAGGCCCTCTTCGCCGTCGCCATTGCCACTTGGTAGGCTCGACGTTGAGCTCTAACCCGTGTCCGGTCTGATTCAGAATGAGTTTTCCGCCACCGGCGCTCTAGCCGTCTCAACGATTGTTTCATCACCCTCAGCTCCGGGGAGAACCACGGGGCTGTCCGGGCTCCATGCAATCGGAGAGGGCACTTCGGAGCCAGACAGTCAATAGCCCTGGTTAACTCCGCATTCCAGCGTGCCACCAGGGAATCAGCTGAAAGGCCATCAACTTGGGATAAAGCATCCCCTACCACTCTCTGGAAACCAATTGGATCCATTAAGTGGCGGGGGCGGACCATCCGAATCGGTCCCACCTCCCTGCGGAGGGGAAGGGTTGCGGAGAAGTCCAGTTGCACCAGGAAGTGATCTGACCATGGCACTTCTTTTGTTTCGCTTTTAGTTAATGTCAGATCACCAACATCCGTAGAGGTAAACACCAAGTCTAAGGCATGTCCGTGGCTATGAGTTGGGCCAGACTTATTCAGGGACAGCCCCATGGAGGCCATGCTTTCCACGAAGTCCCGAGCTGCCCCTTGTAAGGTCGTGTCGGCATGGATGTTAAAATCCCCCAGGACAACCAAGCTAGGTGTCTCCAGGAGCATATCCGCCACGACCTGAAGCAGCTCGGGCAGGGAATCCTTGGTGCAGCGGGGAGGTCGGTACACCAGTAGGAATCCTGTACTGCCCCTATTGCCCAACTTCCAGAACATGCACTCAGAAAACTGGGTCTTCCCAATAGGACGCCTGGTGCAGACTAATGACTTCCTAAAAATCACTGCAACCCCCCCTCCCCGCCCCCATGACCTGGGTTGCTGTGCGTAAGAGAAACCTGGTGGGCAGGCAGCGGCAAGGACAGGCCCATCTGCCTCATCCAACCAGGTCTCTGTCACACATGCCAGGTCAAATCCTCCATCCACAATCAGGTCGTGGATGGCAGTGGTTTTATTCATCATTGACCTGGCATTGCACAGCAACACTTTCAGGTCATGTGGGTTTCCCTTGCTGATTACTGTATCCTTCCGGTCAGGACCAGACCTGGAGGCAGGGATAGTCCTCAAACAACGACTAAACCTGCCTCCTCGGTAATGACATGGTCTGGTCTTAGCATAACTCCTCCTCCTGCCCGTGATCACTGAGATCGGGTGTCCCAATACATCTCCCCCTGTGGAACCTGCCCCACCCAATCTATTGGCTGAGGCCCACTCCCAGGCAGCCATGACCCTCCCCCTTAAAAGGCAAAATACAAACTATATAATAATTTAACAGAATAATAATAATAATAAAACAAAACAGAACAAAACAAAACAAAGCAAAACAAGGAACAATAGTGCTGACTCAGTGCTTATCCCACCCCAAGCAAAAATAAAATAATGAAATAATATAATATTATAAAAAACAACAACCACCATTTAAAGTGCTGCAAATTAAAAGCGATTAAAACATTTAAAACCATTTTGTCCATTGCTGCCGGAAGCCTCTCTCAGGCCTCTTATGCTGTGGGTGCGAGTGCAGGCCCCGCCCCCTAAGCCGGATGGAGTTGGCAGGAGAGGGAGCGGTCCTCCCAACACTCACGCAAGCAGCAGCAGCAGCAGCCGTGTCCCGGAAGCCTCTCTCAGGCCTCTTATGCTGTGGGTGCGAGTGCAGGCCCCGCCCCCTAGGCCGGATGGAGTTGGCAGGAGAGGGAGCGGTCCTCCCAACACTCACGCAAGCAGCAGCAGCAGCAGCCGTGTCCCGGAAGCCTCTCTCAGGCCTCTTATGCTGTGGGTGCGAGTGCAGGCCCCGCCCCCTAAGCCGGATGGAGTTGGCAGGAGAGGGAGCGGTCCTCCCAACACTCACGCAAGCAGCAGCAGCAGCAGCCGTGTCCCGGAAGCCTCTCTCAGGCCTCTTATGCTGTGGGTGCGAGTGCAGGCCCCGCCCCCTAAGCCGGATGGAGTTGGCAGGAGAGGGAGCGGTCCTCCCAACACTCACGCAAGCAGCAGCAGCAGCAGCCGTGTCCCGGAAGCCTCTCTCAGGCCTCTTATGCTGTGGGTGCGAGTGCAGGCCCCGCCCCCTAAGCCGGATGGAGTTGGCAGGAGAGGGAGCGGTCCTCCCAACACTCACGCAAGCAGCAGCAGCAGCAGCCGTGTCCCGGAAGCCTCTCTCAGGCCTCTTATGCTGTGGGTGCGAGTGCAGGCCCCGCCCCCTAGGCCGGATGGAGTTGGCAGGAGAGGGAGCGGTCCTCCCAACACTCACGCAAGCAGCAGCAGCAGCAGCCGTGTCCCGGAAGCCTCTCTCAGGCCTCTTATGCTGTGGGTGCGAGTGCAGGCCCCGCCCCCTAGGCCGGATGGAGTTGGCAGGAGAGGGAGCGGTCCTCCCAACACTCACGCAAGCAGCAGCAGCAGCAGCCGTGTCCCGGAAGCCTCTCTCAGGCCTCTTATGCTGTGGGTGCGAGTGCAGGCCCCGCCCCCTAAGCCGGATGGAGTTGGCAGGAGAGGGAGCGGTCCTCCCAACACTCACGCAAGCAGCAGCAGCAGCAGCCGTGTCCCGGAAGCCTCTCTCAGGCCTCTTATGCTGTGGGTGCGAGTGCAGGCCCCGCCCCCTAGGCCGGATGGAGTTGGCAGGAGAGGGAGCGGTCCTCCCAACACTCATGCAAGCAGCAGCAGTACATCTTTGTAACACAGGGTTGGTCTGCCAACGGGCCTGGCACCTGAAGCCAGTTCTCTGTAGAGCACATCCTTGGGGATCCTGCCATTCTGTGGACATGACCAGGCAAATCACGATGAATGCTAAGTAAACGGGTCTTCTGGAGGAGCCATAAGAAAAGATACAGTCACTGTGGTCACGGTTGGGATAAAAGCTAACACATTTTAAATTAATCACACCAAAAAGTATTTATTTTATTTAACAGTACAGTGGTACCTCGGGTTACATACGCTTCAGGTTTCATACGCTTCAGGTTACAGACTCCGCTAACCCAGAAATAGTGCTTCAGGTTAAGAACTTTGCTTCAGGATAAGAACAGAAATAGGGGTCCGGCAGCACGGCGGCAGCAGGAGGCCCCATTAGCTAAAGTGGTGCTTCAGGTTAAGAACAGTTTCAGGTTAAGAACGGACCTCCAGAATGAATTAAGTACTTAACCCGAGGTACCACTGTATTTGTGTACCGCTTAAAGGTAAAGGTAAAGGTACCCCTGCCCATACGGGCCAGTCTTGACAGACTCTGGGGTTGTGCGCCCATCTCACTCAAGAGGCCAGGGGCCAGCGCTGTCCGGAGACACTTCCGGGTCACGTGGCCAGCGTGACAAAGCTGCTCTTGCCAGAGCCAGAGCCGCACACGGAAACGCCGTTTACCTTCCCGCTGGTAAGCGGTCCCTATTTATCTACTTGCACCCGGAGGTGCTTTCGAACTGCTAGGTTGGCAGGCGCTGGGACCGAGCAGCGGGAGCGCACCCCGCCGCAGGGATTCGAACCGCCGACCTTTCGATCGGCAAGTCCTAGGCGCTGAGGCTTTAACCCACAGCGCCACCTGCATCCCTGTGTCCCTGTGTACCGCTTAGTTGTAAATAAAACCTCTATGTTGTGTGCAAAGAGTATAAAATTGTCAATAAATGTCAGGGTTACAACTGTGTGTGTGTGTGTGTGTGTGTGTGTGTAAAATCAGCAATTAAAATATACACCATAAACTAAACTTATCAACATCATCAGGAGGTTCACAGGTTTCCCATCCCTGCTGTATAATGTCCACCAAATGGCCCAATTGATGGAGAATGCAAGCAGGTGAGCGCTTCCTGACTCAGGTCCTGTTTTTGGGCTCCTCAGAACCATCCCTACCCTCAAACTGTGCTAGCTGGCCATTAGAGCAACAACTACTTAAAAACTGGTGCTTGAGTTTTGATTTTCTTCTTCCCTTCATGTCCCCTTTCCCTTGTGTGTTGTGCTTCTTCTTCTTCTTCTTCTTTTTTTTTAGATTGCAAAGGTCTTGTTTTGGTTGTACAGTGGTTCCTCAGGTTAAGTACTTAACCTGAAACTGTTCTTAACCTGAAGCACCACTTTAGCTAATGGGGTCTCCTGCTGCCGCCGCGCTGCTGGAGCACGATTTCTGTTCTCATCCTGAAGCAAAGTTCTTAACCTGAAGCACTATTTCTGGGTTAGCGGAGTCTGTAACCTGAAGCGTATCTAACCTGAGGTACCACTGTATTTGAGCCGTCCTGGGAGCCTTTTTGGCTGAAGAGCAGGGTACAAATGCTTGATGTAATGATAATAATAGTAATACATGGGGTAAGGCGATTCTTCAAGTATACTCAATCTCTACATACTAATAGTAGCACCTCGAAATTGGCCTGGTGCCGATCTCTGAGATTATTATGGTGGCTGGCTGAGTCAACCATTATGAGGTAGAATTGACTGACCTTGTCAGAATAATGCTCTCCCTGTAGGATTATATTTGCGGTTTAGGGGTTCTGTTGGTTGCTGTGAGGGGCGCTTCCTCAAGTTACATCAGATTCGTTCATTGCGCCCTCTCCTGGAAGACCAAGACGTTGCTTTTTCACCCATGCCTTGAAAAATCTTACAAATTTCTTGCTGCAGCCTCATGGAGTTTGGAAGATGTTTGAAAACTATGGAGACTAGCGTCTGTGACACTCCTGAGACCCCACTGCACATTTTAATTATAGTGCCAGCTAATGCGCTGTCACATGTTCTCAGGAACAAAAGAGAGCCATTTGCTCAGAAAATGCAAACACTCTCCAGAAGGAAGCCTCACAGAGGATTCTGTGCTGTTCTTCGCCAAATGCTGTAAACAAAGAAAGGAAAGTTGCACTGCAAACAAGATACAAACACACTTTTAATGTGCAACAAATGGATGGTGCAGAAAGACACTCAGGCAAGGAGTGTGTGTTGCTCACATGAGAGCCAGCTGTACAGCACAGAAACGAAGAATGCATGGAGTCTTATCACACTAAAGCGATTTATGCAAGATGTGCCATAAAGTTTTGCACCCCTCCGCAGGCCTTGGAAAGCTCTGCTGGGATATAAAAGTTGTGCTTCAAAGAAAGCTACAAACATTGTTCTTGGTTCACTAAGGCCATCATTCTCTGCATGAAACAGAAGCAGGATTCTCACCTGTATACACAGTTTAATGCCTTTGCCAAACATTTTGACCTTCTCTCCTACTGTGATCCATCACCTGATGGTACAAACCACTTGCACCACACCTTTTTTTTTATATAACTGGCAAATAAAATCCACACCTCCGGTTATGCTTGAGAAACTGCTGGAAAGAGTTTGATTTGTCTCTGAAAGTGTTCTGGATTAGTGTTTTAATGGGCAAACTCCTTAAGGCTTTTGTTTTTGGAGATTTTTGCAGTACAGTATGTGCAGTGCCTGCTCCCTATAGATGCGCACAGAGGATGGATAATAGACTTTTGGTGGTGCTTATTAGCAACATGAATTACTTACTTCTGCCCCAAAACAAGCAAGCAAGCAAGCAAGCAAGCAAGCAAGCAAGCAAACAAACAAACAAACAATACCACACACTTACATAACACCTAAATCCTCAGCTGAAAACTCTGACTAAATAGCCAGACAAGTAAATGCATACCTGTTCCAAAGTAAAATAGAAGGCAGTGGAGAAAAATAGCACAAACTCCTGCCTGCTGCTGCTTTGTAGCCCTTTCATGGGAATTAATGCAGAAGTCAACAATCAACATGGAATGAAACCCTGTGCTGTTCATTAGTAAAAGAAAAGCTGGATCTCGTTCTGTGTGTTTGCATGTGTTCTATTCTACTAAGTATGGCAGAATTGTTGTGTGTTTCACTAATAATAATAATAATAATAATAATAATAATAATTTATTATTTGTACCCCGCCCATCTGGCTGGGTTTCCCCAGCCACTCTGGGCGGCTTCCAACAAAGATGAAAAATACACTAAATACACTAGTGACGCTGAACTTGTCCGCCAATGCTCTTTGGAGGTACGGATGATTTTGCCATTTTACAATCACTCTTCCCTGATTTTTCCTCATATGGTTGACAAGTATCCAAGAGAGGGATGCTTGTCTGGCTCTTCAGGAAGTTCAAGATGAGCATCCAGCGACTCTCGTTGCATCAGAGCTAGCAGCCTCCAGCGAGACCCCAGTTTGCCCAGTCTCTTTCTCCCTCTCACCCCCTTCTCACAACAATCTGAGAAAAAGAATGGAAAGAGGACCAGCGAAGGATGTCTGGACAAGCTGAAGGCAAACGCAGCCACCGTCCAGCCACCCATCTGTTAATGTCTTTCAGAAAACTGCTAAGTCCTAAGAAATCGTATGCATAACTCTGCGGAGCTGAAACAGAAAGGCAGGAAATTATGGCTGAGCATGTGTTTTTCTAAGGGAGTTTGTGCTTGATGCTGGACAAGTCCGTGCCAGCTATTGTGCAACTGAGTGAGAAGCAGTCTGCCCCACTCCCACGCCACTGCAGCCATGGCTGCTCCTTAGACTCAGACAAATTACAGAGGGAGGAAAACCTCCAAAACAAATAACCTGTCGGAAGATTCCGCTTGGCCTCCAACAACACCATGAGCATCCTCAGCTAGTGCTATCCTGGTGACAGCATTCCAACTCACTTCTAAGATGACTCGGGCAACCTGTTGCCTTCCAGATGTCAGTGGGCTCCAGTTCCCATCAGCTCCAGCTGACACATCCCGTGGCCAGAGATGATGGGGATTGTAGTCCAACAACATCTGGAGGTCCACAGGTTCCCCCGTCCCTGACATACAGGATTTGCCAAATAGTGTTGGCACACGTGTGATGCATGTCCTCTTTCTTGACAATGTGTAAGTTTCCATTCTAAGCAGAGATGCTCCACCCATACCCTTAAAACAACCTTCATGTAAGGGAAGATGGTGCATCTACCCATTTTGATCAATGTGCGATTAGGTTCATTTAGCTCAGTATTATCTCCATTGACTGGCTCTTCAGGATTTCAGGTACAGATCTCTCCTAGCCCTGCCTGGAGATGCTCAGTAGATGCTCTAGCACTGAGCTATGGCACTGATCTCAACTATGTCCCCATCCTGCCGTGAAATGATGCCCCTGACCGTCAGCTGCGATCCAGGTTACACACAATGTTATGGGAGTGCTATTCATATCCAGCTATGACTGCAGATGAGGAACATGCAGCAGTAACAAGTCACTTTAGGTGAAAGGGAATGTTGCATAACCAAGGGGACAGTGGGATTTGAGTACTCTGTTAGATTTGTGGTCTTAGAAGAAAGCACAAGTGCCGTGGTTGTCAGGACTCAGCAACAGAAGAAAGTACATGCAAACTGTTTCTTTTCTTGAAAGAACAATAAGATCAGGAAGAGAGAGATGGAGGGTCTCCCCCCCCCCCACTTTTTTGCATCTGCCAAAAGTTAAGTCATTACTGATACAAACAGCATCTCAAGTTTCTGTTTGGGTTTAGAAACATTTATGAATTGCAATCGATTGAACTTCTCAACTCTGAACTTCAACCTCCATCTTTTTCCCTGACTGGCACAAAAAGGCTGGCTTTCATTTTGTTCCATATCGCAACAGGAATGGATATGTGTGTGTGTGTGTGTGTGTGTGTGTGTGTGTGAGAGAGAGAGAGAGAGAGAGAGAGAGAGAGAGAGAGAGCAGGCGAGCACACATTGTTAAATTTCTTGTGAGGAATATTATAAGAATAAAACTTTTATTTGAAACCACAACAGTTTTTCAGAGCTTGGCTTCTTTTGGTTCCATAGGTTGAGGTTTCTAAGCAAATATCCAAATACACATGGTAAGAATTTAATTACATGCCAAATATATATGGGGAGAGCTATTATGCCTTCATGCACCAAATAGACATAGTTCAGTATATTTATGTTTATTTCAGATACTTTCCTTTAAACTCAATTGAGTATTTTACTGCTAGTATATTTTAAAGTGGGGGAAATGGAAGGAAATGAAGCTTTTTCTGGTATGTACATAATTACTTGCACAGGATAGGCAATCTCCTCCGTCTATTACACCTAACAGATTCTAGTTGAATACTAGAAGCTTAGAGCCAAGGAAATGTCTGATTAGTACAAATCAATAGCTGGAATTCAGTCCTCACCACTCCCTGCTCCCTGGCTGTTCTTGGCCTCTTAGGGGTGTACTGTCACAACAGTCACAACCCTACAGTGATGGTAGAAGCCACCACTGAGAAAGTTCCTCTTCTTTGCAACTCCCTGTGCCCCCTTGGCGATTTGGCCCACAGTCCCCTATAGTCAAATCCCCCCTTGATAGGTTCAACCCCTTCCTGCAAGATCAATACCTCCTATTTCTAAGTCATGTGTGACTCTTTTTTTTTTTGCTTTAGTCATACTTTCTTCCTGGCTCCTGTTTTCTTCAACAGCAGCCATGGTTTCCTAAGGTCCAAGGTTGTCACAAGCACCCAACACAGCCCCCACTGGTGCTTGAGTTGAGCCTTTTCAATTCACCTCACTCTTTGCTTCAGATTAGCCAGGCTTCAGCAGCAGGTGAGGAGGAAGCCACCATTTTGATGGTCAAGCACTTTGGGGTTATTTTATAGGAACATCAGCAGCAACATCAGCATCTCAACATACTAGGCAGAGTGCAGGCTCCTGCTGCAGATTACAGCAATGCTGCTGTTACTGCTTCCTAGTGGTAAGCCCACTGGATATTGCTGAGGTAGACCACCTGGATGACACATTGCTCTGAGCTCCTTCACACTTGGTGCTCACCTTGCTCAGGTTCACACAGTTTAGGAACGAAAAATTAACTAAGCTAAACATGCAGATAAGATCAAATGTACCAAAGGAAAACCATTAGTCATATCCCACATGTGTTTTATCTGAGCAAAGGTTGTTCTATCAGGGCTGAAGTTAAACTACTGGTTTCATCCCTCTATCCACTTTCTCCCAGTTCCTTTAGCTAACCTCTCTTTTAGGCAAACTCCTTATCACTCCTGCCTGGAAGTCATATATATATCTCCTGTTTGGGATATTTGTGAATTGCAGTGTTTATACGAACAAAGCCAGTCAGAGGCTTCGCTTCCATGACAGCAATGCAGTGTACACAGAAAAGGAGCACAGACGATGCCCAATAACAGCATGCCAAAGATCTCCCCGGTTGCCATGGATATTTAAGAGAGTATGTCATGGAAATGATGACTGACCCCAACTGTATGGAAACAGAGAGATTAGCTGCTAATATGGAAATTTACCTGGCCAGATTTTTAGATCACCCATAAGGGAGGAGAGGAGATTGGAGATGGAGGGGGAACTCCCTGAGTTGTGAGGTAATCTAGCCACTGATGAAAGCTGGAGGAGTTAATAGTACCACAGGACAAAGTGGGAACTGGGTTTTCTGTAGCCAAGAGCGTATGTCATAAAAACATAAAAATGGCCGGATGACTGCTTTACATTTGCTACAATGCTTCATCTTTTTTTTTTTTTTTTTTTACACAAATAGCAAAGCAGGGGGAGGGAGAAACCAAGCCTGATGGATATGTTTCCTGAAGCGCTGTGGCCTGTATCCAGCTCCTGTGCTCAGGTAGCAGAAGAAACCAGTGCTGCTGTATGATGGGATAGGTTGAAGGGATCATATTCTCTGACCAGGGCTGGCTCACGCATGATGCAACATGAGGTGACTGCCTCAAACGACAGGATCCACAGGCGCAGCAGATCCCAATACTGATATTTCTCTCCCCGCCCTGTTCCTGATGTAAATCTTCACTCACCTCTTCTTCCCTGGTGAGGAGCATAGAGTGCCATTTGGTCGTTCGCCTCAGGAGCCATTTTGTTTTGCGGTGGTGGTGGTGGGGACATTAGGAGACACAAGAGGTGGAAATTTGTGCAGAAGATAGAGCAAAAAGAGTTGTACCAAAAGAAGGATTTCACACCAGAAACATGGCAACTCTGGATGTTGTTGTCACTCTCTCTCCACCACCTACTTTTTTACACTACGTCTTTTCCTACACTGCATTTATAAAAACAAGGACATTGGGAGAGAGAGAGTTCGGATGGGAGCGCTTCACCCCACACCCCACTATTTTCTCATCCTTGATTTGTGCAGCATGTGTAATAGACCTGGCCAGGAGCCTATACGCACTAGGAACGCACTGCAACATTTGATTGCAATTCTCACTTTTCTGCTATGAGCAGCATCCAACATGCATGCAGTGCTGTAGTCCACAGATTTTGCAAATTATTCTGTTGTCTGTATTATAATTAACCCAAGAAGAACACAGGAAAAGAGATGCCTAATTTAAGGCCTGATCAAGGGTTTAATAGAAGTGCACTGCACCTACAGCTAGGTGTACATTTTTTAAAAATGGCAAACAGATGCAAAAAGCTATTATACCAAAGCTTTTGCTCACAGAAAGGTGAATTTAAATTTCGCCACATACGTTAACAAGAAAGGCAATAACAGACACATTAAAAGCATGCCTCTATCTGGAACTCTTAATTTCTACTTATGCACATAAGCAATAGATTGTAACCTCTAATTGTTTGTATATTGTTTTACGTTTATTATTGTTGGGTTACTGAGATTATGCAAAAGAAAATATTATTTTCTTAAGGAAAAAGATGAATTTAAGTAGGTATTTGAGTTTCTCTAAACCCAGCACAAAAGGTTAATGCTTATATAAAATAGATTTTGCAGTGCTACTTGATGTGGTCGTTTAAAGATGTAACTCTGATCTGAACCCAGGTCATGGCCAAACAGGAAAGATCGAGATAAAGGCAGCAGAGGGAAAAGAGGAAACATGATAGACTGGGTTGCATGGAATCTTGGAAAGTCATATTAACAGACAGGGCACTCAGTGCATAAAAGTAAAACAACAATGCTGTGGTGCACTAGGCAGTCTAGATAGAAAATGCCAAAACAGACAGAGAAGAAAAATTATTTGTCCCACACTGGGTAACATTGTCAGTATAAGGATGCTTCTAGCTATTAGTAGCTATCACAAGCTTGGGTACAACCCTCCTATTGCAGCGGCTAGACGTTAATCTAGAAGTCTGTACTCAGCTCCAACATTTAGTCAATTAATACGTAAAGCACAGTCCAGGGCTTTTGTTTGCAGTAAGAAGGCAGTTGTTTTAATAAATGTTTCATTTCATCCTATCTTAACCCTAGGGTTCGGGCCAGACTACAGCTATATATAGATACATTTCATAATCGCAAGCATAAAAATAATGTTTAAAATATGTTCCATATAAAAGAGCAAATTTGAAAAAACACACACCAAATGACCACAAGATTAAAATCTCATGTATCAGGTTTAATCCCCAGCCACTATAGCCAAGCTCAGTGAAAACATCTTTCAATGCACATAGAAGAATAGGATGGAAAAAAGCAAATTCTGGAAATGGATTTTATTTTTTTTGCCAGAAGGTGTTGTGATGGCCAATAGTTTAGAGGTACACAATACACAATAAACAGAATTGCACAGCAAAGCTACTCCTCAAATATACTGCTGGCGATCTGTATAACAGAATATCCTCCGATATATAAGCCTCCTCCTCGTATAAATGGAAAAGTAAAGTCCAGCAAGAACTGAACTATTCAATACTGCTGGTTACGTTTTATTTATATATTGTTAATCCTGTCCTCCCTCCAGGTAATACAGGGCAGGGCACATGGTGCATTGAGAGTGTGCCCAGCATGTTCAGGGCAATTGTCATGGACTGGTTGGACACAGAGGATGTTAGAATATTGATGTTCCGTTCCACCTTAAAACAGATGTGTGGATTGTTGTATGTCACATGTCTGTTTACACTCCAGCACAGCTTGCTGGGAACTTCCGTTTGTGTGTATAGCTATTGCTTTTGCTGCTTGCTTGGACACGAAAGGGAGAAGACATGTTTTTCCTTTGTCCTGACATATGCTGAATAAACTGCATGTAAATATGCTTTCTCAGCCGTCCCTTGCCACTTCTGTTTGCGCAGTGTTATTTACTCTGCTGATTAGAGCGTGCTCCAGCTTCTGAAGGCTTCTGAAGCTGCAGGTCGCTGTTTCATGCTGGGTCAAGGACCAGAGATCGCCCAGCTACCAGCCGGTGGGCTGGAGCCAACTAGGGGCTTGCAAATTGCCCTGTTCCCTTGGAAGCATCCCAACAGAGGAATGGTGGAGGAACCAGCTGGGGAGCCACCAAGGGAAGAAGGCTCAGAGCCCGGGGAGTGGTGGTGGGACAACGATGAGTGGTCACAGGGAGAAGAGGAAGAAGACTGGGAAGAGGCGTCAGAACAGAGCTTAGTGAGCGGGGAGAGTCTGTGGCAGAGAGAAGTCCAGAATCAGAGGGGAAAGCTGAAGCAAAGGAGGAGGGAGACCAAGAGGCAGATATTAGCCAGACTGGTGAAGAGTCACAGGTGTCTCCTCCTGCTGCTGTGACAAGCTCCCTTCCTGCCATCTCCCCAAACCAGAAGCGTCATGAAAAGGGAGGAGGTGAGATTGGCTACAGGCAGACGTAGTCTCTGATTGCTTAGGGGGAAAACCCTGGAGAGAAGGGGAGTTAGGCAGCTGTGGGGAGGTGGGAAGCTTCATCTCAGCAACGGTTTCATGGGGGCAAGACCTACCAGGGATGAGTTGCTGTGCTCATTAGGCCTGATATGCCGCCAAGTGTGTGCAGATCATGTTTTTGCTAACTCCAACTTGCATAGTGTGATTTACTGCTGGCTAGCTCCTGACAGGAGCTTGCCCCACTCATTCCTATTCACCCTTTTGTGCTTTCAATCTTAACAACTCAAGAGATCTAGCAGTTAGCAGGCCTGTCTACACGACAGGGACCTGTCGTTTCCTTATTGTTCTATTAGTGACATGTGCAGCATAGGTGCTTTATTAATAATAAGAATAATTCTGATTTATTATTGTTATCATTTCTAACTGTTTATGCTACTAAGGGAATCCTTTTGACAATGAAAATAGTGACCGTTATGGTAGATAAATGGAAGGAAGACGGAATATGCTAAAGTAATGTTTATAATCCTGACCGTGCAGCAACCAGCCTGGTTCACAGATCACTAACCTGGAGTGTGGTGTTCAAGAGAAAGCGTGTTCTCCTTCCTGGAGAGCACGTGTTGCGGTGGGGGCCACCAGGACACTCCAAAGTTGGGGGGCGGGCTAATTGATCGTTGGCCACTGATGCGATTGGGGCTTCCCTTGTTGTTGGGAAGAAGTTAATGTTGCCATTTATTGATTGACAGCCAGAAATAGTAAAACTCCTTGCACGAGGCTAGGGCTTCCTCTTTTCGCCCGTGCATTGGATTGCCCGTCCCTCCCTCCCTAGAATAGGGTTGTTCGCTTTGACCTTGCTATGCCTGTCATGGGGTTGTCTGCTTTGGAGCGGGGGCCTGGTAGGAATTTTGTCCATCTGGCTGATTGGCTGCGGCCATTTGGTTTTTGCCTACTGCGTAGCAAATCGTCACAACTTGTAAGGTTCGCAGTTAGGCATTGGTTTATGGTTTGGTTGGTTGAGGGGCATGGATTGGCTGTGCCTGCCCCTCTAATGCTGCTGCTGCAAGGGATTCCGTTAAAGGAATTGGGAGCTAACTATTGCTTGTCCACTCTGTCAAGGGGGCTCGGGCCATAGCAATGAGCTTCTGGTTGCATTTGGGGTGAGGGCAGGTTCCCTGCTCCGCGTAACCCCCAAGTATATTCCCCCATTCTGACTTTCGCATCGTGCGGAATATCAGTCTGTCCCCCATGGTGGGGGCAGATAGTCGCAACCAATGCCTATGCAACCACTCACAAATTTGTATTTTAATAAAGTTGTGGCCAAAATTATGCCAAAAATCTTAAACAAAAATTTCTGTGTGATGTGTGAGTTATTGGGGTGGACCTGGGGACCTCGACACTCAAAGGAAATTTAAGCAAAAAGCTGCACAGAATGAAAGGCAAGATGACTTCTCTGCTCTTTACGAACTTGAAAGACACTGCCAAAATATCTCTATCAAGTGTGCTTTGATGGAACTTTTATAAATGGAAGCTGGAAAGAAAGGGAATTTATAGTGAAGTTAAATAAAATCCCATTGTCTCCTAAATATGATGCAGAAAGCAAGGCATCCTAACGTAAAACAGATCCTGAGAATTTGTATCAGTGTGCAGTAACCTTTTCCTTTCTTTCAGTCTTTTGTATAAGGATGGGAAACTGCACTTGAGACCCAGAGGCAGCCATAAACATGTCTAACCCCAAAATACTAGATCAGTTCTCTGGCCTAAAGGACAGCATTCACCTCCATGACATTAATTCCACCAGGCTGCTGCAGAGTGGGAGAAAGGGAGGTTGCTCCAAGTAAACAGTAATACTTTACATGCAAGTAATAAATGAATAGTGTCATCTTCTCCCCTAATGTAGCCGTAAGCACTTGGCAATCATTTTTATTGATTTCCATGCAATTTAAAACACATTTGACTTACCAAGCAAAAGTAAATTATATTAATTTAAACCAAAATATCTTTTGAATTCGCAAGTCATGTTACATGGTTGCAGAGGAACTCCAGGACACGAAGAACATCAGCTTGGGCTTCATGCATTAAAAGACCACTACATTTTCCAGGGACCCAATATATAGCTTTAGTTGATGTCACGATGCTTGTTCCCCCTTCACAGCGGGTGGCACTGTGGGTTGAACCACAGAGTCTAGGGCTTGCCGATTAGAAAGTTGCCAGTTCGAATCCCCACGACAGGGTGAGCTCCAGTTGCTCAGTCCCTGCTCCTGCCAACCTAGCAGTTCGAAAGTATGAAGTGCAAGTAGATAAATAGGTACCGCTCTGGCGGGAAGGTAAACGGCATTTCTGTGCGCTGCTCTGATTCGCCAGAAGTGGCTTAGTCATGCTGGCCGCATGACCTGGAAGCTGTCTGAGGACAAACGCCGGCTCCCTTGGCCAGTAAAGTGAGATGAGGGCCACAACCCCAGAGTCGTCCGCAACTGGACCTAATGGTCAGGGGTCCCTTTACCTTTACCTTCTGAATACTTGCATCGTTCCAACCTACATTCATGCATATTCTGTGAATGGCCACTCTCATGTAGTTTGCCTTTATGTTTTTGATAGTTTGTGCAATAATACGTCGTCACAAGACAGCCGTCTATTTCCCCTCTAGTGTCTAGCCTGTATGGCTTGGAAGTTTCTTTTCAGTGTCATAAAACCTCAGGTTGTAAAATTCATAATGTAACTTTAACAACCACATCTGTTTTAAACATTTTTGCTGTAACAACCCAATGTGAATTTAATGGCACAGCTATAAAAGTAAAAGTTGAAGGAAATTATCACAGATTTGTAAAGCCGTAAGATAGGGCTCCATGCTTAGGCAAGAAATCGTATTACAAAGCAACAACCTGTTTGCATTTATAGGAGTGAATTCTCTCATTTAAACATATCATTTTAATTTCCAGTGGTTTGCATAAACATATTATTTCACATTGCCTGTGATAACAGCTCTATCACACACTTGAAGAACAGTGATGTGTTTTGATTTCTCTTCATCTTCACTTGATGAAATAATGAGCAGAAATGGCCCAGTCTTTCCAAGTGCTTCTGTTGTGCATGTGTTATTTCGCATTTGATAATATCACCTCATAAATTAATAGATAATTTCATAGGAAGTGGGAAAGGCTTTCACTGCAAGAAAGCACATTTTAAATTCAAGAAGTCTATCTTGAGTTTCCTCCTCCAAAAAGCAATTAACAAGTCAATTAAGAGAAGCTTTCTTACGACTTCCAGACTGTTACTATTTCCCAGTGGGATTCAGTCACATACTGGCAAATTCAGGTTTGGCAAATAATCTCTTGCAGAAAAGCTCTCCCATTCCCTGCTGCTGTTGAGCAGACTTTTTGCAATAAGGAAAGTGACAGGAAAACTGTGGGATAAAAAAAATATCATCCCTGGGGGGTAATTAATAAAAGACTTGGCTAGATCCCTAGGTTCAGAGCATGGAGATAAACACATTTTCCCTTAAGAGAATTCCAGCAGAGTTTAAAAGTTTTATAAGCAAGCAGCAACAAAGCGAGGGAATATAGGCTGTTAAAGTGTCCTAGTCACTTGCAGTGCTCCCTTTTCTAATCCCTTTTGCAATGAACAGCCCACACAATTTGATAATTTTAAATGGCTTTACTTCCAAAACTTCCAAAGGTCAGGTTCATGCATCTTTCCATACAGCAACAAAGAAAAAACACAGGTAGAAATCTTGGGATACAAAACAGAATAATACTTCTGAGAACATGTTCTGGGCTTGAAGGGCTCATATTCAGATGCATTGCCTGGTCAGCTTCACATGGTGGAAGATAATGAACAAAGGAAGTTTCACTTCCTTCTTCACTTGCTAGTTATATTTGACTGCAGTTTCCCACAAAAACACATTGAGAAGTGT
Source organism: Podarcis cretensis (assembly GCF_951804945.1). Taxonomy (NCBI): domain Eukaryota; kingdom Metazoa; phylum Chordata; class Lepidosauria; order Squamata; family Lacertidae; genus Podarcis; species Podarcis cretensis. The sequence goes on from NC_137175.1 coordinate 22,449,133, forward strand.
AGTATAACAATTGCTAGATGCAACATCTTACAATTCCTCCATATACAAATCAGAATGAATAGTCAATCAATAGCTAGTGCTATTTCTGTTTGAACAAATCAGGTTGTATGTTTAATAAACTGGAATTCTGGGAGGAATCTTAAAATCAGCACTTCTATCAGGGATAGAGGGGGCAGCATTTCTCTACTAATTAACCTCAAACTGGTTAGTGAGAGAGAGAGAGAGAGAGAGAGAGAGAGAGAGAAAGAAACATTGGGTCAGTGACAATATAAAAGCTCAGGCCTGGCTCCTGCTCATCCTATTTCTAACATAGAAAAAGTTCCGAATGTGAGCTTGTTAAAGCTGTTAATTCCACTGAAATGCAAAGCAGAAGGTAGGTCTTGGTGAATTCTTCTAATACAGGCCCATTTGAATAGCTGCACTTTTGGGCATACTTTCCCCGATATACAATTTTTTGTTTTGACGACTGTTTGCAATATTTGGAGAATTGCGAATTCTGAAGGTTATTTGTGTTTCGGTTCACGCATCATTTTGTTGTGTGCGAATTAGAGGTAGTTTTGCATTTAAATGTAAACTGAACTCATTTTCCTCCCCCATACCTAGCCTCCCCTAGGCCTTCTCACTACTGCCAAACACAAGGCTGCATAGGAGTATTCCAGTGAGGTCACTGGTGTGGCTGGTTACGACAGTTGGTGGCATGCTTGACGTACTGGTGAAAGGGCAAGAAACAATGATGGCTGAACCCACTGCGAATTCTCTTTTTACCTCACATCTTCTTCTCCACTAGCCTCAGAGACATCAACTCACCTGAAAGGGTAGCCCCTTTTAGTAATAAAACACTACTACTACTACTACTACTACTACTACTACTAGTACTACTAATACTACTACTAATAATAAATTATTTATATCCCGCCCTCCTCAGCCAAATTCGGGCTCAGAGCAGCTAACAACAATAAAAATAGCACAGTTTACATAAAATCACAGTCAATTAATTGAAATACATTCTAAAATCAATTCAGAATCAAATTAATGGCAACCACTGGGCTAGAGTTCTATGAGGATTACAGAAGGAGAGAGGAGGTCAGACTGTGCCCTGGCCAAAGGCCTGGTGGAACAGCTCTGTCTTGCAGGCCCTGCGGAAAGATGTCAAGTCCCGCAGGGCCCTAGTCTCTTGTAACAGAGTGTTCCACCAGATCGGGGCCACGGCCGAAAAAGCCCTGGCTCTGGTTGAGGCCAGCCTAACTTCCCTGTGGCCTGGGATCTCCAAGATGTCTTTATTTGAAGACCGTAAGTTCCTCCGTGGGACATACCAGGAGAGGCGGTCCCGTAGGTACGAGGGTCCTAGGCCGTATAGGGCTTTAAAGGTTAAAACCAGCACCTTAAACCTGATCCTGTACTCCACCGGGACCCAGTGCAGCTGGTATAGCACCAGGTGAATGTGATCTTGCAGTGAGGACCCCGTAAGGAGTCTCGCCGTGGCATTCTGTACCCGCTGGAGTTTCTGGGTCAGTCTCAAGGGCAGCCCCACATAGAGTGAGCTACAATAATTAAGCCTGGAGGTGACCGTCACTTGGATCACAGTGGCTAGGTCAGGGCGAGAGAGGTGCTCAGACCAATAAGGTACAATCAGGCAATAAGAGCAATGGCTTTACGAGAGCTCTTTGTTCACATTCATATTTCCTGCTCCGTGCTCCTGCTTTTCCTGCTGAAAAAATAACTTACATTACGAAAGCAAGCAAGCGAAGAAGAAACTGTTGCGCAAGCTCATGTGGCGTTTCCTTTCAAAAACCACCTAATTGTGCTCTGAACATTTTGCGCCTTCTGGCTCTTTCAGCGCAGATCTCTGACAAATGCAAAATAGAACAGTTTCCCTCCCCTCTGCCCACTTCCAGACAGCGAAGCATCTGAGAGCTAAAAACACTTTTTGCCATCTGTACAGCACAGGTGTAGGGCTCTGCGTAAGCCCCGTGCACAACCTGATAGACTTAGCACACTGCATGCATTGTTCTGCTTATGGTCCACTAATTCAGGGGACAGCTGCTATGAAGCAGCCATCTGCATAGGGCTGGGTAAGGAGGGGCAGCGACAGTCGCCGAGGGACAGGCTCTTGAGTTTGAGTAGCAGCTGACATCAGCTAATTTATTAGGTGGATATATTAGCAGGTGCTAACCTGTCTCAGGCTGGACCTAATGAGATATTCGCTCCAGGGATTTGGCCCAAAGGCTATTAAAGAAAACAAAAAACATCTATCCAGTTTGCTAAACAACATGACTGTTGTACTGCTGTTAGTGTGTACCCAGCTGTGGTCTAATTTGACTGCATGATTTATTTGAGATCAGGGGTGAGGAACTTGTGATGTTTTAGATGTTGTTGGACTACAACTCCCAGCATTCTTGAGCATTGGACATGCTGACTGGGGCTAATGGGAACTGGAGTCCAACAGATCTGGAGGGATCCAGGTTTCCCACCCTTGTTTTAGATCTCGTTTTTTGTTTGGAGCAGGTGAAACTTAGCTCTGGGACTTGTTTTTTCAGAGCAGGGGTTATGACATCATATACACGAGTGCCATGATAGTTGATGAACCCTGGCAAATGAATGAGGTGATAACAAGGCTTTCAAGTTTCACAGTTGTTGGTGACAAATGAACAAAGAGGAAGTCAGAGAATGTGGGAAACAATCCAAGCTGGGACTGGATTCTTCCTTTCTTTGGCGGGGCTCCTACTCCTTGCTAGCAGTTTGAACTGTAACGCTTCATTGGAAGACTGTTTCCATTTCTAATTAAAGTTAAAGGGATACAAATTTAGGGACATGAATCCATGGTCACTTCACTTCCCGACTGTTGTTATTTTTGAATGGAATTCAATCACAGGCTGGTAAATTATGCAATTTCTTTAGTGCCGTTGTGCAACAAACCAAATTCCCTCCAACATCAGGCTTAAGGAAAGTCATGGAAAAATGCATTGGAAAGTGTGGGATAGCAATTGGGATAGCAATTGCAACATCATATAAGCTCTCTACAAACAAATCAGAATGAATGCTAAACGAACAGGTCTGGAAGTGACCCAGGTTTCCCCAGCTAAAGTTCAACATGCCAGTATTGGTAATGTGAGCTGACAAAGTTTTCCCCTTCTTCTTCTTCTTCTTCTTCTTCTTCTTCTTCTTCTTCTTCTTCTTCTTCTTCTTCTTCTTCTCTCTGTCTCTGTCTGTCTCTCTCCCCCTCTCCTTTTTCCTCCCCCCCCATTATTTTTCTGTTTCCCTTTCTGTTTTCTATCTCTTTCTTTCGTTTTTCTTTCAAACTTAATAAGTTTGCAATAAAATAAAGTTTTATTTAAATGCCAACCACCCATTGGCACACTATTATATCTCAGCTTCTTAGGTCCACTCAATATTGTTAAAGGTTTTTTTTGGGGGGGGCGGGTCAGCCTGGATGATGCCGGTAGGTACCTTCCAGACCTGTGAGCCTCTGTATGTGATGTTATAATCCATGAGAGGAAACCTGCTGAAGCAGTCGGAATAGACTCTGCATTCACTGACCTGTTAAGTGTTCTCATCAACATCTCAAAAGTAAGCTATGTTGCCATAGCAACAGCTAAAAGGGAAGAAGGGGGTAGGCATTCCCTGCCCTCGGCAGGTTGGATGCCACATAATCCTAGAATGGAGAACAATAGGTTAAGGGGCACCGTGTGTGCTGGAAGCTGGAGACACAGGGGCAAGACTTGCTCTGTGTCCTATGTGCCCCATGTGGTTTGGGGCTTCCCTGTAAACCTAATGCAGAAGCAAGATCGATTGGGGTGTTAATGCTGTGAGCCTCTCCATCCTACTCTTGGGTTGTATATATGTGTGTGTGTGTGTGTGTGTGTGTGTAAAATCTATACTCAAAAGTCTCTGTTGACCTTCGTTCCAAGGAAACTGAATCTGGGTAAGTGTCAGAACTTCTGAAGTCTCTTGCTGCTCGGAGATTGGAGTTCACACACCAATATTACAAAATCTCTAAGTGGTGTATAAAAGCTAAGTATACAGTATACTACCCTACCTTCAGGGGTGCTGTTAGGATCCCTGAGATGATGCATTTGAAGTGCTTTGAGCAATTAGCAAAAGTACTCCAATGATAAGATTGATCATATTAATTATAAGTCAGCACTAAGCACTATCTTATCCTCATCCTTATTAATGCATCTTCAGCTGAGATCCGGGAGATAAGAACTTGCATGTTTTGGGAGGTGTCGATTTTAAGGTTCAATAGCACTAGAACATAGAGCAGGGGTCAGCAACCTTTTCCAGCCGTGGGCCAGTCCACCGTCCCTCAGACCATGTGGTGGGCTGGACTATTTTTTTTGAGGGGGGGGGAAATGAACGAATTCCAATGCCCCACAAATAACTCAGAGATGCATTTTAAATAAAAGGACACTTTCTACTCATATAAAAACACGCTGATTCCTGGACCATCCGTGGGCCGGATTGAGAAGGTGATTGGGCCACATCCGGTCAACGGGCCTTAGGTTGCCTACCCCTGACATAGAGGTTCAAATGCATTTTCTTCACAAATGTCAATTTCCCCCACCCCTGCTCAGACTAGACTAGATTCTCTTTCTTCACAGTGTAAACAAAGCTTTCTGTCTGCCCCAGACGTATTAATTTTCCTGTGATACCCCCAATCTTCCATTCCCTTATGTGAGATGACTTTCCTGCTATCGATGTGGGATCACTTGCATGCAAGGTCCTTCCTCTTGTCCACATGTGCAAGTCACTTAATAAGATGAGGAGCAATGTGTAAAATAACAAGAATGTTGATGTAAAGTTCTCAGATAGCCAGTCCTTCAATGAATAGTTAATAGCATTATTGACATATGTTGGGTATTGATGATGGCCAATGGAACGGCTCCAGTAACAGCCATAGAGTTGGAGTCATTTCCAATGGCTGTGGCCTCTTAAAAAAAAAAGGCTTGCCATCTTGTTAAGACAAGTTAACAGTTACATAGGCATGCCAATGCTTCCTATAACGTTGGGGTAACAGACTATTAATGTTAGGGCTGATGTAATTCTCTGTCACTTTTGCGTGTTGCCGTCTATTGCTTTATTTATAACATAACAACATAACATTAACATAACATAACATAACATAATATAACAACATAACATCATAGACAAAATATCAATTAGGAGTATTAATTTAAAATATAAATACAGCGTATTGTACTGCCAATTTCCCTCTGGCTACTGAAAACCACCTTTTCCAAGAATCTTGAAATATTCACAGATGCTGCAACCACAGTCGCCATTTTCAGCCACATCAATGCTGACATCTAGCTGCGCAGTCATGCACTCTTATATCAGAAAGATGTTGCCTCTAGTGGCTGGCAAGTGGTGATGCCTGGGCAAGGGTATGGTACCGTCCAGGAATAAGAGTTTTTCTTTGCTTGTAACCCATTCCCATGCTCTGCTGGTGGAAATTCAGGGTTATTTATATTGTTATGGGAAGCAAAACGAGAGATTTCTGCAGAGCAACAGCTGCTCAAGTGGCAGGGTGTAGCAACTCTGGAAGGCGGGGAAAGTTCCATCCATGCAATAGTGGCCAGGAGGAATTTGATTGCAAATTATACTTTTCAGAAACCGCAAAATAACATAAAATTATGGCAGGGAAGCTACTGTTCTGTTGTGATTTGTAGAGGGAACATTTCCCTCACTAAGAGCCAGTTCCCTGAGCCCTCTCACGCTAGAGCCTAACGTTCTCTAGCATGGCCAAGAAACAAAATCTCAGGTGCGCCAGTAAATAGGTGGGTTGGGACCTTCAAATAGGGACTGCTCATTTCTCAATGGGTCACACTGAATTCTGCAGGGCAAATTCAACAGGCTGCATCCTGAGACATGGAAGACCAGCACTGGCAAAGCTCTGGACCACAAGCCTAATTAGGCCCACAATGTCTCAGAGGTTGGCCCACCAGCCCGTTCAGGTTAAATTGCACCCACCTGCTCTGTGCCTGACATCATATGATCTCCGGGAAGGTTCAAGCCACAGCTGCAAAGGAAGACTCTGGAGTCCACATTAAGGGTTCTCCTGATTCTTCCTTGGCAGCCAAAATTCAGCGTTGTTTGAATTTGAATTCCAACCTGCATGAAGACAGAGAAAGGCACCAAATACAAAATGCACTGGCTGCAAAGGTGCTAGGTTGCCACCCCTGCAGCAGATAAAGGAGGCAGGGATGGGGGACTTGTGCCCTCCAGATGTGGTTCGATTCCAGCTCCCACCAGCCCCAGCCAACATGGTCAGGGATGGTGACCAATAACATCTGGAAGGCTCTGGTTCCACACTCCAGTCTAACGTAATCTTGGACATGGGGGGGCATCAAAGGGAGGTATAGCTCCACTGCCACATCACCATCAAGTGGTCCTATTTAATTTCTCTTCTAAGGAGTGTTGCACTTCATCTATCTATCATCTATCTATCTATCTATCTATCTATCATTTATCTATATCTCTATCATCTATCATCTATCTAACTATCATCTATCTATCTATCTATCTATCTATCTATCTATCTATCTATCATCTATCTATCTATCATCTATATCTTTCTATCATCTATTTATTTATCTTTCTATCATCTATCTATATCAATCTATCTATCTATCTATCTATCTATCTATCTATCTATCTATCATCTATCTATCTATCATCTATCTATCTTTCTATCATCTATTTATTTATCTTTCTATCATCTATCTATATCTATCATCTATCTATCTATCTATCTATCTATCTATCTATCATCTATCTATCTATCTATCATCTATCTATATCTATCTATCTATCTATCTATCTATCTATCTATCTATCTATCTATCTATCTATATCTATCTATCTATCTATCTATCTATCTATCATCTATCTATCTATCTATCTATCTATCTATCTATCTATCATCTATCTATCTATCTATCATCTATCTATCTATCATCTATCATCTATCATCTATCATCTATCTATCTCTATCTATCTATCTATCTATCTATCTATCTATCTATCTATCATCTATCTATCTATCTATCTATCTATCTAATCTATCATCTATCTATCTATCTATCTATCTAATCTATCTAATCTATCTAATCTATCTATCATCTATCTATCTATCTATCTATCTATCTATCTATCTATCTATCATCTATCTATCTATCTATCAATCATCTATCTATCTATCTATCTATCTATCATCTATCTATCTATCTATCTATCTATCTATCTATCTATCTATCTATCATCAATCTATCATCTATCATCTATCTATCTATCTATCTATCTATCTATCTATCTATCTATCTATCTATCTATCATCTATCTATCTATCTATCTATCTATCTATCTATCTATCATCTATCATCTATCTATCTATATTTCTATCTATCTATCATCTATCTACAGTATCTATGGCATACGCACAGAGACATGGATCTTGAGTTGCTCTTCCATTCACTTATGAGGGTGGGGATTTTTGCCAACTTCCACTCCATCTGTATCCTCTTGCACCAAACCCCACATCGTTCCAAGGGCCTCAAACACCCAGGAGCAGATTTTGCAGGGCTTCAAGGGGTGGCAGAGGGAAGGGACAGAAGCCCTGTTCTGTGAATACGGTTCCATATGCAGAAGCACATCCAAGGATCCAAGCCATAAAATGTATCTCCAGGGGCTGAAGAAGCAATTCTCTTGTAGATGTATTTCTGGTGCCCATACTCTCCGTCTCTGCCAATTTTTTTAACTTTCAGGTAGTAATACACAACATGAAAGTATTCTAAATTGCTGACAGGGTAATCCACATAAAGGCATATCTCTCCCCACAAATACAAATATGCTTGTATTTGTGGAGAGAGAAATGACTTTCCACAAATTGGTATCTGCAAACTTTCTGCTAGTTTGTCTGCCAACCTAGCAGTTTGAAAGCACACCAGTGCAAGTAGATAAACAGGTACCGCTGCAGCAGGAAGGTAAACATCGTTTCCATACTCTCTGGTTTCTGGCACGGTGTTTCATCATGCCAGAAGAGGTTTAGTCATGCTGGCCACATGATCTGGAAAGATGTCTGTCGATAAATGCCAATTCCCTTAGTCTGAAAGTGAGATGAGCGCCGCAACCCCATAGTTGCCTTTGAGTGGACTTAACCATCCAGGGGTCCTTTACCTTTTTCCTTTTTTAACTAATTGGTACCTTTACTTCAGGGATAGAGGACCTCTGATCCTCCAGATGTTGCAGTGCTTCAACTCCTACCAATCTCAGGCAGTATTGCCATTGGTCAGAGATGATGTGTCTAGTGGTCCATCAACATCTGGAGGGCCACAGTTTCCCCACCCCTGCTTCACCTGGACATAGATGTAGGCTGCTCACACACCATACATTTAAAGCACATGAGTTCCCCCTAAAGAACCCTGGGAACTGTAGATCATTTTTTGCTTTCACTCACGCAAGGTATTATTTTGCCAGAACCCAATTTTCCATAGACGTTAATGGGACAGGAAAACCTTGATAAACTTTTTAAACTGCTGATCAGTATTACATAAAATCAGTGAAAATGAGGGCTCCACAACAAACCTGAAAATATTTTCGCCAAAATTGGAAGGAATAAATGATAAGATTCCTTAAAAACTTGAAAAAAAAGAGGAGGGGGTCACAATATCCATGTTCAGAACTTGCTATGTGTTTTGCCATTTTTATCACATCAGTTTAAAATTTGGCACTTTTATAGACCTCATCAGATAGATTGTGTATGCTGGGTTTCAAATTATTAGTCCAACAGAGTCCATTTTTTAAAAAGCCTTTTTTCTCTACTCACCTTATCTTCGGGAGCAGTCCTGTGCTCCTGTAATTCTGAACACGTTCTAGACATTATGTTCTCTAAATAAATATCTGTTTACTGGTTTAACATGGTCTGGGTACATTATTAGGCTAGCATTTTGCATCTCACGTGTCTTGTGGGGATATATTCAAGAAAGAACATAGAGGGAGAATCTTACTGCTCTCTATAACTCAGTAGGTGGTAGTAGCCAGAATCGAGATAACCATTAAATCTGGACTCAGCAGATCAGCTGACCTAGTGACCTCCAGGAGTGTCTCTACCCCCATCATCCAGTCCAGACACTGAGATCCAGCTCTGAGGACCTTCTGGTGGTTCCCTCCCTGCAAGAAGCAAAGTTACAGGGAACCAGGCAGAGGGCCTTCTCAGTAGTGGCACCCTCCCTGTGGAATGACCTCCCTTCAGATGTCAAGGAAATAAACAACTATCTGACTTTTAGAAGACAACTGAAGGCACCCCTGTTTAAGGAAGTTTTTAAAGTTTGATGTTTTGTCATGTTTTTAATATTCTGTTGGGAGCCGCCCAGAGTGGCTGGGGTATAAGTAATAAATTATTATTATTACTGTTATAAACAAATAAACAGCCATGTGATTTCTGTGATGTTGTATTGTGCCTTTACTATTTTACTATTTTTTGCTGAGAGCTGCCCAGAGTGGCTGGGCCAACCCAGTCAGATGGGCGGCATATAAATATATTATTATTATTATTATTATTATTATTATTATTATTATTATTATTATGTTTTGTATGGGGCCCCTGGAATCTCACAACAATTAACTGCTTATAAATGGTAGAATGCATGCACACAGACACAGTCAGTTAGTAGTTCTCTTCGCATGATGCATCAAGGAACTAACCTTTGATGGTGGACAGTTACAAAGCAAATGATAAATGGAAGGAAGAGAGAGAAAGAGGGAGGGAGGGAGGGAGGCAGGGAGGGAGGGAAGCCAAGATGGAAAGTGCTTGGTGTTGTAGCAATCCATAATTGATGAGACTCCTAGCATGGCTTCAGTATCTCATCAATTATTCAGAAGCGACTCATTAGGGAAAGATTTCATTATGGGATAATTAAATTAAATGCTGGACAAAAAGAAGAAGGCGAAGCTGTAAGGTAGCCCGCCCTTCTGTTGGCACTGATGGTTTGAAAAGCGAGAATGGAGAAGGAAACAAGCCCACTGTTACTCGTAGAGATGCCATGGGGAGCTGGGATTCTTACGTTTTGAGACCCCGCTCGTCGCCCTGATTCCTTGTCCCCATGCCAGTGTTGAAGGCTGATTACGTGCCAGTTCTTCAGGCTGTTTTACCAGACCTTTTTTTTAAAAAAAAAATGGTGTTTGGCACCAGCACCAAGGAGGCTTATTGGAAAGCGCAAGGTGCTGGAGAGGAGGAGTTGGGTGCAAACGCATCAGCAGAAGCCCTGGGTTGATTCTGCCAATGTGTTTACACTGCGTCAACCTCTCTGCAGCCTTGCCCCTCTCCCTTTTGGAAAACTGCAGGAGGTAAGGTAAGCTGCATCACCTTGCCCTGCCAACTGCTGTTGCATTTTTTAGTTTTTGCAGTCCTGGTTACAACTGAACATTTTTGTTTGTTGTTGTTGTTTAGTCGTTTAGTCGTGTCCAACTCAGGTTTAAATCCACATCTGCTATGAAGTTTACATGAGTGATCTTGGTGAGATGTATTTCACTTCTACATACATTATAGTTGTTGTTGTTGTTTAGTCATTTAGTTGTGTCCGACTCTTCGTGACCCCATGGACCAGAGCACGCCAGGCACTCCTGTCTTCCACTGCCTCCTGCAGTTTAGTCAAACTCATGCTGGTAGCTTTGAGAACACTGTCCAACCACCTCATCCTCTGTTGTCCCCTTCTCCTTGTGCCCTCCATCTTTCCCAACATCAGGGTCTTTTCCAGGGAGTCTTCTCTTCACAAGAGGTGGCCAAAGTATTGGAGCCTCAGCTTCAGGATCTGTCCTTCCAGTGAGTACTCAGGGCTGATTTCCTTAACTGAACATTTAGCTCCACTCTAAGATGGCCAGATGGTGACATGTCTCCTGCATCTTTCATTTTCAGTCAGCATTGCAGGCCTCACCAAACAATTGCAGGAGGCAAAGATGAAATATTTCACTGCGGATAAAATTTTCATGAAATGCATCTTTCCTTTTCGGCTCAGCCAGCCCTGGCACATTGCAGGTGATTTTTTTCCCCTGTGTCACCTGTTACCTCAAAATCATTGTGTTTTTCAACCCTCTGAAACCATAATTTGATTACTCAACATGGCTTGGCAACCTGTTGACAATTCATTGCAAGAGTTTTTTGCTATGCCACTGCTGGTTCTCGGCATAATCTCTCTCAATCTTTTTTGGGAATCGCTTGAATGAATGCACATCAATGGAGATTGGCGTTTTTTCAAATCTGTGCTTCCTCGGGACTGTGAACTTGCTGGGCTGGTGACCAGCTGCTCCCTCACAGTAGGCATTTTTCAAGATGAAATAGACAAGGTCAGGTGCATGCAAATCAGAAAATATTAGGAAAGAAACCTTTAAAATGACAAGCATAACCAGACCAGAAAATTCACATTTCTAAGTAGATACTTTAAATATCTTTTTTTACTTTTGCATAGAAGGAAGCATTCAGCTGTTCTGAATTTCTGTTGGCTTTGAATAAAGCTCTGTTCCGCTGGAATCCAGCCAGAACTGTAAACATCCGTTGTATTAGAACAAAAGGCTATGACCATGGGTCTAGGACAGGGGTGGGCAACCTTTTTTTCCTGGTGAACGCCACGTTTTCTCACGAGAAACAGAAACCCACCAATTTGTTCTCAGGTGGCTGGGGAAAGACTGAGCAAAACAAACAAGCTAGCTATTATTATTTTTATCAAATAAATGCTGTCTATACCAGTTGTTCCTAAAGGGCAGAGCCATACCATACATTTAAAGTACATTCAATGCACATGACCCCCCCCCCCAAGAACCCTGGGAACTGTAGTTCTGCCTCACAGAACTACAATTGCTAGCATCCTAAACAAACAACAGTTCCCAGGATTCTTTGGGGAAAGTCATGTGATTAAAATGTGCTTTGAATCTATGGTGCGGATCTGGCCCACATAGGAAAAGGGTGGAAAGAAAGGCTTTTAAAGGCAGAAAAAACAAGAAGGCAACAAACAGGAAAGGGCTATTTAGCAGGCTTCAGGGGCTACAAAACATGAGTTTGGGCTACATGCAGTTCCCAGGCATGGTTTGCCAAACTGCAATGTAGGTGGGAGACTGCTCATAGCTGAAGTTGTCATCAGTTGAAATTTATAGGTCAGTGGCATGGAGCAGGGCATTTTCCACTGTGGCCCCCTGAATGTGGAATCCCCACCCCCACCCCTGAGCAGAGTTGTCCCCGACTCTTATCAGTTTTTAGGTGACAGATTTGTTTTCTCAGGCTTATGAAAATGACTGACATAAGACCTAGACCACTGCTGGGTTGTTAGAAGTTTTGATATTCTGATAGTCTGATGCCCTGTCTTTTTTTTATATTCATTTTATATTCTGCTTTGCATTAATCTGTGTGTTTTAATAGATGTTTAGCATCGTGGGAATCTCTGAAGGGTGGAATGTAAGCCTGATAAATAATAAGGTACAATTTCTTCCTTTGATAGTTGAAGTCCAGCCAGAAGCAAAGTTCTAACATTACTGATTCACTATGCTGTCCCTACACATATTTCCACGACAGTATAGGTAGCCAAGCCACATGTGATTATGCTCTTTGTTGTTGTTTAGTCGTTTAGTCATGTCCGACTTTTCGTGACCCCATGGACTAGAGCACGCCAGACACTCGTCTTCCACTGCCTCCCACAGTTTGGTCAAACTCATGTTTGTAGCTTCGAGAACACTGTCCAACCGTCTCATCCTCTGTTGTCCCCTTCTCCTTGTGCCCTCCATCTTTCCCAACATCAGGGTCTTTTCCAGGGAGTCTTCTCTTCTCATGAGGTGGCCAAAATATTGGAGCCTCAGCTTCACAATCTGTCCTTCCAGTGAGCACTCAGGGCTGATTTCCTTAAGAATGGAGAGGGTTGATCTTCTTGCACTCCATGGGACTCTCAGGCAGAGTGCATGAAGGCTATTTGTTGTTTTCCTCACCACTAGGTGGCTGCTGTTTTGTGGCTTGCTGCTTCTGAAAACTTTAATTGTATATTCTAATCAGACTGAGATCCAAAAAAGAGTGCGATCATCAGGGCCATCATGCAGTGCAGCTCTTGGTGAAGTGTACCACTATAGAGAGTAGATGAGGGGAAATGCGTAGTTGAATCATATATATCCAATTCACCCCACCGATTCCCACATGATTCTCTTGACCCCACTAAAAGTGTGGGATCTTGCACCAGAGAACTGAGGTTGGCTCCCAATGACCTGTTTACTGGGAATTCAACCTGATTTGCTTGCCCAAAGTTTGCAAGGAGGTAAGCTTATGTTGGTTTGTTTGCAGGCAGGTTAGACTGTGTTGCATCAAGCAATTGCTATCCCATATTTTCCAATGCACTTCCCCATCACTTTCCTTATTGCAAAAAGTCCAAATTTAGGTTTTGTTGCACAAAAGTGCCAATTCAAATTTAATTAAGCAGCCTGAAAACAACAACTGTCTGTCTAGATCTTTCCTTTTTGCACGGTTCCCACTTTGGATTCCCTGAGTCCAATGCTAGGACACTCAGAATAGACCCATCAAAATGAGTAGACATGTCTAATGTAGCTCCATTAATTTCAGTGGGTCTATACTGAGTAGGACTAGCATTGGATACAATTCTCTGTCTCTTCTTGCCACACTCAGAGTTTGGCATTTGTGATCCTCCCAAAGGGTTCAGGTCCATAGTTTAGCAACTTAGCAGGGCAGGGGTCGCATGAGGACACAATGGTGCCCTTCAAGTCTTCCTCTGGTGACCACAATACCTCTGGGCCCTCCTAACTCACTGTCTCCATGGTCATGAACTAGTCACCTCGTTCTCTTTTTTAAAGCACATGGAGCCGAAGAAGGAAGTTTGTAGAGTGACACACTTTCCCACTTACTCTTTCAGCTCTATGTGATTTTTGAGGCTCAGATCAGTTCTACCGGATCCAGCTTTTATCCAGATCTCTTGGGAAAGCAAAGTGTATGTTCACTTCTCTCCTTCTGTCTTGATGGGCCAAAAAGGCGGGTAGGGGAGGTTCAGGAGACAGGGAAGAGAAGTGACCAGAGGGGATGGCCCACGATGTGATGAGCCTTGAAATGTTGCTGAACCCCATAGCAGGGACTTATATCACCACTGCAAACCGATTTGATTTTTGCAATGTGTGGAAGCATTGTTAGCTTGAATTGTTTTCATAATGATGATATTCTCACTTGAAATTACCTCACTTTTACAGGTCAGGCAGTGGAAGAATAAATGAAAGCTAAGGTGGGTAGAAAGAATTTAGACCAAAGCCGGTACATTGCATTCTGGCTCTCTATATTGTTTTCATACCTTCTTTATAGGCAGCGACCTTGCCAGCTCCCTACTTAACTTCTGAAATGATTGCATATAAGGCCTTCAATAAAATGTGGTCCTTGCTTTACATGTACAGAAGGTGTTGGGTTCAGCGTTGTGGCAACTTGGAGCCAGGGGGCATTATCTAGGTGCTAAAATTGGCTCCTGGATTCTCCTTTCCCAGAACAGAGGAATACTTCTTCCAGGTCTGGTGGGTCACTGCTAACCGTGAATGAGATTTGATTGCTGTGTTAATGAAGTAAAGGTAAAGGTAAAGGGACCCCTGACCGTTAGATCCAGTCATGGCTGACTCTGGGGTTGCGGCACTCATCTCGCTTTATTGGCCAAGGGAGCCGGTGTACAGCTTCCGGGTCATGTGGCCAGCATGACTAAGCCGCTTCTAGCAAACCAGAGCAGCTCACGGAAATGCCGTTTACCTTCCCGCTGGAGTGGTACCTATTTATCTACTTGCACTTTGACGTGCTTTCAAACTGCTAGGTTAGCAGGAGCAGGGACCGAGCAACAGGAGCTCACCCCGTCGCAGGGATTCGAACCGCTGACCTTCTGATTGGCAAGCCCTAGGCACTGTGGTTTAACCCACAGTGCCACCCGCGTCCCTACGAAGTACCAATGGGTTAATACAGACAGTGCTCTCTCTAAAGAAGTAAAGAAGCAAAATAAACTTATTTCAAACAAGTTAGAGGTTGTGCCTCCATCGGCTGTCCAGCTCAAGTTAGGTCACATATTTAAACTCCTGAGTTTGTGGGTTGGTACAGATGCCTCGTCCCTGTGTAGTAACAGATGCATTTCCTACTCAATTGATCAGCTGTCCTCTTATGGGAAAACTGAATAGGTTTCTGTGGAAATGACTCCTAATTATCCATTAGACCCCCCCCCCACTTGAGTTGCAATGCCAATCAATGCTTTCTCTGCAACCTGTCATTATGGCACCAAGCAAATTACTAACAAGCAGAAACCACAGCCTTCCATTGTGCCAAATGTTTCACTTTTGCCATACAGGCAAAAAGTCATGCCGCCATTCTTCTCCAGAACGGGGCTCATGAGCTATAGCAACAAGAGAACAATCAACTGCAGCTAGGTATGGTAAGCAGGGAGTTTGGCCAAGGAAGTCAGTACGTCTTATTGAATGTAATGGGGCTTAGCCCCAGGTAAGTGGGGCCAGAACTGCAGTCGGAAACTGTAACCCCATAACCAGTAAGCCCCACTGAACTCAACAGGACTTATTTCTGAGTAGACATACACAGTATAGGATTGTGCTGATAGTCACTAAAACCTGATTGCAAAGTTCAGCTTCCTTTTAAACATGAGAAACTCTGATAAGTTGTTTCCCTCCCTGAAATCTAATCCCCGGAATTGATTGCAAAATCAATTGCAAATTCAATACCCACAGGGCCAAAAACCTTATTTCAATTATTTTATTTCAGAATAAAAGGCATTTTAAAGTATCAGGTGAAACTAGGACCTCTTTTCTGATATCAGTAAATGCTGGAAATCCTTTTTCTCTCAGAACTAAAATTGTATTTTCAGAGAAGCAATAGAAATTAGAGGTGGAAGAAATTTATTAGGTATACTTACTTGTGCAAGAAATTCCTCCTCTAGTTTCTCCCCATTAGTGGTATATTTCCCCCCTCCCCCTTACTGCCCTCAGGATTCAATACTTACAGGGTGTGTGTGTGTGTGTGTGTGTGTGTGTGTAGCTGCAGCACCGCAGCACCAGGCAATGCAGACTCATGTTCTGTGAGGCTGTGCCGCAAGGCACAGTGTGTTGGATTCTGAGCTAAAGCAGGCTCAGGTTTAAATCCACATCTGCTATGAAGTTTACATGAGTGATCTTGGTGAGATGTATTGCACTTCTACATACATTATAGTACTTATTTCTAAATCAGCGCCTAGATCTACAAATCAGCATGTGCTAATTTTATGCAAATTAATCTTCTCTTTTGTCCTCTTGTCACCCAAATAGAGGAAAAGAGAGGAGATCTATTTGCATTTCGTCTTCCCCTGCAATGCAAAAATGGCCACCTTAGCTAGGCAGTGACAGCTGTCTCGGCGTACAGAGTCCTGACATTTGGCCTTGGCCCATATATGCAGTGCCAGATTTAAGTATATGTAAGCTAAACAAGCTATAGCTAAGGGCCCCACTCTCTTGGGGGCCCCCAAAAAAAATTAAAGAAAAAAACCTGGATGTACATTTCCAAAATATAAGATAAAAAACAAATAAAATAAAACCTACATACTGCAACAGTGTTTTGTGTTGTGTAGGCTCCTATGATGTAAGTAATGGGCCCTGCCTGCTAGCCTGCTCCCTAAAATATCACTGGTTTGCTCATTTCTATATATAGGGTGCCTACATTCTGCATAGACTGGTTGCAAGGCAACATGTGCCAATGGCTTTAGATACCTATTAGTCCATAAATAGGGATGCGGGTGGCGCTGTGGTCTAAACCACTGAGCCTAGAGCTTTCCGATCGGAAGGTCGGTGGTTTGAATCCCTGTGACAGGATGAGCTCCCGTTGCTCAGTCCCAGCTCCTGCCAACCTAGCAGTTCAAAAGCACGTCAAAGTGCAAATAGATAAATAGGTACCGCTCTGGTGGGAAGGTAAACGGCGTTTCCGTGTGCTGCTCTGGTTTTGCCAGAAGCGGCTTAGTCATGCTGGCCACATGACCCGGAAAAACTGTCTGTGGGCAAACGCCGGCTCCCTCAGCCAGTAAAACGAGATGAGCATCGCAACCACAGAGTCATTCATGACTGGACTTAACTGTCAGGGGTCCTTTACCTTTACCTTTTTAGGTCCATAAATTATCATATAGCATATATTCAACACAAAAAACAGCGACAATTTGCTTTTGACAAAGGACAGCTGGACATATAAAGGGCCCCATTACCTTCAGTAGCTGAGGGCCTCATCAAACCTAAATCCAGCCTTGCATATATGATACCCTGACTTCCTTGGGAGCACACTGGAAGTGTGCTATGCTGCAATTCCTGGGAGGGAGCACTTAAAAAAAAATATGTATGCACTGCTCACTGGGACGCAGGTGGTGCTCTGGGACGCAGGTGGCGCTGTGGGTTAAACCACAGAGCCTAGGGCTTGCCAATCGGAGGGTTGGCGGTTCGAATCCCCGTGACGGGGTGAGCTTCCGTTGCTCGGTCCCTGGTCCTGCCAACCTAGCAGTTCAAAAGCACGTCAAAGCGCAAGTAGATAAATAGGTACTGCTCCGGCGGGGAGGTAAACAGCGTTTCCGTGCGCTGCTCTGGTTCGCCAGAAGCGGCTTAGTCATGTTGGTCACATGACCCGGAAGCTGTACGCCGGCTCCCTTGGCCAATAAAGCGAGATGAGTGCCGCAACCCCAGAGTCATCTGTGACTGGGCCTAACAGTCAGGGGTCCCCTTTACCCTTTACCCCTTATGCACTGCTCAACTGAGAGTCTTGGGCTCATACTGCTTCGATGCACACGTAACACATTTGATTAAATGAATTGGAAAGTACGGAAAGACCTGAGAGTATGGATGGGAACAAGCTGATTTGATCTTTGATTTCAGCTGCAAATGTTCACACGTGTGGACTAATGAGATCAGGTCTGAATGGTGAAAGGGTGGATTCCAAGTACTGTACAGCATGTTCCATGGGCACCAGCTCACTGAGGGCTTGATTCATCTCCAGTTCCTGCTGTCTGCCGGTGGCAAGTACTTAGCAAGCCACAATATATTTAGCATTCATTTTGTAGGGTCACAAATTGTGCGGGCCTTGCCTGAAGCTCTCTAAGGCATAAGGAGTAATTGGATCTCATTTTGGGAAGTTGAAAGCTGACAATGCAAACAAGGGGATAGAGCTGAGGAGTCAATAAACATATAACTTTTTATCCCCCACACATAAACTGAACTGGCATGGGTGTGACATTCCTAGCATTTTAACCCAGGAAAAAGCCTAATCCCTGTTTAATGGTCTTTGAATGGAAGTGGTCAGTAGTTTGGTAAATGTTTAAGTGACAGATTGATAGACATGGAGCTAACACTTTAATCCTGCCTGTAGGCCAAAGGGCTAACAAACAGGTTCTCTCTTTTAAACCCCAGAGAGGGGACATTTCTTTCCAAGTCAGCCTGAGGTAAGAAGGAAAATCCGAAAGGAGGACAAAATTAGTTTAGGATATTTACAGGTGTGAAGCAGCACCAGCTCTGGTGTCTTGGGGAGTGAAAATGGGGAATTTAATATATGATAACATCTTATATTTAGCTTCTTGCATGGAAGTAGATTCTGCTCCAATGCACTTACAGCAGCTGGACGCAAAAATGTGTGTTATGTCTGTCATGTGAGCCAAGGGAGGGCTGAATGAAATATATAACTGTGTGCCACATTAGGTTCAGCTAGAAAATACTGCTTGCATAGCCACATAGGCCTGGCCCCACCACAAGGTAGGGTGGATTCTTGGTCTCAGGCTTGAGGGTGTATGTGATGAATTGTGGGGGATATTGCTTTCTCTTCCATTACACCTGTTGCCCATTACCGAGGAAGGGGGGGGGACACTACTATTCCTTCTGTGAGAAGTTGGAGTCTAACCTATGGTTACCAGATTTTTTTCCAGTGAATCCAGGGACACTTTTTTTTTCCGAAGCCGAGTAGCAACAGGGAGTCAGTAGTGTGGATGGTGAGGCAAAAGACCCTGGGCCCAAGCACACATGCATATTGTATAAAGGTGCAAAGCCCTTCTTTCGCACCCTGTGAAACATAAATGCGCAGAGTTTTTTTTTTAAAAAAACTGGGCAATGCCTGCCCGCCCAAGCCTCCCCCAATCCGTCAAAACAAAGGCGGAAGGGGGCAGGAGATCTGTACTGTCGGATGTCCCCGGTTCCCTTTCGGCAGTGGCAGCAGCAGCAAGCAGCTCCTGAAGCCAGCCAGAGCCAACTACGCTACCAGGCTGGCTCCGGGCTGCTGAGGTTGCTGCTGCCACATTGCCCATGGACAGATTTGCAAATGTGGGGACATTCCGGGGGAAAGAATTTGTCTGGGGACAGATTTGTGAATCCAGGGACTGTCCCCGGGAACCAGGGACGTCTGGTAACCCTAGTCTAACCCATTCCTCTAGGAGATGGATAGCTGTCCAGTGGCCCTCCAGATATCATTGGACTCATCTCCTATCAGCCCCAGCCAACATAGCCAAGGTCAGTGTTGATGGCTGTTGTAGTTCATCAAAACCTGGAGGGCCACAGTTTCTCTATCTCAGCTCTTGAACCGCATAGTAAGTGCAGTAGAAGGTGGTGGTGAAGGAAGTAGTCTTCTCTCTGAGGTCATTGAGGCTGTGCATCTTCCTTTCAATACAGTGGTGCCCCGCAAGACGAACGCCTCGCAAGATGGAAAACCCGCTAGACGAAAGGGTTTTCCGTTTTGGAGGCGCTTCGCAAAACGAATTTCCCTATGGGCTTGCTTCGCAAGACGAAAGCCCATAGGGAAATATCCGGGACAGCGGGGAAGCGCAGCGCGTCTTCCCCACTGTCCTCGGACCTCCTCTGAAGGCTGGCGGTGGGGCGGAGCCTTCGGATGGCTGTCCTGAAGACTTGCGGTGGGAGGAGGGTTTTCCTTCCCACCACCAACTTTTAGAATGCTGTTCTGAATGTTGGCGTGGGGAGGAAAAACCCTCCTCCCACCGCAAGCCCCGGGAACAGAGGAGAAGCGCTGCGCGCCTTCCCCTCTGTTCCCGTACCTGTCCTGAAGGCTTGCGGTGGGGAGAAAAGTCCTTCTCCGCACCGCCAGCCTGGCAAGCGGTCTCCATAGGAACGCATTAATTGATTTTCAATGCATTCCTATGGGAAACCGTGCTTCGCAAGACGAAAAACTCGCAAGAAGAAAAAACTTGCGGAACGAATTAATTTCGTCTTGCGAGGCACCACTGTATTGAGAAGCAGGTGCAGTGGGTGTTTGCGTGTGCATATTCCTTCCATGGCCTCTGTCTCCTTTAGCCAAGGGAGTGCTAAAGGGTCGCTTCACTTCATTTGCAGCACCTGAGAAGAGAGGGAGCTGAAGTTCATTGCTTCCTCCATACCTGAAAGTAAAAGGACCTCTCTCTGTGAGTGTGTGTCTATGCAATTTGCAGGACCTTGAGGAAGGGGCACGTGGCAAATTCAATTCTTTCACTTTCTGTAGGGCTTCCAGGAAGTGAGAAAGTGGCCTGTGCAAAATGATATGATTGCATGTGCTCGATTTATTTACCTGCTCTCCAGGTGGTGGCAGGGGCTGGGGGGAGAGATTAGATTAGATTTATTATTTTATCCCACTTTTTGGCCCCAGTGACACTCAGATTAGTGACTTTTAAACACAATAGAGCAAATTAAATATAAACATGAAGCGAAGTTGCTGTAAACAGCATCAAATACAGTAAAACCAAATCCAAAAGAGCAGATTAAAAGCCAAGCACGTTCTAATGATGGACAACTCGGAAACCAAAGGCACACTGAAACAAGGAAGTTTTCAATAAGCATCTGAACACTAAAAGAGAATGGGCCTGGCGGATCTTTATCGGGAGGTATTCCACAACCTTAGTGCCAGCACTGAAAACGCCCTGTCACAGGTATCAGGCCAGCTGATTTCACATAGGGGCACAACCGTGAGCAGAGCCTCAGATGCCAGTCTTAAGTGGTGGGCAAGCTCAAGGGGGAGGATGTGATGACAGGTGTTGCTGAGAAAGGAGGTAGAGACAATAGTTGGCATTTTTGCTTAAAGCGCTGCAAAGATCTGGGCTGTTTCAAAAAGTTTCTTGGCAGCAGTTCTTGGGAAGACTGCCTAAGATTCCAGAGTGCTGCTGCAATTCACATTGGGTCAAATGAACCACTAATTGGACTCCATTTGCAGAAGCTCCATATATACTTCTGGAGCAAGTTTTAAAATTCAAATTGGTTTTCAAGTCTTCGTGCTATCAGAAGTTATGTCAGATGCAAGGAGTCTTTTCCACATTAGTGACAAGTACAGACTCATGGGGGATAGTTTACAATTGTGCTGGATTGATGCCTAAATATCTAGGAGACAGCATTCCACAAAAAGAGAGCAGAAGGCATCAAGGAATATACTATGCCAACAAAACTACTTGTACAATAGTAGCTTAGCTGATCTCTTAGCTGTGTTACTACATATATCACCACTGCCATATGTGAAGTTGTTGTATGCCACACGTTGATTACAATGGTATTGTCTGATTATGTGAATTTTGTATGCCTATACCCAATGGAAACTGGTCCATTCCGGCTAATGGGGCACTGCTCCATGCCTGCATCCAGCTAACCACCTGCCTATCTTCATACTCACATGACTCTGTGAGTATGGCAGAGCTCAGCCGGGAGAGAGGATGGGGACAAACCTACAGTTAGTTGGCTCTGCCTGCCATTGGCTCTGGCGCCACCTGCTGTTGGCCCTCCCTGCCTCCTCCTCCTCCACCCCAGTCTCAAAGGGCACCACTGCCCTGACCTTTCTGAACAGGACTGGAATTGTACATAAGCCTTGTTTTCTTCGCTTAGTGTAATGTGTTAAATTTGTGGGAATTTACATTTAATGGCAGAAGCCTTCCCACTTGTATGTGAAACTTACTTATACTTACTTGAAAAGAAGAAAATGAGTTCGAATGGACAGTTTAAATAGATTTTAACTACCAAAAGAAACGTGATCTTTTCCAAATTTATGCACCACATTTTAGTCATATATTCCCCTTTCAAACTGGAAATTTTCCTGCCAACATATTTTTGCTGGAAAACATATATGTGTTTGAAATAACCTACTCATCAGGGAATACTTTTTTTTTTTTAAGGGTTTCTGCTAATGATTGACAGCTGCACTCAGACCATGAGGATTATAGGGGATCAGTGGGGATTTTCTCATTTACTTTCATTAACCCTTGAGTTTACTTTTCCTATTTTCTTCTGAATGCCACTTACTTCAATCAGAACTGTTTCCTTTAACAGTCAGCTTTGCTGTTCTAAAGTGGTTGGAGGTAAATGGAAACCAGCGATGCTGTCCTGCCTTTGAGGTACACCAAATGGACAAGGGCAGGACTGCTACTAAATGACTCTCATGAGTGTAACTCCCAAGTTACTCTGGCATAGAGACACTGTTAGACTCTTGTAGCATTATGTCAGTGCAAATGCTACATCTTTTGTATTCCGTTTCTGTTTCATTTAAAATATTATAACCTGCTTCTCTTTATCAAAGGAAACACAAAGTGGCCAACAATTGTGGTTTGCCACCCACTACTTGGGGCAGGTTCAAGGTTCTTGTAAAAGGTAAAGGACCCCAGGATGGTTTGTTGTTGTTTAGTCGTTTAGTCGTGTCCGACTCTTCGTAACCCCATGGACCAGAGCACGCCAGGCACTCCTGTCTTCCACTGCCTCCCGCAGTTTAGTCAAACTCATGCTGGTAGCTTCACGAACACTATCCAACCATCTTGTCCTCTGTTGTCCCCTTCTCCTTGTGCCCTCCATCTTTCCCAACATCAGGGTCTTTTCCAGGGAGTTTTCTCTTCTCATGAGGTGGCCAAAGTATTGGAGCCTCAGCTTCACGATCTGTCCTTCCAGTGAGCACTCAGGGCTGATTTCCTTAAGAATGGATACGTTTGATCTTCTTGCAGTCCATGGGACTCTCAAGAGTCTCCTCCAGCACCATAATTCAAAAGCATCAATTCTTTGGTGATCAGCCTTCTTTATGGTCCAGCTTTCACTTCCATACATCACTACTGGGAAAACCATAGCTTTTACTATACGGACCTTTGTTGGCAAGGTGATGTCTCTACTTTTTAAGATGCTGTCTAGGCTTGTCATTGCTTTTCTCCCAAGAAGCAGGCATCTTTTAATTTCATGGCTGCTGTCACCATCTTAACCAGGACGGTTA
The DNA here is from genome assembly GCF_951804945.1 of Podarcis cretensis. Classification (NCBI taxonomy): domain Eukaryota; kingdom Metazoa; phylum Chordata; class Lepidosauria; order Squamata; family Lacertidae; genus Podarcis; species Podarcis cretensis. Next base: position 22,472,345 of record NC_137175.1, read on the forward strand.
AGTCCAGTCAAAGGCTACTATGGGGTTGTGGTGCTCATCTCGCTTTCAGGCTGAGGGAGCCGGCGTTTGTCCACAGACAGCTTTCCAGGTCATGTGGCCAGCATGACTAAAGAGCTTCTGGCACAATGGAACACCGTGATGGAAACCAGAACGCACAGAAACGCCGTTTACCTGCCCACCACAGCAGTACCTATTTACCTGCTTGCACTGGTGTGCTTTCGAACTGCTAGGTTGGCAGAAGCTGGGACAGAGCAACGGGAGCTCATCCCATCGGCAGGCCCAAGAGGCTTGGTGGTTTAGACCATAGCACCACCCATGTCCCTCAGGGTTCTTGTAGTAGCATACAAATCCCTGGAGGACTTAGACCCAGGATACCTTAAGTGCTGCCTAATACTGTATATCCCAATTTGATCACTGAGATAATCTGGGGGAGCACTGGTAGAAGTCCCCCATGGACCAGAAGCACGATTCAGTTGGTAGAGCATGAGACTCTTGATCCTAGGGTTGTAGGTTTAAGCCCCACAATGGACAAAAATATTCCTGATTTGCACAGGGTTGGACTAGATGACCCTTGTGGTTCTATGTTTTACTTATACTTTGCTTCCCCTTTGGTGAGAAGCCTGAAGTGGTTAACAACACACACAAGATAAAGTATTAGTACATGATCTGTCCCCTGTCTCTTCGCAACCCAGGTTCTTGGAAGAAACCAATTTTGTTGATTTATTTGGTCAAACAGAGCTGAGTGGGAGCCATTTAGCATGTTCCTATTTGCACAGTCCCACCCCTTTGCTATGCTTTTGGGTCCCATTTTCTCTCTCTAGTCACACATACCAAGCAACTGTTAGATAGGGCAACTGTTAGATATGTCAAAGCTAATTTGGCGATCAGGACATGCTAGTCCTTGATCCCCTTCCCCTCTTTCCTCTTTCCTTTTTCCTTTCTCCTTCTGTGATGGAACTCCTATTTGGGGACTTCCTTGGCTTTTTTCTGGCCCATGTAGGACCAGTCTGGATAGTTGGCCTTGGTGAAGATTTGACGTTTTCATCCCCAAAAAGTTTTTGATTTGAGTTTCTACTGAAATGAGGCTGCATTTTAATGCTGTATTTTAATCTTGTTTTTAAGTTGTATTTTAATCAATTGTTTTATACTTGGTGTTAGCCGCCCTGAGCCCGGTCTTGGCTGGGGAGGACGGGGTATAAATAGAATTTAGTAGTAGTAGTAGTAATAGGTGCAATATGGATATACAGTGGTACCTCGGGTTAAGTACTTAATTCGTTCTGGAGGTCCATACTTAACCTGAAACTGTTCTTAACCTGAAGCACCACTTTAGCTAATGGGGCCTCCTGCTGCTGCCGTGCCACCACTGCACGATTTCTGTTCTCATCCTGAAGCAAAGTTCTTAACCTGAAGCACTATTTCTGGGTTAGCGGAGTCTGTAACCTAAAGCGTATGTAACCTGAAGCGTATGTAACCCGAGGTACCACTGTATGCCATTGCCAAAAATGAGCCCTTGTTCTCGAATGCTGACATGCTTGGGTCTTTTTGGGTGGGTGTGTTTTAACAGAGTACTCGATTTGCATCTTTTTGTGAAGAAGGGACAGAAAAAACCATTTTTGTGCTTTAGGGTGACACACACTTTGCATCTCTCAGAGCCCTTTCTGCAGGATGCAGCAGGTCTCCCCTTTGGGCAAAGCTGTTCCCTATTTGGCAAGTCAACCAATTAGTGCCAGACATGTCGTTGACATCTGGACCTGATTAGCAGGCATTAGCTGTTCATTGGGATGTTTTGACTGGGGCTCTTCAATGGGATTTATTGTACTTTATAGTTGTTTATTTTCCAATCAAAGTCTGTCTTTAAGTCAGGACTGCTGCTTCAGCCCCTTCTGAATAAAAGGAAACACAAAATAGGTCCTCACTGACCCCTAGGTATAGGGTCCCTCATCAATTACACAAAGACTTAGAGCTCTGAAAGCCAAGTAACATCAGTGGGGGGGGGAATACCTCACTCTAAAAAATAAAATAAAACAGCTCACTCTAATAGAGAAAAGAAGAGGTGTGGGTTGAAAGTAGCAGAACCAGGCAGCCTTGGATTTTCACGTGATTCCGTGGTGAATGAGGCGAATTTTAAAAGCTGAAATCATGGACAAGATTAACTGTGAATTACTGGCATGTATTATTGGCCTTTCCATGTTCTTAGAACAGCTGGTGCCGGCCCTACCAATGGGCACCATGACCTTGAGGCAATCGCCTTAGATAGCAGATGCTGGCGGATGCTGTGGTGCTAGCTTGCTGCCCTGAGGTGTTGTGGAGGATGCAGTCCCAACACCACAGTAAGAGTCACCTGCAGGCCAAGTTGCCTTCAGTATATGGAATGCAGTGGATAAGAGTGCCATCTTTGTCGTTTGCCTCAGTTAGCGAAATGTCTTGACCCAGCTCTGAGAAGTGGACTGGGACAAGGCTACTGTTAGTCCCCACAGCGGGTGCTAACAGTGATGAGTGACAAAGTGGGTTATGAGTAGGCAATGACAGCCATCACAGTGGCTGCCCAGAGACCCATGGGAGCTGGTAGTGAAGGCGGGGTGTGTGTGTGGATCATCACTGTGCAGGATTGTGACTTCTGTGCTGAGCCACTTTGCTGATGGCTGCATCCAGACAGGCAAGGGGAGGCAGTGAGACAGAACCACCAACACCTTGATTGTCTCTCTTTGAGGACTGACAGTTCTTATTCACAACTACTTGCTGTGTGGTGAACAGCTGTGAAAGAAACAATCCTGAAAAACAAAGAGCCCATGAAAAGTGACAGGAAATGTGTGTGTAGAAATGGGGATGTATAGCCAAATATTTATGAATTTAGGTGCTCCGCTGTCCATCAAAGTGGTCCCTGTTCTAGTACTTTCCTCAGCTCTTCTCCTTAAACCATTTCTGAGAATTGAACAGATCTCAGTCAGCTAAGCTTGGCCACCAATCTTCATCCTGACTCATTATAAAACTTAACTCCCCAAAATGTGCAGTTGCAGGCTATCTATAGCTATTTACAGTCCTTCAGGATAACACTTCCAATAGCTATTCTTAGGAGCTACATTCTTAGAAAATTTTATTGTCTTGTCTGGACTGAAACAGAGCCGCTGTACGTTTTGAGTTTCCATGCTGGCTGAATTTCAGTCCTTAAAATCCTCATTGGGGACTATAATTTCCCATTTTTATCAGTGTTTCCTTTGGGCTCGCTCCTAGTTGCTTCAGTGATATTCAGGCAAGATTAAATACTTTTGCACTTAGCCTCATTTCTGTGAAAAAATTCCCTTGCTTCCCTCGATAGAAAATTAATCCACAGAGGATCATATGCTCAAACCGTAATTCAGATGGCATTTATTAAATGCCCTGCAATAAACATTCAGGACTAAAAAATATTGGAAGGGTGTTTAGGACCATTTATGATTCCTCTTATTTTAAGGACTTTGGGGGCCACTCATAACATTTAGATAACCAAGAATGTTATTTGCATTCTGGGAGGGGAGGGACCAGATCCCAGAGTGCCTTTGCTGCATGTTCCTGCCAAGCTTTTTTTAAGAATCAGAACATGTAAATATAGGATTCTGTCTCTGTCCAAAAAGTTCTGATGTTAGATCTAAAAGCTCTCCCCCACCTTATCAAACACACAAACCTCTGGTCTGTCAAAATCCCTGCTCCAAATCTGGACCCTTGCTAAGAGGAAATGATGATAAAGCTCAGATACATTTCTGAAGGTAGGCTAGTACCTAGTGCAAAGTGTCGTAGGGTCGACACATTTGTTGACTTTTAACTATGGATCGTTATGATGACTATACCCATGAAAAAGAGGACATGTCCTGGAAAAAGAGGACATATGGCAACCCTACGTGCAGAGACGTATAGTGGTACCTTGGGTTACATACGCTTCAGGTTGCATACGCTTCAGGTTACAGACTCCACTAACCCAGAAATAGTACCTCAGGTTAAGAACTTTGCTTCAGGATGAGAACAGAAATTGTGCTCCAGCGGTGCAGATGACTCGATATATGGAGGGAAGTTGGGGGATACAGAAATGATAAATGAAATAAGTTCCTAATCTATGTGTGTTAGCAAAGTCGCTTAAATAACTCAGACAGAAAAGAAATCCTCACAACACTCTATTGAGCAAAAGTGAACAAATACAGTGCATAATTTGAGAAGGAACAGAGAGTTTTTTGTCTTTCTTACACGAGGCCTTGTACGAAGCAGGGAGGCATTTGACCAAACCCACAGTGTTTCTGTCTTTAAACAGGCACACCAATGGAAAAGTGAGGCGCCCAAGTGCCTTAAGTGACATGTGCAAAATCTGAGAGTGGTAGATTTACCTTTCATTGAGAAAGTGTTGGTCAGACTGGCTGCACCACTTGTCTGTTAGCTTTAAGCAAAACCTTAAAAAGCACTCTTTTCTTCCTAGTTCTTGTCCTACCATCTTAACTACATTCTAACAAACCCAATCTTATGCTTCTCAACAACAGCAGTCAAGTTAGAGAGTGCATTTACTTAAAAACGGGAGGTAAAAAAACACCACATTATTATTCTTTTTAATTATTCTTTATTAAATTTGTATACTGCCCTATACCCACAGGTAAATGCTGATGGAATCATATTGGCTCCCAGTACATTTCCGAGCACAATTCAAAGTGTTGGTGCTGACCTTTAAAGCCCTAAACGGCCTCGGTCCAGAATACCTGAAGGTGCATCTCCACCCCCATCATTCAGCCTGGACACTGAGGACCAGCTCCGAGGGCCTTCTGGTGGTTCCCTCACTGCGAGAAGTAAGGTTACAGGGAACCGGGCAGAGGGCCTTCTCAGTAGTGGCACCAGCCCTGTGGAACGCCTTCGCACCAAATGTCAAAGAGAAAAACAACTACCAGACTTTTAGAAGACATCTGAAGGCAGCCCTGTTTAGGGAAGCTTTTAATGTTTAATAGACTATTGTATTTTAATATTTTGTTGGAAGCCACCCAGAGTGGCTGGGGAAACCCAGCCAGATGGGTGGGGTATAAATTATTATTATTATTATTATTATTATTATTATTATTATTATTATATACAGTATAGTAATAGATAATTATGGGGCAATATCTATTAAGATACTGGTGCTTGTGTGTCTGAAAATCAGTACTGAAAGAGGGGAAAGGGGGTGTTTTGTTTTGTTTTGTTTTGTTTTGTTTTGTTTTGTTTTGTTTTGCTTTGCTTTGCTTTGCTTTGCTTTTCTTTATCCACACCTCCCTTCATTCATTTCCATTGAAGCCAAATTTATGTGGCTGCTCCAAAGGTTCAGATATAATTACATTCTGGGAAGGTGGAAAGAGGAGACAAAGGCAGAGGCTACACACCACCTGGACTTAAGCACATGGTTTCAGATAGGACTGCGTCTTGGAAGATGAAGAAAGTACATGGCTGGTATCCAGCAAGTGTCAAGGAGAAAAGAACAGATATGAACTTGCAAGCAAAAATAACTGCAAAAGGGAGGACATCTTTTCCAGAAAGGGGGTATCTGCTTTGCAGGTTAATCCAATCATATCGACCAGAGCGTTCCAGAAAAGAAGGCTGGATCCAGAAGCTCTCTTGTGACTGGGAGCATATTCTACTGATGCAACATTCTTCTAAGTAACAAAATACGCTTCTTAGTGTTAAGTTGTGGGTGAACATATCAGACGACACAGCGATTCTTCAAACAGCTCTTGTTTATTCACAGGCCAGGACAGAACTGACTGAAGGATTCAGTCAGCCTGCTTATATAGAGCTCCAGTACAATGTAACTGTAACAATTTTCTAAAACTATCCAATCACTGAACATCACTTTCAATCCCTTATTTGCATAACTATCTACAGTATCCCCCTGCTGGCCCAGGGTGAGAACTTCAGTACATGACACTTATGACTGTCCCTGTGCAGCCACAACCAAGATCAGCAGAGGGTGCTTGTGACATCAGCAACAGAGACAAAAGATGGGCTGGAGCTACCCCAAACTGCACAGGACAAAGGAAGTGGCCAGCAGGACACAACAGGTGCTAAGGCCAATGATTTCATTAGACACCTGACAAATGTAGGAGCGTAGGCAATAAAAGTAGTCTAAAAATCCCAGGTTCAATTCTCAAAATCTTCAGGTGGGGCTGGGAGAGATCCGCTGCCTGAAATCCTGGAGAGCCACTGCCAGTCATTGTGGACAATAACCAGTGAGATGGGCTGATCCCAGAAGAAGAACGTCTGGGAAATGATATATAATGAGATGAAAAAGATGTTGAAATATACATTTTTTAAAAAACCAGAAGCATTTTTACTTGGTATTATAGGTCAGGACATTAATAGGCAAGAGGTTAAACTGTTTTTATATGAAACAACTGCGGCAAGAGTATTGTTAGCCCAGAAATGGAAACAAGAAGAAATTCCGACGAAAGAAGAATGGCAGACAAAATTAATGGACTATGCAGAATTGGACAAAATGACAGGAAGGATTCAAAACCTGTGGGACCAGAGATTTACAGAAGATTGGAAGAAGTATATGAATTATTTGAAGAGCAACTGTAATCAACAAATTACGCTAGTAGGACTACAAGAAGTTTTGTAAGGAGAAATATACGAAGTGTTACAAAGTAGAAAAAGATAGAGAAATTGGTTATGAGTTTGAAATGTCATAGGGAAGATAAGAAATGCATACTGAGAGATTAGATTGGAAAATTTTCAGACAGGATTAATGGAAGTCAAAAATTTGAATAAGATGTAAAAGTATGTTTAATTACTGTTGAAAATGATATGTTAAAAAAACTAATAGAAATTATATATATAAAAAGAGATGGGCCGATCCCTGTTGTAACACAGCTTCTTATGTTTCTCTGCACCTGAAAGGTAAGCTACGCTGGTATCAGCTGTAGAGAAGCTCTTGGCTAGCAGAGCATCTGTGCATCGTTTGCAGTGTTCACCTCCTACTGCAATGTTGATCTGGCAGAGCCCATAGAACGCATGTTCCCCTTCTGCCTTCCTGCCATAGGATGCACACATCCTGCCTTTGTGCTGGCTTGTGGAGCTGCTGCCCAGAGACCACATAGAGTGTTTTGCATTATGAGGAAAGGGGGTGATTTTAATTCATTGCGATTAGCTCGTGACGGTGTCTGCAATGTCATTCGGCGCTGCTCGGGGAAACTGCTAACCTTGCAGGCTGTCATTTTTAATGCAGGGAATACTCAGCGAAATCGGCTCATTTGCTATGAACCCAAAAAGGCAAATTCGGAAAATGTCTGCGTCACCACTAATTTCTTTGAGCATTTCTGAAGCGTTCCAGTGTTTCATTTGTATGGGAAAGTGTTTCTTGGTCAAAAGACACCCCAAATCAATAGTTTAACCCTGGCTGTCATATAACAAGTTTTCAGCCACCACTCGGAATCAGTTGGCATGCTTTCCTGGTTTCACTACTGGTAAAGATGATAGAATTTGGGCCTCCCCATGTCTCCATGCAGAGGCCAACTGCATGAGCAGCATAAATTTTATATGCTGCTCCTTGGTCTATTTGATTTCAACTGCCAAAATCTGGAGTTAGTTGTAGTATGTGAACAAAAAGCAGCTCCCATTCCCTGGTTTTCCTGTCTGTGGTAAGCTAAACATTTATATAGGCAATTCAGACATTATACATTCATGTATTTGATCTCTAGAGTAGCGGTAGTGTAAACAGAGTGAAAACTCATCACTTTTCATGGGATTTCTATGGCAATTTGTAGTTTTGCTTATACTGTGGCATCTTTCAAAAAGCCCCAAACAGCTCCTGGTTTGTAAAATTAGATAATACTGAAACTCACGTTTTGCATGGAAAATATTCCTGTTACTTAGAAGAACCTCTAATTCTAGTCAGGTGTGTTCAGTAGCAGAACTAGGATAGGGCAAAAAAAAGAAAAGAAAAAGCAATCTTGCTAATTTCTATAATTATCTGATTTGGAGTAGCTGGGCAAGAGGCCCCTGCAGCACGCAGCTTCCATTGTGCTTACTGTCAGTAGTGTAAACCGGTATCCCTGGGAAACTATGTTTCCCAGACTCCCTGGCACCTAGGACAATGTCCCTGCAGGAGGCCCTGGACAGAGACTTCCCCTGAGACTTCCTCTACGCTGATGCAACATAAACTTGAGAGGTTGGAAGTGGGTGGCAGCCTTTATTACAAGAAGTGTTGTGATTGCAAAGTAAGGGGTAAACATTCAGACATTCAGGGAGAGTGATAGGATCCATATCTATAACATTCTTATTGTATGGGGACCACTGCAGGTGGGAGAAAGAGCTCATTCTGTTGAACCCAGTTGTGAAATGAGTTGAGCAGCACTCAACCATCGCTAGCACCGAGGACATCCCCTAATGCAAACTGTGTTATTAGAGTGCAACATGGGTCTGAAAGGTAATACATTTATTACACTACCTTACTTATTACAGGGATGCGGGTGGTGCTGTGGGTTAAACCATAGAGCCTAGGGCTTGCCGATCAGAAGGTCGGCGGTTTGAATCCCTGCGACTGGCTGAGCTCCTGTTGCTCGGTCCCTACTCCTGCAATAGATAAATAGGTACAGCTCCGGCGGGAAGGTAAACGGCATTTCCGTGCGCTGCTCTGGTTCACCAGAAGCGGTTTAGTCATGCTGGCCACATGACCCGGAAGCTGTACGCTGGCTCCCTTGGCCAATAAAGCGAGATGAGCGCCGCAACCCCAGAGTCGTGCGCGACTGGACCTAATGGTCAGGGGTACCTTTACTTATTACATGAGTTATCATGTATTGCTTATTACATTCCATTACAGTTCTCGTTACACTACATTTTTATATTCAGAAATTCATGGAGGATAAAGCTATCAATGGCTACTAGCCATAATGGCTATGCTCTGTCTCCACAATCAGAGATAGCAATACTTCTGAATTCCAGTTGCTGGTGACCATAGCGACAGCAGTGAGAGTCCTGCTTGCAGATTTCTGACATAAACCTGCTTGGCCAATGTTAGAACAGGATGCTGAACTAGATGGGCCATTCTCCTGATTCAGCAGCCACTTTTTATGTTCTTACATGTGGTTGTTGAAATAATTCAAAGTGTGGATTGTTTTCTTTTAAGTCTGGAATATGCAGCCATATTATCGAGTTGGTCAGCATTTCTTGGGAGGCTTAGTGAGGGCAGCAGGATGGGTGCAATGGCATCTCTGAAGATTTAGCATTGCAAACCCCAATGAACATATGGCAAGCACACTTGTTGTGTAAAGTGCAAACCGGCCCTAAGAGAACCCTTTGAACAGCTGCCATCAATAAACGTATGACATCATTGCAACCGAGTGAGGCTTTTGTTGCTCCTTGGTGACATAATATCTGCAAGCACCTTTTAGCTTAGCAACCCATTCAAAGGACGCTGTTATGATGCTGGGCCTTTAATGCCCCTTTGTTCTATGTAATTATAAGGCTGATTTGAGGGGGAGGGCAGCTGCTAGGTAAGGAACAAAAGCTGATTGCTTTAACAATCAAAGCAAAATGCATGGGATAACAGGGGAGAAAATAATTGCTCCAGTAGACCTGGAAACGTTCATAGCTTAATAAAAATGTAGTTCGCTTCCCACCTCCTCAGACATCTGCCAAGATCAGGCAGTATAAAACGGTTTCCTGAATAGCCTGGATCGTCATTATAGTATTTAGCATTATCACAAATCTGACCATTCCTAGCTTGAGTTTCATAATTTTTTCTATTTTTCTTGCATATTCCCTTCTTAGTTTGCCCCAAGAGATCTTTGTCTAGACAGTGACCTGGGAATGGGGGTGGGGGGAGGAGAAAACTGTGGTGGGGGAAGGGAAGTTCCCCTGTACACATGCCTTCATCTGTGTAATTAAGGCACTGAGCCATGTTTTGTCTCATTTTCTTGCTCCTGAACACTATAGTCTCATATAGCTGAAGGCCTTGTTTGTCTCCAGCAGCTTCAGCAAAACCAAACTTCTGTAGGAGCTCTTCCTAGATTCGCTGCCAATGCATTCCCAGATTTATTGATGCATGTTAGTTAAAACATCGGCAAGATCCTATTCCTCTAAGGATAATGAAACAGGTTGCAGTGCTGTAGAAGAGGTTACAACCACATGCAAGCTGTAGTAACCATCTTTCCGCTCACTTTTATGAAACAGGGTGGAAAGCAATGTTGAGTTGCCAGGTGGAACAGTTACCTTCCTCTGCATACTATTCTGGGGGTTCTCTCAAGCCAATTGGGGGGTGCACAGGGGAAGGAGAGGAGGAAAAGCCCAATTATACAAACAAAAATCCTTGTGTACGGTTTCTGCTGACAGGGAGCATTAGATGAATCCCACCCAAAGTCTAAAAGTTTTTTTTGGTGTTTTTTTAAAGGACTAAGAACTATATTCTGTACTAACAAAAATTACCCTTCACTTGTAAGGTAAGGTAAAGGTAAAGGTAAAGGACCCCTGGATGGTTAGGTCCAGGCAAAGGCAACTATGGGGCGCAGTGCTCATCTTGTTTTTCAGGCTGAAGGAGCCAGCGTTTGTCCACAAACAACTTTCCAGGTCCATAACCAAACCGCTACTGGCACACGGAGGACCGTGATGAGTGCCAGAGCACACAGAAATGCTGTTTACCTTCCCGCTGCTGCGGAACCTATTTATTTAGTTGCACTGGTGTGCTTTTGAACTGCTATGTTGGCAGAAGCTGGGACAGAGCAAGGGGTGCTCACCCCGTCACGCAGATTCAAACTACCGACCTTCTGATTGGCAAGCCCAAGAGGCTCAGTGGTTCAGACCACAGTGCCACCTGCGCTGTGCAAACTAGTCATTTGTAGCAAACTAGTCACGTGTGTCTACATAGTGTTATGAGTTTGGTGGGGAGGAAGTAGGCTGTATGCAAGACCCTTCTAACCCCTGGATCCAGCACACATTAACATATAAGCCAGGCTAGCTTCTTCTGTTGAGGTGATAGCCTGGGTGATGGGCCATTAAGTGAAACAAAGGAAAGGGGCTCTGTGCAAGATGGCAAGTGAGTGGGGCCCCTCCTAATTCAGAGATTGTTAGAAGGGCAAAGCCTGAATTTAGAGTTGAGTTGCAACTATTTGACCTAGAAATAAAGCAGCAATCTGGAGAGAGAGAGAGAGAGAGAGTCAGGTCATTTTTGAAAGCAATGTTTGATTTCTGCTTAAATACAAGGCTGTAGCTATGAGAGAAACGAGACCCTTTTGGGGTGTTGATGCTGTGAACTTCTCCATGGTAAAGACACCACAGTCTCCACTGTTCCTTATTCCAAAAGGAAACGTGAACCCTGGGTAAGTGCCTGGACCCCCTGGAATCTCACACCGTTCAGAGATTGGGGTGGTGTGCAACAATGTGATAGTCTACCTGCATAATGCATGCATGCTATGTTGCTTGCTACTGCTTCTGGGGCTCCATATTCACTCCAGGTAGTATATATAAGTAGCTGGTGATGGGGTAGGACAGCAGCACACACCTGATCTCTGCTGTGATAACAGGGTGGGGAGGGGGAGAAGCAAGACAGCCGAGAGTTGGGTGTGGTGCAAATGCACCAGCAGAACCAGGCTGGTGCTCCCACTAATGCACATATGCAGTGCTGACTTGCCCCGCTATCTGTCCTGGTATTCAGCAGCAGCATAGATAAATGGAGGTCAGGTGAGTGCCACTATTCTGCTTCTGTTATCAGTGCTGAATAATGCAGAATTTGAAAACAAAACAAAGAGTGCAATCCTATGCACAGTTCTTTAACGGGTCTGTGGCTCGCTCTGTCTATCATCTATCATCTATCTATTTATCACCTGATAATAAGCACCTTTGAATATAGCAACCTTCTCCAAACTGGTTTGAACTACAGCTCCCATCCTGACCATTGGCTATGCTGAGGCTGATGGGAGGTGTAGTTTAAAACATCTGGATGGCTCTAGGTTGGAGAACATTGGGATGTAGTGTGGACTTATTTCTTAGTAAATGTGCACACCAAACCTCCTTTTCAAGTGCATTGCTGTTTTCCTAGCTGAGCTCCTTGCTGGGAAAATGCTTCCTTTGCATCCAAAATGGTCACCATTGTATACAATTAATAAATTACACCCTAAAGGATAGAGTCAACAATGGACATGGGATAATCTGGCATAACCCCAGAGATCTTTTCGGTCTACCTTGAAGATATCCAATGAAGTCTATTCAACCATTTTCAAAGCAAGCCTATGCCTACCTCAGCTTGGCTAGGGATAAGGAATTTATGATTGTGTGGGGTGTTACTCGTATATGAGTGCACCAATCAGGAACGCTTTTATACCCAAAGCCACCTTATCTCCTGCCTATCTGGTGCAACATCAAATGGGGCAGACCTCTCTGAAAAGCCTTGCTCCTTCAGTCTTTAGTGTTAGCACCTTTTAGGGGTAACCTTGACCTGTGCCATTAGCCTCTATCAACAGAAGTCGCAACCAGGAGCCCCAGATAGGACTGCTGAGCATTCGAGACTTGGTGTATTGATGTCTTGCACAAATATTTATGAACCTGCTTCCTCCCCAAAGTGGTCAGTGTTGCTTGATAGGAATATACAAGTGTTTCTGTGTTTGGCTAAGAAAACCATAGTAGCTGGGGATCTCAAAAGAGACCCTGTGGCTTAAAAGCAGGAAGGTAAAAGGAGAGCCGTTCAAATCCCCAATTACCCAGAGAGGCTGGTTCTTCAAAAGAGGAAAACAGGATGTTGCAGAAAACCATCAGAACTGAGGGGAAGAGAAAGATAATATTCATGTGTGGATGTAGTTATTTAAGAAAGGGGAAAGCAACTTCTGTTAGATGTGTCCAGAACTGAGGGCTGGGTCCCATCCACAGCATACATTTAAAGCACTTATACTTTTTTGACCTTCAGGGCTTCCGCCAAAGGATCCTGGGAACCACAGTTTATTAAGGGTGCTGAGAATTGTGGCTTTGCGAGGGACCTCCTAAGAATCCTCAGCACCCTTAATAAACTATAGCTCCCAGGATTCTTTGGGGAGGGGGACATGACTGTTAGTGGAGAGCTTTAAATGTGTAGCATGGGTTTGACCGAAGCCTGGTTTCCTAGGAATAAAGACCTGTTGGACTTCTTCCTACCTATGTCGCTTAACACATTCCATCCTTCTTCCAAGAAGGCCAGAGCACTGTATTATCCTTGCAATAATCCTATGAACCCATGAAACTGCTGCCTTTATGCTGAGTCATAACATGGGTCTATCTAGTTCAATACTGAGTCCAAGGTGAGACCCTGGATTTAATAAAACCATCAGAATTTTTCAACTGGATCACACCAAAGGTCCCCCCAGTCTAGCATTCTCTTTTCAACATTACCCAAGTCTAAAGGTGCCTAACAAGCTGAACCTTAAGGATCACAAAACCTGATCTAATATAATTTATTCCCTGTGCTATCCAAAGCTATGACCTCGAGTGTACATGTACGTGCAGTATAAATTGGTACAGCATCATCTGCAGACAAGAAGCAGCCACTGTTTTCACAGAAATAGTAAATATGATCATTATGAGACTTCATGTTTCCAGGTCAGAGAGTTAGAGAGCCACACAGATGAATAATGTTCTCCTTGATATTGGGTTCTATCACATCAAGGCACATTCAGAAGAAAGATAACAGCACATAAACATGGCATGGAAACGACACCTTGTGATGACTTCATCACATAAAAGATTAACAGGAGAATCAGCCAACAGTTTTGAACTCCCAGATGAAATCCATTGTCTTACTTGATTCTTACTTGAGCCAAGCTTGACTCATTGCTGGCACCAGGATCTTCTGATGACTCCAGAAAAATATCCCTGATCCATCAGTTACTTGCACAACTGTACCTTTTGTTTCACAGGGTGCTTGGCTGAGATAAATAAATGGTATAGCGATGCCCCAATATACCGGTACTCCTGAATCGTTTGAGAAAAAGCAATTTGAGGGCACCTTTTTTTGCAAATACAATGGTACCTCGGGTTACATACGCTTCAGGTTACAGACTCCGCTAACCCAGAAATAGTACCTCGGGTTAAGAACTTTGCTTCAGGATGAGAACAGAAATTGCACAGCAGCAGTGCGGCAGCAGCGGGAGGCCCCATTAGCCAAAGTGGTGCTTCAGGTTAAGAACAGTCTCAGGTTAAGAACGGACCTCTGGAACGATTTAAGTACGTAACCAGAGGTACCACTATATGCTTATGGAGGCAAGAGATTTCACTATCATAATGATAGAATGGTAGCCATTACAGTGCAAGTCTGTGCATTTCGGCTCAGAGTCGGAAGACGGCACCACAAAGTTCAATGAGAGTTACACCCAAGTAAGTGCATATAGAATTGCACCCTAAGATTGGAAATTGGATGCAGAAGGCAGATGTGGCTGGAGTGTATGTGGTTTCTGTACAATAACCAGTTAGCACAATCCAGTGCAAACTTGGCCATTCCTTCAGCTGCAACTCTGAAAGACATGAACACAAAGCAGCATTTTATTGTGCCAGGCATGGATTTAATAATAAAAAAGCTAAACTTTTGCATCACAGTTAAATTTTTTTTAAAGGAACTCTATTACTCTGTCGCATAAGGAGAGTTTCATTTTTAATTCTGGTTCATTATCTTTCCCCCTTATTAAGAAAGGTAAATCTGTTTTGCGTTTTCATTATTCCATTAGCTCGAGAAACCTCATCAGGAACGCAGAAAGCTGCCAACATAAATAGGGCAATTTTCATATGTGAGATGGTCTAATTTGCTTAACCATCTATTCAGGAGAGGCTGGTGCTAACAATTAGAGAAAGCTGCGTGATTTGAAAATAAGTTACAATTGATTGTGTTTCAGTGGAAATGAAGTTTGGAATGTCTAATTGGATTTGGCCCAAGCATCTGAGCCACAATAAGTTGACGGGAGACTTCGAGATAAAAGAATCTTCCTCAGGAAATCTAAATATATAAAATAGCTTAATGCAATATTTCCAATGCAATTAAAGCGGCATGCTAATGATGACATTGCTTGTGTCATCACTGAATGAGAACCAACAACTTCTGAAGCACCTTTCCACATTTGTTTGGGGCTCTGAAGGCGCTAAGGGCCAAACTACACAAATAGTGTCAATATGGATCTTCAGCCTAGGCCAGTGAAGTGTAGTTTGGTTCCCACGAGGCAAGACACAGCAATAACAGCAAGAACCTTTACTGAACTACCTAACTGGGAAACGGGGGGCAAAGCAACTGCTTACATACATTCCTGAAAGCCTGGGCCACTCCCCCTCCCAACGTGTTTGGCTGTCTAAACTTCCAAGCTGCGAATCACGACTTAGAGTTCAAGGGCCAATGGCAGAGGCCCAAATCCTGAAATGTTCTGTGATTGGACATCATGTATCCAATCAGAACACAGGAGCTCAGAATCCTTAGTCCAGACTCAAGCTCTGGCAAACACAGACCACTGAATACATAACACCCAGAATCTTGCCCAACGTCAGGTGGCTGTGTGTGCTGCCATGCTGCAAAAATATTTTACTGAGCACAGGGCCAGCCCAAGACTTTTTGCTGCTTGAGGTGGTGGGAAAGATGGTGGCTCTTTCCCTGCCACAGAAAAAAGACAGCCAGACTGGTGGGTAATCTTACTTCAACACAGATGATGGGGCAGCACCCTCCACCCCACCTGAGGGCGAGAGGCTGGGGCTTCATATGCACCATACATTTAAAGCAATGCCCCCAATAATCCTAGGAACCAGGGTAGGCGGCTCTATTAGGGCAAATGGGGCAGTGCCCTGCCAACCTCAGTCTGCTCCCACCTCCCTGACTTCTTACAGCACTGCTTGTCAGCTTCCTCCTCCACAGCCTGAGGGTACCTTTGTAGAACTCAGCAGGGAGAAGGATTAAAATTACGTGGCTCTTTCTAGTTACAGGTAGCCATGTTGGTCTGCCGTAGTCGAAACAAAATAAAAAAATTCCTTTCAGTAGCACCTTAGAGAGCAACTAAGTTTGTTATTGGTATGAGCTTTCATGTGCATGCACACTTTCTATCTTTTACCTAAAATACACAAACCAGGAAATCCAGGACGCCTCATCATCTCAGGTATTGGCACTATTACAGTGGGTGTTTCTGGCTTTATGGAATCTGTTCTGAAACCATATGCCAACAGTGCTCCCAGCTACGTATGTGACACCACAGATTTTCTGCGGAAAATACAATCTTTGAATAATCCTCCTAACAATACTATACAGTGGTACCTCGGGTTAAGAACTTAACTTGTTCTGGAGGTCCATTCTTAACCTGAAACTGTTCTTAACCTGAGGTACCACTTTAGCTAATGGGGCCTCCCGCTGCCACTGTGTGATTTCTGTTCTCATCCTGAAGTAAAGTTCTTAACCCAAGGCACTATTTCCGGGTTAGCGGAGTCTGTAACCTGAAGTGTCTGTAACCCCAGGTACCATTGTACTAGCCACTATGGATGTGGAATCTTTGTATACCAGCATCCCACACAACGATGGTTTACAAGCCATAAGGAACACCATTTCAGATAAAATCACAGTGGACTTTGCTACTAAACTCTGCCATTTTGTCCTTACCCACAACCACTTCAAAGGTATCTGAATAAGTGTGCATGCACAGGAAAGCTCATACCAATAACAAACTTAGTTGGTCTCTAAGGTGCTACTGGATGGATTTTTTAAATTTTGTTTTGGCTCGTTCTGTCCTTGGCTCTAGATCCATCTACTGTTGGGCTCCCTGCATCTATCCCACCAGTCCCCAAGAGCACCAGCCACCACTTCTAGGAACTGTAGTTTTAAGAGTGCTGGCAAATGGTGAGACCAGCCCTGACTGCAGTAACATGCAAGACAGAGAGGCCAATTATAGAGGGGACATTTGGAGTTGCCACTTCAAAGCTCAGGCAGCCATGAGGCTGTAATCCTATACACGTTTACCTGGGAGTAGGGACGGACAAGAAATTAAATTCAGTGCGCCCAGATGGAAGGATCTGTGAGTTTGGGTTTCTCATTTTTCCAACCTTAAATTCAGTAGTTAACATTTCCACAGCAATTTGTGTTTTGTTCTTTTTCTAAAATAAAAGAACACATAAAATTTCTTCAGCATCTTAATGTGACTTTCTCCTAATAAACATGTGTTTGTATACAGTGTTAACTAATGGGCACACTTGTTACAGAATGTGTGAACTTGATAGCTTCACTTTTAAATGTGAACTGAATTGAATTTCCTCCCCCTCCCCTCCCCTAATGGCACCATGACAAAGCTTAGGCTGATATATGACTGTGAGCTTCCAGACTAAAGTGAGATTTTAATACAGGCTTCCACAATCTGAGATCAATATTCTGGCCATTGGCTGGCTACTGAAGGACCAGCTGCCCAAATCAATCCATTCTGCTTCAACTGAAAGCACCTATGGGGTGCATAAGATTCCTCTTCCTGTGGCGGCCATTTCTTAATTGTTTATTTTTGCCCAGTGGTCAAAGATTCTCTCAGCTTCAGTGCCAAGTAATGTTTATTCCCCAAATTTCTGCTTCTGTCTTCTCCTTTTCACACTTTTGTCTGTCTTCATCTTATACATATGCCTCTGCATTTCTTCAGAAACACCATAATTCTTCCTGTTGGCTTTCCTCCCAGAAATTACTCCCCTTTTCCTGATTCCATGTGTGATACAAGGATCAGTGATGAAATCTATCAAAAGTATCACTGTTTTTGTGGCATTAACAGGGACAGGGGATAATTCACAAACACAGTTGTCCAAGTTATGCACAAACCTGAAAAGACAATGGGGTATGGTTCACACTTGATTTGAATTTAAGAAATTTATATATTTTTTAAAATGAGATGTTGGATTCCATGTTCGAAAACCCTTATACATTTACTGAATCTGGGTGTGTTCATTTTATTTGCTAAGCAGGATAAACTCAGAGTGACTTATCATCTAGACTTTGAAGATATATGTGTTTTCTCAGGAGTCTGGGAGTCAAAGTACAAGTTACTTCAGAGATCTGTGGGTTAGCTATTCTGCCTTTTTCTTTTTGAATAAAGTGTGGTTGTGTGTGCGTGTGGGGGGGGGGGGGGAGAAGAATGATCAGTGTAGCACCAGGGCAGGGGGAAGTTAACCCATAAGCTTTTCTCTTCAGAAATATGGGATCAGAGTTACCTAAATAATATAGAAATTTATTTATGTATGCAACCACTGCCACAAGAATGATATTCGCCCAAAAATGGAAAGAAGAAGTCCTAACGAAAGGAAAATGCTTACAGAAAGTAATGGACTATGCAGAAATGGCAAAACTTACCAGAAGAATAAGAAATCAACACAGCAGACTTCTTATATATATCAAGGAATGGAAATTGTTTATGGAATATTTCCAAACAAATCGTAAACAAATTAAGACATTAGCAGGATTATTGTAAAAACTTGCAGTTTCTAAAACATATATGAACTAGATGAGGAAAAGAATAAATAAAGTTAATTGGGATATGCAGAAGGGGGGAAAAGAGGGTAAATTCATGGAACCGCTGAAAGAGGGGGAGGGAAGTTGAAGTTTGATATGTGGGAATATTAAAAATTTCTTTGTTGAAATGTTTGTTTGTTATAAATGAAAATTATAAATAGACCTACAGTATTAAAAAAGACTGGCTTTGACTCCTTCCGTTGTGAATGCAGTGTGCACATTTAGAAGGCCTGGAAGCAGCAACCAAACAATTTAAACTCAAAAGTGTTTGTGTAAGTGGCTCTTGCATTGTCTATGCCCAGGGCTGGGGAAACTAGGGCTTCCCATGGTAATGATTGTGTTACATTTTTGTCCTGACCTAAGTAAGACCCAGATCATCTGCACCATATCAACTGAACACAGCAATGTATTTGGTGCTCCTACTACTAAGACTACTACTACTATTTGCCTGCCCTAAGATGCCAGGGCAGGTTACAACAATTAATTTAAACAAATTGCAATAACAGAGATAAGGTGGGTCTTAAAAATATATGTGCAAGTGTGAAAAGCCAGGGTAAAGATATGTGTCTTCGGCATTTGCTGAAAGCTGTGTAAGGAAGATGCCATATGCAACTCTGAACTTATTTATTGAGAAAAACCCCGTTGGGTTGCCATATGTCCTCTTTTTCCAGGACATGTCCTCTTTTTCATGGGTAGAGTCATTATAGCGATCCATTGTTAAAAGTAGAAGCAAATGTGTCCTCTTTTTTGCTCTCCAAAATATGGCAACCCTAAATGTATAATCCACAAAATTTCAAAAAAGTTTCTTTGCGGGTTAAATAGGAACATAGGAAGCTGCCTTATACTGATTCATTGGTTCATCTAGCTGACTGGGAGCAGTTCTCAAGGGTTTCAGATAGGAGACTACTTGGGGACGCTGGGGATTGAACTGAAGACATTTCCATGCAAAGTTTACCAGCTTTTGATACTTGCAAATGCATCACCTCACAGGACTTACCCCAAAATCTAAATAATGAAACAATACGAGAACTGAAATACAGTTGTACCTCTAGTTGCGGACTTAATCCGTTTTGGGGTGCCGTTCTTAAGGCTGGAAGGACAGATCCTGAAGCTGAGATTCCAATACTTTGGGCCACCTCATAAGAAGAGAAGACTCCCTGGAAAAGACCCTGATGCTGGGAAAGATGGAGGGCACAAGGAGAAGGGGACGACAGAGGACAAGATGGTTGGACAGTGTTCTCAAAGCTACCAGCATGAGTTTGACTAAACTGTGGGAGGCAGTGGAAGACAGGAGTGCCTGGCGTGCTCTGGTCCATGGGGTCACGAAGAGTCAGACACGACTAAATGACTAAACAACAACAATCACACCCCCCCAAATCTGCAACTAGAGCACCTCTTCTGCGCCTGTGCGAAGTGCACAGATTGCTCCTGCACATGTGCAGGCGCTGAACACTTCTGGGTTTGCCGTGCTCGTAAGCTGAAAGTCCATAACAAGAGCGGAATGCAACACGAAGTATGACAGTACAGTCGTCCTCTGAAAATTGCACTTCTTTGAATTTTGCAATGTGGTTCTTCAACCAAGTGATAGATGCCAAAATACCTGTATACATAAAAGGCGTACATAAAACTGCATGTATCAGTGAGGCTAGCCTACAGAAATTGATTTTATTAGGGAAAGTTGCTTGCAAATATATGTGCTTTAGGCAAAACTGCATAGAAAAGTATGTGTATTGGAAGAAATATGCACAACAGTGCTGATGAGGACTTTTTAAAGAAAAGGAATTTGCAAACTGATATCGAAACAGGGAGAACTGAAGATTGGAAAAATGAGAAACTGAGAGGAACTGAAATTGACAGATTCAGTCATCCCTATGATGAGGTCACACAGCTATAAATGATTTTGGTAAGAAATGGTGTTTTCATACTGAGAACAGAACTACACGTTATGCTTAGTTCCATAATTACTTTTACAGAGGTATTTTTTTGTTTTAGAGAACTGCAGCTGCTCAAGCCACAGTTTGAATGGGGAGGCAGATCCAGTGGGAAGGAGCTTGTAATCCTTTTCCTTTCTGTGTCTTTTCCTGCAGAACACGGCAACCACCTTCCTGTTTTTACCCCTGCAAAGGAAAATATACCGGCAGCTGCATTTGGTAAAACTATGCAAAAAGAATCACGAAACTCTGTGCAATGTATATTTCTGCCCTGAGAAAATATATATATAGCAGGGCAAAGAGCAACTGTTCACTTTATTGCCCCCAATCAAGCAGCTGTATTTCAATAGGGCTATACTGAGTTTCCTGTTACTCCACCGTTATATGTAGTTGGTCTTGTTTCCTGCATCCTGACACCATCACACTGAGCATTTCTCCTGTGACCATATTTAGGGGTGGGTACTCCAGGCAATTGTGCGCCAAGGATGGGAGGACGCCCAGGACGAACTTGTCACGGGCCATTTGCCCAGGATCCTCTCGTTACTCACCAGAACAGACTTGTTGCTTGCTAAATACATTCCTCTTTCAGCAAGCCTTCTAAATGGATACCTTTATCCCAATGGGCATCTGAAGTATATTTGAATTGATTTTATGCATGTGCTTTTGTTGTTTTATACATGTATGTATATATGCGTATGGGTATGTGTGTATACACACAATACTGTTTTACCTGTTTGTAAAAAAAATATTGTATTGCAGGTTGCTTTGGGATGCCCCATGAGAAGCAATTAAGAGAATGAATGAATGAATGAATGAATGAATGAATGAATAAATAACATCTAAAATAAACAGAGAGCCAGTGTGGTGTAGTGGTTAAGAGCGGTAGTCTCGTAATCTGGTGAACCGGGTTCGTGTCCCCTCTCCTCCACATGCAGCTGCTGGGTGACCTTGGGCCAGTCACACTTCTTTGAAGTCTCTCAGCCCCACTCACCTCACAGAGTGTTTGTTGTGGGGGAGGAAGGGAAAGGAGAATGTTAGCCGCTGTGAGACTCCTTTGGGTAGTGATAAAGTGGAATATCAAATCCACACTCTTCTACAGTCATACTTTGGGTTGAAGTTGCTTCAGGTTGAGCGCTTTAGGGTTGCGCTCCACGGCGACCCGGAAGTAACGGAATGCGTTACTTCCGGGTTTCACCACTCGCGCATGTGCAGGCGGTCAAAATGATGTCACGCACATGTGTGGAAGCGGTGAATCGCAACCCGTGCATGCACAGACGCAGATTGCTTATGGATGCAAACAGGGCTCCGGAACGGATCCCGTTCGTATCCAGAGGTACCACTGTACTACTAACAGTTTGTGTGCCAGAGGGTCACACCAGTCCAACTCCTTGCAATGCAGGAATCACAACCACATTTTTGTCAGACAATAGCACGTAAATATATTATTACCTGCGGGGGATAAATAATCCATTGGAAGCCCCAAAGGAGGATCTGAGTGCAAAGCTTCTCTTGCCACTTGTGATTCCCAGTAGCTGACATTCAGAGGCATACTGCCTCCTACTGTGAAGGCAGAGCATAGTCACCCTGGCTAGTAGCCACTGATACCCTTATCTTCCATGGATTTGTCTTTTTAAAGTCATCCAAATTGGTGGCTACCACTGCCTTCTGCCGGAGCAAGTTCCAGAGTTTAGCTATGAGCTAGGAGAAGTTGTTCTTTCTTTTATCTGTCCTGAATCTTCCAACATTCAGTTTCACTGGCTGTCCACAAGTACTAGTTCTCAGGGACTGGGTTTAGGAGGAACGGTGGGGATCACCCCTCCCTCTTCCTGCACCTTCCCGAGAAGAGGAGAACAGTATAGATTTAGAACAGTGGTTTGCAGAGGGTCACAGTTCAGAGGCTGCAGAGGGGAGAAGCTGGGAAATATTGGGAGAGGAGCAGGAGGAAGAAGAAGCAGCACCAGGGGAGAGACAGCTGACAGACTCAGTGTCTTTGGAAAGCATTCCTGACCCCCCTTTCTCCCAGGACTTGGTGTGAATTGAGGGTAGTGGAACTGAAAGCTCAGAGGCAGAAAGCACAGATCAGCCAGTGGAGGGATGATGTAGAATAGGAGAGATGGAGAGGTGGGGTTTTACTCGGAACGAAGCCATTATCTGAGAGTTGGCACCATCCATCTCTCTCTGTGAATTATTGAATAAAATACCATGGTAAGAAGTTCTTGTTTCCCCATTTCTGGCTGCCAGCTGTGAGGGAGGAGGAGCGGATTTCCGGAAGCCTGACACTAGTACTATGAGGGGGGGGGGGGAACTTTCTTGTATAGCCACTTTCACCATACCATGCATAATTCTGTCATGTCACTTCTTACTTTACTCACCTTTTCCTCTAACCTAAAAAGTCCCAAGTGCTCTATCCTTTCCTCATAGGGGAATTGCTCTATCCCTTTAATCATTTTGGTTGCCTTTCCTGAACCTTTTCTGGACCCACAATATCCTTTGTGAGCTGAGGTGGCCTGAACTGTACACAGTATTCCAAATGAGACTGAACCATAGATTTGTACCACTTTGATATTGGCAGCTTTATTTTCAGGTTCCTTCCTAATAATCCCTGGCAGGGAAAGTGGGGAGGTTGAAACAAGGTTGATGTTCTCAGCAACAGTTCTCTGTGTGTTTGCTGCTGTTTCTGTGGGTTGGTAGGTGACCCAAGACACAGGAAAATGTCAGAGGTGTAGAAGGGGAAGTTCTCCAGAAGGCTCTCTTGCTATTGACCCTGAGTAAGAGACCTTTATGTTTCGGAGCTGTGCTTGGAACCAGATGGGAACCCCTGAGGGACTGAATTAAGCCCCCAGGTTGCCAACTCTCTAGCCACCCCTGCTTTGCAGTTGTGAGCTCATGAACACTTCCTAATTCTCACAAGCAGAGTCTGTAAAAGTTAGCAGCTATTATACGCTCAGGAGAAAACCATCCAGTAACCCAGAGACCACCCACAACTCATTGTTTTGAGCACTGTAACTATATAACTGTATTCCCTGTTCCCCCCCCGGTAGAGCAGACACCATCATAACATATGGTCTTTGGCAAGTTCTTATATGCTAAATATATAGACGGAAACCTAAAGACTAAGTTGGCTCAGCCATTTTACAAACATCTGAAGTTTTAAAAAACATGCCCTGGATTTTTTTTGGTGGAAACTTCCAAGGATCTATTTCATAGGAATGTACCGTCTTTTAACATTCATACACAAAGTGTGTGTGTGTGTGTGTGTGTGTGTGTGTGTGTGTGTATGTGTGTGTGTATATATATATATATAAAATCTGGCACAATACTTTTATGTACGTTTTCTCAATACTAGTATTACTAGTAATACAAATGACATGGTCCAACCAAGATGTACAGTAAGCCCTTGAAACTGGTTGACTTCAATGGGAGATATCTAAGCAAGTGCTTAACTCCCCCCGCTGAAATCAGTGGGACTCAGGAGTTCTTCCCATTGGCTGGACAGGGCCCAAAATATACATAAAGCTCCAAGCTTCTTTCAACAGGCCTCATCAAAGGGTAGAGCTGTGATGTGGCAGGATGTGGCAATGACTCCTGTGTCCAAATCTTCACCCCATCTTTCCATTTATAAACAGAAATAAGAGCTTGAGGAATTCTTAAGCAGCCATAAGGATTTGTGGCTCTGCAGATACGGACCGCAGCGATGGTGGGGGAAAGTCTCAAAAAATTTGGTACATGATGCAGCAACTTTGTTATAGCTAAGCAGGTCTGAGTCTTATCACTGCCAAGATGCAAGGCCATTTGGGAACCCGACACACGTCTCATGAAAGAAGAATAAACGATAGTTTACTCGTTAATAATAACAGCAAACATTTGATTTGGGAACGGAAAATAATTCAATTATAAAGTGCAGGCTCTGAATACAGAAGTTCTTAAATCTGATTGTTGTGAAACACCACACCTAATAACCTGATGAACGAGGGTGTGTGTGTTATTGGTTTCTTTTTATTGTGTATTTTGTGTTTTTATATTGTGATTTTATGTTGTAGCTGCCCTGAGACCTATGGGTATAGGGTGATATACAAATTTAATAAATACGAATGATGATGATGATGATGAACATGTGGTTTGGACTTTAGTTGGGGAGGAACATAGGAAGCTGACTTATACCAAGTCTGGCCATGGGTCCACCTAGCCCAGGGCTGTCTATGCTGATGTATGCTGGCTCCAGCACGTGTAGACACAAAGTCAGAAAAGCTAAAGCACAGGATGAACTCAGGCTTGCTAGAGAGGTTAAAAGCAACAAAAAAGGCTTTTATGGGTATGTTCGTAGCAAAAGGAAGAACAAAGAAACAGTGGGGTCACTCAGAGGAGAAGATGGTGAAATGCAAACAGGGGACACAGAAAGGGCTGAACTCCTCAATGCCTTCTTTGCCTCAGTCTTCTCCGATAAAGAAAACAATGCCCGACCTGAAGAATTTGGAGCAAATGATTCAACAGAGGAAACACAGCCCAGAATAACTAAGGAGATAGTACAAGAATACTTGGCTAGTTTAGATGTATTCAAGTCTCCAGGGCCAGATGAACTGCATCCAAGAGTATTAAAAGAACTGGCAGATGTGATCTCAGAACCACTGGCAGTCATCTTTGAGAATTCCTGGAGAACAGGCGAAGTCCCGGCAGACTGGAGGAGGGCAAATGTTGTCCCTATTTTCAAAAAGGGGAAAAGAGAGGACCCAAATAATTACCGCCCAGTCAGTCTGACATCAATACCAGGGAAGATTCTGGAGCAGATCATTAAGCAAACAGTCCGTGAGCACCTAGAAAGGAATGCTGTGATCACCAATAGTCAGCATGGATTTCTGAAAAATAAGTCATGTCAGACTAACCTGATCTCGTTTTTTGACAGAATTACAAGCCTGGTAGATGAAGGGAACACAGTGGATGTAGCCTACCTTGATTTCAGCAAGGCATTTGACAAGGTGCCCCATGATATTCTTGTAAAGAAGCTGGTAAAATGCGGTCTTGACTATGCTACCACTCAGTGGATTTGTAACTGGCTGACTGACCAAACCCAAAGGGTGCTCATCAATGGTTCCTCTTCATCCTGGAGAAGAGTGACTAGTGGGGTGCCACAGGGTTCTGTCTTGGGCCCAGTCTTATTCAACATCTTTATCAACGACTTGGATGATGGACTCAAGGGCATCCTGATCAAATTTGCAGATGGCACCAAACTGGGAGGGGTGGCTAACACCCCAGAGGACAGGATCACACTTCAAAACGACATTGACAGATTAGAGAACTGGGCCATAACAAACAAGATGAATTTTAACAGGGAGAAATGTAAAGTATTGCACTTGGGCAAAAAAAATGAGAGGCACAAATACAAGATGGGTGACACCTGGCTTGAGAGCAGTACATGTGAAAAGGATCTAGGAGTCTTGGTTGACCACAAACTTGACATGAGCCAACAGTGTGACGCGGCAGCTAAAAAAGCCAATGCAATTCTGGGCTGCATCAATAGGAGTATAGCATCTAGATCAAGGGAAGTAATAGTGCCACTGTATTCTGCTCTGGTCAGACCTCACCTGGAGTACTGTGTCCAGTTCTGGGCACCACAGTTCAAGAAGGACACTGACAAACTGGAACGTGTCCAGAGGAGGGCAACCAAAATGGTCAAAGGCATGGAAACGATGCCTTATGAGGAACGGCTAAGGGAGCTGGGCATGTTTAGCCTGGAGAAGAGGAGGTTAAGGGGTGACATATGATAGCCATGTTCAAATATATAAAAGGATGTCACATAGAGGAGGGAGAAAGGTTGTTTTCTGCTGCTCCAGAGAAGCAGACACGGAGCAATGGCTCCAAACTACAAGAAAGAAGATTCCACCTAAACATTAGGAAGAACTTCCTGACAGTAAGAGCTGTTCGACAGTGGAATTTGCTGCCAAGGAGTGTGGTGGAGTCTCCTTCTTTGGAGGTCTTTAAGCAGAGGCTTGACAACCATATGTCAGGAGTGCTCTGATGGTGTTTCCTGCTTGGCAGGGGGTTGGACTCGATGGCCCTTGTGGTCTCTCCCAACTCTATGATTCTATGATTCTATGAACATAAACTTTCCGGTCATGAAGATACAAACCACTTCGGGCAAGGTCTTTCTTGTCTTTTCCAAACCTCAACAGTAAGGATCAATCCCGTTCCGAAACAACAGATTCTCTCATCTCCACACCTTCCTATCTCCTCCTCCTCTTTTAGGAGATTGGGAATCCACCCCTTTGACCCTCTCCAAAGCACGCTTTTCTAAAGGATTCCTGCCAATCCCTGTGCTTCCATGCAAACACACTCGCACATGGCTCCCCTTTCTCCACCTTTACAAGGCAGCTCTGCCTATGTGCTCCATCAGCCTGGAAGCAGCTTTGATTCTCTCTCCGCCTCCTTCCCGCTCCCATCCTGAGGCCTGGTATTCCCCATGTTCAGGAACATGCCAAGCTGGCTTCTGGCTAGCAGGGAAGTGCCACATAGCCACCTGCTTGGCTCTCTCGCCAGGGGGCGCCAGCTGTGGTGTGATTTTTCTGCCCTGCTGGGGACAACCTGTCTAAAGGCTAGGTACACCCTTGGCCAGCTTTCCAGGGTTTCAGACAATGGCCTTTCACAGTCCTACCCGGAGAATCAGGCAACTGAACCTGGGACTTTCTGCATGCAAAACTGGTGCTCTGCTACTAGGGATAAATAATAATAATAATTTTTATTTATACCCCACCCTTCCCAGCCAAGGCCGGGCTCAGGTCAGCTAACAAGCAATAATAAAAACAAGTTGAATGAATGCAACTTAAAAACAAGATTAAAATATAACATTAAAATATTGAAACATTAAAATATTAAAATGCAGCCTCATCATAGGAGGAGAAAGGAAAAAGAAAAAGAAAGAGGGGGAGGGAATCAAATTGACTCCAAGCCAAAGGCCAGGCGGAACAACTCTGTCTTACAGGCCCTGCGGAAAGAAATCAGATCTTGCAGGGCCCAGGTCTCATGAGGCAGAGAATTCCACCAGGCCGGAGCCAGTGTTGAAAAGGCCCTGGCTCTGGTTGAAGCCAATCTAACTTCCTTAGGGCCCGGGACCACTAGGGTGTTGCTATTTATGAATAAATCTGGCAATTTTTGTTTTACTCGGTCTCTCATTCTTCCAGGCTTAAATTCAGTTTTCCACATTATTTTGCCTTTTTTTTAAAAAAAAGAAAAATTCCTTCCTGTAAATTCATCAACATTTTAGTGCATTCCCCCCCTGATACACACATTTTTGTATGCGGCTTTGCATACAAAACACAGATGTTTTGCAAGCAATTTCCCCTATCTTAATGTATTTTGGCTCAAGTCCCCTAACTCAAGATTTTCCCTTTATGTGCTCTTCTGCAGAGTTATTTCCCATGTAAATTCAAAGGATGCCCCCAAATAGCAAGCCACATTTCCCCCATTCCCCCTTGGCATGACTCATGCAAGGAAGCTGGCGAATCAATGGAGATTAAATAGAAAGATTCTGAATTCAATTTGAGGTGTCAATATGTAACTTCATAACAAACGAAACCTTTTTCAATTAGTGGTAACATGAAACAAAATAGTGGAAATAGAAAAGGCAATCTCTTTAGGTAACCTGAAGGCCATTTCCAACAAGCAGTGTGCATTAAGAAAACAGTGAAGTGTTTTCCCCACTTAAAAAAACAAAAACCTTCACTGTACTCCCCCTCCCACCCCAGTCCATAACAGCATAAAATAAAAAGATTTTAGATAAGATTTCATCCAGTGAATCAATTGCAAAGCCACACAGTGCCTTAGTGGGCATTCTGTCCTCAATCTAATGGAAATTTTTATGAGGATGTCAATGCTAAGTTGATTCCTATAGCAGAAAGCACATACAAAGGATCCGATTACAGCTGCAAACCTCTTGAAGCCTAAAAGACATTATTAACCCACAAAACTCTGAATGTTTAAGAGTTAGAGGAAAAGGGCAGCACTGCTGACTTTTTAATGGATAAGATTCCACCCCCCTTTGGGTCCATGTTTTCTTTTGTGCGTGTGAGTCGGAGTGACACCTCTCCCTTTGGGTGTGCGATTTATTTATTGTGAAGCTGAACAGAAAGCAAACAATTAAGCTGTGATGTCGTCGTTTATTCACAATGCCGCCTGCAAAACTGCATTAGGAAGCAATTGCATCTGGGGACCTCGTTATTAATTAACTGATTTAAAATAATTTTAAAAAACCTCCAATGTTTAATCAGTTAATCAGTCAAATGGAATGACTGACTGTGCAATCGTATACGTCTACTCAAAAGAAAGCCCCACTGGGTTTGCTAGGCTATACTCTCAAGTAAATGTGTACAAAAGGGGAGACTGAATAACATATTTGCTTACCTAAAAATGTACCAACACTAAATCAAGCATCAGAATTTTAAAAACACATATTTTAAAAACAAATTATTGTTGTTGTTGTTAAATTAATTCATGAATCACATGGATACCTTTTGTTTATTTTTATAACAATTTAATGGAGAAAAGGAGAAAAGCTAAGAAAGAAAGGAGGAGCAAAGACAGAGGTGGGAAAGGAGAAAGCACATACCATCAGCTCACATTAAGATACAATGCATGCTTTTAAATTTAAGCATATAATTTAATGTAAGCCCTCAAAATGACCAGATACATATCTGCAGGAGAGGCAGTGCATGACCAATACCAGTGCCTGGATGTTGTGATGGGCTGGGTGAGGACCAATAAACTAGGCCCGAATCCTGCTAAAATGGTGACTCTGTGGGTGAGTGTTTCCTGGCTCCAGGAATTGGGGAGCTTGCCTGCTCTGGATGGGGTTCACTCCCCCTAAAGCAGCAGGGATGAAGTCTTGGGGTGCTCCTAGATCTGATGTCATTAGAAGCTCAGGTGGCAACGAGTGCCTACTGCCAACTTTGGTTTGTTGTTGTTGTTGTTGTTTAGTCGTTTAGTCGTATCCGACTCTTCGTGACCCCATGGACCAGAGCATGCCAGGCACTCCTGTCTTCCACTGCCTCCTGCAGTTTGGTCAAACTCATGCTGGTAGCTTCGAGAACACTGTCCAACCATCTCGTCCTCTGTCGTCCCCTTCTCCTTGTGCCCTCCATCTTCCCCAGCATCAGGGTCTTTTCCAGGGAGTCTTCTCTTCTCATGAGGTGGCCAAAGTACTGGAGCCTCAGCTTCATGGTCTGTCCTTCCAGTGAGCACTCAGGGCTGATTTCCTTAAGAATGGATACGTTTGATCTTCTTGCAGTCCATGGGACTCTCAAGAGTCTCCTCCAGCACCATAATTCAAAAGCATCAATTCTTCAGTGATCAGCCTTCTTTATGGTCCAGCTCTCACTTCCATACATCACTACTGGGAAAACCATAGCTTTTACTATACGGACCTTTGTTGGCAAGGTGATGTCTCTACTATTTAAGATGCTGTCTAGGTTTGTCCTTGCTTTTCTCCCAAGAAGCAGGCCAACTTTGGTTAGCATATTGGTTACACCCTTTTTTTGACAGGGATACTGTGATTAATGCATGGGTAACTGCAAAACTAGACTACTGCAATGCACTCTGCATGGGGCTGCCCTTGAAGACTGGTCTGGAAGCCACAGCTAGTGCAGGATGCGCTGGTGCTGAGTGCGAGTGCTTGGCTGTGCACATATTACATCTGTGCTGAAACGGCCATGTTCAAGGTCTTCTTATTAACTTATAAAGCCCCAACAACTCAGGACAAGCTTACCTGAAGGACAACCTGCCTCTTTATAGACCCATCTGATCATTATGATATGTGTGGATAATCTGTGGAGGAGAACTTGTTGGTTGTGTCATCTAGTGACAGTACTTTGGCGTACACTCCCTGCTTTATAGAATCATAGAATTGTAGAGTTGGGAGGGATGCAATGCAGGAATCTTTCACCCAACATGGGGCTCAAACCCTCAACCCTGAGACAGGAGACTTCAATTGTAGTGTGCTTCTGATGTGTATGAAAAGCACACCACTTTGCTTGGGTACTTCCCAGCTACTAAAGCTGGATCTGACAGTTGAAAACACTGGGGAATTCCCCCCCCCCCCCGCCGCCGCTGCTGCCTCAGCCTAATGGCCACAGAGAAGAAGTGCAACAAGTTATCAGGAGATCCCTCACAGAGTTCCATTTCCCAGCACCTTTAACAAATTATAGTCACCGGGTTTCTTTGAGGGAAGCCATGACTGTTAAAGTGGTATAAGAGTGGTTTAAATGCATGATATGAATATGGCCCAAATGTTAATATGTGATTTAGATTGGACTCAGGAATGTGGATTTTGGCCTTCCACTACTAGAAAGAAGCCAAGAGATTGTGTTGGGCCCATCTCACAATAGTTTGTGCAATCAGAAGGCTGAACTAGTTAAAAACTACCCCCCCCCCAATATTGGCTTTTCTCAGTATTGCCAATGTTGCAGCTATGAAGAGAAGTCCTTCTGTGCCCTAAGTAGTCTGGCCAGAGTCCAAGAGAAGGTGACCTCATGAAGAGAGAGGGAGAGAGGGAGCACAAAACCAGATTTCTACTGGTGGTTTCTTGCTCCTTTGTTTTGAACAAAGACAAGAAGACTATGGGGTCTGGGATCTTTTAATCTCCACTGATTTTGTTTATGCTTAAGCTGTGGACATTTGAGACACGTGGGAATGTAAAAAATGTCTCATGGAAGCCAAACGTTCTCACTTCAGCCTTGTACATTGTTTTGCAGATTTCTATCTACACTTCCAAAGCAAAACAAAAAGAACTAAAAAAAAAATATTCTCCTAACCTCGTTCCCAGTCAGGATAAGGAACTGAACCAGTCGCTGCTTGTCCTCCGTTCCTCAAGCAGGCTACTTTCATAAATAGTTTCTACTGGCAGAATGCCGAAGGGCAGCCCCAAATGAGGATTAAGAGCTAAGCATTGCACTAGGTGCTGTGAGAGATAATGGCACTCCTTTCCTCGGTGAATGTGCAGACTATGTCATCATATCTCTCTCTCCTGTCGTCTTGTGCTTGAGCCAGCCTGGCAAGGCACCAGACACCATACCTTGTTCCAGAAAAATACTTAAGTACATATTTATTTAGCACATTTGTATCCTGTCCTTCCTCTAGGATGCTCAGCAGACATGGGATTTTCTCATTTTATCCTCACAATAACCCTATGTTACATTAAGATGAGAGGTAGTGGTTAACCCTACATTAAGATGAGAGGTAGTGATTAGCTCAAGGTTACCCAGTGAGTTTCTGGATGGTGTTGGGGTGGGGCAGGATCATAGGATTGGTCACAGTTGTGTGGCACACCAGTCAGACTAATCCAGCACTTGATTTCACCACTGCCCTGCTCCATCCCAACCCCATCAGGGTAGTCTGTGTTGGTGACTT
Organism: Podarcis cretensis; assembly: GCF_951804945.1. Classification (NCBI taxonomy): domain Eukaryota; kingdom Metazoa; phylum Chordata; class Lepidosauria; order Squamata; family Lacertidae; genus Podarcis; species Podarcis cretensis. Next base: position 22,504,103 of record NC_137175.1, read on the forward strand.
GTGGAAGAAGTCACTTGCTAGTTCACCACACCTCAACTAGTGTGATATAGCAACAGTGTGTTGAGAGCCCCAGCAGAGTCTTCAGAGATTTCCTGCTTCTTCTAGAGTCCCCAGTTAAGGGGAAAACTACTCTCCCATACAGTTCAAATTAGCAAAGCATTTATTGTCTCTAGACACAGGAAAGAGCTAAGAACTACTATATTCAGTTCTCCTGGTCTTTGAAGCAAATATAAATCTGTACAGAGAGATTCACTAACACCAGTGCTTTTTTTCTGTGGGGACGCAGGGGATACTCATACCCCTAAACATTTTGTGAATCAAAGTTTGGCCTCATTGAGGGGCAGTATTTCAATATGAGAAGGAAAATGAGAGTACCCCTAAATCTTTTTTTAAAAGAAAAAAAGCACTGGCTAACATTATCACCATGCTAGCTAACGCTGTTGTGTAAAACTCAACAGGGTGTTCCCCTGACTGTCACAGATTCAGAGTCGGACCCGAACAGCCAAATAAGATAGCATCAGGGCAGAAGAGGACATCAGGACATAATGAAAGCATTACCCTTGAGCAGAGGTTCCCAAACTTGCATGGATAGCTCAGTTGGTTAGAGCATGGCGCTGATAATGCCAAGGTTGCAAGTTCCATCCTTGTATGGGACAGTCGCATATTCCTGTTGGCTATTTGCAGTATGGTAGCGCTGCAGAGAGCTTGCTGGGGAGACCATGCATTAAAAAGGGACTCAAAAATAACTTAAACAAGGTTTTAATAGCAAAAACAAAAACTCCATTTACACTAAATACATCAACAACAAACCAGACCCAACCACCAACCCATCCCCCAGGGTAATGGGAGAGCTAGGTGCTGCTCCTTATATACTACACCCAATTGCTGACACAGCTTAATCAGTACAACTCAGCAGCACCTGCTATGTTTCACAGCTGTAAAGCTGGGTCTCGTTATTTTGCTCTGGCCCTTGCTCTGGCCCCTTAAAGACATACACATTGGGTGGAACAATGATGAACCTTTACATTTAAAGAAACCATTCAACAATTCCTGCATTGTAGGGGGTTGGACTAGATGATCCTCAGGGTCCCTTCCAACTCTATGATTCTGTAATTGTATAATGAGAGCACAGAGAAAAGACCATTCACAACAATAAAGAAAAAACAGAATTAAAAAGCTTTGTGCTCCATTATGAAAGGGGAACGTTAACATGTTTGTTAAGGATTGTTGGTTTTCATATGGGACCACTATCCCACAGGGTGTTTAGGATTTTCGCTTTTTCTTTGCTCCAGTTCTTTGCTTTCATTTGAAAATAAAATTAATATAAAACAAAATAAGATGTTGTGATTGTAGTTCTGCACTGTAAACAATGCAGATCTTGCAATCCTAGGATTGGTGGGTGTGCATGTTACCTCCTATTTCCATTTTTGCAGAACAACTTGCTTGTAATATATAGGAAAAAGATAAAATTATTTTTGAATAATTTAAATTCGCAGGTTTCCCCAAAAAATATATAAAAAAGGCTTACGATGTGCAGAACTAATAACCACATTAGACTAGGTAATAAATGGCTACAGTTTTGAATATTATTTTCATACCAAACTAACCCTAACTCAGCATACTGCAGACATGAGGTCGTCACTGTCATGCTGTTAGATCCTGCTGGTACTTTGTTATTGTGCTGGTTCTCCTGTTTATTTAAGGTGATGTACAGTATCCCTGCGTGTAAAAGGAAGACTTCTTGCTCCACAATTTGCTATATTTAGAAGACAAGGAGACTGCAGTGGCCTGTAGGGAATGTTGACTTTGGGTAGTAACTGATATCCCTGAAACAGAGGTCAATAACCTGACCTTTCTGCCTGCCAATGAAACAGCTGAGCTTTTTGTTATTCTTAAGGGCAATTGAACCAGCAGATGGTTGTGCAGTATCTAACTGCTTTTAAAGCCTTTATGATAAACGCCTTGATGATTAGTAGACCAACCCAATGTGGGTAAAACCAATTGTGTCTTCATTCTGAGTGACTCTGAAATGCTACAGTGTTGGATTAAGGGTAGTGTCATACAGGGGTGCCAGCTCTAGGGGGCCAACCCCTTTTGGAGGGCCCCTATGTTTCTGGGGTTGGGGCCAACCCCCCTGCCTTGTCTGAAAAGCACAGAGGCTTCTTCTCCTTCTCCTCCTGCTGTGGAGGGGAAGGAGGGTCGAAGTCGCCTCCCACCAGTGGCAGCGTCAAAAGGAGGCAGAGTAGGAGCCCCTGGCCATTGAAGCCACATGGCTAATGCATTTGGCTCTGCCCAATGTCTGGACATCACACATGTGACATTGGGAAATCAACATCATACATGCACCGTTGGGTCCTCCAGTTGCCCTCATAAGCTGGTGCCTCTGGTATCCTCTATTAGGCAAATGAGACGTTTGTCCCAGATGCATGTCAACAGGAGATCCGAGCAGCTAGCTCTGAAGTCCTGCTACCAAGTCATTGGAATATGGAACACAGAAAATTGGCTGGGATCTTGGAAATCAGGTGTCTTCCAATGGCATCTGGTCTGGTATCTTGCAATGTCAGCAAGCATCCCTGATGGCCATCCAGCCACTGCTTCCTTTCTTACACAAAGAAGAGCCCACCACCACCTCCTGAGGAAATCTGTTCCACTGTCGGCCAGCTCTTACTTTTAGGAATCTCCTAAAAGTCTTCTTCCTTGCAATTTCCACCCATCCTGCCATCTGCAGCAACAGAGAACAAGTTGGTTTTGTCTTCTTTGTGACAACAGCCCTCCAGCTATTTTAAAACAGCTATCGTGTCTCCCGTTGATCTTCTTTTCTCTAGGCTAAACATATCCAGCTTTTTCAACTATTTCATATCAGACCTTGTTTTCATAGGAAGCTGCCTTGTACTAAGTCAGGCCATTGATCCATCTAGCTCAATATTGTCAACACGGACTGGCAGGGGCTCTCCAAGGGTTCAGGCAGGGGTCTTTCCTAACCCTAGTTGGAGATACTGGGAATTGAATCTGGCAGTTCCTGCTTGCAAAACAGATGTTGTACCACTGAGCTATAGCCCTTCCCCTATTACCAGACCCTTTCCATCCTGGTCACCCTCCTCTGGACACTCCCCAGAGTGTGAACACTCCCCATATAGTTCTCCCTGCAAAATGAAGCCCAAGCTAGCTTCCTCTTTCTTTCCCTGTTTTAACATCCCACGCTGCACAGACTGCTAGACCTTAGAAAATGTTGTGCAAAACCACTGCGACCATGGAAATAAATCACTCCCTTTCAACATTGGTTTCCCAACCTGTAAAGCGGAAATGGGAGTGACCTACCTCATAGATTTGCTGCAATGCTACCTGACATGAACCCCAAGGATCAGAAAGGCTGTAAATATAAATGAATCCCGAACTCCGCAATCAGACAAACTAGATACAGCTGTGGTGTGTAGGGTTGTTGTTTTTCCCCTTCAGAGAGAGAGAGAGAGAGAGAGAGAGAGAGAGAGAGAGAGAGAGAGAGATTGGAACCATAAAAAATATCTTTCCTTCATGGAACACCACCAAAACTCCTTTTAACTCACAGGCTGACCTTTGGTTTTGCCCCAAGTGCGGATATTGTGGGCAATAAAATAACATTTTGCAAGCATCTTTGTCAAACCAAGCACACCGCAGGGTCTCCTAATGTTGAGAGACAACTAGCTTCATAGATGTGAAACAACAATGCAATGCCTGAGGTCCCTCATTTCGATTTAGTCAGCTGGCATTTTTAGCTGAAACTTGGAATAAGAAGCTGCTGCAACATTGATCCCACGGAACGAGCGATTCAAATCAGAGACAGTGAAGTCGCCGTCTATCATTTCTATCAGCTTCTGTTAGTGGAACAGAACTTGCAAGGCTTTTGGCTCTGCCCCCAGATTTTGCTAATGCAAGACAGGCTTTCATTTTATGGCATTGCTTATTTATAAAACTTTCCCATCAATTAAATTATTCAATGTGACATACAATTCAAAGCACCATTAAACACACACAGACGCGCAAAATTGGGTTTAAAGGCAATGCAGTCCAACATAAAACTAGACTGAAGATGCCAAACTTGACCCAGAGCTTACCAAAACAGAGTCCCATAACTTGCCAGTGCAATTTGGGAACCTATCTTACTGCCATAGCTCAATGTTGGAGTGTGTTGATGCATATAATAAAACAGATGGGACTGGTCCATTTGGGAAAACAGCTCTGCCCCTAACAAATTTAGTTTGCTCTCGGCTACCCCCTCCCTGCCTGCCTACTTACATCCACTGACTGTCAACATTTTTCTCCTTAGTTCCAAGGCTATCCTTGGAGAACCAGGTGGGGAGAAAGATGGGCAGAAAACTAGGACTCAGCTACATTCATCAAAATACATCATTTTAAATGTGTTATAACACTGTGACACCAGATAGTGCTATAGAGTTTGATCTTCAGCAGTGTGATTTAGCATTATGAGCTTTACAATGTGTTTTCCTGAAAAAAAAAATTTTTTTAATGTGTCAAGATCCAGCCCTAGAATTATTTGGCCTCTTCTGTCGTTGGTCATGGTTCTAGCTGTCATTGGCTCTGGCTCCGCCTACAGTTGGGCTCCATGCCTCCGGCTCTACCGGTCCCATTGGGCACAAGCTACCACTGAGAGAAAAATGCTTCTGAGCTACCGCAGAGCACATTTTTCTTCCTTTTAAGTAAGCACAGTGGTTCTCAATGCATACAAAAAACACACCCCAGAGTAGCATAATATACAATTTGATAGGATTGGCTGATAGTGATAGAACAGTGAGCTGGTAGATACAAATGAGCGGTCAAGGGTTAGCATGTTGGAATTTGGCTGGGGAGACCTGGGTTCATGTATCTGATTTCTAAGGTTTAGGGGGGTCCTTCCAAAATCTATAACAATATGGTAAACGGTGAAAGATAATCCAAGCTCATAAATAAGGTGAGAACTAAATACAGTGCACCAGAGCTTTCAATATATTAAAATATATCCTGCACATTTTCTAGACATAGAGTGATAAAGAAATCATTTCCTAGACACTGTAGTTGCATTGCTGGGTTCTTAACATAGGGACCCAGGCTGTGTCAGCGTGGGCTTTGCTTTGAAACCATTTTCCTGCGCTATACTTCTCTGCTGTGATATGCTTGGATTGTCTTCTTGTTTGTGTATTTACTTTGGCCCCAGCTACAGTGTTGGTGTTGTAATATTATTTTTTTTAAAAAAGTATTTAATTAACATACAGAAATAAAGAGTGTAACATTTATTGTAAAAATAAAACTCCAGCAAACCACTCATGCAAATAGTTCCCCAAGGGGTTGCTAAGCTGGAGAAAGCTGGAAAAATATAATCACATCTGTATCAGTCTTTCTTGGGGTACAAAAGGCTAAAATAATAAAACCCACCACTGGATGTAGTCAAGAATCTCTCTGAAGGTACTCGAACGGAGGTGGAGAAACTGTGGCCCTCCAGAAGTTACTGAACTACAATTCCCATCAGCCCTAGCCAGCAAGGCCAGTGGTTAGGGATGATGGGAACTGCAGTCCAACAACCTCAGGAGGCTGCAGGTTCCCCAGCCCTACACAGTAAGAAGGGAAGTGGGTAAATAAAGCTTAGTTCCTAAGCCCTGTCTAAAGAGGCTTCCACTAACCACCTCATGGCAGAAGAATGGTCAGCTAGCCATAGATCTCCAACTGTTTTCAAACTACAATTCCCATCATCCCTGATCACTGGTCTTGCTAGCTAGGGATGATGGGGGTTGTAGTCCAAAAACAGCTGGAGACCCAAGGTTGGGAAACACTGGAAGAACAGTGTCTGTATCCCTTGATGGACCAGAGCACAGATTTCTAGACTCTCTGCTCCAGTATTGCCACAAAAATATCAATTTCACGTTGAGACACTAGGATCCAACTGTCTAGACAGAACCACATTTGACTTAATGTTTCTAACTGTTCACCAAGAATTGTTAACAAAAACACTAACATGAAAGCATTTCAAGAAAGAAACGTAAGAGGATAAAAATGTGGGCAGTAGTAACAAAAGAGATATATAAAATAAGCAGGACATAAAATCTATGACACAGACAATAAAGCGGGTGTCATACATGTAAAGAAGGCAAATTGTGAGCCAATAGTGAATGAGCACAGCCTGGTGAAAACTTTGGCTAGCTTGGCATCTGCATAAAGCCCTTCTTTAGGAAAAGGCAGATTGAAAAAAGATGGCTTTCTATGACCCGTTTTGAAATCCATAGCATAGAGGTCATGTGTGAGAAGGGGAGAGTTCTGCAGCCTGAAAGCCACTGTGGAAAGGGGCCTGTCTCTTGTGCCTGCCAGAGTATAAATTGAGTGTACCAAGCTGTAGGCTCCATGGATTTCAGTAGATAGCTCAGTTGGTAGAGCATGAGACTCTCTATCTCAGAGTCGTGGGTTGGAGCCCTGCTTTGGGCAAACGATTCCTGCATTGCAGGGGGTTAGACTAGATGACCCACGGGGTCCCTTACAACTCTACAGTTCTGTGATTCTAACTAAGTATGACCATCTCCCATTGAAATCAATTAGTCAAAAGCAGGGCTGGCACCACAGTTAGGCAGAGTGGCATCTCACTGATGCAGGCAGGAGCAATGGTAGGCATGATAACACAAGGACATATCTGAGGAGATTTCACCCCTCCCATACCCAAGAATCTCCTGAGGTCTCTGCTGACTCTCCAGAGAGGAGGAGGCGTGTCCTGCTATCTACTTATTCTGCCCAGCACCACATCTGTGTGTGAGTGAGAGTCAGTCAGTCAGTCAGTGTGTCGGAGAGTGAGTGCTAGAGATCGTGTTTAGAGATAAGGTTGCTGCTAAGAGCAGCTGCAGGCACTCAAAGTAGCATTGATGTATGCTCAGAATATTTAGCTCTGTATATAGTTTTGTATCATAGTTGTAGCTATAGAATAAAAGGAAGATATTCTACAGAGCTGCTCTCCGAGTGGTTTATACTCTGCAAGACTCTGCAAAACTCTGCTGCGCGACGACTGTATTATTGAGACAGTGAATCCGGTGCTCTCAGCTCCAAGCTGTGAGTCCACAGCACTGTGACCTGTTCCTGTGAGAAAGGTGGTCTCTGGCAGTGCTACCCAGCTCGCCTAGCCCAGTCGGGGTTGAGGTGCATGAGTCCAGTTGGTGCACTGGCTCAAGGGCGATGCTGACAATATCCTCCAACATTTCTCCGATGAAAATAGGGACGTCCCAGTCCATAATGATAATTTTGCTATTTATACCCCACACACCTTACTGGGTCACACCAGCCACTCTGGGCAGCTTCCAACATATATAAAAACATAATAAAACATTAAACATTTTTTTTTAAAAACTACCACATATAGGATTGTCTTCAGACGGCTTGGGGGATTGGATAACTCCATATCTTCCAACATTTCTCCAGTGAAAATAGGTACGTCCTAAGGAAATGTAGGACGATCAAACCAGAAACTGGGACAACTTTTCTCAATCAGGTATGTCCCTGGAAAATAGGGACACTTGGAGGGTCTGGAAGGAGAGCCTTGCTGGATTAAGTCAAAGGCCCATCTCATCCCTTGTTCTGTTTTCACATTGGCCAGTGTCTATGTGAAACCTAGGACTCAGTTATACAGCTGCAAATAAAATGTTTTAAGTGCAATATACAAATGTGACACTAGATGGTGATGGTGAGCTATGGGAAATCCAATATATTTTTCAAAACCTTGTTTTAAAAAGCATTTTCACAGTGTTTTTCATATGTGTGTAGATTCCACCCTAGATGCAGCCCCTGTGTGCAATAGCACTTTCCACCCTTGGGATTCCCAGCTACTCAGGCATAGCTGTAGCACTTGCCGCAGCAGGTACAACTCACCCAGAGTGAAATCTTGCTTAGCGTAGGCAATCTGCTTTCCAAGCATGTTCCCCAAAGGGTGAAGTGGGACTGAACCCTCCTGCTCCAGTTCCTTGTAATGAGTTGGGTCAGAGGATGAAACCTCTGGCCCATGGGGCTAATCATGCCTGCAGAGCCTCCTCATTCAGTCTGCGAGATGATTTGGGGCATTCCATGCCCACCTGTATTGTATCTGATCCTTGCCAAACAGCTCAACAGGACCAGGTGCCAAATTCAGACAGCACCAGATTCGAACCATGGCCGCAAAGGAACAATCAGGAGCGCACTCCTTTGTGAGCCATGGCTTTACCATTACAGGGCCCAATGCCATATGACAGCGGTTTTCAACCTCCCCCGCCCCCAAATTTTTTATTGGTTTTCCAAAATTTTTCAACAAACAAACAAACATAAATCTTAACTGTACTTAATCGAATCTTAGGAACATTGTTAAGTGACTTCCTCGAATCCCCCGGCTGAATTTCAGTGTATATTATTGTAACAGTTTTCCAAAACCAATTTTCTCATAAAATTAACTTAATCACTTAACATCTTTCTTTCTTTTCATTTTAACTTTAAACATATTATTCTCTAACATCACATATTAAAATCCTAAGCCAATCTGGTGTTTGCAAGCTTTTTCCAATAACTAAATAGTCTTTGAATTTCATCCATTCCTCCTGGTACTCCTCCTCCTTCTGGTCGCGGACTCTTCTAGTCAGGTCAGCTAGCTCCGAAAAGTCCATCATCTTCATCTGCTATTCTCCACTGTTGGGACTTCTTGTGTTTTCCAATTTTTAGCTAACAAAATTCTAGCTGCAGTTGTGGCATACAAAAACAATCTAACATCTTTCTTGGGCAATTCCAGACCTGTTATTCCAAGAAGAAAGGCCTCTGGTTTGTCAATAAATGTATATTTCAACATTTTCTTCAATTCATTATAAATCTTCTCCCAAAAGTCTTTCACCTTGAGGCAGGTCCACCACATATGATAAAAGGTACCCTCTTTTTCTTTACATTTCCAGCATAGATGGTTTTCAACCTTTTTTTAGTTCACAGCTCCCTTGACTGACCCCATTCTTTCTGCAGCTCCCTAGTGGGAGCCACTTACAATGGGGCTCCATTACAGAACATGCATAAGTGGAGATTCTCCCATTCTGCCCAGCCCCTTTTCAGGGTGGGCTCAAGAAAGAATGGCTGCCAGGGAGAGAGGGAGATGTGCAGGTAGATAATAGGCTGAAAGTTGAAACCGCTGGCTCCCCCTGAATGTTCCTCGTAGAGAAAGAGAGTTATAATACAGGAGGATACGGGCTGAAAATTAATGAAAGAGAACCCGAGGTTCTCCTGAACGTTCCTCAAGTCTTCCCAGGGTACCACGGCACATTGGTTGACAACCAGTGCCCTATGACATCAGGTGATGGACAGGTGGACACAGCCTGCCCACTTCTGCCATGTCCACATCTGCTTTTGGCCTCACCCATCAACATTTAGTCCACTTCAAGATGGCCACATTCCAATTCAGCCTTTACCCTTGCTTTTTGTAAACATCCACAATGACCAATCAAGAAAGCCACCAAGCCAAGGAGTATCCACAGAGAAGCTCTGGGGTGTCTAATTGCTGAGTTTAATTGTCTGCATTGGAGTCATTTGTCAGCCTTGAATTTCACTCCTACTTCCACCCTTATGACACTTTACAGATGACAATGCTCTTTCCACAGAGGCATTGAATGTGGTTGTCACATTTCAACTACCAGATAACTTAATACACGAACTCTGTTCTTCAATGATACATGCCGTTTTCTTCTGGCCCTGATGTTTTGAAAGGGAATGGACTTTAAAACAGCTGCAGTCTTTTACTCTGGAGCGTCAACATACCCTGGAAGCTAAAGAACTGCTGCACTATTTAAGCTTCTGATAAATAGCTGCTGTCTCTGCTCCTTGCTTTTGGGTTTCTATATTCTTCCCTTGCCACTGAAACCTCCCTTCATTCAAGCTGTTCACAAACTATTTTGGGATTTCTGCAGCCATTTCTCCTGCACATATATTTTTGAACACATACAACCTTGGCTCGGCTTTTATAATTATAACGTTATTAATGTGTTTTTATCATTGTTAATTATTTTTACATGCCGAAATTGATTCAATATGTGCTGGGCTGCCACGCTAGAACATGCCTTGACTTCCTGCCAACTTGGAGCCCTCACACGCCAAAGGCGAAAGTGTTCCAAAAGTTTTAAATCACCCGAACATTCACTGAGTGATTTAAATGATATTGGAGGGCATTCAAGTTTTTACAAGACTTGAATGTGAACCCTGTTTGGACTGCGAGGAGGTGCAATGCATCAGGATTTAAAATGATTTGAGTGCTTGGCATTTTTTTGCTAAATCCCTGTACGTTTGGGAAATAAAACCATGCTTGTCCAGCACTACTCAAGATGCAGAGATGCTGCAGGATTTCTGCCACATTTTAAAGATGCTGTCAGAGCTGCCCAAGGTCCCAGCTCACAGAGGACCAACGCCAGGTCGTCGTTATATACAAAAGTCTTTATTGAAGTTCAGTTTCCATTCCAAAGCCGTAGCGCGCAGCTCTACGTCTTAAACCCTAGACCGCCGAAGTTCCGTCTGAATCTCCTCCCCCCTGACACCAGTTTAAGATTCTAGCCCTGCTCCACCTCTTCCTCTGCTCTCTTCTCCTCTGGGTCCTCCTGTCCGCTGGGGCATTCCCCTTTCTGGACTCTTCTGACACTGAGTCCCCTGACTCCTCCCCCTGTCTCCAGCGGGCTTTAGGACCCGGTTCCCAATCCTCGTTCTCTGCTGCCCTGCGCGCCTGTACTTTTGAACTTGGCTCTCGCGCCAACCCAGTGACCTTCCTCCTGACCGTTACACTGCTTCTGTCACTGCTTCCCTCTTCCGGGATGCTAGCTGGACCTGACCTCCCCTCCGTTGTCTGACTCTCCGATGGAGGCGTGGTCAGCCCTGACTCCTCTTCTCTCCCTGCTGCGGGAGACGCTACCCCCGATACCTGGGACTCTTCCCCCCCACTATGCTCAGGTGGGGAAGCTGGTCCTGATCTCCAACTGCTGCTCTGGGAGTCCCCGCTGGCCCCTTGCTTCTGGAGTGTCCCCCTTGGGACCCCCCTTGCCCTGGCCACCGGCGCCCCCTTCTGTGAATCTTCCGATTCGCTGGAGAGGCTCATGGAATCTCTTGGGCCACTGTCATCTTCTCCTACGCTGCCCTCAGATTCTTCCCCTTCGCTCTCCATCTCCCCTCTTCCCTGTGCTTCTGCTCCTGAGCCCCTGACAGATGCCACCAATTCTTTCAAAAACAGTGGCATCCAGCGTAGCCTATCAGACTCCCCAAGTGTCCCTATTTTCCAGGGACAGTCCCAGATTTACAGAAGCCATCCTGGTTTCTGATTTGATCCTAGGATGTCCCTCTGTTCCTTAGGCTGTCCCTATTTCCCTCAGAGAAATGTCAGAGGGTATGGAATAGGGTATCCCTTATTTTCATTGGAGAAATGTTGAAGGGGAAGTCTCTATTTTCATTGGAGAAATGTTGGAGGGTATGGTAGGATGTCCCTATTTTCCTCAAATAAATGCCAGAGGGTATGGAATAGGACATCCCTATTTTCATCATGGTTTTTCCAGTGGTTTTCCCAGTAGTGATGTATGGAAGTGAGAGCTGGACCATAAAGATGGCTGATCGCCGAAGAATTGATGCTTTTGAATTATGGTGCTGGAGGAGACTCTTGAGAGTCCCATGGACTGCAAGAAGATCAAACCTATCCATTCTTAAGGAAATCAGCCCTGAGTGCTCACTGGAAGGACAGATCGTGAAGCTGAGGCTCCAATATGAGAAGGGAAGACTCCCTGGAAAAGACCCTGATGTTGGGAAAGATGGAGGGCACAAGGAGAAGGGGATGACAGAGGACGAGATGGTTGGATAGTGTTCTCGAAGCTACCAGCATGAGTTTGATCAAACTGCGGGAGGCAGTGGAAGACAGAAGTGCCTGGCGTGCTCTGGTGCAGGGGGTCACAAAGAGTCGGACACGACTAAACGACTAAACAACAACAAAATTTTCATTAGAGAAATGTTGGAGGTTTTGCTATAAGCCAATTTCACTGTTATTGTTTCTGTTTGATGAAGATCATGATTCCGCTCCATCCTCATGGTGGCTGATGAGACATTTGCTGGGCAGCAATAGGCAGCGTTCTACAGTGGTTAGAGTGTCAGACGCCATGTGTGTCCGCTAACCTTGATTGTTCTTTGATTTTGACTGGTCCAAGCTTCCGATCTCCCTTCCAACCCCAACTGCTTTTCTCTACCAGCTATCAGCTACTGACTCCCTCCAGTCTTCTGACCACAACCCAGTTCTGAGTTCAGAGTGCCATATGGGATGTGGAGTTCAGGTGAATAATCCAGTTCCAGAGGTGGGTGGGGCCAACACTTATGCAGCCAATGGTCTTTCTTGGCAGCCACTGATAGCAGGTTAACATGCTGCAACTCTCAGGCCTGAAAGTGCCCACCTGTGAGCATGGCAGCCCGCCATCTAAAGAAGCCCATATCAGTTTCTCTCTGGCCCGCTCCTGCCTTTTCCCCTCCCCTTGTTCCCCACCTTCCCAGTCCTTGTTAAGAAATACATAACCTCCAGGCTATTTGATAGCACAAATCTTGGGAGCAGAATAAACTGTGTGCAATGCAAATCAACATTATTTAGCATGATTTATTCAACAGTGAATTTACGCTTCCTAACATTAAACTTGGGGGGGGGGGCAAAATAAGCAGAAGGTTGCCTGCAAAATCTTTAAGAATTGAGAGAATCAAGTACAGGGTATATGTGGTCTCTCTCTCTCTCTCTCTCTCTCTCTCTCTCTCTGAAAGCTTTATTACTTGGCTATTAATAGTAAAGGAGATTCCAAAAGGCATCTTACGTTTGTAATATTTAAGGCATCACTGTTCTTAAGACCCCTTTTATTAAAAAGTTCTTAAAGCAATATCCAATATATAAACAGCCATTTTAATTAGATTACATGGTTAGAGTAAAATGGTACTCTGTATTCTTATTGCAGAGTTACTGACCAAGTAAATGCATATTCATCATTCCGGTCTGTAATCCCCTCTTAATCCATCCCAAGTCTGTCAATCAACAGAATACAATCAGGACAGTTATGATCCCATCAGATGAAAGATTAAGAAAGAATTTAGCAACTTTGCAAAGCGGATTTGAGGGGAGTTGGGAGGGAAAGAAGAATAAGAAAATCCAAGTTGCAAAATGAACCATTGTCAAGAAAAACATAGCTGTTGAATTTCCCTACCGAGTTGAATTTTGTTGTTGGGGTTAAGCTACAAACTAGAAATGGGTAGCCCAGTCCTGTGGCTCAGCTAAGAGAAAATGTTCGGGATCTTTAACTGGAACATTACTGGCTGTTTATACTAGATCCATCACATTTTCTCAAAGTTTGAAACTGGGTGTTTTTTGGCAAAGAAATTCAGTACAAATTGAATGGTGCCCCAAAAGGGGGGAGGTTTGCAACTGCACTGATTTATTTTCCATACCAAAGCAATGCTGTACAAGACCTCCAACAGATTTATTTATTTTTCAAAATGAAGAAAACGTTACTGTCAACATTTTAAAAATATTATAGCAGTGAACAACCTAAAATAAAATTACATTCATAAAGCAAAACAGTAGATCACCTTAATACATCACCTTAGCTGGATCACACTCAGAGAAAGTTCAGGTGAACAGATGAGTAATAAGCAGGCACCTAAATGCCACTTCTGTAGGTACTTGACTAATGTTCATTGGAAGCACATTATTGTTATTATTATTATTATTAAACATTTCTATAAAACCGTACATCCAAGGAACACAGGGTGGTTTACAAGATAAAAACACAAAAATGCATAACATAGTAACAAAGCCACATAGTAAGAAAGTCACTTTTTTGTCATACTTAGGGACATTATGACCCTTGGCTGGCTAATTCAGCAATGGTATCTTCCATTAGATTTTTAACCCTTGCTGGATCCAGGAATTAGAAGGGACTCAGGCATCATACAGTCTCGCCTCCCCATGAACTCACAGCAATATGATCAAAACAAGAACGAGGGAAATACATTTAAGGTAGGCTGAATCAAATACATATTTGTACATACAGTTATTCCCCTATGAAATATTTATTCCCCTTCCCCGAAAGCATTATCTTCAGCAAAACAAAACAAAAATAATCATGGTTGGACTTCTGTGTAGCCCCGATGATTTAAACCCACCAGAATGCACGTCAGCAAATTGCATATCGTTACCCTGAAGTCGCAATGAACAACAGCTAGAAGGCTTTGGTCAAGACCTATTGTGCGATCAGATAGCAAGAGCATTCTTGGACCCAGGCTCTATTGCCGGATTAGGTCTCTTCTCCTTGCAAAACAAATACTTTGGCTGTTCCTCAGTGGCAGGAGCTATGACCATGTTGACAACGTTCTGTTTTCCTCTGTGCTATCTTCTCTGACCTCCAAACAGCCACATGACAGTTGACTCCCTGAAGCCTTATTTGACAATGATCATTATTTTACAAAATGCAAATGCATTTTTATTGAAATTTTAAGAATGCATAATAAAAACGGAAAAAGCAAACATAAGAAATTTGTGAATGGATAAAGTAGAAAAGATAAACAATGAGATCTGTGTGAAGGCAGATCATATAGGAATATAGCAATTGATAAAAGGCATAAAAGGATTGAAAATATAAAAATCTATGGAATATGCCTGTCTAAGGAAAGTAATATTTTTTTTTCTCCTTTTCCCCCAGGAAGGATTATTAAAATTATTGGAATATTGCCTTTCCAGAAAAGTCACAAGAGATCTATGGGGGGAAATGCAGTTATCTACCTCTAGTGTTTATGTTTTAAAATAAAACATCTTTCTTTCAACTTTCCTATGGTGAGCAAGGCAGCGCTGAAGAGTTATGTAGATATTAATATTATGCCATTATAATTTAATCTAGCTATGCATTCTCTCTTCTCAAATATTTTTTTCCTACTTGAAGCTTAGAGTTAGAGATTGTTTCTGCCTATGTTGCAATTCTTCCCCAGGTCTCCAGTGGGCCATGGTTCATTCTTACCAACAATGTAATTCCTTGCATTTTTGAGCTTTCCCCCAAATGTCACTCCTTCGTTTATTCTGTCCCTCTCTTGAAAAATTCTAAATAATGGCACAAATGAAGTGCAGTCAGAGATCTTCATGGAAAGCAGATGTGAGTGGAAGCCTAGACTCCTTGCGAAGCTTTACAGGACTTCAAAGCCTGAAAAGAAGAAGCTGAACAAAATACTCAACTGTGCCAAATTTTCGCTGGCCTTGATAAAAGAGCAAAACCAAGGAAGAGGGAGGCGGGGGAGAGAACCAAGGGAGGAATCTTGGCTCCTTGTATTAATTTCTCTCGGCCCAAGGCAAGATTTTTTGGATGGAATAAATTGCAGGCAAACATGGTGATGTAGAAATTGAGTGACAAGTCAAAGAACAGCCAGGTTGGCACTGAATAAAGGGAATGCTGTCCGGCTCCTGTTTTAAGCGAATCTTCAGGTTGGTCTGGTTTTCAAAAGGCCTGCTATTTGCCTACATAGTTGCCACAGATAGCCTCAATGTGTGTGCTTATGTGTCTTTGGAACATCTTCATCTTCGTCCAGAAGTATTGCGTCCACATTGCATCCCATAAGTCATAGATTGCATCCACACAGATGCACATGTAGCGCTTTCCCAAATAGCCCCAATGTGTGCTCTTCTGTGTTTTTGGAGCATCTTCTGCTACACCTCCACATCAGTTAGCATGCATCTTCCTTCACTTACAAAGCTATGTGTAGCGTTTGAAATGCACCATTACTCAACACAGCACTTCCCATGCACACTAGAGACTGGTACACATGTTTTTGTGAAGGATGTGGGCTGAGGGAACTTTGATAACTTGGCCCTAAGAATGACCACAGCGAAACAAATAACAAGGCTGATGCCAGCAAGGACTCATGTTGCAGAAAATGGTATTTAAGAAAGAAATCCCTAGCTTATTACATTCCAGCCTACACTTTCCTGGGATGTGTGTCCATCACTTCCTTCGTAAATCATGTCCTCCCTAAAAGAGGGCACATGTTGTGGTGAGACCTGGAGACTGACCTCCGGTGTTGTGGGTGGCTAAGATTGGTCAGCCACAACATCCGATTGGTAGGTCCTTCGATGTTGGGTTCAATCTAGCCAATGGGGCGCAGTCCAAATGGATTGAGGGACCTATATATACCCATGCATGTGACCCAGAGCTTCCTCTTAGGGCGCATGCATTCGGAACACCCACCCACCTCTCCCTACTTTTAGGGCTTTTGTGCTTGACCTTGCTATGCTGTCGTGTGTCGTCTGTCATTGGGACAGGGACACGGCAGGAATTTCCCCCTCTTGGCTGATTGGCTGCTGCCATTTGGATTTCGCCTGCCACGTAGCAAATCATCACAACTTGTAAGGTTGTGGATAGGCTCTCGTTCAGGTGATAGGGATGGCAGAATGCTCTCGCCATCCTTATGTGAAGGGTATTCTGTTAAAGGAATCCAGGGACTCAAATTGTTTGGTCAATCCCTGAGAGGGGGTTGTGCCTGTGCCTGAGTCCAGGGGGACATCTGAGTGGTGGACAAAGTCTGTTCCCGGCTTTCCTCCTATCTGGGTGTTCACCCTTGGCTGACCTATGCTGGTGTCCTGGGTCAGCGCTACCTACAAGGATGCAGGGAACTAGTCGAATCAGAGCCTATGCAACCACTCACTTTTTGTAATCAATAAAGATGTGGCCTAAATTCTGCCAAAAACCAAACTAAAATTTGAGTCAAGTGTGAATTTATTTAGGGGGGAGGTCTCTAGGTCTGAGCACACAATAGGTATCAGACACAACAGGCTGAGATTTTCTTTAAGAACATAAGGAGAGTCCTGTGAGATAAGACTGAGATAGATAGGGTATGGTAGTAAGGTATCGTGTTGTATAACCTCCTTGCCATGTAGGCTGTGCAAGATTTATTGGAAAACAAACATTTGGGGCCACAGGTATAGATAGGCTTTGGTTGAGGGACATCATAAGCCTTGCTGTAATGAGTTTCCTCAAAGGCAAAGCTTCTGTTGTTGTTGGCATCCATTTGTTTCAGGAGACAATGGAGTGCACCTCCAGGGATGAAGTCAAGCCGGTGGATAATCACAGCGCCTGCTTCCTCCCATGTTGTTTTTGCTATGTTAGCAGCACTGAAGTGACCTCCCCAGAGTGTAAGCCTGGTCAGTATGTATGGAGGCCCTGGGCTGCCCAGATGACAAGACCACAACCCCCTTTGGCCTCACTGATGTGGTCAAAAAGGAAAGGAAAGGAATATGCTTGGCACCAGCTTGGCTGCAGGAGTTGCCGGAAGGAGGCGTACAAGGCGCCATCCAACTGCCTTAGGTACTCCACTCCAGATTTGTGTAGGGCTTACTCCTTAGCCCTTTCTTCTCTAGGAGAAAGGCAAAAAAGGCAAGGCAAGGTGTCACAACCCACAGCCATTCCCTCCCTTTGCCTGCCTGTCTTGGCAAGGCCCAGCTCAAGTCATTTATGTGTCAACGTCTCCGTAATCAAGGCTGGGGCTGGGATATCCATTGTTGCCCCTTGCTTCTCTGTGTTAGGTTTCAGCTGCTTGCCATACAGGATCTATTAAGGAAGTGGTGAAATGTAAATAGCTCCTGAGCTGCAGCCAGGAGGAAATGGAAATAGCTCAAAAGTGGGCACATTTCTGACCGGTCACCCAGTGATGGATATTCATGGCCTGGTTTGCTGGAGAGCACTAGGGAGCAGACTGAACTGTAAGATCATTTCAACGGGCATGTGTGCAATTTTAGAGAAAGGGGCATTCTCTAAGGATTGGGTTGTTTCCCATATTCACCATGTGAGCTGAGAGCCTGCACCCTTCTTTTCTCCCTCAAGGAGAAATGTTTTGAAAACTTGAATAATGGAAGTGGGATAAATGGTGTAATAGTCTGCTGATCCGTCACATTCACAAACATTAAGTAAAGAACAGGATGACAGCTGCAGTCCATTGGGGAAGGGCTGCAGGCAACTCAGCAGTAGAGCACATGTTTTACATTCCAGAGGTCCCATGTTTGATTCCCAGCATCTCTAGGTGGGGCTAGGGAAGACCCCTGCCTGTACAACTACTGCCAGTCAGTGTAGACAGTCCTAAGCTAGATGGAGAAATGGTCAGACGCAGCTTCCTATGTTGCAAAGCATGGCACATACCATCACCACCATCTTTGTATAGTCATGTCCCATAGATCGGATGCCAACACTGTGTGTGCATCTCCATAATCTTCATTGTAGGAATGGTTTATTGATTGATGCAATGGGGAGCTGGTGTCAGTTGGCTACACAATTAAACTGAAACATATATGTTTGGCAGCCAAGTGCTGCAATTATATATAGTTGTGTTATAACCCATACAGTGGTACCTTGGTTCTCAAACGCCTTGGTACTCAAACAACTTCGAACCCAAACACTGCAAACCCAGAAGTAAGTGTTCCAGTTTGTGAACTTTCTTCAGAAACCAAACGTACTCAGTTTTGAGTGCCACACTTCCATTTTGAGTGTTATACTGAGGTCTGTCTGTTTTTGCTATTTTGTGTTTTTGTGGCTCTTTTTTTTTTGTTTTTGTGACTTTGTGGAATCCAGTTCAGCTCTTGATTGATTGTGTGACTGCAGTACATTGTTTATTGCTTTCCTTTTATGGATCAATGGTCTCGTTAAGATAGTAAAATTAATTAATTTGCTGTTTTAGGGGTTGTTTTTAAAATTCTGGAATGGATTAATCCATTTTGCATTACTTTCTATGGGAAAGTGTGCCTTGGATTTGGAATGCTTTGGTTTTGGAACAGACTTCTGAAACGGATTGAGTTTGAGAACCAAGGTACCACTGCATTTAAAGGAGCCTTCATCTAGGATCTAACTCTGTCATTTAAATTGTATCTGAAGCTGCCTAAAGTGGCCTTGAACTCCAGTATATCTTTATTTTACCAGTCTGGACAAGAGAGAGAGAGAGAGAGAGAGAGAGAGAGAGAGAGAGAGAGAGAAGTGCATAATTCATGTATCTATCACAGCTGCTTTTCATGATAACTTCTTAGAAATCTATTGTTTTATTAGCTGTTAATGCAGCATAAAAGAACTGGGTCTCTAAAGAAACTGAGCTGAACATGTAGCAGTTGTGTGAATGCATCTGTATGGCAGTGTGGTCCATTCGGGATATTGTTATATTACCCCTGGAGAGCTCCAAAATTAAGGGCTGAAACTATTCTATTAAACTCAGTAGGAGTGATATGGGAGTGTACCCTGGTGGCCATGCACCCCATTGCCAAAATGAACGTTGGCCATCACAAGCACCACCAATGCGCATGATGGCCAGATCCCACACCGGCCACATGTAGCTAGTGAGGGCATGGGTTTCATGTGCATCAGCATCAAGGGATGTTGCCCACTGGGTGCAACTCGCTCTTCCCATCAAAGCATTAGATTCCTACTGAGATTCCTGAATGGGAATTGGCTAAAACATCAGAGAAAGACAGTTTTTTTCAGTGGCATGCTAGAGCTAAATGTGAAACAGCATGATTTCCTGATATTTTTTAAAGGGTGGGGTGAAACTTACCATGCAGTACTCAGGATATTTACTCAGAAGGTATTACAGGCATAATTTTTGAACTTTTAAAGTGAACCAGCAAGTTCCTGGTTCAGTAGCTTCAGTTTAATGTTGACTTTTCCTAATAATTCTTAAGATTTTATCAGAAAATGCCAGAATCTCTCCAAAATGAGCCTCAAGAGGCCAACCAAAATGTGCCTTTTGTACATGGTAACAATTTTCGTAAACGATGTTTTATCTTTGTTTTATCTTCTAACGGAAACATTTCTGACATTTACTGGTAAATCTCAAGATTGGGTAAATTTACCTTTAGTAAATGAACCAAAAACAAACCCCTGTGTTGCAATAAGAACCAATCACAACAATACAAACACAACACGTAGGCTAATAGTAGAGAATACGTAATAGAATAATGATATCATTCAAATTGTAGGAATGAGCCAATCAAAGTTCATATGTACAATATAACATAGTGGTAGCAAGGACAGTCAAGCAGTGTGTTCAAAACAGATGTCTAAGGACAGTCTCACAATAGTCTTTGAAAAGTTTCAATGGAAGACGTCTCAAAAGCCTCAAAAGGACAGTATCTCTGGAATGATACTACTGTTTCATAATAGTCTTCATCAGCTGGAAATAAGATACAAGGCATACAGCCTATGAATGATAACAAAAATGAGCTACCTGCATACACATTGTATAATAAAGCAGAATATACAAAACAAAATATATGAAAAAGGTACATACACGATATTTTTCAACAGAACATGTAAGTAAGATTCACGCTAAGGATCAGTGCTCACTAGATAGCATAGCTGCTGATACTTGAAACACAATTCTATAGAACATATGAAGCAAGCTGCAGGTGTTTCCAATAACGATATACCGTACTTAAAGGAAAAGTATGGCATATAAACACACAAAAACAAAATAGAAAAACAAATATACAGAGGAATAGTATTAAATGGTATAAACATACAACAAATGATGCGTGTAGCATTTTTTAAATGAAACAAAGTCAAGTTCAGAATTTAGCCCCCCCCCCACCAGATGAATTGATTTGAATAGAAAACTAAAACGAGTTTCTTGTTGATGCAGCCACTGTTCAAAATGTGGCCTAAACCCGAATTTCTTTTGATTTGCCCATAATAATAAATAATAATAAATAAATAATAGTAAATAATAAATCTGTGTCCGAATGTTCATGGGAAATGAAATGTTCGACCAAAGGTGCCTCCATAATGGCATTTCGTATGCAGGAACGATGTTCCCCAATGCGAACCCTGACTGCTTGTGTGGTGGAACCTATATATAATAAATTACATAGACATCGAATAAGGTAAACCACATCTTTAGTTTGACATGTGCTGAATTGATGTGTGGAAAATCTAAAATTAGACTGGTTGTGATAATTTCCCTTTAATTGGCCTTTGGAGGACCAAATCTATCAAGGACATGTTGGTTCACACTGATATGACTCTTACTCGGTCCATTGGCAACTTTGGTGCCACTGGCCATTACAAGTGTGGTAGCACTTGGCGCTACTGGCCATTACATCCTGCCTGTTGTCACTATAGATCAAAGAGATCTATGATGATAAGTCTAAGATGAAATGGACTTACGAGTGAATGCCCGAATAGGCTTGAAACATCTCTCTCTAGTAGCCATTGGAATTGGTTTCATTTGTGTTCTTTGTGTTAATTGTTAGATATTTTTAATTAACTGGCTGTGTTGCTTATTTAAATAAATAGGCTCCCCCCCCCCAATGAAGCTATACTCAAAATACACTATACATTGAATACTCAGAATACATTGAAATTAATCACACCCATTAATTTCAGTAGGACTACTCTGAGCAGGACTAACATTGGCTGCAACCTACAGAATAGAAATATTGTTAAAAACCAGTGTACTAAGACTGATTCCCTGCCTGCTTTTCCTCATATGCAGTTGAGGATGGTGCAATACCTGTGTCTTGACTGCTTATAATATGGATGAATAGATGCATTGCCCTTTGCTAATACACAGCCAGTGTTTTGAATATATATATATATATAGGGACGCAGGTGGCGCTGTGGGTTAAAGCCTCAGCGCCTAGGACTTGCCGATCGAAAGGTTGGCGGTTCGAATCCCTGCGGCGGGGTGCGCTCCCGCTGCTCGGTCCCAGCGCCTGCCAACCTAGCAGTTCGAAAGCACCTCTGGGTGCAAGTAGATAAATAGGGACCGCTTACCAGCGGGAAGGTAAACGGCGTTTCCGTGTGCGGCTCTGGCTCGCCAAGAAGGATCCTTTGACAATGGGAATTCAAGGTCGTCTTGCCCTTGCAGTGTGTGATCTGACAAGCAGAAGAACCTCTTCGTAACAGTATGATTCATTGATAATTGGAAGTATTTTGAACTGCAGGCTCCTCAACACTGGGGTCCGGCTCTTCTTGCTTTTTAAAAGGCCAATCACATTGTCAGCAAACGACATACAAATCTCTTGTAATAAATCACAGCACTTTAACAGCTCTGGTGTCATCCTGCGCAACTGAAAAGAGGTAGATGCTTCCCCCCTCCTTTTTCTTTTTCGTAAAAGATGAAGTCTCTAAATGACAAGTCTGGATCTTCCAGAGGCATACACTTACGTGCTGTGCTGCAGACAGAATTAATGCGGTCTGTCCTGTTTGCTTTGTCCTGAGGCTGAAATGGCAAGCTAAAAAGGGTTAGGCAAGGTCATTCCCTGGGAAAGAAGACAACGCAAAAATACTGCCGTGATTATGAACATTCACTAGATAGCATTTCCCTGTCTCTCTCCCCTCACCCAGGTCTCATTTCTGAGTTTTTGACCCAGGCCAGCTGTGCTGCTTCAGCTGCCAGAGTTTAAATAAAATGTGGAACTAGACACTTGGCCACCATCACCTGCAAAGTTCTGAGGAAGCTTTACTGGCGTGTTGGCAGCTACACAGGGCTGCTTTTAAGGGGAGCTTCCTCCAGCTCTTGAGCCCTAAAACTCAAACTGGTGGGAAAGTCACAGAATATCTGGCCCAAGGAATTGTGCTATGATTGCTGGTGTAGACCATGCCATCTACACCATCGAGAGCCAGTGTGGTGTAGTGGTTAAGAGCGGTAGGCTCATAATCTGGGGAACCAGGTTCATGTCTCCACTCCTCCACATGCAGCTGCTGGGTGACCTTGGGCCAGTCACACTTCTTTGTTTTTGTTTTTGGTTTTTTTTTATAATATTTATTAAGATTTTTTAAATACAAAAATGCAAAAGTGATAAACAATATAACATATATCGTAACGTATTATCAAACCTTCTTTGGACTCCCTCACGTCTCCCGCTCCCACTTGCATCATTACAAAACTTTTTCCAGCAATTTATCAACTTATTTACATTCTTAAGTCTTATTCATTTAATTTAGTCTGATGATTCTCCAAAAAATTTATATTTTCCTCAGTCTCATTTATCATCCAGATTACGTCTAATTTAGTGGTGCTCAATTGTTTATGATCTGGCATCCTTCTTAACATTCAACCAAATTACAGCGTTTTTGTAAATAAATCCTAAATTTCTTCCAATCTTCTTCAACCTTCTCTTCTCCCAGGTCTCGGATTCTGCCGGTCATCTCAGCTAGTTCCATATAGTCTATCAGTTGCATCTGCCACTCTTCCAGTGTGGGTAGATCTTGAGTTTTCCAGTGCTTAGCGATGAGTATCCTTGCTG
Organism: Podarcis cretensis; assembly: GCF_951804945.1. NCBI lineage: Eukaryota > Metazoa > Chordata > Lepidosauria > Squamata > Lacertidae > Podarcis > Podarcis cretensis. The sequence goes on from NC_137175.1 coordinate 22,527,363, forward strand.
CCGTTGTTGCATACATAAAAAATGTTCGGTCCTTCCTTAACACCTTCTGGTCGACAATACCCAAAAGGAAGGCCTCTGGTTTCTTAGGGAAAGTATACTTAAATACCTTTTTCAACTCATTATATATCATTTCCCAGAAGGCCTTCACTCTAGGGCACGTCCACCAGAGGTGAAAGAATGTTCCTTCATTTCCTTTACATTTCCAGCATTTGTTATCAGACAAATGGTATATTTTGGCAAGTTTAACTGGGGTCATGTACCATCTATATATCATTTTCATTACATTTTCCTTCAAAGCATTACATGCAGTGAAGTTCAACCCAGTGGTCCACAACCTTTCCCAGTCCTCAAACATAATGTTATACCCAATATCCTGTGCCCACTTTATCATAGCCGATTTAACCATTTCATCTTGTGTGTTCCATTTTAACAGCAAGTTATACATTCTTGAAAGTACCTTAGTCTTAGGTTCTAACAATTCTGTTTCCAATTTCGATTTCTCCACCTGGAACCTTAACTTTTTGTCATCAGTCACACTTCTTTGAAGTCTCTCAGCCTCTCTCACCTCACAGAGTGTTTGTTGTGGGGGAGGAAGGGAAAGGAGAATGTTAGCCGCTTTGAGATTCCTTTGGGTAGTGAGAAAGCAGGATATCAAATCCAAACTCTTCTTCTTCTACACAGGTTCATCACACCTGGGCTGTGACACGTTCACCATAACAGCACTGCAGAAAAGTGGAACCTATTAAACTTTTGCCTCTTCTTTTTTGAAATCTATCTTTGCCGGAAAGCGTGTTCTCATTAAGGGAGAGCACGTGTTGCGGCTAGGGCCTGACAAAGCACCCTGTAGTTGCCAGGCAAGACTAAAGGAAGGAGCCTGGCAAGGATTGGTGTTGGTGTTGCTGGGGCAATTCGTATGTTGCCAATTTGGGGGTGGAGATCAGAGGATATTTAAGGAAGGCCCACAGAAAGCTGCTTTCTCTTTCGCTGTGGGCATCGGATCACCCGCCCGCCCTCCCTTGTTTGGGCTTCCGCTTTGACCTTGCTATGCCTGTCATAGGGTCGTTCGCATTGGTGCGGGGGCCTGGTAGGAATTTTTCCATTTGGCTGATTAGTGTGTGCCATTTGGTTTTTGCCTACTGCGTAGCAAATCGTCACAACTTGTAAGGTTGGCGGTTAGGCATTGGTTTAAATTGGTTGGGGGCTGGGGTGTTTTGGGGGACCTCAGCACGCAAATCAGTGCCTGCTGATGGATGTTTATCACTGAGCTGCGCTGGCAGACATTGGGCATTTCACCAGAAGCCATCTGTCACCAAACCCTGCCGCTTGGCAAGACCACAATGCAGTCAGTGGTGGGAGAGAGAGGCATCTTCATAAACACAAACAGGAAGACCAGGCCAGCCGAATGAAAGATCTTTGGTGTTTTCTGCAGGGCAACTATTTCTGTTTACTTAGCTTCTGTTTAATTTGCTTCTCGCTACTACATAGCTTGATCAGTCTATCATTATGGCATTCCTCTCTTGTCTGCCTTTCCCAGCTCGGCATTTTTCAAGTTTAGTCAAGAAACTGAGTAAACAGAAACTCAACGCTTCTGTTTCACACAACTGAAAAGCTGAATGCATCGGCTGCAGAAAGCCCTTGGCCAAAATAACTTGGAGGATTACAGAAAAGAGATAAATACCCTGCCAAAGGGTGCTGTGCCATGAAATATTAGGCTGTTAATTTGATCGCTGTTCTACTTTCTTTTTCCCTGACGTTAAGCTACTGGTGTTTGGTCCTAAAAAGCAGGATAACTCTCTTGATGTTTTCCAGAGGCATGCATGCAAAGGGAGTCTCATAAGGTCATGGTACGCTTGTTCACTAACACCCATAGCACAGCAGCTTGCAATTGATTTGCTGCACTGTGCCCTCTCCTGCGGTATCCATATCACGCAGTCATGGGCCCAGGCGGAGGGGAAAGCAAGGCGGCCAGAGAGGCATAAAGGAGAGTTTAGAATCTTGACTTTCTGAGGCACCATTTAAATCTCAGAGAGGGAACTGTATCGTTTTACAAAGCAAAGTGCGAAGAGTAAGATATGGAGGTAGGTAGGCTCCCTTTAGTGGTTTCAGAGATCACTTTATCCTCTTTGATTCATACAACGCTGGCTGTTTGCGCAGATTAAAAAGTGGTAATTGATTTTATATATGTAGGGAGAAGAGGAGAGGCATGTATCAATTGTTTATAGACTTTGGCTGCTCTCCAAAGGATGGCTCAGTGGCAGAGCATGGACTCTGCATGCAGACAAGTCCCAGATTCAATCTGCAATGGCATCTCCAGTTACAAGGATCTCAGGTCCCAGGGCAGGGAAAGTCGTCTGCTGAGGACCTCAAAGTGCTGCTGGCAGTCAGAGCAGACAGTGCTGGGACAGGTTGACCAAAGAGGCATATTAGTGTATTTTTGGTTTCTGTGGAAGCCGCCCAGAGTGGCTGGGGAAACCCAGCCAGATGGGCGGGGTACAAATAATAAATTATTATTATTATTATATTTGCGAGATGCCTGATAGATTCTAAAACATCCGCAAAGAACAAGTAAATCATCCCTCCTCATCTGTGGCTGAGAGTACCCTGACTACAGGACCAATTTATTTATTTAATGATTAAGATGGATAGAAAGAAAGGCTTCTTTTATGAAACCTGTAAATTTGAAAAAGAGCTGTTAGAAAACAAGACTAAATTGCTTTCTGAAACATATAAATTAATATTAGAATGGCATACAAAAGATGAACAGGTTAAATCAGTTATGATTCACTGGGCGGCTTTGGATATAATATACAACCGACAACATGGGAGAAGCTATGGAACTGGGATTTGAAGTTTACAGCATGTTATACGTTGAAAGAAAATTATATGAAAATGATGTATCATTGATATTTAACCCCTAGTAAACTAGCTAAAATGTATAAAACAAGGTCAAATACATGCTGGAAATGTAAGGAAAAAGAAGGCATATTTTATCATAAGTGATGGATATGTAAAGTAGTAAAAGAATTCTGGGAGAAGATATATAAGGAACTGAAAAAAGTGTTTAAAAGAACTTTTTCTTAAAAAACCCCAAAGCTTTTCTTTTAGGAATTCTATGTGCCGAAATTCCAACGGATCAGAAAATACTTTTTATGTACGTGACCACTGATGCTTGGATGTTACCAGTCCAGAGATGGAAAGAAGACAGAGTTCCTACCAGAGAAGAGTGGCAGATTAAGTTGATTGACTATGCCGAAATGGCAAAAATGACCAGAAGAATCAGAAATCAGGACCAAAATTTTAATAAGGAATGGGGGAAATATATAATTTACCTTAAAAACCATTGTAAACAATTAAAATTATTAGTAGGATTGGAACAACACTTGTAGTTTAATGTTGAATTTTGGTGACAACAGAGATTTAATAGATTTGGATTAATAGACAAGATGCAGGAGGAAAAGGTTAATATAAGGACCCACAAAGGGGAGGAGGGAAGTCTGGGGTATTCTTCGGAATTCTCTTTCTTTGCTGGTTGTTTGATCATTGATTGTAAATTTCAAAATCTGAAAAAAATAAATAAAAAGTTTTTAAAAAAATATTTATTTAATGAAATTTATATACAGCTTGAATTTTAAAAGTGGGGAGGGAGACACCCTCAAAGCAATTAATAAAAATAATAAAGCAATTGAATTATCAGTTTAAAAGACCAACAACAGTTAAAATAACTATTTAAAACCTACAAAAAGAATTATGATCAAACCAAATTAAACACATGACAACATTCTACATATCTGGAATGGCTTCCATAAATAAAAAAGTAAAGGCGTTTGCCTGATGTCAGTAGGCAGGGACTTCCAAAATATGGTTAGCTGGCGAACTAAAAGACATATTTCTTGCAAATGCGGAAGGAGTATCTTCGTGGGACCTACAACAGCCCCAGTTCTGTACAGTATATTGAAGTGGTTGAGTGAGCACATATCGTGTATTCTACAAGTACTGTATACTGATCCCAAGCAGTTAAGGGTGTTATATCCTTATAACACCTTGAATTTGGCCTGGTTATTAATGGGCAACCAGTATGAATGCTATTTTTTAAAAAAACCCAATATATTATGGGTTGTTTTCCATTCCTCAAGGGAACTGTATTGTATTCAAAGCACGGTGGCCCAAATTCAGCAATTCCTTATGCAGGAACTCTGATGCGCATGTTTAAATTCCTGCCCATTTATTTCGGCGAAGAGGTCAGTTCCATTGCATAAGCAATACATGCACCTAGAACTCTCAGCTAGAGGCACTGAGTTTTTGTATTTTAAACTCTGATATCTTGAGATGTTGCTACAATAGCAAGTAATGCGAAACATATTGTTGAACCAGGTGGAGAGTTTACAAGTTTTCAGTTTGCAATCAATTTATAACAGTAGAGAGTAATTAAGTCTCTGGAATACAGAGGAAGACCAGAGAATGCTGACAACTTATTATCAATTTAACCTTGTGATAAATTTTAGGACATGAGGAATCCACCCCCCCCCCCCAGTGATGGTATGTGAAACATATATTTTTATTTTTCATGCTTTGTCTATTGAAACAGAAAGCCACTTTTTAGAAAGCGTATTTGAATTCACAGTGGAAACATTTTGCAAAAATGTGAAAGAAAATAATTTCCTCCGTCATTTTAAGATGAAACTTTTAGAAGATACATTTGTCTATAGATCAAGTCATGTCAAGAAATGACGGAAGAATGGATTTAATTCAGCTGCGTTTACAAATTTGGCTCCAAGTATAATCTCCCCCTGAAGAATAAATGATTCACCACAGTCTCAGGTTTCTTTGAAAATGGTTCACAACAGTGTTTTAAGTTCTGTGCCTACTGCTGAGGGTATGTAAAGAGAACGGAAGACAAGGCCACGTATTTCAAAGCAGAAGATGAGGTATCCAATAGAGTGGTTGCATAGACACTTGATGGTCAACAGCTCTTAATTCTAATTGCACCAAAAGCAAGCTTTCTCCATGGAGGTAAAGGGTAGAGGGACCCCTGACAATTAAGTCCAGTCGCGAATGACTCTGGGGTTGCGGCGCTCATCTCACTTTACAGGTTGAGGGAGCCAGCTTTTGTCCGCTTCCGCAGACAGACTAAGCTGCTTCTGGTGAAACCAGAGCAGCACACAGAAACGCTGTTTACCTTCCCGCTGGAGCGGTACCCATTTATCTACTTGTATTGTGTGCTTTCAAACTGATAGGTTGGCAGGAGCAGGGACCAAACAATAGGAGCTCACCCTGTTTTGGGGATTCAAACCGCCGACCTTTTGATCAGCAAGCCCAGCAGCACAGTGGTTTAACCCACAGCGCCACCAAAATGATATACACTGAAGCAACACCAAATTCTGGTTTGTTTCTCTTTCAACAGATGGGGGGGGGGTGGAGTCATGGAAACAACACGTTAAAAAAAAAAGTCTATTGATTTTACTCTCATGTCTGCAAAATTGCCCGTTCCAGAAATCTGAGAATTAGTTTGCCTATGAGACTGTCTTCCGAGTTCCCCCAGAAGGATGGAGGCACTGTAACTTCCTTTCCTTTCTTGAGTTTGGCTGAAAGTTTCTTTCATGAGTTTGGTCTTAGGTCGTGCACAGAGCATCCATGTGGCAGTAGAAAGAACTTTGTTCAGATTCCCACAAGTCACAAAGGGGCCTTGGGGTCAGTCACTGTCTCTCAGCTGACCAAGGTTGATGTGGGTGTGGGAAGAAGCATGCCTGTATCATGTCAGACTACTTGTCCATTGAGTTTAGTATTGTATATTCTGACTGGCCGCAGTTCTCCAGGGTCACCAACAGAGATTTTTTCACATCCCCTGCTACCTAATCTTTATAACTGGAGGTGCCAGGAACTGAACCTGGGGGCTTCTGGATGCAAGGCATATATGCTTTACAAATGAGCTGCAGTAAGGGGATAACCCCCTGCTCTGAGATCCTTGAAGGGAGGACTGGATAAACCCCCTTGCGATAAATAGGTGAAGACTTGTGTGGTTTTAATCATTCTCAAAGTCTTTGAAGTAGTCACAGTTCAGAGTAGACATACTTCCAGATGCATAGAATTTCAGAGATCAAAATTTCACGATCAGCTTGTTGCAGTTTTACTGGTAGCACCAGCTCACTGCCCCCCACCCCCACCCCCGTTTAATGGCTTCTAGCACGTACATACAAAGCCTCTCTTCACTCACTTGAGAAACATGCACGCAGTCTTTCTCTCTCACCACATAGCTAGATGGCTTCCCCTTCCAACTCTCAGCTCTATCCCCCCTCCCAAAAAAAAAATTCCTACAGAGAAGATTAGGAAGGATAGGAAGTCCCTGTGCTAAAAGACATCCCAAGCCAAAATAAACACAGGTCAGAAGATTAAGCTTCATCAGAACTTTAAAGCTGACCCAAGTTAAACAAATGAGCTGTCAGGGTTTGGTTGGGGGTGGGGAGAAAGTGCAGTTGGAGAGAATTGGCGCAGTGTCAAAAAAAACTGGTTAAAGAAGCCAGTAGGTCCTGCAGTGTGAAAGCTAGGGAAGTTTTGCTGTTTTATCACTGCATTCCTCAAAGTCAATATTCATATCTGACTTCAAATGTCTTCCTTTCTTTTCCACTGGCTTCCCAGATCTCTATGCAGGAAACTCCTTCAAGTCAAAGCAAGTTTTTTGAGATATTGTCCCACTTTGGAGAGTGCCTGTTTTATATATGTGTGGGTGTGGGTGTACACACACACACACACACACACACACACACACACACACACACACACACAAATATTCCCCTGACCCAGCAAGTGTTAAAATATAAGCCAGGCTATCTTCCTGTGTATCTTCCTGTGTTGAGGTGATTGCCTAAGTGATGGGCCATTAAGAGAACAAAGGAAAAGTGAGAATTAACCTATGTGAGAATTAACCTGATCCTCTAGGCTTGATTATTTAGCTTTTCATCAAACAGTGATGAGCCTTGATTAAGTGTAGATTTAATGAGCTACTTTAATGGGATATATTACTCTTATCAATCGCATTAATATTTCAGGACTTGATTGCTAATCTGTAAAAAAACCCAACAGTAAATACATGCTGCAGAGTGATGTGGTTGGAAGTGGGAAATAAGTGAACTAATTTGAGTGAACCAATTATGTGATGATACACATAGTGAAAGCTGCTAAATGAATGAAAGCAGGATCTAATCTGGGGGGTGGGGTGGGGGAACCAGCCATTATTTACAATGTGGGTAAAGGATAAGGAAAACAAAACAAAGGGAGCAGGAGGAACCTACATCATTAGGGACACTTCCAGATAGCATAAATACCAATTTAGGGTGTAGGCCAAAGCCTGGCGACACTTAACTGAATAGTAGGGCCACTGCCTCATCTGAACCCCTGCTTCATTTGCCAGCCAGGCAGAAGGTGAGGAAGCACCAGCCTGATGCCATTATGTGATAACAGTGGTGCCAGCTCCAGATCCAATGGAATTTTAATTGATATTTGGTGCTAATTTAACCCTTTGGAAAATTATTCCACCTCATAACTCCTCCTCAAGAATAGACGTATTTTGGGCCTCACTGCATCTCACTCAGTAAGTTTTAAGTATTGAAATAAAGCTAAAAATGTTTGTAGATAACTCCCTATTCCTGTAAAAAATGGATGTATAATAAGTCACATCCAGGAAACTGAGACAGGTACTTGGATAATCTATTATTACAGAATAAGACAGCAATTTAAGTATTAACTGCTAAACTGCAGAAATACTGTGCCTCAAATAAATAATTCTCCAGAGGTGGCTATAGTCACTATGTGGGAGATATTTCAAAAGCAGTAATGAGGGGTTTAATGATCCAGAAAACTGGAATTTTGAAAAGGAGAGGGGAAAGTACATGTCTAGTCTTCAAAATCAAACCCTACAGTGGGTTAGGCTGTATGCCTGAGTCCTTTCTAATTCCTGGATCAGGCAAGGATTCAATTGTTGAAATAGCCAGACCAGCTTCTTGGTACAGAGGTACCTCGGTTCTTTTACGTAATCCATTCTGGAAGACTGTTCGAGTTCCGAAACATTCGAAATCCAAGGCACAAAGGGCTGGCTGCAAATGCATTTTAGAAAATTGAAAAACACGCAGCTGAAGCCATTCCACTTCCATAGTGTGTTTGAAAATGGAAGCATTTACTTCTGGGTTTTGGGCATCCAGGTTCCAAAACGTTCGACAACAGAGACATTCGAGAACCGAGGTGCCACTGTAATGGCCCTAAGTCTGGGCGAGGGTAACAAAGGAAGTGTCTGTGCTCTGCAGGGCAAATGGGTGGGCCCCCTCCCTCAACTGTTTGGTAGTTAGAAGGACAAAAGCCAGAGTTGAGATATGTATTTGTGCTTAGTCAGCAAACTAAGGCCCGCGGACAGTCCAGGAATTGCCGCATGGATCGCCAATGCGCACGTTTTCCCCCTCTCCCTCCCTCTCCTTCACATGGCGGCACTTTTCTCCTCAGGGACGGAGCAATCTTGTCCCATGCTGGGCACCATCGATGGCTGGAATCAGCTTGCCTCCCAGCCCGCCTCAGCAGTGTATGGTGAAAGGGGTGTATGGTGTTGGCTGCTGCTGCATTTTCCTCCTGCTCCTCCTCCCTCTCCCTCAGTCTGCCCTTTCTTCTCCGCACCCCTTTTCCGTGTCGCTTCCTCGTGCACTTTCTTCATTGCACTTGCCTGCCTCCCTCCCTCCCATGGCATTCAGGTAGGTCATTGCGGTGGCCATAGCCACCACTTGTGGGTTGGTAGCGGCTCTGTCTTCTTCTCCACGATGCCTCTCAGGAAGCAGCAGCAGCAGGTGGTGGGTAAAAGCTCTAGCGATGCCCCGGTTCCCTATCTCCGTCCATGGCTCCTCCACCGGGGCTACTGCTTCTGCCATCTACCCTGCCATGGCACCTGGCTGGCTGGAGAAGCCCAGCTGCAGCTATTGGGACAACAACTGGGACAGGTAAAGCGAAGCATCTTCAGGCCTCTTTGCAGGTGGGCAAAAATCATTAATTGTGTCCCCACTATAGTCCGGTCCCCCACTGTCTGAGGGACAGTGGACCAACCCCTTGCTGAAAAAGTTTGCTGACCCCTGTGCTAGAAGCAGGCTGCAGGCAGATGCATGAGAGGGAGAGACTTGAATCCAAGGCTGTGGCTATGGGAGAAGCAAGACCTTCTTGGGGTGGGGCATTAATACTGTGAGTCCTTGCACGGTTGGCTCAGGTTGTGTACGTGTATAAAACCAACCGCTGTCCCTCATTCCAATGAAACTGAACCCTTGGCAACTGCCTGGAACCCTGGAATCTTGCACCGTTTGGAGATTGGGGTGCCGTGTGACTTATTAATTTTTCCAAAACCTTAACAAACAAATATAGGTGTAACTTGGCAGTTGTCCCGCTAAGAAAATACCAGAGTCTGTGCCACAATTTCCACACCTATAACGTGAGGGTGTAAAGCCACCTACCTCAGAGAACTGCCGAGAGGCCTAAATAAGGTTTTGTGAAGTGCTTTTCTACCAAGATACAGAAAGGCCAAGTACTTTATGTCCAATATTTACTGCTGATATGCATAAAGGGGGAGAACACCCCCCACCCCAACACTAATAGCCTTAATGGAATAAATGCCCATCTCTTAACATTATATTTAAGGACACTTCTCGTAACCATGCAGGAGTGACCATAAAAGTATGTGAGAACCAAGATACTTCTGAAAGCAAAATATTTATCCTCCAGAAAGACCTGGCCGCTTATCATGTAACTACATGGTGTACTTAGGACAGTTTTAATTGAGTATTAAAATTCTTTTTGACACATGCTTTATTCCCTCACAGTAAGCCCTAATAACTCCTCTGGGTCTCCCTTCAACCCTACATGTGAAATAGTGGCAAGGATTGTTTAAAGACAGGAATTTGACCTGAGAGAGTCATGAGTACTTGGGGACTCTTTATTACTCTCTATTACTCAGGGGCTCTTCTGTGAATGGGGCATTTTATTGCTTATTAATGCTCAAGAGGGACGTGATGTTCTCATTACTGCTCATTACTGGCCTGGCCTGGCCTGCTTCGTTGGAAAACACCATGTTGTTGCACGAACAGATGGATCGGTTGCCAGTCTTTCTAGCCTAACTCGAAACAGCCAAGTTTGGGATTAATGGAGAGCACCAGGTTCTTTACTGGGGTATTTGAATTCTTCTTTCAAAAGCCTCAAGGGTTTTGTAGCTGCGCAGATCAAATATGTTACACATCTGGGGATTTTTTTTCTGGGGCAGGGCACTTTCTGTTAAAGTCGCTCATAAATACCATACACAGGAGAAAACGGTGACATCACATAAGTGAAAGTTAATTACGCCAGTAAGAACAATTTTCTGACATTGCCCTAGTTCAGAGACCATGGAGGAAACGTGGGTGATGGATCACACTTTTGCAGACAATGTACTTTATGAAGGCTTTATGACTGCTTCTTTGACCAGCCTTGCTGTCTATATACAGTGGTACCTCGGGTTAAGTACTTAATTCATTCCGGAGGTCCATACTTAACCTGAAACTGTTCTTAACCTGAAGCACCACTTTAGCTAATGGGGCCTCCTCCTGCTGCTGCGCCGCCGGAGCACAATTTCTGTTCTCATCCTGAAGCAAGTTCTTAACCTGAAGCACTATTTCTGGGTTAGCAGAGTCTGTAACCTGAAGCGTATGTAACCTGAAGCGTATGTAACCCGAGATACCACTGTAGACATAAAAGTCCAGTGATTCCCTTCACATGAACAACATAAGATGTAAGCTAATGACGCTCACTCAATCTTCTCAGATTCTGAAACCTAGAAGGGACATTTCAGTGCTTTGAAGATTATGGTAGTCAATGCGATGGGAATTGCTGAGCTCCTGTTACCTTGCTCATGAGAACAGAGACTATACATTTTATTTAATTTTTTAAAAAAATGTTATCTAAGTACTCAGTAAGTCACTGAAGCACCTCCCAAACAAGAGGCGGAGCCAATGACAGATAGAGCCAGCTGATTCTAGATTTGTTCCCATCCACATCTCTACTGAGTTCTACAAGGGCAGCATTGAAAATAAGAAAGGAAGAAGAAGAAAGCGAACAGCCGGGGCCACCTCCTGCTTGGAACAGATGAGAGAGAGTAAGAAGACAAGCAGATGGAGGTGAACAGACTGAGGTGAGGGGTAGTTCCCCATTTGCTCCAGCTTCGCCTCTGACTGCACATGCACAGAGTGTTTCTTTTCTTTTTTTGTAGCAAGGTTATCAAATTGTTTTTCGGCCTTACAGCAAAAACCAAACATATCAGGAATGTTGGAACAGTTTAATAGTAATATTAATAGTAATAGTAATAGTAATAGTAGTAGTAGTGGTAATAATAATAATAATAATAATAATAATAATAATAATAATAATTTTATACCCTGCCCATCTGGGCGGCTTCCAACAAAATATTAAAAAATACAATAAAACATCAAACATTAAAAGCTTCCCTAAACAGGGCTGCCTTCAGATGTCTTCTAAAAGTCAGATACTGTGGTACCTCGGATTAAGAACTTAATTCATTCTGGAGGTCCATTCTTAACCTGAAACTGTTCTTAACCTGAGATACCACTTTAGCTGCTGCGCGATTTCTGTTCTCATCCTGAAGCAAAGTTCTTAACCTGAGGTCCTATTTCTGGGTTAGCGGAGTCTGTAACCTGAAGCGTCTGTAACCTGAAGCGTCTGTAACCCAAGGTACCACTGTAGTTGTTTATTTCCTTGACATCTGATGGGAGGGCGTTCCACAGGGCGGGTGCCACTACCGAGAAGGCCCTCTGCCTGGTTCCCTGTAACTTCGCTTCTCACAGTGAAGGAAACGCCAGAAGGCCCTTGGAGCTGGACCTAAAGTATGGAATGGCAGTTGGGATGAAGATAAATGTTAATTGTGTTTTTCACAACTCCACATATACATCTAAATGGAAGCCTCCATAAGGTCCAAGGTCTAAAAACTCACCTTATTACACCACTGTTTGCTTTTGTGCCAAGTGCTCCTCAGTTTTGCAGTGTGCCTAAATTATGTCAGGGGCTCAGGAGCAGAAGCACAGGGAAGAGGGGAGATGGAGAGCGAAGGGGAAGAATCTGAGGGCAGCGTAGGAGAAGATGACAGTGGCCCGAGAGATTCCATGAGCCTCTCCAGCGAATCGGAAGATTCACAGAAGGGGGCACCAGTGGCCAGGGCAAGGGGGGTCCCAAGGGGGACACTCCAGAAGCAAGGGGCCAGCGGGGACTCCCAGAGCAGCAGTTGGAGATCAGGACCAGCTTCCCCACCTGAGCATAGTGGGGGGGAAGAGTCCCAGGTATCGGGGGTAGCGTCTCCCCCAGCAGGGAGAGAAGAGGAGTCAGGGCTGACCACACCTCCATCGGAGAGTCAGACAACGGAGGGGAGGTCAGGTCCAGCTAGCATCCCGGAAGAGCGAAGCAGTGACAGAAGCAGTGCAACGGTCAGGAGGAAGGTCACTGGGTTGGCGCGAGAGCCAAGTTCAAAAGTACAGGCGTGCGGGGCAGCAGAGAACGAGGATTGGGAACCAGGTCCTAAAGCCCGCCGGAGGCAGGGGAAGGAGTCAGGGGACTCAGCGTCAGAAGAGTCCAGAAAGGGGAATGCCCCAGCAGACAGGAGGACCCAGAGGAGAAGAGAGCAGAGGAAGAGGTGGAGCAGGGCGAGAATCTTAAACTGGTGTCAGGGGGGAGGAGATTCAGACGGAACTTCGGCAGTCTAGGGTTTAAGACGTAGAGCTGCGCGCTACGGCTTTGGAATGGAAACTGAACTTCAATAAAGACTTTTGTATATAACGACGACCTGGCGTTGGTCCTCTGTGAGCTGGGACCTTGGGCAGCTCTGACAATAAATGTTAATTGTGTTTTTCACAACTCCACATATACATCTAAATGGAAGCCTCCATAAGGTCCAAGGTCTAAAAACTCACCTTATTACACCACTGTTTGCTTTTGTGCCAAGTGCTCCTCAGTTTTGCAGTGTGCCTAAATTATTCCCAGACTCTTGAGACCGAAGTGAATCATTTCCCCCTTGCTTCAAGGACAGATTTTTCTCTAGATCTGGAACAGAGTCTGAGGATCCCAAGGATCAGGAGAAAGAAAGAGAGAGAGAGAACATCTCATGGAATAGTGCTGATATGTCCTTTTGTATTTTCCATCCAGATTCTGCCACAGGGAACCACACAGGGAATGACAACATTCGGTATGGAAAATAAAATAGACAAGTCTCAAAAGACATGGGGATAAAAGATTCCAAATGCTGGAAAGGAAAAGAATAGAAGAAATCTTAGGAGGCTCTGAGGAAGAAATGATTCCACTCTTCCAATTATCTTTTTCATTTATATATGGCAGCTGGGTTAGCAAGGGGCCTTTCTCTTCCTTCAAAAGCCTAGACACATAGAATTGTAGAGTCAGAAGGGACCACAAGAGTCATCTAGTCCAATCCCCTTGAGACTTTGGGGAAGGATTGTTACTTGTTTGAATATGCACTTATGGGGAAAAGGGGGGGGGGGGAGAATCACTGTTCACAGAAATCCACGTGGCATGGCAATTTTGCCCTTTTCCTGATGTGCTAGTTTTCTGCATGCGTGCAACATTGAAGTGTTCAGTCCATGAAAAGCTTTATTTCTAGAGACTGCTGACCGTATCTACTCTTAAGAATTTAGCATCCAGCAGCGACCACATTCCCTTTTGACCAGTAGGTGGCAAGGCAGAGGCTTCGGTTTAACAGCTCCACAAGCATAACAGTAAACAGCCATAAAATGTAATGTGTAAACACCTAGAGAAAATCTCGGTGATCTCCATTACAATTTTAACATGTGACAAAGGCCAGAGACATAGGGGTAGCGTTTAATTTTTAGACTTGGCTTTCAAAGAGTGCTGGAGCTCCCCCTAATGGCACCATGGAAGTAGTTGAGCTCACACATTAATAAGTAAATGAAATGAATTCTGTATTATTTAATGTGGTTGCTTGCTTTCACTTTGAGATCTTATTCTGATTAAAAGAGGTATATACATATTTTATTACAATGATTATGATAATTAACAACAACTATTACAATTATTTTGTTTCCGTTTTTGTTTGCATGTAGTATAATACAATTGTCTTTCATCTTTTGTCCCTTCATGTACTGCTGTGCTTGACATGCAGTTTCTTTTTTACACCATCTGCACAGTATAATTGGGCTGTCTCTCCAGATATACATACCTGTCACACTCCAAAGTTGATTAAAGACTGTTTAACTGATTACTCAACTGCCATTTATTTGCTTAACAGGTAGATTAACAACACCCTGCCATTGAATGTTCCATTACCCCAAATTTAGGGCTAAGCTGAGCTGAAACTTCTGTCTGTTTCAATGATTTTCTTCAGCAATGTCTTTAAAAATGTTGACATATTATTTATATTGTCTTCTTCTTCTTCTTCTTCTTCTTCTTCTTCTTCTTCTTCTTCTTCTTCTTCTTCTTCTTCTTCTTCTTTTCTCTCTCTCTCTCTCTCTCTCTCTCTCTCTCTCTCTCTCTCTCTCGTTTGGCTTAGTTTCCCCTCAGTTATGTAATCAAATCTGACTGGCTATGCAGCATGATATCAACCATCACATTCAATGCTCCATCCATGATTTGCTGAAATCGTCTCTGTGGCTGATTCAGGAAGCATTGCCCTCACTCCTGACGGACTTCATTTGCCCCAATGATACATGGAATCACAGAGCCAGCCAAGAAAGGTGGACAATTTTTCTAGACAGTTGGAATCTCCACAAAGAGAACTATACATGTTCAAGCACACATCAGCCAGATTGCTGCTCCTGAGGGACAGGCTCATCTTGGACTTCTTCAAGTGGGAATGGATCTCCTGTTTATAGAGGGTCACATGGACAAGTTGTTCATCAATGGTGCCTGAGTGGGCTACCTGGAGTAAAATAAAAATCATATCCTATTACTTTTGCTGTAATTGTGATGCTTAGCTTATTTTTTAAGGCGCTGCTTTGTTAGCAATGCTTTATAGATTGGAATTGTTTTACTCAGTGCTATTTTTCTAGAAAACTCACCATTAATACCTCCTTTGTTCTCATATAATGGGAATGATACCCACCTGAGAGGTGCCAGAAATGAGTTCCGGTGAGTTCTGGCTGAAAAAAAGCCCTGTTTTTACTGATGTTTTGTTAATTATCTTATATGATTTATGCTGTAAAATGGTGTTCTATTATGCTCTACTGTGTTATTGTTTGTAAGCTGCTTAGAGATTCATTTGAACGAAAAGTGGCATAGAGATACAATCAATCAATCAATCAATCAATCAATCAATCAAGAACTGCTACTTAAAGAACTTGTATCTGAGCTTGCTTTCCCCTCATCTCTCCCATTCCTTTTTTCCTTGCGTGTCATGTCTTTTTAGATTGTGAGCCTGAGGGCAGTGGCCTTCTTAGTACTGATTTTTGGCAAGCCACTCTGAGAGCCTTTTTGGCTAAAGGATGGGGGTACAGCTGTCTTTAAAAGAACCAAAAGAGAAGCAAAACAAACAAACAAATTATTTCTACCTCCAATGAGTTAAAAGTGGAGACTTATTCAATACAGCCATACAAAAACTTCCGTACAGATACCTGCCTGGGTGTTCCAAATTAAAGGCGTATTTAGGCATGTCTCCGGATGTAATAAACAATTATGTAAGATGAAAAGCAAACATGTTGGCAGTTTATGCACTGAGGAGCATATCCGTAGAAAGGAGCATGTTCCGTGCACATCACGCATAACAGTGTTTTATGTTGGTGTGTGTGTGTGTGTGTGTGTGTGTGTGTGTGTGTAAAAGTCTCTCCTCAGACTTGCCATCCAAATACATGGTGGGGCTGCAGTCATTCTCTCCCTCAAGCAATTGTTCACTACATGCCCAATGGCAACTTTAACTGGATATTTAATTTAAGAAGCTTCCACTCATTGTTAGAAGGAAAGGGTCACACTGAAAGCAACATCTCCTGGGCCACATAATTATGCTTTGTAGGGGTGCACTGCTTCAGCTCTTAACTCTGAGTTTGGGGGATCTCTTGCTCCCACACATCTGGACGGACACCAAGATTGTTTCAGCAGTTTTAGACCATGTAGGAAGATCTGTCTCATGTCTGGAATTACACACCTCATTGTAATACTCGTAATAGAGCTAGCCCAAGGTCTAAGCCTTCATGGACCGATGTGTGTTATATCCTGTCTCCATAATGTGCAAAATAGCATACTTGGAGGCAGTGGGAGAAAAGAGGGGAGGGAGGAATGTCCGTTTGAAGTTGGGGGTGGATGAATGGCTAGCGCTTCATATATTGTTCCCTGGTGAGAATTTGGACCTGACATCAAACCCCCATTACTGCAGCCCCCTGATACGGACAGATGTTGAACTGCAGCTCAAAGGAAGTCCAAAATCCTTCCTTAGGAAATATTTGGCTGGGAAACTAAAGAAAATATTGTGGAAGGAAAGGAAATAAAAAGTCTACTAAAGAAGATTTATCTGTATCGCAAAACGCTCATGCAGCCCACCCCCTTCCTAACTTCCCAACCCAATTGTAATAAGGTCTCTGCCTTAGCAGAGAGAACAATAACAGCCAATGCCTGTGTTAATTGGCAGTCAAGTGGAAGCCATTTTCCTAGTTAGATTATGCTGGGATCTAATTTGGCATAAAAATATATAAACGACACACCTTTTGCACCGTATCTGCCTTGGTTATAGTGAATGTCAGACATAAAGTCTGAAACCAGTCAGACATTTTTATTTTTTTGCTAATGCTTGTCTGTTCTTAACAAAGGAAAATACAATTCAAAGCAGATCATTCCTTAAACAAAAACTGGAGTCTTTAAGGGTCTTGTCCCAAGTGGTCAATAACTTGTTTTTATTAAAAAAATCCTTGCAACAAGTCTTTCAACAAAAACAAGTCAGACAATTGGAACAGTGCAAGCTTCGCCAGGGTTCATTAATGAAACTGGTGTAGCATATAGTTCATAATTGCCATGCAATGCTATTTCTTTCATTTTTGGGCAGTATTTCATAGGTGACATGCAATAGCTTTTAACTGACAGTGAACAACTTTTGTATTTGATGCCTACCAAAATCACAACGATCAACTGTTGTCAACAGAGCTAAAGCATTTTAATTCAAATATCAAGGCTAACACTCTTGATTCAGAAATGCAAGCTGTAACTTTACCTTGAAAGTTTCTCATTCAGAACTTGCATATTCCATATATTTGTGAATATTCATTTCGATTCTAGTTACATGAAGTAGAGATAGGCCCAGTGACTCATGTTTGCAATTGTTCTAAATGCTTCCTCCAGCCATTAAAGTGGTGTCAGGCCCTACTCAAGTGGCTGCTCCCATACTGCTTGTGTATCATTTGAAGGAAGTGGAGTGTGTGTGTGTGTGTGTGTGTGTGTAAGTTCAGTTACTTTCCCTGTGGGCAAACAATGCTGTCACGTATTTATTTCAACACATTTTTACCTCACTCTTCAGCAAAAGAAGAGTCCAAGTAGCTTATATGAGATTTATAAGACAGGGGTCAGCAACCTGTCAGGGAACTGCCATCAGGGCCGGAGGGAGAGAGCGGGCTCCAGAGGGATTCCAGAGAGCGTCCCGGGATGGGGAGAGGCAGCCCATCTTCTGGGGAAGGGAATCAGCGTAGCACCAGTGGAGAAGGGGGGCAGATGGGGGAAGCGGCGAGGCAGTCCCATGACTCCTTGCCGGGGACCAGCGGGGAGAGTAGGGGTCCTCCGCTGCCCACACCCTCCTTGCGCAGAAGGCTTCCGCGCAGGGAGAGTAGGCGGAGACTAGGCGTCAAAGAGCTTCTTTGCTGGAAGAAGTTCAAGAAACGCCCACTGATGGATTCTGCCAGCGATTGAGAAAGCCACGGGCGAGTGGCTGTCCGGACAGAAGAGGTTCACTCAGGCAACCCAGCCAGGTGTGGCGCTGGTTTACGCACGAGCAACCCCTAGAACCATTACACAACCTTTTCAAGCCATGGCGGCGGTCCACCATCCCTCAGACCTTGTGGTGGGCCAGACTATATTTTTGGGGTGGGTGAAATGAACGAATTCCTATGCCCCACAAATAACCCAGAAATGCATTTTAAAGAAAAGCACACATTCTACTCATGTAAAAGCACACTGATTCCTGGATTGAGAAGGCCTTAGGTTGCCTACCCCTGATCAATAAGAAGCAAGGTTGTCCCTTCCTGGAGGCTTACAGTCTTTTAGACATGACACAAAAGGGGGAAGAGAAAAACAAGCAAATTCAGGCACCAATTCCTAAAGTTACATAGTTGTACTCATGGCCAGTCATGGCAAGTAACTGGCTTGGCTTCCTCACTCACACAATCCACTTCATTTAAACATCACTGGAGTGATGTCCACGGCAACAGCGATGCTGGCAGCAGCTCCCCTGTTGTGTAACCGAAACCTCCCATTGCACTTCCTGTCTGTCACCAGGGGGCACGACAATATTCTGCAGTATGGCATTTACATCACCTCTTTATAGCCCAATGGGCTTGCCTTTCATTAACCAACCAATCTGGGTCTCGGGCACAACAGCACAGGGAATTTTTTGCTGGGCTTTCTTACTTAGGCAAACAGATGTCTGGTGAGAATTTATATTTTCTTGCATCATAGTTTATGGTTTTCCTGCCCCAAAGGGTCTCCGTGGACCCCAATGTGAAAACCACTTTCGGAGGGAGCGGAAACTGGAGGAAAACTCAACCAGAGTTATTACTTACCTCTGCCTATTATTAAATTACCACTTTTGCTTACTGTTAGGAAATTACTGGCTTGGATCCAAAGAACCATGTAGTTGGCCCAAGGGAGCCGTGGGCTTGTTTTTCTCACACAGCAGCAGTCCTTCTCTGCACCCATCTGCACAGCAAAAAGGTTTCTAAAATGTATCGCAAAAAGAAGCTTTTGGTATGCCAGGAAGGTCAACCATCGAAAAAAACCTCAAGCATGAGATCTATAAGAAGTAAGCTCAGCCTTGGCTCTATGGGTGTTATGCAGTGGGGTGTTTATGCATGGCCCCAAAGGAGGACCCTGATTTGCATCACATTTGCATGTGCTAATTGATTTACATAGATGCAAGTTTGAAAATAGCTATTGCGGAAATAAAATATATCTCGCCAAGGTGCACAGGAACATAGGAAGCTGCCATGTTTGCAAGCCACTTTGAGAGTCATTTGAATGGAAAGCAGCATAGAAAGGCATTCAATCAATCCAGCAATCCACTGAGTCAGACCATTGGTCCATCTCACTCAGTATTGGACACTGACGGGCAGAGGCTCTCCATGGTCTCAGGAAGGGGTCCCTCTCAGCTCTATCTGCAGAAGCAAGTCCCTTTCTGTTGGTCTGCCGCTGCCACCAAGCCAAATGATAGTGACTTATCTCACAGGGTTGTTGTAATAATAATAATAATAATAATAATAATAATAATAATAATGGGATGTGGGTGGCGCTGTGGGTTAAACCACAGAGCCTAGGGCTTGCCGATCAGAAGGTCGGTGGTTCAAATCCCCGCGACGGGGTGAGCTCCCGTTGCTCGGTCCCTGCTCCTGCCAACCAATGCAGTTCGAAAGCACGTCAAAGTGCAAGTAGATAAATAGGTACCGCTCTGGTGGGAAGGTAAATGGCGTTTCCGTGTGCTGCTCTGGTTCGCCAGAAGCGACTTAGTCATGCTGGCCACATGACCCGGAAGCTGTACGCCGGCTCCCTTGGCCAATAAAGTGAGATGAGCACCACAACCCCAGAGTCGTCCATGACTGGGCCTAATGGTCAGGGGTCCCTTTACCTTTAATAATAATAATTTTATTTATATCCCACCCTCCCTAGCCAAAGTCGGGCTCGGAGCGGCTAGCAACAGTAAAAATAACACAGTTTACATAAAATCACAATCAATTAATTGAAATACATTCTAAAATCAATTCATTCTAAAATCAATTCAGAGTCAAATTAATGGCAACCATTGGGCTAGAGTTCTATGAGGATTACAGAAGGAGGGGCTCAGACTGTGCCTTGGCCAAAGGCCTGGTGGAACAGCTCTGTCTTGCAGGCCCTGCGGAAAGATGTCAAGTCCCGCAGGGCCCTAGTCTCTTGTGACAGAGCATTCCACCAGATCGGGGCCACGGCTGAAAAAGCCTGGCTCTGTAAGTATTACAGCTAGATCATGCTCACAAACTGCTCTGAACACTTGAAATTGCCATAGGCTACTGCTGCTGCCCATTATTTTGTTATTTTGTTTTTTTGTTAGAAAAGGAAGGTAGGATGTAGATATAACTACTAACTAAAACAAAGTGGGTTTTTTTCCACCATTTATATCTGAATGCATGCAAAAGCAACCTCTACCCCAACACAGCCCAGCCTCAAATATCTTGCCTTCGCTGCTGACATATGAAAGGAGACCGTTGGCAGCCTGATGGAACAATCAGTACTTGCTTTTTTAAGCCTTTGGAACCTCTGAGAAGCCAGCTACTCAAAATCTGGAGAGACACAAAGCTCACTCACTGCTAGATGACTCTGCGCTGCTGCTCACTGAACAGACAAAGCAAGCCTGTTTGTAAAGGTGACCAGCAAAAGGCCCCATTCTTTAATCCCAAAGAGCCATCTAGTGGCGGAATTTAAAATTATGTGTCTTGCTTGTCCCGAAGAAGAGTTTGGATTTGATATCCCGCTTTATCACTACCTGAAGGACAGTGGCGTAGCGTGGGTTGTCAGCACCCGGGACAAGGCAAGTAATTTGCGCCCCCTAACCCGTGGATTTTAGTAGGGGCAGAGAGCTGCGAGTGCGAGCGTGCCCCCCCGATGTTGCACCCGGTGCGGCTGGCCCCCCCTGCACCCCCCACGCTACGCCACTGCTGAAGGAGTCTCAAAGCGGCTAACATTCTCCTTTCCCTTCCTCCCCCACAACAAACACTCTGTGAGGTGAGTGGGGCTGAGAGACTTCAGAGAAGTGTGACTAGCCCAAGGTCACCCAGCAGCTGCATGTGGAGGAGCGGAGAAGTGAACCCGGTTCACCAGATTACGAGTCTACCACTCTTAACCACTACACCACACTGGCTGCCCAGTTGAGTGCTGTCAAGTTTTCAGAACGACAGGCTATATTAAACATTCAGCTGCTGCTGCAAATGGAAACTACCCACTTAAACCCCACCCACAATGTTTAATGTCCGTGATACTCGGGACTAAGAGGAGTTGTAGACAAAACACCTGCAGGGCATCAGGTGGACAAAGCTTGGTGTTGAAACTGGGATTGCAGGAGGTCCCTGTGTAACCATTATCTGGCAACCTGCTCGCAGCAACTGTGGGGGCAGGATCAGAGCTAAATTTTCATTAGTTGGGAGTTTCTCACTCTGGGATGACTTATGGTGCCTTTCCGTTCTTTTATTAAAGTACTGTATACAGGCTGGTTTTTCCTTAAAATCCCACCTATACACACACTCCCAACCCAAAACTTACCTACTCAGTGGAGTTATTGACAAATGGGAACTCCTGTTACTGCATGGACCAATAAAAGTGATTTCAAACCCTCCAAGTGTCCCTGATTTAAAGAAGCCATCCCGGTTTCTGATTTGATCCCAGAATATCCTGCTTTTCCTTAAAGGTAAAGGTACCCCTGACCATTAGGTCCAGTCATGGACGACTCTGGAGTTGTGGCGCTCATCTTGCTTTACTGGCTGAGGGAGCTGGCTTTTGTCCGCAGCTTCCGGGTCATGTGGCCAGCATGACTAAGCCACTTCTGGCGAACCAGAGCAGTGCATGGAAACGCCGTTTACCTTCCCGCTGGAGCAGTACCTATTTATCTACTTGCACTTTGACATGCTTTCGAACTGCTAGGTTGGCAGGAGCTGGGATCGAGCGATGGGAGCTCACCTTGTCGCAGGGATTCGAACGGCCGACCTTCTGATTGGCAAGCCCTAGGCTCTGTGGTTTAGACCGCTGCGCCACCCGCATCCTTAGGAGGTCCCTATTTTCATTGGAGAAGTATTGGAGGTTATGAAGTTATCCAACCCGCGAGCAGTCTGAAGGCAATCCTGCATAGGGAAGGTGTTTTTTTTAATGTTTAATGTTTTTTTTATGGATTTACATATGTTGGAAGCTGCCCAGAGTGATGGGGTAACCTAATAAGATATGTGGGGTATAAATAGTAAATTTATCATTATGGAATGGGATGTCCCTATTTTCATTGGAGAAATATTGGAGGGTATGTGACTTTGAACCACACAAAGATCAAAAGCACAGATTTTGAGACATCCCTGTAAAAAGTAATTAATTTGCAGTGGCGACCTATGGCCCCTTTGTCAGTATTGTCCTCAATTGCACCTTCAGTATGGTAAATTCTATCTTGTTAAATTAAAAATCCATTATGAAATATATTATAAGACAGTCTGTGGATCACCCTTTAAAAAACACATT
This sequence comes from Podarcis cretensis, assembly GCF_951804945.1. Classification (NCBI taxonomy): domain Eukaryota; kingdom Metazoa; phylum Chordata; class Lepidosauria; order Squamata; family Lacertidae; genus Podarcis; species Podarcis cretensis. Next base: position 22,549,815 of record NC_137175.1, read on the forward strand.
CACATGGAAGCAACCCTGGTCAGATTCAGGTAGCACAAAGCCGTCTCTGTCTGAATGCCCTTGCAAATAAGCTATAGATTTAACTATCAGGTCTCCTTGCAGATTGCTTGTTATTAACTCAAAACCAAATTGGAGACAAATCACACTTTGAGTTAAGCACTTAAATAATCAACTGATAGGAGACCAAATGTATGAATGAACCAGCCCTTGGTTTCTTCTCTTTAAGGAAATCCATATCCAGCTAGGCTACTGAGCGGCAAGATACTGAGATGGTAGAGCAAGAAGCAAGTCAGGGCTGAAGACAAAATCGTGACATATTATAGGTGATCTTCTTTGATGGTCTACTCAGCAGTATGCTGTAAGATTCACACAGAGACCTGCATAAATCAGTTTGTGTCACACGGTGAACAAGGGCCAGAGCTCCATGTTTGCCTCTCTTATTACGCCATTCCACCCTGGAAGCAGGGGGTAGGGGACCTTTGGCCCAGTGGCCCAAATTCAGGCCTCTCCATTTGGCCCTCAGGACCCTCTCCAGGACACAAAAAGGTACATAGGTCACACCTTCCATGAGTGATTATGCCTGGATGGAACTAGAATGCATCTTGCTTGCCTGGAAGGACAGATAGAGAGATGTGGTGTGTTTGAAACTTGATTTTTTGCATGACTGGTATGTAACCTACTGTACAAGGGTTACAAAAAAAGCTGGAACTGAGTTCCAGCACCTCTCAGGTGGGTACCATTGCCATTATAAGAGAACAAGGGAGGGGTTTGTGGTGAGTTGTGGCACCTCTTTTTCTAGAAGACACATCCACTTTTGTTTCTGGCCCCACCAAACACTTGCAGGCAGCCTCTGCAGAGTTGCCTACAAAGGAATGTGGAATGTGCTTATTCAGGTTGAACATTTTTACTTGTCCCTGCCTTAAAGAACCAGGCCTCTTTCTCAGACTTGGATGGGGTGAGCAGCTATCAAGCACCTGCAGTTCAATGTGGTCTCAGTCAAAGGGCATTCCGTTCCGACCCTATTCAAGTCTTCAGTTCATGCAGTACTGCACCCATGAAGGGTTTCAGAGAACACACTTGGCTATATTTATTCATTTACTTTATTAATTGCTTCAGGATGTTTCATGGGAAACAATTAGCTGGGGGGGAGAGGGAATCAACACAACACAGAAACACGCTTTCTAGTCCAATGCAGGGGGGAAAATCCACTTGAAAGGCTTGCTGGAAGAGGAAGGTCTTCAACAGGCTCTGCAAAGGTGGTAAAGACTGCACTTGTCTCATAAGTGATGAGAGGAAGCTCCACAAAGAAGGTGCACCACCGTGATAAAGGTTTGGTTCTTACGTACTCTGGAATGAAATGGTGTTTGTAGGAAGCCCTTGCCCACAGAGCACACGTGTGTGTGTGTGTGTGTGTGTGTGTGTGTGTACACATACCCAGTATGCACAGCACCAACAATCCCCCATGGCCAACTGAGTATGTATGTATGAAGGACTCCCTCCACAAAGTCACAAACCCTGATTGACACCTGGACCTGCTTAATGGTGCTTTAGACTGATGCCAATCACAGCTTCGGCCCAGTATACCTGAAGGAGCGTCTCCACCCCCATCATTCTGCTCAGACGCTGAGGTCCAGCGCCGAGGGCCTTCTGGCGGTTCCCTCATTGCGAGAAGCAAAGCTACAGGGAACCAGGCAGAGGGCCTTCTTGGTAGTGGCGCCTGCCCTGTGGAACGCCCTCCCATCAGATGTCAAAGCGATAAATAACTACCTGACATTCAGAAGACATCTTAAGGCAGCCCTGTTCAGGGAAGTTTTTAATCTGTGATATTTTAGTGTATTTTTGGTTTTTATGGAAGCCGCCCAGAGTGGCTGGGGAAACCCAGCCAGATGGGCGGGGTACAAATAATAAATTATTATTATTATTATTATTATTATTATTATTATTATTATTTATTATTTTGCAAGGAGGTGTTCCTGGAACACCTGCTGAATCAAGAAAGGAGGTTTCAGTGGATACAGAGTGCCTGACTAGAGCTTTGCTAGTGAGGCTGAGTAGATATAAGCATGCTTCAACATCACTAACCTTACAAGGTCTTTGCAACAGCTCCCATCCAAATCATAATTTGTAAAGGCTGGAGAAAAATTTAAATTCTTTTTTCTTTCTTTCTTTCTTTTCTACAAAAGCACTAGAAGTCAAATTGGTGTTAATTTCTATCAAGGCTAAATACAGACCCACATATTTCAGTATAAATGGGTGGTGCATCAAGTTTTAAGATATTCATTCTTTCCACAGTGAGACACAGCAAGAGTCCTGTTATCCCCATTTATGCTTTATTTATCAGTGTTTTTTATAAAAGTCTTTTCAAACTGCTGGGGGAACATCAGCTAAGGTTCCTCCAGGATACCAAGGGATGAACATTTCTAGGTTCTATGCACAACAAAACACATAAAACAGCAACCCTGTGCTGTCACCCAAATGAATCGCAGAACTTTCAAGGAATTATCCAGGACCCTTGGCTTCGGGCAAGTCCTCATAACACTTCCAACAGTGTAGAAAGTTGCACAAGTGGCAACATGCCTGCCTTATCTCTCAGGAGGCACTAGGATGGTCCACTCTTTGGTAATGAGCACGCACTCGGATTTCTCCTCTGTTCCACAATTTTTGCCCAAATGTGCCCCTTTGCAGGAACCTGCAAAACAACGAGAGAGATCAGTGCGGATGGTTCATGCGCATATCCCCCAAATGTTCCCAGCAACATGATTTCAAAGAGTCTTGCAATGACTGTAAGAGCATAAGGGCCCAATGGCACATTTAGTTCAGGAATTGGTTTTCAAAATGCTCAACCAGATGCCCACAAAGAGGACCTCACTTGAACAGGACTCTTCCCACTCATGGTGCCCAGCAAATGGTATCCAAACAGCCTCCATCGATGGAGGTAGAATACAGCCATCATGACTAGAAGCCACAACTGCTGATAGCCTAGTCCTGTGTACATATGTCTAAACCAGTGTAGGCATTGACTCCTATTGTAGACCAAGCTGTGCAACAAGTAAACAACATCACCATCATTTTTAATTTGTATACCGTCTTTCTACTTTACAATACTCAAGGCGGTTTACAAGCTGAAGAAACAAAAAATGTACATCTTATAACAATCTAATACATGGGTAGGCAAACTAAGGCCCCGGGGCTGGATCCGGCCCAATCGCCTTCTAAATCTGGCCCACAGACTGTCTGGGAATCAGTGTGTTTTTACATGAGTAGAATGTGTCCTTTTATTTAAAATGCATTTCTGGGTTATTTGTGGGGGATAGGAATTAGTTCCATTTTTTCCCCTTCAAAATATAGTCTGGCCCTCCACAAGCTCTGAGGGACAGTGGACCGGCCCCCTGCTGAAAAAGTTTGCTGACCCCTGATTCTAATGCAATACAAAAATGTGATAATGAAACATAACTTTAAAACAGGCAACTTACATAAAAAAGTAACATTCAACAATCATTAGAATAGTGTTAAATAATAACAGCAACATATGAAAGTTAAACAGAAATCCACTCAACAGTTACAATAAATAATTTCTAAACTATAATCAATAAAACAACGGCAAGCTACAGTACATAAAATAATACAATACAAATTGAGAAGCAGAGACAAGAGGATGGAGCTAGACAGATGGAAGGAGGCCTTGCCTGATGGAGTCTCTCCCCTCACAGTTCTTTCTCCAGGACCAGTTTCCTTATGAGGAGTCCCAGGGCCAGGGGGTGGGACAAGGCAGGTGGAAGGGCTTACCGTTTCTTTGAGAACTGCTGGTCTATCTCTTCTAGAGTCTGTCCTTTGGTTTCGGGCACAAAAAGGTAAACAAACACAACAGCCACTGCTCCCACTAGTCCATAGAGAAGGAACATCCATGATAAGCCTATGGCATCTGCAAGCAGTAGTAAAACATGGTTAACATGTGGCAAGACAGAACTTTTGCTTGGACATAATGAAGGGTGGTATATTCTCAGAACAGTAGTGTGCATTACCTTATTAATATGCAGTTGGGCCAAGACAAAGCACAGTGACATAGGCAGGAATTTGGTCCAGTAGGTAAATAAGGTTCATCTTTCGCAGCATTCAACAGGGATTGCCAGGGCAGTGCCCATGGGCACAATGGTGTTCCCACAATGCCCATGAAATCTTTGAGCCCTTTTCCCATTCACTGCCCCCTGGGCTGTGAGGCGAAATGGAGGGTAGTTAATTTTAATCTTCCCTGAAAAGTACTTAAGAGCTGAAGCAGGAAGTTCAAAGACTGAAACTCTTTCCTGCTTCCTCTTTCAGCTCTAAGTGCTTCTCAATGCTCAGATTAATTCCACCAGATCCAACTTTTACCTATATATCTTGGAAAAGGGAACTGTATGTGTATGCTGTGCATTTTCTCTCTTACTGTCTCTGTGCAGGGAGCAATGGGGGAGACAAGTGACCTGGAGGGGTAGTGCCCACAGCATTTGCTCATAAATCCCATGGGCCTACAAAGTTTGTCAACTCTTGGCATAGATGTTTTGGTCATTCAGAATTGCAGGCTGCCTGTAAAGTTAGACTTTCCCTGTCAGATAGGGCCACTCCCTGCCACCAAGGCCACTTAGGCCTCAAGCAACGATACTGGATCCAAAAGTACCCTCAAGCTATGTACCTGCTCCATCAGGGGGAGTGTAGATGTTAGAATTCCTGCTCCATGGTTGCAGTCATGGGATTGTTGTTTTTCACATGACGGTGTATGTTTTGACTCCACAGATTGGAAAGTGATGAAGACAGGATGTTTGTGTTACTGTGTTCCGTGAAGTGGGACTATTGTCCTTTGTTTTTTCCTCTGATGCTAGAGAGAGAGGGAGCCATGTTGCAGTGCTCTGTGTGTGTTTATATGTAAATAAAGTAGATTCGCCAAAATGCTGAGTTGCTGAGGTCTATTACGCATGATGCGCAAACTCTGCGGATCCCTAAGTGTGCTGGTGTCGGTTGGCATTGGTTGCTGTGATGTTCAGGATGAAAGAAAGCTTTTGAAGCTCCCGAATGATTGACCAGGAGGGAGAGAACATGCCAGTTGGGCATGTGTCTCTGCCAGGGTCCTACTCGAGTGTAGGCTGAACTCCTGACAATAACATCATCGAGAGCAGGCCGCATCCCATCCACCTGGTTCAAAATTCAAGATGGGTTCTCTCCCTTCACAGCAGTTCAGCAGACAGACATTTGCCGTTGTTACAGTGGAACCTTGAACTCAAACATAATCTGTTCTGGAAGACCATTCAACTTCTGATACGTTTGAGTTCCGAGGCGCAGCTTCCAATTAGCCGACAGCTAGGTTTCTGTCCGAGGAACGTTCAAAAACCGGATCACTTACTTCCAGGTTTTGGGCATTTGGGAGCCGAAACATTTGAGAACGGAGTCACTCTAGTTCAGAGGTTCCACTGTATTATTATAGTTTCTATTTAGCTTCCCTCCCTCCAAGGAGCATACGGTGTTCTTCCCAAGGTGAGCTACATGGCGGAGTAAGGATTTGAACCTGGGTCACCCACTATGGTCTAAGTTTAATGTTCTAACCTGTCTAGTAATGTATTCTGGAGAAACTGAGGATGGAGCAGGATACAAGCCTAACCACATACCTGCAATCAGCCCTGCTCTGAAGCAAATTGCTGTGGAGAATATCAAACACAAGCAATGGCCATACATACCAATGAGGTCAAGGAATGTGAGACTGATCAGCAGATTGGCAGCCCAGTTGAAGCTGTTGCAGAAGGCAAAGGCTCTGCCTCGTATGTTGCAAGGGTAGATCTCACTGAGAACAAGCCACGTCACTGTGGCAGGAGAAAGGAAAGCAGAGGAACAGGGTGAGGATGGAGGGAAACCAACCAGCAGAGAACCAATTTGGGAAAAGCTTCGGATGTAGCTGGAAAGTTAGGATTTGCTGGGGCGACAAAGACACACAGAAGATTCAAACTAACCAGAATGAAGACAATGACTACGTTTAAATGTCACAAGAAACTGTGGTTAAAATTAATTTTGGTCTTAGTTTGGCTTGTTTCATATAAACCAGTTAACATGAACCATGGTTTGCCAGGTTCAGTTGATACACTAAACTTGGCTAAGTGAAAGCTTCTGATGTCTTCCTCACAGCTGTGCCTAAGGAGAAGGGACATCACATAAGGCCAAAGCTCACTGTGGTTCATTCTCAACTAAGCATTAACAAGAGACATGGTAGTTCCACACAGTTTGAAAGAGGGATTGTTGCTTTTGGGACATACAGACAGTGCTTTTTTTCAAGGGGTACTCAAGGTTACGCAGTACTGGCACCTCTTTTTTGTTGTTGTTAAAAAGTGTGGCACTTCCTGTAACAACTTCATGATGAGTACTGGCACCTATTTTACTAGGGGGGAAAGCACTGAGAAATCCATTTTTTAACGAGACAAAAAAAGTATGTATATACACCAAACAAAAGGAAGTCATAATTCTTCCAAACCACTTTCTGACCTTATTAGGTTTCCTCAAGTTTCATTTGTCTAAATCAGATTGGTCCGCTATTAGACAAGTTTGTGATCAGTGGGGAAAATAAACAAATCAGTCAGTTAAACAAATGTGGAATTGGAGGACAAAGATGAATTCCAATCCAGTCTCTGGGTTGTATCTTTTGCCCCTCATGTCTTATACTGTAGTTTTGCCCCTCATGTCTTATATTGGGGCAGGCTACGAAAAAGCATATGGATTGCACATGTAGTAGTAGTAGTAGTAGTAGTAGTAGTAGTAATTCCATTATTTGTACCCTGTCCATCTTACTGGGTTGCCCCAATGTAGTATTTCTAGATCCAAATAATGAAAAACAGCCAATCTCAACTTCCACCTTTCTTGAAATAACTCTTTTATAAACAGTGATAAATGAAGACCATGTCCATTTAGACCCACCTTTTCTAGGGCTGCTGAATGACCAAGATGGATACCAGTTTGTTGAGGTTATGGTGAATGTGCTTGGAGCAACCACACAAAATGCATTCAGGTCACCTTGCGAGTTACAGCAGCCTACCACCACTGAAAACTGCCTAAAGCTTTACACGTGAACGTGTGCATTATAATTAACACGCCTGCCAAACTCTTGCATATGTATTTGGAAGGATTATTTCCAGGTGTTTGCCTAACCAGGTATGTAAATAAGATTCTGCCGGAACTGCTACTTCCTGGAACGTTGTAGGTGAAAGGAAATATTTCAGAAACAACGGGGAGAAGTCCTAGGTACCACAACCGTTGTAGGAAGCAAATGGCCCCATATATCAAATGTAGAGCCTGTACTCTGGATGCAGAAGATTCAGAGTTCAATCTCCAGCTGCTCCAGTTTGCCCAAGATCTTGTCTACTCCAAGTAAAGCAGGGAATGGCATCTGCCCAAGATCTTGGAGTAGACAATGCAGGCTAAATGGAACAATGGTCCAAGGGAGCGTCACATGCTCAAAAGGAGCAATGGACATCTCCAATGATCATAGAGAGGGCTGAGCCACTCCTAGTATTTCTCCCTCAAGACTGCAGCAAGCTGCCAGGGGTGGCATTTTTGTTTAAACTCCCTTTTCCCTCTTCCTTGACTGCCCTTCATCCTGGGAGTGAGAATGGGAGGACACCACTAAAATTACACACAGTGCGGCATTTGATTACATTAGTTTCCACCTACAACCGTCTTGTCTTTAACCATTTGCCTGGTTGCCACTGGTAGCCAGGGATTCCATACAGGTGAGTGCAGCATGGAATTCCCTCTAAGGGAGCGACTGGGATTCATGAAACAGGAACTGAGCACTCTGCTTTGCCAGCCCAATCGACTTCTATACTAGCCAGAGAGGAACTTAAGCCACTTACTCCACAGCTGACTGAACTGGCAAAGGAGAGACAAAGCTCTCCACTTTGCCAGCCCAACAGCCAATCAGATTGCAGAGTGCTCTATACCTGCTTCACCTGATCAGCTTCCATGAAGTGCCTCATGAACCAGCTCTAGCCATGTTTGGCATCTATCAGCTTCACCTATGCGGGTAAATGAAGATGAGGAGTAATGGTTAGAGTCAGCTTAGGTCAGGCTTCCTCAACCTCGGCCCTCCAGATGTTTTGAGACTACAATTCCCATCATCCCTGACCACTGGTCCTGCTAGCTAGGGATCATGCAAATTGTAGGCCAAAAACATCTGGAGGGTCGAGGTTGAGGAAGCCTGGTTTAGGTGTTCATTCCCAGCCAAACATTCCCAGCTGGTGAATGTTTTAAAAAGCAGTGGAGGAAGAAGACCTAGTAAGATTACGGGAGATGGGCAATGGAGTGACCGGGGTAGCAGGGGAGAAGAAAGCAGAAGGAAATGCTTCTAGCTTGCAATTTTTCTTTTACAAGGTTGCTGTTAACTCATAGGAGTGACCCCTCTTATGAGCAAATATCAGGAGGCAAGTAAAAGGCTCAGGGGGTGCTTAGTAACAAGACACATTTATGGGATCCTTATATTTTATTTTTACTGTACTCATTCAATTTTGGTGCCCACAGCTGCTTGGTCAAGGCAGAAGCACATTCACACACAGTCAGGTCCATGCAGACGGGTGGGCTGAATTAGGTAGGAATGTGAAAGCAAAGGGAATTCACTTACTTGGTCCAAATCCAATTGAGAATGCACTCACAAAAGCCATCAAACTTAGCAGTGTGATCCAGTTTAGAAGCAGGTGTTCCTTTGAAGGAGCATTGCCCAAAGATGAGCTGGTATCTTGTCCCTTTCCTTTATCGGACTGATTGAGAAAATGGGTCTGCCCGGTGTGTGGAGTGTTTGTCATCCTCTCTCCTTTTCTGTGGGTGGCAAGAGTCCTGGTCAAGTCTATGGGCTTCATGATGGCTGAAGTCGATTCCATTTGCATTTCACTGCCACCTGATGCCAGCAGGGAGTAAGACATAGCTGGATGGGAGGACAGTGACTTTCCAGGGAGATGAGCTGAGCTGAACGAAGTGGCATTTGAACCTGGGAGCGTTTCACAGTCTTTGGCCATCTCTAATGAAACAGAGCAGCTGGTCAGGCCGATAGCAGTCACCGAAAAGGCCATCACTATGCAGCCAGCCATCAGCAGCACTCTTCTGCCAGCCCTATCTGCAAAAGCCATTGCAACAACAGTCGCAATGACCTTCATCACCCCCAGGCCGACGGAAGCCAGGACAGCAGAGGAATCACTCTGAAAGCCCACTGAGCGGAAGATGGTGGAAGCATAGCCAAGGATGTTGGGTTGCCCTGTGAACTGCTGAAAGAGCACCAATCCTAGGCCAACCAGAGTTCGGCTTCTCATGTTATCCTTGGAGCGGAAAAGGTCCACGAAAGAGTAACTCTTCTCCCTAGGGCCTGGTGGCAGCATGACGTCGTCATTCTTTTGCTGCTGAATGAGGCTTTTGCTAGTCTCGCTGTAGCAAACGTTTAACTTCACAGAGTTCTTTGGGAGGAACAGGATGCTGAGGAACTGAACGACTGCCGGGCCAATGGCCAAGCCAAACATGTACCGCCAGCCCTCGGCAGTGTCCGCAAAGACGTAATTCAGGGCATAGGAAAGTAAGATGCCCACGGTGATGCCAGCTTCGTAGAGGGAAACCAGCACCCCTCGTTGATGGGCAGCCACCATTTCCGAGACATATATGCAGCATGCCATAGAGGATAAAGAGATGGCGAAGCCTACGGTCACGCGTCCGCACACCAGCCAAACAAGCGACCCGGAGAGTGTAAGGACGAGACTGCCGCACAACAGAATGGCATTGCTGGCCAATATTGCTTTGCGTCTTCCCTGGTGGTCAATGAAGATCCCGCCAACCAGAGAAGCCAAGAGAGCCCCAATGATCAAGGAACTCACAAGGACTTCCCGTTCAAAACAGCTAAGACGGAGCTCCACTTGTAGCTGCAGCAAGGCCCCTGAGATAATTCCAAGTTCATAACCAAAAATCAGCCCACCAAGGAGTGAGACGGTTGAAGATAACAGGAGAACCAGCAGTGCATGTCCTGTAAAGAAAGAAGAGCACTCATGAGGTTTCAGGGTGTTTCTCATCCACCTTTACAGGAAATAGGAATCTCTGTGTGTGTGTGTATAAAACAGAACTTTTAAGATCTGCATGTGCAAACAAATGTGCGGACCTGTTCCTTAAGCAAACAATATACTAAAGCCTAGCAATATACAGCTTCAGTCACTCTCTGCACAAACAAAATTAGTATCTCAAGCGCTTTATGAGCATGTGCCCTGTTCTTTTAGCAAACAAGATGCTATCTTCCTTAATAAGTCAACAGAGTGTTTGTTTAGTCACAGTTAGTCCATTTGAACTTGTAGTCTGTAACTAGTAACATGCTCTGCTGACCCCTGGAAGGATATTTTTTCTGCTTTTAAAATTAGCACAGCACCAATAAAGCCACCACATTAAAAATGGAATATTGGTCCAATTGTTTTTCATAAAGTAAACACAGGATCACTGCCTTGCCGTGGCGAAGGGGCTTGAAGAACTCAGAGAAGCTATGAACTATGCCAAGCAGGGCACCCAAGATGAACAGGTCATAGTGGAGAGTTTTGACCAAATGTGATCCACCTGGAGGAGGAACCGGCAAGCCACTCCAGTATCCCTGCCAAGAAAACTCCATGGACAAAGACAACAGGCATATAAAAGATATGACGCTGGAAGATGAGCCCCTCAGGTCGGAAGGCGTCCAACATGCTACTGATATGCAGATGACACAACCTTGATGGCAGAAAGTGAGGAGGAATTAAAGAACCTTTTAATGAGGGTGAAAGAGGAGAGTGCAAAATATGGTCTGAAGCTCAACATCAAAAAAGCGAAGATCATGGCCACTGGTCCCATCACCTCCTGGCAAATAGAAGGGGAAGAAATGGAGGTAGTGAGAGATTTTACTTTCTTGGGGTCAATGATCACTGCAGATGGTGACAGCAGCCACGAAATTAAAAGACGCCTGCTTCTTGGGAGAAGGGCAATGACAGGCCTAGACAGCATCTTGAGAAGTAGAGACATCACCTTGCCAACAGAGGTTCGTATAGTTAAAGCTATGGTTTTCCCAGTAGTGATGTATGGAAGTGAGAGCTGGACCATAAAGAAGGCTGATCGCCGAAGAATTGATGCTTTTGAATTATGGTGCTGGAGGAGACTCTTGAGAGTCCCATGGACTGCAAGAAGATCAAACCTCTCCATACTGAAGGAAATCAACCCTGAGTGCTCACTGGAAGGACAGATTGTGAAGCTGAGGCTCCAGTACTTTGGCCACCTCATGAGAAGAGAAGACTCCCTGGAGAAGACCCTGATGTTGGGAAAGATGGAGGGCACAAGGAGAAGGGGACGGCAGAGGACGAGATGGTTGGATAGTGTTTTCGAGGTTACCAGCATGAGTTTGACCAAACTGCGGGAGGCAGTGGAGGACAGAGGTGCCTGGCGTTCTCTGGTCCATGGGGTCACGAAGAGTCGGACACGACTAAACGACTAAACAACAACAAACACAGGATTCCCAGGCATCAATCCACACCAGTCTCATTGTTTCCAATCAAGTCGTAGTAAACTTTAGCTGGATTGGGACCAGCTAAGAAAATGAAACTGAATATTGAACTTCAACACACAGTAATTGTATTACCAATTTAACACAAATCTAATTAGGTTAATTAATCCAGACAGAAGCATCCTTGCTAAAGCAGGTGCAGGAGGCAGGAATCTCTTAATAGGGAAAAATTCAGTACACATCAGAGGTTGCATAGGCAGATTTAGCTGTAGATCAGGAAGTCCAGATTCAATATTTTCTCTGCCACTGATTGGTCTAAGCTGAGCTCCCTCCTTTCAGCCCATATATGAAATATGGACTTCCTCACAGGGTTATTGTAGGAGTTGCAGAGATTAACTTACACAAAGTGCTATGTGAATGCAATGGCATTATCTAAAGCACTACAGAAATGCTAAGCATTAGCATTCCTAAATATTATTAGCACAAGCAAGCTTTTAAAATAATGAGACTACGGGTGTCACATATTAGGAACATCTTGTCTGAAAAGCCCCTGCCATACAGTGAACAGCCTTTGCCTCTTTCCTAAAAGCCTTAATTCATAAAATGAGTGACGTGTGGAAGTCGCTTTGGGCTTGCTGTCTGTGGATTCTGCCTCCATGTAGCAAACTGTGGACGTTCAGCAGCTCATCACATGAACTGGGTGAAAATCCCTAGAACACACAGTGAGACACACAATGAATGCTTAACATGTGGAGATGGCTGCCACAGGGAGATATTTTGAAGTCATCTCCATGTGGCAAATGTTTCTGTCTCACCCAGATGACTCTCTGAGCCATGCAAGTCCCTCTCTTCTTCCCTGCCACAAAGTTGTACTTTAAAAATGCTGGGAACAGCACGAGACTATTTTTGCAAATGCAAAACCTTCTGGGTGACAGTGATGAAGGCCAGACCAGCCAGTCCTATTCCCCTGTAGGGTGTTTCAGTTCTGCTGCCTCACTTTCAGCTGTCAACTGCTTGCCAGCCAGGAGAGTCCTACATATGTCTTTGTGGGTATGCGTTACTGTTACAGCTTTCAGTACACAGAACAGCAAACTTCCTCCTACCTGCTAGGAATTCTTTCAGGTAAACAAAATGACTGGCGCTTTGTCTAATATATTCTCCATGAAGCTGAAAACAGACCTCTGGGCACTTAGCCATGCTTACCCTCCTGCATCAACTCATCTCATTGCCACGCTTCGTTCCAGCACACGACGTCAGTTCTATGATCCCATGTCTAATCCTGCCCAAATGCACAGGAGCCTCATTAATGGCTAGTTTCATCAGGGACATTTCAAACCCTTTTCCGTGACAAAAACACAAGAGTCCTGCCTACCACAGGCTTCTGTTTGGGGAAGGGCTGTAGCCAGCAGCATGCAGTGATTTATTTATTTTTGTATGGGAACAGTCAGGGAGCATTGCTTGCGAGGGCAATGGGGATGGGGGGCTGACACTGCGAGCATGAGCATCGTGCCTCCCTCCCTAAGTGGGGCAAAAGCTTCCAGGTCTTTGGCAAGGAGGTGCCAGGCATCTGAAATGATAATAGAGCTGAAATATTCTTGGAGTCGAGAGTGGATTTCATGCTCTTTATTCAGCTCATAGTGGTGAGGAGGAATGGAAGTTCCCTCGGAATGTCTGCTTTATATACATTATTTACACAAAGGGCCCCATGCGATTGGCTAATTCCGGGATTCTCCTGTAGGCCAATCTGGTTGCGGATTCACTTCCACCTGGAGCTGGATTGGGTGGCTCCTGTGGACCAATCAGACTGCTGCATTCTGAATCCTATTGTTCTAGGACCAATCAGACTGCTGCATTCTGGACCCTATTGTTCTAGGACCAATCAGACTGCTGCCTTTTGGATCCTATTCAACTCAGTACATAACAGGAGCCCTCCTGCCTCTTTCCCAAAGCCAGGCAGGGTCGGGGAAGGTGGCAGGAGGGTTCTTGGTTGGAGCATCACACCTCCCTCCCTAAGCCAGGCAGACGCTTCCCAAGATTTGGGAAGGAGGCACCAGGTCTTATTACTTTAATACTCTTTTTTAAAAGTTTTTTTTTTTTGAGAATTTCAACATAACAAATTATCGAAACATATCATCTTCTTTTCATTCCCCCCCATTTTCCCCTCCCCCTCCCCCAAAAGGAACCCTCCCCCCCGAGACTTCCCTCAGTTCCTCTCTCTGATTTTTCAACACATATTATTCTCTGCATATTATCCAATTTTCAAGATCCTTAAATCATCTGTCTATTATGTTAACAATCAATAAATTTGTGTATGTTTATTCAAAACCTTATAACCTTAATACTCTTAATTTATCAGGAACATTTAGGGGACTAGCCTAGTCCCACTAGTCCACTAGCCACACGCCACTGGCATGCAGAAGGTCCCAGGTGGAGCTGGCAAAGAAGGTCCCAGGTCTGATTGGCATGCAGAAGGTCCCAGGTGTACCTGGCAAAGACTCCCAGAAAGCTGCTGGCAGCACAGTCTTATGATAGCATGCAGAATGCACTCATATACCGCACTATATATAGCAGCAGCAGCTTATGTCAAGGTGGAGTACACTGCCAACCATTACCTGCACCATTAAAAGAGATTATTACTGCACCATCACTGATGACACTACAATGGCTACAGCACTCTTGGCACATTGCTCCAACCAAGTAATTGCCAGTGCTATGTGGACCGCTGTGCACTTTTGAGACAGCAGGTACGCAGTACCTGGTGTCAGCTCTTTTGTTTGTTGAACTACTACTATTGAGCGGGATCCAACAGTGTCAGTCTGCTGGTGTCCTCTAACCCTCTGGAGCAGATGGGGGCATTCAAGAGAATGCAGAACGAAGGGTGAATCACCAGATATTGCCTCCCTCTCCTATTCCATGGTAGGATTCCATTCTTCAGCAGATGTACACTATCAGATACCACTCTTTGAAAGAAGCTACAATGTCAGGTAGAATCTGCAAAACAAAGCTTTCCTCTTTTTTTGCACAACACTTAAAAGTTACATTGTATACCTATTTGCTGATAGGTTTGTCCCATGGAAACCAGAAGGGCTCTGGTACACTAGATTGCAGGCTTACTCTCTGACGGAATGGGTCTGGGTGTTCTGAAGGAACCAGGGGTGCTCCTAGATCAGGGGTCAGGAAACTTTTTCAGCAGGGGGCCAGTTCACTGTCCCTCAGACCTTGTGGGGGGCCAGGCTATATTTTGAAGAAAGAAAAAAAATGGAACGAATTCCTATGCCCCACAAATAACCCAGAGATGCATTTTAAATAAAAGGACACATTCTACTCATGTAAAAACACGCTGATTCCCAGACCATGCGCAGGCCAGGCTTAGAATGCAATAGGGCTGGATCCGCCCCCCGTGCCTTAGTTTGCTTACCCATGTCCTAGATTCATCTTTGTCACTTGAGACACAGGTAGTCTTAGTGGCTGGGACTGCCTTTTGCCAGCTTCAGTTGGAAAGACAGCTATAGTCATTCCTGGGCCGAGATAGCTTGGCCACTGTGATCTTGGCACTGGTAATCTCAAACCTGGATTACTGCAACACACTCCACGTTGGGCTTCTCTTGGGCTTAACCTGCAAGCTGCAGCTGTTGTGGAATGCTGCAGCTAGATTGCTGCCTGGAATACCCTGTGGACACCATAGAATATCTCTGCTAAAAGAGCTGCACAGGCTGCCAATATGTTACTGGGGCAGTTCAAGGTTTTAGTGCATTTAGTATTTAAAGACCAAAACAATTTAGGAGTAGCCCAGGATATCTAAGGGACTGCCTTATCCTGTCCAGTAACTGCACTCCTCAGAAGAGGCATTGCTGAGAATATCATATGCCACATAGCAGGTGCACTAGAAACTGGGCTTTTAGTGTTGCAGTTCCAGCCCTCTGGAGTCAATCACCAGGTGAAATCAGCCAGGTGCCCAGCGTGGTGGTGTTTAGGTGTCTATTGAAGACATATTTGTTTAGGAAGGCTTTCCCTGACGTGTAACTCTGTCGTTCATCTGATGAAATTGCTTATTGGTTTCAGAATGTTTGTGGATGGTTTTATTGTTTCAGAGCTTGTTTGAGTAACTTTACAGACCATAGAGCTTGTGTTTCATTCTGTGTTCACTCTTTCAATGGCTTTAGGCTGGGAAGTTGTTGTTTTTTATCTCTTTAAGAACAATAATACCCTTTGTCTTCAATATGCTGTCCAAAAGAGTGCAAATATTTTGGAAATAATATTGAAAACATTTCTCATGGTGGAACGATAGTTACAGTCTTGAATACATTTGGCACAGTCTGTTATCTCATGTTATTATGTTGTTGTTAAATAAGTAGATTTGCATTTATGAAGCTATTTTTAGTGCCTTACCTCTATTTGTTATTCCCCTCCTGACATAACACTGCAAAAATTCTGCCATCTGTACAGCTGCCTATGCTGCCGCAAACATTTCTTGTCTATAGGTAGCCAATTAGAAGCAATATTTATTCAGGGAGAGTAAAAGAGCTTTGCAGAAAACTGGGACGGTTCATTAGTTCCTACCTGCAAACTGTATTAGGCACATACAGCGCTGCTGCGAATGCCGTGACTGATTCAATTAGATCCTCCTCTAATTTCCATTGCTTTACTGGCTGCTAATGTTTGGTGAGCTTTGATTAACATGCAGCCTGGTACTCACAAATCAGTCAGTGTATTAAGAGGAAAGTGGGAGAAAGAGAGATTGGGGAGATAATTGGCAAAGCTATAGTGAAGATCCCCATGAAGTCTGTGGCAGGAGTCCATAAAAACGTGAAGATCAAACCAAAGTCCTATCCAGGGGCCAGGCAGATGTCTATGGGGAAGCCCACAAACACTGGCAGACTTTGGCCTTTAAAATTTCAGTGGTGCCTCGTGTGACGCCAAAATCCGGCGCCCCCTGCCTCTCGCCTTCTGCTGTTCGTCATTGTTGCAGCGCCCCCTACAACGTCCTCTTGACTCAGAGCCCAGTGATGGTGCCAGGAGCGAGCCAGCAGCAAATCACATGGAGCAGGTGAAATTAATTATTTCTTAGAAAAACAGGATCGGCTCAGGATCGGCCAAATGAATGCAGCAACTCTTCTTCAATAGGTCTTGCCCCTGTGAGGCAGTTGTGGAGACTGAGGGTCCCCACTTTCCCATAACTGCTGAAGTCTCCTCCTCTCCCTGTTGTTCCCAAGCAATCTGAGACTGTCTGCATGTCTGCCTTTGCTTCTCCCACTTCATGTATCTTCTGGTTCTGGGAGATTGGGCGGGGGGATGGGGAGAAGCTTGTTGCAGCAGAAGACTGAGATACTTGTGCTTCTTCACCAACCTGACTCCTCTCTGCCTCTTGGTTTC
The DNA here is from genome assembly GCF_951804945.1 of Podarcis cretensis. NCBI lineage: Eukaryota > Metazoa > Chordata > Lepidosauria > Squamata > Lacertidae > Podarcis > Podarcis cretensis. The sequence continues at coordinate 22,566,685 of NC_137175.1, forward strand.
CCTCCTCTCTTGCTTCTGCTTCTGGACTTCCCTTTGCCACAGACTTTTCCTGCTCATTGAGCCCTGTTACCTCTTCAGCTTCTGACCCCTACACCTCCTTTTCCCAGTCTTCTCCCTTTAACCACACATTGTTGTCCCACCACCAATCCCCTGGCTCTGAGAATTCTTTCCTTGGTGGTTCCCCAGCTGGTCCCATGACAGTGGGCAAACCAGCTGTGCTTCCCTAAACCAGCCTCTGCTATAGAGTGCTGGCCCTGCTTTTTCTGGACTATAAACGGGCACATGCTTGTTTCAGAAGTTTCCATCTATTTTGGCATTTCAGAGTTGTTCTAAGGTAAGGTAAAGGGACCCCTGACCATTAGGTCCAGTCGTGACTGACTCTGGGGTTGTGGCGCTCATGTCGCTTTATTGGCTGATGGAGCCGGCGTACAGCTTCCGGGTCATGTGGCCAACATGACTAAGCCACTTCTGGAGAACCAGAGCAGCACACGGAAACGCCGTTTACCTTCCCGCCAGAGCGGTACCTATTTATCTACTTGCACTTTGAAGTGCTTTCAAACTGCTAGGTTGGCAGGAGCAGGGACCGAACAACGGGAGCTCACCCCATTGCAGGGATTCGAACCGCCAACCTTCTGATCGGCAAGTCCAAACCTGGCCCTCCAGATGTTTTGGGACTACAGTTCCCATCATCCCTGACCACTGGTCCTGTTAGCTAGGGATGATGGGAGTTGTAGTCCAAAAACAGCTGGAGGGCCGAGCTTGGCCATCACTGTTCTAAGGACTACAGTGGTACCTTGGGTTACAAAGAATTCGGGTTACAAACATTTCAGGTTACAAACTCCGCTAACCCGGAAGTAGTACCTCGGGTTAAGAACTTTACCTCAGGATGAGAACAGAAATCATGCCGCGGCAGCAGGAGGCCCCATTACCTAAAGTGGTGCTTCAGGTTAAGAACAGTTTCAGGTTAAGAACGGACCTCCAGAACGAATTAAGTTCTTAACCAGAGGTACCACTGTACTGAGATTTACAGCCAACCTACCCATAAAGCTTGGAGCGAGTGGCAAGTACAAGCGCCTCTCTCTCTCTCTCTCTCTCTCTCTGCATGCACACACAGCAGAACAGAATAAAATGTTCAGAATAAAATCTCCACACAGTTTCTTGATTTAGCTCTAATCTCCTAAATCCAACCCCAATATTGCAGTCCTTCTGAAAGGATGTAACCCTATGCACAATCCTATTCCTAAAGTATGACAGAACAAACCAAACTCCCTTTGTGCTGGGCTTGGGGTGCGTGTGTGGATTGGGCAGAAGTACACCCGTCCAACAGCTCTACTGACCTGTGTTAGTTTTCCACATCACTGCTAGCAAACAGCTCCTCCTCCTGCTTACGGAATGTGTGAGTGGGTGGATGTGCTGCATAAGGCAGGATCCTTATTGCTGGCAGACAGGAAAAAGTCTGGAAAGAGCTGTCCTGGGTTTCATTGACCCTGTAACAGCATCGGGGGTCCAGGTAGGTGCAGCGATTTGCCTCCCCAGACCTGGCCACCAACAGCTCCCTAAGTCCCATTGAATTTTGTGAGCCTTACTTCTGAATAAACATGTTTAGGATTGCCCCGTAAGTTGGGAATGAAGTATGTAACATGCTTTGAATATTTCCTCTCCCCACTCCCCCTGAAAACAGGTGTGGATGCATCTGGGTTTTGTTTTGGGTTTTTTCCACTTGAAATGCAGAATGCTGTCCTGAACATGTACACCCATCTCTCTCAACCTTTCCGGACTTCCAGAAAGATACTGGATGCTATTTTGAATTTTCCTCCAGCCATGGAGAGGGGATTCAAACTGATGTACCAACTTGAAATAAAGAATGGCACCATCAGTGCATGCACCAAAATTCATTCTGGTTTCAATGTTCCAAGAAGTTGTTGGCATCCGTCTGTCTGAAGATGCAATGGAGTGCACCTCCAGGAGTCAAACCGCTCTGTTAGCAGCACCAAAGTGGCCTCCCCAGAGTAAGTCCTTGGCTGCTCAGATGACAAGACCACCCTCCCCCCCCCATGTGGTCCAAATGAAAGCAGAGCAATAGTTTGACATCAACTTGGCTGCAGGATTTGCCAGAAGGAAGCAGACAAGGCGCTATCTAACCTTCTTAGGGACTCCATTGCTAAACAAACATGCAGACTGAATGCTAAGCACAACAGAGGTCTCACTTTGCTTGGGCAAGTATCAGAGAGTTGTTTAATTCTGCAAAGAACGTACCATTAAATTGGCTTTCTCCTGCTTGTTCATATTTACTTGGAAGTAAGGCCCATGACCTTTAGCAGGACAACTTTTCAAGTAAAAATGTTCAGGACTTGCATGCTTACTCAGAAGTAAGTTCTTCTGAATTTAACAGAGCAGACTCCCAAATAAATATACATAGGTAGAACAGCTCTACTTACTCTGAAAAGCCACGACTTTCAGAGCTAAGGACTACAGCCTAACGAGGAAAACTATGTCTGCTTTTTCTTTGAGCTGTGGAATGCTTGGCTACTTTTTAGCCCCTTTCACCCCTAAACCTGAAAGTCGAAGGAGGAGCACCGTTATTATTTTCTAATCCTCTGCTAAGCGCATCTTTCTTTAAAGCGTTCTTGTAAACCCACATACACATTGTATAGACAGTATTAATCCACCACGGGGGTGGAGTCGGGAGAAGATAGGACGGAAAATAAGAAGATGCTTAAGGGAGACAGCTAACTTCTAGGCCTGTTATATGTCTATATTAAATTAAGCAGTTGAGTGGGAAAAGTTTGCTGTGCTTTTCCACTCCTTCATCCACGAAGCAAGCCAGGAAAAAACAAAACAGCCTCCTTTGCCCTCCACTCTGTGTCCCCTAGCAGGGAGGATCTTGCACTTACCCATGGCGATGGGAGAGAGAGTTCAGCTCGAAAGTTTGCTTCCCGGCCTGACCAAGCAGGCGAAAAAGAAATCCCGGAGCCAAGCCCGGAGACGCGCAGCAGTTTAGCGCTCGGCTGCCGTCGGTCGCAGCCTGGAAAGGAGGCGCATTCCGCGTCGCGCTTGCAAGGAATCGCCGGATCGGGAGCTCGCGGCTCCGGACGCCGGGGCAGCGACGGATATGCCGCCCGCCGAAATCCCGCAGCTCTGGGAAGAGGGGAAGATGCAGGATCGGACCATCGGGGCTGAAGAAGCTGAAGTTCCCCTACGGGGTCTCCGGGACTCCGAAGTTTTTCCCCTTCTTCTTCTCCCTAGTGGACGGGGCCGAACAGCGCCACGTTGCTCCAGCCCTGCCCACTGCAGCCGGGAGGGGGAACCTCTCGAGCAAACGGGGGTTTGTCCTGCAAGTGGCGAGGCTGGCCAGCAGCTCGTCGGGGAAGAGCCCTCTCTGCCCTGTTGCTCCAGCCTCCGCCTGCAAAGGGAAACCGCGAAGCTCGGCTTCTCCTTTTGCGAGCTTCGTCCTCTTCCACTCTCAGGGCTCTTTCACGCCTAAGGAGTTTTGCATACACGTGTGAATGGGGTAAACGCGTGTCGGGTTTTCAGAGAAAGCCGATCCTTGCAGGAGTGGGAAATGCCACTGGGGCTTATGATGTTGCCTTACAGCACTGGGGGAACCAGCTGGGGAACCAGCAAGGGAAGAAAGGTCAGGGCCAAGGAAGTGGTGGTGAGACAAGGGAGAAAAGTGAGAGGAGGTGTTGGAAACTAAAGAGGTAACAGGGCTTAGTGGGGGGGGGGATCTGTGGGGCAGAGGTGAGTCTGGCTGGTGAAGAGTTATTGATGTCTCCCCCTCCTACTGCAACAATCTTCCCTCCCCCTGGCACTCCCATAACCAGAAGAGGCATGCAAAGCGCAGAGCAGAGGTTGACTTCATGCAGGCAGAGTCTCAGGTTGCTTAAAAAAAGCCCTGGAAAGGAGGGGACTTAAGACAGCTGTGGGGAGTTGGGGACTTTTCAGTCTCTGCAGCTGATTCATGGTGCAAGACCTACTGAAGAAGAATTGCTGTGCTCATTAGGCCTGACACCCCACCAAGACTGTGCAGATTGTGTTCTTGCTAATAAAGAGTTAGCTACAACTTGAATGGTGTGATTTATTGCCAGCTCTCTCCCGGCAACTGGCCTGTCGTGATTGGTGCTGTCTACTCTCTACACTGGCCAGAAGCAGTTATCCAGGATTTCTGGACTGAACCTGAGACCTTCCACATGCCAAAACCACGTGCTCTTCCCACTGAACCAGACAGCCCTCCATTGTGGATCATGGAAATTGTGCCAGTATCTACACAGCAGACTGGTTCGTGGATATGTTTATTTGCACAAGCATTAAGTTGCTTGGCCAGGTGTGTGGGGGAACATACCTTGTGAACCAGCCCTTAGTTTTGGTTAGTAAAGAAGATTTCTGAGCATGGAGAAGAAGATCCTTTCCCCCTTGGGGCAACATGCAAAACCTGTTAGGTAACAGAGAAAATAAAATCCATCACATCAGCACACAAGTAAGCAATTGCTGCAAGTCACTGTCCATTAAATCGAGACAAGTGATGTGACACTATTGCAACAACTGGATTAAATGTATTAAAGAGAAGCAAACAAGCATTGTGGTTTTGCACTGTTCTTTTGCCAACCTTGCTGTAAGGCAAAGCAAAACAGTGATACCATTGACGGAGGATTTGGAGCACCATCAACAGTAGCAAATGGACATGTTTCAATCAGTGCATCTTAAAGTTCTTGTTTCACTTTTTATGGCTGGGGTGTACAGTGGTACCTCAGGTTAAGTACTTAATTCATGCCGGAGGTCCGTACTTAACCTGAAACTGTTCTTAACCTGAAGACCACTTTAGCTAATGGGGCCTCCTGCTGCCGCCGTGCCACTGGAGCACGATTTCTGTTCTCATCCTGAAGCAAAGTTCTTAACCTGAAGCACTTTCTGGGTTAGCGGAGTCTGTAACCTGAAGCGTATGTAACCTGAGTGTATGTAACCCGAGGTAATACTGTACTTTGTATTGTCCAACTCAGGCACCAAAATGTATTAAGCCAGCCCTTGAGATGTGAAGGCCTGGCAAGGGACCTGAAAAACTGGAAACAAAACCCAGGAGCTTTTTCCATATTTCTATTTCACCCGCCCAACTTCAAACTTCAGAAGCAAATTGGGGGAAAATGGGGGTTGGGAAATGGGGTTGTTTCCATTTTATTGCCCACCCCCCTGCCCTCCACATCTTGAGGCAGCCCTCTTAAAACAACAAACTACTTCTTGTGCAAATGGTCCTATTATTGCATCTCCCTTGCGTATTTTTTTAAAATCTGAACTGCAGTCTGCCGTGGCTCAATGGACAGCAGCAAATAAAAGCTCAAAAATCTGGCACAACAACATCAAAAAATGGAAGGCCCATAGCTCCATGGCAGAGCATCTGCTTTGCATGCAGAAGGTCCCAGGGTAAATTATTGGCATTTCTAAGTAAGGTTGGTGGGACATGGGTGGTGCTGTGGGTTAAACCACAGAGCCTAGGACTTGCTGATCAGAAGGTCGGCGGTTCGAATCCCCGTGACAGGGTGAGCTCCCGTTGCTCAGTCCCAGCTCCTGCCCACCTAGCAGTTCGAAAGCATGTCAAAGTGCAAGTAGATAAATAGATACCACTCTGGCGGGAAGGTAAACGGTGTTTCCGTGTGGCGTTTCTGTGCGCTGCTTTGGTTCTCCAGAAGCGGCTTAGTCATGCTGGCCACATGACCCGGAAGCTGTACGCCGGCTCCCTCGGCCAATAAAGCGAGATCAGGGGTCCCTTTACCTTTACTAAGTAAGGTTGGGAAAGACTCCCTGTCTGAAATTGTGGAGAGCTACTGCCAGTCATTGTAGATGCGGGTGGCGCTGTGGTCTAAACCACTGAGGCTCTTGGGCTTGCCAATCGGAAGGTTGGAGGTTCAAATCCCTATGATGGGGTAGCTCCCATTGCTCTGTCCCAGCTCCTGCCAACCTAGCTGTTTGAAAGCACGCCAGTGCAAGTAGATAAATAGGTACCACTGTGGTGGGAAGGTAAATGGTGTTTCTGTGCACTCTGGTCATGGTGTTCCGTTGTGCCAGAAGCGGTTTAGTCCATAGCTGTCAACGTTTCCCTTTTCTTGCGGGGAATCCTATTTGGAATAAGGGAATTTCCCTTAAAAAACGTTGGCAGCTATGGTTTAGTCATGCTGGCCACATGACCCGGAAAGCTATCTGTGGACAAATGCCAGCTCCCTCAGCCTGAAAGCAAGATGAGCACCACAACCCCATAGTAGCATTTGACTGGACTTACTTAACCGTCCAGGGTTCCTTTACCTTTTTACCTTAGATAGACCAATGGTGTGACCCTGTTTAAGGCAACTTCCTAGGTTCCTCTTAGCTATGAGTGGCACACAGGATGTTGAGGGGGGAAAGAGGTCTGCACTCATGCATCCTTAAATAGTTGTGTGGCAAAGGGTGTATTAGCCAGCATGACGGAAACAGCTGAAATTCCCTCTTCTACGTCTTCTGTTACAGACATAGGAGCCCTGCCCCCTTTTTCACCTGGCCACCAGAATTGTGTGAGTGACAGTAGCTTAGTGGTACTGCATCTGTCTTGAATGCAAAAGGCCAGAGGTTCAATCCTAGGCATCTCCAGGTACGGCTGGGAACCCTGGAGTTGCTGCCAAAATTTTCATTTGAGTAATATTCTTAAAAAATAAATAGAGAGGGAGAGCTGTGCAGCGCCCCTTCAGCGAAGGGGCTCCGTTTCTCCTCCCACTTTGCTGGAAAGGTGCTGAGAAGAGAGGGAGAGAGCATTTTTTTCTTGTTCTCCTCCTCTAAAACTAGGTGCGTCTTATGGTCGGGTGCGTCTTATAGAGCAAAAAATATGGTAAATCTGAAGCTCTCCTGTGTACAGAAATTGCTGTCTGCCAACTCCTATCATCTCTGACCATTGGCCATGCTGGCAGGGGCTGATGAGAGTTGGAGTCCAACAAAATCTAGAGGGCCAAAAGTTCCCCATCTGTGAACTATGGCAAAGTCCTCCTTCACATTCTGTATCTACATAGGAAGTAGATGTGGTTACTTATGCTCTATAATAACAATATCAATAACAATAACAATTTATTTGTAATCTGAAAATATGTAGCTGTTTATAAAGAGCAATTATGTATTAGGCCTTGCACGAATTCCCTTTGCAACATTGTGCAACCTTTCTATATACATATATCCTGTATCAACTGTTTTAAACTGATGTTGCTAATTTGTATACTGTAAAATAGGCCAGGGACCTGTGCCTCTCCAAATTTTGCTAGACTCCCAACTCCCATCATCCCCCAACCGGTGGCCATGTTGGCTGGGGCTGATGGATGTCGGAAACCAGCAAAAAATATGGGGTGGGGTACCACAGACTCTTCAACCCTGTCACAGATGTAATGTTTGATAACATTTCACAGTGAACTGTTCTGAAAAAATCCTTATGGCTCTTTCTTTCTGCTTGTGTCAAAACAAATTGTTTTTCTCCTGCCCCATAGGACACTATCTATCTTAAGGGATAAACGAGAATTGGATTTCCCTTGTAACAGTTTTTGTATGCTGTTTGCTATCTATAGTGATTACGGAGGAAGCACACACAAATCCACAGAAAGGTGAATAAACAAACGGGAGATGAAATAGATATATAGATACATATACACAGAAGGTTGACAGAATAATTCTACCTCCTCTGTAGTTTCCAGGCCTGTTTTTCAAGTGTGTTTGGAATCAAAGTATTCGTCTGATAATAATGTACAAACATCCAATTATGTATTTGAAATATTAGCTCTTCTATCTCCAAGAAAGGGGCTCTTGAAGCTTGTTTGGCTGTTGTTTTCCTTGTTCAAACAAATGCACATTTCTTCCCATTTTCTGATGTTTAGAGTCTGTGGCAGGGGGAGCTTATCTCATGGTTTTTAAACACCTGAAGTTGATGGTAAAAATAATTATATTTTCATTCAGCATATTTGGAAATATGATTGAAATCTCTCTCTTTTGATCTGAAATGTGGGTATCATGGGCTCCTTTTGTTCCCTCTCAAAATCATATTATCCAAAATATATTTGAAAGTGTTAGAAGCTATCCAGATGTTTTGCAAAATGAAGATTAGCTTCCCATTCAACTCCTGTAGTTTCAATTTCAAAAGAGCCATTTAATATTGTTTTTTGCATCCTGAGTATATTTAGAGAGGGACAACCATCTTCTGAATGGTCTAAAATGACTTCATACATTGAGGGTGGCCAATAAGATTGAAGGGAGTGGTTTTTCAAAGGGATTCAGAAATGGGACTGGAAGGGTTTGGTAACCATAGCAACTGCTTCAGTGATGTTAATCATTATGCTAATAGTGATTGGCACTTAGGGGTTTGACCGTAGGTTCTGTGCACTTTCCAGTAGCTTTAACTGCTGAAGGGCAGAAATGATAGTTTGAATCTGTGAAGATGACACCAAAGAATCTTAAAATAATTTGAAGGAATTCACAAAAGAAATCAGGAAATGCAAATTATGCATGGTCTTTGGTCGGGGATGCTAGGAGTTTTAGTTCAGCAATGTGTGGAGGCTCAAAGTTTCTTCACATCTGGGTTAAATGATACAACTCTAGGTGTATTTGCAGACCAGCATCCCTCAACCTGGTGTCTTCTGGATGTTTTGAACTACAACTACCATCAGCTCCAGCTGCCATGGCCTATGATCAGGGTTGATGTAGTCCAGGAACGGGACACGAGTGGCGCTGTGGGTTAAACCACAGAGCATAGGACTTGCTGATCATAAGGTCAGTGGTTTGAATCCCCACAACGGGGTGAGCTCCCATTTCTTGGTCCCTGCTCCTGCCAACTTAGCAGTTCAAAAGCACGTCAAAGTGCAAGTAGATAAATAGGTACCGCTCTGGCGGGAAGGTAAACGGTGTTTCCGTGCACTGCTCTGGTACGCCGGCTTAGTCATGCTGGTCACATGACCTGGAAGCTGTACGCCAGCTCCCTTGGCCAATAAAGCGAGATGAGCGCCACAACCCCAGAGTGGACCTAATGGTTAGGGGTCCCTTTACCTTTTAGTCCAGAAACATCTAGGGGGCACTAGGTTGGGAGAGGCTGGGCTAGGGACTCTTGCTTTCAAAGCAGGACAGGAGGTCCTGCAGAAACAGAAAGAGCTCATGACTTACATTCTTGTGTCATTTTGTGTCACATTGCTCCTTTTGATCCTTCAAAACCTCTCGTTATTGTAAGACTGCTTTTTTTTTGGGGGGGGGGAATGACGTTCCATTGTCTCAACTCTGACTTGACCGCATGATTCTTAATTCCCGTCAGTGTCAGCCAGCACATCAGCCAGCACAAAACAGCTAGAAGGCTAAGGTCACCAGACGTCCCCGTTTTCCGGGGACAGTGTCCGAATTTACAAATCCGTCCCCTGACAAAATCCATCTATTTAGTAGGAAATTGAAAAGTGTCCCCATTCATTGAAAACAATCTGGTAACCTTATAGAAGGCACCAAGTTGGTGAAGCCTGCCCCTGGGGTGAAATGGGGGAAAGGCAAGGGGGCAGGATCCTTGTAGCTTTAACAATTGTGTAGAACAGGGAATTTTTGGAGTGATGCAGCTTTTTTCATCTCTGCATTGCAGACCCCCTCTTCCACAAGTCCTACTTTTGCACAGCTTTTAAAAGCACAAGAGCCCTATTCTCCTTTGTACATCATAACCATGGGCCTCAAATAATCAAAGTCCACCTTTCAAAATCAACAAAATCATAAGGGTTTCAGCCAGCCTCTTTCGCTCTCCTTCTAAGAGTAGGCATTAGCCAGTAATTGTGTTTATCTTTAAGCTGCAAAACAAGCTGGATTTTCTTATTCTTGCAGGTGCAACCCTTTTTACAGGCACAAGAGTTGGTCAGCTGCCAACCCTACAAAAGCATAAAGATGACTTGATCACCCTAGTAGTTACGAGTTGCTTGGCAGCCCTATACCTAGCACACCTGCTTGATTTGTGAATCTTATTAAGGAAATGGACCAGTGCCACTATGCTCAGAGGTTCTTGACAGGAAAACTCAGATTCAGTTTTGAGGGAAGGCGGGTGGCGCTGTGGGTAAAAGCCTCAGCGCCTAGGGCTTGCCGATCGAAAGGTCGGCGGTTCGAATCCCTGCGGCGGGGTGCGCTCCCGCTGCTCGGTCCCAGCGCCTGCCAACCTAGCAGTTCGAAAGCACCTCCGGGTGCAAGTAGATAAATAGGGACCGCTTAACAGCGGGAAGGTAAACGGCGTTTCCGTGTGCGGCTCTGGCTTGCCAGAGCAGCGATGTCACGCTGGCCACGTGACCCGGAAGTGTCTCTGGACAGCGCTGACCCCTGGCCTCTTAAGTGAGATGGGCGCACAACCCCAGAGTCTGTCAAGACTGGCCCGTACGGGCAGGGGTACCTTTACCTTTACCTAGAGAATAGGTGAAAATCATTTCAGTACATGTGTAGGAGGAACAAAAGGACAAAGGGTCTAGAAGTCACAACATTGGGCAACTTACAGTTCTTTAAACAAATATAAAATTGAGGGATGGCTCAGTTGGTAGAGCATGAGACTCTGAATCTCAGGGTTGTGGGTTTGAGCCCCATGCTGGGTGAAAGATTCTTGCATTGCAGGGGGTTGGACTAGATGACCCTTGGTGGTCCCTTCCAACTCTACAATTCTATGATTCCATGTTTCCTTTATTTGTCACAACTGGATTTTAATAACCTTACTTGTTTTCAACTACTTATTATAAATGTTTTAATCTATTGTGTCCTCCCTAGAGTCGCTGGGATGACAAACTGAAAATGATTACCATGGAGGCAGCACAGAAACAGAGAGACATGGGACTGATTTTCAGGTCTTCTTTCTTCCACTAAGGAGTTGTTGTTATTGTAGTATCTTGCAATGATAAAATTCAGGTTCAAATCATTGTTATAAAAGGACTTAATTAATGCACAAAGCCACCACAGGAGCGCCACTCTGAAATTTATAAAAATCATGTAAATTGTACCCCAGAGGAAACAGTCAGTACGTCATGTGCAAAGTCAGAATTGTCAAAGGATCTGTTCATTTCCCACAATTCTTCGCAGATACAGTTCCATGCAAAATCTGTCATCAGGTGAATAATATAGACTCTTATAACAATGTCCCAATTCAATTTGTGATGGTCCCTTAGCTACTGTTTTAGAAAGCTCCGGAGCACCCATGATTTAACCCCCGCTACCTCCACAATCCCTCCATCATGATCTAAATTTCTCAGCCATGTATCCTCCATGTGATGGCATCAAAATCTCAGCCCAGATTTTTCTCCATTTAATACTGTACAGATTTAGCCTTTCCAGACAAGTAAAAACAAACAAACAAAAACCCCGTTACCAACAACAACCCATTTCCCACATCTCAGCAACCCGTTTGCAAATTACGTGCCCCTGTCCTTGGAAGCACCTTTAATTCAGGAACTGGTCAGCAGAGGGTGCCATACCCTCACGTCAGCATATTGAAGCCGTTATATTCATGGTTAAGGAATTGTAATGAGCCACTTTGCTTGGAGGAAATGTTGGATGGAACTACCGGGTCAGGTAATACTGTACATACTGCATTTTTCGCTCCATAAGACGCACCTGACCAGAAGATGCACCTAGTTTTTAGAGGGGGAATGCAAGAAAAAAAACCTATTCTTTAAAGGGAGCGCTGAGCAGAGCCTGTACGCATCCCAGGCTCTGCTCAGCGCTCCCTTTCACGAGCTGCGAGGAGCGTGTGTGCGGCGCTTGCAGGCTTTTCCCCAAGGAGGGAGAAGCCCCCAAGAGCTGCACACACGCTCCGCGCGGCTCTTTAAAGGGAGCACGGCTATCCCAGGCTTTTGCGGGAGGTGGGGAAAGGGACAAAGGGGCTGCCCGGAGGCTCCCTGTGCCCTGTTGAGGCTTCGCACGGCTAAGCCGGAAGCTAGAACAGCAAGAGGGAGTGCTGCGCAGCGATCCCTCTCACTTGCTATGGCTTCTGGGATAGCCGTGAAGCCTGCATTCGCTCCATAAGACACGTGCACACATTTAGGAGGGAAAACGTGTGTCTTATAGAGCGAAAAATTCCCCCAGCTCCGCTAATTTGAGTGGAAGACAACCACTTCTCACCCCACTCTTCTAAATTAGATCAATGAGAGACATAGATAAACAAGGAGATTTTTATTTAGTATGGCATGCCTTTATAGATAGATGGTCAGACACGGTCTAAGGCAGGGGTCAGCAAACTTTTTCAGCAGGGGGCCGGTCCACTGTCCCTCAGACCTTGTGGGGGGCTGGACTATATGGGGGGGGGGGGAATGAACGAATTCCTATGCCCCACAAACCCAGAGACGCATTTTAAACATTCTACTCTTGTAAAAACACGCTGGTTCCCAGACCGTCCGCGGGCCGGATTTAGAAGGCGATTGGGCCGGATCCTGTCCCCGGGGCCTTAGTTTGCCTACCCATGGTGTAAGGCAATTCCCTATGCACAAGCTGATCCAAAGTATGCTTGTCCAGAAGTCCCACGGAGTGCTCCCCAGTAACCTTGCAAAGGACGGCCGCATCCTAGCAAAGTGCACTAACTGCTATGCCCCACTGACTGAGATCAAGGCTGCAGCCCAATACTTTTCCTTGAAAGCACCGCCGGGCTCAACTAGGAAGCAAATGGCCTGCGAAGTCTGCCAGGTTCAGATTCGGGTCTCGGCTGTTTCCGGCAAGTGCAGATTCGGGTCTCGGCTGTTTTCGGCAAGTGCAGATTCCGGACTCGGCTGTTTCCGCCGGCCCAACTCGCCGATCCCGCGCCGTACGTAAGAATTCTCGAGGAAAGGCGCAGGCGCATTCCTCCTCGGAGAGAGCGGCCGTTGGCGTCCAAGATGGCGGCTGCGCTGGCTGAGGGGAGCGCGGCCGGCGCCGAGCCCGAGGCAGCGGCTGTTCCGCCAATGGCGGGGCTGGAGATGGTCCAGCAGGGAGCCGAAGCCCGGGTCTACCGGGGCCTCTTCCTAGGCCGGCCAACTGTGGCGAAGCACCGCTTCCCGAAGCGTTACCGGCACCCGCTGTTGGAGGAGCGCCTGAGCCGCAGGCGGACGGCGCAGGAGGCCCGCTCGCTGCTTCGCTGCCGGCGGGCAGGTGGGCTCGCGCCTCGAGACTGGACTGCGCGGGGCAGGGGCGCGGGCTGGGATTCCATCTCCTTTAAATTGCATGGCCGGCCCACCTCTTTGCAAGGAATGCGGTTGGGAATTGCAAGCAAAGCAGCCACGCAGCTCGATTCCACTCGTTAGTGACCGAAACTAATCCCCCCCTGCAATAGGCAAAGAAGCTGAGGACTGGTTATTGAAGGCGGTGGGCTAAGCCACAGGTGTTTTGGACAGGCAGGCGCCCCAGCAAACAGGGTCGCCGCTGTTGTTTTCGCCCCTTCCAAAAGTTCGTAAGGGTGCTCACTTTCGTTGGAGGATAATAAATATATTTTAAGTCTGCTTGGTAGACCTAAAAAGTGCCCTGGTAATGTTGGGGAAGGGGAAAGAACACCCCACCCCCAAGATTAACAGATGTTTTTTTTCCTGTGGGCTTGTTAAAATAAAAATAAAGCCACCCTTCTCTGTTCCCTATTTTTGTATGGGGGCGTGAGATTTGTAGTTCAATGAAAAGCATCCTATACACTTGTTCTGACCACTCACAGGTAGCCCAAACTCTTGGTTTGGCACACATGAAAAACAGGAAGCATCCAATGGATGACAAAAAAGGAGAAACGGTTTTAAATATGCTTAAGAGTAATGCATTATTAGGACATTAATTGTTTTAAAAAATATTACTCATGTCTTGAACAGTGCCTCTGTGTTAGGGCAGTACTCATTCACATTTTGGGCCCTGGACCCACCTTTAACCCAACACACATTTGCAGACCCATTTTTTTTGGCCATATATTTTCATGGTGGTGCTGGTGCCGCTGCTGTTGGTCCTGACCCACTAGTTGAAAACCAATGTTTCAGGGAGTACTGCGGTCTTGGCCTAGGAATGTACAAGGAATTGCCATTTTCTAAAAGCTGTGTTTTTATCTTCAAAGTTTTGCTAGGTCTGTTGAGGAAGTTCAGAATCTGAAATGACAGAACTATTCATAGCTAGGGTGATAGAACTGTGTTGTTCTTAATGGATGGTGGCTCCATTGGTTTAAAGCCCCTCATGTGCTGCACACTCTTAGCTCCTTTGCCTCGCTACACACCACCCTCTTCCTAGATCCCTTGGATTCTGTGACAGAAAAGAAGTTAAGATGCGTAGCTGCAGCTTATACTGTCTTGCCACAACACAGTGAAGGCTACTATAGAGCTGTGAGGGCTACTAAATGAGAAATATGCCTGCAGCTTCCGTAACACAGAGGTGTTCTTGCATGTGTTCTGGAGACTTGAAGCAGGGGTAGTCTTTGTCTTGACTTCTTAACTTTTCAGAACCAGTATAATTTAAGGTAGATTATGTACAGGAACTGGTTTGGTTGGCCAGAAGCAGCCTTTAGTTTTCTTTACCTGACAAGGTGAATGACTGATTACAGATGCTTGAACTTGCATGTGCATTCACTGCAAAAAAGCTTTATTTGCTCTGAAGACTTTTCTGTATTTGAAGCTGTCTAATTATGATGTATAATTTTTGGTTGATGTACAAAGCTGAGGACTAATTGTTTTTGGTTGTACTCTTCTTTTTTAGGGATCTCTGCACCTGTTGTATACTTTGTGGACTATGTTTCCAATTGTATATATCTTGAAGATATTGTGGGCTCAACTACAGTCCGGGACTATATTATGTCTGAACAGCAATATAGAAATGATTCCAGCAACCTTATTCTGCTAGCAGAGAAGATTGGTGAGATTCTGGCACATATGCATGATGAAGATCTTGTGCATGGGGATCTCACCACTTCTAACATGCTGCTACGACCACCACCAGCAAAAATGATGGAGCTGGTGTTAATAGATTTTGGACTGAGTTTTATTTCTGCCCTACCTGAGGACAAGGGTGTTGATTTGTATGTTTTGGAGAAAGCCTTTTTGAGCACCCACCCGAACACAGAAGCTCTGTTCAAAGCACTCTTGAAGAAGTACTCGGCTATGTCTAAAAAATCAGCTCCAGTTATTAAAAAACTGGATGAAGTGCGGCTCAGAGGAAGAAAGAGATCCATGGTTGGATAAAAGAACACAGTGTGCACTGCAAAGAGTATTTAAATATCTTCAGTTATGTTATATTATGAAATTTTAGCCTTTTTCATTGCTTTGTATTTATACAACAACTATGTTGGGGTTTTAGGACTTGATGACAGTATTTTGAGGCTGCTAGAGCACTCTACAATTCCACTTGCATTTGCTTATTTTCTTGAAGCAAACAGTTTCATACCGGTGACTGAAAAAATGAGTATTGAAAAAGAATATGAAAATGAAATAAATGCCAGATATTATTTCTTAGGTTGGGTTTCTTAGGTCCAGTTACATAGTCCTCCCATTTTGGCCAGTACAAGATGGCCAGACTCCTGTTCACCTCACAGTTTGCATCACAACCTCTTGTGCCAAATGTAAATTGCCTTTAAAGGAAGTATCTTTAGCAGCCAGATTCAGTTTGGCACTTCTAAGCCTGCTGCAGTCAATGAGTTTAGGTCAGCTTCACTATACAGTGGTATCTCTGGTTACATACGCTTCAGGTTACATATGCTTCAGGTTACAGACTCCGCTAACCCAGAAATAGTGCTTCAGGTTAATAACTTTGCTTCAGGATGAGAACAGAAATCGTGCTCCGGCGGTGCGGCAGCAGCAGGAGGCTCCATTAGCTAAAGTGATGCTTCAGGTTAAGAACAGTTTCAGGTTAAGAACGGACCTCCGGAACAAATTAAGTACTTAACTCGAGGTACCACTGTATAGGAATAGGCTGTTGTGTTGCAACCCTGTCTACACATGTGAGTGTAAGCCTCATTGAGTCACTGGGCATTGCTTACAAGTAAACATGTAGAGGAATGTGCCATATGACAACAATGCTAGGATTGAACAGTAAGTATACTGAGAGTAAAGAGTGAGGGGATGTGAAATGGTGGTTTCTCTCATACATTGTCTATCTTTTGCTCTGATGGTGGATACTCTTTGATGAAGACAATCTGCTTTGATGGCAGGTGCAGCTCCAGCGAATTATTCATTTCATTTCTATACTGATTATATATATATATAATCTCAAAGTGGTTTACAAACCTACATTATAACATCAAATAAAGCAACCCAAACAACATTACAGAAGAAAGTCAAGTTTACATTCAAAGCAACATAATTAACAGCAAACTAAAATATTTTAAAGATTTCAAAATTAATGATTACAAAACAGGTCAGCTACAGAATGCACACTTAGTGCAGCAAAGTTAACAAAGTAACATTTTTTTAAAAAATTCAAAATAAAACATTACTAAAGGAAGTCAAATATAAAATGCACACTTAAAACTAAATAAATAAATAGTTCAGTAGCACCAACACAGCTACCTACCTGAATCTTAAAGCAGCATAATTAGCAAGAGAGGAAAAAAAATATCATAAGCATAGAACGAGTCAGCAAACTTCTTCAGCAGGGGGCCAGTCCACTGTCCCTCAGACCTTGTGGGAGGCTGGACTATATTTTTTTTTGGGGGGGGGGAAATGAACGAATTCATGTGCCCCACAAATAACGCAGAGATGCATTTTAGATAAAAGGACACATTCTACTTGTGTAAAAACACGTCGATTCCTGGACTGTCCGCGGGCCAGATTTAGAAGGCGATTGGGCCGGATCTTCCCCCCCAGGCCTTAGTTTGCCTACCTATGGCATAGAACATACCTGCTGTTATTGCTGCAAATTCTGCCAATGATGGTTCAGGGTGGGCGGTGGCTGTGGAAAGTCAGGCTCAAATGACCTGGGTCTGCACTAAGAGACACCTGAGTTAGTCTCTGGCCTCTTCAGTCTCAGCTTTTGTAGCTGGAGTCAGCCAGGGCCCCGCCCTCCCAGGCCAGTGGAAAATGGTCTGCAAGGCAGGGAGCAGGTCTTCCAGGACTCGCAGCAAAGATGGATGAGTCAGACGGGGGAAGCAAGCAGGACAACCAAGTTCCACTGTAGAAAAGCTTCTTCCCTCGCTAATTCCACCCACAGGCTGCACCTGACATCAAAGCAGCAGAGTGAAGACAAAGAGCATCTGGTCAAAGATCTGAGACTGATGTATACATAAAGGTAAAGGTAAAGGTACCCCTGCCCATACGGGCCAGTCTTGACAGACTCTGGGGTTGTGCGCCCATCTCACTCAAGAGGCCAGGGGCCAGCGCTGTCCGGAGACACTTCCGGGTCACGTGGCCAGCGTGACAAAGCTGCATCTGGCGAGCCAGAGCTGCACACGGAAACGCCGTTTACCTTCCCGCCGGTAAGCGGTCCCTATTTATCTACTTGCACCCGGAGGTGCTTTCGAACTGCTAGGTTGGCTGGCGCTGGGCCCGAGCAGCGGGAGCGCACCCTGCCGCAGGGATTCGAACCGCCGACCTTTCGATCGGCAAGCCCTAGGCGCTGAGGCTTTAACCCACAGCGCCACCATGTGGGAGTAAATCTTTGTTCACTAGATGCAAGTATGTGTATTTAGGAGTGGCTTGTAGCTATGTGGAAGGCTGAGGGTTAAAGCTTGCAATTCAAAGTATGCTTAGCCTTCACTTGACAACTAGATTGTATGAAATTGTGATTATGCTCATCTTTCAATATATATGTGCAGTTCAGAAAGGGAAGAAATCAAATGCCCCAAATGAGCAAAATAGAGGTAGATAAGTGTTATCAACATACCATTTGTCTTTTTTGACCAGCTGCTAGGGTTCCAACTACTGAAACATTTCAGAAATGCATTATAGAACCCAGCCTCTGTATACTGGAGGCAACATGATGCAGCTGATAGAAATGTTTCTGTCTGCTGTTGGCATTGGCAGAAATGCATCTCACATGTGCTACTTCCCATCAATGTAAATGTGATGAAGACTGCATTCTATCCTCTTATCTGGGAAAGAAGCACCATTGAACTCAGTGATTACACTGTGATGGCTGCATTTGCTTGAAAGTAATTATCGAGTGCAGTGAGACTTTGTCAATATGCATAGGAGCGAGCTGTATGGTTCCCTCTCAGGAAACAGCTCTAAGCAGAGATTACAGAAGGTGGTTCAGAATTTGCCAACGTTTTTATTTTATTTATTAAATTTGTATAGCACCCTTCATCCAAAGATCTCTGGGTGATTCACAACATAATGATAATAATAATCATGTTTCTGTATTAAATTCCCTGGACTTAAGCAACATGTTTTTCTGATGTGCTTCCTTTTGGTTTGGCTGGCAGAAATTAAACAATATGCTGCTTTCACCCCCTGCCTCTCTCTGCAGCAACTATAAAGAGAAGATGCACCGACCCCCTGGGTCCCACCGTGCAGTTTGGAGAGGCGGCTGCATATCTACTCGGAAGTAAACCCCACCGAGTTAATGCACAGGGGCAAGTGCGCAGAGGACTGCAGGCTCAGAGTTGCATTCCTGTGCACTCTTACCTGACAGCCAACCCAGCGGTGTGACGCAGAGGGATCGATGGACCCGCTCGCGGGCATAGCAGGAACAGACAACCGAGCGCAATGGAGAGACGCGCGGCCAGAGCACGTGTAGCATCACTCCATTCGGGCGCAGAAAGGACGACGCATTCCTTACGCTCCCCTGAAGGGGGCGTGGAGTGACTTCCGAAATAGCACAGCGGCAGCGCGCGAAGCCTTGAGAACTAGCAGCCGCGAGGGCGGCGAGTTCGAGGCGGCTGTGCGCTGCTCTTCCCCGTGCAAGCGTCCTAGCGCCCCGGGCTGCTCGTGCCCGAGGCGTATTCACTTACTTGCGAGAGAAAAACGGCTCCCGGCCAAGTGCCCGCTTCCCCTGTGGGTCCCGGGTTCCACCGGCCAGGGCATAGTTTTAGCACGCCATCGGCGCCCTGCTTCCTAGTCTTCGGCAGCGCTCACGTCTGAATAGAGCCCCAGATGGCAGCGAGCAAGCTCCCTTCCTCAACTTCCGGGTTCCAGCCTAGCCAGTCAAAGTAATCAAATGTGCATGTCTGATGAATTCAAGCTGGGGTTGCTCCGAAATAAATGAACGTCGGAATGGCACCTCAAACTCCTTTCTGGCCCCGACGTGAATGCCATCTCGCAACACGTTACATTACGTCTTCTTTTTCATTTTTCTTTATTTCTTTATTTAATAAACCACCCTATACCCAGGGGTCTCAGGGCGGTTCACAGAATAAAATCAAGATATACAACCACAAAATACCTAATAAAAATAAAAACAAGCCAATAGCCCACCTCCCCCCCCCATCACATTTTTAAAAGGCATAGGATGTAAATGGGATCAACCTGGTTAAAATGGATTGTTTTTTGCCTGGCACCTAAAGATGTATAATGAAGGCGCCAGGCGAACTTCCCTGGGGAGAGCATTCCACAAATGGGGAGCCACTGCAGAGAAGGCCCCGTTCTCATGTTGCCACCCTCCAAACCTCTGGAGGAGGGGGCACACGAAGGAAGGCCTCAGAAGATCCTTGAGGTATTGCAGTCCAGCACTTTGAATTGGGCTCAGAAACTAATTGGCAGCCAGTGCAGTCAGACCAGGTCAGTGTAATTCTGCACCAGCTGAAGTTTCCAAACTGTCTTCAGTGGCAGCCCTGCGTATAACACATTGCAGTGATCTAACCTTGAGGTTTCCAGAGCATAGACAACAGTAGTTAGGCTATCCCTGTCCAGATAGGGCATAGCTGAGCCACCAGCTCAAGCTGATAGAAGGCACTCCAGGCCACTGAGGTCACCTGAGCCTTGAGCGACAGCAAAGGATCCAAGAGTACCCCCAAACTACGAACCTGCTCCTTTAGGGGAAGGGACGCGGGTGGCGCTGCGGGTTAAACCACAGAGCCCAGGGCTTGCCGATCAGAAGGTTGGCGGTTCGAATCCCCGCGACGGGGTGAGCTCCCATTGCTCGGTCCCTGCTCCTGCCCACCTAGCAGTTCGAAAGCACACCAATGCAAGTAGATAAATAGGTACCGCTCTGGTGGGAAGGTAAACGGCATTTCCGTGCGCTGCTCTGGTTCGCCAGAAGTGGCTTAGTCATGCTGGCCACATGACCCGGAAACTGTATGCTGGCTCCCTCAACCAGTAAAGCGAGATGAGCGCTGTATCTCCAGAGTCAGTCACAACTGGACCTAATGGTCAGGGGTCCCTTTACCTTTAACCCCACCAAGAGCCGGCGACCTCCCTCTTCGGGAGTGAGAAGTGTTCCTTAACTACCATCTACTGAGATGCATGAAATGTTACCAAATACACTGTATTTGGCACGTGGAGGTGTTCAGGGGATTGCAAAAGCTGAGTTCATAGGGAAATGAAACGTCCATAGGCTAATGAAATGCGGAAAAGCACTATGACAATTAGCTGCTGTTTGCAAAGCCTCTCCTGGGCGAGGCTAAGCGTCATAGGCACCTCTTGGCAACGTTCCTTTGGGTACTTTTAACCTCTAAAGGTGTGGCACAAAGTCCATCTGTTTTGCTTCCTTAACCTTTGCAATGGAACTGCCGTTCTTCTTATCTTACCTTATGGTTGCAGGTAGGGACCCTTCCTCGTTTACTTGGTGGAGCCGCTGCTTGTATACTGGAAATAATAATAATAATAATAATAATAATAATAATAATAATAATAATAATTTATTATTTATACTCCGCCCATCTGGCTGGGTTTCCCTAGCCACTCTGGGTGGCTTCCAAGAGAATATTAAAATACAATAGTCTATTAAACATTAAAAGCTTCCCTAAACAGGGCTGACTTCAGATGTCTTGTAAAAGTCCGGAAGCAGCAGCAGAGGAATGGGGCAGGGGACAAAGCATGGTGGGTAGGGACAATTGCCCTCACATTAACCATAACCCACAGATTCCCAGCTTTCTTCCTCCTCTTCCACCTCTTTCTTTTCTTTTTTAAAAAGAGTTAAGTTCCTAGCATTTGCAGAACCTAAGATATGAGACGAAATGTACAGACACTAGGCTCCCTGCCCCCCTTTCCCCCCAATGAAATATTGGGTTTCAATCATTTTGTGGATGAGAAATTAGCCTGCTCTCATCCCCCCCCCAACGTCTAGTATTTTACTTTGATACCCCATATTTTTACAAAGGGCATTTAGAAAAGGTTTTAAAAGAAATCTCAGCAGTAATCAGCAGCTGAGAGGAGGGAGAAATCCCCCCAGCTGGCTCTATCAAATTTCTTTACAGGGGAAGATTGGGACATTTTACATAAAAACTTGGTAGGCCATCTATTGATAGCTGCAGGAATCTCAGTGGCAAGATTTTGGAAAACCTAAGGGTTAAACATAGTAAAATAGTACCCAAAAAATATGTGGGGAGGGTTTGCTCTTGTTTGTTTTCTGAGTATGTATTTTGTGTTCTTATTTTGTCATTTTATGTTGTAAACTGCCCTGCTCTCTTCTGATGAAAGGCAATATACAAATTTAACAAATAATTTAATTTTTTTTAAAAAACCACAGGAAGCCTTGGGAAATCAAGTTAACTGAGAAATTGACACAAAGTTTATGTTTTGCCAATGGTTAAAAAAGTGACACACATTTTGGGCATATTGCTGACCTTGTATAACATGCACTGATAAAAAAAGATACTGCTGAAACCTTGCCATTGGTCTTTAAAAACGTCTATATTATCTAATTTAAAATTATATTTGCTCAAAGGGGACATACTCTCAGTAAAAGAACTATACAGACTGTGGATATGTATGCGTGTGTAGAAAGATAAAAAGAGACACACACACAGAGTCTATTGTTCATTGATTAATTTTCTATTATTTTGTAATCTTTGCAACATTTTTGGTGCCAAAGAGAGAACAGGCTTTATGTTCGGTGTGTGTGTGTGTCAGAACCGAGTTACCTGTGATTCAGTGGGTCAGTTAGTTAAGGGGGCAGCTGCCCCCCTGGCTACACCCGTGTGTGTGTGTGTGTGTGTGTGTGCATATATCTTCACATACACCCCTTCTGTTTTGTTTCCAGCTGCTTTGGAGGTGAAGACTAGTCCTTCTCCTGTAGTAGGCCTGGTACACAACCCAGTTGTGCTGCATTGTAACTTTACAGTTCAGGAGAGCGTCAGAAAAGAAGACGTGGCTCTGAAATGGGCGGTGAAGACTGTATCTGGAGAAGAGAGGGCAGTGTTTTTGTTTGATGGGAACCACACAGCAGGTTACCGGCACGGGCCCTTGGTGAATGTTGAGTTACTACCCCATGGCATTGCATCACTCACCTTGTCCGATGTGACATTAAGGGATGAAGGGATTTACACGTGTACTGTGTTGGTAACTCCACAGTATGGAAATGGAAAGATCCAGCTTAAAGTCAGAGGTACCAATTGCTTTTTGAAGTTATCCAACGAACACAAAATGAAGAATCTTTGAGATCAATAAAGTGGTCCAGTAGAGTGGGCACCTGCCACAAAATATTGCAGTGCTGTTGTGCCACATGTTCCACTTAGCTAGCCATACATTCTTCTCAGACAGTCCACATTATTCCCTCTCCTGGTTTACTGTCCCCCGCAACATTATTCTGTGCCACTGAGCAGGCTAAGTCTTCATGGGTCTGTCTCGGGGGGGTTTACTGCCTTCCTTCCCTTCTTAAGTTTCTAATCCCCAACCCCACATATCTACTGTGCTTCTGAAAACCTTCACCCACGTGTGCAAAGGATGCTATTTTGATTGCGAAAGGATTGACACTCACCCCCCAAACATTGCTAATAGAAGGAACAAGTGCTTCTAAAGCTGTGGCAAACCTCACCCAGCCCCACAAGTAAATCAGGGAATGGGAGGTGGGGGAAAGCAACAGCAACGAAAAGTAAGGAGGGGAGGAGTGACTGCCATCATTGTTGCCACGAACATAAAGAGAAGGAGGAGGAGAGCTGGGGGGGGGGGAGGAAAGCAACAGTAGAGGCCATACAGTGTGAGTTGCCCTGGGCCCTGCTGTACCTCCTTAGTGCCTCTTTAGTTTTCTGGAAGAGGCACAGTGGTACCTCGCAAGACGAATGCCTCGTAAGACGAAAAACTCGCAAGACGAAAGAGTTTTTCGTTTTTTGAGTTGCTTCACAAGACGAATTTCCCTATGGGCTTGCTTCACAAGACGAAAATGTCTTGCAAGTTTGTTTCCTTTTTCTTAAAACCGTGCATTCAGGGGGTGCAGTTGCGACTTGACTTTGAGGAGCAACTCATAGCATGTGGTGTGGTAGCCTTTTTTGAGGTTTTTGAAGACTTTGGTGTTTTTTGAAGCTTTTCCAAAATCCGTGCTTCGCAAGACGAAAAAATCGCAAGATGAAAAAACTCGCAGAACGAATTAATTTCGTCTTGTGAGGTACCGCTGTATTGACTACTAAACCACTCTGTAAATTGTGGCTCCATGAGGGGAATAGGGGTCTCCTAGCAAATCTCAGCATGCTTTGGGAGAAGAAGCCATGACTGTTTAAAGTGGTAGGTAAAGGTAAAGGTAAAGGGACCCCTGACCATTAGGTCCAGTCGTGGCCGACTCTGGGGTTGCAGTGCTCATCTCGCTTTATTGGCCGAGGGAGCCGGTGTACAGCTTCCGGGTCATGTGGCCAGCATGACTAAGCCGCTTCTGGCGAACCAGAGCAGCACACGGAAATGCCGTTTACCTTCCTGCCGGAGCGGTACCTATTTATCTACTTGCACTTAGTGCTTTCGAACTGCTAGGTTGGCAGGAGCAGGGACCGAGCAACGGGAGCTCACCCCGTCGTGGGGATTCGAACCGCCGACCTTCTGATTGGCAAGTCCTAGGCTCTGTGGTTTAACCCACAGTGCCACCCGCGTCCCTGTTTAAAGTGGTAGGAGACTGCTTTAAATGTATAGCGCGCAACACATTTTATTAGAGCAAAAGCTTCCATGGAGTAGATTCCATTTCAGAAGATATGCGGAAGGCATTCCTCAGTTGTGGATATGAGCGATATTCCTCTCTGATAATAATCTGCTTTCCCACTCCAGCTCAGCCTGCTGTGCTGCTGTCACCCCAAAGTCTCCTAGCTGCTGCAGAAGGAGAGAAGACCTTTTCTTGCAACGTTCATGACTTCTACCCCCAAGCAATTAACATCTCTTGGATGGTCAGGAAACAAGGCAGCCTACGCGAAACACCACTGTCCTCAGATATATGCACAGGGGCCCCATCTTCCCGAGGCCGTGACGGTTTGTTTGCTGTGCTGAGTCGTGTCACCCAAATGGTGTCTGAGGCTGATAATGGTTCCTTATATATCTGTGAAGTCCAACACGAGTCCCTGGGAAAGCCGCTACGTAGAAACACAACTTTGTTGGTCACAAGTAAGTGCCTGCAAATCTGTTTATTATCATTAGTTAAATGTATATTCCACCTTTCCTCCAAGGAGCTCAAGGTGGTATACATAGTTCTCCTTATCCTCACAACATAGTTCTCCTTATCCTCACAACAACCCTGTGAGGTATGTTAGGCTGAGAGAGAGGGGGGGACTGGTCCACTACTAAACTTCATAGCTGAGTTGGGGGTTGAAGTCTGGTCTCCAAGGAATCTCACAGGCAACTAGCCACATACTTTCCTGGTGGCTCTGAAGTTCCTGCCCTGCTCACCATCTCCACTACTTCTATGGTCCTGCAATAATTGGAGGGGTGGGGGTCTGGAGACACCTGAACCACCCAGGAAGCTGGTGTGGGGACCTTCCGTCCTGGGACAGAGATGTCCAGATCCTCAGGCTCATTGGCAGTGTGGATCTGCTGGAAGGTCCAGCTTCCTTTGCTCCTCGTCCAAGGAGACCTCAAGCTCTAGGCCTGAATCCAGACAATGGCTTTTTATTCATGTAAAGGTAAAGGGACCCCTGACCATTAGGTCCAGTCATTACAGACTCTGAGGTTGCAGCACTCATCTCGCTTTATTGGCTGAGGGAGCCGGCGTACAGCTTCCGGGTCATGTGGCCAGCATGACTAAGCTGCTTCTGGCGAACCAGAGCAGCACACAGAAATGCTGTTTACCTTCCCGCTAGAGCGGTACCTATTTATCTACTTGCACTTTGACGTGCTTTCGAACTGCTAGGTTGGCAGGAGCAGGGACCGAGCCACGGGAGCTCACCCCGTCGTGGGGATTTGAACCGCCGACCTTCTGATCAGCAAGTCCTAGGCTCTGTGGTTTAATCCACAGCGCCACCTGCGTCCCCTTTTATTCATGTACCAAAAGCAAATCCTGCAGGACCACAGTCCATTACACTTCTTTAGATCCACTGTTCTGTTGTCAGCGATAACAACAGGACAAGCCAAGTAAAAAATAAACCAAAGAAGTGACAAAGCATGTGTCAAAAACAGAACAACTGCTATTGATTTTAATAAATTCATTTGTATTCTAGTACCAAAATCCTATCATCGGGACACAGGATTTATTGTCGGGGTGGCCACCTCTTGCATCATACTGACAGGCTTATGCAGCATATTTTTAACCATCTTTTATCAAACGCGGCTTGCAAAAGGTAAATTTTAAAGAATCCTAAAACATTTCAGGGTGGAAGTCATTCATTTTAGCCCAGTTCATGATCTGCATGAAATGACCCATGAAAGATTGTACATGTATTTGTCACTATTCCTTGCCTCTTCCAAAATTGGAAACTTTCTGTTCCCAACACATGTTTTTACTTATTTATCTGCTGTATTTATTTACCGCCCAATAAAAATATTCTAGTTACTACTAAGTTATTACTGATATGTCTAGGGGGCATAGCTTGGCTTTTCATGGGCCACTCTGTTCTCTCCACTTTGTGCTAAGATAACAAGAAGAGCTCTGCTGGATTGGACCAAGGCCCAGCTAGTCCAGCATCCTGTTTGCACAGTGGCCAAGCAAGCACCTATAGGAACTCTGAAAGCAATAGCTCTCTTCCCACCTGGGATTCCCATCAGCTGTTATTCAAAGGCACACTATCTCTAGATCTGGATAGTTCAGTCGGTAGAGCAGGAGACTCTTAATTCCAGGGTCATGGGTTCGAGCCCCATGTTGGGTGAAAGATTCCTGCATTGCAGAGGGATGGACTAGATGAGACCCCCATGGCCTCTTCCAACTCTACAATTCACTGATTCTACCAGTGGAGGTACAAAAAGGCCATTGTAGGTAGTAGTAATTGATAACCTTGGCCTCCAAGATCCTCTGCAGAGCAATTTCTCAATTAACATTGAAATGTGTTTTATGTTTCCTGCACAGATGGGGAACCTGTGGCTTTCTAGGTATTCATGGGCTCTAGCTAGCATGGCCAATGGCTGGGAATGATGGGAGTTGTAGTCCTGAAACATCTGGAGACCCAACAGTTTCCTATCTCTGGTTTTTTGGGAAGATGGCCACACTATGTTCAAGGGACCTTTCGCTAAGTGCATTGTACCCTAACTGCCTTTGCTTTTTTTATATATAGCAGAGCCCCAGGTCTCCTCAATCATCCAGCCTGACCTGATCCCGATTAATGAAAAGATCAGGCTGATGTGCAATATAAATGGATTTAGACCCAAAAGAATCCAGGTGAAATGGTACCGGAGAAACCTACACAGGATGGTGTCGGCAGCAGACCATTCAAAGGAAGATGCAGCCCTTTGTGAAGCTGGAGAAGATGTTACTGGTATGGCCAAGCAGCCGTTGGAAGCCAATGGCAGATTTTACAGCATCTCCTCCTGCCTGAGCTACACGCCGACGATAAAGGACGATAGGGCGGAATTTGAATGCAACATCCAGCACAGCACACTCAAAAATCCAATACGGAGGACCACAATTATTCATGTTACTGGTAAGATTAATAGCGGTTATCGAAGGAAGCAGCAGACAGGTTATGTATTCCAATAGTGCAGGGGTGGCAAGGCTCTCCTGCCAGGCTGGCCACATCCTTATCTCCAAAAATTGACAGGTGGGTGGGGACGTCTGCCTGTCAATCAACTGACCTTGTGCTTTGAATTCCCTATTGATTAGTGACTTGAAATTCAGCAAGGTCATTTCCTCCTGCTGGGTTTCAAGACACATCCTTTCAGACCGGAGAGGGAGCAGGGATGTCTTAATCCAATGCCCATTACCTGATTTGTTTCCCGCCCCCCACCAAACTTCAGTTCTCTGAAGCTGTCATCTGCCCAGACACAACCACAACTTCCATTTCCAAGCTGGGTGGAGGCTAGTTTGAGGGGGAGTACATCAAACAGAAGTGTTTCTCAGAAAGCCACTGTATACCTACAGATTTCAGGTAACATCATGTGTAAAGGTAAAGGGACCCCTGACCATTAGGTCCAGTTGTGGCTGACTTTGGGGTTGCAGCGCTCATCTCGCTTTATTGGCTGAGGGAGCTGGCGTACAGCTTCCGGATCATGTGGTCAGCATGACTAAGCCACTTCTGGCAAACCAGAGCAGTGCACGGAAACGCCGTATACCTTCCTGCCGGAGCGGTACCTATTTATCTACTTGCACTTTGACATGCTTTCAAACTGCTAAGTTGGCAGGAGCAGGGACCAGGCAACAGGAGCTCACCCCGTCGTGGGGATTTGAACCGCCGACCTTCTGATTGGCAAGTCCTAGGCTCTGTGGTTTAACCCACAGCGCCACTTGGCTTCAAATGCTAGCAGTGGGATTGAGCTGGAGGTGGAGCAAGTGGTAAAATTTTCATAGCCTCCGATTTTGTTACCTGAGGGTGACTTGGAATAATAGAGACAAGGTACATCATTTACCACAAAAACAAGAGAAGCCTACAGTAGCCAAATAGATACCTATAGTACAGGTTCTTTTGTTCTGTCACTTTTCCTGTAGAGCTAGTGTAATGTCTCAAAGCTGTGTATGGAATATCTTTCCCCTCCACACAAACACACACAGACTTTTGATCTCTTTTTGGCAGCTCGACCAGCAAGTCATTACATCTTCAGCTCTCCCCAGGTTCCCATACAGGGGGATAAGCTTATTCTGATCTGTGTTGTGGAGAAATTTTACCCAAAGGACATCACTCTGGATTGGTTTCGAAATGGACAGCCTGTTGAAGAAGTGACACAGTTTGGGCCTTTCCCTTGTGAAAGTGATTTCTATAGTACATGGAGCCAGACTGAGTTTATCCTGACCAGAGATGATGAAGGAGTAATTTACACCTGTCGGATTAAGCACAGCAGCTTTGGAAATGTCGAAGAACTCTCCTATGAAATAAATTTGCAAGGTACGATGCCTCTGTGGTTGGAGCAGATTTGATTTCTCATTTATTATTGCCTTTGGCCTTGAATGCATATTGTCAGGGAACTGCCATCGGCTCAGGCGCGAGGGGGTGGGGGCAAAGGCGGATGGATTACAGAGAGCCCCCAAAGATGGTGGGAAGCAGCACTTCCTCAGCGGAGGAAGGCAGCCACGCCTCTAGTGGGGAGGAGATGCAGGGGGCGGAGGAGACGAGGCGGTGCCAGGACACCTTGCCTGAGCAAAGTGGGGAGGAGGAAGGGTCCCCTTTACCCAAGCCTTCCCTGAGCAGTAATAATAATAATAATAATAATAATAATAATAATAATAATAACAAATTTTATTTATATCCCGCCCTCCCCAGCCGAAGCCAGGCTCAGGGCGGCTAACAACACCAAAACAATGCAACATTATAAAAACATTATAAAAGTTAATTAAAATCCAAATTGATGGCAGCCATAAACTAAAGTTTTGTAAAGATTGCCAAAGGCGGGGGTCAGGCTGCGCCCTGACCAAAGGCCTGGTGGAACAGCTCTGTCTTGCAGGCCCTGCGGAAAGATGTCAAGTCCTGCAGGGCCCTTGTCTCTTGTGACAGAGCGTTCCACCAGGTTGGAGCCGCAGCCGAAAAAGCCCTGGCGCTAGTTGAGGCCAGCCTAACCTCTCTGTGGCCTGGGACCTTCAAGATGTTTTTATTTGAAGACCGTAAGTTCCTCTGTGGGGCATACCAGGAGAGGCGGTCCCGTAGGTACGAGGGTCCTAGGCCGTATAGGGCTTTGAAGGTTAAAACTAGCACCTTAAACCTGATCCTGTACTCCACCGGGAGCCAGTGCAGCTGGTATAGCACCGGATGAATGTGATCTCGCAGCGAAGACCCCGTAAGGAATCTCGCTGCGGCATTCTGCACCCGCTGGAGTTTTTGGGTCAGTCTCAAGGGCAGCCCCATGTAGAGCGAGTTACAATAATCCAGTCTGGAGGTGACCGTCGCGTGGATCACAGTGGCTAGGTCAGGGCGAGAGAGGTAAGGAGTAGGCTTTTGCGCAGAGAGGGGGGTCAAGAGACTACTCTGCTGGGGAAGAATTAAGGACTGCCCACTCTCAGATTCTGCTAGTGAATGAGCAAGACATGGAATAAAGGCTCTCTGCATTGTAAAGGTTTTTAGCACCAATAATAAAGCTTTAGAACAGACCAGTGAGGCATCTTGCCTGATTGCTCTCGAGCAACCACCTGATAGCCATAACACATATATTCTAGGGACATACGCTTTCAACATTTTTTTCTACAGCAATGAGGACTAGAAAGTTACATTTAATTAAAACCAACCAACCAACCAACCAACCAAACAAACAGCAATTTCAACCAAGATGCATTACATCTTTCTCCCAAATGGCCTTGGCAAAACAGGGTGCATCGCTTGCCACTATATCTTAAGGGGAGCAACTCACTTTGTTATTACATGTCCCTACAGGAACGCCCCCAGAAGTCCTCTGGATCACTCCAGACCCTCTGGTTCCTGTTGCAGGAGAGGAGCTGAGGCTAAGCTGCCGAATCAATAACTTCTCCCCTAGCGTGATCAGGGTGAATTGGTTCCAAGATGGGAAGCCACTGCATGTGGGAATCTGCCACTCAGTTTCCGTAGTTGGCGCCAATGGCTTGCACTCCATGTGGAGCCTTCTGAGAGTGACACCTGCACAGGGGGCGGGGAATACTGTGTTTACGTGCAAGGTGGAACACGACGCACTGAGCGGATGTGTGGAAAGAGCGTACACTTTGCAGATGCCTGGTGAGTCCTGAGTTGATAAGATCCTTGAACAAACATCAAGGAAGCCGGAATAATGCACAGAGGGAGTCTGGAAGAGAGCTTTGGGGCAGTGATGTGAATAGAAAGTCGCGAGGTAGGAGCTGAAATGAGACCCGGCCTGCATTCCAACATCCTTTCCCCGCAAGATGAAAGGCAGCATGCTTTGGCTGTTGGCCTGAGGTCATCATCTGTAAAAATACCCCATAGGGTGGCAGAGAGATTAAATTTTGCTTACAGAGGGCTTTGAAGATGTTCGCTTCTAATTATTAATATTATTGTGAAGCTATTACAATGTAGCCTTTGGCTGCTCCCTGCAAGTAGCCAGGTGCAGTTTTTGAGGGATGAGGCAGAGACCCCACCACAAAACCCCCACTTAGATGCTTACTAGATTTGTTCCTGTGGTGGACTTGTAGTTGCTAGCAGGAGAAGTATTATGCAATTATTTTCACCCATCCTCTATTTCTGCATTGCTAATGCTAACTACTTCATTCTAGATGCACTTACTTGGTTGCGAGTAAGTCCCATTGCCCTCACTGGGGCCTACTTCTGAGTAGGCATGTGTGGGCTTGCACTGCGAAGCATTCATAGATACTTGGGCTTGGTGACAAACTTGCAGAAGTTTCAGCTGAGGAAATCTCTGATTTTTTCCATGCATTTTTCTTACGCTCCACTTCAATACAGTGGTACCTCGGGTTAAGTACTTAATTAGTTCTGGAGGTCCATTCTTAACCTGAAACTGTTCTTAACCTGAAGCACCACTTTAGCTAATGGGGCCTCCTGCTGCTGCCGCGTCGCCGGAGCATGATTTCTGTTATCATCCTGAAGCAAAGTTCTTAACCTGAAGCACTATTTCTGGGTTAGCGGAGTCTGTAGCTGAAGTGTATGTAACCTGAAGCATATTTGACCCGAGGTATCACTGTATCTAGCAGCCCCATGCAGGCAATCGATACTTTTTACATCCTTGGCAAAGAAACATTTGAGGAGAAGACTCCCATATGTTTCCCTTTTAAAAGTTTATGGGTGAAGGAAAAAGCCCGCTAGTTTTCCATATGTACTCACAGGTTCAGTCCTAATAGGGAAATGATGCAGTTTTATTTTGGATCTTGTTTGACAATGCAAACTAAGTTCCAATGAGTAGTGAAATGTCGGTTTAGTGCCAATTTCTATTACCAGGAAAACCAAATGTTAAGTATTTTCCACGCTGCAAGCATGTTGTAACCATCATCAAAGTAACTCTGCATGCAGAAAAACAACAAAGTTGGGAAGAAGGTTAAGGTGGAAGCTGCTCCCTGAAATATTAGTTTTCTGTGTGCAGGGAGGGGCAGGGTTTGGGCTCGTTTTTTTTGGTCAGGGCAGCTCTATTTGTAGCCTAAAGTTGGAAAATCCAATAAAAGTTTTATTACATGGTTCTGTTTCTTAACCCTTTCACATACTAACTAGCATTGTTAGATTTGACTGCAAATCTCCCACATTTTGTTCAGTGTTGTGATGTGAATATTGGCAATGTCCTTTGAATATAATTTGGGTCAACAGATGCAAGGTTTAGGAGGGAAGCAATGTTTTAAGAGATGGTGGCTCAAGACCCCTTGATGCTAATTTATTGGATATAGAATTGCCAAGTGGCTTGCTCTTGTGCTATTAACAGAAAGCATGATATGGAGAGAAAAAAGAGCAAAGCCAGAAAGTGATGTTTTTCAAGCATGGAGAAAATCATTCATTACTATTGGGTGGGCTAATCAATCTACTGATAAACAATCTACACTAGTTGGTTCAGAATCTGGCAGCCTTAATTGTATGCTAGAATAGTAATTCCATTTGTTTTCTTTATTGGATGAAGGTTGAACCGTTTTCATGAAAAAGAAGCGAAAACTGCATTGAAGCAAACCAAAGGGAGATTAGCAAAGAAACTATGAGTGGACTGGATTTCAAGGCATGAACAGAAGGATAAAAGCAGAAAAAGGAAATAATATGCTGTCTGCAACCACTAGATGTCGCTTTTCACCATCAACTGTTTGGACAGATAATTCCAGATATTTGTGGTTTAGTTTATTACATGTGAAATCTCACACTCTGGTGACTCTCCTTCTCCAAGAATTCAGGAGTGACTAAGCTTTCTAGTTTAGATCACCATTGCCTTTAATTGTTTTAGTTATGTGCCACATTTCTCTTTGCAAGAGGAAAAAAACCAATCCCACAAGATAGTTCATGACCAAGATAACTAGGAAACAGTCATTTAGAAATTATCAAAAATATTCCCCAGAGAACATAGGAGAGTGTCCTGTTAGCTCAGTGGTAGTGCCTGTCCATTAGGGTGTGTTGATTTTTTCCAAAAACGAGGGTTGCTAAAAAGTTGTAACATGACTTGGGAATTAAAAAGATATTTTGGTTAAATTAATATAATTTAGTTTTGAATGTAGGTCATTTTTTGTGTTAAATTGCATAAAAATTATTAAAAATGATTGCCAAGTACTTCCAGTTATATTATACATTTTCGTTGTTGGCATTTGTCTGGAAGAGTGTTCCATTGGGGGTCAAACCGTTGCAGTTTTACAGTGCCTATTGTAGCTATAGAGACCAATATGGGAAAGACAATTTAGTATATTACCTGACATTTTCAGAAGGCAAAATCAAAATTCTTTGCATTTCTGAAAGCAGCTTATGTACTTCTTCATCAAACATAGACTTACGAAGCTAGATGTTGTCCAATCAGAAAAACAATGGCAGATTTGAATTCCACACACCCCAAAATGTTTTTTTAAGATGCCTCACTGAAGAAATTTGCAAAAATTAAGTTTCAGCCCCTAAAATGACATGCCTTGCTGCCCATTCTCACAGCCCCAGGAAGCAATATAGTTCTGAATGCCATTTGCTGGGAAGCAGCTTCTGCTTGTGGGCTTCTTGTAGACATTGGATGTCCACGGTGAGAACAGGAGGCTGGACCAGATGGGACATGGGCCTGATCCAGCAGAGCTTTTCTTATGTCCTTAATCTTTGCCTGCTGATGATCCCAAGTTCAGTGCCTAGTTATCCTCTCTTAAAAGGACCCAAGACTTGCAACCCTAACCACACTGGCCTGGGAGTAAGCCCCCTTGAATTGATAGGATTTACTTCTAAGCAGACATGGTTAGGGACGGGGGTGGCGCTGTGGGTTAAACCACAGAGCCTAGGACTTGCCGATCAGAAGGTCGGCGGTTCGAATCCCCATGACGGGATGAGCTCCCATTGCTCGGTCCCTGCTCCTGCCAACCTAGCAGTTCAAAAGCACGTCAAAGTGCAAGTAGATAAATAGGTACCGCTCCGGCGGGAAGGTAAACGGCGTTTCCGTGTGCTGCTCTGGTTCGGCAGAAGCGGCTTAGTCATGCTGGCCACATGACCCGGAAGCTGTACGTCAGCTCCCTTGGCCAATCAAGCGAGATGAGCGCCGCAACCCCAGAGTCAGCCATGACTGGACCTATTGGTCAGGGGTCCCTTTACCTTTACCTTTAGACATGGTTAGGAACGTGTTGTTCAGTAGTAAGTCATGGCAAAGATCTCCTGACTGAGATAAGACAACTCATCTAATTGTTAAGTTCCTTCAATACTGTTACTTTCTTTTTCCATTTGTGGTTCCATAAAGAATGGGGTTTTAGCAGGTAACATTTCTTAAACACTTGCAGCCGTGAGTAATATGTCAAGGTGCAAATGCTAAAATTCTCACCTTGATGCAGTTATTGAAGATATAGAGCCCTACGTCTAAAAGGATATTTGTCCATTCTGCATTGAAGGTCCCAGCCGTGCTGAGAGATAGGTCGGCTTTTATAATGGGCCTACTAAAGATTCCAGTGACTTCAGTTGTCAATCAGCTGATTACAAATCAGCCTTGTGAGGAATGACAATAAAGCCGTTGCAGGAAGGAATATATTTATGAGCAAGATTGGAATGGCGAAAGCAGTAGGGAGTGAGGCATGCGTGTTGAGGTTGCTGGTTTGAAGTGTGTGTATTTTGGAAGCAGGAACTGCTGTTTCAACTGAGCTGATCTTGTCATAATAATATTAATAAAAACATAGTGGTGAAGGCTTTTTCTTTTGTTTTTAAAACTGGCATTCCAAATGGAAATTTCCATGCAGAAATATGTTTGTTGTGAAAGGGATTATTTACATGCCCTAAAAGAGGAAGTGAAAGAGTTAGATACTAGTTTTATGATGTGAAAATCCCTATCAATATTAGTATCATAATTTAAATACCTCTGATGTGCCTCCATCCCTCCCCCGGAAAAATAATTCACATTTCCTTTTTAAAAAAAATTGAATTGACTTCTTTTATGTTAATACAAGTGGTTGTTTTAGTCAGCTAGCCTTCATCTGCCCCAGCTGCAACAAAACATGTCTCTCCCTTATCAGTCTTTACAGCCACAGCAGATGCTGTAATCTTCCAACAGTTTGACTCTACCCTCAAAGGTGTACTCCTCCATTGTCTCCCAAGACAGATGGATGCCAACCAGCTGGAAGAGAAAACAAGGACTGGAGTTGGGGTTGCTTTGCATCTCCCCTCCACCAAATGTCTGAGCCTCCTTCTGTGCCTTTAACAGCAGCTTTATCTGAAAAAAATGAGCAGGCAAAGCTTTTCATTGTCAGGAGACGAGAATGACCAACCAACTTCTGAAGATCTGAACCATTTCGAAAGAATGGCCAAGGCTGGCCTGGATAGCAAAATGCTACCTGAGCACAGCTGAAGACTCTTATTTATAAAAGTATTTCTGATTCATAAAGCTTTTCTTTTTGGATGAACAATAAGAGCACCTTTAAGAGCTGCATGACAGGCAGATTTTTAATAGGTTCAGTTGTTCTGCGCAGAGAAAGATACATATGTTGATTTTTTCCTTGTTATGGGCTGAATAAGAGCCAAACATACAACATTCCTGATTTCTGTCCACCCTTGTAGCCACTCTTTGAGTCATTTCTGATTTGCCAACATCCTTCTTAGAGTCTGGTGAATACAGTTCACAGGATATGGTCTTGCACCTGGGCTGACCAAATTAGCCCCTTGTCTCCCAGGTTCCGTCAAAATCTCAGTAATTCACTGGGCACACCTGCTAGATCACAGCCTCACCCTGTGCACATCCAGTATAATAAGCAATTATGCTTAGGAGGATGCTCTCCAATTTTGGGTCCTCCCTCCACCCAGAATTGCTTTTGCTTCTGATTGCTTTATACTTGAATCTATTAGCTATTCTGCCTGTCCAGTATCTCCAATTCTCTTTATTGGCAATTATCTATGAAGGAGATAGCTTGTTTTCTGTCTCTCCCCTGTCTTCCAGGCATGATGTAGGGTTTATTTCATCAGTGTCTGGAAAGATGTTCTATGATGTGTTGAGGACACTGGGAGATTGAAAGGTGAGATCAGGTTATTTTGTTTTTCTCATTTCCCCCCTCACAAACACATAAGCAAAGGCAGAAGGGGAGACTCGGCTTATAATTATCCTCTTCTCTCTCATCTTTCAGCGCTTTGATCTCTTTTTTCAAGTTGATTATGAAGAATGGGATGGAAACGCTGCCTTCTGCCCTTTGCCCAACGTCCCTGCAGTGAGGAATTCTCTTGCTTGTTAGACTCTTAAAAGGAATCGTCTCATCTCCCTTCATGTCGACAGTTTTCTCCCTATTCAGTGAGAGGGGAAGCAGTGCTGCCTGGGAGTTGCAGGAACCCACTTTGTGAGACTTGCTGATACCAGGAGGTTGCTGAAAGCCGCAACTTCTTTGGCACTCTAATTGCATTTTGGAGTTTGCGACCGGCTTTTTAAGGAGAAGGATCTTTGCTCAGTGGTAGAGCATCTGTCTTGCAAATAGGAAGTCCCAGATTCAGTCCCCAGCATCTACAAATAGGATGGGGAGAATCTCATCTGAAATCTTAGGCAGACACTGTCACACAGTGTGGGCAATACAGAGCTAGTTGGATAGTCCTACCTGGGCAGTTATCTTTCCACAAGGGTAGACATTGATGCTGAAATCCAGCATCGCCTGAGCTCTGCTAGTGCAGCTTTCTCCTGATTGAAGTGCAGAGTGTTTGAGGACCGGGACATTCACAGGTAAACCAAAATGCTTGTTTACAAAACTATTGTACTACCAACCTTACTGTATGCTTGGGAAATGTGGGCCACTTATAAAGGCCATCTCCAACTCCTCGAAAGATTCCATCAATGGTGTCTCCGAAATTTTTTACACATCACCTGGGAAGACAGGAGAACTAATGCTAGTGTACTGGAAGAAGCAAAATATCACCAGTGTCAAAGCAATGATTCTTCAACATCAACTTCGTTGGACTGGTCATGTTGTGCAGATGCCTGATTATCATC
The DNA here is from genome assembly GCF_951804945.1 of Podarcis cretensis. NCBI lineage: Eukaryota > Metazoa > Chordata > Lepidosauria > Squamata > Lacertidae > Podarcis > Podarcis cretensis. The sequence continues at coordinate 22,603,038 of NC_137175.1, forward strand.
TTCCAAAGCTGCTACTCTATTCCAAACTTAAAAATGGAAAGCGTAATGCTGGTGGTCAACAAAAGAGGTTCAAAGACTCTGTCAAGGCAAATCTAAATAAATGTAGTATAAATACTGACAACTGGGAAACACTGGCCTGTGAGTGTTCCAATTGGAGAACAGCTTTTACCAAAGGTGTCATGAGTTTTGAAGACACTTGAACTCAGGGCGAAAGGAAGAAATGTGCTAAGAGGAAGGCACGCTTGGCAAACCCTCACCGTGATCAGCTCCCACCTGGAAACCTATGTCCCCACTGTGGAAGGATGTGTGGATCCAGAACTGGCCTCCACAGTCACTTACGGACTCATTGTTAAAACTGTGTTTATGGAAGACAATCTTATTCAGCTACTAGTGATTGCCAAACAAGAAGAAGATGGATAGTCTGACTGCATTTAAGGCAGCTCCTGATGTTCCTAAAATATCCCTTCAAAACTTTGAACCCTTGTCTAAAACATACTCTACCTAGCAACCCAAGTTTCATTTCCACGACCTCACAGCTACATTCTCCCCATGGCATTGGTGCCAGTGGCCCTGAATTCTCTTTAGCACTATACGCTAGGCTGTTTAGGAGACATCCACAACCTTGCATGGGGCAGGCAATTCACCCTATTCCTTGCCTGCCCATCACACATTCAGCTGCCTCAATTCCTAATGGTCAAATCGCCCACGACCAGGATCCTTCCACTTGCCTCTTGATTCCACACTGACAAAGGAACAGCAACTTCAACTTTAGCTGAGGGCATCATGCTGGTTTAGGGGTTCCTGACTGATCTCCAACAGAGGAGAATGCCCACGGCTTCAGGGGCAATCCCTGGTGGGAGGTTGGTGCTGCAGTTGCCTCCCTCTGCCTGATTCTGGACTCAGGCATGATGCCCTCCCTGTCTCTGGTAACATGTGAGAAATGGGAGAGGCAGCTCAGGATAAAGCAGCACCTTATGTCAAGCCAGACTATTGGTCAATATTCTAGACAAAGCATTTTCTAATTCAACTGGTAAGAGCTTCCCAAGATATCAGAAATACATGTTTCTGAACTCTGCTTCCTGATGTTTATTTTTATGTATTTATTTGCTTTTCTTACATTCATACCACACCTTTCTTTCATCATTCACACGTGTAGCTTCCAAGTGGTCTCCCATCCAGGGATTGACCAGTCGTGGTCCTGCTTAGCTTTGGCAAAGTGGTGGCCTCATGTGCCTTCAGACCATAACCTAGAATCTTTAGTTGGAGATGCAAGAGATTGAACCTGGAATATTATGCATGCAGAGCACATGCTCCACCAATCACCTGTGCCCTTAATACAAGATTCCATAGTTTGGGGGTGGGGGAACTTTGGCTATAGTCAAGTTTGTGTATCTCAGGAGGAAAACATAGCTGCTGTCCCTGTCCTCAGAACTAGAGGCTAGGTTTTCTCCATGGGTCCTGCATTCGTTTTCCTCCACACCCTTTGCACGCTCCCAAGCCTCTTGCAAGGCACTTTCCCCAGCGCAAGCATCATAGTGCCAATGGCTGCTATATTGCCGCGGGGCAGAAAAAGGATTGATGCAGAGCTTTGTCAGCTCAAGAAGGTGAAGCATCCACCCCCCTCGAGCTTGCACCTGGAACAGTCCTATATTCTGCTGCTGCTGCTCGGAAGGGCATAAGTTAATCAATAGACAAAACCCAAATACCCATTTACCAAACAAATTCGAACCCGGATATTATGTTCAACAGTTCATCCAACCCTTTACCGCAGGAAGCCTGTTTGTAGGTCACCTCTATCAGCAGTTTATGTGTAACTTTGCTTTCAGATGACTCCCCCTCGCCCCTTAAGCCTCTGTTTCTTTCAAAAGCGACCTCCCTTTGTTCTCTGTAATCTCATTGGCCTTCTGGCACAGGAGCCTTAATTCTAAACTTTTCCATTCCTTACTTCATGCTGGGTGTGATGCAAAACCATTCTCAAAGAAAGGAATGTTTTAAATAGCTAGTGTCTTCATAGGGTACTCATGTTGGGAGCAATAATCTTCATATCTGTTTTGTGGCAGTAAAGACCATCTGTGATACGCTTTGCAACCCATGAATTTTTGATGCTCCAGTACATCTAGGAAGGATGTTCAGCATTTCAAGGCAGGGATAAATATCTCAAGAAGAGGAACCAACAGCTAATGTCACACAGTGGCTAAGAGACTGAGCTATGAATCTGAAAGCCTTTGGTTTGACTCTTAACTCTGCCAGAAACTGACTACGTGATCTTGATCAAATCATCCTCTCTCAGTCTCCCATCTCTCATATGGGGAATAAGGATACTGACTTACCTGCTTATCTACATACAGCTTAGGTCCAAGCTATTTGGAAGACCATATTCCCTCATACGAACCTGCCTGGATTCTGAGATCTTCAGAAGAGGCCCTTCTCTCAGTTCCACCTCCCTCACAGGCACACTTGGTGGGGACATGGGAAAGGGCCTTCTCGGTGGCTACTCCCAGACTTTGGAGCTCTCTCCCTTGAGAAGCTAGACAGGCTCCCTCCTTGCTATCTTTCTGCTGGCAGGTGAAGACCTTCTTGGTCCAACAGATGTTTGGGAAATGACAGTTTTTAAGAAAGGGGCTTATGCTGTGCTGTTTTTGTTACGATTGCTTGTATATTTTAAATAGATCATAGACAGATGACAGATAGATAGAGTTTTAATTCTATTAATGTTTAATTGCTTTTCACTGATTCCACCCCCCAGTGCATTTAGTTGTTATTTTATCTGTACTCTACTTTGAGCCTGTCAGGGAAAAAGGCAGGATATAAATAAAGATATAATAATAATAATATGATATTGACATCTGTCTGTCTCGGGAGACAATGGAGGGGTGTGCCTTTGGGGGTGAAGTCAAACTGTTGGAAGGTTACAGCGCCTGCTGTGGCTGTAGAGATTGATGCAAGAGAGACATGTTTTGTTGCAGCTGGGGCAGATGAAGGCGGTCTTGTTGTGTTACAGCCAATGCACCATGGCTTTTCTTCTCTCTGTGCTCCTCCCATCTGTCATTCCTCCTCTGGTCACTGCTATGGATTTAATAATAATAATAATAATAATAATAATAATAATAGGATTCCTTTGAGCACTCGAAAGCACTATACAAGTGCTAAGAAAGCTAAAGTATTATCCTGATTTGAGGCAACTTTGAAATGTATATTTCTACTTCTGAGCTTTTGAATGGTGAGAGGGCTAAATATTGAGTAGGCAAAGGGCTGTAGCTTAGTGGTAGAGCAAATGCTTTGCTTGCAAAAAGGTTCCAAGTGCAGTCCCTGGCCAGTGGTGGACTTAGGGCTCTCAAATTCCAGTGATGCCCTATGCAATGCTAAAATTCAGCAACCCCATCTCTTGTGCTCCATTCTAAAGCATTGTTTTGGCACCCTCTGCAGTGTGGCATCCAGTGAGAACGCACCAATTGTGCCACCCTAAAACTTCCTCTGCCCTGGCATTGTCAGGCTGGGCTAGGGGAGACTAATGCCTGAAAGAAACAAAAAAGAAAATAAATACTATGTTACTTATCTACTTATTTTGTTATTACTTTGTTTGCACCGGACTTCTTTCCACCTCTTACGTGGGTCCATGGAATTCTATGGTATATGCCTTTCCAATTGTATCTAATATTTTATTCACCATCTTTTCTACTGTTTCTACTACTAGTTGTCTTTACAAGAGTCATGCCTGCCTGAAACTTCGGACGACCCCTGCAAGTCAGCTTGGTGGGCCAATGTTCTTACTGAGTACAAGTCAGCTTCCTATATTTTTGTGTGTTTCAAAAGGAAGGTTCTGTATTTTCCAGGGACACCTCCTCTGTTATTGGTCTAGGTCAGGCATCCCCAAACTTGGTCCTCCAGATGTTTTGGGACTACAATTCCAATCATCCCTAGCTAACAATGGTCAGGGATGATGGGAATTGTAGTCCCAAAACATCTGGAGGGCCAAGTTGGGGGTGCCTGGTCTAGGCGGTTTGAATCCCCATGACGGGGTGAGCTCCCGTTGCTTGGTCCCTGCTCCTGCCAACCTAGCAGTTCGAAAGCATGTCAAGTGCAAGTAGATAAATAGGTACCATTCCGACGGGAAGGTAAACAGTGTTTCCGTATGCAGCTATGGTTCGCCAGAAGTGGCTTAGTCATGCTGACCACATGACCCGGAAGCTGTACGCCGGCTCCCTCGGCCAATAAAGCGAGATGAGCACCACAACCCCAGATTTGGTCACGACTGGACCTAATGGTCAGGGGTCCCTTTACCTTTACCTTTAAGCTACTGAAGGTAAGGGGACCCTTTATATGTCCAGCTGTCCTTTGTCAACAACTAATTGTCGCTGTTTTTTGTGTACCTCTGTATATAGAAATGAGCAAACCAGCGATATTTTAGGGAGCAGGCTAGCAGGCGGGGCCCATTACTTACATCATAGGAGCCTACACAACACAAAACACTGTTGCTGTATATAGGTTTTATTTTATTTGTTTTTTATATTATATTTGGGAAATGTACATCCAGCATTTTTTCCTTAAATTTTTTTGGGGGGCCTCAAGAGAGTGGGTGGGGCCATAAACTATAGCTTATTTAGCTTATACGTAAATCCGGCACTGGGGAGGGGCAAAGCCAGGGGAAAGGGGAGGGGACCAGATTGTGGTGCCATTAGCTAATTTTAGACTCTGCGCTCAGTTGTCTTGTGAGGGTGTCTCAATAGATGGTAATGTGTATGACTTCACTTGCTTTAAGATGTGATAAGCCAGGCCTTCTGCACATTCTTTGTTGTGGAGCCTGAAACCTCTGCCCCAAAGTCCTGCCCGGACAGCACTACACTCTGACAGTGGGTCAGAGAATGGGCCCTGAACAGCCGGAGCAAAATGAAACCGGGGACAGGGGCGGGGGGGGGGGAGAGCAAGTGCTTGCAAAAGTGCAAGAATACATGTTTCAGAATTGCCATGCACAGAATTTGAGTGATCAATTATCTCCACTTGTTTGTTTTTTAAAAAGGACCAAGCATACAGCTTCCTGCTGGCACATGTGTCTAGTGGCACAGAGTCAAGCCACATACTAGGAGATCTGCATGACAAGCCTGTAAAAGCAACCTGAGTTGTTGATTTTTTTTCAAGCAGCTGCAATGTGGAGGCATTTGAGGGCAGCCCCATCATCACAAGAATTGGCCCCTGAGCCGTTTAAGGCTTTATAGGTCAAAGCAGCACTTTGAAACGCATTGGCAGCCAATGCAGTTGGACCAAGATTGTCAGTCTATATTAGTTCATTCACATCATCAGGCAGAAGGTGACTTCTTTCAAAATATAAGAATTTTTTAATTTTATTTTTAAATTACCAAGAACTAACCTTGTACTGTTTGGAAGTAGCCTGCAGTGTTTGTTTCAGGAAACACAACACCAAGCTGGTCAGTGTAAGAACTACTACTTAAATTTTAAGGGTTGGCAGTGGAGTTTGCCTTTTTCCTCTCCCACCCCTGTCCCTTTTTCCTTTTGTGCTGTGTCTTTTAGATTGTAAGCCTACGGGCAGGCACTGTCTTATTGTAAGCCACCCTGGGAGTCTTTCTTTCTTTCTTTGGCTGAAGAACAGGGCACATACGCTCTAAAGGAATAAATAAAGGTTGGGTCAAAAGGTAAGGTTTCCAATTAGAAAACGGCATTCCATGGACGCGGAAGGAACCGCACCTCTCCCCAAGGGGGTGACTGCTCACAGGACATATTCGCCTCCAGAGACTAGAAAATGGCAGGGTCAGATGCAACAACGAAAGCCTCTGACAGGTTAAACTCTGTTCAGAGAACTGGAGAGGAGAAATAACAAATCCGTGCATAGGAGCCAACTTCTTGGAGTCGAGGTCCCTTCGCTGCCGCCCCTAAAATATTTGAGGGGGCTTACCTGCTCCCCCCACTTTATTCAACTTGACACCCCTGAATCCGCGGGTCTGGCTGTTCACTTTCCTCCTTTCCTGCCTCCCCACTACTACAACTTTTGTCCTGGCGCCACAGCAGCCAAGGGGAAGTTCCGTGGTCCACCACGTGCAGCGAAACTTTGGAGCTGGCGCGCCTTGCGCGAAGGACGCGCAGCGCGCTCGGCGGATGCCGGCTCCAAAGCTGCGCTCCTTTGCGCTCCACGTGGCGATGAGCCGCTTGCTCGCTTCTCCTCGGTCTCCGGCTGGAGCGGAGTGGCCGAGGGGGCAGCCCCGAGGAGGCGGTCCCTTGAAGGAGGAGGAGGAGGAGGAGGAGGAGGCGGCGGTCACGGCCGCGGCTCCCTCTCCTGGCTTTCTGGATGCGCCGATGGAGCGGGAGGTGGGAGTCGGTCGGGCTGGCGGACGGCGAGCCCCGTGCTCCCTGCCGCCGCCCCTAGGTAAGAGCCCTGCCTCCTTCGCCCTCCTCCCTCCCCCGGGATAAAGCGGCAGCCCGGGCGCCGCGGCCGGTCTCTCCCAAGCCGGTCCGGTCGGGTTATTATGGCAGCGCTTGGAGCCCTAGTGAAGAAAGTGTGGAGTATCCGCCGCTACCTGGTGCTGCTCTGCACCCCGCTGGTGCTGCTGCCTGTCCTCTTCAGCCTGCCCCCCAAGGTAACCCTTTGCCCCCACCCCGCCCCCCCGTAAAAGCCACCCTGCAAGGGGGCTTCCTCCTCCTCCTCTCCGCCCCCCACTTCCTTCTTTGCCCTAGTCAAAATTGGCTGTACCCCCTCTCCTGCTTCTAGAGTAGCCACCAGACCATTTCATCTTGCGCTGTCCCCTTTTTTTGCAAGGAGCCTTTCCTTCCTTTCAACAGCTGTGCAGCAGACAGAGCTTCAACAGGCGGCGAGTTCCCTGTTGCTTCACCTGTTGACTTTCTGTCTGTTGACATTGTCACAAAGTCGGCGGAGGTGTCTTATCATGAAGAGGGGGGACAGCATTGTGTCACCCACTATCCTTAGCACCACCTGAGTCTCCAACTCATTTAACACCCCCTCCCTTTCTTAGTCCCTTCTCCCATCAAGATCCCTCCCCATCTTCTGTTTTTGGAAAGGCTGCACTCCCCTTTAGAAAACCAGTTTCCTGCAGAAAGTACTCAAATAATTCCTTCATTCAGCCACAGTCATCAGACTATTGGGAATAGCTCCTTGCCCTCTGCCCTAACTCCTCTTACCTCCCTGATCCCTGTCAAGATAATACTACGATTTCTGCTCTCGCTATTCTCTGCTTCCCTAATATCTATCCTGCCAACCCAAATAATTTCCAGCAGCAGCTCTTTGCACTCCCCAATATTCCCATCATATATTTCACAAGAGCAATTCCTTGCCTTTTGCTCCCTGCACTTTGACTACTTGTAGGGAACTGTGGCTCCTAATGAAACTCAAGTTGAGGAAGAGCATAAGAAGCTGCCTTAGACCAAGTCAAACCCACTGGTCCATCTAGTTCAATATGAATGGTAGTGCTCTCCAAGGTTTCAGATAGGGAACCTCTCCCAGCCCTACCTGGTGATGCTGGGGATTGAACCCAGCACCTTCTGCATTCAAGGCAGATGCTCTACTGCTAACCTATAGTCCGTCCTCCAAAGGTTGCCACACTGATGGTTGTTCTGGTCCATCATCTCTTTATCATCTCCTACTTAATGTTGCTTCCAACCAAGGAACCACATGCTCATTGTCCTTAAGGGAACTCAGGTTACCTCCAGACTGTTACTATTTTGGGGGTGGGTGGGATTGAAGCTCCTATCAGAAATGTATGTGTGTGCAATTAAAGTGGATTAAACTGCTCTGCTGACTGCATGCAACAAACCCACCTTTTTTTTAAAAAAATGGACTTTTTGCTATTGAGAAAGTGGTGGGGGAAAGTGTGGGATGGCCGAATGATTAATGGGAAGACGCATAAACATTGCACAAGCAAGCCTGAATGAATGCTTACTGTGTAACTTCCCCTCAAATTGGGATGAATGCTTGAGAATGACCAGAGACAGTCTAACCTCTGCTTAAGCTTTGTGCAAGTAAATTGGGAGGAATGATCAATAAATATAAAACTCAGCACATAGCAGGTTGTCTGCAGGAGACAATGAACTAAACCCAAACCCCTTTCTCAGTTTTGGAGAGTATTGCTCCAAGAAATCGGCTGGTCTGCTGTCCGTAGAAAAATCCATCCCTGTCCCACCCAACTCTCAACCCCTTCCCTTTACCTTATCAATTACCTTTTCCTACTTGCCCCCTTTAAGGAATATCCCCTCCTCCAAATGAAATGATCATCCTCTTTAAAAATTCCCTTTCGCCTTTACTCTGTTGCCACTTTGTAACCCTAGGACCAACTCCCCAGATTAACATCATGTCACTTTTAAATGTCACCTTGACCATATACAGCTCAAGTGATCCACAGCTCCCCCAAAGCCAATCTTTCTCCCCTGCCCCAACTCAATAGTTGCCTCATCTTATACTTTTTCAGAAGTCTCTTATTATCACAAACTTTTGAGTCTACAATACAGGATCAGCACCCAATTTAAGGAAGTGCAGGCAGTTCCCCAGCACAGGGCGCCAAGCCGATGGGGTGCAAAATTGAGAAAATCCAGCATGGAGAAGATCCATTGAGGGTTGTCAGGGCACCATACTACCAAAGATTACCAAAGTCCACCCTTGTAATTACTGTCATTACAAAGTCCCCGCAATTACTGTTGCAGTACATTTTTTGATGGTAACATGATCCATCTGTCATTATCCGGGGCAGACAACAGAATTCGCCCCCAGATGTTGCTGGCCTAGAACTCCCACCATTCCTAACCACTGGGCATGTTGAATGAGAATTGGAGCCCAACAACATCTCTGCCGCAGAAAAGTAACACCTAGCCCAGGTTACTGGAGAATACTCCATTCTGTAACAGAAAATCCTCACAAAGCATATTTAGCTTACTTTGCTTCAAGAGCTGCCCTTTGTTCATTGTCACCAACATCACAGGGAAATAATTCCCTGAAGAAACTCCTAGACCTTGTCCACTGCTGCCCCGTTGAATGGCCTTTCCAAGCAGTTTTTCTTTTTGCAGTTCTCCAAGCTACACAGATCAATAAAAGGCACCATATCACTCATTCTTTGCTTCTGTTTCTCGGTCCTGCTTCCAAAATGCTTCCCCTCACAGCTTATACAGAAGGTGCTCTTTCACAGATGCTCCAGAGGGCCTGATCAACAAAGGATGAACAGTGCAACGTTATGCATGTTTACTTGGAAGGAGGTTGCACTGTGGGGTTTACACCTAGGCAAGTGTGCAGCCTGAGAATCATGTGTCTTCTTTGGAGTGGAGATACATAAGGCAAGGCGGATGGGCAACTTTCTAAGCAATTCCCTGTGGCTTTTCCTGCTGCAGGGGGACTTTAATTACAGACTTACGATTTAAGCTGTCTGTGTAACACCTGTAAATGGTTCGAATTAATGTAGTAGTATGGAAACCATAACTTTAATAAAGAATAAATTGAGGTGGGTGTGGGGAATGATGCAGATTTTTCCTCATATGCTTAGAATGGTCCACCTCCCCTTTTTCTCCTTGCCAAGTTTGGACTGGGCTTTCAGAGCTGCATTCATTGGCATGGAAGGGATCTGCAACTGGGACACACAGTTCTCATTCTCCAGCGGTACATGCCTTTTCTTTCTGGTCTCGTCCACGGCTTCTGCACCTAAAGCTTAAATCTCTGCCAGATTATTGTCTGTTTCGCTCTTGGACAGTCTATGCTGCTCAGCATGGATTTCACCACCTCTGTTTTCCAAGCTATTATGCATCTCCCACAGTGCCTTTATTTGCATCTTTGCCATTCCTGAAGACATACAGGACTGTTATTCCACGGCATATTGATACCGCTCTCAGCTGCATCCCCACCCATCAAACAGGGCAAGCTATCATGGAAAATTTCCTTCTCCACATCAAGAATTGAATAGGTTCTCTCAGCTCACAGCTTAAACCAGGAGCTCTCTGCTTCATCCCTCCCCACCAACCTCCAGATGTCGCTCTGGTTTGTTCGGCAGAGCCCTACAAATTCACTGGAAATGATTACAATATTATCACATGGGGAATGGGAAGGTGACATTTCTGAGACAACTGTTAAGTGAAGCTTTCGGCAGCCTTGTTTTCCTGACAGACTTCCTCTAACTTGACACAAATCTGTCAAACCAAAATGGGTCGAAAACAAGCAAAGGGGCATGTACGTACAGTATATGATTTGGCCCACCATATTGCACTGTCTTTGGAGCTGCTTCCACCACTTCCCAAAGCTAGGAAAAGTTGGGGCAGGTCAGACTTAGCAGAGATTTGAACCTGGCCCATCTGTCTCCAAGCCCCATGTTGGATCCAGTGCATGGCATCTTTGCCAGTCTATGAAAACTGTTTACCACATAGGTTTACTAATGGGAGGTGTGATTCCAGACAAGAGTTTTAATGTTGCAAACAAGCCTTTCAAATATTGCAAACAGGTCACTGGTAACAGGTGTCCCCCGCCCCCTGAAAATTCATTGGTTTTTCAGCAGGAAGAGTAAATGCAGATTAAATGGAGGTGGAAAATGCATATTGATGTTGATGCTGCCATGTGCAGGCTGTAAAAACCTTGCATGCATGAGTAATGCTGATCCCACAATAAACACCTGTCTGGAAATACCCATAGTTGCTCAAAGTATATTCTGTTCTTAAGGACTAAGCTACACATGATGTTGAATGCATATTTGCTTCTCAAATGTGTGTGTGTGTGTGTTTTAAGGCAATCAGCTTGAGGGTGGAGGACAGGAAAAGCTGTTAATTTATGGGATCAGAGCAGGCATGGAGAGCAATTGCAACTCTTTTCTACCTTAGTAGATTGGCACTAATGGGGGATTTCCCCCAAAGGAAATACCTGCTTCAGAAGAGTGATTTTCGCAAGGGAGGAAATGATAAAAAAACCCCTGCAACCCACTCCCCCATCCCAACTGATGCAATATGCATGTTCCCAAAAGTACATATTAGATGCAAACACATCTGTTTAACAGCGCTTGCCATTAGCTTAACTAGAAAGGGGCTGTTGGAAGGGGAATGTTCTAGGAGGGCTGTTCTCACCTCTGGACTTTGTTCAACCTCTTTGGTTGTGGATTTGTTAACTTTCTAGCTTCGTTGTAAAGAATATGGGCATTTGAAAAAATAAATAAATTAGTATGTGTTTGTTTCTTGAGTATATTGCTTGGACACATTTCCCTATCAAAGCCCTTTTTGCCAAAAAGAGATGTTAGGTCCAATGCATTTCTCTGCAACCACATTTCCAGGATGCTATGATTCCTATGAGTGTTTCATCAGTGTATATGGCTCTTTACAAAGCAACGTTGGCAAAAGTCCCTGCCCCAAGGAGCTTACAGTCTGTGTCAAGACTGGCCCAAGTGCAGAGGCAAGCAAGGTGCTGGAGTTAAAAATATGCTTGCCCCAGTGCTGTGAATGCCTCAGAAAGAAAGCTGAGGTCTGGTTTTAGGGTATGTTCACATTACAACATACTCTGCATCCTGTAGGCCCCCACTGTTAGTTTTGAAATTGATTTTGCATACTGTTAGCCAATCCATAATGATCCTGTAAAAGGTAAAGGTAAAGGGACCCTGACCATGAGGTCCAGTCGTGACCGACTCTGAGGTTGCGGCGCTCATCTCGCTTTATTGGCTGAGGGAGCTGAAGTACAGCTTCTGGGTCATGTGGTCAGCATGACTAAGCCGCTTCTGGCGAACCAGAGCAGCGCACAGAAACACCGTTTACCTTCCCGCCGGAGCGGTACCTATTTATCTACTTGCACTTTGACATGCTTTTGAACTGCTAGGTTGACAGGAGCAGGGACCAAGCAACAGGAGCTCACCCTGTCGCAGGCATTTGAACCACCAACCTTCTGATTGGCAAGTCCTAGGCTCTGTAGTTTAACTCACAGCGCCACCCGTGTCCCTTTTTGATCCTGTAGTTTCTTGACAAAAATGGCTACTTGATGCATTTATTATTATTATTATTATTATTATTATTATTATTATTATTATTTTGCAAACCAGCTTCAATCCAACTAGAAAACTAGAAGCAGAGTAAAGGGTAGGTTCACATTACCACAACAGGCACTGAGCATGTGCAGATGAGTGCACATGCGCACATGACAGCTTAATGAATTAGGACTTCATGGGGAATGCCACAGGGGCAGGGAAACCAAAAATGTCTTGCAGGTTGGGTGAAGACACCCCCACCAACTCCCTTTAACGTGAACAGCATAGTGAAAATGTGGCTTGAAACGTGGTGGTAATGAATGACCTTGCTGTGTTTTAACCTGCTGAGATGAATGTACTCTTAGACAACAAGATGCACAGTGGCAGCTTAGCAGCTTGATGGATGGGCAATATTCCATGCATTCCAGAAGAGCTAAGAGAGAACCTTCCACTCTCTGCCAGCTGTCCAGAGCGTGGGCAGATTTGCAAATGGGAGAAAGCAATCCATCAGTCAATCAATTTGAAGAACTATAATAATAATAATAATAATAATAATAATAATAATAATTTATTTGTACCCCAACCATCTGGCTGGGTTTCCCCAGCCACACTGGGCAGCTTCCAACAAAGATTAAAAATACATTAAAATGCCACACATTAAAAACTTCTCTGAATAGGGCTGCCTTAAGATGTCCTCTCAATGTCAGATAGTTGTTTATCTCTTTGACATCTGATGGGAGGGTGTTCCACAGGGCAGGCACCACCACCGAGAAGGCTCTCTGCCTGGTTCCCTGTAGCTTTGCTTCTCGTAATGAGGGAACCGCCAGAAGGCCCTCGGTGCTGGACCTCAGCGTCTGGGCAGAATGATGGGGGTGGAGATGCTCTTTCAGGTATACTGGGCCAAGGCCATTTAGGGGGGGCAGAAAATGGAAACCAGTGTCCGGGCAGAATGATGGGGGTGGAGATGCTCCTTCAGGTATACTGGGCTGAGGCAGAATGGGGGGGGGGCAGAAAATGGAAACCAAAACAATCAGACTTGTGGAACACGCTCTCTATGAGGAAGGGCTACAAAGACTTGAGGCTTTTTAGTGTGGAGAAAAGCCAAGCATGGGGAGATGTGATAGAAGCTTACACAAGTATGCGTCATGTGGAAAAAAAATGAATGGAGATAAGCAGTTCTCCATCTCTTGCAATGCTAGAATGTGGGGACTTCCAGTAAAAGGGGCAGGTAAAAGGAAGTGCTTTAAACAATGTGTGATTAATTAAAGGCATTTGCTGCCATATGCAAGATGTGATGGCTATCTTTAAAACGGGACCCTTTTATTCATGGAGGGTAAGTTTTATCAATGTCTGCCACAACATTTAAACCACTCTCAAGACACATGGCTTCTCTAAAAGAATCCTGGGAATGGTAGTTCGCTGGGAATTGTCACTCTGTGAGGGGATTCTTTGAGGGGAAAGTCATTGTGCTGAATGTGTTTTAAAGCCACCCAGAATGGCTGAGGCTGAGGCTGAGGCAACCCAGACAGATGGGTGCTGCTGTGGTCTGAACCACTGAGCCTCTTGGGCTTGCCGATCGGAAGGTCGGCGGTTTGAATCCACTCTGTCCCAGCTTCTGCCAACCTAGCAATTTAAAAGCATACCAGTGCAAGTAGATAAATAGGTACTAGTGTGGCAGAGAGCTAAACAGCGTTTTCAGTTGCGCCAGAAGTGGTTTAGTCATGCTGGCCACATGTCTCGGAAAAGCTGTCTGTAGACAAACGCCAGCTCCCTTGGCCTGAAGTTGCCTTTGACTGGACTTAACCATCCAGGGGTCCTTTACCTATATAAAATGATGCTGATGATGCTGATGCTGTATGCCCCTAAATGCAGCATCCAGGTTTCAGAGGCCCTTGGTCTCTAAATTACCAGAATGGCTATTGATGCCTTCCCCATTGCAAATGGGCTTCCCAGAGGAGTTTCCCCTGGGAAAGAGGGTGTTCAGCTAGACATACCTTTAGTTCTTAAGCTTTATTTATAAAGGGCAGATATTCTTAGCACCTCAATCTACTTGTGATCATTTTATGCGCTGTTGAATGTTCTGCTGCTCAGCATGCAGTAAGTCAAAAGGGAAGGATTTAATTCACCCAAGGTGCAAACAAAATATCTTTAGTTCTGGCAGGAGAGATGGGAAGGAAGCACAGAGGAGAGAATGGGGGTGTGCTTGAAACAAACAGGCCTGATGAAAGTTGTGGTTATTTCCCATGTAGCATATCTACTCAGGACAGCTACTTCGGTTGCTGTCTTTCTGTAGACACAGAACTTTATTCCTCATCTCACTGTATCCTCAACACTGGAATAAGATGGCTTTGTGAAATTTCATTTGCTACCGCAGCATGTAGGATGGAAGGGCTCCTTTAGGGTTTTATTGTTCGTAATTTCCTTTTGTTGCTGCTCTTGAGGTAATTTAGGTAATTCAAAGTGCCTATGTACAGTTTCATTTGTCTCAAAGAGTAGAAATAGGATTACATAATGGATATTTTAATTCCTTTTGGGGGCTTGTAAATATCTCATTGTATTAGTTTGCTACACGTACATTAGCTGAATAAACAGCTTTATTAGATTCTAATGCTTTTTGAACTTGTAAGCCCAAATGTAGAGGTGTGAGCTGTCTTATAACTTCAGAATATTCTCATCAAACAGAGCTCAGCTTTCAGATGAATAATAGGTATTGTATTCCTCACGCTGTACTTGGATTTTGGCACATTTTATGCTGAATCTCAGAGGTGTTTTGTTCTGTTCTGGTTTTCTGCACTGCAGTAGACCCATGCAATTGTGACTGCCAAGCTGAGCACAACCCATACAACATCTATGGGGGACTGGGACAGGAGATGGGAGCGTGTGGCCCTCTCAGTGTTGTTGAGCTACATCTCCCACCATCCCTGGTCATCCCGCACCATCCCTCATCATCACTCATGCTATCTGGGGGCTGATGAGAGTTGGAGTCAAAAAAAACTGGGAGGGCCCTAGAACCCTGCCCTAGAAGCTTACCAATCCTCCTGTTTCATTTCCTACTCGAGCCTGAAAAACGTTCAGGCTACCATAGATAGTTGGTTGATTGTGTTTGGCTTGGTGGATCACAGGTTGTGCAGGCTTGGGTTACAACAGGGTCCTTTATGTTGCATATTTGTGTACGGGGCATTGGATGGGGGTAGTATCTCTGGTGGGGGACACATTGTGCTCCTTCTGGGGCAGTTTGTCCACCTTTGGTCCCCACCCTGCACTCATCTCTCACCTGTGGCTCCTAGAAGCTCCTTGATTTTGGAGCAGTCACCAATTCTAAAATAGTAGTTCTTATAGTGGCCAGCTGGCACAAAAACAGTTCGTGGCTAGGAGGTGCCTGACAGAGCTGGAATTTCAGCAAAGATGAAATAAATATGAAACAAATTAAAGTGGGGCAGACTAGCAGAAGGCTGATAAGAAACTGCAGGCAAATGTGGGAAGGGAGGAAGGGCGCTCCTTCCACCCCCTACAAACTCTTGTATTTCCTGGATTGCAGCTTTCAGGGGCTCCAACGTTTATTTCTTAATAGATTCTCCAGAGAAGTGGTTCCCAATTAGCTAAGTACTGTAGACTCCCTATTTTTCAACAGCCAAGACATGGACCCCCTACTTTTGAAAATTTTGAAAACTCTATGGTAGTTACCTGTGCAAAACAATTTTTTGAAGAAAATGTGGGGTAGTCCCTAATAAGCAAAGGATTTTAGATATACTGAAAAACAGACCATAAAATTTGTGATATTACCCAGAAACTACGACTAATCCAGAATGCGGCAGCTAGACTGGTGACTGGGAGCAGCCGCCGAGACCATATAACACCAGTCCGGAAAGACCTACATTGGCTCCCAGTACGTTTCCGAGCACAATTCAAAGTGTTGGTGCTGACCTTTAAAGCCCTAAATGGCCTTGGCCCAGTATAACTGAAGGAGCGTCTCCACCCCCATCATTCTGCCCGGACACTGAGATCCAGCACCGAGGGCCTTCTGGCGGTTCCCTCACTGCAAGAAGCAAAGCTACAGGGAACCAGGCAGAGGGCCTTCTCGGTAGTGGTGCCTGCCCTGTGGAAGGCCCTTCCACCAGATGTCAAACAACAACAACTACCAGACTTTTAGAAGACATCTGAAGACTTAGGGAAGTTTTTAATGTGTGACATTTTAATGTATTTTTAATCTTTGATGGAGACTCTCCTTCAGGTCTACTGGGCTGAGGCCATTTAGGGCTTTAAAGGTCAGCACCAACGCTTTGAATTGTGCTAGGAAACGTACTGGGAACCAATGTAGGTCTTTCAAGCCGCTCCCTATCACCAGTTTGGCTGCCGCATTCTGGATTAGTTGTAGTTTCCGGGTCACCCTTAAAGGTAGTCCCACATACAGCGTGTTGCAGTAGTCCAAGCGGGAGATAACCAGAGCATGCACCACTCTGGTGAGA
Source organism: Podarcis cretensis (assembly GCF_951804945.1). Classification (NCBI taxonomy): domain Eukaryota; kingdom Metazoa; phylum Chordata; class Lepidosauria; order Squamata; family Lacertidae; genus Podarcis; species Podarcis cretensis. The sequence continues at coordinate 22,619,437 of NC_137175.1, forward strand.
CAGTCTGCAGGCTGATAGGGTCTCAGCCTACGTACCAGATGGAGCTGGTAGACAGCTGCCCTGGATACAGAATTGACCTGCACTTTCATGGACAGCTGTGAGTACAAAATGACTCCCAAGCTGTGCACCTGCTCCTTTAGGGGCACAGTTGCCCCATTCAGGACCAGGGAGTCCCCCAAACCTGCTCGCCCCCTGTCCCCCAAGAACAGTACTTCTGTCTTGTCAGGATTCAATTTCAATCCATTAGCTGCCATCCTTCTTCACCCCACTTAGAGCCAAAATAGATGTGACATTAATTACGTGAACCTGACATGGACCCATGCATGAATGCATACATAATCATGGGGCTGAATTTGCATGTGCTCTTGTTTGCTCTTCTTTGCCTGTTTTAGTACCGCTTGACTGCGGAATTACGGATATCCAGATTTTACTCCTCTGTGATATTTGAGACCGCAGTGCCATCTGCCCTGACCAAGCCTGAAGGCGAAGTGAGCATCAGTGTTGGTGCCAGACTTCAGGAGGCCCAGAAGCTCGTCTCCCATTCAAAAGTGGCACCACAGCGCACTGCTGAGAAGCACCTGGGGCCCTGGCACAGAGGGCAGGGGATGAAGCATGGCCCTTCCAAGCCCCTGGGATTCTTGGCCAATGCCCAACCTGGTTGATAGCTAGCGCCAGGTCTGGTGACCACACATTCCAAATGCCATCCTGCTTTATCATCTGAGTAATGAGTTCCTTCTCAGGGATTAAGGCTTGATGGAGTACTTTGCTCTGTCACAGTGGGGAAGGCAGAACAAGAAGAGGTAGGGGACATAGTGGATGTGGCTATTCATTTAGTTCAGTGGGAATGTTTCTTTTATATATGTATAATTTTTATTTTTATTTTCTAATTTACATTTCAAAATATTCATTTAGACAACCTTAAATCAATGACTTCCCTTCTTCCCTTTCCATGGTTCATTTTGCATACCATACATCCCTGCATATTTTACATGAACTAAACCATTCAGTATTCCATTGTTACAACCATCAGAACTTATTTACAGAACTTTATTTCCATTGTTACAACCATCAGAACTTATTTATCTTAATGCTTCCAGCGTTTTTAAATGTGCACAATTTTCACCCATAAACATTTCCCAGTCTTTTTTAAATGTATGTTCTTCTTCCTCTCTTATTCTATATGTTAAATCTGCAAGCTGTGCATATTCCATCAGTTTAAGTTGCCATTCTTCTTTGGTTGTGACCTTGCTCGTTTTCCATTTTTGGGCTAGCAAAACACGGGCCGCAGTAGTGGCATACATAAATAACCCTTTTGGACACCTGGGAACTTCCCTCTGAATTATTCCCAACAAAAAGGACTTGGGGTTGTTGTTTTTTTGGAAAGGTACTTTATTTTTTCTTCTTCATTTATTATATATCATTTCCCAATACTCTCTTACCCTTTTACAAGTCCACAACTTGGGAAAGTGTTAGCTTACACCACATCACTTTCTGTAAAGTTTTGCAGGCACTGAGACTGGGAGAGGAACTGGACTTAGTTTAGGATGTAGACTAGGGGCTTCATCCACACTTTCGCTTGCCCCCTATTTTGATCACATTGTGTGTTAATTCCATTGGGCCCCAGAGCTCTTCACATTGTTCCATGGCTGCACTTTGCGAAAATACAATCTTACCTGGTGAATTGAAGCAAAATCCCTCTTCAAGTTTTCCGCACATCTGATAAGATCCAATTCAGTGGGTAAGATCGGATTTCCCCAAGGCATAGCTGCGGTAGAAGAAGAAGAAGAGTTTGGATTTGATATCCCGCCTTTCACTCCCCTTCAGGAGTCTCAAAGCAGCTAACATTCTCCTTTCCCTTCCTCCCCCACAACAAACACTCTGTGAGGTGAGTGGGCTGAGAGACTTCAGAGAAGTGTGACTGGCCCAAGGTCACCCAGCAGCTGCATGTGGAGGAGCGGAGACGCGAACCCAGTTCCCCAGATTATGAGACTACCGCTCTTAACCACTACACCACACTGGCTCTCACATGATACAATCAAAATATGGGGCAAGCGAAAATGTGGATGAACCCTAGATTTGCGCCTTCGTCAAAACCTCCATTCCATTCCTCACCTTTAGCACTTTGCTGGTGGTAGGCATATACTATAATGATGCCTTTCTACCATTGGCATATACCCCAAATCTGCCAATGCAGAGCACTTAAACTTGTTGATATTTTCACCCCTCCCATTGCAAGAATCTCCTGATCTGATGTTTTGAGAAAGGAGGGGGCAGAAACTGCTCTTCTACTTTTCTGCTCCTGACTGACTGCCTGACTCTGTGCGGAGAGAGTCTTTATCTATGTAGTGACTAGATGGCTGAGTGGGAGATGTAACACTCATGCTAGCCAGTAGTTCTTTAGTTTGTAGTAAAGGTAAAGGGGCCCCTGACCATTAGGTCCAGTCATGGCCGACTCTGGGGTTGCGGCGCTCATCTTGCTTTATTGGCCGAGGGAGCCGGCGTACAGCTTCTGGGTCATGTGGCCAGCAGGTCTAAGTTGCTTCTGGCGAACCAGAGCAGAGCATGGAAACGCCGTTTACCTTCCCGCTGGAGCGTTACCTATTTATCTACTTGCACTTTGATGTGCTTTCGAACTGCTAGGTTGGCAGGAGCAGGGACCAAGCAATGGGAGCTCACCCCGTCGCGGGGATTCAAACCGCCGACCTGATCAGCAAGTCCTAGGCTCTGTGGTTTAACCCACAGTGCCACCTACGCCCCTTTTAGTAGCTATTAGAAATAAAAGGAGTTATGCTTCACAGCTAGCTTCCGTGTTATTTATACTCTGCATGAGTCTGGTGCTCACAATGCACAGTTGTGAGTCCAGTGCACTGGGACCTGTTTTCCAGGATTGGAAGGTCTCTGAAAGTGCTCCAGTCGCCTAGCCCAGTCAGGGCAGAACCAGTTATTGAGCCTAGTCACTGCACATTGGTTGAAAGGTGCATTGACAAAACTGACTCTTAAGCCTCCCCAGTCAGTGGAGCACATGGCTGGGCCTTACATGTTGCAGCTTTTATTTCAACCACGATTGATTGGCTCTTTAACACTTTGATTAAAAAGTACTAAGGTGTGCATCCTTTTTGTTCCTATGACAGTTTGGCCACAGAGGGAATTTTACCATAGCAAAATCTGAGAAGGGGAGAGGGGGAATATTATGGGTATTAATGATTTGTGGAATATTAAAACAAGGCATTGCACAGCAGCTGATAATATTTTATTAATATTAATAAAGGAGGTAGTGAATTTAATCATTACTTTAAGCCTGTAAATTCTTTATAAATCCAGTATATATAAGGGGAAAATTCAGAATACCTATTCTTGTCTATGTGATGGAAAGGAAGGATGTGCATTACTGAAGAAAAAATTGACAGAATAACACAGGCTTTTTATTGTTCTGTTCCCATTAATCACCCATTGTTAACCAACTTAATGTCTAGAAATTAGCTTGTTTTCCTGTTAAGTGATTATTATTATTATTATTATTATTATTAAACCTAAAAATTATGATCGTAGTGAACCACATTTGAATGACACTTTGACAACTAGATTTATAAATGTAAAAAGAATGTTCAGTTCCTGTAATGACAGAAAATAGAATTTAAAGATTGCAAGGATATTTACCTATAAATAAAAATCTGCATATTTTCACCTTCAAACTAAGAGAGGATTTCATAGAAAATGGAGACAGAAGCTACCTGCAGACTTTAGGCAGGAATTCTGTGCTTAATGGTGTGAGTTAGGTGAGTTCATGTGTCTCCTGGCAACCATTCTTCTGATTGCTTGAATTGCCTGGGAGATACAATATTGTTGGCACCCATCTGTCTTGAGAGACAATGAAGGATTGTGCTTTTGGGGGTGAAATCAAACTACTGGAAGGCAGCAATGCCTGCAGTGGCTGTAGAGATTGATATGGGAGAGACATGTTTTGTTGCTGCTGGGGCAGATGAAAGCGTCCGGTTGTGCTGATGTAGATGCACCATGGCGTTATATTATATTTTTTGGGGTGGTGTATATCCCTCAAAAGGGACGCGGGTGGCACTGTGGTCTAAACCACAGAGCCTAGGACTTGACAATCAGAATGTCGGTGGTTCAAATCCCCGTGACAGGGTGAGCTCCCGTTGCTCGGTCCCTGCTCCTGCCAACCTAGCAGTTCGAAAGCACGTCAAAGTGCAAGTAGATAAATAGGTACCACTCCAGGGGGAAGGTAAACGGCGTTTCCGTGCGCTGCTCTGGTTCGCCAGAAGCAGCTTAGTCATGCTGGCCACATGACCTAGAAGCTGTCTGCGGACAAACACCGGCTCCCTCGGCCTATAGAGCGAGAAGAGCGCGCAACCCCAGAGTCGTCCACGACTGCACCTAACGGTCAGGGGTACCTTTACCTTTATATCCCTCAAAACTGGGCTTAAATTGAATAAATTATTTGGAGAGCACTAACAATTTGATTTGTGGATGTTTATTTTTTGTATTCTTCTGTGGACAGGATAATTTTTTATTATGATGGGTGATTCCCCCCCCCCACATTGTTTGTTTTACTGGATCAATATTGCATACTGCATTTTGTATATCAAGGCTCCTGTAAATTTTTTGTCAGGGAGAGGCAATACATGAATCAAATAAAGAATAGAAGTGAAATTATCTGGCCTTTAAAGCTGATGGCTTTTCATGGATGTTACTTCTGCATTTGAATGAAGACAGATTTCTTCATTTTGTCTCAGTTGCTAGTGAGGACCAACTGAATTCCATTTGTTTCAGTGGCATTTGTACAGGAAACCACCAGGTGGATTGTGTGATTTGAACCTCTCTTCTTCTTCCTCCTCCTCCTCTAGACAGTCTTACCCAATAACCAACAGCAACTCTATAGGCTTTGCTTTCACTAGAGGTTCAAATATGTAGGAGGAAATCTCTGGTAGTGCTCTATAGAAAGAAAATATGGGTTGTATCTAATGTAAGTCATACTCAGAGTAGACCCATTGAAATTAATGGGCATGACTAACTTAATTGGATGCCACCTTAGAATAATCTGGTCTTCTTCCTTCTCTGTCATAAAAAAGGTGATTGTGCAACTGAGGAAAAATCCTCTGTTTCTGGCAATCATTACATAGTTGGAAAATTAACCAAATCACAAGTCTCATAAGAAAGTGTGTATTAGGGACAAACAAAAATTGATACGAACTTTAATCGAGTGGGATAATTATTTTCCAGAAATCATGTGGTCTAACTCAGAGGCCTTGGTTGAAGGTGACTGCTGGCTGCCATGAGGTTGCAGAGCAGGGGTGGGGAATCTGCGGCTATGCAGATGTTGCTGGACTACAATTTCCATCATCCTTGACCATTGGCCATGCTGGCTGGGGGCTGATGGGATTTGTAGTCCAACAGTGCCTGGAGGTCCACTGGTTAGCTTCTCCCCCTGCTTTAGAGAAGCAGATGGGAAACTTGTTGGGAGAGAAATCCTATATTGCAGTTCAGTTTCCCAATACTGAGCAGCAGATTCACATGGTTGGGTCTACATTTACTGGTCCATTGATCTGGAAGTGGTCAGAAGGGTGCTGCAACACTCATCTGGCCAAAGGTGGTCAAGAAAAGATGCTGTCTACATCTCTCCTTCATTTCCTTAGGGACGGGTGCACTTTGACCAAGACCACCACATGGACACACAGACAGTGTGGACTTTGCTTTTCCAGTGCTTTACCTTGGAAATGAAAGGCTGGAAATTTGATTGCTCCATTAGATTTGTTTCTAGGAATCCAAAGCTGGAATAGGAAAGGTGAATGAATGACTAAGCCATTGGTCAGATATTTGGCTCGGCACAAATCTATCGTTTGAATTGCCTGGGTTGATGTGTCTCTGCAGCCAGGCCTTAAAAATGTATAAAGGTGAGGGTTTCATCATACCCTCCAACATTTCTCTGATGAAAATAGGGACATTCCATTTCATAATGATAATTTTACTATTTATACCCCACACATCTTACTGGGTTGTCCCAACCACTCTGGGCAGATTCCAACACATATAAAAACATAATAAAACATTAAACATTAAAACACTATACAGGATTGCCTTCAGATGGCTTGGGGGTCGAATAACACCACAACCTCCAGCATTTTTCCAGTGAAAATAGGGACATCCTAAAGAAAAGCAGGGCATTCCAGGATCAAATCAGAAACCAGGACTGCTTCTCTAAATCAGGGACATCCCTGGAAAATAGGGACACTTGGAGGGTCTGTTTCATGGAGGTTGCTTCTGCAGTATACGTGGCTTGATTTGAAACTGATTTCTTGAATTTGAAAAGTGGGACCATGTGTGGTTTTCATAACGTTTTCCATTAGGGTTTTTTCCCCCTTTTCTTTTTCCCAAAGCATCATGTGTCTTCATGGACAGCTTCCTTCTCTGTGACCTTTTCAGATTGCTCACATCAGAATGAGGGCATCTTCCTGGTAATGCTGTCTGAGCACGGTGTTTTTGATGGCGTGAATGAACATGGAGAGGCAGTTTCAGCGGCTGCCCTACAGTGGTGGTACTCTCTTGTCATTTATATGCAGACCTCTCACTAGAAACTGTTTATAACATTGTCTCTTACTTCTTATCATTTGATTTCTTTGCAGGAAGGAAAATGCCTCTACGTAATTCTGTTGATGGCCGTATACTGGTGCACCGAAGCTCTGCCCTTGTCTGTGACCGCTCTACTACCCATAATTCTCTTCCCCTTCCTCAGTGTCCTCCCAGCCAGCAAAGTTTGCCCACAGTATTTTTTAGAAACCAACTTCCTCTTCTTGAGTGGTTTGATCATGGCAGCTGCCATTGAAGAGTGGAATCTGCATCGTAGGATTGCACTGAGAATCCTTATGTTGGTGGGAGTCCAGCCGGCCAGGTAACCAATGAAATAAATGAGCTTGTGCTCAACTTTGGGGCCATCCAGATGCCCTTTTCATTGTCCATTCATGTTCATTTGTCCTCATGATGCTGTTGGAGTGGTCGCATGGCACCCCACAAAATACTGTCTGCGTCTGCAAAGGTGTTGGGGCAGTCACACTACTTTATTTCCATTCAGTGCACATCCTGTAACTTCCTGCTGAAACTGCATATTTTTTATACCACGAATTCTGGTTTATTTTTATTTACTTCTGCTGCACTATAGCTTCTCTGAACAGCAATAACGCGGTAGCACTGGGTAAACACCGTAGAACAAATTAAAGCAGAATAAATCCACCACGAATCACTAGGATTGGGCCTGCCCAAATTGGTGTTTTATTGTGGGTGTCCTGCAGCATGTTCTTGACACAATAATCAAGGCTTTTCCTGAAATGGAGTTTTAATGAGAGAGTTAGCTGGAGTGACAATTTAATGGTTAGCAATCGAAGGCTGTCCTGAAGAACTGCAGCTGCCAAGAGGCTGTGTGTTGGATTGCTTCTGCCCTTGGGGAATGCAAAAGAGACTGGCATTCCAATGGAAACTGAAAGGCCTTTTGCACAGGTTTGAGAGTTATACCTTTCCTTTCTTGTGCTGTGTCCAAGCGTAGGGGAAGGAACTGTTAGAATTCCTGTTCCATGATTGCAGTCATGGGATTTTTGTCTTTCAAATGACGGTATATGTTTGTTTGTTTTTTAAATATTTTTTATTAGGAATTTCAACAAAACATTTTATCAGAAAACATATCATCCTTAATCCCCCCTATTTCTCCCCTCCCCCTCCCCATAAAGTAACCCCCCTCCCCCCCGACTTCCCTCAGCTCCTCTCTCCGGTTTATCAACAAATGTTATTCTCTGCATGTTACAAAATTGTATAGATCCTTAATTTATCTGACTAGCTATTGTCAATAAAAAGTTTGTGATTGTTTATTCAAAACCTGCCAAGGAGTCCAGTTCACTCACATGACGGTATATGTTTTGACTCCACAGAGTGGGAAGTGACAGAAACAGGATGTTTGTGTTACTGTGTTCCGTGAAGTGGGACTATTGTCCTTTGTTCCTTTTCTCTTTGCTGTCTGATATTAGAGAGAGAGGGAACCATGTTGCAGTGCTCTGTGTGTGTTTATATGTAAATAAAGCAGATTAGCTAAAATGCTGAGTTGCTGAGGTCTGTCACGCAAGGTGCGCAAACTCTGCAGATCCCTAAGTGTGCCGGTGTCGGTTGGCATCAGTCACTGTGATGTTCGGGCTGAAGAAAGCTTTTGAAGCTCCTGAACAATCGACCAGGAGGGAGAGAACATGCCAGTCGGGCATGTGGCTCTGCCAGGATCCTACTCGAGTGTAGGCTGAACTCCTGACAGGAACATGGATTTTAGCATTAGGGTAAATTCCAAATGAAGTGACTTCCCTTGGCCTCCATGAGGTTTTTCTAGGTGGGGTCCACTGGACAGGAGTAGGTCAGTTGGGTAGAGCCAACCTCCAAGCAATGGCACCACAGTCACTTACTGGGATGGTGTAAGGGTGGAGCAAAGAGGCTGTAAGGTTAGGAAGTCACAGGTGGACCTACACCATCCCGACCTCGCTAGTGCCCTGCCCCACCCACACACTATTCAGGTAAGCAGGAGCAACATTGTGGCCAGGAGGTTGGCTCCACGATCCCATCCTGGAGACCACCTCTGCCACAGGTCATTGTGGGAGTGCAGTCAAAAGGCACCCAAAGCTGGGAGTCAGATCAAGCTTTTCTTTGCAGGATCTCTTCTGGAATCACCCAAAGTTCAGGGATTTGGAGGTTTCAAGAATGGACAGGTGCTCTAAAAGATGGTCAGACGGAATGTCAGGATCTCATGTGGGGAGAGGCTCAGTTGCAGAGCTTACTGTGTTCAGAGCTCCAAAACCAGTTATCAAAAGAGCAGGGTACTCAAAGAACCACGATCTCCGTATTTATGAATGAAAAGCAGCCGTCTGTTTTCTGCTTAACAGAAAAGGGGGTCTGCTAGACTTTAGGTGGGGTTTGAAAGGGCTCCTTATAGTTAGTTGATAAATGATACCGTGGTACATTGATTAATTTAGGAGTTTGCTTGTTTGCTAGTAGCTTACTAGCTGACCTCCCAGACAAAATGTAGCCTTGTGAGCCATGGGAGGAAACAAAATGGCAGCCAAGTAGTGCTCTCCATCAGCAGCCAAGTTGCAATCAACTATTAAAACTGATTTGCCATGCTTAAGGTTGCCATATTTCAAACAGTGAAAATCCGGAAAGAAAAGTTGTTGAGCTTTTCCTTGGCGGGGGCAGGAAGGGCAAACTTGTAGGGCTTTTTTTTTTTTTTTTTTTTTTAGAAACTTCTCAAAAATAAATGAAGTTTATGAGCTATTTTTCAGGAAAGTCGACTGCAGTATTCCAGATATGCCTGGGAAATTCCAGACGTATGGCAACCCTAGCCTTGCAAGGTTGGACTGAAGGTGTACAGACATATCTTGGAAGTCGAATGGAATCCATTTTGGAAGTCCGTTCGACTTTCAAGGCATGGCTTCCAATTGGCCGAAAGAGCCTCCTGCAGCCAATTGGAAACTACAGAAGCCACCCCAGATGTTCAGCTTCCGAAAAATCACTCAAAAGCCGGAAACGTTCAAGTTTACAGGCGTTCGGCTTCCGAGGTTCCGTTGTATATATAAACTCTTTAGCACTCTCTAAATGCACTATGACCATATGTAGGAGGAGGAGGGTTACTTAGACTGGCCTGTGGGGAAATAAATACACCAAAGCTAATCCAGATAGCTTAAGCAATCTGGATAGCTCAAGCGACCTGTGCCTCTTGCACCAGCCTGCTTTGTTTCTATGGTGTTAGATCTGTCCCCCTCCAGCAGCCCAGTCACCTGCTCCATGGAATTTGCTGATGAATTTGTTCTGGTGGATCCAGAAATTTTTCATGATGGCAGTGCTTCTGTCAAAGGCCTGGGTTAGTGAAAGCATAGCATTAAAGGTTGGAGTATGGGCCTGGCAGTCATGCTTTAAAGAAAAAAATCATTCCAAAAGTTCCAAACTTTTTAAACTGCTGAATAGAGAGGAAACATAACTATTTCAGCACTGTGTAATCAGATTAACATTTATCCCAGTTGTACAGGATTGGACTTCTTACAGAATATAACTGAGACAGCTTTGTTCTGATTAATTGTATGAGGCCTCTCTCTCTCTCTCTCTCTCTCTCTCTCTCTCTCTCTCCCTCTCCCCCCTCTCTCCCTCCCTCCCTCCCTCCCTCTCTCTCCAGGCTTATTTTAGGAATGATGCTAACAACTTCCTTCCTGTCCATGTGGCTGAGTAACACAGCCTCCACCGCTATGATGCTACCCATTGCAATGGCTGTTCTGAAGAGCCTCTTCGGAGACAAGGAAACATCAAGGGACCTCAAGAGGGAAAATGAGGAAAGCCAAGGTCGGTCTGGTCAGCTCATTTGGGTGTTGCTAATAAAACATGGCATTTTTGACAAATGTAAAGTCATCTGTTACTGATGTGTGTTCCAATGGCATCCATAGGACATTCCACTTGTAAATGCACACGTTGCTGGGGGGAAAATATGCATTTCCCCTATTGCTCAGAATGGCAACTTTGAGTTGCTGGAGAAATAAGGTTTCCTCCCCTTGCCATCTGCTTCCCTGTACACCAATAAAGGATACAGTGGTACCTCGGGTTAAGTACTTAATTCGTTCTGGAGGTCTGTTCTTAACCTGAAGCACCACTTTAGCTAATGGAGCCTCCCACTGCTGCTGCCGGAGCACGATTTCTGTTCTCATCCTGAAGCAAAGTTCTTAACCTGAAGCACTATTTCTGGGTTAGCGGAGTCTGTAACCTGAAGCGTATGTAACCTGAAGCGTACGTAACCTGAGGTACCACTGTATATATTGTGATAGTCTGTGCCCTGTAGATGGTATTTGCATAAATGTCACATGCTCCTATTGGATGGTGCTAGTGACATCACTCTTTTACATCACACCAATAACTCCACCTTGGTTGCACCATTTTATAAACTTCCTTTATAAATCTATAGCGGTCTAGTGCCTCCGCTTCCATATTGTGGCAGGGCAGGGCAGTTAACATGCCATGGCTAGTAAGAGCACATCCATTTCTGAAAGAGTGCTGGTATGGATCCTTTCTCCTATTTTCCAATGTGTCTATCTGTCAGGGAATGGCCTGAAGCGAAGGATTTGGGAATGCATTCTCAGGCAGATCAGCTTCTCTTGGAAGAGGAGCTGGAGGGGGAAGATTTGCCTCCCTTGCTTCCAGCGGTCTCAGAAGCAGAGAGAGAAACAGATATGGAACAGATTAGACAGGAGTTACCTAGCTATGAGATAATGACAAGAGAAACAGAAGGGAGGGGACAGATAGCAGACGCCATTAGAGAGTGTGGGGGACCTCCCTCCCCACAAACTAGGAGATCCGAACGTTTTAGAGAACAAAGGATGCAGAGAGGAGGAGGGACTTTCCATTGGCGCCTAGGATGTTGCGCAAGACAGAAGGGGGAAGAATTAGAGTAGCCAACTGCTCTCCTTGTGGAGGGACGTGGATTTTTGCTTGCAACCTGATGCCTGAATAAAAAGGACTATAAAAGATAAACTGCTCCTTAATTCTAATCTGTGACGTTACTGAAGGGGGAGGCAGACTCCCCACGCACGACACTGTCCCTCCTTTCCTTTCCAGGCCCATCTCTGTCCACAATTTCCTTTACTGAGGCATGAATTGACCCATGCCCTCTCCCACAATAGACATGAAGGCCGGTGGACTTATCTCTTATCTTGGCGCTGTAGCGCTTGGATCAGAGATAGGAGATCCCTCTAAGTGTTCCACACCTGACGTCATATGGCATCAGGTGATAGGAAGGAGTGTGCAGTTTAGCCAAAACAGGCACATGGGCCAAATTACGCCTGCATGGCAAGTTCTCCATCATACCAACTTGACCACCACCTAAATGCGAATGGTTTCAGTCTGAAGGGGGAAAGGAGGCACGCTATGTGTGTGCACCTGAATTCTTTCTTTTCCTTTTAATCCCTCCCCTTTTTTCGTGGTTGTCATGGATCCGAGACACATTTGCGTTGCTTCATTAAGAAATGTTAGTGTTCTGAATCACTGAAGTGACAATGCAGAAGTCACTGGTCCACTGAACAGTATTAAAACCTGATACAACAGAGCAAACGAGTTCACAGACTTTGACCCTTGGTTGCGTTCCTTGTAATGTTCTATCCGTCTTAATGTGGGGAAATGGGTAAGAGGAGGGCAGAATTTCCAAATGGACATTTTTCCATTCAGAACAGTAAGCAGCCCAGAGCTTAATGATCCCCGGCTTCTGCTGAAAAAACAATAATATAATAAAGTTTTAAAGGAGGCAAGATCAGACATTTCATCAAGCAAGTGAAACATTTTATCAGTAAATAAAACTAGCTGATTTTTCTGGAATCAAGAGAAAAAACAAACTCCAAAGTAATCTTTTAATTAATTAGGAATCATGAAAAATCAAATTACAGCACTTTACTGAAAGCGGCTTTGATTTTATGATGCTGATTTGTTTACTTTGTTTTAAATCTTGATTGTTGATTTTATTGTTTGCCACCCTGGGACTTTTGCGTGAACAGTGAACAACAAATACTTCAAATAAATAAACTTCCCAGGATTTCCAACCTCATCACTTTTTAGGGAGTTATTCCTTTGTAGCAGAAATGCACACTTTATGTAACTTATAAAAAATGCAGTTAGATGGATATGTTGCTCCACTAGAAAGAAATCCAAAGTGTCACAAAGCAATGACATTTACAGAATGGTAGACATTAACTGGATAGCTATAGATGTATATAATGTTTTGGTACATTGCTCAGGTACTGCTTTCTCAGTTTGATAAGGGAACAGGGTGAGTCGGTGAGTTGGACGCACCAGCAATTCCTTTCAGCAGCTTATTCTTCTACTCTGAGCCACAACATAGAAATATTTGGGCTGATTTATCACTCCACTGCCTTTGGCTATGAAACCTTTCTGTAGGCTTAACTTGTGTTTATGTTAAGACAGCTTTAAGCTGGTAGATCTTTCCGTGCTTCCCGGAAGTGCAGAAATATAAAGCACACTAAACTCTACCCTTCACTGGACCAACTAATCGTTTAATTAATTGTGAAATCTTGGAAACTCCAGCTGATCAGTGCAGAATGAGAGACTCAAAGGTGTGCGAAGCTACAGCACCAAATGGGTGATTTGGATGCATAAATTAGCCTTTTCGAAGGAGGTGTCAGCAAGATGTCTTGAAATGGTACTTTTTCCATCCCTGCCAATTGGAAGCAAGTCCTACTGCTGCATATTCTGGCTGTTGGCAGACATACCCATTCCCCACTTTTTATTCTGCTGTTGTAACTCGACTATTCTGGGATATTTAACTGTTACGATTTAGGAATAGTAGCACCACCTTCTGCCATTATGACTCTGGAAATGTTTCTCTGTATTTTTAAAAGCTCTTTGGGTATTATTCTTTTTCAGCCTCTGTACATCAGAATAAACTTCACACAGTGCCAACTGAGATGCAGCTTCTAGCAAATGTTGATGAGTAAGTTTACACAAAGATTTGCATTGGAGAGGAGGGCAGTGATCACCAAAGTATTCTTCCTCTGTTTCATGAGTATGAACTAAGGCTGTTTACCTGGGAGTAAAGCCCTATTTAACGTCTTCCTGCTTGTGTCACTTGCTGCATTCCACCTGTGCTCCAAGGAAGCTATAGAGTTGCTTTAGCATTGCACTAAATTGTAACTATATTGAGTTTATGTCAAGGGACTAAGTTCAATATTGGCTGCACTCAGACCTACCATAATTGGAGGCCTTGAAATCTGACCTGCCAGTAAAAACTGCTAGGCCAGGGACAGAGCCTTTTCAACAATTGCCGCAAGTCTTTGGAAGTACACTTGGCCTGGTCTCTGAGAGATATTTGAAGGCATTTTTGCTCCAGTCCACATTTGGTTAATGTGTTGGGCTTCGGGGGGGGGGGAAGGGCTTTACATTAATGGCTAATATTGTAAATCGTTATATTTATGGATTGTGGTTTTGATGTTTCTATGTGTTTCAAAACTTCTTCTATTTGCAAACCATCTTCAGAAGGTTATGTGCCCTGAAAGGTGGGTTTGGATATTATTTTAATAAGGAATAGCACAATCACATGGTGTCTACTTGAAAGTAAGACCCACTAAAGTCAGGGGCACTTACTCTAAGGTTACCAGATGTCCCTGTTTCCCAGGAACAGTCCCCAGATTTACAAATGAGTCCTCATACAAAATCCATTGAAGCTGAAAAGTGTCCACGGATTCATTGAAAAAAATCTGGTAACCTTAATTTATTCCCTCATAACTGGGAACAGTCCCCATACAAAATCCATTGAAGCTGAAAAGTGTCCACGGATTCATTGAAAAAAATCTGGTAACCTTAATTTATTCCCTCATAACTGGGTTTAGGATTGCAGCTTGATTAATAAATAAAATGATGGTTTAGTGCTGCATGAATGGGTTTCAGACATGTGCCTGTCCCCTCCCATCTCCCATCTTCTGGTGTGGCTGTGAGGAGGAAAATGAACATAATTGTTTTCAACTAGCTTTTTTAACTATGGCTTGTCTGAACAAGTAAAGATCTTGCAGTAGATTATAGTCCTGGCTTGTTTAGATATAGTATAACTCAAATAACCCCAGTTCCTGGTTCAGACGTAACTCAAACTTTGGTTAGTTGAAAACAGAAGCAAGTGTTTTTGATGTTGTTGCCATGCCGGAAGAGAGGGGAAGTGGGGAGCAAACACGTCAATGTAACACTAGACTATTATTTAGAGTCATGTCCAAATGAGGCCATTGTCTACTGTGGCAATGATTCTTCTAGCTCTCAAGGTGAGGCCCTTACTAGCCATTGCTGCTTTTAAGTATAAATGATCCTGGAAACTCAGCAAACTAAGCATGTGGTCTGCCTCCAAGTTTTGACCCCTTCCCCAGTCCATCCTACTTTAGGATGCACAGATTACCTTTCACAGATGGATCCAAGAGAGAATCTGGGTAGATGCAGCTCATTCTGCAGAGGAGAGAGAAACTGTACCTGCTGTAGATCCTGTTCCATCAACTGAAGACCAATGAGTCCCCTTGCCAAATTATTTGGCAGATGGGGGGGGGATCAATCAGATACAGAAGCAACAACAAACAAATGAGCCCTAAGTTATATGAGAAATGACAAATGTCATGAGTTGCCTTTTGTAATGTTTTAAAGAAAAGACTTGACAGAGGAGAAGGAAGTCACAATTGAAGTTTCCTCAGACGTACAGAAGGAGGAAGAGCACAAGAAGAATGTCTGGAAAGGCTTCCTCATTTCGATCCCTTATGCAGCCAGTATTGGTGGAACAGCGACGTTGACGGGAACTGCCCCAAATCTCATTCTTTCAGGACAACTCAAAAGGTATGGAGGGAAAGGGCTTGTGGGGAAACAGAATGTGCTTGTGTTGACAATGGATGTACATGGGGATTTCCTAAGGCTATGGAGCCAAGAACTGCACATGACTCTGAACTAGTAAAAATGTGACTCCTAGGCAAGGACAAAGAAGGAGGAGATCTTTGTGACTATAGTTGTCCCTTTCATACAACACAGACAGATTATCTTCTGCACCCCCTTTGGGAGTCCGTGAGCTGCAGAAAGTGACAGTGGCAGCCTCGTGATGTGGTCTTGAATCACATCCGAGATGTTTGTATGACATGCTGGCCTTGGTTGCATATTTCAGATTCTTTCTTCAGTTTATCCAAATGGGTTTCTCCACCTTACATTAATCAGGTTTTCTCCTTCTCAAAGCTTTTTTCCAGGGTGTGACGTTGTGAATTTTGGCTCTTGGTTTGTGTTTGCCTTTCCCTTAATGCTGCTGTTCCTTCTTTTCGGATGGCTCTGGATCTCATTCCTTTATGGATGCATTAGCTTGAGGTACTTTCATGTCTGATTTATTTGTATGGTTTAACATGGATTGAAATTGTGGTCAAGGTAACCAGTTTAGCTGGGTCCTTATTGGAAATCTGATGGTTTTATGAGGGACCTATCCTTCTTTTGACTTGGGAACACACCTGTTTTTCAGGTGTACATGTACTCTCTTGTTGCACAAGAAAAACTCTCTGTTCCTGTTTTTCAAAATGCAAATAAAATTTTTAAAAGAAAAAGGAATAAAGAAAAACTAGATGTCACAGTGCACTAATGGGGTCATTACATCAGGGCAAGCATTTTGGCTTGGCAAATTGGGATGTGTCTTTTACAATCTTTCATTGACAGGTCCTTCTCTTTTGCTTTTAAAGTTGGGTGAGGCTCTACATGTTACATCTTAATATTTCTATTTTTGCACTTGAAAAATACAGTTTGTGACTTTTTTTGCTTGGCCACAAAACTCCAGTTTGAAGATATGCTTTTGAAGACACTGTGTTCAGAAACAAAGGAGTTATTTTTAAAGAAAAAATATCCAAGCAGCTCATACTATAAAAACACACTTCTAACGATAGCTGAATAATATGGAAACTTCATCACATACACTAAGGCAGAGCTGATAATAAAACTACTTTCATTTTAATATACATGACTTAAGATAGTTATTTTATAAAGTTTAAATTTATTAAGCAAAGCAACCGTAGATAATAAAGATTATACAGTTCATAAAAAAGAGGGGAAATGTCATAATACCAACAGTCTATGGTTAAGAGTTTCTCTTAATATCATTTCAATTAGAATTCCAACAATAGTTAAATAATTCTAATCTCTCCTCAAATAAGTTATTGCATGCATATTTAACTCATTTCCTTACTCAGAACTGTTAGACCAGCCTATTTTATGAAGCATTTTGACAGCAATGGTCCTTTCCTATTTTCCCAGTAGTTGACATAAGCACTTCAGCAAGGAAAACAGAGGTGTATCAAATGAATTCTGGTGTGGAGAAAGCGGAAAGGCCTCCCTCTTAGTACTAGAACTTGGGCATCCAATAATACTGAATGTTGGAAGATGCAAGATGGATGAATGAAAGTACTTCTCCACACAGCACCATATAGTTAAACTATAGAATTTGCTCCCACAGGAGGTAGAGATGGCTACCAGTTTGGTTGGTTTTAAAAGAGGATTAGACAATTTCATGGAAGATAAGGCTGTCCTCCACCTGCACTGTCAGGGGTTGCATGCCTCTGAATACCACTTGCTGAGAAGCATGGATGAGGAGAGCATTGTTGCCCTCAGGTCCTGCTGGCAGGCCTCCCATGGGTTATCCTCTGTGAGAAGGGAATGCTGGATTAGATGGGCCAATAGCTTCAGTGCTGGGTGGTCTAGACAGTTCTCCCACACAGGGTGCTGAGCCGAGGGGGTGCAAAATTGAGATGATCCATAATTGAGAAGATCCATTTGGGGGTGCTAAATTCCAGCTCCATACATGGTGCCATATTACGAAAGACTACCCAAGTCTGGCCCTGAGTAGCTTGATCCAGTAGGGCTCTTCTTATGTTCTTATGGGATATTTTGGTGGTCTTCATGAGCACCAGACCTTTGAGGCCCACCCTTTCCCCTTGTGAATTCACATCAGATGCATTCTCTCACAAGATCATTGTAGAGGTGTCCTAACCACTGCGCTGGTGATCTCATTGCCCCAGAAATTTCTCAGCCTTGTCACAAATGACCTTAAGGCGGTGTATATTGGTACAGATTTGTTGAGGTCCACAGAGTTTTGCTAATTTGTTGTAATGAGAGCAGGGTTCAAAGAATAAGATTTTTTTTAAAAGAGGTGTTCTGTTGATAATTCTACTAGTTACTGAATTCCTGGGATATTTCGACCTGACTGTTTTGCACTTGCACCATTCAGGGATTTGAGCATTTCATTGCATGGTATGGGACTTGTGTTCTGTATTTTTCCAGGAATGATGCTTTTTACTGTAGCTGTTACGTAGGTTAAGATATAAAGTCCGTAGCTGGAAATTTGGCCAAGAACAGGTTACATTTGACAGGGATTAAACTTCAGTGATTTCATAAAACAATGTGTTAATCAGTAATTGAGCAGTAACATGGTTTTATTGTAAATCTTTTGCTAATCTGGGTACTTACAACTTGCTTTCCAACTTCGCCGTATTCCTTCACTTGCAGTATTTAAAACAAGAGGCATTGCTACAGTTTGTTTGGGGGTTATTTTTTTGGTGGCGGCACAGAGATTATGAGCCATTTCTGTTTATTGTGCACTTTACGCTGTTGTTGTTAAAATGCATTTCTGACATCCCATAGCCTTTTAAGCCTGCAGTGCTACAGTAATTCCAACAAATATATGGCTCATTGAAGTGCCATTATTTTTTCCATCAGCAAGATGAATAGCACCTTCAGAGGTACAATTTAATTCAGAAAATCAATGCAGGAGAATATACTGCTGTTGCATTCAGGTTCTGCAGACAGGCTTCCTATAGGTAGCTGGTTGGCCACAGGATGTTGAACTAGATGGGTCTTTGGTCTCATCCAGAAGGGCTTTTCTTATAATCTTATGAACGTGTAATAATTGCATTATTTCAAAGTGTATCACTATTAGTAATTTATATACTACTTTTATTTGTATGTAAATATAGTCCATCTTGCTGATCCACTCAGCAGGATATATAAGTAACTGTCCCCATTTACACATGGCAAACTGAGGTCAAAAGAGAGAGATTTTCCCAAGACTATCCATATAGTTTTACCGATGAGTAGGGATTTGAATTCGGGCCTCATAAGTGAAATTCCAAAACTATGTGCACTGGAGTACTGTGGCTCTCATTTCTGTTCTGTTTGTTGAATTGTTTTGAAAGGAATTGATGCTTAAGGCCTTTTTTTGAAAAAAAGGAAAATGGGGTAAGAAAAAACCAAAACCATACATGGCAAATAGATTTCCCCCCACGAACTCACTTTTTAAAATCAAAGACTCAAAGTAGATGCCAGTTTGCCAAAAGAATCAAGCAAGTGACCCTTTCCTTCAGAATTCTGTTCATAGTCATAGGTTTGACTGGTTCGCAAACACTGGGTACACTTTATGGGATTGATGGAATCAAACTAGCTTTGTAGGTTTAATGAAAATCTAAGCAGTGCCAGAAATGTATTAAGCAGCATGATACTGTTAACCTGAAAACAGTTCAAGATGAAATTGTCCTTCATATGGACTCCTAATTGTGTGAGGTGGGTGGAGGAGAAGGCAGGTCAAACTGCAGATGAGCACTGAAGTTGCCTACTAAAAAAGGCTGAGCCTCACAGAAGCACATTAGTATTTCAGCCTTTGAGCCTCAAAATTCCTTATGCTTTGTTTCATCATCAGTGGCACATTTGGCATAATTACTCGCTTGTTTTCTGGCTATTCTAATGCCTGAACAATGGAGCCGTCCTATTTTTTGACGTCCTCTGAATCAGAAACCTAACAATGGCTATCTCTAGAGAGGGTGCATGGGGGGGGGGGATGAATTACTGCAGAAGACAGAATGAATTTGCCCTGATTTTTAAGACAAATCATTCCTATGAATGCATGCTCTGGTGGTTCTTCTCTGGCTGCGAGAGATGTGTCTTTTGCATAATGCCAAGAAGATGAAGTTACCTTTGATTACAGGATGAGAATTTGGGAACACAGAATGGGTTATCGTGTTGTGCGAAACTGACCAATAAATAAAAATAGTTAACTGTCTTTCCTGGCAAATGGTCCTAAGGTAGTGTACAATTCTAGCTATTTGCTAGTTTAATTTTTGATTGCAGTTTCTTAGTTAGTGGTGGTACATTTAAGGATGAAACTGGAATCACATTAAGGGCCTAAAACTGAAACCACAAAACAGAGAGTAAAAACTGGAACCTTCAAACAGCAGCAAGGAAATTATGCAGCCAAAAGCCCTCCTGAATGTAACGACCTTAAATCCATTTATAAGCTTTCTGCAAGATAGTTTGATTCAGTAATATTTATGAATGAGAGTGCCTGAGGTCGTGTGAACAAAGCATTTTTTCCCTCCCTTGTTGTTGAGCTGGAGAAAAAAGAAATCGGAGATCAGAGCTGATGCAGAAGCCAGAGCCAGGACAGTAATAAGGGATGATTATCGGAAGCTGGGACCAATAAAGTAAGTCACAATGAAAGCAACACAAGACTCCGTCAACTGTGTTTAAACCTGACTGTGGGGTGGAGAAATTGGTGTGTGTCTCTATGTGTGTGTGAAGGGTTAAGCACCCTCTTCTCCCATCTGCTAATTCTCTCCTACACACACACACACACACACACACACACACAGGTTATTTCATCAAATTCAGATTTGGGAGCACACATTCACCAAGGTAGCATTTGGTTCCACGGTGTGTGATATTTCTTTTGTTTGTCTTGTAGTCTGGGGTCAGTTTCCTTAGTTCATGGATGGCTATTCCATGGCCCTCCAGGTATTTATGGATTCCAGTTCCCACCATTGCTCACCATTAGACATGCTGGTCGGGGCTGATAGGGGTTGCAGTGCAACAATATCTGGAGGGCAACAGGTTTCCCTGCCTTAGAAAACCCCAAAGTTTTGTTTTTCTGCATTTTATTGGTTACCATAGGATAAGCATTTTTCTTGTTTGTTACAAACACCACAGCTTTCAACTACTTCCGCCGCAGCTGAAAGAAAGTTTAGCTCAGGCCATACCTCTGAAGCAAATCCTAAATTGCAGAGTCAACTGGAGACTTTACTGTTGATGATGGGCTGCTTAATTACTTCTGCTAAATTATTTATGCAAGGAACAAACTATTCTCTAATTAGCCAGTCTAGTGCATTTGGAAGCATTTGTAGCACACTCACGAACAGTCCCAGAGACAAATGAAGCACTGAAGCCATGGCAGGAGTGAGCCAGCAGTAAATTACACCAACGAGTTGGAGTTAACTCTTTTTTTAAAGCAAAAACACGCTCTGAGGCCTAAGGAGCACAGCAACTCATCTCTAGCAGGTCTTGCTCCCTTGAAGCAGTTGCTGAAACTGAAGTTGCCCAACTCCCCACAGCTGCATAAGTCCCCTCTTATGCAGGGTTTTCTCCAAACAATCTGATACTGCACCTGCATGAAGCTAACTTTGCCTCCACTCTTTTCATGCCTCTTCTGGCTCTGGGAGACCAGTGGAGAGGAGAGCTGGTCACAGCAGGAGGGGGAGACACCCGTGCCTCTTCACCAGCCAGACTCATCTCTGCTTCTTGGCCTCCCTCCTCTCTAGTCTCCGCTTCTACCACTGATCCTGGACTGCTTTCTGCCACCGACTCCCCCTGCTGTTACCTCTTCAGCTTTCGACACCTCTTCCCAGTCTTCTCTCACTTCTCCCTCTGAGCACTCATTGTTATTCCACCACCAATCCCTCAGATCTGAGCCTTCTTTCATGCTTCCTCCCACCATTCCTCTGCAGTCAATCAGTCCATGACAAGATGTCATGAATAATCATTTATGTAGTCTCTGTGAGAGATAGAAAAGTTGCATGCAGATTGCAAGGGGGAAATTAAGAGGATTTGGCTTTCTAAATCATTTAGTGTTTTGTTTTTGCATATCACATTAAAGCCGGCATTTTATTTTTATTTTTATTTATTATGAAATTTTTATTTAGATTTTCTGTCATACAACTGAAAAGAGAAAGAGAAATAATACATAACAGAAAAGAAACATTAAATCATTATACAATATCCTGAAAGAAAAAACATAAACAAAATAAAACAAACCCCCACCCTGTTTAGCTTCCCTCCACCGCTACTCGTCTTGTCTAGAATCAATTTTACCCTTATCATTGCATTCTGATTGTTTTTATTTTCTCTATATACGGTACATATATTTCTCTTTGATAGATTATTGTTTTGATGCATTTACATTCTTAGTCTAAGCATATTAGCATGTATTTTTAGAGCAGTATTTTGTCAAAGCATTGCCATTCATTTTTTAGTTTTTGATTTGACTGCTATCGTATAGATGCTGTTAATTTAGCCAATTTTAAATATTCGTTTACCGTAATTTAAGAATCCATTCCTCCTTGGTAGGTAGCTCTTTAGCTTTCCATTTAGATGCTATTACTATCATAGCTGTGGTGGTCGCATATAAGAAAATTCTTTTTTTCGATTTCGGTATTTCTTTTCCTAATAGGCCCAGTAAGTAAGCCTCTGGTTTTTTCGTTAATGGGATTTTAAGCATTTTTTTCAACTCCTCATGTATTTCTCCCCAGAAGTACTTAATTGGGGTGCAATTCCACCACATATGCATTGTTGTTCCAGCTTCCTTGTTGCATTTCCAACAGAGGCTGGATTTCAGTTTATAGATTTTTGCTAATTTGACTGGTGTTAAATGCCACCTGTAGAACATTTTGATGAAATTTTATTTTATTGTACTACAGGCGGTAAATCTTATATCTTCCTGCCAAAGTTTCTCTCATTGCTCTAAATATATTGTATGGCCGAAGTCTTGCGCCCATTTAATCATTGTCTCTTTCACTTCCTCGTCAGTCAGGCCCAGATCTAGCAAAAGGTTGTACATTTTAGATAGTAATTTTTTTAAATAGTGTTTCATACATTAATGAATTCTCTTTAGCGAAGCCTTTCTTCGAGTCCGAATTAAAGACACTTCCAAGTTGTATATGTTGCCATCTGTCGGAGACATAATGCCTTATTTCTTAATATGGTCTTAATTTTAATTTACCTTGATCTTCCATTATCAAATCTCTATATGTTGCCCATTCCTTGTTCATGTCTAGTTTTTTCATGGCATGGGTTTCTAGAGGTGTAAGCCACCATGGTATCATTGGCTCCAGTCTCGATTTGTACTTGTTCCAGACTTTAAATAATGCATTTCTAATTAAATGGCTGTTGAAATCTTTATGGGCTAAATCATTTAGTGTTAACCAGTCCTTTATTTTTTAGATACAGTCGGTGCTAACCATTTCTTAAAAAGGCACTTTCATTAGCTGTTACTGTATTTGGGCACTCACAAATAACCGGATGCTGTACATCTAGTTAAGTCTCCTTGCTAGCATCAGTGAAACGGTTTGTTGCCACTGATGTGAACACTGTTTACTCCTGACCAATCTGTCCTGTCAATCACGATAGTCTTGTGGCAGCTGAAAAACTGACAGATGCATTGTGTCTAAGTCTTCATGGACTAGTGTTCATCTCTATGACAAGTTTTGTTGTTGTTTAGTCGTTTAGTCGTGCCCGACTCTTCGTGACCCCATGGACCAGGCACTCCTGTCTTCCACTGCCTCCCGCAGTTTGGTCAAACTCATGCTGGTAGCTTTGAGAACACTGTCCAACCATCTCGTCCTCTGTCGTCCCCTTCTCCTTGTGCCCTCAATCTTTCCCAATATCAGGGTCTTTTCCAGGGAGTCTTCTCTTCTCAAGAGGTGGCCAAAGTATTGGAGCCTTAGCTTCACGATCTGTCCTTCCAGTGAGCACTCAGGGCTGATTTCCTTAAGAATCGATAGGTCTGATCTTCTTGCAGTCCATGGGACTCTCAAGAGTCTCATCCAGCACCATAATTCAAAAGCATCAATTCTTCAGCCTTCTTTATGGTCCAGCTCTCACTTCCATACATCACTACTGGGAAAACCTTAGCTTTAACTATACAGACCTTTGTTGACAAGGTGATTTCTCTGCTTTTTAAGATGCTGACAAGTTTACTGCTCCACAAAAGCTTATAAAGTTGTCCTTGCTGGGGCTGATGGGAGCTGTAGCTGAACAACATTTGGGGGCTATAGATTCCCCACACTTGCCCTAGACAATCTGAGTGTGGAGTACAAGCAGAGCATCCTCTCATCCCTGCCCTTTGAGAGCTGCTAAGCAGATCCTGCTCATAGTTCCATCAATTAATTATCCAGTCGTGGACCTTCAGAATAGGACCTTCTTACCAGTTGCCCCAACCCCTCTGGGAGGCGGCATGCTTGGCTACTATCATTGGCTACTTTTAGAAAAGTAACAAAAACTCATCTGATAGTCTTTGAGACTATTATCTGATAAAACTGCTGCAGGCTGATTTTAGTTGTTGATTTTGTTCTTCTGCTTTATCAGTTACAAAGGTTGCATTCTCTCTTTCTCTCTCCCCCCCCCCTGCAAACTGCTGTATTATTATTATTTTAAGCAGCACATAACTATTGCAAAATAAATAAATTGAGGGAACCTGAACATATCTGGCGGAAAAGTGCTTTTCACCGTTGGTGGATATTATGAAAGATTAGTGTCCACTGAAGCATTCATGTCACTATAAACCAGCAACCTGCGAAATATCATTGTAAGAATCAAAGGCCCTTTTTTCCATTCTAAGAGCACAGAATGTCTATTAAACCAGCCGTGGCCAATTTGATTAGCAACTCCAGATTTCTTCCAAATGGTTTATGTATCTCTTGTTCCTTAAATCTAATGTTTCGTTTTGTAATTTGGTTCCTAATCTTCTCGATATGTAAAACCAGGAAGAGAAGAGTACAATTTAATGATGCCCCATTATAAGGTAGCTTTCTCATCCTATTCCGTCCTCAACTTCCAAAAATTGAGATTTCGAATTATTGTTTCATGATTTTCTGTTTGTGGTTAGAATGTCACACACACACACACACAACTAAGGCAGCCAGGGAAGGGGGCAGGCTCTGTCCCTGCCCCCCCCCTCTCTCTCTCTCTCTCTCTCTCTCTCTCTCTCTGTGTGTGTGTGTGTGTGTGTGTGTGTGAGAGAGAGAGAGAGAGAGAGAGAGAGAGAGAGAGAGAGAGCCTGAAATGGGCTAAAGTCTGTGGTCATTGAATCTTGAAACCTCCCACAAATGATCACTCTTCTGCTTTCTATCACATTCATCGTTGTAAAAAACACACACCACACAATCAAGTTGAGCAACCATGTGTTTCTTCTTATTGCATGATTTACTAGTTATAACATGGGAGGCCCAAGTTGTTAACCCAAATGCCTGTGGAGATATGTTGAAACACAAATATCCTCTCCTATGTATCTTTTACAATTCCCCTCTATGAACTTTAGCAATAGAAAATTTGCTGCCTCTTAGGTTATATTTTAATTTTGGAAATGTGTATCTAGCCCAAGGCCACTTCTGCATTTTGTTCTGAAACAATCAAAATTCCCCTTTGCTCTTTTCTGCGCAACATTGCTAGCCTTCCTCAGATTTCCACCTACTGGTCACAGTTGAGCTCATCCTCAGGCAAGACTGGGGGAAAATGATGTCTTCATTACAGTGACTCGCTGCATTTCCTTCCTCTACAGGTTTGCTGAACAGGCAGTATTTGTACTTTTCTGCTTATTCGCAATCCTGCTATTCTCCAGAGACCCTAAGTTCATCCCAGGCTGGGCGAGCTTGTTCACACCAGGGTAAGAAATTTATTTCTGTATATTTCTGTCAGGCCTTTGTTCTTCATCCTCCCTTCCACACAACACCGCCCCCCCCCAGCATTAACGTTTCATTTAAATGCTCATCTCAAGGGATTCTCTCAAATTTTCTTTTTTGCCTGGGGCAGACATAGTATTCCCAGTCCCCTAACCTTGGGAGATGGTTGTGGGGCCTCTTTGATCAGTAGTCAATCCATCAGTTATCAATAGTCAAATTGAAGCTGGTTAACCTTCCTGAGAGGGACGCAGGTGGCGCTGTGGGTTAAAGCCTCAGCGCCTAGGACTTGCCGATCGAAAGGTTGGCGGTTCGAATCCCTGCGGCGGGGTGCGCTCCCGCTGCTCGGTCCCAGCGCCTGCCAACCTAGCAGTTCGAAAGCACCTCCGGGTGCAAGTAGATAAATAGGGACCGCTTACCAGCGGGAAGGTAAACGGCGTTTCCGTGTGCGGCTCTGGCTCGCCAGAGCAGCGATGTCACGCTGGCCACGTGACCCGGAAGTGTCTCCGGACAGCGCTGGCCCCTGGCCTCTTAAGTGAGATGGGCGCACAACCCCAGAGTCTGTCAAGACTGGCCCGTACGGGCAGGGGTACCTTTACCTTTACCTTTTAACCTTCCTGAGAGACATGTGCTTTCTCTTGCTTCTCTCTTCAGGTTGCATTTTCAAGGCTTACAGTTAGTTTTCTAGTAGAACAGCTGCCTAGTTTAGGACTGTAACTCACAGATTTAAAAACAGATTTACAAATTGTGAGTGTATCTGAAGATAGATAGGGACAGAGAAAGCTGCTTCAGGCTGTATCTACATTGTAATGTAGTCTGGCTCTGGTGTGCTCCCACCTCTGTTTTTCTGAATTTGCATACACATCATATTACCCAGGATGCAGCGCTATCCTGTAGTTTATTGAAAAATACTGCTGTCCCATGCATTTCCCCACAAACCAGCTTCAATCCAAATGGAGAACTCAAGGCCACATTCGTATCACAGTTAAGCTGAGGTGTGTACATTTGGGAGCGCATGTGCAGGTGACAGCAGAAACTGAACACCCCTGCTCTTTCTCTGGTGCGTACAGTCATGTGTAAATATGACTTGAAACACAGTGGGGGAATCAACCTCTAGAATGGTTTAAGCCACTAATGTGTACATACGACTTTTGCACAGAGTCAGACCATTGGTCCATCAAGCTCAGTATTGTCCACATTGACTTGCGGTGGCTCTCCAGGGTTTCAGACACAGAAAGTTGCATCCACACTTCCATCTGACCCACTGCTTCCTCCAGAGGAAACCTACGGTTTAGCACTGAATTGGAACCAATGGCAATTGGGCCTTCTGAGGATTGCTGTATGTTCCGATTTAGCACTAAAGAGCGAGTCTTCTGTGGGAAGGCAGTGGGCAAAGGCAACATCACTCCTCACCTAGAAAGCTTGGGACAAGTGGAAAGCTGTTAGGACCTGTGTTTTCTAGGCATGGGAGGAGTAGAATTGTGGACGAGCCCAGAGTAATTCTTAGCACTCCCTGGTGATTCCAGGAATTGAGTCTGGGATATCTGCATGCAAAGTCACTGACCTTGGTCTCCTTTGACAAATGTTTCTTCTCTTCCACCACTTATTCTTGAAATTCCCCCTCCCTCCCTGTTAGGTTTGTCACTGATGCTGTTACTGGAGTCACAATAGTGACAATATTGTTCTTCTTCCCATCGAAAAGGCCATCTCTTAAATGGTGGTTTGACTTGAAAGGTAAGCTTCTGGCTTTTGAAACCCTTTGACCCAGTTCTTCTGCTTTCTGTAGAATTGATTATAAAACTAGCCTTCAACAAGCACTAGGTACAGGGTCACTAGGTCACCATTTCCTGAATGACTCACTTATAGAGGAGCTTAAAGATCAATCATACAGGGAAGACAGCAGAGGAATAAGACCCATCTGCTGGCTCCTGATGTCCCAATGGGTCCCAACCAAGCATTAAAATACTCACCCTCTTTTCTTTTTAGAAAAGGGACACAGATATTCATCCTTTTCTGGTGCTGATTGGGAGATTCTCTCCCTGCCTAACAGTCCAAGGTTCTCCAAACACCATCTACTGCCCCCCATCTATACGTCCCTGGTGGTATCTTTTCTGCCTGTGAAGTGCTTCATGGTACGAAATAAATCAATGTGCTCACAGACATCTGGAACATTGGTACACAGATGAAGATTATGTGACTTGCTTGCTGTTCAACAAAAGCACAGCATATGAGGACTTGAGCAATTGCAAGGAATAGCTCTATGAAGGGTTAAGAGAGAAAAGTGGAAGCTATCTCTTGTTCAGCCTTCATGTGTTAATAAGGCCTCTCTTGTGAAATAGGGTACCTTGCTTTGCAAAAAAATCCTTTTATGACCTTTTATGGATGAGATCTGGGTTTTCCTTTACCATACATCTCACAATCTTTGAGCTGCGAGTAGAAAATTAACGTTGCAGTTAACTTAGATCCAAAGTGCAAATGAAAGGGGGAGGGGGATGTCCAAATATTGCTGGACTACAGCTCCCATCATCCCTAACCATTCCCCTTGCTGGCTGGGTCTGATGGGAGTTGGAGTCCCACAACATCTGGTGGGCCACTGCTTCCCCCTCCCTGCCTTAGGCTGCGATCACAAAGTTTGCTAATCTCTCTCTATGTTCACAAACCTCTTTGTCTAGCACCAAACACAGAGAACCAGCCCTTGCTGACTTGGAGAAAAGCCCAAGAAAGTGTACCATGGAATATAATTCTATTGCTTGGAGGAGGTTTTGCCATGGCAAAAGGATGTGAGGTATGCTTGTTAGAATGCAGCCTGTCAAAAAAAAAATATGCACCACTTTCCTTCTTTTCTAAAGGGACTGGGTTGTTGTTGTTTTTTAGGGCACCTATCACGGACTGGCTGGATGCAGAGGGGTGGTGGGAGGCACTAGCCGGGGAACCCCCAAGGGAACCCCCAGGGGAAGAAGGCTCAAAGCCAGGGGATTGTTGGTGGGACAACAATGAGTGGTCAGAGGGAGAAGAGGGGGAGAGCAGACTGGGAGGAGGAGGTAACAGAAACTGAAGAGGCAACAGGGTTTAGTGAGCAGGAAGAGGCTATGGCAGAGGGCAGTCCAGAATCTGAATCTGAAGCAGAGGCTGGAGACGAGTGGGGTCAGGCTGCTGAAGAAGCCAGGGAGTCTCCCCCTCCTGCTGTGACCAGCTCCCCTCCACCCTAGTCTCCCAGAACACTGAGAGGAATGAAGAGGGCAGAGCAAAGAGAGATAAGGCGAAGGAGCCCCAGGTTCCTGGGGGAGGAGCTGGGGGAGGAATTTTCAAGAGCGGTGAGAACGCAGGGAGCTTCAGTCCTCGCAACTGTCTCCTTGGGGCAAGACCTTTGTTGTGTTGGTTTCTTTGAATTAAAGAGTTAACTTCTCTGAAACTAGGTGTTTTATTGCTGAGCTGCTCCAGACTTTGGCTCCTGACAGCATCATGACACTTGATTACTGCAGAATAAGCTACATGCTACTTTGCATGCATGTTTGCATTCATGTGTGTGACTAATTCGGAGCATGACCAGCTCTCTTTTTTTAACCATTCTTACACACATACACAATGTTCTGGAAAATGGCCGATTACCTGGAAATCTTGAGGAGTGATGGTTTGTGGGCTCAGCATGGCTGCAGTGTGGCCCAGAGCCATTTTATGTCAATGGTCGTTAAAAGAATGCTTGCTTCTTCCCACCATGGCCATGGATCAGCTGACTGGGGACCATTTCAAACGAGCCTATCAGGAGGCTGCCTGGAGGTGAGGTTGTGGCAGCGGACCTGAAATATGATTTGACCTGCATCATAGGGCGACACTCAACCTAGGGCCAGCTCAGCCCTCTCATCTGCCAGCTGGCGGGCTGTTTGATGTCAGATACATACCCAATGCCTTCGCCAAATGTTGTGGCCTACTTCAACCCAAGTGGAGGTTTCTTCCTGTGGTAAATGTTAGCTTTGGTGGGGATGATTTTAATCAAGACTAGAGCCAATCTGGTGCTCCCACCAGCCTGTTTGCACTGCACTGCTATTGACAGGAGATCAGATAAGCCCCACAGATGACTACTGCATTTAATGTAATGTGTAGTTCGGGCCTAAGGGCTAAAACAAGCAATACTTTCAGACGTGTAAGAGCCTTGGTGAGTTGATTTGCCTGCTCATTTTCACATGCTAAAGTGACCAAGTAGTGTTTTCACATTTTATCACCCTAGGAAACATTACAAAACCAGGGTTTTCCAGGATGTGGCCACAATCTTAGTATTCTCACAAGGCCAAATTCACCACATAGCATTTGAGGAGAAAGTCATCTTGTGGTGAATGTTCAGCTTCAAAAATGGTCATGGGAGTTGGCTTTCATTTGCAGTAGATTTGTGTTTTAAGAGGACAAATGTCCCACAGCTCATACAAGCTGACAAAACTACTGCAGGGGAAGCTCTCTTATGCTGTGATAGTTTGACCATTGGTACCATACTGCCAGTGCTAAGGAAGATTTCGCCATGTATGGAGCATACATGTGGTAGTTTGGGTATTAAAATGGTGCCTGGGGGAGGGTAAATTTCAATTGCAAGTGAAATGATCTGTTCCTGAGATATCATCTCATGACGAGAGCTGAAAAACACAGGAAAAAAATCAGCCACCATAGAATCACTTGTGCAAACTGTGATTGTTTTTATATGTATGTTTTTAGTATGTTGTTGTTTTATTTTTTAATCATGTTGTTTTAACAATGGTGTATTTGCTGCCCTGGGCTCCTTTAAGAGGATGGGTGGGCTTTAAATTTAACAAACACATAATTTTTCTACCCTGCTATAGGAGTCTGGCTTGTCTGTCTGGATTGGAGGCCAGCTTGACCCCCTGGAGAACCTCCCTCCTGCTGTAGCTGTTATTCTCATTACGGCAGTGATTGCGTTATTCACAGAATTTGCAAGTAACACAGCCACAATCATAATCTTCCTGCCTGTCCTGGCAGAACTGGTAAGGGGCATATGCATACCTTTCAACCAAGGGGTTAAGTTAAAGGTATGAATGTGAATGAATGTTTATTATTACGGCCAAACAACCAAGCATACTAAGTTAAGGGTAGAGTGACCATTGCTGCTATTGAGGGGGGGAAATATATATAGGCAATTTATATATGCTGATTTATATGTATAGATGCAGATTTAGACATAAATTATTATAATGTAAATAGAAATTAATCTCACCATACGGGGAAGATTTGACCTGGGTGACCAGCATGCCTGTTCTGTCTGCTATCCAAGTGCTAATGGGCAACTTCAAGGCTCTTCCTGCTCTTCCTTCTTATGGTTCTTTGAACTTGACTTGGGCAGGACAGCTCTTCAAATAGAGGACACCTTTGAGTAGAAGACTCTTTAAATAACTCTTTAGATATAAGGTATTCCTTAGCAACTTGAACACATGGCTCACCCTAATCTTGGGTGGTAGGAGGAAGGTCGGCCTATATCATCATCATCATCATCATCATCATTACATCCCACTCGAAGATCTCAAGAAGGTGTACATTTGGTTTCTCTTCTGCATTCTGTCCCTCATTAACAACAACTCCATGTGGAGTAACTAGTGGGAGACTCAAAAGTACTTTTCAGCTTTACTTCTGAAAAATATTACTAGGCTGACAACTCAAGGCGGATGGCCAGCTTTTGAACCCACAGAGTCCACATGTACTATTCTCAGTGAACAGCATGCCCTCTTCTGACCTGCTTATTCTGCCTGAGGAAACTTCTGGACTCAGCTGAATAGGATTTTGTGTTATGATTGGGCTTCCTTCCACAATTCCCCATATTCAGATAGCCAGAAATAAGACTCCTTGTGCCTATTTCAAGAAGGCTCTCTCTCTCTCTCTCTCTCTCTCTCTCTCTCTCTCTCTGTGTGTGTGTGTGTGTGTGTGTGAGAGAGAGAGAGAGAGAGAGAGAACAAGTCTCCAGTGGCCTGTTTCACACAACACAATAAACCTAACTCTGGTTTACTGGGACCACACAAACATGCAGCTTGCTGGAGAGGAGCTCACAGCTTCTTTACTCCTCCCTAGCCTTTTATTACTCCCACACCGCAGACCTTAAGGTTCTTGGACTCTAGTTCCCATCAGCCTCAGCTATCATCACCAATAATCAGGGATGATGGGAGTTGTAGTCCAGCAACATTGAAAAAGATGCAGGCTCCTCATTCCTGGTCCAGCATGTTCTACCAGGAGCATCTAGAGCAGGTGTTTGGAAACCTTTGACCTTCCAGATGAACTGCAACTACCATCAGCCCCAGCAATCAAGACTAATGGGCAGGGTTGAGGGGAGCTGTAGTTCAGCAACATCTGGAGGGCCAAAGGTTTCCCATGCCAAATCTAGTGGAAGCTTTCAGAAGAAACTATGATCACACAAAAACTTATTTGCAGTCTTTTCAAGAATCTCATGCGATGCTTACAGTTCAGCTAATAAATCATAACGCACCCCCCTTTTGTTTGTTTTTTAAGGCCATTCGCCTGAAAGTGCATCCCCTCTACTTAATGATACCAGGAACCATAGGATGCTCATTTGCTTTCATGCTTCCGGTCTCTACACCCCCAAATTCAATTGCCTTTGCTTCTGGGCACTTACTGGTTAAAGATATGGTAAGTAATTTTACATAGTACTCACTAACAATAGCTTAATTATCTAGAGGAGGAGAAGGCCATGAAGGTGAGGAAAGGGTGTTCAGTTCTCTCCCCCTGCCAAACTTCCCCAAAACAGCCCCTCTCAGGAGCTGCTATTTGTATTTCAGGGGAAGCTCGCCTTGGTTCCAATGGAGGCATCCCTTGAGATGCAAACAGCAGCTTCAGTCGGGTTCTGGTTTCCCTTTGGCTGCTATTTACATAACAAAAAGGCATGCACCTTACTTGCATTCACACAAGTGATGGCATATCTAATGTGGCATGCCCTATCCAACTATCTGTGCCCAGGAGGATGGATGTCATCAAAACATCAAACTGTTTATTCCTGCTACAGTCACAGTAAATTATTGTTGGGTCTTCCAGCAGTAAGTTAGCACCAAATTATGTCTGGTCAACTGTAGAAGCACACTGGATGAAGAACACATCTCTGCCACCACTTTCACAAGGTCTTCATTCCTTTCCAAAATGTGGGCAGAATATTACCAAATTTCAGGTTTGTTTGTTTGTTTGCTTTTGCAGGAATTGCTTAGCTGTGGGTGGGTGGCATTAGCAAGATCAGCGGCCTGATAACCATTTTGAAAATGGAGCTGAGAGGAACTGAGAAGGGGCAAATTCTGTGGCTTAGTTCACTATCCACTTCCTCTCAACTTTGTTTACAAAATGGCAGCCAGGCTACCAATCTCTCAGCTCAATCTACGGTGAGGGCAGTGCCTTGGATTTTAAAGCACAACAGACCAGGGGCTATGGTCCACCAGCTCTTCCCAAATTTGCCCCTGAACTTTGGGAGAATTTCTTCTCGCACCCTGGAAAAAAAGAACAAAACAAAACCCTGAATGTTTCGCTGTGACGAACATTCAGTGCAGGCCTAAGTAGGAGCCTATTCAGCAGCAAAGTGCCAATGTTCATATGTGTCTAAGACCAAGGGTACTTTCAGATTGGGCCTTAACATTGTAAATGGTTAGGTGATATATTGCCAACAGGACCCTGTCAACAGGCTTTGTAAATAGCTAAACAAATAACCCATAATGGATTTCACCTGGAAAGAGTAATTCCAGTTTTTTTGGGGGGGGGAGGTGGGGTGAGATTCAGGCTGGCATTTTGATGCCAATGACATCATTTGGACACTGCAATAAACTTACATGCATGAGGAGCACTGATGCCACAATAAACACCCGCCTGGAAGCACCCATAGCAGTTTTCAGTACTACAGAAGAAATTGGGAATTAGGTGTGAACGAAATTTTCAGTTTTTAAGGTTCAGTAAGGTTTGCTCACAAATGTGAGGGCTGACAATGGAAAAGTTAATCCTAGTGTTTGTTGGCAAGCTTCTATATTTATTCTATTCAAAGAACATAATTCCAGCAGAGAACTAACAAGTAATTGCAGTCTCACCCCTGGCTCCTGTCACTCTTCATTTGTTTTCAAGTTTCCAGGGCTTAAGTGTATGAACTAACCAAAGCCTTGTTTAAAAAGAGATGGAAAACAGGAATTTACCAATTATTCCAAATGAATTTTTTCCAAGCAGATCACCAGCAGATATTGCAGAAGAACTTACATCTTCTCACTTACTCTCACCTAAAATGCGTATTACACTCATATTCTCATTGGTTACATTTCTGTCCTGTTATCAGACTTTGAAACAGCATGGAATTCCAGCACTAGAATTTTCTTGACTTCTCTTATTGGGTATGAGTTATTTGTCCAAACATGCTTAGAACAATTTCACTGATGGTTTTCATTCAGGAAGAGGCCTAGACGAAGAAAGGTTGGAATAAATTGCAACATACTACCTTAGGAGAGATAGAATGCACATTTATAATTTAGTTAAACAGTCAAAGACAGGTAGGGAGGATCTGTCAAAATCTCCTTTGCAGCTTTACCAGGATTTGTAAACCCCAATGCATTGTTCTCCATTATACAAAACCATTCACCCAGAAGGCAGGTTTAGCTCTAATGAATTTACAGGAGGGTAGAGGCTTGTTCAGGGACACGGGTGGCGCTGTGGGTTAAACCACAGAGCCTAGGACTTGCCAATCAGAAGGTCGGCGGTTCGAATCCCCGCGACGGGGTGAGCTCCCGTCACTCGGTCCCTGCTCCTGCCAACCTAGCAGTTTGAAAGCACGTCAAAGTGCAAGTAGATAAATAGGTACCGCTCTGGCAGGAAGGTAAACGGCGTTTCCGTGTGCTGCTCTGGTTCACCAGAAGCGGCTTAGTCATGCTGGCCACATGACCCGGAAGCTGTATGCCGGCCCCCTCGGCCAATAATGCGAGATGAGCGCCGCAACCCCAGAGTCGGTCACAACTGGACCTAATGGCCAGGAGTCCCTTTACCTTTACTTTTAGAGGCTTGTTCAGAGAAACTTCTTGACAGTTCAACAATGGAACCGATTACTTAGAAGGCTTGTGATTCTCTCTTCCCAGAGGGGAGGCTGTCTTTGGACAGCCACTTTGGAAAGCTCTGGGTTTTCTGCATCACACAGCAAACGGTTGAGCTCTATGATGTCACAGATCATCATGATCTCTAAATCTATTCTACCCCTCGTGGGCTTCTTCCACAGGCAAGGACGGGTCTGCTTATGAATCTGATGGGAGTTTTGTTTCTGAGTCTGGCTATCAACACTTGGGCCACGAGTATCTTTCAGCTGGGCAGCTTCCCTGACTGGGCCAACATCCATTCAGAAAACACGACCCTGCTGGTGGATGTGCAGAATGTCACTCTAAACTCCATGAGTAAATTATGAACAGGACAACCTTGTTGCGGGAGGAGCGCTCCCCCTTCAAATTTGGGCACTGAATTAGATCCACAGCAAGTACAAGAACGCACAGGTGATGGCGTCGTTGATGCCCCTCCTTATACAGGACTGCCATGTTCCTTTTATGTTTGTTTTTATAAATATTCGTGAGTACTCACTGGATAATTATTTTGTGCCTTGGAAGAGTCTCTCCACTTTCATGCCAAAAACCTCCCATCAGGCAGTTCTTAGGTAGGTTTAGACCTTAGTGCTGCATTGAATTCCACCTTTTGAGTGTGAATCCTAGGACACTGTGTGTAAATAAACTGCAAGCCCTCTGCAAATAGCTGCAGCGGATTCTGTGAAAAACTGCCAAGTCAGGAACACTATTAATACACATATTATACCCAATCAGATCATATCCATTATTCAAACGTCATGTCTTGTTAGACCTTGTACAACCATGATACTAAAAACTGTCTATAGTGGTCTGTAGCCCAGATACTCACACAATAATAAAATAATAATAATAATTTTTATTTATATCCCGCCCTCCCCAGCCGAAGCCGGGCTCAGGGCGGCTAACAACAATAAAACAGTACAAAAGTACAACACAAACAACACTCTAAAATCACTCATTATAAAATTAATTAAATTCAAGCCACTGGCCAGAGCTCCATGAAGATTGCTGAGGGAGGGAGTCAGGCTGTGCCCTGGCCAAAGGCCTGGTGGAACAGCTCTTCTTGGAGGCCCTGCGGAAAGATATCAAGTCCCGCAGGGCCCTAGTCTCTTGTGACAGAGTGTTCCACCAGGTCGGAGCCACAGCCGAAAAAGCCCTGGCTCTAGTTGAGGCCAGCCTAACTTCTCTGTGGCCTGGGACCTTCAAGATGTTTTTATTTGAAGACCGTAAGTTTCTCTCTGGGGCATACCAGGAGAGGCCCCATAGCCAATGGAATATTGGAAGATGCCTTATATGGACCAAAGAATGAATGACAAGAATAAATTAGTAATGAAATTCACATATAAGGATACAAAACAATATGAAACTA
Organism: Podarcis cretensis; assembly: GCF_951804945.1. Classification (NCBI taxonomy): domain Eukaryota; kingdom Metazoa; phylum Chordata; class Lepidosauria; order Squamata; family Lacertidae; genus Podarcis; species Podarcis cretensis. The sequence continues at coordinate 22,655,175 of NC_137175.1, forward strand.
TGTTTCAATGGAATAAATAACCAATGTAAAACCTGAATATAAGCAGAAGCAATAAACCACCCAGATATCAGTGATAAACAATCCCAAATGCATATGTTGTAGAATACTACATAATCCAAATACTATATAACAGTAGAAGTGCAGGTGAATGATGAAAATTCACTGGGATAAAGGCTGATGTTTTAACCATGGCCGTAGCAGATCCTTCCCCGGTACTGTGATCCAAGCTTATAAGCTTGCCTCATTTTAAAGTGGTACATATGTCTATATTCATTCTACAGCTTACAAAAAATGAAGTAAGAACAGTGGGAATGACTACTCCAGAGAAGTATATTGGTGACAACACAGGTGCTAGCCAGTAGGTGCTCTCCATAAGTAGCTTTGCCTATGTTCAGAACCAAACCAAACCAAATATACAAACTTGGCTTTTCAGAGGTCATTCTGGGACAGAAAGACGTGTGTTCACACGGCCCATTGGAGGGCACTTCTATACTGACACCGCCGCTCTTAAATGTTACATCTGTCTTCATCCTGAGTGGGCTTAATCTTTCACTCTAAGGCAGCTTTAGCAGCCACAAACAAATGGGAAGGGTTGTGACCTACCTCACAGGGTTGTTGTGAGGATGAGTGATATAATGATGGTAGAAGTTTGAAGGGTTGTAGAAGTGATAAATGCAAGTCACTCAGCTGCTGATGCTGACTTGAGAATTGTGGATAAGTGATGCGAATGTGCACCCTTAGCTGTGTGAAATATGTCTCTCTGTACTGGTCTTAACTATGCAAACCTTAAAAGTCTAAACTGTGGTGACTGGCATGCCAACAAGAGATGTGCTAATTTAGTGGACATTTCCAGAGGATTATTATTGTTGTGATTTAAGGGGGGGAGGGGTTGATTCTTTGATTTCTTTTTATATAAAACTGATTATTTGGGTACTTTCAATGAAAGTGTTTGTAAATGGACAGTGATTCTAATCACCTCTGTAATGCAAATTCTACCTTTTGACGTTGTGTGTGTGTTTGTAAGAAATGGACTTATTGTTAATGAAATATCACTGCTGAAAGCATGTTTTGAAAGATACGACACTGGAAGTTGCGTTGGGGCTGGGGCTGGGGAGGAGGCTTAAAAGCGAATTCTTGATGTGATGCAGAAGGAAAGATTCAGTGGCTTTGTAATTCTGCTGCCTTGCCTTATTCAGGATCTGTTCCTGGACCACAGCTGGTGAATACAGCCATTAGATCTACATCTCTCTCTCTCTCTCCTTCTCTTTAATCACAGTTGCTGCTGCTTTGAAAACCGCATTAAAATTGCATCATGGATACAAGTGTAAGCAGAGGTCAAGCCAAAAGCACAAAAAATACATCATCAACTAAGATCACTCTTTGCTGCCCAAGCCTTACCATTATGAGAATTGAAAATGCAATGCATTCATCAGCCTCTTTCTTGCACTATTAATCTCTACACTTCTTAGTCTTAGGGAAAGTGTGGCACTTATGTCTCCTGCTGCACATTGTCATGGGTTCGTGAGCATTACAGGAGACAGTACTCAAAAAGAAATGTATCCCAATGGAAAATTTAGGATGTAATCCTATGCAGACTAGGTAAAGGTAAAGGGACCCCTGACCGTTAAGTCCAGTCACGGACAACTCTGGGGTTGTGGTGCTCATCTCGCTTTACTGGCCGAGAGAGCTGGCATTTGTCCACAGACAGCTTCCAGGTCATGTGGCCAGCGTGACTAAGCTGCTTCTGGTGAACCAGAACCTTCCCGCTGGAGCAGTACCTATTTATCTACTTGCACTTTGACGTGCTTTCGAACTGCTAGGTTGGCAGGAGCAGGGAACAAGCAACGGGAGCTCACCCCACCACGGGGATTCGAACCGCCAACCTTCTGATCGGCAAGCCCTAGGCTCAGACTACTTGGGCATAAATCATGCTGACCTTCTGAATAAATATGCATGGGATTGAGTAGATAGTTGGCCAAGCCATTGAAACCATTGTATTAAAGTGTATAGTGGCATTGATAGATTTTAGGGCAACTTCGCAAGGATCCATATCTATTTTGGGTTGCAATGGCAGCAGGTCCATGGGGGGGCCTCAGTCTATTTTTAGCCAGCCAGCCTAGATCCTTACTTAGAACCAGATCAGGGAGCAGCACTGCCTGGCAGCTTTCCCCTCCACCTTTGACTCATTGTTTCCCTTTGTAGAAAGCAGCAGAGAGAAGAAGGATGGGGACAAAATGAGAAAGAGTTGGCTCTGCCTCTTATTTGTTCTGGCTACACCTGTGGTTTGGATTCCATGTCTTCCACCCCACTAGCCCCAGTGTCTACCAGATGCCACTATTAGCTTTCTACCTTTGTGTGACCAGCCCTGCCGCTATGCCCTGGGCAGCAGAAATTTAAGCAGGCATAATTTTCCAGGAATAGGGTGTATGATAGGACATAATCCACTTTTTGAATTACAGTGGTACCTTGGGTTACATACGCTTCAGGTTACGGACGCTTCAGGTTACAGACTCCGCTAACCCAGAAATAGTGCTTCAGGTTAAGAACTTTGCTTCAGGATGAGAACAGAAATCGTGCTCCAGCGGCGCGGCAGCAGCAGGAGGCCCCATTAGCTAAAGTGGTGCTTCAGGTTAAGAACAGTTTCAGGTTAAGTACGGACCTCCAGAACGAATTAAGTACTTAACCTGAGGTACCACTGTACAGGTATCAGGCTGCAATTGAAAGCACCAGAAAATCTACAAACTTACTTTCTGTATTGTCCCGTCTCCCCCAGGATTCTTGTATGTCCTTCAACAGTGGCCAGTGCCTGCTACTGCTACTTCATTTTAACTCTCAGTTGGGAATATTCTCTTTCTTCCTTTTCTAATGGTTGTTTAGTCATTCCAAACCCTCAATTGCCCAAGCGCCTGGTAATAGTGCACAGCTGCAGAGGCAGCTATATCCAGGAAGAGGGTATTGTAAGTAGTATGATTATAGCCCTCCTAAATCTTATACTTTAGTTATTATCAAAATCCAATAATTGTCATGCAGATAACGCAAAGGTATGATTCAACACACAGACACCTCCTGTTTAGCAGATTTAATATATCCGCCCCAATCCTAGGTGATAATCTAAAGTGGTTATAGGGATAATGGAGTTGTAATGGAAATGCCAGTTTGCCATTATCATTGTTTTGACACACATGAAGAATTACGACTTGGTTTTATGCTGGGGGTGACTAACCCCTAGTGTAGGGAGCTGATTTGTCCACCCACCCCAAATTTTCTGCCACCACCAAGGCCATGCCAATTTTGGTGGTGGGGGGGGGGAAGCACCTTCTCCCCAGCCATCAGATTGATCATTTGATAAGTGAAAAGGGGGGAATAAGGGACTAACCCCTCTTAGATCTGTCTGAATTAGCTGAAGAGGTAGACATCTTCATGTGTGCATGCAGAAGAAGAAGAAGAAGAGTTTGGATTTGATATCCCGCTTTCTCACTACCCGAAGGAGTCTCAAAGCGGCTAACATTCTCCTTTCCCTTCCTCCCCCACAACAAACACTCTGTGAGGTGAGTGGGGCTGAGAGACTTCAAAGAAGTGTGACTGGCCCAAGGTCACCCAGCAGCTGCATGTGGAGGAGCGGAGATGCGAACCTGGTTCACCAGATTACGAGTCCACTGCTCTTAACCACTACACCACACTGGCAGAAATGCAAAGTGGTCACAACCACAGCCGACATGCATCTCCAGGGGTTGGCCAAGAGGATATGCATCCCTTGGGCCAAGAAAGGTTATCCCTCTCTGTTTTATAAAGTGCCCGCCAGTGTTCATTATGCAATTACCCAGATAATTCAGGGCCCTCTGCCACACCACCATGTGCCTATCTACACGTGACATAAGAAAAGCCACAACATACCCTGCCCCTAGCAGCCCTCTTAGCTCTTCTTGGGGTCTTCTCATCAGAAGAGAAACTCCACAAGCCCCATGCCATTGTTCCAGATGGAGTCAATTCTCTGGCTGCTGTGCAAAGGATCAGGAGCTTCTGCCCTGACTGGGAACAGATTGAGCAGGAACATTATAGTAGCTGTGACTGACATCCATAATGGGAAGACACAAAGCTTATTTGACAGGCTCCTCTGCTTTTTCCCAGCTGGATCCTCTTTTTGCAAAGGTTCTCAAAGCAAAGGATGCAGCGGCAAACAGAGCTAGATGATGAGGATGTCTGTGTATTGTCCAGATGAGCTTCTGTTGTCCCAGTTTGGCAGAGAATATTAAAGCAAGTAGTCACACCTGAGAAGCTTTTTAAGGAGGCTGCACTACCAGAACTTGGATGGTAGTGCCCTGTTAAGATGTTTGCGAATGCCCCTGGAATAGAGAGTGAAGTACGCCGGGATAGTGATTGTTAAAATGTACTATTTTTAGGCTCCTGTTCAGATGGAACCTTGAATGGTTGGAAGCCAGTCGAGCTGCCTGGCTGGATGCTGATGGCTCCTTCACACAATAATCTGTACACAGAATGAATGTCTAACAGCTGCACTGGATTTGCACAATACAGTGGTACCTCGGGTTACAGATGCTTCAGGTTACAGACTCCGCTAACCCAGAAATATTTCCTCGGGTTAAGAACTTTGCTTCAGGATGAGAACACAAATTATGCAGCAGCAGTGCGGCGGCAGCAGGAGGCCCCATTAGCTAAAGTGGTACCTCAGGTTAAGAACAGTTTCAGGTTAAGAATGGACCTCCAGAACGAAATAAGTTCTTAACCTGAGGTACCACTGTAGTTCCTCATTTGGTCTATGCCAGTTGTCTGCCCACCAGTTGGTTTAAGGGGGAAAAGTATAACCCGTTTAGGCTTGCCAGTCTTGAGGATGCTGAATTGGTGCATCTGATACATGATAAATTATTTCCCCAGAAGTTCCTTTGCAGGTCTTCTCTCTAAATTCTGCCCTTTTTAGCTTTGGCCATATTCAGCCGGCAGCACTGCAGTGGAATAACAACATCTGGCCACAGGGAGTCAGAGTTGCTTCACACAGATGGAAATTAAACTCTTGGCAACAAATGTTTCATTCACATGCATTAGCCTTTCCAGAAAATCGGGATTTTGTGTTAAATCACCAAGGGCTTGTGCAAAGAATGGAAGAAGCCTTTTAAAAGATACCTGCTTTCCCCCTCTGCCTTTTTGTGAAGGGCCCCATGGGGGTTCCTGATTAACATCTACAATTCCCCCCCCAATAGTCTTCTGTGCAAACTTTTCCATTAGTCATCAACCAGAGAGGGTGAATAAATGAGTTCATTGGAAGAAAGGGCACAGGCACTGAATAAATCTACTGCAAGTCACATTTATCATACACAACTAATACCTTTTAGGGAAATGGTCTAGGTAAACGTTAATCTCAATAAAGGATAGAACCTGGATCCAATGGTAGGGTATGGGGGGGCGGGAATGTTCCACAATCAGCAGTGATTGACTATATCACAAGCTTGACTTGTGGTGTACTTAGCTGACAGGTTACAACCAGGGATCGATGAATCTCCATTCCCCCCCCCCATTTTTTGACTCTGAACTTAGTCTGCCACATTTTCACATCATTTCAGTTTTTTTCTTTTTAAAAAATCTGCACAAAAAAATGCCTTTTCATATTTCTTGTTCCTCATTTGCATTTTTTTGGTATGCAGTTTGAATATATGCCATTTTGTACACTATTTTCATATATATATATATATCTCACACTTCTTGACTGGAGAAGTGCATCGCAGCATTTGGAGAAGTGTGAATTTCATAGCATAGCTGTGCTTTGGTTCACAAAGTGCAAATTAGGATTGTTAGAACTTCTGAATATGACTAATTCACCCTGAACTAAAATGCTTTAGAACCCAGTGGTCTTGATCCAGAGATGCTTGAGTACCTACTGCTGTTTTCCCAAGAGTTGCTCCTCTCCTCCAAGAGAGGCTGCCTGAGGACAGCTGCACCCTTTATGCGTCAAACTCAGTGGTGTGTTTGACACAGAAAGCACATAAAGTGAAGATGACACATAAAGGCCAGAGAACCCTGGCAGCAGTATCCATGGGCAGGGTGGCAAGTACGGAGCTTTTTCGGTGGAAAAAGTAGGAGAGCAAAGAGCTCAAAGGCAGAGGGTACTTGTCAGTAGGGATGATGCATGAGGGAGTGGGAGAGATAGAGGGGGTGGAGATTCACTCAGGACAATGTCATTATCAAAGAGGCTGTGTTCCAAAGACTCTCTCTGTGAATATTGAATAAAAAGTGGGTGGTAAGAAACATTCCTTGTCTTTGTACTTTCCTGGGCAACCAGCCATGGGAGTTGCTGGCATCCACCTGACAGTGATGCAGCAGCAAAAAAAGCTCATGCTATTCTAGGTTGCATCAGCAGAAATATAGGGTCCCAATCAAGGGAAGTCATAGTACCACTCTATTCTGCCCTGGTCAGACCACACCTGGAATACTGTGTCCAGTTCTGGGCACCACAATTTAAGAAGGATATTGACAAGCTGGAACGTGTGCAGAGGAGGGCAACCCAGATGATCAAGGGTCTGGAAATAAGCCTTATGAGGAATGGTTGAAGGAGCTGGGTATGGTTAGCCTGGAAAAGAGGAGACTGAGAGGAGATATGATAGCCACCTTCAGATATATCAAAATGCATATTTCTATCAGCAATGTAGGGTGAGCGGTGAAAGAAGTAGGATCTTAGGATTGGGACGAGTTGTGTGGGGATGAGGAGGGAGGAATTTTGGGTGAGCTGTGAGTGCATGGAGATTGGCAACAGGTCAGGGGTTAGCAGGTAGAAGGAGTGTTGAAGGAGCTGTAAGGGGTTGGGTAAGATGTAAATGGTGGGGGTTGGTTGGTAAGGGAGATGGGGCAAGCAGCTGCAGCCCCTATTTATATATTATAGTTACGAATTTGCATACATTTTAATCAGCACATGAACATTTTAAGCAAACCCATGCCCTCTTTTTTTGGTGCTTCTTCTTCTTTTTCTTCTCCACCTCTACCACATTCTCCTCCTCCATCACTACCTTTTCTTCCTCTATTGCATAAGCGATCACCCTAGAGATGTCAGGAAATGAACTTGGCACTGTCTGCATGCTGGCCACGTGCTCTCCCACTGGGCTGAAGCCCTTTCCTCACCTTTATAGAGGAGGGATCAAGTAGAACAAAATAAGTATCTGTCTCGCATACATACACTAGCCTTTAAAAATCCATCTAGCCTCATGGTTTGTGCAACATCCTGTAGCAATATGGTCCCTAGCTTAAAGATGCATTGTTTTGAACCAGCTGTTTCAGTGAATGATCCATGCAGGCTGGTTTTATACACCTTGGCTTGGTGGATATTTAACCCTTTTTCACTCTGTTGAACTTATTCATATTCTATTGGAAACCCACCAGGAATTGCTTATATGCTTTTTTAGAAAGAGAAATCATATTGATTCATTTTGCTCTTTTGAAACCGTCCTTGATGCATCTTTTTGTCTGTGGGGATGTTTAGCAGCCTGGTTTTGTGAGACTTCCATCACCTAATGGCAAAGCTGCTGGGTTTCAAGTCTAACCCGAAGTCAAATACTTGGACCTGCAAGCCTTATTCCCTTATCCAAAGGTGTTGGGCACTGGCTGCTCTTGCCCAGTAATGATGAGCCAGAAATATTCTGAATGTGTTCAGAATTACTTTCTTCATTGTTATCACTGTTTCAGGAGCTGACATTTAAAACACTTCCTGGGGCTCAGCCGTGTCAAGTTCTGCCTCTGACAATTCCCTGTGAGTTGCTTTTTAAATAAAAAATATAAAATGCCTGCGATGCTTGGTGGTGGTGTGGAAGCAAGCACGAAGGAAGATTTATGTCCAAAGAAACTGCAAAGGAAATTGCTCTGAACAAAAATGTCACAGCAGGACAGAGTATGTGAGCAAAGAGAACAGTAATTCATTAACAAAAAAACATATTGAATAAAGTTGAGCAGCATTCTAATTTGAAACCACAAGCCTGGGACACACATTTGACAGGGGAAATGGTTCCACACAGGGGTGAAGGAAGGAGTCGTAACACCTGGGGCGGGCGTCATGACGTAGGACGCATGTGCGGTGTCGCTACGTACGACACATGTGCTGTAGGTAGCGACACCGCACATGGCTGTATAGCAGTTTGCCGCCGGTGCCACTCCAGCGCCATACGGACAGTGCCAGGATCCCTCGATGGCCACTGCAGCCACGAAGACAGCTTTGCAGCTCTGGAGGGATCCGGGCACCGTCCGTACGGTGCTGGCGGCAAACCGCTATACAGTGCATGTGTGACGTCGCCACGTACAGCGCATACATGCGACGCCACACATGCGCTGTACTTAGCAGTTTGCTGCTGGCGCCAGGATCCTCTGCTCGTGGCTGCAGCCATGAATAGAGGATCCTCCAAAGGCAGCTGCATTGGCCCGATGGCTGCTTGTGCCGCCATGAGCCCCTGCAGGGTGAATTCTTGTCACCCCCGCAGGCATGGAACCCGGGGCATACCGCCCCCCCCCCGTTGCGACCCCACTGGTTCCACAGAGGCGAAATCTTGATAATTTCTAGTATTCCTGCGAAATTGTACTAATGGAATAGCCTTCATTGTGACAAGAGCAATATCCATTCACAATAGCCTTCTACTGTATGGATTGAATCAGAGATGGAACACTTATGCCTCCCCCTCCCTTTCAATCTGCTGTCAACTGGACCTTGCATACAAACCCCCACACCATGAAACCCCTCCCTGTTGACTTACCTGATAGCAGCTGTGGGAAGTTCTCAGCGGAGGTGTTTGTGCAAAACTTCCCTCTCTGTCATCTGGAACACTGTGCCAATCACCCGGGAGTCTGGGAAATGCAATTTTCCCAGGTCACCTTAATTCCTATGACATCAGTCCCCTTGGGCACAGAGATGGAGGAGAGCTTTGATACAGTTCACATTTAAAGGCAGATCTACCTAATTCACACTTGGCCGAAATACACAGCCATCCTGAGTATTCTCACATCTTTAAATTTTCAGTGCAGTTCTCCAGCCAATAAATGTTCACAATAGTACATATACTAGGTTAAAGTGTGAATAAAAATGCATGTATTGCTGAAAATAACATGCAGAAATGCATCCTATTAGCAGAGAAGGATTTAGGGGAGAGCGGCTGGTTCGTCCACACCGGGCATCGAGCAGAGAGGGAGCCACCGAAATGATGTGGAACAGAAAGAGAGAGGTGATGGGGGGGGGCATCAAATTTTAGTGTTGCCCAGGGCACTTCTGAAATGTGAAAGCCACAAATCTGCCACTGCTATTAGGGAAGCTGCTTTGCAAAATTCACACAAAATTGCTAATGAATTTTCATGAACACTTAATTCCCCCCCCCACACACACACAATGTGGGAATAGGGAGAACCGAACTTCTGATTGGAAAAATGAGAAATAGAGAGATTGGCCCATCCCCAGTGGTGTGTGCGTGAAACCACTGCTGTACAGCCATTCTGCCCCCTCTGCCATTCACCTGAAAGGATGCTAAATCATGAGAAAGGGCCCTCCCTAAGATGCATGATGGGGCAGGAATGGTCCATGATCAGGATAGGATCTCTGCTACCTTCTCATGGCAGTAAAACCTTTTTTAAAAAAATAAAAAGAGGGGTGTTTACAAAGCAAAGAGAAGCCACTGCAATTGCCTTACAATTGCCTGCCCTTGAAAGTGCCTGTAAATTCTAAAAAAAAATATTTAGCTCTCCCCTCTTTGGGTTTTCCACCTCCCTTTCTATTCTCCCCATCTCAAGCCTGCAAATATGTCAAAAGAACTAGTTAATAATCCATTCCTCTTCCCTGGGAATTGCATGAGAGCTCAGCACTCTTTACAAACTACACTTCCCCATTTCATACTTGTCTTTGTCTAAATCCCCACAAGAAGTACCCAATAAAACAATTTCTATGGCAACTGCAGGTAGCATGATTCTGGTGAAAGAAACTGGGGTGTTATTTGGGGGGGGGTTGGAGCAGTTGTGGGGTGCAAGGAGATTGCCGTTCCTTTGGGGAGGGTTGACTATACTTTGCACCTACCTCTGCAGCATTTTTCTTCCAAGTTGCTTGGCCTGTACATTGGCAAATGCATAGCTACTTCAAATGTATTAATTCCAAATGAATGGAAAATTGAAACAAATGGGGCCTGTCATGTTCATTTGTCACTAGTAAAGAAACACATGCCAGAGTTACAAAGGAGTTTCAAATGTCACGTTTGTGACTCAGTCAGTGACCTTGGCTTCCTCCTAGAGCAGAGACAGTTTATGTGGGATGTAAGGAGTGGAAGAAAGAGAATGTGGAAAGTGAAATTAACCCTGTAAAGATAACCAGGCGGCTCTTTGTGATGACTCGAGAGCAGAGCTGCACCACTAGCTTGCCTGGAACACCTGGCTACACAGGTGTCCTGATAAAGACCATCTGCAAGTAGATGCTCATGCATTGTCACCCATCACGTGTCCACAGCAATACATAGATGTACAGCGGGCAGGGGCATGCAGGCTCCCTTGCTACAGACGTGACATGGGGTGCAATGGAGGAGGTGGGATGAACATGCTTTTTCCTCTTGCACAATTCTCTCTTCTTCTTCTTTTTAATAATATTTATTAAGTTTTTGACAAAAAGAGTTACAAAATAATAACCCACAAAAGAAAAATACAAAAATACAAAAATCAAAATTTAACATAAAAATAAAAAATAAAAACTAAAAATCCCTCTTTATAAAGTCTTACAATCATTTACTTATTTTCATGACTTCCTCACACCTCCCTTTTTTGTATTCCATTTATAAATTTGTTCAGCAAATACATACCCTCTTAATTTACCCTCAATTATTTATCCTCACATATTCTAACTTCAAATTTTCATCTGATGTCAATCCCTTCTTGCATATTCTTATTTTACCTTATTACTAGAACCACTTCATTTCATTCCAACGTCATTAACATTCAATAATTTTACAGTGTTTCTGTAGATAGATTTTAAATTTCTTCCAATCTTCTTCCACCGACTCTTCTCCCTGGTCTCGGATTCTGCCGGTCATTTCAGCCAATTCCATGTAGTCCATTACTTGCATCTGCCATTCTTCCAAGGTGGGTAGGTCTTGTGTCTTCCAATGCTTTGCAATGAGTATTCTTGCTGCTGCTGTAGTGTACATAAAGAAAGTTCTATCCTTCTTTGGCACCAATTGGCCAACCATGCCTAGGAGAAAGGCCTCTGGTTTCTTCAAGAAGGTATATTTAAATACCTTTTTCATTTCATTATAGATCATTTCCCAGAAAGCCTTAATCCTTGGGCACGTCCACCAAAGGTGAAAGAATGTACCTTCAGTCTCTTTACATTTCCAACATTTATTATCGGGCAGATGATAGATTTTTGCGAGCTTGACTGGAGTCATGTACCACCTGTATATCATTTTCATAATATTCTCTCTTAAGGCATTACATGCCGTGAATTTCATACCTGTGGTCCACAACTGTTCCTCTTGCACAATTCTCACAGAGAGTTTGTGAATGACTAAAGAGGGCTTGAGTGTTTTCCTCTGCTGTGGGTGGCGCTGTGGTCTAAACAACTGAGCCTCTTGGGCTTGCCAATTAGAAGGTGAGCTCCCATTGCTCTGTCCCAGCTCCTGCCCACCCAGCAGTTCAAAAGCACGCCAGTGCAAGTAGATAAATAGAGAGGTTAAAAGCAACAAAAAAGGCTTTTATGGGTATATTCGTAGCAAAAGGAAGAACAAAGAAACAGTGGGGTCACTCAGAGGAGAAGATGGTGAAATGCAAACAGGGGACACAGAAAGGGCTGAACTCCTCAATGCCTTCTTTGCCTCAGTCTTCTCCGATAAAGAAAACAATGCCCAACCTGAAGAATTTGGAGCAAATGATTCAGCAGAGGAAACACAGCCCAGAATAACTAAGGAGATAGTACAAGAATACTTGGCTAGTTTAGATGTATTCAAGTCTCCAGGGCCAGATGAACTGCATCCAAGAGTATTAAAAGAACTGGCAGATGTGATCTCAGAACCACTGGCAGTCATCTTTGAGAATTCCTGGAGAACAGGCGAAGTCCCGGCAGACTGGAGGAGGGCAAATGTTGTCCCTATTTTCAAAAAGGGGAAAAGAGAGGACTCAAATAATTACCGCCCAGCCAGTCTGACATCAATACCAGGGAAGATTCTGGAGCAGATCATTAAGCAAGCAGTCTGTGAGCACCTAGAAAGGAATGCTGTGATCACCAATAGTCAGCATGGATTTCTGAAAAATAAGTCATGTCAGACTAACCTGATCTCGTTTTTGACAGAATTACAACCCTGGTAGATGAAGGGAACGCAGTGGATGTATCCTACCTTGATTTCAGCAAGGCATTTGACAAGGTGCCCCATGATATTCTTGTAAAGAAGCTGGTAAAATGCGGTCTTGACTATGCTACCACTCAGTGGATTTGTAACTGGCTGACTGACCGAACCCAAAGGGTGCTCATCAATGGTTCCTCTTCATCCTGGAGAAGAGTGACTAGTGGGGTGCCACAGGGTTCTGTCTTGGGCCCAGTCTTATTCAACATCTTTATCAACGACTTGGATGATGGACTCAAGGGCATCCTGATCAAATTTGCAGATGACACCAAACTGGGAGGGGTGGCTAACACCCCAGAGGACAGGATCACACTTCAAAACGACCTTGACAGATTAGAGAACTGGGCCAAAACAAACAAGATGAATTTTAACAGGGAGAAATGTAAAGTATTGCACTTGGGCAAAAAAAATGAGAGGCACAAATACAAGATGGGTGACACCTGGCTTGAGAGCAGTACATGTGAAAAGGATCTAGGAGTCTTGGTTGACCACAAACTTGACATGAGCCAACAGTGTGACGCGGCAGCTAAAAAAGCCAATGCAATTCTGGGCTGCATCAATAGGAGTATAGCATCTAGATCAAGGGAAGTAATAATGCCACTGTATTCTGCTCTGGTCAGACCTCACCTGGAGTACTGTGTTCAGTTCTGGGCACCACAGTTCAAGAAGGACACTGACAAACTGGAACGTGTCCAGAGGAGGGCAACCAAAATGGTCAAAGGCCTGGAAACGATGCCTTATGAGGAATGGCTAAGGGAGCTGGGCATGTTTAGCCTGGAGCAGAGGAGGTTAAGGGGTGATATGATAGCCATGTTCAAATATATAAAAGGATGTCACATAGAGGAGGGAGAAAGGTTGTTTTCTGCTGCTCCAGAGAAGCAGACACGGAGCAATGGTTCCAAACTACAAGAAAGAAGATTCCACCTAAACATTAGGAAGAACTTCCTGACAGTAAGAGCTGTTCGACAGTGGAATTTGCTGCCAAGGAGTGTGGTGGAGTCTCCTTCTTTGGAGGTCTTTAAGCAGAGGCTTGACAACCATATGTCAGGAGTGCTCTGATGGTGTTTCCTGCTTGGCAGGGGGTTGGACTCGATGGCCCTTGTGGTCTTTTCCAACTCTATGATTCTATGATTCTAGGTACCGCTGTGACGGGAAGGTAAACAGCATTTCCATCTGCTCTGGTTTCCGTCATGGTGTTCCATTGCGCCAGAAGCGGTTTAGGCATGCTGGCCACATGACTGGAAAAGCTGTCTGTGGACAAACGCCGGCTATTTTATTCTGAAAGCGAGACGAGTGCCGCAACCCCATAGTCACCTTTGACTGGACTTAACCGCCCAGGGGTCCTTTACCTTTTTTTACCTTTCTTTGTTCCAAAACAGTCCTCACTCAGTCACCTATTTACCGTTCCTTTGAGTATTTCCAGGCCATTCCTTACTAGTCCCATACCTGTCCTATTCTTTTGTGCTTACTGTGTTATTTGCAGTTGGGGGGCATACTTGGGGGAGGGGGAGGGATTAGATGAGCCACTAAAGGGGTCCAGGAAGTGATGTCTCTGTCTGGGAGCCCACACAGGGACTGATGGGTCATAGCACCCTTCCAAATAGTGGTTCTGAAGGGATTGTCCTGATTTGATGTATGTTGAAAGGTGACCCTTAATCAAAGGTCAGCCCGGCCTACTGACCAACCAGAAGGCAAGCTGGCTGATTCCGGATACATACCCAATGTCTTTGCCAAAGCCTGTTTACATCTGTAATTGATAAATGTTGTGGCCTGTTTTAACCCAATACCGATGTCCTGTGTCTTGGGCGGGGGGTTGGATGAGTCAGTAATGTCCCTCTGCCCACTATGGACAGCTCCACTGGCCTCTGTCCTTAGAGTGATGCTAGTTTCAATGCACCACTTCGGAGCTCTCTGTCCCACCCATGGCAAGTGGTGAATGCGGACAGCTTTTGCCTGTCCCTTCTCTCCCGGCACACACTTCTGCTCCTTCCATTGTGAGTAATGGGGCTGCAGATTTTCTGGTGGTTATGTATGTGTGCCAGGAATATTTTCTTCACTTCATTAAAGCTGATAGCCTGTGTGTTGGTGTTTGAAGAAGTGTGCATATCCATTGCATGCATGCATGCACTTTTAGCATGCCATTTCAACGCACCTATAAAATGGAGCCCTTTCCATTTGGCTGAAATTTGACAGGTGAAAAAAATCTCTTGGAGAGGGAGCAGACTATCTGAATATTTTGTGGCAGTTGGATGGAAATCACAGAAGTTGCAGGCAGCAGAAGAGCATCTGGGTCTCCCACTGAAAGGCATAGGAAACAAATGGAATGACACAAATGAATAAAAATGAATGTGATTTGAATGAATAACTAAATGAATTGGGTTTTCATAATGAAAATTAATGGGACAGCTAAAACTTTCTTTCTTTCTTTCACTTCCTTAACAAAACTTGAAGTTTCCTGTTCTGTCTTCTTGAAAGTAAATACTGTGAGGCTGCAAAGAAACTTCTCATTATAAAAGGAAGTGCAGAACGTAAATAATATACAAGCCATAAAAAGCATCGATAGCAATGTTGGTCCACGGCAGAAGAAAATAAATAAGGACATTGCAGAAAGCCAATATGTTTGTTAGAACTGGAGAAAATGAAACAGGGAACAAACTTTCAAAAGGCTTTTTCAAACATTTGGGAATACTTCTTGGAATCATTTGAGGGAATGATATATTATATATTTGATTAATGTATTCTCTCTTTCTCTCTGCCACAACTATGATGATTGACATCTAAGATAGGTCTGAAAGATTACACACATATGATACAGAACTGATAAAGTATTGTGTTGTTTTTAAATGGGAGTATGGGAAATTGTTTCTGGCCAGTGCTTTTTTTCTGGGGGGATGCAGGGGGACTCATACCCCTAAACATTTTGTGAATCTTTGTACTTTTGTCCATTTACTGTATTTATTCTTCCCGATTTGAAGAATAAAATTGTGATTTTCTCGAGTCTAAATGAGAGTACCTTTAAACATTTTTTAAAGAAAAAAAGCACTGTTTCTGGCAAACCTCAATTATAGTCCCCCAAATAAGTTTTTTTAGTAGAATGACAGCATTGTCTCTACTGTAGAAATGGCCGTCATGTGGCCTTCCAGTGTCGCTGAATTACAGCTTCCATTATTCCTGACCTCTGGCCATGTTGGCTGCACCTCATGGAAGTTGGAACCCATTTGAAGAGTCACCCTTTGGGGATTTATAATGAACTGAAAAAAGTGTTGAAAAACACATTTATTAAAAAACCAGAAGCCTTTTTACTTGGTATAGTATGGGGTGAAATCCCCAAAAAGGATGTTACTTTTTTTCTGTATGCCACAACAGCTGCGGGAATATTGTTAGCAAAGAATGGGAAGAAACAAGATTTACCAACTATCAAAGAATGGCAGATGAAGATGATGGACTATATGGAACTTGCCGAACTGACCGGGAGACTCCGAGACCAGAGAGAAGAGACGGCGGAAGAAGACTGAAAGAAGTTTAAGGAATATATGAAAAAATATGTTAATATTTAAACCTTAGAATAGCTTTGGAAGTGGATATAGGCTGTAGGGTTAGAAGTAGAAGATAGTATTATTTGTAAGTGATAAAATGTGAAGTTATTTTAACTGTGGTTAAAAAAAAGAGAGAGATGGTTAGAAATTATGACATGTATTTTTTTAAAATAAATTTTTTTATTAATTTTCCAATTTTTAACAAACACAACAAAAACAACATAGAAACAAACACATAAAATCATAATTTCTTAACCTTATTTCCATAAGCCTCTTTTCTCGGACTTCCCCATACCTTCCCCTTTTTGCATCCTTTTATTTTTAACAATTATTCAACAACCCTTTTAGCCAATTAAATATAAATTCATTCTCCCTTTCAATTTCACCCTAAATCAAACAAAATTTACCGCTGTAATTCTACGTCTTCCTCTCCCTTAGCATTTTAGCACTCCTCAATTTTATAGTAGCTCTTAAGATATATTTTAAACTTCTTCCAGTCTTCTTCCACAGTCTCTTTCTCTTGGTCGCGGATTCTGCCGGTCATTTCTGCCAGTCCCATAAAGTCGATCACTTTCGCCTGCCATTCCTCCAGCGTGGGTAGCTCTTGTGTCTTCCAATACTTTGCTAGAAGAATCCTTGCTGCCGTAGTGGCATACAAAAAGAAATTTTTATCCTTCCTCAGCACCAGCTGGCCGACCATACCCAAGAGAAATGCCTCTGGTTTCTTATGAAAGGTGCATTTAAGTACTTTCTTAATCTCATTATAAATCATTTCCCAGAAGTCCTTAATCTTTGGGCAGGTCCACCAAAGGTGGAAGAAGGTACCTTCAGTCTCTTTACATTTCCAACATTTGTTATTGGGCAAATGATAAATCTTCGCAAGCTTGACTGGAGTCATGTACCACCTGTAAATCATTTTCATAATGTTTTCTCGTAAGGCATTACATGCCGTGAATTTAATACCTGTGGTCCATAACTGCTCCCAGTCAGCAAACATAATGTCATGACCTATGTCCTGTGCCCATCTAATCATAGCTGGCTTCACTGTCTCATCTATTGTATTCCACTTCAACAGCAAGTTATACATTCTTGATAAATTCTTAGTATTGGGTTCTAACAATTCTGTTTCTAATTTCGATTTCTCCACCTGGAAACCGATTTTCCTGTCTTGTTTGTAGGCCTCCATTATTTGAAAATAATGGAGCCAATCCC
Organism: Podarcis cretensis; assembly: GCF_951804945.1. Taxonomy (NCBI): domain Eukaryota; kingdom Metazoa; phylum Chordata; class Lepidosauria; order Squamata; family Lacertidae; genus Podarcis; species Podarcis cretensis. Next base: position 22,672,270 of record NC_137175.1, read on the forward strand.
GTACCTTGGACTTTATTTTCTCAAAACTTTGTAGTTTAAATTCACCACCTTCTTGTTCTAAAATTTCAGAATATTTTGGCCAATTAGTTCTCATATTAAGTTTCTTTACCTCCTTAGCCTCCATTGGTGAAAGCCACCTGGGAGTTTTATTTTCCAGTAAATCTTTATACCGAATCCAAACATTGTATAGTGCTTTCCTAACAATATGATTTTTAAAACCCTTATACACTTTAACCTTGTCATACAAAATATATGCATGCCAACAGAAACTATTATCAAATCCTTCCAAGTCTAGAATGTCTGCATTTTCAAGAAGTAGCCAGTCTTTTAGCCAGCAGAAAGCTGCCGATTCATAATACAATCTTAGGTCCGGCAGGGCAAACCCCCCTCTTTCTTTAGAATCAGTAAGTATCTTAAACTTTATTCTGGGCTTTTTGCCCTGCCAGACAAATTTAGATATATCTTTCTGCCACTTCTTGAAACAGTCCAATTTATCAACAATTTGTAATGTCTGAAACAAAAATAACATTCTAGGCAATACATTCATTTTAATTACTGCAATTCGACCTAACAAGGAAAGCTTCAGGTTCGACCATATTTCTAAATCTTTCTTTATCTCTGTCCAGCACTTGTCATAATTATCCTTAAATAAGTTTACGTTCTTAGATGTCATGTTAATCCCCAGGTATTTTACACTCTTTGCCACCGTTAACCCAGTTTCCTCTTGGAATCTCTCTCTTTCAACATTTGTTAAGTTTTTTTCCAGTACCTTAGTTTTTTGTTTATTCAACTTAAATCCTGCGACCTGACCAAATACTTGAATTAATTCTAGAACTCTTTTGGTACTAGTGTCTGGCTCTTGCAAGGTCAATACTAAGTCATCTGCAAAGGCCTTCAATTTGTAATGTCTGGCTCCGACCAGAAATTATGACATATGTAAACTGCTAAAGATGAAATGAAAACCAGGTAGGTGGGACTTGGGGAAGCCCACTTAACAATGTTTAGAAAAATAAGGATATGGCAAGAATTTGTTCGTATTGTTTGTCTTTTCTGTTTGTGTTTTTTATTTGTGTTATAAAATGAATAAAAAATTGGGGGGGGGAATGAAGAGTCACCCTTTGGATGGGGGTTGTGGAGCCTTACTCAGGGCTATGACTGGCAGTCTGAAAATACTTTTTTCCTATTATTTCTTAATGAAGGGTAGCAGCGTCAGAGGCAGGAATGTGAGTCAGAGGTAGGAGACAGTGGGTTGGAGAGAAGACAGGAGGCGTCATGAAGGGAAGTAGAATCTCTATCTATTCCTCCCTAACACAGATGAAGCATTATGAAAACTAGCTGTGCTTCTTTTCAAAGCTGATAGAAAAGCACAGAAAGGTCCCACCCTATAGTCTATGGCTTTAACACAGGGATGGAGATGGGGAACCTTTGACCCTCTAGATTATGATGGACCACAATTCCCAGCAGCCCCAGCTAGCACTGCCAATGGCCAGGAATGTTGGGAGTTGGAGACCAACAATATCTGGGAGCCTGCTTTAGAATAATAGAATCATAGAACAGAAAAACTGCTTAAAGGACATTTATCCTGAGATTATGATGTTGCTTGCACAAGATGCCTTGAAGGGAATAGGATTTGCACAAGAACCATTGAATCTTAGAGTTGGAAGAGACTCAAGAGTCATCTAGCCCAACCCCTGGCAATGTAAGAATCTCAGCTTAAGCAACCAAAGGTATTGGGAAATAACAAAGAGTTTCTTTTTCAAAACAGCTAAAGAAGTGCAAATTCAATTTTTTTTCCAAGAGTAGAAGTCTGAATACATGGCAACAATCTTTTAAAATGCAGTCCGTCATAGGAATACAGCAAGCCTAAACCCACTTACTTGGGAGTAAGCCCATTTGAATTATGGTGCTGGATGAGACTCTTGAGAGTCCCACGGACTGCAAGAAGATCAAACCTATCCATTCTGAAGGAAATCAGCCCTGAGTGCTCACTGGAAGGTCAGATCCTGAAGCTGAGGCTCCAATACTCTGGCCACCTCATGAGAAGAGAAGACTCCCTGGAAAAGACCCTGACGTTGTCAAAGATGGAGGGCACAAGGAGAAGGGGACGACAGAGGATGAGATGGTTGGACAGTGTTCTCGAAGCTACCAGGATGAGTTTGACCAAACTGCGGGAGGCAGTGGAAGACAGGAGTGTCTGGCGTGCTCTGGTCCATGGGGTCACGAAGAGTCGGACACGACTAAACAACTAAACAACAACAACAACAAGCCCCATTTAATTCAGTTGGGTTTACTTCTGAGTAGACACAGGATTGCACTATAGCTGAGTTTTCCATCCCAGGCTTCAGATAGTGGGAACAGCCCTGCAGGATGTGTGTCAACCTGGAACACACAGTGGGCAGCTGCCAACAGTTTGCAAGACACTTTGAGGTTAAAGTCAGCTGAGCAAATTCATCACCAAGATTCAGTGTTTACTCATAGCGACCAGCCTTACCACAGTGCAAAAATAGAACTTTTCTGAATTATTTCTTCTCCTTTTTTCTGAATTGACTTTTGCAATATATAGGGTGGTTTTTAAACAGGCGTCATCAGCACATACATACAGCCTGGTAGTGATTCCTTAAGAGACACAGCAACAACTACCAAAGCCACAACATGATGTTCACCAGCGGTGGGATGCATTAGAGGAGGTGTCCCAAATTAATATTTAGGTTACATTTGCAGACCAGATTTTGCTGTTCATCTGAACCTTTTTTCAAGTGTCTGCTTTTAACACACCCACACACCTTTTTGTCCAGAACTGCCTACCTTAATGGTTCTGTCTCATTCGGTTAGTGGTTTTATTATCTTGTCAGATATTTTTTCAATATATGAAAACTAAATGAAAATTTGCAGGATCCCAGAGTGGTTACAAAGGACCTGGAGACGCCTTCATAATACTGGGTATGTAGAATCGACTTTAACTTAAATATCCATCTCTCTGTGTCTAGAAAAACCAAATTATCAAGCTGTTATTGAGAATTTCCCCCTAGAATTAAAAATGGTTATGTTATGTCTTGCTTTGGGAGATGTGTTTGCTAAAAAGTGATTGCAACCAGCAAAAATGGGATTCACTGCTGTTTTTGAGGCAATGGAGGCAAGTTTTGATGTATTGCTTCAGAGAAATACCATGTGAATGTATGTACTATATGACCTTGGGTGGGTGAGTTGCTCAGAAAAGTCTCAGAACAAACACAGTATTGGGGGAGGGGAGTATTTGATTACTATGGGGTGATAGTGCACAGTACTGGCATGCAATAATAATTAATACATGTCAGTATTTCACAGTTGATAAAATGCAGTAATATTCTCCATTCAGTGAAGGATGTTATTCAGTGGCTGGCACTTGTGAAACAGAATTTAGCAAGTACTAATTTGTTAGATTTCATATCTGACACCACCCGGAACAATGAAAGCATATCAGTCTAAAGCTGTCAGATTTAGAGGTAAAACTTCACATTCAAAATTTGAATGTTGATTTTGAATTTCACGTTCAAAACTTGAGCGGTGAAATTGGAAATTTGGCAAATCTGAAGTATTAGCAGTTTCTCCTTTTTATGTTTTAATCTTTATTGGTTTTTAAAAGACACCACAGTTATCTTTCTCCATCAGAAATATACACAAAGGAAATACTGAAGTGCTGGAAATAAAGTAAAGTTGTATAACGAAATATTGAGACTTCCCTCCACCCCAACATAGGTTCTCCACATTTCTGTATTAACTGCATATTGAAGAATATCTAGTTTATATTTATCCATTACTTCCATAAATTATGTCACATTGCAGGAGTCATTCAAGGCCTGCCAAAGATTTCAAATGTTTACAGTGATCTTTTAGGCATTGTCTATATTGATCCTACCCTCTGTTAAATTTTTGGTCGTCATGTTTCCTAATTTTCCCTGTTATTCTTGCCATCTCAGCGTACTGAAATAATTTCATCTGCCATTCCATTTTTGTTGGTATATTAGCTCCTTTCCAGCATTGGACTAATAGTATTCTCATGGCCGTGGTTACGTACATGAATAACGTCCTCAAATCTTTTGGTATATCTACGCCTATAATACCCAGGAGAAAGGCTTCAGGTTTTTTGGTGAAGGATAATTGAAACTTTTTTTAAGCTCATTGTAAATCATATCCCAAAATTCCTTTATCTTTTTGCATTTCCACCACATATGGTACATAGTTCCTTCTATTTCTTTGCATTTCCAACACAAGTTAGAGCTGGTTCTGAAGTATTAGCAGTTTCAATCATATCATTCAGGAATATCTGTTCATTATTAATACAGGATGGAAGGCTGGACTTACTTTCAAGACATTCTCTTCCCAAGGATACAAGAATTTGCCACGGAAGCTTGGCTTGCTTACTCCAGACCTCTGCCATCAAGCCACAACCAGCTATTATCCCTTTTTCTGATGTGCTGTTGCATTGCTGCAGCCATTGGAGGCCTCTTCTACAACTGGATGTTTTTCTCACTGCAATATTCTTTCCAGTTCTCTGCCGCAGCTGCTTCAGCCATTAGTTTTCTGGCCCTGTTGACCCTCTTCTTGATGCACCCCATCCGTTGCATGTTCACTATAATTGTGCCCACCTTAGGGACTAAGCAAGGGCGGAGATTGCTCCTGTCTGCCACCTTCATGATTGTGGCTGTCAACATAGTGCCAAACATCATGAGCAACATCGAAACCATCCTGCAGGTCATCAAATGCATCTGCAAGAATTCCTCTGAGAGCCTTCTGAACTCAACAGTTCTCTTGGGGAACGCTTCATGGGACTTCAGTGACGCCCTCAAACGGGTGACTGACAACATGCCGGACAAAACAGGGAGAGCTAGGGATGGCCATGTCCGGTTTGAAACCCACAACAACAACAATTTATTGAGTCAGAGAATTATCAGTGCTAGCCAAGGGATCAAGGAAGATTTCTTGCAAGTTGATGTGCTGGTCCAGAAGGTCATACTACTGGGTAACCGGGTAATTGCTGGCTTCTTCCTCTTCTATCTGATATTTGAGTCTGCTTGGTACCTGAAGAGCTACCTCACAGATCTCCGTTTTGACAATGTTTACATCACCAAAAAGCTAGAAGATTTGGCTCGGGAGAACAAAGCAACTCACCTGCTAGTTTGTTCACCAAAGAAGCTGATCAAGTCCACAGGATTCAAGCTATCCCGAGAGGAACTCCTTTCTTGTGTAATGCACCTTTTTCTTATTACCTTAGTGCTCATGTTGACACTAGTGATCATAGCAACGGACTATATCGCCTTCCATTTGGCACAAGCGGCTGTGACTGAAGTCGCCCAGTTCCCCGTTGTGCCAATGGTCATCTCAATAAAATATGAGGTGAGTATGGAAGCCTCTACCTTTGCATTTTCAAGCGAAAGGATGCACGATGCTGATGCAAATCAAGATTTTGCTTGAATGCTCCTGCAGTCAGAAATATAAATGAAACAACCACAGCATGGTTAAAATTAACCCTGCCTCCTATTCACAACATGGTACAGCAGTACATTGGTTCTCAAACACCTTGGTACTCAAACAACTTAGAACCCAAACACTGCAAACCCAGAAGTAAGTGTTCTGGTTTGCGAACATTTTTCAGAAGCCAAACGTGCTCCGTTTTGAGTGCCATGCTTCTGTTTTGCGGTCTGTCTGCTTTTGCTGTTTATTTTGCATTTTTGTTTTTCTGACTTTTTTGTTTTGTTTTTGTGACTGATTGATTGACTGATTGTGTGATTGTAGTACATTGTTTATTGCTTTCATTTTATGGATCAATGGTCTTTATCGATAGTAAAATTCATGTTAAATTGCTGTTTTAGGGGTTGTTTTTAAATGTCTGGAATGGATTAATCCATTTTGCATTACTTTCTATGGGAAAGCACGTCTTGGTTTTGGAATGCTTTGGTTTTGGAACGGACTTCCGGAACGGATTAAGTTTGAGAACCAAGGTACCACTGTATTAATTCGGATGACAAGTGATGTGTAGGGACGTAAAAGGTCATCATGCGATTCCTGTAAATGCAGGCTGGAATTGGTCATCTGTAACATTCACCATACTATTAGGCCCTGCATTATCACTCCTCATTTCAATTTCAGAAGAATAGGGCTCCAAACTTGAGAGTTACATTTTTAAGCTCCAGCATCACAGGACTTTCAACTAAAGAGTAGTTGGAATTATTCAAAAGCAATTAATTTAGGTTGGCTGTTGGTCAATTTCCATGGAAAGACATAAGGACTGCACAGTTTATGGGGTGGGGGTGGGTGAAATGTAACTCTTAAGTCCTCGATCCAGAGACTTTAATCTCACTTCAGTCCCTCTGAAATCAGTGGGAGAACTTGCAAAATCCTAAGCTTCCTAAGCAAGTTCACTCAGAAGTAACTCCTCTGAACCTATTTTACAGATTTACTATCTATAAGCATAAAAACAACACCAGAGCATGGTTACACTTAAAAAACTAACAATATTTTTAAAGGCATAATAGGTTAGACTTCATCAAATGCATGAATATGAGACATGGTTGTACATGGACTGAAATTGTAAACAGTGAGGCCAGAAGGAAAAGAAATATGGAAAAGTACAGATGATAATAATTACCACAGTTTTAGCAGTAAAGTAGAATCTTAAAAGAGATCTCTATATGATTTAGGATTGTAGCTAGTCCTGAACTAGCCTTGAGTAAGTTTGTCCAAATGATTTTGATAGCATGTAAATATGACTAACTTTCTAAGGACCTTACACCTTATTACGAAGAGTACTTTCCCACTGTTTCATATCCATCTGCCATATCAGAAAATATCAGGGCAGTATAAAACAATAAAACACAAAACACACTTAAAAATCATCATCATTATCATTAAAGTGACTGGCTGATTAAACAGCTGCTGGAATAATAATAAAAAAAAGCTATTCCTGTGAAAGAGGAAAGCAAGAATGCCTGCTCAATCTCTACTGGAAGAGCATTCCACAGCATGGGATCAGAAATACTAAATGCTCTGTGTGAGTTTCTGTATTTCTACTGAATCATTCTCTTTTATTCTTTCAGGCGAAGCTGATTTTTGTGCCATTTTTGGAATATATTTTTAACGGTGCTTTTTCTACAGAGCAATCCTTACCTCCGTTTGAAAGGAGCTATCATCAGAATCTGACCTTTGTCTCTGCTAACTGCCCCATGAGGTGGCCAAACCCTCCTAACAAAGCTGTGGTCCTTGCCGTTGGGCTCCTCTACTGCATCATTTATACCATGATCTTTTTGGAAACATACTCACGTCGGCTGTGCCGGAAAATTTCAGCCTCCTTTTTCAACAGCCAAGAAGACCGGAGAGTTCAGTACCTCTACAGGAAACTTGTTAGGAAACACAAGAAAAAGAATGGACACCAGCAGAAACCAACCACGCCGTCTTAAATTGCTTCCACGGAGGGGATGGAATTATGTTACTATGCCAGGAGGTTCTTAGACTTGCACTAGCAAAAACAGAGCATCCTCCTCCTCTCCCCTGGAGCCCCCAAATGCCCTCAGAATCAGTCCCAAAGAATTTGGGGACCCTTTAGAGAAGATTTGGGGAGAAAAGGGAAAACAGAAGTGCTGCTGGACTCTACCGGCACCGCTTTTGTTTCTTGGAATCAAAGGGAGAGATTCAATGTCACACTCTTCTTATTGCTCCACCAGTGCAAGCATTTTGCTCTGTCAGATGGAATGACCCCCCCCTCACCTCTCACTGTGTGATGTTCCAGGGGTTCTTCTGACCCCCTGAGCCAATTTCAGGGGGTTGGGAGGGGAGCCTTGCTCAGAGCGCCCACTGACAAGACTCATTGTTTGAATCCTTCCCCAAGAAACCCTTTGTTTCTGTGAGATTCAAAAGCTCAGAGTGAATTGATTTTCAGATAAACACCATGGCCGAAAATGGCACTCATATATACAGGGAGGTGGTTTGCTATTTGACCTTTGGAGGGCTAATGCTACATTATGGAATGTTATGTTCTCTCGCTAAGTGCCACTGTCTGCTGTTTGCCTCCTTTGTTCATTGCTAATGGCTGGTGGTTTGCTCTCAGCACCTTGTTCTGACAAAACAGACAAGTGAACAAACCTTCCTTTTTCAATCCAGAGAGAATGCAAATCCACAATATGCCTGTTCCCAAAGGCAAATAACCAGCCACTGGGGGGACGGGACAATATGCCTAGTTTTGAGTACATCCACCCTATCTCCCAAACTGCCAATCGTTCGTTCCCCACAGCTAGCAAAATGCACCAGCGGCAGATGGGCCCCACTCTTTTCTGTGGAAGGTAAGAGGCAGGAAATGAGCTTTGTTTGCAGGAATCATTCATCCGCAGGATCACAGCCAATACATTCCAAGATTATCATATTAGAATGTCCAGTAAAGTAAGATCACATTTTTGTCAAATGTAATAAAATAATGATATCATCACCAGATTTGTAAGATGTATCCTCTGATTGCACCCACTCAAGTTTAGCTAATTGGTTCATGGGCACAGAAGTGATGGTAAAAATAAAATCAGTTATTATTGTAATGTTTGCATTTATGGCACAAGCTTAGGAGATTTCTAGATTCTCAATTCACTGCGCTACATTTCCAGTGTGGTCAACAGAGTTATCATCACTTAGCAGGTGTATTGTATCTGGCCATAATATATAGAAAAGCCTTCTTTTAAGATAAAAACAGATCGCAAGTTTAGCAATTATTTGCAGTGTAATTGCAGAGAATCTTTAAATCTTGGTAGCTCTGGAACTTATGCATGGAAGAAAGATTTCTAGCTTGGAGACATATTTTTAGCTTCTGTTGCGATGGTTTGTAATGCCGTGGGTATGAAATGCAGGATTGCATTTGTAAGGAACAAATCAGTGCCTTGGGTAAAGTAACAAGTCATCATCCTTTTCTCAGAGTGATTCATTTGATAGTATTTCCCCCTTGACTGAGCATTGCTGAATGTGCAGCTGGAGCCTATTGCAAATGAAGAGAAGCTCAGGCTAGAGAGAGCTCAACAGAGCTGGCAAGACAAGAGCCTTGGGGCAAAGAGGTTTCAGGCAAAATAGCCATTAGAGAACTAGAAAAGGATTTTGGTGCATGTGCGGTTTTGCAGCGAGGCGGGGGCAGAAAATATATTAGATTGTGCCCCAAGTCTCAATATGATAATCCAGGAAAAGTGTGAGCACTCGGATGACAACCTGCTGGTTTCATTCTACTTCTGTTGGTGATGACCTTTAAAGCCCTAAATGGCCTCGGTCCTGTATACCTGAAGGAGCGTCTCCACCCCCATTGTCCAGCCCAGACACTGAGGTCCAGTGCTGAGGGCCTTCTGGTGGTTCCCTCGCTGCGAGAAGTGAGGTTACAGGGAACCAGACAGAGGGCCTTCTCAATAGTGGCGCCCGCCCTGTGGAACGCCCTCCCGTCAGATGTCAAGGAAATAAGCAGCTATCTTCTCTTTAAAAGACATCTGAAGGCAGCCCTGATTAGGGAAGTTTTTAATGTTTAATGCTGTATTGTTTTTAACACTCGATTGGGAGCTGCCCAGAGTGGCTGGGAAAACTCAGCCAGATGGGCGGGGTATAAATAATTAATAATAATAATAATAATAATAATAATAATAATAATAATAATAATAATAATTCTCTGCCATCAACCTGCATGAGGAGCAGAATGCCCTCATGTGATGTGGGTCCAACCAGGAAAGGCTGAGGCCTTTTATTTAAAGAAAAACAAATCCGTTTCTGCTAGGTCTAATGGCAAAACAAACAGGAGTTGGGACAGCCATCCATAACACAGACAAGGATGTAAAAAGAACAGTAGGCATCAGGCAGGGCAGGAGTAAGCTGTTGGGGTGGAGAATGTGCCAAAGCAATTCAAGCAAAGTCCTGATTCATAGGAACTGCTGCTATGTGGTTGCTCTGTCAACATGATTAGGTACTTATGTTGCAGTGCAAGTGCTTACACAGCCGGGAGCGGTGTGGTTCGGAGGGATGATGAAACTCTTGCCCATATCCCCACCACGGCTGGACCCCAGGCAGCTGCAACACTGGCATGGAAATTTGTCATCGGACTCATGTGGTTTTTGGTTACCGATGGTATGGGGTAGGAAACTGTCCATGGGAGAAATATAACCACACCTCCACAATCGATATGCATTGAGCTGACAAGGCTACCCAAGATTCAACCAGGTTCAATGAATACACCAGAATTGGGGAATGACCAATTAAGAAAGGTGACATCTAGTCCGTTGGGCTGTGATCCTCAGATGAAGGGCAGTATAGAAATGAGAGAGAGAGAGAGAGAGAGAGAGAGAGAGAGAGAGAGAGAGAGAGAGAGATATTTAACATTGAGGATATTGTTAATAACTTAGATTCATCCTCAGCCAAAAAAATTAAAATATGAAAAAAAGTAATCTTCTTAGATATAAGGATTTTTGTCTTTTAGATCAAAAGAACCTCTTGGTTTATGTTAGGGGTAAAAGAAAAGAAGTCTCATCCATGGTTTGAATATTTTCAAAATTGTGTAGCCTTAGCAAAATATGCATTTTTTTTTCTTTTCTGTTGTGGCAGAATTCAAAAAGATCACATTGAAAAAACAGAAGGCAACTGTTTTCAAATATTAGCAAACTGTTGCTAGGTTAGGATAACTGAACCAGAGCAAATTCAATATTATATAATAAAATGGAAGCAACATTTGGGAGGAAACACTCCAATGGCTATGTGGGAAAGATTCTGGAATCAAAGCCCATAAAACCACCCAAAGCTGATGCTGGAGAAACCAAGAAATTTATGTGATTTGTATTTATGGTCATTGAAAAAATAGATTTTTTATGCTGATCTTTGTAATTTTATTTTATACCATAATAAAATATTTTTGGAAAAGCAGCTGTGACTAGGCTAAAGAGAAACCAATCACTGGAAACAACAGCACAAAATCCATTTTAAAGCTGGAAAACCGAGGTCCTGCCTCCTTTCACCATTTTGTCATTGTCAAGGGCATTTTGCCTTCTTCACAGATAAGCTATCTAATTGATTTGGCAATTTATTCCTATTATGAATAAAATGTTTCTGACTGAATCGGACTCTCTCTCCAGAATGTCAGCAGCAATCCAAGTTGCCGCGAAGGGCTGTTCTATCCGATTTACGTAATATAACCGGATGCCATTCCAATCACATATGCGCAAGCAACAAACCCCATTAGCTTCAGGCACATTAGGAAAGCTAAAATGCTGCAAGAGACGCCCTGGGAACTTTCATATGCCTTCCTAAGGAAACTGCTGCTCTAATCATTTCCATACGTTTCTGAGCTCTGCACCCATTGTTAGCTTTCTTCGTGTGACATTCTTTTCAGATTCACAGGGCTTTCAGTTCTGGGACTTTCCTGAGAATCTTGGAAAAAAGGAAAAGTCCCTTGCATTTGTCAGCCAAATAGTTAATTGTGCTCCCTTTGGCTCACTGAGACTAGTGTCAGATTTAGGGTGGTGCAGGCAGTTGCCCCACACAGGGCGCCAAGTCGAGGGGTGTGTGCAAGATAACAACAACAACAACAACAACAGTAATAAAATGAATTATTTGGAAAATAAGAATTGCAAACTTCTGTCATCCCTCGCAGTGCCATAATATCAAAGTCTGCCCCTGCTGAGACCAAGGGCGGATCGGCACTCATGGTTTTCTAAAAGGTTTAAGGAATGGTTTAAGGAATGGTTTTCATAGCATAGATAGACACATGACATCCTACTTTTAATGTTCATAATGTGTTATTAAAATGTGACACCAGAGAGCAACCAGCAATCAGGAGCCAGCATTTTGACAGAGAAAACAAACTTAAGAATCGCTTTTCATTTACAAGTATGGGCTGTGACATTTTAGAACGGTATATCTAATATCGTTCTAATGACGTTAAACAGGTCAGTGTAGATCCAGCCCAAGTTTGCAGCATAAAAACAGCCCATTCTTTGCAAACCATAACCCAGTCTATTAGCTACAGATAGGTAGCCGTGTTGGTCTGCCATAGTCAAAACAAAATAAAAAAATTCCTTCCAGTAGCACCTTAAAGACCAACTAAGTTAGTTCTTGGTATGAGCTTTCGTGTGCATGCACACTTCTTCAGATACACTGAAACAGAAGTCACCAGACCCTTCTATATAGTGAGAAGGTGGGGAGGGGTATTACTCAGAAGGGTGGTGGGATTGGGTGATTGGCAGATACCTGTGATGAGCCTGTTGACGACTCTTAACGACTGCAATAGGTCTTACAGGAAAAAGCAAGGGGTGAGAAGGTGAAAAATGGCTTTGTCATGTATAATGAGATAAGAATCCAATGTCTTTTTTCAGACCAGGTCTCTCCATGGTTTCAGACCTTCTGAGTAATACCCCTCCCCACCTTCTCACTATATAGAAGGGTCTGGTGACTCCTGTTTCAGTGTATCTGAAGAAGTGTGCATGCACACGAAAGCTCATACGAAGAACTAACTTAGTTGGTCTTTAAGGTGCTACTGGAAGGAATTTTTTTATTTTGTCCAGTCTATTAGCATAAGCATTTCAAGGAAACCACATCTCTTTAAAGCCTTGAGTAAGAAACTAGAAATATTCAAGTTAAAGCAGACAGGAATCCCTCTAGTTAGGTTTGTAAAACGACACAAATGAAGTAGGAATAACTGCAGAGTAAATCAGCAACAGAGAAATTGTGCACTAAGTACTGGAACAATCCCCTCCCACACTCTAAATTAAGAAAGGGTGAATCTCAAATGCAGCCCACATTTTTGGTTTGTTTGAAAATATGTGGTTATGTGCCTTCCCCCTCGGGGATTTATTTATTTTCCTTTATCTTAAATGCCACCTCCAAAGTGGCAGTAACATTAATTACATTTTTTTTTAAAAGCTGGCTTTAAAAAGCCCCACAAATCTCAAGAGAGCTAAAAAGGGTATTAGTAATTATAAGTAAGAACAGCAGATGCTCTATAATCTAGCTATCTATATACAGAGTCATATCCCCCCAGTCAAAGCGAGATAACCTGAAGGCAAAAGCAGCTGTAGAGATGGATGTGAGTCAGGATTCCACAATCCCAGTAGAACCATTTCCCCCACAGTGCCAAGGATAAGCTCTGGAGCATATCAAGAAGCATGAGCAGATAAGCTGCTGGTTCTGAATCAATCAAAGACCACATTCACACTATACATTTAAAGTAGGATGGTGCCTTTTTAAAAGGGTTCACCACCACTATCTGCTGCCTCCCTTATTTGGGTTGTGTGGCAGCATCCATGAAGCAGCAGGTTTTGGGGACATCTCGTGGGATGTCGGCATGGTCTCACCGGAAGCTGCCGATACTGTTAAGTTGTGGGTGAACATATCAGACGACCCAGCAATTCTTCAAACAGCTCTTGTTTATTCACAGGCTAGAACAGAACTGAACTGAAGGGTTCAGCCAGCCTGCTTATATAGAGCTCCAGTACAACACAACTGTAACAACTTTCTGTAACTATCCAATCACTGAACGTCACTTTCAATCCCTTATTTGCATATGTGGACTGAGTGAAAACTATCTACAGTATCCCCTGCTGGCCCAGGGTGAGAACTTCAGTACATAACAGATACCATTTCTCCACTGGCATGGGGTTGGGCACCGTGCCCACAGGGGTGCTGCCTCTTGGTGTTCCCCCACCCAAGGAATGATCGGAATCGCAGACCCACATCTGGAGTGCCAGAGGTTTCCCCACCACCATAGCAAGAGCTGTTTTGAAGACAAGAGTCTGGTCGACAAACATGGTCCTGCTTCTTGCTATCTGGTGTGGCCTGCCATGTCTTTCCAGTATCAATGTATGCAATATTTCAGCATTATTTCTGGAAGCTGAGCTGTCCCCTTGCAACAACAACAACAACAACAATTTATTTGTACCCCACCCATCTGACTGGGTTGCCCCAGCCACTCTGGGCAGCTTACAGCACATATAGAAACATAGTACAGTGGTACCTCAGGTTACAGACACTTCAGATTATAGACTCTGCTAACCCAGAAATAGTACCTCAGCTTAAGAACTTTGCTTCAGGATGAGAAAAGAAATTGTGCTTCAGCGGTGCAGCAGCAGCAGGAGGCCCCATTAGCTAAAGTGGTACCTCAGGTTAAGAACAGTTTCAGGTTAAGAACAGACCTCCAGAACAAATTAAGTTCTTAGCCCGAGGTACCACTGTAAAACATCAAACCTTTAAAAACTTCCCTAATCAGGGCTGCCTTCAGATGTCTCCTAAAAGATATACTTTGGAAGCAATGCACTGTTGATGCTAGCACCATCGTGTCACACTGGTGGTGGTTAGAGTGGTTAGAGGGTCTGACTAGGACCTGGGAGACCAGCTTTCAAATCCCCACTCGGGCATGAAGCCCACTGGGCGATCTTGTGCCAGTCAGTTTCTCCTCATCTAACCCACCTCACAGTTGTTGTGTGGATAAAATTGAAGGGAGGGGGGAGGCATCTGTCACTGTGACCTCTTTGGAGGAAAGGAGGGGGAGATAAAAAAGAGAGAGAGAGAGAGAGAGAGAGAGAGAGAGAGAGAGAGAGAGAGAGAGAGAGAGTCAGCAGTTTTTGGTGAGGCATTTAAATTGGTGAGTTAGTAGAGGAGCAAAGGGCTAATCCATGGGTAGGCAAACTAAGGCCCAGGGGCTGGATCCAGCCTTTTAAATCCAGCCTGCGGACGTTCCGGGAATCAGCATGTTTTTACATGAATAGAATGTGTCCTTTTGTTTAAAATGCATCTCTGGGTTATTTGTGGGGCATAGGAATTCGTTCATTATTCCCCCCCCCCCAAAAAAAAATAGTCCGGCACCCCGCAAGGTCTGAGAGACAGTGGACCGGTCCCCTGCTGTAAAAGTTTGCTGACCGCTAATCCCTCTCTCATGCAGCTCCCCCCCCCCCCCCCAGTTCGCAACTGTGGCTCCTTTTCGAAGAAGAAAATTGTGTTGGGAATTCCATTCACAGAACTCTAGTATAATATAGTTTGGCCCTAGGTCCTTTTGGGATCCACATATTTGATATTTTGGCTGATAAGTGTGCTGGAAACTGAGCTGTTACAATATAATTTTGGGTTGTTTTTTTTTAAAGAATCAAACCAATGGCTATGTTGGGAATCAGGGAAGTTTGCCAGGGGTGACTAAGTACATTTTACAGGTTATGAAATGTGGAGTTAAAAAAGGGATGCGTGATGATGGTGATTTGCTATGCTAATGAGTCATGGGCTGAAAAGGTGGGCCATCTGCTGTGAGTAGGGTTGTGATGCTATCTTGACCATCTGCCCAGTACACTTTTAAAGAGGACTGTAGGGAGCATATGAGCCAACTCTTAGGGTCAAGGACACCCACTAAAATATCTGATGGGGCCAGCCACCCCCCCCCCCGCAAAAAAGTTGGTGGGCATTGCCATTCAAATGGTTTGCATGCACCACATCTTGTTATCAATTATGTGGGGCAGGGCTCACCTGCCTCCCAATATTTTATTCAAGTTGGCACCCCAGGTGGGAATTGTGATACAACTTCAGAAGGATGTGGTTTCCAATACATGGACAATGTCCATCTCTAGAAAAATAGAACATAAGTACATGGCTCAGGGCCAAAACGGATGGGAAAGTTTTAATTTGATCTCCTGCCATGTTTCTTTCTTAACTCCAAAGCAATTACACATGCATTTATTTGAATGGGAAACTGCTGGGGAAAGGGGTTGTTTAACTCTTCCCCATGTCATTTTCCAAGATGCCCAAGATTCCATTAGCCCTGCTAGGGGGAAATGCAAATAGTTCTATTCCCCCCCACCCTGCCAACGACACACACACACACAAGCTGAAATTATAGCAGCTCTATATCTTTCCCTGTATAGATGAGAACAGGAAGTATCGCTTCCCCAATCAAATTAGCGCACACACAAATACACAGTGCTGCTTAATGGGAGAGAGAAAGATCCCAGAAGATCCAACCACAGATCTCTTGCATCACATCTTAACTGCCACATTCCTATCTAAAGCAGAGGTGGGGATTCAGAACACAGAATGGGCAAGTGATTGCCACTACGGGTGATGCACCTTGGCAGATAATCACCAGCCTGTTGTGCTTCCTGCAGATTCTATCATCATTCCTGCATCAATTGTTTATGCTTAGTTTACTTATTAAGAGTTTGGGTTGAGTTTTGCTGCTGCCGCCAATGTTATCTTTTTTCTTCTTTTTTTGAAAAACCATGACAGCTTGAGAGACGCTCCCTTTAAGAAACAAAAACTGAAACTCTACAGATAACTTATACAGAGAATATCCGATTTGTGTGCTGACTTCTTACGATCCCTGGGCAGCTTCAAGATGCATGACTCACCCTTGCTGCCTGAACCACATGGCATTTTGGAATGAAAGGTGATGCTCAGGTGTGCAGTGCATTGTTGCACCTCTGAGAGATCAGGCAGCATTTAAAGGCATGAGGATTTGATATTTTTTAGGACTGCTCAAAAAAAAATTTGCATGCTGACATTTACCAATGAAAGCAACGGAGTGAGATAAACTCTTCATATGCACCTAATCACAGTGGAAGCACCACTGGCTATGAATGTGGTGTGCACACATTCTGACTCTTGCATTATGTTTTATTAACTAAACATCAGCCCTCGGCTGTCATAACAGCGCACGGTTGGTGACAGTTTGGAAAATCTATTTTAGAACAAACACAGTGTAATTAAAAACACAGAGAGGCGCAGCGTGGCTTATTATTTCTCATCCTCATCGCCCTTCCCTTCCATTTAGGGGACGTAAACGTACTTTAATAAAGCCAACCACTTATTCAAATGTAAATTGCATCTGGAGACAATGATGTATTTTCAGTGTCTGATTCATCTGCTGTTTATTAGCTAATCATTTCCTTCCATTCCGTTATTCCTTTCCTAAGGAATAAAGCTGTGATGCAAATTAAATGGTGCAAAAGATGGAGTCCATGATAAAATTATGGGCACACAAAAAATCGCTATGTCTTCTCTTTTTTCACCTTTCTCCATGCCTGGGTTGTGTGGAATGCTAGTATGCGAAGACTCAGTGCCATATTAGAACATAGCTGGTGGCCTGAGATATGGGAAGCGATTATTATAAAAGTGCTGGCAGCATCTTATAATATCTTCTCTCTCAGACACACACTTCCTCTCTTTTTCAGTTTTCAATTAGAGAATAGAAAAGATAGACAGTGGAAATTTCAGGGCATTAGCACAAGTAATGCCAGAGGGGGATGAGGGGGCAAGCCCCCAGATAAAGAGCTCCCTCCCCACTTGCCCCCTATTTCTGAACTCGTCATTAACATATGCTTCCCCCAACCCAACTAAAATACTTTGCCCCTTCTGTGTGTGTCCATCCCCGCCCCGCCCACCACATCAATTTTTTTTCCTGGTTCTGCCACTGGGCATACCACCAGTTCTCCAGAGAGTTATAAAGCATCCGACAGGCAGAGCAGTTCATTGAGAAGAAGGGTACGACCTCATGCATGCTTATTCAGAAACAAGGCCCATCCTGTCTAAAAGTACTTACGTAAAGGTACTGGTACCCCTGACCATTAGGTCCAGTCACGGACAACTCTGGGGTTGCAGTGCTCATCTTGCTCTATAGGCCAAGGGAGCCAGGTCATGTGGCCAGCATGACTAAGCCACTTCTGGCGAACCAGAGCAGCACACGGAAACGCCATTTACCTTCCCACCAGAGTGGTACCTATTTATCTACTTGACGTGCTTTCAAACTGCTAGGTGGGCAGGAGCTGGGACTGAACAACAGGAGCTCACCCCATTGTGGGGATTTGAACCGCCGACCTTCTGATCGGCAAGCCCTGGGTTCTGTGGTTTAGACCACAGCGCCATCTGCGTCCCTCCTAAAAGTACTTAGGAACATGCAAGGCTACCAAGTCAGACCATTGGTAGCAGTCACTCTCCAAGGCTTCCCAGCCCTGAGAATGTCTGAAAAGTAGAGTGGGCAAAGCCATTTGTGAGTTTCAGGTCCTGAGGGACAGGACTGATCAAGCAAGCAAGTGCTCCTGCAAACAAGTTGGGTCTGCTCACACCAGAACATCTGACAGTGGTGACCTTGGAGACAGGCAGGGTTTGCCAAGCCACCTCAGTGCCTGATCCAGGCTTGGGCGCTTGCCTGGTTGTCAGGGAGACTAGTAGGAGGTATGGCAAGGTCTGATTCAGGTGGCTGTCCCTCTTCTGCTGAAGAGAACCAGCACCGTGGAGATGCCTCCTCACCCCCTTGCCAGCACCAGGATCAAGGCCCTCATCCCATCCCTCCCCCCCAAAACCAGTACTGCCAGGAAGTTTCCCCAGGACTCGTGGCAATTTATTACATTTTGTATGCTGCTCAGAGGGCCCATGTTGAAAGGCAAGATATGAATCTGCATAAAGAAAATGAGTTATTGAGTTATTAGACTCTCACATTCTCTCTACATTCATTATCACCAACGGCAGGGCAATCTGAACAGCCAACATCTCAGGTGCTCATGCTTAGGAGGAAGCACCCAATGGCCTGGTTCAATAATCTTCCAGGATGTCACCAAACCAGAGATACTCAATTATAGTCGTACCTTGGATCCCGAACACCCTGGAACTCGGACATTTTGGCTCCCAAACACCACAAACCCGGAAGTGATTGTTCCGGTTTGCAAACGTTCTTTTGGAGCCCGAACATCTGACGGGGCTTTCATGGAGCTTCCTGCAGCCAATCAGAAGCCATGATTTGGTTTTTGAATGTTTTGGAAGTCGAACGAACTTCCAGAATGGATTCCGTTCGACTTCCAAGGTACGACTGCATAGCTGTCAACTTTTCCCTTTTCTTGTGAGGAATCCTATTCGGAATAAGGGAATTTCCCTTTTAAAAAGGGAAACGTTGACAGCTATGTTAACAACTGTATTTTGATTTCCTTCGTATCGTAAACTATCTATCAAAGCCTTAAAGGACATGTTAAGTGAGGGTTGTGTGTACATATGCTATGATTCTGTATGAAGTGTAGGTGGATTCAGGCATGACCCAAGACCTAGATTCACCTCAGAAAGGACTTATGGGAACATCAGGAACAAGAACAACAAACAGGGGCACTTGGCCCAGTATGTATACCTTAAGCTGGCCCAGGCAATACACACACACCACGTGTCGCCTTAATGCTGCAATTAGTGAATCACAACACTGGCCCTATCTCAGCAAGGATTGGCTGGCTGCCAACTACTAACAATGTCATTGGAGGGTTTTAGAATCCTCTCTGTCTTTTGTTATGCAGATGAAGCTTCATACATTGCATGCATACAGTCTGGCTTCAGCCTACAGTGCGTGCATACATAACACTGTACAAGCACAAAAAGTGTAGGTTGCAGGGTAGAGTGTGGCATTGAGCCTCCCGGTTATTTTAGAACCAACTTATGAGAATAATATGATTTTGGGGTTGATTCTGACTAGGGCTGAATTGTTTTAAGTTTGGGCCCATTCTGAGCATCTGGTCTTGCCTATGGGTAGCCATGTGTCACACTTGGGACACTCGGAGGGTATGCTAGCAATTATATTTAAATTTGCACCTATGTTTATACATCAGCACATGGCAAAACACTACCCCATTTTGTCATTCTGTTGTTCACGTCGTCAAGAGCACAACGAGGTTCAGAGGTCTCCCCACACAAAACTTTTAAAAAAATTTAATTTTTTTTATTTAACATAATTGTTACAAAATATAAGCAAAATATTGCAAATACATACATTCATATATATTTCAAATAAGCACATATATATGAAAAAAGGAACAAAAGAGAAGAAAAGAAAAAATAAAGAGAAAAGAAGAAGAAAAGTTGGAAGAATTTCTTCCAGATTTATTCTACAAATATCTCAATATGAAAATAGTAATAAAATTTCATTGATTGACTTTCAACGCTTACACTGCACTTCCTATATACATTTTAAGCAAGATTGTATCTGCTATTCTGTATTTTTCCCATACAATCTCACACAAATATTCTAATCAATAAGTTTTCTAAATCTTTCATAAATCTATTCTAAACACAACCAATACCTTACATTTAATCCTTGTCTACATAATTAATCATTTAGACATTTCCATTGTTTCTGGATTATATTTTTTGGGTTTTGTCTTATCAAATCAGTCAACTTTGCTAATTCCAAGTATTCGCATAATTTATTCAACCATTCTTCTTTGGTTGGAACATAATTTCCTTTCCAATTATTGGCTATCAACATTCTTGCTGCTGTTGTCGCGTACAAGTAAATATTAATTTTGTCATTCAGGATGTCTCCATTCAAAATTCCTAATAAATATGACTCTGCTCTTTTATTCTGCCCGCACCAAACATTTTATGGGCCTCTGATAGTGAGGAACACGCTGAGATTTTCCTCACCTCTCCTGCTGCTCCAGTATCCTGTTGCCCCAAGACTTACGGTACCTGACCGCTGAATAGGAAGCTGCTTTATACCAAAGCAGATGCATGCAGAATGTCCCAGGTTCAAGTCCCAGAATCTCCAGTTAGAGTCATAGAATCATGGAATTGTCGCACTAGAAGGGACCCTGAGGGTCATCTAGACCAAACCCCCTGCAGTGCAGGAATTTTTTTGACCAATGTGGGGCTTGAACACACAACCCTGAGATTAAGTCTCATGTTCTGCTGAGGTGGGACTGGGAGAGGCTCCTGTCTGAACCACAGACAATCAGAGCCACTTGGTGGGGCTGACTCAATACAAGGCAGCTTCCTGCCTACTTACCATCATTCCTGTAATTAGCTTTGCTTGACTGACATTTCACCTGGTCGTTCCTACCATACTCATCAAATTTCCTTGTAAACCTCATATTGAAACCCTCCTGTGTCATTCTCAGCTAAATATTCAGGCCCAAGAAATATGCCACCGGTCTTTAAATAAGATGCAAATGCTTTTATTCTTTTTTTAAAAAAATAATATTTATTACTTTTAAATCTTACAAAAAAAAAGAAGAAAAGAAGAAGAAAAGAAAAAAGAAAAAAGGCAAAAGAAATAAAATACAATACAATACAATATACAATGCACAACACAACATTAACACATTAAACTAAACATAAAAAATATAAAAAACATAGCAAATGCTTTTATTCTTAATCTGCTCCTTATCCCGTTACTTGTGCTGCATTTATAAAACTGGAACTTAACCTGCATCTGAGAGATTGTGTCTTAAGAGACAAGAGGATAAAGAGAGAAAGGATTTGAATATTGTTGTTTAATTAGTTCTGAAATCCAGTACTAATGCAGGCGGCAAAAATATGCAATTAGGGAACCCTTTTTATAACAGACATTCATTAGAGCCAAGCTCAATTTAAGATTAATTCATTATAATTAAAAACATGATACAAAGTACCGTAGACCTGTAGTCCTTTAAAGAAAAAGTGCTCGGAGAATGATTCATCCATTATTCATAGCCTGTACTTTTGTTTGCTAAAGGAAAACCTTCCTAATCATTAGTATTATATCCACGAGATAGCTGTCCCAAAGGGCATTGCACAACTGGGACCTGCAAGGAGAAGATGCAGCAGAGAGGACTGCTGTTCAGGACTCCATTGCATCTCTCTCTTCCATCACTCATGTGCTCCGTCCCCACAACAGTCTGCCAGCAATTTAGGGATGCAAGAAGGCAGCAATTCTGAAAACGTTGCACAGGCAGTAAAACTTGGCTTAGTTACAGTGGTGAAAGTTCCTAAATCATTGGTACAGGAACACAAGAATGGCTTGGAGCTGGTTGCTCCAAGCTCAAACCTCTTTACATATTGAGCTTCTCTGGTAGACTGGGGTACAACAATAGGCTTCATTACCTTCCTCCCAAGGTGAGGTGGAGTGACCTAGCTAAACCTGGCAGAACAGCTTACTCTGTGGTGTTAACCCCTTCATGCATTAACTAGACTTAAGCATGTTCATTCTATGAGGATGGTTATCTCACATGTACTTCTGCAAACCTACCCCCCCCCCCAAGTTTGCCAATACTTCTCAGGGATGGGGACTGCATAATCAAAGGCACTGGCAGTCTGAACAAAGGGAATTATGGAATCACAGAAGCCAGAGAATTCACGAAATTCCATTTCAAAATAGAATTAAGAACCTCCATCCATGACTGGCAGCTTTGTTAGTTGCTTAACAGAACTATCCCATTCTTGTTTACTCAGAACTAAGCACTCTGATTCAAAGGGACTTACTCCTCAGGTAAGTGCTGTTAAGATATAAGGTCCTATACAGCTTGGGACTAGGTTTCTTGAGAGTCTGCCTTATCTCTTCACTGTGCTCTTTCTCCTGCAATTTCAAAGATTCCAGAAGCCCACTTCACAGCAACTTGGAGCTGGCTTTTAGTGTTGCTGACCATGTTCTGTGGACAAGCATTCCTGACAAGATACAACAAGCACCCACTATCTGCACTTTCCAGAAACAACTGAAGACATTTGTATTTCATGAAACTTTCCTAGCTAGATGAATACATCTCTGCCATAGGTGTCTGTTTTGTATTGTTTTTAAACCCACCAGTTGTTACTTTTTCTGCTATAACACAGCAATTTGCTTTGGGGGCCGCTAATGCTGCTTCAGATATTAACACTGTCTGCCTAGGTCCTTGCCTACTTTCCTTTGTAAGCAAACTGGCACTTTCTCTTCCCAAGGAAACAAATCTTGCCATGACTGCCTCTGAAACAACCATCAGGAAACACAGTTTGGTAAATTCAGTGAATCTCAAACTGCTTCTCACATAAAACTGTTATCAACTGATGAATAAAACCTAACAGAGAAGGGGGGGGCTCCCAAGGGAATGAATTTTGTGATAGTTTTTGACTTTGCCTGGAACATGCCCAGTGGCTTCCTTAATGGAAATTATGGGCATGACCTAGCCAAAATTAAATATTTATAGGTCTCATTGATTTCAACTTCAGAAAGCTAAGAATATGCTCAGCTCTACCAATTAAATCAACAGAATGTGTTTTTTTTTTAATTTTAAAAATATGTTTTTTAAAAAAATAAATAAGATAGCAGATTTGTTTTGAAAGAAAGCACCTAGACTACATTAACTAATTTTTTTCCCCTGGTGTGCATTTGCATCAAATCCATTCCATTATTAACTTCATTCTAGCAGTCCAATCCCTTCCTCGTGGGAAGCATCACTATGCTTCAATGCACTGTGAAAACTAAGCATACCTGTCATGGGTATGCCAAGGCTTTTGCAATCTGGGATTCTCATTAAGTAATCTCTAATCTCATTAAGTGAATCTAGTTAATTATTTTGAAGGAGACATTTTTCTCTGGATAAAGACACTCCTTCAAGCATTAAGTTTCTATTGACAGATTTGTCTACAGCAAGATTAATGGGAAACAATGGTCATGGGGTTTAAACTCCAGTTACAGGGGGAAATAAGACTTTGCTGGATGCTGAGAACATCTTTCAAACAAGTAATCATCAAACCTTTTTGCCAGTCAGTTCCCTGTGGTGATAAAGTGGTCTGGATCTTTTTGGAAATGTGTCTCTTTGGGGAGGGATCCTGAACTGGATGGAGCAATCTTAAAAGATGGACCTAATTTGGACAAAGTGCTTGTAGAACACAGGAAACTGTCTGACCTTAAAGGTCAGGCTATTTGTCTGTGGTCCAGAGTTAGCTACTGCAATAGCAGCTCTATGGGGAGTCAGAGACATCACTTGCTACCTTCAATTGTCAAAGATTGATCTCTTACCATTTGAACGAATTGAATTTATTCATCACATCCTATATAAGCATTGATGACCACATGTTTGAGGAGGTAGACAATTTTGTCTACCTAAGGTAAAGGTAAAGGACCCCTGACAGTTAGGTCCAGTCTCAGATGACTCTGGGGTTGAGGCACTCATCTCACTTTACAGGCTGAGGGAGCTGGCGTTTGTCCGCAGTTTTTCTGGGTCATGTGGCCAGCATGGCTAAGCCGCTTCTGGCGCAACGGAACACCAAAACCAGAGCAGCACACAGAAACACCATTTACCTTCCCACTGTAGCGGTACCTATTTATCTACTTGCACTTTTTTGGCATGTTTTCAAACTGCTAAGTTGACAGGAGCTGGGACAGAGCAACGGGAGCTCCACCATAACCAGCAACCTCTCCATTGATGCTGAGCTGGACAAGTGCATTGGCAATGCAGCTATTGCAATGACTTGCCTCTCCAAAGGGTATGGAAGAATGTGGTGCTAACAACCAATACTAAGATGGAAGTCTACTAGGTTTGTGTGTTGAGCATGCTACTTTATGGTAGTGAGATGTGGGCAACTTATAACCATCAGAAGCGATGTCTCAACACCTTCCACTTTCCTGAGTCAGGGAAATTTTGGGCATCACATGACCAGGCAGAGTTTCAAAGATGTGCTCTCCCAAGCCCACATATCCAGGCTGTTTGCGCTGTCTCAGTGATGTCCACTCTGGCTTGGTCTTGTCCACAGAATGGAAGATGGCAGGTTCCCCAAGGATGTGCTCTATGGGAACCTGGCTTCAAGCACCAAGGCCATTGGCAGACCAAGAAGTTTGCAAACCTGAAGGGTGGCAACATCAACACTACTGTATGGGAATCCCTTGCAGATGACTGCAGTGCCTGGAGACAGGCAAGTTACCGTATTTTTCCATATATAAGACAATGCTTTTGCTTAAAAAAATTAGGCAAACATTGGGTGTTGTTTTATACATGGATAGTGAATGCAGAGGGGGGATGTGCGATTAATGGTAGCAGCAAGCAGGAGATTGGCAACGGCAATTGGGCAGGTGATTGGTGGCTGCGGCAAGACCTGCTGGCGATTGGCTGCGGCTGCAGCAATTGGGCAGGTGATTGGCGGCTGCAGTAAGTGGGTGGGTGGGCTGTTGGTGGCGGCGAGCGGGCAGACAATTGGTGGCTGCGGTGAGGTGTGCGATCGACTGTGGCTGTGGCAAGCGATCGGCAGTGGTGGGCAGGCGGGTGAGCGATTGGCGGAAGTGACCTCCCCCCCTCAAAAAAGCTAAACAACTTAATTTCTTAATTTTGGGTTAAAAGATAGGGGTCGTCTTATACATGGGGGTGTCTTATACACGGAAAAATATGGCAGGTTGTGCATTCGTAGCAGAGACCAGAGGAGGAATGACTGCTAGGAGGAGCACAGAGAGAAGAAACACCATGGAGCACTTCCGGGTTAGCGCGATCTGGTTAATGGCGGATTCCCTCCGAGCTCCGGAGGGAATCGGCTCCGCTGGAGAAGGGTTCTACCGCGACGGCGACGCGGGGACCCTCAGAAACCGCAGGCGCTGAAGCCTGCGGACTTGGTGACTCGGCGGGCACCTTAAGCGCCCCCCCCGACCCACGAAGAGCCTTTTTAAAGGCTGCGGTGAGGGTACGGGGAGCGGCGTGGTGCTGTGAGTGGACCGCTACTGCAGTGGAGCATAGCCGCGAGCCATGGCCGGAGACCGCTGACTTTCTTCCCTGAAATTCGGACTTTAATTAACCCGTGAGTAGAATGGAATTTGGACTTTAAAATTTTTACCTTTGAATTCGGCACGATCGGGGGATGTGCTAAAGGGAAGTCCGCACCCCCCTGCTTACAGAAGATTTAAAGCAAGGATCGGAGAACTAAGGTGGAGAGTTTTTTCTTTTCGGTGTTTTTTAAAAGATAATATTTTCATGAGTTTGACAGAAGAAGATTTGTGCTGGAGAGTAAGAGTGGAATTTTAGAAGCTTTTGTTTAACCCCCCCCCCCCTCAGACCCGGGAGTGTCCTGTATGTGAGCTGGAGAAAAAGGAACAGGAGTTTGACAGCTGTCAAAGGAGCTGTCAAACGGGCAGTGAAAGTTAAAAATCTTATTATTTAACACTTCTCTGGACTAAATTTGTTACATTTGAATTAAAGAGGATGGGAACAAAGTAGTGAAATAACAAAGTAA
Organism: Podarcis cretensis; assembly: GCF_951804945.1. Lineage (NCBI taxonomy): Eukaryota > Metazoa > Chordata > Lepidosauria > Squamata > Lacertidae > Podarcis > Podarcis cretensis. Next base: position 22,698,196 of record NC_137175.1, read on the forward strand.
CGGACTGTTGGGAAAGGACTATTAAGTAACCAGAATCCCCCTAGGGGAAACATTGAAACACTACAATGGCTGCAGATGGAAAATTACAGGCAGAGATAGAAAGAATGTTCTTTCTCGTGGGAATTTTGCAGGAGCAGACTACGGCTATGAGTAAACAACTTATAACCTTGAATTCTAAAATAAGTGACTCTGCTGAATGCACAATGGACTTGACCGGAAAAAAATCTGCAGCTGAATTAGAAGAGATAACTTTGGAACAGGAGGAGAGGGAACAAGGAGTGGAGCATGTACAGATGGAGAGTACCAACCAGAAGCCTACATTGTTAGAACATAAAGAAGAAGACTTTTGGATTACAAATCTGCGAAAGATGCGAGAGAGGAGGGAGGAAGCCCCCGGAACACTTGGAATACTTGAATTTAAAAGAAACAAGAAATATGATTGGGGCTCCCTCTTTGAGTATGGAAGATCAGTTGACCTTTCGCAGCAGCTGTTACCAAGTATTTTGGATGGAAGAAAATCTGATGAGACTGAGCTAGAACTCCTTCGAGACCCAATGACCAACAAAGAGGGCTACCAACAAAATCGGCAGAGAGAGACTGACAGAGACTTGAAGGCCTCAGATGTGAGGAATCCAGGCTAAAAACTGTTTTTGTGGACATTCATTTGGGAAGGGACAGAAACCGGGGCGGGGGGGGGGGGAGAAAGAATTTTAAAAATGTTTATGACCTTTGTGTTTGATTATTATGACCTATTTTTAAGATAAAAGGGAAATTCGTGGAAGGAATTTGGGTCGACCTTAGAAAAGGATTTAATATTTATAAGAAAATTGGATAAGTAAAATTTGGCCAAGTAATATGAATCAAGTATTTTTTTTAAAAAAAAAAATATATACTTATATAACAACAATATGTAAAGGATGAGAGATATGAGCTTGCTGAGTTAATTCAATTAAATTAGGATGTATGAAGGGGGGTGGGGGGAGGTCAAGAACTGGGGTTAGGAAAGTAAGGACATGAAACCTTATATGTGTTGTTTTTGTTTGTGTGTGTCTGTGCTTATAAAATGTGAAAATTCAATAAAAATTTTATATATAAAAAAAAGAAACACCATGGAGCATCTGTAGCAGCACAATTGGAGGCCTTCACCTGCCTCAGCTGCAACAAACATGTCTCTTCCATATTGGTCTCTACAGCCACAGCAGGCGCTGCGACCTTCCAACAGTTTGACGTCACCCACAAAGGCACACTCCTCCATTGTCTCCCAAGACAGATGTCAACAAAACTGCCCCCTGCCATTGTCTTACTATTATGAAGCAAACATGAGGCTAGTCATATGTAGTCTTGCCCTAAAAATAACACATGCAACATGATGCATCACATTCAATGGGGTTTAATCCCGAGCATATTTAGGACTGCAGCCTAAATTTAGTTGGAACAAAAAGTTGGAACAATCCTTATTCATTATTGCAGTAATGCGTCCCAAGGTTGCAAAGCATATCTGCTGCAATTACAATGACCGTCTTCGTTTCTCTTTTGGCATATGACCCAGTTTTAATCAGCTATTTTAAGTGGATGATTTATGGCATGAGCCTTTTGCAGTTCCATTGCCCTCTTCATAACACAAATGCCTGCTTGCTCACAGAGCTTTTGCTCTAATACTTTTCTAACTGTCCTGGACAGCTTTGTTATGAGCGTAGACTTCTTGGCCCACAATTTTCTTGGGTGTATTCATTCTGCAACTGCTGAGTAATTAAAAGTTATTGAGAAACATGAGCAGACAGCGATGCTGGCAGAAGATGATCCAGGAACTCTGCCAAAAGCAGAACTCTGCCAGAAGCAGCATTCAAGATAGACAACGGTTGCCGTGCTGACCCCTGTGTTGACAATAGTGGCATCTTATTATCAAACTAGCAATTGGTAGAGGAGGTGGCAAAGTTTCCTTTATTAAGCAGGATCATATTTTTAGTATCTAAATAGATAAGCTACTCCAGAAGTGTAACTAGGTTAGGCCTAAGCAGTGCTTTTTTTCTGAGGGTACACATACCCCTAAACATTTTGAGAATCTAAGTTTGGCCTCATTGAGGGGCAGTATTTCAATATGAGTAGGAAAATGAAAGTACCCCTAAACATTTTTTCTCATGCAGCAGAATATGGGAGAATCTTGAGGTGGGTTGCATACCTGTCAACTGCCTCAGAAAACAACAACACAGGACATGCCGTTCTTTTCTGATGAGAATATGGCGACCACCTCACACAATTTTGGGCCGAGATGTCACCCCTGAAAAGCACTTTTTCCAAGTCCACAATCTCACATGGGTTGCATGACTCAAACAGGATTTTGGGTCTGGAAGGTGGTGTCTCAGATTTGGGCCACATCTTGTTGAAGGGTATGGGATTGGACGTCATGCAACGGTCACCTCCAGGCTTGATTATTGTAACTCACTCTACGTGGGGCTGCCCTTGAGACTGACCCAGAAACTCCAGCGGGTGCAGAATGCCACGACAAGACTCCTTATGGGGTCCTCGCTGTAGGACCACATTCACCCAGTGCTATACCAGCTGCACTGACTCCTGGTGGAGTACAGGATCAGGTTTAAGGTGCTGGTTTTAACTTTTAAAGCCCTATATGGCCTAGGACCCTTGTACCTACAGGACCGCCTCTCCTAGTATATCCCACGGAGGACCTTACGATCTTCAAATAAAAACATCTTGGAGATCCCAGGCCACAGGGAGGTTAGGCCGGCCTCAACCAGTGCCAGGGCTTTTTCGGCTGTGGCCCCGATCTGGTGGAACGCTCTGTCACAAGAGACTAGGGCCCTGAGGGAATTGACATCTTTCCGCAGGGCCTGCAAGATGGAGCTGTTCCACCAGGCCTTTGGCCAAGGCACAGTCTGACCCCTTCTGTAATCCTCTCCTTCTCTCCTTCTGTAATCCTCATAGAACTCTAACCCAATGGTTGCCATTAATTTGATTCTGAATTGATTTTAGAATGTATTTTAATTAATTGGCTGTGATTTTATGTAAATTGTGCTATTTTTACTTTTGTTAGCCGCTCTGAACCCAGCTTTGGCTGGGGAGGGCGGGATATAAATAATAATAATAATTAGTAGTAGTAGTAGTAGTAGGCACGGCCAGGATTCGTTTACTTATAACCCACCTTTTAACTGAGTGGTCCCAGAGCTGGTTACAAAAATACCACAATTCCCACCACAGCCATTGATTCGATAGGCAAGCTGCAGAGCAGTCCTGACCATATCTACTCAGAAGTAAGTCCTATTGACTTCAATGGGACTTGCGCTCAGGTAAATGGGGCTGGGATTGCAGCGTGATTCTGGAGCTGTCATTCTGGAGCTGTTATTCTCTCAGCCCCAGTCTCTCATCTGCAGTGTGGGGTCAATGATGCAGGTCTGCATTACAGGGCTGTTGTAAGGATACTTGATGGTGGTGAAGTGCTTTGGCTGTTTAAAATGGGCTACATAAATACTTAGGGCCAGGGTCAAGAAACCCATTCTGCTAGTGGAAGCCAGAACAAGGACTCCCACTAGCTTCTCCCCACCTCACCCAAATCTTCGGGGGCAGTGGGGGCGGTCAGGAACACTCCCAGAACAGCATGCAAAGAGCAGAGAGGAGAGATATTCCCACTGGGCAAGCAAAAATGCTCGTGCAGGAGAACAATCTCCTTATTGCGACATTGAATTCCAGCCTAAACATGATGTCACAATGATCTCGCTTCTTAGTGTGCATTTGGAGAGAGGAAATAAAGCCCTAAAAGTAAACACATAGTTATTTTTCTCCACCTGTAAATAGACATATCAATTATTTGAACAGTCTTGGGGGGGGGGGCGGTCAGCCACCAAAACACTGCAGCGAAAAATAATATGCCCGTTAAGTCAATATTTAATAACTGCCATAGACTTGTTCCCAATACATCCCAAATTATGATTTTTTAATGGGTTTTCCTCCTAAACACATTTCTCTACAAAGTATTTTCTCAGGTGCCATCTTTCCTTGCTATGAAAAATTAATGTTGATTTCCTCTCATTCTCCCCCATGCAGATGACAGATAAATAAGCCATGTTCCTAGTTATTGGAGCCTTTTTCTGAAACTTGAGCTACACTCTTATCCTGCAAGAAGGAAGAAGAACGTTCTTGATAAGCCAAAGATACTTTAATGAGGGTAATTACATTGCCAAGCTAAGAGAACATTTAGCTGCTGCGCAGCACACTCAGATCTCTATATACGCTTTTAATCAGCTTGCCTACTGGTCTACTGTGAATTATAAAGTTGGATCGCAGCTTTGGGACGGTCATGCAACGAGAGGGTGGAGATGAAGTTCCATTTTTAATGGAGAATAGTTGAGAATTTCAGTGCACCATCCAGCGCAATTGCTGATCTCTGGCTCTTAACGTTTGTGACACACAAAAGCCAGTGCCAGCCCAACACATTTCGCTGTCTGAAGCAGAACTCTGATGGGGTTGGGGGAAGTCCTGAGATTCAGAGAAATCTCTGTATATGGATATATATTTTGATTTTTATAATTTTGTACTGGCAAAATCAAATACATATGATTTCAGAAAGAAAAGAAAAAGAGGGAAAGCACTGTCTTCCAAAAGAAGGCAAAAGAGTTATTAGTGGTTTTGCACAAGTTTCCCATGAAATGTGCACAAGGTAATTTTGGTGTATATATGCTAATGTGGAAATAATGAGCATAATTTTAAGAGAAATATGGTGCATCTCACCATAGTGGATGACCCATGTACCTGCTCAGTTTGCTGCCTTAGTCTGCTGCCAGGGGCTAATGGGCAACTCCAAAGCCTCTGTTTTCCCTTCTGACAGTTATTTATCTTTAAATCAGACTTGGACTGAACACCTCTTTAAATAGATACCTGTCCTCTGTTAGCCTTTCAAATAGAGGACCACCCTCTGGAAGTAGGAGACATGGCCACCCTAAAGGACAGGCAGCCCTGCAGTTGTCCAGGCAACAGTGATAGCATCATCTCCAGAAGCTGCCGAGTCAGATAGGAACAGGGCAGAGATGAGCGCTCCCGTTGCCAGGGCAACAGAGATGCTACCTCCCATTGGATAAGTCTACTTATTTCTAGTGCTGTTCAGTTGCTTTCATGATCAATTGCATACCTAACTCTATATGCAAAGATTTATGAAATACTATGATGGAGTAATTAAACTGCAGTTTTAGTGGATTAATAATGTGGACAAATTGCTTTTTAAAAATCTGTAAAACGAATTTGGTGCTTTAGCAAGTTTGTTCTGTTTAATCTAGCTTTTAGGGTCATTCTTTCCAAGTAAATGAGACTCTTTGGACCATTTTGCTTCAAGAGCTGCTCCAAAAGTTATGAAACGCTCCTCATTTCAGTTTTCAAAGGCAGGAAGAAAGGAAGGCTTTGTCTGCTTCTGGGAGCCAAAAAGAAGGGCAGAAATTGTGGCTCGGTGACAGACTTGCATACTTTGTGCCCAAAAGGTTTCAGGTTCAATTCAGTGAATCTCCAGGTAGCGCTGGGAAAATTTCCTGTCTGAAACCCTGGGAAATCGCTGCCAACATTGAGCTATATAGACTGGTGATGTGATTTGGCAGAAGGCAGAGTCCTGTGTTCGGAAATTCTGCAGGAAGTCACCCCAAATTTCTGGGCTAGAGCAGAAAAGGTCCTGCGCTGTGTTTCCTGGGCATTAACTTCCACTCCTGCTAAAATGGCATTTTCAGCAGAACTTCATTAGAACTTCATTAAGGTATGTAATTCTAAGGACACCGAGTAAGTTAGTTGGGACTGGATTGTTTCAACTGACATAAAACACTTAGGGTTACTCTACAGATCTGGGCTCATACAGTGTTGCCTCTTCTGTTGTAGAGCTTCAGTGAATATCGTGTGAACAAGCTTCTTCCAATATTCCACTCCCAAGGATCTCTTGAAAAGAGCACATGCAAGAGCACTAAGCTAGGGCTCTCTAGGGCAGGGACAAGGAAGTTGTGGCCTTCCAGTTGTTGTTCAACTCCAGTTCCCATCGGCCATATGTGTTGCAAATGTGCTCACCAGCATCAACATCTGGCATGGTTATGTTTTAATAGTTAGAAAACAAAGCAGCAGTTGCTGGAGATTTCCAGGAAGCACCTACTTTGTGGCGTTGCATGTAAGTGCAAGGTAGATAATTAATGGTTCTGCATTTGTGAACACTGCAGAGTTGGGCTAAGATGTGAGAAAACTTAAATTGTGTGCATGTTTCTGAAGCCAGGTGCTTTTAAATCCTGTATGGCATACTGGAGTCTATGATCTTTAATCAATAAGCTTTCTGCAGCATTCCCTGCTCCCCCCCGCCAAGGTACGTCTCATAGAGTTCAATGGGTCTTGCTTCCACATGTTTAGGCTTAGGACTACAGCCCTGAAAGCTCAGTCTTGTGCACATACAGTGGTACCTCGGGTTACATACGCTTCAGGTTACAGACTCCGCTAACCCAGAAATAGTACCTCGAGTTAAGAACTTTGCTTCAGGCTGAGAACAGAAATCATGCTCCGGTGGTGCGGCAGCAGCAGGAGGCCCCATTATCTAAAGTGGTGTTTCAGGTTAAGAACAGTTTCAGGTTAAGAACAGACCTCCGGAACGAATTAAGTACTTAACCTGAGGTACCACTGTACTTGAAAGCAAGCCCTCCTGAGATGGTGTGACTTGAATAATAATAATAATAATAATAATAATAATAATAATAATAATTGTGGCCTTTATGAGAGTATGGGCTTACTTCCGGGTTGGTGCCTCCGGTAATGGCGGAATTCCTCTGATCGGGAGGAATTTGCCCCGTGGGAATTTGGATCTGGCCGCCACGGCGAAGGCAGAGGCCCGCAAAAAATCACAGGCGGGAGAAGCCTGTGAGCGTGGGATTCGGCGGGCACCTTTTGTGCCTCCCTTACTTGCAGGGAAACCCGGTTTTGGGGGTCTGGAGCGACGTGGGGTGAGCGGCGCGGTGCTTCGAATCGTCTGCTTTTTTCCACGGAGCGAAGCCGCATAGCTGTTGCCGGAGAGCGCTGACTTTTTCCTGTGGACAATTTGATTCTAAAGTAACTACCCGTGAGTAGAGCTGGAGCGGGAGAATTGGATTTTTAAACGTTTAATTTGGTATCGTAACGGGGAAGTTCAATACAGGAAGTCCGCCTTCTTCTTTTGTAAATAGACTGAAGCAATGAGGATGCAAGCTGAGGTCTTGGAAAGCCTATTGTAAAAGAGTAAATTTCCATCGGTAAAGAACATTAAACCCTCCCTTGGAGGCAGGAGAAGGGGGGGGGGAGTTGTGGACTGAATATGCCTGCGGGAGAGAGCGAAGAGTTAAAATACCGCCGCTCTGACCCTGGAAACAGGCTGCTAGCAGGACTGACGTCTTTTGGAATGTTCATTGACAGCGCTTAGAACATTCATTGACAGCTAGCTAATAAGAGAAATACATTGTTTCTACTGTCTCCAGCTGCTTTTAAAAAGGAGTAAAAGTAACTGAAAATTGAAACTAACTTTGGATTCTTTGAACTGTGTTTAAAAGAGGACATTATTGATTAATATAAATAGAAACTGTTTCCCCCTAGTGGAAGCCTCTGAAACTGGTTGCTTTACAAGAGCTGGGCTAGGGGAATTTCCAGCAGCAAGATAAAAAACTGTGAGACTCTGGGACTGACCTTGAATCTTTTAAGTGCTATGGCAAATGGAAAGGAAAAAACAGACCAGTCAACTGCAGAAAAAACATTAAGGTCTGGGAGGACTTTGCAGCAACCCAGGAGAGGCTCAACATCAGGCCTCCCTGCTTCTTCTGCAGCTGCTTCTGCACCAGTACACTCAAAACCAAGAGGAATGTCGACAGAAGAGGCCTTAGCGGTTGCATTAAATAAGATAAATGATTCACTGGAACAGCTTAACAAGAAAACAGATGCGACAAATGTGAAAGTGGATGCTGCAACTATTAGTATAAATAATCTGGGACAAAAGGTGAATACCAATACAGAAACCATCCAGAAATTGATTCAGGAATCTACTTTGATACGGCAGACTGCGGAGGAACTCGAGAGAGAGAGAGAGTCCCAGCCCTACAGAGGCAACTTGATGAACATAAGTTGACGCTTGCTATGATTGAACTTAAAGAAAAACAGACGAATTTGAGGATCAGAGCCCCACCTGAATTGGAGAAGGAAAGCTTGACAGATTTTCTCACACAGGAATTTGCTGACTTTTGGGACTTGGACTTGGGCCAAGAAGAGTTTAGAATTGTGAGGGCCTTCAGATTTGGAAGAGAAGGGAAAAAAGAGAAGAATAGAATAAAAGACTGCTTGATCACTCCTCGAACTAAAGAAGGGCCTAACTACGGAAATATTGTTGCCCTGCTGAGAAGGAATAAAATCATCTTTAGGTGGGAGTTTCCCCAAGGTCTATCTTTCAGTTTCAAAGGAAGGAAAATAAAAATAAGATCAGTAGAAGATAAAGTAAAGTTTTTGTGTAAATGCGAAGAAGATCTGCGGAGGGGACTTGGAAAAGAGCCAAGAGCATCGGATAGAAGATCACCAGGATGAAGTTGATGGACTATATGGAACTGGCGGAAATGACTGGCAGAATCCGAGACCAGGGAGAAGAGTCAGTGGAAGAAGACTGGAAAAAGTTTAAAGATTATTTACGAAAATACTGTAAAATTAATGAATGTTAGAAAAATGTTGGAATGAAGTTATATGGCTTTAGTAGAAATGTTATAAGGAATTAAGTATAAATAGATTAATAGAGTATTAAAGGAAAAAATAAGGTTAGAATGTGTTAAGATAATTATAGGATAGAAAACAGAGGAAGATGGAAAGGAATTGCTGAAACAATTAACAGAAGTGGAATACAAAAAGGGAGGTGTGAGGAGGTCGCTGAAATAAGTGAATGAAAGATAAGATACTGAAATTGTTTGATGTGTTTTAAATTGTTTTTGTTTTGTTTTGTTAGTTTAATGTGTTAGTGTTATGTAGTGTTATTGTATTGTATTGTATTGTATTGTATTGTATTGTATTGTATTGTATTGTATTGTATTGTTCTTCTTTTTTGTAGTGTTTAAATTGTTGGAAAAGTAATAAATATTATTTTCAAAGAGAGAGAGAGAGAGAGAGAGAGAGAGAGAGTATGGGCTTTTCCATCCCTGCTCCTTTCCCAGGGAAAATTCACTCTTTAGCTCTAAACCAGAACAAACAACAATCCGTGCAAAGCCCAAAGTGCTGTTTGCTCCATTAGCGTGCTAAATAGCAGTTTTTCCCAGAGCAAAGCAGCTGACAAGAGGAAGTGTGGATAACCCCTATTTTGGTGTTGTCGTTTTACTACAATAAGGTACAAAAGAAAGAAAATATGACACACACACAGAGAGAGCCTTTTCTTCTTATAATTAATCATAGCTTTTTAAAAATACTTCCTTCAATAATTTAAAAAGGCATGTATTATTGTGCTTTTGCCCCTGATGCAATGACCTAGGGCCAGTCATTGTCTGCCTGTGTGGTGTAGGATCTGGGAGACCCGGGTTCAAAATCCCCACTTGGCCATAAAGCTCACTGGATAACCTTGGGGCAATCAATGTCTCTCAGCCTTACCTACTTCACAGGTTTGTTGTGTCAATAAAATGGGGGCGGGGGGGGACTTGTATGGCAGCTTCAGCTCCTAGGTGAAAAGGTGGGATATAAATATAATGAAATAAATAACCTACCTCACAGGGTTGTTGTGAGGATAACACAGAGAGAGACAAAACTTGCACACTACCCTGAGTTCCTTAGCAAAAGAGTGGGATAAACATGTAAAAAAAGAAAAGGACATCAGTTTATGTTTATGGTGTAGATACGCCTTCTGTATCTCAGCTGAGAGTGCCTTTTCCTTGGGGAAGTTGGGGGTGAAGACACAAGTCCTTAGCTTAGGCAGTGAACCTGCTTTGGGTGTATTCTCCCTGTCATTTAGATGGAGATGTGTGCAGTCTACTCACCCAGATCTGGTTCTGAGGGAACCATATGCTTTTGGCTTTTTGCAAAAGTCTGCTGGGTACAGCACTGATTGGCCAGCACCCGAGTCACAGATGGTGTCACTTTCCCTCCTTTTTAGGGAAAGGCTGTGCTGATTTGCTAACCTTTGTGTCAATCACAGCGTCAAACATCTCCCCTCTCCAAAATGAGAATTAAAAAAGCTAAACAAATTTTGCAAAAATGTTGAACAAATATTTAATGGGTTACCGTAAATATGCCATTGACTTGAAGGGGGGGACGAATAGGAGTGAGGGGCAGCAGATAGACTACCTGAAGCAAGGGGTGCTGGGCAAACAGGAGCAGGTGAACAGGATGCAGCCCATTGGCTATATGTGGATTATTATAAGCTTGAAAGCTCACTCCACACAAAGCCATCCCCCCCTGGAGACGCTCCTGTTTCCAGGTACATCTGTCTTCACCTTTATGGTTTGAAATGACCTATTCAAAAGCAAATAGGCTGTTGAAAAGTTTACAGCCGTTAATGAAAAAAAATATAGCCACCGTGAAGCACATTGAGAAGGAAAGCTCAAAGAGACAAGTGCTTGTCTGGGCATTACAAAGAGCATTTTGGCATATTTTTGAGCCAAGAGTTGTACTGCCACAATTGGAGAAGTGCGAAAGCTGAATAACTGCCTCAGGTTAGCTTTATAAAATGTCTACCTGCTCATCATTTACAGACCCTTCCAGCTCACAACATGGAGAGCAGGAGGAATCAGATGAACCTTCTTCTTGTTCCTCCTAAATGGGCCACCTGAGAGGTAAATGCCTATAATTTTGCGGCAAAACAGTTGCCAACAAAAGCACCTCAGCAAAAAACCATGCCCTCCCTCCCTCCGTCCTTAGGTCTGTGAAGAATCAGCTGTGTTTGACATTTCAATTTGGATGCAATTGCTAGCATCCATTAGGCAGAAACCACAAAAGAGGTTCTTAACATTTTTTTTTTTTTGTCCATTCTAATATAAGCAAAAGCGAAGGAATAATGTCTGTAGCTTTATCTTTCCAAAGGGCTGCAATAAATCAGCACCATGTGGTGGCTTTGTAGCTAAAGCGTTTATTATTGTAGTGTCAAAAAGTTGACACTTAGATATTATAGGCATTGAAATCAGGGGTAATTACATTCCTGTATTTCTGCCATGGATCTCTGCCCTCCTAATAATGTATTTGATCCTCGTGTCTCCTCTCCCCATTAGCCCTATAATTATCTCCTCAGGAACATTTGGTGTACTCACTCAGCCACACGGAGAACTATTTTTAAGTAGTCAACTTCTTCCTATCCACAGTATTCTGATGTGCTCCAAATCATGTCCCTGTGCCGACTTTGGGAGTATCAGTGTTATGAAATGCAATACTCCAAGCTCAAATGTGAGGTCTGTGCCTTGTCTTTGTTCTACCCCATCATTTGTGTAAGCATCTGTACATGAAAAGAGCTTTACAATGTGTCTCTTAAAAAGGTAAAGGGACCCCTGAGCATTAGGTCCAGTCGTGACCGACTCTGGGGTTGCGGTGCTCATCTCGCTTTATTGGCCAGAGCGGTACCTATTTATCTACTTGCACTTTGACATGCTTTCGAACTGCTAGGTTGACAGGAGCTGGGACTGAGCAACTGGAGCTCACCCTGTCGCGGTCATTCGAACCGCCAACCTTCTGATCGGCAAGCCCTAGGCTCTGTGGTTTAACCCACAGCGCCACCTTCACATTTTATTTCCTATACATTTCTGGGCCTAATTCAAAGGGCTTAGCATAGGTGTTGGCTCTCTGGGACCCTGGGTGCCTGAGCACCCACAAAATTCCCCATGAAGGGGCCAGGCACCCACAAATTTTGGCACCAGGGCCATGAATGCTGCATGGCGCCCTCGGCCCCAGACACCCACAGTCGTAGGGCCAAGCTGGCATTCCTGGTGCTTAGGGATGTAAGAAGGCAGCAATTTCAATTCTGCTCTGTATTTGTTACCACTGGCACTGTTTCCGTTCCGCTGCAGTTTAGTTTCCTCCAAGTACTACACAAGAACAGTACTTGCTGCTCACTATTTAGCGTCGGTTATGTAAGTAATGTTCATTTCAATGTACAGTGGTACCTCGGGTTACAGGCGCTTCAGGTTACAGACACTTCAGATTACAGACTCTGCTAACCCAGAAATAGTACCTCGGGGTAAGAACTTTGCTTCAGGATGAGAACAGAAATTCCATGGCGGCGGCGTGGCGGCAGTGGGAGGCCCCATTAGCTAAAGTGGTACCTCAAGTTATGAACAGTTTCAGGTGAAGAACAGACTTCCAGAATGATGTAAGTTCTTAACCCGAGGTACCACTGTAAAGGAAACAACAAAACAATGTAAAAAAGGTCATTAATTAACATATAATTTTCAGGCTGACAAACAACAATAATTATGTGAATGAGGATTGATTGTATTCATTTGACTGAACTCCATTCATGACCAGTGCTGGATTTACGTATAAGCTAAACAAGCTATAGCTTAGGGCCCCACTCTCTTGGCCCCCCCCCAAAAAAAATTCACTATGAATATATTTCTTTTCAATTGTATTTCAGTTCAATAATTACTTTGATAGAATACATATTTTGTTATGTGCAAATGGCTTTAGATACCTATTAGGATCCATAAATTATCATATAGCATATATTCAACACAAAAAACAGCGACAATTTGTTGCTGACAAAGGACAGCTGGACATATAAAGGTCCCCATTACCTTCAGTAGCTTAGGGCCTCATCAAACCTAAATCCGGCCCTGTTCATGACCAGAGTGTATGGGATGTTAGAAGAGGGGTAGTACCTCTGGTCGTGTTCCTTCTGGGGTAGTTCGTTCACCTTTGGTCCCCACCCTGCACTAAGCTTCTAGGCTCCTAGAAGCTGTCAGTATGTGACAGTGGCCACCCCCTGGAAAAGAGCTTTGACTGGCTGGCTAAACCAAGTGAGGGCAGCTGATGGGTCTCAAACTCTCAGTGAGTTAGGTGCTTCAGAAGTCTTTCCATGCATGTGAGGATAGGCTCTGGTGGACTGAGCAGACGAGGCCAGTGGTAGGTCGACCCGTCAAGAAAGTGGTTTCTGCACATTCTGTAGAGGGAGGTGAGGAGCAGATGGGGCTCATCAACCTAGGAAGTTCACCCACCTAGGAGAAAGAAATAGCTGGTCCTAAACCTCCTTGGTTATCTTCAGGAGAAGAAAATGCTAAAGAGTAAACCCTACACAAATCTGAAGTGGAGGCCTCAATGTGGAATCTGCTGTCCTAAGTCCCATAGTAACCCAGTTCAGTTCAGCTTGCTTTATTTTCTAACATAACGAGTGCCAGCCCTCCATCTAATAATTTTTACTGCTCTGCTACTGGAGTGAACAGAGACCCATTTCTGATGTCTGATCTAGCATGCCAGTCTATCAGCAAAAATCTCGCCCATGGGAGAGAATGCAAATTTCTTAGCCTGTTTGTCACAGTGTTGCTTGTGTTTTGTGAAACAAACAATAAAAACCATGTTACGTTTGGCAAAGTTAAGCAAGAAACATTTGTTTTTCTTTTTTACATATCCCTTGGCTGGAAAACTACATTGCAAAATTTGGAGAAATACAAATTTCAAAGGAAAGTGTGAATTAGGTGAATTTACTTTTAAATGTGAAGTGAAATGAATTATTCAACCTTACCTAACCTGGAGTGGGAGGATTAACCATATTTTTCCAAGCCTAATTGCTGGTTTGGAGATGGGGAGTAAATGTGTGGTGTACATTCCTGGCCACAGGATCCCACCTCATCTTTCTTAAGGATATTTGACCAATGTACTGTACGCATATTGTTAGTAGCTGCTGGTAACATTCTGACTTGGTGGGACTGCAATTTTTAACCATGCTGTTTTCATCACTATAGGACTTGTATAGCACCTTTTAAAGGAAAGTGTGTCATTGCATGTGTGCAGGGGGGAAAAAGCCATTATTCTCTGCATATCTAGGGAAAGCTTCTATAAAAGAGGGTCCAAGTATGATGTTAAGACAGGATTGATTCCATACCACTTATTTAGAAATTAAGCCATGCCACATGAAAAACATGTTTATTATCCAAACTTTAAAGGGCCCCTTTTTCCTTTTTCCAGCGCTATAAACTTAGAAGCAAAGCACATTTATGCTCAGAGTATGAACTTTCCCTCTATAATGGTTAAATCAATACTGAAGCAAGAGAAGGAAATGATTCCAGGTCTTAACTGCCCTGCCATCAACAGTGTCAGGTCCTCTGCATCTGTCAAGAGGCTCAAGAAAGGGTGACTACCGTTTAGCACCTCCTTTTTCACATTTTAGCCTGGGTGACACGTTTTTCACTTGGGGGAACTTTTCAGCCTGAGAAAAAGGAGGGGGAAAGGTACCGTAATCAAAGTACACTCCGAGATTGTACTTTTAACTAAATCCCTAAAAAGGAAGTTTGCCTGAAAGAGATCTACTGAAGGGAAAGCTAAAGACTAAGGTAGTGAGACAAAAGGGCTGAGTGTGAGTGGAACGACTTCCACTCATGTGACAAAACTTCTCTTTCTTCTCCGCTTAAAAGGTAAAGGGACCCCTGACCATTAGGTCCAGTCGTGGCCGACTCTGGGGTTGAGGCGCTCATCTCACTTTATTGGCCAAGGGAACCGGCGTACAGCTTCCGGGTCATGTGGCCAGCATGACTAAGCCGCTTCTGGCGAACCAGAGCAGCACTCGGAAACGCCGTTTACCTTCCCGCCGGAGTGGTACCTATTTATCTACTAGTACTTTGACGTGCTTTCAAACTGCTAGGTTGGCAGGAGCAGGGACCGAGCAACGGGAGCTCACCCCATCATCGGGATTTGAACCGCCGACTTTCTGATCAGTAAGTCCTAATCCACTCTGGAGGCTTGGGGATAAACCTGGGGGGGTGGGAGTGCACAGGGTGAGGAGATGGAGGGGAACTTTCATTGTGCATGTGACATTGTGACATCCTGACATCGTGTGCCTGAGCATCATGCTTTCTTAAGCTGGGCAGAAGCTTCCTGGGCTTTGGGAAGGAAACGCCAAGTTTCTGACAGGTTGCTGGAGCCCTCTATGTTTGTATGTTTTCTAGTACAATTCAAGTCATTTTGGTGCTGACCTTTAAAGCCCTAAACGGCCTCGACCCAGTATACCTGAAGGAGCATCTCCACCCCCATCGTTCAGCCCGGACACTGAGGTCCAGCTCCGAGGGCCTTCAGGCGGTTCCCTCACTGCGAGAAGTGAGGTTACAGGGAACCAGGAAGAGGGCATTCTCAGTAGTGGCACCCGCCCTGTGGAACACCCTCCCACCACATGTCAAGGAAATAAACAACGATATGACTTTTACAAGACATCTGAAGGCAGCTCTGTTTAGAGAAGTTTTTGATGTTTTATGTTTTATCGTGTCTTTAATATTCTGTTGGGAGTCGCCCAGAGTAGCTGGGGGAAACCCAGCCAGATGGGCGAGGTATAAGTAATAAATTATTATTATTATTATTATTGGGGAGGTGGCAGAAGGGCTCTTGGACCCCGTTGGAGCATCACACCTCCCTTCCTAAGCAAGGCAGAAGATTCCCAGGATTTGGGAAGGAGGCAACAGGTTTTAATACTTTAACATTCTAATTTACTGGGAACATTTAGAGGACCAGCCTAGTCCCCCTAGCCCACTGACTGCACGCCACTGTTCAGGGCCAAACATAAAGGGCAATATCCAACTAACTTTTGGTCACCACAAGGAACTCTCACCTTTTCTGCCACTCAGCAAAATTTACCCTGGGTTTTCCCTGAACCCTCTGGAGCAGATGTGGGCAAATAAATCCTTTACCTGGTGGAACAAGATACGGTACTTACACATCACTAGAAAAGGAGGACAAAGTTGCCTTATCACACCAAGGGTTATCATGCTCAAAGACCCATGAAGACTAGGAAAACAGACAAGGTCTTTTGCAACCCTAGCTTCGAGCACCCAGAACATTTTACTGTGGAAAAGGCAACGACTTGTGTAAATACGCAGCTCAATCCCAAAGAGAGTTCCTTGGAAGTAATTTCCATAGATTTCAGTAGAACTCATTTCTAGGCAAGTGTACAGTCCACCTTCCATTGTATATGACGTTAGATACAAAATGGATTTTTGTGGATGTGATATTAAGGTGTCCACGCATACACATTTTCCTTTTAATATTGTGGTTTCATGTGTTGTTTTTTAAATTACCAAACTTTTGTCAGCAAAGAAATGGCAGCACTTAAGAAGTCCTCTCCTCGCCACACTCATTACAATCTATGGTTCCCTTTGAATACTTCAGCACAATGCTCAATTCAGGTGAGAATGCTCGATTTGAGCAATAAACTTGCTGCAAGATGTTTCTTTTTATATTTGGCACATAATGCTCCATTCAAACAATAAAACATATGCAGTCAACTACCTTATCCATGATTCAACACCTCAAGCGAAGCATACATCCATAGCTCTAGGCTCTCTGCCATAAAATGCTCAACACCTGGTTGTGCTTGCAAATCATGTGTAGGGAGAGAGAGAGAGAAAGAAAGACCTAGAGTGGCCTTACCCAACCTGGTGCCCTGCAGATGCTTTGGATTACAACTCCCATCATCCCTGACTAGTAGCTGTATTGTATGGGGCCAACGGAAGTTGTAGTTCACAATATTCAGAGTTGTTGTTTTTTTAATTGCAAGTTTCAAAACCATTTTAAACTGAATTTTAAATTGTTGTAACCCATCCTGGGAACTTAGGATGAAGGGATGGAAATAGTACAAGTACTAGTAATAATAAATATCTGGAGGAATCGGGTTGGGAAAGAGTTAGAGCATACAGTATGTGCAAAACACAGATTTTTACAGCTTGTAGCAGTATAATGAGTATATTTCTTAGATCAATTAAACATAGTACAGTGGTACCTCGGGTTAAGAACTTAATTCGTTCCAGAGGTCCGTTCTTAACCTGAAACCGTTTTTAACCTGAGGTACCACTTTAGCTAATGGAGACTTCCACTGCTGCTGCGCCACCGCACGATTTCTGTTCTCATCCTGAAGCAAAGTTCTTAACCCAAGGTACTATTTCTGGGTTAGCAGAGTCTGTAACCTGAAGTGTCTGTAACCCAAGATACCACTGTAAAGCTAATGAAACAAATAACAGTTCATCAATAGCTTGAAACATTTTCCTGATGAGACAGCTTGTGGAGAAAAAGGAAGTAGTCTTTTATTCTAGATACTTAACCTTGGACCCACCATGCATTTTGTAGAAGTCTTCAAAAGCACAGTAATTTCAGGGTGACATGTTGTGATGAGTTCACCTACCTTTCCCTGGTGCATTTGTGTGAGTGTAGCTTCTAAAATGTGCTTGGGACCTGCTGCGATTGATCACCTGGATAAATCTGAAGAGAGATGGATTTTCAATTAGACCATGATGAATTCTAATCACTGCCACATTCCTAATGCATATTTCAGTGCTTGAGCTGTGAGTGCAGTCGCAATTTCTCTGGGGTTTTTTGTTTTGTTGCTTTTTTGTTTGTTTTTTAAAAAACACAATTTATTATAGCTGGCTGGGGTTTTTATTTATTTTTTAATGGCTGAACTCTCTTTGTACCTGGTTCATATTTTCGCATGGGCAGTGTTGTCTCATGGCTTCTTGGTTGAGTGGGCTGCCCTCAGAACAACCACTAAAGGGACAATTGTTCCATTGGGATTGTTCTGCATCTCTGCCAGGCTCTGCCAGCTGTTCTCTAGGCCTGCCAGCTACATTACACAATCTGGTACAGCCCTAGCAGAGGCCTCTTTCCAGAGCAGGGTCTCCTCTCAGCAACTTGAATGCCATGCAGTCTTCAGCAGTCTTCCACCCGCCGCACTTCTGCCCTTTGTGCTGCCACTGCCATGAATGTGGGGGAATTAAATATATTCGCTGCATTTCCATCTCACTTTTTCTCCAAGGAGTGTAAAGTGGCAAACTGTTGGGATGCAGCCAAGGGAACGGGGGCAATTTGCAAGCCCCAGCTGGCCCCAGCCCACCAGCCAGTAAGCCGGGCAATCTCCAGTCCTTGGCTCAGCATGAAACAGCGACCCACAGATTCAGAAGCCTTCAGAAGCTGGAGCACACAACACTCAGCAGAGTAAATAACGCTGCACAACAGAAGTGGCATGAGATGGTTGTGAGAGCATATTTACAGGCAGTTTATTCAGCATATGTTATGTACTGAGTTGAATAGGATCCAAAATGCAGCAGTCTGATTGGCCCTAGAACAATAGGATTCAGAATGCAGCAGTCTGATTGGTCCTAGAACAATGCAGCAGTATGATTGGTCTGCAGGAGCTACCCAATCAGGCTCCAGATGGAAGTGAATCCACAACCTGACTGCCCTACCGGAGAATTCCAGAATTAGCCAATCACATGCAGCCCATTGTGTAAATAATGTATATAAAGCAGATAATTTGAGGGGACTTTCATTCCTCGTCACCACTATGAGCTGAATAAAGAGCATGAAATCCACTCTCGACTCTGAGTATATTTCAGCATACATCATGACAAAGGAAAAACATGTCTTCTCTCCTTTGTGTCCAAGAGCAAGCAGCTTAAGCAATAGCTATACACAAAATGGAAGTTCCCAGCAAGCTGTGCTGGAGTGTAAACAGGCATGTGACACATAACAGTCATGTCTGTTCCTCTTAAGGTGGAACGGAATATTCTAACACAAACATGATTCTCCCTCTCCCCATTTTATCCTCACAACCCTGTGAGGTTGAGCCCCATGCCCATCAGCTGAAGCATGTGATGTTCAGTCTTGCTTGGTTTGGGCAAACCAGTCAGTTCCCAGGGGAACTGCACCCAAGCCCCGCAGAAAGCAGGATTTCAAATGATGTGTGCAGAGTTCAATCCTGCCTGGACAGTACATCCCTACCATTCCTGAGGGCCAACTTTGACAGGTGGGAGGGGCAACCCACCTGTCGACCTCCTGACTTCAATTTGCAGCAATGTTTACAGCTTATTACCCACTGAAGAAATTGGGGGCGGTTGCTTGCTGTTTTCAGAATTAAGAAAAAGCACAAAGTGGGAAGGAGGCAGGCCAAAGAGCATGAGCTTGAGGGGAGGTTTGTTGGGAAAGTGAAGAGACTTGAGGGAGCAGCTAAGGATTGATCTGAAATAATCATCCAAGTAAAACAGCCAGAAAGAAAAACACAAAAGAACATGATGATAAAAGCAAAGTAATAAAGAAACAGCGTGAAATGCCATCTATCCACACAAAAGGGCACTGCATATTTGCTCTGAATATGAATTTTTGCATCTTTCCTAGGTGCGTAGAACACTATCACAGACCTTCCAAGTGTCCCTATTTTCCAGGGACAGTCCTGGATTTACAGAAGCCATCCCAGTTTCTGATTTTATCCTGGAATGCCCCACTTTGGAATAGGACGTCCCTATTTTCATCAGAGAAATGTTGGAGGGTATGCAATCAGTCCTACATGCATAAAAGTTAAAATTCCAGTAGCAATAGCAGTAGCATTGTAGGAGAGACAACAAAGATACTTAGTCCAATCAGAGACCTACAAGGGCCCAGGAATTGTGATTGCAAGGGTGTGGATGGGGATTACCTTCTGCAATGGAACCACATGTGCTATAGGCAGTTTTGTGCTGTGGGTTAAACCACAGAGCTTAGGACTTGCTGATCAGAAGGTCGGCGGTTTGAATCCCTGCGACGGGGTGAGTTCCCGTTGCTCGGTCCCTGCTCCTGCCAACCTAGCAGTTCTAAAGCATGTCAGAGTGCAAGTAGATAAATAGGTACCGCTCCGGCAGGAAGGTAAATGGCGTTTCCGTGCGCTGCTCTGGTTTGCCAGTCATGCTGGCCACATGACCCAGAAGCTGTACGCCAGCTCCCCCGGCCAATAAAGCAAGATGACTGCCGCAACCCCAGAGTCGGCCACAACTGGACCTAATGGTCAGGGGTCCCTTTACCTTACCAAATGCTAGGTTCCCCACCAACACCCCTCAGGACTTTACAAATACACAAATATTAATCCATTTTAGGAGAATACAACAAAGGAAGCCAAAAAGGACCATGCTGTTCTCTTGTTCTGGGTCGGTTCTACCATGTGGCAGAGTGAGGCAGCTGCCTCAGGCAGCAATATCTATGAGGCAAGAAGAGCTGTGAGGCGAGATAACAGAAACAACTGCTTTAAAGCTGACCGAAAGCCCAGAGGTAGCATTATTATCAATTTACGATGGGGTGGAAGGTTTGCAGGCTATGAAGGACTTGCTCACAGATTTATTGACAGCTGCACAAATCATGATAGCTAGGAAATTGAAGGGACAAACAGAATATAAAATGGAAGAATGGTATAAAGAGGTGTGGGATATAGCTATTAGTGATAAATTAACATGTGCCATTAAGGCAAGACGGGGAATATGTGGGAAAGGAGGAGATATGGACGGTGTTTGTAGAATGTGTACTGTTAAAATGGAAAGGGGCCAAACCATTGCAAGAGGTGTTGAAATTTTAGGAGGTCGGATAGTTACACTGGAATGGTCTTGGTGGTGGGGCACACATTTTTATTCTTATTTATTTGTGATTATTACTTTGTCAAAATAAAATTACAATAAAAAAGAGCTGTGAGATATGAATCTGTAGGGTAGACCCCTCCAAGCCTGAGAATATTCATGCTCAGAATTGAAAAAGACATGGGATCTGGGTGCAATTTCATTCCAACTCGACTGGCTATCAACCTCCCCCTCACTGTCTGTCTCTCTTGCAGCTGTACATGGCATCACTTACTTGAATGAATGTGGGGTTTGTGCAATGTGTTCTCTGTCCTGCAAGAATCTGTGGCATGATGCATCTCAGTGCCCACGTCTGCTCTGTGCTTGAGGTGCTCTATCGTTCGAGTCACTCAAACTAGCTTGTGTAGCGCAATGGCTGGCAACTTGATCATTGCATGCTTCCGCGAGATATTCCAGGGGCAGCCTTGACGGGTGTCCTTTCCTTTGGGTGATAGAGCCCTGCAGACTTATGGTGACTTTGTCCTATTTGTTTTGTTTCTAAATATATTGGCGGAGGGTGAACGGAGCCCAGCTGGCATTCTTATAAGACCAAGAGTCCTCAGCCAGTGTGGTGTAGTGGTTGTAATCTGGTGAACCGGGTTTGCATCTCCAGTCCTCCACATGCAGCTGCTGGGTGACCTTGGGCCAGTCACACTTCTCTGAAGTCTCTCAGCCTCACTCACCTCACAGAGTGTTTGTTGTGGGGGAGGAAGGGAAAGGAGAATGTTAGCTGCTTTGAGACTCCTTAGAGTAGTGATAAAGCAGGGTATCAAATCCAAACTCTTCTTCTTCAAAGAGCAGCTTGGGCAGAACCCCAGAGAAAGCTAATTCTAATTAGAAACTTTTGGTTAGAATCATAATATTGTGGAGTTGGAAGGGACCCTAAGGGTTATCCAGTCCAACCCCCTGCAACACTGGAATCTCAACTAAAGCATCCATGTGGTTGTTGAGGTGGTGGTTTATTTTATTACCTGCCCTTCACCCTGAGGCCCCAGGGCAGGTTGCAAAAATTTTTAAATACAACCATGAAAATCTACTATTAAATGTTGTATTATAAAGCACTGTCACACACATACACAAAACCCAGGATATATAGGTGATGCAAACCCTTAGGAGGCTGAAAGAGTTTTGCTTCCAGTTTCCCCCAGTTAAACATGGTGGTGTGCAAGATATGGGTCGAATCCAGCCTTTCTCCATACCCGTGGCTCTTGTGTATGTGCCGCTGAGTGGTTGCAAAAGGAGTTTTGCACGCCAAGCAACCCCCAGTTCCCTGTTCCTTCTGCCCAAAGTTCACCAGACCTTTCACTGCAGCTACGAAACGGCAGCGAAATTCCCACTTTTGAATCAAATTACCTTTAAATGAAAAGTGACCTGAATTTCTCTCCCTTCACTAGTGGGGATTGGAACCTTTGTCTCCCAGGTGCTAGTCTGAAACTCTAACTGCTATGCTGCACTGGTTAGGTTGTGACCCTTATTGACTGAAATGTATCTTGCCTTCTTTCCTGTGTCTCCTGTTTTTGTAGGCTGCCTCAGCTGTATCTCTTGCAGGAAGTGGAATGCTGCACCTCCTGATACAAGAAAATTTATATTCTGCTAGCTACATTCATGCTTGCGGTCACTAAGACCAGGCTGGCAAAATAGTCATGTGTGCAATCTGTTCTTTGTTGATGTGACACTCACTAGTTTCCAGGAGGCAGGGCCAATGAGAGGCTATTATGTGTAATGAGGCAAAAACAGTTTGACAGCAAAAATACAATCTAAAATTAATTTTTATTCACATTGCTCGTCCTGCTGTATTGCAGTAATTAAGAGGGAATGAAAGAATCATGCTTGCTCGGGTACTTTCATTGCTCGGATACAGAAAATTAAACAGTCAGTGTTCAAGCAGCTCAAAGAAATTAGCAAAACTGTTGTCGGAGATTTCACAGTCACCAGGCTTCCTGACTGCGAGATGAATTCAGCCTTGGTAGATCTGAAAGGGACACTTTCTTATTTTTCCCCAATTTAAATATAGCCCTCCACATTATTCAGCATTGTAGTGCAAATTTCTCCAAATAAACACATTTTTATATGCAAGTTTGACTAATGTATGCATTTTACCCCAAGCCATTTCCCTTGGAATTTTTATTTCTTTATTATTGCATGGTATTTTCACAAGTAAATTCATTTTTATGCACATTTCCCACTAATATACACATTTTTTTGTGCATGTTGGTTGGTTGGAGAAGTACATTGTAAAATTTGGATAGGCGTGAATTTCAAAGGATGGCTGCATTTCGGTTCTCATAAGTATCTCATGGTATCTGAAGAAGTGTGCATGCACATGAAAGCTTATACCAAGAACAAATTTAGCTGGTCTCTAAGGTGCTACTGGGCAATTTATTTATTTATTATATTTCGATTGCATCAGACCAACACAGCTACCTACCTGGTTCTCATAAGGTTTGGGAAAGTGCAAATTTGATATATTCAGCTTCAAATGCAAACTAAATAAAATCTCTCTCTCCCACGTCATCATGTTTCTAAGCATGCCTGTTGATGGTGCACTTGAAGGCCAGCCCAGGTTTGCTTATGTGTAATGTTTAAATAGGGCCTAAGGAATGCAGGTGGTGCTGTGGGTTAAACCACAGAGCCTAGGACTTGCTGATCAGAAGGTTGGCGGTTCGAATCCCCGCAACAGGGTGAGCTCCCATTGCTCGGTCCCTGCTCCTGCCAACTTAGCAGTTCGAAAGCACGTCAAAGTGCAAGTAGATAAATAGCTACTGCTCCGGCGAGAAGGTAAACGGCATTTCTGTGCACTGCTCTGGTTCGCCAGAAGCGGCTTAGTCATGCTGGCCACATGACCTGGAAGCTGCATGCTGCCTCCCTCGGCCAATAAAGCGAGATGAGCGCCGCAACCCCAGAGTTGGTCACGACTGGACCTAATGGTCAGCGGTCCCTTTACCTTTACCTTTAAGCACTTCTTAATGGTCCAAGCCATTTGTCTAAGATGGCAGGGACATTTTATGAAGTTCAAATAAGTGAAAGGAAGACAAGCATTAGCCCACACTTTCCATTGCCTCCTCTTCTCACCTTCCTTATGGGCAGCTTGGTAAATATGGTTCCACCAGCTGCTTCACATCCCAGTCTTCCATGCATGTTATTCTAAAAATTTATTTTCTTGCTGAACACTGCAATTTAACTGCTGTCCCTGTATTTCTTCCTCTCCCCCCCCCCCCGCCTTGTTTTCCTGCCTTCCTCAGTCAGTCACACTTCACCATGGAATTTCTCAGTTTCTTTGCAATGTGTCAGAAGGAGGAATAAGTTCAAAACAAGCAAGAGGGTATATGACTAACTTGGTAGATACTTCTCAAAGTCAATTACTCACGATATCAGGAGCTGTAACAGGCTCTGGTGTGACAAGACTTGACATTCATTTCCACCCGCCTACCCTGGCACCACCTCCTTCAGTATTTTTGACAATTGGGATTGTTCTAAACTAGCATCTTCTCCTAAGACAAGATCCTGGGCATCCGAAGTGCAGAAAACTCCATACATTTCTTGACTCCTTGACATATGAGGAGCATGGGAAGGTGGGGAGAAAAAGGAAGTTTGACTCAGAAACCCTTATTAGAGAAAGCCACTGATGACAAGTTCAAGATTTTAATTGTTTAGTTGTGTCCGATTCTTTGTGACCCCCTGGACCAGAGCATGCCAGGCACTTCTGTCTTCACTGCTTCCCGCAGTTTGGTCAAACTCATGCTGGTAGCTTCGAGAACACTGTCCAACCATCTCATCCTCTGTCATCCCCTTCTCCTTGTGCCCTCCATCTTTCCCAACATCAGGGTCTTTTCCAGGGAGTCTTCTCTTCTCATGAGGAGGCCAAGTATTGGAGCCTCAACTTCACGATCTGTCCTTCCAGTGAGCACTCAGGGCTGATTTCCTTAAGAATGGATAGGTTTGATCTTCTTGCAGTCCATGGGACTCTCAAGAGTCTCCTCCAGCACCATAATTCAAAAGCATCCATTCTTCGGCGATTAGCCTTCTTTATGGTCTAGCTCTCACTTCCATACATCACTACTGGGAAAACCATAGCTTTAACTATACGGACCTTTGTTGGCAAGGTGATTTCTCTGCTTTTTAAGATGCTGAAGATTTTACTATCAGCATATAAAGACCTTAACAGCTTGGGAGCAGCGTACTTGAAGGATCGGCTTTCCCCACAAGGACCTATTTGACCACTTTGATCTGCAGAAATGGCACTTTTACAACAGCCACATAATATTTGTTCTGCATTTCCTAGGAATTGCTCTTTCAGTGTGGGGTCGCTTAAGCTTTGGAACTCCCTGCCTATTGACATTAGACAGGAGCCATCACTATACAGTTTTCAATTCCAAATGCATGATTTTGCCATTTATACCTGTCCCCTTTTCCCTGTCCTTCCACTGCCATCTTCCTTGTTTCAGATTGTGGGTTGTAAGCTCATTGGGGCAGGGCCCTGTGATCTTGGACGTTGTTAACTGCATCATTCACACAGGTGGAGCTTAATTTAAAAAAAACAAACCAATTACTGTACAGAAAAGGCCTTTCTGAGAGAAAGCATACAGACAGTCAGCCAATCTTCAAAATCTTTACAGAAAAATAAGTCCCAAGTATCTGTATGCGTAGAATTATAAGTACACAATAGCACAGTAACTCCTAAATTAGCAAGTCTTCTTCCCTTAATGTGTTTGTTGAACAATCTTGCAGTGCTAATAAGGCACATGCTTCAAAACATACTGCTCTATGGATGCATGTTGTATTTGAGTTGCTAGATAGCCTTCCCATTTAACAAAGCATTTTTAAAAAGTATGTTGAAATGTCTCAGTGAAACAAATCTGTTTTCCCCCTTTGCCCTTTTCACTCCCACTCAATGTTAGCAATTCACTGATAGCAATTCCTATTTGTAAACACATTTATGTGCCCAGGAAAATTGCTCTGCAAAACAGGAGAAAGCTTCTTTGAATGTGCCTGGCCTCTTTACTCCCAGGTACATAGAACCAGGACCAAGAGCAAGCGGTAAGAAATGCCTTCAAATTATGATTGAACTAAAGGGAACAGCTGCATGCTAGTCTCGTACCAGGTACACACAGCTAACACATATTTAAAGCACATGGCTTCCCCCTCCCACAAAGTCCTGGGAACTGTAGTTTGCTGCTTGCAGAACTACAATTCCCAGCCCTCTTAACAAACTACAGATCCCAAGATTTTTTGTGGGGAGCCATGGGTTTTAAATGCATGGTGTGGGTGTGACTTCAGCCAAAGCATGGCTCAAGTTTGGTCAGAGACACACAAATCTAGGGGAGAAGAAAGAATTGACTCTGGCTTTTCTGTTTCCCGAGTGTTAGAAAGTTCCCAGTGTCAGTTTCCAGTTCTCCCTGTTTAATTATCTTATTTTTTAATGTAATAATAATAATAATAATAATAATAATAATAATAATTTATTATTTATACCCCTCCCATCTGGCTGAGTTTCCCCAGCCACTCTGGGTGGCTCCAAATCAAGTGTTAAAACAATACAGCATTAAACATTAAAAACTTCCCTAAACTTCCCCTTCAGATGTCTTTTAAAGATAGGATAGCTGCTTATTTCCTTCACATCTGAAGGGAGGGTGTTCCACAGGGTAGGCGCCACTACCGAGAAGGCCCTCTGCCTGGTTCCCTGTAACCTCACTTCTTGCAATGAGGGAACCACCAGAAGGCCCTCAGCGCTGGATCTCAGCGTCCGGGCTGAACGATGGGGGTGGAGACGCTCCTTCAGGTATACAGCACCGAGGCCATTTAGGGCTTTAAAGGTCAGCACCAACACTTTGAACTGTGCTCAGAAACGTACTGGGAGCCAATGCAGATCTCTCAGGACCGGTGTTATGTGGTCCCGGCGGCCACTCCGCTATCAAAATCCAGGACAGTTTACAAAACACATTCAAATTAATGAATCCATAAGCAGGGGTGCCATCTTGCCCTCAGGACTGTGGGTGCCTGCCACCACAATGCAGACGTCTGCATGTGAAGTCGCACGTCTGTGTTGTGGCAGCCAACAACAGCTCCTCTTCCTCCTCCTTTCCACAGCCAGTGAGGCACCCTTTTCTGTGGGGAGGAGCTCGGACTAGGAGGCAGAAAGACCCCGCCACCATGTCCGAGGCAGCCCCCTAGAAATGGTGCCTTGCTAGCAGGCTGCGAAGGGAGGAGCTGAACTGCTTCTCTCTCAGAGCCAGGGCCGCTACTGCCTACTGGCTTTTCTCATTCTGTGAGTCAATTCTTTCTTCTCCCTTAGATTTGAGCCATGCTTTGGCTGAAGTCAGGGACGCAAGTGGCGCTGTGGGTTAAAGCCTCAGCGCCTAGGGCTTGCCGATCGAAAGGTCGGCGGTTTGAATCCCTGTGGCGGGGTGCGCTCCCGCTGCTCGGTCCCAGCGCCTGCCAACCTAGCAGTTCGAAAGCACCTCCGGGTGCAAGTAGATAAATAGGGACCGCTTACCAGCGGGAAGGTAAACGGCGTTTCCATGTGCGGCTCTGGCTCTGGCTCTGGCTCTGGCCAGAGCAGCGATGTCACGCTGGCCACGTGACCCGGAAGTGTCTCCGGACAGCGCTGGCCCCTGGCCTCTTAAGTGAGATGGGCGCACAACCCCAGAGTCTGTCAAGACTGGCCCGTACGGGCAGGGGTACCTTGGCTGAAGTCACACCCACACATGTGCCAGATCTCCACAATTATATTATTGTGGGTGCCCAGGCAGCCACAGCCCTCGAGTTCGCTCCTATGTCAGTAAGAGATATATACCGCTTAAACAAAGAATTCCAACTGGTTTACAGAAAGTGGTGAGAAATTAAAAATAGCAATGAAAACTGATTTTTAAGCAGTGGACATAATTTTTTTTTAAAAAATCTAGATAATGGGGTGGATCCAATGTTGCATGAGTGGTTTTCTGCTTGCACAACAGGACTTCCTCTCCCTGTGCACTCCCAGATTCTCATCTCAATGCTCTGGAACAGATTTTGATGGTGTGTGGTGGGCAGCTGGGGAAAGCAGAGGAGGAGGAGGAAGTTGTGTTGCAGAAATAGAAGTTTGTTGTGTAAGTACAAGCACAGTCCTGGATATGCAACCCAAAATCAATGGATTAAAAAACAAAACAAAACTCTGCAGATAATAAAAGTGCACATCTGGATAAGTTTGACTAAATGAAATGGTTTTTCATCTGCATCAAAGCCAGTACATTGAATTGGCCTGCCTAGATACCAAAGGACAACTCAGAATCGTCAATACAACAAACCGCAGTATATAATAATAGGACATACCCACAAGAGCTAGGTATTCAAATCAGCCTTGACCAAAGGAATAAGATGGCGAAAGACATCATATGATGGCATTTGCCATACGTGCTGCTGTTCTAGTTCAGGTGGTAGAGCATGAGTCTCTTAATCTCAGGGCTGTGGGTTTGAGCCCCACGTTGGGCCAAAGATCCCTGCATTGGATTAGACAACCGTTGTGGAGCTGTCTAACTCTACAATTCAATGATTCTATGATATCTCTTTTTGGGGGGCAGGTGCGTGGGGTATTCTGTTGGAGCCACAACAGAAAAGGCTCTCTTCCTGGTTGCCACAAGATGTAGATATCATAGCGTCCAACTTTTTCAGATCAAATACTGGGACGTCTTCCAGGACGTGCTCCCGGGCGTGTCACGTGACCCATGTGCTTTTTTTTCAAGGCGAGGTTACAGCACGAGAGTGCAGCACCCATGCTACAGCACTCTCACGCGAAAAAATGGGACATCCCTTTTTCCTCCAGGATACTTGGCAGAAATGAGATACGTGTTCATATATATATATATATATATATATATATATATTAATAAATTTTTTATTAATTTCCAATTTTTAACAAACACAAAAACAACATAAAAACAAACACAAAAAATCATAATTTCTTTACCTTATTTCCATAAACCTCTTTTCTCGGACTTCCCCATACCTTCCCCTTTTTGCATCCTTTATTTTAACAATTGTTCAACAACGCTTTTTAGCCAATTAAATATAAATTCATTCTCCTTTTCAATTTCACCCTGAACTAAACACAATTTACCGCTGCAATTCTACGTCTTCCTCTCCCTCAGCATTTTAGCACTCCTCAATTTTATAATAGCTCTTAAGATATATTTTAAACTTCTTCCAATCTTCTTCCACAGTCTCTTTCTCTTGGTCACGGATTCTGCCGGTCATTTCTGCCAGTCCCGTAAAGTCGATCACTTTCGCCTGCCATTCCTCCAGCGTGGGTAACTCTTGTGTCTTCCAATACTTTGCTAGGAGAATCCTTGCTGCTGTAGTAGCGTACAAAAAGAAATTCTTATCCTTCTTCGGCACCAGCTGGCCGACCATACCCAAGAGAAATGCCTCTGGTTTCTTGTAAAAGGTGCATTTAAGTACTTTCTTAATCTCATTATAAATCATTTCCCAGAAGGCCTTAATCTTTGGGCAGGTCCACCAAAGGTGGAAGAAGGTACCTTCAGTCTCTTTACATTTCCAACATTTGTTATTGGGCAAATGATAAATCTTCGCAAGCTTGACTGGGGTCATGTACCACCTGTAAATCATTTTCATAATGTTTTCTCGTAGGGCATTACATGCCGTGAATTTAATACCTGTGGTCCATAACTGCTCCCAGTCAGCAAACATAATGTCATGACCTATGTCCTGTGCCCATCTAATCATAGCTGGCTTCACTGTCTCATCTATTGTATTCCACTTCAACAGCAAGT
Source organism: Podarcis cretensis (assembly GCF_951804945.1). Taxonomy (NCBI): domain Eukaryota; kingdom Metazoa; phylum Chordata; class Lepidosauria; order Squamata; family Lacertidae; genus Podarcis; species Podarcis cretensis. The sequence goes on from NC_137175.1 coordinate 22,727,498, forward strand.
TATACATTCTTGATAAATTCTTAGTATTGGGTTCTAACAGTTCTGTTTCTAATTTCGATTTCTCCACCTGGAAACCAATTTTCCTGTCTTGTTTGTAGGCCTCCATTATTTGAAAATAATGGAGCCAATCCCGTACCTTGGACTTTATTTTCTCATAACTTTGTAGTTTAAGTTCACCACCTTCTTGTTCTAAAATTTCAGAATATTTCAGCCAATTAGTTCTCATATTGAGTTTCTTTACCTCCTTGGCCTCCATTGGTGAAAGCCACCTGGGAGTTTTATTTTCCAATAAATCTTTGTACCGAATCCAAACATTGTATAGTGCTTTCCTAACAATGTGATTTTTAAAACCCTTGTACACTTTAACCTTGTCATACCAAATATATGCATGCCAACCGAAGTTATTATCAAATCCTTCCAAATCTAGAATGTCTGCATTTTCAAGAAGTAGCCAATCTTTTAACCAGCAGAAAGCTGCCGATTCATAGTACAGTCTTAAGTCCGGCAGGGCAAACCCCCCTCTTTCTTTAGAATCGGTAAGTATCTTAAACTTAATTCTGGGCTTTTTGCCCTGCCAGACAAATTTAGATATATCTTTCTGCCACTTCTTGAAACAGTCCAATTTATCCACAATTTGTAATGTCTGAAACAAAAATAACATTCTAGGCAATACATTCATTTTAATTACTGCAATTCGACCTAACAAGGAAAGCTTCAGGTTCGACCATATTTCTAAATCTTTCTTTATCTCTGTCCAGCACTTATCATAATTATCCTTAAATAGGTTTACATTCTTAGACGTCATGTTAATCCCCAGGTATTTTACATTCTTTGCCACCGCTAACCCAGTTTCCTCTTGGAATCTCTCTCTTTCAACATTTGTTAAGTTTTTTCCAGTACCTTAGTTTTTTGTTTGTTCAACTTAAATCCTGCAACCTGACCAAATACTTGAATTAATTCTAGAACTCTTTTAGTACTAGTGTCTGGCTCTTGCAAGGTCAATACTAAGTCATCTGCAAAGGCCTTCAGTTTGTAATGTCTGGCTCCGACCTGGAGATACGTGTTCATATTTTGATACCTATTCCATATTTTGCATCGGGTTCCCAGTCTCTGCACTATATGGTGCCCAGCCTTATTTCAAATATGTATCCATTTGCGCAGCACCACATCTCCAAAACTGCTATTGACTTGGGTAAATGGATAGTACTGGAGGGTGTGCAACAACAGAAAAAAGCAAGAGATAATTGCCTTCTTTGCTTTGGGATCCTACTATTGTCTGAAAGGCAATAAACTTATGTGAGGGGAAGAATAATGGCATGTTTCCAGGACCAAAAGGTACTCAAAGTTATGGAAATGAAAGACCCATATGGAATGTGGCAGAGTCTTAAAGGCCCATGTTTTAATCTATATTCAAATTATATTGACCTCCCCTCAAAACCAGTGTACTTTCAGTATTTTTGTGCCTGTTAGAATGAATACTTCATAATAATGTCAGCATCGCCCTTGAGCCAGTGTACCAACTGGACTCATGCACTACAGCCCCGACTGGGCTAGGCGAGCTGGGTAGCACTGCCAGAGACCACCTTTCTCACAGGAACAGGTCACAGTGCTGTGGACTCACAGCTTAGAGCTGAGAGCACCGGATTCACTGTCTCAATAATACAGCCGTTGCGCAGCAGCGTTTTGCAGAGTCTTGCAGAGTATAAACCACTCGGAGAGCAGCTCTGTAAAGTATCCTCCTTTTATTCTATAACTACAGCTATAATACAAAACTATATACAGAGCTAAATATTCTGAGCACAAATCAATGCTACTTTGAGTGCCTGTAGCTGCTCTTAGCAGCAACCTTATCTCTAAACACGATCTCTAGCACTCACTCTCTCTCCGACACACTGACTGACTCTCTCTCACACAGATGTGGTGCTGGGCAGAATAAGTAGATAGCAGGACACGCCTCCTCCTCTCTGGAGAGTCAGCAGAGACCTCAGGAGATTCTTGGGTATGGGAGGGGTGAAATCTCCTCAAATAAGTCTAGCAATTTTATCAATGTGAGATAGGCAGGGGTATTTTTTTTATCACAAAAGAGTTTTGTGACTTTGTGTACCACCTTTTAAGAAAGAATAAAATGATGGGAGATTACTTCATGGATCAGCGACATGCTTTCAGATTGCATCTTATTGAAATGGGTGGTATTTCATATACAGATGATGCCTTAGTTTTGCTTTTACTTGTCCATTGTTTTGAACATGCCAGGAGTATCATGATGATCTCCTCACCTGCTAAGTACAGCAGATTTCTCTTTGGGCAGCAGGAATGAAAACCAAGAAGACTAGGAACGATGAACTCATCACAGATGTTATGTACTGAAGGGGGATACTGTAGATAGTTATGCAAATAAGGGATTGAAAGTGACGTTCAGTGATTGGATAGTTTTAGAAAATTGTTACAGTTACATTGTAAAAAGGTAAAGGTACCCCTGCCCATACGGGCCAGTCTTGCCAGACTCTAGGGTTGTGCGCTCATCTCACTCTATAGGCCGGGAGCCAGCGCTGTCCGCAGACACTTCCGGGTCACATGGCCAGTGTGACAAGCTGCATCTGGCGAGCCAGCGCAGCACACGGAACGCCGTTTACCTTCCCGCTGGTAAGCGGTCCCTATTTATCTACTTGCACCCGGGGGTGCTTTCGAACTGCTAGGTTGGCAGGCGCTGGGACCGAATGACGGGAGCGCACCCCGCTGCAGGGATTCGAACCACCAACCATGCGATCAGCAAGTCCTAGGCGCTGAGGTTTTACCCACAGCGCCACCCGCGTACAGTTACGTTGTACTGGAGCTCTATATAAGCAGGCTGACTGAACCCTTCAGTTCAGTTCAGTTCTGGCCTGTGAATAAACAAGAGCTGTTTGAAGAATCGCTGTGTCGTCTGATATGTTCACCCACAACTTAACAACAGATATAAAAAAAAAGGGTTTCATCACCAGATTCTATGGGTACAAGTTACAGTTAAAAGAAGCAAACACTTCCAATTTCAGTAATGAAAACCAACCTAATTATATTTCATAAATTGTTTAAGTCAAAGAAAGGACAAGACTCTTCAAAGAGTGCTTCATGTTTTATACTTGAGAAGGATGCCACAAAGACTGAGTCTGTGGCATTTGCAGTTTCAATTACCTCTGATGATTTAGTAAGGTAAAGGTAAAGGTACCCCTGCCCATACGGGCCAGTCTTGACAGACTCTGGGGTTGTGCGCCCATCTCACTTAAGAGGCCAGGGGCCAGCGCTGTCCGGAGACACTTCCGGGTCACGTGGCCAGCGTGACATCGCTGCTCTGGCCAGAGCCAGAGCCAGAGCCGCACACGGAAACGCCATTTACCGCTGGTAAGCGGTCCCTATTTATCTACTTGCACCCGGAGGTGCTTTCGAACTGCTAGGTTGGCAGGCGCTGGGACCGAGCAGCGGGAGCGCACCCCGCCGCAGGGATTCGAACCGCCGACCTTTCGATCGGCAAGTCCTAGGCGCTGAGGCTTTAACCCACAGCGCCACCTGCGTCCCTTGATGATTTAGTAGGCGGTTCTTAATGCAACTGTGTAATTTTCTATGTGTGTGGTGGGAGGGAAACTACACTCCAAATTAAATTGTCATGTATACCTTTTGTTTAGACCAAAAAAAAAAAAAAACCCAAAAACCTCGCTTAAACTAATTTTAGACAAATCCTGTTTGTTATCTAATTCTGTGCTTGGGGGTGAAAGAAAGGCAAACATAGTTATTGTTTAATGAAAAATTTATTCCTTTTGGATAGGACCAAAACTACTAGCTGACAGCTTCCTAAAGGATAAAGAATCACTATGCAGGTTTTTTTTTGTTTTTTTTTTGACAAAATGAGGTGTGCAGAATGGACAAAACTCAGCCTGGGGAACAGTTCTGCTTGAATCAACTCTTCCATTTCTATCTACCATTGGCATGTGGCCATCAAGATAAGAAGGGCTCCACACTCCTGCTTTAGGTGATCAAAATCTCAGTTCTGCCATTTTTGCCAAATGTATAAATCTAAATCGAACAAGTGTTGGAAATGTGAAGTGAAAGAAGGTTCTTTTTATCATATGTGATGGTCTTGTAGTAAGGTTAAAGCTTACTGGGAAGTGATATATAATGAATTGAAAAGGATGTTCAAAATAACCTTTTTAAAAAACAAACAAACCCAGAAGCTTTTCTTTTGGGAATTATAGGGACAGAACTACCTAAGTTGTATAGAAATTTATTTATGTGTGCTACTACAGCAGCAAGAATGCTACTCTCCCCAAAATGGAAAGAAGCAGAAGTCCCAGCAAAGAAAGAATGGGTACAAAAATTTATGGAATATGCAGACATGGCAAAACTTACCAGAAGAATAAGAAATGAAGATAACAAACTTTTCATAAAAGAATGGAAATGGTTTATTGAATATTTACAGATAAATTGCAGACAGATAAAAACATTGGCAGGATTATTGTAATAATCTGCAGTTTTGTAAGAGTATATATTTAAAGTAGATAATTAAATGAGCAAATTAAATGAATTTGGATATGCAGAAGATATTAAAAAATATTTTAAAGGAATAACAACAACAACAACAACAACAACAACAACAACAACAACAACAACAACAACAAATTTCTTCCCCGCCCATCTGGCTGGGTTCCCCCAGCCACTCTGGGAGGCTTCCAACAAAAGATTAAAAGTCCATTAAAACATCAGTCATTAAAAACTTCCCTAAACAGGGCTGCCTTCAGATGTTTTCTAAAGTTAGATGGTTGTTTATCTCCTTGACATCTGATGGGAGGGCATTCCACAAGCCGGGTGCCACTACTGAGAAGGCCCTCTGCCTGGTCTGCCTCTGCAGAAAGAGGGGGTGGGGAAGGAAGTCAAACTTTGAAATGTGAAAATGGTTGTAAAATTAATGAAATGTATAAACATGAAAAGTAGAAATAAAAACTTAAAAAACCAAACAAAATCCAAAAAACAAAATCTCAGTTCTGGACAATTGCCCCCCCCCCTGCAACACCCACCTTCATTGCAGTGGCACTGGTGCACCTACTGGGTCCACCCCAACCTTTATGTGCTCAGTGCGAACATGAAACTATTCAACACAGGGAGGCTCCTTCATGCCACCAGGAGTCCCAGTTTTGCAGCGTTTCTGACAGCTTGGAGACCATGCATGCTTCTATGTGTCTAGCACCTTTACATGGTGGGGGGGGGGAGGCAACCAGCAGGTCTGCTGATGCCAGCAAGATCATCAGAAGTTCTCCCACTCCTTCCTTCCTGCATTCAATATACATGTTGGGCGAGGAGAAGGACAGCTGCTCATATGCTTTGTCAAACTTAGCTGTGCCCAGGAGCTTGGATTTTGAGATGTCATCATAAAGCAAACCTTTCTGGAAAAGCCATTTCTCATGTTCACCTCAGACCCATGAGCCTAATAAATTCTGCACTCAGTCCTTTGATGAAAAACATTATTGTATTGAAGCTTGAGCTGCTAAGCATATAAGAAGAACAAGCTTTGCGGAGAATGAATGAGCATGGCTTCTACAAAACAAGTTCTGCCTCCTCAATATGTTGGAGTTCTCGCCAAATAACCAGGTCCCAGGCTGCATGTAGCCTCAAGGGAACAGGTTGCCAACCCCTGTTAAAACCATAAGCGCCCACTGATACAAACCACCCTGGATTTAACCATCATTTCACTTAATAAAGAAAAAGGACTGCGGCTCAGTGGCAAAGCCTTGCGGACTGGAGGTTCCAGGTTCAACTGCTAGTGCCGCCACTTGGGGCCCAAAAAACTCCTGCTTGAAACTCACTGCCTGTCTGAGTAGTCAGCCCTGAGCTAGATGGATTAAGGGTCTATGATAAATCAGCTAACTGCTGTTGGGAGATCCCCACCTGTCTTACGTTTGGCTCCTACCTTTCTTCTGAGGAGCTCAAGGGAGTATGTCCATGTTTTCAATGAGGAAGCAAGACAAAGGGCGTGGGTACAGCATATGCTTTTCATGCTGCAGTTCCCAGGTTCAATCCCTAACCTGGGCTGGAAATGTTTTCCCCCCCCCACGTGACGCCCTGAGCTAGATGGACGAACGGCCTGACTCGGTACAAGGCAGTTTGGTTCCTATCTAGCAGGTAGTCTCCCATCAGGACACACGCAACACCTCCAGACCTACTTAGCCTAGCCAAAATGCCACATTCCCCCACCCACTTGTGCCTTTATCAGCTGAAAAATAGGCCGAAAATCAACAGGTGAAGTTTCTTCCTCGTTTGGAGGGACAGAGGGAAGCCTTCCCTGTTGCACATCTGCCTGCACTGCGGCTGTTAAAGGCGCACGACCCCCTGCCAGCTACGGCGGCGTCGAATGGCCAAACGGGCTGGTCTTGCGCCCTGGGGTAGGAGGAGGAGACGCGGGTGGGTAGGTGGGTTCAGCCACGGAGGAAGACCAACAAGATCTCCACTGGAGGATCTTCCCCTCGCCCCGGATCATCATCCTTCGCCGCCGCCCCCAAACGCATCGAGGGGGCGCTAGGACCCCGCTGCTGGCAAAGGTGCCTGGGTGCCCACCCATGGCTGGCAGGCAGATGCCGAGCAGACTGCGGCAGCTCCGGGTCGCTGTAAATACCCGAAGCCAGGGACAGGTGGGAGGACAGGCAGAAGGAGAGACTTGGAGAGGTAGGAAGTCGCTCCAAGACGCAGCCGCGTCCTCGGATGCCCGCGCCGGAGCCGCTGCCTTCCAATGGTAAAGTTTCACTTTTCCTGGATTCCTTCTCCTGTCTGGTCCCTTTTCTTTCTCTCCATCCCCTCCCACATCTCATTCCTTTCTCTCTCTCCCCGATCCCCAATTCCCTCCCTCTTCTCGCTTGGATTTACTTGCTCGCATTCCTCTGTGCGCATCTGGGACTCTCAAGTTTGGTTCCGGGCTGCGGCGAGGTCTCTCCCAGGTACGCGCGTCCTCCCCTCCGTCGTGCGCCCATGTGCGCGCCAGTCCCCAAACCAGCTCGCGCTCCGCTAGACCCCCGACGGGATCTCCTGCAGCCCAAGAAGAGATCTGTGGCACCCTCGAGGTTGACACAAGTCGAGTGACGTGAGAGCTATGGGGCATATCATGAGCTTTTGCTTTCTGTTGATTTGAGCCATTGGTCCGTTGTCTGTTTCAGCTGCCCCCAGCCTTTTCAGACCCAACTTGAACCTAGTGCTTTTTTTTCTGGGGGGACGCAGTGGTACGCATACCCCTCAACATTTTGCGAATCTAAGTTTGGCCTCATTGAGGGGCAGTATTTCGATATGAGTAGGAAAATGAGAGTACCCCTAAACGTTTTTTTAGGAAAAGGGGGAAAAAAGGACTGGACATAACGATTCCTTTCATTCTCTCTCCCAGCCTATACACAGATATATACGCATAAACCGTATATTTGCAAAGTGAGAGTAGCGCTGCTGTTATAAGGAGGAATTGTTGGTTTGTTGTTGTTGTTTAATTACATCTTTTGTGTTTTTGTAATATTGTGATTTTATACGTGAACTGCCCTGAGATCTATGGACAACAGGCGGTATATAAATTTAATGACCCACCATGACCCACCATAGATCAGACTATAGGTTTGGCAATGGGTCCCGGGTCATTTGTTGAAGATCACCGATCTGTACTGACTAGCAGAGTCGCTCTCCAGGGGTCTCAGGGAGAGGATCTTTTCTGTCACTGACTTCCCTGACCATTGCAGAGGAGATGCTGAGGACTGAACTTCGGACCTCCTGTGCTCTGTCACTGCGCAATGGCTCTTTCCCATGCCCTACAGGCAGGGAAGATCCTTGCCAACATGTGTCAGCCTCTGATGGATGCGGGGTCTTCCTTACGAAACGTAACATCACCAGAAATTTGCTGGTGCTACAGCAATCTGGACGCACTTTTTAAAGGGTCGGGGAGATTCTGTTGGCTAAAAATTCTTCAAGGGTGCAGGACAGGGAAGGATTCAGAAAGACTGTCTTCAACTAGGATGGAGCAATTTTCAGAGACAGCTGCTGTATGAAGCTGCAGCCCTAACCATGTCTACTTAGAGTAAACCCTGTTCAATACAATGGGGCTAAGAGGGGGTTAGGATTCTCGAGTAAGTGAAGTTTGTACTGCAGCAAAATCAACCTTGTCTTGTGTTACCATAAAGACCAACAAATTTATTACAGCATAAGCTTTTGAGAACTCTAGTCCACTTCCATCAGATGAATTAAATGCTTCCCTGAATTTCAGGTGCATAAATACAAAGCTGGGTGGAGTGTTGTGAAAGTAAGATCAGAAGGCAAGGAAGTGCAGAAGGTACAGACAGTGACAACTACAGTTGTTAACAGAAATCATTCACAGAGAATGTGCAAGTGATAATAAGCACACTTTCTAGCATTGATTTAGAGCTGGAGAGTGCTGCTGGTGGAGACAGGATCATTTCTTATTTTAGTTTACAATGGAGTGACGGAAGCTTCGCTGTCTATCTTCAAGAGAAGCTGTGCTAGTCTGTGGCAGTAAGAAGATGCTGTCGCCACTGTCAAAAACAGTGTGTGTGTGTGAAATCACATTCTGATATTGGAACCCTGTGCCCTTATTCCAGATGTGGGTGTGGTAAGCTGTAATTACTTTGTGCTGAGGTAAATGCAGTCTGTGCATGCTCAGAGGCACACTTCCCAGGGCCAGATTAATCCCTAGAGATCAGTGTTCTGTCTTCTTGTTGGGTTTTAGAACTTGCCAATATAAATTAATATTAATTATAATTATAATGGTTGTTGTATCTGACTAAATCACACCCAGAGTAGAACCTCTGCAGAATGAAATCACTGAAATTGTGGCTGTTGATTACAGTGTGATTTAGTCCTATACAGTGTATTACTATTGTCTGCCAGCTCAGTTGGTAGAGCAGGAGACTCTTAACCTGAGGGTTATGAGTTTGAGCCCCATGTTGGGCAAATGATTGCTGCATTGCAGGGGGTTGGACTAGATGATCCTCATGTTCCCTTCCAACTCTACAATTCTGTGATTCTAGATCCACTGAAATTAAGCTGGAAAGGATCTCTCATTATTCAATTGAAGTCAGTGAGTATTTCTCTGCCACCTGTCCAAGTCTTAAGATGATTTGCAAGAAATTGTTGAGTCAATAATCTTTACAACAGTCCTGTATGGTAGGCCACTGTTGTTTCCATATAAGAAGCCTGGGAGAGAGGCTGAGATGTAATAAGCTTGCCAAAGACTGCCCAATGAGCTCCAAGCTGAGCTGTAACCTGAACCCAAACTCCTAGTTAAATATCCCTCTTCTAACTATTAGACTCTTGTCTAACCAACTAACCTTCCTTTTTCTCCCACCCCCATTTCCGGCTCAGGATACCTGCTGAAGTTCCTCTTGGCTTGGGAACCCTAATCAGGCTCAGTCACCATCAGTGTCAAGGAAAACAACCCGACCGGGCCCCACCCATGGAGAACCAGTCTTGGGACTTCTTTGGGGCTCTGGTGGGCAATGCCAGCGCCAACCAGACTCTTCTGGACAAGATGCCCCAGCTGCCCCTGGAAGTGCAAGTGGTGACCATCTTGCTGGTGCTGCTGATTTGCGGGGTGGGTATCGCTGGCAACGTCATGGTGGTGCTGGTGGTCCTCCGTACCAAGCACATGGTGACCCCCACCAACTGCTACCTGGTGAGCTTGGCCGTGGCCGACCTGATTGTGCTGCTGGCCGCGGGGCTGCCCAACATCTCGGAAGTGGTGGCCTCCTGGGTGTACGGCTACGCCGGCTGCCTGTGCATCACCTACCTGCAGTATCTCGGCATCAACATCTCGGCCTGCTCCATCACGGCCTTCACGGTGGAGCGCTACATTGCCATTTGCCACTCCATCAAGGCGCAGCTGCTCTGCACCGTGGCCCGGGCCAAGCGCATCATCGCCTGCGTGTGGCTGTTCACCTCCCTCTACTGCCTCATGTGGTTCTTCCTGGTGGACACGTCGCAAGTCCTGTTTGCCGATGGCACGCAAGTCAAGTGCGGCTACCGGGTCTCCAGGAACCTCTACATGCCCATCTACTTCTTGGACTTCACCGTCTTCTACATCATCCCGCTGGGCTTGGCCACCGTCCTCTATGGCCTCATTGCCCGTATCCTCTTCATGAACCCGCTGCCTGCCACCCCTCAGCATGCTGGCCGGCCGAGCAAACATGGCGGCTCTATCAGCACCTCCAGCTCCATGAAACTCTCCTGCCGGGGGAACAAGGGTGCTCTCAGCTCCAGGAAACAGGTCTTTCTTCTTAATGTTCTTCAGGGGTGGTTGCAAATGGAAGAGGTGTGTGGCAGGGATAGTGGGGTGGAGGCAGCTGTATCCCAGGACCTCAGAATCATTGGTTGGTATCTGGTGCAGCGCTAGCATTCCAACACTTCTCCAATGGAAATAGGAAATAGGGACATCCTATTCAATAATAATAATAATAATAATAATAATAATAATAATAATAATATTTATGCCTCACCCACCTGACTGGGTTGCCCCAGCCACTCTGGACAGCTCCCAACATATATAAAAACATAATAAAATATTAAACATATAACTCCATGTCCTGCAACACTTCTCCGATGAAAATAGCAACATCCTAAGGAAAAGCCTAGGACTTGCCGATCAGAAGGTTGGCGGTTCGAATCCCCGCGACGGGGTGAGCTCCTGTTGCTCGGTCCCTGCTCCTGCCCACCTAGCAGTTCAAAAGCACACCAGTGCAAGTAGATAAATAGGTACCACTCCAGCGGGAAGGTAAAAGGTGTTTCCATGCACTATTCTGGTTCACCAGAAGTGGCTTAGTCATGCTGGCCACATGACCTGGAAGCTGTACACCGGCTCCCTCGGCCAATAAAGCGAGATGAGCACCGCAACCCCAGAGTTGGCCACGACTAGACCTAATGGTCAGGGGTCCCTTTATCTTTACCTTTAAGGAAAAGTCATGGGTCACAACAAACACACCAATGAACCTCCCTCCTCATCCCTTCCACAAACACATGTAAATGGGCTATGTGATGTTAATCAACCCAAGGCTTGGTTATAGGGAAATGTTTTCGTCTGGTGCCTAAATTTATATAATGCAGAAAAGGCCTGTTCTCGTGTTGCCACGCTCTGGACTTCTTGTGCACGAGGACTCGAACCCCTGACTAGGGATTCCGAGATAAACAAGGATGCCATGACTGATTCCCCGGGTTTATTTTTAAATATAAAAACAAGCAGTTCTCTAGATTTGATCAGTTCAGTCTTGCTTCTTTTAGACCGTGGATGATTTTTCCTGGTTCTAGCCTTCATTTACTCCAAAGCAGTGTCATTATCTCAGGATGATTTATATTGCCTGTCTTAGGGAAGCTGGATGAAAAGGCCATTGAGATGCCATTACTGTTCCAGTTAACACCGGTCAACCAGGTCATTTTCTGGTCAAAAAACTGAACGAGGATGCGGAAGCTGCTTATATTGATCTACCTGGCAGTGGCTCTCGCTACCTGAAGATGCTGAGGATTACACTTGGCAGTTCTTGTGCAGAAAGCAGATTCTCTACCACTGAACTACACCTCTTCCCCTTCCCTAGGAAAAAATCCCCATTGAGCACAATGGGATTTCCTTCCAAGTAAGCAGCTATAGGAAGACCCTATGAAGATGCACTCCTCTGCTCACTTCCATTGTCAGTCATTTAAATATAATTAAGGACTTGATCTGAGCCCTGGACTCCATTGAAATGGCAGGGTTCAACTCTGAAAGTGCATTTAGAAAGCTAGAGTTTTAAAACTGTATTCTTTCTTTGTTTATTGCGTTTATTAGTCGTCCCCCCCCCCCGAAAAGTTTTCCAAAACGACTCACAAAGGACAAAAACATAAATGACCTAGTATATAAAAATAGAACAAAATGAAAGCCTAAAAATGCATCCATAATATATATAAAATGGCAGGCCTGGCACTGCCCACCTGGCTAAAAGATCTGAACATGTGCAAACATTGTAGGGGTAAGGTTTTCTGATTGGTGGGGGGGTCTCCTTAATAGTAATAAAATAGCAAAAGATTGTATTTATATAGCACTTCCTGTTAAAATGACAGGATTCTTAAACAGATAGGAAGTAATAATAGGGATATAATTTATGTGAAATGCTGTTATCCTTGCGACATCTCTGTAAAGTTTTATCTTAGTCATCGTGGTTGCAATACCCTCTAAATAGGTTATTGCTATTATTATCATCATCCCATGTCGCAGATTGTGGAGTCTGAGGAAGAAATTGAGTCTTCTCTAGGCCTCCTAATGAGCAGAAGTGGGGTTTTAAACTCTGGAATTCCTAGTTTGCAGCTGCTATTACCTGCTCTTCTAAACTAGTAAGCCTCTGCTGGTTTAAAATTACTTGCTCGGTGGCCTTGGGCCAGTCATTTTTTGGTTAACCTACCCTACCTTACAGGATTATTGTGATGAGGGGTGCGGGGGAGAGATTACGTACACCATCCTGAGCTGCATGGATAAAACGTGTTGCCTTGCAACAAAATGTTGCAGTCTGTGCAAGATTGCAGTCACTATACCCACCCCAGTCAGAATCCTGGTAAGGCTGAACGCGTCGCAGGCACTTCAGTCAAAAGGGACATGGATTTTCTGCAGCTCATGATCAAAGAGGAGAAGTGGTGCTTTCCTTAAAAGAAAAGGAAGAAGAAAGAAAGAAAAGGGGGGGAAATGTGTGTGAGCAACGGCAATTATTGTTGCCGTGTAATTGCTAATTATGCGCCTGATTAGGAGAGTGTTAGATTACACATTGCTTACCAGAGTGGCTCTCTCCAAACTGAGATCATGTTTAATTAACTCCTCTAATTTGGGATCATTGCTAAGGCAGGAAAAAATAAATAAATAACCCAGAGGAACAGAAGAAGAGCCTGATTTTCAGAGAGCCTTTCCAGATGATCCGCTGGTTATCTGCTGGTTAACTCTCTTTCTCAAGAATATAGTGCTGTTATCACATTGTCTGTTTTCAAAGGGGGGGGGCAAGGCTATTTTCTTCACTGCCTCTAAAGCAGGAACTTGCCACACCATACTATACATTTAAAGCACATTTATAGCGCTTCGTCGTGGCTTCCCTGAAAGAAACCTGGCAAATGCTTGTTTACCCCTCACAGAGCTGCAAATTCCAGAATCTTTAACAAACAAACTTCAGGGGAAGTTGTGTACCTTATATGTATGATGTGGACATGACATTAACATTTTATTCATCTGTGATTCTGGAAATTGTTTTCAAAGGCAGCCTGATCTGTGAGCCTTATTATTGTGGGTTTCTAATCAGGTTGCCGATTCTTAGTGATTTTAAAAGCTGGAAAGCTGGTTTTGCTGGGAATTGCCACTTCAGGCCTACTACCTAAACAGTGTTTTAGCATTGTTGCCATATCAAAGAAGCTTGCAGGAGAGTCTTGCAAAGGCTGAAATATAGTTGGGATACATTTGTGAAGAAAGCCCCTAAAAACGAAAGTGGCATACAAGTCATACTAGTCTATACTTTTCACTTGCAGGTGCCCAACTGAATCTCTGAATGGTAATAATGGCAGTTTTTAGCCAGTAGGGGGAAGCCTTCCGCTTTCTCTTAGCATCTTTGACCTGGTTCTATAGTCCTCCTTATCTCCCACCCCAAATTACCAGTTGTAAAGGGCAGCTTGGCAAAACAAAAATGTGTTTTGTATGGCAAAAAGCAATTTTTTTATGCCATAAAATCAAGCTACGTCTGAGTTTTCTGTCCTTTGGGCTACAGTCCGTAAGACCCACGATTAAGGCAATGTTCATTTTACTACAGTTGAGTTGGAAATACAGTACCTGATGGATTTAAATTGCCCCACGCAGGGTTCTTCTTTAAGGGGTCTGTAAATTACCTTTTTTTTGAATGGAAGCTGCAAATAGAACATTTGTTGCAGATTTAAAATGATGGGATTTTATATTTGCTTTAACTGCAGCTGCGCTGCATGAAATGGCACTATTGGTGATAGTATTACGATACATTAGAGCCGGGGAGAGCATTCCGCTCGCTGCTGACAGCAGCAACATATGCAAAATGCACAAAGGCATAAAGACAGCCTTTGGACCAGCATTCAGGAAAACTGCACCCCTGAAAACCTTGCCTGGAGAGATCATCACAGACTGCAGCAAGCAGATGAAGTGATGGGCAGAACACTATCAAGAACTGTAATTGCGGGAAAATGTGGTCCCTGTACTCAGTGTTCAGACTCTGCCTGTCTTAGAAGAGCTGGATGTCCCTGCCTCCCTTGATGAGCAGAAGAATGCCGTCAAATCCCAGGCATGTGTTGAAGCCCCAGGACAGGACAGGACCCCAACAGAAGTGCTGAAAGCCAGCCTCCACTCCTCCCTCATGATGCACATCCATGGCCTTCTCTTGCAGTGTTGAGAAACAGGATCTGTGCCACAAGACATGGGTGACTCCAGCTTTGTGACCCTCTACAAGAAAAAACGCGGGTGGCGCTGTGGGTTAAACCACAGAGCCTAGGACTTGTCGATCAGAAGGTCGGCGGTTCGAATCCCCGCGACGGGGTGAGCTCCCGTTGCTCGGTCCCTGCTCCTGCCAACCTAGCAGTTCGAAAGCATATCAAAGTGCAAATAGATAAATAGATACCACTCTGGCAGGAAGGTAAACGGCGTTTCCGTGCGCTGCTCTGGTTCGCCAGAAGTGGCTTAGTCATGCTGGCCACATGACCCAGAAGCTGTCTGTGGACAAACGCCGGCTTCCTTGGCCAATAAAGCGAGATGAGCGCCGCAACCCCAGAGTCGACCATGACTGGACCTAATGGTCAGGGGTCTCTTTACCTTTATCTTTTACAAGAAAAAAGGTGACAGTCTTGACTGGAATTCCCCTGCTGAGTACTGTGGGGAAGGCCTTTTTTCACATAGTTCTCAACAGATTATGGTCACTCACCAGCAGGGTATATTCCAAGTTACAATGCAGCATTAGAGATTAGAGGTCAACAGTCAACATGGTTTTCTCACTACATCAGTTGCAGGAGAGATGCTGAGAGCAGAGATGCCCCTTGTTCATCACCTTCATAGACCTGTTGAAGGCCTTGGACCTTGCCAGCTGAAAATGACTCTTCACACTGCCCAACAAGATAGGATGTGCAGAAGATGGTCATGTCCTTCCATGAGAACATGCACAGCACAGTCCAGTAGGACCAGAGGAGAAATGACTGCTGGGAGGAGCGCAAAATGAAGAAATGCCATGGTACATCTGCACCAGCCCTAGCAGATGTCTTCATCTGTTTCAACATGTCTCTCCCATATCGGTCTCTACAGCCACGGCAGGTGCTGTAACTCTCCAATGGTTTGACTTCCCCCCTGAAGGCGTTGCATTGTCTCCCAAGACAGACAGATGCCAACCAAACAGGCTGGGGAGAGCTGTGGCCCTCCAGATGTTGTTGGACTACAATTCCCATCATCCCAGGCCACTGGCCATGCTGGCTGTGGCTGATGGCCATTGCAGTCCAGCAACATCTGGTGTTGACAAGTTCCCTCTTCCTTGTTATAAATCTTCGGTGTACTCACTTGATGGATGAAATGTGCTCGATTCCCCAAACTGGTGGTCTGCAGATGATTAGGGCTACACCTCCTCAAACAGCATGGCTGTTGGAGTCCAAAATATCTGGAGGGCTCCATGATGGGGAGAGCTATCCTAGATCTTCTCAAATGGCTGGTATGTAGTCTGAGTAAGGCCTCTTGCTTTGGAATCTGAGCAGGCACTGTGTTAAGATGGCTGCTTGGGGGCTGTTGAGTTTGATGTCAGACAGCCTGCCTCCTGGGGTTCATATTCTGTGAGCTTTTTGTTTTTTCTTGGAGCCAACAAGATAGAAGGCAAGAAGCAAAAGTGAGCTGTACTCCTGGCAGTCGGTGGAGCCTAGCCAGTTGCCGTTATAAAATCCTTCACTGCCCTTGTGGGATTGGAAAACTTAGCGCCAGTAGTCATTGTTTTGAGTTTTCTGCCTCACAGACGAAATCAACAGCCTATCAAAAGGATTGCTGCTTAATACCACAGAGCTTGGACATCTCTCTCAACATGTCAATTTGGGGAATTTCCTCGCTGACATGTGGTTTGATCGCCATGATGCGTGAGGCATTTGTTACGAAGCACTCCAGTGGCACATTTTGCTTGAGCCGAATTTAATGACAAGAAAAGGTCCCCAGCTAGACTTCGTTCAGTTGGCTAGCTAGCAAAATAAAAGATGTTAGATGTCGTTTGTGCCTCAGGTCCAAGCCTGATTGCTGGCTTGCGGTAAGCGAGATGCAAGCGAATGTCTTTGATTGCTAGTACCAAGGGAATCCAGTTCATAAGGAAAACACAAACTCAAGGGCAAAATCAATCTCTCCTTATTGAAAAAGTGAAATGAGAACTTTCAACCTGGAAGCAATGAGCAGGAAAACACCTTGCAATTCAGGTTAAGCTTCAGTGCCCTGGTCTAGACAGGCAGAACCACCTGTTCAAGTAGGCTGCACTGAACAAAGACCACTTGAAGGAAACCTTCCATCATTGCTCCTTCCCCGGAGAGGCAAACCTGTCGAAGGCTGAAGAATGAGGTTTAGCAGCCCAGATATTAAGGTACGGTAAATGGTATTGTTCCATAAAGTACATTTTTCAAGGAGTTACATCACAGAGACACCCGAAGATATTTCAGTTTCTTTAGTTTAGAGCCTAAAAACAATATATTTAGATAACTGAAAGTCCACTGAGAACAGAGTAAGGTCCTCAACATGATATAATATAGTCTAGCTGTTGTTGGACTCCAACTCCCAACAGCCTTTACCTTCATAGCCAGGGGTGATGGGATTTGTAGTCCATGAGCATCTGGAGGGGACTACATTGGCTACACCTCATATACTGGTAGTTAATATAATTCAAGGAGACAGAAGGGTTCTGTTTCTTAGACTTGCACAGTACAACCCTAAGCATATCCAGTCTGCGTTTCCAATACTTTGTTCATTAGGCAATTCCCTGGACACTTGTGGGTTGTTGTTTTACCTAAATCAGACAGTGTTTGGCTCTGAAGACAAATTGGTTATATCACATTACATTTATTGGAGAGTAACTCATGCAGGAAAACAGAGACAGATGCATTGATCAGATTCAGAATTAGGGAACTTAATATTGCTTTATGCCTTTATTTCCATTAAAAAAACCCCAAGACTTTTGATCAAACCACTCAGGGGTGCATGAGTAACCTGAATTGCCACACATACAGCCTTGGGTATTACTCTTTTATTAGCCGTGCCTGATTTACTTGTTTTCCTCTAGCTTAATTTTGAAAATCATAGACAGCACGTACAATGTTTTAGATAACTGTTAAAACTTGAGAATAGTAATATTATTTGCCATTTGAAAATCATGTTACTGTTTTCAGGTCAGATTAAATTGTAAGAGAAAACATTGTGGGGGGGATGGAAACAACAGCACAAACTATAAGACTGAAATAACAAGGTGCAAAACATTGCTGAATAAATAAAGCATGTTTCAATAAGCCTTTCTTTACTGATGAACTCAAAAAGGAGAGATGCAAATGTAAGCTCCCCTCAGTTTTGTTTGTGTTTACGATAAGACTGTCTTTTTCCTTTATGTTACTTTTGAGTCCAAGGCAATGAAAATGTAAATTCTCAGTATTATTATTATTATTATTATTATTATTATTATTATTATTAGTTATCTGCCCTTCAACCTAAGGTCCCAGTGAGAGTTGCAGCAATTAAAGCAATTATTATTAAGAAAAGAGAACAGATCGCCATTATGTGTGCCTGTGAAACACTCATTCTGCTAGATCAGCCACTTATGCACATATTTACATGGCATTATTAATCTGTTAATTTATGTCATTGCAAATCAAGAAATAATTATTGTGAGTAAGATATAAATACAGCACATTTTGCCATGTTATTTACTTATTTATTATTTATTAATTACATTTGTCCTGCCTTTCCTCCAAGGAGGTCAATGTGATGTATGTAACTTCTTCCCATTCTATTCCCACAACAACCCTGTGAGGTAGTGACCGGCCAATGGTCGCCCAGCGAGCTTCATGGCTGAATGGGGATTTGAACCCTGGTCCAGCACTCTAACCACTACAGCACACTGGGAACTGGTAGTCCCTGTGCCTGATCTGTCTCTTGTCTGTCTCTTGTCTGTGTACTAACTGCTGGTAGCAACTTCAAGGCCCTCTGCTTTCTCCCTTCTTAGGATCCTTGATCCTTGAATCAGACTAGGACTAGACACCCTTTTAAATAAAGGATTGTCTTCCACGGTCCTTGAAATATTGTTGCGTGTAAAGTAGGAGACCTGGAAACCCTCGTGCCTATTTTAATGACTGACATTCTTGCATAAAGAAGAGTTGTCATGAGATTTGAGGACATACTCATTTTCTAGAGGAAACTGCCATTAACACACTCTCGTTCAGACCTTTCCTGAGCTGTAGGAATCCCCAGAGCCTTCGTATTATTCTTCCCCGACAAAACTGTAATGGTCAAATTTGCATTTGGTTCTTGTGGAAATGAGAACAACTTGTACGAAGAACATAAGTGGGATCAATAACCCTTCCAAAAATTCTGAAATTAAGCACTGCAGTTTTAAGAGCTTCTCAAGTATCCAGGACTGAGGAAAAGGGAAATTTGTGTCCATTTGAATTGACAGCCACAGCGCTAGTAACCACATCAGATTACATTAGAAGAAGAAAATACTGCCCTGAAGGAACAGTTAACTATGCTAATAAAATACTATCTTCAAGAAACACAGTGATCAGAGAATTCTAGGTACATATCACTTAACATATAGAAAAAAGTGGTGTTATTTATTATGTTGGTGATATTATCTTATGTATTTCATCTTTTTACACTGTGATCTTAAGATACGGCGTGATATTAAGATAATAACAATGATAATTGTGTGATCATTAGCTATAATGAAGAACTCTGATGCAAAGGTTTTTAAGAGTGGTTGAGCGGTAAAAGCTGATGATATAATTATGACTCATCTTTTCTTATTAACCGTGTACTTTTGACAGTCCCTGTTCTATCAGCAATCATCAAGATGCTTTTAGAAAAAATCAAAATCAAAACTTTGGCAATCCCACCTGCCATTGCACCCAGTGTGTCTTGACTATACAGTGTACGCTCGGGTTGCGAACGTGATCCGTGCGGGAAGCACGTTCGCAACCCACAGCATTCGCAACCCGCAGCACCGCGTCTGCGCACGCACGGGTCGTGATTCAGTGCTTCTGCACATGTGCAAAGCACGATTTAGCGCTTCTATGCATGCGCAAGCGCCAAAACCCGGAAGTAACATTCGGGTTCGGTGCAGTGCACAACCTGAAATCTCGCAACCTGAAGCATCTGCAACCCAAGGTATGACTGTATGCAATTTTGGTTTTGTGTGCTGTGCCTGGAACGTAACTCGCTTGTAAGTTGGGGGTCGCCTATATTGAACGGAATGTCGCCTTTCCAAGCTGGACAGGTATTGGGAAATCACTCCTGAGGAGCAGAACATTCCTTTCTCCTCCATTCTGTGGCTCAAGAAAAAGTTTAATGCATTTATTGACTTCCTTTGAGGCTGATAACTCCTCCCTCCTCCAGTGCAATTAAATATTTAAGATGTGCACCCTGTCTGCCCTTCTCCAGTAGAGGATTTCGTGGGGCTCATTAAGGCAGCTAAGGGCAGCCTGCTTTCTGTTGCTCCTTTCTTTCTTAAGACCAGCCAAAGGTCTGCCGAAATCGAGTGAAAATGTCATAGGAAACCCTTCGTTTTCCAGAAGCTGGCCTATCGTTCTTGTTATTTGATGTTTCCCTGTGTGAGAGTCTTTTGCTGTGGAAGGGCAAGCCAGTAATTGTGGTCATGAATGATGAGGTAGTGGAAAGCCACCCCTCCCTCCCAAAATACCAGACAGAGCTTCTTTACCGATACGTCAACCAAAAGACCTGCAAAAACAAAGCAATTACAGAAGAGGGGAACTGCGCAGCTCCAAAGCTGATGCCATGTTCTGCCATGATGGCAGAAATAATGCTAGGCGACTTCTCAGTGTAAGCAAGATCCGCGATGCCAGGAATGCTAAACCAGGCGGATTTGCACGATCAGCAGGCGGATTTTCATGATGACGATTGCACCAATTGTGGAAATCCGCCCGCTGGGGATATGAGCGCTGGCCGCCAGAGGGTGACAACGGTCATATTTGTGTAATCGGTGGGCTGACAGCCCTGGTGGATGGATTTTCACACAAATCCACCCGGTGGGCACGGTTTTAGCTGTTTTGCTGTCGGGTACCACGTGACCTAGGACACGGGTGGCACTGTGGGTTAAACCACAGAGCCTAGGACTTGCTGATCAGAAGGTCGGCGGTTCAAATCCCCACGATGGGGTGAGCTCCCGTTGCTCAGTCCCTGCTCCTGCCAACCTAGCAGTTCGAAAGCTCATCAAAGTGCAAGTAGATAAATAGGTACCGCTCCGGCAGGAGGGTAAACGGTGTTTCCGTGTGCTGCTCTGGTTCGCCAGAAGTGGCTTAGTTATGCTGGCCACATGACCCGGAAGCTGTACGGCAGCTCCCTCGGCCAATAAAGCGAGATGAGCGCCAGAGTCGGCCACGACTGGACCTAATGGTCAGGGGTCCCTTTACATTTAACTTTAGCACTTGACCTTGCTACGCCTCGGCAACGATGATCACGCCAATTGCAAAAATCCGCCAGCCGGGAGTGCAAGCGCCGCCATGCCAATCCACCCGGGGGGGTTTTGTCACCCCCCGAAGCATGACACCTGGGGCAGACTGCACCCCACCCCCACCCCTTGCGACACCCCTGCCTGGGAGAAAGAGGAAAACAACATAAATTAAATGAGACTTAAGGAACAGCTGAGGAAAAACATAATGCAAAGAAAGGGAAAATGTGTAGGAGTTGAATGATAGGAAGTTACTTGAGCTTGGAGCAGCCAGGGCAGGACTATGTGGAACAGACATATTCCAGACATTCCCCAGGTAGAAAGTTGCCTTTTGGGATATAAATGTTTAGTAATAATTGACCTTGCAGCTGTGAAAAGGTTTAATATTAACTCTGCTTCCTCACTAGGAACCAAACCCTTATTTATTTCTGGTAAAAGAAGATTTATTTTACAATCCACAGTTATTGAAATGAATCTTCAAATGTCTTCCAGGCATTTTTGAATAAAGCAATTCTAAGACATCTATGGGGCAAGTGGGGGACCCTTTTAAAGAAGTTCCCAACTCCACAACTTGCAACAGTATATAATTGTGCCATGCATTTTAAATTCCAGTATCAATTGCACAGCATTTTTAAATATTGTAATTTAATTTTGTACTTCAAAAAATGTAGATCTTCTAATCCAAAGCCATTTTATACTTTCCCTGGGTTTTCAGAACCCAAATCCTATTTCCATTTAGATTGTTCATTATGCTATTATTGAAAAAATCTTTAATTCCATAGTGTACCCTTAGCTTTCAATGGAACATAGACACACTTTTCTCATTCATCAGTATTGCTCTGAGTACATTATGAGCTCTCAGTCCCAGATTAAAAATGATATTATCTGCAAGTACTGTAAGAATAGTGGCAGTAAACCAATCATTAAAAATTTTTATAGCCCCTTGCATATAAAAACAACTTTTTTATTCTGAACCATATCAGAATATATAGCCAAACACCTTTTCAAGGAACAGAAAAATGCCTTTGCTACATAACCTTCTCAACACTTTTTATAGTGAAGGCAATGGCCAGAAGGGTCTTTGGCAAAGACGTTTTTCTGTTCCAGGAGCTGTTCTTAAGTTGCAAAAAATATGTGCCACATTTTAAAGATTTTACATGTAAAATTCATGCTCACACACATATGTGCATGGTTCATTAAAATGTATATGAGATCCTTCTAAGGAGCTCAGAGTATCGTACTTACCGGTATTTCTCCCCATTTTATCTTTACAACAACACCGCGAGGCACAGGTGAAACTCGGAAACGAAGAATATTGTGGAAAAGTTCATTTATTTCAGTAATTCAACTTAAAAGGTGAAACTAATATATGAGATAGACTCGGAACATGCAAAGCAAGATATGTCAAGCCTTTATTTGTTATAATTGTGATGATCATGGTGTACAGCTGATGAAAACCCCAAATTAACAATCTCAGAAAATTAGAATATTAAAGGAAATCAGCAAATCAAGGACTACAAATAGAGCAAATTACTGCCTCAATGCGGCGTGGCATGG
This sequence comes from Podarcis cretensis, assembly GCF_951804945.1. NCBI lineage: Eukaryota > Metazoa > Chordata > Lepidosauria > Squamata > Lacertidae > Podarcis > Podarcis cretensis. Next base: position 22,749,751 of record NC_137175.1, read on the forward strand.
ATGCTATCAGCCTGTGGCACTGCTGAGGTGCATTGAGGCAGTAATTGATGCAAAAGGGGCCCAAACCAGGTACTGAGTACATATGCATGATTCTACTTCTCAGAGGTCCAATATTGCTCTATTTGCTTTCCTTGTTTTGCTGATTTCATTTAATATTCTTTGCATGTCATGAGTCTATCTCATATATTAGTTTCACCTTTTAATTGAATTACTGAAATAAATGAACTTTTCCACGATATTCTAATTTTCCAAGTTTCACCTGTAGGTTAGGCTGAGAGATGGGCACAAAGTCACCCAGTGAGTGTCATGTCTGAGTGGTGATTTGAACCCAGGTCTCTCAGGTCCAACACTCTTAACCACTACACCACATCAGCCATGTCTGCTTGTGCTCCATAACTGTACATAGTCCTGACTATTGTGTAGTTCTATCTTTATTGCAGAACATAAGAACCCAAAGGCCCATCTTATCCAGCACCCTGTTTTTACAGTGGCCAGTCAGATGTCTATAGGTGGCTGAATGCGACAGCCCTCTTCCCCACTTGAGATTTCCAGTATCTGGTATAGAGAGGCCCACAAGGGAGCCCAGCTGTCAGTGCAGATCCTGATTTATTGCCAATTATACTGCAAGCACAGACCACCTAAAGCATGAGTAGGCAAACTAAGGCCCAGGGGCCAGATCCAGCCCAACTGCGTTCTAAATCTGGCCCGTGGACGGTCCGGGAATCAGCATGTTTTTATATGAGTAGAATGTGCAGTTTTATTTAAAATGCATCTCTGGGTTATTTGTGGTGCCTGCCTGGTGTTTTTACATGAGTAGAATGTGTGCTTTTATTTAAAATGCATCTCTGGGTTTTTGTGGGGCATAGGAATTCATTCATTATTATTTTTTTCAAAATATAGTCCGGCCCCCCACAAGGTCTGAGGGACAGTGGACCGGCCCCCTGCTGAAAAAGTTTGTTGACCCCTGACCTGAAGAATCAGATGGTCCCCAAGGGCACAAAAGGCTAATCCCATTTTCGCCTATTCCCATCTATTCTCCAGAAGAATGTTTTTATTGTTCTTCTGGGTGAAGAATGGAGACACGTTAATAATGTTTCATGTGGTTTTCCAGTATTCACACGAAAACAAAAAGGAACCACAATTTTTCTCAGCTGTTCCCCAGAGCAAATTTACTTTATCTTTCATTGACCATGTGGCAAACTTTCTTCTTTTACTGCAATCCCAGTCGGAAGAGATGACACGAATTGAAGCCAGACAACATCTGCAGGGCACAGGTTCCCCATCTCTGCATCATTGTTTTATAATCCTGATAAACCTAGAGTAATAGAAAGGACCTCTTGAAATTGGTAATTTCTCTTCCTTATTACTGAGTTGAGTATATGTTTTGGATTCCATAAGAGGTTCCCAGAGGGAAGGCAGAAGTGAATAAAAGCACAGTTGTTTGCTCATTCAGTCACTGAAGTCTTGAGGCAAAATATTAATTTAATAGACTCCGGTGAATTTGAAATGGTTCAGATCCAATGCATCAGTTTTATTTCATTAGTCTGCCCCTCTTCCATTCCCATGTTTGACTGCCTCACTGAAATTTATTGGAAATCTGCCAGAAGAACCAGTTTGTAAGAATGTTTGAAGGTTCTGTTTTACCCACAACCCTGAAATACCAAAAGTGGCTGTCAAATCTTTTCTTGCCTGGTAGGCAAGAGAGTTTAGGGAGAGATCAAACAGAACTCGAAGCCTTCAAAGGTGACGTTTACTCCACAGTAAGCTGTACTGCATAAGCTCCAATTGCAGACTAACTCATCCAAGGTTTTCTACTGTACTAGCGAGACAGAGAGCTATGAACAGACCCCTAACCCCAAATTCAGCAGCTGCTTCCTTGACCTAGTCATGAACAGATGGCACCAATCTTTAACTAAAAATTAAAGCTTCTTCGTGCCTTGTATTTGCTGGCGTTTCCTTATAATATACCACTGAGAGCACGAATGCCTGGTTCATACACGACATTCAGCTGCTGTTGTTAAAACCAAGCTATGGTTTAATGTGAACTTGCATCATGCCGGTGCATGCTGCTGAAAAGTCTTTGCTCCACTCTGATCCCAGCTGCCCCACAACTGTTATGCCAGCCTGACTTGTCATGGCACTTGAACCTGAGCTTGTCATTCCTGTCTATCCAGATAAACCACCGCATGCCCGGGTTCAAACAGGAAGGGGGGAAGAGTATAGTGAGATCCATTCAGCAGTGCATTTTGTACCCACATGAAACTTTACCCTGCTGTGTGACAAGGCAAGTCCCTTCTAGGTGCAAGGGAAGGTTCAGGGGCAGGGCTCCGGGAACATGGAGCTCTGGTGTTGCTTCACCCAAAAATAATCTCAAACTGAGCCCTATATCATAGGAGGAGGAGCTGCATCCTGATGTTTAGCCCCGCCCACACTGGAAGGTGCTGCTTTAATTAAAAGGGAATCTCCTGCTGTAATGGAGTGAGGAGCCTCTGGGCTCACTGCAGCTTCTGCAATGGAGTCCATGTATGGGAGGGCAGTGTCACAATCTGAGGCCCATAGGCTCCTCTGTTAGCCTTGCTTCTGGCGCTGGCTTTGTGTATCTTTCCCCTTTTGGTTTGGAATCTTCAGCTGCATCTCTTGATGAAGAGGAATCTGATTCCTGGACCCTTGCACAGCCATAGTTTGTTTTTAAACTATGGTTTAATGTGACAGGTGGACCCAGTCATGGTGTGAAAGTCACCATTGTGTCTGTAAAGGGAGACATCATGCAAATTGACTTCAAAAAAAGCAGTTTTAATTGGTTTTCATAGATGTATAACAAAATACAACTAGACAACTAAACATAATTGTGACACCCTCTCCACCCCCCCATCCCAAATCTTGCCTTCTATCTGGTAAGTATTCATGTATTTGCAATATTCGTTCCTCTTTTAATTTTTTTCAACAAAATTTTCCTGAGTTATACCATTAGGGTTGTATGGGAGCAGCCATCCACAGCAAGGTCACCTTCTCCAGCTAAACTAGCAAGAAATACACATAGTCACAACATCCATATTTGAAGTGATGCAGCTGATAACATGTTTCGCAGGCTGTTTTCACTAGTATATACCATACAGGTATAGTTGTTGGAGCTGAAACTGTCTGATCTGTCTGAGCAAAACCGAGTTTGCCCTCAAGCAATGAGCAAAATTGCCCTTAGAGGCTAATCTTTTGCCATGATTAGAGCATCTGCTTAAACATGTACTTTGGCAATGTTGGTCTACTTTGTTTTTTCTAATTGAAGTACTGCTGGATGTAATTGAATAATCTAAAGGACACTGAAGTCAAATGGAAAAAAACAGCACCCCTGTCACCGGCGGGCTGTACTCCAAAACTCACATCATTTTATCAGAAGGAATTCAGTGGTGATCTTACGGGGCATTTATTTCACTGATGGGCTGGGGAGGGGGTGTCACATGCTGTGTTTGCTAATGTAGATTAGCATTTGCTAACGTAGATTAGATGCACTGGTTGTATTTTAGGGTATGTGCATACCAGCAGATTTTCGCAGTGTGTGTGTGTAGATGTTTATGCAGTCCACATCTCATCTTATCCAGAGTTTGACATTTGGGTTTTATATGCTTTCCTTTCTTTGCAACGTTATGGTCAAAACCTAAGAACATGGGGAGATGCCTTTTACCAAGTCAAACCATTGGTCCCTCTAGCTCAGCGTTGTCTCCACGATTTCAGAAAGGTCTCTGTCCCAGCCCTACCCTGGAGATGCCAGAGTCTGACCCTAACGGTCCTTCTGCATCCAAAGCATATGCTCTACCGCTAAGCCACAGCACTTCCCCCTAAGCACTTATGACAGCAGCCACAGGGCAAGTGCTTGCATGCATAGTGATTTCAGCTGTGCCTCACTGTATATTAAAAATCCCCCCTTTGTGGGCTGACCCATTCACAACGCAGAGCTAGCGAACAGGTGAAGCATGCCCACAGAGTATACTCAATTGCTTGTACTACCTTTATACAAGAATGGTCTTGCTCATACGGTAAATGCTTTTATACAGGATGGAGCACACTTCACGGCAAGTGCTTCCATCACATCTGTTCCAACCCTTGGTGCTCTCTCAGACAGGTACTAATTATATCGCAGGAATAGAGTAAATTGCCATTTTGCAGGAGTGCCTTCCGCAGTATTGCTTTACCCACCAGTTAAGATCAGGCAGGAGGTGCTCTGCTTGTTGTTGTTTGAATTTATATACCGCCCTATACCTGGGGGTTTCAGGGCAGTTATTCTGGCATTAGCCTACACTAGCTGGTGGGGAAGGGAATAATAATTTAATAATAATAATAATTTATTACTTATACCCCACCCATCTGTCCGGCCCTCCCCAGTCACTATGGGCAGCTTCCAACAGGATATAAAAAACACATAAAACATTAAACATTAAAAACTTCCCTAAACAGGGCTGCCTTCAGATGTCTTCTAAAAGTCAGGTACAGTGGTACCTCTGGTTGCGAACAGGATCCGTTCCAGAAGCCCATTTCCAACATGAAAAGAGCGCAACCCACAGCGGCGCGTCTGCGCATGCATGGTTGCGATTTGCTGCTTTTGCACATGCGCATGACATCATTTTGTGCTTCTACTCATGCGCGTGTGGCAAAACCCGGAAGTAACCCTTTCCGGTACTTCTGGGTCGCTGTGGGACGTAACCTGAAAGAATGTAACCTGAAGCAAATGTAACATGAGGTATGACTGTAGTTGTTTATTTCCTTGACATCTGGTGGGAGGGTGTTCCACAGGGCAGGCGCCACTACCAAGAGGGCCCTCTACCTGGTTCCCTGTAACCTCGTAATGAGGGAACTGCTAGAAGGGCCTCGGAGCTGGATCTCAGTGTCCGGGCTGAACAATGGGGGTGGAGGCGCTACTTCAGGTAGATGAGCCAGTAAACACTTTTGGACTGTTCCCCACCAGTCTTTTACCCCTGTTTAGTGAGTTATAAATGGAACCTGGTGAATATTGTCCTATCTGCTGAGTTCTGGCTGTTGTCCAATGAAGGGTGGAGACATGTGGCAGTTGGTTCAAAAGTGCACACTCTTAGTGTCTGTTCTCATTTCTCTGTCACCTCTGGCAAACAGGTTTCTGTATTCTTTTCAAAAACTGAAGTTAAAAGTTTTAAAGGGGTTTTTGAAAGGGGGCAAGGAAACACTGTTTGACTAGAGATGGTAATGGGGCAAAAACAATTATTTGTTGCTTTCAGCTCTCTTAAAAGCTGTTACCTGACTCGAGCTGGTTGAGCTGATTTCGTTCTATTTTGAATTCCATGAGGATATTGAAAGTTGAGGAATGTATTCAAACAGCCTTTAAGGTCCGCCCTAAAGGCACAATATGTTTGCTGCCTCTTTCAGCAAATTTCATTCAGTATCGCTATGTCGTTTTGCTCAAAATTCAACCTCTTGGCATTTACATAGAAATGAAAACCTCTCGAGTCAGCAGAAAGCAACCCAATGAAACTCTGTTTTGCCAATATGACAAAATAGCAAATAGTTTCCGGCTCAGTGAGGAAACTGTTGTAGACTTTGCAGATATTTACAAGGAAGTTTTCTCGATGTTCAGAGGTGTGGTGTTTATTTTTCCACAAAGCTATTTCAAAGGAAGGCTGATGGGTGTGTGCCTACTTTCTTCAAACGATGAAAAGGCCAGAAAAGAATCTTTCTCACTGATGAATGCAGCTTGAGAAACAGAATCCCCAAATTCTCACATGTGGTAGCACGTTTGATTCATTCTCTGTCTTCCTGTGTTTTTGAAGAGCCAAACAAAAGGCTACATTGTAGACCCTGAACTAGTTTTCTGTCAAAATTGCCAGGGGTGTGTGTGTGGGGGGTGATTTTTAGCAGGAAGTGTGCACAGGGCCTCAAACTATAACAAAAGCATATTCTAGGCCAGGGGCCTGTGGGGTTAGTTTTATTTCAACATGGAAGTGGCCAGGATGCGAGAGAGAGAGAGAGAGAGAGAGAGAGAGAGAGAGAGAGAGAGAGGTGTTTTAAAAATCATACATGACAGATGGCCATCCAATCTCTGTTTAAAAACCTCCAAGGAAGGAGAGTCCACAACCTCCTGAGGGAGACTGTTCCACTGTCTTACTGACAGCCCTTACTGTCAGAAAGTTCTTTCTGATGTTCAGTCAGAATCTCCTTTCTTGTAAGATGAAGCCATAGGTTCATGTGCTCCCCTCCAGAGAAGGAGAAATCAAGCTTGCTCCATCTTCCATGTGGCAGCCCTTTAGCTATTTGAAGGTGGCACTTAATTTTGTGATTTAGCCCTACTTCAAAATAATACAAAATCCGCTCAGCAAACACATGATAAAACCAGAGTTCAATTTGGATTAAGAACATAAAAAGAGCCCTTCTGGATCCGACCAATGACCAGTCTCATACAGCATCCTGGGCAGTTCCCAACTAAAGTACCCTATCAGTTCAAGAATTCACATTTGTGCAACGCAATGGGACCCTGGTGGGCTACCATATATGGCTGGTGTCCTGGGTCAACTTTTAACAGCAACAAAGACTCAGCAGCAGAGCATCTGCCTTGCACTCAGGGAGTCCCAAGTTCAGTTTTCAGCATCTCTGGGAAAGACTTGCCTGAATCTTCCTGGAGAGCCACAGCTCATCTGTGTAGAGTATACTGGGCTAGATCTTATTTGGTACAAGGTAGCTTTCCATCTTCCAGTGAATGAGCTCTTGGCAAAGATCAGAGTTGAACCAAGAACTTCTTGGCTCATGGCACATGCTATCTCGCCTGATTTCATCCCGACTACATGTTCACAACAGCATTGTCCTCTTTTCAAAATGCTGACTGCTAATGTTCTATAATGAGGTTTCATCTCAGTTGTGATCAATTTTTCACTCCAGTTAATTGTTTCTATTATGTTTGTGTGCACTCATTATTTCTCTCTTTTTTTCTCTTTCACCATCAAAACATCCTTGGCATCCAAGCTTCACCATCATTGCCATTGTTAGTTGCAATAGCCAGACTGTCACCTGCATCTTTTCTGGTAACTGAGAAACCATCTTCACCAGCAAGTCATCTTACGTCTCCCAGCCTCCAACAGTGGTAATCACAAACATCTGAGATGACATTTCATGCATTCAATATCTTAGCCTGTAAGCTTATGCTACATTAACTTAAAATGCATTCATTGAATGTTATGCAATCACATAATGCTGTGGATTTGGGTGAATTGCATTACAGCCACATTTGCATGTGGACATTAGCATGTCACTCTGCTTATTCACAATCAAGAGAAGGACTGTGGCTCAGTGGCAGAGCACATGGGTTGTACGCTGAAGTTCAACTTCTGGCATCTCCTGTGTTCCCACATCCCACTTTGCTCATCTCCTAGCTCAAGTGGAAACAACCAGCTTGTTGTCACATGTGAATGCAAGATCATGGTTTGTTTCTCCCCTGGAACAACATGAAGCCATTTGTTAGTTTATCGATCATGGCATATGTGAGGGAAACAACCTATGATCCAGTGTTTGCACATCACAACAAGCCAAACTTCATGGCTTGTTGCTTCCAACCATGCTAGGGGAAGAGCAAGGCAGAGGCTATCTGCTCATTTACAAAAAGCCATGGTTTATGTCTTACTGTGACATGCAAATGAGGGCTGTATATGTTGCACATGATTTGTTGTTGTTCTTAGAAAGTGTTATATTTTAGGTCAGTTGGGATCTAATGCCTTGAGAGGAATCTTCTGTCCCCTGTTTTCTGACAGGTGAGGCAAGAGCAGCCTCCCTCGCACCTCTCATTTTTGTTTTCAGAGGAGTCATTGATTCAAACCTGAGGCTTTTCTGCCCCTTATCTGAGGCTGACACATTACCAAAGCTAAGACATGATACCCAACCAAAGGTTGGATCTGTGACTGAGCTAGGATCCGAATGATGTTCTTTCTCTATCTACTGTTATATTCTATCCTTTCATGCTTAATTCTCCATCACTGAAGTTTTGACATGCAGTTCCCAAATGGCAGGTCTGCTTTGTTCTTAGCTGTAATGTAACTACGACTCACAGTGCAGTCCTCCATGGTGGGAAGAAAGTGTCCTTGTCCCTTCATTCTCTTGCCTACATAATAGCTGGCCATAGAGGTCTGTTAGAAAGTCATTTTCTTGCTCCAGGCTCTCAAGTGCGACATCTTTATTAAGCTTACCATCTTTGAGCTACCATATGTCTCCTGAAGGGCACTAAGCAGCTCCTTGCCTCCAGCCTTAAACCACAGAACAAGCATGAAAGAAAGGGAATATGAGCTTGAAATAAGACAAGCAGCCTAGTCTTCTTTTTCATGTTTTCATGGAAGTGAATCTCACTGAGTTCAATGGAGCTTAATCCCTAGTAATTGTATTTCAAGTTATAGCACAAAAGTCAGTTTTCTGGCAAATGTATCAACTCCCCTTTTATGTTTAAGAGTGTATGTCCTTTCAGCACGCATATAGCATTTTTTTCTTCCTAAAAGGGGGAATGCGCCCCTTTGAATTCAATGAATTACATGCTGAGGGGGAGGATAATCAACCATCCCCTGAACAGCTCTTTGTAAAGATTACAATGATTATCAACTTTCAATACTAGGGGAATGCATTAAGAAGAAAGGGGGAGTCGAATACACAGCTGAGATGAACAGTAGTGTACATCTTAACTCACAGCACTTCATTGTTCTCAGGGTACTGTTACAGTTTTGATATGTGTATTCATTAGCCGCACTGTATATTAAAGAAAGAAGAAGGGTGGAGAGGTTCTTTTGTCAGGCCAGATCTGGAATTCATGCTTGTGTCTGGGAATGCTTAATACTAACCACCAGTAGATCTATTTGATTCTACAAGGCTTCCATAGAATGGAAAAACATTCAAAAACTATAAAGAAAAATTGGAGGAGAGAAATTACAGCACCTTCAAAGTTAAGGCAAAACAAGCATCCTTGTTTACAGTGCTACCACCAGAGCCCTTTCTAGTTCTATTGGGCAGAGAGGAGGAAGATAACAGTTTTCAAAATTGCATTTGCCCAAAATGAATGTTGACTTCTGCTGGCCTTCATCCCCAGTTCCCAACCTTCTCTAAAGGGAAAAATGTGCTCAGGAAAATGCTCTGCTTGTGTTTTACAAGACGGATGATGGTTCAAATTCCCTTCCATCGTCTGTGGAAACAGTGGACGCTTCCATGTGGCAGTTCATCATTGCCGTGGTGCTGTTCCTGCGTGCAAATTTTGAGCAGTGTTCACACAACATCATCCTGGGCAAAATGCCACCCCATGTTGTTTTCTCATTTAATCCTGATTTACTATTTACTGGTGCTGAATGCTAATGATTCTTGTCTCAAGGTAAGTGCTTGGCATTGTGCATATGTAGCTCAGTGCTACTTAGTCAACCACACCTGAGCCCATTAAAATGAGTGGGCTTAAATGCCCCTAACTCTACATAGGTTTGGGCTGATGGACTTGACTTGTCTTTGCTCAGTTGATGGTAAGTTATCTTATGGGGAACTTCCAGATTGTTGCTATTTTCAGGTAGGATCAAATCACATACTAGCAAATTCAGGGTGCACAAATAAATTTGATTTAGAGCTGTTGCATAGCAAGCCCACTTCCCTCCAAACTGAACTTTTTGTGATAAGGGAAGTGCAGTGGAAAGGGTGGGGTGACAGTTGCTTGATGCAGTAGCATCCAGCCTCCCAGCAAACAAATCAGGATGAAGTTTGGTTTTAAGAGCCATCGTTGCCTAATCTCCCCATAGTCAAATCAGGATGAATGCTCAGTGCTCTGGGAACCTCCATTGTAGTGACTGACGAAAGATTGTGTGTTGCTTATTCCAATTGTCAAAGAAGAAACCTGAGAAAAGAAAGAAAACTTTGTAACACTAGTAGAAAATGAACAGAGTGACAGCAAACGACAAGGTAGAAGGTAATACCCAAAATTAACTGGGACTCATTATAGGACTATCTAAAGAGACAGAGCTGGAAAGATTTCATTAAAAACTAGCACCACTTGGAAAATACACCAGTTAGAGGGATTGGCTGAAGAAGTCTAGAACTTTCCATCCATTTAAGAGTGTTCAGGGTTAGTTTAGGCATCCTAAACTAAAATATAGTCTGTGCCATATTCTGAACTTTCTATTAGATGACCTGGCAGTGAATTTTCTCCTCTTCCTTCCACCACAGATTATTAAGCAAATCTTACTGACAAAGATGTAAACTCACTCTGTTTTTCTGCTTGCAACCTCCAAGGTGACGAAGATGCTAGCGGTGGTGGTGATCCTCTTTGCCCTCCTGTGGATGCCGTACCGCACCTTGGTGGTGGTCAACTCCTTCATGGACCCTCCTTACCTGAACATCTGGTTCGTCCTTTTCTGTAGGCTCTGCATCTACCTAAACAGCGCCATCAACCCCATCATTTACAATGTGATGTCTCAGAAGTTTAGAGCTGCCTTCAAAAAGCTATGCAAATGTGGGGGGAAGAGGACAGAGATTGCCACTCAGTACAACGCTCCTGTCTTCTACAGCACCATGAAAGACTATTCCCATGACAGTTCTGAGCACAACATCACAGAACAAGAAGATCTCAATGGCTACCCATCATCAGCAAGGAGGAGTAAACCTTCCAAATAAACGCATCACACAATACCAGCTTTGGTAATGGCAGCCACCTACTCAAGTAGTTCCAAGAATGTGTGAACAGCATGCCACAGGCCTGATGCTTCCCTCTTGCCATTTGTACGTAATATTTATACAAGGCCAACCAGTTTGTTTTGTGCTTTAATGTTAACTTTGGGTCAACCTTGGTCAGCATTTTGGATCATTAGGCGGTCCGTAAAGATTGTTGTGGTGCAATGGAATTTCCTGTGACGTATGTGTCTCATAGTTGCGCCCAACGTGCAATTACAATTGTGTCAGGGGAGACTGAAGGCAGTGTTCGCATACCCCAACCCTCCCCTTTGGCCTAGCCCCACTGCCGTCCACACGTTGGAGGGAATGGTCTGAAGGGGGAAGCAGGTCCTCCTCTTCCAACCTCCCCTTGCAGGGGAGGGCCAGGCCAATAGGGATGTTATTGAGAGAACGTGGCCAACATATATGACCCCACTCTCCTCTCCACACGAGTGTAATCACATGGGAGCGAATGCCAAAATAAAGCTAATACTTGCAGTGTGTTACGCTTGGTTGTTACCTGCAGCAGCAGCTTTCACTGAGCATTTAGGCCCCACAATGGTTACCATGAAGACTTCAGAAAGAGCTAGTAGAATATCCAAGTTACTGTAACTCACTTTATCCCATTACATTAAGCCAATTGAGTCTATTTTGCTCAGTGCCATCTGCTCTGACCGGCAGTGGCTCTCCATTGTTTTCAGCAGAGACATCTTTCCTGTCCTTCTATACCAGAGAAGCCATTTCAATTGGGGGTGCCAGTGGTAAAGCCTTCTGCATTTTTAAAAAAACCGCTCTCTCTTATTACTTTATTGTGGTCCTTCCCTGCATGGCTTTGGTGTGATCAGGGAGAAAGTCTGTCAGGGTGCCATCAGTTTGGGCCATGTGACCTTGATGCACGACCACTGTAGCATGTGTCATTTATAATAAATCTCAAGCTACAAGGTTAATGACCCATATGACAGCACCAGGGTAGCTCCTTTATCACAAGACTTTTTTTTTTTTTTTAAAGGCTTAAATCACTCAGCAGTAGTGCAGATATTCCCTTAAGATTTCACCTGGCTGCTATCCTCATTGTTGCAGCTGATTTGTCAGCTGTTTTAGTTTCCCTGCGGTATATTTCCTTCGGAATAAGCATATATTTTGGTCCTGCACTGCTGGGTGTGTCGTTCTGTGTCGCTGTATGGGTGGGTTGCTGTCCATTGTTATTTTTTTCTACGCAGGCAGCTATACCAGCGATGGATAAAAGGTCTCCCTGGTGCACACCTGTAAATTGTAAATATTTGCAACTGTGGTGGCTTGATGTGCTTTGGGGGAAAGTACTCCAGTTTGTACCATTTATTGAATCTATCACCGTGAAATGTAAATTGACCGATCTGCATTCCAGTTGTAAAATGAAGCACGTTTCACAGCTGCTACTGTTTATTGGTTTATTGCATTTGTAGCCAACTTAGTGCTTGCCAGATGTTTGTGGAATACAGCTGTAGCCAGCATAGTCAGTGGCCAGTGATGTTGTAGTCCATAATATCTGGAGGACACCCCATCGCTTACCTGTGGTTCATGACGTTTGTATCCTGCCTTTCCTCCAGTAGTCCAATGAGTTCAATATTGTCTACATTGACTGATATACACAGTTCTCTCCTCACCTCCATTTTTTACCCTCACTGTTGCCCTGTGAGGTAGGTTAGGTTGTGACATAGCGGTCCAAGTCAACTACTGTACTGAGCTTCATGAAATGTAGGAAGCTCCCTTATACCAAATCAGAGCATTGGCCCATACATCTCAGTAATATCCGCACTGTGTGACAGTGGCTCTTTTCAGACATGAGTATTTCCCAACTTTTTAAAAGGAAATCTGTGGCCACTGAGGCCTCATTTGTCAAAAGCCAGTGTGGCCCCATGGTTGGACTAGGAATGAAGTGTTGGATTACTTAGAAAACCCACTTAATAAAAGTAATAATAAATTATTATTTATATGCCACCCACATGACAGGATTTCCCCAGCTACTCTGGGCAGCTTCCAACAAATTAAAGCACTGAACACAGTAAAACATTGAACATTAAAGACTTCCCTACATAGGGCTGCCTTCAGATGTCTTCTAAAAGTCAGATAGTTGTTTTATTTCCTTGACATCTGATGTGAGGGCTTTCCACAAGGTGGGCGCGACTACTGAGAAGGCCCTCTGCTTGGTTCCCTGTAACCTCATAATGAGGAAACTGCCAGAAGGCCCTCAGAGCTGGATCTCAGTGTCTGGGCTGAACAATGGGGGTGGAGGCACTACTGCCGGCAGATAAGATCACCCTAGGTAAGTTCACATGTGTGCTAGGCCAGGCTGCGAAATGATGACTGATCCATGCTTATCTAGTCATGGTAGAATTGGAAAATGGCTGCGAAGGCTCACCAAAAGAGCATCTTCTTGGCAGTTGGAAGGTCCCAGGTTTTTTCTCTGGAATCTCCAGGTAACATGGTGTCAACACCAGGGAAAACTATGGCAGTGAGTAGGTTTAGAAAAGGGCATACTTTTCAATAATCATTATTTTGGGGAGAAGTGGAGAAAAAAAATCATATTTCCAAAGATGTTTTCCATTCCAAAACTGTAATTAGTGAGCATCATATGGCACTGCTGATTGCCTACAGTAAGTCATATTGCTACCATGGCACTCCTGGCTCTAGCCGAACGACACGCTGAGAAGCCTCTTTTGCAGCAGGGGAGCTGTAGCACCACAGACCAGCTTTAGACTGCCATTGTCCGTGCCTTCCTCTGCTATGCTGACTGAACATGCAGTCCCACCTGCAGCGCAGCTGAACGTGAGGCATGTGAACGGTGGGGGCTGTGGAGGCTGTTTTGAAGGCCAAATGCACAGCAGGTGTGCGCCGCACAGGCAGAAAATCTGCTGCACAGATCTAACTTTGGTGAAGTGATGCCATTTCTGTTTGTCAAAGTTCTTTGTTGTTAAATGCTAGAAACACAGAATGCAGAAGACAGTAGCAGCCCTGCTTCTGTTCACCTTTAAAAGCACTGTGCAATTTTTAGTCTTGGAGATGCTCATTAGGCTGCTGAAAGCAGGCAGTTATCAGTAGGGTGGAGTGAATATATCAATTACAGTTTCTCTCAGTTTCTCATTTTTTTCTATATTAACTTCAGTCCTCTGTTTTTGCATCAGATGTGATTATGGATTTTCTTACAAGCTCCTCGCAAAAAGATCACCATCAGCTTAATGCGAATTTCACCTAATACACACATTTGTCTTTGCAATTTTGCCTAACAAACAACATTTTTGCAAGCAAGGTGCACTTTCACATATGCATATTCCCCCCTAATATATGCATTTTTCTACACTTTATTTATTTATTTTGCAAAATATTTGTTTGCACAACTGTATCACAACATTAAGAGAAACACGAATTTTGACAGATAGCCGTGTTTTGGTTCACATCTTGTTTCAAGAAGTGAGAATTAAGTAGGCTCACGTTGAAATCTTAACTGGACTGAATTGCTCCTCCTGTCTCTCATTGTCAGTGTGTGTGGAAGCAGTGACAGTCCGTACAATATGCATGCAGGTGATACAGACAAGTGGATTAAATTAGGAGCCATTTGAAATGGCTTCTATGCCATTAGTGTCTCCGTTGGAGTACAGATCCTGATGCATCTCCTTATGAAACAAATAGTTAGAGGAGTGCTAAAAGTTTGCTCTGGCTTCTTAAAGATGAGGCTTTATTGACCTCCACCTTCTGATCTTCAGAAATGATCACAAATGCGTGGGAAATGTGACCAACATCACCATTGCATTAAACTTTGACAGTGATCCCTTTGATTCCCACGCAGTGTGTTTCCATAGGAGCACTACCTTAAGACTCGAACTCAGAACGCAAGGGAGAAACTTGCTAAGAGGAAGGCACACTTGGCAAATCCACACCGTGATCAACTCTCGCCTGGGAAAAAATATCCCCACTGTGGAAGGACGTGTGGGTCCAGAATTGGCCTCCACAGTCACTTACAGACTCATTGTTAAAACCATGTTTAAGGAAGACAATCTTACTTGGCTACAAGTGATTGCCAAAGAAGAAGACCTTAAGACTGCTGCCTTAATGGGCCGTTGTAACCTCAGTTGATGTGTCACACAAATGTTCCCTTTGAAGGTAACTGCTGGTGGGTGTGACTCTTCCTCCAACTGCTTTTTTAAACTATTCAGAATATAGAAGAAACTATCAGAATAGATTCCAGGGTGGCGTGCAATAATTACACACAACAGCCAGGTGACAATACAGTGCACAAAACCATGGCTGATGAGCAGCAAAACAAAAACAACAACAAAGAAAAGCATAATTATGTAAAATGCCTGCTGCAGCAAGACAGAGTTAGCCTGGTGTATTGGTGCCAGGTAAGCCTTCTTGGGTAGATGTTCCACAGCTGGAGCTGAAAAAGCCCTCTCTCTGTTTCAGGGTGGGGAACCTTAGACCCAAGGCCAAATACAGAACTGCAGTCTTCTCTTTCATGCCCTTGGATTCTGCCCAGGTCACACCCCTTCCCCCAAGACACACCCCGTCCCCCAGGACACACCCCTCACTGGCCTTGCTTCACATCCTCCTTGACTGTTATTGTCTGGATAGAACGTGCCCTTGAACTCTGATAATAACTCTTGCCTGGATACATAGTACTGATGGTTGTTTGTTGGCTATTAATGTCCTTTACAAAGGCAACATGTTCCACTCATTGTTCATCTCACTTTTGTCTCTGCTCTGTCCGCTACTGGCTTGGGACCCTCAAAAGGCTTCCCAGTACGGCCTTGGCCCAGTATACCTGAAGGAGCATCTCCACCCCCATTGTTCTGCCCAGACACTGGGATCCAGCTCCGAGGGCCTTCTGGTGGTTTACTCACTGTGAGAAGTGAGGCTACAGGGAACCAGGCAGAGGGCCTTCTCAGTAGTGGCGCCCGCCCTGTGGAACGCCCTCCCACCAGATGTCAAGGAAATAAACAACTATCTGACTTTTAGAAGCCATCTGAAAACAGCCCTCTTTAGGGAAGTTTTAAATGTTTGAAGTTTTATTCTATTTTTAATGTTCTGTTGAAAGCCGCCCAGAGTGGCTGGGGAAACCCAGCCAGATGGGCAGGGTAGAAATATATTATTATTATTATTATTATTATTATTATTATTATTATTATTATACCTCACTGCCACTCTAGTTGGCACAAATCTCACTTCAGATGGAAGAGACGCTGCGAGGAGGGCATCAATAGTAGCCCTCATAATGTGGGAAGGATAGTACACAGATGGGTGCTCCGTTGGGTATTTGGATCCCAAGCCAGCAGCGATTTTAAAGGTAAGTGCCAACACTTAGAACTAGGCTGTGAAATGAGTAGGCAGTCAGTGAGGCACTTTTCAAACCAGGTGGGAGGTGATCCAAATGAACTGCTCCCATACAAAATTCTGGCAGCTGCATTCTGCATTGACTGAAACTTCCAAGCCTCCTTCAAAGGAAGCCCCACGTGTATTACATTTCAGCAGTCAAAATGGGAGTTTACCATGGCTAACTATGGCCACACTATGCCTATTCAGGAGTGACCACAGATGGCAAACAAAGTTATACGTAGTTGCGGAAGAAACTCTGTGCTATATAGCCACTTGAACCCAGGAGGAGCCACATGCTAAAAAAAAAACCCTTCATTTTTAGGTGGAGCGTCACTCTGTTGAGAACTGGTTGAACATCCTCTTTCTGAACAAGAGAACCATCTACCCACGGCACCCGGCAGGCTTTGGGCTGTAATATTTCAGCAGCGCTCTGTTCGACACCTGAATTCAGCCCCACCACCCGCCTTCTGTTGTCCATCATTGTTGCAGCAGCCCCTGCAGCACACTCTCGGCTCAGGAACCAGTCACACTCCCCTAAATCTGCTTCTGACCTTTGTCTTGTTAGTACTGAGCTTCAGTTTATTGGCCATCGTTCAGCCCATGATCAAATCCAGACACCAGTTCAGAAATTTGGCAGCCTCATCTGACTCTGAAGACAAGGATAAATAAAACCATCATCAGCATATTGATGATTCCTCACACCAAATCCCCAGGGGACCTCACCCAGTGGCTTTCTATGGATATTAAAAAGTATAGGGAACAGCAAAATAATAATAATAATAATAATAATAATAATAATAATAATAATAATAGGGGACATGGTGGGACTCCCATGGAACTCTGTAGCATAAATGTTGAGGGACTGAGCAGAAGGACTTAGTACACTGGTGGGACCTTGGTGGGAAAGGTGATTGCTTAGACTGACATGGGGTCAAGAATAAGGTTTTTTTTTAAATTTCCCTTAAAAGAAAAACTGTGAATAATACACTTTCCCTATTACAGCACGTTTATTATCACAGGGCAGATCAGTACTGAATAATTGCCTAGATCGCCATCATTTCTCTCTAAGAACCACAATGTCCAATTTCTTCCTGTTCGTATATCAAATTAACACTTTCCTTACATCCCCCCCTCCCTCTCCGGCAGCAATGACTTTCTTCTCTCGATTTCAACATCCAAGCAATTGTTCTTGGATGATTCAATTAATCATTAAAACAGCACATACATTGCTGTGATGAACAAAACAGACTATTTTCCCCCCATGCTGCAAAATGTTTCGGCTTCCAGCATCATCAGTTGCTCCAATAAAAATGTGATTTTGTTGTTTCCAAGGTGGCCATTATAGAGCCTTTATTTGCTGAAGCCAAGTGATGTTGGTTGAAGCCATACAGTGAGTACATTCAGAAGTTCTCTGTTTGTGAACATTGTTGGATCTGTTGGCATCTCTGTAGCAACTACAGTGGTACCACGGGTTAAGAACTTAATTCGTTCTGGAGGTCCGTTCTTAACCTAAAACTGTTCTTAACCTGAGGTACCACTTTAGCTAATGGGGCCTCCCACTGCCACCGTGCCACTGGAGCATGATTTCTGTTCTCATCCTGAAGCAAAGTTCTTAAACCGAGGTACTATTTCTGGGTTAGCGGAGTCTGTAACCTGAAACGTCTGTAACCTGAAGTGTCTGTAACCCAAGGTACCACTGTATCAACACAACAATACTGTATGCTCTAATTCTTTCTGTTGCTTATATTTCAAACCCTGCTTGCGAGTTCATCAAACCTGCTTGCGAGTTCATCAAAGGTACTATTTCTGGGTTGGCGGAGTCTGTAACCTGAAGCGTCTGTAACCCGAGGTACCACTGTATTGATAAGTCAGCCAGCCGGTAGTTCTCATAATTAAATTGTTTGCTTCACTTTTTACTTTATTTCACCCAAAATTCCCAATTTGTGTTTTTTAACGTGTGTGGGTTACCTGCAGTTTTACCTACCTAAAGTGTCTGGCATCCCATTTTTTTTACATTCCATAGCATATAGATAATATTTCAGGACCTGCAGGTAATGTTCTGTTTGATGTAATATGTTCTACCCATCCTGGTGCTTTTGAAGGCAGCTGTCTCCATGAGATGCACGCAGGTGAGGCATCATTTGGAATTGCAAGGCGGAGATCCAGGATTGCTGATACATGGCTCAAGTATAGCTCCCACTTATGGTTTGCATAGATATGGTATGGAGATCAGCAAAATGCTATAAACAGAAGGCTTGCTGATAGCTTTGGCATTTTTATCAGAGCAACTGACAACATAAATGAAAGATACTCTGTTTTGTTAATCACACTGATGTGGGAATATTACATGTATTTTCAGTTCTTAGTTATGTTTAATTCATGCCAGAGCTTTACCCATCTTTGCTGTAATCAAGCTTCCATGCAAGTCAATTGGGTATCTGAAATATACAAAATGAGGGCTCATCATAGCCTACGTTGAAGTTAATGGAAAGATTTTAGCTTAGCTGAAACAGGTGCCTTGGTTATTTCCAGCATTGCGGGGTGGGGGATGGCAACAAAATTTGCTAATTCAACTTTATGAACTTTGTATCCTGAGCTCTATAATAGACATCCTCAGACTGAGCAACCGGCAAACGTCAGACCTGCAAGAAGTGTAAGTTATGGGAAGAAAAGAGGCACCCAGTTTTATAAAAGCAACTTGCAAGGTATCTTTTTTCAAATAATAGGGAATTCAAGCGGTCAGTGCCAAAAGAACGGAGAAGTACAAAATAAATATTTTAAATAACCCTTTGAAGAGGGTAAAGGTGTTTCAAAAACCAATGCAATTAGGATAGTATGATCAGTAGCTATGGAATGTTGCTGAACAAGAGCTCTCTGCTAAGGAGGCGAAGATACAAGGCGACATTTGTTGCAAGTCGTTTGGTAAGGATTGGGCTGGTAGGGGATGCAATGCATGAAGCCTGGCGTCAGGGTTGTGCTTTTGGTTTTGGCAAGGGAAAGTAGGCACCTCCATACCACAGAATGGAGAGATACGCAAGCAAAATGCTGACCACACCTTGTCAAGTTTTTCTCACCAACAATGAGATACAGGACTCAGCTATACAGCAGCAAATGAAACGTTCTGAATGTGTTGTAATGTGCAATATACAATTGCAACACTAGATGGCATCTGTGACCTATAGCAAATTCAATGCATTTTTCAAAACGATTATAAAAAAGTGTTTTTAACATGTGTGCAGATTCCACCCTAGAAACCTGAAGAAATTTCAGAGCGAAAAGTTAGATAATTGAGAATTGCCACCCCATTTTAGCCAAGACAGTTTCTATCCTGT
This sequence comes from Podarcis cretensis, assembly GCF_951804945.1. Classification (NCBI taxonomy): domain Eukaryota; kingdom Metazoa; phylum Chordata; class Lepidosauria; order Squamata; family Lacertidae; genus Podarcis; species Podarcis cretensis. Next base: position 22,769,103 of record NC_137175.1, read on the forward strand.
GAATTGTAAACACCACCAATCAAGAGTTCCTAAAAGGTTAAATGTTACATATAAAATATTTCTTCACAAATTTTAATGGCTACTATTCAGAAAGACACAGAGAGAATATAAATGAAACATGAATCTCATTTTTAAAGACTTCCTGAAAAGGAAGCAAGACATTATCAAAAAGAAAGATATGACTCTATTACACTTTTTTTTTGGGGGGGGGGGTTGCATAAAATATATAAAGGCCACAATCCTATCCTCATTTTCTTCCTTCTGAGAAGATTGCACTGTAAAAGTCATAGTAAGTTGAGAGTTGCTGAGGGGCTGTAGATGGGATTGATATAAACCAGTTCCTTCTCCAGTTCAATCTGTTTTGCTCTCCCACCCTGAATCTCAGGACTCTCCCCACTAATTAGTGCAGAATGGCAATTAGCGGGCAAGGTAAATTGCTACAGAGTCAGGGACATCCAGCAAGTATGAAGAGGTGGAATCCTGCAGTGCTGAGCTCCTGCCCACCTCCCATCATCATATTAATGCAATTTGTCAAAAGTTGTTTGTTTATTTTGCAATTCATGTTTTGAAAGAACCCCTGGAGCTCCTCAATCAGCACATACTTGAGGGCATCCTAAGTTTTCTGTTCAGAGAGTGCTTAGAAGCAGCTCCTCATCTTCGCAAAACCAGTGAGCAGGAAGTGGATGCAGAGAAGTGATTTGTCTCTCTCTCTCTCTCTCTCTGCCTCTTTCTCTCATATACTACTAGAATCTGGAGTTGTCCAATGAAGCTAAATGATGGGAGATTCAGGACAACAACAACAAAAAAACTTTTATCACAGAGAGAATATTCAGTAGGGACAAGGAGGGTGCTGTGGTCTAAACCACTGAGCCTCTTGAACTTGCCGATCGGAAGGTCAGCGGTTCAAATCCCCGCGATGGAGTGAGCTCCCGTTGCTCTGTCCCAGCTCCTGCCAACCTAGCAGTTCGAAAGCACACCAGTGCAAGTAGATAAATAGGTACCGCTGTGGTGGGAAGGTAAATGGCATTTCTGTGCGCTTTGGTTTCCGTCATGGTGTTCTGTTGCACCAGAAGCGGTTTAGTCATGCTGGCCACATGACCCAGAAAGCTGTCTGTGGACAAGCGCTGGCTCCCTTAGCCTGAAAGCGAGATGAGTGCCACAACCCCATAGCTGTCTTTGACTGGACTTAACCGTCCAGGGGTCCTTTACCTTTACCGTTTACATATTCAGTGGGATTTGCTTTCAAAAGCAACTTAATCTCTATTCATGTATTAATAGGGATAGTTTCCATCCCAGTTCTACCTGGGGGCGGGACTAAGTCTGTTTCCTCCCATTTCTACATGGATTTCAATGGGAAAGGGTTGGACCTTTGATGCCCTATATGGCTACCAATTCCTGCCTTATGGTTTCTAGCCACATTTGGTAAGTGGTGGTACGTAGTTCTATGACCTCTCTCATAGCCATAGTTCTCCACCTGCCACCATCCTGCTCCCTGCCAGAATTTATTCATTTTTTAAACTGCATTTCAAAATTTCAAATATTGGGGCCAGGATCACTCAAGCATGACATTTGAATTTTCTAGATTTGGGCTTTCGATCTGGGGGTGGAGTGCCTGCCACAAAACGGCCATTAATATAACCATGGTCCTGTGCACTTGACCACAAAGATAAATTGGCCGGTCAACAGGTGGGAACTGGATGAGATCCCAGCTGGAGCAAACTCCCAGGTTCAATGGGACTGAGGATATGGGCCAGGCAGTGAGGAAACTGATACCATCAGTTATTTAAAAGAAATGTTTATCTCAAGTAGACAGCACGAGGGATTTGCTACACTTCTCAGCCTCAGAAATAGATCAGATTATTAGGACAGCTGCTCCCAGAATTGCACTCCCCGTTCCAAATGCCTCCTTCTACATTCCAGCTGGCCGCAAGGACATGGCCCTTTTATAAGAATTGATTTGTCAGCTCAAGACGTTTGTGAGGGGCTTTACTTTATGTCTCAAGCACTCTCTCACACACACACAAAGTAAGGGCGGGGGACAACTTTGATTCAGTTCTCATTTAAAGGCGAATTTGCCTATCTGATGCTTCTTAAGACCATGTGCAAACTTGAAGCACGGCCATCTTTCAAAATGTGCACTTCTCTGAATTTTGCAGTGAAGTTCTCCAACCAAGTAATGTGTGCTAAAATAAAGGTATATTCTATGGGAAAGTGCTCATAAATAAATGTATTAGTGGAGATAACAGATAAAATGCATTGTATTAGGGGAAAATACTTGCAAAAATATTTATATTAGGTAAAATTGCATTAAAAAGTGTGTATTGGGAATAAAATATGCACTGGAATGCAGGCAAGATAGAGATGTGGAGAGCCAAAGTCTGCTCCAACTGTGGGAACTCTCCAACATGTCTGCTTTTCAAACTTTGCGCAGCTAACATGAGAAAGCAGGTGCTTGGTGTGGCGTTTGCTCCTAGGTGGGTCATAAGGAAAGGGTTAAATGAGTGTGAAGTAATTGGCCCGTGGAAACAGAGGGGAGGAGTTAGAGTGAGAGTTGGAGTTTTGTGGAAGTCAGTTGAGAGTGGGGTGTTGGAGAAGGAAGAGGGAGGATAAGTCTGTGGGTTGGTCGAGTTGTGTGGTGAGAGAGTGAGAGGAACTGTTAGGTGGAGTCAGATAGTTAGATGGGATAATCAGTTTGAAGTTGTTAGGAACGAATAGGACAGTTAAGGAACTAAGATTAAGAAACTGACAAGAAAAATTAACTGAAACCATAAGCTTGTTCATGCCTATAAAATAAACTTGATTATTTGTTAATGTTAACAACTGTCTGGACTTAGTGTGTACCCGTGAGAAACAGGTTGGTGGCAGCGAAGAAAGCAATCACAGTGGTGACACAGGGTCAATAGACCGTCAAACGTCCGGGGACCCTGTGTGGTCGCCACACTTGGACTCACAAGAGATGCCCAAGCAGTCTGTGTTGCGTATTATCTACATATATACTCCTTCAACCCATCGCCACCTCATGAAAGTTCAGCTTACTCATGTTGCTTTCTGCCCTCCAGAGGGTACAAAGGCCACTTATTAATTTTAGTCAGTTACCAACACTGTTGCCATTCCTTTCCATCCATTCTCCAAACTGCTCTGGGAGAAAGGTCACCACACTTAATCTGGCTTAAAGGATGGGGACTTGAGAGAGGGAGAGAGGGACTTGTGCTGAGCCACTTGGAAAGTTCATGAATGAAACCGAATAAACCTCTGCTCTCTCTCTCATCTCTTAACAAGCAAAAGGGAAACCCTGAGAGGCACAGACTTCTTCATTGCGCTCTTGTAGTGAAACAGAGGAGTTCTGGAGGCACATGTTGCTCGTGCATCTCACTACATGCGAGATCTGAACATCTCCACTTCAGTATTACACAAAACCACTTTTTAAAGAGGCAAACAGCTAGAAATCCTGGCAATCACTTGAAATGGTACTTAATGAATTGCAAGTAAATTCCACCTTCAATATACTCACTTATTGTTCTTAGGAACCACCCACATATAATACATCTGCTTTAAGAAACAGTTGTACATATTTAAACTGTGCACTTTCAGCTCCAACCTAACCATGTTTACTCCTGAGTAAACACAATTGATTTAAACTGGAATTACTTCAAAGCAAGCATAATTATAGGCTTACTTGCAGACGCCTGGTACTGTCCCCCAGAAGACCACTGGTTAGCATGCTATGATGGCTGGATGGTTGGCATCTCAAGGGTAAAGTAGCTGTCATCCTATGCCTTCCTTGGTGAGTAATTACCCTACATTAAGAAAATCCATGGTGTCATCTGTCTCCTTGACCCAGTCTTCCCTGCCAAAGCAGTTTTGAAGCAATGCCCACTGTGTTTTTTCCCCCTGCTCTCCGTTCTGTAAGTTAAATGCTCCCAATTTGCTCCATTTGCAGGAATCTAATGTGTTTTCATGCCCAGTCACTTGTGTGATTTGATGCCAGTCCTGCTCTGCTTTGCACCCACAATGCCAGGGCTCTTTTGACAAAGCCAGGTGCTTCTGCTGATACCCAGGTTTGCCTGCCTGAAAGCTCAGGGTGCCTAAGTAAAGTTCAACAACCCTTTAATCGAGATACAGATTTGGATCATGGATCCAGAAATTCCAAATCCATACAGACCTTCTGGTTAATCACGGGAGGCCCCCCTCCCTGGGATCATTTGAGATGCATTAGATGAGACCAGAAGTATCACATGTTTCTCTCACAACAACAATTCACAACAGGCAGAGGTTGAAGAAGTCTGCTCTTCATTTTCAGGTGCTATGCTGTGGTTAATGCTTAATGCATCATGCTTAATGACATCATCAGAGCCTGTCCCTGTGACATCATAGGGACCTGCCCCATGACATCACTGAGGTTTGTGGCCTAAAACCTCAGAGTCTGGGATACTCCTGACCTGACAATCCTATTCAGAAGTGCCCTCAGGCTTTTTAGTTTGCTTTTAATGTGAAACTAGCATTTTAGCCTCCTTCTCTGTTTAGTTTTCTTCTTGTCTTTGTATGTGGTGTTTGTAATAATTGGAATGATGTCCAAATACTCTGAGCAGACCCATCAAAATATATGGATTCAAGTACAAGGACTATTGATTCAATAGGCCTACTTTGAATAGAAAAGGTAAAAGGGAGAAACGTGCTAAGAGAAGGCACGCTTGGCAAATCCACACCATGATCAACTCCTCCCAGAAACCTATGTCCCCACTGTGGAAGGACGTGTGGATCCAGAACTGGCCTCCAAAGTCACCTACGGACTCACTGTTAAAACCATGTTTATGGAAGACAGTCTTACTCGGCTATGAGTGATCACCAAAGAAGAAAGAAGAATACTTTGAATAGAACTAATGTTGGATATAAGCCTTGGGATTTGTGACAGGGGTAAGTAACTTCCAGCCCATGAGTCAAGTGCAGCCCTCTCTCCAAGTCAAACCCCTCACCAGCTGTACTCCACACCCTCAAGTGCTTTTGCTTGTTTGGAATGTTTCCTTGAACTTTCATAATGCTTCTTGTTTAAGGGGATTGAAAGATGAGCTGGCGGGGCCCATAGTAACCTCTGACTTCTGCATAGCTGAAATGGAGCCTACTGCACAAGATAAGAGACACATTGGCTGGTCCCCTCCACCTGTGACCCCACTACCACTACTGGCATGCAATCCTGAGGTAGGAGGGGGTGTTTCTCTGAAGGGGAATGCAGCCCTTTTGCTGAAAAAGGTCCCCTATAACATTTTTATGGCATGCCCTCCCTGGTATCAGTCCATGTAGGTCTTTAAATGTTTTAAATAATAAACAAGCACACATATCAATTACTGCTGAGATGCTCCCACAATTGTGAGGTCCAAGGAGATGATGATGATGCCTAGCTGTTGCCGTTGGCTACGGACAACCTGTGATGTCACAAAAGTACATGGCAGCTGAGTGGATATAAAGGTGGGCCTGTTCCTCTCCCCCAACAGAACACAGTGGGCAATAGCTCTGACATTCAGCACTGCCCAGTCTTCTTCCACCTGGAGGAGAAGTGGCAGGTGGATGCAGGCAGTCACCTGGCTGTGGGGTGACCATAAAGCAAGTCTACTAAGTGGGATCACAGCTTGAAGGCAGCTGCTATTCACAGTTGCAAGCTGGCTGATGTCTAGCGATGGACCTAGCAAAAGCTGGCAGGTGTTGGCAGGTGGAAGCTGGTGGAGATCACATTGGGAACCAGTGGGTGCCCTGAGCCTGAAGCAGGTTGGTGTTTGTGGATGTAAGCTGGTTGACATTCGCATCTGGAAGCTGGTGGACAGAAACTGGTGGATATTTGTGGGTTAAATCTGGGGCACTGATGTAAATGAATGGAGAGTGAAAGATGAGTGAATATGTCCATCGGCATTCCTCACGCATATTGGTTGGCATATGCTTGCGTGTATGAAAGGGAGGCTTCAAATGCAGGTAAGGCAAATGGTATGTGTAAATGTGGTATGTGATAGGGAACTGGTGGACATTCATGAATAGATGAAACTCAAGTTGCCAAGCTGAAATTAGTGGAAATGCATGTTTTTCTAAATGCATCTACCTGTAGTTGTGATTCTTTTTCTTCAAAGACAGCAGAAATATTTGAATTTATGGTCTCTCTCTCTCTCTCTTACACACACACACACACACATACACACACACACACACACTGCATGAGTATATATGAAGAGGGAGCTGTAAATATTTTTAATAATAAACAAATTACTGTTGAGGTGCCTCCACAGTTGTGAGGCCTAGGGAGGTTCTGCTGATGCCTCCCCAGTTGTTGCCATTAGCAACAGAATGCCTCTGATGTCACAAAAGGACATGGCAGTTGAGGGGGAAGCCAGTTATTAGTTTAACATGCTTTTATACCACTGTTTGACTGGTTCCGTGTTCAATTAAAAAAACGGGATTTTTTCACTGAGAATCCCCAACCCCCATCCAAAATAAACTTCATAGGCTCCCTAGGGTTTGAAAAGTTCTGTTTTAGTTGAAATATTTCTGCTGGGTCTAGTAAGGTGTCTATGATCAGTCAATGCATATTAATAAAAATAATTTATAAACAGCTTAATATCATTAAAACAAAAATTCAACATGAAACCAGTCAAACAGTTGTATAAAAGCACGTGAAATGAGGGCAGGATATATTGTCTTCCATCTCGGGTAGTGAAACATCTTGGACAGGCCCTGAATGCAACAAACTGGGATCAACATTTTCTGGATTCCTAGTAATAATGAGTTAATGAATGGGATCAATACTGAAGAAAAAGGCTGTTCAAAGTTTCCTTCCAGAAATGACAAACAAAAGTTTGACACTTCCCCAAGCACTTCATTAATTAATGCTGGCTTTGCATAATTGTGTTGTGTAATCAGGATCTCTGTATATTTTCATTAACCTCTTCTCAGGGATCTTCAGTGCCCTGCTGAACTGCAGACCATTCTCACCAGGAGGAGCTGATGGTTCTGCACAAGTTTAAAGCTTTATGCTTCAATTAAATACAGGATGCACACAGCATCTGGAATCCCAGTTCCTCTGAGGAGAATGAAACACTTTTCAAAGATTATCTGTCAGGATTTAACACTGAACAAACTGACTCAGATTAAGATGTTTATATTTTCAGGTAGGATTCAATCATATACCAGCAAATTCATTGTCTAACCTCCCCACAAAAAGATCAGTTAGAGACCCACACTTCTAGAACTAGTTTCCAGGATTGCCTAGTATTATGTATTGGGTTTAACACTTTTTATGTTACAAGGCGTGTTTTAACCAATCGTATAAGCGTTGGTAGACGAACGTTCTAATGGTAAGTAAGCGCATGCACTTTCAACTGTCAACTGTCAACGGTCAGTTCATGTTGAGGCTTTTATTGAGTAGTCCTGTGAGTTCGGGTTTTGTTTTCCTATGAGTGAGCCATTGTCATTGACAATGTTGAATAAACGTAGTTGAGGAACTTATACTGCCTTTGGCTTCTGACATTTTCTGAACATTTAATGAAGTGGACACAATTATTAAAGGAGTTAATACAACTGTGGTATAGACAAAAGCCCTTAAAAACTACCCTCTGTACTCAGACCTGCTGCTCTCAGACTACGACCCCACCTGTGAGATATATTTAAAGCAGCACCATGACACTTTACACAGTCATAGTGAAATAGAGTCACGTGGTGATTTCATGCTCTTTATTGCAGCTCGTGAAACAGTGAATGAATTTCCCCCAAAACCTCTGGCTTTATATACATTATTTACACAATGGGTCCCATCTGATTGGCTGATTCTGCTTCCCTCCTGGAGTCCGATTGGGCTGCTCCTGCTGGCCAATCAGTTGTTGCATTCTAGGATCCTACTGGCCTAATAGGCTGATTAACTCCCTCCTGGGGCCTGACTGGGCTGCATAACATCTGGTTTCTTCCAAAGCATCCTGGGAACTGTAGTTTGTTAAGAATGCTAAGTGCTGTTTCCCCTCATAGAGCTACAATTTATGGAGTGGTTTAACATTCAATCCCTCTTACAGAAAACCATAGTAATTGTAGCTCTTTGAAGGGAAATAAGGTTCTCCTAACAACACTTAACAAACTATAGTTGGTTAACTCTTAATGTGACACTTAACAAACGATAGTTCCCAGGATTCCTTGAGGCATAGTTGTCAACTTTTCCCTTTTCTTGCGAGGAATCCTATTCGGAATAAGGGAATTTCCCTTTAAAAAAGGGAAACGTAGACAGCTATGCCTTGAGGAAAGTGTGCTTCTTTAAATGTAGAGTGCAGATGGGGCCTGACTCTATCTACTTATGAAAGGACAGTGACAGTATTGTGAAGCGTTATCTAGAGCAGGCAGTTCCAAATGCAGGCACTGCCTTATACAAAATCCAGTTGGCTCCTCAACCTCAGTATTGTCTACACTTGGGAAGAGCTGTGGCTCAATGGCGAAGCACCTTCTTTTCATGTAAAAGATCCCAGATTCAGAGCCCAGCATCTCCAGGTAGGGCTGCAAGAGATCCCAATTGATATCCCAGATACTGCCAGTCATTTTAGGCAATGCTGAACTCGATACACCAATGAAATGACTAAGTATAAGGAAGTTTCCTATGTTCCAGTGTGCACTGACAAACAGGCGCTTTCCTGGGTTTGGGGAAGGAATCTTTCTCCGGCCTACCTGGTGATTCCAGGGGCTGATTCTGGGACCTTCTGTGTGCATAGGATGCTCTCCACCACAAAGCTGCGCTCCTTCCCTGTATCAGCTTAACTCTGGACTCATGTGTAGATTAATAGATATTGAAGCTGCCCGTTGATCAGAAAATGGGAGCCAGTTTTACAGCTGGCAGCCAGGACAGAATTGATCCAAAGGAGGTAAGTAGCCAATGGGACATAGTTGTATTTTAACCTGTATTTTAAATTGCCCCCCCCCCATTATGTTTTTATTGTAATTTTACTGGTGTTAGCTGCCCTGAGCCCGGCTCTGACCCAGGAGGGCGGGGTATAAATTATTATTATTATTATTATTATTATTATTATTACAACTGTAGATTTGGTTATTGCTGCTTCCCTTTGTCCCTTCCTTCCTTCATTCTCTCTCTCTCTCTCTCTCTCTCTCTCTCTCTCTCTCTCTCTCTCTCTGGCTATTTTAGCCTAAGACTTCCCTCAACCACGTCTAATGATTTTCAAACCTCTTTTAATCTTACATTTATTGCCCTAACTATTACTTTTAATAGTCAATAACTTAAAATCCCTTCTCATAAGTCTTTCTGTAATATTTCATATCGTTCTCCTTACAGAACTTCTTGTAGTCCTACAAGCGTAGTAAGTTGAGTACAATTGTCTTTCAAATAACTCACATATTTACTCCAATCTTTCAAGAATTTCTGGCCCCGCTTGTTTCGAATTCTTCCAGTCATCTTGTCCAATTCTGCACAGTCCATTAATTTCATCTGCCATTCCTCTTTTGTCGGTAATTCTCCTTGCTTCCATTTCTGTGCCAATAATACTCTTGCTGCAGTTGTCGCATATAAAAACCATTTTTTATCTTGTCTATTAATATCAGTACCTACAATACCAAGTAGAAATGCTTCCCTGCTTGAAGATTTTGAATGACCAGGCTGGTGAACAGTTTCTACCGTGATTGCTGTTCTTTGTCTTAATAGATCCCGTCAATACAAGCTCTCATACAGAGAGATTGCTGCTCTGGATTAGTCACAGCAGCCATTATATTCAGGGACTTTAGACTCTCGAGTGCTGGGAACTCATTTATGAGAATGTAATGGCTCTTGATAGAGCAATTCATCTAATGGTTTGGGTTCATCTTCTGTGGAAATACCGAACAAGCTTCTTTTTTGTTGAAATGCTTCTGTTTGTGTGCAATATGTGATTCCACTAAACCATAAAAAGTGTTGCTTCTTTCTAGGGTTGTTTTGGCAGCTGTGGAACAAGCCTCCTGAAGGCAGAAGTCCCATCATGGCCTGCTGTCCTTGCTGATCAGGGGCAGGGGCTGGCTGTGCTAAGGGCATTTCTAATCAGGTTTTATGTACTGAAGTTCTCACCTGGGCCAGCAGGGGGATACTGTAGATAGTTCAGGTTCACATATGCAAATAAGGGATCGAAAGTGACATTCAGTGATTGGATAGTTACAGAAAATGGTTACTGTTGCGTTCTAGTGGAGCTCTATATAAGCAGGCTGGCTGAACCCTTCAGTTCAGTTCTGTTCTGGCCTGTGAATAAACAAGAGCTGTTTGAAGAATTGCTGTGTCGTCTGATATGTTCACCCACAGCTTAACACTGGTGATGAGGATGGGATGGATAGACAACAGAGCACAGCCAGATGCAGCCACCCTCTGAGCGGAGCTCAATCACTGAGCTGAAACACCAAGCGAAATCACTGAACGTCACTTTCGAACCCTTATTTGCATATGTGGACCTGAACTATCTACAGTATCCCCCTGCTGGCCCAGGGTGAGAACTTCAGTGCATAACAGGAACCCCATAGCACAGCAGATCCCACCCAGGTTAGCTACCGCCACCAGTCAGCTGATTGGTGCTGACAGCATGCCTTGGTTCCAAATGAGCAATTGGGAGACAAGCATGCAAGGTCTGATTTGGCCCCCAGGCAGATGGTTCCTAACTCCTGGTATAGGAGCAGCGCCTGCACCAATTATGACAACCCCACTTAAAGAAGGCAAGATCATGGACTAAAAGTTAAACAATTATGAAAATAGTTAGATGAGACTCAAGAGTATACACCGCCAGCTAATATACCAAGCTTATTTTTGCACACAATTTTATTCCCCACTTGGGTAGTCCCACTTTGGTAGTTCCTGTGTGGAGCTTTCTTCATTAAAGAAAAAAGCATGCTGATTTAGATTCCTGCAGTGCAATGCATCAGCCTCAAATCTCTAAAGTTCCAGACCATCAACCCAGGCAGGGGAGTTATTATTATGAAGAAGAAAGTCTGCTCCAGTTGTTTTATTGAATTGGAAACATAAGAAGAGGATTCCCTTTCTGTATCTGATAACTCTGCTCTATTGCATAGTATTATTGGTGAACAATGACCATTGTGGGCTGGCAGAGAAACAAAAACCTTTCTTCATGTCTGGCTTGCTGCAGGGAGCCAATTCTTCGTCTGCCTTTTATCAGGACAAAATTTTGACTTGAAAGGAAGTTCTGTTTGTGAAGAATTGCATGTCTGCCCACCACAACCCCCCAAGAATATTCAAGCTATTAAAAGAGCAGGGATGATTGAGAGGCAGGGACATGGCTTTGTGCTCTGCCGTCCCAGGGTGGCAAAAGTTTTTAAAATACGTTTTGACATGAGGACAACTTGACCTTGCTATAGTGGATTAAGAGCAGGTTTATCAGAAATACAGTCGTACTTTGGAAGTCGAACAAAATTCATTCTGGAAGTCTGTTTGACTTCCGAAACATTCGGAAACCGAAGGAAGCTCCTGCAGCCAATCAGAAGCCATGGAAGCCCCATTTGGCTTCCAAAAATAGTTCACAAACCGGATCAGTCACTTCCAGGTTTGCGGCGTTTGGGAGCCAAATGTTCAAGAACTACGTTGTTCGAAAACCAAGGTACGGCTGTATCAGAAATGTCTCTTGCCTGTGTTTCTAACCAACCTGGTCCCTCCAGATGTTTTGAACTAGAACCCCCAGTTTCCTGGATTTTCTTGGTTTTTTAAACCACAGTTTCCCGTGACATCCACACTGGGAGATTGTGGTTTAAGTGCTCCATATGAACCAGGGTTGCAGACCAGGATCTGGGCAGCTCCTTCAAGCGTTGCCCTCATCAGACTCAATCTTCTCTCCAGAAGAAAGAGGCATTAGGGGCTAATGTTAAAGAAAGACCACTTTCCTAGGGTGATGCTACCAGTGGTGTAGCCCACCTTTTCTTGGTGCAAAACCCAGATGTGAGTCACATACCAAAAATACTAACTTTGGGACAGGGAACCTGTGGCCCTCCATAAGTTGCTGGACTACATCTTCCATCATCCCTAATCCCTGGCTATGCTGGCTGGGGCTGATGGGAGTTGGCATACTCCAGTACACATCTAGAATATGTGTGTTGGTTCTACTGTCATCTTTTCACTGTAGAGTCTTCTCTTCTATAGAATGTTTTTGTTTTTCTCCCCAATTGCTTATGGTGCTGCTGCCATTCTGGGAACCAGAGATAAAAATGAGGCAAGGATAAGGCAGAACAACATAGATAGGTTGCCTTAGAAACCCTTCTTTAAAACAATATCCCTTCATGGAAGCTAGACACCAAGGTTACAGGCTCCTTGCGAATATTCCTCTGCTCTGTGACCAATAGATTTTCACCCTATCTCATAGCTCTTTCATTTATCAAAAAACCACTGTAGGCTTCCCAAAGGACTTTTTCACTAGGGCTTGGAACTGTGATCTGATGAGCCTTCTTGTGTGCTTCGATCAGAAATCTCTGCGCAAAGAACTTGGGATGAGCTCTCATCAATGTGTATGTTGCAGTGCATATGTCCTATCTAAATATTTGTTAGCTTTGCAGATGTGAATGCTGAAGCCGTTTAAAATCTACGGATAAAGCATTGTCGTCACCCTGTCCAAGCAGAGGATACCAGTGCACAAGTTGGAAATCATGAGCCTAGAGGCAGTGGGGGAGAAATTTGGATTTTATGCGGACCTCCCTCATGCACACTTCTGGTATCAATACATTGAAATGAAATGCAGATAAGCTTGACAATTTGCACTTCTCTGAATTTCAGGATGCAGTTCTCCTACCAAAGAAATATGTAGGAAAATGTGTACATTAGAGGGCGAAAGGTGTACAAGAAGGTAGGGTGAAAATAACATATAAAGTATATATTAGAGAAAATTGTGTGCAAAAATGCATGCATTAGGGAAAATGGCATATAAAATGTGTATATTCAGAGAAATGTTCACACACACAAGAAGTGTACAATTTTTTTCTGCAGACCTTTTAAGAGAAACTGAGGCAGAAATGGGGTGAACTTCACTTAAGGGGTGGCATCACCACTGAATGTGAAGGATCCATGGTGGATTCGTTCATTTATTTTTCATTTGTATCATTAATAGAGAAGCTTTCCCCCAAGGCTGACTGCAGTGCAGGAGGAACTTTTACCATAAGGAAGGTAGGTGCTTGTTTATTATTACAATTCTTTATATTCCCCATTCAAGATACAGATCCTTCCAAGGCAACATGCAGTTCGCATCATGTGTAGTTAGGCCCTTACCTGGGTGTTGTTGGTGTAACATGGAAGCACCTAAAGAAAATCTTTCAGAAGAGAAATAGGATTGTTTCATATGGTACTGGGATGCAAGGTGTTGTTGTTGTTTAGTTGTTTAGTCGTGTCCGACTCTTCGTGACCCCATGGACCAGAGCACGCCAGGCACTCCTGTCTTCCACTGCCTCCGCAGCTTGGTCAAACTAATGTTAGTAGCTTCGAGAACACTGTCCAACCATCTCGTCCTCTGTCGTCCCCTTCTCCTTGTGCCCTCAATCTTTCCCAACAACAGGGTCTTTTCCAGGGAGTCTTCTCTTCTCATGAGGTGGGATGCAAGTTTATATAATACAATATCTCTTTCCATCTTATATAGATGACATCCCCTTTTCTATTTTTCCTTCCTGTTCTATTGACTTTCCTTTACATCCTAGTAATTTCTTAATTCATATTACATTACATTGTGCATTGACAAAATGTTACCTTTATTTTTTTTATTAAAAAATTTTTTTAAAAATATTTGGTGATATGGAGATATGATAATGGGATATGATGGGAGATTGGTTGTTTCAAGAACAGGGAATGTGACTCAAACTCTCTGATGGAAGCTGAAGTTTAAATTTTGCCTGTCAGTGTTGAATAACTGAGGTATGGATTTAGCCCCGAAGCATAAGAATAGTTGGAGGTAAGGCACAACTGCTTGAAATATCATTTTCTGTGAGTGTCTTCTGGGAAAAGCCATGACTGTTAAAGCAGTCAGTATTTTGCAGGAGGGATTAAAATACATACTGGAACTTTGGACTTGTGCAATCAAAGTGGATGAAAATGCTCTGTTGTCCTAAGTGCAAGAAATCCACTTTAAGGGGGGAAATGACACTTTTGCTGTTAGGAAAGTGATGGGGAAATGCATTGAAAAGTGTGGAATGCAGCATGTCATATAACCACACCGTAAACAAATCAGAACAAATGCTAAATAAACACTAAACAATCTAAAACATCATGTAAGCTTTGGTCACATCCACACCATATATGTTAAAGCACTCTTACACTTTGGATTAACATCATGGCTTTCCCCTGAAGAATATTGGGAACTGTAGTTTGTTAAGGGTGCTGCTGTCACATGATGGTTAAAGTGGCAGAAGTGCTTTAAATGGTCTGGATATGACCTGAGTGCAAGCAAATCAGGGTGAATGCCGAATCAGCAGGCCATCTGGAGGGGCCACATAATGGCCTCTCATTTCCAGTAGGGGCTCCCGCAGCACAAATTATGAGGCTACTTAGGAATAGCAGCTGTCTTGGGCAAGATCTACCTTCTACCAAGGAGGCGTTATTTTATAGCTTCTCTATACTCTGTTGCAGCTGGTATTTCTGGCCTGGAATCTCTTCAAGGCATTAACCATGGAATCTTATCCTTGTCATATCATCTCACAGCAATCAGATGTGTCAGTGGGTTGGAGAGTCTCCCATGTTCCTTCACCAGCCACTGCGGTTCATATCTCTTCCTTGTTTTCCGCCTGAAGTCTTCTCTCCAGTCATGGAAGGCTGCAAGTACATGAACCCGCTTTTTATGCTCTTGAATGAGGCGGCTGGGTGTCTCTGCCGCCCCTTCGTTGCCTACACAGCACTTACTCAAAACCTCTTGCTTGAAGTTACCCTATAGCCAACCTTGAGCTGGCCTGACAAGATTTATTGATCATTCCTGTTGGTTTAAAATCTGCTCAAGTTACTCCAGCTACAAATTGGTGTACACAGAAATGCATTTACTTATTTCATCTATATTCCCTCCCCCCCCCCCATGTTCCTCCAAGATTTTGCGGTTGCTTGGACAGAGTTGTTCCGCCTGGCCTTTGGCTTGGAATCAATTTGATTCCTTCCCCCTCTTTCTTTTTCCTTTCTCCTCCTGTGATGAGGCTGCATTTTAATGTTTTAATGTTGTATTTTAATCTTGCTTTTTAAGTTGCATTTCAATAAACTTGTTTTTTATTGGTTGTTAGCCGCCCTGAGCCTGGTCTCAGCTGGGGAGGGCGGGGTATAAATAAATTATTATTATTATTATTATTATTATTATTATTATTATTATTGGGAATCAGATAATCATTCCCTCTATTTCCTATGTTCAGTTTGCAGGTTCCGTTGGTTATGTAGCCAAAACAACCAAACACACACACACACACACACTATAGGGAGGCCTGAGGAAAACCCCAAGCTAGAAGAAATACAAAATAACTTTAGTGATTCCGCACCCCAGACTTGCAATCCCCTGAGGACTGATCATGTTCACTTGCTGTTCACTCCCCCCCCGAAAACTGAAGAGGAGACTAGAATAGCATGGTGGAATTCTGAACAAGGGAGCATACCACACTGCAACACTTTGTTGCTGGTCTGCCTTGTTGTGAGATATGACGGGATGGTTAAACCCTCCTGCTGATGGAGGCTGATGGAGGGCCTCTGCAGAGAGCAGAGAATACAGCCAATTTGGATTTTGGCTCTGCAGCCTAGGAAACCCTAGATCTCAGCCTTCCTTCAATAAGCTGCTGGCATTCTACCTGCACAATTGTTACTGTAGGTGCTTTATTGATCATTTGAGTTTTCTTTAGGTCAAGGAAAGGAGGGGCAGGGTAGGATGCCCTGACCCTCCTTGCCCTGCTGCCAAACTTGCCTTGATGCTTGGTCCGCTGGGGCTCCTTGTAGCGAATGGAGTGGGTTCCACTCGCTAGGATGCTCCATGTTTTTATGTCTGGCTAGTTACTGCAACGAGGACAGGAGGTTGGTTCAAATCCAGCCATCCCCTGGGAAGAGGAGTGGACAATGAGTGTTGATTAAATGGGGAGTGGACAATAGCAGCTGACTCAAGTGGCGGTTGGTTCCTTAGGGCAGGGTTTCCCAAACTCGGGTCTCCAGCTGTTTTTAGGTTACAACTCCCACCATCCCTAGCTAGCAAGACCCAGTAGTCAGGGACGATGAGAATTGTAGTCCAAGAACAGCTGGAAGAGACCCAAGTTTGCAAAACCCTGTCTAAGCGGATAGACCTTCTAACCTTCCTTCTTTGTGGTCCTGTTCGCACACTATTAGTAATATTACTGAAATGGACTGACTAGATCTTACTTTATTTTTGTTTTTTGTACTGGCAACTACACAATTTTTAGCGTTCCAGTTACCCTGCAGGTACTTTGCACTCTACCTTTCATACTAGGCTAGATTTTAGCTGGTTTTAATCTGTACTGGCAGCTGGAACTTTTAGCTGAATCTTTTTTTCGGCAACGACAGCCTAACCTGTATAACTGAGGGGGAAAGAGCTTGTGGGGTGGGTGTGCTTTTAAAGAAGGCTAAACTTGCCCTCCTCTGCTAGGGTAGCACTGAACAGTAGCTTTCCTACAGACTTCCAACCCCTAGAATATAGTTCCTGAGTTTTACGTTTTTACATAATTTTGCTTCAAGCACACAGTGACCTTACTATGCCCTTATTTGCCTGACCTTTTGAAATAATTAAATAAATAAATGTGCCTTTCTTACCCTCTCCTCGCACGTTTGTTTTAACTCACATTTACACTTTCTCAGCTGGGGCCAAGCACTTTGTCACCATGAAACAGATCTCACACATTCTGACTTAAGTTCTCACTAGCGCCGAGGGCCTTCTGGCGGTTCCCTCATTGCGAGAAGTGAGGCTACAGGGAACCAGGCAGAGGGCCTTCTCGGTAGTGGCGCCCGACCTGTGGAACGCCCTCCCATCAGATGTCAAAGAGATAAAGAATTACCTGACATTCAGAAGACATCTTAAGGCAGCCCTGTTCAGGGAAGTTTTTAATATGTAATGCTGTATTGTTTTTAACACTGATTGGGAGCCGCCCAGAGTGGCTGGGGAAACTCAGCCAGATGGGCGGGGTATAAATAATAAATTATTATTATTATTATTATTATTACTAGTATGTTATTATTTGCAGTTTATATAACAACCTGACACACAAATCAGTTAAACCCCAGATCTCTTGGGACGTGATTCCACCTTATTGATTTCAACGGGAGAGATTTTATTATGCATTCAAACGGTCCTATTGAAAGCTACGGTACTGAAAACGACTTAACTTTGACGGGGCTGCACCTAGATTTGTGGCTTGCTGTTTCTGTGGAACAAGACTAGTTAACATTTAACTTAAAATGCATAATATCAGAGATATACCATTTCTAACAGCCACCGATCTAAAAATTTACAGTGGGTAACGTGAGCAAAAGAAAACATTTTATTATTGCACATAATCCAGCAGAACAACTGATGAAAACTCCTGGACGATATTATACAAATTGCCATACACTTTTTTATTTTTTTAAAAAACTTGTGATTAAGGTGTGTTGTTGGTGGTGACAACATTTTCCGTTTTTGTAAGACCTGAAAAATCAAACAACAGACACCTACTTTTGAAGGCATGCAAACTTGAGGTAAACCTGTTCTTGCTCGCGCTGGGAAACAAAAAACCCAGCAGGCTTGTGCATACATTTGTTCTGATCCATCAGTTCTTTGAGGATGCCAGCACTACGCTGCACACATGCAGCTCCCCTACCAACAAGACCCTTCAACTCGCTTTAAAAGAGAGGGCAGATTACGAATGCATGTGCACAGAGCCCCTTCCATTGAAGCAAATGAAAAGTCTCCATCATTTGTGCACCTGGGCTCACACGGGGCTCTGGATTTGAGGCATGATGTTTGTGCATTTTAAAAGTTTGTCACGTTCAAGCTCATCTTTGGAACAACGAGGACTAGGAAATTGCCATTTTAAAAACACAGAAGGCTGGGGTTCACAGGACTCTAGAAAGATATGGCAGGGAATATGAAACTGCTTGGGAGCTGCATTATCAAACGTAACCCGTTTGTGCTCTACTGAATTACTTATCATTACTTCTTGGAGGTAGACCTGTGGCTACCTGTATGTAAACACAGCAGTTACTACAGGTTGTAGGGACCAAGGGATAACCATGTTTGCACAAGCCCTCCGGATCTACATACAACACATATGGTTACGATTCAAAGAACTACCCAAACAGTTCTGTACACTAAACTGCAGTCATGACGTGCTGAATGGCAAACTGCACATGAAAGTGATGAGTTTCAAATGCAGCTTGGGATTTGGCATGGAGTTTCAGGTGTTCAAATGAATTAAAAAACAAACAAACCCCACAGTGGATGCACACAAGCTTTTGGGCACGTCTAAAGAAGCCCTCTCGATCCCAGTTCATATATTTATATATGCCACATAAAGCAAATCTACCTACTTTCCCCATCACATTGTAAGGAACAAAGCACAAGAATGAGACAGCAGAACATCATATTTGTATGAAGCGGGGTTTATGAGGTGGGGGTAGGGTTGGCAACAATCTCTGCCTTTTTCAAAAGGACCAGATTTTGTGCTTCATGATAAATAAAGGCCACTGAGGTCTCTCAAAGAAAATAACATACATAGTTATAAAGCAGTTTGCATACTGAAATTGGACATCTGGCGGCTAGGGAGCCAGGAAACAGGTTGTCACATTTCAAAAGCAAATAACAGCCTATTTGTTACAAACACCTTTAGAAGAGAAAAAGTAATCATAAAACCCAAGGCTGACTAAATTGTTATCACCCCATGTTCTGCGGATGTTCCTCAAACATGGCTAAGCATTTTGCTGAAGCCTCTTCCAACACATGGGCTGCTGGGCAGAGATAATGTATCCCTCTTCCTCCAATTTACAATATAATTTGATTAAAGTAGAAAAAGCAAGTGGGAAAGGCACAAAATGTCATCACTCCTGCTTCCCAATTTCATTTTCAGCGACTTATGAATTCTAAGTAATCTGATCTGAAAAAAATACTACCCTGGTGTCTACCTGCTGCCTGTCTATGGCACCATATTTATAAGGCTTTCACTGCTTGGCAACTGCAACTGGAGCCTTCCTTTTTAAACCCAACATTTTTCAAGTTCCTTTTTTCCACTTTCCCATTTTAACCAGCTTCTGCTGCACCAAGGAGTGTCAGCAAACATACAAGTTCACAGTCAGTTTTAAATAAGGCACATTTTAAAGCTTTTGAAATTGAATCAAAGTCTATGCTTTGGGAGGGGAGGAAAAACATCCAAACACATTTAGGGCTGATTCATGCATTACATTTTTTAGGGTTCTGCATATGCCAGGTCATATGTGCATCTGAATACCCAGAGAAAAACATAATGTACAAAGTGAATCTCACGGCAGGTCTAACTTCTGGGGAATAGGCAACTTCCAATGACAAGAGGATGCCGACAAGGCACTGCTTAA
The DNA here is from genome assembly GCF_951804945.1 of Podarcis cretensis. NCBI lineage: Eukaryota > Metazoa > Chordata > Lepidosauria > Squamata > Lacertidae > Podarcis > Podarcis cretensis. The sequence continues at coordinate 22,788,616 of NC_137175.1, forward strand.
CTGAGCACTGACTTCATCTACCAGTACGTTGCGAACCACATTCAAAATGCAGCCCTTAGTGAGAAGGTTTCTTAAACTCTAAAAAAGATTCACTCTATCTAATTCCTACTTGGCAGAACTGCAGAGGATTCATTTCTAGGGACTGCTTATAAGACTACATTGAAGCATCCTTACACTGAAATCCATGGGTGTTTTCATTTTTCCCACTGTGGATTCACTTGGATCCTAATGTGGATCCACTACTCAAGGAAATGGCTTTTGCCTGCTCTAAAATCTGGACTTCTACACAGATTTTTTTTCAGAGTTATGCAGCAGCAGGGAGCATAGCCTAACCTTTCCTAACACTGGATTCATAACAATCTTGGTTTGGGTGGGAGAAGTTAAATCAACAGCTATAACAATTATTCCTGGCTGCTACATAGCTTAGAAACATGGTGTTCTTCAGGAGATTTATAACGACGAGTCTTCCAGTGAAGCCTGGAATTTTCAAGGTGGAATTTGAAGGAGAGACTGCCTTGTTTGTGTTTCCACAATTACAGATGAATCCTTGTTTCTTCAAACTGCAGTACAACAGTATCAACAAAGTTATGAAACTTTAAGGCAATTCTCATTCACAACAAAAGGAAGAATGAGGAGGGGGATGCAACAGTCAAGGTTTCTTCCTGCTGGGCAGAAGAGATCGTCTATAGTTGGGGGCCTAGGCTAACAAGCTCTTCAGAAGCCTTCTATGGAAGTTCATGACCACAATGCCAACACTGGGTTCTAAGCTCCTCCCTCTTTAGATGGTTCTGAATAGATGGTGTTATACCTCTGGCAAGGCATAGATGTCAGCAGAAACTTCTGTAAGAATAGAAATCAGTGAGAAAGAAAACAGGGAGTAGCAATGGTAATAGAAAATATAATTATTGGCTTAAGTTAATGTTTAAGATGTCACACTCCAAAAAGCTTTCAACAAGAGGTGTCAGGATAAAGGAATTATTTAACAAGGAATTAGAGGCCTTAACCCAGCAAAAGTCATGGCTGAATTATTGCAATTCATTTTATGTAGGGTTGCACTTGAAAATGAAGCTACAGCTAGAATGCAGCCACTGGCTATTCAGCAGAACAGCAAAATGGGATCATGTAACACCAATCCTGAAAGTGCTTCACTGACTGCCTGTAAGCTACCTGGCCCAATTCACAATCCTAATGCTAGTATTTAAGGTCTGAGATGGTTTGGGTCTCATGTAGGAGACCCAGGAGTTTGTGTATATGAGTGTGGTTCTGTAAGGAAGCTTTTGCAGCTTCTTGTTATTTTTTTATTCAAGATCTGAGACGTGTGTGTGTGTGTGTGAGGGAGAGAGAGAGAGACAGGGAGCGGGGGGGACATGGAGAGAGGGTAGATAGATATCCTGTAGTGACCCTGTATGCAAATTTTCTTGGGACCAACCCCTCACTGAACTGCTTCTAAATAAACATGCACAGAACTCTTCTTCACAAAACAGGAAACAATAGTTGTGCACTGATGTGTAGCCAGATAACCAAGTTGTCCTTTTACAAAAAGGTTCCAAAGCGAAGTCTTCATTTCCCAAAATGTCAAAACAATAGGGCACTCTGAGCCATTTCATTTGTCCCCCTTACCTTGTCTTAGCATCTTATCATGTCAGAAAATGGACAAATAAGATGGAGAGGCCAACGTTCAATAGGATGACCATGCAAATGATGATTGTGTTAGGTCCCTAAGGAAAAAACAACAACAAGAGTATAATGTTATTTACTGTGATTTAGAAGACACAGATGAAAAACTTGCTCACTTGTGAAAGCAAAAATAGTTCTGTCAATGGCTTTTATGCATTATAGCCACCACTGTCAGAAGCAATTCATAGAGCAGTGGTGGGAACCTGTGTCTCACCAGATGTTGTTGGACTACAACTCCCATAATCCTTGTCCACTGACCATGATGGCTGAAGCTGATGGGAGCTGCAGTCCAACAACATTCACAGATTAGCCACCCTTGTCCTGAAGTAAGTACTAATGAAATCAATAGGGTTAGGGTTATTTGCTTTCATTCCATCATCACCGCACCTAAACATTTGTGCAGGTCAGTCTCATGCCACCATATCTGGGGTAATGTTCATTTCGATGCCTGGAGCAAGCTGCGCTAAATCTTCATTTTGGGAGAAGCTACACATGTTGCATACCTGCCTTTCCTGCAGCTGTTAAAGGCACTGGAGCCCTGTGCACAGAAAAGATGGTAACCAAATTTGTCTTCTGCAAATATACCACCTGAGGCATTTTTCTAGACTGTAGAGTGACAGCAGGAATGTCAACCCCTGTTTTGCTGGCTCTGCTCCTGTGAGTTCAGCATTAGCCTGTTTTTTTAAAAAGCTGGTGAATGCTACACTCATATGAACTTCGGGGGGAAATCACTTCTATGTATACAGGCAGAAACTCAGGCTGGAAGATGTTTTCCCCACCATGGATATAGCCATACCTGTTCAGTTTCTGCATGTCAGACACAGAAGCACGGCTAAGAGAAAAAGAGGGGAGTTCTAACCCGGCACTCCAATACAGCAGCTGCTCTCAACCTGATGCCTTCCAGATATTGTTGGACTCCAACTCTAAACAGCCGCAGCCAGCAAGCCCAATAGTTAGGGATGGTTGGAACTGTAACATCTGGAGGGCACCAGGCTGGGAAGTTTGCAATATAACTTTATTGGGAGCACCCAGCAGGGCTTACTTCCAAGTAACCATGCATTGGATTGGGCTGTTTGGGATTAATAGCTCTGTTCTTGAAGGTAATATTTTCTGGCTTCTCTATCAGAATGATGTATTATCACTATATGAAATGATTAATTACACTGATGAGGTATGATTATGAATAGAATCATGTGCATTTTTTATTCAGAAGCAAGTTCCAAGATGCTCACTTACTCTTCTGTGGGGGTGAATAGGTTTGCTGCCTTGGAGCGCTCTGCCTACCATTCACTCTGCCTATGCTACCCCTGAGTTCACCAATCATCAGCTACCCTCTGTACTACCAGCCCCAATGAGCACCAGCTGCCATTAATGCCAACCCTGTTCTACAATCCAGGAACACTCACCCTAGCAGTAAGTCAGCAAAGTTAACATTTTCAACAAACCACGACATGTATTTTAACATGGCGGTGGTACTGGAAATATAGATAGCACACAATATATTGTGTGATTCTCTCTCTCTCTCTCTCTCTCTCTCTCTCTCTCTCTCTCTCTCTCTCTCTGTGTGTGTGTGTGTGTGGAGAGAGAGAGAGAGAGAGAGAGAGAGAGAGAGAGAGAGAGAGAGAGAGAGAGAGAAATCTTCTGAACCACAGAGCAAACTTTACAGCTAGAAGATTGCTCTAGCTATTTTTTAAAAAATTGTTTGGCAGGAGGTGGAAAAGGGATAGGTGATATACACACACAAAAACACCCCAAACTGTTACACCTGAGTAAATCCTATCTGCATCTGGTAGTATTTATTGACCTGACTTAAAAATGTCAATTCACAGTACCTTACAGCCCCATCTGATGGAATGGAACACATAACAATTCACACAGTACTGTAGTTTTAAAAATAAGTTTTCACATGTAGACAGTAGTCCAGATCAGGTGCACGCATGTCGTGCATTTATGTACCCACCTCGGTTTTTGTACATGAAAGCAATGTGGCACAAATGACAGCAGTGAAGCAAACGAGAAATTGAAAAGGAGATTCAGATTATTATTTGCTTCTTTCCCTCCCCTATCCAGCCCCCAATGGAAAAAAAACCACTCCCCTCTCCTTTAGAAAGACCATGTAGCAGCACCTCTTCATGCTCTTCCACCTCTTTCGTTGCTGCCTCTGGTGAAGCAACTTTCTTCACCACAGCCTTGGGGTCAGTTTTGGCCACCACCTTCGTTTCAGTTTTCCGTTCAGGCTTGCCTTCAGCTGCAGCTTCGGCTTTCTCTTCTGCTTTGGGTTCTGGTGGCGGATGTTGCTTGAGATCCTGCTTAGGTTCTGCTCTGAGTGCTTTTTTTTCTTCGTGAGCTGCTTCATGCTGAGAGACAGGTGTACCTCCCCTCTTTTGCGGCTCCGGTTTGTGCTCAATGGCCTTCACATCTGCTTTGGGCTCTGGGGAACTTGGCTTGGCAGGCAACGTGGAGTCAGGGAATGATTCCTCCTCAAAGTCCACTGGGGGAGTAACCGGGGAGGTCCTCACAGCATAGCTGTGATAGCCCTGAAATAATGCAACGTCACCTTCCTGATGTATCCTCTGAAGGGGTTTGATCTCCATCTGGTTAGCAGCAACCCTCACATGGCTAGGGTGGCTGGGGCTCCGGGAAGCAGGCCTACTACCACCTGCTGCCTTCTCTGCAGGTGCTAGCAAAGCTTTAGAAGGTGTGTTGGGCCTACTTCCTGTGCCGCTGCCATCCTTGCCATGATCTCCATTCCAGCTCCCAGGGCTTTTCTGAGAACCTTGCTTAGCTCGTTTGGCCTCAGGTGGTGTTCCAGCTGGTGAAGGCGTTCGAGCGGGACTTTCTTTGGGCTTGGTGGAATCTTGCTCATCAACCTGAGGGCTCTCTGGAGGTGGTGGTGGAGGTGGCTGTTCCACAGGTGGTGGCTCTTCAGTATTCTCTATATTCTCTTCGTTCTCCATGAGCTCCTGGAACAGTCGCCTCTTCAAGTATTCAGGACCTAGAAAAGGCAAGAAGAGGTTTTTGGACATCACCAAGAGACAGTCAACCAGCATGAAATTCCAGTGGAATTAGGAAGCATAAGGCAGAAACAAAACCACAGGGGAAGGACCAAGGTTGCTTCATCACAGTCTCATCACCTCATAGAAGGAAGAGAAGATAATCAGTTAAGGAAAAAGAAAGGGCCAGTTCATCAGTAACCCCATAGCTGTGCTGAATAGGGGGTGGGAAGGAGGCAGACCTTGCGAGCAGGAAGCTTTTAATTAAAAGTGAAGTAGTACTTAAAAGCCTTAGTAATGCTTTGTTACTGGGCAGGCAGGTGCTACATTCACATTTTATCAAAAACTAGGTCTAATAAACAATGGAGAACAACACAGAAAGCACTAGAATGTAACAATTTGGCAATGACATTGACTGAAGGGGCAACTCCAGAACAAAGTATTAGCGTGGAAGCAACCTACAATACAAGATCACATTACGAACACCAAGGCAATCTTGGGCATAGATTTTGGAACTTGCACATAAAAGATATAAATTCAATCCTAACTCAGGACTAGTGGAGCTATCACAAGTGATGCTAAGAGCACTTTGTATGCCTTAGTATATACCTTCTGACTGTTATCTATCTGGCAATAAAAGCAGATCAACCCATTTTCAGAATGTATGTGCATTGTGATTAATATGGATTTATCATTTGATTTGACGCCTTGATTTCAAGTTTCTTTCTTTTTCTTCAGAGATGACCAAGGGTCTCTCTAAAACTTTAATTATTATTTGGTTTGAGGCCAAACTATTAATTACTGATGGGAGATCTGTGATCTCCCAATGTTATATTTTTGTTAATGAAATGTAGCTGAGGGAAGGCTGCCAGTTTCCCCACAGCCATGGCGGAGAAGGGTGTGAGTTAACCCTTCCTCTCATAACAGTTCTCTGGTTTAAATAGCCCCCCTTTCATAGTCTGCTACTAGACTAGACTAGAAACTGTCACAGAGACAGAAATGGGTGAATCTGTCAATTTCTATTTTTCCCAGTTTCTCAACTTTTCTGATCTTCAGTTCTCCACAGATCCACATTAGTTTGCACGTTTATTTTATTGAAAGTATTCATGAAAATTCATCAGCAAATATCTCCTAATAAACACATCTTTGTATGCAATTCTGCAGCATGTACACATTTTCCAAAACAATATGAGAACAGAAACAGACATCCTTCTAAATTCACATTTATCTGAATTTTTCAATGCAAGTAATATGTACAATAATTGCATATACTAGGGTAAAGTATGCATACAAATACATGTACTAGTGAAGGTAACATACACAAATGCATTGTATTATAAGAAACTGCTTGCTGAAATGTATCCGTTAGTCAACACATGCATACAAACATATGTTTATTGGGGGGGAAATTGCACTTAAATGCTTGAGAACTTTTATGACCATTTTATTTTTAAAAGTTGCTGCAGAAAATTGCAGCTGGAAAAATGAACATCTGTGAGAACCAACACTGAAAGATCCCTTTGCCTCTACTCCCAACAGCATACTGAGGAAAAGCAATGGTCCTGAAGCCCATAAAACATTTTGATTGGCCAGATCTTTGTACATCTACCTGTACAATGATATATTTCACTGAAGAGAAAAATTTCACTGGTTGAGAGAAGGTGCAGCCGTTTGTCTTTAGTGTGAAGAGAGCTGTCAGATGTGTGCATTGCTCACTAATAAGGTCACCCACCCGTGACACTAAGATCCTACTGAACACACTTGAGCAGTTGACCCGCCTCCATTAAACAAGGTGACTTCTGGATTCACATTTCATTCTGTCCTCATCTGACTGGGTTGTGTCATCGTCTCCTAGCAGCACTGCCATCGGCTGCATTATTGTTTACATATTGGTAAGCCTTAGCTCAGTGCAGAAACGAAACAGCAAATCTCCCCCCACGCCCCCGTCTCTCAAACGAACGTGCTTATGAACCGAAACAGAGCAACTGGCCTTAATTAGGTCCCAAATATTTGTGGGCAAAACTGAGCCAAGAAGCTCCAAGTCTACATTAAGGTCAGAGCACTGTCACACACGACACTTAAATCAGTCGACAATGCCAATGTAAAATATGCAACGGCTGCAGTGCTAATTTGATTTCTTTCTCACAATCTGTCCTGTGTTGACAGCATTTACACATGGCACATCGCCTCAGAGAGGGTCAAAGGCACATTTTAGTATGTTGTGCAAAAGCTGAATTTGGGGTTGCAGTGGAATATAATCTTTACACTTCATATAGTTTCCAGCTATATCCAGGACTGAGGAGTGCTTCACATAATATAGAATGGAATGGAATGGAACGGAATTCTGCATCCAGGCAATTTAAATTATGCTTCAAGAAAATAAGTATTCTGTAACCCAGAAGTGGGGGACCTTTTTTCTTTTTTTTCTTTTTCTTTTTCTTTTTCTTTTTCTTTTTTTTTTCTTTTTTTTTTTTTTTTTGAGAGCCACATTCCAGTAAGGTGAATAACCAAAGCAAAAATGGGCCGGGCTGCCCTTTTTATTTCTCTCTTTATGCTCCCCCTATCCTCGTTTTTCTGTCCTTGCCACCTGCATGAAATTAGTTCAAGGGCTACATAAATTTATGCTGACTGCTACATGAATGAATATGGGGAAGCATTATAATTAGCAGGAGGAATATTTTTCCCTCTAGAATTTCACTTCCATTGCAGTAGTGAAATTAACACAGGGAAAAGTTTCAAAATCAGTCAAGAAGAATTCATCACTAGTTACCTGCAAAACTTCAGTCCATATGGCAAGTTCTTCTTGACCCATCTTGAAAATGTCTTCCCCTATCTTATTTTGCTAGTTTGTTAAGAAGATAGCTATACTCGTGCAGGGACGCAGGTGGCGCTGTGGGTTAAAGCCTCAGCGCCTAGGACTTGCCGATCGAAAGGTCGGCGGTTCGAATCCCTGCGGCGGGGTGCGCTCCCGCTGCTCGGTCCCAGCGCCTGCCAACCTAGCAGTTCGAAAGCACCTCCGGGTGCAAGTAGATAAATAGGGACCGCTTACCAGCGGGAAGGTAAACGGCGTTTCCGTGTGCGGCTCTGGCTCGCCAGAGCAGCAATGTCACGCTGGCCACGTGACCCGGAAGTGTCTCCGGACAGCGCTGGCCCCTGGCCTCTTAAGTGAGATGGGCGCACAACCCCAGAGTCTGTCAAGACTGGCCCGTACGGGCAGGGGTACCTTTACCTTTACCTTTATACTCGTGCAACATATGAACGATTGCTTTTAGACACAGACTGTGCATGGACAAACATAATGATACTTGAAATACATTTAGAGAAATTGTAATGACTTGTATACTCGTTGGAATAATAGTGGTACTTATTTATCTATATATATATCATATTGTATTACAGTCTCAAAGCACTTTCCCCTTTCTTCCACCCCCCCCATTCTTTCTCTTTATTTGTTCACAGAAAAAAAATCAATAAAAAAGGACAGTTATATGTACATATCTGAGAGAAAAACAGTGCCATTGAACACAAGGGACCGACATTTGATTTGCATAGATTAAACACTGGCAGTTTCTGTGCATATTAACTCAGAAGTAAGCCGGCTGTGTTCAGAGGGTTTCCTGCCTCTCTAGTTGGTGGGTTTAACATTGGGGGTAACTTCCTGCATGGAGTTACCCCCAATGAATGCAGCAGGACTTACTTTCTAGCAAACATATATAAGATTGAATTGTAATTGTATCTGATATAGTACTCTGGTGGGAACACTTATCAATTATTTGACTGGAAGCTGTGTACCCTGCCGCTCCAACACAGAAGATCATGTGCCACACCACTGACAGTTTTTTTACAGGAAGAACAGTGACCAAGCCAGCTTCCAGACCAGTTGTTGGCTGAGGATTCTTGTTGATATGTTTGCACAAAGACCTATGAGACGCTCTTGGAGCATAGATGGCCACAAGGTTGAGCAGGTCTCTTGTTTCAAATACCTGGGGGTAGTTTTTCACTCTACCGGCAGTAGGAAAGCCCGTGGGAAACATGTTGCTGAAAACAAGAGATGGCCACTATATACCGTATTTTTCACTCTATAGGACGCACTTTTTCCCCTCCAAAAATGAAGGGGAAATGTTTGCGCGTCCTAATGGAGCGAATGTAGGCTCCTTGGCTTCAGCGAAAGCAACGCGAAGCCTCCGAAGCGCAAAGGGAGCGCTCCCTCCGCGCTCCGGAGGCTACGTATTGCTTTGGCTAAAGCCTGGAGAGCGAGAGGGATCAGTGCACACCGACCCCTCTCACTCTCCAGGCTTCAGGGATAGCCGCCTGAAGCCTTTGGAGCGCAGTGGGACCTCGCGCTGCGCTCCAAAGGCTTCGGGTTCCTTTTGCTGAAGCCAGGAGTCCCGGCTTCCCCCTTCAGCCCCGACACTGGCCGGGTTGGCTGGGGGAACCCCCAGCTTCCCCATAAAGCCCCGACAATCTCAGCCGGGGCTGTATTTCAAGCAAAGGAAGAGCTGCTTGCACGCGTGTAAGCAGCTCTTACTCTGCTAGATTTACAATGTGCCGGAAGGATGGGGATTGCCCCTTCTGCCCCTCCCCCAGCTTATTGTGCCGGTAATTCCCGGCATTTCCTCCTTTTGCGCTGGTTCCACGAGGCAAGGCAGCTGCAATGATTTGATTCAGAATATTTTTTACTTGTTTTCCTCCTCTAAATACTAGGTGCGTCCTATTCTCGGGTGCGTCCTATAGAGCGAAAAATACGGTACCTGCAGCACTCAAATTATATGAGGCCAAAACAATAGCACAACTTCTCTATGGTGCCCAGGTGAGCCCCTTCTCTAATTTTGGCCCCCTAGAACTTGTACAATCCAAATTCCAAAGATCAGCCCTTCAAGTCCCAAAATGTGTCTCTAATGCCACCCTGAGACTAGAGACAGGTTTCATAAAAGTGGAGGCCAGAGTGTGGGTGACCATACTCAACTACTGCCTCAGACTATCTTTATTTCCCCTTGGCCTTGCCCCACTAACTATGAACAATGATTTTCAATACGCATAGAAACAGACTGTGGTAACTAAAATCTCAGCCTTGGGCTTCTCTCCAAGTTTTCTACTCAGCATGGGATACAAACAGGCCAAAGCTCTCATAAAACAACGTGTTACAGATACTGAGCTCTAGCTGGATCTAGCCTGGACCCCAACTTTTATTGCCAATGAATATTCCAGGTACTCTGCCTCCCCTATGGCATATCTATCTAAACTTGAAGTCCCTAAGCACCGGATGGCCTTTACTTTGGCTTAATGTCATGCCCTCCCCTTGGCTGTCCTTGAAGGCCGATACAGGAGGATTGCTTATCTGGAGAGGCAATACTCCTGTGACTCTGGACAAATAGGAACAATAGAGCATGTGCTTCTCCAGTGTCTTTACTATAGAGAGATTCGTACTAGCCTCATCTAACCATCATTGCATAAGTACCCAGGGCGCACAGGACAATTCTATACCTCCCTGCTGCTTTCAGATACCAATCCTGCTACAACATACAACATTGCCAGATTCTGCACAGCAGCGTTCAGAATTCGATGGATTTTGTGCCACAAACTAAATATAATGAGCACTCATATTAGAGTGCTCTGTAGACCGACTACTATAGTCTTATATATATAGTGGTACCTCTGGTTGCGCATGGGAGCCGTTCCGGAGCTCCAGTCAGATCCTGAGGTGTGTGTATCCAGAGGTGCCGCTTCTGTGCATGCTGCGAAACCTGGAAAAATACTTCTGGGTTTGCCGTGCATGTATCCCGAAGGATACATAACCAGAGGTGAACATAAGTAAAGGTACAACTGTACTAACCTTTTACGCTCTTTCATTCTTGTCTAATGTTCCTAACACTTCTTTTGGATTTTCTTAGCTTCTTTTGGATTCTTATAGACTTTTATGTATATATTCTGTTTTTATTCCTTTTAGTTTTTGTTTTTTAATGGGTTTTTTGTTTTTTTTTCTCCTAGATTTTAAACGATTGTACCCTTCCCTCCTTATACTCGTCTATGACCATAAAAAAAGATTTGGGAGGAGGGGAAATGTTTGCCCAAAGTTTGCCAAAAGGTTATATGATGTCATCGTGAACACTAAACCTGACATGCTTGTATGGAGGTTATACAACTTTGCCAGCTAGTGGTTGTCATCCCACAGTTTTCAGTGCAATTTTCTGCTATTTTTCTTATCAGACTTTCTAAAGTTAGAAAAGTGACAGAACGATTGCGCTAGAAAGTGCAGGATAAAGGTCAGTTTTTGTCTGGAATTGCCTGCAGACTGATGTCTGTGGCTATTACTTCTCAGGAAGGCTACATGTATCCCTATAGATTATATACAATATAATGCAGATAAATCATCCAAACAAACCGTGAGCAGTAAGCGAAGAACAAACTTTGGCTGCAGCTCGTGGCTTGTTTGGAGCAAGAGAAACCATGAGCTTAGAAATGTAACTCTAAGCCAAACCATGGCTCAGCTCCCAGTACAGTAGCTGCAATTTCCTCCCTGTGCATCAGCACACTTTCTCGTTCACAGTAAGCCGTAGATTGGCTTAGCGTTACATGTGGGCCAAACCAAAGTACCATTTTATAATGAGGTGGTCAAGAAAATGGACCTATTTCATTAATTATCCAAACTGTTTACAAATCCGTGCGATTCTACTGTAGAGCAAGAAAGCAGGGTGGGGGAACCCTGCTATTTAAAACATAGCTGAACACATACATTTAATCTCCTGTAATGATTTCAGCTGAATGATTAATGAGAATTCCGACCAAACTCATGTCATATTTGCATTTGCTTTTTATGATGGCAGCAGGAAACTGAATGACTTTCCGCCTCCATAAGTCAATTTTGAAACAGCGTCTGAGAATCTTGTTCCAGTAATGAGTTCAAATATCTGAAATTCAAGAGAGCAAATCCTGCCCAACATGTTCGGACAGGGATTAGATAAAGGTACATCTCCTATGCCTGTGTGAGATTGGTTTGCATTTCCAATAATGACTATGGCAAGCTGCTTTCACTGACTGATCAGCAAGGATAATTTTAACTGGTGAATGAATATGAGAAAACCCAAACTGTCCCCCAGATGTCCCAGGAATAAAAAAGAGCAGTGTCCATCAAGTACATTAGTGGCTGTGAATCTAGGCCATGTGACACCTACCCACTGCTTGTAATCCTGAAGGATTCTGCTGAAGCTGAAAGGAATATTTTCTGGCAGACAGATATATCTGGCACAGCCTGTGCTATGTGAGGAGAGGCCACTGAGGGCCAACTGGTGCAAGCAAAATCTATTAGTAAAACTTGCCCTGTGCTTTGCTGCTGTCTGTCCACAGGTAGGGATTGACATATCAGTCTGCATCCAGTCTATATCACTTTTGTATGTGCTCATTCATAAATCAGTTTTGTCCTGTTTCCACGTCAATCTTCCTTTTTTAAAAAATTAAAATTAATATTTATAGAAAACTTACGCTTGGGATGCCAGAAATGGGATGAGGCATTTCTACCCTAGATATGGGGTGAAGGAATACTGTTTTAAGATCAATATATAACTATCTCCCTGACACCTCTCCTCTAGTTCCACAACTTTCAGCTGGGTTCCTGTAACAGAAGAGAACTCAGATGTACCTGTGGGGTCAGACTGCAGGTAGAATAACTCAGCACCTCTCACTTCCTTGCCCCTCTTCCTCTTCAAACAGACACCCACACAGCTCCTGCTTTATACAGGGATGGAGCAGACCCACATTTAGACAGATCTACTGCTGTCAAGTTTAGTTTATGCGGCTGGTCTAGACATTTTCTCTCCTCCTTTTGCACACCACCAGAATCTGCAGAAAATATTTTCTTTTCTTTTCTTTTTTAAAAAAATATTTTTTATTATTTTTCTCCTTAATATTTTTGACAATACAATAACAAACATAAAAACTTTCTGCTCTGCCGAGTGTGTGACTTCTCTCCCTCCCTTCAGCAGGTTTTCCACCTTTTTCACACTTTAGCTCCTTAACGTCTATTGTTCACATTGTAGGATTTATTTCAATCCTGCTAGTGTCTTCAAGTTTTTGCAATTATTATTCAAATATCCAATAAACTTACTCCAATCCCTTTGAAATTTTTGATCGTCCTGGTCCTGAATCCTGCAGATCAGTGGCCAAGTCTGCAAAGTCCATCATCTTCGCCTGCCACTCTGCAATCATTGGTAACTCCTGTAACTTCCACTTTGGGGCCATTAAACGTTCTCGCTGCTACTGTGGTGTGCATAAATAGTCTTTGGTCTATCTTTGCAATTTCCTCTCCCATCAAACCTAGCAAGAATGCTTCAGGTTTTTTGGGAAAGGTATATCTAAACATCTTTTTTAATTCGTTGTAGATCAATTCCCAGAATGTTTTTACTTTGTCACACGTCCACCACATATGGTAAAAATTTCCATCTGAATTTTTACATTTCCAGCATGTTTTATCTCTCATCCTATACATTTTCGCTAACTTTACTGGTGTCAAATACCATCTATACATCATCTTCATTACATTTTCTTTTAATGCCATAAAGGTAAAGGTAAAGGTACCCCTGCCCGTATGGGCCAGTCTTGACAGACTCTGGGGTTGTGCGCCCATCTCACTTAAGAGGCCAGGGGCCAGCGCTGTCCGGAGACACTTCCGGGTCACGTGGCCAGCGTGACATCGCTGCTCTGGCGAGCCAGAGCCGCACACGGAAACGCCGTTTACCTTCCCGCTGGTAAGCGGTCCCTATTTATCTACTTGCACCCGGAGGTGCTTTCGAACTGCTAGGTTGGCAGGCGCTGGGACCGAGCAGCAGGAGCGCACCCCGCCGCAGGGATTCGAACCGCCGACCTTTCGATCGGCAAGTCCTAGGCGCTGAGGCTTTAACCCACAGCGCCACCTGCATCCCTAAAAGGTAAAGGTACCCCTGCCCGTACGGGCCAGTCTTGACAGACTCTGGGGTTGTGCGCCCATCTCACTTAAGAGGCCAGGGGCCAGCGCTGTCCGGAGACACTTCCGGGTCACGTGGCCAGCGTGACATCACTAAGCGGTCCCTATTTATCTACTTGCACCCGGAGGTGCGTTCGAACTGCTAGGTTGGCAGGCGCTGGGACCGAGCAGCGGGAGCGCACCCCGCCGCAGGGATTCGAACCGCCGACCTTTCGATCGGCAAGCCCTAGGCGCTGAGGCTTTAACCCACAGCGCCACCTGCGTCCCCCTGCCACCTGCGTCCCCCTGCCACCTGCCATACAAGCCATAAATTTCAAATTTTCATTCCACAGTTTTGTCCAAGAATCAAACTCAATATTATGCCCAAAATCTATCGCCCATTTTATCATCACTTTGACTTCCTCATCTTTAGTATACCATTCTAACAACAAATTGCACATCTTAGATAATAATTTACCTCTGCTTGCCAACAGATCGATTTGAAATATTGATTTTTTATTTTCAAAGCCACCCAGAAAATATTTTCAGGCTGCATAGTGGGCTGGAGGGAACAGGAGGAAAAAAAGGAAGTTCCATTGTGTGCACAGAAATAGGTACGCAAGTGGAGCAGAACTGGATACAGCACTAGGGTTTAAAAGGGAATTGGACAAATTCATGGCGGAAAGGTCTATCAGTTGCTATTAGCCATGACAGTTCCATGGAACCACTATAGAGGAAGTACACTTTGCATTAGGGCAAAGGATGAGGGATGTTTTTTGTCTTCATCCCCTGCTTGTGAGCTTCCTAGGAGTATCTATCTACTTGGGGAGCAGGATACTGAGCTAATGGACCTCTGGACTAATCCATCAAAGGTCTTCTTGTGTGTTTATGGTCTTAAACCTTTGATAAAGGGACAAAAGCACACCAAATTTCACTGGTGTTTTTTTAAAAAATCCAGTTAACAGACTTAAGGTATACAGTACCATACACTAATGGAGAAATGGGGAACCTGTGACCTTCCAGATGCTGTTGGACTATAAATCCCATCACCCCAGATCATTACCCATACTGACTGGGGCTGATGGGAGCTGGAGTCTAAGAATATCTGGAGGCCCATATGTTCTCCACTAATGCAAACCATGGGCACCTGTGGCTCACTATAGCGTGTACAAATACAGCATTCATGTGGTTAAAACAAAGGGTTACAGAAAATACAAGGGGTATTAGCATATAGTTGCTATTTCAGAAATGTGAGAAGCATCTTTAAGGCTGGATTCCTACGCAACTGAATTCAGTGGAACTCACTCCTGAGAAATTATACATAGGATTGAGCTGCAAATCTGTTCAATCATTCTGACAAAGCAATGGTATAAATTGGATGCTAATATCTGTTCTATACAATTCTATACCAAAGGGGCTCAAGAGGAGGAGAACTGTAAAACATTTATTTTAGCTATCCTGCCCTGCCTGCAGGCTCCCGTCAATCATAAAAAGACCCATTCAGGGCCATTTATTTCTGGCTGCAAGGAGGCTATTTGGAAGCTATTTCACCAGTTGCTCAAGCTCCTCAAAATAGCACTCAGCGGCAGACTGACCATTCGTAGTCTCTTGACTCTCTGCTTGTGACATCTTCGTCTAAATAAATCACACAAATACCACCACACTGAAACAAATACAAATCAGTGGGCTTTGGTATATTATTATACTACTAAGGCTACTTTTTATGGCCTCCACTGATTTCTATGAAATCCTCCTATTACCTCAGAATACATATTTTTAATGAGTATTTTCCCTCTGATTAATCAACTCAAGTCTTGTTAGGTTGCAATCCTGTGCACACTTCCTTGTGAGAAAGGCCTATACTCACTTATCTGAGAGTAAGCCCCACTGATCTCAGTGGGACTTAGTTCTGAGTAGAGATGTATAGAACTGCATGCTAAATCAAGTAAAGATTGCAATTATATATATCTGTATGTGTGTCTGTATATACATACATGCGTACACATACCAATGTAACATTCAGGACTAGGGGTTAACCTTAAAGTGCTAAGGGGTTAACCTTAAATTCATTCGCTGAAAATATAAGTTGAAACTTACATGCGCTTAGCTTGTACACATTCAGCTTTATGCACTTGGTTTAAAAAAAAATAAACAAAAACGGAGGCAGACATCTGGGAAAAAAGATTTTGGCAATCCCACCTACCATTGAACCCAATGTGTTTTGACTGTACAGTGATACCTTGGTTTACAACCATAATCCATTCCAGAGGTCCGGCTGTAATGAAAACAGGTTGTAACCCAAGGTGCACTTTCGCCAATGGGGCCTCCAAAAAAAAAGGGGGTTGTAATCCAAAAAAAATGGGTTGTAATCCAAAAAAAGGGACACGCACTTCCGGGTTTGATGTGGTTGTAATCCAAAATGGTTGCAAACCAAGGTACCACTGTACACAATTTTGGCTTTACACACTATCCCTGGAACGTAACCACCATGTAAGATAAGAGTTGCTGGTATGTAGTTCTCTGATTAAATACTATTCTTGGCTGTGAAATCATGAAAAGTATATAATTATGACATATGACATGGGCCAATTGCATGGTTTTCTTCACTCAGTGCCTATGCCTATGCAATGTTTCAAGTCATTTGACAGCAAAGCCACTTGGTTCAACACCCCCACTTCAACTCATGCATGCTGCGTTTTAAATGCCCTCCACTCAAACACTTCATAGGACTTCAGCTTATGGGCTGTGCTATAGTAATGTCAATTTTGGCTTTACTCTGCTTAGTACCTCACCACTGCTGAAAGTCAGCAAATCAAAGCTGGGCTGATTTCATTTCCTACCTGGCTGATAGAAATCCGGAGATAGTTCCCTGGCCATCGACCTGGCTAAAGTGGATTCATTGTTAGCTGCCACTGCTGCTTGCTCAGCCCCTTCTGACTTGGCTTTGGCATGGGCAGTCCTGTGGAGAGAACATCCATCATGGCAATTAGTATTTCCATTTGTTGCCAAGGCTGTCTTAGGCTGAGTTCCTTAGCCATTTATTCCAAGGTGGCTCTTCTGATGCGAATAGGACTCCTCTTTAATAAATGGTTTCATAATGACAGTCTTGCATGATGCTCAGTTCCTTAATATAGATGACCTTGCTTTGTAATTAATTGTTTTAAACATAAAATAAAAGGAGTAAGGAGGAATGAAAAATACATATTATCATGATATACATTTTACTAGCTTGTTGATTAGTAGATCCAGCTTTTGTATTTATATTTATGTTGCAGTGTTCTTAGCAAAGTATAGAGTTCAACATTTTCTTCTGTTTTATTACACCAGTACATCATAAAACAAACTCCACTTCTCCATAAGCTGGTTAATAATTTGTCTCCCTTCCTGTACTCTACTATATTGGGCAGCTTGACTTCCCATATCTTCATTATCCAGTCCTGCAATGTTGGAGCATTTACTTTTCTCCAACAGAGAATAATGACCATATGGGCAGCAGTCAATAAATGTGCAATCGTTGATCTACCTTGTGGGAAAACAAAAACTTTTACATATCTCAAAAGCACAGATTTCCTGGTAAGTTATATATTGTTATACTCTCAATTTCCACTAATATAGTTATCTTGCTTATTGTCCATAAAGCAAAAATAAGCTCCAAGTTCCTACAATTTATTATTTGTCTTATTTTGAAAATTTGATCCCTAAAAGATTTATGACACCTATATATAGTCTGCTTGCAATAGCAGGTTGCTTGAAAAACCAACCAAGTCAAAAGAACATAAGGAGAGCCCAGCTAGATCAGGCCCATGTAGTGCAACATCCTGGTCTCAGTGGCCAACTAGATGCCTGTGGGAAGCATGCAAGCAAGACCTGAGCCCAACACCACTCTCCCCTTCTGCAGTTGCCAGCAACCAGTATTCATAAGCTGTGGAGGCAAAACATAGCCATCATGCCTAGTAGTCACTGATAGTCTTATCCTTCATGAATTTGCCTAATCCTCTTTTACATTAAAAATTTTAGGGACGCGGGTGGAGCCGTGGGTTAAACCACAGAGTCTAGGACTTGCCGATCAGAAGGATGGCGGTTCGAATCCCCACGATGGGGTGAGCTCCCGTTGCTCAGTCTCTGCTCCTGCCAACCTAGCAGTTTGAAAGCACGTCAAAGTGCAAGTAGATAAATAGGTACCAGTCCAGCAGGAAGGTAAATGGCGTTTCCGTGCGCTGCTCTGGTTCGCCAGAAGTGGCTTAGTCATGCTGGCCACATGACCCAGAAGCTGTACGCCAGCTCCCTCAGCCAATAAAGCGAGATGAGCGCCGTTACCCCAGAGTCAGTCACGACTGGACCTAATGGACAGGGGTTCCTTTACCTTTTAAATCAGAACTCCCAGACTCTTTTTATTATGAAGATTACAGATTTCTTCTGTTCACATTAAGCAATCATCATTGAGATAATCAATTTTACCACTGACAAAATTCAATTCAGTCCTGCCCCTGCCCCATTACTTTGGTGATATATGTTATCTGCTATTGCTATTGTGGATAAAGTGTGATGTTTGTGCAACAGTCATGGGCATCTACTGAAGATACCCTTTCTGCACAACCAGATTTTTTGCTCAGTAATTGCAGTTTTGCAGCTTTGCAGATCTAGCACATTTCCTCTGCTCTCAAAATACACCAGCTGGTGGAAGAAGCACATATGATAACATATGGCAGTCAGAGTTGTGAGAAAACATGGTAGCTTCACAACAAAAGTGCTACCTTGAAAGGAGGCATTTGGGTGCAGCATACGAGTAACAACTGTGTGACTGTTGTGCTGTAAAGTGATAGTCCGAGAAGGCTTTTTAGCAAGGAAGCAGAGATGATCTTGCACATTTCTTCCCCATAAAATAAAAAAATTCCTTCCAGTAGCACCTTAGAGACCAACAAAGTTTGTTACTGGTATGAGCTTTCGTGTGCAAGGAATTTTTTATTTTGTTTCAACTACGGCTCCCTACCTATATCTAGTTCTTCTCCATGCAAGGTATGCCAAGGAAAACTAATAAAACATATTTCTTTATTTTCTTTTTGATAGTTTTTATCTTAGTTTTCACAATACAAACAATAATAAAGATGCAGCAAGAAACAAAGCACAAAGTCAAGAAATGTGGCACAGAGCATAAAGACTGTTTCAATCTGCAGAATGAAGAGTGTCCAGCTGGTGGACCAGCCAGAAGATCCTATATGCTGTAGGAAGGCTCTTGTTGTCCATCTTAGCCACGCAAGCAATAAAACAATACCAGTCTGTTGTAAATGTGTCTGTGTTCTTTTCCCCCTCTTGCCATCCTCAGTTTATGGGGAAGTTTCTCATTCGAGGCAATCTGCTGTATCAATTGATACAAAGTTCTGGGAGAAGCCCCCTCCATGTCCTTCCAATAACAGTATCCAACATCAAGTCCCACAGTGGCCAAGCAAATAAACCTGGGAAATTGAGAAACAGGGCATGACCCTTCTCTCTGCTGTTCCCCAGCATCTGGAACTTAGAGGCATGCTGCCCCCGAACCTTGAAAGAGCATATGTGTGTGTGTGTGTGTGTGTGTGTGTGTGCACGTGTGTAAAGGGACCCCTGACCATTAGGTCCAGTCGTGGCCGACTCTGGGGTTGCGGCGCTCATCTCGCTTTATTGGCCGAGGGAGCCGGAGTTTGTCCACTGACAGCTTCCGGGTCATGTGGCCAGCATGACTAAGCCGTTTCTGGTGAACCAGAGCAGCACACGGAAACGCCGTTTACCTTCCCGACAGAGCAGTACCTATTTATCTACTTGCACTTTGACGTGCTTTCGAACTGCTAGGTTGGCAGGAGCAGGGACCGAGCAACGGGAGCTCACCCCGTCGCGAGGATTTGAACCGCCGACCTTCTGATTGGCAAGTCCTAGGCCCTGTGGTTTAACCCACAGCGCCACCCGTGTCTCATATATATATATATAATACACACACACATACATACATACACCATGGCTATTAGCAATTGATAACCTTCTCCTCCATGAATTTGTCTAATCCCCTTCTAAAGCCATCTAACCAAGTGCCCTTCACCATATCTTGTGGCAGCAAATAATCCTTAAGTCGGGGTAGCCAACAAGTTGCCCCTCAGACGTTGTTGCCACTCCCGTCATCCCTGACCACTAGTTATGCTGGCCAGGGCTGACAGAACTGGAGCCCAACAATATCTGAAGGGTTGGCTACGTCTGCCACAGGTTAACTATGTGCTGTATGAAGAAGTGAATCTTTCAAAGGCACTTAAGTATCTACATCCCAATGAAACATTTCAAGAATCTCACATGAGTCACTTAGTGTGTACACAGCACTCTCTGCCCTCCCTCCAGCAATGCTATTTAGATAATCCACAGGACATTCTGTTTCTTGATGCACAAATCCCACCACGCTTCAACCTCCTTTGAATTGAAAGCATGATTCTTCCTATTAACTCATCCAGAGAGATCCCTATCCTTTGAGGCCTGTTCTGTGGGGGAATGTTTTTGGCACCCTACATCCTGTTAAGCACTCTGACTCCACGACCATTTGGAGACATTTGGCTGAGGAGGTAGAAATCTGCAGTTTTAAGCCCTGACAGCTCACAGAAGGCCCCCAAGAAGCTGTAAACAGGCACAGCATCTCCTTTTTTGGTAGCATATAATCAGTGTGATTAATTCCACTGTAATCTGTGGGAGGCCCAATGGCATATTTATGTCTTATTGTGCCTAAAGAACTGATGTTGGAAGCAAAGTGTCCAGAATATGCAGCACAAGGTAAAATCAATCTTTAACCACATAAGCTTTAACTCTCCAGAAGAACTCACTGAGAAGAGGCACAGCGTGAAAAACCCAATCAAGGCAGCTAATGGGCAAGGAGTGACTAGGAAGAGATGTAGGATTAATGTTCCTCCATTAATGCACTTGATGTGTGCCTGTTTGTGGAGAATTAGGAACATAAGGAAGTTGCCTTATATCAAGTCCAAATATTGGTATGTCTAATTCAGTATTATCTAGTCCAACTGGCAGAGGCTCTCTGGGGTTTCAAGACAGGAGTTTTTCCCTGGGCCAATCTAAAAATGTTGAGGATTGAACCTAGGACCTTTCATACACAAGCATGTGCTCTACCACTGAGCTATGACCTTTCCCTCACTTCAAAGGAACGGTGCTGAAATCTGTATCCTTCAACACGAAAATATGAGCATAGATAATTGTGGAAGTTGCCAATATATATGTTGCTGGCTCACCCATTAACTTGTGCCTGTATATAGCCCTGGGGACAATTATTTATGTTTGCAATACAAGACACTATCCTCAGTGTAATGTAGAAAATGACTTATTGTGATTAATGGTAGCAATATAGGGATATAGCAAACAATTCAATATTCTTTCTCCAGTAGTCTTCACAAGCAGCAACATTCCAATAGCACCTACTATCATCGACTCTATTCTTCAACAAAAAGATGAGGCTGTGCTATGGTGGAAAAACTTATTTTCATTTTATTCGAAACCTCTCCTGTCACAGCTATGTAACATGGCTACCTCAATGGAAGTTCAAATATCAGCTAACATCTTTCTCCACTGACAACTATAAGCTCAGCCCTCCTCAGTCATTCATGACTCCAGAAAAATGAGATCAAAGGAACAACTTGGCAATAACATCAGACAACCCCTCATCATGCTAATCTTCAGGCGTCTCCATGCACAAGGGTCTTCCCTCAAAGGCTGCTGTCTAGAACTTTAGCATGATTGCATCAGCCCATCTTAAGCAGTACCTTCCTTTTAAGCACAAAAAACACCAACAAAGCCAGGGATGAACGAAGAAGTTAACCAGAGTTGGTCCTCCTAAGATAAACACACCTGAAATACTTGTTTGTGTTCATACAAGGAATGATTAGTGATGAGAGCAAACAGCTTTGTCATAAATTGGGTGGGGTAAATTGAAACTTGAATTGGTATGAGATCAATTGGTATGAGATCAATGTTTATCTCTTCCTATGTGATGGAGCCACTCATGTGATGGACCCACACTTGTCCTGTGCTTTTGAAGGAAAGGGTCTGAGCAGTTTTCTGTTTGCCCCACTGCTTTCCCTGGGAAACCTGCCCCTTATCGCTGAATCAGAACGAACGTCAATCCACGGAAAACCTGATGGATGTTTGCTCCAATTCAGCTGTAAAGTGTGGGTTTTCCCAGGTGAAACAGTGGGACAAGAGAAGTGTGAATGAGACCTCTATGAATGATTTGGGGGCAGCTAGTAGGATGGCCACATAGGCAAAATTTAGGAAAATTCACTATACTTTCAACAGAAATATATTACATTTCACCATAGTGACTACGGCACCTCCAAACTGTCACTATTTTGAAGGGATTCAAGAGCATGGCAAACATTTAGGTTTGCACAGTTAAAAGTGGATTAAAGTGCTCTGCTGCCCCACCACAACAAGTTGACATAAGAAACAACAACAGACTTATGTGGTTAGGAAAGTGACAGGGAAATCCACTGAAAAGTCTGGGATGAACAAGTGATCAATGGGAAGATATATGCAAGCAAGTCATGATAAACGCAAGATGAACAGTCATTGTTGTATAATTTCCCTGTAAACCAAATCATAACAAAAGCTCAACAAAGGCAGTACAATAGTCTAACCACTATGAAAGCTTTCTGCAAGCAAATCAGGATAAATGCTGAATAACCATGTCACCTGGAGAAACCCTAGGTAGACTGGCGTGCCTGCTCAGCCTCCAGTCCCAATGCTAACTGTTGATGGGCAAACTTCAAAGTGCCTGATCTCTATTCTTATGGCTCTTAAAAGAACTTGTTTGGACTTGAACTGGACAACCTTTCAAATATAGGACTGTCTTCTGTAAAATAAGACTCATGGCCACCCTTGCAGGAAGTGAAGGACACTACATTCAGTATGACTGCAATGGGAATTCAAGCCAACAAGGCGTTGGCATCTTGCAGGAATGTGAGTCAGGCATTTCAATCTCCATTGCTGGTGACCGCTTACGCATTGCCAAAAAAGAAAAAGAAAATGCATCACCAAGGGAGAGACAAATGAGGATGGCCAACGTCATGGCCCCTCCTGCTCTCCCTTCTTAGGGATATTTATTTTTAAACCAGACTTGGATTGGACAGCCTTTCAGTGTCGTGCCATGAAATTTACAACAGTAGGTACCATCACAGATCAAACCAGTAACAGAGAAAGGGGCAGGCAGGGGTGAGATGCAGGGGTCAGGGTCGCAACCATGTGCCAGATGCACTGAGAGGAGGGAGGTGTGGGGAAAGGCATGAGGCTATGATGAGTCTCTAGATATAGGAATGACAGCCTTCACGTTCCCTCACAGTCCTGCCTATTCCAGATAACTGGGTCAGGCTTCACAGGCAGAGCTCACCTTTCCCTGAATGAAAATGGAGGACCACACTTCACAGTAAGCCAGGGGATGAACTGCATTTCTATTAAGAGAGACTTGGACAAATGGGCCCCAGGCCAATACTGAGAAAAAGTAACACTCTGTTCTGAGATCTGATACCTAAACACATACTTAACAAGAGCATCTATTTACCTGTTGAGTGATTCTGTCTAGCCTTCCTTCATGGACCCTGGAAGTCTTTCACAGGTCACACAGATTATTTTGAATTCCCCCCCCCCCCCCAATTAGAAACCTACTGTCGCTATTTTCTTATCATTTAATAAAGAGGCAGGTTCTGAACAGTGGATCTGTTTAAAGAACGACTGCCCAAGGATCAACACCTAGGATCGCTCAGATAATTAACACATGATCAAATGCTCCAGTTTAGCTGAGGCACTGCACTTTAACATAATTAAACAAAACATAAATCAAGCCCTACAAGGACATCAATATCTTCTTGGCATGAAACCCCACAGCTACTTAGATCATTAATTGTGGAAGAGATTGAATGATTGATGTCCCTTTGGAGCGTCCTGGTCTGAGATGCAGTAGGCAACATACTCCTGCACGCGGTTGAGTTGGCAAGGAAGATTACAACCTTAACTAGGTTTCCTAAGAGGCATCTGAACTCTAACCAGGTGCTTAAAACAATAGTGAATTATCAAAAAGAAGACAAATGAGAATGGGGGATGGTTGAATTATGGCTTTCTATGTGAATAGAAAGAAGAAAAAGAAACTCACAGGCTACACATACACCTAATGGGGAAAACAATATTCTTTCACATATGGAGAAGGTTATATCCACAGTGCAGCAGAACCCAAGTTGCAGGCTGCATTGGGAAAATGTTGCAGGATGCAGGGGGTGGGGAGTGAAGGAGGAAGAGGTGGTGAGGCCAATGAAGATAACCTTTTCCCCAAGCCATTATTTTGCCTTTGGTTCTGCTCTCAAGCCACTCTTTATACCTGACTTCAGTTGGTGGGCCTTGACTGTCTTGTTAAAAGCAAAGTAGATCTCATACGTCTCAATTCTGCCCACTGCTAGCTAGGAATAGGCAAATCCATCAGTTTTGTTTTCTCTCTGTTTCTCATTTCCCCACTCTTAAATTAATAATAATAATAATAATAATAATAATAATAATAATAATAATAATAATAAATTTTATTTATATCCCGCCCTCCCCAGCCGAAGCCGGGCTCAGGGCAGCTAACAACACTAAAACAGTATGACATTATAAAACATTATAAAAATGAATTAAAATCAAAATTGATGGCAACCATAAACTAAAGTTTTGTAAAGATTGCCAGAGGAGGGGGTCAGGCTGCGCCCTGACCAAATGCCAGGTGGAACAGCTCTGTCTTGCAGGCCCTGCGGAAAGATGTCAAGTCCTGCAGGGCCCTTGTCTCTTGTGACAGAGCGTTCCACCAGGTTGGAGCCGCAGCCGAAAAAGCCCTGGCTCTAGTTGAGGCCAGCCTAAGCTCTCTGAGGCCTGGGACCCTCAAGGTGTTTTTATTTGAAGATCGTAAGTTCCTCTGTGGGGCATACCAGGAGAGGCGGTCCCGTAGGTACGAGGGCCCTAGGCCGTATAGGGCTTTGAAGGTTAAAACCAGCACCTTAAACCTGATCCTGTACTCCACCGGGAGCCAGTGCAGCTGGTATAGCACCGGATGAATGTGATCTCTAAGCGAAGACCCCGTAAGGAGTCTCGCTGCGGCATTCTGCACCCGCTGGAGTTTCTGGGTCAGTCTCAAGGGCAGCCCCACGTAGAGCGAGTTACAATAATCCAGTCTGGAGGTGACCGTCGCGTGGATCACAGTGGCTAGGTCAGGGCGAGAGAGGTAAGGAGCCAACTGCTTAGCTTGGCGGAGATGAAAAAATGCCGCCTTTGTTATAGCTGCAATCTGCGCCTCCATGGAGAGGGAGGTATTGAAGATTACACCCAAACTCTTAACAGACGGTGCTGGCACTAATTGCACCCCCGCAAGAGATGGGAGTTGCCCCCTCAGTCCCATGTCGTCCCGTCCCAGCCAGAGGACCTCTGTCTTCGAAGGATTTAACTTCAACCGGCTCCCACGTAACCATCCAGCCACAGCCTCCAAGCATCTGATCAGTGTGTCTGGGGCCGAGTCCAGGTGGCCGTCCATCAACAAATAGAGTTGGGTGTCATCAGCATACTGATGGCAGCCCAGCCCAAAACTCTGGACAAGCTGGGCGAGGGGGCGCATAAAGATGTTAAAAAGCATCGGGGAGAGTATTGCACCCTGAGGCACACCACACACCAAGGAGTGGCGGGATGACAATTCCCCCCCAAGCGCCACCCTCTGTCCCTGACCAGAGAGAAACGAGCGCAGCCATTGAAGGACTGTGCCCTGGATCCCCACGTCGGCAAGGCGGTGGTCCAGATCTCTACATCTCCATATTGTTTTGCTGAAAAAAAAGTCTTCATGAAAATTCAGCAGCATTTAGTACAAATTTCTCCTAATCTCTGTATGTAACTTTGTCTAATATACAAAGCAATTTTCCCTTATATAATGGGTTTCTGTATGCTATTTTTACTAATGGTAGGGCCAGATTCAACTAATTCAACAACTAAGTCCTGCTAATAGAAGCACCACACAATGGGGCTTTCCCCTCCCCCTACCTTCAAATTGGCTAGGGGTTGTGGGGAGAACATACAGAACAATGTGTGGGGCCAGTTGAGGGAGATTCTTCCATCTGGCAAGCTGAAATGCTTGTTCTGATAGAATGATTGCCATACCACTACACTGAATTCCTCCCCACCCCATCAATTTCGTGCATGCTTTCCATATTACTTTTCAGGAAAACTGCAGTGCAAATAGTGTGAATTTCCAAGGATGGCTGTGTTTTGGTTTGCACACATTGTTTCAGGAAGTGTGGATTAGGTCGATTCACCTATAAATGCAAACTGAATCAATTTTCTCCCACATTCCTACTGCTGGCCTAGAGATAATCATGAAAAAACTGTCTGCTGGTGGCTGGCTAGTATCTGTGCTCTCTGCATCACTGTTGTGTGGAAAAGAGGGAGCCTGAATGAATGGAAAAGAAAGATTTTATCTCCATTTTCAATCTCTGCAACTGGTCCTATTATACATGGAAGTATCAGAGCAAACACCCTGCACAGGAACCATATCTAACATGGCGGGGGGTGATGACTGTCTGACACCCTGCTCCATCTCCTACATAGCAGATTGAACTTTAGTTACAAAACTCAGTTGTAGTATGTATAGTAGACATGTCCAAAGTCTGTTTCGGGGGCCTAATCTGGCCCCTGTGGCAGTTTATTTCCTGGGGTAAAATCCTAAAAAAAACCCCTCAACAGCTTCAATCCTAAAAAAGATCAACAACTTTGGTCGGCCCTTTGGTTGGCCCTCACGGCCCTTCACTTCATCAAATCTGGCCCTCTTTGAAAAAAGTTTGGACACCCCTGATGTATAGTATAGAATCTATATGTATGGAGGAAGATGTGTATCAGAAGCATACCCCTCAAGTGTTCTGATTTAATCAGGACATCCCGAATTGACAGAAGCTGCCCCAGCTTCTGATGCCAATCTGGGATGCCCTGGTTTTTCAGATGCAGCATGGAGAGGGGAGACCTTCCCAGAGGCCATGCCACATCTTGTGAGGCTGCAGAGCAGGAGGCAGGAGGCAGAAGACAGCAAAGATAAGAGAGAGGGGGAAAGGTGGGGACAAGCAAGAAGGTTGCGGCAGTGGGCAGGCAGGCGAGGAAGGGGTCAATGACGGGGATGGTAGGGGTGCCCTGAATTTTTGTCACAAAATGTTGGAGGATATGCAGAACAACATTACTAATACGTATGTAGGCTTGTCACGGGGCTAAGTTCTATCATTTGTGGCTTGAATTCAGATAATGGGTCACAATTTGTTTTAATTAGCTATCCAATGCCAGGATGTTTCTCTCATCACTTACACATCCTTTGTGAATAGATGCTGTTAAATGTAATTGTCACTGTCTGTACTGTCTGCATTTCATTGCCCTCTGACCTTTCTATTTACAAATTCTCTCCACAACACCAGCAACTCAAGGAAACACATCTGATGACTCTTATACCATACTGTATTTGTTAGAATTTAAGGGTAGCACAAGCATCATTATAGGCGAACAGGGCTCCCCTTCTGGGAAAGTCATGGATGTGGGCTCCCTATTCGCAATGGGTACTGAGACAGGCTCTGTCTTCTCTTCCTCCCTTGACAAGAGTGGAAGCCAGTGTAGCTGTGACAACAGGCCAACAAACGTGTCCCCCTTGGATTGTTTATGGGATTTTCTGCATCAAGGTTTCATTAGACTGTAAATGAGATTTGGATTAGCAGAGTCCTGCAAATGTTACTTGGAAAACATCTAAGAGCTCTGCACAGTGAACAGACGCCAGGCTGAATCTGCAGCCCAGCCCAGCAGAATACTGAAACCCTTATCAATGTAAAATTAAAAGCTGGAATCCACAAATGTCGGTCCTGTGCAATGTTCAATGTTCCTGTGCCTTCTGTATGGCAGAAGGGCAATGACTCAGCCCTGAGATAACGTTTGCCTTCAGAGGCACTTGGAAACAGTATGACTACTTATGGCTAACAAGTGCCTCCAAAGTCCAATACAAAGTCAGAAGTGAGCCCCTGCCCAGCTGTCTCTCATTTTGTGTGTATTTGTGTGCATGTGTGTATGCATGTCACAAATGCAGTTTAAGATTGCCACTGATAGTAGGCTGGTGAACACATTTGCAGACCCTTGATTAAAAGATCATGAATGACCCTTTTGCATTCTGGGATCCCACACCTACCAGACCCATCTGTTATATACTTTCCTTTGCTTAAAATCAGAAACACAAGTTCGGTTTAGGAGTTTGCCTGAACATGCAAAGAGTAAAACAGGTGAAGGGGCATACATGCAATCCCTGGCCCCAATGTTCCTGGGCTTGACAGTTGCTGTCTAAACCTCTGCATGAGTAGCACAAAGGTCTGAAGAAGTTTCTCAAAAGCATCTGGCTGCCACTGTGAGAAACAGAATCCTGGAGGTGATGTGAAAAACTTCTGCCTGAGACACCTCAAGGGTCCATCTTTTTGTAACCAAGGGCAAATGTCCATGGGGATGACAAACACTCTGCAACCAAGCACATACCATAATGTACTCTCTGCTGGCTACAACAGAATGCCTCTTTCAAGCCTAATTTCAGTAGGGGACAAACAGGCATCTTTGCAGCCACCTGACAAGGCATGGAAAAAATTCAGCGAGCTGGACAAATAATCTAACCTGGTGTTACATTTGTTCACAGATTCATGAGCTTGCATGTATGAAGCTGTCATACAGCAGATTGGGATTGTTTTCTTGCAAGCATGTAGTTTTATGCGAAACAACTCTAACAAGTTTAAGACTGACAATTAAAAGTACTTTTATCAAAACTAAAATGCTGACTTTGCTAACTGCTAATCCACCCATCACTACATTTTGCATTAACATTTTAGCATATGTAGATTTTATTAATTCAATATTAGTTTCTGCTTCACTGCCTGCCGGGGAATGTTTTGAGCATGGGTAGGCAAACTAAGGCCCAGGGGCCAGATCTGGCCCAATCGCCTTCTAAATCCGGTCCGCGGACGGCCCAGAAATCATGTTTTTACATGAGTAGAATGTGAGCTTTTATTTAAAATGCATCTCTAGGTTATTCGTGGGGCATAGAAATTACAGTGGTGCCTCGCAAGATGAAAAGAATCGGTTCCGCGATTCTCTTCGTCTAGCGGTTTTTTCGTCTTGCGAAGCAAGCCCATTGACGGCTTAGCGGATTAGCACTATTAGCAGCTTTTAGCGGCTTTTAGCGGCTTATCAGCTTAGCGGATAAGCAGATAAGTGGCTTAGCGGTTTAGAAAAAGGGGGGGAAAGGAAAAAAAAGTCGGAAAAACTCGCAAGACATTTCGTCTTGCAGAGCAAGCCCATAGGGAAATTCGTTTTGCGAAGCACCTCCAAAACGGAAAACCCTTTCATCTAGCGGGTTTTTCGTCTTGCGAGGCATTCGTCTTGCGGGGCACCACTGTAGTTCATTTCCCCCCAAAAAATATAGCCGCCCCCCCACAAGGTCTGAGGGACAGTGGACTGGTCCCCTGCTGAAAATGTTTGCTGACCCCTGGTTTTGAGCATTAAATTAATTTCCAAAATGCTGGAAGCGCATCAGCTGAGACATCATTTTTAATTCCATAGCTAACAGAGTATAAACCAATCAACAATGACCATGCATGACTCTGTTTTGTCAGCACAGTTTGGGCCTCATCCAATTTAGACTGTAAATTCCTCACATCAGGGTCATTGTTTATGATGCCCTGGAACCAGACACACCTAACCAAGGATGTTATGACTGAGGGCACTTTCAGACCTCACTTTTACCCCAGTGATATGGCAAAGGAAAACAGCTCATAGTGTTCCTATGATGTCATCTGTTTATTCCTGGCACTTGTTTGGGCATTCTTTTGATCTGGTGCTAACATGGTCACAGCTTTAGTCCAAGGACATTTCTACACACACTTAAATTCCTGAATGCTATCCCAGAATGCATCCAGGACAGCCACAATTTATGCATTTTCTCTTTGGGGCTATTTCATGTCATACTTGGGAGGGTATGGAGAGGAGAATTCGGGACAGTTAAAAGCGCCCTACATATATATCATCTTGTCTAAAAAACAGGGATCTGCAAAGTATCTTCCTGGGAATCCAGGAATTCCTACGAAGCTTATTGGAGGGTCCTCAGTAAGAAGATTAGCAATGGCAGGCAAGCTTCCGTGACAGGCAGCTTATCGCCTTTACTTATCTTCTGCTGCAACTACACGAGGGAACATTAGGCACATTCTAGGGCAAGCTCTGGACGCAGGTGGTGCTGTGGGGACGCAGGTGGCGCTGTGGGTTAAAGCCTCAGCGCCTAGGGCTTGCCGATCGAAAGGTCGGCGGTTCGAATCCCTGCGGCGGGGTGCGCTCCCGCTGCTCGGTCCCAGCGCCTGCCAACCTAGCAGTTCGAAAGCACCTCCGGGTGCAAGTAGATAAATAGGGACCGCTTACCAGCGGGAAGGTAAACGGCGTTTCCGTGTGCGGCTCTGGCTCTGGCCAGAGCAGCGATGTCACGCTGGCCACGTGACCCGGAAGTGTCTCCGGACAGCGCTGGCCCCTGGCCTCTTAAGTGAGATGGGCGCACAACCCCAGAGTCTGTCAAGACTGGCCCGTACGGGCAGGGGTACCTTTACCTTTACCTTAGGGCAAGCTCTAGGCTTGAGTGGGCAGCAAGGCCCAACTGACCTGGCTGGCACTGGTCATGACCTGAGAGAATATCATAGCATGGTCCGCAACATGCAGGGGCTCAATGGCAGGTCCAGAGGGGTTCCTCTGTGTGTAGCGACTGATATGGGAAAATTCATTGGAAGGGAGGAAGTTTGAAATCCACAGAGCTGGGAGAAACTGTCTCCCACCCTACTGCCTCTTTCTGGCCAACCGTTTTCTCTCAGTTAGGAATGGTCGTCGGGGTTCACTGAGCTCCAACGAGGTCACCACTGCCTTAGCCTTCATGATTACTTGGTGAATTTTTTAAATGCTGAAACATTATCCTCAGCCCTAAATAGCTCAAGGCCATTTGCATCCTTCCTTGAAGGATATCGCCCCATGGAACAATCATAGGACTGAGACAGTCTGCCACTGTCTCCATGATAATGTATCTTTACCTAAAAGTCCCACTCTAGCACACACACAAAAATTATAATAAAAAAACACTTTAAGGCTGCAATTTTAAACATGCATACTACAGAATTAGCCCCACTGCACATCATGAAACTTCTGCGACCACATTAGAACCCTCCTCATTCCCATGACAGATTTTCATAGGTGGTGCATTTTTAGATGGCAAAGTACCGGTTTTCAACTTCACGGTCCTCTACCTGCATTCTGAAGCTGTACATTTTCAAGAGGACCATAGCCCATGCTTCTCCCAATCATGTATAGCTCCTCTTAGACTTGCAAACTGCATTTATAGTTCTGCAGTCTCCAAAGGTCATACACAACAAAGATACATAGGTACAGGCTGCTACATACAACCTCTTGAGATATAAAGATATGTGAATTATTGGACATCAGTAATTTAAGAAATTTGGCTGATTCAGTTCCAAAAGCAGATCTGAACCTGATTGCAGTAGATCTAGATAATCAGCCTCATCCAAGAACATCTGTAGTTGCTCTACTGTTGCTGTTCTTTTCTTGTTTAAGAGAGACAATAAAGTTTTATTGCAGGCATAGGTAAACTCCGGCCCTCCAGATGTTTGGAACTACAATTCCCATCATCCCTAGCTAACAGGACCAGTGGTCAGGGATGATGGGAAATGTAGTCCCAAACATCTGGAGGGCTGGAGTTTGCCTATGCCTGGTTTATTGTCTAGCTTTTAAGCCTCTAATGACAGTCACAGCACTAGATCAGCAGAGTGCAGAGATACCAGTGACTAAGATATTTTAAAAGCTCACAAACTGACACTCTATGTAATTTTAAAATTATCTATTACACGTGCATACTCAGAAGTATGTCCCTTTGAGTTCAATGGAATTTATAGAATCACAGAATTGTAGAGCGGGAAGGGACCTAGAGGGTTATCAAGTTCAACCCCCTGCAATGCAGGAATCTCAGCTAAAGCATCCATGACAGATGGCCACCCAACCTCTGCTTATGCCCAGGTAAATTGCACAGATTTACAGCAGGTAGAGGTGTTTCAGCCCAGTATGTTGTATAATGATATACTCATTCTACCTCACCTTTCAATCAGGAAATATTCCCAATGAAGTAATAAAATAATGAAGTACCGTATTTTTCGCTCTATAAGACGCACCAGACCACAAGACGCACCTAGTTTTTGGAGGAGGAAGACAAGAAAAAAATATATTCTGAATCACAGAAGCCAGAACAGCAAGAGGGATCGCTGCGCAGTGAAAGCAGCCATCCCTCTTGCTGTTCTGGCTTCTGGGATAGCTGTGCAGCCTGCATTCGCTCCATAAGACGCACACACATTTCCCCTTACTTTTTAGGAGGGAAAAAGTGAGTTTTATAGAGCAAAAAATACGGTATTCAAATCATAAAACGTGCAATTAAAATGACCCAACTTATGCAATTTAAAGCATAAATGAAGCACAAAACCTTTGTCAGCGAGTTCCACTGAGAAGGTGCAACTACTGAAAAGGTCTTCCTGACTTTCAAAAATCATCTGAGCATCATGGCACTTAAAAGGCCCCATCCAGTTATTTACAAACATAGGGAGCTTCATATAAGTGTTGCTCTGTTCCTAGTTAGTGGGTTCTTCCTATCTATTTCTTCCAATTATAAAGGAAAAGTCCTCCTGTTAGTAAGAAAAAGCAAGCATCAGTAGGCAAGATTAATTCACAAAGCCAATGTAATTCTATTGAAACTATCCTGTTTTTGTTTCAACACTGTCACATTTCTTAGCCTTTAAAAAGTCACACTTTAAAAAGTCAAATATATACTTTCTTTCTTCTTTATTTTGTCCTTTTAAAAAAGTGCCCTTTCTTTCTTCGAGTTCCTATTTACTTCTACTAAAATAAGCTGCTGTTTAACTTCCAGGAAGACACAACTTTTCAGTAGTTCAGCCAGTACATTTCTCATCCACAGGAGATTCTCTCTTTCCTATCTTGCAGCTCTGAGCTTCTAAATGATCCCTACCATAAATAACCAAGTATGTATGTATCTGACAGGTGCTGAGGTTTGTGGAGCAAAAGAACTCACCGGCAGTGAACACACACCATAAAGGTAGATAGGAAGCTGGAGAGATTTCCTCTTTTAATGACATAGAATAAAAAGGCCCTGCTGAGTACAAGCAGAAGCATCACAAGATGCAAACCTTGCTATATCTTCTGTGCAAAACAAAAGATTTTGACATCCTCCTGTGCCAGCATAATTTTCAACCAGGCCAACTTTTCAACCTTCATAGTGGCTGTGAAAAATGAAAATCTGGCTCAGTTGAGAATTGAACTGGTCAAGAAACATGTCAACATCTTTTCCTTAGCGAGTTTTGTCTTTTTAGATGATGACAGGTCTTGTTTAACTGACATGGGATTTTGAGGCAGGCAAATTGTTGTACCCTGCCATGGGTCCTGCTGGTGAAGGGCAGGTAATAAATTTAACTATAAGAATAAGAATGAGCCTTTTGCCTTTTAATGCTTTCAATCCAAAGGCATTAGTGAATAAAGCCTAGAGAAAAAAGATGCAAGCCCTGCTGTTACCACTTGCTAGATAATATATTTTCAAATAAGTGGATGCATTATTGACCTGCTCCTGTTATGTACAATGCACACTTAATGACTTTCTGTTTGCAGTGCCATCAGCAGCAAACCACTCGTTCCAGTTTTCATAGTGTCTGGGGAAGCACCTGGCAAAATAAAAAAAATCTACTGTAGGATGCATCCTGACTGTTATGGGTACATATTGGATAACACCTGTGACATCACTGATGAGCTATTGATATAAGCAGTAAAATGCTTAATTAAAAACTGAAATGGAGCTTCCTGTAAATAAACTGCAAATATGGGATGAGGAGATGAGGAGGAAAACAGCTGGTTTTTCCTTATGTGGGCTGCACCACCTATACTCAAGTTTGCAATTCCCCACCCCATCCCTTCTTTTATGGAAATAAAATGCACAGAGTTTTAGCACAGGTTAGCATTACACATGCCTTGAATTAGCAAATATCGATCCCTTTGTAGGTGGGCCTTCCAGCTCATATCAGATTGGTGAATTTTTCTTAAGGAAAGAAAACTATCCCTTGACATTTTCTTTTGCATACTCTGGACCAGGCAGGATCTCATACCATATAGTAGAAACAATAAAGGGCTACGTTACACTATAAAAACAAACAGGCTTATTGTGCCATAAAGTATTGTAGGCTACAACCTGATGTGGCCTGGAAATCTGGTATGGTGAGTTTACTATCTAATTGCTGTAAATGAGTCTGTGGTTTGGACAAAGGAGAGTTAACAGTCAAACAATGACAGATAGGTAGTCGTGTTGGTCTGCCATAGTCAAAACAAAATAAAAAAATTCCTTCCAGTAGCACCTTAAAGACCAACTAAGTGAATTACTGTTCCTTAATTATGAATGGATGTCCTTATAGAAGAGCTAATGGGTAGAGTGCTCATGTATTCTACTTGCAGAGGGCAGTCCTCAATTTGAAGGTGGGCTATCCAGTTTGGTTTAAAAGTAAAGAACTATTAGAAGGGATAACTTTGAGGGAGGTGTAGCTGCTGGAATCCCCTTTTCTACCCAACTACTAAAGGTGAAAGAGGTCCTTGTCCTCTTTTTCAGCTGCTACAGAGAGTGTTCCCTACTCACAGACAGAAGTGAAAATCTTACGTAGCTGCAGACAGTATTATTCCTGGTTGCATGGGCCAACAATTACACTATTTGTAATCCCCTCTTCAGCTCAAGGGAAACATCAGATTTGCTAATGAATTCTAACTCAGCCTGTTCACGTTCTAACCTCACTCTATGAACTCTTTTTGTTCAAGTTCAGTGACTCTAAGGTCAGCTGTAGAATCCATAATAAAATAAGTTATTTATTCCCTTCCACATTCTTCCCTACTGCTGCCTTCATAGAAGCAGTTGGCTGCCAACCTGTGGCTCTCAGCAACACACAAACAAGCCACTATTCCCTTTCCTCAGACAGCCACACCCACCGCTAGACGGGAAAGGAAAGGGCTTGAATGATTTGGCAAACCATGGTGTTGTTGGCACAAGCCATCATAAGCAAGTTGCTGCTGCTTAACAGCTTGCCATAGCAAAGGAATAGACACAGTGGTCAAAGCTGAGATTCTGGCTGGGAGCCACCAATTAGTAGGTTCATGCTATGGGAAGTGAGAAAATGTCATGAATCCAAGAAGCACAACTGTCCAGACTCCCAAGCGGCACCATTCCAATCACACTTTAAGAACTGGGTAGGATAGCCATCTGTCCTTTACTTGAAGAAAGGCTCTTTTTGAAAGGCTATCCTACCCAAATCCAGATAAAGGACCCTAAGAAAGGTGAGCAGGTGCTTTGAAGTTGCCCATCAGCAGTTAGCACCTGAATAGCAGACTGAGCAGGTGCAAAGGTCACCTGATCACAGGCTTCTCCACTCTGGTGGGATGTACTGTGGCTGCGCACAGACATTTTATTCTAAAATCAATGGAGACTGAGTATTTGGGGGGGGGGGTTCTACATAGTCCACACAAAATCTAGATTCATTCATTCATTCATTCATTCATTCATTTTTGCCCCTGAAAAGCACTTCTGAGAAACTGGTTTCATTCTGAATGTAAGAGCTTGTTAAAGATTTGTTCTGCTTTACCGCTCAGCGTGTCCCTTTCAAAACAGATGAAACAGATGTATGCAGTTGCAGCAGTGGGAGGGGGCATGTAGCCACACCTACTCAATGAGGTTGTGGGTGGGCATATAACAAGACTGCATTCACCACTTCCTTCTTCACCTGGGGCATGTGCAGGGAGGAGAAGACATGGGTAACCAGTTTTTGAAACTCCCATTGTTCTAGGCGCATTTTGCAACAGGGAATTTCATTAGCGCAAGCAGTTTCTGTTTTGTTTTTTTATAATAATTTTTATTAATTTTCCAATTTTTAACACAAAACAACAACAACACACAAACATCAACAAATACAAACACATACAAAGATATCATTTCTTAACCTCATTTTCATAAGCGTCCTTTCTTGGACTTCCCCATACCTCACCCTTTTTGCATCCTTATTTTACAGTTTTTCAACAACCCTTTTTGCCAATTAAGTTTAAGCTCATTGTCATTCTCAATTTTACCTTGAATCATCAAATAGTTTTAGCTGCAATTCTGCATCTTCCTTCCCCTTGACATTTTATCACTCCTCTATTTTACAACAGTTCTTAAGGTATACTTTAAACTTCTTCCAATCTTCCTCCACTGTCTCTTTCTCTTGGTCGCGGATTCTGCCGGTCATTTCTGCCAGTCCCATAAAGTCAATCACTTTCGTCTGCCATTCTTCCAGTGTGGGTAGTTCTTGTGTCTTCCAATACTTTGCTAAAAGGATCCTTGCTGCTGTAGTGGCGTACATAAAAAAAGTCTTATCCCTCCTTAACACCAATTGGCCGACCATGCCCAGGAGAAATGCCTCCGGTTTCTTGTGAAAAGTACATTTAAGTACCTTCTTAATTTCATTATAAATCATTTCCCAGAAGGCCTTAATCCTTGGGCAGGTCCACCAAAGGTGAAAGAAGGTACCTTCAGCTTCATTACATTTCCAACATTTATTATTGGGCAGGTGATAAATCTTCGCAAGCTTGACTGGGGTCATGTACCACCTATAAATCATTTTCATAATATTTTCTTTTAAGGCATTACATGCCGTAAATTTAGTACCGGTGGTCCATAACTATTCCCAGTCAGCAAACATAATGTCATGGCCTATGTCCTGTGCCCATTTAATCATAGCTGGCTTAACAGTTTCATCTATTGTATTCCACTTCAGCAACAGGTTATACATTCTTGATAAATTCTTAGTATTGGGTTCTAACAATTCTGTTTCTAGTTTCGATTTCTCCACCTGGAATCCAATTTTCCTGTCTTGTTTAAAAGTCTCCATTATTTGATAATAATGGAGCCAGTCTCGTACTTTAGACTTTATTTTCTCATAGCTCTGTAGTTTAAATTTACCACTTTCTTGTTCTAAAATTTCAAAATATTTTGGCCATTTAGATTCCATGTTGAGTTTCTTCACCTCCTTGGCTTCCATAGGTGATAACCACCTAGGGGTTTTATTTTCCAGCAAATCCTTATATCGAATCCAAACATTGTATAATGCTTTCCTAACAATATGGTTTTTGAATCCCTTATGAATTTTAACCTTGTCGTACCATAAATATGCATGTCAACCAAACCTATTATCAAATCCTTCCAAATCCAGAATGTCTGCATTCTCAAGAAGTAGCCAATCTTTCAGCCAGCAAAAAGCTGCTGATTCATAATACAAACTTAGGGGGGCAAACCCCCCTCTTTCTTTTGCATCAGTAAGTATCTTAAATTTTATTCTGAGCTTTTTGCCCTGCCAGACAAATTTAGATATATCTTTCTGCCACTTCTTGAAGCAATCTAGTTTATCCACATTTTGTAATGTCTGAAACAAAAATAACATTCTAGGCAATACATTCATTTTGATCACTGCAATTCGGCCTAACAAGGAAAGCTTCAAATTCGACCATATCTCTAGATCTTTCTTAACCTCTGTCCAACATTTATCATAATTATCTTTAAATAAATTCACATTTTTGGATGTCATGTTAATCCCCAAATATTTTACTTTCTTTGCCACCATTAGCCCAGTTTCATTTTGAAATTTCTCTCTTTCAACATTTGTTAAATTCTTTTCCAAAACTTTAGTTTTTTGTTTATTCAGCTTAAATCCTGTCACCTGACCAAAGATTTGGATCAACTCTAAAACTCTTTTTGTACTAGTGTCCGGCTCTTGTAAAGTCAATACTAGGTAAAGGTAAAGGTAAAGGTACCCCTGCCCGTACGGGCCAGTCTTGACAGACTCTGGGGTTGTGCGCCCATCTCACTTAAGAGGCCAGGGGCCAGCGCTGTCCGGAGACACTTCCGGGTCACGTGGCCAGCGTGACATCGCTGCTCTGGCCAGAGCCAGAGCCAGAGCCAGAACCGCACACGGAAACGCCGTTTACCTTCCCGCTGGTAAGCGGTCCCTATTTATCTACTTGCACCTGGAGGTGCTTTCGAACTGCTAGGTTGGCAGGCGCTGGGACCGAGCAGCGGGAGCGCACCCCGCCGCAGGGATTCGAACCGCCGACCTTTCGATCGGCAAGCCCTAGGCGCTGAGGCTTTAACCCACAGCACCACCTGCGTCCCCAAAAAGTCAATACTAAGTCATCTGCAAATGCCTTCAATTTGTACTGTCTGGCTCCGACCTGAACTCCTTTTACCAGCTGGTCCCCCCTAATCATATTCAACAGAACCTCCAGGACTGATATAAAAAGTAATGGGGATATTGGGCACCCTTGCTGTGTCCCTTTTTCTATAGAAAGTTCATCAGTAACCACATTGTTTACAATTAACTTTGCCTTTTGTTCAGAATATATTGCACCTATACCATTTTCAAACCTTTGGCCTACCCCCATCCCATGGAGATTCTTTTTCATAAAGTTCCCAGAAATATTGTCAAAGCCTTTCTCCGCATCCACAAAAATCAACACTGCTTTTGTATTAATATTTACAGTTAACAGCTCCATAATGTCAATTATATTCCTTACATTCTCTGATAAATGTCTTCCTGGGAGAAAGCCTGCCTGGTCTTTGTGAATCTCCTCCACTAAAACCCTCTTCAATCTTTTTGCCAAAATATCAGCAAATATTTTGTAATCCACATTAAGTAATGATATAGGGCGGTAGTTCTTAATCTGATTTTTTTCAGTTTCAGTCTTTGGTATAAGTGTAATAAAGGCTTCTTTCCACGATTCAGGTGCCTTTTCCCCCTCTAATATTTCGTTACAAACCTCCTTAAGCGGCTGTATTAGCCATTCCTTCAATGAGCGCAAGCAGTTTCTGAGCTCTGGGCACAGTACTGCGCCTAGGATTTCATATTAAAACTGCAGTGGAAGGAAAGGAGGATAATTTTTCTGTCTCCCCACTTCCAGCTACTCTCTGAAGACTGGAAAAGAGACCCTCTTAATAATAATTTCGGGGGTGGTCAGGGGAAGGACTTGTATACTTGTTATAAAAAAAAAGTTGTTGCACCCATAAAACTAGGTTTAAGGTGCCATTTAGCTCCTAGCTTTCATATCTCAGTTCCTAACACTGTAAGTAACCTAATCAAGGGGAGAGTTTTCAAATAACCACACCCATCCTTGTGAACACCAGGATCAAGAGTCAATCTAGGCTGAAAGCAGCATGTTGACTATGTGCAGGAATAATTGGAGAAACACAACCTTTTTGGCTACAAATAGGTTGGTGTGTATGCAGCCTGTATTTTTGTTTGAAATACTGTTTATTTTCTAATCAAAATCCAAGATAGAAATATAATGAACCAAACTTAAGGACTGAAAAAATGAGAAACTGAGAGAAACCGAAATTGATAGGTCTGCCCACCCCTGATTTCCATATACAGTGGTACCTTGGGTTAAGTACTTAATTCGTTCCAGAGGTCCGTACTTAACCTGAAACTGTTCTTAACCTGAAGCACCACTTTAGCTAATGGGGCCTCCTGCTGCCGCCGCGCCACCGGAGCATGATTTCTGTTCTCATCCTGAAGCAAAGTTCTTAACCCGAGGTACTATTTCTGGGTTAGCAGAGTCTGTAACCTGAAGCGTATGTAACCCGAGGTACCACTGTACGACTTACCCCTCTCATATAAAATGAGAGATTGACATAGTAGGTTCTGCAGACCTGTATTTAGGGATGCACATCAAGGGCCATTTGTAATGTTGCGTCAAACACTGCAAACATGATGTATTCAGTGTCACAATGCTTTTCTGGAAGTTTGATGCATATTAAGGTCTGTAGTAGCAACTGTGAGCATTAGCAGAAAAAACTCCATGCCCTCTTGCAATGGTATAACTCTGCTGCATTTAAAAACCAGTTTCAAGCCCGTTTAACTGCCATATGTTCAAACTAAGAAACATTGGCACCCTCCCCAAAGCATATTTCCCATGAACTTTGGGAGAGGAAGTCAACTGTTGCCAAGCCAGTTTGAAACTGGTTTACATGCTGTCAGAGCTGCCCAAGGTCCCAGCTCACAGAGGACCAACGCCAATTCTTGATATATACAAAAAGTCTTTATTAAGGTTCAGTTTCCATTTCAAAGCCGCGGCGCGCAGCTCTACGTCTCAACCCTAGACCGCTGAAGCTCCGTCTGAGTCTCCTCCCCCTAGACACCAGTTTAAGACTCTAGCCTTACTCCACCTCTTCCGTTGTTCTTTCTTCCTCTGGGTCCGTCTGCCCGCCGGGGTGTTGCCCTTTCTGGACTCTTCTGATGCTGAAGAGTCCCCGGATTCTTCCCCCTGCCTCTGGCGTGCTTTAGGACCTGGCTCCCAATCCGAGCTCCCTGCTGTCCCGCGCGCCTGTACATTTGAACTTGGCGCGCGTGCCCACCCGGCCACCTTCCTCCTGACCGTTACACTGCTCCTGTCACTGCTTCCCCCTTCGGGGGGGGCTAGCTGGATCTGACTTCCCCGCCGTTCCCTCACTCAGCGATAGGGGCGTGGTCAGCCCTGACTCATCTTCTCTCCCCGCTGGAGGGGAAGCCTGCCCTGACACATGGGACTCTTCCCCCCCGCTACGCTCTGGTGGGGAAACTGTTCCCGATCTCCAGCTGCTGCTTTGGGAGTCGCTGCTGGCCCCTAGCTTCTGGTGCGTCCCTCCCAGGACCCCCCTTGCCCTGGCCATCGGAGCCCCCTTCTGGGAATCTTCCGAATCGCTGGAGAAGCTCATGGAATCTCTCGTCTCACTGTCATACTCTCCTACGCTGCCCTCGGATTGTTCCCCTTCGCTCTCCGCTTCCTCTCTCCCCTGTGCCTCTGCTCCTGAACCCCTGACACATGCGTATTGAGGATGCACCCATACAGTTCCCTAAAGCTGCAGGAGTCCGGAAGGAGCCAAGGGAATAAGTGGCTCAGAGACAGAGTTTTAGTTGCACAGGTGGTGAAACATCATCTAGCAGGCAGCTGGAAGGAAACAAAATCCGCTCCATCTAAATCCCTGCATATGATGTTCACCCACCATGGCCAAAAGGCAACTTCTCATCTTAACCCTCTGGTATAACAAGCTACAGAAACATCCCTGTAACACGTACACATCTTACTCAAAGAATATAAGTTCAGGGTTATTGCTGCTTTACCAGGTGGGGTAACTTTATTAAATAACAAAGGAACTTCCAAGGAGCTCAAAGCAGCATACATTATTCTTCCTGCACTCCATTTATCCTCATGACAACACTGTGAGGTATACAGTCAGTTGCATATAGTGAACATCTTAAGTGTGTATAGTATATTCACTTACCGAAGAGTAAGTCCGGTGCTTTTTTTTGGGGGGGGGGTATGCAGGGGTACGCATACCCCTAAACATTTTGTGAATCTTTGTACTTTTGTCCATTTACTGTATTTATTTTTCCTGATTTGAACTATAAAATGGTGATTTTCTTGAGTCAAAATGAGAGTACCCCTAAACATTTTTTTTTAAGGAAAAAAAGCCCTGAGAAAGTCCCATTGAACTTGCTTCTGATTGGACATAGGACTGCATCCTTACAGCACATTCAACGCCCCATGAATCACCACGTTCCAGACAAGTTAACATGACCAAACAAGACCAATAAGCAAACCTCAGGTGTCATGCTGTTTCTTTAAATTTGCAAATACAGCTTGATTTCTAGCAATGTGGCTTTGGAATTCCGCAATATCTAATGTCACATCTAGTCTGCTCTTAACTTCTCCTGAAACATGAGCATTGAGACAAGAACTATTTCCAGTTTTAATGATAATTTTTACTGTATATGCACATTTTTCTTTTTCCCTGTTTAAAGTAACAAGAGCTAAGGAGGGCAGGATAACTTTTATTTTTAAACAGTTGTATAGAAAAAGGCTCTTGTTACTGAGAAAGGGGGTGAAAACCCACATGCACAAAAATAGCTGTACAAAGAGTTCTGGGTGCTCTAAAATCATGGAGAAATGGTTGTAAACTCCTTTGTAAAAATTGCTTGGAAAAACTTTCATTCTGCAGCTCATCAAAGCTGAGTGAAATGTAGTTAGCCCAACAGGATATGTATTTGATTGTTTTAAGATTTCTTGGGTGTTTTGTGAAAGAGGCATATCTGCCATAATATCTTCTCCTACTCAACAATTAAAGATAAAAAGAACTCTCTCCCTGCATGTCTGTGTGTGTCTCCTTCCCACCCTTTCTGTTTAAAATGAAACTTCTATTAATTGCTGAAACAATTAATAGAAGTGGAATACAAAAAGGGAGGTGTGAGGAAGTCGTTGAAATAAGTGAATGAAAGATAAGATATTGAAACTGATGAGTTTTAAATTGTTTTTGTTTTGTTTTGTTCTGTTAGTTTAATGTGTTTGTGTTAGGTAGTGTTTTTGTATTGTATTGTATTATTTTTTTTCTTTTTGTTGTTTGTAGTGTTTAAATTGTTGGAAAGTCAATAAATATTATTTTTTAAAAAAATAAAAAAATAAAATGAAACTCCAAAAAGGAGACATTTGTGCGAGCCACCTTGGATCAGAGTATGGCCATATTCGGTGGGTCCTGGGGCTCACCAAATTAAGAACAATCTCCTTCTTATTGATGGTCACAGTCCCTCAGAGGTAAACTGTCAGGAGCAACATGCCAGCAGTGGATTGGGTTAGCCAATAGGGACAGAGTTTTCTGCTTGGCCACCCT
The DNA here is from genome assembly GCF_951804945.1 of Podarcis cretensis. Lineage (NCBI taxonomy): Eukaryota > Metazoa > Chordata > Lepidosauria > Squamata > Lacertidae > Podarcis > Podarcis cretensis. The sequence continues at coordinate 22,831,097 of NC_137175.1, forward strand.
TTCTCTGTGCCACCTCTCTCTTACACTTACACACATGACACAAAAGAGGAAGCCATTCCTAAGGCAGTGATCTGGAGAGCAAGAGTGGACTCACGGTGTCCAGACCTTGTCCACCACTGACTTACAGAGTGTCATCCAATAAGTTACTGGTTCAAATCTCAGCTCAACTATGAACTCTCTATGGCAGGGGCTTCCAATCTGTGGCTCTCTAGATGTCGGTGGACTACAACTTCCTGGCCATTAGCCATACTGGCTGGGGCTGATGGGAGTTGGAGTCCAACAACATCTGGAAGGCCAACAGTTCCTCTCCCCTGCTCTGTGGCCATAAGTAAGCCACCATCTCTCAACCTTAGTATCCTCCCCCATAAGTAAAGATACCAATCTTGCCTCTCTTGCAAGGGTTATTGCGATAGTGTACATGAGGCAGTGGGAACAATGAAGCACTGTAAAAAAGAAAAAATATTAAGCATTATGTAAATGCTCAGATTTGTGTTGTCTTCTTATTTGACAAGAAACTATTGTTGTCAAGGATGGGTAAACAAGGGACAAACAAGAGACTCAGTAGGTTAATGACCAGGATAGAGACAAAGAAGAGAAAAGCAGCTGAGCTACACATTCTGGCCCAGAAGTACTGCCTCCACTGTCCCACAGCCAGCAAGGCTGACCTTAAATGAGAAAGTGACATTTACATCCATTCAGAAATACAACAGGCTGGAAAAATGGGATCAAGAGGCGAGCATCTGCAAACTTCCTGCCAGGACATGTCACATGGGAAAAATAAAGGCTGTTCTAGTCTCATTAAGAAATCCAGTGGTCCCTGGGGAAACTATGTTTCTTACTGAGCTACTGACCACTAGTATTTCCAGGCAGAGTCGGAAAAGACTCCTGTCCAAAACCCTCAAGGAGATAATACCGAGCTACGTGGACCAGTGGTCTGACTTGGTATAAGGTACATAACTTTCTATCTTCACACACAGTCATATAATTTTGCCAACCCTTGACCTTTGCTCATTTCAGTGATTAAATTGCATGGGGCTAGAAGTCCGTGCCAGTTCCATGAAGATGCTTTATCCCTGACTTTTCAGAAAAGGAAGGGCTTCCAAAACACACTCTCTTTTCACAAGAGATACAAAGCGTATGATAGGTAGAGATCCACAGAAACTAGTGGATGCATTTCAGGGTGGTGTGTATGTGAAAGAACTTATTTGTGTCCCGCATTCACTTTTGCTCACATGCACCCATTCACACTACTCACATGGGATACTCATACATACTCTAGTCACATATGCCATTCACACAAGCTGGGCTAGGACTTGAGCTGGGCACCATCTCAGAACCTGTCCCCTTTCACTGGCAGGGAGAAAGATTCAGACAGGAGCATATTCTGGCTGGCTATCAAGCCGAGCTATGATTTTTTGACCTTTGTCTATTGCACACCACTTTAGCAAGTACAGTGTGCCTCACAATCCTTCCTCACACCTCCTGTCCTAATGTGGGTAGTGACAACAGAGAGTTTGAGAGGCTGGCATTCATAGAGAAGCTTCCATTAGAAAGAGACTTAAGGATATATGCAGAGTATGCCGCTAGCCTCAGGCACAGAAACTGAAGCACAAAAGAATGAATGGCACAGGGCTGGCCCAGTTCTTGTACAGCGAGGGTATTTTTTTTTCTGTCTGCTGGACTTGCAGAGAGGGAATGAGGTGAGCAACCAGCTGCTAGGAGTAAGGGAATCATCAATACGGAGGGAAGGCGAATAAAAGAACAGGGAAGGCAGCATATATCTATAGGTATAATCCTGCCACTCTATGGTTTGTTGCCCTGCTCTAGAAAGTTAGGAGCTAAGCAGGGGCTGCTCATGTCATGTGCAGCAGCAGACAGCTCTCACACAGGCTAATTTGCCTTATTGTGCTTTGCGGACAGCATCATGTGTGAGAATGACCAGTGTACACCTTTAAAAACTGCAAAGTAAAAAGGGGGGGGGGGAGACCCAGCTACGTACAGACATATTGGCAATGCAGAGAGGGAAATGTGTGCAGAATGAGCATAAAGCTACAGCAAAGTGTCCAATTCCAGAATTAATTTTGGAAATACTCCAAGTCAAACTGGAATTTAGGAGTGGAATGCTACGCGGAATGGAATTCCAGAAGAATAAATGAATGGAATGATGGAGGTCTGCTTCTCCCTAGAACTCCATGGTGCACTGAGGAACAAGTCACGCAGACTCTTTCTGCTCAGACTTGTGCCGTGCAGATTGCACCTGTCCCTGCCAGCCACACGTACTAGTGGGGATCAGTGTAGGCTGAAGCATTCTGCACACGCCTGCCTACACAGAGAGCCCTATGGATGAGCTCCATGAAGACATCAAAAGTGGAGTGCACATTCCATGGGTCTCATATCACCGCTGGCCCAGAATAAGAAAGCTGGTGCAGACAAAGCCTAAAAGGCATTCCTCTGGCTGCCGTATTTCTCCCCTTGCTAAAATAGTCCCTTTGAAAGCTCCATGACAAGAGTAGAACTGTTGGATATGGGCGTGGTTTGTAAGAACGTGAATTGTCAGAAACCCTGGCCCTGAATCAGTTCTAGTTGAGCCCAGCTGCTCATGGCCTATAGTGGCAACAGGCACCCTTGTCTACATGAAAATCCACTCAACTGGACCTGATTGGGCATCATGCCATGGATGTCAATGGACACTTGGGTCAGTAGTGTGTTTAGAAGACAGCTTCCAAACACACATCTTCAAAAAGAGTTTGGAGTGGCTATTTAAAGCAGTGGTAGGGAACGTTAGGCCCATAGGCCAAATGTATTTTTTTATATATATAAATGTTTATTAAGATTTTTTAAATACAAATGCAAAAATAATCAACAATATAGCATATATCATAACATATTTTCAAAACCTCTTTGGACTCCCTCACATCTCCCGCTCCCACTTACATCGTCTTAAATTTTAACCAGCAAATTGTCATCTTGTTTATATTCTTAGGTCCCATTCTTTTAAATATAGTCTAATAGTTCTCCAAATGGTTTATATTTTCCTCAATCTACTTATCGTCCTAATTCCATCTAGTTTAGTGATGGTCAGTTATTTATGATCTAGCATCCTTCTTAACATTCAACCAAATTACAATATTTTTGTAAATAAATCCTAAATTTCTTCCAATCTTCTTCAACCCTCTCCTCTCCCAGGTCTCGGATTCTGCCGGTCATCTCAGCCAGTTCCATATAGTCTATCAGTTGCATCTGCCATTCTTCCAGTGTGGGTAAATCTTGAGTTTTCCAATGCTTGGCAATGAGTATCCTTGCTGCTGTTGTTGCATACAGGAAAAAAGTTCTATCCTTTTTTGTCACCATCTGGCCGACCATACCCAAGAGAAAGGCTTCCAGTTTCTTGGGAAAAGTATACTTAAATACCTTTTTCAACTCATTATATATCATTTCCCAAAAGGCTTTCACTCTAGGGCATGTCCACCAGAGGTGGAAAAATGTTCCTTCATTTCCTTTACATTTCCAGCATTTGTTATCAGACAAATGGTATATTTTGGCAAGTTTAACTGGGGTCATGTACCATCTATATATCATTTTCATTATATTTTCCTTCAAAGCATTACATGCAGTGAAGTTCAGCCCAGTGGTCCACAACCTTACCCAGTCCTCAAACATAATATTGTGCCCAATGTCCTGTGCCCACTTTATCATAGCCGATTTAACCATTTCATCTTGTGTGTTCCATTTTAACAGCAAGTTATACATCCTTGAAAGTACCTTAGTCTTAGGTTCTAACAATTCTGTTTCCAATTTCGATTTCTCCACCTGGAACCCTAACTTTTTATCATTTTTAAAAACTTCCTTAATCTGAGCGTAGTGTAACCAGTCTCGCACTTTATCCTTCATTTTCTCCAAACTCTGCAATTTCCAATTGTCTCCGTCTTTTTCTAGAATTTCCCAATATTTCGGCCATTTGGCCTCCATATTGAGTCTTTTTCGGGCCTTAGCTTCCAGAGGCGATAGCCACCTCGGAGTTTTATTTTCCAATAAGTCTTTATATTTTGTCCAGACATTAAACACTGCTTTCCTGACAATATGGTTTTTGAAGGCCTTATTGATTTTAACCTTATCATACCATAAGTATGCATGCCAACCAAAAGCATTATTAAAACCTTCCAGATCCAATACGTCAGTGTCCTCGAGAAGTAGCCAATCTTTTAGCCAGCAGAAAGCTGCGGCCTCATAGTACAACTTTAAGTCCGGCAGGGCAAAGCCCCCTCTCTCTTTCGCATCGGTTAATATCTTAAACTTAATTCTGGGCTTTTTGCCCTGCCAGACAAACTTAGAGATATCTCTCTGCCACTTCCGGAAGCACTCCGTCTTGTCTACAATCTGTAGTGTTTGTAACAAAAACAACATTTTTGGCAATACATTCATCTTAATGGCAGCAATTCGGCCTAACAAAGTAAGTTTCAATTTTGTCCAACTATCTAAGTCTCTCTTAATTTCTGACCAACATTTTTCATAATTATCCTTGAATAGACTCAGATTCTTTGCTGTTATGTTTACCCCTAGGTACTTTACTTTTTTAACCACATTTAATTCTGTCTCTCTCTGAAACCGTTCCGACTCTGCATCCGTCAAGTTTTTTCCCAATACCTTAGTTTTCTGTTTGTTTAATTTAAATCCCGCCACCCGACCAAAGTCATGAATCAATTGTAATACTCTTTTCGTACTAGATTCTGGCTCCTGCAGGGTCAGAACTAGGTCATCTGCAAAAGCTTTGAGTTTATATTGTTTGGCTCCGACCTGAATTCCTTCCACCCACCGGTCCCCTCTGATCATATTCAGCAACACCTCCAGAACCGAAATAAATAACAATGGGGAAATAGGGCAGCCTTGTCGTGTTCCTTTTTCGATTTTAAACTCTTCTGTAACCACATTGTTAACTATCAGTTTAGCCTTTTGTTCTGAATATATTGCATCAATCCCATTCTCAAACCCCCGTCCCACTCCCATTTCTTTTAGATTTCCCTTCATAAATTTCCAGGAGATGTTGTCAAAGGCCTTCTCCGCATCAATAAAAATTAACACTGCTTTTGTGTTTATGTCTGTTTGCAAAAGTTCTAGAATGTCAATAATGTTCCTTGTATTGGCAAACAAATGTCTACCTGGGAGAAAGCCCGCCTGGTCCTTGTGGATTACTTCATTTAGAACTTTTTAAAATCTAGTTGCCAAAATGTCTGCAAATATTTTGTAATCCACATTTAAAAGAGAAATGGGATGATAGTTCTTAAGTTGTGTCTTTTCAGCTTCCGTTTTTGGTATCAATGTGATGAAGGCTTCCTTCCACGATTCTGGCGCCCTCTTCCCCTCCATAATTTCATTGCTGACCTCCATCAGTGGTTGTATCAAATAGTCTTTTAATGTCTTATAGTACTTGGAGGTCAGCCCATCTGGCCCTGGAGATTTGCCCAATTTCAAGTTCTGAATGGCTTGTTCAATATCTTGTCGTGTTATTTTGCAATTCAGGATTGATCTATTTCCTTGTGACAATTTTGGTAGACCATTTTTTTCCAAAAATTGTTTAATCCCAATCTCATCTTGCGGCCCTTGGGTATACAACTTTTTAAAGTATCTCTGGAAACACTTTCTAATATCCACCGGGTTCTGAATATTTCTTCCTTCAATCTCTAAATTTGTGACTGTGTTTAGCTTTTGTCTCTTCTTCAACTGCCAAGCTAGCAGTTTTCCACATTTATTCGCCGATTCAAAAGTTTTTTGTTTCATTAATTTAATCTTCCACTCTATTTCCTGGTTTATCAATTTAGAATATTGTGCTTGATGAAGTTTAATTTCTCTCAGAATCGGCTGTGACTTCGGATTTGATTTTAACTTCTTCTCTAATTCTTTAATTTTCTCCAAGATTTTGTCTTTCCTCTCATTTTGTGACCTTTTCTTTACAGCATTTTGTTGTATCAAGAACCCCCTCATCACGGCCTTACTTGCGTCCCAGATGATTTTTTTTTCCACCGTAGTGGTCATATTTATCTCAAAATAATCCTTTAAAACTTTTTGGGCCTTCTTAGAAATCTCCTGATCTCTAAACAGATTGTCATTCATCTTCCATCTAAAGGAGCCGGTTGGTAATAGTGTCATGTCCATCTTAATCGCATTGTGGTCGGAGCAGGTCTTTGGGCAGATTTCCACCTCTCCGGCCTTCGGTGCCAGACCTCTAGATATCCATATTTGGTCGATTCTTGTCCAAGTCAGTTGGGCTTCAGAGAAAAATGTTCCTTCTCTTCCCAAGGGGTTCTTTGTCCTCCAGATATCAATCAAATCCATATTGTCTGTCATTTCAAAAAAAGTCTTTGGTAGTCTGCCATCTTTTGTAACATTTTGGCTTTGTGACTTATCCATGTTAGTTGATACGACCCCGTTCATATCTCCCATCATAATGATGTTGTTGTAATCCAGATAATCCAGCATGGTCTCGTGCAACTTCTTATAAAATTCCGATTTCCCCTCATTTGGTGCATAGATTCCTAATATCAAAAGCTTCTCTCCTTGATATTGTATCTCAATTGCCAAAATTCTTCCATGTTCGTCTTTAAATAAGAATTTGGGTGACAGGCTCTCTTTTGCATATATCACCACACCTCTCTTCGTTACTTTATCCGAAGATATAAATTCCTGGCCCAGTCTTTTATTTATTAACACTTTTCTGTGGAGCCTAGTCACATGTGTTTCTTGCAGGCAAATAATGTCCAATTGTTCTTTTTTTAATATGTGAAATATTTTCCTCCTTTTTTCCGGGATGTTGCAGCCGTTTATATTCCAGCTCAAAAGTTGCAGAAACATCCTGAAATAGTCTGGTTATTCTTCCCGGGGTGGTATCTTATTCGTTGGATCTTCAGGTTCCGAGGGTGCCGGTACCGCCGGTGCTCCAGGCCCAAAGGGTAGTTCAATTCCTTTTTGGAGGTCCTCTCCGTATGCAGTCAAGAATTTGTCTCTATCTTCCAATGTTCTAATTTTCACCTTCTTCCCTCTGAAAGTAAAGGATAATCCTTGGGGAAATTCCCACCTAAAGATAATTGAGTTGCCCCTAAGCAGTCTGACCAGTTCCAAATAGTCAGATCTAAGGTCCAACAGTTGTTTAGGAATATCTTTGTCAATTTCAATTCTTTTATCCAATATGTCCAGTGACTTTCCGTAGTGTAGGCCCAAAATCTTATCCCTTTCCTCCTTTGATCTCAGTGTTATCAAACAGTCTCTGGGCTTCTCTTTCTTTACTAGTCTTCCAAGTCTGAAAGCTGAGACGATCTTAAAGTCCTTTTCCTCTAGGTTCCAAAACTTGGAGAATTCTTTAGTCAAAAACTCAGCTAGATTGCCTTCTTCCACTTCTGGTATCGACCTTATCCTTAAGTTACTCTCCCGGTTCCGCAGTTCTATCATAGATAAATAAGTCTGATGTTCCCCTACTTGTTTGCAGAGTGGTCTTACCTCTTGTTCTAAATTTTCTAGTTTTTGGCTAGTGTCCTCAGCCAATTTCCGATTTTCTACTGTGGCCTCCGTCAACTGCCCAATTGCCTGTGCATTCTGGGATACTTGTCCAGTTAATCTATTTAAACATTCTGTATTTTGGTCGATTTTAGCTCTTTGTTCATCAGCTTTCTTGTCCAAAGATTCCACTTTCTTATCCAGGGATTCCAATTTTTCATAAATTTTCTCTAAAATAGAAGCAGTTGCTCCTGAGGCCATATCTTCCAATTGTAATTGCTCAGTTTCTCCCTCTCCTGCCCGTAGCAGAGAAGCAGCTTCTTCCTCTGAAGGCAAAGTAGGTACAGATGATCTACGTGTCTGCGAGACTGAGGTTAAAGTTGTTAAAGTTGCTTGTCTAGTTCTTCCCCTCCTTCTTGTGCCACTCATTCCAAAGTTATCTAAGAGTCAAGGTCAGGCTGAGTTGTTCCCATGAGAAAGCAACAGCCCAGAGAAAACAGTCAAACAGGAGGTCGGGAAAAAGAAAGTAAAATAATGTCACTGCTGTAAATCCCAAATCCTCTAGGGGGAGCTTGAAATGTCTTAAGGGAAGAATTCAGTTCTGGTAATTTTACTAAAATCAAATTTAATGTCCAAGAACCTACAATAGCAGGTTTTAAGCAGAGTTGGTATTAACAATCACATTGTTTCAGGCAGTGCATACTGGTGTTTCAAATGATGTTTCAAAGTAACAAGTCCAAACCCCCTCAGATTATTGCAAGTTCCAATACACAGTATCCAGATCTGCAAACTGACAGCTCAAATTACTCAGGCAGATCCAGCGCCTGGGTTTCTCGTTCAAATTGTAGTTCCAATAGAAGAACGGTATCACCATACAAATGCAAGGCAGAGAATCCAATACTTTAAGTCCTTACTTTGTTTAGAAAAAAGTTCAGTGGGTGCTGAGATCAGTTAGGCAAGAAATTCTTTTACGCCTCCACTCCTCCAGCTCTTTGCTTTGAGATTCAGTAACAGCGGAAGACGGACTTCCTGTTTTTCGTCACTCCGCTTTCAGCCAAATTCAGTAATTTAGTCAGATTTGTTAAAGTCCTTCTTTACTCACGGTTTGTAAACTTTCCAGTCAAAATTTTCCAGGAAAAGAGGTCAGCACTCACCGGCAGCAGCAACGCGGCTTCACTCCGCAGATTGCGAAACGACTCACAGCGCCGCTACCCCCTCCACGTTCCGGAGCTCCTTACGGGGTTCCTTCTGCGTTTTGGGGGCCGCTTCAGGCGCCCGCCGAGTCTCAGGACCACAGGCTCTTGCTGCCTGTGGGTTTCCGATGTGGGTCTCCGCTTCGCCATAGGCCAAATGTAGTCCCCCAGACTCTTCTAGGGACTCCCTAGGCCACACACCCTCATCAGGCCACACTGCCCCTCAACAGCCCTGCATCTGCCTTGAGAGTTTTTGCCTTGCTATAATTTGTCCTGGAATTCTGATAGTGCTTTTTGGGCAGAGGATAGAAAGGAGTTTGCAAATCTATGTGGAAACTAACCTACTGTACAAAGATTTAAAAAATCACATCCATTGCTCTAGTCACTTTTGCCTAGTTACTTTTGCCTCTGGCTCCATCCCACTGGTACTTGGCACCCCAGAAAGGAATGTGGCACTCAGGTGAAGGGGGGCGAGGTTCCCTGCGGATTTAAGGGATGCCTTAATCTATACCAAAAAACAACCATATTTCTGCTTCAGGAAAATCCAAACTGTGCAATCATAAGAAGGCCTATAAACATGGATTTGCATAATTTATTCCGAGTGCAATATTCAGCTTTTATGAATTAGCATTTATTGGAAAGGATCATGAGGGGAAAGGGCAGGCAAGGAAAAGCAAGAGAAGGGAAGGACAGCGAAGGCAGAACCTTTATTAAGAACTTCCATTTTTAATTTCCCAACCATTAGCCCCCAGAATTAATAAAACTCCAACTTGTTGTTTGCAATAAGCAGTAGAAACTTCCTTTTCCAGGAGAAAAGGACAAAGAAGCACAAATTTCTTAGGAAGCTGAATGTTTTGTCATGTTATTCTATGAGCACAGCACAGAATCTACACAAAGCCATTACTTTAGTACTTTGGAAACATAGGAATAAAATCCACCTGAACAGGTTTGTACTTAATAGACAAACATGTAAGCTCTTGGTTGTTGCATTCTCCTGTCGGTTAGGTAAACTACTGCAATGCATACCCTTATTTAGTCAGGGCCTTCTCTGCTGACACCAGCACTTTCAACACGTCATTTACACCATGCTCCACCAGTGTCCCCCAAGGAGACTCTCATTCCTGCCTATGTAATGTAGATTTGAAATGCTGAGCACACTGGAGATATAAGTTAACATTGCTTAAGAGCATGATTGGCCAGGAGAGTAAAGGAAAGTGATACGAGGGAGGGCTGCAGTTCAAGTCTCAGCAGATGAGCGGCTCTGTTATTTTAAGGGCGGGTGCAACGTGTCCCATGGAGACAGGCAACACCAACGGACGGAAAAGCTGGCTAGGATTTAAAACTCGATCCTTTTAAACAACTTGCTTCAAACAGACAAAAAACAAGCATACAAACTGGGCAGCAGAGGTCTGGTGTCCGTAGACATGTTTTTATATTATACCTGATTTTTTTCCTGAAGGGCAGAAAATGGTAGAGAGAAAGGCTGCAGTGAAAGAGAGTCCGCTTTGCATGCGGAAGGTCATAGGTTCAATCTCCAGCATTTTCAAGTAAGGCTGAGAAAACCTTGGTTTGAAAACTTGGGAGAGCTGCTGCCAGTCACAGGTAGATAGTAATGAGCTAGATGGCAGTAGAAGCTGGCCCAACAGGGTAAATTGCACACTGCGGGTGGCGCTGTGGTCTAAACCACAGAGCCTAGGGCTTGCCGATCAGAAGGTCGGCGGTTCGAATCCCCACAACGGGGTGAGCTCCCGTTGCTCGGTCCCTGCTCCTGCCCACCTAGAAGTTCAAAAGCACATCAAAGTGCAAGTAGATAAATAGGTACCACTCCGGCAGGAAGGTAAACAGTGTTTCTGTGCACTGCTCTGGTTTGCCAGAAGCGGCTTAGTCATGCTGGCCACATGACCCAGAAGCTGTCTGCAGACAAACACTGGTTCCTTCGGTCTTTCTTACTTACAACTACTAAGTTGGAGTGGCGTTGACTGTCATCTTCCTCCTCCTTAGTCTTGGGGCCCAGCTTTCCCTAAGTCTGTACCTCTTTGCCCTATGTTCAGTTTGGTGTTTCGACTTGTGATTTTTGCCTCAGATTTCAGTGGAGAAAGACCCCCTGAAACCCTGTGTTTTCCCATTAATTCTTCCTATAAACAAATAGTCTGCTTTTCATGTTGCCTCCACCTTCAGCTCTGCCCACCTATGGCAGAGAATCAGAAAACCAAAGAATCAGACAATCATTCAACATATACAAAAGGAGCCCTTCCAATATGTATTATTTAATACTTATTATTAAAGACAGAAAATAAAGCTGTGGTTGGGACCATCACAACCAATCAAAATGAACAAGTAGGAACACACAAAAAAGTGTTTTGCACATATATCGTTTGATCACTAAACAAGGAAAAGTAAACTAAAAAAATAAAACTGCAAGTGCACTGCTCAAAGTTGGAGAGACAACTGGAAAAATCATAGGACTCCCAGGAAAGTACTAAAATCCTGTTCAGGAGCTATTTTAGAACTGATTCTGAAGGAGGAAATTTATTCTTTGGCTTTTCTGTCGATTGACGTTTGGTCCAATTCAGAAGTGAGCAGTGGATTTTCCCGGGGAAAGTGTCGGGGGCGACACCTCTCAGACCCATGATAACAGATCGAAACAAAATTAGGGCTACCGTATGTCCAGATTTTTCTAGGCATTTTGGGTTGTTTTAAAAAAAGATCAACAACTTTGGGGGGGTCCTGGTTTTTTGTTTTTGAAAAATGTCAACCGTAACAGAATACTAGAAATCATGGGACAAACAAAAGTGTGGAAGGGTCCTTAAATTAATTGATTCAGTAGGTTTGCTCTGAATATGACTAAAACTGTATATCCCTCATGATGTTTAGGAAGGAAATCAAAGAAGTATGTGTCATTCATTTGTCATAATTTTATCTAACCCTTTATTCCAGCAACTGAAAGTAGCATATATTTCTCATTGTACTCACACAACAACCTTGTGCTGAAGGTAAGTAACCTGAGTGTGAGCAGTTTGCCGAAGGTCACTCAATGGGCTTCATAGCCAGGTAGGGATTTGAATCCAGTGTCCTCAAATTAATCCTGACACTCTAGCCACAATATCACACTGGCTGTGCGGTAAAGCATATATATCCCACAGTCTTATCCAAATCAAACAAATATGTAGCAGCAAGGTTATTAGTTCAGTGGTCTACCCTCAAATGGATTGGTTTTTTCTTGTTTTTCTTGGTTTTTATTATTGTTTTCTTCTGTATTTTATGATGTGAACTGCCCTGAGATCTTCAGATTAAGTCTGGTATACAAATTTCAATAATAATAATATCAATAATAAAGGTAAAAGGTAAAGGACCCCTGAACGGTTAAGTCCAGTCAAAGGCAACTATGGGGTTGTGGTGCCCATCTTGCTTTCAGGCCGAGGGAGCCAGCGTTTGTCCACAGCTTTCAGGGTCATGTGGTCGGCATGACTAAACCGCTTCTGGTGCAATGGGATGCAGGTGGCACTGTAGTCTAAACCACTGAAGCTCTTGGGCTTGCCAATTGGAAGGTTGGTGGTTCGAATCCCCGCAATGGAGTGAGCTCTGGTTGCTCTGTCCCAGCTCCTGCCAACCTAGCAGTTCAAAAACACACCAGTACAAGTAGATAAATAGGTACCACTGTGGTAGGAAGGTAAACGGCTTCTCTGTGCGCTCTGGTTTCCATCACGGTATTCCGTCACGCCAGAAGAGGTTCAGTCATGCTGGCCACATGACCCAGAAAACTGGACAAACGCCGGTTCCCTTGGCCTGAAAGTGAGTTGAATGCTGCAACCCCATAGTCACCTTTAACTAGACTTAACCGTCCAGCGGTCCTTTACCTTTACCTATCAATAATAATATCCAGAGCAGCTCATTTGGCTACATAATATACAAACACATGTTAAAGCAGGTTAGGGAACCCTGTCCCTCCAGATGTTGCTGCACTATGAGTCCCATCATCCCTAGCCATTGACCATGCTTGATAGGGTTGATGGGTTGATGCTGGGTTGATGTTCAGCAACATATGGAAGGCCAGATATTCCTCACACCTGAGTTTAAATCATCAGGGAAAGCCTGGCTTTCTGTCTCACCCTTTCCTGATGGCAGGTTGTTGAGGATGCCAGTTAAAACCTTATCTATCCTGAAGTCTATCCTGCAGAGATTTTTTCCAAATGAGGCCTGTCTGAGCTGGTCTCTATTTTTTAGGAATGATGATGATGATGATGATTTTATTTAAATCTAGTTAGCTGCTAAGAATTTATACTAGTCATGTAAATAAGCCCACAAAATATACTAGCCTGCATAAATGTTGCTAGCCTGCTGGAGGCTGGCAGAGAGAATCAAACTGCTCTGACTGTCCTGCAGCAGCCTACTGTTTTTCTATGCTGGGCACAGAGGAAGAGAACTTCCATTCTCCAGCAGCCCACTTTGTTTCTGCTCTGGAAGCATTCACCTGATTCTGCATGGAATTCCACGCACTCACCTTGTCACCTATGGCTTGTCACCTGTAGCTACTATTGAATTCAAGGCTGATTTACACTGCTTTTCGTTTGCTCGTCTTGACTTTGTGGTATCTCTTTTTTTGATTGACTCCAACTAATTTATTACACAATGTCTTGGGGCAAGTTGTTTTGTTTGTTGTGATAATCTAAAATAAAAGCAAATAAACAGAACATTTGGCTACATTTCTCAAGGGAAACATGCCTGGTCTCGAAACTCAAGGGCTAATTCACAAGAGAGTGAGATGAGCAGGGGCTGCTAGCATGGAAATTGCAAGCCTCCTTTCCAAGTGTCTCAAGCAGCTGCATTTGTGCAACACACAAGGAGGAGGAAAATGGCTCTACGTGTCTATTTCCCCTTGCTCAAAAGTTTCCTTAATAGGAAATTATGTCCAAGCAGCGCTAAGGGAGGGATGGAGTGCCCCCGCTCCACCAGGAGTGCATTCCAATCTCTGATGTAAACCACCAGAGTCCCCCCTTTGATTTGAAGTGTAAATAGTGTATAATAAAAAGATCCTTTTATAAACTGCCGAGCATTTGTGCAGCAGTTCAACAGCTCCAACACTATTATTTATAGCCTTGCAACACTTTATATGCATGACTTTTCCAGCATGCTGTGGAAGAGACCACAAGCAAAGAATCAGCAAAATCAGACAGCATCTCCTGTGCTAATATGGATGTAGATCATCATATCCCACGGCTACAGATTCTTTAAAAATTACCTAAACCATTATTGCCCATGTTAATCAGAGCCCAGGCCTCTTCCAAACATAGATGAAGCAGAGATGAGGGCTCAATTTTAAGAGTTAAAGGGTCAAAAGGATAAGGAAGCTGAATGCACACGTAGGGGTGAGGAGTATGCGTCTGTGTGCCAACTCAACAGTGCTTAGTTAGGTTTTGGTTGCTAATGTCAATATTATTTTGTGGACTAGGAGTCCTGTAGTCCTTTGTGAATCTTATGACTTTTGTTGTGTTTTTGCTGTTTAGCTTATTTTTTAGTTATTTAGTTAATTGTGTTTTAAAGATATGACTATTTTACTGATGATATGTAATTGTTTCACGGATGATTTGTTAATTAATTATTATATAGGATTTATGTTGTCATTGTGATGTTCCATTACATTAGTGTTTATTTATTATTTGTGAGCTGCTTTGTGATTTGTGGAATCACGGCATAGAAACATAATAAATGAAAACAGCAATTCTGTCAGTTTTGGTTTCTCTCAGTTTCTTATTCTTCCAGTCTCCAGTTCTCCACATTTCCCCATCAGTTTGCAATTAGAAAAAAAATACGGAAAACTTTCATGAAAATTCACCAGAGAATTTCTCCTACAATATACAATTTTATGCAATGTTCCTTAAGATACACATTTTGGCAAAGCAATTTCCCAAAAGTAATATATTTTAATGTTATTTTCACTAACCTATGCATTTCAGTACACAGTTTACCCGAGTATATGCTTTTTTGTACACAATACTTTGCCAGAGAATTGCCCTGCAAACTGAGATGTGCAAATTTTGAAAGATGGCTGTGTTCCCGTTTGCATATTATTTTGGAAATTGTGAATTAGATAGATTTGCCTGGAAGAGAATCTGAATTCAGTTTCTCTAGCACCCCTAAAGGTAAAGGTAAAGGGACCCCTGACCGTTAGATCCAGTCGCAGACGACTCTGGGGTTGCAGCGCTCATCTCGCTTTACTGGCTGAGGGAGCCGACGTACAGCTTCTGGGCCATGGGGCCACCATGACTAAGCCGCTTCTGACGAACCAGAGCAGTCCACAGAAACGCGCCGTTTACCTTCCCGCCAGAGCGGTACCTATTTAGCTACTTGCACTTTGATGTGCTTTCGAACTGCTAGGTGGGCAGGAGCTGGGACTGAACAACGGGAGCTCACCCCATTGTGGGGATTTGAACCGCCGACAAGCCCTAGACCCTGTGGTTTAGACCACAGCGCCACCCACGTCCCTTCAACCACCCCTACCCACATTTTAACTCTCCTGTAGACCAGATATAGGCAACTCCCCACTTACATGGGGTTTAAGTTCTGAGCCCCCATGCGCATAAGTGAAATTGCATAAAGTGGGGAGCACCCTCTAAACATTTTTTAAACACCCTCTCTTTCACTTCTGTTCAGTCCAAATCAAAAATACCATATCCAAAAATATCCACAAATAGAATTGAACCTCTGAGGCTGAAGGACATGCAGGAAAGTGGCAACTGCAGCTCCGCTACCCTACACATCAGCTTCTAGATAGGGAGGCTGAGCAGGCTAAACAAAGCCCTGCTGTGCCTTCAGTCTCTTCGGGGCTTCCTTCACCCTCACTTAAGTCCTTTTCGGGCTTCACACAAGCCACAAGAACTTTCCAGCTCTGTTTCGCCACTTCTGAGTATGACTTGAATTACAGTGGTACCTCGGGTTAAGTACTTAATTCGTTCTGGAGGTCCGTTCTTAACCTGAAACTGTTCTTAACCTGAAGCATCACTTTAGCTAATGGGACCTCCTGCTGCTGCTGCTGCCACGCCGCCAGAGCACAATTTCTGTTCTCATCCTGAAGCAAAGTTCTTAACCCGAGGTAATATTTCTTGGTTAGCGGAGTCTGTAACTTGAAGCATATGTAACCTGAAGCGTATGTAACCCGAGGTACCACTGTACAGTGGTGCCCCGCAAGACGAATGCCTCGCATTCGTAAAACCCGCTAGACGAAAGGGTTTTCCGTTTTGGAGGCGCTTCGCAAAACGAATTTCCCTATGGGCTTGCTTCGCAAGACGAAATGTCTTGCGAGTTTTTCCGACTTCCTCCCCCCTTTCCCCCCCTTTTTCTAAGCCGCTAAGCCGCTTATCCGCTAAGCCGCTAAAAGCTGCTAATCCGCTAATAGCGCTAATCCGCTAAGCCGTCAATGGGCTTGCTTCACAAGACGAAAAAAACGCTAGACGAAGAGAATCGCGGAACGGATTCTTTTCGTCTTGCGAGGCACCACTGTATTTACATATTTCCCAGCACCACACGTATGCACAGTTGCGTACAAGTCAAATGCATGGGGGGGGCACCTGTACATGTTTTCTTCCTCCTGGTTGGAAGGGAAAGGAGTTCAGGCTACAAAAGAGGCAAACCATAGAAAGTGTGAGGGTGTCCTGAAATTCCTGCATTGCGCAGGGTTTGACTAGGTCAGTGATACTCAAAACAGTGGTCCACAGACAATGGCTACTTAACCCAGCCCAGGTTGGGTAGGATGCTTCAGAGTCCACACATTGTACCGGTCACTGGCACATTGAGGAGTGGGAGATTTGTTGGTCCACTCCATCAGATAGTTTGGGAAGAACAGGACTAGATAACCTACAAGACCTTCTCCAACTCCATGTTTCTATGAGTAGTATTGGTTGTGAGTTGGGTGCACTCCTATTTTTTAGCACATAGAAAAACAGTATTTTCTTTTCCATGTATTTTCCTAAGAAAAGTGCCATTTAATGCATTCTGGGGTTGCGGTGCTCATCTCGCTTTATTGGCTGAGGAAGCCGGCGTACAGCTTCCGGGTCATGTGGCCAGCATGACTAAGCCGCTTCAGGCAAACCAGAGCAGCGCACGGAAATGCCGTTTACCTACCCACCAGAGCGGTACCTATTTATCTACTTGCACTTTGACATGCTTTCGAACTGCTAGGTTGGGAGGAGCAGGGACTGAGCAACGGGAGCTCACCCCATCGCGGGGATTCGAACCACCAACCTTCTGATCAGCAAGTCCTAGGCTCTGTCGTTTAACCCACAGCGCCACCCGCATCCACTTGCATGAGTAACTAGAGCCATAAACAAACATCAAAGTAAGATGAAGCTTACCCCAGACTATAATTCCTCATTTATGCTTCATGGGAATATTAGTGCCTTTGGCAGAAAAGAACCTGCAATGACCTTTTCTGTGGCAATATCTATTACCTTGGAGATGTGCTACCCTTCATTTAACACCTTGCCAAGATGCATAAATTTCTACTAGGCAAATCTGGTGGGTGGTCGTGATTTATTTCTATACCACCAGCAGTGTGCATAGTATTTTACATGCCAAATAACACCATAAACCTATGTATCTATTCTCAGTGTTCACAGCACTTTATAGGTAACATTACCGTGTGATTCTATACGTCTACACAAAATTAAGTCCTATTGAGTTCAGTGAGTTCTTACTCTAAAGTAAGTGGGTAAAGGATTTCATCCTAAAGAGCACAATCAACTGGGAAATTATCTTGCCAACCCCCACTGAAATCAAAGGGAGCACTGCTATAGTGTGGTAGTGCTCTCATGTAGCTCCTTAATTTTAATGGGGATTGTTTCTCGTTGGCCAGAAATGAACAGTGTGTCAATGCATGCTTCCACTTTGCTGTTTTCCCAGCTACGAGCTAGAACAACAAACCATGAACCTTGGCTTACCATGTTGCCCAGATCCAGGATTGTGGGATGTTTCTCACTAAACAAACCATGATCAGATCCCAAGAATAAACAGGCTCTTGGGCTGGGGTGTTTGTGGTGTTTTGTTAGGGAGTTGCTATTGTTGTTTTTAGATCATGTGGTTTATGTGGAAATTATCCAGTTTGGTTGAGCATTTTTAATGTTGTATTTATTGTTTATGACTACTTTTGTTATGGATGATGGATGGAAGCCTGCCAATATAAAAGAAAAGTTAAGTACTGATTCAGGGCCCAAAATACCTTGATTTCATTACTGGACATTAAAACATCAATTGTGTGTGTGTGGTGGGTGGGTGTTCTAAATCTAATACCAAGGGAATGAACATATGAATCTGCTTTAGCCCACTGGTCCACTTAGGTTGTACGGCCTCCCACTCGGGCTTGCAGTAGTTATCCAGCCCATGACACCTTTAAATCCAGTGTCCTCCTCAGTCACGTTGAACAGGAACTTTTTTTCCTAAGTCTACTTTGTTGTGTGTAAGTGTATCCCCACCCCACCCCCTGCGAGAGGTGATGGCAGTTAAGATGAGACAGATTAAAACAGTGTCCCACTGAAAATCCTACTGTTAATTTTAAAAAGTCCTATTCACACAAATGGTGCCTTTCCCTGCCTTAAGACTGGAGATAAAGCAGGCATGATGTACCTTTTGCCCAGGGCCAAACTAGACCCAGCAGGGGCCCTAATTAATCTTGCAAGGTTTTCCCAAGTCACAATAACTTGCCCCCTATGACATCAGATGTAGGGCAGGTTAAAGACACAGCTGCAAAGGAATGATCCAAGGTAGATAACCTGGCTAGATATAATGCTGGTGCTGCCTGTCCCAACAGGATGGTGCTGACACAGGAACCAAGGTCTGCCTAAAATGCACAACTTCTATTTTCACATTTTGTCAGATCTCACCAAATGCATCATTCCCAAAACGATTGCTCCTTGATGATACGCAATTCTTGATCTATATGTAATCAGTCATGAGACATATCTAAATTCAATAACACCAAACAGATTGTTCTTTGTTATCCTTCTTAAGTTCCTCACCCATCAATGTGTAGTAGACATGTCAGAAAATAGTAGGTTTTATCTCATGGATGTAATTGACTATGTTGCTCCATTTATCAGGATTTTAAACCTGCCCAGAAATAGAATTTGCCACAAATTGAGGTTTGTTTTAATGTACATCTTATTTCTACACAAGTATATTTAATAGATACTGTCAGAGCCACCCTGGGTCCCAGCTCACAAGAGACCAAAGTCCAGTCCAAGTTATATACAAAAGGTTTTATTGAAGATCATTGTCGTCATTACATCCAAACTCCGTGGCTCCGCATCTGTTACCCTTAGATGTTAGTAGTCCCCTCTGAGTCCGTCCCTCCCCTGCACCAATTTAAGAGCCCTGTGCTGCTCCACCTTTTCCTCTCCTTCCTTTTCCGCAGGGTCTTCCTGCCCCCCTGTGTTCCCTCTTTCCGGGACTCCCCAGAGGCTGAGTCTTCTCCTGCCTGCTGCCCCCTCCTTCGTGCTTTAGCACCAGGCTCCTCCCCAGAGCTCTCCCCACTTCCGCGCGCCTCCACATTTGAACTTGGCGCGCGTACGTTGCTCCTGACCTTCCTTTCAACAGCCACACTGCTCCCGGTACTGCTTTCCGCCCCTTCCGGCAGGACGTCTTGCCCCGATCTCCTTCCCCCCTCTGCTCCTTGTTCTGTTCCTCCCGACACACTGGTAACTCCACCCTCTTCACTCCGTTCCGGTGGAGAAGCAGGTCTCGATCTCCAACTCCCACTGGCGGTTCCCCCTACGTTCCCCTGCTCCTGACTGCTTCCCCCTTGGGCTCCCCTTGGCTTGACCAGGGAGGCTCCCTTTTGGGAATCCTCCGATTCACTGGACGGACTCATGGACCATCTCGGGTCATTGTCGTCCTCTTCCTCGTCAGGCTGGAATCCTTCTCCCTCACTCTCGGTCTCCTCCCTCCTCTGCGCCTCTCTCCCTGAACCCCTGACATCCATCCCCCCCTCGAAGCCCCCCCTTCCCCCCTCCCCCCCATCGGGTGCGGGTTGTGGGAACTGCAGCTCCTCGGAGGTAGGTGCAGGATACAGTTCGGCTACGTCCATGACCTCTGCTGGCAGCTCGGTGTACGTGTGTTCGAATTCGGGTCCTTCACCCAAAATGTTCGCAGTTCCCTCTTCCATTGCTACTTCGTCTGGTGCTGCCAGCCAAGGCCCCTTCAGCCATTTCTTGCGCCAGGCTTCCTCTGGGTGCTCATCCCACCAATAAGAGGGCTCTGTGTCCACCCCCGAACACGATCCCCTGGGCGAGTTTGAGTTCGGCGTTCTTTCCTCGGCTGAAGAAAAGCCGTGGAAAGTGCTGCCTGAACATGTGGGGGTAAAGAGCCAGTCATCGAAGTACTCGGCTGGCATGGGTCTATGTGGGAAAAGGGCATGGAACTCGTCCTTTAAAAGAGGTTCGTCTAAAGCGTAGTCCGGCACCCACCCACTGGCACTGACTGGTGCACCCTCTCTGACTAGAAAGTATTCTATTCCCTCTTCCCCCCATCTCGAGTCCAGGATCTCTGTGACCTCGTTGAGTGGTTCGACCCTAGGCGATCCCTCCCTCCTGGGTGACTCTGTGCGTGGCTGCGGTACTGTTTCAGACTCCTGAAACCTGTGCGGGGCCTTGTAGAGAGTGAGCACCGACCTATGAAAAACCGGGTGGACTCTGGAACCTTCGGGGAGGGCCAGTCGAAAAGCCACGGGGTTGATCTTAGCCTCCACCTGGTATGGTCCTAGCTGCCTGTGCCCTAGCTTCTTCTTGGCCAACGACTTGGTTGGCATCGCCTGGGCCGCTAACCACACCCAGTCCCCCACCTGGATGTCCTCTCCCACTCTTCTGCCTTTGTCTGCCTGCACCTTATATGCTTGTTTGGCTAGCTCCAAATGTCTCCGCAGCTCCTCGTGCACCTCTTGTAGTTCTGCAGCGAACTGGTCGGCCTCTTGCGGCTCCCCCTCCCTTGGTGCTACGAACCCCGGGAAGGTCCTGGGATGACGTCCATTGTTCGCGAAGAACGGCGTTACCCCCGTCGACGCATGCTTCGTGTTGTTGTAGGCAAACTCCGCCATCGGTAGGTAGTCCACCCAAGCTGTGGGTCGCTGATTTGCATAACATCTCAGGTACTGCTGCATGATCGCGTTGACCCTCTCGGCCTGGCCGTTGGTTTGTGGATGTCTTGCCGACGCTAGGTTGATCTTGACGCGCAGGATCCCTAGGAGCTTCTGCCAAAAATTGGAAATAAACTGGCGCCCCCTGTCGGACAGGATGGCCCGCGGCAGCCCATGCGCCCGGAACACGTGGTCGATGAAGAGCTTGGCGGTCTGTTCCGCCGTCGCCACCTTCGCGCAGGGAATGAAGTGCGCCATCTTGGTGAACAAGTCCACCACCACCAGTACCGCCGTCTTGCCTCTGGAACTGGGCAGGTCAGTGACGAAGTCCAGCGCCACCCTCTCCCACGGTTGCTGTGGTGTTTCCAGTGGTTCCAGCAAGCCCGCCGGCTTCTGGTGTACTGGCTTGGACCTCTGACAAGTGTCACATCTGGCGACGTACTCCGCTACTTCTCCTCGCATCTGGGGCCACCAAAAGTCCCTGGCCACCAGTTCTATTGTCTTCTCCCTGCCGAAATGGCCCGCACTGGGAGCGTCGTGCAACTGCTGCAGAACCTTTGCTCGGAGCTCGTCGCTCGGCACGTAGAGGGCACCCTTGTGAGTTAACAGTCCGTCGCGTAACTGGAACTCATCGTCTCTCAGCGAACCCCTACGCAGCTCCTCTATTTTGGATTGTGCAAACTGATCTACCTGCAACGCGCGTCGCACTGCGTCCAGGTCGACAGCGATGGCAGCGCACGCCCACGCCTGCGGTGCAAAAATGTGCCTGGCTGCTATTGGCGCCGCTTCCTCAAGATATTGCGGTTTCCTGGAGAGCGCATCGGCTATAACGTTGGAGTCCCCTGGGACGTACTCTATCCTGAAGTCGAAATCCGCGAAGAACTCTGCCCAGCGCATGTGTCTTTGGCTCTGGAGTTTCGCCGTGCGCCAATACTCTAAATTCTTGTGATCCGTGCGGACCTGCACTGTGTGCTTGGCTCCAATGAGGAAATGTCGCCACGCTTTGAACGCTGCGTGAATGGCTAACAGCTCCCTGTCCCATATGGTGTAGTTTTGCTCCGCTTTGCTGAGCTTTCTGGAGTAAAAGGCACCGGGTCTCCAGTTTCCATGTGGATCTTCTTGCAGGAGTACGGCTCCAACCGCTCTGTCTGACGCGTCGGTCTCTACTCGTATGGGCTTGCCTGGATTCACGTGCAGCAGCTGCTCCTCGGAGGCGAAAAGGCTTTTAAGCTTCTGAAAAGAGCGCTCCGCCTGTTCCGTCCACACGAACCTCTTTTTCTTGGAACTGAGAGTGTCCGTGATCGCTGCCGTCTCCTTTGCAAAACCTCTGATGAATTTGCGGTAGAAGTTGGCGAAGCCGATGAATCTTTGGACTTCCTTCCGATTGCGAGGGCTCTTCCAGTCCAACACCGCGCGGACCTTGGCGCTGTCCATGGCCAGCCCCTTGTCGGACAGCTTGTAGCCTAGGAAATCCACGTCCGTCACATCAAACTGGCACTTCTCTAACTTGGCGTAGAGCTTGTTCTCCCGTAGTCTCTGCAGGACTTCCTTTACGTCCTTCTCATGGGCCTCCTCCGTTTCCGAAAAGATCAGGATGTCGTCGAGGAAACACACGCATTTCTTGTAGAGAAGTCCCGCTAGCACGTGATGCATAAATGCTTGAAAGACGTGAGATCCATTTTGGAGACCAAATGGCATCACTCTGTATTCGTACGTGCCCAGAGGCGTGAACATGGCCGTCTTCCACTCATCGCCCTCCCGGATGCGTATGAGGTTATACGCTCCACGCAGATCCAATTTGGTGAAGATCTTCCCCTTCCTTACGGTTGCCAGGAGATCATCTATCTTGGGCATGGGGAAGGCCTTGGGTTTGGTCTTACTGTTTATGAATCGATAGTCCACAATGAGTCTTTTTTGGGGCGTGTCCTTTTTCTTCACAAAGAAAACAGGACTGCCCCCCACCGCTTTCGATTCTCGGATGAATCCGCGCTTCAAATTGTGCTCTATGAACTCCCTGAGTTCTTGCATCTCGTCCTCAGACATGGAATACAGCTTTGCAGTCGGCAACTGCGCCCCTGGCACCAGGTCGATGGCACAATCATAAGGCCTGTGGGGCGGCAACTGGTCAGCTTCCTTCTCGCAGAAAACCTCCAGGAACCCCTCGTACTTGCGGGGTACTGCCTGCACCATGCCAAGTTGCAACTGCTGCTCAGCTCCCTCCTCCTGGCTGGACTGGATGCAATGTTGAGCACAGTACGATGAGCAAAAGGTGATCTGCCGTTGGTACCACGCTACAGCAGGACTGTGTCTCTCCAGCCAACTCATGCCTAATACTATAGGCGTGTCTGAAAGGCGGGTGACATTGAAGCTGATGACTTCTCGATGATTTCCAATCCTCATCACCATGGGAGGCGTCTGTTGCACAACTTGTCCTCCTAGCAATTTCCTGCCATCCACCGTGACTACGTTCAGAGGTGTTGTCGCTGGCAGAAGCGCTATGCGATGCTGCTTGACAAAGTGCGTCCCCACAAAATCTGCGTTGCTCCCAGAATCAATCGTGATGGGGACTTCCAGGGTGGTTCCATTCGGCAACTGAAGTGTTGCAGTGAGCTGCACCGCTGGCTTGGGTGGTAAAGGGTCTGTGCGTTGCAAAAGCGCTGGGGACTGCTCTACAGATTCGCCTGGCTGAGCCCCAGCAGCTCTGCTTCCAGCCAGGCACTGTCGTTTCCCTGAGGTTGCTCTGCTTGCATCATTTCTGCTGCAACAGTTGCTAAAGCTGCAGTGTGTTTCTGCAGCCTCTGGGGACACTCTTTCGCCATGTGCTGTGCACTGTCGCAAATGTAACACTTCCTGGTCCCTCTAGGAGGCTGTGCCTTTACTGCACCGGAAGCTGGGGCTCTGGCTGTTGCTTGAGCCTTAGCACCACCAAGTTCCATGGGCTCCTCCCCCTGCCTTCCCAGTGGCGAAGGATGTGACTGACTGAACTCCCTGGGGATGAAAGAAGACGTCCTCGCTGGTGGACGCACCTGACGTTCTTCCTCAGTGTGCCAAGGACGTCCCTCGTGCCTTATCCCAATCGCCAAAGCCCTCTGCACAAGCTCCTCCAGGGTCTGGGGTCTGTCTCCCCTGGCAAGTTCATCCTTAATGGGACCGCTGAGCCCCTCCCAGAACAAATCCCTCACAGGTGCACCATCCTTCTCCCAGCTTAGCGCAGTCAGTAAAGCAAAAAATCTGGAATGGTACTGACGCACAGTGGCTTTGCCTTGCCGCAATCCAAAAATTTCCCTGCGTGCAAGATCCACATCTACAGTTGACTGGAAGCAGGCATCCATTGCTTTAATGAATTCATCTGCATCGCGGCGGGCAGGGCCATCTTCACGCCACAAATTGCGCAACCAGTCTCTGGCCGGCCCATGCAAGTGAGAAACAATAAACCCCACTTTCTCCTCCTCATCTTTAAAGTCATGACGAAGCAAGTGCAATGCATACAAAACGTCTGCTCTGAAACTGGGGTAGTGCTTCAGGTTCCCATCGAAGTGGGTGACTAGTCTGCCCCCCCTCCGTCCAAGTCCAATCCCTTCTGATCTGGACCCTGGGAACCCTTCCCTGCTTGCACGTTCCCACCTGGTTTGCAGGTCCTGGCAGCGCTTCTCCATTTCGTCATGCTCCTTCTGAGACGCAAGGACTGCAGCAGTGAGTTCGGAAACTGTAGTTCGCAGAGCTGTCAACTGCTCCTCCGCACTCATGGCTGTCACCGTTCGTGAGCTTTGCAAAAAAAAAATTTTTGCGTTCTTTGGAGGGGACTTACTGTCAGAGCCACCCTGGGTCCCAGCTCACAAGAGACCAAAGTCCAGTCCAAGTTATATACAAAAGGTTTTATTGAAGATCATTGTCGTCATTACATCCAAACTCCGTGGCTCCGCATCTGTTACCCTTAGATGTTAGTAGTCCCCTCTGAGTCCGTCCCTCCCCTGCACCAATTTAAGAGCCCTGTGCTGCTCCACCTTTTCCTCTCCTTCCTTTTCCGCAGGGTCTTCCTGCCCCCCTGTGTTCCCTCTTTCCGGGACTCCCCAGAGGCTGAGTCTTCTCCTGCCTGCTGCCCCCTCCTTCGTGCTTTAGCACCAGGCTCCTCCCCAGAGCTCTCCCCACTTCCGCGCGCCTCCACATTTGAACTTGGCGCGCGTACGTTGCTCCTGACCTTCCTTTCAACAGCCACACTGCTCCCGGTACTGCTTTCCGCCCCTTCCGGCAGGACGTCTTGCCCCGATCTCCTTCCCCCCTCTGCTCCTTGTTCTGTTCCTCCCGACACACTGGTAACTCCACCCTCTTCACTCCGTTCCGGTGGAGAAGCAGGTCTCGATCTCCAACTCCCACTGGCGGTTCCCCCTACGTTCCCCTGCTCCTGACTGCTTCCCCCTTGGGCTCCCCTTGGCTTGACCAGGGAGGCTCCCTTTTGGGAATCCTCCGATTCACTGGACGGACTCATGGACCATCTCGGGTCATTGTCGTCCTCTTCCTCGTCAGGCTGGAATCCTTCTCCCTCACTCTCGGTCTCCTCCCTCCTCTGCGCCTCTCTCCCTGAACCCCTGACAGATACAAAATGGATTTATCTTTCCTCATCCATCATTGTGCAGTGGACATATCAAAAAACAGTAAGTTTCATGTCCTAGCAGTAATTAACTATGTTATTTAGTTTCTCGGAACTTTAGATTTCCTCATCTGCCCAAAACTAGAATTTGCCAGAAATGGAGATTTATTTTAATGTACATCTTATCTACAAATATTTCTTAAACAAAAGACAGGGAACCTGTGGCCTTCTAAATGTTTCTAGACTACATCTCCCACCACCCCTGATTATGGGCTATGCTGCTAGGCGTGATGGGGAGTTGGAATCCAACAACATCTGGAGGGCCAAAGGTTGCCCATCCGTATCTTAAGCATCAATTGCGAACACTTATTCAATTAAAAATGAAACTCTGGATGATTCCTTCTACTTTCACATGGTAAATGTCAAGCCTCAGGCTCTTACCTAGAAGCTGCAATCTCAGATTTCTGTCTGGCGATGGCTGCTGCCCTTTGAGCCCCTTCCAGGCTCCTGTCCACCTTCTGCCTTATCTTGGCACTTTTCAGAGGTATCACCCTCTTCTTCATGCCTTTGATCAGGACGTTCATTCGGTATTTCCCTTCTTCCTTCTTACCATCAGGCAAAGTGGTGCAACCGTATCCATGCCGTACATTATCCAGCCATTCACCCTCATACTTCAGGCCACTTGATCTCTCACTCACGCCAAACCCAGAGCGCTTGTCATTCTTCCACTCACCCATATAGGACTCTGTCGTGGTGGCATCAATATCAGCGTCAAAAGGCGGGAAGTCCTCTCCCTCAGCTCCTTCTCCTAGGCTAGCTGTGGAGGTGGCATCGCTACCAGTGGAGCTCATCCCGCTCTCGCTCTTGAGAAAGCTGAGTCGGCTCCTTTGGCTGGCCAGGGAAGTCTTAGAGTCGGATTTCTTCAACTTCCCAAACAAGGAACTCCGCCTGAAGAGCCCTCCCTTCTTCAGCTTGCCCGCATCAGCATCCGCGTACAGGCTGAGAGCAAAGCCACCACGGGTGATCGTAGGTGTCATGGGAAAGTTCTCCAGGTTTGCTGATGGGGAGTCATGTTGCAACAGGGTGCCATTGCTGTGCTCACTACGGAGGGAAGTAAGGGAGGTCCTTAGAGGGTTGCGGACTACAGCTGCTATGCCATATGGGACGCTCTGCCGGACGCCATAACCATGGCGCATTCCATTGGTGAACTGGCCTTGGTATGTACCTACAATCAAGAGCAATAGTGAAGTTAGTTACACATTTCCTGAAGAACACGGATGAAATCATGGTTCTTCAGGCAGCAATAGTCTTCCCAAAATCACCCACAAAATGGTCCCTTATGTTGGCTGAGCAGGAAATGAACTGTCTGCTCATTTCCCATTCAGCAAATACAATTTTCCCTCCACCATGAGTCCAAAGGTAGCATCTGTACACTGCCTCTGTGGCTGGAGATGTTCTCTGGTGGCATGAGGGAACTACCCAGAGATGTTACTCACCATGGGCAGTTTTGCAAGTTTCAGGAGATGCTGGGTATGGGTGCTGCAAACCCCTGCTATTTTTTTGCCAGAATAGGGCATCTGAATATTTGCTCTCCAATCCTGGGCTCCTCTCTTTTTAGACATCCAGAAGGATGTTGTCAGCATACGATGGAAATGAAGGTGCCAGGTGCGCTTATGTAGGGAGGGAATCTCACAACTTAGGAGCTGTCACAGAGAATGCCCTCTCCCAGACTGCCAACCCCCAAACTTCTGTGGGTGGTGGAACAACTAAGAGGGGCACCATTGCTAAGCTGAACACTCAAGAGCAGGGTTCGGCAAGGGCTGGTTCACCCCCGCGGAGATTGGGATTGGGTCTGCGCAGATGTGATTTTTGGCTTCTGCATCTCCACAGACGCGATTTTTGGTGCTGCCCAAGCGCGTTCCCACTCTGTGCTGGTTTAGATCAGCGCGCGGGGACTCACCAAGCGGGCGGCTCAGTTCGGGGGCGGCTCGGGGGCCGTTTAAATGACCCCTGTGGACCACTTGTTATCAACCCCTGCTCAAGAGTCTGAAGGGGAAGAGGCAGTCTTTCAGATATTTGGGGGCAAAGTCATTCAGATACTTTGGGGCTAACATTTCTCTGGAAGGAATCAATAGTGTTTTACCAGATAAATAGGGACAATCAGAGCATACATTATTGTACAAATGAAATTAGAACTAAACTGGAATGCAATATGCAATTGCGAAGGATAAAGACTTAACAGAAAGACGTGTGTCATTCATGAGTGTATTTGTTGTTCATGCCCAACATTTCAAGGAGTGATACCAACAAGCCAGAGGTAAAGGGTGGATGTGAAAGGGGGGGGGGACCCTGAACAACTTTTTGTTGCAAGTTTGTGTATTCCTAATACCAAACTAATTGAAATACAGCAAAAGCTCCCTTGCTGGAGCCAAGTTTAATGCTTCCCCAGAAGGAAGCTAGTTCCTTCCCACCAATTGCCTCAGAACATTAATTTCCCTCACAGCAGAGTTTCTCTCTCCCTTGATTGTCGTCCTTTTGTTGATGTGGTTACCTCAGTAACTAGCAACCTACCCAAAGAAACCCACTTTGGCTCAATCCATCACTCGCTATTAGGAGCCTCACTCCCCAAATTTGTAAACCACCAGCTCTGCAACCAACCACCCAAATCCCCATTCAGCTAGAGTATCCTGGGACGAAACATGCTGGAGAAATACAAATATTTATTACCAGTATAAAAGAATTAGCTCCCCCAAGGATTTGCTTTCTCACAGGCAAATGGCCATGGGGTATTTTTATAGCCACAGTCTGCCAGCGATTTCTGTCATGTTAGCAAAGCACAATAATCCTTGGGGAAGCTAAGAAGCCAAAGGACAAGAAAGAGCCCAGAAAGAAAGGCACGAAAACATAAAATGGTCACCTAAGGTTAAATAGCTCTGGATGGGAAAAGACACTTGCTCAGTGGCAGAGCACACACTTTGAGAGTCCCGGCCTTAAACCCTGCTATCTGCATTTAAAAGCATCTCTGAGGAAATCCTTTCCTTGTGAAAGCCTTTTGGTAGACAAGGCCGAGCCAAGAGGAACACAGGCCTAAATCAGCTTCTTCATTCTTGCTGGCTGTTGAATTGTGTTTCAGCTCTAAATCAATCCCTGGAACGAATGGAGATGTGAGAGAAACCTTCCTTGTCTGTTTGTGTGCTGACAATTTTAATGGCAGTATGGTGTAGTGGTTAAGGTGAAGGACCTAGGAGACCCAGTTTCTAATCCTCACTCCTAACCATGGAGCTCACTGGAGAGGTGACCTTGGGCCAGTCACAGTCTCTCAGCCTGACCTACTTGGCAACACAGCCAGATGGGCAGGGTATAAATAATATAATTATTATTATATCAGTACTATCAGAATCAGTGTTTAGGTGAAACTATTGACAAAGGAAAGGGTAGGACACTGATTCAAATGAGGAAAGCATATTCATTTTTAAACAACAATTTGTAATGATTTGTGAACAAATTCACAAGTGAACCCCTGAGAAAAGCCCAACAAGCAACTTCCGGAAGCTTCATTCCTCCAGCCTTAAGACAAGAAATATTGAAGAGGGTTGAATCGCAGAATGCCAAGAGCGTTAGCTGAGGGTTTTCTTCTCTTAAAAAAGGAAAATCGAGGGGGACGTTTCAATAGAGTGGGAAAGGGAAACTATATTTTCCCTTTCCTAAGCTTCTCAAACACTCCAGTGTCCCACATATCACTAAAAGGCTCAGATTAAATTCCATTGAATTCAGTGGAGCTAACATATGCATAGGCATGTCTAGGATGGTGCTATTAATCTGAGCGCTATATGTGTGTGTGTTTTTTAAAAATGAAACCAGTGTGGTGTAGAGGTTTCAATGCCTGACAAGAACCTGAGAGACCAGGGTTCAAATCCCCATTCAGCCATGAAGCTGACTGGGCCAGTCACTCACTCTCAGCCTAGCCTACCCCACAGGGTTGTTGTGCGGATAAAATGGGGGGGAGGAGACCTATGTACACTACCTTGAGGAGAAAAGCTGGGGTATAAATGTAACAAATAAATAAACAAATCATAAAGTTATGAAAACGTTCCCACAGGAATTCCTGCACTCCCTCAGTTGTGATATGTTATAGTACATCTACTTCTCCTGTCACAAATGTAAAATTTCTCCCCGATACAGGTGTCTTTGGGGAGACTAATTTCTTTAGTATAAGCACTAGAATTTCTTTCTTTTTCATTCCCATGAGAACCGCTTCAAAATAGCAGCAGAGATCTCCAAGGGTGAAATATTTAACTGTCAACTTAATGAATCACTTTACCATTAGAAAATTCCCAAGTGTCCTAAAGAAGCATCCCAGAGATCACTTGAAGAAAGCTTGTGGGGAGCGTGGGGACAAGCAAAGCGAGTAAACAAGGAGTTGGAAAAACTTCCTAATGAGAAGAACAACCAAACCCTCGCACCATTATAAACTTAAGCACTGTACATCTGATGTCAGGAAATATCCCATGGAAGAGAATGAAAGGGGGAAATTGGGAATCAGAAATGTAAGAAGCTCCCTTATATCATCAGATTGGTGTATCCAGGGCTGGATTTAGGTTTGATGAGGCCCTAAGCTAATGAAGGTAATGGGGCTCTTTATATGTCCAACTGTCCTTTGTCAACAACTAATTGTTGCTGTTTTTTGTGTTGAATATATGCTATATGGTAATTTATGGACCTAATAGGTATCTAAAGCCATTTGCACATGTTGCCATGCAACCAGTCCATGCAGAATGCAGGCACCCTATATATAGAAATGAGCAAACCAGTGATATTTTAGGGAGCAGGCTAGCAGATGGGGCCCATTACTTACATCATAGGAGCCTACACAACACAAAACAAAACACTGTTGCTGTATGTAGGTTTTATTTTACTTTATTTTTATCATATTTTGGAAATGTACATTGTTGTTTTTCCTTTAACTTTTTGGGGGGCCCCCAAGAGAGTGGGGCCTTAAGCTATAGCTTGTTTAGCTTATACGTAAATCAGGGACTGGGTGTATCTGAGGTATGGAGAACCTTTGGCTCTCCAGGCATTACTGAACTGCAACACCCATCATCCCTAGCCATTGGTCATGCTTGGTGAAGTGGGTGGGAGTTGTAGTTTGGGAACATCCGGATGGCAAAAGGCACCCTTACCCTGGTCTATCCAGCATGGTAAATGCTGGTTGTGTTTGAATGTAGCACTAAGCTAGGCCAGAAAGCACATGAGCTAAATGCTGGCAACTGAAGCCCTCCTACTTTGCAAGCAGGGAAACCACAAAGTGGCTAGCTTGGCATAACATGCGAACCTGGGGTTGTGGTTTCCTCTACCCTAACAAAACCACCATCACTAATCCAACCACAAACCGTGGCTTCAAGGTAGCTTAACAATTATTGCTTGTTAGGGCAAAAGAAACCACGATTCCTGCTTGTGCAGAGTATTATTCAATAATTTTATGGTGTTATGTGCCAGCCAATACAGTCAGCGGCTGATAGCATCTCTCCTGGGTTTCAGACTGGGATCTCTGCCCCCCCCCCCACCTGGGCATGCTTGGATTGAACCTGGGAATTTTTATCTTCAGCTCAGGATCAGACAGTTCTGATTTAATGGCACTGTGGGTTAAACCACAGAGCCTAGGACTTGCTGATCAAAAGGTCAGCGGTTCGAATCCCCATGATGGGGTGAGCTCCCGTTGCTCGGTCCCTGCTCCTGCCAACCTAGCAGTTCGAAAGCACCTCAAAGTGCAAGTAGATAAATAGGTACTGCTCCGGTGGGAAGGTAAACGGCGTTTCTGGTGGGAAGGTAAACGGCTCTGGTTCGCCGGAAGTGACTTAGTCATGCTGGCCACATGACCCAGAAGCTGTACGCCGGCTCCCTTGGCCAATAAAGCGAGATGAGTGCCGCAACCCCAAAGTCGGCCACAACTGGACCTAACGGTCAGGGGTTCCTTTATCTTTTAACTCTCCTCACAATACAGGTTTAGAAGGAGCTGTGTCTAAAAGATTGGTTTATGGCAGCTCTGCAGGGTGATTCACACTTAACACTGAGTGGTTTTTCAGAAGTATTAGCCCCTATCGCAGCTTGGTCTGAAACCGAGAGAATGTCTTACAACAAAGTTTTTATCCTCTCTTTGCAGGTTGGGCTGAGTATAATATACAAGAACTCTAAGGCGTTGTTCACTGCCATAATCCTATTGCAGGTTTCAAGGCTGTGTTGAGAAAGAGCAGCCTAAGATAGCCCTACTATGTAGTACATTGTTAATACTGAGCTCAGAGGAGGAGCTTAATTTAGACTTAAAGTAAAAATTATTGGGACATCTCAGGCTGCAATTAAGATAAATCTACTTAAAACTGTCCCCTCAGACCTCCCCCAGACCAAATCAAGCACTCATTTGCATGCAGAATCCTCACGCTCCATTGACTTGCATGCAGACATGCAGACCAGTTGCCATTTTAAATGTTCAAAAACTGAAAATAAAACAAAACAAATTTTGCACATGAAGTAAGACTCCAAGTAGAAGCAGGGTCTTCTCTCTTAGGTGCCAACCACTCACACTTCCAGTTCAGGTAACACACACACCGGGGATAAGCTACAACATTTTGTCGCAGCACTCTACTCATTATTTTCAGGTTCTGCGCAGGGATGCTGAGGCTGAGAGATAGTGGCTTCCCTAAGGCCACGTAGTGGGTTTGCAGCCGAGATGAGATGTGAAGCAAAGATGTCCTTGTTCAGTCCCTTAGCCACTATGCAATACTTATTAATAGCACTCATTGGACGGTATACCTCTCATAATACTGCTTGTTACCAAAGACACCCATTAAAGATCTTATTAGTATTTTGAGGGGGGAAATAGCCATGCAATTACATTCCACCGCTTCTTCTCTGGCTTCTCCTATTGAAGGAGCTGGCAGGAGCCATATGAGCACCTGCAAAATCTCAATGCCAAATCTACCCCCACTGGTTTTAGTGCTGGTTGAAGCCATCAATCACCATGGAAGCTAGTTTACAAAGCAGTTCAAAAGACATCTGGAAGAAATGGTCTCCTATAAAAGAAAGATAACTCACAGAACAAAATTACAAGTGTGTGAAGACAGAAAACATTCAAAAGCCTGTAACCCACAAAAAGTATGCAGACAAAATTATTACTATTATTCTGCAAGCTCAGTTTTATTTCGTTATTTTATGCAAGTTAAGTAATTAAACAGAAAAAATAGCCACCTCCACCTACTGGACAAGAGCACAAAAATGAAGTACAGCAATCATTATGGTAGACTAGAAAAGGAAATATTCAACCACTGTAAGAAATATGCAGCCGCTGCAGCTTCACCGTTCAATCTCCTTGGAGTTCTGCAGATTCCAAACAGCTTTGTGGATGGAGTCGCTTTCTGAATTCCCAGTAATGCAGCACATTATTATACACATATTGACGGTGTTTGAGTAATGAGATCTTGCCAGACCTCAACTCCAGAACTGATTTTGAATGGCTGGAACATGAGAGTAAGGCAGCACCTCTGGGCACGTACAAAGTGCATTTTTCCCTGCCCCTAAGTAACCCTTGCTAACACACATCTCTAGGAACGGGAACAAAAGTTGTCATTCCGAAACCTACAGCTTCAGACCCGTTTGTGCCTCTCCCAACAATTGACATGGTTTGCTTGACACCCTGATGAACTGCTTATATTGCCATATAAAACTCTTCACTCTTAAATTAAAGCAAGTTCAGTTTTGGTTTGCATTTAAGCTTTGAAACGGGTGGTGCTGGATATGCAGAGCATGTTTGCACCATAACAAAAGACCCAGGTAGCCTCTCTATATTTTGTTTTAATCTGTTGCATCTGCACATTTTTATTGTATTGCTCTTATTTTTGTAAACTACTCATTCTGGCAAATGGGGCCATATAACGGATTTGTTAATAGATAACAGCCAGTTTATAACATAATTGTCTGTACAGAGTCAAACAATGTTTATCTGGGAATGGTACAAACATTATCCTCCTTCTCCCTCCAACAGAAGTCTTTGCCAAACAATTTTCAGTCCCTTTGTTGTAATTCCTTACATTTCTGCCTGATGTAAAATATCTGTATTCATTGCATACAGCCCTAAGATGCAAGTACAGTGGTACCTCGGGTTAAGTACTTAATTCGTTCCGGAGGTCTGTTCTTAACCTGAAACTGTTCTTAACCTGAAGCACCACTTTAGCTAATGGGGCCTCCTGCTGTCGCCGCACCGCCAGAGCATGATTTCTGTTCTAAGTTCTTAACCTGAAGCACTATTTCTGGGTTAGCAGAGTCTGTAACCTGAAGTGTATATAACCTGAAGCGTATGTGTCAGGGACTCAGCGGGAGCGCAGGGAGGAGAGGAGATGGAGAGCGAGGGGGAGCAATCCGAGGGCAGCGTAGGAGAAGATGACAGCAGCCCGATAGATTCCATGAGCCTCTCCAGCGAATCGGAAGATTCACAGAAGGGGGCGCCGATGGGCAGGGCAAGGGGCGACCCAAGGGGGACACCCCAGAAGCAAGGGGCCAGCGGGGACTCCCAGAGCAGCAGTTGGAAATCAGGACCAGCTTCCCCACCAGAGCGTAGTGGGGGGGAGGAGTCCCAGGTGTCAGAGCCCACATATGCACCACCAGCGAGAGAAGATGAGTCAGGGTTGGCCACGCCTCCATCGGAGAGCGAGTTAACGGTCAAGAGGAAAGTTGCAGGCTGGGCGCGCGCGCCAAGTTCAAATGTACAGGCGAGCGGCACAGAAGGTAGCCCGGATAGGGAACCAGGTCCTAAAGCCCGCCGGAAGGAGGGGGAAGAATCATCAGGGTCAGTGTCAGAGGAGTCCAGGAAGGATGGAACACTAGCGGGCAGGAGGGCCCAGAGGAGAAAGGAACTTAGGAAGAGGTGGAGCAAAGCGAGAGTCTTAAACTGGTGTGGAGGGGGCGGAGACTCAGACGGGACTTCGCCGGTCTAAGGTCGAGACGTAGAGCTGCACGCTGCGGCTTTAAAATGGAAACTGAACCTCAATAAAGACTTTTGTACATAACTACAGCCTAGCGTTGGTCCTCTGTGAGCTGGGACCTGGAGGCAGCTCTGACAGTATGTAAACCGAGGTACAGTACCACTGTACTGCTATTCCAGGAGGGGGAAGGCTGGAAGAAAATGCATACCTGTTGCTCCACCCACTTTTGCCTCTGGCCCCACACACCACTAGAATGTGGCCCCTAGAAAGTTCACCAGGAGACAAAGTGGCCCTTGAGGGGAAAAGGTTTTGCCACCCCAGTCTAGAGAGCAAGTGCTTGGGGGCCTGTAAATCCTAAACAACCGTACTAGCTCCAGCTGCCCCTGGATTCTTGATGTCTTGCCATTCAGATGCCACACCCTGTTGGCTCCTCCTGCCTATCTATAGAGGATATGCCATCAGGAGCTAAGGAACTCTGGGACTTGTAGTTCTCAGGAGATCATATTGCATAGGGTAGGGAGGCCCACTTCTGTCTGTGAGTCCTAGAACTTTCTGTTCTGGAGGAGGGCATGGGCTTGCAGCACATTAATATTGCTTGCTATTCTAACACTGCTTCTGATCGGCTCCAGACAATTTCACAAGATATAGGCATCTTGTACAGGTACAGAGAAATAAAGCTGCATCCTCAAACATGATTTGCAATTCAGTTGCCAGTTTTTGCTGCATGGTTATGGGCTTGGGTGAGGGACGCGGGTGGCGCTGTGGGTAAAACCTCAGTGCCTAGGACTTGCCGATCGCATGGTCGGCGGTTCGAATCCCCGCGGCGGGGTGAGCTCCCGTCTTTCGGTCCCAGCTCCTGCCCACCTAGCAGTTCGAAAGCACCCCTAAGTGCAAGTAGATAAATAGGTACCGCTTTATAGTGGGAAGGTAAACGGCGTTTCCATGAGCTGTGCTGGTGCTGGCTCGCCAGAGCAGCTTCGTCACGCTGGCCACGTGACCCGGACATGTCTCCGGACAGCGCCGGCCCCTGGCCTCTTAAGTGAGATGGGCGCACAACCCTAGAGTCGGACACGACTGGCCCGTACGGGCAGGGGTACCTTTACCTTTATGGGCTTGGGGTCTTCAACCATAGACTGGTGAGCCCACATAAAGTGTTCCTCCACCCCGTCTGCTTGGGCCCTGCTAGCGTGACCAAGAAACAAAACCAAGAGCAGGATAGGAACACAGCTAGGACTTGGCTTGATTGCCAGGACAGAAACATCAGCAACTGGGAACAGTCTTAGCCCTTCCCCCAATGGTACCCCTAAATGCATCCTTTGGGTAAAAGTGAATGTCTTCCATTCAGTCCCATAGGAAAGGTAAGCTCTCCGCTTGGGGAGAGCAAGGCAAGGAGAGCAAAACCCAACCTCCACTCCTGACATGGCATGACCCAGTCTTTGCAAAGGACGCTCATGCAGGAAGTGCAATGTTATCTCCAACCCACAGCAGCATATAAGCCCTTCATTCACATCACAATCCATCAGTACGGCAGGCATTTTGCTTGTCTACAATATAGGAGAGCTACACAGGCCCACCACAGCATATCTAATACAATGTATACCACATAGATTCACATACATGAAATCAAACAGGACCTAAGATTTCAGATGAACTTGCACGGGGGGGGGGGCACATTAGGAATAGCAGCATCTTATCACCTGCTGCTGAACATTTTTCTCCCTATTTGCCACCAATTGCTGAGCATTTGTTCAACAAGGGCTCTCCCCTCCCTCCCTCCATGCTTGCCCTGAAAAAATGAGCTTGCTAAACAGAAAGGACAAATTGGGCTGAACGAAGATCTTGAGTCATTACAACAGTCGATAAATCCCTATCGGATTATGTATTAAAAGTACTAATAGTTGTCTAATTAGGCCACAGTCTGCTTTAGAATGGCCAAACATATCTCCATTAGTCTCAGATTTATCTATTTCTTTTCAGGAACCACCATGTTAAGGAAGGTATTTAAGCTCTTAAGTTTGCACCAGCTTTTCCTAAAGGGAAAACTGAACTACTGTTCTAAAAAGTGATTTCTGAGCCACCTATACAATGTCTGAAAGAGGAATGTCCCTAGACCAGGGTAAACTCTGTGACTGGTTATAAGTGCATACACACGTACTTTTGCTGCCGGTCTTTCCGTAGGCATCTGGTTGGCCACTATGAGAACAGGTTACTGGTCTAGGTGGGCCACTGACCTGGTCCAGCAGACTTTTCTTACAAACGACATAAAGACAACCATCAGGTTTGGAATCCAGTAAGTTGCCTTTTTGCAAGCAGTACTATCTCAACAGCACCTTCTACCTCCTCTGCCATGGGCAGAAGCTGCCGGCCACTTCTGGATGCATTCGGTGTTGCACACTAGATGGTCAACCAAGCAGCAAGATCTGGCTGTGGAATGACCACACATCCAGTGAACAACTGGATGGCACACAACTCCCACTGCAGAAGAATCCAAGCAATGGTCCCATTGTGACGTCAACCTCTGAGCACTAAGGAGCGCCACTGGGAATGGGCTATTTTTGACCTGAAGCCTTTTTTCTTTTAAGCACGTAGATAGCATGGTTCATTCAGCAGCTACATTAGCAGAACAGCAAGTGCGCCCACTAATGCCTATGCACCTAGGAGCCCTTGTGCACAAACAGGCATGCTGGGCTGAGATTTTGTATAAAGCGTGCATTGCTGGAAAGATGAGGACAGGGCCTTAATCTCACCTGTCCTGCATCAGTTGAGGGATCAGAATTGAATTCTTTGCCCGCTGAAGGAGCCACAGCCATTAGCTCACATATCACATTCCCTGGTTCCCAGGACCCTGCCCTGCCCTGCTTTCCACCCTGCAGCCCAGAGAGAAAACAGCCCACTGGATTGTGACTTCCTTCCGCCCAGGCTTACCTCCATCAGCATAGGTCTCGGTGCCATAACCGTCCTGCAGCCCGTTATTCCAGGTGCCTTCGTATTTTGCCCCGCTGCTGACGTTCTGCCTGACCCCATACCTTCCTTTGAAGCCATGTGTCCATTCGCCCTTGTAAAGCCACCGCCCTTTGGTCTCGATCCCTAAGCCATGCCTCTTGCCTTGAGACCAGTAGCCCTCGTAGGTGTTGCCGCTGGGCCAGGTGTAGACTCCCACCACTTCGAAGCCGTAGTTCCAGGAGCCCGAGTATTCGCCCTGGCCCTTGGGCCCAGTGCAGATGCCGTGCCCATGGGCTTTGCCCCCTTCCCAGCCCCCGCAGTAGGCCCCTCCATCGTCAAAGTCAAACCTGCCACCGCTCATGCTGTCAAGCCAGGGATCTGTGCTCTTCTCTGGCTCGTTCCCTCCTTCCTACGTGGCCAGATCACTTCTCCATTAGTGGAAGCGGCAGGTGGTGGTGCATAGCCAAGCTATGCTGGAGGGGCACCTTTGGGGTCAGGCGCAGTGTCCTCACCCAGGAAGGGGCAACTAGGGAAGAGGCTGCGAGGAGGTGGCAAGCAAGCTGTTCCTAGGCTCAGAAAACTCAGGGACCCCCAAGGCTTGGCAACCTAGCCTGTCAGGTGTGGAGGCATGGAAGGAAAACTCTACCAACCGGCAGAGAAGGCTAAACTTCTGCTCAGCTGCAAGACGCGGGCCTCCCCATTCCGTGCGCTCTCTCCAAGCGCCCTAATGGGCAAGAGGCAAGCCTTTGCAAGACCTTAGTTGCAAGGTAACCTTTCTCTGCTACACCATCCTCGCAGCCTCTTCTAAACGCCGGCAGCATCCGGCCCCTTTATGAGCCAAGAAGGGTAAAGATCCTTGCTGAACCTTCCCCGGCCGCCGCCGCCGCCGCCGCCGCCGCGACCCCCTCCCCTATGGCGCGCTTTGCGCCCTCGCCTCTTCCGCCCTCCCGGGGCTCCTGCGGCCCCCGCGGCTAGTTGCGCGGGCGGTGCCAGGCTCTTCTTCAAAGCCCCATTGGACAGGCGAGCCTCTCCGGCTCTCCTCCCGCAGCCTCCTTCCTTCTACCCTCCTCCGGGAAGAAAGGTCACAGCTGCCCTAACAAGGCCATCGGATCCCTGGAGCTGCTCCGAAAATAAACCCACGTAGCCCTGCCCACTTTGCAGGACCCTTTTATGGAGGACAGAGACACCCACCGCCGCCACCCCCTTTCGGGCTGGGATGAAAACGAGAGAGAGACGGAGCAAGTGTCCTATTTAAAAATAGCACCCTGGGAAAAGGAGGGAGGCGCGGGCGAGAGCTCTGCCAGGTCGTTTGCTCCGAACTTTGCAACGGGCATGGGAGGAACTTCTGCTAGTTACGGAGCAAGGAAAAGGAAAGGGAGTGAGCGGGCGAGAATGAATGGGAGGAACCATGAATGAAGGTGCTAAAGGCACGAGGCGAGGCGAATTGGGAGGGGACAGGATCGGAGTTCAGGTGGGATTCTGCCTACAGATGCAGTGCATGTTAGGCCCCACCCTTTTCTGCAGCTAATTAGGGGGCGCTATTAGTGTGGTATCTATATCAGCCACCCAATAACGCAGGTTTCTCAATTTCAATTGGTAAAATATAACATTTAGACTATAACACTTTTTTTAAAAAAACACCCTCCTGTTTGGTAGGCTGCACACATATTCGCGGCCCTTGCCAGCCACAAATTGGCTTGCTATATCAAGTAAGCCAAACCTTGTCACAGCTTGTGAGAGCTTTCAAAATTCTCATACTTTATTATTATTAATATTATTATTAACTTGCTTCTGAAGACTAATTAGTGGACCAGCATAATTACTTGCCTGACAGGCATAGGTTTCTTTAGAACCCCCGTGTTCGAGATTATTATATACAGGGTTGTCCATTAAAAGAATTGCATGTGAAATGTGTAACCCAATAGCCTTTGTCAGGTTTTGTAGCTGGAGGAAGTCTCTCCTCCCAGTGAGGCTGGCCTTCCTTCCTTGCTTGTTGACCTTCTTTGTATTATAGAGAGCGTGGCAAGGTATAGTTTTAAAGTGTTTATTATTAAACAGATGGTCTTGGTGTGTGTGCATATGTTACACTTGTGACAACATGCCCTTGCAGTTTTCTACTCCAACGTTGTGGCAGTTTTTACATTGGAGACCCAAGTTTGGGAAACACTGATCTACCACAATGTAAAGGGGGCCCCAATGTGTTCACAGGCAGCATAGCCACCGCATATATAGCCTTTGGCACCTGTCCCTCCCATTTTGTATTTTCATTGTTGTTGTGCAGGCTGCCTGCTTTTTGTCTGTTTTGGGGTGTGGGGTTTTGATCCATTTTAGGGGGCTCTGATAGCATTTCCTGTTTTTCTAGTGAAATGGTTATTTTGTGATGCCCACAGGTTTAATTTCCAGAAGTGCCTCTAGGGCTAAAAATGTTGGGGAGCTCTTCTCTGCTGTGTTTTAGGATGGGAGTCTTTGCCAGCCTTACCTGAAGATTCCCCATTTTGAAGACTGAGGTCTTTTGTGTGTAAAATAGGGGCTTACATCTGAGCTACAAATTTACCTTATTCCAATGAAAATGAAGTGCATAGTGAAATGACAAACTCTTCCTTTATTTTAACAGAACTAAACTACTGCAAACTATTTAGGCAAAGTCTTGAGTTTTATTATTCAGGAGCAAACATTAATTTGGTGCTCCCAAATTACTGGAACCTGCACATACACTGAGGCTACAATCCTAATCCCATTTACCCTGGAGCAAATCTCACTGAATTCAATAGGACTTACCTTGGAGTATTTGTGGTTCGAGTTGCACAACTAACCAGCAAGTGCTTGTGATAAAAATCCAAGAACACAGGTAGCAGATGCTGAAAAGATCATTTCTCACTTTCCTGAAGAGGACAGGCAGTGATTTCTTGACAGCAGCCCATTCTTACATCACATGAAACCATGGTTTATTCAAATAATGCTTTATTGAACAAACCATGCTCAAAGCCAAAGGACATTCTACATGCAATGTAATTATGGTTTTGTCATACTCTGCCCTCCTTATTTCCTACCCTCGGCTCTTTTGTGGTGCCAAATTGCTATCATTGCTTCACCTGCAAGAGAGGATGTGAAAGATTCTCAGTGATCTTCATCAGCACCTGTCATGGAACAGCAGGTACCTTCATCCCTTCACCCGAGAAAGAAGCACCCATACCATTTTGCAGCTTGTAGGTGTTTAACCTTTTTATTCTATGCCCCTAGACTGCAACCACACCCACCCACCAACTGGCATTAGGCTGTTAATGTGAATGTTATGCTTTACATTTAGTGAACATTACCTATGCTGGTGTCACCTGTGTCTCTGCTGGCAGGGAGTTTGAAAGGCCATTTCAGTAATGAATGTTTTAGTAGCTTAAGCATGTTAATTGTAATGACTGTCAGGAATGGAACTTAATTTTGGAACCCTCCCACCCCTTACTCAACACCTGCTCAAATTTAAGGGAGGAACACTCTTAAAAATCAATCATTTTTCCAGGATCCCGTTACCAGGCAGTTAGCTGCAACATCAGCTTTGGGGAAAAGATTAGAAAGAGGAGCTGAGTGCCGAGAGGCGCTTCATTTTTCATCATTCTTGTCTAATGTCACTGTTGCTTGGCTAGTAGTTTGAGAGCAAAAACTTTAACCACAGCAAATGAGGTACCCACACCAAGTCATTGTTCAGGTTAGTAAATCAATAACATGAACGAGCCATAGTTAAACAAACCATAGTTAAGGCACTGTACTGGGCTCAGATGCAATGCTAAGCCATGGCTTGTTAACTAAGTTTTATTTAAACCATGGTTAACAGGGATGTATGAACTTCCAATTTTCACGAATTACAAAGATCTGGATTAAGAAATTTAAGTTCTTTGCCTGCGTTTATATTGGTAGTAACTTCAGTATAATGTATGTAGCTTTGGGGGTTTTTATTTGCTTTACAATCACAGGTTGAACTTCCTTAAGTTGCCAGTGAGTGAGCTGAAATGGCAGTAGAAATAAAATATTTTTTTAAAAAATATGGTCCATTTGCTACAGAAAGCCAACAAGTTATAACTCCACATCTTTCTGGATGCATTCAGTATTTCATGGGACCACATCATCATCAGGGCTTTTTTTCAGCTGGAACAAAGTTCCGGCACCTCTTTTGTGTGTTCCAGCACCTCTGTACTGTTGCAGTGTCATTTCTTTGTGTTGGAGGTGGTGTGCAGCACAGCTTTGGCTAGTTGCTCCCCCCCCCCACAAAAAAAGCTCAGGTTTTGGGGGGCCCTCTCCTGGTCCCAATAAATACATCAGGTTGGGATCTGGGGAAACGCCTTTTTCAGTGGCTGCATCCACAGGCTCTGGAACAACCTCAAAAGGAAAGCTTGTGTTGCCCCTCATTAATGGCTTTTCACTACAGACAATAATACCTTTGCTTTTAAAGAGAACTTTTGAGTCTTAAATGATTTTAAAATTCTGCTGAAAATGTTATGGTTCTAAGGGTTGCTTCGGTGTTGTTGTTTTTTTGCTTTGTATGCTTAACTTTTCTAGTTATTATATATTTTACTTATTACCCACCTTGAGGCTTTGAGGATAGATGCAATAGAAACATTTTATTTAATTCTTTTAAAAGCCAGAAAATGGTACTCGCCATCAACACGCCAACTATTCATGAATATGTGCTTTGCTAATGAGCGGGAAGCTCCAAGTCTCATTTCAATTAAGTGCTATTCTATTCGACACAGGCAATTTAAGGCTGCTGCAGGAGAAAGGAAAGGACACTCTAGTGCTGCTGCCTGCCCCATCCCCAAATTCTCTCATCAACTCAGTCTACATCCTACTCCCTTGTGCTTGTTTTCTTCCCATGTAAGAGATATTAGTACTGTGAAAACACTGCTTAATTATTACTGCTAAATAAATCCACTGGCTATAAGTAGCACTTCCATATGCACTTAAGACTAAAGAGGTAAGCACTGTAGTCCCTCTCTCAAAACAGTCTATATTCCAAGAAAGAACTGAAGTGAATGAGAAGGGGGGGGAGGAGATCAAGGGCAAGCACAGCAAACCCAGTTAAGCTTTCAGCTTCTTCAGCCACACCTGTCTCTTATTATGCAGAAGATCAACACTGGAAGGCAAAATGTGTGCTATTTCCTGAGCACATTACAGGGAACAGGTGCTCATTATACAGAAACAAAGACAAATACAGAGCTAATCTGTGTAACTTCTGACACATTATGCAGCCATTACAATTGTTAAGTGTCAGAAATTTCCAAATTAACTCAGTGCCCAGGTTTTGTGCCTTAATATTCACACAAGCGCATGCATCTTAAAAAAACTTTAGCACTGTGCAATAGAAATGCATACTAATTTACACACATACAAAACAGAGCATGCCCTAAACATTTTATAAATCGCCATGCTTGGAAATATAAATTGCAATAATCCACAATTCTCACAGCCTCAGTAAGTTACAGATAGGTAGCCGTGTTGGTCTGCCATAGTCAAAACAAAAAAAATTCCTTCCAGTAGCACCTTAAAGACCAACTAACTTAGTTGGTCTTTAAGGTGCTACTGGAAGGAATTTTTTTTGTTTAGCCTCAGTAAGGTGAACAACATTCATCTGGCAGGGTTATTTTAAAGACATCTCTTTTTAAGCACAAAATCTCTGGATTTTGTGTCTAGTGAATGGTCTTGATTGGTATTTCTGCAAGTTCTCAGTACAAGCTGGAGAAGGACCAAACACCATTCACAAAGCAGGAAAAGCTACAAGCTTCCACTGACTGTAAAGGCACCGCAAAACACTGGCTAAATTTAAGGTATACAAGCAGAAGCACATCTCAGAGCAGCTTATTTCCTGGAGGTTTTTGGGTCCCTGCTTCCCTGGCAGAGTAGGCTGCCTCCATAGCGCAGGGAGGTTAGTTGGCAAGGGACAAGATGTCTCAGAGCATATGCTATGAGAATATATCATGAAATCTTTGTTCATTGCCACCCAAGATGCAAGAAACTGGGTATATTGCCAACATGGCTTTTAGCTTTGCATACTTTGTTTGGTTGAAAACTGCTTTCACACATTGCAAATGGCAAGAAAGCCAAACCAAAGGAACTTGCAAATAAAAATAAAATGGCAAAAGCCTTCAGTCCTAGTTCATACTGCCTGAAGGCAGTTTCCTTAGTCCAAGTCTGCCATTATTGCTTTTTAAGAGAATCCAACTTGCATCTTATTTACATAATTGCATTGTTGGTCCCCTGCACCAACTCATAAGAACTCAACATTTTAAACAGAGTTCTGTGGGTTTTTATTAAAAAAAATATGAACGCCCAGGGGCTGACCACCTTGATGCCAAGTGGGATGGTTTATGAAGTGGAGTTCCTCAACAGAACTTAGTTGATGTGCAAGTACAGCACAGGCGGCTTCAAATCAAAGTTATGAAACAAGGCTGACATCTAGCGGCCAAATATAAATTACTTCATATTTTAATCTTTATCCACAGATTAATAGGTAAACTACATTT
The DNA here is from genome assembly GCF_951804945.1 of Podarcis cretensis. Lineage (NCBI taxonomy): Eukaryota > Metazoa > Chordata > Lepidosauria > Squamata > Lacertidae > Podarcis > Podarcis cretensis. Next base: position 22,874,905 of record NC_137175.1, read on the forward strand.
TGATTGTTCACCCTGCTGAATTCAATTTCCTATAAAACAAGCTAGCTAAAAGCCTTCATGCTGTAATTAAAGCAATGCTCAGTAAGAAAATGAAATGCAATTCGCTTCTCTCACTGAAACGGGAAATGTTTACCTCAAGACACTGCCAGAGTTAGCTGGTAAGTACTATGTTTCACAAATAGTAAGATTTCTGGGGATGACCCAAATACTAGGAATATAGGCAGAAGAAAATAAGTTATGGTTTTCAAGTACTGTGCCCTCCCACAGCTTACAGTATCTGTGGGATGTACATAAATATTTCATCAGAAAGTACAGCAAGATGTTTTATTTCACCCCAAATGTAGATTATACTGGTTTCCCCATCGAGTGATTTTGCTACTCTTGATTCTGAATGTTCTTTGCCAGTTAATCCAAACTACCGCATTAACTGATCTTGTGCCCTGTACAAGGCAGTATAATTTCCTGGTCTTACCATTCACCTTTGTAGTCTTGATTTGGAATTATGGTTACCATTAAATTAGCTGAGGTCAGCACCCCCCTTCCCCAGTGCTTAGTGAAGACCTTTTTATTTCAGCTGACATTTTAAGTTTTCTTATTTTATTTTACTAGTTTTAACTTATCTTTATTGTATCTTTTTATTCTTATTGTACAGTGCTGAGATATGAAGGTGTTTAGCAGTATATAAATTGCTGAAATAAATAAACAGTAGTAATAAATTAATGAGTATGAAAAATAAAAGATTGGCTGTGATGCAAAGTGTCTTTATTACAAGCACAGAGAGCAACTGCTTCTGAGATGGAGTGTGACCAAGGGCAGATACCAAAACCCTTTGTTCAGTAGAGCCCACTGTTGTCAGGTGTACATCATTTCTGCCATGTGGGACATTTTCTTAGGGATATACAGGAAATACTCCATGTACCCTGAAAGATCTTCAATTGTCACATCATCCACATGAGCCCTGGCTTGCTCAGAGCAAGACCTGAGAGAGCTGGAGGGAGTTCTTGATGGCAAAGGTTGGGAACTGTCCTGCACACGTGGTGGTCTTTTAGGTGCAGACTGGGGAGAATTTTGTGGGCCAGAAAACATGTACACTTTCATGTCCTGCCATCGCTTACACTGGCAGGCCCTGTCTACACACGCACAGAGTTTCCCTTTATTTTGCTCAGACACAGATTGGAAATCAGAAAGATCTGTGGCCTTTAGAACGGCTGAAGTAGGAAAAACACCACTCTCAAGTTTGTTCTTAGGCATTTCAACCATGGATGCCACAGAATGCTGAGCACCCTTTTGTTTCTCGCCAACATCACTGAGGGGGTGACTGGCCTGTTCTTTCTTAGAGAACTCCTTTGGGGCTGACACATCCAGGTCACTACTGCTTTCAGAAGTGTCAGCTGGGTTCTTGTGCACTGGCTGGTTACAAGGCAGCATTTTCGTGGTATAATGTATAAACTTAGGAGGATGGAGTACTGGAGACTTTGACCGCCGCCGACGCTGTGTTCTCACTGTTCCTCTCAAAGGTTTCCTCAAACACCTAGAAGGTGAAAATTCAAAAGTTAATACAGCATAAATGGTCATCCAGCTCTCTCTAGTCACCCTATGCTGCAATTTACGAAGAAGTGAGTGTTTAACAACTTTTCAACTTTCCTATACGGATCACATGGAATGTGCCTACATTATACATCCAGACCCATGTGCAAATAATGTCATCAAACACCTAAACGGCAGAATAAGGGGGTCATCATGTCACAGCATACATATAGTTTTAATACCTACCTAGAACTATTCTAAGGCAGGTAAGAAAACTCAGCTGCATGTTAGTCCTAGTACAGTATAGTTTACACAGCTCAGAGCTGTGGGCCTAAGAAGAGCCCCTATCATCACACTTAATGCCTTCAAGAGTGGGATCCAATGTAGTGCCAAGGCATTCGTTCATCAGTGCAAGGATTTCTCCTTGTGCAATGGAGAGTTGCTCTTTTTTCTTTTGAAGAGATGGTGGAAGGCATACATTTTACACATAAATATATATCCTTCTAGAATCTGAATGCAACACGGGATGTTTCTGCAGCTCCCCTTCCAATCCCGTTGAGGCAATAATGTGTTGTGTAAGTAGCAGTCCCCTGATTTGGAAGAAGACACCACCCTGATAACAGCAACTTTTCTGCCAATGGACATGTAAAAACCAGTTATCTGTTTTACAATTATGTGAAGGGCTAGAGATTATCTGAACAATAAGACACGTGGCAGTTTCCCCTGCCCTCTTCCTGGGGAACAGGAACATGCCTCAGCTGCAGTGGTCAAGTGTGCTACTACTTGATGAAACCTCTTTCACATCTCTTCTTTGCTCCCAAGTCATCATCTTCAAGCTCCAGCCTCTTGATATTTATAAGCAGCTCCAGGAGGCCATGTTCAGCAGAAAACTATAGCATTTCCACATTTGACGTAGTTCCATTAATCAGAACCAATTCATCTTACCAATGCCAGCTCTCTTTAGATGCACACACAGACTTCACCTTGGTTTCATCTGTAGTTTTTACAAGTGCTCTTGGAGGCACCCCCTCATTTACAGGAAGAGAAGCAGTGGATCTAAAACAAGGGAAAAAACAGGCTGTCGTAAATTTGTAAGATTGTTCTATTTCCCTCAATAGAGCTTAATTTCTGTTAAAGTTCTGACCTTGTCTTCCATTGTTCCTTGGCTAACTTATGAGGGCATTCCAATACCCACACTAAATCATCAATATATTACTCACACTTGGCTCCTTTTTGTATTTTGGCCAGCATGCTAGTTTGGACAAGAACAACCTGACCAACAGTGTAAAGCCAGGATGCAAGGGGAAGAAGTCCCATAATAAAAGGTGCCCTACAGATGTTCAATCACAACTCCCATCATCCCTGACCACCAGCCTTGCTGGCTGGGGCTGATGGAATTCCAACAGCATCTGGAGGACACCACATTGCCTACCCCTGCCATAACATATGAGTTAAATTCCCCCAATCATGTGTGGTCCAGAAGGGGTTATTCCCTGAATACGCAGAAGGAGCAGTCAAGTGTGACTAGATAGCCATACCCCGAGAAAGCATGGTGCCAACCTGCATACCCCATTACACTTTCCTGCAGCTGCACTTTCTAAGCTTTCCAGGGATTTACCCAATCACTGTACTCAAAGGAAGCAAAAGAGATCATGGAGCAGATGGGTAATTACTTAACCAACGAAAAGTTTTTGGTGGTATTAAAAAACTGTAGTTCTAAGCTCTATCATAAAATCCATCAAGGCTCTATGTCTCATTCACAAAAACTCTTCAGTACTCCCTATTTCACTATGCTTTGCCATGCTTCTTCAGTAATTTCATGGTTCACCCCAACTGGCCTCATCATATTCCATTTCTACAAATCATCCAAACACCATGGAAAAGCTAGGGATGGACATACTTTTATCACATAGTTGTAAAACCTAAACCAGGTCAATTAAGATGAAACTGTCTCATGAAGGCCACTAATCTCCTCCAATGAGGAGTGTATTACAAACTAAAAATTGGTGATATTACTACCAGTGAGTACTGCTTATAGTTGATGTGTATCCAGTAAATGGGACTGCCCTGTATGCTCCCTATGTCGCTTGTGACTGTAAGTCACTTTGAGTCATTTTTAGGAGTAAAGCAGCTAATGATAATAATCAGCTACATTCACATAATGCTAAGCCATGGTTTGTTTTAACCATTGTTTGTTCAACAAACCACAAATCAACTCTCAGAAGAACAGGCTACAGTTTGTTACTTGAGACCTTGGCTCGTTGTCCAGCAGCTCTTTGTCCTATGCACTGTAGCTTGATGAGAGTCTGGGGCAGGATGGGCAAACCATGGTTAAACAAGGCTATTGGGCTTGGAAATAAGCTAGACTACAGTTAAAAACAAGATTACGCTTTGGCTCAACAAACCATGGCCTGGTGTTATGTGCTAACTAGACCAATATCAAGAATTGTTTCTTGGCAGCAAGAATTTTTTCAAAACAAACTGCAATCACAAAGCCATTTCATTTCCCACATTGTGCAGCCAAGTTTTGCTTTTAATACTAAAAATTACATTAACTTACCCTTCTGAGTCTACTCTTAGCTTTTTGAAAGCTGCCTGGAGATTCTCTTCTATCTCCAACATTGTTAGAGAACGACCCACTGCTTCCTCTCTGCAAGCTAAAGAAAAGAAAAAAAATAAGCATGTGAGAATAAAATGGAGGCAACTAATGTTGTACAGAAATTCATACTAGATTTGACTAGTGACAGCGATCCCGGCTACATGGTATTATCAGGAAATGCAACAAGACTTATAAATAGCAATTTAATAGTGTTTTCACACAAGGCACTCAAATCCTGTTGGAGAAGCCAAAGTTGTCAGAAGGCTTATACACCAATCTACTACACTGACCAACAGTTTTAAGTTCTGGTTGCTGTGCAAGAGCGGACCAAACTTCTCCAGGGGGAAAAATGACACCTCAAAGGATCACTTCATACATTACTTGTAGGGCTGCTTCACCATTCCTACAGGAAAGGCAATTATGTGTAGGAATTAACATGTTATGCATATATAGGCCATACGATACAATAATCCTACAAATGTTTAACTTCCTAATTCCTATCTAGGTATTGTCCCATTCTGGAATTTTGCAGTGTAAGAAGTTAATGCATAGAATGTTCAGTTGTGTGGACTCTTCTGTAGTGGGGGGGGGGGGACGCGGAATAATACAGAAAAGAGCCTTGAGACTCCAGTCCAGGTATAGTCAAACTTGGCCCTCCAGATGTTTTGGGACTACAACTCCCATCATCCCTAGCTAACAGGACCAGTGGTCAGGGATGATGCGAGTTGTAACCCCAAAACATCTGGGGGGCCCTAGTCCTACGTACATTTATTAAGGAGTCCCACCGAATTCAGAGCTTTCCTGGCAAGCCTGTGGAGGTGGAGCTGCTGTGCAGTCAGTTTGGCTTGTGATTTCCACCTAACTGAAGCCCAGAGCAAGAGGCTGTTCTCCATTTTGTGGAAATCTTGAGCACACATATGACTACACTGTTGGTATTCTTTGAACGCCTCCTGACAGAAAAAGTCCTTATCAGTTTTCCCAAATACCATTTTGAGGAGCAGGGTTTTTTTAAAGGATAAGGTAGTTCAGAAAAGCAAAGCTATACAAATACCATATTATGAAACAAAAATATTCATTTGGTGATCCTTTATCGAGATCTGAACATCTGTCACAGGTCCTGTGTGGTAACGTTCATCCCCTTCTTTAAACAAAAAATATAAACTAGAAGTATGTTTCTTTCTTGCAGTGTTAATTACCATAAATATTCCAATCTTCTACTGAGCTTAGTGCTTATTTCTGAAGTTTCGCAGACTACATATGGTCAGATCTCCTAGTGGCCCAATTCAAACCTCTCCTAGTGGCCCAATTCAAACCTAACAGTATAAGCCCATTTAAAAACTACACAAATCTCAGGCTTAAATGTTTACCTCTTGTAACGGTATTGTGTGGTTACTCGTGCGTAAACTGCCTCCACTTCGATTAGGTGGTTTGCTCAAACATGTTCAGGGTTAGAGCTCGCCCTCCGTGACCTGTTAGTCACTTGCAGAATCTGCCAGTGGGCGTTTCTTGAATCTCTTCCAGCATAAAAGCTGCTTGACCCCAAGTCTCCGCCTATGTTCCCTGCGCGGAACGCGTCTGCGCAAGTAAGGGGATGGCAAGGGCGTGCCAGCGCTCTCTCCGCTGGTTTCGGTTGAAGGGTCTTGGAGCCCTGACACCGATTCCTCCATCTCCTCTCTATTGGTGTCACACTGAATTCCTTCCCCCCGACTGGTTCCCTCTCCGGCATCGCTCTGGAGCCCTGCCTCCGCTTTTCGCTCTGATGTCAGTTCCCTGACACCTCTCTTTGTTCAACACATGCCAGGAAAAGGCAGGAAGCACACGCTTCCTGGTTTAAAACTAACTGCAGTTTGCAATTTTATTAAAACAAGGAACTTCCATTAATCAAACTATTGATTTATTGGAACAAAGTAGAATAAGCAACTAGAATGATCTTGGCTTACTTCAATAAGCCATATTTTAAACCAGCCACAGATTGTCCTTACCAGAGATTATGACAAACCACAGCTGGTTTTTTAAACTCAGAAGTGGAAGCTTCAAATCTGTTCCTCACAGCTGCACCAGAGGGATTGGGTGTCAGGTCACAAGGTAGGGGAGCAGCCAAACCCGAGACCTGCCTCACTCCTTCACAGTGCTGAACTATATTATGTTGCTATATCTAAATCAAACATTTTCTTAGGTTAGAAGCAGCCATAGAGAGGGATTTGGATTGGGCTTCAATGCTAGGGATGGGATTTAAAAAAAACAAAAAAACACAAACCAACATTTCTTCCTCTATCATTTCTCCCCAACTTAAATCACCCACCCAATTCAACCCAACCCAACAAGTTGCTATTAGCACCAAAAGGGAATAGACAATCCAAGGCTCTCCTCAAAGCTGTTTAAGCACCACAGACAAGACACTGGGATGCAGGACATCATATCTTGTATCGATCTGGCATTATCACTTCTTGCAACAATCCAGCTCTGTGTATGTTTACTGTGAAGCAAATCTCGCTAAATTTGACAAGGCTTACTTCAAAATAAGCATGCATAAATCTGCAGCCAGCATTGCTGGAAATGGTTGCAATTCCATTACCTTGTAGTGATTGCACTGCTACATTCATATTCCCTTCTAGTTTGTCAATATTTTCCAAACAACTGGTGCATATTGATACTACTTTAGAAATACTATATTACTATACAGGTAGTAAAGACAATCCTGTTTACAGGAGAGATTAAGACCTTCTTAAACCAGTGACTTTGATTATTACCATAACTCTAAATCTCACTGATGTGGTAAAACTTCTTAGACAGTAGGCTGAGACACACATGATAAAATGCTAACTCATACAGTCCAGTTGGTATGGAAAACTAGATCTCAGAGAGTGGGTTCCTTAAGCCTACCAGTGGCAAACATTAGTCATTTGAGCCCTCATTTGCAGTGTACAGATCCAGAATATGGTTAGTCTCTCAGTGAAAACAAAACTTTAATTTCAAGTAAAAAAATTAACCACAATATGACTAACTTAGAAAGAAGGAAGCAAGTGTCACTGAAACTCAGTGTCTTATATTGAGACATGCATGATACCTTTTATATTAATAGCCATGCATAGGGCATGATCCAATGCAGCATGTGCAACGCGGCTTCTCTTCTCCTTGCTCTCCTCTTCCCTGCAGCCCTCCAAACCTGCTCCAGAGTTGGGGAACCTCTGGAGATTTTGGCAGCACACAGGGAGAGAATAAAGCTAGCTTGTTGTGCAAGTAGATTTCCATTGCATTAGGTAGACAACATTGGATGTCTCCCAGAGAAACTAAAAACAAGGTGGTATAAATATAATCTACGGAACTGACCATAGATATCAGCTCTAATTTTTCCATGCAGAAGGCACACAAAAACTATTTTAAAAATTACTAAAATGAATTTTAGGTTGACACACCTAAGCTACCTACATATGCTCTAAAAAGAAAATGCTGGGGTGTTCAAATTTTGCAGCCCTCACATTTGTTGAAAAACTAAGATAAAGGCAATAAAATGAAAGTGGCAGAAAAATGCTCACTTGGACAGAACTCCCTCCCTGCTCCACTCAGCTGATGTTTGTTTGCTCTGAAATGATTTCATTCAGACATGTGCCTTAGCTACTTGCTTGACAAATGTCATTGTGACACATCTAGAAGGATGGAAGTGTGTCATAATGTATCTGATGTACGTATTAAGTGTTGACTCAAGCAACAAGGAAGACACAAAAGGAAGTGATGAACTACAAGACTGCTTTCTGAATTCCTATCTGCCATACAGATGGATTACAAAGGTACATAAAACAGCTTGTCTTTTGCAGAAAACTTAATTGAATACTGGACCCTATGAAAGCCTGAGGCAAGCCCTCACTTTTTATTATTCACAATGAAGATATAAAAACAGAAGTGTATATACTTTGTGCAAATCATGGTTAGTAGCAGTAATAATACTTTATGAAGCATCTCAAAAATTAGGTACTGTACTGTTAAAATGAGAACAAATCCTGTGTGTGGGGTTACAATAAAAATAATTATAGATGAAGGAAAAGGAGAGACAGAAATTAAAAGTTAATAATATATCAACTTCCAGATAATTTAAACTAAACCTTCACACAATGGGCTGATGGCACCATGAGCAAGCTCTGGACTTTCACCCTAAGCTGAACTGTGATTTAGTGACAACTATGGTTTGTTTCACCAGCAGTGTTAGAAGGTAAAGGTAAAGGGACCCCTAACCATTAGGTCCAGTCGTGGCCGACTCTGGGGTTGCGGCGCTCATCTCGCTTTATTGGCCGAGGGAGTACAGCTTCCGGGTCATGTGGCCAGCATGACTAAGCCGCTTCTGGTGAACCAGAGCAGCACACGGAAACGCCATTTACCTTCCCGCCAGAGCGGTACCTATTTATCTACTTGCACTCTGACATGCTTTTGAACTGCTAGGTTGGCAGGAGCAGGGACCGAACAACGGGAGCTCACCCCGTCACGGGGATTCAAACCGCCGACCGTCTGATTGGCAAGTCCTAGGCTTTGTGGTTTAAACACTAGGAGACAAATGGCTCCTGAAACCTGGGTTACAGAAACAAAAACAGAATGGCTAGTCACCATTTTTACCCAATGCAGCAGCACTTTCCATTTATTTTTTCAAAACATTCTTAATTGGACACCACAAACTAAACGGTGCTCAGCCTCAGCAATAGTGGCCAACCATAAGTATTTATAAATTCTGTTATGTATGTATGCATGCATGTGTATCTCTTAGCCCAAAATGTTATACTGCAGCTTCAGCAAGTACTACAGTCAGTTAAATGTCTGTTATATAAAAATTCTTGGAAAAACAGGCCTAACAGCACAACCCTAACCATTCCTACACAGAAATAGATACTACTGAATTCAAAAGGGCTTATACCCAGGCCAATACGATTGCACTAAAAAGTCTCAGATCTAAGAAAAGCATACAAAATCAGGCCAACAACCCATCTAGTTCAGCATCCTGTTCACATAGTAACCAACCAGATACCTGTGGAAAACCCACAAATAGGACCTAAGCACAAGTGCACTCTCCAGCAACTGTAATTTTTATCATTCCATCTGCGAGGACAGATGTGATCTGAATCTGATAGTTGTTTGAGGGATATTGTCTGCAAAAATATGTGAAAACAAAATTATTCATTTTGTATTTGATAGATCTGACTTTTATCCAGACCCATAAAGTGTGGAAAATGTATATGGCTATAGTTGGACACACAGGTTTAAAAAACTGGGGGGGGGGGGGGAGAGATGCAGTTTCTAGCACGTTAGCATGTGGTCTGATACTTAAGAGAACCATGATACAACTGCATGATTATTGCTGCAGAAAGGTTGATTTCCTAATCTAAGAAATGTTTGGTATTTTTTTTAAAAAATAGACACTTTCCACATTGTAACAAAAAGTTTGCTTATTTTAATTCCTTTTCTCTGCATTACCACTACCTGATACATTCAGCTATCTTTTTCCTAATGTTTTCAAAAACAGAAAGCCAAACAATCACACTCAGACCCAACTGACCCAAGTTATCATGTTCTGTCTCACAGGCCAAACTGGGCCTGACAGGACCCCGCAACTGGCCAGGGTCATTTCAGCCTAGCCATGCCCACCTGACCTAACAGGCAAGGGCAAGTAAAACCTGGCTCAGCCTAAAAAGGTTTGCAGGCACCACCAGCCAGCTGACTGATGGCGCCCAAAAAGCCCTATGCAAAGCATTCCAAAGATAGCCCTTTTGAAGGGTGTCAGCAATACTCCAAGAAGCCCTTATCAAGTTAGTGCTTTAAAGTAACAGGTAGGTAGCCGTGTTGGTCTGCCGTAGTCAAAAAAAGTTTTTTAAAAAATTCCATCCAGTAGCACCTTAGAGACCAACTAAGTTTGTTATTGGTGTGAGCTTTCATGTGCATGCACACTTCTTCAGATATGAAAGCTCATACCAATAACAAAATTAGTTGGTCTCTGCTACTGGACGGAATTTTTTTTATTTTGCTTTAAAGTAGGCTTTTAAAAGTCGCCTGCTATCAACTGACTGATAGGTGGGGGGCTCCACCTACCTGTCAAACTTGGCCCACAGCAGGTGGAGATAACCATCTGGCAAGTTGGGCCAATTTCTGTAATAGAATGAAGACCAAGTGAAGCCCGACCTTTAATTGAGACAAACCACTAAGAATATCCTAGACCAGGAATGTCCAAAGCGTTGATCATGATCGATCAGGGCACCGCAGGATGAATGTTAGTCGATTGCAGGGCTGTTTTGACACACCCTGTGTGCCCAGTCGGGAAAGCAGCGGGCAAGCTTCTCTCACAAGAGGAAATGTTTAGCCGCTGCACGCGCCTGCCCTGTTGGGGAACCAGGCATTAGAAAAGCAGCCGGCAAACACCTCTCACAAGAGGGGACATTTTGCCACTGTGCACACCCGCCCCTTCAGGGGAAGCAGCCAGCGCCCGCCTGCTCACCCTACACCCATCCCTGCCACCATCCCTGGGTGGTATAGATCACTGCCAGTTTTTATATTGGATCGTAGATCAAAGCCAACTTTAAGTCGGACATGCCTGCCCTAGACAAAGCAGGTTAACACCTCCTAATCTTAGTTTCACAATTGCTCTGAATGCTTATACTGCACCAAGAACAAGGAGTAACTGTGCTAGCCTGTTGCACCCCCCAAACATTGAAGGCCCTTGTGGCTCCTTAAGGAGGCATGAGTTTTGGCCATAAAAGGCTATTTGTCAGATTAGATCTGTGGCAAACATTTTAAAAATGCCACAGTGAAAATGTCTGCCATTAATAGCTAACAAAATTTCAAGTGAGAAGCTAGTCCCACAGAAGATCTCAGTCCACTCAATCTGCCTGTCCCCATTCGCTGGTAGACCAACACTACTAACCGAAGTACTCATGGAACCTCAAAGCAGTTTAGAAAAAAGATAAAACATAAAAAAGACAAGCATCATTTTGAAACGTCGAATTCTTCTTACAGATCTGGGTGCGGGTATCATGTGGCACCTGTAAACGTGTAAACATAAACGTGCCAATACTTCCGTGCCTTTGGAGCACCTCAGTATGCGCTGCAAGCTCAACAGTCTAAGCCTTTTAAGGTTCTGCGTTTTAAGGTTTCTGCGATGACGGTTCTTGCTCTTAACGCACTACAGTGGTACCTCAGGTTACATACGCTTCATCTTACAGACTCCGCTAACCCAGAAATAGTGCTTCAGATTAAGAACTTTGCTTCAGAATGAGAACAGAAATCGTGCTCCGGCGGCGTGGTGGCAGCAGGAGGCCCCATTAGCTAAAGTGGGCTTCAGGTTAAGAACAGTTTCAGGTTAAGAACGAACCTCCGGAACGAATTAAGTACGTAACCCGAGGTACCACTGTACTGATGAGCGCTAAACGGCACATTAACACTCCCGAAACCGCAAGGGAAAGCTTTGCCAGTGGAGCTTCTGCCTGCTCTTATCTGTAAGGAGCGGCGGCGGCGAAGCTGGACTAGCGAGGCAAGGCGGTCGAGGAGCCCCGTCGAGGCCTCCGGGGCCACGGAAAAGTCGTCGCCGAGCACCTGGCGCAGTGACTCAGCAGAAAAGAGCCGCCCTCGGCAGACAGGACCCGGCGCCGCGGAGCTTCGCTTCCCCTGAGGAGAGAAGCGAGGGAGGCGAAGGCGGCCGGAAAGGACCATACTTACTCGGCAGACGAGGAAACGCGGAGGCCCCACCACCACCACCGCTCCCCGAAACAGAACTCCGGACGTTTCGTTTCCCGCGCGGCGAGCGCTGCCGCTTTTCCTGAGGGAGCGACGCGCGAGTGACCCGGATGCAGACGAGCCTTCCTTTAGGAACCGGTGAGGGCGCTAGAAAGCAAACTCGGACCTGGCGGCAGCGTTGCGCATGCGCCGCGTCGCCGAGCGCGTCCTCGGTTACACAAGCGAAGGCGCCGCCGGAATGCACACCAGGACGGCTGCAAACGCGCGGGAAAGCCCCGCGCGTGCTGAGCGCATGCGCCCCTAGTGTCATCACTTCCTGTTGATTTTTTGTTCACTTCCGGCAGTGGCTCCCTTGGCTGATCGGGTGAGTGGGTACCTGAAAGCGGGGAGGGGGCGCGACGAGGGAAAGAGGTTCGCGTCGCTTCAGGCGTTTCTTGGAGCCCGAGGGGGGAAGAGGCTGTTGGGCGGGAGGGCTTCTTCCTCGACGGGATCTACTCCGGCGGGTCTCAACCGTCCCTTGTCGGTCTCCTGCGCCTTTCGCCTCAGCGGAGGACAGGACCCCGACCGAACGCCACTGCCGTCCACTGTGCCTGTTCTCTTATTCCCCTCAGTAGCCCTTCATATCCACAGAATTCCTACTTAAAGCCTAGATTTGCTCTTTCAACTGCTCATCTAGTTTAAAACAAGTACAGTGGTACCTCAGGTTAAGTACTTAATTCGTACTTAACCTGAAACTGTTCTTAACCTGAAGCACCACTTTAGCTAGTGGGGCCTCCTGCTGCTGCCACGCCGCCGGAGCACAATTTCTGTTCTCATCCTGAAGCAAAGTTCTTAACCTGAAGCACTATTTCTGGGTTAGCGGAGTCTTTAACCTGAAGCGTGTGTAACCTGAGGTACCACTGTAAAGGGGCGTTGTGGGGATGGAGGGGGGGAAACATATTGACGGTTGCCTGCCTCATCTGTTCGCTAGCTCTAAAGTACTTGCCGATTTCTCCTGACGCTCTCATATTTTAAGCACCTGTATATCCCCCCTCCTTTTTTTTTTTTAGGTATACCCGAATTGGTTTACAAAGTTCTATAATATAATAATCCTCTCAGTAAAGAAGAATGCAGTGCAGCAGAAGTGGTTTAAGAGGGTTCTAGGCAAATTTCCCTGGAAATTTCCCTGTAAAAGCAGGGCGCCTGAAGAGAAAAAGGTCCTGTCCTGGGTTACCACCACCCTTCACTTCAGAAGTCTTGTAGGGTTTGACCTATAGCTTAATTTCATTTTTATGCTGCTCTTTGGTTGAGGGTCATTATAAGTTGTTGGTTCCCTCCCCCCCCCCCAACCCACGCCCAACCAATTTAGTTCACTGTTGAGTTAAGTTGGACTGAGAAAGAGTAACTGGCTCATGGCAGAGTGTGGATTTGAACCTGGATCTTCCATATCTTAGTCTGGTACTTCTAACTACTACCCTGTGCTGGTAAGAATTTGGTGGTACTTATTTCTGAGTACGCGTGCAAAGATCACGCTGCTAGGCTTCCAGTTAATCCTAAGTCTGAATTCCTAAGTTTTGATGACTTCAGGGAAAAACCATGTTTTATAGCATGTGAATTTTATAGTATGTGTATCCGCAGTACTTAGTTAATTGGGAACCACTGCTCTAGCAAACATTGCAAGGCACCAGATTAAAAACAGCCTTTAAGGTGGCTCACATTGTCACAAAGACCCTGAAACCTTTGTTACGGCATGTTACATGCTAGCTTTCCATAGCCTGATGCCCTCTTGGTGTTGTTGTTGTTTTTACCATACCCCTCAGCAACCCTGACAAGTGGCCAAACTGGTGGGTTGAAGAGGGTTGTAGTTCAAAGTACCTGGAGGGCATCAGGTTATGAGGAGTTGGCACATAACATGCCGTAACAAAGGTATAAGATGTTGTTTTTAATGAAACAGATTTACCCTGTTCCACTCAAAAATAAAGTTTAAAAATTAAAAGTTTGTAATCTAAGTTTATTCCTTAGTTAAAGAGTTTTGTCTTCCCCTTCTTTATAAGAGATTGATAAATGAAATCCATGAAGATCAAAATAACAGTTTTATGAAAAAGGATTTGGAAGTAGGGGAGCAGAAACGATGGCTGCATCCCTGCAGGCGAGGAGCAGTGCTTTTTCTGGTGCTACATGCCAGTACACCATATGGCACCTCTTTCCAAGAAGTCTGCAATGTTTGGCATACTAAGCACTTGAAAGTTAAGGTAGTTTGACCCATGCATCAAATGGCCCACTTTGTCCATCAGCACGAAGCAGAGTGGAGTCTGGCATACACTACCACTGCAGGTTGACAATGAGAAGCAGCAGAACTCATCCCCACAAGTTCATAAACAACTACTATAAACTTATAAAGAAGTAATAAACCACCAATAAAAGTAGTGCATTAAATTAGTCTTTCCCCCAGATGTTGTTGGGACTACAAATCCTGTCATCCCTAGCCTTCAGTACCAGTGGTCAGAGATGATGGGAGTTGTTCCTGTTTGCATCCGTCTGTCTTGGGAGGTACTGGAGGATGCCCCTTTGGGGATGAAGTCAAACTTTTGGAAGGTTGCAGCACTTGTTGTGGTAGTTGAGAACAATACGGGAGAGACATGTTTTGTTGCAGCTGGGGCAGATGAAGGTGCCCGGTTGTGCTGCTGTAGATGTACCATAGTGTTTCTTCTCTCTGCTCTCCTCCCAGCGGTCATTTCTCCTCTGGTCCCTGCTATGAATGCACAACCTGACTGCCTGTCTCCAGGCACTGCAGTTGCAGGCAAGGGATTCCCCCACAGCAGCATTGATGTTGCCAGTCTTCATACCACGTTTGTAGACGTCTTTGTTTGCAGACATGTTTGTAATGCATAATCGGTCTGCTAAGGTGCCTAGTGCCTAAAGCCAGTGGCCCATAGAGCACATTTTTGGGGATTCTGCTATCTTTCATTCTGTGGACATGACCAAGCCAGCATAGACATTGCTCTCCAACAATATCTGGGAACCCAATAAATTCTCCACTAAACTAAAAATATTCACAGGAGGAAACATTTAATGGAAACTAATAGGAGTTCTTCATGCATGGGTTGCTAGAAATTTCTCAAGACTCTTACACTATTGGTTCCTTGATGGGTTTTGGGAACTCTTCTAATATAAATGAATCACTATATTTTCATTCTGAAAGATAATCACTAAAGTTTGCAAAACTTCTTCGTTGACAGCCTTACTGGTCCTTTAAGATTTACACAAGTATTAAATGTTATTTCTGTACTTGTTTGCTTACAGAAATATAATTTCAGCTTGGGTGTCCTCAGCTGCAAAATTCAAATAACTTCCTTCTACGGCAAATCATTGTTTCTTTGAGCTGCTATGACCATAAAATAACCCCATTAAGTACATTTCAAACCCTGTATGTTGGCTCAAAGTTCATTATGTGCCCCATGTGTTAGCTATAAAGAGTCAGTATTCGTATGGTTTGCAGTTTCTTGAAAAATAGAGGGTGCTTGCTTCAAGAAGTGTGATGTCCATTTTCTCTGTGTGTGAATTTTACACCCCTGACTTCATAACAGACTTGTTAATCATGTACGACTATGTTTAGTAGGACTAGCTATTTGCTTAGAATACAGCATGCAAATGGGGCATAATCCTTGCCCAAAGGGCTTAGAACCCAAAGAAGGCAGGTAGGACAAAGGTCAAATAAGATGACAGGGCTTGATACTTTGTCATTAATTAATCTTCAGCAATTTCTTTTAGCGTATAAAATGCAGCATGTTTTTGTAGGTTAAAGTGCTCCTTAAGTTAGCAGTGGTGTTGTATATAATAATCAGTCCTTCAGAAAGCACCAGCACCCTGATCCTGATGTAATTGTGTGTTCATCGCTGTGAGAAGCAGCTGCAAAAGCACTGTGTGGATGTCATTTTGCATGGGTATAAATCACTGTACTTTTTCAGAGCCTCCAATCAAGTAAGCTTTGTTCATTCCCACTTCTATGCCTCTGAATCCCGTGATGCCTTCCGTTCTGCCCTACATGACAGTCACATGGAGCCATTCCAAATTACAATAACATGAATAATACGTCCTGTGTGTTTATTTCATACTTAGCTAGGATGGCATCTAAACAGTCAGAATGGGGAAATGCTCATGGAAACACATTTAGTTTTGCTGGTGAATTAGACTTAAAGGATTAACTACACAATGGGGGTGGGGCTCCTTCCTAAACTTAGTGTAGACTTGGTCTCTTTCACATTCAAATTGGGGTACAGTACTGCAATGCCCTCTATGTGGGGTTTTGCTTAAATACAACTTGGAGCTTCATTAAGTGGTTTGCTAGAATCCTCAGCATTTTTCAAGTGGTCTGTTCTGGGGAACATTTGGGAACAACTGGACTCTACCCATATGAACCTACCAGGTCTTCATCTCAGGCCCTGGCTTTTTAGTCACCCTCTGTGTACCACAGCTTCAGATCTGGGCCATGGTGTCCTCAAAATCAATATCAACAAAATTCACGTAAGGATATTTGTGTTTTGGTTAGGGCATTCTGTTGAGTATTTTCAATTGTCTCCTTGTACTGAGCAATATAGGGTCCCCTGTCGTCGTTGTCCCGTCCCCGTCCCCCCCATATATGTGAGTAGTGCCCATCTGACCTGTGAAAAATCTTTCTGCTTAGTAGCTTCAATCTTTCCAGTTTTTGAAACAACTATTTTTTCAGCCCCAGTTCTAATCATAAATAGATTGCCTTGAATGTTGGCTTGTATGATAAATATTTTATTAATCTATTAAATAGATCCTCTCTCCAGTGCAATTAATTTGTGGCTAAAGATTGGTTTGGGAAAAGGGGGAAAATATTGTCTGTTGATTCTAGCCTATCCTTAGTGCTGTGTAGAAAAACTGAGTTGCAGCTAATGCTGGTCCTACTCAAGGTAGATTCATTTAAATTAATGGACATGGGTCTACTCTGAGTAGGATTTGGTTTGCTACAATCTAGCTTTACACGAAGGGAGAAATCCTTTAGGCTGCAATCCTAATTCAAATCCCACTTATTTGGGAGTAGGCCCTATTGTTGTTAATTCACTTTAATTGTCCCTTTACATCAGGCAACTTTTTACTTAATATTCGCGTAGTTCATTCCACTATTCTCTGCTGGAAATCAACCCATGTGGCAAAAGTTTTCAAAGTAAAGCAGAAAATGTGTGCCTTGGTTGTCTTGAGTTTCCAGTAGAAATTGCCCATGGAATCCTTTTATCAAATAACTATTGATGTGAGTCAGAATGTGGTCTGAGTGCTGGATGATGGCGAATGAAGCAATATATTTAATTTCAGTTGTGTAGAGTTTTACTATATGCTTACTACACTTGGTGTTCTCCACATCAACACAAATTTAATTGATTTATTTTTTGTTAGTATTCATTATATGGCAGGCCCAATAACATTCTAACATTCTGCAAATGGACTCAGAAACTAAAGAAGGAGAGGAAGAGAGCCTGCAAACAGCTTTCAAAAAGCTGAGAGTGGATCCAACTGGGTAGGTAACAGCAGTCCTGTTTACTCTTCCTGTGTATTTGACTATTTTAGCATTGTATTAGTGTCTTTCCATTTTTATAGAATTGACTCTGAAGAAAGGCATCAGCATTACATTACTTCTATGCATCTATGAACAATATGGGTCTGATATTCTTATTGGTGTTTGGGCTGTTGTACCTGTAGAATAGCTAGTATTGTGGCTACTTTTTTGTTTGCAAGGAGAATGGCATGCCAAGCAGTGTTAGAAATTCCCTAGGCACATTTTGTGACTGGCTCAGGTGCAGTTGCAGCTATGTGGAGATTTATTGTATTTATATCCCACCTTTTTCTCCAAGGAGTACATGGTTCACTCCCCTCCTCAATTAATCCCTACAACGACCCTGTAAGGTAGGTTAAGAGGCTGTGACTGGCCCAAGGTCACCCAATGAGCTTTATGACTGAATGGGGATTTGAACCCTAACAGTGAAGCCACCCACTTGTCAGTCACATAACATCACAGTGATGTCACGTGCAAGGTGCTGCCAAAAGGGAATCTCTCTTCCTTCACTTTAGCAGCAGTTCCCTGCTACAACATGGTAAAAAAACACCCATCAGTTTTAGCAGAAGAGTCTGATCCTGACTTAGGGAGGTCTGTGTGTATTGGGATTCTCCACTTGAAAGGGATGGATTTTCCCTCATCATCTTAGCAGCGGATCCAGGTTTGCATGGAATCCCCTGTCAAAATGATGGTCTAGCAGGAGATTTTAGCAGGGAACAGATGCACACAGCCAAACTGAGCAGGATTTAACCCCTGCTTATCAGTTGTTGAGTGGGGGTTAAATCCTGTTGGGATCAGGTACCCACGGCAATGCAGAACCGAACCCCAGCCTCCTGTCAGCTGATTGACAGGTGGGTGTGGCTTGGAGAAAATGGCCTTGTGAACCAAATTTGTGGACCAGTATTGGCCTGCAGGCCAGATTCCCCACTCAGGGTCTACACTGACTAACAGCAGCTATCCTGACTTTAGGGCAGGGATCTTTTCCAGCCCTACTTAGAGATGTCAGGGGTTTAACCCGGGATCTTTTGCATAGAATACCACTGAGCGGCGGCCTTTTCCTTTACCTGTTTGTCTGTAGATAAGCAAGAAAATGGTGGGGAGATATTCCATTTTGTTTGCTAATATAGGTGGATAATCCTAAGGGGGACACCGTATGGGAATCAGCCTGTAGATACTTTGTGTTAGAATCATACTTTAATATGTCATTTGCCTCTTAAATCAGAACTTCTACATCTGTGAGTGACAGCATGGGATTGAGAGCTCCAGTCAGAGCTGCTGGTGATGGAGGCAGGCATCAAACCATCTGTTCGAGAGAGAACTGGCATGGGTAAGACACTTCACTAGTAATTATGTTCAACACCTTTGAGTTAAACCCTTCTTTTATCTCCCAGTATTTGGCTATAATGAATGTTTAGCCAATAGGGTATAGCCTACTGTACTCCATTTCTCTTATCTTCTGTGGCTGCCTTCGTCTAATGTTTAGTTTGATGATAAGTTTAGCTTATACATGACAGGAAGAAAAGCCAAGGTTTGCAGTTAAGGCTGAAAAAGATAATGCAGTTTCTGATTAGTTTACAGTTGCATCACATTCTTCTTCTGGATTTGATATATATCAGGGCGAAATTATCAGGAGAAAGCATGAGATGCAGCTGTTTCTTCCACAGAACTGCAGCAAATAATTTTAACAGACAACACTACCTTATTTTGGAGTGCATTTTGTTCCAGAGTCAGTTTCTGATAACATTGCTGCTCTCTACTCCAGGTGTGCAAGGAAACCCTTGAGAGGGGCGACAAGACCGCAGCGCCGCAGGCGTTCTAAATCTCCTGTCCTTCATCCTCCCAAGTTTACATATTGCAGCATGAAGGCATCTTCCGCAAGTAACCAACTGAAGCACAAAAGCCAGATGGATTCTTCAAAGCACAAAATCGGTCCAGACCCCAGTGTTACAGAAGAGCCATATTTGGGAGGAAAGAGATGCCCCCTTTTCGATAGCAGCAACTGCAGGAGGGCCAGAGCAGAACAGCGGAGCACTTTCTCAAGGGAGCAGCCTTCAGAGAATTTGCGAAAGAGTTGTCCTGCTTTCTCTTTGACCTTTGAAACCAGCCTGGATCCTAGCCAACCCTCAGATTTCCAGTCACTCTCCAAGCTGAGTTACGAGAAGCAATGCCCTTGCGTGGACAAAGAATGTCAGTGCAAACCATGGCAAGCAATAGAAGCATACTCCTTTTCTGGTTTGCGGAGTGTCCTTTCGGAATGTGAAAAGGCAGTCCTGGAAGCACATTCGCAATCTTTGCCAAACCGATCGCATTCTGGGATGGGTTCATCAAGCTCTGCCCGGTCTTGTTCTGAGCAAGCTCGAGTCTTTGTGGATGATGTGACTATTGAAGATCTTTCAGGGTACATGGAGTATTACTTATATATTCCCAAGAAAATGTCCCACATGGCAGAGATGATGTACACTTGACATAAGAATCATGAGTTGGAAATTCAGTGGTGGTAGTGAGATGCTCCCTCAGTGCCATAGTTGGAAATGTGTCCGTTGTCATTGCTGTGTGTTTGATCAAATGTTTATTTGCGCCATACAGTGTAGTTTTTTAAATAAAGTGAAAAAGAGATAATATCCTCTGGCTGAAAGGTGCATAAGATTATCTTCAAGAATGTTCTTGGACAGAGTTTTAAAGGTAAAGGTACCCCTGCCCGTACGGGCCAGTCTTGACAGACTCTGGGGTTGTGCGCCCATCTCACTTAAGAGGCCAGGGGCCAGCGCTGTCCGGACACACTTCCGGGTCATGTGGCCAGCGTGACATCGCTGCTCTGGCGAGCCAGAGCCGCACACAGAAACGCCGTTTACCTTCCCGCTGGTAAGCGGTCCCTATTTATCTACTTGCACCCGGAGGTGCTTTCGAACTGCTAGGTTGGCAGGCGCTGGGACCGAGCAGCGGGAGCGCACCCCGCCACAGGGATTCGAACCGCCGACCTTTCGATCGGCAAGTCCTAGGCACTGAGGCTTTAACCCACAGCGCCACCTGCCCTTTATTAATTCTTTTGTTTTCAAAGTAGCTATCTTTTAAATATTGCTCTCTTTAAAATAACATTTACTGTGACTTGGATTATGTTTTAGCCAACCCATTTCAAAGGATTGAAATGCTGAACTTCGTCCTTGCAGGGTTTTTTTAAAAAAAAATAAAAAAATAGGTAGAGCATACTGCTACACCATCTTGAACAGGAATACCTAAGAAATGGTTTAGCGTAAGTCAGGGATGTGTAACACTCCTCTAAGCAACTTTTGCTAGTTTGAAACTCTTCTAGATTTCCTTAAATCCTTAGATGTTTGTCCTGTGGAGGATCCCCCAAATCAGTTTTTTGTTTTGCTTTGCATAAGATTTTTCTCACACTCCCCCAATCTGCCACCCATTTCTGTCCACACCTGAAGTTTCTTGCAAATAATTTTGAAGTGATACAAATTTTCCTTGCACAGGTCTGGAAAGTGTTTATGCACTAATCCTTCAAGCCATTGTCCCACTGTAACTTTACTTGTCAGAGCATTTGTACTCCTTTAAAATTATTCATATACTTAATTTGTGAGGGCCAAAAGTGAAAATACAAACAAGTTACTAATAGGGAACTCTAAGAAGACATTTTGCGTAAGCAAGCACTGGCTTTCTCCCAGTAGCCTTCTAATGGTCATGCATGAAGATAGATGCTTTTAAAATGACTGAGAACAGATGAAAAAATCAATTACACATAACACATATGCTTAATCAGTTGGCTCTTGAAAGCTATTTACAATTTGAGAGATCTGCTATGCTTTTCTATTAGCACCTTTAAAAAGAAATAGAAATTATAAGTTGTAAATTATTAAGTCGGGATAGCTGACTAAAGTCAAGATCCCTTGATTTCCCCCCCAGTTACCTCCCACCCCACACTTTAGTGAATACATATTGCTTTTTGCATGCTTGCCATGAATTTTTACTATTGGTTTCTCAACTAGTGCCATTTTGTTCAGCGGTAGGGAACCATGGGGCCTCCATATGCTAATGTATGTGAGAGAAAAAGGATTGAATTAACTTCTTTGATTTCTTTCTGATTAGCAAATTTCCACTGTATTTGAGCATCTCCTACACTATAGGGGAAATAAAGATACACTAGGATGGAAAGCAGAACCATTGCTTTGAGAGAAAACTTGACTTTGTAGCCATAGAAATCAAGCCTGTTTTACACCTAGCCAAAGTGGAAATCAAATTAAACCACTGCCAAAAGCACTGACCAGATAGCCCTTCCATTCCCATTTTTCTCGAGAGGAAGTCTGCCTTGCTATTGTATGATTAAAAGATAACCAGTGCTACTTGAAAGGAGTGTCTCAAGCACATAATCTGCTTTAGATTTATTGTCTCTTTCCCATTTTAGGACAGAAGGAGGGCAAGAAAAAACAGTTCTGGAACCAAGGATACAATGCAGTACAGCTAACTTCCCCTGGTTTGGTTAAGCAAGTGCTTCTCCTTAGCCCTAACTAAATATCAGAAAGCGTGGAGACAAGAATACCTACAGCATTCTAGAGGACCAATGAAGCAGTCATTCAGAATTCAGCTTCCTACACTACTTTGTCTAATAAATAGCCACTAGATGGAGCTTTCAGAACAGTGCTTAAGAATTTTTTTTTTTTCTAGTCCCAACAACAGAACTTACTCAGAATTGTAGCTCTTTGGGTTTTTTCCAGATGACCTAAATCTAAAGCTGCGCCATTTAATTAGTAGTGTTTGCATAAGGAGCTTCAAAAGAACATTGTCCGGACACACTGTTGCAGGCAATGAAAACCTATCCTAGCATTATTGCGTGGGGGAAGAGAATGTCAAATATTAGGCAAAAAGGAGAATTGTCTGTCCTTTATTTTGCAGGCATTGTTAGTCAAAGGAGAAGGATGAAGTCTCCTTGAGTTTTGGAAATAGCTAGTAAAAACAATAAAAAATGTCAGTGCTACAGTATCCATTTCCTAGTTAAATGCAAAAATTGGGTTTTGAAAACACAAAGCCTGGAGCAAGATCTGAGAAAGTGGTGTCAATAGTTAAAAATTTGGCATTGAAATCCCAAGTTTTCAAAACTGATTTGTCAAAGCTATATTTCAAGGAAATTCTATAAAAGATTTCTGTGTTGATGGAGTCAAACCACAAGCCTGAATTCAAATAGAATGCTAAGCAAACCATGGCTTGGCCTTTGGTAGCGCTGCAGGAGCAGAGGAAGCAACAGGAGCAGAGCAACAGCCACAATCTTCATTCCAGGAACCTGCATGTTTGCACTAAACTATGGTTGGGCTTAATGTTATGTACAAACAGGGCCAAAGACTGGTTCAAGGTCACCCGATGAGCATCCTCACTAACAAAAATGTGAACCTAGATCTTTCTGACTCCAGAGTATCTAACACACCAGTGCATATGTATGTGTAAAGTCTTCATTCGTTCATGTTGTCTTGAGCACCTCACCTTTCAGGATACAGATTTTTCCATTTGGCTTGCACGCACATATATCAAGTCATCAGGATACTTCCCACAGGGCACAGGTGATGGTAGATGGTTGTGTGGGTGGAGGGGGCAGTCCAGCTGGAGCAGGATCTAGTTTCTGATGTTTTCTTTGCCAGTCTAGTTCTCTCTTTTTGCCATCCTTTCCACAGAGTTGTTGGCCCAGGGGAGGAAGGAAGCACAGTCCTCCCACAGCAAACTGCTCTGCCCTTCTCACCACCTTTCCCAGTAGTTGAGCAGGCCATATGAAAAATTTGGTCTTAGGAAAACATCCTCTCCCCCTACCCCCATTGGAATAATACACTGTTGCATGCCCATGTGTTATTGGTAAAATCCGGGGTGTATAAGGTATTAGGGGAGGGGTGGCGTTGTGGGTTAAACCACAGAGCCTAGGACTTGCTGATCAGAAGGTCAGTGGTTCAAATCCCCGCAATGGGGTGAGCTCCCGTTGCTCAGTCCCTGCTCTTGCCAACCTAGCAGTTCGGAAGCACGTCAAAGTGCAAGTAGATAAATAGGGACCGCTCCGGTGGGAAGGTAAACGGCGTTTCCGTGCGCTGCTCTGGTTCGCCAGAAGGGGCTTAGTCATGCTGGCCACATGACCCGGAAGCTGTATGTCGGCTCCCTCGGCCAAGCGAGATGAGCGAGATGAGCGCCCCAACCTCAGAGTCGGCCACGACTGGACCTAATGGTCAGGGGTCCCTTTGCTTTTTACTGTTGTGATGTACAAGAGCCCCACAGGAAGCATTCAGGAGGCAAGCTGTATTTTCAGTAAGGCTTTATTCATTTGCAGTCTTGCAGCATTGTAAAGCAGTCTTTCTACATTCAGGATACACAGCATACAGGTGGAATTACATTCAAAGGAGAAGTTGTCACCTCTTCCCACCCCTACCAACTGAAGTGGGAAGCCAACCATGCCTCTTTATACTAGCTGGCAATGGAACAATTAGGCAACGCCCCATGTCTCCTGATGCTTGCTCATCACATGCTGCTGAGTCAGCATTCCCAATTAGTTTGATTCCTTGATACCCACAACACTCCAACAGGTACTACCTTTGGTGGTGGGGGGGCATGTCATTCTGCTGGGGTAGTTTGTCTGTCTTTGATCCCTACCCTGCACTCAGCTCTCACCTGTGGCTCCTAGAAGCTGTCAGCATGCAACAGTGGCCACACCCTAGGATACGGCTTCGACTGGCTGGCTAAACCAGGTGAGGGCAGACAGTGGGTCTCAAACCCTCAGTTGAGTTAGGGACATGCCCTGTATGTGAAGACAGGCTCTGATCGAGCAGACAAGATCGAGCAGACAAGACCAATAGTGGGTCCAATGGTCAAGAAGGCCATTTCTGCTGTAGAAGGAAATGAGGGGGACATGAGGCTCATCAACCTGGGAAGGTAGGCCATCTGGAAGAAGGAAAACTTTGATCCTAAACCTGCCTTGTGGGGTATCTTCGGGAAAAGAAAAGGCCAAAGGTAAAGGTAAAGGTACCCCTGCCCATACGGGCCAGTCTTGACAGACTCTGGGGTTGTGCGCCCATCTCACTTAAGAGGCCAGGGGCCAGCGCTGTCCGGAGACACTTCCGGGTCACGTGGCCAGCGTGACATCGCTGCTCTGGCCAGAGCCAGAGCCAGAGCCGCACACGGAAACGCCGTTTACCTTCCCGCTGGTAAGCGGTCCCTATTTATCTACTTGCACCCGGAGGTGCTTTCGAACTGCTAGGTTGGCAGGCGCTGGGACCGAGCAGCGGGAGCGCACCCCGCCGCAGGGATTCGAACCGCCGACCTTTCGATCGACAAGACGATGTTGCCTTATACACCTCTTTCTGGCAACTCTTGCAACCAAACATCTCCTTTCCTTTGGACCACATTAGTGGGGCTGAAAGGGGGGCTTGTCATCTGGGCAGCCCAGGACCTCCATACACACTGCCCAGGCTTGCACCCCGGGGAGGTCGCTTTGGTGCTACAGATTTCACCCCTGGAGACGCACTCCATTGTCTCTCGAGACAGACGGATGCCAACAATCCAGGACCCCTTTGCAAATAATGCTTAAAGGCAAAACGGAAGAAAACAAAGTTTCCCACAAAAACTACAGCTCTGTTGTTAAGCGTAAAGAAGATGAGCTAGCAAAGAATAAGAAGTTTGTGGTTTTAAGTGGCATAAGAACGTTAGCCACAGCATTTTGCTGGTGCCAACTGCTCCATGGATGTAGGACACTATAAAGAGGTGTTAGGAACCTAGGAAACTGCCATATAATGAGTCAAACAATTGGTCCATTTAGCTCAGTATTGTCTACACAGACTGGCTGTGGCTCTCCAGGTTTTCAGGCCTGGTTCTCTCCAGGTCCTGCCTGGGAATTCTAGGTTCAAACATGGGATCTTCTGCATGCCAAGCAAACACTCTTCCACTGACACTTGGGCCTTTCATGCAAACATTGGGGGCTGAGCTGATACAAAGGGCAATGCAGAATGAGATGTATGAGGTTAGACTGTGGAGACACAGCCATAAATAAAGCTTGGGATGAAAGTACTCCAGATTCTATCATGTTCTTTAAAAAAACAACCTGGTAAATATTGCATAAAAACTAGAAGATTTTTTTTTTTTTTAATGTTCAAAAAGGCTGCCTGAACAATGCAGTTTTAAAAAGAAAGACATTTAAAATACTCCTGTTGGCAAGGAGAAGGGAGTAAACATCCACAAATATCAAAGATTTCTCCAAAGCAAAGGCAATGCAGTTGTACCTTGGATCCCCAGCACCCTGGAACTTGGATGTTTTGGCTCCCAAATGCCGCAAACCCGGAAGTGATAGTTCCGGTTTGTGAACGTTCTTTTGGAACCCAAACGTTCGATGGGGCTTCCTGCTGCCAATCAAAAGCCACGATTTGGTTTTCGAACGTTTTGGAAGTCGAATGGACTTCCAGAATGGATTTCGTTCAACTTCCAAGGTACAACTGTACTTTCTGATCAGAAACAAGACACTACAGGATACGCCTACAACATAGGCTTCAAATGCATTACATCACCATATTATTAATATTCTGTTGGGAGCTACCAAGAGTGGCTGGGGAAACCCGGCCAGATGGGCAGGGTATAAATAAATTATTATTATTATTATTATTATTATTATTATTATTATTATTATTATTATTATTATCATCATCATCATTATCATCATCACCACCACCACCATTCTCTATCTGAACTAGCCAATTCCTTCCTATAAAGATACTGTGGAGTCCAATATAGCCAGAACATCAGTTTCTGTTCAATCTCCATTTTAAATCTAAAGAAACACTAAATATTGATGCTAAAGCAACTTTCCATTGACTTAGTTGAATAGATCTCTCCAACTCTATTCCACTTAAGATTCTGAACCTCCAATTTTCAACTTTCGAATTCTCTACTCATTTCTAAACAACTATTTCGGATTTCACTTTCTGTGAAGATCCATATACTTCCTCCAGCAATGTAGGAGGCAAAAAGCTGAAGCTTGGTCCTCTCTGGGTTTTGGTTTCTATGCATTTTATAAGAGCAACCACTTTTAAAAACCCAAAAAACTGCAAATTTGTATTGACCCTGATGGACTCTTTACATGAACTTCCACCCAAGTTTAAGGCTATAAGTATAGGATTATATATTGGGACATGGGTGGAGCTGTGGGTTAAACAGCTCAGAAGGTTGGCAGTTCAAATCCCCATGATGGGGTGAGCTCCCGTTGCTCAGTCCCTGCTCCTGCCAACCTAGCAGTTTGAAAGCACCTCAAAGTGCAAGTAGATAAATAGGTACCACTCTGGCAGGAAGGTAAACGGCGTTTCCGTGCGCTGCTCTGGTTCGCCAGAAGTGACTTAGTCATGTTGGCCACATGACCCGGAAGCTGTACGCTGGCTGCCTTGGCCAATAAAGCGAGATGAGCGCTGCAACCCCAGAGTTGGCCATGACTGGACCTAATGGTCAGGGGTCCCTTTACCTTACCTATAGGATTATATGTGCTCAGGACTGAGATACCTCTTCAGGGTCAGAAAAGAGAGATCCCAAATCAGGCCATTTGTTAGGAGTGCGAGGTCCAGAATTTGATAGACCCTTGAGCAAAATGTTTTCAATGAGGTTTTCTCCCTCCTTCAGCTGTGCCCCAGTCCTCCTTAGTGCTGCTGGGGGATTGCTTTGCAGGGAGAATAATGATGCCTCTGCCTAGCCACATTTGGAAGTTGCCTTCTCCTTTCACCAGATATTGAAGCTGGAAGCCGAAACGTTTTAAGTTAAAAAGTTAACAAGCCTTCATCAATGCATTCATCTTCAGCACAAAGTCTCGGCAATTTGCCTAACCTGCCTGTGGGGTTGAGGGAGAGGGGAAATAAGATCAGATTTGTAGGACCTGACTCTTCCTATAAGCAAAACCTTGCTTCCCTAAGAGTTCACTGTCAGTCTTATTTATCTGGATTATCCGGGCACCCTCCGCAAACCATCCCGATAAAGGAGGCTGCATGCACTCTGTTACTAATAAGATGCAGGATCTCCCGTTGCATGTGGAGTCTCAGGTTCGCCGTCAGGTGGCATCGACGCTCTGTTGTGTCTGTGATTTAGAACAATGCATGAGCAGTGCAGCAATGTGCCTCACTCGCAAGCTTGCCATGGATGTAAAGGGGCTGTGATTTAGCGCGCGCGCGCACGCACACACAGAGAGAGAGAAAGGGCTGTATACTCCTTCTCTTCCTCAAGCTAGATGCGGCTTCTGATCCAGCTGCCCTGGGCTCGCCATGCAAATCTGGGGTGAGTAATGAAACCGAACCCCCTTGGCTCCGGGAGTGATGCTGTTTCCATGAGCCCATGTGATGCTCCGATAGTACAGCGGCTGCAGCTCTCTCCTTCTCCTGCTCTTCCATAAGCACAGGCTGTCATGGCGACTCCCAACAATGTTACTCCCACCAACTGCAGCTGGTGGCCCATTTCAGCCCTGGAGAACGATGCAGGCAAATCCATGGAGGACGAGGCGAACCAGGACCCGGCACACCCTGCCTTCAGATCCAAGGACAGGCTGGTTTTGTACCATTGGACCCAGTCATTCAGCTCACAGAAGGTAAACGCTACGCTGGGCTCGGAAGGGAGGGCTTGTGTGGCAGCCAATATTATGGCAAGGCAAATTCCTGGATGTTGCCCTCCTGACAATCATGCAGGCAGCGGGGATGGGGGAGACCCGGTCGCTTTTCCCAGAGGATGCACGAGGGAGGGTGTGCTCCAGCGGAGGTGTGCTTTGTGTCTGCATTTCTGCATTTTCCAACAGCATTTGCCTAAAGCAGGGGGAGGGGAGCCCTGGCTGCCTCTGTCTGGTTTGGGGGTCAGATTTGCATGTTGTGTTTGGAGAGGCTCCTTGGTTTCTGTGGGCCAAGGATGGGATGAATGGAGGGAGACAGAAGCATAGGGAGGGGGGAAACGAATCCTGGTCATCTGTCTCCTATAACGATGGAGAGAAGGCATGGAGACATAAATGGATCTGGGTCCTTGTATATGCTCTGTAGGGCTGGACTGGGCATATCGTCTTTGAAGAACCTGTACCAAACAATCCATTGACTTCTGACACTGCAGTACTAGGACTGAAATCCTGCTTCCTGGACTCTTGGAGTCGGTGCACAGATGGAGTCAGCTTTTGTCTTTCAAACTGAGAGCAAGTGGCAGCACCCCCACCCCAACCCCAGAGTCTGCATGCTCCCTGGGCAGCTCAGGGTAGTTGTGAACAAAGGATGAAACACATCTGACCTTTATCTTTCTTAGGTACACAGCCACACACAGCCATTTCTTTCAGCATTCATTATACATGGGGGTTGAATTATGCATGGGAAAGATGATGAATGGGCAGGTTTCCTCAAGGTGTGAGGGCCTCTCGTTTCTCCAGGAGCAGAAAGCTAGGTGGAGCAAGGGCCCAGTACACATGTAATCTCAAAGCAACCCCACACCAATCAACAGGGAATCTGGAATGTTTCGGAAAGGAAGAAATCTATTTCAGCCATCTAAAAAAAACAAAAACAAAAAAACAAAAAACACCAGGGAAGAATGGAGGCAAATGCTCTCTTTCTTTTTGGATAGGTGAGTCATACATAAGGTTAGTTGCTCTGCCTGAGAAACAAGCTAAGACAGCTCTTCCCCTTTTATTTTATCTCCTGGTAACACCCCCATTCAGGGACTTACTTTGTGCTTTTGTCTCTCTGCTTGGGCAAGGAAACAGTTAAATAGCTACACATACATGCTTTACTACAACTAATCCAGTGCTAGCCCCACCTCTGCCATAATTGATGGGACTCCACAGGGCAGCAGAATGAACCCTTAAAGTGACAGCACATAAATGTGCCATTCCTATCTAAGTCCCCCCACTTGGTGTTATTGTTGTTTAGTTGATTGCAGAGAAGGAAGGGTTCCCACCACTCCCAGGTACATGCCTGCTTCTTGGTGAAATCTGGAGTTGCAAGTGCATAAACAGAGCATATGAGGAATGCTCAGTGTGGCAAAGGGTAGAAGAAAAATAATTCAAGGTGTGTTTCAGAACAGAACACCCTCATTCTAATAGTTTTATTCTTCCAGCACAAGGTTGGGGAACTCATGATAATATTGCACTCCAACTCCCATCAGCCCCAGCCAGCACAGTCAATGGTCAAGGATGATGGGAGTTGTAGTCCAGCAGCATCTGGAGGACCACAGGTTCCTCACCCCTGCTGTAGAAGCAATTAGAATTCAGCCTCCATGCATGTACAAAAAAGCTCCACTCCCTATATTACTGTATATCAGAACAGGGATCAAAACTCAAATCCTCATGCATTCAGAACATTTAAGATTTAATTCCTCTTTCACTTTGTTACCCAAAGGAGCTGGTGCCTGCAAAAGCAGAGCATGTACAGGGCTGAGATGCCACAGTGGATCAGAGTGTCACTAAGGGAGTGACTTGTAGCTTTTCTTCCTTTTCTTTCAGTACCATGGCCAGAGCATACAATGAATATGCCAATATTCTCCGAAAGCCAATTTTCTCTCAACAAATAGAGAAGAGAAAAACCACTGCAAACTAAGGAGTCAATTCCACTTCTTGTATAAACCAAAAACGCCAGAGATAAATAGTCTTACAGGCTCTAAAACAAAGCTCTGGACCTTTTTTCTTATATTCCATAAATTATATACAGGACACCTGGAATTCTGCCCTAAATTCTGCAACCATAAAGTACAACTTCTGCGAGAGGAATAAAATATTCAAATGAAAATTTGCTTCCATAACATTAATCATAGTCTTTTATGCTATCTCTGTAAATGCAATATCCATTTTTTAAAAAAATATTATTTTCCTACCTGGCATAAAACATGTCTAGGAAAGATAGAATGCTACAAATTATAAACCATATCTGAAAAAAGAGCTAGAAGACTAAAGAAACAACTGAAAGCTGTGACAGCTAGAGAAGGCTAAGACTGCCATCTGTTTTCTAACTGAGCAGAAACTAGCAACACAGTTTTGGGTTTCTCAAGAGAATTAGATCCTTTATTTTTAAAAAGGAAATGTGTGATACTCAGGGTTATAAATTTCACATTAATGAGACGTTTCACATTCCCTAGTCAATGCATTAACTGTGATGTGAATTTTTTAAAATCTGAAATTAGGCTTTTTGCAAAATCTTGCCCATTCCTGATTTTCATTTCCTATTTTTCTTTAAGAAATTCCAGCTAGGTTGAACAAATAAGTATGAAGATGTGCACCCAGGGGAAGTTGTTTTGGCTGAAAATGTTTGGCATTCTGATTCACAGAAAAATGCACATGGGCCAAAAATCGAGGCCACATTCAACAAATAAAACTTCCTCCTCCATTTATTTGCCACCTTCAAACAAAACTTCCTCCATTCAGTAATTACAACACCAAAGTATACGTAGAAATCTATTTACTCCTGAAAGGATTGTGAGGAGAATGTTCCATTGTGTGTGTGCACGCGCGCCTTAATTTGGGCAGGTTAGTGCTAGACCCTCAGCTTCTGGGGATGCTAGCCCTACTTTCAAGTCACAACCGCTTCTCTCTCTCGAGTTTCAGACCAGGAGAGTTCTGGTCCTCCTTAGGTGTCTTCTCTGGTGATACCTTCCCTTTCATTGGAAGCTAATAGGTAATAAAGAGAGGTTGGCTGTTACCAGTCATTCAGCGAGTCTGTGGCAGTGTTACTGTGATGTTACCTGAGCATAAAGGACAGTTGCAGAGTCCTGGGAAGAAGGAGGATTGAAACTGGGAGTGGGGAAAAGATGGAATCAGGGCCTACATGTCATGATAGATGTGAGGACAAATGTAGCCCTGTATCTATGGAAGGAAGCCAGAGGGGAGGAGACTTGCTCATTTGGCCCATGGGCTGGAGGGTCCCCACTCCTGATGTAGGCTGGTCGTTGTTTTTGAACCATTTCCAGGCAGATGCTTCCGAGAAGTCTGCAAGCAGGAAATGAAGGCCATAGCCATAGTCTTCCTCCATTGTACAGCACCTAGCAATTGGTATTCAGAGAGGTCCATTTCAGACAGGCTTCACTCACTTAGTGTAGGGTCGCCATATTTCAAAAAGTGAAAATCTGGTTTTGTCCAATGTTGTTGCTGCAAAACTAATACTAATAATAAATGAAGTTTTTAAGGAAATTCGCCAAAATCTACACTTCCGATATGGGCTGCCTAACATCCGGATCTTCCCAGACATTTAATAATAATAATAATAATAATAATAATAATAATAATAAAAATTATTTATATCCCGCCCTCCCCAGCTGAAGAGCGCTAACAAGAGTAAAATGATAAAACATTCTAAAATCATTTCATTATAAAATTAATTCCAATCAAATTACAGTGGTGCCCCGCAAGACGAATGCCTCGCAAGATGGAAAACCCGCTAGACGAAAGGGTTTTCCGTTTTGGAGGTGCTTCGCAAAACGAATTTCCTATGGGCTTGCTTCGCAAGACGAAAATGTCTTGCGAGTTCCTGCGGGTTTTTTTTTCCTCCCCCCCCTTTTTCTAAGCCGCTAAGCTGCTTATCTGCTTATCCGCTAAGCCGATAAGCCGCTAAAAGCCGCTAATAGCGCTAATAGTGCGAATCCGCTAAGCCATCAATGGGCTTGCTTCGCAAGACGAAAAAACCGCTAGACAAAGAGACTCGCGGAACGGATTAATTTCGTCTTGCGAGGCACCACTGTAATGGCAATCATTGGGCTAGAGTTCTGTGAGGATTGCCAAAGGAAGGAGTCAGGCTGTGCCCTGGCCAAAGGCCTGGTGGAACAGCTCTGTCTTGCAGGCCCTGCAGAAAGATGTCAAGTCCCGCAGGGCCCTAGTCTCTTGTGACAGAGCGTTCCACCAGATCGGAGCTACAGCTGAAAAAGCCCTGGCTCTGGCGATTTCCGTCCAGATACTGTTTCCAGTGGCTGAATCCCGGCTATGTCCAGGAAATTCCGGACATATGGCAGCCCTACCTAGTGCCCTCCAGCTGCTTTGCACTACAACTCCCACCAACCCTGGCCAGCAAAGCCATGTAGTCAAAATAACTGAAGACCATCAAGCTGGCAACAGCTAATTTAAGCTGGTGTGGCTAATAACCTTCTTTGTGAAATTGTCTGCTCCCCTTTCAAAATCTTCTAAAGCCAGCAGCTATCACCACAGTTTGCATCATCCCACAGAAGGTTTTTTTTGGGGGAGGTCCTGGAGAGGTCCTTCTCTGTGGCAACCCCTAAATTGTGGAATTCCCTCATTACAGAGGTCTGTCTGATTTGTTCACTATACAGCTTTCAGTGAATACTGAATATACCCCTCTTTACCCTGGCTTCTGACAACTGAGATGTGTGTTTTCAGGGCCCATCCTATTCCTGTTTTAACTTAATTCTAAATTTAAAATTGTTGTAACCCACCCTGGGACCTGTTGGTGAAGGGCTGGTTGTTGTGGTTGTTGTTGTTGTTGTTGTTGTTGTTGTTCCATAATTTAATGTTATACTATGTGAAGAAGCCCTTTCTTTTGACTGTCCCAAATCTACTGCCAGTATTGTTAAAAGGAATGACCAGGCCTTTGCTTGGGAAGCACCTCAGCTGATGGTGGGATCAGCATAAACCTTTTCATGAGTTCTGTTGACTTCCATCTGTGGCTGTGAAGTTCACAGCTCATTGACTGGATGTGGATAAAACTAGCATGCCTATTGGATATAAGTATCACTTTTTCGGGGCAATTGCCACTTCTTTGTTTAATTAGTTTGCCTTGTTTACATTTCATTATAATCTAAATTGACAGCCCCATGTATAAATTAAATGCTAATCTCATATGGCTAATTTTGTTTTAGGGGTTCTCTTGTAAACATATTTATTATTTCGTTTTAGCAGGCTGGAATTTTAAGAACATAATGTGACATTAAGAGTTGCTTGTTAGCCACCTGCTGCATAATGGGTGCTGTTTTTAACTCTTTAGATGGAGCTCCTGAATCTATGTTCAGAAGCTTAGAAACAATGCCTCTTGCAGAGTTGCAGTCACTGGAATTTCATTCCGTCTCAGGAGACTGTTTCACATGTTTGAAGTGTACTTTCTATTTTGGCCTGTGCTTATTACAACTATTTCTATCCTGCTTTCCAGGATAGACAGCGGCGGCACGTCCCGTTTCACCGCTTGAGGTGAAATGAGAAGTGCTGTCCTGTCTGCCACTGCCACAGCTACCTGCCCTACCACCTCTGCCATACCAGCGTCAGTGCCAATTTTGGGCAAGATCACACCCATTTCAGGCGAAATCTCATACACTCTGCAAGTTCTTGTGCGAGTTCAGCAAGATCTTGTTGGAAATCAGTGCTGAGGTGGCCAGAGGTGGTGGGTGGTGCAGGTGACAGCAACAATGACAGGGCAAGCACTTCCCATTTCACCTCAAGTGGTGCCACCTCAGGGTCTTCTGACACCTGAGGCGGTGGCCTCACCTTGCCTAATGACCGCGTAGGCCTTGAGGATAGGACTAGTTCTAAGGTGGAGAAGTAACATTGACTTACATATTTTTTAAATATGCACAGATCCTTCTCACGGGGTGCAGTGGATCCTGGTCAATAAGGGCAATTGGGGCAGAGACTTCAGTCAGTCCCCACCTGCCTGCTTTCTTTATTTCCAGGGGGTGGCACTGCCTTTCATTGGCTCAACCTCCACCTACTGTTGGTCTCCTTGCCTTCTACCTTACCAGTCCGAATGGACACCAAGGGCCATTGCAGGAGTGGGAGAGCAGTCTGGCCTGAGTAGGCCTTGAAGTGGTTTTTGCTTGCCTGCCTCCTTTTCCAAGAACACTTCCCACAGGACAGTTGAGTGGAAGATTATGCGTCATGGGGATAGGGAGAGTGTGTGCGTGAATTCAACAGTGCTTGGCCTTTTTAATTTATTTTTTATTTGGTTGCTATTTTGTTAATGTTAAGATTGTTTTCTACATCATTACTGTTGTAGTACTTAGTGAATCCTATGACTTTTGTTGCAATTGTGCTGTGCAGCTTATTTTTGCAGTTGCTTTCTTAACAGTGTTTTATAGATTGTAATGATTTTACTGATGGCTTGGTAATTATTCTATCTGGTTTATGCTGTATTTGCGATGCTCTGTTCTGTTATTGTTATTTATTGTTTGTAAGCCACTCTGCGGTTCATGTGGATGAAATGCGGCATAGAAATATTATCAATCAATCATTCGCATGAGGAGGAGCAGGAAATGGAAACTCCAACTGGAGCAGGCCCTGGTGTGGTTTTCATCGCCTGTCTCCTACTTTCTCCTCTTAGGCCTCCTCATGCAGTACTGTTGTGGTGTTTTCATAGCAGCTGTGAAAAAAGGAAAATTTCATGCTGGGGATCATTAGGAAAGGAACTGAAAATGAAACTGCTGATAACATAATGTCTTCCACAGCCTAGCTAGCATATGTCCTGGGATGGACTCAGCTGCGACTAACCCAGGGCACTGTGAAGTGCTGGCTTGAATCAAAGAATATGTCTGTCACATGCATTGCAACATTCTTTTCATTTCCTCCATCATGCAAGTTTAGGGGGCAGTGGCATGAGCTGGAGAGGCCTTCCTGCCTCATTATGTTCTCTAGTGGGGGGCACCTTATAAGAATATTAGGGAGGTGAGGCATCCAGACCTCTTCATGCCCCCTGTTACTTCAGGGACATGGCAAGACCTGAATTATAATATGAGCCTGATCTTAAAGTAATCTAATTCAAGACCAATCCAAATCAAGGCCAGGTTAGCCTATATTAGGTGGATCTATTCTAGATAGAGCCCAGGGAGCCTTGCTTATCACTACAGTGGTACCTCAGGTTACATACGCTTCAGGTTACAGACTCCGCTAACCCAGAAATAGTGCTTCAGGTTAAGAACTTTGCTTTAGGAGGAGAACAGAAATCGTGCTGCGGTGGCGTGGCAGCAGCAGGAGGCCCCATTAGCTAAAGTGGTGCTTCAGGTTAAGAACATTTTCAGGTTAAGTACGGACCTCCAGAACGAATTAAGTACTTAACCTGAGGTACCACTGTACTCCAGAGTCAGTTGCCTCCCCACCTACATTCAGTTATTGTCTTTTATTTTGATTTTCGCTTTGGTCACATCCACACCATACATTAAAAGCACATGAGAATCCTGGGAAACTTTGTTCATTAAGGGTGCTGGGAATTGCAGCCCTGTGAGGGATAAACTACAGCTCCCAGGATCCTTAGAGAGAAGCCATGTGCTTTAAATGTTGTTGTGCTTATGTGACCTTTATTTGTTCTCATCCGGTCCATCACTAGGCATTGGTTTAGCATTTCACCTAATTCAGATGAAAAGGAGAAGCAGAGCTGGGTGTCATAATATGCCGCTCAAAATCCTGTGACTACATCGAAGTAGGTGTTTTGAACAGCACAGAGGGCAAGATAGAACCCATCATGAGGTGGAGCAGAGGGCCTCAAGCTTCTAGCACCTTCTGTGCACTGCCTACCTGGTAGGAACAGAATCACCACAAATGCAGTGCCTCCAGCTGACAGACAGATTTATGTTGCAGCTTTTGACAGTTGGAGTGCATTGTGATTTATGTACCATTCTTGTGTTCTGTAATATCCGAGTTGTAACTTAATACCATGGTAGATCCCTGGGACTGTAGAAGCCTGAGGGGAGGTCATGCTCTGATCTCTGCTGCCAGCCAAGAGGCCTAGAGCTGCACCCTTTGCCTCTCAGCAACAACATCCTGGCAAGAGGGAGACCAACATCACCCTTCCTGTTTCAGTAAAGGAGCAGCTGCTGCAATACTTGCTTTCTGCCTTCCTTTTGTATTAGATTGTAAGCTTGTGGGCAGATACCAAGTTACCTTTCAATATATACACAGAACTTAGAAAGTTTGTGGTGTTCAATAACAACAACAATAACAGTAGTAGTAGTAGTAGTGAGGGCCGGCCCACCAATGAGGAAAGGTGAAAGACTGCCTCAGGTGGCAGGATTCACAGGGGTGGCAAACCCAGCCTCAAAGGGATGCATCACCCACTGCTGCTGCCACAGTGTCAGCAGCAGCTACAGCACAGTCCTTGGAGGCCGGATCTGCAGCCTCCTCGACAGCCCACCTCCTAAACCTGCCACCACGGCAGTCTCTCAGTGAATAGAGGCATTGCTGCTGTCCTCCCCCCCCCCCACACACAGTTCCTGATGTGGATCTTTATTTCCTCACTCCATTCCTGATGCAGAACTTCACTGTCCTCTTCTTCCCTGGCAGAAGTCACATTTAGTGGTTCTCCTCAGGTGCCAAAATGCCTTGGGCCAGCCCTGGTAATAGCAGTACTGATGCTATTTGTATTTGTGCTGTAGGATTTTATTTTAATTTTTTGATGTTAGTAGTGTGTCTCTTGATTTTCTATGTCTTAAAAGGCACCCGATATAGACAAATGAGAACTACTGATACTAAATGGGGGAAGTTATACAGAATAAATGCCCCTACCCAATAGAAGGTCTCATTGGAGCCCAATGGTGTAAGGGGTGTGTGTTCACACTCCCCAACCGTCAAAACAAAATAAAAGAAAAAAATTCCTTCCAGTAGCACCTTAAAGACCAACTAAGTTAGTTCTAGGTATGAGCTTTCGTGTGCATGCACACTTCTTCAGATCTGAAGAAGTGTGCATGCACACGAAAGCTCATACCTAGAACTAACTTAGTTGGTCTTTAAGGTGCTACTGGAAGGAATTTTTTTCTTTTATTTTGTTTTGACTATGGCAGACCAACACGGCTACCTATCTGTAACTCCCCAACCGACCGCTTTATGAAGTCCAGTTCCAATGTATGCCTTTTCCATATCTGTAGGGCTTTAGATCCTTCATATTCAGAAGAAGTAGATCTCTTTCCCTCCCCATCCATTTGACTGGCTCCCCGCCCCCCAGGGCTATCAATAACATTAACCGGCAAATTGTGTCGTGAAGCTGTGAGGTGACTCCACAGTTAGTTTCAGCCTTATAATATATGAGTGATAGCTTTTGTGACTCACGCATCCTCCAGCTGTGCTTCTGCAGCACAGTTGAAGTGCCAGAGCGTGAGACACGTGTGTTTTCCCCAGGGAGATACAAATTGCCCACAGGAGGAGGAAAATCTCTCCATGATAATTACCTGCTTTTTTCAGCGTATCAAATGAGATGCGGACATGAAATGGGAATCACATTTCTGCTTCCTATCTGAACTGGCCCTTCCTTACATACCTTGGAAGGTTTAAGTCCTCTCTCAGGCCTAAAAGGGGCTTCCTCTTGACTGGTGTTAACACATCAGCATTTTCAAAGTGTAGAGTGAGCAAGAGGAAACATGATAGAGGTATATAAAATTTTGCACAGTGTGGAGAAAGTGGATAGAAGGAAATTTTTCTCCATTTCTTGTAGCACTAGAACTTAGGCGCATCCAGTGAAGCTAAATGTTTGAAGATTCAGAAAAGACAAAATGTAGCCAGCCTGTGTTTTGATGAGCTTTCCCCCCAGAATAAATGGGAAAGCCAATATTACACTGTTAGGTTTCCAAACATGCCTGTGGCCAATGCAGGTCTGAAACCAGTGGTGTCGCCGGGTTGTGTGCAAAGTGCTCTGCCCAAACGGTGCTTGCAGGCTCGTCTCTTTCGGTTCATTACCTTTCGTTCAACTCCCCATAATTGGCTTTTTGTTCTGTGTGCCTCGAGAGCTGTGAGAAACCAACAGCACCAAAATAATGCAGCTTTTGCTGCAGCGCTTGATGTGAGTGAGGGGGTGGGAAGGAATGAGCCGTAGTGCATTTTAAACAGCAAACACCACTTATTCCATTGGTTGGCAATCAGTTGTGTTGAGGGATTGTGGGGTCTTCACCCCAACAGAGATTTTAAATCCGGACGTGCATATCTTTCCATGGGTGTAGCCAAGTTGGGGACGGGCAAAAATTACTAAATCAGATCCACAAAAATTATAAAAAGCATTGAAAATACTCAGTTAACTGCCCCCAGAGAAACCTGCCCTGGCAACCAAAGCCTGCTGTAATGTCCTCTTTTGAGAGGATTTACTGGGCTGTGGGTTAAAGCCTCAGCGCCTAGGGCTTGCCGATCGAAAGGTCGGCGGTTCGAATCCCTGCGGCGGGGTGCGCTCCCGCTGCTCGGTCCCAGCGCCTGCCAACCTAGCAGTTCGAAAGCACCTCCGGGTGCAAGTAGATAAATAGGGACCGCTTACCAGCGGGAAGGTAAACAGCGTTTCCGTGTGCGGCTCTGGCTCCCCAGAGCAGCGATGTCACACTGGCCACGTGACCCGGAAGTGTCTCCGGACAGCGCTGGCCCCTGGCCTCTTAAGTGAGATGGGCGCACAACCCCAGAGTCTGTCAAGACTGGCCCGTACGGGCAGGGGTACCTTTACCTTTACCTTTACTGGGGAAAAAAGCTCAATAACTTTGAGCTTCCTCCTGAGTCACTGGCCACTCCCTTCTGATGGAGATCAGTGCACAGGCTATCATTGCATACCCTTAACTAGCCTGCTGCCCTCAGGTGTGGTGTAAGATGCTGTCCTGCTGCCAGGTACAATTGCCAATCTAATGAACTTCTGTGCGAATAATGGGGAGGACCACTATGTCCTTTTGCCTTGGGCACCGAAATATTTTGGGCCAACACTGTGAGATTGGACAGCACCTGCAAGTCAGAAAGCCTGAGTTGTGCTTGCTCTTGCTAGTGCAGGGGTCAGCAAACTTTCTCCACTGTCCCTCAGACCTTGTGGGGGGACGGACTATATTTTGAAGGGGGGGAAAGAACGAATTCCTATGCCCCACAAATAATCTAGAGATGCAATTTAAATTAAAGCACACATTCGATTCATGTAAAAACACACTGATTCCCAGACCGTCCACAAGCTGGATTTAGAAGGCGATTGGGCCTTAGTTTGCCTACCCATGTGCTAGTGACTCTCTGACTCTTATATACGCAAGCGGAGGGAGGGGGAGGAGGGGTCTTGCTGAGGCAGCCAAGTTGTGCTTCCTATCCCTCCCTCTGAGCAGCGTGGGCGATGAAGGACTGCATGCTATATCTTCCTTCGCTCAGCAGATCCCGGCACCTGCTGGAGGGATTCACCATCCAGCTAAGCCAAAGTAACTGCCTATCTCACTGTCCTGCAGCTAGATAATCTGGCATTGAGGCCCTCAATCCAATCAGATGGAAGCTTAAGGGTCTTAAGCACATTTCTGGCTTTTGTCAGCTAAAGACAGCAAACCAGCCATGGTTGGAATGAAAACAGCTCAGGAAACGGAAAGAGCCAATCCCTTTGTTGTGATGAGGGCATTAAACAGAGTGAATTTGGCTCTTAGCAAGGTACTTGCTCTATATAATGCAATTCCTTGCACATCTCATCTACAAACCCTTCCCCTCCCCACACTTTTCTTATTGAGAGCCGTCTATGCATTTAGAATATCTCAGCCTGGTGCCAGGTGTCATCAGCTCTATGAACAGAAGGCTGAATTGGAAAAATCATGTGGTACAGTCCTTCAGGGTCTGTACCACTTCAGGATTCAGGGCAGAGACTTGCATATTTGAATGCTACCCCATTGCAAAGAAATAATATAAAACAATTCTTGCCTAGAAAAACTGCTGTTAGGAAGAAGGATTCTAGCCTAAGCCTTCACCTCGGTGTACTAATTATCCACTGTGGGAATTTTGGTCTTGGGGGAGCATTCTCTTTTAGAATCACCCATCCAGAGCCAGCCCAAGACATTTTGGCACCTGAGGTGATCCACAAAATGGCACCTCCCTCTCTGCCGGGTCTTGGTGCCAATATAGAAATAACAATGGCAGTTTAAATAGAAATAAAATACCTCTTGCCACAGTGGGGAAGGCTGTGGCTGGGTGACCTGTGTGCTTCCTCAGTCTGCTAGCCAGGTCTAGCAGCTGATGGGTGATTCCAGTGCCCTTGCTATTATGGTTCTT
The DNA here is from genome assembly GCF_951804945.1 of Podarcis cretensis. Lineage (NCBI taxonomy): Eukaryota > Metazoa > Chordata > Lepidosauria > Squamata > Lacertidae > Podarcis > Podarcis cretensis. Next base: position 22,915,192 of record NC_137175.1, read on the forward strand.
TATCTCTAAACTGGATGTGGACCAACCAGACAGCCCATCAAAGGAAAGGACTGTCCTCTGATAGCCCTTATAAATAAAGGATTGTCCTCTGCATGGGGCCACCAATAGCAGCTCGTGGAGTGGAATGGCATTTTTGGCTTCCCAGCACAGAGGTCACTTGCTGGTAACAGAGAGGAAGAGTAGGAAAGTGATGGAGAAGTTGGGGCAGTGTGGGCACAGTGGCAGAGCTAATCCAACACTCCTTCCACTGCGCTGCCTTCTCTACCGACCCCCTGTTCTGCCTCTGTGATGCCATCATGCCCAGCTCTGCCCTGTTGGCTGACACGGATGACCACCCTAGAATGAGAGCTTTCAAAGCATTTTCAAAACCTTTGATCCCCATTCACCTAAATCATTACAATAGTAGAAGCCATTGCAAGGATTCCCACTGATGTAATTCTCTTCTCTCCTCCCCACATGCATGACCTGTGCCATCTTCAGATCTGCTCTGAAGGGTTCGGAGCACCCCTGGAACAGATTTAGGGGGTGCATGGGGTGAGGAGAGTAAGAGAAGGTTCTGTCACACAAGGAAAATCCCTGCACTAATGGAACCTTAACGTTAGTGCTATGCTGAATATAACCCTTTGTCTCTAGGCTAGTTTATTGCTTCCCTATCTGCAGGAAAATCTGAATAATACTAGCTTCATAAGAAGCTTAATTTTCTCTATACCGGCTGAGTTGAAATGACTTTTTTCTCCTTTTGCTAAAAATTGCGTCATTGTTTGTGTTGATTATGTATTTATTTTTTGGTGTGTTTCATTATAATTTTATGGCACATATATATTTTTACTCCATTTTTATTCCTTTGTAATGCTTTGGGGGTCTCATGACTTGCAACTAAACACAGCAGTGTTTTTAGGACACTCCATTACATTCCCTCTTCGACCAGTTTTTCTGTTCAGTCTCCACTGGCTGTTTTTGGGTCAACCTCCCCCCACACTCCTTAGGCTTTTTTCCTAATGATTTTTCGTACTTCTGCAAACTCCACTGATATGTCATTCTGAGTTTGGCACTCAGAGAACTGAGATCACAGTTAGTGCATATTGTACAACTATGAACAATTTAAAGAATACTACTGTAGTTGCATCAACCACACACGAAATGACTGGGGGTACAAGGGACTTAAAGGTTTTTTAATCATTATTATAGTTATTGTTGTTATTTACTCACTCTTTACCCTAAAATCCCAACAAACAAAAATGCATAATGGGATCTTTATAAAGAACACATGGTCTAAATCAGTCTTCCCCAATGGATAAGGGAGCCTCCAGACTGTCTGTTGGAATTTTGTGGGAGAAATTCAAATGCATACCAGAACTTTCAGGCTTGTTTTCAATGCAGCGTTACATAAGCATTCAATCAGCACAAGGATTTCTGCTTCAGCCACAGGACTTCCCACCGATGCCCCCACATGCCATACCCAAATCTGTTCCAGAGGGTGGGGGGGGGACCCAAAACAGATTTAGGGACTGCACTGGGAGAAGAGAGGGAGGAGTCCCATTGCAGAAGCAGGAATCCTTGCGCTGATGGGATGCTTATATAGTGTCGCATTGCATACAAGCCTAGGTTTGCACAGCTAAAAGTATTAAAGGGCTCTGTGGTCCTAGCACAATAAATTCACTTTGGTTAAGAACTGGACCTTTTGCCTTTTGGAAAGTGATGGGACAATGCATTTTAAAAAAATGTGCAATGAACAAATGATTAATTAACAGGACAGTGTATAAGCACCCCATAAGCAAATCAGAATAAATGTAGGAAAAAGGTTAATCATTATTGTATAACCGCCATGCAAACAAATCAGAACAAATGCACAAGTAAGACAAGATACATTGCTGGAGAAAATAATTTCATAAAACTGTATTCTGATTATTCTGTTTTCTTTTGAGTCTGTGGCCTAGCTGAACTAAAAGGACCTGTACCTGCCTTTTACAGTACAGAACTAGCTGCTTTTAGGTACTGTACATAGTGAATGTCTGTTCCAGAATACTGAAAAGAATAAACCGTTCAGCTCTATGGTGGTCATTGTATGCATGAAAAGAGAATCAGCTGGGCACGGCAATTGTGATTGGTCTTGAATTGTTTTGTAGACAGATGAAAGAGGACATTGGAAGACTTTTAATGAACAGGAAAATTAGTCAAAGACTTAATAAAGGAAGATACTGAAAAAATGGTTATATGTAATCATATGAAGTTATGATAAGGGCTGATCTAAAGGGCTAAATAATTTTGATTGGATCAAGATAATGACATTGGGTTGCAACTATGAAGATTGTTGTGATGCTTTGATTGGCGAAATGAACTGATGTATGTGTGATCTGGAAGTGTATCAATTTCTTGCCCTAGGTCCGCCTGGTCATCGCAGAAAAGGGGTTACCCTGCGAAGAGCGGGATGTGAGCATGCCACTGACTGAGCACAAAGAGCCATGGTTTATGCGTCTCAATCTTGGGGAAGAGGTCCCTGTAATCATCCATGGAGACAACATCATCAGTGACTATAATCAGATCATCGATTACATGGAGAAGAACTTCACAGGAGGTAACATTCTAGAAATCTTTTCCAGCTAGAATTCCCTTTTGATAATTATAATACCAACAATTACTTTATAGACATTGTTTTACTTTTCCTATCTCTTGCAAGCCCAGTACACTTCCTTAAGCACAGTTTCTTTGGCCACCTCACCTTAAATGCTCACTGATCTACAAAGGCATGAGGCAAGAGCAGCTGGGAAACCAACCAGCTTTGGAGAAACAAGCCATAGTTTGTTTAATCGTCTGTGAGACAGCTCGTGATTAGTTAAAACAACCCATGGCTTAAGCAACCCATGGATGCCTACAGACAGCCACCCAATCTTAAACAACTCCTCACCCACAATAATACAACAACCAGACTTAACATGGACACTGGTACCAGAGCCTGCAATAAACCCAGATGCCAACTTTGCTGCCACATACACCTGGACAACACCATTCTGGCCCCAACAACATCAAACATACCATCTCAGGACTATTTAACTGCTCATCTTCTAACATTGTGTATGCCATCAAATGCCAACAGTGCCCTTCAGCTCTCTATATTGGACAAACAGGACAAACCCTACGCCAAAGGATAGATGGACATAAATCTGACATTAGGAATCACAAGACAGAGAAACCAGTAGGAGAACACTTCAATCTCCTAGGACATTCTATACAAGAACTCAAAGTAGCTGTCTTATTACAAAAGAATTTCAGAAACAAACTGGAAAGAGAAGTTGCTGAATTGCAACTTATTACCAAACTTAAAACCATGGAGAGACCTGGTCTGAATAGAGTCATTGGATTCTTATCTCATTATACATGATTAAGCTGTTTTTAGCCATCTCACCCCTTGCTTTTTCCTATAAGACCAATTGCAATCGTTAACAGTCATCAACAGGTTTACCACACCTATCAGCCAATCACCCGTTCCCACCACCCTTCTGAGTAATACCCCCCCACCTTCTCACTATATATAAGGGTCTGGTGACTTCTGTTTCAGTGTATCTGAAGAAGTGTGCATGCACACGAAAGCTCATACCAATAACAAACTTAGTTGGTCTCTAAGGTGTTACTGGAAGGAATTTTTTTCTAAAAATTTTGTTTCGACCATGGATTTGTGTTATCTGTGAATCAGGTCATTGTGTTGTTAGGTTTCTGTTTATTGCCACTGTGCAGTGCTTGCAGTCACAAGACTGTTTACATTCCAGAGACTCCAGGCTGTTGGAAGTAGCAAGGAATGTGACAACCACAGTCTCATTTTTAATTTTGGCGGAAGAACTCAGATCCTTCAAGTGCCCCTATTTTCCAGGGACAATCTCTAATTTACAGAAGCCGCCCTGGTTTCCAATTTGATCCTGGCACGTCCCACTTTTCCTTGTTGTTGTTGTTTAGTCATGTCCGACTCTTTGTGACCCCATGGACCAGAGCACGCCAGGCACTTCTGTCTTCCACTGCCGCTTTTCCTTAGGACATCCTTATTTCCATCAAAGAAATATTAGAGGGTATGGGGTTATGCAACCCCCGAGTCAAGGAGATAAGTAACTATACAATCTTTAGAAGACATCTGAAGGCAGCCCAGCAAAAGGGACATTTTTAAATGTTTATTGTTTTATTATGGTTTTCATATATGTTGGAAGCCACCCAGAGTGGCTGGGGCAAGTCAAATGGCTGGGGTATAAATTATTATTATTATTATTATTAATTATTATTATTTATTATCACTGACATCATTATGGAATAGGATGTCTATTTTCATCAGAGAAATGTTGGAGGGCATGAGAGCTGATTTTACAAGGGAGCTGTATCTACTTCTCTGTGTTAATGTCATCACTATGGCCTCCGTTCCCAGTTTTTATTTTTGTTTCCAAAGAATTGCCAGGCTTCAAAAGCTTAAGAGGGACATTTCAATGGGGTCTTACAGCTGATATCACAGATCCTGTCAGCCATGCAAGCAGAAGCTTTAAGAATGGTCTTAAAATAGATCCGTGAAAAAGGACCCTTGGCAGCTTCTGTGTTCAAGTACTTTGCATCGAAATGAACTTCCCCCGCCCTTTCTTGCATTCAGCAAATTTTAGCAGGGGTAGGAATCACTGCCCACGATATATGAGATCTTGGATTAGTAGAATGAGTTGCTTTTTGCCGAGTCCCCCTTAAAAATACAACTGAGGCTCCAATTCTACATATACTTACCTGGATGTAAACATGGAGACAGACACATTTTTAAAAAAACTGTGGGACCAGTTTGGAAATGGCTTTTGGGATTCAGTCAAAACATGCTTTGCCTCCCATGAAACAAAACAGTTCTTCAGAGGTTGGGTGCTCCTTGTTATTGTTGTGGCAACCTTAGGGTGAAGGGTGGGTGGTGGTAATAATAATAATATTTTAAAAAAATTAATGATAATTTTATATACTGCTTAATGCTAAGGTAACTCTCAAGCGACTTACGAATCTAGAGTTGTCATATATCCAGAATTTCCTGGACACAGACAGAATATGGTAGTCGTAAACAGTGTCCAGGCGGAATTTGCTGAAATGTCTGGGAAAACCTGGACATATGGCAATCCTTGTCTATATTTTGGCAAATTTTATTTAAAACAGCTCCAAAACTTCAACTTTTGTGTCTAAATTTTCACTTTTTGAAATATGGCAACCCTAACAAAACATCAAAACCAATCGCACAACCTTGATAAAATTTCTCCCCCACCCCCACCTCTGAGTAAACATGTTTAGATTACTTATGCGCTTTCTCTGCAGCAAGGGTGCCAACATTGATCTGCCTGGGGAGTGCAAAATGTCTACTGCAGAAAAAGCGTGAAAGTGTGAGGCGCAACTCACTTGTGCTTCCTCTTTCAGTTGTTTGTTGGGATGTGTAAAATGTATCTTAAGCCGAAAGAAGGTCCCTTGTCAATGCAGAGGGTGGAAAGCACAGTTTCTCACCGCCAACATCATGCTCTGCCGGCTACACTGACTAATCACACCACACTCCACAATTTAAGGACAGTGTTGTATTTTATGTCTTTATATAAATCAGTAAATCAGTACTGGTGATTGTTCCCCTTGCTTTTGTGAAGCAAGTGTTGCTGTCTGGAACCCAGTCTGATCCATTTGTCAAAGTTCCCTGTGGGTCACCATGTCAAATGGTCACTGGATCAGAACCCCATGTCCAAGAGGGCAAAGTCTATTGGCCTGCTGGGGGCCAGAGACATAGCCTAAACCTTAGGCTCTAAAGCAGTGATGACTGACCTGTGACCCTCCACTAGGTGTCCTTGGACTCCAACTTCCATTGGCTCCATCCAGTTTGCTCCAGGTCAGGAAGGATGGGAATGGTAGTCTAGCGGTCCCCCACCAAACTCTAAAGCCTGCTCTGCACATTGTAGCAGAATGGCATGCTATGACCCTAAGGTGTTAAGAATGGACTGTTTCCTACCACTTCAAAGTCAATGTACACCTTATTGGCCTCACACGCCTAGGTGGTTGTTATTGTTTTTCTCAATTTGGAAGAAACCTAGTGGGGGGACACACACACACATCAAAATGCAATATTCACAAGAAATAACAAGATAGATATATGGATTGGGGTTAACATAAAGTGTATGCCTCTTCCCAAACCTGTGGTGTAGAGCTCACTGGATGTAGAGTAAATGAGAGTGTGTACACAGCCATTTTTCGAATGCCTCCCTTCTCCTATTAGCAAAGAGATGCCCTTATTTAACTCCTTATTTTGGTAAATTGAGCACTCTCTTTTAATGAGAAAAAGGGAAAGACTGGAAAGAAAAAGCTTCTGTTATATTGGTATTATTTACAACTGAGACACTTTATTTGCTATCAGCAGTCTTATAAACGATCCATTAAAGGGTTTTGGCGTTGAAGAAACCTTATATGGGCCAATTCAATCAAGAGGCTTAGGGTGAGGAATTACAATATTCTATTAGGATTAGAGCCAGGAGATCTCTAAACTAGAAAGGTATAATAAGAGAAAATAAACAGGGGCTTTCCGCCCAATTAAATGCTCAGTAGTTGTTTATCTGTTAAGGTGTGCATTGATATTCTGCATGTGTTAACCTGAAAGAAATATTTAAGGGAGGAAATATCTCAAAGAAAAAAACCTTCCCACGCCTTGTGTGTGGAGCCAAATGCAGCAGGTCTGGGTCCATGAGAGAGGAGCTCCCCAAAGCTGCTCTTCTCTATCTTCAGAAGATGCCTTACAAGCAGAAATTCAGAAGGGAAGGCTTTCCCTTGCAGACTCACAGAAGCACCTTCAGCCAAATTTGTGCCTGGCACCCAGCTGTCAAAAGCCATGTCAGCCCAGGGACGAGGCTGCCCCTTGATCACATGACAGAGCTCTCTTCACATGCAGAACACATTAAGGGGGCTGTTGGCTCCAGCAAAGCTCACAAAGTCTGGACACCCCCCCAAAAATGCAGGAAAATGTATCTGCATAAACATACCAAAAATCATGCTGTATGATTTAGCCGCATTCTCTTGCTCGTAGTAATGAGCTTACAGCCCAGATCAGATGCCACTGACCTTCAGGTCTAGAATAAAACAACAACATCCCCTTTCTTCCCTGCACCTCCAATCTGCTCCCTCCACGCTTGGGCCCTGGCAAACAACAGCAAGACATAACCACCCCCACCCAAAAAATACTGCACCACTGAACCATGCCAGTAAATTTACTCACTGTCCATTAAGTACTATCTCTTGAGCCGAAAAAAATGAATGCCTCTATAAAACATGGCCCAGATATTCTGAAGAGAAATACCATCTTCCTTCTTCCAGCATTGTCCCCACTGCGTTTTTAGAAGTAACTGTAATTGAAAGATGGATGCCTGCTGTCGTGGAATGACTTGGGAGAAATAAGGCGAGCAACTGTAGGGGACACTTGACATCCAAACAAGGGCTGAATGGATGAGACACAGAGACAATGCATGTACAAACCTGACAGAGAAGATCTTGCAAGTGGCGAGTTGATGTAGGAACTCTTGAGGTCTTGGATGTGAGGCAGCAAAAGATAAATTTGAGCAGTGGAGACCTGGACTCAAATTCGTGTTGAATCGTTAGAAGTCTTTCATTGCCAAATCAAATGCGCAATCCCGAATCAGACACTTAAAAGTACTGAATTATGGGGCTTATGCTCAGGAAACTCTTAGTTAGTTACAATATTTGAATCCCTTCTCCCCCCCAAAAATGTTAGATTTCTTTTTCAAGCTTTGTAGTCTTAAAAATCAGACTCATTGCAGCCGAAACCCAGGCATAAAAAAAAAATTCAGGACCATTCTGCAGTGAACATACACACAAATGCAGATAGTGTATTCCCTTTCTAACTTGTATTAATTTTTTTGCAGCCCTAGTTGAAATCCTTGTAATGAAATCCTTGAAATCCAAGCACATCATCATCATCATTATTTATTAAATTTCAAATTTAGGTACCACCATTATTGAAGGTTATGATTTCAGGCTGTTGGTGCAGGATTTAGAATTGTAGAGTTGGAAGGGACCGCAAGGGTGAATGCAGGAATCATTTTGCCCATCATGGCCCTCGAATCCACAACCCTGAGATTAAGAGTTTCCTGCTCTACCAACTAAGCTATCCCACATATAACTACTGTCTCTGTGCTGTCTGTTTCTTCTGTGTTACCTTCTTAGTCAGTGCCAAAAGTCCCAGTTCCTTGACATTTTAAATACTGGATGCAAAACAGCCCGTAAGAACTAAGCAAATGCAACAAATGTACCTTGGATCCCGAACGCCTTGTGAGTTGTATGTTTTGGCTCCCGAACACCAAGTGAGTGTTCCGGTTTGTGAACGTTCTTTGGAAGCCGAACATCCGATGCAGCTTCTGTGGCTTCCGATTGGCTGCAGGAGTTTCTTGCAGCCAATCGGAAGCCGCTCCTTGGTTTCCGAACATTTGGAAGTCAAACAGACTTCCGGAACGGATTCCATTTGCTTCCGAGGTACAGCTGTACTCAAATTGTGTCCTCTCTTTTTTAAGAATAGAAAATCTGAAGTAAAAGAGAAAACCCTCATATAAGCGCTGCGTGTAACTAAAGAATGCATTTATTTTAGTTTTTCTTGCTACATTTCAGAGCACGTTACCCAGCTAATTCCAGAGGCAGGGAGCCTCCTTCATTCCAGAGTGATGCAGTACAGAGAGATCCTGGATTCCCTGCCCATGGATGCCTATACACATGGATGCATTCTCCACCCAGAGCTCACCATGGACTCTATGATTCCAAAGTATGCTACAGCCGAGATCCGAAGTAAGTGGCCTTTGAACAAGATAAGTGTGCTGACTTGCTGCATCTGTTGATTCATTTGATCCCCCTTAGCACCCAACAGCATAAATTGCTTACGGAATTATAAGTGGGCATATTAAATGGAAGAGATGGAGTAGAGCAGTGTGGCATAATGGTTAGAGCATTGGGCTAGGACCTGGGGGAGCAGAGTTCAAATCCCCACTCAGCCATGAAGCTCTCTGTGTGACCTTGGGCCCGTCACCACCTCTTAGCCTAACCTACCTTGTTGTGAGGACGAAATGGGAAGGAGGAGAACCACATGAACCACCTTGAGATCCTTGGAAGATAAAGGTGGTATATAAATGTTATGTACTGAAGTTCTCACCCTGGGCCAGCAGGGGCATACTGTAGATAGTTCAGGTCCACATATGCAAATAAGGGATTGGGGATTGAAAGTGACGTTCAGTGATTGGATAGTTACAGAAAATGGTTATTGTTGCGTTCTAGTGGAGCTCTATACAGTGGTACCTCCGTTCCAGAGCCACGTTCGTATCTAGAAGTAAATGTAACTAGCAATGGCGCGTCTGCGCGCGTCGCTTTTCACCGCTTCTGCACATGCGCGTGATGTCATTTTGAGTGTCTGCACATGCGCAAGCGGCAAAACCCGGAAGTAACGCGCTCCGTTACTTCCGGGTTGCCGAGGAGTGCAACTTGAAGGCGCTCAACTCAAAGCGTCTTCAACCCGAGGTACGACTGTATAAGCAGGCTGGCTGAACCCTTCAGTTCAATTCTGTTCCAGCTTACAAATAAAGAGCTTCTTTGGAGAAATCGCTGTGTCGTCTGCTATGTCTACCTACTATTTAACAATAAATATAATAAATAATAATAAATAGAGCAGGGGTGGGGAAATGTTTTCAGCCTAGGACCACATTTCCTCTTGAGCAACTGTCCAGTGGCGGCATGTGAGCAGTGAACATCGCCAGCAGTGAGCATCACCGTCATGGAAAGCGCACATACACACAGGGAATGCAATTGTTGCATAAAGTAATCAGCATGTATACATTTGTCATTTCCAACAAAGCACATGTGCAGTTTTCTGCATGCAAACACTGTGGCTAGTAGGAAATATTAGGCTGTGTACACATTCCCATTTATTCCGGCTCCAGCATGCTTCCACCACTGGTGTTTGAAGTTTTAACATATACGTTGCATTAGCCACAACCCATACGTGTCCCGTAGTTTCTTAAGAAATACTGCTGTTTGAGGCGTTTCCCCTCAAACCAGCTTCCATCAAATTTGAAAACAAGAGCCAAGGTTAAGCTGAGGTATGCGCATTTGAGACAGCCATTGCACATGCATGTGGCAGCGCATGTGCAGATGACAGCTTCACTGAATAAGAATTTGGCACAGGGAAACAAACCAGATAATGCACATTGGGTGAAGACGTCCTTGCTCCCTCTCTGGCATGCACAACAGCATAAAAATGTGACTTAAAACGCAGCGGGTGCAAATAACCTCACTGCATTTTAAGCTACTAAGGTGTGCATAGCCATTGTCTTGTGAAAACTCAACTAAAAGCCTTGACTGGCTTGTAGTATTATTATTACATCATTTTACCTACATCCTAGGCATTCAGCCATTAAAGATGTTTGTTTATGCATGCTGGCAGCTCTTATAATTAATTAAAGACAATTACAGTTTTAAGAATCCAGATTGCGAATGGCCAAAGCAGTAACAGGATAAAATAAATAAATAATTGGAAGGTAGACAAAAGAGCTGAACTGCAAGTCTGCAGGGAGAGTTAAGAATAATAGACCGTCACAGTATGACAGAGAGAACAAAAACCTCTATATACTCAGGAGTAGCACATTTGCGGGTTGCTTTAGGCTAATGGCTTGGAAGTTATTTGATAGTTATTCCGACCTGGAAGAGCTAGGAATCTCTGCAAAGTCTCCTCAGAACCCCTTAATTTCCACCAGCTTCTTTGGAGGCAGCAGGTTAGTAAAGCTGGTCTGCATTTGTGTGTGCAGAGATATGCCCTTTGCTTTCAGTTACAGGGCATATTTGTTTTATCCGTGGGGAAAGAGACTTTGAAAGACACCTCTTTGTCATCATATAAAAGGCATTATGATTTAATGCTGCTGGGATTGTTATTGGTGAATACTTCTAAAAAGTAATTTCTAACCCAGTGGATGTTACCGTAGAAAAAGCGTTCAGCTGAGCTTGCATGATATATGCATGTATGTATATTTGACCCCATCTGCACTATATATTTATAGCAGTATCATACCATTTTAAGCAGTCCTGGCTTCTCCAAAAGAAATATGGAAACTGTAGTTTGTTAAGGGTGCTGAGAGTTGTTAAAAGGTAAAGGACCCCTGACAGTTAAGTCCACTTGTGAACGACTCTGGGGTTGCGGTGCTCATCTCGCTTTACTGGCCGAGGGAGCCGACGTATGTCCGCAGACAGTTTTTCCAGGTCATGTGGCCAGCATGACAAAGCCGCTTCTGGCGAAACCAGACCAGTGCACGGAAACGCTGTTTACCTTCCTGCCGGAGCGGTACCTATTTATCTACTTGCACTTTGGCGTTCTTTTGAACTGCTAGGTTGGCAGGAGCTGGGACTGAGCAATGGAGCTCATCCCATCGTGGGGATTCGAACCGCTGACCTCCTGATTGGCAAGCCCAAGGCTCAGTGGTTTAGACCACAGCGCCATCCGCGTCTCGAGTTGTTAAGATACCCCTATCCCCCCCCCCAATAGAGCAGCAATTCCAAGGGAAGACTCTGGGAACCATAGTTCTTTGAGGCGAATAGAAATCTACAAATATCTGTACAGTGCAGGTGGTTTGTGATGGGATGTTTGTATGTTGCTTTGGTTTTAATATGTCTCACAAATCTTGTTTCCTGGGGGAAATGGGGGATTAAGTAAAATGCGTCTAGTTGTGGTTGAGATAGTTCCCGCCAATCTTCGCAACTGTTGCCAAAGGAATAGGACTGTGTGGAACTGGTAATTGGGGCAGTTAGCTCAGTTGGGTCAGTTAGCCTGGTGGCAGAGGAAGAGGGGTAGTTGGTATGGCGGCAGCAGAAGCATGGTCAGGTAGCACTCCCCATTTCACCAAGCAGTGAAAAAGGATGTGCTGCCCCTGGGTGGAAGGCCTCCATTTTATTATAAATGATGGAGAGAGTAACCTTTTCCCAGTATGCGATAGTTGTACAAGACTGTATTCTTTCTTGTACAATAAACCACTACAGTGGTACCTCAGGTTACATACGCTTCAGGTTACATACGCTTCAGGTTACATACGCTTCAGGTTACAGACTCTTCTAAGCCAGAAATAGTACCTCGGGTTAAGAAATTTGCTTCAGGATGAGTACAGAAATCGTGCTCCAGCAGCGCAGCTGCAGCAGGAGGCCCCATTAGCTAAAGTGGTGCTTCAAGTTAAGAACAGTTTCAGGTTAAGAATGGACCTCCGGAACGAATTACATAAGTACTTAACCCGAGGTACCATTGTACTGCGGTTCTTCTCTGGAATTAAGTCTCTTATGATGCCATCAGTGTTCCTGTGAGGAAATGCTCTTGCACTGTTCCTTGGTATTACAGGGTGCCAGATCCCCCCCACCTTACAGCTGTTCTGCCCCCCCACATCCAATTATAGATAGTTCAGTTGGTAGAGCATGACATTCTTAATCTCAGGGCCGTGGGTCCAAGCCCCATGTTGAGCAAAAGATTCCCGTTTGGTCCCTTCCAACTCTACAACTCTATGATTTTATCTCTGTAAAATCAAATGGACTTGGAGGATACTTAAGTTTTTGATAAATCATGCCACATACAAGAGCTGGGCTGAGGGTCTTCGACTGGATTTTTGGCCTCTCTGGCACGAAAATTTATGCAGATTAGGTTTCAGAGGCAGGACGAATTGGCACCAGACTCTGTACTTGACCTACAAGCATTCATGAAACATTGACAATGCCTAATATAACTCCTCCACAAGGACGTCTCTTTAAATATGCTCTTCTGCTCTGGACAGTGACTTTGTCACAATGTTACCACAGGGTCTTGCACTTTAGCGGCTCCAGATAACTCTGGATCCAACTGCTCAATTTACAGCTGCATTTTAAAAAAAATGTCCCTAAAGTTGGCTTGAGATTTGAAAATGAAACTAGGCTTGCTTTATACCTAAACCAGATTTCCACGGGAATGCCTTTCGTTACCACTTAGTCACCTGTTCTGGGCCTGGGTACAATTCCCTGTTCCCCACAAGAACAGATAGTGCCTCCTGAAGCCCACAAGAATGTGTGCACAAATGTACCACGATATATTTAAAAGCTGAGGATTCTTGAAACAGACTCCCTCAACCTAACCCACCTCCCAGGATTAAGTTCTGTTAGATGCTAAGTACAGTGGTGCCTCAGGTTACATACACTTCAGGTTACAGACTCCGCTAACTCAGAAATATTACCGGTACCTCGGGTTAAGAACTTTGCTTCAGGATGAAAACAGGAATCGTGCTCCGGCGGCGCAGCAGCAGCGGGAGGCCCCTTTAGCTAAAGTGGTGCTTCAGGTTAAGAACAGTTTCAGGTTAAGAACGGACCTCCAGAACGAATTACTTAACCCGAGGTACCACTGTAATTGTGCCAGTACTTTATTGTTTACGTGTCCACAGAACCTTTGAAAGGGAGGAGAGCGGAGACAGAAAACCAGAAAAAAAATGGCTCTACCTCAGGATTCCTTTAGTCCCACCTATGGAAACCCTCTTAGCCAAACCACCAAGTCCAGTGGTCATCACCTGCTACTGATACAGCAAGGAGCTGTATTGGTGATGCCACACCACCCCCTGAAAAAACGCACTTTGCTACAATAGCCACATTAGAAATTACTGCATTTTACATGACCTAGGCATGTAAGCATTCAGAGTGAAGGCAAGGTGAGGAGGAAGGGCTAAATAAATAAATAAATAAATAAATAATGCACGCCTTTGTGCCATGGTGCAAGAAGCACAGGAGGCTTCTTCCACATTTAATCTTGCTGCAATAGTGGGGCTGCATGGCCCACACACATATACATTATATACAGTATAGTCTGATTTTGTGCCAAAGAAGCAAAGAACACCAGTGTCAAAGCAATGATTCTTCAACATCACCTTTGTTGGACTGGTCATGTTGTGCGGATGCCTGATTATCGTCTTCCAAAGCAACTACTCTATTCTGAACTTAAAAATGGAAAGCGTAATGCTGGTGGTCAACAGAAGAGGTTCAAAGACTTTCTCAAGGCAAATCTAAAGAAATGTAGTAGAAACACTGACAACTAGGAAACATTGGCCTGCGAGTACTCCAGTTGGAGAGCAGCCTTTACCAAAGGTGTCATGGGCTTTGAAGATGCTCAAACTCAGGGCAAAAGAGAGAAATGTGCAAGGAAGAAGGCACGCTTGGCAAACCCTCACTGTGATCAACTCCTGCCCGGAAACCTATGTCCCCACTGTGGAAAGATGTGTGGATTCAGAATTGGCCTCCACAGTCACTTATGAACTCACTGTTAAAACCGTGTTCATGTAAGACAATCTTACTCAGCTACAAGTAATTGTTTAATAATAATAATAATAATAATAATAATAATAATAATAATTTATTACCTATACCTCGCCCATCTGACCGGGTTTCCCCAGCCACTCTGGGCAGCTTCCAACAAAATGTTAAAAATACAATAAAAGTCCCACTTGGACTACTGCAATGCGCTCTATGTGGGGCTACCTTTGAAGGTGACCCAGAAACTGCAATTAATCCAGAATGCGGCAGCTAGACTCGTGACTGGGAGTGGCTGCCAGGACCACATAACACCGGTTCTGAGAGATCTGCATTGGCTCCCAGTACGTTTCCGAGCACAATTCAAAGTGTTGGTGCTGACCTTTAAAGCCCTAAACAGCCTCGGTCCAGTATACCTGAAGGAGCATCTCTGAAAGACCATATGCCCCTTCATTTCCACCCCCATCGTTCAGCCCGGACACTGAGATCCAGTGCCGAGGGCCTTCTGGCGGTTCCCTCATTGTGTGAAGTTAGGTTACAGGGAACCAGACAGAGGGCCTTCTTGGTAGTGGCGCCCACCCTGTGGAACACCCTCCCTCCAGATGTGAAGGAAATAAGTAGCTATCCTATTTTTAAAAGACATCTGAAGGCAGCCCTGTTCAGGGAAGTTTCTAATATTTAATGCTGTATCATTTTTAATACTTGATTGGGAGCCGCCCAGAGTGGCTGGGGAAACTCAGCCAGATGGGTGGGGTATAAATAAATTATTATTATTATTATTATTATTGTTATTAAACATTAAAAACTCCCCTAAACAGGGTTGCCTTCAGGTGTCTTCTAAAAGTCAGATAGTTGTTTATTTCCTTGACATCTGATGGGAGGGCATTCCACAAGGCGGGCGCCACTACTGAGAAGGCCCTTACCCACCAAAGTTGTGCCCAGCTCTTATATGTAAATTAGCATCATGGGCCTGTGCGCCAAGTATTTTAATTACTAGCAATACCTCTCCTGGTGTCATGTGATCTTAGCTGCCCTTCCCTCCAGGAAACAGGCAGCTGTAATTTGCATTTGCTTTCATTTTCAGAGGAGCCTTCAAGGGTAGCCCCATGTACAGTACAATTGCAGTAGTCAACAAGTGTACAGCAATGTCTAGTTCTAGACAAAGGAAAATGCTCAGTGAGCAGTGAGTGAATGAATTAGCAAGCGTCTTCTCTCCAGGCTAAAGAGCAGATTAATTAGGCCAGTAATGACCGGTGTTTATCCTTCTCCTGTCCTGACATTGCACCTCCCATAAGTAATCAGTTTTAATTATCACAGCATCATTGGCTCAGCAAAACCAAGGAATGGGCTGTAAATCAGCCTCCTAGTTGCCCTTTATTTCTCAACATTGCTAAAGTAATTAAGGACTACAGCAGCCCTGTTACTCTTTCTTTTTCTCCACAGTGAACTTGATTGAATCAGGCCAGAGAACACAGCTTTTCCAATTTAGCCTTGCAGTTTTCACAGATGAGGTCAATGGGCTTTTATAAGAGAGAGAGAGAGAGAGAGAGAGAGAGAGAGAGAGAGAATGAATGAATGAGCATGATAGTGGCATGTGTAGAAATCTGATGTAGCTTTGGTGTCAGGAGAAGCTCGAGGCCATAGGGATAACATCTCAACTGAGTTGCTGTTGCATTATAGGAAACCTTGATGATCTGGTCAGTTACTGAATCTGACTGACTGCAGGACCTAAGGAGCTCCACACGGAGGTGATGCTATGCCTCAAAACATCCATTGCCAGGGGGAAGTGAAGCAATCACCTTCACACTATGCAACAGTATGGTATCTCTGGGCTCACAATAAATGCGAAAGCAAATTTTAAACGCACCATTTGTAACTCCTCTGATCTTAAAATATTATCGAGATATCATAAAAGCTGATGTCCCTGTGCAAGTTAAAATCATTCAGGTGGATTGCAGTTGATCAATTTGGGGTGTTTATTTTGAGAATCTATAATAGCTGCTGGAGAAAGGATGATAGCCCCAACAAGCCAAAAGTTGTTCGGATGTAACTCTCATTCATTATGGCAATAAAACTCCACTTTGGCACAGTAGTGTGAATACAGCTAAATACTGCCCAGGTGTTAATTTTATGCCTATTTGTGTTCCCTTAACCCATTCTGAAAGTATTGTGTATACCAGGAGTGGGGAACCATTTCCAGGGAGCAGGCCAGATGTTTAGGATACCCAAACCCAGCGGCGCCAGGTATAGGGGGTGGAGGGGGCTTCAGCTCTCCCAATATTGAGGGAGCAGCCACCAGGCACCCTCCACACACCCCAGTCCTAGCCTCCACCTGACACTTCGCTCATCCCAGCTGCAGGGCAGGGGCTGAGTCAAGCAAGTGCGGAGATCACCCTCTGCACACCAGGCAGCATGACATGACGTGTTATAGGGGCAATGTAGGGGGGCAAGTGGGTGCCCCTGCCCAAACCTCCCTGGCCATTTTGACAGGGGGCACTTCACCCACAGCAAAGCAAGAATGCAAACTGGATTTTCTAGACTACCCTCTCATTTGCCTTGTCCATATTAAATATAAATTGCAGCACTTCTGCCCTGAGATTCTCCACATCTAGCCAAGCAAATGAATGCTCAGCCAGGACTGCAATGGGTGGTGTCAAATAACTATACCACATCCTTTCCCAGTTCAGAATTAGAGTGGAAGGTAATGAATTGTTTTAATCAGAGGTCCTTCAATCTGTATCTTATTTTGTCATCTTTGATGATAGGTCTTTTGCAAAAAGATTTCCCTGTAGCTTCAGGGCCAACCTTATCATGCTGTCTCTTAAAGTTCTGCTGAATTTCTGCAGTGCCAGATTGGATCAGAACTGAGGTACATTTTGTGCTGTCTCCTCCTGGCAAAGCAGTGCACCCACTCTAGACAGATATGGACATAATCCCCTAACCTGAAAGTTTAATCTTAACTCCTATCCATATTCCATAACATAACCAGTCTCCCCAGAGCTCCCCATCAGCATTTTAGCATACATTTAGCAGCCAAATATACATGTTTTTGGATGAAATTTTGACGAGTCTGTACAGTTTTGCAAGCAATTCACCTTTTGGAACATATTTTTGCATGTTATTTTCACTAATATTGCATGCATTTTCATGCACACTTTCCATTAATACATGCCTTTTGTACACATATGGTCAGATATCTGCATCAAGAAATTTGGGGAAGTGTGAATTTTAAAAGGATAGCTGATTTTCAGTTGAAATATTGATTTGGATTAGGTAGCTTTGCATTAAAATGCACACCAAATGAACTTTCTCCTACATTGCTACTCCCAAGTAACATTTGGTGAGTTCCTAGTGATGTATGGAAGTGAGAGCTGGACCATAAAGAAGGCTGATCGCCGAAGAATTGATGCTTTTGAATTATGGTGCTGGAGGAGACTCTTGAGAGTCCCATGGACTGCAAGAAGATCAAATGTATCATTCTTAAGGAAATCAGCCCTGAGTGCTCACTGGAAGGACAGATCCTGAAGCTGAGGCTCCAATACTTTGGCCACCTCATGAGAAGAGAAGACTAACTGGAAAAGACCCTGATGTTGGGAAAGATGGAGGGCACAAGGAGAAGGGGACAACAGAGGATGAGATGGTTGGATGGTGTTCTTGAAGCTACCAACGTGAGTTTGACCAAACTGCGGGAGGCAGTGGAAGACAGAAGAGTCGGACACGACTAAACGACTAAACGACAACAAAAAAGCAACGAGGGCTTCTGTAAAATGGTAGCAGCTATAAATATATTCATTCACACTGGAAAAATAAAGACTTTGGAAAGAAGAGGGTAGGTCTCAAGATTTTTTAAATAAAAAAATCATATGCAAAGGACTTATCTAAGGTGATGAGTGAATCTTACAACCATAGCCTAGTCATAGTGCAATAGCCCTCCCAGTCCTGAATGTGAGACCCAGACCCAAGGATTTAGGCTGAGGCAAGGCGCTATACTGGTGTTTGCTGCTTATAAATATCAAACAAACCAAAATCAGGACATATCTGTGCTTTTGCATTTATTAGATGTAGAGCTACCAGGTCCCAACCTGGAGATTCTTTCTGTAACTTTTAAGTTTTTCATCTGAATGGTGTTGTGGAAGAAATTTGATTCTGTCTACATTTAAAGGCAAATCTACCAGATTTGCACTTTCCAAAACAATACACGAACCCTGCTCTTCAAGGCTGGTCAAGTTACTTTGGGAACCTGCTGGGGCAGAAAATCCCACAAGCACTTCTCCCACCCCTTGACAGTGAAAATACTGCAAGAAATAAAATATTTTTATATCCCATCTTGTTCCCATCAAGGAACCCACTGCCCAAACCCAGATCTGCTTAGCTTTAGAAAGGTGGTAGCCCCATTTGCCTTCAAACTGTATTGTTGTCTGAAGACCGTAATTAAAGTCAGTAAGGCAGATTCTTAGAAGGGTGATACATTTTTAGACACTTAACATTTTTGTTAAAGATAGCCATGTGTCTAGAGCAGAGGTTCCCAAACTGTGGTCTGCAAACCACATGAGTTTCACGAAGGTGGACCACAGTGTGTTTGTGAAGAATGCTTACAATTTGAATTCTGTAGAAATCAAATTGTAACACAATAAAATGCATGCAATTCCATATAAGAAATAAAAGAAGCAAAAAGGACACAATTAGAAGATTACAGTGGTACCTCGGGTTACATACACTTCAGGTTACATACGCTTCAGGTTACAGACTCCGCTAACCCAGAAATAGTGCTTCAGGTTAAGAACTTTGCTTTAGGAGGAGAACAGAAATCGTGCTCCGGTGGCGTGGCAGCAGCAGGAGGCCCCATTAGCTAAAGTGGTGCTTCAGGTTAAGAACAGTTTCAGGTTAAGAACAGACCTCCAGACCGAATTAAGTACTTAACCTGAGGTACCACTGTATTTGGTACAACACATTACAATTGCTGCAACAGGCAGAAACAAAATCATTAAGTGGTCTACCGAGACCCTCAGCAATTTTCATGTGGTCTGTGGGGAAGGGGAATTTTGGGAACCATGGGTCTAGGCAAGATTGGTCACTAATTAACCCCAATCCATTCTCTCCTACTTCCACAGGACATTTAGTTAATGCCAGCTCAGACCTGATGAAATTAGACCATGAAGAGGAGCCACAGCTATCAGAGCCATACCTTTCCAAACAGAAGAAGCTCATGGTGAGATGCTCATAGCAGCACACACACAACATTTAATCTGTTTCAATCTGTTTTTAGTTTATCATTGTTTTTAATTCTTTTTTGAGTGTTTTAAATAACTGCTTTAAATAATACTTTTATTGTTTTCATAAACTTCTATGAGGTGTGTTGGGGCTTTTTAAACAATAAAGTGGCATGCGGATTTGGATGGCTGTTGGTACTGAAGACGACAGATGTTTAACCGAATCCAGTTGTGCTGGAGTTGAGTGTTTTCTAGCAAACTAAAGCTTCACAAATGGGGTTGTCAGTTCAGATCCATTACCAGTGCTGCTGCTTGCCATTTTGCCTGCCATTGCTACCCTAACAGGGCGACCAGATTCAAAAGAGGACAAGGCTCCTGCGCTTTAATAGCTGTACAGAAGGGGGGATTTCTGATGTACGTAAGAAGGAATTTTAGAGTTGGAAGGAGGTCTAGTCCAGCTACCTTCTCAATGCCGGATTTACAACACAGGATGCAACTACAGCATCCCTGACAGGTGGTTGACCAGCTTTTGCTTAAATACTTCCAGTGAAGGAGAGCCCACCACCCAAGGCAGTTTGCTCCACTGTTGAACAGTTTTTACCATTAGGAAGTTCCTTCTAAGGTTGGGCTGAAATCTGTTTCCCTGCAATTCCCACCCACTGGTTCTAGTTCTACTTTCTGGAGCAACAGCAAACAAGTCTGCTCCATCTTTGGCAGCCCTTCAGAGATTTGAAGACAGCTCTCATGCCCTAATATTCTCTTTTCCAAGCTAAACACACCCAGCTCATACAACCATTCATCATAGGACTTCCATTTCCAGACCCCTCACCATCCCAGTTGTCTTCCTCTGGACATGCTCCAGCTTGCCAATATCCTCTTTAACATGTGGCGCCCATAACTGGGCGCAGTACTCTAGATAGCACCTGACCAGCACATAATAAAGTGGAGTTATTGCCTCTCAAGACCTAGACACAATGCCTTTGTTAGTGCAGTCCTGGCACAGGTTGGAAGTTGCTTTTATGAACACATCCCTGAATATTTGGCCTTCCGAGCACCTCTTCTCACAGCAGATTTGTCAGAGGGTGATACCAGGCAAGACTCCGACCTGCCTTTTCCAGGCTTTATTCTTAGTGCAAAACTATTTACAGTGAAGAGTGTTGCAAGTTCATGTCTGGCTCAGTCGCTAGCAGAATCTGGGAGTGGGCGGTCCTTGTACCTCCCCCAGCATAACAGTCACTTGACCCCCAACCTTCTCCTCCCCTCCCTGTGCCGAAACCTACTGCGCAGAGTGGGTGCTGGCAAAGGGGTGCTTCCCTCCTCTCCAGCTTGATCAGGGTCAGTGTTGAGGCTCTCCCTAGCATCCCCTGGTCCCACCACCTCCTCCCCACTGGAGATGGGGCTTTCCTCCTTGCCAGAGGAGGAACTGCTTCACAAGATCTTCGGAGGTTCCCTATAACACAACTGCCCTTCCACCTCTCGCATCTGAGCTGATGGCAGTTCCCTGATCAAAACAACGATGATGCTTTACAAAGTCATTTGTTTGTAAAATATCCACTACGTTCAAATTGTGTGAAAACACATTCTTCTTGTTCAATTCTGATGTAAACATTTACTGTTTATATCTAGGCCAAGATCCTGGAACATGACAATGTGAACTACTTGAAGAAAATCCTGGGTGATCTGGGAATGGTGCTAGATCAGATTGAAGCTGAGCTGGAGAAAAGAAAAATTGAATACCAAGGTAGGCACCATGCTGTTGCGGACATTATTTTCTAAGTCTGCCATGAGAGATTGTTGGAGAGCAAACCTTATTTGGCAGGTAAAGGTTGAGCAAATTTTGTTAGATGAGATATAATCCATTATCAGAAGGATGTTATATTTTGCTGTCAACTATTAATGATTATTAGTAGCAGTAGTATCATTATCTGCTGTGATGTTATCGTCACTAAGGCTTGGCAAGTCCAGCTGGCCATAGCAGACGACTGGACAAAGGGACTCATGGAACAAAGAAACAGAAAGTGCAGTGGCTGCATCTAAAGAAAGACTGAAGGTAGTGGCTGGGAACCTCAGACCCTGGGGCTAAATGCCACGCTTGGAGTTCTCCAGGCTGCACCCTCTCTCCCCAGGTCATTCCCCTCACCACCTTGCTTTGTGTCCTCTTTTAGTACTTTTGCTTGTTTGGAAAATATAATTGAACCATGGCTTTTGCTTGCCTGAATGGAGGAGGTGTGTGTGGTGCCCTGGGCAAGGCCAAAATTTGGCTCCCCCGCCCCCCGCCTCTCACCTTCGGTTCAGTTCAATTCAATTCATTACATCATAGTTCAACACCTTGTAGCACACCCTAGGCTCGGCACCCAATATGGGGGAACCAGTCGTGTTGCCCTAAATCCCCCTCTGATGTAGACATCTCAAGGACAATATAGTTGCATTAAGCTAGCACTGCTTCCCTCCGCCCCATCAAAACCATCTGAAGCCTCTTCCTCAGTTCAGGTCCATATTTTCTTCGATCAAGACCAGCAGGCATTTGTTTTGTTTCCAATGCTGTGAGCTTCCAGCTGTGAGTCAGGTTTGATTGTGTATTCGTGCCAAGAAAAATACATTAGGAACGAGAGAGAGAGAGAGAGAGAGAGAGAGAGAGAGAGAGCAATGAGTATGCTTTGAAAATCTCCTGTTGAGAATGGCTCAGAAGGGTTCCATGTTCTATAAGGGTCCTCCTGCTTTTCCCAGATGAACCTTGACTGTTGCACTGACTGCAGCAACTCTTTAACACATTGTCATATCATGCTTCAAAGAGGGCACCTATAATACTTAGTTAGGGCTGCCAGACATCAAGATTTTCCTGGACATTACCAGGATTTTAAAGGCAGAATTGATGTCCGGGGGGGGGGGATTTCAAAAGAGCAGTGCTTTTGGGTTGTCTTGGTTTTTACTTTTTGAAATATGGCAACCCTAACATAGTGAACCAGCTAAAGGCTCAAGCCCAGAGATGGAAGGCACACCGTGAGAGTTTCCTGTACAAATGTACACTTCTGTTAATGTGCTAAGTAAGTACAGGGATAAGTTTGATTCAATTCACATTTAAAGGCAAAACTACCTTATGTGCACTTTACAAAAGCAAATATGAACTGAAACACAACCGCCCTTTTTTGCAGTTCACCAAATATTGCGGTGTAGTTCCCCACCCATATAACGTGTACAAAAATGCATACACTGGGGTAAAAGGTGCATAAAAAAATGTTGGTGAAAACTACCAAAATGCATCATATTTTTTTATTCATTTTATTTCATAAAATTCATGCACTGCTTGATTGTAAAAAAACAAACAAACTTAAAGTCATATTAGGCAAAATCGCTTTGCAAAAAAGGTGCATATTTCCCAAAATTTCTTTGCAAA
Organism: Podarcis cretensis; assembly: GCF_951804945.1. Taxonomy (NCBI): domain Eukaryota; kingdom Metazoa; phylum Chordata; class Lepidosauria; order Squamata; family Lacertidae; genus Podarcis; species Podarcis cretensis. The sequence goes on from NC_137175.1 coordinate 22,938,106, forward strand.
AATTGTATATTAGGATAAATTTGCTGAAGAATTTTCATGAAGCCTTAAGAAAAATACTTTGCAAACTGATATGGAAATATGGAGAACTGTACTTAACACTGGAAAAAATGAGAAGCCGGAATTGACAGTGTTAAAAAATTGATAAATATATATATATATATATATATATATATATATATATATACTGTTGAAAAGGATATGTTAAAAAACATATATACCGGTATATTAATGCCAGCTGTGCCTGCCATACTGCTGAATCCACACCCAGTTAGTCACACTTTAGTTGCAACAAAATCAGTTTGAAATGCTAGTTGTGACTAACTTGTTCTGTTTATTTCAGTGGGACCTAAGTGTGACTACCTTGATCTGGATAAAAAACAGTGATATATACTCAGGCAGGAGTTTGTACTGTGTTTTGCAACATGAACGTTCTATGGGTGGTAATTTACTTAGTGGTTCTTCTAATTTAATCATAATGTTAGGGAGCTTGCACGCATCATTTCCAAAAGTCATAGTACTAGAGGGATAGGAAGAACCTCATGAAACAGTTACTTCTTGTTGAAGGGTTTTGTTTTTTTAAATCAATCAATCTAACTTTCTGCTTTCTGCCCACTGCCTCTGTTCACTTCAGATCCAAAGCTTGCAGGGTTCCATATGACCTCAAAGCTCTGATGGCTGTGATGTTACAATATGTCATGTCACCTGAGCCAATTGAAGCCAAAGATGTGCTGACACCATAGTGCAGCATTGATTAAGGTTTCCAGATTCTGGGGATTAAAACCCAGACACCCCACCATTGGGGCACTCCCATCACCCGCATCTCCATCGCTCGCCCCCTCCCTGCTGCTAACCCCTTCCTCGCCCACCTGTTCCCCCCTTCTTCCCTCTCCTCTTACCTTTGCTGTTTTCAGCCCCCTGCTCACAATGGGAAGCTGAGTGGCCCCAGGAAGGTCATGCAAGGCCAGGCGACTGCCAGGAACAACACCAGGCCTAGCATGACCCCCCAGCAAGCCGCTCCAGGCCACCTGATGTCTGCTTCCTGTTCTGGGGCACAGCACCTTCTGAGCATGCAGGTGCCCCGCAAAAAAACAAAAAACAGAAACAGAAAAAACCCAAACCTGGACATTTAATCCAAAATGCTAAAATCTGCCCAGATGAGCGTGCTGGCCCCAAAAAACTGGATGTGTCTGGGAAATCCCAGACATATGACAACCCTGGCATTGATTCTCTGATGTCATAGACAGCTGTGTAAATTTAGGGCCTGATAACTGACTCACTTGCAATAAGAAACAGAGGCATATTTGGAGAATCAAAGGCATCAAAAGAGGCAGAACAAACAGAAAAGAGGAAAGAAGAGGTAGAACAAAGCACTGGGTTCAAGAGGACTATTGGGGCAGGGATTCATATGAATACGGCAAGTGACTTCAGATCGAGAAAATAAGCGCCCAAAGCCAAGTGGAAACAAAAGTTCTGAAATAAAAATTATCTCTGCCAACTCCCTTCACACTCCTAGAATCTTACAGTTTATGGCGTTTGTTGTTTCCTAACACAATGTACCCACTGAGCTTGCAGTTTGAGGTTGAAGATCAGCACGATTTTTCTGTTGAAAACCCCACCCACCCCCTGCTGCTTTTGCTCCCGCTGGGGAAAAGATGTGGGTAGTTTTGACCTGAAGAGAGTTTGTGAATACATATCTGCCCAAGAAATAGCAGCAGGGAACTTTTCACACAGGAGAGACATTTTTAACAGCCTTTCCAGTAGAGAGAACGGCTATTAAGAACAAGTCCTTCTCTGCAGAAGACTGACATTTCTAATAACTGCACCTGCCAATGTATCCCAGGGCTGGCCTGCAGAGGGGTTTTCTCTTTGGCTTTGAAAGTCAGCCAGGTTCTAATCTCTCAAGCTGCTTCTTATTCTCTCAGAGGCTATGCTTGGAAAGGAAAAATATATCCTAGCAGGCTTGGTCGAGCCACATGCAAAAGTGCCAAGGTGACAGACATCACAGTGCGAGGCACCCAGTAATTATGAGTGCAATATGCTGAAAAGTATGAGGCAGAGAAAGAGCTATTTTTGGGTACCACATTTTATGCATAAAAATGTGCCATTGTTATAATAACGCAAGCTGCCCATGTTTTCATTCTTCAGTGTCCAGCTTCTTCCTTATTGTGTCTAGAAGTTAAATTCCGGAGTGAGCGGTAGATAAATGTTGCGTCCAGCGGGCGTCCGTGTTAATGCATGGACTTTACAGAAGAAGCAGTGAGACGTGCAGGCAGGAGTAAACTGGGAAAGAAGGTGCAGCTATTTCAATTACCTGCATATGCATTGCGTTAATGTGGGGCATTAGACCTAGAGGGTTGCTTGAAAGGTTCCTTAGAAAAAGGTGACAAAGAGCTAGGGATGCCACCTGTGCCACCTGGCTATCATTGTTGTGGCTTGCCACCCAATCTCCAAGTGATGCGAGATTCCAGGGATTCCAGACAAATGAGGCACAGCAGAGACTGTGGCGTCTTTATGATATATGGTTTATTTACACATATATACAACCTGAGCCCTAGAGGGACGCGGGTGGCGCTGTGGGTAAAAGCCTCAGCGCCTAGGGCTTGCCGATCGGAAGGTCGGCGGTTCGAATCCCCGCGGCGGGGTGCGCTCCCGCTGCTCGGTCCCAGCGCCTGCCAACCTAGCAGTTCGAAAGTACCCCCGGGTGCAAGTAGATAAATAGGGACCGCTTACTGGCGGGAAGGTAAACGGCGTTTCCGTGTGCTGCGCTGGCTCGCCAGATGCAGCTTTGTCACGCTGGCCACGTGACCCGGAAGTGTCTCCGGACAGCGCTGGCCCCCGGCCTCTTGAGTGAGATGGGCGCACCAACCCCAGAGTCTGTCAAGACTGGCCCGTACGGGCAGGGGTACCTTTACCTTTACCTTTACAACCTGAGCCCATGATGGAGGGGTTCACAGCATAATCACCCAAAGAGGGCCTTGCTTCCCCCATAGCTTGCAACCTTGGATTCAATAAGAAATCAAGCACTGCTCTGTCTCTCTGGCTTCCCAGCCTGCTACTTCCTTGCTTCTAGCTCACATCACTCCACTCTCAACTCTGGCCTTTGTCTTTCTAGATACCAGCCAGTTGAGGAAGGGGGCTCCACCCATTTTTCTCCTGGCACTGAGCCACTCCCTTTGTTTCCTTAATGGCCCAATACCCAAACTACCACCTCCACTAGGAAGCTAGTCCGGCTATTCCAGGAATTTGAATCTTTGCTTAAATTTTCACAGTTGCTAGATCCAGGAATTAGAAGGGTCTAGGCATACAGCTTTTTCCCCACAGCAAACTCATAACATTATCAGCATCATCAGCATCATCATCAAGTATTTATATCGCCTTTCTAGAGACATTGATGTAAATTGCAAAATATTAATAAATTGAAACAGAAGGAAAGTGCAGCTTGTTAAGGATTCTAAGGTTTATTTGGAGCAGGCGACTTGCTTTAAAGTACAGTACGGAGACACCCTTAATTTCAGGAAGTGGGGTGTCTGTGTATCACATGGCAAATTTTCTCCCTTTGGGAATGAAACCTGACAACAAGGCTTCACTGTGCAGGCAGTAGGCTAGTATTCACTTTTGTAGGGGGTGGGGTGCTAATTGGCAACCGATAGAGAGCTTGGATTCCAGCTGCCAAGGTTGGGCTAGGAGAAAAGAGCCCAACAAATTCGCCAGCACAGTGGGGTTAATTGCTCAGTTCCAAAGAGAGGAAACGTTATTGAGTCCTCATATGACTCACCCTGAAGGCTCCCCTCTCCACTGCCTCACTGCAGGTTTTTCTTTGGGCTGAAGATTAGCTTGGAGAACCAAAACAAACAAGCAAGGTGTTGCAATTGTTTGAAATTACACCCCACCTTTTGGGGGGATTAGGAAGGCCCATAACCTTCAGAATTGCCACCGGACGCCACAAAGATTTTGATGATGAATGACTTCACAGTTTCAAAGTCTGCTGCAAATGCTGTTGCTATAGGTTTTTCATTCACGGTAGATTCATCAAATTCTGCTAAGATCAGCAGGGGAAGAGGCAACACAGCAGGAAAGGGAAGCCTTGCCCTGCCTTTCTTCTTGTTCTAGTACCGGTTAAAGGAGTTTTCACACCAGACAAATGACCTCTGATATTTAAATTTAAATTTAAATTGCAAATTAAAATCCCTCTGTCTCTGCCCCTGCATTTTTCAACTGGCCCCAAACTGAAGAGCTGCCCACCATGTTGTCTGCAAGGAACGGCTGGTTTTCTCTTTCTCTGTACCAAATTTGGTGAAAATCTAGAGTGGCCAGTTAGGCTTTGCCGAAAAGATGACAAAAGTGGGTGTCAATTTCCATAAAATCTCTGTGTTGATTGATATGCATATATGCAAATTGAGTAATTCAGATAGCAATCGAGTACATCTAACCATAACTGGGTGCCCTATGTGCCTGCTCAGTTGATTTGGCCTCTGCTCTGCCTACTTTATAGCAGATGGACCTTGGAATGGAGAACTGCCCTTTGGCACCCTTACAGAGGACTGTCCTCTGTAAAGTAGGACACAAGGCTATCCACTGGAAAAGAAGTGTAGAGTTGACAAAATGCATACAACTAAACAACAACAAAACTGGAGGGTATGCATTACATCAGCCAAAAATGGAAGTCAATAAGCTCCAAGATTGGACTTTGTCTCCATTCCTAAGTGTTTAAGTGTGACGAAACTTTTCTGATATATTGCTTCTGTGTTGTCTTTGCTCTCCAGGGCAGAAGTGTGAACTCTGGCTTTGTGGGTGTGTCTTCACCTTGGCTGACATCTTGTTGGGAGCCACGCTGCATCGCCTCAAGTTTCTAGGACTCTCTAAGAAATACTGGGAAGATGGCAGTAGACCCAACCTACAGAACTTCTTTGAAAGGATACAAAAACGCTTTGCCTTCAGGAAAGTTTTGGGAGACATACACACCACCCTCCTCTCGGCAGTGGTACCCAATGCCTTTAGGCTGGTCAAGCGGAAACCACCATCTTTTTTCGGAGCCTCCTTCCTCATGGGATCTCTAGGGGGGATGGGGTATTTTGCGTATTGGTATCTAAAGAAAAAATACATCTAATGCTGGCTGTTCTGGTGTTTAGTTTGGTGTCTCTGTGCTGTGTGAAACCATGATGAATCTTCAGTAACTGTAATGAAATTTGAAACCAATATGAATAACTATATTGTTAATGTAACATTCCATAGTCTAGAAGTAGAAAAACCTATACTGCAAGGAAAGCGAATCAACGACAATAACAAAAATTCAACTTGTACAATGCCTTTTTTTTAGGTTTAAGTATTATACAACTGTAAACAGTGGTTGTGTTAATGCTTACACAACCGCTGTGGAGCAAAACTGCCCTCTAGCACAGGAAAGCGCCATTAGAAGAGAAGCAACAACACCCCCAACAACACAAAATGGAAAGACGGGGTTATCTTCTGCACCTTTACATTTTTTCCAATGTTTGTTGGCCACATAGCACATTTTTTTCCCACAGGTGCAAATTGCGGGGACTTTTCTCTCCTAAGAGCTGTGGTGGTGGTGTGATGATGACATAGGCTTATTTTTTAACAAAACACAGACACGCACACAACAGAAATAGAATGAACACAGTCAGACCACAGTAGTTTGTGAAGTTCTAGCTTAAGGTGGAAATGAATTATTTGTGTCTCTTTCTCTCTTTGTATACCATCATTTCCATTCAATCAAGCATTTTTAATCGACTTGCGCTTAGAATGTATCCACTTTCTACTTCTATATTTTTTTAATTTGCTTTTTTAATTGTTGACAGCCAGTGGGTTTCTTCTGATTGTATCCTTGATTTCACAGATGAATTTCTGTCTTACTGAGGTGTTTGCCTCGAGTTCCTTTCATGAATTTGCCAAGCATCGTTCACCAAAGGAGCCTTGCCGGACTCTAACAACATGACTGTTTTCATAAGTTTCAAGCCATTTCCAAAGGATATGTTTTCATTTCTTTCTTCCTTTCCCCTCGCCATTCCTTCCTTGAGGAGCATTTTTTTTAAAAGTCACTTTTTTGCTGTGTATTTTCTTAGAAACACTTTGCACAGAAAATCACCTTTCTCACTTTCTTGTGCCTTTTGCATGTTGGAAGGAGTAATGAGCATCACTGCTACTCACGCTTAAAAACCCTCTGAGAACCTAAATAAACCATATGGGAGGAGTAATGGCTTTACATTTCTAAATGTGTTCAGCATCAGTTGACTCATTTCCCAGAGTAAATGTGTCTGCACACACGGTGCCTTTTTCTACTTTAATGTAGTCAGGGGTTGGCTTAGCCTCAGAATTTGCCATGCTTTACTCCATGAATAGGAAGTAGAGTCGTATCTTGGTTTTTGAACAGCTTAGTTCTCGAACGTTTTGGCTCCCAAAAGCCGCAAACCCAGAAGTGACTGTTCTGGCTTGCAAACTATTTTTGGAAGTTGAACATCTAACGGGGATTCCGCGGCTTCCGATTGGCTGCAGGAGCTGCCTACAGCCAATCAGAAGCCACGCTTTGGTTTCCGAACGTTTTGGAATTCGAACGGACTTCCAGAATGGTTTCTGTTCGACTTCCAAGGTACGACTGTATTAACAAAGAGATGCATGTTTTTTCCTCGACTTCAGTGCTCTTCCAGGCAATTATTAAGCATTCTTGTTGGTTTGCTTGCAGAAACCTTACACAGGGGTTAGATTGCATGGGGAATGCTCTCTACTGAGCATTCATTCTGATCTGTTTGCAGAGCAGTTATATGACCATAAGCATTCACCCTGCATTCATCCCTAGTTGCTTGCAGAGTGCTTATACATGTTACCCTTAATCATTTGTCCTTCCCCACTTTTCAATGCATATCCATGGGTTATGAACGTACCATACACTGAAAGCACATTTATATCAATTTAACAGCCATGGCTTCCCCCCACCCCTGCCCAAATCCTGGGAACTGTGGTTTTCCCTTCACAGGGCGACAATTCCCAGTACTCGTAACAAACTACAGTGGTACCTCGGGTTACATACGCTTCAGGTTACATACGCTTCAGGTTACAGACTCCACTAACCCAGAAATAGTGCTTCAGGTTAAGAACTTTGCTTCAGGATGAGAACAGAAATTGTGCTCCGGCGGCACGGCAGCAGCAGGAGGCCCCATTAGCTAAAGTGGTGCTTCAGGCTAAGAACAGTTTCAGGTTAAGTACGGACCTCTGGAACGAATTAAGTACTTAACCTGGGGTACAACTGTATGGTTCCTGAGATTCTTTGATGGAAGCTAAGTGCTTTTAACAAGGGACGCAGGTGGCGCTGTGGGTTAAAGCCTCAGCGCCTAGGGCTTGCCGATCGAAAGGTCGGCGGTTCGAATCCCTGCGGCGGGGTGCGCTCCCGCTGCTTGGTCCCAGCGCCTGCCAACCTAGCAGTTCGAAAGCACCTCCGGGTGCAAGTAGATAAATAGGGACCGCTTACCAGCGGGAAGGTAAACGGCGTTTCCGTGTGCGGCTCTGGCTCTGGCTCTGGCTCTGGCCAGAGCAGCGATGTCACGCTGGCCACGTGACCCGGAAGTGTCTCTGGACAGTGCTGGCCCCTGGCCTCTTAAGTGAGATGGGCGCACAACCCCAGAGTCTGTCAAGACTGGCCCGTACGGGCAGGGGTACCTTTACCTTTACCTTTAAGTGCTTTTAACATATAGTGTGGATGTGACCTTGTCAGCTCCCTCACTGCATAAAGTCAGTTGCTGTTGTTTTGTAGTGCCTTTGAGAACCACCAACCAGGGGCGTAGGATAGGGGGGTGGGGGCGGAGCACCCCGGGCGCCCTCACTGAGTGGGGTGACATTTGGTGCGCCGCACGCCTGCGACTCCCAAGCCTACCCTGAGCCATCAGGCATATGCTCCACCGCTGCCACCAAAAGGGACCCTTCTGCCAATCTTAGCATCTGAGAGGGTTTGTAGGGAAGAAAGTTGTCTTTCCCCCCAGCTGGTGCCTCCCACCATTCCTCTACATCCAGCCGGTCCGTAGCAGCACAACAAGCTAGTTGACAAGCCAGCCATTGCATTGTTCCTCATTTCGCTAAAGATCTCTAGTCTTAGATTTCACACCTGCTGTTTCCCTCCAGGATATATTTACGAGAACATGTTGACACAGGCCTGAAAGGCAGATTTCCCAGAGTCATTTTGAATGCATTGTGAATTGTTTGCGGGGGGAACCGTAGGCCATTTTTTGCTAACGGTTTGTGTGGGTTGTGTCTCTCTCCTCCCACCAGCAACTGATAAGAGACATTAACTGCATTTAAAACTTGTAAACCCCCCTACTGTTCTCCCCACAACCCCACTCCCCCAAATACAAATCTTTGCAAAATTTATTGAAGTTATTTTAATTAGCTGGGAGAAGGACGGATGCTCAACAGGTACAGCATATGCTTTGAATGCAAAAAGTCCCAGGTTTATTCTCTGGCATCTCTGGTAGGGTTGGGAAAGACCTGCCTGAAATGCTGGAGGCCCACTGCAAGTTAGTGTAGACAAAACTCAGCCAGATGGTCTGACTCAGCTTTGTATAAATTATAGGTGCTTTCTCCATTGCAACCTCCCCACCCACCCATATTTGGTATAGTTTTCTGTTCTTCACTCCAGGAATCAGGCAAACTGCTGCAGCAGATCCCTGAATCATCCTTAGTCCCATCTGAACTTGTGCTCCTCCCCACTTTGCCTTCCAGCTTCAGCGCAGCTTCCATTTGCAATGTTATTGCCATCTTCTGACCCTCGCAGACAACCTCACTTCCGGGAGCAGGGGCTTAATTTGATCTTCTTTGCACTTCCTGCCCCAGCTGGAGGGTTGCCCAATTGAGTGCCAGGGCTCTGAATACCAATTATTAGCTCCTGGTTTTCCTTTGGCCCTCCTGAATGCTAGGTCAGCTTCAGTCTGCCTTTGTTCTTCTGTCAGCTGCAGTTGCTAGAGCCCTTGTGTGATTGGTGGGATGTGCAAGAAAGCTATTTAAGGCAATGTCTTCAGCTCAGATTAGCAGCACGGCCACCTGAATGCCCACTGTCATGGCATTTCTGGCATTTATACTGTGACACACATTTTTTAAAGCAGTGAAACCCTAAGAGAATTTTTGATTTTCCCTCTCCCAGGCTCCCAAGCCCAAGCAAGACTGCTTGCCCTCCCCTAACCATTATGCCATGCAAGATATGGCCCCATGGCCACCTTAATTGGGACTAGGGGTTAACATGACATTCTTGCTAAGAATAGCACTCTTTTAAAATATGATCTTGGTGGCCATGAACAGTGGGATCTGATACATGCACGTTCAGACATGAATCCCACTGAGTTCAAATGGGTTAACTTTATGGGTATATGTACAGCCAACGACTGATTTACATGCGTTCAGTATGTGCACCATTGCACATGATGACCTGGAACGCAACAACCTGCACAAATTGGGGGTTACCTGTACAGTACTCTTGTTTAGGAGTTAAATCCTATTAAATTGAGTGGGACTGAGTAAACATGCACAGAGTCCAACTATTACTCCCACTACTTTTAATGGATAAAGAAGTTATAAAAACTTGTTTAACTGGTTTGTTCATCTAACTGTGAAGAGCTCTTAAGTACCATACCCAAAGGCACATGCTATCAAAAGGCTCCGCTGGGAAGAACAGCCAAATCTCTCATAATACACTTACACACACACTTCAAGAATCTGTCCCTAAACTGTCCTCTTCTACATTTCAAACTGTCTAAGAGTTCACTCTATTACATTATTGTCCCACACTGATATTTCTTTATTTAAAATAATGGGCAGGCTAAAACCACAGTAATGCACCAGAACAGTGGTTAAAATGGAGGAGACTTAACAGAGCTCCTAGAACTACAAATAACCTGTAAACCAATTCTGAACAGCAATAAACAACAGGTGTTTCTTTTGAGTAATCCAGAAATAGAAAACAACTCCCCATCCCTAGATTAGCAAGCATCACATATAATTTAACCATTGTTACAGAGAACTAAAGTTAGATTGAGAAGGGCAAACAGCTTACTAAGCTGAAGGCTGCATGCACACCATATATTTAAATTACACACCCACTCCCAAATCCTGGGAACTCTATTTTAAGGGTGCTGGAATTATAGCTTTGAGGGGGAAACTATACTTCCCCTGTATTCAGGGTAGAGGGCTGTAAATATATGGTGTGTATACGCAGCCTCAGTTTAAGACAGGCTTCCTCAAACTCAGCCCTCCAGATGTTTTTGGCCTACAACTCCCATGATCCCTAGCTAGCAGGACACGTGGTCAGGGATGATGGGAATCTGGAGGGCCGAGTTTGAGAAAGCCTGGTTTAAGAGATTTATAACTACTATTTGTGGCAAGGTTTGAGAAATAGTAAAAAGGTTTCATAGCTTTAGATGTGCAGAACCAAGCTTTTATTATCTATACAGTGTGGAGCACCATGCAGACTGGATCACATGCTGATACCTTGAGATGCAGTACCAAGACCAGAGGCATTTATTCCCCTCTTCAAGATATAAGACACCATGTGAACAGAAATAAACACATTTTTTTTGCGCATGCTAATCCACCACCAGCTGCATCTCTATTTTTAGGGTGGTTGGAACTAAGCAGATGTGTTTGTACACACACGTGTCCGTGTGTGATGACAGTTTTCTACATCATAGTCTATTAACCAATGATGTTTAGATCAAGTATTTAGCTGTTTCAGCCACACGGGTACTGCAACAACCCAGTACCATAAATGTAACTTGGTGGGGTGAGGGGACTCAGTTTGCAAGTCTGTAGATGGCTGAGAAACATGCTTCCTGCAAGCAAATGCTAATCCAGTCAAAGATATCTTAAAATCCATCTTTGTTACTCCTTTGCATTTTTGGTTACATCCTATTAGCTTACCATAGGTTATCCAAACCTAGGGGAACTTGCTCGCTGCCACTCTAAATATTATAGAAATGTAGAGTTGGAAGGAAACCCAAGGGTCATCTAATCCAACCCCCTACAATGCAGGAATCTCCAAGCCAGTGTGAACTTAAGGAAGTTCATGGAAGAAAAGTTTCTTCCACCCTCTCCCCCAGCAGTCAGTCATTTTGAGCCTCACACCCCACCCACATTGTTCAGGAAGGGCCACCTTCCAGAGAGAGACTTTTCAGGGGTCTGATTTATTAACAAATCTTCCATTAAATCACCATTCTAATCATCTTAACATTTTAGGTATTTTCCACCCCTCGAGCCTTTATGTGGAATTCAGTTGAACTGCAATTTGGTTATCCAAGATTCTCATCCATTTTAGCAACCTGATCACCAGAGAATCTGTAGAGTCATGCAATACCCCCTCCTGACTCCCTTAACGGCACACTACATTGCAGGAAGGACAAAAACTGTGTGTTTGCTGAAGCATCTTCTGTTTAGAAAGCCACTCCAACCACCATACATTCCGGACGTGCCCTGTTCTAGTTTTCTGGCAGCCTCCTGATTTTCTAGGGAACAATTCAATGTTCTACTGCCAGCTTGAGCGATGTTAAGCTTTCATTCCTACAGGATGCAATACAAAGGCAGATAATACGCAATCCAAAAAGGCCAGGCCACCAATCAGCACTCAATCAAGCAACATACCCCAAAAAGAAGCAGATTTCTGTCCCTAGAAAATTTGGCTGTGCATCTAGGGACACCCATCTGCTTCGTATGACATTCATACATCCAATAAACTGGGACAAAAGGGAGTGAAATCAGTGACAATCCAAACAAGATTCAACTGCCTACTCAATGGCTAGAAGGATATTTTGTCTATCAACCTTACCTACCGAATTAACTAAAGTCAATCAAAATATGCAACCTGATATTTCCAAGTAAACATGTGCATGTAAGACTAATTCAACAGGGTTTCCTTAATTCTTTTTGGGCTTGCAGGCATTGAAATGTTACTGTGTTACACCTTTAATATAATCTATAGTGTCATGTTTACAAAATAAACTGCATTTGAAGCAAAATAGTGGGACTTCCAACAAAATCTTGCCGTGTTCAGGTCCCAAATCCAGTCAGTTGAAATTCCATATCCATTCAACACCTTGGTCCAGAGTTGGGTTTTTCTTGTGCGAGGGGCATCTTCCGCTTAGCCCCCCCCCCCCCCGATGGTTTGCACTTCTACAAAACTTGTGAATTTGCTATTTTGGCTGCATAAAGAGCAAGATCAAGAGAATGTGCTTGCTATTAGAATATGGGATAAATTTTGCAATCTCAAAATTTTTTTTACATTTCATAATTTCTGCACAAATGAAAATGACAGGAGTTACATTGAACTAACTTTATTGAGACAAGACAATGTTGTTTTTGCCCAGTATTGTACGATTACACTTGCTGTTTCCATCATTCCATTCAAAATACATCAGTTCTTTTAAAAGGAAAAAAACCAAGGTGTCGGCAACAAGGTCTTTAACAAAAATCCATTTCAAATCCAGCCTTTTGCTTTGCCAAATATGTCAAATCCTTCCGATCCTGGGGTGAATTTATTTATACTTCAGTAGTTAGAATTATATTGTATTAAGTATCCCTCCTCCTACAAAGAAACAGACCATTGGGCAGAAGGTTCAGTGCCCTTGAATTCCAGAGATTGTTATTAGCATAATGCATAGTATAAGCCAGCTGGAATCTGACTCAAATGCAAGCAAAGACACAAGAGAACAATCATCCAGCATTTCACCAGTCCACTGAATACTATAGCTCCATATACCAAGACTAGGTGTGTTCACAAATCAGGCAGTTGTCTGCAAACCAAGAAAAAAGTGCACACATCCTTCCTCATGCCAGGTCTTCTGCAATAATGTATAAATGGAACGACTTCTTCCTGAAGAATACCAGCTCCCCCCCCCCCTCAATTTATATTATATAGAGCTGCCTGTCATGCTGTCCTATTGTTTTGAGATAGGAAACTGAAGACTACTTCCAGTATAATGGTTACAATGCATGGATGGCTCTGGAAGCAACTCCCAGGCTCACGCACAAATGAAGATGTTTTGTTCATCTGAACTATCCAGGCAGTTATCTGCAGAGGGTACAACAATCGTTACAATTCACAGGAGTGTTTTTTGGGATGCTGCATTTTGTCCAAATGAGCAATTTTCACATGAATGCACCCAGATGAATCAGCATCATGCGGCTGTTCAAATGTTCACTAAAACTAGACCAAAACTGAGAACTCTCAAAAAATGCCTGGATAATTTAAATCCATACATTTTGCTCAAAGAAGCAGTTAATCTCAACATAAGTCATTCTAACTTCCCCATAGCTTTTAATTTTTTTAAACTATTCAAACCCCAGTGCTCCTCTCCAAATACTAACCACGTGACCTCCCTACCTCATGGCATGGCTCCTTTAATGATGCAATCGTGAATGTGTACATTGGCAAGTAAATCCCAGTTACATCACTGGGGCCTAGTCCCAAATTGTGGTTAGAATCAGAATTACTACTCATGACTACATATAAGCAAGCATGACCTTTCCAAAACCCTTTTTTTTCTTTAAAGGTTTGCAATAGGCAGTTGCTTAATACATTGTCAATAAGGCATCTATATATTATATATAGTGTTATTTTTTAATACCATTTTTTATTTAGAATATTTTGTGCATGTTGTTAAAAGCTAAAAAAACAGTATGATCTACATCAGGCATAAGGAACTGGTGACCTCCAGATGTGGCTGAACTACAACTCCCATCATCCCTGACCACCATGCTGGCTGAGGCTGACAGAACTGGTAGTCCAACATGTGGAAGGCCCCAAGTTCCCCATCCCTTACTTACATTTTAGGCATACAATGCCTGCATTTGGCCAATCGTTATTTTGGCTTAATACGCTGACATGTGAATGGGGACTGTAAATGTGTGCGTAGCCCCTTTGTTCTTCCTTTCAGGGGAGCAAACAAGCCACAAAATCTTCAGTTAACAATAAATTTCTTATGTAATTCTAACAGTGAAACGATGGTTAACCACTTTGGAACAAACCAGGATATGATGCCATGGTTTGAAGGCTGGTTCATATTTCAGCTGATTAAACCAGGTAAGATTCCCAAACCAGCAAATATTTGTCAATGTGAGCCATGCAAAATTAGGATGCAGCCCACTCCTGAGGAATTCAATGGAAAAACCACTAAATTGTTTTCATAGATCAGAACTATATAACAGCAGTTGTCAATAGGCCTTAAAAGCCAAACAAGCTGCATGCAGCCTCAACTCATGTCATATTCAGAAAAGGCAGCTTAAAGGTGCTTTGGCACAACAACTCAGAATGCAAGTACCATATGTTTGTTTACTTCCGAGTCATGAATCTGCACCAAAGAACCTAAATTATGAGATACCCAGAGCTTTATAGAGTCAATGTCAACAGGACCACAAACCTGCTCTCCACTGAAGACAGTAAAAAGACAAGAAGCAGCTGTTTGTGGCACAAGCTGCTGGTTGAAATGCAGCAAAATATTTAGTTCCAGTGCTTCTGATCCTTTACATGGAATGAAATCCTCCTACATAAACATTTTTTAATGTATGATGAAGACGCTGCTTTAATGAAGAGGTGGCTAACCTGTAGCCCTTCACTGCTGGACTCCAACTTCCATCAGCCTCAGCCAGCAAGGCCAATTATCAGAGATGATGGGAGTTGGAGTCCAACTCATCTCAGGGGCCATAGGTTAGTCACTTCTACTTAATGCTAGTGGAGATAGCAGTTTATTAAAGATAATGATGATAATGAAGGCTGCTAGATAGTTCTGCTCATTGTCAATAGCTATTGAAGCAGGTCTTCATGTCTGAGTAGACAAGAAGAAAATATGATATGAAGTGAATGTGAATTCCAAATAATTGCTCCATGGAGGACAAAAGAGAACATAAGCCACAAGAGGGTTTTTGCTGACTAACAACATTGATGCTGTGTGTAATGAAACTCAGCCATGCAACCGACAATGTTTAGCACATACAGACAGCAGAAAGTATGCACACAAATAAAATGCATGCAGATAAATAATAGCAATGAAATATATCAGTGCATGCTGTGTTTAAAAAAAAATAATACAAATGCAAAACACTAAAACATTAATATTTCATAAAAAATAAATGTACCGAATCTTACAGCTTATAGAACTTTTACAAGATGCCAACAAAAGAAACAAATAATACTTGGGATCTGTTCTCATCTAGCACTTTTCTGCCACCCGCAAGCTGCCTTGAACCATCCTCAGGAAACAATTTCCTTGAGTGGAAAGTCAGCATGAACTTGGCTGCTAAACTGGTTATAGCAATAATGGTTGCCATGATTACACTGGCAGGGAAAAAGGGCTCCCACAGGCATGGAAATTGCCCTTCATGTGTGCGCAAAGTCACATTTATTAATATTTGAATTATACTCTGATGTTTGATCCAGGAGGATCCACAGGACAACTTAAAAAATACAATGAAGTGAGGCTGCTTCCATGTCCTCTAAATGACACATGCCATCAGATAGCCATCTCTGCCATCTCCCAATTCTCTTTTGGGGAATTGCAGTCATTTTATCTTAGTTCAGTCCAACTGCTAACTGTTAATTGTTTGCTACAGTTATTCATTAAAGTTATTCTTGATGGATATTCAAACAGCTGAGGAAGGCTCCAAACTGCTCTTACATGTAGGAATACTGTGGTATGTATCAACCCCAATCTGCCATTTGGAAGTCATTTAAATTTGACATATTTGCAAAAGTCATCTCAACCCCACAGAAGTCAATGAGATGTACATTTGCATTCCACATGTTCTTTCATGCAAGACATGTTTTAACTTGGGAAGATTTTTTTAAAAGCATCCTGGAGTTTCATGCACAGAAACTGCTAAAGGGATTTTGGATCTAAAAATCCAAATAAGCACCACTGGATTATTTCTGGAGCAACTTCCATCTAATTATTCTTGCAGGTACTGTGAAAAAAGAAGGTACTTACAAAGTAAGTAAATTTGTTTAGGATTGAGCTGTTAGTGTTAAGTATACCATCTTAAGTAGCCTAAACAGCATATACTTAATATGAAGATTCAAACCACTTCTTGAAAATTCCATTGCAGGACTGCAGACTTTGCAGAAGGATAGTAGACCCCTGGGTATTAACGTACAAAGCAGTACCATTTGTTAAGATGCAAGTTTGTTTGGTTAAAAACAGAATTAAAAATAATTGCATTTCTTCGTCAAAGCAGACAGCCAAGTCACAGAGCTGAAGCAAGCAATGTAGTAAAACTATGTAAAAGTAGATTGTGTTTTAAAGTTAGTGTCATTGAGGGGTGGGGACAGATAAAGCACCTACAAAATTTCATTTGAAACAAGATCATTTATAAATTTTCCCCAATGCCAAGAAACGGCTGATGGAATCAATATAAAAAGAACATTAGTCCCCATAAAAGAACAAACTGCCTTTCTGCTGCAGACTGTGGACATCTTACAGCATTAAACAGATTAAGGCAAGAGGGAAGAATGTGAGTGCAGCAATCTTGCAGCCAACACCCTGATTTACTAATATAAAGTGTGTTGCAATAATCAAGGATATTACATTGCTACTGTAGTAAATGTCAAGATACTCAAAGGCTTTTAATTACATGGAAAAAATAAATTCCAACACAAAGGTTGGATTATGCAAAGAAAATGATCTGGAAATGCATTTTGTGGTAGTCTGAAAGGATGGATCGGCAGAACTGGAGACTAAAAGCATCTAACAGCTGGAATAGATGCTTATTCACAGAATTAACAGTTGTTTTATAGCCACACTTCTGTATTGTTAATCCACAAGTGGCTCAAACTATCACTGACTAAGCAGAGAACCCTCCCTTACCTTAACATATTGGTTCAGGGAGCTACTAACAGAAAGCTTTGTCTGCATCAAGCTATCCTTGACTTAGGAGCATAACAGCAATGATAAAAAATAAAATTGTGGTGTGCCATGACCAGGACAGGTCCAGGGAGCTCCATTAGCCAGTAATCTGCCCAAACCAACAATGGTTTCTCCCTTGCTGTTTGTTAATATTTTTTTAACAAGTTCTACTTTTTTGTGTAGTGTAAGATGTTAGCTTCTTCCATAGCCAACGAACCAACCTTGAGAATGCATTCCCCTGCCCCACCAGTTAAAGGAATTTAGACTTCACTGCCAACACAATCACTAACGCTGTCATTGAATTAGTGAAAAAGGTTAACTGTCATATGATTAGTAGGACTCCAACAGCAGCCTTCTTTTATGAAGAAATAAATCCAAACCTCTACACAGAATCAAAAAAACATTTTGTCTTCAACCCCTCCCTTTAAATATACTGAAAATAATTATTTTAAAAATTAGTTATCAAGCAAATAATTTTCTTTAAAACAAAATCTGACTCATAGGCACTCTTTTTTTTTTTATAGGCTACGGTTGGACTTTCGGGAACTCCAACTAGTTCTTTCCGGAGGAAGTCCAGGAGACAAAGGAGTTAGGTACCAGTACCTGTATGTTCCATACCAAGCCAAGAGACCCGCCAACGTGCCAAATAACTTTTGGGAGAAGTCATGGAAATACACAGCCGTGGTAAAAAACATCCACAACCAAATCATGGTCAAGAAACTCAGGGCCAGGAAAAAGCCATTTACCACAGTGTGCATTCTGGAGTTCTGGGAGATGTTCACAATGTGCAACACGGCCATCTCCTCTATAGTAATCAGGGCACAGTATGAGAGAAGGAAGGAGTGTCCCGAGATGTCAAAGCCATTCCAGAAGCCACCAGCTTTTAGACACTGTAGTTTGTTGGGATGTTCCTTCAGTGGTACATCAAAGGCCACAGATTTGTAGCAGCTGCCTGTCAGGTCCTCAATGTACAGGAACACCCCGGTGCATGAATACCAAATGGCAGTGCCAACCAGCAAAGCACTGAGACGTCGAACCACCACCGCAACGCTCCGGGTGACGTGGTAGGTAGTGATGCCGATAAAAGGCAGCAGCAGACAAAGGGTCCATGCCCAGGCAACTTTAACAAAATACCTGCCAGGGAGAAATTGAAAAGAAATATTCTAAGCTCCAGGGAGGCAAGAGAGATGCGCTCAGAGAAGTTACAAAATTATACCATCTGCATATTGCCAAATCCATCCTAGTTAATTCTCATAATCTTTTGGACAAGGCTTGTACCAAACACTTATGGATCCTCCCACACAAGAGGCACTAAAGCAGTGTCCAGGATCTGGTACAAGCCTTAAAAAACTCTTGAGTGGCCACAAAACTACCACATTTGATATAGGTGCAAGTTGTAAACAGCCTCGAAAATCGAAGTGCCCTGTTTAATTTGAAAACTGACCATAGCTTTACTGCATATGTAGCGAATGTTGGGTTGTTGTTGTTTTCCTTTCCTTTCTTTGGATGCTGCCATGGCCTTTGGCTACCACAATAAAACCCAATAAAATTTATTTATTTAAATCTGAAAATTCAAAATGAACTATTTCTCAGAAATTAAATTAGTTCAAAGGAAGCTAAAGGTATCTAGGAGGAGCAAGCTGGGAACAGATCAAGAATGACCTGCAGCAAGAGGGACATATGCAAGAGCATCCCAGCTAATGCTTCTAAATTTGGGCTGGAGTTTAGTGGCAGAGCACATGCATGCAGAAGTTCCTAAATTCAATCTGCACCATCTCCAGGTGGGGCTGGAAAAGACCCTTGTCTGAAACCTGGAAAGCTACTGAAAAGGAAACCCCTGGGCCTTCCAGAGGTTGCTGGGCTACAACATCTGGAGGGCCAAAGTCCCCCCAGCCATGGATGAAGTAGATGGACTCAGTTTCCTAAATGCACGTGGCCAGGAGAGAATCCACTACCATCACGAAAATTACTGCCACACCTAGAAAGATAATCCGTTTAATCAAGACAGCACGCTTTCTCCACATCTGGGATTAGGCAAGCGGTTGCTGCATTTATTGGTTTTTGCTTCACTGCTGGCTACATTGCTACTCGCCCTAATGAAATCAAACCCCAGTAAATAAAAGCCGCTTTTTCTGACAGGGTCTCACCCTTATTTGCAGAAGGGCAACAACCTCCTCATGCAACAGCTCCTGGTAAGATACGCCCCTTGCCCTGCCCTCCCTTCAGATTCCCCCCCCCCAGGTTAAAGTGCCCCCCCATGTCAAGCTGCCCCATCCTCTCAGCCCCCTCCCAGCCCTGTCAATCAACGCCAGGCCCCTCCTCCTTCTCCTCACATCCCCTCACATGTTAAGCAGGTTGCGCTTGTTGCTCATGTAGGTCTCCGGCAGCGGCGCCCACTCCTTGATGACGCAGCCGCCCAGCATGAGGCCCAACAGCCCCAAAGGCATCGTCCTCCGCGCCGCGTCGCGCACCAGGTAAGGGCGCAAGAAGCGCGCCGAGCGGTCCATGTACTCCATCGCCAAGGCTCCGAGGAGGACTCGACGCCGCTGCAGAGGGCGGCCAGCCGGTGACCGCCGGCCAAGAGGACGCCCGGCCGACGTGCTGCGTCACAGCCTCGCGTCGCTCGGGCCCCGCCCCGCCGCAAGTCGGCCTGTCCTTTCCCCTCCCAACTGCGCAGGCGCCTTCTCGGGTTGCGCGTGCAGCTGCCTCCCGCGCGCGGCGAAGTCTTCCTAACCGTCACTTTAGGCGCCTCCCGTCTGCGCCTGCGCAGGGCGTTGAATACCCCTGGCCTGTTTTCGTCACGCTGAGGCGTTCACTGATGTTAAGATTTAGGTGGAGGTTATTGTTGAGTAAGCATGTATAGGAGGAGCAGGGTTCTCTAATAAATCAATGAATTTTTAAAAGGAAGAGTAGGAGAGGTTGCACTCTTAACATGCACAATTGCCTGTGTGCACAAAAGTGTTCGCTTTGTGCAGTTACCTCACCCCAGTTGCCCACTTGCTTAATGTTAGGGCCGGCCCTGAGTGAGCGAAATCATGTGTCAAAATGATTGACGGCAATCATTGTGTAGAAGGAGGGGCTTTTGTTAGGTGCAGGTTTATTCTGCCCAGATGCTGTTAGCCAAGTTGCAAAGTCCCAAAAGCTTCACTTTCTGAAATCCCCCTTTCCACGCTACTCTTGACAGCTGTTCTCCTTTGCATCAACCTAATCTCCACACTGATGGAGATTTTCAATGCGCAATTAATTGTGTGACAAGCTACACCTGTTGAATTTTCCTCTTCCCGTCTTTGGCGTCTGGCCTCTCAACTGGACATTAACCACAGAGCATGAAGTCCTCATGGATTGCTTCCTCAAAATGTTTGTTCAATGCGCTATGGCTATGCAGAAGCAGACGCAACGTGAGGAAAATGTATTAGGAGTAAGATAGGTATGTCCCTGCCAATATCAGTGGTGCATCCACAGTTCAATGCATTTCACAAAATTATATATACAGTGGTACCTTGGGTTACAGATGCTTCAGGTTACAGACTCCGCTAACCCAGAAATAGTACCTCGGGTTAAGTACTTTGCTTCAACATGAGAACAGAAATCGTGCGGTGGCGGCAGCGGAAGGCTGCATTAGCTAAAGTGGTACCTCAGGTTAAGAACAGATTGAGGTTAAGAACGGATCTCCAGAATGAATTAAGTTCTTAATCCGAGGTATCACTGTACCAAGCTAGAAAGAGCACAGAGAAGAAAATACACAGAATAATGTATGCATGCACACCAATTTTCCACAGAGGGGCAGCACATGATTGGGAGAAAAATCAGACCTTTTGTGTATAAAATGAAACAGCGTGTACTGCAGGCACAAGTGTAATAGTAATTATTCTTATTACAGGTGCAGTTTAGGGGAATGATGTTTTAAATCAATAATAAACTATTCTTTTTGTAAACTGCTTTTTATAATCAAGTGGTATATATATTAGTGTGTGGACAAGTGTGTGGTAGCTTCCTTTGTATTCTCCTGAAACGTAATTAATAGATGGAGGGGGTCTTAAAAAGGTCATAGAGACAAAGACGAATGATATACACCTTGGTGAGGCTCCGTAGTCATCATAACCCTACTTTCCTGGGAGTAAGCCCCACTGAATTCAGTGGTACTTACTTCTGACTAGACGTGGGTAAGATTGCAATGTAATTGTCATTTTTCTCCCCATGGAGATGTAGGGAAGAATAATCTGCCTAATAACTCTCAGTTTACACAGCAGGTGGTCTGTCCACAGCTGCACAATGCTATTATATGCAGCATTGCATCAAGTTGAGTTCAGTTTGAGGAACTCAGGCAATGTTTATTCAGCTGCAACAACTGATTTATTTAGTAAAACAGGTTCCGCCTTAGAATTTCCAGTAGAAAGACAAATCTTTGCAGGGGGTCTGTCATTCAGTGGTATTAACAATGGGAACAGAGTCTCTCCAACCTGGTGGTAAATTATACATTTCACACTGAGATGTGACAACTGAGGCTGTGTACACACTAACCCATTTGGAGCACAAAAAAATGTAGTTTTTCATCAGTCCAGATCATTCATGTTCGTCCTCTAGATTGATTCTAGATCCTGTTGTCCACAAAGGTTGGTGGGGTTGCTTGATACCCATTTGAAAACACTCCCGTTAGTTAGCTTATCCACAACTTTTCCATCCTGCATATGCCCCAGATGAATGAAGAAGGAAGTGGTGATTGTGGTCTTCATATATGCCCATCCACAATGTCATTGGACAGGTGTGGACACCCCTCTGATGGCTGGAACTGCCTTCATCTGTTTTCAAATGGACACACTGCAGAGTAATGCAGAATCAATTTACAGTGAAGTATAATTTGTACGCAGCCATATCTCAAAGGAACAGTTATATGCAAGGCTTGTTTTCTGGGGGGGGGGGTGCAGGGGTACGCATACCCCTAAACATTTTGTGAATCTAAGTTTGGCATCATTGAGGGGCAGTATTTCAATATGAGTAGGAAAATGAGAGTACCCCTAAACATTTTTTAAAAGCACTGGTTATATGCAAGGCTTTACTAATGTTAACAACAGCCTGAAATTGGGGTTTGGGCAGTATATCTTTTTCCTTCCACAACACATAATCAGTCCGACTGCATGCATACTTATGCATAAGTATATCCCACTAAGTCCTATGTGACTGCACAGGATTGCAGCCTTGGACACCATGGAAGCTGTTGCTGTGTTCTGTATGGAATGAGAAAGACAAAGAAGCTGTCACCCTGTCCCTCTCCTCCATCCATCAATCTAGGCAGCCCTCAGTTACCATACATACGTTTGTCCCTTGCTTCAGCATCCGTCTTCTAGAGAGAAGCTACTGCCAGAGGAAATGACAAATATATTTGTCAGGGAACTGCTATCAGTACTCGAGGGAGAGCGCAAAAGCCAGAGGGATTCCAGAGAGCGTCCCATGACTCCTTGCCTGGGACCAGCGGGGAGAGTAGGGGTCCTCCATTGCCCACGCCCTCCCTGCGCAGAAGACTTTGCACAGAGAGGGTAGGAGGAGACTAGGCGTCAAAGAGCTTCTTTGCTGGAAGAAATTTAAGAAACACCCACTCACGGATTCTGCCAGCGACTGAGTCAGCCACAGGTGAGTGGCAGTCCGGACAGATGAGGTTCACTTTGGCAGCCCAGCCAGGTGTTTGCACCCAGCCAGGGAGATAGGTACCTGCTTACGCACGAGCAACCCCTTAGAAACCATTACAGCAATCTGTGAGTCCCTGACGTTACTTGTGCGCAGCCCGGGGGAGGCAGCACGATGAGCCATACAGGACCAGCCGGAGAGACAGAGCAAGAAGCCATGGTGCGAGGTCTGGTCGAGAGGAATCGAGACCTGGAGGCACATGTCGCTACCCTGTCGGTGCGGCTGGAGGAGAGGCGGGCTCAGGATGCACAGGTCAGAGCCACCCTGATAGGGAGGAAGGCCCCCGGGCTGGTAAATAAGTTTGGAGGAAAGCCCCAAGACTACAATGCTTTCCGAATAGAAATTCAATACACTTTGGAATTGCAGAAAAGTGACTTTGCTGATGACAGGGAGAGGGTGGCGTACATTATTGGGCATCTGCATTAAAAGATCTTAAATTTTTTTACCAGGCAATGGACGCAATGTTCTCCAGCGAGGTGGAGCAAAGTGTGACACGGAGGGAGCTGCTGGGGTGCAAGCAGGGGAGCCTGTCCGTCAGAAGCTACTGGTCGCGTTTTGCGATGTTAGTGCACAAGCTCAGATGGGACCTGGACTCTGAACCAGTACAAACGCTGTTTGAGGCAGGTTTGAATCCCGAAGTGAAGGACGAGTTGTCCAGAGCACCCCGCCCGCGGTCGATGGATGAGCTCACAAAGACTGTGCTTGCGATTGGTGTACGCCAGGAAGTGTGGGCTCAGGAAAAGCGGGAGATAAGGGGGGAGCGTTTCCATTGCAACTGGATTCCTGAGATGCCGAGGGAGCCTTCCCAGGCAGCAGAGCCAATGGAAATTGATGCAGCGCGTGTGCGCGAAGTTTCAAACGCTAGTGAAGTCCGGAAAAAGGAGGGGAAGGAGTGGAAAACTACCAAGAAGTGTTTCCTCTGTCAGCGGCCAGGACATTTTGCGAAGGTTTGTCCCCAACGAAAGGCCTGGCAAGGCATGATGGGGACAGCAGGCCACAACTAGAAGGGGGAGGAGGGGCCGGTGCAGGGAAACGAGAAAGCCTGGGTGCCGACCAGTAGGGGCAGCAGCCAGGCCAGCGACCAATAGAAGTGCCCCGGCCTGACCCTCCCAAGGCAGCTATAGCCATTGAAGTAGTGCTAGAACTCCCAAATGGGCACCCAGTCAAGCTGAATGGTCTGCTGGATTCTGGCTCCTCATGTAATTTCTTCAGTAGAGACTTCGCCCTGGAGCACCAGCTCCACCTGTTGCCACTAGATTTCCCCTTGCAGGTGACCACCATTGATGGCAGGGAACTACTGGGAGGGGAAGTGACACAGCAGACACCGCCAATGCGGATGAGTGTTTCCAGGCACACGGAAACTATGGCCTTTCATGTGGCGACGCTGGCGGGACCCCCAATAATACTAGGAATGAGCTGGCTGGCACTACATGACCCAGTGGTGTCATGGCATCAGCGGTCGCTCACCTTTGGGTTCACCTCGGAAGAGCAGCTCCTGCACGTGGATCCGGAGAAGCCCATGACCCTGGAGACAGACGCGTCTGACCGTGCAATTGGAGCAGTATTGTTGCAACCCGGGTCCAAGGAGAACTGGAGACTGTGTGCCTTTTTCTCTAGGAAGCTGAGCAAGTCGGAGCAAAACTACACGGTGTATGACCGAGAACTGCTAGCGATTTACGCGGCATTTCGTCAATGGAGACACCTTTTGAGAGGGGTGCGGCACAAGATCCAGGTCCGAACTGACCACAAGAACGTGGAATACTGGCGGACCGTGCGAGTGCTTAATCAGAGACAGATCAGATGGTCCCCGGAGTTCGTCAAGTTTTTCTTTGAGATACAATACGTGCTGGGAGAGGAAAATGTTAGGGCGGATGCACTCTCCAGGAAACCGGAATACATGGAGGGGGAAGGGCCTCCGGAGACCAGGCACGTGTTCCCCGAGGACCGGTGGGTGTGTGGGGGAGCGTTGGTGGGTAAACGAGAGCTAGCAGGGCTCACCAGAGACAATGAGTTTGCTCAGACTAAAATCAGGGAGCTCAGAGGTGGAAAGGAAGACAATGGGGGGTTTGAGGAAAAGGAAGGGCTACTGTACTACAAGGGGGCGCTGTATGTACTAGGAGAGACATTGAGGGGCAAGATACTTAGGCAGCTCCATGACAACCCAACAGCTGGGCACTCTGGACAACACAAGACCATGCTACTAGTCACCAGGCAATTCTGGTGGGCAAAGGTGAGGGAGGACGTACGAGAATATGTACGAGGGTGCGACCAGTGCCAGAGGGCAAAGGGGGAAAGGACTGCCCCCGCAGGGTTACTGGAACCCTTACCAACACCGGAAAGGCCCTGGGAGGTGGTGTCCACTGATTTTATGACAGATCTGCCCAAGTCAAGGGGAAAGACAGCGGTCATGGTAGTGGTCAATCTGCTGACTAAAATGTGCCATTTTGTAGCGTGTTCACATGCAGTGTCGGCAGAGGAGACAGCCAGGCTGTTTGTGGACCACATTTTTAGGCTGCATGGCACCCCATTGAGGTTAATCTCAGATCGCGGAAAACAATTTACTTCCCGGTTCTGGCGGAGGCTCATGAGCTTGCTGCAGGTCGAGGTGAGCTTCTCGACGGCGAGGCACCCAGAAACCAAGGGACAGGCCGAAAGAGTGAACGGTATACTCCAGCAGTACCTACGCTGCTATGTCAGCGAGAGGCAGAACGATTAGGTAGAGAAATTAGCATTGGCTGAATTTGCGTACAATAACGCTGAACACGTGTCCACGGGAATGAGCCCTTTCATGGCCAATTACGGGTGTCACCCCAGGGCCTTCCCAGGGAGGGGGGAGGAAGGATGGAGTGTACCTGCAGCTGAGCAATTTGCCGAAGAAATGGAGGCCTTACACCAGCAACTCAGGCTGAACTTGGAGAGGGCCAAGGAAGTTTACAAGAGGCAGGCAGACAGGCACCGTCGGGAGGGGGAGGCCATACGGGTGGGAGACCGGGTGTGGTTGTCGCCCCAAGGGTTGCTCCTAAAGGGAGGGTGCAAGAAGTTGCAGCCTAGGCGACTGGGGCCCTTTGAGGTAATGCAACAGGTCAACCCAGTGGCATTTAAACTCAAGTTGCCCGACAGCATGAAGATACATCCGGTGTTCCATAGGTTCCTACTTTCACATTACAGGGAGGGTTGGGAATTCCCGGGAAGGGAGGGAGGGGTCACCACCCACCTGCGGGTAGAGGAGAGGGAACTCTGTAACGAAGCTACGAAATACTCAATTCGAGGTGGCAGGGTCACCAGGTAGAGTACTTGGTAACCTGGGAGGGAGAACCCAGGTCAGAAAACACTTGGGTCCCTGCTGAATCAATCACGGACGGGTATCTGGTGTAAGAGTTTCATGGTTTGTTCCCGGATAGGCCTAAACCATTAGCTAGATTCTGGGAGGAAGAATTTGGACCCACAGACAACGAAGGGGACTTTGTGGGGTTTCCTGCCTCCGAAGAGGAGGAAGGGGAGGTGTCCGAGGGAGAAGAATCAGACTGGGAGGTTCAACCAGCTGGAAGAGATCCGAGGGGATGGGAGGCCGGTTTTGAATCCTCAGAAGATGATGACAGTTCTTTCAGGGGGTTCCCCACATCATCGGTCGAAGAGAGAGAGGAGGAGGTACTGGAAGATTGTGCTGGGGGTGAGGGGGGGGTCCTGAGGAGGGGGTGGATGTCAGGGAACTGCCATCAGTACTGGAGGGAGAGCACAAAAGCCAGAGGGATTCCAGAGAGCGTCCAGGGATCGGGAGAAGTAGCCCATCTTCTGGGGAAGAGAATCAGCATAGCACCAGTGGAGAAGGGGGGCAGGTGGGGGAAGTGGCAAGGTGGTCCCATGACTCCTTGCCTGGGACCAGCGGGGAGAGTAGGGGTCCTCCGTTGCCCACGTCCTTCCTGCGCAGAAGGCTTTTGCGCAGAGAGGGTAGGAGGAGACTAGGCGTCAAAGAGCTTCTTTGCTGGAAGAAGTTTAAGAAACGCCCACTCATGGATTCTGCCAGCGACTGAGTCAGCCACAGGTGAGTGGCGGTCCGGACAGATGAGGTTCACTTTGGCAGCCCAGCCAGGTGTTTGCACCCAGCCAGGGAGATAGGTACCTGCTTACGCACGAGCAACCCCTTAGAAACCATTACAATATTCTTCACAAAGGTAACACCAACCTTGGCGGACTCAACTGATTGATTGTGGCAGCAACAACTTCATTTTCTTTTCCTTCCTGCGAGAGTACAAGGGGAGAGTGTCATAATCCTATGCACATCTATGTGGGTGTAATCCCCACTCAACTCAATGGTACTTTTGTTTGCATCCGTAGAGACAATGACTGCTAAACCATAAACTCTGGGTTCTGTAATCCCGACTGGGCAGAAGCTATGTGTTGGCATGGAGCTAATTGTTGCCACTTGACTTTTCCCCTTGCAAACCTAGACATGCAAAGCTCAGTTCCTAGAGTCATGGTTGTTCCAGCTTTACAAAACCATAGTCGCTGAGCCAACAGTGCTTTAAGACTAGTTTCAGCAACATGTAATAAAGAGCAGTGAGAAATGTGATGTTACACACAGACTGTTTTAGCACCTTCCTTGTGCAATGCACCATAATTGAATAGGGTTAAGAACTGATAGGTCACTCACCTCTGTTTTTTTCTTCTGCATCTTCACAGTTACATGAGGAAACAGAAGGTGGTGCTATTCTGCAAGTACCATATATTAGTTTTTGAGCTTGACAGAAATTGCCACCCTCAAATCATCCAAAATTTGAAACAAATTGGGAGGGAACCTTGCACATGACAAAACATCTAAATTCTGGGAGAAGCCCAAAGTGATTTAATAGGACTAGCAGATTTTTTTTAATGGAGTGCATGACTGCACTTGTTTTGATTTTATAGAAATTGCTTAAACTTGAGGCCCCTAGTGAACTCCTGTGAACATCTGAAACAAAAAGAGACACAGTGTATATACACAGGGCGCACCTTGCTTGCTTGCTGTCTTTGAACTTTTTATAGATTTTGCATGAGAGTTCCATTCAGTGGCCCAGTGCAATCTACAACCTATTCACACCCAGACAACACATACTTTATGTCAGTGATGGGATGTTCAGAAGAAGTAGATTGTATATCTTATGTTTATTCTGTTATATTTTTTCAAAGCACCTTGAAAGAACATGGGATGTCCTGTTTTGACTGTGAGTGTGAGCCTGTGGGGCAAAGCAGTTCAGTGGCAGGGGACAGGCCCAGCAAAAGCCAGGCAATCAAGCCAAGCTGGAGTTGCAGAACCTCAGAGAGCTCCAAGCAGGCAACTTACTCAAAGGTGGGATATGTTCACATTACCACTTAGCCTGCACCCGATGCATTCACGCAACATTAGCCACAATCCATATAGATCTTATCGTTCCTCAACAAATATTGTTGCTGGATGCATTTCCCCCCTCTTCTATGAAGACATAAAAAAGGACCCAAAGCGTGAGATCCAGAAGGTGATGCAATTCATAGGGAAGCAACTGGATGAGGCGACCGTGGACAAGATTGTCCGCCACACTTCCTTCGAAGCCATGAAAGACAACCCCATGGCCAACTGGGCTGGCGTGCCCCTCTCGGTCATGGACCAGTCCATTTCCCCATTCATGAGGAAAGGGACAGTTGGGGACTGGAAGAATCACTTCACGGTGGCTCAGAATGAGCGGTTCAATGAAGACTACCAAAGAAAGATGGCTGATACTACCCTGACATTCACCATGGAGCTCTGAGAGCCAAAACTCTAATGTCAGAATCCCTTAAAAGGATTCCCTGAAAAGCGAAGGCTCACCTCAGCTAATGTCCTCAGGGGGTTTGCCTTTTCCAGCAGCACTAATAAAGAAAAAGTGTTTTATAATTTCAAAAAACAACAACAACCACCTTCTGTCCAATTAGGACACAGGATGGAGAGTGAAGATGAGTGTGCAAGCAGAGACGATATCTTAAAGGAGTTCCAGGAGGGTTGCAGAGGCGATGAAACAAAAAAAAAAGGTCATGTGCGTCAGGTGAAGACATCCCTGCAAATGTAGCTTGAAATGCTGCTGGGAAAAATGACCTTGCTGTGCTTCAAGTAACTAAAGCGAATGCACCTGTGGTCTGGAGCCAAGCTGAGCCCTTATGTATCCCTAAGTAAACCTTCCAGGTTCTGTCTCTTTGCTGCAGAGTGGAATGCTTTAAAGAGGCAGCGCTCTGGCCTACGCTCTATTGCCCTTTCACACTGGTTCAGGGCATGTTTCAGGCACTGACAAGTGGGCTCTCTGTCTGCAGTGTGAAGCCCATGAGGTGAGGATATGCACCGAGACTCCTCGGTAAAATCGGGCTCAGTAGCTGCAGTCTTTGGAGGTCCTGGCCTCAAGGTGACCCTGGTTTTGAGGGTGCAGGCTTGGTGTTAGAGCCCTGGCCTGAAAGTCTACAACCCCTTGCTTTCCTGGCCCAATTTGTCCCCTGCCTTCTGTGTCAGTGGCCAGGTGGCTTGCTTGGACTTGGGGTCATAACATGGAGGAGGGTGTATTTCTGTCTGCTACTAAATTCATGGCTCCCTAGGAAAGCATCACCACATGCACAAAGATGGTTGAATGGAATTCAGTAGGTTTTTAGCAGCAAGCAAGTTCTGGTGACATTAATAGGGGTGTGTTGACTAACTTAAGTAATTGTACACCCTCCCTCTGAACCTTTCCCCCTCCCCAAACACCCTCCATAGGTTAGCTTTGCAAATTTAATTTGGTCATTTAATTTCCTATTTCCCCATCACTTTTCAGCCTCCAAAGTTATAAATATGCAATTTACTGGGGTTGTGTTTCCATCACTGCAATAAAGTCTCTGCTGGTGGTTCAGCAGAATTTGTGAAGAGTGATTTTTCTCATTTAAACAGGCTGCCATATATAATAGATGTATGGCTTGGAAAGTTGTTTGGATATTGTAATAAATACAGGTACCTTACTGAGAGTCATGCAGAAACGCTTTCCCAGATGATGTATTTGAGGACACCGCCTTTTCCCTCATGTTTGCATTTTTAAAAATATTTTTGCATCCTTCAGAAAATAAACCTGCAATATTTAAGAGGGAGACACGCAGGTTTCCCTAACCCACTTGACAGGCAGTTGCCATCCCTTACCCACAGTTCTGGCATCACCACTCTGTCTAGATTTAAAAAAATAACTAAATGTTGGCTTCCAACATTTTGTGTCCACTGTTTAGTGAAAAATATAGCAACTACTAGTCAGAATTACCACCACTAGTTCTGTCACAAAAACTAAAAATCATGCTTTCCAGGGCTTTGAATTTTTCTTTAAAATGTTTCATTTGTATCAGGAGTTGCATGCAGAACTTCTGCTTGATGATTTTCAGGGCGTGGACAGGATATAGAGAGTCCAGAAACTTGGCAGATACAGATTGTGAGCACAACCCAGCCAAAGTAAAGCATATTTACATCCCATTGATTTCATTGGGGGGGGGGGAATTAAGCACATGCTTAATTCTCTCTTTGAACTCAATGGGACTTAATATGTGCTTTATAAAGTTATGCATGTTTGTTCTGAAGTAACTTCCATGCATGGAGCGTTCTCTGAAAGAAGTATGCATATGATTGAATGCTAAACAGCACTGAATTATCCCCCTTTAAATTATGAAACTAATGAACTGTTACTGTCACAGAGTGAGTCGGGACACACACACACACACTCCGCTGCTTTCCCCCTTATGGCAACACCACATAATCACCCTCCTTGCTCCCAGGTAACCGTTGGAACAAATTGCAGGCCGGTCTCCTGGCTTTGAATGGAGAGCCAAGCTCACTTCTCATCTGTGGTGGCCACCTGCCAATTTAATTTACCCCAAATGCAATGTCCTGGCCCATATAGATTTCATAGACATCTATATGAAATCTATATTTTCATAGATCTATGGAGCGAAGCACTGCATTTTGAGGAAATTTAAATACGTAGCGGGCAGCTACTTTGGATGGGAGCTGAGCTTAACTCCCACCCAGAAGAAGCAATGCTAAGACAGCTGCCCAGGGCCCAGCAAGGAAGATGGTAAGGGAGCAGAGTTGGAGCAGCCTGGAGAGGAGCCCTTCTGAGCCACTAGAGCTGTTGGCCAGAGCCTGGCCTGGCCACCCACTGACAGTGGGGCTGGTCATAAGAGCTAATGGTCAGAGATGTTGTTTGGAAGCAGTAACCACAACATAATGCATGCTACAAACAATAAATCCATTTTAGCAGATCCCAAACTTACTTGTTAATTTGTCACAAAAGCTGACAAGAGCATGTAAGCTTGAAATCTTGGGCCGATTTCAGGATGCTGTAACACCACAAATTATTGTATAAATCAGAATTGCCATATTTCACCCTGTGGACAACTCAAAAGTTGTTGAGCCTTTTTTATTTTATTTTTAGAAAAACCAGAAAGTTATTAAGCTTCTTTTAGACAACCCCCAAAGTTGTTGTTATTATTTTTACAAAAATGCCACAAACCACAGTTTTTCAATTGACTTGCCTAAGATCCAGGACAAAGCATCGCCTTTCGGAAATCCCCCTGGATGTCAATTTCACCTTTGAAATCCCGGTAGAATTACTGAATACTGACAGCCCCAGAATAAGAATTTGGAAAATATCCTCTACAGATGTAAGTTTTTCTGCGGAAACGTGGCCTCAGATATCTAGTGGTTTGCAGTGCCCAGTTCAACAGACATACGACATATGCACTGTAGAGAAAGCCCTGAGAGGTTTGTAAGATGCCTGCCTCATATTTGTTTCAGACAGTTTTTTTCTTTTGAAAGACATGTATCTCTAGTGAGGTAAGCAAGGTGTGTCACGGAAGGTAAAAGCACAGGACAGCCTCCGATTGTATTAAAAGGGAACAGTGACACATTTCAATATTGTTGTAGATATGAACAAACATTATTATTGTTATGTTTGTGGAGCAGAACTGAAGACAGTAGTGGCACAGTCAATATCTGGAAAATAACTGATTGTGCCTCACCTCCTTTGATACAAAGTTATAATCTAGCTTCCAATAATAGTAGCTGGATCAATTCCAATGTTTGCATTGCCTGGTAATCAATGGCTCAAGTTAAGGAATGATGAATGGGCTCCTCAATGGTCAGTTTTTATGAACCACAAATTAATATCTCATGAGCTGTTCCTTGTATGGACCTGTTCTGAGAACAAACAATTTCTTAGCGCACATATTTCTACAAGCTTTAAGCTCCAGGCAGAACTACAGTTTACACAAATCTTGGACCTTACACCAAAAGCAACACTCCCATGCTGTGTTTTTCCATCATAGCATATAGGATCATTAAACCCATGTTTGACGCATCATCAAATGGGGCTCCTTCCTGCCCCCAGCAGCAGCAGCAGCAAATTATGTGAATCAGTGATGGGAGTCACAAAGGGATGATGTCATCATCCCTCAGGCTAAGCCATCCAACGTTAGCCTTCACCAACCTGGTACCCCCCCAACCCAATGTGTTGAACTACAGTTCCCATCAGCCCAAGGCATCATGTGCTGGTCAGAGCTGAAATCTGGCACAATCTAGTGCATGCTTGTGCACAATAGTTTTCTGTTCTGTTTCTACATCAGCTGCTTACCATTCATAAGTCCGCTCACCCCTCTTGGTATGGTGCCGTTGTGGGACAGAAGAGGCTTCACTGGGGCCCTGATGAGGGAGCTGGAACTTCAGTGCCCTTCCTGATAGGCCCCACTGCCTATCTGGAACCAGATCCTAGCCTGCACCCTGCTTTGGCAAGTGGGGATGCAGGCTGGGACTTGGGCTGTGCCAGGGGGTGGAGCTGATGGAGCGGGTAAGCTTCCCTCAGATCTCCCCCTTGCCCATTTAAGTAGCCTACACCTGGGGCACTGCCTGTTGGTTCCTTTGTTGGGTTTCCCCGTTCACCCATCAGTTTAAGCTGATAGTCAATGACTTTGCTGTGGCTACGGTGGTTGCCATTCTTTATGGGGCCGGGTAGGAATTTGCCCACCGGACTTATTGGCTCTGACCCAATGGTTTTTGCCTCCCTCATAGCAATCGTCACAACTGGTTGGGCACTGGGGCAATCCTTTGTAGGTTGTAGTCTCCTGCTGCCCCTCCAAACACTGGGGTATCCCACTAAAGGGATCCGGGAGGAGTGGTCATGTCCAAGCACCCAGGTGGGGCCAGGGCCAAAGGCACTCCCCCAGACGTCGGTCCCTGCAGGGGTCACCCTATTTGATGTAGGTCTTAGAAACCCCGCCTGGATTGACCACGTATCACTCCCAGCCAGTGGGCCAGAAGTATTTTGATTACCCCATGCGGAAGCCAGACTTCTTTCATCCTGTGTTCAATAAAGCTGTGGCCTGTTTTGAACCAAAACCAGTCTCTTTGGTCTCTTATTCATATGGGTTGCGGTATGGGAAGCCCAATGCCTGGTCCTGCAAGACCACAGCTTCAACTGCCAGCAACTCCCGGTAGGGTTAGGAAAGACTCGCTGTCTGAAACCCAGGAGAGAGTCTGCCTGTCACTGATGATGCTATGGGCTGGCTCAGGGGACACAGGTGGCGCTGTGGGTAAAACCTCAGCGCCTAGGACTTGCCGATCGTATGGTCGGCGGTTCGAATCCCCACGGCGGGGTGAGCTCCCGTCGTTCGGTCCCAGCTCCTGCCCACCTAGCAGTTCGAAAGCACTCTTAAGTGCAAGTAGATAAATAGGTACCGCTTTATAGCGGGAAGGTAAACGGCGTTTCTGTGTGCTGCGCTGGTGCAGGCTCGCCAGAGCAGCTTCGTCACGCTGGCCATGTGACCCGGAAGTGTCTTCGGACAGCGCTGGCCCCCGGCCTCTTAAGCGAGATGGGCGCGCAACCCCAGAGTCGGTCACGACTGGCCCGTATGGGCAGGGGTACATTTACTTTTACCTTTATGGGGCTGGCTCAAGACACGGATGGCATTGTGGGTTAAACCACAGAGCCTAGGACTTGCCGATCAGAAGGATGGCAGGTTTGAATCCCCGTGACAGGGTGACCTCCCATTTCTCGGTCCCTGCTCCCACCAACCTAGCAGTTCAAAAGCACGTCAAAGTGCAAGTAGATAAATAGGTACTGCTCCGGCGGGAAGGTAAACCGCATTTCCGTGCGCTGCTCTGGTTCGGCAGAAGCGGCTTAGTCATGACCCGGAAGCTGTACGCCGGTTCCCTCGGCCAATAAAGCGAGATGAGCACTGCAACCCCAGAGTCCTCCGCGACTGGACCTAATGGTCAGGGGTCCCTTTACCTTTACCTTCATGGGGCTGGCTCAGTTTAAAGCACCTTTCTATGTTTTACCAAATACAGGTTCCAGAAAACAGACTGGTAAATAGGGAATACGTGAATGTGTTGTGCTCCTCTGTGGATTATTTTTCAGGTTCTAAACAACTGGAAGATTGGGAGGGCTTTCCCCCCCTTTTTTACCTCAGCCAGGAGTGCCAGAAAATGCTTCAAGGCTTCCAGCCAAATCCCCAGGTTTGCAGGATGGCTCTGTTCCCTGTGTAGCAACATATTTGCATGCTTGTGAGAGCTAGTTGCTTTTCCAGAGATCTCAGAGGTGCTGGGGCTTTGAACTCTACTTCAAAGCTGGGGGCTCAAATTAGATTTTTATTTAAACTGAGAGGAATATGTAAATGTTTACAAGAGCTGGTAAACCCTTTCTGTCATTTCAAGATGAGTGAACAGAATTATTCATTGGGTTTTATAAACCAACCCTGCTGGGCCATCAACTTTCTTGAAGTTTTTTGCACACCTTAAAAGATATGACAGATTAGCACCCAAAGTGGAATTTTCCTTTCTTAAATTGACCATATCAGTCTATGAGGAGAAATAAGCATATCGCTTTGCTTGCTCTAGCCTGACATCTTTCAAAGTTGAAAAATACTCCCTTTTTTTCCAGAGGAGGAATTAATAGTAAAATGAGGAGAACTAAGCCTCATTGCTGACATTAGCAAGAACCCTGTTGCTCCATGGCCTGGGGCGGGGCCTGAAGCCTCATAAGGACTGCGTGGTGCTTGTTGCCTGCTGCCCAGGAGGACTCCCCTGAGTGAGTGCTTGAGGGCCCTGCTCTTGCCACTTACCATCTGGCCTGGGGCGGGGCCTGAAGCCTCATAAGGACTGCGTGGTGCTTGCTGCCTGCTGCCCAGGAGGACTCCCCTGAGTGAGTGCTTGAGGGCCCTGCTCTTGCCACTTACCATCTGGCCTGGGGCGGGGCCTGAAGCCTCATAAGGACTGCGTGGTGCTTGCTGCCTGCTGCCCAGGAGGACTCCCCTGAGTGAGTGCTTGAGGGCCCTGCTCTTGCCACTTACCATCTGGCCTGGGGCGGGGCCTGAAGCCTCACAAGGACTGCTTGCTGCTTGCTGCCTGCTGCCCAGGAGGACTCCCCTGAGTGAGTGCTTGAGGGCCCTGCTCTTGCCACTTACCATCTGGCCTGGGGCGGGGCCTGAAGCCTCATAAGGACTGCGTGGTGCTTGCTGCCTGCTGCCCAGGAGGACTCCCCTGAGTGAGTGCTTGAGGGCCCTGCTCTTGCCACTTACCATCTGGCCTGGGGCGGGGCCTGAAGCCTCACAAGGACTGCTTGCTGCTTGCTGCCTGCTGCCCAGGAGGACTCCCCTGAGTGCCTGAGGGTCCTGCTCCTTCCTGCCACTTACCACCTGGCCCAGGGCGGGGCCTGACAGGCCTCACTAGGACAGTTGTTGTTACTGCCGGAGGGGCAGAGTGTTTTTAAAATGTTTTTAAAAAAAATTTTACATGTGGGGGTGGGGGTGGGATGGATGTTTGGTTGGGTTTGGGGATTATTATTTTTTAATTTTTTTTTATGTTTTGTAATTTTTACATTTTTTGTTTGTATTGTTTTATTGGTTTTGTTTGTTTAAGGTGTTATTTTGTTCTTAGGGGGAGGGTTCAGGGCTGCCGGGGAGTGGGCCCCAGCCCACAAAATGGCTGGGGCATGTTCCACAGGGGGGGATGCACTGGGACAACCGATCTCAGTGATCACGGGTAGGAGGAGGAGTTACGCTAAGACCAGACCATGTCATTACAGAGGAGGCAGGTTTAGTCGTTGTCTGAGGACTATTCCTGCCTCCGGGTCTGGTCCTGACCGGATGGATACTAGAATCAGCAAGGGATACCCACATGACCTGAAGGTGCTGCTGTGCAATGCCAGGTCAATGATTCATAAGACTACTGCCATCCATGACTTGATCATGGATGGAGGACTTGACCTGGCATGTGTAACAGAGACTTGGTTGGATGAAGCAGATGGGCCTGTCCTTGCCGCTGCTTGTCCACCAGGTTTCTCTTACGCACAGCAACCCAGGCCATGTGGGCGGGGAGGGGGGGTTGCAGTGATTTTTAGGAAGTCATTAGTTTGCACCAGGCGTCCTATTGGGAAGACCCAGTTTTCCGAGTGCATGTTCTGGAAGTTGGGCAATAGGGGCAGTACAGGATTCCTTTTGGTGTACCGACCTCCCCGCTGCACCAAGGATTCCCTGCCCGAGCTGCTTCAGGTCGTGGCGGATGTTCTCCTGGAGACACCTAGCTTGGTCGTCCTAGGGGATTTTAACATCCATGCCGACACGACCTTACAAGGGGCTGCTCGGGACTTCGTGGAAAGCATGGCCTCCATGGGGCTGTCCCTGAATAAGTCTGGCCCAACCCATAGTCGCGGACATGCCTTGGACCTGGTGTTTACCTCTATGGATGTTGGTGATCTGACACTAAGTAAAAGCGAAACGAAAGAAGTGCCATGGTCAGATCACTTCCTGGTGCAACTGGACTTCTCTGCGACCCATCCCCTCTGCAGGGAGGTGGGACCAATTCGGATGGTCCGCCCCCGCCACTTAATGGATCCAAATGGTTTCCAGAGAGTGGTAGGGGATGCTTTATCCCATGTTGATGGCCTTTCAGCCGATTCCCTGGTGGCCCGCTGGAATGTGGAGTTAACCAGGGCTATTGACTGTTTGGCTCCGAAGCGCCCTCTCCGATTGCATGGAGCCCGGACAGCCCCGTGGTTTTCCACGGATCTGAGGGCAATGAAACAATCGTTGAGACGGCTAGAGCGCCGGTGGCGGATAACTCATTCCGAATCTGACCGGACACAGGTTAGAGCTCAACGTCGAGCCTACCAAGTGGCGATAGCGACGGCGAAGAAGAATTTCTTCACCGCCTCTATTGCATCTGCAGAAAACAGCAGCAGGAGACTTTTTCAGGTGGTTCACAATTTAGTGGAACCACCTGCAACATCGGGGCCCAGTACGGGCCACATGTTCTCCTGCAATGATTTTGCAAAGTTTTTTGCAGATAAAATCGCTCAGATTCGGGAAGAAGTAGACTCCACCGTGGGAGCAGGGCCGGGGCGGGAGAGTGCTAGAGTTCTGTCTGGTCAAGTTGAGTGGGATCAATTCCAATCTGTTACCTCCGAGGATGTGGACAGGCTGCTTGGACGAGTGAAGCCAACCACCTGTCTCCTGGATCCTTGCCCATCCTGGCTTATAAAAGCTAGCCGGGAAGGACTGGGCGATGGGCTTCGTGGGGTGGTGAATGCTTCCCTCCGTGAGGGAGCCTTCCCAGACCCGCTGAAAGAGGCGGTTATTAAACCGCTTCTTAAAAAACCATCTTTAGATGCGGCCACGATGGCCAACTATCGCCCAGTTTCAAATCTTCCATTCTTGGGCAAGGTGATTGAGCGAGCGGTGGCCGAACAACTCCAGGCACGCCTGGAAGAAGCGGACCATTTGGATCCCTTCCAGTCGGGATTCAGGCCTCATCATGGGACTGAAACTGCCTTGGTCGCACTGGTTGATGATCTTCGGCGGGCTAGGGACAAAGGTGAGAGCTGTTTCCTAGTTCTGCTGGATCTCTCAGCGGCGTTTGATACCATCGACCATA
Source organism: Podarcis cretensis (assembly GCF_951804945.1). Taxonomy (NCBI): domain Eukaryota; kingdom Metazoa; phylum Chordata; class Lepidosauria; order Squamata; family Lacertidae; genus Podarcis; species Podarcis cretensis. The sequence continues at coordinate 22,975,585 of NC_137175.1, forward strand.
ACATCCTTCTGGACCGTCTTGAGGGGCTGGGAGCTAGGGGCACTGTCATACAGTGGTTCCGCTCCTTCCTCCTGGGCCGTGTTCAGAAAGTGGTGGTGGGGGATGAGTGTTCAGACCCCTGGGCTCTCACTTGTGGGGTGCCTCAGGGTTCTGTCCTCTCCCCCATGCTTTTCAACATTTACATGCAGCCGCTGGGAGAGATCATCAGGAGGTTTGGGCTGGGTGTTCATCAGTATGCGGATGATACCCAGCTCTACCTCTCCTTTAAATCAGAACCAGTGAAGGCGGTGGAGGTCCTGTGTGAGTGTCTGGAGGCGGTTGGAGGATGGATGGCGGCTAACAGATTGAGGTTGAATCCTGACAAGACAGAAGTGCTGTTTTGGGGGGACAGGAGGCGGGCAGGTGTGGAGAATTCCCTGGTCCTGAATGGGGAAACTGTGCCCCTGAAGGACCAGGTGCGCAGCCTGGGAGTCATTTTGGACTCACAGCTGTCCATGGAGGCACAGATCAAATCTGTGTCCAGGGCAGCTGTTTACCAGCTCCATCTGGTACGTAGGCTGAGACCCTATCTGCCTGTGGACTGTCTCGCCAGAGTGGTGCATGCTCTGGTTATCTCCCGCTTGGACTACTGCAATGCACTCTACGTGGGGCTACCTTTGAAGGTGACTCGGAAACTACAACTAATCCAGAATGCGGCAGCTAGACTGGTGACTGGGAGCGGCCGCCGAGACCATATAACACCGGTCTTGAAAGACCTACATTGGCTCCCAGTACGTTTCCGAGCACAATTCAAAGTGTTGGTGCTGACCTTTAAAGCCCTAAACGGCCTCGGTCCAGTATACCTGAAGGAGCGTCTCCACCCCCATCATTCTGCCCGGACGCTGAGGTCTAGCGCCGAGGTCCTTCTGGCGGTTCCCTCACTGCGAGAAGTAAAGCTACAGGGAACCAGGCAGAGGGCCTTCTCGGTAGTGGCGCCCGCCCTGTGGAACGCCCTTCCAGCAGATGTCAAAGCGATTAACAACTACCTGACATTCAGAAGACATCTTAAGGCAGCCCTGTTCAGGGAAGTTTTTAACGTGTGATATTTTATTGTATTTTTGCTTTTTATGGAAGCCGCCCAGAGTGGCTGGGGAGGCCCAGCCAGATGGGCGGGGTATAAATAATAAATTATTATTATTATTATTATTATTAAAGAGTTATTTTTTGTTTTCTGAAAGGCAGTTAAATTGAGACCACAGCATATCCAACTTGACGTTATTTTAGACTGCAATTTGGTGAATAACAGTGATATTTCCATATTTGGCTTTCAGATCCATCTTCCATTGTTTGAAAAGCAGCCCAGCTCCATTGTCCCTCTTTTACTTCTATGTATTATTATTATTATTATTATTATTATTATTATTATTATTATTTAAAGAGTACCATAAATTACAAGAACTTTTACACAGGGTCTGCTAGTTGCATAAATAGCAGAGATGAAGGCTCACAAAATAAGGGGATATGTTTGCAGGCCCATCCAGTCTAGTGTCCTGTTGCCCAGTGGCTCAAAGCACCCTTTACCAACTGGAATGACAACTACAACTGTTTTTGGACTCGGAGAAACTTCTGGGGAAGCCTCAAATCCAAACTCAAAGCTGCTGCAGATCTTTGGATTGTGCTCATACAAAACTAGTGACATGACATCATCACTCTGCAATCTTCTTCACCTTCACTTCATTGAGTACAGGGAGAGGGACATTTGCAAAGCAACATACTGCATTTTGAAGACCTTATAGGGTGAGGAGAAAGGTGGAGACTGTGAGCTACTGCTTTTGACAGTCAGGAGCACATATCCTCTGTGACCCAGAAGTAGTTCCCTAAGCAAAAGTTAGTTGAGTAAAACTCATATCATTTCCCCGATAGTAAGCTATAAACATTTTTGCTGCCAATAACACAGTAATCATAATTTCAACATTTGGGTTTTGTTTTTCCCCAATACAGCTCTCCAGATAATTTAGTAACACACTCTGGGCAGCTAATTATTGAATCATGAGTAGTATATAATTGGTTTAAAAAAATAAAAGGCAGATTTATTGATTAATCAGTTTAAACTTACAATGTATCTACTACATTTTTTTTAAAACAGGCTGACAGCTCTGGGTTTATTTATTTTCTACATCACCAGAAAATCACCCTGACACAAAATATACTGGTTCCATAGCTTCCAGATATCCTAAACAGCATTTTTTTTCAGTAGCCAAAAGTGTGTGTATATTCTTCCCAGCTGTGTACAAATGCTGAAAGCAGAGGACGTCGATCCGATGGCAATGCTGACATAGAAAGGGTGATGTCATGTCTGCAAAGTACCAGACACCAGAAGCACTTTGGGGTTTGCCAGAAAAGGATGCTGGATCTTTGACTGCAATCCTATGCATAATTTCTTGGAAGTCACACTGAATAAAATAGGACTTATTTGCTTCAAGTAAACATTCATAGGATTGGGCTGTTTGCCACATTTCAAGGGCTACAGGGCAGAAGCTTAAGTCATGGAAACAAAAAAGTTTCCTTGAGCAAGAACTGCAATGAGAGGCAAGGGCCAGTTCATACATGAAAGGCACACTTTCTTTCTTTTCAATCATATGTGTGAGCATATGACCAAACGGAGAAAAATTAGAGTTGACTGGATGCTACAGATCAAGAGAAGTTTATTTCCATGACTGCATTGGTTTGAAAAACTTGCATTAAAATCACTGAAATGCAGCTGTCTCTGTGTACTTCTGTATCACACTTTCTCTATGTGCATCCATTTATTTACCAAAGTGTCTTCCTGACTGTTTTCCCCAGCCACTCTGGGCAGCTTCCAGCAGAATATTAAAATACAATGATTCATCCAGTATTAAAAGCTTCCCTAAACAGGGAATGTCTTAGATGTCAGGATGTCTTCTAAAAGTCTGATAGTTGATTATTTCTTTGGCATCTGATGGGAGGGCGTTCCACTACCGAGAAGGCCCTCTGCCTGGTTCCCTGTAACTTCGCTTCTCGCAGTGAGGGAACCGCCAGAAGGCTCTCGGCGCTGGATCTCAGTGTCCGGGCAAAACGATGGCGGTAGAGACACTCCTTCAGGTACCTGGTTGTCTAGGGCAAAGAAATACAGAGAAACCTGCATGGTTGCTGACAAGGGCCAAAAGAGGAACAATTATAACAAGCGCATAACTGTGAAAGAACCCCCCCCCCCGAAAAAAACCACCCTGCTTCTGAACTGGTGCCTGCGGGTCACTTTCTGTCTTAATTTTGGGTTTGGAAAGAAACTGAGCAAATTAATTATACAGCGGTCATAGCACAAGCTGAGGCACACTTCCTTTCAAGTGTGAAAATTGCAGGTTAAAGGCTGCCAGGGTGTCCTGATTTCACTTTGTTGAGTCTGTGCTGGGACACCAAACTAGCCTTTGATCAGGAAGGTACGAAGCCAGCAGCTAATGCTGCAGAGTATTCTAGGCATGACTTGTCAAATGCTTTGCTGAGCTTTATTACTAAGCCACTGCCTATAAGAGTCATAGTTTGGATGCAGTCAATGAAATAATCTATTAATATTTTTGTCTGTGTACTATAACACTATGTAAAGGGAGAGAAATACAGGGGAAGTTTTGAGGTCAACTGACGGCCACCTTTAGATAGTTTTGTGTAAAAAAGTTGGGCTCAGTTTTTTGTTTTTTTTAAATGTTTGGAATGATTCAGGATCTGGTGGTTTCTTATTTTGAACTTGTTAGATTTTTCTCTTATTGACAGAATGAATAAACTCCAAACTTGGTAGACTCAAAAAATAAACAGCAAACAGTAAAGGATGATTTCTATGGCATGTGGTAACTATCTCCCTTTAATGTCACGCAAAATATTTATTGATGCTAACAAAACAAAACAAAATTGAAAGAAAACTCAACAAAGAAGTATCTAACTCCCTTCAAGTATTTATTTCTTCAGACTGTATGGGGGTGGGATCTCACCTTTAAAGTATATTTTGGCATCCTGGTTGTTATAAGACTTCCACAGATATCTTTATATATTGTAGGGCTGGGCGATAACTGGTTTTCAATATCGCGATATATCAACCAGCTAAACAGCACATACAGACAATTAAGGTAAGTTGTCAGTAAATGAAAAGTATGCACCCAAAGAAGTGAAAATGCATAGTTTCAAAATTCAATACAGTAGTACTGCTCAAAAAGCATAACAGTCAATTTCTCTGGTCCTTCCTTTTAGGTGTATATAGGTATTAAATAGTAGCAAAAATCAGTTAGTAGGTCCATTGGTGAGCATATGCTGATAGCAGAAATCAACCATGTTATACTGCATTAGCAAAGTTAATAAATGGAAATCAACTTGATTCAAAAGTGCCCTCTTTTCTGCTTTCAGCAACCCTCAACTTTTGCATTATTTTTTTCCCCAAAACTGCAACCTGCCGCACTCCCTGATACCATAGATCTAATATCCCCTCATGAAAATTCTTCCAATTGTGAGCTATGGTGGTCCTTGCTGTGGCCAGTACACAACAGCAAGAACACTGTATAATAAGTGAAAATATAATTTTTTAAAGGAGAGGGGGTGGCGGGGACTTTCAGCAGTAGATGCCTTTGCTGTGTGCCAGGTCACCTGGAGGTAAGGGCTGTAACTGTGAAGTAATACTTGACAGCAAGGTCAAAAATGTGCCCTAGTTAAGCATGATTTACTGACTCCAGTCCACAGGCATGAGGCGAAACCAATGGATTTGGGGAGAGCGACTAGAATCATTAGGAAAGTATTCAACTAGTGCATATATAGGGAATAATCCAGCCAAAGCTGAGCATTTTAGTGTTGCCCTGAAATTTCAGTGGAACAAATCTAATCAACCCACTGAACCAGGTCTTTTGAAAAGACCTCTCCTGGCTAGACCATAATTAAAATAAAGTGGAAATAAATAGAAAAGAGAAAATATCTGAGTAGGGGAAGAAAAGCTAAATATAAATGGTTCACAGAAATATAGCAAGAGGGCAGTAGAAATTAGGCGGATCTAGGTAAAATAGAAGTTCCTGCAGACCGAGTTTCCAGACAAGTAGCTATGAGACTTATTAGCTGTCTAACCCACTGTCCACACAACACTCCTGCCTCTCCCTTTTCAGGAAAATTCAAGTTGTAGCAAATGCCAGGAAAGGATATACAGTCATACCTCATGTTATGGATGCTTCAGGTTACGTGTTTTCAGGTTGCAGACCACGGGAAACCCGGAAGTACTGAAACGGGTTACTTCCGGGTTTCGCCACATGTGCAGAAGCACTAAATCGCGCTTTGCGCATGCACAGAAGCACCAAATCACACTGATGCCTGTGCACAGGATGTGAACGCTGTGGGTTGCGGACTTGCCTCCATCACGGCTTACGTCCGCAACCCGAGGTTCCACTGTAGAGATAGATGTAAGAGTAGGAACAGTTTGGCAATGGAATAAACTGTGAACTCTTTTTCCTTGCAAGGTTATTATTGTTTTATTTATTAAATCTGTATACCACCCTTCATCCGAAGATCAAATACAAAATGAGAACACAAGATACACAATAAAAACAAAAATAAACACAAACCAATAACCCCACTCCCATTAATTTAAAAGTTCATAGTGTGTTAATCAGCCAAAGGCCTGGTTGAAGAGAAATATTTTTGCTGATGCCTAAAGATATGTATTGAAGGTGCCAGGTGAGCCTCTCTGGGGAGAGCATTCCACAAATGGGGAGCCGCTGCAGAGAAGGCCCCGTTCTCATGTTGCCCATCCTCTGAACCTCTTGCGGGGAAGGCACAGGGCCTCAGATGATGATCACAGGGCCCAAGTCAGTTGGTATGGGGAGAGGTGGTCCTTGGGGTATTGCAGTCCTGAGCCATTAAATCTTTATAGGTCAAAAGCAGCACTTTGAATTGGGCCTAGAAGCTAATTGGCGGCCAGTACAGTCAGGCCAGGATTGGCGTTATATGCTCAAACCGTCTTGCCCTGGTGAGCAGCTGAATTCTGCACCAGCTGAAGTTTCCGAACCATCTTCAGAGGCAGCCCTATGTATAACGTGTTTCAGTAATTGAACCTACAGGTTAGTAGAGCATACACAGCAGTAGTTAGGCTCTTCCTGCCCAGATAGCATTGCAGCTGGGCCACCAGCCAAGGCTGATGGAAGGCACTCCACACCACTGAGGCCACCTGAGTCTCAAGTGACAGCAAAGGACCCAGAAGTACTCCCAAGTTATGAACCCACTTTTTCAGAGGAGTGTAACCACCCAGTAATAGTACCTCAGTCTTAGCTGAATTGAACTTCAGTTTGTTGGCTCTCATCCAGTCCATATCGGGGACAAGACTATGGTCCAGCACATCCACTGCCACACCTGCAAATGTAAAGGAGAAGTAGAGCTGTGTGTCATCAGCATCTTGGTGACAACATAGTCCAGAACTCCGGATAACCCTACTCAGTGGTTTCATGTAGATGTTAAACAGCCTAGGGGATAGACTCGAACCCTACGGAACCACAAATTGAAGGCTCCACAGGGCAGAAGAACACTCCCCAAGCATCACCCTCTGGAAATGACTATCCAAATAGGACCGGAAACACCACAAAGCAGTGTCACCCACCCCTAACTCGGACAGCCACTCCAGAAGCATTCCATGGTCGGCGGTATCAAAAGCTGCTGTGAGGTCAATGAGGATTAACAATGATGCATTTTCCCTGTCTCTCTCCCAACAGAGGTCATAGTACAGGGTGACCAAAGCAGTTGCTGTGCTAAAATGGCCTAAACCCCAAGTGAAATGGATCTAGAAAATCAGTTTCTAGACTGAAGAGAAGATTGAATGAGTATATCTACCAAAGGGGGATTTCACCTCGGAGCTTGTCACCTCTGGAGTTTACAGTGTGTTTGCACTTGTTTGTGTTCCCATTTGATTTGTGAAGTCCACATCATGCTACCTTGAAGCAACACTAATCTCAATGCTCCCCCATGTGAATTTGGGCTTATCCAATAAAGAGATAATCAATCAGGCACCAAACCACTTAGGGTCACAGACAAATCATGTCTGATAGGCCATTAGGTATCGAGTGGCATTCCCTAAATCTGGAAAATGGTGGTGCCTTAGATTTGAGATTCTTTGACTCCTTTGCTGAGCCCCACTCACCTCCACCTGCCCCATTTCTGACATTTTTCACTCTTTGTTTAAGCCACAGAAGAGGTGAAATGTTCACATTTGCAGCCTCTGCTTCCATACCTGATACACCACATGACAGGGTGCCAGTTGGCATGGAGTAACAGAAACATTGGCCAGGATACATCATGTTTCTGTCTTGGCGGTTTAGAAAACACTGACCACTAACAAGATTTAAGGTTCAACGTGGGGTGGAGAGCCAGCAAAGAAATCACGTGAAATCAATAAACAAATGTATGTAAAATAATCCTGCAAGATCCGGCAAATACCCTCAGGACATCTTGGTCCAGCTTCACTGTAGAGGCCCAGTGCCACAATTTTCAGCACAGTCCCTGATTCTTACAGGGAGCATCAACTTTAATCCCATGAGGGCTTCATCTGTAGTTTCAAGGTTTGACACCTGAGTGGCCTGAGTTCCAACAACATCTCCTCCCTGGAAACATTCGTTTGTATGTGCAAACACTGCAAAGTTTCAAGTTTCTCAAAGTGGATCCATTAAAGAAGGGAATGTGCATTACAAAGATGCCTGCAAATGTGACATGAAGATTGGCAACATTGACCCCACTGTGCGGGAATCCCATCCTTATGACTCCAGGGCCTGAAGACAGTCAGGTTGTGCACCTGTAGCAGTGGCCAGAGGAGGAATGATCGCTGGGAGGGGGGAAGAGAGAAGAAACGCCATGGTGCATCTGCAGCAGCACAACCAGACACCTTCATCTGCCCCAGCTGCAACAAAACATGTCTCTCCTGCATCGGTCTCAACAGCCAGAGCAGGCACTGTGGCTTCCAATGGTTTGTCTTCACACCCAAAGGCACGCTTCTCCATTATCTCCCATGACAGATGGATGCCAACCAATGGGTGGGGGGGATAAAAAAATGGTCTCATTATGTACTGGTATAATCAGCAGGCAGATAAGTGCTTTAAAACTGAACTTTAGGGACAGAATTAGGGTACCAGATGCTGGGGACAAATAACAGGGAAGAGTTATTGTCAGGGCCGGATTTAGGTTTGATGAGGCCCTAAGCTAATGAAGGTAATGGGGCCCTTTATATGTCCAGCTGTCCTTTGTCAACAACAAATTGTCGCTGTTTTTTGTGTTGAATATATGCTATATGGTAATTTATGGACCTAATAGGTATCTAAAGCCATTTGCACATGCAGAATGTAGGCACCCTATATACAGAAATGAGCAAACCAGTGGTTTTAGGGAGCAGGCTAGCAGGCGGAGCCCATTACTTACATCATAGGAGCCTACACAGCACAAAACACTTGCTGTATGTAGGTTTTATTTTATTTTATCTTATATTTTGGAAATGTGCATCCAGGGGTTTTTTTCCTTTATTTTTTTTTTGGCCCCCCAAGAGAGTGGGGCCCTAAGCTATAGCTTGTTTAGCTTATACGTAAATCCGGCACTGGTTATTGTTTTTGTTGTTGTTGTTTTTCTTCAGCAACAATTTTATTAGTTTTTACAATATCAACGACAAACAAAAACATAAAACAAACAAAACATAACAAACATAAATCATAACCTTATTGAAAATAACAGTTATTTACTTTGTAAAACGACTTCCTCGTTTCCCCTTAGTTGAATTTCATTGCATATCCTTATAACAGTTTTCCAAATCCCAATTTTAATACCCTTTAAATTAAACATTAACATCTTTAAATCTTCTCCTTCTTGTATTAGACATACTATTTTATCAGTTAACATAAATACAATCCTAAGCCCATTAAGTATCTGGACGCTATTTCCAGTTATTTTAGCTTAACAAATTTAGCTAAATAATCATTAAATTTCTTCCATTCTTCATGGTGTTCCTCCTCCTTCTGGTCGCGGACTCTTCTGGTTAGATCGGCTAGCTCCATAAAATCCATCATCTTCATCTGCCATTCTTCTACTGTTGGTAATTCTTGAGTTTTTCACTTTTTAGCTAACAAAATACGAGCCGCAGTTGTGGCATACAAAAATAGATTAACATCCTTCTTGGGCAATTCCGAACCTGTTATTCCAAGAAGAAAGGCCTCTGGTTTCTTTATAAATGTATATTTCAACATTTTTTTCAATTCATTATAAATCTTTTCCCAGAAGTCTTTCACCTTGGGGCAGGTCCACCACATATGAAAGAATGTTCCTTCCTTTTCTTTACATTTCCAACATGTATTATCACAATTATGATACATCTTTGCTAATTTTACAGGAGTCAAATACCATCTATACATCATTTTCATAATATTTTCCTTTAACAAAGTACATGCGGTGAACTTCACCCCTTTCTTCCACAATCTTTCCCAGTCCTCAAACATTATATTATGTCCTAAATCTCTTGCCCAATCTATCATCACCGATTTAACTTGTTCATCTTTCGTATGCCACTCCAGCAAAAGCTTGTACATTTTAGATAAGTTTTTACCTTCAGTATCTAACAACTCCATATCCAACTTAGAATTTTTCCAAGGCAAAACCATTTTTCTTATCCAGTTTATACAATTCGTTAATCTGGTGGTAATGTAGCCAATTTAGCTTATCTTTAATTTGCTCAAATGGTCTTAATTTATAACCTTCCTCTTCCTCTATTAATAAGTCATAATATCTCAACCATTTGGTATCCATATTTAATTCTTTCTGGGCCTTTGCTGGTTATTGTTTTTCTACTTGCTTGTGAGCTTCCCAGAAACTGCTGGCTGGCTGCTGTTGGATGCAAATGGCTGGACTATACGGACTTTTGGTTTGACACTTCAGGGCAGGACTTACCATCTTGCCAGGTCTGAGACAACCTTGTATATTAGAAGCCAGTTGTTTCTGCCTGTGTGTCAACCACTGAGCCCTCGTGGTGTGGTGACTGGCCAATGTGAAAGGGGCATGGTTAGCCAGTTTGAAGATTTATCTCCTCTTCCTTTCTTTCTCTCTTTCTCCGGTCATTAAAAAAGAAAATTGGTTGGGGACGGCTGCTGACTCCAGTCAAACTGTGTGTGCTTTTTGGCTCATCGCAAAGCGCTCTCTGCAGATACCGTGTGCTTTGGCAAACAGGACAGTCTGGGCTGCAGGATATTACACCTGGCAGGGATACAAAACCTACCAGTTCCTGGAATGTAGATTGTCTGGCAGGGTGCTGATTAAGCAGGCCTTTCAATCTGCGCCCAAGACAAAGCCCCATAATAAGATGCTTTCAAGTTAGCTTGCTTTATGGCAGTGGCTGACATCCACAGCTGGGGCCCAGTGGATCCAGACCACTCAGGCTGTCAAACAGAAACCAAAAGTCTCTTCTCAAACGTAATGTGTTTGGAAGGTTAAATGGACATAACATTGTGATATTGCAGGCTTCAGTGGCGACATGTGCTGGGCTTCATTTTGTCTCCTTCCAGGAGAGACTATAAATCATTAAATACAGTTAGAGAGCCCACTCCCTTCAGGAAGTTTGGAGGTTATTTAAAAGAACTAAAACAGAGGTTCACAAAATGTATAAAATGCAGGAGAGAGGGCTAGCAGACAAGTCCAAAATGGTGCCTGTCCAAGAGAGTTATAAAAATCAAAAGCGGTGTCCAAGAAGGCTGTGAAAATCAAATAATTTTTTGGAAGTATTTTTTATTTTATTTTATCCATATAACCCAAATAACAAAATAGAATTCCATGAGACAAACACATAAAAACTGAACTGAACCAAACCGAGGCTGGCATGGGATGTTACATTCACAAGAATAAATTATATATTTGGTTCCTAAGATATTTGCGATAAGATACAGGCAGGTGAGTGGAGGGTACAATCATAAGAAACGAGAGAGAAAGAGGTGTGGCGCACATGACTTGCAATATATACAGATACATAGACCTATAACCGAAACCATCAGAGGCACAAGGAGTACGAAGAATAAAAGCCCCCACATTACGCCGAGAAATTTTTTCAACTGATTAGATGTTACTTGGGTTAAACCACAGAGCCTAGGACTTGCCAATCAGAAGGTCGGCGGTTCGAATCCCCATGACAAAGTGAGCTCCCGTTGCTCGGTCCCTGCTCCTGCAGTTCGAAAGCATGTCAATGTGCAAGTAGATAAATAGGTACCGCTCTGGTGGGAAGGTAAACGGCGTTTCTGTGTGCTGCTCTGGTTCACCAGAAGCAGCTTAGTTATGCTGGCCACAGACCCGGAAGCTGTACGCCGGCTCCCATGGCCAATAAAGTGAGCTGAGAATCGGCCACGACTGGACCTAATGGTCAGGGGTCTCTTTACCTTTTATACCAAATTTATTGAGAGTCTTATGGAAGAGACAAAGGCAAAGTTTCTGCTTTTAAATGTATCCAATAAAATCCTACCAAAATGAAACAAAAGATGTTGCCTTTGTTTCCCTCCCTCCCCTCACTTCCTCCCTTCCTTCCTTCCTTCCTTCCTTCCTTCCTTCCAAGCAGAAACTGTATTGAAAAGCGGGACCAACATGACCACCCCACAATCACCCTGAGCACAGATCATCATAGTGCAATGAAAAGGATGTCTCTGCAGGAGTCCTGACAATGTGCATGGTGGCAACAGCAGCATTTGAAGGAAGGGTAAGATCCGCAGCAGTGCCTTTCCCCGTCCCAGGAAATGCAATACCTCTACTGCTGGGATGACCAAGTGCAGACCTAGAGGAAAGCAATTAGTTCAGTCGTGGAGCTTCTAGAGTGCTGCAACAGGTGCCTCAACTGTGAAGTCCAATGGAAGGTGGAGGGGTGCCAGATTTTGGCGCCGCACATGGCACCTCTGAAATTTGAGACACCAGGTGTCCTGTGTTACCTGCCACTGCTGGAGACATGCACTGTTATGTACTGAGTTGAATAGGATCCAAACTGCAGCAGTCTGATTGGTCCTAGAACAATAGGATCCAAAACGCAGCAGTCTGATTGGTCCTAGAACAATAGGATTCAGAATGCAGCAGTCTGATTGGTCCTAGAACAATGCAGCAGTATGATTGGTTGGCAGGAACCACCCAATCATTCTCCAGATAGAAGCGAATCCACAACCTGATTGGCTTACAGTAGAATTCCAGAATTAGCCAATCATGTGCAGCCCATTGTGTAAATAATGTATATAAAGCAGATACTTTGAGGGGACATTCATTCATTCCTCCTCACCACTATGAGCTGAATAAAGAGCATGAAATCACTTTGCGACTCTGAGTATATTTCATGCACGTTCTCCTGCTTTAGGTCTGAAAACAACCCTAGGGACATACTATGAGTCATACTATTGGTCCATTTAGCTCAGTATTCTCAGCAGTGAATGGCAATGCCGTTACAGGCAGGGTTCTCACCCAACTCTACCTGAATGGCAATGCCGTTACAGGCAGGGTTCTCACCCAACTCTACCTGAAGATGCTTGAGACTGGACCCAGGACCTTTTGCTCGCAGACTCTGTCACCGAATGAGCCTTATCCCTTCCCCAAAGTGCAGAAATCATCCTAAATTAAATGCATGCTGCCCCTGGAGAAAAACTGCTCTCAACTTTCAGGTTATAGGCTTCCATTTACTTGCTCTTTGCAGCTTCCCCTACCCCAAAGTTCACAACAAGCAGAGACACTCGGGAGAGACGGAGCCATGTGTACACAGGGGAAAGGCCATAAATTGCTCAGCTGGACCCTTTTCAAACTTGAGGACGTTCCCGAAGGGAAGAGATCAGATGCGGATTTCTGCGTCAGATTGCCATCAAAGACTCCTTGGGCTTGGTTGTGTTAAATCTCTCTGCCACATGTCCCTGAACGCAGGTTGCTTGCAAAGGTCAGTCTCTGAGTTTACTGCTGCAGCGGCAACTAACATTTCTCAGCTGTTCTTGGCTAAGCCTTCAAGGTATGTAGTCTGGGAAATGTCATCTCAGCTTCTCTAAGGACTATCTTAGAAGGCTTTTCTAGGACTAAAAAAAGAGAATAAAAAGTCTTTGCTATTTTTATTTTTGTCCTCTTTCTGAACAGAAATGAATCAAATGGAAAATAATCCTTTAGCCTTTTGATTTCCTTAATCAACTTTTTATTTTAATGTATTACCGGTTTCTTCTTGCAATAACTTTGCCTGATGGACTGAATATCTGCAAAAACTGTGGGAAGTTGGTGAAGCTACCATAATGGTACTAATTAGCACCATAATGGTACTAATTAGCACCCCTCTGACAGGTCCCTGCATATGTTTGGAATGGGATATTTTTACTGCAGAGATGGGGGGGGGACTTTTCTTTTCTAGAACACCAACAATAAATAAAATACCTCTGGAGATTTCACAGCTGGTCTTAGAAATTTAGCTCTTTATAAATGCAGCCTAGCTAAACTCATTCACTCCTGCTCTGAGTAAAGTTTTCTCTGGGTGTCTTTCTAATCGCCTTTTCCATCTCTGATGACATTCCTCCCCACCCCCAAGGAAAGGCAACAAATAAAACCGAGTCTCTTTCTTTTCTTTGTATACACACAGAAGCTGGAAGGAAAAATATTTGCCATATTGATTGCCCTTTGAAATCAAAATTAGAGACTCAGAAGGAAAAAGTGTGCAAATCGTAAAATGACTCTCTTGCATGTGCACTTATATTTTACTGGTTCAGTCTTCTGGATAATGCAGAAATCCAGCTCCTACATGCTGCCCAATACTACTGAGGTCCTTTACCCAACTGGTAGCACTGAGGCAGGCCATACATCAGGCCTGGGTGTACCAAGGACTCGCAGGAAACGTTATATTTCCCCCCGGGATATGAGCATGCTTTTGGACTACCACAACCAAGTGCGGGCACAAGTGTCTCCACCAGCGTCTAATATGGAATATATGGTGAGTTTCCTTTGTGCTTGCTTCTGATGGTGGGTGGGAAGGAACAATGACCACTGAGATGTTATGCAAAGTAAATATGGCACGTGTTTGGTTCCTTTGATGCTTATACATCCATTGGCACCTCAATGCTCCAGGAACATACAAAGCTGCTATTTGTTGTTGTTGTTTAGTTGTTTAGTCGTGTCTGACTCTCAGTGGCGTAGCGTGGGGGGTGCAGGGGGTGCCGGCCGCACCGGGCGCAACATCTGGGGGTTAGGGGGTGCAAAGCCACGGGTTAGGGGGCGCAAATTACTTGCCTTGCCCCGGGTGCTGACAACCCACACTACGCCACTGCTGACTCTTCATGACCCCATGGACCAGAGCACGCTAGGCACTCTTGTCTTCCACTGCCTCCTGCAGTTTGGTCAAACTCATGCTGGTAGCTTCGAGAACACTATCCAACCATCTCATCCTCTGTCGTCCTCTTCTCCTTGTGCCCTCCATCTTTCCCAACATCAGGGTCTTTTCCAGGGAGTCTTCTCTTTTCATGAGGTGGCCAAAGTATTGGAGCCTCAGCTTCAGGATCTGTCCTTCCAGTGAGCACTCAGGGCTGATTTCCTTAAGAATGGATAGGTTTGATCTTCTTCAAACAGTTAGTCCATCTACCTCAGTACTGTCTACCCCAACTGTCAATGGTTCTCCAGTGTTTCAGATCTTCTGCATTCATATCAGATGCCCTACCAATGAACTAAGGCCTTTTCTTTGTCATTCATATTTCTGAAAATCTACCACATATACTTTGAAGGAGGCGGAAAGGAGCAACAGTGTCAGAGAAGCAGTGTGGTTGGGCTGCCTTGCAGCTAAGCATTTGTGAAGAACGTACCTCAAGCAGAGCAATTTTTCCACAGGGATTTGTTTAAAGCGGCACACTAGATTTAATGATTGTGTTTTGTTTGGTGTTCTGCTGAGCGGCGAATGTAGGATGAGGTTATGTCTTTCTGAGGTTCAAGCACCTAAAGACAACAATAGAGAAAGCAAAAGGTTTATTTGCAGAGAGTACAGCTCGCTGAGAGATGAGAGCAAGGCACACACACTCAGAGAAAAAGGTGTTGTTGTTTTTACAGAGCACAGTAAGTCATCCCTCATTTCAATAATGCAGCCCACAAATGGCATTCTTTTTTAAAGTTACAGGGTGGAGACATAAACACGGAGAAATGAAATGAAAAGCCCACAGTTTCAAAATATCAAGGTCCTTACTGAAGTAAGAGCAGGTTACCTTTCAATGAAGCCCGTTTCAAGCTCTTCTCTGGAAAAAGGAGGGGGAGGGAAGGAGGCAGCATAGAGCAGAGTCTTCAGATAGCCCAGAGTGTCCTTGGCAATGCCCTTAGCAACAGTTCTGGAACAAAATTGCAATACTGCTTAAGGGAAAAATCTTCAGTGTTTTAGATAATTCCACATTAAAAAAGATAAAGGGACCCCTGACCATTAGGTCCAGTCGTGGCCGACTCTGGGGTTGCGGCGCTCATCTCACTTTACTGGCCGAGGGAGCCGGTGTACAGCTTCCGGGTCATGTGGCCAGCATGACTAAGCCGCTTCTGGAGAACCAGAGCAGCACACGGAAACGCCGTTTACCTTCCCGCCAGAGTGGTACCTATTTATCTACTTGCACTTTGACGTGCTTTCAAACTGCTAGGTGGGCAGGAGCAGGAACCAAGCAACGGGAGCTCACCCCGTCAACGGGGATTTGAACCGCCAACTTTCTGATCAGCAAGTCCTAGGCTCTATGGTTTAACACACAACGCCACCCGCATCCCTCTAATTCCACATTAGGCTCGTTCTTTAGCTACTTGCATATCACCACTTATTGGGAGCCGGGTTCACAGTGTAGGGTCCCAGTGTGGCGTAATGGTTAGAATGTTTGACTAGGAGCTGGGAGAGCGGGGTTCGAATCCCCACTCAGCCATGAAGCTCACTGGGTGACCTTGGGCCAGTCACCATCTCGTAGTCTAACCTACCTCACAGGGTTGTTGCGAGGAGGAGAGCCATGTACAACACCTTAGGAATCCTTGGAAGACAAAGGTGTTAAATAAATGCAGTAAAATAAATAAATAAAAATAAACTCCATGTAACTCTAGCATGCTTGAATCTAATTAATGCATGAGAAGGGACATAGGACGCTGATATAGCGGCAGAGGCGTATCTAGGGAGCCTTGGCAAGGAGCTGCCCCAGCAATAGCCACATTAGAAATTACTCCCTTTCATGCTTCTCAAGTAATTAAAGTGTCTGGAGTGAGGGCAAGGAGAGAAGGAAGGGTGGAGAAAATGCACCCCTTTTCCTGCAGTACAAGAAAGACGGGAAGCTTCTCCCACATTTGATCTTGCTGTGACAGCAGTGGCACGTCATCACAGACATATACGTCACAACTCCATGGTCTCTAGCGATCTACCTTCACACCACCTTCCCATTTCTCCTTGCTCTCATCCCCCTGCACTTGTCTAAGCTCACTGCTTTGCACAGATAACTGGAGACAGATTTCTGGAGACAGTTTCAGCATTCCTAGGTATGCCTCTGCATGGGGACCCTGCTGGAACCCTCCTTCCCCCAAACTAATGGGACTACGATTTCCTGCAACCCCGGATTACTAAACCCTTGCTGTCCAGGATATCTCTGTGCATAGCCTCTCTTTCTCGGTATTGCTGCCACAGGCATGCATGGCCAGGGGGTGTAGCTTGTAGTCGTGACCCCTTTGCCATATCCTCATTGGGCTGATTTAAACAGACCACCTGACAACTCAAGCAGCGCTTAAGAACTGATGTGTGCACAAATAGCATTGTACGACTTCAGACAGTTCGCCATGGGTGTTTATTTGTATTCTTTTAAACCCTATTTTGACTCGTTTTCATTGTCTGGTTGCAAATTACCTTGAACATCTATGAAAGTGCATAAATTAAAACAACAACAATACTTACAGAGGCTAAGCATGTTTGAATGCTCCCCCATGTGAGAAGACCACCTGTGCATGGAAAGTGAGCATATCAGGCAGAAAGTTGGGCATGTCAGACTGACATGCTAGATTTCCAAGTGCTGGAAGATTTTCAGATGAAGTACTATTAGGCAGGTACTTTCCTAGTCTGAAATGAAGCTGGGCTGTTTGACTTGCTATTTCTGAATCTACTAGCCTATGACACTATATCTTCCAAGGAAAAACATTTATGCTTATGATATTTCCCTTGCTTGTATGGCATATATCTTGTTAAGTGTTTGAGAGATTGACTGAACACTTTGTTTTACCTTGAGCAGCAGTAACTCACTGTCTGTTGTGTGTTCTTTCTCCCTCCCACCCCCCTGCCTCATATCGACTAGGTGTGGGATGAGAGGCTTGCCAGATCTGCAGAAGCCTGGGCAAAACAGTGTATTTGGGACCATGGACCTCCACAACTGATGAAATTCATTGGTCAAAACCTTGCCATTCACTCGGGCAGGTAAGCAGTGTCTTCTGGGAATGCTAGGTCTATAGATGTTTCATTAAAGATGTTGCACTGATTGTGCAAATGAACACCACTGCAAGTATACCTCTAAGCAGCTGAGAGAGTCTTTTGTCCTGCCCTTCTTTTCATGGATCAAGTGGGCTATATTTGTTCTAAGGGATTTCTAAACAGTGCACCACAGACACGGGTGGCGCTGTGGGTTAAACCACAGAGCCTAGGACTTGCTGATCAGAAGGTCGGCGGTTCGAATCCCCGCGACGGGGTGAGCTCCTGTTGCTCGGTCCCTGCTCCTGCCAACCTAGCAGTTCAAAAGCACGTCAAAGGGCAAGTAGATAAATAGGTACCTCTCCGGCGGGAAGGTAAATGGCGTTTCCGTGTGCTGCTTTGGTTCGCCAGAAGCGGCTTAGTCATGCTGGCCACATGACCTGGAAGCTGTACGCTGGCTCCCTCGGCCAATAAAGTGAGACGAGCGCCGCAACCCCAGAGTCGGCCACAACTGGACCTAATGGTCAGGGGTCCCTTTATCTTTACCTTAAACAGTGCACAATGTAAAAAATAGGCATGTGTACTGCAAAGGAAGCAAGCCTGCTATCAACCTCAGTGTTGCCTCCATCTCACTCCAATATTATGGGTGGAATTCAGTGTAGCACTAAGGAGGTTGCTGCATCTGTGAAATAATTTCTACTTGCCTGACAGAATGATCTCCCCTCTCCTCCTGCTAGAGTGGATTTGAGGGAGGCATGGGGAGTGTGTAGAGGAAGGCAAGTTTGAGGAACCGCTTTTTGCACTAGTTTCCCTTAACTTTGATTATACATATTGAAGTGCTGTTTTATCACAGCCATGGTAAAAAAAAAAGTCATTTAGGTCCAAGGTACATGTTACCAGAGATGCCTAGACACACCAGTGTGTTGTGTGTCCACCTGTGTTTTTGATAAAGACATGTCATATAATATCAATGCCTAGGTTTCCTCTGCCCTTTCCCCCCACTTCAGTGGCTGCCTCTTGCAATGAGGGGGGAGACACTAACACAAAGACATTGTAGGGGGTTAGACTAGATGGCCCTTGGGGTCCCTTCCAACTCAACACTTCTATTTTTCTGTGTCATTCATCATTCATTCATCATCACTTTATTTGTCTGCCGCCTTTCCATAGCTAAAACAATGCTCAAGGCAGCTTACAACATGACAAGATTTACATAATTACCAACATGACAAAAGTCATAAACAATAAATAAAACACATCAAAAAAGTACACAGCCAAATGGAAAACAATTTCCACATAAATCATAAAATCTAAAACTAAGAATACAGCATTAATATCAGCCACAATTTAAAAGGACATATAGAAAAAATACAGTGGTACCTCAGGTTAAGTACTTAATTCGTTCCGGAGGTCTGTTCTTAACCTGAAACTGTTCTTAACCTGAAGCACCACTTTAACTAATGGGGCCTCCTGCTGCTGCCGCACCGCCGGAGCACAATTTCTGTTCTCATCCTGAAGCAAAGTTCTTAACCTGAAGCGCTATTTCTGGGTTAGAGGAGTCTGTAACCTGAAGCGTATGTAACCTGAAGCGTATGTAACCCGAGGTACCACTGTAAAAGCAATTTAAAAACAAAAACGGAGCCCTCTCTGCCCAGCAGCCGTAGAAGCACTCCTCTATGGTGCCTGGCAGGCCCCGCCCCAAGCCAGGTGGAGAGGGGCAAGGCAGGGCCCTTCAGGCTCCCAGCAGGTCAGTCATGCATCCTTTTCAACTCTGTGCTTACCAGGAAGAGGTGGGAAGCCTTGATGGTTGGAGGCATCTCCTCACCTTCCTGCATCACATAGTTTGTGCCTGGGGCATCTGTGCTTGGATAGGCAGGTTTCTTCACATTTGCATTGTGTGTGACCCTCTATAGGTACCGTTCAGCTTTGGACCTTGTGAAATCTTGGTATTATGAGAAGCACCATTACTCCTTCCCTTCCAAATGCAGCGGCCCTGTCTGCAGCCATTATACCCAGGTACAGTATAGTCCTGTAAAAAACAAAGAAACAGCGGTTGTTGCTTGGGTAGCAAATCGTATTTGTTTTTAATAGCACTTTCCTTAGATGCTCCATATCCCTTGTTTCAAGAATCACTACAACAAACCTAAACGAGGCCAACAATCTTCACCTCCCCCAATACTGAAGGTTTGTGAGCTGAGAATGAAGTATGAGGTTTTGCCTGAGGCGGACCAAGAAAGTTGGTGGGAGAGATTAGATGTGGATCAGGGACAATAGTCCCTGCTTTTAACTGTGATGCTGCACCAACATAACGGTGCATATCTCAGCAAGAGGGATGGGGCAGAGGTTCAGGAACCAGGAAGCTTCCCAAGAGATCCTCTTCAGCCATGCTCTAGGGCAGGTGTGGTGAACCTTTGGCCCTCCAGATGGTGTTAAACCACAACTCCCACAATCCCTAGACACTGGCTATGCTTGCTGGGGCTGATGGGAGTTGAAGCTGAGTCACAGGTTCCCCAACCCTGTTCTAGGGCTGCTGGTTCATACTAAAGCGAAGTATTTCTACCTCCATCGTTGCCAACCCTGGTCCTTTATATTGCCACTGTCTGCAAACAATCCAAATGCACTGTCTAAACCTCGACTTCTTTTCTGAAAGCATTGTCTGTTTTTTCCATTGTCCCATCCAGCACAGGAAAGGCTTTCAGTTCCAGCTCAGCTAGATGGCTGGAAGAAGAAAAAGAAATTGTCCACACAGGGACATGGAATGTTTTAAGTCACTATGATGAGGATCTGTTACTTAGACAAACAGCTTCTCTTCATGACTCAGGAACATCCTACTTAACATCTCATGGCCTCTGTCATTCCCTGTGGCGGCCTAACAAACCACAAGTATCTGCAAGGTTTTTTTGTGTTTGGTTTTTTTTAAAAAAAACCCCAATATGAATATAAACATATTTGCACCATATAGGGCTTCCTTTGGGTTTTATTGAGCATTTATTCTGGTTTGCTTGCACAAAGTTTATGCGGAGGTTAGACTATGTCTGGTCCTGACTGAGAATTTATCCCAGGTTGCATATAGTCTCCCCATTGATCATTTTTTCACCTCACACTTTCCAAATTAATCCACTTCAATTGTGCAAACCTAAATTTCTGGCCTGTGCCTGAATCCTTTCCGCAAAGGGCAAAATATAGTCTGGGCAAACTGTAGCCAAACAGATTTGTTGTAGCATAAGTTTTCATGGTCTGGAATCCACTTCATCAGATGCCTGGACTTCCATCCTAAGTTTGCAGTTATATAAACATGAAAATGTTAGCAGCGAGGGAAATGGAATGCAAGAATACAGACTGTGGCGATTGTGTTAAAGTTTAAATGGATATAAAGTAATTACAGTGACCATTCACAAACCAGTGGTGATGATGTCACAAACGCCCTGGCCTCTTAAAAGTTAATTAACATACAGTAACATAAAAACATGTTAACTTGAGGCAGGTTGCAAGTGATAGAACTGAACTTCTTGATAGTTCAGTGGTTCCATGCTGGAGATTTCCATTCCATAACTTGAAAACTATAAGGCATAGGAAGTTTTTGTTCACACCACTGACTTTGACATGTGAAATAATCCAGTACAGCAATTTTATTAAAAATCTGAAATTTATATTTAAAATTGTGACAATCTGTCACAACTGAACAACCCCACTGAAGAGGATAACAGTGGTTACCTAGACCTTTTGCTGGTTGCAGAGGAGACACCCAATTGTAGGTCTGCCCGTGTACAAGAGTGCTCCTCCAGATCACAATAATGTGATAACACTGTAAAAAATGCTACAGAACTACTGCTAAAGCAGAATGATCCGTAGACAGTACAGTATATGTAAATCCACCACTAAATGTACTTTTTATTGTGTCAATGACATGTTGCAGAATACACCCGGGAAGGCAAACTTCCTTCAGTCTGGAGGGGCCCTGAATATCAGTTGGCCCTGGGTGATGGAGAGAATGGTCCACCTGGGGCTCTGAGATCTCCTGCCTGATTCTCCTGATCCTTCTCACAGAGTAGCTGGTGTTGAACAAACAGCACCTCAAGGAAAGGGAAAGCCCTTTCCTGCCTCCTTCGCAGTGAGTCATCTCTGTGGTGACAAGATGTTTCTGAAACATCTGGCACCTCGGTGAATACATCCCCTTCATTTGCTCATCCCCAAGTATGAGTGGCCAGCCCAAGGTGGAAAACCGTCTTCTCCCACCTAGTCTGTGGCAAAGCATTTCCAACCCATAATGAACAGTGTTCCTCACAGCTGCAGAATATTCTGCTCTTGTCTCTGGAAATATCCAGCCCCACATATTTGTCTGGGTGTCTGTCTGGTTCCTAGACACCTTTTTCCCCATTTTCCTGAAGGTTGATCTGTCTCATTTCCAGTGTGTTGTGTCTGGAGAAATGGCAGTGAAGAGACAGGAGGCAGACTAGAAAGAAGAGGAAGAAGGGAAAAAAGAACACCTGCTTCTTAAAAATTAAGAATTATTTCCAGCTGATCAGGGGTAGCACATCTGCTTTGGGGCTGGGAAGGATTCCCTGTCTGAAACCCTAGAGATCTGCTGTCAGTGTGGACAATACTTAGCTGGATGGACCGATGTTTTGATTCAGTATAAGGCAGCTTTATATGTACATTCATGCAATTAGCAATTTTGTGAGTGGCTTTCAAAAAGAAACCTGCAGATGCAGGGGAGCCTTGGGACCCTGGGTTGGGTTGGTCTTTAACTCTTTCTCTCTTAATGCAGTCTGCTACAGACTGTCCAACTACACAAGCCTTTGCATGCTCCAGATGCTTTGCTTGGGGCTTATGAGAGCTGTGACGCGGCTGGTGCTGTGGGTTAAACCACAGAGCCTAGGACTTGCCGATCAGAAGGTCGGCAGTTCGAATCCCCACGATGGGGTGAGCTCCCGTTGCTCAGTCCCTGCTCCTTCCAGCCAAGCAGTTATAAAGCACGAAGTGCAAGTAGATAAATAGGTACCGCTCTGGCGGGAAGGTAAAGAGCGTTTCTGTGCCCTGCTCTGGTTCGCCAGAAGCAGCTTAGTCATGCTGGCTACATGACCCGGAAGCTGTACGCCGGCTCCCTTGGCCAATAAAGTGAGATGACAACCGCAACCCCAGAGACGGTCACGACTGGACCTAATGGTCAGGGGTCCCTTTACCTTTACTATGGGAGCTGTAGGCTAAAACATATGGAAGGCACCAGGCTAGTGAAGTCTAAGCGACACACATGCAGCTCTGACACTTAATTTTTTTAGCCATTGATAGACCATGCCTTCATATATTTAAGGCAAAATCCCATAGTCATGGGTGTGTCCTAACAAGGACAAATATTCTGGTTTCAGGATTGCCATTTTCTTATAATAACTGGTTTAATGTGTCTCAAACAGATGGTGTGGGCTTCTAGCAACCGAATTGGCTGTGCCCTCCATGCGTGCACCAACATCAATGTGTGGGGCAGCACGTGGCCCCGAGCAATCTACTTAGTGTGCAATTATGCCATCAAGTAAGTAAACTGGGGGGGGGGGGTGCAGTTTCATCCTGGAAAAGACAGTAACTTTGGGGCAGAGTAGAGGTGGAAAGCTACCTAGTACAGAAAGCTGTTTAGTACAGTAAAGAGCAGAATGCAGACTGCAGCCCACTGGTGGACTGTGGGCCATTTTCTGATGAATTGTCTAGTGCAGGGCTGGCAAATGCGCTGCTCTCCAGATGTTGTTGGACTCCAACTCTCAACAGTCCCAGCCCTCATGGTCATTGGTCACAGATGATGGGAGTTCTGGTCCAGCAACAACTGGAGGGCTACAGTCTCCCCATCTCTGGTATGGAGAAACTGAAACTTCACATGAGAGTTCCAATGGTGGGGTGGGAGGTATGTGTAGAAGCAATTTGTGAGGTGCAATATATATATATATTTTAATAAATTTTTATTAATTTTCCAATTTTAAACAAACACAACAAAAACAACATACAAATAAACACATAAATTCATAATTTCTTAACCTTATTTCCATAAGCCTCTTTTCTCGGACTTCCCCATACCTTCCCCTTTTTGCATCCTTTTATTTTTAACAATTATTCAGCAACCCTTTTAGCCAATTAAATATAAATTCATTCTCCTTTTCAATTTCACCCTAAATCAAACAAAATTTACCGCTGTAATTCTACGTCTTCCTCTCCCTTAGCATTTTAGCACTCCTCAATTTTATAGTAACTCTTAAGATATATTTTAAACTTCTTCCAGTCTTCTTCCACAGTCTCTTTCTCTTGGTCGCGGATTCTGCCGGTCATTTCTGAGGTGCAATATTGGATAGGAAGAGCTGGCCAGAGGAGAAAGAGATAGCCATTGAGATATTCTTTCAATACAAGGAGGGATATGTAGTATGTTCTTTGGTATAGCTGGGTAGATGTCCGCACACATTAATTTACCCTAAAGCCCAAATTTCCAAATTGTGCACCAGATACAGGAAATTAGATAATGCAGCCTTTCCCAAAGTTGGCTGATCACAGTATCTCTGCCTGATTTATTGCTGTGCTTCCTTCAAGTCAATCTCTCTTGCGCATGGGTAAATGCTACTGTGTGTCTGCACCATTCCTGATACAGACATGCAACAGGTTCATCTTGGTCAGGGGTAGGCAACCTAAGGCCCATGGGCCACAAGCGGCCCACGGGGGTTGTTTAACTGGCCCCTAAGCCTCCCCGAACCAAGCCGCCCACTCGATGAGTCCCCGTACGCTGCGCTAAACTGGCACAGCGCGGCATGGGGACTCACTTCTGCGGTGCCGGAAATAGTGGTCGTGCGCGCTCACGATTTGGCCCACGGAGGGATCTTCACTGGATTGAACCGGCCCAGGCGAGGTAAACCTTGCCGACCCCTGATCTTGGTCATCTGCATACTATCCCTTGCTTTTTCCTGTAGGACTAATTGCGGTCGTTAATAGTCGTCAACAGGTTTACCATACCCATTGAGTCCATTGCCCATCACCTACTACCCTTCTGAGAAAAACCCCACCCCACCCTCCCACTATATATAAGGGTCTGGTGACTTCTGTTTCAGTGTACAGTGGATGCTCGGGTTGCGAACGTGATCCGTGCGGGAGGCATGTTCGCAACCCATGCTTCTGCACATGCACCAAGACCCAGAAGTAACCTGTTCCAGTACTTCTGGGTTTGGCGCGGTGCACAACCCAAAAACACACAACCTGAAGCGTCTGTAACCTGAGGTATGACTGTATCTGAAGAAGTGTGCGTGCACACGAAAGCTTATACCCAGAACAAACTTAGTTGGTGCGACTGGACAATTTATTTATTTATTTATTTATTTATTTTGACTGCGTCAGGCCAACATGGCTACCTATCTAAATGCAGCAGGTTCAGTTACCTCCAGACATGACTCTCTGTTGCTTCAGTTATTAGTCTAGGCTTGCTCTTCTAGGCATGCGCAGATCAGTGATTCATGCAGAAACATAATTCATTTATGGAACTTACCGTAGTAGCTGTGTTAGAGGGCTTTAAAAGGAGATAGGACAAATTAACATTGAGTGGCTACTAGTTATGATGGCTATATGCTACCTCCAAAATCATAGGCAGTTTACCTCTTTAAATGTGGGCATCAACAAACGAAAAGGGCTGGAGCCTCAACACTTTGGTGCTTGGGTCCCTAGAGGCATCTGCTTGGCCATTGTAGAAACAGAATGCTGGACGAGGAGAACTTTTGGTCTGGTCTATTAGGGCTCTTCTTATGAGCTGCAGGTGGACTCCTCAGAGATCAGGTAACTCTTATTCCAGTGTTTCCCAACCTTGAGCCTCCAGCTGTTTTTGAACTACAATCCCCATCATCCCTGACCACTGGTCTTGCTAGCTAGGGATGATGGGAGTTGTAGTCCAAAAACAGCTGGAGGCCCAAGGTTGGGAAACACTGTCTTATTCAACTGAATAATGAAACAAGCATAAGAACATAATAGATAGCCGGGTGTATGGTGGGTAGGGAGCCCTTTGGAAGGGTGTGCTAAGAGTGACGTGTGACATCCAAGTGTCCAGCAATGAAACAAACAAGCCTCATGCCTCTTTTTCTCTTTCCAGGGGAAACTGGGTAGGAGAAGCACCTTACAAAATGGGGAGACCTTGCTCAGCCTGCCCACCTAGTTACGGAGGAACCTGCAGCAACAACATGTGTTACTCAGGACTCAAATCCAATAAAGTGAGCTGGTTCTGAACCAGGCATATGGGCTCTGAGTGCCAGCATAGATCCTCTGGAAATGGCAGAAGTGCAGAAGCGTGGCACAGTGTACAGCAAATTGTAAAATAAGTTGATTATTTATGCACATGAAGTCTTTGGCTGCTGCTCTTTCCCTTTCATTTGGAACCTCTCCCATAGATTAATAAAGTTTCAAGTATATTTCTTCTCATGACTATATACAGGTATATCTATATATATATATATAAAGGGTCTGCATTTGCAATAGTTTTCTATAGGGAAGAGGTTCTTAAACTTTGCTGTATTTGTGTGTTCTTACAATATATTTTTTACATTGTAGCCACCACATGGAAGCCCATTTCAAGGGCTTCTCAGTTTTTGTTTATGTCAAAACATAATTGCTCTGGTGCTGCTTCTCTCGGTGTTCCTTGCAGCTAGAAAACAAATCAGCACATTTTCAAGGTAAAAGCAGTGTTGGAAACTCCCACTGTTCTAGGCACATTTTGTGACAGGGAATTTCATTAGTGCACAGTACTGCGCCTAAGATTTCAGATTAAAACTGCAGAGTGGAATGAAAGGAGGATCTTTTTCTGCCTCCCCACTTCCAGCCACTCTCAGAAGACTGGAAGTATGGCTTCTTTCTTTCTTTCTTTCTTTCTTTCTTTCTTTCTTTCTTTCTTTCTTTCTTTCTTTTCTTTTTGCAGTCTTCAGATGAGGACTAGACCATGTGAAAAATGGACATAATATTTTAGCTGCAGTTCATTCATTTTCAGCTTTGTATTCTCGTTATAAAAAAGTGCGCCTAGACATTCCATTGTTGCACCCATAACCTAGGTTTAAGGTGCCATTTAGCTCCTAGCTTTCATATTTCAGTTTCTAACACTAGGTAAAATAGGTGGTTTTTGACCCCAACTCACCACTATCTAGGTCCTGTAGCACACACACCCTCCATGTTATCAAACTCCCATCATCCCCAGCCCAAATGGCCAATGGTCAGGAATGCTAGTCCAACATCAGGAGGGCCACAGGTCCTCCACCCTGATTTAGGCACGACATGAACCATTTTCACAGCGTCCCTCATCCAGTTTCCTGACTAGTTCTAAAGCAAGTGTGAGGCTCTCATAATTTATTCCTCCTCCTGTTAGCATATTTTCATACCTGATTAAATCTTCCCTGTCTATGTAACCATCATAATTGTTAAATTTGATTATTGCCTTCTCCCAAAGCTTTTACTATAGTCAAAGTTTCTTTAGCAAATGTTGACTAAAGCCTCTTTCTTTGGTTATTCTGTTAAACAACTCATAAAGCGATCAGTGGGATGGCATTACTATAAAAACTGTGGGGCTGGCATAACTCTAGCCCCACTTTGTGGGGATGGTTAAGGAATCAGGGTGCTCAAATCTCTCTGTATGTTCAAATCTCTACTGTAAACATCCCATTCATTCTTCCATAAGTAGGCCTCTTCTTCTTCTTCCTCTTCTTCTTCTTCTTCTTCTTCTTCTTCTTCTTCTTCTTCACAAGACTGCAATAAATTCTTTGGTTCCCAAAGCACTTGCGTATTTCTTCTTTATTTGAAAATGTAGCTCAATAATCCTATACACCAACTGCAAGCAGGTACCTTCATTCATAAGACATATGATCACAAGCTGAACATGAGTCAGCAGTGCAATGAGGCTGCAAGGAAAAGACTAATGGATTGCAGGCTTTGCTAATGGAGCCATAGTTTCCAAGTCAGGAGAAATAATAGTCCCAATTCAGTCTGCACTGGTCAGACTTCTTCTGGAGTACTCTCATTCAGTTCTGGGCAATGTATTTCAAAAATGATATGGACAAAATGGAAAGCGTTCAGAGGATGGCAATGATGATAGTCAGGGGTATTTAAAAAGTAAGTCCTATGTGGAGTGGTGGACTTAATTGCATTCTTTAAATCCCCAAAGAGATGTCGCATAGACAAGATACAACACAGAAAGTGGGACTAGACCTAATGGGCTTTAGTTACAGGAGGATAGATTTGGGTTCAACATTAGGAGAAACTTGTTGATGTTGAGAGCAGTTTGACTGTGGAACCAATTGTCGGTGTTTGTGTGAACATTTTTTGGCTCTACAAACCAGATATGTATTAGATTATGATATTAAATACATAAATAAAAGTTCACATTGATCCTGAAGCGAACACCTTACAAGACCCAGCAGGCTTCTTTCGACTAAAATATAACTTTTAAAACCCATGGGGTCCTAAGATGTTTATTTGGGATAGGGGGCATTCTCAGTGACAAAAATTAGGGTTTGTTTGATTTTTTACAGTTATGTAGGTGTGACAGGCACAGGAGTCCAGAGAGAGCAAAAAGTTGGCCACTCAAGTAGACAGGAAGGAGCCAACCCTGATTTCCCTTCTACTGGGGCTCTTGCCATCCTTCCTGCTTTGCCTAATAACTGCCTTTCTCCTCAGCTGCCATGTCCTTTTGTGACATCAGAGGAAGTCTGTTGCTAATGGCATCAGTTGGGGAGGCATCAGCACAGCCTCCCTAGGCCTGACAATTGTGGGGGCACCTCAGCCGTTAGGGGGGTCAGCCCATAAACTCATATATTTGACCTTCCATTATCTGTTCTTGAAGAATGGACAGTACAGGTAGATGTACTTAGAAGAATGACAGCCCATCTCACTTCAGGAAGCCCTGTGGTTCTCTTCAGTGTTTTTATGTGTGGTCTTGAGAAAGCTTCACTGACTTCAGACATCTCCAAACACAAAATGAGGGTTATCTGACAGCATCACCCAGTTACCTCCACCAGCTTCTTCCTGGCAACATCAGCCACTAACTTCAGCCTGCAAACTTCCACAGGTGTCATCTATTCAAAAATATCTACCGGTTTCCTTTCACACATCACATTCACATAGGGGGAAGTGGGGCAGATTGATGCAGAAAAATTCAATCTCATATTTTATGTAACAAAAATGAGTCAAATAATAAAATTTTTGGCTTGATGCATGCCATAACTAATCAATATTATAATAGCAATCAAAAGAACCATTAAAGTTAGAAGATAATGAGAATATAATGAACTTCAGTTAAAAAAAAAGTGTTTGGTATCATTCTGCCCCACCTACGGGGCACTTTGATACATTGGACAGGGCACTTTGATACAAAGTGTCAATTGTATGAGAATGGTAATTATTTGCAAAAGTTTAACTCAGCAGAAGGGTTCCTGAGGTGCGGACAGCTGTCTCCGTTGATGTTTGGATGTCAGGCACCATTTTGAATCAAGATGGTGAACCGAAACATGACTTCGGCATGACTTTGCCCAATGCTTGGCATGATGGGTTCAAACTCATAAATTGCCATATCCATTTAAAAATCACAATATTTTTTGGTTTCTAGTCATTCCTAGGCAGTGCCAGGCACTCCCCACTATTATATACACATTTTATAGATCAGCATATACAAATTTTATGTAAATCTTTGACATTTTTTGGGGGGGGAGGGGTGATGCATTTCCTCTTTTTTGGTGACACACTAAATGGCCACCTTTACCCAAACTTGTTTGCCCTATGGGAGAGAACAAATTGTCATCTATGCCGTATTTTTCTTGCACCCCCCAAAATAAAAGCAGTATACTGAAAGTGAATCTTCCACTGGGAATAATTTAACACCAGGAACACGACTTGTCAAGTATGGAATATACAACAATAAGAGTGTATCCAGAGTTCCACCAGTAAATCTGTGTATAACTGTCAGTGCAAAAGCATCCCCAGGTCTTAGCTAATCCACAGTTGTGACTGCCCTAACCATTTGGCATTCCTTTGGGATTTAACTTTTGTTTTATTTGCTTGGCACCAACATTGCTATCATTTCGGCACCACACAAAGACATTTTTATTCTCGCGTTTAAATTATTTCCCCTGCTGCTATAGTTTACTAAGGGGGGGGGGGTATTATTATTATTATTTGGTACATGTGTGTCATTTGCATTTTTTAAATGTTTTGATGCAAACTCCCTCGGGAGCCTGAGTAAAGGTCACTATATACTTTAAAATAAATATATATAGAATGTACACACACCTACACATAAGCCCCGGTCCTTAGAAATGTCTATCCTCAACCACACACATTTACTACACACCCAGATCTCTCTGTTTACAATGTACATGTATGCTGCCATGAATTAATACACAACCCTCTATGCTTTTACATATAATCAAATGTACACCTGGGTATGTACGCACAGCACATCAACAATGATGGCGTGCAGGGCCTCAAGCGTGTACACGCACAGACACAAAGCCTTTGTTCTCTGTGTTTGCTTGGTGAGGGCAATAAATGCCCCGTGTCTCTGCAGCTGTGAAACTGACCTAGTTCACAGCTCCCAAAGGAGAGTTCTCTGCCTTGCCAGGCTCCGGGGCTACTTCCCTTTAGCCTCTTGTCTTGGAGGAATAAGAAGGAAAGTAATCGCCCCGCAATGGGGTCACCCAAGGCCTGAAACTAGGTGTCGGTAGGAGTCCCAAAAGTGTGCCATAAAGTCATGTTTGAGTTTCAAGCTTGGAAGCAGTTACTATAGCTACCGTGGCAGACGGCACCTTGCAGGTTGGCTTCCATATGAGCTTGGTTACTATTTAACATCTCCACCCACATTAGGCCTGATTAAGCGAATCAATAAGATAACAGAGGAGGCAGGTTTGCTCACCCTTCCGCCCGCCTCCTTCACCCAGCTTTTCTTGTAATTTTACACTTTCTCCGTTTTCTACAGAATTATACTGATGAGAAATGGTCAATGTAATCACACAGCTAAGTGCTAAGATGGAGGCGCCATATGGTGAGTACGCAGGTTACCATCTCCTTTCCTTGTTGCTGATGAGAGAGAGCCTTAAGAGAAGCGGAGAGATTATGGGCAGCGTTGTGTATGGTGAGGGCATGCCAGTCACACACTGTCGATCTGGGGAGCCTTATTCCCCCCTCCCCTAAACGCTTTAACCACGCGGTGTGTTTCATTGTAACGTGCTTCCCCCCAGGTTATTGTGTCATCTTCAGTCAGAAGTTAGCCTTCCTAAAAAAAAGAAAACAACCTCTCTCTCTCTTTTTGATTATGTGTGTGAGCAAAAGCTTTCAGGCTGAAATGTCCTGATTCAAACGGCTGGCCTGGGGGAGCCTTTAACGTGCAAATCGGAAAAGGAGGCTCTTTCCTCGTTCTTTGTGCAGTCTGATGCGTGAGAGAGAAATGAGGTTTCCAAGAGAAGAGTTGAAATTGATACTAAACAGAAGGACTTGACCCAGACCCATCACTCACAAAGCTTTGCAAAGTGGCTAAACATAGTAAAGCCAAGAGATATTTTAGTTGACGCAAGTTTAGTCCATGAATGGGAGGCAGCTGGGTTTTGGGAGGGATCTAGTGAGATAGCTCTAAGACTCCTTTGTAAGTTCTGTCAGCATAAAGGTAGAAACCTTTCAGTAGATATCTTCAGTTAAGGATACTTTCTGGAGGAGCATGAAGTGTTCTCAGGGCCTCGGGTCAAAGTCCCCACCCTCCCAAATTGCATTTTGCAGAACCGAGTTGGTGATCCCCATATTTGTATGCATGGAAAATATGTTTAGTGGTGGTAAAATATAAACACCCATCTATGGATCAGTCATATATCCATGAGCTAGATGGGTTTGTTTCAAATACAACACATGCATAATATTCTCTCAGCATATTTTCCTATGTCTGCAGACACCATCCTGTGTTTGCAGCTCATACCACACCGTAATCTAGGTGAAGATCCCTTTTATCAGATGGATTGAAACTGGTCTTAAAAATACGGTTTGGGTGTGAGGAATTCAAATCTGATGTTATTTTTGTAGCTGGACAGCATTTAGCTTGGAAAGTCTAGGTTTGATGAAGAAGCGCATAAGCTACTTTCGGAAAACAAAGAATTTTAGTTTTACCTTCTGAAAATGTCAGGTAATGCTAAAGAAATAAGGAAATAAAATCTAATACAACTGCGAGTACTTCACAATCATTTTTAACGATTTCTATGCAATTTTAGTCAAATTTTAATATATCTAAACTACATTAATTTAACCAAATTATCTTTTGAATTCCCAAGTCATGCTACAACTTTTTAGCACCCCTCATTTGGGGAATTTGATAGTTGAAAAATTCAACACACGCAAATGAGCAGTTGGCTCATTGGGTCCTGAAACTTGAGGGCCTGAGAAACTAAGCCTCTGACGCCTGGCCAGGCTACCCCTAACACAGAATATCTCTTAAGGGAAAGTGCAGAAAAAAACTCTAGGTATTTCAAAATTGACTCTTGCATGTTTTCCCCACAGATGCACACTTTTCTTTATTTTCAGGCTTGAGTATAGAAACGTTTCAACCACAGAGCACCCAGAGTAGTGACCTTAACATAAGATCAATGAAAACAAAATAGTTACTGCTTACAAGTTTTACAATCTAAAAGACACCACACAAAAGGAAAAAGGATGAGAAGGGAAGAGGAAACAAGCAAACCCAGGCACTTTTTTTAAAGTTACACACTAGTTCTTATAATGACAAGCTGGTAATGATCTTTCCTTCAAGGAGGTCAAGGTAGTATGCATGATTCTTTTCCCTCTCCCTTTTAATTTCCACAGCAACTTTATGAAGTAAATTATGATGAGCTACAGTGATGGGATTAATGTCACCCAGCTTTGTGGGTATGGATTTGATCCTGGGTTGCCCCAATTCTGGTCCAGCACTCTCCAGGACGCCATACTGGCTCCCAAAGTTTTAAAAATCATTTTCTGAGGATTTAAGGGTGATTGTTGTGATGAGCTAAAAGAAATATACACAAGATTCAACATGGATGGAGTGTTATTTTGAATTCACCATAACAGTAGAGTAAGCAGACCACAGTTAAAGAATCCAGACTTCCAGCTGCAGGCTGAGTTCTGTGCAATGCAAAACAAAAAAACAAAAAACAAAAACACCTTACTTCAATAGGCATTGCCTATTGAATTTGATCGTGCTTTCCTGCAACAGCTGTGGTTTTTTGTTTTGTTTTGTTAGCCAGCCCTCGCTTTCACTCATGCTGCCATAGGTTAAGCTGGTCATCATACGCATGCTTATTGCATGCTTAAGAGCACAGATTCAGTTTTGACACCAGATTGCAACCACTTGGAAAAGCTACGGCTGCAACCCAGCACCCAAATCTGACTTCCACCAAATTCAGAGGATGGTATCAGCAATGACATGTACACAACCAACTCAGTCTGGCGCAACGCAGGTGGAAGTTAGCATAGGCAGATTAAAAAGTCACACCTCCCATGGGTTCAAAAGGTCATGTCTGCTGTAGATTGTCTGTTGTAGATCTCAACAGGTTTGTTACAGAGGTGTAGGGACTCAAAGACGTTAAAGGTTCTGGCAAACCTGCAGGCAAAGTCATTCCCAGCATTTTGTGAATGCATATACAGTCATACCTCGGGTTAAAGTAGCTTCAGGTTGAGCGTTTTCAGGTTGCGTTTTGCAGCGACCTGGAAGTAATGGAATGGGTTACTTCCAGGTTTTGCAGCTCGCGCATACGTTCAAAATGATGTCACGCGCATGTGCAGAAGCGGCAAATCGCAACCCGCGCACGTGTGCAGACGTGGGTTGCATTCTGCTCAGGATGCAAACGGGGCTCCAGAATGGATCCCATTCGCATCCAGAGGTACCACTGTACTATACAGAGAGACTTCCTGATATTTAGTGCTATAAACCCCATGTTTTGTTAATGCATAAGCATTTTATCTTCAGTTATACTTAGCTATGACGAAAGCTTGCATTGATCACTCAGCATAGGTTTGAATTGTGAATTTTTTATTTGCAATACTGCTTTATTCAGCCTGTTAAGATGCCTATAAGGAGTCGGTCTTATTTTAAACCACTCGGCTGATCACCAGATGAATTTCATTTAGGTGAGTTGAGTGGTTGGTTGGAAGAGCGATGGAATATTCTGTCCATCCTCTGCTACTCCACTGCTCTTTTATGCTGGTTGGGAGAGAAATTAGGTTTGGTTCACATTTCTATGGAAATCTACCTAATTTGCACGTCCCCAAACAATATGTGAACAGGAATGCATCTTTCCTTCAAAATTCATACCTTTTTGAATTTTTCAATGCAGTTCTCCAACCATATGTTTACAAAAATGCACGGATTAAAGGAAACTGCATAAAAGCACATATAACAACAATGAAAAATAACATTAAAAATGTAGTATATTAGAGGGAAATGCTGGCAAAAATATGTGCATTAGGAACCATTTCATTAAAAAAGTGAATATTGAAAGAAGCGTGCACTAAAAAGCTGATTAATTTTCAGGATAATTGTTTAAAACTTGCATCATGATGTGGAAATGTGAAGAACTGAATAGTGGAAAAATGAAAAATTGGGAGAAACCAAAACTGACAAATTTATCCATCCCTAGTGACGGAAGGAGGAACCCCTTCTTCCCTGCCCAGCACAGAAACCAAATCTCCATCTAAATTCTACTCACAGTTGACCCATCAAAATTAATAGGCTTAAGTTAAGCTAGAGCAACATTCACTAAATTAGCAAAAGCAATAAAACTACCAATAAAACAAAGCAGAAGCAACTGGATGTCAGCTATATGCTACTGTTGATTCCCTCAGATTAGGATGTTAAGACATAAGGGGTTAACAGACCAGACTCCAATACAGGAGCGGTTAATTGCATCTAGGTGACCAGGCAGAGAAATTTTACATCAAGTAGCAGGAAGTCTCTGTCAACTGAACGTGTCAGGGCCTGCGGACTTTAACATTGCATGCATTTTATATGAGTGGAATGGATCCTCAGTTATAGACACATTTTGACAATGAGCACCAGCCTTGTTTTTAAGTCCATTTGGCAGTGGCTGCTGCAAACACCTGAATGATCTGTGAAATAATTTATGGTCAGGCCACTATGTCCACTTCTCTTTGAATTAAAGGAAGCAGCTGTCCACCAGCTTCCAACATAAAAATGATTTCCTGGGGCTGAAGCACCATTAATTAAGGTTTCCGAACTGGCTCTAAACCTGGATTGCAGGAGAGGAAAGGGGTGGCCCATGGAGCAAAGAGCTGGCTCAATGTCGGGCTGAGTTACTGTAGCTTTAGGGGGTGCGTGGAAGGGAAAGGTTTTGCACACGTGGATTTTTCACCCAGTGCACTGCATGGGGGAGGAAATTGCACCTGCTGTAGTCGTGCATTCTGCACCTCTCTTTAAGTCATACCCTCCAAAATTCCTCAAATGAAAATAGGAATATTTCTCATTCCCCCCACCCAACTGATGCTCCTCGACCCCACCCCCATTTTTTGTCCCCTTCCCCTGGGCATTTCTACCACCACTTCACCAATGGGACACACCACATATACCTTCCACTGTCCTGAGAAAATCCCTCAATCCCAATTTTATTTAATTTTATTCTTTGGTTTACGAAAAGAAAAGCACACACCATAAAATAAATTTTAGAAAGGGATGCACAAAGCATTAAAAAAAACTCCTTGCACTCCACTCTGCTCTCACTTTCTTCCCGCCCTGGGCGACCTTGACCTCTGTCTGCCCTTCAGAGCTGGCACGGCACACAGGACTGGGCAATGGCTGTGGCAGCCTCTTCTCCTCCTCACCTGTGCTCCAGCAGGTGCTAAAAGCTGCCCAAGTGAGGAGACCGGAAGCAGCAGCAGCAACCATGGAGAGGCAATGGGATGCTCCTTCACTGCTGCTGCCGTTCAGAACAAGCACATCTTCCTCCATGAGTTTGGCGGTGGCAGCCCTGGCAGGGGAAATAGGGACATTCCAGGGTAAAATCAGAAGCCAGGATGGCTTTCGTAATTCCGGGACTGTCCCTGGAAAATCAGGATACTTGGAGGGTATGTTTAAGGTGCATGTTCTGAATCTAGCTGCCACCCCAGATGGAAACATGCTCTCTTCAGGCAGCAGCTGTCATTTCTATCTGCTGGATTGGGGAAGAACGACTGCTTTGCGCGCCACCAGCCAGCCACGTCTTCCCCATCTGTTTTAAGTGATTAAACAAAGGGTGCGCTCTCCTCCCCAAACTTTTCTTGTTTAAATGTTGGCTACGAGAAAAAGCCTGCCAAGTCTAGCAGAGTCTAAAGATTTAGAGGGAGGAAACAACAAAGAGGAAATGGGAGCAAATGCAGAAGAGCAACCGACTGTTGGCAGAGGGAAGGGCAGTCCTTCTAAATAGCTAGGTTACAAAGTTATCCAAACATAAGACGAAGGAAAACAGAGGATGGATTCAGGGACTCCATAAGTCCTAAAGCCAAGCGGAATTTGGAAAAGGATTAAGGAACCTCTCTGTTCTGCATGAGCTAATGTCAGGCTGAACTCTTCAGAATGCTATTGAGGAACCAATTTCTGAGCAGCTGCAAGACAGACATTGCTAATTGCCCCAGGATGCAAAGCAGCAGCAGCAACAGACCATAAAACCCACGTTAACACCATAAACCCATATGAAGAAGAGCAATAACTCAGTGGCAGAGCACGTGTTTTTCACCAAGAAGCTCCCAAATTCAGTCCTCAGCAACTCCAGCTGAAAGAATCTCAGATGAACCCAAAGAGTCACTGCAAGTCAGAGGAGATGGCAATACCAAGCTTGATGGACAAGGAGGGTATGATTTAGACTACCTGTTGCTGGGGAGAACAGTGGAAGAGGGCAAGTGAGCTTCTCACAGGCATCTAATTGGCTGCGATGAGAAAACAGATGTTGGTCTAGATACATCCTTGGTCTGATTCAGCTCTTCTCATATTCTGAAGGCAGAAGCATATGTTCATCACTTTTGCCTTTCTTACTCTCAATCCCCAGCTAATTCACACAACTACGTTGGTATTCTGGGATCATGGATGGACTGGATCCATTATGAAAGGGGTCAAAGGATGCATTTGCCATGTGTCCAGCTCACAACTCAAACCACATTTATTGCTCAACACGCTTTGCTGCAGAGTAACAAGTGTGAGTTGACTTTCAAATGGATGTGTGGGGAAGCAATCGTGTAATCAAATGACTGCCCTACCCAGGAGAGATGCTGGTTTGTTTGCGGCAAAAGAGTTGCCTGGCTCGTTTGCCAGGAGCAAATCCTAAAGTAAATGTTCTTGGCCTAGTAACTTTTTGTTGTTGTGGGGTGTGTGTCGCTGCTTGGCGGTGGCATTGTGGATTTTGCAAGGCTATCACAGGATTTGCAAGCTATTCAAATGCTTTGGGTGGAGGGGGACATAAACAATGAGGACAAATCCCACCATGTTGTGTTCAGCGTCTCTCACACAGTGTGGTTTTCAGCAGTAATCTGCATGCTTCAGGGAAAGAGAGCAAGCAACACAAGGAGATGGGGATTAGACATGTCCTTCCCACTTGCCACAACCCAAGCGCTGGGTAAACGCTGCTAATCCCACAGCGATTGTCAATAAAGTCCTTATACAGTGCCTGCTGCAGGTTAATCCACAGGTACATACACAAATGGCACAGGAAGGATAGCTCCTTTATAGTACTCAGTAATTTTGGGAACTTCAAAACAAATGGTGACCCTGTTAGGAAGGGTCCTTTTGAAAACCAGTGATACAATTGATCCTTAATTGCAGATGTTTATCAGTGCAGCAACAATGCATCTGCCATGCACAGAGAGCTTGGTGTAGCGATAAAGTGTGCAAGATCAGTATCTTGAAGAAATTATAAGAGCTGCTGCAGTTTTAAGGTACTATGTTTAGTGAGAGAGGCATATATCAGAAACCTTGTATTTACTGTGTAGTTAATTCTCTTTGCAGTCCCCCCTCCCATTTATTATTTCACTTCTATTTCTGCTCATTCAAATATGTGGTGGTGCACATGGTACAATCCTTTCACAGGACTGTACCACATCAGAATCCACATGGGATGTAGTTTGTTTCAAAACACTTCCCTCATGTCAAAATCTCCCTGTTTGATGTAGTTTTGGTGGGACATGGGATGATGTTGTGGCCATTGCTGTGGATGTCATTCTCTCAGATGAGACAAATTCAAAGAGGATATGCCTATCAAAGTCTTGACCACTACAAGTGAGCCTCTCATCTTCAGAAATAGTATCAAGATTTAGGCTAATAGCAAACTCATCTCCATATACAGATCCTTAGGTCGCCCAAACAGCACCATCCAAGCACAAGAGAGAGGTATCAGCAGGCTTCGGGGAAACCTTAAAGGATGGGCTGGCCCCCAAAAGGTCAATGAGGACTAAGCATGCTCCGTGGCCAACAAATGCTTACTGAGTAGTGTTGAATAGCTAGAAGGGAGGGTGGAAAGAACGGAGTAGCCTGAAGATGGCGTGGCTGATGGGTTGGCACAATGAACAAAGAATTGAACACCACAGCAAATTGTCGCAGGTCCAACTTGTTTCTCAGAGTGTGAGATGCTGGTGACAATAATGGGAGATGGCTATATCTGTCCTGTCCTGCTTGCAAACTTGTCTGGCACTGAGTTTTCATGGACCTCCAGCCTAATCCAAGATACCAAGTCTTTTGAGCAACTAATTGGGTGCACAGTAATGAAGCTGGCATAGAAAGGTCCCCTTTATCAACAGTTGAAAGAGCTCATCTGTATAACTGCAAAAACCACTAAGGGTTGTCAAATAGACTGTAACATGGGTAGGCAAACTAAGGCCCGGGGGCCGAATCCGGTCCAAACGCCTTCTAAATCTGGCCCGTGGGACAGTTCGGGAATCAGTGTGTTTTTACATGAGTAGAATGTGTCCTTTTATTTAAAATGCATCTCTGGGTTATTTGTGGGGCATAGGAATTTGTACTTCTTCTTTTTTTCAAAATATAGTCCGGCCCCCCTCAGAAGGTCTGAGGGACACTGGACCGTCCCCCTGCTGAAAAGGTTTGCTGGCCCCTGGAGGAACTGGACCTGGAGGAAAGGGTTAATTTCCTTCATGAGCACAAATGGTCCCATGCATGAGAGGAGCCAACAGGTGCATGTGAGCCAAGCCAGTTGCTATGGGGCAACAGCCAGTGCCTTCTATATAAGTGACGAAGGCACTTCAGCTCATTAGTGTGCCCGGTTCTTAGCCTATGTGTTAGGGTCAATCCATGAGTTGAAGTGTGCATTGCGTCTTGAATTGCTAGAGCAATAGGGTCCCTTCCAACTGACTTACTAGCAGTATATGTGAAAAGGATCTAGGGGTCTTGGTGGACCACAAGCTTAACATGAGTCAACAGTGTGATGCAGCAGCAGCAAAGAAAAAAAAAAAAAAAAAAGGTAAGGCTGCTTTAGGCTGCATCAACAGAAGTATAGTGTCCAGGATCAAGGGAAGTAATAGAGTAATAGTACCACTGTATTCTGCCATAGTCAGACCACAATTGGAATACTGTGTCCAGTTCTGGGCACCACAATTTAAGATGGATGTTGACAAACTGGAACGTGTGGAGAGGAGGGCAAGCCAGATGATCAAGGGTCTGGAAACGAAGCCTTATGAGGAACGCTTGAAGGAGCTGGGTATGTTTAGCTTGGAAAACAGTAAACTGAGAAGAGATATGATAGCCATCTTCAAATATCTTAAGGGCTGTCACGTGGGAGAGGGAACAAGCTTGTTTTCTCCTGCTCTGGAGGGTAGGACTCGAACCAATGGCTTCAAGTTACAAGAAAGGAGATTCCGACTAAACATTCGGAAAAACTTTCTGACAGTAAGAGCTGTTTGGCAGTGGAACAGACTCCCACGAGAGGTGGTGGACTCTCCTTGCTTAGAGGTTTTTAAACAGAGGTTGGATGGCCTTCTGTCGTGGGGGCTTTAGCTGAGATTCCTGCAATGCAGGGGTTGGACTAGATCAGGGATTTATCTTGCCTGGACCGGATTGGTCCCACGGAGATCCCTCCAAGGGCCGGGCGCCCGCCCGCCTGTGATTGTCAGTGTCTGAGCATACGCAGACGCAGACGCAGCTTTTGGCGCCTGCGCCTGCACAGATGCGATTTTCGGTGCCGTAGAAGCGGGTCCCCACGCTGCGCCAGTTTAGCACTGCGCGAGAGCGGGCAGCTTGATTTGGGGGTGGCTCGTGGGCTGGTCAAATGACCTCTGTGGGCTGCTTCCGGCCCATGGGCCTTAGGTTGAGAACCCCTAGACTAGATGACCCTTGGTGTTCCTTCCAACTCTAAGATTCTATGGAATGTTTTGTACTTGTATATACATATATCTGTATCTCCAAAGCCTACCAGCTGTTTGTATATATCAACATCCAGAACTGGAATACTGAAGCCTGTTCTTCTGCAGCAGTAAACGATTTGGGAACTTAAGCTGCCTCTGTGTGGTGACTGGAACTGGGGGCAACTTCCACTATATCGGTATCTCACCTAAGATTCCCAGCAAAACAGCCATTCTGTTCGGGTTTGAATCACTTTAACGTGAAACTGGAGGAAGGCCAGGGAAGAAGTCACTCTGTGCAGTGCCCCTCCGCCAAGTTGTGCAGGATAGCTAGTCAGACCAGTAAAAGAAGCCTCTTGTGCAGTATCAGCAGACCATAGCAGGTCATCTTGCA
This sequence comes from Podarcis cretensis, assembly GCF_951804945.1. Taxonomy (NCBI): domain Eukaryota; kingdom Metazoa; phylum Chordata; class Lepidosauria; order Squamata; family Lacertidae; genus Podarcis; species Podarcis cretensis. The sequence goes on from NC_137175.1 coordinate 23,015,706, forward strand.
AGGTCTAGCATCAACAAAAAGTGTTCACATCAGGGTTGCTGTCTTGTCTCTGAGTAATGAGGAGATGCTTTTGCTGATCCTGGTCCTGTCCACCACCTGTTTTCTCTTTACTCAGTCTCTGCTAGGACCGTACTGTATGTTCACATGTGAAAATGTGGGTTCTCAGGGGTTCCAAAATATGCCTTGACGGCACCTTCTCATCCCCTCCCTTTTTCCTTTTTCACCTCTCTTCACTCTTTGTCTCTTTGTTTACCAATCAGTGCAGTTCTTTTGCTGTAGCGACATCACATAACCAAACAGATTTGATTAAAACAATTCTTTTAGAAGATAGTTAAAAAGACTCTTCAGCATACACACGAAAGCTCATACCTAAAACTACTCAGTTGGTCTCTAAGGTGCTACATTATAATTTTAAAACTCTGTTGGAAGGCTTCTTTTAAAGACTTTCTTAGATCATATAACTTTTTTGAAGACTTGATTCTTTTAAGGGAGTTTTTAGGTTTTTAAGAAGAGTCTTTTTAACTACCTTCTAAAAGAATTGTTTTAATTTATTACGGCAGACCAACACGGCTACCTACTTGAATCAAACAGATTTGACTTTATAACACCATGAGTCCAGTTCAGAGTGAGGGCAATGCCCTCTGCCATCTCTCCAAATGGGTGAATATTTTACCGTGCTCACAGACGCTCAAATTCTCAGAAACTACTAAAAAGTAGTCATGCTATTCACAGGTTGGAAAAATCTGTGAGTAAATGCTCCCCTCTCTAATCTCTGCCTTGCCTTGCTTCTTTGGCTCACAGCTGCTGCTGACCTTGCTTCTCTCCCAGGATTTTGCCATCCTGATGTTCCATGACCCGGGTCTAATAAAGCCTCTGTTACTTCCATTGATCAGTTATCATTGATTGAATGCCTAGAATGAGTAACCATTTCATACTCTGAAGAAAAATGTACCTTTCACCCACCTTCCGCCCAGAAAACCTGTGGTTGGGGATTGGGTGTGTCACACAGTAGGTAACCTCCAAGGAATTAGGAGGATGGAGAAGCAGAGGCAGAGCACAAGGCAGCCAAACATTTGGCTTCCTGGAGTGGCGTGGATACACACCACTTAGCTCAGCCAATGTCAACAAGAGACCTGAGGGAATAAGGCAAAACCAAACAGATTGACACTCCTCAGAACAAGAGTCATAAAACCTGCGCAAACCTGAACAAGTGGCACAACAGCCTTTTTATACTGTCCAAATCAATAACTAGACCTCGCTAAGAGTGTTTGCCGACGCATAAATGACACCCGCCACAGATTGGTTCACCGGGTTTATGGCTCAAAGCCCCAAGCTCCTAATGGAGACATTCGGCTGGGACCTACCGGCCTCCTTCCTCCCAAGACTGACTCCATGTGCATTTGCTAATCAGTCACCAACTTCTGCTTACAGTCTTTGGAAAATTATACCTCCATGACAAGAGATTTGTAAGCACGTGTCATGTCTGAGTGCCTTGCATGTCTCGCTGGGTGTAGCTGCAATCTCTTCCCACAGCAAATATACTCCATGGCAGTGGTTGTCAGTTGGAATACACTTTGAAAAGGCAAGGCCAATTAAAGAGGAGGAATGATGTCCCATAGAATCGTAGAATTGCAGAGTTGGAAGGGAACACGAGGGTCATCTAGTCCAGCTCCCCGCAATGCAGGAATCTTTTGCCCGACGTGGAACTCGAACCCATGACCCTGAGGTGAATAGTCTCATGGTCCGTAAATCCCCTTTCTTCCTTGGACCGCTTTCAAAACTGCTTTCCTGAATTGGGATGCAGAGGATGTAAGAGAAAATGGCAGTTTGGACCTATTCAGTGATGTGTGGCGAGGGAAAACCAAAATTCTTTACCAAGAAAAGCCCATCTCTGTGATCTAAATGAAGTGTTCAGCTTATTTGCGGGTTGTTGTTTTTGTGTGAGTGTGTTTGCATAATTGATTTTACTTCGGCTTGCTGGGGGAATAAATTTTTTCAGAGCAGTAAACCTCCAATAGGGACACGGGTGGCGCTGTGGGTTAAACCACAGAGCCTAGGACTTGCCGATCAGAAGTTTGGCGGTTCGAATCCCCATGACAGGGTGAGCTCCCGTTGTTCAGGCCCAGCTCCTGCCAACCTAGCAGTTCGAAAGCACGTCAAAGTGCAAGTAGATAAATAGGTACCGCTCCGGCGGGAAGGTAAACAGCGTTTCCGTGCGCTGCTCTGGTTCATCAGAAGCTGCTTAGTCATGCTGGCCACATGACCCGGAAACTGTACGCCAGCTCCCTTGGCCAATAAAGTGAGTTGAGCGCCGCAACCCCAGAGTCAGTCACGACTGGACCTAATGGTCAGGGGTCCCTTTACCTTTTAAACTTCCATTATCCATTGGGACTCCAGACTAATGGACAGGTTTTTATTATGGATGTTTCATAATGTGTTGAACACTGCCCTGAGATCTTTAGACAAAGACCATAATAATAATAATAATAATGATGATGATGATGATGATGATGATGATGATGATGATGGAAGTTTCACCAGGTTAAGTTCAGGTCAAACCTGAACTTCTCCTTTCTTGGTGAACAGGGTGCAGTGTGTCCTGTTCTGCCAACATGGGAACATGCAGCCCTTCTGCAGCCCTCCTTACCTGGGTTGTGCAATGGTGCCTGCAGAGCAGAGCAGCACCAATGATGGAGCCATCCAGCGCTATCTTCCACTTCTCTGCTGGCAGCAAAGTTGGCAGGGCAGGTGGGGCTCCCGCAGGAGCACCCCCTTTAAGCTTCCACCTCATGAGGCGGCTACCTCACCCTGCCTCATAGGTGGGGCTGGCTTTGTTGGTGACGGCATTGATTCTCTTGAGCATTTGAGAGTCATAACAGCAGACGGTACACCGAGAGAGAGAGAGAGAGAGAGAGAGAGAGAGAGAGAGAGAGAGAGAGAGAGATCACAGCTGTAAAAAAATATATACAGGAAAAAGCAGTCACCTGTGTAGGAAAAGACATTATTCCCAGGGTGATTTGAGAGCAGTTGTATCTGCTCACCTTTTCAATATTGGTGATCATTTAAGATTAAGGCAAGTAGATCTGTTCTAACTTATTTCAAAATCCATGTGTCACTATCAGGCAGAGTTGACATTATTTGGCCCAGTTTAGGGGTAACACAAATCCAAACCATAGCTTAATGTGAATGAGCAAACATGTGGATTCCCAGAGAGGAAATGATGGTTGTTTCGCTCCTCTCTAGTGGCTCTGCTGCTGTGCTGCACTGAGTGAAGCCATGGTTTGGCATCTGAACCCTGGTTTGTGGTTTGTGGTTTAACTCTCGCCAGACAAACCGCAAGCCATAAACAAGGCATGTCTTATCACTTATAGCAGGGGTCGGCAAGGTTTACCTCGCCTGGACCGGTTCACTCCAGTCTACAGTGCAGTGGCGTAGCGTGGGGGGTGCAGGGGGGACGGCCGCACCGGGCGCAACATCTGGGGGCGCGCGCTCACACTCGCAGCTCTCTGCCCCTACTAAAATCCATGGGTTAGGGGGCGCAAATTACTTGCCTTGCCCCGGGTGCTGACAACCCACGCTACACCACTACCTCAGTGGGTGAGATTGCTCACACGCGTGAGTGCGCGCACCCACGATTTCCAGCGTCTGCAGAAGCGAGTCCCCATGCCACAATGCGCCAGTTTAGTGGAGCGCGCAGGGACTCACTGAGTGGGCAGCTCGGTTCAGGGGTGGCTTGTGGGCTGGTTAAACGACCCCCGTGGGCCGCTTGTGGCCTATGTGCCTTAGGTTGCCTCCCCCTGGCTTATAGTTTGTGGTTTGTCTGAGAGCCAAGTTTAGACAACACGCTAAGCCAAAGCATGGCTGAGTTCAGTGCAGAAGCAGAATGACCAGAGGAGGAGTAAAGCAGCCACAATCTCCTCTGTGGGAGCCTGAACATTCGCTGAGCCATGCTTTGGCTTAGAGTTACATGTGAAAAAGCGCACTGGCAGCCTCCTGCGCTCACAGAAAAGAACTAAACTTAATTAACAGCAGTACTAAATATGTTGTACCAGTCTGTAGCCAAAGAATTGGCTGGCAAGTTAAAATGTATATGTAATATTCAGCACCACTCAATGACTTTTTAGATTCCTTACTTTCTGGGGGCTCTTTGCTATCCTCCTCATGGCCCACAAATAATCTCTCCAGACAAAACTGGCATTCCCTTTCCTTCCTCAAAATGGACAATGAATATTCCAATAGATTGTTTCCTGAGCCCTTTAAATACTTGTGAACATTCCATGACATCACAGCAGCTCAAGACAACGAGTGTAAGAGGCTTTACAGTTGCAAATGTGATACAACAGAGATTCATGACTGCTTTCTAACACTAATAAGCAGGACTTGAGAGCAGCTTGTTTATACTTTCTGTGCACGGGCATCCGGTGGAAAAACACACACTTATAACACACATGCTATTAAGGATTTACTTTTTAAAAACCTGCTATGTTCGCCATTGAAATGTGAGCAACAAGCAGGAAAGACTCAGGGCTATATTGAGTCTCACATGCTTGCAGACCGTCTTCACATCTGACATGCCTTGTGCATATTTTGTACACCCCTGAGTTTAGTACTGTACCTGCATTTTGAAGTCGCCTTTCATGGAAAAGGGAAAGTTACTTGGATTCAATGACTTGTCACTAGGGGGCGATGAGAAGTCAACAAAAGGAAACTGAGAGAGGAACCCTAGCAGCTGCTTTTTAGCAGCATTTAACTTAAAACATATTCCTGCCAATAAGCACGTTAAAGGAATGTTTGCGAACATTTGGCAAGGACCATGCCTACTAATATCCATGGATTTCTGCACTCCTTATTTATTAAAATGTCTATCCCATCTTTCTGCAACAGTAAAGCATAAAATCACAATACAATAAAGCACACTCATGGGTAACTGCAAAATAGTAATTCTAAATTTAATAATGTAATTGCATTTGCATAGTTACGTAGCTCATACTGGAATCAGAAGAGTTTTCTGTCTGCAATTCTAAATGTGTTTACTCAGAAGGAAGCCATGTTGTGTTCAGTGGCATTTACCTCTTTGTAAGTGAGTTGAGTGTGTTTAATAGGGCTTACTCCTGGGTAAGTGTGCAAAGCACTGCAGCCTTACGGCAAAATCCTATGCATGCCTACTGGGAAGTAAGTCCCATTTAGTGCAATGTGGCTTCATGGAATGTGCATATATCTACCTGGGAGCAGCCCCACTGAATTCAGTGAGACTTACTGTTGAATAGGGATTTAAAGAACTGTGGTGTTGGGCTGCTTTCATAGACCCATATACCTGCTGGGAGCATGCCCCATTGAACTCAATTGGATTGACTTTTGACTAGGTGCACATAAGTTTGCACTGTTGGTGTCTTCAGTCGAATAATTCCTTTTTCACACCTTCTGGAGTATCAATTCATCCCCTTGCACAGAAGCCGCATTTTATTCATTTCCAAATCATTATACTCCAACAGCATTCATTTCCCCTTTCTGCAGACTGCAGCTTGCTTGTGCAAAAAGAGGGTTCATAGAATCAAGAAATTGTAGAGTTGGAAGGGACTCCATAGGTCATCTAGTCCAACCCCCTGCAATGCGGGAATAGCAACTAAACTAAAGCATCCATGGCTGATGGCCATCCAGCCTTTGCTTAAAAACCTCCATGGCACCCCCACCTGCATGTACACCTGCAAAGAAGTGTTTGGCTTGGGTGGCATATCTCCATCTCCATGCCAGCAGAAAGCTTTCCAGTAAGTGAGAAAGGAACTGCCTTATCTGCTCTCGGTATTGTTGTATATCATCAAAAACTGGAAGTGCTGATGCCCTAGACACACAAGTCAAATTCTTCCCCTTGTCAAAAAGCATTTGGGATGGGAAACTAGGAACAACTAGAAACTGGTTGCAGTGGGCCCTGGGAAACCCTAGGGATGTGGATAAAGGGCTGGTTTGAATTCAGCCCAACCCTTAAAAACACACCAGTTAAGCCATTTTCACAACAGAGCATCCTTCTGCATCAGTGCAATTCAGCTGCACAGTCTAGCTCCCTCACCTGCGACTCATTCTGCCAGCATGTGAGAAGCCTTTATGTGCAAACAACAGAGTGGCTTTGCACACCTACTGAACATGCAAACAGCAGTATCAGACCTTCCACGTGTCCCTATTTTCCAGTCCCAGATTTACAGAAGCCATCCTGGTTTCTGATTTGATCCCAGAACATCCCACTTTTCCTTAGGATGTCCCTATTGTCATTGGAGAAAGGTTGGAGGGTATGGAGTTATGCAACCCCTGAGCCAAGCAGATACAACCTTTAGAAGACATCTGGAGGCAGCCCTGTATAGGGAAGTTATTTTTTTTAAAAAAAAGTTTAATGTTTTAGCATGTTTTTATATATATTGGAAACTGCCCAGAGTGGCTGGAGCAACCCAGCCAGATGGGTGGGGTATAAATAATAAACTTCTTGGTTTTGTTGAATAGGACATCCCTATTTTCATCAGAGAAATATTGGAAGGTATGTAAATATAACTGGCCACATCCACTCCAGACATTTAAATCACATGCCTCCCCCTGCAAGAATCTTGGGAACTGAAGTTTACCTCTCACAGAGCTAACCTTCCCAGCACCCTTAACAGACCCAAATTCGTTGGGAGAAATCCTATGCTTTAAACGTTTGGTGTGGCTGTTCTCTGAGATAAAGTGCTGCAGACATGCTATGTATTTATTACACTTAAATTCTTTGACTCCACACGAATCACATGCAGACGCGAGTGCATATTCAGCAGCAGCCATTTTGGAAACGTGGTCTGTTCAGCACAGGATGGTCATGGGACATGGCCACAGTAGCACAGCTCTTGGGGCTACCTTACGAAACCTGTTCCAGCACTCAGCAGCACTCTTTAAACTCCACAGCATGAACTCCTGCCTCCAATCAAATCTCATTGTGACTGGCATTAAGGGGATTATCTTAGCCCTGCAGCCCACACTCCAGCTGGCTTCTCTTTTGCTTAGTCAGACAGAACATGGCTCCCTGCTCAGAACCCCTATGCTGCTTGCTGGGCAGAAGTCCCTCTCTGGGTGTGAGGCTCCTCTAGCTCTCTCTCTCTCTCTCTCTTTGGAGAACCATCAGGTCCATCTGGAACATGAATGGCTATGATTTCCTTCAGGAAACACCAGGTACTGGGTCCTACTAGGACTTTAATTTTGACCATCAGCCTGTTTGGGGATGAAAAAGTATTACTGGGTGTTTTTCCCTCCTTCAAGTGTTGCCAGAGTTTAACCAAGCAAATTGAGCAAATGGTTTCCTTAAGTTGTACATATAACTTCTGTGCGTGTCACTGAAAAGCTCCCAGAATCTGAAATGTGAAAGTAAAAATTTGATTGGTTAGAATGTACCTTCATTTTTAAAATTTATTCTCCACCCACATCAGCAACATTCACACATGCCCCCAAATATTTAGTGCATGGGAATGTTTTGCATTTTAATGCTACATGTGGAAACAACTGGAGGGGTTCCCATAGGAGAAAACAGCACCCAGATTCATTGTCTTTGAAAAAATGTTAACAGCTTTAAACTTATCAAAGAAGAGTCAAGCCTGGTGCTTTTTTTGTGAGGATTAGTACTCTTGAGTTTTCAAACCTGATTAGCAGGAAGTTTTCTTTGCTCCTTTATTGTCCGGTAATTTCTGGGCAAACATTCTCTGAAGCCAACATATCACAATAACCCATTTGGCCTTCAGATTCTTCCAGATGTTTGAGGTTCCTGGAACTGTGGAGAAGCTACTCACCCATTTTGTCTCTATCTCCCAGAACCCCCTTGGAACTGCTCACTGAAACAAGCATCTTCTCTTTGCCCTAAAGTTATTAAGCTACCATTGCTTGTATAATGGATGTGGCTGAATTCTCAGCTTTTAGAAAGTTTCAGTTGAGGGGGACGAGAACCCAAACCACATGGGAGTAGATCTAAACTTACCTCTTCTGTAAGAGGTATTCCCATGGCAGCAGCTTTTGTGCAAGGCTGCCGAAAGGCTTCATGAGTGAGTCCTCAGGGCAAATGTGTTATCCACCCATGCACCCCAAATACTGCATTGCAAATTTAGAACCAGAGCGTTCATTTAAATAACAAAAAAAAACCCCCTATGTTGCTGTCTCTTTAAATGAATTTCCTTTCCATGGTCTGATTCCATGACATATCTCTTGTTGATGCCTTCCTGCTCTTTAGTGCTTTTGGTATAGCGTACAATCCAAAAATACAGGGCACATCCCTAGAAAGATCAGGTAATCCTTTGCTCTTATGACTCAGGATCCAAATTCTGTGGCCTACATCAGCTGCGCATCCTGTAACAATCTGGTAATAATTACCTTTCGTACCTACAGAGTGTAAGGATTTCATTCTAGCACATCATCCTCAGAATGAATCATGTGCTGGCATGCCCTAAGGGAAGAGAAACACATTTAGAATATTCGTATGGTATAGTTGCTTCAGGCTACATATTTAAATAATCTCTTATGTTTCATTCCTGCAGTTTAAAAACAGAGACCCCAGGGGTAATAAGTCTAGCTGAACCTAAACCTCTGCCTGTTGTGCTAGTGTTCCAAGTAGAATAATAGAACTGCAGAGTTGTAAGGGACCCTGAGGATCATTTAGTCCAACCCTCTGCAATGCAGAAATATACAGCTGTCCCTTACGGGGACTGAACCTACAACTTTTGCATTATCAGCACCATTGAATCAGCTCTAATTGAATTTGAGATGCTCTACTACTGAGCAACAGCAATTCCCTGAGGGTAGAGGGAGCCACTGCGACGGCATGACTGCTTCCCACACTGTTTAGAAGCTCCGGACCACCACGAGGGAGTCGGTTTCCTATGGGAATGGTGCTCCAGTTTTTGGATTTGCACTTTCCACATGATCCAGAGGTTTTGATGGCACCCTAGTTGTACAGGAAGGAACTGTGCTGATGTTGTAGCTTCTGCACTGCTGAGTAATGTCAGGGAAGGCTGTGTAAGAGGTGCCAAGTAATAGTCACTATTCTCATGCAAGAAGAAGGAAAAACACTGGAGATCTCTGGACAGTTCACACTAGGCCCCCCCCCCGCCAGATCACGTCAAACACATGCTAGTTTTATGCCCCGCCAACGTTCCCCCTCCCGCAATTAACTTACCCAATATCATCCGCCCTCAGCATGTTTTCAATAAACCAGCTTTGGGGACACCAGTTCTGGGAGTTAATCATTGCTGCATTTATCAGTTGATGATTGATTTATAAAGGTTCATGGCTTCAGCTTGCCACCATATTCCAATTTGTTGAAATGCTTGGTTGACTTAAATTATGCACTTTATGGTTGTAATATAATTTAATTATTTTATGGCAGAACGGGACATTAACTAAGGATGGTTTCTGGGAGAACCAAGTGGTGAATGATCAAAATACTATGCTACTAGCATGCTCTTTCATTCAAGATGGCTCAGCAGCTTTGGGTTACATGGGCTCCACCCCCCCCACCCCCGCAAGTTGTTTGGGTAGCTCATTCACACCTGCGTGATTACCGGTAGTTAGAAGAGGTAGAAGGTTTTAATCTACCATCCTGGCCTCCATGCAACCCTGGAAAGAAAACCAGAAAAATAAGTAGATTAAACAACTTCACAGCATATGCCAATGCTTCAGAGGAAGAGGCTGTCTTCAGTGAAATAAACATATAATTATTTCCTATTCTTCCTCATTGGAGGTTAATGATGGTTGAAGTCCCGCAGGCTTACTTCGGCCCAGGGCTAACAATTTCATAGAGTTCCAAAATGATTTGTAATCACACTGGCCCTTTCACAGATGCACTGCAGTTAGTGAGGGGTGGCTCCTGCCCACGGCCCACAACTTGGCTCCTGTCAGATTTGGATTGGAAATATGCCACGGCCATTTCCCCCAAAACCGGGAAGCGTCGTTTTGTTCTTGTTTATACAGAAATTTTCTGTTGACAAAGGGTTCTGTTGAAATGCATTGGGGATTGTATCAGTCTGTGGAGCTGCCTTTTTTGTGGGGTGTATTGGCTGTTTTTTGGGTGCCTGTACTTGATCCTCTGTTTTTCTGTGGCCTAACCCACACTATATCTGTCCACACTCCATGACCCCTCAAATCCCCTTCCTCTTTTCCCCTACCAAAACTTTATTGGGTGGATAGGCTAAGAGAGGAATGAATTGCTTGGATGAAATATCTGAACACAGGGATTTCAACATTGGCCTTCTGTCCCTGGAAATAAAGGTTTGGGTGACATTAGCTGCAATCAGCCTGGCAGTTTCACTTTTTCAGTGCGGGGGGGGGGAACCAGGAGTATTATTATTTACGTGCCACCAGAGAATATTTAAATCTTCTTGTAACTGAGCAAGAAGGTAGCCATATCAAAGATACTTCTGTAATCGTTATTACAAAATTCTGTAATGGAGCATTAATAAGCTGTTTGGAAGGCAGTGTTGAAAAGGTGTATCCATTGTAAAAGATGGTTTGCTACTCAGCTTGTTCACAGTGACCACCTTATCTCATGGTAAACCAGGGATAGCCAATGTGGACCACAACTTCCATCAGCCCCAGTTAGCATGGCCAAGGATTTGAGATTCATCTTATTAGATCTCTATCCTGCCCTTCTTCCCAGGAGTCCTGGGCAGTACAAAGGAGACCAGGCAACATCCCAGGACGGGATGATGGGGGTTCAGTTCCAAAATATGTGGAAGGCACCATGTTGGCTACCCTAGTGCAAGAGATGCTTCCCCAGTGGGGTGAAGCTGCAGCAGTAATCTCCTAGCAGCAGCATTGCTGCTGATTACTGGGAGAGGGGGCACCAAGGAGGCAGTGAGGTTGGGGGCTCTTCAATGCTCTGGCAGAGCCAATCTGGAACTTCTGCCAGTGGAACCCCAACTTTGCTGCCGCCTCACTCCTGCTGAGAAATGACAGCAATGCTACTGCTGCTGCCAGGAGGCTATTGCTGTAAGCTCTGCCCCACTAGGTGAGCTTCTCCTGCCCTGCAGTAAACCATAGTTGATGGTTTCCCATAGAACCAAGGATGGCTCCCACTTTGTTCATCTCCCTCTAAGCAGCATGAACAATGCCCCACTCCTGAATACCGTTATGACTGAACCACGGGTTCTGGTTTGTTTCGCTGCAAGCAAACCATGATGCAAAGCCAACGTTTCATCTTGGCTTCCTGATCATGGTTTGTCTGAGTAAAGCAAACCACAATCTCTGGTTCAGACGAAATGCTAAGTCATCAGTTGTGGTTTGTTGCTCCTGCTGGCTAAAGGTGAGGAGATCAGAAGCCATCTGCATTTCCAGGGCTTTTTTTCAGCTGGAAATCACTGGAACTCAGTTCCAGCAGCTCTCAGGTGGGGCCATTGCCATTGTAAGAGAACAAGGGAGGTGTGCGTGGTGAGTTCTGGCACATCTTTTTCTAGAAAATAGCACTGTGCATTTCCATGATAAACCATTAAGAATTAACAATGGCTTACAGTGATGTGTGAATGGGGTTAGGCCTATATTTTTCAAGGTTGACACTTCCCGTTCTTTCTCCTTTCTCAGGTAGTGTTTGTTTATTATTGGGCCTTTGATTACACCTAGCACTTTGAGGATGTTTTAGTTCCCTTCCGTAGGTTGATTCTGATAATGTCATGAACACCCAAAGAGGGCATCTTTTGTGTGTTTAGTTCGACTTCCAAACAGAACAGTTCAAGAAAGAAAGGATTCAGTTGAGATTTATAAAAGGCCTATAAATCAATTTTTATGGGGAAAGACTGTATATTTGGTGACAGAATTCAGGTTCTCCACACATGGCTTTCAGCTAAAACCTAAAATTACTCTTGGTCTTTCTATGCATGGTTTTGGGTTTTTTTAGTTATAACTAATGGCAGCTGAGCATTATGGTCTCTAAGGAAAAAACCAGACTGTCATCAAAATTAGAGAACCATTTACAGAAACCCAGACCCTGCAGACATTATTACTATTATTAATATTTCAATTTGCATTGTGCTCTGAAGGAGCCCAGAGAAGTCATCATCAGTATTTTAGAAAACAAGGATGAAATCACAAGTTGGCAGCCCTACTTTCAGCAAGCAGTGATGGTCAAAGAGGCATAAAACTGGTTTAAGTTTGCAATGCCGTTGTAACCTCTGCAAGAAACAGTGCTAAGGTCATTGTGGTAGCACTGACACTTCCTTGGTCACCTGCTTATAAGAGATGCAAACACCACATCTCTTCAGGTAAACAGGAATCTCCTAGAAAGAATTGGTCTAGACAGCCAAGGCTAGATCAGCAGATAATGCACAGGAACTCAACACTGGAACAAACAACTATGTCAGAGGATAGTGACCAGTCATATGACCTGAAGGGTGGGGGGAAATCACTATCACACAAGGAGTCAGTGCTCCATTCCCGAATACACTGCCCGGGCCAATTACCAAACTGATTAATTGGTTCAGTGTGGTCTCTCTCCTTACCACAACACCATTTTCATCTATTTGAAGAAGATGGGTGATGTTTAATTTAATTTACCCAAGGATTTTCATTTATTCAAGCCTTAATACAACTGAGGTAAGAGCTGGCATGTAATGTAATGGCTAAGAGGCTGAGCTACAAATCGGGAAGCGTCAGATTCAAATCTCTCATTTGCCATGAACTCACTACGCTATGCCCTCCAAGCGGGACACCCCAAATTTATAAAAGCTGCCCTAGCAGCTTCTAATTCCAATCTGGGGATGTCCTGTTTTGGCTCCTGTCCTCTGGCCACGCCAGAACGAAGGGCCAAAAGACAGGTGGTTTTTGGTTCCACACTGTGGCACGAGTCAGTGAGTTAACACTGAAAAAAGCGGGGGGGGGGGGAATAAACTTGCCCCTGCTACTTTTCTTCCTCCTTCTGTTGCGGCACTTCTGGAAGCTGGGGCCAGCAGCAGAGACGACGGCTGTGCCTTCCCCTAGGCTGTGCGGACCAGCACAGCATCTCCTGAGGCGGCAACGGTGAAGGCCAGAGGACAATGATAGGAGGGGGGAAGGAGAGGAGGAAGTGGGTGAGCAACAGTGTTGGGGGGTTGCCCCAATTTTCCCTCTTGAAATGTTGCAGGGAAGGGATATGCCTTCATCAAGCCGGTCTCTCTCACCTCCATCTAAAATGCAGGGTAATAATAGAATGATGCACCTTCCACTTGGTGCTGGCAAAACTGTCACCTGCATTGGGCTGCCATACGCCCAGGTTTTTCTGGACGTTACTGGGATTTCAAAGGTGGAATTGATGGTGCTTTGTTCTGGAACTTAGGCAAGTCAACTTTTGGGGTGTCCTGGTTTTTACTTTTTGAAATACGGCAACCCTACCCCTGCAGAAGCAGGGTGGAAGTCTTCATTCATCAACTGACAACCCAAGAGTTTGATCCTGTTAGGAGCTGCTTTCCCAGCATGTTCCCTATGTGGAACAAAGTGGCAAATCAGGTCCCTCCCTCCACCCCGTGAGTCGACAATGACAGGTGAGCCTACCTATCAATCACCTGATGTCATCAGTGTGGGTGGCGAGATAAAGCTCTGGTCCGCCAAGCCAAACAGGCTCCTCACTCCTGCCTTTTATATTATATTATTGTAGTTAGGGACGCAGGTGGCGCTGTGGGTTAAACCACAGAGCCTAGGACTTGCCAATCGGAAGGTCAGCGGTTCAAATCCCCGCGATGGGGTGAGCTCCCGTTGCTCGGTCCCTGCTCCTGCCAACCTAGCAGTTCGAAAGCACGTCAGAGTGCAAGTAGATAAATAGGTACCGCTCTGGCGGGAAGGTAAACAGCGTTTCGGTGCGCTGCTCTGGTTCGCCAGAAGCGGCTTAGTCTTGCTGGCCACATGACCTGGAAGCTGTACGCCGGCTCCCTCGGCCAATAAAGCGAGATGAGCGCTGCAACCCCAGAGTCGGCCACAACTGGACCTAATGGTCAGGGGTCCCTTTACCTTTACCTAGTTATTGTAGTTAGATGATGCATGTGGCCATGCCTTAAGCTTCCAAAATATTCGTCTTCCTCAAGCAGAGGGTTCTTTTGGATGAAATGAGCATTGTAGATTTACCATGTCTTTTGTAATATTTATCACCATAAAAACAGAGCAGGTAGAGTGCAAACAGACATCTAAAGAACAAATAGAACAAATGCTAATTTTGCATCAGAATCCCAGCTAGAAACAGCATGGAAGCCCCCATAGCCGCCACACTCAGTAACAGATGGTTTTGTGAGGTAGCAATGCTCACTTGACATCCTGACAGTTGAGTCGCTGCTTAGTGGGAGGTCAGCATAGTGAAAACACACCAGCAGGAGCGCTCCGTTTGCGCCACACTGAACTCGCCACTCTCCCTCCTGCTAAGCAGCAGCAACTCAGCTGTTGGGGCAGACTGTGAATAGTGATTTCATCCTTCCCATAGAAAATGACCCTATGAGTAAAGTATGATGATTTTGCTGTTTGTGTACATAGTCAAATGGCTATGCAAATCCAATTCCACATCAGGATAATTGACTGTGGATTCCCCACAAGTTTCCAGCAACCAACTAATGTCCCATGTATCAGAAATGCATTTACACTTAAATATTTCCTTACTTTTTCGAGTTGACCTTGCATTGAAATGGAGTGTAGAAGGGGAGGGGATTCCATCTCATGGCTGCCAGCTGTTTTCTTTTTTTTATCTAGCAGGGCTGCTCTTCAACAACTACATGACAAGCACAACATTTACTTGGTGAAGCTTTTTTCTAACAGGGTTCCTCCAGATGACCTACTGAGTGAGCATTCAATCCTGATTTGCTTGCACAAAGCTTATGCAGAGGTTAGATTATGTCCAGTCTTTCTTGAGCATTCATTCTGATTTGTTTGTTTGCAGGGAGGTTATTTGACAATGAACATGCATCCTGACTTATTAATCATTGATTCCCCCCTCCCAATTTTTTCAGTGCATATCCCCATCATTTATTTCCATCATTTATTTCTAAGGGGATTTGTTGCACTAGGGCGACAGATTGAATCTACTTGAATTGTGCAAACCTAAATTGCCAGTATTCATTTCACTCCCCCCCCCCCCCGCAAAATGCTGACAGCCTGGAGGCAACCCTGCAGTGAAAGGGAGAGCTTTGCTTGCTGATTTCCTGCTTGTCATGCAGTTGTTTTAGTCACAGGAGCCCTGCTAGATAAAAAGTTGGCAGCCTTGCTTGTTTCTGATAGAGGAAGGTCTATGCAGGAAATGCATTGGCGGGGTGTGTGGGGTGTGTGTGCGCAGGGGTGCCAATTTTAATAAAACTGGGGGAGGGCAGGTAAGCCCCGCCCCACATAATCGATTGCATAACGTGGCACGCACACACCATTTAAATGGCAATGCCCATCAAATTTGGGGACTCCCGGACCCCTCAAATATTTTGGGGGTGCAAAGGGACCTCCTGTGTGTGCTCTCTGATTTTAGGCACATCAATAAAACAGATTCCCGAGTTCTTGGTTCAGCTTTGGGAGTGCTAACCCAGAACATCACCAGGAAAGGTGGACCTATATTTTCTACATGCATTTTCACTAGCATTTGGAAGCCAGGCATAAAAATTGTAGAGGAGTCTACACTGGCCTTGCAGTGTCTCATATCTGTAAGACAAGCCAAAGATATTTTGCTGCCGGGAACAAAACAGGAAGTGTCATAGTCATGGTGCATGTCACCCAAGGCTAATCAAGTTGTTTTAGCACCCTGGGAGTAAAAATGCAATAAAATGAATCCAACAACTAACGATTTGCTGCCCTTTCATAACACTGAAGAGCAGCTGCCTGAGGTGAGTGAACTTGTTCTGCTGTGCTGGCGCTGCTTGTCTGTCATGTGAAAAACCAGTGCGGTTGAAGCCTCTGTTTGCCTGAACTGTTTGCCCGGGTTCTGCACCAGTTGCATACCTGGCCCCTTTCTGAACTGCAGCATGGATGTACCCCCCGGATACCTATATCTGCTGCTTTTTCCTTTTCTTCCAGTTGGCTAGTAATCCATAAATGTGCTTCATCCTTCTGATTCAGCTGAATTCCACAGGGGTGGTTATTAACACGTGGGGGAAGGGGGGGAACTGCTCTGTAATCATTTAAGACATGAATTCAGGCAAAAGGCAAACGGGATTTGATGGTGTGGAAAGAAGATCCCTGTTTACTAATGTCTGACAAAATACAAGCCTTTGCGGGCTTTATCTGCTTCATTTGGAAACAGCCGGAGAGCAAATATATACTCAGGTCATGGAAAAGGGGCAGGAACAAAATATTGACTTTAGAGGGGTGGGAATAATCATTCTTTTTAAAAACTTTGGAAAACTTAGGTGCCTAGATCCAAAGCAAGATCTTGCACAAGGGCTCAGAATTCAGCCTGGCAGCTTTGTGTGCCATTTCTTGCAGTTGTTAGCAAGTCATGCAGTAAACTATTCTCTGTTAATTTTTTAATGTAAGATAAACAGGCCGAGAAATGATTAGCACAAAAGTAAGTTTGAACTAATCTGGGGAGAATCAGAAGGGATGAGAGCGAGAAAGCTGTTCTGGAGAGTTATCTGTTAACTACATCAAATGTCTCCAACTGGAGTTCCTTCCTTCCTATCTCTTTGGCTTTCAGTAGCCAAACCCTTCTACATTGTTTTCCTTTTTTAATCTTAACCAGTGGCCCAAAATGAATACTTCAAGCACAATAGACGCTTTCGGCTCTTTCCTTTGAATTAGAGGCTTTTTGGAACTACAGGCGACAAGGATCTTCCTACCTGGTTGGTTACTGGTGATCAGAAGGTTATCCTCTTCCATAGCCACAAAAAATGGGCCCCCAGATCCACTCTTCAAAGGTGCACAGCTGCTCAGGCATGAATAGCTGGTTCGCAAACCTTTCCTGCAGCTCCAAGCACTGAATGTCAGAGCCTGGGGAGAAGCATAACTAGGTAGTTGCTTGGAATGGAGTTTGGTCAGTGGTCGGAGATCTATATTCTCAGATAGATAGGACTTTGTCCACAAACTGGAATTTGAAATTTCAAAGGGGGTGTGTGTGTGAAAAAGCAGAAGGGACGGTTTGAGATGATTGTGCTGGCGTGATTCTTGTAACTCAGGTACTCCTGCCCAAACTGGCTTACCACATGGGCTAGTAAACAGAAGACTGAATGGCCTCAAATAGGCAGCTTTTGCACATGTACACTTAAACATTCATCTCTACAGAAGCAAGAGAAAATCCAAATGATTTTAAATGCAAGGAAGGCCTCTTTATGGAACATCAGGAGAGACACGAACTTCTCCCAAACGCCTCCACCACCCACCTTAGTGAAAAGGGTCAGTTCCCTCACTTTCACATTGCCCATGTAGTTTGCATGGCAAGACTTCCATCAGAAATGGGTTAGCCAACGTGGCATCCTCAAGAGGTTGTTGGACTCCAGTCAGTCCTAGCCAGCATAGCTAATGGTCAGGGAGGATGGAAGGTGTAGTCTAACAACATCCAGAGGGCACCAAGTTGGCTACCCCTGCATTAGAACATTAAAAGATCCCTGCTGGGTCAAACCAAATGTCTATGTAATGCAATATTCCTGCTTTCCATAATGGTGAACCAAGTGCCTCCAAGAAGCCCACAATGCTTCTTTCTTCTCCCAAGGATGCTTCCTGTGTCCCCCACCCCCAGTTGGGGGACCTGCCATTTCCTATCAGTTAAAAACTGTGTCTGGAAACTGCATACAGTGGTACCTCAGGTTAAGAACTTAATTTGTTCCAGAAGTCTGTTCTTAACCTGAAACTGTTCTTAACCTGAAGCACCACTTTAGCTAATGGGGCCTCCTGCTGCCGCAGCACCGCTGGAGCACGATTTCTGTTCTCATCCTGAAGCAAAGTTCTTAACCCGAGGTAATATTTCTGGGTTAGCGGAGTCTGTAACCTGAAGCATATGTAACTTGAGGTACCACTGTATATGGTAGTTAAAATTTCAAAAGCTTGAGGAGAGCGCAGGGCCTCCGGAAACAGCTTTGCTCACTGTCTTCCTACTGAACTGTGAACTTCTTCCGAGGTCACATTCACGCCATACCTTTAAAGCACACGACTTCCCCTAAGAACCCTGGGAACTGTAGTTTACTACCACCAGAACCACAGCCCTCTTAACAAGCTGCAGTTCCCAAGATTCTTTCTGGGAGGTGACCTAAGCCATGTTCCTGTCCTGTCTCTATTTGGTACCAGAACTTGTAATGTCACTGCACACACCACAGCTAAACACAGGCAAGGCTATAGATCAGCAGCCATTTACCCACTCTGTAGAAATGCATTGTACACATTTCCATCTAGGTTAGAGACAGTGCATGTCTCCCCTGTTGTTATTGTTTTGAGTGGAGAACAAAGGTACAGCTATGTGCTCCCTTCCATAGTATGGGAGCAGAGGATCATGTTCCTGCATCAAACATAGTGCTGAGAAAAGTTAACTGGCTGGTGCCCCCCTGCACCTGGTAGTGTGGAAGGCAGGGAGATCAACAGTAGGTGGTGTCAGAGCCAACCAGTTCTAGTTTTGTCTCCCTCCCTGCTGAGCTCTACAAGAGCAACAACTAAGGAAGGGGAAGCTGGCAGGCTTTGCCCCCCAATGGACTGGTTCTAAGTAAGAAGGTGGATGGGGAGGGGGGTCACTGAGGACAATCTGAGGTTGGTGGACACTGTGCCCCCTTCCCACTAATCCAGCAGCCTCCACTTCTGGAAAGTTGCCTGTTCCCTGGAAGCTAGGCTGAAAACACTAGCAATAATACATCTGAGTCATCAGCACTAAAGGAGAAAGGCTAAATATGGCCCTTGGGCAATTTCCAGGTATTTAATCGTTCTGTTCCCCTTAAGAAACTCCCCACCCCGATACCCTTGTGCATACACTTCTTTCGTTTGCTATTTCTAGTATCCTTAATCCTTCCGGAGCTGGTTCCTGCAGACCTTGTAGGGGCGAAGAAGCTATTTTTGCTTTCCTTCGTAAGGAGTTTATTTGAGCAAAAGGCTTGTTTTGCTGAACGGAGCAAAATAGGCCGGAGGTTTACGATATTGTACTAGACACTACGGCAAATCCTGCACATATTTAACTTGATGTCTGTACGCGTTTATCTAATCATAGGGATCACTCTTTCCGAGCCCAGATTGAGGTGGAAGATCCCTCAATGGGGCTACTAAAGCTCTTTCTCCACTTCCCTGACCATCTCGTACTCCATTGTTTCTTTCTATCAAGCAAATGAATTATTGGCTTAGCAGGCTCCTAGCTGAAGGGGAAATAACCTGGCCGTGTTATTTCAAGGAGCAACCTTTCTGTCCTTGATAGTCACCCACCAGATGCCATCACCAACAGAGAGGCAGAAGTCATGATTTGTGCAACCAAGGTGCGCTGCAATTGCACCAACCACAGTGGCCAGGTGGGCCAGGTCAGAGGGCCTTCTAGCAGTTCTCTCACTGAGTGAAGTGAGGTTACAAGGAACCAGGCAGAGGGCCTTCTCGGTATTAGCGCCTCCCTGTGGAACGCCCTCCCACCAGATGTCAAAGAGATAAACCTTTAGAATACAGTGGTACCTCGGGTTAAGAACTTAATTCATTCCAGAGGTCCGTTGTTAGCCTGAAACTGTTCTTAACCTGAAGCACCACTTTAGCTAATGGAGCCTCCCACTGCTGCCATGCCACCACCGCACGACTTCTGTTCTCAACCTGAAGCAGAGGTACTATTAACCCGAGGTACTATTTCTGGGTTAGCGGAGTCTGTAACCTGAAGTGTCTGTAACCTGAAGCGTCTGTAACCCGAGGTACCACTGTACATCTGAAGGCAGTCCTGTATAGGGAAGTTTTTAAAGTTCGATGTTTTGTGGTGTTTTTATATTTTTCTGGAAGTCCCCCAGAGTGGCTGGGGCAACCCAGTCAGATGGGTGGCATATAAATAATAAAGTTGTTGTTGTTGTTGTTGTTGTTGTGAACTTCTAGAGACAGTATATGCCCCTGAATATCAGCTCCTGGAGAGAAGAAGTAGGAAGGAGCCCTAGCCTTAGTCTGATCCAGCAAGGCTCTTATCTTCTCAGTGAGGTCACATGGATGGGTGGAACACACGAACACAGGAACTTCCTAACTGTGCAATAGTCTTTTTTTTTTTAAAAAAAAAATATTTATTAAAGTTTCAAAAGAGTTACAAAAATGAAAAAAGAAAAAGAAAACAAAAAATACAAAATACAAAAAAAAGCAATTAAAAACATTTCAATCTTTCCATGTCTTGTCTTTCATTTACTTATTTCACTGACCTCCTCACACCTCCCTCTTTTGTATTCTAGTTCAATAGTTGTTTCAGCAAGTCCTTACCCTTTTTGCATTTATCTTGATACTTTATCGTATATTATAACTTTACATTTTTACATGTTAACAATCCAATTTTACATACCCCTTAACCACATTATTGCTAAAACCACTTAGCTTCATTCCAACCTCCCTCTAACATTCCTTAATTTTACAGTGTTTCTGTAAATAGACTTTAAATTTCTTCCAATCTTCTTCTACTGACTCTTCTCCCTGGTCTCGGATTCTGCCAGTCATTTCCGCCAGTTCCATGTACTCCATCACCTTCATCTGCCATTCTTCCCGGGTGGGTAGATCTTGTGTCTTCCAATACTTCACAATGAGTATTCTTGCTGCTGTTGTTGCATAGATAAAGAAAGTTATATCCTTCTTTGGCACCAATTGGCCGACCATGCCCAATAGTCTTGCATACTCATTAGGTGCACATAGAGTGCGTGGTATTAAAATGATCCATGTAAATAGCCATCGGAAAGCATTAGTTTGTTCCAAATGACCTGCATTCTCAGGGGCCATGCAGTGCTATTCTGTTTAATTTCCCCCACGAGGAAGATAGTAATTCTCAACCAGGCCTCTCAGTATTGCTGCTTTTAGTTTAGGAACTACATTCAAGAAATATGTGACCGTGGTAAGAGTGTAGCTTATGTTTGTGCTTTGTTTGTGGTTCCCATGGGCAGTCTGCGCTCCATTGTTTGTTTGTTTCCTTTGCTGGCGTATTCTGCAACATGCCATTGTCACAATAGTAGTGCATTCGTGGTGGATTTATACTAGACCGTCAACACATCATTCTGCTTTATTGGTGGTTTTGTGATGCTCCCCCAATGATCAAGGGAGTGCAGTGACTCCCTTATGAAGACAGGTTGCAGTGTTTGGGACATTTTCATTTGGAGAAAAGGTAAGGTGACATGACAGAACTTTAGAAAAGTTTGTGTGGCATGGAGAAACTGGACGTGGGGAAGTTTTTCCTCCCTCTCTCATAACACTAGAACTCATGGGCATCCAACAGAGATGAATGTTAGAAGATTCAGGACAGGGAAAAGAAAGCACTTTTCCAGGTAGTGCATATACAATGGAACTCAGTTCCCCAGGACACAGTGATGATGACCACATCCTGGATGGCTTTAAAAGAAGCTGAGACAAATTCATGGAGGAGAGGGCTATTTATGGCTGTGCTCTGCCTCATCCACAGTTGGGGGAAGCAATGCTTTCGAAAACCAGCTGTCGAAAACCACAGGAGCAGAGAGTGCTCTTGTGCTTGAATCTTGCTCACTGGTTCCCCACAGGCATCTGGTTGGCCACTGTGAGAATAGGATGCTGGACTAGATGGGCCATTGGTCTGATCCAGCAGGCTCTTCTTATGTTCTTAATGTTTCTGCATTGTTGCTGTCTGGAGGGGCACTCTTGCACTATAGCGCAACGAAAATGTGGGGCGCGGATAATAACAGAACATTTATGTGAAGTTATGGAACATGCACTGGTTGGAAACCAAGCTGCTTATCCCTTGTGGTACTTTTGTGCATAAACAGTGTTGGAAGTAGGTTTGCCTAGAACAGGGGTAAAGGTAAAGGTAAAGGGACCCCTGACCATTAGGTCCAGTCGTGACAGACTCTGGGGTTGCGGCGCTCATTTCGCTTTATTGGCTGGGGGAGCCGGGGTACAGCTTCCGGGTCATGTGGCCAGCATGACTATGCAGCTTCTAGCGAACCAGAGCAGCGCACGGAAACGCTGTTTACCTTCCCTCCAGAGCGGTACCTATTTATCTACTTGCACTTCGACGTGCTTTCGAACTGCTAGGTTGGCAGGAGCAGGGACCAAGCAACAGGAGCTCACCCTGTTGCGGGGATTCGAACCGCCGACCTTCTGAACGGCAAGTCCTAGGCTCTGTGGTTTAACCCACAGTGCCACCCGTGTCCCTTAGACAGGGGTAGTCAACCTTTTTATACCTACCGCCCACTAATGCACCTTTCTGGATGGTAAAATTTCCTTACCGCACAACAGTGCTTGATGGAAGGAGGATTCAGCTTGCGCCTTACAACCCCCTACCGCCCACCTAGATTCCTGAAACGCCCACTAGTGGGCGGTAGGGACCAGGTTGACAGCCCCTGGCCTAGAACCTTCCAAATGGCACCATGAGCAGAAGTATTCTTGAATGCCCAATAAAAAGCATGTCTGGGTGTGGGAGCACCCTCACCTTGAATTATAGGCTTCCTGTTCTCATTGAAAACCATGATCTGCTTCATCCAGCCCATGGTTTGGATCCAGATTACGTTAGTTGCCCATAGTTCTCACTGAAATCAACAGGACCTAAGTCTTGATTAACCTGTCGCATCGATCTCAGTTGTGGCTAACTGAAAGCAACTCACTTAGTTTGGATGCAACCAATATATCACTACACACAAGTGCTATGCAAACACATTTTCTTCAAATGGTGAAACGTTTTCAGGGTTCGAGGCCTACCTAGGCTTGGTTTCCTTTGGCCACATGACCCAGAAGCTGTACGCCGGCTCCCTCGGCCAGTAAAGTGAGATGAGTGCCGCAACCCCAGAGTTGTCCGCGACTGGACCTAACAGTCAAGGGTCCTTTACCTTTTTACTGGAGAGCCACTGGCATGTTGTGTTACCTTATTGGCCCAAATATAAGCCACACTTCCCCCCCCCTCCAAATTCAGACCCTGAAAAGTTAAAGTGCGGCTTACTGTGTATTCGAGACCTTATGCTACTGGAAAAGCGGCACAGCTCCCCCCCCCCCCCCCGGAAGCAGCCTGGGTATTGTCTTTTTTTCTTTTACCCTTCAATTGTAAAGGGGCAATTTATTTGCAGGTGTGGCTTATATTCGGGCCAATACAATATATGGTTTACCTTACACATAGATAGAGGTTGAGAATAGGTAGAGGTTTGCAGCATAATGTCTCAGACCTGACCCCACCAGATTTCTAGGTGGGGCTTTGTTCCCTAAATATGTGTCACAGTCCCAGACCAACCAACTTGTATTTCAAACAGATGTAGGTGGTAGAATCTCTCCATTTAGTATATGGCTGCTTTTTCAGATTCTTTCACTGCCCCCTCCCCAATCTTATGGCCACTGCCACTTGTCCTGCCATGTTCTTCATTTGAGTCTGTGTTGGTAACTGGGGGGCTGTTAGGTTGGAGAATACCCCTTGGGAAACCAGATTTATCAAAGGATTTAAATCAGTGGCTGGTTTACCTAGCAAAGAGTTGCTGAAAACTAGTTCAGGGTCATTAATTTATTCCATGGAAACTAAATCATAAAAATGGTTGCAAAAAAATAAACAAAACTGCCATAATCATTAATTATTACTGGCTTTTCAGTGCAATTCAGCTGATGCTGTTAAACAATAAATTGATTTACAGTTATTAATCTGTGGTGGTTACACAACAGAATTTCCAGTGGGTCATAAAAGTCCTCCCCAGTTGAGGCCACTGAAAACCAACTCACTGCATATAATGATATCTCTCCAAGCTTGAGATGAAAACAAGTAGCAGAGAAAGGGCAATTAATTTTGGGGGTCCCTCCATACTTGCTAATCAGAAACTTGTGCACAAGGCCAGTCAGCTGTGTGAAGAAACTGTGAATGCCTTTAATGGGACTTTGGATAGCTCTAACTAAAATATATGTACTGTACTTTTCCATCTATAAGATGCCCCCATGTATAAGACGCTTCCTATTTTGGGGGACTGAAATTTCGGAAAATAAGGGGTGATGGAAAACAGTACTGTATTTTTCGCCCTATAGGATGCACTTTTCCCCCTCCAAAAATGAAGGGGAAATGTAAATGAAATTATAGGGTTATAATATGTTATAATTATAGGGTTATAATATGTTATAATATGGGACGCAGGTGGCGCTGTGGGTTAAAGCCTCAGCGCCTAGGACTTGCCGATCGAAAGGTCGGCGGTTCGAATCCCTGCGGCGGGGTGCGCTCCCGCTGCTCGGTCCCAGCGCCTGCCAACCTAGCAGTTCGAAAGCACCTCCGGGTGCAAATAGATAAATAGGGACTGCTTACCAGCGGGAAGGTAAACAGCGTTTCCGTGTGCGGCTCTGGCTCGCCAGATGCAGCTTTGTCACGCTGGCCACGTGACCCGGAAGTGTCTCCGGACAGCGCTGGCCCCTGGCCTCTTGAGTGAGATGGGCGCACAACCCCAGAGTCTGTCAAGACTGGCCCGTACGGGCAGGGGTACCTTTACCTTTACCTTTAATATGTTAAGATTTAGAGTTAAGATAAATGAAAGAGGATAAGGATTTGCTGATTTGAATACTTTAATGGGAATACAAAAAGGGGAGGTGTGAGGAAGTCAAAGAAACAAGTGAATGAGCTCAAAATTATCAAAAATGGAGTGGTTTTAATTTTCTATTTTTTTCACTTTTCTTGTTTTTTGTATTTGGTGTTTTTGTTTGAGAGTTTTTTCTGTTTCTTGTCTTATTATGCATGTTTTTATTTTTGATTTTGTAAAATCTTAATAAATATTATTTAAAAAAACAAACTAAAATGAAGGGGAAATGTGTATGCGTCCTATGGGGCGAATGCAGGCTTTTGCTTTCGCTGAAGCCTGGAGAGCGAGAGGCATCAGTGCGCACCGACCCCTCTCGCTCTCCAGGCTTCAGGAAGCTCTCCGCAAGCCTTGGGAGCTCCGCGGGAGTTTCCCATCAGGCTCCCAAGGCTTGCGGATAGCAGCCTGCATCCCGAAGCCTGGGGCGCACTGCACAGCGCACCCCGGGCTTTGTGCAGATATCGGGCAGCCCCACAAGCTCGGGGGACAGCGGGGAGGCGGAGCGCCGCCATCCCGCTGTTCCCCGGCCTGGTTTGGAGGCTGGCGCTGGGAGAAGCCCGCTTCTCCCCAGCGCCAGCCCCACAAGCTCGGGGGACAGATATCCGCAAGCCTGGGGAGACCGGCGCAACTTCCCACCGGGCTCCCTAGGCTTGCAGATAGCAGCCTGTTCTGGGGGCTGGGGTAGGGGGAAGCTCGGGCATCCCCCGCCCCAGCCCCACGCCTGGGGGGGAAATAAATTCCCCCCCAAAAAAAAAACTAGATGCGTACTATGGGGCGAAAAATACGGTTAGTTGCGCTTTTTTTGTGGAGGATTGCTCAGAGTTGTTGAGCTTTTTTTTGGGGGGGGTATTACCGAGGGTTGCTTTTTTTAGGGTGGGGAATGCCGAAAATCGCTCACCCGCACACATTACAAAATCTGTCTCCCATCTGTCCCCTCGTCGGCCCGACCAATTGCCACAGTGTCGGCCAATCAACACCACTCATTGACGCCGCAACCAATAACACACACAATAGTTGCTGACAGCCGCAGCAGCAACCAATCAAACGTCTACCCTATGCACTACCCATGTATAAGACGGCCCCCACTTTTTTGAATGATTTTTAAGGAAACAAACCTTGTCTTATACATGGGAATGTACGGTAGATTGATTTGAGTGGTGCAGACTCTGAGAGAAATTTTATTTATTTAAAATCATTTATATACCACTTAATTATTATTTTTTGGGTTAGGACAACATCTCTACATTGTGTACTGTCTAAAAAACAAACAATATGATAGGAATTTAACGTAGTGCAAAGGAGATTGCTCTGTCAGTGCAAGGGGAATCCTGTTGCACTAGTGGAGGTCCTAGTGGCATCAGTTAGTTAAATCCAGCCCATAATAATTAAAATATTTAAAAAGCACAACTAAAACAGAAAAACCGTATAAAAACACATAAAAGCAAATAAAGCATAAATATAGACGATCCAAACATGTAATACAGGGTCTCGTCTTATGAGTCTGAGAAAGAACATGTACAAATCTAGTAGTTGTTGATTCTGCCCCAAATGCAGGAATAAGCACTTGAATGTCAAATCAATGATGCATAGGCAGCATAATATTCACAAACATTAAATGGGGAATAAAGGCATACCCTCCAACATTTCTCCAATGAAAATAGGGACATCCCATTCCATAAGGATAATATTACTATTTATACCCCACACATCTTACTGGGTAGTCCCAGCCACTTTGGGCGGCTTCCAACATATATAAAAACATAATAAAACATTAAACATTAAAAAAAACAACCTACCCTATACAGGTTTGCCTTCAGATGGCTCAGGGGTTGGATGACATTATACCCTCCAACATTTTTTTAATGAAAACAGGGACATCCTAAGGAAAAGTGGGACATTCCGGAATCAAATCAGAAACCAGGACGACTTCTCTAAAACAGGGACTTCTCTCTAAAACAGGGGCACTTGGAGGGTCTGTAAAGGCTACTTTTGGTACAATTGCAGAAGAGGTTCATGGTTTGATAGTGATCAAGCCAAATAGCCAAAGGTCTTATTCATTTGCTTTTCACAATCAATGCAGTGATTATGCTTCTGAAGTGAGCAATGGTGCAGATAGGTAATATTAAAGGTAAAGGTAAAGGTACCCCTGCCCGTACGGGCCAGTCTTGACAGACTCTGGGGTTGTGCGCCCATCTCACTTAAGAGACCAGGGGCCAGCGCTGTCCGAAGACACTTCCGGGTCACGTGGCCAGCGTGACATCGCTGCTCTGGCGAGCCAGAGCCGCACATGGAAACGCCGTTTACCTTCCCGCTGGTAAGCGGTCCCTATTTATCTACTTGCACCCGGAGGTGCTTTCGAACTGCTAGGTTGGCAGGCGCTGGGACCGAGCAGCGGGAGCGCACCCCGCCGCAGGGATTCGAACCGCCGACCTTTCGATCGGCAAGCCCTAGGCGCTGAGGCTTTAACCCACAGCGCCACCTGCGTCCCTAGGTAATATTAGAGAACAATTATTTGCATCCAGATCGTCCTAGTCCAATACCGCACTGCATGGGCTTTCTAGTTTCTTTTGGCATAACCTGCCCCCCACCCCAATATTCAAAACCTGTGTTTCCCTGCATGATAGAAAACACATGTTCGTATGTAGACAACTCAACTTCTGTGCATATTTATTGGAATCTGAATCAGCTGTTAATTGGTTGGAGTAAAAGTGCAGGTGTCTGCACTGTACCTGCCAAGGCTATTAGCAGTCAGGTTGAGGAGGGTGGATAGAATTTCAATCAGGAAAATGGCACAGGGGGAAGGGCTAAGCAGAGCCCCCTCCCCAGCATTGCTGCTCCAGGCCTCTCGCAGGAGCTTCCAAGCTTCTAAAAAAGGCAGTGGGCAATCCAATCGTAGATTTTGAGTGTCACATGCCATTTGGCCCAAATGCTAAACAGTACCTGTGGGAGGGGACCACAAGGGAGATCTTACTTGTCAAAGCGAAGTATCATCACATGATGGAATATGGAGAGGGCCCACTTTGACATTTCAGGGCTCGCTTGGCCCTGAAAGATGTGTGGTAAAAAAATGCCATGGGGAGGGAGTTGTTTACAGTGAAGTCACAGCCTGTAAAACGTCGTTTTATAGGGAAGTAAAACGAAAGGCCCGTGTACGACAGAGCAGGAATTACAATTCTGCCGACCTTCACCAAACAGAGAGACAACAGGGCGTGAGAGAAGAAAGAGTTAGATTGGTGAAATGGCGGCAAGCTAGGAATAGAGAAATCGGTGCTTTTTTAATATTCCAGATCCGTTCGTCCAATTCTTTGGCACGTTAACTACAAGTAAGGTAATCCCTGGGCTTTTTCCCCAGCCGGAACTCAGTTCTGGCACTATAAAAGAACAAGAGAGGTGTTCATGGCGAATTCTAGCACCTCTTTTTCTAGAAAAATAGCACTGGGTAATCCTAACAGCTGGGCATGAGGTACAGAAGACCCTGAGAAAGGTTGGCATAGATCACTTGCATACCTATTACACCTGTCTCAAACCTGAACAGCATTGTGCCGTTGACTAATAAGAAATAATAAACAAAATTGAAGTGAGAGAGGAAGACAGAAGGAGCTGAGCAGAGCAGTCTGCACCAGTGAGATGATTAAAGATTAACCCCCCTTGCCTCCTGCCTCCACCCCTCTGGGTTGTATAGGCCTTGAAGCTCAGCAGATCCTTTCAGAGAAATATTTGAAATAAAGGCCAACAGATAGGGGACGCCGGCAAAATCAGTTGCAGAGGTTGAGGGGCCAATAACCTCTGGCTGCGGAATCACTGCAATCTGGCCTGTGTTTGCTGATGATAATGCGCCTTTCCAAAGCCCTGATAGACATGGAGATGGCAGATTATAGTGCGGCTTTAGACCCGGCATACACGACTCTGGAGTTTGAGAACATGCAAGTCTTGGCAATAGGCAACGGTAAGTCCGACTCGGAACTTTGCTCTTCTCTGTTAAATTTTGGGCAAGGGACAGCTGACCTTCAGAGGCGCATTTGCAAACAGGCAGCGGCGGCCAGATGGTGTGGAGGCTTCACTGCATGTCTGTTTCCTTGTTGTCCGAAGGAAAACCTTCCCTGTTGGCGGAGGCTCTTCTCCAGGCTCCCTGCCTGTTTATGGCAAGATTTTGTTTGACCAGTGCTCCGCTTAGCTCGAACCGGGTGACTTTTCCAGGGATGGGTGCGGCGTAGAAATCTTGTAGAGTATTACGGGTTTTCTCCCACATGACATATCTGTCAGAGGAAGGCATAGAAAGAACCCCAGAAGGTTGCATGAATAGTGAGCATATAGAGGGAAGGGAACAAAGCAGAGAGCTAGGTCATTGCTCCGGAGTGTAGAACCCAAACCAAGAGGTTTAAATTCTAAGAAAATATATAATTTAGAATCGGAAAGAACTTGGCAGCGGGGCTCCTGCATCGGCATCCCTTCCAACTCGTGTCTGTGATTGTCTCCTGAAGGGATTGGCTTCGAAGGGATGTGATTAGATAATACAGTATAGTTTTCCCTGCCTAGAGGCACTTCTGCGGTACAAGGATTCATTAGGAACAGAATTTGTCTTTATGCCAAATACATTTCTTCATGTTGCCAGTGCAGGGGGGCAATTTGAATGGGGGGGGGGATTTGAGAGTGAGTTATTAATAGGTAATGGCCTTTTAGGCTTCCTCCACATGAATAGGTGTTCACTTTTTGAATAAAATGTCCCGGGGGGAGGGGGCACCAGGATTTTAGAGATGCTTAGGTGGGGCATGGCCAAAAAAAGGTTGGGAACCACTGACTTAGAGGGATACTGGTTCAGAATTCAGGAAGGATTGGAAAAGATCTGCTACTTCAATCCTATGCACACAAACCGGGGAGTAAGCCCCATAGAACACATTAGAACTTAATTGCAAGTACATTTACACAGAATTGTGCTATAGAGATGGGCCACTGTGTGCTTATTTCACATAATAATATTTGCTGTTTATATCCAGCGCTTTTTGAGAGGCCAAAGAGCTCATCCAGATTATTCCCATATTGCAGGTAGCAGGGCTGAAGCTAATAAACATTGTCTGGCTGAAGTGCACCTAATGAATTTGTGACCGAGGCCAAATTTGATCCAGAAACTTCCTTCCTCACAGATCAAATGTGTAAGATACCTCACAAATTCCTGGATTACCTTGTCAAGTGTGTATGTAGCCTTTTGGGGTGTTTTGCCAGTCACATTTCACGGTGGAAAATGACATCCTGCCTTATGCCAGTGTGTGCATAGACTGTGAGGCCAAAATAATAGCCTTGCAGCTTTTCAAACTGCAAACAGCTTCAGCATGTTTTATAGCAAGGAATGAAGAAGTACTGCAGGCTGACATTTCTGCTTCTTTCAGCTGCTTTAGCCCATAGGAGTCATTAGCTTATTCCACTCCTAAAACGTCTGGGGATTTGTTTTTGTTCACAAGATCCAAGATTTGTGTTTTGGCATGTTTACCCGTGGATTCTCTGAACAGGCTAATGGCTAATCTGAGTGTAATTCAGAAGCATGCCTTACATTAATTCTGAAATTCAGAAAGATATCTTCTCCTCTCAAATTTTCTTAATACTGACACCTATTAGGTCTTTACTGAGTGATTTTACAAGGAGAAAGGGTTTCATACTTCGCACTTGTCATTATTTAATAAGCACAATACCAATTCTCTGAATATGCATACAGGTCTCCTCTATAGTGCGTGCATTGAATATTTGCCTGGTTGTCTGGTTTTTTTTTAACACTTTATTTTTGATTGCCTTAACACTGGGAAGGTGGCAATATTATCATGGATTTTTTATTTTATTTTTTATTTTTACTTCTGAGGGTGGAATATAAATATTTGAAATGTACAATAATATATCATAGCCTTGGAATATAACCCAACCCTGTTTGGGACAACAACATTATACTGGAGCATCTTTCCCCCCAGTTGCTGTGTGAAATTTAATTGCCATGAGCCAATTCAAACCTGTACATAATACTGTGGGATATTGTAAAATGGGATGAGCTACTTGTGCCTCTCCAGAGCTTGCTGGACTCCAACTCCCATCAGCCCCAGCCAGCATGACGAATGGTCTGGGATGATGGGAGTTGTAGTTTAGCAGCACCTGAAGGGTCACGGGATCTTCACACCTGTGTTAAACCAATGGCAGAAGGAGAAGAAAGCTGCGGGTGGAGGGAAGGAGAGAAAAAGAGAGGGGGGAGAAGGAGCGTTGTTGTTAGTGGGGGAGAAGAAGAGGAGGAAGTGGGTGGGTGCAGTGCCGGATTTACATATAAGCTAAACAAGCTATAGCTTAGGGTCCCACTCTCTTGGGCCCCCCCCAAAAAAAAATAAAGGGAAAAGAAACTGGATGTACAGTTCCAAAATATAAGATAAAAAACAAATAAAATAAAACCTACACACAGCAACAGTGTTTTGTGTTGTATAGGCTCCTATTTGATATGTGCAAATGGCTTTAGATACCTATTAAAAAGGTAAAGGTACCCCTGCCCGTACGGGCCAGTCTTGACAGACTCTGGGGTTGTGCGCCCATCTCACTCAAGAGGCCAGGGGCCAGCGCTGTCCGGAGACACTTCCGGGTCACGTGGCCAGCGTGACATCGCTGCTCTGGCGAGCCAGAGCCGCACACGGAAACGCCGTTTACCTTCCCGCTGGTAAGCGGTCCCTATTTATCTACTTGCACCCGGAGGTGCTTTCGAGCTGCTAGGTTGGCAGGCGCTGGGACCGAGCAGCGGGAGCGCACCCCGCCGCAGGGATTCGAACCGCCGACCTTTCGATCGGCAAGCCCTAGGCGCTGAGGCTTTAACCCACAGCGCCACCTGCGTCCCAATTAGATACCTATTAGGTCCATAAATTATCATATAGCATATATTCAACACAAAAAACAGCGACTATTTGTTGTTGACAAAGGACAGCTGGACATATAAAGGGCCCCATTACCTTCAGTAGCTGAGGGCCTCATCAAACCTAAATCCGGCCCTGGGTGGTGTGGCAGTGGCATAACAAGCAGTGCAGACTCCCTGTGCCAGCCCTGCCTATCCCCTTACTGGGATCTTGATCCTCACACTTCCTATTTGTTCCTCACCCCTGTTGCAGGATCAGAGTTGAAAGGGACCACAGAGCTCATTAAGGCAAACCCCCATTCAGTGCAAGAAC
This sequence comes from Podarcis cretensis, assembly GCF_951804945.1. Lineage (NCBI taxonomy): Eukaryota > Metazoa > Chordata > Lepidosauria > Squamata > Lacertidae > Podarcis > Podarcis cretensis. The sequence continues at coordinate 23,047,483 of NC_137175.1, forward strand.
TACAATGCAGGATGCAACTATGGTGTCCCTGACAGGTGTCCGTCTAGCCTCTGATTAAACAGACAGTGCACCACTGCCTGAGGCTGTTTCACTGCCAACCACGTCTGCCGGTTAGGAAGTTTCTCAAAATACTTCCTTACTTAGACAATATCATATATATCACTTATATTTTAGGGGGTGGGAGAACCTCCAAGCAGTTTACAATGCATTTTAAAGGCATCATATACAAACAACGTATTTTTATGTTTCACAGAAAATTACTGTCCTGCAGTTTCCACTCAGCGATAACCAACAGGGTTTTCTTAGTTTGGGTGTCTTAGCCATTTCTAAATGCTCCCTCTAAAACCCAGCAGAGAAAGCTTATGCAATCCTAGCAAAATTCCAATGTAGGCAAAGACATGCCTTCCATCCTTTAAAAACAACAACAGAGCTTTGCACTCTCTTTTAAATTAAATACTAAATTTTCTTTTCTTGTCCTATACTCCTAATTTTCAACATTCTTATATTTTCCAAAATTCTGTATTCCTAATCCTTGTCCTTATTGTCATATTACAAGCTAATGGTGTACAACCAGTAAGGATGGGGGAGAAACTTGGTTTTCTGCAAACCTACCTTTGAAATTCACACTGTTTTGTGTTTTGAGATGCAGTCCTCTGTGTGTACAGAATTGCATATATAAGGGGAAAGCATATCTTAGTTAAAATAACATACTAAAATGCATTACATTGTGGAAAAAATATTGCAAAGACGGGTGTATTTAGAGAAATGTGTACAGGAGTTTTGAGAGAAAAAAAAACAATTTGCAACAAGTGAGAGAAACTGAACTTGACAGACTTGTCCATCCGTAGAGATGAGTAAGGAAAAAACTGTGTTTTAAGGACTGTGTGCAGACTAGCTTTTCAGACAACTCAAAGCAGTCATGCAGTGAGCTTCAATTATGTATGTTCATTTCCCACCCCCAGGAAGCATGAAGCACAAGAGCATGGTCTCTGGTTAAACTTTTGCAGGTTTCTCCAAAATACATTTTGGCATTTGGGTGTGACTGTCAGAGGCCGCTTTTGCAAGGTGGCTACGGTAAAGAAATCAGTCCTCTCCTCACCAACAGACCTCCACCCACCATGGAGCTAGTTGTTGTTACAGCTGCTGCTGTGCTTCCAAGATTCCTGCACTGATCAGCTGGATTAGGTGGCATCCAAGGTCCCTTCCCAATTCCAAACTTCTATGAAATTGTGTTTTTAAGAATAGGAAAGCAGTGCAGCACAATCCTTCTCTTTCTCGCAGTAATGCACTAACAGCCAGGGAGCTTGCTCACTTGTTTGTTTCTGAACTTTCTTTCAGAAGTGAACTTGATTCTAGTTATTTTCGACCTCCCCACCCCACCCCTCTGCCATCACTCTCAGTTATGTGCATTCCCCACCCCCAGGAAACTGATGTAATTAGAAGCAACAAAGTACCTTGTGACATCGACAAGCAGATTTACTGTGACATAAACTTTTGAGGACTGTGAGATCCGCTTCATTAGAAGCACGAAGAGAAGTGTGCATGTGTGTTTGAGTATGTTGGAGCTCTAAAACAAGATTAATACGGTTTCCAGTCGCAACAGCAACGGCCGCAAGCGCTGTTCGGATTCATTGCAGGCTGGAATTAAGAATTAGGATGAAAATGAATTTGTTGTTGTTGTTGTTGTTTAGTCGTGTCCGACTCTTTGTGACCCCATGGACCAGAGCACGCCAGGCACTCATGTCTTCCACTGCCTCCTGCAGTTTGGTCAGACTCATGCTGGTAGCTTCGAGAACAGTGTCCAACCATCTCGTCCTCTGTTGTCCCCTTCTCCTTGTGCCCTCCATCTTTCCCAACATCAGGGTCTTTTCCAGGGAGTCTTCTCTTCTCATGAGGTGGCCAAAGTATTGGAGCCTCAGCTTCACGATCTGTCCTTCCAGTGAGCACTTCCAGTGAGCACTATTCATGAAAATGAATAGGCCTCCTTTTCTTCCTGACACATGCAGATGGTGCTCCCTCTTCATTGGTTTGGGGACCACCTGCTCTCGTATCATAGAATAAACGAATCTTAGAATTGTCGAGTTGGAAGGGATCCTGAGGGTCATCTAGTCCAATCCCCTGCAGTGAAGAAATATGAATCTCCTTGCACTCTTAAATCTTCTGGGGATGTTCTGCCTGCTTCATGTGGCACTACAAGCCATATTTCTCTAGACTTTGTAAGGAAGACTCCAGTAACATCTTAGAAATATAAATAATAAAACAGCTCTGATCAAGCTAGCAAGGCTGGATCAAGACCCAAGCCTTGAGGAAAGTGGCTCCCAACATGCTTCAGAAATGATTTTCCAAGAACAGCCTAAGTCAGGGTGGGCAGAAGATATATTGGGATCTACAATTTGATCTCCAGGTAGTTTGCAGCAGGCTGGCAGGAATTTCTGTCAGTCAGTCCCAATTGTAACAATAACAAAATGATGCGCACACTCTAAATTAGGCTGCTGGGATGAACAAAGCTTGGGGTAACTAGGAATGGGTTTTTGTGTGAGGTCAGCTTAGTTCCAGTACTTACCACAAATCCTTTGCTCAGGGACTACTCAGGGGCTCTAAGTCCCACTAGACTGAAGCCTGTCTTTTCCTGGCTTAACTTATCCGGCAGAAGCCTGAAAACTTCCCATCAGCAAACAGCTCATATCTTAACCTCTTTCAGGCTAGAAAACTAAGCCTCGTTGTAAATTCTTTGAGAGAAGGGGTTTTTTTGGAGGTGGGGGGTGGAATTGCCACAGTACCAAGTATCTCAACTAATTCATACAACGCATCACAAAGGGCAAATGATATTGTTATGGCAGCAAGCTCTCAAGTTGTACAAAGCTGCTGTTCAGGCGAGAAGTTAGTTTTGTGGCCCTCGCCAGCTTGCTTCCCTATCAGAAATGTTGGTCCAGTAACAGAAATCATTTGAACCATTTCAGAGCCTCCTTTGACCCCTGCAATGTTTGTCGGATAAAAATAAGGACCCTGGTTGTTATGCATTACATGAAGACATAACTTTTCCCGTAGATTGCCATGGACTGGCGAGATTGTAAAAAACTTTAATTTCAAAATGTGCAGCTTCCTATCACCTAGAAGACATGTTTATTTAACATTTAGATATCATATTTTTAAATATTATGTTTCATACAAATAAATACAACATGCATTATATGCTAGCAAAATAATAAAATGGCACAAAGCTGTGCGTTTTTGTTTTGTGGGGTAGTGTCTTGGAAATAGAGGAAATGTTATGATTTATTATACAAACCTCTTTATCTTTCTGTATTTTCCTGGTAAAAAGGTAAAGGTACCAGTACTGTATTATTAGATTACTTGGTGCAATCAGTTGCTTAATTTCTAGATTAAAGAGTTCAGATGTAATGGAGCTGGCTATCAGGATTTCAGTTTTGCCAGCTAAACCCTAACTTCCTCTGTTGCCTGCCGTCTTCAATTGCATCTTCACCATCCTGATGCTTATTGGTAAACAGGTGTAAAATTGCATGAGCTGTTGTGGGTGGGGAGACAGGCAAATATCCCCCCCCCACACACACACAAGCAGCTAGGGCCGCCTCCCCTTTCCATGCCACAGGGATGGATGGCATCACAACCTTTTGATACTAGATCAGCAGGAGCTCAAGAACAGTAGTCAAGGGAAGATGAATGGGTTTTGAATCTTCTGGAAGAGCCCAATATGCCATAACAAATCTGTACAGAAAGGAGTTAGTGTTGGGTTAGCCATCATAATGCAACTGCCAACTCAAAGCTAGTGAGAAGTATTGGTCCCAGAAGGAGTAAATTATTGGGAGTATTGGCACTCGTGTATCTAGCACCACCAGTATATGTGGTGTTTTTCAGTGCTGAATAAAAATAAAAGGGCCCTGCCCCAAGGACCTTACAGTCATAGGTTTTGACAGTGAGAGAGACAATTAGGGGAAGGGAAGAAGGACAGAGGCAAAGATAAGAGGACTAATATGAAATGTCCATATTGCAGGGATTCAGTTGATCTGATTCCTTGATTTGTTCCCATAGATCAGTGGCTCTCAAAGGGTGTGTTGTGCCACACTGGTGTGGCAAGAGCGGATGGCATGTGCGGCAGGAAGAGTGAAGACAATCAGTATTATATTTTGGGAATGATTCATGTACTTACGTAGCAGCATTGCTTTGTATTTTCTGGATGTCCCATGATCATTTTATAAAGTAGTTGCATTCTATGTTATAAATCAAACGCTGCTAGGAGTTGATTCTTTTTGTTTTCCAATGCATTTCTCATCAATTAAAAATTACGTGCGGCGCAAGCAAATTTTTATTCTGAAAGTGTGGCCCAGAGAAAAAAAAAGTTTGAGAACCACTGCCATGGATACTGAATTGAAATTTTACTTATGCGTTGTTACAGCATTGCTTTTCGTTTGGTTTGCTGCCTGATATTATCGTATTGATTTTTGGTATTGTTGTATTTATTTTGGTATGCTATGGGCTTCCCTTTGGAAGGAAAAGCGGGCTGCAAAGATTGAACTTGGATTAAGATGTCACCTCTGCCGGAGCTCATCAAGCAGCCCAAGGCAAGTTGCTCTGTCAGCCCTGAACCGCCTGCCCAATTGGGATAATAATGCTTTGTAGGGCCTGCCCTTGTAATTTCCTGCTTCGATCTGACCCCATTCCCAATTGTTTCACAGTTGCCCTCCCTGTCTCCCCTTTGAACAGACACCTCCCCTTCTGAAGCAGCAAACCTCAATGCGTCCAACAGCATCGGGGCCAGTGCGTTGTGTGCCATTTGCGGAGATCGTGCAACGGGGAAACACTATGGGGCCTCCAGCTGTGACGGCTGCAAAGGGTTTTTCAGGAGAAGCGTCAGAAAGAATCACATGTATTCCTGCAGGTAAAGGGGGGAAGATGGGGGCAGCGGGATGTTACCGGATAGATCCTTAAAATATGTGAGACAGCCCAGCTTGGGTTGACAGGTTATAACCTAGGGAATGAGAATTTATCTATAAGTGCTACAAGGATCTGGAAGGCAAGAGACAGAGCAATCCCACACGTTTCCTTGGAAAAAAGGGCTCATCCAGACTTCTTTTTGTAGTGTATTTCTAGGTGCTTTAAAGCACTGTGTCCTAGTGTTCTTGTTTTTTGCCATTGCGCTTTCCCTGTGAAAAAACACTCTCTACTGCTGAACTGGAGCAGACAGAAATCTACAGACACTCGAATTGCCATTTGTTCCGATTCAGTGTTAAAGAGCAGGTTTTCACGGGTAAAGTGTCAGGGCAAAAAAATCGACCAGACAGTAAAGCAGAGACCTGTCAGTATGTGTGGATGCAGCACTGCAGCCTTAATTCCTGGTGTTCATGCCCAGTTCCCCCCTCTGTCCTTTATTCCCACTTCTCTCTTCTTTGCAGTAGAAGGCAGTGGAGTCCTGCTCATTAGGGCAGGAGAAAAAAGAGGAAGATGGCTGAAAGGACTGGTGAAGAATAGAGGCAGTAGCAGCTGGATCTACATTACCTCTCACTTTATCCAAACATTTAAAGGGACAGGCTCATTCCTTAGGTTGTAACCTGTCCTACTTGACCTTACTGTTTTTTCTCCCTGCCTGTCCCCTATCATTCCAGTTACCCTTTTATGTCGTATTAATATGCTGCTTTTTGTACATGTGTTGAGCACTCCACAAAATTGCAGTGGAGGAATCGCTTCAGAGTCAGGGCTTGCCCACACTTCTGCTTTTCCTGTGCTTTCTAGGCCTGGGTCCAAGCAGTTTTGCCTTCACCCTGCCGTTCTCTCCCAGAAAACCTTCTTTTTAGCGCTAAATCGGAGCAAGTATCAATCAGGAGAAAACCCAGTTAATTGATTCCTTGGTAAACAGCAGTTTTCCCCAGGGGGGAAGCAGAAGGGAAAGCAGACGAGTGGGTGATTCCTAAGTCCTGGTAACTCTTGGTCTAGTAAGTTTCATGCTTTGGAGCAGGGACTGTCTCGGGGTTTTTGCACATGTGATAAGATCCAATTCAGCGGGTAATGGCCACTTACCATACTTCCTCGGTGACCGGTGCTTGTGGCTCGGATGCTGACGCGCCATTTTGAATGCTGCACGTCCCCCTCAGCCACCATTGGAGGCTCACAGGTTCCCGCCAAACCCGCTGATTCAAATGAGCAAAACTGCAGTGGCCTTAGGGGACGTGTGGCTTGATGAACAGACCTGAGGGAGGCAGTCTTCACTCAGGTCTGCTCGGCAACTGTAATTCCTGGCCGACCCTGCCCTCCTCATCCAGTCAGCCAGGAGTGTCACCCACCCTTCTCCCTCCCTTCATTCCAGTTGTTTGGTGCTTTAACCAATTCCTTTTCAGCTAGGAGGGCTTCGCTGTGGTCTTTTGACGGTCTTCATATTTGGGGTCAGGAAGGAATTTCTCCTGCACTTCCCTTTTTTCCTTGTGGCGACGATAACAGGGTACGCCGTTAGAGGGGTCTGGAGGGAAGTCTCTGTTGCATAGGGCTAGTGAGCCATAGAGCTTCCCTCAGCATTTGGGGCCCATCCACTTAAATTTGCGTTTTGCAAATAGACCCTGTCATGTCTCAGACCCAGCAGCCGGGGGTTTAGAGGGATACACACCCAGTCCCTATGCCAAGACTCCCTACATCTGAAATCAATAAAGTTATGGCCATTTTAAATCCCAGACGGTTGTCTTGTCCATTTATTTTATCCCTCCCTTTTTTGCTGTGAGTGTGGGGGGCATGCCCTCTACAGCTGGGCACGCAATATCTGATTTTAGCAAGGCACAGCCACGGAACAATGAGAAAAGTTCTCAGCTCCAGGGGAATTAATCAGTACAGAGTATGATCAAAATTCAGTTCAAGCCAAAGTGTAGATGAGCCCAGAGTTACTATCGTTTTCCTGCTTATTCATTCCTTGGGGTGCTGATCAGTCCTAGGGCGATTATAGCGCCTAATTGAAGTCACCCTCTTAAGTCTCTGAATGGTGTTTCCCTTTTAAACTCATGATTCTATCTCCTTCCTCTCCCCCCCCCCACCCCTGCCAGGTTTAACAGGCAGTGTGTTGTAGACAAGGACAAAAGAAACCAATGTCGATACTGCAGGCTAAAGAAATGTTTTCGAGCAGGAATGAAGAAAGAAGGTGAGGTCTTTTTGTGTGTCACTGACTGTAGCTTCCCTCTTATTGTGTGCCCAAAGTGCAGGCAGCGTAGTCTGTAAACCAGTCATGTAGGTCACTGGGTTATGAAACAAATGCCTACTCCTTTCCCTACATGTCTTTGCAGTCCCACACCTGCTTAACTTCTGCAGTGCTGCAGCACCAGGTTCTCAGACCATTTGCTGTGCCAGCTGCTGCTCAGTTTTCAACAAAACCTGAAGGCAAGATATCAGTTGTTCTCCTTGATGCTACACTAGCATTTGACCTATTCAACAACTATTGATCAGCAAATGAATAGTTTTCTTTAGGGGTGGGGAAACCTATTTCCCTGCTCACAACCATCATCCAGCATATTACAAACTGAGCCTCCAAACCAACTGAGACAATAACATCCATGCCAGTTCGCACCTGAAGGGATTATTATGCAATTCCAATAGAAGCTCCCCAAATCACTGTTTCAACCTTTGTCAACTTCTGAGGATGCGGGGTGGGGAGCATGCAATATTTTGGGATATATATCAACTTGATTCTCGAGAGGAAGTGGACTATTGTGGGAATTACTAATATGGTGCAGACGAAGTGGTTTGAACATTTGATATCTACTATATAAAAAGTTCCAAGTATAATTTTTCATTATTTATTAAATTTTTAATGCTGCCCTTCATCTGAAGATCACAGCGCGGTTCACAAGGTATTCAGGATTAGGAATGGAAGAAAGAAACTACTTCTTCACACAGTGCATAGTTCAGATGTAGAATTTGCTCCCACGAAATGCAATGAAGTCCATCTTAGATGCTTTAAAAGGACAGCTCTATGCTTCTACCTGGGGACAGAGCCTAGGACTTGCCGATCAGAAGGTCGGCGGTTCGAATCCCCGCGACGGGGTGAGCTCCCATTGCTCGGTCCCTGCTCCTGCCAACCTAGCAGTTCGAAAGCATGTCAAAGTGCAAGTAGATAAATAGGTACCGCTCCGGTGGGAAGGTAAACGGTGTTTCCGTGTGCTGCTCTGGTTCGGCAGAAGCGGCTTAGTCATGCTGGCCACATGACCCGGAAGCTGTACGCCGGCTCCCTCGGCCAGTAAAGCGAGATGAGCGCTGCAACCCCAGAGTTGTCCACGACTGGACCTAATGGTCAGGGGTCCCTTTACCCGTTACCATTGTGGAGCAATAGTAGGAGACTGCTGTTCCTCGCATGTCCTCCTTGTGGCCTCACCAAAGACATTTGGTTGCCCGCTACAAGAAACAGGATGCTGAACTAGTTAGTCTTCGGATTGCCCCAACAGGGCTCTTTTTATTTTGTTATGATTCTGGTCCAAACGCACCTGATAAAGGGGGCTCTGTCTTGCAAAAGCGTATGCCGTAATAAATACGTTAGTTCTTTCACAAGCCACAAGGTACTTTTTTTTGGCACGGTTTTTGTGCTTTAGATTGGGCCCCAGTCCATAAAATGGTTAGGCCGGAATAAATCTGTCTTGTCTTAAAGGTGCCAGGAGGCTCTCTTGTCACTTTTGCTGCAACAGACTAATGTCATTAACCCCAAACTCTGGAGATTCATGTTCCTTCCACAACATTAGTTATTATAGTTGCATCAGTGGGTTCGAGCATTACTGTGGTTTGTGCAAAGGACTGGAGAATTTTCTCTTTTCTCTCTGGAGTGCCTACTCAACTTGTATTTGCCTGTTAATATTCAATAGAAGTTACATGAGGTCCGTGACCAGCTAAATACTGAGTAAACATTCAGAATACATCATGCCGTGACAGAGCTGCGTGGATCCCGATAACGCATGGCGTAACCTTGAGCGCCTCTGTTAACAGCCGCTGACTGCAGGGTTTTAATTTCAGCACAGCCTCATTATAGCCGTATTATCAAGCAGAATGATATGACTAGGAAATAAATCTGGAGAGGCACAGGTGTAACAGTAACAATCAGATATTGTTTGGTATCTCCATTAATTGTGGAGTTATCATAGGTGATAGTTTAGGCAACTCCATGACTCGGCAAACTTGGCTAACCTCCCAGGAAGTCGCAAGTGGACTACGTGTCTTAAAAGATCGTAGAACACAGTTCCCTGGTGCGCTTAAAATGATCAAAACATTTTGGAACACTTACAAAGGAAGTGGTGCTTGGAGTTTGTTGATTTAGGAAAGAAAGGCGACTATGGTCACATCCACATTTAAAGAACATGGCTTTCCCCAAAGAATCCTGGGAACTGCAGTTTCTTAAGGGCGATGTAGCTCTGTGAGGGGTAAACTATGGTCCCCACGATTCTTTGGTTGGGGTACCATGTGGATTAAATGCATGGCTTGAAATTGACCGTAGCCTGGAGATGGCAGAAGTTTATAACATAGCGTGCAGTATGAAGAGAGCTCTTTTAAACTAAGAACTCAAATATCTGAAGACAATTCCCATTGAGTTGACTTCCTTAGAATAAGGGCATGCATTTATCTGGATGTTTCATACATATATTCCATTCTTTTACTTTTGCCCACTTTAAATCGCTCTTGGGATAGGGCAGATGATGGCATCGCCACCATCACCCCCTGCGTTTCCTTTGTACTTTTCCAAACTACAGAAATTAAAATCTAGAATCATGGAATTGTAGAGTTGGAAGGGACCACCATGATCATCTAGTCCAACCCTCTTCAATGCAGGAATCTTTTGCTTAATGTGGGACTCAACCCTGAGATGAAGAGCCTGATGCTCTACCAATTGAGCTATCCCATATTATGTTATTATGTTGTATTAAAATGTTATTATGTTGTATAAAAGCAATGACAAAAATGTATGAGGTGATGACAGCTTCTTGCTTTGTCTTGTGCTTCTGATAGTAATTCGAAGTGTTTTGCATTTTCATTTTTGGGATCGTTTTTTGTTTGTTTTGGTTTTGCAGCTGTACAGAACGAACGCGACCGAATCAGTACTCGGAGATCCAGCTACGAAGACAGCAGCTTGCCGTCCATTAACGTTTTACTGCAAGCAGAAGTTCTCTCACAACAGGTATGTCTTTTATTTTAGAATGTAGCGAAATAATAATCATTTTAGTCTTCTTTCCAGCTCGGGGGTGCCTCCAGACCACCAGTATTTTGTGGGACGGATTCAAACACATACCCAGATGTTAGTTTCACACAGTTAAAGTGGATTAAAGGGCTCTGTTGCCGCAGCAGAACAAACCTGCTTTCAAAAATGAGACTTTTCTTGGTTGGGAAAGTGGAGTGGAAATACATGGGAAACTGAGGGATGAATGAATGATTAATGGCAAGATGTAAAAACACCCTGCAAACAAATCCGAATGAATGCTCATTGTTATATAACGTCCCTGTAAAACCAATTGGAATGAGTGCTCTATAAAGGCCAGATGTAGTCTAGTCACCATGTAAGCCAGGCTTCCTCAAACTCAGCCCTCCAGATGTTTTTGGCCTACAACTCCCAGCAGGACCAGTGGTCAGGGATGATGGGAATTGTAGTCTCAAAACATCTGGAGTGCTGAGAAAGCCTGATGTAAGCTTTGTGCAAGCAAATCTGGATGAATGCTGAATAAAGAGGTTGTCTGGAGGAGCCTGTGGTCTCTTCAACAACCTGTAAATTGAAAGCCACTTTCAGGTATCATAAGTCTCTTGGGCTGCAGTACTGTGTACATTTATTTGGGAATACCGTATTTTTCGCCCTATAAGACGCACTTTTCCCCCTCCAAAAATGAAGGGGAAATGTGTGTGCATCCTATGGGGCGAATGCAGGCTTTCGCTGAAGCCTGGAGAGCGAGAGGGGTCGGTGCGCACCGACCCCTCTCGCTCTGCAGGCTTCGCGGACCTCTCCGCAAGCAGCGGGAGCGCTCCCGCTGCTTGCGGAGAGTTGCCTGCATGCTGAAGCCTGCGCGCGCTGAGCTCAGCGCGTCCAGGCTTCGCGGACCTCTCCGCAAGCGGTGGGAGCGCTCCCGCTGCTTGCGGAGAGTTGCTTGCATGCAGAAGCCTGCGCGCGCTGAGCTCAGCGCGTCCAGGCTTCGCGGACCTCTCCGCAAGCAGCGGGAGCCAGCCCTGGGCTCCCACGGCTTGCAGAGAGCTGCCTGTTTGGGGGCTGAGGCGGGGGAAGCTCGGGCCTCCCCCGCCCCAGCCCTGCACCTGGGGGGGGGGGAGATCATTTTTTTCCCTTTATTTCCCCCCAAAAAAACTAGGTGCGCCTTATGGGACGGTGCGTCCTATAGGGCAAAAAATACGGTAAGCACCACTGCATACAGTTGAGCAGGCATAGGCAAACTAGGCCCTCCAGATGTTTTGGGACTACAACTCCCATAATCCCGAGCTAGCAGGACCAGTGGTCAGGGATGATGGGAATTGTAGTCTCAAAACATCTGGAGGGCCAGGTTTGCCTATGCCTGCAGTTGAGTTTACTTCTTAATAAAAAAGTATTGAGTTGCACAGTTTAGTCTCTGCCGGACAGCTTCCAGTTTGATGGATTGCAGATGACAGAGGGAATACCCAACAGATCAACACAGTACTCGTACAACCACGTTTCCCATCTCAGTCATAGCATCGCATATGCTGTCAGCAGCTTCCAAGGTGCGAAATGCTGCCCTGTGGAGTCCGAGAAAATGTAACAGAAGTGCCGCCTCAAGAGAAGGAAGGTGCTTAGCTCGTGTGAAACAAATAACAACTGTGCATTGACTGCACCGAAAATATGAACTCTGGGAAAGGCCCCCAAACTGGGCAGATACCGATGAGGGACTTCTTCCCCATTGGCCCGGGGTCATCCAGGATCAGTATTATTGTATTAAATCTTGCAGGTTCACTATACTAAACAGCCAGGTTTTTGTTTGTTGTAAAGACTGTAAGAGAGAATAATTGGGTGCACTCTTCCCACCTTGGATCAAATCTATGCTTCCAGGTGCCATAAGAAAGCTGCAGAAATAGTGCAGGACAGTGCACACCCCAGAAATGATCTCTTTCAGCCTTCTGGAAGAAAGTACAGGGTTATAAAGACTAGGTATAGCCGCCTGAGAAATAGTTTCTATTCAAATGCGATTTTGGTTTTAAACGCAGTGTAAGGTAGTCTCTGTGGGAGTATATTGTATTAATTATGGGGTATCAGAGTTTTGAGGGGGCTAACCAGGCTGGGATAGCAGGCTTGTTGGTTTTTTGAATGTCTGGTGTAGATTTTTCAGTTTCGTTGTTCTGTATGGGACAATGACAATAAAGATTATCGTATCGCATCGCAACGTAAAGCATTGCTTATTTGATGACATTTCTAGAGTTGCCAAGATTGCAGCAGATAAAACTGCTTGGGAAAGATTAAGGTGGTGCTGGGGGTTGCTTTCTAGGTCGTTTCAGAGCCACATTTTTTTTCCAAACGGAACTGGGAACTTTGCATTAACATGGGAGAAGGAATAGCACAAATATGGTCTTGGGAGAGCAAGGAAGGAGGAGAGAACAAGCAAATGAAATAGCTGACAGGAAGAGAACAGTTGCCTGGGGAGGATGGCTTGGATTTCAGTGTGTTTTGCAGGGGTTGCAAACCATGCATGCAGGCAGACTTCTTTGTTGCAAACAGACACATTGAAAAAGGGCATTCTTCTTCACCGAGATTGATACTTAGCACTTTTTAATGTATCTGTCAGAAGAGGCACGTTCACACTCCCCTGATGGCCACTTTGCACAGTGCTTTCTCTGTCACTCAACTCCCTTCTTTCTCTCATTGGCTGATGAATCTCAGGGCTCTAGGGAAAACCAAAGCCGATTGTGCAATCCTGAATTCTACCCACCCCTACTCTAAATACTGAACTATATTGGCTCGTATCTGGATATTTGCTGCTCAGGACTAGCCAGGATTGGAAGGCACCCAAGAGGGAGGAAGCATAGCCCAAAGCATCCGTCTAGAACTTGAATTGCACTTCTGGTTCCCATCATAAAAGCAGATCTGTACATCATGTGCATGACTTTATAGCTCATCACTGTAGCAGTTATGGCTCAACTAGTTCCCTGCTGAATGTGAACTGCCTCTTCTGGGAAGCATTGTGTTTCAGTGATGCAAACAAATGTTATGCAGGCTCTGTCTGCAATCTTCAGCAGCCATTTCACAAACACAACACACATAATCACTGGATGCTGTGCTGTTCTCATCAACTGAGAAACATTTCTGTGTGAACTTCCCTTTAGGACCATCTAGAAGTGCTCCAAGAACATTTGGCTTTAAGATGTTGCAACCGGAGCCAAATCCCAAACAGTTTAAATGGGTTTAGTATTAGAGCAGTGATGTGACCTACCAGATATTGGCTAGACTTCAACTTCAACCACCTGTCATCATTGGCCATGCAGGCCACGGCTTCCTCATCCCACCATTCCATCTCTTATTTGCTGGCCACAAGGCTAGCTAGCAGAGTATTTTGAAGAAATAGGGAGATGGGGGAGAGGAAATCTAAAACCTAGCTTGTTTGTGGATCATGGTATTTGGTGGAGAACAGATTTGACCTTGGTTAGAGGGCAAGATCAGGGACGCAGGTGGCGCTGTGGGTTAAAGCCTCAGTGCCTAGGACTTGCCGATCGAAAGGTCGGCGGTTCGAATCCCTGCGGCGGGGTGCGCTCCTGCTGCTCGGTCCCAGCGCCTGCCAACCTAGCAGTTCGAAAGCACCTCCGGGTGCAAGTAGATAAATAGGGACCGCTTACCAGCGGGAAGGTAAACGGCGTTTCCGTGTGCGGCTCTGGCTCGCCAGAGCAGCGATGTCACGCTGGCCATGTGACCCGGAAGTGTCTCCGGACAGCGCTGGCCCCTGGCCTCTTAAGTGAGATGGGCGCACAACCCCAGAGTCTGTCAAGACTGGCCCGTACGGGCAGGGGTACCTTTACCTTTACCTTTTAGAGGGCAAGAGCTTTTGCAATTCTGCAGCAAAAACATAGCAAACTCTACAGCAAAAAAGAAAGGTTTTACAGTTTCTCACATAAATCTGCCGCACAGATTTTGATTATGATGATGATGTCGTTTGTGCAGCTTCCTTACAGCTTACCTCTCCCTCTGAGGAATGTTAGGTAAAACCTCTTTCTCCCCCCTGCAGATATCATCGTCACCAATTTCAGTGATCAATGGTGATATCAGAGGGAAGAAGATCGCGAATATTGCAGACGTCTGTGAGTCCATGAAGCAGCAGCTGCTAGTGCTAGTGGAGTGGGCAAAGTACATCCCGGCCTTCTGTGAGCTTCCTCTGGATGATCAGGTGAGCCGGTTATTGGGAGTCCTATTTATCCTAGCTGAAACTAAACGTTGGTTTTCCTGTTCCATTTCTAATAATTCAGTGCAAGGCCCATTGTGAATGACTGTGGCGGAGTTATCCGTGTCCAGGAAAGGGTGCAGCTATTGTACAACCTAAGTTGATAAAATACTTATGAACTATGACTCACGGGGTCTGCATGCACATCAAAGCTGAACTAATGCAGAACCAGCCCTTGAAAATGACTGATGCAAACAAGCTGTGAGGCAAGCAGACATTGTCGAGGATTTGGCCCGCAAGGATTTCTTCCTTACTGCCGGCAGTGCCTGCATTTACAGTTGCACAGCAGAGCAAAGTGGGTTGATAGGGCCCCCCATTTTGTTTTGAAAGCTGTGTGCCTTTAACATCAGGGTACCTTTAAATCAGAACTCTGTTTGGACAGATTTCCTTTCCTTAAGTTCGTTCCCTCCCAGTGGTGAGATCTAAACCTCTGGAAAATAATGCTGTCCCCTCTTTCCTTCAGCTCTTTCATCGCAAGATATTTCTTCATGTTTGTTCAGTGTATACAGATGGGCCCATCCCTATAAAGACACCCTTTCCCAAATCCTTTGGTTAATGTTTAGTGGTTGTTTGCTGCACAGTTGAAATCCCGGTTGGACATTAAGAAGCATCCATGCCACGCTGCGTCTTAGTATTAACCTTAGTTTCCACAGATTTCTTCTTTTAAAAAACAGAAGTGGGACAGGAGATGCAGAACATTCTTGAGGATCACTGAAGGGCATAAAGTGACAGAATGCAATCATTAACAACAGAGCAAGAGTAGAGGGTTTAAGAGAAAAACAACAACCACGGGTTGCTCATCACAGCAAGATGTCCACAGTCAGCAGAGAAATTAATTACAATGCTAGACTTGGGGAAAGTAGTCCAACATGTGGCCATTTGAGCAACCTTATGGCTCCCTTAAAAGGTAAAGGGACCCCTGACCATTAGGTCCAGTCATAACCGACTTTGGGGTTGCAGCGCTCATCTCGCTTTATTGGCCGAGGGAGCCGGCGTACAGCTTCTGGGTCATGTGGCCAGCATGACTAAGCCACTTCTGGCGAACCAGAGCAGCACACGGAAACGTCGTTTACCTTCCCACCGGAAGGTACCTACTTACCTACCTTCCCACCGGAAGGTACCTACTTGCACTTTGAGGTGCTTTCGAACTGCTAGGTGGGCAGGAGCAGGGACCGAGCAACGGGAGCTCACCCCGTCGCGGGGATTCGAACCGCCGACCTTCTGATCGGCAAGTCCTAGGCTCTGTTGTTTAACCCACAGCGCCACCCACGTCCCTATGGCTCCCTAAGAGAGCCCTAATGTCGCTGGATCCCAACCTCTGGATTGGATGGCCAGCATTATTTTACTTGTTTACGAACTAGGGGCAATCCACCTTCACCTTTGCAATGTGTGCCCTCAGGAGAGGATCAGCGTAGGGCTCAACAGAGCATTCTTTCCCCCTCTGCAACTGGACCCTGGGAACAAGCTTGCAAAGGGGGTGGTTGAGCACCTCTCACTTACGCATCTGCCTGCTGCTCTGTTCCGGGGGCCTTTGTTCCAACCAGTTATTCCTGCTCTGAGAACTCTGGTCCCCAAACATCCTAGCACTGAGTGAGCAAGGTGGCTATCTATCATTGTTATGTTAGTCTTCAACCTCTACAGCTTTGCGGGCAGAAAAGGCTAAGGAGTAAGCCCTACACAAATCCGGAGTAGAGTCCGTAAGACAGTTGGATGGCGCCTTGTACGCCTCCTTCCGGCAACTCCTGCAGCCAAGCTGGTTCCAAACGTATTGCTCTGCTTTCCTTTGGACCATATCAGTGAGGTGGGGGGTCTCTTGTCATCTGGGCAGCCTAGGATCTCCATACACACTGCCCAGGCTTATGCCCAGGGGAGGGCACTTCAGTGCTGCTAATGCAGCAGATTGACTTCACCCCTTGAGGTGCACTCCATTGTCTCTTGAGACAGACAGGTGCCAACAACTAGTCCCCAGAAGCTGATGAAAGATCAGGCCACGTTACCGAGCAATTTAGAGCTCCCCCCCCCCCATATCCTGTTGAACATGAGACATACTGTGCCAGTTCCTGAAAAACAGAAGGGTGAGTACTTCCCATATGGGAATTTATAGGAAGTGCTCACCAGCCTACTGTTGTAAGTGATGCCTGGGATGCTTGTGTAGGCAAACATCAGCAGAGAAAGGGGAAGGAGCTAAGAAGACTTCATTGATCCCCTTCTGTGGGGGGAACTGTGCATGTGCTCTAACAAGCAAGTTCTACAGGAATTGCTATTCCTCCATGTCGTGTTCCCGCTCACAGAATACAAATTTCCATATGGGTCATGACATTAGATGCCCAGCTTATATTGTGATCCTTTCAATCATGTGGTCTTCAAAAGATTAGTTCAGCAAGCTGCAATTTCTGCGCTCTTCTTCTGTAGGTGAACATCTCTCTGTCTCCCCCTGCCCTGCCATCTGTCCTCCTCTTGCATCAGCCCTCTAATAATAGGCCTTTGTTCCCCCAGGTGGCTTTGCTACGGGCCCATGCAGGGGAGCACCTGCTACTGGGAGCCGCCAAGAGGTCGATGGTGTACAAAGACATCTTACTCCTAGGTAAAAGTGCCTCGTATAACAACATGCCTCCCATCTCCTCCTGTTAAAAATACTGTATTGTATTGCTTTTTTTCAGCCTGGGGGGGGGGGTTGGAAGGAAGCAGGCAGTGTACTGTATTTTTCCATGTATAACATGCCCCCGTGTATAAGACGCCCCCTATTTGAGTTTTGGGACTCAAAATTAAGAAAATGCACTGTCTGTGTATAAGACGGCCCCTTATTTTAAACTTCAAAAATTTAGGGAAAAAATATAGTCTTATACACAGAAAAATATTGTAATCTGTTAGGTTTCTTTGTCACCTACCGCAGGGGTGGGAAACCTCAGTTTCAGGGGCCAAATGCCCTCTCTGTTTGGCCCTTGGGACCTTTCCCAGGCCATACACCCTCCTGAGTCACACCCCTCACCAGCCTTGCTTTGTACCGCCCCCTTGGATGTTTTTGCCAGGCTGGAATGTGTCATTGAACTCTGATAATGCTACTTGCTTGCTTGGGTGTGTGTGTGTGGGTGTGTGTGTGTGTGTGTGTGGAAACTACCCTACTGTACACAAAGGTGTAAGGGGCACATTTGTTGCTTTGCCCACTGTTGCCTCTGACCCCACCCAACACTGGGACGCGGCCCCCTAAAAGGGAGCGTGGCCCTCGAGTGCAAAAAGGTTCCCAACGCTTGATTTGATGGCTTTCAGTTATCTCTACAGTTCTGTAAGCAAACATTATAACATGAGGGTATATTTAGGCAGGGTGATTTAAGAGCTGAATGTGTGTTGCAAAAGGCATCACTCCTTTGTCCAACTTTGTAAGAACTTTTCACCAGAGGTAAAAGTGGGACATAGGTAGACATTTTGAGTTGGAGTTCCTTTCTCCTGCCTTCAGCTCTGGAAAATAGAGAACCATCTCCCCTCTGTCTCCAGCCTGAGCTACCCCCACAAAGCAACACAGCGTTGCAGCAGTGGGACTTTACAATGACTGAACTGGCTGAAAACTGACTCTCCCCACCACCACAGGCCCCATCCAACTTTAAAAAAATGTTTTTGGTGGGTTTTGGAAGTAGAAAATCCATTTGCTCAATGCAAGCCATTTATAGAGTGGAATTGCTGATGAGAAACATGTTTAGGATCCAGTTTAGACTTAAAACATGCTGCTATTCCTTCTAAGTATATCACTGAGTCATTTTTGGGCAGTGGGAGAGGAAGCAAAAATCAGGATGGCCGAATACAAAAGAAGTCAGGGCTCCTGTATTTTCAGAAACAGTGCAGAAGTTCAGTATCATGCCAGTTACATCTGTTGAAGCTCCCTTTTCTACACTACTGTCAAAGGTGCAGAAGTCCTGCCCTCTTTGAATCTGAGCACCCTTTTTGTGGACTGGGGAACCAATTGTCTACTTCTGCTTCTTTGTCCTCTGAAAGAAAATAGTGGTGCAGTACAAAAATGTCATAGCCCAACAAATTCCTTCTCCAATTACAGACATCTTGGATGGTACAATTGGCAGGCAAGGCCTTGTAGATGTTGCCGCCACTAATTGGCAGTGACCTGTGTGGGGCCTTTTCAGTGGTGGTTCCGTTTGTGCAAAACCCTCTCTAGTGAGATATTTTATTTACCCAGGCACTTGATGGCTGAAATACACTGTTCCTGGAAACCCTGAGATGCTGGCTGAGAATGTTTTAAAGTGTTTTTAGAATGTTTTGAAATTTCTTTTGGTTGGTTTTTTAAAAAATGTTTTATTATTGCTATGTATGCCACCCAAGGCTCCTTTGGGAGGAAGGGTAGGATATAAATCAAAAGAAGAAGAAGAAGAAGAAGAAGAAGAAGAAGAAGAAGAAGAAGAAGAAGAAGAAGAAGAAGAAGAAGAAGAATGGGTTGTGGATTACAAATAGTGAACAGTGACGATTTTTGATAGAATTGGGTTTTAATTAAAACAAACAATTCTCCTGCAGGAAATGACCACATAATCCCCCGTAATTGTCCGGAGTTGCTGGAGATCAGCCGTGTGGCTGTACGCATCCTGGATGAGCTAGTGCTCACGTTCCAAGAGCTGCAGATTGACGAAAATGAATATGCATGTTTGAAAGCCATCATCTTCTTTGATCCAGGTAGGTGCCGAATTTTTCAGGACCTTGGAAGAGGCATTTAAGGCTGCTTCCATGCCCCAACCCCTTTAACACGGCTGGGGAATTGCTTTTCTACAATGTGTGGGGAACAAAATTTAAATGAAGGTTCCGCAGAATATAGGACTGTATTGTCTAGCAATGCCCTTCCTCGTGGCCAAGTTCCTCCTATAATGTTTAATCACGAATAAGAACCATTCAGTAAGGTTCCCAACAACATGAGTGCAGGTGAGGGAAGTAGAGAAAGGGAATAGAGAGGTGTGTGTTTTTCTCCTAGAACACAGAACATCTGGCGAAGCTGAATGGGAGAAGTTCAGGACAGGCAAAAGGAAATAATTCTTCACACAACATATAGTTAAAATCTGGAATATGTAGTGATGGCTGCCATCTTGGATGGCTCTAAAATGGGACTAGGTAAGGATGATAGATAACTAGTTGAGGCACAGGTGTCCTGTGTTGCATTTGTTCACCCTGTTTCATAAGCCGGAGTTGTCGCAGCATCCCTCTATTTGCTCTTACACAATCGGAACTCATGCAAAGTCTGTGTTAGTGCAGGATGAGGAATGAAACCGGCACACCTTCCCCAGTGCCTGCCAAAGGAGTTTGAGCAAAGTAAGGAACTTCAGGAGACCACCCAGACTGGCCCACTTGAAACTGCATCTTTCTTGAGAAATGCCATAGTCCGTAATTTCTTACGGTTTCCCCCAGATGCTAAAGGGCTGAGCGACCCCATCAAGATCAAGCGAATGCGGTACCAAGTTCAGGTCAGCCTGGAGGACTACATCAATGACCGGCAGTATGATTCACGGGGACGCTTTGGGGAACTCCTCCTCCTCCTGCCCACCCTCCAGAGCATCACTTGGCAGATGATTGAGCAGATCCAGTTTGTCAAGCTCTTTGGCATGGCCAAGATCGACAACCTTCTGCAGGAGATGCTGCTAGGAGGTGAGTGTTGACCCTACAGGAAGCGGGGTCTTTTGGCTATTGAATTTCGGGGGCTCCTCCAGATGACCATCTTATTCAGCATCTATCCTGATTAGCATACACAAAACTTACACGGTGGTTATACATCCGGTTTTTATGGAGCATTGGTCACGATCGATTTATGAGGCCGTTATATGACAACAAACATTCTTCCTGATATACTTACTGGACCTCTTCTTAACAGGCTTCAGACTCTTTGGAAAATCCAAGCATTTTGTGTTGCCCAATTCCATTTAGGACAGGGATCCTGTGCATTTAACTCAGTTGGGAACAAGCTGGATGTACTGTAGGGAACTGGGTCTGCCAAACCGCTGAGGGTGGACATGATTCAAAACAAAGTGGGCGAGGAGTTGCAGGGGAATAGCAGTAGAGGGGATAAACAGGTTAAGCAACCCTCATCTGCTGAGTCTCCAATTCAGAGGTCACAATCTCCCACCAAATCAAAGCTCTCCCACCAGTCTCACAGACCTGGCTGTGGAGAACCTATACAGGCTGCCATTGTTTTTACAGGATGTAAAGTGACATTTGCCTGGTGCCTGCTTCATATAATATACAGTGGTACCTCAGGTTACAGACGCTTCAGGTTACAGACGCTTCAGGTTACAAACGCTTCAGGTTACAGACTCTGCTAACTGAGAAAAAGTAGCTTGGGTTAAGAACTTTGCTTCAGGATGAGAACAGGCTTCAGCAGGAGGCCCCATTAGCTAAAGTGGTGTCTCAGGTTAAGAACAGTTTCAGGTTAACAACAGACCTCCAGAATGAATTAAGTTCTTAACCTGAGGTACCACTGTAGTCAGGTGGTTAAAAAAAACACATCTATATTATTTTCTCAGGTTTTTAATCAATTAAACTGGCTGGATTGTTGGTTTTTTGAGCCGCTTTGGAACTGGTATCGTTACACTATGTATTGCTTTGTGCTGCATTCTCTGTTTCATCGAATTTTGCATGTAACCATTTTACTGCATTTTTATTTTTTAAAAAAGAAGAACTATATCCATATATTATGCAATACTTAGAATAATATATATAATTTAGGGTCATCGAGTGACACTCCTCACACTCATCACCATGCTCTTCACCCGCACCTGATCCCGGAGAACCTGGGGACAAATGTGATTGTGGCCAACACAATGCCTGCTCAGATGCACAATGGGCAGCTGTGTGAGTATTCCTGCACAAGAGAACCAGCTCTCTAGTGTGTGTTCTGAGTAAGTGGAGCTAGTATGCAGATTTGTCAGTTTGCTGGAGTAATGGGAGCAACATCTCCCATAATGCTCTGCTCTCCCTAACACCAGTAGGAAAGGAAGAGGAAGGAGCCTCAGTCAGACTTTTTAGAAAACACAATAAAACCCCATAGGATGGTATACATGATTACATGAGTACATGAAGAGGGAGAACACACAGCCTTCG
Organism: Podarcis cretensis; assembly: GCF_951804945.1. NCBI lineage: Eukaryota > Metazoa > Chordata > Lepidosauria > Squamata > Lacertidae > Podarcis > Podarcis cretensis. The sequence goes on from NC_137175.1 coordinate 23,068,965, forward strand.
AAGAAGAAGAAATATTTAAAAGGAAAGCATTCTAATATTGATCGGACAAGAGCAGAAGGGAGTAATGTTTTATTTCCCCACTTTTAAAGAGGCTACCTGAGTGCACAAGTACATAACAACATTTGGCATGTACATCTAATCAAAAGTAAAGAAAAGACTTTTGAAAATGCTATTGAACCTGGTAGAATTTACCTCTAAGCAAACATGCATTGGGTTGCACTGTTAACCTTCTTTTGATGTGATCCTTTATACTCTAACTGATCCTGTACAATGCCTTTTATATATAATATAAAACATCAATTTTTTCTTTCAACAGCCACTCCCGAAACTCCCCAGCCTTCCCCACCCGCTGGCTCAGGAGCTGAACAATACAAACTGCTTCCTGGGGCCATTGCAACTGTGGCCAAGCAGCCTAGTTCAATCCCTCAACCTGCCATCACGAAGCAAGAGGTCATCTAGCATCCAGCCAAATGAATGTATCAGATGCCACAAAGACCATGATGAGGGAGACAAACCCTTTCTCATTCCCGTTTTGATCACTCTGGAGGCTGACTATTCACAGAGGCATCCCAGGGCACAAACGCATCAAATTGTTATTTGGAAATTGGATGGGGAGAAAGCCATCTTCCCAAAGCTGACTCTTCATGTGGCTGTGGAGAACATCTGCACCCAAGCATTGCAGAATGAATGAACTAGCCTTGGTGGAAGTCTTTATCCTATAGAGCCAGATCCCAAATTTCAGATCCGTAGCTGACTATTGCACTGACATGCTTGTTTCATCACTGCCACTGAGTTACACAATGTTATTGTGTTTATTTCACTTCAAATCTTAACTTTTTTTATTTAAAAAAAGGCATCTGAATGAAAGGGTGGGGTGAACACCTTCACTGCAAGATCTCTAAATAGCTACAAGCCCTCTCGTGACACTCGCAAGCAGACATGATGGTCCACACTAAGGAAGAGGCAGAAGGTTTGACCCGGATGTTGCAGAAGTACAGCCTCCTTATTGCCTTCTCCACAGTTCCACTGCCTTGGGGCAGGAACAGAAGCAGGAGCCAGGACTAGATGCTTCCAGTGATATTCAGAAATAAACAAAATTCAGTGGCCAAAGTGGTGGTGCTTTTTCCACCTGGTGACTGGTGATTTCTATGAGGAAGTAGCAGCTTGTTTGAACAAAGCATTGGCTTGCTGGATCAGACCAAGATCCATCCAGTCCAGCATTCTCTCCTTCAAACAGCAGTCAGCCAGATGCCTCTTGGACTCACAAGTGACGCATGAAAGTGGATGGTCTTCTCTTGGCTATGCTCTTCTTTTCCTCACTTGCTACTCATGCGCATTGTCTCTGCACATGGAGGTCCCATGTCTGATAAAGTAGTCCTCCTTGAATTTGTCTAGGCCTTGTTGAGACTATAAGATTTGCCTTCTTGCTGCAACAGAGCCAAGGATCCCTTTATTTGAGGGGATGCCTGTATGTGGAAGTGCTACACAAATGTCGATTTCAATGTCATCCTTCATTCAAGAGATAATTCAGTTGCATTAATGATGCCAGATTCCTCTGCTTCAGTGAATCTCCTAATCAAGCGACCCACTACTGGTCTCGTCCATTTCTCGTCCCTATTCATAATGATTCCAGGTGCTACGTTGTTGGGAATTATAGAGAACAAATGAGGGGAAGATCTGAAGGTGACGCAGGTTCAGGGCTGGCACCAGCGAACCTTTCTCCTAGGCCTAGGCGCTGCCAAGGAGGTTGATAAGCCAGGTCAGCATGAACCAAGTGCACTTTTTGCCAGAATTCACTCTGACTGCACTGTGATGCAAACCATCTCCTCTAGATGCAAAGTTTCTACCTGATCTTAAGCCCTTGCTGCCGTGCCCCTTGGGTAGTATTCCCAGTTGTGAGTGGCAGCCATCTTGATGCACCCACTGTGTGTGGCAGCTCATAGGAACGCAACATAGACTGCCATATACAGAGTCAGACCATCGGCCTCTCCAGCCTAGTATTATGCTGCAAGCCTGATGCAGACATCTTTCCCAATCCCACAGCTAGAGTCCCTTTTAATTAGAGATGTTGGGAATTGGACCTGAGACCCTCTGAATGCAAGGCATGTGCTCTGCCACTGAGTCATCGATCCTCCCCTAAATACAAGAATTGGGGACCTCATTCCAATGAATATACAGCTGACAATCTTTTAAAAATGCCCTAGATCCGATGAGATGTCAAAAGGAAATTAACTTACTTTCCCATTTTAAAATTTTACCTCAGCAAGCATGAGGGCTTGGACTTGTTCTGTGTGAGGATAATTTTTTAATTCAACCTAAGCAGTTAGGCCAAAGTCACGCCGACACCACATGTGATATACAGTGGTACCTCAGGTTACAGATGCTTCAGGTTATAGACACTTCGGGTTACAGACTCCGCTAACCCAGAAATAGTACCTTGGGTTAAGAACTTTGCTTCAGGATGAGAACAGAAATCGTGCGGCAGTGGCGCAGCAGGAGGCCCCATTAGCTAAAGTGGTACCTCAGGTTAAGAACAGTTTCAGGTTAAGAATGGACCTCTAGAACGAATTAAGTTCTTAACCAGAGGTATCACTGTATGTTGACTACTGTGGAATTTCCTTTGTATTTAAAACACAGCTGAGAAATGCCATTATCTGCACTCTGAACCACACCCTGGGGGCATGTTTACACCATCAGTTATTCTCAGTTAAGAAGCCCTGATTTTTCCTCAAACTGATTTATTTAGCACATTCAAGGAGTAAGTAAGAAACTGAAGTTGAAAGAGAATCAAAGGCTACTGAAAAGATCAGGGGCTCGTGATTTGCCTCTTTTATCTCAGGATAAGCATAACAATAGTTGAATTCTTCTCTGATGAGTAAAATTACCTGTTTCTTGGAGAAGGCAGGCCTCATCCATAAGACAATTTCAGAGATGCAAGAATCCCTATGAGGTGACTTCCCCTGCCCAGAAAATTATAGGGTGAAATTACAAATTCTGTAAAGGAAACTTAAGAGTTGCCGGCCTTTTGGTGCTTTGGTGAGCACACTGGGAATTTTGAGAAAGCGCTGTGGGTCCCAATTGCAAAATTCACAAGGGTGTGACATGTCACACAAAGTGGCATCCACAGCTAAAAGAGCAGAAAAAGAGGCAGAGCCACAAAGTAATGTGATGTTGTCCCTGCCCCATCAATGGAAAAAATGCACTTCCATCTGCCATTGCCACACTCGGTCACAGAGGGAAGTCCTCTGCAGTCTCTTAAATTTCAAACAAGTGGGAGGGTGGGTGACTAGTCCCGGCATCCAATGAAATGTGGCCATGTTTAAAGGTATGTGTTTGATGCAGGAGAGGCAGGAAGAGCAAACGGACCTTTGTGTCCTGGATTTTTGAGGGGCTATTCACTGAGGCCTTCCAAAAACACCATAGGAAGTTCTGGTGGACATGCTAGTACATGCAGATACCACATTGGTGGCTCGTGGTGGTTGTTCCATCTCAGAAACACTCATGTGAAATGGCCCGGGGTGGCTGCTGAAAATACTATTTATTTTATAGAACTATTTCTTCATGGTATTTCACTCCAGAGAGTACCAAAGCAATTGACAACCACAAAAAATAACATAGCAATAAATAATAAAATATTTCAGTCAAATAATATCATAGAATTGTAGAGTTGGAAGGGACCCCAAGGGTCATCTAGTCCAACCCCCTGCAATGCATGAATCTCACCTAAAGTATCCAAGACACATGGCCATCCAACCTCTGCTTGAAAACCTCCAAGGATGGAGAGTCCACAGCTTCCCAGGGGAGACCATTCCACTGCTGAACAGCTCTTACTGCCAGAAAGTTCTTCCTGGTGTTTAGTTGGAATATCCTTTCTTGTAACTTGAAGCCATTGGTTCGAGTCCTACCCCCCAGAGCAGGAGAAAACAAGCTTGTTCCCTCTTCCATGTGACAGCTCTTAAGATATTTGAAGTTGGCTATCATATCTCCTCTCAGTCTCCTCTTAACCTAAACATACCTAGCTCCTTCAAGCGCTCCTCATAAGGCTTGGTTTCCAGACCCTTGATCATCTTGGTTGCCCTCCTCTGCACACGTTCCAGATTGTCAACATCCTTCTTAAATTGTGCCCAGAATTGGACACTGAATTCCAGGTGTGGTCTGACCAAGGCAGAATATTACTTCCCTTAATCTGGACACTATACTTCTGTTGACGCAACCTAGAATAGCATTAGGTTTTTTTGCTGCTGCATCCCACTGTTGACTCATGTTAAGCTTGTGGTCCACCGAGACCCCTAGGTCCTTTTCACACGTACTGCTAGTAAGCCAGGTGTCCCCCATCCTATATCTGGTTCTTCCTGCCTAAGTGCAGAACCTTACATTGATCCCTATTGGAATTCATTTTGTTAGCTTGAGCCCAGTTCTCCAATCTGTTAAGGTTATTTTGAATTATGATTGTGTCTTCTGCAGCATTAGCTACCCCTCTCAGTTTGGTGTCATCTGTGAGTTTGACGAACAAGGTGCTAAAATCTAAAAACTGGCAATAATAGTCTGGAAATGCCTGAGCAAATCAATGACTTTTAAAAACATGCTGGAAGCATCTGACACTTGGTACCTGCCTAATCTCCAAGGTGAGGAAGGTGCCACCACAGAGAAGGCTCTTTGCCTTACCATTGTATGTGGTATGGAGTTCACCAGTTGAACTTCTGCCTGCCATGCAGATAACAGAGCCTCCTCTATTGAATGCCTTATTCTCAACATCCAGGATCTAGTTTCTTCCTTCAGCTGTTTTTCTGACTTCTGTTCTGTGTGGCTACATATCAGTGCCAGAGCCTCCATTTTCTCCCCATCTCTCATGGTGCACCAGGGAATAGACTGCACTCCGTGTCCTTGTCTGTCCTGAGTCCTCAGCTGTAAACTGTTCCAGCCAGAGAAAGTTAATGGAAACAGAATAATTAAAGTCTCGTTCTGCAGCACCAGATATGATGCCCCTCAAGGCTAGGAGCCAAGGAAGCTAGCAAGGAAGGGTATCTGAAATTTATTTGGATTCCTTGGAGTACATGCAGACCAGAGTTAAGTTTATCTTGGGATAACCATCTCCAAACGTGTACAGAGTGCTATTATTCTAGAAAAAGAGGTGCTGGAACTCACCATGAACACCCCCCTTTTCTCTTATAATGGCAATGGCGCCCACCTGAGAGGTGCCGGAACTGAGTTCCTGCAAGTTCCAGCTGAGAAAAAGGCCTGAGTGTACAGATATTCTGAAGTGTAAACCAGAATCTTTCCCAGAGTCCAAATTCAATATTCATTATCCAATGATGTCCTGTGCTTATCTGCTTTCTCTTGCTGAAACCCTAATAGATACTGACATGTGCCTTAATTTTACAGAAGAAACATCCAATTTAATGTGTCCAGAATGTAGACAGACCATAACAATCTTCACATGTTGGGGCTGAAGGTATGTAGCTCAGTGGGAGAGCACATTCATAACTTCCCCAGGTAGACATGGAAATAATACATATCTGAAAGCTTGGAGAACGGCTGTCAGTAAGTGTAGACAATACTGAAGCAGATTGACCAGTGACCTGAACTCAATAAATTATTATTATTATTATTCAAACTTTTAGAAGACATCTGAAGGCAGCCCTGTTTAGGGAAGCTTTTAATGTTTGATGCATTATGGTATTTTAATATTTTGTTCGAAGCCGCCCAGAGTGGCTGGGGAAGCCCAGCCAGATGGGCAGGGTATAAATAATAATTTATTATTAATAATAATAATAATAATTAAAGGTTATCTTCCTCTGTTCCCTTGGAAGGATGAGCACAGCGCTCTCTGCTGATCATCTGCTTCATTATCACATGCCATGGCTGAGAAAAGAAAGACCAACTTTCCAAAAAGGGCACTGACTGGGAAATAGAACTGTTTGTGATATATACTCACTGGTGGATTTCAGATTTTCTGTCTTTGGGGAACCCCTTCTGCTAAGGAACTCTCTGTACATCTGCCACTGAATCCCTGTGTATTGCAGAGGGTTTGAAGAATGAGGCCCTAGGGTGCAAACTGAGATCAAATAGCCTGAACTGTTGGGGCTTTAAAGCACTGTTTGAGGCTATTTGAAAGCCTTTTTGCAAACAGCCTGTGCTGCTCTTTGAACCTCTGGTTTGCAGGCAACCAAACTGAGCAGGATTTCAGTCTTGTTCCAGTTCCTAAAACCAACACCCCCTGTACGTTCTAGCTGATTTCACCAGTGCTATTTTTCTAGAAAAGAGGTGCTGGAACTCACCATGAACCCCTCCCTTGTTCTCTTATCATGGCAATGGCACCCACCTGAGAGGTGCTGGAACTGAGTTCGGCTGAAAAAAGCCCTGGGTTTTACCCCTCGTCAGAGTGATGCCAGCTGATTGGCAGGTGGGTGTGGTTTTTTAAAAATAGTCTCACAGACCAAAGTTTAATTCCTGGAGGTCCAATAAGGTAAAGGTAAAGGTACCCCTGCCCGTACGGGCCAGTCTTGACAGACTCTGGGGTTGTGCGCCCATCTCACTTAAGAGGCCAGGGGCCGGCGCTGTCCGGAGACACTTCCGGGTCACGTGGCCAGCGTGACGAAGCTGCTCTGGCGAGCCAGAGCCGCACACGGAAACGCCGTTTACCTTCCCGCTGGTAAGCGGTCCCTATTTATCTACTTGCACCTGGAGGTGCTTTCGAACTGCTAGGTTGGCAGGCGCTGGGACCGAGCAGCGGGAGCGCACCCCGCCGCAGGGATTCGAACCGCCGACCTTTCGATCGGCAAGCCCTAGGCGCTGAGGCTTTAACCCACAGCGCCACCTGCGTCCCATGGAGGTCTAATACTGCCCTGCAAATTGGAGATTCCTCACCACAGACTAGACCTTACTGTGCCTATCACCCTATGTGAATTGAGAACATGACCTATATCCACCCCTGATGTGCAGGACAGGGAAAGATCAGAAGGGGTGAACTAATGACGTTGCTTTTCTGCTGCAGCTGCTTCTGAGATTCTTTAAGATGACAGTGCCAAAGATTGAAGTTGAGACCTCTCTGTGTGATTGCATAGCATGGGCCCAAGCCACTGAGCTATGACCAAAGGTGCCATCCCTCTTTCGTGGAAGTTATGTTCATCACTGCATATTTTTGTGTGAAAGTATCATGGGGTTCCTTGGAAGAGTTGTAAAGACACTGCTGTAGAAGGTAGATAATAAGCGAGTGCCATCCCTTTGAATTCAAGAACTGGAATTATAGTTCGGGGAAAATATTAGCTGTTTTGCAAATTCTGTGGAGTTGTCTCCTTGTAAGAATAGTTCCAACTGCCAAAAAAAGAGACCTCAGTCAGGATCCTTGACTGGAATAAACGGACCAGTGGATATTAACTGAGGTCATCTCATTTACACCTGCTTAGGGATTAGTCCCTTTACTTCATATGCAAAAATAAACATCCTGCCAGCAGACCTCGGGTGTCAAAGTATTCTAATGTTTGCCAGACACGACTGTGTTATGCTATGTAATTTATTGTAATGATGGGTCAAATCATCCCCCCCTAAATTATTGTGTAAATCATATTGATTATGTGTAATTGCGAAATTGAATGTGAATAGTGTAAATTACAGGATTGTTTTTCCAGCTGCAGCAACATTTCCTATACGTAGGGATCGTTGGAAGAAGGTATTTGGGGTGTAGATTTACTACATGCCAGAAATCTTTTAGTATGGTACATTAATGTTTGTTGACTACTGCCTTCCAATGGAAAAGAGAGAGCTGTATTTCTTTTATTAGTGTTTTAAAGAAAAATAAATACAAAATGTTTTCTAACCTTTCACAGATAGGTGTCGTAACATGAAACTTTGTACATTGATTCCCTGCCTCTCCCACGCCCCTCCCCCCAAAAAAAATTGTGAGCCAATGGAGTGCAGTAAGTAAACATATCCTCAACATTTCTCCAATGAAAATAGGGAAATCCTATTTAATAATAATAATAATAATAATAATAATAATAATAATAATAATAAGATTTATTTTAAAAAATATATTTATACCCCACCCATCTGAATGGGTTGCCCCGGCCACTCTGAGCGGCTTCCAATATATATAGAAACATTATAAAACATTAATCATTAAAAAAACACTTCCCTATACAGGGCTGCCTTCAGATGTCTTCTAAATTTGTAGTTACTTATCTCCTTGGCTAGAGGGTTGCATAACACCATACCCTCCAACATTTCTGTGATGAAAACAGGGACAGCCTAAGGAAAAGCAAGCCGTTCCAGGATCAAATTAGAAACCAGGACAGCTTCTGTAAATCCGGGATTCCCCCTGGAAAATAAAGACACTTGGAAGGTCTGAGTAAATCAGTGGATTTAGACCAGAAAGACAAGAGACATGTAGCTATTGATAGACAGACAAACAGATCTTTAACACACAATCCTATACCTGTCTACTCAGAAGCAAGTTCCATTTTGTTCAACAGGCCTTGTTCCCAGGTCAATCCGTATGTGTAAGGATGCAGTGTTGCTAAAAGGCTACAAAATACCAGAGGTGCATCCCGTGAGCTCAGAGGTTTTCAGGATAAGTGCACAAAAATTATAGGCAGATTTATTGGTTCTGAAGAAAGCGGTGCTCCCACAATTAAATGAGGGAACAGTTCCCCCCCCCAAAAAAAAAAAACCCTCTTGAATACACCTCCATAAACCATAGCCAGTAGATGTCATCTTAGAAGGGACATTTCCCTTTTCTCTTCCTTTCATGGAAATGGGAATGCTTTTTCTGTGGCCTGGCTCTCAAAATCAGCAGTAGAGGCAGTCAACTTGGATGTGAACTGCACCACGTTGGGTGGTGGACCCCATATGACTGACTATCCCCCAACTGTTTATATCAGAGAGAAGGCCAGGAAAGAGTACACCTCCTTCTCCCCCCCCCCACAATTTTGCATGGAAGTACATTCAGCCACGGGTGCTACAGACCAACCCAGACATAGATCGATCATGCATTTCCTCAGGCATTTGCCTGCTTGAGACAAAGCGCTAGATGGCAGCTCTTCTGTATGTTGCATCAGGACAGCATCCTCCACTGCACCCAAGGGCAGCAGGCAAGGGCCATGCACGGCACACACAGCTGCCTCCGCCCAACACTTTGCGGCCACGCCCCAGTGTCTGCCACCTGAGGCAGCCTCCTCACGCTGTTTAATGGTAGGGCCAGCCTCGCCTCTGTTGTTTCTTAGAACGGGGCAACCTAGGAGGGTTCTTGGTGTGACAAGATACAGTGGTACCTCAGGTTACAAACACCTCGGGTTACAAACACTTCGGGTTACAGACATGGCTAACAAGGAAGTAGTATCTCGGATTAAGAACTTTACCTCAGGATGAGAACAGAAATCACACTGCGGTGGTGCAGCAGCAGCAGGAACCTCCATTAGCTAAAGTGGTACCTCAGGTTAAGAACAGTTTCAGGTTAAGAACAGACCTCCAGAACGAATTAAGTTCATAACCTGAGGTACCACTGTATTTTTATTCTTCACTTAAAGCTGAGATCCTGGAACACACTGGTGGGTTCTACCTTTGAGGCACCAGGGAATGGTCTAAAAGCATTGACTGGGCTCGGCAGACGGCCTGGGCCTGGATCAGATCGCCTAGCATGCCACCTTCAGCTCGCTTGAAGAGAAGTGGGATATAAAAGTGATGAGATAGTGTCCCTTTCCAAGGACGTCTGTTCTTCCATGGCTGAGACAGAAGCACCCGTCCTGTGGGACCACTAACCCGAGCCAAGTAGGTTTTGTGCCTGCCTTAATCCTTCGCATAGCTCGTTGGGTTAAGTGGATGACGCCAAGGCAGGATAGAGCCAACAAAGCACAAAAGGAAGATAAAGTGAAAGTTAATTTGTTACCGGTTGTAAAAGTGAAGAAACACACGGAAGATTAGGAAAGGTTGTAAACAGTTTTCACCCCCTCCTCGCCAATCACAAGACCTCTGTGTGCCATCGGTCGGACATGGCAAAACATGTGCACTGAACCACAGAAGAGAGATGCAGACGTGGTGGTTAAGGGAGCAAACTCACAAGGACAAAGCATCACTGACCAGCATGGTCCTACTGCTACTGGGAGTTTGCCCATGAGAAACTAGCAGCCATTGGTGCTCCAGTAGGATCCAACAGTGACTGACTACAATTTCACTGGAGATGTCTGAAAAGGAACAGAGGGGCTACATGTGGAGTTGGACATCTTTCTGGGCATGGTGGTTGGAAGGATGAACCCTTCAAGAAACGGAATGATCCCTTAGCCTCAGCATGAGGGCTAAAGCATTAAGGAATAGGGGCACCCCAGTGAAGCGGCATGCAAATGGGGTGGTGGGGGTCCATTTTCAACTTAGGTCCAGAATGATCAAGCGAGTGAAGCAACTCCCTTCTGGGGGAAAGGCTACAGCATTTGTTTGTGACTTCTTAGTTAAGAGAAAGGTAAGAGGTGAAGTTGATGAAACTATCAAGTAGACAGAGAAGAGTTTTCCTCTCACTAGAATTGGTGACCATCCATCCAATGAAGATTAATGTTGGAAGATTCAGGACAGAGATTTAAAAGTACTTCTTTGGGGAACTGTGGTCCCTTAGAGGTGCTGACAGGCGTAAGGAGACTCCCTATTCCCCTCCCAGAACTGCAGAGTGTTTTAACACTCCATCCCTCTTCATAGGAAACCTGTAGCTCTTTGTGGGGAGTAAGAGCCTCCTAACAACTCTCAGTACACTTCACAAACTCCCAGAATTCTCTAGGAGAAATCCATTACCGTTTAAAGTGGAATCATGGTACTTTAAATGTCTGGTGTGGACGTGACCATAACCATTCTTGAAGAAGACAAGCCACTTTCAGGTATGTGTGCAATCAGGAATGGAGAAGCAGCGGGCAAAGAGGGAGACCGTAGCCCTTCCCATAATTCCTGGCTCCAAGTTGTCCCCCTCAGTGGCTCCACCCACCCACCCACACCCCTGAAGCGTTCAAGTACATTTTAAGGATCCCCACTCTCATCTCTCCGCTTCCATTTACCAGGGATAACATTTCTTTCTCTAAAAGGACCACTGCCATTTGATATCATTTGTCCTTTAGCTTCTTTGAATAGCAATCATATATATATAAAAAGGTAAAGGGACCCCTGACCATTAGGTCAAGTCGTGGCCAACTCTGGGGTTGCGGCGTTCATCTCGCTTTATTGGCTGAGGGAGCCGGCGTACAGCTTCCGGGTCATGTGGTGAGCATGACTAAGCCGCTTCTGGCAAACCAGAGCAGCACACAGAAACGCCATTTACCTTCCCGCCGGAGCGGTACCTATTTATCTATTTGCACTTTGACGTGCTTTTGAACTGCTAGGTTGGCAGGAGCTGGGACCAAGCAATGGGAGCTCACCCTGTCGCAGGGATTTGAACCGCCAACCTTCTGATCGGCAAGTCCTAGGCTCTGTGGTTTAACCCACAGCGCCACCCGCGTCCCTAATCATATATATACAGCAATCCATAAAAATTCCCTATCAGAGAAAATGAGGCACAGCACAGGTCAAGTTAAGCACTTAAGTCTCTCTGATTTCAGTGGGAAATCGGGGAACCCTGCATTGAAATTTATGAGTTGCAATATTTCAACTAGATTGCACTCATGGTGTTTAGGATTATACACTACTGTGACGTGAACAGTGTTTCTTCCTTTTCTCCCTTAAGTATTCCTGAGTGAGCTCCTCTAAAAGGCTTCAGAACTTTCTCCACCACTTCTATGATCGTTTAAAACTTCTTCGTGGAATATGGTGCTGCTGAGAGCATTTTTTTTTTAATAAATTTTTATTAAAGTTTCAACAAATTTTATAGTAACACAAAAAGCAAAACATCACAACAACAATACAAACAAACAATACAAAACAAAAATCAAACAAAATTAAAAGGTTCAATTATTGGTTTCATGTAGCTTTCTTTCCGGACTTCCTCACATCTCCCTTTTCTGTTTTCAAATTTCCAATTTAGTTTCAGCAGATTTTTCCCCTATTTTAACCAGATTAATATGTCTTAATTTCTTTTAAAGTTAACCATTCCTGCTGCTAACCCATCTTTTTATCTTCCATCCTTAGGTTAACTAAACTGTGATTCTCTTATTTGTTACTAATGAAACATCTTTGCACATTCCTTCAGCTTTGTCACTAATGCCACATTGTCTCAATATCCTGCATCATATTAACATTCATACAGTTTACAATGTTTTTGCAGATAATCTTTGAATTTCTTCCATTCTTCTTCTATTTGTTCTTCTCCTGTATCTCGGATTCTGCCAGTCATTTCTGCTAGGTCCATATAGTCCATCAATTGCATCTGCCATTCTTCCAGAGTGGGCAAATCTTGTGTCTTCCAATACTTTGTGATGAGTATTCTTGCTGCTGTTGTTGCGTACATAAAAAAAGTTCTATCCTTCTTTAACACCTTCTGATCGACAATGCCCAGAAGGAAGGCCTCTGGTTTCTTCAAGAAGGTATACCTAAATACCTTTTTCAACTCATTATATATCATTTCCCAGAATGCCTTTACCCTTGGGCATGTCCACCAGAGGTGAAAGAATGTTCCCTCAGTTTCCTTACATTTCCAACATTTATTATCGGGCAAATGGTATATCTTTGCAAGCTTGACTGGTGTCATGTACCACCTATAAATCATTTTCATAATATTTTCTTTCAAGGCATTACATGCCGTAAATTTCATACCAGTGGTCCATAACCGTTCCCAGTCCGCAAACATAATATTATAACCAATGTCTTGTGCCCACTTAATCATAGCTGATTTAACCATTTCATCCTGAGTATTCCATTTTAACAGCAAATTATACATTCTTGACAATGTCTTAGTTTTAGGTTCTAACAATTCCGTTTCTAGTTTCAATTTTTCCACCTGGAAACCTAGTTTCTTGTCCACGTTAAAAGCCTCTCTAATTTGGTAATAATGTAGCCAATCTCGCACTCTATCTTTTAGCTTCTCGAAGCTCTGCAATTTCCATGTGTTTCCTTCCTGTTTTAATATCTCCCAATATTTCGGCCATTTGGCCTCCATATTGAGCTTTTTCAGAACCTTAGCCTCCATAGGTGACAACCACCTTATTGGGGTCTTATTTTCTAGCAAATCTTTATATCTTATCCAGACATTAAAAACTGCTCTCCTGACAATATGGTTCTTAAATACTTTATGAACCCTTACCTTGTCGTACCACAAGTATGCATGCCATCCAAACGCATTATTAAACCCTTCCAGGTCTAGAATGTCAGTGTTTTCAAGAAGTAGCCAGTCCTTAATCCAGCAGAAAGCTGCTGATTCATAGTAAAGCTTCATGTCTGGCAGGGCAAACCCCCCTCTTTCTTTAGCATCGGTTAATATTTTAAATTTTATTCTGGGCTTTTTGCCCTGCCAGACAAATTTAGAAATATCTCGCTGCCACCTCTTGAAACAATCCATTCTGTCCACAATCTGCAAAGTCTGAAACAAAAACAACATTTTCTGCAAAACATTCATCTTTATAGCGGCAATTCGGCCCAACAAGGAGAGTTTCAAGTTTGACCATGTTTCTAAATCTTTCTTTACCTCTGACCAACATTTTTCATAATTGTCCTTAAATAAATTCAGGTTTTTAGCTGTCATATTTATCCCTAGGTATTTCACTTTCTTCACCACATTTAAATCTGTCTCTTTCTGAAGCTTTTCTATTTCCATTGAAGTCATATTTTTCTCCAATACTTTAGTTTTTTGTTTATTTAATTTGAATCCTGCTTGCCGATCGAAAGGTCGGCGGTTCGAATCCCTGCGGCGGGGTGCGCTCCCGCTGCTCGGTCCCAGCGCCTGCCAACCTAGCAGTTCGAAAGCACCTCCGGGTGCAAGTAGATAAATAGGGACTGCTTACCAGCGGGAAGGTAAACGGCGTTTCCGTGTGCGGCTCTGGCTCTGGCTCTGGCCAGAGCAGCGATGTCACGCTGGCCACGTGACCCGGAAGTGTCTCCGGACAGCGCTGGCCCCTGGCCTCTTAAGTGAGATGGGCGCACAACCCCAGAGTCTGTCAAGACTGGCCCGTACGGGCAGGGGTACCTTTACCTTTACCTTTTACCTGACCAAACTCCTGAATCAGTTCTAAGACTCTTTTCGTACTAGATTCTGGCTCCTGTAACGTTAAGACCAAGTCATCTGCAAAGGCTTTAAGTTTATATTGTTTAGCTCCGACCTGAACCCCTTTAATCAACTGGTCCCTCCTAATCAGATTCAGGAGCACTTCCAGGACCGAAATAAATAGCAATGGAGAGATAGGGCACCCCTGTCGCGTTCCTTTTTCAATTTTAATCTCTTCTGACACCACATTGTTAACTATCAATTTTGCTTTTTGTTCCGAATATATTGCTTCTATGCTATTTTCGAACCCTCGTCCCACACCCATTCCCTTAAGATTTTTTTTCATAAAACTCCAAGAAATGTTGTCAAAGGCCTTCTCCGCATCAATAAAAATTAACACTGCTTTTGTATTTATATTCGTCTGCAATAACTCTAATATGTCAATGATGTTTCTTGTATTGTCAGAGAGATGCCTTCCAGGGAGAAAGCCTGCTTGGTCCTTATGTATTACTTCATTTAACACTCTTTTCAGTCTATTTGCCAAAATGTCTGCAAAGATTTTATAATCCACATTTAACAGGGATATGGGACGGTAGTTTTTAATTTGTGCCTTTTCAGCTTCGGATTTTGGTATTAGCGTGATGAAAGCTTCTTTCCACGAATCTGGTGCCTTCTTCCCCTCCATTATCTCATTACACACCTCCTTTAGTGGTTGAATTAAATAGTCTTTCAACATCTTGTAATATTTGGAGGTTAACCCGTCCGGCCCTGGAGATTTGCCCAATTGCATATTCCGAATAGCACCTTCAATCTCCTGTTCTGTTATTTCATAATTCAATATCATCTTATTTTCTTGAGATAGCTCTTGTAATCCGTTAGTCTTTAAAAATTGGTCTATGTCAAACTCTTTTTGCAGCCCCTGCGTGTAAAGTTGTTTAAAATATCTCTGGAAACACTTTCTAATCTCTTCAGGTTTCTGTATATTTCTCCCCTCTATCTCAAGGTTGGTTACCGTATTCAACTTCTGTCTTTTTTTCAGCTGCCATGCTAGCAACTTTCCACATTTATTTGCCGATTCAAAAGTTTTCTGCTTCATTTGTTTAATTTTCCATTCAACTTCTTTATTTACTAATTTCATATATTGTACTTGGTAGAGTTTAATTTCTCTCAAAATCTCCTGCGACTTGGGTTTCGATCTTAACCTTTTTTCCCCTTCTTTTATTTTTTCCAAAATTTTGTCTTTTTTCTCATTTTGGGTTCTCCTCTTTATTGCATTCTGCTGTATCAGAAAACCGCTCATAACTGCTTTACTTGCGTCCCAGATTATTCTTTTTTCCACTGTAGTGTTCAAATTAACTTCAAAGTAATCCTTCAAGTTTTTTTGGGCCTTCTTAACAATCTCTTGATCTCTTAATAAGGTGTCATTCATCCTCCATCTAAAGGAACCAGTTGTAGTTAATCTCATTTCCATCTTGACGGCGTTGTGGTCGGAGCATGTTTTTGGGCAGATTTCCACTTTTCTAGTCTTTGGTGCCAGTCCTCTAGTTATCCATATTTGGTCAATTCTTGTCCATGTCAATTTAGCTTCAGAAAAGAAAGTCCCTTCTCTTCCTAGGGGGTTTTTAGTTCTCCAAATATCAATCAGATCCATATTGTCAGTTAGTTCAAAGAAAGTCTTAGGTAGTCTGCCCTCTTTTGTTATATTATGACTTTGTGCTTTGTCCATGTTCGTGGACACCACTCCGTTCATATCTCCCATCAAAATGATGTTGTTGTAGTCAATGTGCTCCAGCATTTTCTCATGCAACTTCTTATAAAATTCCGACTTTCCCTCATTTGGTGCATATATTCCTAAAATCAAATTTTTTTCTCCTTGTACTTGAATTTCAATTGCCACAATCCTTCCTTGTTCATCTTTAAAAAGAAATTTCGGTGACAGGCTTTCTTTTGCATATATAACAACTCCTCTCTTCTTCACTCTGTCAGATGAAATAAATTCTTGACCCAATCTCTTATTAATCAAAACTTTCCTATGAAGCCTAGTCACATGTGTTTCCTGCAATTAAGTCTAATTGCTCCTTTTTTAATATGTGAAATATCCTCTTCCTTTTCTTCGGACAATTACAGCCATGAATATTCCAAGTTACTAGTTGCAGGGCCATGCTGGAGCCTTCTTGTTCCTTTTGGGTGGTGTCACTTACTTCTGGTCCACAGATCCCAAAGGTGTGGGAACAGAGCTTAGTAGTCCAGATCCTAAGGCTCCTTGTTCCACTTCAATCCCTTTCTGAAGGTCTTCTCCGTAGTGGCTCAGGAATTTTTCCCTGTCTTCACCTGATTTGATTTTAACCTTCTTCCCTCTAAAAGTGAAAGATAGTCCCTGGGGGAACTCCCATCTAAAAATGATGCTGTTTCCTTTCAATAGTGTCACCAAATCTTTGTAATCAGCTCTAAGATCTAATAAATATTTCGGGATGTCCTTGTAGATTTCCACGTTGGTATCCTGGATAGTTAAGGTCTTTTGATAGTGTGCATTCAGTATCTTGTCTCTTTCTTCTTTCGATCTGAGGGAGATCAGACAGTCTCTAGACTTGTCTTTCCTCCCTCCTCTTCCAAGCCTGAATGCAGTTGTTATTTTAAAATCCTTATCTTCTTCCAAAGACCAAAGTTCTGCAAATTCTTTTGTCAGATACTCCTTCAAGTCTTCTTTTTTCAAGTTCTGGGACTGACCTCAGCCTCAAATTATTTTCTTTACTTTTCAGATCCACCATGGAAAGATATGCCTGATGGTCACCAATCTGTTTACGCATAGGTTTTATTTCCTGTTCCACGGCTTCCACTTTCCGTTGAGCCTCCTCTGCAATTTTACGATTTTCAGTGGTGGTTTCTAAGAGTTTCCCAATTGCCTGTGCATTTAAGCCGACTTGTTGTGTCAAATTATTTACACTAGCAGTGTTCTGATCTAGTTTAGATGAGTGTTCATTCACTTGCTTACACAGATCATCTAGTTTCCCAAGGATTTTATCCAATACTGTTACTGATGTGTCTCCACCTGTGGCCATTCCTGCAGGCCTTGCTGGCTCTAAATCTTCCTGTGGAGTCACGGAGACTGTAGGAACCGATGATCTGCGCAGCTGTGAAGTTATCGTAGTTTGTTGTGTTTTGGCTTTTGCTGATCTTGTCTTCCCACTCATCCCACCACTGTCTAGGCGCCAAGGTCAGTCTTATGATTAACAGTTCCCATGGGAATCCACAAGCCCTTGGATGGAAAATCCCCCCCAGCCGTTGCAAGTTTTCAATAATCCACTAGGGGAAGACTGGCTGTTTCTTCACAAAGGAACAACAATTTGCAATATGCCAAAATTCAAAGTCTCTAGAAAGTTCAATAACAATGTCTAACAGCCCCAAACTTCCAAAGACCTTCTGAGGTTCTTAATTTTTGCAGAGCCAAGCCTTAATTCCTTACAATGTCTCAAAGAGTGCAAGTTTCTAGTGTAACAACTCCATGTAGCAATCCACTGTAACAGTTCCAACAGACTGGCAGCTCTGGCAATTTAGTAGCTCTACCAATCTGGCAGTCCGCTGCAGTCACTGTCTCTCAAAGAATTTATAAATCCATAAAAAAAGAAAGATATATCCACAGGTATAGGGTATAGTCCACAAGCATAATAAATTAGAGCCAGTTGATGCTTGGAAAGATACTATTCAGAAAAATAGTTCAACGGCAATTAGAAAGTTAAAAGTCTCTGCTTAAAATCTATATACAAAACCGGGAGACGGACTTCCTGGTTGCATCTCCCGCTTCAGTGCCAAATTTCCAGAAATTTAGTCTCAAAATCGATTAACTTCACCTACTCACGAGTAGTTGGTTTATATCCGAATTGTCCCAGGAAAAAAGGTCCTGCTGAGAGCATTTTATAGCCCCATATATTATGCTTTTTTAAAAAATCCACCAGCTATTACTGCTATAAAAACCCACACCTATTCCAAGGCCTGATGGCCATAAAACTGAGAGGCTTTGGGGACAGCCCAGAGACGTGGCAGTGCTGAGACAGGCATTTACGTGGGCCAGCCTGCTCAGTTCCTTCAAGGTTGAATTCAGTTCAATTTTTGTACAGTTCGTTTGGTGACAATGGGCTGCCTTCTGTAAAAAAGAGAAGAAAAGGGGGGTGTCCTGTCCTTTCCGAGGAACCACGCTAAGGAGGAAGTTCTGTGCATGAGTTTTGGAGCTCCTGTCTAACTCATATTTTATGGAAAGGCGAGACTCACCTTCAAGGGTAAACACTGGCTAGAACTGCAAATCAAAACTCAGGCCCATAAAATCACAGCACAAGATTCCCAGCTTTGTTGTGGGTGTGTACGCTGCAAGCAGCAGCAGCAGCACCATCATATATAATAGCGCTGACTTCTGTTAAATCACAGACCTTATTTATAGGGCATATCGACACTGACAAATCAGTACCCTGGGGTTAGAGATCTTTCACGTTGGCTGACCAAACTACAGTTCCCAGGATTCCTTGGGAGATGCAAAGTGTTATGTAGTGAACTTAACACAAAGGACCCGCCAGAGTTCTACAAGAGTGATAGGGCATGGCTACTTTCTGAACCTAAGGGTGAGTGCACATAGAACACCACAGAATTTACTTAAAGCTTACAGCTATGATGAAATGTACATAAGGCTATTTGTGACTTCTAATCACAATAGCTGTGTTCTACCTCCGCTATTAGGACATGGGTGGCACTGTGGGTTAAACCACAGAGCCTAGGACTTGCCGATCAGAAGGTCGGCGGTTTGAATCCCCACGACGCGGTGAGCTCCCGTTGTTTGGTCCCAGCTCCTGCCAACCTAGCAGTTCGAAAGCACGTCAAAGTGCAAGTAGATAAATAGGTACTGCTCCGGCGGGAAGGTAAACAGCATTTCCGTGTGCTGCTCTGGTTTGCCAGAAGCGGCTTAGTCATGCTCGCCACATGACCCGGAAGCTGTACGCCGGCTCCCTCGGCCAATAAAGCGAGATGAGCGCCGCAACCCCAGAGTCGGCTACGACTGGACCTAATGGTGAGGGGTCCCTTTACCTTTTTACCTCCGCTGTCAAGAGACAGCTAGCCTCGAAATACCAGTTGCTGAGACTCACAAAGCAGAGTGCTGTGGTCCTTCTTGCAGACTTCCCACAGGCATCTGGTTGGCCACTGTGAGAACAGGATGCTGGACCACATGGGCCTTTGGTCCGAGCTAGAAGGGCTCTTATTAGGTACTGTGGATGCTCTCAAGTAGCCCCCATTGGCTTCCTTTTATGTTAAGTGATGTCGAAAGGGAGGTGGTTGTGTCAGGCTGCTAGTATCCCCAGCTGGAGATCCCCAGTCTGCCGTATATCAGATGTGGGCAGACCTCCTGCTTGCAAGATCTACTTTCTTTTTTTAACAGAACCTTTAAGATCCATCAGTCAGAGCGAGGTGCAAAAGACATACACTTAAAACTAAAGGATTCTGGACCCGGGAATTTGTTTTGACCATCAGAACCAAACTAACCTTTCATGTAAAACCCAATCCCACCTTCCAAACTCTTTTAATTTCAACAGTGTAAAAGATTTAGGGCAGGGGAGTCATTTTGCTGTTGCCACTTGAAAATAATTGGAGTCTGAATTTCCTGCCAATCTACTTTCGATTACCCAGATATCTACCAGAAGATCCTGACCTACCTTTCCTCACTGTTGTCTTAAAGAAATGGAGATTGGCTGACAATAAGAAGGCAGAAGGGTACTGATTTCCATTCCAGCTCATCTTTGTGGCATGCAGTGCTGTTTCCATTCTGCTGCAGTTCGGCTTCCGACAAAACAACATTATTTGCCTTGCTGTCCGCTGTGGGAAGAATTTCCGCGAATGAATTAGTTAATTAGTTGCATTATTATGTTATCCCTTACCATTCATTTCAGTGCAACGGAAATGCCATGCAAATTGGGTTGTGTCCTCAATTCTGGATTAAGAACAAACAGCAGCAATTTCCACCCCCGTTTCTGTCGGAATTATCTGACATCCCCTAACTGACAAGTCCTAAGAGCTCCATGTCAACAAAGGTCTTTTGATACATTTCAGTTCCATCTGTAAGATCTGTGAGTGTCCATATGTACAACATGATGATTCTGATACCTAGTTTCAGGATGATGTATTTTGTGAAGAAGGATCCCTTTGTCCTAAACAACTTTATTTATGCGACACTAAATATTTGAAGACGCAGGTGGCGCTGTGGGTTAAACCACAGAGCCTAGGACTTGCCGATCAGAAGGTTGACAGTTCGAATCCCTGCGACGGGTGAGCTCCCGTTGTTCAGTCACTGCTCCTGCCAACCTAGCAGTTCGAAAGCACGTCAAAGTGCAAGTAGATAAATAGGTACCGCTCTGGCGGGAAGGTAAATGGGGTTTCCATGCACTGCTCTGGTTCGCCAGAAGCGGCTTAGTCATGCTGGCCACATGACCCGGAAGCTGTACACCGGCTCCCTTGGCCAATAAAGTGAGATGAGCGCCGCAAACCCAGAATCATCCGCGACTGGACCTAAATATTTGAAGCTAGGAGGCATTTTCTGAATTACAACTGTTTAACTGCTTCTTGGAAATGACACCAAGGAAAGAAAAGAGAACTGGAACACGTTTTTGCTGACAGTGAAGACACGTTCATTTTGGTTCAACTTAACACACACACCTAAAACCTTTTAACTAATAATCCTTCCAGGAAACTTTGGGAACAAGTTAACTGACACTCTGCAAATTACTGCAGAAGGAAAGTCATTAGCTCAACAGCACATTCCCTCACCAGATGTGTTTTGTTAGGTCTAGTTTTTTGCAGAGTGCAAAAAATAATAATGTGCTGCCTTTTGGAGAAGAAGCCAAACATTAATGTGATTGCAAGACAACACTGTAAAAATAGAGGCTGGCAGTGTTTAGGTTTGCCTGTGGAGGCCTTTGGGCTGCAGAACTGTCAACGCTGTGTTTGTGGCGTCTTTCACTAGATGTTTTCCTACACTCTGCGTTTTGGTCTCTGATGCTACAGCAGTAGGCCATAAAATATTGGAGAACTAAAATGGGCTCTTCATGCCAAGCAGCTTGTGGATTAGATTTGTTTAAAGCTGCTGGCCAAAACTATCATTTGCAAAGGATGGGCCACCTCTGCACCCATGAATCCAGCTCCAGTATACTTCCATATCTGAAACCTGTTTATATAGAGGGCTTTTTTCCAGGCGGAACTCACCGGAACTCAGTTCCGGCACCTCTCAGGTGGGCACCTTTGCCATTATAAGAGAACAGAGGAGGCGTTCGTGGTGAGTTCCGGCACCTCTTTTTCTAGAAAAATTGCACTGTGGACATGCCATACCTTTAAAGCACATTCAGAGGACATTCCCCTCCCCACCCCATGAGCACAAAGAATCCTAGGAAGTGCAGATTGTTAAGGGTGCTGGGGATTGTAGCTCTGAGGGGTAAACTGGTTCCCAGGAATTTTTTGTGTGTGTGTGTGTACTTTGAATGTGTTTTAAATGTATTGTGTCTACACAGCCTTACTGTGGCTGTGGAACAGAATGGAACAGAATGAGGTAGAAGAAATTGTATCACTTCAGTCCAGTGTTCGAAACTCCCATTGTTCTAGGCGCATTTTGCGACAGGGAAATTCGTTAGTGCGAGCAATTTCTGAGCTCTGGGCACAGTCCTGCGCCAAAAATTTCAGATTAAAACTGCAGAGTGGAAGGAAAGGAGGGCCTTTTTTCTGCCTCCCCACTTCCAGCTACTCTCTGGAGACTGGACAAGAGACCCTCTTAAAATATTTGGGAGGTGGGCAGGGGTAGGTCCAGTGCCGGATTTACATATAAGCTAAACAAGCTATAGTTTAGGGTGCCACTCTCTTGGGGGCCCCCAAAATTTTCCACTATTAATATACTTCCTTCTTAATTGTATTTCAGTTCTACAATTATTTTGATAAAATACATTATTTTGTTACATGTAAATGGCTTTAGATACCTATTAGGTCCATAAATTACCATATATTCAACACACAAAAAACAGCAACACTTTTTTGTTGACAAAAGACAGCTGGACATATAAAGGGCCCCATTACCTTCAGTAGCTTGGGACTCATCAAACCTAAATCCGGCCCTGGACTAGACCATGTAAAAAATAGACATAATATTTTAGCTGCAGTTTATTCATTTTCAGCTTTGAATTCTTGCTATATATAAAAAAGCGTGCCTAGACATTCCATTGCTGCACCCATAACTTAGGTTTAAGGTGCCATTGATTTAGCTCCTAGCTTTCATATCTAGCACTGCTTCAGACTGCAGGAAACACAGGCAACGTTTCGTGTACACCCAACTGAAGTGCTACTGTTGATGGACACTTCGTTTTCAGCCCCAGAAGGTGCTGCCAATTCCTCCAGTTATCCCACCAGGCGAATCGCCTGATTGATGGATCCTTGCTCTGGGCCACACCTAACCTGTTACCAATAAAGTTGTGGCCTTATTTAATCCATGCTCTTGTCTATGGCTCATTATAGCCCCTTTGTCTATGGGCCTTTATAGTTCCCGGCACTTGCACCCTGCATGGATCACTTGGTGTGCAAAGCAAGTCCGAGCATTGTTGACACTCACTTGCAATGGCTTACCTCCATTTCAGGCATCCATTTCCCCCAGCCTCAAATGGAAAGACCAGGGACTGAACCCCAGGACCTTTTGGATGCAGAACTTGTGCTCCACCACTGAGCTACAACCATCTTTCCAGTTGTGCCAAATTCATTTGCTAGGGCTGAAAGCACTGTTTTATGACCTGCCAGGATGGATGTGATTCTGGGAGCTTCCCACTCTAAATCTTTCCCGCTCATGTTCTGTTGCCAGGCCTTTATAAAATATAGCTCACCATTCTGAGCTGTACATCAGCCCTGGGACATATGGATGAATGGCGCTGTAAACGAAGGGCAGCCAGAGTTGGTTTATATTTAATGGGCTCCATGTAATGGTCTTCACTTCTTGACTCACGTCAGGTTCTCAGCCTGGGAAAACTATCTTCGGTTTTCATTTCTTCATTAAAAAACAAAACAAAAGCTTCTCCACCATTAGCAATAAAACCTTTTACGACCATAGGGAGGTGGTTGATTTGAAAGCTGGGCATATCTTCAAACAGAGAAAGCCTGGGGAAGATATTTAATCTCAAAACTGAACAAACATAACAAGTCCAGCAATAAAGATAATCAGCATGCATTGCAGAGAGCGAAGGGGCCAATCCTGAATTCTTGTTTCCTAAGGTGGGCAGGTCGAGGCTCAGAATTGGCTTGAGTTTGGTGGCAGCCTTCCAGGGTTTTCTGTAACTAAGATAATTCTCGTTATAATATTTCGTATTGAATATTCCATACTTTTGAGGCACCTCCCTAAATCCTGGAAACTGTAGTTTACCCACAGAGCTACAATTCCAAACACCCTTAACAAATGACATTTCCCATGATACTTTGGGTGGAAGAATGCACTTTAAACATGTGGCGTGTCTATAGCCTTGCTCTGTATTTAAGATCATCATAGCATCCATAGGATGGTACTGCCTGGTGGCTCAGGTAAATGAAGTGGCACATGGACTTTTGAATTCATGAAACTTTGTCAGATGGAATGAGAGAGAGAAATAGCCAATTCTTAGCCCAATAAAAGAAACTAGGAATTGTTCTAGTCGTCATTTGTATTGGAACTAAATTGATTTTATATGTGTGGTGGTGTTGTAAATGCGCTACAGATACACACACAGACACTTATTTATGCAAATATTCTAATTGGGTTGTAAACAATGGAGCGCTAGGTAACCCTTGGTCAGTTGGAATAGCTCAATTGGTAGAGCACGAGACTTTAAATCTATTATTCTTTCTGTTAGTGGAAGAAGTCACGCTTGCTCACAGGAGCTTTCCCTGGTCTCCACATACGATACATCCCATAAATCTGTTCTGGGCTTCCCCCCTCCTCCAGAGCAGATTTGGGGCAGGCACAAAGGGAGGAGAGTGGTGAGGGGAAGTTCTGTTGCACAAGTATAAATCCTCAAGCGAACGGCACAAGTGCATTGGAGATTGCCCAGCGGTTTTGTACGTGCAATTGTGACCTGCACACTTTTATTGTATCGTAAATCACTTTGGGATGCCTTATTGCAGGCAATCCATAAATGAAATAAACAACCATGATAAATAAAAAGGGCCACTCCATTTCTGTGACTAATCTGTTTTAAATGCTTTTTGATTCTGAATTTTAAATTGTTGTAAGCTGACCTGAGAGCTGTAGGTGAAAGGACTGACAGCAGATTTAATGTTAATAATCAATAAATGGGAACTGGCAAGGGGACTGGCACATTCTGTATGTGATTTGTGGGTATCAGGTATGCAAATTATGATGCTGAACACACCAACGACTGGCTTGCCTCTCCTAAAATGTGCACACCCAGGTTTTCAAGCCCCATGGATTTAAATGGATTGTGTTCAGATGCTTGAATTTACCTTGGTGGCAGGGAAAAAGAAAACAAATCTGTTTAAAGTAATTGAACGTTTTATGGATGTTTTAACAGGATGTCTTTACTGATGGAATGAAATGTGATTACTTTGGAACCAGACAGAAGATCATTTGAATGTATTTACAAGTATATTTTGAGGGGTTTTTTTATATATAAGAAAGCTGACCTTGGTGATAAAATTTCACCCAAGGAAAAAGTCCAAATCGTCTGCCTGAGTTCAAAAATTAATCAAAGCAACTCAGCCAAACCCCATTAATGCTCCTGTTTATTTAAGAGGAGGCGGTGGCGCTTCTGCGGAGTCAGGCTTCAGTTCTGTCCTGGTGTTTATGATTACTTTTTGGCGGTCAGTGAAGGAGTCTGAAACTGCAGAGTGCTGCTGCCATGTTTTGGAAACGTTTAGGATCCTGTCTGGTTTCCAGGGCAGCATCAGAAGACCTCAAGGACACCATTTGCCACACCACACTAAGCAGAGCTGCTGGCTGCTGACTCAGAAGGTCCACAAGTCAATGTGTGATTAGCAGACGACCATCATGCACATTGCTCCTTCGGGGAACATCAGGAGAACTCCCAAAAAGGACTCTGTCCCCCAGCGCTCAGTGCTGCTGACCTGCTGCCACAAAAAAAAGTTTGCCATCACATACACACAATCGCATTTCTGCCCTCTATATAGTGGTACCTCAGGTTAAGTACTTAATTCATTCTGGAGGTCCGTACTTAACCTGAAATTGTTCTTAACCTGAAGCACCACTTTAGCTAATGAGGCCTCCTGCTGTCGCCGCGCCACTGGAGCACAATTTCTGTTCTCATCCTGAAGCAAAGTTCTTAACCTGAAGCACTATTTCTGGGTTAGCGGAGTCTGTTACCTTAAGTATATGTAACCTGAGGTACCGCTGTATTCCGTAACCACTGCATTCATCAAACACAGTTAAGACCCCTCTCCTGTAGCATGCCTCGCAAAGTGCATGTGTGTGTTTGTGTGTATCTGAGAGTCCTCCTTTTAAAAACCACAAAGTACCCCCACAACAATCAATCTGGATCTCGCCAGTTTTCCCCCTCCCATCAAATATCTTCTATAGCTCAGCTGGTAGAGCACAGGGCTCTTATTCTCATGGTTCTGGGTTCGAGCCCCACACTGAGCAAAAAAATATTCCTGCATTGTTGGACTAAATTGCTCTCGTGGTCCTTTCCAGTTCTGCCATTCTATGATTCCCTGCCACAGTGAATGCAGGGGAGCACAGCACCAGAACTTCGCTCAGCTGGGGGGCGAGAGGCTTCCCTCTCCTCAGCTGAGTGTTTCAAGGATGCTTTGACGCCCGTCCAGCTGGAAATGCATTAGGCCTCCCTCAAAGGTGTCTGCCTTTGCCTAAGCAGGCAGGCTTCAACTTTCAGGTGCTCTGGGCGGAAAGATGCAGTCTTTCCTCCCGGGTGAAGGCAAGCAGGCGACAGTCAAGCCACAGAGCCTGAAAAGCATGTTCTCCATGCATCTGTTTGGTGGGCTGCTTCTTTCCTCCTGGAGTGGCCGACTGCCCCAAGAGGAAAGATGCAGCCTGCCTGCTTGGACGAAGGTGAATTGAGCTGCCGATACATTGCAGCTCCCTGCCTGCCGCCATCACAGCGCAGGCAGCGAGAAGGAAGTGAGCTGAGCTGGCAGCAGCTGGGGAGCCGCAATGTATCGGCAGCTCAAAAAGTCTGAAACCGGTTATCGTGATGTGAACGCCATACCGGTTACAGACAATGAAACGGAGGATCGGCCAGCTCTACTAAACACCATTTTTACGTTATGCTCTTCAGGCCTCTAGGTTACTTCTAGGCCTGCCATTATGGTGTCATTCATTCAGTATTTTGGGATGAGCCTAAAAGCGAATTTAAATCTATCCTACAGGAAGAAGTAAGTCTACAGTGGTACCTCGGGTTACATACGCTTCAGGTTGCATATGCTTCAGGTTACAGACTCCGCTAACCCAGAAATAGTACCTTGGATTAAGAACTTTGCTTCAGGATGAGAATAGAAATCGTGTGGTGGCAGCAGGAGGCCCCATTAGCTAAAGTGGTGCTTCAGGTTAAGAACAGTTTCAGGTTAAGAACGGACCTCCGGAACAAATTAAGTACTTAACCTGAGGTACCACTGTATACTGTATGAGAATTGTACACATTTGCAGCTCTGCTTCAATTTGTGACATGCATTTGGCACCCTCTGCTGGTCAAATGTTTTAAGTGAACTAACTGGAACAGATTACAGCTAGCGTTGCCACCCATGATGCTCTCCAGACAGGGCTGAATCTACTACCATCATACCTCGGACTGCAAACGCTGCAGGTTGCGCATTTTTGGGTTGAGGACCACGCCAAACCTGGAAGTATCAGAATGGGTTACTTTTGGGTTTCAGCGCTCGAGCATGCGCAGAAACACAAAATGACGTCACGCGCATGTGCAGAAGTGCCGAATTGCGTCATGCACATGAGCAGATGCAGCAGTGCAGGTTTTGAACACTGCGGGTTGCGAACATGCCTCCTGCATGGATCACATTAGCAACCCAAGGTATGACTATATGGTAGGATTGCCATATTTCAAAAAGTGAAAACCCAGATACAAAAGTTGTTGAGATTTTTTCCCCCTTTGGGGGGGGGAATTGTTGAGCTGCTTCTTCTTTTGGGGGGGGGAGCGGGAGAGCAAATTCTACACTTACAACACGTCTGGATTTTCCCAGACATTTTCTACAATTTCCGCCCAGACACTGTTTCCGGCAGCAAAATACCATCTATGTCCGGGAAATTTCGGATGCATGGCAGCCCTATCTAAGGAAGCTTAAGCTTCAAGGCCCTTAATCCACTGTCCACATCACTTAACAAAATCAAACTGATTATTTTTTGGTTGTATATAATTCAACAACCCCGACGTTTGAGAGTCAGTAGCACAGATGTTGCAAAGGTGGGATGTCACGGTAAGTTGGCTGTTCTGCTAAAGAGTGCTTAAATTCTTTATGTATATTGTCTCTAGAAAATGACATCACAGGAAAGCTCTCATATGATGAAACTGTACTTGAATATGTTGCTAGGAAAAACCAGAAAAAGAGTATTTTCTAAAATGTGCTTCATGTAATATGAGGTAATCCAATACAATCTGAAATGTAGTAGTTAATTTAAAAAAGAAATAAATTGTGGTGACCTGACATGGGGCGGCCCCATTGAAGAATCCCACCACCCTTCTGAGTAATACCCCTCCCCACTTTCTCACTATATAGAAGGGTCTGGTGACTTCTGTTTCAGTGTATCTGAAGAAGTGTGCATGCACACGAAAGCTCATACCAAGAACTAACTTAGTTGGTCTTTAAGGTGCTACTGGAAGGAATTTTTTTATTTTGTAGTGGCTACTCAGACCTTGTTGCTGGTTGCGAAGGGCCCCCCCCCCCATAACAGTTCAAGCTTCAGGGCATGGGCGTTGCCAAGTGGGTCAAGTAAATAAATAAATAAAAATACTTAACTAATTGAGGTTCTGCCCCCACCCCAACATAAATACTGGCTACGCCCAAGCTTCAGGGACCCAAAATTGTAGGTCTTCCACTGACTTCAGATGTTTCACCCCACAATCTGATGGACCAGATGTTCTGGAGTTGTGGTCCAAAACAACTGGGGTGGAGAAAAATGCTTTAAGGGGTAATGAAAACAAGCACTGAGCCTTAATGTAACAAGAGAAGCTTCCTTTTGCATAACACCTATTGAGTCCAAGCATATTGCACGGTTACATAAAAGCCTTAGGTCATGTTTCAAAGCCCTGCGGCAGAATCCGGACAACATATCCAACCCTGCCCTTAAATTAACTTTTTAAAGGTGCGAAGTACAAAGACGAGCAAACACACTAAAAGTGCCCTGGAGGAGTCTTTCCTGAATTGCCCTTTGGCCAGTTTCTTTTTCTGCTTTTTTAAAAATAAAAATAAATAAGAATGAATAAAATAAAAATAAATAAAATAAAATGATAAATAGATAGAAAGCAGGGTCATTTCAAAGCAATTGCGATCCTTTTTTTAAAAAAAAAGACAAAACCCTACCTCTTCTTTAACTCTACCTTATTAGAGCTTGGATTCCCGTCCTTTCCTCTACCCTCCCTGACCCCGCGCAAGGTGGATTCTAAGCCCTGACATACATCGGGAACCGGAATTACGGCTCCGAACCAACAGACTGCGGCCCTTTGCTCCGCAACTGCGCCGCCTTCCAGGAATTCCGCGCATGCCCAGTCACACACCTAATTTACCCTCCGCCCACCCGCGCGTTCTTAGGTTCATTCAAGGCGGGCCGAGGTTTGTGACGTCACGCGAGTGCTTCCGGGTCGCGAGCGGGTTTTCTTCCTGGAAAGTGTCCCTTCAGTTTCCAGTGGAGCTGGAGCTGCGGTGAGGGGACGGGGAGACCGGAGGGCGGGAGGGAGGGAGGTGTCGGCGTCTGCTTTCCGGCTGCCCCTCCTGAGGTGGGAGCCCGGGGAGGCCTGGCGGGCGGTGGCGGGGCTCCAGCCGAGGACTTGGGCTGCCTCCTGGACGTCAGGGAACTGGAGGCTTCCAAAGGCTACTCGCGAGGAGGGAGAGTTTTTCTTCCCTCGGGTGGGAGCGGGGAAAGGGCCGCTCTACGAAACTGGCAGGCGATTCAAGACGAGTAACTAGCCCCGATTCAGCCAATTACCTGGGTCACGTTCGTTAGTTCCATTAAAACATATGGGCATAGGTGCCAACTTCTCCCTTTTCTTGCGCGGAATCCTGTTCGGAATAAGGGATTTTCCAAGAAATCCCAACTTTAATGGAGTGGCAGACAAAAATGTTTGAATACATAGAATTGGCGAAATTGACTTCTAAGATTCGGAGCCAAAAAGAAGCAAAGTTCCGAAAGGATTGGAGTAAATTTGTTGAATGTATACGGAGTAATTGTAAGAATTTAAAAACTGTAGCAGGATTAATGGAAATCTTGTGATGTGGATGGAGTGTAAATAAACTGTAAGAAAAGATTTGAGACATGAAAACCGTTGAAGGGATGGAAGGAAGTCCGGGCGCAATAAGGCGCAGGGTAAATAAGAAGACGTAAAATTTTTTTAATGTAAGAGTATTTATTTTATTTGTTGTTTTTACAAAAAAGCAATAAAATGTATTGGGGGGTGGGAAACGGAATAAGGGATTTTCCCTTTAAAAAAGAGAAACATTGACAGCTATGCATATGGGGCTTGGGAGTCGCTCTTCGCTTCATTTTGCCTTCGGTGGGGTTGGAAGTGCGGCTGGCATGGCCTGGATCCAGCCTGATGTGTACGAAATTGCGAGGAGAGATGTGCTTTCAGAGAAGGTGGCGGTGGGCACGTCGTACATCTAAACAGTGCGGGATTTACATACAAGCTAAACAAGCTATAGCTTAGGGCTCCACTCTCTTGGGGGCCCCCAAAAAAATTAAAGGGGAAAAACCTGGATGTACATTTCCAAAATAGAAGATAAAAAACAAAGTAAAACCTACATACAGCAACAGTGTTTTGTGTTGTGTATGGACCTATTAGGTCCATAAATTACCATATAACATATATTCAACACAAAAAAACCACAATAATTTGTTGTTGACAAAGGACAGCTGGACATATAAAGGGCCCCATTACCTTCAATAGCTTAGGGCCTCATCAAACCTAAATCTGGCCCTGGTCTGGTTCTATCCTGATGTGTACGAAATTGGGAGGAGTGATGTGCCATGCATCTAAAGCAGCAACACCTACCCACCCCAAGAAAAAGAATATCGGGGGCTGTAGTTTTTTACCCCTCAGAGAGCTACAGTTCCCAGATTCTTTAAGGTGCAAGTTCTTTAGATATATGTGGCTAGTCAGATTAATGGGCAGGAAAACACCTGTCATTGGCTGTGAGTTATGGTAGGTATATGGCACCTAAATGCTCGGCGGAAGCATAGCTCTGTTTGACTCCTGGATTCTGGGATTCAGTGTTGGAGGGTCGCTGCCTGCATGCCCTTGCTTGTGGGCTTCCAGGAAATGTCTGATTGGCTACTATGAAAAACCGGATAATGGACTTCATGGACCTTTGGTTTCGTCCGGCAGGGCTTGTCTTGTGTTTTTATGAGGGACTGTTGTAACATGCAGTTGTAATTCTGCCTTTGTCCTCACCTGTCTTCCTCCCACCCTGTCAGCTCATAACCTTAGGTTTGACAAGTTTTAACACTTCACATTATCAAGGAATAGTTACAGCTTTGATCCCCAGCACAATAACAATAGATTTGTCCATAAATTTTGGCATGATACTCATAGGTAGCCATTGGATACTGCTCTTAAATAGCACATGCTTTCCCTTTCTCTCTTGCATCAGGGATGTTTGGTTTAATGTGTTGTCTAAACCCAGGCTCATATTTTGTCTCGCTCCAGATGAACCATGAGAAGAATGCTGTTATGCTGTGCTCAGGTCCTCCTTGTGGGCTTCCCATAGGCATCTGGTCGGTTACTGTGAAAACAGGACTAGATGGCCTCATCCAGCAGGCTCTTCTTGTGTTCTTATAAATTGTAAACCAAGAACAAGATTACAGTTCATCCTTTGTCTGAACGAGACAAACTATGAGCTTAGGTTCCTATAACACTCTTGAGGAAGAGACTTGAGGCCACAGTCTCCTCTCCAAGAGTTCACATTCTCATGTGTTTGCATTAAGCAGTAGTTTGGCTTACCATTCGTGCAAATTGAGTTTTGCATCTCTTTCTGAATATTGCATTTCTTAGTGGAAAAGCACCCTTCCCCTTGAAGTTGAAATGAAATCTTATATGCAAATTTAAGTGGTAGGTGATATCTAACAGTATCTTGTAATAAGCAATGGGGTAGGTGGAGCTATTCCTGTACAAACATTGCTCTGAATCAGAGCTGACTATAAAGAATCTTTCAGAGTGATTCTTAAGCCCAAATAGAACCAATAAATAGGTGTTTTATTTTGGAATTCTTAAGACTTATATGGAAGACTAGGTAGACGCTTCTGACCACTTTTCCTAGATGCTGTTTGTTCATAGTATTGTCTTGTTGTTTTTTATCTTCCTTGCAGGAAACCAATGTCAGGAAATGGTGATGGCACCATTCCAAGTCCCTCTGTGGGATCTCTGTCAGAGATTGAGGTCCTGCCAGATCAGCCAAAGTATGTGTGCTCATTGTCCGCTGAGCTTGTCGCCAAGGCACGTGAAGAGCTGCAGGAAAAACCTGAGTGGCGGCTTCGAGATGTTCAAGCCCTCAGAGACATGGTGTGCAAAGACTATCCTAACCTGGGAACATGTTTAGACGACGCTTTCTTGCTCAGGTTCCTTAGAGCCCGGAAGTTTGATTATGATCGGGCACTTCAGCTCCTTGTGAACTATCACTGCTGTAGGAGGAGTTGGCCTGAGGTTTTTACTAACCTGAAACCGTCTGCTATAAAGCCTGCCTTAGAGTCTGGTTTTGTCACTGTGCTTTCTCACTTAGATACTGAAGGACGCCATGTTGTTTGCATTCGCCCAGGTATTTTTTTTAATACTTCTCCCCCCTGCCTTTGGTTAACTGTTTAGGATTGCTTCTTGTGACTTGCTACCAAATTAGTATTTTTAAAAAAGATACAAATATTTCATTTGATGCTTATGCTTTCTTTCCCCTATTACTAATATTACTGCATAATCCAGTGAAATGCAGTTAATGACTTGAGAACTGTATCATTAATTCACGTACTTCAGGGAGTTCAGTTTTCAGAACACATTTTTTAATCTGTAATTTCTGTATGAGGAGATGGGATGTTGTTGTTGTTATTTGTTGTACTTATATAATTTCTAGAAGGCTAAAATCCTACATTTCCTTTTGTTCCTTCCTGGCTTTCCATAAATATTTACTTTTTCTTCTTGTTACACCAGTCTTTTAAAATAACACTTTAAATTGTTACTTAAATCTGAATTGTACATAGGAGACAGAATATGTTTTCAATGCTAATATAGTATGTTGTAACATAATATATCAGCTAACAAAAACAAACACCCTCAATACATACATATAGTATTTTCAGGCATATATTATCATTGAGGAAATCACCAAAAATATTTCAAATTACAGTTGTGAGCTAAAACACTGGTGCAGACATATCTTTGAAAGAAACTCGATTTTGAGTAGGCCTGCCTTAAACAGACCATAAAGGAGTATGATATTTTTGATCTCTAATGGAATGGTTTGGACAGTGTACTGCTGAAGAAAGTAGCTGGGATTTATTTGTCCCTGATTGGTTAATCTACTGCTGTTATGTTTTGGGTCCAATTCATTGACATTGGAGAAAAGATGTGGTGGCGACAGTTTTATGGATCGAGGCTGACAATTTGGCCTCTTAGTAATTTAAACCTCCAGTCATCTTGTCCTGACCTTTGGCCAACACCATGCATGGTGACAGCCCAGAGAGAGAAAACCAGGCAAGCAATTTTGGAACTCCCGGCTTGTTGAGATCACTGTGCTCTTTTGGGTGCCTGCAAAAAAGCATTATTGTTTTGATAAACCTAGCTAGGTGAAATAATTTTAATCTGTTTAAGTATTTTAACTTTGGTATGTTTTAAATTATTGTTGTGAATTGTTCTTGATTTTATTGATTTATCCTTTTGTAAACTGTTTTGAGGTTTTTTGGTTTTTTTACACGCAAGCTGTGTATAAACTTTATGCAATAAACAAATGATATAAATAATAAAATGTCCTACCCCCTTGCCTCATGGCTCAAACTCACCTTTCTCCTTTAGTACTGAGAGGGATATAATTAGATATCAACAAAAGTTAGTAGTGGGTATATATATATTAAGTTTGTCTTGCTCCAGTATCTATATTCACTCAGTATTACATTTTTATTTTAAAATTGTTTGCATGGAATTTGAGAAATCAAAAAATACCATTAATGGTAATTGGGTGGGTGGGAGAGAGATGAAATCATGAGGATACACAAACATAAATATTTTATTATCACATGGTGTTTTGAAACACAGTTCTTTAAGAGAGGCACTTAAAAAAGCGCAAAGTTTTGTTCTTGAGGCTGCTGTATAACCAACTGAATAATCAACAACTGTATTTTGAAATAGGTTGGAGCATTAAAATCTTTATTGTTACACATCCTTGAGATTTTGTTCTACCCATACTGTTCTACCTTTCCCCATACTGAATAATACATCATTTTCCCCCAAGGAAAATGAACATCACCTGTCCTTAAATATATGTCCTGTTTTGCTCCAGAAGTCCAAGCACAAAGCATACAAAAAGATCAGCTTCTTGAAGCATCTGCAGGTTTTATTTAATGAAGAACTAATGTGAATTAGGACAGAGACTTTTAAAGGATGATTAACCATTATAAGACAAATAGAAAATTCAGTTTTGAAATGTACTGTTGGTTTATTCAGCTTTGCAACTTATCATCTCTGTCTTATAACCATAGACAGATGGATCCCAAGTAACTACCCAATTACTGAAAATATTCGTGCCATATACTTAACATTAGAAAAGCTCATTCAGTCTGAAGAGACCCAGGTGAATGGAATTGTTATCCTTGCAGACTACAAAGGAGTCAGCTTGTCTAAGGCATCTCATTTTGGTCCATTTATAGGCAAAAAAGTGATCGGAATTCTTCAGGTAAGATCTGAATCTATAAAGGGGAAAAAATAATTATATAACCAACAAATATTAAAAGCCATTTCATTTGACACAGGTGCTTATGGAAATGGGTGGGTTTCAACAAAGGAGTGGAATATCTTTGTGAGCATAGTTTAGCTTTGAAACAGTCTTCATTTTCAATTGAAAGAAACCTGGATTTTAATTATAAGAGATCCTTATGAAGGTTCGAGTAATCGGTATCTTATCTTAAAATATTATATTTCACCTTGGATAAGACGTGTGTGTACTTTAAAGTGTTACCTTGTGGTGGGAAGAATGAACAGCACACATTTGTTCTATAATCTTCACAAAGATATATAAAAATAAAAAAATTGAATCTTCACAAATGTGCCTGCTGCCTACAGATCTTTTGTAAGGAGCTATTTTTGTTCCATTGTGAGTTCATACATCAGTAAATTAAGTGTGTGTTTTTGAAAACTGGTAAAAGCTATTCATAAAGTAACCAGTATTTATAAACCTGACTGGTATTGTGTTGTTGTTTTTTTAGGATGGCTTTCCTATTAGAATAAAAGCTGTCAATATTATAAATGAACCTCGAATATTCAAGGGCATTTTTGCCATCATCAAACCCTTTCTGAAAGAGAAAATAGCAAATCGGGTAAGTGGCTATTTTTATTCATTCATTCATTTAAAGCATTTTAATCTTGCTTGTCAGCTGAAAATGCTGCCAGAGCAGCTTACATAACATCAGTAAACACAAGACAACCCTTGCCCCAAAGGCTTACAGTCCAAAAGACGCAACGAAAGTGGCTAATGTTGCAGACAGGCTGTTGTTCATTCATAGAGGTCAGACTAGCAAGTTGCATATATCTGTAGTGTAATTGTGACCAATGGAATTCTACTTGGCATAGCTGGAAGGGGCCTCCTCTTATCTTCTCCCACCTTGCACAGCTTACAATGGCAGAGGAGTAGTGGCTGTTGCAACCAGGTGGGTAAAGGTAAAGGTACCCCTGACTGTTAGGTCCAGTCGTGGACGACTCTGGGGTTACGCACCAGAGAAACACCATTTACCTTCCCACCGGAGCAGTACCTATTTATCTACTTGCACTTTGACGGGCTTTCAAACTGCTAGGTGGGCAGGAGCAGGGACTGAGTAACGGGAGCTCAATATGGTAAATTTGTTTCCTGCCATTCACCAGCAGGGTGGGTCACAATTTAATATTAGGATCAGCCTGGTCTCTTGTTGCCACAGTTATTTGGATACACAATGTGAATTATACTCTGAATTTCTTGAAATTGAGGTATCACATTATTATTTCAAGAATACTATATCAGAGTGTTACATTATTATTTCAAGAATAGTGAACCCGTATTGTTGAAACTTCTGGGTTTTTCTTTTTCAGTTTTTTCTTCATGGGTCAGACTTGCGCTCTCTTCACCACAACCTTCCACCATGGATCCTACCTGAAGAATATGGGGGCACTGCAGGGAAACTGGATATCTCTGCCTGGAATGAGCTGCTGCTGGCCTCAGAGGATGACTTCCTGTATGATGCTTCTCTTCTGGCTCCCTCCAATGACTCTTCTCCTCTTGACCCACTATTGACTGGGGAGATTGATGAGAAGCAATGTGATGACTCTTTGCGAAGCTTGAAAACGCAACTCTATTCCTGCTATTAACATAGCAGTTAAAGCTTCCAAAAGGTCACCTTCCTGTTTACAAAGGGATTCTGAACTCTGCCTTGTTCTTAGGTAGACTGTAGCCTAGGGGTAGAGACAGCTGAGGGAGGCATTTTACATTGGAACCAAAGCAAATTAAAAAGGGGAAGCTATGGAGCTAGGTGAAGTTCTACCGCAATCCAGGAGAAGGGTGCAGTTTTGAGGCACCGTAAACGTTGTGGTTTCTTGACCCTTTGCAAACAGCCGCATCTCCTACGATTAAATGTGTCATGTGACTTAAGGAACGTTGCCAATGCCAAGGTTTTAAGCACAATTATTTGGAAGTAAGCTGCTCTGAAATTAATGAGACCTGCTTCCAAATGAGCAAGTTTAGGGTCAAAGTGCTAGACTTTCTCAGGCTGAAAAGAGCTAAAATGGCCAACAGTTTTGACAAAGCGGAAGTGTCATAATGCATTATACTGACTTTCCCTAGAGAAGCAAGAAATTATATTGGTTGTGTGATATAATGGTAGTTGTTTTACGGCAGGCTAGTTTCTAGGAGTAAATGTCGGGCTGCCATTCTGATACACTTTGGTTTGACATGCTCTGATTATCGCTGTCGTTATTCAGTTATTTCCACATATAAACATATTCTCTTCTCTTGTAGGGGGTGTGTTGCCACTGAGATGCAAACCTTAGACTTGAATCTTGCAGACAGGGTTTGCAAATGCAGTGGGTATCCTTAAAACCACTGAAATCAATGAAAGCACATGTTCACTCTGCCTAATAGAAAGCATTAAAGAATCTGTACACCGTTTTTATGCCCATACTTGAATTTGTACCAGGACCAACTGAAAGGGACAGGTAATTCTGCTTATTAGCTTAGCTGCCAGTTAATACCCTGCCTTAGTTATAGAATTCTATTACCATAGGTCTTGGGGGGGTGTAATACAGAAACTGTCATAGTTGTAGATGTCTGTTCAGCAAAGCAAGGGTGCGTGTTTAGACGTGTTTATTTCCGAGTCTCTGTAAACCAAATGGACAGGGTATTTTACAAGCACAATTTCTGTTTTGTAAATGTAACTATTTTCCGTTCAGTGTGTGTGTGGAGGGGGGGGATGTTATCAGTTGGACCTCAGTGCTAAATTGGCTTCCTTTTACAAAGGTCACTTTCCGTCCGTCCTTCATGGTTGTCCTTGTTAATGTGCATTAGTGCTTTATGTCTTCCTTTTATTCGTGGCTTATCTCGTGTGTGTTTGGTCTTGGAGTTATGTACGCAACTTCCTCTTCTTTCATAGTCTTGAGTTGTGGATTAACTTAGATATTTGTGACATCCAGCACTTCAGCCTGAAACCTTTGTAGAGATTGAATTGACTGTTTCATGTTTAGAGGGAGGCAGGTCAACACTTATTACCACCTCATCTTTTAGCACTTTCAACTAGATGGTTGGAGCTATTTGCGGAGGCTTTTACTAAGTGCCAACTACAGACCAGAAACTGGTGCTGATTGTAAATATAAGGTTTTCAGCTGGTGGACTTTTTGTATTGTCAGTGCCAAACTTGTATTTCCCCTCACATTAAAAAAAAAAAAAAGGCATAACCAT
The DNA here is from genome assembly GCF_951804945.1 of Podarcis cretensis. Lineage (NCBI taxonomy): Eukaryota > Metazoa > Chordata > Lepidosauria > Squamata > Lacertidae > Podarcis > Podarcis cretensis. The sequence continues at coordinate 23,106,427 of NC_137175.1, forward strand.
CTGCCTCTGTATTGCCAAAAGATGAAGCAATTTTGTGTGCTTGAACTAGAGGCCCCATTGATTATACTATGTGGTATGTTATCAAAATAGGCCATCATAGGCATTTGAAACAGGTTTTATTATTATTACTCAAGGCTTTTTACAAGTGTTCTGAAATGGATATACTAGATGTAAATATTTCTTCTGGCAGTCACAGGTAGCTCCTGTGCATGTAAGAAGTGTGAAAACATGTGATACTGAATGATGAAGTTCATTATTGTGCAGAAAAAGATCTAAACTCATCTTTTAATTTAAACTGTCCCTCTAAGTTTGGGGCAAATTAAACAGCTAGTATAGTGTTACAGAAAGTTCAGGTATTATGTTTATACTAATGCACTAATTTTTCAAGTAGAGATATTAGCAGCTAATATATCTAATGTATCCTCGACCATTATTTAATAAATTATTTGGTTGTATTGAAACAGTACCAGGCCTTAAGAAAGAGACATTGGTAACCTACCACAACTGTCAAATTGCCTTTAAGTCTAACAGAAAATGAAAGATACTTGAATTTATACAGTGGGCTTGACAGGCACTATTAAAATTTTTGAGGTTTTTTCCAGAATAGTAGTTGAGGTGCTTTATTTCTACTGTTCCGTCAGCCAGTTTTGGCATTTTGCTAAGTAAATTGTTTCAGTATTTGTTTTGCCTTTTGCTGTATGTAGAAGTCAGGTGTTTGGTTACAGTATACACCTGTGAGAATTTATTTTTATATTGCATTTTATAAAAGGAATAGTTTAATTGTAACTTTATGCATGAGTGGATATTAAACCATCTACCTTAAGACAATATTTCATTATTTTCATCATTATTTCAAGACAATATTTGCTTCCTTGTTAAGTCCATTGTAAATTCCAAGTGTATCAGTAACACAATGGGATTTGACTGCCTTCTAAAGCCATCAAGGTATGTGAAGTGGGGGGGGGGGGGAGGTTTGGATTAATTTTTTAAAAAGCGGCTCAGGGAGAGAACAACTGATCTTCCATTCTGTGGTGCTCATTACCCCAATTTCCAGACATGAATTGATTTCTCTGAACTGTGGTTTGCAAAGATACACAGGATTTTTCATACCTCTGCCCAAAATAAAGAGACACTGAACAGGTAATTTTAATCAAACATGTTTATAGTGCAAATGCCAAGATTGACAAAATGATGCACTGGCTTTTACTCACATCACAAATATTAGAGAAAAAAGCACTTCAAATTATTTTAATATAATTTAATTAAAGCACAGTAGATACTTCATTTGGAATTAACTGACAAATACTAAAGTTCAGTAGAACTTTTCTATAAAATTGGTCTTCTACAGTGATCCAAAAATTGCTTATTTGAACTTCCCATACTACATAGCATGCTGCTCCATTGAGAAAAACAGATTCTGTATGTTAAAATGCCATTTAAACATGTTTTCTTGAAGTGGAATGTACACCTGCAGTATGGCTTTCACTTCCATATATTGAAGCATTAGAATAACTTTAAAATATATTACTTTAAGCTCAAGCAATTTTTCTTTCAACTCGGTTGTTTATACTACTGGCTTTTTTACGGTATCGAACAGCACAGCTGTAGTAGACTAATGGTAAAGCTAGCTTTCATTTAAACATATCAAAATGTACAGAGCTTAGCTTTTTGTATCAAGCATTATACAAGTTAGCAGCTTTCTATTCATCTGTATATGTTGCAGGAGAAATGGCTGGAGCCTTGGCTCCAAGAAGCAATACAGACCATTTGGCTTTCAGCAGAGAGGAACTTCATGTTTCTATGCTTTCAGAGAAATTATCGTTTAATTGAAGTCCCGATTAGGAAGGACAAGAGGTGCCACTAAGGTCCACAGATAGAGGAGGAGACAAACCCAGCTGGAGGAGATCTTCACCCAGACAGCTGGCCACTTGCTTGTCAGAGTTTTGAATTCGGCATCAGGGCTGTGGAATGAATAAATGGTAAAAATGAATTAAGCCATAACTTAGAGCCTATTTTATTCATGCAAGAAACTAGGGGTTAGGGTGACTAACAGGAGCATTGTAACAATGTCTACTCAGAAGTAAGTCCCATGAAAGCAACTGTTTCTTCCTGTCAATGCCCGAGTGGGATAGCAGTTGATGAGATGTCATGCAGTTTGAAGCATAAGAGAACTATCTGGCTTAATGAGTTAATAGAGCTGGAATATTAACAGGAAAAACAAAAAGAGATTCAGCTGTATGACGATATGTCATACAGACTGAAGCAGGTACTATGCCACTACCTTGATTTCAAACTTAATTTGGCTATGCGCATATTTATTGTACACTCAGGCATTCTAGAGACAGTGATAATTCTTTTAATTCAATCAGCAAGGCTGGGAAACGAGACTACTAATATACTTCATTAGATACGTAAGAATTCATTACAGTCAGATAACCATCTTTAACTATGAACAATAAAAAGGGCTCAGATACACCAAGTACCCATCCTACTTTATAGAGACGCAAGTCCTACAATTTTGATACATAATTAGGAGCAGCATATTAAATCACATTGAGAGCTGGAAGCTTCTGGCTTTACTCACAGGGTGACTTTAGGTAAGCCAGACACACATGGAAGTAACTGACTTTCATTATAAAGCTGTCGCAAGATTACAGAGAATGCATGTAAAGCTCTCGGCATTAAAGCAGTCAAAGAATACTATTATTCAGTAATTGTGGAAGATCAGAGAGTTTCCCTTGCATCTCTAGGCAAGGCTGGGAAAGACAATCTGAAAGCCTGGCAAGATGCTGCCAGTCAGTGTGCACAATACTGAGCAACATGGACTAATGTCCAACTTGGTATAAGGCAGATTCCTAGGTTCCCATTTTTTAAGAAAGTAAATTTAAAAATAGTAGTTAATATTTGAGATTATGGTAATCTCACTGTACTTGTCAGCAAAAATATTATACTATCTGATTAAATCTCCACTAGGCTATTCTTACCTGTACCAATTAGTAAGAGTCATCATGATATACAGGGAGGCAAGGAACAGCATGAAGTGGAAGAAGGCATAACTGTACTGGACACCATCCTTTTCATTATCCGGGACCCGGCGAATTTCTCCATCTTCTACATCGCTACCAGTTCCGGTAGTATCATCCAAAATGACGCTGTCACTTGTCGACAGAGTCAGTTTGTTCACTTGACTATTGTTGGAAGATCGGATACTGCAAAACAGTTCAAGGAAGAGGGTGTTCAATGTTTCAGATTGAATAAGAAAATTGAAATCTACCAGTAAATTGTTTAGCCCAAGAACACCTGAGTCTATAAGTATGTAATGCAATTCTACCGCAGATGCTAAGTAGACCTGGCTACGTAAGCTGATTGGAAACGAGACCGCTGCTTTCAACTCTGGGAGGAGGAATGAATTACAAGTGTAAAAAATACATTAAAAATCCTTAGAACAGGTGGGAAAACTATGGCCCTTTAGAAATGGATGGACTACAACTCCCAACTTTCTTGACCACCAGCCATGCTGGGAAGAGATAAAAATTCATGGAATTCCGTTACAGTTGAAGTCTAGTTAATGTTTACCTTGATTCAAAACACAGCAGCTACCTGTTCATTACGCCTAAACCTAAGATGCGATTCTCAAAAATCTGCCTGAAGTTTTGAAACTACAGAGATCAAATGTTACCTGGAATACAAGAGACAAAGTACGAAGACTGTAAGTCCAACAACGCTCTGTGCATCCCACCACTGCAGCTTTTGTGGTCCAGGTGTAGGAACAACAGGTACAACAGCAGTTACATTTGCTGGGATGGAAGTAGGAGCAGCTATCTGGCTGATGATGTTCAGAAGACTTGGGTTACAGATGCGTTCTGGAAAATAAATTCCACAGATTTATAAAATAGTGCTCACTCTCAGGAGAGTTTATAGCCTGGTAATAAACCCAGAATCTCTTTGCCTGTCATAGTGAAAATGCTCTACAAAAAACTTGGAATTCGATCTAATTCTTCCCCCATCATGAACTCACAAAGTATATAAAATTTCCAGATGTGAAGTAGCCGGACAAGAGATTATTTATTGCCTTCATACTTAACCAAACTGTGCATCTCTTAGAAGCCTGCAGGGTTCCAATTCCTAATACACTCAAAGATTCAGTATATTTTTATTCCTTCGCAACTGTCTCCACTACCATTATTGTTTTGAAGGCACAATTATCTGCACTTATGAAAGCTTACCAGGTTCATTGGACATGGCTGACCAAGTGAGGTACATCGTGTAGAGAGTAATGATAGAAGACTGGAGAAGGCCAGAACGAGGCTGGTGTTCCTGTTTGAGACAAGCAAATTTTATATAACTGAACTGTACCTGAACCATGTAGATCGCTTTTTTGTTTAACTCCATGTTGGTTAGCCTTGACTGGAAAGATTTCACTTTCACTACAACTTAAGGCTTCTGTACAGAGGGGAATATGAAGCATGAGTAGAGGCACAAGAACTACTTGGGAAACTGATGAGAAATATTTCAGTTTCCATGGGCAAGAGTTACTTTTCTCATGCCACCCCTACCCACATATATTATTTCATGTATTTTAGTACAGCCTCCAGACTATTCTTTCAATATCCAAAACTGCTTCTTGCAAGCAACTCTTCTATGAATGACTATGCAATCTTGCTAGTTGTGTTCCCCAGCCCTCGAATAAAATGTCTGCTGTCATGTTGCGTCTCAATGCAATCAGCTAAACATTATACTGATCCTCAACTAGTTGTAGTTCAGTGGCACCAAAAGAGTACATTACATGACCACCATTCCCTCCAGCAATATCAGCAAGTGTTATACAGCTTTACCAAAGGGTTTATAGTCTGTTTTGCTCCACACACTCACCTACTCCTCCTGAGTGTTTGCAAGATAAAAACCACATCTAACTAAGGATATTTATACAAGCCCGAATAAGTCATCCTAACCTATATCCCTCAGAATAATCCAATGCAGAATTCATCATACCTGGACTTTTGGAAGAACTGATGTGATTGACACAGCAATGCAGACAAGCATATTAAAACTGATGAAAAACTTGTTCTCAGTACAGGCATCAGGTTTTGTGTAGAAGACATAGAAGAGCACAACGGCAATAAAGGACAGGGTGTAGAAAAGGCCAGTACATGCCAACAGAGCTAAAGGAAAAGCACATTTCAATGTTCAATTGTTAAATTACAATGCAGTTTTTCAAAAGATTATCAGAACACCGATTAAGACTCTGTTTCAAATAGGAAAATATTATCCCTCTCCTCCATGGGAAATACTGACATTCCGCAGGGCTTGCATAATATAATACCACAAATTAGTTATAAAGCATTTTCTTAGCTTATATGGCTGCCTTCACAACACATTTAGTATTCAAAAGTGCTATACAATCACACCAACATCTCACATATTTCCTCCATAATGAAAGAAGAGCAGTTACCTTATTTGCTCAGAGGCAGGCAAGACGTTGGCAAAGTTAAGATTTAAATGACATATCCTTCATTCCGAATGTCACAACTTCTTATGCAACACCCAACACACACCTTGCTACAGTGATAGCATTTAAGCAACAATGTTTAGCAGATGTTGTGTGGATCCCATTTCTTTCACTGGGCCCGAAATTCTTTTATCAACAATGCTGACACGCTGGCCAATAAACACAGTTTCATACTAAACTTCTTGCCTCTTGCTGATTTTTGCTACTCACTAGTTAAACGGCACTTACCAGCATACCAGCATTTTGAGTTTCCTTCTTCCATTCGTTCAACCCAGGATTCATTCCAAGAGTGCGCAAAATCAACAAGCAGTACCAGCTGGATTAAAATGAAGCAGAAGGCGCCACAAGTGCCAATAGCAAACAATGCTAGAAAGAAAAGGAGAATGTTATAATCAGCCTCTTAACTTTTGACAACCTCTGGCTAAATATATTTAAAGGAAGTTATAGAGCCTTTGGGTGGAATTCGCATCTTGCTATGATGAATGTTTCCTCCCCACAAGCATTTCAGCTTACCAGACAGAACCATCCCCGCTTTCTGTCCTCTGTACACTATTCTTGGTGTTCTCCTGACCCCCCCCCCCCCCCGAGTCACTTTTGGGTAACAGGGGTACACAGGGCAAAAGGAGGAAAGTCCTGTTGTGTAAACTTCGGCTTACAGAGCTCATTAGGTGAATCCAGCCCTTTATCTGCTAAGTGAGTGGGCAAACGTATATGCTCCTAAAAACTTTTGCATTTAATAAGCTCCAGCTCTTCATGAATCCAATTCTTTTAAAAAGAACAGTTCAGTAAAATACGAGCTGCCACCATAGTTGCGACTACTCTAAGGAATTCATATGTCACCCCTCCCCCCCCGAGGCATGAGCACAACTGAATCAACACTTAATAAGACACTTTATTGAATACCAAATGCTTCACTTAATAGCAACAGCTAAGGGAAATTCTATTTCCTCATCCATCAATGCTTGCCTGTTGTGAAAGGTCCTTCTGGAATGTAAAATGCTCCAACCATGATGCCAACAATGGCAGCTATTTTGAAGAACCAAAACCTGTTTTTTAAAAAACAGAACACTGATTAGAATAATTTCTCTTAAGCTAACAAAGTCAAGCACCTTTAAGGGGTGTGCCAAAGTATTATAAAGATAGGTGGTCACGTATATGCCTGCATAGTTACTTGGGTTGCAATCTTAATCTCACTTAGCTAAAAGGAAGCCCCATGTCTACTTCAAGATATTCATGACATATTGTCTTTTTAGACACTGTACGTTTCACCTGCTCCTGGTAAATAACCCCCTGGTGATCCCTTCCTAGAGACCCTAACCTAGGGGTGAGAACCAAGGCCTGCCTGCTCCATCTCACAAGAGAATGGGGAAGCACCCAGGAGCCAAGGACTGATGAGCCCCAAATGGAAGTGTTAGGTTAACATCTCAAAGGGAAGCCCCATCAAAGCTGCCCACTTAATGCCTAGTATCCAGTGAACATAAAGCCCACCCTGCCCCACAAATGCTAGAATATATTTAACTGGACTTTGCTGTTAGTCTATGAGTATCTTTTTTTTAAAGTAGAAGCTACTGGTTATACCTCTATTTTGCCTCACGGGGGCACTAGCTCCCACTCAGTAAAACATGAACATATTCACTTGGCCATTTTCTGTGCTTATGAGTTTAATGCTCTGGGCAGAGGAAAGAAGAGACAAGTCCACATTCCCAACCTACCCATTATGTACAGAAGCCCTTGGATCTTTACTTGATTTCACTTGTATCATGATTAGTGAGAAGAGAAAGAAAAACACCGCCATGGCAAAACTGACTCGGTAGACTGCTCTGTATCCAACCAATTCTTCACAGTGAACCACCTTATCACAAAATCCAGGCACCTGAAAGAAGAGAGCAACAAATCCCAAGATTTTTCTCAGCTGAAGCAGACCTTGAAGGCACCTTACAAAATAATAACAACACACCATTTTACTGAACTTTTGGCATATGCTTCCATTGCTCAACAAGATTTGAAATGCTGATGAAAAATGAAAGCTGATGTTCTCTTTGCACTACCAAATGGGTGGCCCACTTTATAGTATTTTGGGGCTTCATAAAGCCCACAAACTATACTTAAATCACCCTGTGTTATGGCAGACAGACTAGAAGTTTCATAACCCCTCAGGAGGTTGTGGACTCTCCTTCATTGAAGGTTTTAAAGCAGAGGTTGGATGTCCATAAGTCATGGATGCTTTAGTTGGGATTCCTGCATTGCAAGGTGTTGGACTAGGTGACCATTCCAACTCGTATGATTTTAATGCAGTGACATAACACAAACTCATCTTTAATTGAACAGAATAAAGTAGGATCAGCTGAAGGCCCCAGAGCCCCAACCACCAACATGCAAAAGAGGTACACACCTAAGCAGGGAAAGACTACTATTGCAGCAAACCAGAGAATCCTAGTGAAATAGCATTTGAAGAGAGATTGCATAAGGCGGCTAACTGAAGCTTAGCAAAATAAATCTAAAGATCTTCAGCTTATACATGGAACATTCTTCCGATATTAGCTGAGATAGGACACTGGAATATGAGTCCAGTCAAACAATCCACTTGCCCTTCCCTTCTTACAGCAAGAGTCTAATGAAAATACTATCATCTCTTATTTCAGTCTCTGTTGCATGCCATATGATATGTAGGTGAATCTGTGCACCATGACTTGTGTTACAAACACACACCACAAAAAGTCTCAGTACCTTTTTCAGCTGCATTTCCATTCCTGGTGCCAGCATGATACAGGCAACAATAGTACTTAGTAGAAGCAAGAAGGCATAAATAAGTCGAGTCACCGTGGAGTTCTTGCTGTTGGGACAACAGCGACACAGCAAACATGATGCACCGCTGCACAAACATGGTATCTGTAGAATGGAAATGAAAATATTATCTTAAGTATTAACTCCTACATATGAAGTACATACTGTGTATAGAGTCACATGAATCTAAAAGGTAAAGGACCCATGGACAGTTAAGCCCAGTTAAAGGCAACTATGGGGTTGTGGCCCTCATCTTGCTTTCAGGCCCAGGGAGCCGGTGTTTGACCACAGACAGCTTTCCGGGTCATGTGGCTAGCATGACGAAACCGCTTCTGGCGCAACGGAAATGCCACTTACCTTCCCACCACAGTGGTACCTATTTATATACTTGCACTGAAGTGCTTTCAAACTGCTAGGTTGGCAGGAGCTGGGACAGAGCAAAGGTAGTTCACCCTGTCATGGGGATTTGAACTGCCGACTTTCCGATCCTAAGTCCAAGAGGTTTGGTGGTTTAGACCACAGAGCCACCTGCGTCCCACTAAATCTATCAATACCATGAATCTATCACCACCTTATAAACCAGTCTAGTTAGTTTTTAGAAAGAGAAAGAGTATATGGTTTAGCACTATGTCCAAATTGTGTACGTAAAATAATCATAAACCACAACATGTTCCTTAATGGCTGACAGATTTTCAGAATGGTTTGTGCTATTTCTCTACGGATAAACGATTCTCTAAATTTAAAATGGCTTTTCAAACTGTAGCTTTGTCAGATAGCGTTGTAGTTGGGGAACCAGCCAGAGCTAAAAAAATGGTGCCCTTTGCTACTGACCCCATCTGCACACTGGATCAAGGAGCACCCCTAACTAGATGATTTGTAGAAAACTTAGAGCCATACAAAAATAAAATTGAAATATTTTAAAATATTTTATAACAAGTTATATATCTGTGCAGTCACAAGAAAATAAAGAAAACTCAAACTGGTACATCCACAAACAAGCGCTTTAAGCCTCATGTTTCGTAAAAAGAACAGTCAATGTCTGGCAGCCTTTTTGGCTGATTTAAGAGGAAAAAAGCAACAGCTAGTTCCAATTTAAATTGTTGATTATAGTTTATCCATCTTGTTTTATTCTTGAATGTGCTGCTTAACGTATATTTTATTGCTAATTCTACTCCTAGTGGAAAGCTGGCTGGAAATAAGCAAAGGCAGACCAGTGAACCATGCAGATACACTATGGGTTGCTACCTGAACAGATGAGTGCCTTCGTCTTACAGCAGCTTTTGAGTAAACTTATTTCTAGTGGCATGTTATCAGTTCTCACAGGTACATTGGAATATCCCAGCAGCCACTTTAAGAATCAATGAAGTGGATGCTGTAAAACTATTGTACTGCATGTTTATTGTTAGTTGCACATGCCCACGACTCATGCCTCAGGTTCATGCACACACACACTGCACACTCCATTTACTCATGCCTGAAAACAAAGGAACACAATACCTTGCACATATGCACATTACTCTCTCTTGATAGGGACTAACTCCAAACTACTACTGGAAAAAGAAAAATAGGCAACTCAAACTGGTGGTGGCGAGGGTAACTCATTTCTACACTACTCTGAGAGGAATATCTCCATACAACTTTCTGTTCTTTCAAGCGCAAGGAACTGCTTTGCAAATGGATGCCATCATTTCAGTGAATTATGAAACGTTTGATAACTTGGCAGCACAAAAAAGCTTACTTTTATGTAATAAAAAGTCTTAATATTTGGATGCACTTTGGAGGGAGTTATAGCTGCAATGTTAAGCTTCATGCCCTCTCTAATGACAAAAAATATGAAATCATCCCTTGTTCAATTTGCTATGACAGCTCTCCCTTATTTAAAGAGATGCTGCCTATTTACCATCACTTAATCTGAATTAAGCTTGCTTATTCTAATTGCCTCAGTGCTACTGCAGATGAACACACCTTCTGTATTCGAACATACCACAGTTGTGCTTGTAGAGATCCTAGTTTCCCCCCCAAAAAAACTAATAAAAATTTAGGCTGATCTACTAAACCCATCCAAAACAGCCAAATGGGGCCAGACCAAGAAAGTTGATAAAAAAAGGACAGTCACCTAATACTGGATTTGTAATACCTGCTTACACAGGAAAAAGCTCATGGATAAATGTTAGCTGTCAATGTGCTGAGAAGGCTATGACTCAGCCAGCACTTCCTGGATTAGGAACTAACATCATTCCTAGAGATGAAATCACAGGACTTGGCGAAGAGAGGAAAGAGAACCACAGTCCAAATGAACTCTCCTTCCTTGCCATAAAGACAAACAGTAGGCAAAAATAATTTTAAAAAACACAGCCCCCCCCAAAAAAATCAGATGTTTAGGACAGCAACCACTTCCAGAATTATTCTTTTTAAAGCTATAGATAAGAAATATTAAACATATGCCAAAAAAGCAATTCTAAAGTATCCCACAAAAAAGAAGTTTGAGAACCACTGCCATATTACAAGAGTGAAGATCCAAATACCCCATCCTGTTTCCAATTTGATGTTAACCTGCCATTACTAGTTTTCATTCATTTTTGTAATACTGGGGAAGCCCAGTATTGCAAAACGCCCTGGATCCTGTGATCATCATCTGAGGCCTTTTTTCACCACAAGAGTTCTGGAGCGTGGCAATATAAGAATAGGATGGCTCCCCCCTCCCTTTATGGAATACTCTCTGAAGGGAGGCTTGTCTGGCGCCTTCACGATATCTTTAGGCTGACCAACATTCTACATGGCCTTATAAATGTGTTGGTGGGAGGGGGAAGTGTTACTGGTTTGTTTTTCTTATTATTATGTATTTTGTGTGCTGAACTTTGTATCTTTATGTTGCGAACTACCATCTTTGGAGGAAGAGTGGTATACAAATCCAAATAAATAAATAAACCTGAAGTGAAGAAAGGAATGATTATACAAACGAAACTGGATCGTCCTAACAGGGAGAAACGAAAGCATATCTACACAGAAGCAAGACTCAGTGAGCTTGAGTGGGGCTTAAAGGTAAAGGGACCCCTGACCATTAGGTCCAGTCGCGGACAACTCTGGGGTTGCGGCGCTCATCTTGCTTTATTGGCCGGGGGAGCCGGCGTTTGTCCACAGACAACTTCCAGGTCATGTGGCCAGCATGACTAAGCCGCTTCTGGCGAACCAGAGCAGCACACGGAAACGCCGTTCACCTTCCCACCGGAGTGGTACCTATTTATCTACTTGCACCTTGACGTGCTTTTGAACTGCTAGGTTGGCAGGAGCAAGGACCGAGCAACGGGACCTCACCCCGTCGTGGGGATTCGAACCGCCAAAAGGTCGGCAAGTCCTAGGCTCTGTGGTTTAACTCACAGCGCCACCCGCATCCCTTTGGAGCAAGAGTGGTATACAAATTCAAATAAATAAATCTGAAGCGAAGAAAGGCACGATTATACAAACGAAACTGGATTGGCCTGGTTCGGGCGAAACGAAAGCATATCTACACAGAAGCAAGCCTCGGTGAGCTTGAGTGGGCTTACTCGCGAGTAAAACGGGCTTCGGAATGTGGCATCAAGGTCCGTTTAGGTCCAGCAGCCATCAGGCAAGGGCTCTTGCAAGGCCCCAAACCTGGACAACGAGTTATTTGTCGCGGTATTTATAGAGATATAGTGTTCCTAGACATGGAGGTTTCGCTTTGAACCCCAGAGCCGCAAAAGGCACCTGGGAACGTCTGTCGAGGCCGCCCCCTCAGCCTCTGTGGGAAACGGCGGCAACCCCGACACCCACTGGAGCTCGGAAACAGGGGATGGGGAACGACGCGGCCTACTTCCCTCAGTCCGGAAGCCGCCTCCCGGCGGGGCCTACCCGACCTTCTCCCCTCAGGTACTTACCCAGCTGGCCAAGGAACAAACCCCTAGCACGGCCCCCATGGCGGCAACGCAGCCCCTCCGCTCTCTGCTTCCCCCCGCGTGGACGCTTCCGCCTCACTCCGTCGCCTTCCTCCCCGGGCCTGGTGCCGCCTCAGCCCCTTCTGCCGCCCGCCGCCGCCGCCGCCGTTGTTGTTGTTGGCTCTGTGGTCGCCGCCGCCGCCACCCTTCCGGGCCGCGCTGATTGGCCGGGCGCCGCAGGCCCGATCATCGGGGGTGGGGTCTGAGCAGCCGACCAATGGAGAGGCGAGGCCAAGCCTGTCGCGAGGCCGGAAAAGGGAAAAAAACAGAAACAGAAAAGAAAAAACAAGAGAGGAGGGATGTGCAGCAGGGTTGGCGGTGACGCAGTGACCATGAGCGACGCTGATTGGCTATAAGGTTTTTTAAAGGACAAGCGTTTATTGTCAGCGGTTGGCCTATTAGAGATCTTGGTCTCTTCGAGGGGGTGGGACGGAGGAGAAGGGTCCTTCCCCCCTCGCCTATCTTCAATGGGACTAGCCGTCGTTGGTTGGAACGGTTCCCTTGGCAACAGCCTCTTTAGAGCTTGCTTGGTGGATGGGCTGCGCCTGAAGGATGGCGTTACCCAGGACCAGGCATCTGCCTTGCTCTGCAGACTGTTGCAGGAATTTATGAATGGGGGGGGGGCTGCCCCTCCAGCAGATATCATGCACATGCTACAAAAATCAGCACAATCACTTTTGTGACTTGTGATTTGTCCCCACAAAACACTTCATCACAGTTTCTTCCTATCTACTCAAAGGGCCTTTGCTGCACAATACTAAATGCAAGAATTCACTGATGAATGTATCTATGTACTGGCTCACTGGGAAAACCTCAGAAATTCATATAGACATGTGAGCTCAGCTACTCAGCAGCCCCTCTGCCTGAGGGATAATTCCTGGCATCCTGATACTTGAGTGCCAGACAGGTAGCCATTCCAGAAATAACAAACCCAGATGAAGACAAAAGGGTGTGATTAACTTGGCTGGGAAACAGGGAAATGTAAATATCTCTTTTGTTACACTTGATGGGTGCTTGGTGGAGGGCAAGGAGAACCCTGGGGCAGGGTCCAGGATGCTCAGATTACTGCCACCAGACCTCTCCTTTCAAGATGTAACCATGATGTAGTTTGGGGGGGTGTAATATGGGGATTAGCAGCCAATAGAGTTTGGGTGCTCTTTTGTTCGGGGCTTCCATCTTGTTCCACCTTGTGGCAGGTGGGAGTCCTGTCATGATAGTCTTCAATAAAGACCAAGCCTACTGGCTGCTGTTTTGCTCTGGTATTCCTGGCTGGTGCCTTGTTTTTTGTCCAATGGAGCCCTCAGATTTCTCTGTTAACAAGGCTTAATGTTATTTCTGCAGTTGCTCCTTAGCTTCAGCCAGTGTTGCTCAAAAGCAAAGTAAAATTTTAATCTGGAAAACCAAATAAATAAAATTTAAAATAGATAGATAGATAGATAAAAAGTTGCTTTCACATTTCTGCTCACTTGTAATGCGACGCCCGGTGGCTTGTTCCCCTGGAGGTACAGAAACCTTTGAACTGATCTCCGCCCAAAGTGTGTCCAAAATTTGTTAACAACTTTTATGATATAAAAGTGTGTTTGTGTTGTCAAATGTTTCATAAGCCACTAAAATAGTGGCCTCAATTTGCAAGCAGTTTGTTAAGATATTGCATGCTGGTCTCTGGCAACAGTTTTCCTTTTTGGATTTCCCACAGAAATGGTAAATCCGGATTCAATCTGGTTGGAGAAGTTTGGGCTAGCAAAACGTGTGGGTGCTGCAACAAACAAACAAACAAACAAACAAACACCTTTACATGCAGGAACAGTGGCGATTCCATAATAAACATTCATTTGCCAGTAAGTACCCTTTATGCCATCATAAGCTTGCAGCAGCCATTTGTACTGTTCACCAGATACCTGCCATATGACTGGAATGTAATTCAGAAATATGTGCAGCTCAGTAATAATAATAATAATAATAATAATAATAATAATAATAATAATAATTTATTTGTACCCTTCCCTCCTCAGCCGGAGCTGGGCTCAGAGTGGTGCTTTCGAACTGCTAGGTTGGCAGGCGCTGGGACCGAACAGCGGGAGCGCACCCCGCCGCAGGGATTCGAACCGCCGACCTTTCGATCGGCAAGCCCTAGGCGCTGAGGCTTTAACCCACAGCGCCACCTGCGTCCCACAAAATAAATTAAAGTTAAAGTTAAAACGGGACAAATGACAATCCTCAGGTTAAAATTGAAAGTGATTAATGTTAAGTTATGGGTGAACATATCAGATGACACAGCGATTCTTCAAACAGCTCTTGTTTATTCACAGGACAGAACTGAACTGAACTGAACAGCAAGCAGCTCAGCCAGCCTGCTTTTATAGGCAGCTGGCTGTCACCATTGTAGCAACAACAACCCAGGGTTTCCCACCTAAAGTAACTGATGTGGACTTGAGTAAAAACTATATGCACGATGCTCCTGGTGGCCAGGGTCAGAACTTCAATACATAACAATTAATACTCGCCAGGACCAACTGTTTCCACTCATATTATAAGGACCTGTGAGCGGGCTGAGAAACCTCCTTCGTGCTTGTTCTTATACAAAGAGAAAATGAGTCAGACTGAACCCTGACCAAAGGCCTGGCGGAACAGCTCCGTCGTGCAGTCCCTGCAGAAGGATGTCAAATTTCGCAGGGCCCTGGTCTCTTGTGAGAGAGCGTTCCACCAGGCTGGGGCCACGGCCGAAAAGGCCCTGGCTCTGATCGAGGCCAGTCTAATCTCCCTGGGATCCGGAATCTTCAGATGTTGTTATTTGCAAGCACATAAGGTCCTCCGTGGGACATATCAGGAGAATTGGTCCTGTAGGTCTCCAGTACTGTTAAAGATCTTAGACCAAAAGGAAGTCAACACTTTTTTGTGTGTGGTTACACTCCTTAGTTACAATCTCCTTTCTGTTATTGCTTGTACATAATATGTTGAGAGTCCTGAGATCCAACCATCCCTGCCAGATGCTAAATAGTGGCTCATGGTGTATGGGGGATACCCAGTTAAAGAACAGTGTGCCTCTAAAGAACATGTTCAAGCTGAGAAAATAGTTTTCAGCCCCAGAATGGCGTTTAAGACAAAAATCCACTCTTCTTTTCTCCCTTAAACACCCTTCGTATCATGCAACCTGCTTTAGAAAAGGGGGGTGTTCATTGTTGCTTTCGTTAAACTATTTGCAGTCATAAGAAACACCTTGAATGATCTATCTATTAAGGCCCATCTAGTCCAGCATCCTGTTACCACAGTGACTAACCACATGCCTCTGGGAAGCCCAGAAATTAGGACCTGGGTGCGAAAGCACTGTTTCCCATTTGTGCTCCCCATCAACTGGTGTTTAGGGTCCCTCCAGATGACCTGGTTATTGAGCATTCATCCTGATTTGCTTGCACAAAGCCTATGCAGGTTAGATTATATCCAGTCTCTATTGAACATTCGTTCTGAATCATTTGTGAGGCAGCTATATAACAATTATTCGCTTACCATTAGCCATTTGTTCATCCCACGCTTTCCGGTGCATTTTCCCATCACTTTGCAAACCACAAAAAGTCCTATTCTTTTAAAAAGTGGGAAGTAGACGAATGGTGTTAAGAGGCCACCCACTGACATGTGAAAAACCGCACATTCATAGAGCACTAACAACAACAACAACAATTTATTATTTATACCCCGCCCATCTGGCTGGGTTTCCCCAGCCACTCTGGGCGGCTTCAAACTGAATATTAAAAACAATACAGCACCAGACATTAAAAACTTCCCTAAAGAGGGCTGCCTACAGTTGTCTTTTAAAAACAAAATAGTTGTTTATTGCCTTGACATCTAAAGAGCTTCCACCCAGCAGTGACTACTGATAGAAAATGGGTTATTTTTACTTACTGCATTTTCTGTAGTGAGGAAAAAATCCAAATGAAATATTAAAAAGAAGTATGGGCTGGGATTTTCATAACAAAGTGACATGGATTCATAAAGAAAAAGAAAAAAATCCAAATGGTTTAATAAATGCAATCAGATATGATTTGATATGAAGTTCACTCATGTCCTAGCTAAATGGTAGATACTATGGTTATCAAATTACAGTACAGTAAGTATTAATGTGTTCAATGGAGCTTACTTCCAGAGAAGTGTGCATAAGATTTCCACCTTAGTCCTGATGAACAGCATGCTTGGAAAGGTGAAAGAGCTGTTCTGTCAATTGCTTGGAGGAAATGCCTCCAAAGATAACATCATCAGAGAACCTTCTAATGGCTCTTTCCCAACAACACAAGGCATCCTGCTTCTGTTCTGCATCATCTCCAGCTGCACGTGTTTGAAAAGAGATAAGGGTGAAATCAGCTTTCTGACTGTTGTGGGAAAAGAACCAGAATATGCCAGAAGGTTATCCCAATCTACGAAGCCTGTGATAAATAGCTTGTCAGACAGGAATTCCTATTCGACAGAATGAACTGAGCTCCAATCCACAGTCAATTGTAGAATGAAGGGAAGATGCAAAAATCAAAGCTTTGAAATTCCTCCTGTTAGTGCTTTTAGATCTATATTCGTTCATAATATCTTTTTGCATTAAAATAGGGTTGCCATACGTCCTAAGATTCAAATGGTGAAAATAGTATCCGGGGGATATTTTAAAAATAACCATCTCAACAACGTTTTAGGTGATTTCCTGCCAAAAAGCTCAAAAACTTTTGTGTTTCCTTCTAGAAATATGGCAACCCTAATTAAAGCACGGTATATTCAAAACTCTTTCATGAGAATCCTAATTAGCGACAGAAGGAAAATTCAATTCATTTCACATTTAAAAACTAGTTCATACTTTGTGAAACAATAGAAGAATTAAAACAAAGCCATCTTTCAAAATTCTCCAAATTTTGCATCGCCACTTAAGTAATATGTATGTGTAGAGGCAATACATGACATGGGCTGCACTTATGCCAGTTTACAACAAACGTAGAACTAGCATCGGGTTTTAAATAACTACAGTACAATGGCCATTTTATCTTTGACAATGCTGGTCTTTCATTTGCTTTTCAGATCGCTCTAATCTTTCCAAACAGAACCAATTAAACAGTTAATAGTCACCCTGCCCCTGTAAATAATTTAATCATGTACGCTGTCCTCGGCATCACAACTGACATTTTAGATTCCAGATTTTTGAAGGAATGTTTGGAAGCACTTAATATGCAGCACTTCTTTGAGTTGTTTATATTTTTGCAAAGAGGATGCTTCTCCCCCCCGCCCCCATGAAATAGTTTCACATGCTCTCCTTAGGAGTCACATCTCTTCCCATGATTTTTGCTAAATTTGTTAACTTTGTTAAGATGAGGGGGAATCATTTAACTTGGTGTTTCTCAACTTTGGGTCCCCATATGTTGTCGGACTACAACTCCCATCATCCCTGAGCTCTGGCCTTGCTAGTTAGGGATGATGGGAGTTGTAGTTCAACAACATCTGGGGACTCTCTCATTCCTCGCCCTCTACTCTCTTATCCCTCTTACTTAGTGATTAAAATCAAAACCTAAATCCAGAACAATTTAGCAGTCAAACATTCCTGACCACAATATCAACATGAAGTATTTCTCTTGCGGTTGGGCTTGTTTACCCAAAACTGGCTTGGTTCCAAGCCAAAAGTTCCAGAAATGCTTCTAAGTACACTGCAGAAAAATTCAGACTGGCTCATGTCTGCATTTCAGCTTGTGGATCTGTTTTATGTATCTTGTCACTGTTACTACTTGCCAATTCCACGTAGTGGTTAGTGAGAGGATTCAAATCCCCACTCAGCCTGGAAGCTCTGTATTTGGCCATGTGCTTTTTAACTTGTTCATGTTGAATGAACTGGAGCTAGAAATGAATAATGAGATTGTAGCACCCTGCTTGTGGTTAACGCTTAGCTGGAATGAAATATTCAACGCAGCAATAGAGAAATTAAAATAATAATTTATTTGTCAGACAAATAAATGAGAGGCACAGTGGTATATGGTTACCAAGCTCTGGCCTGCCCTCCTGCCATTCTGGCCAGCACTTATATTTCCTTAATCCAGCCCCCTTGCTCCTCCTGTGGCTGCCTCTGTCCAATCAGCCTGGTTGAAATTCCTATTGGCTGTTTGCTAGAACCAATCACAAAAGATACACCCATTTCCTTTTGCCCTTTTATGGGAAACAAAAAGCTATATATTCTTCTATCTATAAATGACAAATAAGTAGTAATATATCTTACACGTGTCTCAACAAGGAACCTTAATTACCAGCTCACCTCTTGCCCTCCTTGCCCTATTGCCCTCCAAAACAAATGGTTAATCTTAAATTTTTATCTTAAACAGATGTCAAGGCTCTTGAGTTCACATCATCATTGAAAGATCTCCTTCTCTTGGAGGTCTTTAAACAAAGGCCTGACAACCATATGTGTGCTCTAATGATGTTTCCTGCGCTTGGCAGGGGGGCTGGGCTGATGGCTGATGGCCCCTGTGATCTCTTTCAACTATATGAAATAAGAATCTAGCATAAGGATTTAACATTTCTTAGTTTCTAAATCCTTTGCATAATTACATTTAAGCCAATATATTTAATACATAACATAAATAACCTTTTAAAAGGAAAAGAAATCTTAAAAGGATCTCAGTTTAAGAAAGAAACAACTTTAGAAAAAGACTTCCCAAAATACTCTCTTCCTTTCTGCCAGCCAGATGCTCTTGGCCTTTTAACCTTAGGAAAATATGGCTCAAGTTTAATGGGAGGCACATGGTTTTATTTTACTATTTACCAACTCTTAATTTAACCACTCTTACAGCTTAATTGTACTTTGCAACATGCAAGGTCAGTGTCCTCGCTCTCAGCCTGTAATTCCCTTTTTACGACTTTGAGAATTGTTTTCTGCTATAAATCAGGGGGGCCCCTTGTCCAGGAGAATAAACATTGCCAAGGTTCTTAGGCAGCTGGTCTTCTGCCTGGCATAAACATTTGAAAATCTTTAAGCTCTTTTTAAGATACAGGCCTTAATCAAAAATATAAGCTTTGATAAAAATGCAGGCTTATGATTAGATGCCTCAAGATGACATAGGTGGAATCTACACACATATAATAACCATTCTGAAAATGCTTTTTTAAAAGCGTTTTTTAAAAATACATTGAATTTTCCACAAGGCTCACCATTGCCATCTAGAGTCACATTGTATATTGCACTTAAAATGCTTTATTTGCAGCTGTATAGCTGAATCCCAAGTTTGCTGATAACACCAGACTGTTCAGGGTAGTGAAAAGAAAAAATGATTGCGAGGCACTCTGGCAGGATCTCTCCAAACTGAGTGAATAGACAGGATGCCCTGAACACCAGTCATTGGGGAACAACCGTGGGAGAGTGTTGCTGGGCCTTCTTCTGGGCTTCCCATAGACACCTGGTTGGCCACTGCAAGAACAGGAGACCCAACCAGATACTGGAGGTAAGGGGGAAGCGGGGCACATTGATGCACGGGGCACATTGATACACCAACAATATTTCAATATCGATAAATGTTATTCGTGTTGCGACATCCCTAAAATGTGTTGTCAGGGACTCAGCGGGAGCGCAGGGAGGAGAGGAGATGGAGAGCGAGGGGGAGCAATCCGAGGCCAGCGTAGGAGAAGATGACAGCAGCCCGATAGATTCCATGAGCCTCTCCAGCGAATCGGAAGATTCACAGAAGGGGGCGCCGATGGGCAGGGCAAGGGGGGACCCAAGGGGGACACCCCAGAAGCAAGGGGCCAGCGGGGACTCCCAGAGCAGCAGTTGGAAATCAGGACCAGCTTCCCCACCAGAGCGTAGTGGGGGGGAGGAGTCCCAGGTATCAGAGCCCACATATGCACCACCAGCGAGAGAAGATGAGTCAGGGTTGGCCACGCCTCCATCGGAGAGCGAGGGAACGGTCAAGAGGAAAGTTGCAGGCTGGGCGCGCGCGCCAAGTTCAAATGTACAGGCGAGCGGCACAGAAGGTAGCCCAGATAGGGAACCAGGTCCTAAAGCCCGCCGGAAGGAGGGGGAAGAATCATCAGGGTCAGCGTCAGAGGAGTCCAGGAAGGATGAAACCCTAGCGGGCAGGAGGGCCCAGAGGAGAAAGGAACTTAGGAAGAGGTGGAGCAAAGCGAGAGTCTTAAACTGGTGTGGAAGGGGCGGAGACTCAGACGGGACTTCGCCGGTCTAAGGTCGAGACGTAGAGCTGCGCACTGCGGCTTTAAAATGGAAACTGAACCTCAATAAAGACTTTTGTACATAACTACAGCCTAGCGTTGGTCCTCTGTGAGCTGGGACCTGGAGGCAGCTCTGACATGTGTCTATACATGTGTGAGTACAACGGTTGCGACTGCACAGCCTGCTGGTTAGCCGTTGGTGTTTGACGAGAGTAGGTGTGTTTTTAGCACAGCCAACTAAAAAAGTATGTGAAATGTAAGTGTTCCAACACTGTTTTACGTCATTTAATTAAGATTTAAAAATATCAGAGGTAAGTTATTCCACTCGGTAATCAGCATTACACATGATTTTTAAATAAGTTCAGTTGTTGTTGTTGTTGTTTAGTTGTTTAGTCGTGTCCGACTCTTCGTGACCCCATGGACCAGAGCACGCCAGGCACTCCTGTCTTCCACTGCCTCCTGCAGTTTGGTCAAACTCATGCTGGTAGCTTCGAGAACACTGTCCAACCATCTCGTCCTCTGTCGTCCCCTTCTCCTTGTGCCCTCCATCTTTCCCAACATCAGGGTCTTTTCCAGGGAGTCTTCTCTTCTCATGAGGTGGCCAAAGTATTGGAGCCTCAGCTTCACGATCTGTCCTTCCAGTGAGCACTCAGGGCTGATTTCCTGGATAGGTTTGATCTTCTTGCAGTCCATGGGACTCTCAAGAGTCTCCTCCAGCACCATAATTCAAAAGCATCAATTCTTTGGCAATCAGCCTTCTTTATGGTCCAGCTTTCACTTCCATACATCACTACTGGGAAAACCATAGCTTTTACTATACGGACCTTTGTTGGCAGGGTGATGTCTCTACTTTTTAAGATGCTGTCTAAGTTTGTCATTGCTTTTCAAACTATTTTACCTAGATCTATTTTACCTAGATCCGCCTAATTTCTACTGCCCTCTTGCTATATTTCTGTGAACCATTTATATTTAGCTTCTTTATGGTCCAGCTCTCACTTCCATACATCACTACTGGGAAAACCATAGCTTTAACTACCCGGACCTTTGTTGGCAAGGTGATGTCTCTGCTTTTTAAGATGCTGATCTCAACACTAGTAGCATTGAATACAAGCCCTGGCTAGTAAAATATGCAGTGAGCCTGCATTGCAGAAGGTTGGATCCCTTCCAACCCCACAGTTCTGTGACTCTATCAGTACCGAATAGTGTATATTTCGGAATTATTATTTCATGTTTTATTTTAAAAGCAAAAGGATATTATCCAGTGCTCAACACCATTGGGTGAGATATTAAGACAAAACATAAAAAGAGCACATAAAAAATATATCGCCTTACAGTTGTGCTAT
The DNA here is from genome assembly GCF_951804945.1 of Podarcis cretensis. NCBI lineage: Eukaryota > Metazoa > Chordata > Lepidosauria > Squamata > Lacertidae > Podarcis > Podarcis cretensis. The sequence goes on from NC_137175.1 coordinate 23,128,188, forward strand.
TACAGCAAATGTTATACCAACGTGCTTTATGGGGTCTTTGATTTTAAAGTGTGAAGTGAAATCAAGTAGAACAATTTTTTTCAGAACAAACACAATTCAGTGTCATATCTTCCAGATACGAATGATGAACACTGAAATTTGAGAAACATGTTTTGTGGCAGATAAATGTTAAAAGTTCTCTCCTTTATAGTCTTCAAAATCAAATTAATAATACTATTGGTAATAATAAGTTGCCTAGAGACTGCTTGTATTAGGTGACAATAATAATAATAATCATCATCATCATCTTAGACACACAATTTTTTAAAAAAATCTGGTTAAGCAGTGTGGGAGGGAGTTTTCTTTGGGAAGTAGCTGGGATATAGTTGTGGAATGAAATTCCCCAGAGATGGAAAGCATTTGGGCCCACAAATGTTTTATCTCCACACAGATTATTAGAGCTATAAATAGCTATTTGACAGAGTAAACATTGGGGCGGGGGTGGGGAGCTCTTTGGAGTCGTCTTTAGTGCAGTTTCAAAAGTGACCATCTTTTCTCTTTGCACGTCCACACTTCCCTGGTGACAAAAACTTACAAACCCAAGATGGATAGGATGTGTTTCTTAAGGCACTTTTGTACCAGTAATTCCTTTCCATCTTAGACACCTGGGAACCTCTGGGTCACATTGCTTAATCAAAGTGGGGTGCAGAAATTCTTGCAAAACAATTATCAATATACAAATAAAATAAGCAAAAATTGAAACCAGTGTACACAACTTGCTTATGTGTCTGGGTGTCTGGGTGTTTGAAATAGTCTTAGATCACAGGTGCTGCCACACTCAAAGCTTTGACTCTGACCAGATGTGGAGTGAACATCATATGATACTTGCAGGAGCTCAGTTCGTGCACTTTTTCCCTGAAGTGTGGCTCATAAGTCTTTTAAATAAATACATCTTAAAGGACAATAGTTCCATAGTTCTACTGTGTAGGGCCAGGCTTAGCAGAGGATAGAACAGATTGTGGGATACCATTAAGAGATAACCCGTTGTTAGTTGTCACCGGTGTGTGTGTGTGACACTAAGATTTGTTTGACCCAGGCACAAAAAATGTCTTGAGTCATCTCCCGTATTGTTAATTTTAAAATATCATTACAGTGGTACCTTGGGTTAAGTACTTAATTTGTTCTGGAGGTCCGTTCTTAACCTGAAACTGTTCTTAACCTGAAGACCACTTTAGTTAATGGGGCCTCCTGCTGCCGCCAGAGCACAATTTCTGTTCTCATCCTGAAGCAAAGTTCTTAACCTGAAGCACTATTTCTGGGTTAGCGGAGTCTGTAACCTGAAGCGTATGTAACCTGAGGTACCACTGTATCTTGGGTTTGGGTGGAAATACCACACGTGGGGAAATTCTGTTTCTCCATTGGGAGTTTTCCTGGCAACGTTTCTACTTACTAATCTGATTAACATTATCTTTTCCTGCTTGCATTGGCTGAGAATTTCTATGGCTAAACGGAGGTCTGTATTAGATTATCACAGTCCATTCCTTTCTGCAGAGCAGAAGAACAGAACAGACTGAGCTGAAACAAATGTTTTCTCTGCCCCCGCTCTCTGCCAGAAGAAGACAGATCTGTGACACTCCAGTTGGTGACAGGAGGTTTTGGAGGAAGGGCGACAGGGGACGTCAGAGCAGTGATGTAGAATGGAGCATTGCACTTTTAATGAGTTCATATTTACTAATACAGTGGTACCTTGGGTTACATACGTTTCAGGTTACATGCGCTTCAGGTTACAGACTCCGCTAACCCAGAAATAGTACCTCAGGTTAAGAACTTTGCTTCAGGATGAGAACAGAAATCGTGCAGTGGCAGCATGACAGCAGCAGGAGGCCCCTTTAGCTAAAGTGGTGCTTCAGGTTAAGAACAGTTTCAGGTTAAGAATGGAACTCCGGAACGAATTAAGTATGTAACCAGAGGTACCACTGTATTTATCTCCGTCAAAATAAATATCCCTATAGTAACCCATAAACAGCGCCCCCTGAATCAATTTATCATGGTCAACTATGACTCCCCAGGGACGCGGGTGGTGCTGTGGGTTAAAACACAGAGCCTAGGCCTTGCCGATCAGAAGGTCAGCGGTTTGAATCCCCACGACGGGGTGAGCTCCCGTTGCTTGGTCCCTGCTCCTGCCAACCTAGCAGTTTGAAAGCACGTCCAAGTACAAGTAGATAAATAGGTACCGCTCCGGCGGGAAGGTAAATGGCATTTCCATGTGCTGCTCTGGTTCGCCAGAAGCAGCTTAGTTATGCTGTACGCCGGCTCCCTCGGCCAATAAAGCAAGATGAGCGCTGCAACCCCAGAGTCGGTTACGCTTGGACCTATTGGTCAGGGGTCCCCTTTAGCTTTATGACTCCCCAGGTGAAAAAGTCACTAAAAGGGCAGAATGGGAGCAGGGTGGGGGCAGAAGGGGGTGTTTGCATAATTTTTCAGTGAGTTTCAATTATATGTGATTTCACCAAAGTGCGCGGTGCTTTGGAACATAATCCCCATGTTAACGGTTTCCTGTATTTATAAATAAATACACCTATTACCAAATTACCAAATGCAATAGCTTCCTGTTCCCTCATTCCAAAGGAAATGGATTTCAATTAAGCACTGCTCACCACTCAGGGAATTAGGATGTGTGTAACAATATAATAATGTAACTGTTATGTACTGAAGTTCTCACCCTGGGCCAGCAGGGGGATACTGTAGATAGTTATGCAAATGAAGGATCGAAAAGTGACATTCAGTGATTGGATAGTTTTGTATGCAAATGAAGGATCGAAAAGTGATGTTCAGTGATTGGATAGTTTTAGAAAGTTGCTACAGTAACTGTTGTACTGGAGCTCTATATAAGCAGGCTGACTGAGCCCCTCAGCTTAGTTCTGTTCTGGCATCTGAATAAAGAAGAGCTGTTTGAAGAATTGCTGTGTCGTCTGATAGGTTTGCCCACAACTTAACAGTAACGATCTTCACAGAACAGCTCCGCAAAGCAGCCAGTATTACTATCATCCCCCACAGCTGAGATACAGTGGTACCTCAGGTTACATACGCTTCAGGTTACAGACTCCACTAACCTAGAATTAGTACCTCGAGTTAAGAACTTTGCAGGATCAGAACAGAAATCATGCAGTGGTGGCACAGCGGCAGCAGGAAGCCCCATTAGCTAAAGTGGTGCTTCAGGTTAAGAACAGTGTCAGGTTAAGTACGGACCTCCGGAATGAATTAAGTACTTAACCCGAGGTACCACTGTAATAGATAACCTACCTCAAGCCACCTATTGCTCAGGGGAAAGTTTAAACAGCAACCGCCCAGCTCACATTGAGTTGAGCTGGCATCTGTTTCGGGAGACAATGCAGAAGCGCACCTTTCGGGGGTGAAACCGTTGGAGAGTTACAGCACCTGCTGTGGCTGTAGAGACCAATAAGGGAGAGACATGTTTTGTTGCAGCTGGGGCAGATGAAAGCGTCTGGTTTTGCCGATACAGGTGCATCATGGCCTTTCTTCTCTCTGCACTCCTCCCAATGGTCATTTTGTTATGTACTGAAGTTCTCACCCTGGGCCTGCAGCGGGATACTGTAGATAGTTCTCACTCAGGTCCACATATGCAAATAAGGAATTGAAAATGATGTTCAGTGATTGGATAGTTACAGAAAGTCGTTACTGTTGCCTTGTAGTTGAGCTCTATATAATCAGGTTGGCTGAACCCTTCAGCTCAGTTCTGTTCTGGCCTGTGAATAAACAAGAGCTGTTTGAAGAATCACTGTGTCGTGTGATATGTTCACCCACAACTTAACACATTTCTTCTCTGGTCACCTCTGTGGATGCATGACCTGACAGTCTGTTGCCAGGCACCGCAGTCGTCTGCAAGGGATTCCCAAACGGCACGGTTGATGTTGCCAGCCGACATCTTTGTAACGCATAATCACTACAATATACCAGCTAACTCCACAAAAGCTGAGAGCAATTAAGTGTAAAAGGATATCTCACTACCTTTGGATCCTAGCTGTGTATGAAGCCAATTATACAGTTGGAGTGCAGCCAGCACTTAACACAGCCTCTTTGCTAGGCTTGGAAAGCAATCCAGGGTTTAGTTTCCATTTCATGACAGGTTTCAAGCAGCCACTTCTCTGGAAAAGCAGCCACTTCTCCGGAAAGAAAAGCAGATGACTCTGGAGAGCAGGGAGCTTTCTGTCTATGGGGCAATAGGCTAGTCTGAGAACTAGGGATGTACAAATCAGACCATTTCAGTTTCTCATTTTAATATTCAGTTCAGTTCATCACCTTTCTGCATCAGTCTGCATTTTTGTAAAATATTGCATTGAAAAAGTCCTCGCAAAAATGGATAATTACCTCCCCTAATATGTACACTTTTTGCAAGATATTTTCCCTAACGTGCATGATATTTTTATGCTTTTTCAATGCATAGTAAAGGTAAAGGTACCCCTGCCCGTACGGGCCAGTCTTGCCAGACTCTGGGGTTGTGCGCCCATCTCACTCAAGAGGCCAGGGGCCAGCGCTGTCCGGAGACACTTCCGGGTCACGTGGCCAGCGTGACATCGCTGCTCTGGCGAGCCAGAGCCGCACACGGAAACGCCGTTTACCTTCCCGCTGGTAAGCGGTCCCTATTTATCTACTTGCACCCGGAGGTGCTTTCGAACTGCTAGGTTGGCAGGCGCTGGGACCGAGCAGCGGGAGCGCACCCCGCCGCAGGGATTCGAACCGCCGACCTTTCGATCGGCAAGTCCTAGGCGCTGAGGCTTTAACCCACAGCGCCACCTGCTTCCCCCTAAAATAGGCATTCTTGCACACCTGTTTTGCTTGGAGAATAGCACTGCAATATTCGGAGAAGTGAAAATTTTGAAGGAGGGCTGTGCTTCAGTTCACATATTGTTTCAGGAAGTGTAAATTAGGCAGATACTGGACAGAATTTCCACTAAATCAGGTGACATCAGATGTCATCAGGTGACATCACCACATTTGCTGCATTGATTTTTTTAAAAAAATATTTTTGAGTTGCAAATTTAACAAAGGAACAGATGGGAGGAAATAATAACAAAAAAGGAAATGATGTGAATAATATTAATACATTGGTACCTCAGGTTAAGCACTTAATTCGTTCTGGAGGTCGGTTCTTAACCTGAAACTGTTCTTAACCTGAAGCACCACTTTAGCTAATGGGGACTCCTGCTGCCGCCGCGCCGCCGGAACACCATTTCTGTTCTCATCCTGAAGCAAAGTTCTTAACCCGAGGTACTGTTTCTGGGTTAGCGGAGTCTGTAACCTGAAGCATATGTAACCTGAGGTACCTCTGTAGTAAAAAAAACAAAAACGAAAACACCCACCATCAGTTCACACTATGGATACAGTAACCGTCAGTACATGCATCTTCAAGTAAACAAATAAGTTAATGTAAGCTCTCCAGATGTCCAATCAGGTATTTGCATGAAATTGATGTTTATATGAAGTATGTTCAAATATAGCCAAGGCACTGAGGCCCTCAGACCATTGCATGGTGCGTATTTATCCTTCAAAGTACAGTGGTACCTCAGGTTAAGTACTTAATTCGTTCCAGAGGTCCGTACTTAACCTGAAACTGTTCTTAACCTGAAGCACCACTTTAGCTAATGGGGCCTCCTGCTGCTGCCGTGCCGCTGGAGCACAATTTCTGTTCTCATCCTGAAGCAAAGTTCTTTACCTGAAGGATTATTTCTGGGTTAGCGGAGTCTGTAACCTGAAGCATATGTAACCTGAAGCATATGTAACCCGAGGTACCACTGTATAAATGAGTTGAAGGGTCTTAATGTAAAATGGGTAGGTAATAGTGGAACTGGGACCCCATTTCCCATTGCTAGGACTCTGAGCAATTACTTAATTGGCAAATTACAGATACCGGTAGGTAGCCGTGTTGGTCTGCCATAGTCAAAACAAAATAAAAAAATTCCTTCCAGTAGCACCTTAAAGACCAACTAAGTTAGTTACCTATCTGAAGAAGTGTGCATGCACACGAAAGCTCATACCAAGAACTAACTTAGTTGGTCTTTAAGGTGCTACTGGAAGGAATTTTTTTATTTTGTTTTAATTGGCAAATGTTTGAGATGCATTCCACCCACAATATGCCTTGATTTCGTCCATAGCTTCCTTGAGAATAAACATTTGCCTACACCTAAACAACAGCCAGTGGGTGTATTAAAGTAGGAAGCCTCTTTTGACAAACAGAAAACAGAAGGAAGTATGTTTCAGCCCACAGCTGCTGGGAGATGAGGTTACAATGCGAAGTTGAACAAAAGCAAAGGAAACAGATCCCCTCCTGTGTGCAGGGAGATGGGAGCCAAGCAAGTAGCTGCTTGGTTGACATCACGGAGGCTGAGCATTGGATTACAACAAACAGGGACTTACTTGGCAAGGGAAGGGAGTGAGGAAACGCCTCCTGAGCCCTAGAAGTGCGACTGCATTTAGCAGCTATTAACGCAAGGAAACTGGAAGTCTGAAACTGTGACTAAGCTGTCTGCTCTGGCCCTTTGACATTCCCAGCACACTCATGCTTGGGCGAATGTGTGGGTGACCGAGCCGCACTTGAGCCTTGAGTTTTAACAGTTGGGGTTCCTAACTCGCCACACTGAGAGCTGTTGGAGCTTGGAGCCATCTTCTGTAAGTATAACTTCGCATTCTGAACAATGGTAGGCAGCAGCCGCGTTGAAACCGTCGCTTTTATTCCACAAAATGTACGGTGTTATATAGTGAAGGATTAAGTTGAGTGGTTGGCTCGTGTCCTCCCTAGAACACATTTGTTTAAAAGATCTTTTCTTCCACATGAACTTTTCGGTGTGTGGCAGAACTGTGTTCACCATGAAATGTATAACAGCTGTGGGGGGAAAGCAATGTTCTAGTGATTTATCAAAGATTAAATGAAGGGAGCAACAGTGAAATGAAGGGTGAGAAATATTTTGCAGTCGAGGGAAAATAAAGCGAAGTTTTTACAAAACTGAAATTCAACTATTATTAAAATTACTAGTTTCATGCATGCATTGTATTTGTGTGTGCGCGCATGAGTTTTTTTGACTCTGGAAATAATTGTATTTTACATGGTACAGAATGACCATCATATTCTGCCAATGAAGGAGTTGGACAATGAGGAATTTTTCAATTTTATGGTTAAGAATATTGTCAAGCTCCTTCACCTGTTGTGAATGTTAACAACTGTCACCACCAGTTAACAAGTGATTGAGAAGAGAAAGAACATTGTGATGTTCACAGTGGATTGGAGGCAAAAAGTTGGGCCTAAAAGGCAGGAATGGTTGGTGTGGAGGTCCAAACTGAAAAACTCAATTCATCCTGGTAGCTAGCAAGCTAGCAAAGATGAATTATATATCATAATTTATTATTTATAGCATTCAATTCCTGCCCCTTTGCCAAAAAGACTCTCAGAGTAGTAGCTTACAAAAGTCCGTACTGAGGCAGTCCCTGCCTTCAAAGTTCACAATGTAAAAAGACATGGCACGTAAGGAAATAGGAATGGGAGGGAGGAGGAAAAAGCAAGCTCAAGCATTAATTCAACAAGTTACAGGTCTTATAAGTTCTTATATACAGTTCTTATGTATGAATATAAATTGCTGCTTACTTAGATATTTGTTTTGTCAAGCCCAGTAGTGGCTGACTTGCAGTAGCTCTCCAAAATATTGAACTTGGAACCCTCCTCATACAGACCACCAGATCATGGCCTCAGTCACTGAAACAGGCTCTTCGCTACAGAGATCTGTTGGCTGTGCGAATTAGACCCAGGTCTGACCAGTCCAGTGTTTCACCTATTTGAGTCTCTTCAACAGTTTTATCTCTTCTTTATATCCATCTTAATGTCTGTAGGAAAAAGTAATGGGTTCTTTGGCCTTGAAGTTTAGGCCGCCTCAATAATCCCTGTGATTAGAAAAGCACCTTAGTACCCTTTATACTGGGGGATGTAGGTGGCGCTGTGGGTTAAACCACAGAGCCTAGGACTTGCTGATCAGAAGGTCGGCAGTTCGAATCCCCGCGACGGGGTGAGCTCCCGTTGCTCAGTCCCTGCTCCTGCCAACCTAGCAGTTCAAAAGCACGAAGTGCAAGTAGATAAACAGGTACCGCTCCGGTGGGAAGGTAAACGGCATTTCCGTGCACTGCTCTGGTTCGCCAGAAGCAGCTTAGTCATACTGGCCACATGACCTGGAAGCTGTACGCCGGCTCACTAGGCCAATAAAGCGAGATGAGCGTCGCACCCCCAGAGTTGGCCACGACTGGACCTAATGGTGAGAGGTCCCTTTACCTTTACCCTTTATGCTAGATCCCTGTTGATGGTATTGCAAACACATGACAGTCAAAAAGTAAAGGTAGCCTTGTTGGCCTATGAGAAAAACTCCAAAACCCACATTGGGCCAACCAGAATGTCACAAAATAGTGTGCAAGCTCGAGTTCTCCAGTACTCTTAAATCAGGCTCAAAATTCTCAAAATGTCTACCCTCGGGACCAACTCATGAGGGCTGAGATTTACTGTGTTGGACTGGGATTTGGGAGACCAGGGTTTGAATCCCCACTTGTCCATGGAGCTACCCACACGACACATACTGGATGACTTCAATCTTGGGTGCGAATTTTCATAAAGAAGTCTATTGGCTGCTGCTACTGGTTAACGGAAGGTTGGAATAAACTTCACCATGAAACCCAGTGTTAGAGTAGGGGCTAACCCACGCTTCTCTTTGCCCCATGATATTTTCTATTTGTCCCATGGTTTCCAGCAGTGCCGGATTTACGTATAAGCTAAACAAGCTATGTCTTAGGGCCCTACTCTCTTGGGGCCCCCCCCCAAAAAAAATAAAGAAAAAAACAACCTAGATGTACATTTCCAAAATATAAGACAAAAAACAAATAAAATAAAACCTACATACAGCAGCAGTGTTTTGTGTTGTGTAGGCTCCTATGATGCAAGCAATGGGTCCTGCCTGCTAGCCTGCTCCCTAAAATATCACTGGTTTGCTCATTTCTATATACAGGGGTGCCTACATGGACTGGTTGCATGGCAACATGTGCAAATGGCTTTAGAATCCTATTAGGCCCCAAATTACCATATAGCATATATTCAACACAAAAAACAAAGGACAGCTGGACATATAAAGGGACCCATTACCTTCAGTAGTTTAGGGCCTCCTCAAACCTAAATCCGGCCCTGGTTTCCAGGCATGGGTCTGAAAGGTTTTTATTTTGTCCTGCCTTTTCCCTGGGGGATCCCACTATTTACTGCTGAATCAATCTGCAGAAAACCCAATTGATGTTTGTTCCTATTCAGTAGTAAACAGTGGGGTTTCCCGGGCAAATGGTGGGACCTCTAGGACCCCGTGCCCAGAGATCATGTGACGGACAGAAATAGGGAGGAGCTCTAGAAGTGGGGAGATCTAGATTCAAATATCCACTCAGCCTTGGAGCTCACAAGATAATTTTGGGCCAGTCTCCATTTTTCAGCCTAACCCGCCTCACGGGGCTGTTGTGACGATAGGAGGAGAATGATATATGCCACCTTGAGCTGGAGGCCAGGTGGGATATAAATATATAAAATCAATCAATATTCTTTCATGAGCCTCTGAAGGATTTTTATACTCTCTTTAGGAATACCCAAACTTATATTGCTTCTGTCCCACTTTTTTTTTTTACAAAGTAATAATAATAAAAAAATAAGAATAAAAATGTGCACTCCACCCCCCGAGACCATTCCATTGTAACTATCCAACCTCCCAAAATTTCAACACCTCTTGCGATGGTTTGATCCCTTTCTGTTTTAACAGTACAAATTCTACAGACACCTTCCATATCTCCTCCCACTTTTAACTGTTGCGGTTTCCCTCAAAGAATGCTGGGAATTGTAGTTCCATGAAGCACCTGAGGATTCTTTGTTAGAGCTCCCAATTCCCCATCGTAGGACTGCAGTTTCCAGTGCTTTCCTAGGGAATATGCCTGGCTATTAAAGTATGTGGTATAGCTATACCTTTTCTCTGAAGCATCAGGTATTGATGCCCACTAGAGAAATAGCAAAACAGATTAATGACCTGGCCTGCACCTCCTCCAGTGTTTATTCCGCGAAACAAGAGATGCCCTGATGACCTTCAGATCTTGCCATCACCATGACTTATATCTTTAAAGGATTTCCTCTTTGGAACAAAAACTAGTCTACGTAGCATTTGTTGGACAGCTGTACTTCTGCAGCATCTATACTGAGGTCATTTGTTCCATCGTAGAAATTCAGATAACAACAGTTACATCCTCCATCTATACCTATGGAACTGGCACTGTTTTGTAACCAGATATAGTTGTACTTCTGATACCTGCTGACCTAAAACCAGTTTGTCCTTTTTAGGACAGCTTTGTTAGATTTTGAAATGTGAAGGATTATATCCAGCTTTTTAGTACCTACATCATTTGCTTTCTTTTGATTCCGGAGATCAAACTTTGATTAAGAACAAAACAAAGTGGCGATGATCACATCCTTGCTCTGGAAGGCAGGCCAGCTCATGTTTTCTTGTTGGTGACGTTTTTCAGCTCGGAAGACTGCACTACACTAGTACTTGTCAGAAACCAAAGAAAATATATTGACTGAACATTGGGAACAAGCAGCTGAAAACAAGGAAACCCAGAGAAGTTTTAAAGTGCTGAATACAAGCCAAAATCGTTAAAACCGTGGAGGGGGCGGGGATTTTTCTATGAACTTCACTGTGTTGATTTTCAGCTAACTTACCAAAGACATTTCCGGATCTCGGTCCATCTGCTAGGGAAATTCCAGAATGAAAACTCAGCTGGATACAGGCTTATTTGCATACTTCGCAAGGAACCCAGGGGGCAATAAAATAAAATGAATCAGTGAATATATAGCCCATTTTTTCCAAGCCAGAATTAAAAATAAGGAGAAGACATTAGTGGGAAAGTTTTCCTACACAATCTTGCCACATGATTAGATAAACAGAATCTCTACATTACAGACTTACATGATACAGTATAACCGCGATTCTTTGGAATTGGAAGATGGGTACATATTGTCATGAGTGTTCTCAGTATCTCACCAAAATATTATTCCTGGGATTTCTTAGGGGATGCTAAGATGATATAAAATCAGTATAACTTTCTAAAGCAGATATGGCCCTAGTAGCAGCAATTGCACAGTATCTTATCCACCCTGACCCAGCAAGAATGCTAAAATATCCTAACCAGAGCAGATTTTAGGAAGCGGAAGCGGGAGGAGAGGAAGGGGAGATTCTGTTGTGCAGATGGAAGTCAACTTATGCAGTGCTGGATACAACCACGATGTATCTTTTAAATTTTCCATTTCCCTTCCAGTTCCCCTTCAAGTCTTCCCTTCCCTTCACACTTGTGGTCACAGAGTCCTCAGAAGGGTCCAGAATAAGTGTTTGCTAATGATTAAGGACCACATTCATCCTCCTTTCCTTTCTACTTCCTCTCCAGAACTACTTGGTGCCTTCTGGTGCATGGAGCGAGATGTCTATCCTCAGCAGAAGGAAAATGAATTAAGTAAGGTATGTTCCCAACACACACACACGCACACACACACGAGTTGGTGGTGTTATAAACAAAATCTGCCCTTTTCCCCTTATGGGGTATCCAAGAGCCGGCATAGAGTCCTTACGTGGGTTCCCTTTTGGTAGGAGAAAATAACAGAGGCCAACCAGAGAATATTGAGAAGCAAAGCAGCTAGTAAGCCTGATCTTTATTGATCTGTTGCAACAGGGTGCTCCCCTCACATGCAGAAAAGGCGGAGGATCCAGAACGAAGGTTTGCCTGCCCTTATATAGATATTTTAAATTCCTTTCCCTGGAGCTCAAGACCATCCCTCCATACATCATACATACATCACAGAAAAGGTGGTCTACAACAGAAATTTGAATGTTGTTGTTTTTCCTGTCTGTCAGGTTATCCAATAATGCCTTATCTGATTGCCTTTCCTGGTAGTCTGCCCATTCGTTTGAAATGGTGAATACTTAATTCCTGTAACAAAGAAGGTTTTTTTCACCTCCTTCCTCCTTGCAGAGAAACATTTGGTCAGCTTGGGAGTCAAAATGGTTTCAGGACTGTCTTCCTGTGCTGATCTATGTACGTGCTTGGTTGGTACATTTATGAACATTTATTATATATATAAGACCTTAAATGTTATTATTACAGTGGCTGTATGCGTGTGCAAGCGCTGCACTATTGCAGATATTCATATTTGGCAGTTTGAAGCAACTGGATGCATAAAAACTGACTCCTTTTTGGAAATGAAACACTGTCAAGGCCCATAAGAACTGTCCTTAAAACAAAACGAAAGCATCATATGATGGTGGCCTCATAGCAAGCTAGCTAACAAACAAGTAAGGGGAGCTCAGCCAGCCAGTCCACCAGCCCTTGCTATTGCAAATAGACAAACAAGTGGGAGGCCAGGCGGGCCAGCAGGCAGCCAGGTGTTGTGTTGGCCTTACTTGTGCTTGCTGTGTGACAGCCAGACATAACAGCTGTTGAGCATTTTTTTTGTGCAAAAACAGAAAAAATATGAAGCCCGGACACTGTTTCCGGCCAGCCAAATCCCTTTGGCCATTCTCCGTTGGGTCACAAAGGCTGGGGGCATCCTCTGTGCCCCAGAGAGGGGGCAGTGTGGGGAGAGGCACCCCTCTTTAGGGCAGGGGAGCAGCTCAGAGATCAGGGGCAACGACAGCTGCTGCCTGGCGGACTCCCAAGGAGAGGGGAGAGGAGACTGAGGGCACACTTCACAAGGGAAGGTGTTCGAAAAAGGGTGAGAGGCTGCCAGCTCTGCGGGCAAGGGGTGACGTAACTGGGCTCCTGAGCCCCACAGGGGTGCCGCAGAAAGAATGTAGCTGGTCAAGGGAGCCGAGGACTCAAAAAGGTTGAAAACCTCTGGTTTAAGGACTCCACTTGGTGTTAAGTTGGTTTGAGAAACTGCATTGAACAGTACAGTGGTTACAGACGCTTCAGACTCTGCTGACCCAGAAATAGTACCTCTGGTTAAGAACTTTGCTTCAGGATGAGAACAGAAATTGCGCAGTGGTGGCACGGCGGCGGCAGCAGGAGGCCCCATTAACTAAAGTAGTGCTTCAGGTTAAGAACAGTTTCAGGTTAAGAACAGACCTCCAGAATGAATTAAGTTCTTAACCTGAGGTACCACTGTAGTATTTTGTGGGTTAAACCACAGAGCCTAGGACTTGCCGATCAGAAGGTCAGCGATTCGAATCCTCGTGACAGGGTGAGCTCCCGTTGCTCAGTCCCTGCTCCTGCCAACCTAGCAGTTTGAAAGCACGTCAAAGTGCAAGTAAATAAATAGGTACCCCTCCAGCGGGAAGGTAAACGGTGTTTCCGTGCGCTGCTCTGGTTTGCCAGAAGTGGCCAATAAAGCGAGATGAGCGCTGCAACCCCAGAGTCGGCCATGACTGGACCTAATGGTCAGGGGTCCCTTTACCTTTTTACAAGAGACATATGCATTTTGGATAACGTCGTGCGAACATGGGAGTAAAAACCCAGCACTAGCGATGTGGTGAGTGCTACAAAGCATGCATATCTTATTCGTTCTATATGCTGCATCGGACAGTTCTTGCCAAGTCAAATCATCTGTCCCACTCATTTGCAGCACTGCACTAGGACTGAAGCAAGGGATCTAAATATAGTCCTGAATTCTCTGCCTAATGAATAGTCCACTGTGTGTAGTACGGCAAGAGTGCTGGAATTTACCCTAACCCATCCTTGCTTTGTTGAGGCACACTACAGTCTTTTTTGGACATGCAGTATTTACTGTACATCCCTGAGAAAATCAGGAATTTTCCAGTGCCTTCAAAGGAGCTCAGACAAAATGAAAGCATTGTTTTATAACAAAAAACCAAGAAGATGGAGGAAGACAAACAACAGCATCTTGGGAGAGGAGAATGCTCCCTGCTGCAATTTAGCAAACTTCATTCCATAGCGACACCCTCTTGGGTCCTACTTTATTTCTGTTTACTGAGAGCTGCAGAGAGAACAAAGTTTTCTGCTTTCTACAGATGATTCAGATTTCTTTTGTGGGGGAAAACCAGAAGCTTTTCTTCTAGGAATAATTGGTGGAGAGGTATCTACCAAAGAGGGGGGGAAAGTTTATGTATGCTACCACAGCTGCTTGAATGATTTATGCCCAAAGATGGAAGCAAGAAACAGTTCTGACAAAGGAAGATTGGCAATTAATGGAAGAATAAGAAATCAAGAGGAGAGACTTTTAAAAATAGAATGGAGGAAATTGATTGACTATTTGAAGACACATTGGAAACAAATTAAAAGCATTAGCGGGACTGATAAAAACATGTGCAGTAAGAGACAATTCAGGGGAACATAAAGGGAAAATTATAAATATATTTGAATTGGATATACAGTAAAAAAAAGATATGAAATAAATATCCACAGAAGGGAGGGGAGGGAAGTTGAGCGGGAAGGTAAATTAGATTTGTAAAGATTTTGTTTTTCTTGTTAAAATATTTATAAAAGCTGATTTTTTTAAAAAAAATATTTCCCTACCAATGGTTTAAAATTCATCTCCTACGCAAAATAAATGTGCTGTTGGAAAGTTGCAAATTCTGCAGAATTCAAGAAGATCACACAGGGGAAAGGAGGCTATCCCAAGCTTCTCCACAATCCCTAGAATATTTATAAACTTTAAAAAGTTTCCTTTTGAAGAAAACCGAATAAGGCTACAAACCAACAGCAACACAAGAATATTCATGTGGAATTAATATTTAAAAAATATTTTTAATTTTTTTAAAATTAAAAAGATGGCCGGGCTGCCTGATGCATTATGTGGAAGGGGCAACGCTGATGACTCGGCCAGCATTCAATTCTCCAGGATGCTTGTCCACCTTTGGTCCCCACCTTCCACTAGGGTCTCATCTAAAGCTCCTAGAAGCTGTCAGCATGCAACAGCAGCCACACCCTGGGTCAACTGGCTGGCTAAACCAGCTGAGGATAGCTAATAGATCTCAAACCCTTGGTGATTTAGGGATTTCCCCTGCAACGGATTGAGTGGACAAGACCAATAGTGGGTCCAATGGTCAAAAAGGAAGTTTCTGCATGTGCATGTACTGTAGGAGGAAGTGAGAGGTAGCCCATCTAGGAGAAGGAAAACTCTGATCCTCAACCTCCGTGACCATGCGGGATATCTTTGGGAGAAGAAAAGGCTAAGGAGTAACACCTAGATGGATTTGGAGTGGAGTCCCTAGGATAGTTGGATGGTGCCTTGGGCATCTCCTTCCAGCAACTCCTGAAGCCAAGCTGTTGCCAGGCATATTGCTCTGTTGTGGGTGAACATATCAGACGACACAGTGATTCTTCAAACAGCTCTTGTTTATTCATAGGCCAGAACAGAACTGAACTGAAGGGTTCAGCCAGCCTGCTTATATAGAGCTCCACTACAATGCAACTTTAACAAATTTCTGTAGCTATCCAATCACTGAATGTCACTTTCAATCCCTTATTTGCATATGTGGACCTGAGTGAAAACTATCTACAGTATCCCCCTGCTGGCCCAGGGTGAGAACTTCAGTATATAACACTCTGCTTTCCTTTGGACCACATCACTGAGAGTGAGCTCCCTACACATTGCCCAGGCTTGCGCCCTGGGGAGGTCGCTTGGGTGCTGCTAACATTGTGGTTTGACTTCACCCCTGGAGACGCACTCCATTGTCTCTCGAGACAGATGGATGCCAACGGGAACAAGGGATATGAATGTATTAGCATATTAAGGTTAAACTCACCCATAATTTGTACTGCATTTATCAGATTGTAGTGACTGAAACTTTATTTTTCCTACCCCGCTGTAATAAAATGCCCCTTTTGACAATTTCTCTGCTTGTGGATATGAATTTTTTGGGCTGAAGCACATTTTCAGGACCGCACACATTTTGACTCACGTGAAAAGATTCATCTCTCTCATGTTCACATTTTTGGGTTCATGTGCGAATTGTGCTTATTATGCATTTTCCTAGAGACACATTTAACGCTGATAACTTGTTGGTATTTACCTGCGCAAGCCAAGTTGCAAAGCCAGGTCCGTACTGCAGGGCGCACATTTGATGCCTGCATTCACCTTCCGTGTCAGAGCTCTGCCCATATTTGTAATATGCGGATAATGATAATATGGGGATAATGCTGGTTGATGTGAAAAGCACAGGCTGCAGGCTGCACCACGAGAGGGAGGGGAAATATGTGTCATTTCTCCTGTGGTCCTTACTACCGCCACCCAGTGGATATCTTTAGCTCCTGCCGGACTAATTTCTTTCCTAGGTCAACCAGCTCTCTAAACTGGATAGTATGGTAAGGCAATTAGGGGCCTAATTGTTCCTTTTTGGGGGTGGGGGAGAGACACTATTCGTAGTACTGCATGCTTCCAATATGTTCAACACCACCACTCCCAAAAAATATCTGCAAACAAACCAAATTTAGCTTTTACTAAAGGTTTCTATAAGGCAACAGGGTTCTATAAGGTGAAGTTGTTAGTAAAATAAAAATAAAAATGAACATTTAACCACTAGAACAAATGCAAACTACACAGGGAAACGCATCCTGATACCCAGTTGAGACTAAGTGTTAAAGCAACTCCCAGGCTTTTCAGTGTTAACTTTGATCCTGGAAAATCTGCTGCAGTCCTCTGGCTTTTTCCTTCTGGTTTCTGTACTTTTTTCTTCAATAGCACTCTAACAAGACAATCTAACGATGTCTACTCAGCTGCAAGTCCTATTGAATTCAATGGGGCTTCCTCACAGGTAAACAGAGCTAGCTCTCTTCTTTGTCCGTTCTACTTATATACCTCGTTTCCAGCGCTTGCCAAACCTGTCAGCTAATCAGAAGCGCAGTTTTATTTGCATTTATCGTCCTCATAATTTATTTGGTTTCTTCCCACTGCCCCAGTCCCCTTTAAGGCTTTAGGTTTCCTTTTCCCCTTTAGTGCCAAACATCTCTGCTGAACCTTTGCCCCTTCTGATCGAAGCAACTCGAAAAACATAAACCAACCGTTTTTATGATAAAGAACAGAATATAAAATGGTGAAACAATCCTCTTGTAGTGCATTTGAAGTGCTTTCGGCATCTTGAAAGCACTATATAAAAGTTAATATTTAACCTCATAGCATAGCATCAGTTCATTCTCTAATCAGTTTATGCATCAGGTCCATATATGTGAAAGTGTCTATTCCACCTCTCTGTTCATAGAGTCCAATATAGAGTCGACGGCGAAACAAGGCTTAGACTCTGTGAAAGGATTCTGTGGAACCGCAACAACCTTTTGTGTGGATTGTTGGACTCTATGAACAGAGAGGTGGAATAGACACTTTCACATATATGGACCTTATGCAGAAACTGATTAGAGAATGAACTGATCCACTGGGTCTTCTACTTTTTTCATTGAACTTTATGAGCTTCTTCTGTTGAAATCTACAATTCAATACAATACAATGAATAGTATACATTATTTTTTTCAAACATACAGCCAGTTACGTCTTGTGTGGTTATTGGGTATGCAAGGCTTTGGCAAAGGCGGACCTCACCTTCCTATTCTGCCTCAGGTGGTGAAAAAGGATGGGCTGCCCCTAATCCCCACTAACAATGAGTAGCCCATGGGTGCCGAGGTAGGCAGAAGGTAGTTCCAGAGCGATCTACCAGTAGATCTCGGAATGATTTGCAGTACTGGGTTTTTGTGTGGCAGGGCTGAGAGTTCAGTTTTGGAACTGTATGCAAATTCCTGGGCTGAGCATGTGCTCAGAGGCTAGTTTGTGCTTGTCTCAAGTTGGCAGATCTTGGGTTCTAGTAAAAAACCCAACACACACACACACACACACGCACACGCACACACACGATCCCTCCCAATTCTGAGGTCTGCCTGCCTCTGGCATACGATATAAAGCATTCAGTCTATATGCGCCATAAGCTTAGTCATATTATTCAATAGATCATGTTAACGTGAATAATATTCATCGGTTTGCATTACAGATATTCAGGTACTTACATATATGTAAACCAGGTGCTACCCACTTGATTGACATGCAGTAATTCCTTCCATACCTGGATAATCATCTACTAATAAAATCTCCAGGGAACACGATAACCATATAGCTTTAATTGCTATTGCTAGTGAAATGTTAACAGGAAAATTTGTAGTGATTCTACTTGAAATTTGGTATCTTGGGGAAAGGCCCACAACCCTAATATTTCCCCCTCTCTTTCGAATAATACTGTCACAGTAGCCACAGTGAAAAAGCCCAGAGGTCTTCTTGATATCCAATACTTGCATCAAATAAGATCTTAGAAGTAAATAATCTGTACACTTTAAATCATTCAAGAGCTCCAGGGGAAAGTTTGAACGCTGGCTGGAAAGGGCAGGAGGGCAGCTATTTTTAAATGCTGTTCGCAACTTTTCAAATGGTTGTGCAAATTTATAAACTAACTGTATCTTCACCGGAGATTCAGTATGCCTGTGACTCTTGAGGGCAGTTCACAAACGTTTGTTGTTTCACCTGAAAAAGCTGAGATAAGGATATAATATAGGCACAGTCAAATCATGAATGGATTACACAGTTCATATATTTTGTAGACCCACTTGAGAGGGTTTTAGCCTGAAAGGCAGCCTAAAAAATACAACAACAACAATAAATATTTAAAAAATCTGGATGCCGCCTGTCCCATTTTTTCTGGGCATCTTGTGAAGTGAACAGCATCTATTGGAAATCCACATCCCAAAAAAACCTAGGCATGGAAAAATTTAAATAAATGGCCTCCCCAGGCCACTCAAGGCCAAATTGGGCATTACATGCAGATAAGTAGTATACTTCATCAGTTCAGCATCCCCCCCCCTTTTTACTATTGTATTTTGCATATCTCTTTTCTCCCCCCCTTTTTTCTTTTTCTATTTTTTTACAAAGTAATAATCACAAATAAATAAGAATAAAAATGTGCACCCCACCCCCAGGACCATTCCATTGTTAACTATCCAACCTCCCAAAATTTCAACACCTCTTGCAATGGTTTGGCCCCTTTCCGTTTTAACAGTACAAATTCTGCAAACACTGTCCATATCGCCTCGAAATTATTTCTCCTCTGTATTCCCTGTCTTACCTTAATGGCACATGTTAATTTATCATTAATAGCTATATCCCACACCTCTTTACACCCTTCTTCCATTTTACATTCTGCTTGCCCCTTGCAATTCCTAGCTACCATCATTCGTGCAGCTGTCAATAAATCTGTGAGCAAGTCCTTCACAGCCTGCAAACCCTCCACAACTTCAGCATCCTTTTAAAACCCGAAAAGTCAGGTAGGACTGGAGATATTGGAAGAGAAGGGGGCGCTTAAGCCTTTCTCTTGTGAGCCTTCCAACCCTTCAATGCTTTAAACCAGTGGCTCCCAATTGGTGGTCACCCACCAACGGGGTCTGTGGCAGATACCCATCAACTGTCTGGGACATCTCATTTTGGGGGGCTGTGCTCTCACACAGGTCACATGACTCGTGCGGGAGGGAGTGTGGGCTGGAAGATGTGCATCCCGGTTTTGTGCCAGGGGCGTGTTGGAGGGTATGGTGGGACCATTCACAAGACTACCAGAGGGATAACATTTTCAAAAGCAGAGGGTCCATGGCTTGGCTTTTGAAAAACAAGGGGTACGCAGTATTTAGCTAATTGGGAACCACTGCTTTAAATGGTTGGTGTGCACGCAGGCCGGTCCACATGTGCCTCCCTTGGGGAAACAGGTAAAAAAAAGAGAGAGTTGAAAAGAACTTTTAATAGCTTGTACTACCACAGCCCTTCTCTTGCTTCGGGGGTGTGGCAATATAATCCCATTCTTCTCACTCCATCCCGCCATGTCCTCTGCTCTGACAAGGCTGAGTGGGGCGAAGGATTCCATTCAGAACTTGCAGGGCGGAAAGAATTGCACATGTCTGTTTCACAGTTGAGGCTGTTGGATCTTTAACTGCCAGGTCATTTAAAAAGCGGGTATGTGGCAGGAGTAATGGGGGAAGGAAGTTGCTGGAATTAGATAACGGGTGAGGGGTACGCATGGAAACAAAGGGGAGCAGCTTCACACATTCATTCCCCATTAGGCCAGTTATAGGCCGAGTTTAAAGCCTAGTTTAAGCTGCCACCCTTCTCTGGAACTAAAAATGGCCACTGGCAAATGGCTGTTGTGGCACAAGATGTAGGGCCTCTGGCTCACATCCACTGAGCCAGTCAGAACCTGAAGTGAAGGGAGAAAGCAAGCAAGGAGTAGATAGTACAGGTGGTCGGAGTCAGTGAGGAGCTGAAGAGAGCAGGAGCGCTTATCAAGAAAACAGAAGTTCCCTAAGGATATCTCCATACACTCCAGTTGCCCCTATCAACGGGATTTCAGTGGGCATAAACACACTGGGCTGGGCTAGATAGGAGCTCCTGATTCTAAAAAGGAGAATAGGTGGTTAGGCTGAATTACAGGGTTGCTGCAAACCTACTGTTACGTTGTTAATGCTTTTCCCAATTCCCCTTCGCTGCAGTAAGTCCAGGACTGCTGAGCCTGCCAGTTTAACATTTGGAATGGCCGAGAAAAAAAAGGTAACCTTACTCAAACAATGCCAGAAATGCCTCATCGACATGAATGGAGACATGTTAGATGCACAGGGTATATGTCTTCACTGCAAAGCTGAGGAGCAGCAAAAGAATCAGAAAGGCAAGAGGTAAGGCAGGGTAGAACAGCAAGGTTTGCGTTAATTTACGGAACTCACCAACTAGATGGCTTTTTTAAAAAAGTAATTAGGCACACCATTGGAGAATGGATCTATCAATAGCTATTAGCTGTGTTAACTAGAGGGACACAGGTGGCGCTTTGGGTTAAACCACAGAGCCTAGGACTTGCTGATCAGAAGGTTGGCGGTTCGAATCCCCGCGACGGGGGTGAGCTCCGTTGTTCGGTCCCTGCTCCTGCCAACCTAGCAGTTCGAAAGCATATCAAAGTGCAAGTAGATAAATAGGCACCGCTCCAGCGGGAAGGTAAACGGCGTTTCCATTTGCTGCTCCGGTTCGGCCACATGACCCGGAAGCTGTACACCGGCTCCCTCGGCCAATAAAGTGAGACGAGCGCCGCAACCCCAGAGTCGGCCTTTACCTTTACCTTTACCCCATTAAAATGAAATGGATTTAATGTTTTGACATCGCATCGTTGGTGTCTGTTTATAATGGAACGTAACTTGGGTGTATTGGAGTCGCAGAAGCGGCTTAGTCATGCTGGCCACATGACCCGGAAGCTGTCTGCGGACAAACGCCAGCTCCCTCGGCCTATAGAGCGAGATGAGCGTGCAACCCCAGAGTCGGGCATGACTGGACCTAATGGTCAGGGGTCCCTTTACCTTTACCTTATGTTAACTAGACAGAGCTTCCTTGCTCAGGGCCATAGGGTGGGGAAAATGGGGCAGGAAAAAGCAGGCTCTGCTTATATATTTACTGTAACAATTTGGTTGGCCAAAATGGGGAAGAGAATGCTGGAATGGATGGATCTTTGGTCTGATTTGGTTCTTGTTAAGTCTGGCTGGGGACGCAGGTGGCGCTGTGGGTTAAAGCCTCAGCGCCTAGGACTTGCCGATTGAAAGGTCGGCGGTTCGAATCCCTGCGGCGGGGTGCGCTCCCGCTGCTCGGTCCCAGCGCCTGCCAACCTAGCAGTTCGAAAGCACCTCCGGGTGCAAGTAGATAAATAGGGACCGCTTACCAGCGGGAAGGTAAACGGCGTTTCCGTGTGCGGCTCTGGCTCGCCAGAGCAGCGATGTCACGCTGGCCACGTGACCCGGAAGTGTCTCCGGACAGCGCTGGCCCCTGGCCTCTTAAGTGAGATGGGCGCACAACCCCAGAGTCTGTCAAGACTGGCCCGTACGGGCAGGGGTACCTTTACCTTTAAGTCTGGCTGGGGTTCGGGTTAAGAGAGAAAAGAGGAAGCTAGAGCATTCATTCAAAGACCCTGTGACTTAGCTGGCTAGCAAGAGCATCAGAAGAGCACTTCTGCATCAGAGCAAAGGCCCATTTCATCTAGCTCCCTCTTCTCCCAATGGCCAGCCAGATGTCGATGGGAAGCCCACAAGCAGGGCATGAGCACAACAGCCCTCTCCCCACTTGTGCTTCACAGCAACTGGAGTATTACTCAACTCCTGAGAGTAATACTCAGCCATCATGGCTTGTATTCATCAATACCCTCAACTCCCAAGGCGTTCTTAAAGCCATCCAAGTTGGTTTGCTACATCTTGTGGTTACGAATTCCATACTTTGTGTGCTATGTGAGGAAGTACTTCATTCTGTCTGTCCAGAATCTTTGAATATTCAGATTCACTGGATGACTTTGGGTATTATGGGAGAAGGAGAAAAACTCCCATCTAACTCCATACCACACAGAATTCTACACACCTCTATCATGGCCTCCCTTAATTGTCTTTTGTCTGAACTAGCAAACTTGCAAATGCTTCCCTTTCCTGAACCCTTTCCAGCTCTGCAGTATCCTTTTTGAGGTGTGGCAACCTATTCCAAACGATCCCGAACACGGAATTTTCCTTCTTCACAGCTGCCATATACTAGGCCACATTACCACCAAGCTATCTACTATTATTCCAAGGTAGTCTTACTCATCATTGCCACTTCAAACCTCACTAGCACACCTACGAAGTTTCGGGATGCACATCACTTTTTACCTGGCTTATCTCTTTGCACATTGAATCACAATTGCCATTTTAATGATCATTCAGCCCAACTGAATGAGAAACTGAAACCGACATATATGCTCACTCTTCCTTCTGAAGCTGTGATCCTTCATATTCTAAGCTGTAGTCTCTTAGCTTCTTTACCTAAATCCCAAGATTCTGCTGGCAAAATTCTGCTGGCAAAATCCACTTTTAAACAGAAAAATCAAGCTTGGTTGGAATTTTATTTCTTACTTTCATTTTAAAAAATGCAGCAGTAGCATTGTTTTACATCATTTTCTATTTATAATATACATCACATCTCTATATAAGGTAAAAGGCAAAGGACCCCTGGGCGGTTAAGTCCAGTCAAAGGCGACTATGGTGTGCAGCGCTCATCTCGCTTTTCAGGCTGTTTCAGGAGCTGGCGTTTGTCCGCAGACAGCTTTCCGGGTCATGTGGCTAGCATGACTAAACCACTTCTGGTGCAACGGGACACTGTGATGAGTGCCAGAGCGCATGGAAACGCTGTTTACCTTCCCGCCGCAGCGGTACCTATTTATCTACTTGCACTGGTGTGCTTTCAAACTACTAGGTTGGCAGAAGCTAGGATAGAGCAACAAGAGCTCACTCCATCGCACGGATTCAAACTTCAGACCTTTCTATCAGCAAGCCCAAGAGGCTCAGTGGTTTAGACTACAGTGCCACACGTTTCCCTACATCTCTAGATACAGATACCAACACCAGCCCTCAAAATTTAAATACTCAGTGCCACCTCAGTTTCAAATGACCGGGGCTGTGACTTTGCACTCAGTGAAATATGCATGCAGGAACTGATCACACCTTTATATCCTGCAGATAAAGTTCTGGGCTTGTGTTACCAAGATAGTGCCAAGTAGGTGAAATGAGATTGCAAAACTGATCAGATCAGATCTAGTACACCTCTGTGGCCAATCTTCTTCTTATATGCACCTGCTTCTATTGACAAATTTTGAAATTTCAGAAGTGAAGCCAATGAAAGAACTCCTTGTGCTTGCTTCACACCTCTTATTCTCTAGGACCAACTTAGCATTATGGGTGCTTCCAGATGACCTGTTTATTGTGCATTGATCCTGATTTGCTCACAGGGAGGCTAGACGAAGTTGCATCAAAGTAAGTGATATCCTGCCCTTTCCATTGCATTTGCCCCTAACTTTCCATATCACAAAAAGTTAGATCTCTTGAGGAAGTAGGTTTGTTGCCCAAGAGCTCCAAATCAGTTTAATTTGCCAGCATGTGAATCCTCCCTGAAAAAAACCCTCACACCTTGATCTCCATTCTATCACCACCTCTGGCCTCAGGGAAAAACAAAGCAAAACTCAGTTATAGCTATCGCTCCAGAGCTTTTGGAGATCATCAACTGAAACATCAGATGAATTAGAGTGGGATACATTGCCACTTTCCCTCCTCACATTACAAAAAATAACTTTTCTTTCTAGTTGGTGTCCTACATTTCTTCCATCAGATTCTGATGGCCTCACTCTCAGGCTTAGCTACAGCAAGATGAATGCATCATGTATCTCTGGACCATGCCTTTGGACTTCAGTCTTGCTGCTTGAAAACAAAAACAAATAAGCACCATTTCATGTGAGAACCTGCTTGATTAATGCCGCTTCCCATACAGCTTAGCCAATTACCATGCTGCTTATTGAGAGCATCCACAACCTGCTGCAGAACATGTGAACCTTGTCAAGATCCCATGTTTTACTGTAATGGGAGTTAAACATAACCCAAAGACTCCATCTGCTGGCCATACAATGTACTCAGTCCAGCACACCAGACTTGTCTCTTCTCTGTCTTAACAGGAGCCCCAGTATTTCCTAACTAGAACTCTAATATTTCAACCCCAAAGATATTCCATGAGCAATGAGTCCTGTCAAAATCTATCTAGCAAAATAGGATGCAGCCCACAAAAGTGTATCTTACAAGAAATTTATCATTCTATAAGGTGCTATTGGACTCTGTTCCTCTGGAACTACTTAAATAGCACTGGTCAACAACAAATTTGTTGTCTGCGTTTTTTCAGTTCATTTAGGACGAATCTGATGCGCTGAATCCAAAAATCACATTGGTTTTGCTCAATCAGGTCAAGTTTTTGAGCTATGGCCACATGTCTTTTTTCACATTTTTGTTCACATGTACGCTTGTGTGGAGCATTTTAGAAGAAGTTGGTGGGGGTAAAATGCCATGTTGAATAATTGTTTTGATTGGAAATGATTATTTTAATGACAAGAAGTATTCAGGTTCGATAGTTCTGGGTGATTATGTCGAAAAGGGATCAGTTTGAAGTCATAAAACCTCGAAATCTTCCATAAATTGGTGCGCCTGGGATCAACAGAAAGAACCGGAGCAGCCTCAAGTATCCTGATCTTCAATCAGCACGTCGTCCTGTAGCTCATTGTGATGAAATTCTAGTGCCTATCTTCGGAGAACTTCCTGACATTAGTGACGAAGATGCCTCCCGTGTTGAAGGACATGAAGAAGAAGTGGTTCTTGAAGATGATGCTCCACATCCATTTTCCCAAAAGGAGTTGAATGATCTAGTTCGCGACCTCAGCTTGTCAAAGCACTCTGCCGAACTGTTGGCATCCAGATTGAAGGAAAGAAACCTTCTCTCTGACAGTGCTTGCATCAGCTTCTTCCACAACAGGCATCAAGAGTACTTCCGTTTTTTCTCGGAAGAGAAGGACTTGGTGTACTGTGCAGATATTGCGCAGCTTCTGCTCAAGCTTGGAGTGCCACAGTACGAACCCAAAGATTGGAGACTGTTCATTGACAGCAGCAAGCGATCACTGAAATGTGTTCTGCTACACAACGGCAACCAGTTTGCTTCTATACCCCTGGCTCACTCGAGTACACTGAAGGAGAACTATGAAGCGGTGAAGTATGTGCTGGAGAAAATTGGTTATGATCAGCATAAGTGGTTTATTTGTGTTGACCTGAAGATGGTGAACTTTTTGTTGGGACAACAGTCTGGCTTCACCAAGTACCCATGTTTTCTGTGCATGTGGGATAGTAGGGACCGTGCTCAGCATTACACGAAGAAGGACTGGCCTGTGCGGGAGGAATTGGTGCCTTGCAAAGAAAGGAACGTCATCAACGGCCCTCTGGTGGACAGAGACAGAATACTCTTCCCACCGCTGCACATCAAGCTCAGCTTAATCAAGCAGTTCACCAAGGCTCTGGACAAGGATGGTGACTGCTTCACTTACTTGTGCCAGGTTTTTCCAGGATTGACCATGGAGAAGTTGAAAGCTGGCATCTTTGACGGTCCTCAGATCCATCAGCTCATCAGAGATCCAGAGTTCGGAAACTCAATGAACGAAGTGGAACTGGAAGCGTGGAAGGCATTTGTTCTGGTAGTGAAGAACTTTCTTGGTAACAATAAGGCCAGAAACTACACAGAACTTGTCAACAACATGCTGACTGCTTTCAGAAACCTGGGCTGCAACATGAGCGTCAATATGCACTACCTATTTTCACCTATGGACCGGTTTCCTGAGAACCTGGGTTCAATGAGTGACGAGCAGGGGGAGAGAGTCCATCAGGACATGAAAGAGATGGAGATCAGGGTTGCTGGGATGCAGTCATGATGGCTGACTACTGTTGGACTCTGAAGAGAGACCTCCCTGCTGCTGAGCATTCCAGGAATTCCAAGAAATGGAAGTTCAAGCCCTGAAGTTTGAAAAATGGTGAAGCAACATGCAATTTACGTGTACTTACCTTTATCAATGCCCACCATTCAGTTTACAGTAAACCTGACGTGATGGAGAGAAAAGGATGCCATTTCCTGATTCAGCAGTGCAAAAATACCCTAAATCAGTTGTAGAAATCTAGACAACATTCAAAAGTAAAAAATTGTTGCCCAGTGTAGTAATCTCCTGAGAGGACTTTTACATTTTCCAGCAAATATATTTATAAGTTATTTACCATGCCTTTTTTCTTATTAAAATCAAGGTTATTTAACACGTATCAAATGCTAAACAAAAACCAATGATAGGAAATGGTGCATGAATTCTGGGAGGGGGACTAGCTTCATTAGCTACTTCTTTGCAAAAGCCACAGTGGGTAGAGGACAATCTAGTTAAAAATGGAAGGAGTCAGAGAAGCTTATCACACTTTATTGTGGACCCAGTGCTGCAAGTCTTTCACACTGTACACACAATGTTGTCCTCATCAAAATGCCACACACACCCATACCCCCCGCAACCCAGACTTACCACTTCCACATGTATTTTCCATGGATATGATGAATCCAGATTCAACAGGAAAATAATACGGGGCATGACTTTGATGAGGACATTGCCATGTGGAAAACACGGTGCAAAACATGCTTGCATGAGCATGACCACAATGAGCTGCTGTGTATGGAGGCACCCAGAGTGTCATATGAAGAGTGTGTGTGGTTGGTGTGCAAAACAAAAAAGTTTAGTACCGTATTTTCTGCCCTATAGGACGTACTTTTCCCCCTCCAAAAATGAAGGGGAAATGTGTGTGCGTCCTATGGGGCGAATGCAGGCTTTCGCTGAAGCCTGGAGAGCGAGAGGGGTTGGTGCGCACCGACCCCTCTTGCTCTCCAGGCTTCAGGAAGCTCTGCGCAACCCTTGGGAGACCGGCACGACTGCGGCTGCGCAGAGCTGCCTGCAGTCCCAGGCTTTTTTTCTTTATCCCCCCCCCAAAAAAACTAGGTGCGTCCTATGGGGCGGTGCATCCTATGGGGCGAAAAATACGGTAAGTGGTTTGTTGAGACCTCCAGCATTTTTCAAGTGCTCTGATAAAAGAAGAGTTTTAGAACTGAGGCAATAGGGTGTCTAGATGCAAAGAAAGGACATCTTTAAATGTCCTTTAAATGTCTATAAGAAGAGAAAAAGTGCAGCTTGTCATATAGGGATGGGGGAAAGCTGCTTCATGGTGCATTTCTAAGTTATTGGCACCAACCCGACATTCTCAATATATGTTGCCAGAAATACGACCAGCAAATGACTAGTATCTATAGTAGCTGCTGTGAAAGCTTGCAATAAGAGAAACCACATGCTGTCTTTAGTCCTCTCCTCAGAACTTCCCTCATTTTTGCAATTCATTGTAGGCTTTATGGTGGGATTGTTGCAGCTTTGACAGTTATTTGTTTTTAATTTGGGTCCTGAGGGTGTCTTTTAATGCTAGGAACATGTGCCCGGGGCCTTTTCTGAAAGCTCCCATCTCACTGGTCCCTGATTGCTATTCTTGAATACAGCTGTTAGGTCAACTCTGTGTCACCTTCTCATACCAATGTAGCAACCTGATCAGTTGGTTTGCCACAATTTATAGCATGCTTGTTCCAGGAAATAGCTCCAAAAGGACAACACCACAACTCAGAATGTAGGCGTGTATTCTCAGATCCTGAAAAAAGAAATCCAGATCTGGACAAGAGGAAAGACAGTGTTAATTCTATAGACTTCAGGAGTTCAGTTCAGGTCTTTCCATTTTGGACTTCAGACAGATAATATTTCTTGAGGTGGCAGAATGCCCCGGTTGGAGAAAGGGCATCTTTGTAATGCTGAAGGTGAATACATTTCTCAAGGGTAATCAGTTTTTAGCTCTGTGTTCTTTTAGCTCCTCATCAATCATGGACTTTACAGCTGAGCTTGGGGGGAAGGAGGGCAGGGGAGAAAGAATGTTATGCCTGGCAGTATTTTTGTACCAAACCTGCTAAGCTTAGTAGGGTGGTGGGGCCCCTCCTGATAACCTGTGTATTGAACAGTCATCCCAATGGTGGCCAGCTTTTTTAGTTTCTGTGTTGCATGTTCTCATAGGTGTGAGGTACGATGCTGATGCTACCGTGCCAGCCCAGCCCTGTGCCCTAATCTTTGGGGCTGCTGGAAGCAGGGCACCAAAGAACATTGAAAGAGCCAGGCACTTTCACGATTCTCCCTCTCTCTGCTTTTAAAAATTCAGCCAGGGGAGACTGAAATCAGGAGTGGCAGCCCGGCTGGAGTGCAGAGACGGGCTGTTTAAATTGTTACCTTCCTTTCCCAAAAGCAGGTGATGCGCAGGACTAGGAGAGAAATTTGGTTCAGTTCACCTTTAAAGGTGAATCTCCCTAATTTATGCCTTCTGAAACAATACATGAAGCAAAGCATTGCTATCTTTTGAAAGCTGCACTTCTCTGAATTTTGCAGTACAGTTCTCCAGCCAAGAATATGCACGTGTTGGTGAAAACAGTATACAAAAATGCACTGTATTAGCGAACATTGCTTTGCAAATGTGTGTATATTAGGCAAAGTTGCATATTTCTTAAGAAATGTGCATATTAGGAGAGATTTGTACTAAATTGAAAAAGTTTCATGAGGACTTTTAAAAATTGCCACCTGTTGTGGATACGTGGAGAATTCAGCTTAAGAACAGAAAAATGAGAAACCAACATTGAGAGAGTCACCCGTTCCTGCTTCCCATTTTTGTGAAAATGGAAGTGAAAGTAACCTCTTCCCCTGCCAGCCCTCCACCCCTGCTTTTAGCCTTCTGTGGGTACTTTTCATACCAAATATATATATACAGGCCTGGGTTTACTCTACTGGCATCCTAAGAGGCTTTCTGTTTTCCAAATTGTATCTGGCACTTCCTACCGAGCTAGATGGACACGTGGTCTGCCAATAGGAATTTCCTCTTGAGGCAGTGGGTCTGGCTTGCAACTCCTGAGCTATATGGAGAAAGTGAAAAGGCGTAATTTCAAAATGGCTCCTTGATTACATTGGCTAGTGACAGTGGTTTCATATGATGCTTATGAATTGTTCAGTGAAAATGGACCTCGTGCCCCTTGACGTTTTCTCAGCCGTACACATCTCCGTTACACAGGGATCCTGCCTCATACAATGTGAATGAGACGATGGAGACCGAGCCTGCCTATTCTGACTTCATCAGCTGTGACCGGAGCGGCCGGAGAAACGCAATACCCGACCTTCAAGGAGATGCAGCTGCTCTTAAACTGGAGAAACTGGCAAGCACCATGGAGGATATCGCTATTGCAGGGGATGGTGAGTCCCTCTTTGCCCAAGTCCAACCCGAGCCGCTTTTCAGGCAGCTGATCTAATCAGGAAGCTCAGATGAACATGTTCTCTGCAAAACACACAGGGCTTATCTAAATCACTGCACAATGTATACTAGCTACATCATGTAATGCAGATGGGACATAGGTATATGTTACTAACATCCAACTTCTCACACTTCTTAACACGTTGCTGAAGAGCTAGTATTCTGCTGGTACCACTGAACCATTGGCAATAGCCACACCAGCTTTGTTTGCTTAATAAATCAATTTCATCGGATCCAATTCACACAACTCTGTTTGATCATTTATTTTTTACAGAAAACCAAGATTCGGCCGATGCTACCGAGAAGGAATCTGGACTGACTCCTAAGAGCGAAGACAGCAGCCCGACCTTGTGAGAGCTCTGATTTAGGCTGCGGAAGGGTGGACGACAACAACTACGGCTCTTCCATCTGTTAAGAAACCAAATTGCAATAAGGAGTCCCCACTTAAAGGTTTCTGCCATGGCCATCTGGCTCTTACAGTCACTTTCTGTGGCAGCTGGTACCTTCAGAGAACTGTCTCTCACTCTGCAACACTACACACCAAGAGATGTTTAGTGACTTGAGCCACTCAGAGAGCCTTTTGACAATTATTTTCCTGTATAGGAAAACACAATTTCAGTAATAATATATAGACCTCAGATTTTATCGTACAAGGTACATTTTGCTCACACGATAAACTATTATTTATTCCTATCTCTCTGTAGATTGTTAGGAGACTTGTGGTATATATCTCACTTGTGCACATGCTGCATCTCAGAAGTGCTGATATTTCTTGGGCTGTGAACATTGGTGAAGAGAAGTATGGGACATAATCCGCCAGCCACTTCTCCAACATGAACACCATTGAAACCAGTGAAGTTTGGTTCTTTTGTGGCATAAGGGCAGGTGCAGCCTTGCACAACACTAATTCAGTTCAGTGGCAATTCCACAGGAAGTGTTCTCCATGAAAGAGGCACCAGTGACATACAACTTCTGCTTATGTCGCTGCTTCTTTCTGGTATGCAGAAAAAGGATTTCAGAGGCACAAACCAGTGGATTGAAAAATTGGTTTAATTGTGCGTGCTAAAAAGTCAAGGCAGCACTACTTCAAGCTAACTCATTAGCAAGTTCTAGAGTTCCAATGCCTCTGGTAAATT
Organism: Podarcis cretensis; assembly: GCF_951804945.1. Classification (NCBI taxonomy): domain Eukaryota; kingdom Metazoa; phylum Chordata; class Lepidosauria; order Squamata; family Lacertidae; genus Podarcis; species Podarcis cretensis. The sequence continues at coordinate 23,159,153 of NC_137175.1, forward strand.
GTTGCAGCCTCTGTTAAGAGTTGTATCTTGTGGTGAAACTTGTATGCAGATCCATAAACCTCTTGTCCCCCCACCCCAGCAATTAAAACTAAATGAGTTCTTCGTTCATGTGTTTTGCTCTTTTCTAGCACTTTATGCCCCAGACTTGCAGGGTTTTCATTTGGTCTTATAACCAGTGCTTTTAAATAAATAAATAAAAATGTTTAGGGGTACTCTCATTTTCCTACTCATATTGAAATACTGCCCCTCAGTGAGGCCAAACTTAGAATCCCAAAATGTTTAGGGGTATGCGTACCCCCAGGAAAAAGCACTGCTTATAACCCAATCTTAACTATGAGTGTGCCAAAAAACGTTTGCATTAATTGGAGCACCCCAATTCCTGTGCCAATGTAAGTTACTGCTGCAGTGCTGCAGGGACAGATATTTATGATCGGAGTTGTTGTTGTTTAGTCGTGTCCGACTCTTTGTGACCCCATGGACCAGAGCATGCCAGGCACTCCTGTCTTCCACTGCCTCCTGCAGTTTGGTCAAACTCATGCTGGTAGCTTTGAGAACACTATTCAGCCATCTAGTCCTCTGTCGTCCCCTTCTCCTTGTGCTTAGGGATTTTTTCAAAAAAATGTTGTTCCGCAAGTGTGATCTTTCCCAACATCAGGGTCTTTTCCAGGGAGTCTTCTCTTCTCATGAGATGGCCAAAGTACTGGAGCCTCAGCTTCAGGATCTGTCCTTCCAGTGAGCACTCAGGGCTGATTTCCTTCAGAATGGAGAGGTTTGATCTTCTTGCAGTCCATGGGACTCTCAAGAGTCTCCTCCAGCACCATAATTCAAAAGCATCAATTCTTCGGATCGGAGTACAGACAGCCATGTCTATCCATGGAATATGGCAGGATTCTCAAAATGGCCTCTGGGGGGCATTAAAGCACTGGTCTATGTGTGCACACCTCAAGCAAGGTGGGGTGGAAATGGCAGCTGGCTGCCCGCTCACAGCAACATGATTTTAGCTGTGTGAGTGTGGCAATCTAAGAACAAAAGAACTTTGTTGGATCAAACCCAAGGCTATAGCCCAGCATTGTTTTGCCCAGCAGACAACGAGCATGACATGATAGCCATAGCCCTCTCCTGCTGCTAGTATTCAGAGACATACTGCCTTGGTTATATACTAGTACTAGCCATTGAATATCTTGTTCTCCATCAAGATATCTTGTTCTCCATCAATTTGTCTAATCTCATTTTAAAGCCATCTTAAATTGTTGGCCATCTCCACCACTGTCTGTAGAAGTGAATACCACAGATTAACTGTGAGCTGTAGGAATTTCTTCCTTTTGTGTGTCCTAAATCTATCCCCATTCAGCTTCACTGGATAATCCTGGATTCTGGTTATTATCAGGGAGAGCACAAAAATTATTTCTATATTTTCTCTGTACCATGCATTAATTTTATACAACTGTCTGTCATGTCTGCCCATACACTTCTAAACTAAGCAGTTCTGGACGTTGTAATATTTCCTCATAAGAGAGTTGCTGATCATTTTGGCTGCTCTGTTCCAGTTCTACATTCTTTTTTTCTAAAAATATACATTAAGTTTTCAAATTTACAGTTCTCAAAGAAAACACCATTGCCAAATGTAACACAGGAACAGGGTTGGGGTGGAGATAAAAGGAGGAAAGGGAGCAGAAGGGAAAAAAATGGAAAAGGGGGGGGGTCAACAGGACAACATTCATTCAAACAAAAAAGAAAACACAGAAAATCTGACAAATATGGCTGTTGTTAAGGGATGGGATGGGATAAAACGAGATGTTTACAATTATGAATTTAAGAAATTATTTCTACATTATTTTGAGATAAGACCCAAACTGTACAGTGTCAAATACACACAGTCTACTGCCTCACTCCTATCCATATGAACTCACTCAAAATAATTCTAAAGGTTTACTGAGACTGGCTGGACTTACCATTGCGGAAGCCTTGCTGATTCTTCTTCAGCAAGGCACGTTCTCCTAAATGCTTGATAATTTTTGTCTTTCATATCTTCCAGTAATTTAGACATTAGGCTACCGGGTATGTAATGTTTTACAAACACACACACACACACACACACACACCCCCCACCACCCTCCAGATCCACTGTAAAATTAGTGTTACATTGGCAGCTGTCCAGTCCTCTAGTACATTAGGCCAAATGACACATTTCTGTTAGAAGATTAGCAATCCAACACACATGGGTGGATACCAGCGATGTGTTAATTTTTAATTGACCAGTAATTCATTTAACTTCATCTATTGCCAACACTATTTGTGTCAGCTCTTCAGACCTACTTCCTGAAGAAGTCAGATCAGGCTGTCTATCTCAGGCATAGGCAAACTCGGCCCTCCAGATGTTTTTTTGGGACTACAATTCCCATCATCCCTGACCACTGGTCCTGTTAGCTAGGGATCATGGGAGTTGTAGTCCCAAAACACCTGGAGGGCCGAGTTTGCTTATGCCTGATCTACCTCAATTCTTCCATGGTTAAACCAGACTCAAGGGTTGGAGTGGGACTATTAGATCATCTAACACAACTGCCTACTCAATCCAATCTCTCTCAGTAACATGCCAGTCACTCCTTCCCCTTCCAGAAAGCCAAGAGGCTTTGCGTTACCTCTTTCAATAAGAAACCAGTCTCTGCCCTTTCTCCTTGCCTTTTAATTGGGGTGACGAGTTAGAGGGTAGTGTCAATAAGAAAGAGCTTTCTGGGACAGCGCTGGCCCCCGGCCTCTTAAGTGAGATGGGCGCACAACCCTAGAGTTGGACACGACTGGCCCTGATGGGCAGGGGTACCTTTACCTTTTACCTTTTAGGTTATTCACTAGTAACTGTGATATCACAGGAGACATGCTAAACATAGTGCTTCTAGCCTGTTAAGTATGCCTGGGTTAAGTATTATATTTAGCCAAATCCCCTGTGAGCTGGTTCCAAGCTACTTCAGCATGAAGTTTCAGTGGGGAGTTAACATATGAAGAGCATTTGCCAATGGTACTGAAATATCATGCTCTTTTAAATCATGTAACATCCTGTTTTCCAAAGGCATTTCCCACTGAATGACATGCAGCCATTTATTATATCCGGGTTATATAGTACGGTATTTCCTAGTTCCTTACTATATAAGTTGGCAACCAAAAGTTGATGGATCTTGCATATGTAGCTGTATAGAAAGATGCGAATATTCAGTTTCAGACTTCATAGAATCATAGAACTGTAGAGCGGGAAGGGACCTCGAGGGTTATCTAGTCCAATTCCCTGCAATGCAGGAATTTCAACTATAGAATACATGAAGGATGACCATCCAACCTTTCCTTAAAAGCCTCCAATGGAGAATCCACCACATTCCAAGGCAGTCTGTTGTCAGTAACTTGTCTGTAGGCCTGAATTACATTGGCCTTCCAAAGTACTGTGTTACCTGCTGGAATATTTGGTGATGCAGTGACCATTCAAACTCTTATAAGTTTTATCTGCTCTATCTAATGGCAACCACTTAGTCCCCCTTGTAAGATGTTTCCCTTTGACTGATGTCCTTTTTGGACAAAAGGTTCAAAGCAAATTCCAAAAGTGATTGAATTATTTCAGGCCAATCTAGAGAGGAACAAAGGAAGCTGCCTTATACGAAGGCTGGACCAAATATCCCACTCATCTTTCATAGGACCCTTCGTTTCCAGGTGAAAGTTAGATGGTATCAGTGATTGGGGAGTGGGGCAGGCAAAAAACTAAACAAAACTTAAGGCAGGACTGAGCTTACCTTAAAGATGAGGTGGCCCATTTATTTATTTTTAAGAAACAAAAAGCAAAGCTTCACCTTTGCTTCAAGCAGTGGCTTAGCAGCCTGGCATTTCTGTTGGGAGTTTATGCCCCAGGGAAATGATACCACATCATGATATAGCATCTTCCCAGGATCATTCTTTTGGGGTATGGGGAGAGAAATGGCGGCTCTCATTAGGACCTCAGGCAATGAAGGATCTTCCTCATTACCCCCTTTTTCACTGGAAATGCCAGGGCTATCCACCTATGGCTTCTTTCTAAGTAAAAAGAATCCCCAAGAGCCTGTAGTTGTGGAAGAATGACATGAAAACAGTGTGTGCAGCACTGTTTAACCCTTTCCTTTCTTCCCTCCCCCAGTTGCTTTCCTAAACTCAAACTCAAAGCTTTTAATTTCTATTTTTTAAAACGTAGCAGCTGCAACAGCTGCTGGGGAAGAGGCATGCAATTGGGTGTCACATCTAATTTGGCCTTGAGATGCATGAAGAACAGTAGCACAAGTTCTTGTTTCTTCTGTGTTATGTAGCCACACATTGGCACTCTTAAGCGGATGTCTAGCCCACAGTTCCTTCATTACCGTTAATTTTGCCCATCCAGCTGCCATAACAGGTTCCATATCTACTGCAGTCCAGGTGGAATCCAACTGGACATCCCTCCATCCCCTTGTTCCACCAAGTGACAGTACCTGCCTCTGAGATAAAATCACAACATTTCTAGTTTTGTTTTTTAATTGAATCACATCTTGCAGACTTGGGCTTGAAATCAGCAACAACAATGACATATGCATATAGTTAAAATGGAATTTATTTCATTAAACCAAAATAAAAATTCTCCTTTGTTCTTCAGGATGTGAACAACATAAGAAAAATTTATAAGGATAACTTTTCATTGGCATTATAAAAATAACAAAATAATTCCTATATATATATTCCTGGTTATACATAAGACATTATAGTTTACATTCAGAACTTATTTTTGGAGACAAGTGCTATGCAAGGCTCAGTCTCTTTTTCACATGCGACCCAGTGATGTCAAAGCCATTCATCAGAGGCATATTTTTGGTGTCTGAAGCTTTGTAATACCAGCCTATATAACCACCGAAATATGGCATTGTATGATTTCCTCAGCTGTGTTTATTAACTTTTAAAAACATTGTAAACCTAAGCCTATATCACTATTATATAGAAGAATTAGTAGTACAGCATCAGAAATACAGTGATAGACAGGCTCTGGGTCATGCAGACTCAGGTTCGCCTGTACCACTTGTTATCTCTAGTGCTAGATACACCTGATAGGAATAAGCCCTGCTTGCACTGTGATGAAAGCAAAGGTGTGTCATTCCTATGTCCTACAAAACTAACACTTCATGGCCACACTTACGACAAAAAAGGACCACTAGTCCCAGCAATGTCAAGAGCTACTTGGTGATAAGCTCGAACAGACAAAGGGCTCTGTGAAGAGCTTTCCTTTCACAAAGAAACAGTGTTTAAAGCAAGTCCAGCTCCTTGATATAGATTCTTTTCATTTTTTAAAAAAGCATAAAGATATGTTCGTTTTATAAAGGGCCTCAGTCTCATTTTCAGTTCAGGGTAGAAGTCTACAATAAGCTTCCATTTGTTGTGAACAGTTTAATACACATTCAGATTGTGCACCAGCCATATTCACAAGTACGTCAGTTCAGAAATGTTAAACTAAGATAAGAAATCCTGCTCTGTCTATAGAAAAAACACGATTGTGTGAATTCACTTTTGTGTGGCTGAAGACATGTGTCTATGGACCAAGCCAGATTTATATTAAGTGCACAGCTGTTACTGAAAATGGTAACTGAGGTTTTAGGCACCACCCTCCTGTCCATGACATCTAGAAGAACTCATCTGCATTCTGATGTCACAACGCCACTTCATGTTGTTGGCTGCCACTTGGAAGGAGGCAGAAACACGGTGTGTCGTGATGTAATCAGTAAGTTCTATTAAACATTATGGAAGGGGAGCTAAACATGTGGTTGCAGCAGATGCACTTTTGCTAAAGTATCTGTTTGTGCCCTCAACAACTATTCCTTATGAATGAAGCACAAAGGTAAAATAAATAAAACCTGGGTATTTTAACATATGCTGAGCCACTGCACAAACTAATCATGCTCTACTACTGAAAGCACCTTGAGGCATCTTTAGAGGTTCACAAATGCTGTTCACTTTTCTAGAAATCTGATAAAATTGCATAATTTAAAAGATCTACTTTAAATGCTGCTCTGTTCGTGTAAGAGGGGAGCAAATCTTGCCAACTCCTTCCTCCATCTGTAGCCCCACAACGTATCTCACAACACATCCAAGGCTCCCCAGTCCCTAGGAGCAGATATGCAAAGGGAAGGGAGAATCAGGAAATCCCTGTTCTGTGAACTCTGTTCTATTCATGGAAAGATTAGAAGTTCAAATCAAAGCACATGTATTTGGGAGTTTCAAGTTCCAGAGTGGAAGATTTCTGTGAGTCTAGGAGACAAATTCTGTAGTACATCAGTCTTATCCTTGCAAGTACAAGACTTCCAGGTTCCTTATAATGAAATATAAGGACAAAAGGATCTGCTCAGATACATGGAGACTTTGTGGTTATTTTTAAAAGATTCTCCAACAAATGAGTATTTCTAAAAGATGCAAAATAGAATATTATAATCACTAGAAGAAATCCCACAAATGAATGCGAGATGAGGCCTCCTGGCATGGTGCTGATGCAGTATTACTATATTTTCTATTTCTGCAAAAGACCATTGACATGAGGTTTTTAAGGTATTTACTTACCGACTGACCATAACTTGGTTAAACCAAAGTATTTGCATAAGTCAAATCAGTCCCATGGATGGGGGGGGGGCATGCATCAAAAGACCATGAAGTTCAATTCCAGAAATTCAGCCTAACTGGTTTGTGTACCAGGCAGTTGAAAACCTACCAGATAATTTAGCACCATTAGCTAAATTTACCATACTGTTGGTAACAGACAAGAAAAAACAAACATTATGCTATATAAACATTATGCTTAATCAAAAATGCTAGTTAAAAGGGGCAGCAGTTCCAATAGTGCAGGCAGCAGACAAAGCAAGTGTACTGGAATAAAGGAGTTTGCTTCTTTTGCAAATCAATCATTTTTAAAGTGCTGTGTTGTTCTTTGAACATACACAGCTTAAGACATATTGGACAAGTTTGATTTGGGGAAAGGCAAGATGCTGAATCTGGACTATAGTAATTTGCCCCAATTCGGCAGCGATCCCTTGCTATATTGGGATCTATATGTACAGATCAGATGCATGTGACTCAGAAGAGTCATTCAAGGTGATCACCATTGACACTGTCTTCTGGATAGTGATGCATGCTCCTAGCATTCTTGAAATATAGGTAGGAACTGTTATCTTCCAGGTGCACTCAACAATCCTTGGATCAGAACCACTATTCTTTAAGTATTAGCTCCAAAGAATTTGATGACATTTAAATAAGTATTAAGTTGGTATTAAGGCCAAGCAGAATCAAGAAAGGAATAAACCCAGCCTATGACTGTGTCAAACAATCAGACAACCAGGGATAAAGTGAAATACTCATTTCTATCAGATTCCCCACTACAAGATGTTAAACATCTGAAAAAACTCAGTTGTGATTCTCTCTGTTTCAAGTGTATGGGCATACAGAAGACAAATTACAGAGAAATCTCAGTAAGGCCAGAGATACGTTATAGCTTTCAAGAGAGAGAGGGAAATGGTTTGAGAGATGCTTTGCTTCCCCATTGTATATACACATTATTTTGTCTCTCTGTCGCTTCTGGTCAACTAGGTTCTTGAAATAATCCAGTCTCTAAAACCTGCTTCTACTTTGGTAAACAGAGGTAAATTCAGCCATTACAAGAAGCAACCCCTCCTCCAAACTTTCCAGTCTCTGAAAAGATTATTTTTAGCCTAAAAAAACAAAGATGTAAACTCATAGCACCCATCTTATTTATGGGATCTGGGTGCTCTAGGCAAATATAACACAAACATTGTAGGAATACTGTTCTTTATATATACTGTATGCCCCCACTGTGGATGATAATAGTAAACAAGATAGTAACACAGTACTAAGTTTGTGCGTTGTCTTCAAAGAAACAAAATGGAGGTCTCTGACTACCATGAAGTTGTCAGGAAAAGAGGTCACGAGTAGACGGCATCATATGGATCAGAACTCTGTGCTTTGTACCATCCCATAGGCTTCATACAGCTTGTAGAGAAGCTCCTTTTTTTCTTTCTCTGGCAAGAAGCTAGACTTGGCAGCATTTATGTTCTGCAAAAATTGGAACAAACACAGAAGTGAAGCTCAGCAAGAATAATATTCTGCTAGTGTTTTAGTATGCATTACTAGCCAAGTCTAAGTGAAAGTAACGGATGCAGTTTCCAACCCTACATTTTCAGCTTCTCGTTAAGTGGGAAAATGGCAGCCTTTTAAAAACAGTCTTTAGGCTTTGATCACTTAGCTGGGATTAAGTCCTGCTACTCCTGATTAGACATGCAAAGGGGAGCACTTTAAGAACACACAGTCATATTCCAGAGATCTGGTAATCAGTTGATGCAACACTGTGTTATGCCAAGTGAGAGCAATGATCCATCTATCTATCAGGACTAGTGAGGGCTCTATGGAATCAAAGGTAGCATTTCCCCAGTGCTGCTCCTACCAAAGAACTTTTAAGTAGAGATTCCAGGGATTAAAGCTGGAACCTCCAACATGCAAATTATTATTACCAGATTTTTCTACCGCTACTACAAAGCTTCCATAATCATGATCACATTCAAGGCATGGAGTATTAGAAATCAGAAAGGTTCCTGGTGGGAAAATCAAAGTTTCAATCACTTGGCCCACTTCTCATCCAGCGGCCTACCATCACTGCCACCAAAAGAGGGCTCCAGCTCCAAGGGAAACCTAAGTGTGCAGAAATTCCCATGGTTCTCTTCTTTCAGCTGTCCATGCCTAATATACGGATGTCAGGGCTGCGGCAGGGGAAAGCTGTGCGACAAAGCAGTACAGCCCTGCTCCCTGATGGGATGGGGAAAATGCATTGGCTCATAAATTAAGGATCCATTAAAAATCAAAGAAATGTTTTCCTTGCCTGACCAATTTTATGCCTTTGCTGGTCATTCCTATGCTATGGGACATGTCTCAGTTGTCAGTGTTAAGGTTCAGAGTTTTTAATACCTTCCTCATTACAGCTACAAAGGTTTATACTTCTCTTTTGTTCTCATATTACTGTCTGTGTCAAAACGACTTCTGGTCTGGGGCATTATGCAGGGATCCCAGACAGGAACAAGTCGACTCCCAACCTGTCCTCATGGGGGTATCCTTAGCAGTAAGGGCTCATGTTTCAACCTCTTTAAAGGGCTGGGTGGTACCTGCCACATCTCCTGGTTAGTCTTTGTAGGTGAGAGAAGCAGACTACACTATGAGGTGCCCTATGTTAGTGGCCTTCTTCCCCCAAAACTCCTTACCTGTCAGGCTGGTGTGAACCACTGGCAGCAAACCATGGTGATGCACAAAAGTTGGAGCCTTGTGGGCTTATTGTTCAAAACTAAAATACTGCTCTGAGAGCGCAGCAATGCAAGCAATAGATGGTTCTGTGTTTTGACTTCCAGAAGCAGTTTAACTGCTGATCTCTGGAAGCAAGAAACTATCACCTCATTTTTTGTAAAGTGCCATATATGTTGGTAGTGCTGCTACATAAATAACATGTCATATGCTGGCTTGTTGGCTAAACGATGTGGTGACTCAGCACTCTCTTTCCTCCTGACATGTAATGTGTCTGCCAAGATGAGTCAACATTTCTCCAGAGAGATTGTAAACGGAGATTGTTTTTCCTGGCTTGTAGTGAAACTGAGCACTTGTCTCCATTTGTATGCCTTGTGTCTTTGTTTTCATAAGTCAAATCCTAATATATTTTCTGCATATCCACATGCTTTCTTCCTACATGGTTCTTCCTTTTTATGGGCACAGTGTTTAAAATAAACAATTATATCCATGCTCCCACATACCAAGTCAACAAGGCTCTTGGGGTGAATGGGCAGATATGTGCCCATTTTTAAAAAAATGACTAAGCAAAGAACTGACAGTTCTGGAGAAGAAGGAAGGGCTGAATGGGTGGGCAAGTAGAAATTCAGCTAAAAATGGTTTCAAGAATGGGTGAGGAAACACTCCAGCTATGAAGTGGGGAGGAGGACAATGGCCGCAATAAAGGACACTGTGTCCTGTAATAAGCACTTGAATGAGTTTATATATAATTACTCTTCTCAACAACTCCTTAATGAGTTAAGAAGCACTCCACTTCCTGGTTATTTTTTTATCTGAAGTAAGGAGCTAAATCTATCAATCAGAGCATGGGTTGAAGAGCATCAGTGCCTTACACAATGACAAAGTTTATGAACATATGCAGATACAGATTGTGAATTAAGATGTCCATTTACAAAGCAGTAACCTTTCTGCATTGGTCTTATAATTATGTGGGGAGCTGACTATCTACTGCGCCTGTCTATATGGCAGTTAAGAATCTCACCATACCTCTACAATCTAGAGTTGTGATTTGGTGCAGGTGTGGGGTACAATTCACGGAAATGGACAGGCTGCAGATGTGGTTCTATGCCCACTATGGTGAGCTCCTATAAGGCCATTTCTGTTTTGGAGAAGTAACTTTGAGAAGATTTACTTTGGCTGCAGATCGAAGCACAGCTTACTTGGAAGTAAGCTATTTTTTCAAAGCAAAGATGTTTAGGATCAAGCACAACCAATGCAAAAAACCAAAACCAATTTACCAGCCTCTTGAATTCTTCCTCAGTGAAGCCCATGCAATCACGAGCTATTTTGTAATCCGTGTTAACTGTGGAGTTGAAAATGAGTGGATCATCCGTGTTCAAGGAATAATTTGCTTCATCTTTCATAAACCTGAAAAAAGCAGAATTGAAAGAACATCAGGTTTTTTTTAAGAGTATAATTTGCATTTTCCTCATGGGGAAAAATATAGTGAAGCCTGTTTTCTATCCCACTTGTATTGAACCTCCTAGACAATTTCCATTAAACTACAGTCCTAACACCAAATATACTTTTTATTTATTTTTCACTGTACAGTCATACCTTGGGTTACAGACACATTGGGTCGCGCGATTTCAGGTTGCGCATCGCACCGAACCCAGAAGTACCGGAACGGGTTACTTCTGGGTTTCGGCGCTTGCGCAGAAGTGCTAAATCGCGACCTGCGCATGCACAGATGCGGTGCTGCGGGTTGTGAACGTGCTTCCCGCACAGATCACATTCGCAACCCGAGCGTCCACTGTACAATAATGTGACATGATACAACACATTTCAAGTAATCCGCAGAAAATATCACAGGGGGAGAAATCACTAAAAAATGTTTTATCATACATCAAATCATATTAAGTTTTCTCAGATCTTAAGAATAATATAAGATCCAATGTATATTGTTGAATATTTTCTTGTCATACTGTGTTACTTTTCTTTGTTATAGAAAAGACAAATTAGATAAAGTGCTATGTAAGAATGGATTGATATTAGATGAAAGCTCGAAGTTAATGAATTTGCTGAACCAATTTTTAAGTAGAATACAAAAAAGGGAGGCGTGAGGAAGTCAGGAAAATAAGTTAACTAAAGAGGAGAAGATAAAAAAGAGGAATTTCTGTTTTTCTGTTTTTTTTCTTTTTTTATGTAAATTGTCTGTATTTTTTGTATTTTTGTGTTTTTGTATTCTTTTTTGTGTTTTTTCTATTGATTGTCTTATAACTTTTTTATTTTTAAAATTTAATAAAATATCATTAAAAAAAGAAGAAGATAAAGTGCTAACTGAATGCTCTAGAAGGCAGACGGCTTTCTCAGAAGTGGCATCCTCCCTGTGGAACAGCCTTCCTTCAGATGCCAAGGAGATAAGAACTACACAACTTTTAGAAGACTTCTGAAAGTAGCCCTGTATCAGGAAGTTTTAAATGCTTGATGTTTTATTATGTTGCTATATATGCTATAAGCCACCCAGAGCAGCTGGGAAAACCCAGCCAGATGGGCAGTGTATAAATAATAACATTATTATTATTATTAGATGGCAAACTGGGAGGCTTAAACCTCATGGCTCGCCTCAGTATTAGGATTTGAGCTGATAACTGGGTAGTGATTTTGATCCAATAAGTGAGAAGTAATGTCAGAATAATTAAATAAATAAATAATCCCAACCCAAATCCTTACCTTACTAATGGATGCTTACTGAAGCTGGTTTGGCATGCACTAGTGAGGTGACTAGACCAAGGGCAGATCTGTATATTTATATAAAAAACAAAACAGAATCAGTACACATCCCCTTTAAAATACCTATGTTCATAACTCAGAAATGCTGGGCAGTGGCTGTCAGTGAAGGGAGAATATACTGAGCTCGATGGACTAATGGTCTGCCTTGATACAAGGCAGCTTCCTCTGTTAATATCAACTGCAGCTATTATCTGGTTGACGTAACAGAGTTGGAGACTTGAAATACATTCCATTACCTCGAAATGCATATTTTCTTTCAACAGCCATTTATATAGACTTTCATCTTCCAAGACATGGTAGCCATGGCCAATTCGCTCTGCCTTTAGGATGTTGACTGCCTATAATGAAAGACAGGGGGTGGTGGGAATGTAGAATCAACTTTTTGCTAATTAGGTTACTCTCGATTGCACAGTTCACGATAACTACAGCCCACAGCATTAAAGTGAGAGCAGCTCTATAAATTGTTTTGAGCTATTACTCCTATTATATAAGGTATACTTATCACCATCTGCTAAAAGCTTATTTAGAAACACAGCCATACTATGTATGGCACAGGCCTTCTGGAGACCCCCCAAAACCCTTGGATTGTAATATTTAAAAAAGTGGGAGAGTATGGTTTAGTTTGTCATTACATGAACAAGCATTGGGCTCACACATTCCTTCCTCTCTTTATGATCTCCAATGCACTGTCTTTTGCAAATAGCAATAGTTTTCTTACCTGAAAGATTAAGCTATGTAGCTTGCACTCAAATCACAATCAAATTCGAGAGATGGGTGGAAGACAGAAATTAAACACCTGGTATAACTTTTTTTGTCTTTTTACAGAAGTGGGTGCAGCTCTGTTTGCCTCTCCTGAGTGGATTACTCCTGTGAAATTACACCACACAATGGTGGCTTTTTTTTTTTTTAAAAAAAAGGAACAGTTTATAACTGTTTTGATTTTTTGTAAGAATTAGATGAAACATACATGCATGTTTGCCCCTTGTGAGGAGACCAATCCCACCAAATCTCAGAAGGGTAGCTGCAGAAGTCTTCTTGCAAGGGCAGCTCTTACAGTTTGGGGTGTGTGTAACAAAAAAAAAGAGGAATCATTTAGTCTCCCTTAGCATCCTGTGGTCTGAAAATTGCAGATATGAGAGGTGGCTCTAGGTAAAAGTATCAAAATTGCACACAAATCGGTCTAGCAATTTTTGAACTAGGCACCTTTAAAGTTGAATGGAAGGGAGAAAGACTAAATAGGATTCACTTTCCACCCTCAAGACACTGGAAATGGAGTCTAGGTAAAATTGTTCCCTCTGATTACAAACTTGACCTATCAGTCACAACAGAGCTCTCCTTTCTCCCTCTCCCCAGTGGCGTAGCGTGGGTTGTCAGCACCCGGGGCAAGGCAAGTAATTTGCGCCCCCTAACCCGTGGATTTGCGCCCCCTAACCTGTGGATTTGTGCCCCCTAACCCTAACCCCCAGATGTTGCGCCCGGTGCGGCCGGCCCCCCCTGCACCCCCCACGTTACGCCACTGCCTCTCCCCCATTGTTCAGATTGTACATTCTACAGTTTGCTGTATATTCAGTGTCAATTGTCAGCTTTTCCAATGACACAACACCCCCCCCCCTTTTTTTTTGTTCTGCAGTACAACTTCTTACCTCCTTGACAACCTTGGGTGGCCCAACCTCACCAGCATGAACAGTTCGATGAATGCCATATCTTTCAGCTTCCTGAATAAAAGGAAAAACAAGGAAGAGAATAAAAACTGACTGGCAAATGCTAGAGATCCATAGAATTTCTCAAGGTAGCATTTGCTACCTTATCTTTCTTTGGCTGTAGTCTAAGCAGAGCTGCTAAAAACTGGAATATGTACAATAGAAAAATCAGCTTAAAATTGGTATTTCTCCCGAAGAAGAAAATTTGTTATTTTATTAAAATACATGTAAAACTAAAGATTGTCACTTTTTGCTTCACAACAATCATGATAAAACTTGTAGCAAAATACCACTTAATGCCAAAATAGGCTTCAAAGTGGTTTACAAAATATGAAAAACACAATAAAAAACACAATTACAGCATTGTTAAAATACACAATAAAACCATTCCATTAAAACATAAACATGTGGAATTAAACTATGCAAAAAAGCTCCTTGGAGATTAAAACAGGAGACTGCTTGAAAGTTCTTGGGCATGTCTTCAAATGCTGGTGGAATAACTTTATTGTAACCAAAGGTAACAATGATACCAAGATTTTTCAACAAGCCTAGCAGCAGTACATTTCCTTCCCTATCTCCTCCCCACTTTTACATGTTATGGTACCATTCCTCCACTCTTTCCAGGCATGGTCTGTGCTTTAAATCTTCGTGTCTGAGCACAAGCACACGCACACCCTCCGAGTTTCCCCTGCAGAAACCCACTCTTTAAATCTTAATGGGAGGAAACGGCACAACATGGAAAACAGAGGAAGCTGTGCAGGTTGCAGGGCAGTGGGAAATGCTCAGACAAAGAGGTTTTAAGCGTGGATCTGTGCCTAGAAAGACTAGGGCAAAAGGTAAGCGTGGACAAGCTTTTAGTCGGGAGGAAAATGTATTTCTCGCACCCCCAAGAGTCTTAAGTCTTTCACAGAAGAGCCTAGCATCAGTCGGTGGCACCCAAGAGTCCTTGGCTAAAACAGGTGGAGCACCTGTATACCCTCTAATCCTATGTATAACTGTTCACATGGTTGATAAAAAAAAATCCAGCAAAAGCATATTAATTTATACCTGAGTGAATTTACAGAGAGGAGTAACTACACCAATCTTCTATTTGGAAAGCTTTAGCCAGACATTTCTTATCTCTAGTCTCAGTCTGTCACTGAAGGTTTGCTAGCAGTTGGGATTAGGTTCTCGTACCTGTAGACCAGTCCCGTTTTAATAAAAAGATGTAGCAAGTTTTACATGAGTGCATGATAATAAAACCCTGGAATGGGTGTCTTATATGTTGTTCTTCTCAGATTGCATGTAAGGCAGGCACTGAGGGTTTTGAACTACCCAGCTCCCCCCAATCCTGTTCTTTTGGCTCCTCACTCATATCATCTGAACAAACCTCATAAGCCTTCCGATGATCTGGGTAGGTCTCAGCATTTATCAACTCATCGCCAGCTAAGTCTATAGCAACCACTGTATCATTCTTATACTTCTTACAGAGTTCCACCACTTCCAGTGACCAGCCTGGAAAGAAAAGCACAACAATCTTGTAAGGATGAAGCTGAGTTTCTGCAGCTGCCAATGACATATATATATATACACACACACACACACCCCATGTATAGGAAAATATTTGTCATACAAAAACATCACTTTGTTTTCTAGAGTTTCCCTCCTTTGACAAGGCCTTCTGAGAAGATCAGGCAATTGTTGGTAAGGTAAAAAGGTAAAGAACCCCTGGACGGTTAAGTCCAGTCAAAGGTGACTATGGGGTTGCAGCACTCATCTTGCTTTCAGGCCAAGGGAGCCGGCATTTGTCCACAGACAGCTTTCCAGGTCATGTGACCAGCATGACTAAACCGCTTTTGGCACAATGGAACACCGTGATGGAAGCCAGAGCGCATGGAAATGCCCACTTTGCTTTGATAGAGAACAATTTAAAAAAACACACACCATGGTTCTATAGAAAGCACATTATGCAGGCCACTAAGCTATCCAGAATCAGAGAAAAATACAAATCCTAAAATGGCCTCCTGTATAGGAGTAGCTCTATACAGAGAAGCTCTATACAGTCAGCAAAAACAAGACCTGGAGCTGACTGTGGCTCAGATCATCAGCTTCTTATAGCAAAATTCAAGCTTAAACTGAAGAAAGTAGGAAAAACCACTGGGCCGGTAAGATACAATCTAAGTCAAATCCCTTATGAATACACAGTGGAAGTGAGGAACAGGTTTAAGGATTTAGATTTGGTGGACAGAGTGCCTGAAGAACTATGGATGGAGGCTCGTAACATTATACAGGAGGCAGCAACGAAAACCATCCCAATGAAAAGGAAATGCAAGAAAGCAAAGTGGCTGTCCAATGAGGCCTTACAAATAGCGGGGGAGAGAAGGCAAGCAAAATGCAAGGGAGATCGTGAAACATACAGGAAATTGAATGCAGATTTCCAAAGAATAGCAAGGAGAGACAAGAAGACCTTCTTAAACAAGCAATGCAAAGAAATAGAGGAAAGCAATAGAATGGGAAGAACCAGAGATCTGTTCAAGAAAATTGGAGATATGAAAGGAACATTTCGTACAAAGATTTCCATAATAAAGGACAAAAGTGGAAAGGACCTAACAGAAGCAGAAGACATCAAGAAGAGGTGGCAAGAATACACAGAGGAATTATACCAGAAAGAAATGGATGTCTCATATACCCCAGGTAGTGTGGTTGCTGACCTTGAGCCAGACATCCTGGAGAGTGAAGTCAAATGGGCCTTAGAAAGCACTGCAAATAACAAGGCCAGTGGAAGTGATGGTATTCCAGCTGAACTATTTAAAATTTTAAAAGATGATGCTGTTAAGGTGCTACACTCAATATGCCAGCAAGTTTGGAAAACTCAGCAGTGGCCAGAAGATTGGAGAAGATCAGTCTACATCCCAATCCCAAAGAAGGGCAGTGCCAAAGAATGCTCCAACTATCGCACAACTGCACTAATTTCTCACGCTAGCAAGATTATGCTTAAAATTCTACAAGGAAGGTTCAAGCAGTATGTGGACCGAGAACTCCCAGAAGTGCAAGCTGGATTTAGAAGAGGCAGAGGAACCAGAGACCAAATTGCAAACATGCGCTGGATTATGGAGAAAGCTAGAGAGTTCCAGAAAGACATCTACTTCTGCTTCATTGACTATGCAAAAGCCTTTGACTGTGTCGACCATGGCAAACTATGGCAAGTTCTTAAAGAAATGGGAGTGCCTGATCACCTCATCTGTCTCCTGAGAAATCTCTATGTGGGACAAGAAGCTACAGTTAGAACTGGATATGGAATAACTGACTGGTTCAAAATTGGGAAAGGAGTACGACAAGGCTGCATTTTGTCTCCCTGCTTATTTAACTTATATGCAGAATTCATCATGGAAAGGCTGGGCTGGATGAATCCCTAGCCGGAATTAAGATTGCCGGAAGAAATATCAACAACCTCAGATATGCAGATGACACAACCTTGATGGCAGAAAGTGAGGAGGAATTAAAGAACCTTTTATTGAGGGTGAAAGAGGAGAGTGCAAAATATGGTCTGAAGCTCAACATCAAAAAAACGAAGATCATGGCTACTGGTCCCATCACCTCCTGGCAAATAGAAGGGGAAGAAATGGAGGCAGTGAGAGATTTTACTTTCTTGGGCTCCATGATCACTGCAGATGGTGACAGCAGCCACGAAATTAAAAGACGCCTGCTTCTTGGGAGAAGGGCAATGACAGGCCTAGACAGCATCTTGAGAAGTAGAGACATCACCTTGCCAACAAAGGTCCGTATAGTTAAAGCTATGGTTTTCCCAGTAGTGATGTATGGAAGTGAGAGCTGGACCATAAAGAAGGCTGATCGCCGAAGAATTGATGCTTTTGAATTATGGTGCTGGAGGAGACTCTTGAGAGTCCCATGGACTGCAAGAAGATCAAACCTCTCCATTCTGAAGGAAATAAGCCCTGAGTGCTCACTGGAAGGACAGATTGTGAAGCTGAGGCTCCAGTACTTTGGCCACCTCATGAGAAGAGAAGACTCCCTGGAGAAGACCCTGATGTTGGGAAAGATGGAGGGCACAAGGAGAAGGGGGCGACAGAGGACGAGATGGTTGGATAGTGTTTTCGAGGTTACCAGCATGAGTCTGACCAAGCTGCGGGGGGCAGTGGAAGACAGGAGTGCCTGGCGTTCTCTGGTCCATGGGGTCACGAAGAGTCGGACACGACTAAACGACTAAACAACAACAACAAAATGGCCTCCTGTGAAAAAAGTAAACTTGCAACAATAGCTATTTTTACAAAAGCTGTGAAGTCCAGAGGTCAGGAGTTCAGAGAATGCCAAGCATCTTGTTAAGTGTGATTTAATTGGGTCAGCTGCCAGACAAAATAGAAAGCAGATGGGAAGATAAATATAAGCCTCTTCTAAAATACTGAGGACATCTTAATAGTGTGTGTATGAGAGGATGGGGAGGAAGATTTGCGGTATAATTGCAAACATTGCTGGAAAGCAGTTTCTGCAAGAACCCTTTCCATTTCTTGGTTTTCAGCAACTCTAGTTATCATTTCATAGAAAACTGTAAGTTTGGCATGCAACCAAACTCAGCAAACACTCTGCATGCACCATGATTTTTTAAAAAATCTAGAATCCCATCAATTATTGCATTACTCTACTCACTCCTTCGTGCATGGACCACTATAATTTATGCATGATTACAAGTCGGAGAAAAATGACACACTGTATTTCATTGATCCAAGCCAAGGGTTCCCAAACTGTGGTCTGTGGACCACCAGTAGTCCAAACTTCATTCAGACAGTCCATGACATGTCTGGATTTGTGGTTGAAGACAGCTGAAGATGGGAGATGGCACACCCATCACATTAAAATTTCACACTGATTTTTAACTCTATATTTATGGTGTCTTATATTTCTTATATATTGTATTTTCTTGTATTATTCTATGGAATTCAAACTGAAATACAATAAACAGGGTGCACCCAGGGTGTTAGCTGAGTTTGTTTGAATGCAACGCAGACAATTTTTAAGAAATAAAAATATAACTGGTTTCCCTAAAAGCCAATTAATGGGAAGTGTTCTGACAGAAGCTGTTTTCAAGCACTGTTTACAGGCATACAGTACTGCATTCTCTCTCTCATGCACACACCCAACTTCAAAAAGCAACACCAACTTAGATTTAATAGACATTTGGAGACACAAACATGCAATAGAGAAGCAATTCACCTTCTTCTCAGAACCGCATAAGAGTTGGAGTAGAATTGATTAAATCTGGGTCTCTAGAGAGCTTGCATTAAGAACTACAAATTGCGAAATTCAACCGAGAACTCTCTCGGACCATAACTCGGTTATATTGGAAATAAAAGGTAAATCACAGGGCGGTTTCAGATGGAGAATAAATGAATACCTATTAGAAAACGAGGTTGTGGAAAAAGCCAAAACCACCTTAAAAGAATACTTTACCCTGAATCTTAATACTGGGACAAGTCTGGACATAGTCTGGGACGCTAGTAAAGCGGTTTTAAGAGGGTTTTTTATACAGCAAAACAGCTACAGGAGGAAAGTAAGAGAACAAAAGAAGGAGGAAATTCTCAATCAGATAAGAGAGTGTGAGAAAAAATTAATAACAAACTCCAACGATGATCAAAACAGGCAAACAACAAAAATGTTACAATCTCAATATTCAATGTTAACAAGTCAAGAAATAGAATGGAAAATCAAAGTAATGAAACAAAAATATTTCGAATCAGCAAACAAAACGGGCAAATTATTAGCATGGCAATTGAGAAGAAGGCAAGAACAAAGTGTAATAAATAAGATAAAAGTAGAAGAGCACTTGATTGAAGATCCAAAAGAAATAAAAGAGAATTTCCTCAAATTCTATGAGAAGCTGTATAAAAAAGAGGAGAAAGGAATAGCCCAAATAGAAAAATATTTAGAAGACTATAGTGGGAAGACCATAACAGATGAAGAAAGATACCAATTAAATAATCCCATAAAAATAGAAGAGATCCAGGAGGCAATAAAGAAGATGAAACCAGGAAAAGCCCCAGGACCGGACGGATTATCAGCCAAATACTATAAAGTATTAGAACACCAATTAACACCAGTGCTATGTGACACCATGAATAAGATATTGAAAGGAGGAAAGATTCCAGAGTCCTGGAAAGAGGCTTATATAACGATGATCCCTAAACCAGATATGGACAAACTGAATATTAAGAACTATAGACCGATATCACTATTAAATAATGATTATAAAATCTTCGCAGAGGTGTTGGCAAGCAGACTTAAGAAATGTCTAGTAAATTTAATACATAAAGATCAGGCAGGATTTCTTCCAAATAGGCAACTTAGAGATAACGTAAGGCACGCTATAAACATTATTGAGTACTTGGAATGTAAGAATGAGATACCCGCGGCGCTGATTTTTATCGATGCTGAAAAGGCATTTGATAACGTCTCTTGGCAGTTCCTATTGAAGAGCATGGAAAAAGCGGGGCTAGAGGGCGAGTTCATGAACGGAATAAAAGCAATATACTCGAAACAATCTGCAAAACTGATTATAAATAATAACTTAACAAACTCATTTAAAATTGAAAAAGGAACAAGACAGGGTTGCCCTCTATCCCCGCTTCTATTTATTATGGCACTAGAGGTAATCACAAATAAAATAAGAGTAACATCAGAGATCTGTGGGATCAAAATAGGAACAAAGGAGTATAAGTTAAAAGTGTATGCCGACGACTTGATGCTATCCCTGGAAAACCCACAAGAAAGTGTTGGTAAGGCCTTGGAGATGTTAGAAGAATTTGGTAAGGTATCTGGTTTCAAATTGAATAAATTAAAGACCAAAATTTTAACGAAGAATTTGCAAAAGGATGAAAATGAAAAGCTAGAATTACAGTATGGAATTAAAGTGGCAAAAAAAATAAAGTATCTGGGAATTTGGTTAACTACTAAAAATATAAACTTGATTCAAGACAACTACCTTACGACATGGAAGCAGATTAAGAAAGACCTGGACACCTGGAGCAGAGTGAAACTCTCGTGGATGGGAAGGATGGCGGCAACAAAAATGAACTTACTTCCAAGAATGCTGTTTTTGTTTCAAAACATCCCCGTGATCAGAGGCTCTAAAATGTTTACAGATTGGCAAAAAACTCTTTCGAAATTCATATGGCAAGGAAAAAGGCCAAGAATTAGATTCAAACTTCTTACAGACCGGAAAGAAAGAGGGGGATTCTCGGTACCCAACCTAAAATTATATTTTGAGGCAGCCTGCCTTTGCTGGATCAAAGATTGGATCAATTTGGAAAATACTGACTTATTAGACCTCGAGGGGTTCGACAATAGGTTCGGCTGGCATGCCTACCTATGGCAAAACAAAGAAAAAGTACATAAAGGGTTTTCTAGTCATATTATTAGGGGGCCTCTATATGAAGTGTGGGAGAAGAATAAAAAACTCCTTGAATGGAAAACACCCTGGTGGCTATCACCAATCGATATTTCAGTGATCAAAAAAACCAGTATGGAAGGAAAAAGGTTTACTTATGAGGACCTACTAATAAGATCAGAAAGTGGATGGAGGATGAGAACATATGAGGAGCTGAAAGAGAAATTAACAAGCTGGTTACAATTCCACCAAATAAACGCAATATGGACGGAACATAAAAAAGTAGGGATGAATGAGAAGAAATCCAAATTTCAGATAGAAATAATAGAGGGTAAATCCAAATTATTATCTAAAATGTATGATATACTATTAGAATGGGACACCAAAGATGAGGAAATAAAGGAGGTCATGACAAGATGGGCAATGGATCTGGGATATAATATAGAGTATGATAAGTGGCTGAATTTATGGACTAGCGGAATGAAATTCACGGCATGTGTAACACTGAGGGAAAATTTAGAAAAGATGATGTACAGGTGGTACATTACCCCAGCAAAGCTAGGGAAAATGTACAAGACAGGGAATAAGTTTTGCTGGAAGTGTAAAACTAAAGAAGGTAATTTTTTCCACATGTGGTGGACATGCGATGAAATGAAGAAATACTGGGAATATATTTACAATGAGTTAAAAAAAATATTTAAATATACATTTCCCAAAAGACCAGAGGCTTTTCTTCTGGGAATAATTGGGGACGAAATTAAAAAAGAAGATAAGACATTATTCCAGTATGCTACAGCTGCCGCTAGATTATTAATTGCCCAAAATTGGAAAAGCCAAAGTATCCCACCAATTAGTGATTGGCAAACAAAGTTATTCGAATTTGTAGAACTTGCAAAAATGACACAAAAAATTAGAAACCAAAAGAATACAAAGTTTATTAATGACTGGAATAAATTTATGATTTATATTGAAGGGAATTACAAGAACCTAAAAACTATAGCAGGACTGATATAGATCTTACGATGTGCAAATCATTATAACTATCAACTGCAGGAGAAACAAACTATTCATACTAAGAAGCCTGAAACCGGGAGGGATGGAAGTCAATAGATGTGTAGAAGAATGATTAAAATACTTAAAGATATAAAGATATAAATGAGAAGACAAAGAAGCGTAATGGAAATCAACATTGTTTATACGTTATGTATTGATATTTATTTAGTTTTCTTTTTTGTGTGTGTTGGGGTTTTTTACAACTGTTGTAACCGTTGATTTGTTTTTCTTTTTGGTGATCTAATGTGAAAATTAATAAAAAGAATTTAAAAAAACAAAAACAAAAAGCAACACCAACAAACTTTCTTTCTTTCTTTTTTACAACTGAAGACGTCCAAGTAATTGCTATATTAGTGAATCAAATGTAGTTTTGTTTAAATATTTTGCTTTTTATTGTACCACTTCCTAAGTGCTCTGGGTAGGCAACTGTTCAAGGAAAGCAAACCATCAAAACTAATCAGCTAATTAAAAAACAGTCTACAGTCACTCTAGATCTTTTCCGCCTTTATTATTTGGTTATTGAATACCAGCTGAAACAGGTAGGTATTGCATCGTTCACGCTTAGACAGACTTTAAGGCAATGGGAGGTTTACAGCCTTTTAACCCAACAAGAACAACAAGGCATAGAGGACAGTTGGTCTTCTATCTTAAACATCAACTTCAAAGGTCCATATAGCGAAATATGTCTGCTGTTGTCTAATCTAAACAGCTTCCATGCTTTCTTACGCTGAAGCGCTATCCCTGCATTAAGGTCATGTATATCAGAGTGTTTGAAAGAACAAGGGGAAGGATATCTCATTATCTAATCTGTAATTGCAAAGGTTCTTTTCATTATTGCCCTGGGCCAACCGCAAGGAAAATAAAGGAGCAGTGAGTTCAAATATTTTCTTCAGGCAATAGTTAACTTATAATTGAGACTTGACTATTTAGGTTAGACTTTATTGTAGAAGACCTCCTCAAGAAGATATTTTCAGGAGATACTCACAACTGCTTCCTATTATTTATTTATTTTACATTTGTTAGTCAATTTCCTCTAGACATGCTTGTTACTACATAATTCCATAGCTGGTTTGAAAGCTGTATTATTGCTCATTGCTCAACTACAGCTCTGAGTAAACACAGGGTTAGCACAGAAGTCACAATGGAGTTACTTATGCAAGTGACTATATCTGTACTGCAGATTATCTTGGCCCTGAACTTGAGTCATTCCAACCACAATGCCAATCATAATATCAGAGCTGTCAGATTTCCACACACTAACAGGAAAGTGTGACCCTTTCCTTATAAAGCAGTGGATTAACTCTGTCCTGACAAGTCTCAGTATAAATGCCAATACATTTTCAGAAGCTTAATATGGAAATCACTTAAACAATAACCATAGCAGTCAATTCTGTGACTTCCAGCTGTGAGCTAAGAGGAAGGCACGTTTGGCAAATCCTCACTGTGATCAACTCCCACCTGGAAACCTATGTCCTGACTATGGAAGGATGTGCGGATCCAGAATTGGCCTCAACAGTCACTTATGGACACACTGTTAAGACCATATTCATGGAAGACAATCCTACTCGGCTGCAAGTGATCACCAAAGAAGAAGCAGCATCTGGTGAAGCAGCCAAAGCATTTCAGGGTTCAATCCTGCCCATACCTGAGGTTCAGATGTGGAAGAGCAGAGGGATGATCACCCTCCAGCAGATCCAGCCCTGCCAGTGATCCTGAGAAGGTTGCCTGGGTTTCTGGCTGGCTCTGCCATGTAAAACAATCCTGCTATCAGGAACAGTCAATTCCACAAATATCTCCACGGAACCTTCCATCATCATATTTGCCTTGTCTAAACTGAGCTTCAAATTTATTCATCCACAGCCATCCATCACCCATTACAGAGGTTGCACCTGGTTCAAATGAAAGGGAGAAATAGGGCAGCCCTACCCATTCTTGTGCCCTCCTGATGTTGTTAGACTACAACTCCCATCAGCCCCAGCCAACAAGGCCACTGTTTCAAGGATAATGGGAGCTGCAATGTAACAACATTAGGAGGGGACCAGGTTGTGGAAAACTGAAACAGAGTGGGTCCTATGGTACATTCCACTTACTGTATTTTTCTGTGTATAAGACTATATTTCCCCCCAATTTTTTAAAGTTTAAAATTGGGGTTCGTCTTATACACGGAATGTTGCAACTAAATATATAAATAAATTTATTTCTTAATTTTGGGCTCAAAAAATAGGTGTTGTCTTATACATGGGGGCACCTTATAACGAAAAAATACATTTTTTATTAATTTATTAAAGTTGCAGTCACTTTATCTTGCCCTAAGCAACTTACAACCAAACAGACAATAACTCCATATAGATACACTGAAACCAAGAGGAAAGAGAAAGACATTAAAAACATCCCACTCACTTCTAAAAAGCCACAGGTAGTTAAAGCCCAAAGGCTTGGTTACAGAGGAACGTTTTTGCCTGGTACCTAAATAGATATAATGATGGCTCTTTATTAAGAACAGCTGTTTGTACTGCACATAGCAAAGCACCTGTTTTTAGGTGTTCCAATTACAATATTATTTTAAAAAACAGATGTTTGCTAAAGATGATAGTACAGACAACAGCAGCTTAAACCAAGAGGCTTGACTGATCTGAACTTCTGCCTGTTGCAGCTTCCTTTCAACTTGCAGTCTAATTCTATGCAAAGTTAGGTATGCCATAGTCCACTCAAATGAATGGACTTAGGTGCACCTAAATATATAGGCTGTAAAGAGGCTGTTCTAAGTTCCAGGCAATATTTTGAAATCAGCTCAGCAAGATCTTTAATACCTGCCAAAGTTTCAAGGCATAGGCAAAGCTTCACTGACACCAACTTTAATTGACTGCTGCTTTCACAAAACTCAAGACAGAAAATTCTCGTTAGCTCAGCAATCTGTGATTAAGATGGTATGCGGACTCTTAATTTATTACATAACCATACTTCAGCAAAGAGCAGAGATGAGTTAGCATGTTGTTAACAATTAACTACCTTCTGTGTAGTGCTCCAACACATTAAGGCAATTTGTTTCATCATTTAATAAAGATCAAACCTCACTGTAATCATTTCAGACACTTCAGCTACATTCAGCAGACATTAATATCCAACCTGCCATTTTCTCCAAAAATTCTGGCAACAAACATCTTCTAAGATCAAAATATTTTTAGTCCAGAAAGCAGAACATGAGCCCAGTCCACCCAGGGACAGTTGTGGGCAAGATTCCTGCATTGCAGGTGGTTGGACCAGATGACACTGAGGTCTCTTCCAACTCTACAACTCTATGATCCAGCACTGCCTCACCTGGCCCTTCCTGGTGAACACAGCTCTGCCATCACTGGGAGGGCACAGTTGCCACTCTACATGCCACATGTTCCACTGCTGCTAGCTTGTGAACTATAAACTCTATTTGAAATTAACGCGGGTGGTGCTGTGGGTTAAACCACAGAGCCTAGGACTTGCCGATCAGAAGGTCGGTGGTTCGAATCCCCGCGATGGGGTGAGCTCCCATTGCTCAGTCCTGCTCCTGCCAAGCTAGCAGTTCGAAAGCATATCAAAGTGCAAGTAGATAAATAGGTACTGCTCTGGCGGGAAGGTAAACGGTGTTTCCGTGCACTGCTCTGGTTCGCCAGAAGCGGCTTAGTCATGCTGGCCACATGACCCGGAAGCTGTACGCCGGCTCCCTCTGCCAATAAAGTGAGATGAGTGCCACAACCCCAGAGTCGTTCACCACTGGACCTAATGGTCAGGGGTCCCTTTACCTTTACAGTGGTGCCTCGCAAGACGAAAATAATCCGTTCCGCGAGTCTCTTCGTCTAGCAGTTTTTTCGTCTTGCAAAGCATCCCTATTAGCGGCTTAGCGGCTATTAGCGGCTTAGCGGCTTAGAAAAAGGGGGGAAAGGGAAAAAACTCGCAAGACTCGCAAGACGTTTTCGTCTTGCAAAGCAAGCCCATAGGGAAATTCGTCTTGCGAAGCGCCTCGAAAAACGGAAAACCCTTTCGTCTAGCGGGTTTTTCGTCTTGCAAGGCATTCGTCTTGCGGGGCACCACTGTATTACGAACTCGAAGAACCATATCTGCCTAAAATAGCGCAGAAGCATTTCTGTATTATACGTCCATATGCCCACAATTTAATAGCCCCAGGAGATGAAGTTCTAGATGTTTATTCAGAAAATTTATTTATTTACAGACTGCACTTACATAAATACATAAAAGTATTTACATTCTGTTTTGCAAAACATCAGGGTGGTGACAACTTTTAAAACCAATACAAAGCAATCATTAAAATGACTGTCTACTCAAATGAACACACAAGCATTAAAGTATGACTGAGACTTCTTGCATGGATAAAATAAATATTAAAAAGGGGGGGGGGCTTGCATCTTATTTGCCTTAAGGATATTGTTAAGAATTAGATCAGCATATTGTTCTCAGTGGCTGAGAAGATGCCAGCAGGCAGGACCTGAGGGCAATAGCACTCTCCCTTCCTACTGTTCCAGGCAACTAGTATTCAGAAACAGACTGCTTCTGACCATGGAGGCAGAGCATAGCCATTGTGGCTAGTAGCCACTGATAGCCTTACCCTTCATGAATTCTTTTTAAAGCCATCTAAGTTGGAGGTCATTACTGCTTCCCATGGGAGTGCCTTCCATAGCTGAATTATGCATACATTTGTATCTTTCTTTTCTACCCAGGAACTCAAGATTGTGTAGGTTTTCCTCCCCCTCCCCTTTTATTTTTGCAACAGCGCTGTGAGGTAGGCTAGGTTAAGTTAACATACGTTCATAAGCAGTAGGTCTGAGTCAATAGATTGCAGAGAGGTAGCTGTATAAACGGCATATATGTGAAATTAATATCTGAGAAAAAAATAGAATGCCAACGTAGAAAATACTAGAATGTAATAATTTGTTAATTGTGTCATTAGAACCATGCGTAGAAAGTGAATGAATGATGGCAAATAGAGAGAAAAGAACAACTGTGGAAGAAGTCTAAGATTACCAATACCAACCACAACAATTGCACTGTTAATTCATACTTGTCAAAAGTTCCCAACTAATTACTACAAAATTAGCCCACTCTCTATTGTTATATGACGTTATCTTCCTTCTGTCTCTATTTGTTCCTCGGTTTCTATCCCTGAACCTACACTTAAGTGAGAATAGTTAACGAGGTTATGTTGTGATTGAGCATCTAAACATAATGAATTACTTACTGATATATTGCAAAAGGATTTGACCTCAGTATGTGGGGAAAGGGTGGGGAAGCAGAGAGGTGAGCAAGACAGATTTGATAAAGTAAGAATCAGAGCCACAGATGACCTGTAATACATTACTTGGCATGTGGCGCATGCAGCATAGAATAGACCTGGCTTTGATGTTAAAAGCCTTCTCTCCAGCTTTTAACCCCCGATTAACAAGGCTAACCACTTCATCTGGAGTTAGGTCTCCCCTGTACAAAGAAAAATACAAAGAGATCAGTTAGGCATCGTTGTTTCCTATTATCAGTGCTCAAGGAAGTGCTCATAATCCTATCACTGAGCTGCCTGCATCTCAGGCTGAATTATAAAGGACTCAGTACAACCAACATCTGGGTACAAATAGCAAACAAGTCTGCCAGATAAAACCTAGTTCAGTGGTAGAACAGATGACAGGAATGCAGAAGATCCAGGTTCAGTCCCCAGCATCTCCATTTGAAAGGATCTCAGGGCTCATCCACACTTGCAAAGTACGAGAAGTTTTCTGTTTGGGTCTGAGCAGTTTTCCATTTGCCCTGCCACTTTCTCCGAGAAAACCCGCTCTTTAGCGCTGAACTGGAACAAACATCAATTCACAGAAAACCTGACTGATGTCAGCTCCAATTCAGTGGTAAAGAATGGGTTTTCCCAGGGAGAAAGTGACAGGGCAAGCGGAAGTGTGGATGAGCCCTCAGATAGCAGAGTTGGCAACAGCAGACAATATTGGTCCTCAAGGGATCAGTGGTCCAAATCAGGCTAAGGATGTCTCCTCTGTTCAGATTCAGCAGTTCCCAAAACATTTTCTAAGCACTATAAACATACCAGAAAATGTCTAGGTGCTATTCTTGGTATTAAGTCAAACAAATTTTACATCTATATTGGTAATGTCCATGGTAGATTATTGAGTATTTCTATAAGGAAATGGGTTTTTCCAGCTGGAATAGCATCCTCCCTGCTATCTATTAACATGCACAGCTTCAGTCTTCCCTGGCAGGAATTGCAGGCAATAGCAGCAAACTTTCCTCCCTTCTCTATTCTCACTCCTGAAACTCCCTTATACAAATTAGCAATGTATTGTCAAACAAAGCTCTGGTTTCTTCTAAACAAATTAAGAACTAGAAAGATCACCTGCAGGGTTTCAAACCAGTAGCTGTAACAGTCAAAACTGCAAGGATTTTTTTATTTTTAAATAAGAGCTGGGGAAGAAAAATGCTTGTGTTTGAGCTCTGGTTCTTTTCTTCAGCTAAGAGTAACTTCTGCCAAGAACTCTTACAGCTGCTTCACACAGGCAAGATGGATGAAGTACTCAGGGCAGGAGGTCTCACTAACTGTGGCAGCATTCTCAGAGAAAAGGAGGGATGGAGGGAAAAATACGACAGGCTTGATAAATCACCAGCTCTGCTTTCTAAAATGGAAAGCTAAAGGCAGATGGACTTCGTGTGCTCTGTAAATACAAAAGCTGTGGATTCCATATTCTAAAACTAAGGTTATTTTCTTGTCAAAAAAGTAGAAACACAAAGCAAGCCTCAACAATTCTGTTAATTGTGGGCACATCACAAATACTTATTTTATTTATCCTACACATGTGGTGCCTTTTATTTGCAACCTGTTGTAACATAGTCCTATTGTAACCTATTTTAAATTTGGGTGTGTGGGGGCACGCAAGTCGTGGCAACTACATAAGGGTGGCTAGAGATCTTTGTCTCCTGACTAATTACAGTAACCTAATATTCAACTCTGTTATGTCATATTTGAGGTGCAGGATTTTATTATCTGTTCACTGTCTACCTCAAGCAACGGCTAATTTTCTAAATATCCCTTTTCTGTTTTATAGTTGAAAGTTTAGTTATTTTTCTATTGTGCACAGTAAAGAGTTTTATGTGATCTGAAGAATCTAAATATGCTGCTCCATTAAGAGAGTGAGTGCTTGTGTGGATGATCCAAAAACATGGAAGTATTTTAACTAGGGAATGAAATTTCGGAGTATGACTGATTTCTAAGGGAAAGTTAAACAGTTCCTAGTCCCTGTCTATGACACCAATTGGACTTTAATGCTGCAAGCTTATGCATGCTTACGTGGAACTAATCCACACTGAGTTCAACAGGTTTTACTCCCAGGAAAGTGAACATAGCCTAAAATATTAACTTTAGAAACAGTGCACTTTCATACTTTTCTCTCATTCTCTGGGGAAAATATAACAATATTATATGCAAAGAAAGTCAATTAGATATCCATTGTTGAACCATATGTATCAGAAATGCATGGGAAGCATCCTTTAAACAAAGAGACCGGTACGTTTTATTATTTAGACTCTAGAATACTGGTTGGGCATACTGCACTGATCCCTGGTGCAGGGTGGAGTACAATGAGGCATGTGAAGGAATTTCACATTGTCCTTGAAGATGTACTTATTTTCAACATATTTTCTTTAACTGAATGCTGCCAGTTAGTAGTATGCCACCATCCACTCTTAGGAAG
This sequence comes from Podarcis cretensis, assembly GCF_951804945.1. Classification (NCBI taxonomy): domain Eukaryota; kingdom Metazoa; phylum Chordata; class Lepidosauria; order Squamata; family Lacertidae; genus Podarcis; species Podarcis cretensis. Next base: position 23,189,101 of record NC_137175.1, read on the forward strand.
GTTACTTTATATTGTGTTATCTTACACCTTTAAGAAGGTACTCACTCTTCTTGGTTCCAGGGGATAGGATGCACTTTGCAGTTGGCTAGGAGGTGAGGGCTGTACCGGGCTTCAACATAGATTACACCTTCCTTTGCTTTCATTTCTACAAATTCATAAGCAATTCTTTCCACAGCCTCACGGTCCCCCCTGTGGATGTAGAAAATGTTGATTTCTATAATTGCTGTAGTCAATTAACAATCTAAACTCTACAAAACATGGATATGTGGTGCTGTGGGAGTTAATGCTTCTCAGCAGACCAAAATTCTACACTTCAGCAGCACACTGTTCAAACCCTTGTGAATTTGCAAGCCTGATCTGACCACAGATTAATAAAAATTTATTTGGTACATTTATATGCTGTTTCCCCAAACGAATTTAAAATGGCTCACGATAATCAAAATCATATAAAAGGAGCCAATATGGTCTCATCCAATTCTAAAACCCAAAATATTATGAAGCAGCTAAGCTATGTTTGTCACATTAATGCAGGAAAAACATTTTTCCTATTTCAGCATGAGCTACATAGGCTAATGGGACAATTCAGGATACTTAAGTAGCCAATTAGCCTCAGAAAAGAATCTTTTCGATCCTTTTTGCATTCCAAGTGGTAAGGCACTCAGTTTAACTCTCACACAGAGTTGCAGATAAGGAGCTGAAGAAAGTGGTTGTAGTTCTAAGTGTGCAAGACAGATAAAAAGCAAAGTGTACTTTGGATTCACTGGATAAGGGCTGTGTACTTATTCTGTTTTGGAACCAGCAATTTCTCTACTTGCCAATGTCCTCCTACCAGTCATCAAAATGTGACATTTCTGTTATTCATGAGTGCCTAAATTTTAAGGTAGTGTCCATAAGTTATGAGTCAGTTCTAACTCACGATCTGAAAAAACAACAATATGAGCCAACACTGTCATTTCCTAAGCAGCCAAATTTCAAGGGTGCCAAAGAAGCCTGTAGGTTCCAAAAGAAACAACCCAGTTCTTTCCAGTTTTTAGACACTGTGGCTTCCCTAGTCAGTTACTAGCATTCACACACCATGCTAGTTCAGATGTAATACAAACTACTGTTTGAGGTTGCATGAGATTCAAACTTACACACTACCTCTCTGTCTCCTCTTGATTTCTTAATTGCCATTATTGGCAAACCACAGTTTGCCTTTTCATCCAAAATGTGTATCTTATGGCACATATCAGTGGCAAACTGTGCAACACCAAAATTCAGCGCCTTCCCATTTCTGGCCTTACACTGTTTGTCATTGCTCAGCACTCAGTGTGGGCAAATGGGTTGCGCTTCTCTAAATCTGCCAATGCCATACTAATCAATGATTATTTAAGGATTTAAGAGTGTTGCTACTTTCACAACTGAATGGATGTTAATTTGGATTTCAGGAAGTAGTACGCTCTCTATTTTGAATCATCCCTAAGTGACCCACTAAAAGTTTAAAGGGTTCAAGGAAAAGGAATGTCATGTTTGTTGTCACCTGTGACCTTGGTCCTGTATTTCCCTCTCCCCGACCCTGCAAATTAGGATCCTAGTTGGAAGAGAAGTAAAAGCTCCCCCTTTTGCTATTAGAGTACAGAGCAAATCAAAATCCCCCAAAAGCCATATTTCTCAAGTTAGGAGTAGTTGTGCTTTTCCTAAATATGGCCTGTCAGCAATACAATTAAGCCTGTGTTTGGTTAAGATCTAGATGGTCAATGTGGACCAGAATTTATTCCAAGAATCAGAATGCAAAAAATCTATGTACTGGAAGAGATCTCTCCAATGTGTCATAATCAGTAAGCTCTGCAACCAGTTCAGGAGTCTGGTGATCATTTTGCTATGCTGAAAGCATATTGTGCTGGTCCCAATGAATCCAATCCTGCTGGCAGCAGTTCTAGAACTGCCCACACAGGGCTTCAAGGACGAAGATAGATTATGAACCTGTTCTACTCATTAACTACTGATAGGGTACAGGGTCACCATGCACCAGCAAGTCACATACACCAGGCTGTTTCTTTCTCAGTGGGAATAACGGCACTGATCTCTAAGCAATCTCACAAATTAAAGGTTTATACTATTTTGGTCTAATGCTTTAATGGCAAGAAAACATAATCAGGGCAAAACCAAAGCTTGGTGGTCATATACTATGCAACACGCATCAACAGCGACTCAAAGGGATAGAAGAGAGGTTTGACAACAGTAAAGATGGAGCAAGTTACTTTACTCACGCAATTGCTGGCATGTAGACAGAAAATTTTTCTAGGAACTCTGTGAGACTGATAGGTTCGCTGTAGCTAACATATTGCAGAAGGCCTTCTACTGTATCTGCAGGAAGCTGTTTTCCCCTTTTCCTAGATGTTAAACAAAATACATGTATCAACTGCGGTAGGCTTACTTGGGCAAGTTCTGAACTAAATTCTTTTAGTAAGTCAGTGAAGAAAACTGATGGTCAGAAAGCCCTAGATATTTTTCATGTAGTCACTGATTAATCTGATGGCACTTTCTGTGTCTATAACTCCTCTCTTATGCTCTGGAAGACTACAAAAATATACATTGTAACATATGTAACAACATACAAAGTGACTCTATGTGATTAATGGAATTATGTCTTTATTTTTAGATTATAAAATTTCTTGTTCTTATGTTGAAGGAGGCAAAGTTGACAGCCTGAGGACAATTCTCTTAAACCAATCGAACAAAGAATGTACATGAAGCACACATTTGTAGAATCTTGCCTTTCTGGTTAAATAAATGTTTGTGTAGAATCTCCATCCTCAGCTAAAAGCCAAACTAAACTGAGTGCTGGCTAATGAAATAGCAAATTCCCCTTTTAGAGTACAATTGCTGGTAAGATATTCTTGTACTCCAGATGTTTCATGGCCCTTACTTCTGGTTCTTCTGTCAAATTTCCTTTTTTCATAGAAACTGGTATCTCTGTAAACAAAAGCATCTGACTTGGGCCTTAAGCAGTCCCCTTTGCAAATCTGAATTCCTAACTCAGTAACCTTATATGACCTTCCCATTTTGCTGTAATAGTTAGGTCTGAAGTATATTTATAATAGGTTATTATTTACAAAAATCTTTGAACTTTTAAAAAGATTTTCACATCTGGAAAAAGCTTTAAAACAACAATACCAATCAGTGATAGTCTTGATTCTGAATAGACTCTTTTAGTTCTTTGCACAGAATCAGGCTCTTTCATAATTCTTAGCTTGCTTGATTCTTTTCTGTCTCTGACTCCCAGATTCTCCCACCTTCCTGACTGGGGATGGATTTCGAAATATTTGCAGAGGGATAGTTGATGAGAAACATGCCACTACTGCAGCTTGCAAACTTTGAAGGGGAAATCCTATGCACCCTTACCTGGGGATAAGCTCTATTGAACACAGTGGGACATACACATGCACAAAACTGTGCTTTTGATGTATTTCCCTTACCAAAGCACACTAGTTGTTCTATAACAATTAGGTGGAATCTTACTCTCTAAAATTGCATTAAACTAACAAAATGCAAGTAATGAAGCCTGATCAAAGGTTTTGATGTTTCATTTGCTTTTATCCTGGAGACATTAATGACCAAGGAACATTTTGCAAACAATTCAGACTAAGCATGAGCTTCTGAAAAAATAAAAAGGAAAAACACCACCCAAAACCACTCACTCACTTGCCAAAGTATAAAATGGTTTCTGGTTTAATGGCTCCATCTAGGTGGACATGAAGTTCTACCTGCAAAACAGTTGAAAGAATGTGAATAGTAATATACATTAAAGCCCTTGTGACCTAAGAGTGGAAAATGACATTTCTGACAGATATATGCATGCAGTCGTAGTTTTTAGTTTAGCACAGCAGCTCTCTCTCCCCATCCTCCAAAATGTAAGCAACTTGAAAGTTGGTAGCATTTAAAACCAGCATAGGGAAATGATAAGCTTTCGTAAAAGAAACTTACTAGCCAAAGCATCTGGTTTATTTTGCAATTACAACAACTTCTCAGTGTCAAAATTTCAGATGTAAAAAGAGAACCAAATATTCTTACTCTCTGATCTCTGCATAATGCCTGCTTACATAACACAATCTAAACAAATAAAATGAGGATAGTAATTTGGCTGATGGTTGCGTAGCAGCTTCTTATGAAGGAAGAAGCCACAAACATATCAGATTCCAAGATTTGCTTCATTTGCCTGCTCCCAATGAAAACGCCTATTATGGACGCTCTTTTGAACCTGTTTGTTAAAAGCAGCATAGCTCATCATGAGTGCACTAGTAATTTCCTTTTGTGGTAAAGAGATGTCTGTGAGTTTTGGGTTTTGCAAGCTAACAGCATTTTGGAGTGCTGGCATTCTCCCTCTGGAGATCTGATGTGAGAGCAGTTGATCTTGGAATGTTTAAGCCCTGCCTTCCCCTACACCCAACCTACATATTTGTAAATACATTCAAAATATTACAGAACACCATACACTTCCAGTGACCCCTTTCCAAAGAAAACTAAACCTAGTATATGCTGAACTTCTCACCACTCAGAGAAGTGGAGAGAACAGAACACTATTCACTCTAATATGCCCAATCCAGGCAGCTCAGGGTTGTGAGTTGAAAATAGAATGTATTCAGCTAGTTTAAGAATAGTGGTACACTTCAGCAACAAGTAGCAGACTTTGTTTCCAACGTATTATTTCTGAAATTTCTATCCCACCCTTCCTCCCAAAAGAACCCAGAGTGGCTCCTTATGTACATGACAATAACCCTGTCTGTTAAGTCAGTGAGTCTGCAGAAGGCTCATATTAAGATATACTGTATTCAAAATTCCAGTGCCTTCCTCTGACATAGCAAAAGCTGCTGGAGATGGAAGGTATAATCTATCAGACTGCCTGATCTGGTCTAGATCTGATAAGTCCACAATGCAATGCTTCAACTGCTGTACACGAAAAAGAAAACTGCTCAAACCTCATACAAACCAAGCTGCACATTGTGAGAGTTCTGACAAATCATTAGGATTGCGCAGTACATAAGATTTCTATGTTACATTAAGAATTTATTTTCTTATAGTTCCTTGTAAAAATTTGTACAAATTTTAGATGCGTTTTAATTTCATGTTATTAAATTGTTTTATTACTAGTAACTTTATTACTAAAACCTAATTATATAAAGCAGGTTAAACCAATTCTTGATATGTTTCTGCCCAATGGGGGACTACTCTGATTCCCTGACATCTATTGTACTGAATTGCCCCTCACTAATAAGCCTCTAATTTATGATACGTAAACATAGTCATTACTCTCATTTCCCTTCCTAACAAAAGAAACTGGTACAAGCTGAGGTATGGTATTTATAGGGCATAGATAAAATTGTACTACACTCTCTGGGAAAGTATCAAAGTGATCTCAAGACACTCATGCAACCAAGTGAAATCATAGCAATGCTAGTGTTGAACAAGCTGTTGCAACGCCTCAAGGGTTTTAGTAGATGAATAAGTTCACAGCAAGTCCACAACACTATCATTACTCTAGAATACTTCTTCCCACTCAACCAGTTTCATTAATTACAGCTTGACAAATACATACAGACTTCTTTTCAAACCTTTTTATACTGGGAAGAGCAGTGCATTGTAAATGACCTGGTAGAATCTTAAAATTGTAGAGTTGGAAGGGATCCTGAGGGTCATCTATTCCAACACCCTGCGATGCAGGAATCCTGCTCACAGCTGTCCCTGTGCGGGCTCAAACCAACTATCTTCTGGTTAACAGCCAGGCTCACTGACTCATTGTACCACATACTTTGTTGTTGTTTAGTCGTTTAGTCGTGTCCGACTCTTCGTGACCCCATGGACCAGAGAACGCCAGGCACTCCTGTCCTCCACTGCCCCCCGCAGCTTGGTCAGACTCATGCTGGTAACCTCAAAAACACTATCCAACCATCTCGTCCTCTGTCGCCCCCTTCTCCTTGTGCCCTCCATCTTTCCCAACATCAGGGTCTTCTCCAGGGAGTCTTCTCTTCTCATGAGGTGGCCAAAGTACTGGAGCCTCAGCTTCACAATCTGTCCTTCCAGTGAGCACTCAGGGCTGATTTCCTTCAGAATGGAGAGGTTTGATCTTCTTGCAGTCCATGGGACTCTCAAGAGTCTCCTCCAGCACCATAATTCAAAAGCATCAATTCTTCGGCGATCAGCCTTCTTTATGGTCCAGCTCTCACTTCCATACATCACTACTGGGAAAACCATAGCTTTAACTATACGGACCTTTGTTGGCAAGGTGATGTCTCTACTTCTCAAGATGCTGTCTAGGCCTGTCATTGCCCTTCTCCCAAGAAGCAGGCGTCTTCTAATTTCGTGGCTGCTGTCACCATCTGCAGTGATCATGGAGCCCAAGAAAGTAAAATCTCTCACTGCCTCCATTTCTTCCCCTTCTATTTGCCAGGAGGTGATGGGACCAGTAGCCATGATCTTCGTTTTTTTGATGTTGAGCTTCAGACCATATTTTGCACTCTCCTCTTTCACCCTCAATAAAAGGTTCTTTAATTCCTCCTCACTTTCTGCCATCAAGGTTGTGTCATCTGCATATCTAAGGTTGTTGATATTTCTTCCGGCAATCTTAATTCCGGCTAGGGATTCATCCAGCCCAGCCTTTCGCATGATGAATTCTGCATATAAGTTAAATAAGCAGGGAGACAAAATGCAGCCTTGTCGTACTCCTTTCCCAATTTTGAACCAGTCAGTTGTTCCATATCCAGTTCTAACTGTAGCTTCTTGTCCCACATAGAGATTTCTCAGGAGACAGATGAGGTGATCAGGCACTCCCATTTCTTTAAGAACTTGCCATAGTTTGCCATGGTCGACACAGTCAAAGGCTTTTGCATAGTCAATGAAGCAGAAGTAAATGTCTTTCTGGAACTCTCTAGCTTTCTCCATAATCCAGCGCATGTTTGCAATTTGGTCTCTGGTTCCTCTGCCTCTTCTAAATCCAGCTTGCACTTCTGGGAGTTCTCGGTCCACATACTGCTTGAGCCTTCCTTGTAGAATTTTAAGCATAACCTTGCTAGCGTGAGAAATTAGTGCAATTGTGCGATAGTTGGAGCATTCTTTGGCACTGCCCTTCTTTGGGATTGGGATGTAGACTGATCTTCTCCAATCTTCTGGCCACTGCTGAGTTTTCCAAACTTGCTGGCATATTGAGTGTAGCACCTTAACAGCATCATCTTTTAAAATTTTAAATAGTTCAGCTGGAATACCATCACTTCCACTGGCCTTGTTATTTGCAGTGCTTTCTAAGGCCCATTTGACTTCACTCTCCAGGATGTCTGGCTCAAGGTCAGCAACCACACTACCTGGGGTATATGAGACATCCATTTCTTTCTGGTATAATTCCTCTGTGTATTCTTGCCACCTCTTCTTGATGTCTTCTGCTTCTGTTAGGTCCTTTCCACTTTTGTCCTTTATTATGGAAATCTTTGTACGAAATGTTCCTTTCATATCTCCAATTTTCTTGAACAGATCTCTGGTTCTTCCCATTCTATTGCTTTCCTCTATTTCTTTGCATTGCTTGTTTAAGAAGGTCTTCTTGTCTCTCCTTGCTATTCTTTGGAAATCTGCATTCAATTTCCTGTATGTTTCACGATCTCCCTTGCATTTTGCTTGCCTTCTCTCCCCCGCTATTTGTAAGGCCTCATTGGACAGCCACTTTGCTTTCTTGCATTTCCTTTTCATTGGGATGGTTTTCGTTGCTGCCTCCTGTATAATGTTACGAGCCTCCATCCATAGTTCTTCAGGCACTCTGTCCACCAAATCTAAATCCTTAAACCTGTTCCTCACTTCCACTGTGTATTCATAAGGGATTTGACTTAGATTGTATCTTACCGGCCCAGTGGTTTTTCCTACTTTCTTCAGTTTAAGCTTGAATTTTGCTATAAGAAGCTGATGATCTGAGCCACAGTCAGCTCCAGGTCTTGTTTTTGCTGACTGTATAGAGCTTCTCCATCTTTGGCTGCAGAGAATATAATCAATCTGATTTCGATGCTGCCCATCTGGTGATGTCCATGTGTAGAGTCGTCTCTTGTGTTGTTGGAAAAGCGTGTTTGTGATGACCAGCTTGTTCTCTTGACAGAACTCAATTAGCCTTTGCCCTGCTTCGTTTTGATCTCCAAGGCCAAACTTGCCAGTTGTTCCTTTTATCTCTTGACTCCCTACTTTAGCATTCCAATCCCCTATAATGAGAAGAACATCCTTCTTTGGTGTCACTTCTATAAGGTGTTGTAAGTCTTCATAGAATTGGTCAATTTCAGTTTCTTCAGCACCAGTAGTTGGTGCATAAACTTGGATTACTGTGATGTTAAAAGGTCTGCCTTGGATTCGTATCGAGATCATTCTATCATTTTTGAGATTGCATCCCAGTACAGCTTTTGCCACTCTTTTGTTGACTATGAGGCCACTCCATTTCTTTTACGGGTTTCTTGCCCACAGTAGTAGATATGATGGTCATCCGAACTGAATTCACCCATTCCCGTCCATTTTAGTTCACTGATGCCCAGGATGTCAATATTTATTCTTGCCATCTCATTTTTGACCACCTCCAACTTACCCATGTTCATGGTTCTTACATTCCAGGTTCCTATGCAATATTTTTCTTTACAGCATTGGACTTTCCTTTCGCTTCCAGGCATATCCGCAACTGAGCGTCCTTTCGGCTTTGGCCCAGCCGCTTCATCAGCTCTGGATCTACTTGTACTTGCCCTCCGCTCTTCCCCAGTAGCATGTTGGACGCCTTCCGACCTGAGGGGCTCATCTTCCAGCGTCATAACTTTTATATGCCTGTTGTCTTTGTCCATACTTACATTGATACAATGACTGGGTGTCTCAATGGTATAAAGGAGCACCACAAAGCTTGAAAAAAATGCCCTCCACCCAATGAAATGAAGCCTGTTCAGACATTACTTTCTGGAACCACTATCAACACATCTCAGCAGGGAGAAAATGGCAAATGAACTGCCCTGTCCCAGCTACCACATATCTCTCTGGAATAAATGGATGGTTCAAAATTGGGAGAGAAATGCGTTACAGCTCAGTTTATTATTTTATCTAATTTATTAATTACATGTTTATTATTTACAATCTAATTTGCTACATTGAATTTTAATAAATTATTCTTATCAGATACTTGGAAACATGCATATGATTTTAGGTTTGATCCCAAAATGTTGTTTCATAACTTTTTCAGACTAAACATATTTAGTGGAATTATTCTAATTACATTGCTTTGCTTTTAAAATTATTTCATTAATAAAATTTGGCTCATTGCACTGCAAATCTATGACACGCTGTATTTTCTAACAATAAAAATGTAAGCATGATAGATGGCGGTCATCCAATTAAAGAAATCTTGCAGTGTAATCCTAACCATGGCAACTCAGAATAAGTCATACAGAATTCCGCTGGTCTTAGGTAAAAAGGTAAAGGGACCCCTGACCATTAGGTCCAATCGTGACCGACTCTGGGGTTGCGGCACTCATCTCGCTCTATAGGCCGAGGGAGCCGGCGTACAGCTTCCGGGTCATGTGGCCAGCATGACTAAGCCGCTTCTGGCGAACCAGAGCAGCGCACGGAAACGCCGTTTACCTTCCCGCCGGAGCGGTACCTATTTATCTACTTGCACTGGCATGCTTTCGAACTGCTAAGTTGGCAGGAGCAGGGACCAAGCAACGGGGGCTCACCCCGTCAAGGGGATTCGAACCGCCAACCTTCTGATCAGCAAGTCCTAGGCTCTGTGGTTTAACCCACAGCGCCACCCGTGTCCCTCTGCTGATCTTATTTCCAGGTAAATGGGGTTAGAAATGCAGCTGGGTAGTTAATTAATCCACCAATTAAATTTATTTACGGGTAAAAACAATACTCCTGAAGCAAGAATAAACTTTTGCTTGTTTCTAGATGATGCATTCCCGAAATAAAATTTCACAAACTGTGTTCCATTGAACGTATCCAATTCTGAATAGGATCAAGAGCAATATTGTTAAGGATCAAGAGGATCAAAAGCAGTATTGTTGAAATTCTCCTAGCTGTAACCAAACAATTGTCTATCTTCAGTACAAGTCTGAAAGCCTCACCATATGATTATTATGCCTCTGTTGTTTATCTTTTCATAAACAAATTCAGAGCCAAAGACCAAGAACTCACTTAGATGTTATATATAAATAAAACAAGGAGCACTGATGCCTGATACTGCAAATTCTTCAGTATGCATACTGAACTTAACTACCAAAACTCTTCCAGCTGATGCCACTTATCAGAAGAAAGCAGATGACTCCTCCTCAGTCTGTGACGTCAATGAGACTACTTAGGGAGGGCAAAGTGCTCTTAAGAAACTAGGGTCAACATTTTTATTATAATAAACTGCTTAGAGAATACTGTAGTCCCTGCTTCTGGATTTCCCAAAGGCATCTGGCTGGTCACTAACATAAACCAAGATGCTGAACTACATGGACCTTTGATCTCATACAATAAGGTTTATCTTATGATTTAGAACCAGGGCTGACAAACTTATGGCACTGTCCTCTTCCAATATCCTATTGAAATTTGTAATCAATCATGAGTGTCATCATTATAATATTATTTGGAGTCTGAAGCATCAGAGAAAGGCAGTCCAGACAATTGCACCATTGCAGTAAAAGTCAGTTTCCTAAGGGTTGTCAATGTTTCAGCTTATTTCAAAAGTGTTACAAAAGATTACCAGATGTTCATGTGCCTCCTTCATAGGAGGTATGGAGAGTGGCAACACAAAAATGGGCCTTTTCTGTAGTGGCTCCGTTTGTGGGATGTTCTCCCTAGGGAGGTTCACTTGGCGCCTTCATTAGATATCTTCAGGCACCAGGCAAAAACCTTTCTCCTCAACCAGGCCTTTGGCTGATTAATATTCTAGTATTTAAAATGTGTTTGTGGGAGGGGGTTATTGTTTTGTAGTTTTTATTTTAACCCTGTATTTCTGTTTTTAACCTGTGTTTTTATCTTGTGAACTGCCCTGAGAACTTGTAATGAAGGGTGGTATATAAATCTAATAAATTAAATTAATGTTGTTTTAGGGATGCAGTAATATCACTGCTACCAATATTTTTTTTAAAAGAGGTTGTGTTTCACTGAATTTGTGTGAACTTTATTATTTAATGAATTAAGTTAAGTTTGAGCAGTGAAGAACCCCGCAAAGGGATGAAATGAGTTGGCACAACACAAAACTACCCCAACTCATTTTAACCATAATATCTGGATCTAAGTTTAACTACTCCCACTGAGTAATGACTAATGGCACAACTTATTTCGTAAATATGTAAAATCTTGTTTTATCAGATTTCTGCAAAAATGTGAAGATATTGTGTCTCAAAACGGCAATGAATCACAAAAGAAAAGCTATTTTTAAACTTACTTCATGTCTTATTATTGCAATTCAGCATTGCATATTTAACTTCCTCATCTTTTGGAACTTCCCTGCTGTTTGGAACTTTACTCACTAGCAAGAATGTGCTGTCACTGAATGTTAAACAAGGCGAGTGTCAGAGATACAACCCATATGATTACTGCATAGATTGAAGTAGTTTCCAGGGTTTTTTGTTTGTTAAACACTCCTACTTCTTTCTGCTGAGCCTTGTTGAAGATAAATAAGCTGGTTCCAGCAAAAAGTTGTAGTGCCTTCAGCAATTGAAGCAAGTTCATCAGTGCTGAATGGATTAGATCTATATATTATTAGTCGATAAGACTGTTGGACTACGAGCTCAGAGGCCAGGGTTCAAATCCCTGCTCTGCCATGATGCTCACTGGGTGATCTTGGGCCAGTCGGTGCCTCTCAGTCTAACCTACCTCAGAGGGTTCTTGTGGTGATCAAATGAGGAGAGGGAGAACCATGTCTTCTACCACCTTGAGCTTCTTGAAGAAAAAAGGTGGGATATAAATAAAGAATAAAGTGCTGTTTTACTAAACGATTTGTGCAAAGTTATATGCTTGTTGGTGTGTGCAGTTCAGGTTGCAGGAGCTGCTAAAATACACCAAAAAAAAAAAGCATACTGCAATTTAGCAAAATTTTCACCCATTGACTTCCCCTTATAAAATGTGGATGTATGCATCCATGTGGAGACAGTACTCATGAATGTCTTAACATACATTCAGATCATGTTACTACCCAAAGGGTAGTAAGAGGGTAGTAAAAGAGAGAGAGAGAGAGAGAGAGAGAGAGAGAGAGAGAGAGCACACTTGTCTAGCTTGCAATCACATTCAGACTACATTCGTTGAATTACTGACAAAAGCAGAAGTCGCACCATAAAAACACTTTGATGAACCAGATACTGTTTGCTCACTCTCTGTATCAGTACTTAAATCTGACTGCCTATCCTGACGTGGCCAAAACAGCACTTATCTATGAGCAAGACAGAAGTACAGTATCAGGAAGCTCTGCATGATGAGTAACTCAGCCACAAGTTTCACTGGGTGTTATTGGGCCAGTCCCTATCTCTCATTCTAGACTACCCCACAGGGTTGTTGGAATGTTAAAATGAGGAGGGAAGACAACCCTATGCATCCTTGAGCTCCTTGGCGGAAAATAAGTGCCGTAACCGATAAGCAAAATCTTGTTTTCTGTGTAACGCTCGGTGATAGAAACTGGGCAGACCTACAAACAGGATGCCCAAAGTGGGGCTAAAGGTCATAGGAGTAGCAATGCTAATGTTATCATTTGATGGATAAGACAAGAGGACACTTAGGCCAGGAACAGGCAAGGTGAGGCAGGAACATGTGCAACAGTAGATAAAATGCAAGAGATAGGAAGCAAGTGGGGGAGAATTGGCAGTTATTTGCTATACTGTATGTATATACATATATATATATATATGTATTAAATTTCTATTCCGTCGTTTTCTCAGGGGAGCCTAGGTATATCAGGCAGGAGCAGTAAGGCAAGTAACATTAAAGGTAATAGGGTGATGGGAGGGAGGGGCAGGAATTGAAAGGGAACTGGGGTTTTGGGAGTGGGGTGCAAATAAAGTGGGGAAAGACGAAATAAAAAGAGGTGGTTATACAGAGGTAAGCGAAGGGGGCAGGTAATAATAATAATAATAATGATGATAATGATACCCCACCCATCTGGCTGGGGTTTCCCCATACAGTATAAGGCAGAGCGGGGAAGCCCATCTATCTTTATAAAGCAGCAAATAGTAACGAAACAACAAAATACCACCGGGTTTTTTTGGGGGGGGGGAGTTGGGTCATCTGTTTCAGAGACCCCGTTTCTGGGAACGGGTGTCTGAGGGAGAGGTGAAGCGGGCACCTCCCCGAGGCGTTAAAGAGGCAAGAAAACCAGAAATAACGTGGAGGGGGGAATGAAGGTGGGGAGGAGTTGCTCGGGCAGAGCGAGAAGGGCAGGAGAGGGAAGCACGGGCAGGGATCCTCCCGCCAGGCGCGCTTCCCTGGGAGTAAGTCCCGCTGAGGCACCGCTGGGCTCCCCGCCGAGCAAGCGCCCCTGGCGAAGCCGGCAGGTCCGCGGAGGTGCCTGGGCAGGGCGAGCCCGGCGGCGGGCGGTCGCCCCCTCAGCGGCCCGGCGAGCTCTGGGACGCCCAGCTCTCTCACCTTGGGCTTGTCGAAAACCCGCGGGCTGTTCTCCATGCTGCTTCCGCCTCCTGCTCCTCCGCCAGTCCGGGCTTCAGTGGCTGCCGGCCCGGCCTGTTGCTCTCCTGCAGGGCTGGCTCCGCCCAGCGGTCTCTTCTGGGACCGGCCCGCCCGGTGTGTGAGGCAGCGAGAAGGGCGGCTGAGGCGACGGGGAAAAAACAACAACCCTTCCCTGCCAGTAACAGACGCTGCCGGTCGTGGCCAGGGCTGTCAGGGCTTCGAGGGTTACGAAGCCGGCTCATCTCTGACACACATACAGAGTTTTTTCCCCCGCCCCCTACCCTCACCACCAACACCTCTAGGGTTCAGTGCAGGTTACGAATGCCAGACAGCAGGGCCGGCCCAAGGCATTTTGGCGCCACAAAATGGCGCCCCCATCCTACCAGTCAAAGGGTGAATGATGAACAGCTGCACCAGCGACCAGAAGGCACTAAAGATCTACATCAGGATCTCCTGCCCCTGCGGGTCCTGACGCCTGAGGCGGTCTCCTCTCCTTGCCTTTGCAAGGGTGGGCAGGCCCAGCCAGAGAGGCACACAAAATCAGGTTAATACTTCCGCCCATCCTTGAGCATGTGCAGAGTTCGGTTAGGAACATGCAAGCCTGCCTTGAGGCCTTAGCTCAGGATTGTCTGCACTGACTGGCAGCAGCAGCTCTCCAGGGTTGGGGGCGGGGGTCTCTCCTAGCCTCATCTGGAACAGACTTGACTGACTGATTGATTGTTATACATATACAGTGGACGCTCAGGTTGCGAACATGATCCTTGCGGGATGCACGTTCTCAACCTGCAGCAGCATGTCTGCACACACGCGGGTTGCAATTCGGTGCTTCTGCTCATGCGCGACCACCGAAACCCGGAAGTAACAGGAATAGGTTACTTCCGGGTTTCGGTGCGTCCGTAACCTGAAAAAACACAAACTGAAGTGTCTGTAACCCGAGGTATGACGGTATTGCTTGATTGCAGGGAAACCCCCCCCCCAAAGAAGTTTACAAAAAAGCTAAAACTATCCCTAAGAAATTTACAACTGTAATTTGCAAAATTGGGATAGCTCAGCTGGTAGAGCAAGAGACTCATAATAATAATAATAATAATATTGTTTATCTCTTTGACATCTGATGGGAAGTACTGCTAACGAGAAGGCCCTCTGCCTGGTTCTCTGTAACTTCTCGTTTTGCAGTGAGGGAATCGCCAGAAGAATGGCCTCAGTGTCTAGGCTGAACAATGGCGTGGAAACGCTCCTCCACAATGTATACAGGGTGAAGCCATTTAGGGCTTTAAAGATAAGTACCAGCACTTTGAATTGTGCTCGGAAATTTACTAGGAGTCAATGTACCGGTAGGTCTTTCAGGACCGGTGTTAATGCTGTCCCGGCTGCCACTCCCAGTCACCAGTCTAGCAGCTGCTTTCTGGATTAATTGTAGTTTCCAGGTCACCTTCAAAGGTAGCCCCACATAGAGCGCATTGCAGTAGTCCAAGCGGGCGATAACTAGAGCATGCACCACTATGGTGAGACAGTCTGTGGGCAGGTAGGGTCTCAGCCTGCATACCAGATGGAGCTGGTAAGCTGCCATCCTGGACACAGCCTTGACCTGCACCTCCATGGATAGCTGTGAGTCCAAAATGACCTCCAGGCTGTGCACCTGGCCCTTTAGGGGCACAGTTACCCCATTCAAGACCAGGGAGCCCCCCCCACCTGCCCGCCCTCTTTCCCCAAAACAGTACTTCTGTCTTGTCAGGATTCAGCCTCAATCCATTAACTGCCATCCACCCTCCAGTCACCTCTAAACAATTACATAGGGCATTCATCACCATCAATGGTTCCAATTTAAATGAGCCACATGACCCCTGTCTGAAAAACAGGTGGCATTCCTTTCTGCAATAGGTAAGGAAGCTTAAAACGGAACTCCTATAACTGTTAATACTGTCTGAAATCCAAAACAAGTTTTACATGAGTTCATATAGAAGAAAAGACTGTAAGATACTGATGGCACTGACAACATTCTGCAAATATCACCTGCCATGATACTAGATGAGCAGGTTTGAACTAATCTCTGTACACAAATGTACAATGAGGTATTTGACTTAGGTTTGATGCTGCACATTCAACAACACAAAAAGTAGTAGTTACAATTTAAGTGAGTGCTAAAAATGTCAAACTTGATTAATTCTTTCTTTCTTTCTTTATTTTTTGATGGAACCCCTTATATGGGATTTTGTATATACATTTTCCCTCGGCTCTTCTGCTGGCCCATGTAGGACCAGCATGGATAGTTGGCCCCGGTGAATATTTGACGTTTTCTCCCTTACGGCTTTGATCTATGGGCTACCACTAAAACGAGACTGCATTTTAAGCTGCATTGTAAACTATATTCTAATTTATATTTTAATCAACTGTTTTGTTTTGTTTTTAATGTTTTTACTGTATTTATATCTGGTGTTAGCCGCCCTGAGCCCGCTCTTGGCTGGGAAGGGCGGGGTATAAATAAATTTATTATTATTATTATTATTATTATTATTATTACCCACATAGTAGTTTGTTTCTGATGTTTAACATAAGGGATTTGAATAAAACTAAACTTCAGATTAGTTCAAATTATTAAAAGCTTTTTCTGAGTTTTTCTCTGCTAAATGTAAATATCAGTTTTCTAGATTTGTTCCTCGTTTTCAAGAATTAAGATGAGATCCCCACCTTCCGCAAATGTCAGGAATACAAATTAAACAAATAATACAAAGACCCTGTTCATACATCGCATCCTTGGTCCAGCAAATTATGATCAGGAATGCATCAAATGATTCCTTTCCTTTCTTCCCTTGTAAACTCAAATAAACTTCAGACTTTCAGGTTTGTTAAACTACAGTTTAATTACAGTTTCTGAACGATGGAACTGTGGTTTGAGCATACTTTACAAACCAGAATTGCAAAGAGCACTTAGATCTGAGGATGAGTTTCATGTAATTGGATGGGGTTGCACTCCCCGTGAAGGAGCGGGCTTGCAGTTTGGGGGTGCTTCTGAATCCAGCTCTGTCACTGGAGGCTCAGGTAGCCTCAGTGGCTAGAAGGGTCTTCTACCAACTATGACTTGCTCAGCAGCTACAGCCATTCCTGGAGCCTGCATGCACATTCAACTGCCTAACGGCATCTGTGTCACCCAGGGAATCGTAGCTGCAGAGATGAGAAAAGGAAAGTTGTTCCATTGTCTGGAGAGGTCATTTCCTGGTTCACATGGAGAAATGGTTTTCAACAGAATGCAGTGGTAAAAGTGCACAGCTGTATTGAGGCAGCACTGGGTGTTGAAACTTTGCGCCCCTAACAATTTTGCACCCAGGGCATCTGCCCTTGTGTCCCCCCCCCCTCCGCTACGCCACTGACTGTACAGTACCTACATCTGCCTTATTTCGAGGCCCCTTTTCAAAGTGACCCCACTGAGTAAAGGTGTGTACTTTGGAAATAAAATTGTTTGGGGAAGCCATAGACAAGAAGGGGAAAAGCAGGGAGATAGAAAAGAGGGGGAAAGGGTCAAAAGCATATCTGCCCATTAAATCTCTAACATTAAGAATTTATAACAGGATTGGGGGCCACTAGGGGCGCATTGGAAGATGGCCGACAATACCATCTCTCCGACGCACACGGGGTAATTAAGAGGCTGTTATGGGAGTAGGCAGCCTCCCTTGTTGCCCCAAGGGAATGGGGAACACTGCCCTTGCCTGCTATGCCCACAAATCACCCACAAATTCGAAAGAAGGGGGTGAGGGCACTAGGCAGAATGCCCCTGTGTGGACCTCGGCTCTCCTGGACGCTGTCTCTGATAGCGCACTAGCTGCAGCAATTTGGAATAATTAATTACAAAAGAAGCAAATGCACATATTTCAAGTGAAGAAGGGGAGTGAAGACTGCTAATTGAAGGGACCTCTGCGAAAGAAGACGACGGGTTAGAGCAACAGGAATATTTTACGATGAAGATACATCAAAGGCTGGGTATGTCGGCAACGGGACTGAATGGGGGGGGGAAACCTTTTTTACTTTTCTTCTATGTGATTTACCAAGAACCCCTCCTCATTAGACCCGTTGGTTTAACTGACCCAAGCAGGATGATTAAGGTCTGTGTGGAAATAAACTTTAACCCAAAGTATGCTTTATGGAGATCGAGAAGGAATAAGAGCTTTTGGAATGGCGCAGCAATTAATTCAGAGTCGCCATCTTGCCAAAGGATTTATAGCCGGGAGGAGGAACGGACTTGTTTTCAGACTGCATTCCTGGTGAATTTCCTCAGAGGTTTGAGAAAGGAGGCAGATTGGTGAAGATTAATGACGCTAAGACTGTTTTGCTGTATGGAAGTGATGTTATATGGAAACCGTCTGGATATAGCTACTGGATAAAAAAAAATATCCACGCAGGATTACAAACTGTTTTAACCAGCTTGTGGAGACTATCAGAGGTCACAGAGAGAAAGGAAAAATATATGAAAATAACAACAAGAGATGTGGAAAAACAATAAGGACTAGATAGTACTGTGAACATCATATGGTTAGATTTGTGGACATTAAAACAGAGCAAGAAGCAAGAAGTTGATTGGATCCCCTTCGGAACTTGAAATATGGGTACCCCCAACAAAAATTTAAAATTCGGCTGTGTAATTTGGAATTTATGTAATTTGGTTTGATTTGATGTGATTGGTCGGTTAATAAAAAATTATTCTTAAAAAAAAAAAAGAATTTATAACAGGATTAGCACTGTGAAGATCTGAGATAGGAGGCTGGCTTCAATTGAAGATGGTGGTTTGGTCCTAGGCTTTTAAAAAATCATTACCATTTGAATTGGGCCCAAAAGCAAATAGGGAGCCAGCCAATGAAACTGATGCAACGTTAGTGTTATATGATTGCTCTACCAGATTCTAGCCGGCACTTTTGCTGCTGCATTTTGTACCAGCATAAATTTTCCAGTTCTTTCAAAGGCAGCCTTGCACAGAGCTCAGTGTAGACTTGGGCAGGATTTTAACTTGATCTTGAGTAGCAGGAAGTAATAGAGTTATAGTTTTAAGATGTTATTTTTGTTTTGCATTTATCTGCTATTGTTTTATATTATAATGCTGACTGGTGTTATTTTAAAATTAAGTTAGCCTTGCTTTGAGGGACAGACTAAGCATTTTTTTAAAAAATTAAATGAATAAAAATTAGCAGCTGCCATTTTAACAAAAAGTTCAAAAATTAAAGAAATTTGGTTACACATTTCTCATCTAGCCTAGTCTGTATTTTGAATTATTCCCTTTGTTAATGGTTTTGGATGGTGTTTCAGGCTCACAAGGATGTCAGTGCTTTAAATACACACATTTATCCAATCTTGTATTGAAAACATTGGTATTTTTATTTTTGTTGATGTCACAATTGCTGGCGGGGGGGGGGGGGGATCTAGAAGGGAAGCCTTATTAGTCTGTTGCAGGGCGTACAAGTTCTGTATTAGGGTTGTCGTCACCCCTGTTTTACAGATGATATGCCTCTGTTTGAGGAACTGTCAGATAACAGCCCTTTATCTGAAGGCATTCTCTGTTTGAAGGGATGCCTAGTAGTCCATGTCCAATTTAAAGATTAAAGAAACATCAGAAGAGAGAACAGAAGGGACCTTGAAGTTATCTGTCAGCAATTTGTACCTGGACAGCAGACTAAGCAGGCACGAAGATCTTCCACACTATGGCGAGATGCGTTTCCTTTTAAATTCTAAAATAGTGTGCAATTTTTATGCAAGTTTGTGCTTGCTTTTCCCTTTCCCCTTTCCTCTCCCCACCCCCTTTTTTGAGGGTGGGGGTGCATAAGTGACAGCTCTACCTGCAGCACCATGAAGATCTACACATCCACTGTGGCATAAGCCTTTGTGGGGCCCAATTTGTCAAGTGAGAGGTGCAGCCATTCTGGAGAGTGTGCTCTAGGACTAAATGTGTGCATGGCTGTCATCTGACTAAGTTTTTAACCTTGCTGTATGGGGCGCTTGTATCTAATTCTTGCGAATGCTTAAAACAAACTCATGTGAAACCTGTTTACAGTTCACAGATGACTGATGACTGATGGTGCATAGGACAGGCAGGAACAGGCAGGTTCCGGCAAAGCTGGGTAAATAGATGTGGTTTCAGTTCGCCTTTTTGGGGAAACCACAAGTGGGCACTGAAAGGTTGACAAGGAAGTCCCTAGATTTTGTGACATGATTAACTTAAAAGAGTTGCTATGGTGGTTTTTTTCCATGCTGCTTCAGCTGCACTGCTTCAGCATGCTGTGCATAGTATTCCAAACTGCCAAACCACACTATTTTGTATCTCCTTTATGATTCTACCCCCACAGTAAGAAACACTACATCTGTGTTGTTCATTTTGCCTATTTGGTTCTTGTCATCAAATAGTGAGTAGTGATTCTAGTTGCTAGATGCTTCTCAGCCTTGCTGTCTTTTTCAGTGTGGTATAAATGCCTATTGGCCTGCAATTCTATACACACTTTCTAGGGAACAAAGCCCCATTGAACACATGGAACATACTTCTGAATAGGCACATGTGGTATTGTAGTAATAGGGCAGGGATCCCCAGTCATTTTGGACCTGGGAGCACATTTGGAAATCTAAGAAATTGTAATGTGTACCACAAAATAGCCATCTAACTGAAGAAAAGGTGGCAATGCTCACTACCTGCCTTCAAACAACAACAACAATAGGGAACACACCTATGCAGACCCTAAAACAAATAATATACAGATAAGAAAAAAAACAGGCCACCATACCCAAACAACCAAGTGAACAATAAACCCTCATAGATGGGCACCTAGGAGGGTGTCTGGGAGTGCCATGGCATATCTGCCAAGTGCCCGGAAAAAACAGGACATCCCGTTTTTTCGGGTGAGATCATGGCAGCCATTTGGGTGTTGCGATCTTGCACTGTGCTCTCATCCCGAAAAAGTTCTTTTGGGGGGCACGGGAGAGTGAGGGGCAGATCACATGACTCACTTGGGAACGCATCCTGAAAGACGTGCATCCCAGTTTTGGGTCTCCAAAAGTTGGATGGTTTCCCATGGTCCCACCATTGCCACCTTGGGGACCCCAGAACTAGTGAATTAGCTACCTGAGAGTAGAATCAGATTCACTCTTTTGTAGACTAGAAGTCATGTTCTTGAAATAAAAAGATTGCCTTTCCATTATGCTGTGCGTTTGGTTCCAATTGCTCTCTCCCTTCTTCACTGAGTGAGTAATCATTGTCCTGCTGCATTTATTTATTTATGCAGGCCTATGCACATGATTGGAGCATAAGCAAATAATGAACAGGTTCCTACTGACTCTGAGTAATTTACAACCTGCATTTTAACTGTGGTCAGGAAAGAGACAGCAAAAGGAAGGGAAGAAAAAAAGGGCAATAAAGGGTAAATGTAATCAAATGTACATGCATATACTTAGGTACACATACTTAGATCTGCTAAGTGCTATCACACTTCCTACTTTACTTCCAGGCTTTGTTCTGTCCATCTCTTTTTCAAACACAAGCCCAGAAACATGCATTGAGTCTCTTACACACTTCTAGTCAGGTACATTTATTTGCTTTTCACCTACCTGAGCACAGAATCCTGCCACCCACTGAAAAACCATACCACTTTATCCCATGGCAGCCACAAATGCTTTCAAGTAGCACCTATAGGGAAACTATAAACCTATAGGGACCTATAAATATGCTTTCAAATGTGCCTTGTTAATTGCTCACTGTGATTATTTTGTTTGTAAGTAATCGTCACTGCCTTGTTCTTATTGCATTGTATTTCTCTGACCTCACTCTAATGCTTCTCCCCACTACAACCTAGTTACATTGCTACACCTCCGAAATTCATACAGAAATGGTGTTGGGAGGTAGAGGGGAGGCTCCTCTGAGGATTGTTACACTTTTACTCCAAGGAAGCAAACTGTTGGAGGTGAAAGTGTGAAGTGTGCCTCTAATTTTAATTTAAAATAGAAACTCGTTTGGTAAGTGCTGGTGTAATGATCTGTGATGCTAACATTACAAAATATATACCACAGTATGACACACCTTGACGCAAGACACTCCAGAACAGGGTTGGTCAATGTGGTGCCCTCCAGATGTTGATGGACTATACAACTGTCACCATCTTTGACCATAGGCTATGAGGCTGATGGTAGTTGGAGTCCAACAGAACCTGGATGCCACCATATTCACTATTCTTGCTCTAGAACCGGTTCACAACCTGTGGGTCCCCAGATGTTGTTGGACTACAACTCCCATCATCCCTGAGCTCTGGCCTTGCTAGTTGTAGTTCAGCAACATCTGGGGACCCACAGGTTGAAAAAGGCTGCTCTAGAAACATTCTTCAGGGAGTGGTACGGGCTTCTCCTTGGTTGGTAGATGGCTAACTCTGCAAGGGTTATTGCATATGTCTATGACAGTGCAAAAACAAAAAACTGGTATGCCTTTCCCAGTAGCCTAGCAGAGAAGGAAGTTGTATGGACCAATAGGGCTAGTATGGTTTAGTGATTAAGAGTTGTTGGTATAGGACAGGCATAGGCAAACCCGGCCCTCCAGATGTTTTGGGACTACAACTCCCATCATCCCTAGCTAACAGGACCAGTGGTCAGGGATGATGGGAATTGTAGTCCCAAAACATCTGGCGGGCCGAGTTTGCCTATGCCTAGCCTAGGAGCTCAGAGGCCAGGGTTCAAATCCTCACTCAGCCATGAAACTTACTGAGTGGCCTTGGGTCAGTCACTGTTTCTCAGCCTCACATATCTCACAGGGTTGTGAGGATAAAGTTGTGAGGGAGAGAACCATGTATGCATGGTCAGGACTTATTGGAGAAAAGGTGTATTTATAGGTAATACGAATTATTAAAACCAATAGATGGCAGATCTAGAAAGAAGCTGTTATGATCACCAGTTAATGGTTGCTGTGAATGATCAGGTCACTGTTTTCATCCTGTATACATTCGAGCTTTGCATAGAAACATCACATGCAGAACTCTTGTTGTTTTTGCTGCAGCAGTAACCAAGACAACAAAGGGGAATAATCCCTGACCCAACAAAACTATGAAACAATGTAAGAGTCAGGAACAACAATATAATGCAAAAACATTTTGCTGCTTTACTCTCAGTGATATAAAATCAATAATTTTAAAATAAAACTGAGATGATTAAAATGTTAACATGTTATTTACGTTACTGTTGTACAACAAAGAATAATAAACTAATCACCAATATACCTGGCGATCAGAGATTCCAGTTCGAAATTATGAATACATAGTATACCCCCCCCCCCAGTCATGATACATAAAATTATTAAGAATGATTCATCTGTATGATGCAAGTGTCAGAAACAAAGCGGAGACTTCTTTCACATGTGGTGGGATTCTATTTTGACCAACGCTTGAGGAAACTCAAAAGCCAAATAAATACTAATGACGGTATGAAATTCCTCTCCATCTGGTATTTTTCTTGCTAAATTATGTGGAAAGATCTGTGAATCTTACATATATTAGCAGCTGCTAGAATATGATTTGCAAGGAAGTTGAAATTGTTTATGATACCGTCCATCAAATAATGGCAGGGCAAAATATAGGAATTTGCCATTGTGGCTAAAATAACACATTTTCTTGGATTTAGAGAATAAAAAAAACACCCCTGTGATCTTTTTAATACGAAGGAATAATTTTATTGAATACTGTAAAAGAAATCATCTGATGCCATATTTAATCTATGGTTTTACAATGTTCTAAGATTGCTCAGAGTCTACAGTAAATTAGGATACTGCAATCCATTTTTTGAGAACAAAAAAGGGCATTCAATTTCGCAGCCTCATTGGTGTTTCCTTTTGTGCATTGTTGAAGCTTTCAAATGCTACTTTTGCAAGACCTTCCTGTTATTGTTAATTACAAGATAATAACAATTAAAAACAATCTCTTTAAAAGTAGCACATTATTTACATTGTTGCCTCAAGAGAGAATAATAAACAAATTACCAACATAACTGGTGAGTAGAGATTCCAAAGGCCAGAGGTGTTGCAACACTGTAGTCTTCTCCCAGTTCTGTCACCTTCCTGGGCTGTGATGCACCTCACATTCCAATCTGTCACCTAACATAGGAGTCACCAACATTGTACCCATAGGTGTCAGTGTGCCCGCCAGTAGCTCCAACTGGTGCCTCTGAAAGTTCTCAGTAAATATCCCCTCAAAAATAAAAAATGCACAGTGGTCTGCTTTCTCTTCCTGACCAGCTCCTGTTTGCACTGGCTTTGCCTCTCCTGCGTTCAACATACCCCTTCAGATATGCCCACATTTCATTGGATTCAAGGACTGTGTACCCATCCACACTTCCATCTGAACAGGGGAGAGGTGTAAAGAGCTTCTCTCTGTGAGTGTGGCTGATGTAGGAGCCTTGCCCACATTGATGGTGGACCTTTTTGTGGTTCCGCCTCTTTTTCTGCTCTTTTAGATGCAGCAGAATGGGTGTAGCCAAGGGAGGGGCAGCTCCCCCCCCATCAATAAAAATACATAGCAAATTGAGGTTTGGTCCCCCCTCCTAACAAAAGGCCCATCCACCCCCACAAAAATCCTGGCTACTCCCATGTGCAGCGACCATTTGGTCTGATACCATACTCCATACCCATCAACTGTCCTGGCCCGGGACATCCTATTTTTCCCTATGAGAGGACAGCAGTCATTTTAAGCACCACCATCTGACCCTGAAAATGTGCTTTTTTCAGGGCTGTGATCTTGCCACTAGCAGGAGTGTGGCCTGGAAGATGCCGTCCCAGTTTTTCATCACAGCGTGTTGGAAGGTATAATACCCCACAGCAACAATTTGGTCTTAACGCCATGCCACCCATGACAGCCATTTTATGATTGGCACCCACAACACTTTTTCAAAATTTCAAATGTACATAGTGCCCGCCACAACATTGGTGACCCGTGCTCTAACTAGTTTCTGTAAAGAATGCAAAATCCCCATTAGGGTAATTCCTCTATTAGGTCAACCAAGACGTCACAAAAGTGTGTGCAAGCTTTTAAGTTTTCCAGAACAGTTCAAGATAGTAAGCAAGGCAAGGTTCAGAGAGAGCACAAAAATCGGCTGACATTGTAATCTGTATTAGTCACAGTCTTCAGATGGAATTTGGAAGGAGGCAGCAGACATTCATATGTGGATTTGATTAGGTGCTATACAGCTTTCTGATTGCACGGATCTGCTGGAAAGAAGAAAAGTTAAAATGGTAAATCTCTCATTAAAAAAAAAAATGCAATCCAGCTTCTATTTCCCTAGTTAGTTATTAAGGAACAATAGCCAATCATATCTCTTCTATGCATACTGAGACTCATTCATTGTGATCAGATAACAGAGTTCTGGGAACTGTTCATCAATGGTTTTCTGGTAAGGTGGACACACACTTCTGCTTTGAATCAAACAGCAAGATGAGGAAACCTTGCTTAGAAAACAACCTGGCCTTCAAAGCCATAGCAACATCTGATTAAGGATAAAAATAGATACCTTGGATCAAGGTCAGGCCAATTAAAACCACCCTGACCCTAACTACAAAGCTTTGCACAAGAGGATTGTGTGTGCTATAAACAATGGCATCCTTTGGGAATGTAGCACACACTATGCTGGCTCAGCAGAACAAATGCATTGAATGGGCAGCTGCAGTGCTTCTTTCCAAGAAAGTAATCATATATGCTAATAGCAAAATCAGTTCTCTGAGTCCTGCTCCTTATTGGGAGGGGCTAAATCTAAATGAACCAATGGCCTGACTTGGTAGAAGGCAGCCTCCTATTTTCCTGTGTAGCATTAAATGGCATAATTCACACACGAAAGTATCAGTGCCATTAATGGGACTGCAGGAACTCCAAGTTTTGTAGTTGTACCAACCCCACCCAAAAAACAATTCTAAAATAAAACACTTAAACACAGTTTCTTGTTGTTTGTACTAATATATATATATATATATATATATATATATACACATATACACATACACACAAAGTATTAAATATATTTTTAAAGTAAATACTGTCATTCCATGCTGGCTGCAGTTTCCCAAAAAGAAGTTGGGAACAGAACAAAACAACTGTTTTGTTCCTGTTCCCACCCTGTTCCTGTTCAGGTAAATTGGAAATGTTATAACAACGTTGGCAGAAACAGTCAGACTCTGTTTGGCAGCCTACCTTCTGCATTAGGTTGCCTCCATTTTAATTTATTTTAAGATAAAAAATGAGTACAAAATAGCCTGGCTTAAACCCACACAATTTGTTTCCTGCAACATGCTTGTTAAATGTATGCTTTTCCAGAGGTCAGAAAGCTAACCTGCACCAGGCATATGGAGGCTGAAAACTGATAAAGGGTTCATCCATTGGTAAAGTCTCTTCTTCATGAAACATACACCTCTCAGAGTCAGACAGGCTTTCTTAATCTGTGTGTACTTTCACATGCAAGTTTTAAAAACAAGAATAGAAGGCGGCCCCTGGTGGATTAGCACAAAGGCCTATTTAATCCAATATCCTGTTTCCCACAGGCCCACATGTGAAGATCACAAGCAGTACAATAAGGGCCATATTTTTCTCTAGCTTTCGATCACCCAGGAACTGGTAGTATTCAGATGCATGTTGTCTCTGATTCTGGTGGTAGCATATGGCCATCTTGGATGCTTCTAGCCTGGTAGATCCCAGCACTGCTAATCATTTGTGTGGTTTTTTGCTATAAGCTAAAGGTGCATTTGCAGTCAGAAAATATTGTGCTTTTCCGGTGTGTGTATCTCACTATTTGCCACCCACATCTATGGTCATGACATGGCCCTTACTTTTTTTGCACAGCAGGGAAAACTGAAGCCATCCTCTAGAGCGCTCTTGGGCAATCCTCTGCCTACCAGATAAACAAGCTTATCAATTCAGCAATCAGAAAATGCTCTCAGTTAGTGAGGAAAGAGCTTAAAGCCAAGCCTGGGTACAGATGACACACTAAGCAACCGCCTCTGCACACTTGACCTCTTTCTGCGCAGTGCACTGTAGAGAGTATCTCATTCACTTCCTCTCTCACCTGACTCTGCCTCAGGTTAGTTGGGTGGATTGGGCCCAATGAATTTTGCAAGTTAAGAAATTTAAAGTTCACTTCTGTTGTTTGGTCATAATGAGGGTGGGCAGGTATAAGGACTCATGATAGGAATATGCACTTCTATATTTACCACTACACCTCTGGGACATCTGCCAGTTAGACCAGGGACCACATTTCCTTGTCGACAGCCTTTTGCAAAGGGCTCATGTGGTGGACATGGCCAAAACAAAAGTGGGTGTGTCCAAAATGGGCATGGTTGTATCTCGTACTGAATGGGACCAGCACATACCACACACAGACACAGACAGACAGACAGACAGACAGACAGACAGACAGACACACACACACACACACACACTGCAGCATATCCCTCACATACACATTCACATAAGAAGAGCCTGCTGAGCCAGGCCAATGGTCCATCTAATCCAGCATTCTGCTTTCACAGTGGCTGGCTAGATGCCTTCAAGCAGGACCTGAGCACAACAAATAAGAATAAGAATAATTTATAACCTGCCCATCTGGCTGGGTTTCCCCAGCCCTTCTGGGCAGCTCTCAACAGAATATTATAAACACAATAAAACTTCAAACATTAAAAACTTCCCTAAACAGGGCTGCCTTCAGATGTCTTCTAAAAGTCAGATAGTTGTTGATTTCCTTGACATCTGATGGGAGGGTGTTCCACAGGGCAGGCGCCACTACAGAGAAGGCCCTTTGCCTGGTTCCCTGTAACCTCACTTCTCACAGAGAGACCGGGGGCGTAGGAAGAGGGAGCGGCTGGGGCGGGTCACCCTGGGTGCCATTCGGGGAGGGGTGACAAGATGGCCCCTATCTCCCCCCAGCTGTAGAGTGGCCGAGGGCATGTGCCGTCCATACGGGCTGTGTGGCAGCCTGTACAGTCATCGTGCAAGCGGCAGCCCATACGGCTGCCATGCATGAGAGGCAGCCCGTACGGACTGCGCATGTGCAGCAGCCCATATGGGCTGCACATGTGCTGCATTCTGTACGGAGTGCGCACGCAAGGGATGCTGCACATGCGCAGTCCATATGGGCTGCGCCGCCCCGGGTGCCGGAGAGGGTTCCTCCGCCACTGCAGGGAGGGAACCACCAGAAGGCCCTCGGAGCTGGACCTCAGTGTCCAGGCTGAACAATGGGGGTGGAGATGCTCCTTCATGTATCCCTCATGTGGTGGTTTTCAGCAGCTGGTATTCAGAAGTACTACTGCCCGTACCATGGAGGCAGAGTAGTTCCATTGCAGCTAGTAACCTTATCCTCCTTGAATTTGTACCATCTGCTTTTAAAGGCCACCGCCACCTCCTGCGGCAGCAACTTCCGGAGTTTTAACTATGTTCTGCATTTTAAAAAATGCTTTCTTTTATCTGCCTTGAATTCTCCGACATTCGGCTTCGCCGGATGTCCGCGTGTTTTGGTGTAATGAGAGAGGGAGAAAAGCAATTTCCCTGCCCACTCTCTCTAGGCCATGCTTAATTCTGTCAACTTCTATCGTGTCACCTCGCCTTTTGTCTAAACTAAATTGTCCTGCGTATGCATGCTGCCACACATAGCCCTCAGTCTCCTTCCCCCCTGCTCTCTCTCTCTCTCTCTCACACACACACACACAGTACATTTTTCACTTTACCAGGCTTGAAAAAGACTCCTATTGGAAGTAACTGGAGTCTTTCCCCAAGCCTAAATATACCATTGTGGGGCATTTTCAGCAGGGTTAACCCTCCCTTATTGGCCACAATAGGAGGCCTTTTTCTAGCCTATTCACAGTGGTGGGTGGAGGAGAAGCTTTGGGCTGGATGGGGAAGCTCCACCTGGCCCACTGCCCAGTGGTTCTTCTAGGGACCAAAGGTTTGTCTCCTTATAGTGTAACTTCCTGCATTTCTAATGAATCTGTCGGTATCTGTGCCAAGCAGCCATTAGAGGGCACTATGCGCTTGCTTTTAATTTTAATTTCGTGGCTGCTGTCACCATCTGCAGTGATCATGGAGCCCAAGAAAGTAAAATCTCTCACTGCCTCCATTTCTTATCCTTCTATTTGCCAGGAGGTGATGGGACCAGTAGCCATGATCTTCGTTTTTTTGATGTTGAGCTTCAGACCATATTTTGCACTCTCCTCTTTCGCCCTCAATAAAAGCTTCTTTAATTCCTCCTCACTTTCTGCCATCAAGGTTGTGTCATCTTCATATCTGAGGTTGTTGATATTTCTTCCGGCAATCTTAATTCCGGCTAGGGATTCATCCAGCCCAGCCTTTCGCATGATGAATTCTGCATATAAGTTAAATAAGCAGGGAGACAAAATGCAGCCTTGTCGTACTCCTTTCCCAATTTTGAACCAATCAG
This sequence comes from Podarcis cretensis, assembly GCF_951804945.1. Taxonomy (NCBI): domain Eukaryota; kingdom Metazoa; phylum Chordata; class Lepidosauria; order Squamata; family Lacertidae; genus Podarcis; species Podarcis cretensis. The sequence goes on from NC_137175.1 coordinate 23,218,153, forward strand.
TTGTTCCATATCCAGTTCTAACTGTAGCTTCTTGTCCCACATAGAGATTTCTCAGGAGACAGATGAGGTGATCAGGCACTCCCATTTCTTTAAGAACTTGCCATAGTTTGCCATGGTCGACACAGTCAAAGGCTTTTGCATAGTCAATGAAGCAGAAGTAAATGTCTTTCTGGAACTCTCTAGCTTTCTCCATAATCCAGCACATGTTTGCAATTTGGTCTCTGGTTCCTCTGCCTCTTCTAAATCCAGCTTGCACTTCTGGGAGTTCTCGGTCCACATACTGCTTGAGCCTTCCTTGTAGAATTTTAAGCATAACCTTGCTAGCGTGAGAAATTAGTGCAATTGTGCGATAGTTGGAGCATTCTTTGGCACTGCCCTTCTTTGGGATTGGGATGTAGACTGATCTTCTCCAATCCTCTGGCCACTGCTGAGTTTTCCAGACTTGCTGGCATATTGAGTGTAGCACCTTAACAGCATCATCTTTTAAAATTTTAAATAGTTCAGCTGGAATACCATCACTTCCACTGGCCTTGTTATTTGCAGTGCTTTCTAAGGCCCATTTGACTTCACTCTCCAGGATGTCTGGCTCAAGGTCAGCAACCACACTACCTGGGGTATATGAGACATCCATTTCTTTCTGGTATAATTCCTCTGTGTATTCTTGCCACCTCTTCTTGATGTCTTCTGCTTCTGTTAGGTCCTTTCCACTTTTGTCCTTTATTATGGAAATCTTTGTACGAAATGTTCCTTTCATATCTCCAATTTTCTTGAACAGATCTCTGGTTCTTCCCATTCTATTGCTTTCCTCTATTTCTTTGCATTGCTTGTTTAAGAAGGTCTTCTTGTCTCTCCTTGCTATTCTTTGGAAATCTGCATTCAATTTCCTGTATGTTTCACGATCTCCCTTGCATTTTGCTTGCCTTCTCTCCCCCGCTAATTGTAAGGCCTCATTGGACAGCCTGCATCTTGGGAGAAGGGCAATGACAGGCCTAGACAGCATCTTGAGAAGTAGAGACATCACCTTGCCAACAAAGGTCCGTATAGTTAAAGCTATGGTTTTCCCAGTAGTGATGTATGGAAGTGAGAGCTGGACCATAAAGAAGGCTGATCGCCAAAGAATTGATGCTTTTGAATTATGGTGCTGGAGGAGGCTCTTGAGAGTCCCATGGACTGCAAGAAGATCAAACCTCTCCATTCTGAAGGAAATCAGCCCTAAGTGCTCACTGGAAGGACAGATTGTGAAGCTGAGGCTCCAGACTCCCTGGAGAAGACCCTGATGTTGGGAAAGATGGAGGGCACAAGGAGAAGGGGGCGACAGAGGACGAGATGGTTGGATAGTGTTTTCGAGGTTACCAGCATGAGTCTGACCAAGCTGCGGGGGGCAGTGGAAGACAGGAGTGTCTGGTGTGCTCTGGTCCATGGGGTCACGAAGAGTCGGACACGACTAAACGACTAAACAACAACAACATGCGCTTGCTGAACTGGCTGCAAATCAGGCATGTTCCACACAGGCCAGTCCTTTTTGCCATCATATAGTCATATTTTATTCTCCACGGGAGGCTCTCTGGCTTTCTTGTTAACAAATAAATGTTCCAACCTCTTTTGGGAATTGCATGGGTCCTGGAATACAGCACAAGAAATTTGGCCCATTGCTGACTGTTCTAGGGGCTTGTGGAGGCGCAGCATGGCATAATGCCATGCTGTGGCTGGTCCCATAAGAACTGTGGAGCTGCAGACAACCTTGGAGGTCATCCAGTCCAACCCCCAGCTATCTTTCCCCACAGATTTCAGCTCAAACAGACTTAAAAGGAATGATAGATGAGAACAGGAGTTTTATTGACTTGTACTCTAAGTACACTAAGGGACGCAGGTGGAGCTGTGGTCTAAACCACCTAGCCTCTTGGCTTGCCGATCAGAATGTCGGCAGTTCGAATCCCCGCGACGGGGTGAGCTCCCATTGCTTTGTCCCAGCTCCTGTTAACCTAGCAGTTTGAAAGGACGCCAAAAGTGCAAGTAGATAAATAGGTACTGCTCCAGCGGGAAGGTAAATGGCGTTTCCGTGTGCTGTTCTGGTTTCGGTGTTCCGTTGCACCAGAAGTGGCTTAGTCATGCTTGCCACATGATCCAGAAAAACTGTCTGCTGACAAACACCAGCCTCCTCGGCCTGTAAAGTGAGATGAGTGCTGCAACCCCAGAGTCATCTGCGACTGGACTTAACTGTCAGGAGTCCTTTACCTTTACCTTTTTTTACACTAAATTTATTGCATACTGCCTTGGTATTTTTCATGAGCTTATGAACGTTCTTTTAAATAAATATTCTTATAAATATAACTGTTTTATCTTTGCATGGGCTTACTTCAGTTTTACCTTCTTGCATATTTTGCTACTTTATATTGGCTGCATTATAGGGTTGCCATATTTCAAAAAGTAAAAACCAGGGCACCCTGAATGTTGTGCTTTTTTCAGGAAGTCCTCAGAATTGTTGAGCTTTTCTTTAGGAAACCACCAAAATTGTTGAGCTTTTAGGAAAACCTAAAAACTTTTTTTAAAAAACCCAAAACACAATTTTTTGATTGACTTGCCTAAGATCTAGGACAAAGTGCCACATTTCAGAAATTCCTCTCGAACATCAATTCCACCTTTGAAATCCCAGTAATGTCCATGATTGTGTTGCAAGTGTGGTCTGTGAGATGACATGCATATGTTTGCTTATGTGAGAATGCTTGATTGGCGAGTGTGAAAATGTGTTCTCTTCTTGCTCTCATAGACAGAATATTTCACTTGTAAAATAACCCTCCTTGCTTTGCTAGCACAAATATATATAGTGCTATGATTCTAGAAAATAAAGTTGGTGCACAGAGTGTGATTGCGGCTATCCCCCAGTGTTAGTGTGGATGTTGTGTGCTCACCTTTCCACCAATGGAGAGGGGTGTTCCAGAGGGGGGGAGGGTTGTCACAAAACCTGTGTGTGAGATTTCATCAACCTTGTTAGCAGCTGCAGGGGCTACTTCAGGAGAGGTGGTTAACTTGTAAAAATCGCAGGTGCTTGACTTCTCCTGCTGACTTGAGGTTCCAGAGGAGACAGATTGCTGCCATTATGTTTTCTGCTTTAAAAAGTACAGTGCCATTGTCTTTTCGTTGGACGTGATGCATGGACTCACTTTGACCGTGGGCAGTGCAATCCAAACGCAACAGGGCATGGCAGAGTGTCATAGACACTGCTGCATCTTCAATCCTGTTGCTCACACTGGCCAGGGTAGAAGGTGGGGGGAGAGGCAAATTGTTGCATGAGTCTGGATTTGAGACTGCTATTTCAGGATCCAGTCCATCACAAGCAGGCTTCAACGCTCCCCATTGCCAGAACGCCCCACTTGGGTGGTGCTCTCACCTGTCAGTGAGTTTGTTGGGCAGAATGGGGATCTCTACACTTGCAGGGTGATGCTGGTACCACTCACTGGGCTGAAGTCAGCAGGGCAAGGCGCAGGGACATCTCCAGCCAGTCCAACTCCCTTGCAGCCCATTGCAAAGGGGGTTGGGATTGTAGTCTTAAAGTGGTCAATACAGATAGCTGCCATAGCAATTGCTATGCTTGGCAGACTGCTACCGAATGCTGCCCGGTATCCACAGCCGCCTGTAACAAGCCATTTCAGCATCAGAGGAGTGCAGTGGGAAAAGGCATCAATCTCAGAGGACTGCATGTTCAAATCTTTTTTTCAGCTCTTACATGACATATGAAATGTCACAAGACAACCAGACAAAGCACTCATAGAACCTATTTCAATGTGCTTTGCATAGTACAAGAATTCTGTAAATTAAGCCAGGATTATTATCCCCACAATTGCAGAAAATAAGTCAAGTTTTTTTCTGTGTATTTTGTTTTGCTTTGAAAGGCAATGATACCTATTTCTTGCAGCTGAGATTTTCTCACTCCTTGAATTGTTGGCTGTTGCTGTGTCAAAACTCTAAAAATGTTTGTCTTGTGTGTGGATGTTGGCAAAAGAGTCAATTGTCGAGAATCTGGAAACAGATCATTAGGGAGTCAGCTACCTCGGTTTGTGGACGACTGGCTGTCTCTCATGAAGTTGGCACTCCTCTTGATCATTCCTCAACCATGATGCAAGTCTAGGCTAAAATAAGTTTCCCCCCAGGGTCCACAAGAAAACTTGGGTTCAGAGAAAAGGTAAGTGACTGGGAATAGTGCTGCTTCAACGCCAATATTCCTTCATTTTTGGAAATGAATGAATCCACTGGGGTCAAGTTTGCGGCACATCCTGAATGACACATAGTTTATTGCGCAAAAACATTAAGAGTTAAGGAAACATCAACTTGTGGACACAGAATTTTTAATTTGCATTGAAGACCAACCTCTCTGGGGCTGAAAGTGGGATTTGGCAGCCATTGGCAACATTTTATTAGGATTAGAGTAACTTCCCCTTCCAAACCCATGTGAAGCAGCCGGAGGAACTCAGAGTGTGCATTTGTCACAGAGTGTACATTCCTAAGGATCTAAGGTTACTGTGATCCCCATGACATTTATATCTGGCTGTACAGATTGCTTTGCATGCAGAAGGTCCCATGTTCAACCCCAGCTTCTCCAGGTATGGCTGGGAATGTCAACTTGCCAGAAATCCTGCAGATCCACTGACAGTCAGTGTGGACAATACTGAGCTAGCTGGACCAAGACTCAGTATAAGACAGCTTTCTATGTTCTTATGCAAGAAGCATTTGCCACATTTACATATGCACACACAACACGATGCTCTGGGTAACTACTTCTGGCTGCAGCTTCCTTTTATTAGGAAGATTGCTGGCTAATTGCTCAGGATGCCTGGTTGATGTTTATGCAAAGGGAAAGGCTATGTGAAAGTAACACACTGCCTCTGGAACTGATCCGAGGTCTCTCTGTGTGAAAAATCAGCTTTTTAGACAGCAAGCATGCTCATTGCAAGTTGCAGGGCCAGCCCTACAATTAGGTTGTTGTTGTTGTTGTTGTTTAGCTGTTTAGTCGTGTCCGACTCTTTGTGACTCCATGGACCAAAGCATGCCAGGCACTCCTGTCTTCCACTGCCTCCCGCAGTTTGGTCAAACTCATGCTGGTAGCTTCGAGAACACTGTCCAACCATCTCGTCCTCTGCCGTCCCCTTCTCCTTGTGCCCTCCATCTTTCCCAACATCAGGGTCTTTTCCAGGGAGTCTTCTCTTCTCATGAGGTGGCCAAAGTATTGGAGCCTCAGCTTCACGATCTGTCCTTCCAGTGAGCACTCAGAGCTGATTTCCTTAAGAATGGAGAGGTTTGATCTTCTTGCAGTCCATGGGACTCTCAAGAGTCTCCTCCAGCACCATAATTCAAAAGCATCAATTCTTCGGCGATCAGCCTTCTTTACAGTCCAGCTCTCACTTCCATACATCACTACTGGGAAAACCATAGATTTAACTATATGGACCTTTGTTGGCAAGGTCTATTAGGTAGAGTGGGACAATTGACTCTGATGATAGGTGCTAGGGGATAGCAGCAGCAGCAGCCTGCTAGCTGTTCCTCCTGAGCCCCCAGGCATTCTCCCCTGTGGGAGCATAGAACTGTGTGTGCCAGGCAGTCTTTCCTGCACCCCTGTCACTAGATTGCTTTCCTCAGGTGTGCTGTAGGATAAGGCTACAAGTAAGAGTCAACTGACAGTCTAGTCTGCCTCTCTGCATGGAATGGGAATAGAGTGAGGTGCCATCTTGTCCTTTGCCTCAGGCTGCAAAATATATTGGGCCGGCCATGGGAACCTGTGAGGTCTGGAAGAATCTTGGGGTGTCAGATCCCTCTCTGGAGATCTGAAGTGTGGCACTGGATCTGCTCTCTTCTTGAATTCCTATATTCTGGCTTCCACCTGTGCTCTGCTTCCATATTTGTAAATAAATCAAATATAGTTAAAAAGCAATATGTCTCTAATGATCTCTCCTCCAAGAAGGAGCCATGCCCTGATCGCTGTGCCCTGGAATGTCATACTGCTTGGGGGAAGTGGGGAGCATATAACAATGTTATAAAAAGGTAAAGGTAAAGGTACCCCTGCCCGTACGGGCCAGTCTTGACAGACTCTGGGGTTGTGCGCCCATCTCACTTAAGAGGCCAGGGGCCAGCGCTGTCCGGAGACACTTCCGGGTCACGTGGCCAGCGTGACATCACTGCTCTGGCCAGAGCCAGAGCCAGAGCCAGAGCCGCACACGGAAACGCCGTTTACCTTCCCGCTGGTAAGCGGTCCCTATTTATCTACTTGCACCCGGAGGTGCTTTCGAACTGCTAGGTTGGCAGGCGCTGGGACCGAGCAGCGGGAGCGCACCCCGCCGCAGGGATTCGAACCGCCGACCTTTCGACCTTTCGATCGGCAAGCCCTAGGCGCTGAGGCTTTAACCCACAGCGCCACCTGCGTCCCATGGCTGCCAATGTTATAGGTATACCTAAAATATGGCTTTAAAATAGGCATGGGGAACCTGTGGCTCACAAGATGTTTTTGGACTCTAGGTCCTATCAACTCCCAGTGTCCCTACCATTAGCCATGCTCGCTGGGACTGATAGGATCTAGAGTCCAAAAGCATATCACGAGCCAATGGTCCACATGCCTATTTCTCCTGTTTCACTGCAAACGATTAGACTAGATTACCCCCAACTCTATAATTCTATGATTTTCTATAATCACAATCTGTAAGACTAAGCTTTCCCAGTCTGATATTACAGTCTCATAGCTTTGCTGCTCATAGTCATCATTCACAGGGCATTTGAAGCACTGTCAACAACAATCTCTGAAGAGTGGAAAGTCAGCTGGAGTCCCAGGTCTCTCTGATGAGCTGCTAACTGCACTTCAGAGCCACCAAGGCTGCAGGATCTCTTCAACTATTTTAGGGGCATAGCATTCAGGCCACGCAGAGAGGCCAAAGTGGCAAACCACATAAAGACCTAAACATTTCAGAGTGTTGCCACCCAGTGTTTTTACAGGGGTTGGTTTATGAGTTATCGGTCAGCACTTATTATAACCGCTTTATGACCTCTTTGGTACTTGGTCATACAAACACACCAGGATGGAATTAATAACATCGCATCACACAAGACTGTTATTTTAGGCTCTAGGGTAGGTTGTGGGCAGGCATAACTATTGCACTGCTAGAGTCTGGTTATGTACTTGAGGTCAAATAAACCATTCACAGGGGTGAAAATGTGCTCCTAAATAACTTGAGTGGTGGTGGTGGGAAGAGCTTGAAGCCGAAAGAAGAACATCTCTCTCCCTTATTTCAGCATGCAACCTGGCTTGGTATGGGCAGCCCAACTATTTCACTGGATCAGGGAGAAGCGTTTGCTGTGTAACCATTAGTATTAGGCAGGGCCAGCCCAAGACACCTGAGGCAAACCACAAAATGGTGTCCCCTTCCACCCAGGGAAGAAGGGGTGAGTGAAGGTCTACACAGAACAAGTGGGGAAATAAAGATCTACACTAGGAACAAGAGTGGCAGGAGACTAGCAGTGCATCCTATACTATAGAGGTGGCTTTGGGGGAGGCTGTTAAGGAAGCAAAAGATCTGGCCTCCAAGGAACATGCCTCAACTCTTGCTGCCAATCATTCATCTGCTGCCCCTGTGAATCTTGCTGCCTGAGATGGTCGCCTCACCTTACATCATGAGTGGGCCGGCCTGGTATTATTGTAGTCATTATTGGAAAAATGGGTCTTTATAGGAACGCGGGTGGCACTGTGGGTTAAACCACAGAGCCTAGGACTTGCCGATCAGAAGGTCAGCGGTTCAAATCCCCGCGACGGGGTGAGCTCCTGTTGCTCGGTCCCTGCTCCTGCCAACCTAGCAGTTCGAAAGCACGTCAAAGTGCAAGTAGATAAATAGGTACCACTCCAGCGGGAAGGTAAACGGCGTTTCCGTGTGCTGCTCTGGTTTGCCAGAAGCAACTTAGTCATGCTGGCCACATGACCCGGAAGCTGTATGCCAGCTCCCTTGGCCAATAAAGTGAGATGAGTGCCACAACCCCAGTCGGCCACGACTGGACCCTAATGGTCAGGGGTCCCTTTACCTTTACCTTTATAGTGGTCTTTATGAACCACTATGCCTAGAGGGCTTTATAACCTATTGCTAGTCTGCATGGTGCTACCCTAAACGTGGATGTTATAGAACTTGAAATTGCACCCCTCAGCTTTTTGGTGGGAAGATGAAAACACAGCAGGGGTGAAAGGACTAAATTCACCTCTGGATCCCTCTCTGGAACACCTGGTTGGCATTCTGCTGATTTCCTAAAAGGGATCCTGGCAGTTAGTTCAGGGCAGGAACCATGCGCATGGTGCTTGGGCCAGAATTTGAGTTACTTTGGCTCCAAAAGTTCCTCAGGCATGCAGCATACCCAGCCCTGAGCACAGCGAGCCATTGGAGCAGCCCCACCCCTTTCAGGTGGCTCAGAAGACGATCCAGATCTGGTAGTATTTGCTTTATGTGCCGAAGTTTATTTCTTGTAGCTGCAAGGAGTGCAAAGAGGGGGGAAAAAGGTGGAAGATAGAAGCAAACAGGAACTAGGCAGGTTCCCTTCGTGGCTATTTTTAAATGCTTCAAACAGCTCCAGCTGGCCCAAATTTAGAAAGGAAAACAGAGGGCTTCCTCCCTTTCCTTTCAGCTATTTCCCAGCATGTGTTTTTATGGTCCAATGGGAAGAGGGGAGAGAGAGAGGACAGAGGAATGCACTTCATTGGCAAATGAATACCCAGCCGCATCCTTGCCATCCATCCATCAAAGTTAGCAGAGCAGGCTATGAAAGAGCCTTGTCATAAACACCTGGATATCACATTCTAGTGCCTGTTACTAGGGTCCATCTTCGGCCTCAAACCAATAGCTGCCCCTTCTTCTTCCAGGTGTGCTGTACTTTGCTTTGCTAAATAATGTCCAGTCTGGAAGCACACTTTCAGGTTGGACAACACACTTTTTGCAGAAGTTCCCTGGCTCCACCCCTAACATGGCCAATAAGGCTCAAGTGCTCCACAGTTGCCAGGCCCAGGGAGACCAGGCTGATGCCTCTCCAGGTGTTGCCGTTGCCTGTGGGCCTCCTGTGATGTCACAAAAGGACATGGTGGTTGAGGGGAAAGAGGGTCTCCCCCGTGACATCACTGGGCCACCCCTAGATCTCAGGAGCTTCCCAGAATCTCAGGTTCTGGGAGGCTCCTGATCTGGCAACCTTATTTGTCACCCATATGCTGAAATGATCATATTCTGAGCCACCTGAAAGTGACGTGTCTGTTCCAAGAGCTCCCTGTGCTCAGGGTTTGAACCTGAAGTAACTCAAATTCTGGCCCAAGCACCATGCACATGAACCACATAATTATAGAGTTGGAAGGGACTCTAAGGGTCATCTAGTGCAATCCTGTCCAATACAGCATGGTTCCTCCCCTGATCTAGCTCTCAGCATCCCTTTTAGGAAATCAGCATAATGCTAACCAGGTGTTCCAGAGCAGGATCTAGAGGTGGATTTAGGCTCTCCCCAATTTACTATAGTTCGTGTGATTTCTATCCCAGCCTTCCTCTTGAAAGAGCTCAGGGTGGCAGTTTTTTCCTTCCAGCCCCTATGTGTGGACCTGGTCCAGAATGGGATATTCTCTGGGTGTTGTATGTGAAAGCATGAAAGAGACAGAGATGCATGAAAGAGACAGCATCTCTGCTGCAATGTGTCATTTGGCCCCAGCAAATTCCAAGCAACCTTCACCCATCCTCCTCCCCATCATCTCCTGCCGTTGCAGCCACTTCACAACTTTGGTGTGTGTTTAAAAAATAACAAATCACACACACACACACACACACACACACACACACACACAGAGAGAGAGAGAGAGAGAGAGAGAGAGAGAGAAGTTGTTGGGTGAGTTCAGCCCCCCCCCAAGCTTCAGACTCCCCACTTGAATTCTATAGGTACCCTCCTCTCTGCAGGTCCAGGGAGCAGGAGACAGCCTTCTGCTTTCCACATTAGCCATGTCTGCTTGGTGCTGAGTTCTTTCTCCTCATATTTGGAGACGCAGGCAATGGAAACTTCAGCTGCTGCCGCATTCCACTAAGAAATTCTTCAAATTCCCCAGCCTCCCCGGGGTCCTGCCTTAGTTATTTCACGTTGTATTATTCCCATCTGGAAACTGATCAGAAAACAGAGGACTAGATTTGAAACAGAACTGAAAATCAGTGACAGGACAAGGAGCTTTTGGGCAGAGGCACGTTAACCAGGAGACCTAGATGTCTATGTGAGCTCTTCTGTTCTAAGTGGAAGAAATTGTGCCAATCAGACACATCTGCTTCCGTTGTTTTGAGTGATGTGTTTTGTCCCACCTGCTTCCTGTAGGATCAAGGACAGAACTGTTTGTGTGACCTCTCCTTGCACAGTGGTAGAGACCCTATGGGTTTTCTTGACTGGACAATGTCAATGCCAAGGGCAGCATCTTATAAATAGACATTTGTTGGGCTATGCTGAATATTTCTTTACCCTAGGGCTTAATTTGTGTAGGGACACTGGGAATAGACAAAAGTGCCCCCATCAGGTGCAGTGTGGCCACATTCACCCTATACTATTAAAGCACAAGTTAAGCTACATTGCTTCCCCCAAATAATCCTGGGAAATGCAGTTTACCCCCACAGAGCTACAATTCCCAGCAACCTTAATAAATTACAGTTCCCAGGATTGTTTGTGTTTTAAGTGATGTGGATATGAGTTTCCGTCCCCCACTGAATGACAACAGAGAGTTTTCACAATCAAGGATTACAGGAAACGGCTTCCAGACCAGAGAATGCTGTGTCCAGGCAAGCTTGAGTCCCATCATCTTTTCCTATTCTTGAAACACTGCTTTATGGTTCAGAAGCTGCCACCTACTAGAAGCCGGGCCCATCCAGCCCTACACAGCAAACGCAACAACAACGTGTCTTTGCGTTCAAGCCAAAGACCTTTTACAAATTACTTCGCATGCTTTGCATTCTCAGCCTCTTTACAGGCACTTCAGTTACTCAGACTGATCGTGGCTGGAGCCGCAGTAATTATATTTCCCACTGATTTTGAATTCAATCTGAGCCGCCGTCCTCCCCTTCCCGTCCGCCTCCCGATACAGGATGTTCTCTTGGCCTTGCATAGTTTCCAGGCGACATCGTTGCTTTCATAACCAGACTAGACCAAAAGTTTATTTTTCTCGGCTGAATCATACAAACACATAACACAAGACACACTCTCGCACACAGGTTGCAGCTGCATCTTTACTGAGTTGGCTCAGGATGCTGAGGAAGGAAGACCCTTCTTGGACTGGTTTATATAAATTGTATATGAGTGAGAGGCCACCAGATATGTTCAGGATGGAGGGCAAAGGAAGAACATCTCCAAAGGAACCACCACAGCAGGGATGGAGAACCAGTGGCCTCCCAGATGTTTAGTAACACCCACAGCTACTACCTGGGGGCACGGGTGGCGCTGTGGGTTAAACCACAGAGCCTAGGACTTGCCAATCAGAAGGTCAGCGGTTCGAATCCCCACAATGGGGTGAGCTCCCATTGCTCGGTCTCTGCTCCTGCCAACCTAGCAGTTTGAAAAAATGTCAAAGTGCAAGTAGATAGATAGGTACCGCTCTGGCGGGAAGGTAAACGGCATTTCCGTGCACTGCTCTGGTTCGCCAGAAGCGGCTTAGTCATGCTGGCCACATAACCCAGAATCTGTACGCCGGCTCCCTCAGCCAATAAAACAAGATGAGCGCTGGAACCCCAGAGTCGGTCACAACTGGACCTAAGGGTCAGGGGTCCCTTTACCTTTACCTTTACAACTACTATCATCCCTAACCGCTGGCCATGCTAGCTCTGGACTGATGGGAGTTAAGGAGTCTCGCAACCTTTCCTCACCTCTGTTGTATACAAAGGTCATAAAGAACTTTTTTTTTGTTCTAAGCTAAAGTGGGAAGATTGATGCACTATTGGGCAGGGCTCCTCGGCCAACCAGAGGCCGTATCCTCCTTTGGTGGACTCTAGTAGGCTTCAAACAGTCCTCCAAGCAATGCTCTAAACAGCACTGGGCAGCTGAACCCAGCTGCCATTTTAATTTCCCACAATGCCTATGACGTAGTGTCACTCTGGAACACTTGGGGAAATTTAAATGGGAACTGGACCTGCTGTTTGGGGTGCCAGGTTGGCAACATTTATTTTGTAAGGGGGCTTGGCAGGCAATGGTTCCCTGTGGCATGTGACAATGTTTATCTTGTATCTATTGTTGCCTATTCTTATGAAATACTGCATTTTAATACTTCTTTTCTCAAACCAGCTTTGATCCAAATTGAGAAAAAGAATGACCTAGCTGCAGTTTGAGCCGCTAATGTGCACAATAGCGTGATATGTGGCACCATGACTGCAAAAACAACTGTTAGGAAAGATTTTCGCTACCCTTTTGTATCAGTTTTGTGCACATTTATGCACATTTGTGATTTTCTTCAACAAATCCTGGTGGAGATACTGGTAATTCTTCATCCCCTCCCCTTCAAACTGTCCTCAAAGACCTTCTGGTTCAGATCTTGGCTCTTAACTGTTAGCTATAACATTAGGCACGATTCTTTCTTTAAAAATGCCAAGTTAAAAGCTTCTGAAAGAGCAAGAGAAGGAGAAAGGTTGCAAAGTGCCACACAGACAGGGACATGGACACGAACATTCATGACCTGCCAGCCAATAGGTGTTCATGATAATCGCACAGCCACTACCACATGGCAATTTCAATATGAATGTGTTGTGTTGTGTTGTGTTGTGTTGTGTTGTGTGTCTTTTTGACATGCAAAACCATGCATTCATTATTGGGAATCTGATATTCCTGAGGCAAAAGCTCAAAGATGGGAGGAATCTGTTTAAAATGTCAGCCAAAAATGGGTAAGAAAGAGAGACATGTGTTGGCCACATTCCTCCCCAGTGTGCCTGTAGCCACACACACATGTACTGAGGGATTTGTTAAGGGGCTAGCAGGGTCCTCCTTGTGTGCATTGCTGTGGATTGGCTATTGCCCAGAATGAAATGCAAGCCAGCACACTCCCTGATTCCACATCTAGCCCTCCAACCCAGGAGTTGCCTCGAACTCATGTTGCACTTTCTCTTCCTCTCTGCAGAGCCACAACCAAATTCAGCTAATTTCTGATTAGGGGAGAAGAATTTCTACATGAAAGGCCATGCTATGTAGGTTGGTTCAAGAACTGCAGCTTTATGCCTGCCATAGGCAGGGAAAGAAACTAAATTGAGTTTAGGTGCAGAATAGCATCCCTTTGAACTAGGAAAACTCATTTCCTCCAGACCATGCGCTACTATGATTTTAGTGTAGCTGGAAAAGATGTTTGTGAAAATAAATTAAATTCTTCATCCAGGAAATAATGAAACACATTTATTACCTGTTTTGCATCCACCCTTTCTCCTCCCTCCCTTGTATACGTTTCAAAGTATGAGCAGAGGAAATGCAATCATGCTTTGCACGTCAACAAAATCTTCTTTTGCAATGCTTCCACTAGATGGCATACAATGCCAGGAACCAGACTAGTCCATTGCTAGCCGCTAGAAAGAAGGGATACCTTTGCACCTGAAATGCCTCTGATGGAATTCATTGTGTTGGCTGCAGCTGTTAAGAGCTAAAGCACTGTCTGAGTCTCAAGACCATGGAATGAGCTACTCTAATGGCTAAAGAGCTATGGGGATGAATCATAGCTCAGGGGCAGAGCAAATGCTTTGCATGCATAAGATCCCAGATTCAATCCCCAAGTTCTCCACTTAAAAGGATCAGTTAGTTGGTGGTGGGATAGAACTCTGCCTGAGACGCAGGAGAGATACTGGTACTCAAAGTAGAGAATCCTGGGCTATATAGACAAATAGTCTCACTTGGTATTAGGGATTGATTTAGCATTTAAAGGCAAATCTACCTCATTCACACCTCAATGAATTTTGCAAAGCGGTTTTCCAACCAGGCAATGTCTACCAAAAAATCATTTGTTGTTGTTGTTGTTTAGTCGTTTAGTCATGTCCAACTCTTTGTGACCCCATGGACCAGAGCACGCAAGGCAATTCTGTCTTCCACTGCCTCCCGCAATTTGGTCAGACTCATGCTGGTAGCTTCGAGAACACTGTCCAACCATCTCGTCCTCTGTCGTTCCCTTCTCCTTGTGCCCTCCATCTTTCCCAACATCAGAGTCTTTTCCAGGAAGTCTTCTCTTCTCACGAGGTGGCCAAAGTATTGGAGCCTCAGCTTCAGGATCTGTCCTTCCAGTGAGCACTCTGGGCTGGTTTCCTTCAGAATGGATCGGTTGGATCTTCTTGCCGTCCATGGGACTCTCAAGAGTCTCCTCCAGCACCATAATTCAAAAGCATCAAATTTTGGTGATCAGCCTTCTTTATGGTCCAGCTCTCACTTCCATACATCACTACTAGGAAAACCATAGCTTTAACTATACGGACCTTTGTTGGCAAGGTGATGTCTCTACTTTTTAAGATGCTATCTAGGTTTGTCATTGCTTTTCTCCCAAGAAGCAGGCGTCTTTAAATTTTGTGGCTGCTGTCACCATCTGCAGTGATCATGGAGCCCAAGAAAGTAAAATCTCTCACTGCCTCCGTTTCTTCCCCTTCTATTTGCCAGGAGGTGATGGGACCAGTGGCCATGATCTTCATTTTTTTGATGTTGAGCTTCAGACCATATTTACACCAAGGCAAACTGTGCTTGGAATTCTTATATTAGTGAAAATTGCATACAAGAATGCATTCTGCTAGAAAATGTAAACATGTTAAGGGAAATACGCTTTGTAAAAATGTGTATATTGGGCAAAAATGCAAATGTTTATGTTAGGATAAATTCATTCATGAGGACTTTAAAAAAGAAAATCAAAAACCAATGAGAAAATGTGAATAACTGAATTTAAGATCAGAAAAATGAGGAACTGAAAGAAACTGAAATGGATGGATTTGCCCATCCCTATTGTGAACAAGGCACTTCCCTACATCTCCAACTATGAACTGCAATGCTCCTGGTTCAGATATTGCTTCTACAATGTCAATTGGCAAGCCTCAGCCTCCATTTCACTATGAGCATAGTCACCGTTCTACCTTGCAACTCAATTAATGCAGAGAGCTTCCTTTGCAACCTAACAGATGATTAAAGCGGTAGTTTATGAGAATCTAGTAAAGAATGCATTGATTACTACTAACCAACATGGGGTTTATCAAGAATAAAGTTTGGTCAGGCGTGATTTATTCTTTGAAGGTGTCTGGAGGCAGTGATGGATTGGATGAGGGCCAATAAACCGAGGCTGAACCCTGAAGGACTGAAGTGTTGTGGGCAGGTGGTTCCCGTGTCTGGGAATTAGGTGTGTGCCTGTTCTGGGAGGACCAACAGTCTCCCTGAAGCATCAGGGTCAAAGTGTAGGAGCACTCCTAGATTCCACCTTGACACTGGAGTCTCAAGTAGCTTCCATGGCTAATAATGCTTCTGCCTAGCTTTAGGCTGGTTTGCCAGCTCTAGTTGCTCCTGGACTGGGATATCCTAACCTCAGTTGTCCATGCTCTAGTGACCTCCAGCTTGGACTACTGCAATGCACTCAATGTGGGGTGGCCCTTGAAGATGGTCTGCAGGCTGCCGCTGGTGCAGAAGGCAACTGATTGGTAAGCGGGGCAGCCCAGTGAGGCCCTGTGACACTAGTCCTGAGAGCACCGAACTGACTGCCAGTGAGCTACTGGGTCCAATTCAAGGTGTTAGTACTAGCATATAAAGCCCGAAATTGCATGGGACCCAAGTACCTAAAAGAGGCAGTATCAGTCATCACAGACCCTATGATCAGCAGGTGAGGCCTTTGGGTGGGCTCCCTGGTTGGTGCTGCTGACCCATGGCAGGGCCTTTCCAGTGGTGGCTTCCTGGCTGTGGAATGCCCTTTCTAGTGAGGTGTGCCTGTCTCCATCCATCATTTTTAATCTTTTAGGAGGAATTTGAAAACATTCCTGTTTATCTAGGCACTTGGCACCTGAAGAATGCTGTTCCGGGCAACCCTGAGGGACTGCATGAAATAATGTTTTGAACTATCTGCTTTTAGATGTTTTTACAGTGGTACCTCGGGTTAAGTACTTAATTCGTTCTGGAGGTTCGTTCTTAACCTGAAACTGTTCTTAACCTGAAGCACCACTTTAGCTAATGGGGCCTCCTGCTGCCGCTGCACGGCCGGAACACGATTTCAGTTCTCATCCTGAAGCAAAGTTCTTAACCCGAGGTACTATTTCTAGGTTAGCAGAGTTTGTAACCTGAAGCATATGTAACCTGAAGCGTCTGTAACCCAAGGTACCACTGTACTTGTAATTGTTTTTAGAATGTTTTATTTAGCTGTTAGGTTTCTGCTTGCCAACCTGGGCTCCTTTGGGAGGAGAATTTGTTATTTAATGTTAGTTCCCTAGAATAGCCTGAATAGTCTTTTTCAGGGGCAGGAAGGCTTCAGGGTTGTGAGATCTACTTTTATCTTTTTAAATAGAACGTTGAAATGCACCAGTCAGACCAAGGTGAAAAATTGTGGCCTGGGGAGGACGACGCTCTCAGCATTAAGAAACAGGGTGCCTGTGAGCACGTAACGCAGCCAAGAAATTTGGATGCAGTACCAGAACTTGTTGCACACAAAGGTCTGCCCCTCTCAGCTTTCTTCATCTCAGCATCATAATTTCAAATGCGAGGGGAGGTCTTTCTGCTGTTGCCAAGCTGTTGCTAAACAGAATTCTTGCTGGTCTACTGCAAATGACTCCGAGATCTACCAGTAAATCCCATTTTACTGTTTGCCCACATATGGTCTTTCTAATGGGACATGTACACAGGGCTTTCTCAAAACACTGTGCTTCATTTATTAGCCAAGGTTGTCTATAGAGGGCATTTTACACCAACGTGACCTAGCCTGTCTCACTAAAATCACCTAACCCTATTGCTCCAAAGGCACTTTGCCGCAGCACTTTCATTGAGTGCTACCCATTTCCTTGGATTGTTGTTGTTTAGTCGTGTCCGACTTTTCGTGACCCCATGGACCAGAGCAAGCCAGGCACTCCTGTCTTCCACTGCCTCCCGCAGTTTAGTCAAACTCATGCTGGTAGCTTCGAGAACACTATCCAACCATCTCGTCCTCTGTCATCCCCTTCTCCTTGTGCCCTCCATCTTTCCCAACATCAGGGTCTTTTCCAGGGAGTCTTTTCTTCTCATGAGGTGGCCAAAGTATTGGAGCCTCAGCTTCAGGATCTGTCCTTCCAGTGAGCACTCAGGGCTGATTTCCTTAAGAATGGAGAGGTTTGATCTTCTTGCAGTCCATGGGACTCTCAAGAGTCTCCTCCAGCACCATAATTCAAAAGCATTTTTTAAAATTCCTTGGATTAACCTAGTGCAATTGATACACAAAGGAAATATTTTTTTGTAGGGGCAAGCTGTGGAGAAGGCAGATAAGCAAACAGATTAGCTCTGTGAATAGCTCAGATCGGTGCCACCTGAGCTGGGAAGTAAGGATAACTTCCAGTGCAGACATGAATTACAATTATAGACTCACTGCTATGTTCAAAAGCTCTATATAAACAGGGTGCCTGGAAAAAATATCCATCACTGTGTGGGGAGGAGGTGCACAGGAGGTCTGCCTGTACCAACTCACAACATTCACTACACAACTATAAATAATTTAGGAGAGGAGCTGAGCTCTTTCTCAAAGCAAAGTTTGCCAAGGGGAACAAAGGCAGACAGAACTGCACTCTGATCAGAGCGTGTTTAACAATTCAGCTCCTTCGCACAAGCCCCGTGGGATCACAGCGATCAGACTCTTGGTTTTTACAATCATGCAAAAAGACTAAACAGTCACAGAATGAGAATAGCGTGCTTTAACATTTTGCAGGAATAATAATAATAAACCCAACTGTGCTGCTTGATGCCTTATGATATCAGACAGAGCTTATCAAATGATGAGGTTTAATTGATGGCAAGGTTCAGGAATTTGCTCTTGTCCAGACTTCCAGTGACGGCATGTTATAGCAAAGAAGGACAGACAATTACTGCACAGGATTTGAGATAGCCTTTAGAAAGCACGTCTCACAATGAATGAGGAGGTGGATACGCTGATATTAAAATAATTATCCCTGCGGGCTTGGATTATGAATTCTTTCTTGTCTTTGGCTGACTTATTATTTACTGTTGGCTTTCCTGCTGGCAATATTGAATTTAACCTCCTCGCTTTAATTCCTTGCTTCTTCCTGGCTGTCTGGGAACAGAGAGTTACAGGGAATCCAGTTTTACATCCATCCGTCTTCAGTATGTATCTTGCCTGCCCTCACTGCAGGCAGCAAGGAATATTCACGATGCACACAGACCTTATGGCAGGAGCTGTGCAATAAGCCCCATGAAAGGCAGGCTGCATTTTGACCCATCTGTTGCCCAAATATTTGCTCTCCAGTTATTCCTAAAGATCTCTTTGAATGCTGAGTCTGAATAAGAGCCCAAAACCAGTTTCCATTTTTTTTTGGGGGGGGGGGGGCCTTTGAGCAAAGTGGAGATCAGGATGCTCCACAGAGCCAGCTGACACTTAGCATTATCCAAATAGATTTCTTTTCATTGGCTAGAAAAAATAAATGGGGTCCTTTGCCTCAATAATCAAATAGTCTTGGGACAACCTGTCAGTCCACACCACCCCCAAATTCAGGGATGATAATAATACGGAATGGTGATAGCAGCCACGAAATTAAAAGAAACCTGCTTCTTGGAAGAAAAGCAATGACAAACCTAGACATCATCCTAAAAAGTAGAGACATCACCTTGCCAACAAAGGTCCGTATAGTTAAAGCTATGGTTTTCCCAGTAGTGATGTATGGAAGTGAGAGCTGGACCATAAAGAAGGCTGATCACCAAAAAATTGATGCTTTTGAATTATGGTGCTGGAGGAGACTCTTGAGAGTCCCATGGACTGCAAGAAGATCAAACCTCTCCATTCTTAAGGAAATCAGCCCTGAGTGCTCACTGGAAGGACAGATTGTGAAGCTAAGGCTCCAATACTTTGGCCACCTCATGAGAAAAGAAGACTCCCTGGAAAAGACCCTGATGTTGGGAAAGATGGAGGGCACAAGGAGAAGGGGACGACAGAGGACGAGATGGTTGGACAGTGTTCTCGAAGCTACCAGGATGAGTTTGACCAAACTGCGGGAGGCAGTGGAAGACAGGAATGCCTGGCGTGCTCTGGTCCATGGGGTCACGAAGAGTCAGACATGACTAAATGACTAAACAACAATAAAAACAACAACAATACAGATTTACATATGCATTAGAATGTTACAGTAAAGTTTTGAGGTGAAACAGAATGCAATATACTAAAGTGAGTCTACAGGAGGGGATCACATTTCTGAATGCTCCTATGGATAAACATGGGGACGCAGGTGGCGCTGTGGGTTAAAGCCTCAGCGCCTAGGGCTTGCCGATCGAAAGGTCGGCGGTTCGAATCCCTGCGGCGGGGTGCGCTCCCGCTGCTCGGTCCCAGCGCCTGCCAACCTAGCAGTTCGAAAGCACCTCCGGGTGCAAGTAGATAAATAGGGACTGCTTACCAGCGGGAAGGTAAACGGCGTTTCCGTGTGCGGCTCTGGCTCTGGCTCTGGCTCTGGCCAGAGCGGCGATGTCACGCTGGCCACGTGACCCGGAAGTGTCTCCGGACAGCGCTGGCCCCTGGCCTCTTAAGTGAGATGGGCGCACAACCCCAGAGTCTGTCAAGACTGGCCCGTACGGGCAGGGGTACCTTTACCTTTACCTTTATGGATAAACATATCCCCATGTAGAAAACTTGCATAGCAAGAAGCACTCTGAGATGAAATCTTTTTCCTTTTAAAAAAGATTTTATTTGTATATTTTTCATAAATAAAATGGTTAATCAAACATTATCCTATATACAGCCACTTAAACAGTTGACTTCCCTCCCACCTTTCCATGGTTTTCTCATGATTATCTTTTGCTACTGCATATTATAATTTATCTATACCTTCTTTTCTTAACTTTATTCTCAAAGTAACTTTTAATGGCTGAACTTACTCCAAGCCTGCTAGTGTACTAACATGTTCACAATAACTTTTTTAATAGTCAACAAATATTTTCCAATCCTCCTTGAAGGCTGTTTTAACTACAGTCATACCTCGGGTTACAGACGCTTTGGGTTGTGTGTTTTTGGGTTGTGCACTGCGCCGAACCCAGAAGTACCGGAACAGGTTACTTTTGGGTTTCGGCACTCGCGCATGCACAGAAGTGCTAAATCGTGTTTTGCACATGCACAGAAGTGCCGAATCGCAACCTGTGCGTGCGCAGTTGCAGCGCTGCGGGTTGCGAATGCTGCAGGTTGCGAACGTGCCTCCTGCACGGATCATGTTCACAACCCGAGTGTCCACTGTATAACACCCATCCTAAAGGATCTTCATTGGCTCCCAGTGTGTTTCCAAGCACAATTCAAAGTGTTGGTGCTGACCTTTAAAGCCCTAAACGGCCTCAACCCAGTATACCTGGAAGAGCGTCTCCACCCCCATTATTCTGCCCAGACACTGAGGTCCAGCTCTGAGGGCCTTCTGGCGGTTCCCTCCCAGCGAGAAGTGAGGTTGCAGGGAACCAGGCAGAGGGCCTTCTTGGTAGTGGCATCCTCTCTGTGGAACACCCTTCCTTCAGATGTCAAGGAGATAAAGCACTAAACAACTTTTAGAAGACATCTGAAGGCAGCCCTGTATTGAGAAGTTTTAAATGTTTAATGCTTTAATATGTTTTATATATTCTGCAAGCTGCCCAGAGTGGCTGGGGAAACCCAGACGGGTTAATAATAATAATAATAATAATAATAATAATAATAATAATAATTACTGCTGCTACTACTATTACTATGCACTATGGCAGGCTTCCTCAGACTCGGCCCTCCAGATGTTTTGAGACTACAATTCCCATCATCCCTGACCACTGGTCCTGCTAGCTAGGGATCATGGGAGTTGTAGGCCAAAAACAACTGGAGGGCTGTACTATGGGAAGAAGTGTGCCTTGTGTCCCCTAAGCTAGCTTGCTGCATTGGGGTTTGATGGATGATGCTGTCCCATCACTTGTCAGAGACTGGACTGGACTGAAGGGGACGAGATTGAGGAGGAATGGTGGAGATTGCACACCCCTTTCTCCTGACTCTTCCAGAGTCAGCAGGGGTTTGAGGAAGATCACAGCTCAGTGGCAGAAGAACAAAGGAGTTGGGAAGTGTTAGGGACAGGGGAGGGGAGGCTGAGCAGCCAGCTGATACATTGTCACTGGAGGGTATTTCTGACCCCCCCCTTCTCCTAGAACTCGGTGTTCACTAAGGGTGCAGGAACAAAGGACGCAGAGGCACTTGGCCACAAGCGGCCACTGTAAATGGAAATTCTGTTGCTAGGAAGAAGGAGGAGATGCTCAGTTGGAGCAACGCCATTGTCAGGGCTTGTTGCATCCTTTTGTCTCTCGCTAGCATGAATGAATAAGCTCATTAAAAGGGACTCTACCTTGTTTTCTCTGCATATTGCTGCCACAAGGGAGGAAGAGAATTCCGAATAGGACTGCCCCAATCAGTGTCTGTACATGGATGGGGTTGGGGGTGAGGAAACACTTTGTTGTCCTTCATACCAGGCAGCAAAGGGTCTTGAGATGGCTCTACAAGAGACAGAATAAGGGTATCAAGCTGGAAGTCAGC
The DNA here is from genome assembly GCF_951804945.1 of Podarcis cretensis. Classification (NCBI taxonomy): domain Eukaryota; kingdom Metazoa; phylum Chordata; class Lepidosauria; order Squamata; family Lacertidae; genus Podarcis; species Podarcis cretensis. The sequence continues at coordinate 23,239,859 of NC_137175.1, forward strand.
TGGCAGTGACTTCTTCCCAAGCTAATAGACCATAGGTTGTGGGACTCCCTGCATCTCACAAGCCACGATGGCTGCAGAAACAGATGGAAAGAAAGGAGACTGCTTGGCAGCCAGCCCATCTCACAAGGTTGATGCTTGCATTGCCTCTGTCACATACGTTAAGTATAATTACAATATCATCTTCCTTTATTTGTTTACGATGCCAGAACTAATAATCTTACTAGTTCATAAAGCTTACTTGAAACTCTAGATGTTGTTTAGTTTCCTTGGGAACAATATTTGCATTTTCTAAGTGGGAGGGAAATGTAAATTCTGAAGTCAAGGTTTCCCAAATGGTTTGGAGGGACGTGGCAATCACAAAGCTGTTTTTCATACTGCTTGCTTACATTCAATAAATACTCTCCTCCTTTAACGTAAAGCAAGTGTATCCGTTTCCATCTGGCAAATATCGGAGGGTATGCTGAAAATCTTATTTGAGATGCAACTGGCATCGTCATCCAAGGGCACAGGCTTGCCAGCCAACTGCACAGAATCTGAATTGCTTGCACTGGTTTCCTCATTTCTATAGTAACACAGGAGGACAACTGCCAGTTCCAGATGCAAAGGAATGTGATTCTCGTCCTTATGTCAACTCTTGTCTTACACAACTGGCTACAGAAAGAGAGTCCAACTGTTTCACACCATGGAAAATGTAGAGACTGACATCGTGATTTCATTAGGCATCTAATGAAATTGTATGTCAGATATGACACAACCAAGTGTGCAAGTTGCATCACTGAGAAAAGTGTGGAGTCTTCTTTGCCTCCATGCACCAAAAACAGAATCACCAGGGTGCTAGATGTAATCTGCAGCGACGTGTGTGTTCCACTTTATGTTCCCTCTCTAGGGAAAAAATAAGGACATACTATTTTTTCTGGGTGACTTCTCGAGGGACTGTGTTGTGTACTTTCTAAAGGAGAAAAGCGAAACTGCGAAGACATTCAGAAAGTACATCACCAGGGTGAGCAATAAGATTCAAAGGAAACCCACAACCTTGGTCAGCAACAACTCTTCAGACATTCGAAGATGGCTGTTGTACCACCTCCCATCTTCTCTTCTCCACTGCTTTTTCCAATGGATGATCGAGCCCCCCTAGAAGCTCATTGATTTGCAACTGCACATGGAATCAGCCTGGCCCATACTGGTCTTTGGCACCTCATTAAATGACACCTAGCGTAGGGCACAAAGGAACTGATATCAGCAACCATGGCAGTTTTGTGGTGGAGATGCTGCCTGGTTCCCAGGCTGCCTTCCCCGGAGCAGCTATGAAATCTAATGAGGCGGGAGCAAATCCCTCTGGGGGACACTTAGTCAGTGAACAGCCTTGATAAAATCTTAAGTATGGGCCATTGGCTGTTTTCACATTTGTGGTTTTGGCCTCCTTTCTTCCTTGGTATTTCCAGAAAATTACAGCCGCTTCCTTCTGCTTCCTGAGCTCAGCAGGGTGCCTATTGGCATAAGGTTTATAATATGGGATTCTTCACTGGTTTCAGACTTGCTTTCCCTCAACTCTGCGAGTTATACAATATGGGGCAAGGCTTCTCTGTATTGTTACACGGTCCTTCCCCACGTGGTGAGGTGTTCTCAGGGCAGTGTGACGGAATATCGTTTCCTTTGGAAGCGAGAACACTGGAGAGAGAGAGAGAGAGAAAGACTCATGTGGTCTTTGCAATGTTTGTTTTATGTGTAAGTATTTAAGCAGAGGATAAGCAGAGCCAAAATAGACACTCCTGCAAAGTGGATCCTGAGAGAGCAACTTGGCCACTCTTAAGGATGCACCCCAGTTTGAGCTAACTCCAGACAGAAACTCTTGGGTTTCTCTCTATGTTTCTGGCCCAGCCCTACCATTAGGTAGAGTGAGCTGGCTGCCTCAGGCATCAGATGCTGGAAGACAGCAGCAGCTTGTCGGAGGACAGACCTGTGTTTCCCATGCAGCCTGCCCTGTGGGCGCCCCTCACCCACTGTTAACCTTGGGCCAGCTGCCATTATTTCAGCCTAACCTAGCTCACAGTGTTATTTTGAAGATCAAATGGGGGTAGGAAAGGAGCATGTACACCACTCCTTCCTTGGCAGAACAATGGGATTAAGATGCAACAAGTAGATCATCCACACTCCTTATTGAACTGAGAGTGTGGTACAGGAGTAACTGCATGAGGAGACGTGGAGAGTCAGGAGGAGACAAATACCCTCCAACATTTCTTGGATGAAAATAGGGATCTTCTATTCAACAACAACAACAACATTTATACCCCATGCATCTGACTGGACTGCCCCAGTCACTCTGGGTGGCTTCCAACATATATCAAAACATAATAAAACATTAAGCATTAAAAAAAACTTCCCTATACAGAGCTGTCTTCAGATGTCTTCTAAAAGTTGTATAGTTACTTATCTCCCTAGCTCAGGGGTCACATAACTCCACACCCTCCAACATTTGTCCAATGACAATAGGAACAGCCTAAGGAAAAGCAGGAATTCCGAGATCAAATCAGAAACCAAGGCAGTTTCTGTAAATCCGGGACTGTCTCTGGAAAATAGGGACACTTGGAAGGTCTGGCGACATGGCCCATAGCAGGTTTTGCAAAATGCAAATAGTATCAGCTGGGAGGGGATGTTATTGCCTGGAAATATAGCAGGTGTCCTCCTGCCTCAAAGCAAGTATCAGCTTCAGATGAAGGAGTTTCCTTAGGACTACTGCAGGGGAAGAAGGGGTTAATTTCCTACTCCATTCACACACAAACTCACATGCTCCAAGCTCCCCCCCCCCCCAGCTGATTCTATTTCTTTTTTTTTAAATCTCCACATTAAATGCAAAAATACAGTTTATATCAGGTTTGGCCTTAAGACCAATCATGATGCAAAAGCCATTATTGCTGTTATTATAATATATCCTCAGTGGAATGCATGGTACTTTACAGAGCACAAGAGAAGAGGTCCCTTTCCCAAGGTGCTTCCAAGTCAAGAAATCCATACAGGAACAACAGAGGAAGGAGAGGAAAGTGAAAGCAGGGCGAACTGCGGAGCAATGTGTACACCATGATTTTCTCTTTTTAAAGTCTGCCGCCTCAATGATTGTGGGGGAAGCTTGGAATAGGGATGGAATTTTCAGAAATTCTTGATGCTGAGTTTATCCACATGGATTTCTTTTTTCCTAATTCCCATCTTAACCCATAATATTGTCAGGAAGAGAGTCCCCATGCTCCCCACCACACTCTGGGCCCAGTTCTACTAAAAGACATCTTTTTCACCCAGGCTTTCCCTGACCAGAAGACTGGGCCCTGCTTAATAATAATAATTATAATAATAATAATAATAATATATTTATACCCTGCCCATCTGGCTGGGTTTCCCCAGCCACTCTGAGCGGTTCCCAATGGAATATTAAAAACACGATAAAACATCTGACTTCGAAAAGTCAGATAGTTGTTGATTTCCTTGACATCTGAAGGGACGGCAGGAGCCACTACTGAGAAGGCCCTCTGCCTGGTTCCCTGTAGCTTTGCTTCTCGCAGTGAGGGAAACCGCCAGAAGGCCCTCAGAGCTGGACCTCAGTGTCCAAACTGAACAATGGGGGTGGGGACACTTCTTCAGGAATACTGGGCTGAGGCCGTTTATGTGATTCAATCCTCTGTTTTGGTTTTATAAGATTTTATGCTGCTGTTTTATTGGTTTTGCATTGCATTTTTGTTTTAATGATATTGTTTAGTTTTTATATTGTACAAACACTTAAGAGATTAAAAAATTAAGCTGCTGGTAAATGATTTTAAATAAATAAATAAATAACATTTTTGCATACTAAGTGCATTATTATACCCATTGTTATACATCTCAAATTATATTGTGATTTTAAAATTCAACAGAATACACACATTTTCTGTATGCAGCCTTGACTAATGTACTATAAAGCACTTTAGCATGTTATTTTTTTTACTAATCAAGTGATTTTTATGCACTCTCCTGAAATATATGATTTTCTAAATGTTGGTTGGTTGGAGAACTGCATCACACAATTCAGCTAAGTTCAAATTTCAAAGGATAGCTGTGGTTTGGTTCTCATATTGTTCCAGAAAGTGCAAATTTGACAGATTTTGTCTACTCTCCTTTTTAAGCTGTCTAAACTGGTGGCCACTACTAAGTGAATTCTACACTTTAGCTATGCACTGTGTGAAGAAGTACATTTGTCTGTTCTGAATTTCCTATCATTCAATTAGATAATTCCCAAGTTCTTATATGACCGCACGTGCACACAAAACATCTCCCTATCCTCTTTTGTCACACCATGTACAATTTTATATCCCTGTATCATTTCCCTGTCTAAGTTACTTTTCTTCCCCTAAAGTATAAAGCCCCATTTTTTAGCCGTTTCTCATAGGGGAGATTCTCCATCCTTTGACAATTTTCATTGCTCTTTTCTGCACCTCTACCTTTCCTACAGCAACATTTGCAGGAACTAGAACTTTGCACCGCACAGCAAACATGGCCACACTATAGATTTTCTTTAAAAGGCAGTTTCAGCATGGGCAGTTTTGTTTTTCACCCCCTTTCCTCCAGTTTAAGCTTTCACACCCACCAAAGCCTGGATTTTGTCAATATCTAAGTAGCAAATGAAAAATGGCCCTAGGAAGCCCCCACAATTGTTTTATGAGGTGACCTGAAACTTCCAGAGAGCAAACATGCTAGTTTGAATCCATTATACAGGGATCATTGGTTTTAGCAGGATCACTCCTACTAAAACCAATGGGATTTCTTTCAAAGCATAATATTGGATTGAAATGGAAGACAAATGAGGCAGGTAAGAGATCATTCACTCTGCATATTTATAAGAAAATGACTATAGAAGGAAGTGGTAGCTTGTGCAGAGCCATTGCAGCGCCCAAGTTGCAATGCTATTCAATGAAATTAAGAGACACATTATTCTGTGCTCCATCATAGCCTTTTCCACAAGTCACTTCCACCTAAATGGGGTGGGGAGCAAAGCTATTGACTTTATGCCCCCAACTTACTCTGCATGACATCTGCAAAGAGGATGTCCTGTTACATGCTCATAGGATTTCATGTGACTCAGAACCCCATGCAATCTGGATTCCCCTTTTTATGTAGCGCACACTGAATTCACCAATGCTGGGGGAGGGGGGTGATGGGGTGCAATATAATGTCGGGGTCAGCAGATGCAGCCCCTCCCCTCTCCACTGAGCTGACACATAGAGGCAACCTTGTGAAGAGGCAACAAGTGTTCAAATAAGCAACAAAGGTGCAAGCAATGGCAGCTTGTAAACTGGAGAGGAGGGTAACCTGCAGCCATTGAGCAATTATTGGGGGAAAGGAGAATGGGGCTAGGACATAGCGTGGGTTGCTGGCACCCAGGGCGAGGCAAGTGTTGTGCTCCTGGTGGACTGGGCAGCGGTCAGTCCCTTCGCAGACCAGCGTCCAATCAAGGGAGTCTCTCCTTGCAAATTAGCCCTGCTATGTACTAAGCTTGGATCCTAGAAAAATAGGCAGGTAGGATCTTAGAATGCAACAACTGATTGGCCTGCAGGAGAAGACCAATCAGGCTCCAGGAGGAACTTAATCAGCCTATTAGGCTGGTAGGATCGTAGAATGCAACAACTGATTGGCCTGCGAGAGAAGACCAATCAGGCTCCAGGAGGGAAGCAGAATCAGCCAATCAGACGGGACTCATTGTGTAAATAATGTATATAAAAGCCTGAGGTTTTTTAGGGGGGTGGAATTCAGCCAGTGTTTTACAAGCTGCAATAAAGAGCATGAAATCACTGCAGGACTCTGAGTATATTTCAAGCCCCAACCTGGGAGCAGAGACAAAGCAGAGAAACACAAAGGCAATCAGGTCAACGCACGTGGCTCTGACAGTGCTTTACTGCTTTCCTCTTCCATCCTTCCTCCTTGGTGGGCAGTGGTGGCAGCTGCCTCCCCTCCCTCTCAGCTGGCCCAGGGGAAGAGGGCATGTGGGTGTCCTTTCGCCAGCTGGGAGCAGAAAGAGGCACTTATCTCCCCACAGATCTTGCCTTGATGAGGGACCCCATCATGGGAGTGCCTGGTTGCACCACTTCAGAAATTTGCACCTGGAGCCATTGCTCCCTTGCCCCCATGCTACACCACTGGAATGGGGCTCTGTGCACCAGTGGGTGCAGGTACGGCTGCATACCCTTGAGCTCCCAATCTGGCATGATATATCTGACCTGGGTGCTGCTGGCCATTCAGCAGCATTACCTGCATCGGCACTGCCTCAGTTGTCCCTGGCGGCTCTAATGTTCCCTTCCCTGGTCTGGGTCTACAGTCATTGGCAGTGGTCAGTTGCCATTATCCAGGGGTCAGTGAACTTTTTCAGCAGGGGGCCGGTCCACTGTCCCTCAGACCTTGTGGGGGGCTGGACTATATTTTTTTGGGGGGGGATGAATGAATTCCTATGCCCCACAAATAACCCAGAGATGCATTTTAAAGAAAAGGACACATTCTACTCATGTAAAAACACACTGGTTCCCAGACCATCCGCGGGCCAGATTTAGAAGGTGATTGGGCCAGCTCCGGCTCCTGGGCCTTAGTTTGCCTATTAGTTTGCCTATTATTCAACCTCCCTTGCAAGCTTGCCTATTAAGTTTGCCTATTAGTTTGCCTATTATTATTAGTTTGCCTATTATTATTAGTTTGCCTATTATTCAACCTTCCTTGCAAGCTTTCACTTGGGTGCAAAGGTGCTCAAAGTGTGCAGGCTTCCACAATACACAGAACCTCTGCTCCTCAAAGATCTCTGTGGAGCAGAGAGAAGCTCTCCCATTAAAAGATACACTTACTGTTGATACCTTTGCTGCTTCCCCCTCTGTTCTGCTTCTCTGCAAGCAGCACAGCGAAACTTCCCTTCTGTGCTTTGTGAATGGGTTGCATGTTCTCACCTTGAGGTGAATGGAAATGTTAACTGGAATGTGGGGGTAGAAAAAGAAAAAGAAACAACTTGACGCTTGTCCAAACCTACTCGTGTTTATACTGGAGCCTAGGAGTGACATCAGAGCAGGGAAGAGTATAAACACTTGCAGGGCTTTACTTGCAGACTTTAAAAACTTCAGACACGCTGCTGTCTCCAAACTGCCTGGGGAGGGATGTGCTGAAGTGTCAGAATGAAGCTCCAGCTTCTCTTGATCTCCTTCCTTTGTCTCCTTTCCAAGGTAAGGAAGCTGGGAATGTTTGTTTAGATAGCAAGGATCTTTCCCCCCCACTTACAAAACAATTTATAATCAAGCAACTTCAGTTTGGCAACTGGAATAATTAAAGGATGTCTTCAAACACTAATGTGTCTTTTTAATGTGCATGCTTAAGTGTCACATCTGTGCAAATGTGCTGTTGTGAATAAATGCTGAAAGGCCAACTTTTATCCTTCAGCACCACGGTTCCCATATTTTAAATCACTGTATTTGGATCTACTTCATTAATTGTGCGCCGGTACCAAAGTCATGTACTTATGCTAGCTGAGGAGCCTGCATAGTAATCAATTAAATAGTTTTCTTCTGCACACTCAGTTCTCTGTTTTACAACCTCAAGAGGCACAAAGCCAAGCAGCTGGCATTATTTTTCAATATTGCTCAATTGTTGTCCAACTTTTGCTCCGGGAAATACAGAGAAGCACATGTACAGCTGATGCCTCCTGCAGGATTGCACAAGATGAACAACATTGTTCATTTAACACGCACGCGCGCGCACACACACACACACACACAAGAACAATTTAATCACTTGGGAGTTTTCCAGTGGTTTTAGAATACTGCTTCAGTTTCAGATTTTGGAAGCACACTATAAATGCTGAGATCGTTGCAGTTGCCAGTCTTTAAAAATATGTAACACATGGACTGGATATCTGTGTGAAAATACAATCGGGTGTTAATTAAGGACAGAGCAAACCAGAATATAAAGCCTAGAGGAGGTAAAATTAATCAGATCATAGCAGATATTCAGCATATCTACATCCAAGAATAGCCTGTAGTGGAGAGAAGCAAGCCTATGAAAACAAATACTATACCTCAACAGCTATAAGAAGCTGTGCATTATATCCCAATGACATCAATCCCCGTTTGGTCATATTATCCTAGGAAATAGAAAGGTGTGGTTTGCTTTTCCTTACTGCACACTCTTGGTATGACTCAATGTCAGGGGCAGCACAATTGATCAATTTTTAGATTATTCAAATAGCACTCCTGTGAGTGACTCTAGGTAGGTTTTGTTTCCAAATTCTGTGAGGGAGATGAAAGGGCATCATTTGATGAGTTACACTGCTAGAGATGCTGAACATATTAGCATCACAATGACATTATTTTCTTTCGAATGCAAGTATATCACCATAAAGAAGAAACACTGACAAAGAAGCTCACCTTGAGCAGATTCTTAAGAAGGCAGGTTCTCTTATAATCTTTGACCCCTGTCTACTGAGTAGCGCAAGTGTGAGTTACCATTGACACTAGTCCCTTTCTCACTTCATTGGAAAGGAAGGAGTGTGGCAGGCTGTATCCATACTTAACACATTGCTTTTTTGGGGGGGTCTTGATTCACCACTTCCCTTCCCTGTTTGCTTTAACGCAGTGGTAGGCAACCTAAGGCCTGGGGGCCAGATGCGGCCCAATCGCCTTCTCAATCCGGCTCACGACTGGTCCAGGAATCGGCGTGTTTTTACATGAGTAGAATGTGTCCTTTTCTTTAAAATGCATCTCTGGGTTATTTGTGGGGCTTGCCTGGTGTTTTTACTTGAGCAGAATGTGTGCTTTTATTTAAAATGCATCTCTAGGTTATTTGTGGGGCATAGGAATTTGTTCATTTCCCCCCAAAAAATATAGTCCGGCCCACCACATGCTCTGAGGGACGGTGGACCAGCCCACGGCTGAAGAAGGTTGCTGACCCCTGCTTTAACATGTCCACTGCCTCTCTTTTTACCTCAAGGCCTTACTCACGTGTCAATTACGTAGTTCATTTGCTCATTCATTACGTTTTTATCCCTTCCTTCCTTTGCTGAGCTCAGGGAAGTTGTTTGCCTCCTGTGAAGTAGACTAAGCTGAGTGTAATAGACTAAGTGATCGGCCCAAGGTTAACCAGTGAGCTTCTTTGTTGAATGGGGATTTGAGCCCACATGTTCCTGAATCTAGCCTGAGTTGGCTTTTATCATCTTTCCTTTCCCCTTCTGTGCCATGTCTTTTAGTTGGTAATCCATTAAATGATTGTATATAAGCCACTCCGGAGTCTTTTTGTATGAAGAGCGGGGTGAAGTTGCTATGAATAAATAAAAATGCTTGCATCTGTGTATGAGGTACATGTACTGGGAAGATATGGCTTAGTGTGTGTGCAATTGTAAATCACAAGAAATCATCTGCACTTGAGATCTGTGCTCTGCACAGAGATGTTATTTTTTTGTAGAAAATATGATATTATAGAACACTGTTAGTCTGAAAACACCATGCTTGATTTAACTACAGTGCTTTTTCAATCTTGACAAATCATTTAGTGTTACATCTAAAACAAGGATCATGGTTTGTTTTGTACTAAGAAACCAAGATTGGTAAGCCAAGAACGAACTGTAGCCAATCATCATGGTTTGGAGCAATACAGATCAGCCTGAGGAGTACAACTCTGATGAGGAATGGCCAGGATCCTGAAACTCCACAGGAGCAGTGGAGTAGTGTTGATTTGGAACAATGGTTTGCTGAGGGGCACAGTTTGGAGGACAACAGTTGGGCAGAACTGGGAGGTGATCAGTAAGAAGAAGAACGGGAAAAGAGTGAGCTAGCAAACTCTTTCTCACTGGAAGATGTGCAGCCTCTCAGTGCCAAGGCTAGGAGATTAGATAAGATGGCTTCGCAAAAGGCTAAAGGTTGAGAGCTCAGATAACTAGGAGACAAGAGGATGGTAGTGACTAGAGGGAAGTCGGTGGAACCTTAACTGGGAGCACCTGCACTCTGAGAAGGGTCGCTTGTTCTTTTGCTGCATTCATTAAACATTTCCGTTACTGGTAAGAGACTGCTTTCTCTTTGTACTGTTTATCTATGGCTAAGGGGGTGGGGGGGGGAGAAAGCAGTGCCTCTGAAGCCTGACACAAAATGATATGTGGGCTACCATGAAGTCCAAACGTGGCCTATATGTAATTAGAGTAGTAACCATAAAAAGACCCTGTGTTGTGTTCAGGCATATTAATGGTGCCCTGTCTCCTTATGTACAGCCCAGTCTCCAGATTTTCACCTTCCTCCTTGACATGGACTAGGAGAATCCTTATCAAAGGCTGTGAGCCTTCACCTAATGAAGCTGAATGAAATACAGATACAGTGGTACCTTGGGTTACAAACACTTCAGGTTACAGACTCTGCTAACCAGGGAGTAGTACCTCGGGTTAAGAACTTTGCCCCAGGATGAGAACAGAAATCGCGCGGTGGTGGTGCAGCAGCAGCAGCAGCAGGAGGCCCCATTAGCTAAAGTGATACCTCAGGTTAAGAACAGTTTCAGGTTAAGAACAGACCTCTGGAACGAATTAAGTTCACAACTAGAGGTACTACTGTACTAAACTCTGTGCTAGTTTAGATCAGGGGTAGTCAACATGCTTCCCTTTACGTGTTTTGGACTACAACTCCCATAATCTTTGCCCATTGGCAATGATGGCTGGGGCTGATGGGATTTGTAGTAAAAAAAAATCAAATCTGGATTCACCACTGGTTTAGAGACTAGCCCAAAAACATAAGCTAGCGACACATCACCAAAATGTTGTGTTGCAGTCTGTCAATTTGGAACACAACCTTTCAATGTATTTTAGAAGCTAGGAAGATGCAGAAAACTATTTATTTATCTTGCTTCTCTCATTATTGATGTAACAACTTTACAAAGGAACATAATTTTCCAGCCTTTGTTATGAGTTATGCCAGAGGACACTCAATTGGATACTTGTTCGATTGATACTAAATTAAGGTGCTACACTCAATATGCCAGCAAGTTTGGAAAACTCAGCAGTGGCCAGAGGATTGGAGAAGATCAGTTTACATCCCAATCCCAAAGAAGGGCAGTGCCAAAGAATGCTCCAACTACCGCACAATTGCACTCATTTCACACGCTAGCAAAGTCATGCTTAAAATTCTACAAGGAAGGCTCAAGCAGTATATGGACCGAGAACTCCCAGAAGTGCAAGCTGGATTTAGAAGAGGCAGAGGAACCAGAGACCAAATTGCAAAAACATGTGCTGGATTATGGAGAAAGCTAGAGAGTTTCAGAAAGACATCTACTTTTGCTTCATTGACTATGCAAAAGCCTTTGACTGTGTCGACCACAGCAAACTATGGCAAGTTCTTAAAGAAATGGGAGTGCCTGATCACCTCATCTGTCTCCTGAGAAATCTCTATGTGGGACAAGAAGCTACAGTTAGAACTGGATATGGAACAACTGATTGGTTCAAAATTGGGAAAGGAGTATGGCAAGGCTGTATATTGTCTCCCTGCTTATTTAATTTATATGCAGAATTTATCATGTGAAAGGCTGGGCTGAATGAATCCCTAGCCGGAATTAAGATTGCCAGAAGAAATATCAACAACCTCAGATATGCAGATGACACAACTTTGATGGCAGAAAGTGAGGAGGAATTAAAGAACCTTTTAATGAGGGTGAAAGAGGAGAGCGCAAAATATGGTCTGAAGCTCAACATCAAAAAAACGAAGATCATGGCCACTGGTCCCATCACCTCCTGGCAAATAGAAGGGGAAGAAATGGAGGCAGTGAGAGATTTTACTTTCTTGGGCTCCATGATCACTGCAGATGGTGACAGCAGTCATGAAATTAAAAGACGCCTGCTCCTTGGGAGAAAGGCGATGGCAAACCTAGACAGCATGATAAAAAGAAGAGAGATCACCTTGCCAACAAAGGTCCGTATAGGTTTTCCCAGTAGTGATGTATGGAAGTGAGAGCTGGACCATAAAGAAGGCTGACTGCCGAAGAATTGATGCTTTTGAATTATGGTGCTGGAGGAGACTCTTGAGAGTCCCATGGACTGCAAGAAGATCAAACGCATCCATTCTTAAGGAAATCAGCCCTGAGTGCTCACTGGAAGGACAGATCGTGAAGCTGAGGCTCCAATACTTTGGCCACCTCATGAGAAGAGAAGACTCCCTGGAAAATACCCTGATGTTGGGAAAGATTGAGGGCACAAGAAGAAGGGGACGACAGAGGACGAGATGGTTGGACAGTGTTCTCGAAGCTACAAACATGAGTCTGACCAAACTGCAGGAGACAGTGGAAGACAGAAGTGCCTGGCGTGCTCTGGTCCATGGGGTCACGAAGAGTCAGACACGACTAAACGACTAAACAACAACAACAACATTACTTTGACGTTAGCCGCCCTGAGCCCGGTCCTGACTGGGGAGCGCAGGGTATAAATAAATTATTTTATTATTATTATTATTATTATTATTATTATTATTATTATTATTAAACAGAAACTTACTGTCAGAGCTGCCCGAGGTCCCAGCTCACAAAGGACCAACGCCAGTTCGTTGTTATATACAAAAGTCTTTATTGAAGTTCAGTTTCGATTTCAAAGCCGCGGCGCGCAGCTCTACGTCTCAAACTCTAGACCGCTGAAGCTCCGTCTGAATCTCCTCCCCCCAGACACCAGTTTAAGACTCTAGCCTTGCTCCACCTCTTCCTTTGCTCTTTCCTCCTCTGGGTCCGCCTGTCCGCTGGGGTCTTGCCCTTTCTAGACTCTTCTGACGCTGAGTCCCCTGAGTCTTCCCCCTGCCTCCGGCGGGCTTTAGGACCTGGTTCCCAATCCGGGTTTTCTGCTGTCCCGCGCACCTGTACATTCGAACTTGGCGCGCGCGCCCAGCCGGGCAACCTTTCTCCTGACAGTTACACTGCTCCTGTCACTGCTTCCCCCTTCGGGGAGGCTAGCTGGACCTGACTTCCCCTCCGTTCCCTCACTCTCCGATAGAGGCGTGGCCAGCCCTGACTCATCTTCTCTCCCTGCTGGAGGAGACGCTGGCCCTGATACATGGGACTCTTTCTCCCCACTACGCTCTGGTGGGGGAGCCGGTCCTGATCTCCCGCTGCTGCTTTGGGAGTCCCCGCTGGCCCCTTGCTTCTGGTGCATCCCCCCTGGGACCCCCCTTGCCCTGGCCCTCGGCGCCCCCCTCTGGGAATCTTCTGATTCACTGGAGAAGCTCATGGAATCTCTCGTGCCACTGTCATACTCCCCTACGCTGCCCTCAGATTCTTCCCCTTCGCTCTCCATTTCCTCTCTCCCCTGTGCCTCTGCTCCCGAGCCCCTGACATCCATCCCCCCTCGGATCCCCCCCTTCCCCCCTCCCCCTCTTCAGGTGCAGGTTCCGGGTGCTCCAGTGCTGTGGGGGTGAGTGCGGGATACAGTTCTTCCCCCCTGGTGTGCAGCCGGCCAGCTGGATCCTGCCAGTCCGTAATGGGCTCGTCGACGTCGATCTCCTCTGCTTCCATCTCTCTGCAGCTGTGCTCGAACCCAGGATCCTCCCCCAACATGTCCATGTCCCTCTCTCCCCCTGTTGCATCGGGTGATGCTGCGTGTAAGGGCCCCCTCAGCAGTTCCTTGCTCCACCCCACCTCCGGTTGATTGTCCCACCAATAAGAGTGGTCTGTGACAAACCCCGAGAGTGATCCCTCTGGGGAGCTTGTTTCTCGCGCCGTTTCCTCAGCTGATGAGAACACCTGGAACGTGCTGGCTGAAAGTGTGGGTGTGAAAAGATAGTCGTCGAAATAATCTGCCTGCATAGGTCTGTGTGCTAAGAGTGCATGGAACTCGTCTTTGAGGTAGTGCTCCTCCACGGCATAGTACGGTACCCACTTGATGGCGCTGGCCGTGGTACCTTCCCTGGTGAGGAGATATTCAACCCCTTCTTCCCCCCATCTCGAGTCTAAAATCTCCGTGACCTCGTTGAGTGGCGCCGCCCTCGGTGACCCCCCCCTTGTTGGCGATTTGCTGAGTGGGTCTGGTGCGTTCCCTGGCGCCTGAAACCTGTGGGGTTCCTTGTAGGGTGTGAGCACTGATCTATGAAAGACCGGGTGCATTCTGGAGTCCTCCGGGAGTGTCAACCGGAAGGCCACTGGATTGATTTGTGCCTCGACTTGGTAAGGCCCTAGCTGCTTGTGTCTGAGCTTCTTCTTAGCTAACGTCCTGGCCGGCACTGCCTGGGCTGCTAACCAGACCCAGTCCCCCACCTGGATGTCTTCCCCGACTCTCCTGTGCCTGTCTGCCTGCATTTTGTAGGCGTGTTTTGCTAGCTCCAAGTGCCTTCGGAGTTGCTCGTGGACCTCCTGTAACTCTGCTGCCAAGGCCTCTGCTCCCCGTGACTCCCCCTCCCCCTTCGTCTCTAACCCCGGGCAGGTTCTGGATGCCGTCCATTGTTGGCGAAGAACGGTGTCACCCCCGTAAACACGTGCTTCGTGTTGTTGTAGGCAAACTCGGCCAGCGGTAGGTAGTCCACCCAGGTCGAGGGCTGTTGATTCGCGTAGCATCGCAGGTACTGCTGCATGATGGCGTTGACCCTCTCCGCTTGTCCGTTGGTCTGCGGGTGTCTTGCCGATGCTAAGTTGATCTTGACGTTCAGGATGCCCAGCAGCTTCTGCCAGAAGCTCGAGATGAATTGGCGACCCCGGTCGGACAGGATGGACTGCGGTAAGCCGTGCACCTTGAACACGTGGTCTATGAACAGCTTGGCGGTCTGTTCCGCTGTGGCCACCTTCACGCAAGGAATGAAGTGCGCCATCTTGGTGAACAGGTCTATGACCACGAGTACCGCTGTTTTGCCTCGTGAGCTGGGCAAATCTGTGACAAAGTCCAGGGCCACTTTCTCCCACGGTTCGAGCGGCGTCTGTAGCAGTTCCAGCAGTCCCGCTGGCGGCCTGTGTACTGGTTTGGCCCTTTGGCATGTGTCACACCTAGTGACATAATCCGCGACTTCTCCCCTCATCTTGGGCCACCAAAAGTCTCTGGCTACTAATTCCGCCGTCTTGTCCTTGCCGAAGTGCCCGGCGCTGGGCGCGTCGTGTAACTGCTGCAGTACTTTTGCGTGGAGGTCGTCTCCCGGCACTTAGAGGGCCCCTTTGCGGATGAGCAGTCCGTCGCGTATCTGGAACTCGTCCTTCGCTGTGCCTCTTCGCACCTCCTCCATCTTGGATTGTGCGAACGAATCCGTCTGCAGTGCGCGACGTACCGCGTCCAGGTCCACGGTGGCTGCAGTGCACGTCCACGCTTTCGGTGCGAAAATGTGTTTGGCCGCCACCGGTGCCGCTTCCTTGAGATACTGCGGCTTCCTGGACAGTGCATCCACCATGACGTTGTTGTCTCCCGGGATGTATTCTATCCGGAAGTCGAAATCCGCAAAGAACTCCGCCCAGCGGATGTGTCTCTGGTTCAGGAACCGCGCCGTGCGCCAGTACTCCAGGCACTGTGTGTTTGGCTCCGATGAGGAAGTGCCGCCACGCCTTGAAGGCTGCATGAATGGCCAGCAACTCCCTGTCCCAGATGGTGTAGTTCTGTTCCGACTTGTTGAGTTTCCTGGAGTAGAATGCGCATGGCCTCCAGTCCCCTTGCGGATCTTGCTGCAACAGGACCGCCCCCACCGCTCTGTCCGAGGCGTCTGTTTCAACCCTCATTGTTTTGCTGGGGTTTACGTGTAGCAGCTGTTCTTCGGAAGCGAAGAGACGCTTGAGTCTCTGAAAGGACTGCTCCGCCTGGTCCGTCCAGGTGAACTTCTTCTTCTTGGAGCTGAGGGTGTCCGTGATGGCCGCCGTCTCCATCGCGAACCCCTTGATGAACTTGCGATAAAAGTTGGTGAAACCGACGAACTTCTGGACCTCCTTCCGATTGCGCGGGCTCTTCCAGTCCAACACCGAGCGGACCTTGGCGCTGTCCATGGCGAGTCCCTTGTCGGACAGCTTGTAGCCCAGGAAATCCACCTCCGTCATGTCGAACTGGCACTTCTCCAGTTTGGCGTAAAGTTTGTGCTCCCGTAGTCTCTGCAGGACCTCCTTGACGTCTCTCTCGTGAGCCTCCTGCGATTCCGAGAAGATCAGGATGTCGTCTAGGAAGCAGACGCACTTCTTGTAGAGAAGTCCCGCTAACACGTGGTGCATGAAGGCTTGGAAACAATGGGAGCCATTTTGCAGACCAAACGGCATAACTCAATATTCATAGGTGCCTAAAGGCGTAAACATGGCCGTCTTCCACTCGTCGCCCTCCCGCATGCGTATAAGGTTGTACACCCCTCGTAGATCCAACTTGGTGAAGATGCGTCCCTTCCTCACCGTCGCGAGCAGGTCGTCGATCATGGGCATGGGGAATGCTGTGGGCTTTGTCCTGGAATTGATGATTCTGTAATCAACTCCCAACCTCCGTTGGGGCGTGCCTTTCTTCTTCACGAAAAACACGGGACTGCCCCCCACTGCTTTGGATTCTTGGATGAATCCTCGCTTCAAGTTGTGATCTATGAACTCCCTGAGTTCTTGCAGTTCGTCTTCAGACATGGAATATAGTTTCCCAGTCGGCAGCGTCGCCCCCGGCAGGAGGTCAATCTTGCAGTCGTAGGGCCTGTGGGGAGGCAGCTTGTCTGCTTCCTTCTCGCAGAAGACCTCCAAAAACGCCTTGTACTTGTTGGGTACCGCTTGCAGCATGCCCAAGTGTAGCTGTAGTTCTTCCTCTTGCCCCTCATCTTCCTGGCTGGTCAGGATGCAGTGTTCTGCGCAGTAGGAGGAGCAGAAGGTCAATTGACGCTGGTACCATGATAATGCCGGGCTGTGCCTATCCAGCCAACTCATGCCCAACACTATGGGCGTGTCCGACAGGTGGGTGACGTTGAAGCTGATGACTTCGCGGTGATTTCCAATTTGCATTACCATTGGCTGTGTTTGCTGTACCACCTGTCCTCCCAGTAGCTCTCTGCCATCGACCGTGACGACGTTTAGGGGCATCTTGGCTGGTAGGAGCGCTATGCGATGTTGCTTGATGAAATCCACTCCTACAAAGTCTGCATTACTACCACAGTCAATGGTAATAGGGACTTCCAGGGTGAGTCCATTGGGCAGCTGGAGCGATGCGGTGAGTTGCACCACTGGTTTGGGCGGGAGGGGGTCTGTGGGCTGTAAAATCTCTGGGGGCTGCTTCACTGACTCGCCTGGCTGGGCCCCAGTGCCTCTGCTTCCAACCAGGCTTCATCGTTTCCCTGCAGCTGTTCCCCCTGCTGAACTGCTCCCCTTAGTGTTGCTGAGGCTGCAGTTTGCCTCTGGAGCCTTTGGGGACACTCTTTGGCCATGTGCTGTGCACTGTCGCAGATATAACACTTCCTGCTCCCTCTAGGAGCCTTCGCCTTGACTGCTCCTGGTGTTTGGGCTCTGGTTGCTGTCTGAGCCCTGGCACCACCTATCTCCATCGGCTCTTCTCCTCCCCCCAGTGGAGGCGTGGACTGCGCGCGCGCTGTCTCTCTGGATAGGAAAAGAGTTGTTCTGGCTGGTGTGCGTGCCATACGTCCCTCATCCCTGCTCCAAGGGCGTTCTTTCAGGCGCACCCCTATCGCCAGCGCTCTTTGGATGACTTCTGTGGTGCTGTTGGGTCTCTCCCCCCTCGCCAGCTCATCTTTCACGGCCCCATTCAGCCCCTCCCAGAACAGATCCCTGACGGCAGCGGAGTCCTTCTCCCAGCCCAGCACATTTACTAACGCAAAAAAGCGGGAGTGATATTGTCTCACAGTGGCTTTGCCCTGCTTCAGCCCATGCATTTCCCTCCTGGCCACATCCACATCTACCGTTGATTTAAAACAATCGTCCATAGCCTTGATAAAGGCTTTTGAATCTTGGAGGGCGGGGTCATTTTCGCGCCACAAATTGCGCAACCACGATTTCGCTTCCCCATGCAGATGAGTTATTATGAAGCCTACTTTCTCCTCCTCATCTCTAAAGTCTTTCCGAAGCAAATTGAGCGCGAAAACTATGTCTGCTCTGAAGTTAGGATACTGCTGCAGGTTCCCGTCGAAGTGGGCTACGATGCTGGCCCCCCTCTTCCCGAGGCCAACTCCCTCCAGCTTGGGTCCTGGCAGTCCCTCTTTGCCCAAACGTTCCCACCTGGTTTGCAGATCCCGGCAGAGCGCTACTGCTTCTTCCTCTCTCTTACTGGATGCTGCTATTGCTGCGTAAAGCCTCGTGACTGCTTCTTTCAGGTCTTTCACCTTGTCCTCTGTAGTCATCTTTGCCGATCTTCGTGAGCTCGCAAAACACCAAGTTTTGCCCCTCGCTGCGCCAACTCACGCTGCGAGGGTTCAATTTTTTGTGAGACGGAGCTTACTGTCAGAGCTGCCCGAGGTCCCAGCTCACAAAGGACCAACGCCAGTTCGTTGTTATATACAAAAGTCTTTATTGAAGTTCAGTTTCGATTTCAAGGCCGCGGCGCGCAGCTCTACGTCTCAAACTCTAGACCGCTGAAGCTCCATCTGAATCTCCTCCCCCCAGACACCAGTTTAAGACTCTAGCCTTGCTCCACCTCTTCCTTTGCTCTTTCCTCCTCTGGGTCCGCCTGTCCGCTGGGGTCTTGCCCTTTCTAGACTCTTCTGACGCTGAGTCCCCTGAGTCTTCCCCCTGCCTCTGGCGGGCTTTAGGACCTGGTTCCCAATCCGGGTTTTCTGCTGTCCCGCGCGCCTGTACATTCGAACTTGGCGCACGCGCCCAGCCGGCAACCTTTCTCCTGACAGTTACACTGCTCCTGTCACTGCTTCCCCCTTCGGGGAGGCTAGCTGGACCTGACTTCCCCTCTGTTCCCTCACTCTCCGATAGAGGCGTGGCCAGCCCTGACTCATCTTCTCTCCCTACTGGAGGAGACGCTGGCCCTGATACATGGGACTCTTCCCCCCCACTACGCTCTGGTGGGGGAGCTGGTCCTGATCTCCCGCTGCTGCTTTGGGAGTCCCCGCTGGCCCCTTGCTTCTGGTGCATCCCCCCTGGGACCCCCCTTGCCCTGGCCCTCGGCGCCCCCCTCTGGGAATCTTCTGATTCGCTGGAGAAGCTCATGGAATCTCTCGTGCCACTGTCATACTCCCCTACGCTGCCCTCAGATTCTTCCCCTTCGCTCTCCATTTCCTCTCTCCCCTGTGCCTCTGCTCCTGAGCCCCTGACACTTACGCATACATCTAAGGATATTCATCCCATGTTAAGGTGCTTACTTATTCAGTCAGTGGTCAGTAATGAAAACACAATAAAGCCAATGTCAAAATCAAAGTTGACCATAAATCAAAGTTGACCATCAATACAGAAGTGAGCTTCAGTCACATGATTCTCCTGGTATTACTGTTTGTGAGACTCCCTATCCTATTAACTGCTACGTATCCTTAGCTTTGATTGATCTTTGGAGGGGTTCAACTACTTGGAGGAGTCAGTCACGCAAAGAACACTTTGTGCCAAATCAGTAGTTAGGCCTCTGCTTGGAGGGAGGCCTATTGTGCTCCTCAGCTGACCCCATCCATTTTAGGTGGAGAGGGATTATAAAGCAGAGTGTCTTGGTGAATTGTGCCCCAAACATGTAGGGACATCAGAAGAGACCTGCTGGAGTAGACCAAAGGGCCATTTAGCCAGCATGTTGCTCTCACTGTGGTGAGATGCCTATGGGAAGTCCACAAAGGAGATTCCAACTAAACATCAGGAAAAACTTCCTGACAGTAAGAGCTTCTTCGACAGTGGAACGGACTCCCACAGGAGGTTGTGGACTCTCCTTCCTTGGAGGTTTTTTTGTGGGAATGTTCAGGGTGGCAGGAGAGGATATATTGTTTATTGATATCCTTCCTAACTTGCGCTAGCAAGTTCCTTCACTTAGCAGAGTGCATTCTCCTTTACACAGCAGAAAACTTGTTGCAAACTCGTGTGAGTTTCTTAAGACAATACGCAATTCAATCTGGCTTGTCCAGATCGAAATGTGTTCTAATGTTTTTTCTGGTAAGACCCCTTGAATCCCTCCTAAAAGAATATAGACACCACTGTCTTATTCATAAGTAACAAAAAGAAAGTTTACACATAATCAGGCAGAGCACAGTGTGATCCCTGAAGGCAGGCTTTAGGCTTCAAATATGAAACATATACAAACAGGTTTACCCCATAAGGGAGATTTACCTAGTGACTGCAGGCTAGCAGCCCAGCAGTTTGCAGTATGAAATGAAGATGGAAAAGGAGAGTGGCAGCATGCCTTGTCCTTTTACCAGGTCTGGAAAGGTCATGCCCACCCACTGGTCACATGCAAGGAAGGATGCTCTAGGCCAGGAGGAACAGGAAGTTTCGACTGGCTGGATCAAACATTCTCTTGCATGTCCACTCTAGCGAAACAAGGAATGTTGTATTTGACTGCTCCCAGTGGATTACATCTCACATGTTTATTTAAGCAGAGGTTGGATGGCCATCTGCCATGGATGCTTTAGCTGAGATTTCTGCATTGCAGGGGGTTGGACCAGATGACCCATGGGATCCCTTCTAACTCTTCAATTCTATGATTCTATGACATGCAAGACTTGAGCACAACAGCCCTCTCTCCACCTGCGATTCCCAGTAACTGGTATTCAGGGGAATGCTGCTAGTAGCCATGGTTTGTGTACCAAAAAACGAAAGGCATTCAGTGTCACTATATCCTATATTCAGTGTCACTATATCCTATATCCTGGGGTGTCAACACAAGGGGGCTTGTGAAGAAGGCACAGCAGAGACTGTACTTTTTGAGAATCTTAAGGAAAAACCATCTTCCGCAGAAACTGCTGCTTGCCTTCTATCACTGTGCCATTGAGAGCGTGCTCACTTATGGCTTATGTGTGTGGTACGGAAGCTGTACTACCCAGGACAGGATGGGGTTGTGCAGAGTTGTTAAGGCAGCAGAGAGCATTGTTGGCTGCCCACTTTCCACCTTAGAGCAGATTTATGCCACAAGGTGCCATAGGAAGGCACTGGACATAGTAAAAGATCCATCGCATCCTGGTCACTGTCTCTTTGAGCTCCTGCCGTCGGGATGGAGATACAGGACGATGAAGACGAGAACGAGCCGTCTCAAGAACAGCTTCTTCTCCAGAGCGATCTCGGCCCTGAATGGGAAACCTGGACTTTGAAAGTCATCTAATCTTCCTTGCTGTATTATATTGTATTGTTTTAATTAGTGTTTTTATAGTTGTTCTGATTTTGTGTGGAGTGCCCTACCTGGGTGGATGGAGCAGCCAAGTAAATTTCGTTGTCCCTGAGAGGGGGCAATGACAATAAAGATATTATTATTATATTATTATTATTTAAAAACTTATTATTATTCAGCTGCTCATTTTGCCATGTCCCTATATTCTTGCACACACTTTCTCTCTGCAGGTATATGCACAGCTTTGCCAGACTCCATGCTACTGCCCATGGATCCCTCCACGTTGTCCACCAGGCTCCTCCTTAGTTCTGGACGGCTGCGGCTGCTGCAACATATGCGCCCGCAGACTGGGAGAGCCCTGCAGCTATCTACACGTCTGTGATCGGAGCCAAGGACTTGTCTGCGATTACAGCGCTGCCCTGATGGGGAGAGGAGGAACCTGCAATTGTGAGCTATTTCTTCTTGCCTCTCTTTGCAGGAGCCCCTTTGTCATTTAGCGGGATGGAACTGGCTCCCTCGAACGGGGCAAAGCCAGAAATGTCTAATACATACGGAAAGAATGCCTGAAAAGATTAGGAAACCTGCGGGGTGCCCTTGAAACACAAGAGTCCAAAAGCATGTTGCACTCCAAAATCTTTATTAGATCTGTGAGTCAGGGCCAAAATACGCATGGCTAGCCATCATTCATGAATCTCTTGTGTTTTAAAAGTGTTAATAGTAACTGTGGGAATTACAGGGTAGCAGGGAGAGGAATTTGAACTGGGAATGCAGCGCTGGGGTGTGTGTGGATTTTTCAATCTCACATTATTCTTTTCAGTTAACACCCCTCTTTCAAGAAGTTTCTATTGGTCCTTTAGGGCAAGACATGCAGGTGTTGTGTAGCTTTTTCAGGAGCGGGGGTTAATCAGGAAAATTTGTGTGGAAAGGGTTAAAACTTTGTTCCTCTATACCATGGTCCTGATCTAAATTCCAGATAAGTAAAGGTAAAGGGACCCCTGACCATTAGGTCCAGTCGTGGTCGACTCTGGGGTTACGGCGCTCATCTCGCTTTATTGGCCGAGGGAGCCGGCGTACAGCTTCCGGGTCGTGTGGCCAGCATGACTAAGCTGCTTTTGTCGAACCAGAGCAGCGCACGGAAACGCCGTTTACCTTCCCACCAGAGCGGTACCTATTTATCTACTTGCACTTTGACGTGCTTTCGAACTGCTAGGTTGGCAGGAACAGGGACTGAGCAATGGGAGCTCACCCCATCGCGGGGATTCGAACCACCGACCTTCTGGTCGGCAAGTCCTAGGCTCTGTGGTTTAACCCACAGCACCACCCGTGTCCCTAAATTCCAGATACCGTGCTGCTATTATACTCATACCTAATAATTATGAACAGCCATAGCAAGACAGAAAGTGCCATACATAACTAGGAAATGCTCCATATCCTGAGAAGTACTAGTAAAGAAGAATATTAAGGGTTAAGGGCCATTGTGACAGCAGAACTCTGTGAACCAATCTTTTCCCTTTGCCCTCGCCTCTGTTGGCATGCATGAAAATCCTGAGTGTCGAATGGCGCATTGGTCCATGCTGGCGATTCCAAACATTCACACCCTTTGGTGGGCACTTCGCTAGAAAGGGGTGATGATGCTCTCACAGGGCCATAAATCAGAGGCTGTGATGACAGTCCTGTAAGTTGGTACACAGTGCAGGCTTGGCTATATGTCACGACTGTGTCTTCTCTATCCGTCCCCTGGAGCTCCCATGGCAGCAGGCAGGAATGCAAACAAAACTCAGCAAATATGCCCCGATTTCCTGTCCTACTTGGAGAGTTCAGGTCAGCTGACAGGGATGTGAGTTAAACAAATATCGGCCTTTGACAAAATAACAAGACCTAACTTGGAGCAAAGTGACTTTCCTGTTTTTAAAAGCTTTCTAGAAAGAGAGGGAGAACTGTGACCAACTCTTGGAAAGGTAGGGATCCCACACTCTGAGGATGGAGTCAGGCTTAGCTTGGGTATTAGTCCATTAGGCAATTAAACAAAACAGGGATATCAGAAACTGCCAGGTCAGAAACTATTTATCTAGCTAGCCTTGTATTTTCAGCCCTAGCAGGTGGCACTCCCAATATCTCAGGCAGAAGTCTTCCACACCATCTCTTGCTTTTAACTAGAGATGCCAGAGATTGCATCTGGAACTCTCTGCATGGAAAGCAAAGTTTTATCTCTGAACTATAGACCTTCATCCTAGCAGGAAACAAGGCTGTGCTTGTCACTGCCAGTTAGTAGAAATCAGGGGTTCCAAAAAATGTGGTCAGTGGACCTTCTTTCGAGCGTAATTTGGGTGGTTTGTTCCATATCAGCAATAAATATTCATATTGTTTTATTGTCCACCAAGACGATCTGCAATTTTCAAATGCTCCTGGGCAGGGGAAATTTGGGAACCACTGGTGTAGATAATCCTGTGCTTCCACCCTTCCAAATGACCTGTTTATTGGGCATTCATCCTGATTTGTTTGCCGTGAGATTAGATGATGTCACATCAAAGCAAGAATTGTCCCAGACTTTCCCTGCCACTTTCCCTATTGCAAACAATCAGATCTTCTGAGGAAGCAGATTTGTTGTGTGACAGCTCCAAATCAGTTTTAATTGTGCAACATAAATTTGCAGGTGTATGGCTGAATCCCACCTGAAAATTGCGACAGTCTGGACGTCTTTGATAGACCAGTGGTCTGACACCGTATAATACAGATTTCTATGTAAATTGTTTTGGGCTTGCCCTGTTCATATGAGTGCAGAGGATTCTTCAAATAACCTGGTCTGAAACTGTTCAGATTTCACTTCCCATTCCCACTTTGGAATGTTGTCAATGGATTTCTTGTTTTCTGAGCTTCTCTATGGAAGACTGTGCCACAGCAGAAAATCCAGATGGAAGGCCAACACAAGGCCTGATTGTGTAACTGCTCCGCCTTATATTGTTTAGCCAACCTTGTGGTTTGTGTAGTTGCATCTGTAGGAGAATCTCTGACACAAAAATATTTCTTATAATCATTAGGAACAATGTACCTCTCACCTGTTCTTGCAATGGAAGAAGATACATGGATTCATCAGTCTTATAACTAGTCTTTTGGCCCAAAATGTTAAGTTTTAAATAAATTTTTTAGTTTTTGGCTTTTAGACACAAATGTACTGGGTTTCTGACCCTAATTCCTGATACCTATGTGGGGAATTCAGTGGAGAAATTCCCTTTCCTAAAAACAACAATGCAGAGCCAATTTCAATTTCAGAATGTGGAGGTAACATATTCCATTGCTGATCATATTACGTGGTAGCTCTGTTATAGACTGAATGCCTACATTTGATTTCTCCCGTTGTTTCTGGCTACTCTGAATGTGGACTACAGATGAGGACAACGACGACAGCTGCGAAGTGAATGGGAAGATCTATCAGGATGGTGAAGTTTTCCAGCCAAGCTGTAAGCTCCAGTGCCGCTGCTCAGGAGGAGGTTTCACATGTGTCCCCCTCTGCAGTGAAGATGTTCGCCTCCCCACTCCAGATTGCCCCCATCCAAGGCGTGTGGAGATCCCAGGAAAGTGCTGCCAGGAATGGATTTGTGAAAGACAAGACAGGCAGATCTTGACGGACACCATGGCAGGTAAAACTCAACAGGTCCTGGCCCACCTTTTCGGTCATCACTTTGTTGTTGAA
This sequence comes from Podarcis cretensis, assembly GCF_951804945.1. NCBI lineage: Eukaryota > Metazoa > Chordata > Lepidosauria > Squamata > Lacertidae > Podarcis > Podarcis cretensis. Next base: position 23,264,719 of record NC_137175.1, read on the forward strand.
GTTACGGCCCAAACCAGCCTTGCATTTAAGCACTAGCCTGGTAGCCAGAGCTGAAAAGGTGTTGCATGCAGGTGAAAGAAGGGGCTTGCAAGGGTGGCTACTTAGATATTGTCAAAAAAAGAGGAAAGGCATTGCCTAAAAGGAGGCTCTAGAGCAGGGGTCATCAACCTTCTTCAGCCGTGGTGGGCCAGTCCACCATCCCTCAGACCATGTGGGAGGCTGGACTATATTTTTTGGGGGAAAGAACGAATTCCTATGCCCCACAAATAACCCAGAGATACATTTTAAATAAAAGCACTCATTCTACTAATGTAAAAACATGCTGATTCCCAGACCGTCTGCAGGCCAGATTTAGAAGGTGATTGGGCTGGATCCGGCCCCCGGGCCCTAGTTTGCCTACCCCTGCCCTAGAGTTTCCTGGAATATGCATGTGCTGATTTATATCGCAGATTTAGAAGTAATCGCTGTAATTTAAACAAGCACAACGCATATCTCCATTGTGGGGAAGACTGTGGCCAGGTGACTTGTATGAACCTGCACAGTCTGCTGTTCAGGTGCTGCTGGTCTAGGCCTTAAAGCATTTGCTTCAGAGGTTGTGCATCTTAGATCCTCAACTGGAGTTAGATGATTTGGTGCACATTGGCCCTTGCTGGGACTGAAAGTTCACTGGACAAATCATGTGCAGATTCCTCCTTCGGAAGACCTTGCTAAGAATGGAACCAAGGAGCTATTTCAGGAATCCCTGGGTGGAATTCAACCTTGCACTTGGCGAACATTTTGTCAGTGCAAGCATTGTGGTTTACCAGATGGAATAATCCCCCCTGTCCTCACCCCACACACTGTTCTGAGGCTTCTCCTGGCACAGAAATCCCAAGCCAATTTCTGGGGGCACAAGAGGAGGAAAGGTGGGAAAGCTCCATTGAGCAAGCAGAAGCCTTTGCACTGGCAGGACTCATTAGGGGCAAGCCATTCCCTCTTCTTCAGATTCACTTTCCTATAACTCTCTCCTCCTCCTCTTCTGTGAAAAGGAAGCCTGAAAGAACTTGTTTTTTCTCTGGGGGTGGGTGATTTCTATTGACAATTATATATAAAAAAGACCTCACAAGCTTCCTCCTTATGCTTGTTTCTTCCCCAAATGTAAACATTGTTGTGTTGCTGCTCTCAATATGTTGAGCTATTGGCACAACACAGTTGAGCATTAAAACTCCAAAACCAAAAACCAAAACAAAAACATTGGGGAAACACTGTAGAACTACTAATAAATCAGAATGCTATGTGGACAGTCCAATATAAATCCACCACAAATCTTTCTTCTTTGGCGATCACTCATAGCCGAGTAAGATTGTCTTCCATAAACACGGTTTTAACAGTGGGTTCGTAAGTGACTGTGGAGGCCAATTCTGGATTCACATGTCGTTCCACAGTGGGGACATAGATTTCTGGGCAGGAGTTGATCATGGTGAGGGTTTGCCAAGCGTGCCTTCCTCTTAGCACATTTCTCCCTTCCATCCTGAGTTCGAGCGTCTTCAAAGCGCATGGCACCTTTGGTAAAGGCTATTGGAGTGCTCACAGGCCAGTGTTTCCCAATTGTTGGTGTTTATACTACATTTATTTAGATTTGCCTTGAGAGAGTCTAAACCTCTTTTGTTGACCACTGGCATTATGCTTTCCATTTTTAAGTTTGGAACAGAGTAGTTGCTTTGGAAGACGATAATCTGGCATCCACACAACATGACCAATCCAACGAAATTGATGTTGAAGAATGATCGCTTCAACACTGGTGATCTTTGCTTCTTCCAGTACACTGTCATTGGTGTACCACAAATATGTTGTTATTGCATCCATGACATGTTACAGAATACACCTAAAAACAACAACAACAACCCACCCTCAGTCTGGAGGAGGTCCTAATTCACAAAAGCCTAATTCACAGCAATCATCATCATCATCATCATCATCATCATCATCATTATTATTATTTTATTATTTATATCCTGCCCATTTGGCTGGCTGCCTCAGCCAAACCTGCGAATTTTTCAAATCCCAAAAAATCCTTCCCATTTTTTTAAAAAAATATTTATTAAATTTTTAGTTTAACAATAAAATACATAGATAATAACACAGTCTTTTCCAATATCCACATTTCATATTCATCTTTGGACTTCCTCACGACCCTTGTTCCTGCTTTCTAAACTCATAAATTTTACCAGCAAATTATTAACTTAATTTAATTCATATAATATAATTTCAATATTTAATATCTCAGATTTTGGGATTTAACTTACTCTTATTGAAGCTTAATCATAAAGTATTACTTATCCACAATTTATCTTTTCATCTTCCAATTACTTTAAATTTAAATTCTTTATAACTCCTTTGTTGGAGCCATATTTTTACTAATCTTACATCTTTCTTAACATTCATACAATTCCCATTTTTTTGCTACAAAACTAAGAAAGCTATCCCTCTGGAGGTTGTTACCATGAAATTTACGAGCATCCATTTTAATGAAGCTTCTTTCTTTCATTCCCTGCTCAGCACAAAGGCTCCCTGGGACAGCATCGATATTGATCCCCTATGCATGTGAACAGTGGAGCACTGAATGGTCCGCCTGTTCTGCCACCTGTGGCGTAGGGATTGCCACACGAGTATCTAACCAGAATCAGTACTGCAGGCTCGAGACCCAAAGACGCTTATGCCTCCTCAGATCCTGCCAGGGTCTGACGGGAATAGCCAGCATGGTAAGTGATGGGTCTGTGGAAAAAAATACCAGAAATCTCCACCAGGGCTGAAGTTGCTTTTTTAAAGGAGGGAACCCCCACCACATGGCAGGCATATGTCAGGTAGCTAATGTGGTTACTGTCACAGAGAATTCCTTGCTTTGGAGACAGAGCAAACGAGGATACAGAACTAAAGGGCAGGAAGAAGGGGCTGGTCAACAAGCAAGTGAGGGCAAGGACGAAGGAGGAGGTCCTTTGATGGGGTGAAGGACATTTGTGAGTGTGAAGCCTGGCTGGAAGACCATGGCTTGCTGAGGGACATAATGGAGAAAAGTCTGTATGTGAATGAGCAGCCCAGCAAGCCAGCTTTTTGGTATAGTTGTGGGAAATACATATTTGAGAAGCAAGCCCAGATGGGTAGCTTAATCTGAAGAGCACGAGACTCTTGATTTCTGGGTTGTGGGCTCAAACCCCAAGTTGGGCAAAAGGATTCCTGCATTGCAGTGGGTTTGGGACAGTTGACTCTCATGGTCCCTTCCAATTCAACCATTCTAGGATTCTAGGATCCACTCACAGGCTAAGCGCCTAGGGCTGCCCTGTGTTGATTTCCCATCCTTTCCTTCTGTAACAGCCCCATTCAGTTTTCCCTATTACAATGGCAGAACCGGGGGGGGGGGGGTTGCTGGGGAGGGAAGGCACAGAGGGGGAAAAGTTCATCGTGTGTGTGTGACCTATTCTCACATGTTAGATTCCCAAAACAGGAAGAATGCTCAAATTAATACTTCTGCCCTAAACAGATTCCCTCTACAGAAAGTCCAACTGGCTTTGATGGAGTTAAGTTTCAAGTCAGCATGCACAGCATTGCAGCCTTAATTCTTAATGCCCAAATCATGATTCAGTTATAATTTGCATATGAAAAGTGCCTTTCCTTCAAGTTAGCCACAGGTGTCCAGTGAAGGGGGTGGGGCGCAACTTGTCTGAGGGGGTTGCTTGCACCTCTGTTACCACCTATGTACAATGTGCATTCCCTTAATTCCCTTAACTTTAGATGTTCCTGGGGGAGGGTGAGCAAATGCACATTTCGTTGACATCAGGACATAGAGCAGCTTTTCCCAGCCTGGTGTCCGCTGGGCATTTTGGACTACAAATCCCATCAGCCGTAGACAGGGCTGATGGGGTTTGTAGTCCAAAACATCTGGAAATCTGGGGGAATCTGGCATAGAGTACATTTAGCCAGACATTATGGAGGGGGCAGTTCTTTATAATATTGTTTTCCAGTGCAGGGCGGGAGGCATTTTAATCTTCCCCCACCTGCCGCAGGGCCCCCCAAATTCCTATGACTTGCGTTGTCACCTACCTCTACCTAAACTCTCCCTAAATTCTCCATGGACCACTTAGCTGTGTGCTAAAGGACTGAGCATCTTAAGAAAGACATTCTCTTTAAGTCCGATATAAATTGTTCCAGCAAAATCAATACTTGCAATTCGACTGCCAAGCTCTGTAAGTGGCTGAATCCCCAAATAGCAACGGACCCTCTGTGACCCAAAATGCAGCAGTGTGATTTATTGACACAGCTGGAGCTAAATGAGCTACCTGGCTAGATTTAAACTGGCCTGTTTTTTGGGGAGGGGGGCTGTGCTGTTTTCCTCCTTCATTGAGGAGGGGCTCTGGCTCCACCAGGAACAATTCGTACTTTATAGCTCCGAAGTGTGAAGTTTCAAGGACTGCAGCAAAGGTTACTTTGCAACTATCTGTTGATAGTTGATAGCACACTTTCTGGGAAATAAAACACTCATACTGCTTTCCACACATCAAAGATATGTGTAGCAGCCAGTGTGGTGGGACAGAGCTGCAAGAGCGCCTTCTGAACGCCAGTGTCACTACAATTTACCTGGACGGGGCTGGTGTAGGTCAGGGTGCTGGCAGGAGCATCAGACTGGTGTGAGGAGCTGGGATCAGGGGTAGGGCGGCAATAAATCACACAGCTTCAGTGAAATTAACTCTTTATTCAAGGAAACAAGGTTGACTTATGAGGCAAGCCCTAGAGAGCACAGCAACGTGTCCCAGTAGGTCTTGCCCTTATGAGGCAGCTGTGGGGATGGAAGGTCCCCACCTTCCCACAGTGGCCTAAGTCTCTTCCTGCCCCCTGGGTCCTTCCCAAGCAATCTGAGACTTCAATTTTGTGCCTGTCTTCTTGTAAGTTGGTTTTGGCATTTTCTGTTCCTGTAAAGTTGATTCAGTTTGGATCAGCCCAGGCTAAAATGTGTTCATAGTGTCAGCCGAGAAAAACAAACCCAGATGGAGTTTGGGAAGAAAAAAAATGTTTGATTTAAAGCCAAGGTCAAACTACATGTTACATTAAGCACATTTCAGTGAAAAGTGTGCTCAGCAACGCCACTTAAGTCATTGATCAGTCCAGACAACAGATTTTCACCTATACATACTGATTAAAGGGGTCCTTTGTGCAGGTACTGATATCTATCTATCTATCTATCATCTATCTATCTATCTATCTATCTATCTATCTATCTATCTATCTATCTATCTATCTATCTATTTATCATCTATCTATCTATCTCTATCTATCTATCTATCTATCTATCTATCTATCTATCTATCTATCTATCTATCTATCTATCTATCTCTATCTATCTATCTATCTATCTATCATCTATCTATCTATCTATCTATCTATCTATCTATCTATCTATCTATCATCTATCTATCTATCTATCTATCTATATCTATCATCTATCTATCTATCTATCTATCTATCTATCTATCTATCTATCTATCTATCTATCTATCTATCATCTATCTATCATCTGTTTATCTAATCTATCATATTTCTATCTATCTATCTATTTATCTATCATCTATATCTATCTATCTATCTATCTATCTATCTATCATCTATCTATCTATCTATCTATCTATCATCTATCTATCATCTATCTATCTATCTATCTATCTATCTATCTATCTATCATCTATCCATCTATCTATCTATCTATCTATCTATCTATCTATCATCTATCATCTATCTATCATCAGTGGAAGCAGTGAAATTGTGCAACCCCCCCAACATATAGGATACTGAGATAGGGAGATAAACAAGGGGAAATTGGGCAGGAACGTTGCAAGCATACCCTAAGAACATCAGCACCAGATACATGAAAATAAACTCCAAAGAAAACCATACCCAAACTAGACATTATGCAGAAGACATCATCATCATTATTATCTGAGAGTCTGCCAATTTGAACAAAATGAGCATCTCAACCCATTCATATCCCACCATCTGTCTGGTCAAAAGGGCCCACCTTTCTTCTGTGAGGGAATAGATACAGATGCAGAGCCCCGGAAAAGCAATTCTGGGAGGGATAATGTGATCAGGCGAACAACGAGAGGAGAAAATATTAAGCACCCCCTTCTCCCCCACTAAAACCGACAGCCTCTGAGGGCTGCTTCTCAATTAAAAAGAAACCCGGAGATTGGTGAGTTTTCTCCCATCCTCTCTTGACGTATAGTTTGGCCCTCTCATTCAGCTGTGCTTTTTCAGAGTATGTTGGAAATTCCACTGAGTGCGTTGCCTCCACAGAGAGGAAGAGGAAGCCGCTTGTAAACCAGCCCGCTCCATTCAGAAGTTGATATACTGGCCTTATCCTAGCAGCTGGATCGTCACAAGTCCAAGATGCTCTCATTTCTTTGATAATGAGATAACTGCCTAGAAACAGAGAGAAGAAATGACCGTCTTTAGCTGGGAGAGAGGAAGAAAGCTAAAGTGCAGCTCCTCATCGCAGCCGACATCTGTCTTCTCCCTTGATTCCCCTGCAATTATGCTAGACAATGTTATCGTTCAGTGAGGGAAACCAGACCATATGTTTTAATACTGTACAATACTGATGTGTTTAATGCCAGCTTGTGGCTACTATTATAAATCCATCCATTGGAAAAATGATGCTTTGCAGCTACAGTAATCTAAGGAACCGTGTCTTGGTATTCTTTCTCTATGTTATCATTTCACTGGAGAATAGTTATGGGGGAGCTGGGGGAGGGAAGGGTGAAGCAGCCACCATTGTTCAAACCAGGCTGTTGTTGTTAGAAATAAAAGAATAAATGCAATGATGAACTGGCTGAGAATGAATTGACCAGGGGTCATTCAAGGAACTCGCAGTGAAATCTAATGTCTCGTGGCAAGCCCCAGGCAACATACAGCAGAAAATAGACCTTATTTGGTATACAAGAAAAGGAAGAACAGCAGTATAAGAGAAACAGAGCATCTGTAGTAAAGTTCAAGGCATTCTTTGATGCCCCGTGCAGCTGTTCTGCTTCTGTAAACATGAATAGGGAAAGGGGCACTGATGGTCTGAAGGACTGCTTCCTTTTGCTCCAACCATCAACAGTTTCCCCAAAGGTGGAAGGTCTATTCGACATTGCTGAAGGGTATTTATCATGTCTGTGATGCCATTCATACTTTGCACTCAGAATCTCTACAGAACAACCTTTCGCCTTTATTGCTCCTAGTTTATGGATTGGATACTAAGAACTCACAATATACTTAAGGAAGCTACCCAAGAAAATCCCCAGCTGGGCAAAAGCCAATGTTCTAGCAATATTCTAGCAATCCAGCTTATGTGTTCTGGACTAACAGGGTCTTCAAAGGTGCTCCCATGCAATATTTACTGCAGAAATGGACGACAATAGTCAATGAATGTGTCCCATCAGCACAACAATTTCTACCAGCACAATGAGACTTTCTCGCCTCTCTTTTTTCTACACCTTTCCCAAATCTGCTCTGGAGGCAAGGGAGAACCCCTACAACAGATGAGGCATGGGGGGCAGAAATATCCTTGCACTGATGGGATGTGTTACTACACACTACTTTGGATACATCCTATACCTAGAGGTTCGGGTCATCTCTGCCCAGGAGGGACCACAAGCTGGTCCCTGTGCATCAACCCGAGATATTGGGTCTTGCTGCATACCATGGAGGCCTCAGGTTTTGTTGGGTAATGTGCAAAAAGGTCACACATCCGTATAGTTTTGTATTCTGCCCACATTGTGCCCACGTAGGTCTCCTCTTCTTCCCTGTTGCTCAGTGCCCTCCTTCAGGGCCAGACACCGCCCCTCCCCCAAGACAAGCACCTGACTTTTCCAACTGATGACCCTGGGTTAGAAATGGCAAGCACCATTGTGTTTTGCAAATAAAGTCTGAAAACCTGTACTTAAAACTATCAGGAATTTCTTGGCCCAGGGGAAGAGATCTAATACAGAAGGTGTTGTCATATTTGTTTCTATGAAAAAGTCAATTATTTTTGGATTGGCCCCAGAGAATAAGGCAACAAGTATCCTGCTATATGTAGCAGATACCAAAAATAAACAGGACACGTTCAAGCTGTCACCAAAACAAGAAGGTCTTCTTCTTCGGGTGCCTTTGACATTTCTTGCTTTGAAAGGGCACCTGTCTTCAAATAATTGGGGGGGGGGGAAGAGAGAGAGAATCTCCCTCTGAGCATCTTCACATTGTTAATGGAGGTGGCTAGGGACTTAGAAATAGAAGGTGTTCAAGCACACAAACACACACCCTTCCAAATTACCAGGCACACTACATAATATCCAGCCCCAAACCTTTTGCAGCCTGAGGCGAAAATAAGAGACCCAAAATAGAAAAACAATGCAGCAGAGATGGAAAGCCATTTGAAAACAAACAAAACGAAACTATTCCAAGCAGGCCATGGGGTTATCCAGAAGTTTTGTTGTGGTGATTGAAACTTCTAGCTGGACTGAAGGATGAAGTTTAAATGCCCTCTAATGGCCTTGCTCTAGATCTGCATGCATAAAACTGGGAAATTGCAACTTGCTGTTTGAACAGTGATGAAGGCTAAGCAATGAACCTTTCTATATATATAAGCTGTTTATCGTTTGGATCTCTGACAGCAAAAGTGCATTTCCTCTCACTGTGTTTCTTTTTAATACACAAGCCAGTATTTTGACCCACTCTGGTATGAGCAGGAAACAGAACTGAGGATGGGGCTGGCAAGGTAAGAGCAGGACTGGCTTGTCAATGCATGATAAGGTTACATTTAGGATCACCTATTATTATCTTGAGCCGGATCCCGACATGTTTCTCAGATCCTTTTTCTGACTTTTTAGTGTCAGCACAGGGCCACACAAAACACAACGTGGAACCCAGATTTATCTACTTACACATGTGTCTACTCTTTTCTCATATAAGGTGGAAAGAGGGGCTCAAAGAGGCTGTGTGGACAAGGGGGCGAGAGTGCCCCCCACATTATATTCCTGTACCCAATCATTTCAGGCACATTTATATATGGAACATAGCAATAGGCAGCATTCATTGAACAGCAGCACAACGATATTCAACAGCAAAACAAAAAATAAACAAAGCACATCCAGAGATGAAGCCCTTTTTGAACTCTCGTCCTTTCTGCAATTCTGGGTTCCACGTTGTGTTTTGTGTGGCCCTGTGCTGACACTAAAAAGTCAGAAAAAGGATCTGAGAAACATGTCGGGATCCGGCTCAAGATAATAATTGTCCTTCAGGCATTTTCCCATAGTCTGACTGGGCTGCTGCTGAGAGAGCCATTGCTTTCATTCCCTCCTGGTGAACTTCCAAGAGTCATCTGATTGGCTACAGTGGCAAAGAGGATGCTGCTGCACTAGAGGGATCTGAGCCAGAAGGGCACCTCTTGTGATCTTCTTTCCAATACTGGAACAAAGGTGAGAGGAAATTTCTAGGGGTGGCTGAATGCAGAGAAACAAGGCTCACGATTGGGGAACATTAAGCTCCCCTCACCAGTGGCATCACAACGGGGGGCGGTGCGCCCCGGGTTCCATGTCTGCGGGGGTGACAAGAAGTCACCCCACGAGGGCTTGCGGCGGTGTGAGCAGCCATCGCACTGCTGCAGCTACATGTAGAGGATCCTCTGTTCACAGCTGCAGCTGCAAACAGAGGATCCCGGCACTGTCCATACGGCACTGGAGCGTCGTCGTCAAACTGCTATACAGTGCATGTGTGGCGTCACTACATACGGTGCATGTGTGCAACACCTCACATGCGCTGTATTTAGCGGTGCGCTGGCACTAGTGCTCCAGCGCCGTACGGACGGTGTCGGGATCCTCTGCTCACGGCTGCAGCCATGAACGGAGAATAATAATAATAATAATAATAATAATAATAATAATAATAATTTACTATTTATACCCCACCCATCTGGCTGGGTTTCCCCAGCCACTCTGGGTGACTTCCAACCAAATATTAAAAACAATACAGTGTCAGACATTAAAAACTTTCCTAAATGGTTGTAGTGGTGATGGAGGGATCCTGACACTGTCCATATGGCGCTGGAGCGCCAGCGCTGGCAAACCGCTATACAGCGCATGTGCAGCGTCACTACATACAGCGCATGCACCAAACGTGACGCCGCACATGCACCCTATGTAGCGACGCCCACCTCAGGTGTCACACTGCCTTCCTTTGCCCCTGCCCCTCACTCATGCAGCCTTTCTGATATTAAAATATACACATACTCCCCTGTCTCTTATGAGATCCTGGATTAGCAGGCCAAATTTGACAGGGGGGTGACATTGCCCACCTGCCAATCACCTGATGTCACAATGACATGAGGCGATTGGGCACTTTGAAGTCCCAAAGCAGGGACATCAGACCAATGCACTGGGCCAGCAAAGAGTCCTGAGTGGTGGTTTAAAGACTTGAGGCTTGGGTTTAGCATAGCCAATCCACCTGCCCAACAGGTGGTAGAGTTGAAGCCTGTTTTACTTTGTCAGTGTGCACTTTATGGCTCCTGATTGTGCATTGGCAGCCGTGTCTGTAGCTGCTCTGCACCTACATATGAAAGATAAGGTGGGGAGCAAGTAGATGTGGTTTGGAGGAACTGGCCTCACAGCCCAAACCTGAACGCCTCGTTTGCCAGATTTGGCCCAAAGGCTGGAGGTTTGCCATCCATGCTGTTTTATGCTCACACGCTGAATAAAAAACATGGCTTCCACAATCACATCTAGTTTGACCCTCAAGTCTTCTTTCCAGCAATAAAGTAATATGTTCTTTGGCCTGCAATAACAGTAAGACTGTGATTCATATCAAAAGGGGACTCGTAATAAATGGTGGTGAGGAAACTTAACAATGGCATTCTGTGGGAAAATCGAGGAGTTTGGCACTGGAAAAGAGCACTGGCAGCAATATATTGAAAGCAAAATTGGGCCACTCTTATCTAGGAAATGGAACGAATGATCAGGACAAACAGAAAGTAATATTTTTCAGTGTCTGGGCAGTGAAACACACTCCCTCTTAAGAAAGGTTTTGCAGCCCCAGAAGCCAGGAGACAAAATTTTAGCAGACCACCAAAGCATGTTACCAGAGAACTCTATTCTGAAGCCAAGCATTGTTGTGGGATGTATTAAATTCCATAATAATACGCGCAGAGAAGTGGGGTTTACATCAAAACATGCAGCTGAGCAAAAAAAGTTACAGCCTCCTGGAAGATATATTGAGATAGGTTTGTTTGTGGCTTGTGGAGTGAGGGAATGATGAGAAAATGCAAAAACGGCTGCTGGCAATAGAAAAACTGACCCAGGCCAAGGACTGTGGAACTGGAAACAGCTAGGGAAACTGGGGGGGGGGGGGAGAGAGAAACTTAAAAGGATTTATATTTTAAAAAAATAAATAAGGGAACTCAGATTGCTTCCATAAACAAATTACAAATCAAACAACGAAAGCTTCAAGTCATTGAAAGGTGCTTGGGGCACTTTGTTCGGTTTCAACGTGTGAGCATAAAATGTTCCAATGCCCCCTAACTGAACATGTTCAGAGCACCCCAAGGTATGAATATGCAGGCAGGAGCAAGTCCCACTGTGTTCAGTGGGCCTTACTGCCAAGGAAGTGCTCATACGATTGCAGCGTTTGCCTAAAGCATTAGCTGGCCTATCGGATTGCACAACAAGTCCATGGAAGTCACTTCCTAGAGAACAAGGAAGGAAGCAGAATGGCTGCATATAAGGAGAACTCACCATAACATTGTTCCAAAAGTCGTGCGCTGCCCCCGCTCTCTGCCGAGCTTAGCTTTGCAAATGTGCTTGCACAAAACTTACACAGAGATCAGACCATACTGTCTTTAATGAGCATTTGTTCTGATTTGTTTCTGGAAAGGTTATCTGACAACAAACATTCATTCTGAATTCAATGCATTGATCATTCATAAGAACATAAGGAGAGCCTGCAGGACCAGACCAATGGCCCATCTAGGACAGCATCCTGTTCTCACACTGACCACCCAGATGTGTCTGGGGAGCCTGCAAGAGGAACAAGCACACACTCCCCTCCTGCGGTTTTCTGCAACTGATGTTCAGTAGCATTACAGCCTCCAGCCATGGAGGCAGAACAAATCTATCATGGCTAGTAGCCATTGATAGCCTTACTGTTATGTACAGAAGTTCTCACCCTGGGCCAGCAGGGGGATACTGTAGATAGTTTTCACTCAGGTCCACATATGCAAATAAGGGATTGAAAGTGACGTTCGGTGATTGGATAGTTACAGAAAATGGTTACTGTTACATTCTAGTGGAGCTCTATATAAGCAGGCTGGCTGAACCCTTCAGTTCAGTTCTGTTCTGGCCTGTGAATAAACAAGAGCTGTTTGAAGAATTGCTGTGTCATCTGATATGTTCACCCACAACTTAACACTTACTCTTCATGAATTTCTCTAATCCTCTTTTACAGCCATCCAAATTTGTGGCCATCACTGTGGGAGTGAGTTTCATAGTTTAACAGTGTGTTGCATAAAGAAGTTCTTCCTTTTATTGGTTCCAAATCTTCCAACATTCAGCTTCATTGTCCTGCAGCTCACTGATGACCCAAGTCCTTTTTGCTGCCTTCTTCTTCACCTTGCTTGCCCTCTTTAGGCCTGAGTGACAACAATTCTATTTTGAATTTGTGCAGGGCCTGGGATCTAGGCCAGCATAATTGTTCAACAGCCTGAGGCTCCGTGAGGCTCTGCAGGAGCAGAGCGTTGTTTTTCTGACAAGCAAATACCTCTCCTTCTTCAGATGCATTGTGCTTTTCTGGCTAGATGTTGTTTTGAAGAAGCAAGAGTCGCAAACAAGCACTGTTAAACTCCCTAGGTACACTTCATGTTATTGATTGATTTAAAAGATTTATAAACTTCTTAATCAAACAGCTCTCCAAACAGGGTACAAGTAAAAAAACACAAATGTGTATAAAACCATCAGCCTTAAAACACAAATAAAACCTTTAAAATATTTAAAACTGATACAGGCAACTAAACTATATGTAACTAAATTATATATCAGGTTAGGCTTGCTGAAACAAACATGTTTTCATTAGGCATCTGAAACAATAGAGTGATGGCATCTGCCTGATGTTGATATTTGTGTCACCTACCAGCAGGGATTGGTTTTATTTCAGGAGTTGATGTTGTGTAGTAACTGTCAAGCTGCAGGGAACCCAACCCCCTTCTCTTACGGATGGCAGCCAGAAATGGGAAAACAAGAAGTTCTTATCAATGTAGTTTATTCAATACAGTGGATGCTCAGGTTGCAAACGTGATCCGTGTGGGATGCACATTCACAACCCACAGCATTCGCAACCCATGTCTGCACATGAGCGGGTTGCAATTTGGCACTTCTGCACATGCGCAACCGCAATATACCGCTTCTGCGCATGCATGACCGCCGAAACCTGGAAGTAACCCATTCCAGTACTTCCAGGTTTCGGTGGTCTGCAACCTAAAAAAACGCAACCTGAAGTGGCTGTAACCCGAAGTATGACTCTATTCACAGAGAGAGAGAGAGATGCATGATGCTGCCTCTAGGATAATGACGTTGCTCTGAGTAAAGTCCCACCCACTCCATCTCTCCTATTGTATGTCATCCCTACGGTGGTTGATCTGTGCTTTCTGCCTCTGAACTTTCTGTTCTCCTACTCTCAATGCCCACCTGGACCTAGGAGAGGGTGGGGTTCTGGCATGCTGTCCAAAGACACTGAGTCTGTCAGCTGTCTCTCCCCTGGTGCTTCTTCTTCTTCCTCCTGCTCCTTTCCCAATATTTCCCAGCTTCTCCCCTCTGCAGCCTCTGAACTGTGACCTTCTGCAAACCACTGTTCTAAATCTATACTGTCTCCCTCTTCTCTGGGAAGTGCAGGAGGAGGGGGAGGAGTACCAAGCATGTCACACTTAGGACCAGGAACCAAATGCTTTCCATTAGAGCACAGTTCCATCACAACAGGCTCAAACAGAGAAGCTGTAGTTGCCTAAGAAGACAAGTCTGCTGGATCAGGCGAAAGGCCCACCTACTCCAGCATAGGGTTCTCATAATGGCTAACCAGATCCCAATGGGAAGCCTGTAAGTGGAACCTAAGCACTGCAGAACTCTTTGATTCCCAGCAAAGGGTTGTTGTTGTTTAGTCATTTAGTCGTGTCCGACTCTTCGTGACCCCATGGACCAGAGCACGCCAGGCACTCCTGTTTTCCACTGCATCCCAAAGTTTGGTCAAACTCATGTTGGTAGCTTTGAGAACACTGTCCAACCATCTCGTCCTCTGCCATCCCCTTCTCCTTGTGCCCTTCATCTTTTCCAGCATAAGGGTCTTTTCCAGGAAGTCTTCTCTTCTCATGCGGTGGCCAAAGTATTGGAGTCTCAGCTTCAGGATCTGTCCTTCCAGTGAGCACTCAGGGCTGATTTCCTTAAGAATGGATAGGTTTTTGTGTGTGAGTGGGGTGGGTGGGTGTTTTGGATCAGGTTAGCCAAATTGATTTATAGAAACATCGCCACCCGACGCCACCCATCTTCCCCCCCTCCACCCCTTTACTTCCTAATGTCTCAACAAATGAAACTGATTTGTAAAAATGTTTCATGGAAAAAATACGAGGGACATTACACATACCTCTTTAAAACAAGAAAATCTTTAATAAAAAAGAAAGTAAAAGAATGGGTAGGTTTGATCTTCTTGCAGTCTATGGGACTCTCAAGAGTCTCCTCCAGCACCATAATTCAAAAGCATCAATTCTTCAGCGATCAGCCTTCTTTATGGTCCAGCTCTCACTTCCATACATCACATACACAGCAAAGGGTATCCAGAGGCATACTGCCTAAAACAGTGAAGGTGAAATATGGCTATTGTGGCTAGTAGCCACCGAGAAACCTATCCTCTTTAAAGCCAACCAGGTTGCTGGCCATCGTTGCCTCTTGTGGAGCCAATGCCATAGTTTCACAATGCTGTGTGTGAAGATGTACTTTTTTGTCTGTTGTAAATTTCCCAGCGTTCAGCTTCATTGAGTTCTAGTTTTGCGACAGAGGGAGAAAGCTTCATCCTGTCCACTTTCTCCAGACCATGCTTAATTTCATACACTGCTTTTCCTGCATCTTATTTAGTGATATGCCAATCATTTGCTTTTGTTCTCTCTTCCAAACATGCTCCGCATGTGGGCTGGAGATGCAGCCAGATTCCTAGGTCCTGTTTACATGGACTTCAGAGGCATCTCCACGCCAGATGTTGAAGATTGCTGGCATGTAGTCAGAAGATGGATGGGCGTGGGGTGTGTGTTTCAGGGCAGCCAACTATTTATGGGCAACTCAAAGTTTCTCCTGCTCCTCCTTCTTATGGTTCTTTATCTTTAAACTAGACTTAGACCGGACAACCCTTGAATTAGAAGGCTGCTAAGATAGTGGCGCTGTGAGTTAAACCACAGAGCCTAGGGCTTGCTGATCAGAAGGTCGGTGGTTTGAATCCCCGTGATGGGGCGAGCTCCCGCCGCTCGGTCCCAGCTTCTGCCAACCTAGCAGTTTGAAAGCACATCAAAGTGCAAGTAGATAAATAGGTACCACTCCAGCGGGAAGGTAAACGGCATTTCCGTGTGCTGCTCTGGTTTGCCAGAAGTGGCTTAGTCATGCTGGCTACATGACCTGGAAGCTGTATGCTGGTTCCCCAGCCAACAAAGTGAGATGGGCGCCGCAACCCCAGAGTTGTCCACGACCGGACCTAATGGTCAGGGGTCCCTTTACCTTTTAAGATAGTATCCTAAATCTAGGGTACTAGACAGTGTCCATTAGCGAATGGTAAAAATTAATAAACGGTCATATTTAGAAACTGAATATGCATGTTCAAACAGGCAATGGTCTCTATCCAATGCAGTGCTAAGTAAACATCCTATCAGTGCAAGGATTGCTGCTTGCACAATGGGTTATCCTTGCTTGTGCCCCACATACCCTTCACAAACCTGCTCTGGAGGGTTTGAGGGGGAACCCAGAACTGATGGGGGGGGGAGCTGCAGCAGAAGGGAAGAAGAGAATGAAAGTCCTATCACACGAGTGGGGATCCTTGAGCTGGTGGGATGCTTCTTTAGAGCTGCATTGGATGCAGGTCAATATATCTGATGACCAGATGCTGGAGTCAAAACAAAAGAAGTTGGTTTTCCCCTTAATGGCTTATTTGTCAGCTTCAGTGTCATAGGCATCTGCCTGACCCCTGCTGGAGACAGAATGCTGAACTGGACGGTTCCCTGGTCCTTCGACAAGCAAGGCAAACCCTATGTTCTAATATAGAATCCTTATTTGCCAGGCAACGTAGCTCCTCACTGCTGCCAAGGCAAGCATCGGTGCCAGAAATAAGTCATGCCAGGCATTTGTTCCCCTGATTCTGCTTTCAAAAATATCGCAGGGAGAAGCTGGGGCTGACAAACACCAGGGACAATTTAGGTGGGGTTGCTTTTTTTTTTTTTTACACAAATTAAAGTTGTTTTTTTTAAAAAAAAATAGAATAATTGAAAAGAAAATGAGTAGAACCTGGTCTTGATTTTTTAAAAATGCTTGGTGATGAGAAGCTCTCGAGGTCATAGTGCAAAATGAGCATCAATGTTCGGACCACTATTTGCTTGGTCACAGGATTGTGTAACCTCTGTATACACAGCACTTCAGATATGTGATAGGCTGTAAACCACCATTAGGCATTGGTGGCAAGAATCATTCAGACCTTCAGCTCTCTCTCTCTCTCTTTACTTTCTCCTTGGGTGCTTCTCTGGGCTTTATTTGCTACATCCGTACAGTAACAGCTAAGGCCACCTGTTCATGCTGGACCATCAGTAGAGATCTTCTAGCACTGCCAAAATCGTGTGGGCACAACCAATATTTCCGTGTCCCCAATCTGTCCTGCTGTAAGGAGTGCATATGTGCTGGCTTTGATTGAGATGAAACACACACGTACATTTTTTTTTAATCCAACCTCAGACTTAGCCCAGAGAAAGAGCTTAACTAGAAGAGATATTCATTGCCAACCTATTGGTGCCAATGTGGGGAGATATTTGCATTTTTTAATGTAAATAGCAGCTTCGTGGGAGGGATCTTCCTCAGGACCATAGCGGGAAAAGAGTTGCATTCTCTTTCCATGCTTGCTGCAATCCCAACAAAGATCAAATGCCTCCAGCAGATACTGTTTGCATTTTTTTATATGCGATGTTGAATGCAAAGATGCATGGGAGCAGACATCTGGCGGGGTTTCCCCAGCCACTCTGGATGGCTCCCAACAGAACCCTAAAAACAGAATAAAACTTCAAACATTAAAAACATCCCTAAACGGGGCGGCCTTTAGATGTCTTCTAAATGTCAGATAGTTGTTTATTTCCTTGACATCTGATAGGAGGGCATTCCAAAGGGTGGGGGCCACTACCAGAGCTGTGACTGGTGTAGTCTGGTAGCTGGTGGGACCCCTGGAACAGCAAGGACCAAAGACCCTGGGCTGTTGAGTGCTATTTTGCTTGGTCCATGAACACAAACAGGTGCACATGTCATCAGGCATGCACATAAACTGCAGCCGGTTGATCTCAGACAGACAGATGTTGCACCACTGCTGGGAGAGGGAAGGAATCTTCTTCTTCAGTGATCACTCGCAGCTGAGTAAGATTGTCTTTCATAAACACGGTTTTAACAGTAAGTCCGTAAGTGACTGTGGAGGCCAATTCTGAATCCACGTGTCCTTCCAGAGTGGGGACATTGGTTTCTGGGCGGGAGTTGATCATGCTGTGGATTTACCAAGTATGCCTTCCTCTTAGCACATTTCTCCCTTGCGTCCTGAGTTCGAGTGTCTTCAAAGCCCATGACACCTTTGGTAAAGGCTGTTCTCCAACTGGAGTGCTCGCAGGCCAGTGTTTCCCAGTTGTCAGTGTTTATACTACTTTTTAAAAATAGATTTGCCTTGAGACAGTCTTTAACCCTCTTTTGTTGACCACCAGCATTATGCTTTCTATTTTTAAGTTTGGAATAGAGTAGTTGCTTTGGAAGACGATCATCAGGCATCCGGACAACATGACCAGTCCAACGAAGTTGATGTTGAAGAATCATTGCTTCAACACTGGTGATCTTTGCTTCTTCCAGTACACTGATATTAGTTCACCTGTCTTCCCAAGTGATGTGTAAAATTTTTCGGAGACACCATTGATGGAATCTTTCGAGGAGCTGAAGATGACATTTATAAGTGGTCCATGTTTCACAAGCATATAGTAAGGTTGGCAGTACAATAGTTTTGTAAACAAGCATTTTGGTTTCCCTGCGAATGTCCCGGTCCTCAAACACTCTGCACTTCAATCGGGAGAAGGCTGCACTCGCAGAGCTCAGGCGATGCTGGATTTCGGCATCAATGTTGGCCCCTGTGGAAAGATAACTGCCTAAGTAGGAGTAGTGATCGACATTTTCCAACGTTGAGCCGCAGCCAAGCTGCCATAACAGCTCGGCTCTGCAAGCAGGAACTACCCCACTGCTTGCCCAGACGGGCTCAGTGTATGCAGTTTGTGTGTGTGTGTTTCTGCTGGGGGAGAGAGGGGTTAACTGCAGATCTCTTGCCCATAAACCCCAGGCAAGCCATGGTTGTTTTGAACCAGCCAACATATTTTCCTGGGCCAGAGAGGCAGGTGGTCCAAGCATGTAGCAATCCCTAAGAATAGCTAAGGCTGCCATAAATACATTCTGTCTCTGTTTGCTTGAGAAGGGCTTTGGCTCAGAGGCAGAGCATTTCCTTTGCATGCAACAGGTCTCCAGTTCAGTCAGCAGCATCTTCTGGCAGGGCTGCAAACGTCCCAGATCCGAAACCCTGTAGAGTTCCTGCCCATCAGTGTAGACAGAAAACACTGAGCTAGATAGACCAATGCAGGGGTCAGCAAAATTTTTCAGCAGTGGGCTGGTCCACTGCCCCTCAGACCTTGTAGGGGGCCAGACTATATTTTTTGGGGGTGTGTGTGTGATGAATGAATTCCTATGCCCCACAAATAACCCAGAGATGCATTTTAAATAAAAGGACACATTCTACTCATGTAAAAACACGCTGGTTCCTAGACAAGTGGGGCTTTGTACATATGACCAGTACTATTTTGCTACAGTTCCCAGGAGTCTCTGGGGCAGGGTTTCCCAAACTTGGGTCTCTAGCTGTTTGGACTACAATTCCCATCAACCCTAGCTAGCAGGATCAGTGGTCAGGGATGTTGGGAACTGTAGTCCAGCTGGAGACCCAAGTTTGGGAAACCTTGCTCCGGGAAAAGCCATGTGCTGACGTGTGTGTGTGTGTGTGTGTGTGTGTGCAGCCACTGTGTGCTGCGCCCCTTCCCTGCCATCACTGTTCAGCAGAGATTCCTCTCCCCATCATTTGGCTTGGCAAGTATCACCGTGTTTAGCTAACATCAAGTGTCGATTCAGGAAAGGTGCCTTAGCCCGTTTCCTCATTCTGACATTTTAGTTTGTAAACTTCAGTCTTTGTCTCTCCCTATTGAGATAAGTTGGGTATGTTTAACCCAGAGAAGAGAAGACTGAGAGGTGATATGATAGCCATCTTCAAATACCTGAAGGGTATAGTGTATCATTCAGCTATGGAACTCACTCACTCAGTGATGGCCAGGGATCCATTAGCTGTGATTCCTGCATCATAGCGGGTTGGACTTTATGATCCTTGGGTATCCCTTCCAACTCTACAACTTTTTAATTCTTATTCATGTGACCTACTTGGCGAGGTAGTTGTTTGAAAAGTGGAATAAAACATACAAACAAAGAAAGAAAGAAAGAAAGAAAGAAAGAAAGAGCCAGTGCTTTTTTTGGGGGGGGGGGTATGCAGGGGTACGCATACCCCTAAACATTTTGTGAATCTTTGTACTTCTGTCCATTTACTGTATTTTTCCTGGTTTGAACTATAAAATGGCGATTTTCTTGAGTCAAAATGAGAGTACCCCTAAACATGTTTTAGAAAAAAAGCAATGGAAACAGTTAAGTGGGAATATTTATTATGATTATTTTATTTATTAAATTTATATGCCACCCCTTCATCAAAAGATCTCAGGGCAGTTCACAGAATAAAATACAAGATAAAACACAAGTAAATAATTAAACTGAAGCAACAAAACGACACAGTTAATGTCCCATGTCCAATGATGTTATGCGCATGTAAGCTGTATTCTAACATACTGCGAAGCCGGTCCCCAGCTTCTTAGGATTTGTATGTGTAACAGACTACACATGTAGGACAGGCGTTAAATGCACCTCTTATTTGCATTTATTCATCACTTACACACCATAAATACCTTAATGTGGCTTACAATCGCTACTCGCAGGTAATAAAGTGGTAAGATGGGGAAAGTTATGGCTACAGCCATCATCCATGAAGTCCAAGTCCTTCACCTACTTGGATTCTGCACAAGCGTTTCCCTGGAGGGATTTGGAGAACCTGCGCGAACGCAGTACAAATAAAAGCAGGAGCGCGTGGTGAGGACCAGCAGCAAAGCCAATGCAATCTAGGTAGTCGTGCAAAGGCGAGGTTCAAACCGAGGGCACGGGAAGGGTGGCCGTCCCACGCCCCCTGCTTCCCCTCCCCCGAGGCGCCCCCCTCCCCGCCCGCCTTCCCCTCTCCCAAACAACCCCAGCTTGGACTTTCACTTTCGGGCTCCTCCCGGATCCCTCTTGCATCTCCGCCCCCTGCTCTCCTCGCGTCCCGTCCCGTCGCGTCTCACCTCCCCTCCGCTCTGCAGACTCCGCCGCGCTCCGGGAGCAGCGCGCATCCGACAGGCTCCCCTTGCGACGGTGCGGAGACGAGGCCCCGCCGACGCCTCAACCGCGAGCAGCACGTCGGAAGGCGACAGCTTTCCATCGCGACCCGGGGCCACGAGTCGAATCTGGAGTCGGAGAGGGCGGAGATCGGACGCAACGCGAAGCAAACCAGCGGCAAAGTGAGACCTGTCCTCCTGCGCCCTTTCCCCTTCCTCCAAAATCGCCCCGTCGAGGCGAAAAACCCTGCGCCTTTTCTTCCTCTGCAGCGCCGTCCATTCCGCTTCCCTCCCTCGAGTTTCCATATCCTCATCACCCTGTCCTAGGACACCTTCTGCTTCCTCCTCCCGTTCTTAGCTCCCTTCTGTGCCCATTGCCCATGCCGGCTCTTGATTCCCAGACCTCCCTTCTGAGCCAAGGCTGCAAAGCAATCCTGGTGCCTCTGCCGTTCACCAATGCTGCCTCCTTTCCTAAGCCTTCCCTTGGGAACTCATAGATCCCTCCTGCATAGACATCTCCCCTGCTCCTTTCCCTGATTTAGTCCTGGCAGGATCCCCTTCTGTAGTTCCTCTCCCTGGTTCCTCCTCTTCTACCCCAGCTGCAGCTTTGTCATGGACCTCATGGAAGGAGAAATAGACAGCCTGGCCAACACCACAGTTGGCACCACCCCACTCAACATTGAACTCCTGTGCCCTGTGAACACGGATTTCACCCAGTGGTTCCTGCCGACAATATACCTGGTGGTCTCTCTGCTAGGGGTTGTGGGCAACGGGCTGGGCTTGTGGAACCTGTGTGCCAGCTCTCGGAAGGGCAGCTGGAGCGCCCTCAGCGTCCTGGTGTGCAACTTAGGGGTGGCGGACTTGCTGTACGTGGTCACACTCCCTTTCCTGGTCTCCTACTACCTCCTGGGTCGCGTGTGGCTCTTTGGCCAAGGCTGGTGCCGGGTGACGCGCCTGCTGTTCCACCTGAACCTTTACGCCAGCATCGGTTTCCTGACCTGCATCAGTGTGCATCGCTACCTGGGCATCGTGTACCCTCTGAGGATGCTCGGCAGGTGCCAGACCCTCGGGCCTACCGTCTCGCTCAGCGTCGTGGTCTGGGCCTGGGTCCTCATCCAGCTCTCTCCCGACTTCATCTTCAGCAAGACGGACCGTGTGGGCGTCAAGTGCCATGACACGACGGAGCACGAGAACCTGGGGACCTACCTGCCATATATCCTGACCATCACGGTGACCGGTTTCGTCATCCCTTTCCTCATCATCACGGGATGCTACTGCCACGTGGTCCTGGTCCTGCAGAGGAACCGGAACGTGGACCCTATCCTCAGGCGCAGGAGCATCAAACTGGTGGTGCTGGTGATGGTGCTCTTCTCCGTCTGCTTCCTCCCCTACCACATCTTCAGGAACCTCAACTTGCTGTCACGGAGGTGGCAGCTGCAGGGGTCCTGCACTCAGACCTTGAGGAACATCTACATCGCATATCAAGTGACACGAGGCTTGGCCAGCCTCAACAGTGCTGTGAATCCTCTCTTGTACCTGATGGCTAGTGAGGACCTGGTGACCCAGTCAAGGGCTTTTGGCCGAAGGATGAGAAAGGCGCTGGGGTATCTTTGGCAAAGTCAAAACCAGCAGCGCTTGGACCAAAATAAGCAAAGCATTATGCTCAATGAAGAATGTGAGGAGGTGTCTAATTATCTCTGAATTGACTTTAAAAAGAAGAAGAAAAGCATACCCTAAATGCTTATGTGGGCTTCTTTGCAATATCCATTTCTCTCTGGGCAGAGACTAGTTTTTAAAAGAACTGAATGTGATATGTCACAGAGGCACCATTGCATGTGATTTAAGCACATATTTCTTTTATGCACTTGTTTTCTCCAGTGAAACAGATCTAGAAAACCTTGCAAGTGCTTCTTAGAAAGGCTATGTTCAGAGGCAATAGTGGGATGAATGTGGTGTTTGTCCTTTACCGGAAAGGAAGGGTTTATCAGAAACTGTCCGATGCACAGCCAAGATTTATAGCACTGCACCTTGAGCATTCTGCACCTGTACAGTTATTCATTTACTCAATTTGATAGTCCTGCACCTGTTTACTCAGTATATGTCTAATTGCCACAACTGGAGGCCTGTGCATTTGAAGACAATAGGATTTAAGCAACCTGTCTTAACACGAAGGATTGCAAGCCTTATGTATATCCATATGTGTGGTACCATTTGGTGGGGAGCATAAGCAGGAAATTTATCCAGATGCCTGTATTAGATGCACTTTTCAATTATCCATGAAAATTTCCATTTCTCTTTACTGGAGAAAGCATGTCAATGCTATTGCAGTCACTGTAGATCCAGGATTTTCAACAATTCATTGACACTTTCCCCCTCCTATTTTTGACCACAAATGATTAATATAAACATTTGGGAAGAAATGGGCTATGCGGAATGTTTGAGGGCTAGAAACTTGTGGTTTTGTTTCTGGGGGGACTGTGTTACAGTGTTTACATTGAACCAGACAACATTCTCTAAAGTATATCCTGAAGTGGCTACACCAGTTAGTCTGCAACCTTATGCACTCTTTCCTAGGAAGTTCTTCTGAGCTCAGTAAGACATGTATGGCTTACAATATCACTGCTTAATGCGTGCAAATGACCTTACGGCACATTATGATGATTACAAATATAGCTGTACTGGAGTTATTTACTCATTTGTACCAATTCCTTTGGTGTCTATTTCAAGATGAGGAATTAAATATTTTTTTGAAATGGTTCTGAGCACATTGAAGAGGTTGCATTTGCTTGATTTTAAGGTAGCTTGTGGTTGTTTGAAAGATTGGCTGTCAGTCCATGTAGAAGGGATTGAACCAGGCACCTCTCCAACAAAAGTCAATGAGCTCTAATGTGACATGAGTCTCTGTTGCACCAAGCAAACCTCTCATTATCCAAACACAGAGATGGGGAATCTGTGATCCTACAAAAGTTGTTGGACTCCAAGACCCATCAGCCTCAGCCAGCATGCCCAGTGGTCAGGGATGATGGAAGTTGTACTTCAACAACATCTGTACTTCCCCACCCCTGGTCCTCAACAAACCACCCCCCATCAGAACATCGTATGCTGTATTTGCCAATTAGATAAAGGGTGTAAAACAATGTGTGCATTATGCAGTGAAGTTAACAGTTGAATCCAAGGGTCTGGTAGATTTTGCTTTATCACAAATATTTATCTCTTAGAAAATGCCCACTTGTCTTATATCTTCCAGAATCAGTTTTAAAAAAACCACACAGCTTCATCCATGTTTGTTGGACTCCCACATTTGTGTCCTGTCTTTTGAGGAGTGTGCATGATGGTAGGCATAGAGGCAAAGGATGTTGTCTTATACTGAATCAGACCATGGGTTTATCTAGTTCAATATAGTGGTACCTCAGGTTACATACGCTTCAGGTTACATACGCTTCAGGTTACAGACTCCGCTAACCCAGAAATAGTGCTTCAGGTTAAGAACTTTGCTTCAGGATGAGAACAGAAATCACACTCCAGCGGCACAGCGGCAGCAGGAGACCCCATTAGCTAAAGTGGTGCTTCAGGTTAAGAACAGTTTCAGGTTAAGAACGGACCTACAGAACGAATTAAGTACTTAACCTGAGGTTAACCAGCAGCTCCCTGGGATTTCGCATAGGGTCTCTCGCAGTCCTGCCTGGAGATGCCAGGGATTGTATCTGAGCTATGGTCTACAGAGACACAGGCCTTCACTCAACTATGGTTTACCACAGAGCTACAGCATCCTTGGAGCTATCCCGTGAGGAAGGTTGGAGGAGGGAGAGAAGAAAAGAGATAAGAAGGCCCAAGGTCAATCAGTTGAGTGCAATAATTTCAAAATGGATAAAGTAATAATTTTTGTTGGTGCTGCTAGAAGAAGATATAAGTCATTGAACTGCATCCAAATCTTCACTGGGCAGAATGGAAAGGTCACCTTGTTTCTCAGCTATTTTGGGAGAGCAAGATAGTAGAACAATGCAGATGCGTGTAGTCACTTTAAGCAGCCAGGGGTCTAATCACAAAACAGTTAGCAGTTCATACATGCTAATCTGCAGGAGATCACACATTGGTGTATTTAATATTTTTATCCAACCCGTTTTATTTGGTATGCAACAAATTTAAGCATTTTGTTTCTGGAGATGAAATCTGAAAGCATTGTACAGGTTTCCGGCTTACAACAGCCAAGTATCAGATCAGAATGGTTATCTTGGGAGGAGTACCTTGCAATCATATTGTTTCTCCCTACAATTCCATATGACATTTTGGGGGTTTCTTAGTTTTATGAAAATAAACATTATCAGAGCAAAATACATATGATACTGCCCGTCCAATCCATGATCATCTTTGTACATCTCCTTGTTGGTTTGTAAAAATGGAATAAGGAGGTTTTTATTGTCTTAGGAGGACTGGAATAGCTCAGTCAGTAGAGCATGAACCTCTTAATCTTAAGGTTTGTAGGTTTGAGCCCCACATTGGATGAAATATTCCTGCATTGCAGGGGTTCCTTCCAACATGTGGCTCCTTCCAACTCTATGACTGAGTGAGTTTCTATGAGTGAGATTGGATCTCTTGTCACACTATAAAGTCTCCACCCTGTTTTACAGGAGCTGAGGTCTTAACAGTGTAGATCGCTTCAGTAAAAAGCAGCAGTGCACTGATAAATCTGAACTCAAACTACACCTTACATGGGAGGTCTGTGTTTGGATCATTCATTCATTCATTCACTTAATGTACCACCCTTAATCCAAGGATCACAGGGCAGTTTGCAGTACACTAGGTCCTAGGATACTGGGCTCGATCCAGATTGAGGCTGCAGTTCTTTGGAGGAAGGGCCATAGCTCAGTGGCAGAGCATCCGCTTTGCATGCAGAAGGTCCCAGGTACAATCCCCAGCATCTCCAGGTAGAGATGGGAGAGACTCCTTGTCTGAAACCCTGGAAAGCCACTGTGGGTCAGTGTAGGCTGTATTGAGCTTGATGGACATATGGTGTGAGTTGATGTGCTGCCACTGAGCTGTGTGGTGTAGTGGTTAAGAGCGGTAGTCTCATAATCTGGGGAACCGGGTTCGTGTCTCCGCTCCTCCACATGCAGCTGCTGGGTGACCTTGGGCTAGTCACACTTCTTTGAAGTCTCTCAGCCCCACTCACCTCACAGAGTGTTTGTTGTGGGGGAGGAAGGGAAAGGAGAATGTTAGCCGCTTTGAGACTCCTTTGGGTAGTGATAAAGCAGAATATCAAATCCAAACTACTACTACTACTCTTCTTCTTCTTCTTCTTCTTCTTCTTCTTCTTCTTCTTCTTCTTCTTTGGTCTTTCCCTCTCTGTTCATCAATTTCAACAGAACCTAAATTGAACCAACTTAATCAAGATCCAACCCTTTGCATTTTTGTATGGAATGCAGTTAATGGTGATCAACCCTTTCCCCACCATGCCATTTTGCCGGCCAAAACCCACCCTCTTCAACTGCTATTTTGACCTGCAAAAGGCACCGGTTGGCTAGGATACAAATCCAGAGATCTCCTGCATAAGGTATCACTTGGCTCTTATGTTATTTGGAGTTTGGCTGCTTTTCTTTCAAGTGGAAATGCACAGGACAGAAAAACACACATAATCTGATCTGATAAATCAGTGGTGGTGCCAGTTTAGCAAGGGAGTAGATAAACTAAATCCAGCCCCACAGCGGTCCCTTTCACTCAGTTGATCAAAATAACTATCCCCAGGTTTTTTTAGCAGCTAGATCAGAACCACACATGTAGCTAGTTGATGTGAATCTGGACATAGACTTTACGTAGGTGCCTTTTTTTTGGTAAAAGATAATGTTTGGGAATTCACAGTCCTTGTCCAACTAATGTCATTTGTGACAAATACAATAATTTCAGGGAAAACTTACTGACTGGATAATTATTGCAGGGTGACATATGATGATGGCTTCGGGGTGGGGTGGAAACAAGACATTCTAGATAGATTTTAAAGGGTTTTTGCTGCTGTTGTTGACACGCCATTGCATTTTCCCTAAGAGCTAGTATTTAATTCAAAAATAAAATTATCTGCAACTGTAGAAGTGGCTTGGGCATTTCTAGCTGAGCGCAGCCAGTTGAGCACGGTCACTGCTTGTAATATTTAAAGAGGGACTTGCTTAGGCTAATGGAGATATAGGCATGGAAACAGAATTCCACACATATATCCTTATTCAGATGAGGAACCACATGAGCAAACAGAAGCTACCACAACTGTATATGAGTAGTCGTTGGGTCCTTCCCGATGGCCTTTTTATTGTGCCTTCATGATGATTTGTGCTCATGACGGTAATGGGGCAGTTATATGTGATCCCACTTTTAATACTGTTTGTGTCTGCAAAACTTTCTATTGCTTTGTTCCCAAAGAGTGCATACCCCATAGCATCCTGCTAAAACCCTGTACCTGATGCCACAAATGTCTTGGGTTTTGGTTGGGTTGTATGTTTTTTGGCCTTGTTATAGTGGAAGAGTGCCCCTCTCAATGGCAATAATGTGGTAGCATTGGGGAAGCATGGCAAAGCAACGTTTAAAGTGTATGATTCTGTATGGTTCAGAATTGATCCACCACTAATGCAGTATAGTTATCTCAAATACATGTAGCCAAATGCACCCACAAGAAAACCACACCGGTAGACTACAGGAACCCTTCATCAGAAGATTGGAGATAGGTATTGCTCAATGGCATGAAAGGGTCAGATTTTGAATGCCCTGCTTCTCTGCCTGAATTGCTAAATTGGCAGCACAAAATTACACGTGTTTTTTCTATCCTGTACATTTCCCCTTAGCCAGTTTCCCTTTGAATATGAGGTGGTGGTGACAGGACAACTCTTTACCCGTAAATGTATATGACCAACAAAATTTAGGCGTAGAAGCCATTGCTCAGTAATAGAGAACATGCCATGCACACAGACGGTTTGAGGTTCAACCTTTGGCTGATTAAAAAAGAGGGTCAAGTAGCCATTGATGGGAAGGAGACCCTGGAGAGCTGCTGCCAGTCAGAGTAAGAGCTAGGCAAACAGTCCTAAGTCTGATATGGTATACAGCAGGTTCCTATATTGAACACAAATAATTCAGTTTATAGTGTTTCTTCAGTAACATCAGTGGTCAGTCCTATATATGTGTTCACAAAAGAGACATGCTTTTTATCACTGCAATTGAGAAGGGTTGTGGGGTTTTGTTTTGTTTTTTGCCTATTTTAGCATTTATTTTGACTGCGATATATGCAATATGTCAGGCATGGGCTGACTTTAGTTTTGCAGGATAGGATCTCCCCCCCCCCCTCTCAGACCTGGGAACCTAAGGTTATGCTTGCCAGATGCAAAACAAGAACAGGACTACAGTGGTACCTCGGGTTACGTACACTTCAGGTTACATACACTTCAGGTTACAGACTCCGCTAACCCAGAAATAGTACCTCAGGTTAAGAATTTTGCTTCAGGATGAGAACAGAAATCGCGGGGCGGCGGCACGGAAGCACCCATTAGCTAAAGTGGTGCTTCAGGTTAAGAACAGTTTCAGGTTAAGAACGGACCTCCAGAATGAATTAAGTACTTAACCCGAGGTACCACTGTATTGCATCTTCATTAGCGGGGGGAGGGGGGATTTTCAACAAGCTACACCTGCTGACATTTCATCTTCTACGCAACTATTAAAGGTGTAGGAGGCTTGTTTTCATTTGTACCTGTCCACCAACAGGAGCCAGGCCCAAATTTGTGACTTGGCCGGGGGAGGGGGGGGCAACCGATGCAAAGCAGTGACTCAAGGGATGATTGCCCACTACATCCAAAGACTGATACTCTTCTCTGTTTTGCATAGCCTAAGTGCAAGCAGTTCTTTTACCGGGAGCCAGAAACCTTTGATAATTTAATGAAAGCCGCCCAACAATCTCATCTGATCAACTGCACTACAGCTGAGTGTTTTTCTCAAATGTGATGCCTTCTTGTCAGTTATTTTCATTAATAATTGCATTTATATACACACTATTAACCCCCCCCCCCATATCTGCATTTCTGTACACATGATGTGGCTGGAGAACTGCACTGCAAAATTCAGAGGAGTACACTTTTCGAAAGGTGGCTGTGCTTTCACGTCACATTGTTTTGAGAAGTATGGATTAGGTAGGTAGCTTTGCCTTTAAAAGGAAAATGAACCAATATTCTCTCCCATCACTACATTGCACTCCCTCTGTCCCTTGTCCCATGACATCATCATGCTTTGCGTTGTCCTCAGTGGTGTAGCAAGATAAGGTGGTACCCGGTGCGGAAAATTTCTTGTCGTTCCCCCCCCCCCCCGCCCATTGAAATCTAGTTGGACTCCCAAGAGACTGCGATCTACTCACAGTATAAAAAGACTGGCTGTGATCTACCCATTGTCATTGACAGGAGTTGCTGAGCTTTTTTAGGGGAGGGTTGGCCAAAGTTGTTGAGCTTTCTTTGGGGTTACAGGGTTTGGGTCCTGAGTTGAGGTAGCTTCTGCTTCTCTCCTTTCCTCCATCCTTTGCTTGTTTGTTTGTTTGTTTGTTTGCTCGCCTGCCTCCTTCCCGTCCTCTCCCTGCCTGCCTGCCTACCTCCTGCAGTAGCCAGGGAGCTCAGAGCTGTCAAAACAAAGGGGGAAGAGGGGAAGGCCACCGGCAAAGTGCCGCAGCTCTACCTTCCCCTGACGGCGTAGGGTAGGCGAGAGTCGCGAGCAGGCGGTGCGCCGAATGTCACCCCCCTCAGTGATGACACCGGGGCAGTTCACCCTCCGCCCCCACCTTACTCCACCCCTGGTTATCCTGTCCCCACTTCACAATATTAGCTGCCATTGGGGTCAGATAAATGCATAGTGCGGCGTTGTCTATAGAAGAGGGGAAGAAGAAACACAGCAGCGGTTGGGTGTTTCATGTCAACGGAGAAACCCTAGCTCAGGAGGAAAAGCAGGATGGGGCTTGTAGTTCAAAAAAGGCTGAAGGGCACCTCTTTGGCTAAGCCCACCATATCTATGTGTTGAACTTTCCCAGGCCTGTGCAGTTAAACAGATCAAGGAACAGGTGGTGTAAAAGACCCTGCCTGTGACTCTGCAGGGGAGCTGCTAGTCAAAAGCGCTAGGCTAGATAGACAAATAGTATAAGGCAACTTCCTGTGCAATGTCTACTTCCACTCTTAGTAAACATAACATCATACAGAAAGTCACCCCTTATTAGTGACTTTTAGTAGATGTATACCCCCCATCATTTCTCTGATGAAAATAGCGACATCCTTAATAATAATAATAATACCCCACACATCTAACTGGGTTGCCCCAGCCACTCTGCGTGGCTTCCAACATGATAGATAGATAGATGATAGATAGATGATAGATAGATAGATAGATAGATAGATAGATAGATAGATAGATAGAGATAGATAGATAGATAGATGATAGATAGATAGATAGATAATAAACCATTAAACATAAAAAAAACTTCCCTATACAGGGCTGCCTTCAGATGTCTTCTAAGGGTTGTAACTCCTTGGCTTGGCGGTTGCATAACTCCATACCCTCCAATATTTCTCCAATGGAAATAGGGATGTCCTAAGGAAAAGCGGGACATTCCAGGATCAAATCAGAAACTGGAACAGCTTCCATAAATCTGGGACTGTCCTTGGAAGGTAGGGACACTTGGAGGGTCTGGAATCTTCCAGACAAGTAGTATCAAAAACCGAAAGCTATTTCTGATTATATATTTGTTAATCTCGGCTTCCTTTGCTTAATCACTTGCCTCATTTTCATTTCCAGTCAGGGCTTGTCTTCTAGGAAGAGAAGGCTAAAGCCTATTGCCACAAAATGTCTGCAAAGGGTTTTTCAGCACACACTGAAACCAAGGATTAACTTCAGTGTGGATCACCTCAAAGAACCCCCATTTGTTGCACAAGAAGGCAAATCTCACAACACCCAGTGCTTAGTTTGAGTCTATCCATTTCAGACAACCCACAAGAGAGTCCTCAAGTTTCAAAGATGGTTTATTTCACCAGCTGAGTTTGAAGAGCTGAAGAGCTTTCCATGATAAAAGCTAGCTGGACTGGATGAAGATCTATTGCACCAAAGCTTGGATTGTGTGCACTGCCGGCCCTCTTTTGACGTACACAAAGGAAACCAGGCTCCTCTGTTCATACCAGATAATGATAGCAACCAAATAAACATTTACAGCTTTTGGTGACGGGTTGTTTTGAGCTGTTTAAAATTTGCATGAATACAAGCCAGCTGGCCCAGAGTCTCACAGAAGAGCCGCAGAGCTCATTCTCAGCTTGCAAGTACAGTGGTACCTCTAGCTATGAATTCGTTCCGGAGGTCTGTTCTTAACCTGAAACTGTTTTTAACCTGAGGTACCACTTTAGCTAAGGGTCGCGGGTGGCGCTGTGGGTTAAACCACAGAGCCTAGGGCTTGCCGATCAGAAGGTTCGAATTCCCGCGATGGGGTGAGCTCCCGTTGGTCGGTCCCAGCTCCTGCCCACCTAGCAGTTCGAAAGTACGTCAAAGTGCAAGTAGATAAATAGGTACCGCTCCAGCGGGAAGGTAAACGGCGTTTCCGTGCGCTGCTCTGGTTCGCCAGAAGCGGCTAAGTCATGCTGGTCACATGACCCGGAAGCTGTACGCTGGCTCCCTCAGCCAATAAAGCGAGATGAGCGCCGCAACCCCAGAGTCGGCCACGACTGGACCTAATGGTCAGGGGTCCCTTTACCCTTTACCTTTACCACTTTAGCTAATAGGGCCTCCTGCTGCCACTGCGCAGGCACAATGCAATTTTTGTTCTCATCCTGAAGCAAAGTTCTTAACCTGAGGTACTATTTCTGGGTCAGCGGAGTCTGTAACTTGAAGCGTTTGTAACCTGAAGCATCTGTATCCTGAGGTACCACTGTACAAGGAAGAGATAGATCCATACCCAGCTACCTATCCAACCCAACAACTGGCTAGTGGCTGGTGGAAATTGTAGTCCAAAACTTCTGAAGGTCTGGGAATGCAGGTTTAAATGATCAAACATGGAGCAGCAGCCTTAGCATCAAGGACTTTGATGAATGGTTGAAAGTCTATAGAGTTCAGTCTATAGAGAAGATTAAGGAGTGGGTCATGAGAGCAGTCTTCATATCTGAAGGGCTGCCATGCAGGAAAAGGATGGTGTAGAGTTGTTTTCTCTTAAGATCGTAAGAATAGTTTGCTGGATCAGGCCAATGGCCCATGTAGTCCAACATCCTGTTCTCATAGTGGCTAAACAGGTGCCTATGGGAAATGCACAAGCAGGATTTGAACACAGGAGCACTCTTCCCAGCAACTGATTTTCAGAAGTTGAGATTCCTGCATTGCAGAGGGTAAGAATAGATCATTCTTGGGATCCCTTCCAACTCTGTGATTCTATGAAATAAGCTTCCTTAAGAAGTGCCCTTAATCTTGTTTTCAAACAGCCCACTACTTTCTCGTAAGAGGAGGTAGCATACATTGTGCTCTCAAATATCCTTTCAAGGAAAGCTGGAAAAATGTCCTCTGCAGTGAAGCATTCGGGGATGTGTTCAGCTTCAGACAGCTGGACTTTTGGAGATCAGGCACCCTGTGTCAATTTCTGTGTCTCCTTCTGCCTAATTTGACTTAATAAGAAACACTTGATGTACTTTAGACATTCTTGCAAGAGATCAGCTGGAATTGTAACATACTCCCTTTTTGTTGTTTTCGTGGCTCAAAAAGAATGTTTAGTTTTGTCTCTGAGTCAGCTGGGGCATTTGGGGCCAAGTATATAACACCCAATATTAAATAAAAGTACACATTTTAGGGGGAAAGAATATGGAGGGCAGGGGTGGGTGTATATAATGGTTTGTGGGGTCTGGATACAAGGCACTCATGCATGTTTAAATTCATGTCCCTGATTAGCCGCAAGACTTACTAGGTGGTCTTGGGCAAATCGTTAAATTGATTAATAGTCTACGGATTAAATCTAGATTTGTGTTGCAGGCAGCCAAAAGTCATAGCAAGAATGTAAACAAACATATGGCACAGCACATGTGAAATCCTTATGCTAGTAAGAAGCATACATAAGCTATTTGCACTACTTAATGTCTTTATGGTTAAAAAAAAAAAAGTCATATAAAATATTGTTGTTGTTTAGTCATTTAGTTGTGTCTGACTCTTTGTGACTCCATGGACCAGAGCACGCCAGGCACTCCTGTCTTCCACTGCCTCCCGCAGTTTGGTCAAACTCAAGTTGCAGAAGGTCGGCGGTTCGAATCCCTGCGACGGGGTGAGCTCCCGTTGCTTGGTCCCTGCTGCTGCCAACCTAGCAGTTTGAAAGCACGTCAAAGTGCAAGTAGATAAAGCGGGAAGGTAAACAGTGTTTCCATGCACTGCTCCGGTTCGCCAGAGGTGGCTTAGTCATGCTGGCCACATGACCTGGAAGCTGTACACCAGCTCCCTCGGCCACTAAAACGAGATGAGCACCACAACCCCAGAGTCGGCCACGACTGGACCTAATGGTTAGGGGTCCCTTTACCTTTTTATTATTACATGTAGACCAGCCTGGGAAACATCTGTCAGACAATTTGTCCATCTAGCCCAACTGTCTTCAACCTGGTGCCCTCGACAGATGTTAGAACCACAGAATTGTTGAGTTGGCAGGGAGCACGAGAGTCATCTAGTTTGCCTGCTGCAATGCAGGGATCTTTTGCCCAAGATGGATCTCAAACCCATGACCCTAAGATTAAGAGTCTCAGGCCCTACTAATCAAGCTATGCTATTGCTGGACTACAACTCCCTTCAGCTCCACTCAGCAAAGCCAATAGTCAGGGACGATGGGAGTTGCAGTCCAACAACATTGGGGCATACCCAGGGCTGGATTTAGGTCTGATGAGGCCCTAAGCTACTGAAGGTAATGGGGCCCTTTATATGTCCAGCTGTCCTTTGTCAACAACAAATTGTCACTTTTTTGTGTTGAATATATGATATATGGTAATTTATGGACCTAATAGGCATCTAAAGCCATTTGCACATGCAGAATTTAGGCACCTATATAGAAATGAGCAAACCAGTGATACTTTAGGAGCAGGCTAGCAGGCATGGCCCATTACTTGCATCATAGGAGCCTACACAACACAAAACACTGTTGCTGTATGTAGGTTTTATTTTATTTGTTTTTTATCTTATATTTTGGAAATGTACATCCAGTTTTTTTCTTCCTTTATTTTTTGGGGGGGCCCCCAAGAGAATGGGGTCCTAAGCTATAGCTTGTTTAGCTTATACGTAAATCCGGCACTGGGTACCCTTGCTGTATTTGTATATTGGAAGGAGTGTACACACAGTTGCCTGTTTAGCTGCACAACCTTATGCATGTTTGGTACCTACCCCTTGATAAATTTCTTTTAAGACTGCAGAGTTAGCAATATCCTTTGTTAATCAAACTGTATCTGGGGTGTGGCTCTCTAGAAGGAGATCAGCCCAAAGCATTCTCTTAAAAAAACCTAAACTGTCTATAAAAAACAAAACTGTAGAAGGGTACAGCTTTTTAAAATAGGTGGTGGTATGGAGCAGAAAGCAACCACCTTCTTTGCTTTCCTGGCAACCAGTCCCAAATCGAAACAACAACATCCAGTAGCCAGGTTGAAGAGTGCAGGTACCATTTGTTTGACTTGGGCAGGCGTTTGGCTTTGATCTAGAACTATGCAAGAAAGCCTCCTTCATTATTAACTCCCAACTGTTGTGATTTTTCTTCCTCCCCAATGCTTATACATGGATTAAAGAGAGAGCAGTTGGAACATTTCCCCCATTGTTCACCTTCACTGTGGAGTAAATAAGAATCGAAGGGGACTGCAACCTCTCTTTCGGACTGAGAGAACAGAGAACGATCCCTTTGAGTGTATTATTTTCTGCTTACTTTGATCTTTTTTGGAATAGAAAGTGAAGGGAATTCACTGCCGTCTCCATCTGTGTAGTGTCTCCCTTATAAACAGTCACGGATTGCAGTAGTTGTATAAAAATCCAGAAGGCATATCCCTTCAGCAGCAAGCGATCGCAGGAAAAGAAACCAAAACCTGCAGATAGCATAGATCCAGGGACATTTTAGCAGAGTGGGTAGCATCAGCCAGGCCAGTACAGTACCTCTGGCATCCTTGGGCAGTTGCCAGGCCCCAGAACTCTGCTTTCTCTGTTCCACCATCAGGGACCTTAGGGATGAAGAACTGGTAAGAAATCAAGTTAATAAGATTGTAATAATCTATTAATACTCAGCATGTTGCCCATGTTGAAGCCTCTCTCATACCTCCCATCATTTGTCAGATGAAAATAGGGACACAATTGCCAGTTCTCATGCCAGATCACATTCAAACTAGAGCGCTTGCATATTATTTATTGAAGGCATTGCTCCACCTGCATTCATTTTCTCTGCCATGGCCCAAACCTCCATTGCTTTGCAAGTAAACAGGGGGCTTATTCTTTGCACTAAGAAAAGACTTGGAAGTTGCCTTGTTCAAAAGCTCTCCATTACTACTTGGGGTGCCATGGCAAGCATTGCTCTTCATGGAAACTTGATGAATGAGTATTTAGACGAGTATTAGAGAGATGAGAGGCTCATCCACATTTCTGCTTGTCCTGCCACATTCCCCGGAAAAGTCTGATCTTGAATGCTGAATTGGAGTCATCAGTTTTCCGGGGATTGACTTTTGCTCCATTTCAGCGATAAAAAGTGGGTCTTCCCAGGAAAAGCAGCAGAGCAAACAGAAATCCACTCAGACATATGCCTAGAAAGCAGAGGACACGAGGAAAATGGCTTGAAACCATGTTTTTTAAGCATGGGACCAGTGCTGGATTTACGTATAAGCTAAACAAGCTATAGCTTAGGGCCCCACACTCTCTTGTAAAGGTAAAGGTACCCCTGCCCATACGGGCCAGTCTTGACAGACTCTGGGGTTGTGCGCCCATCTCACTCAAGAGGCCGGGGGCCAGCGCTGTCCGGAGACACTTCCGGGTCACGTGGCCAGCGTGACATCGCTGCTCTGGCGAGCCAGAGCCGCACACGGAAACGCCGTGGTAAGCGGTCCCTATTTATCTACTTGCACCCGGAGGTGCTTTCGAACTGCTAGGTTGGCAGGCGCTGGGACCGAGCAGCGGGAGCGCACCCCGCAGCAGGGATTCGAACCGCCGACCTTTCGATCGGCAAGTCCTAGGCGCTGAGGCTTTAACCCACAGCGCCACCTGCGTCCCTCAACACTCTCTTGGGGGCCCCCCAAAAAATTAAAGGAAAAAAAACCTGGGTGTACATTTCCAAAATATAAGATAAAAAACAAATAAAACAAAACCTACATACAGCAACAGTGTTTTGTGTTGTGTAGGCTCCTATGAGGCAAGTAATGGGCCCCACCTGCTAGCCTGCTCCTAAAATATCACTGGTTTGCTCATTTCTATATATAGGGTGCCTACATTCTGCATGGACAGGTTGCATGGCAACATGTGCAAATGGTTTTAGATACCTATTAGGTCCATAAATTACCACGTAGCATATATTCAACACAAAAACCAGCGACAATTTGTTGTTGACAAAGGACAGCTGGACATATAAAGGGCACCATTACCTTCAATAACTTAAAGGTAAAGGGACCCCTGACCATTAGGTCCAGTCGTGGCCGACTCTGGGGTTGCGGCGCTCATCTCGCTTTATTGGCCGAGGGAGCCGGCGTACAGCTTCCGGGTCATGTGGCCAGCATGACTAAGCCCCTTCTGGCGAACTAGAGCAGCACATGGAAATGCAGTTTACCTTCCCGCCAGAGCGGCACCTATTTATCTACTTGCACTTTGACGTGCTTTCGAACTGCTAGCTTGGCAGAAGCAGGGACTGAGCAACGGGAGCTCACCCCATCATGGGGATTCAAACCGCCAACCTTCTGATGGGCAAGTCCTAGGCTCTGTGATTTAACCCATAGCGCCACCCGTGTCAATAAATTAGGGCCTCATCAAACCTAAATCCGTCCCTGGGCATGGGACAAACAGAAGTGCAGAGAAACCCTGAGCCTAAGGAGAAGCAAGCTGATATGCAGGCACACTACCAAGGCTCGTTGTAAGTGAGAAGGCAGACAGGTGAGGACAGACTGAGGACACTGTGTCAGTGCCCCATTTGCTTTTATGGACCAGCCTCCAGTTGGGAACACGTGCAGCTGCAATTGCTTTTACCCTTTTCCTTGCATTTCACGACAATTCAGCTTCACAATAATATACGCCAGGAATGAGCACCTCTAGATGGTTCTGGACTCCAACTCCTGACCATTGGCCATCTTGTCAGGGGCTGATGGGAGTTGGAGTCTAAAAAATCTAGAGCAGCACAGCTTTTCCACCACGGACACACACAGTGAAAGCAGAACAAACGAAGATGGAATGATTGCTATCCAGAATCAAAACAAAACAAAACCACCACATATCACTGTGCAGAAGTTTTCTGCACTTATTAGATTTTTGTGCGACTGAGCAATTCTTGCCTGACGTTTTTTTAAAATGCTAGGAATGGGCTATGGGTATAATGCTAGCCAAATCCTTAAGGACAATTCGCATGGGAGCTGCAGGCCAATACAGGATGCAATTCTCTCATATTAGAGAAGAGCAGGCAATCAGGTTAAAATACATTTTAGCATTTCCCTCCATTTTTTAGGAGACTTTGAAAAATAGCTCTGTGCCAGTACTCTGTCCACGTCAATTTGAGATGAATGCAGTACAGCCATTACTGGAATGGTATGGGATAGAGAGCAATGTAGAATTATTCATGGAATTACTCTTTGTATTCTTACCAACTGAGGGTAGACAGGCACTCTCCTAGTTAAATTTCAGGCACTAGATTTGTTGTTGTTGTTGTTGTTGTTGTTGTTGTTGTTCCAGCAGGCAGTATAAGGAAGTGTTTGGTTTTATATTATTGTTCTATTGTCACATTTTCTTTAATTGTTCTTATGTACACTACTAAGAAATTCAAATAATTAAGTAGTATATAAATATCTTAAAGAGACCAACTACAGGGCAGATTCTGCAGCCCTCCAGATGTTGTTGGGACTACAACTCCCACCATCCCCAGCTGGAGGCCATACTGGCTGGGGATGATGGGATTTGGAGTCTGACAAATGTGGTATCAAATTTAGGTCTCACACTATCAAAGAGAATTGTGTGCAAGAAGGAATTCTGAATGGATACTGAAATATTAAAATGGTCTTAGGACCATCCTACAGTTTGACAGCCTGTTCCCTTTTAAAGAAAACACGTCTTTATGAAAGAGATAATATCAGATTTAGTGGACCATTTGAGCACATTTACAACCTAGCAGATGTGTTTCATTCTTGTTGTTTTTGCACAGGCAGAATAGCAAAGGCTTTGAAATTGTGAAACACCCTCAATGCTTGTGCTATTTTGACTTCAGATTAAGTAGGAGTTGTTAAATAGAAGGTCAGCTATTCAAACCACGAATGGAAACACAAACAGTGACTGCCTTATGAGTTATTGAGTCTCCTTGAATCCATCATTTCTCTGCAGCTTAAGGTTCGTTTAATGGCTGTTGGCGAGACAAGAAAAAGCGTATTGGAAATCTCAGTTGTACAAATGATGCACAGCCTGCCTGAGACATGAAACAAATGGCCTTCAGCTGAAATCTAATCCTGACAAAACTCCCCACCTACCTCAGAAATTTTGGCTGCAAAGTCCTCATTCGTTAAGCACAACTGGGTTATTGGCATTGCTACAATATCCAGGTGGGTCTTATAAATATGTCACCATATCGGAGACTTCCAAAGCCTGTGGCTTGTTCTAGATAACAACGGATGCTGAGAGTTATACATTTGCAGGAAGCTTTAATAACAGATCTAATGGACAAACTAAACGTCCTTGCAAAAAAATGTCACGGGTAGCCATATTCCCATACATGGGGACAGAGGGCAGAGTTCCAACACTAAGGAGACTGATTGGTCAGCACAAGTTTTTCTGCTTGCCTGATGAAATGATCTTCCGACCGCTGCCCCATCCCAGTGTGTGGTCCTGAAGGTTCTCCTGGACTTTCAGAGTGGATTTGGGGGGTGGGCAGAGAAGGAGGGAAAAACAAATGCAGAGGCTGGCGGGACTTGTATGGTTACAGCGTTTCTACAGTTCTGTTTAGTGCACAAAGTGACTATGAGGTGACTTGCTCGAGGGCACCCTAGTAATCTTTATGCTAGGACTTGAATGTAAACGTCCCACACCGAAACTAACCATCGGTCTGTGTACTATAAGGTTGTTCCCTTATTCCATGGGTAGGCAAACTAAGGCCAGAGGGCTGGATCAGGCCCAATCGCCTTCTAAATCTGGCCCGCGGACGGTCCGGGAATCAGCGTGTTTTTACATGAGAAGAATGTGTCCTTTTATTTAAAATGCATCTCTGGGTTATTTGTGGGGCATAGGAATTCGTTCATATTTTTTTTCAAAATATAGTCCGGCCCCCGACAAGGTCTGAGGGACAGTGGACCAGCCCCCTGCTGAAAAAGTTTGCTGACCCCTGCCTTATTCCTAAGATGGCTAAGCCTTTTTTTTTTAATCGGTAAAGACTCTGAGACGAAACACTGTTTTGTGTGGGAGAGCAGGACAAATGCCACAGTAACTATAACAACAGTAACTAATGGCGAGATACCACCTGCATTAGCGGAACTAGGATATAATGCCAAAGCAGCTGGATTACAGAAGATGTGTTTGGCAGAAGGTTCCAGTTTTGAAGGACTTTGAAGAGGGCATTTTCCTGGCGCCCAGAAAGACTGTCTCTGAGAAGGAAGACCCCCTGGGCCCTTTCTCAGAGCCTAGGCAAGGCAGCAGGGAGGTGAAGATGGGCACCCAGCTAGCTGCTGCAGATGGGTGCTGAGCTTGGCTACCATGTAGTGTCCACACAGGGCCACGTGGGTTGGGTAGTGGTGAATGTGTGGCACAATGAGCTGGTGAGGGGTCCTTCTGAACTCTGGAGACCTTGCCCTGTGCCCAACCTGCCTGGTCACTAGCATACCATCCAACATTTCTCTGATGAAAACAGGGGCATCCTGTTGTTGTTGTTGTTGTTGTTGTTGTTGTTGTTGTTGTTACCTGCCCATCTGACTGGGTTGCCCCAACCACTCTGGGCAGCTTCCAACATAGATAAAAACAAAAGAAACCATTAATATATTTTTTTAAGCTTCCATGTACAGGGCTGACTTCAGATGCCTTCTAAAGGTTGTATAGTTATCTCCTAGGCTTGGGGGTCGCATAACTCCATACCCTCCAACATTTCTCCAATGAAAACAGGGACATCCTATTTCCATGCGCTGGTCTGGTTCACCAGAAGCGGCTTAGTCATGCTGGCCACACGACCCAGAAGCTGTACGCCAGCTCCCTTGGCCAGTAAAGTGAGATGAGCGCCGCAACCTCAGAGTCGTCCGCGACTGGACCTAATGGTCAGGGGTCCCTTTACCTTTACCTTTAAGGAAAAGCAGGACATTCCAGGATCAAATCAAAAACTGGGATGGCTTCTGTAAATCTGGGACTATCCCTGGAAAATAGGAACACTTGGAGGGTGCTGGACCTGTTTCTACCATCTCCCCACCTGCTGTAGCTCTCTAGGCCACATCAAGCGCTTTTATCTGAGGTGCTGAGGGCACTTTGTTCAGAGCTTCCTCAAACCTGCAGCTGACTCGATTGCCTGCTCTTACAGAAAGTACAGTCTCAATCACATTCAACTTGGATGGCTTTAAAAGAGATTTAACAAATTCGTGGTGGATCAATCCCTCAATGGTTCCAGCCACAGTGTTAAGGTTGTGTCTCCACTGTTGGAGGAAGTAATGCTTCTGAATGCCAGTTGCTGGGAATTGCATGTGGGGAGATGGCTTTTGTCCTCAGGTCCTGCTCGTGGGCACCTGCTTTTGGGCCCTGTGAAAAGGTAAAAGGTAAAGGCAAAGGACCCCTGGGCAGTTAAGTCCAGTCAAAGGCGACTATGGGGTTGCAGTGCTCATCTCCCTTTCCAGGTCATGTGGCCAGCATGACTAAACTGCTTCTGGCACAACAGAACACCGTGATGGAAACCAGAGCACACAGAAATGCTGTTTATCTCCCCACCTGGGGAGATATTTATCTACTTGCACTGGTATGCTTTCGAACTGCTAGGCTGGCAGGAGCTGGGACAAAGCAACGGGAGCTCACTCCATCATGGGGATTTGAACCGCCGACCTTCCAATCGGCAAGCCCAAGAGGCTCAATGGTTTAGACCACAGCGCCACCCACGTCCCTCCCCTTTTACCCTGTGAGAACAGGGGGCAGGACTAGCTGGCCTAATCTACCAGGCTCATCTTACGTTTTTATCTTATGTGGGGCAATTGTGATAACAATGGATGAACTATTGGGGGAAATAATATTTTCCTTTTGCTGGAAAGGTGACTTTCTAGAAAAGATGTATAAACAGTGCTCCCTCCCTCCCTTCCAGGAATAACACGAATCTTGAATGACCTTGAAGAATCTCTGTATTCAGGTGTGAATAGGAACCTGCTGTTGACTCCCTGCGAAAAAGGAGGAGGTGCAGAATTATTCTTTTTTCGCATTCACTTTGCATGAAGAATCGAAATGCTTCACATCCTGGTCCTACTGTATTCACCAAGTATAAATAGAAGCAGCAAGACGACATTGGATTCTTGCTTCACTGGGTTTCCAGTTCCATTCCATTAACTCAGGGGCGGGATAAGGGTTTATGTCACTGTCTTGGCGCTTCTAATTCCGCTAATAGGTGCAATACATCAGTTTCTGAAAGGGAGAGTGCAGAGGGTGGAAAAAGCTGAGTAGGGTCCTTTTCATTATTTGCTTACCACTTTGCTAACAGGCCACTGTGACAGGCCCAGAGGAGGTGGCTGGAGGTGGAGGAGCGGAAAATGTTTTCTGTTCCAATGACACGAGGATTGAAGTGCTGCAGAAAAACTCGGACCACGAGCAATATAAAAAGAAATATAACTGTTCATTTGCAAACTGTGTCACGAACTCTGTGAGCACTGGGAAGATTTTCGAACAGAAGGAAACAGAAGCTCTGTGAGCCCAGAAGACATCATACATTTAAAGCATATGTCTAACATTTTAAAATAAAACCAGAATGCCATAATAAAAGGTGCAGAAAGAGCAAAAGGAGGGGGTGGGTTTATTGCGTGCAATATCAAGAAAAAGCAGTTAGAACCTAAACAATGCAAAGGATAGGCAGAAATCTATAAAATGCTCTTGGGGGTCTTTGCAAAGCCAAAATGAATCAAAGTGAAAACATAACTGTTATGGGTTAAGGGGCTGCTTGTGCGTAAAGGGTTGAGTTCTCAACTCATGCAATCAGTTTTTAAAACTCTCCCAGACCACGGAGCCATGGGTGCATGGCTACCTCAATCACTGGCAGAATCCGTCAGTGGGCGCTTCCGGAATTTACGCCAGCATAAGAGTTCCTTAACGGAAACTCTCTGGATTCTGCGCGGAGTAGGCGTCCCCAACGGAGGTCCTGAGACTTCTCCGCTGTTCTCACTGGAAGTATCTTGGAGCCCTCCCTCTGACTGAGTTTCTGCAGGAACTCTCTCT
Source organism: Podarcis cretensis (assembly GCF_951804945.1). Lineage (NCBI taxonomy): Eukaryota > Metazoa > Chordata > Lepidosauria > Squamata > Lacertidae > Podarcis > Podarcis cretensis. The sequence goes on from NC_137175.1 coordinate 23,307,092, forward strand.
CTCCCCCTGCTGGTACCTTCCTCAGCATCCGAGGGTCTCCTAGCCTCCTGGAGCCCTTCCACCACCTGACTCTCCGATGGCAGTTCCCTGACAATAGCCTTCCTGTAATACCTCTTCTAGTTATTTAGAACTGCATAGGGAATGTTTGGGAACGCAGGTGGCGCTGTGGGTTAAAGCCTCAGCGCCTAGGGCTTGCCGATCGAAAGGTCGGCGGTTCGAATCCCTGCGGCGGGGTGCGCTCCCGCTGCTCGGTCCCAGCGCCTGCCAACCTAGCAGTTCGAAAGCACCTCCGGGTGCAAGTAGATAAATAGGGACCGCTTACCAGCGGGAAGGTAAACAGCGTTTCCGTGTGCGGCTCTGGCTCGCCAGAGCAGCGATGTCACGCTGGCCACGTGACCCGGAAGTGTCTCCGGACAGCGCTGGCCCCTGGCCTCTTAAGTGAGATGGGCGCACAACCCCAGAGTCTGTCAAGACTGGCCCGTACGGGCAGGGGTACCTTTACCTTTACCTTTAGGGAATGTTTGTAAATGGCTGTCACTCATCTAGAATGGATCAAATACAGTGGTACCTCAGGTTACATACGCTTCAGGTTACAGACTTCGCTAACCCAGAAATAGTACCTCGGGTTAAGAACTTTGCTTCAGGATGAGAACAGAAATTGTGCTCCGGCGGCACGGCAGTAGCAGGAGGCCCCATTAGCTAAAGTGGTGCTTCAGGTTAAGAACAGTTTCAGGTTAAGTACGGACCTCCAGAATGAATTAAGTACTTAACCTGAGGTACCACTGTATGTAAATTTCAGCAAGAAAGAGGAATTTATACCAAGGATGTACCTGCAACCAGGTTCTGGCATCTGTAGAAGGTTCCGAGCATTGCTAAATAGCATGAGGAGTGAACAGAACTGATAACTAGCCAGGACTCTAGATTGGTGACAACTGAGAGATTTGGGAGTCAGCTGCAAATAAAACGTTTTAAGTGTGTTTTAAGTGCAATATACAGTGTGATACTAGATAGTGATGGTGAGCATTATGGAAAATTCAATGTATTTTGGTGGACATGCCCAAAGATTAAGGCATTCTGGGAGATGATTTATGATGAAATGAAAAAGGTATTTAAATATACCTTTCTGAAGAAACCAGAGGGCTTGCTTCTGGGCATGGTTGGCCAATTGGTGTCAAAGAAAGATAGAACGTTTTTTATGTATGCCACAACAGCAGCAAGAATACTTATTGCAAAGTACTGGAAGACGCAAGATATACCCACTAGGGAAGAATGGCAGATGAAACTGATGGACTATATGGAAATGGCGGAAATGACTGGCAGAATCCGAGACCAGGGAGAAGAGTCGATGGAAGAAGATTGGAAAAAATTTAGAGTATATTTAAAAAAACATTGTAAAATTAATGAATGTTAGAAAGATGCTGGAATGAACTTACATGGTCTTAGCAGAAAGGTTATAAAGAATTATGTTAAAATGGATTGTTAAATGGGTTAAAGTGTAAAATTTAAGGTTAAATTGCGTTAAGATAAATTATAGAACAAAATCTGAGAAAGAGGGAAAAGACTTGCTGAAACAATTATGAATTAAGAATACAAAAAGGGAGGCGCGAGGAAGTCATGGAAATAAGTAAATGAAAAATAAATATATGAAAATAATGGATGTTATTGTTTTTAAATGTTATTGTTTAGCTATATTTTTTATTTTTGAAGTATTGTAATCTTTTTTATCACTACTGTCTGTTTTTCTTTTTTCTTTTTTCTTTTTTTTTGTAATTGTTGAACCTTAATAAATATCTTTTTTTAAAAAAAATTGATTCCACCAAAATTGCAAAGTAGGTGTGTTTTTGAAGTAGGTGTAGGCTTTAGAGGGCTTCAGAATTCCCAGCTTTAAACAATGCCAGGGAAATTTTCCTTAATCTAATTCCCCCCATTGTTTTTAATCTGAGGTTATTTTATTACATTTGCTTTATTGTTTTTGCTTTTAATCTTTTTATATCATCATCCTCAACCTCTTCATCATCATCATCATCATCATCATCATCTGAGGCTTTGCCCAAAAAAGGATAGAAATATTTTAAATAAATGCATTGTAATGTTAAGGGGTAAATGTACAGGTAGTGATCTTTGCTGAGAGAAAGTCATGCTGTGAGTGAAGGGCCCTTATTTCCACTTCTGTATTCTCAGAGTGTCTGGGGATACCACTTCAAGTGTTCTGGGGCACCAAAAGAGAAAGAATCATAGAACTGTAGAGCTGGAAGGGACCCTGAGGATCATCTAGTCCAATCCCCTGCAGTGGGTTGGTGTGTGCACTTTCGATGTAGGGTTGCCAACTGACCAGGCAAAAAAACCATTCGACCTGGCCTGCTTGTGTACCTTTTACAGCAGCTTGATCTATAGAAATCTGCCAGCAAAGCTGTTCAAGAAACAGAGAATAACACCATCACCCGCTCTGGGGACGACCTGTCACTCCGTGGTAGAGCATCTGCAGGTGGTCCCAGGTTCAAGTCCTGGCATTTCCAGGTGAGCTAGAGGGACCAAAGGTCTGACTCAGTATTAGGCAGCTTCCAAGGTTCCTAACCAAGTTATTATAACAGGCCTAGGATGTGCAAGGTCCAACAAAGATCTATCTATGCGTATATGGTTTTTATTATGGCTGATGCTTTTCTTGTGAAACTGCTTGGGTCTGTTTCATGGGAAGTGATTTATTAAACAAACGAACAAATCCAATCTTATCCCCCATGCTACTTAATGCGAAGAACATAAGAGCAGCCTGTCAATGGCCCATCTAGTTCAGGATCCTGTTCTCACACTGGCCAACCAGAAGCCTGTGGGAAACCCCTATGTTATGTACTGAAGTTCGCACCCTGGGCCAGCAGGGGTATACTGTAGATAGTTATGCAAATGAAGGATCGAAAGTGACGTTCAGTGATTGGATAGTTTTAGAAAGTTGTTACAGTAGCGTTGTACTGGTGCTCTATATAAGCAGGCTGACTGAGCCCCTCAGCTCAGTTCTGTTCTGGCCTCTGAATAAACAAGAGCTGTTTGAAGAATCGCTGTGTCATCTGATATGTTCACCCACAACTTAACACCCTAAGCATAGCCCAAGCAGTTTCCAGCAACGGGCCATTGTGTTTATTTATTTCTTATTTATTAAATATCTATACCGCCCTTCATCCAAAGATTACAGGGCAGGTTACAATATAAAAACGCAAAAGTACACACCATAATAACAAACGAAAACAAGGCCCACCCCATGCACAGTTTAAAAGGCCACAGATTGTAATGAATATGTCCAATCCTTTTAAAATCTTCCAAGTTGTTGGGGGTGTTTTCTGTATGCAGATGATGCGCGGCTCTGGGGCTTGTTTGCTGATCCCGGTGAGTGCGTGGGTGTCCTGAATCAGCATCTGTAATCAGCTAAGGATTTGACCGATGATGCTTTGCAGGCATCTTTGAGCTGGTTTCCAAGAGGAATAAAAAAATCCAAAATTGGAGTTTGTGCGGAGATACGAAAGCTCCCTTTCCCATCTTCCAAGACTATGCAGTCTGGGGATGGAACTAAATTCCAGTTTTGGCCTCATTAAGGGAAGGAGCTCAGCCTGGTTTCTTCCCCTGCCTAATTAGGCTGATGCTTGTCAGCTGGCAGGGGGTGTGCATTTCAAATGCAGGTATCAAAGCTCTGCTTCCTCCTGTGTCTCTGCTGAATTCTAAGCAAAGCCTTAGGTGAGAGACACAATCCTTTCTCCTCTCTCTCTCTCTCTCTCTCTCTCTTGGCAGCGACATATATTCCTTTCTGCACAATTGAATCCCCTCTGTTTGTCTCATTAGGACAAGTTGCTGCTGCTGAAAACACAGAGGAGTCGCATGTCACATCCACCATTCCCACCATCTTCCAACCCCATCTACCCAAGTTTGATTCCTCCTCTAGCCCAACACTGCCCATGAAACCCATGACAGCTAAAGGCCTCTGTTCTCCTGACTCTGCTTCTGCCTCCATGCAGGAGACGTGGAATTGAAAGGGAGCTGCTGTCCAATCAGATGCCGCTCACGATTGCCCTGATAGTCTCCCTACCTCTGCTACTCATCCTTCCTCTATGCCTCAGCTCAATGCTACTCTATAGGTGCAGTTAGACAGTAAGCCCTGAAAATCCTTTAGGTGCACCTACTGTGGCTCAAGCATGGATCTGTTGATTTGATTTTAAATAGTGGTGTTCATGGACATACACATAATGTATAGCTCAGCCGGAACACCACGAGTCTCTTAATTTCAGGGTCGTGGGTTCGAGCCCCACATTGGGTTAAAGATTCCTACATTGCAGTGGGTTGGACTAGATTATGTTGGGATGCGTCTGGGGAGATGGGGGCATTTGGCAGGCCCCCAGCTGGCTCCATCCGCCGGCTGGCAGCCGGGCAATCTCCATTCCTCAGAACAGCATCAAACAGCGACACAAGCCTCAGAGACCTTTAGAGACTTGGCACGTTCTAGTCAGCAGAGTGAATAACTTCTCACAACGGAAGTGGCGGACAGAGACATGTGTAAGCATTATTTACAGGTGGAGCTGTGGGTTAAACCACAGAGTCTAGGATTTGCCGATCAGAAGGTCGGCGGTTCGAATCCCTGTGATGGGGTGAGCTCCCGTTGCTCGGTCCCTACTCCTGCCAACCTAGCAGTTCAAAAGCACGTCAAAGTGCAATTAGATAAATAGGTACCGCTCTGGCGGGAAGGTAAATGGCGTTTCGGTGCGCTGCTCTGGTTCGCCAGAAGCGGCTTAGTCATGCTGGCCACATGACCTGGAAGCTGTACGCCGGCTCCCTCGGCTCATAAAGCGAGATGAGCACCGCAACCCCAGAGTCGACCACGACTGGACCTAATGGTCAGGTGTCCCCTTTACCCTTTATTCAGCATAGTTCAGGAACAAAGGAAAAAACATGTCTGTTTCCCTTTGTGTCTAAGCACAACAGCAGTATAGCAAAAGCAATATACAAATGGAAGTTCCCAGCAGACTGTGCTGGAAGTAAACAGGCATGTGGCACACTACAGTCATGCCTGTTCTTTTTAAGGTGGAACGGAACTATATCCTAACAGATTACCCTTGTGGTCCCTTCCAACTCTCCGATTCTATGATTTCTCCCAAATCTGCCATGGTCATAGGTGTTATTTTTTTCCACTGTAGGTGCCCACACCTGAGCACACTGGGGACAGGTGCATGACCTCAGGACAGGGCCAGAGCTGCAGCCTCACTGCCCTTTGAGTGTATGTGGCAACCTTCATACATCCAGTGTGTGTGTGTGTGTGAGGAGGGGTGTCACTGAAATTCAGACATTCTACATTAAAATAATAATAAAAAGTCCTGAATGTCATGGGATTTGCTGCTAAATAATAATAATAATAATAATAATAATAATAATAATAATAATAATTTATTTATATCCCGCCCTCCCCGGCCAGGGCCAGGCTCAGGGCGGCTAACATCAAATATGAATTACAATAAAACATAATAGAAAACAACAAACAAACAAACAGTTAATTAAAATATGGCTTAAAATGTAGCTTATCAATATATCAAATATATTAATATATCAAAATGTTGTTCTGAAGGTTACTTTTTCTTTTTTTCCCTTTGCGCACGAAGACACAGTGGTTTTTAACCAGCTCTATTTAAAAATGGAAGAGTGGCTCCCCCCTCCCCCTCTTCCAGAGCTAGCCATCTGCTTGCTCTATTATGGTTTATAAAACAACAGAAACGGAACTGCAGGGAAAATGTTGATCTAAAAGTTATCAACCCTCACATTCTGAGATACCAAACACAGTGAACGTATGGCCTAACCACATGGTGGATTGTGCTGGAGTAAGGTAAAAAGGTAAAGGTTAAAGGACCCCTGGACAGTTAAGTCAACTCAAAGGCGACTATGGGGTGTGGTGCTCATCTTGCTTCAGGCTGAGGGAGCTGGCATTAGTCCGCAAACATCTTTCCAGGTCATGTGGCGAGCATGACTAAACCACTTCTGGTGCAACAGAACACTGTGATGGAAGTCAGAGCGCACAGAAATGCTGTTTACCTTTCCACTGCAGCGATACCTATTTATCTACTTGTGCTGGTGTGCTTTTGAACTGCTAAGTTGGCAGGAGCTGGGACGGAGCAATGGGAGCTCACCCCGTCGTCGAACCACTGACCTTCCAATTGGCAAGCCCAAGAGGCTCAGTGGTTTAGACCACAGTGCCACCTGCGTCCTTTTGTGCTGGGGTACCCTTCAACCTCTTAGCAGCCTTGCTTGGGAGTGGGAGAAGGGTGTGGAAAATAGTGGGCTATCTATCAGCAAGAACAGCTGGGAGCTAAATTTATACTGACACCATCTTGGCATTGATTCAAATGAATCAAATTAACACCTTTTTCAACAGTGGATGTTAAGCAGCGCGGCTCCATTCTAGTATAGCTTTTGATAAGTCTTGTATAGCGTTTGGTAATTTTGCTACTGGGTTAAAATCATTAGATGCCACTTAGTTTGCTATATCAATGAAATGCAAAGTAAGCTTTGTTCTTCCAGACACCATAGTAACTCACATTTCCCCAGGCCTTATGTGACAATAACTGGGAAAATAATTAGGAGGAATCAGTTTGCAAACATATTCCGCCCCCTGCCTCCCAGTTATTGTCACATAAGAAGTGAGAGGATTGTGTACCCAACCCTAATTTATTTAGTGGATACAATGATGCAGTTAGGTAAACTTACTCTGGACTTAATGATCTTATGGAAGTGGGGCAGCTCTTTAGATGGCGATGCGAGCATGAGTTCACTTACTTCAAGATATAATTGGAGCTATCCTACCCATTCTAGTGGGTAAACTGTATTTTTTATTAGTAGTATTTATGCAATGTCCTCGTTTCCTAAAATAGCATGCACATCTCTGCTGATGTATCAGTTTTGCACATGATCAGAACACCTGCATAGGGCTAAAAAAAGATACTGACAGAAGCACTTTCTTTTATCTCATTATCTCTTCTGATCAAACTCCTCCTGACTGGAATTTGTGTTGTTGAGACACACACCTCCTTGTGCTTTTCAAACAAGAACCTCTTGATCTAATTAGTTGCCTGAAGGAAGCTAGCTAGGGTTATAAACTTAAAAACAATTGAGTGAAGGAGTCCATTCCATGAGTAAGAGGGGTGCCCCAGCTGATGCAGTCTCTCAATCCCAGTGACAAAGCATCAAGGTAACAAGTGAGTTCAGCTGTTGAGGGAGTTCAGCAGCAGGCTGAAGAGGCCAGGTCCTTCCCTCCATGGCCTGGTTAAGAAATAGGAAGTGGAGAGTAGGAATAAATGAACAGCTCTGTCCATGGGTGGGTGAAGAAAGTGGTGTCCCCCAAGGATTGACATTTGGGCCTGTGCTTTTTAACTTGTTCGGAAATAATTCAGAGTTAAGAGGTGATCAGTGAGGTAGCCAATTTGTTGACAATACAAAATTTTTCAAGGTGGTTAAAACTGAAAGGGATTGCAAAGAACTCCAGACTGAGTGAATTGGTAGTAAAATGGCAAATGTAAACAAATGTAAAATAATGCACATTGGAGCAAAACAAAAATCCCACCCTAATTTAATAAATACACTAATGGGACATGAACCAGCCATGACTGACTAGGATAGTTCACTGCTGATGTTGACCCTGTGAGTGGCAGCAGTGGAAAAGGTTAATTTCATGACAGTAGTCATTAGGAAAGGGGCTTATAATAAACTACCAGTACCCATAATGTGTTGTGCAAATTTATTTGCCGGCTGATAGGAATCACAAGTGGGAGACTGCTGTTGCACTGAGCTACTGTTTTTGGACTTCCCATGTGCATCTGGTTGACTACTTTGAGAACACAATGTTGTCTAGATGGGTCGTTGGCCTGATCCAAGCAGGGCTCTTCTCATGTTCTTGGGGTGAGACCAGACTTGGAATACTGTGTATCGTTCTGGTTGCCTCACCTTGAAAAGGATATTGCGGAGCTGGAAAAGTGTAAGAAAGGGGGAACCAAAATGGTCAAGGGGTCACAGCAACTCCCCCGTGGGAAAAGGTCACAACATTAGAATCATAGAGTTGGAAGGGACTCAAAGGCATAGAAGCATAGAGCTGTAGAGTTGGATGAGACCCTGAGGATCATCTAGTCCAAGGCAGGAATATGCGCCTTTCCCATATGGGCATCAAAACTGCAGCCTTGGTGTTATCAGCAGCACCAAGCTTTAAGCAACTGAGCTATCCACATGATGTCATTCATGACGGCAACAATTCTGGATGCCTTTAAAAGAGTATTAGCCAAAGGCACAGAGAATGTGATCCATAGCTACAAACTGCAATGGCTCTGTTCCATTTCCATTGTTGGAGGCAACATGCTGGGCATCACAAACCGAGAGACAAATGGAAGTCCTCCTTCCGGGTTTCCCAGAGGTGGAATGGTCTCCCTTGAGAGGTGGTGGAATCTCCTTCCTTGGACGTTTCTCAGCGGAGGTTGGATAGCCATCTGTCATGGATTGCAGTGGGTTGGGCTACATGACCCTCGGGTCCCTTCAAATTCTATGATTCTATGATCTGGCTCTGAGAACAGGATGAGCCCTTGGTCTGGTCCTCTTGCATCCTTTTAGGAAGCAGCAGACCAAGAACAGCCTTTACCAAAGGTGTCATAGGCTTTGAAAACACTCCAACTCAGAACGCATGGGAGAAACGTGCTAAGAGGAAGGCATGCTTGGCAAATCCAAACGGTGATCAACTCCCGCCCGGAAACCAATGTCCCCACTGTGGAAGTACGCGTGGATCCAGAATTGGTCTCCATAGTCACTTACGGACTCACTGTTAAAACCGTGTTTATGGAAGACAATCTTACTCGGCTACGAGTGACCAACAAAGAAGAAGAAAGAAGGCGGCTGTTCTTAGGTTTGGATCTTATCCCGTTTCTGGGCTTGTCCTCGTCCTGAATCGACAGCCTTAAATCCCCGCTGCAAAAGCATCGCGCAAAGGAGCAGAAGGCGAGGGGGTCGTTCAGAGAGCGGCCGTGGGAAGAGTACCGATCCGTTTGCCTTCTCCTCGCGCGCGTTGTAGGTAGGTGTGGCCCGTCCCCGCGCGCCAGCCCCGGCCCCGCCAGCCCCTCCTCCTCGCAGCCGGCGCTGGCAAGCGGAGGCGTGGCCGGGTCCGGCGAGTCCCTGCGGCGGGAGCACGCGGGGAGCAGCGGAGGGAGCAGCGCCGGCTCCTCTTCCTCGCCTCCGGAGCTGCGTGGCTGCGATCGGCGCAAGGAGGGAGCTGCACCGAGGCGCCGAGGACGAACAGAGCCGCCTCCGGTGCCTCACGGGAACCGGGGCTCCGGGGAGGGGGCGCTCCCGGTAGCCGCCGCTTGCGCGACGAGAAGCGACCCTCGATGTGAGCGGGCTCCGGGGAGAGGCTGCGGCGCGAACGCCCCGGGCTCCGAGGAGGCCGTCGCCCGCCGAGGCCGGCAGCTCCCCGCGCGGCGGTGCCATGCGGCGGCGGCGCCCCCCCGGCTGATGCGCTGTGCCCGGGGCAGGGGCGCCCGGCCGGCCGGCCTCGCCATGAAGCGGCAGAACCTGCGCACGCTGTCGCTGATCGTGTGCGTCTTCTCCTACCTGCTGGTGGGCGCCGCCGTCTTCGATGCGCTCGAGTCGGAGGCCGAGATCGGCCACAAGCACCTCCTGGAGCAGAAGCGCAGCGGCCTGCGGAGGAAGTACCGCTTCACCGCCGAGGACTACCGCGAGTTCGAGCGCCTGGCGCTGCGGGCCGAGCCGCACCGAGCCGGCACGCAGTGGAGGTTCGCCGGCTCCTTCTATTTCGCCATCACGGTCATCACCACCATCGGTGAGTGCGCGGAGGGATCCCCCTTCCCATTTAGGGCGATCCCCAAAGCAACCCATCACTGGGTGTGCCGGGCTCTCTTCTGTCACTCTCCAGGGCAGGGACAGGAGAGCTTGTGGAGGTTCTTGGACTCCAACTCCCATCAACCCCATCCAGTGTGGTCAATGGCCAGGGACGATGGGAGTTGGAGTCCAGTCTAGCAACATCTGGAAGGCCACAGGTTTCCCACTCCTGGACCAGGAGTCGATGTGGGCTTGTTTCTGCCTTGCTCAATTTGACCCCTTTCTCTAACTCCCCAGATCCCCATCGCTGTCCACTGATGTGTGTTAAATGTAGAATGCAGGGGTTCATCTTTGCAATCAGGAAAGACTTAACCTGTATCAACCTAGTCAACATAGCCATTTTTACACCAGAGTTAACCATGCTGGGCTGAAATGTGCAGAAGGGAAGTTGATTCTGAACTTCCATCCCTTCATTGGCTCTGTGTGTGAACCAATGCAGGTTGTATGCATTTTGCCATAGTGTGATCTGCAACTTACATTTCTTAAGCTCCATGCAGTAGGGAGGGGCAGCCTTCATGTGCTCAGGTTGTGCATGTGTAGACTGTGCATAGAGAGCCCTTGAATGCCCAGGAGATCAGGAGTGGCAGCAGTGTGTGCCATCTTGCACCCTCTCCACGCATCTGGCTTAATGCCATTTCCAAACATGTTGAAAGACCTCATGAGTAGAACATTCTCTTTTTAAGAATATAAGATGTTCCTTGCTGGACCAGCTCAAGTTCCATCTAGTCTATCGTTCTTAGCAAGAAGCCAAGTTCCAACAAGCTTTAGATGTTCTGGAAGAAATTGATCAGTGGGTTCTCCAGGAGACTGTGAGCTATCTTCAGTCCACATGGGCTGGGCATCAGCAGGGTCAAATTTCAACCTGGGCTTCAGCCCTAGAAAACATGGAGCAAATACAGTAAAGGGCACCTGCAAGTACGTATCAAGTGCTTTGTCTCCATTACCGTGAAGCCACAGCCAGCTTTCACCTGAAATCGGGGGCAGAGTTTTCTTGGCAAAATACAGTGGTATCTCGGGTTACAGCTGCTTCAGGTTACAAACTCCACTAACCCAGAAATAGTACCCTGGGTTAAGAACTTTGCTTCAGGATGAGAACAGAAATTGTGTGGCGGCAGCAGGAGGCCCCATTAGCTGAAGTGGTGTCTCAGGTGAAGAACAGTTTCAGGTTAAGAACGGACCCCCAGAAAGAATTAAGTTCTTAACCCGAGGTACCACTGTACATGATTTCTCAGCCAAGCTTCAGACCCAGCACTGCCCATTCGGCAGGTATCCAACTCTCTTCAAGCACATCGATACCACTACATAACGATCAAGTGAAATTGAGGACACTTTTGCTTCTTGAGAGATGAGCATAAATTGCCACCACATAAAACCAAGTGTCCACAGGGTTTGGCAGTTCCACAGCCACATTAAAAGCAACCAAGATCCTCTCATGCTCACTTTTGTTGCATTTTCCACTGCGCCACTTATAATTTCTGCACTGACACCTAACTCTCGTAATCTCTGACCGCTGGCCCAATGGGAGTCCAACAACATCTATAGGGGTTCAGGTTCCTCGCCTCTCTGCATTATGTGGTGTCAGTATGTAAGAACTCCAGACAATCCCTGCTGGGTCAGGCCCATGGGCCATGTAGTCCTGTTTGCACAGTGGCCAACTAGATATCTGTGGGAAGCTGCAAAGATGGACATGAGCACACCAGCACTCTTCTTACCTGTGGTTCCTAGCAACTAGTATTCAGAGACACAATGCCTCTGACAGTGCAGGTGGAACATAGCCATTATGGCTAGTAGCCGGTGAAGAGTTAAGGGCATGAAGATGGATAACAAGCACCTATGGGTGCTTGCTGCAGGGAGCAAACAACTCAGCAGGCAGACCTGTCCCTATTCTTTCCCTGGCATTTTTGGGTCACTGACAATCCTGCCTTTCACTGTCTGGGGAGCTAGTGTCATGAATATTCATTTTAATGAGCAACTATGAATTTCTTTATTGCTCCTCAGTGGAGGAAGAACCTTTTAGACATTGCAATAAGAAAGGACAACAATTGTTCAATAGCAGCTCCCCTCTCATCCCATTATAAAAGCAATTGCTCCATTTGCTGCAAATATAAATACTGTCTATGTTGTCTGTATCCAGGATGTTCGTCTTGAACTGCCTGTTCTTTGCAAAGTACAGTTAGCATCAATGATGGCACTTTCCCACAAGGGGCGAGGTAAACCAGAAGGAACAGGAGAGTGTCCTGCTTTGGATCTGCAGACGTCTGGCATAATAAATGGGCATGCCATGCTGTCGTCATTTTGCTGTGGCGTGTGTGTCACTCCCATCAGCTGTGCATGATGCTCTCATCATCAGCATGCAGCCTTTTGTCCTCTTGCTGACTGTCTCTGCTGTAGGAAACTGGCACCCAAGGGTGTCCCTGCCATGAGGCAAGGGAAAGTGGCTCCTGAGCAAATGTTGTTGTCATGGGATAAGAAGATGGGACCTTTTATGGATTGGTAACTGGCTTTAAAAAAGGGAAGGAGAGAGTAGGAATAAATGGACAGGTCCATTAATTGAGGGCTGTAAGAATTGGGGTTCTTCAAGGTTCTCTGTTGGGACCAGGGTTTGTTTGTTATTTAACAATCCTAAGTGGTCTTAAGTTGGGGGTTAACAGTGAAGTGGCCAAGTCTGCAGATGACAGGGTAGTGGTGGGAAAAAACTACAAGCATTCCAAAAGGATCTTTCCGAACTTGGGTGAGTGGGCAACAAAATGGCAGGCGATGGTTAATATAAGTGTAAAGCGATACACACTGGGCCCCAAATTCCAAATGCGCATATCTTTACGATACGATGTCTTTATTGTCATTGTCCCTTGCGGAACAATGAAATTGAAAAACTACATAAAACTACATAAAAACTACATAAAACTACCACAAAACTACATAAAACTACATAAAAACTACATAAAACATTCAAAAACCCCTAAAAAACTCTAAAACCCCATTTTAAAATACACTATACTACAGAGACCCCTTATGCTGCATTTAGAACCAGAATTGCATTAGTGTAGAAACTGTTTTTCAGGCGGCGAGTCCTGGTCTTTATAACCCTATACCTTCTTCCAGAAGGCAGAAGCTGAAAGAGATCATTTCCGGGGTGCGTACTATCATATGCTATCTCTGCCGCTTTCTTATGGCACCTGGCAGCATAGATTTGATCTAAGGTGGGAAGAGTGCACCCAATAATTCTCTCTGCAGTTTTTACAACCCTGGATAGCATTGTTTTTTCCCTGGCCGTGCAGCTCCCAAACCACACGCACAGACCATAAGTTAGTACGCTCTCCACAGTGCAATGGTAGAATGCCATCAACAGGTCCTTTGAGAGATTGTTTTTCCGGAGGATTCTCAGAAAATATAACCTCTGCTGTGCTCTCTTCACCAGGTCTTTGCTGTTCTCTCCCCAGGTTAGGTCGTCTCTCAACTCCATTCCCAGAAATCGAAACACTGAGACCTGTTCCACGCACTTCCCCTCAATAATAAGTGGCTGAATATTCAATTTACATTTCCTAAAGTCCACAATGATCTCTTTTGTTTTCTTTAAGTTAAGCAGTAAGTTGTTTTTCCTGCACCACTCCCCCAACTTCCTTCCTATAGGCCGTCTCCCCCTCTCCAGCCATAATTAAACCAACCACCGTTGTATCATCTGCGAACTTAATGATCTTATTAGTGGGGTATTTGGGGGCACAGTCAGCTGTATAGAGCGTGTATAAAAGCGGGCTCAACACGCACCCCTGCGGCGTCCCCGTATTCGTGATGAGATCCGCAGAGACGTGGGAACCCAACCTGACCCTTTGGGAACGGTTTGATAGAAAGTCTTATATCCACCTGCACAAACATGGTGGAAGTCCCAGGTCTAATAATTTGGGCACCAATCTATGCGAAAGAATAGTATTAAATGCAGAACTAAAGTCTACAAATAACAATCTCGCGTAGTTCCCTTGCTTCTCCAAATGAGTCAGGACAGCATGTAAAGCCATTGCCACAGCATCCTCTGTGGATCTCTTTGCCTTGTACGCAAACTGGTAAGGGTCAAGTCCCACTGGCAGACAAGATAAGATGTGCTTCCTCACCAGTTTTTCGAAACATTTCATTATAATGGGTGTCAGCGCCACAGGGCGAAAATCATTCAGACTGTCTATCTTTGATGTTTTTGGCAGGGGTATAATGGTAGCAGATTTCAGACAGGGTGGAACGGTGGCTTGGGCCAGAGACTGGTTAAAAATCTTCGTAAAGATTGCTGCCAGTAGGTCCGAACAATCTCTTAGCACCCTGCCAGCCACCCCATCTGGGCCCATAGCCTTCCTCGTGTTTACCTCCTTTAATATTCGCCTCACTTCTCCCTCTTCCACCCTGGCAGCATTTCCTGTAGGTAGTGACGCCAATAGCTCTGGCATCCCTGTTGGAGTCACTGTTGGTGTCACCTCAAATCGGGCAAAGAAGGTATTCAACTCTCCCACCAAGGAAGCAGTACTCTCTACCACTGATGAATTCCTTGATTTATAACCAATCAGATGTTGGACTCCCTGCCACATTTGTCTAGTATCATGATTTCTCAGATGGTCCTCAATTTTTTTTAGTGACTGTATATTGGCTTGGGGGGGTCTTCTGATGAGCAGCAAAAGGCAATTAATAAATATTGTAAAGAAATACCGTATTTTTCGCCCTATAGGACGCACTTTTTCCCCTCCAAAAATGAAGGGGAAATGTGTGTGCGTCCTAAGGGGCGAATACAGGCTTTCGCTGAAGCCTAGAGAGCGAGAGGGGTCGGTGCGCACCGACCCCTCTCACTCTGCAGGCTTCGCGGACCTCTCCGCAAGCAGCGGGAGCGCTCCCGCTGCTTGCGGAGAGTTGTTTGCATGCAGAAGCCTGCGCACGCTGAGCTCAGCGCGTCCAGGCTTCGCGGACCTCTCTGCAAGCAGCGGGAGCCAGCGCTGGGCTCCCACGGCTTGCAGAGAGCTGCCTGTTTGGGGGCTGGGGCGGGGGAAGCTTGGGCCTCCCCCGCAGCAGCCCTGCGCCTGGGGGGAAAAATAATTTTTTCCCCCTTTCCCCCCCCCCAAAAAAAACTAGGTGCGCCTTATGGGACGGTGCGTCCTATAGGGCGAAAAATACGGTAACTGAGGTCTGTGTTGGTGGTGAGACTTAACAGATCTTGGGGCCATGGTGGACAGCTCAATGAAAACATTGGCCCAGTGAGCTGGTTTGCACATAATGCTAAGCCAAACTACAGCATCGTTTGAAAGTGTGGTCTCCTGCACCGCTGCGAGCCAAGCCATGCTTTGGCTTTGTCATCTGAACCTGGTTTCATGGCTTGCCTTCTTCCAGACAAACTTCCTGGTGACTACTAGGTCACCATGGCAACAGATGCAGGAGGGATACTATGTGGAGCCAAGTGCACCACCCCTATTATTACACCTATTCCACACCCATCCTCTGAACTCAAAACAACTTGCATGTGGTTTCTAGGTGGGCTTCCATCCAGATAGTCTATAGCAAATGTGGCTGACATGTGGCCCTCCCACTACAACTCCCATCATTCCTGACCATTGACTATGCTGACTGGGGCTGATGGGAGTTGTAACCCAACGATATGGGTAAGGCTGATAGTTAGACACCCTTGGCTTGCAGAGGCCCCTCATTCTTTTAGACTAGGCTACCCCAAATATTTTGCACAACTGTTGTCATCCGCGACCATTGGCTATGCTAGGTGCAGTAGATGGGAATTGTCGTCCAAGAGAACTGGAGCGCACCAGGGTTTAAACCATTTTCTGGACTTAGCCTTTGTCTAGCATCAGATATTTGACAGCTATTTATGGACAGCATTTCCCCTACATAGGTGTATGGTTTGCTAACGTATGTGGGAATTAAGGTCAACATCAAGAGGTGGAGCTCTGTTACCTTCCATCTTCTGAAGTTTGGCAGGTGCTTACATTAGAAAGGTATGAGATGCCTGCATGAGGAACGGCAAGCAGATACACAACATTTGATCCTTGTTTGTGGGATTCTTTCTCCCTCTAAAGAGGCCCACCTGGCCTTGTCCCTGCTTGTCTTTTGATGAGCAGCAAAAATATGGCTCTTTCACATTATTTGAGAGGGAGAGACTCGTTTGTTCTACTACTTTTTGCTGTTTTCTTATTATAGCTTTTAATGAATTGTTAGATGCTACGAGGGCAGAAGGAATCATAATACAGGATCAGAAATATTTTCATATACTGAAATATGCTACAGTGTGTCATAGACTTTCCAGGGATGATTTAAACCTTATTTATTTTTAAAGTCTGTCATCTGTATTTCCACTGAAGAGTGTCCAAGTCAAGTTTATGAGATCTAAAACAATCTGTTGGAAGCTCAATGGAAATTGCATCAAAAATCTTCAGAATAAAAGAAACGGTTGATTACTATTAAACATCTTCCATCCCATAACTCAGCAAAATAGCAACAGCAATAGATGATTGCTCTTTAATGAGTCAGGCTTTTGATCTGTTACTTGGAGGCTGTTTGGTGTGATGGGCTAATCTTGTGGAGTGTAAACAGGCTTAAATGGTAGAGTTTCATTTGCTGGGACTAGAATATGGCTTTTGATGGCTCTTCTGTCCACAACAGTTACAGCAAGTTGTAGTGTAATGGTCCATCCAATTACTTTTACCTCTGTGTATTGCAGAGGTTACCAGCTTCCATTAGGCTTGTACAGCTGAACTACTGCCATGAGGAATTGTAACGCTGTTGGGCTTATTGCAGCCACCTTGGTGTGGTCCTCTCTCCTTGTTTATCTGACTGTTTTGAAAATGGGGCCCAGGAAGAAGCTATTGACAATGGACAAACATTAACATTTCCCCCTTCTGCAGTCTCAGCTTTCCCTATGGCTCACCTTATCTACTGGAGCAGTTGTTTCGTTCAATGGTGATGTACATCAAAGGCAATACTAACTGAAGCACACCAAGTGAAGCTCATACTTGATTAAATTAGAAGCGACTCAAGTGGGTGATATGAAAAACTGCTGAAAATTAGGACATGTGGGGTCATCAGACTGATAATTTGGACATGTGCTTGAGAACCTCTATAATGCAATCAAGGCAAATATTTACTTATTTCATATTTTGGGTCAGCTGATAACCTGAGTTCTCTGGGCAACATACAAATTAAAATGGATTAGAATTGCAGTACCAATGAAAAATGACCTGTAGCAACAATAATGTAAAGGTAAAGGGACCCCTGACCATTAGGTCCAGTCGTGACCGACTCTGGGGTTGTGGCACTCCTTTCGCTTTATTGGCCGAGGGAGCCAGCGTACAGCTTCTGGGTCATGTGGCCAGCATGACTAAGCCGCTTCTGGCGAACCAGAGCAGTGCACGGAAACGCCGTTTACCTTTCCGCCGGAGCGGTACCTATTTATCTACTTGTACTTTGATGTGCTTTCGAACTGCTAGGTTGGCAGGAGCAGGGACTGAGCAATGGGAGCTCACCCTGTCACGGGGATTCAAACCTCCGACCTTCTGATCGGCAAGTCCTAGGCTCTGTGGTTTAACCCACAGTGCCACCCGCGTTCCTTGTAGCAACAATAATGCCCCCCAAAATCAGAGGAGAGATACAGAACTGGATTCCTGAGACCTGGGTTCAGGTCCCCCTATTCATCCAAGAAGCTTTCTGGGTATTTTTGGGCCACTCACTGTCTCTCAGGGTTTTGTGAGATCAAAAACGGGCTTCTGTGTTTCATCCTGAGCTCCTTGGAGGAATGGACTAAATAAAACCATTTTTTTGGGGGGGGGGGAATGATTTTGTGACAAAGGATTGTGTTGACATGGTTCTCCATTCATTAATATGCAATCTAGAGAAATGCTTATGTTTTCTCTTCTTTTGCCACAGGTTACGGACATGCCGCACCTGGAACGGATGCTGGCAAAGTTTTCTGCATGTTCTATGCAATCCTCGGCATTCCCCTCACCCTGGTGATGTTCCAAAGCCTTGGCGAGCGCATGAACATCCTGGTCCGAATGGTGCTGAAGAAAATAAAGAGGTGCCTGGGAATGAGGCAGCCAACTGTCTCCATGAAGAACATGGTGGTGGTGGGCTTCCTCTCCTGCATGGGGACGCTGGGCATCGGAGCAGCTGCCTTCTCCTATTTTGAAGGCTGGACTTTCTTCCATGCCTTTTATTACTGCTTCATAACCTTAACCACCATTGGGTTTGGAGACTTTGTGGCCCTGCAGAAGCACGAAGCTTTGCAGAAGAAGCCCCCTTACGTCGCCTTCAGCTTCATGTACATCCTGGTGGGCTTGACGGTGATCGGGGCTTTCCTCAACTTGGTCGTCTTTCGGTTTCTGATTATGAACTCGGAAGACGAGCGGCGGGACGAAGAGGAAAGGGCATCTCTGAGGAGGGCCAGGAATTATATCAGCCGGGAGGAGAACCGGGGCAGGAACGACCTCCTGCTGCCCATCGAAGACGGGACGAGTCAGATGAACCTCCTGCCGTTGATGCAAGAAGAGGCCGGGAGACAGAGGGGCAAGTCCTCAGGCTCCACCACGAGAGTCCCTTCCTTCTGCAACTGCCTGTGCTACCGGCCGCGGCTAAGCAGGAGCCCAGTTCCTTCCCAACCAGAGGCCTTCAACTGCCACACCAACCTTGTATATTACAATTCCATTTCTTACAAAATCATGGAAGTCTCCCTGGGCGGTAAGGACCACACTGGCTTGTCTTCCCCCAGGAGCACTCTGTCGTCCAATAGTCCCAGCTGCCGGGAGCACTCCCAGCTGAGGAGGAAGTCTATCTGATAAACGTGCATGCTCTTTTTGGACCTTTTTTTTTTATTACTCTGAGCTGTGTTCTGCTCCTGAACTTCTTTTGATGATAAATTATTAACTGAGACTCCGGGTTGTTCTGGTTGCCTTTCTTTCATCTCCTTTATTCTTTTTCCTTTGCAGGCACATCCCAAAATGGCTACCAACATGCGGTGCTGCCAGCTCCACAATGCACTTGCCTGAGCACTGCTTTTATAAAATATGAGTCATGGAAAATAGCTTCTCCCAGCAACAGAGTATGTCACAACAATTGCAGGAGAAGCTAAGCGTTTTAGGGGACTTAAATAATAGAACCCCACAGTGCATCAAAGTTGTCATCTGCAGAAAGCCCTAATTATTGCCTCAGGGGAAAATACATAGATAATGCTCAATTACATCATTGCAGCCAGCATTCTAGGTTTGTCCTGGCTTTACCCCCAACTGTAGGAGTGTACAGATGTACCTCCTACAGCAGAGATTTTCAACCTTTATGGGTCCACGGCTCCCTTGACCAACTACATTCTTTCTGCGGCACCCCTGTGGGGCTCAGGAGCCCAGTTATGTCACCCCTTGCCTGTAGAGCTGGCAGCCCCTCACCCATCCCTTATGGAGGGTTCCCTCAGCCTCCTCTCTTCTCCCCTCTCCTTGTGAATCCTCTGGGCAGCCGCAGCTGCTGCCCCCGGTCTTTGAGCTCCCCCAAAGAGAGGTTCCTCCTCACACTGCCCCACAGGGGCCGGGGAAGCACCCCCTGGCCAGCCCCAGAGGCACCATTCACCTGGGGAGCTTATAGCCAGGGCTGCTGCAACAAACAGCTGTGCAAGCCTTGGGGAGGCAGAGATGCAAGAGGGCATCAGAGGAGGGAAAGAGGGACAGAGGCCAGTGTTGCCCACGACATCCTGGACCATCCTTTAAGGAACCCCAGGGTGCCACAGCATACTGGTTGAAAAACCACCGTCCTACAGGATTGAGGGCCTTTTTTTGTTCTTAATCTGGGGGTGAGCTCTGCTTCCCTCCCACTCCCCACATCTTTGTTCTTCTAATGACACATAAACCTATTCCTGAAGCTATGTTTTGAGGGGGTGGGGACTTTAGGCAGGCTTTGATTTGATTTGATTTTTTAAAAAAGTAATGAACACTAGATTTGGGAGGAAGTGCTTTGGCTTTGTATTTGCTACAAGGGCCAGCCAATCAGCACTCTGCCCGGCCAGATAAGAGGGGAGGAGGGGAGGTGGCTTTGTGACTGTCACAATGCCCAGCCAATCAGCATTCTGCACAGCCTGATTTTATGGAAACTGGGAGGCCTCCTTGCTTTCCAGAGGAAGGCTGTGCATCTGGCCAGAGAGGGATGAGTGAAGATCCATAGTTGGCTCATCGCTCAACCTGTTTACAACTGTGCAGCACCCTTTGGGTGTGCTTATGTGATGGCTGTTGTGTTGGATTAGTATTGGCTCCATCCACTGTGGCCATTAGCCAGGGGTATCAACAACCAGGGGACGCGGGTGGCGCTGTGAGTTAAACCACAGATCCTAGGACTTGCCGATCAGAAGGTTGGCGGTTTGAATCCCTGCGACGGGGTGATCTCCCGTTGCTCGGTCCAAGCTCCTGCCAACCTAGCAGTTCAAAAGCCAGTCAAAGTGCAAGTAGATAAATAGGTACCGCCCCGGCGGGAAGGTAAACGGTGTTTCCGTGCACTGCTCTGGTTTGCCAGAAGCGGCTTAGTCATGCTGGCCACATGACCCGGAAGCTGTACGCCGGCTCCCTCGGCCAATAAAGCGAGATGAGCGCCGCAACCCCAGAGTCGGCCATGACTGGACCTAATGGTCAGGGGTCCCTTTACCTTTATCAACAACCAGAGGGCGACAGTTTCCCCATCCTCGGCTTTCCACCGCTGATTTTTCAATCCATAATGGCAACACATGAAAATATTCTGCTCCTTGTGCAATGTCACCGTGCCAGTTTTAAAAGTGTATTGGGGCAGAAGGCAGCATTTAGCCGGGTGTGGTAAGAAAGAAGCTCTATAAAAAGACTGTAGTCTTTTTAAGCCACTGGAAGCTGGTAACGTGATACCAGTTTAGTCAGCCAACTTTCATGAGCAGAAGTGATCCAATTAAAGGTGTTGATGAGCCTGGCAAATAATTTTCTAGCAGCTGCCTGTCACTCTGGCTGCATTACACATGCATGTGCTGACAGTGCCTTCCCTCCAATTACCTCTCCCCACCCCCACCCCACCCCCCCAGACATTCCCACTCTCATGGGGACAGTTCCAGCCTTTTAAAACAGGGAGAAGTGGCTGTGGCAGAGCCACCAGCTGCTACTTGACTTCAGTCCCTTAGCTTGCTTTCCCCAACTCCTTTCATTTCTTCAGCTTCTGAGAAGCCACATAGAAGCCTCCCCCCCCCCCCCGGGCTTGGTGTGTGTGCTCCTTGCAAAAGTGTGCCAGGCTTTCTGTTCCTGATAGCAGTGAAAATCAACTTGACTGTTGTGTTATGTGCTGCAACATGCATCAGTTCATGGGGCCCCAGCGCCCCGCCCTTGTGTTTTGTAGATCAGCCTGTTCCAAACTGGTGACCTCCCAGATATTTTGAACTACCACTCCCAAGACATCTGGAGGGCACCAGGTTGGAAAAGCCTGCAGCAGGCAGTCTGCATCAGTCTATGGGTGCAACATCTTGCTTGCTAATTGACCAGTGTTCGAAACTGCGACCAAGTGAAGATATTTGGGTGCCAAGATGGTGCCTGACATCTCCACCATCTGGAAATGAACGCCTGGGGCTATGCTTGGATTTGGACTGTTTTCACACACTAATACCACATCCTGTAGAATTCTATCCATGATATTTTATCTGCACAATCGGAATGAATTTCAGTTACCAAAATGCTTTTTTTCTGAGCAGCCTGAGCAGGAGCAGAGAACAGCATAATAATAATAATAATAATAATAATAATAATATTTATACCCCACCAACCTGGCTGGGTTTCCTCAGCCACTCAGGGCGGCTTCCAACAAAACACTAAAATACAATAACCTATTAAACATTAAAAGCTTCCCTAAACTGCCTTTCGATGTCTTCTAAAAGTTTGGTAGTTATTTTTCTCTTTGACATCTGGTGGGAGGGTGTTTCACAGGGTGGGTGCCACTACTGAGAAGGCCCTCTGCGTGGTTCCCTGTAACTTGGCTTCTCGCAGTGAGGGAACCGCCAGAAGGCCCTCGGCGCTGGACTCAGTGTCTGGGCAGAACAATGGAGGTGGAGACGCTCCTTTAGGTATACTGGACCGAGGCCATTTAGGGCTTTAAAGGTCAGCACCTACACTTTGAATTGTGCTCGGAAATGTACTGGGAGCCAATGCAGATCTCTCAGGACTGGTGTTATATGGTCTCAGCAGCCGCTCCTTTCTAGCTGCCGCATTCTGGATTAGTTGTACTTTCCGGGTCACCTTCAAAGGTTGCAGTTAATTGTTGCAGCTTGTCTACCCCACACCACTGCCCTGCTCACAGTTGTGAAGAATGTTCTTGCCTTATGAATGGTCTGTGTCACCATTAAGAAAAAAGGTAGGAATAGGGCAATATATATGTGGAACAAGTGACTTTCTTTAAAATCTCAAAGTTCTTAACCTAGTTCAAGGTTGTCATCTGAACTAGCCAGGTGTTTAACAGAGAATCGATCACAGTCAGTCCATCCTTTGAAAAATAAGACTTCAGAGCCGTCTTGCCCCCCCAAATGGCAACTAGGTATTTTGTTTTGGCAACTCTAACCTTGGTTTAAGAAGCCATCTGGTGCCTAGCTTATATATCTGAGTTTCTATGTACTGTATATCTGAGTTTCCTTTACACCGCATCTCTTCAGTTGCATTTTGAAAGTGTAAGATGTGTTGCCAGGAATAGGAACAATTTCCGTGTGCATATTGCAGGAGAACTGTGCATACAAAAATATGTACTACAGCATGGCAAGTGAAGGACGACGACACCCTTGTTTTCTTTGCTAAGGATAGAAAATAGGTGACATTTTCAGGGCTTGGAAAATGTCCCCATTTGGCACAAATGAGTGCCATCTTGTGGTCAACACCAAGAAGTGCGCCATTCAGCAATGACACTCTGGGGTTTATGCTTGCCCAATTGATCAGCCGGTTGAGCTTCATCTGGACCCAGAGGTAGAAACTGTGTGTCCTGAGCACAAGGCAAAATGAACCCACTCTTAACCTCAGGGTTGTGAGTTCAAGCTCCACGCTGGGCAAAGGATTCCTGGCATTGCAAGGGGGGTTGGGCTAGAAGATGCTTTGAGTCCCTTCCAACTCTATGATTCAAAGTAAATCAACAAGCAATTCTCTTGTTTTAATGCAGGATAGAATTTGAAGGCCACAATACAATGCAGATCGAAGCTCACATAAGCCGGAGTCATATGCACAAATACCTGGGACTATGCCATATTCAAGATAGCGGGTTCTGAGTACATATGCTCTAGAGCTGCATAGCTTTAATCCTGTGCATGCTTACTCAGAAGTGAACTCACTCTAAGCTGCACTAGCTTTTAATATTTGCCAACAGATGTGATAGGAGAAATTCCCAAATGTATCAGAAATGAGGCATGCAAAGGTCCCAAAATGGGGTGCTGAGAATGTTCTTGTGAGTTTGGAAAAGGGCTCCCTGTATGCTTCTTGTACACTTGTTCCTATGATAAAAAGCGGCAGAGTCCAAGGGAAAAACAAGGAGGGCTACCTTAACAAGCCTTCCAAAGTATAGTTTGTGAGCCCTTCGAGATTTAGCTCTAACGTAATCACTTGCAGACCTTGATTCGTTCCTTGAGGGAACATGGTAATGAGTGCCCCAGGGGACTGGCATTCCAGTGCCAATGTAGCTGTTCTCCATACCTTTGGACTCACATGCAGTGCAGCCCCAAAAACAACTACCTGCCTCTCGGCACACAGGTGATATCTGGAAAGTTTGATCACCCCTACATTTATGGGTGGGAAACTTGAGGCTCTCTAAATGCTAGACTCTAGCCCCCATCATTCATGACTAGAGATGTGAAAGCTTGGGAAAAACCCTGGGAACATCTGGAGGAAAGGGGGCAGAAACAGTTTTTCTCCAATTTTCTTTTTTCAGCCTATTTGTGTCTGAAAAATTGGAAAAGTAGAAAAACAGGTGGCAGTTGCGGTGGCGAGAAACCCAATAGTTCCCCCCCCCCCAGGCCTTCACATCTCTATCCCTGACCACTAATCATGCTAGCTAGGGCTGATGGGAGTTGGAGTCCAACAACATCTGGAGGACCAGGGATCTTCCAGCCCTGCTCTACATCCCAGGGTATGGTCTTGAAGACACATGAGGCTCCCAATTTACTGAAGTTAAGGAGATCTGGGTCTGCTCAGTTCCTGAAAGGCACATCCATTTGGTTCCATGGTGGAACAAAAGCAATATATAAATGTTATCTATCTATCTATCCTGTATTGGTCAGATGCATCACAGAACAGGGCTTATAAAATAGTGGCATTAGAAGCCAGATCTTTATTGCAAATCACCACCTTCGAACTCTGTGTAAAGAAAACCAAACCATCCAGATTAGACTCAGGACTACATGCATGTAGGAGGAAAGTCCTGTGATCCCGGAGAGATCATTAACATTGATTGCTGCTCAGGGCTTCCATGAGGCAGCATATGCAGAAACTACAGGCAGGATAGATGCAGTGGTTGGCTCACTGGTGGAGAAAGGGAAAGGGAATTGGGTGCCTTCCCTGCCCCAGTGTTGTGAGATGTGGTATTTGGCTGTCAAGAGCAAGAGTTAGCTCTTTGCTGTGTCTCTCTTGGTGTTTTCACATTCTGCTGTTGTTGCATCACCTCTCTCCAGAATTGCCCTGGTGCTGTCCGCTAAGAAAAATAATATATATTCAAGGAAGCTACCTGAAATCATCAGACCAAACCTCATGGGTATGGGGAACGACCAGAATGCCCCATCTGAGGAGCTTGGTGACCAAGGTGGAGCATAAAGAATCTCATGATCCTTGCCTTCCGTGCTGTAGGTGGATTGTAGGGTAGGTTCCTTTCTTACAGGTGTTTAAAGATGATCTCCATACCCACCTAAGAAGACGCCACAGAAGATGCCAAACAGGGAAGTTCTTCAGCCTGAAGTGGTGACATCCATACGTCCACCACCAGTTCTGTGCCATCTCCTTTCCAGCTCATGCTGCTACAGGTGTAGACCAGGACTTCAGATTTCTTCAGTTAGGTATTAGCCTTACTCTTTATATTAGACGCCCTGGGAAACAAAAGCTCAGCACCAAAGTGCAGCTACAAAGAAACTTTGGAGAGCAGGATCAGGCCCTGGATTGCTCCTTCACTGTTTCTGTTGGCTGGTTTCTACATTTGCTCACCATGTCTGATCAGCCTGTGTCACAGAGAACACCAGAGCACAAAGGCTGCAAATTAACAGTGCAGGAAGTAATGCCAGGGACCGCGCAGGAAGTGATGAACTGGGACATCTGTAGTGCTGAGCGTTTGTTTCCCAAACAGAGTGGCTGCCATTCATAGAGAATGTGAGAAGCCATCAAGTCAAGGCACCTGTTTGTTTATTATCTGTTGCTGTCACCGTCCTTGGGTTGCTAGGAGATATTATGCGGAGGGCACCAGTTGCCTAGCAACAGCCAGAAGCTGATGCTCCTTTTGGAAGTTGGTGATGGGGGAACTGATGGTGACTTTTCCATAATCTGCTTTGGATACATTAAAAAAAAAAACTTAAAAAAACAAACAACTTTAGAGCAATGGGTATAATTTGAGCAAAAACTTAGCCTTGAAATATCTGGTCAGTGCAACAAGTTCTCTGATAAAGCCGATGAATCCTGGGGTGATTTGGAATTAAGTCAAATGCTGTGATTACCAATCATAAGCCCTATTACTTTTCTAATGAATTAGAACCTAAAATCATAGATTCGGTTGGGTGGACTTACATGCCTGGGGGCCAAATATGACCCTTACAGAGTGATTGGGGGGGGGGGGGAGAAGAATGATAAAATACTGATTGTATGAGTGCTTAGAAAATGGTAGATGGCTCCACACAAGCCTAATTATTTAGGATCACAGCCTATTCCATGAAAGCAAAGGGCAGATATGCTCCCTCTTCCCAGGACCAGAAGAGGCATAAACAGGAGAAGCAAAGACAGATGTGCAGATGCAGTCTCTGATTGCTTGGGGAAAGCCCAGGGGGGGAGGAGACAGAGACAGCAGTGGGGACACATTTAGTCTTGGTAACTGATTTCCTGGAGTAAGACCTACAGGGAAGGAACTGCTGTGTTCATTAGGCCTGACACTCGACAAGGTCTGTGAAGATTGTGTTTTTGCTAATAAAGAGTTAGCTCCAACTCTGGATGGCATGATTGACTGACTGGCTCACTCTGTGACACCCTGATCCCAGCTGGTTGCAACTGAGTGGTAAAAAGAAAGGTACATCTTCTCTTCGATGTGTGGTGCCCTAACTTCAAGGTCCCTGGAAAATACAGTGGTACCTTGGTTATTGAACGGCTTAGTTGTCGAACAAATCAGCTCCTGAATGCTGCAAACCTGGGAGTAAGTGTTCCGGATTGTGAATGTTTTTCAGAAGATGAACAGGAAGCTCCTGCAGCCAATCAGAAGCCACGCCTTGGTTTTCGAATGGTTTCGGGAATCAGACGGACTCCTGGAATGCAATAAGTTCGAGAACCAAGGTACCACTATAATTCAAAGTCCAATTCAAGGTGCTCACTAGTGTTTAAAACCCAAAGTGATGTAGACCCGTTATCTGAAAGACTTCCTCGTTCCTAATGGAATTTTTGTGAGTTGATCAACAGAGGGGTCCCTCTTGATGCTTCCATTGTCCTCAGAAGTTTGGGACATTCTCTTTGCCAGCCTCTGAAGCCATGGAATTCCCTCCCTCCAGAGATGCATATAGCACCTTCATTATCCAGTTTTTGTTGCATGGTGAAGATGCTTTACCCTGACCTTAGACACCCAAGACATCTATTTCTGGGATCCACCCCATTCTCGTGACTGTAATTTGCTTTAACTGATTTTAATATTTGTAATGGTTCTAGGGGTTGCTCGTGCGTAAGTCGTCGCCACACCTGGCTGAGTTACCTGGGTGAACCCTATTCTGTTTGGACAGCCACTCATCCGTGGCTGTCTCAATCGCTGGCAGAATCCGTCAGTGGGTGTTTCTTGAACTTCTTCCAGCTAAGAAGCTCTTTTACGCCTAGTCACCACCTACTCTCCCCGCGCGGAAGCCTCCTGCGCAGGGAGGGTGTGGGCAGCGGAGGACCCGTGCTCTCCCCACTGGTCTCCGGTGAGGAGTCATGGAGCCACCTCGCCGATTCCCCCATCTGCCCCCCTTCTCTACTGGTGCTACGCTGTATTCCTTCCCCACAAGATGGGTTGCTTCTCTCCCTCCCGGGAAGTTCTCAGAACCCCTCTGGAGCCCTCCCTCTCCCTCTGGCTCTGATGGCAGTTCCCTGACAATATTGTTATTTTTTTAATTGTTCGTCGTGAAGGGCAGGGCGGAAATTTAATAAATCATCGTCATTTTTTTTTTTAAAAAAAATGCATTCAATGAAAAGGCTCAGATTCAGCTTAGGAAAAGAAATGAAGAATGTTTATTTTCAACAGTTTCAGTAGCTTAACACTAAGTTGCAAATTACCCAACCATTTTTTTTTGTATTGTCTGGATAAAACTGACAGACAAAGAAAACAGCGCATCCGTATCTTCCCTTAAAGACAAAAGACAGCATCCAACATTAATGTGTGCTGGACACTATGGGCTAAGTCACACTTTGCCACATGTACAGCACTGTTACAGAGCAACCTGCCACAGAAGATGCCAAACAGGGAAGTTCATGCACCTTATGAAAACTTCAGTGGGGTTTGTTAGAAATGAGACCTTGGATTTGGGAGAGATCCTGTCCTGTGCAATGTGTTCCAAAAAGGTCACCGACCCAGGTAACATGCAGTTGATAATTATCTAGTTACCCACCCGTTTTCACTTTTTGTTAAATTCTTGCAAACTTCATGTGTTATGAGGGTTGGCATGGCAAGGGAGAGGACATGTAGCAGGTAGCACTATTTTAACACCCAGGGGTAGAGGGCACAACCCAGCAAAAGATTATCTTCACTAAGTCCCTGTGAAAGTGAGTCACATCTAAAAACATTTCCATACACGAGTCTTAAATTGCCTTCAAGCCTCTCTTGGCTCTAGGCTTTGGCTTTCCGTTAAGGGAAGAGGACCACAACTATGTGGTAGAGCATCTTCATCCATGCAGGTGGTCCTAAATCTAATCCTCAGCGTCTCTAGGTAGGGCCAGGAGAGACAACTGCTTGAAACCCTGGAGAGCCTGTGCTGGTGATACTGAGCTGAATGGACCCATGCTGTGACTTGAGATAAGTCAGCTTCCTACGTTTGGTGTGTAAAAACATAACACCCATGTGGAAAGGCAAGCAGGACACAGGCATATGCAATTCATAATATGTAACTGCAAGTCAACATGTGCTGCGCAGACTGGGTTTTTGGCCAAGGTGCATCAATCAAATTACCGTATTTTTCACTCTATAATACGGACCAGACCACAAGACGCACCTCGTTTTTGGAGGAGGAAAACAAGAAAAAAAAAATATTCTGAATCTCAGAAGCCAGAACAGCAAGAGGGATCGCTGCGCAGTGAAAGCAGCCATCCCTCTTGCTGTTCTGGCTTCTGGGATAGCTGTGCAGCCTGCATTCGCTCCATGAGATGCACACACATTTCCCCTTACTTTTTAGAAGGGAAAAAGTGAGTCTTATAAAGCAAAAAATACGGTAGGATGTTGAAGCAGTCATAAAGTCGGACACAGCAGTGAACTTCAGCATCAGATGTGTGGGGGTACAGTGGCTTCAGGAATTCCCCTTCCGCATCAGCTTATCTTGGATATAGTCATGCCCTTTCACCAAGCAAATGTGCTCTGGTTTAGGCCCTGTCTGAAAAGGCCACGTAAGGGAAAGGCGCATGCCACATCCTCTCATAGCGAGCTCCATACTTTAATTATTTTCTGTGGCTATGTGAAGAGGCGAAAGGAAAAAGGTCTCCCATCAATCCACTCACACACTGCCAGACGTGGAATGACAGCCCTGGTGTGACCAGCAGGGGCCCTTTGGTCAATTGTGCTGACTGGGGAATGTTCATCCACATTCATCTTCTGCTTCTGGGATTAGCAGTGGCCTCACTAGCAATGGGGAGAGATGGATGCACAGTAATGGATGTGGCCCCATGAGCATCAGTTGCTGACCTCTGTTTCAGGTTTAGCATTGCAAACGTATCTGTAATCAACAAGGGAAATTAATTTTCTGCAAGATTTCTTAGGAGTGTAGGGGAAGGGCCTTTTTACGAACCAAGCACTAGCCCTGGGAGTGGGAACAATTTTACAATTTGAGAGTTTCCATCTGAGCTTGCCTGCTCATTCCCTCTCCCACCTGCTGGAGCTAAACTTTAGCACTGATTGCAGCCTAATTATTTTATCCACTGGACTGAATTTAATATGGATGCAGAGCAGATTCTGCTCCTGCCATTTGGTGGAAACCTCCACGCATATTCCCTAATACTGTTTGCCGTTATGTGACAGCACAGTCAAGCATTGTGGCGTTCTGTTTTGCACATCAATCTGTGCTTGTCGTTGACAAAGGTGCATGTATTCCCTTGCTTTGGTGTCATGTACAGTAATAAAGGATGGAACAGCAGCTCAGGAGAGGAAAAGAAAAACACAGCCCACCTCCCTTTAACTTCAACGAGGTGTCTTTGCCAAACAGGCCCGTTAGGGGGCAGAGCTGCCATCAGATTCATAATACAAAACACTGGCAGTGGCGATGTCTGAAAAAACTGTGACAAATGCTCAACAGTTATCTGAAAACAAGGAGATCTGACACATTTGGTGAGCTTTATACCGAAACTTTTTTGACAATTGTAGCATGAAAGTCAACTACATATATTTTATGGTCAGTGATTGGACTTACACAAGTAGGTAGAACGGAACCAACAGTATGGCACCTATCCCAACTTCCCTTTTAAAAAATAACCAAATGGCCAACATTAATATGGCCTAATCAAACCTGACATCCCTAAAAACTAAGTCTGTCATCACATATTGTTATCCATGGTATATACTGCCATCTGCACATCACATTCTCCACACCAAATGGAATATATTATTGCTTGTAAGCCTATGTAGACTCTCTTTATAAAAAGGCTTCTTTTGTTTGTTTACAGAATACAGGATTATGACAAACTAGCTAAGGTTTTTGTTTTTTTCATCTTGAAAATACGACATCAATTCCTTCAACAAAGGCTTAGATCTTAGGCTAAGATCTTTAGCAGAGATGTAATGAACAACTGCAAATATTCTTACACAATATTAATAGTAATAATAACTTAATGAGAGATTCAAGTGAAATTTCTATAGGACTATTTCCTGGTAGCTATTTACAAAACTTTTTTTTTCCATTTTTGGGGAAAAACAACAAGTTGATAACATGTGGCATCTAACACTAAACCAGTAAGGACTGAATCCAGAGAAGGGGAACTCTGCTGACGTTCCATTGAATTCAATGGCTAACTAGTTGTCATGATTAACCAGTGTTCATTTAGTTCAATGGAGCTGATGGCTAACATTCTCCAGATCAGGAAGAATACAGGTTGTACCAAACATAAAACTTTTAAAAAATAATTTTAAAAAGTTAAGTTTGCAATCCAAAACATGCTTACAAAGGAATAAGTCCCACTGGACACAGAAGGATTTATTTTGAGTAACCATGCGAAAGATTGCACTTTAAATCATATAATCTGTTAGAAAAAAAAGTATCACATTTTGTTTTTAAATAAAATATTCCTCCAGTGTCAAAATTATTAAATAGCATGTAGTAAACTAACTTAAATAAACTTCATTAAAAAGTCTTGCTGTCTAAGATGGTTATTACTAATCATGCTTACATTGAGATTCTTACTGCCTCAACATCTACGTAATTTCTTTGTATACATAAATTTATGATATTTCTTTTGCCTATAGACCTACTTTTAAAAAAAACAAAAAAGTACATGTATAAGGGATCCAGTATTAAAAACATTAAAAAGGTATAATTATATACAACAGAAGCATTCACAAATTGATTTTTCTTTCTTCAAAAGTCCTTTGCCCCAAAGTTGGGGAGCCTTGGTTGAGCTGACAGCAGGCTGGGTTTTGCTTAATTCCCGATCCTCAAAAATAACTCTGCATACAGAGGAAGAATGATTTGGTGCTTAAGAGGCACTGGAAGTCCAGATTCAACTCCTTACTCTAAAAACTGACTTCCTATACGAACCTGGGAACTTCCTGTGAAACAAGAATAGCTATGACTTGGAGGCCATTGAAATATAATATTGTTTCGGTTTTTAACACGTTGTTTCAGTATTTTGATTGGCAAGCTACATTTCATTCTATTTGTATATTATTAGTAAATGGACTTTCATGGGCACTCCGGGAGCTAAGAAAACCTAGATTTGTCCTCTCTACCATAACCATTAGGAATCGGGGGGTCATAAAGCACTCCCAGAAAAATATGACATTTGCATCTGAAAACAATTGTGGCAATAAAATGGTTCTCCTGTTTTGGGAGGTTAAAGAATAGGGCAATGAAGCTCAGAGCCAGTATTTTGTGTGTTCCTAGGATTGTGGCTGAGAGGTCACTGCTTTGCTTATTAGGTCATATCCATGTCATAAATTTAAAGCGCCTTTAAAGCACACAACTTCCTCCAAATAACCTTGGGAACTGTAGTTGGCTTATTGCAGACCTACAATTCCCAGCATGCTTGCTAAACTACAGTTCCCAGGATTCTTTGGGGGAAGCCATGTGCTTTCAGTGCACAATATGGATATGATGCAGTTGTCAGTCATTTTAACCAAAATTCAAAGTGCTTGAAGAGGCTATAAAATGGAGAGGGGCTGAGCCTTCGCTCCTCAGCTTAACAACAAGCAGGCAAGCCACAGAGGTAACTATTACCTCTCAGACACACTCTAACTCTTCCTCTACTTCCCCATAAAAGAAGTCAATCATTAAAAGTTACAGACAGACACGATTCTATTTTAAACTTTTAAAAGGCAGCAAGAGATGAACTTTCAAAATGCAAACACTTGCTTTACAAATCCAAAATGATGAAGTGAAACTTAGGTCTATGGGGCCTTTTTTCATGAAAAATATTATTACTATTTATAAAGGCTTCACTGTAAGTTTCATGGGAGTGGCTTCGGAAATATCTTCTGACTCAGCTTGAAAAACAGGTGGGGGGGGGGGAGAGTAAGGGAGATGTTCTGGTATGTGCCCCTAAAGGGGCAGTGGATCATAACCAGGAATCATGTGATCTAATGTGGAAGAAAACAGGCTCCAGGCTGGGCTTTACACAAGAGGAGCTGATCCAAGCCTAGTGATACTAATTACCTCTTTATCACTTGTGGATTTCTGAGCCAGCTTTCAACAACCCAGTAAAAAGGTGTGCACAGGAGCAGAACACCTGCATCTACTGAAGATCTGCCTCTTAATTTAGATGCAAAACTTATTTGCTCTTTTGTAGCCAGTCTGTGGCCCCTATACTCTCGGAAGCTGCCTCATTCTTCCACCTCATCAGAGTTCCTTCCTTCCTGTTCATCACTTCCCCTTTCTTGCCTCTGTGGTTGGTGCGCATTAAGCACATTAAAGTTAGAAAAGAGTCGTTTTCACTTGGCCCTCCAGTCACTGTATGGGTCTGTTGTCCTCAGTAAAAAATAAAAATCCTCTTTATACTTATTGAAGAGGAATAAGTATCAAAACCTATCAAAACCAGCGGGGCTTAATTCTGAGTAGATCTACAAAGGATTGGAAATCCTAATTCGAGGTAGCCATGGTGAAATTGAAACAGGGCAGCCATTGTTCGAGATAATAGTTCGAGTTAATCCAGAACACTATTGTCTCTGGCTGTGCCCACTGCAGTCATGTGGTCCCCAATTGGTCACCCCTGAGGGAGTGCAGCCCTTGATAGAAGAAGAGTTTGCCCACTGCTGCTCTCAAGAATAAGGGCTCTCACAAGAACGAGAAGAATAGCTTTAAGCTGGCAATGTATCGTATCTGGACGTTGCTTGTTATGGGCTGAAAGCGAGGTGCTCTGAAAGCAGGTCTGCGTTTTAGATTTCCGTTTGCGTTAGTGGGTCAGGATCTAGGAAGGCCGCTGCATGCATGTACCCAGAGGGTGCACACAAGACCACGAGGGCCTTTGTCTTTGTAAGGTGATTTTAGTCTCCTGGCATTAGACTGCCAGTGTCATACTGCAGCCCACCCAGGGGATTATTGGGATTTGTAATGGATCAGAGTATGTGGGTGAATGTGTGCAGGTGCGCTCTGGTTGAGGCACAGGTGTGTTAGAAGATGTGGATTTTGAATAAGTGTATAGAGTCCATAGAATTCTATGTGATCAAGTTTCATGTTTCATAGATTGCATTATTTACGGATTCTGATGTTCTCCATACTGTGTTTAGTTTTTCTTGTTTTGCGCATTCTTTTTCACTATTTCTTTGTAAACCACCTCGTGATCTTTTATGATTGAAAGTGGTATATAAATACTTGAAATAGATGCATAAAATAGATAAATAGGAACTGATGTTACTTAGAAAGGGTCATAAGGCGTGGTCAGTTCTGGGTGAGACTAGCAGGGAAAGGATGTTCAGGGGCACCTGACTAGTTTCGATTGCTAAGTAAATTTTGTTCCTTCTAATCCAGTCTTTGTAGATCATTTATAATCTTGCATTTGTAGTAATGCAGACTTGCTTGCTAAAAATAGAAAACTGGATTGCATGTGTGCCTAGCTCAAAGTTGCTGTAACTAAGGTTTTTTTGCCAGGATCCAAAAGGTTGCACCAAAGAGGGAAGAAAGGAAATAGCTTGAAATAAGTATCCTCTTGCTAAGCAAAACCCTTTTGTATTCTCTCAAGCCTCTAACACTTTTAATCTGTTGCTTTTAATCGCTGGCGTTACTGGGTTTAAACAAATTGCTTTTTAAAACTGTTTTTCATTGCCATTTATTCTCTTGCTAATTATCCTGGGAATCAACTGGTTGAAGGGTAGTATACAAACACATAGAATCAACATGAAAATGTTTTTAACCTTTTGACGTTTATGTCCTATTGAAATTATTTCTAAGCAGCTTTGGGATGGACCTCTCTGTTCTGAGTCCTTCAGTTTAACCCAACTCACACATCCATTCACATTTGAGTTAACAGAGATAGGCAGCTCCAGACATTTTAGAGTTAAGTCTGTTGTGCTGTTAACAACAGATTAGGAAGCCAAGATTGTGTTTCCAGCATTTTTGCTCCCACTTCCACTATTAACATTTGGGTAAGAATTGACAGCTGTGCTGCAGGATACATACAAAACAGGGCTGATTTGATTTACAGGTTCAAACAACATAAGCAAAATCTTTGAATTTATAAAGCGTCAACGACTGCTCTTCGGTTCCCAGCTTTGGAATGTGTTTTGTTTTCTCCACAGTCCTTTTTACGACAAGGTTATTAAAAGAGTCAATGGCTACCAATCACTAAATCTAACCCAATCTATTCTAGTCCATACATATATTGTACAATATTGCCTAGTACCTACTATACACAAATATGAAGAGGATTCAGTCTGAAATATAGTTAAGCGAGTTTTTAAATAAATGGGGGGAAAGGAGAGTCACAACATATTTTGACCAGCATGCAACTACCTCCCTTCAGCCAATACACAGAAAATCTTTAATATGACTTGGAAACGTAATTATACTTGAAACCACAGGCATAGAAAAAATTAAGATAATCAATCTGAAACTCAGGAGCTTCTGTGATTTTAATATGCTCAATGATTCCTTATGCTATTATCTATATTAGGTTACTTCTAGCAGAGCTCATTACTGGGCCTACTGCTTTTCTAGTCATTTGGTCGTTATTTCCCAAACCATTAAAAACACTACCTATAACATATGACTGTCTATGTTTCATTCTATAGTAAGTCATGCTTTAATCATGCTTAGTTCGTAGTCCATGTAGAAACCTTGTTATTACTCTGTGACGTAACAACAGGCCAGGAAGCCATTTTGAGATGGTTCCTAAATGCTAACATGGGACTTGGCAGCAGAAACCGTGGAGCAAAATCAGCTCTTGACATCCTAATAGGAAAACAGATTTGAGATAGCAATCATTAAATCTTCATTAGAAATGAGAACAGAAACAAAACACCTAGCAATGTACAAAAGGTAGATCTAAATACAGATAGAGCGTCTTGGCCTACTTCCTAAAATTACTCTCTAAAGTGAAGCCTCTAGACATGGCTGTCACCAGGTAAATCACTTTGCATTTGTTCAATGGCTCTATCTGGTAAACCACTAACCTACTCTACTGAAGGTGACTCTGTTGACAATCTGCTGTCGTCTTAGCTGTATGCAGAATATATATATATATATATATATATATTATAGCTATCTTTTTATTGGCGAACATAAAATATTTACCTTTTATTTTATTTATTTTTTGTTCATTATAAAACAATCCACAAAGCCTATCTGCAGTGACCAGGTCAGTTTCACAAGTGACTCGGAAACTCATGCCGGTATCAACCCTCCAGCTGAATCACATTTAACTCTATTCAAAAGCAAGACTTCTGTTGCCTACCAATAAGAGCTCATGGTACAGCAGAAGACACACCCTTGCATGCTGAACCTGGAATATATAGAGCTTTGTGGCAATAAGAATGGTGGATGGAGGGTCAACAAAGCATTATGAGTAGAGAACATCCACTCAGAACATCCACACATATATACAGGCAGGCTGACACATACACAGAAAAAGCCACGTGGAAGTTCAAATGCCAACATCAATCTCCTCCTCACACTCATTCAAAAGGGCATTGCAGTCATTCACACGTGCACACAAACCATGCAAAAGGTTGGAAGGCGCTTTTAGTGTCACTTGTGAAAACACCCTTAAATAAGTCCTTATCTGCCTTCTGTGCCTGAGTTTTCCATGTTGCTTCACACCACTTGGGTATTAATACAGTTGTCTGAATGCAACACTCCTTTTTTTCTAAGCGCAGGGTTTAATAATCTCCTGCATGACGAACAGAACTCCATCTTCTGATCACTCCCACCTCTCTTTTTTTAAATGTGCAGACTTTTTATGTTGTCATTTCATTTGCAACGGCAGAAGAAAGTATTGCTACCTCAAACTGATCCCTGTTCCAGAGGAAAGTGGCACGTCACCAGATATGCACTAAAAATCCCAAAAGCATGACTAGCGTTATGGAAGCAAAAAACACAACAGGGGGATAGCACAGCAAAAGCTGAGGTAAGGTATGGTGTGTGTGTGTGTGTGTGTGTGTGTGTGTGTGTGTGTGTGTTTTGCAATGTTCATATCTAACAATGGGCTAGCAAGTAGCTCTGCCAGATTTCCAGTTTGTATTCAGCAACATTCTCTGTGCAACATTCCAGCTAATTGGCTTGCTATGCACTCTGCGTTAGAACCGACTGGTGTAACCAAAGTGTGTTTTCTTGTTCTTCCAACAAAAATGCGTCAGCAGTACTGTTGGCCTAAGTCCTATAGTAGAAGACACTGCTGGTAATTTGGCACAGTGTAAAAAATACAGCGGCGTTTGTACATCAAACAGAACCGTGGAACTTGTTCTAAAGTAGTAGCTGCAGTTCCTCCCACCCCTCCCCAGCCTTAAAGGGGGTGAGGAAAGTTTACAAAACCCACAAAGTTTCCCTGAAACTGCTGTTTTCTTTTAGGTCAGATGTTTGCTTTTGAATATTTAAGAATTTTCTAAAAGTTCTCTCTCTCTCTTCTTTCCCCAATTTGTAAAATATCGTTAAGAAGAAGAAAAACATCTTCCCCAATTTTTAAAAAAGATGCTGCAACATTTCAAGGTTTTACACTGATCTGAAGCAAGGGTGCATGGATGACTGTGGAAAAAGGGAAACAAAAAAGTGTGTCTTTTGTGTGTGTGTGTGTGTCATTTCATAATTAGGACTTGTGCCCTGCAGCTCTTTCTACTTGGATGGAGAAAGGTCATTGGCCTCCATCTTGGTTCCTGTCCAAGGTTACTTGGCTATCCTCACCTTCAGGATCCTCCAAGGACTGATCAAAGATGCAATGCACTTGAGGACAGCGTTCTGGCAAACAAAACCTTGACAGCATGATTTTAAAAACAGAAGCAGTCCCCCTGGAACTTCCTTGCCCATTAAGACCTGTCACAACAAGGTCCTACTGTGCTCTCCAAGGAAAGCTGCGAGGATTGGCGTAGGAGTGGAGCAGTGGCAGGATCCACCATCGACGAGGTCGGGAAAAGCTTATACCAGCCAACTGCCAAAGTTGACAAATCAAGTTCTTCCAGAAGAACCCGGGCAACTCCCATGAAGTGTTTGCGTTCCATGCGTCCGTAGTTCCCCCAAACTATCACCTTGGAAACAAGAGGGGTGGGGAACATGTTTAGTTTGCAAGCGATATCACACGAATGATGGGAGGCTGGCGTGGAATTTATCTTTTGGCAAAGCATTGACATAGTTTATGATCTGAATGATACTAAGAAGACCAAGGAAGGACTTGAGGTGAAGGTCACAGGAGAGCCAAGTCAATTGCGCTGTATTTCCTTTTCTTTTTTCAAAACTTCATTAATTTGAAAAATAAAAATAAAATACACGCAATATACTCAGAGGCACTGAAATTAAAAGAACTATTTTAAGTAAACTACTTTAAGTTATTAATTTCAACGGGTCTCGGCCCAGTATACCTGAAGGAGCATCTCCACCCCCATCATTCAGCCCAGACACTGAGGTCCAGCGCCGAGGGCCTTCTGGTGGCTCCTTCACTGCGAGAAGTGAGGTTACAGGGAACCAGGCAGAGGGGCTTCTAGGTAGTGGCGCCCGCCCTGTGGAACGCCCTCCCATCAGATGTCAAGGAAATAAACAACTATCTGACTTTTAGAAGTCATCTGAAGGCAGCCCTGTTTAGAGGAGTTTTTAATGTTTGATGTTTTATTGTGTTTTTAATATTCTGTTGGGAGTCGCCCAGAGTGGTGGGGTATAAATTATTATTGTTGTTGTTATTATAGAACTAGCATCGTGTGTGCTCAGTCTGCTCTCTGGGTGCTATTAATGGACAGTTACATGGTCCTCCAGCTCTCCCTTCTCAGCTCTTCCTCTTTAGAGTGGACAGTCCTTCAAGTAGAGGGCTGTCCTTTGCAAAGTAGGACACATGGCCTCCTTAGTTCTTCAGCGGAATGGCAACTCATCAAAAAGCACAAACAACTTCCACTCCCTGTGTAGTGCCTCCCTACGAATGCTACATCCTAGTTGACCACACAGGCCACCCTAACCCTAGCTGTGAGATCTGCCAGGAGGCCTCAGACAGGTCCATCTTACCTGCAGTACTTTGCCTTGTGGACTCTCTGGGAAAAGTAACACTTGGTTGTACAGCGGATCTAAGGACTTGCGAGCCACTTTGGTCTTTTTCTTTGCAATGCACACCCCATTTTCTAGTAGATAGGCCTTGATGTAAGCAGCTGGAAGAATAACACAGGGTAAAAGGTTGTATTGCCGTGTTAAGTACAGGGAACCCCCATGAATACCACCATCAATTTGCTCAGATGAAGCTACTAAAAAAGAAAAGTTTGTTTTGAGAGAAAAGCTTCCAACATATTGTTGGAAGTGGTCTTTCCAAGCCTTGCTTGGTGTCTGAGTGACGCTGAGGTTGCCTGTGACTGGCCTTGGTACAATGTTTATCTCTAGCCATCATCACACATATGCAGCAAGTATATTCAGGATCACATCAGGACTTTTTGCTGCCTGAGAAGTGCAGGACAACATGGTGCTGATTGGACAGGAAGTTAAATCTTGTTTCAACACTGGTGATGGGATGCGATCCTCCTTCACACCTGAGAGCAGCAGATTTGCTTAGTGGGAGCAAGGTGGGTTGTTTGCTACACAGAGCTCTGTCTTTCCACTAAGGATGAAAGGATCTATCTATTTTGGTTCTATCTGTTTCTCATTTCCCCCCAGTCTTAAATTCAGCACTCCACATCTCTGCAACAATTTGCAGGTATTTTTTTAGAAAAACCTCGGGAAAATTCTTCAGAATTTTAGTTCAAGTTTCTCCTAAATAGGCACAATTTTATATGTGGTATTGACTAATGTACACATTTTTGCAAGGAATTTCTCCTAATACAATGCATTTTTTTGTATGTTATTTGTATTGACGCATTCGTTTTTATCCACGCTTTTACATACTATAATGCGTTTTTGTAAACACTGGATGAAGAAGTGCACCACAAAATTCAGGTAAATGCAAATTTTGGAGGATGGCTTTGTTTCGGTTCTCACATTGTTTTGGAAAGTGCAAATTTGATAAATGCAAACCAAATGAAGTATCTCCCCCACCCCAACCTCCAGCATAGGAGAATCCCTGGATGGGCTGCCAATACTGCCCCATTCATTCTCAATGCACATCCCAGCACCTGCTGTCTGAGGCAGCCACCTCACTCTGAGGCCCTGTGTCTATGGCAGTGTACACACCATTGATTTTAAGCACACTTATTTCCCAAGAGAATCCTGAGAACTGTGTTTCAGAGAACTACAATTCCCAGCTCCCTCTACAAACCACAGTTCTCAGCACGTGTGTGTGTGTGTGTGTGTGTGTGTGTGTGTGTGTGTGTGTTGACCCACATGCTTTACATGCACTTTCAGGGAATGGTGTTTATGCAGCCTGTTAGAGATGAGCAAAGAACTGGTTGCTCATCTAAAAATTATCTGAACCTTGCAAAAATGTGAGAATCTTGCGATAACGTGTAAGGAATGCTTGCAAAATTCAGATGGCACACACCACACCATCCTTCCCACTCCTTCCAGTTCCCACAATCTTATCATATCAGTTATTCCCTTGTAAAAACCAAGCATCTTTTATCAATGCTATTACCCAGGATTTGGGAGAGGCAAAGAGGCTGAAACACTCTACCTGGCAGGGTTTTGGAGCCAGGCTTTGGAGTCAGTCCTCGGGCTTGAATGATGTCCACTTCTAATTGTCCATTTCGCTCCTGTAACCCAATTTCCACATCACCTGGACAGGAAGCAAAATGAAAAGTAAGTGAGTGTCAAAAAGATCTCTATGAACCACTGCTCACTGCTCTAACTTCTCTTAAACATTAGAGACTGCAGAGTGATTATCATCTGGTACAAGTCAGGCTTCCCCTTGCAACAAGTTGATTATCTAGAGGCAAGAAAGATGGGGATAAAATGACAGCAGAACTCACTGACTAGGATGGAATTGAGGCATGGGCCTTCCTTGTCTCAAAGTGGTCCACGAGGCATATTAACTGCCAGAGTCTTTGAATCAACTCACCCTTTCAAAGTGACAACTTCCAAACTATGTGCCCTTCCTCGAATGATCTCTTGAAATGTTATTTGACATCAGGAGAAGGTTGCATTCAGAAGTTTTGAGCACCAATATCAGTGGTGGGACACACGCATGATAAAGGTACATACAATTGTGCATGTTGCAGAGAAAAAATAGAAATTGTTGTTTTCCCACTAAATAAGCTGAAGGGTAGGCAATTCCAGGACAAGAAAAAGGAAGTACTGCTTCACACAGTGTATAGTGAAAATGGTGGAATAAAACTTCACCTGCATTTCACCAGCTGAATTTTGATCCATGAAAGAGTAAAGAATGACCTTAAGGGGAAGGAACGTCGTTAAACTACTATGGTTAATATGTGTTTGGAAATATGACAAGATGAACAAGTAGAAATATTTCTGCAGCATGAAAGCAGTTATATGGTGGTATGGAACTCATCAGGACCTAAAGTCCAGTGTTTGAAATGCTTATGTGTAGAAGATAAAACTAGACTGCAAACAATTCCAAGAATGATGATGATGTGTGTGTGTGTGTGTGTGTGTGTGTGTGTGTGTGTTTGTGTGTGTGTGTGAGAGTAAGTGAGAGTGAGAGAGAGGTTGATAATTGCTGACCTATCTAATTTAAAGGGTATAAACAGTGCTTTTTTCTGGGGATACGCAGGGGTACACATACCCCTAAACATTTTGTGAATCTAAGTTTGGCCTCATTGAAGGGCAATATTTCAATGTGAGTAGGAAAATGAGAGTACCCCTAAACATTGTTTTAAAAAGAAAAAAGCACTGAGTATAAATATTAGACACAGTTCAATCCCCCCCACACACACACAAAAAGGTTTTTGATACCTTATGGCGTCTTCTCTTTTCTTCCTTCCAACATGTTCAAAGGGATCACTTGGCTAAGACTTTCCAAAGAAAGGCTAACCTTTTAAGAAGCCTCAAAAAACTTTTATTCTGAAACTTGTTTTTGCTTATTACAACTATCACCATTTGGATTTTTTTATATGTATGTTGCATGCTCTTCTACTATATCTTGTTATAATGTAAATATTGTTGGATGTTTTAAAGCAATCTGTGTTTTTATCAAGACTTTTCCCTCAAGTAATTTGATTTATCTTTAATGCCCATGCATTACCACACAAAATACAGGTCGTGCATTGCTTTAAGGGACTCTCACACATTCTGATTTACACAAGCAACTCCATGTTTTCTTCGCTACTCGGATGAGAGGAGGTGGGTGCTTCAATCACAGACTAGCAAACTCAAGTTGGACAGTTATAGCTGATTGGGAGGTTTGTGCAACATACCCGCTTGCCCAGATGAGCAGACTTTTTGCGATAAGGAAAGTAGTGGGGAAATACATTGCAAAGTGTGAGATTACACTTGCTTTGGTGCCCCACAAAGAAATAAAGGTGAATGCCCATTGAATAGCCATCTTCATCTAATGTATTTTGCATCAGGATGAATGCACAATAAAGAGGTCAAATCTAAGCACCCTCCTTTATTTTTCCCTTCCTCTGTTGTGTCATTCTGTCTGCTTATAAATTTGTAAGCCCCTTAGGATAGGGCAACCTGGCAAACCTCCTCTTTGCAAAGCATCATGTG
This sequence comes from Podarcis cretensis, assembly GCF_951804945.1. NCBI lineage: Eukaryota > Metazoa > Chordata > Lepidosauria > Squamata > Lacertidae > Podarcis > Podarcis cretensis. The sequence continues at coordinate 23,348,802 of NC_137175.1, forward strand.
CATTGATAGCACTATTCAAACACAAAAACACATTCATAAAAAAACAATGGTTTTCTCTTGCTTACCCATGGAGGTAGTAGCCAAGGTTTGGCGACCCACAAACTGTGCAGGCCCCATGCTGCCCAGGAAATCGCTGAACTGCCCAGCGGCTGCCAGGTGAACTCCATTGAAGTTCAAGCTGCAAAATAAATTGGTTCATGTAATTCATTGTTTCGAGATTTGCTAAATACACAGTCTTAAGCTAACTGGAAATATGTGTAAAATGAAGAGCTATTTCTGCATGAGTTCCAGTCTCGCTGGTTTTCAAACTGGCTTGACACGCTTTCAGTTTCTTCCCATAACCGCAAGGGATGTGTGCTTAGTGTAGTTACAGATAATCACAGACAAAACAATTATCGTCATGATAAATCAACATGGGAAATTGGTGTCATTTTCCTGTATCAAGCTTCTCCCCCCTCCCCCAAATACAGTAGGAAAAATTGAAACTCTTTTGCCTGGGGGTCCGAATGGCATGCAATTAATTTTTTGCTGATGTGCAGTCTCTCTCTCCTGAGGCTATTACATCTAGGAGGGAATCTAGAGCCAACCAGACTTAGCCGTACTGTATTTATACTCAATGGAAACCACAGTAGATGAAAGCAGAAATTCCCTCTCACAATTAAAAATTCATTGCGAAGCTGAATGGATCCTGTTCAGAAGTAGGATTCTGAAAATTATACAGTAGGATGTGTTAAATCTGTTGAGGTGCATCTTGATTTGCTTCCTTGTATTTCATATAATTTCACTTTGGTCTCTTTCTGACCCTCTGTTAATTTCTGGCATATTTCCCATGCTAACGTCCTTCCTCCTCCCATAAATTTGAAGGAATTTATTGTTGTTATTATTATCCTGAAGAATTTAATTTCCTGATTATGCCACCAATGAGATCATGGTACACCAATCAGAAACTGCAATGCTTCTAAAGTGATGTGAATTTGGATATCTCAATAAAAATGCTGAATCCTGATGCCTCAGATGTTCCCGGCCAACTGTACATATCAATCAGACCATTTTGCCTCTGCCCATTTTCCCAATCTTAAGTTTATTTATTTCATTTATTACATCTATATACCACCTTTATCTTCCAAGGAACTCAAGGTGGTATACATGGTTCTCCTCCCCCCCCCGTTTTGTCCTCACAACAACCCTGTGAGGTAGTTTAGGCTAAGTGATGGTGACTGGCCCAAGGTCACCCAATGAGCTTCGTGGCTGAGTGGGGATTTGAAGTCTCCCAGGTCATAGTCCAACACTTTAACCGTTATCTGAAGATGAAAACTCATACCAATAACAAACTTAGTTGGGCTCTAAGGGACATGGGTGGCGCTGTAGGTTAAACCACAGAGCCTAGGACTTGCCGATCAGAAGGTTGGCAGTTCGAATCCCCACGACGGGGTGAGCTCCCGTTGCTTGGTCCCTGCTCCTGCCAACCTAGCAGTTCGAAAGCACAAAGTGCAAGTAGATAAATAGGTACTGCTCCGGCGGGAAGGTAAATGGCATTTCCGTGCACTGCTCTGGTTCACCATGCTGGCCACATGACCCGGAAGCTGTACGCCGCCTCCCTCGGCCAATAAAGCGAGATAAGCGCCGCAACCCCAGAGTCCGCCACGACTGGACCTAATGGTCAGGGGTCCCTTTACCTTTATCTTTAAGGTGCTACTGGAAGGATTTTTTAAATTTTGTTTCCACTACGGCAGACCAACATGGCTACCTACCTGTAACATTACACTACTGTTAGTTATAAAACATAGGTCCCAAGACTCTGGGTCCTGGGAACCTACAAACAGAATCTGAACAAAATTGGTGAAGCAGCAAAGAGCTTATTGATTACAAACATTCTTGCAAGAAGCGGGTGTCTGAAAGCAAGCACACCCAAATTTAGCAAAACACAAGCTTATATCCCCTATAGCCAAGTGCAGTTTCCCTGCCGTTTCCCCATTGGCTGGGTACGTCAGGGTTCACAGCCTATCGCGGTCGCCTAATTAAAATACTAAAATCTCTGCCTTTGTTGACATCTCCCATTACTCTGAATTTACCCACCACCTACTTCTGATTATTTTCATCCTTATTTGGTCCATGCTCCTAGGTTTTGACACATTGACTCGAGTGATAATGCTACATCACGACCACCATAGGCGAACACGGGTTCTATGTCTGCTGATATAGATAAACCACATTTCAACTGCAAGACGCCCTGTTTTTGGGCTCTCTAACCACAATCCCTGCTAAAGATAAGCTTCTAAGCGAGTTGGCGGTTACTTAGCTGTTGTGACCTTTTGGCCTTTTATGGGGAAAAACAACATTTTCATTTCTTTCAACTATGCTGCCACGTTTCCACAGACTGCAGTGCCAGGGCGAGGAGCTGGGCCATTTTATAAGGCCGGAGAACGTACTCTGGTGGCTTTCCAGTTGGCCCCGCCCTCCTTGTGATGCTCATCTATGCCCACCTGTGAATGGCCAATTTCACAGGCGGGCAATTCAAACTCCCATGGCTGCTGCCATTCTATGGACATCAGCCTTTGCCAACTTGTGGCCTCCAGATATTATTGTCGGGATACAGGTCTCATCATCCCTGACAGCTGGGCCAGCGGGAGCTGTAGTCCAAAGCATTTGGAAACTGTGGAAGGCTGGGATAGATAATACTGAGCTCAACAGAACAATGCAAGGTAGCTTCATATGTCAATGTGACCGCAAAAATGGATGTCCCATTATGGATGATGTCAGCCCATTATTAGCCGACTTCTAACTGAATGGGGTTTTGACACCTATTAATGATTGCATGCAAAGGTTTGTGGGTTTAGAGCAACTAATCTATAAAGCTAACATAAAGTCCTTGCAGGCACACTGCACAGCAGACATGGTGCAAATGCATGCTTGCCCTTCTTAGTACAGATAATGATGCCTTTCTCTGTAATGACACAGACTTCCATAGAAAGAGATGGAGAGCACAGAGCTTCAGCATTTGACCTATTTGTGTGGGTGGAAGGAGAAAACAATCTTGGCATGGGGAGTGGGTGGATGGCTAGCTCATATTACAAACAGAGCAATTCTGGGCACAAAACATCAACAACCCTGTACTGACTTCTCAACAAAATTATAAGTGATATATAGGCAGTTAAATTAGCATATTGGAAGCTATTATTTAGCGATTGCAGGAGAAGATGTTGCACCGAGCAAAGGCAAAGCATTAGCGAATGTTTGACTCCGAGTACAGACTCGTTTCCAAGAAACCGATTTTAGGAGGCAGCGAACCATTTTACTGGTCTGGTATGCGTTCCCTGCGGCGATGCATGTGACAGCGCCAGAAGTTTTGTAATTACGCTTGACATTAATGTGGAGCAGCTTCCCAGGAAAGATGGCTGAAAAGCTGGGGAGGTCATATGAGGGAAGCATGGCCTGACTAGTCGAGAGGACACCTACTGACAGCGGTGAACAGTCTTGCTGCAAATGCTGTGTGTCCTAATGGAAACGCTAAATAAGAAGGGAATCTCTTTAATAAAATCTTGTTCTGAGAGAGGAAGGAGGTGTTTATGGCCTCTGAATTCTCTTCCAATAGCTATTCCCCTCACAAAAAGCAACACAACAAAAGAGGACACCCCCCAATGCATGTGCTAATTCACCCATCACTGGTCTAGGCACACCCACACAGGCACACCTGATTCAGATGATAAAGCAATGCTGGCTGTTGTTTACATACCAACATCCCTTAATGGTTGCTCCCATGTAGATGTTAAGCAGCATCAAGGACAGGATGAAACCCTGCCGAAGCCACAGCAAAAATGCCACCTGTGCAGAGTGACTTTAATTTTCCAATGAGCTAACCACAGCAGGGCTACATCTCTCTAGGATTAAGGGAGGGGGGCAGTGTCTGATCAAAGACTGAGGCTTCTAGCACTTCTCATATAAATTAACCACTGAATTAGAGCTGAAGCATGTTTTATTTTTATCCTTTCTGGTTATTTCAGTATGTGAAATATATCAGCTTCTGATTCAAACAGATTTTATCACAAGCCTGTTCCTTGTGATCCACATCTTCCTGTATATGTTTCAGATGTGTTATAATTTATTTGAAGGAAATGCTTCTGAATGTGGCCTTTGAACAAACGTTCTGCAAGGAAGTCCATCACAAAGTTTATTGTTCGTTCATTATAATTATTTCCATTATTGTTTGGTTTTCATCATTTGTGGCTGCTACCTTAATAGTAACAGTGATGACAAACCTTTAAAGAGCAAAGTGTTGTGCAGCCCAGTCCTATGGCGTGTTTACACAGAGGTAAGTGGCACTGATCGTGGAATCATAGAACTGTAGAGTTGGAAACGATCCCAACTAAAGCATCCATAACAGGTGGCCATCCAACCTCTGCTTAAAAACTTCCAAGGAAGGAGAGTCCACCATCTTCCAAGGATGATGGCTCCACTGTCAAACTCAGACATGAGTTTCTCCCAGCGCTATGTGAAGTGATGCTGGAGGCTGTAGCTGAGACTATTTGCAAGTGAAGCATGTGCTCCACCACTGAGCTATGGTTCTTCTCAAAGGAGGCCTGAATAACTGCAACGCAACTACACGGCAGTTTTACTGCATGCGCAAACTGAGGCACACACCATCAAACCACTTGCTATGCTGTTTCCAGAGTTGTGTAACCGACCCCTGTTTTGATCAATACACATGCTACCAGAGTCGCAAGTGTGATTCCACCTAACCCTATCAAGAAGGTGCTAAGAAAGTTTTGGTGCTGACCTTTAAAGCCCTAAATGACCTTGGCCCAGTATACCTGAAGGAGGATCTCCACCCCCATCGCGAGAAGTGAGGTTGCAGGGAACCAGGCAGAGGGCCTTCTCCCATCAGATGTCAAGGAAATAAACAACTATCTGACTTTTAGAAGACAACTGAAGGCAGCCCTGTTTAGGGAAGTTTTTTAATGTTTGGTGTTTTATCAAGTTTTTAATATTCTCTTGGGGGAACCCAGCCAGATGGGCGGGGTATAAATAATAAATTATTCTTATTATCAGCATGTTCCTCTGCACTTTGGAAAGGACAAGTAATCCAGTCAGCAGAGAGGCTTTTGGTGCTATAGCAGAGAAGGTGCTGCTCCTCTTTACACAAAATATTAATAAGCAGCACACTATATTCCTTCTATCAAACCTGGGAGAAACGTCTGCACCCTTCATACAACTGAGCCTGGAGGACAAAATGGATTCAATAAGCTTCCTCTTGATGATCAGCATTTTTCTTTTTTTCAAAGGGATATCCAATTTCTCTTCTTCTATGACCTTTGCCTCCTAGTCATTACAATTAATGATGAACTTGTTATGGCAGCATGTTAATGATTTTAATAAAATTAGCTCAGGCGGCCTTTGGAAGCAGTACTTGACTCCTCCTCTGAACTTTATACAGATGGGTGAATCTGCCCCGAGCAGCAGCTGACAAACCAGTATGTGCTGTATCATCAGGTCTGAACAAAGTCAGTGGAGGTCAGGGATTGCTGCAGCACTGCTTGAATTCAACACAAAGCTGTAAGCTATGAGCAGGGCGAGCTCCATTCATACTCGTTCAGCACCGTGAGGCTTAGGCCACATCCACAATAAGGCATTTCAAGCACATGGCTTGCCCCAGAGAATCTTGGGAAATGTAGTTTATTGGGAATGTAGGTATTGGGAACCTTAGTTCTCTGTTAGTGGCAAAGTACAGTTCCCAGGATTCTCTGTGGGAAGCCAAGAGATTTAAATCTATGGTGTGGAGGGGATTTTAAGATCTGGGGAAAAGAAAAGAAAAGTGACGTTGCATGTTCTTTAGTAATTCAAGAAAATCTTCAATAAAAATTATTTCCATATATATATATATATATATATATATATATATATAGTCTGAATCTCAACATCAAAAAAACGAAGATCATGGCCACTGGCCCCATCACCTCCTGGCAAATAGAAGGGGAAGAAATGGAGGCAGTGAGAGATTTTACTTTCTTGGGCTCCATGATCACTGCAGATGGTGACAGCAGCCACAAAATTAAAAGACGCCTGCTTCTTGGGAGAAAAGCAATGACAAACCTATACAGCATCTTAAAAAGCAGAGACATCACCTTACCGACAAAGGTCCGTATAGTTAAAGCCATGGTTTTCCCAGTAGTGATGTATGGAAGTGAGAGCTGGACCATAAAGAAGGCTGATCGCCAAAGAATTGATGCTTTTGAATTATGGTGCTGGAGGAGACTTTTGAGAGTCCCATGGACTACAAGAAGATCAAACTTCTCCATTCTGAAGGAAATCAGCCCTGAGTGCTCACTAGAAGGACAGATCCTGAAGCTGAGGCTCCAATATTTTGGCCACCTCATGAGAAGAGAAGACTCCCTGGAAAAGACCCTGATGTTGGGAAAGATGGAGGGCATAAGGAGAAGGGGACGACAGAGGACGAGATGGTTGGACAGTGTTCTTGAAGCTACCAGCATGAGTTTGACCAAACTGCAGGAGGCAGTGAAAGACAGGAGTGCCTGGCGTGCTCTGGTCCATGGGGTCATGAACTTTGCTGACAGGGCGCTCTCTCTGGCAATTCTCTGCCAATTCCCCTGAAACTTCTTTGCCCTGGAAATCTTTCTCAGAGAATTAGTGAAACCAATGGGCCAGTACGACAGGTGGTGTTAGGGGTTTCAGGGTAAGGTTACCAGATTTTTTTCAATGAATCTGGGGACACTTTTCAACTTCAATGGATTTTGTATGGGGACTGATTTGTAAATCCGGGGACTGTCCCCAGAACGTCGGGTAACCTTATTTCAGGGAGGAAACTGAAGAGAAAAAAAATCATCTTTGCTCTTCTACCAGTGGGGAGCCTCTGATGGATCAAAGGATTTTCCATGAGAGCAAGGATTCTTTTCATGGAAGATCAGACAGCATATTAGAAGCCAAGCATTGGCTTGCTACAAAACAAATGAAAATATAGCATTCCTACACCATTACATGCATGCATAACCAGTCTGCTATCTCCATTCACACGATTACCAGCTCTCTCATCTGTGCCTCTTTGAAGGGAAAACACCAATATGTTTTCTTTTCTTTATGAAGTGTTCCCAAGTAACACCCAGACTAAAGTAAACTCAAATATAATGTCCTCAAGAGATGTTAGATCATAGCGGTGTTGCTTGCAAGAGCTCAGTTACTCATGTAACACATGTTAAATATAAGCAAGGTCACCCTCACAACAAACCCATTGGAATTTAATTTCTAGGCCCAGAAGAAACAACAGCAAAATCAATTTCTTGGCTCTGAAGCATCCCTGCTGGTGTTTGCTAAGTGCCAGTGACTATTTATGGCATCTGCAACACATCTGGTCTGCACTGTAAAAATCAGATATCTGCTTAGTATCTTCCAGATTGTCTACTTAGGGAAATAAGAGAAAGGTTATTTATTTATTGCATTTCATGTCACCTTTCCCCCAAGGAACTGAAGGTGGCATGCCTGGTCCCATCCCTCCTCAGTTTATCCTCACAACAACTCTGTGAGGCTGAAAGATGGTGACTGGCTCAAGATGCTACCTGGCTTAGCAGGGATTCAAACTATGGCCTCCCAGGTCCTGCTTCAACACTTGAACCGATACAACAACACACCATATCACGATGGCACAGCCATCAGAGATTGTGAACCGTTCCAAAGGCAGTACAGTTGTACCTTGGATCCTGAACGCCTTAGTACTCAAGACGTTTTGGCTCCCGAACGCCACAAACCTGGAAGTGAGTGTTCTGGTTTGCGAATGTTCTTTCAAACTCGAATGTCCAATGGGGCTTCTGCGGCTTCCGATTGGCTGCAGGAACTTCCTGCAGCCAATCGGAAGCCACGCTTTGGTTTCTGAACGTTTTGGAAGTCGAATGGACTTCCGGAACAGATTCCGTTTGACTTCCAAGGTATGACGGTATTATAAAAAAAATATGTCCCATCAATTAAGTAGTTTTAGGAAGAGGGGCCGGCAAATAGCATATTGAGTTTGGTGGGGCAGTGCTTCATTCACCCAAATGGACCAGCATCTCTTGTGTTGCAACTTAGGGTTTCTGAGAGACAGAGGAGTCAGCTATACAGCTGCAAATAAAATGTTTTGAATGTGTTGTAAAGCGCAATATGCAGTTGTGACACTAGATGGCAGCAGTGAGCTATAGCAAATTCAATGTGTTTTTCAAAACAATTAAAAAAAGCATTTTCACAAAATTTTAAACGTGTGTAGTTTCCACCTTGCCGATCTGCTGCAATTAACTCAGAGATCTACCAGTAGATCCTGAATGACATTCTGCCCATCACTGATACAATCTATCCAGCTTTTAAATTTAGAGTCAAAATCCTAAAGGAGCAGCTGGGGAACCTGTGGCTCTCCAGAGCTTGCTGGACACCAACTCCCATAATCCCTGGTCCTTGACCATGCTTGCTGGGGCTGATGGGAGTTGGAGTCCAACAAATATCCGGAGTGCCATAGGTGTCCCAGCCCTGCCCAACACCAACAAGTATCCATAAAACTCAATTAAAGAATATTAAAAGGCAGGAAAAAACCACAATGAGGCAGAAATAATAGCAGCAGCAGCAGCAGCAGCAGCAAAGTTAATAAAAGATGAAACAGTCAATGCTGCCTGGCACATAATGATGATACTGCACCAGTCATCTCTTTTAGTTTTATATCTAATCAAGGCTTGGTCACTGTGCATTTCCTTTATTATTTAAACATGCTATATTAATAGCTCAGCAAATACCAGGTCATGCTCTCTGCCTCTCACCAGCATGTATATATTGTTGTTTTTATGTTGATCTTTCCTGTGAACTGCCCTGTTATAGACCTCCAGTTATAGGGTGGTATATTAATAATAATGATGATGATGATGATGATGATGATGATAATATCACACCACAGTTACATTCAGTGTTTAAAGGAACCATTGCAAGCTGCTCTGCCGAATTTACTATCCCTTGCCCACCACCCACCGCCGTATAATTTACCCATATTCTTGATCTGCTTTTAAAATCCTATTTTGGAAAGTGACAGTAGCACAAGCAGCCTAATGAAGGAAACTGCTTGCAGCAAGGAATGCTTTGAAGAATATCCCAAGCGGGAGCCGTTCCCCTCCAACCTGCCAAATGTGACGCATTAGTATGCGGAAAGCAGTTTCCGCGCAGCTAAGTTTAGGCAAACGTATCATTAATTTCTTTTCTTGTCCGTGTGGAGTTTGTGACCTCTTTTCAAATCTATTTTTAAAGCAGTTCTGAGATCTTCCATGCCAAGTGCTGCTGCAGAGTGCCAAGCCAAAGCTTTCAACTCACCAAAAGCCTCAGGATTTCATTACTCTGCCTGTCCACCTTTCCAAGCTCTCCAACCTGGAAAAAGCCATTGCTCTGCAACTCCCAACGATTCACATGGCCAAAGAGGGTCAGATTCTACCCCCACTCCATGCCTTGGCACTCAGAAAACCTTCCCTTTAGTCACCCGCCTATGCTCACTGTGCAGCAAAAGTGCTCAGTGGTTCTCCACCACCAATATGGACCACTTGGAAATTGCCGAGGGTCTTGGCAGACCACTTAGTGACTTTTCTGCCTGCAGAGATTGTAATGTGCTGTGCTGGAGCCTGTATAATTTTTAAATTGCATTTTATTATTGCTTTTATTTCTTATATATCGAATCTTATTGCATTGCAATTTGAATTCTGTAGAATTCAAAACTGTCATGGCAAAAGCCAATATAAGAAATAAAAGAAACAATTAAAAATAAAATTGATCTGCCACCTCCCATCTGATTGATCTGCTACCTCCCATCTGCAGCCACAAATCTACAGACATGCCATGGAGTACGTGCCTGATCAAAGTTTTGAAACCCCTGACTTATAAGTAGCTAGGGATGTTGGAATAGTCAGTGAAAAGGTAAAGAACAGCAGAAATTGCCAATGTTTACTTACTTGCCCCATGTCAAGAAAGACAATCAGTATTTGCTGTTGTTGTTTTCTGTCCACAAGCAAAACTTAATTAATTATATTCCCCTCCGTCATTTGCACTGTGTTTCCTTTACACTGAAATGAATGGGGTGGGATAATGTAATGACAACACAATTTACAAAATTAATAATGTGAATTTTGTAATTTTGCCACAGTGGGTAACAAGGCAAATAACATAGTTTTTAGCAGAAGACATACTGCAGCGGAATGGAAACAGTGTTGCATGCAGCAAATTCAGAGCAGATTGGGAAATGATGCTTCTTACACCCCCAGAGGTAGCAGAACTGCTTTGTATGCGGAGACTCTCAGGTTCAACTCTTGGTATCTTATTTATTTTTATCTTAGCTGAATTCTTATCTTGCAAACAGTAGATCCTGTGCTGCTTCTGTGCTACCATGAAAGCATTCAAGGAGTGCTTCCAGATTATCACTATTTTACTGGAGAGATTCATGTGCATACTGGGAATTTAATTTGTGCACTCAAGGTAGATTAAAGTGCAATCCTGGCACGAGCTTGCTTAAAAAAGAAGATACTGTACTTTTTGCAGTTAGGAAAGTGATGGGGAAACACACTGAAAATTGTGGGATAAATGAATGATTACTAGGAAGACTATAAACACCCTGCAAGCAAATCAGGGTGAATGTTCATTGTTGTATGACCTCCCTGCAAAGCAAACAAATCAGAACAAATGCTCAGTGAACACTGGACATTGTTTAATCAATAGGTAAGCTTTGTGCAAGCAAATGAAGATGAATGCTCAATAAACAGGTCATCTGGAGGAGTCCAGGGAGAGAGGGGGCTGAGAGAAAATGATGGAATGAACTCAAAGGAATGCTAAGAAACTGCAGAGGAGAGACTAGGAGACGAGAGGCTTTGTTTGAACAGAGTCGAGTATCATTCTTTCTCTTTCTTTGGCAATCACTCGTAGCTGAGTAAGATTGTCTTCCATAAACACGGTTTTAACAATGAGTCCGTAAGTGACTGTGGAGACCAATGCTGGACCCACACATCCTTCCACAGTGGGGACATTGGTTTCCGGGTGGGAGTTGATCAAGGTGTGGATTTGCCAAGCGTACCTTCCTCTTAGCATGTTTCTCCCTTGCATCCTGAGTCTGAGTGCCTTCAAAGTCCATGACACCTTTGGTAAAGGCTGTTCTCCAACTGGAGCGCTTGCAGGCCAGTATTTCCCAGCTGTTGGTGTTTACAGTACTTATTTTAGATATGCCTTGAGATAGTCTTTAAACCTATTTTGTTGACCATCAACATTACGCTTTCCATTTTTAAGTTTGGGATAGAGTAGTTGCTTTTGCGTATACATTTCTAGTGCCAACACTAAATATATAAATTCTGGTAAATGAGCCACCATGGCTGCTAGAGGGCCATGAACATTTGTGTTACAGGCTTTTTAGACTCATCTACTATCTGAAACCAAAGGGGTGCATTGGTTGCCAGATGTGAAATATATTGGCATTATTTTCAGCTCTCCTACGCCACTACAGTAGCCATTGAGAGACTTCGCCTCTGTGAGTTTATTCATCTCTTTTAAAGGCAACTAAGCTACTTTCTGCTCTTCTAGGAATGGCATGAGAATTTGGTTCAAAGACGTGTCGCCTTTCTATTTCTAAATTTTCATTTCTAAGTATAAATTAGCACATATAAATTGTATGCACATATATGTATTTTTTCCTCTATTTTAGTTGTGCAAAAACGGTCAGCTGTAGCAGGCACAGCAATCTGGACTATGTGCAGTATTTGGGTGGTTCAGAAACCTGTAATCTCATAGACCACAAGAATGAGCCAATGAACCTGAATACACAAAACTTGCCACTGGATCTGAACCTTTGAGCAATAAGACCAGAAAGAAGCAAAGTCCGGGGGGGGGGAGGGGGAGACTTTCTTGACCATTTTTCGGGGTTTTTTTGAGACATTGAATAGCCACTATCACAAATTATCAGGCTGAATGGAAATGAAGTAGGGAAAATTAATGTTCCGACTTGCAGATGGATTCCAAACGTTCCCATCAATGGGAGGGAGAATGGAGGGGGTATCTTGGGAGAACACCTGCGGCAGGAACATTTAATGAAGAATAATGCTCATGGTTTTCAAAACTTGCTGTGGAGAGTCCATAAATCTGCTGATCAGCTCTTGCCTGGAGAGCTGTTAGATGTTGAATCAAACAGAGCACTGGGTGGGCATTAGTCAAAGTAGAGATTAATAATGGATCTCTCTTACCCTTGCAGGCAGACGACTTTTGCGGGCAGGCACTGTTTGTAAACAAAGCACTAATGATGAGAAAACTTTGAGGCCTCTGTGGAGCGAATTGCCATAAACCTGCCTGATACACGTTAAAACATGTTTATTACACCATTGGTGTTGCTCAGAAGACGAGACTTTGGAAATTTGCCGGCATCAAGTTGCCTGACTGATCACCTAACAGAATAAATGGAGCAAATAATCTTTCACAATTGGATTAATGTGCTTTCTCTTCATCACTTTCACTTCTTAAAGTGGATTAGCCCTGACTGTTTCTGATGTTATCTAATATAGACAGCTAGATGTACTCCCACCGTCCTCTTGGCAGTACAGCGGAATGGTTTTCAGCAATATCCTCCTGACTCTTAGGTGAAGGGTGCTGAGAATTGCAGCTCTGTGAGGAGTGAACTACCGTTCCCAGGATTCTTTGAGGGAAGCCATTTTCTGGTTAAATATTATGACATCAGCTTCTATGGACCAGAGTCAGATGCACGAAGGGTTGCTGGAAAGTGGCAGGTTTATGTTTACATGGGTGTGTAGAGGAAAAAGAAAAAGGATGTTGTAAACAGTGGGCTGAAATGAACCACTCACAACAGCAGCAATCATTCCTTTCCCCTCATTATTTACAAATGTATGCACCACTGCAGTGACTATGTGCGTGCAAACACTGCTGCATTATATGTGAGAGGTTCCTTTAATTTACAAACTGACAGTCACACAGCTACTCGGGTTCTCTGTTAGAAGGAATGATATCTGGGTTTCACAGGTAGGCATGTGGCAAACAGAGCTGCAGGTGTCTCTGCAGCCTTCCATGCTGTATCTCAGAGTGGAGCCCACATGATGCCATGATACCAGCCTCTAGGGAAGTGGCAGGAGAACATTTTGTTTTAAGAGCTGAAACAAAGCATGAAGGGGGGAGAAGGCAGAGCAAATTGACGACGTGTCCTTGCAGAGCACGGTTTTGACTTCCATATCAAACGAGAGAGCGCCTTTCCTGCTCCTCCCGAAGTCATTGCCTGCTGTGTTATTCTAATGTAAGAAAGTCACCTTAGCATTCTGCAAACTAATCATCCCAGCGGTCGTCAGCAGAAAACAAGAAAGCCTTCAACTGCAATGCATTTCGGATTGCAGCAGCCCACAATATTTTATTCTGGGGGCAATTTACCTGAAGTCCGCTCGTCCAATAAAACCAGTCACTGGGTGGGTGTGCGCACACACACACGGTGGAAGCAATTATGTAAAACATAATTAACTTGCCACATCTTGCTAACTGTACCATATAGTATACCCAGGACCTTGTTGGAGTCAGAGCTAAGCTTCAGATTCTCAGTTGAATCAGCAAAACCCCCAAACAACAGTTATTGTTTCTGAGTTGGATACAACCCTAATTTTTTTAACCATGTTTTCCTATCTGCTCTGGTGCAAAAAAATTCCTTGTCTTAAAACTTATATCCTGTCTTTCAGCCAAATCAACCTTCAAGGCAGCTTATGAATCATTAGGAATACAAAATACATATGAAAACTTCACGGAATAAAACAGGAATATAGAAAAATAGAGTCAGCACAACACATATTCCTAGCATGGAATGTCAGTTAAGGCTGGGGTAATAATCAGCACTTTTAATTGTGCCTGGAGATGAACAAGGAGGCAGTGCAGATTGAACAAAATCAAAATAATGCACACCATGAAATAAAACACCGGACAACGTTCTTGCCGTTGCATTTTGCATTGGCTGAGATTTCCAAACACTTTTTAAAAGCTGCCCCACATGGAGCGCATTGCAGTAATCTAATCTGGATTGATTCCTGTTCGTTTCCTGCAAGCCATGATTTGCAAACCAGAAGTCATCCTTGGGACCATGCAAGACCCCTAGTTAGCAATAAACAAGATTAGCATCAGCGCAGATGTAATACTAAGCCATGGTGTCAGAGCTGCCCCTAGGTCCCAGCTCACAGAGGACCAACGCGAGGCTGTCGTTATGTACAAAAGTCTTTATTGAGGTTCAGTTTCCATTTCAAAGCCGCAGCGCGCAGCTCTACGTCTTAAACCCTAGACCGGCGAAGTCCCGTCTGAATCTCCTCCCCTCTGACACCAGTTTAAGATCCTAGCCCTGCTCCACCTTTTCCACTGCTTTCTCCTCCTCTGGGTCCTCCTGCCCGCTGGGGCATCCCCCTTTCTGGACTCTTCTGACGCTGAGTCGCTTAACTCCTCCCCCTGTCTCCGGCGGGCTTTAGGACCCGGTTCCCAATCCTCATTCTCTGCTGTCCCACGCTCCTGTACATTTGAACTTGCCTCTCGCGCCAACCCAGTGACCTTCCTCCTGACCGTTACACTACTTCTGTCACTGCTTCCCTCTTCCGGAACACTGGCCGGATCTGACCTCCCCTCCGTTGTCTGACTCTCCGATGGAGGTGTGGTCAGCCCTGCCTTATCTTCTCTCCCTGGTGGGGAATGCACTGGCCCCGATCCTTGGGACTCTTCCCCCCCACTCTGCTCTGGTGGGGAAGCTGGTCCTGATTTCCAGCTACTGCTCTGGGAGTCCCTGCTGCCCCCTTGCTCCTGGGGCGTTCCCCTTGGGAACCCCCTACCCCTGGCCACTGGCGCCCCCTTCTGTGAATCTTCCGATTCGCTGGAGAGGCTCATGGAATCCCTCGGTCCACTGTCCTCTTCTCCTACGCTCCCCTCGGATTCTTCCCCTTCGCTCTCCATCTCCTCTCTTCCCTGTGCCTCTGCTCCTGAGCCCCTGACACATGGTTATAGGTGACAAAGGGAGAAGAGGGGGAAAATTATGCCTGAGAGTGAAAAAGAATAGAATACCTATTCCTGAGGCTGGATCTCAATTTGGAAGCCATGATTTGCAAGGAGCCATTTCTAAACCTCCACAAGGTCTTGGATGTGAGTTGGCATTCACGTCATGACAGCTTTCCCCAGGGGCAAACTTCTGAACTGAAAGCTGGAGGAACAATTTGACTTCTCACTAGCCTTCTTAGCTTGCTGCTCTCCTGGGAGATGTGCAAGCTTCCTAATTTGGCAGCTCATCAGGATGAGTAAGTAGCAACTGGTCTCTGTAAATATCTGTCCTCAGCTGGGAGGCTAGTAAGGGCTTGGTCATCTTAACTCCTAGGTGATATTCAAATGGCAAAGGCAAGAGTGTGTACGTGTGTGAGCTACTTCTCAAGAACTGAAACATGGAGGGATGAAATGTGCCATCGAAGTAATACTGGTTCTGAATGTCCTAAGCCACAAGAAGTGACTTATGCAAGCAAACCATTAAAAATTCATAAAATGCTGTTATCTCTTGACAATGCTCCCTGAAAGAAATAATTCAGTATTTGCTTTCACAGAACAGGTCTAGGCATTCAGTAGCTGGAGTTCTTAACCTAGGTTGCTTCCATGCTACAACATTTAAGCACTGCTGAAGACTTTTGTGTGTGTATGTGCAGTTAGCTGGAAAAGCAATTAGAATGGAGTTTCCACACAAATTTCCACCAGCAGTGCCCTTCCTTCCCCATGGCCAACGTCCTCTTAGCTTCCTATCATGTTTACTCATAAATAAGTCCTGTAAAAGTTCCCAGCAATGTTCTTTTTATCAAATTCCTCAGTTCCGGCAATTTTATTGCTTCCTGATGCGTGTGAGTGTGTGCTGGTGGTGAATAGCCTATTAATTGTCCCTTTAATAGCCTCCCTTATTTGCATGCATGAAAAGGGCTGTGATTACAGAAGCTTCTAAGTACAGCAAAGAAAGCAAAACATGCTTTCGATATTCTAGGAGCAAAATTGGAACTGGAAGCATGATTTGGAATAAACATGAGCGCTCACATCTTGTGCCTTTCTGAATCTCTCTGTCCATGTCACCTTCTTGATGGCCAAGGAGCTGTTATATCATCCTGTGTAAACTTGGAGTTTGAATATAAAGGGTACAGTTGCATGCCACTAACTTTAATAACTGGAGGATACTGCAGTGGAGCAGCTTTTTACCAAGGTACTCTATTTCTTTTGGAACTGGGCTGTTACGCACTTCCAATCAAAGCCTGAACATGAAAGCAGCCGGTCTGTGCAGTGATGCTGCACAGATGATCCAAGATATTTGTACATCGTTCCCGAGAGGCTGAACCACACAGACAGAAAGGAAATAATGGTTGTTGGCATGGAAAACAGATTCCCTGCAAGGCCAAAAGAACACGCCTCAATTCCAAATTCACTGAATTTTGTAACGCAGGCAAGGAACAAAGTTACCTTACTGCAATTGCATAGCAGAACTATTTCCTTGGAGGCAGGTTTTCATGGAAGGCATCAGCTACATAATCATTACAATTGCAGAGTGGTAACAACAAACAAACAATAGCAATGAATAATAATGCCTGGTAGGATCTCTAACCTTAAACCATTTCTCCAAAAGGTAAAAAGGTAAAGGTGAAAGGTAAAGGACTCCTGGGTGGTTAAGTCCAGTCAAAGGCAACTATGGGGATGAAGCGTTCATCTCACTTTCAGGCTAAGGGAGCCAGCGTTTGTCCACAGACAGCTTTTGTGGGTCGTGTGGCCAGCATGACAAAACCACTTCTGGTGCAACGGGACACCGTGACGGAAACCAGAGCACACAGAAACACAATTTACCTTCCGCCTCAATGAGTCACCTTTGAAGACCTTCTAGGCTCTAAAATTCAGACAATGACATCCCACAACTGAGCTAATTTTGTGCTGTTGTCAGACTTCGGGGTTGAATCCACAGCAAAGAAGTTGCATATTGGTCCTACTCAAATCAATGAGACTTATTCGTTGCTCATTGTCTCACATTGATTGATTGACTTTTCCCGGGGTGGGGGGTGGGGAGGAAAAGGAAAACATTGATTGGGAGGAGGCTAGTTTCCTACAAAAAAAGAAAGGAAGAATTATAGTGCTTCTACATTTTGCTTCATATCTCGGGTTCCACAAACACTAGAAATTTATTTTTTTAAAAAACTGAAAGCTGGGAATCTGGGGGTTATGGTTTTTATGTGGAGTGGCAACTGTCCCCTGGAAGCCCATTCAAAGATGCCTACTCTGTCAATGTATTTGTTGGTACAGGTAACGCAGGGGACACTTATTATATTTTACAATTAATTAAAGATTGCTTATGATCGATCAGATAGATAAAGATATACAGATATATGTACTTCGCCCTCTTGCTACTTACTTTCCTTCAGATCCATAGCTGTTCATACTCTCCTCAATGGATTCATGGCTGGCTTGTCGGATCGTTCGGCTTGGCATCTCAACTGCCAGGCCAGTTTCTGTGCTCCGCTGGATGGCACCTTTGAGTTTCCGGCCATCTCCTTCTAAAACAAAGACAAAGAGCATATGGGAAGGAGAGAAGAAGGGAAGTCGGGAAGGAAGACAAGAAAAGAAAAGTGATTAGGCATTTTGATATTGGGTGAAGACTATACAACAGTGGAAAGCAACATGCAAACAAATAAATACAAAGATTTGTACTTGGGAATCTGGAAACTAGGACAACACCAGAGAATCTGGAAACCTGGAGCACTTTCTGGTGTGGCAGGAAGAGGGTTGAGCCTACAGTGAGGCACAGTGAGGCAGCTGCCTCAGGCGGCAGATGCTTAGGTGCAGGGAGTGGCCAGAGCTGTGAGTGACATGTGGCCTCCTCTGTACTTTCTACACTAGCCTGCTGCCTTTAAGCACAGTGGAAAGGACTGTTCTCTCACTTGTATTGGATTAAGATTCAACTACCATTCCAGTTGCTTTCTGTATGTGCCTTGGGGGAGACACCATATTGTTCTTTGCCTCAGGCAGCAAAATGTCTTGAGCTGGCCTTGGGTTTGACACCCTAGATTCCATTTTGCTTTTGGTGACACATCCTTCTACACACTTACTGATGTATGCACATAGAGCTTCTCCATAAAAATCCACACAATTATGAAACTTTCTCAGTTTCCTACATCCAAAGCCAGCAAATTAGCCTTGGGTTTTGAGGCCTGAGGGTGATAAAAAAGCCAGGCCTTCAGTTTGCAAAAGTAGCAGAACCAGATATTATTACACCTACAGCACAAGCCTCATTTATATAAAGAACAGATAAGTGTTAAAACTCTCCCTGGTCTGTGGCATTACCAGGGATGGAAGGGTTGGTCTATTTCCATTCTCTCAGTTTTTATCCCCCCCCCCCAAATATGAAATTCAATGCTCTGCATTTCTGCAGCAATTTGTGAAAATCTTCATTAAAAATCTTCAACATTTTTGTATGTATTTTTGACTAATGCACACATTTTTGCAAGCATTTTCTCCTAATGTAATACTGCATGTTCATATGATACTTTCGCAAATGCAGTCATTGTAAGCACTTTACATAGATACGTGTTTTTGAAAACATTGATTGGTTGGGGAACTGCATTACAAAATCTGGATAAAAGCCAATTTCAAAGGGTGGTTATAACTTGATTCTCATATTGTTTCAGAAAGTGTGGATTTGATAAATTCAGCTTTAATTCTGAACAGAATCAAATTCCACACCCACCCACCCATCCCTAACTACTGCAGATCAAAATGTAGCAGGGAGATAGCATGAATGCCTGCTTCTTATGGAAAAAAGCAAACAAATCCTTGCACATAGGTACTTGGATAACCTTATGGTTTCCTGGGAGATGTTCCTATACGGAAGAGTATTTAGACCTATGTGGCACTGTGGGTTAAACCAGAGAGCCTAGGACTTGCAGATCAGAAGGTCGGCAGTTCGAATCCCTGTGACGGGGTGAGCTCCCATTGCTCGGTCCCTGCTCCTGCCAACCTAGCAGTTCGAAAGCACGTCAAAGTGCAAGTAGATAAATAGGTACCGCTCTGGTGGGAAGGTAAACAGCATTTCCATGCACTTCTCTGGTTCGGCAGAAGCAGCTTAGTCATGCTGGCCACATGACCCAGAAGCTGTACACCAGCTCCCTCGGCCAATAAAGCAAGATGAGCGCCATGACCCCAGAGTCGGCCACGACTGGACCTAATGGTCAGGGGTCCCTTTACCTTTACCTATTCCCTTAAAACAATTTTACTTCCTAGCAACTGGTTTTGCATGCCAGTTCCCAAAGTGACATCCAAATTTTCACATTTGATGTTATTGTTTGGTGTGCTTGAGAGAATTATCACCTTGCATTGCAACGGCCGAATCTGCAGAGAAAATGTCCTGCTGAATAACGCTGAGTCCTTTCCCTGAAAAACTGGCCTTCGAAAGCCCATCCTCTTAAATTAAGAGTTTCTATTTTCATCACCCACTCTCACAGTCCACATTTCTTTGAATAAATTATGTTATATAATGAATATATAATAAGTACCATTAACACTAATTGCTGTGGCTTACGTCAGGAAGCTAAGAAGTTTCAGCTGACATGCAATACTTAAACCATAACGCTGACAAAGGGCTGCAAAATTCTGCTAATGAATGAGGATGCTGAACTCTCTGCAAAATGCATGCTGCCGTTAAGAATGCTATTCTCGTACTGTCTTTCTCTGGCAAGGGACGGATACCTGCCGTTTTCATGTCCTGCCAGGTGAGAGACATCTTCCTTATGAGACTACACCTTTTTGTGTTAACCTTGATATTACCCTATATGAACTGTCACCCTGTTGACTGACTTACCAGTGGACCATTTCCAGCCAAGGGAGGAATAAGGAGAATAGATCTTCTTTTCAGGTACATAGTATGGGGAAGGCCAGGGGGCCATAGCCCCGGGTGCATGATCTTGAGGGGACATGAGCCAGGCTCCTCCCCAATAGGAATCCCTGCCCTGCTTGCCACCATGGGTCTCTGGGCCCTGGAGCCTGGCCTGGCTGGTCTTGCTGCTGAGCCCTGGCCCCCTTACTGAATGGCTGCCCAGCCAGCATTGCAGGGGTGTGCCCACCACAGGCCACGTCAGCCAGCCAGGTTCCCCCCTGTGCAGGCAGGCAGGCAGGTGGCACAGTGTGGCCCTGTGAACCCTCCTACCCGGCAATGGCAGTGAGGATTGCGCTGGCATGACAGGTTTTGTTCAACCTCTGCGCTCAGCCCCTGGTCCTGCCTGAGGTGCGTATGCATGCTGCGGGCACCAACAAAGGTCGCAACACCACTGCTTCTGTTCCAAATAGCCTATTGCCAAGTCTTCCCTCTACTTCTCTCTTCCTATGTGTGATAGCTTGAGAAAATGTCTCTTCTTCACCTCCCCTGCCCTTTGTCTTGCAGAGTGGAGAAACACCTGAGGAAATGAAAAAGGGCCACCAAATTGTATGGCTTTAAAAGAGGGTTATTGATGGAGGATAACGCTGTCCGTGGCTACTAGCTATGATAGCTATGTTTTACTTCTACTCTTAGATGCAGCATGTCTTTGAATAGCGGCTGCTCAAACTCACATGCTGGGAAAGTGCTTTTCTACTCAGGTCCTGCTTGCAAGTTTCCCCTAAGCATAAGAAGAAGATGCTGGGCTTAATTAGTCTTTGGCCTGATCCAGCAGGGCTCTTCTGATGTTCATATGGCTCTAGAGGTCATCTCCAGTGTCCAAATCAAGGGTAGTAATAGTACCACTCTATTCTGCCTTGGTCAGACCACAATTGGAATACCGTGTCCAATTCTGGGTGCCACAATTTAAGACAGATATTGACACACTGAAATGTGTGCAGAGGAGGGCAACCCAGATGATCAAGGGTTTGGAAACCAAGCCTTATGAGGAACAGCTGAAGGAGCTGGGTATATTTAGCCTGGAAAAAAGGAGACTGAGAGGAGATGTGATAGCCATCTTCAAATATCTCAAAGGCTATCACATGGAAGATGGAACAAACTTGTTTTCTCCTGCTCCAGAGGACTCAAACTAATGGCTTCAAGTTACAAGAAAGGAGATTCCAACGAAACATCCAGAAAAACCTTCTGAATTCCACAGAGGGAAGAGACAGGATGTAAAAGTAATAAATAAATAGCAGAATACTGGATCCTATAAACATTTATGCATCTATAGATATCCACAATATGCCAAAGCCCTTAGACATTTATATCATAGTCTCTGAAACTCATGAAGGAAGTTCCACAAATAGAGGCCTTCCCAGCTGATGACTTCAAATGTAAAGTTATTAAAACTTTACATTATGATAATGTAATGTCAATGCAGTCATCATCCACCTTGGCAATGAATCCCCTAAGGCAGTGTTTCCCAACCTTGTGCCTCCAGCTGTTTTTGGACTACAATTCCCATCATTCCTTGCCACTGGTCTTGCTAGTCAGGGATGATGGGAGTTGTAGTTCAAAAACAGCTGGAGGCACAAGGTTGGGAAACACTGCCCTAAGGTAGCTTTTCCTCTGGTGAAATGCTCAAATTCCTAGCACCCAGATTGCAAGATTGGGGATATACTGCAATCTTGATTCTTCCCTCAGTCAGGAAATCCTTGGCTCTTGTCAAGCAGGGCAGCTGTGACAAATGTCGCAGGCACTTATTTGACAATGGTTGCATTTGCCACTGGCCGCCCAACACCTCCTGCCTCTCATCCTTTCCCGAGTCAGTGCCAAATCTCAAGCCATGAGGTGCAATGTTAGAGGCTGTACTGTCCAACCTCAGAGGGAGCATCTGGTTTCACGAAGCATCAGTGCCATCCATGATTCCAGAAGCTAAAGCCTTGGCTAGGGCTCAGCTGCTGCTAATGCACTTCTCATTTTGCCTTTGCTGCTTGCCTCACCCCCAGCCAGATGGGAAGCACAGAAGGGTAGACTGATACAGAGGAACTGCTGAAGATCAGTTCCGGCTTCTTCTTAATTACCGTGCACCACAATTACATAAATTCCACCCTTCCCTCCATTTCAGATACCACAGTACCAAAGTGTGGCTTGTTTTTTTTTATCAGCCAACACCACGATGAAAGCAGATGGGACACCTTCAGCCACCTCTAAGGCGGCCTTTTGAAATAGCTTCTTAAAACCGGCCATCTCTCAAATTGGCTGTGGGTAGATTTGTAGTACTGTCATGTCACCTCAGCTGTCTACTTGAATTTGTGTTTTGTGTGATGGAAGGACATGAACGGAAAGACAGAGCAAAGTGCTTTTGCTATCATCTTGTGGCTTTTAAAACCATCACTCACAGCTGTAAGGAGAAACCTGAAAACCAGTCCACTA
Source organism: Podarcis cretensis (assembly GCF_951804945.1). NCBI lineage: Eukaryota > Metazoa > Chordata > Lepidosauria > Squamata > Lacertidae > Podarcis > Podarcis cretensis. The sequence goes on from NC_137175.1 coordinate 23,371,153, forward strand.
AAGGAGAGTTATTTACAGATGAAAACTCTGGTGCTTTCCAAACTTCCTGCTGGGGAAAAAAAAGATGGGCGGGGTATAAATAAAATTGTTGTTGTTGTTGTTGTTGTTGTTGTTGTTGTTGTTGTTTTCAGGGATGCTCTGGGACTTATGCAACCAAATCAAACTCAAGCTAGAGAGATCAGCAGTGACAATGAATGTGGTGCAATATTAGCAGGTGATGTGTCTTCAGTGCACCCAAAGACTTTCCATGCATGCAGTTGGGTACTTGGCACAGAGTCCGGCACACTGTTTTCTGCTGCTCCAGAGAAGCGGACACGGAGCAATGGATCCAAACTACAAGAAAGAAGATTCCACCTAAACATTAGGAAGAACTTCCTAACAGTAAGAGCTGTTCGACAGTGGAATTTGCTGCCTAGGAGTGTGGTGGAGTCTCCTTCTTTGGAGGTCTTTAAGCAGAGGCTTGACAACCATATGTCAGGAGTGCTCTGATGGTGTTTCCTGCTTGGCAGGGGGTTGGACTCGATGGCCCTTGTGGTCTCTTACAACTCTATGATTCTATGATTCTATGAATATATCAGCTTCCTTCCCCCCTTCTAAAACCCAAGCATCTAGAATCACAGTTGCAGTGAAAGCAGTAAAGTATGTCAGCAGTACCTGGACAGATATCAGAAACCAGAGGAGGAATGAATGGGAAGGTTTTCCAGAGGTGAAGAGACAGGGCATAACCATCTTACCCCTGCTCCATCCCCATTTAGGGTTGCCATCCCCCCAGCATGCTTAGGAGGAAAGAGTTTGACTTTTTGTTTCTTTTCTTTTTTAGTTTGTTTTCTAAAAGGGACAATGAAAGGATGGGTGAGGAAGGCACATTTGGCAAATCCTCACTGCGATCAACTCCCACCCACAAACCTATATCCCTGTTATTCTAAAGCAGCAATGCTGCAGCAAGCAAAGGCTCCAGCAGCTCAGCCAGCTGCTTGTGGCTGCAAAGCCAGACAGGATGTATGTGACTGTTGCCATGGAAACAAAGGGTCAGTCCATTCTCCTTATTGAGCACAGGATGTGAGCTCAGTGTGTGTCATATGACCTGTACAGGATGTACATGGGTGGAGTTAGGAGTTTCTCTCTGTTTGTTGAAGAGAGCAGACATGTTTTCTCTGTACTGAAGTGAAAGACAGGAATAAAAGCAATGTAGATTCATTTCTGTCTGTGTCTGATTCTCCTCCCTGGGGATATGCTGGAGAGCAGGGAGGAGGAGAGCAGTTGGTGTGTTTTTCTCACAGTCTGAGGAAAATCGCCGGAACGGACCTCGTGTGTTTTTCCTGCCGGGAGTCGCCGGAGGGAGGTCGAAAGAATTCAGCCGGTGCCTGGAGAGATAGGCACATACCTCTGACCGAGCCTGAATTCTGACAGTGGTAGCAGAGCTGCTGGTTTCTATCCATGGAAGTCTGCAGAAATAGGAGCAGAGCTGCTATTTTCATCCCTCTCCATGGAAGCCTGAGATGGAGGCTGATTCTCTGCAGCCAGGAGCTCACCAGAAGAAGCTGAAAGCCAAGCTACGGAGCCCAGGTATGAGATTTTTCGGGCTTAAGAGTGTGAATGCAGATGGATTAATTCTCTGCTTCATGGGAGCAACGTTTGGGAAAAACAGCTCCGAGAGAGAAGAGTCTGCATTCCAAACATTCCTGTGGTTTTTCCTGTCCAAGGAAAGGAATGTGGTTGCTTAGCAACGCAGGCCAGTTTCAAGATAAGGGCTGGATGTCAGGCTATGCCCAGAGTGGCAAAAACAGCTCGTGTTTAGACTAGGCCCTTACAAAGGAACTGTTGAAAGGGGACTTTCCAAGCGGCCAGTGTTAGAGCTGCCAGGTGCACAGAGTGTAAACAAGCCAGCTATTGGATTTTAGAGGCTTGTGTTTGAGAGTCAATGCAAGGACTCAAAATGGATGTCAAGAAGGGAAGTCTGCCTTCTCCACCCCTCTTGACCAGTGACAATTATGCATCTTGGTCTATTAAGATGAAGGCCTTGCTGCAGAATCAGAGACTGTTTGGGGTGATTGAGAACCCCATCCCTGCAGCACCAACGCCTGCTTGGGAGTCACAGGATGTGAAGGCCAGAACCGCTATAATTCTGTGCGTGTCAGACTCTCAGCTTATTCATATACAAGATTTACAGCACGCGCAAGATGTTTGGGACACGCTGAGAAGGACACATCAGAGAGATGCAGGTTCTTCAGCGTTGCTGTATTTTGAAAAGCTGACTAACCTGAGGCTTGCGCCTGATGGAGATGTTCAAGCGCACCTGACGGAAATGAAATTTCTGCGTCAGCAGATGGTGAAACGCAATTTCCGTCTGGATGAGGAAGTGTTTTGCTTCATGGTGATAAACAGCCTGAATCGGACTTACAAAACCGTTGCCAGTCAGCTGGGGTCTCTCCCAGCGCAAGATTTGACTTCGGAGAGGGTCTTTGCCGTGGTTCTTTGTGAACATGACAGACTTGCCGCACTGGAGGTCAAGGACAGTGGGAGACAAGAACGGAGTTCTGACACCCCCACTGCTGTAGCTACTGGAGGAGACGCTGTAGCTTTGAACGTTGTCCGATGTTTCAATTGTGGGCAGACTGGGCATCCTCAGCGGTACTGCAGGAAGCCACGTCAGAACAAAGGAGCCAAGGGAAGCTCCATGAAATCTGAGGCGTCAGGCAGAAGTCATGCCAAGTCACAGGCGAAGCCTGCAAAGGCTTTGATGTCCCTAAAAGCCACACCACAAGTGGGGAATTCCTTCGTTTTAGACACGGGAGCGACGGTTCACATGACCCATCGTAGGGATTTGTTTTCGTCCTTTAAGAAGCAAAGCTTCGTTGTACAACAAGCCAACGGTCAAGAGCTGGAAGCCACCGGAATTGGGACTGTGTATCTTAAAAGTCTGAACTTGACTATAAACAATGTTTATTTGGTTCCAGAGTTGAAGTACAATCTGCTCAGCGTTTCGCAGATCGCCAAGAAGGGACTAAAACTGTCCTATGATGATGAGAACTGCGAGATCTACAAAGATGGAGAGTTGTATCTTTCTGCCAAAGAGAAAGATGGACTGTATTTGTTGACTTTTGATCAAAGTGATTACATGGAATGTAATTCTTGTGATTCTAACATGATTTCTTTTGCAGGTGTAGCCAAGAAGAACACCAAGCAGGTCACCTCGAGGGTCGACAAGGCATTTCAGCGGGTGTATGCTGATGTGATTGGTCCTTTAGCACCATCTAGAGGCAATGCAAAGTATTACCTAATATGTGTTGATTCTTTTACAGGTTATGTCTGGATTTATCTTTTGGAGAGACCGAAAGAAGCCTTAGAAAGGTTTAAAGAGTTTTGTGACAAGGTTAAAAATATGCATGATGCTGACATAGATTGTCTTTGCACAGATGAGAAGCCAATTTTTCTCTTACAGGATTTCCAGAGGTTCCTGAAGAAGAAAGGGATAAGACACAAAATTGCAGCTTCCGAAGAAGCTTGGAACAGATGTGTCTGTGTTAGGGTGAACAAAGAATTGCAAAAGGGAATGCATGCGCAATTGCTTAGTTCACATCTGCCACATGAGTACTGGGCTGAGTCACTAATGTCGTATTGTTACACGTGGTTGAGAAAGTTTTCAAATGAATTGGGAAGTTCTCCTTTTGAGAAACTGTTCCACAGAAAACCTTCTGTTGCCCATTTCAAGGTTTTTGGGTCTCATGTGAGGACAGAAGCTCCGGGTGGAGTAAAGAATGCCAGAGGCATTTTTGTGGGTTATGAAAAGGGTCTCTACAGAGTAATTTTGTCTGAATCTGGTAAGGTGATTCTCACAAAATTTCTAGAGAGTGCTCCTGAACAGGAGCGAGTGATTGTTCACACATTTCCCACAGGAGATGATGATGATTCTGATGATGATGATGATGAGTTTTATCTTATTGAGTTCAGTAGTACTGATGATGACAGCGATAGCTCAGACAGCTCAGTTGTCACAGTCATTGAGAGGAAATCTCACGTAATGACTAGACCCTCAGAAGAGGAAGATGAACCACTGATTAAGCTTAGTACTGGTTCTCCAGAGAGCTCAGAGGCTGAACCAGAAAGCAAGGGAGAGCAGCACCTCTTACGTAGGTCTGAGAGAGCAACAAAGGGTGTACCACCCAAGAGGTATTCAAAAGAGTTTGCCAACCAAGCTATTGCATGTGTTGCTGTTGTAAACGACCAAGGTCAAATTGAAGCTGTGTCTGAGTCAGAGACAAAGGCACAACAGAGAGTTGCTAACCAAGGTAATGCAGAAGCACTCATTCCTTGGAAGTCACACAACCAGAGAGGTACATTGGTAAAACCAGTGGCGTGTAGTTCCAAGGGTGGAACTGAAACAACAGGGGAGTGTTATAAGTATAACAACTGTTTGTTTTCTTCTCTGGATGACGCTTTGCTCGCAGCACGCATTGATGCTTTAGGGGGAGTATGTTATTCTAAAGCAGCAATGCTGCAGCAAGCAAAGGCTCCAGCAGCTCAGCCAGCTGCTTGTGGCTGCAAAGCCAGACAGGATGTATGTGACTGTTGCCATGGAAACAAAGGGGCAGTCCATTCTCCTTATTGAGCACAGGATGTGAGCTCAGTGTGTGTCATATGACCTGTACAGGATGTACATGGGTGGAGTTAGGAGTTTCTCTCTGTTTGTTGAAGAGAGCAGACATGTTTTCTCTGTACTGAAGTGAAAGACAGGAATAAAAGCAATGTAGATTCATTTCTGTCTGTGTCTGATTCCCCTCCCTGGGGATATGCTGGAGAGCAGGGAGGAGGAGAGCAGTTGGTGTGTTTTTCTCACAGTCTGAGGAAAATCGCCGGAACGGACCTCGTGTGTTTTTCCTGCCGGGAGTCGCCGGAGGGAGGTCGAAAGAATTCAGCCGGTGCCTGGAGAGATAGGCACATACCTCTGACCGAGCCTGAATTCTGACAATCCCCACTGTAGAAGGACGTGTGGATCCAGAATTGGCCTCCACAGTCACTTAGGGACACACTGTTAAGACCATATTCATGGAAGACAGTCTTACCCAGCTACGAGTGATCAAAGAAGAAGAAGAAGAAGAGGAGGAGGAGGAGGAGGAGGAGGGGTGAGGAATATTCAAGATCTGTAAAGTCATGAACTATCTAGGCAAATTGAACAGAAAACCCAAACAATGAAAGAAAAGCATATTTAATTTCAGGTTAATTACAGCCAAAAAAAGAAGAAGTGCCAATGGCCTCTAGCTCTGATGGCTTTAAACATTCATGGGGAGCAGGCAAATCAATTTGTATGAGCCCAGAAAGTGAAATGGAACCACCAGATCCATTGAGTGTGGGAGTATCAGATGCTGGAAACCAGTTAAGTAAAGGATGTCCCTCATCATCTTCCCATGCCTGATTAGCATTGCCTGGCCACTGGTGGAGACAAATGGATGCTTGATCTCATCCAGCATCATTATGTCCTTGTGACAATTGTGGTGTCCCCTGAGTGATGATGCACCAAGAGAAAATAATTTATCTTTGTTAGCTTGTTAAGGGCGATCTGTTTTGAGTATCGATCTTCTTTCCTATGGCAGCAGAAGATGTATACACCCTGCGCACATTGCAATTAAAACTTGCTAGCGGTGGTTAAATTAATTGACAGCCAACCCAAGGGAAGGCTGCTACGGAGTAGATTACAGTCTGGGAATGTATTCATCTGAATTCACACAAGTAGCCATGCTCATCTGGATCATGTAGCTCACAGATGGCCCTCCGCAGCCTTCAAGCCCATTCCGGAGCGAGAGAGAGTGAGGAAGCAGAAGAGAAGGATTGGAAGAGAATGAATGGGTGATCAAGGAATAAAGTGGGAGAGAGTGAGTTGTGAGATTGTGATGGAATGAATAAAGGACTGGAAGAGAAGGGGTGTCCCACCAACTTTTTATTTGGCTCCACCCACCAAGCAGTGAGATGTGACCTCCCAGCCATTCCCCCCCCCCAAATGCAGCCCTAAGCCCCCAAAAGTTAGCCCACCCGTGTTCTAGGTTGCCAGCAGCATATAGTTCTGATAACAACCCAAGAGTAAAGAATAACTACAGTACATGGATTCAGCGCTGGGTAGTTATTACAGCCCAGTCACTTGCTGTAATATAGACACGTATAGGTTATTAGCGTTTAGGTGGGATTTTAAAACATTCATCCAGGCATCTAGAACCTGAAACATGCTGTGCTTTGGCAACAGTGAAACTGCTAGCTGTAAGGATGCTTTGGTTTTTGAACTATACACGGATTTCATGCTCTTTATTCAGCTCATAGTGGTGAGGAGGAATGGAAGTTCCCCCAGAATGCCTGCTTTATATGCATTATTTACACAATGGGCCCCACATGACTGGCTAATTCCGGGATTCTCCTGTAGGCCAATCAGGTTGCAGATTCACCTCCACCTGGAGCTGGATTGAGTGGCTCCTGTGGACCAATCAGACTGCTGCATTCTGGAGCCTATTGTTCTAGGACCAATCAGACTGCTGCATTTTGGATCTTATTCAATTCAGTACATAACAGTTTTGCATTTAAAAAAAGGCCTATATTGTTTTTACTGTTTTGTTGTTCTGTAAGTTGCTTTGTGGGCAAAGGGTAGGAGAACAATCTAATAAATTATTATTACTGTGGTTTATCATGAGCAAGCAATTTGCTTGTGCATGCTGCCCATTTGCTTCCCCTTTGCTCCTCCACTGGCATGAACAAGATGCAATGACTCACAATATTTCTTAGCACATGACGGGGTGTTCAGAGCGCTCTCACTCACTGTGCCGACCACCCTCTCTAGTGGCCAAGTTCCCCCTCTTTTGAGGTTATAAAGACAAAATGTTGATAATCTATTCTGCAGCCATTTATACCGACAGAATAGGGTGAATTCAAACCACCATTAGAAAACAACAACACAATGGCTAGAGCGTGTCATCTCTAATGCTGAGAGATGATATTTGGCATGGTGCATTTGTGCTTGGAATAACCCACCATGTCTCAGAATTATGACTCACTACACCTTGGCTCAGTTATAGATTCCCCAGGACATGGCATGTAAACATCTGAGCATGCATCAAAGCATTTTTCAGATCCACTCGTTGTGCCAAAATGTCAACGCATTCCAATTTCTTAATTTCTTATTGTACATCGCCATATCTAGCCATAGGGCTATCGTACCAGTGGAAACGTATGCAGCTATTACATATTTAACTTTTCAGTTTGTAATTGTTCGTGATTCCACTCTTCTGGGAACTTGTAAAAGCTACTGCAGTGTAATGACTGAAACATGATCAGCGATGTGGAAACCCTCTTGCAATTTTTTAGCTCTGCTATAAATTCATTGGGTAGCTTTAGGTAAATCATTGTCTTTCAGCTTTATCCCTCCACCTCCCCCCCCCCCCGGACATGTAATAAAAGGATAATCAAAGTCTACACGGAAGGAGTGTTGCAAGAATTACTGAGATTATTTATTTATTTTGTTAAATTTGTATACAGTGGTGCCTCGCAAGACGAAAAGAATCCGTTCCGCGATTCTCTTCGTCTAGCGGTTTTTTCGTCTTGCGAAGCAAGCCCATTGACGGCTTATCGGATTAGCGCTATTAGCGGTTTAGCGGCTTTTAGCGGCTTATTGGCTAAGCGGCTTAGTGGCTTAGAAAAAGGGGGGGGGAGGGAAAAAACCCCGCAGGAACTCGCAAGACATTTTCGTCTTACGAAGCAAGCCCATAGGAAATTCGTTTTGCGAAGTACCTCCAAAACGGAAAACTCTTTCGTCTAGCGAGTTTTCCGTCTTGCAAGGCATTCGTCTTGCGGGGCACCACTGTACTGCCCTTCATCCGTGGATCTCAGGGTGCTTCACAAGATATAAGCACAAGACAAAAAACACAAAATACGTGTTATTTATTATTGCTAAAATTTATATACCATCCTTCACCCAAAGATCTCAGGGCAGTCCACAAGATAAAAATACAGGATAAAAGCACAAATAGTTAGAACAAAAACAAAACAATAACCCCCGTAATAAAACATAATAAAAACCAAACCAAACCAAATAATAACAAATAACAAACAAATAATGTGTAAGAAGTACCTTAGAGCACTTGAGGAGCACAATACAGTGGTACCTCAGGTTAAGTACTTAATTCGTTCCAGAGGTCCATTCTTAACCTGAAACTGTTCTTAACCTGAAGCACCACTTTAGCTAATGGGGCCTCCTGCTGCTGCCGCGCCGCCAGAGCACAATTTCTGTTCTCATCCTGAAGCAAAGTTCTTAACCCGAGGTACTATTTCTGGGTTAGCGGAGTCTGTAACCTGAAGCGTATGTAACCCAAGGTACCACTGTATATAAAAACTAAGGGCATGGCTAAGTCGGTAGAGCATGCGATTCTTAATATCAGGGTCATGGTTTTAGCCCCACATTGGGCAAAAGATTCCTATGTTGCAAAGTTTTGGACTATATTATCTTTGTGGTCCTTTCCAATTCTGTGATTCTATGATTCAGCCAAATTGAGCACATCTTTCCCACTGAAATCAATAAGACTTAGACATCCTCATATTTGGCTGGATTGTGCCCTGAGCATTATTGCTTCCTTTTTAAATCCTCCTGCTGCTTCTCCACTCTGTTCTGAGTTCTTGATTCTCTCAGCTTTCTCATTTTAAATCCCATCTGCTGTGATTACCATTCAATTTTTCGACATTCAGTTCCCCACTTGGCTTCCACTCTAGTGACACAGGAGGAAATTGATTCAAGGGGCTGTAGAAGTATCTCTCTGAGTGGGGCTTTCCATATCTGCTACATTAAGTGGAATCGATTTGAAGTTGAACAGGCGGTGGCTGGATTTAAAATGGACCAGATTGCCTTCCAAGATTTCTTATTTTGCACCAAAGCACACCGAGCACTAATAGATCCAAGGTTTACGGGCCGACAGGAGTTGAGCAGATTGGCTTTGCAACCGTGAGTCCTCATCAACAACAGACCTGCACAACTTGCAATCCACATGAAAAGCTCTGCTGGCAGCAGGGTGTGTGTGTGTGTACACACCCACGTTAGTGCCTCTTGGATTCTGCCACTGCCTACCTCCTGGACAGGAAAGCCCTGCCCTGCTCACTTGGAGAGGTGCCAAATTCTGGAATAACTCATCTGGTAGAGTATGAGACTCTTAATTTTAAGGTCATGAGTTCAAGCCTCACATTAGGCAAAAAGATTCCTGCATCGCAGGGGGCTGGACTAGATAACCCTTGTAAAAAGGTAGAGGGACCCCTGACCATTAGGTCCAGTCGTAACCGACTCTGGGGTTGCGGCGCTCATCTCACTTTATTGGCCGAGGGAGACGGCGTACAGCTTCTGGGTCATGTGGCCAGCATGACTAAGCCGCTTCTGGCGAACCAGAGCAGCACACGGAAACACCGTTTATCTTCCTGTCGGAGCGGTACCTATTTATCTACTTGCACTTTGACGTGCTTTTGAACTGCTAGGTTGGCAGGAGCAGGGACCGAGCAATGGGAGCTCACCCCGTCGCAGGGATTCGAACCGCTAACCTTCTGATTGGCAAGCCCTAGGCTCTGTGATTTAACCCACAGCGCCACCCACGTCCCTGATAACCCTTGTAGTTCCTTCCAACTTTATGATTCTAAGTTTATGTTCAGTAATGTGCTAAGCTTTGCCCCAAAGAGCCACACAGCATTCTCCTCTTCTCTTCTTAGGGTTTGTCCCAGGGAAGAAGTGCTTCACAACAACCCTATGAGGTAGGTTAGGCTGAGAGATAGTGACTGGCCCAAGATCAACCCTGTGAGCTTCAAAGCTGAACAGAGATTTGAACCTGGGCCTCTGAAGTCCCAATTTTGAACTGTTATTGTCTCTCTTATAATTTGGTTTCTTGGTTGTTGCTCTGGGTTGCTTTGCTTTGTTTTTGTTTCATTGGCTGCGTTTGCTCCTAAATGATTTCCCACTTTCTTTCCTGACGTATTCAGATACAGAGAACAGAGCCCCCTGAGGACTATTTGCCAGGAGGCATTTCATTATCCATCCGTTCTGAGCCAAAGAAAAGAATCCCTTTGGTCCAAAATACAAGTGAGGTAAAAATAGCATCTCAACAGAACGGCATGAATACCAAACACCTTGATGCACACAGGAAGTATACGAAGCCATTCGTCTTCACTGAATATTCTGCAGGCCTTTGCTTCGCTCCCTTGCTTTTAATTTACAGTGTGCATCTATCTATGTTTTTGTGTTTAACAAGCAAAGCTGTTTGGAGTAGCTGTCTGCTGCGAGGAATCACATGGAGGCCACAGCCAATGACTGGAGTCATATGAGTGCACACATGAAGAGCTGAGCAGGATCAGACCAAGAATGGCTTCTGATAGTAGTAAGCAAGAGTGTAGTAGTCAGGGGCTTCAAGAGTTAAAAACTTCGTACTATTTCTGCAGCAAGGTTCCCATTTCCAGTGTCCTAGAGCTGCCCAATCAGCATGAAAGGGAAGCTTTCTAGCCAATGAGGAGAAGTATTCTCACCCTTTGTGCTAAACAGAGCCAATCAGAATGAAGGGAAGGGTGTTGGCCACTGAAGACTGAAGAAGAAGAGGAAGAGTTTGGATTTGATATCCCGCCTTTCACTCCTTTTAAGGAGTCTCAAAGTGGCTAACATTCTCCTTTCCCTTCCTCCCCCCCAACAAACACTCTGTGAGGTGAGTGGGGCTGAGAGACTTCAAAGAAGTGTGACTGGCCCAAGGTCACCCAGCAGCTGCATGTGGAGGAGCGGAGACGTGAACCCGGTTCCCTAGATTACAAGACTACCGCTCTTAACCACTACACCACACTGGCTCTCATTGGATTGGCTCCTAAGGTCGCTCTGATGAAGGTTGGGTGGAAAGAGCTCTAAGGATGCTCCAATGCTAAGCATTTAGGAACACAAGGGGCTTCAGTTTCAAGGGCTGGATTTAGGTTTGATGAGGCGCTAAGCTACTGAAGGTAATGGGGCCCTTTTTATAGCAGGTGGAGCCCATTACTTACATCATAGGAGCCTAGACAACACAAAACACTGAAGCTGTATGTAGGTTTCATTTTATTTGTTTTTTATCTTATATATTGGAAATCTACATCCAGGTTTTTTTTCCTTTATTTTTTTGGGGCCCCCCAAGAGAGTGGGGACCTAAGCTATCGCTTGTTTAGGTAAAGGTAAATCCTGACCGTTAGGTCCAGTCGTGACCGACTCTGGGGTTGCGGCGCTCATCTCGCTTTATTGGCCGAGGGAGCCGGCGTACAACTTCCGGGTCATGTGGCCAGCATGACTAAGCAGCTTTTGGAGAACCAGAGCAGTGCACGGAAACACTGTTTACCTTCCTGCCGGACTGGTACCTATTTATCTACTCGCACTTTGACGTGCTTTCGAACTGCTAGATTGGCAGGAGCAGGGACTGAACGGGAGCTCACCCAGTCGTGGGGATTCGAACCGCTGACCTTCTGATTGGCAAATCCTAGGCTCTGTGGTTTAACCCACAGCGCCACCCGCGTCCCTATAGCTTGTTTAGCTTACATGTAAATCTGGCACTGCCGGTAGGCAAATTCTGGTTATGTACAATGGAGCTTCAAGGAAAACACAACTGGAGTCACCTCAAAGGAAGATATTGAAGCACTCCAAATCATTTGCCCATGTGAATGCGCAGGAGATAGTAGATCTAGTTGAAGAGCAACACATGGACATTTGCATTGATCGAGTAAATATGCACGATGCTTCTTTTGTTTTTCTATAAATTAATTATGCATTTTGTGTGGGGAAGGGGGAAATACTCCCTTTGGGGGCATCACGAATCAACTGCCCATTTCACTAGAGAACACTCCGTCCCCCTTCAAGTTCTCTCAAGGAAAAGTCATTCCTCATAGCATTTAACCAGCTGAATGCAATTGCAGTGTGACTAGAAGAGCTAGCATGCCGCTGACAGACAAGTTACAGTCCTTCCACCTTAATGCGTTGAGAATTTTGATGAGCACCTGAAGGAAGTCATTTTACATTGAGTTTCATATAGGAGCAAGTAAGAACTGTGATGGGTGTCTAACTAATATATTGGTTGAAAAGAACGATAGAAAATGGCAGGAGATGACCTTGGGGCAACAATCCGTCAGTTGGCGTCATTCTTTGAGCTTGTCATCTGAGTCACTAAAAGCCTTCCACAATGCGTGCACAGAGCTTTAAAAAAAATGGAAGAGAATCTCATAAGGAGGTAGGGAGAAGCATCTGAAGGAGGAGTGGGTGAATCTGTCCATTTCCAGTTTCTTGTTTTTCTGCTCTTTAGTTCACTTCTTCACATTTCCTGGAAGCCACAGGAGGGGCAACTGGTCTTGTTTGGAAGAGTTTGGATTTGATATCCCGCTTTATCACTACCCTAAGGAGTCTCAAAGCAGCTAACATTCTCCTTTCCCTTCCTCCCTCACAAGAAACACTCTGTGAGGTGAGTGGGGCTGAGAGACTTCAGAGAAGTGTGACTAGCCCAAGGTCACCCAGCAGCTGCATGTGTAGGAGCGGGGAATTGAACCCGGTTCACCAGATTACGAGTCCACCGCTCTTAATCACTACACCACACTGGCTCCTTGTCCTCAGGTCCTGCCTGCTGGCTCTCCACAAGCATCTGGCTGGCTATTGTGAGAGCAGGATGCCAGCCTAGAAGGATGAATGGCCTGATTCAGCAGGCCTTCCTTATGTTCCTATGTTTCCACATCAGTTTACTGGGGGAAACAAGTCCTCATGAAAATTCAGTAGCGTTTTAGTGCAAATTTCTCCCTATAATACAATTTCGCCCGATACACACATTTTTCTACAAACCAGTTCCCTCTTATAGAAAGCATTTTTGTATGCCACTTTCATTAATATATGCATGTTGTACACACTTTATTCAAGCAGATGCATTTGTATACACATTACAATGCAAAATTCAGAGAAGTGCGAATTTTGAGGCATGGGCCTTGTTTCGGTTTGTACATTGTTTCAGAAAGTTCAAATCAGTAGGTCTGCCTATAAAAGCAAACTTCATTGGATTTCTCCCCACCTCTAATCTGAAGTCAAGTCTGTGCAACTCAGGATCCTGACCACACTTGCGCCTCATGTTCTAACAACTGAGCGATCGTCAAGAGGTGATGTCAGAGACACATCCCAGGCAGGAAAAAACACCCAGGATACAAATCAGGGCTGGGGAGGGGGGTTCAATCCAGTGGGCCAGACTAAAAAGGCTGAACAATGTCAGGCCAGGCCCATTCAGTAACATTTAATATCTGTTAATGTGTGCACTTGATGAAGGTGCAGTCAGTGATAATCTGCCTTGCATGCAGAATGTCTCAGTTTCAACCCCCATCATCTCCAGGTAAAGCAGGGAATTTTGTCCCCTGTCTGAAATCCTGGAAAGAGACTTGCAGTCAGTGTCCACAACACTGCGCTGGATGCAAGGATGGGTCCCTCTCTGTATAAGGCAGCCAGCTCCCTGTGCTCCTATGCACATACAGCCTTTTCCTCTAGTGGTTAAGAGGAGAGAGCCGTAGCCACTGTCTGGACTAAAGTGGGAGAGGGGCAGCTAACTGAGTTTGCCTTGCCCTCACCAATCCTTGAAGCAGCACTGACCTTCACAAGTCGGGCAGTTTCATTAACCTTACCTTGGCCTTTGCTTTTGACAGTTGTTATTAAAGGAAATTGTTCCTGTGTTAAAGGTTGCAAAATAAATGGCAGGACACAACATGAAAAATGGCAAAAAAAGGAGAGATATCCATATATAGAAGCCGGCTCCCATAATCAAAGCCAAATTGTTGTGGAGTGAGCTTTGTTGCTATTGTTTCTCTACCCCCCCCTTTTCTTTTTGAAGACCAGCCCAATGGTTTGGTGTTTTGTTTCGTTTTTGGCACATGGCCTGAGTTGTTGCTGCAGAAGGACTCAGAATCCTGAATAGAATCATAGAATCATAGAATCATAGAATCATAGAGTTGGAAGAGACCTCAAGGGCCATCGAGTCCAACCCCCTGCCAAGCAGGAAACACCATCAGAGCACTCCTGACATATGGTTGTCAAGCCTCTGCTTAAAGACCTCCAAAGAAGGAGACTCCACCACACTCCTTGGCAGCAAATTCCACTGTCGAACAGCTCTTACTGTCAGGAAGTTCTTCCTAACGTTTAGGTTCTTCCTACTTGCAAATGAGAGTTCTGCTCCAGGAAGTGAACTTGTGCACCAACCAGAATCCACCTACACACATTACTTTCCACGAAGAAGGTCTAGATCCAGACTACACACTCACAATAATCACTCTATGCCAGGGCTGGGCGGTGTCTGGTTTTTCAGCATCGCGGTATATCACCAGCTAAACATCGCGATATACTGAATATATCATGATGTCTGAAAGAAGGATAGAGCTATGTAGAGGCACTAGCTGGCTTCAAGGCTTTCCCCGTGTCGTGATTTTTGCATAGCACACACACACACCATGATTCGCGATATATTGCCAGGTCAAAATTTTTGAAACCAATATCACGATATGGACTTCAAACTGGTTTTGTCAAACATTTTTGTATATCGCCCAGCCCTACTCCACACCAACATAAAGGACTTCCTGTAAATTTACCAAAGAATAATACAGGGATGCGGGTGGCGATGTGGGTTAAACCACAGAGCCTAGGACTTGCCGATCAGATGGTAGGCGGTTCGAATCCCCGTGACGGGGTGAGCTCGCATTGCTTGGTCCCTGCTCCTGCCAACCTAGCAGTTCGAAAGCACATCAAAGTGCAAGTATATAAACAGGTACCACTCTGATGGGAAGGTAAACGGCGTTACCGTGTGCTGCTCTGGTTCACCAGAAGCTGGCCACATGACCCGGCCACATGCTGGCCACATGACCCGGCAGCTGTACGCCGGCTCCCTCGGCCAATAAAGCAAGATGAGCGCTGCAACCCCAGAGTTGGTCATGACTGGACCTAATGGTCAGGGGTCCCTTTACCTTTACACTATATAATACAATCGGGATTGAGAGGTTTTCTTAGGATGATGGAAGACATGTGTGGTGTGTCCTGTTGGTGTAGTTGTGGAGGCCGTCACTTCTGGTGGGAAATGGAGGGTTGAGGAGGGTCAGTTGTGGGGGAGTGAGAAATGTCCCTATTTTCATCTGATGAATGTTGGAGGGTATGTTAGCTGAATATGAAAGAAGGCACTTAAATCAATAATTCCATCCTACTTAAGGACAAAGAAACAAACAACTGCTGGGCCCAGGAATAGCCCCAAACTCTTTACATGATTGGTGGGGTTTTTTTTGGAAATTTTATACGACAAGATTTATATACAGTACCACTTAATCATCATCAACAACAAAAACCCTCTAGGCAGTTTGCATAAAACGAAACACTCATAAAAATCAAGCATCGGAAACAAATCGACATAGAATTCATTCAAATATAAACTGCGTGCTAATTGCACGCCTAAGCAAAACCGCTTTGAGGTTTTATTACAATCAAGTGGTATATGAATCTTGTGAAATAAATAAGTGAGATTTTTAGCAGGTGTCAGAAACAGTGGAGTGAAAGTGCCTGCCTCATCTTGAATGGACAGGGAGACTGAAGGATCGGTTCCTTGCAAATGCAGAGCAAACATTATGGGATCTACTTGTCAAAGTGTCAGTTCTGCAGATCGAATGAGTCGAGTGGGTCAAGATCCCCATCAGTCGCGGGCAGGCTTAACCCCTTCAGACCACGGCCGTTTCCTAATGGCATCGCCTCCATTTTATCAGGATTCAGTTCTGTGTTTCTAACCTAGCTTAGTCATAATCAAAGCATGGATAACAGTGGTGACATTACCAGCGCTGCATGGAATCCAGTCATGGGGGTGCAGCAACTGTGTTGCTTCAGTAATGAAAGAACATCTGCTTAGTCACCTCTGTTCTCATTGTCTCATCTATTACTCTAATTGCTCAGCAATCCAAATCTGGAGGAAGATGGGCAGGGCTTTGGGAAGCAATTAATTACTGTTTAGTAGGCAAAGCTTCCGTAAGTTGAAATATTCTAGAAAGCTTTTTTTTTTTTTTTTTGGTAGGATAGAAGATTCACTTTGCAACCCCTCTTTTGGAGTGGTTGAATCACAGAATTGTAGAATCGAAGTGTTAGAAGGGACCCTGGGGCATAGCTGTCAACTTTCCCCTTTTCTTGCGAGGAATCCTATTCGGAATAAGGGAATTTTCCTTAAAAAAAGGGAAACGTTGATAGCTATGCCCTGGGGATCATCTAGTCCAACCCTCTGCAATGCAGCTCTCCCCTATGGGGATCGGACCTGCAAACTTGGTGTTATCAGCACCACACCCTAACCAACTTAGCTGAGAATATTTCATTTATTAGATTTATATACTGCCCTTCATCATAAGACCTCAGAGCAGTTCAGAGAATAAAATACAGGATAAAAAAGGCAAATAAGTATTGTGTTTACTTGAATCTAATGCTCACCTTTTTTGGGCCAAATCACGTTGTAAAAATTAAGGTGCGCATTAGATTTGATGGTGCATTAGACTTGAGTAAATACGGTAAAACTGAATAACCCTCCTTTCCCACAGACAAATTTTAAAGGCTGTAGAATATTAATCAGTCAAAGGCCTAGTTGCCTGGCACCTAAAAATATAATGAAGGTGCCAGGTGAACCTCTCTGGGGAGAGCATTCCAGAAATGGGGAGCCACTACAGAGAAGGCCTGTTCTTATGTTGCCACAAGTTTTATATGGGAAGAGGCGGTCCTTGAGGTACTGCCTATATACCTTGATGCATATAGTCCAAGAAGCACATCATGATGCCTAAAGAAAGACACCAGAGACAGACGCCATTTGTGTTGATTTGTAGCAGTGTCCAAGTGCACAGCGGAATGATGAGGAATACGTGCACATACTCTATATTGCTTTATTTACATTTCAAAGCTGGTAGATTACAGAAAACCATCTTGTCTCTGCCGGAGCAGAAACTGCATCCTCTCTCCTCTGAAGCACAGAGAGAATCACACAGAGAGAACAGTGAAAAACAGGAAACCAGTGTACGTCACATCCAGCTTCCCTTTCCCGTGGGAAAATCCAACAGTACTCTGACTGGAATGTAAACATTGTCTTGTGACAAGCACTTCGCTGCACAGTGAAGAGAGCAGAAACCAACATCCTCCCCCTTTCTGTGAACACCACTGGGCAGCGTGTTCGTACAATATCAGTACAAACCCAACTTCTGCACATAGGTACAGTGTTGATCCCTTGATACAATCTTGGACAATACATCAGCAGGAATTTCATTACCTGGCATATAGGACACCGTTACGAGTCCCTTCTGAATACATTCCCTAGCATGTTGCAACTTCAATTGCAAGTGCTTCGTGCTTTGCTTACAACCTTCAGAATTCAGCAAAGCCAAACATGCTTTGTTGTCCTGGTAAACCTGGATTGGACATTTGACAGGAATTTTCACGTCTTTGCACAATTGTAACAACCATTCACAATCCTTAAGTGAATAAGACAGTGCATTCAGTTCAGCTTCACAAGTACTTAAGCTAACTGTTGTTTGCTTCTTGCATGACCAATCAAATAGACCCTGATTGTACATATAGCAAACTCCAGACGTACTTTTCCTGTCTGTAGTGTCACTTCCAAAACTTGCATCTGCAAATATCTCAAGACCACCAGACTTCTGATTGTTAAATCTCAGTCTGTAATGCATAGTGCCTTTCAAATACCGCGCTATGCGTTTCAGAGCTTTCCAATCCTTAACAGTAGGATTGTTGACTTGTCTGCTTAGCAAATTACAGCTAACAGCAATGTCTGGTCTTGAACATCTGGCAATGAAGTTTAGCTTGCCTAGCACACTTCTGTACAGTGTAGTGTCAGAAAATGCTTCTTCAGTGTCATCTACCTGATAACCTGTTGTCATCGGTGTGTCTACAGGGTTAGCATCCATCAGGTTTAGTTTGCCTAACACATCAGCAATTTTCCGTGACTGGTGTACTAGAATGTTACCATCTTGATCTCTCTCTATTTCCAGAGATAGGTAGTTGTTTACCTCTCCAAGATCTTTCATGTCAAAGTGTTCTTTCAGTTGAGCTAGGGCGTTATTGTACATTGTGACATCCTTCCAAAATAATAACAAATCATCAACATAAAACAAACAATACAGTTTCTTTTGCCCCTCCTCTTTGACAAATACACATGGATCAGCTTTCCCTTGCTGAAAACCTAAAGAAAACAATACTTCAGTGAG
Organism: Podarcis cretensis; assembly: GCF_951804945.1. NCBI lineage: Eukaryota > Metazoa > Chordata > Lepidosauria > Squamata > Lacertidae > Podarcis > Podarcis cretensis. Next base: position 23,389,402 of record NC_137175.1, read on the forward strand.
TTTTGTGTGCCAACACCGTGCACTTTGTTTGAGACCATAAAGGGACTTCTTCAGAGCACAAACAAATCCCTGTTTTACCTGTACGCCATCAGGTGGAAGCATATAAAGTGATTCATTTAGAGATCCGTACAGAAAAGCTGTATTCACATCGTGGTGACTAATGTGTAGATTCTCCTCTGCAGCTAGCTTGAGCATAAGCCTAATGCTCTCATACCTCACTGTGGGTGAGTAGGTCTCGTGATAGTCTTCACCTGGTACCTGTGCAAAACCTCTGGCTACCAATCTGGCTTTGTGTCTGACTATCTTGCCATTTTGATCAGTCTTCGCTTTGAAGACCCATTTGCTTCCAAGCAGTTTCATTCCTGGAACTACTGGAACAAGTTCCCATGTTTTGTTCCTTTCCAAGGAATCAAGCTCAGCCTTCATGGCATTTAACCATGGCTCAGCTTCCTTTGAATCCAAATCCTGGATTTCTTGGAAACTTGAAGGTTCAAATACCTTCTTGGAGCTTTTAACAGCTGTTATTGCTATCTTAGCAAACTCATCAGCAAATCTCTTTGGAGGTCTGCCTTTTGTGGCTCTTTGTGACCTGCGAATTAGCCTTAAGTCTTCAACACTCTCCTCTTCCTTCTTAGGAGAAAAGCGACCTATTGTGAACAATGGTTCTTCCAATTCTTGATCAGAGCTTTCAGAGGGTCGCATAGAGGCTTTCGCACTCTTGAAATCCTCTGAATCACCTGATTCAGTTTCAGACTCAGAATCAGTACTTTCATCAGTGGGTGTGGGTTGCTGTGGTTGCTTTTGACTATCCTCAGTCTCATCACTGTCATCAGGATAACATTGGAAAATTCCCACATTCTCCCCCCACTTGGCATTGTACTCAACACTTCTTGTGAGCTTAATTGTCTTAGAGTCAGTCATCCTTATTCTGTAAGAACCTTTCTCATAACCTAGAAAGATACCATGCAAACCACGCTTGTCTAACTTGGAGTTTTGTGGTGAGTGAAACCACATGTCAGAACCAAAAATTCTCATGTGTTTGATGTATGGCTTTTTGCCAAACATCTTCTCATAGGGGGTACAACCAATCGCTGAAGATAACCTGCGATTATAACTGTAAGTGAAACATGAGAGAGCTTCGGCCCAATAACTCTCTGGAAGATTTGCATCATGCAGCAAGGTTTTTAACCCTTGAAGCAACGTCTGATTTGCTCGTTCTGCAAGTCCATTCTGCCATGGCGAGCGAGGACTAGACAAATCGTGTTGAATTCCTTTCTCAGTCAGAAAAGCTTCAAACTGCTGAGAAGTGAATTCTCCCCCGCGATCAGTGAAAAGAATCTTTACCTTCTTACCATGCACATTTTCCAATCAGTGAAAAGAATCTTTACCTTCGATCAGTGAAAAAGAATCTTTACCTTCTTACCATGCACATTTTCCAACCAAGCACAGAATTCCTTGAACCTAGGAAAAGCCTCTGATTTCTGCTTGAGATTGTACACATGAATATACCTGGAAAATGCATCAATGAGAACCATGAAGTACCTATTTCCACCCAAAGAGGGCGCTAGTGGTCCAACCAAATCAGCATGAACAATTTGGTATGGTTCTGTAGCTTGCCTACTAGACACCTTACCTTTCGCAGCCATTTTCACCTTGTTTGCTGCGCATGCCTTGCACTTCATGTGGTACCTGCAGGGTTTAATAGTCATACCTTCAACCAAGGCAGGCATTTTAGATACTGCCTCAAAACCCAAATGACCAAATTTTCGATGAAAATCATGAATACATTCTGCATGCAAACTTTCATTAGTACCTGCAATGCAACAAGTGTCATCCTGCACAACATCATCATAATACAAAACATATAAACGATCAACATATTCAGCATACAATACATAATCATTTTTCTTTGAGATGATGCACCTTTTGTTCTTAAAGGAAACGTCAATATTCCGCTCATTCATCTGTCCAACGCTGAGCAGATTATGTTTGGCATCTGGCACATAAAGTACATTCTGTATCGATAAGTCCAAACTGTGAAGAACAACAGTTCCGTAGCCTTTACTGGGAATTGTGTGGTCATCCGCCTGGTGAATCGCACCTTCCTGCGGTGTAAAAGACATGAACAGTCGCTTATCGTTGCACATGTGGTGGGTAGCCGCTGAATCAACAACGAAGAAAGATCTAGACGTCTTCTGGACCTCTGCAACTTTTGGAGTGAAGCGTGAGACCATTGCTTTGTGCTACGTTGTCCTGGACACCGGACCTTTGCCTTTGCTCTGGCCTTTTCCACGCGATGAGCTTCCGCTACGCTGCTCTGTCTTGGCCCTGGGATATTTGCATTCCCTCTTCATATGGCCTAGACGTCCACAGGGGTAGCATTTCACTGCCTTCAAAGCTTTGGCGCCATCTGGTGGTTCCACTGCACTCAGGGATGACGACTGTGAAGTCTCCCCCTTTCCCATGCAGCTATCACCCTGGCAATCTGCTTCATTCTGAATCATGGCAGTATTACAGGCTACTCTGAGCTGAGCATGTGGCTGATCGGCATCAGATTCCCCACTTGCATCAGCCAGCCTTCTGCAGCTAGCCATCTTATGCAGCTTGTTAAAATAAAACATAGTAGATCCAGCTTTTGTCCTCAAGTGAGCCTCTCTCAAAGCGTGCCAAATTTCTCTGGCTGAGGTCTTATCACGCAATAGACAGAGCTCTTCTGGGGATACTATCAATGTAAGAGTTCCCCTTGCTTTGGAATCTTTAGCCTTCCATGCATCTGTAACTGGAGCTGGGGGGGTGTCTGTAATAACCTCAAACAGACCCTCTTTCCGCAGAATAGCCTCTGCATAGATAACCCAGTCCACATAGTTTTTCTTATTGAGCTTGGGAATCCCACAAGCATCCTGAAGGGCCATCATGACTCTGCCATTAGCCTTCTGCATCATCTCTGCTGCTTTAAACAAGCTGCTTTATACAAGCTGTGTCTGTGCTGCTTCAAGCCTCATTCCAAAGGCAAGTTCAAAACAGCTTTGTCTCTGCTGCCCTAAATCATGCTGCGTCACTTCTGCAGCTGCTTCAGCCCTTTTAAAAGTTACTTTCGATTTCCCCAGCATAGCCATAGCCGCTGCCTGTGTCCGGCAAACGGCTTTAAAAGTTCAAAGTCCAGCCATAAAGCCATTAATTAGGAGCTGGCAGGCTGCCCGGAGCAATAGCACATACCTCATCAATCATCTTGACGTGCAGATACCGTCTGATCCGTCCCTCTGCATTCCTTTCCTTTTGCCGGCACTCCGATTCTTTGCTCCTTTGTTCCTTTGCCAGGAGCCCGATTCTACCTCTTGGCGTTTTTCCGGGCCATAACCAAAATGTTGATTTGTAGCAGTGTCCAAGTGCACAGCGGAATGATGAGGAATACGTGCACATACTCTATATTGCTTTATTTACATTTCAAAGCTGGTAGATTACAGAAAAACATCTTGTCTCTGCCGGAGCAGAAAATGCATCCTCTCTCCTCTGAAGCACGGAGAGAATCACACTGTGAGAACAGTGAAAAACAGGAAACCAGTGTACGTCACATCCAGCTTCCCTTTCCCGTGGGAAAATCCAACAGTACTCTGACTGGAATGTAAACATTGTCTTGTGACAAGCACTTCGCTGCACAGTGAAGAGAGCAGAAACCAACAATTTGGTGTCAAATGGCTATGATATAGCTTTGGTGTTCCTTATCATGAGTATTTTGCGGAAGCAGAATATCACAATTATTGTGGCATACAGAGGCAGAACCATCATGCCTGCCGCAGAGTGGGTCTAAACGTAATGTTGCGGAATTTGTTTGTTAAAGAGCAGTGTCTACACGCAGCCTTGGTGGGTGCAGAGTGTGGTGGTTTGCCATACCAGCCTAACTAACAGAAATATATATATATATTTGCTGGGAACAGATTTATATCGTGTGCTGGAAACCACTTACAAGAGACAGTGATTAAAAGAAGGTCAGTCTGTAGGAAGAGGCTGGAATATTACAGGCCTTGTAAATTATCCTGAAGGTGCTCAAACAATGCAGCTAGCCTGCCTTCCTAGCTGCGTCCTTGCTATCATTATTCATGTTTACAGATCTGATAATTAACTGGGGAGCTGTTCAGAGCTTAAGACGCACTGGAAATTTCGCATAAGGCAAGGGGGATGGAAGGCAGGCAAAGAAAATTAATTTTAAGATACAGCGCGACCAATTCCCTGTTCTAAATATATTCAGAGCAATGTGTACTTCTTCTTTTTTTGACAGTCTCTGTAATTGCATTTCAATTCCGCGCATATCCAGTCAGCAGTCAGCAGCAATCGGAGGAAGCCACCAAAACCCCATTGGCCCAGAGGCAGCGCAGAAATCATTTGCCACCCAGTTGGTTCGGTACTGACAACTTGTCTGCACGAAGTCTCGGAGGAAAACCTGCCATCCACAGAAATGGCTGAGTTGGTGTTAAGGAGGACGCATGGATAATTTTAATTTGTATCTCATTTGGTACTTGGAGGCACTGCAATTACCTTGTGGCACACCAGCAATAAAAAAACCAAACCCCACCCATGTGCACAAGTAGTTTTCTTTTAAGGATAGTTCTTGCCTTGGATGAACCAGGTGATGATACCCAAATATGCCATAAGCAATTGTCTAGAGAAGACTCTCCAAGTTTCGCTATTTTCCAGGGACAGTCCCAGACTGTTCCCGTTTCTGATTTGATTACTTTTGTTGAATTAATGAAGCCGAATATTTCTAAATAGATTTTGAGTGAGTGTGCAGTTAATTGCTACTATTTTGAATTTTATTGTGCAGTTATCTTCCTTAGTGAGTTGAGCAAACGAAAATTCTGAATATTTTTTTTTTTTTAAGGATAGGGTAGGGCTGCTGTACGTCCAGAATTTCCCAGACATTTCTGGGATTTGTTCATCAGAAATAGAGTCCAGGTGCAATTTCCAAAAATTGGTAACAATGTCCAGGAAAATCCAGACACCTGGCAACCCATGCTGGAAAGGTTGATTTTTTTGGCGAAATTTCTTAAAAATTGCTGTGTCCGGATTTTCACTTTGTGAAATCTCCAGCCACTTCTGTGTGATTTCAGGGAGGTCTGGATTAACAAGGAGAAGTGAGTTGCAGTGATCGTTGTAGCTGTTTACTCCAGAACTGCCACTCTTGGCTCTTTCCCAAATTCCAGGGCTTTTACATGGCGTCATCATCAAATCGTTGTTCTTCTGCATTGGCCCCTGCACGTTTCCCCATCCCTTTTGAAACTGCAGAAGATGTGACCTTTTTGGAAACAGAAGTGCAATCTCTGCAGGGGCAGCTGACATTAGTGCCTCTCTTCTGTCTCTTTGATGAGATGTGGTTTTGATTTACGCAGTGACAAAGTTGATGGTTGATCTTTCGCCATTGATCTTTCAGCACTACTTTTTTCCAGTCAACACTATTTTAGCAACGTGGGATTTAAAGTGACAGCAACCTTTTCCTTTGAACTAGCACACTTACTTTCCCCTTTTGGCCTTTTAAAGATTAAAATATCATTGCAAATGGAAATCTTTTAAAGCACAGTTTAAAAAAAGAGTTTTTTTAAAAATCATGCTGCTAAACAAGTGAATTGCCCTCCTCCCACACATGCACCTATGTTGCACCCACCAGTGTGTGGAGAGAACATAGGATGCACACCCACACCCATACACCGCTGTACTCCTGAAATGTGGAAAGTGAACTGCAGTTTCGCATGTAGCAGCAGAAAAGCAACAAATGAATAGTGATAGCAGCTGCTAGTCTGCTACAGATGGGCAAATCTGTCAGGTTTTTTTTTCTTTTTCAGTTCCTTGTTTTTCCAATCTTACGTTCAGCTCTTCACACTTCCACATCAATTTGCTATTTTTGTTTAAAAAAACCTCATGAAAATTCATCAGAACTTTAGTGTGAATTTCTTCCTATATCTTCATTTTTGTACGCAGTTTTGCCTATTATGAATTTTAGTACAGTGGTACCTCGGGTTAAGTACTTAATTCGTTCCGGAGGTCCGTTCTTAATCTGAAACTGTTCTTAACCTGAATCACCACTTTAGCTAATGGGGCCTCTTGCTGCTGCTGCGCCACCACTGCACGATTTCTGTTCTCATCCTGAAGCAAAGTTCTTAATCCGAGGTACTATTTCTGGGTTAGCAGAGTCTGTAACCTGAAGTGTATGTAACCTGAAGCATATGTAACTCGAGGTACCATTGTATGTTATTTTCATTAAAATGTGAATTTTTATGTACACTTTACCCTAGTATGTGCATTCTTGTACACATTACTTGGTTTGAGAACTACATTGCACAATGTAGATGTTTGTTTCAGAGGATGGCTGTGTTTTGGTTAAGTGTGAATTAGGTAAGTGCAGATTAGGTTGGCTTGCCTTTAAATGCAAACTGAACCAAATTTCCCCACTTTGCCTACCAGAAGTACACGAGCAGCAAAAACAGATTCAGGAAGAAAGGAGCCCAAGGCACGAATGATGATACTCTCTCAAGGCTCCTCCAGACAATCTCTTCATTGAACATTCATCCTGATTTGCTTGCAGAAAACTTACATGGAGGTCGTACGATGTCCACTCATTATCATTTTGATTTGTTTGCAGGGAAATTAGGCAATGAGTATTCATCCTGATTTGCTTGTGCAGGAGTTACACGTATTCCCATCGGTCAATTGTTTATCCAACAGTGCACCTCCCAGTTACTTTCCTAACTGTGATTCAACCCACTTTAATTGTGCGAACATAAATTTCTAGCACACAATCAAATCTGTCCTGCAAAATATGGACAGTTTGGAGGTGACCTTTGATTGGCAGGGAGTGAGATTGACCCTCCTTTCCATACTCTTCTTCTTTAATCAGCTTTCAACAGTTTCACCCAAATGTCCAATGCGCTTTGCAGGACAGAGACTTGGGGGGGGGGAGCTGAAAAGGTCTCTCCCTTATACTACTAATAATTTTGTGCATGCCTAGGGTGCTTGTTTGGGAAGATATGGAAGTGAACTCTAATGCAGATGGCTTTTTAAAGAAAGGTTAACTATTCTGAAGCTGGGTCCAGTCATGGCTACTAGCCAAGACACATGGGACCTCCAAGTCTATAGATAGTGTAATTTGAAATACCATATTCTGAGGACAAACAAAACAGAAATGCCACTGTCACCCTCCTGTCTTGTTTCAAGCTCCCAAAGGCTTTGGGTTAGGCACTGTTGGGTGCAGTCAACTAGCCTACATGGTATTTTAGTCAGATTCAGCAAGGCAGATTTCATGTCCCAAAATGAAATTAATATTTTGCTTATTTTCCCAACCCATTATTATAAATCCACACAGAAATCCTACATTTGCACTCAAGATGGAGGGATGAACAGAGGTTTAAACACAGATCCCTTGTCCTGGCTTGGTGGGTTCTAGGGAAAGTCTTTTGCAAGCTAACTGAGCACAGAGTGCTGTAGCATTCCTCCAAGCACATATTCCAAATTCTGAATAGGCTTTTAAATAGAGTCTTAATTGTGCAGTTCTATTCTTGAGACTAAACACCAAGCACTTGGCCTAAGAATTTTGGCAGGTAAACAACTGTAGGTCATAAAACCCCATTCCTGCCTCACATTTTTTGTGTGTGTCCAGATTGAAGAATTTTATGATGCAGAACCTTGATTTATTTTTAAGTGAAAGAACACACTGAAGTTCACCTCAAAAGCAGAGCAGAACAGCTTGTAAGAAAATACTCGTAAATCTGAAACAAGCATGGTAGGCTGTGTTACCCTTTGCTACTAAAAAGAATTACCCATGAAAACTACCATTTTTAAAAAGGCAAATGCCCACCGTAACTTAGCACAATTTGTCTCTGGCCAAGGCCTTGATTTCGGTTATTGTGACCCAAATTACTTATATTGTGTGGCTACATGACCAGAAATGAGACGATAAGCGTGGTCTGCAAGACACTGACCCCAACGGCTTTCTGGAAAATATGAGATTTGCATTATTTCTTTTCTAGAAACTACTTGACAGTGCTGGCTCACAAGCCATAGCAATTTGTTCTCTTATGTCTGCCGGAGCACTGCCAAGTGGAGGTAGATTATACTCATTTGCTGAACATTTTCATAAATGCAAATGCGACCGGTGCAGCTGGTGTGACTGACCTGACTCATAAGAGCCCATAAAATATCTGAGCAGGTGCCAATTCAGTCGCTGGGGAGCAATATCCTACTGAGGGAAGACACACGAACCTTCCTCCCAACTAACATCTGTTCCACTAACTACAGGGCTCTTTCAATTAAGGGTCCACAGCTGGCACACTGACATAGATTAGACAGCACAGGCTTCAGTATAAGAATAACGAAGAAAAGCACTGGAAATGGCCTCTATATTCAGTGAAACAGAAGATAATGCAGAATGCACGAAGGCCCATTGTATTTGCCCCTTTCAAATAATGCACACAAGTCTTCGGCTACATCCACACCATTCATGTAAAGCAAATTGTTGTTGTTTAGTCGTGTCCGACTCTTTGTGACCCCATGGACCAGAGCACGCCAGGCATTCCTGTCTTCCATTGCCTCTCGCAGTTTGGCCAAACTCATGCTGGTAGCTTCGAGAACACTGTCCAACCATCTCGTCCTCTGTCGTCCCCTTCTCCTTGTGCCCTCCATCTTTCCCAACATCAGGGTCTTTTCCAGGGAGTCTTCTCTTCTCATGAGGTGGCCAAAGTATTGGAGCCTCAGCTTCACGATCTGTCCTTCCAGTGAGCACTCAGGGCTGATTTCCTTCAGAATGGAGAGGTTTGATCTTCTTGCAGTCCATGGGACTCTCAAGAGTCTCCTCCAGCACCATAATTCAAAAGCATAAAATCTTCAGCGATCAGCCTTCTTTATGGTCCAGCTCTCACTTCCATACATCACTACTGGGAATGGCTTCCCTCAAAGAATCCTGGCGACTGTAGTTTACCCCTCACAGAGCTACAATTCCCAGCCGCTTGTCAAACTACAGCTCCCAGGATTCTTTGGGGGAAATCATGTGCTTTATGGTGTGGATGTGACCTTACTTTGAATAAGGGCATGGGGTGCTTCAGCCTTGATATGATATTAGAAGACAAGGGTGGCCCTGCTGTTAGGCAGCGTGAGATAGTGGCCTCAGGAAATAGATGCTGTGAAGATAGGGTTAACACCCTTGGTTGGGCAAAGTAAAGGAAAAGTGCTAAGTTGTGGGTGAACATATCAGATGACACAGCGATTCTTCAAACAGCTCTTGTTTATTCACAGGCCAGAACAGAACTGAACAGAAGGGTTCAGCCAGCCTGCTTATATAGAGCTTCACTACAATGCAACCGTAACCACTTTCTGTAACTATCCAATCACTGAACATCACTTTCAATCCCTGATTTGCATATGTGGACCTGAGTGAAAACTATCTACTGTATCCCCCTGCTGGCCCAGAGTGAGAACTTCAGTACATAACAAAAAGGTCAGAAAAATACAGGTCAGGTCAAGGGAGGGGGAAATTGTGGGGCTAAGAATTACTTTATGTGGTGCAGAATCTCCAGGCAAAGCCCCTCTCTCGCTCTCTGATCCACCCGCCTCTGCCCATGCAAAAACTCTCTGTCCAAATCCCCTTGCTCTCCACCGGACAGATGGAGCAGGCCGGTGCAAACCTACCCTCTCTTGCTTTCTGATGCCAAGTCTCAGTCTCTGACCACCCGCCACTGCCCATGAGGAATCTCTCTTTCCTCCCACTCTCCATCAGGGCTGTGCAAACACCTCTCTCTCTCTCTCTCACTCTCCAAGTCTGACTCACACTGTCTGCCTGTGCAAAAACTCTCTCTCCTGCATGGGACCAGACCCCAAAAACCCTCCCCCTTGCTCTCCGTGACCCACCTCCCAGCTCCACCTTCTGCCCGTGTCCCATGATAACTCTGTAAAACCAGTCCTGCTATAAACCCAAAAATGTTGAGAGCAGCACTAAGAAAAGATGGTTCAGGGGTGTTTTTTTTTAGGGGTGGGGAGGCAAAAATATAAGGCGCTGGTATTTTTATCTTGATAAAGTGCAAGGGGTACCAGTGCAACATAGCTGCCATGGGCAGCAGAAAATAGATGATTGGTGACGTGACCTCACAAAGAAAGGTTTCCTAAGTCAACTGCAGCCAGTTTGCCAGCAGTCCCAAACCACATTGCTCCCACCAAAAATCCTGGGGTTGTGGTTTGTTAAGGGTGTTGGGAATTGTAGCTCTCTGAGGAGTAAACAACTGTCATTGGATTCTTTGTGGGTAGCCATGGCTGTTCAAGTGCTGTAAGCCTTCTTTAACTGTATGGTGCAGCTGTGATCTCTAGGTAAAAATTGTTTGAGCTCCAGCTACTATTTTTGATTGCAGAATTATTATGGGGTTATGGCTCTGATATTACAGTGCAAGCTTTGGGCAGCATCTGAACCATTTATCCACTTGGCTTTGTCCTTCCAGAAGCTCCAGAATCATTTCCCTTTTTCGATTGCAAAACACCGTCTGTTTCTGCTGAGATTTTCCTTGGAACATCTTGTTTCGGAGCCAACTGCCTTTAAAGCCTGGGTTTTCTGTATATTAAACCTGTTAATCCATTGTTTGCTTTCTGCCTGCACTTGATTATGCTGGAAATTGGGGGGGGGGCAGGGGAGGATATTTGTAGCTGCTCACTAAACATGAAATGTAAGGTTTTTCTTTTCCCATACTGAGGCAGAAACCAGCTATAAATCATAATTCTGAGCTGAAAATGGTACCGCATGCAAGCTTAAGTACTTTTCTGCCATCATTCTGCCCTGATATTGCCAGTAACATACACTATACCTTAAAAGTTACAGCTTGCTCCGAGCCGATCAATCATCCTCCCTAAAGAGCATTCAGAATGCAGAGCCCGGCAAAATGACTGCAGGATAATTCTAAACATCCATCAGTTCCCGTTCCTTTTCTGCATGTTCTTACTGAGGGTGTTCGCCAGAAACAGAAACAGTTAGCAAAGCAATCAAAAGGGTTTTATCTGCTAACCAAATCAAATCAAAATAAAAGAGATGTTCTGCTTGTTCCTGGCAGGGATTTCGGCAGGGAAACTGCAAAGGTTCGCAGCAGGGAAGCCGGCAAAGTCAATTGATGAACAAATCATGTACCGGACTGATTAAGTGGTGAAGACGAATGCAAAGCCCTAGGGCCTGTTTGGTGAAGCTGCCCTCCCCCACATTCATTACAAAACACATCCTTATCTTTCTCAGAGATTAGCTAAAACCAAAACTCAGTTCTGCAAATTTCCTGCAACTGGTAACGTCTGTGCTAGCAGAAAGTTGCCAGCACCGCTATCTGCAGAGCAGTTTTGCAACCATTTTTAAAGAGACCAAGTAAGAATGTCACACACACACACACACACACACACATGTACGTAGCATGCTTACAAAAATTAAGTAAGCTACCTGAAGCATGGAAGAGCGATCGGACTGACTGCTGATCCAGACTTCAAAGCATGAAAGGCATATTTTAATTGCAAAGGGGTAAGTGTCCGAGGAATTATGCCTCTGAATACCAGTTCCTGGGAATTGGAAGTTGAGAGTGTGTGTTTGAGCTATTGTGCTGCTTGTAGGCTTGCCAGAGGTCTAGTTGCCCCACTGGCTAGGTGAGCCTTTGATCCAATCCAGCAGGACTCTTCTAAGACCTGGGTTCAAAGTTACGCTGAACTACAAATGTATTGAAAGGTCTTGGAAAGTCCCTGTCTTTCAGTTTCTGTCTTCGGATATCTACTGCACAATCTACGTAACAAAAGGGCTAGAACCCTGCTCTAAAGAAAAGAGAAGAAAGCAGAGGGTCTCAGATAGCTGAATTCTGTGAGCAGTGGAACATTTTGCTTCCATGTTCCTACAAAGAAAAAGCACCAATGCCCCGGTCATCAGAAGCTACAAGTACACTCAGTCATGATGCATCCAGCGATGTTGGCTCAGATCAAACACAACAGCAAACCATAATCATACAACAGGCAAAGTATGGTTTAGGTTGTTACGATATGGATGCAATGCAGCTGCAAAGTGCTAGCTTGAAAAGTAAACATGATGGGAATGTTGGGACTGCCCGTGGGAAACAGAGGGACAGTCAATTCATAGTGCGAAGCACCGGAATTAGCTCATAGTGTAATATGAGCTCTTCCGTTTGTTCCTGTCCAGGAAGTGTTCGTTACTAGACTGCTGGAGTTTGAAGAGAGCAGTCACGTTTTTTGTAATGCTGCAAAGACAGAAATAAAGGCATGTAAATACAGTTCTGTCTATTTCGTTCCCCTGCTCGGGGGGGGGGCAGGAAAGAGGGGTGTGTTCTTCTCACGCTGAGAAGGATCGCCTATCGAGACCTCGCCTAGATCATGTTGAGGAATGCAGCCAGGGAGGTCAACAGGGAATCATGCCGGGTGCCTGGGAGAGTTGCCAGTTTCTCCTGATAAAGGCTTGATTTCCGACATAGGTCTGCTTATCTGCTTCCTTTTTCTGCTTGCTCAGACAGTTCCTCCTATGTCTCTGACATCCAGCAGCCTGGGGACGTGGAGCAACAACAGTAACGATGGCCTTTTGGATTTGGGACATTGCATCAAACTGTGGCTAGCACAAACCATGGCTTGCAAAATCACTTCAAACTAAGACTACAAAAAGTTTGCCTAGTTTGGGGGTTCGTTGTTGAAACAGGGTACACAATCGCCTTTTCTGTGCAGAGTATGGGGGGAGACAATTTGACCGGTATGGATGTGGGGCAGCAGTTGACCCTACATAACATGCACAGGCTAAGGTAACTGAAGCGCTGGGCTCTCAACTGTGGTTCTCAGCCAGTGGATCAGCCATCCCTGCTGGTCCTAAACTGTGAATGGCAGATAGGTAAAGGTAAAGGGACCCCTGACCATTAGGTCCAGTCGTGGCCAACTCTGGGGTTGCGGTGCTCATCTTGCTTTATTGGCCGAGGGAGCTGGCGTACAGCTTCTGGGTCATGTTGCCAGCATGACTAAGCTGCTTCTGGCGAACCAGAGCAGCACACGGAAATGCCGTTTACCTTCCCGCCAGGGCGGTACCTATTGATCTACTTGCACTTTGACGTGCTTTCGAACTGCTAGGTTGGCAGGAGCTGGGACCGAGCAACGGGAGCTCACCCCGTCGCGGGGATTCGAACCGCCGACCTTCTGATCGGCAAGTCCTAGGCTCTGTGGTTTAACCCACAGTGCCACCTGCGTCCCTACTCCCTCCCAAAACAAAACAAAACAAAACAGCTGTACTTTAGAGATGTGTTTTCATCAGCAAGCTGCACCCTTGAGGTGCTCCTCAAGATATCTCTGTGGTCTCTGATAGAGATATTTAACTGCAGTTTATTGGCAGCAACAACAGAGGTGCTGGCAGTTGGGCTATTAAAGAAAGAAAATGGAGCCAATTGGTACACAAGGCAGCTTTTTTTGGCTGTGCTGCACTGAAACAGGCAAGTTGAACTCGAAGCACCCTAAGGGTGTGTTCCAGGATGGGGAGAGAAATCAGGCATGCTGCAGGCAGAGGGCTGCCCAGGGATGGGTCAATGCCAGCGAGAGTGACCTCAAGGGGAAGACGTGCCAGGGAATTACCCCTCTGGTGTCGCCCCGTCTGGGATGCCATTGGGGGCAAAAGGACTGCACCCACATGAAAATGGCAGATAGATGGTGGAAAGACCTTGCGTAAGAGGGAGAGAAGTCAATATCTCCCAGGGTGAGAGAATGGGAGATGAAATGAAAGCTGCCGTTTTTCGAATGTTGGTTTTTGTGTGTTGTGTATTTTTTGTGTGTGTTGTTGTTGTTCTGTGGTAAATACTAATAAAATTTATTTAATTAAAAAAAAGAAAGAAAGAACGTTGCCATGTGAGAGCTGGGAGGGTCTGTCATTTTCAGTGGAGGGCGGGATTAAGAGTTACTTCTGGATACAGAGTATTCTGCATCTGTGCAGTTGTTTTATCTTCTCCTCTGATTTTCTCCTCTCTTATTTTTATGCCGTTGCTGATTTCAGAATCTGTATTTTGAGAACCTGTATTTTATTATGCATTTCATATTATTATAATTGCATTTATAGAACTCTGTTGATTTTTAGGTTGAAAAGATATTATGTATTGACATTTGGGTTCTATGCTGTAAACTGGTCTTTTCATGACGGGTGGTATATAAATTTAACAAACAAATCAATAAACCAGTTTGCCCCACACCCTTGTGGAAAATCAAGCTACCCAGTCCAAACTGTCACATGTGGATTGGAGTGCCAAACCAGGTTAAGAATTACTTCCAAACTTGGTTTCTGATTGCTGTGCACCAAATGATCACAAGCCATGGTTTCTCGACACTCTAACCATCATACAAACCATGGTTAAGCTTCCTTTTACCACGCTTTGACAGAAAGTCTAAGTTGTGCCATGGAAGCATTAAAATAAAACCAGACTGCAATTGCAAAATGTGGCGAGTGAAAGATTCTCTTTCACAATACCGTACGAGGACAGCCAACTCGAGCCAAACTCATTAATAAATCAAAATGACAATAAAACAGTTGGAGGGCAATGAATTATTGAGCAAAAAGCAATTTACTAAGTCACACACGGACCAAAACTACATAAGCCAGGAGCTAACGAAGACTGAATCTTATTTGCCCGGGGATACTTTTATCGATGTGCTGCAAATTGTCAGTCTAGCAAATGCTAACAGAGATGGAAGCAACAGTTTTTGATTTCATCATTAAAGAAAGAATACTGATGACAATCTTTATACAGAGAGCAAGAGAAAAAGTCAATATCCCTTTAATGAGAGGAGATATTTTTAATGCCATGACTCCACTGTGTTCAAAACCTGAGAGTGACATTATCCAAATATGTTAAGTGCACCAAGGCAGATTTTCCACTGGTATATATCTGCGGGAGAGTCTAGGGTTCTGTTATGGGTATTCATCAGGATAACTGCAATCTGGGCTTTGTTACATCCCACACATTGTACTCTGCTGCTAACTAACAGGCTTTTCAAATGGTTTTTTAAAAGCAGGCAAAAACTACCAAACTGTCTTAATTTTATTTTTTTTGAGAAATCTTGCATGCGCCTGTCGATCATAGTTCTTACGTCTCAAGCTTAGACAAAACAGTTTTAAGGAGGTTGAAAGTGATTGACAGGCCCATTAGTTTCCAGGCTGCACACACACCTCTGCTTTGTAACCGTGCCACATGTGTGCAGCGGGTATTGCAGGTTTCTGAAACAATACAAACTGAAAAACCTGTTTACAAGAGGTGAAAGTGGGATGACTGCACATACAGTGCACTCTGATCCTGACTTCACACCGCCTTCAAGTCTCGGCGGGGAGAAGCCTATCCCTGTCCCCAGTCTTATCCATTCCTGGCAACCTACCATGGGGGATGGATGCTCTGGTGCCTGACACTTAATGACTTTTCTCTAACATGTGGGTGATGGCAGAAAGTGGGGGCATGACGGGGTAGAGTCAGCAGGCACAGTCCTGCCCCGTGCAGGATCACATAACTGCAGAGCTGGAAGAGACTGCAAGGGTCATCTAGTCCAACCTCACAATCATGACACTAATCACAAAATCCTCCTCTCTGAATTGGACTATGGAAGATGCTGTTTGCTGCTAGTGTGCTGTCTCTGGTCCCATCACCTCCTGGCAAATAGAAGGGGAAGAAATGGAGGCAGTGAGAGATTTTACTTTCTTGGGCTCCATGATCACTGCAGATGGTGACAGCAGCCACGAAACTAAAAGACGCCTGTTTCTTGGGAGAAAAGCAATGACAAACCTAGACAGCATCTTAAAAAGCAGAGACATCACCTTGCCAACAAAGGTCCATATAGTTAAATCTATGGTTTTCCCAGTAGTGATGTATGGAAGTGAGAGCTGGACCATAAAGAAGGCTGATTGCCAAAGAATTGATGCTTTTGAATTATGGTGCTGGAGGAGACTCTTGAGAGTCCCATGGACTGCAAGAAGAACAAACCTCTCCATTTTGAAGGAAATCAGCCCTGAGTGCTCACTGGAAGGACAGATCGTGAAGCTGAGGCTCCAATACTTTGGCCACCTCATGAGAAAAGAAGACTCCCTGGAAAAGACCCTGATGCTGGGAAAGATGGAGGGCACAAGGAGAAGGGGACGACAGAGGACGAGATGGTTGGACAGTGTTCTCAAAGCCACAAACATGAGTTTGACTAAACTGCGGGAGGCAGTGGAAGACAGGAGTGCCTGGCGTGCTCTGGTTCATGGGGTCACAAAGAGTTGGGCACGACTAAACGACTAAACAACAACAACAACAAAAGTGTGCTGTCTGAGCTTTCTGCTGCTGCTATGGGTAATGGGGGCGGAATAGCAGTCTGTGTTTTTTATGAATTGCATGCGTCTTGTGTGAAAGCGGTTTTGCCCGTGTTATTACAATGTATTTTTAGTCATGTTTTAAACAATATAAGTCACGCGGAGACAATAGCCATAGCAACAACAACAACAACAAAACGTGGAGACAATAGCCTTAGCAACAACAACAACAAAATTCCATGCGGGATGAACGAAGTGAAATTTCTCAAAGAGAATTTTCAGATATTCCCTCCCCCCAGCCTTCCACCAAGCTTTTGGGAGAATTTCAACCACACCTAGAGAATATCTGGCAAATTGTCCCTTCCCCATCTTTTACTTTTGTATTTGTTTTATTTTTTGCAACCTGAAAACAATGTGGAGAATCTCAAGTGGTCATTTTTGCTGAGCCCCACATTTTGCTTGCAGTAGAGGCACTGAGAGTGACAGTGAATGAGTGAGCTGTTTGTACGGTCTACATTCTAGTTACTGGTACCCAATGACGAAACAAGAGAAATACATTCAATATTTCCATGTGGGTTCTGTTTGTTGCTATGGAGCGAGGTAGCGAATCAAGCACTGTGTGTCTGTGGGGCTTGATGGCTGGTACATGCTGATAAAATACAGTTTATAATTCAGACTCCACGGGGATCTATATTATTTTTATACAAATTAAGCTTCACCTCCTCATTTCCAGAATTTCAAATCTCAACATATATACTAGCAAAGCAAGCAAACTGCTTTTGATCCGTAAACCCAGCAATTTCCACTAACACCACTGGAAACTGCTCTGTCATCAAAGAGGCCTTGATTTCAGCCTAACGAAACAACACCTGAATCTGTACCTTTATTATTTTGTCGGGAAGCTATTACAATGTAGAATCTGTCTCGAATAAAGCCCACCTCATCCATTTACACTTAACAAACAGGGAGCAGTATTATTTCCCTCTTCATTCCCAAAGCACGAGTGCTTCTGCTGTGGCATCTGGTCAAATCGGTGTCAGAAAGCATTTCACGGGCCCCTAATATGCAACCTGTAACGATGCTTTTGTTGACAAGATAAAAGTGCTGAACATGTTTTGCCATTGCCATGCTGTTGTCAGATTGTTGCAGTTGAAACTTGCTGGACCTCCACAGAATGCAGAAGATTCAAACACTGAGAACCAGGCTAGATGGCACAGTGGTTAGAAATGTTACCATGAAATAAATGAAGACAGACCAACTTTTGCCAAGCAGAATTTTACTAGGTATGCATCAGCCAAAGGAAGCTTCCTTATACCAAGTCAGTATACCAGTTGCTCTGTCCAGCTCCGTTCATCTACTGCAGGGATTGGCAACATGGTGGCCTCCTGATGTTGCTGGACTACAACTCCCATCATCCCTGACCATTGGCCATGCTGGTTGGAGCTGGGGGCGATTATAGTCCATCACCATAGACAAGGCACTGTGTTCTCTATCCATGATATACACAAACTGGCAGTGACTCACCAGGGTTTTAAATAGGAGATAGTCCCAGCCTAGCTGGACACGTCAGGGTAGTTAGATGACTACAAACTCAGAGGATTAGTCAAGTTTCCCAAATCATAAGGCCATCAGCTATCCAAGATAGTAGTCCAAGATATATGAAGGGCTTCAGAATGCCCAAGGTTGTTGCATAGTCTCTTAGATACTATGCTCACAACAGAGCCTTCTTTCAACCTTCTTGGGTGCTGTGCTGCAGCATGAAGTGATGTGTCCCTCAGCATCTTCAGGGCTTCAGCAAGTGCAGGGGCAGGCCATGGTAACATGGCGCCCTGTGTGAGGCCAAAATTTGACACGCACAGTCCAGCCCTTGCACTGGGTAAGTGAGGTGCTGGACTTTGGGAAGGAGGTGTGAGGGCTCTGGCAGGGTCCTAGAGATCTCCCAGCTCCTTCCCAAAGCTTGGCAAGTGCTCACAGGACCTTGAGAAGGAGGTGGAAGGACTCTAAGACCCTGCCAGAGCCCTCCTTCCTCCTTCCCAAAGCCCAAAGCTTTCTTGCTGTGTAGTAGCACCCTCCATACCTATGTACCCATTTAGATCCTGGTTAGGTAAATTATGTGCTGAAATACCATGTTATGCATCAGAGCGCTCATCATGAAATCACAATAGCTTAGTGAACCCTTTTTACCTGGCATTAATCATGCACCATTTAACCTCCACTTTGCCCCTTTCACATTCTTCTTTTCGTTTTCACATCGCTCATTTTCCGAGCCATTTTTACATACCTTGCTAATTGCATCTTTCGGTGTCACATGCTGGTGAAACCCACTCAATTTGGACTAGAGGCCAGCTTGATGTATTAAATGCACAGTATATTGCCAGTTACTGAAATGTTAGTGCGTGTGTGCGATATTAGTGGAAGATATTCACATATAGTTCAGCTCATTAGACGGACCACTGGCAACGCATTCAGAACAGGGGAGTGAATAAATGAGCCATTTATATCATAGTGTGTTCATGTAGATCTGAAAAGGGTAAGGGGAGCAGTGGTTTGCCCAAATGCATATATTATTCTCTCTGACACAGAATTTTGGTTAGTTTTTTGACTGCCTAGGTTTTTGTTTTGTTCTTCAAGGCTTACAGCTAATCTTGAAAATGCATAAATGCTGCCATGCCAGGGCCACTTGCCTGCACATTCATTTTTAATTATGATGATGATGATTTCAATATGTTACCTGGCTATCACCGTCGGATTCTGGGGAGGGCTACAACTATTAAAAATTAAATATTAAAAACAGTTTAAAACAAGTCACACTCACAGGAATAGGGTGGGTCCTGAAAAACATGTATCTCAGGTGTCAAAGGCCAATGTAAAAAGTTGCATCTTCCGCATACATCAGAAATAATCACAATAATTTTATTATTTATACCCTGCCCATCTGACCGGGTATGAGAAATATGCCAGATGCATCTTGGTCGGAAGCGTAGGAGCATGTGAGTGTATCATGTGAATCTCTTAAAGAGATTTATTTATATACTTCATAATATGTTTATTTAGGATGCTTTTATCTTGCCCTTCATCTTATAGTCTCAGTTAAAATACAAGCCGCCTAAGAACCGGATAGACCAGATAAAACCTGAAATCAACTGAGGTTAAATCATAAAGATTTGTGGGAACAACACAACTTGGCTAGATCTACACAGCTATTAAAAACACTCTGAAAACACTCTAAAAAAAAGTTGTAAATTTCACAATTGAAAAAATTATTGATTTGCAATTTCAGCTCTACAGCGCCATCTGGTGACACTGTTATAACACATTTATAATGCTGTATTTTGATAAATGTAGCTGAGTCCCTTGTCAGGGCAACAGAAACAACCTGGCACAAGAAATATAGTTGGCGCCAGGCATAATTCTTGGGGGAGGGCATTCCACAAATGGGGTATGATCATACAAAAAAGCTCTCACACCAGCCAGTGCTGCAAGAATCTCTCCTAATAGACCATGAGATGGTGTCTCCTTCAGACTGGAGAGGACTGGACAGGCTAATACAAAGAGAAGTCCTCATTCAGATCCCTGGGTCCCGAGTGATTTAGATATTACAGGTGAATATCAGCATGTTGAATTCTGACCAGAAATATATAGGTAGGGAAATTTTTAGGGAGGTTTTTTATTATTTTTATTATTATTATTTAGGTAGCCAATGAAGTGCTTTCAGGGAGATATAAACCAAAACACCTGGAGAGACCAACACTGGGTACACCTCGTAAACTTTATTTATAATTCTGTGCTTATGATCCACACAGATGCATATACCACCCCCAGCTCCAAAGAAACCTGCTCTGAGGGGCCTCCAGAGCAGTTTCTTAGATAACTTTTTTGGGGGGGGACTCCAATATCAATGGGGTGTGATATCAGGGGCTGTGAGAGGGAGGGGAGATTGTGAAAAAAGGGTGTCAAGAACAAACACTTTCCAGAGTACAGTGGTACCTCAGTTTACGAACTTAATCTGTTCCGGAAGTCTGTTCTTAAACTGAGACCATTCTTAAACTGAGGCACGCTTTCCCTAATGAGGCCTCCCACTGCTGGTGCCCTTCCACCATTTGGCTTCCGTTCTTAGACCGAGGTAAAGTTCACAAACTGGGACACTACTTCCAGTTTTGCAGAGTTTATAAACTGAATAGTTCGTAAATAGGGCTGTTCTTTAACCGAGGTACTACAAAACCACCTCTGGATACAGCGAAAAATATGTTGAGATCATTTCTATTGCCACCACCCACTCCTCTTGGTACGGGACTTTTCTGAGTTGCCATTTCCTGGCCCTACTAGAACAGAAGCCATTAGAAAGGCATTGACATTCAGCTTTGCATGAGAGCTATGGGTCAAGAAAAATAAAGTCATACCAAGGTGACAGATGCCTTTATAAATATCTGAGATTGATGGCAGATGGTGGAGAAGCAGCCAGCCTGCAAAAATGTAAGCAACGTAGATGAATTATTCATTATCAAAGGAAGAGAACAAGACTAAGGAAAGCCAAGAATAGTGGGGAAGGAGGGATACAAGGAAACATGCAGCTGCCCGACTACTATGAACTGCCATGGCACAACATTCTAAAGTTATGCTTATGATGATGCCATCAGAAGTCACTGATGGGCTACCTTATAAGCCAAGAGGCAAGGATTTATGAAAAGAATCAAAGGATTGGGGATTTGGGGCTCTGTCACAATTCCAAATCATCATGGAATGAGCCTGGTGTCTCCTTCCCCTGCTGTGCAGTCCACTTCAGTTAATGACTACCATTTAATGAAAAGAGGAGAGCACAAAATATGGTCTGAAGCTCAAAATCAAAAAAACTAAGATAATGACCACTGGTCCCATCACCTCCTGGCAAATAGAAGGGAAAGAAATGGAGGCAGTGAGAGATTTTACTTTCTTGGGCTCCATGATCACTGCAGATGGTGACAGCAGTCATGAAATTAAAAGGTGCCTGCTTCTTGGGAGAAAAGCAATGACAAACCTAGACAGCATCTTAAAAAGCAGAGACATCAAAGGTCCGTATAGTTAAAGCTATGGTTTTCCCAGTAGTGATGTATGGAAGTGAGAGCTGGACCATAAAGAAGGCTGATCGCTGAAGAATTGATGCTTTTGAATTATGGTGCTGGAGGAGACTCTTGAGAGTCCCATGGACTGCAAGAAGATCCAACCTATCCATTCTGAAGGAAATCAGCCCTGAGTGCTCACTGGAAGGACAGATCCTGAAGCTGAGGCTCCAATACTTTAGCCACTTCATGAGAAGAGAAGACTCCCTGGAAAAGACCCTGATGTTGGCAAAGATGGAGGGCACAAGGAGAAGGGGACAACAGAGGACGAGATGGTTGGACAGTGTTCTCAAAGCTACCAATGTGAGTTTGACTAAGATGCGAGAGGCAGTGGAAGACAGGAGTGCCTGGCGTGCTCTGGTCCATGGGGTCACGAAGAGTCGGACACGACTAAATGACTAAACAACAACAATAATGCAAACCATATTTTGCAGCAACGTCTACACTAGCAAACTGTATGTGAATAAGTACAAGCACAAACCATAGTCTACAGGTAACAAACCATGGCTTGCATAAAAGGGGAAGGAAGAAGTTGGAGTGGGATATGTGGCAGGTGGGGAGGGGGCCACAATGTTCAATTTTGGCATTTCATGTGAACCAACCCACAGTGAAAACTGATTGCAAGGTGCTTGAGGTGGGAAGGCTGGAATGACAGTGTTCGCAGGAGGTCCTAGGTTCAATTTCTGACAACTCTAAGCAAGGATGGGAAACATTCCTGTCCAAAATCCTGGAAAACTGCAACCAGCTTGTGTGCATTGCACCCTGAGCCAGCTGGACCAATGGTTTGGCTCATCACCACACAGCTCCTGTTCCTCCTATGAGATGAGAAAGACTTGCATCATTTGAGTTCTTCTCGTATAATCTCCCAAAGGGCACGCAATGCTTGATGCATTGGCTTCTAAGGAAAGCCACAAATCCCCTAGAAGCAAAGGCCTTCTCTTGTTGAACGACTGAGGCTACTTTAAAAAGAAAGCGCTTGGATTTGTGTCCCATCATTAGCTCCATTATTCTGGTTGTGAATGACCATTGTTTCAATTCCTAATGTGTTTATTTCCTTTGCTTGAAATAATGAGATGTGTGTCTGGAAAACCAGCCTGTAAACAGAGAGGTTCTCTCTCTCTCTCTCTCTCTCTCTCTCTCTCTCTGTGTGTGTGTGTGTGTTAGAGAGAGAGAGAGAGAGAGAGAGAGAGAGAGAGAGAGATTTTTTCACAATGCATCATCATCATTTTAGTTGCATGCTGCCTTTCAATAGTTAAAACTATGCTCAATGTGACTTACAATATGAAGAGATTTACAGTGGTACCTTGGGTTACATACACTTCCGGTTACATACACTTCAGGTTACAGACTCCGCTAACCCTGAAATAGTGCTTCAGGTTAAGAACTTTGCTTCAGGATAAGAACAGAAATCATGCTCCAGTGGCGCGGCAGCAGCAGGAGGCCCCATTAGCTAAAGTGGTGCTTCAGGTTAAGAACAGTTTCAGGTTAAGTACGGACCTCCGGAATGAATTAAGTACTTAACCCGAGGTAGCACTGTACATGATTACAAAAATAACCAAAGTTGAGTCACAAACAACAGAAATAAAATGTATTTCAAAGTGCACCACGAAACTGAAACCATTTCCACATAAATCATAAGATCAAAAAGTAAGGAAACAAAAAAACCTCCACGATATCCACAACAACAAAAAACCCGAGCAGAAACCCCTAAACAATTACCCCAGCCCAGGTCTCTCCAGCAGCCTCGGCTTCTGCAGCTGGAGTCAGTCTGGGCCCCACCCTCCCAGGCCAGGTGGGGAAAAGTCGAGCAAGGCAGGGAGCAGTTCATCCAGAGCGCACAGCCAAGAATGCACACACCTAATGTTCCTTGATTTTTCAGATAAACAGTATTTGTTTGTGGAAGTAATTACTGAAGCTGTTTCCTCAACGTGGCTACAATTATGTGGCTATTAATACCCAGTGACATCACTCCTGGAGTGATTCACAGATGCAAAATTTGTAGGTGTTCAGTAGCTGGTTGTCAAGTCAAAATGGAACAATGTTAAATATAGTCCAGATTTGTCCTGGATTTGTTTTTAAAATAAAATAAAATAAAATAAAATAAAATAGTAGCTTTAAGCAGCTGCGCACCTGCAGGACTCACGGCATAACAAGAGAGACACAAGGACACACAAGCTATTTAAATGAATATTTAAGATCAGCACAATGAAAACATCCTTTTCCACAAAGATGGGAAACCAAGCAAAACTGGGTCAATTAATTCTTTATGAAACTTGACCCAAGAAAGATGTATTGCTGTCTAGTGATCGTTCTCCGCCTTCCCTTATGTGTGCAAGGAACAGATAAGCTGTAACAATTCCTTGTCAAGAAGCCTGATGGCATTTCTCATGCAACTGATCGAAATTAGATGGTAACCACTTCAGAGTCACAGACTCTGATGGAGAGTCTCATTCATTGTATTCTGTTTTATTTTGATCCATTTCTCGGCTGCTTTTCTGGGAAACGCCCATCCAAAGCAGCTGACGGTGATAGAGATACAGCGCAAGATCGGTAACACAGAAATCAAAAACTCACCCAGCTCTCCTCAGTAGCTAGAAAACCAATGAAAGAAACCCAATAATAGCCACAATCCAAGCACTAAAGCTGAAACTTCACAGCTAAGCATTCTACTGATGGATATTCTGCTTGCGTAAGTACCCAACGTACTTGCTTAGCTGAAGACCCCACAACTCATGCACCCTCCTTCCTCACATGCAAACATATTGCTGTGGTCCTCTACTGATATCTGCATATCTGACAGAGTTTAGTACAGAACCACTATGGACTGGGCAGCCTTCAAGGCTAACTCTCCACTGCAATAACAGGAATGCCCTGGGGGAAAGGTAGTTGTCTTTCTTCAGAACTGTTGAGCACTTCATAAACAGCTGAGTATAATGCTACAACAAAGGGATGGAGAACCTGTGGCCCCACAGATATTGTTGGATTTGAGCTCCATCAGACCCAGCCGGCATGGTCAATGGTCAGAGATTATGGGAGTACAGCAATAGGCAGTCCACAGGGACCTCAACCCTGCTTTACTGTGATCAGTGAAGACTATTCTGAGCAAGCCTTTGAACAAATCTAGCACCAACAGTACCACTGTGACAGGAGTTGGCCTGACCCATCACTGGTTTCCTTGGGCATGTGTATCAAGCGCCAATGATTAGTCTGGTTCACCTATTAAAATAGATTCATCATAAAAAAGGACCCAACAAAGTAAGGACTGGGCATCGTAGACCTGAGATCATCTTCTGAGGCCCTTCTTCACGTGCCTCCTCCTTGAGAGGTCCGGTATATATACTGTATTCAATAAATAAATAAAATAAAAAATAGAAGAAGAAGAAGAAGAAGAAGAGTTTGGATTTGATATCCCGCCTTTCACTCCCCTTCAGAAGTCTCAAAGCGGCTAACATTCTCCTTTCCCTTCCTCCCCCACAACAAACACTCTGTGAGGTGAGTGGGGCTGAGAGACTTCAGAGAAGTGTGACTGGCCCAAGGTCACCCAGCAGTTTGTTTGAGAATAGGTCTGTCCTGCTTCCAAAATTGTTACGTACTGAGTTGAATAGGATCCAAAATGCAGCAGTCTGATTGATCCTAGAACAATAGGATTCAGAATGCAGCAGTATGATTGGTCCTAGAACAATGCAGCAGTATGATTGGTCTGCAGAAGCCACCCAATCCAGCTCCAGATGGAAGTGAATCCACAACCTGATTGGCCTACAGGAGAATTCCGGAATCATGTGCCGCCCATTGTGTAAATAATGTATATAAAGCAGATACTTTGGGGAAACTTCCATTCCTCCTCACCATTATGAGCTGAATAAAGAGCATGAAATCCACTCTTGACTCTGAGTATATTTAAAAAATGCTGTCCTTCAAAAGGCCGCATGTGAGAACATGGGTGTCATTTCATCATCACGTGACAATGCAGCCAAGGTTCAACAAAAGGAGGGTTGTAAAATATGTTGTTCCAGTTAAGAGGCATGTTCAGGTATACCATGCATTCCATGACAAGAGCAGAAAGCCCACCAAAGAACTGCAAGAACAGCAGTCAGAATCTCAGCGTATCTTTTCTAATGGATGTTGCCAGTCCTCATGAGTGTTGAGACATAGTTTAAACTCCCAGAGGGAGTTTAGTAGTTAAGGAGCAGAGCACTGCTCCCCAGAATCAGCAGAGGCAACAAATATATTGTACAAGTTCAGGAAATGTACCCACATGTCCTTATGTCATCCAGGTCAACGAATCAAGCGTTTCCTCATGGAAAACTTGGGTTGCAGATGGGGATGGGCAAATCTATCAGTTTCTCATTTTTCCCATCTTAAATTCAGTTCTCAACATTTCCACATAAGTTTGCAATTTTTTAAAAAAATCAAATAATATATTCTACCAAAAAATAATAATAATGAAAATTCACCAACATTTTAGTGTCTCCTGATTTTGGCAATACAACCCCCCATCCCAAATAATGCATTTTTCTCTGTTAGTTTCACTAATATATGCACTTTTGAGGACACTTTGCCCCAGTATATGCATTTTTGTATGCATTATTTAGCTAGAGAACTGCCCTGCGAAATCTGGAGAAGTGTGAATTTCAAAGGATGGTTGGTGTTTCAGCTCGTGTCTTGTTTTGCAAAGTACGAATTAGGTAGATTTGCCTTAAATGCAAAATGGAATCAAAATTCTCTCCCACCCCTAGTTCCATGTTAGTATAGGATTTAAAAAGAAATTTAAAAAATAGCAAAAAAAATGGCTGCAATCCTATGCTTACTTATTTCAGAGTAGTCCCAGCGAATTCTATGAGGTTTGTTTCCACATAGAATCACACCGCATCTAGTGGGGAGGAAAGATTCACTGGGCTGAGAAAGGCTGCCTTCTTCACTTACAATTATGATTAACAAATGGAAAGGATTTTTCCTTGTAGATCTTAGGCACCTTTGCTCATCCATCCCCAAGCTAAAGGCCAAATGGGCAGCAAGCCATCAGGCAGTCACGTTTCCAAAGCCCTGCCTGCTCTTTGCAAGCAGCTTCACATCTGAGACTCAAAAAACTGGCCTTCTGGAGTCTGAATGGATAGGATGAACTAATTAAGTATCTGTGTGATAAGGAAATCACATGGCCATGTCCTTGAATAAATCAGTACGCAGAAAAGAGCTGAATGTCATCCATGCCAATTTCCTGGTCTGTCAATAGGGCACAGTTGAGTGTTGAGCAGAGCAAACAAGAGGAATGTTTATTCACAAACATTTCACTTATGAATGACTAAGCTTAGGTTCAAATGTGTGTATCTTTTGCATCTGCTTTTAAGAGAAATTAAATTGAACACTTAGGTTCAAATGTGTGCCTTTTGAATCTGCTTTTAAAATAAATTTCTTGGCTTGTACCAAATGCCTCTGGTGTGTGTGTACCACATATATTATGAAACACAGGGAACAAACAGAGGGCTTATCCTTGCCCCATATATGTGGACAGAATGAATTATCCATGCACACTTTCAAGAAACATTCATAGGGCTCTGTCCATAGATTCGAATAGAAGCAAGCTCATCTAGAAAAGTTACATGGACAACCCATTCCACTAAAACATTTCTAAACGTGCATACTTGTGAAAGCAATTCAAGACACCGTTTTGAGCAACAAATATTGCATGCGTTTAAAAAATATATATCTCTGACTGCCAATTAACTCACTAATTCGCTGCCAGTTAGTTTCCAGGCCCAATTCAAAGTGCTGGTGCTGACCTATAAAGCCTTACATGGCGCAGGAACTCAACACCTTAAGGTCCATCTCTCCCCCATATGAATCAACCTGGACCCTGTGTTTGTCATCTGAGGCCTTTCTCTATGTCCCGCTTCCCCAAGAGGTCTGGAGGGTGGCAACACGAGAACGGGCCTTTTCTGTGGTGGCTCCCCATTTGTGGAATGCTCTCCCCAGAGAGGCTTGCCTGGCGCCATCATTACATGTCTTTGGGTGCCAGGAGAAAATATTCCTCTTTATCCAGGCCTTCTGCCGTTAAACAATCTATGGCCTTAGAAATGTGGAGGGACTGTTGTTATGATTTTTCTTCCTGAGGCTGTTTTATTGTCTTTTATTAGTATGCTATGTTAGGGTTGCCATTGTTGTTGTTGTTGTTTAGTCGTTTAGTCGTGTCCGACTCTTCGTGACCCCATGGACCAGAGGATGCCATAGGCTAGTACATAAATGTTGATAACAATATTCAGTAATAATTAAAAGGTAAAGGATTCCATTCTTTTAAGATGATCTTTTCTCATGTCTTTATTAGCCATTAAATAGGTTGGGGTTGATGTAGTACACAAAGCAGGCGGTGGCTGAATTTGAACTGTGATTAGTAACAGGCTACAGTGCAAGAAATAGCTTGCTTCTCTGTGCATGATTGAACCCAGTGTTCCTCATGCCACAAAACCATGCATCCAGTTTTTTTTTTGTTTTTAATGTAAACTACACTTGCTTCTCACCGCCAGGGAAGAACTGGCCTCAAAGGGATTTCAATTAATTGCTTTTTTGATTTTTTTAAAAAATAGCTTCACAGTGCAATCCTAGACTTGCCGACCAGGGAAGCAAATCCTACTGAGGTCAATGAGGTTTACTCCCAGGTAAGTGAGTGTGGAGATTTCGGCTGCAATCCTATAGCCAAGTTCCTGGGAGTTAGCCCCATTGAACTCAATGGCATTTGCTTCTGGTAGGATTGTATAGGATTTCACTGTTGGAAGCCATTTTGATTCTGATAAGGTAGACATATGGGTAGTCCAATACTGTTCATATTTCACCAGATGTATATTCTGAATTATATTGGACCAATTCTCGCATAAGCGTGGAAAAGACCAAAGCCTTATTCTGTGTACACACACTTATTTGCTCTGCATCCAGTGTGCTCTCACTGCTGGTTTGGGAACCGATGATAGCCGCAATCCATATGCATCCTGTATTTATCCTGTCATTTCTTATGAAATATTGCAGCTTGATGTGTTTCCCCTCCAAACCAGCTTCGATCCAAATTGAGAAAATGTACAGCCTAGCTCAAATTTGTGCTGGTAAAGTACACATAGCCAAAGACACAGAGGAGGGAAACAAGCAAGGGAATAAACTTCTATGGGGGAAAAATAGTTACTATGTTTGCAGCAACATATCGAGACTGATTGTATTTTGCAAAATACTACTTTACAAAGGACTTGCTAATGAGCAAGCATAACAGATGTTAAGTATCTTTGTTCCCCTTCTTGCTTATAAATAAATAGTTTGGGAGGGGGAATTGTGAATGTGGAAGAGTCCCTTGCAATAGGAGAGAGAGAGAGAGAGAGAGCGCATTCTATTACTGTAATGCAAGAAATAAACACCATAAACTATTTATGCACCAAAGATGCATCAACAGAGAGAAATGAAGAGTCCTGGAGGGACTCATGTCATGTGCCAAAGTGACAGCAAGGGTTGAATTATTTATAGACGTGCAGAAAACACTGATTAAGACATGAATGAAACCAGAAACAACTGCAGCATGGGTAGATCCTACCAAAAAGCCACAGGTTTATGTATGGGGAGAAAAAAAACTTCCCACAGCTAATGGCATTAATGAGTAGCTGACATCTTGCACTGTAACAGCAGCCAAAAATCACTGCCTCGCCTGACTGCATTTGGAAAGGCCAATTTTTGCAAAATAACCTAAGGGCAGGACAAACAGAGAGAGGCTGGATTAGAGCAACAGAGGAACATTGCCATGGACCAAATCCTGTACTTAATCATGTAGATTGGAAGAAGAGACACTGGCCGTGCTTGAGTTGTACAGATGCAATGCGGATCGAAATGGAAAGTTATATTAAAGAAAATGATCTTTAAAAACGGGGGGTGGGGGGGGGACAAAGGGGAAAGAGACATTGGTTTGATAGACAACCTTTGTGGAGCATCTGCAGTTTGAAAACGAAGCATCCATCAAATGATCCATGGGTCAGCGCAGCTTGTGACCTACCCAGCTGAACGCTGTTTTATGGTGGCTCACCAGCAGCTTGATGACCTTCCTGGTTTTCAAGTTCTGGGCAGACAGTGAAAAGCAGGAGGTGGGCCACCTGGACATGGCTGGTCAGCTGCACTCACCTTAACGGAGATGAACCAGCAAGCACCACTATTTTACGTATGCCACTTTGTCAACTACTGTGGTACCTCGGGTTAAGAACTTAATTTGTTCTGGAGGTCCGTTCTTAACCTGAAACTGTTCTTAACCTGAGGTACCACTTTAGCTAATGGGGCCTCCCGCTGCCGCCGCCGCACCACCACACAATTTCTGTTCTCATCCTGAAGCAAAGTTCTTAACCTGAGATACTATTTCTGGGTTAGCGGAGTCTGTAACCTGAAGCATCTGTAACCCGAGGTACCACTGTACTGTGAACAGGGCCTTATCAGCGAGAACTCCCATTTTGTGGAAGACCCTCCCTCAATAAGTTTTTAGTTTCATTTCCTCTTTTGTGCCCTTTTAGGCAGAAACAAAGTCATTTCTGTTTCACCAGATTTGGGGGATGTCGAGCCTTTTTGAATATAGTGAAAAGTTCATAATAATCAGGGCTTTCTTTTAGCCGGAACTCGCCAGAACTCAGTTCCGGCACCTCTCAGGTGGGCGCCATTGCCATTCTAAGAGAACAAGGCACTTTTTTCTAGAAAAATGACACTGATAATAATAGTAAATAAGAACAAAAAGATAGGGTTCTTGACAGGTGTGTTTTGGCAGCCTTTCTTACCTCTCCACAATTAGATACATACAGTTGCTATTGAAAACCCTGTTCAACCCACCTGTCCTTCTTTGCATCTGGCCATAACCTCTATCAACACACTTTTACTAACTTGTTCTTTAGGACTACTGTGTCATTTCCCGGCGATCTCATTGGGGGAGGATGTACAGCCATGGAAGTCTGTGCCGATATCAAAGTGCAAGGCAGGGTACCATGGGATCTTTGCGTTGCCATGGAAATGTCCTCATACGGTGCAGCGTTTTGACACAGGCTGTTTCATTACAAGCGGCATCAATATGGCTCGCATCAAGTTGCCTCCAGATTTCACCGCAGTCGCTGCAGCAGCTGACAGCTAATTCAAGCTGCCCAGCTATTGGATTCCAACCAGCCTGGCAGCCCTGAACTCCGGAGCACGTGAGAAAGCTTTTTTTTAGGAGCAACATTATAAATCGCCACGAGACCCAGCTTCCATTATCTGCAAGGATGAACACCATCAGCATGTTAAGCTGTTGTCAGCGTAACTTGGTCTCATTTCCTAATCAATCAAAATGTGCTGATGGCCACAACTCCCAAACAATGTACTTAAGGTATGCAACACCATGAGAAAGAGAAAGCAGGCAGTTATATTGCTTTACGTGCTTCCCATAGTGGTAGCAACTTCCTACCACATTCTCCTTGCAAAGAGAGCACCCTGGAAACACACAGAGATATACATCCAACTTGAGCATGGCAGGGAAATGAGCAAGCATCTTTTAAAGCATCCGCTTGGTGCCAGAGGCTTCTACTCTCCCAGACAGCGGCAAAAACTTAAGATGCTTCCAGAGTGTAATATGGCAAAAGAGAGAGAAGCAAAAATGCAGCCAACAACCAGCTAGGAACAGGATCTCTTAAGGGCTTCACACTTACTTTTTGCCCCCCTCTTTCCAAGCAAAGGTCCGTGCTTAAAAGCATTTCTGGCTCTGAGCATTTCTGGTTCTGCCCCGAGCTTTCCCTGCAAAAACTCGCTCATTAGTCCTCAATTGGAGCAAACATCAATTTTGGTTTTCTGCAGATTGCCGTTTGCTCTGATTAAGCTTTAAAGAGCATTGTTTTCACAGGGAAAGCTCTGGGGCAAAACAAAAACTGGTGCTCAGACACTGAGATTTAAAGCACAGTCAGTCCCTGGAAAGAGCAGAGGAAAGGTAAGTGTGAATAAGCCCTTACTGGCCTAAGGAGAACTGTGAAACAGCTAGGAGGACAACCATCTTTTGTACACTTGAACACTTGCTAATGGGCAGTGGTGATAAGCTGGTGCTTCTAGTGTCAGCCTTTGATAGCTGAAAGATGTTTCAGGAGTACCTAAGAACACTCTAGCCAGGATGGAGCAGAGACAAATGTTTTGGGAGAAGAGAGAGCGCTTGGGGAGATAAAATATAATAGACCCAGTGAAGCTAAACTAGGTTCTGAGTTTTGCACCGGGCTAGAAGGAGAGCTTTAGGGAACTTCAAGGAGATGCTGTTTACTTTTGGGGAAACTGAAGCCACTGTATAGATAGCTCGAGTGCAAGTATGCTCATCCATGCGCAATTTGAGAATAAACAAGATTTATCACAAAAATGCCACAGGCCTTCAGTGATCTCTCATTTAAAGAGAGACAAAACCCCTGGAATTTCTCATAGCTTAGGGAAGCGGGGAGTGTGATTTATCCTGGGCAAGACAGCACAAAAGAAACAAAAGATTATCATAATGTGTTCCTCTTAGCTATTTGGCAAGCATGGAATAAACCCAAAGGGATGTCATCCGTACATCTCTCTTCTCTGGAATCATTTTATCCCTGTGAACGTTTAAGATTAACTGTAAATAACCTTTCTTTGGGGTGGGGAGGGGAATAGTATCCTTCGGGATTTAAGTACCCTACATAAAAGAGATTCCCCCCCACACACAAAAAATCCTTTAATCAGATTGTCTAGAGAATGGATTTGACTTGAGACTTGCAGTTTCTGCAGATGAGAAGTTTTATATGAGGATGAAATAATTTGAGAGAGGGAGAGAAGATAAAACTGGAGGCGTCAGGTTGCAGGATGGAGCATGAAGAGTTAAAGGGGCTAGGAGGACAGACACAGATGCAGATGATGTATTCTGACATTCATCTTGACATCCTGGGAAGATGGCAGCTTTTTGGGTGGGTGGTTCCCATTTTCAGGAGATATACAAGTTACCTGTTCTGGACGGGGTTGCACTCCCTCTGAAGGAGCAAGTGGTACTCCTGAACACACCTTGGTCAACAGAGGCCCAATTGTCCTCTGTGGCTACGAATGCCTTTTACCAGCTTTGTCCAGTTTGCCGGCTGTGGCTGTTCCTGGACAGAGACAGCCTGACTGCTGTCGTCCATGTGTTGGTAACCTTGAGGCTCGATTACTGTACCATTTAGCTGAACTGGATACCCATCTTCTACCGAGCCAGGTTCCAGCTGCTTGCATGAATTTGCAAAGCCTGGAACAACTTAGGTCCTCAGGGATTGCCCAAACCATTCTATCCCAATCAATCACTGAGATCAGGCACATCACTGGTCATTCCACAAATTGGTGAGGGTCATTTGATGGCAACAAGGAACAGAGCCTTTGATATTATGGAATATTCTGCCAATTGAGATTCAGCAGGCACCGTCTGTTGCAACTTCTAAACACCTGCTGGAAACTCTTCTATTCCATCAGGCCTATGCAGGAAACTCAGAATACATCTTTCCACAATAGTTATCTGATTTCTGATTTTAACTTTTCAAACATGACTTTTATTTTATGCTTTTCGTTTTGTTTTATTGCTGTAAACTGTTTATAAATATATGTATGACATAGCGATATCTGTAGATAATACCCAATGTTATCTATTTGGACAGTACAAGCAGTCAAACTCCAAGGTCTTGTATTCGTTTTCTAAAACTCATTACTTATTTTTTTCCTTTTCGCTGGAGATGACAGGGATTGAACCCCCGACCATCTGCATGCAAAGGACGTGCTCAGCCACTGAACTAGTCTCTCCCCATTTCTGCTCAATAGGAATGTGCCTCCCTTTCCCTAGAGCATTTTCCATGAAACAGTTCCGCAACGCAGAGCTCAAGAAACCTGCCGACTCAGTAAGTGTACAGCTGTTGTTAATTGTCCAGTTTGTGCATATGCATAATATATTGAAGCACCGTGCTATCAGCTATGCATCTAATATCTTTTTTTCTGCTTACTCATAAAATGTACAATTTCCTTCTTCATTTCAGAAGATGAGGAAGGATTTTCAGCAAACATGGTATCAAATGCAGCCCGCAATTGCCATTCACAGATCACAGACCCTCCAAGTGTCCCTATTTTCCAGGGACAGTCCTGGATTTATAGAAGGCATCCTGGTTTCTGATGTCCTGCTTTTCCTTGTTGTTTAGTAGTGTCCGAACCTTCGTGACCCCATGGACCAGAGCACGCCAGGCACTCCTGTCTTCCACTGCCTCCCGCAGTTTGGTCAGACTCATGTTTGTAGCTTCAAGAACACTGTCCAACCATCTCGTCCTCTGTCGTCCCCTTCTCCTTGTGTCCTCCATCTTTCCCAGCATCAGGGTCTTTTCCAGGGACTCTTCTCATGAGGTGGCCAAAGTATTGGAGCCTCAGCTTCAGGATCTGTCCTTCCAGTGAGCACTCAGGGCTGATTTCCTTAAGAATGGAGAAGTTTGATCTTCTTGCAGTCCATGGGACTCTCAAGAGTCTCCTCCAGCACCAGAACATCCAATGGGGCTTCTGTGGCTTCTGATTGGCTGCAGGAGCTTCCTGCAGCCAATCAGAAGCTGCAATTTGGTTTTCGAACATTTTGGAAGTTGAATGGACTTCCGGAACAAATTCCGTTTGACTTCCAAGGTACAACTGTACTATTATTATTATTATTATTATTATTATTATTATTACTATTATTGAATAGTACGTCCCTATTTTCGTCAGAGAAATGTTGGAGGGTATGAGATCATGGTTCCTGTGCAATCCAAGTGAAATAAATCACGGGAGATGTTGCAGCAAAGCTTGGTGGGTTGCACCATCATAGAATTGTAGATTTGGAAGGGACCCTGAGGGACATCTAGTCCAATTCCCTGTAATGCAGGAATATGCAGGTGGCTCATGTGAGGATTGAACCTGCAAGCTTAGCATTATCAGCACCATGCTCTAACCAACCACCCAAAGACTGTTGAACAACTGTCCAGATAATAAAATGCTTCCATTCAAATAAGTTAATTCTTTTTTTCTTTTTCTTTTTTAAAAACTGCCTGGGGCAACACTTCAAAGACAGAAACACCAAAAGGAAGTAAAAACTGCTATGATCAGAATAAGAACTTTGGTAATTAAAAGCAACAGGGCAGCAGTTTCTGTTTAAACGTGTTCCTGGTTTCCAGATTTTTTTGGATTTGGAAGTGTGCACTGAAAAGGGATAATGTTTGTCAGTATCAGTGATGCTGTCCCATTTATAATCTTGCCATGGAAAAAAGCTACTATGAGAGTTAACTATGTTAACCCAGTTCAGTCTAGTTGAAATTACATATCACACATACTCCAAAAATGCAGCCATCTTATGTCCAGCGGCGGAGGAAGCTGCTCGGGCGCCTGGAACAGTGCGCCCAAGGGCGGGGTGAACTGCCCATAGGGGCTGGGCAAGAAGCCTATAGGGGCCTCCGGAGTCTGCCTGCCTCTTCCCACTCAGCCGCCCTACAGCTGGGGGGGAGGCAGCGGGCAGACCGTTTGGGCAGTGCAGAGCCTGTGCATAGCCAAGCCACCGTGTCTCTCCCAGGAGAAACGCATGGCTCAGGCATGCTGCAGGCCCCGCAGTGAGTGCCGCCCAGCCGGCATTTTGTCACCCGCCTCAGTGGTGACACCCGGGGTGGACCACACCCACCACACCCACTTCCTCTGCAGCCCTGCTTATGTCTGCAGGCAGCGGACCACAGTGA
Source organism: Podarcis cretensis (assembly GCF_951804945.1). Taxonomy (NCBI): domain Eukaryota; kingdom Metazoa; phylum Chordata; class Lepidosauria; order Squamata; family Lacertidae; genus Podarcis; species Podarcis cretensis. The sequence goes on from NC_137175.1 coordinate 23,424,516, forward strand.
AGACTTCCACACTTCAGTTCATCAACCCAGCTCTGCCCACCAACCTGCCCCTGATTCGACCATTCAAATATTTGGTTTAGGCAGGCTATCCCACCATGCACATTGGTCAGCCAGGGATGGATCTAACAGGTGACTTCAAGAATAGCCTTTCACCCACTGGGGGAAGCTGGCACTAGATCGCAACCACCGCCCACCATGGATCCAGGTAAGGGGTTAATACATATCACACACACTTTCCGATGGTAATACAATTCTAGACTAGGATCCGACCCCTGGAAGACAATTTTTGCTCATTTGAAATGTGCGGATTCACACTAAAATGCTGGTGATGCTTCACGACTTTAAAAGCTAATAAACTGACATGGAAATGTGGGCAAATAGACTTCAGATTTTGAGAAATGAGAAACTGAGAGAAACTAGAAATGACTAACCAAAATGGCTATGTTCTACCTCCGCTGTCAGAGGCAGTATGCATCTAAATGCATGTGGGATGCGGGTGGTGCTGTGGTCTAAACCACTGAGCCTCTTCTCTTGGGCTTGCTAATCAGAAGGTTGGCAGTTTGCATCCCCGTGACGGGGTGAGCTCCCGTTGCTCTGTCCCAGCTCCTGCCAATCTAGCAGTTCGAAAGCACACTGGTGCAAGTAGATAAATAGGTACCGCTGCAGTGGGAAGGTAAACAGCGTTTCTGTGCACTCTGGTTTCCGTCACGGTGTTCCACTGCACCAGAAGCGGTTTAGGAATGTTGGCCACATGACCTGGAAAGCTGTCTGTGGACAAACTCCAGTTCCCTCGGCCTGAAAGCAAAATAAGCGCCATAACCCCAGTTGCCTTTGACTGGACTTAACCGTCCAGGCGTCCTTTACTGTTTTACCTTTAAAGGTAAAGGTAAAGGGACCCCTGACCATTAGGTCCAGTCGTGGCCGACTCTGGGGTTGTGGCGCTCATCTCGCTTTATTGGCCGAGGGAGCTGGCGTGCAGCTTCCAGGTCATGTGGCCAGCATGACTAAGCCGCTTCTGGCGAACCAGAGCAGCACACAGAAACGCCGTTTACCTTCCTGCCAGAGTGGTACCTATTTATCTACTTGCACTTTCATGTGCTTTTGAACTGCTGGGTTGGCAGGAGCAGGGACCGAGCAACGGGAGCTCGCCCCATCACGGGGATTCGAACCGCTGACCTTCTGATCGGCAAGTCCTAGGCTCTGTGGTTTAACCCACAGTGCCACCTGTGTCCCCCTTGTTTTACCTTTAAAGGTAAAGGTAAAGGTACCCCTGCCCATCAGGGCCAGTCGTGACTGACTCTAGGGTTGCGCGCCCATCTCACTCAAGAGGCCGGTTGCCGGCGCTGTCCGAAGACACTTCTGGGTCACGTGGCCAGCGTGACTAAGCTGCATCTGGCGAGCCAGCACCAGCGTCGCACACAGAAACGCCGTTTACCTTCCCGCTAGAAAGCGGTCCCTATTTATCTACTTGCACTTAGGGGTGTTTTCGAACTGCTAGGTAGGCAGGAGCTGGGACCGAACGACGGGAGCTCACCCCGCCGCGGGGATTTGAACCGCTGTCCTTTCGATCAGCAGGTCCTAGGCTCTGTGGTTTAACCCACAGCGCCACCCGCATCCCTGTTTTACCTTTAGCTGCATCTAAATACCAGTTGCTGAGAATCAAAAGTGGGGAGAGTGCTGTTGCACCCAGGCGATGCTTGCAGGCCTCCCATGTGCATCTGGATGGTCACTGTGAGAACGAAATGCCTTTGGCTCCAGCAGGACTCCTCTTCCATTCTCACTAACAAATATATGGCATAAGGCTTCATGGACTTCATCATCTAATGAATTGGACTAAGTCCATGAAAGCTTGTGCCATAATAAATTTGTTAGTCTTTAAGGTGCCACAAGGCTCTTTGAATGCCTCCCATAAAATACTGACAAAATACTTGAGGCACTCCAAGTAGATTAAAGGGCTCTGTTGCCCTAGCAAAACAAATCTGGTCTTTTTCTGCCCTGTTTCTTTTTAAGGACTTTTTGTAGTTTAGGAAGTGATGGGGAGGTGCATTGAAAAGTGTGATTAATGGGAAAACATGCAAACACCCTGCAAGCTAATCAGGATGAATGGGCATTGTCACATAACAACCCCATAAACAAATCAGATTGAATCCTCAATAAAAACCAGATGCAATCTGACCTCTATGTTAACTTTTTTGCAAGCAAAACAGGATAAATGCTCAATAAAAGAAGCTCTTTGTTTGTCTTTGCTACAGCAGTTTTTAATACTGAAGTTTCACTTGTAACCCAACCTGGAACATGTTGGTGAAGAGTGGGAAATAAATTTGATAACAATAGTGATCAGAATAAAACAGTTGCACTTCTGCAAATCGTTGCTTACAGTAGGCATGAACCTAGCCTGGGGATTAGACCTTGGCTCCCTGAACAAATTTCTTCTGGCTCTCCAAACCCCATCAGTTTTGGCAGCACTGCAGCAGTAAAAATATTAAACCTCTTTGCTAATCCCAGCATCCTGATGGAGCTATAAATACCGCCCGCCCCCCATCAGTTATCAGACTGATCATTTGATGAGTGGAGAGAAGGCAATAACCCTGCTCCCCAGATGATCTTCATGAATCAGGCAAGCTGGGGTGTGTGCTTGTGCTGGGTCCTATACACCTGTTTCTCCTGTATATGTAGTGCATGCAGGGCTGGCCCAAGACTTTTTGGCACTTCAGGCAAACCACAAAATGGCGGCCTCTCTCCTCGCCAGGCAAAAAGGAGCGAGTGAAGATCTACATATGGAAAAAAGGAGGGGGAATAACAATCTACATTGGGATCTGCTGCCCCCGTGGATCCTGTCACCTGAGGCAGTTGCCTCCCCTTGCCTCATGGGCCAACCGGCCCTGGGTGCATGTGAGAATGCATGCAGAAAAGGCACTTTTTGCATGCCTAGCCTGGAGTGCTGGTCAAGGATTGCTATGGCCCCTGGTGAATAAAATGTTGCCCACCACCACCATATTGCAGGGTTGTTGTTAGGCGTTCAACTAGCATGTGAAGCACCAGAACACTTGAATATTGTACGTTACTATTGAATTTTTGTATTATATTACATCACATGATTTGGTACTGTAAGTGGTTAAATCCTGTTTGGTTTATGGATACAGTAGACTGAACTGAAAACATATGCACTTCTCACCTAAATCAGTTGTTTAAAACTGCAGTAGGTAATTCATTGCTTAGAGAACCCATGCGAATAAGTTATTCCTCAAACAAAAGTGTGATCGGGCGACATTCCTTTTCACCAAATCAGATGCACGCAGTCATCAAAGAGAATATAGGAGTCATATACAGCTACAAGCACTTCAGGACTTCTCCCAATGTAGAAACATGACAGACCAAAGTACCTTAGTTCTTTTCTTTAAAAAAAGCTGGAAGAGTTATGGTTTTGAGATAATAAATTTTGCATTGGAATTAATTTTACATGAATTGGAAGTGACAGGAGAACATTTGCTCCTAGATAGAAAGATATCTAGGGACACGTTCATTTAGAGTAAATTGACAGGGAAAAGATCCACACCAAAAAAAATAATCACTGAGGAAATGTCCCACCTTTTCCCTATTAGCAGAAGGATTTTACACGCATGCTACCTAAAAGGCATTTTTCAGCTTTTTTCAGGCTCTTTGGTATGAATGGCAAGACACACGCACATCAGTATTTAGACTGGTGGTCATGGCAGAAGGTGGGTTGACAATCTACTATATATTTTGGAAAGCTGTTTAGCTGCTATACCAGGCTTCCTCAAACTCGGCCCTCCAGATGTTTTGAGACTACAATTCCCATCATCCCTGACCACTGGCCCTGTTAGCTGGGGATGAAGGGAGCTGTAGTCCCAAAACATCTGGAGGACTGAGTTTGAGGAAGCCTGTGCTATGTATTTGGACACCTCTTAGGATATTGTAACCAATCTTTGCATAATGGTTCCTAAGATCAAGCAGCATGTTTTCATCTGTGTTTGGATACAACTGAAGCAAAGTGGCTGACTGAACCTTTCAAAACTGCACTGATTTTAACCACTGATTTCAAAACTGCACTGATTTTGCTGTTGTTGTTTCTTCTTAGCATTTCTGAGCAATGCCGGGTAGGAGGCTACGATTGCATATAATCTAAGAATAGGTGCATCCTATTTTCAATCTTCCACCCACCATTTTTCCCCACTGAGTTCTACACATTTGGGAATGGTTTCTCACAACTTAACCTCTCCTTCCTCTAAGGAAGCATAGATTTGATCGCTCTAAACTTGCACTGCTCCTTTACCCAATTCCTCCTCTCTTTTCTATGACCTTGAGCAACTATGGCACAGCTTTTCCCTTCACTGTTCTGTATGTTTTGGTCTCAGGGGGGAAGCCTTGCCAGTTTTGCTGATCTCCATTTTTCTCCCCTTGCACCAGCACACAGTAATGAGGCGTCTGCGCCACCAAACGTTCTTCCCTCATAACTTGTCAGTTTTACTGAGCAGGGATGGAGAAGGAAATGGTAGCAGTGAGTCTAAGCTGGCAATACACAAATAGGGCCTGTCACCAACCATACTGCAGGGTTTTTTTAATTACACATATATATCGTTTCTCAAACACTTTATCCTCATTCTCATGCTCTGGTTATCTCCCGCCTGGACTACTGCAATGCACTCTATGTGGGGCTACCACTACAACTAATCCAGAATCTGGCAGCTAGACTGGTGACTGGGAGCGGCCGCCGAGACCATATAACACCGGTCTTGAAAGACCTACATTGGCTCCCAGTATGTTTCCGAGCACAATTCAAAGTGTTGGTGCTGACCTTTAAAGCCCTAAACGGCCTTGGTCCAGTATACCTGAAGGAGCGTCTCCACCCCCATCATTCTGCCTGGACACTGAGGTCCAGTGCCGAGGGCTTTCTGGTGGTTCCTTCACTGCAAGAAGCAAAGTTACAGGGAACCAGGAAGAGGGTCTTCTTGGTAGTGGTGTCTGCCCTGTGGAACGCCCTCCCACCAGATGTCAAAGAAATAAACAACTATCGGACTTTTAGAAGACATCTGATGGCAGCCCTGTTTAGGGAAGCTTTTAATACTGGATGAATCATTGTATTTTAATATTCTGCTGGAAGCCACCCAGAGTGGCTGGGGAAACCCAGCCACATGGGCAGGGTATAAATAAATTATTATTATTATTATTATTATTATTATTATTATTATTATTACTTTCACAATAATCCTGTGAGGTATGTTAGGTTGAAAGCTAGGCCAGTTGCCAACTTTATGGTTGAGTGGGGATTTGAACTCCAATCCTAGTCCAGCACACTAACCATTGCTCCATGCTGCCTCTCTGCGACCAGGTCTAGCCACAGAGCAGTGTGGGCCAAAATATAGGAACTTTAACCTACATTAGCTGCAGGGGGCAAGGTGACATTAAAAGAAGAAAAAGTATAACTTGGGAATGGTCACAATGCTCATTAACTGAATGCACATTAACTGAAAGGGGAGACTCCTAAGCTATAATTGAAGTACTTGAGAAACAGACGGTTCTGGCCATGTTTAATATTGTGAAGCCTCTGCATCCAGCTTTCTAACATGACACTGACACCTTTAAAAAGTATCACAGTATATATGCAAATGGTCCAATTGCTTTCAGGTTGTGATGATGCGGACCGTACCACGACTTAGCAGAAGCTGGGCAAACTGCATGGCTTGGTGGATGGGAGCAGCTGCAATAATTTGAAAAGTGGCACCAGAAAAGAAAATTAAACAGCATCCATATTCAAAATTTCCACAGCTGTAGAAACTAGCAAGTAGGGGAGAAAGCTAGCTTAGATGTGCTACTTTCCTCTATGCCAAGAGGAAGAAGGCACCCAAACATGTGATCTCTCATGCGCAGTCTGCAGTAGCATAAGAATAGCATACACTATTTCTGAATTTGCATATTTGCTCAAAAACCTGAACCACCCATAATGCAATCATGCTAAAGCTTTTTTAATTTTTTTTATTTTTTAAAACCACTGTTTTTCTTCTTTTCCTGGATCAGATCAGTTTAGTCCTTCCCCCTTTTCTCAGCTTGCAACCTTGTTGTCAGGCTTTCAGAGTGATAAAGAAGAACCATTTTGAAGATCACAAGAAAGGTAAAGGGACCCCTAACCATTAGGTCCAGTCGTGACCGACTCTGGGGTTGCGGCGCTCATCTTGCTTTATTGGATGAGGGAGCCGCCGTACAGCTTCCGGGTCATGTGGCCAGCATGACTAAGCAACTTCTGGTGAACCAGAGCAGCGCACGGAAACGCTGTTTACCTTCCCACTGGAGCGGTACCTATTTATCTACTTGCACTTTGACGTGCTTTCAAACTGCTAGGTTGGCAGGAGCAGGGACCGAGCAACGGGAGCTCACCCCATCGCAGGGATTCGAACCGCCGCCCTTCTGATCAGCAAGTCCTAGTCTCTGTGGTTTAACCCACATCAGCACCTGCATCCCTTTTGAAGATCACAAGGGGCACACAAATGCTACATAGGGTCACCATCACCAAGGATGCCAGCTTTTTACTTACTCCATTTTTCAGGGAGAGATTCAGCAGGTGCCACCTTCTCCCAGCACCTGTGGGGCTTTGAAGTTATTAGAGGGAGTAATCCCCAAGGAATTGTCTTAAAATTCTGCAGGTAAAATTTTGACTCCTTCTCTAGCATCTTTTGTTCATGAGTAACCCAAAGCTACATTCTTCCTTGGAGAAAGAGTGTGCATGCGCTTGGGGGAGGACTCAGCTGTTGCCAAGCTGCCCTCTTCCCACCCCTGCTTCTATAGGAAGCCATGCAAAAGGCTCTAACAGTCTCTCCTAGGGATGAGAGAGAAATTTGATTCAGTCTGAACTTAAAGGCAAAGCAGCCTCATTTGCACTTTCTGAAACAAGAATCGAAAACACAGCAATCCTTCAGGATTCACACAGGTTTTGCAGTGCAGTTCACCTGCCAAGTTATCTGTGCACAAATGCATACAATAGGGTAAAGTTTGCAATTAAAATGCATGTATTGCTGAAAACAACATACAAAAAGGTGATATATTAGGGGGAATTTCTTGGCAAAAATCTGTAATATTAGGCGAAAGTGTATATATTAAGAATCATTCACACTAAAATGATGGTGGATGAGGGCTTCAAAAAATATAATGTGGAAAATTAAATTTAAGATTGCAAAAAAATGAGAAACTGAGGGAAACTACAACTGACAGATTCACCCGTCCGTAATCTCAACTGCTGTCCAGGTTATCGTTTCCTCCAACTTCCACTTAAGCATAATAATAATAATATGAACATATCACCAAACAACTCGTGAAGCTGAAGAAACCCACACAGGGTAGATTAAAAAGCTGTGACACAACTTCTCTGCAGAAGTTCAGCATCCCTACAAATGCTACACCTGAATGCAGCGACCGAACATGATGATCAAATCAGAAAAAATGACAAGCTGCCTCTTTCCCTCTCCCGAGCCAGGAGGGGATCACTTAACAGGCAGAGGGGTTGAAACCAAGAAAAACACAGAGGTCCTTGGTGAAAATAAAAGGAGTGGGATGAGGAAGGAAACGCTTCCTTTGAGAAGCACTAGATTTTCAGACCCAGAGGGAATCAGAGAAACAGACCAAGATTTTTCCTCTCTGCATACAGCCCTCCCTCCCTCTCCCATGCTAAATGTGGGACTAAGGATGGGGAATCCTTTTCAGTCTGAGGGCCATATTCCGTTCTGAGCATTCTTGTGGGGGCCACGTGCCAGGGGTGGGCGGGACCAGAGGCAAAAGTAGGTAGAGTGACTAATGCAAATATTATCTTTGTACAGTAGGCTTGTTTCTACATGTACTCTTCCCTATCCTCTGTCCAAGATGCTGTTCAGGAGGGAATGTGGCTTGCGGACAACAACAACAACAACAACAACAACAATTTATTATTTATACCCCACCCAAGTGGCTGGGCTTCCCCAGCCACTCTGGGCGGCTTCCAACAGAACACTAAAATACAATAACCTATTAAACATTAAAAGCTTTCCTAAACAGGGCTGCCTTCAGATGTCTTCTAAAAGTCTGGCAGTTGTTTTTCTCTTTGACATCTGGTGGGAGGGTGTTCCACAGGGCGGGTGCCACTAGCAAGAAGGTCCTCTGCCTGGTTCCCTGTAACTTGGCTTCTCGCAGCGAGGGAACCACTAGAAGGCTCTCAGAGCTGGACCTCAGTGTCTGGGCAGAACGATGGAGGTGGAGACGCTCCTTCAGGTATACTGGACCGAGGCTGTTTAGGGTGCTCGACAGAGACAGAGCCTATGGTCCACAACTCTGTGTCAGACCGAGCCCATGTGTCAGGCTTGCGACCACAGGAAAGATGCTTGACCTGCTTTGTCTTGGCTCCTCTCCCCCAAATACTGAAGGCTCCAGAAACGGTGGTGATGGCAGTTACTGCCAAGCTCATCTTTCCTTTGTTCTCTTAACTTGTTTCACAGAGCAGCCACACTGTGGAGTGAAACACAAAGCCAATCGTGCCAGCGGCCTTCATTTCTCATTAAGAATAATTTTTTATTAACCGACCAATCACATCAAATCAAACCAAATTACATAAATTCCAAATTACACAGCCGAATTTTAAATTTTTGTTGGGGGTACCCATATTTCAAATTCCGAAGGGGATCCAATCAACTTCTTGCTTCTTACTGCTGTTTTAATGTCCACAAATCTTACCTTATGATGTTCACAGTACTATCCAGTCCTTTCTTATTGTTTTTCCACATCTCTTGTTGTTATTTTCATATATTTTTCCTTTCTCTTTGTGACCTCTGATAGTCTCCGCAAGCTGGTTAGAACAGTTTGTAATCCTGCGTGGATATTATTTTTTTGTCCAGTAGCCATATCCAGACGTTTTCCATATAACATCACTTCCATACATCAAAACAGTCTTAGCGTCATTAATCTTCACCAATCTGCCTCCTTTCTCAAAACCTCTGAGGAGATTCACTAGGAATGCAGTCTAAAAACAAGTCCATTCTTCCTCCCAGCTATAAATCCTTTGGCAAGATGGCGACTCCGAATTAATTGCTGCGCCATTCCAAAAGCTCTTATTGCTTTTCGATCTCCATAAAGCATATTTTTGGTTAAAGTTTATCTCCACACAGACCTTAATCATCCTGCTTGGGTCAGTTCAACCGGTGATTCTAATGAGGAGGGGTTCTTGTAAATCACATAGAAGGAAAGTAAAAAAGGTCCCCCCCTCATTCAGTCCCAACATACCCAGCCTTTGGTGTATCTTCATCGTAAAATATTCCTGTTTCTCCAACCCGTCATCTTCTTTCGCAGAGGTCCCTTCAATTAGCAGTCTTCACTCCCCTTCTTCACTTGAAATATGTGCATTTGCTTCTTTTGTAATTAATGATTCCGAATTGCTGCAGCTAGTGCGCGATCAGAGACAGCGTCCAGGAGAACCGAGGTCCACACAGGGGCATTCTGCCTAGGGCCCTCACCCCCTTCTTTCGAATTAGGGGGTGATTTATGGGCACAGCAGGCAAGGGCAGTGTTCCCCATTTCCTTGGGGCAACAAGGGAGGCTGCCTACTCCCATAACAGCCTCTTAATTACCCCGTGTGGGTCGGAGAGATGGTATTGTCGGCCATCTTCCAATGCGCCCCCTAGTGGCCCCCCCCCCAGCCTTCATTTCTCATATGGGGCCCTGAGGCACTCTGGGAAATGAAGTTGGCCTGCATAACTGCCTGAATCTCCACTCCGCAGTATGGCAGCTCTGTGGGAAAAGTTAAAGAAAAATAGGGGAGGGGGGAAAACAAACCACCATCACTGTAGGGTCTCAGACGTGCACCCAGTAGTCCTACCCAAACAGTGCCACAGATTCTGCAACAGTGGTCTTCACTTTCCAGATGCTTTAAAGGAACCATGGTTGGGACTCAGCTATACAGCTGCAAATAAAACGTTTTAAATATATTGTAAAGTGCAATATACAAATAAGACACTTGATGGCAACAGTGAGCTGTGGCAAATTCAATGTGTTTTTCAAAAAGTGTTTGTTTGTTTTTTAAGCATTTTCACAGTGGTTTTTTTAAATATTTGTGTAGATTCCATCTTGGTTGTCCTTCTTTTCATATATGAGTTTTGAGTAACTATTCTGGGAATACTGGGTATGTTTTAAAGTGGCTAAGTAAATAATTTTTTCTCAGTAGCACTACTGCAATACTTTGACTGTTCCATTAGCCTTTGAGATGAGGCTTGAGTCTTCCCAACACATCAAAATACCCAACTGCGTTTTACCCTTTATACAATACCAACTGCATTTTACGCTTTACAGGCTATTCCTGCAAGCCACTGCGGCAGCAATATTCCTTCTAGGTGCAATAGAAGAAATACATTTCAGCTTGCTGCACTAAGGAGCAATATCCAGGTTGCTTAAAGGATGGGATGATGCACAGTCCAACAAAAAGCAGACCGACTGCTCAGCCTTCAAGGAAAGGCTCCTCATTTGCTCAGAACGAGGCTCTACCTGACATCACGTCACTGTGAATCCTGCCCTGATGGTGATAGCTGGCTGTCTTCAAGGAGATGCGAGAAGGACTTCCCAGGATTTATTCTCTGGGCTGACGACAGATAAAAGTTATGAGATGGATTTGTGAAAACTGCTCAGCTATGAAATCACTTTCTTCACTGGAAAGTCTGTTTTCCTTGCGGCTCCTCTTACGGCCTGGCATTAGGTAGGTACACACTGTCTCTCCATTTCATCACACAAAAGGCAATGGAGGAACTGCAGCATTTGGAGCAAAACCACTTTATCTGTATGGCAGGCAGAGCTGCAAATAGACTGGTAGGTCCCAAAAAAAAAAAAAAGGTGTCAAGGAAATGGGCAGCGGAGGAAAATTAAAGGACCGAGTTTGTGGGGAGAAAAAGCCACTCAGCAAGACAAGGCTTTGTTTAAGTAAATAAATAAGAAGCGAGGAAACAAACAAGCAAAACAGATGCTCCTCTAATGACCTATGACCTTTCCCCTCAGGAATATTTCAGTCTTCTGCTCAGAATTTCTGGCTTTTATAATTTATCTATCTTGTACACCACCCATTTGACTGGGTTAACATGCAGGCAGTGTTCAACCCAGTTGCCCAGTAATAATAAATATTAATAATAATAATTAATTTTTATTTATACCCTGCCCTTCCCGGTTCAGGGCGGCAAACAACAAATTTAAAACACTTAATTGTAATACAACATAGAGCAACATAAAATACAGTATAAAAGCATGAATAAGAATAAAATTCAAAGTTCAAAAATCAATTTGGGGAAAATCCATCCAATAACCATTAGATAGTCACCAGGGCTAGCTGGCTGAATTAGTCCTACTTGGGCCAGCGAGGAGGCCAGGGGAGAATTAACTGTGAGGTCTCAGAGTGGGTAATCTTCATGAAAGGGGAGGGGGAGGGAAGAGAAGGGAAATAAAAAATCAGGCTGAATTCAAATTAAAGACCAGGTGGAGTAGCTCTGTCTTACAGGCCTAATGGAAGGAGGTTAAATCCTGACGGGCCCTAGTCTCATGGGACAGTAAGCAGTAAACCAACAACCTTATTTAATATATAAAGTTTAATTTGAAAGCTTTTCTTCTTTCAGTTCAACTTACTATGGTCCTCCTCACAAGACAAGGTTTATGGAAATAGGCAAGCAACCAACATGAGCTAGCGATGAGAGTGGTTGCTAGTCTCCATTTGATTATTAATGGCAGCTTCTGTAGACTCACCCACAAACTAATAAGTCCACTTCCTGCCTCCAGATGTCCAGCAACCACATGATAAAGCATGGAAGACTAGGTAAAAATCCTCAGCTATTTAATGATTGGGGAATTGTGCTCAAATTTCCACTCCCATGGTTCTCCTAGCACTGGGGCATTCAATTTTGTCATGAAGTAGGGAATAATCCCACAATACGTATGTGACAGGTTGACTTCCCTCTTTTTCACGCAAAAAATGTTTGTTGTGTTTAGGGTGCAAAGTAGAATTCCATGCCCCTGTGGAAGATGGCAAACCCAACACCTGCCCATCGTATTTTTGCACTTTCTTTTTTCTTGCACAGAAATGGCATTGGAAGAGTTGGCAGTTGGTTTCTGCAAGTACTGGCCATCTGAAGTAGAAACTGCTGCCCTTGTATTTTATCCTTATCAGAGAGTGTAAACTTTTCAGCATGTCAACACAGTTTGGCTGATTCAAAATCAAAAATAAAATCATTGTTTTGCTAATGCAATATGAGTGTTAGTAGGATTCGGCCCTAACGGTTCAATATGGTGTCCTAATATCATGCTGTCCCCTTTTTCAGAAGGAAGAGATATACTGGAGAAATTTCACTCACCACTCTGTTCCTTCCTAACTTGCCCACTGCTGCTGTTGTAGAAACTTCAATAGTCATCCTTTTCCCTATAAAGAGGATGTGTCACCAACTTGCTACTGCTCCAGGGGTGGGAAAAAGTCATTCTCACCAGTTACTTCTGTTGCATGAACTTTGCCTGCCCAGTCCTTTCCCGGTGATCACAGGACCGTTCTATCCAATATCTGGGACTCTTCTGCTGCTCCAAATGGACCAAAGTTCTAACTTAACTACCTTGAGACTGTAGAAGGCTGTAGAAGGGAGAGACTTTTACAGCCCAAAAAAAAAGCCTTTATACAGCAAAGCTCATTGGGAATTTGGGTGAAACTGTTGAAAGCTGACTACAGGAGAAGTGAAGGGAAAGGAAGGTCAATCTCACTCCCCGCCAATCGAAGATCACCTCTGTAAACTGCCAGTATTTTGCAGGAGGGATTTGACTGCATACCAGAAATTTAGGTTTGTACAGTTCACATGGATCAAAGATCTCTGCTTCCCCAGTTCAACAAATCCACTCAAAACAAAACACAGACTTCTTGTGACATTGAAACGGAGGGGCAGAACAAAGGAACGGCTAACAGGAAGACATTTAACCTGCATACAAGCAAATCAGGATGGATACTCATTATACAACCTTCCCACAAACAAATTGGAACAAAAGCTCAATAAAGTCCGGACATAGTCTAACCTCCATGTAAGCATTGTATAAGCAAATCAGGATGCATGCTCAGTCAACAGGTTTACTGGAAGAGCCCAAAAACAGAGTGCTGGAGCTGCATTTTAAGTCACAGCCGGCAGCCTGCAAACCAAACCTGCTCCCTGCAAGCCCTGCTAGGCCTCTTGTCTCAATCCCCGGGCTCATCTTGGCCCTGCCTCCTCCTACCATAGACTGCAGTAACTTTCTGCAGTAGGGCAGCTACCTGTTCATCACTGCGTGTGTATGCTGGGGGCGAGGGCAGGAAGAGACACTATAGGGAGCAGAGGAAAATCTCCCCCTCCTACAATCCCCCTTCTGAGCTCCTGAGCAAAATGGACAAGCTTCACCTGTCGCTCCAGTCCAAATATAATACCAAAATTTGAAACGGGCTGTGCAAACTTCTAGTCGATTTCAACTCCTTTTGCTCAACAAAGCAAAATCATAAAAAGCCATACTGAGCATTGTGGCTCCTTGAAGACTTAAAAAAGGTATTATGGCATAAGCCTTTGTGAGCAAAAGTTTCCTACATTGTATGCAAGGAGTGCAAGGGGGGTGGCAAATGAAAGCAGCGAGGTCAAAGAGAAATGCAATGTAAAAAATGACACTGAGCCTTCACAAACATATTCAGCTTGATCAATGTGACCTCACAGTGAGGCAGGTTAGGCTCTGCAAGGGGCTGGACGATGAGCCTTGAGGTCCCTTCCAACTCTATGATTCTAGGCTGAAAGATGGTGGAGCAATCACCAAGCTAGCTTCATGGGTGAACAAGGATTTGAACCCAGGACTAGCTTGAATATTATCTGCATTAAGTTACACCAGTTCTGCCACATTAACGGTCTTGGACTGTGTACACACTCCCATTTAGTGTACTCCCATAGCTGGCCTGGGAAGCAGTGCACAGAGGGAGGGCATCAGCCACAATCCATATGTATCCTGTCGTTCCTTACAAAACACTGTGTTTTGGTGCATTCTCCACAAACCAGCATCAATCTAAATTGCAAAAACGAACTAACCGCCACTGTTTTAAGCTGCTTATTTGTACAAAACCCTAGTTTGCTGTAACCGTAAACCATCAGCTGAACTGCCCAGTTCCAAGCACACTCCAAAATACTTTTGTCTAGACTGATATCATCCATCCTGAGGAAATGAATTCATCCAGTAATATGTATTTGGAAGGTTAGATCCTCGTCTTGGATCAGCTGTCCCAGATGGGATGTTTTCATATTTTGGGGCCACAAATTATTATTCTTAGCAATCAAGAGTGTTTGAATTCAGCTTCTTTGCAGACGTAGCAAAGCACAAGGACACACCTGCACCAATTGTTTTTCCCCCAATGGTTTGCACCTGTGTGTGCCACAAAGAGCTTATGCAGTCTGCGCAGTATCCTGCATTCTGCCTTGATTAATACTCCATGCCCAGATGCTAACCTTTGTGTGATGTCTATTGTGGCTGGTTAGATATTCCACAGTGTCCCTAATCTAGGACATTATTCTCCTCGAGTATGTTTTTTTAACACCTTTCTTTATTTCTGTTCAATTAAGGTGAAATGGGTGCTTTCCTTCCTATTTACCCATCAAATAGGCATCAGTCCTCCCGCACCAATACACACTTCAAGCTGCTTTATTGTGTGCTTCTGGCAGATTTCCCTCTTGAAGTTGAATAGCCTCCATTAATTCCAAATATTTCTCTCTTTTTCTTTCCCTCTCACATACAGGCAAATACAGGGTCCCTATGAATGTCCTTTTTGTTGTGAATTCATGATTATTTCTGCTCACCTATGGCATCGGAGTTGTTGTACACAATCCCATTTTCAATACTATATTCACCAGGAAACATTTCGGGGCAGACATGCTGCTTCGTTTCCAATCAGTGCATGTCCCATAACTTAAATCCTATAACTTTTTAATCCTGCAAATGTTTGTTCTGCACTTCTTGGGCTGTAGCTGCCTCCAGATGACATTAATACAATAACACTGGGGAAGCATCGCAGAACAACTAATGAAGAAGAAAGCTGTGTGGACGGCCGAGAATAAATCCATCACTAGCGCACTATTATTGCAACGGTGTCAGGTTGCAGAATACATCTGCAAACAAACAACAGGTCTGGAGGAACCCACAAGGTTATTAGTTTACTCTGCTTTTAATCTGTTGGGAGCCACCTAGAGTGGTTGGGGAAACCCAGCCAGATGGGCAGAGTATAAATATATTATTATTATTATTACTACTACTACTACTACTACTACTATAGCACATCAGTATAATGTGCTGTGATATATAATATGCACAGCTGTCTGCATATTAACCATGATTTCCAAAGGAAGAAGAACAAAAAGCACCCAGGAGCAGGAACATAGTTTAAGGTTGCTTCGTATGTTCTCAATCCGGACCACTGTTCCATCAAGCTCAGTAATGTTTACACTGAGTGGCAGCAGCTCTCCAGGGTTTCAGACTGGGGATGGTCTCAGCCTTACTTGGAGATGCTAGGGCTTTAACCTGGGGCCTGAGCAGGAAGCACACAAGGGAAGGAAATGCAGAGTAAGGGAAGGAAATCAAGGAACGGCAATTGCCAAACCATTGTGAAAAATTGTAGCGGAGGGGCATCAGTGCACACATACCTCTATTATCAGGCAACCTTGATCCTACAGATAGTTGAAGCGCAGCTGCGCCAATAGCAAGAGCTGACAATAATAAACTGGTGATAATATGCAGCAGTCCTGTGCGTGTAAAACAGATCTTTCTTCTCTCATACTGTCAACAATGGCTATGGTGCTGCTTTGAACAGGGAAGCATGGCTGTCACGCATGATGTGAGTGGTGCACCTCCTGATGCCCAAGAAAAGGCCACTTCTCCAGTCAAAAAAGGTAAGACATGAGTGGCGTTTTTTTTCTCTTTCTGCCTCAAGTTTACTCCATCCTCCAGTTCAGGCTCAAGAATGGCAGGGTGGAGAATTCCCTCTCTAGAGGATCAATGGGTTTAGCGGCACAATCTGGGGGATTCAAGATAAGGGCCATTTTGAGAATGGCCACCAAATGCACACTGAACAAGGAGTTGAGGCCAGTACTTGCTCCTGAAGACCATCCCTATATAGGAGATCTGAAATTTAAAACTTTCTTTGGATTAATAAGACAGGGTTTCCTGTACCCAGCAAAAAAGACCCTCCCCTTCAAAGTCAATAAGTCACAGGATTAATTTCATTAGACACATCTACTCCCAGCACAATGCTATTCTAACAAATTCATAAATTTGCCTGGGTGAAAGCTTCACAGGCGACAGAAACCCGCATATTCTTGAAATGTATTAAATCCATCTGTCTCAATTAGCATATTTATCAATTAATTAGAGTGGGAGTGTTTATTCTGGGAGCAGTGAAGCTTGCCATCTGAATAGCAGGGCAGTCTTTTGTTTTTATGAGACCAGAATGTGCAGTCAGAGAGGGCTTTTTTTTTTTTTGGTCGTATTTAAAGTTTCCCCTTTCATCACGTTCCCCAGAAGGCTGAGGAGCTTAATAGACGGATTAAGACTTGCACCATGCTTTTATAAATACATGGACTTCAATGCAAATTGAAAAGCAGAGAGCTCACTTGATTATGCCTAAGGATGACCCTTTAAACCCCGCACACTAATTCAGGGTCGTAACTTGGTATGCCTCACACTGCAAACACACAGCATGTGAGGTAGGCAGTGGCTGGCAGGCTGCTAGTCAGGCGGTTTAAGTAGGGTGTCATCCGCAGCTCATACTGAGTCAGGGAGGGGTTGAGTCAGTGCATCCATGACCACACAGTCCTGCTGAAAGCCAAGCAGTGCTCCCAAATCTGATCCACCGTGTCCTTCTCATTCCAGTATCCTGTAGGCTAACAGCACCCACCATCTGCATTGGCATTCCTACCTTTACTAACCCAAACACACACACACACACACACACACACCAAGCTTCTTACCCATCCACCTTGAGGCCACCAACAGCAACTTCTGTTGCCCCCTTCATTAGTCCAGCCCATTCATATTACAGTGGTACCTCAGGTTACATAGGCTTCAGGTTACATACACTTCAGGTTACAGACTCCGCTAACCCAAAAATAATACCTTGGGTTAAGAACTTTGCTTCAGGATGAGAACGGAAATGTACGTGCTCCAGCAGCACGGCAGCAGCAGGAGGCCCCATTAGCTAAAGTGGTGCTTCAGGTTAAGAACAGTTTCAGGTTAAGAATGGACCCACGGAACGAATTAAGTACTTAACCCGAGGTACCACTGTATTGATCTTCACCACCAACTATCTCATTCCTTTCATTCCTCTTCTATGTATGCAATCATTACACCACTAGATTTCCACTCTCCACTTTTCCTGTGGTCTGCCCCCAAAGTGCCCTTGGCCTGTGCAACATGAATCTACCACTCCCACCCCACAAGTTCTTTTAGTTTTGCTCATGCCTTTCACACCAGAAGAATTCCAAAAAAAAAAAGCCTTCTCCGTCACCAGCATACAAAGATAGATAGATAGATGATAGATAGATAGATAGATAGATGATAGATAGATAGATAGATAGATAGATAGATATAGATAGATAGATAGATAGATAGATAGAAACACACCCTGTCAATTCCATTCAAGCTATTTTCACAGCAGGTCATAGGCATGTGGAAGGTAGGACAGCCAATATTGAAGCAGCTCTTGCGCCATCAAATTGTGTGTGTATGAATGTGTGCGTATAATTCCCACAGACACACGTTTCTACAGATGTACCACGATGAAAAGTTAATCCACACAACTGGAGGTGGCTTCCTTTTCTCCCTCCTCTGCACCTCTAGAATCTAATTTTTGCACCCTTCCTCTTGGCTGCTGTTTACCTGGGAGAGAGATGGCAGACATGACTGAGGGATGTGGAACAAGGGTTAACTCTATGCAGCCTGCCCATTTGTTTAATTGGTACAGTTCCATCCCAGCTTTTCCTTCAAGGAGCTCAAGGTGGGTCCCACGCCAAGCATCCCCCCAACCCCCCCCCCCACAACACAAGCCTCTCCTTCGCTCCAACTATTAACCCCTTGGCTGCCGACATGCCTCGGTTTTATCCCCAGCTCCGGCTGCCTCCGTCCGCTTCCCTTTTGCTCTCCCCCCTCCCAGCCCGCGCCGAGTCTTACCCGCGTCCTCCTCGTCGAAGCTGTTCATGCAGGGGAAGTAAATGGCCAGGGCCTCGAAGGACGCGGAGAGGCTGAGGCGGCTCTGCGATCGCTCCATGAAAAGCCCCGAGCCCGGGGCGCCGCCGGGGGCTTCGGCCGCAGCCTGCGGCTTGGCCAGCTTCGACGCCCCATTCTTCACTCGGAGCACAGCCCGCGGCGTCTTGGCTACTGTGGGGGGGCCTTAGGGAGGTGAGAAATCGGCTGACCGGGGTGGGGGATATGAGGCGGGGGGTGGGTGAGGGGGGGTGACAGAAGAACGGACTTGAACCCACCGGCGGCGGAGATGGGAGGGAGGGAGAAAGAGAAGGTGATGCTGAGGAGGGAAGGCGCAGGGAAGATGCTAGTGGTACCCAGGAAACTGAGCGCCCGGGAGAAAGGATGCTGGTGGTACCCGAGAGAGGAAGGATGCAGGCGGTACCCGAGAGAGGAAGGATGCTGGCGGTACCCGAGAGAGGAAGGATGCTGGTGGTACCCAAGAGAGAAAGGATGCTGGTGGTACCCAAGAGAGAAAGGATGCTGGTGGTACCCAAAGGGAGGATGCGGTGAGGAAGGATGCTGCCAAGAGAGCTGCTTCTTCCAGCTGCCGCTCTTCTCCCGAGGAGAGATGCTGCAGCCGCTCTTTTGCCCCCAGGGAGGAGAGGAGGGAGGCTGCTGTGATCCCCGATGCAGATGTCAGGATGGAGCCCGATGCCCTTGCGTCGCCGCGAAGTCTGCGGCTCCCGGCGAGAGAACCACCTGCTGCTCCGCCCGCTCTCCCCGGGCGTCCACGGCTCTTCCCGCGGAGGCGCGTCTGGCTCTTCTCGCCGCGTCCCCCACCGCCAGGCTGCGCTCCTCGCGGCTGCCCGTCTCCGGCTCTCAATGGCTCTTCATTCAGCCCGGCGTCGGGGGCGGGGCTGCGGCCGTGAAGTCATCCCGGGAAAGGCGGCGCGGCCAATCGGAGCCCGAGGGCGGGCGGAGAGGGGCAGTCGCTAGGGCTTGAAAGGGGACCCGCCGCTGGATAAGGGTTGGCGGCGGCCGTTGCCAGGCGGAAAGCGACGGAGCATGCACATCTTTATTCAGTGCTGTCCCCTCACCACCAGCTACCCTTGGCTCACTTTGGGACAGCTTGTTAAGATGGAGGGTAGATGACACGAACTGATGCAATCAGATCTAAACTACAGTGGATGCTCAGGTTGCAAACGTGATCCGTGTAGGAAGCACGTTCGCAACCAGCAGCGGTGCGTCTGCACACGCACGGATTGCGATTCAGTGCTTCTGCGCATGCATGACCCCCGAAACCTGAAAGTAAAACATTCCGGTACTTCCTGGTTTCGGCAGGTCCATAACCAGAAAAAATGCAACCTGAAGCATCTGTAATCTGAGGTCTGACTGTACTTACAAAAAAAATTTATTGCTTTTCACAATATTATAAACAAACAAGCACATAAGACAAACAAACATAAATCATAGCCTTATTGAAAATTACACTTATTAACATTGTTAAGTGACTTCCTCGCTTCCCCTTGGTTGAATTTCATTGCATATCCTTTTAACGGTTTTCCAAATCACAGTTCTTATAAAATTTAACTTAAACATCCTTAGATCTTCACATTATGAAATTAAACATATTAATTCATCATTTAACATAAATAAAATCCTAAGCCAATTAAGTATCTGCAAGCTGTTTTCAGTTAATTTAACTTAACATATTTAACTAAGTAATTATTAAATTTAATCCACTCTTCCTGATACTCCTCCTTCTGGTCGCGGACTCTTCCAGTTAGGTCGGCTAGTTCTGAAAAATCCATCATCTTCATCTGCCATTCTTCTATTGTTGGTAATTCTTCGGTTTTCCACTTTTTAGCTAACAAAATACGAGCAGCAGTTGTGGCATACAGAGATAATTTAACATCTGTACTTACAAACTTAATGTTTGTATTATTGACATGAGGCACAACCTACAGGTAGATCTACCGGTAGATCAGTGGACATCTGTGGTAGATCACAGGCTCCCCACAAAGAAGCTCAACAACTTTGCCCTGCACCCCTAAAACAGGGGGTTCCTTCCTAAATAAACCTCAACAACTTAGACCTGAAGCCCAAATAAGGGGATAGAACGCTGCCAGTTTTTAACTCTGTGAGTAGATCGCAGTCTCTTGGGAGTTGGTCACCCCTGATTTACATTATCATAGAAGAGCTCCTCAGGGTCATCTTGTTCAACCCCCTGCAATGCATGAATTGCAACTTGATCATACATGACAGATGGCCGTCCAACATCTGCTTAAAAACCTCCAAGGAAGGAGAATATACCGCTCCTGAGGGAGACGGTTCCACTGTTGAACAGCTCTTACTTTCAGAAAGTTATTCCTGATGTTTACTTGAAATCTCCTTTCTTCTTGTAACTTGTATATAAATGAAATGTTTATTGGGGGGTTGAGGTTATATGAGAATTGTGATATGGTTTTTTTGTAACTGAAAAATAAAGTATTTTAATACCATGTGTCTGGTGGGATTGCGGTGTGCACAGGAGCCAAAAGGATGCCTTCCAACACAATTCTGTGCATGTTTAGTCAGAAGTAAGTGGCATTGAGTTCAATGGCATTTACACCCAGTTAAATACATATAGGACTGCAGCCTTTGAACTTTGGGCAGAGGTCTCTCTGTTTGTTTAATTGTTTTTTATACCGCTTTTCCAAAATCAGCAGCAGCTTCTCAAAGCAGTGCCCAAAAAAATCAAGAGATCACATTCTCAACTAAACTCATTTAAAATCCATTTTTTTAAAAAAAGATTATATAAAAGCACGTAGAAAAGGAGTGGGCATGTTGGCTTATTTATATACCGCTTTGGGGCTGAAAGGCTCCCAATATGTTGAACAGCATATTGCAACCAAACACCCAGAAAAAGACAATAAAATGTTGTAAATATATGAATATATTATTTAAGTGCCTACATATGAGTGCGCAGTGAAAGTGTGATGGACTGTGACCTTTAATACATAAGCCATAAGAATATACGACAACAGAAACACTTCACCATAGGAGGACAAGTAGCCTGAGCAAGCTAGAAACCTGAATATATAAAATATTATATATATATATAATATTATATATATATATATATATATATATATATATATATATAAAAAACACCAACTAGAAGAATTAATAATATTACTGAAGGTGCACTGAAAATGAAGGTCTTTGTAAAATAACAGGGAGGAAGCCCAATGAGCATCTGGTGGGAGGCCATTCTAAGGTTCTGGGGCCACAACGGACAAGGTCCTGCTTCTTGAAAAGAACAGCTTCACCGCCATGTGCAGGAGAGTCTGAAATGACCTCATTGAATGGATGTTAAATGTTGAGAGGGCTAAATGGGAGGGGATTTGCCCTGAGATAATCAGAATCCAGGGCATTGAGGTCTTTTGAATGTCAAAGCAGCACCTTGAGTTGAGTTTGGAAGGAGCTGGAAACTATCGTAATGTTTCAAAACAGCTAATAGGAAAATCCTGGCTTGAGCCCACCATAATCAAACAGCATCACTTGGCACTAGGACATCCCCACAAAGACACCGTTGTAGCGATCCAGAATGAAAGCTCACCCAAGCAAGGATAGCAGTGGCTAGGTCTCTTGTCTTTCAGTAGCGGACATATCATTTAGTATACACTGCTCAATATTCAGAATTTCTAAGCGGTGTATATGTCATTATTTTTTTTTTAAAAAAAAATAGCACACCAATTTTGCTTGGTGTTTGCAAAGAGAGCTGAGAATCAGCTGAGCAAATAGTGATATTGTGAATATCTGGTACTATCTGTCTGTTTTTATACATCTTTTTATCCATGTCTTGCTCCTATGCTTACATCCATGCTATGAAAAGCTGTTCCTGTTGATTTCTGTAGTTTATATCAATCCATGGTTCAAAGGCACAAAAGCAGGCAGACTGCTCCAACCACCAGTTTCCCTCCCCGCCAAGGCAAAATGGCTCAGAATTCTTCCTGCTTGGAGGGAAGAAGGGCAAAATATATTTTTTTAAAAAACTTGCGATACATGTTTTCTGCAAAGTGGGTGCCTTATATTTCCATTCTTTCTCCCATGCTTCCATCGCTGTATGATTTCCAGACACAGCCATATTAAATGGATCGTTTGTACAACATTTGCCAGAAAGGAGCATTACATATATTTGTTACTCAACACTTGAAAGCCACTACTTCTGCACAGCCTTTACAAATCAAGACTCGGAATAAACTCAGAACAGATCATCATGCAGGTGAGATTATCCTATGTTTGTTTCCAAGCATTTAAATTTACCCTATGGGAGGTGAACAGTCTGATGCACAACACATATAGGCACATTTTGCACCATCAAAAGCATTCCAACAGTTAGCTGGGAGAAAGGAGACAAACAGATTTGATTCATCTCCTTGCTCTCATATTTTGTTGTGTCAACTCCTTCCTTTAATGTGGGAACGAAGCAGGCTTCCTAGAAAAAGAGAGGCGTCATTTAGTCAACAGCTGCTGAAGCCCTTCTCTAAGAATGCAAGCCTTCTCCTAGCACAGTCCAGTGGACTCTCGGCATCTGAGAGTGAGCAGTCACTGGTCAGGGTTTATGGTGTCACATATAAATAAGCAAGCTTTGTTTCCAAACCTTTGCTGAAGGTCGGTTTCCCACTCTTCTCTCTCTCTCTCTCTCTCTCTCTCTCTCTCTCTCTCTCTCTCTCTCTTTACCCTCCCTCAAAGTTCACCCAGAAAACCTGGCTGCCAATCAAAAGCACCAGCTGTCCTCAGAAGATGAGCATTGCTCACCCAGGAAACTCAAAAGCAGTGTAGGCACAATTGCATCATATGCTTCCATTTGCGTGGAGGGATCTCTGCCTAGCGATTCTGTGTGACTCAAACCTCAGATAGAAAATAAGATGGAGCCTTAGCCTTCAGTTGGTTTTCCCAGCAGCAGGCAGGTTTCCTTGGTGTGTCACAAAAAGAAGAGGCCCCCAATCCTTTGCCCCAATCATTTCCAGTTGCTATCAAAAGGAGGAACTAGGATTATTCTATTGTCATTTTACCTTTTTGAATGTCTTAAATTATTGTTGTTGATTTTTCTTAGTGATGATTATCTTGTTTTCTGTTTTTTTAAACTACATTGAGGGTTTTTTTGCTTTTTACAATCAAGTGGTACAATACACACACACACACACACACACACACACACCTTGGGTTCAGAATTTAATGCGTTCCCAAGGTCTGTTCTTAACCTGAAACTGTTCTTAACCTGAAGCACCACTTTAGCTAATGGGGCCTCCAGCTGCACTGCCGCTTCACGATTTCTGTTCTCATCCTGAGGCAAAGTTCTTAACCCAGGGTAATATTTTTGGGTTAGCGGAGTCTGTAACCTGAAGCGTATGTAACCTGAAGCGTATGTATCCCGAGGTACCACTTTGTGTGTGTGTGTGTGTGTGTGTGTGTGTGTGTGTATGAAGAAGATGTGTTTGCAATTGTAAAATACTCTGTATGCCCCAAGATGTTCAGACTTGACAGTGAGCCCTATAAAATGGATAGCCTCTGTGTATACCAACTTGAGTTCCTTGGAGAAAGGGCAGGATGCAAATTACCATACAATTACAGTATCATCAGTATACATAAGAGAGGAGGAACCTTTTTGGCCCAGCAGCCCAGGCAGGCAGAGAGTCCGTCCACATGGGTCAACTTTGACAGGTGGGAGGGATAACCCACATGTCAATTTCCTGCTGTCATTATGGCTGGTTGTCCAAATATGAGATTGGCTCAGGGTATTTTGGAGAGGTTCTACTTAGGCTTGGACAAATAAAAAATAAACAAATAGCTCAATCGGTAGAGAATGAGACTCTAAATCCCAGAGTTGTGGGTTCGAGTCCCACCCTGGGTGAAAGATTCCTGCATTGCGGGGGGTTGGACTAGATGATCCTTGAGGCGCCTTCCAACTCTTCAGTTCTATGACTCTATTATTCTGTGAAACCTTAAATCTGACCCAATTCAATTCTAGATTTGGAATTCATTCAAACCTTTAGCTCACCCCTACCTTAAACCATAGGTTTGGGCGGTGCTTTTTTTCTGAGGGACACAGGGGTATGCATACCCCTAAACATTTTGTGAATCTTTGTACTTTTGTCCATTTACTGTATTTATTTTTCCTGATTTAAACTATAAAATGGTAATTTTCTTGGGTCAAAATGAGAGTACCCCTAAACATTTTTGGATAGAAATTGGTTTGTACCATTAAAGAAATAAGTTGTGTTCCGTTGGCTGTTCGGTGGCTTTTGACAAAGCATTCCCCTCAGTCAGTGTTCTGTTTGTAAATGGCAGTAATAATGCTCTACCTCATGAGCTTGATAGGAGTGAGAAAACTGAGAATAAGTGAAGTAACATTATTACCTGAAGCCCTGGGAATAAACTGTGCTATAAATCTTGCTGTTGAGAAATAAAGATCTCTATTGCTTCTGAGAACATGGAAGCAGATCTTGAGTCATAGACCTCTTGCTGCTTTCACTGCATCACCTGTCAATATTGTTAGATGGAAGTGGTCCAAATGCCTTAAAGTACAGAGACTTCTCTCTATTACCACAGTGTCCAGGAGCAGATTCAAGCTATTGAGATTCATGCAATCGGCTCTTGAAAGCTTAATGCCTGTTGCTAGTAGGTACATGGGCTTTGAGCTGCCTAAAGTTTCTGGCCGCGTGATTAAATTTGGTGATACCACACCTCCACACTTCTCTAGATTTTTGAGCAGTTGATTGTGGCGATAAGTCTTTAGCTGGAGATTCAGATGCCTTGCTAATGCAGTTAAATGTCTCTCTCTCTTTAATAACTTCTGCAGACTCCTGAACCCTTGCAGTCTTTCTCCCCAAAACTCCCTCTCTTCAGAGGCCCGGTAGGTGACTTCCTCTGTGGTATCTGCTTAGCATTTGAGCTCCCTTCTCTCCCCCCCCCCCGCCCCCTGGTAAATTCAGTCGTTAACATAAATGAATAAAAATGCACAGAAATAAAGCCTACCTTTGGAATAGACATCCCTGTAATTGCACAACTGGGCACAGATTCTGCTTTTCAAAATTCAGAGTATCTAGGATTTGTGACACTTGCTTTTAAAAAGTAAGTTTCTAACTCTTGTTGTTATGGAAGGAAAATCTGAATGCATGCAGGACACTACAGTTAAGACCTCGGAACAGATGCCAACACCCTTTCCAGCTTCTTTGGGGTCATCTCTGTGGCATTTTAGTCCTGCAATGCACTGCATTTCTGTAGGAATCCAAACCCAGGTTAAAGAAACTGCATTGCCTGCTTTGACTCCAAATCTAGTTAAATTGTTGGCATGTGGTGAGTTTTTCTTCTCCTTCATGTCTCTGCCACACAGACACTTACGTCTCATATCCCTATCCTCCATATTCAGCTAATGCCACCGCTTTTGCCGTATTCTCTCCAGATTGACAATCTTTGAAGCAAAACAGAGATGGCAGTTCAGCAGCTTCCTGTCAGATGGCACAGCAGGTACCAACTTTGATTGTTACTCAGTTACTTGTGGCATTCAGTTTCCAGGGGAAAGAAATCCCAATCAGTGCACTCTGATTGGCTGAATTCATTATCTGACAGTCTGGAAATGGAAGTGTAGTTTTGTTAAGAGCGTTAAAAGAGTGACCCTTATTCCCCTCACAGAGCTTCCAGTTTCCAGAGTTCCCTGGAAAGAGGGGTTGACTGTTAAGCCGCTCTGGAAATTTATGACGACAAAAAGTAGTTTCAACGTTCTTCTTGTGTATACGCCAGAGTGTTGAGGTGCATGCAGGCCACACAGATCCAATTTTTCCCTTTGTACACGTTCACCCACACATGACTCCTTTCAGTTTAAGGGCTCATCCAGACCTGAGCTAGTCCTGTACTTGGAAAGCACAGGTCCAAGAGGTTTTCTCCTTGCTTCCTAGGCATGGTCTGCTTTCCCCTGGAAAACCCACTCTTTAGCAATAAATCGGAGCAAATGTCAATCCAGAGAAAACCTGATTGATGTTTGCTCTGATTCAGCAATAGAGATTGGGTTTACCCAAGAGAAAACGGCAAACCAACGGTGAGTCTGGATGAGTCCTCACGCTATCTCAGTGTTTCTCATCCACACTAGTGGGCAGTGCCTGATGGGATATGTATTTGCAATGTGTGTTGCGGTCCCCTCCCCTCAATTAGTGCTTCCCACACCTTCCCCATCTGCAATCCATTTTGGGAATGTGCACAGGTATTTGTTTACCTGTACATGATCAATTCTGCTTTTTCTTTTTTAAAAAAATGAGATAAATGTTTGCCGGTATACCAGATTTGCACAGGTTAAAAATACCCCCCCCCCCAAAAAAAGTGTGTGTTGTACCAACCACACCAGCAGCCTCTAAGGAGCACCTCACCAGTGGAGATGTCATTGTAGATGGCACCCAGTAAAATATCACCACACATGGGGTTTTAAAAAAGAATCCTGCCCACACAATATGCTTCAGTATGTAACATGCAGTTTTATGGTGGATCTCCCTCCCTTACTGCATTATCCATGGATCAGGAGATTTTGAATTAAATTGTGGAAAAAGTGCAGGCTGCCATGATTGTGTCCGACTTTCTTGGCAAGTATCCATGCAAGTATATGTTGAATTTTATTGATCTGTGGTCATTATTTTAACTCAGTTCAGTTCATGTTGTACAGCCAGGCATCCTACTGAGGATGACCAAGCATTAAAAACACAAATGCATCCTAAGTGCAGACTTATACACACACAAAGGGACACACAAAGACGCATGCCAGAGGCACAGCCCCAGGCTGTTGTTGCTGAAGAGATAGGCCACAGACAATTCAAGGAGCTTTGGTGTTCTGCTTAGGCTTCTCTACAACACTTGCCTCTGCCAAAAAAAGCTGCATGTCCAATTGAGGGGCAGGAGATTTCCTTGGGAGTAATGAGGGCTGCGTTTTCCTTCCCCCAGTTTCTGCCGCACCAGGAGAGGAGACAAAGCAATCATTGCTGTGAACCATTCGGAACCATTCTATACATTACACCTGATAGTGGAGTAAAGTGGTAGACTTTTCAACTCTACCATTTCAGATTACAGATGGGGGAATATTTTTGAGCAGTCCCCTGTCTAAGAAACTCCAAGCATTTAATAAACACTCAGCAGTGGCCAGAGGCTTGGAGAAGATCATCCCAATCCCAAAGAAGGGCAGTGCCAAAGAATGCTCCAACTACCACACCATTGCACTCATTTCACAAGCTAGCAAGGTTATGCTTAAAATTCTACAAGGCAGGCTTAAACAGTATGTGGACCGAGAACTCCCAGAAGTGCAAGCTGGATTTCAAAGGGGCAGAGGAACCAGAGACCAAATTGCAAACATGTGCTGGATTATGGAGAAAGCTAGAGAGTTCCAGAAAAACATCTACTTCTGCTTCATTAACTATGCAAAAGCCTTTGACTGTGTCGACCATAGCAAACTATGGCAAGTTCTTAAAGAAATGGGAGTTTTACCCACAGCACCACCCGCGTCCCTTCTTAGGTTGGAAAACTGCACCTCAAAATTCAGATCTGAATGAATTTCCAAACATAGCTGTGTTTCGGTTCTCATTTGTTTTGAAAAGTGCAAATTTGATAGATTCAGCTTTAAATATGAACTGAATTGAATTTTTCCTCCATCCCTCGTTTGAAGGTTCCAGCACCACTGGTTTCTTCCTATCTGGACTTCCTCTTATTCCAAATAATCATTTCAGTTTGTGTTTTGATGCTTCATTGTAGGGAAGGTATTGAAAAGAAGTTACCTGAGATGAAATCGTACTGTCAATGGAATTCCTCCAATATCTTCTCTGCTCTGTTTAGTTTCCTCCAGGCCTTTTCTTTACAAAGATTAACTAAACAACCTTTCCTCATTTTCTTTTCTTCAGAGATTCTGCACTTCATATTTTTGCGCATATAAAGCTTATTTGTTTTACATAGGTTCGTTTCGACCTGGAAGGCCTCGCTGATATCTTCAAAACACAAGATATTCCATTTGCTGAATCTTCAATGTACAAAAAAATTAGGGCGCTTGGGAAACTGGTATGTGTGTGCCTTTTTGTTGTTGTTAGTTTGAATCGCAGTAGATTTTTAATTGGAAATGTGGCCTGCCACTTCGTTTGCTTTTTTAGCCTAACTTCATTCCTGCTGAAGGTGGTTACTACTGCCCCAATGGATCAGGCCAATGGTCCATCCATTCCAGCATCCTGTTGTCACACTTGTCATCCAGATGCCATTGGGAAACCCATAAACTGGACCTGAGCACAACAGCACCCTGTCTACTTGCAATTCCCTGGCAACTGGTATCCAGAGCCAAAGAATGCTCCAACTACCACACCATTGCACTCATTTCACAAGCTAGCAAGGTTATGCTTAAAATTCTACAAGGCAGGCTTAAACAGTATGTGGACCGAGAACTCCCAGAAGTGCAAGCTGGATTTCAAAGGGGCAGAGGAACCAGAGACCAAATTGCAAACATGTGCTGGATTATGGAGAAAGCTAGAGAGTTCCAGAAAAACATCTACTTCTGCTTCATTAACTATGCAAAAGCCTTTGACTGTGTCGACCATAGCAAACTATGGCAAGTTCTTAAAGAAATGGGAGTGCCTGATCACCTCATCTGTCTCCTGAGAAATCTCTATGTGGGACAAGAAGCTACAGTTAGAATTGGATACGGAACAACTGATTGGTTCAAAATTGGGAAAGGAGTACGACAAGGCTGTATATTGTCTCCCTGCTTATTTAACTTATATGCAAAATTCATCATGCGAAAGGATGGGCTGGATGAATCCCAAGCCGGAATTAAGATTGCCGGAAGCAATATCAACAACCTCAGATATGCAGATGACACAACCTTGATGGCAGAAAGTGAGGAGCAATTAAAGAACCTTTTAATGAGGGTGAAAGAGGAGAGCGCAAAATATGGTCTGAAGTTCAACATCAAAAAAACAAAGATCATGGCCACTGGTCCCATCACCTCCTGGCAAATAGAAGGGGAAGAAATGGAGGCAGTGAGAGATTTGACTTTCTTGGGTTCCATGATCACTGCAGATGGTCACAGCAGTCACGAAATTAAAAGACGCCTGCTCCTTGGGAGAAAAGCAATGACAAACCTAGACAGCATATTAAAAAACAGAGACATCACCTTGCCAACAAAGGTCCATATAGTTAAAGCTATGGTTTTCCCAGTAGTGATGTATGGAAGTGAGAGCTGGACCATAAAGAAGGCTGATTGCCAAAGAATTGATGCTTTTGAATTATGGTGCTGGAGGAGACTCTTGAGAGTCCCATGGACTGCAAGAAGATCAAATGTATCCATTCTTAAGGAAATCAGCCCTGAGTGCTCACTGGAAGGACAGATCGTGAAGCTGAGGCTCCAATACTTTGGCCACCTCATGAGAAGAGAAGACTCCTTGGAAAAGACCCTGATGTTGGGAAAGATGGAGAGCACAAGGAGAAGGGGGCGGCAGAGGACGAGATGGTCGGACAGTGCTCTCGAAGCTACGAACATGAGTTTGACAAAGTGCGGGAGGCAGTGGAAGATAGGAGTGCCTGGCGTGCTCTGGTCCATGGGGTCACAAAGAGTCAGACACGAAAAAACAACTAAACAACAACAAGGGTACATGGGCATAGCCGGGGGATCCAGGAGGGGCAGTTGCCCCCCCCATCAAGTAAAAGAATAGAAATACTTAACTAACTGACCAATCATGTCAGTTCTGCCCCTCCCCTAACAAAAATCCTGGCTGCACCCATGACTGGGTGCTGCCCAACTGCTACTATTTTGGGGTAGGATTGAATCACATACTGGCAAATTCTGGGTACATAATTACAGTTGGTTGGGATGTCTTGCACAACAGATGGCCTGGAAGCGCAATATATCTCCCTTCATCAAGGGATTGAATATATGTAGTGCTATCTCTGGCATTTACCACATGCTGGAAGCTGTTTACATGCAAGGACTTCAGAATATACAACACAACCATCCCTGCAGTGTGAAGTGGCAACATCCAGAACTCTCCCACCTTATTCTGCATACAGAGCCGGCCCTATCATTAGGCAGAGGGTTTAGGCTGCCTCAGTCAGCAGATGCTGGGAAGCAGCAGTGAGGCACTGGAGGACAGAGCTGTGTGTATTTCACTTGGCTTGCCATTTACTCCTTCCTGCCCTCAAGTGTGGTGTCGGAGGCTGCGCTGTCTCATTTCTAGTGCCCAAATAAACTTCCACTACCAGTCTGGTTGGCTTCTGTATGTTGGAATGGGGTGCCATCTGTTTCAGGCAGCAAAATGTCATGAGCTGCCTCTAGTCTGCATCAGGAGCAGGGGACCTTTGGCCCTCCAGATGTTGATGAACTCCAACTCACATCATCCCTGCCCATTGACCATGCTTGGCAGGGCTGATGAGAGCTGCAGATCTGGAGGGTCAAAGGTCCCCAACTCTTAGTCTGCATAACATATCAAAAGGCTCTAAGGCAATCCACGTTGAACTGCATGAGCTGTTTTTAGGCTCAGGTCCGTTTGCAATACAGCTTGCCGTCAAGCCATTTCCATTTTAGCTGTAGAATTGCAATCCCTAGTTATTCACTTATCCTGCTTAGCAAATTAGGCCTTTCTTATTCTGCCAATCATCTACATTTTTTCCTTAGAAATTATTTCATTATACAACAATTCCCTTTGACGCTTGAAGTCCTGTTAATATATTTACCTGGTGAGTTTTTTGTTAGCTAATTTATTACACTTAATCCCGACTGATTTTTTTGTTTGGAGTTTGCTATTTGAGCCTCCTCTTTCATTTTAACTTTTTTTCTTTTACCTTTGGAAATAGATACTGCTTCCATGTGCAAAAGCAGAAGTTGCTTTCGGGGAGGAAAAAATCTGACCCACATAGCTCTCTTTAGCAAATATGGAACAGACGTTTTGTGCTATATACAGAAGGGATGTGGAGGTGGGAAGCCATAATAGAGAGCTAGCAGGATGCATTTGAATGAGCACTTGCTTGTTGTGCAGACAAACTGCTTCCTTCATCTCTTTCATTCATTCCCACTCATGTCACTGTCAGTGTCACAAATGGAAGCGATGATGGAAAGAGAGGAGCGATCAGAAGTGTCTGAATTTTTGCAAGCAATTTCTTTTTACAAAGCACAACAAGGACATTGAGGTGATCCAGATCTGCGTGTGCCTAGGCTCTCGCACCCTCAGCTGTAGATTTCCCACTCTGTTACCACCAAGCAGCACACAACAACCCACCTCTCACTTCTAAACCACTGAGCCTCTTGTGCTTGCTGATCAGAAGGTCAGCGGTTCAAATCCCTGCGATGGAGTGAGCTCCCGTTGCTTTGTCCCAGCTCCTGCCAACTTAGCAGTTTGAAAGCACACCAGTGCAAGTAGATAAATAGGTACCGCTCCAGCGGGAAGGTAAACAGCATTTCTGTGTGCTCTGGTTTCTCTCATGGTGTTCCGTTGCACCAGAAGCAGTTTAGTCATGCTGGCCACATGACCTGGAAAGCTGTCTGTCGGTCTGAAAGCGAGATGAGCACAGCAACCCCATAGTTGCCTTTGACTGGACTTAACCATCCAGGGGTCCTTTACCTTTTACCTACAGCTGTTGGCACAAGATCTCGCCTCCTGGTTTCAGGTGATTCCCCTTTCCACTGTAGCCCTGTAAGACATATCCCATACTATCTAGGAGCTGCCCCACTCCCCCTCCCCCAGAGGGTGCAGGGTGCGAGGCTTGAGAAAGATAATTCTGAAATCTGCCTTTCACTTGTGCAACCACTGGGTATACGGTCCAACAGCTAGAGTCAAGATGATGCAATTAAAACTGAATTCTATCTGTAGATTTCACTCATGCTTCAGAACAAGCCCAGGTGAGGCAGAAGGCAGTGAGAAGGAGCTCCGATGGGTTAAAGATATAATATCTGTTACTTGGGCTCAGCAGCAAGTATTTGGGAAATTCTAGTCTAAGCCACAGGCTCTCATTAATGAGCATTCTACTTTTATCCGTGATCGAAGCATTAAATGGTCAGTCACATGGCTTTAATCAATGAATGTTCCCAGTGCTATTTATAGTCCGGTGCACATTTCTCTGAGGCTGGTTCATTCACTTAAAAAGGTTTCAGCAGACAGAAAAGAAGCATGTCTAGAAAGTATTTTCTGAATAGCTTTGCTGAGTCAAAAACATCTACTTTTAATTCAACGCAAAGAAATCTGGTACAACTGACCAAAGGCAAGAAGTACGAGAGGGGAATTAATTTTTATTCTCTCCCCACCCGTGGCAGCTGAGATTAAAGCATCAACAATCCATGTGGCAGAGAATATATAAAAAGTGCACTATCTAAGTTAGTTGCAAATAGCCAAAATAAATGCCTGTTGACATATCTGTTGCCAGCCTGTCACCTGAAATTTCCCATTGGCTGAGCTACTGTGATGTTGCGGCAAGATTGTGGGGTTTTTAACTGTTGCAGTGGGGCAGTTAGCCCACAATTGGTAACCAATGGTTAGATACCATGAAGAGAACAAAAGGGCATCTTGATTGAGGAAAAGAAACATCAAGTTACACCTAGAGTCAAGGAAAAACTAGGTATTGCGGCTTGAGGGAGGAAATAAACAGGCTGTTTCCATTTTCAGGAACAGGTGCCTATATGTTGTTAGTAGGGGGCCTCTGCCCCCATTGCTTGCTCTTCTCACTAACCTCCACTTGAATTCGTTATGCTCTGTGGGTAGCTGCAGAAACTGCACATGCCACACAAACCCTCTCTTTCTTCAAAAAAATATTATTAATTGTTATTATTTTGAAATTAAAGCTGAGCAGTCGAGTTTCCTCCACAGCCACCCTTTCTGGCAATTGATTTTTATTAAGTTTCAAAGGTTTTTAACAATTTAACTTCAAATTTAATACTAATTTAAAAGAATGAAAGTCATATTCTGAGCATGTCCATTAAAATCAGTAGCATTAGCCTCAGTGTTTTCATTGGGTTTACTCTGCGTATGACTCGTTGCCTTATCACAATCCACTGGGTGATAGTTGATGTCAACTCACGGTAATCTGAATTCACTCTTATTCCTGCTTCGTACTTTGCATTATGTAGGTGTAACCCTAATATTTGTTAAGGGTACATCTAAAATGTAATTTGTGAATGGGATGCACATGCAACGTCACACAAAACTGCTTAGAAAGCTGTGTGCCTACTGGGTTATTAATAGAATTGTAAAGGATGGGACCATGAGGGTAATCTAATCAAACCCTTTCCAGTTAAGGAATCTTTTGCCCAGCATCAAGCTGTTGAATTTGTGGAAAGATCCTAAAGGGTTGAGCCCTTTAACGAAAACAGCTTTGAGTTCTTGAATGGGTTCGATCTAAGCCCCAGGCTTTTGAAGTTGGTATTAAATATATAGCAGTAAAAAGAACCTGCAGGGTAATTTAAACCCAGTTTTCTGCACGGAACACTGACTTCCCTAGAAATATTTTAGCATTTGCGGCCAGCAGTGCTGTGGCTCTTAGTTCCTCATCACTTGTCTTCATATTTTCCTCTGAGGTGTGAGGTTAGCTTTGATACTATTACCATGTTATTAGGGTGTACCGTTAGTTCTATGTGTTGAATATATAAAGCATGGATACATATGAATAGAAGAAGGGGGGCAGGCTGCAGGCTTTGGTCAATTAATGTGTGCAATTAATGGATTAAGGATTTAATTACAGGGTTTCAAATGATCTGTAATCATCACTGTTCTTCGTGAAAGTCCCTGATTTTGTGGAACAGGCCACCGCTGTGTTTCAGTGTTTAAAGTGTTTTTAAAGTGTCTGCTTTTGAAAAATACTAATTGAAAGAACTTACAAAGTTGTAAATAAATGCGTAGTTGTTAAATATTTGTTTTAGCTAAGCAGGAAAGCCACACGAAGAATAGGGTGGAGTGTTAGCACTAATGGCGGTTCTACAATTACCGTATTTTTTGCTCTATAAGACTTACTTTTTCCCTCCTAAAAAGTAAGGGGAAATGTGTGTGCATCTTATGGAGCGAATGCAGGCTGCGCAGCTATCCCAGAAGCCAGAACAGCAAGAGGGATTGCTGCTTTCACTGCGTAGCGATCCCTCTTGCTGTTTTGGCTTCTGAACCCACTGTTACTTGCAATTTTCTCTGAAACTGACCTTCCTTGTTATACACACTTTTTATGGAGAATCCAGCTGCTGCTGTTGCCTAACACTTGCATGCCAGTTTTTTGTTTGTATTATCCTCCAATGCTGTTTTTTGAAAGCCCTGATTTGTGTCCTGGATTTTTGTTCCAACTAATAGCGTTTTTAATCCAGGCCTGTGCAGAGTGAACAGGCGATGCGCTACTAGTGAGAGGTTTAAGGGGTACACCACCTTTAATCAAAGGTTTCCTCCTTGCATGTTCAAACTATTTTATTGCTTCCTGTTTAGCAAATTTAGGGTGCTTCTACAATGAGGCATTTTAGCAAATTGGTATTTGTTTTCTGCAATTGGCTGAAAGGAGAATTAAAACAGTGGTTCAACACGGCACTTAATATAGAGCTATATTATCTGGCAAAACCCATCTCTTTTGCCAAGATCCTACTATAATGTTTACAGAAAAATGTCCTGTTCAGGAAAGGTCACCTGCACTGTTAATTAGAAACTTCCTTCTTACAGCTTCTGGCCCTTGTATTGTTTCTTGTTCAGCAAAGCAACAGTATGACTGAGTAATCATTTAATTGCATTGTAATTACTCAGTTCCTGCTTCTTGCATGTGGGCAGAGCAGGACTTCAGTTTTTGGTTTCCACTCATGTTTTTTTTCCCTTTTACAATTAATTTGAATAGGAAGCAATAATACAAACTGCACAGAGGAAGCTTCTATGTAGTGCAGATATTGTCTCTTTCTCCTGTCCACTTTCCATCATTTGAGGCTCTATATGTGTGTGGTCTGAGAAACTTGCACCATTTGCTTGCTTCTGAAGCCAGCCGTGCTATTATTAGCTTTCAATGCCTGCGTAAATAGCTTGGAAAGCAATGTAGGATTTGGCTGCAAAGTTCAAGAAAATCCCACAACATTCCTCTCTATGAGAACAGACCAGGAAGAAGTGGAAATAATGATTGGTCGTTGGAATGAAGAGAGATAAAGAAAGAATAATCTTCCGGGCAATAGTTTCTTATTTAAAAGCAAAACACAAGGCATCAATTTAATAGGGAACACAGGAGGAAGCAGATGGGCCAAACCATTACAGGGACAATCGGGTGCCTGCATCCAACCTCAGAAGAACCCATTTGTACAGTGAGAGGAGGGGTGGCCTGGCATCAGTGGCGTAGCGTGGGGGTGCAGGGGGGGCCGGCTGCACCGGGCGCAACATCTGGGGGGGGCGCGCTCACCGCCTCTGGAGTCGCCGAAGAGCCTCGGGCGCAGGCTGTAGCAGAGCCCCATGTCTCGCGGAACCGACGAGCTGTGCGCGCGTCCGGGCTGAAGGTGTCCGGCAGGCAGCGGCTCTCAGCACTTGCCACGGTCCCCGCGCGTCGAGGGCGCGCCAGGCAGCCCTCACAGCCCCACCACTGCTGCTGCAGCTGTGGGCCATGTTGCATTTTCCTCGCCTCTCTGCCCTCCTCCTCCTCCGGGCAAGCGGCGTCGTTTGGGTGGCAGCGCCAGTGGCAACTCGCCTCAGATCACCTGACACAGACCCGCCGCCGCCGCCGTGGCTACCTTACCATAAATACCCCAGCCCAGGCAGCAGCAAGAAGAAGCTGGCAGCAGCAGCAGGTTAAGGGTTAGGGGCGCAAATTACTTGCCTTGCCCCGGGTGCTGACAATCCACGCTACGCCGCTGCCTGGCATATCTCCTCTGATGTATTCCCAGGAATGGGGCTGGCACAAGTTAACTATAATATTGTTTTAACATAACAATCGTATCAGGGGCCACAGTTGCAGCTGACAAAATGGAATGGATTACCTTCCTGCGATAATATTTCAGTGTGCGTTGGAGAGAGATCAGCCCAAGTCTCTTCTGCCGTCCTGCCATTGTGCCCCAGTTTCCTTAGTCCTTGGAGGTGTCTATTAAGTCATGGGTATAGTTCAGGGGTGGGGAAGCTGAGGTTTGGGAACTGAATGTGCCCTTTGGTGCATATCTGCCTGGCCACACACTTTTGGCTGGCTAGCATGTGCCCTTGGACTCTCATAATAGATCTTGTTTGCCCTGGTAGAGGTAGAGAATGTACAACAATTTGCCTACTGCACAGAGGTAAAAAAAAACAAAACATTTTTTGCTCTGCCAACATTTAGCTCTGGTTCTGCCTACAGCTGACATGTGGTTTCTGGAAGGCTTCCAGGGAGGAAGAGTGTCCCTTGCGCTGGTAAAGGTTCCACACCTCCCTGGTGTTGTCACAAAGCAGCCGCCTATTTTCTCATGAGTGTTTCAAATTCAGAATAACAAACAGCTGTCTGGAAAAGGAAATGTTGGAGAGGAGCTCTTTAAAATTTTAGGAAAGGATAACTGAAATATACTCAGAGTCGAGAGTGGATTTCATGTTCTTTATTCAGCTCAGAGTGGAGGAGGAATCGAAGTTCCCCCAGAATGTCTGTCTTACATACATTATTTACACAATGGGCCCCACGTGAATGGCTAATTCCAGGATGCTCCTGTAGACCAGTCAGGTTGCAGATTCCCTTCCACCTGGAGCTGGATTGGGTGGCTCCTGTGGACCAATCAGACTACTGCATTCTGGATCCTATTGTTCTAGGACCAATCAGACTGCTGCATTCTGAATCCTATTGTTCTAGGACCAATCAGACTGCTGCCTTTTGGATCCTATTCAACTCAGTACATAACAATAACTAAGATGATAGACTATGCTGAAGTGGATAACTAACATGATGGATAACTGTGGATATCTAAGGTGATAGACTACGCTGAAATGGCAAAGATGACTGGGAAGATCCGAGATCAAGATGGAAAAAAAGTTTATACAAGACTGGACAAAAATGTATAGAGTACCTTAAGGGTCACTGTAAAGATTTAAAAACATTAGCAGGATTGATAGAACATCTGTGAAGTAATGTGAATGAAGGTTATAAATGGATTTGAAATTGAATGGAAAAGTTAAGATGTGTAAGGAAACAGGGGAGAAATTGGAAACGGTGGGGGGGGGCTGGAGGCTGGGGGGGGGGAGTCCAGAAGAGATAAATAACCAATTAGCTTTTAATTTGTGGTATGTTGGATTTTTTTCAAAAAATAAAATAAAATTGGGAAAGCAAGATCAGTCATAATCGGGGAAGGAATCAGGGTCAATTTTATTTGCTCAAATATAATTGCAGCCAGATTAAGCAAGTCTGGGATCTGTATCCTCGCTGAACTCTTTTTAACTGCTAAGGAGGGAAATGATATCTTATTGCTGCCTCTGCTTTTTTTAATTGCTTTGTTTTATTGGTATGATATTTATTCCTGTTGTTTTATTGTTGTGAGCTGCTCCACAGATATCATATATCAGAAAATGGCATAGAAATCAGCAAAATACATACTGGTTGTTATTTCAATGGTTGGCTTTGATGGTGAGTTGCAGATAAATACGGAAAAGGTTTTGCATGCCCTAAGGGGGCCAGAATATTTGGATATCATTATATTGTTACGGCTTTACCGTTGGTGTTCTGTGAGTAGGGTTGCTCTGAAGCAATACTTGGCCAGCTCCTTACAGTGCTCCTAGGATGCTGCTATTTTTGAATGAGATTCAGTCACATACCAGAAAATTCAGGTCACACAATGAGGCTTGACTGGGAGGTCTTGCACAATAAGTGTACTTCCCCAAAAGATCAGACTTTTTGCGATAGGGAAAGTACTGATAAGTGTGATAGAGAGGTCCGTATAGTTAAAGCCATGGTTTTCCCAGTAGTAATGTATGGAAGTGCGAGCTGGACAATAAAGAAGGCTGATCGCTGAAGAATTGATGCTTTTGAATTATGGTGCTGGAGGAGACTCTTGAGAGTCCCATGGACTGCAAGAAGATCAAACCTCTCCATTCTCAAGGAAATCAGCCCTGAGTGCTCACTGGAAGGACAGATCGTGAAGCTGAGGCTCCAATACTTTGGCCACCTCATGAGAAGAGAAGACTCCCTGGAAAAGACCCTGAGGTTGGGAAAGATTGAGGGCACAAGGAGAAGGAGACGACAGAGAATGAGATGGTTGGGGACAGTGTTCTCAAAGCTACCAGCATGAGTTTGACCAAACTGCGGGAGGCAGTGGAAGACAGGAGTGCCTGGCGTGCTCTGGTCCATGGGATCACAAAGAGTCGGACACGACTAAACGACTGAACAACAACAAGGAGGTCTTGCACAAGTGTACTTCCACAAAAGATCAGACTTTTTGCAATACGGAAAGTACTGATAAGTGTGATAGAGAAAGTAATGGAAAGTGTGGGATAATCCTTCCTTTGATGTGCCATCATCCAGCGAAGGAGCATATGCCCGCACTGCCCAGGGCAGGCACGCTCCTGAGGGGGCATGGAGGGTGCCCTCCCAGGTGCGGGGTAGGCGAGGGGTAGCCAGGGGTGGAGCAAGCCACCCATGGTGGACATTCGGTGTGCCGCCTGCCCGCGACTCCCAAGCCTCCTCCAAGCTGTCAAAACGAAGGGGGAAATGCCACTGGCAAAGTGGCTCAGAGTAGGCTTGGGAATCGCAGATGGGTGAGGGCACCCAGGGCAGTCCCCCCCTTTCTTACGCCCCTGCCATCATCTAACCTCCCTGCAAACAAATCAGAATGGATGCTCATTAAAGAGCTAACATTGTTGAATCTCCCCATAAACAGATTGTGATGGATGCTCATCAAACAGGTCATCTGGAAGCATCCTAAGGGTGTCTATATCCCCAATGACATGTCTCTGTGGGAACTAAGATGGCCCCAGAAGGCTAACCAGAGGAATTTATTACTCACTTGGATTCCCCCACTCTAGCCAGAGAAAGGGCACAAGGTGGCTGTCTGTGAAAAGTCCAATAGACTGCAGTTAGAGGCCAAGACAGACAATAAGCCAAGATTGGCCTTTGTGTGCTAACAGAGTTTTGGGTCTTGTACACCTTCACGGAGCCCTGATGTGGGTGCAATGGGTTTTGGCTGTCTTTTGGTATATTTAAGTTGTGTTTCCATCTATGCTGAATCTGTATTTACAGCTAAACTAACATACTGCAAGAAGGGCAAGAATGTCCAGGGATCACCTTCCAACAGGAACCCAAAGTGGCATGAAGGCTGCACCCTGGAATTTC
Organism: Podarcis cretensis; assembly: GCF_951804945.1. Taxonomy (NCBI): domain Eukaryota; kingdom Metazoa; phylum Chordata; class Lepidosauria; order Squamata; family Lacertidae; genus Podarcis; species Podarcis cretensis. Next base: position 23,463,990 of record NC_137175.1, read on the forward strand.
TCGCTGCTGAGAGAAGTGCATTGAAAATAGCAATGGGATGGGTCCAGACCTAGGGTGCAATCCAAATCTTGGCCACAGCCCAGTAGGGTTTAATGGAGGACAGTGATCAGGGGCTGAGTTGGAATCCACTGGATCCTGCCCCTGCTCAGCTTCTCCCCAGAATGCCCCATAGAGCTTCCCATCGGCTTCTGCCAGTGTAGAATCCAGAAGCTCTGCAATTGTAGTCTGATGTTATCAAAGTCTTTGATAATATCTCTTGGAAATTTATGAAGGGAAATTTAAAAGAAATGGGAGTGGGTCGGGGTTTTGAGAATGGGATTGATGCAATATATTCAGAACAAAAGGCTAAATTGATAGTAAACAATGTGGTTACAGAAGAGTTTAAAATTGAAAAAGGAACACGACAAGGCTGCCCGATTTCCCCTTTGTTATTTATTTTGGTTCTGGAGGTGCTCTTGAATATGATTAGAGGGGACCGGTTGGTGGAAGGGATTCAGGTCGGAGCGAAACAATATAAACTTAAAGCTTTTGCAGATGACCTGGTTCTGACCCTGCAGGAGCCAGAATCTAGTACAATAAGAGTATTACAATTGATTCAAGACTTTGGCCGGGTGGCGGGATTCAAATTAAATAAACAGAAAACTAAGGTGCTGGGAAAAAATCTGACAGATATAGAGTCGGAACGGTTTCAGAGAGAAACAGAATTAACTGTGGTTAAAAAAGTAAAGTACCTAGGGGTAAATATAACAGCAAAGAATCTGAGTCTATTTAAGGATAACTATGAAAAATGCTGGTCTGAAATTAAGAGAGACTTGGATAGTTGGACAAAATTGAAACTTTCTTTGTTAGGCCGAATTGCTGCTGTTAAGATGAATGTATTGCCAAAGATGTTGTTTTTGTTTCAAACATTGCAGATTGTGGACAAGACGGAGTGCTTCCGGAAGTGGCAGAGAGATATATCTAAATTTGTCTGGCAGGGCAAAAAGCCCAGAATTAAGTTTAAGATACTAACTGATGCAAAAGAAAGAGGGGGCTTTGCCCTGCCGGACTTAAAGCTGTATTATGAAGCCGCAGCTTTCTGCTGGCTAAAAGACTGGCTACTTCTCGAAGACACTGATGTACTGGACTTGGAAGGTTTTAACAACGCTTTTGGTTGGCATGCATACTTATGGTATGATAAGGTTAAGATCAATAAGGTCTTCAAGAACCATATTGTCAGGAAAGCAGTATTTAATGTCTGGACAAAATACAAAGACTTATTGGAAAACAAAACTCCGAGGTGGCTTTCACCTCTGGAAGCTAAGGCCCGAAAAAGACCCAATATGGAGGCCAAATGGCCAAAATATTGGGAAATACTAGAAAAAGATGGAGACAATTGGAAATTGCAGAGTTTGGAGAAAATGAAGGATAAAGTGCGAGACTGGTTACATTACGCTCAGATTAAAGAAGTCTTTAAAAATGATAAAAAGGTAGGGTTCCAGGTGGAGAAATCGAAGTTGGAAACAGAATTGTTAGAATCAAAGACTAAGGTATTATCAAGAATGTATAACTTGCTGTTAAAATGGAACACACAAGACGAAATGGTTAAATCGGTTATGATAAAGGGGCTCAGGACATTGGGTATAATATTATGTTTGAAGACTGGGAAAGGTTGTGGACCACTGGGCTGAACTTCACTGCATGTAATGCTCTGAAGGAAAATGTAATGAAAATGATATATAGATGGTACATGACCCCAGTTAAACTTGCCAAAATATACCATTTGTCTGATAATAAATGTTGGAAATGTAAAGAACATGAAGGAACATTCTTTCACCTCTGGTGGACCTGCCCTAAAGTGAAGGCCTTCTGGGAAATGATATATAATGAGTTGAAAAAGGTATTTAAGTATATCTTCACTAAGAAACCAGAGGCCTTTCTTCTGGGTATTGTCGGCCAGAAGGTGTTAAAGAAGGATCTAACATTTTTTATGTATGCAACAACGGCAGCAAGGATACTCATCGCTAAGAGCTGGAAAACTCAAGATCTACCCACACTGGAAGAGTGGCAGATGCAGCTGATGGACTATATGCAACTGGCCGAGATGACTGGTAGAATCCGAGACCTGGGACAGGAGAGGGTTGAGGAAGACTGGAGGAAATTCAAGATTTATCTACAAAAGTATTGTAATTTGGTTGAATGTTAAGAAGGATGCTAGATCACAAATAACTGCCTACCACCGAATTAGATCTGAATTTGACGATAAGTGAGATTAAGGAAAATATAAATTTCTTGGAGAATTGTTAGATTTTATTTAAATGAGCGGAGATAAGATCGTAAACAAGTGGGTAATTTGCTTGGAAAAATTTTTCGTAACAATGTAAGTGGGAGCGGGAGATGTGAGGGAGTCCAAAGAAATGATGAAATTATGTTATGATATAAGTAATGTCGTTTATTTATGTATTTGTATTCAAAAAAAACTTTAATAAACATGTATTAAAAAAAAAAAATTGTAGTCTGATGTTGACACCCCAGGGAAAGGAGGTTTGGCTTGCTCAGTTAGCTAGGCTTGGAGCTAAGCCCATAAAAATTAATAAGCTGGTTATGAACAAGTCTGGATGCAACCCCATTTGTTTATTTAAATCCATAATCTTAATAAAGGCTGTGGGTGAGTAGGGGCATTTGTAAACCGATCAGTATGAATGATCTAGATTTCAAACTCCCTGGGGCATGTCTTATATTACTCTGCCAAGAGTCACGTACAGCTGATAACTGGCAGTTTATAAATACTAACAATCTGACAAATACTAACAAACAGGCATTTGGAGAACTGGAAGCAATGTGCATTCAGTGTCTAAGGCATGCATAATGCCTGATATATATAGAACATGGATTCTTGCAGCACTGATAATAATTTATTATTTGTACCCCGCCCATCTGGCTGGGTTTCCCCAGCCACTCTGGGCGGCTTCCAACAGATTGGATGTCCCAGTGCATCCCCCCCCCCCCCGTGGAACTTGCCACAGTCATTCTGTGGGGAGTTTGTTCCAAATGAGTCCAGCCCCTCTACGCACTGCCACAGGAGTCCTTTTGTAGTGGGAGTGTGAGGGTCTGGGCCCCGCCCCTTTGGCCAGTTGGACAAGGCCTTGGAAGGGAGCAGGCCCTACAGTTCTCACTGATCATCTGTTGGGATGCTTAGAAAGGGAAGAAGGTCTAGAACCCCTACCCCACCCATGGGTTGATAATTTACTAAGTGGAGAGGACTTTGCAAGCACAGCAAGAGACACATAACCTCTTCTTGGTTTCCCTGGCCCTTGGGTTTTGAAATGCAAAGTTTTTGTACATATGTTATAATGCATTCGAGACCCATGCACCAAAGCATACTATATACATATGCTGCTTAAACAACCCAATTCCATAGTTAATCCATGGCCAAAATGCCTTCCCTAAATTAAATTGGTCCTCTTGTAAAACAGATACTTTGACAAATCTCTTGGGACCATGTATGTATCGCATGATGATGATGATGATGATGATGTTGTTGGGAGCCACCCAGAGTGGCTAGGGAAACCCAGCCAGATGGGTGGGGTATACATAAATTATTATTATTATTATTATTAGACACACAGGCATTAAGCAGGTTCAGATAACCGAAAGGACCTGAGGAAACATAAGGGGAAGGTGAGACCTGAATTTCAAAAGGTTTACAGAGCTTCCTTCCATTGCAAATAGCAAGTGCAGCCCGCCCCGGCTCTAGGCAGGATGGTGTCATGATCTCAGTCTGGCTTTTCTTCCCTGCTGCATTGGCTGCTCATATAATAATGCTGTCATGCAAGGGCTATAGGTGTGAATAATATCACATCAGTTTGGCCCCGAGAAATGGGACAGATACAGATGATACCACAACACTTGGGAGAAGCTGCCGCCTCCTTCACCAAATGCTCAGCAAAACATTCAGGAATTTGCATAATGCTCCTTAATTGAAATTTCTCGGCAAGATTTTAATAACGGGGCAGTAAATTCCTTTGCAGGAAGGTTAATTCCTCCGGGCCACCCTGTATCCTGGCCTGTCTGCATTTCAGCTCCCAGGCAGGCAGAGAAATAACAAGCTGCTAATTTTGCATTCCCACTATAGAACTGTCACTCAAACCACTTGTTATGCACAAGGGTGTCGTCAGATCCCGGTCTAACCAACTCCTCTGTCAGTCAAAAAGGTTTGCAAAGTAGGGAATAAATGTGGCGGGCTTGTGATTCAGAACTGCAGCCTTCTGCTGCACTTTCCTTATTTGGGAAATTTGCAGTCAAACCTAACAATGCATGGGACGCAGGTGGCACTGTGGGTTAAACCACAGAGCCTAGGACTTGCCGATCAGAAGGTCGGCGGTTCAAATCCCCACCACAGGGTGAGCTCCCGTTGCTCGGTCCCTGCTCCTGCCAATCTAGCAGTTCGAAAGCATGTCAAAGTGCAAGTAGATAAATAGGTACTGCTCCAGCGGGAAGGTAAACGGTGTTTCCGTGTGCTGCTCTGATTCGCCAGAAGCGGCTTAGTCATGCTGGCCACATGACCCAGAAGCTGTATGCCGGCTTCCTCGGCCAATAAACCCCAGGGTTGGCCATGACTGGATCTAATGGTCAGGGGTCCCTTTACCATTACCTAACAATGCATATTCTTGCTAATTAGTAAGTCTATGGGGTAGCAACCACAGAGCTATAAATTTCTAGAAAGGCTGACTCAGACCATAGGAATGCAATTGTTGAAGAAAGAGCTCTATGTGATATCATTTCCCCTGTTTCCAGTAGCAAGAAGAAATGAGAGATATAAACCCTTCTCCTTCCTGTCACTCATTCTCTCTTTGTCTTTGTCGCACCATGTCTTTATTGGAGATGAATGTCTGTCTACGCTCTCCCTGAGCGAAAATTCCATTTTAGAATTCAGCTGTGTATTTTGTAACCTAGAAGTATTTTACCTGCATTGTTTTTGCTGCTGCTGCTTGCTTAAAATGAGTGCAAGACTTTAAGTAAGTAAAACACTATTTTAAACTTACTTTACATTCTGTGGTTTGGATTATTTTACCAAGTGTGGTAACTATAAAGGGGAAAACCAGCTTGCTTTGCAACTAGACTTAAATAAAACGAGGTTTTGCTGCCTTTCCTGAGCTCCTTGCATTCTAAGTGCAAACACTGAGCTGATTATTCTAAATGTTTAAATCTGGACGAATCATTGTAATTAAGATATCCTCTCCTATTTACTAAATCCATTCCACACCTTATGGCTTGCATTTATTCATAATTTAATTATAAATATTTATATAAGTATAGTGGTACCTTTGTTCTCGAACTTAATCCGTTTTGGGCGTCTGTTCGACTCCCGAAACCATTTGAAAACCAAGGTGCAGCTTCCGATTGGCTGCAGGAGCTTCCTGCACTCAAGTGGAAGCCTCGTCGGATGTTCGGCTTCCTAAAAACGTATGCAAACCGGAACACTTACATCCGGGTTTGCGGCGTTCAGGAGTCGATTTGTTCAGCAACTAAGTTGTTTGGGAACCAAGGTCTGACTGTATATCTATATTAATATTTATAATAGGGCTAAAGGCAGAACTCAAGTTTTTAGAATGGCAGAGAAGGTTGAATCGTTCTGTTTTTAAGAAAAATACTTTTATGCTCCAATGACTGAGCAGTGTGGTACAGCAAAAATGGAGAAATTCCAATTGTGGTAGGTTCCTATTGGCCAGTGTATGAGGAATCACCACCTTCCCACTCTCCAGAGCGGTTCTAGAACTTTAAAAGAAAAAAAGGGATTTATATTTGTTGGCAAAATGGAGGCGCTGTGTGTATGTGTCAGTGTGTATTAACTAACTAACTGTTTGTTTGTTTGTTTGTTGTTTGTTTGTTTTGATGCAAACAGCCTCCCCCCCACTCAGAAAGAGAGCAGCTAGATGAGGGGTGTGATCTAACATTAAGAGGGCTTCCAGACAAGAGCTTCAAACATTAAATGAGTTGTTGAGATATCACCTATGGCTCACTGGCAAAGGGTAAATATGGATTAATGGGGGGGGGGGATATAGGCCGCCATTTTGATGACAACAACATTGTGCTGATGCTGCAAAACCACTTGTATGCATGAGAAACACCAATTCCACAATAAACACCCATCTGGAAACCCTCCTTCTTCATCCTCTGCTATGTTAACCTTTGTGATGTAAATTGCAGCACTGAGCTTGATGAGCTGGGCTCACACCTCTATTGAACAGCCTGCTGCAACTGCCATTTAAATGCACCTTCCGTCTTCACAAGTGTCAAAGCAGAACTGCAGCATTTCTGAATAGTGGGTCAAAGTAAAGCCCCCGCTCATTAGCTGGGCTGCCGCTGCCGCTTTTGCTTCTTCCTCTAGGTTTGTCCTTGATGAGGATGGACGTGCAGTATTCCGCACAAAGGTGCAATGGAAGTGAGGCATCTAATCATAAGCCTGCATTTTTATTAAAGCTTATATGTTTGATCAGGGCCTGTATCTTAAAAAGCTTAATGATTTTCAAATATTTTATGCCAGGCAGAAGACCATGCCTAAAAACCTTGGCAAGATATTTTTACTCCTAGACAAGGGGCCCCCCTGATTTATAGCAGAAAACAATTCTCAAAGTCGTAAAAAGGGAATTACAGGCTGACAGCCAAGGTTACACTGACCCTACAAATTAAGGGTGGATAAATAGTAAAATGAGCCATATCTTCTTCCTAAGGTTAAGAAGGTCAAGAGCAGTGAAAAAGCATCTAGCTGGTAGAAACAGAACATTTTCTGGGAAGACTTTTCAAAAGCTGTTTGTTTCTTAAACTAAGATCCTTTTAAGATTTCTTTTCCTTTTAAAAGGTTATTTATGTATTAAATATATTAGTTTAAATATAATTATGCAAAGGATTTAAGAAATGCTAGATTCTTATTTCATATAGTTGGAAGAGATCACAGGGGCCATCAGGCACCAGCCCCCCCTTGCCAGACAGAAGACGCCAATCGAGCGCTCTTGATATATGGTTGTCAGGCCTTTTGTTTAGAAACCTTCAAATGAAGGAGATCTCTCAATGTTGATGTGAACTCAATCCTTGACATGCATAAGATAAAAATTCAAGATTAATTATCTGTTTTGGAAGGCAATAGGGCAAGGAGGGCAAGAGGTGAGCTGGTAATTAAGATTCCTTGTTGAGACACATGTAAGATATATTACTACTTATTTGTCATTTATAGATAGAAGAATATATAGCTTTTTGATTTCCATAAAAGGGCAAGAAGGAAATGGGTGTATCTTTTGTGATTGGCTCTAGCAAACAGCCAATAGGAATTTCAACCAGGCTGATTGGACAGAGGCAGCCACAGGAGGAGCAAGGGGGCTGGATTAAGGAAATATAAGTGCTGGCCAGAATGGCAAGAGGCCAGGCCAGAGCTTGGTAACCATATACCACTGTGCCTCATATTTATTTGTCTGACAAATAAATTATTATTTTAATTTCTCTATTGCTGCGTTGAATATTTCATTCCAGCTAAGCGTTAACCACAAGCAGGGTGCTACAGAAGCTGGAGGGTGGGGAGCACAGAGAGTCTCCACCACAAAAACAAAAGCTGGTGTGGTATAGTGGTTAGGAGTGGTAGTCTCGTAATCTGGGGAACCGGGTTCGCTTCCCCGCTCCTCCACATGCAGCTGCTGGGTGACCTTGGCCTAGTCACACTTCTTTCAGCCCCACTCACCTCACAGAGTGTTTGTTGTGCAAGAGGAAGAGAAAGGAGAATGTTAGCCGCTTTGAGACTCCTTAGGGTAGTGATAAAGCGGGATATCAAATCCAAACTCCTCCTCTTCTTCTTCTCAGCTCTTCACCTAAGGCTCACTGACAGATGATATCATCCTTTTGTTCTGGGTAGCTGCATAAAGGACGGGACACTAGGCAGTTTTGCAGAACTGGCCCTGGATGGGAGACAAGGCAGAACAGGGTACAAGTCAAAGATCCAGTACAGACAAAATTCAACAGCAGGAAAAGGAGCAAAAAGTGGTTTGTTTCGCAGAAAAGGACAGCTAGAATGATTGCAGGGCTGGAGAAATGGTCACAGTATTCGGGACGTTTTAGTTTAGAAAGTACAATGGTACCTCGGGTTACAGATGCTTCAGGTTACAGACACTTCAGGTTACAGACTCCACTAACCCAGAAATATTACCTCGGGTTAAGAACTTTGCTTCAGGATGAGAACAGAAATCGCGCGGCAGCACCGGGAGGCCCCATTAGCTAAAGTGGTACCTCAGGTTAAGAACAGTTTCAGGTTAAGAACAGACCTCCAGAACGAATTAAGTTCTTAACCCGAAGTACCACTGTAATGGAATGGATATAAGTGTCTAAAGTTATGCATGATGAGCAATTCAAAGCATGGGAATTCTCCAAATTTAGGAAGAAGAAAGTGGGGGACAGCAGGAGATGGAGGAGATAGCTGCATGGACAAAGGGGGGTTAAAGTAGGCCAAAGGGGTTCACAATCCACATGAGCTGATTGACAAATCCCAAGTATCTGTGCAAAGGCTTCTCCCCACATAGTTCTTTCAGATGGTGTGTTTTCATGCAGTGTGAAAACAATGCTAGTACTTTGGACATCCATAGAGGCAAGAGCCACTATACTGGCTAGTATAGGTCAGGTACACAGCAAATGTAGTGGCTTGCCCAAACTCCTATGATGAGAAGTGGAATTCAGAATAGAACCATAGAACTGTAGAGCTCAAAGGGACCCCAAGGGTCATCTAGTCCAACCCCCTGCAGTGCAGGAATGCTGCTCACCTCTGTCCCTGGGTGGCCTTGAAGCACCAGCTTTCTGGTTAACAGCCAGATACACTGTCTCGTTGCACAACTATTAGAAGCACAGTTTTCCAGAGCCAAGTTCAACTCTGTACAACAGATTACACAAAAGCAGGGTGAATATAGCCCTTGGAGCTAAATAAATAAGTCACCTGGAATCCAGTTGTTCTAGAATGTTACTTTTTGACTAAAAGTATTGGTGGCAAACACGCTGCTTGCTTTAACAGGTCAGCAAATCCCCTTCTGCTCCAGGAGGTGACCAGCCTCCCTTAATCTGTAGTGTCTGATTGCATAACAGAGGCACTGAACAAATGGCTTGTGTTTAATCTTTGTTTCCTTCCATCTCAAGCAGGGCAAATCAACTCCTGAGCAGACCCTGGTGCTGCTGCCTGTTGCTGAGCTCAGACAGTGATGGTATTGATCTCAATGAGGCCATGGAGCACTAAGCAAAAAGTTGCAGGCTTTCTGATCTGTCTTCCCATAAAAACCCAGTTTCAAGCCTCGATCACGGCATGTGCTAGGAAAGTCATTATATATTTTATTTATAATTATAATTATAAAAGTATCTATATACTGGCATACCATAAAATGTCAGGGCAGTTTATTCTGTTAGAAGTTAAAATGCCATTTAAAAAATAAAATAAAATCACAATTATGTTTATTTGGGGGGGGGGGGAGTGCATGCGTTTAATACCTCAAATAGACAAGTTTAGCATCTCAAATACAGCCTGTTGCTCCTCCTTGTAAGCCATGCATAAAACTCTGCAGTTGTCATTTTAAAAATACAGTGGTACCTCGGGTTACATACGCTTCAGGTTACATACGCTTCAGTTTACAGACTCTGCTAACTCAGAAATAGTGCTTCAGGTTAAGAACCTTGCTTCAGGATGAGAACAGAAATCGTGCTCCGGCGGCGCGGAAGCAGCAGGAGGCCCCAGCTAAAGTCGTGCTTCAGGTTAAGAACAGTTTCAGGTTAAGAACGGACCTCCGGAACGAATTAAGTACTTAACCGGAGGTGCCACTGTACTGTAGGAGATTCCCCCTTTTTTCCGAAAGAGATGAAGACTACAATGGCTGCAAGTCATAATGGCTATGCTCTGCCTTAACACTTCTGAATACCAGTTGTTGCAAACTGCAGGAGGGGAGGATTGCTCCATTGCTCAGATCCTGCACTTGGATTTCCCAGAGGCCTCTGGGTGGCCACTGTGAGAACAGGACACTGGAATGGATGGGCCATTGGCCTGAATTTGCAGGCTTTTCTTTAGTTACACACATATCCACTCAGAGTAAGCAGAGTAGGCTGTGGCACAAATCCTATCACCCATTGGGCTGTTTATCTATTCTTCCTGGCATCACTTTCCCAAGTTTTAGGCAGGGATTTCCTCCAGACCTGCTGTACGGTGGGGAATCTAGACACGTATTAAAAAAACGCTGTGAAAATGCTTTATTAAAAAAAGTTATGAAAAAATATGTTGAATTTGCCTTAAGCTCGCCATCGCCACCTAGTGTCACATTTGTATAACACACTTAAACAGACTTTAAACGTTATGTTGGGACGCGGGGTGGTGCTGTGGGTTAAACCACAGAGCTTATGACTTGCCCATCAGAAGGTCGGCAGTTTGAATCCCCGTGACGGGATGAGATCCTGTTGTTCAGTCCCAACTCCTTCCAACCTAGCAGTTCAAAAGCACGCCAAAGTGCAAGTAGATAAATAGGTACCACTCCAGCGGGAAGGTAACGGCATTTCCGGGTGCTGCTCTGGTTCGCCTGAAGCGGCTTAGTCATGCTGGCCACATGACCCAGAAGCTGTACGCCGGCTCCCTCGGTCAATAAAGCGAGATGAGTGCCGCAACCCCAGAGTTGGTCACAACTGGACCTAATGGTCAGGGGTCCCTTTACCTTTACCTTGCAGCTGTATAGCTCAGTCCCAGATCTGGGACGTTACAAACGCAGAGCATGTGGTTTACAACTAAGCGATCTGCCCTTTGTCCTTCATGTGGCTGGATGCTACACTGTTCTGGTAGCATCTGTAGAAAAAGTGAAGACTTCTCCCTAGAGATCAGGAAAATCTGGGATGGGGGATGCCCCACATCATTCACTTTGCCGTTGTGGTCCCATTCTGCGAATGTTAGTGGTGTGGTGTATCATCCACCTGTCACTTCCTGCCCCAGTTAACATGTGAATCAAGTCTTTCTGTGTGTTAAAAACAAACGCTTTCAAAAACTGGAGGCTGCACTCCTAAACCCAAAGGGTTGCCGAGAAAGAGAAATCCAAATGTAGCAGGCATTCTGTGAAAGGACTGACCAGTTTTTGGTATTTGGAGAACAAAAAACAAAAAGGCTGTGCTACGCAATCCAAACACCTCCACAGTATTGACTCATGGTTTGTGCTCATTCATTTGCACATCCATTGAGGGATTCTAAACAGCTGCAAGGTTATCATCATCATCATCATTATTTAAAAAACTCCTACCACTGCAACTTGAAAGGCCAACATATTTACATGCTGAAAAAAGAAAAAAAGCAAAGCATTGAAATAAGCAGAATGAGGCAGAGGCAAAGTTCACCCAACTATTCAAAGTGACGAGGTATACTTTTGACCCCTACTGAAAGATAAAGCTGGCAAGACAGGGTTAGATATTTCTAATGCTGACATTCATGCTGGTGATCCTCTTAAGTTTATGTTGTTGTTTTTTAAAAAAGCAAACCATCAAACCAAAAGCTGTATACTGATACAGTGGTACCTCTGGTTACGTACTTAATTCGTTCCAGAGGTCCGTTCTTAACCTGAAACTGTTCTTAACCTGAAGCACCACTTTAGCTAATGGGGCCTCCCGCTGCTGCCGCACCGCCGGCACCGCACAATTTCTGTTCTCATCCTGAAGCAAAGTTCTTAACCCGAGGTAATATTTCTGGGTTAGCGGAGTCTGTAACCTGAAGCGTCTGTAACCCGAGGTACCACCGTATGTGTTAAGATGTCTTTACATGCCCTTTTCCTTCAATTGAATTGCAACTGACAGCTTAAAGCCAGATTTGGGGAGTCCCCCTGCCTCAAATCCATTTGTTGAGGAACTAAGGTGTTGCAAGGAGCTTTGTTTGTTCAAACAGCATGGCTTTTGCAATGCTTACCTCTCTTTATTGGAAATGAGCTACCCTGCCCCTTGAAGTACTTACAAACAAAAGCATAGCATGCAATAGCATTACACCTCTTCCCCAAAATCCCTTCTCCGTCTTGTAGGCCCTTGCCGTGCCTCAAAGTCATTGCCCTTTCCCTTGTTCTTGGGCATTTAACAGCAGGAGAAGATTTAGCTTTGCAATATACATCCACTCTGCTGGGAATAAGCTCCACTGAAGTCAGTTGAATTTAGGCCCTCTTTATTGAGCAGTCATCCTGATTTGTTTGCAGGGAGATTATACCACTTTGGCTAGTTAATGAGAATTCATTCTGTTTGTGAGGACTCAGGGGAGGTTGGACGGTGTTGTGCCAAAGTTTTATCCAACACTCTCCAGCTCTCCTTTCTCCATCACTTACTATACTGCAGAAGTCCTATACAGTATTTGCAGGGAATGGGTTCATTCTGCAAAACCTCCCCATCAACTATAATTGTGCAACCCAAATTTGCAAATAGGCAATTGAAACACACCCAAAGACAGTGAAAGTCTGGAAACCCTCTTCCTTTTGAGCAGGTCTGCAGAGAGCTGTGCCATGCAAGTTGGTGAAGATTTCCCATCACTTTATCCATATCAGGAGAAGTTGTGCCTGCTTCGTTTCTGTACATAAGGCTGCTGATAAAAACACAGGCATGGGGCTTGCTAAATAAGATGGTAGTTCTAATCTCATATTTACCGTATTGGGATGAATCTAAGCTGCACCCAAATCTAAGCCGCATCTTTAAAATTGGAGGGGGGGAGGGAAAAAAAGCCCAAACACTATATTTTTCCATGTATAAGACGCCCCATGTACTGTATAAGATGACCCCTATTTTTGAGCCCAAGATTAAGAAATAAATATTTTAAACATTCCGTGTATAAGACAACCCCCAAATTTAAACTTTAAAAATTTGGGGGGAAATGTAGTCTTATACACGGAAAAATACGGTATAAGCCGCTCCATTCCTCGCTGCTCCTGGCTGCATACTTGGGGGGGGGAGCCATGCCGCGACCTTTCCCCTTCCTCGCTTTCTCCCTCCCTGACCTTGGAGGAGAGGACAGGGGACTACTCACAGGGCGGGCATCGCTTTGCCACGCTCCTGACACTGTTTGCCCCACACTCCTGGCTGCATACCGTAAAGTCGCGAATATAAGCTGTTGTGTATTGAGTCAAAGGATTTTATATCTGTATTATTATTGTCTGTATTTGCATTAGGGTAAAGTAACTGCCTTTTGGTTCCAGAGGGTACAGCTACTATTGGTTCATTTAAGCTGCTGTATTTGGATCCTCTGTCTTATTGGTTTCCTCCAAAAGGCAGGACTGTGATTGCCTAATATTGTTCCCTCCCAAATGTATCCTTTCTAGCTAGTTCCCTGTCCCTATAAATGTAGCTCTCCCCTCCTCAGGTCTTAGTCTTGTTGCTTTAATAAAGAAGTGTTACTAGAGAACTGTCTCCAGCATATTATGTCAAGAGAGCTGAAATCACAAACCCCACGTCACAACATAAGCCACACTTTAACTTTTCACGGTCGGAATCTGGGGGGAAACTGAGGCTTATATTCAGGCCAATACGGTATTATCATTCAGCCTTTCCTCCAGCCGGATTTCAATGACTAATTTAAAACAACCTTGTTCCTTCTGATAGTGTAATTGAAGGTGGCAAATCCTGTAGGAGCATTGCCCAAATGGGGCTCCTGAGAAACAAAATGGCAGTATCAACATGTTCAAGAGAAGCCCATGTTTTTCAGCGGCGAAAACAATATTTTAAAGAAAAACCTAAGAGACCGAAAAAAGAAAAAAATGCCCACAAAGAGGTGCAATGAGGACAGAGCATGCTCAGCAGCTACAGAAACGGGCAGGAACACAGGGAGGTGGGCAGTTGAAAGGAGAGAGTTGAATGCTACCATCAGCCTAGACAAACAGAAGATAATTTCATTTGGTGCCTAAAAAATAGTAATGTGGGTGTCTGGAAGTTGCACTTAGGAAATATGTTCCAAAGGGTTGCTGCCAAAGAGACAGCCCTGAACCTGATAGCTCTCCAACTCATACCTCTGGTCCTTTGCTTCACACAAGGTGAATCTTCCTAAACAGAAGACGACGCACAGCAAAACAAGACGTGTGTTTTCATGGCTGCACATGGCAACAGCCTGCTAGAGCCACACAATTCCCGCATGCAAGGCAAGAGGTGCTGCTACGTTCTGTTGGCTCATAATTGACACGACCCCCCTGCCTCCCCTCTTTCAATAGATAATCAAATTCTAGCTTGGGGACTTCAATAATATCCCTTCCCATTTCCCTTCTCCTGGTCTTTTCATTTCCTGGAATCCATCACAGAGAGCTTCTCTCATGCTAATTAAAACTAATAACCAGCCCTTACATCCCATTAGGGTTGATTCTGAATTAAAAATCTACGAGCTGTTTCCCTTAATGAACACTATGGAGAGAGTTTGGCAGCAGAACAAGATTCATGTCCCCCCACCACCTCTTGTCTCCTTTATTTTGCTCTCCGCTTATCTCAAAATAAGAACATATGCAGGCCAGATTCAGGCCCATTTCCCGTCCCTAAATGCTCTCCAGACTTTCTGCAAAAAACAATGCTTCTTTGCACATCCTGTCCCTAGCAGATTTGCTATTAGGAGGATATTGAACATGCAACAGGGACTGGAGTACCTGTATGCTTAAAAGAGCCGCTGCTGTGTGTTGGTTAGAGTTTTGGTGGTTAGAGTTTTGCAGCCTTGAGTTCGAATGTCCATTCAGCTATGAAACCCCCTGCATGAGTGACATTGGAGCAGTCACCCAGAGTTACCTACTTGACAATATTTTTTTTAAGAATAAAGTGGGGGGTAAAAGTGATGCTGTGGGTTAAACCACAGAGCCTAGGACTTGCCGATCAGAAGGTTGGCGGTTCGAATCCCAGCAACGGGGTGAGCACCCATTGCTCGGTCCCTGCTCCTGCCAACCTAGCAGTTCGAAAGCACGTCAAAGCGCAAGTAGATAAATAGGTACCACTCCGGCAGGAAGGTAAACGGCATTTCCGTGCACTGCTCTGGTTCGCCAGAAGCGGCTTAGTCATGCTGGCCACATGACCTGGAAGCTGTACACCGGCTCCCTCGGCCTATAAAGCAAGATGAGCACCACAACCCCAGAGTCAGTCATGACTGGCCCTAATGGTCAGGGGTCCCTTTACCTTTACCTAAAAGTGATAACCATGTTTGCTTCCCTGAATTCCTTGAAGGGTGGGATAATTAAATAATGCCATGGCGATGTGCAAGAAAATGTTTTTGGCATTTTGCTCCAGAGGTGAGAAAAGCTTCACTAGGCTCTTGCAGAAGAACATTGGCAAGTGGAAATATTGGTAAATGAAGCTTTTATCACCCCCGGAGCACCGTGACACGACAAACTGCACCTGCCAATTTTCTCTCTTTTCTGCACAACAGTTCGATGTATTAGAGACTTGCCTTTTACTGCATCTATCGCCCCATGCAAAGCACGATCAGAGAGAGGAGGACAAGAATTAGGAAATAAGGAAAGAAAGCACTTCTAATACTGAAATGATGCAGCCAGAGCCACCTTGCCTAATGTTCATTTACTGCCTTCTCACTGGAACCATATCCTAAAGCTTGAGTAGGCAAACTAAGGCCCGGGGGCCGGATCCAGCCCAATTGCCTTCTAAATGTGGTCCACGGACGGTCCTGGAATCAGCATATTTTTACATGAGCAGAATGTGTCCTTTTATTTAAAATGCATCTCTGGGTTATTTGTGGGGCATATGTGGTCTGGCCCCCCGCAATGTAGTCTGGCCCCCCACAAGGTCTGAGGGACAGTGGACCGGCCCCCTGCTGAAAAAGTTTGCTGACCCTTTTCCTAAAGACTGAGACCTGCTAACTAAGGAGTACAAGTAAATTTTGTTAGGACTGCAGGCCTAGGCATATTCCTCATAGTAAAGGTAAAAGCCATCTGTGGACAAATGCCGGCTCCATCGGCCTGAAGCGACATGAGCTCCGCACCCCACAGTCGACTTTGACTGGACTTAACCATCCAGGGGTCCTTTACCTTACCTTACCTTTTTACTCCTCATAGTATACTCCATGGAACATAGTGGGACTTTACGTACAAGTAAATATGCACGGGGGGGGGGGGGGGGGAGAGCTGTAGCTCAGTGATAGCGTAAGTGACTTGATCTTCATGTTTCAACCTTTTGATTGTACAGTGGTACCTCGGGTTAAGTACTTAATTCATTCCGGAGGTCCATTAACCTGAAACTGTTCTTAACCTGAAGCACCACTTTAGCTAATGGGGCCTCCCGCTGCTGCTGCGCCGCCGGCAGTGGCGTAGCGTGGGTTGTCAGCACCAGGGCCAAGGCAAGTAATTTGCGCCCCCTAACCCATGGATTTGTGCCCCCTAACCCGTGGATTTGCGCCCCCTAACCCTAACCTCCAGATGTTGCGCCCGGTGCGGCCGGCACCCCCACGCTACGCCACTGGCCGCCGGAGCACGATTTCTGTTCTCATCCTGAAGCAAAGTTCTTAACCCGAGGTAATATTTCTGGGTTAGCAGAGTCTGTAACCTGAAGTGTATGTAACCTGAAGTGTATGTAACCTGAGGTACCACTGTACATTGTTTGACCTCTGACTCTATTACACAGAGGACCTTGTTGATTGGATGGCCTGCAAATGTCCTATAAATTTCCTAAATAAACAAGTGTTATGGAAGAGGTCCCAGGGTTCAGTCCCTGTGTTATGTAGTGAAGTTTCACCCTGGGCCAGCAGGGGGATACTGTATATAGTTTTCACTCAGGTCCACGTCAGTTATTTTAGGCAGGAAACTCTGGGCAGTTGTTGCTACAATGTTGACAGCCGGCTGCCTATAAAAGCAGGCCGGCTGAGCTGTTTGCAGTCAGTTCTATTCCAGCTTACAAAATAAAGAGCTCCTTGGAGAAATCGCTGTGCCGTCTGCTATGTCAACCCACAACTTAACACTGGCGACGAACGTGGGATCGATGGACATCAGAGCACAGCCAGATGCGGCCAGCCTCTGAACTGAGCTGAATCACTGAGCTGAATCACAGAGCGAAATCACTGAGCGAAATCACTGGACAGAACCAATTCAGAGCTGACTGTTCTGGCTAAGAGCACTGTGTTCCATCCATCGCCCTTCACGCCGGCATCGGAATCATGGCTTCACTTGTGCCTCTACCGCCGTTTGCGCCAGCCTCTGAATCATGGGACTCCTACCTCGCTCGGTTCGACTGCTACCTCCAAGCCAACGAGCTGACAGCAGTATCAAAGGATCGGAAGTGGGGCCTATTCCTCAGCCTCTGTGGGCCTGAGGTGTTTGAGACGGCCCAAGCATTGGTTGCGCCTGAAGCAGTCCAGGCAACACCATGGGACACGATCCAAGAGAAGCTCCGCAACCACTACGCACCAAAGCCGTCCAAGATTGCTGCCCGCCATGCGTTCTACCACCGGAACCAGGCAGAGGGGGAGTCAATCAACAACTACACCACCGCCCTGCGACAGGCTGCAATGCACTGTGAGTTCCGAGACTTAGACGATGCCCTGATGGATCGAATCGTCTGCGGGGTCCGGGACATCCATCTACAACGGCGTCTCCTCGCCAAGCCAGACCTCATGCTACAGAAAGCCATTGAGGAGGCTGTGGCCTCAGAAGCTGCTGAACGCTCCGCCCAGGAGATCCGCAAGTCCAGCAGCCCGCGTCTTGCTAGGGAGCCAGTTCCGGTGCATCATGAAGAGGCCAGCAGTGATGAGGCATCCTCCAGTGAAGACGATGACGTGCACCAGACAAAGCGGGAGCGCAGGAAGTTCCAACAGAAGTCCAAGGGCCAACCGGAATGTGCCGGCTGCGGAGGCAACCATTCCCGTGCCAAGTGTCGATTCAGAGACGCCATCTGTAGGAAGTGTTCCAGAAGGGGCCACATCGCTAAGGTCTGCCGATCGGCTCCGTCTGACACCCCCCCTTCATCGACTCGCAAGTCCAAGTCTTCACTCCAGTCTGCCAAGGAAAGTTGTTTCGCTCTCACCAACTGCCGCTGCCCGTCTGGAACCACGATTGGCCAAACCGACTCGCCTACGCGACGCAAGCTGAACGTCACGGCGCTCATTGAAGGAGCTCCATGTGACATGGAGATCGACACCGGGTCTGCCCTGTCCATCGTGTCATGGAGCACCATCAAAAGACTGGTACCCAGAGTGTCCAAAAGGCAACTCGACTCTCACCGCGTACACCTGAGAGACTACCAGGGAAACGACATTCCCGTGGTAGGCGTTGGCCGGTTCCGGATCGCCTTCAAGGATTTTTCGGGCCTGCTCCGGTTGGTGGTGGTCGAAGGTCAGCGGCCAAGCCTCCTAGGGCTAGACTGGTTTGATGCCCTCGGCCTGGAAGTCACCGGCATCAACTGCATCTCTAACGCAGAGACTGAGGGTCTGGTCAAAGACTTTGCCGAGGTTTTTGACGGCACCTTGGGGCAATATACAGGTACGCCCATCTCCTTTAGCCTTGATCCACAAGTCGCCCCCATCAAGCTAAAGCCACGCCGGGTTCCCTTTGCTCTCAAGGCTAAGGTGGACGAACAACTGGACAAACTGATCGCCCAAAGAGTTTTGGAGCCGGTTGACCACGCCAAGTGGGAAACCCCCATCGTCACGCCTGTCAAGCCAGATGGGTCGGTGAGAATCTGCGCTGACTACAAGTGCACGATCAACAAGGCACTTCAGCAGCACGCTTATCCGGTTCCTGTTGTCCAACACCTGCTGCATTCCCTGGGTGAGGGTAAGGTCTTCGCTAAGCTGGACCTTGCCCAAGCCAATCAACAACTGCCAGTCGATGATGCCACTGCTGAAGCCCAGACGATCGTCACCCACCGGGGGGCATTCCGTTGCCGCCGGTTGCAGTTTGGGGTGAGTGTGGCTCCTGGCATCTTCCAAAGCCTTATGGAGCGTCTCCTGCAAGGGCTTCCGGGCGTGGTACCATATTTTGATGACGTCTTGGTGTCTGCAGACTCACACCAGCAGCTGTTCGAGCGCCTCCGTGCCGTGCTGACCAGGTTCCAAGAGGCCGGGCTCAAGGTAAAGAGGGAGAAGTGCCAGATCGCTGTTCCACAGGTAGAGTTCCTGGGCTATCTTATCGATGCCTCCGGCCTTCACCCGACCACATCCAAGATCCACGCTATCCAGCAGGCCCCCACCCCAAAGAACAAGACGGAGTTGCAGGCGTTCCTGGGGCTGCTGAACTTTTATAACATGTTCCTGCCCCACAAAGCCACAGTGGCTGAGCCTCTTCACCGACTCCTTAGCACTAAGACGCCTTGGGCCTGGGGTCATCGGGAGACGGCGGCCTTCAACACGGTCAAGGCTCTCCTTTCATCAGACAGTGTGCTGGTACAGTACAGTGAATCCAGGCCGCTGGTCCTTGCCTGCGACACCTCACCTTTTGGCATCGGTGCTGTCCTTAGTCACCGTTTTCCAGACGGAAGAGAAGCACCGCTCGCCTACTTTTCCAGGACGTTATCTCCGACAGAACGGAATTACAGCCAGCTCGACAAGGAGGCACTGGCACTTGTGGCTGGAGTGAAGAGGTTCCATGAATACCTCTATGGCAGGACTTTTGACCTCATCACTGACCACAAGCCACTCCTGGGCCTCCTCGCCGGTGATCGTCCAACTCCACCGGTCCTCTCGCTACGCATGCTGCGATGGACTGTTTTCCTGGCTGCCTACCACTACCAGCTCATCCATCGCCCGGGGAAATCGATGGGCCATGCTGACGCCCTCAGCCGTTGCCCTCTTCCAGCATTTGTGGAAGACCCGGCTCCAGCTTCATCGCTCCTTCTGATTGAGGATCTTCCGGCAGCGCCTGTATCGGCTGCCACTGTGGCCTCCGCGTCTGCCCAGGATCGCACCATCAGCCGGGTGCTCAACTGGGTGTGGAGGGGGTGACCACAAGGGCCTTTTGCATCGGAGTTCCAGCCCTTCGCAACCAGACAACATGAAGTCTCAGCTCATCGCGGCTGTCTGCTGTGGGGAGACCGCGTCGTGATTCCCCAGGGACTCCGTCAGCACGTCCTGGAGGCTCTGCACGTTGGCCACCCGGGAATTGTCAAAATGAAGGCGTTGGCTCGGTGTTACGTCTGGTGGCCTAATATGGACGATGCCATCACTGCCTGGGTGTCCGCCTGTCAAGCGTGCCAAGAGTCGAGGCCTGCACCACCGGCAGCTAAGGGACACACCTGGGAGACGCCAAAGACACCCTGGTCGAGGGTGCACATCGATCTGGCTGGCCCCTTTCACGGCCGGACCTCCAGCCTATTCCAAATGGCTGGAGGTCGCCCTGATGCCCTCCACCACTACCGAAGCTGTCATCCGGGTGCTGCGAGGCCTGTTTGCAACGCATGGGTGTCCTGATGTCCTTGTCTCTGACAACGGACCACAGTTCATGTCAGGCACGTTTGAGCGGTATCTTTTGGGACTGGGCATCCGCCATGCCCTAACGGCACCCTTTCATCCATCCAGCAACGGGCAAGCGGAAAGAATGGTGCGCTCAGCAAAAGAGGCACTGGCGCGCCTGGACCGGGGAGACTGGCATGAGCGGGTCGCCGAATACTTGTTCGTGCAACACATCACCCCTCATGCGGCCACAGGGCGGAGTCCTGCTGAACTGCTTATGGGCCGCCGCCTCAGGTCACCGCTCGACCGGCTACACCCGGACTTTGCCATGGCTGAACCCCCAGGCTGTGCCAACGCGCCACGGTCATTTGTCCCAGGAAACCAGGTCTTTGCCCGGAACTATTTGGGGGACATTCCTTGGGTGCCAGCCACAGTAGTGGGAGTCACTGGACCTCGCTCGTACCAGGTGGCACTCGAAGACGGACGCTTGTGGCGACGGCACATAGACCAGCTTAGGCGCAGGGTTGGGGACTTGGACACTACCGAGGTGCCCCCAACTGCGTTTGCGGCTCCAGAAGAGACACATACAGATGGCGAGGCCCCACCTACACCTCCCTCGCAAACTGCCAGCGTGGAGCCGAACCAAGCCGCTTCAGAGGGTCTGCCAGACTTACCACAGACTCAGACCACTCCACTTGCGGAGGCTCCACCCACAGCAGCAGATCCAGGGGAGTTGGTTCCAACGCCACCTAGGGTCGCACCACAGCCTCAGCAAGAACTGTGTGGCCCTCCGGACTTGGCTACCAGTCCCCGGCGGTCTGGCAGAGTTTCCAAGCGCCCAACTTATTTAAAGGACTATGTTGTTGGACATGTATCACTGTTGGTCTAAGTATGGGAAATGTAACTGATATGCTTTTGTGCCTAATTGAACCATTATGCGTAGTGCTGTATATAAGGAAACCATTACGATTGTAACTAACGCCTTATCTCAGTGGGGAGGGGTGTTATGTAGTGAAGTTTCACCCTGGGCCAGCAGGGGGATACTGTATATAGTTTTCACTCAGGTCTCTAGATAGTTTTCACTCAGGTCCACGTCAGTTATTTTAGGCGGGAAACTCTGGGCTGTTGTTGCTACAATGTTGACAGCCGGCTGCCTATAAAAGCAGGCCGGCTGAGCTGTTTGCAGTCAGTTCTATTCCAGCTTACAAAATAAAGAGCTCCTTGGAGAAATCGCTGTGCCGTCTGCTATGTCAACCCACAACTTAACACCCTGCCATCACCAGATTGGGCAGGGAAAGACCTGAAATCCTGAATAGATGCTTGCATTGTAGACCATTGGTAGGGAACCTCTGGACTGGGGGCAAAGGTGACCTGTAGGTATCTCTGAAGGCCACAGCTCTCACTAGTCCTGCTCCTTGAATGCTTTTGCCCAGATGGAACATGTATTTGAACTACGGCATTGCCTCTTGCTTAGTAAGACTGCAGAATGCAGACCTGTGGAAAGATGATTTGCTTTTTTTTGTTGTTATTTAGTCGTTTAGTTATGTCCGACTCTTCATGACCCCATGGACCAGAGCACGCCAGGCATGCCTGTCTTCCACTGCCTCCCGCAATTTGGTCTAACTCATGCTGGTAGCTTCTAGAACACTATCCAACCATCTCGTCCTCTGTCGTCCCCTTCTCCTTGTGCCCTCCATCTTTCCCAGCATCAGGGTCTTTTCCAGGGAGTTTTCTCTTCTCATGAGGTGGCCAAAGTATTGGAGCCTCAGCTTCACAATCTGTCCTTCCAGTGAGCACTCAGGGCTGATTTCCTTCAAAATGGGGAGGTTTGTTCTTCTTGCAGTCCATGGGACTCTCAAGAGTCTCCTCCAGCACCATAATTCAAAAGCATCAATTCTTCGGCGATCAGCCTTCTTTATGGTCCAGCTCCCACTTTAACTATACGGACCTTTGTTGGCAAGGTGATGTCTCTACTTTTTAAGATGCTGTCTAGGTTTGTCATGTGGCATTAAAAAGAACCTTTGAGTTTCTCTTTCATTCTTTGTGGCATAGACGAAGGTGGCTACTGAAGAACAAAAAGTGGAGGTGTGCACCTTTTGAGCTGAATGGACATTCTGGTCCAGTCTTTGCCAACCTGGTAACTTTCAGACTCCCAGCAGCCTCTGCCAGAACAGTTGTTATCTAAAGCATCTGGAGATATCACATTGGGGATAATCAATGTAGTATGACATTCACAATACTGACAGCTTTGGTCCGCTTTCTCAGAGAGGGATGGAGGAGACATTCTGTTCAGCAGGCATTTCAAGCTGGATCTATCAAACCTGCACTTTCCTAAACAATATGTGAGCCAAAGCACAGCTCTCCTTACCCAAATTTTGCTATACATATCTCTGCCCAAACAGTGTTTGCAAAAATGCGTGTATTAGGGGAAAGTGTAGATAAAAACAAAGATATAAGTGAACAGAATATTAAAAATGCATTATATTAGAGGAAAACATAGACATTACTCAAAACTGCATTTGAAAATGTGTTTGTGGAGTGAAATTTGCACCAAATCATTGAAGAGTTTTTATGAAGTTTTTTTTTTTTTAATGCACAAATTGCTGCAGAAATGCAGAGAACTGAATTTAATGTTGGAAAGATGGAAAAACTGAGATGACAGAAATTGGCAGATCCTTCCATCACAGCTGTTAAGAGTGTTGGACTTAAATCAGGGGGACCTGGATTCAAATCCCCACTCAGGCATTAAAATATACTCGGAGTCAAGAGTGGATTTCATGCTCTTTATTCAGCTCATAGTGGTTAGAAGGAATCGAAGTTCCCCCAGAATGTCTGCCTTATATACATTATTTACACAATGGGCCCCACGGGATTGGCTAATTCTGGTATTCTCCTGTAGGCCAATCAGGTTGCGGATTCCCACCTGGAGTTGGATTGGGTGGCTCCTGTGGACCAATCAAACTTCTGCATTCTGAATCCTATTGTTCTAGGACCAATCAGACTGCTGCCTTTTGGATCCTATTCAACTCAGTACATAACAGGCATAAAACTGAGAATGAATGAGATTTCCACACAGGATCACAACAGCATTCTTAGCAGGGTAAAATGGAGTTTTTTTGGGGGGGAATCTGCTCACTATCTGAGCTCTTTGGGGGGGAAGGGCAGGATTAACAAAATTAATTAATTAATAAGTGAAGAAACAAACAGATTTATGCATTGAATGTTAAAATGCCTTTTGTATGTTCCTGCAGCTTGTTGGATTCCTTCCCCCACCCCCACCCCTGCAGTTTGGAGATGTTATGTAACAGTCCTGCACAGATCAAAAGATTAGGAGCAAACACAGGTTTTCTTAATACTCTTACTCATTTCCCTGGTAGTCTCAGTGTGTAGAATCCCAAGTGGTCTCCCCATCCAGTAGAAAGGGGGAGTGCCAGGTGTTTTAATAAACCTCTATCCTAGTATGAAGAGGAAACATTCTGTAAATGAATTTTCCAAGACTGGGATGGAATCCAGAACATGGATAAAGGTAAAGGTAAAGGTACCCCTGCCCGTACGGGCCAGTCTTGACAGACTCTGTGGTTGTGCGCCCATCTCACTTAAGAGGCCAGGGGCCAGCGCTGTCCGGAGACACTTCCGGGTCATGTGGCCAGCGTGACATCGCTGCTCTAGCAAGCCAGAGCCACACACGGAAACGCTGTTTACCTTCCCGCTGGTAAGCGGTCCCTATTTATCTACTTGCACCCGGAGGTGCTTTCGAACTGCTAGGTTGGCAGGCGCTGGGACCGAGCAGCGGGAGCGCACCCCGCCGCAGGGATTCGAACCGCCGACCTTTCGATCGGCAAGTCCTAGGCGCTGAGGCTTTAACCCACAGCGCCACCTGCGTCCCGATAGAACATGGATACCATGAAATAATTCCTTTCAACTTCAAAATGACAAGGAAGCTAGGGATCAGAAGGCTGAAATTATTTCAGTAGGGATTGGGATTATCATGTGGAGAACCAAAGTTTTCCTACCCCTGCGATACATCATAATTCTCACCCCAAGCATGATTCCCTGGGAGGGTAGGCAGCTGGGGCAGAAAAAACAGGGCTCCTGAACCTTTGATAGTTGTGCAGAAGAAGGACGTTTAGATGTGTTGTAGGAATTCTAAGGTCTCAAATATAGAATAAATGTTGATGATTGCTCAAGGTAAACACATAAGTATAAAAACCACGTGTCTAAAATAGTACAGGAGAGCAATCCAAAAGACTCTAAATATTTCCTCTGCCTCCTTAATCCCTCTTGCCTGAGAACAGGTAGGCAGATAGCAATCAAGGGACGTTCCGGAAGGGATTCCTCTCCTATATCTATGAACCTCCTTTATATTGGTAATTGTCACTGTTTGCCCAGATGCCCTGCATTAAGGGATGTCTGACAGACATCCCGATGGTCTTATCAAATGCTAATGTTTTTGTGTAAACTGTGTCTGGAACTATGTAAAACTTGCTAAATCCTCAGGAATATCACACCTTGGCCTGCCTGAGCCACAGTAATCCCTCCTTATGTGTGATGTAATTTCTGACTCTTTGTAGAGGGGATGTCCAGTTCTTCTCCACGCCAAAATGAAAACCCTTGCCTCCTTTGCTAGGAGTGGAGGGAACTCTGTTGCAACAGAAAATAAAGATGTGCCTTGCTTTCACTACACCTTGCCTCCATCCATTCATCTCTGACCGATCATGGACTTAAGGGACTCAGTCCCTTGGGGAGTTGGGCAGCAAAAGCCAACCACCCCTATTTTTCTATATCAGCTTATGTAATTTGTCGTGTAAGTAATGCCTGCCGATAGCCTTCTTCATCTTAACTGTTAAAGGTGTAGGTCCCCCCCACCCCCCATCTGACCATTCTATTGCTAACTGCCCTGGGGGGGGGGTTGGGGGGTGTTATGTGGATTCCTCTTACCCAGTTAAGGAGCCTGATATGCACAAATCACCTGGGAAGCTGTTTACCACATGGAGATAAATATTATTACTTTACCTGCTAACTGAGCTGCTGTTTTAAGACAGCTATAGGAACCAGTTCTAATGTTGGCAACCCTAATTATAGAATAGATGCAATTCAAGCATATTTAGCTAGTCCAGAGATGCATATATTAGCAGCATTTTAAAATAGCACTCCGGGTTGGCGCCATCGCCGAATGGCGGACTCCCTCCGAGCTCCGGAGGGAGCCTGCTCGGCAGGGGCTGGGTTCTACCACGCCGGCGACACGGGGACCCTTAAAAACCATGGGCGCTGAAACCCATGGGCATGGTGACTCGGCGGGCACCGTTTGTGCCCCCCCGACCCGCGAAGGAGCCTTTTTAAAGGCTGCGGAGCGGGTGACAGGGGGGGGGTGCTGTGAGTCCTCCGCTTCCCCTGCCGAGCGAAGCCGCATGCCATTCGACGGAGAGCGCTGACTTCTTCCATTGAAAATTTGGACTTTAAAAGAATAACCCGTGAGTAATTGGAACTTGGATTAAAAAAGGGGAAAAATTCTTTTTAAATTCGGAGCGAGCGGGGGAGGTGCAAAAAGGAAGTCAGCCTCCCCCCTGTTGTAGAGGAGCTAAAACAAAGGATTTGACAACTAAGATCGAGCGCAACCTTTTTTTTGATAAAGTTATTAACTTCGCGATGGAAAATTATAAGACTGGGCTGGAGGAGAAAAGTGGAATGTGAACTAAAATGCAACCCCCCCCCCCGAAACCCCGGGAGCGATCCGTAAGAGCGCCGGGAGAGGAGAAATAGAGGTTCTGACAGCTGTCAAAGGAGCTGTCAAAGCGGAAGAACAAAAAGAGAACTTTGTTACGAGGACTTTGCTGGTCACATTTGTTACAAATTGGATATAAATTGTTTAAAACAAGGAATAATAAGTTACTTTGACTGTTGGGTCTGATCGGGAAGGAAACTGAGTTATTATAATCCCTCTAGAGGAGCTGTGGGACACTACAAGTATTGTTGGCATTGAATTTGAATAGGACTTTTTATCGCCTGGGAAACTGCAGAAATGGAACACTATTTTGTCTACAGAGGTCTACACACTAAAGGAGACAATAGATTTATCTATTGAAGAATGGAAGGGACTTGACGTAATGTTTTGTTCCTGAATAACAAAGCCTCTGCAGAGGAATTAGAAACTTTTTGGAATTAGAACATTTCTGCAGGAGAGCAGGGGAAAAAAAAAAGAGGAGGAGAGAGAACAATAAGAACAACAAGAATAACAAGAACTGGATAAAGTTGGAAGATAGACTCCTTCCAAGATTGGACATGTGAAATCAAAGATGACCAAAAGACGGCAAAGACTAATAAAAAGACGGCAAAGCGGATTGGTGAAGGACTGTGGTTTAGATGTGGGAGCTCCAGGATGACAGTAGACAGTGACGGACATTGGGAACGCAACCGGGAAGGGGGGGAGGGAAATTTGGAATCCAAAGGGTGTTAAATTACATTTTATTCTTTTTTCTATTTTTCTGTTTATCTTAATCTGTATTGCATATTAAAGAGGGGAACTCGCGGAAGGGAACAGGTCGATTTTAGGGGATGGGAAAATATTTTTTAAATTGGGCCAATGATAATAATTTTAAAATTTGGGGTAAGAATTTGTTGAATCTATTTGAAAGAATTGGAATACAAGAGGGGGAGGGGAGGGGAAGTCCTGGAAAGAAGCCAATGAAAATAAGGTTTTAAATTTGGATGTTTTTCTTTTTTTGTTATATTTGAAAATCTTTAATAAATATTATTTAAAAAAAATTAAAAATTAAAATAGCACTCCAGGGGGGAAATGGGGGTGTGGTGACACAGGTGTCTGGGAACAGAGAGATTTGATGCAATATCTGTCATTATATATTCAATTGCTATACTTGGTTCCTTTGTATTAAAGGTAAAGTTAAAGGGACCCCTGACCATTAGGTCCAGTCATGACCGACTCTGGGGTTGCAGTGCTTATCTTGCTTTACTGGCCGAGGGAGCCGGCGTACAGCTTCCGGGTCATATGGCCAGCATGACTAAGCCACTTCTGTTGAATCATAGCAGCACACGGAAATGCCATTTACCTTCCCGCCAGAGTGGTACCTATTTATCTACTTGCACTTTGAGGTGCTTTCAAACTGCTAGGTTGGCAGGAGCAGGGACCGAACAATGGGATTTCACCCCGTCGCTGGGATTCAAACCACCGACCTTCTGATCAGCAAGTCCTAGGCTCTGTGGTTTAACCCACAGCACCACCCGCTTTCCCTTTGTATTATTATTATTATTATTATTATTATTATTACTATTACTATTGACATCAGCACTACCACTTACCTGCCCTTCACCCTAAGATCCCAGGGCAGGCTACAACAACTAAAAATACAATATTAAATTTGCACAGTGCACTTTTTATACCACATGGACCTATTTTTAAATCAGACTCTTCTTGATGTATTGATGCACAGCAGAGTTAGGGAACCTGTGGCCCTCCAGATGCTGTCTGACTCCAACTCTCACCATCCCTAGCCAGCATGGCCAATGCTCAGGGATGATGGAAATTGGAGTCCATGAACATCTGGGGACAGGGGTGGCAGAAGCAAAGGAGTCAGAACCAACAGAAGGTAGAGCCAGCTAAGGGCTTGTCCACACTGGCCTTTACTGTGTGTCTGAGGCTGTTTGAGTCCAAGATTTGGGGGCATTGTTCACGTGGAGTCGCCCTCAGGCAAAACCCATCCCACATTTTTTTGTTACATGAATCCTGGGAAATCTGAAAAGCAAAGCAAATCTCTTGCTGTCTGGCTATTGCCATTTGCATTCTCTTCAGGTCAGGTGGAGCCAGAAAGATGGTGTGAGATCTAATGGAAGGCGAGTAGGAAAAATCCAAAAGTATGCTTGCAGAGTGAAAGAAAGAAGAGAACCTTCCCTCGCTGCTTTTATTATTATTTATTAAATTTATATACCAGCCTTCAGCTGAGGATCACAGTACGTAAGTGTCATAACATAATAACAAATAACCTTCTGCACTTCCCCCTGAAACTTGGATGATAATAATAATAATAATAATAATAATAATAATAATAATAATAATTTATTATTTATACCCCACCCATCTGGCTGGGCTTCCAATATAGAGGCGGGAGGGCACAGGGGCGTACGAAGGGGAGCGGTCTGCCCCGGGTGCCACCTGGGAGGGTGACAAGATGACCTGCTGCCTCCCACCCAGCTGTAAAGCGGCCGAGGGCTCACACACTGTCGGTACGGGCGCCATTGATACAGGCTGCCACTCGTGCACAGTCCGTATGGGTGCTGCGCATGCACTGCCAGGCGCTTCGCCCCGCTCCTCAGCACCCCGCACCAGGTGCCAGAGCTTCCTCCGCCACTGGGAGGGCATAGCTTTGTTTCTGACGAACGATGGAGGTTTGCTTGTAGGGGCACCTTAAACCTTGTTGCCAACATGAGCAGCACATCAAATCGGTTGTTTGGCCTGAGAAATTGCGGAATGGTTAGTGAATCTATACTTGTCCCCCCACAAAAAAGAATGTCCCGTATAGAAATGTGGCAGCCCCACCTAACAAGGAAGCCTGGCTATGGGGCTGCCCTCTGGACGGGTGGTAAGTAAGAAGATCAGTGGCTTTGGAGGAATCAAAACTGAGGTTGGTGGGGCAGTGCCCCATTTGCCCCAAGGGACTGGGCCCCATTGACTGGTGGGACACAGATTTTCCATTGCTAACATACAGCATTCCTGTTTTTTTGTGGGGAGGAGGCATGAACTTTTTACGATATAGATATATAGATATAGATATAGATATAGATATAGATATAGATATAGATATAGATATAGATATAGATATAGATATAGATATAGATATAGATATACCATGGTGGAAAGAACATAGCATAGTCTTTTGGACAGGTTTTCTAGTTGATACCTTACTTCCATCTCCCCCTCACCTTGCCTCCAATCCCCACTTTAAACCACAGTGTAATGGTGCTAAAAGGGACGCAGGTGGCGCTGTGGGTTAAAGCCTCAGTGCCTAGGGCTTGCCGATCGAAAGGTCGGCGGTTCGAATCCCTGCGGCGGGGTGCGCTCCCGCTGCTCGGTCCCAGCGCCTGCCAACCTAGCAGTTCGAAAGCACCTCCGGGTGCAAGTAGATAAATAGGGACCGCTTACCAGCGGGAAGGTAAACGGCGTTTCCGTGTGCGGCTCTGGCTCGCCAGAGCAGCGATGTCACGCTGGCCACGTGACCCGGAAGTGTCTCCGGACAGCGCTGGCCCCTGGCCTCTTGAGTGAGATGGGCGCACAACCCCAGAGTCTGTCAAGACTGGCCCGTACGGGCAGGGGTACCTTTACCTTTTTAATGGTGCTAAAATCTAACAGGTGATGCTGACAGAAGCTATGAGTAAAGCTGTCCCCAATTCATTGTTCTGCGTTGAAGACTGCATGAGAAAAGAGCTAGCTTTTTTAACTGAACACCCCCCCCCCCCGAAAATCTAGGTGTGAATAAATGTGTGTGAGAATCAGCCCATGGGTGACAAGTAAGCAATACTCAACACACTCCAGAAACTGGGCATCATTTGCTCTGCCTGCCTGCCATGAGCCCTTCCACATTTGGAATCTCTGCATAGGCTACTGTCTGAGACATTTCTGTATCCAGATTAAAAGCGTTAGCCTCAAATCTCCTAATTTAACCAGAATCTTCTCCATAATAGTATTCACTGGAGGAGCCATCTGGACCAGGGACGTTATTAGCTTAGAATAATTTAACTGCTTTGCTAATCTCATCCAATTTCATAGGTTTGTTCCAGTTTCCCTGCAATGCATTATGGGAAGACTGGGCAGCGGTTTGTCTACTCTCTCTGTCAGCATCAGCTGCCTTCGGGCAGCTGTGCAAGCTTCAAGCCTCCTCCTAAAATCCTCCAATTTAAATGAGGCATCCTCCTGCCCCAGTGATTCTGATACTGGCAGTTGAGTGCCTCTGAGCATGTGCAGAATACTTTCCCCATTTGATTAGAATCACCTTTTTAAAGACTGATGGAAAGGACAGCATAGCTAAGCATGCTGCTCCTGTTTGCTCAGTGAACTCCAATTCCCAGAGTGGTTTAACAGTCAATCCGTCTTCCCAAAGAACTCTGGGAATGGAAGCTTGGTAATGGGAATAGAGGTCTTCTAACAACTCTCAGTGCCTTAACAAACTACAGTTCCCAGAATACTTTGGGGGAAGCCATGACTGTTAAAGTGATGCAAGAGTGCTTTAAATTTATGGTACAGGTGTTGCCTTATCATGTGGCCTCCGTTGCTCCAGACTCTTGGCTGTGTGTGTGTGTGTGTGTGTGTGTGTGTGTGTGTGCATAAAGAGTATTGCATCAACGTGGTCTCTGTTGTTGCTATTCAGTGCTGACCTCTCACTTTCCCCTTCCCTTTCTCTGTTAGCTTCTTTCTTGCTCTTTTCTTTTCACAGATCTGTTTGAGTTTGCTTCGCCTCCTCCTCCTCCTCCTCCTCCTCCTCCTCTTCCTCCCCCCACAGCTGGTTGTGATTTATTAATGTAATTCTTCAGTTGCATAGACATGCTGAAGGAAATTTGCACAGCTCTTTGGGCTGAGCTGTGTGCCCGTGTGATATTTCAGTTATTTGTTTTCAAGTCCCCCCCCCCCAACTAAATCGATACTAACACTTTAATAAATAGAGAGAAAACAGTGCCAGGTGTTTATTGCTCAAACTGGGTTGCTACCTTCCAAACAAGAGAGAGAAATTATTATAGCAGCTGTGGAGCAGGGAGACATGGTGGCTTAGTGCTGGAGTCCATTCTGAATATAGCAGATCATCACTGAAACACATTGAAGTAAAAACCAAGAGAATGCCCAGCGTATAGGGCATCTCCTATACAGTGGTACCTCAGGTTACATACACTTCAGGTTACATACGCTTCAGGTTACAGACTCCGCTAACCCAGAAATAGTGCTTCAGGTTAAGAACTTTGCTTCAGGATGAGAACAGAAATTGTGCTCCAGCGGCATGGTGGCAGCAGGAGGCCCCATTAGCTAAAGTGGTGCTTCAGGTTAAGAACAGTTTCAGGTTAAGAACGGACCTCCAGAACCAATTAAGTACTTAACCCGAGGTACCACTGTATTACTGAGCAACAGCTTTCAATTTCTACATTGGCAGGATTTCCTGGGGTCACACCAACTTTTTTTTCTAGCAAGGCTCCTATGCATTTCATAGCTATACTACAACTAGGGGGGAAATGCATTGTTGATCCAGTATGCTGGAGAAAGATGCACCTGTTGAATATCTGCCTGTTGTGCAGCTACAGATGTTATCCCTGCTGCTAAGGTTTTTTATCAGGTTCTTTCCCATCAGTGCTGCTTGCCCTGGCCTGAGTGTTCCACACAGCCTATCTTAGTCTTCCATCATGGAATGCCTTCCAAATGCTGACTACATCTCCCATCATCCCTGATCACTGGTTATGCTGCTAGGGCTGATGGGAATTGTAATTCAACAACAACTGGAGAGCACCAAATTGGGTAAGGCTGCTCCGCCTGATCCCTTCAAAGAAATGTGTGTGCCAGCATTCACATATGTGTGCCAGCATTCGCTCATCTCGTGGAAAACATCTCATTCCTCCAGGATTAATCACCCAAAGCTGCCACAAATCAAGGAGAGGTAGTCAAACAATGCCTAGCAAGAAATCTGAAGTCATGCCATGTTCAATGTCATTGAAGCAGTTCCAGCATTTGTTATACTTGAATCAACTCTGTCGAATTATCAGTGTCAGGTAATGGCCATTAAACACAACACGAAACGAGAGATAAAGATGAATGTCTCAGAAGAGAACATGTTAGAATAGCATGTGGAGAGGGGGGAAAGGTATGCTTATTGCATCTCTCCAAGGCAACATCATTTCACCATTAAAAACTTTTGGATCCATCACAACATCAGCATCCGAACACATGCTGAAAAGCTGCAACTGGGCTCAGATTTCCCGCCTGTACACACCAACTGCTCATATAGCAAGAAACTTATAGGATGGTAACACAATAGTCACAATTGTTTCCTGTTGAACAACAGCAACACTTTTCTGGGTACTTTTGGCTAGGTGTAAACCATTCAGTCGAAGCCTTTTCATCAGAGGGGTTAAATCACTGGTCCAGGAGGCTCATCCAGCCTGCCAAGTCTCACTTGATGGCCTACTAGCCACCCAACAAAATATGGCAGTACTGCTTTGGAGAGGGTGTGTGTGTGTGTGTGTGTGTGTGTGCAGATCATCTCTGTTGACTGTGTGCACAGAATGCTTTCCCTATGGGGAAAGGCTTAGCAGAAAGGGAAGAGAATATTCACTCTGAATATATAGCAACAACAACAACATTTCACAAAAATATATGCTGCTTAAAGTTCAGGCGTGTTAGAGTGGCAAAAGGACTATTAGTAGACTCAGTGGGCTTGGAATGTTTCCTACCATTCGCCTGTACGGAATGATTCACAAAAGACCCCTTGTTTTCCATACCTTTTAGACTCATGTACTTATTGTCTGCAATGAGTCATCTTCTCCATTGACTCTCGGCTTGATCATCTTCCTACAACTGTGTTTTCTCCAACCATTTTGTGGATCAAGCTGTTAATTGTCTGATTCATTAGGGGAGGGGGAAACAATCACAGCATCTCAATTCAAGCGATATTTTCAAGGCTTTTGAATAAAGGTAACCTTAACTTATCAAGACAGCAAAATCGCCTATTGTTCATTTGTGGAAATGTGGATCAAAAGCTGCTTGTGAAATGTTTGCATTAAGGTCCTCAGAATGCTTTTTCACGGTGGACCTTTTACCGTATTTTTCCCTCTATAACACGCAGATTTTTTCTCCTAAAAAGGAAGGGGAAATGTCTGTGCGTGTTATAGAGTGAATGTGTGGTCCCTGGAGCCGAAAAATCAGGCAAAAATCAAATCGAGGCACTTCACAGAGAAGGGAAAACTGAAAAGAGGAAGCGGCTGCTTTCCTGCATTCTGCCTCAGGGTCTTACTGCTCACCCTCCTCTGTTTCGTTGCTGTGTTTGCTGAAACGGAACAAAGAGCAGGGAAAGCCCCTCCCCTCCAGGCAAGCAGAGGGGAATTCCTCTCTGCGCTCGGGTGCTGCTGGGGGAGAGGGAGAGAGAGGGGGGAAGTGAGAGAGGGGGGAGGGGGAGGGAGAGAGGGGGGAGGGAGAGAGAGGGGGGAGGGAGAGAGAGAGGGGGAGGGAGGGAGGGAGGGGGGGGGAGAGAGAGAGAGAGAGAGAGAGAGAGAGAGAGAGAGAGAGACGGCTGGCTTTGGTGGGGGGAAATTTTTGCCTTTCTTTCCTCCCTCCCGTTAAATCCCTCTCCTGCATTCTTAGCCAGCTGCTTCTCTGCACACCCCTCTCATGTCCCTTATTTGTTTTTCCTTCGCTCCCCACTTAAAATGTGGTTACAAAGCATAGATCCACATGGATCCTCAGGATCTTTGCATTGGGTCACCCCAAATTCACCATCAGATCACATAGCATGTCCATGGCTACAGCCTGCCCCCCCCCAAAATCACGCACCCACTGTTGCCTGGGGCTGCAATGGTGCAAAAACGTGGTTAAAAAGCATGGATCCACATGGATCCTCAGGATCTTTGCATTGGGTCACCCCAAATTCACCATCAGATCACATAGCATGACCATGGCTACAGCCTGCACCAAAAAAATCACGCACCCACTGTTGCCTGGGGCTGCAATGGTGCAAAAATGTGGTTACAAAGCATGGATCCACAGGGATTCTCAGGATCTTTGCACTGGGTCACCCCAAATTCACCATCAGATCACATAGCATGTCCATGGCTACAGCCTGCACCAAAAAAATCACGCACCCACTGTTGCCTGGGGCTGCAATGGTGCAAAAATGTGGTTACAAAGCATGGATCCACAGGGATTCTCAGGATCTTTGCATTGGGTCACCCCAAATTCACCATCAAATCACATAGCATGTCCATGGCTACAGCCTGCACCAAAAAAATCACGCACCCACTGTTCCCTGGGTCTGCAATGGTGCAAAAACGTGGTTACAAAGCATGGATCCACAGGAATTCTCAGGATTTTTGCATTGGGTCACCCCAAATTCACCATCAGATCACATGTCTGTGGCCACAGCATGAAGCCCAAAAATGATACATCCACTGTTTCATTCAGAATGTTTTTTCCCTTGTTTTCCTCCTCTAAAAACGATGTGCGTGTTATGGTCAGGTGCGTGTTATAGAGCGAAAAATACGGTAGTTTAATGGTATTTTTTTAAAGAAAGAAAGAAAGAAAGAAAGAAAGAAAGAAACCTCGCCACAGTTTCAGCCCTAAACAAAAGATGTAGATCATGATACAAAATTAAATGAATCATGAGCAAGAGAGAATGTTTAAGGAACTAGAAGAGATGGTGATATATCACATTAAAATTATCTCAGGACAAGTGATGGACGACCTCTCCAAGCTCAGCCTGAATTAGCTCTGATATTATCTGAGATTTTTTCCAGGAAAAAAAAAGGAAGAATCTGGATCATTTCTCCAAACTGATCTGACACCCAGAGTAATAATCCCAACCTCTTAATTTTCTCCTGATGGATGTAATGAAGAGATGTTGCTTTTTATATTCAACAGGGGAAAAGTTTAGAAATTGCTGGGGTCCCAGATTAATTGAAACCTTTCCTTCATGGAGGACCTCTGGGCGATGGATACAGATACAGATAGATACAGATACAGATGATATAAATCTATGCAAGCACAAAGTATCTCTCTTGCTCCAGACTCAAGAAGGAACAAAGACTCCAACTCACGGACAGACTCAGTGACTAACAAGCTGACATGCCTAAATCACGTATATAGATGGCACTGGGCGGTTACCATAGCAACTGGTTCCACTGACCTTGCACCTGTTGACTTATCTCAGAACATAGGGTGATTTGTGCACATGAAGGAAATTAACCTCTTCTTTCATGTCCAATTCCTCCAACACAATGCTGTGTGAATGCTCAAAAAAAAATACTACAACAACTTGCATGCCTGAGGTGCACTGATCTCACAATAAACACTCCTTTGGGGCCACCTTCTGTCCTCAATTGAGGGTTTCTTCTTCTTCTTGCATCCCTGATATCTCCATCTTCCTACCTTCTTTGTTCTTTGTTTCCTTCAGTACATACCAGTGGGAGCACCAGATTGGCTCAGTTGAAGTATTTGCACCATACTGGACTTGCACCCATCTCACCCCTACCCCTACCTCCTGGTAAGTAGCAGCAATGTGACTAAACAGAGGTCAGGTGGGTGCTCCTCTCCCACCTGCCATCTGCTACCGTTTGGTGCCCTGTCCTGTGGGTTCCAGTTTCTGCCACTTTCTTTTTTTCTTTTTTTCTTTTTTTTTAAATAATTTTTATTAACTGGCCAATCACATCAAATTAAATCACATCATATAAATTCCGAATTACAAAGCCAAATTTTTAAATTTTGTTGGGGGAACCCATACTTCAAGATCCAAAGGGGAATTCAGATCATCTTCTTATTACTGCGTTAATGTCCAAATCAGTCCCAAACAAAGTTCATAATTCTATCCAGTCTTATCTTGGTGTTGCCACATCATATCTTGTTCGTATAATTTCTCTTTTTCCTTTACGATCTCTTCTGTTAGTCTCCTTAAGCCGATAGCAAGTGTAATAATCCTGTGTGGATTTCCCGTTCCTTCACTAAGTCCAGATGGTTTCCATATATCTCCTTCGTAGATAACATCACTTTATCCATCGTAAATTTTGGCATTTGTCGCTCTTAAGTCCCACCGAGGAGTTGATTCACGATATGTAAACAACTCTATTTCTCTCTTTCTCCTCCCAGACCCAAGAGCTCCCACAATGCCTCACAAAATGGCGAACGGCATTTTTTCCTGACTGCGTCACTCCAAAACTCTTAGCTTTCCAGCTTCATCTTGAAACATTGCTTTGGATCAAAAGTTTATCTCCACACAGCCTTAAATCCACAGCTTAAGTCCTTAATTTCTGACTCATTAGGGGAGGGGGATTCTTGTTAAATCACATAAAAAGGTAGAGGCAGGTTTTTCCCCCCCTCCCCCCTCAGTCATTACCGTATCTTGACGTTCTTATCGTATTTTATTGTTGTCTTGTTATCAGAGATCTCTTCTGTCAGCAGTATTTAATCCCCTTTTTCCTTGATGTATGTGCAATTAATCATGTCCAAATTATTTCTTTTAAAGATCATTGCAACCGGCGGCGCGAATCGGGGACGGCGTCGAGGAGTGCCGAAAATCCCACAGGAGGGCTTTGTGCCTAGTGCCCCCACCCCCACAAATTCGGGGGTGGTATAGGGCACAGCAGGCAAGGGCCGTCCCCCCCATAATCCTGGGGGGGTTAAGGAGGCTAATTACCCCCATCATAGCCTCCAAATTACCTCGTGTGGGTCGGAGAGATGTTATTGTCAGCCATCTTCCGATGCGCCACCTAGTGGCCCCCCCAGTTTCTGCCACTTTCATTTGAAACTCAAGTGAAAGCCAATGAATTATTGGAAATGTTTGGCCTTTCTGAGGAAGGTGGATTTGGCCATTATTACACATAAGAACATAAGGAGAGCCCTGTTGGCTCAGGCCAGTGACCCATCTAGTCCAGCATCCTGTTCGCACAGTGGCCCATGTGGTGCCCATTGGAAACCCACAAGCAGAACCTGAGGGTAACTACATTCTCCCCTCCTGCAGTTTTTAGTAACTGGTATTCAGATTCATACAGTGAAGGCACCTATCTGAAGTCAATAGACAGAGAGTCAATAGGCAACCAAAGTGTGGGCAATGCCATACTAAATGCTTGGTTTGTTATTGTTGTTGTTGTTTTTACAAATGTGGATTGATTGATATGTCAGGAACCATGCTGAGGGCTGCCCTGAAGAGGAATGGTGGGAGCCACCCCCTCCCCCAATTCTGAATCTTCCCAGGAACTGGAGGACAGCGTAGATTTGGAACAGTGGTTTGCAGAGGGCCATAGTTTAGAAGGCAGAAGCTGGGAAATGCTCTATGGGGAACAGCTAGAAAAAGAAGAAACACTGGGAGAGACAGGGTTAACAGATTCACAGTCTCTGGACAGCATTCCTCCACCGCCCTCCCCAAAGTCAAGAAGAGCTCAGAAAGTCTCAGAACAGAAAGCGCAGAGGGTACAAGCTCAGGTTACAAGACGTAGGAGTGACGTAACTTAATAGGGATGGAGGGGAGGAGTGGCCCTTAACTGGGAACACCGCCATTTCTAGGAGACGTGTTCTTTGTTCTCTCACTGTGATTATTAAAGATTCGAACTGGTAAGACGTTCTTTCTATTTGATCTTCTTATCTACTTCCACGGGGGAGGGGGGGAGGAAGCCGACTCCCCAAATGCCTGACAAATATGGTATCTGCCGCAGTGCAAGTTGCACATGTCAAAGCGGTCAAGTGGGCATATATGAGGTAATCCAAGCTTTTAATGTGAAAGCCTCAATTTATAGTATGCATTTGAATCTCTCCTGCAAAATCATGAGCATCTGGAGAGGCCCTGTGCTCCTTGCTTGGGTATTCATTATGTGGCTCTAACTCTGGATTATTTATTATTATTATTATTATTATTATTATTATTATTATTATTAATTTTTATTATTTATATGGTTTGCTCCATCCGCAGTCCTGGCACAACTCTGGTTCCTGGCTCTCTCTGACTGCTGCCTATAGTTCAGCCCTGATAGTAAGGGGAGTGCAATCTGCTCCCGTACTATCCAGGCACCTCTTGGATATCTGACAACTTGGAGCCGAGAGAGGGCTATAAAATAGGGATTGCATCTTTGTCCTGCTTTGCATTGGCATTTGTGGGACAGCTCTGTTAAGTGGCTTGACATAATTGGACGCTGTGATAATTGAAGACTGTACCGTTGCTAGAGATAGGAAGTCAGTAAAAGAGACATTAATTGCAGAAACTGAATCTCTCCAGCTGCTTGCCTTCTGCCTGGTGCTATTCCGGAAATTCGCATTTTAGGATCCTTCCCTCTGCTCCGTTCTGTTCTCTGTTCTTCAGCTTGAAGTGCCTGCTTAGTACTCTAGAGATCTAGGGATGGGGGAGGAATTGGATTTGGTTTGCTTTCTAATGAGAAACCACCTAATTTGCGCTTCTCAAATCAACAGACAGATCAAACCATGGTTATCCTTTGAAACTGACACTCCTCTGAATTTTGTGATGCTGTTCTCTAAGTGAAAATGCATACAATGGAAGCGTTCATAAAGATGCATATATTAATGGACCTAAAGTAGAAAAAAAGGATTAGATCAGTGAGAATTGCTTGCAACAAAGGTGCATATGAGTCAAACTCCATACAAAAATGTGCATTTAATCCACACTAAAATGCTGACAGATTCTCATGGGGATTTTGTGTTAGAGCTAATTTCTGTGAAAATGTAGAGAACTGAATTTCGAAGGGGAAAATTGGAAACTGAGAGAAAATGAAATTAAAAGATCTGCCCATTGCGATAGCTAACCACTTGTCAGTTAAAGGTATATTTGTAAATTGGCTTGAAATGCCTCCTAAAATCTCCTGAAAGCCAACTGGATGAATCCAGGGGCAGGGGATGCTCATATCTTCTCCCTTCCTAGCCACCTGGTCTCTGACATCTGGTCTTGATATCCTTGGAGTCAGACTTTGCTTCATGCTTCAGTAATCAGTTACTAATTCCTAGCTCTTTGTCTGAGCAGCGCAAGAAACAAAGTGTGAATTCATCTATTTAAAACCTTTTAGAAATTTGTATGTGTGGTTTGCTGCCCCTGCCTCCCTACCCTCCCACCATAAGAGTGCAAACTGGAAATTCGCTGTTCATTTCACTAAACACACTAATATTATGCATAGGTAAAGGTAAAGGTACCCCTGACCGTTAGGTCCAGTCGTGACCGACTCTGAGGTTGCACGCTCATCTTGCTCTATGGGCCGAGGGAGCCAGAGTTTGTCTGCAGACAGTTTCTGGGTCATGTCGCCAGCTTAACTAAGCCGCTTCTGAAACCAGAGCAGTGCACGGAAATGCCATTTACCTTCCCGCCAGAGCTGTACCTATTTATCTACTTGCACTTTGACGTGCTTTCGAACTGCTAGGTTGGCAGAGGCAGGGCCCGAGCAATGGGAGGTCACCCCGTTGCGGGGATTCGAACCGCCGACCTTCTGATCAGCAAGCCCAAGAGGCTCAGTGGTTTAGACCACAGCGCCACCCGCGTCCCCTAATATTATGCATAGTTGAATAGTAATGCATTGTGAAAGGCTAGAGATCACCATGGTGGCTAGGAAAGCCACTTATCATTTTTTGCTAAAAGAAGGGGAAATGCATCACCAAAAAGAGAAGAATGGAGGCCACAAATCTGCATGGCATTTGCATATTTTAATTTATAGGGTATATATGCAAATCTAGAAAAAATACTATAATTTTAAATAGAAATAAAATACATCTCAGTATAATGAGGAAGACTGACCAGGTGACTTGAGTCCCTGCTCAGTCTTTGGTCCGGGTACTAAGCACCAACTTCAAGGCCACTGTTAGTGGAACCAATATTTGCTAGTACTAGTCATGCAAATTATGAAGCCAGAAACATTCCACAGATGAAGACCCCCATTATGACCTCATTTTATCTGATGTCTCTCTTCTTCTCCCAAGGAGGGGAGAATGGAGATTTTCTTCTTCAGCCTTTCATTGTGAAGATGCCAAAATAGACAGTGAGTGCTTTAGGAAACAGGAATACAAATGGTACAATTATGTGGCTGGGATCCATTCCGGAGCCCCCGGCAGCTAGTCAAAAAGGACGCAGGGCAAAGCACCATGTCTGCACACACACGCGGAGCATGCTTTAGCGCTTCTGCACATGTGCGAGCGGCAAACCCAGAAGTAACCCATTCCGGTACTTCCGGGTTTGCCACGGATGTTTGCCGGAATGGACGCTAGACAAGGCAGACATTCGCGGAGGTATTACCGTAGTTCCAATTACATCCTTCCATTCTCTGAAATTTTGAAATGCAGATGAATATGCTGCTTAGTCTAGTCTTGCTTCTACCACTCCCAGCAGCATAAGAACATGTGCAGTTGCCTTATTACACATTTCCCGAATTGTTCTGTAGCTTTCCCCCCCATTTCCTTCTTCAGTGAATTCAAAATTTTAAAAAATCATTTTTTTTAAAAAAAAGGAATGTGATGGGAGCTGTAGTTCAACAACATCTGGAGGGCTGCAGACTCTAGAAGAATTAGGTTGTACATCTACTGATACACACATTTTGTAGTGAAATGATTTTACTCCAATTCATTGGAAGAAGGGGAAGATTTATATGATTCCATAAAGAGAGAAGATGGTGGAATCAAAACAAAAGATGTCTGCCATGTTCTGGGGGGTGGGGTGAGGAATCTCACTTTCTATTTTTCTGGCCGGCAGGACACTGATCTCATCAAGATGCCACACCAAACAACCATCAGGTGCAAATTGATATGGCATTCATAGAGTAACCTAGAAACTCCCCATCTCCCACCCTAAGGCTTCAAGGCACAGCCTCAAGAAGCCAAGAGACCAAGTTGAACTGCATGTTGGCCTTAAGCAGCTGGTGACCCTTATGGGGTTTTAGCATCTTCAGCAAAATGTTTCACAACCCCGTTATATTTAAGCCTTCTTCACCTCCAGCACTATTCTAACTTCCAGTGCTATCTGCCTGCACCGAGTAATAATGGATGGTGCCCTTGCTCAGTGCACAAATGGAACATGTGACAGCTCAGCCAGTTATAAATCTCAGGAAAGTTTCCATCTGGACCAAAGTCTATTTATATCACAGCAGCCCCAATTAACTTTGAAAAGCAGGGATTGGTGGTAAGTCTGATTCTCCACTGCCCTTAAGAGTGTGTGTCCAGTTTAAAAGAGATAAACACATATTCCATAACAAAAGCACGGAAGCAGGCACAAGCTTGGTGTTTTTCAGCAAAGAGGAAAGCAGGAAACTTTGAAGCCCGGGAGCTTGTTATGACAAGTGCCACCCCGCAGCCACACCCCTAAGGAGAGTATTCTACCCACATATATGGAAAAGAGCAATGGTACAGAGCATAATACCCAATTGATTATGATCAGCATGACTGCAGCCCTATGGAGTTAAGGTCCACTGAACTCTGTGGTGCTTACACCTGATTCCAGAAGTTTGACTTGTATAACCCACTGAGTTTTAATAAAAGATCTTTAGGCAGCTGAAACACAACCTTGTTTTTTGCTCTTAATTAGAAATGCAATCAATCTTGCAAAGAAGTTTGTTCATTTAAACTGCTAGCCTGAAGTACGGAAGCCATCAAATCAAAGAAGAATCTGGCCCATTTTTGGTTGTACTAATTTGTCCGAAACAAACATGGAAACGGCATCATTACCTCTTTCGCTTGCCAGATCACAGAGGCTCCATCAATTACCCTGGCACTCCACAAGCAGATGTCATCACTGCCCTCTGGGGAAAAAGGTCCCATTACAACAAGAGGTGTGTTAGGGCTGCTATTGTCAATCTGGTGCCCTCTAGATGTTTTGGGGTTACAATTTCCAGCAGCCCTAGCCACTACAGAAACTGGGTGTGACCCAGGGGATTCTGAGTCTTTGGGGCTGAGCCCTGATCTCCTGCCTTTTCCCTAATATTGTTTCAAACTTTCAATATATAAAGCCTTAAACGACTCAGGACCGCAATACCTCAAGGACCGCCGCTTTCCATATGAACTTGCCTGGACCATGAAATAACCTTCTGAGGCCCTTCTTCATGTGTCTCCTCCTCGAGAGGTCTGGAGGGTGGCAACAGGAGAACGGGCCTTCTCTGTGGTGGCTCCCCATCTGTGGAATGCTGTCCCCAGGAATGTTCGCCTGGTGCCTTTATTATACACCTTTAGGCACCAGGCAAAAATTGATTTGATTGACATCCATTTAAAATGTGTTGGGGGGGGTTATTGAGTTGTTGTTGTTTTTATTTTGATTATGTATTTTGTGGATTTATATTCAGATTTTATTCTGTGAACCGCTCTGAGACCTGTGGGTATAGGGCCATATATAAATTCAACAACAACAACAACAACATTTCCTGAAAGTTTGCATGAGTCACACACATTCAAAATTAAGATTCAAAAACTTTAAGATTAAACAAAATTACTTAAGCAGAGTTCTTGGATATAAACCAGTACTCTTTTATTTAAGTAGTCATCCAACATTTAAAAGGAAATTCTTCCTCTTATGATAGATTGGGTCTAATGAATCAAAAAGTTCTAAAATACTTTAACACTCTATTTGTACTGTCTTGTTCCCTCTCTCAATCACAGGCATGAACCTCACAAGGCAAGGCTTAATATAGAAATGGTTCGGTCTGGCAATAGGTGGATTATTTTTAAATTGGATTCTGAACTATTTAAGAGTCTGGCAAGGCAAAATTAATTCAGCATGTAAAATTAATTCTCAAGATGTAATTGAATGTACATATTTTTTAAAAAAATCCTTATTCTTATTCTTATTCTTATTCTTATTCTTATTCTATTTATTTTTAAGTGTCAGATTTAATAAAGAAAAAACAAAAATAAATATCTATTTTTTAAAAGATAGAAAAATGCACAATAGTAATGAACACTGTTCATTACTGTTGTGGACGAGATGGTTGGATAGTGTTCTTGAAGCTACCAGCATGAGTTTGACCAAACTGCGGGGGGCAGTGGAAGACAGAA
The DNA here is from genome assembly GCF_951804945.1 of Podarcis cretensis. Taxonomy (NCBI): domain Eukaryota; kingdom Metazoa; phylum Chordata; class Lepidosauria; order Squamata; family Lacertidae; genus Podarcis; species Podarcis cretensis. Next base: position 23,507,048 of record NC_137175.1, read on the forward strand.
GTGCCTGGCGTGCTCTGGTCCATGGGGTCACGAAGAGTCGGGCATGACTAAATGACTAAACAACAACAATGAACACTGTCAGATGACATTCAGAATGAGATAGACACCAGTACTTCTCTGAAAAATTGAATAAGTTGATAAGAGCCCTCCAGATACCCAAATAGGTATCTACACAAAACTGGAGTTTATAAATGTATGTTCCAATGTCAACTCTGTCCTATAGCAGAGAATAAATCATTCAATTCATATTTTGTACATTTCAGATATATAGATCAGGGGAAGGAGATGCTGCAGTTTGATGTAGTAGAGGCTTCACCGTTCCCTTCAGTTTCTCTTCCTGCAATGTTTGAATCCGTTTCTTACGGGAGACATAACACTATGATCCTACCTTCAATACAGGCATCAAATGCTTCCCCATTCAATGTCACATGAAGAAGTTGTACCCTCGTTATTTTCAAAGTATTCCCAAAGTTCAGCCACCACCTGCCTTTTAAAATTTTCATAATTCACAAGTGAAATATTTAACCACCATACTCAAGATACTGGAGCATGATCTGAAAGAGCAATTATAAATACGTAAGGGTGGAGAAACAAATAATAATAATCTTGCCAAAAGCAATTTTGGGATACTGATGAGAAAAATGCATTCTCACACTCTTTGGGATGTTGTATGTCTCAAACATTGTTCAATCTAAATTTTGGGGGAGCAGTGTACCTATCTAAAATAGGATCTCATTAGAATCTCCTCAAGTTACCAGATGACCACAAGCCATATCAGCCAAATGACTCAGACATAAACAGAGTGTTGTAGGAGAGTCCAAATTTGGACCATATACTGTATTGGCCTGAATATAAGCTGCACTCCCCCCCCCAAAAAAAAAAAAATTTCTCAAAAAGTTAAAATGCAGCTTAAATTCACAACCTTACAAAAATTGTTGCAGTCAAACCACAGCAGCCCATGAGGTAGAGGGTGACAGGAAGAAGCTAAGGAGTGAACGGGGCTTTGCTCGACCTAAATCAATTGTTGGTGACTTGTGGAAGTCTGTAGTTAGATCACCACACCTCAACCAATGTGTTGTATCAAGCAGAGTATGTGGAGCCCCAGCAGAGTCTTCAGAGGTTTCCTGCTCCCGGCAGAACAGCTTCTTTCAGAGTCCCTGGTTAAGGGATAAATTCCTCTCCCACAAAGTTCAAAAAGCGTCCATTGTCTCCAGACACAAGACAAAGTTAAACAGTACTATCTACTATATACAGTTCTTCTGATCTTTGGAGTAAAGATACATATATACAGAGGTCCACCAGCACTATCACCACGCTAGCTAATGCTGCCATGTAAAATCCACAGCCTCTTCCCTCTGACTCTCACAGATTCAGAGTCAGACCCTGATATACCAAGCAGGACAGGACACAACATGCAGCAGGATTTGATGAAAGCAATGCCCTGGAGTCTACTGTACCCATCTCTACATTCCTGAATCAATGGGAGACTGAATGACTCAGCAAATCATACTCACTGGTGTTGCTATGGTAACCCAGTGCACCTGACACTCTTATCTCAGAACATCCGGCAGCAGGACAAGACATGCTAACTCAATCCAATGCATCCTGGCTGGTTCAACCCTCTCATTCTAGTCTCTTCCACAATCATTTTGAGACCTGAGGTGCAACAATAGCAACAATAAAATTAAATCCTAGCCAAACCCCAGACCAGAGGATGCAATGCAAAAAACATCACAGTGATTCTAATCCTTGAGCAAATACTTGAGAGAATGAATCAGACATTTAAGAATATTCTGCCTTGGAGCCCCACTGATGCTCCAGAAAGGAGTGGAACAGCAGAACCAGCTATATCCCTTTCCACTTGTCTAGTGTTGCTGGTGCAACACCTCCTTCTACCCAGTTTCTCTGCTCTTGCAATTACCGTAATTCTTAGTTTGGACAGCTCCCTTGCCTCTTCAGAAACTTTGCTATGCATCTGCTGGACAGCTCCCCAACTTTCACAGGAAGATAGGAAATTCCAAACCAAAGAGTTCCATATTGCTGGGGCAATAACTGACCAGGTAAACCTGCCCTAGGTATTTATTGATTGCAGATTTCTAGGTTGCCTTTAGGGCAACCATCTCTCAGGGCAATTTACCTTAAAAGAAGAAAACCTAATTCCAGTGGAACACAATGAAAGCTGAAACAGCTGTCTGTTAAAATGTTTCAAAAACCAGCAACGTACTCATATTAACTTATACAGCTAAACAAGAGCAACTTAAAAACAGCAGCAATATAATATACTGATAGGTTCAGCTTCTTAATCAAATGGGGTTTGGGGGACTGTTTAAAAGCCAGCGCCGAAGGGGCAATGTGCATCTCAGATATGGAACCGGCACTGACAAGGCCCTGTCTCTACCTCCAGCAATCCTATGACCTGAAAAGTTGGTTCTGCAAGTGACTAAACATATAACAAGAGAACAAGGAGAACATCCATCTAAAGAAGATTGGAAAACGTTTATTGAATATATGGAAAATAATTGTGTGTAGCTGAAAACGCTGGTAGCATTAAAATAAATTCAACAGGATAAACAAGTTTTGATGGATACAATAATGGAAAAGCAATTGGTATAGTTTTTGTAAAATATGCAGGGATTTAAGATATAGTGGTACCTCGGGTTACATACGCTTCTGGTTACATACGCTTCAGGTTACATACGCTTCAGGTTACATACGCTTCAGGTTACAGACTCCGCTAACCCAGAAATAATGCTTCAGGTTAAGAACTTTGCTTCAGGACGAGAACAGAAATCGTGCTCCGGCGGTGTGGCGGCAGCAGGAGGCCCCATTAGCTAATCTGGTGCTTCAGGTTAAGAACAGTTTCAGGTTAAGTATGGACCTCCGGAACAAATTAAGTACTTAACCCGAGGTACCACTGTATTTAAAATGAACCATGGAAAAAGAAGAAGAGAAGTCATTGATATCTTAAGGATGTAAAATGAATATTTGAAATTGTAAAACAGAAAATTTAATAAAAATTATATTAAAAACAAGTTGGTTTTGCAAGTGGGTCCTCAAGGCTGTGGGATTTGCTGGCACCGCCAGCACCCCCGTTAATAATCAGAAAATGTAGAGTACATGAATCACATAGTTTCAGAAGGCTATTTCGCACATGTTTCCCACCCTAATATATGGAGATCACCTCCACTTAAGGAACATAGGAAGCTGCCTTATTTCAAGTCAAATTAGTGTCAACACTGACCAGCAGCTGTTCTGCAAGGTTTCAGACTGAGAGACATTCCCCCACCACCATCACAACCACATGGAGATGCCTGGGATTGAACCTAGGACCTTCTCTATGCAAAGCAGACGTTCTGCCACTGAGCTATGGCTCTTCCCACACCATTACTTGCCAAGTGCGGCATGAAAGTATTGATGTTCCTTGACTGCAAGGATAAGAGAGCAGTTCCTATGATGAATTCAGCTTAGAACACTTGATATTAGAAGCAGCCCCAGAGGACAAGGCAAATGATAAGGTCAAGCAGGCATGGGCTTAAGTTAAATGATCCTGGTGCTCTCTCCAGGGTGCTTATATTTATAAGATTTATATTAACATCTTTATAGAACAGCAGCTGTTCTGCTTCTGTGACCCCCACCCAATGGGTTTGATTTTTCCATTACTTTGCACTGTGTTCCTCTCTCTCAGCAAATGTAAAAATGTTACTGGATCAGCAGACTCTTATTTTATTCTGCAGGAAAATGTTAGGACCGAATGTTAGAAGGATGTAGGAATGAAGTTATGTGGTTTTAGCAGAAATGTTATAAGGGTTTAGGAAAAAATAGACTGTTAATTGGTGAAAGGAGGGAAAGTAAAGTTACATCATATTGAGATAAATTACAGAACAAAAATTGGAAAAGATGGAAAGGATTTGCTGAAATAGTTAACCGAATTAGAATACAAAAAAGGGAGGTGTGAGGAGGTCAAGGAAACAAGCAAATGAAAGATAAGTTATGGGAAGATTAGTTATGCTCTTTTTTTTCTTTTTCTTCTTCTTTCTTCCTTATTGTGATGTGTTGTTTTGTTTTTGTTTAATATGGCGTTTTTACTTTTGCTTTTTGTAACCTTTAAAATTTTAATAAATATTATTATTATTTTTTAAAAAAGGAAAATGTTAGGACCTTGGAATATATGGTATGAGGTAGCAAATGGAGGCTCTGGTGTATATTTATATTATATTATATTATATTATATTATATTATATTATATTATAATTATGGGACTCGGTGGCGCTGTGGGTTAAACCACAGAGCCTAGGACTTGCCAATCAGAAGGTCGGCGGTTCGAATCCCCGCAATGGGGTGAGCTCCCGTTGCTCAGTCCCTGCTCCTGCCAACCTAGCAGTTCAAAAGCACATCAAAGTGCAAGTAGATAAATAGGAACCGCTCCGGTGGGAAGGTAAACGGCGTTTCCATGCGCTGCTCTGGTTTGCCAGAAGCAGCTTAGTCATGCTGGCCACCTGACCTGGAAGCTGTACACCGGCTCCCTCGGCCAATAAAGCAAGATGAGCGTCGCAACCCCAGAGTCGGTCACGACTGGGCCTAATGGGCCCTTTACCTTTACCTTTATATTATATTATATTTATTGAAAGTTGGTGTACTTTTAAGTATGGCATCTTAGAAGAACTATTCCCTGATGTGATGTGTATTTCTGTATGTTAATAAATACAAATCCCAGGGATGTAGCTATGTTTGTCGGTTGCAGCAAAAACAGCAAAGCATCCTGCTATACCTTAGAGATGAAGCAGGGTTATTGTGATGTTATTTTGCTTCATAAGCTAGAGAAGTCACTTTATCAGATGCATGAATTGTGTGTGTGTTTAATGCAGCACTCACTCAGATAAAACTCTCTCTAGACATTCTGTGATAATTTTGCACATGTGGTTGGAAAGACGCCCTGTGCCTCCAATTACCGGTAAGTCCAAACTGACCACAATTTAATTTGCTGGTGAATTTTAGTTCAGCGATTTCAGCGTCCCCAATTAAGTCCAAGCTGAGCACAACTGAATTTGCTGATGAATCAAGGTTCAGCGATTTCCACATCCTCCATCTTCTCTTTGAAGTTTTGGAGAACTGCAGTGTGTCCTGGGAGACCGCAGTGTTCTCTCATTGGCTTCTGAATGTTGTTATTTTTATACCAGATTCGTGTTCCCTTGCATCGAGATAGGTCTGTTCTTATGTAGATAGCAGGAGGGCATTGTTAGCAGGTAATACATATGTATCACATTAGAGGATGAACAGGTAAATGAGTCCCTAATGGTATTGCTGATATAATTAGATCCTATAATAGTGCTTCCTGAACAGATCAGGAAACAAGAGTTGCCATCTGGGTTTATTGCAGGGTTTAATCCTGTGGTTCTTGCACTGTTTTCTCTAGGCCACACTTTCAGAATAAACATTTGCTCTCACCACACCAAAATATTTTGTTGATAAGGAAAGCTTTGGAAAACAAAAAGAAACAACTCCTAGCAGTGTTTGATTTATAATATAGAACACAGCTAGTTTATAATATGTTCATGGGACATCCAGGAAAAAACCAATGCAGCTACATAAGAGCAGGAATCATTCTCAGAATATAATCCTGATTGTCCTTGAATCTCCCTGCCACACTTGTCACCCTCCCCTGCCACACCAGTGTTGCACACCACACACTTGGAGAAACACTGGCTTAATCCATGGATTTATATCTCTGTGTTAGATGGCCAGTTTTAGTTTTAGGTGGTCAATCTTTAGGGAACTGTCTGTAAGTGAAAGCAGATATATCATCCAAGATCTGTGAAAGGGACTAACTGTTGCCCAAGATGAGCAGTACAGATGAAATGATGATACAGTTTCAGCTGGAAGCTCTCAGTGAAGACAACTGATGTTGTTTTTCTTTGGAGCTTGTCCTGTAGCAGGCAACTAGTCTGGTCTTGTCAGTGTCAGGCTTTCTCTCTTCTTTGGGTGGGTTGTGTTCTTAAATGCCTGATAAATTCTTCATGTGTGTGTCCCTATCTGTCAGGGACCATGCTAAGGAGGGCTATAATGAGGAGGCATGGTGGGAGACCCCTCCTCCCCCTGATCTTGAATCTCCCCAGGAGCAGGAGGACAGTATAGATTTAGAACAGTGGTATGCAGAGGGGCATAGTTCAGAAGGGAAAAGCTGGGAAATACTGGATGAAGAGCAGCTAGGAGAAGGAACACTGGAAGAGAGAGGGTTAACAGATTCACAGTCATTGGAAGGATCCTCCTTCCCTCCCCCCCCCCACATTCTAGGAAAGCTGAAAAAGTTGCAGAACAGAAGGCACAGTGACTACAAGCTCAGGTTACCAGAGGTAGGGGTGACGTGGATTGAGAGGGATGTGGGGGTGTAGCCTTAATTGGAAGTACCGTCATTATCCCTTGCTGTGATTATTAAAGACTTCTAACTGGTAAGAAGGCTCCTTTCACTTTGTTCTGCTTATCTACTGCCAAGTGGGGAGGAAGCTGATTCTTTGAAGCCTGACACTATCAAATGAAATGGAATGAATGTGATTGTATTGCAGGTCCTGGCTGTAGATGATGGAGTCTGTTGTGTGCTGTAGCTGGAAATAGGTAGATATAGGCCATTGTCCATGAAGCTGTTAGGCTAAGGTGGACTTTATATGGCAATCCTATAGGCACACTGTGGTGTCCAGAAACTTAACCTGTTGCATGGACTGGTCCAAGTCTCAGACTGACAGTGAGATAGAAATAATACCTAGTGGAATTTCTCAGTGGTCCTTTCCTACTCCTTGAGTCCAAATGATGAAGATGTCATTGATGTATTTCAGCGAAAGGAGAGGACTCTGAGGCAGGAGCTAAGGGGTCCCTAAGTCAGCCTGAAGTTCGCCCATCCCTGCTATACTCCTTTATCTGGGAATATGTTGCACTGAAATAATAGGACTTTCTATTGCATAGACATGTTTTGAGTAGTGCAGTAAATAATGTAAGCAAAAGGCCCCTGTCTTCATCGACCCGCCCACCCACCATATGTGATAACACGTGTTTGAGTTAGCAGGCGCTTCTTCCAATAAAACTGTGAATTAAGATTATGGATGTGTTTGAATGCTTTTAGCTGTGGTATGATTTGTTATTGGAGTAAATAAAACCTGTGCTTCTCCAAAAAAGGAAAAGCTGAAAGCCAATGCTGGTTTTGGCTGTGTGTTGATTTTTTTGTGTCACTAAACAGTCCTGGCTTCTTCAGTGTCAATGTACGTCTGGCTCCCAGGCTTAGAATGGCAGGGATCTGGTGGACAACATTTATAGACGTAACTGCATGACACTGAGCATGGCAAAGTTGCTAATTATTTACCAGCCTAGCGTGTGCTCTCTTTAACAAAGGGCAAGTTGAAGTGCAGAACCCCCTGTGGCTGTTTAAAAAGCAATAAAGTGCAGCCCATGGGAAGATTGAATGGTTTACACACACACACACACACACACACCACAAAAAGCTGGATCCTGTTTGGGAAATGCACAGCAGTAGAAAGGTTAGAAAGTTGTATGTCTCCACAAACATAGCATGGGGTGAAATATATGGCTCAGTAGGGAGACCCCATTTTCCATTCCTTAGCATGCTGTAACTTTCAAGGTCCTTCCAAGACTTGTTGGATTTGGACTGGTATATATACAATAGGGTTGGGACGAGCGGGTCTGAGACCCTTTAATTAGCCCTCCACATTTCTTACCTTGTGTTTGGACACCTGCTGATAAAGTGCCTACTTTCTTATCTATTGTGTGGTCATGGGCAGCTCTTGGCAGGGCTTCAAGCTCAGCCACCCATAAGAGAAGCACCGTGTCACATAGTCTCCAAGACAGGTTTATATTTGTAAGAGATAAAAGGGGCTTGGAATCTCTCCTCCACAAACTTCAGCATAAACCAAGACCAGAGAAGAGCAACATACTGTATTGACCACTATAGGTTTCTGCACTGAGTGGTTCCCAGTGGCTGAAGGAGCGTAAGAATTGCTTGTTCTGTCTGCTCTCAAGCCATAGAAAACATGATGGCTGTGCTCTGACTCTGTGGTTGGAGGCAGTAATTCTTCTGAAGACCAGTTGTTGTAAACTACAAGAGCGGAAAGCGTTCTTGTGCTCGGGTTCTGCTTGCAAGTTTCCTACAGGCATCTGGGTGGCCACTGTGAGAGCAGGATTCTGGACTAGATGGGCCATTAACCTGAGCCAGCAGGCTGTTATTATGATCTTAATTGTTATTCTTCACTCATTGATTTGGTCGTTGCATGGGGATCCAGTGAAAGAACTCTTGCTGTTGGCAACACACTCCCCAGTCCTCCCATTCTGCCCCCCCTTGCATGAATAATGTGTTACGGGAGCTTTAAAGTCACATGTCCTTTTCACATCCATTTCACTTCCTGCTTCAGACCACACCAATGATTTTTAAAAAAATTAAAAAAATCCCATAGTAGGGCACTCCTATTTCTGTCCATCTCCATTCTCCTATGCTGCAGCAACTGTGGCTATCATGCTGTGAAGGACTTGCGCACAAAGGAAACAGATGCTGTTCGGATGTGCAGTGCGCATGACAGCATTGGGCAGGCTTCTGCTCATTCCACTGCATGCTCAAAATCCATCTGGCCATGAAATGGAGCAAGCAGACAACAGTTTAACGTTTGACATACTGATCTGAAGGCCTGATGTTTCACTCGGATGTAAATTACCTCCTGGAAATGTAGAATTCAGTAATGAAATGGAAATTGCTGTGATAATGGGGAACATTTCTCACATTGCAACACCCTCATTCAGCAGTGGCAAAGTGCTCTTCACTCTAAAAAGCCCATAATTTTCTCCATAACACTTGAAGGGATCTAGCCAAATGAGAGCAAGCAATCTTGGAACATGCTATCGGTTCTGATTGTTTTAGGCCCTTTTGTTTTTGAAGTAGTTTTTTACTTCTGAATATTGAAAGAGGTGCCCACCAGTTCAGTCATTAGCTCAGGAATTCAAACAGACAGAAACAATGGATACATTCACCTGGGCAAAAAACAGACCTCCAGATGATTCTGTATGGTGCACACTTTGCAATAATGTAGGGTAATCAAAGTATGACGGGGTGGAAGGTGAGCGGTCACAGTGAGGGGCCAAATCTACGAGGAGCATTGCCACCTACCGTTACATAATAGACAAAAGAGGTAATATATGAGACAGAAACAGCCAAGTACCACTCGTTTAGGTCTAGGTACTGTAATTTGGAAGAGTAAAACCTCTCTACTGTTACAGTGACTAGAATGCTACCTTTCAAACCCATGGGTGGCACCTAAAAGTGGAAATGCAACCTACAGAACATCTCAAGGAATGGATGGGTATTCTAGAGGAACATACTGCTGTTACCTTCCTGGAGCTATGCAGGTCTAGGGCTGGTCAGTGCATCAATAGGAGACCACATGTAAACTGCTTTGGGTTCCATGGCACAAACCCAAGTGGGATGTAAGTGTTGTTGCTGTTTTGAAAGAGTTAAGCAGAGGACCAATCTGAAGACTGTCACGTTGAGATCTGTGAGTCAACCCAAAGAACAACATTTCAGAAAAAGACCAATGATAGAAGTGGGAGAGACACAGCTCATACAACCATTTGCAGTTTCAGCACCATCTGGTTTGTCTTACCCCAGTGGATTTCAGCTTTTTGTTTGTGTATTGCATTTATAGACCATATTTTCCTCTAAGGAGCTCAAGGCAGTGCACATGATTCTCCCCTCCCCATAACAACCTTCAGCATGTGTCCAAGTTACGATTTTAGTTCAGAGTCCAGCTTGGCAACGTTCTACACATGAAATGGCAAACGGGTTGCCTACTTGGAAGGCCAAGTGGAAAACCCACATCTCTGACATCCTGTCACAGCTTCCGTATATCTTTAAATGTGGCTGTCTGGACAATTTTAAACTTCCCTTTAAAGCAGAAAAGAATGTCAGTACAGTGTTACCTTGGATTTCATATGCTTCAGGTTACATACGCTTCAGGTTACAGACTCCGCTAACCCAGAAATAGTACCTCGGGTTAAGAACTTTGCCTCAGGATGAGAACAGAAATCGCGTGGCATCAGCGGGAGGCCCCAATAGCTAAAGTGGTGCTTCAGGTTAAGAACAGTTTCAGGTTAAGAACAGACCTCCAGAACGAATTAAGTACTTAACCCGAGGTACCACTGTATACTGAACATTAAAATGTCCTTGAAAGAACTTGAATCTCTGCTTGAATCTCAAAGTTGTGCTTTCAAGTTTTTCTTGAGTGCTACTGATATTCAAAAAAGCCAGCCCAAACTGCTAGGCGAAACCAATGTGTTGCCCTCCAGATGTTTTGGATGTAAACTCCATGCTGGACCATTGGACATGCTGACTGAGGCTGATGGAAGTTGTAGTCCTGGGAGACATCCTATTGGTTATCCCTGGCTTTGAGTGTATACAGAAGCTGTACATGTTGGAAGGAGCAAGTCCATGGAGAAAACACTCACTCTGCTGCTTTGAACAGATGCACAAGCTTTTCCCCTAGGATCTAGCTTGGTAGAAATCCATTCTTCCTCTTGCCCTCAGCGGTCACCGCTGAAGTGTGTTCACTGTTTGGTCCATTTGCTGTTTTGAGGTCACTTCACTCTAATTCTCAGCGAAGTGTTTCAATGCTTTAAAAGTCTCTCTGTGTGTGTGTGTGTTAATTAAGGTTATGTGAATGAATGTTCGTGCTGCACTTAAAACCAAAACCAAAAATACATTATTTACAACCTGTGTGAACACCAGTTGAATTGCAAGTGGTGAGAGTGCTGTTGCACTCAAGTCCTGATTGCAAGCTTATTTGTTTTATTTACTCAACAAAATTTATATACCACTTAATTGTAAGAAAACCTCTAAGTGGTTTACAAGAAACGCAGTTCTTACAAGTTCTTACAAGTTTCTCATAGGCATCTGGCTGGGCACTGGGAGAACAGAATGCTACACTAGATGGGCTTTTGGCTTAATCCTGCAGGGCTCTTCTTGGGCACATTCACAATATACCGTATTTTTCGCACCATAAGACACACCTAGTTTTTAGAGGAGGAAAACAATAAAAAATATATTATGAACGAAACAGTGGATGTATGATTTTTGTGGTTCATGCTGTGGCCACAGACATGATATGTGATTTGATGGTGAGTTTGGGGTAGCCCAATGCAAAAATCCTGAGAATCCATGTGGATCTGTGGTTTGTAACCACGTTTTTGCGCCATTGCAGCCCCACAAAACAACGGAGGTGTGATTTTTTGGCGCAGGCTGTGGCCACAGACATGATATGTGATTTGATGGTGAGTTTGGGGTAGCCCAATGCAAAAATCCTGAGGATCCATGTGGATCCGTGCTTTGTAACCACGTTTTATGCCATTGCGGTGCCACGAAACAGTGGAGGTGTGGTTTTTCTGTGCAGGCTGTAGCCATGGACATGCTATGTGATCTGATGGAGAATTTGGGGTAACCCAATGCAAAAATCCTGAGGACCCATGTGCTTTTACCTCCCCCCCAGGCAGCCTCCTTTATCTCTAGCGTCCCTTATCTCCCTCCCGATCGCTTGCCAATCAGCTGCTTCCTTTCAACACCCACTTCCCTCTTGTTTGCCTTAGTGTCTTTTCCTTAGCTGGTGCAGTTCTCCTTTTCTTCTAATTTCTCTCCTCATTTCTTTAATCTTCCTGTCTCCTCTCCTTGCAAGTTCGCTGTCTTTACCTCCCCCCCTCCCAGGCAGCCTCCTTTATTGCTAGAGTCCCTTATCTCCCCTCCCGATCGCTTGCTGATCAGCTGATCAGCGGCTTTGTTTCAACACCCTCTTTCCTCTTTATATATATATTTTAAAAAAGCATGGTCTGCTTTTTGCCCCGGGGCAATTTGGCTCCAGGGACCACGCATTTGCTCCATAAGATGCACAGACATTTCCCCTTACTTTTTAGGAGGAAAAAACTGTGAATTATGGAGCAAAAAATACGGCACTTTTAAAGTGCTATGGTTCCACATTATACTGCCTTGGCTTCCTCCAAAAGACTTCTGGGAGCTGTGGTTTGTGAAGGCTGCTGAGAGTTGTTAAGAGGTCCCAAAGTCCCGCACAGGGCTACAATTCTTAGAGTTCCCTGGGAAGAGGTGCTGATTGATAAACCACTCTGGGATTGTAGCTCTGTGAGGGGAATATGGGTCTCCAAACAACTCTCATCACCTTTACAAAACTACAGCTTTCAGCATGGGCATAGCCAGGATTTTTGTTAGGGTGGACAAGACTTCTGTTGGAGGAGGCAGGACTTTAGTTAGAGGAGAGTAGACCCAATGTGATTGGTCAGTTTGTTAAGTATTTCTGTTGTTTTACTTGATTGGGGGGGCAGCTTTCCCTTTGCCCCTCACTGGCTATGCCCATGGCTCTCAGGATTATTTGGGGGGGGGGGAGCAAACAACTGTTATGGAAGTGTGATCTTTTGCTACCTTGTACAGATCTAGCCTAAAAACTCCATTGTAACAACTGAAATTGCTGGGGGTGGGGAGGGAGAGAGAGAAAGAGAGAGAGAGAGAGAGAGAGAGAGAGAGAGAGAGAGAGAGAAATTGACATTTGCATTAGGAAGGCAGGGATAGGAGATGGGAGGGCGGACTCCCTTTTTCAGAGGAGGGGTTTACTATGACTCCTAATTTCAACTATGTCTGCAAAACTTCCTTCCTTTCAAAAGATGCTCTGGCAGCCAGCTTTGGGGGTTTGTCATGTTGTTGCATAAAGGTCACATTTTGCATTGATCTGCGTGTGACATCGGTCAACATCTTGCTGCCCACTGCGAAAAGCAGAACGCCTTGAACTGATGCAGTGTGGCATATGGACTCTAATTAAATCTCAGCCAAGCCCCTTTCTCCAAATGAATTCGACACCCTTGTCTTCTGGGATCAGAGAAATTAGAAATGGAATCGTCTCCAAATGTGTGAGATCTGCGTCCGTCTGCTTGGGCTGGATGTATTAGCTCCCGCCAGTAGGCATACAGTTCTGTCTATTCCTATTAAAGGGCTGTGCAATTAATATTTAATTAGCCCTGAAGCTGTTATTAATGTTGCTTTGCTCACCTGCATCCTGGGGGCGTAGATTTATTTCTCAGGCCTAGCAAAAAAAATGAAAAGAAAAGATTAAGCTAGAAAATTGTTGCTAAGTGTGATTGAACGGTAGATAAGGTGGAAACAACACAGATTTGAAGGAGTGATCTATGTTCCTGCCAAGGAAAGCAGTAATAAATGGTTCCTCACTCATGGGCTTACTGCTGTTCTAATCGCTCATATTCAGGTCATGCTCTGCTTAAAGGATGCTTAAAGTGTCCCTCTTCTGCAACAGCATGCATGGTTTTGAACGCTACAGTGTTCTCCACATTACCCCCTCACATATTCCCGATGATTGGAACTGCTCTCCTTTGAATGAAACTAATTATTAAAAGTGCATCACACCACTCATGCGCATTCCCTAATTTTCACCATTTATTCTTCTGAAGTTGCCTGATCTATTTCTGCCATGAGATTTGCATTTTCCAGATTCAGATTTTGGGCTGCCATTCTTGCAGATTTCTATCTCCCTTGGCTAGGAGAAGATATAAAAGCCCCAGAAATCTGTGAAGATAACAATGGATCAGGTTTTGCAGTCATGGGAAAACGTTTTCCAGAGTCTAGAATGGAATTATGGCATGAAGAAACAAGTGGCCTTGGAGTCTGGACCAGGCGTGGGGAACATTGTTGGACTCTCAGTTTCCATCAGCCCCAACCAGCATGGTCAAAGTCAGGAATAATGAGAGTTGTAGTCTAACAACCTCTGGAGAGCCACATGTTCCCCATCCATGTTGTAAAGGCAGCAGTGACATGACTTGGCCATAGATTGTACCCAGTCCGAGTTAAGGCCCAAACTCTGTGCTTGGTCAACAGATCAGAGGTAGAAGATGTGATGGCCTCCAGAAGTTGTTGGACTACAGCTCCCATCAGCCTCAGCCAGTCATGGACAATGGTAAGAGATGATGGGAATTGTAGTTTAACTATCTTCAAAGGGCACCAAGTATCTCTAGGGTAGATGGTGAAATTGTCGATAGGGTTGGAAGACATTCAAGAAGAGGAAAAGCTGATAATGTCAGATTTGGACAGAGTTTGTGAATCAATGGAACATCCGTGCAAAAAGGGATGAAGTAGGAATGGTCTGGATGCAGAGGTCTAGCTGGCATCATAAGCATATACCATATTTTTCGCTCTATAAGATGCTCCAGACCACAAGACACACCTAGTTTTTGGAGGAGGAAAACAAGAAAAAAATATTCTGCATCTCAGAAGCCAGAACAGCAAGAGGGATCACTGCGCAGTGAAAGCAACAATCCCTCTTGCTGTTCTGGCTTGTGGGATAGCTGCGCAGCCTGCATTCACTCCATAAGACGCACACACATTTCCCCTTACTTTTTAGGAGGGAAAAAGTGAGTCTTATAGAGCAAAGAATACGGTAGTTGGTACTGAAAGTCATGGGATTGGACAAGGTCAGCCAAGAGCAGTATAACAGGGAGAATATTAGAAAAGCAGGAATAGATCCCATCAGAGGATAACAGGAAGGTTGTTTTAACTCATTCTACGTGCCTAGCTTATAGTTTTGTTTCCGTCTCTTAATTTTTGTCTGTTGTTATAATTGTTCTCTCTGCTTCATATGCATTATGAAATGAAATAAAGAAAAAACTTTGCAAAAAGAAAAAGAAAGGAAGGAGAGGAAGAGCCTCCTCCTTTGAAAATGTTGAATGGGTGATTTGACAGGTAGAAAGAAAGAGACTCAGATGAAAACAGAGTCAAACGGTGCTCAGGTTATCCGTATGAGTTTATTAGCAACATTCATATTTTCCGTAGCATATATTACCTTCCAAAAGATTTTACACGTTGATTCATTTCTGCTGCAAATCTCTTTCTAGTATTGCTGATAGTTTTGAAGTTTAAATACAGTTTTGGGACATCTGGTGGAGGTTGCAAGCACTGCATGCACTTATGTTTTAATTATTATTTATGTTCCCTTTCCGCTTTATCACCAAGGTTTAGTGCAGATTAAACACAGTGTTATCTCATTTTAGCTTCACGATGGCCCTGTGAGGAAGCTTAGGCTAAGAGATAGCCTTCTGTGTGCTGGCTCCTCACATGTGGTACTCAGTCCCAGGGGAAGATAGGCAGGTACTATCTCTAGTCTATTTGAAATGAGCTTTGGATGCACTTCTTTATCTTTTAAAAAGACTTTTGGAGTTTAAAGTGTGCTGCTGGACAGCGAAGCTATTTTCCAGTGCTGGTTTTTGCCATGTTTTATTGTTTAAATGTAATGCCTCTTGACGTGTTTCATTAATTGTGCTCTGCTTTGTGATTGCCCTAAAAGGTGCTATTAAAAAAAAACCTTAAATAAATTAAATAGAAATATCCCTTGCACAATCACATTCTACCTGGCAAGCAGGACAGAAATTAATGTGCTAGCTAGATGAAAAAGTATATCTACCTTTGGGTCAAAACATCAGGCTTTGGAGTGCTAGGAAAATACAGTGCCCCGTGACAAAAGAAAGGACATGCCGAGTGTGCAAAACAAAAAGAAACTGAAGCCAATTTATTGCACAAGTAAAAATAGCATTAAAGGGTCCTGGGTCTGTGCTGCTAAAGATAGCCAGCATTTTCCTGCAATTATTTTTATTTCTGGTCTTCTGCCTGAAACTGTTTTTAGTGCAGAGCTTTACTGACCCAGTTAGAATACAGAGGCTCATCCTGGCTTTTCTTTTGAGTGATCAGCATTTAAATACTCCACATTCTAGCTGAATAAAATTAAGTGTGCATTTGTATCACCAATTCATTTTTGCATGATGCCTGTCATGGGATGTACCACGGGCAGCTGACACAGCCTGCGCTTCAAGTTTTAGTTCTAAGATGAATTTATACTGTTAAAACAGTGTGAGAATTCAGCACTTGGGATAGCTCCTGGAGCAGTACAGACATAGGGTTATATTCAATGCCCGTCCTGCTCAGAGTAGCCAAAGTTAGTCATGTCCATTAACTTCAATGGGTCTACTCTGAGTAGGACTAGCGTTATGGACAAGGGCAAACATGTGAACCATCGTGTGCTTCTTGTTTGTGGATGCATGCAAATCACAGGCAACTCACAACTGCACAGGCTGATTCATACTGAAAGGATTAAAATATTCCAAAAATGCTGGTGGCTTGGCCTAAGGAAAAGATGAAGGATGGGATATAACTACCTTAAGTTGTTGTGCAATAAGGTCCATTTGCAATGTTGAGGAATGAGGTCCACTTGCAAAATGGGACTTTCCCCCTAACTCCTCCCCCTGCACTTACCCCTAAATATACTCTGAAGGGTTAGGGAACCCCCAGAACAGGGGCTGCACAGGAGCAGGAGAGGGGGAACAGTCCTGTTGGCAAGTGGGCTTCGTTCTGCTTGTGTGTATACCCCACTTAAGGCTAAATTGAATTTAACTATTCCAAGAAAGCAGTGATCATAGGAATACAGTGGTACCTCAGGTTACATACGCTTCAGGTTACATACGCTTCAGGTTACAGACTCCGCTAACCCAGAAATAGTGCTTCAGGTTAAGAACTTTACTTCAGGATGAGAACAGAAATCGTGCAGCAGCAGCGCAGCAGCAGCAGGAGGCCCCATTAGCTAAAGTGGTGCTTAAGGTTAAGAACAGTTTCAGGTTAAGAACGGACCTCCGGAATGAATTAAGTGCTTAACCCGAGGTACCACTGTACATCGTTCTGATTCATTTTGCCTTATGTAAGCAGAATTGTTCAAAGCATGGCAGATGGGAGAATGCTAGCATGCTCGTGTTTTGCCTGTGGATTTACAACAGGCATCTTGGTCATCTACTGTGGAAACAGGATACTGGGCTAAAAGGATGGGTTTTGGTCTGATTCATCTGGGTTCTTGTACAGTCATACCTTGGTCATTGAATGCCCTGGAACTCGGACATTTTGGCTCCCTAATGTCGCAAACCTGGAAGTGATTGTTCCAGTTTGTGAAAGTTCTTTTGGAACCTGAATGTCCAACGGGGATTCCAGGGCTTCTGATTGCCAATCAGAAGCTGCGATTTGGTTTTCGAATGTTTTGGAAGTTGAACAGACTTCCAGAACAGATTCTGTTTGACTTCCAAGGTACGACTGTATTCTTATACCTGGCGAGACAATTCCTGTATGTTTCTGTAAACCAGTGCCAGCACAACCTTCCTAAATGTTAGCCTAACTTCTGCCTGCAGCCTGGATAAATGAGCTTGCCCTGTGCAATAACCAACAAGATGGGATCAGCTGCTGCTGACTGTTCCTGTCTAGCCAAAGTTCAAAAACACCCATTCACCCATCCTTTTTGGACAGACCCATTCTTCTATTATGTTCTGAGCTATCCTTTTTATGTGGCTCCTGGCACCTTGAAACTAATTTCCAATGGGAGATCATTAGCTGCTTTCTTTCTCTTCTTTTTATCTCATTTCCATCTGTACCAATAGGACCTTCTGGCGACCACAATAGACTTGTTTTGCCTGGCTTTTGGCGAGCACCTGATAATAGGCTGGTATTTGTGCAAGGGGGAAAGTGAAGACTTTCATGTGTAATTATATCAGTGTCGGGCTGCAAGCTGTTTCAGGGTGGTTTGGGGCCGCATTAATAACTGTGGCAAGCATAATTGATCATGTTCCTTTTTTTCTTTTTGGGTCTTGCAGCATCTGTTGGACCAGAGGAAGCCCCCCCCCCCAGCAGCTTGTGAAGACTTATTTGGAAATGAATTAAATCTTTTCCCCTCTCCATCTTCACTTGGCAGTCCTCCTTGCCAAGGAGCCCAGGCTGTCAGAGGAGCCAAGATAAAGCTCTTCTCTCCTGGCTTCTATGCAATTCACTATACTTGACTCTGAAAGGCTGAGTGGCTCTTATTTGGGACCAAATTGAGCACCTGTCCTCCAAATCTCATTACATCTTAATAGCTTTAAGATGCAACTTGGGTCTACAGGCTCTGCTCTGAATAATTTATTTTGACAGATCATATAATATTGAGCAGATAGCAGAGCTGAGTCTTCAGGGCCCTTGTCAGTAGGAAATGCTCACACATTCCCTTCCTTCAATAAGTTATCCATGCAGGCTGTTGGTTAACATGTTAAGGCATCATGGTGGGGAGGGTATCAGACCACAAGCAAAATTTGCAAAGCACATGGTTTTCTTTCCTAATCATTTGCATGCAGCATATCACCCAGCCCTAGAATAAAAGAGACAATATGGTCTCAGTTTGGAATCCCAGACTGGTTCACTGTGAATGATGAATGAGTACATCCTTTGAAAAGCTGGCAAAAGGGGTAAAGGGTAAAGGTAAAGGGACCCTGACCAGTAGATCCACTCGTGACTAACTCTAGGGATGCAGCACTCATTTCGCTTTATTGGCCAAGGGAGTTGGCATACAGTCATGTGGCCAGCATGACTAAGCCGCTTCTGGCGAACCAGAGCAGCGCACAGAAATGCTGTTTACCTTCCCGCTGGAGCGGTACCTATTTATCTACAGTGGTGCCTCACAAGACGAAAATAATCCGTTCCGCGAGGCTCTTCGTCTAGCGGTTTTTTCGTCTTGCGAAGCACGGCCATTAGCGGCTTAGCGGATTAGCGCTATTAGCGGCTTAGCGGCTTAGCGGCTATTAGCGTCTTAGCGGCTTAGAAAAAGGGGGGGAAAGGGAAAAAACTCGCAAGACTCGCAAGACATTTTCATCTTGCGAAGCAAGCCCATAGGGAAATTCATCTTGCGAAGCACCTCGAAAAACGGAAAACCCTTTCGTCTAGCGAGTTTTTCGTCTTGCGAGGCATTCGTCTTGCGGGGCACCACTGTACTTGCACCTTGACACGCTTTCGAACTGCTAGTTTGGCAGGAGCAGGGACTAAGCAATGGGAGCTCACCCCGTTGCGGGGATTCGAACTGCCAACCTTCTGATCGGCAAGTCCTAGGCTCGGTGGTTTAACCCACAGCGCCACCCGCGTCCCATGGCAAAAGGGGAGGAGACTGCAAAATTGCTTTTTGTCACTAGGGACCCAGCTCACAGGTCACCTGTACTTTAAGAGTATAAGAACAGGCAGCATGATGCAGTGGTTAGAATGTCAGACTAGGACTGAGGAGTCCGAAGCTCAAACCCCCATGTAGTATCCACAGTCAGATCCACATACCAGAGCCTGAACCATGTGAGACAGAGGCAAGGGTGTATCAGATATGACTATGGCCTCTCGCCCCGCTGTGAAATCAACCTCACAACTGAAGTAGGTCCAGTCAGGATCAAGACTGGACAATGGATTTATGACATTAGAAACAGAGCTGCCCAAGAAACTATTTTACCAGCAAAGGTCAGGCATCAGGGGTGCCAACTTCAATAAAATATTGGGGGCCCCAGGTAAGCCCCATGCTGCATAATTGATCGCATGACATGGCTCTCACACACCATTTTAATTACAATGCCCATCAACTTTGGGAGGAGCAGCCCCCTCAAATATTTTAGAGGGGGCAAAGGGACCTCAGCCCCTAGGAATTGGCTCCTATGTCAGGCATTGAGTGAGAGGCTTTATGCTAGTACACCCAGACATAATCCTTCCTTTCCTTCCTTATCAAATGGGTTATATATTAAAAATACTGGTGCCTCCTCCTCCTCCTCCTGTTGAGTAGGTGTGCTGTAGATTTCAGCTGAGCCCTGCATCTCTAGGAAGAGACCAAATAAGTCTATCTCTGCTTGCCTAGCTTTCAACGATAGCATCTGTGAAAAAAAGTGGCATTGGACTTGATCACCATGAGATACATCTCAGGAACACTGCTGGTTTGCTGTTCTTGGCCCCCGATTTCCACACATGCACAAATTTGCGTGGTGGCTTCCTATATGCAGAATCCAGTGGGATTAATAGCAGCAGTAAATTCAAATATGTAGAGAAGCTTTTGCAAGGACTGGGCAGCTTCAGAATGCAAATACCCTTGTTAAGTTGTTGACGAAAGGGTGCACAGACTTATCTAGCCAACTAGGCTTCTGTGCCATCTGCTGGAAGAAACCTAGAGCTGCAGTGATTCTACCATGAGCAAACACCGTATATACTTCCCATTTATTTTCAGTAGAAGAAGAAGAGAAGAAGAGTTTGGATTTGATATCCCGTTTTATCACTACCCGAAGGAGTCTCGAAGCAGCTAACAGTCTCCTTTCCCTTCCTCCCTCACAACAAACACTCTGTGAGGTGAGTGAGGCTGAGAGACTTCAGAGAAGTGTGACTGGCCCAAGGTCACCCAGCAGCTGCATATGGAGGAGCGGACACACGAACCCGGTTCACCAGATTACGAGTCTGCCACTCTTAACCACTTAGATACGTAATCCTTTTTCACAAGCAAAAAATAAAATAAAATTAAAAATGTACATTTGCTCCATTCCAGTCTTTTGCGACTAATTATGTAGTAATTTCACACTAATCAGATGCTGATGTTATGGCGCACACTCAAGCAGACAGAATGTGCATTACACCTGTTTTAAATACACATTAACCCAAAGGGAGCATCCTGTGCAAATCAATATTTAAGAATGTTTCCAGATGGTATGTTTCTCATATGATGCTATCAATTATATTAAATATGAGTCACCTTTGAAACTCCATGGACCACAAGGCACTGCTTTCTAACCATTTTATATGAGTAGACCTGAAAGATCTTACATAGCTGAAGATATTAGCCCCAAAAATATGTTGATCCATATTTCCTTCTGCTCAATTTAAGGCACCGGTTTTCTCTGCAGAAGGCATTTTCTGTGGGCCACTGACTGTCTGAGAGTATATTATACCTGGAGAAGTGTGACTGTGGTCTGCATAGCCCTTGCAACATTCACACTGTTTTGGGATGTGATCCTTGATCAAGGAAGAACAAACTTCCCTAGAAGCAAAGGCGGACCATCTCTCGGTTCGCTGTAGCATATTGCATGCTTATGCAATGAGAACTCACAATCAGAAAGTTGCCACCTAGTTATAGAACCATTGTTTTATTGTAACAAACTGTTCAATAAGATGCCACAAAACTAAATGAGAAGTGCACACAAATGGAGGCCTGATGCCAGTTGCTGGGCAAGTATATCAATCCATTATAATCTTCAGCTTCTGAACCTGGACTGCGGGGGCAGAGAGAGAAATCTTTCCCTGTGCTGTAAAACTACTCAGTGTAGTATAGTATAAGTTTCTGCATCGAGTTATCCTGCTCCTCTTCTGTTGTGAAAACTTTGGGGTCATAAAGATGCAAATTCCACAGCCAATTGCAGTCTCCTGTCCTTAGATCTGGGAGAAAAAACAACTGCATGCAGGGTAGTTTTGTATGCATATTATTTGCAGTTAATGATCACCACCATATTATTACTATCATGGAGTCTGGGGACTTTGGACTGTGGGTTACCTCCATCAAGTCATTATTGCCCTGGCACAGGTACACGGTTGTCATTTTGGACCTCTTTACTACAATTCTGGCTGGATACAAAGGCCCAAAAGTCAACTGTCAGGTGAGCGCACCTACTCATTGGTTTGTATAAAATTTAGACGAGTGGAGTACCTGTGGCCTTCCAGATGTTATTGGACTCCAATTCCAAGCAGTCTCAGCAGGCATGACCAATAAGTAGGGGTGATGGAAATTGCGTTATAACAACATCTGGCTGACTCAA
Organism: Podarcis cretensis; assembly: GCF_951804945.1. Lineage (NCBI taxonomy): Eukaryota > Metazoa > Chordata > Lepidosauria > Squamata > Lacertidae > Podarcis > Podarcis cretensis. The sequence goes on from NC_137175.1 coordinate 23,528,750, forward strand.
GGCCCTACAGCTCTGATTTACACTAAAGGCAGAAGTGAATCCTGTTTACTAATGTATGGGCCTTGCCCTTTGCTACTGATTGACAAGAGCAGCCCTGGGCCACTTCCAGTTTTTTAGACCCCTAGCCAGTGGCAGCTGGTGACCACTGTGCTTGGTACAGCTGCTAGATCACAAGGTGTGGCCACATTGGTCTGGTTTTCCCCCCAACCTCCTCCCTTGTAAACAGACTGTGGACATTTAAGCACTGCAGGTTTACAAAATCATTTGCACACAAATAAACTGAAGTCTGTCTAACTTGCGTTGAAAAGGGATCCCTGCAGGTCACATTTTCTAGTGTGCATTCATGCCAAAGAAGCTGTACATTACTCAGAAGTATACCCCACTGAAATGGACTATGCTGAATCAGCAAACAGCTAAAATAAGAGGACTTAATGATGACTGTTTTATGGAAGAATGGGAGTCTTTTTCAGACTATTTAAAGAAATATTATAGTATAATAGGATGAATTCACAATCAGGATTTGAACTATGAGCAAGAGAAATTATTAGAGATTATTGTTTTATGGTTATGATATAAAAGAGTGAAGATAGAGTGCCACAATTATATAGGGGGGGAAACAAAACACCACGGAAAACAGGATGGGGAGTCGATAAAACTCTTTTGTCCAAGGATAGCCCTTCTGAGTATGCTTGTTATATAAGTTAAGTCAAGGAGACACAGACGTGTTTATAGCTGGATAAAGATCATGCCTGAAAGAACCCACTGAAAATGTCATGCCTCCACATCTACATTTCCTGCTATTGCAGGGGGAAGAGATGTCAAAAGCATTGTTCACAAAGTGAGCAACAATACTATGAGAGAAGAACAGAAAAACTAACAGTGATCATTTCCAAGATCATTGCACTAACAATACATACATGGACACATACAACAAAAACTTCATCGGGAGTGCCTATCCTATACTTCAAAGAATTTGCTGTGGTTGTGGTTCTGCACCTCCAACCCTGCAGACCTTTGGATTTGACAGATCCATTGTTTGAATCAGCCCCTCAACAGATTTCTGCAGCCTCCAGCTAAAAAAAAAAAAAGTCCCCCTCTCCCACTCCATATAAACTCACTTGCTTCAATGGGATTATACTAGAATAAAGTATTTTTCAGGTTTAAATTTCACACCTTGACCCACAATCCAGTTATGTCAAAGCTACTGCTGACAGCTAAATCTCTAAAGGTAACTTGAAATCACAGAAAAATCAAGTGTGTTAAAAGAGACTTCAACAAAATCTTATCAGCTGTCAGACAAGTATTTCGTGTTAACTAGCCTGAAGCTAAAGTGCCTGTCATCTTTGCAGAATGCCATTTTGAGAGAGTTCCTTTTTTATTAGAAGAGTAAAGGACAGTATATTTTATTTTATTTAGCTTTTATTTCCTGCTTCTTAGACACCAAAGCAGCATTCAAAGTTGTATACAGTGAACAAAACAAAATGTACAATTTTTAACAATTTATATATTAAAAAGTCATTTAAAATATCATAACATCAAATCAAGAAGCCTTCCATATAAAGAAGAGAAGAAGAAGAGTTTGGATTTGATATCCCGCCTTTCACTCCCCTTCAGGAGTCTCAAAGCGGCTAACATTCTCCTTTCCCTTCCTCCCCCACAACAAACACTCTGTGAGGTGAGTGGGGCTGAGATACTTCAGAGAAGTGTGACTGGCCCAAGGTCACCCAGCAGCTGCATGTGGAGGAGCGGAGACGCGAACCCGGTTCCCCAGATTATGAGACTACCGCTCTTAACCACTGCACCACACTGGTGTAAAAGTCTGTCTCTAAAGAAAACACCAATGAGCCCCCCTCCCCAGCAGAAGCCCTCATTGAGATGGAAATAACCTAGTCGCTTTTCTCTCTATCCTCTAGTCCAGGGATATAGAACTTGTGGCCATCCGGATGTTGTTGACTACCTCCCATTACCTCTGAGCACTGGCTAATGGCATGAATCCCATAGAGACTTTCTGGCAGGACTGGTCAGACGATAGGTAGAACGGGATGGGACTGTGAAGCTCGATGCTGAGGAAGGGCCAAGTGGTCTGGGAAGTGCATACCTTGATTATTATTATTAATTACATTTGTATACGACCCTATACCAGTAGATCTCAGGACGGTTCACAACATAATGGTGTATAATGAACAAGCAGCCAAACCTACCTGGGGAGAGCATTCCACAAATGAGAAACAGCTGCAGAAAAGGCCCATTGTTGTGATACCACCCTCCAGACCTCTTGTGGGTCAAGTGGTTTACTTACTCAGGCCTGCTTCTGCCTTGCAGCATTTGGATTTCCCAACCAAAGGAAAGCTGCCTAACCCAGGGAGGCCTGACCTGAGCTTGGGTAAGACAGTTTGCTCCGTTTCCAAGGAGTCAACAGCACCAACTGAGCAGTTACCACCAACTTGCAAGAGTGCTCACTTGCTTTCTCGCTCCAGTTCCATTGCTTGGGACAGGACCTGTGTGATTGTGTCCTCCATGCTCTTCAAAAGGAGAGCCAGGGAGGTGTGTCAAGTGTTGAGGCAATGTCTTAGCTCCTGCCAGGTACCTTAGAGCTCCACTTTGAACTTCTGCACTGTGTAACCAGTAACCTGATTGATGTTTAAGCTGTGCAATGTTTTTTGGAAGAAAACCGTTGGCAATAATTGAGTGCAGAGTCTGAACACTGTGTTTACAAGTGGAGGTTAGGACATCCATGCTGACTGGGGCTGATGGGAGCTTAAGTCCAACATTAGGCAAGCCAGAAGGTCCTCACACCTGCTCAAATCATGAAAAAAAAAACAAAAAAAAAAACATTATTCTAGCTAGCATGTCTAGGGAAGGGAGTTAGGTCACCTACTAAAGCCTCTGCTAGGTGAGCCGAACCAGGCTTATCTCTCATCCTTTAGCCACAGAGGTGTGACAGTTACAATGCTGTCCTACTGGAGGAAGTGAAAAAGGCATTCCTGCTACAGTGAAGATACGTTTGGAGGATGTTATGTCCTAATTGGTACACATCCACTCCATCGACTGAGTTACACACACTGAAGAAATGAATACAGCTGGAGGCAGCATTGCCATCTCCCCTTGCCCTCGCTCCTGTCCTAGCAGCAGCTCTGTATTTTTAACAAAAATACAAAAAATACAATGCTGCCACTATTTCTAGTACAGCATACCCCATACCAAAAAAAAGGCTTCATCGTTTGAATTTCTATTTGTCATGCACTTGGTGACAGGGGTCCTGCTACCATCTAAGAGCAGTGACTGATTCATTATTCCCAGAAGGCTAAGCCAGGTTAGCCTGTTGCAGCAGAAGTAATAAAAAAACTCTTGCGGTGCCTTAAAAGACTCACACTGCGGCATAAGCTTCCGTGTATCCGATGAAAGTGCACTCTAGTCAACAAAAGCTGATGCCATAATAAAATACGTTGGTCTTCAAGGTGCCGCAAGAGTTTTTTTATTGTTTTAGATTTATAAGCTGTTCAGGTACATGGGAAGAGGCAGCAAGTCACCTGCCACTTTCTCACTGAGTAGTAAGTAAAACAAATGGGAACATAGGAAGCTGCCATAGCAGATTAGGCTTCGTCCAGGCTAGCAGAGGCTCTCCAAGGGGTCAGGCAAGCAGGGCGTTCTTTGCCACCGCTGCCCCAAATGCATTTAGATGGAGGTGCCAGGGATTGAAGCGGAAGCCTTCTGCATGCAAGACACACACTCTGCTTTGGAAATAAGTAATTATTATTATTATTATTTATTATTTATACCCCGCCCATCTGGCTGGGTTTCCCCAGCCACTCTGGGCGGCTTCCAACAAAACACTAAAATACAATAACCTATTAAACATTAAAAACTCCCCTAAACAGGGCTGCCTTCAGATGTCTTCTAAAAGGCTGGCAGTTGTTTTTCTCTTTGACATCTGGTGGGAGGGCGTTCCACAGGGTGGGTGCCACTACCGAGTAGGCCCTCTGCCTGGTTCCCTGAGTCGGTCCATCGTGTACCCTGTTGTCTCCTCTGGTTGTCAGCAGCAAGGTATCACGCAAGGGAGGCTCCCAGCGGTGCCAGGATTGAACCTGCAACACTTCTGCTCCCTACCCCCGAGCTGCATCCCTTCCCCTGAGGGCGATCGCTGAAGGGACGCGCACACGACCTTCTGTCCGCCCCACGCAAGCCGCTGCTTGCGGAACGCGCCAAAGCGGAAGCTACCATTAGGAGAGGAGGCGGGGGGGGGTGGATGGGCGCCATGTGCGGAGAAGAGGGAGAGATAACCTCTCCCTTTGTTCCCTATGCAATGATCCCTTTTCTTGCCCACCTCCTGCCTCTGAGCGGACCCCGCACCTGGCTGACACGGCACCAGGAAGACAGGGCAGAACGGGGGGGGGTGGACTCTGGAGGGGAAGCATCGCCGTAGGAGGAAGCGGAGTGTGTGTGTGTGTGCGCGTGCGTGTATGGGTGGCTGGCAGCGTCCCTTCCCTCTCTGCCTCCCCAAACTGGGCCTGGAAGCCGTTGGCCTGTTGCCATGGCTACGGAGCGGCATCCTCCCAACCCACTCCCCTCCGCGGCCCTGGCAGTCCAATAGGGGAAGCGGGAGACGCCGCGGGGAGTTGGGCGGGGGAGAGAGAGAGAGAGAGAGAGAGAAGACGGGGGGGGGGAGGGAAGGAGGAAGGCGTGTCCATGGCGGAAAGGGCGTGGCCCCGGCGCCGGAAGTGCCTGCAGGAGCCGCAGGGTGTGTATCTCTGTGGTGAAAAGAGCGGAGCGGGCTGCCGCGCGCCGAGAGACGCCTCATTCCTCCCGGGGGACGACGACTCTTTTCGGAGGCCTGTGAGCCGCCTTCTCCTCCGCCTTAGCCGTCAGGTGAGCGGGTTTTCCCGCCGGAATCCCCTCCCCCACCCGGGCCCGAGTCGCGCGTGCAGCTGCCCTTCCCCGCCCCCACGCGCAGCGGAGCGGGGGGGGGAAAGAGGGCAGAGCCGAGGTCTCCCCCGCCCCTCCCTCCGTCCCCTCTTCCTTCCCTTCCCCGGCTGCTTTCGGAAGCGAGGACGGGGCTGCCTCCGGCTCGGCTCGTTCCGGAGAGAGGCCTGAGGAAGGCCGCGGAACCGCCGCCGCCGCCGCCGCCTTTCGGTCCTGAGACGGCACCCCACCTACGCGGCGGACTGAGGGCACGGGCAGCAGCCCCTCCTTGGCAGCGGGGCTCTCGCCTCTTCCCCCCCCCCCACCTCGCCCCCTTTTCCGCTCCAGGGTCTCCGCCCGGTGGCGTCACCTCGCCTGCCAGCGGCCCCGCCCTGGCTGAGTCACCACCTTCTGCCCGGGGCTGGGCGGGCTCACCTGTCCGGAACGAGCCAGAGGTGGGGCTGCTCGCTTTTTTAGCCGCGCTTCTGGCGAAAGGGCCTCCACCACAACCCGGCTCCGTCAGGGTTCAGGTCGCCCTTGCGGCCAGGGGAGTGGGCGGGGTGCCCCCTCCCCCTTTTTTTAAAAAACCAAACCACACACTTGCACAATCCAGCCTTTGGGGCTTTGCCCACCTGAAAAGACAGGATTTTTTGTGCCAAAGCAGCTTTAAGTAAGCTCACCTGGAAGCAAACCTCATGGGCTTCCACGGCTTATGACTACAGGCTTGGTCCCTTTTCTACATGAATGTTCGTCTACCCCTTGCAACTACACACAGTTTCTCCTTGCTAAAATAGTCTTGATTTCTTCCTTTCATTCCTTGTATTTTATTTTTAAAAGGCGTGAGATCAATAGCATTTGTGTTTTCAGAATACCTGTTCAAGTGGTGAGGGAAGAGAGTGAATGGTAAGGAGTATTCCAGGTGCCAAATGGCCGGCTCGCTAACACTAGTAGTTTGATTGTGCTTTTAGGGAATAGTAGTTCTTACTGGTTAGCTATACCAAAACTTCAATGGCAGCTCTGTTGGGGAAATGGTAACTGACCATTGTTTGGCTGCAGCATCTTTACCCTGCCACTTAATGAAGAAAGCTTTTAAGAGTGGCTTACAAAAATCCCTTACTCCCTCTTTTGCTGTTGCCAAACTTACCTGATGCACCAAATTTGAATCTGAGCTCTAAAACCCTTTATGTCAAAAAAATTACTTATGTTTGTAATTTAGAAAATATGTGTGTGACCAACATAAAAATCTTATTCAAAAAAAATTGTGTATCATACTTTGAATATAATGAATGTGTGGGTGGGTCTTGCACATACAGTGGTACCTCCAGTTGCGAACAGGATCCATTCCGAAGGTCTGGCCAGATCCTGAGGTTTTCGCAACCAGAGGAGAAGCGGTAGACCGCTTCTGCACATGCGCGTGCAGCGGTAGACCACTTTTGCACATGCGTGCACAGCGAAACACTTCCGGGGTTCCTGCTTTCACATCCTGAAGTTTACATTACGTGAGGGTAACGTACCCCAAGGTGCTACTATAATTCTTTATATCACTTTAATTGCATTCTAGTCTAAACTTAACTGCCTAGAGCCACATCACTAATCCATAAAAAACAAAAACCCTGCTCCCTGCTAGCTTTCACCAACCCCTCAATTCCATAGTAGAGATCCTTGAATGCAGTTGCTTACATGCAGCTTGGTCTCTTTGTGAACAGGGTTATTAATCCAAGACTTACTTTTAGGGAGATGTAGAGAACACAACAGAATCTGAGAACATGGACGAAAGGCAGGATATAAATGTACTTTAATCTATTGACTCCTAGAACTAGACACACATATATCAGCAGCTCTTTCCAACTCAATCTGGGATGATAGAGCATGAGGAAGAGCAGTCACCATCACAAATCCAATGGGGAACCACCCTTAGAGGGTGTTCAATTCTCTCTCCTCAGTGTCTTGACTAGTGAGAGGAAGTAGGCTTTTAACTTCTTCAGAATTCAGTTCACACACCTTTCCAGGGTTTCTGTGTGCCCCTACTCCCTGCACAAGGAGCCTAGAATTTGATAATAACTTATTTAAGCTAAACGGAAAGCCAATGTTACCTAGGGTGCCTCTGCTGTGAGAGTCCCTTGGAGTTACTAGGGTGAATATAGTGAAGATTATAAAGTCCATTGCAAAATAGTCATTCTGCACAATTAATAGTATGAGAGCTGGACCATAAAGAAGGTTGATCGCTGAAGAATTGATGCTTTTGAATTATGGGGCTGGAGGAGACTCTTGAGAGTCTCATGGACTGCAAGAAGATCCAACCTATCAATTCTGAAGGAAATCAGCCCTGAGTGCTCACTGGAAGGACAGATCCTGAAGCTGAGGCTCCAATACTTTGGCCACCTCATGAGAAGAGAAGACTCCCTGGAAAAGAGCCTGATGCTGGGAAAGATTGAGGGCACAAGGAGAAGGGGACGACAAGATGGTTGGACAGTGTTCTCGAAGCTACCAACATGAGTTTCACCAAACTGTGGGAGGCAGTGGAAGACAGGAGTGCCTGGCATGCTCTGGTCCATGGGGTCATGAAGAGCTGGAAATTATTAAACAACAACAAGAAGCACGTTCTAAAATTAGTTAAGGCAGCTCATTTTTAAAAACATTCTAAACGACAAATAAAATGATTGATGCTTAAAACAATATAAAAGATGCAATATTTAATTAAAAGTATGCTGGTAGAAAACAGTGTCCCATGCCTCCTAAAGGACAGGCATTGATTGACCCAGGTGTGCCTCTCTGGAAAGGCTTTTTCACAATCTTGGTGCCACTAGTGAAAAGGCTCTCTCTTGTGCACATACATCACACATCAGTACAGCAAGGTGACACAGCGGAGGCCACCAAAGTTAAACAGATTTCTCAGAAATTTGAATGGGAGCAGGTGATTCTGTAGATACCATAGTCCTAGGCCACTTCAAATTGCATTGATAGAAGTATACTGACATTTTTTGGTATGCTTGATAAAGCCTATAAGTCAGCTTACTGTTGCGAGTGACCTTGCTGTAGCTGCTTGTGGTAAAGATGAATTAATATCAGCATGGTTGGGAGCTCTTTAAAAAATGAACAGGAAATGAAATATTGGGAAGTTAAAATTACATAGTAAAATCTCCCAATATGAAGATTATTACATTATTTTTTTATTATTACAAAAATATGACATTTCATTTATGGTCTTAGGGTAGTAATCCAACTAAGTCATACATAGTAGATCCATTGAAATAAGTCATACATAGTAGATCCATTGAAATAAATGTATTTAAATTACTCATGCCTAACTTAAGGTCATTGATTTCATTGGGTGGTAACTTTCAGCTTTAATGGAAATGTATCCAAATAATGGTCACAATGACCTGAACATTCTTTTCATTAAGATGGTTTTACATGTATAGAAAGAAGGTGATCAATTCTTCCTAATGTCCAGTACAACATAGTCTTACAGTCCATATTGGCAAATGTCATTGAATAATCAGTATAATAGTGGCCAGTGTTCTTCACCAGGCTGTGGTCAACATAAAAGACCACACATCAGCTATGTGCAAGAAACCTATTGCAAATAGATAAGCTGAGTTTTTGCTATGATATTGGAAGGGGCTTCAGGGACATAGTGTTCTGTACCCTCTGAAAAGTAACCACCAGCTGTGCTGCCTGCTGGGAGAGCATTCCCATAATCCACAATATCTGTCAATACTGTAGTTGCTGTTGCGTCAGCATGTCTGTGACTGAATTATAAAGGAAGCCCCCCCCCCCCCCAACTGCCTTCAGAAAGCTACTGGTTTCCTGAATTTTAAAATGAAAGTTTTAGAACTGGAGTGTTGCTGTAGAGCTTTTTCTCTCTTTTTCCTTCTTTGGTTGTAGCAGATAACAATTTTCTCAAAACAAATATATTCCAATGTTAGTTTAACACCCATTTTGGTCATCTGCAGCTCTTGTTTAAAGTGTAAATATGGTGGAGAGAGATTGCCACCCTTATTATTTAAGATGGATTGAAGATGGCGTTTTTAAGAGAAGAGAATTTGAAGCATCCCCCCTCCTTTGGTGGTGTGGAAAGCTAGTAATGACAACTTCATTTTATGAATGTCTCTTAAGTGGTTTAATTAGAGCTAGTTAAAAATTAACCAAAAAATCTCTGTCACTTTTCTGCATTAAAAACAATACCCAGGTCATTTGAAACACTTCATGCTAGTGTGTTTCCATTTTACTATATTAAGCCAGTCAGATACTTCTCTGCCAATTTCCCTTTTCTACAGTATTTAACGTGCCATTATTTTGCATCTGTTTTGATGTCTTGTGTAGCTCATGGAAATTAGAAGCAACAGACTACAAGCAGCCATGAGTGGTGTCTTTATAATTGCAATTCCAAAGTGTGACTTACCTCAAAGATCCTTCAGTACCAATTGAGTAACCTTGGAACAGCTTCTGTTGTTACTTGCACTTTCCAGTGGTTTTCACTGATTTTTCTCAGATGGAAACATCTGAGAATCAGAAGTCTCCTTCAAAGTGCTAAAATCTTACATGTATTCTGTGTTCTCCATACATAATCAGTACCCAGGATTGTCTGGAGAATCATGCCAAATTTGGTAGATTTTCCTATGAGATACTGCTTCTGTCATGGCATTGAATCTTTTGTTCAGAGATCCTTCTATAACTTCCCCCTTTTCCAAGCTCCCTCATAGTGACCACAGAGCATTCATCTCTTGTCTGAACAAGGTAAGCAATGAAGAAAATTCAAACTGTTCCTTTGTTCATGTAGACCCAGACAGATTGCTCACATACTTGAGAGAACATGTCTCCTGAAAAAGGAATGAATTCAAATATAAATAACTTTAACATGCCCAAAACAAAATTTTGTTTTGACTATGGCAGACCAACACGGCTACCTATCTGTAACTTTAACATGCCCTATTAGACAGTTCTAAATACTTTGAGTAAGATAACTTCTTCATGCAATGAGACTTCATTTTCCTGCTCTGGAAGATCCCCCACCTCCTGGAGCTTGGAAGGTGTGTAGGTGCTGCGTGAGGTGGTGGAGGAAGGTTAAGTATTGTTGCATTTCTGTTTGTGCACAGAAATGCTTGCTGCAACCGTATGGTAGCAAATTTTCCATCAAGGCAAGTTAGCAAGTGTGAGTAAAAGTTTTAAAGCTTTATGTTGAATTTTTAAATGTTGGAATGTTTTTATAGCCTTAAGAATGAAATCTGCTTGAGCTAACACATCAGAGTCCAGGTATTTATTGCACTTGTGAAGATAGTATATAAGAGCAGTTGTCATTTTATTGCATATTGTGTTAAACTGGTGGCTATCCACAATTGAGAGTTTGACTCTCAGGCGTCTTAAACAGGTGTGAGTTCTTTGTGCCCCAGTCACCAGCTTTGAAAATGAGTATCCAGATATTCAGTTCCCATCATGCCAGATAAAGAGACATGCTGTACCTGTCAGGCAAGAATGAGGGTTTTTAACCACATGACTAAGTTCAAAATCTAGAAATAACGTTAATTGTTTGTAAGCAATTAACATGCAGAATTTTTTTTAAAAAAAAGCTGCCGCAGGGCTTTCTGAGTAAGGATCAGGACTGTGTGTGTTTAATCCTTCCTCACTGTTGTGATTCCACTATAAATCTATCCTCACCCAAGCTGCTATTAGCCCTAGGAGGGAAGCTCCCATTGGTGTCAATGGGAGCTTTCCTCTGGGAGCTAACAACAATGTATGTTTTGTGTTTGGGGGGAAGTGTTGGGGTCGTGTCCAAAAAGGGTTAATCCCTATTCATTTTTGTTTCAATCCAGCTCATCAAACCCTGCATCAACTGTTTAAATCAGTCTTTCTGAACCTTGGGTCCATGGATATTGTTGGACTACAACTCGCCTCTTCCTTGACTACTGGTCCTGCTAGCTAGGGATCATTGGAGCTGTAGCCCATCAACATTCAGGGACCCAAGGTTGAGAAAGGCTGGTTTAAATGTTTTAAAAGGTTGCATTAATTGCTTACATGAAATTGATGCTGCATGTAGTACAGTGTTAGTTCATTCAGCCCATCACTCTTGTCGTGCACTACAGTGGTCTTTCCATTCCCCATAATTCTGTACTTTTCTCCTAGAGCATGTTACTTCTCTTTAATTCTGAAGTGCCATTATACTTGCACATATTCCCTTCAATAAATTGATTTACCTTCTGAAGGGTTTTTTTTTTTTTGTGGGGAACAGGTAATGCATACTCCTAAGGAAACAGTTCTTGTTTCTAATGAAAAGAAACCTAATAACAATGCTGGTGTTGCAAATTCAGCAGGGAATCCTGTAAGCGGGAAATTGCTGAGAAGGGCAGAGACTTGCAAAGTGTTAGATAATGATTTATAAGTAGTGTAGTATTGTACTTTGTAGTGGTCTTGGATAAAATTCTGCAGTGGTGGTGTGTGAAATGGTCTTCAACTATGACAACTTCTAAACCTTCCAAATTTGGTCCAGCGCGGAGCTCCTGAGAACCAGTCTATCATCATTCCATTTCAGTGCTCTGGTGCTGGAAAATGACATTGTTGCTTGCTGCAAAGGAGCAAGGAGCAAGTCTTTAGAACTGAGACACAAGTGTTCTCTGCAGGGGTTGCTTTTAGGTTGAAGGGGGAAGTGAGTTTGCTCACAGTTACTTGTATCCCATTTGAAGGGCTGCCTTGTTAGTTTATTCTCATACAAAAGGAGCCATTGGTTAGCAAGGAGATTAACCTGTTCTGTTTAGTGGCAGTTGGGTAAAGCTATCCGAGCTCAGTATCATTTGCCTCAAGAAGGATACATCTAATTAAATTGTGGCACAAGCTTCTGTAGAGATTAAAATAGAAATAGTTGTGTACATTGCGCTGTTAGATGTAGTCAGAGATGGCTATCCCAGAATAATATGGTGTGTATACAATCATTCCTGAAGTTGCTGTTGAACAGGTCAAATTTTACAGAGGATCAGTGACAGGCAGGAGAGCAGTTCATAACAAACCACTCATAGATGCTACATCCCAGCACAAGACTCTTCCTTTTGTTACTTTGAAAGGGCCACACTCTACTACCCTATTATATTGGTGGATTTTTAAACTTACTCCTATGTCAAGAGTACTGGAGTCTTCCCTTGTCGTCACTTTGGAATAACCCACATCCTGATGCTTTACTTTCAGATTTACTGTATTTTATGCCTATCAAATCATAGTCTGCTGCAGGAAATAAACATTCCTTTTTTACTCTTGCCTCTCTCCCTTTTAGGAACAAACATGGATAAAAGTGAGTTGGTGCAGAAGGCCAAACTTGCTGAGCAGGCAGAGCGCTATGATGATATGGCTGCTGCCATGAAGGCTGTCACTGAGCAGGGACATGAGCTGTCCAATGAAGAAAGGAATCTACTCTCTGTTGCCTACAAGAACGTGGTTGGTGCCCGTCGCTCTTCGTGGCGTGTCATCTCCAGCATTGAACAGAAGACGGAAAGAAATGAGAAGAAACAGCAGATGGGAAGAGAATATCGTGAGAAGATTGAGGCTGAACTGAAGGACATCTGCAATGATGTTCTGGTAATAGTCTAGTAGGAATGGATATAGCAGCATACGTTAAGGGGCTCCATCTGCTGGGAAGCTTGTGAGCTCAAGGCAGGAGCACAGTTTCATTGCTTAAGGATCTACTTTGGTCCAACAGCCAAAGATCCTCGCTTTGTAATTATGTTGTTTATATGCTAGGTGTAAAAAATTATTTTTATTTGATACTTGATAGACGATGTGTACACTTGTATGGACCAAACCTATAAACAACACAAAACATATATAAACCTCTCTTCTATAATCTAGCCAATGAATTAAAAGAAATATGATCTTGTATATAAAGCCACCAGAGTCTCATCTCCAAAGTTTTTTTAAAAAAGAACTTGGTGCCTCCTGATCTTCTAAATGTTGCTCAACCACAACTTTCATCATTCCTGGTCATTGGCCATGCTGGGTGGGGCTATGCTAGAGCATGTAATTCAGCAACAACTGGAAGGCTTTAGGTTAGGCCCTCAAATTGTAGATGTACACATAAAGGGGGTCAGTTGAGGAGAATGTGTGTAACCTTGTGATTATATGTCTTTCAGGAACTGCTGGATAAGTACCTTATTGCTAATGCCACACAGCCAGAAAGCAAAGTCTTCTATTTGAAAATGAAAGGAGATTACTATAGATACCTTTCAGAAGTGGCATCTGGAGAAAGCAAGCAAAGTAGGTGGTTACCTTAAAATCAGAAGCCTGCCTTAATGATTCTCTACAAGAACTGTGTGTGGTATTATTAAACTGCTCCTTGATCTCACAATAAATTTGTCTCAGTATTCTGAGAAAATCAGATGTTCTGAATGCAAAGGAATAGGGAAAAGAACCATTGGCTTCCTGTTGTATTCAACCATAAGGTGGCTGACTACCGTGGAAGGGCCAGGTTGAAAGGATTGCTGCTGCAGGATACTTGTTTTTAGTATCTCCAACTTGACTAGAGGTTACTAAAAGGAGGTAACAGCAAATCACAAGGAATGGGTGTTCTGCATTCTTCCATTAAGACAGCAGTTCCCTCTAGGTGAGGATTTATATTGGATTTAGGAGTTGAATATGTCTACAATATACACAGAAATTAAAATTTTCTAGTGTTGTAAATTATTTCATGAAAATCTTCCTACTACACATTTTGAGTAAGTAAAGCTTTAAAAAAAGCATTTCACTCATTCCAAGAAAGAAAATATTCCATAGGAGTCCCCCCCCCAAAAGGTTCCCTAAATTTCCCATTGAAAAGAAATCTTTGAGGGGGGGTGTACTCTTTCTTCCATTTACTTTTTTCCAGGCCTTTACATCTCTGCTGCAACTGAATGCAAAGGCTCCTAATGGAACCTCTGACCACAAGGAAAGATGTGGGAAGTTCCATTTCAGAACTTAGAAGTGTGGGAAGCAGAAAGTATAAGTTACTTGTACTTATCTTGACTATAAAGTCACAGTTTGTACCTGCATCTTATTTAATTAATCTGTAGTCACAGATGCTGGATCTGTGTGCCGTAAAACCTTAGATGGTCTATGAATTGGTTGTTAAACAAATATGTCTGTACCTGATACAAGGCTAGTGGCATTTCACCGTTTAGCCTACTCTTGCTATAGATTTTTTTTTTTTTTTTTGCTTCCCCCCAATAACCTTTGTAGTGTTCTTGGAAGATCACCAAATATAGAACCTTGTAAAGTTTTTAGATATAGGGATCGTGTTCAAATGTTACTATACAGTATTAACTAATATGTGACACAACTTATAGCTACGATAGAATTTCTAGACCCAATAGAATTTGGTTCTGGATCAAATAGCTAAGATAGAATAGGAAATGTTTTACAGCTAGGTTCATGTGATATTCACATATAAGCGGTTAGGCCATACTCTTTGTAGAACGTCATATTTGTAATTGCCCCCCCCCCATATTAAATGTGTGTGTATTTAATCTAAGGTTTTATTGTTTAGGATGCACTGAAATTGAGCGATACTTGCAAAATGTATTCCTCTACTACAAAGAAGACTCTGGTAGTTCTATGCCCCTGCCCTCATGGCCTTGACAGGCTGCTACTTTGACAACATTTTTTCTTCATGTATTTTCCCATCATATCAACACTGACAAACCAGTCAATGTAATGACCCTGAGGACAAACTAGCTAATTCTAAGGAAAGACAATATTTTCTGAGTTGGAGTTGCTCTCACTCTGAGCTTTGGTTGTTGCCAGTGACTATGCATAGCCAAATCTTGCCACACAGTGTCCCTGCTGCTAGGTAGAAGATGGCCAGTCTTAAAGCAAACTGGTGCTGAAGCTATGAACAAGTACAAAAAAGGTAACATTTCAGCAGTCTTTTGGGAAACATTTCAGGCTCCTAAAAAAACTGTTTTTGTGTGTAACAAAATGTTCACTACAGATCACTGTTCAGCCCTATTCTATGCAGGCACCTGTGTAAATGTTTCTGACTTGGAGTTGGCCATGTCAGGAAATATTAAAATTATCACCATCTTTTCTTGCAGCAACAGTAGCAAATTCTCAGCAAGCATATCAGGAAGCATTTGAAATCAGCAAGAAAGAGATGCAACCAACACATCCTATTCGACTTGGTCTGGCACTTAATTTCTCTGTGTTCTACTATGAGATACTAAACTCACCAGAGAAAGCCTGCAGTCTGGCAAAGACGGTAAATAGACTTAATATTGTCAAGAATGGTTATGGGGAAACAAATTTGAGATACACGTTGAACAGTTGTGAATGCAACTAGAAACGTATGGCTTAATAAATCATGTCGGAGAGCTCTAGGAGCTCTTTTATATTATTCAGAAGAAAGATTAATTATTAAGTTAAAACAACACACTTGAAATTAGAGGTGGCACTTTTATATTCTAAGGAAGTCTGTCTTGGGTCTTAACCTGGATGAACACAAGTGTAATGTTATGCGTTTTTCGTCACTTAGCTAGCCCTATCTGTGCTTGGAAATTAAATGGGTTAAACATTCTTAAGGCAGGAAGGATCAGAAGCAGAATAAAGCGAATTAATTATTTGAATTTGGTTTAGGCATTTGATGAAGCAATAGCTGAACTGGACACACTGAATGAAGAATCTTACAAAGATAGTACTCTGATTATGCAGCTACTTAGAGATAACCTTACTGTAAGTATTTCTTCGAAAAACTGGCTACACTTTAAATGATGCAGTGTTTTATAATTTTAAGTCTTGCCATCCCACAAATGGTTGATAATTGCACCCTTACAAACTATTTTGGATGTAGCACAAAGTTAGTTCCATATGAAAGAATGACTGCATTGTGTGTGTGGAGCAGTCATACCTGTAATGGAAAACTAGCCAAATGCCCTTATCAGGCAGCTAACAAATTTGTGTGTTTCCTGCAGGCTTCATGTACTCATTGTTTAACTTCATCTAATCTCCAGTCTTTAGTTCATCATTCATTAACTCTTCTACTCAAATAATACTGCTCTACTGAAACAAATTACCCCACTACCTTTTTCCAGACCAATGTAATTAACTGCATGCTTTCAGCATAAACATGTTTGTATTTTCTTACAGCTATGGACATCGGAAAACCAGGGAGATGAAGGGGAAGCTGGGGAGGGCGAGAACTAATGGCTGTCACGCTTCACTATATGTTCAATGTCACTCTGTATCCTACACGTTATATCCCTTTGTGCGACAAGCAAAAAGAATAGTACATCGACTTCACAACCTCAACGTAGCAAACTGTCTGTGGGGTAAAAACAATTGGTTGGTGTTCTGTGTACATAAAATGGAGATCAATTGAGCAATGGCATTTTGAACCTTTCCTATTATGAACACTTACAATTATGATTACTGTGTTTATATTTTTTTTAACTGAACACTGTGATTATGGGTTTTGCGATTGCAGTTGACTTTACAAAACTCGAAATGATGGAAGAGTAGATATGAATCATGTAATTCATTGGAAAGATTATAATCTGGGATCAAAGTAGTCGAAGTACAATTCTGTTGTAAAGTTGTACAGAAAATTATAGAGATTATATTGTGACACTGCAACATGGAAGGGAAACAATCTATTGTGCGGCATTCCAGTTCAGTAGTTCACTTCTGTGAATTTAATAGGCACATTCATTCAGACATTTTTGTTTTTGAAATAATAATGCTGGACATGCTGCTTTTTAGCCAAATGCTCATGTCAAATGTAAACATTTTCTGAGGCCTCAATTTAAAGCAGAAAAAAAACCGGCAGCCTAAGTTCCAGACTCCTTAACAGTGGCAGAATACTGGGGCTTTGTCTATGGAGAAACATCCAGTCCTCTTTCTGTGGACATCGTCAAGCCCCTTCCCACAGCAATAAGTTAACATATTTACAATATGGACTATTCTTGGTAGTGAATTTTTAGAGCACTACCATGGAATTTCAACAGGATGTTTCTGTTTTTATGGCCTTATTAGTTGCTGGGTAGGCATGCTAAATAGAACTGTTTTCCCACTTTAAAATGCTAAACTCTTAATCTCCCTCCTCACTTCAGGGAGGAGGCCTGTCCCTTTGAAAAATCCGAAAGAGCTCTTCTTTGCATGGATTGTGTGCTCCCACCCAGTCCCATTCCGGCTTCAGTTTAAAGCCTGAGGTCCTTTGTGTATGCTGTTAAGTCCTTGATGATGGGAGCGGCTTAAATATGTTGGAATACAGGTCTCACTTAGATGCTGAAGGCTTGCCAGTGCTGCTGTAGTTCTCAGCTCTTGGCATCTACCCACTCCTGGGTCACAATCAAGATCCTGTTAAACATTTTCCCATAGCTGCCTTAGGAATACAGACCATAAACATGCATATTAATTGTTAGCTTGAGATACTGAAATTCCAAATGTTCAATTGTTTATAAACCTGTCCAGTCAAATACCAGAATTCAATAGGAGTTGCATGAATAATGCAGAGGAAAGATTTGAATACTCACCCTTTTCAATCTTTTTAGTATCGTTCCTCTGCCTATAGCATTCCGCTTAGATCATAGAATCCATCTGTTCGTCTTTTCATCTGTCGCTGAAGAGAGAAATTCATGCACTGACTTCAAAATTCCCCTCTTACTAGCTGAACAAATTGTGCAGTTATACTTGGCGCTTGATAAATGCGGTAGTGAATGTGGAACCGAGCCTGTCTGTATATCTGGTAGCTCTTTTTGCGTTGTTTCTACTGACCAGTATTTTGCCTAAAGTTTGCTTCTGTGACGGTTGTATTGCCTAGCACACACACACGTGGTTGTGAGAATAGTATAGCAAAAAGAAATACCTGGTTATTGATGTACTAGATTTGTGTATGTCTTTTAAAACAGTTCTAGTTTCACCTTACACAATCGGGAAAGTGTAAAAGAATTCAAAGACAATAAAAAGTTTTATCAGTTGTGGTCTGTTGTTTTTTTTACACTTTTGTTTGTTATTGCCATGGCTGAATACTATGGCGGTAGAATGACTGTGCTGTTTTATGTCTCGTAGCTTGCTTAACTGCTAAAGCAGCCTGTAAGGTCTGCACCCCCACACACACCAAAAAAACCCCACCACCTCGTCACAACTGTATAGAGTTGGTCATTTCTGTTTCACAGGAAGAGTGAAAGAAGACACCTTGTGCAAGGCTTTACAGCATCCAAGCCTATCTACTGGACATCTGCCTTCTTTTAGACAATAGTGAATGATTTTGAATATCATAAAACATGCTGCATTATTCCTTATTAAAGTAGCATTGGGTTCTAGAAATAGTTTAGCTTCCAGAAAGGTTTTGACGTAACATTGAACAGAAATGGCTTCAAGTGGCCCTTGATTTCTTAGCTTTCTGACATTAAGCATGAATTCATATTATTCAAAAGCTACCTTCGTTATGAAATCCTTTAAGAATAAGGTTTGTCCTATAAGTACAAGTAGCTATGACCGGCGGCTGGTGCAAATAAAGCTTCATTCAGCTTGTAGGTGCAAGTGATTGAAGGGTCTAAATGGCACTATGTGGGTTGTAATTGTATTTAGAATAGTTCTGCTGCAGAAGTCTAAATTGTACTTCCTTTAGACTTTTGATTCTTTTCCATTATTAGAATAATATCTTATTCTGCCAGGTATTATTAGTACCACCAGCTCCAAGGTTCCTATTAGAAATACAGTGTGAGGTTCTAGTTTTCTGATGCACTTCGTAATATCTTTAAAGGGATCTTTCTGATCTCATTTATGAAAAGATGCTTGAACTCCCCCTGCAGAAAAAGTGCACAGGTTCTTTCAAATGGTAAGAAATGTAGCCAAAAGCAAGGACCTCTGTTCCTACAAAGACTAAGAAGGGCTCATCTAGGCTTCCTTTTGTGTCGTGTTTCTAGGCACAGATTCAGGCTTTAAAGCTCTCTGTCCAAGCAGACTTTTTTTTTGTCCCTGCCCTTTCCCTGGGAAAACCTGTGTTTTACCACTGAATTGGAGCAAACAGGTTTTCTGCAGATTGCTGTTCACTTTATTCAGTGGAAAAACACAAGTGTTCCTGGGCAAAATGCCAAAATCAAAACTCTCAGATACGGTGCTTTAAAGCATGAACCTGTGCCTGGAAAGCACAGCACAAAATGAAGTCTGGATGGGCCCTTAATGTTGAATCTACACTTACTGATGATTTCAGAAGGGGTAGGTTACTTTTGTACTCTCCCAATGTGTTGAGTGCATGAAATTGGCACCAAACAGTAACACACTTCCTGCGCTACCATTTCAGAGTGCAGATAATGAGCTGTGTGTTTCAGTACTTCCTCATGAAGGAGACTCCATCTGTTTGGTTTAAAAGGCCAGGCTGAATCCTTCACTCTAATGTACTTGTTTTGCATGCATAAAGGGTTGTTTTTAATTGAGCATTCAAAGATGCAGCCCTCCCAACTTGCAGCCTGAAATTGCACAGCTTACAAAAAGTGTGCTTTCAATTTCTGCAGAATGTAAGCTAGCCTTCCAGATACGTTCCACAATTCGTTTGCTTGTCTCTGTATGTTGTTGGCTCATGCCCAAGTGTAGAGTACTTGTCTTAGAGCAGAAAGGGAAGAACGTGATAACTGCCTAAAACAGCTTTTCGTCTAGACAATGTGGAAAAGCAACTTGCTGCGATACCAAACAGCTGCCAGTCAGCTGTGTTTTTTCCGTTTGAGGACTTTACCCTTCATAGGAAAATGAGAGCGATGTTATGGCCAGACTTTGAAAGACTTGTTCTAGTTCCCGAGCTGCTTTTGCTGTTACAGAAAAGCCACAACTTAAACCGCCTTTGGAAGCCAATGGCTATCTGAACAGCCCATGTGCAGAGAGGAAAATGGAAAGGTAGCTTGAGTAGCTATGAAGTAGTATGACTTGATGTAGCGATGGAAATATGCTGAAAGAAGAGATGCTTGGAGACAATGCTTTAAAGTGTGCTTGGTGTTACAGCTCCAGCAACAAGATTTGTGGTGTAACAAAGTTATTGTGGCATGAGCCTTTTTCATCAGATGCAGGAGCTATGGAGATGATGGATGCAAGCAGGGACCAAAGGACTGGTCCTTTTTATTTCCCCTGCAATGATTGCTCAAGTTCTTTCTCACCCATCCACAGTGACATGGAGAGCCCTCTTTGCTGTCGACACTTGTTTTTGTCCCACGCAGCATCTTTTGCTATTGTGTTCAGGATTGAAATGTGCGGGGAGATAAGCATTTGGGCCATTAGGGTGGGGTGAGAGGAACATCCGTCCTGGGTGAAACAGATAGGCATTCCAGGAGGGTGTAAAAGATCGTGGGTTGTATCCAAGTAAGTCGTAAGTACGTTTATTGAAATTAATGAGCTTAAGGGCCTTGGTTTCAATGGATCCTACTCCCAAGTGTGACTTGATTAGATAAAACCCTACGTAATATTTTAATAAATGTTAATAAAAGTTATTTAGATGGTAGATTTAAAAAAATGTCCGGTTCAGAGGCTTAGTGAGAGCAGCATGGCAGGCAAATTGATAGCAATTTTTCACTGGCTCTGTGTCTAGTGGCATTCAGGCACTGAATCTGGTTAACAGAGCCTGAGACTTAACCCCAGCCAGTTGATGCAGATTGGACAACAGTTATGGGGAGAGAAGTTCCCTCAACAGCTTCTTAGAAGCGCAGTCTCATCTGAGTAGGGGGAATGACATTTTATCAGTAATACATAAAGTTTAGAAAGCGCTGCATCTGTAAGAAATTCTTTTAGTGTGGCAGCCCCTACACTTTGAAACTCCCTGCCTATTGATTTTAGGCAGGTGCCTTCACTGTACTGTTTTCAGTGCCTGCTTCAAAACATTTTTGTTTAGGCAAGATATGTAGAACATTGACATGTGTTTTAATCTGGTTTTTAGTTTATTGCTTTGTTTTTGTAAACCGCTTTGCTGTTTGGTTTGGTTTTAAAATCAAATAGTATGTAAATTTTGTGAAATAAATAAACATACAAACATTTTCGGTGTCTGATTTACCTCTTCACTCTTTCTAGGGAAGTCCCAAGGGTTACGCTTACTTTAACTTTCCTTGCATATGTAAATTGCTTAAAGGTTCTACTAACAATCGAGTTGAATTTTTGTTCAAATGAAAAAAAGAGAGACTGAAATCTGTGTCTTCCCATCTTTTAATGCTTGTTTCGTGCATGTCCCTAACTCCTGGAGAACGATATATTTGTTTGCTATTGTGGCAACTGAAGAACGTATTGTAAATGTTTTAAAATGTCAATGCAGCAACATACAGAACACACAGTTCATTGTTATGCATGTTACTCAGAAGTACCGTATTTTTCGCCCTATAGGACACACTTTTTCCCCTCCAAAAATGAAGGGGAAATGTGTGTGTGTCCTATGGGGCGAATGCAGGCTTTCACTGAAGCCTGGAGAGCGAGAGGCGTCGGTGCGCACCGACACCTCTCACTCTCCAGGCTCCAGGAAGCTATCCGCAATCCTTGCGCACCCGGGGGACCTCCCCCCGGGTGCGCCCGGCTTGCGGGCGGCAGCCGACAGCGCGAAGCACGGGCCGCCCTTTGGAGGACGCCCCATGCTTCGCGCAGGTGTCCGCAAGCCTTGCGCGCCCGGGGAAACTCCCACCGGCGCGCAGGGCTTGCGGGCGGCAGCCGGCAGCACAGAGCACGGGGCGCCCTTTGGAGGACGCCCCGTGCTTCGCGCAGGTGTCCGCAGCCTGCCACCCGGCGGGCGCGGCGCCCTGAAGCAGAGCGCCCTGCGTGCCGGACAGACATCCGCAGCGTGGGGAGCCCTGCAGGAGTTCCCCGCAGGGCTCCCCACCCTGCGGATAGCAGCCTGCCGCCCGGCGCGCATGGCGCCCTGAAGCAGAGCGCCCCGCGCGCTGGACAGACATCGGCCAGCCCCACAAGCTCCGGGGACAGCGGGGAGGCGCAGCGCCGCCATCCCACTGTTCCCCGGCCTGGTTTTGGGGGGGGGGGGAAATAAAGGAAAAATTTTTTTCCTTTATTTCCCCCCCCCCCAAAAAAGTAGGTGCGTCCTATGGGACGGAGCGTCCTATGGGACGAAAAATACGGTAAGTCCCAAGGCTTTCAATGGAGCTCTTTCCCATCCAGGTGCCTTCCAGTTGTTTTGGACTACAACTCCTATCGTCTGACTGGCCAGCCACACCCGTTTCAAGAAACTCCATTTCTTTCCTTCTGTTTTGTCTCTACCTCACCCTTCCTGCACCCCACTATTTCAGCAAGCTCAGTCATATTTGAGTTGTCTTTGACTTGGGGGTGAGTGTGTTACTTTTCCTGAATCATTTTTTGCATTCCTGCTCATATTGTGGTTCCTCTAAACTTGTTGCTACCTCCCTCTTGTTCATAGATGGTGTTATTCTGGCTACATAAGAACAGGCATTAAAAAAAACAAATTCACTTTTAGTACATAGGATTCAACATAGTTTAATTGTTTGTTAGGAAGCAGGTCAAGTGACTGTTTCCAACTGGCTGTAACGAACAGTCATACTTAAGAGTAAACCTTTTGAAAAAAAAGCAGGATTATATTTTTTTAGTTTCTTTTCATTTTAAATATTTTACTTCCTTATGCTTAGAGGACAATTTTGCCATGAACTTTCCTTCTATTTATGCAGCTGGTTTTTATGCAGAAAGTTTATTTTGATTCTTAAGAGGATGCTCTCTTTAGTTGTTAACTGTGCTTTACAGAATGTATTGATTCTCTCATATTTGTTGCTTATTAAGGATGTTTTAACCTATGGATGGAGCCAATGCTAGTCCTACTCATAGTTGACCCATTGAAGTGAACGGGCATGGATCACTTAATTTCGATGGGTGTACTCTTGAGTAGAATTTGATTGGCTACAACTTTCTATTGCGTGGACAGGCGGAGTCCCCAGATCCCGCGCGGTCCCCCCGTCATGTGGAATAACGACTCTAGACAACGTGCTATGGGATTAAATTGGCCACAACTTTATTAAATTTCAAATGTGGGTAGACCTTGGCTCAGGCATTGGGCGTTCTCCCTCCCTAGTCCCCAGCCGGGGACCTAGGGAGCATGAGGGTTATCCAGTGTGTGTGGGGGGGTGGGCCGGCTCTGGAGAACATATGTTCAAGCAGAGATAGCCGCCCCCGTTACGCCGCCGCAGGGGAGAGCAATGACGACCTTTCGGCGTACGGCCAAAGCCTCCCTTCAAAACCCCTTTAACGGGGAACCCTGGTATCGCCGCCGCAAAGAGGAAGATGGACTAAAGGATTCCGCCCAAGGCCTGATACCGCCAAAGTTGTGACGTTTTGCTACGGGAAAGGCGAAACCTGCCAATGCAGGGAAATTCCTTTCCGGCCCTTTAACAGCGACCTTATCATAGCAGCGCCCGCATACCTGTGGAGACAGGTTAACCTGCAAAACCTATGAAGAAAAGTTAACCTGCAAAAGACATTAACTGAGGGTGGGTAGGGTGGGAGAAGCTCTGGAGCCAAGTGAGGATTAACAATTAAGATCCACCCTCTATTGTGTGGGCAGGTAATCCCTCCCCTTACCTGGCCTGGTTTCCCTGGCAACGCTTCCCCCAGATGGGATTGGACAACTCACTGGGGTAGGCGGGGACCTCCAGGTATCCCACCTGAGGGAAGGCAAAGCCTATGCTGATGGGGCCACTCCAGATCCAGGGCTGCACGCGTCCACGCAAAAGGCGCCCCCCGTTTTAAGTGGGAAGCGGTCATTGTAACCTATGTACTACATCTAATGCTGGAGGCAATGTGCCCCCAGTGACCATTCCTGGAAATCACAGGTGGGAATGTCCCAGATCCTACCAGTGGTGTAGTATCTGGGGGGCACAGGGGTGGTTGCCCCGGGTGCTAAATTGTTAGGGGCACAAAATTTCAACACCCTGTTGTGCCCGAATACAGCTGTGCACTTCTATTGTTGGTCTGTGCTCACTTCTCCATGTGAACCAGGAAGTGGCCTATCCCAAAAACAGAATGACTTGAATGTACATATGTACATGAAGGACCAGGAGCGCAGCCTGGGAGTCATTTTGGACTCACAGCTGTCTATGGAGGCACAGGTCAAATCTGTATCCAGGGCAGCTGTTTACCAGCTCCATCTGGTACGTAGACTGAGACCTTATCTGCCTGCGGACTGTCTCGCCAGAGTGGTGCATGCTCTGGTTATCTCCCGCTTGGACTACTGCAATGCACTCTACGTGGGGCTACCTTTGAAGGTGACCCAGAAACTACAACTAATCAAGAATGCGGCAGCTAGACTGGTGACTGGGGGCGGCCGCCGAGACCATATAACACCGGTCTTGAAAGACCTACATTGGCTCCTAGTACGTTTCCGGGCACAATTCAAAGTGTTGGTGCTGACCTTTAAAGCCCTAAATGGCCTTGGTCCAGTATATCTGAAGGAGCGTCTCCACCCACATTGTTCTACCCGGACACTGAGGTCCAGCACCGAGGGCCTTCTGGCGGTTCCCTCACTGCGAGAAGCCAAGTTACAGGGAAGCAGGCAGAGGGCCTTCTCAGTAGTGGCGCCCTCCCTGTGGAACGCCCTCCCACCAGATGTCAAAGAGAACAACAACTACCAGACTTTTAGAAGACATCTGAAGGCAGGCCTGTTTAGGGAAGCTTTTAATGTTTGATGTGTTACAGTATTTTAATATTTTTTTTGGAAGCCGCCCAGAGTGGCTGGGGAAGCCGAGCATTGGCAACCCATGATATGCCACTGTATCCTGCTTTTGGTCTTCCCATAGGCACCTGCTTGGCCACTGTGAGATGGGCCTGATCCAGCAATCCCTTCTTAGGTCCTTAAACCACACAGAGGGAGGAATTCAGCATAGGGCCAAGAAGATTGCTCTGTCAGTGTAAGCATTTCTCATTGCCTGA
Source organism: Podarcis cretensis (assembly GCF_951804945.1). Classification (NCBI taxonomy): domain Eukaryota; kingdom Metazoa; phylum Chordata; class Lepidosauria; order Squamata; family Lacertidae; genus Podarcis; species Podarcis cretensis. Next base: position 23,553,509 of record NC_137175.1, read on the forward strand.
TTCAACCATCTGCTCTCTCCTCCCCCTGCATACTGTTCTGGGGTGGGGTGGGGGAGCTCTGTTGTACTAGTGATCGTCTTTGTACAAGTTTCTACTAGTGGGGCTTGTTATAGTTGAATCCCACCCCCTCCGTTTTGTTTAAATGGTACATAAATGGTCCAAATAACTAAACAAAACTAACTTGGGTTCATTAATTTCATTGGCTCTGCTCGTGAGTAGAACTAGGTAAGCACAGATTAGTATTAAACAAAAATCTATACAGACTAGGTTTATATTTTTAAAAAAAACCCCAAAAATCTACAGCCGACCCCTCTCCTCACCCACCCCTAGTTTTTAGAAGGGAAGTGCATAGCTTTCATCCCAGAGTTGAATTCCAGTACCACTTTCTTTGAAAACAAACCTGCAGAGTAGGCAAGAGGGTGGAGTCTCTTTTGTAGTATTTTGAATCCACAAAGTTTCTTATAAATGAGTGGGTGACAACCTTCACTGCTGGTGTTGGCATCGAAGCTCACCGGAGCACAAGACCCAGCTTCCCACCCTGAACACTTAACAAAATAACTGGTTTTATTGCCTTGCCCTGTACTTCTAACTCTGGAGGGGCTGGCAGCATGGTGTGGGGTCTCAGGAAAAGCCACAGAGGCCTGTTCTTCTCCTGTTTGTTCGGTTAGCCTAACTGATGCCATTTTGCATCTGTAAAAAACTACCTGCTTTAGAATGTAAGAGGGTGAGCCACAAATACGTGAAGACCAGATAACGTTGCTAGGCGATTTTCAGAAAATCCTCCCTCTGCCAGGCTACTCTCCCCTTCAAGGTCTCCAGGCAGGGTGTCCTGTTTCAATGAGCACGAGCAGCTGAATAAACGAGTGATTATGGGAATCTCCTCTGTCTATGGCATTTATTGGCTTTTCAGTGACCAAGGCAGCTTGGACCCGATTAGCGGACCCCAACAATGGCTGGAATGGTTGGAGCAGGTGGTGGTGCTACAGGAAGTGGCTGGCCACACCTATGAGTGAAGGGGGCGGGGCAATGTATTTCTGAGAGCTGCTCCCACATTAGGGAGGACCAGCACTGAAGGTGAATGTTTGCTGGCGGCCTTGCGTCACATGTGAGTGCTTTATGGGTTTGAGGGGAAAGCTGGCTGGTGGGAGGGATTGGGAAATCACAAAAAGGCAGTATATTGTTACATGTATAGTCAGGTTCTATGCATGTTTACTCTTAGTCAAGATTTCAGGTGAACATGTTCCCAAATTAAGTGTGCAAAGAACTGCAGCTTGAAGTTGAGCCTGTTTAATGCTCCACTAGTGCTTTAAGTAAGAGACATACTGAATTTGAAATTGGCTTTCTGGATTTGTTTCCTACCTCATCTCCCCCACCTTTCAGCCGAGACACAAGTGAAATTGTGGATTTAAGCAGACACACTAAAAGCACAGGAAATACCTGCCTTGGCAGTTTGTGAGAAGGATCTCGAGCATGAGTCAGCAGTGTGATGGGGCTGCAGAAAAGGCTAATGTGGTTATTAGGCTTCATGAGTAGAACCATAGTTTCCAAGTCACACAACGTAACCCTGCAGTTTGCTGGTTGTAACCTAGGCTGTGACTCAGGCCTTATCTCTGATTTTCCCAATGTGTGCCGTTCAGTGTGGGACCATTTCTGGACAGAAAAATCAACTAAGCAACCAGTTAAAAACAAGTCTAGTTACTTTCCACAATTAGTTTCCAATTGCTTAGTTAAAAGGTTTCCCCTTAATTGTCCAGCAGGAAGGAAAATCTAAAGGTCAGGAACAAGACTAGGAGGAGGGACCCTCAAGGGGGAGTTAACAAACACACCCTAAACTTTTCTCTCTGCCCCTAAGTTTGTTTTGTAATGCATATTTTTCTCAGCAGCACTCTCCCCAAATGCTTGACTATGGTTGCAATCTAAGTGGTTCTTCATTTGTAAACTTGTTTTATGGTATCGTGATACAAGATTAAAACTGGGTTGTTGTTTTATGTTGTTGTTTTTTTGAGAGAGAAAACAAGCTCCACACCAGTTTTCAACTTTTTAGTTATAACTTAAACTGCTTCCTTTCTTTTACACTTGTTGGTATCCCCCTGTTCACTGTATCCTTGTCATCTCCCCGCCCCCCCAGGAAACAAGAAAATATGCCAGTCATTTAATTCCTGGTGTAAATTTTCTCTTAACTTACCTAATGGGCTATGTGAACATCAAATTAACACACACTTCCTGTGCGGAGGAGCGAGGGGGAAGGTTGCTGCCTTTCCCTGGCCCTCAAATCCTCTCTACCAATGAGTTGGCACTGAATTGACTGACACCCCTCTCCACCCAAAAAATGCCCCCACCTAGAAATGTGGCTGCCCCACCTAACAAGGAAGGCTGGCTGTAGGAATATAACACAGCACATCTTTTGGGAGTCATCCTTAAATTTATGCAGTGTCGTGTCCAGATCCTCTGTTGAATGTTACCCCACTTGGCTCCTGTAATCTGCTGGTGAGCATTGGACCCTATATGACCCCATTGGGTCCCAAAGTGGGAGATATCCCTCTATTGTGGGTGGGGGCGGGTGGGTTACCTAGAGGGGCCCCTCTGAGAGTTAAGGGAGTGACAGGGGAACTTTGAAAATCTGGCATCACTGGATCAAGTTCATCAGTTTGGTTGAACTGGTTAATTAAAACTAAATCGTTCTGATAGGTGTGTGAAGAGATGTTCAGTTGTTACCGTTTTGAATTGTATTGTGTCCTTATCTTCCTTAAGTGATTGTGCCAACCACTGTTCTGAATAATAATTTTTATAGGGTAGGGGGAACTGGAGATGAGTTTATGGAACCGAGGCGGCATGAAAAAGTTTGGGAACCTCTGTATTACACCCTTCCACTCAACCTGTTGTGTTCCAGAATTTGTTGGCTTGCAGTTCCCATCATCTCAGGCTAGTGGCCCTACTGGGTGGGGCTGATGGGAGTTGCAGGTCAAAACAACTTGAGGATGTTGGGACCATAAAATCATAGAGTTAGAAGGGACCCTGAGGGTCATCTAGCACAACCCCCTGCAATGCAGAAGTCTCAGCACATGGGTTATGGATCTCTAATGCACCATAATTTCTCATGTTCTCTCTCTCTGTACACACACACACACACACACACACACACACACACACCCTCTTCTGTTTATTATTACCTATGGTGTATTATGGTGTGGAGGTGCTATCCAAGGGGACAAAGAGGTTGTAATAGTGCCTGCATAGTGGAGTATGGGTTGAATTGTTGCATGAGCGGACTTCCCCATTCCTTCTCCAGAGAGTCTCCCGAGTCCCAACCCTCCAGACAATATTATAGAAGCAAGGGGTGCAAGTCCCTCTACATGAGCGGAATTCTGTTCTGCTAAGCATGAAACTTGTCGGGTGCAGCTTTGCATGTCAGATACCTTGTATAGGGGATGCGGGTGGCGCTGTGGGTTAAACCACAGAGCCTAGGACTTGACAATCAGAAGGTCGGCGGTTCGAATCCCCGCGATGGGGTGAGCTCCCGTTGCTCGGTCCCTGCTCCTGCCAACCTCGCAGTTTGAAAGCATGTCAAAGTGCAAATAGATAAATAAGTACCGCTTTGGTGGGAAGGTAAACAGCATTTCCGTGCGCTGCTCTGGTTCACCAGAAACGGCTTAGTCATGCTGGCCACATGACCTGGAAGCTGTACGCCGGCTCCCTCGGCCAATAAAGCGAGATGAGCGCCGCAACCCCAGAGTCGGCCACGACTGGACCCAATGGTCAGGGGTCCCTTTACCTTTACCTTTATACCTTGTATAAAATCTATGCAGACGTACTAATAAGGTAAAGGTACCCCTGCCCGTAAGGGGCAGTCTTGACAGACTCTAGGGTTGTGCCCTCATTTCACTCTAGAGGCCGGGAGCCAGCGCTGTCCGCAGACACTTCCAGGTCACGTGGTCAGCGTGACTAAGCTGCATCTGGCGAGCCAGCGCAGCACACGGAAACGCCATTTACCTTCCCGCTGGTAAGCAGTCCCTATTTATCTACTTGCACCCAGGGGTGCTTTCGAACTGCTAGGTTGGCAGGCGCTGGGACCAAATGACGGGAGCGCACCCCACCGCGGGGATTCGAACCGCCGACCATGCGATCAGCAAGTCCTAGGCGTTGAGGTTTTACCCACAGCGCCACCCGCGTCCCAGACGTACTAATATACATTAGTAAATACATGTGTTACTCCTATTTACATAGCATGGGCAGGGAGGGGAGAAACGTGGTGAAAATGACTCTGGATATAGTGGGTTTCATTTGCAGGCAACTTCAAGAGCTCAGTCAGAGGTTTACATGGAATCTACCCTATAGAGTCCTGCTGTTTTTGCATCTCTAAAGATCCCTGTTATGCTGCCTGGGAGTAACTAGGTTTTGCTTCACTTCCCAAGTTAAACTGCATGATTGACCATGAATGCTAGTGGCCCAGGATATCCGCTAGCCTCCCTCTATGTGGGCGACTTGCACCCGGATGTAACCGAAGCCATGTTGTACGAGAAATTCTCGCCTGCTGGACCAATTCTGTCCATCAGAGTTTGCCGAGATGTCTCCACACGCCGATCACTAGGTTATGCCTACATAAATTTTCAACAGCCTGCTGATGGTAAGTGAGTGAGAACGTCTTCTAAACTCTCAAATGTTGTATTTTGTTTGCATCAAATATCTTTGCTCCATTCTTCAGCTGAAAAGACTTCCAGGGTAGATTACAGATCAATAAAAAGTACCGTAATACTGTGTTGCCTGAAGTCAGAGGCTATCTCAAAGGCAGGACACGAAAGGAAAAGGAGCAGAGAAAGAAAAGGGAGCAAACTCTGGCGCTAGTTAATAAAGTTCTTATAATAGTGGAGAGGGAAAGGGTTTGGTGCACAGGTGGGGAGACTGCTATCCTCTGGATGTTGTTGGACTCCAACTCCCATCAGCCCTGGCCAGCATGGCCAGGGGTTGCTGGGAACTGTAGTTCACCGTCATCTGGAGGTCCTCAGGTGCCCCATTGTTGGTCTGGAGAGAGAGGGGGATCCAAATGTTTTTGGTTTCAGATGAGCTCATGAAGTGGCCCTGCTTCCCATCTCTCCCTCAGCTGCAGCCTGATAAATCCATGTCGTATGGAGGGCCTTCTCGGTAGTGGCGCCCGTCCTGTGGAACGCCCTCCCATCAGATGTCAAAGAGATAAACAACTATCTGACATTCAGAAGATATCTTAAGGCAGCCCGGTTCAGGGAAATTTTTAATGTGTGACATTTTAGTGTATTTTTGGTCTCTGTGGAAGCCATCCAGAGTGGCTGGGGAAACCCAGCCAGATGGATGGGGTACAAATAATAAATTATTATTATTATTGCATGATGTGCCCATGACTATCTTCCTCTGGAAAACGAAGCAAGTTTTGCCAGGCAAAAAGGCAACTCAGGCTCTGCTTTCAAGCAGAGTTTGGGGCTCTACAGTACTCATTTTGATCCCCATTTAGGGGATCTGAACATTTAGAAATTAGCTGGCAAGTAACCTTTTGTGTTCCAAATACTTTCTGGTAGCTGTAAGATAAGTGTTGAGCTAAACCGAAGTGAAAGGAAGCTTCAGCCTTGCCCTGTTCACTAGGCCACAGTGATTAAGATTAGCCGTTGCAAATGTCCCACAGGAGGAATAAAACATCTGTGGATTTATTTCCCATCAGCCCCAGCAAGTGGGGCTGGTGATCAGTGGGAGTTGCAGCACAACAATATCTGAAGGGTCGTATCTTCCCCAGTCCTGCATCTAATGGCCTTTGCCACTTGACCCATGATGCAGCTATGGTCTTGTTTACAGATAGTTGACTTAGAAACCATGGCAAGTTATTTGTACCTACAGCTTCCAGTCATTTTTTTCCAGAAGCCAGAGCTTCTCTTCTTAACACCAATTTCTTAAGCCCCACTCCTGTCGACTTTGCGATCTTCCCTGTTGGTAGTAAAATGAATGTGCTCACACACAGCTGTTTGCAAGGTGAGAGACTGGGCTTCTTTGCTTCCAGCTTTCGGTTTTTGTTTCTGTGTAAACAAATGAGCTTTCCCTCCCCTGATAGCTGAGCGGGCCTTGGATACCATGAATTTTGAAGTGATAAAAGGCCGACCCATTCGCATCATGTGGTCCCAACGGGACCCAGGACTCAGGAAATCAGGCGTTGGGAACATCTTCATCAAGAACCTGGACGATTCCATTGATAACAAAGCTTTGTATGATACATTCTCAGCCTTTGGAAATATCCTTTCTTGCAAGGTAGCTATGTCACTGGCAGAAATAACATCACCTGATCTGCTTTGAGCATTCTAGTATATGTGTTGTCTATCATTCCTTTTATCCTGATCTATTCAATTTTTGACCAGTGGTTTCTAAGCAGTCTGGCTTCACTTTTGTGTAATAACATTTGGTGGGTGGTATTTTAAAATTCAAAACAATCTTGAGGTAGCCTCTAGGCAAAACACTTTGGGCAATTTCCCACCCCCTCTAGCATCACAATGGTTCCTTCAATCTCAGAACTTCTCTGCTGATCCAAAGAAACAGCACTTCAGTACTGAGAGAGACCTCATTGAATTAGACACCAACCCCATTCCGATTTTCTTCAAGTTCTTTTCTCTCTCTATTTGAAACCAAGGTTTTTACTCATTGTTGATGGGCCCCATTGATTAGGGTTACAACAAAATGTGTCTGTGACTCAGTGGCACTGTTTAGGGGGGCTTTGTAACCACTGAGCAGATATACATGTAAACTGGGGGGAAATCAATGGCCCATCTTTTTCGTTTTCAGTTGTATGACTTCCTTTTTTTTCTCTTCCCTCATACCCACCCATGTCTTAACAGGTTGTTTGTGATGAGAATGGATCCCGAGGTTATGGCTTTGTCCATTTTGAGACCCATGAGGCAGCAAACAGAGCAATTGACACGATGAATGGAATGCTCCTCAATGACCGTAAGGTGTAAGTGGAAGCTTGGGTTGGGAGCTAGGGTGCAGGTATGGTTGAAGTGGGTGACTGCGAGATCAAATGTTGTTGACCCTCTTAATATGTTAGATGCATTGCACACATAAGTAAATAACAGAGCCCCTCCTATGCAGAACACAATTTAGAATAAGGGTTTAAGCACAAAGGAAAACCAAGGTTAGTAAAAGGTGCAACAAATTTCCTTGGAAACATGTATCAAATGATAGAATAACAAGAATATTTGTAAGTAAATGCGAGTATCCAATATTTTAGGGCAAGTTTAGCATGCGAAACAGTCCATAAGGTCACTAATTCGTTTCCCCTGTGAGTATAGAAAATGTGCATTTCCAGCAGCAACACAGTTGGCCGGAAGAGCAACAGCTCATCCAGACTTCCACTTGTTCCACCGCTTCTCCTCCCAGGAAAACCCGCTCTTTCACATTGAATTGGAGCATGCGTCAACTGGGTTTTCCTTGGATTGATGTTTGCTCCAATTCAGCACTAAAGAGCTGGTTTTCCTGGGGCAAGTTGTGAGGCAAACAGAAAACCACTCAGACCTGTATTCGGAAAGGACAAGTAGGAAACCACTTGGAACCATGCTTTCTAGGCATGGGACGAGCGAAGGGGGGACGAGCCCTCACTGTTTCATGTGCTCTATAAATCCTTTGTCTAGAAGATGCCTTGCCAATTCACAGTTTTCTCTACACTGCCTTAAGAAGACCAGTGGTTACAGCTGAAATCCACCCTGCAAGGTTGATGCAAAATACAGGCATGAGCAATGTTATCACTTGAAATATACTCAGAGTCGCAAAGTGATTTCATGCTCTTTATTCAGCTCATAGTGGTGAGGAGGAATGAATGTCCCCTCAGTATCTGCTTTATATACATTATTTACACAATGGGCTGCACATAATTGGCTAACTCCGGCATTCTACTGTAAGCCAATCAGGTTGTGGATTCACTTCAATCTGGAGCATGATTGGGTGGTTCCTGCCAACCAATCATACTGCTGCATTGTTCTAGGACCAATCAGATTGCTGCATTCTGAATCCTATTGTTCTAGGACCAATCAGACTGCTGCCTTTTGGATCCTATTGTTCTAGGACCAATCAGACTGCTGCAGTTTGGATCCTATTCGACTCAGTACATAACACCCCTCCCCTCTAAGTTCCAGTCCTGCCCGGGAGGTCGCATTCATAGTCCTCAAGGTACGCTGGCGGCCTACGTGTGCGTTGCGGCCTGGGGTGTTCCCTGGTCCGGGGTTCAGGTTCTGGCTCGTGTTCCAAGGATGCTGGCTGTGATGGGGCTGTTTGGTCTGGCGCAACCGGCTCGCTCAGTCGTGGTTCTGGTTCCGGTGTCCTTTTGGCCTCACAGGTCCTCTCTGTATTTACTGATTCTGCCTCTCCTGCTGGCCCCTGCTGCTCTATGAGCCTCACTGCCCCACTGTTCCCTTGGGACTCCTCTGACCTGTCCTCCTCCTCCTGGTTTTCTCCCGGGAATCGTCGGCGTATCTGGTCGCAGTGGCGGCGCCAGCATTGCCCTCCATCTGTTAGCACCTCGTACGACACGGGGCCAGTGACCCTGGTGACTGTGGCGGGTACCCATGCAGGGCCTGCCCCAAAATTCTTTGCGTACACTGGGTCCTGGGCCTCGAAGGTCCGGGGGTTCCTGCCTTCCCCCACCACTACCTCATCCTGAGCTCTATCGGGGTGAAGGCGGTCCAATCTGATTGCAAGGCGCCGACCCATTAGTAGTTCAGCGGGGCTCCGGCCAGTCGTTGAGCTGGGGGTGCTGTGCTGTGCTAGAAGGAATGTGGCAAGGCGGTACTCCCAATCCCCTTGTGTCATGCGGCGAAGGGTTTCCTTGGTGGTCCGCACCATGCGTTCTGCTTGGCCATTGGTGGCAGGGTGGAATGGCGCCGAACGGATGTGGCGGATGGCGTTCTGCGCTGTGAAGGTTTGGAATTCTCCTGACGTAAATGCAGTCCCGTTGTCTGAGACGAGAGTGTCAGGGAGCCCGTGGGTTGCAAACAGCCTACGTAGTACCCGGATGGCTGCAGACGTAGAAGTGGATGGTACCAGTGCGACTTCCAGCCATTTGGTGTAGGAGTCCACCACTATGAAGAATGTTTTCCCCTGAAAGGGGCCAGCGAAGTCCACATGCAGGCGTGACCATGGTGCTCGGGCAGACTCCCAGGACTGGACTGGGGCCCTTGGGGGATCTGGGCGGGATTCTTGGCAGGCCTGGCAGTGTTTGACCCAGGCCTCTATCTCTCCGTCGATCCCCGGCCACCACACATAACTCCTGGCAAGGGCCTTCATTCTTACTACCCCTGGGTGTGTCTCGTGTAGGGCTGTGAGGACCCTTTTGCGGAGGGGCTGGGGAACAACGACCCTGCTTCCCCATAACAGGCACCCCTTGTGGGCCGACAGTTCATGTTTGTGGGTTGTGTAGCCGGCGAATTCTGGCCCGGGGCTGCTGCTGGGCCATCCCCTCCACACCCAGTCCAGGACCCGGGATATGACCCTATCTTTCTTGGAATGGTGTGCAACTTCTTGTGCCTGAATGGGGCGGTCGGGAAGCAGCTCCAGGCTCATAACCTCTTGTGCAGGTGCTGGGTCGGGGCCTGCTTCCGGTAGTGGTAGCCTGCTGAGGACGTCCGCATGGCCCATCGCCTTCCCAGGGCGGTGAATTAGTGCATACTGGTAGCTGGCAAGGAAAATTGACCACCTGAGGACGCGAGGAGACAGCACTTGGGGGGTCTGCTTTTCGGGGGCAAACAAGCCAAGCAACGGTTTGTGGTCAGTCACCACGGTGAAGGGCCGCCCGTACAAGAAATCATGGAATTTTTTAACTCCCTTCACGATTGCCAGACCCTCCTTGTCAATTTGTGAGTAGTTCCACTCGGTTGCGTTGAGTGTCTGGGAAAAGTATGCCACCGGTACCTCTCTTCCATCTGGGAGTTGGTGTCCAAGGACAGCGCCAATGACATAGGGCGAGGCGTCGCATGCTAGCACCACCGGCAGCCTCTCGTCGAAGTGTGCCAAGACCGAGTTTGAGACAAGCAAGTCCTTGACTGCCTGGAATGCGGCCTCCTGGCGCTGGCCCCACACCCAAGGGGCCCGCTTGTCCAGGAGCCTGTGTAGGGGCTCCACTACTGCCGCCTTGTGGGGAAGGAAGGAATGGTAAAAGTTCAATAGTCCCAAGAAGGCCTGCAGTTCAGTCTTGTTCTTGGGCGCTGGGGCATCACAAATGGCCCGTACCTTGTCCCCAGTTGGGTGGACCCCTTCTGCGTCCACCATAAATCCCAGAATGTCCACCTGGGGCACTCCTAGTAGACATTTTTCCCGCTTCACCGTGAGACCTGCTGTCTGGAAACGGTGCAGAACGGTGCGGAGGCGGTCCTCAAACTCCTCTGGTGTGGGCCCGGCAATCAACACATCATCGAAGAAGGGGGTGACGCCAGGAATCCCTTTAAGAAGAGAGTCCATTAGATTCTGGAAGATGCCTGGTGCCACGCTGACACCGAATTACAGCCGCTTTACCCTGAATGCTCCTCTGTGCGTCACAATCGTCTGTGCCTCTGCTGTGGCCTCATCTACTGGCAGCTGTTGATATGCTTGGGCCAAGTCCAGCTTGCCAAAAATTTTCGACCCAGCCAGGGTGGCAAGGACATGGCTGACCACTGGCACTGGGTATGCATGGGCCGTGAGGGCCTTGTTTATGGTACATTTGTAGTCTGCGCAGATGCGGTCTGAACCATTAGACTTGACAGGTGTGACGATTGGGGTTTCCCAGGGGGCATTAGGCACCGGTTCCAGCACTCCTTGCTCCATGAGCCAGTCCAATTCCTCATCGATACGGGGTTTCAGGGCGAACGGGACCTGGCGGGCCTTGAGCCTGACCGGTCGTACTGTGGGGTCAAGCTGTAGAGCAATGGGGGGGCCCGTATACTGTCCCAATTTCCCGTCGAAAACCCCCGGAAATTCCTTGCATATGGCATCCACGTCCACTTGTAAGCTAGTGTGGTTCACCCCAGTGACAGCTAGCCCCAGTGGTCCAAACCATGCCAATCCCAGTAGACTAATGTAGGGGCCCTTGACCACAAGTAAGTCCAGTTGCCGCGTCCGCCCTCGGTATTGCACCCTGAAGGTCCCCACCCCCATTGTGGGGACCTTACGTTTCTGGAAGTCCCGGAGGGTGAATGGGGCCGGCCTGAGTTTGGGACCCCCAGTAGGACACAGTTTCCTTAAGGTCCTTGCTGAGATTATGGATAGAGTTGAACCCGTGTCAAGCTCCATGCGGCATGGGGCCCCCTCTATCTTTACCTCTACATAAATTTTCTCTACGTTGGGGTGGGGCAACTGGTATACCTGAAAGTCCGTGAGCTCCGTCGAGTTGCCTTGGTGCGTTGGGCCCCGGGACCTGGGGTTCTTGGATTGGTCATCTGATGCCTGGCGTCGGGTGGGCCGAGCCCGACACACCCGGGCGATGTGTCCCACTTTTCTGCACTGCCTGCACTCTGCGTTGCGGAAACGGCAGGTCCTCCTCTCGTGACTTTCTCCACAGCTTGCGCAGTTCCCTCCTTCTTGTTGAGGCAGCTGTGATATGTGGGCTGCTTGAGTGCGCTGCTGTACTCGGTGCATCTCCTCCCTGTCAGATCCTGAGTCGTTGGTGAGGTCTTCGTGGTGGACCCTCAGTTGGGATGGCTGGCTCGGCCGTGCCTCTTGCGTCGACCTCTCGGCAGCTTCCGTTGCCAGGGCCTCCTCCAGAGCGACCTGGAACGCTAGGTCCTTCTTAGCATAGAGGCGTCGTTGCAGCTTCTCATCCCTCAGGCCACCGACGAGGCGGTCACGAAGCATGTTCTCCAGCTCTGAGAAGTTGCAGAACCGGGCGGCTTGGCGGAGAGAGGTCACAAACCCAGTTATGGTTTCCCCAGGGGCTTGCCGCTTTGCGTAGAAGGCATTTCGACGAGCCACCACTGAGGGCTGTGGCGAAAAGTGCCCCTTCAGCTGTTCCATTATTGTTTTGTATGGAACAGTAGCAACGTCTTCAGGCGCAAGGAGAGCCCGGGCGATTTCAAATGTCTCCTCTCCGCAAACGCTGAAGAATATTGCCCTCTTCTTGGCGTCTTCGTCATCGGTGACCCCTTTGGCTTCTAGGAGGAAGGTGAAACGGGAGGCGTATGCTTCCCAGTCTCCAGATGCTGGGTTGAACGGTGTGAAGCTGCTGTCGGTTGCCATTCTGAGTTCCTTGTGTCCCGGAGCTGAAGCCTGGATACACGGTGCGAGGCAGCGGTGCGGCAGGTGGCGGTGCTGCGGTGCTGTGTGTTGCAGTCAGCTCAGCGGGATCCCACCTTCGTCGCCAGTGAAATATACTCAGAGTCGCAAAGTGATTTCATGCTCTTTATTCAGCTCATAGTGGTGAGGAGGAATGAATGTCCCCTCAAGTATCTGCTTTATATACATTATTTACACAATGGGCTGCACATAATTGGCTAACTCCGGCATTCTACTGTAAGCCAATCAGGTTGTGGATTCACTTCAATCTGGAGCATGATTGGGTGGTTCCTGCCAACCAATCATACTGCTGCATTGTTCTAGGACCAATCAGATTACTGCATTCTGAATCCTATTGTTCTAGGACCAATCAGACTGCTGCCTTTTGGATCCTATTGTTCTAGGACCAATCAGACTGCTGCAGTTTGGATCCTATTCGACTCAGTACATAACATCACTGCTCGTGATCAGGCTCTCCTAGCTTAAAGGTCTCTAGAGCTGCACCAAACAGAGATAATCCTGCCTCTCTCCTCATGACGGTGTCTCCTGAGCACTGACAAGGCAAAACTGGGCACTTGTGGCTTTATTAGAGCATGGTGATCGATAAAGCTGTCTCAGTTCTTGCCTACTTAATATAGCTTGGGAGGTTTTCCTGGCCTCGTCTTATGGTACACACAATGCATTTTAAAAAGTGGCTTCACCGTTTGCCATATTTACAGGTTTGTTGGCCATTTTAAATCTCGACGAGAGCGGGAAGCAGAATATGGCGCCAAGGCAATGGAATTCACCAATGTCTATATCAAGAACTTTGGGGATGACATGCATGATGAGCGGCTACAGGAAATATTCTCAAAATTTGGTAAATGCGGCACTTTGAAGTGTAGTGATTGGCAGGGAAGTTTCAGCCTGTGAGCCTAATTAGGCCTGCCAGACCTCAGAGATAGGGCTGCCACACTATTTTGGGTGAACAACACCCCTGTTTCCTGAGCCTGGTGTCATATACGATGCAAAGTGCACCTTTTGCAAATCTGCTCCAGAAGATCGGGGGAATGCTTTGAACGGGGTTGTGCAAGCAAGGGAGAGGAGGGGAGAGGGAGAGGGAGAGGGAGAGGGAGAGAATGTTCTGTTGCACAAGGAAAAATCCTTGCCCTGATGGAACGTTCGCCTTTATGTCGGATTCTACCCATACATAATAAGAGATTGCGGGTAAGATCCATTTTTTTGTGAGTGGACGTCTCCTTCATCTTCCCACTACATTTCCTGCATCCTCCCAAATCTGCTCCCGAGAATCCCTCAACCCTCCAGGCCAGATTTTGGAGGCATCGATGAGGGGGAATCCATTCCGTCAACTGGATCTGTTCTGCTGGCAGACAGGCAAAACTGTTCTGTTGCGCTGGTGGACAGGCACCATTGGATTTCGCCCAATAGCCCCAATTGCATGGCACCAACGTGAGTCTATTGTAACTTGTGGCTCCAGCAATGTCACACTGTCTTATAGTTTCTTGTTCTACTTTCCAGGAAAGACGTTGAGCGTCAAGGTGATGATGGATAATGCAGGCCATTCAAAAGGGTTTGGGTTTGTCAACTTTGAGAAGCATGAAGATGCTCAGAAGGCAAGATGGTCTTTGATCTATTTGTCTGTGCCCATTGCTTGCTTGTTCCTGTTCCAGTGAATGTAGCTGTTGAGATGGAGCTGAAGACTTGTTGGTGGGAGAAAGACCTGACTTGGATGCGTGTGCACCTAAAAGAGTAAATGGGCTTTCTCCACCAAGGACCTCCCTGTTTTGTGATCATAAAGTTGGAGGAGGCTGTCTAGTGTGGGAAGTCCCAGAGCTAGAGCAACCCCAACAGATGGCTGCATATAGCTTCTGCTTAAAGACCTCTCACAAGGGAGAGTCTATCCAGTTGCTTTGATCATTGGTTCCATTGCCAAACTGATTTTACCGGCAAGAACTGTCTCCTAACATTCGAGTGAGATGCAGCCGCTGGTGCAGCAGAGGAAATGAAATCTTGTCACATTCACATCATACATTTAAAGGCTTTCCCACAAATAATATTGGGAACTGTGATTTGTTAAGGGTGCTGGGAATTGTAGCTCTATGATGGATAAACTATAGTTTCCAAGATTCTTTGGGGAAGCCATACCTGTGAAAGTGGTGTAATCGTGCTTTAAATATATGGTGGGGACTGCTGAATCTGTCCTCTTTTGGGTGACAGCTCTTCCAGTATTTGATGAGTGCATATGAATCTCTCTCATGTTCGCTATGAATGCATGATGGCTACAGAACCAACTAAATTGCTCTTGGTGGTGGGTAGGGGGATTTCATTGCTTCAGATAGCTCAGAAGCGAAGGCTTTGCAAAGTTCATTACAAAATTAAAACAGAGCAAAGGGCATCTTTCTGCAAGACGGATGTGTGGTCCATTGAGGGGTGGAGTTAGTCGTGGGACTTCTTCCTATGCACAACCCTCTATGTTAACACCTGGTCTCCTGGCAGGCTGTTGAAGACATGAATGGGACGGAGATCAATGGGCGAATGGTGTATGTTGGCCGAGCTCAGAAGAGGATGGAACGTCAGAGTGAACTGAAGCGCAAATTTGAGCAGATCAAACAGGAGAGAGTAAACAGATACCAGGTAATGCTAAGTGACAACGAGGTCATCAGGTGTGGCAAGGTACACTTTTTTAAAAAAGCAACACACCTGCTGACTTTCGAAATCTCAAATGCTGCGGTTGCTCTCCAGTATAAATATTTATTTATTTGTTTGCAGGCATCGTTTCTATTACTGCTACTAATAACTTTATTACCCACCATTCACCAGCAGAAGGATTACAGCAATTTAAATTCCAGTACCCAAAACAGTGGAAACAAATTTCAGCCTGTAATTGTATGTCCCCCTTGGTCTACAATAAAATAATGTAAGGGTAAAATAGGAAAGATCCCAAACTCAGTAAACTAAAAGCAGTAAAACAATTTCCAGGATTGAGCCATTATTATTCTGTAAAGTAACTGGGCCATGTAGAGGAAATCCACATTTCTCAGTCCTGCTTCACTGAGAGCTAGTGAAGTATAAGCAGCTTACCAGGTCAGGTCATTTGTTAGGCCATTTCATATCTATTCTTGACTGGCAATGGTTCTCTACGGTTTCAAGGGTCTCAGGCTTTTGCCGTCGCCTGCTACTCCCTGATTCCTCTAATGACAGATGCCAGGAATTCAACCTGAAGGCCCCTTCACGGGATGCATGTGCTGTGTTGATGAGCTGTGGTCCCTTTTTGAGGCACAGGTCACCTGCAATGACAGTGCATGGTAATGGTTCCTGTTTGTGGCAAGGGATGAAATTTGTTGGGTTTTATCTTGATGCCTTTTTTAAAAAAAGATTCAATGAAAATAATGCTGGTTTGCTTATCCCTTGAGGTAAAAGCTTTGAAGGGTGCCTCCAGACAATCTCTATATTGTTTGTGGGATTCAAGCACATACAGTGATACCTCAGGTTACATACGCTTCAGGTTACATACGCTTCAGGTTACAGACTCCACTAACCCAGAAATAGTACCTCGGGTTAAGAACTTTGCTTCAGGATGAGAACAGAAATTGTGCTCAGGCAGCGCGGCAGCAGCAGGAGGCCCCATTAGCTAAAGTGGTGCTTCAGGTTAAGAACAGTTTCAGGTTAAGAATGGACCTCCAGAACGAATTAAGTACTTAACCCAAGGTACCACTGTAATGGGAATTTAGGATTGTGCAATTAAAGCAGATTAAAGGGCTCTGTCGCCTGAGCACAGCAAATTTGGATGACGTTCATTGAGAGAAAGCGCAATAACGTTATAAAACACTACGCAGGTGATGGGTAGTAACAATTTAGTGCTATTCCTTCTTACAGGAATCTGATCTTTACATAAGCTGTAGTGTATGTTGTATTGAGGTGTTGGCACTTAGAAACTGAGATATGAAAGCTAGGAGCTAAATGGCACCTTAAACCTAGGTTATGGGAGCAACAACAGAATGTCTGGGCACGCTTTTTGATAACAAGAATACAAAGCTGAAAATGAATGAACTGCAGCTAAAATATTATGTCCATTTTTCACATGGTATAGTCCTTCCCCTGCCCACCCCCCTAATATTCTTAAGAGGGTCTCTTCTCCAGTCTTCAGAGTAGCTGGAAGTGGGGAGGCAGAAAAGGTCCTCCTTTCCTCCCACTCTGCAGTTTTAATCTGAAATCTTAGGTGCAGTACAGTGCCAAGAGCTCAGAAACTGCTCGCGCTAATGAAATTCCATGTCGCAAAATGCACCCAGAACAATGGGAGTTTTGAATGCTGGGTGTTGGTTTGGATGGCATTTGGTTCCCTTCCAGCCTTATGATTGAGTGTTGGAAACATTATTTTTTGTGCATATTTTAAAATGGAAAGCTGCGTTATAAATGTTACTTAAAAAATATTATGAACACATGGGAAAGTGTCTGTGCTCTTTGCTCCTAGGGTGTGAACTTGTATGTAAAGAATCTGGATGATGGGATTGATGATGAACGGCTGAGGAACGAATTTTCTCCTTATGGAACTATCACTAGTGCCAAGGTAAGATCTATGGTGGGTATTCAATGTTGATCTATGTTGAACGTTCCATCCGCTCAAGCATGTCAGCTTCTCAGATGGAACAACCCCCCCCCCCATGTTTTAGGGCATTCTCCCTGCCCCAAGCCAATTTCAGGGGGCACAGGGGAAAGGGAAAAGCCCCACTGCACAAGTGGAAGACCTTGTGCAAGTCTGTCACTGATGGGACTCATTAGGTGAATCCTGCCCCTTATGTTTGTAACCAAATATCTTTTGTCTGTGAAACTTTCATTCAGACCATTGGCAAGGACTCATGTGATTGATTGCTCCTTCCATATTCCTCCTTAAAAAAATCAAAACACAAAAACACTAGGCTGTTGATGTTTTTTAACATGCAGGGATTTGGGGGTGCGGGTATGGAAGGAGAAATTGCATGAGCCTTCCACCTACAGTCTGAAAACAAGGCAGTCCAGAAAGCAGTCCAGTTTTGCTGCCTCATCTGCTGTTTTGAGGCTGAAATTGCCACTGGGATAATCCAGTGATCTGCCCCATCCACTCCTTGCCTTCTCTGCAATGATTCCATGTGGAATTCTGGCTACTGGACTACTTTCATCTAGTCCTTCAAAAAACTACAGCGCTCACAGAAGGAAGGCAGCCAAGGCAGTGAGGCATGGCTGTGGGCATAGCTGTCAACCTTCCCTTTTTTTGTGGGAAATTCCCTTATTCCAGCGCCGTTTCCCGCTGCTATCCCGGATTGTTAGATATCCCATAGACTGTCCCCAGGACAGATGAGACTGCTGATCCCTTATTTTTAAATCTGAAAGTTGACAGCTATGGCTGTGGGACTGCTGACAGAGTTATTAGGAACTCTGCAAGCCCCCAGTCTGGGAGGTGTGGAGGCCACTGTGTGTGAAATCCAACTAAATAGATCCACCAGCACATTGATGTTTGGCTACCCAGAGGTACTTCTCCACCCTTTCTTCTCCCTAAGTCTATTTCTGGGCGTGGGGATCCGCAAACTCTCTACAGCAGATTTGGTACAGATGCATCTACAAGCCTATTTAGTTGGGGACCATCCATGAAGTTTTGAAATTATCAGGCAACAGTGCATTTAGTTATGATGGTTTGCTTGAAGGTGTCTGCCACCATGTCTCCCCTGCTGCTATGTCAGGGTACAATGAATGTTTATTGTAATAATGGCTCAGTGCCTCCCCATTTAGTGAAAACAAGGACTTTGAGTTGACCTTTGTTCCTATTGAGTTTGGTGGGGCTCAAGAGCAGTTCACCCCAAGGAGTATATTTGTGTGTGTTAGGAAAAGTTGCCAATTATTCTGCTGATCTCGATGTCCGTGTCTCTCTGCCTGTGCTCTTCAGACTGCCGTTTGCCATCCACTCAGTGGACTCAGTGTTTTAATTTTCAATTTTAGGTGATGACAGAGGGTGGACACAGCAAAGGTTTTGGGTTTGTATGTTTTTCATCCCCAGAAGAGGCCACAAAGGCTGTGACTGAAATGAATGGGAGGATTGTCAGTGCCAAGCCTTTGTATGTGGCCCTTGCTCAAAGGAAAGAGGAGAGGAAAGCTATTCTCACCAACCAATACATGCAGAGACTAGCTACCATGAGGGCCTTGCCTGGTCCAATCCTCTGCTCCTTCCCTCCGACAGGTTATTTCCTGCCCTCCCTCCCACAGGTAAGGTTTGTAAAGAGGCTGCTATTACAGCTTACTTCTATGAAACCCATTGACTAGCACCAATGGCAGACAAGATGCTATTGCACTGCAACTTAATGCACTTTGCAAATCCATTGCATTCCAATCTAACTGCCATATTGGGAGATGACAGGATGCATGTATAAAAATGTTTTCACAGATCAAACACCATAAGAACTTTTTAAATCTCTGCCTACATCACCACAAAAAAATAAATAAATCTTGCAATAGAGTCCACCCGTTCCGCTGTGAGTTGTTCAAGCCAAAGCGGTCCTGGCTTTCCCCATAGAATCCTGGGACCTGCAGTTTGTTAAGGATGCGTAGAGTTGTTAAAAGAGCCTTATTCCTCTCCCAGAGCTACAATTCCCAGAGTGGCTTAGCAACCAATCACTCTTCACGGGGAATTCTGCAGGTCCCAGAATCCTTAGGGGGAAATGATATGCAAAGGAGAAACAGGTCTGTACCTCAAGTTTCCTTTGGGAAGCCTGGAGGAAAGGTCAACCTGGAAGACCTTGTAGGTTTCAGCCCAGCAAAGTCTGGGCCTTCTTTCTTCTCAGATGTACATTCAAGAGGTGTTTTCCTTGTCATTTCCTCCCTCAGGCATTGAAGGAGAACATGAGCCTGAGGCTTCCTGTGAGTTTATTACA
This sequence comes from Podarcis cretensis, assembly GCF_951804945.1. Classification (NCBI taxonomy): domain Eukaryota; kingdom Metazoa; phylum Chordata; class Lepidosauria; order Squamata; family Lacertidae; genus Podarcis; species Podarcis cretensis. Next base: position 23,572,651 of record NC_137175.1, read on the forward strand.
TATAGTGCCAAACTATGGTTTAGTGTTATTGTAGCTGTCTTCCTAATCTGCCTCAAGGTGATGGTTCCTGTAAAACTTCACAAAAAGAACTGCCACATATCTTTTCAAATTCCAGGCTTGGTGCTTTCAGTAGTCCAAGCTGCCCCAGGGCTGATGTGTGGACAGTAATGTATCTTCTTTCTTTGTTTCGTGGTCTTTTTTCTAGCCTCAAACCAGAACTACTTTCTACAGTCCTAGCCCTGTTGCCCAAGTCCGCCCTGTCTCCCGTTGGAATATGCAGCCCTCCAGGCCTCCCTGTGAGTTTGCTTGTTTGTTTTTTCCAAAAAGGACGTGGTCCTCTGCAGAGCATGTGGGTGAAGTTTGCACTTGGTATGGAACTCCTACCATGCTATTGATCGGTGTTGGGACCTCAGTATTTTTGTGAAGCCAGCATGCAAATTCAGTAGAGCACAGGGTTGGGGACCTGATGATGCTGGACTCCAGCTCATGGTCAGGGATCATGAAAGTTGGAGTCCAACAATAGGTCGCAGGTCCCCATCTCTGTGTTAGAGGAATGTGTGGAGGTCTTAGTTCTCATTACTGAAAGCAGACCCACAGACTAAGCAGAACTCTCTGCTAAGACACTAGGGGTGGTGTTCAGTTAAGTTCTGGTCAGAATAGACCCATTAGAATTAATGGACCTAACTTAGACATGTTCACTAATTTATTTATTTATTTATATTATTTATTTTTAAAAAATATTTCAGGTTTATACATTTCACTAATTTTACAATCATTTTAACATTTCAAAACTTAACTTCCCTCCCCTTCTTTCTGCGGTTCTTTAAATTTATTTTTAATTTCTTCTGCATATCCAAATTATCTTAAATTTGCTCATTTATTCAATAAACCATTTCCATTCTTTAATAAAATGCTGGTTATCTTGATTTCTTATTCTTCCATGTTCACTAATTTATGTGGATAAAACGTCTCTGAATGCCCCCCGCTTCTTATGCCTCCAAATTCTGATGAAAGTATTCAATGTTTTTAGCATCCTATCACCCAGCCAGCCCGGTCCTGAGGACTACTGCACCTCCCAGGCGCCCGCTGTCCAACATCAGCACCATGAGACAAGCGTCCACTCAGGCTCCCAGGGTATCTCCCAATGCCCAGAGAGTGGGTAAGTTAGGAAATGCGGATGGTTCATCATCAAACGGAATGGTGCGTGCCTGTGTGCTTAGATGCAGGTGGCAATTATTTTATGCATAATCCAGTTTGGGGGAACCTGTCACAGTGTATCATTACCAGGAAATGGAACGTGTGGCAGGGTGATGGCAATAAGGGTAGGCTGAGTGGGAGCCATTCAGTTCTATGGGCTCCCATAGCAATTGAGAGATTAGGTACACAAGTTGCTCTTACCATGCGTCCTCCAGACCTTGGTCCTGAGGTCCAGCACCGAGGGCCTTCTGGCGGTTCCCTCACTACGAGAAGCCAAGTTACAGGGAACCAGGCAGAGGGCCTTCTCGGTAGTGGCGCCCTCCCTGTGGAACGCCCTCCCACCAGATGTCAAAGAGAACAACAACTACCAGACTTTTAGAAGACATCTGAAGGCAGCCCTGTTTAGGGAAGCTTTTAATGTTTTTTTGGAAGTCGCCCAGAGTGGCTGGAGAAGCCCAGCCAGATGGGCGGGGTATAAATAATAAATATATTATTATTATTATTATTATTATTATTATAAAAGGATTATCAGGAGCTGGTGTGGGGTTTAGCCTTTGCTTCAATGGCATCTGTGGGTTCATCCTTTTGCTTGCTTTGTATACATGAAAGGAGTGTTTTATTACAATTGGACCACCCAATTGTGCTGACGTTGCAGTGGAGATTTTGAGAGGACTTCTCAAATTTATTTGTTGCAGGCTGTGGTTGCAGCTGAGAACTGCCATCTTCTTTTCCCCGCCTTCTGCACCATTTTGGGAAGCCTGCTTTTAAAAAGGCTTCTGCAAAGGTTGCATGGCATTAACGATGGGATACGTCATCTCTCCTCTCTCTGTACCCTTCCAAATTGTTCCTGTTCTCATTTCAGCCAACATAGGAACCCAGACTATCAGCACTCGGGCATCCTCCTCAACAGCCCTACCACGTGGCGTTTCCCAGTACAAGTACTCTTCAGCCGTGAGGAATGCCCAGCCACTGGGCACCATGGCACCTCTGCCAATGCACCAGGTAACTCGCCTTCAGTTGTGGAACAAAGGATATTGTATAGACCATGTTTTCCTCCCTCCACTCCTTAATGTGGAAGATTTTTCTGATCATGCCATTAACATAGGCTGTGTACACACCATACATTTAAAGCTCCGCGCCCCGCCCCCTTGCAAAAATCCTGGGAACTGTAGAATAAGGGTGCTGGGAATTATAGCTCTGTAAAGGGATAAACTGCAGTTCCCTGGATTCTCTGTGTGTGTCATGTGTTTTTTTAAGTGTGCTTTCAATGTATGTTGTGCACGCAGCCTTTAGAGTTTGGGCTTGTAGCGTGTTCTAGTTTTGGGCGTTTAATTGGTCTGGATTAAAGTAAAGGTAAAGGGACCCCTGACCATTAGGTCCAGTCATGACCGACTCTGGGGTTGTGGCGCTCATCTCGCTTTATTGGCTGAGGGAGCCGGTGTACAGCTTCCAGGTCATGTGGCCAGCATGACTAAGCCACTTCTGGCGAACCAGAGCAGCGCACTGAAACGCCATTTACCTTCCCGCCAGAGCGGTACCTATTTATCTACTTGCACTTTGACGTGCTTTCAAACTGCTAGGTTGGCAGGAGCAGGGACCGAGCAATGGGAGCTCACCCCGTCACGGGGATTCGAACTGCCGACCTTCTGATCAGCAAGTCCTAGGCTCTGTGGTTTAACCCACAGCGCCACCCGCATCCCTCCTAGGTCTGGATTAGTGGTTCCCAAAGTGGAACAGACCAACCAAAGATCACACAGGTCCCCGTCTTTGATTTAGAGGAATGTGTGGTGGCCTAAGTCCGTGGGTCTACTTTCAGTAAAAAGAACTAAGCAGAACTCTCTGCTAAGACACTTTGGGGGGGGGGGTTCAATTCAGTTCTGCTCACAGTAGACCCACTGGAATTAATGGACCTAACTTACTCACGTGCGTTAATTTCAGTGGGTAAAATTTAGCTGAACGCCACCCTCTTCTCATTTCTCCAGCTTCTCCTGATGAAAGTGTTCCTTGGGGGGTGAGGTCCAATCACTGGAGGGTTGTAGCGCCTGCTATCGCTATAGAGACTGATGTGGGAGAGACATGTTTTGTTGCAGCTGGGGCAGATGAAGGCATCCGGCTGTGCTGCAGCTGATGCACTGTGGTGTTTCTTCTCTCTGAGCTCCTCCCAGTGGTCATTCCTCCTCTGGTCACAGCTGCGGATACGTGACCTGTCTCCAGACACTGTTGACCAGCAGTTAGGGAAGATGGGAGTTGCAGCCCCAAGAGCAGCTGGTTCCTCTATGACTACCGATGGGTTGGAGCTTCCCCGAGATCTGTTCTTTAACACCAAAGATTACCAAAAAGACCGGCAGAGGGGACATGAAAGAGACTTAAGATCTCCGGGTTGATGGTTTTCCGAGAATGATGGAACTATTGCTAGGGGCCGAAACCGGGGAGGGGAGTTGGTGAAAGAAAATTGGGAATTTAAAATGTATATAATTTGTTTTTTTCTTTTTCTTTTAATGAGAGATGGGAAAATCGTGGAATGGAATTTTTTTTTTTGACCCTAGGGGAAACGTTCTAAGAATAAGTTCAGATATATAAGTTTTAGTGAGAAATAAGATTAAATAAAGTAAAAGTGGATGGTTAATTGGTGAAAGAAAGAATGGGAAATTACAGTATAATAAGATAAGATATAAGGATAAAAATAAGGTGAAGGATTTGCTGAAATATCTATATGAATTAGAATACAAAGAGGGGAGATGTGAGGAGGTCAAGGAGATAAGTTAAGAAAGGGAATTATATTAAGGTTTAATTTGTTCTTTCGCTTTTTTTCTTTTTTGGATTGTATCTTTTTTTTCCTTTTTAGCTGTTTTTGCTTTTTTATTTTCCTATTTTTATTTTTCTTTTGGATATGTTTTGTCTTTATATATTGTGTTCTTCTTTGTAACCTTTTAAAACTTGAATAAATATTATTGGGGGAAAAAAGAGCAGCTGGTTCCTCTTCCCTACTTTAGGGAGCTTCAGATGGTGCAGGAAGAGGAGTTGCTGCCATCAGAATCCACCTCGCCCTCCAGAGTGTCATTCAGGAACTCACACCAGGACCATGCTATTATTGTTGTCTTCTGTTTATTGGCCTGCAGGTTGTAGAACCGGCTGTCCGTGTCCATGGACAGGAGCCCCTCACAGCATCCATGTTGGCTTCAGCCCCTCCTCAGGAGCAGAAGCAAATGCTTGGTGAGTTGTGGTGCGTCGTCATCCTCCATCGGCAGCTTGCCCTTCTCAGGCGCCCTGTTCAGCTAGCTAGCTAGCTATGTCTCTAGGCAAGAGTTTTAACCTTAAACTTAAAGGTGCCGCTCTGCAGCTTGGAAACTGTTTTTGGCTTCCCCCGAATATGCAGGATCCGGCCGTAGTTATTCAGTGCTGCTGGCAATGCATTCTGCTCAGCTGGTAGAGCATGAGACTCTTAATTTCAGGGTTGTGGGTATGAGTCCCACATTAGGAAAACACTACCCAAAACTATGTTGAACAAACTGGGAGACGGTTTTCTTTTCACTGTCTTTTGTGGTTCTATTGGCTTGAGATTTCATTGTGGGCTTTGCTTAGTTTCATAGGCTTTTAGCACAGATCAACACCATATATTTAAAGCACATTAAATGCATGTTTAAAGCATATGATTTCCCTCCCCCAAAGATTCCTGGGAGTGGTAGTTTAAGGGTGCTGTGAACTGTAGCTCTGGGAACACTAGTTCTATTAGTTTGTATAGTTTGATTTGATTTTGTTTCTGTATTTCTGCCCTGAGACCTTCGCTTTAAATAAAGAAACATGCAGAACCTTCAAACGGGAAACTAGAACAAACACTGGAAAGGACTTTTGCTGATTGGTATAATTACAACCTGACATTGCAGAAGGGTCTTGGCTAGGGGAAGGCGATGCTGCAGGATAGTACAGTGGTACCTCACGTTACATACACTTCAGGTTACATACGCTTCAGGTTACAGACTCCGCTAACCCAGGAATTGTGCTTCAGGTTAAGAACTTTGCTTCAGGATGAGAACAGAAATCGTGCTTTGGTGGTGTGGCGGCAGCAGGAGGCCCCATTAGCTAAAGTGGTGCTTCAGGTTAAGAACAGTTTCAGGTTAAGGACGGACAAATTAAGTACTTAACCCGAGGTACCACTGTATATTCAGTATCCTTTCCATTCTGCTTCTGAAAAGCAATTATCTCAGCAGTGCTAGCAGACTGTAGTATGAAAGCAACCTTGGCAGCTGGTTGCATGGTTCTAGCAACCATGATGACACTTTAGCTGGAGCCCTGCTTTAAGGGACTGGCTACCCAGCCCGAGCCCTGTCAATCACAGCTTTTCTCCCTAGCAACTGTGGTGGGTCTGGCAGCAGGGATCTCCAGACATGATCAAGTATCATGAGTAGCAGCTCTTTTCCTGTTGACCGAGCAGCTGCTGCTCTCCTCCACATGATCTGATGAGGCTGAGCTGCATGCCAACTGCATTTGAACCGAGAGTTTCTTAGATTACTAACAGCCGGACTGCACAGGCTCTTCCTGTGCTGCCCACCTGCTTTGGGTATTTGGGTATGCTTTGGGCATACCCTTCCTTTCCTGCCCCCATAAGTGTACATAAGGAAAGGACTTTTCCTGGAGGGATTTTCCTTTTCAAAGCACACAGCACCTCACTGTGCAAGCAGAAACTCCTGCTCTTCAATATATACTTTCCCCACAAAGAATGGTTATAGTGGTGATGGGTTGAAGGAGTTTATTTCTGTGTTCTCGCTCTCCCTCTCTCTCTCTCGTTCCTGAAAGGTAAATCTTACTCCTTGCTCGGTTGCAACAACAAAGGCCAAACTGGCCAGTGTGAAGCATGGCGTGAGTAAAGAGTGCTGGAATTAGGGATGGATCATTCTGTTTCTGGTCTCTCTCCATTTCTCCTGTGTTCACAAAATCCATCATTTCCCATTTCAATCTGCAGTTTTAAAAAACAATGCCGTGGACTGGGAATTTAACTGTACACAGTTCCCTGTTTAGGGAAGTTTTTAATATTTAATGCTGCATTGTTTTTAACACTCAATTGGAAGCCGCCCAGAGTGGCTGGGGAAACTCAGCCAGATGGGCGGGGTATAAATAAACTATTATTATTATTATTATTATTATTATTATTATTATATGCATCACTGCCAATCTTATTCGGCATTTGTTCTGTTTCGTTTAAATAATAAGCAGGAGAAATCCTGGTTCTCAACAGGTCTACATAACGTGGGCAAATAATTTATCCAGCTCTGCAAAGCCATACCCCTTGCAATACAATTAGAGATTTTTTTTGGAGTGGGGGACAACTCCCATTGGCGCCAAGCTGCTATTTCTCCACAATGACGCATTGCTGTTTCTCCAAGCGGCGGTTTGTGCAGTGACCTTACACAAGCTGAGCATTCGCTGTCACATGAAGATGCCCTCCTCTCTGCTTTTTGTTTGCACAGCCAAATTATTGACATGTGTATAGGGCTGTGGAGTTGCCTATGCAAATGTGTAGCGCTTAAAAGAAAAATAATGTATGAAGTCTGACTTGGAATAGGCAGTCAAATCTCAGTGTCAACAATGGGTGCATCGTCCACCGCACCTGAGGGCAGCAGATTAGCTTAGGGGGTGAAGAGCAGGCTATGTGCCCCACAGAGCTCTGTCTTTCACTACCTTGTTGCTACTCCATGCCCCTCCAGTGTTTGCTGCCTGAGGCAGATGCCGCACACTGCTTAATGGTAGGGCCAGGCCTGCATGCAGTCATTTAAGGAGAAAGTCTTTTACAATGCCTGCGGCAGCAGCTTGAAAACAGGGAGGATAATAAAGAGGTAGACCAGCTGTGTATCTGAATTTGCTTTCCCTTAAGACAGTCCTTCCTGGTAGATGTTTCCTTTTGGGCTGGGGGGGGGGGTACCTGCTAGATGGCAATGGATGTTAGTATCCTTATAAAGGTAAAGGGCCCCCTGACCATTAGGTCCAGTCGTGGCCGACTCTGGGGTTGCGGCGCTCATCTCGCTTTATTGGCCGAGGGAATCAGAGTACAGCTTCCAGGTCATGTGGCCAGCAGGACTAAGTTGCTTCTGGCAAACCAGAGCAGCGCACGGAAACGCCGTTTACATTCCCGCCGGAGCGGTACCTATTTATCTACTTGCACTTTGACGTGCTTTCAAACTCCTAGGTTGGCAGGAGCAGGGACCGAGCAATGGGAGCTCACCCCGTTGCGGGGATTCGAACCGCCGACCTTCTGATTGGCAAGTTCTAGGCTCTGTGGTTTAACCCACAGCACCAACTGCGTCCCAGTATCCTTATACAGTACATCCAGTTCAATTCCTGTGATCTTTTCAAGTGCTTTATTCTTTGGATATCCATGTACAATTTGTTTACCTCTTCTGCCTGCTCTCTCTTGCAACTCTGGGCCTCACCAGAACTTTTAAAAATGGTTTTTCATGTGAGAACTGAAGCATTCCCACTCCCCGGTGTTCCTCCTGGGCCACTAATATTCCTAAGCTTAAAAAATGGAATAGGGCCAGCTCCATGGGGTTTCCCCACTCTGAATGATGCATGCTTCTGTCCCTTTTGCCTGTGCACAGGTGAACGCCTCTACCCTCTGATTCACTCATTACACCCCTCCATGGCTGGGAAGATCACAGGTATGCTGCTGGAGATAGATAACTCTGAGTTGCTGCTGATGCTGGAGTCACCTGAATCCCTCCACTCTAAGGTACTGGAATTTCATGCTATAAAATAAAAACCGCTAACTCTGCCATTGCAAATCCCCAAATTTTACAATTAAAATATATTGTGCTGATTTGAGTTTTGTTTATCTGTAAAGTTTATGATATGCATACCTTCAGAATATGAAGGGTTTCTCTTTTACAGAGCTTGGAGTGGGGCTGTTTTTTCCCCCAGAAGTAGGTGATGGAGCAGAAGACTATTGGGGAACTGAAATGATCCCTAAGGGCTGGGAGATTTTGAAACCCTGGTGGGATAACTGATAGTAAAAAGACTCCACCTCTGACTACAAGTCTTTCCACTGTTGCTTTTTCCCGTTCTGCCATCCCCAGCTAAGTCCATTTCTCACCTGGTTTGTACATGTCTCTGTGTTCTAATTATTCCTGGTGCATTTGCGCCTTGAGCACATGTGGTATATGTTTGTGTATGTATCCCACATGGAAGCACATTTCCTCGCTGAGAGTAAAAACTATTTTTTTACATATAAAGTGGCAATTCACTGTAATGGTATGTCCTGACTAGTTAGAGAAAGCAGAAAAGATCATATGACACATCCTTAATGTCTCTTTTGACACAATGTGCTGTGTGTGTGTGTGTGTGTGTATGCGCGTGCGTGCGTGTATGCAGCGGTTTCTCCTAGTTTAGGCTGATTTGCAAAGACTGCATGTGCAGCCCTTTGAATGACCACCATGTTATGAGACATTCCATTCTCAATGCTAAAGGAGCTATTTTTAAGCAGTTAGTGTTTCAGCTGCATAGGCTTTCGATGCATGAATAATAACTTTAATAACTTAAGGAGATCCTTCCTGGATCAGGCAAATGGTCCATCTGGTCCAAAATACTGTTTTCCCATAGTGATGGCCACCCAGAAGGGCCCCAGCCACGGGCATGCTGTTCCTCAGCAGCTGATACTTATACGGCCTCTGAAATGTGGAGGCTAAAATGAATGTAGCCTTCCTACTAGTAAATCCAGTGGCAGATGGGACTTGTCAACTTGGGAAGGTAGTCCATCTAGGAGAAGCAAAACTCTTTATCCTTAACCTTCATTGCTATGTGGGGTATCTTCCGGAGAAGAAAAGTCTAAGGAATAAACTACACAAATCTGGAGTGGGGTCCCTAAGACTGTTGGATGGTGCCTTGTAAGCCTGTTGGATGGTGCCTTCTCTGCATTACTTTGGACCACATCAGCGAGGACGAGAGGGGGGTCTTGTTGTCTGGGCAGCCCATTCGCACTACCCAGGTTTAGCGACCCTGGAAAGTCACTTCTGTGCTGCTAACGCAGCAGTGTGACTTCACCCCAAAGGCACACTCCATTGGCTCTTGAGACAGACCTGATGCCAACAACTGCTAGTAAGTCCTCCATGCATGTGTCTAATGCCCTTTTGATAAGAACATTATGCGTTACAACAAACTGAAGACTTGGAGAGTATGCTTGGATGATGTTCGCATTAAAAACAGAATGGGGGGGGGGGAGTAAAGGCTGAGATGAAAAATTAAATCACCCTTTGAGAGCATGTATAACTGGAGGGTTGGGAGGGTGTTATTAACTGCTTTCAAGAAACCATTTAATACACATTAAGGCAGTTGAGAAAGTTGTTTTTGTTTTTTTGTTTTTTAAAAAAGCCTAACTGCATTAATGTATCTGTGTCAGAGAGTGGGTTTGGCAAGCTACTTGCTTGAGGGGGAGGGTGGGTTATTGGTTTTTTTTTATTATGTATATTGTTTTTCTCTCTTGTATTTTGTGAACTGCCCTGAGATCTACAGGTGAAGGGTGGCAAAAATGTTTAAGAATAAGAACAAGAACTATTGTAGCTCACAGGTTGGCCTTAGCCTAATTGTTTGCAAGAACATTTTTCCTTCTGTGTAATTTTTCACACCTGGGAAAATAAACTGAGCTTCTTAGATCTGTCCTCAGATGGCTACCTGAGACTGATTTTTGGGATGTCATGAAAAGACAGCAAATTGCTAATTGCCAAATTTGTTATTTTGTATTTTTTTACTCTCGGGAGGTGCTTCTGACGCTGAAAATCCAGCGACAGGCCATGGTATTATGCGTCTGAAGTTGGGGTGGGCAGGACGCCACTTGCTTTTCCATTTCAGGCTGCAAAACATCTTTGGCCAGCTCTGGCTCAGATATCTATTTCTCTTCTCTCCCCTACCTTCCACATTGGTGTGAGGAAGAGTTCTCTGTATTTCCAAAGCCTGCATACTGCAATTTTGGGTGCCAACTAGTTCGAATGAAAGAGGGCATTTTCAGTGGCTCTGCATGAAATTTGTTACTATTCCTTGACTCAAGGAACTTCTACAGTAGGATTGTTGAGAAAAATGAGCTTGCAAAGTCAGCCTTGGAACCACACGAAGATGGAGCCAATGGGCAATGAAGAGTCAGAAATGTAAAGAATCCAAGTCTTGCTGCACGAATCTCCCTTGATCTGTTAAGACAAAGCCCAGAAAGACTTTGGCACTCCAAAATGGCAATCTTAATTGTCTGAATGTACCTATAGAGAAAAAAATGAGTGAAGTTTCCTTCAGAGGCTTGGACCTCAGTGTGTGTGATTCTTTAGATCCTAAAGCAGCCAAGTGGCTTTAACACACCATCCACATCAGTCTCTAAATTGCTTTGAATGGAGAGCCTATGGCCGTCCAAATTTTGCTGAGCTCCAGTTCTCCAGCTGACTCAGCCAGCATGGCCAGGGGCCAAGGATGATGGGAGTTGTAGTCCTGCAACATCTGGCAGGCCACAGGCATTCCACTTCTGCTTTTCAGGGAAGAGTAATGCACCTAGGATTGTTAAAGGGCCTCCATGTTGATTTGCAGAGTCCATCTCAGTACAACTGGCTGTAATAAATGACTGTATGATCCTGGGCTTTGCTTTTGTAGATTGAGGAAGCTGTTGCTGTACTGCAAGTGCACCAAATCTCTGAAGCATCCCACAAGAGCAACTCGGCAGCATTTCTTCAGTGACCAAGGTGGGTTGGTAAGGACTGCACAGCGACCAAGTGACAAACTTGGTTTTGGCCAAAATATGTAAGAGGGAGGGAAGGAGAGCAGGCCCAAGCATTGCATTGGGGACCTGATGCAAAGACATGGTTCCATGTTGAGAACTGCTAACACAGAAGGACCTAGTCATACAAGGTCATCTGCTTGGCAAGGTGAGGGACAAGTAGGAAAGTGTTGCAGCTGCATGTGTGAAGCTGACACTTTCTGCTTCACTCCTTTTTAGGATCCGATTGGTACTGATCAAATGACTACTTCGACTTTGCCTGTTTCTGCAACCGTCATGTCTACACTGCTTGTGCAGCAGCTTCATTGTTACCATAAATTTGCTGCACGTGGTCTGGATCTCACTCAGACTCAGTGCCCAGCCGTGGTCCCAGACTACTCTAGGCACAACTAGTGGATTATCAATGGGCAAATTGAGCTCCTCTTCCCATTAGTCAGGATGGCTACATGAAACTTCTCTGTGCATTCTAATTTAGAGTTTCTCCATTTAACATATGCGTTTGCACAGGTGGTTAATATATATTCTGTCCAACTATTTACTGGTATTGGGGGGAGGGGTATATGTATATAAATATTCGTGCAAAAATCTAGCCTTTTTTGAATCACTTTCTTTTGTGCACTTAAGAGTCGTTGCAGCTTCTTTTCCCACTAACATTGTATTCACACTTTAAAGAGTATTTTCACAGGTGCTTTTCTAGTAACTGCTTGTATGGGAAGGATATGTTGTAAGAATGATGTGGAACAAATTGGTTCCCACATTGTGTTAATTTATCGAAGCTGGTCATTTTTAAGTAGCCTTAAGCTTCAACCACCACTGGGGCCTGTGACACTATTTTATTTGTTCGTGCTGCTGTTGATATGATAAAGGAAATGAAGCGTCACTTCCTTTATCATCAAGTCTTGTGTCAGTGTTCACTGTCTAACATGGCACTAACAACTACTCTGCTCAGTTGCATAGATCCATGGGCTGCCAAAATTACTGGGACAAACCATTGTGAGCTCGTTTGTTTTAAAGAAAACCAACTGGTTCTCATACTTGACACATGTAGGAGGGGTTTTTGAATTGCATTTTTAAATAACTCTTATAGAGATGCGAGAAATGAATTCCTGCTCTCCTTAAAAACACTTTTCTTCTGCACTGTGTCATGCGCATATCCTTTTTTCAACAGCCACGTGTGCATTCTGTAGAAATTGAAATATTTATATGTACTGTTACCTTTGAGCTGGGAAAGAAACTGTGACTTGTTCAACACATGCCTTATAAACTTCATATCCTGGTAGCACATTAATATATGACTGTTCTCCTTTATAACTTGGGAGTTAGTTAAATTGTCCCAGGAGCCCAGAGAGGGGGTCACAAGCAGGCACTTGCAGTTGGCCCTACGCTGCAAAGTGGACACAATTAATTTCCTTTTGACAACTACAAGTTGCGCAACCAAACATTTATTTAAAAGTTCAAAACACCAGAAGCATAGGCTGATTTTAGTTTTCTTCCCTCAATATTTCCAGATGGATGCGAGAGGCAGCTGTTACTAGACTCTGCTGAACAGTGCAACATTAAGAATAATGGTTCCCTCTAGGGTATTTGGTGCCTAGCCTGCTCTGTGCATGGCTGTGTTAAAGAGACTATATGCAAAACTCTCCCCCCTCCAACTTTAAAACGGCATGAGCTCTAAGGCAAAAGAAAATGGGGATTGTCTATCTTCTCACTAATACAAGGTTGAGGGACTGACTGCAAAGCTTGCTCTGGAGGGCAGGCTCAAAAGAGGCTACATACATTTTTTAGCTATGAAATTTTGAGCCTAGTTTTCATAAAGAGCAGAAGAGCTAGTAAACCACTGCCTGGACACTATCAGAGTTCAGGTGAAGCCTCTTGCAATAAATGCCCTTCTATTAAAAAAAAAATGTATAGAAGCAGGTGATGGAGAAGGCAGCTGCCATTTCATTATCTGCTACAGAGCTGGGGAAGTGGTGGCGCTCAAATGTTGCACTCTCAACTCCCGTCTGCCCTGGTCAGGGATAACAGGGGGGCACAGGTCACTCTGCAGAGGGATTCTTCGTAGTAAGAAACATTCTACCAGATGGGTACCTTACCTGTAGTCTGGAGTGCTGGAAGCAACATCAATTTTATCAGCCGCTATTCATAAGGAGGTCTATGAGCAGGAAGGTAGGCAAAAAGTTTTTGTACATGCAGATAGCTCTACTCTTGAGGGCATGTTCTTTCTATATGAAGCAGGAAAATTGGCTATGCCGGTCTACTTTCTGGGCTTCCTGCCCTCACCCCCAGCTGAAAGTTTAGCCTATAACTACTTTCAAACATATATCAGAGGAGGGAGTGTCATCATAAAGTAATAGGCGTGTAAAAAACATAACAGGCAATCAAGCTAAGCATAAATGAAACAGCCTAATCTAACAAAGAACGCAAGTCTGCAAAAGGTACACACAGCATAAGAGCAGCACAACGTACCAGACTCTTTGGTAAAGGATAAAAGCAGCATTAGATTTCTAAAGAACATTTCGAAGACCAGAACGCTCAACTGGAGCCTAGTGCACAAAAGTTAAGGCAAAGCAGAGACTACTTTTGAAAAACATACATCCGTCAGCCACTGTGTCAGTCCAAGCCTTTAGCTTGCAATTGTGCTGCTACCTACATGGATAAGCAGCTACAACCAGAGGCTTGCAGTTCTTCGCTCTGCAAAACACACCCACCTACCAAAAAATATCAGTTAAGTGCCGCCCTGTCTGCTATAATCTCTTTCTCAGTGAGTTAAGGTAATTTTTGCTAGAATAAGGGGCTTGCAGTACAGCTACCACTCTGGAAATTCTATTAGGAAGTTGTGACTCTCAGAAGGTCACACTGAACTTTTGGAAGCCTTTATAGGAAGAACAAATAACTCTGATAAAGCAAGGAACCAGAAAGATGCCAACAGGTCTGAAAGGTGAATTTTGCATCTGGCTCTGCATTCAGGCTGGTCCCTGTGATCATTTTTTTAAAAAACAAAACGAAACAGGAAATGTATCTTCAGAAGAGCATGGTGTTGCCTTTAGCCTCTCTTATTTTAAGAGTTATTTTAATTCTTGCAGTAGTTTCTGAGCAGCACTGTTCTTTGGTTCAATTTTCAAGAGGCTGTTGATATCCGCTTTACTAGATCTGTAGTCCTGGAAGTAAAGAAAACATGTAGATATTTGGCAGGAGACAAATAAATGTGCTCCCGAGAAACCAGCTCAGGAAAACTTGGAGAAAGCAAAAAGTGGCACCTCTACATTTAATAAAAATCTTTGGAATTTAGTGCATTCGGGAGCACTGCCACTTCTACAGCCCCATCCTCTATCTCATGGTTTATAACGCTACCTGGTATCCTTTGCAGCATATGGGCACCAACAACTCCCTGAATTTAGTGTTGACTTTAGTAAAAAAATGCTTTTGATTACTTTTTGGGATGCTCTCAATTCCCCCCACCCCCTTGATGACCCCAATATCCTGAGGAGCCTACCTTCAGCTGTTGCCCCAAAGCAGCCACCTTCCAGATGATCAACTCCCTTACAAACCTCTGGAATGGGAAGACAGAAACCTCTAACCTGCCAGCAAATTTGGCCCACCCGGGGGTCCACTTTAGCTCACAAGGCCATTTTCATTGGTGACGTCAGCTGATGGGAAAAGTTTAATCCTGCACTGGCTGCAAACCCTGTTCTTGGCAGTGAAGAGGATCACAAAGCCAAGGCAGCAGGATTTAATCCCTGTTCATCAAGAGACGAATTTGCAAAACATTATCTGAAGCAGCTCTGTGCTGCTTCTCTAAGCAAATGGGAGAAAGGAGCCTGTCCCACCACCCATTTGCTTAAAGTTTGCAAAGGGCTTTAAAACCAATGTGGGTTCCCAAGCAGCCAACATCCAGCTGGCTGTAAAGCACTTGGAAACCAGATGCAAGGGATTTTGAGAGGTGGGTGGAGCTACCCACCTATCATGTGATGTCACAATGACATGGTATGATTGATGAAGATCTAGCCACTGGAGCCAGAAAGGTTCCCTAGTCCTGCTCTGGAGCAAATGGGGTGGAACTGGAGAAAAAGCTACATATCTGCTTGAAAATAAGCACTTTCCATACTGTAACTCAGTGACCCAAAATTATAGGAAGTTCCTTACCTTGAGCTCTTTATATGCTTGTGCTCGTCTGTAAAATGCTTTGACATTCTTTGGGTCCATCTTAAGTGCTTCTGAGCAATCCTGAATTGCTTCCTTGTACTGCTTCATATTCAGGTAGCAAAGAGCCCTACAATGTATGCAAGGAAATATAACAGTCTTTGGAAACAACTGCTATGGAAATCCTGAATTTGTAATGATCTCATACACCTAATAAAGGGTGCTGGGGGTAGGTGTTCAAATGCTCAATTTTTATTTTGAGACCCATTGGCTTCTCTCATAGAATGATTGCTCTTGGCAACTGATAAGTAGAATGAATGAATATTGCCAATACAATGGTCAAGTCCAACATCATCAACTCAACCATGATTAAGTTGTAACAATGCACTTCTAAAAAGCTTGCTTTTCACACCCCACCCAAAAACTGTCTTGACTGCAGTTTTCCTGAATGAGCTAGACTGCCAACATCATCAGCATCAACATCATCATCTTCTCCTGCTTCTAAATGCAGCTGCTTTCTACTCATCTGTAATAAACCAATGTGACTGCAGCCATTTGCACCTTGATCAATTAGGATCATCACCTTGCATATCCACATTTTTAGCTTCTGTCAACAGGTCTCCCCCCCAAAAAAAACCCCTTTTCAAGTAGACCTTTAAAGAGGCTGGAGCTAAAAAGATGTGGAAGCTGGTATTTTCAGGAAGCTGAATGCTGCACATAGTAAAACAATATACAGAGCATAATTTGCATATACTATCATTACAGAACATAACTAAACCATTTGGGAGGAAAGGACTCTACCCAGGTACCCTTAACTCCTTTAATGAAAACAGAGCCCACAGGAACATATCAGCCAAAAGAACTAGGCTTCATGAGGATGACCTGTACTTGTGCATCCAGGCTGTTAGCAAACACTGGGTCCTGGAGTGTCCAATACCTTTCCATCTATCTATTGTCTCCCCCAATGGCCCCTTTGCAAACTCTCTCATGGCCCCTACAAGTATGACCCCCAACCTACTGTTGGCTTATTGAAACCTAGCCTCCATGAGCTGCATGAATCAGGTATTGGCCTCTTTAGGAGCACAGAGAGACTGATAATTCCAGAATTAGTAGTAAGGGAGAGCTCTTCCTGTTTCTGTTCTCGGAGACTCTGACTGGCCCCATCAAAGCAGGTTATGTTGTGAACTGCCCTGAGATCTACGGGTACAGGGCAGTATGGGAGTATAGGAGGGAAGCAGGGCAGGCAAGTGTATGTTACACTTGAGTAAAAATGTCACAACCCCAAAGCATCCCTATTGACCATATTTGCATACAGCCGTAAACCAAAATCCTGGCTTAATAACCTAAGATATATGAGAGTGATGAGCACCTTCCCTTTTCTGCCACTTTTTCCCCTTCCCTTTGCATGAAACGCAGCAGAAGTCAGGATGCAGCACTAAGCTATAGCTCCCTGTTTCTTGCAACCCAGAAACTATTGTTAACAGCTCCAAAACAAGCCAGAATATGAAGCCAACTTTAAATTGTGCATTTTTGGCATTTTATGTGCAAATGCAGCCATTATCTTCCACCCACATTACAGTTTTAGGATTGGCAGTCAAAATAGTTTCTGATACAATGTGCTACAGCGTAATTTGAGGGTGTATACCTGGACCTGTCAGGGACGCAGGTGGCGCTGTGGGTTAAAGCCTCAGCACCTAGGACTTGCCGATCGAAAGGTCGGCGGTTCGAATCCCTGCGGCGGGGTGCGCTCCCGCTGCTCGGTCCCAGCGCCTGCCAACCTAGCAGTTCGAAAGCACCTCCGGGTGCAAGTAGATAAATAGGGACCGCTTACCAGCGGGAAAGTAAACGGCGTTTCCGTGTGCGGCTCTGGCTCGCCAGAGCAGCGATGTCACGCTGGCCACGTGACCCGGAAGTGTCTCCGGACAGCGCTGGCCCCTGGCCTCTTAAGTGAGATGGGCGCACAACCCCAGAGTCTGTCAAGACTGGCCCGTATGGGCAGGGGTACCTTTACCTTTACCTGGACCTGTCAGATGGTTACATTAGCTTTACCTGTTAGTGTACGTTGCACCTTCCAGCTTATGGAGTTTTAAGCTTTCTGTGTACTTCTCAACAGCTTTTTTATAGTTTCCCTTCTTTACAAGCTCATTTCCTTCCAGCTTCAACACATTTGCTCGATCCATTGTGGCAGCAGTAGGCACTGAAATTCATTTCAAGAAAAAACACAGTGTAACCCTAAAAGCGGCTATGACAGAGGGCCATACCACAAATAAAAATTCAGTCCTTGATGTTTCAGAGGGTGGAACTATAACAACTGAAAGTCAAATTATTATGTTAGGATATACTTGTTAAAAGCTCCTTTTGAAGATGGCTCATCAAGGACACAAATTTAATAGCTACTCAATGCCAACACAAACAGCTAGCCTTTTGTGTTAGGTAGTAGTTCCAGCAAATCTCAGTGGGTCCATGAAAAAAAAGTGTTGGAGAAAAAGACTGTGCTGCAGTACCAGCTCTACGGAGCTGACAATGGGAACAGGAAACATATAATAGAAGCATATTCTTCTCTAATACATGGAAATTGAGGTATATACACAAATGAAACTGTAATTTGATCAGGTCTGGGCTGCTTGTGATGCAGCAAGCTAAATGTAGCACAGCAGCGAAGTTATGGAGAGCATCTGATAAGTTTTGAAAAGTCTGTTTTTTATTGCTGAGACAAGAGAACTAGAAAGGGTGGCTGGGTGGGTATGAAGCACATGGCAAGCCACAATGCTTGACTGATGGGCTGTGTTCAGTTTGGTGGTCTCAAGTTCTGCAGATGAAGTTGTTAAAGTGTCCCTAAGCCCCTATTCCCACCTCAGATTCCAGGTGGTTTCTCTAAACTGCCTAGAGTTATCAGAAAGATAATGCCAGTTGGAATTTGGATGAGTTAGTTGAGGCTCTGTGTGCTCTGTCCCTCATTCTCATCCCTAAAGCAAAAGAACTACTCACCTTGCTTTGTTCCTGCAGTAGTGTTTTCATTGCTTCTTGTAGAAGCTTCTTGGCTTCCAGGTGGGGGCTCCCACCGTCTCTGAGCAGAAACTGGAACAGATGGGATGGGTGGGAGCTTCTGCCGCCACTGAAGACCATCTTTTTCCAGTAAGGCTTTGGTCATTCTGGAAGAGGACAGTTATTAGTTTAGCCATTGTTTGACAGTCACCTTCCCATAAAGAGATAGCTAGCTATTATGATTTATACACCTCTAAAGCACAGAAGTTCCATTCCTAGATCTGGTTGCCTGGAATATAGACAAGGATCTATGCTTATTTTAACAAAGGTGGGCTGAATCTTAAACGATATCAAACTGTTCTGGAACAACATAGAACCTAATTTGAAAGGAGCAAGAATGATCTAAAATACACATTAGAAATTTTTTTGTACATTCATTTTGAACACAGAGCAGGGGATTACCGATTGACTCCATCATGTGCAGCTTGTACAGTGATATCAACCTGTAACACAGTTTTGTAGTCCACGTAGGCTAAATGATATCTCTCAAGAGCTTCATAGGCTGCTGCGCGCCTCAACAGGGGCTTGATTCCAAAAGGGACCAGATCCAGGGCCCTAAAATCAGCAGAAAAGATTACTGGATAAATAAAAGTTAAACAGCAGAATTTACAATGTTCAAACTCAGTTGGCGGAAGAGGGTTCACATGCACAGCAAATATTTATCAAAATTTCAAGTATCTGGCGAGTTTGGGTGTCTCTTGGGCTCTGCAGATAAAATGTACAGTACTATAGAAGCAGGGGTGGGAAACTCGAGGCTCAATGGCTGTTGCCGGACTTCAGCTCTAATCTGTCCCAGGAAACCTGGCCAATGGGAGTTGTAGTGAAGCAACATTTGTAGGCCACAGGTTCTCCATCATATAAAAGTTATTTGAGCAAGCCACACCATTTCACAATGAAATTTTCCATATGCAAGAATTGTTCAATCAATCCATCAACCTTTGATGGATGGTTTAGAACAATTGGGTCTGGCTATCACTTTCACTGTCTCTCTATGTGTGTGTGCGTGCACGCGCGCGCCAGTATCAGTACTCAGCAGAGTTACATCTCAACGCAGCTCCTTCCTTACAAATGTCTTCAGGGTTGAAGGTACACACAGGCAACAAACACTTGGGTACGCCATAAAGATTCAGTGAAGTGCAGAAGTTTACTTGACAGGCCTAAATGCATATTGGTAGCAAATATATACAGACATTTCACCACTGCCGTAGTCAAGGCATGCTTAGAGTCCAAGACTAACTCTCCGCTTCTCTCACCACAAGGCGCAAGCAAGAGACTCACAACAAGTTACACAGAACCAAAGAACAGTTCCCACAGAAAACTTCCTTGCATAGACAAAACAATCTTAGCCTTCTGCTTCTTCTCTGTTCTTCTCTGTTTCTGGAACAAATGATTCTCACACACAGAGAATACCCAACAAGATTAATGTTATCTTGGACAGACTCCCCCCTTCTTTATCTATGTCTAGCTGTCTATAGCAGCGGCATCACACATGGGTGTTCCATTCCAGAAGTAGCTTGTACAGTAAGTGCAAAATTCTGTCCCACCAAAATTTCGTGGCTGCTGTCTGGCAAGCTTGGGGGTGGGGGAGCCCCATGCAGAGGCCTACCCCATGTCTCTGTGGTCTTGCCTCAATCTTGCACATGTGGTGGCAGCACTGAGAGGGTGCATGTAGTCTTTCTGTGTCTCCACTGCCTTCCCTCACATCTGCAGCTGCAGAGGAGCATTGAGATGGTGGTAGCAGCAACCCAGTTCCCTCGGCTGTGCTTACCAGAGGGGAAGGTGGAGAGATGAAGGTGGAAGGAAGGCAGACAGAGACATGCAGGCAGAAGCTGCAGCTCCATTCCTGCCTTTTTCTTCTGCCCAAGCCTCTGTCAGTCTGCCTTCATCCTTCATCCCTCCCCCTCCACTTGCAGCCATCCCTGTAAGGCTACTGTTGTCGCTTGAGGCAATGCCCTTGCCACCATTTCCTTTCTAGCGGTCACAGCTGTGTGTCATTGAATTTGTGCAAGTTAAATGTGCATGTGATGCTACTACACTGTTTTAAAATATATATTGAAAAGTATCCATATGCTGCTGCTTGCTTGACAATGGTTTGCAAGGAGCAGATGAAAGAAAATGAAAACACAGCAAGATAAATACCACAAGAAATGAATTATAGGCCAGTTACTGCATCCAAAGATTGCAGAATGTGATTTTTTCCCCCACAGCAGCAACCTTTTGCTGAAAGCAGTAGGGGGAGGGCATTTGTTTATTTGATTCATTTATCTTAACAATTTATTTATCCAAAAATAAATTTGAAATTCAAAACCTACAACATGGGGAACACAACTAAATTGAAATGAGTAAAACTATTTAACCAGCTTAAAATACAATGATTTGAAATGCCTGGTTACTGCTGCTGGTTTGAAAGAGTCACATTAACAGTCTTCTGTCCTCCACCTATATTTTGGGAAGTTTAGGAATGAACACTGGAAGATAATCCTACTTCCAGCCAGCAGGGACAACAGAACAAATCCCCCTCTTCTCCCCAGCAACTCTGTGGGCAAAGTGTGTTGTGCTTCAACCCTGTCTAATATTCTCTACTTGTAGAGAGTGGGTTCTGAATAGGCTGAGTTGGCCCTTTATGTAACCAGGGTCTGAAAAGCATCTAGCGGTAAGAGGAAGCAATGTATAGGAATATGTAAACTAGACTTCCATTCTCTTGTCCTCAGGACAGAAACTACTTACTCGGAACAATCCTTAATGCAGAGACTACAGTTTCCATCTTTCAAATAGCAGGCAGCACGATTGGACAAAAGAACACTTCTCTCTTCTGCATTTGCATCCCCTAGATATAAAAGGGAACATTAAGTCAGATTTCTAAGCATAAGTACCTCTGGTGCTAAGCAGGGTGTAGTGGGATTTGGAGATGCCTCATCTTCTGCAACAGAGATGGGGAACATGTGGTCCTCCAGAACGTATTGGAATACAACTTGTATCAACTTAGCCAATGGTCACAGGTGATGGAAGATGTAGTACAACATCCGGAGGACCCCCTCCTCTGCAAGATGCTTCTTGTTACCTTGTGTAAAGCTTCAAGACCAGTAACTATGATGGAGGTGAGGGCAGAGGTCACAACTGAAAAAAAATGTTAATGAATGGGGCGGCTTCTTAGTAACATCACTAAACCATCATTAACCAGCACTCTTACCATTTTTTACTGCACTATAAAGAGAATATTGAATCCTGATTGTCTGCAGTGTCCCTTATTTGAACATGATCTTTGTGCTGTCCCCTCTCTATCCTCATTTACTACATTTCTAAGGTCACCTTCAAAGAGCTCAAAGCAGTATATATGGTCTCCCATTCCCTATGCATATGGTCTCACATATGGTCCAATTGCATATTTTATCCTCACAGGAGACCTATGAGGCATGTTTGGGCTGACAATGTGTGACCGATGCAAATTTACCCAATGCTCTTGGTGGGTTTGAACTTGGGGATGAGTGTAACTCAGTGACACACAAGCTTTGGCTCCAGAAGGTCCTGGCATCTCAAGGTAGGGCTGGGAAGGCTCTTGTCTAAAACCCTGGAGCCAATCAGCACAAAGAATACTAAGCTAGATGAACCAATGGCACTGCCAAAGAAAGCAGTTGCATTGCCAAAAGAGAGGGTAGGAGGTGGCATAAGCTTAATTCACAGCTACAGGTGCAAATTTAGAAAAATAATTACTGTAATTTAAATCCAAATATAATACATCTAACTTATTGTTGAAAAACTGACAGGCAACCTGTGTGTCTTGTTCAGTCTGCTGTCTAGATGCTGATGGACAACTTCAAGGCTCCTGCTCTCCAATCATTATTTAGCAAGATTTTTACTTATTTGTTAAGCAGCATATCAAATTGGTTCACACAAAATGGTATAAAACAGTCATTAGGTAGCCATAAAACACTTCAAAAACAGTAAATATATTATCAGTATATACAGACTTTTAAGAACAAGGAGACATAAATGAAAATAATGTCTAATTAAAAAAGTTTAGGTGTTATGAACAGTACAACTAAAGCACCTGCTAATATTCATAGGATTCTTTAAACTGGACTTAGATTGCATAGCCCTTTAAACAGAGGACACCATACAGAGGACTGTACTTTTTAAAAGTATTGCTATCATTATACAAGTTTATAAACCACTTCACAGTGGCTTACATAATGAGACCAGAACACAGAAACACAAGTTCTAACAATAAATCAATTCAACAAACTGTAAAACAATAACACCATCCTAAAAACTCTGAACACAATTACAGTGGTGCCCTGCAAGACGAACGCCTCGCAAGACGGAAAACCCGCTAGACGAAAGGCGAGTTCCTGCAGGTTTTCTTGCGAGTTCCCGCAGGTTTTTTTTCGCTCCCCCCCTTTCCTAAGCCGCTAAGCCACTTATCAGCTGTTCCGCTGATAAGCCGCCTCTCAGCTGATCGCTAAAAGCCGCTAGACCGCTAATAGCGCTAATCCGCTAAGCCGTCAATGGGCTTGCTTCGCAAGACAAAAAAACCGCTAGACGAAGAGAATCGCGGAACGGATTAATTTCGTCTTGCGAGGCACCACTGTAAACTGTTTATCAGATATAAAATTGATCTTTCATAAATGGCTGGGAAAACCCCAGGGAAAACCTATTAAACAGGACTGTCTTCAGCAGATGATGTCTAAACACCATCATGCTAGGCACCCATCTGATTTCAACTGGAAACTGACTCCTGAGAGCTGGAGCTGCAGCACTAAAAGTAGGACAGTTAGCCATTTTAACCAAGGTTAGCTCCCTATAATCTTACACTGCTTACTAGTGTCAAACTATCGCCCACAAACCTCTTTCTGGGTGTTCCTGTAGGCATTTCCAATGCAGATTTCTTTGTAATTGGGTATGGAAGTGGAATAATACAATGTATGCTGTCTATAACTAGAATAAGGATAGATGCACATGCAACTTTAAAGTTACTTTAAAATACAGGAGAGTAGGGATCCAGCTGCTGCCCATATATATATCATGTAGATTTTTTGAAGTGGAAAACTGCCAAAAAAATTAAAAAGCAGACATGTGCTTTGTATTCTTGATAGACATCAGATGTATGTCTGTAACTATTATTGGTACCTCAGTAGCGGGAAAAAGCCTGTCAGATACAGCTCTCAGAGGCCGTGTGATGTCCACACTAATGGAAAAAAGACTATAGAAAGTACAGCGAGTTTAAAAACAAAAACATTCCTATTCCATTGTCCGTGGCCCCCACCAATCCAGAGAGCCTTTCATTTCTTCAGCAAGTGTATGGCTCTTCAGGGTGTCCCCATTTCAGGATGTTTTTGCCCTCCGTCTAGAAGTCCTTCCTTTCTCATGTTCAAGAAAGCCCTGGCAGAGACTGTTAAAAACTATATATGCGGGGGGGGGGGGGGGGGGAGACAAGGCCAAAGCCAGAGCTCAGTTAAATCAACTTCTGTCCCTCACCTTAACTCTATTAGGAATGCAAGGGAAAGAAAGGAAACAGAAAGTAAAGTCTACAGCTCAGAGGCTGAGAAGGAGAGCCTAGAGAGAAGGAAGGAAACAGAAAGTGTATCTCACGAGCTGCCCAACTGCTGGCTCTGTTTTTATGTTAGTAACCAAACTTGCTCATTGTGACACAATTACTGCAGCAGACAGCCTGCTGACCTAATAAGTCTAAGGCTGTAGAGGAGCTTCAGAGACTACCAGTAACAAAAAGACCGGGCAATTATGAAGACTTAAACATCTTCCACTCATCTGCCCGCTGCAACCTACAACGTTGGGTGCCTTGTACTCCATGGGCTGCCAATTCCAGGAATATGTAGCGTGACAAAGAATGCTGTTCCATATTAATCCAGAGGACCATAAAGCACCGCTACTCTACCTAAAGAGCTGGTTTAAGAAAAAGCCCAGAGCTCCCAAAGCCAGCTAATGGGATGGAGTTTTTATATTCTGCCATCAGGTATGGTTTGAAAACTATTCCCGGTCTCCAAACGTACATAGTGGTATCCTTACTTTTGCATCAAACGCTTCAGGGTTATCAACACAACTGGCGACACAACACAAAATGTTCCTCAGCACAGGATGGTTTTATGGGGAAAAGCCAAACCACCATTACTATTAATTTCTGTATATACAAGACTTCACCTGGGTTAGAATATACAACGTTACCTATTAGTCAGGCCACCCCACCATCTAGAACTAGATACTACAATTGAGTAAAATCTCTCAGGGTTTTATCCAGCCCTAGTAAAATCCCTTTAGCTTTAGACACTGAGAAATAAACCTAAGACTTCTCTCTCACACACAACCCTACAGAGCTATTTAGGTCCCATCTCTCCTAGTGGCTTCCTCCGGGCCTCCATTTAACGCACTGTAAAATGGGTGCAGTCCTATTTCGCAGGGATGTTTTAAGGGCAAGCCCCATAAAGGCCCTTAATAACTCTGCAAATCAGGAAGTGATTCACACATGAGGAGGAGAAAAGCACAGGGTTGTTGTCATCAGTGCATGGGGGGGGGGCATTTTTTTGCAAGTTAAACATTCGCCGGTGGAATATGGCTTTGAATCCTAATACTCGGCATATACGATTCTGGATCTAGTCACCCCATTGAAGTAATTTGGGACAGGCGATATTTGAGACTTAAAAGACTGCACATAACTAAGGAATGGGTTGGGATGGCGAGGGTGGTTGGGTGGGAAGACACATAACTTGGCTAAAGACAAACGGGACGGGGGACACCCCTTTATCCCCTTTATGGGGCAAGGCAGGAGGGCACTATAGCCCTGTAGATCCCCAGCCCAGGATCCCCAGCCCTCTCTGACTGCCTTCCCTGGAAACTGAGGCCTTGCTCGGGCTTTCGCCGCCCGCCGCCAGTACCTGCTGCTTCCAGTAACTCCAGCGCCCGGCCGTAGAGGGCGGCCGCCTGGCTGTATTGCCCGTTGCGGAACTGCTCGTTGCCCGCCTGCCGCAGGTCGGCGATCCGCGACGCAGGAGCCATGAAGCCGGCCGCGGGGTGCGAGGAAGCCGGCGCCGGCTCTCGTAAAGGAAAGCAGCCGGGGCTGCAGCTTCCTCCTCCTCCTCCTCCTCCTCCTCCTCCCTCTGCGCTCGATTAAGCAAGGGGGCGGGCGCCGTCCGCCAGAGGCTCCTCCTTTTCCCTCCAGGGGCGCCTGGGCAGGGCGAGAAGCGCAGGCTGCTTGCTCTCCGTGCCCGAAAGTTAGGCGAGGGGGCGGGACGCAGCCCCCTTTAGCACCTGTTCGCTTCCTCGGGAGGAAGCCCCGACTGAGTTCGCTGCGGATTGCTTCTAAGTTTGCGTGGGAGGAAGCTGCGTCAAACTCAGTGGGACTTACTTCAGAGTAAGTGCGCCTCGGAGGCTCCGGCTGCAAGCGCCTTCCTTCCCCCGGTAATGGCATAGGACCGGTCTGCTTTTGTTCCCTGCTCCCCCCCCCCCAACCTTCCAAGATGAAGATCGGTCAGATGACTTTTCAGTTTGGAAGCGGCAAAGGGCTTGATCCAACTTTTCAGTTTGGAAGCGGCAGAGGGCTTGATCCAACAAGCCCAGTTGCGCTATGGGGCTACAATCTTGCGCACGTTCAATAGTTGGGAGCAAGTCCCTAAAAGTGCTTGGGCAGGAGATTCATACGAGGCAAAGTCTTGCAGTCCCGTCCGCGTTTGTGAGCTAATTCTATTTAACGCAGGGGACCTTTTTATTTTCACACGAGATGATGGCTGCTAGTTAATAGAAGTTTATGCCGCGATCAATCTTGTTCTCTTGAGTACAGGCAGCCCAAGTCCTTCGCATGTTTACTGAGGAATCAGTCCCAAAGTCAACGGGCCTTCCTAGAAAGTGGCTTTAGGATGGCAGTCGTGCTGCACAATCTTAAAGTTAAGTCCTACTGTGTAGTGATTTGAGAGCAGGACCCGGGAGACTCCAAATCCCTCCAGCCCTTAAGTTCATTATATTACATTTCTGTACTGCCCTTCATCTGAGGATCACTGGGCCGTTTACAATATAAAAACACAAAAATGTGTAACAGTAACAAACAAAAACAAAAGCACAAACACCGGTTTAAAAGGCCATAGGTTGCTCAAATAGTCTGGGAGAAGAGGAATGTTTTTTGCCTGACATATGAACGATGCTGTGCCTGTCCCCATTTCTCTAGTTCAACCTATGCTGTTGCAAAAATACAATGGAACCAGATACTGACCTGGTGGCTCCTTTGAGTAAATGCAAGGAGCAAGTGTAATGATCATAAATATGACCTGCATCCAGGTGAAGATAGGATAAGTGTATTAAGACACAATCCTTTAAAAAAAAGTATACAAGCATCTACTCAGAACTGAGCAGATTGGATTGCTGTGGATTGCAGTGTGGAAAGGATAAAGCATAGAATGTCTTTAATATGAAGCACATTTAGAAATTACAGGGGAAATCATGGAGGCAAAGTCAAATGTGAAATTAATGTGTATCTGGAAAATAAGTATTAATTTGTAAACTTTTGAAACTCAGAAAAAATACATAAAAAATGAGTGAGTGGCGCTCCAGAAGCCCTACCCCCAGGTAAGGGTGCAAAAGAATTGTATCCTGTCTTTACAGCATTACAGGCCTATTTTAGGCAGGTGCTGAAGATGTACCCTTTAGCACCTGAGATATAGTATGACAAGCCCTATTCCCCTGCATGTAATGTTTTAACTGTTTTTAATGGCTGTATATTTAAATTGGCTTTTGACCTCCCCCACACAGTGGCAGGTAAGGAAACAAAATACAACAACATGATGATGTTGGGCTTGAAACGCTGCTAATTTTCTCTCATTTTGGGCAGCCATTTTGCAGCATCAGCTTATTTACAGAAGCCCCGCTTTGTTCAACGGGGCTTGCTTACTCCTTAGCTAGATTTAACTTCAGAAAAGCACCTCAACGTTTTATTTATTGTGGCCTATAACCCTTTCTTCAGAGGCATAAAGAAAAACGCATCGTGATTCTTTATCGGTTTCTGAGGAAACGCGGGATTGGGGGGGGGTCGGGGAGCAGCAGCGCAGCGAGGAGCGACATAGCCACGCCCACCGTGAATTATTAATTTTTTAAACAAACCCTCTGGGGGCAACCGCCGCCAAGACCTGCGAAACCACGTGGCCTGGTGTCGCGCGACTCCTTTCTCCTTGCCCCGCCCCCTGCTGGTTTCCGGCTGGTGCTTGCCTGCGGGGAGGGCGGGGTTCTGAGAGGAGGAGGCGGCGGCGGCGGCGGCAGCTGCGAGGCGGAAGTGCCTTCGGCGCTTGGGAGGCGGGGCCGAGGGACTCAGCGCGAGCGGGCAGAGCAGAAGGAAGGCGGCGGAGATGGAGCGGCCGTGAGGAGGGGGAAAGCGCGCGCGCGCCCACCCTCGCCCACCCCGGTCAGGCGGCCATGGAGACTGTGCAGCTGCGCCACCCGCGCCGGTGAGAAGCCAGAGGGGAAGAGATGCGCGGTGACGGTCAGGGTGGTGAAAGGGCTCTTGCGCTGCCCGAGGGGGTGGGAAGAGGCGACCTGGGTGCATGTAGGTTGCGGAGACGGGTCGGTGCACTTCTCTTCCTCTTAGGCCCTTTCCCACCCACTCTTTTTCCTCCTCCGCTTCCTCCCGGGAAACGCGCTCCTTCTTCGTCTTAAACTGCCCTCCTCGCATCTTCCGTCGGAGCTCGCGCGCATGACCCAGAGTTGGCTAAATGCAACGGGAGTTGTGCAAAAAAGCAATGAAATAAATAGAGCCGCCCAAAGCCTTTGTGGGGAACTGCCTGTGTCGTAAAGTTCTCTGCTTAAACTGGGATTCCAAAGTGATGTAGGTGGTTGGGACTCACTCCGCTTCCTTTTTTTAAAGGATGCTTTTACATTTCTTTTGCAATTGCTCGCTTGCTGTAGCAACTGGAAATGTGGCCCCTGAAGAAATGAAGAGTTTGGAAATGAATGTTTTGGTTTGAGGTCTTCAGCTGTTGACTTAAGGCCAGGACTCGCTTTTAACCCCAACCTTCAAAATGCAATCAGTTTATAATCTCATTTATTTATGCTGCTATATGGCTGACTGCTCCCCTTTTCTTCTGTAATTGTGCTCTGTTTCTTTCTCTTAAAGCCCAAGCATAAAACAAAGTGGATTATATTAACAGTGTGACAAACCTCAGATCTGGGCAGGTAAACATGTGAAGATGTCATCCTGAGTCAGATGCTGACATGTCTTTTCCAAGTATTTTCTACTCTGGTAGCAGCTTTCAAAGCTCTTGTTCCCAGTGGTCTGAGATGCCAGGGATTCATCCTGGGACCTTGTGCATGCAGAGCCTGCAGTCTTCCATGAACCTAAAGACCATCCTTGAGCTTTGCATTGTTTTTACTGAATTATTTCATGTTACATACAACCATGAAAATAAGGTGTAAGCCAACTCAAACATGCAAACATCTGACTGCACGTAGGAAGTGTGTGTTCAACAGCCCCAAATAGGAAGTGCTGGCCTCTTTTTGCAAATGCTTATTGCTCATTTGATGAGCATGGCGAACAGAAGTGAACAAGGAAGTCTGGTGCATAATGAGAAGTTCTAGATGACAAAACTCTTAAGATCCTTGATTAACCATGACCATAGAGCAGAATTGAAACAAGGGTGAATATGGTTAGAGACTAATACTTCAAGAATAACCTTCTGTCATTTATTAGTCAAAGATGGCTGAACTGTTAACATAATGCTCCCAAAGTGTTGTTAGGCTTTGGTTGCAGTACTGACTGAAAATACAGCTCACTATATTTTATGTTCTATCAGCTGGCAGAAAGCAGAATAGCATGTTGATCTGTGGAAATGAAATTAAAGAAAGACAGACAAATATGCTCTCACTTCCTTAGGCTGTTTTGGATTAAACATAGTTTTGTGAATTTCATCACAGGGTTCATAAGCAGTACGTTCCGGAATGATGTCTTAATACAATATTTGGTTTTTAAATGTCTTTCTGGGTTGAGGAATTTGAGGAAGTTAGACCAGATCAGTCAGAGAACAAATGACTCGACTCCGCACACCCCACAGGCCTAGAAAGGCATGAGTGTTGCCTGTCAGTTTTTAAAAGTAAAACTCTTGTTGTTTATAACACAACGTGTGCAATTTTATCTTTTCTCACAGTTTTTTTTAAAAGAATAATTTCTATTAACCGACCAATCACATCAAATCAAACCAAATTACATAAATTCTAAATTACACAGCCGAATTTTAAATTTTTGTTGGGGGTACCCATATTTCAAGTTCCAATCAACTTCTTGCTTCTTACTGCTGTTTTAATGTCCACAAATCTAACCTTATGATGTTCACAGTACTATCCAGTCCTTTCTTATTATTTTTCCACATCTCTTGTTGTTATTTGCATATATTTTTCCTTTCTCTTTGTGACCTCTGACAGTCTCCGCAAGCTGGTTAGAACAGTTTGTAATCCTGCGTGGTTATTATAATTTTTTTATCCAGTAGCCATATCCAGACGTTTTCCATATAACATCACTTCCATACATCAAAACAGTCTTAGCGTCATTAATCTTCACCAATCTGCCTCCTTTCTCAAAACCTCTGAGGAGATTCACTAGGAATGCAGTCTGAAAACCAAGTCCATTCTTCCTCCCGGCTATAAATCCTTTGGCAAGATAGCGACTCCGAATTAATTGCTGCGCCATTCTTATCTTTTCTCACAGTTATGATGTTGCTGGTAGAAATGGATTGTTGTTAAAGAAGTACATTTTACTTCATTTAATTGTGATGTCTCCTAGGCTGGGTCCACATGTGTATTCAATGTGATAATGTCAGTGGCCTTATCATAACTTCCCCCACTCTCCCCAGGCTCATGCTTATTCAAACAGTAATGCCTGATAACATGCTTTGTGGTTGCTTTTCGGTTGTATGTGTTGGGCTGTAATCATTTAGCATTAGGAAAAGAGTCTCTCCCCCCTCACCCTCCTGCACTCAAATGTTGCCTTCTTCCCTCTCCAACATAGTCCCAAGGAGATTAGAAACTCCTGTTTCCATTTTTTAACTGCCATTCAGTGTTATGTCTGAACCCTAAACTTTGGCTAATTTTAACTATGGTTTGTGAAAACAAGCCATATTCTTGAACTGTGGTTTGAAGTTTACTTGTTCCCACTAATCATTACAGTGGTACCTCGGTTTATGAACAGTCCTGTTTACGAACTATTCCGGTTTGCGAACTTTACCTTGGTCTACAAACGGAAGCCGAACTGTGGAAGGGCACTGGCGGTGGGAGGTCTCATTAGGCAAAGCACGCCTTGGTTTAAGTACGGACTTCAGGAATGGATTAAGTTCATAAACCGAGGTACCACTGTATTACACGTGGGTTTAGCCAGAAGTTTGAGAAGCAGTCCTCAGAATGTAGCTAAAAGATGGCACAAGACAAAACAGCAAGCTGTGATTAATCTAAAACAAGAGGGAAAGCCTCTGAAGTTGTCCTCATAGCTCCACCAGAAAGGGGACCATGCAGATCTGGGAAAAACAAGGCACATTCTCATAAACTATGGTTTATGGTTGCATCTGGACCAGCTCTATGTTTCTCCTTTGGACACAAGTATGATAATAAAGGAGATACTAACATTTTGGCTAAGAGGCCAGTTACAATTTGGGATTTTTGTCTTGTCGTTTCAGCACAGGCTGTAAGTGAACTGTCTCGGGTTGAGAAAGCCCCACAGAGCAGCTTACAGAAGTGTTTGGTTCACGCAGGCATGCAGCTGCTTTTTTCTTTTTTGGATGGCCCATTTACATGATGAGCAAAAGAGGCTGTTTCCTTTGTTTTGTGGTGTAGAGAGCACTTTTTTCCCTTTCTAACTTCTTTCCACTTCCCAGACATTATTCTTCTGCTGATGGTAATATGTAGGTTTCCTTTATTCTTAACTAGAACTTTTTTGTAGTGACCAAATTAAAGAAATCCACACCAAAAATTTTTTTTCGTACCAATATAGGTTGCTAATACCATAACTGAAATAGTGAGTATCGTTGGTACAGTTAATCAACTTGCTGCTTCTGGCTTCATTTTTATATGTGCTTTTCAAAGTTCAGATGTTGCTAACAGGTTATAATGATTAAATGGAAGTGCAACCACTTTAAGTAAGGGTCAGTTTTTTACAGCAAGGTTGGTTATTCCATGAAGGTGGTGCGCATGAATGGGAGAGAGTAGCTTACTCATGTGCAGTATTTAAAAACTTAAAAACTGTGTTTGTCTATTAAAGTTGCTAATATGGATATTCGCTTCAATAGTTGGATTTCGAAGTTAGTATGAAACTTCCCTCTCTCTTCTTACTTACGTCTCAGTATTCCACCAGTATTTTAACCATGTAAATAACCAACCCTACTTCTAAGATTGTGCCTTAACATGAAACTGGCTTCTAAACTTGGATTAGTACTTGCCTGGAATATTAGTACACAATGTACTAATACATTTTTCATCAGTATTAACTAGAAATCATGACATAGGCATATTTGTTGACATCTGTTTCAAACGAGCAGGTTCTGTGGTCTTAATGCTTATCGCTGAAGCTAGTTCTGGTATTTCACCATTTCCTGGGTTGAAATCTTAGTCATGTTTCTTCATTTTAGAAAGTCATCGTGTATTTCACAAATGTGAAATAATACATAATACAGAAAACCATATGTTTTGGGTTTTCAGAAACATGTGGACTTCAGGACTCGCTACTACTAATTTTGCACTTTTGGTAAAAGGCCGCCTCTGAAATGTGAAAAGTATAACTCACATTTTCTTTCTGTTTGGTTAAAAAATGTTGTAGTCCCCATGTGTGTTTAGCACTTCTAATATATAGCTCTATTCTTTGCTTATAAGTAACTTTTATTAATAAACGTAGAACATCTTCTGAAAGTGAACAAGAAACATTTCAGCATGTTCCCATTTTCAAAAAACTTTTTTAAAAAAGCATTGTTCTCTGAAAGGTGCAATGCAACAGAAAATATGGGTGATTATGAGAGAAAATGGATTGTGTGTACATTACCCCTTGTGCTTCTATAGGCTCCTCAAAATGCCACTGCAACAACACTGATTCAGTGGTGTTATAGGGCTGGTATCACTTCCAAAGCCTTTGTGGCTCAAACTTCTTTGCATTGTTTTTTTTGTACCATGTAGGCCAATGTAGTGCCTTCCAGATGTTGTTGGATTCCCAGCTTGATCCTGTCCATTGGCTATGCTGGCTGGGTTGATGGCATTTGGAGTCTGATAACATCTGGAGGGCACTGCATTGGCCACCCTTGATATGGGGGTTTTCCTCAGTATGGGTAGAAGAGTGTTATTTGCGCTTTTAAAGAATTATGATAACTGATAAGGCTGATTGAACACTGTCTCCTACATCTGTCAATGAGTTTTAAAATATATGTATGAAAGCCGCCTATGATATTTGCATAGCATAACTGAAATTTTCTTTCCTTTGCCACAGGCAGCTAAGGAAGTTAGATGAAGATAGTCTGACAAAACAACCCGAAGAAGTGTTCGATGTGCTAGAAAAACTCGGAGAAGGGTAAGTGCAGGTAACAAAAAGTGCAGGTAATGTGCTGAGACATGCAGGTGCTGGTTCTTATGTGTGCCACAAGCTTCAAAACAGCTTGTTGTTCATTGTATTGCTTATTCAAATCAAGAAGTGACAGTGTTCTATAGGTAGCTTATTTAGCGGTTACTATGTGTAATGTTTATTAATTTAAAAATTGGGATTAAAAAGCCCACCAGTCTCTTGCCAGAATGCTTTAAACATTGTATATTCACCTGCATCCTGTAAACCCTGCAAGTGATTGCCAGTGGTTATGTACCCATCACAACCCTTGATTGTTGAACAACTTAGCAAGGCTGGTACCATATTAATCTTTATGCAAGTTCTTCATGGAGTGCTTG
The DNA here is from genome assembly GCF_951804945.1 of Podarcis cretensis. Classification (NCBI taxonomy): domain Eukaryota; kingdom Metazoa; phylum Chordata; class Lepidosauria; order Squamata; family Lacertidae; genus Podarcis; species Podarcis cretensis. The sequence goes on from NC_137175.1 coordinate 23,605,664, forward strand.
AGTGTGGGGGGCACTTTAGCATATGATTCAGTGTCTTTCCTTTCTGTATCACCTCTTACGGTGTTCAAAGCCTGTATTTCTTGTTACAGGTCCTATGGCAGTGTTTTCAAAGCTATCCATAAAGAAACGGGCCAGGTTGTTGCAATTAAGCAAGTTCCTGTTGAATCTGACTTGCAGGAGATCATTAAAGAGATATCCATAATGCAACAATGTGATAGGTAAGTGCAACTGGTCCGTATTTTCACTCACCAGTGGTGAGAGCCCCTCCCATCTATCATGAGTGCCCCCAAACTTCCAGCAAAAGCAGCATGCAGGAAATAAATTTTACATGGTAGAGTGAGAAAAGAGGAGTGCAGTGCAGCCTTAATGTGGTTTAAATAAATCTATCAAAAGCTTTACTTGAAAAGTGTTTCTATTGAAATACTTGTATTTTTAAGACATGACAGCTCAAGAGCAGATGCCTCTTGCATTAAATTTAAAACTAATGGCCCTGAAAACTATTATCATACTGATTCTTTGCTATTGAAAAGTTCCACCCTCACGTCAATGCCTCTAGGGTCATTTTTAAGGATTACTGAGAATATATGGAGCGTGCTCTTGAAATGTGCCATATGATTATAAAGTAGTATGTGCTATATAAAAAAGTAATATAAATATAAATGATAAAATGTGCTGCATATTAAGTAAAATGTCGCTCCACTGTAAGAGACATATGGTTCTGAAAACCAGTTGCTGGGAATCACAAGTGGAAAGATTGCTATTTCGCTCAGTTTCTGCTTGTGAGCTTCTCATACATATCTGGTTGGTTGCTGTGAGAATAGGATGCTGGACCAGTTGGGCCAGTGGCTTAATGCCATAGGGATTTCCTTACATTTCATGCTGGTACAGTAGAACATTGCAGAGTTTGGCCGGTACCCTAACTAATGGCTGTTACCATTATTATGGTAATTTCTCTCATTTAATCCTTAGCTTTGGCAATGTTGGGTACTGCTTCAAAGGATATAGCTCTTCTTGCATGGTTTTATTTCCTTTTTAGTAGAGTATTGCCCATTAAGCTATTGGGCAGCCACTGCAGACCAAATAAATCAAGCTCTTTCACTCTATCCAGTGAAATATCACTATGCACACTTCCGGCAGATGAATGAAATAGCAGAGCTATGGAAGGGGATTTCCTTTTTCCAAGTTTGTGCTTTTAATAGGACCCCACAATATTGTACTAAGTCTGATTTTCATTTTTGTAAATGCAAAATGTGTACTTCAGTGACACATCTTAATTTTTATTAGTCCTCATGTAGTCAAATACTATGGCAGCTATTTTAAGAACACGGACCTCTGGATTGTCATGGAATATTGCGGTGCCGGATCTGTGTCTGATATTATTCGACTGCGAAATAAAACGGTAGGTGCTCCTTCAGCATCTTCATAAATGTGTGATGTTCTGCAGACAAAAGCATCAAGTGCTAATAGGGCATTTTAATGTCTAGTGTTGAACTTGGCATTTTTTCTGTTATACTTTTGGTGCCTATTCAGGATGTTCCTCTTTTAGCAAGCTTTCTAAGTAGAGGTTTTTTATCTCAGCTGGTATCTGTTGGATTTGAATTGATTTTATATATGGTGATGGTTGGTGTGTGTGTGTGTGTGCATGCGTGCATAAATGATTTAGCTGTTTTTATATACACATTTGTCTTGTGTATAGTTCTTGCTGTATTGTAAATCGCTTTGGGATGAGGTGCATCAGGAATGCTCTCGATAAAGGAATTGAAATTAAGTAAATAGGATTGTGTTTAAATCCTTTTGGTAATTAGCTTGATGTTTTCTTTGACTGACATAAGTTGTTAAAGTACATAGTGTATTCCTTCTCATTGTTGCTATTGAGATGGTAACAGCAGCCTGAGTCCATAGCCTCTCTACTGCCTCTTTCATGCCCCCAGGGTGTATACACCTTCTCAAGAAAGCATTGCATTTGCAGTTTTATTTGGCTGTGTGTATGCATGGTGGCTCTTGATTGTATTAGGAGGCAGCAGGATATGTCAGTTCTTAGTTACCGTACTTTAGAGCAGGAAAGAGGAACCTGTGACCCTCCAGATGTTGTCAGACTCTCAACTCCCACTTTCTCACTGTCCATTTTGTGTAGCAAACAATAATTTAGGGTGATGGAGTTTTGATGGAATCATCATAGTGTACAGGGAAACTGGGAGCCAATTTGACAAGGAAAGGGACAAGTTTTTGATACCAGTTCTCATATTGAGTCCCAATTACTCTGCATAAATAATAGTAGTAAGATGGATGGGACATTTGTATATTTATAATGGACACTGGCAATCTCTCTTAGCAACAGTTAGTTGCTGGTATCGGTTAATGTAGTTAATTTCTTCCTTCAGTTGATGGAAGATGAAATCGCTACAATAATACAATCAACACTCAAAGGGCTGGAATACCTCCATTTCATGAGGAAAATACACCGTGACATCAAAGCTGGCAATATACTACTCAATACAGAAGGGCATGCTAAACTTGCGGATTTTGGGGTAGCAGGCCAACTCACAGTGAGTAAATATTGTCTATATACACTTTTCTGCTTGTGTTTCATTCAGTATTTAGTTTCCTGGAGCTGGTGCACGTTAGCTGGCAGCCCACCCCCCATACGCCTTGGGAGGAGTAGGCAGAGCTACTACTTGAATGGTCTGTTTTGAAGCTGCTGCTGCTACTATTGTTTACACAGATGCTGTGACTTATTCAGCCCTCACAGGATGCTGGTCCTTCTTCAGTCTGCATGTTTTGCTCTGTGATCCTGAGGGACTTGCATGGGGGCCATCAGCTAATATGGTGTAGCCATGGTGAAACTTACATTCTGTAATGTAGAAATAACGTCTGTTTCATGAAACATAATAGGTTTCTGTTGGCTTAACTATGTTGGGGATTAGATTTCATTTGATTGTTACTGTTCTAACACATTTTAGATACGGAGAGCATGTGCTCTGGATAACCTCTCGGACAGTTGTTTCCAATCTGATGCCCGCCAGATATTGTGGACTACAAACTCCCCTCAGCCTTAGCCAACACAGACTGATGGGAGTTGTTATACAAAAGGTCTGAAGGGCATCAGATTAGTAAAGGCTAAGTTTGTTGTTTTTTAATTACTGCACTTCATTTTATGACTGGGTTCCCTTTCTTTTGTTAGGACACCATGGCAAAAAGGAACACTGTGATAGGAACTCCTTTTTGGATGGCACCTGAAGTGATTCAAGAAATCGGATACAATTGTCTAGCAGACATCTGGTCTTTGGGCATTACTGCCATTGAAATGGCGGAAGGAAAACCACCATATGCCGATATTCACCCGATGAGGGTAAGTGTTGGGTAACCAGACTTAACTGTGCAATCTCAACCATGTCTACCCACAAGTCCTGTTTTAATTCAATGGACATGTGAGAATCCAGATTCTTAAATGCGCCATTGCATGATCTTATGGGTGCCCTGTCATGTGTTGAGGGAGTGGGGCAGCAGGGTTGCACATTGCTGCTTTTGTGTTCAACAGGTCTTGTGAGGGGCCTTACATGGAGGGTGTGAACATCAGTGGGGGAGGGCCTAGCCCATGTGGCCCTGTAACCATGTCACAAATTATTTTAATGTGTAGAGAAGGTTGTCTCAACACATCAATTGTTTGACCTTGCATCACCAAACTAGCCTGTTCTCTTAACATCAGTTTCACAATGGGTGAAGGGAAACACTCCAAAGGAAAGGATAGTATAGTGATCTTGTATCAACAGATTGCCTAAGCAGATGTCAGCTTGCACAAACCTGTCTTTCCTTCAAATCCCCCCCTCCCCGAAAAAGCCTCTCCTTGGAGTCTGGGAGGAACTTCTGAACATTGCAGGTTTTGTCATACAGGAGCCTGCAGTTGGGGGGTGAGGGGGTTGCCTCAAATTGGATGGAAGAACCTTGCAAGAGTGGAGCTCCACCAATGCAAGATCTTCTGCTTGATTTCAGCTGATCCCTCCTTCCCACTGCAGCTCTATACAACAGTGTTCAGTAAGCTTCACATAGAGACACTCACACACACTTCATGCCTTCTGAGACAGCATGGGTACATTGATCTTTTATACACTGGGATTGCTGGAGAATGGAGGCTTTTAACTGCCCCCCATCCCAATACAACCAAAGTCACTAAGCTGATAAGTCTTTTCCTTGCCACCCAGCTGACAGCTAATCGGCTGAGCAGTTGAGGAAAGTGGGCAGGAGTTCTGGGGTTTTGGGGACTGCAAGGAAAGCTGCCAAAGGCTGTATGTAGTCTGGTTGTTCCATGAGAACAGCAGCATTTTGATTCTGAACCCAGCTTATGCAGAGTACAGTTTGAATACAATTGCAGTTAGCAGGCTTGGAAGATATGCTCTTATCCTCTGAATGTAAAAAGCAGCACATAAGAAACAGTACAATGTATTGGTGGCTGCCACCAATTCCACTGGTGGAATTATGGTGGAGAATTATGATGGAGGTGGGTACTTCTCAGGGTTCCAGTTAGTGGCTTGGGGTCATCATTAGCCATCCCCTGTGCAACACTGTCAAGAACTTTGGTCCACCCTTGCAAAATCTTTCTCAGTGTGGTCATTGTTTGATTTATACTTAAAAATTTTATATAGGGTCAACAGCAGGTAGAAAAAATGTATACTTTGTTTGCAGGCAATTTTCATGATTCCAACAAATCCACCTCCAACATTCCGGAAGCCGGAACTCTGGTCAGATGAATTCACAGACTTTGTAAAGCAGTGTCTTGTGAAGTGTCCAGAAAAAAGAGCCACTGCCACGCAGCTGCTTCAGGTCAGTATCTGTTGGAATGTAAAGCAATAAATAAAATTATTTGTCTGTTTGAGAAATAGACAGGCAGTTTTCCTGTCTGTCCCCCATCTCCCCTCCATTGTAGCAGTTTTGTTGCTGATCATCTTGTGCTTCTAAGTTTTAGATAGTAGAGTTGAATTGTAGTGCTTAAAAAATAAGGTATGTTGCTGCCTGGTGGGGGTTATCAGTAGGCAAAGTGAACACTGATCCAGGAATGCTTTGGGTATAGGATACTGTTTCTTGGGCAGGGGATTGGATTATATTTGATTCCTTATACCTCTGTGCTTGGTGATTGTGCAGCTGCTTTGTAAATATCAGGTCCTATGCATATTTACTCAGAAGCAACTCAGTTCATTGAGGCTTGCTCCCAAATTAACATTCAGGAAATTTCTATTTCCATAGTCAGGGGAGGCTTTGTGGAATCTTCTAAATCGTAGCTGTCTGAACAATATGTACTGTTGCTGATAAAAAATGTGTATAGATCAGAACTAAACATGCATACTTGCATATTCATATTAATTACTACTTTCCACCCAATTTGCAAAATTAGGCAGATCATTTGGCATTAATAGTCCTTTTTGTGTCCTAAGCTATTGAAGTGTTTACACATAACATAGTAGAAATGCATTTGCCTTGTAGATTGCATTGTTTGGGCAGGGCTGCCATGCTTGAATAAACTTGCCTTACAAAATCAACAGAATTAAAAGGATTAACATAGCTCGGGGTTAAGATCTTTTGCTGCTACATGTTGTTCAAAGTTCATCGTTCTTAATGTGTCTTCTTTAGCATCCATTTGTAAAAAATGCCAAAGGGGTTTTCATCCTACGAGACCTGATTAATGAAGCAATGGATATTAAACTGAAAATTCAGGAAGCTCAACAGCGTGAGATGTATCATGATGATGAAGAAAATTCAGTGAGTGCTAAAACTACTTAACCATTGTCCTTCCTGTAGTAGCATTGCTCTGTACCCCTCTATTAGATGTGTTGGCAGTTCATAATTTCTGTGTCAGTTTTTTAAAGTCTGCTTTCTGAAAAAATTATGCCCAAGTCCCTCAGTAGGTCAGTGGCCTTGGAACTAACCGCAGCTGGTGAAATATAGTGAGCAAGCAAGTCGACTTGAAATCTTCTTGCTTAAATGGAAAGGAAAGGCTCTACATCAATAGCAGAGTACATGCTGTGCATGCAGAAGGGTCCCAGGTTCAATACCTGTTAAGTTCAAGTGTAGCAGAGTTGGGGCTCAACTTTGGCAGGTGGGCAGGGTCAGGACTGTCATCTGATGTCAGAGAGGTCAGGTGATTGACAGGTTGGTTGCCTCTCCTGCCTGTCAGAGTTCAGCTGCACGATCAGCTGATCCAGTCACAACTTTACCAAGCCCATACCTGACATCACACATGACAGTTGGAGTGGGGCAGGTGGGTGTGGTTTGGGGGAAATTGCCTCATGGGCCAAATGGGGAAACCTTCTGGGTCACATTTGGTATGTGGGACATTTTCTATCCTTGAAATATATGGATCCTGGATGGCAGGGTTGGGAAAGCCCTTCTGCCTAAGACTGTGGAGAGCTACAGAAATGACCTTAAATTGCCCAAGTGGGTCAGAGTTGGGACCAGATGTGACTAGAGAAATAAACAGCTTTTTCAAACAGATATCAGAATGCATCAGCAGAAAATCAGTGGAATTATTTTCCAAATAAGCCACCTGTCAGAGAACTGCCATCGGAAGGGCAGGCGGTGGAAGGGCTCACGGAGGTTAGGAGAGACTCGGCAGCAGAGGAGGGAACCAGCAGGGGGAGAGAAGGAGCTCCAAGGGAAAGTGAATCGGAGGGATGGCTCAGAGAGACTTCCAGCGAAAACAGTGGGGAAGTTTCAGGACCTCCTATAGGGACACCCACCCCTCGCCGGAAACTGTCGCGCCGAGAATCCCGAAGACGCGTTTCCGTTAAGGAGCTTCTATGCTGGAAGCGTTTCCGCAAACGCCCACTGTCGGATTCTGCCAGCGATTGAGGGAGTCATGTTTAAGGGGCTCCGCTATAGACAGAGCTTTGATAACCAGGCCAAACTCTGAGGGACTAAGCTTTACGCACAAGCAGCTCATCATCCCATCACAACACCCTTTACCTGGTGGTTTCCAGATACTTTGGGATATAGCTCTATAAAAATGCATAAACTGGAAATGCATGTTCTGCAAAGGCAGAGGAGAGACCTTCTGAATTTCTCTCTTGGCTATGGCGGAGGAAGAGAGGAAAGTGGGGAACAAGCAGCTTGCTGTAGCTTATTCGGGCTTGTTCACTTCACATTAGACTATTTTTTTATTATGGAAGTAGTTTATGTATCCCCTTTCGGCGCCTCTAAGGTGGTTCGCAACAATAAAATGCAATCTTCTTGCAATATAGAAAAAACAGCAAGACTCTAAAAACAAAGGAAGTAGAAAACAGCCAACAAGGCTGTTATATACAGCTAAAAGTGTAGTGAAATACAGTTAGGCCTCAAATTATGTGGGGGCTACATTCTGGGGATTGCGCCTAAAGCCAAAATCACTTGTAGTCAAAACACATTGGGTTCAATGCTGGGTTGGATTGCCAAAGTCTTTTTTCCTGGATGTTTGGGAGCCACTGTTCTAGATGATACGTGTTGGCAAATTAAAAACATGCATCTGTTTAGAATCCCTGACGTCAAAGTTAAGACGCAGTTTTGAACAAAAAGTGTAATATTTTGCATAATTATTATTAACACTTCGACCCTGTCCTTCCTCCAAGGAGCCTGAAACAACATACAAGCCCACTTTGTGGAAGGATTGCATAAGTTCAGGACTTCACCAAGTAATTTCACAGTTTTGTGTGGTGCTTCCTCTGCCAAAATGCTATCTGCTATCATAATCAGTATTTTGAAGGAAAACTTAAAATATTTGTTACAGGAAAGTGGAATCTCAGCATTACGATCTGTTGCTAAATTATGTAACATTTGTTTGCACTAATAATTTTACTTCAACTTCTAAAATTTCTGCAGTTAACTTTTTTTTTTGCAAAGCTTTTTAACATTCCTCTGTTGTTGCTGGTAATGTATAACTTGATTAAATAGCAGATTTCGATCTTCAAAGCTGTCTGTCCAATATTTGCTGTTCATTGAAAAGAAACTGTTACTAACTGATAACGAACTAGAATCAGATATGTAAACTAACATTACACACTCCATTCAATTCTAATTGCATTGCCTTGGAGAAATACTGATACCTTGCTTAGTCTGATTCAAATTTTTATCTCTTGCATCTCTGTTCAGGAAGAAGATGAAACTGACGCTAGGACCATGGTGCGGGCACAGGGACAAGAGACTGGTACAATCAGAGCTGCTTGTGGAATGAGTGATGGTATCAATACCATGATAGAATACAATGACACGTTAGAGTCACAACTGGGAACAATGGTCATAAATGCTGAAGATGAAGAAGATGAGGGTACAATGAAGAGTAAGTGCATTTTTCATTATAATAAAGTGCAGTCTTTTAAGCTTTAAAGCAATGTGATACCCTTCTCATGCCAGCAGTGACAGGGAACAAATTTTTGAATGGGTGTTTTGGAGAATTTTTCTCAGTTTGGAAACCTTTAGCTGAGTTCAGGCTCTTTCACATTTAGATTTTACTCATATTGGGGGTTGTTGTTGGCACACACACTCTTCCTCCAGAACGTACAAGGCAGTGGCAAAGTGTGGGGCGGTCTCTGGAACATGGCACCATCCAAGGTTTCAAGAAGTTCCTTCAGGTACAATTGGGGAAGGGAGTTGGTAAGAGGAGTGTCCAGACCCTGTTGTGCTCCCGATGACATCATTGGGAGCATCATAGGGTTTCTGAGCTGATGTTAATGAGAAATGGAATGTAAATAGAATGTAGGTGAAGGACTGAGCAGAGAAACCATAAACATTCTTGTGGAATGACATAGGTCCAGGTGCTTATCTCGAAGTGCTTATTGCAAGAAACTGGTGGAAGGAGGGAAGGCTGAAAACCTTGATGTCGTGACATGTGCTTAAGCAGCAGAAGTCAGAAGCTTTCCCAAATATGGATTAGATCATGATTTGTGTACTAGTAGAAATAGGTGCACGGTTCAAATGGCCATACCGTTTGCCCACTTCCATGGTGGGGCCATCCTGCTTGACTGACACTGGCGTCTGGATTCTTGACTGGCTGCCTAGGCTACCCTAGGCATGGGGGAATTTAACCCCAGTATTTCCTGGAGACTAACCTTCTTGGAAACCATTTCCTAATTCTTGGGGAAACTGCTTGGCAAACTCTTCTCAGAGTTGAAAAGCGGGGAGCTTGCCCATTACATTTGCCACAGGGGGGGAAATGTTTTATTGAAACTAAGGGGACTTTGCAAAGCCATTTGTGACATGGTGTTAGAGGAGAAAGTGACGTGTCCAATCCCTTGGGTTGCCTAACCATGTCTTAAGTCTCAGGTGATAAATATTCTTCCATGCAGGATAAAAAGCTTAAATTGTGATCCACTGTTCTGATGAATTGTGAGTGGCAGGAGGCTGGACAGGGTGGAAAAGAGAAAATGAATTTTGTTCAGCTATGTACTAAGAAGAAGCCTCTTCCTGTAAATGGAAAAGGGAAGTGTTTTGCATTAATAGAATCAGTCGCATGAAACGATGCAAGAACACGAATTGCTTAGGATATAATGTCTATGTGGCCTAGCTAATCTTGAGTCAGCAAGTGCCTGGTGTTTGATGGAATTCAGAGGATGGTCCTCTTGCCCCCTGTGCAGCTGGCCGGAATGATTGTTGAATCTATATGGGCCATACAGGCGTTTGTGATTATGATATGCCAGTTGGTTGCATGTTAGAGTAATAATGAGAATAACAGGCAGCTGCTGTTCTGACATACTGTTGGTTTTCCTAGATTGTATTCACTCATATACTTGAATTACTAGTAATTGCTACTTTGGCATGGCATCCTTATAATCAAGGATTGTTCTTTCAATCAAAAACAAAGTTTGACTTGTTTGTAACATAAAGCAAGCTAGCTGTGATACCTGCTTACTATGATGTGACCAGTGAAAACTGACCTCTATGAATCTAAGAAAATAATGTTTAAAAAGTGTGTTTTTCATTTGTTTTCTTTGAATTTGGGCTGAGTCTGCTTCATTGTTAGGCTGGGATATTACAGTATGGTCTACATCCAGGTGTAGGTTATAGAAAATGAAAGTTCAGCTGTCTATTTTTGTCTCATTGTGGTTCTTCATTCTCCTGAAAAATGTTCCTTTCCACCACCGGAGGGAGCATAACATGAGAAATGAAACTTTCATAGAATTGTACAGTTGGAAGGGACCACGAGGTTATTCAACTGAACAGTGTTTTGCAAAAACCATTTTATTGAGTACATGCAGTATACATTGCAGTGTCTCTCTACCTTCTGTGGTAGTCAGGTCCTGGAAGTAGAAAGCAGATGTTTCCATTTAGCTGTAGTCTCTAAAACCTATGTTAAAGCACACAAATAAGTGCAGTTATGCTGGGGCTGTGGAGCAAAGCGGAGCAGTTGATATCACCAACTTGTGTTTCTTAAATAGCTTTATACTAACAATATTAATAAACTAAGCATGCTGTTTTATAGCCTATACTTAAGCTTAGACCACACATGAGGTGCTAGAATGCTCTTCGCTACTTCAGGCTTCAAATGGTGGGTACTGTGTTTTTAATGTTCCCCCTTCACAAATGCCCAGCAAAATTAAGTAAGCAAGCAACCCCCCACCCCCACCCCCCAAAAAGCAGATAAGAAAGGTTCTAGCCTACCTACTTGCAGGATTTATTTTTAAGCATGAAGGTACATTTAAAATGTATTTCCCTTTCCCCACTTGCCATTAGTCCATTCTACTACTTTGTGATCCGATCATTTCTTTCCCACAGTCTTATTTTATATAATGTTTGCCGAAAGCAAACATTCTCAGAAACACCCCACCCCACCCTCGCACTACATATATGAGTCTGGTGACTTCTGTTTCAGTGTACAGGCGGCGCAACGGCAGCAGGAGGCCCCATTAGCTAAAGTGGTGCTTCAGGTTAAGAACAGACCTCCAGAATGAATTAAGTTCTTAACCCGAGGTACCACTGTATCTGAAGAAGTGTGCATGCACACGAAAGCTTATACCTAGAACAAACTTAGTTGGTCTCTAAGGTGCTACAGGACTATTTTTTAATTTTTTTATTTTGACTGCGTCAGACCAACACCTGCCTGAATCTGAACATTTAAAGTACATACTACAGAGCAAAGGGGGCAGTTAAGTGTTGCGGGGAGGCTCAGAGAATTCATGGGTGCCAGGGGAAGCCTCAGGGACACCCATTACATCCATGAATGCCATTTTGGTGACCCTAGACATAGAGGATGTCTATCCTATCTCACTTCTAAATGCTGCAGGCAGGCAGGTTGGTGTGGGGTTTACTATGGAGATTAAAATGCTGCCTCTTAGTCTGATTTGCTGTTTTAAGCTGCATGTGAGCCAGTTGTATTGGGTTGTGAATTTTACTGCAGCAGTTTTAAGTTTGTGTTTAAATACCTGAGATTGAAAACTTTGCAAAAAGAAAAATAACCTGTGAAAAAATGTTCTTGATGGAACATATTGCTAAAGTCCATGACATTGACAACATTTAACCAAAAGAGGGTGCTCTTTCACAGCTTTTAATGGAAAACTTGAGTTGTGAAAGGGTAGAGTGTTCTTCTACCTGAACACTTGTTTTCTCCCTTAGCAATGTTGATAAGGAACATTAAAGACAGATATTAAAGACACTGAGGTCCAGCGCCGAGGGTCTTCTGGTGGTTCCCTAATTGCGAGAAGCGAAGTTGCAGGGAACCAGGCAGAGGGCCTTCTCGGTAGTGGCGCCTGCCCTGTGGAACGCCCTCCCATTAGATGTCAAAGAAATAAACAACTAACTGACTTTTAGAAGACATCTGTTTAGGGAAGTTTTTAATATTTGATGAATTACTGTTTTTTAATCTTTTGTTGGAAGCTAGCCAGTGGCTGGGGAAACCCAGCCAGATGGGCAGGGTATAAATATATTATTATTATTATTACAGTACAGTACAGTACAGTACAGTATCTTCTCATGAGGGCCACTTCACACATCTGAGAGTGCCCATAAAATATGTGTGAATTGGACTCCTCTGGAAATGGGTGTATCCTACAGCCACCCATCAGGTAACTTCTTCTGTGGGTTCCTGTTGAGCACCCACTTGTTGGCTAACCTGGATTAGCTGTCATGTAGTGTGTGGATTGGCTCTAAGAAATTCAACAGGCAGGTAATTCACCAGGCAGGTAAATGTTCACTATACAGTCACTGTACATGGGTTCACCTAGCTAGCCTATATGAAATGATGTCGCCGCTTGATATTTTGTAGTCTGCCTCCTGTCGCTTTAAAACAACACCAAGTGGAGATGTTACAAGTCATTGCCCAGCTTTACCAAACATGCAGAAACAAAAACGTTGCCATGCAGGTAGATCTTGTTCAGGGTTCTGGCTAGTGCGCCAGAGGTGCTATCTTCTAGGATAGGCAATCCGCCCTTGGGTCAGGCAGTCAGTCTTCCATGCCTCTTTAGGGTTTCTTTCTTAAGTTTTCTTGTATAGGCAACCCCTGTTTTAGGCACGATGGATATGTGCACAATCGCTCACACGCTCACAGTGCCGAACCCAGAAGTGACGTCAGCTCTGTTTTTTCAGGACTCATGCAAGGCCCATCAAAGCCAACCAGAAGTGGTAAGAATGCCTGTGTCGCTATGTCTGCTGTAATGCAGACATTACATTCTTCCTGGATTCAGAGGCGCAGAGTGGAGCTGGCTCCATTTACACAGGCTGTTAGAACTATAATGCATACCTGTGCACACCTGAGTGTCCCTCAGTATGTGAAATGCTGGGAGAATAAAAGCCTTGTGAGCTGTTACTACCCCAGCAAGGAGTAGTAGTAAGAATGGGAGACAAAGAGCCCACTCATCGACCCACACAGAGTGCAGAGGGACCTATAGGCTAGGGAAATATGGAACTGAGGGAGTAACAGATGGGAGTTGTAGGGGTACTTGTGATTATGTGCAGAGAAGCAGAGATGTTACTGCTCTGGTGTGCAAAGGGAATGGTTTAACAAAGCAACTTAAAGAGGGCACCGTCCTCTCTGAAAAGCATTGCTGTGAATTCTTTAAGCTGGAAATGCTTTGGGTGGAAACCTGAACCTCTTGTATGTAAAGTGTGCTTTGCCACTGAGTTGGTTGTAGCCCTTTCCATCACAACTGTTCCAACAAAACAGTCTGGTGAACGTTCCTTATTAAAATTGCTTTAAAACAGCTTTGGGCTCGTACTCAAGCCTCGCACAGCTTGTTACCTTTGCCGTATTAATTTTTCTTGGTATAATTGTTTCTTGGCAAGGTGACCTGTGCCATATTCAGTCTGCGGAGTCTGTATGTGCTATGCCCCACTAAATTGCTTCAAGTGCTCTGTTTTTCACCTTATCACTCCTACAGTAATGTTCCTTTCACATTCAGTTAAATTGATTTAGCTGTAAAAATTCATCAGCCTTGTGTAACAGTCTTTTGGGGAAATAGTTTTTAATAATCAGTATAACTAAATGGTATTTTAAATGCAATGGAATTGAGGTCATTAATATCATCAAAGTGGTTCGTATTTCATGACTGGCGTTAACAACTGGTAGGAAGGAATTGGCTGGATCTTAACAATATTTTTTTTAAAAAAATATTCAAGTACCATAGAGCAGAATTTTCTGCAACATTTTTTCCCCTTGGAATACTGTGTGAAACACTGGAGTGTAAGTTTTTGCATTCTGCATTCAAAAATGATTCCTCTGTGTCCTATTGCTCCAGTTCATACTTCAGTGTACTGTGGCAAGGATTTTCCTGCAGCAACATTGCATCATTTGTTGGCATACTGTGGCATCTGCTCACGGTAGGGAATTCGGCATGTCTGATTTGTTGGGTAGTCAAGAGATTGGATTGGCCTTTTGTGTTCTGATAAAATGATGCAGAAGCGCTCTTGGAAACCTTTTTATTTCTGCCTGCATGAATAGGAGTATCCTAGAGCTACAATTCAGAAAGCCGATAGCACCCCATACCTGAAGGAGTGCCTCCTCCCAAATCAACCTGCCCGTTTTGTAAAATCATCTGCTGAGGCTTATCTCTATGTACTTTTTCCATCAAAGTACGAACAGCCTCTATAAGGGAGAGGTAATTCTAGGCGGTTGCATCTGTTTATGAAATGCCCTCTGCAGAAGCACCAACACTGCAATCTGTTGGGTACCAAGCAAAAACATAATTTTTATCAATCAATGGATTTTAGTGTGCGGGAGGGGGCAGAGTTAAGATCTAGGTTATATTGGCTTTTGTGGGCCTTTATCAGTAAGCCTTCTAGATTACATCAAATGTCTACTTTATCTTGTTCAGCATCCTGTTCCCTACAGTGGCCAGCTGGATCCAATTGGGGCATGAAGCCAGAAACCCCTGCCCCCCAATCATTGTTCCCCAGCATCTGATACCCATTGGCACATTACCTCTGAAAACGGAGGATCCCTGTAGCCATTATGTCTATTGCTCATAGCCCATTTTTTTGTAATTGTCTTTAATCCCTTTCTAATCTGACAGCCATCACCAAGACTTGGGGCACCTAATGACTGCAGGGAAGTAATTTTGTCTGTCTTGAATCTGCTGCTAACCAATTTCATTGGGATAACCCTAGGCTATTGCATTTGAGAGAGAGAGAGAGAGAGAGAGAGAGAGAGAGAGAGAGAGAGAGACTGACTGCTGCCAGTCAGTTCAGACATTGTTGACCTAGAATGGACCCATGATCTGATTTGGTGTAGAGCAGCTTCCTGTGCTATATTTAGAAAATATTTTGGCATATTTTAGATAGATGTCTTTGTAAGCTCCCCCGAGCCTTCAAAAGAATCTTGGATACAAATCTAGCTGTCTAAATATAATACATGTGCCACGTTCACCCACTTTTTTGAAAGTCTGTCTTCAGAAGAGTAGAATGTAATTCAGAACAAATCTGTGTTAATGTTTCTGTTTCATTGTGAGGGTGTAAAATATGCTACAGATTAATTGTGCCTCATTTTTAAAAGATGAGAGCTGGCAATCCAGTCTGGTTGCATATCATATCATTATTATTAAGAATGAACCAAAGAGAGAGCATAAAGAACTACTGTTACAGCATGTTGAAAGCAGCATAGGAGTAGACATTATAATTGAACTTGTTCCGAAACATTACCCAAAATACATATTTTTCCATAAACTAGCCAGGCTGGTTTGTGTTTATTCTTTTGTAAGAAGTTAGCTTAATCATAGCTGTTGTTGCTGTTGTTGCTGTTGTTTAGTCGTTTAGTCGTGTCTGACTCTTCGTGACCCCGTGGACCAGAGCACGCCAGGCACTTCTGTCTTCCACTGCCTCCCACAGTTTAGTCAAACTCATGCTGGTAGCTTCGAGAACACTATCCAGCCATCACGTCCTCTGTCGTCCCCTTCTCCTTGTGCCCTCCATCTTTCCCAACATCAGGGTCTTTATCAGGGAGTCTTCTCTTCTCATGAGGTGGCCAAAGTATTGGAGCCTCAGCTTCACGATCTGTCCTTCCAGTGAGCACTCAGGGCTGATTTCCTTAAGAATGGATAGGTTTGATCTTCTTGCAGTCCATGGGACTCTCAAGAGTCTCCTCCAGCCCCATAATTCAAAAGCATCAATTCTTTGGCAATCAGCCTTTTTTATGGTCCAGCTCTCACTTCCATACATCACTACGGGAAAACCATAGCTTTTACTATATGGACCTTTGTTGGCAAGGTGATGTCTCTGCTTTTTAAGATTCTGTCTAGGTTTGTCATTGCTTTTCTGCCAAGAAGCAGGCGTCTTTTAATTTTGTGGCTGCTGTCACCATCTGCAGTGATCATGGAGCCCAAGAAAGTAACACCTCTCACTGCCTCCATTTCTTCCCCTTCTAATCATAACTACTATGGCCCAAATTTTCTCAATCTATTCAGATATAGTAGGAGATATGCTCCACACACACACCCCAGCCCTTGTTATGTGAATATACTGATACTGGATTCTTCATCTTGTCCCCTGAACCTTGTAGAAACACTTATGCCATCCAGCATCAAGGATGTGTGTGATTATAGATCATACCCTTTTGCCTAGAAACCATATCTCTTAATTATGTTTAAGCTGGGGCTGGTTTTGTTTACTCAGTGTTGAAAGAAAGACACATCCTAAGACAAGTGAGGAACCTGTGAAGCTGCAGACTTTGTTGAACCTCAGCTCCAGCCAACATCTCCAATAGCCATGGATGACTGAAGTTGTAGTCCAGCAACATTTGAAAGGTCGTAGGTTCCCCACACCTGCCTGTCATTATCCTAAGAGGAACTCCCCCACCCGGTTGGGGAAATTAAAAATAATTTCCATGCTAAATTCTGGACCTGAGGCTCTTTGCAGCATTTCCTCCTGAACTATTGACATAGAAATAAATACTTCTGCATTAGCAGTAGCCTTGAGCACCATGAACTTTGATTTCCAGATAAGATGGGTATTGTTTGACAGACCAGTGGATCTTTCACTTCCGATTTCATAATTTCAGCTGTAGATAAATTTACTATATCTCTGTAATGTGCCCTGTATTCTCTCTGAAGATAAATCTAGGTGGGTGGGTTTTTAATCTTTTGCTCCTGTAATTTCTGAAACAACTTCGTTTGGATTCAGCAGAACTTGTACACCCAGTGGCTCACAGATATATTTTGAAGTCTCTCTGTGGGACCTAACCCTTTGCGTCTTTCCACCCTTTTCCCTATCTGTACTTTCGCTCTACATTTCATTACAGAAGCTACTGATGGGAGCCTGACTTACTGAATGACCACAAATTTTATTTGGAAACAGATTGCTTTAACTATCACTGGACTGTGACTTTAGTAGGGGTAACAGATTGCTGGTGAATGTAAAACTATATATGTGTTGTGAACTTGAAATGATCTTGGAAGCCTTATGTTGGGTGTTTTGCTGCGATTTTACCCAAAGTTTCAGTAGAAAACTTAAGCTAAAATGCTTCAGTTCGGTAAACCTTTCACTGGTCATTTTTCATTTAGAGCAATGGCTCTATTTTCCCTGTAAAATCAGAGATCTGAAACGGAGCGTAATTAAATATAGGAGCCTCAGAAGACATCCGTTAAATGTGTAGTTGGGTTACAGTCACAGGCAAAGTATTATCGACCTGGTATTTTATATAAGGGAGAGCTGAAGGTTGTTTGATAGCAGAAGTCTTTGTTTGTCATTGCATTGGCCCTTAGTACTGTACATCATTAAACAAGGTAAGCCATTTTAGAAAATAGCCTTATTTGATTGGAAGAATATTCTTACCTAGAAAAAAGTTGCACCGTTTGAGAATAATTAGAGTATAAAGCACTATTGATGTTAGGCATTTGACTCAAGAAGATGAGCATTAATCTGTCCAACCATTCAGCACTTCATTGCTGCTTCACTTTCATTGATGGAGAACATAAATAATTGGGTATAAATGAGACTTTGCTGCCTTGTAGGGGCATGCCTCCTTGTACTGATTATGTAATGATTTTGCTCTGTGCAAGGGATAGCTTATCTATCATCTTCTGCAAGCATCCTCCTTTATTAGCACAGCCACATCTACCAGCCAGGAGCATAGGAATCTTCCTCATACCAAAACAGACCATTGGTTCATCTAGTTCAATAGTGTCTTCACTTGACTATTCAGACAGGGGACATTCCCAGCCCTATCTGGAGGTACTGAGGATAGAACCTGGAACATTCTGCTTGCAAATTATGGCCCTTGGGAACTAGTTGTTAACTGCTTTTCATGCTGTTCTAGTAAAGCATCCCTTTAAAGCTTTTCGTTTGTCATATGCTTACAGTCTGGCTTAGTGATAACTAACCCATTATGTTTCCAAAGGACTTCTCCTCTCCCACCTACTCCCCCAGAACAGAAGACAAATGTGTCAATTTCCCCCATTAATCTATGTACCGTATGTAATTGAATATTATATAAAGGGGTGCCATATTTCAACAAAAACATCCATATTGGATACATCGCTTAGTTTCTCAAGGAAAGCAATTGTCCGTCCATTCTGTTTCCATTGTATGATGTTGATTTTAGGAAGGTTTTTTTGTCTATAGCTTGTTCCAAACTGCTTCTTCAATTTCTGTTCTTAGCTCCTTTCCCCAATTTTGTTTAATAGTCAAGTATTGTTTTTCAGCTGGCTTGTATGTAAGCTGTGTAGTGCTTTATAGGCCATAACCAGCACTTTAAATTGTGCCCAGAAGCAAACCAGTACAGTGGTACCTCGGTTTACGAACTTAATCCACTCCGGAAGTCCGTTCTTAAACCAAAACCGTTCTTAAACCGAGGTGCGCTTTCCCTAATGAGGCCTCCCGCTGCTGGTGCCCTTCCACCGTTTGGATTCCATTCTTAGACCAAGGTAAAGTTCTCAAACCAAGACACTATCTCCGGTTTTTCGGAGTTTGTAAACCAAATCGTTCTTAAACAGGACTGTTCTTCAACCGAGGTACCACTGTATTTGACTTTGCATCATTGCTCTATTTATTGGAGCTTCAGTGGTTGGTTGAATTTATTTTTTTGGTTGAATATATTTGTGTTGAATTTATTTGTGGGCCACCATCACAAATCTTTTCGGTAGGGTAGTAATATAGTAAATGAACAGATGATAATGGTTGTCATTCTAACTCATTGAATACGGAATGTACAACCTTTTAAAATGGCTTTTGCATTCTTCAGATCATTTTAAAACTTTTAAAGCTTAGTTGGTTACCAGCAATAAAATCAAAAGTTTTCCAAATTTATTATTCATTAGTGCTGTGGGTTAAATCACAGAGCCTAGGGCTTGCCGATCAGAAGGTCAGCGGTTCGAATCCCTGCGACGGAGTGAGCTCCCGTTGCTCGGTCCCTGCTCTTGCTAACCTAGCAGTTCGAAAGCACGCAGTGCAAGTAGATAAGTAGGTACCACTCCAGCAGGAAGGTAAATGGTGTTTCCATGCACTGCTCTGGTTTTCCAGAAGTGGCTTAGTCATGCTGGTCACATGACGCCGGCTCCCTCGGCCAGTAAAGTGACATGAGCGCCGCAACCCCAGAGTCGTCCACAACTGGGCCTAATGGTCCGGGGTCCCTTTACCTTCACCTTTTAGCTACAGAATACTAGATTCTTAGCAGCTTCAGCAAACAAGAGGAAGAAAAGCTGAATTATTTGATATTAATAATTCACACTTGGCACATTTGGTTCCAAAATATTGAATGTAAGGGAAACCATGCAATCAGCAGCTCTTAACAGCAGTCACACATTAGTAATCTGGTGTAGGTGGCAGTTTCTAGAACCAAGACAGAATTTTGTTGGAGCTACATATGTTAAGATAAGTGTAGTCAGGCACTGGAATTATGCATAATTCTCAATTAGGTAGAGTATGTGGGTGTCTAGTGTTTTGATAGCTTAATAACTCTCAAGTTCCAATTTGGGTTGCCTTGAATAAGTGACTTCATGTTTTGGCCATTTAAATTAACTTCTGTTAAGTGTATTAAAACTGAAAGCACAGTTCAGATGTGAAGCTTATAGAAGCAAGAATGGCTTGCACTTCTGAGTTGAGCATCAAGGGTCTTGCAT
Organism: Podarcis cretensis; assembly: GCF_951804945.1. Lineage (NCBI taxonomy): Eukaryota > Metazoa > Chordata > Lepidosauria > Squamata > Lacertidae > Podarcis > Podarcis cretensis. The sequence continues at coordinate 23,625,160 of NC_137175.1, forward strand.
GTAGCAATATAAGATTAGCTGAGACACTGTGATCCTATGTCAGACTAGCAGTTTGAAGTGCTTGATACCTCATACCACGTTACAATCTTCCTCTCCCAGTTTGCTCCCACAATGCAACTTGGAAGAGTCGGGTCTAAGGGAAAGTGGCTTTCTTGAAATACAGAAAAATAGAAATAAGAACCCACTGTCATGAAGAATATAAGCTGCACCTTAAATCTTGTGCAATGTACAGTCACTATTCTGTCTTCCCTTGAATTAATTTCCTCTCTCCACCTTCCCACTCTGCAACCCACAAGACTGAGTTGTTAACATTAGGCTTTTTAAAAATATTGGCCCCTATAATATCAAATAAATCTGCAGTGTTTAGTCTTTTATTTCTGGAGTAAATTCCAGCACCGCATCAGGATTTTGTTTGTTCACTTTAATATCATTGCAGCTAATACATGGAATTGTTTCTGGGGTGTTACTTACTGTAAACTTATAATAATGTAATAATCAGCCAGTGGTGGTATTGTGTTTGGACAACAAGGTATTCTGAAAAAAGGACAAATTGGTATAGATTGGGCCAATTGCTGATGGACGACTTCTGCCATCAATCAACTCTTTGGCACATGTGAACAACCATTACTAGCTAAGATGTAACCATTACGGTGTAAGGTGCCGCTTATGAACTGTAGGACAGCCAACCAAAGTTTCTATTCTAACTACCTCATAAGCATCTGGCCCATGGGGCCAAAAAGACTTCACCACCCCTTTTTTATGAGAAGATCTCCAAGGGGTATAGTATAACACATGTATTTCCATTTGCTAAACACACACACACACACCCTGTGGTTAAAGTTCTGATGTACCAAATAATCATCCAGTGGTATATTAGCATTTTTGCGCTCTTCTGTGTTCTGACTTCCTGTGTAGCTTTTCTTGATCTGATTGTGTACAATGAGGTCTGTTGAAGGGGAAAACTACAGTCGGCAGTAGAATTGCTTATCTTCAGTAGCTCAGAAATTTCCACATTTATTTTTATACTTGAACTTTCTTTTAACCCAGAATGACCATTGGTTTTCTATTATTATATTTAAAGCTTTCTCTTGATATCTTAGACTGGAATGTTTTATGAAGTGATAATTTCTTATCGTTAAGGGTATTTGCTTTCATGTTTGCTTCTGTTATGCACAGAATATCCTCCTTTTAAAGCCTGATGGATTTAAGATCATACATACATATATGCATTCTCTATACCAGTAATAGGCAGGGTCAGAAGCAAACGTGGCGGAAACAATGAATGTGTATTTTAGTTTGGTACATTAGGCTACTTTCCACACTCCTTTCTGTCTTCCATCCAGAAAAGCAATAGACATTATTCAAGCAAAGGCCATTCAAGGACTGCAAGCAGGGAGGCATTATCAGAGTTTAGGGCTGCAGTGGGGTAGCATGGGGCTAGGCTTGTAGAACCATATTTGGTCCATGGACTAATGCATCCTTGCATGGTTGTTATTCTAAAATGAAGTGAGGATATACTGCATCCTGCCATAAGGCATCAAAGTAGGGGCAGGAGACAAACATGCAGTTGCCTTACGTAAGGGTCATAGAATCATAGAGCTGACCCTGAGGATTATATCTAGTCCAACCTCTTGCAATGCAGGAATATGCAGTTGTCCCCTAGGGGGATCGAATGTGCACCACGCTCTACCAACTGAGCTATCCACCGCTGATCCATCTAACCAAGTACCATATCAGCTGGCAGTTTCTCTCTTGAGTAAATGTATTTCCCATTCCAGCCACCTAAGATCCCAGAAGTTAAGTCTGCTTAATGTGCAGAATAGATGTCAGGATTTGAGCTCTTGCCACCTGCATACAAAATTAGTATCCAGCCATTGCCATTGAATTTTGGTTCTTCTCCATGCAGTGGCTAGTACTGGTAGCTGTCAGTCGGTCAGGAATCCTTGCCGTAATATAATTACAGCATCTGTTTCTTCATTTATAATGAAGATGCTTGGAACAAGTTAACTCTACATAAGTCTTGACAGATCTTTGTTTTTGCCTTTTTAGGCATTTTAATACGTTCAAAGATTTATTGCAGTATGTAAAGAGCTATAACTTCAAAAAGAAGTAGGTCTCTCTCTTTTTGTCTTAACAATTTTGAGAACATTGTTTGATCTTGCAGAGTGAACTCATAATGTACGTGTAGGGGGATAATGCATACAGCAATTCATCACCCTGGGGGAAAATATCCATGAGTCATCTTGGTAAATATGCTTGGAGCATATATGTACCTAGGACTCATCTCGAGTCCTCTCCTCATTAATTGTTTTGCAGACACACTGATGGCCACTTAGGTGAATTCCATACATATGGAGATGTCTCATAAGGAAAATGAGTGCATTGATTTGCTTCTGCACAGAACTGAGAACTTGCCATCATGCTTCTAGAATTCCAGGGTTCAGTCCAGTGTTTCCCAAACTTGAGTCTCCAGCTGTTTTTAGACTGCAGTCCTCTCTGACCACTGGTCCTGCTAGTTTGGGATGATGGGAGTTGAAGTCCAACAACAGCTGGAGACTCAACTTTGGGAAACCCTGGTCCAGTCTCTTATTTGGAGACTTGGGTAGACAAGGGTACAACAGAAAAATACGGCAGTATTGAGGAGGTGCATTTTCTGAGAATATAAAACTTTGGCACCTTCAAACTGCATTTATCATTCTATGTACATTCTATGTGCTTGTTCATTAACACATTTGTATTTGTGATTAGCATACCTGCAGTATTCCTGAGGTGAGTGCTGCAGACGTTATGGTTATTTTCTTATAGATGAGTTAAGTGATGGCCCAGGTAGAGAGTTTCCCAGTGGTTGTGCTAAATTCCCACTTAGGGAGAGCCACCTGGCCATCACTCTTACCTTTTGGCAGATAGTAAAAAATCTGGCTGTTTTTTCCAGCAGCCGTTTGTATCGGTCATGGTCTGAGATGGAGGTTTCATGTAAGCTGTCATTCCTGTGTGTGTTACAACTGAGGGTTTTTTTTTATTACTTCTTTTGAGAGCCATGCTGTAGGAAAGCATTTTATACATTTTTAATATACCCCAAACTTAAAATATATTGGGTGGATGGCAGCTCTCCCTTGTCTTTCCCTCCTCCCATTCCACTGCCAGATTGCAAATAGTCTGGCATAACATACACAACCAGTGTTGCAGAAATTTTATTTCTATCCTACCCCTTATGAACGATGTCAGTAAAATATTAAAACATAATAAACCAGTGTGAGAGAATAGTCACTTAAATACAAAATACTGTGCTCTACAGTTCCTCGTACCTGCTTAGCAGCGTAATCCTATATGTGTAAGTCCAGCTTCATTCAGAAGGGCTGGTTCCCAAACTAAGTATGCATAGGATTGCTACTATGCTTTTTAATGGCTGAAGTTGTATGTTTGAAGAAAATCCTCAGGTTTAGACTTTTCCAGGGATGGGAGTTCAGGACAGTTACTGAGTGCTTCTGAATATGACTTGCACTACTCAGTACATGGACAGTATCATTGACATAATTATGTTGTTGTTATAAGTTATATGTTTATATGCAACAAATTGATAAGCCTATGCAAGTTGGTGGGTGGGTGTATTCTTGATGCCTTGTATTTTTGTACCACTTTAGAGTCAATGCTGTGCTTGTATTTCAATCTCCTGATGGCCCATTCCTATCAGGAAGAAAGATGAACCATGTTGCATGATTATAGTCTAGTCTCAAGGGGTACAAAGGCATGAATGACTGCCCTGCTGCTATGTGAAATAAAAGCCCAGTCTTCTCCTCAAGTGGAATTGGGGTGGAGGGTAGAAAAAGTTGAATGCTATTACCTGGGTTTTGAGGTACAGACATTCATGTAAGAACACTCTAAGGCAGCCTTTCACAACCAGGTGTCTTCCATATGTTTTTTTACTGCATTTCCCATCAGCCCCAGCCATCACAGCCACAGGTTGGGGAAGACTAGGCCTCAGTTTTGGACCTCTGGCTAAAGGAAATGTAATATTCCTTATAATCTACCTGATCTTCCTGTTTTTAGATTTCAAGAGATGTGCTGATAATATATCCATTACTTGCTCTACTGAGAAGCTCTGAACATTTTTTTCTCTTCTGAAGCTTTTTAAAATTAGCAACTCTATCATGTGTAGGTATTGTTGTAAGCAATGTGCTAAATAGTTATTTTAGTGGAATGCTAAACATTTTCCTTTTGAGTTAATACTATTTTGTATATTAAATATATTTGTAGGAAGGGATGAAACAATGGAGTCTGTCAGACCATCTTTCCTTGATTATTTTGAGCAAAAAGAAAAAGAGAATCGGAGAAACAACTATGGAAGGAATGTACCAGAAAGATATTCCTCCGATTGGAGAGTTCCTCAGGATGGTGATTATGAATTCGTAAGTAAAATACTTTTGGCATGTTCTAGAATCATAGTTTGCTTTTCTATTATTATTTTTTGTAGAAAAGGAGAAATAATCCTTAATCCTAGTAAATATTTGACACAATATAAAGGTAAAAGAAAGAAATGCATAATACTTTATTATTACAAAGAAATGCTTGCTTAAAACAGACAATACTGAATTGCTTAAGATGTAGGCAAGTAAGAACAACAAATAATTTAACTTGGTATCCTGAATGTATTGTGAGCTAAGAAGTATTACATATAGATATATAATAATAGTTCAAATTGCCTGTGAAATGAAAATGGTGTTCTGATTTCTAATCATGTTTCAGTCATATGGTTTTGTTCAGTGGTGTGGGTTTTAAGCTGCATCACAGTTTAGTTAAATCCTTTTTTTTATTGTACATTTTGTCTTGGTAAGTATATGAGAGCCTAAACGCTAGTTGATTTGGGCTGTTGAGAAATGTAATTTATCTCCTTTGTGACAATTACCCATACCTTTTTCACACCCCGCCAATCTCAGATAGCATAATGGTAAAGGGAAGTCTTTTCCTTTTTTCTTATGCCGCGCTTCTGGCTAAGGAGCTTGAGAAGCTACAGTAATTTTCCTGTTACTAACGGTTGTCAGCTAGGAAATGTGTTCATGGTGATGGGGATTTCTAATGTAGAAGGCACTTGGCAAAAGAAAAACGCTGAAAATCTTTGTGTACATGGCCATCTCTTAGTTACTGCATGGCTCTGCTCCCTGATCACTACCGTTACCTAACCACTTTCAATATGAGAACCCCTCTAATACTCCTTGATTATGTGGAGGGAGAAGGCAGAGTTGGAAGATGGGAGATAATACATGCCCAGGCTACTCATTCCTCCTAACAGCCTGGCACCATGTGTGTATGCTGGGAGCAGTTGGTGGAGTAGACCGGAAAATGGCAGTATTAATTCTGTATGTCAGTCCTCCCCCAACCTGGTGCCCCCCATATGTTTTGAACTGGGAGACCCATTATTCCTTATCTTGCTGGTTGGGGCTGATGAAAGCCATCTTAATGAGGATACCGCCATACATGGGCAAGGATCGTGCCCTGTTGGCATCTAACCAGCAGTTACATACTTGAGATTTAGTACTGCCATTATAGGCTGTAATACTGCTGAAGGAGCAATGTAATTCCCAGCCAAAGTATGTGTGCATGCGTAGTGTGTCGTATTGGCAAAATGTTTCTTCCAGTGTTAAGACACCATCTCCTACCCTTGTCACTAACTGCTTATCTCATTTCTTATTACTTTTTCTTTTTAAAAAAGTCACCTTGCCTCCAAAAGCCATTTGCCACATTGCAGAGGCATATAGGGCCCAGTTCATTGAGCTGAGAATTGCCTTCATTGACTGGGATCTCAGACTGAGATCTTTGCCATAACCTGGTGCCTGATCTCATTAACTGGAAATGCCAAGGATTGGTCCTCAGATACTACTCTCCATGTATGCTACCATTGAACTATGGTTCCTTCTCATAGTTTTCACCAGGCACTGTTTCCTCCCCTCCCCCCATTCCTGCACCATACACATAGCTGTCAACTTTCAGATTTGAAAATAAGGGATTAGCAGCCTCAAAAATAAGGGATCAGCAGCCTCACCAGTCCCGGGGACAGTCTACGGGATATCTAACAATCCGGGATAGCAGCGGGAAACGGTGCTGGAATCAGGGGATTTCCTGCAAAAAAAGGGAAGGTTGACAGCTATGGCCATACAGTGGAAACCTTTAAAGACAGAAGTCAACTCAGCTTACTGTGAACAATTGTTGCAAGCACCCCATTGCTTATTTAAGATGCAGCCTTGTCGTGCAGTATGGCGTAGTATCTGAAAGGATAAAGCAAAATATTTGCATGGATCTCTGCAGGTGATGGCTGTTCCTGTGTGAGAGTTGTGCTTAGAATTTCCAATTACAGTAATCAAAAGCAGTTGCAGTAATTCAATAGCAGAGGCTTAAATACCAGTGCACCAGTGCAGGTAATTAGTCACGTACTGTAGCAGATTTAAATAAATTATGCTGCCCTTTTTATCCTGAAGGGTTTGCTCATACAGTGTTCCCTCCCCATCTTCGAGCTTACGTATACTATAGTTTAGATTTTATTACTTGAAGCATTGTCCCTTACATTTTTAATCTTCTTAAAACATCCTTAAGCTTAATTGGGTCTCTTTTTTTAAGTTCTGTTTTTTTGTCAGTTGGGAGATGTCTGAAAAAGCGCAGGAGGTTAAAATGTCACTCAGTGCATTTTTACCCAAGATTGTCATGGAAATTGAGTGTTCACTGTGAATAGTTGTATTGCAGTTCTCAGAGAGCCTTCTTGTGTAGAGAGAAACATAAATGATGCCTCTTTATGTTTACTGAGTTTGAGGCAGTTAGGCTTAATTGAATGGCTTTTTCAAAATGTAGCTAAATTTGCCCCTTAACTTCCCTTCAGCATGACAAACTCTGTCTTGGCTGGGAGAAAGAAGGTAATAACGGCTGACTTCATTCCTAATTATTTGCAAACCTTAAACCATAATACAAGATGTGCTTGTTGTTCTTTCATTGCATCTTCATCTCCGTCGAAGTGCAGGCACCATTCCAGTATTGCTGGTCTGAGATGTGTTTTCTCTGCCACAGATTGAGTGACTTTTCAGTATGTCATCCTTTAACTGAATTCCCTGTCTATATAAATGAGATTGCTGAAGATAAATCTATTCTAAAGTATAACATACTTGGAGGCTGAAGTGGGGAGCCCTTCCCATCACCACAGTTTCATGAATATTTTGCATTGTCAACCATGTTGGAAAGAGTCAAGGGAGTTTGCTAGGGGCTTTCCTCAAAGTGTATTTCTTCCTTGATATGTATATTTCAAGTATTCCCTATTTAGGCTGTATCTGTCCTGATCGACGTTGTGCTTCTGCCTAAATTTCAATAAATCATAGTAGCAGAAGAGGGCATTCTCTTTCAAGCATGGGAATAAACCTCATACTGGGATTGTAAATGATAGCCTATCACAGTGATTCACTCTGCCATTCAAAGGAGCTCAGATTTGGTGCATATTATGCACATTGGGTGCAATCCGGTGCAGATTTGGCAGCTGTCACTCATTTGGAGGTGTATTGACAAGGCTGCGTATATACTGTGCATCTCCAGTTCATAGCATAAGCGTAGAACGTAATGTTTTGAGAGAACACACATTACTCATTTAGCCCATATGGTTGTGCACATCAGCTGTGAAGGGTCTTAAAATTGCTTAATGCAGTCTTTGAAGCTGTTTCGGGCTCAGCTTCAGTGCGTTTACAAAGTGCACCCCTCACTCTCCCCCACCACTGAGGGCTAATCACCAAACTGTATGTGGCATATTTTACATAATTGGCAATTGCACAAGTTTTAGGAAAAGTAAAGAGTAGGTGGGGATGGGGCTGTTGATATTGGGCTTCCAATGCCTGCTATTTGCATTGGTAGGAAATCTTCCATTGGTACCAGTTGGCCATTGGCAAATAATAGGCATGGGATGTGTGTGAGCTGGATTTTGGACCACAGTGGAAGTAAAGTGTTAAAAACCCCTATCACCAGGATCCAGTTCCTACCCCCACAGATGCTATTTAAACTTCTTTTTTAAAAATATGAGTCATCTCACATCCAGTTTGCCCTAAGTAATCCTATCCATTCTCCACACATCTGGAACTGGGGGATGGAGAATGTTTCCAAGCTAGAGAGCTATGGACTTTTGAGTCCTGTAACCTGGGGTTTTTGGAAAAATTGGGTGGCATTAATAACCTTAGGCTTGCAGCATTTTGTTTGCTCTCTAAACCTTTTGTATGCAAAACTGTGCTTTCTCTGACATTCTTTCCCACTTACAAGTTTTCCTTTTTTTGGTTAACCTCCTGTATAACTGGAACCCTTTCATCACAAACATTTGATATTTGCTTCTGCTATGCAAGCGGTGCCATGGCAAAGGTCAAATGGTAAGGACTTTCTGCACATTCTAAGATACCATGGCTGCTTCATAACATGCTCTGAAGAATGTTAATGGTTTTGCCAGTTGTACAGAGGAAACATCTATTATCCTTTCTGGAAATGATTTATAGTGAGCAACTGCAAGAGGCCGAGTGATTTATTGCTTATTGATCAATGAAAACATGCTCTGGTTTACAATGACCGGTATGTCTGCTGTGTTACAGGCCTTTGTGCTGGCGTCATTTGTCTTCTGAACAAGTCAGTATCGTCTCTCCCTTTCCTCAAATAGTTGTATTTTTTCTCTTCCGAACTCTAATGTTGGACGGCATGTTGGTAGCTTAGAGTTGATAACGTATTCCTTCTCTGACTCTTGTCAATCCTTGTTTGGTGATTAGCTCCATCTAAAGTTCGGGCAACATAGAAACAAGACTTTTCCACAGGCACAGGGTCTTCATGGCCAAATCAGTAGCATTTATTTCATTCCACGTTTAATTTATATACTACCTTTTTATATTACTACACACAAGGTGGTTTACAAGCTGAAAAAACGAGAAAGATCAATATGATCCAAACCAATAATGTCATAACTTTAAAAGAAACAACTTACGGTACATAAAATAAAGTAATATTCAGTAATCCATTGGAATATAATAGTACACAATAAAATTAAAAATAAGCAAATGATAAATAAACAGAAATTCACTCTTAACAACTGCAATAAATAATTTCTAAACTATAATCAATAAAAATAGCAAGTCACATGGCAGAAAAATAACACAATACAACTTGAGAAGCAAAGACATGCAACTTGTAAAATTACTATTTTTAAAAATGTCCCTGAACTCCTCTCTTCCCAGCTGCGTCTGATGTTCCTAGAATCATAGTTTGGGAAAGGCTCCTAAGGCTACAGAGTGGGTGGAGGCAAGTGGAAAAAGCCATTGCCTGATGAGCAGCAGTATTCACATAGTGGCTCAGTTTATGCTTTATAAACGATGAGTTTTATATTAGCACAGAGTTTGGCCGAACTCGCCATGGCGCTTCTCATGTTGTTACTCCGGAACTTAATTTCCTTCTGTTTGTAGCTTGCTCTTCATTAACCATGACAGCTTGCAATTTAAAACACACAATAGATGGGGTTCATAAAACCATTACAGTATGAAACCTTTCAATATATCAAATAGAAGTGCATTGGCCACAGTTCTAACAATACAGCAAGCAAGACCCCATTAGTGACTGGCCTCATAACGTCACCCCACCCCAGAAGCCTGTTTGAAGAGGCATTTATTCAACTCTTGCCATAAGCTAAACAGCAGCTCACTGGAGGGTTGACTATTGAAAGATTCACATGTAAAGAATTCTGCTAGCAGATAGATGCATACACAAAAGTAAAGCATTCCTTTTAGTATACTAGGTGTTTTATAATTATAAAAAAAAAAGCGCTTTTGCTGTACGATATCGAAAGGAATTTCTGTCCCAACACTTCTCACTGGCAGATTATAGGGAGAAAAAACATAGTTTAGACACCTGCTACATTTGCATTTGGCTATCTATATTTAGACACTATATAAAAGCTTCACTATTGTGTGCATTTTTATTAATAACTTTGCATAGTAGCTTCACATTTTAAACTAGAGGTGAATAGATAGATGTGTCTGGAGTATAGTTTGTCTTAGATTATCCTGTTTATCAGTGGGACAGCTTTTAAAAATGAGTACGCTATGATGCATCCATAACTGAGGAGTTTTGTCTTCCTGCATAATACTGAAATTTGAGAAACAGGAAGCTTGAGATAGGATGCATTCTTTAACTAATACTAGACTTCCTTGTGAAGGTAGCTCTAAATTAAAACTTAGATGAAAATGCATTGTGCTGAAATAGGATTGTATCCAGTGTAGTGCTATTTTAAAGTCACTTAGTAATGTACTTGTTCTGTTGGTGAACAGTTTGCTGCTTCCTTTGCATGAGCAGAAGCAACAAACTAGGACTCCTGGCTTAGCATTAAATCCAAACAGGAGATTATGGTGGTTATTCACCAATGGAATGAGCCATGATTGATAAACCAAGAACAACCTTTTGCTTCAAATGGTGGTTTGGAGCAAAAGAAATCCATCGTCTTCAACTTGAACATAATGCAAAGCCAGGATTGTGGTTTGTTGCTCATACGGATGTTACATCATTGGTTTACTGTGACATGTGAACACAGCTATTGACAGCTCTTCACTTCAGCTAGATTGTTGCAGTCCCATCCATGCAGAATCAAGGCTGTGCTAACAGGAATAAAAAGATCAAAATTCTGCACCAAGGAAGTTCTAGCTGTATGCCAAGAAAAGCAGATTTCTGCTATCCCTTTAAATTATGCAATTTGTATTATCTTTGATCTTTGCATTTTTCTGCATCTGCTGATCATAACAGGGGATAAGGAATTTTTGGCATTGAGGTACAGCTTTCAGTTTTTGAGATTACATCAGAACTAAAAAAAATGTCGGGCTTGAAAACGTGGTTTATCCAAGTTGTCAATCCTGTATGCACTTCCATTAAACTCAAGCAGTTTGTATAGGATTGGAAAGTAACGAATTAAGGTTACAAACACTGCTTTGGCATCATTAGTTCTTCATAAGGTAATATTGTTCTCCACGCCAACTCAGTTCTTCTTTTGAGAGAAGATGTTATTTTGCTCGTTGCTGAATCCCAGCTGCAGACGCACAACTGCTTCAAATTGCATCTCTGATATACATCAGGTTCCTCATATACGTATGTGCACCACAGAAATGCCGGGCTCCATTGCAACCCGCAATGGGGGCATATCACTTTTAGATTTAGAAAATGCTTTCTGCCAGTGTTCAAATTGGAAAAAGTCAGGTAGCTTAGGGCTTGAATTGTTTTCAGTACCTACTGCCAAGGATGATTATTTCCCCCTTCCACATCCCCTTCCTTAACTGGCCATAAAAATCCCAGTTCATAAGACAGGCTCATCAGTCAAAAGTTTTTCTCTTCATAAAAGTGACACTGATCAGATTTGTCAGAATTCAAGCTCGGTCAGAGGTATGTGCCTATCTCTCCAGGCACCGGCTGAATCCTTTTGACCTCCCTCCGGCGACTCCCGGTAGGAAAAACACGAGGTCCGTTCCGGCGATTTTCCTCAGGCTGTGAGAAAAACACACCAAACTGCTTCTCCTCCTCCCTGCTCTACTGCATATCCCCAGGGAGGGGAATCAGACACAGACAGAAATGTATCTACATGTTTTATTCCTGTCTTCAGCAGTCATATAGAGAAAACATGTCTGCTCTCTTCAACAAAACAGAGAGAAACACCAAACTCCACCCATGTACATCCTGTACAGGTCATATGACACACACACTGAGCTAACATCCGGTGCTCAGTACAGAATGGACTGCCCCTTTGTTTCCATGGCAACAGTCACATACATCCTGTCTGGCTTTGCAGCCACAAGCAGCAGACTTGGCTGCTATAGCCTTTGCTTGCTGCTGCATTGCTGCTTTAGAATAACATACTCCCCCTAAAGTATCAATGCGTGCAGCGAGCAAAGCGTCATCCAGAGAAGAAAACAAACAGTTGTTATACTTATAACACTCCCCTGTTGTTTCAGTTCCACCCTTGGAACTACACGCCACTGGTTTTACCAATGTACCTCTCTGGTTGTGTGACTTCCAAGGAATGAGTGCTTCTGCATTACCTTGGTTAGCAACTCTCTGTTGTGCCTTTGTCTCTGACTCAGACACAGCTTCAATTTGACCTTGGTCGTTTACAACAGCAACACATGCAATGGCTTGGTTGGCAAACTCTTTTGAATACCTTTTGGGTGGTACACCCTTCGTTGCTCTCTCAGACCTACGTAAGAGGTGCTGCTCTCCCTTGCTTTCTGGTTCAGCCTCTGAGCTCTCTGGAGAACCAGTACTAAGCTTAATCAGTGGTTCATCCTCCTCTTCTGAGGGTCTAGTCATTGTGTGAGATTTCTTCTCAATGACTGTGACAACTGAGCTGTCTGAGCTATCGCTGTCATCATCAGTACTACTGAACTCAATAAGATCAAACTCATCATCATCATCATCATCAGAATCATCATCATCTCCTGTGGGAAATGTGTGAACAATCACTCTCTCCTGTTCAGGAGCACTCTCTAGAAATTTTGTGAGAATCACCTTACCAGATTCAGACAAAGTTACTCTGTAGAGACCCTTTTCATAACCCACAAAAATGCCTCTGGCATTCTTTACTCCACCTGGAGCTTCTGTCCTCACATGAGACCCAAAAACCTTGAAATGGGCAACAGAAGGTTTTCTGTGGAACAGTTTCTCAAAAGGAGAACATCCCAAGTCTTTTGAGACCTTTCTCAACCACGTGTAACAATATGACATTAGCGACTCAGCCCAGTACTCATGTGGCAGATGTGAACTAAGCAATTGCGCATGCATTCCCTTTTGCAATTCTTTGTTCACTCTAACACAGACACATCTGTTCCAAGCTTCTTCGGAAGCTGCAATTTTGTGTCTTATCCCTTTCTTCTTCAGGAACCTCTGGAAATCCTGTAAGAGAAAAATTGGCTTCTCATCTGTGCAAAGACAATCTATGTCAGCATCATGCATATTTTTAACCTTGTCACAAAACTCTTTAAACCTTTCTAAGGCTTCTTTCGGTCTCTCCAAAAGATAAATCCAGACAAAACCTGTGAAAGAATCAACACATATTAGGTAATACTTTGCATTGCCTCTAGATGGTGCTAAAGGACCAATCACATCAGCATACACCCGCTGAAATGCCTTGTCGACCCTCGAGGTGACCTGCTTGGCGTTCTTCTTGGCTACACCTGCAAAAGAAATCATGTTAGAATCACAAGAACTACATTCCATGTAATCACTTTGATCAAAAGTCAACAAATACAGTCCATCTTTCTCTTCGGCAGAAAGATACAACTCTCCATCTTTGTAGATCTCGCAGTGTTGATCATCATAGGACAGTTTTAGTCCCTTCTTGGCAATCTGCGAAACGCTGAGCAGATTGTACTTCAACTCTGGAACCAAATAAACATTGTTTATAGTCAAGTTCAGACTTTTAAGATACACAGTCCCAATTCCGGTGGCTTCCAGCTCTCGACCGTTGGCTTGTTGTACAACGAAGCTTTGCTTCTTAAACGACGAAAACAAATCCCTGCGATGGGTCATGTGAACCGTCGCTCCCGTGTCTAAAACGAAGGAATTCCCCACTTGTGGTGTGGCTTTTAGGGACATCAAAGCCTTTGCAGGCTTCGCCTGTGACTTGGCATGACTTCTGCCTGACGCCTCAGACTTCGTTGAGCTTCCCTTGGCTCCTTTGTTCTGACGTGGCTTCCTGCAGTTCCGCTGAAGATGCCCAGTCTGTCCACAATTGTGGCATTGGACAACGTTCAAAGCTACAGCGTCTCCTCCAGTAGCTACAGCAGTGGGGGTGTTAGAACTCCGTTCTTGACTCCCCCTGTCCTTGACTTCCAGGGCGGCAAGTCTGTCATGTTCGTTCAGAACCACGGCAAAGACCCTGTCCGCCGTTAGATCTTGCGCTGGGAGAGACCCCAGCTGACTGGCAACCGTTTTGTAAGTCCGATTCAGGCTATTGATCACCATGAAGCAAAACACTTCCTCATCCAGATGGAAATTGCGTTCCACCATCTGCTGACGCAGAAATTTCATTTCCGTCAGGTGCGCTTGAACATCTCCATCAGGCGCAAGCCTCAGGTTGGTCAGCTTTTCAAAATACAGCAACGCTGAAGAACCTGCATCTCTCTGATGTGTCCTTCTCAGCGTGTCCCAAACATCTTTCGCGTGCTCTAAATCTTGTATATGAATAAGCTGAGAGTCTGACACGCACAGAATTATAGCAGTTCTGGCCTTCATATCCTGTGACTCCCAAACAGGCGTTGGTGCTGCAGGGATGGGGTTCTCAATCACCCTAAACAGTCTCTGATTCTGCAGCAAAGCCTTCATCTTAATAGACCAAGATGCATAATTGTCACTGGTCAAGAGGGGTGGAGAAGGCAGACTTCCCTTCTTGACATCCATTTTGAGTCCTTGCATTGACTCTCAAACACAAGCCTCTAAAATCCAATAGCTGGCTTGTTTACACTCTGTGCACCTGGCAGCAATAACACTGGCCGCTTGGAAAGTCCCTTTTACAGTTCCTTTGTAAGGACCTAGTCAAAACACGAGCCTGACTTCCAGCCCTTATCTTGAAACTGGCCTGCGTTGCTAAGCAACCACATTCCTTTCCTTGGACAGGAAAAACCACAGGAATGTTTGGAATGCAGACTCTTCTCTCTCGGAGCTGTTTTTCCCAAACGTTGCTCCCATGAAGCAGAGAATTAATCCATCTGCATTCACACTTCTAAGCCCGAAAATCTCATACCTGGGCTCCGTAGCTTGGCTTTCAGCTTCTTCTGGTCAGCTTCTGGCTGCAGAGAATCAGCCTCCATCTCAGGCTTCTTGGAGAGGGATGAATACAGTCTCCTTGATGCAGACTCCCATGGATCGTAGCAACCGTCAACTGCTACCAAAGTCAGAATTCAAGCTCGGTCAGAGGTATGTGCCTATCTCTCCAGGCACCGGCTGAATCCTTTTGACCTCCCTCCGGCGACTCCCGGTAGGAAAAACACGAGGTCCGTTCCGGCGATTTTCCTCAGGCTGTGAGAAAAACACACCAAACTGCTTCTCCTCCTCCCTGCTCTACTGCATATCCCCAGGGAGGGGAATCAGACACAGACAGAAATGTATCTACATGTTTTATTCCTGTCTTCAGCAGTCATATAGAGAAAACATGTCTGCTCTCTTCAACAAAACAGAGAGAAACACCAAACTCCACCCATGTACATCCTGTACAGGTCATATGACACACACACTGAGCTAACATCCGGTGCTCAGTACAGAATGGACTGCCCCTTTGTTTCCATGGCAACAGTCACATACATCCTGTCTGGCTTTGCAGCCACAAGCAGCAGACTTGGCTGCTATAGCCTTTGCTTGCTGCTGCATTGCTGCTTTAGAATAACAAAAGTCAGGTAGCTTAGGGCTTGAATTGTTTTCAGTACCTACTGCCAAGGATGATTATTTCCCCCTTCCACATCCCCTTCCTTAACTGGCCATAAAAATCCCAGTTCATAAGACAGGCTCATCAGTCAAAAGTTTTTCTCTTCATAAAAGTGACACTGATCAGATTTGTAAAAGTTCTATGCCTTTATTGTTTCTACTGATGGTATATTTTTGTAGTGTTCAGCAGTTTTAGGATTATGAAGACTCTTTAAAACAAAGTTGCGTGCAGGATTCTAAAAGAATAAACTGAGAGACGGTTATATTAAGAACATTCTGTTCTCCCTGTGTAGACTGATAAGCTGAATTCGGTAACCCCAAGCTTACACAGCACATCCTTTAGCTCAGTGGGATCATCAGTCCAATATATTCTCCTGCAGTTTTGATGGAAATGAGAGTGAATTGGATGGAGGGGGTCAAAGAATCACTTGCTGCTTGTGAGATAGAGAAATAGGCCTGGGTAGTGTGTGGGAGATATGGTTGCAAGGCCTGACAGTGGTTCAGGGCTCCGACTTGACCTTGGTGAGCCTGGCTTCCAATTAAATGTTGTTATTGAGTAGCAGGGTCATTGAAGCAAGATGAAACTTTGGGATTTTGTTCTGAGGGGATATAACAGTGAACATTCCAAGCACAAAGCAATGAACCACGGAGTTTGCTTTTTGTTTTCCTTCCCAATCAATCATTGGTTTTGCCAAACAAAAATTTAATGTACAAACTCATTGGGGGGGGGGGGATTCAAACTTAACCATATTTGAATGCCGCTTTTTCTTCTAAGGAACCTCGGTAGTGTGCATTATAGTATATTGTTCCTCACAACAGCTTGAGAGGTCGGTTGGAGTGAGAGACAACACTTGACCGTTCCTGCATTGGCTCTCCATTAAAAATAAGTAGATCTCATAAGAGGCCTAGAAGAGCATCACTTCATCTTGTGTTCTGGATCCATGATTGTGAGTTAGACCTATTTCTGGAACCGCTGTCAGGAAAAAGGCTCGCTGGGCATTCCTAGAATGCAGTAATAAGCAATACCAGTAAGCCATAACTTTAAATGTTCGGGCAAGTAGACCTATGTACTTTCCTTAGGTACCCAGGAAGCTGCCTGATACTACTTCAGACTATTTGTCCACCTAGCCCAGAATTCTCTACTTTTAAGAGCCAGTGTGGTATAGTGCTTAAGAGCTGTAGAGTCGTAATCTGGGGAACCGGGTTCGCGTCTCCGCTCCTCCATATGCAGCTGCTGGGTGACCTTGGCCTAGTCACACTTCTTTCAGCCCCACTCACCTCACAGAGTGTTTGTTGTGGGGGAGGAAGGGAAAGGAGAATGTTAGCCACTTTGAGACTCCTTTGGGTAGTGATAAAGCTGGATATCAAATCCAAACTACTACTACTACTACTACAACTCTTCTTCTTCTTCACATGTAGAAGCTTTCCAAGGGCTCAGGCAGGGATCTTTCCTGTCATCTTCTACCTGATTCGATGTTGACTGGAGATGCCATGGGTTAAACCTCTGAGACATTGTGCAGTCAAAGCATGTGCTTCATCTAATGCAGAGCCCGTCAGCACTATGAGAAGCTGTAGCCATCATTATGCGGGTGCAAAAGATTATGCTTGTCTGTGCTTGTAGAGCTGGTGGCTTGTTGTAGGAAAATGCTCAAACTGAAATTTCATAGAAGAGAAACCATAAGTTAACAGACAAAACACTGTAACGAGGGCTGAATGTTAGAGCAGAAAGTGCCAAGACAAGGAGCAAATGAAGACATTATCATTTTGGACATACTCTGAATGTGTTCGGTCTAATCTAAGGCTTCATTAATCCTTTCTTAGTTCTTATTTGTTCAAAAGGGTCTGGCTTCTCTTTTGTTATCTGCCTTGCACACAATTGTTAATGAGTGCCAAATCTTTGAACAAATTAATGTAATCAAATTCAGTAAAGTCATCCCATGAGTCTGGTGCTTTTCTTTTCTTTCTTTTTTCCTCCTGAAGAGGATTGATTCATAGGCTCTCAAAAGCTCAACATAGTTGATGAGTCAGTAAATCAGTATTACATGGTTTCTCATCAGTTGTGAGTCCTGTAGAACAGGGATGGACAAGCCATTGCCCTCCAGTTCTTTGCTCAGCTACAAATCCCATTGTCCCTGACACCATTGGCCATGTTAACAGGATAATGGGAGTTGTAGTTCAAAAACACCTGGGGGAGGGGGCAATAGGTTCCCCATTCCTGCTTTAGAAGAAATACAATGTTTTCAGCATTATATCATTTAAGTGGTTTGTGAATAGCACTCTGTCATCTTCTCTGTTAAAAATGTATATTTCAACATCACTTGATGATGATTACTCGCCTTTCACCCCGAGGTCGGTCACAACAATCTAAAATAAAACATTAAAAAAATAAAACAGTTTAAAACAAATTGGAATCTCAAGAGTAGGTCTGGTCCTAAAAATACGTATCTCAAATGTCAGAGGGTAAAGAGCTGCATCTTCAGCTTACAATAAAAATTGTGTAATGAAAGTGCTACAGAAACCTCTCTGGCTGGTCCTGAGTTTCTGAAGGCACTGGAACTACTAAGAGGAGCCTTCTGTATTTTGGACCAGCCCTATAAATTTTTATTTGTATTTTTGCATTATTTTACATGCTGGTCTCCTTTCTCTGAGGAGCTTACCACCACCACATACTATTAATGCAAATATGCTGCATGGACTGCTTTTGATGCTTTTTCTTTTGAAATAAATAAGCAGAGTGCTATGCTCAAATGCTGTGCTTTGAAAGAAAAATATGCCTAAAACTGTTGCTTTGTGCGTTTTATACGTGTGTGACCTTCAAGCATAGAAAGTTGATTTATAGCTCTGTCGGGCTTTTAAGTGTCCTGCTTGCTAAAATAGGGGAAAGAGTAATAATTTTTAAGGAGAAAATATATTGTCATAAAACTGCAGAGGTCTGCCATGGTGTAAGCACTTTTAAGCATCATATCCAGCAAATAAATACCTGCCTGCAGAAAGGTGTGTGTGTTTCTGTTTCTTTGTGTTGGTTCAGAGAAATTGACCTTCACTTGTCTTGTAATTCAGTTATAGGGAAGTGGGGGGGGGGGGGCGGAGAAGAGAGATGCCTTGTCCTTTGTGTATTATTGGATTAAGACATCAGAGCCTTTTGATGTCCTTTAAAGATTTAGGAGATGAAATGTTTGTAACTGACGGCTGTGTGGGGGGAGACAGTTGAGACACCTTGACATTTCCTTCCTTTCAATCAAGTCTGCATAGAATTTAAGATGTCAGAGGTGTGTAGGAGGTGCGCGGCACATTAGCCCTTTATTTGACTGGTTTGGATGTATATCCCCTGCTTCATAAACCATGAGTTATGAAGCCAGGAGTGAATGTTGTGGCTGCATGCTTTTCCCTTCCTGTGCATGCCAGCTTTGTTGCGATGATCCTGATTTGTTTTTAAGCCAGAGTTCCCAGTTACATCCAAAAATGGGTCAGTGGTGTAATGACTAACCAGGATAAACTTAATATGAATTGCATTAAAATGTGGATAGGGTACCATGTTGGCTACCCCAGAATTAAGTGGCTTGGTTCAGACACACAATCCCATTTATTTCAGTGGTAGGCAATATGGTACCCTCCCGGTCAGGGTTTCCCAAACTTGGGTCTCCAACTGCTGTTGGGACTACACATCCCATTATCCCTAGCTACCAGGACCAGTGGTCGGGTCAGGGATAATGGGAGTTGTAGTCTAAAAACAGCCTGCTACAGATCTTGTTGGAGCCCAGCTCCCATCAGCCCTAGCCACTGTGGTCAGCTGTCAGGAATGCGGGGAGCTGGAGCCCAGAAATGTTTGAAGAGCACCATGTTAATTTTATTAAATGTTGTTTGTACAATTCAGTGTACAAACAACACCATTTTACAATTCTCCTAAAAAATTGGCCATTATCTCGATTAGAATATGCTAAAAATGGAGCTGAATAAAAATCAGCATGGGACTGAGGGAAGTCGTAGACTAAAATGTCTGGAGAGCACCAGGCTGCCTATAGTTGTCAGGTAAAAACATTGTTGTTAAAATGCCTATATGACTGAAGTGAGTATTAAGGCCATGCTTGGACCAAATCCTTGGACCAAAGGCTTATTAAGCCAGGATTTGCGTGAGTTGGCTATATTCACCGGCAGTGCTGTGAGCTGATGTTTTGAATGCAGGGAAAGTGTTTTAAGCTCTCTTTCTCTCAGTATAGTTTTATCTGCCAATTACTGCTGATGTGTTTACTAATTATTTTTTAATTAAATTTGTTTTAATAGTATTTGTTTTTAATGGCAGGGTTCAGAATCCCCCTTTTCTTGGTGCAGAATTTGATTGCCTGAATTGCAGGCTTTACCTTTTTTTATGCAGAAGTTATAAAGTCCTGGACAACTGTGTTCTGATCTGAATTTCAAAATGTACTGCAATTTTTAATCATTCACTCTGGGTTGAATTTAACTCACATTTTACGTGTAAATATCTATTCATTGCTGCCAACTCTTATATGGGAATGCATTGAAGAACTCCTAAGGGATTTAAGCGTTATTGAAGTAGAATTCTTCAGAAGTAGTCAGGGATGCTGCTGTCGCTGATGGAGAACAGCAAGCCTTTCTCGCATTATATGGCTCCTACCTACGCTCTCAGTGTGGGTGTCCTATTTGCATAATCATCTAGACAGTGTTCTCTAAACCACACAGATAAATATACAAATCTCTTTAATCCAGGTACCACAATTCCTGTGGTGTTACCCTCTTTCAGAAGTCTGTCACAAGCCTAATAATGCCCACCGTGTTTCTCTGCAAAAAGCAAAGAGGATGAAAGCATAAAACTATGATGAGGCATCAAAATATTTTTCATTTCCATTGTATTTAATTTTGTTCTCCCATTTTTCTACGTAACATGTCTCCTGAAAATGCAGTGGGTGCCAAGCAAATCCCAGCTATGCTAACAGGTTTAATGCAAACGCTCCCCACTTCCATTTAACCTCATTTCCATGGCTCATTGCTGCTGCTTGATCAGCCTGTGAAGAGTTAACTTCCTTGGCCCAGAGGTTGAGGGATAGTGCTGGTAGCTTAAATGCGGATGTGGGAAATGGCTGTTCTTGCCAGAGGTGTGTAGTTGAGGGCATTTTCATTCAGGCTTATATTCAAGGTGAAAATGCATGTTAGTAGCAGCAGCCTGTGTGAATTTATTATGCACACACAGGGCAAGAAATGGAGGAAGGATTTGTTCATTCCCCTCTTTTTTTCAGCTGATTGACCTAATTCAATGGTCCTGAAAATGCTTGCAGATTGGTACACAGTTCTCAATTGGATTGTGCTCTTTTCTAGGTTTTGCAATTTAGTTTTAGTGTGCAAAAAGTATGTACAAAAATATAAATGCACATTGAAAAATACGTATTGGGGGATGCATATAATCTATACAATTTAAATAAGAAATTCTCATGCGTTCTTTAAAAAAAAATCCCCATAGAACAGGAGGAACAAACCTATAACTGAGTGCCAACGAAAAAGATACAGGATGGTATTAGACTGTTTGGACATCCTTACTTAAAACATTGGTGGCCGACCCTATTGGCAAATAATGCAAAGTGCAGTACATGGGCAGTCCATCCCCGGCTCCCCAAAGGCTCTTGGTAGATTTTCTTCTAACTTATTAAGCTGTGGCACAGGCAGCACTGGAGGAGGCAGGGGTGTAGATCTGGCTTTATCCCAAAGCCCAAGCCTCTGGCCCTTCCTGCTCCTGTTTAGATGTGTCATAGGTTGGCCACCTGAGAACCCAACATACCTCAAAAAGCCCTTAGATAAGAGTGTAACTTCTTAGTGATGGAGCATGGCCTACTTAACGTGTTAATGGCCTACATTTTCTACTCTTACCATGGGTAGCCAAATCTTCTCCAGCTTTTCAGGGGAGCCGGAAAAGAAATCATCTGAGAAATTTCAGCTCAGAATGCTGATTGGAGCCCATACTGTTGTATAGAATCTTGTATAGAATGTCCTGGGAGATTGAAGTGTTCTCCTACTGGTTTCTCTGTCTTGTGGTTCCTGATGTCAGATTTATGTCCTTTTATTCTTTGGCGTAAGGTTTGGCCTGTTTGTCCAATATAGAGAGCTGAAGGACACTGTTGGCATTTGATGGCATACACAATGTTAGACGATGAGCAATTAAATAGTCCCGAGATGGTATGTGTGATGGTATGTCTATACAAGATCTCAAAGTAGCTGTTCTATTACAAAGGAATTTCAGAAATAGACTGGAAAGAGAAGCTGCTGAATTGCAACTTATTACCAAACTTAAAACCATGGAGAGACCTGGTCTGAACAAAGACATTGGATTCTTATCTCATTATACATGACAAAGCCATTTTTCACCTTCTCACCCCTTGCTTTTTCCTGTAAGACCTATTGCAGTCGTTAAGAGCCGTCAACAAGCTCATCACAGCTATCTGCCAATCACCCAATCCTACCACCCTTCTGAGTAATACCCCTCCCCACCTTCTCACTATATAGAAGGGTCTGGTGACTTCTGTTTCAGTGTATCTGAAGAAGTGTGCATGCACATGAAAGCTCATGCCAAGAACTAACTTAGTTGGTCTTTAAGGTGCTACTGGAAGGAATTTTTTTATTTTGTTTTGACTATGGCAGACCAACACGGCTACCTATCTGTAACTAGATTCAAATGAATTACTGCAGCTGCAAGGGCTAGAAACATGCAATACGGGGGTTCTCAGGCTGTTGAATTGTTTCAATTCACATGCCAAATTATGTCACATTTCTGTGTTTATACAGAATTGCCAGATATGCTCTGCATGGTTGATTATGTTTATAGCTTTTAAGTTAGTTTTCTAATTGAGGAATTTTTATTGGCTTCCAAAGCACACCTTTAAATGACCAGCTTAAAAAGATAAAGGTTGATTGCTCCTCTGCATGAAACATTTAAAGTGCTTATAAGTACCTAATGAATACTGTCAACCATGGTTGCCAGAAAACCTGTATCACTTTAGTTAGTTGCTCCAAACACACACTAGTGCTTATTTACAACGCTTCTCAGGAAGTATTGAGAAAAACTCTAAAATTAAAACGAAGTAAAGAGACCAAAACAAGCATTTGTATTGTCAAAAGCTATTTCATGGTAACTACATAATAACTCACGTTATAGTTATTTTATATACAGTTTATAAAATGTTGGTTTTGCTTACTAGGGTTGCCATATTTAAAACAGTGAAAATCCGGGACATTTTGCTGACAGTATTCCGGATATGTCTGGGAAATGCCAGGCGTATGCCAACCCTTATTTAAACCCATCTGAGACTTGCAACTGAAGCTTGGGCTCAGGAGTGTGTTGTGGGACTATGCAAGTCCTTTCCTTATGTGTGAATTCTTACTATCCCGTTGTATCCAGTTCTGTTGGCTGATTGTTTTTACATAAACCAATCTGGATTAAAAACTGGGTTCTAAAGTGGAGGAGTGCGCCCTTGGGGGTGAGACCAGACTATTGGCAGTTTGCAGCACCTACTGTGGCTGTAGTCGAGACCAATGCGGGAGAGACATGCTTTGTTGTTGCTGGAGCAGATAAAGACATCCAGTTGCTCTGCTACAGATGCACTGGGGCGTTTTTTCTCCCTGTGCTCCTTCCTAATGGTCATTTCTCCTCTGGTCACTGCTGTGGAACATGGTTTGACTGTCTGTCTCCAGGCACTGTGGTTATCTGCAAGAGATTCCCACCAGGTGGGGTTGATGTTGCCAACTTTCATGTCCTATTTGCAGACATCTTCATAACACAGAGTTGGTCTGCCAATTGGCCTGGTGCCAGAAGCCAGCTCCCCTTTTAAGGCAGCATCACATTACTTCAAACAGTCATGGCTTCCCCTAAAGAACCCTGGGGACTGTGGCTTGTTAAGGGTGCTGTTAGGAGACCCCTGTAGACCCCCATTCTCCTCACAGAGCTACAATTCCCAGAATTCCCTGGGAAGAGGGATTGATTGTTCAACCCCTCTGGGTATTGTAACTCTGAGGGGACTAGGGGTCTCTGGACAACTCTCAGCTTTTCTGAGCACAGCCTTAATATCTGTGCTAAATAACCTTCTCTGTTGGAGAGAAATTGACCAGTAAGAGAAAATGCATTTGCAATAGCAAATTGCATACTTGTGCTGTGTGTATCTGTCCCCCTCCCCTGACTCCCAGGAAGAATTATGCTCTGTGCAAGGAGGGCTCTCCCTTGTTGCCTACCAGGAAAAGGCCTTTGTAGGGGGTACTCAAAGAGTCCTCCCCTCTGCTCCAGTATATACGCCACATACTTGAGATCCCTCCCTTTATTTAAGTAGCAGGAAGACATCAGAACAGTTGAGTTGCCTCTAGGGTACCATGTGTACATTCCTGGTTTGGTAGACTTTTTGTTTTCTATGAGAACTGCCACCCACTCTCAGCCATATTAGCTAATGCATATTATGAGTTCAGCTGAACAGATCCTAAACCTGTTCCCATCCTGTTTTGCTAATGTGTAAAAGTCCCCTGGGTCTTCTTAAGTGTGTCTCTTATTCCTTGTTAAGGGAGCTGTGGTTTAGAGCAAAATGGTTCCCCTCCACCACTTTCGAACATCCTGAACCAAAATCTAACATGCAAGCTGTTAAGAATTGTGTTGCATGCTGTAGCCCACAGTGAACCTAAATAATTAAGTTGCATTAAAAGCAGAAGCTTGTTCTAAGGTTTTTATTTTTCAGTTCCTCTGAAAGATTAATAAAATCTGTGTTGTAAATTTACAGGAATTTCCTCACAGCCATTCACATAGCTTTATGCTTCTCTCCCCACAACCCATGAAAAATTATACACAAAAGTATATATCAAACTTCTGAGACTTGGTATTTGCTGTTTCCAGTATCTTTTAATAGCTTTGCTTATCTTGAAAAAGTGTTGACTTCTTTGTCTGCCTCTGAAAGTTAGAAAGGGAGAACATTTCTATGTTGCCCGGGGGGGGGGGGGGGGCTCAAGGCAGTGTAAACAATAAGAGTATATAAATGATAAATATATAAAATAACAATTAAACGATAAAGTTCAACAAAACGGATAAAACACATGACATATATCACTTGTTGTGCAAATGATCCCAGGTGAGCATTCCATAGATGGGAGCCAAAATTGAGAACGGGATGAAGAAGCTGTGACTCTTACCTGGTCATGCAGGAAAGATGGCAGAGGACCATCATTATAGCAGGCAAAGCTGCTTCTTAGTGATCTTTCATTCTGTTACCGAACTTAGCTTAACACCAGATGAACTTTTGTTCCAGGGAAAGTTATTTGAAAGCCATTGTTCTAGAATGATTGCTAAGTCCTACAAAATAAGTGTCAACATGGTGATATAGGCCTATAGAAACAACTTGGATGCTAAGAAAATCATTTCCATCATACACACACACACTTTTACACTTATAGGTGATGCTGACTGTGGGAAGAGGGATTGGGATGAGAACGGGATAGCTCAGCTGGTAGAATAGGAGACAATCTCAGAGTCATGGGTTCAAGCCACGCATTGGGCGAAAGATTCCTGTGTTGTAGGAGGTTGGACTGGATAATCCTTGTGGCCCCTTCCAGCTCTGCAGTGCTATGATTCCAAAATCTGATTGCTATGAAACGTCAAGGGCTAGAACAAGACTGGGGTTGCTATGAAGGGGGACAAGAGGAAGAAGGTGAACTGTAGTGAGGAGCCTGGGAGAGGCGTGCCTGTTCTCGGCCAGCATAGCTAGTGGAAAGTGGAAGTTCATGCATCTTTTATTTGAAAGAGAACTTAAATGTATTGATTACACAGCTCTCTCTTAGCTAAGGTTATTGAAGCAGAGGTGTTCGTAATCTTGTAACCAGAATACCTTCCACCCCATGGGGATCCCCAAGCACTTAGCATACTATTTATACTGCCAGAAACTGAAATACAACCACTTCCAGGGTCAATACTGCCAGAAACTGAAATATAACCACTTCCAGGGTCAAATCTGGCGTCTTATTGCTACTTGCTCTGTATTGATTGTTGTGGAGAGGAGGCTTGGACATAATCGGGTGTTGATTTTTATATAATGCTGCATACTTTCAAAACTGCTTGCTGAAGGTGTGGACCCTGAAGGCCAGTCCCTGTTGTGGAGTCCCAGGTCACTGCCTTATCCAACCAAGTAGTGTGCATTCTGATGTGGGCAAGCTTCCTTCTCACTGTAACTTAACTGTGTGCACCTTGCCTGATGCATCAGTCATCATGCACAGTGCCAGATCTCTGGTGAAGTCATGGCTCGCCTACTTCCCATCACCTCTTGTTCAGAGGGAGCAGTAAAAGTGAAAGTACATGTATTCTGCATTTACCCTTCAAATTCAAAGCATCAGAGAAGACTGGTGCCTGGAGAACTCTGCTGTACGTTCTTTGGTAGAAGCAATGGGACAGACACACAGATCTGGAGAAAGAAGTGTTATCCTTGTCCAAAATTGCTTTGCTGTGAGCTTGCTTTGAGTCGGAAATGTTAAGCTGGGGGCATTCTTAAGACTTCAAAGGGAAAATGAGAACAAGACATCTCTCTGATTCTGCTTGACAAAATTGGTGATACTTTAAACACTCCGTTTTTCTTTAATGTTTTTGTGATTCTCATACTTGGACTTTTATTTTATGCCTGATTCCTTCCTTCTATATTTCCTTTGGCTGCCACTTATACTTCATTTTGTCTTAACAGCGCCACCTGCTCCAACCTCATAGCCCATCCCCTAGGGAACCTCACAAAGTACCGTTGTAAACAATGCTGCTTTAGATGCTTATGCCTGGATTCTCAACAGAGCCATTTTGATTTAAGCTTCTTTTATTTCTGGGTGACACAGCTTCAATAAATGAGTTGTCTGAGCGTTCTCAAAGTGGTGCTGGTTTTCCTCAGTATACCACTCTAAAAAAGGCAGACAGAAAAGAACTGGTTAGTTCCGCAACTCCTAGTTGTGGTACATAATGTGTAAACTGTATTATCAGATACGTCAAGAGGCTATGCTGCTAGCATTTGATGAAAGAAGAGAGTTAGGTAATTCGAAAGATTCCTTCCTGATCCATATCTCTGCTGCTTCCGTGACGCAAATAATCAGTTTTCCCACTGATACACAAATCAAAGCTGACTTGAGGTTCCCTACAGAATTTAGATGGGTACATAAGCATTAAAAAGCTCTTGCCAATGATTGCGGCAAATTAAGCATAAAAAAAGAAATACAGTGTTTTATAATAAGTACAACATATTTCCTGTTAACAGTTGCATTTCCCTACCATTGCCAACTTTGATGTCAGGTAAAGTGGATTGGCTACTGCTTTTTCCTCCTACCTGCACAGATTTTGTAATCTGTCTATATCATTCTGTTAGGTGGAATGTAAATTGAGTGGTTAATATGCATAACAGCACATTGTGCAACCTTCACCAGACCTCATGGAGAATGTGCTCATAATCCAACTGTTAAGAGGGAATTGTGTGTGTTTCCCAGCCAATATGCATAATCCCCAGTAGGCTTTTGGGAATGTGCATATTATGACTGCACTTTGTGCAGATTCTGTCCCACTGCTTAATCTTATGTGGCCCAGTGATCAACTGAGTGAGGCTCCATAAAAATAACTTTTGTCTGCAGTCCAACCTCCATTTCTCCACTCTAAGCTGTTCCCCTGTCAACTGAGCAGTTAAAGGGAAGCAGGGAGAGTTATGTATGCTGCCCTGAACTCCCCGCAGGGAAGGTGGGATATGTGTATTCATTTTTTGCAGCAAGCCTTTAAAAAATGTATTCCACAAGTAAGAGCCCTGTGGAATTGGCAACCTTGCAAGTCACTTTGGTGATTTTCTGCTCTCATATATTTGACTATAGAAAGTAAAACATTTGTGTTTATGCACTCTTACTCTGTCGCACGTACATCTGTTTTGTTGCCCTTGAATCATGTAACCTACATGTAAAATATGAATAATGTCGTGAATCTGAAAATCTCATTTCTTACTCAACAGTCATCATGCACAAAGGTTTTGAATTAGATGAGAAGACTTCTATTAAATTTTGAAGAGAATCAAAGTACCCTCTCTCTGTTTGAGATAAAGCACTTCAGTATTAATCATTCTGGACTGGATGACGGACAATTAGTCATCCCAGATTCCAAATGATGCGAAGTGTACCATTCACTTAATAGAAGTCTGGGACTGTATGATTAAAAATAGTTCTGCATTTTCTGAACATATGACACTGCTTTGCACTGTTCCACGCTACTGGTCCGCCTTTGCCCAAAGTTGGCAACTGACTTGCAGTGGCTCCGAAGACTTTCAGTCTGAGATGAGTCTTTTTCTGCTTTCCCACATCATGTAGTCCTACAAGGCCCATCCAGTGCTTGCTGCACTATGTGTTGCCTGCTTCATGGAAAAGGAGGATTCACTGCTATAATTTGCTCCATTTTAAAAGGGCATGTATGCTGTGAAGTGATGGAAGTATTACTGGTGAAAAGTAGGGAATGAATGAGTCCCTTCATCTTGAAAAAGGGGCACAGCAGCATTTCCACACTGCAACAAGCAGAAAAATGCCCATCCAGCAAAAAGCAAAACAAATGCACTGTGCTGAATAATGGGGATTGTTGTGGAGTTTCAACTCTGTGCAATCACTTCCCACATGGCAATATAATTAAATGGTGGAAGACAAAACTGCCACAAACATTATCTTCAGAAGAGCACAGAGCAAGTGCTTCACTTTTAAATGGCACCACCAGGCAAAGTGTGGTTTGTTTACACAGTCAAGAGTCATAGAGGGTTGTCTGTGTTGAATGGTTTCTTTAAATTGTAAGTTGTAAGGTACAAGGCTAGATTAGTTGCTAGGGGTTTTCAACAAATTCCAGGCGAAGATTATGATTTGTGTTATTCACCAAGTGTAAAATATGAAACAGTTAATCTTTTGTTAAAAGATGTATCACTACGTGGACATTCTGTTTATCACCTAGATATAAAAACTGTATATTTGTTTGCAGATCTAAAAGAACAATTTTTTATGCGTGTTCCTGAAGGCATAGATGCCGCTGAAGGTTTGGTATGCAAATTAAATAAATCCCTTTATGGTCTGCACTAAAGTGGAAGGAATTGGCACCAAACTTTAGCAAAAGAATTGCTGGATATTGGTTTTTCACAAGGAAAGGCAGACAATTGTGTGTTTATAAAGGAAAGGGCAAAATCTGTAACAAAAATATGTGTGTATGTAGATGACGTGTTAATTTCTACAAACACTAAACAGGAATATGAACAGGTAGTATCACGGTTACAGAAGAAGTTTGATGTGGTGGAATTAGGCATAACTAAAAATTACTTATCCATGCAAATTGAGAAAGGCAAAAATGGATCTTTTCTGGTTCATCAAACTGCAAAAATTGATGATCTTGTTGAAATGCTATGTTTATTGTCACAGATTTCTCTCTTTGAGACTTCCTTCAGCTTCCCCTCGAATCATCCATACCCTTATTTAACAAATTCACACAAATCCTAGCTTATATTGACATTATTTTCTCTTTCGTTCTTTTTCTCTTTAGACAATATTCCAACCTTTTCACAGAGCCTTTTTAAACCCGACTAGCGTTATCTGACCCTCACTTATATTTTCCAGATATTCCACGAATTTCCCCCAGTCCTCAATGAACCTTTGGTCTTTTAAATATCTAATTTTCCCCGTCAATCTGTCCATCTCCGCGTATTCTAGTAGTTTTGCTCTCCATTCCTCAAGCGTCGGTATGTTCTGTTGTTTCCAATTTTGAGCCAATAGGACCCTTGCGGCCGTTGTTGCATATTGGAAGAATTTACCGTCATTGTTCTTTATATCACTTCCTGCTAGTCCTAACAGAAAAGCCTCCGGTTTTTCCCCAAAGTTATATCTTAATATACTCTTCATTTCATTATATACACTTTCCCAAAAACCTTTGACCTTTCTGCAGTCCCACCACATGTGGAAGAAGGATCCCTCTTTTTCCCTGCATTTCCAGCATTTATTGCAAGTTTTGTATATTTTTGCTAATTTTGCAGGTGTTATATACCAACGGTAGAACATCTTCATGAGGTTCTCTTTTAACGTTATGCAAGCTGTGAATTTAAGATTTTTTTTCCAGAGTTTCTCCCATTCTTCATAGTATATGTTATGGCCGATGTCCCTTGCCCAGTGAATCATCACCGACTTCACTTCCTCATCTATCAGGTTATACTCTAATAGCAGATTGTACATTTTAGAAAGAATTTTATAATCATTGTTTATTATTTCACTCTGGAATTTAGATTCTTTGTCCACATATCCTCTCTCTTTAACATCTTGTCTAAACATTTCGTTTATTTGGAAATAGTGTAGCCAATCATAAACTTTATCTTTAACCTGGTCATACGGTTTCAGTTTCCATGTCCCCCCTACTTTTGTTAACAGTTGTTTGTAAGTTATCCAGTCACCTCTCATGTTTACTTTTTTGACGCTCATAACTTCCAATGGGGATAGCCAGTGTGGTACTTTAGGTTCTAGTAAAAATCTATTCCTCTCCCAAACTTCCATTAAAGGGCCTTTGAAAATGTGTGATGCAAAACCCTTGTGCTTCCTCTTCCCCTGCCGTAAGTACGCATGCCATCCTGCTCTGTTGTCGAACCCCTCCAAATCTAATAGTTCCTTATTTTCCAATTTTATCCACGTTTTCACCCAGCAAAGGCACGATGCCTCGTAATATAGTTTCAGATCTGGCAGAGCAAATCCCCCTCTTTCTTTAGCTTCTGTTAACAATTTAAACTTAATCCTTGGTTTTTTGCCCTGCCAGACACATTTTGAGATTTCTCTTTGCCACTCTTTAAATATCTTAGTGCCCTTGATTATCGGTAAGTTCTGGAACAGAAATAACATTCTCGGGAGAACGTTCATCTTAATTAAAGCTATCCTACCCCAGAATGACAATCTCAGCTTCCCCCACCTCTCCAAGTCCTTTTTTATCTCTTTCCATACCTGCTCATAGTTATTCTTAAATAAATCTATATTTTTCGGGGTTATCCATATTCCTAAATATTTCACCTTTTTGGCCACTTCTATTTCTGTTTGTTGTTGTAATTCCTCGATTACCTTCGGATCTAAATTCTTCGCCATTATTTTAGTCTTTCTTTTATTTAACTTGAAGCCAGCCACCTTACCAAATTGTTCCAGTTCTTCCAGTATCTCTTTTATTGAATTCAGCGGATCTTCTGTTGTTATTACTAAATCGTCTGCGAACGCCTTGACTTTATATTCATTTTGACCAATTCTAATCCCTTTTATCTTCTTATTTTGTCTTATTGAGTTCAGAAGTACTTCCAGTACTATTATAAATAGCAACGGGGAAAGTGGGCAACCCTGTCTTGTGCCCTTCGCTACCGTTATTTCTTCTGACACCACGTTATTTATAATCAATTTGGCCTTTTGCTCCGTATATATTGCCTTTATTCCGTTGAAAAAGTTCGTGCCGACCTCCATATGTTCTAACTGTTTTAGTAGAAAATCCCAAAGTATATTATCGAATGCTTTCTCTGCATCCACGAACATCAGTATGGCTTGCTTATCATACCTGGCAGACAAGTATTCTATAGAATTTATTATATTTCTAATACTATCTTTCATTTGCCTGCCCGGCAGAAAGCCCGCCTGATCTCCCTGGATATATTCTGACCATATGTTTTTAACTCTACTTGCCAGTATTCCTGCTATGTTTAGAGAATGCAAATAGGAAGGAAATGCCTATGGTGTGTGGTTTCACCTTTACAGGTGAAGATAAGCCATTTCCTAATAAAACTTTGTATCGTTCTGCTATAGGCAAGCTAAATTTCATTCAAAGAATCTCAAGACCAGATATAACTTATGCTTTCCACTTTCTGGCAAAATTTGTGGAAAAGCCCACTAAGCAATGTTTCTCTGCTCTTAAGAGAGTGGTAATGTACCTTAAACATACCAAACATTATAGGTTGCAGTTTACAACAAGTATTGACAAAGGTTTTGAAATTTTCTGTGATGCATCTCATGCAGTGGAACAAAATAATTGCAGGGGTGTGTTTGGTATGGTGTTTTGTTATAACGGTTGTCCATTTGAATGGAAGTCCCAGACACAAACCATTATTTGTCTCTCCACAACAGAGAGTGAATTATGTGCATGCATTCAGGCCACTCGTGATATAGAATGGTATATGCAAGTATTTGCAGACCTACAGATGCAAGTAACACTACCAGTAAGAGTTTACCTTGATTCCCAGAGTGGACTCGCTATCCTATGTTCAGAAACCAATACACAGCGCACTAGAGTCTTAAGATTACGTTTACAGTTTGTAAAGAAACTAATTGCTGACGAAATGATTGTATTTCAATATGTTCCAGGTGACAATCAAATTGCAGACATTTTTACTAAAGCTCTTCCAAAGGTTACACATGAAAGACATGTACAAAATATGCTTTATGTTTCTGTTCCACAATGATGGACCACAGGGGAAATGTTGAATGGTTTCTTTAAATGTAAAGGTTCATCATTGTTCCACCCAATGTGTATGTCTTTAAGGGGCCAGAGCAAGGGCCAGAGCAAAATAACGAGACCCAGCTTTACAGCGGTGAAACATAGCAGGTGCTGCTGAGTTGTATTGATTAAGCTGTGTCAGCAACTGGGTGTAGTATATAAGGAGCAGCACCTAGCTCTCCCATTACCCTGGGGGTTGGGTTGGGGGTTGGGTCTGGTTTGTTGATGTATTTAGTGTAAATGGAGTTTTTGTTTTTGTTATTAAAACCTTGTTTAAGTTATTTTTGAGTCCCTTTTTAATGCATGGTCTCCCCAGCAAGCTCTCTGCAGCACTACCATACTGCAAATAGCCAACAGTCTAGTCTAACCTCCTTTTGACTAAAAAAGCATCCATGACAAGCAGCCATGCAACATCTGCTTAGAAAGTGAAGGGGAGCCAACCTTCCGAGAGAGTCTGTTCCTCTTTGGTTGCTACTGTCCCAGACCTGTTATCCTGAGACAACAGCCACATTGCACACCCAGCTGAAATAATTTAACTTGCTAGGTTAATCTCTCTCTGCCCATAAGGCACTTGACAGGACTGTACCAGACAGACACATAAAAATAAGAAGCTTTTCTAGCTTCTGATAGACCAATGCACATGGGGGTTGGGGTGTGCAGTCTTTATTTACATACACCAGGAATTCCAGAGTTTTTCATTCTGGACTTATTGGGTCACTCCATGGACTTATCTATGAAGTTGTAAACAAATGACTTTGCCAATGTTTAGTCTAGGATTTAGAACTTTATTTTAAACGGTATGTTTGGAAATGTCAGAGCCATTCAGCCTGGTTCTGGAGAGGCCTGCAAATGTTCTCTTTCCAGCTATAGTTGTCTTGGCCACAGGTCATTGCTCTGCTACTTTACCAAAGCCCCATAAATGCATAGGCATTGGATTACTTTGTGCATGTGTTAACCTTTTCCGAGCAGTTAAGGGCCCTGAAATGGGAAATTATTTCCTATCTTTGGCTTATATCATAGCAAGTCTCTTCCTGGAAATTGAAATCTGCCCATTCCATCTTGCGGCAACAACCATGTAGCTGTTATAAAATGGTCTCCAGAGGTCAAAAGAGGGGCACAGTGCTATAAAGTTGTTGAGCAGTGTGCCCTTGAGAGTATGAACTGTGACTAATGTGTCTGCTTTGCTGTGTTATGTATTCCCCTTCACTGTTCCAGTTTCATTTAGATTCAGTAAAGCTCAGTGTTCTACTGGCACGTTATTGTGACAGATGAAAGACTATTTTAAATGTGGAAATCAAGAAAGAAATTTGACATAGACTACCTGGGTCAAAATCTCAAGGTTTCAAAGATGTTTCTTATGTGTTTGGTGCAAATAAAAATAAAAATACATGCTATAGAACTCCCCTTCTGGGCCAAGGGGATTCAAGATGGCACTTCACCAAAAGCTGTGTTCTTCAGCCTTTGGTCCAAAGATGATGATATACTACAACCTGAATCATCCCTGACCTTTAGCAAAGCTGGATGGGGACGATGGGAGTTGTAGTCTAGCAGCATCTGTGGACCCACACTCAAGCACTGCTCTGAAGGCATGCTTGCACAATTGTGTCCTCTTGTCCCCTTCTTTTCAATCTTATGGAAGAGTGTAGTGATGTCCATAAGCATGCAAAGTTTGTATTGCCCTACCCTGTAATTCTATAGCATTCTGTACATAGGCTGCAGAATAAGCAGAAATGGATTGTTTTGAGACTGATGTGTGTAAGTGGAGGCTTGTTAATGGCCCACATTACTGCTTAAAATGCATTAGAATCCAATTTCTCAGACTCCCTGCTTGACTTGACCAACTGGGCTCTTAAACCCTTTATTTAATGACACTGTTCTTTTTAAAATATATATATATTGGGCCCCCCCTCCAGGCTTCACTTCAGTAGTTGTATTCATTTGAGCACATATGGTAATAGCAAAGAAATTATAAAAATTAAAGTAACAATATGGTGTGGGGTTGATCAAATATTGATGATCGCAAGAGTGTTGAGGAGAGCTAGCTCAAGAGGAAATGAACCAGTTCAATTTTGAGCGCAGTACTAAGAAGTATCTGCAAACAGAATGTACATAACGCCTGAAAGACAATCTTCTAATTTAGTGACTGTTCTCTGCAGGCAAGGGCCTCCTGTAGTTACCATCTTATCAGAAGGTCAATTCTATGAAATACACAGCAACCAGACCTTTAGTGTTGTGGCTCCTACCTTTTGGAATTCCCTCCCCTTGAATATTAGACAAACACCATTTCTGTTATCTTTTTGGCACCTAACCTGAGCACCTTCTTCCTTCAACAAGCCTTTTAACTTGAGATCTTTCCTAGTCTGCATCTGTACTGGAATGTTTTTTAAGGTGTTTTTATCGCTGCTTCCTTGTCGCCCTGGGCTCCTTTGGGAGGAAGGGCAAGATGCAAATAAATAGCACAAATAACACAGATAGAGTGCACACCCAGAAATGCAAAGGATTTTCATGGGTTCATTTATTTCGCGCTGTGAAATAGTGGGGATATAAGCCAGTCGCAGAATGCAGTGGAGATGAATTGTGGGATGGGGCTGCCTTTTGTATCAGGATAACCACCCTTAGCAGGAAAACTGTGCTATTTCCAAGATTGCGAAGTGCTACCCTTCACATAGGTGAGAGGGGTATCTCTGTAGCACGTAAAAGCCCTAGTCCCCTCCCCTCTAGCATGCACTTTCCTGGGCTGTTAAGGGACTCGTTGGTCTATATCAGGCATGTGTCCAAAGTCCATTTTGGGGGCCTAATCCGGCCCAACCAGTCAATTTAGTCCGGCCTCCGTGGCAGCAGTATACATCCTGGGATAAAATCCTTAAAAAAAAAACTTCAACAACATTGGGGTAAATTTCAAGCTCAACAACATTGGTCGGCCCTCATGCATGTTTACTTCATCAAATCTGGCCCTCTTTGAAAAATGTTTGGGCACCCCTGGTCTATATGCACCTCCCAAATGACTGTCCACCAGCAGCCATCTGACAGTCATGGAACCTAAGGTTGGAGCATGCAGGTATGATGGGCATAAATATGCCAAGGTTGGGAGGGAGAGAAAAACAATTACCATCGCCTATGATGATAGATCGTAATTCCTTAGATCCTAAAGGCATACGATTCCCTCTTCTTATGCAGGCACTATAGCTAACATAAGGAAGGGTTGTGCCCTCCCAACCTATTTTTATTTTGTCTTTCCATATCTATTAAAAAGTACTAATTGGCAGACGTGCCTTAATACACACAGGGAGAGGATATTGGACCTCCTGCCCTTTAGCTTGCGGTGTATTTTTGGATACTTTTGACACACAATCACTGCCAAAAGCTTCAAGGGCGTACTCAATTGATCTAAACTTTATTCATGAACGGTGCTAACTGCAATAGCCACACTCTCGTTTCTGAGCCTGTAGACAGTCTGTCTCCACTTAAGCAGCAGTGTGAGCATTTATATAAAGTATTAATTTTGAGGATTTGTATACTGAATTATTTCACTTTTTGTGTTTAATGTCAGTTGGAGTGCTGTAAGAGTCTGTCTTGTCTTCTGAAATGATATAACCAAGTATCAAATCCATATTTTATCATTCTTTAACATGGGATTTAAAATCTCGCTCCAAAGTGCAATGTAGTTTTTTACCTGGAATAATGAAATTGCATCCTTTAAAAATGTTTTTGTATACTATAAAACTGCTGACTTGGCAATAAAACATGCATAGACTTTTTTCCTCAGGCAATTGTAATATCACTAGCTGTCATGACCATTTTATTATAGACTAAACAAGAATAATTTTTCTTACACTAAATGGGTTGGTTGTTATTTTATTAAATTTCTGTGTGTGCATAAATGCTGGGTGGGGAATCCATGGCCTTCCAGATGTTGCTAAACTACAACTCCCTTGAGCCCCAATGACCATTGACCCGAGATGATGGGAGTTGTGGTTCAGCAACATCTGGAGGGTGATGTGTTCAGTATCCCCTGCTGCAGAACCAACACTAGTAGAAGCCATGTGGCTGTTGGAAGAACAATCACACTTGTTGTACATGTAGAGCTGGCTTCTTTGTTGGCAGTGGGAAAGTTACTACATAGCATGGATTATGTATTGGTGCAGAAATAACATGGGTAGTGACAAAACTACCTGATAACTTCGCAGCTATCCAGAATTGTTTGGGGAAGGACATTGATTTTATCAGGTATTCAAGGTATATACACCATTGAGAACCTAAATAATGTGACTCTTGGTGTATGGAGCGATAGAAAAGGTATACTTGAAACAGAGAAGGGCTGGTTGTGCAATGAAAATGTGGAGAGTGAGATCTCACCCCCCCCCCCTTGTACTTGGAACCTTTGACACACGTCCGTGTTCAGCGCAATCAGTTAAATAGTCTCCCTTCTCCTCTTACCTGCCACTGAGAGCCAGAGTGCTGTACTGGCTAGAGTGTTGAACTTGGAACAGGAGGACATGGGATCAAATTCTACTCAACTGCAAAGCACACTAGGTCTCCACGCCCTGCCCCTTCCTCCCCTGACCTGTCACATGTTGAGTGCAAAGCTCTGCATGTTCAGCTCAACATGACTGGAATCCTCCAAACCTGTACGCTGAATGTGCAAAGGCCAGAAAGGAGGGTGGGACTGGCAGAAATGGGAGACCTGGGGGTGGAACCAGAATGTGCACCTTCTACAAAATGTGAGCCCTTACACATTCAAAAAGGCTTCTTCCTATACATATACCACCAGTAAAAACTCTCAAGGCAGGATTCCTTTAAAATAGTCCCCTGGCAAAATAAACAAAAACTGGAAATCTTTGTCCTATGTCCTGAAACACTCAGGGCATCCTCTTAGAGATTCAGAAGAACTCTAAGGCTTGAAGAAAATTCTGTTAAACATCTGGTACTCATTTAATGGTTAGGGCTGACTGATCTCTTTATATACACCCTCAGCACTGAATTAATTTTTTCTGTCTTTACTGTTATACTTTATTATATTCTTTCAGCTCCTGAGGGCTGAACATTGAACAATCACCTTCTTTAAAACAGATGTTATACAATTAGCATAGAATTGTAGCAGGTCCCATACATCAACTTAAAGGGCTGTCAGCTAAAGCTGTGTTAATGTGCATGCATAATGCATCTGATGGGGGAAGTGCTTTTTTCTTCTTCTAATGAACAACTTCCTTACAAGATAGGCAAAAATCTGTGCCCTCTTGCTAAAGTACTTATTTCCCTTGTGCAGTAATACACTATGCATTATTGAAAAGTTTTAAAGCAGTTGCTAGTAGTGGAGGGGAGGAGAAGACCTTACGTTGCAAATAATGACGATAATGAAATTCCACAAAGTCATGCTTCATTACTGTTTACAACTTTGGGGTGTCTTCTGTATGAGAGCACCCTGTAGAACCAGGAGGATTTAGAGCTTGATCCACAATACTACTTTGCAGTGCTGATGTGATGAAACTCATCGCATCTCTGTGTTAACTAAGGCAAGCTTCAGACAAGGCTGCTAGATATTATACAGCCCAGAAACCATGCACTGGTACTGCTTTATTTCTAGTCTGAACGAATTGGAACAAGGCCAGGCACTGCTGAAAAGGAAACACCACCTCTCTCATTGGAGTCTAATAGTTTCAGCCACCAGCTTGTTTGGTGATGAAAGATTGTATTCATTCCCTGCCATCTAAAGTAGTAATCCCTGGAGTTTTGATCCAAGCAGAAGATTGATAACACCAAATTGGGCAAACAAATTCTGTGGATGTCCACTACTTGGTAGCAAAAGGCACAGCTGATTATTACTTGTGGTGGGAAGTGGGTTGAGCATGAGACTCAACCCACATTGGGGAAAAGATTCCTGCATTGCACGGAGTTGGACTAGATGACCCATGTGATCTTTTCCAACTCTACAATTCTGTGAATCTCCATACATACAAAGACAGTGCTCAACATGGAGTCAAGTGAGATTTATTGTTGACGAAATGCTAATGAAAAATTGCTGCTGGTGATTCAGACTAGAGTGAGGGAGAGTGGATTTAAATCCCCACTCAAGCGTGGAGCTCACTTGGGGCCATTTGCTCTCACTTCCATGTGCCACGCAGGATTGTGGGGATAAATGGGTGGGTGGGAACCATGTGTGCTGCCTTGAGCTCTTTGGAGGAAAGGTGGGGTATAAAACTTAAAAATATACACCTCACGTGTCAAAACCCAAAGTAAAGAGGTGTGTCTTAAGCATTTGCCAAAAACTGTATAGTAAAGCTGTCAGATGCACCTCTATGGAGAGAGTCCCACAGTTTATGGGGCTGCCGCAAAGAATGCTGTTTCACAGGCTACACACACCAAACATCTGAGAGCGGCGGAGCTATATTCAAGGAACAGACTTACAGTGGCTGAATTGAGAATGTTCACCCTCCTACAGCAAATGTGTAACTGTACATAATATTGCAAATGGTTTCCTTCCTACTTCAAATACTTTATTAATTTTTTTAAAAGGTTTAAACTCCCTTTTCTCACTCCATTGAAGTCAGGTAGAAGCACAATGTTATCAGTATTTTGTGTATTTAAAGGTTTGTGAATCTGTTTTGTTACATAGAAAGCTTTGAGTTTCTGGAGTCCGAGGCTTGGGACATCCCTTAAGAGGAATCCTTCTCAAGATATCCTGTTTCTAGTTCTGGAGGGTTGGGGCAACTCTCCAGAACAGCATGGAAGTTGGTGCAGGGAACAACTGCAAGGAGAAAGGATTAATTATAATTACCTTTCACCAGAAATGGAAAGGCAACTCAGGATCTAAGCCAAAGTTTGTTTGTAGCCTTTGTCAGTAAATTTAATGGGATTCAGAATTGTTACTCTTAAAGTAAAGCCCTTTTACTTTATTGCTCAGAAGAAGCAGAGTAAATTTCCCAGCACAGGCCCTTTGTTAAGCTCCAGGTTTTCTGCTGTTGCAAGCTCATTACTTTTGTGTTTTTCTTCAGCTGAGAAACTGGACTGTTGAAGAACTTCAAAGAAGACTCGGGGCGCTTGACCCCATGATGGAGCAGGAGATAGAAGAAGTTCGCCAAAGGTATCAGTCGAAACGGCAGCCCATTCTTGATGCCATTGAAGCAAAGAAGAGACGCCAGCAGAACTTCTGAGGAAAGCCTGCCAGTAGAATAGATATCCATCATCCCTAACAATAAACTGCGTTTCTATGACTACTGTGTAGGTGGATTTCTGTTTTAAATGGTCCGGTTTTCACGTGACACTAAGCCAAACCATAGCTTAGCATGAATAAATTCCCAGAGAGGAGATGGTGGATTTGTTCCTACTCTGGTCAATATGCTGGGCTGCACCGAGCAAAGCCATGATTTGGCTTAGTGTGTCCTCTGAACCCAGTCTTGTGATTTAGCTCTCACAGACAAACCACATGCTGTAACCAAGGTTTGTCCTATGGTTTATGATTTGGAGAGAGCTAAGCCATGAGCCCAGGTTCAGAAGACACACTAAATCAAATTGCAGCTTAACTCAATGCAGTGCAACAGCAACAGGACCAGGGAGGAGCAAAATCCCTGCTTTGTGTTAAGCCGTGGCCTGGCCTAGCGTTGTGTGCAAACAATGGCAGTGTGTTAGCAAAGCAAGCCAGTGGCTGCTTCCTCCATTTACTGTAGCACCTTTTCAAACTCAGGAATGCCATTATGTGGAGTCCTCATGAACAGATTTATGCTTGTGTTTCAGTGTTAGATGTGTTCTGAATAGATCGCATGTTGCTTCAGAGAAGTCCTGTTACTTTTGGAGCCTGTCTGTATATTTTGGAGGAACAGTTGGAAACAGACTAAAAGAATGTTGATGCTCAGATGGCCAGTCAGTCTCACAGGCCTGTTTTCTGCCTTGTGGGTTTATCCCATCCTGCGGTGTAAGGCTGCCTCATTGGTTCATGAAGAAAACAAAGTAGGTAAAATGCTGTCTTTTGTTGGATGCACTTAGGTTGGACTGCAAGGATGCAAACGTATGCTTCTTTCTGTGAAACTCTTAAGTACTTGTATAACCAGAAACCTTGCACACTTGTCTGTTCGCCTAATTTGGCCCAATAAAAAATGCATAGCTTAACTTCCGTATCTCCTTTATGCAGCAACCACTTTGTATTAAACTGCTCCCTCTTTAAACTTCCCCCTGTTACTGTTTAATGGTACTCTGGAAATAGGTTTTTAAAAGAAAAGTGATTCACTGGCAAAAATATGCAACCTGCTCCAGCATTTGAAAAGGAATATAAACTCTTTTTGTCCATTCCAAAAGCCTCTAAAAGTCCCATGCCTTACATTCCCCCTTTTAAAGTATTGAATTTCAGGCTTATATTTATATCCTTTCCACTGTGTACTTTATGAGTGAATGCTGATAACATTTGAGTGATTTCTTGGTATTTTTAAAATATATTAATGTGAAACCAACCCTTCACTCAAGAAAACGTGAATCCTACTTTGTATTTCTTCAGAATTCCTTGCAGCAGAGGAATGTCAAAGTACTTGCAACTCAGGAAATTACGAACTCTCTTGAGATAATGAGAGATTTGAAATATTTAAGGAATTGTGAATGTTTATGGGCTTTGCTATTTTGAGCTTAATTTGTTTGAGGCTTGCAATATTAGTTTTAAATTTTAAACTAGAACGTGTTTTTCTGTTTATTTGGAAAGGTTAAGGACGTCAGTTAAAATTAAAATAACAATCTGTTGGATCAAAAGAATAATTTCAAAATGCCCTTTTAGGAAAAGCTTGATGTGTCAAGCTTAATAAAGCAATTTCATTCATTTCTAAGCAGCAGGATTCCTGCTAAAATAAAGTGTGCGAGAGTGTGTCTGATGCTCTGTGCAATTCTCACTCATTGCTGTTGGATTTGCACAAGAGAAATTTCTGATGGAATGTGCCTGTGGTTATTGGCCTCCCCAGGTTTCACAAGTATCAGAACACAATGACCAAGTTCTATAAAAAGGCCTGTTGTCTCAGCATGTGAATGAAAGGAGCACAACAGTCTTCCAGTCCAGCAGCAGCCCCCCTGTGCCTCATAAATTGCTCCTCAGAGGGTCCCATGACCTTCACAGGATGCATAGGAAGTGGGTAGCTAAAATGTCACATTTGTGGCTGGAAGGCGGCATGCCTGTTGCATCCTAGCCAGTCTCTACAGTTCTTGATGTTTCAGCGTGATAAACTGGAATAAAGGCAGAAATGTGCAGATACACTTCCATTCTTGCTGCTCAGGGCCTGAAAATTATTTGTGACAGCTCGTGTGTAACTTCTGTTTTACTCTGGTTGCAGCAGAGGATTAAGCACTCTGGTACTAACCTTTTAGGGTGGGTGTGGAGGAGAGATCATGACCTAGCCTCCAATCTCTCCTCTTCACTTATCCCAGCTGCACTGTGGCCGTTAATGCTGTACTCTCATCCCAGTTGCACCGTAAGCCATGCATTCTTTTGCATGTGGTGAGTGTGACCTGAACCAAGTTTACGTTTCATGAGCTAGTGGGGAAGGGTGAAGTCATCCAAGCCCTTCCTGCTGCTGAAGGAAGATTGTCTTCATTATAAGCAGAGCCCAAGCTCTTTCCCAAAATATACGGAAGCATTGCTGTTAAGACCACCTGCTGAAGAGCAGTGGTTTAATTGCCAGTGTTTCTCTTTCTAACGACCTGGCCAAGGATATATTTGGCTTAGCCCAGATCAGGGGTGGGGGACCTCTGGCCCTCCACATGTTGTTGTGACTCCCAACACGCAAGGACGCTGGGAGCCAATGCCCAGGGATGATGGGAGTTGTAGTCCAGTAGCAGCTGGAGGGCCACAGGTTCCCCATCACTGCCCCGGATGGAGAAGCCCTAAAAAAGCTGAGCAGAAATTAGCAAACCAGTTGTACAAGTTCAGTGACAGAAAGAGAAGTATTAAAATAAACCAAAGTAATTATGTTCCCTGTAAAGCCATGCTGATCAGCTGCTGTTCAAGTATGTACAGTTTGCAACGCAAGCTAACCTTTTGAAATACTCATTTTTTGTTAATGGTTCTAGCAAATAGAAATCTGCCATGAAAGGCTAGAAAGCCAGTCATTTGCAATTTAACTATGGAGGTGCAAGCAAAGGTGTAAAGTGAGGGGATGCTACCTGCAGCAGAAATGTACTTTATTTACTGCACAAGTAAATTTATTTTGCACCCCCTCCATCTACTGTTTCCTTGCTTTAAATGCAATTTTTGACGACGTGAATCAGGTGGGAGGACCTTTCTCAGTAACCCGTGAAGCCAATTGGCTGCTAAAGTGGGTGCCTTTTGCCTCTGGCGATGATGCCTACCCCACAGTTTTTCACATTCAGGTATTTAGGTGAATAACTTGCTCTCACATAAAGGAGATGGTCCTTTAGCTGGGAATCTTTGCCTTTACAATATGTGCCATGGTAGCAGGGAAATACATGTGTTTGGGATGTCTTGTCTGCAACCAGCCAGACTCTTAATGAGTCTCCTAATGAAATATAACTATTTTTGTTGTGGAATCAAGTGAATGAAAAAGCACAGCAGTCCCATTCCCCCCCACTCCCAATCTAAAAGATATGAGAATGAATTGCCGGATTCCTGCTATTGTAGTTCAGCATCAGGAAGCCATCTTCAGTAAATTCAGCCTAATCAAAGACTCCGGCTCTCATTTTTAATTCTTCTGCAAGAATATACCACTTCATCTATCACCCAGATTGTAATTTTAGGGACTTCTTCTGAAAGAATGCTGTCCAGAGCAAACAGTGTTTAAAGCAAGGTATTCATATACTTATGAAATCTCATTCTCGTGGTTGATGGGTCCATAAACACAGCTTGAAGCATTCCGGGTAAGCTGCCATCTTTTCTTCCCACCACCCTAAATCAAGTGTTTGGTTGTCAGTTCTGTGAAAGACTTAAATGTGAAGTTAGTCGCTTTAATGTTTTGTAATGAAGTTAGCACATCATACCCAATGTAACTTGAAATTTCTCTTTTGTAGAGATTTGTCTGATTTGTACATATTAGAATGGATTGGAATCCTTAGTTTGCATATGTATGAAAGCAACTTTTTATTACATGTTCCTTTTGAGTTTGATACAGTTCTTTGTTTTGAGTTTTAAACACCTTGCCTTATTTGTTTAATAGGACAAAATAAACTGTTCCAATAAAAAGAAGTTTGGTTTTTTTATGGTTTAAAAGATACTGATGTGACCTAAGTATATGATAACTGCTGTTTCTGTGGAACAGGATCTACTGGAAGATATTGGGATGATTTGCAGTACATTTGCAGAGTTTGTTGATTCTCAGTTGTTTAATGATAGGAGCAAGAGCAACAAAATTGATCTACTGAAATGAGGAAAGCTTGGAATGACCAGGGGTGAATGTTTTTGTGAAAGGACTGTGAGTTCCAATTAGTTCTAGTACTGAAAACAAAATTCCTCAGTTCAAGATAGTTTAAGGCTAAAGGTGTGTTTTTTTGCACTAGTTTCTAGTTGGTAGATCCCAGAGTTCTAATTTTTTAACAAAGGAGATCTTGCAAGCCTTAAGTCTAATACAGTACCACCTAGTGACTAAAATGTGACACTAGCCATACAACATGTGTGCCTACTCACACATGTAAGTCTCACTGAGTTCAGTGAGGCATACTTACTTGCAGGTAAGTGTGTATCGAAATCTATAAAGTCGTACCTTGGATCCCAAACACCGTAAACCCGGAATTGAGTGTTCCGGTTTGCAAACGTTCTTTGGTACCCAAACGTCTGATGCGGCTTCTTCGGCTTCCGATTGGCTGCAGGAAGCTCCTGCAGCCAATCGGAAGCCGTGCCTTGGTTTCCGAATGTTCTGAAAGTTGAATGGACTTCCAGAACGGATTCCGTTCGACTTCCGAGGTACTGATGTGTCTTGGTCCATGTGCATTACCTTAACTTCTCATTGGAAGGCTCATTTTTGTTCCGGGAGGATGGATTCAAAGACTTCAAGAAGGCATTCCAGCTCTTTCCCATTTGACTTTATTGCAGCAGGTTTGCAAGGAACAATTCAAGGGCACTGTCAGTCAGCATCTGAGCAGCCAGCCAGCAACTAAATACCTCCAAAGAAAAACGGGGAAAAGAGAGAGGCAGGCTTGCATGCTCTGGTGTGCCAGGATGTGAATTGAGAGCAAAGCATTTCTAGACCAAACATATCTCCGAAACAGCCTCCAGCTTCAACTGTGCTTTGCTGAACAAAAAGACCTGCAGGCATTTGAAGATTGCTCTGTGCAAACTATGAACTGAATTGGATTGGGTTGTAGCAATCTGCAAAATTGGCAGGCATTAGCCATATGAATAGGGAGACCATGCATACAGAGGGCAGTCTTCTATGTGAAGGGCCTTCAGAGGAAAGACATCTCCTTGAAGACATCTTCTGGTTGAAGTGTTGCCCATTTCAAGGCTGGTTCAAAGATAAATTTAAGAAGAAAAAGCAGGCTAGGCAGGATTGAGGTGTTTGGGAGTTTGGTGCAATTCCCCAAATAGGGTCCCCTTCTCCCAGAAATGGAACACATGGAATAAGGTATCGCAAAATAAGTAATGTGGTGTTTCCAAAAAAAAGTTAAGGCATAAGCTTTTGTGGACCAACAAAAAAATTATTGAGCCTGTAGAACAGGCAT
This sequence comes from Podarcis cretensis, assembly GCF_951804945.1. Classification (NCBI taxonomy): domain Eukaryota; kingdom Metazoa; phylum Chordata; class Lepidosauria; order Squamata; family Lacertidae; genus Podarcis; species Podarcis cretensis. Next base: position 23,669,747 of record NC_137175.1, read on the forward strand.
GGCCAAACTTGTCCCTCCAGCTGTTTTGGGACTACAGCTCCCATCATCCCTAGCTAACAGGACCTGTGGTCACGGATGATAGGAATTGTAGTCCCCAAACAGCTGGAAGGCCAAGTTTGGCCATGCTTACTGTAGAGGCTCAAAAAACATTTTGCCAAACTTGATTTAAAAAACCTCTTGAGCATGTGTAGTTTCACATTTTTAAATCACTTTCACTTAAGTCATTGTTTTTGCTCACTTCATCCCTTGGGCCAGGCACCAACTCTCAGCCTGGCCTACTGCTGTTGTGGAGATATATAAGAAAGTATAAAATTTCTGCAAAGGGAGCAATTTGTGCTTGTAGGCATCAACTTTTTGTTCCTTGAACCAGAGTGTTGCATTTTTGTACTATTAACGCCATGTTTTTCTGTTCCCTACTGCCCAAATTAGCACAGCTAATTGGCTTCAACCAATCTTAATCTGGCCTGATTATTGCAGATTCTAGATGCATAAATCCTGCTTGTGTTTGATGGTGCTTGCTGCCAAAGTAGTGCGTACAGAGGATTGATTCCTAAGAAGCTGTTTTAGACCAGTAACCAATGGGATGGAAGGCTAAGGAAAGCAGGGTGCTTTGTTTTCATTTTCCCAAGTCACACCTCTCACCAGTCCTGTGCCCTCCTTGACTGCTTTTGGCTGGCTGAAGGAGACATACACACTCCTCTGTCTTTTGTGTGGAGTATTGTAGCTTATTTGCCAACAAAGGTCCATATAGTTAAAGCTATAATTTTCCCAGTTGTGATGTATGGAAGTGAGAGCTGGACCATAAAGAAGGCTGATCGCCGAAGAATTGATGCTTTTGAATTATGGGGCTGGAGGAGACTCTTGAGAGTCCCATGGACTTGCAAGAAGATCAAACCTATTTATTCTTAAGGAAATCAGCCCTGAGTGCTCACTGGAAAGACAGATCCTGAAGCTGAGGCTCCAATACTTTGGCCACCTCATGAGAAGAGAAGACTCCCTGGAAAAGACCCTGATGTTGGGAAAGACAGGGCACAAGGAGAAGGGGACGACAGAGGACGAGATGTTTGGACAGTATTCTCGAAGCTACCAACATGAGCAGGAGGCAGTGGAAGACAGGAGTGCCTGGCATGCTCTGGTCCATGGGGTCACAAAGAGCCGGACACAACTAAACAACAACATTGTAGCTTACTATACAAAGTTAAGAGTCACATCTGTTGCTGCAAACCCTTTTTGCCTCTGACCCCACCTACCACTGGCATGCATGGAAGGTTTCCCCATGAGGGAATGAGAATTGAAAAATACCCTCCCTCCCTGGGCTAGATTTGCTTTTTTAAAGCCCACAGCAATTGTGCAGATCAATGCTTAATACGTTATTGAAAATGGAGCCAGCCAACTACCATTTGGCTTGACCAGACTGCAATTCATTCTCCTATACATCTCTGGCTTCTGTACAAGTGCATGGTAGGGGGAAGGGACAGCAAAAGAAATAACCGTGGGGGACAAGAAGCCCTGTGTCTATCAACCCAGTGGTTCTTACTGGAGCAGAGGAGTCTTTTAAGGGTCTCTGAAAAGAGCTCTGCCTTTCTTGAACTCCGCTTGGTTTCACAGTGCAAAGCCTTAACGCAACACTGTGGTTCTGTATTAAAAGTGCAGGGCCCAGAATTGCAGCTTCTGTGACTGGAAGACGGCGTGCTAATGGATCTTTAGAAAGACAATAATGTAAAATGTATGAAACACCTGCCCACTCAGTGGCATCAAGGCTTTGGAGTGAAGCATATATTCTCCTTGTGGCAAGAGGGACCCAGTGCACTTAAAAGAGCATGGAATTAAAGTTGACAAGGTTCTAAATAAAAACACAAGATTGCAGGCAGGGAATCCTTAAAGTAGGGATGCAGAATGGATGCAGATGCAGCTGGACTGTAGTTCCCATCATTCCTGATCGATGGCCATGCTACATGGGTGTGATGGGAGCAGGCTTAACAGCATCTGGAGGAACCATCCCTGGCTTTAAAGCGTGTTTCCCTTAAGTGTTGACCTTAAGCCAGGAGTGAGTAGAGGCTGATCAAGAGTTTCTAGACAGAAAACATTTCAGAATCAGTCTAGGCTCATCCAGCTGTTCTCTCCAGGATTCAGTTTGCATCTTTCAGCACAAGGTTTCCCAAACTTGGGTCTCCAGCTGTTTTTAGGACTACAACTCCCATCATCCCTAGCTATCAGGACCAGTGATCAGGAATGATGGGAACTGTAGTCTGAAAAACAGCTGGAGACCTAAGTTTGGGAAGCCCTGTGATCTTTGGATGAAGGGCAGTCTGCAAATTTAATTAATTATGCCATTTCTATGCTCATTTCTCTCTCTCTCTCTCTCTCTCTCTCTCTCTCTCTCACACACACACACACACACACACACACACACACTGATTGCTTGGAGAACTTAATTGCAAAATTCCAATTTTGAAGGATGGTTGTGTTTCTATTCTTCTATTGTTCCAGAAAGTACACATTTGATAGATTTTCCTTTAAATGCAAACTGAATCAAATCTCTCCTCCACCCCTAGTCCTCCCTCTCTCATGGATATATGAAGATGCCTTATTGACAAAAAGAGTTTTAATGGAGAAAAGTCAGTATTGCAGGAGATATCCCAGCATCCACATTTAATAAGCACAGGGGGTGGGGGTGGGGATTTCACTTTCAAGAAATCAGTTCCTCTAACCAGAGGCATTTTCTGTTCCTTTGACAGTTTCTTGGTAGGAAGTTACTTGTATCGTGCTTTGCAGAGCCCCTGTAGGGGATAAAAGAAAAACTGGCATTGATGATTGAATCTCCTCTGTCAAGTTAGAATCTCCTGGACCTATGGATTTTAATTCCCACAATGCCTAAAAGGCATCCATTTTTAATAACGGCAAAGAAACCGGTGCCAGAAGGGATATATTTCTTATTTGTGTTTATTAGTATTGAGACTTTCATGACAGATGCTGAAATTGCATTCCATTTAATATCAAGAGGAGGAATGTTCTGTAACTTAAAAGAGAGCACCTTCCTTTGAAGTGATCAGCAGAAAGTGAGCTCATTCATCTACCAAATACGAGTTTCACTGAGGGTAGACAGCTTCTGTTCTCTTCCTCATGCCTACAAAAGTCATACCAACACTGGGTTGCCAACTTTTCAAACTGCCCCTGCAGCTATGCTTATGGAGGTCGTTTGATCTGTGGCGAGTATTAGAAATCACCCCAGAATTGGCCCTACTAAACATCTTCCAAGACAACAATGCCCACTTACACCACAAAGAACTCATAACCCACCTACTCTCAGCAGCCAGAAACAACATAACCAGACACTGGAGAGACCTGTCAGGAGTAAGCATGGACCAATGGTACCAAATAGTATGGGAAACAGCCTTACTAGAAAAATTAACCAATAAACTGAAACTGACACGGGGACAAACAGAAGAAGACGCCTTCACCCCAGTATGGCTCCCCTTTATCACATACACAACCCAATAAGACAGCAAAAATCCACCAACAGCAAACAAATCAATAAGGCTAACCTGATCCAAAACACAACACACACACACACACACACACACACACACACACCCCACTCACACATGAAAACAAAGACCACCACAGCCAACCACAAATGAACAGCCACACCCTATGCCAACCCCAACCTCTCCCACCACCAAAGGAACACAAGTGAACAGCAGAGAACCTGCAGAAGCAACGCTGACACAAAACCCCACATATAGTAAGTAAAATAGAAACATCTCCACCCGACCCACCCCCACTCATCTTTCCCCCCTCCACCTCCTTCCCCCTTTTCTCCCTAATGTCTCAACAAATGAAACTGATTTGTTAAAAAAAAGTTACATAAAGAAATATATTGCGCACACCTCTGTAAATCAAGAAAATCTTTAATAAAAATACATTTTAAAAAAACTAGAAGAGGGTTAAATCTTATCTTGATGCTGCTTAAAAAAACCCCTTCATTTGTTAATTTCTACAGATCAAAGAACTGCTAGAGGCTGTCAGGGGGTCTGGCCCCACCAACCTGTCGAAGTGGCCTTTGTGGGCAGGGGGAGGTCAGGATCTAAGCCACTGACTGGATCTAGTTCCCCAGACCTGGTTAAAAGAAGAAGAAACCTCCATTTACAGTATTTTTCGCTCCACAAGACACACTTTTTTCCTCTTAAAATCTATGGGGAAATGTCCGTGTGTCTTATGGAGCGAATGTGTGGTCCCTGGGGCTGGGGGGACAACCCGGGCTTCCCCCGCCAGCCCCATAAGCTCGGGGAGCAGCGGGAAGGCTGCATGCAGCCTTTCTGCTGCTCCGTGACCTGCTCTTTGAGGCTGGCAGTGGGGGAAAGCCAGGCTTCCCCCACCGCCAGCCCCAGGGAGCAGGTCGAAAGGAGCTCCGGAGGCTTCCAGGTTGCCTTCACTGAAGCCTGGAGAGCAAGAGGGGTTGGTGCACACCGACCCCTCTTGCCCTCCAGGCTTCCTAGGTAGCCGCCTGAAGCCTCCAGAGCGCAACGGGAGCTCCCGCTGCGCTCCGGAGGCTTCGGCTTCCTTTCGCTGAAGCCTGGAGAGCAGGAACTCCCACCATGCTCCGGAGGCTTCTGGTTGCCTTCACTGAAGGCGACTGAACGCACCTTGAACGCACTGAACGCACCTTGTTTTAGAGGGGGAGAACAAGAAAAAAAATTCTCCCCCTCTCTGCGCAGCGCCCCTTCAGCGAAGCGGCAGGAGAAATGGAAGGGGCTCTGTTTCTCCTGCCGCTTCACTGAAGGGGTGCTGCACAGAGAGGGGGAGAATTTTTTCCCTTGTTCTCCCTCTCTAAAACAAGGTGTGTCCTATGGAGCGAAAAATACGGTAAATGGTAAAGCCAAGTTCAGCAAGTTCAAGGGTAACCCTTGGAACTGTTGGCCGATGGCCATCTAGACTTGGCATTGCAGCTTTAAAATTGTACCACATTGCGAACCGACTTAATTTGCAGTTTCTAAAACAATACTTGGACTCAAATGTAGCTACCCTTTGGAATTTACACTTCTCCACTAATTCTGTTATTAGGATTTAAAATAAAGTGAACTGGTTATTTAATTGGCTAGAATTACACCACGGCCAGCTGTTTCAGCATTTTGTATTTAAATATAGTTCTTCTAATTTTAGGTTGAGATAGCTGGTTCCCACAGGCTGGAACTAAATGCAGTTGGATGAGTTATTTCTTTAAAAGAATGGAAGTCACAAATGACTGGGTATTTCCTTCCACTCCTTGTTCTGACAGTTCAAATCACTATTTTATCCTATTTTTAAGGGTGTCCAAGTGCAGTGGAGGACAGTACTCCCATCGACTGATGAGAGCTGTAGTTCTGCAACATGTGGAGGACCACTTTTGACCTAAGTAGACTTGGAGATGGATAATGCTTTCTTAGGGCAAGAGGCACTGTTGTCCATATTATAATGGCAGGCTCACTTTCATAAACCTTGACCTAAAAAGGAAATAAAACCAGAGTGCTTACAGCAGGGATGGGGCCCTCCAGATGTTTAATTAGAGCTCTCATTATACCTGACATCTTGCTGGCTGGCTCTGAGGCCAGCAGATCCCCATAATAGACCACCATCTAAATACGGCTGCAATCCTAATCACACTTATTTGGGACTATGCCTCCCTAAACTCAACAGGACTTCTTCTGCCTAAATATGCATATGCATGCTCTGTAAGTCTGTTCTCTCTTAAACCGTGGACATCAGCCCAGGTTTTTCTCCCTTTCCTTCCCTCATCCACACTCTTTCACCCTCAACATTCGGCTTGATGGAGGGTTTTGGAGAACTCAAAACCTTGCACATAGTTTTGTGACATTTTGGGTGGTCTGAATGAAAGAACTGCCCAACGGGATTTTGAAATGCTTCCAACATGCCAACCAACAGAACTTCCTAAGCTTTCCTTTTCCAGTGTAAAAGTGGAGACGAACAAGGAAATGATATCCGATGATGGGTCACTAAGATCTTTAATAAAATATACCATATGCATCCCATGCATAAATATAAAATTACTATTGTACATGCTTTTTGATGATCTTGTTGCATAACAGTTTTCCTTAGCATATTTAACTGGCATCTAATATCAAGTACATTTTGCTACCCGGCGATATTGAGGAGCAAATGGGTACTCCTGTATTCAAGTATCTGTAGCATCCTTCTTCAACAATTTCTTCTCACAACAATGAGCAAAGTCTGGACCATGAATGACCCCATTTGCTTCTTAAGAATGGAAGACGATGGCTCTGATGTTCATGGCTAATGTATTCATGCCCATCATTGTGTTTCTCTTGGAGCCAGCATGAGGTGTGATCTGATGTATTGCGCTGTAGTCTCTTGGCTTGAAAGGAATGGGGCAAAACAACTGGTTTCAAGTCTTTCTTCAAAACCGAGCTACACGAAAGGTGGTTAAACACTTTACACATACAGACATTTTTTAAAGTGCCCAGTTCCCTATTTAGGTCAGTAGGGTTGGTGTTTCTACATGTAGGAATAGGCATTTGCACGTACATTAAGCAAAACATGAATTCAGAAACTTTACACACCATCTTACGAACATGTATGATGACCAGGGGCCTATGTTATTGGCTCATCTCTATGCTCTGAAATCTTTTGTGGCTGCTTTGGACAATCTGGGCTTTCAGGATCAAAGTAGACACAGTATCAAATGTGCATTTACGTTTGAACAGCATGTTCTAGAAAATGCAAAAAGCCGCTGTGAGGTTGGGACACAGGAGTTTAACACTTTCTTTGGAAAGTTCAAAATGGCTCCTTCAAAGCTGCAAATTCCTTTAGAATGAAAGTTATTATTATTATTATTCTGTTTTCTATACTGCCTTCCATCTGAGGATCACAGGGTGATTGACAATATAAAAACACAAAATTGGTGCCCATGGGAACTTTCTTCCCAATACAAACAGCAGCTTCAGGGGAGCAATTTTAACATGCATGCTGCAAAGAAACATTTGATACTGAATCTAGTTTGGACCTAAGGCATCCTTTGAAGAGATTTCACTCACTCACTCACACCTACACACACACACGGCCACACAGGACTTGTGTATTTCCAACAGCCATCACTGATCAAATGCTACACAGGGAGCATTGTTAAGTGCTGCACCACCACTGGAAGAAACTGAAGAAAAGTTAAAAAGCAGAAGACATGTCTGCTTATTTACTATCCATTTCATTTCCTCCCAGGTGCTCAGATCACAATGCTTTTCTAAGGGGACAGTTCGCGTGTTTAGTTGATGCACACTCAGGGGTGATTCGATTTCACTTTCTTGGTTACACACAGAGAGAAAAACAAAAAATAAACAGAGGCTGCAGTCTTAAACCTACTTACCAAATGAGCAAGCCCCACTGAATTCAATTCAGACTTACTTCTAGTAGCCCTATTGTGCTGTTAGCATGCTGTCATTTTTAGCAAAATGAAAATGGGGTGTGGGGGACAGAAACAAGCAGCAAAAAACATCAGAGGCAACAGCACAATTACACAACCCTGGTTCTTTAGTCATTGCAAAAGATAGCACTCATTTCTGTTATGGAGGGGGGCACCCGACAAAAATTATTAGCAGAAACCTCCATATAAAGAATGACGAAAAGCCACACAGGAAACATCAACTTGTTTTTTTCTTGCATTTAAATCTTGCCTTGCTTTCTTACTCAGAGCTGAATTAGCTTCACAAACTCTCCCTTAAGTTACACCGAGAGCTGGTGACTTACCAGAAACACCCGCCAAGTTTCATATCTGAAAGGAATTTAAGTCTGGATCCAACTTCCCCTGCCATTCTAGCTACTATAGTGCCATGTACACAGCTAAAATGGATTCAATGTGGTTGCAATACTATGCATTTGCTAGGGTACGTCCCTTTGAATTCACTGAGGCTTACTTCCACACAAATATGCATCATGGCTGGGTTGTAAATAATTTCTGTTTTGGAAAAGCATGCTGTTGAACCTAAATTCTGGTTTTAAATAAAAGGACTGGGAGGAGAGTACAGAAAGGATCTTCCTGCATATGCTACCCTGCCTTCTCCAGAGAAGCTCACCTGTCGCTGATATTAACAAATTTTCCGCACCAGACGAAAACCTTTCTAGTTCCCCTTCTAACATCTGCAAATTTTAATGTTATTATCGTTTCTGTTTTATAACTTGCCTTTTGTGGTTTTACAATGTAATGCTTTCTCCCTCAGTCTGTGGCTGATGGGAATTCTAGAGACAAACCTCAGAAAGATTTATTGAAGGCCGTCGTATAAATTCTGAAAATAAGCAAAATAAAATCAGGGCAGAGGACAGATTTGTCTGACTGTCAGATGAGATATAATGGCTAGTTTGCTAGCTAGCTGCAAATTGGACCAGACAAACACCGAATTAAGTAAGATTCTTTCAGGTCTCTAATGATTGTGCTCAAACCAATGGAAGTTTGGCTCTGAATCACTCCAATTCAGTCCATTATCCCTATGGGATTCTCCCTTTCAGGTTGAATTTTCCATCTCAGCAGTAAGAGTATCTGTAAACATTCCATAGCATCACATAAGCTCAGTTAAGGGGCAGTGTTTTGATCTCTAATGTTTTAAGAACCTGTGCCATCGTAGCAACCCAGTCACTGATAAGGGACAGCTCACTAACTCAATTGGCTTAAGCACACCTAACTGTGTTTAAGCCTTAATCATAATCATGTGCATGGAACTGAATATTTGCTATTCTACAAATATTATCAGTTCTCTTTCTCCCACTTCTGATTACCCAGCAAACCTAGATAAAGGACATATGTGGTCCTCTTTGTTCAATTACGCCAAAGGTGAACTGCTTACATTTGTTCGTGAAAACGCAGCCTTGGCGCTCAAAGCTCTTATGCTGATGGAAGGAGAGGAACTAAAGCAATTTTCATCATTATAAAGAAGAATGGCAATGGGATTCTGAACTCCAGTGCTTGCCCTGATCGGTTCTAATCTTGGAAGAGGAAGGCTTCGAGATCATTAGATCAGCCCTCAGTTATCAATATTGCAGCTTAATGCAGTTTTTGGCAACTCAGGCAACAGAGAACTCAGGCAACACAGAAGCTTGAATTCCTCTTGACTTTTCTCACCTCTTCCCTCTTCTTAGCACTCACAGCTCTGGGAGGCAGATACATTAGCTTGCCTGCTGATCTGGGGAGGCCACTCATTGGAAACCACTGAGATTTCCTCCCCACCTTTGTTTTGTTAAAGGGTAGACCAGCCTTTCCCAACCTGGTGCACTCCAGATGTCTTGGACTATGACTCCCATCAGCTCTCGCCAGCGCAGCTGTGCAGTATGTTGTCTGTGGCTGATGGGAATTCTAGAGACAAACATCTGGAATGCATCAACTTAGGGAAGGAAGGGGTAGACAGAAAGTCACATCTTTGAATGTGTGCATTTGACTGCATCACAGCCCCATCACAGGAATTGCCAATCACACACTATTGTCACTTGATGGAACCCTGAGCATAAGAAGAGATCTGCCGGATTAGACCAAGAAGTCCAACTAAAACAGGGTCCTATTTCCCACTGTAACTAGTCAGGAGCCTCTGAGAAGCCCACAAACAGCAGATTTTCTAGTTGGTGGCAGGCAATAATCAAGCTTTAATAGAGCATCAAGTCCATTGACCTCCGTATTGTCTACACTGACTGACAGCAACTCTTCTAGAAGGCAGTGGAAGACAGAAGTGCCTGGCGTGCTCTGGTCAATGGAGTCACGAAGAGTCGAACACGACTAAACGACTAAACAACAATAACAAGTTTGAGCAACAAGGGCCTAAGGGTTTAAGGCATTCATTTGTTATGGGCAGGGGTGAGAGACCTGTGGCCGCCTCAGATGTTGCAGGACTACAACTCCCATCAGCCGCAGCCAGCATGGCCAATGGTCAGTCAGGGATGGTGGCAGTTGTAGTCCATCAACATGTGGAGGGCCAAAAATTCCTCATCACTGGTTTAGGGAAGGAAAGCTTACAGGATTGCCTACAGGTGCAAACTAATGACAAAGAGCATGCCATCTTTGCTGTCCAGAGGCAACCTACCGTATTTTTCGCTCTATAAGACGCACCAGACCATAAGACGCACCTAGTTTTTGGAGGAGGAAAACAAGAAAAAAAATATTCTGAATCTCAGAAGCCAGAACAACAAGAGGGATCACTGCGCAGCGAAAGCAGCAATCCCTCTTGCTGTTCTGGCTTCTGGGATAGCTGCGCAGCCTGCATTCGCTCCATAAGACGCACACACATTTCCTCTTACTTTTTAGGAGGGAAAAAGTGAGTCTTATACAGCAAAAAATACGGTACTTTACCCCAATGCATATATAAGCATTTGCTTCGGGAGCTAAAAGGAAAAGCAAGAAGTGGTGTACCTTTCGCTTGGAGGGGACAGGCTTCCTCCTCTACAATGATCAATATTGTCACAGTCCCCTGCATTGTCTTTCCACATCCAACCTTTTCTTTCTTTGTTCAGCCTTGCAAGTGATTTCACAACAGTTACTACTACCCCATAAAAAAGTGTTGCTGCCTAGCTTCATTTGTAGCACTTCAGCTGAAGTAGAGAAAAAGACAATAAACCAACCCTTTCCCATTTACCAAAGCATCTCTTGGCTGGTTGCCTGGAGACCATTTTTAATTGCTACAGGCAACGAGGCAAGTGCCTGTTTCAAAGGACTGCTTTTGTGCTGTTGGAGGAGGAGACGGATAAGCAGAATCACTTCTACTACTACAGAGCTCTGCTGCTGAATCGGGACAACAGAAACTTCCTTAGTTATCGGACTTCCGGGTTAGCGCGATCTGGTTAATGGCGGATTCCCTCCGAGCTCCGGAGGGAATCGGCTCCACTGGAGAAGGGTTCTACCGCGACGGCGACGCGGGGACCCTCAGAAACCGCAGGCGCGGAAGCCTGCGGACTTGGTGACTCGGCGGGCACCTTAAGCGCCCCCCCGACCCACGAAGAGCCTTTTTAAAGGCTGCGGAGAGGGTACGGGGAGCGGCGTGGTGCTGTGAGTGGACCGCTACTGCAGTGGAGCGAAGCCGCGAGCCATGGCCGGAGACCGCTGACTTTCTTCCCTGAAATTTGGACTTTAATTAATCCGTGAGTAGAATGGAATTTGGACTTTAAAATTTCTATCCTTGAATTCGGTACGATCGGGGGATGTGCTAAAGGGAAGTCCGCACCCCCCTGCTTACAGAAGATTTAAAGCAAGGATCGGAGAACTAAGGTGGAGAGTTTTTTCTTTTTGGTGTTTTTTAAAAGATAATATTTTCATGAATTTGACACAAGAAGATTTGTGCTGGAGAGTAAGACTGGAATTTTGGAAGTTTTTGTTTAAACCCCCCCAGACCCGGGAGTGTCCTGTATGTGAGCTGGAGAAAAAGGAACAAGGAGTTTGACAGCTGTCAAAGGAGCTGTCAAACGGGCAGTGAAAGTTAAAAATCTTATTATTTAACACCTTTCTGGACTAAATTTGTTATATTTGAATTAAAATGGTTGGGAACAAAGCAGTGAAATAACAAAGTAACGGACTGTTGGGAAAAGACTATTAAGTAACCAGAATCCCCCTAGGGGAAACATTGAAACACTACAATGGCTGCAGATGGAAAATTACAGGCAGAGATAGAAAGAATGTTTTTTCTTGTGGGAAAGTTGCAGGAGCAGACTACGGCTATGAGTAAACAACTTATAACCTTGAACTCTAAAATAAGTGACTCTGCTGAATGCACAATGGACTTGACCGGGGAAAAATCTGCAGCTGAACTAGAAGAGATAACTTCGGAACAGGAGGAGAGGGAACAAGGGCCAGTACAGATGGAGAGTACCAACCACAAGCCTACATTGTCAGAACACAAAGAAGAAGACCTTTGGATTACAAACTTGCGAGAGATGCGAAAGAGGAGGGAGGAAGCCCCTGGAACACTTGGAATATTTGAATATAAAAGAAATAAGAAATATGATTGGGGCTTCCTCTTTGAGCATGGATTGGCTGACCTTTCGCAGCAGCTGATGTCAAGTACTTTGGATGGAAGAAAATCTGATGAGACTGAGCTAGAACTCTTTCGAGACCCGAGGACCAACAAAGAGGGCTACCAACAAAATCGGCAGAGAGAGACTGACAGAGATTTAAAGGCCTCAGATGTGAGGAATCCAGGCTAAAGACTGTTTTTGTGGACATGGGGACATTGGGAAGGGACAGAAACTGGGGCGGGGGGGGGGAAAGAATTTTTTAAAAAATGTTTATGACCTTTGTGTTTGATTATTATGACCTATTTTTAAGATAAAAGGGAAATTCGTGGAAGGAATTCGAGTCGACCTTAGAAAAGGATTTAATGTTTATAAGGAAACTGGATAAGTAAAATTTGGCCAAGTAATAAGAATTAAGTATTTCTTTAAAAATATATATATATAATAATAATATGTAAAGGATGAGAGATATGAACTTGCTGAGCTAATTTAATTGAATTAGGATGTATGAAGGGGGGGGTGGGGGGAGGTCAAGAACTGGGGTTAGGAAAGTAAGGATATGAAATTTTATATGTGTTGTCTTTGTCCGTGTGTGTGTGTCTGTGTTTATAAAATGTGAAAACCCAATAAAAATCTTATAAAAAAAGAAAGAAACTTCCTTAGTTATCGTAAGTTGAGTTCATGGCCATTTACTTTTTGATGCTGAAAGGCAAGTGATTGTGGCAGAAGATGTTTGATTACAAAGCAATTGGCACTGGAGAGAGTTCTAGTTATATTGAGGTCAAGCAGCATAGCTTTCCAAGCCAGGGCACTGAGCACACAACTAGACATGAAGTGGGAAATCAGTGATGATGGATCTTCCATTTTTAAAGTTAACAGTGGCTCCAGGGCCTCTTAAACGTGAAGTCAAACTAGCCATTTCCCAAAGTTATTATGGGTTATTGGAGGGAAGATATACAAGTACAAAGTGCTACCCGAGTTAATAGTGAACCGATAGTGGACAAGCTTTGTTATTAGATCCATTACGACTGTGTTAATTGGGCAATTACAAAAGGCATCCACTAAATTGCCTGCTTCGGTATCACTGAGCAGGGACTATGCAAAGCCTTCTAACTACTATTGGTTCCTGCTTTCTCTCAAGATGCTGTACACCAGAAATGCACTGGGGGGGATACATAGCACGCTCGCAGCAATTGCTTCTCTGAAGCCGTTTGGAGGAGGTCTGAATTGGCCCCGATAGAGGAAGGGATTTCTAAGAAGAACATACCAAATGAGCCAGCATTACAAACGGGCACTGAAAGCCATTCCCGAGCCATTCCCGACAAAAAACAGCCCAAGGCTCTGGCGAGTTGTGTTAATATGGATATAATTCAGCCAGGCTCATGGAGGTGTTCAAGCCAGATGTAATAAACGGGGGGGGGGGGGTATCTCTCAGCCGAAGGTGCTTTAAGAAGTTGGCTGTCTTCCTTACTGAGCCTGAGCAAATGAAAGGCAGAAGCCTGAGGCAAACAAAGCACTATGGACTTCTCCAGAGAGAGAAAATGAAGAGGTGTTTCCCCACTCCTTCCTTGGACTTATCTACAGATCCTTCCCCTATAAGATTCTACAGCATTTGTCACAGAGAATGAGGCTGGCCAACCACAGCAGAACCAGGTTGAAGGCCTACACAGGACAACACTACAGAACCCTGATCAAACTCCTGCTTTGTTTAATAACAGGAGGACATGTCTACAGTTTAGCCATGAAAGATCTACTAATGCCATTATATATAAAGCATAACTTCAAAAAACCTCATACGCTGACATAAGTAATGACCTTCAACCTTGGGTTCCCGGATGTTGATGGACTACAACACCCATCATCCTTGACTATTGACTAAACTGGCTCAGGATGATGGGGGTTGTAGTCCAGCAACATCCAGGGACCCAAGGTTGAAGAACACTGTTTGGGATAGTTCGGGCGATCTTGCTGTAGTCCACAGCATCTGAAGAGCAGCATGTTGCCTACCTCTGGTGTAAGAGACAGGGTCTTTCTGGTGGTGGTGCCCATAATATGGAACAGGCACCTGAGAAAATTGGCTTCCAACAGACACCAAATGCTGTTTTAATGAAAGATACCTTCCCTGGGTTCACATTTTTATGCTTTTAAGTTAAGATTTGTCCAATGCTGATTTTGGTATTGATATTTGTGTTGCGGTTTTTTTGTGATGATATTGTTGCTGCTGTTGCTATTGTATATGTATTGTTCTTGTGAGCTGTCCTGAAGGAATTTTTAGGGAAATGCAATAAAAACACTATGTTTATCTCTCTGCTGCCCCTGCCCCCTCACAATGCCTATGACAGCAGTCTCTCACATCGAATGTAATCGTCCTGTAGAAAGGACTCTATGAATTGAAAACAGAGATATTGTATGTACCTTTGTTATCCATGAAAATATTTCAATAAAAATTAAATTTTATATATATATATATATATATATATATATATATATATATATATATATATAGCGTTGGCACTTTTGAGAACTAGTTTCTCCGTTTCCCATTCTTTTTGCAATTTGCATAAGGTAAGGTTACCAGACAGTCCCCAGATACACATCAGTCCCCATACAAAATCCATTGAAGTTGAAAAGTGTCCCCGGATTCACTAAAAAAAATCTGGTAACCTTAGCATGAGAGCCATTTCACATACGTGGCAGAGAACCTACCCCGTATTTTTCGCTCTATAACGCGCACCCGACCATAACACACACATAGTTTTTAGAGGAGGAAAATCCGTAGGCATGCCACCCGTAGGCATTCCCTCCATAACACGCACAGACATTTCCCCTTACTTTTTAGGAGGAAAAAAGTGAGTGTTATGGTGCAAAAAATACGGTAGCTTTCTCAGCAAGTCTACAGTCGACAGGAATCAGCACCCAATTCCAGCTGTATTGTATTGCATATTTCCAAATAGTTATATTTTAAGGACTAGACCTATGTAACATGTGACTAACAGTAAGAGAAATGCTCAGTAA
Organism: Podarcis cretensis; assembly: GCF_951804945.1. Lineage (NCBI taxonomy): Eukaryota > Metazoa > Chordata > Lepidosauria > Squamata > Lacertidae > Podarcis > Podarcis cretensis. The sequence continues at coordinate 23,684,753 of NC_137175.1, forward strand.
GGGTGTGTTGGGTCGGTAGGTTTTTTCCTCTCTCCACATTTTGCGGTGATGTAACAACCAGAGGTTGTGTGGGGTAGAGAGAGATTATAAATAATGGAAGACAACACAGCAGGCATTCTTTGTCTTATGCTTCACAAAGTGGCATCTTAAACAGCCCGAGAGACTGTGTCAGGAAAGTAAATAGGAATTTGGTTTGTAATCTTCTAGAGGGTGCTAAAATGATATTAGCAAATAACTGGGGAGCGGGGGAGAACCCAATGTAATGCACACCCCTCTGTGTCAGAAAACGAACAAATTAACTGCTTTAATTAAAATGAGATCCGGTAGCACTAAGCTGATTTTTGTTTTGGAAGACAGGGAAAAATAGCTTTATTCAAATGAGAAGCATCTAAGAATGAATGGACTTATACATGTTTTATGAAGTGTTGCCAGCTTAATGAGTACCGTAGGTTTTATATGCATAGGTTTTATATGCACAGGAGGGGTCAAAGGTCTATGTCATGTGTGGTATGTCTCTGAATGTGCATGTTATACGCTGAATGCTTTACTTAATGTTACTTTTAAACACATTCCTCATCAGATCATTGTTCCACCTAGCTCAGTATGCTCTCACTGACTGGCAGCAGCTATGCGAGGTTTCAGAAAGGACTCTGTCCCAGTCTGAACAGGAGGTACCAGGGCAATTTTCCCACAAAAGAAAAACCACGGCCTATTCCACTGAGCTAGGGGATTCTGGCATGTTCGTTAAGCATTCTTTCTTTATCAGAAAGAGCCGTAATTCTGGCATTTCAAAAAAAAAGTGTGCAAAGACTCGCTTACATATTTATAAACACATTGCATGTGTATTCCCCTTGAGAGTCATTCAGAAAAACTCAGAAGGGAGTTTTGGGTTTATTGTTATTAATAATTCAATTTATATCCCCCTCACTCATGTTCCCCAAATAGCCCCGGGGGGCATAATAGGACTGACAAGGAATAACAGTGCCCCTTCATTTTTCAGGGGGGGTACATTTTGGCAGATGCAGTTTCTTCTTCTTCTGGGGCCATCAGCATATTTATTTCCTGACTGCAACCCTTTAGGCAATCACTGTCGCTCTTGGGCAGAACACCTGATTGGCATGCAGAAGGTCCAGGTTCTATCTCCAATAGGGCTGGGAGAAAGCCTGAAATCCTGGGGCTCTGCTTGCTAGTCAACATGAACAATACTGAGCTAGATGGAACAATGGCTCGACTCTGTTGTCAGGAAGCTTCCTGTTCCCTTTGCCTACTTTAGAAAGAGACCTCAGGGATTAAGAGAGCAGCTGGCAGGCAGGCAGGAACACTGGAAGAAAGTTCCTCCAGCTGCCTAGCACACAGGGAGCCGCGCTATTTGCCATTCACAGGCTTCCCGGTTGCGTTGCATCAGCATCCCCTGGGGTGTTCGTGGAAGGCTGTGGTTTTTGTCGCCTGCAGTAGGCCCTGAGCTCCGCAGCCTACTCATCCCATAATAGTGACATTTCATTATCATCACATGCCCACGCCAGCAGAAGAATTCCCACATGCTCGGAGCAAAGCTCGCTGCTGAAGGGAAATTCTGCTAAATTAATTTGAATCCACTAGGAAAAACACTTGCGGGCCCCTAATAATTCTCCATTTTTCTTTGAACGGAGACCGATGATAGCACACTGAGCAGTACAGCACAGAGAACAAGAGACCCCACAGCAAGCTTGAGATGTACAAGGTACAAAGCAATTGGACCAAAATGGAACTTTTGTGGCAAAAGACTGGCTTGCAAAACTGAACTGGCTTGCTACTTTGCCCAGGCATTGGTACCTGTGTAATCTATCACTGGCCCTGTAGCGTCCAGAGGAAAATCGTGTTGGTTGCTGCAGTGCATTCTGGGTGCAGCAAGTGTAAAGGATCAGGTTATTGGGCCACAATCCTCACACCACCCACTGTGAATTAACCCCAATTGAAACCAACAGGAAATCTTTAGTGGTTCAAGGTTTGCAGTGCTAATCAGAACCCCCCCTTTTTCCTCAGGTTCCCCTGCTGGGTTCCATCTTGGAAAAGGGTCCTCCTCCCTGAAGATCTTGTTTAACTTCTCTCAGACACACAACTACTAAAGACAAAAACAAAACAAAGGTCCATGTCCACAATGGGATGCTAAAACAATTTGGGGGCTGCCATGCCAGAGTTATCATTGGCAGAGCTCTTGTAAGTGTTAAGTCTACCTTATAAGAGATGTTTCTGTTCTGATTAGCTTTAGAAACAGACCAGAATAACTGCTGCCATTGATATTTTCAAAAGTGAAAGCTAGTCATTGCTTCTTCCTTCTCGCAGCCTTTGGTGAACCCAGAGATTCATTTGTTGTTTGCAACTAACTCAGGCCAGGCTATTAAACGTGCCCAATACCTCCTCTAGTCAATTTTCAGATTGTTACAAATGGTAAAGTGTGCCATCTTCCCACCCTGTGCTTTCTTGCTTAACCTTCGCCTCAAAGGAGAGTTCTGCGTTCTTGGAAGCTTGCTCGTTATCTTGTGACATTTTCGTTGGCCCCAATGACAGTATTATGTTACTGCTGCTGTCCGAGCCTTATAATCATGTATCAGGTGAAGTTATATAACACCTTGTGACCAATGAGAAGAAAACCTACTGCTATCGCCTTGCTACGGGCCATATTTTCTGCAGCTATATTTGCATGGGTGCTATGGCTGTCCTGTCATGAGTGTATGGAGCCTAGCTGAAAACTTTCTTCCACCTCCTCCTCTACAACTGATCACTGAGGCAAGGCATTCCCAATATGAGCAAAGTACTGGGAGAGAAACTACCATCAGAAACGAGGTAAACACATCTGCAAAAACAAAAACCCCTTTACGATAACCTGTGCTTATTCCAGCCATGTCTACATAGCAGTATCAGTGGCCACATTTACACCATACATTCAGAGGGCTATGATACCTCTGCGAATTGTCATGGCTTCCCCCCCCGGAATTCTGGGAGCTGTAGTTTGTTAAGCGTGCTGAGAGTTGTAAGAAGCCCCCCTATTCCTTTCACTAAGCTACAATTCTCAAGAGTTCCATGTGAAGAGGGATTGATTGGTAAAGCACTATGGGAATTGCAGCTCTCTAAGGGGAACATGAGGGACGTGGGTGGCGCTGTGGGTTAAACCACAGAGCCTAGGACTTGCCGATCAGAAGTTCGGTGGTTCGAATCCCCACGACGGGGTGAGCTCCTGTTGCTCGGTCCCTGCTCCTGCCAACCTAGCAGTTTGAAAGCACATCAAAGTGCAAGTAGATAAATAGGTACCACTCTGACGGGAAGGTAAACGGCGTTTCCGTGTGCTGCTCTGGTTCTCCAGAAGCGGCTTAGTCATGCTGGCCACATGACCCGGAAGCTGTACGCCGGCTCCCTCAGCCAATAAAGCGAGATGAGCGTCGCACCCCCAGAGTCGGCCACGACTGGACCTAATGGTCAGGGGTCCCTTTACCTTTTCTTTAAGGGGAACATGAGCCTCCTAATAGTTCTCAGCACCCTTAACGAACTACAGCTCCCAGAATTCTTTGGGGGAAGCCAGGGCTGCTTTAAGTGTACAGTGCAGATGAAGCCTAATTTTAAGCCATCTACTACTCCAATGGCTGACACTATTATTTTGTGACAGTTGAATTGTATCAGACATTTGCTTTAGTATCTTTTTTTTTTAATCTAATCTTTCAATTGGGCTTTGGGCACCAATGTTTAGAAGGCAAGGGGAGTGGGCAATTCCCTCTCCAATTTCTCAACAGTATACCATGCATAGTTGTAGAAAAAGCATCCATTTCATTCAAAAACATTAAGGGCTGGGGTGGAGAATTGGCCATGAAGCACTAAGTAGCAGCCCCACCCACCCCGTGATGTACTCCAACCCTTATTCAGCACATCAAGGTATCACAATTCTCCCACACCACCCTGCCCTGTTTTCCTTCATCAGCTTCAAATCTATTTAATTCTTCTGCATCCACTGATAAGTCTCCACTGTCTCCGTTGGACAGACATTTATCAAGGGAGCCAGGAGGTTCTTTCTTCTATAAATCTCATAAGCCACAAACAACACTTTGTCACCGAAACTCAGGATAGACTTTGCAACCGTTATCTGGTCTCTTTGGCAACAGCTGAAGCAGAATCATAATCCGGTCTTCAGAGCACAGAAATTGGGGGGAGGGGAATAATGTTGTGTATTGACAACTTAACGGACAGTGGAAAGCATTTGGTTGTATCTGAACTAAGGACATGGTGGTTGTTACTTGGATGGCTGCTGAATGCCTAAAATGAGAAAAAAGAGCCTTTAAAAAATGGTTGCGCCATTTGCCTATTATCTGCTAGGATTCTAGTCTTGCATTTCCAATCCAGCCAGAATGCCTTGCTCCCCTGCCTGTCGGTTATACCTGAGGGTTACTAATAGCATTTTCCCCACTCACACACCCCTGCAAGGACCTTAAAAAGTGCTGATAATGGTAAAGCTACCCTCTTTTGCTGCTCTGGAGGGATGAGATATGGACTGCATCAAGAAGCATAGCAGTTTGGCCATTTGGCTCCAAGGGTCCCTTGGTGGGTAGAGGATCGAGTCAGTCACAGTGTATAGCGTCTTGGGCAAAATACTGGAAATCCAGATGCATAAGGTGAGTTGGTACCTGCATTGGCTCAGCAGGCAAGTGATTCTGCAACAGGTCACTGATAACTAATAGGCCCAAGATGGCAGAGATATTTGCTCCTGCGACCATCGCACGAGCTCCTTGCCTGGAAGCCTGATGCCAGAATTGAAGTCCCTGATTCCCTGTCCGTCTCAATGGACTGGAAGTATGTTTCTGGTAAAGTCATCGTCTCTCTGGTAGGCCTCGCTGCAAAACTCTGACTCTTGGCTCGGGTAATTCTCAGAGTCCTCCGGTTCCTTCTTATCACTGTTCCGCACAGCAGCCTCGAGGGCCTTCTGCTGGCGGTAGAAGTGGGAGAACTTGTTGAAGATGATTGTGATGGGCAACGCCACAACCAAAATCCCGCCCAGAATGCAGCCGGAAGCCGCCAGCTTGCCGGCCACCGTCACTGGCACAACATCTCCGTAGCCGACGGTGGTCATGCTCACTGTCCCCCACCACCAGCAGGCGGGGATGGTATCAAAGCCAACATCTTCTTCCTTTTCAGCTGTGTAGGCCACTCCGGAGAACACGGACACCCCAACGGCCAAGTACAGGAGTAGGATTCCCACTTCTCTGTAGCTGTGCTGAAAAGGAGAATAGAAAAGATTGTGGGAATGGGCAGCAACAGCGTACAACTGAGAATAAAGAGATTCTTAGAGGGAAGGAAGGTCATGGGGACCTTCTTGGCTTTTCTGCTCCCTGAGGAGCTGGTTGGCTCCCCCCCCCCCTCTTAAGACAGGGATATCCCTCTTTGTATCATGTGGGAACTCAGATAGCAAGTGTCACGAACCTACTTAGGGTGGAACTACAAGTTGCCTCAATCAATAGTCTTCTAATTCTGCACTTGCTAAGGGAGGGGTGGGGGAACTGTGGACTCCACCCACCATTAGCCCCAGGCAGCACACCCAGTGCTCAGCGATAATGGGAGACAGCTGCAGTCCAGCATCTGCCTGGAAGGGCATTGGAGCAGAAGAATCAGTGGACGGGAAGGGTTGTCATGGAATTCTACTCAATATTGATCCAGAGTAGATTCCAACGTATAGTTAGCTGAATTAAAACCTAAACACGTTGCAGGATTCTCAAAAAATAGACCAGAGGCAATTGTATTTCATCCAGCAGAGCTTTACTGCTACTGAAGGCAAATGAGCATAATGGTCACAAATCTAATACATTCAGGATTGGCACTGTCTGTAAGAAATCCAGTTGCAGCAGACTTAACTTAATATTACAATAACTTATAATAAAACTAAACCTTAATGCTATATACAGAACACCACACCAGAAGGAAAAGAGATAGAAAGAGAAAGTGATGTGTAAAAGATTATCTGGGAAAAGAGAATGTGTAAAAGATCATCTAGGAAAACATTGTTCTCAAATAAAACCCTTGATATGTTTCAACTAAATTTTGCAAAGTAAAGATCAGATAGATAAGATATATTATGTATTAGAAAGACAATAAGGAAAAACAACACAGTTGAAAAGAGAAAGAAAACAGAAGAAGCCGCACTGAGGTGGTGGGAAATCACTTGTGTAGAAATGTTGTTATTGTTTGGTTTTTATATGTGTACGATATATGTTAAAGAGTGAATGGAATGTGTATATGAATAACTAATTTAAAATTCAATAAAAAATCAATTAAGAAAGAAAGAAAGAAAGAAAGAAAGAAAGAAAGAAAGGAAAGGAAAGGAAAGGAAAACCCAGGCTCCTTCTGGCCTATTATTATAGTCAGCATGACTTTGACAGAAGAGATAAGAGAACCAGTTTAAACCAGCTGTACTCATCTTCTCTGAAGGAGTAACCCAAACACCATGAACCTTCTGCTTGTTTCTTTCACACAGAGAAGCTTCCAGAACCCTCTTGAATTAATTAGAATAGGAAAGATCTCTACACATCAGATCAATACTTTATGTACCAAGAAATGCAAACTAAGAAGGGTTTAGTACCGCTCCCACTGTTTTGTCCCTACGCACCTGCCCTGCATTAATGTTGAGTGAAACACAGACCCTGGGAATGCGGAGCTTGAGCTATCTCCAGTACCATTAAACCAACCAACCAACATCTTTCTTGGATGATTTTCAGAGCAGTGTGCAACACAGCGACATTATATTGATGCCTATGCCACAGCCAATACCTCTGCGATCATCATCTGAGGCCCTCCTTTTTTGTGCCCCTTCCATGAGAACCGGCCTTTGCAGTTGTGACTTCCTGCTTGTAGAATACTCACCCCGGAGAAGCTCGTCTGGTGCCATCATTATATATCTTTGTGTGCCAAGCCACAACTTTTTTTGGCTTTTAATGATCTATGGTCTTTTTGCATGGGTGAGATGTTTTAATCTTGCTTTAAAAAATACCCCAGAATTATCTTTAAGATTGCATTTTAAAGCTGGCTTAAACGTACATATGTGGTTGTTGGCTTAAAACATTGCAAGGCGCTTTAAGCTGCTATGGCAAAAAAAGCAACCAATAACTTTAATAAATACTCGTTAAAATACTAATAATATGAGACTTAAAGAGCTTGCAATGCAGACACAGTTAGGTGTGCTCGCACTGTATCCAATTTGCAACCTCTTAATATTTCACAGCTGCAACATTTGAAATAGCTTGTTACAGGTTTGATTTTTCTTGTACACTTGTGCAGCTCAGAATCATTATATTAAAATAATATGTTCTCATTTATCCCACCCTCTCAATTCATAATGGGGTAGGGTGGGAGAGCCATTTGCACTGCAGAGAGACCAACTAAATTGCAAGCAGGTGACTTTTGCTGCCATTCGAACTGTTTGTAGAACGCCTCATTTTGCAGAATAATCCTACATCCATTTACCTGGGAGTAAACACGGGTGGCGCTGTGGTCTAAACCACAGAGCCTAGGACTTGCCGATCAGAAGTTCGGTGGTTTGAATCCCCGCGATGGGGTGAGCTCCAGTTGCTCGGTCCCAGCTCCTGCCAACCTAGCAGTTCGAAAGCACATCAAAGTGCAAGTAGCTAAACAGGTACCGCTCTGGCGGGAAGGTAAACAGCATTTCTGTGCGCTGCTCTGGTTCGCCAGAAGTGGCTTAGTCATGCTGGCCACATGACCCGGAAGCTGTATGCCGACTCCCTCAGCCAATAAAGCAAGATGAACACCGCAACCTCAGAGTCAGCCACGATTGGACCTAATGGTTAGGGGTCCCTTTACCCTTTACCTTAAACTCTACTGAACTCAGTATGCCTTACGTCTGAGAGTCACTCCCAGGAGTGTGCTGAACCTGTTATTGACTGGTGAGATTCATGGCTCTCTTACTTTATGAAGGATTGAAGCCTTGGAAGGAGGTGCTAAAAACACATAAACACCCTTGCTCCCCAGTGTCACCAGCTTAATATCTGTTTATCTAGGGTCCAGGCGCCTTCCTGGATCAATATGCTTCTTAACAGCTCTCAGAATAAGAATCAAGATGCTTTGCTGACCACCACCCCTCCCCTGTGACTAATGCAAAGAGAGCCTCAAGGGTCAGGCAGCCTTCGCTGCCCTTGGTGTTTCTCCAGCTCCCAGCGCAGCTTCTCTGAAGGGCAAAACATGGAGCCATCAAGAATCTGTCTGGTGCTGCTGGCCTGCCTCTCAGGATGTAGACGGGGCTGGACTCCAGATTGGCACCACTGCCAGCCGTATGTTGGGCAAGTCCCTGGTTTGCATTCACCCGAGACAAACACCCATCTGGTGTCTGCGATGTTTGGCAGGGAGGAGATTGATTTCCTGATGGCAAATAAATATCTGTCACTCTCCTCCCTTTCGCAGAGTGCAGAGCAGGGACTTGAAAAGGGGAGGGGGAGGCTCACGCAATGCCAGAAGACGTGTCTGCATGTGGTGCCAACTCAGCCACAGGGAAGATCAAGGAGGTTGCTGGTGCGAGGGGCTTCAAGCAGGATTGGGTCTATGCAATTTTACAGAAGGGTAGATGGGCAAATAATAATAATAATAAATCCCCAGTTGCTGAAAGGCTTGTGACAGTAGAAGCCACATTTTACCAAAGCTCCTCCTTTTTCCAAATTGGTTTTGGCAATCCTAGCGGATGACTATGTTGGCATAACAGAGAGGGGCAATATCCAGTGCTAAATCTCAGAGACGGGGTCAAAATGGAGCATTTCCAGTTTCTGAGTCAAGCTGGGACTGCCATACTTCCTTCTCTCTCTCTCTCTCTCTCTCTCTCTCTCTCTCTCTCTCACACACACACACACACACACACACACAAACCCCTTTCAATTATGTGTATTAATATTTTTATAATGGGTTTTTTATACTTGTAAACTGCTTAGAAGCCACCTTGGCAATTAAGCGGTACATGAATTAATAAAGAATAACTATATCCAGCTAATGCATCCTAACAGTGCAAGGATTGACACTTGCGCAACAGAACTTACCCCACTCCTCCCACCACAATTGGTTTGGCAAACTTGAAGAGGGCATGGAAGCTCCATTGTGCAAGTGTAAATCATTGTGCTGCCAGGATGTATCTGATTGATCCCACCTAATAATAATAAAACACCAAAACATCAATGTCAACAGTCTTCAACTTGCAGAAATGTATCAGATGAAGTTCTCCTTTTTAGAGACATGATTATAGGCATGACTGAAGCCTTGTCAGCTAGCAAACCTACCCTCTTGGATAGCAAAAGATGTTCAGGGATGGAGAGGGGGCGGGGCTGCTCATTCAACTAAGCAGTTCCACTGGTGGAAGCCAACACAAAGGCTCCCTCTAGCAAAGCAGGGCTTACCCCCTCCTCTCCCCCGCCCCCATCAGCTCTGGGGAGTTGGGGGGGGGAAGGCAGCTCCCTTAAACTACAGCTCCCAGAATTCTTTAGGGAGAGCCATGACCATTTAGAGTGGCATCATAGTGCTTTAAAAATATGGTACAAATGTGGTCAAGGTTGAAGGGTGGCCACAGGGTGGGCAGCCTTAAAATGTTTCCTGTGGGCATCTCTTGTGAAGGGCAAGAATCCTCCCCTCTCAATCCTCAGGCAGGATCTTTGAGAACTCAAATCCACTCATCAAAGGCCTTTGCACCAGACTTTGTTGTTGTTGTTTAGTCGTTTAGTCGTGTCCGACTCTTCGTGACCCCATGGACCAGAGCACACCAGACACTCCTGTCTTCCACTGCCCCCCGCAGCTTGGTCAGACTCATGCTGGTAGCTTCGAAAACACTATCCAACCATCTCGTCCTCTGTCGCCCCCTTCTCCTTGTGCCCTCCATCTTTCCCAACATCAGGGTCTTCTCCAGGGAGTCTTCTCTTCTCATGAGGTGGCCAAAGTACTGGAGCCTCAGCTTCACAATCTGTCCTTCCAGTGAGCACTCAGGGCTGATTTCCTTCAGAATGGAGAGGTTTGATCTTCTTGCAGTCCATGGGACTCTCAAGAGTCTCCTCCAGCACCATAATTCAAAAGCATCAATTCTTCGGCGATCAGCCTTCTTTATGGTCCAGCTCTCACCAGACTTTATATGTTGGCAATTCTCCTCCAGCACACCCCTCTTATGTCTTCAAAATGGAGCCGAAGAAATGGATTATGCTGCTCAGTATTTGCTCTACGGCACAGGGAAGGATCACAACCGACCGGCTAACTACAGCTGGAACTGCTGCTTACACTGAATGACCCATGTGTCGCTGTCAAAAGATGACGAGTCCATCTGTCAACGTCAGGGATGCGTGTTTTTCGCTCAGGCGTGTCAGGTGGGGGAATGGAAGTCCCTCTTGCCATCGCCAAGCAGAAGAAGCAGCGAGGAGGACTAACCCAGAGTCATGTGACATGAGCAGAACAAGATCTGTCAGAGCCGGTTATTTATAGGCAGGGACACAATTGACAGACAGGCTGGGACAACAGCATAGTGACAGTCAGACTCAAAATGAAACTGTCAAAATAGAGAGGGGGGGGGCAGCTGATCCAAGTGCAACCCAGCCAGAAATGTGGAGCAACCTAAGATGCTGTGTGTGTGTGTGAATGGGGGGGGGGGGAGCAGAGAGCATGAAAATGCTGGGGGAGAAAACTAAGTTAGGGAATAAGAACTTCATCCTACCAGCAAGGAAGGTGGAACTCATAAAAAGGAAAAACTAGACAAAGATATCTGGGTGAAATTTACACTTGGAGATAATGGGTCCCAGGTTTCTGGATCAATAACACATTTTCATCTTCTTATAGCAGCCATTACCTTCACTTCTGGCCTCTCACTTTGCTGGCTGCGTGAGCAGGGGAGGCAGCGGGGGGAAGCAATAAAACAAACTACGCTTACAGCACAAAGCAGTGATGAGAAATATACTTCCAAACAGGAGCTCCACTTACACTGTGTCTCCTCCTTGTTGCACCATCACTACCCTCCTGTTCCTTGGTCCCAATGTCCCAAAATAGGCGATTTCCTGCTTCCAGCGCTCATGCTTGATTTGCATCAAGGCTCCCCGCCTTCTTTAAGAACTAGGGTCCAACTTGGTCAGGTATGTTACATTTGACCACTAAATATAAAACACCCCCAGGGTGGATGACCCGGATATACAACAATGAAGTAAACTTCAAGGTAAAACACTGAATAAAACTGGAAGCAGGTAAACCTTTCAGAAACAGCAGTGTTCATTTCATACCTAAATGACAGCAATATAAGCATCTTCCTCCTTGGGGAGAAAACTTCATAACCAGGTTTCTGCAACCAAGAAGGGATGATCAAGGGTCTGGAAACCAATCCTTATGAGAAACGATTGAGGGAGATGGGTATGTTAAGCCTGGATTAGAGGTCCCTACCAGAGAAGAATGGAAAACCAAGCTAATGCACTATGCCAAGATGGCAAAGCTGACTGGAAAACTCAGAAACCAAGAGGATAAAAACTTAATAAAAGAATGGGGAAATTTATAAGTTACCTAGGAGACCACTGTAAGCAGATGGAAACAAGAGCAGGATTTTGACTCATTTGTGGTGTAAAGAAATACTATGGACAATGTGGTTTGATATAAAAATTGGAGTACGCACGAATATGCAGTTGGAGATCCTTAAAATGAGACCCCATGGAGGGAATGGGGGGAAGGCTCACAATTCGGAGAATCTCGCTATACAGATATGTTTTTACTAATTTGTGTTTATTTGTACTTTGTATTTGTAAAACCAATAAAAATGATTTTTTTTTAAAAAGCCTGGTTTAGAGGAGACTGAGAGGAGATTTGATAGCCATCTTCAAATATCTCAAAGGCATCACATGGAAGATGGAGCAAGCTTGTTTTCTCCTGCTCTGCGAGGTAGGTCCCAAACCAATGGATTCAAGTTACAAGAAAGGAGATTCCGACTAAACATCAGGAAGAACTTTCTGACAGTAACAGCTATTCAGCAGTGGAACAATCTGTGATGGCCTGGGACTCGGGCTCGAACTCGGAACCAAAGGAGTCTCAGTGTGTACTGGATCCTTTGCCTCAGGCATCATCTGAACCAAGTCTAGGGCCTTATCCTGAAGTGTTCCAGTCTGCACAGGTTCCCCTGCAACAAACACCAGCTAGGTTGAGTCAGGGGCCTGAGCCTGCCCTGACTGCAGATGCGGGGATTACCTCATTGCCTTCAGCTGGGCCATCACTTACAGCTGCTCCACTACCAGTTTGGTCAGGGGAGGCTGAGGCAGCCCCTGGGTCTAGTAACCCACTGACATCTCCCGAGCTGCAGAGACTAAGGTCTGAGAGAAGGAGAGACCTGAGTACTTGCAGGAGGAGTGCTCGCCTTCAGGTGAAACAGGGAGGTGAGTCACTGGGAGATCAGGACCGTCTGTGTGCTGGTCCAGGGGGGGAGGTTACTGTGGGGTGAGGTCCAGGACCTGAGTTGAGGGTCGGCAGACAGTCCTCCACGGGTCCACAGCGAGGAGCCGGGCAAGGACAGGAACTCTGGGGGAACAGGACTGGATGCTGGCCGAAACAGCTCTTCAACTACGTTGCTCCCGCAACCTGGGACTGAGCTGACTGGCCTTTATTTTCTCTGAGGCCAGGGGCGGCCCCGGCCCCCAGGAGACCCGCCTCTCCTGGCCTTAAGGCGAGCACTCCTCCTGGGAGAAACCAGTTCCCTTCGCCTCTCTGCCCTGAGCCTCTGCAGTTCAGGAGAGGCTGAAGGGTTACTGGATCCAGGGGGAGACTCACCTGTAGGCACTGAGTCCTCAACCACCTCCAGAGCCAGAGTGGATTCACCTGGTGCCTGCTCCTGAGGATCCGGCACAGGTGCAGGCGCTTCAGAATCAAGGCCCTGCCCCAGCTCAGCTGGCCCTGGAGGCGGGGACTCCTGTGCAGGCTGGGATTCCTCCGGTTCAGCCTCTGAATCGGATTCCCAGGCCATCACAGTCTGTTACACCGACAAAGATAAAAGGCTGTTGAACCCCGCCCCAGGTTGCAGGAGCAACATTGCTGTATTCCAGACGCTGCCTGAGATCCTGTACCTGTCCTTGCCTGGTTTCCTGCCTCGTCCCTGTCGGACTGACTCCTACGGATTCTGGACCGTACCTGGACCGTGGTTCTCGGGTTACCCCCAGGCCCAGCACACAGTCTCCCTCGGGAGGTTGTGGACACTCCTTCTTTGGAGGTTTTTAAGCAGAGGTTGGATGGCCACCTGTCATGGATGCTTTAGCTGAGAGTTCTGCATTGCAGAGGGTTGGACAAGATAAGTTTGACATCAATACCAGGAAAGGTCCTGGAACAGATAATTCAACCGTTGGGTCTGCAAGCACTTAAAAAAGAATGCTGTGATTACTAAGACCCAGCCTGGGTTTCTCAAAAACAAGTTATGCCAGACAAATCTCATTTCTTTTTTTGACAGTGTTATAAGCTTGGTGGATCGGGGGAACTCTGTGAACACAGTGTCTCTTGATTTCAGGAAGGCTTTTGGCAAAGACCCCCATGATATTCTTGCAAGGAAGCTGGTAAAATGTGGGTTGAACGAAGTAACTGTTAGGTATATATGTAGCTGGTTGACTGACTTAACCCAAGGAGTTCAGTTCCTCATCACCCTGGAAAGAAATGACAAGCGGGGTGGCCGCAGGGTTCTGTCCTGGGCCCATTGTTGTTCAACGTCTTTATAAACAACTTGGATGAAGGAATTGAAGGGGTGCTCATCAAATCTGCAATTGACACTAAACTGGGAGGGGTAGCAAATGCTGCAGAAGACAGAATCAGGATTAGAAATGACCTTAGCAGCTAATGCTATTCTATGCTGCATCAACAGAAACAGAGTGTCTGGATCAAGGGAAGTAACAGTACCACTCTATTCTGCCTTGGTCAGACCACACCTGGAATACTTTGTCCAATTTTAGGGAGGGACCACAATTTAAGAAGGACGTTGACAAGCTGGAATGAGGGCAACCAAGATGATTGAAGGTCTGGATCCTGGCAAACCCATCAGGACCCTTCAGCTGTGTAAAATTCTGCAGCAAATTCACTACATAATAAATAGCATGCACTTCACTACATAATATCTTAGGAGGAGCGTTGCCTTACCCCATATATATTGGCCCACTCAACCACTTCAGTCTGCGAATTGGCAGTGCCACATAATGTTCCTTCCTGATCCTTCAGTGTGGCAGCACCTAAGCTATGGAACTCCCTGCCCATTTATATTAACCGGGCACCTTCACTGTACTGCTTTCAGCACCTGCTAAAAACTTTTTGGTGTAAGCAAGCATACCCAGATACCCATTTGACACATATTTTTATATGAATCCTATTTTACAATGCATGTTTCTAAAACAGCTGACTTCATACATTTTGTGGGGGAGGAATAAGTAAACTTGTTTTTAGCATATGATTGCATTGGTCATTTTAATGGATATTTTATGCAAACAGTTTAGAGGTTTCGATGATTAAGTGGTAGAGATAAAGCCTGCTGAATAAATACATACATATGCCTTGGCCCTATGCTTGGTGAGGTCACTTTTGGGCAGCTCCCTGCAAGGCTGAAACTGAACGATTCATCTTCTTGCAGATGGAGAGTCTTGCCTGTTCTCATTACAATATGGGAGGCCTTTTGAGAACAAGAGTAGGAACCCCCAGCAGAACCCACAGATAAACACCCGCTACACTACAGGAGATCCCATCTCTGCTCAGACAGCCAGTCATGCAGATGCAGCCAGCCAGCCAGCCTGAAAACTCCTTCTGGTGTCAGACAAATGCCAGCTCTTGCAGGTCAGCCTAAGGCTGGCTGGCAGGAGGATCACAAATTATAAAGAGCTATGCTCCACTGAGCAAGGAAAACATCCTAGGGTATCGCCTGGAAATTTCAAGGAGTTTGCAATTAGGCCAGATGGTTTAGGACAGCAGACACGGTATTTTTCCTCCTTTCCAAAATCCAGAGAAGTAAATGTCTGAACGTAAGGAATAGGATCAAGAAAAAATAATAATACTTGGATATGTGTTACTTAGTTCAAAGGCTTAGAAACCACCTCTGTGAAACATCAGGAGGCTTTGCAGGACACAGAAGCCCAGCCTTGTCTATTTACACTTATTTATCTAACAGACTTACTAGCCACATTTTGAAATGCAGTATTTTGCTAAGGCAGCATATGGTGTCTGATAAAAACAGTTATAAAACACATGTAGAGCATTAAAACAGTAAAAGCGACAGATCAGCAGCACACAGGAAGCACACAATCTATTCCCAACTGAAAGATGTGGGGATTTCTTATGGGGTGGAGTTCCATAAGTGTGGGGCTGCCACTGAAAAGTTTCTGAGTCCTAGCCTAGCCTTCCTGACTGACTGACATACAAGCAAGGTCTCGCCAACTGCTTTTAGTGGTCTGGCAGGTTCATATAGGTACTGGAAGCCTTTTAAGCAACTGGGCCTCCAATTGTTCAAAGTCGGACGTGGGTCTAAACCACTGGGCTTGCCAATCAGGAGGTCAGCGGTTTGAATCCACACAACAGGGTGAGCTCCCGTTTCTCTGTCCCAGCTCCTGCCAACCTAGCAGTTTTAAAGCATACCAGTGGAAGTAGATAAATAGGTACCACTGTAGCTGGAAGGTAAATGGCATTTCCGTGTGCTCTGGCTTTCGTCACGGTGTTCTGTTGTGCCAGAAGTGGCTTAGTCATGCTCGCCACTTGACCCGGAAAGCTGTCTGTAGACAAACGCCAGCACCCTCAGCCTGAAGCGAGATGAGTGCTGCACCCCATAGCTGGCTTTGACTGGACTTAACCATCCAGGGGTCCTTTACCTTACCTTTACTTTTTACCTATTTAGAGTTTTAAAGGTCAGGACCAATACTTGGGATCGGATTTGACTAACCAGGCCCGTCAACAGAAGCCCTGAAAAAGGACTTCCACCTGTTCATTGCAGCATTCCCCTTGCTCCTTCTCCATGTGCCGTGCTAGGGGTGGGGTCCGAAGAATTTCAGAACAGCACATGGGCGGTTTATCCATTACGACCATGGAGAGAAAGATAACCCTCCCCCCCCCACACCACTTTCCCAGTAAGAATCCCCTTGTGTCTATTAATTCTTCAAGGAAAACATAGAAGGAGATATGCAGCTGCATACTATGAATTGAAACTAATGTCCAGTTTGGGCCCCGAGAACCTTCAACATCCCAGGAAGCCAAAGCCACCCCCATGACAGGCTTACCTTCAAGGTGGCTCCTAAGGACCTCAGGCCCGTTGAATGCCTTGCCAGCTTCAGCACCCGGAATATCCTCATGAGGCGAAACACCTGCACCACCTTGCTCACGTTGCCCAGCTCCGAGTCGCTCCCCGCGGTCACTTCCACCAGAAGGCTGAAGTAGAAAGGCAGTACTGAGACTATGTCAATCAGGTTCAAGGGGTGCTTGAAGAACTTCCTCAAGTTTGGCGCCAGCAGCAAACGGGCCGTCACTTCAAAGGTGAACCAGGAGATGCAAAAGTACTCCAGGTTCTCCAGCACCGTGTCGTCCTTCAGGATGCCTTCCTCGTCGGGCTCCTGGTACTCCGGCATGCTGTGGATGCACATGCTCGCGATGGAGGCCAACACAACACTGATGGACACAAAGCTGAAAAGCTTGCTAGGGATGGAGTAGCCCGGGTTCTCCATGGTGAGCCAGAGGCGCTTGCGCACATTACCGCAGCGCAGGGTGCTGTAGCGAAGCAGGTCGTGGTTGAAATCCGAGATCTCGTCCGGAGACATGTCCACACTGCTGACCTCGCTTTCTTCATCCCAGTTGTGGTGGCGGCTCTCCAGCTTCCGCTCATGGTAGCGGTAGCTGCAGCAGGAGTCCAGGAAGAATTCGTTGATGCCCCAGTACTCAATCTCTTGGCAAAAGGAGAAGACGCACAGCTCGTCCATCACATGCAGCTTGCCCGTCTGGTAGAAGTGGAGCACATAAAGGAAGAAGCCAGGGTTGCGGTCAAAGTAGAATTCCCGGGCACTCACGTCATAGTCGTCGCACAGCTGCAAGATGGACTCTTCTGAGTCGCAGGAGAGCAAGCGCCCAAGGCGAGTGTCAGGGAACTTGGAGAGGGCGCTCGAGCTCAGCCTTCTTCTCAGCCCCCCAACGTTGATGTTGATGACCTCATCCTCAAAATTGGGATCCCAATAGTTTAAGGTCTTGTTGACCATGATCAGCAGAGCTGGGGCTAATTTGGCCTGTAAACAAGACAGTCAGAGAGAGAGAGAGATTTTATATAAGACTGAGTTTCTGTTGGATTACAGCAGCAATCTAAAGCATATTTTGTAGTAAGTTAGAATACCCCATTGCCTTGCTTGTTTTAGCAATTTGCCCTAGGTCAAGGGAGGTGAACCTGTTGCACTCTGATGGCCATTGACTTTAGGCAAGTCAGTTTGTGAAATTCATTAAAAACCTGTTTTGCCTTTGTCTTCCCTCCTTGATTCTCACTCTTATTAGTTAGTTTAAACATAACTTCAGACTTTACTGTCCTATTCCTTGGGTGTAGGAAAGATTGATGTTCTCCACTTTGTTCACATAAAACCTGAGCCCTCTCAATGTCTTCATGGATATGCAGTGCGTGTTGGGGGTGTTGGCACATGCCCACTGTCCCTGTCCCCAGAGTGGTCATGCATGCTAGGCACCCACTCCACCCTTATCTTTCCATATCGAACTAGATGTGCTTAGAAGCCTCCTTCACACCTTCCTGGTCAATGCAAGAAGGTTGAGGGTGCAGTGGACAGAGACAGGAAAGTTGACAGCAGGGTCTCCTCACCTTATACACCTTGGGTGGAAGTCAATGGTGCACTCTTCCAATTATTCCATCTGCCCATGCCTTGCAGCTTGCCAGACGGAATGATCCCGCCCACATCCCCTGGACACTATTCTGTGGGTTCTCCTGACTTCCCCAAACCAATCTGGGGGGGGGGCAGTGGGAGGAAAGGAGAGGAGAGAGGAGAGGAGAGGGAGCCCTGCTGTGCAACCAGAAGTTCTTGAGCAGGGCTTCCATTGACACAGCTTCAGGTCCACATACATTCTTCTGAATGCATGAATAAGACTATTACAAACTATTACAAACATATAAATAATGTCTTGCCAATTCATTGGCAGACACCTTGCAAACCATAAGAAGAAGAGTATCATGTCCAACTCCAGCTTATTGTGTCCTATTTGCTCTATCTTATCTTTAACCAATAGTCTCTTGCTTTGGACAATTTCTCCACACACAGATATAGTTTCTGCCATCCTTTCTACATTTCCAACGTACCATGGTAAATGTACCGCGCTATTTGGCAACGTGTCATCATTTCAATACCATTCTCTTGCTAATTCATTTACGGAGAGAAATAAATTGCTCTCAGGCACCAGGTACTCACAGCAGGTATCGAACAGTAAGGAAATGCCTAAGTCATGTTCCTATTCCATCATCTCTTGCTTAACTTGTTCTTCCTCACACACACAAAAACACCTAAGATGATTTTATAAATCTTTGACAGAATGTGTGTTGCATTTTCAATCTGATGGCGTTTTTCCCTCTCCTGAAAATCAGTACATTCCTGCAACTGGGATCCATTTCAATATAGTTTCTAAGGGGAACTACTTCACTCAGTGCATAATGTTTTTTAACAAACTGCATTGAGATAACAAAATGTCACAGTCGAGTGGTTGTTATCCTGCATTTTCCACTGTGGTTTTCTGTTCACCAGGGGAAAGGGCTGCAGGTCAGTGGTAGAGCATCTACTTTTCATAGAGAAGGTCCCAGGATCAGTTTCTGGTATCTCTGGGAATGCCCTATCTGAAATTCTGGAGAGCCTCTTCCAATCATTGCAGATAATGCAAACCAAGATGGACCAATGGTCTTACAGCTCCCTCCCATGTCACTCTTCTTACTGTGAAAAGTCGGGGTTGTTGTTGTTGGGGAGAGCAGACTTCTGGCCCCAGAGTGCTATTTAGTCATTGCTATTTATTGCGATGTGGGATGCGGGTGGCGCTGTGGGTTAAACTGCAGAGCCTAGGACTTGCCGATCAGAAGGTTGGCAGTTCGAATCCCCATGACAGGGTGAGCTCCCGTTGCTCGGTCCCTGCTCCTGCCAACCTAGCAGTTTGAAAGCACGTCAAAGTGCAAGTAGGAAGGTAGGAAGTAGGAAGGTGTCCAGCGGGAAGGTAAACGGCGTTTCCATGTGCTGCTCTGGTTCACCAGAAGCGGCTTAGTCATGCTGGCCACCTGACCCGGAAGCTGTCTGTGGACAAACGCCGGCTCCCTCGGCCTATAGAGCGAGATGAGCGCGCAACCCCAGAGTCAGTCACCACTGGATCTAATGGTCAGGGGTCCCTTATTCATTGCCATGCACCCTCATGCACTATGATAAGTTCTAAGATGCCCTCTTGTTGCACTAAGATCAGTGAGAGAAATGTGCAAAAGTGTGGCAGTCTGGAAGCATCTCAACTATTCAAACCAAGATGAATAATCCGTTTCTATGGGACATGCACCATTCATCTGTATGCCCAAACCAGATGACCTCGCCCAAGAAAGGGAAGGCTGTGCAACGTGCCAACAACTATAGCTTTGAACATGTACTGAATTTCTCGTGGATGGAAACAAGTCTGTAGCTCACATCATCCAACACATTGTCTTTGTCATCAGGCAGCACTAACTCAAACAGGTTCCGATAAGCAAGTCAAAACTGAGCCTTCTCATCCGTCAAACTCCAGCTCCGTATTCAAAATAGCAGCTCCTAAACTGAGCAAAGTACAAGCAATTTTGTCTGCAAAGGAGGTGGCAAAACTCTACACAGCAGGCAAAGGATGACTCACCCACAAAGTAAGTGGCAACCCAGAATCACCTCACCGTAAACTGCGCTGAGCCACCCCTCCAGATGGTATTTTGCACAGTCGAGGGGAGCACAGAAGAAAACATTCCTTCTGTGATGCCACCCATCTTTTGGAGAACATCTACGGAATCAAACAGCACAAGATGAGCGCTGACTGGGACAGCCATTTCTCCCCCTCCCCACCACCACTTACTCAGCTTTTATGTGAAGAAAAGAGGCATCTGCCTACATAGCAAGAAGGAGAACCATTTACACCATTGCTCACCTTCATCCTAATGACAACCTGACTCATCCAGAGACCAGACAATGCAAGGAAATCAGGACCCCCAGATTCCACAATATGCACATTCTAACTTGCTTCTTACAGCATGCAGAATTCTCAAAGCACGTAGCATTAGCAAGTAACAACATTGTGACAGCTGCAGGACAGAATGGTCCATAAGTTGTTTTAAACTGTTTTTAATACTGTGTTTTAATGTGGTAGCCTGCCTTGGGACCCTAGGGCAAAAAGCAGGTAATAAATTAGAAATAACAACAACAACAATAACAGTGGTGAGCAGAGTCAAAGTAAATGTACACATATCCCGTTCAATTCCATCCATGCACAAAACCCATTCAAACACAAACACACAAACTTTCCCTGCAGCCAGTACAGAAATAGATTGAGCAGGCAAAGTCTAAGTTACTAGCGCAGATCACAACAATAGCAAAATTCAATAGCAAAGTCAGTTAAACCAGTTCACAATCAGAAGCACAGGGCAGGATACATATATACACACTTATACAAATACCCATACATACATATATGAGATATGTGAAAAGGCTATTGTAAAGAGGTGCAGTTTTGGCATACAACAAAGGCTACACAATTAGGGTGCCAGATACACCTCTGTGGAGATGGAATTTCATATGGTTCTCCTGGGTTGTTGTTTCTGCCTCCCCAAACTTCCGAGGGTGGTAGAATTACCTAGAGAGCCCCCTTCTGTTAAAGACCCAAGAAGAAGAAGAAGAAGAGTTTGGATTTGATACCCCGCTTTATCACTCCCCTAAGGAATCTCAAAGCGGCTAACAATCTCCTTTCCCTTCCTCCCCCACAACAAACACTCTGTGAGGTGAGTGAGGCTGAGAGACTTCAGAGAAGTGTGACTGGCCCAAGGTCACCCAGCAGTTGCATGTGGAGGAGCGGGGACGCGAACCCGGTTCCCCAGATTACGAGACTACCGCTCTTAATCACTATACCACACTGGGTCCCAAGAGGGTTTCTGGGAAGAAGATAGTCTTTCGAATATTCTTAAATTCTGGGCTGTCACCTGGAATAAAGTTACTGTATTAGAAGCTGTTCCAAACTCTTCTTTCCTTGGACAGAAGAGTACCCCTGAAAGAACTAAAGGTAAAAACCAAAATACAACAGAGAAAATCAGTATCTACTGTTAATGTCCTGAATTAATGACAGAAAAGAACTTGCACTAGATTTGTTGGGGTTGTTCCCAGTTCTACAAAAAACCCACAACCCTCTGTTTCTTCCAGTTCCCTCTGCTTGCTTCAAGATTAAGCTCAGAGGATGGAAGTTCCAACTCCTACAGCAGACCTGCCCAAACTCATGAAAATGCTGCCTTTTCAACAACTGTTATATTGTTGGAAAGGGGTCATAGTTCAGTAGCAGAATACGTACTTTCCATAGAGAAGGTTCCTGGAGCAACCCTGGGAACTTCCAGCTAAAAGGAGAAGGGAGAAGGTAACGTGAAAGACATTGGCCTGAGACCCTGTGTAGGAAACTACATTATGCACAGTCAGATCACTGGTTCATCTAGCTCAGTACTGCCTACACTGATTGGCAGCAGCTCCCCAAGGTTTCAGACACGGCACGCTTCCAGCCCTAACTGGAGATGCTGAAGATTGAACCTGAGACTCTCTACATGCCAAGCAAATTATCTTCCACTGAGCTACAGTCCTAAGGAGAGACAGCGCCACTGAGAGTAGACTGTGCTGAACTAGATGAAGAGAAAGTCTTGAGTTGGGGTAAGGTCGTTTCTTCAGTTGTGTTGCTATTATCTCAGAGAGCCTGTTTGCATGTGACCAAAAAGAAAAAAAGAAAAGATTCCAACCACAGCAATTTAACTAGGGAAAGACAGCTAGGATAGCTCCACAGTCCTTCTAGTCTGGACATGGGTGGCACTGTGGTCTAAACAACCAAGCCTTTTGGGCTTGCTGATCGGAAGGTCAGCTGTTCAAATCCCTGCGATGGAGTGAGCTCCCATTGCTCTGTCCCAACTCCTGCCAACCTAGCAGTTCGAAAGCACACCAGTGCAATTAGATAAATAGGTACCGCTGTGGCGGGAAGGTAAACGGCGTTTCCGTGTGCTCTGGTTTCCGTCATGGTGTTCTGTTGCGCCAGAAGCGGTTTAGTCATGCTGGCCACATGAGCCGGAAAGCTGTCTGTGGACAAATGCCAACTCCCTCAGCCTGAAAGCGAGATGAGCACCACAACCCCATAGTCGCTTTTGACTGGACTTAACCATCCAGGGGTCCTTTACCTTTACCTTTCTAGTCTGGTAAAAGGCACTGATTGTTCCCTAGGCAGGATAACGCACTGCAGGCTCACTTCAAGGATGGGCTAGGAAATCCAGCTGGGACAACGCTGCAGCACTATTCTGGGCTAAGAATCTGTCTGATCTCTCATTCACTCTCACATTCAACGTGCAATAAAAAGTTGCAGTGCATCCTAGCCCTTAAATGGTCTGTCCAGAGCAACAGCCAGCTATGGATGCAAGCTGAAATGAGCTCAAGCAGCTCCTGTCTTCCTCCTTCCCATTTTTCATTTTCATTTTCAATTTGCCCCAATTAACTAAGCATGCTCATTTTTCACTGGACTGTTTTTTTTTGGGGGGGTTGGGGGGGTGTTTTCGTTTTTGTTTATTTTTTACTGCATTAGACTTGCTTTCTGTTCTTTAAGATTGCACTCCAAGCGTGCCAATACCACCCTCTCACCTCACAGAGGGTCTGTTTTGATCCTATCTCTGTCGGCACTCAGCACCTGCGCTCCTTATTACAGGGATTGATTTTTGTTTGTGCCTCTAAAAATGTAACAAATCTGTGGCAAACTGGTATCTGAACACATGTTAGTAACACACATTGGGTAGAGAACTGGCCCTGGCTGTGGCTCCTGGTGAGAGTACACTAATGAAGATTTTGTTGTTTAGTCATTTAGTCGTGTCCGACTCTTCATGACCCCATGGACCAGAGCACACCAGACACTCCTGTCTTCCACTGCCTCCCACAGTTTGGTCAAACTCATGTTCGTAGCTTCGAGAACACTGTCCAACCATCTCGTCCTCTGTCGTCCCCTTCTCCTTGTGCCCTCCATCTTTCCCAACATCAGGGTCTTTTCCAGGGAGTCTTCTCTTCTCATGAGGTGGCCAAAGTACTGGAGCCTCAGCTTCACAATCTGTCCTTCCAGTGAGCACTCAGGGCTGATTTCCTTCAGAATGGAGAGGTTTGATCTTCTTGCAGTCCATGGGACTCTCAAGAGTCTCCTCCAGCACCATAATTCAAAAGGATCAATTCTTCAGCGATCAGCCTTCTTTATGGTCCAGCTCTCACTTCCATACATCACTACTGGGAAAACCATAGCTTTAACTATACAGATTTATGTCAGCAAGGTGATGTCTCTGCTTTTTAAGATGCTGTCTAGATTTGTCATCACTTTTCTCTCAAGAAGCAGGCGTCTCTTAATTTCGTGACTGCTGTCGCCATCTGCAGTGATTATGGAGCCCAAGAAGGTAAAATTTATCACTGCCTCTATTTCCTCCCCGTCTATTTGCCAGGAGGTGATGGGCCCAGTGGCCATGATCTTAGTTTTTTTGATGTTGAGCTTCAGACCATATTTTGCACTCTCCTCTTTCAACCTCATTAAGAGGTTCTTTAATTCCTCCTCATTTTCTGCCATCAAAGTTGTGTCATCTGCATATCTGAGGTTGTTGATATTTCTTCTGGCAATCTTAATTCCGGCTTGGGATTCGTCCAGTCCAGCCTTTCGCATGATGTATTCTGCATGTAAGTTAAATAAGCAGGGAGACAATATACAGCCTTGTTGTACTCCATTCCAGTGCAAAGGGGTTTAAAAAATAAAAGAATACTGTCATTGCAGTAGGGGAGCAAGGAGGCTCACCTCCATATATATATATATATATATATATATATGCAAGGCTGCTCCGGTATGTGCTCATTTTTGCAAGCATCCACAGCCAAAGCACATGCATTTGTTTTACTCTTTATTCAATGGGCCTTACTCCCAAGAAAGCATCCACAGGACTGAAGCCCAGTTTAGATCGTGAAGTGTGTGTATATAATATAATATAATATAATATAATATAATATAATATAATAATAATTTATTATTTATACCCCGCCCATCTGGCTGGGTTTCCCCAGCCACTCTGGGCAGCTTCCAATAAAACACTAAAATACAATAACCTATTAGAAATTAAAAGCTTCCCTAGACTTCCGGAGGCGGCGCGTCCGGCAATGGCTGCCCTCTTCTAACTGCGAAGAGGGAGCTCTGCAGGAACGGGTCGTCCGCTACGGCGCAGCAGAGACCCACATCGGAAAACCACAGGCAGCGAAAGCCTGTGGCCGTGGGACTCAAGCGGGCACCAGGAGCGTCCCCCGAAACGTAGAAGGGACCCCGTAAGAGGTCCCGGAACGTGGAAGGGTTGGCGCGGTGCTGTGAGTCAATCGCTTTTCCTGTAGAGTGAAGCCGCGTAGCTGCTGTCGGTGAGCGCTGTCCTCTTTTCCTGGAAACATTCGGCTTGAAACCAACAACTCGTGAGTGGCCGCGGCCGCTGAAAAGGAGTGTGAGATAACTCCTCTGGGGGAGTCTCGAACAGTATGGAGATTTAGAGGGGTCGCGAAGGCTACGTGAACCCTGAAACCACAGGAGGGAATCCTGCGGGACAAGGTACCCTGCGACGCTGCCTGTGCTCGCCTGTGTTGCCGGCGTTTAACAAGGCTGGAGCTGCAGTGTAAAGGGGAGGCAACAGACTCCATGCTGTGAAGCCTCAAACTCCGAGGGAAAGCGGCGGACCTCCAACAACAGCGGAAAAGCTGGGAAGTAGCTATAAATCACTGTGGAAAAAGCAGTGGGGATAAAGAAATACTGGAAATTACTTAGATAAGATTAAAGGAACGTTTTGATAAGAACCCAGCGGAGAAGAAATAATTGGTGAAAAGGAGGAGGAGTCCATTCCTGGCGGTAAGGTGAAAAGAAAGTATAGCGAGACGCTGGCAGAGAGGAAACAAAAGAGGAAAAGAGGAAACAAGCTGCCAGTGAGTGTGTGGTGGAAAGACCTCAGACACAAAGTATAAAGTGTCAGAGGCAAGGTAACAGTTGAACTACTATATCGATTAGGGAGAGGGGAAAAAGACTTTTCTGTTTCATCGGGACGGAGAGCGCTTTAACCAGCACGGGTTTCGGTGGAGGACTTTTGCTTTTAAACCTCAGGATTGGGGAGAATTGGGACTTAAACGGAGTGTGGAATATAGGTGCCTTAGCAGCGCTCTGTGTCTAAAGACAGGGACTGTGAGACTGTGTTTAAAGTTTGTTTAAAGTTTGCTTAAAGATGGTGAGACTGTGAAAGGACTGCCATATTGAGTGAGTTAAAGGGGACCCGCCTTCTTCATCCCCAACCGGATACGTTCTTGAGTTTCAGAGACAGCTGTGTTTCTCTTGATTCTTCGGGATTTAAAGAGACATACACCCCGGGATGCAAAGTTAAAGAATACGTTTTCGCAGGACCTTCCTTGCTCATGAGTTTGAGAAGCCCCTGAATCTGGAAGTGTTTCTGGGGGTTCAGGTGTTTACTACATTTAATTATAAGACTCTGAGGATTTAAATACATGTCTGAATTTAGGTACAGTTAAAACTGTATTATTAATATCTGATCTTAATTAAGGGTTAATTTTTGTGCTGTACCAATTTAGTCAATTTTGGACTCTTGTTGCAATATCTGAGAGACGTTAACCTTGTTAACCTTGTTACCTCTATATCTTACCCACATAGTATATTACATTATACTGTATACTAGGAAGAACTAAACTTAAATATACAAATGCCGAACGGTTCTAAGAAGGGGGTGGCAACACCAGCGGAAAGGAGGCCTTCAAAACAAGAAGAGGGGAAGGAGGCAAGAGATATTAGAGATTATGACAGCTTGATGGCCGAAATAAGAAAAGAATTTAAAAATAATGAACAGTATATTGAGAGAAAATTGATGGAGGTACAAGATACTCTAGACAAAAAATTGGAGGAAGTGGTAGGGGAACTGAAAGGGAAAGTTAAGGATCTCTCGGTAAAAGCTAAGGTTTTGGAGGATTCAGTGAAAAGGGTTCAAAAGGACACGAAAGACAGTAGGAAAGAGATGGACAGGATTAGATTAGAAGTTAAAGAAATAGGAGCAACACAGGAAGAGTTGTTGGACAACATGGCTATGACGCAGATGCGTCAAAATCAATCTAACCTAAAACTTAGAGGAATACCAGAGGATTTAAATGAGAATATTAGAGTTAAAGTGGTGAAAGAGCTGGCAATATGGCTAGATAGAAAAGAAGAAGAGATAAACCATTGCTTGGTAAACATATTTCGAATAAGAACAAAATCGGCCAAGGCCAGAGGGAAAAAATTGCCAGGAGATGTAATAGCCATGTTTAACTCATTGGAGATAAGAAACGAAATTTTGAAACAGAACTATGTCAAAAGGTTATATATTGAAGAAAACCCAATTATTATTTACAAAGAGATTCCTTCGAGATTTCTTCGAAGGAGGGACCCATATAAAAAATTAACAAATCAACTGAAGAAAAATGGGATCTTGTATAGATGGGAGTTTCCGGAAGGTATTTCATTCTATTTCAAAGAAAAAAAGTTTAAACTGTCCACTATCTCAGAACTTCAAAAATTTGCAAGGAGATACGAGAAGGACCTGGGGAAAATGGGGGAGGGGGGAGAGGATGAACAAAGTGAAGAAGAAGAAAGAGAGATAAAATTAAGAGAACAGAAGAAAGGGAAGAAGTAGAGAAAGAAAATAAATAGTAACTCTTATTCAGATTTGATAACCTATTTATAACGTATAATAATGGCATTAAAAGCGTTGACTTGGAATGTGAATGGCATGAACAATAAAAATAAAAGGAACCAGATTGTACATATATTAGGGAAAAGGAATCTTGACTTAATCTGTCTACAGGAGACTCATGTAACCAATAAGCATAAGAGAATTTTAAGTAATAAGAAACTAGGACTTGATTTTGTGACTTCTGACAAGGTTAAGAAGAGAGGCGTGGTTCTATATATAAAGGAAAAATTTGATCCACAATTACTGTATAAAGATGATCAAGGGAGGGTGATAGTAGTACAGATGGTGTTTCAAGGAGAAAAAATAATTGTGGTAGGAATATATGCTCCAAATGATAAAAAATCAGATTTCTTCCTTGAATTAGGCAATAAGTTAACGGAATGGATGGACCAAAAAATAATACTAATGGGAGATTTCAACGGGGTGGTTTCACCAAACTTGGATAAATCAACAAAAAAACAAGATTCGAAAGAAGGTAAACTACCCAGGTCATTTTTTGACCTGATTAACAATCTAGGTTTGATAGATGCTTGGAGATTTAAAAACCCCACGACAAAGCAATATACCTTTTTTTCAAACCCAAAGCAGAGTTGGGGGAGAATAGATAGTATTTGGGTATCTAAAGAACTAACTCAGAATCTAAGTAAGGCGGAAATTTCCGCCCAAACTATTGTCAGAATTCAGGGTCGGTCAGAGGTATGTGCCTATCTCTCCAGGCACCGGCTGAATTCTTTCGACCTCCCTCCGGCGACTCCCGGTAGTAAAAACACTCGAGGTCCGTTCCGGCGATTTTTCTCAGGCTGTGAGAAAAACACACCAACTGCTCTCCTCCTCCCTGCTCTCCAGCATATCCCCAGGGAGGGGAATCAGACTCAGACAGAAATGTATCTACATGTTTTATTCCTGTCTTCAGCAGTCAAACAGTAAAAGAGAAAACATGTCTGCTCTCTTCAACAAACAGAGAGAAACTCCAAAACTCCACCCATGTACATCCTGTACAGGTCATATGACACACACACTGAGCTAACATCCGGTGCTCAGTACAGAATGGACTGCCCCTTTGTTTCCATGGCAACAGTCACACACTTCCTGTTTGGCTTTCCAGCCACAAGCAGCAGACTTGGCTGCTATAGCCTTTGCTTGCTGCTGCATTGCTGCTTTAGAATAACATACTCCCCCTAAAGTATCAATGCGTGCAGCGAGCAAAGCGTCATCCAGAGAAGAAAACAAACAGTTGTTATACTTATAACACTCCCCTGTTGTTTCAGTTCCACCCTTGGAACTACCCGCCACTGGTTTTACCAATGTACCTCTCTGGTTGTGTGACTTCCAAGGAATGAGTGCTTCTGCATTACCTTGGTTAGCAACTCTCTGTTGTGCCTTTGTCTCTGACTCAGACACAGCTTCAATCTGACCTTGGTCGTTTACAACAGCAACACATGCAATAGCTAGGTTGGCAAACTCTTTTGAATACCTCTTGGGTGGTACACCCTTCGTTGCTCTCTCAGACCTACGTAAGAGGTGCTGCTCTTCTCTGTTTTCTGGTCCAGCCTCTGAACTCTCTGAAGAACCAGTACTAAGCTTAATCAGTGGTTCATCCTCCTCTTCTGAGGGTCTAGTCATTACGTGAGATTTCCTCTCAATGACTCTGACAACTGAGCTGTCTGAGCTATCGCTGTCATCATCAGTACTACTGAACTCAATAAGATCAAACTCTTCATCATCATCAGAATCATCATCATCATCATCACCTGTGGGAAATGTGTGAACAATCACTCTCTCCTGTTCAGGAGCACTCTCTAGAAATTTTGTGAGAATCACCTTACCAGATTCAGACAAAATTACTCTGTAGAGACCCTTTTCATAACCCACAAAAATGCCTCTGGCATTCTTTACTCCACCCGGAGCTTCTGTCCTCACATGAGACCCAAAAACCTTGAAATGGGCAACAGAAGGTTTTCTGTGGAACAGTTTCTCAAAAGGAGAACATCCTAAGTCTTTTGAAAACTTTCTCAACCACGTATAAGTATATGACATTAGCGACTCAGCCCAGTACTCATGTGGCAGATGTGAACTAAGCAATTGCGCTTCCATTCCCTTTTGCAATTCTTTGTTCACCCTAACACAGACACATCTGTTCCAAGCTTCTTCGGAACCTGCAATTTTGTGTCTTATCCCTTTCTTCTTCAGGAACCTCTGGAAATCCTGTAAGAGAAAAATTGGCTTCTCATCTGTGCAAAGACAATCTATGTCAGCATCATGCATATTTTTAACCTTGTCACAAAACTCTTTAAACCTTTCTAAGGCTTCTTTCGGTCTCTCCAAAAGATAAATCCAGACAAAACCTATAAAAGAATCAACACATATTAGGTAATACTTTGCATTGCCTCTAGATGGTGCTAAAGGACCAATCACATCAGCATACACCCGCTGAAATGCCTTGTCGACCCTTGAGGTGACCTGCTTGGCGTTCTTCTTGGCTACATCTGCAAAAGAAATCATGTTAGAATTACAATTCATGTAATCACTTTGATCAAAAGTCAACAAATACAGTCCATCTTTCTCTTTGGCAGAAAGATACAACTCTCCATCTTTGTAGATCTCGCAGTGTTGATCATCATAGGACAGTTTTAGTCCCTTCTTGGCAATCTGCGAAACGCTGAGCAGATTGTACTTCAACTCTGGAACCAAATAAACATCGTTTATAGTCAAGTTCAGACTTTTAAGATACACAGTCCCAATTCCGGTGGCTTCCAGCTCTCGACCGTTGGCTTGTTGTATAACGAAGCTTTGCTTCTTAAATGACGAAAACAAATCCCTGCGATGGGTCATGTGAACCGTCGCTCCCGTGTCTAAAACGAAGGAATTCCCCACTTGTGGTGTGGCTTTTAGGGACATCAAAACCTTTGCAGGCTTCGCCTGTGACTTGGCATGACTTCTGCCTGACGCCTCAGACTTCGTGGAGCTTCCCTTGGCTCCTTTGTTCTGACGTGGCTTCCTGCAGTTTCGCTGAAGATGCCCAGTCTGTCCACAATTGTGGCATCGGACAACGTTCAAAGCTACGGCGTCTCCTCCAGTAGCTACAGCAGTGGGGGTGTCTGAACTCCGTTCTTCTCTCCCCCTGTCCTTGACTTCCAGGGCGGCAAGTCTGTCATGTTCGTTCAGAACCACGGCAAAGACCCTGTCCGACGTTAGATCTTGCGCTGGGAGAGACCCCAGCTGACTGGCAACCGTTTTATAAGTCCGATTCAGGCTGTTGATCACCATGAAGCAAAACACTTCCTCCTGCAGACGGAAATTGCGTTCCACCATCTGCTGACGCAGAAATTTCATTTCCGTCAGGTGCGCTTGAACATCTCCATCAGGCGCAAGCCTCAGGTTAGTCAGCTTTTCAAAATACAGCAACGCTGAAGAACCTGCATCTCTCTGATGTGTCCTTCTCAGCGTGTCCCAAACATCTTTCGCGTGCGGTAAATCTTGTATATGAATAAGCTGAGAGTCTGACACGCACAGAATTATAGCAGTTCTGGCCTTCACATCCTGTGACTCCCAAACAGGCGTTGGTGCTGCAGGGATGGGGTTCTCAATCACCCTAAACAGTCTCTGATTCTGCAGCAAAGCCTTCATCTCAATAGACCAAGATGCATAATTGTCACTGGTCAAAAGGGGTTTACACTCTGTGCACCTGGCAGCAATAACACTGGCTGCTTGGAAAGTCCCTTTCACAGTTCCTTTGTAAGGACCTAGTCAAAACACGAGCTGTTTGTGCCTCTCTGGGCATAGCCTGACTTCCAGCCCTTATCTTGAAACTGGCCTGCGTTGCTAAGCAACCACATTCCTTTCCTTGGACAGGAAAAACCACAGGAATGTTTGGAATGCAGACTCTTCTCTCTCGGAGCTGTTTTTCCCAAACGTTGCTCCCATGAAGCAGAGAATTAATCCATCTGCATTCACACTCTTAAGCCCGAAAATCTCATACCTGGGCTCCGTAGCTTGGCTTTCTGCCTCTTCTGGTCAGCTTCTAGCTGCAGAGAATCAGCTTCCATCTCAGGCTTCTTGGAGAGGGATGAATACAGTCTCCTTGATGCAGACTCCCATGGATCGTAGCAACCGTCAACTGCTACCAATGTCAGTATTCAGGGTCGGTCAGAGGTATGTGCCTATCTCTCCAGGCACCGGCTGAATTCTTTCGACCTCCCTCCGGCGACTCCCGGTAGTAAAAACACTCGAGGTCCGTTCCGGCGATTTTTCTCAGGCTGTGAGAAAAACACACCAACTGCTCTCCTCCTCCCTGCTCTCCAGCATATCCCCAGGGAGGGGAATCAGACTCAGACAGAAATGTATCTACATGTTTTATTCCTGTCTTCAGCAGTCAAACAGTAAAAGAGAAAACATGTCTGCTCTCTTCAACAAACAGAGAGAAACTCCAAAACTCCACCCATGTACATCCTGTACAGGTCATATGACACACACACTGAGCTAACATCCGGTGCTCAGTACAGAATGGACTGCCCCTTTGTTTCCATGGCAACAGTCACACACTTCCTGTTTGGCTTTCCAGCCACAAGCAGCAGACTTGGCTGCTATAGCCTTTGCTTGCTGCTGCATTGCTGCTTTAGAATAACAACTATATCCGATCATAATTCAGTCTTTATGGAAATAAAAGGTAAAGATAATAGACCAGGCAGATGGAGAATGAATGAATCTTTATTCAATGATCAGAGGGTAGTAACTAAGGCTAAGGAAACCATTGAGGAATACTTTAAGTGGAACTTGAATGGGGAAACAGCGGTAGAGACAGTATGGGATGCGGGAAAGGCAGTCATGAGGGGCTTCCTGATTCAGAAAAACTGCCATTCAAGAAAAGAGAGAAAAATAAAGAGCAAATTCTAATACAGATTATGGAAAACGAAAGAAAATTAACTATTAATCCTGATGAAGAGAACATAAAGCATAACATAAAGATATTGCAAACTAAATTCTCTATGATAATTAATCAAGAGATTGAGTGGAAAATAAAAATGATGAAACAGAGAAACTTTGAATCAGCTAATAAGATAGGGAAATACTTGGCGTGGCAAATAAGAGAGAGGAGGAAACAAAATACGATCTGTAAGATAAAGGATGGAGATAGAATCGTAGAGCAACCAAAAGAAATAAAAAAGATATTCCAGAACTACTACAAGAATTTATATAAAAGAGGAAAGGAAACGGACGACGAAATAAATAACTTTCTCCAAAAACAACATCTACCACAAATTGCAAAGGAAGAAAAAGAGCTCTTAGACCAGATGATTACACAAGAAGAGATTAAAAAGGCCATAAAAAAGATGAAAATCGGGAAAGCACCGGGGCCGGATGGCCTACCAGCCAAATATTACAAAACATTAAATGAACAAATATCCCCAATATTGTGTGAAGTGATGAACAATATTCTAAAAGAGGGGAAAATCCCCAACTCCTGGAAGGAAGCATATATTACATTAATTCCTAAAAAAGATGTAGATGCTTTAGAAGTAAAGAACTACAGACCGATTTCGTTATTAAATAACGATTATAAGCTGTTCGCAGATGTGATGGCAGAAAGATTAAAAAAGGTCTTGAACAACAGAATTCACAAAGATCAAACGGGCTTCCTTCCAGGGAGACAACTGAGGGATAACGTAAGAAACGTAATAGACATTATTGAATACTTAGATACCAGAATAGATGTTCAGGGCGCCCTGGTATTCATAGATGCCGAAAAGGCATTTGATAATGTTTCATGGGACTTCCTGAAGAAAAGTCTGACAGCGATGGGGATGGGAGAAAGATTTAGAAAAGGTATAGAAGCTATTTACTACGAACAAAAGGCAAAACTTGTAATAAATAATACAACATCAGAATTTTTTGAGATACACAAAGGAACTAGACAAGGCTGTCCTTTATCTCCCCTACTATTTATAACAGTACTGGAAATATTTAATAAAAGACTGAGGGAAACAACAGAAGTTAAAGGAATTAAGGTAGGATTGAATGAATATAAAATCAAAGCCTTCGCCGATGATATTGTACTAACTCTTCAAGACCCAAAGCATAGTGTAAAAGCAGCTCTACAAAAATTTGAAGAATTTGGCACCGTATCAGGACTTAAGGTTAATAAGAATAAAACTAAGATGTTGGTCAAAAATCTAACCAAGGAAGAAACGGTAGAACTAGAGCAAAGGGTGGGAATAATGACGGTAAAAAAGGTAAAATACCTTGGAGTATGGATTACGGCTAAAAATATTAACCTATTTAAAGATAATTACGAGGTCACCTGGAAAAATATTAAGAGAGATTTGGAAATTTGGGACAGAATGAGACTATCCTTCTTAGGAAGGATAGCAGTTGTAAAAATGAATGTTCTACCCAGAATGTTGTTCCTATTTCAAACTATCCCGGTGCTCAAAGGTCTAAAGCAATGCCAAGAATGGCAGAGAACCTTGGCGAAATACATCTGGCAGGGAAAAAGACCACGAATTAAAATGAAAATATTAGTAGATAAAAAGGAAAGAGGGGGCTTTTCCCTACCAGATTTGAGTTTATACTATGAAGCGGCATGTTTATTGTGGCTAAAAGATTGGATAAGATTGGAAAATAGAGAATTATTAGATCTGGAGGGCTTCGATAATAGGTTCGGGTGGCACTCGTACCTGTGGTACGGAAAGGTGAAGGCACACAGGGGCTTCCTAAACCATATTTTTAGGGGTCCAATATTCCAGGTATGGGAGAGGAACAAAAATCTCTTGGAAAGGAAAACCCCTTGGTGGATCTCTCCAATAGAGGTGTTGACTATTAAGAAAACTAATATGGAAGAGAAGAATGCCACTTATGAAGAACTTATAACTAAATCGGAACACGGTTTGAAACTTAGACCTTATGAGGAGATAAAATCTCTTTTTACAAGTTGGTTACAATATTACCAGGTGAATGGTCTGCTAACTGAAGATAAAAAGAAATTAGGATTTGAAGATAAAAAATCTAGGTTTAATGTGGAGGTAATACAGGGAAAGAGTAAAGCACTGTCCAGGATATATGACATACTACTGGAGTGGTACACTAAAGATGAGGAGGTGAAGGAGGCAATGACAAAGTGGGCGATAGACGTGGGCTATAACATCGATTTTGAAAGGTGGTTAGAATTATGGAATAATAATATAAAGTTTACGGCGTGTATGGCATTGAGGGAAAATATGTGGAAGATGATATATAGGTGGTATCATACACCGGTGAAATTAGCTAAGATTTATAGGTTAAAGAACAAACGATGTTGGAAATGTGGGGAAGCAGAAGGCGATTTCTACCACATGTGGTGGCTATGTAACAAAGTGAAAAATTTTTGGGAACTAATATATAATGAACTTAAAAAAATTCTTAAATATACCTTTCCCAAAAAACCTGAAGCCTTTCTGCTAGGAATGCTGGGTAAAGAGATTAAAAAAGAAGATAAGAATATATTCCTCTACGCCACCACAGCCGCAAGAATCATGCTGGCACAAAACTGGAAAACGGAAATTATACCTAATATAAGTGACTGGCAAGTTAAAATGGTGGAATACGCCGAACTTGCTAGACTAACGGCTAGAATACGAGACCAAGATGAGCAAATATCTCATAAAAATTGGAGTAAATACTGGAAATATACTGAAAATAAATTGTAGATGACACTGGTGGGCTTCGATTAACTCTAACAGAGAATAACTAATATTTAAATTTAAGAGAAAATACGTGAATGTAGGATTATTTGATACTTACCAATAGGGTGGAGGGAAGTCCAGGACTAACTACAGTCCAAAGGTTTTTTTTTTCTTTTTTCTTTTTCTTTTTTTTTCTTTCTTTCTTTTTTGTATATCTACATGTATGCTTGTAAGTTGGGTGATATGATGATCTGTATAGCGTATATTTGTATAGACATGTGTATTTTCAAAACTTGAATAAAAAGTACTTTAAAAAAAAAAAAGAAAAAAAAAAAAGAAACCAACAACTCGTGAGTAAGAAAAGAAAGAAAGATTTGGAGGATAAATTTTTGCTAATTCGGCTAAAAGCGAGAGACGAAACCAGGAAGTCCGTCTCTTGCCACTGCTTAAGATTTAAAGCAAAGACTTTCATGCTTGGTGCCTTTGAAGAGGCGTTAAAAGGCAATCAACTCTTACATCTATTTAAGTTGCTTTGGGACTTAACTTTTTAAAAGCCTTATTTCGAAATACGAACTGTGTTTCACCTGTTCTGCTGGATTTACAAATTGACAAAGAATCCCAGGCAGTCGGACTGCCTAGATAACAGAACTGTCAGATTGCAAGATTTTGATACCTTGTTGCTGGAGTTGTCACTAGCTGAGCTTTAGCGGAACTGTTACATTGTACTGTTATATTCTGCACTTATTGAGACATTGTGACATTCTGAGACCAACTCTGCCAAACACAACTAAACTGAAGGTCTTTTGGAGATTAAAGGCTGTTTGGACAGTGCTTTTAAAGTATTGAAATTTGGAAAAATCTTGAAGATTTAAATAATTGATATTAATAATCTGACTTCTTCCCTACAATATAAGTGGGCTCCCTCTAGAGGGCTTTGGATTTACAATCATATGTGACTTTCCTTTCGGTTCCCTTTTCCTCCTACTTGGTTGTTTACTTTATGGGCCTGTGGATTCTCATGGGAACATATTCAATTTGACCTTGACTACCAGACAGAATTGGAATGAGTGGCACTGGGAGACTAACAAGAGCGGCTAGAGGAAAAAGACAAACAACCTTGAATTTACTTTCACAGCCGCGCAGATCATCCGTTCCTGATGTTTTAGAACTAGAAGAAAGTGAGCTTCTGCTGGGAGAAGATATGGCAACAGGTGGATCTGCTTCAGTATTAGACAGAATACTTGAAAAACTGGAAGGCCTAGACAAAAAAGTGGATGAACAAATGGCAAAAATTGATCAGACCAGAGATTGTGTCAACAAGCTAACTGAACAAGTTACCTTGAATGCTCAAGCAATTGGAAATTTATCTTAATCCACTGTAGAAAATCGGAAATTGGCAGAGGAAGCCATCCAGAAAACTGAGGCACTGGAGCAGGAGGTAAGACCATTGCACAAGCAGGTGGGGGAACAGCAGGCCTATTTGTCTATGATCGAACTTCGGGCCCGGGAAAATAACTTAACATTGAGGTTTATACCAGAACTTGAATCCAAACAAGGGAACTTAATTGAGTTTTTGACAAAGGAATTTTCCAAGTGGTGGCCTTTGGAGGAAGAAAAGGACTTTAAAATTGTGACCGCTTTTAGACTTGGGAGATTAACAAGGAAGGACAAGCCCAGAGACTGTTTGATTACTTTGAGATCCAAGGAGGAAAGAGACAAAATACTAGGACTACACTACGGAAAGTCACTTGAAATTTTGGACAAAAGAGCCGAGATTTACAAGGATATTCCTAAACAACTTTTGGACCTTAGATCCACCTATCTTGAACTAGTAAGGCTGTTGAGGAGCAACTCAATTATCTTTAGGTGGGAATTTCCACAAGGACTATCTTTTACGTTCAGAGGGAAGAAGGTGAAAATTAAAACAGCTGAAGATAGAGATAAATTTTTGAATATCTACAGAGAGGACCTTCAGAAAGGGACTGAAAGACCTTCAGGGGCAGGACCACAGCTTCTACCCACACCCACACCCCTGGGGCCTGAAGACCAGGACAAAAAGACACCACCACCAGGGCAATAACAGATTTGCCCAGGATGTCTCTGCAACTTCTGAGCTGGAACATAAATGGCGCCAACATTCCGGAGAAAAGGAGAAGGATATTTCATATTTTGAAAAAAGAACAATTGGATATTATTTGTTTGCAAGAAACACATGTGACTAGGCTACATAGAAAAGTGTTAATAAATAAAAGATTAGGCCAAGAATTTATCTCTTCGGATCGAGTAAAGAAAAGAGGTGTGGTGATATATGTAAAAGAGAGCCTGTCACCAAAATTTCTATTTAAAGATGAACAAGGGAGAATTATGGCAATTGAGATCCAGACTCAAGGAGAAAAGTTTTTGATATTAGGAATTTATGCGCCAAATGAGGGAAAATCGGAATTTTATAAGAAGCTGCATGAGATAATGCTGGACTATCTGAACTATGATAACATCATTATGATGGGAGATATGAACGGGGTGGTATCAACTAACATGGATAAGTCGCACAGCCAAAATGTAACAAAAGAAGGCAGACTACCTAAAACATTTTTTGAATTGACAGACAACATGGACTTGATTGACATCTGGAGAACAAAGAACCCTCTAGGAAGAGAAGGAACATTCTTTTCTGAAGCCCAACTGACATGGACAAGAATCGACCAAATATGGACAACTAGAGGCCTGGCACCTAAGATAAAAAAAGTGGAAATCTGCCCAAAGACCTGCTCCGACCATAACGCTGTAAAGATGGATATGAGACTAACCCCAACCGGCTCTTTTAGATGGAGGATGAATGACAACCTGTTTAGAGATCAGGAGATTATTAAAAAGGCCCAAAAAGCTTTGAAGGACTACTTTGAGATAAACCTGAACACCACGGTGGAAAAAAGAACTGTCTGGGACGCAAGTAAGGCGGTTATGGGGGGTTTCTGATACAACAGAATACTATAAAGAAAAAAGTACAGAATGAGAAAAAAGACAAGATTTTGGAGAAAATTAAAGAAGGTGAGAAGAAGCTGAGATTGAGACCGAAATCAAAGGAGATTCTAAGAGAAATTAAACATTACCAAGCACAATATTCAAAACTGATAAATCAGGAAGTGGAATGGAAAGTCAAGCGAATGAAACAAAGATCTTTTGAATCGGCAAATAAATGTGGAAAGCTGCTAGCATGGCAGCTGAAAAAGAGACAAAAATTGAACACTGTAACAAATTTAGAAATTGAAGGAAGAAATATTCAGAACCCAGTGGAGATCAGAAAGAGTTTCCAGAGATATTTCAAACAACTATATACACAAGGGCCGCAAAACGAATTGGAGATAGAGCAATTTTTAAAGAAGAATGGCTTACCAAGGTTGTCTCCCCGAAATAGAACAATCCTGAACTATAAAATAAGACAACAAGAGATGGAAGAAGCCATTCAGAACATGCAACTGGGCAAATCTCCAGGGCCAGATGGACTCACCTCCAAATATTATAAGACATTGAAAGACTATCTGATACATCCTTTAATGGAGGTTTGCAATGAAATTATGGAAGGGAAGAAGGCACCGGAGTCGTGGAAAGAGGCTTTCATCACATTGAGACCTAAACTAGAAACTGAAAAGACACAACTTAAGAACTACCGCCCCATCTCCCTCCTGAATGTGGATTACAAAATATTTGCAGACATTTTAGCAAGTAGATTTAAAAAAGTGTTAAATGAAGTGATTCATAAGGACCAATCAGGTTTTCTCCCAGGTAGACATTTGTTTGCTAATACAAGGAATATCATTGATATTTTGGAACTCTTGCAAACAAATATTAATACAAAAGCAGTGTTGATATTTATAGACGCGGAGAAAGCCTTTGACAATATTTCTTGGAAGTTCATGAAGAAAAATTTGGAAGGAATGGGAGTGGGGCGGGGGTTTGAGAATGGGATAGAGGCAATCTATTCGGAGCAAAAGGCAAAATTGATAGTGAACAATGTGGTGACGGAAGAATTTAAAATTGAAAAAGGAACACGACAAGGTTGCCCTATTTCCCCTTTGTTATTTATATCGGTCCTGGAAGTGCTCTTAAATATGATCAGAGGAGACCGGTTGGTGGAAGGTATTCAGGTCGGAGCGAAACAGTATAAACTTAAAGCATTTGCAGATGACCTAGTATTGACCTTACAAGAGCCAGAGCCTAGTACCAAAAGGGTATTGCAACTGATTTATGAGTTTGGTCAGGTGGCAGGATTTAAACTTAATAAGCAAAAAACCAAGGTTTTGGAAAAAAATTTGACCTCTTTAGAATCAGAAAGGTTTCAGAAAGAGACAGAATTAAATGTGGTTAAAAAAGTAAAATACCTAGGGGTAAACATAACAGCGAAGAACATGAATTTATTTAAAGATAACTATGAAAAATGTTGGTCTGTAATCAAAAGGGATCTAGAAGTTTGGTCAAGATTGAAACTTTCCTTGTCAGGACGTATTGCTGCTATTAAGATGAATGTATTGCCTAAAATGTTGTTTTTGTTTCAAACTTTGCAGATTGTGGACAAAATGGGGTGTTTTGAGAAGTGGCAGAGAGATATCTCTAGATTTGTCTGGCAGGGCAAAAAGCCCAGAATTAAGTTTAAGATATTAACTGATGCTAAAGAAAGAGGGGGCTTTGCCCTGCCAGACTTAAAGCTGTACTATGAATCAGCAGCTTTCTGCTGGCTGAAGGACTGGCTGCTCCTCGAAAACACAGATGTTTTAGATTTGGAAGGATTTAACAATGCTTTTGGATGGCATGCATACTTGTGGTATGACAAGGCTAAAATACATAAGGCTTTTAAGAACCATGTTGTCAGAAAAGCAGTGTTCAATGTCTGGACAAAATATAAAGACTTATTGGAAAATAAGACCCCAAGGTGGCTATCACCAATGGAGGCTAAGGCCCTGAAAAGGCTTAACATGGAGGCCAAATGGCCGAAATATTGGGAAATAATAGAAAAAGATGGAGATAACTGGAGGTTGCAGAGTATGGAGAAAATAAAGGATAAAGTGCGAGATTGGTTACATTATGCTCAGATTAAAGAAGTCTTTAAATTGGACAAAAAGATAGGATTCCAGGTGGAAAAATCAAAGTTAGAAACAGAACTGTTAGAACCCAGCTCTAAGATACTTTCAAGAATGTATAACTTGCTGTTAAAATGGAATACACAGGATGAAACGGTCAAATCAGCTATGATAAAATGGGCACAGGACATAGGGTACAACATCATGTTTGCTGACTGGGAAAAGTTATGGACCACAGGTTTGAGATTTACGGCATGTAATGCCTTGAAAGAAAACATTATGAAAATGATATATAGGTGGTACATGACTCCAGTCAAGCTTGCAAAGATATACCATTTGTCTGATAACAAATGTTGGAAGTGTAAAGAAGCTGCAGGAACATTCTTTCACCTCTGGTGGACTTGCCCTAGAGTGAAGGCTTTCTGGGAAATGATATATAATGAGTTGAAAAAGGTATTTAAGTATACCTTCCCCAAGAAACCAGAGGCCTTTCTTTTAGGCATTGTCGGCCAGAGTGTACAAAAGAAAGATCGATTTTTTTTTTATGTATGCTACAACAGCAGCAAGGATACTCATCGCCAAATACTGGAAAACTCAAGATTTGCCCACAATGGAAGAATGGCAGATGCAACTGATGGACTATATGGAACTGGCGGAGATGACTGGCAGAATCCGAGACCTGGGAGAAGAACTGGTGGAGGAGGACTGGAAGAAATTTAAGGACTATCTACAAAAATACTGTAAATTGTACGAGTGTTAAGAAGGATGTAAGATTAGTAATAACATGGCTCCAACAAACTAGTTATAAGGAATAAAAATCTAAACACGATTGAAAGAAAAGACAAATTTTGGATAAATAGTATGTTATAATTAAGTTTTCAAAAGAGTGATTTAAATTCTAAAATTTGAGATTTAATATTGGAAAATTACATTATATGAATCGAAACAAGTTAATAATTTGCTAGCAAGATTTATGAGTTTAGAATGCAGGAACAAGAGATGTGAGGAAGTCCAAAGATGAGAATGAAATGTGGATATTGGAAAATACTATGTTATTATCTATGTCTTTTATGGTTTAAACAAAATTTTAATAAATATCATTATAAAAAAAAAAAAGCTTCCCTAAACAGGGCTGCCTTCAGATGTCTTCTAAAAGTTTGGTAGTTCTTTTTCTCTTTGACATCTGGTGGGAGGGTGTTCCAAAGGGCAGGTGCCACTACCGAGAAGGCCCTCTGCCTGGTTCCCTGTAACTTGGCTTCTCGCAGCTAGGGAATAATAATAATAATAATAATAATAATAATTTATTATTTATACCCCGCCCATCTGGCTGGGCCTCCCCAGCCACTCTGGGCGGCTTCCAAAAGAATATTAAAATACTATGATACATCAAACATTAAAAGCATCCCTGAACAGGGCTGCCTTCAGATGTCTTCTAAAAGTCTGGTAGTTGTTGTTCTCTTTGACATCTGGTGGGAGGGCATTCCACAAGGAGGGCGCCACTACCGAAAAGGCCCTCTGCCTGGTTCCCTGTAACTTGGCTTCTCGCAGTGAGGGAACCGCCAGAAGGCCCTTGGTGCTGGACCTCAGTGTCCGGGTAGAACGATGGGGGTGGAGACGCTCCTTCAGGTATACTGGACCGAGGCCGTTTAGGGCTTTAAAGGTCAGCACCAACACTTTGAATTGTGCTCGGAAACGTACTGGGAGCCAATGTAGGTCTTTCAAGACCGGTGTTATATGGTCTCGGTGGCCGCTCCCTGTCACCAGTCTGGCTGCTGCGTTCTGGATTAGTTGTAGTTTCCGGGTCACCTTCAAAGGTAGCCCCACGTAGAGTGCATTGCAGTAATCCAAGCGGGAGATAACCAGAGCATGCACCACTCTGGCGAGGCAGTCCACAGGCAGATAGGGTCTCAGCCTGCGTACCAGATGGAGCTGGTACACAGCTGCCCTGGACACGGATTTAACCTGTGCCTCCATGGACAGCTGTGAGTCCAAAATGACTCCCAGGCTGCGCACCTGGTCCTTCAGGGGCACAGTTACCCCATTCAGGACCAGGGAATCCTCCACACCTGCCCGCCTCCTGTCCCCCAGAAACAGTACTTCTGTCTTGTCAGGATTCAATCTCAATCTGTTAGCCGCCATCCATCCTCCAACCGCCAGAAGGCCCTCAGTGCTGGACATCAGTATACACAAGGAAGTCTTCATTCTTCCTAACAAATGTCTGCTTGTGTGGCCAAAAACGGGAGGTTTCCACTGCTGATTTCCTCAAAAATCAATGATACCCTTTAAAAAAAAATGCAGCAGTGGTAGGAGCCCAGGAAGGGTCAAAGTTCAGTGGTAGAGACCATCTACTTTTCATGTGGACGGTCACTAGGTTTGAAACGCTGGATTATCCTGAGCTAGATGGATCAGATGTCTGATTGGTACAAAGGTGGTTTCCTATGAGGAGATCTACGAGTTTGTTTAGTATGGGAAGACTCTCCCTGCTCAAAAATTCCTTCAGACATCCAGTTTAATATTGCTCAGCTCAGTGGCTTCAAAGCAATGCTACTGATACTTTTGCGATGCAGCGCTTCTGCCCCAGCAACCCAGCAACTCTGTGTGAAGGGCATCGGCTGAGATCAAGCAATATCTGTTAATTATTAAGCATCTGAAAAGGGAGCCCCTCTCCTTCAACTGGGAAGAGAGCAGGGGCATTATCATTCATTGGCAACTGAATTTTCCAAAAGGTACATTCCCGCTGTGACTTATGCAGCTTCGCTGGTACTGTTCCCCACCAAGTTAGACAACAGTGTCACCAAGGGCTTGTGAATTAGAAAAAAAAAGTGGCCAGCAAAGGGGTTAATCCACTATTAGCACCTTCCTTACTAAAGAGAAGGGATGCGGGGGGTGCTGTGGTCTAAACCACAGAGCCTAGGGCTTGCCGATCAGAAGGTTGGCGGTTCGAATCCCTGCAACGGGGTGAGCTCCCAGCTCCTGCCCACCTAGCAGTTTGAAAGGACGCCAAAGTGTAAGTAGATAAATAGGTACCTCTCTGGCGGGAAGGTAAACGGCATTTCCGTGCGCTGCTCTGGTTCGCCAGAAGTGGCTTACTGTAGTCATGCTGGCCACATGACCCGGAAGCTGTCTGCGGACAAACGCCGGCTCCCTCGGACTATAGAGCGAGATGAGCACAGCAACCCCAGAGTCATCCGCGACTGGACCTAATGGTCAGGGGTCCCTTTACCTTTACTAAAGAGAAGGAGAACCAAAAGCTCCGAAGACCCCACTATGATCTTGCTAAGGAAGGAAGTTGCCCAATAAAATAGCATAGCAGTAAAGGATTAAAGCACCCTCTCTCCAAAAGACACTGAACTAAGTGGAAGTTGCCCTCCCTCCTCCATTGCTGCTTTTAAGTTTTAAAAAGACACTGAGAAATTACTACATTCCCATTCATGTGGCTTGGCCAAGTTCTGGTGAAAGAAGCCTTCGTTCATACAAAGCCTTTGTAAGGATGCTCGAAAGCATTCAAAGAGGCAGCTGGGTTACACTTTCAAAACAACATCCTCCCAAATCCCCCCCCCCAAAAAAACACACTTTATGTTGGGGGCAGGTAAAAAAGGTAAAGGGACCCCTGACCATTAGGTCCAGTCGTGGCCAACTCTGGGGTTGCGGCGCTCATCTCGCTTTATTGGCCGAGGGAGCCGGCATACAGCTTCTGGGTCATGTGGCCAGCATGACTAAGCCGCTTCTGGTGAACCAGAGCAGCACACGGAAACGCCGTTTACCTTCCCGCTGGAGTGGTACCTATTTATCTACTTGCACTTTGATGTGCTTTCGAACTGCTAGGTTGGCAGGAGCAGGGACCGAGCAACGGGAGCTCAGCCCGTCGTGGGAATTCGAACCACCAACCTTCTGATCGGCAAGTCCTAGGCTCCGTGGTTTAACCCACAGCACCACCCGTGTCCCTTCTGGGCAGGTAGCCTTGCTTTAAAAAAATAATAATCTAAAGGAACATTTGCTGCTGGAACTATCCTGTTAAGGGAGAGCAGAATCTGCGAGGTATTAAAACAATTAGATTAAATCATCACAGGCTGTCACACAGGCAGCACAGAAACTTGTTGATGGATGTGAGGAACATTGCAGGAACTGTCCATAAGAGGTATTGCAGCAGCACAACAGCAACAAGGGCTCGAGAAAGAGCTGCCGTTTCCCAAAAAACACAATGTCTTAACAGTTTCAAGAGTGCTGGGAAATCATGCTCTCCATCCGGAAGATTTCTGCTTTAGAAAAAGGATGTCTGGCTCCCGAACAGATAAGCAACATCCATCACCAGGCAGAGCCCAATTGAAGGCTTCTTTAGTTGTAGCTAAAGAGGTTTCCTTCCATCGCTTCTTGAAGCTATAGAACACCACGGTGCTTATTCTGGCTGGTGAAAAGGTCCTTCGCTGTTCTCCTTGGAAGTGGCAGTCTTGAAGCCCACTGCTATACTCAGGAGCACAATGCCATGGGTATATACTTAAAAGTAAGTCCAATTGAGTTCAATGGGGGCTTACTCCTAGGTAAGGTGCTAGATTGAGCAAAGTGCATTCTGAATTAACAGATTAGCAGATGTATTTCCATCATGGCTACCTCAGATTAGAACTCCCAGAAGAAATCCCAGCTGGTTCTGATGGGATTACACTCAAATAACCCAATTCATTCTTAGTATGGCAGACCCAAGAAAGCTACTGTTCTGGGAAGCAAATATAAACAATCCCTTTATGATGTTAGCTTGCCACACATATACAGAGCAGAAGCCTACTATTTTGTCTTCAGATGGCAGGGGGTGTTGGTTTCTATTTCCCTCACTGAGCAGCAACTGCAGTCACAAGACATTGTTTTGCATTCCACAGTCAGAGTTACTGTTGGATTCCCACGGGAATGGGAGACTGGTTTCCTGTTTTTCAGAGTTCTCTCGGTTTCTTTGTTAGAGAGACGGTTGCTTCTCTGCTCTCACAGAGGCAAGATGCATGTTTGTATTCTCTCAGCATAGAGTGGAAATAAAGTTAAGAATGTGGCACATACTGCTTATCCTTCTGCTGTGTGGACTACTCTGCTTGTGCTCAAGATAAGACGAGCCTGTATCAGCTTCAGATGGGCC
Organism: Podarcis cretensis; assembly: GCF_951804945.1. Lineage (NCBI taxonomy): Eukaryota > Metazoa > Chordata > Lepidosauria > Squamata > Lacertidae > Podarcis > Podarcis cretensis. The sequence goes on from NC_137175.1 coordinate 23,729,600, forward strand.
GAAGCTGGTCAAAATCTCACAGGGGGTGGGGGTGGGGGAAGGCCATACAACCTGCAGAAAAAGAAAGAAAAGAAAACCACCCACTTACGTTTATCAAATAAAATATTGCCCCTTCTAATTCTTCAGAAAATAGAGAGGGGTAGAACCAGTTTTGAAAAACCAGGAACTGTAAGGAGATGATTAATAAGGAGGAAAAAATTCTGATTAGACAGATTGATGGGGCAGCTTCAGGAGACACCAAGAGCCACAAGAAATGAGGCTGTACATGGGCCAGAATTTCCCACATGTGAAATTTAGGATTGAATTATCGGCATGTAGTCCATAAACATGGCTTGATATGGACAGCAAAACCGTTAATACAAACCAAAAACATATCCAAAACTGAGTCTTAAGCCCAAGATGTTGCATGTGCCTTCTTGTCATTTTTGTCTTAGGCATTGTACATTTAAAGCAGTATCATACCAATTTAAACATTCGGGCTTCCCCAAAAGAAACTGAAACTCCCACCTCACGGTTACAATTCTCAAAGTTCCTTGGGAAGAGGGATTGATTGAATCTTCTGCCACTTTGGGAACCACAGCCCTGTGAGGAGTATACTCCCAGCACCCTTAATGAACTACATTTCCTAGGATTCTTGGGGGGGGGGGGGGGAGCCATGCCTATTTGACGTGGCATAATAGTTTTCAATGTGTGGCACAAAAGGGTCTTAGATCACTTTCCATTTTGGTTTCATTAGGTGTGAACAAAGTGCTTGGAAGAAGTCCTTAATCTGATTCTGAATCTGCTCTCCATTCTGGCCAGTAAAATCCAGAAAGAATTTGGGCTAGTAACTTCAGGAAGACACTCCTATATTTGGGTTCTCCTTCAGCAGTTAATTACCTACCACATGGTCCTTGAAGAAAGAAAAGAACGTTGATGACTCAGAAAATTACTCGTCTGTGTCTAATTTCCATTTGCGGAAAAGGTAACCAAGCATCCAGGCACCTGTAGTGTGGGTCTTTATCTTCTCCTGTATTCAGGATGGGGCAGACATCTGCCATGTAACGTGGTAGCCACTAGCTTAGATCACAGAATTGTAAAATTGGAAGGAACCCCAAAGGCTTAAACATTTTTCATGAAGCCACTTGTAATTACCTGAATGTTGTCTCAAACAGTTTTGTGGATTGTGAGTGGGGAGTTTGCAAACCATTCAAGATTGAAATTAGGAGGAACCGAGAAGATTGAGGATACAGTACATTTGCAGAGTCAATCCTTTCTTTGTTCAAACAGATCAGTTACAGTGACAGAACTGCAGACCTTGCTTGAAGCAGAGGTCCTGGAATCACAGTTGCAATGGACAAATCACTGGCAATTACATCCTTGAACTTCACTTGTTTATATGTTTAAAAGTGGTTAAAGGTAAAGGTAAAGGTACCCCTGCCCGTACGGGCCAGTCTTGACAGACTCTGGGGTTGTGCGCCCATCTCACTTAAGAGGCCAGGGGCCAGCGCTGTCCGGAGACACTTCCGGGTCACGTGGCCAGCGTGACATCGCTGCTCTGGCCAGAGCCAGAGCCAGAGCCAGAGTCGCACACGGAAACGCCGTTTACCTTCCCGCTGGTAAGCGGTCCCTATTTATCTACTTGCACCCGGAGGTGCTTTCGAACTGCTAGGTTGGCAGGCGCTGGGACCGAGCAGCGGGAGCGCACCCCGCCGCAGGGATTCGAACCGCCGACCTTTCGATCGGCAAGCCCTAGGCGCTGAGGCTTTAACCCACAGCGCCACCTGCGTCCCCTAATTAAAAGTGGTTATTAACATATAAAGGGCAGACTTCCAAATTCTGTGCTGGTCTAGCAACACGGCTGATGTATGCGATCAGCCTCTGAGCTTAATTGCACTATTCATTTTTCTGCACAGACTCCTTCTGTAGGAGCAAAGCAAGATGATCGTTTCTGCAAGAACAAACAAAGCAGCAATATTGCTATTTGATTAACTTTTGCATGGACCATGTTCTCATTGAAGCAAACATTAATAATTGGATTTCTTTCCCCTCCCCTTAAAAAAATGGTAATTTCAATCTTACAGGCACAGGAATTTGCTGGTGGGACAACGAAGAACCAAACCTGTGTGCCAAAGCCATGATTGTCAAATTGACAATTTCTCCTGATTTTCAATGCATCAGACGATATTTAAATAGTATCATCATGGAACTAACTTTACAGAGAAGCATATCCAAGCATATCCATATCCAACCCTTCCCCCAAGAGAGATGGGAGTCTTAATTTAGTCACGGGAAGGGAAAGGAAGAGAGCAGAGAAGACAGGCAAGGAATGAAAGTGATTAAATGTAGTTGTATCCACTTAGCTAACCTCCAGATGTTGACTACAACAACCATCATTCCTGAATAGTGTCCAACAGGCTGGGACTTAGGCTATGTTTCTGTTGTGAAGTTGTAGTTGAGCCAAAGCTTTGCAGAGGAAGTGATGCAATGTAAGAGACCCAAGCATAAAAGGGAGCAAGGGCAAAAAGATGGAGTATTTTAAAAGGGCCAAAGTTCAAGTGGGTTGAAGGAATTTCAGCATAGGTCTCTTGGGTGACCTTTGAAGGTGGTTCTCACTGGTGATCTGTCTATTAGATGGGTGGAGAACCTGCTGGACTCCCAACAGCCCCAGCCAGTATGGCTAATGGTCAGGAATTATGGGAGTTGTAGTCCATCAACATCTGGAAAACTGCTTGTTCTCCATCCCAGGTCTAGAGCATCAAGTGTATCATGAACCATTTTCAAATTCATGTTTGGCTGGAGTCCAGAAGCTGGAGGGCAGAATGTTTTGGCCTAGTTTTAAGGTTTTAAAACTGACCAGCCGGAGAGATCTAAAGAAGCTCATTGAGATAAAAAAAATAGTCTTTGATTCACATGTAAAAGTAGGCACCGAGGAGACTATGTGTACTGACCTCTTTTAGGAAGCTGTTCTAGATATTGGGTACCACCACTACAAAGTTATCATCCACGTCTCCACCTGCTGTACCTTTGACACCAGTGAGTTTAACTGAGGGCCTCTTGAGCAGAATAAGATTCAAACAGTGGGAGGCAATTGAGATTCTAGTGCCAGGCCATTTAGAGCTGTAAATGTCAATACCAGCCCCTTGAACTGAGTCTGGAAGCAGAATGGTATCCAGCACAGCTGGTGAAAGATTGATAAAATATGATCCAGTAGAACAGCTCCAGTCAGAATCCTGCCAGCTGCATTGAGTCAAGGGAAGTTTCCAGAGTCTTCAAGGACAGTTCCACATACAGCACACTGCAGGAAGCTAGCCTGGAGGTGACATGAACACACAGAACTAAGGCCAGATGTGCTTTTGCCAGTATAGCTGGCATAAAATATCAAGTTGGTAAAACACGCTACTGGCCACAACTATCAGTTCTGCTTAAGGAGCAGATCCTGATCCAGGGATACTCCCCAAACTGCAAACCTGCTGCATTTTGTGTAGGAAAGGGCAGAGAGAGGAGGGTGAAATCCTGTCTGAAACATATTGACCACTAGAACCCCCCCAACCAACAGTACCTCCGTCTTGCGTGGTTAAGCTTCAGTTTGACCTCATCCAATCCAAAGATGACACCAGTTCAGACTTCTAATCTTGCCTCCCTAGGATCTGAAGATGCAAACAAGAGATGTTGCTCAGTGTCATCTGCAAGCAGATGATGTCCTATCCTGGTCCAAATCCCTGAACAGCCTCTCCCAGCAGATCCACGTATGTTAAGGGAACAGGGAACAAGATGGAATATGTAGTACCACATATCCTAAATGCAGTCTCCCACCACCACTTTCTGGGACTGACTCATCAAGAGAGGATGGAGCCACTACATCCCACCAAGGTGATTCAGAAGGGTACAATAGTTGATGGCATCATAAGCCACAGAGAGATGGACCTCTGTTGATGGGCTCCCACCAGCACTTTCAGGTCCAAAAGCAGGCTTGAAACTTGATTGGAAAAGAATATAGTGGTACCTCGGGTTACATACGCTTCAGGTTACATACGCTTCAGGTTACAGACTCCACTAACCCAGAAATAGTACCTCGGGTGAAGAACTTTGCTTCAGGATGAGAACAGAAATCGTGCTCTGGCGGCACGGCGGCAGCAGGAGGCCCTATTAGCTAAAGTGGTCTTCAGGTTAAGAACAGTTTCAGGTTAAGAACGGACTCCGGAACGAATTAAGTACTTAACCCAAGGTACCACTGTATTCTGATTCAAGAAACCTTGAAACTGCTTCACACACTCAAGCACTTTTCCTGACCAAGCACAATAGATCTCATACAGGGTGAAAGCTGTTCAAACTGGCAGGATACAGTTGTGGGGTTGTTGTTTTCCCCCTAATACACTCAACCCTTCCACCAGCTGTTGACAACCTGGTGCCCTCCAGATGTTTTTCCAAAGCTTCCAGAAGACACCAGGTTACCAAAGCCTGACTTGAAGTGTTGCCATGATCTCACCTTCAGACAGTGAGACATGTACCCGTTTTATAACACAGCTGCCCAGCCTCAGCCTGGCTAACTAATGAAGGATGGGAATAAGCTGTCCACATCCTCCTGGGAAGAACCTACGGAAGAAATATGATAAATGACTTGCCATGGAAATACATTTTTGAAGTGTACTTTTGAAGCGCACACATACTTCCTCATGTTTTGCAGCAGGAGGAGGTGGCAAAGACTCAGGAGGCTCCACAGAAGCCAGAAATGCCACAGTTCAGTTAGTTATAGGAAGCTCACCTCTGCTGAAATGAATCATCAATTGTGATTTGCAGTGCATTCATTCATTACAAGAAGGGCAACCTGTTTTCTAAGCCAGGTAATTATGAGTTTAAGCAACATCTCTCTAGCCATGAGATCAAGGGAATGCGGTCAAAGGAGGACCATGACTGATGTTTTCCCTTAGTGAACCAGTAGGGAAATCCTGTGCTTGGGAGGTCACCTGCATCCTTATATTTCTGGCCAATTTCGTGGGTTTCCACTTCTTCATGTTCATAAAATATTCTTTTGATGGGGAGGGGAACAATAGTAAGTCCTATGGTCTGCTTAATCTTTTTAAAAATCCCTTTAACACACCACCTTTCTACATGCATGCCGAAGTTCTTCACTAGCACTGCCACCGCCACCAACAATCCCAGTTCCTCCTCCCTCTGAGAACATCAGACCAGAGCTCCAGGTCCCCATCATCTAAGCTACATGCTACTGCTTTGCCTTCAAAAACCTTTTAAATACTAGGAAGTGTGGCTCCCAGTCCTGCCAGACTAGACATTTCTGCTGCACATCTCTCCTTTCCCACTGATCAAAGGACACCACATATTCATAAGAAGAACCCTAAAAGCCCATCTAGTTAAGCATTTTGTTCCACAGAGACCAGGCATATGCCTCCTGGAAACCCTAAGAGTGTGTTGTTGTTCTTTGGCAAATGGTATTCCACATCCCTTTGTGGCTTGCAAACAATGGTAAATTGCCAACTACATCCTCTCCTCAATCCTGAGCACTTAAATTGCTGTTTCAAGTGTGGTGCAGGAGAGGATTAATAGAACACCCTTTCTGCCTTAGTAAAAGCCTCATTTCCTAGTTCTGAGGCTGGTGCAATTCAGAGATCTTCAAATATGTTCATCAGTAGCAATTGCAAGCTTAATTCTAGAGACCAACAGGCAAAGATCTAGTGTTATTCCGCTAAAGAATGAACTGGTTTTCAAAAAGTCACTGAAAGCAAAGGGAAGATACCGTATTTTTCGCTCTATAAGATGCACTTTCCTCCTCCTAAAAAGTAACGGGAAATGTGTGTGCGTCTTATGGAGTGAATGCAGGCTGCGCAGCTTTCGCTAAAGCCAGGAGAGCAAGAGGGATTGGTGCGCACCAATCCCTCTTGCTCTACTGGCTTGAGGGATAGCTGTCCCAAGCCTCCTGAGCGCAGCGGAAGCGCTCCCGCTGTGCTCAGGAGGCTTCGCGTTGCTTTCGCTGAAGCCAGGAGAGCAAGAGGGATCAGTGCGCACCAATCCCTCTTGCTCTCCTGGCTTCGCTTCGCTGGAGAGGCGCTGCACAGCTTTCCCCCTCTGTGCAGTGCCCCTTCAGTTAAGCGGGAGGAGAAATGGAGCTGAGCAGAGAGGGCGAGAATATTTTTTTCCTTGTTCTCCCCCTCTAAAACTAGGTGTGTCGTATGGTCGGGTGCATCTTATGGAGCAAAAAATACGGTGAGTGTGAGAGTGTATCGGTATCAAGGGCTGACTAGAATGGGGTACACATGCCAGTCACCCACCAGTTCCCCTTTAAGCCCCCCACTTTTCACTTTACATGAAAGATGCAGTGTAACTTGCCTCTGGGGGTCAGGAAGCAATCACTAGAAACAGTGACTGGCCACCAAGCCCAGCCCAAATGTTTGCACTCCTGTCTCAATAACTGGTTTGCACAGATTGCCTTGGGCCACATTGGAGATCTCACCCCAAGGGCCTCATGAAGACCCCAAGCCCAGCAGCCAACAGCCCCAAGCTAGAGCAATCAGACCACTTTATGAAGCAGATTAGAGGAGACCAGGAGGAACGAGAGACCAGGAAACACGTTTCTTGCATTTTAATGTCACTCCCAAGGACAGGTAAAGCTGCTACCAGACAGCATCTGATGAACCAGAGTTCTTTACGTCAAACACCACTCCAGACACAGCTGGCTCCCAGGTGTTTCGGGCAGACACACAGTTACGCAGTTCTTTTGGGGGAGGGAAAAAAGAACATTAAAGGTACACACACAAAAACACACAGCTGCTGGAAAATCAGCGCAGGGATTGGGCCAAGATGGGTCTTCTTAATCCTTGCATACTATTTTCCTGCTGCAATCCCCTTTTACCACACACCACCACTCCCTCACAGAAGGGTGCAGATGAGACAGAAGCAACAAGGTGTTCCTTCTGCACGCTTCGCCGCAACAACAAGCAACTGAGTCATGCATATAGATTAAAATGCACTCACTATACCTACAGCTTTGTCCTTCTCTACACCACAGATGAGCCTTCTGAATATTTCCCCCTTCTCACCACTCGGGCAACCGTGTGATACTTGGACGCAGGTACGAAGAAATTTGCAAGACCATGTCTATGTAATTGCCATAAACATTCTGCAACCATTATCTCAGGGAAGACTTATAGAAAAACCCTTTTTGTAGTGGGAGGCTGCCTGCGCAGGACATTCTTTCAGCACATCTATTTCAGTCCATTGGCACAAGAGAGAACCCGGGAAATAGGACCTGGAAACACATGCATGAGGTTTTTCCTGCATGGTCTCATGTGCCAATGCTACAAACACCACAGTGCAAAAATGCAGGCCATTTTTGCCAATCTGGCGCTTGCTGGGACTGATGGGAGCTGTCGTCGCAAACATCTGGAGGGCTCCAGGTTGCAGAAAGGTGGCCCCGGCCATGGGGAATCTATGTGGGTTGTTCAAGGGCACCAGTGACGTTGGAGATGAGGATGCACTGAAAATCAATATGTAAGATACCACAAAAGCCACACGTGCTCCAATATCACTACTTGTCCCAAACCCTCATCAGTGAAGGTCATGGCTGAGGAAGGATTTCAGCATTCACTCCCCACAGCCAAGCCCAATGTCCCATCGCTTGGATTGCTTCTCAACAGCAGCCTCACGCAGAATGCTGTTGCAGTGAGCATCTTCTAACCAGCCACTGCCAAATCCTCCCGGACTTCCACTTTGATAGATACCAACAAGGGGATGAGAGAATTATGTGTACAAAACGTGAGGATGCTTTCTGGAGCATGTGGATGGGACCACCTGAAGCCAGGCAACAAACAGGCCTTATTAGATGCTCATCCCACTTTTCATCTTAAGGAACTCAAGGTTCTCTACATTTTACCCTCACAACAGTCCTGTGAGGTCTGTTAAGGGGCAAGGCTGGCAACTGGCCCAGGGTTGCCCAATGAGCTTCATGGACAGGCATGGAGTTGAACGCAGACCTCCCAGATTCCTGTACCAGCAATCACATCATATTTGTCGTCCACTGGGAATCTAGTTTTTCCCAGCTGGTCCTGCACCAATGCCTTCTAATAGCCAATGAAGGCCCTGAGTTGGCCACTACATTTAGGAGAGGAAGGGGCAGTGCCAAGTTGAATGCCAAGGAAGGGCACAGGAGGCTTGACCTTTGCCTGCTTGCGGATTCCCTACAGGGAATAAGCTTCTGCCAACTAGTTGCATGGAGCCTCTCACTTTGTGGCAGGCCATTCTCTCCCTCCACAACCTTAAAAGTTTGCCGAAGGCCCCTGGAGAAAAAGCAGGTGATCCTGGGATCAGATGGGAGAGAGAGATTAAGCAAATCATCTCCAGTGGTCAGTCCCAAAATGAGATCTACAGGGGTGCAGACCTACTTGGACGCACAGCTGTCTGACTTGGAAGTTTCGTCTCCCTAATACCAGGTTTAACTGCAGTAAAAAAAATCACTTTGTGTGTGCTCAGGGACACTCACTTTTGTCAGTTTCATCTCACCTTACTACCTCACTATTACCTCACTACTACCTCACTATTTGCCACTAGGAAAGCTCCAGCAAAATCAGACCCTAATGAAAGCACACACTAGCCTGCAAATCCCACCTCGGGACTCTAAATCCCCGCCCTAGCTAAGGAGGAACAAACACTCTGCACACGCTCAACAACACTCTTTTCATAAAGACCCTTCAACTGTCCCAGACAGATTGAGCCCTGGCGTTAAAATTGGGTTATTGGGGTGGGGGCGTGCTTGGTTCAAATCAATCTCGGGAAGGGGGCGAAAAAGGCGCTGAGCTAAATAGACCACCTTCGCATCCCCCCTGGGCGAACGAGCTTCACTTGGGCGTGGGGCAGAGACTCAGCCTCGGGGGCACCACGCCCAGCACGAGAAAGACCCAGCCTTCAACCTCAGACCCAATTACATGCGAGTAAACATCACTGACCAATAGCACTTTCTTCCGAGCAACCATGCCCAGGATCGCGCCACCGCAAGACCGATCCTTCCACCCTCTGCTCTTAACGGCAGCTATTATTATTAATAATTAGATTTCTACACCGCCCTCCCCCCGAAGATCCCAGCTAGCGTCCCACCTACCGCGGGTGCGTGCCTCTCCCGGGCACAGCCGTTCAGCCGCTGCGCCCTGGCCAGGGGCTCCGGGCTGAGTTGGGCGCGCACATGTCTGGAGGGGGAGGCGCCGCCCGCGATCTGGCCCCGCGCTCCGGCTGAGCCATGTGCGGCTGGGCGGGAGGCGCCCGATCTCCTCTCCTTCCCTCCTCCCGGATCCGGAGCGGAGAGAGCCAGCCCTTTAGCGCCGCCGCCGCTGCTGCTGCTGCCCCGCGCCCTCCTCTTCTCGGCGCCCGGGGCGCTTCCAGCCGCTGCGCGCTGCACCGCGCCAGGCGATCCAAAAGGGACACCTCCCCAGCGCCGGCGGCTGTACGCCGAAAGTTGCCATTCTGCGCCTTTTTGAAGCTCAGTTCGCCACGCCGCCGACGGCCGCCAGGCGAGACAGCCCGCCTGCTGGGCACCGTCCACAAATTCGCGCTCTGTTTCTCAGAGGGAGAAAGAGGCAAACAAGCGCAGGGATAAGGGATCGCGCCGAGCCTGGTCTTGGAGGCTCCTCCTCGTCCTCTCCCGACTGGAGAGGCCTGCAACCGAAAGAGGCAGGCAGGCGGACTCAGGAGGGAGAAGCCTTCTCCGTGCTCCTTGGAGCCCTGCCTCCGCCGTCTAGCGCCGGGACCATTGGGAAGGCAGTTAATTAGGAGAGATGCGTGGCTGGGGAAGCCTCTGGGCAAACCGGGATGGGATTTGTGCGCCTAAGCGTAAATCAGAGGAAGCGGAGAAGAGAGCGGTTAGGGGAATTGGGAAGGCAGCCGGCGCAGATAATTGCAAGGGAGGGGGGAGGTCGGCTGCAGGAACGAGAGACGAGGACGAGGGGGTGAGGGAGGAAGCCCCCCCCCCCCTTCCCTTTGTTCTCCCTGGGAAGACAAAAGGGAACTGGCAAAAGCTGGAAGAAGGGAAGGGAGACCTGGGAGACGAAATCGGGCAACAGGCCCCGCGACCCTGGCCTTGGCTTCGCGGGGGTTTGGTGCAGAAAAAGAGGCATCATAGAATTGTTCAGGCCCACGATGGTCCTATAGTCCAGCCCCCTACAGTGCAGGCCTCTTTTGCCCCTTGTGGGTCTCAAACCCATTAGGAGTGTCATGCTCTACGCCTCTACCAACTGAACTACTTGTTCTTTTAAATCCTGAAATCACAGGCATTTTTGTGGCTGGGGTGGTTTCCAAAACATCCGCATCTTTGTGGAACCCAGCACTTTGTGGAACGGTTTTTTAAAAATAATGCAACACAGGGTGGCCTGCTTTTTGTGCCACATTTAAGTGTGGCCAATCGAGTGACGGCCAAATGCCACTGAACACACTCACATGCTCTTTCTTGCACACAGGATTGCATGCACAACAGCCCTGCACATAACACAGACTCCTCACACATGCAGACTCCTCCACCGCACACACAAACCGGCAGGCGTGCCCTCTATCTCATCCCAACCCAGTTCCACCAAAAGAGTAGGTGACAGTGCCGTGCCTGCTGCCCTCACCAAGCCTCTGTGCAAATGGTGATTTGGGAGTTTCAGGAGCTATCTTGGAAACGTGTCTGCTTACTCCAGATCCAACAGAAAAGGTTACATAAACCAGTGTCGTTTTAAGATTGTAAAAGGTGGTCTTCGTTATAAGCAAATGTGAAATGATGTACATTGGGAGATGAAAGAATCTAAGGTGGGGGCTGAATGGGTGGTAACTAAAGAGGGAAATGATTGTAAGGTCATGGTGAATAGCTGAATATAAGTTGCAAAGGTCGTAGTTCTGGTTGCCCCACCATAGGGCTGGAAAATGTGCAGAAAAGGGTAATGCACATGACTAGTGAATCATTTCCTGCTCCGCTACAGATGTTCAGCCTATCATCTCAGCAAAGCTGAATATATGCTTGGCAAACCTGCTACTGTAAAGGGCGTGACTACATAACAGACATTTAAACTGTAATTATCACTGACGGTAATTTTTGCATCTCATTGCCATTCAACTCCCACCTTACTATTTTCTCCTTTATATCCAGCTAGAATTTCATTTCATGCACCTGACAAAGTGGGCTTGAGATCACTAAACCTTATGCCACCATAAATTTGTTTCTCTTTAAGGCACTACAAGTTGTCCTATGCTGTTTTGCTGAATGCACATGGGGGGGGGGGCTGGATCAGCTTTATTTTGGGAAAAGGAGTGTTTGGGACTTCTTAGTTTAGGGAGGAGAGATACAGCTGAGCTGGGACATGGCATACATGGTAGAGAAAGTGTATAGAAGCTTTTCCTGCGCCTCTCGTCACAGTAGTGCTCTGGATCATCTTGTGAAACGGGTTGGCAGTAGATTCAGAAGAGACAAGCAGAAGCACTTCTTCACAGAGCGCATCATTAATTCATGCGCTTGCTGCCACAAGAAGCTACTAGCTTAGGCAGCTAGCTGTAAAAGGGCATCTGGAAGATTCATGGGGAATAAGCTTCATTGATGGCTATTAGCCAAGGCAGTTCTGCAGCCATGTTTGGAAGCAGAATGCCACCAAATACGAGTTGCTACAAGCCAACAGCAGGAGAGGCCTATTGCTTCCATGACTCCTTGTTGGTGACCCAGAAGCATCTGTCAGAATACTGAGAAACAGGATGCGGGATTAGACAGACCTTTGATCTTGTTTTAAGATTCGGCTGGGTAGGGCGGGATATAAATAAAATTTATTATTATTATTATTATTATTATTATTATTAAAAGCTTACACATGCACAGCAGACACACAGTCCACAGAAAACCAACCCTTCACCCTTCGAAATTTAGGAAATATTCCTTGAGAAGATTACACATTATTTTAGCACACACAACAATCCTTCAAAAGCAATCTTTGCTCTCCTAATTACTCTAAATATTTCATCTGCAGAAAGTAATACTTGGACACCTTTCCCAATACAAATCCTATTTGTTTATTCTTTTCTGACTGATCATGGACTTAGAGGACTTGGAGTCCCTTGAGCAGCTGGGCAGCAAAAACCAACCCCCAATTTTCCTACAACAACCTGATCCAGCAAAACTTTTCTTGGGGCACATTGCTCAGATGCAGGGAATCATAGAATGATAGAATCATAGACTTGGAAGGGACCCCAAGGGTCATTTAGTCCAGCCCCCTGCAATACAGGAATCTCAACTAAAGCATCCATGACAGATGGCCATCCAACCTCTGCTTAAAAATCTCCAAAGAAGGAGAGTCCACAACCTCCCAAAGGCGTCTGTTCCACATTTTTCACAAAAAAGAGCATGTGATTTAATAATGCATTTTCCTTAACTCATATCACTTAATGCCAAACCCCCATATTATTTCCCTGCCCCAAAATCTATTTGGAAACCAGTTGAGATGGGTTTGCATATTGGGTCCATCAAGCACAGCGAAGAGCTTTTTAGACCTCAGAAGTGGAAGGAAGAGATTCCTTTCTGCTGTGACATGAAGCAAAAAGCTGTTTATTTTTTAATTTTTTAATGGTAATCAGGAATGGATGGATCAGCCACCTGGAAGCCAAGAAGTAAATGCAAGTGAATTCACCTGAGTGGTTGTGTTATGTGGAACTAATTGTGGGCACAGATTTCAAGATTTCTCTGCCCTAGTAGACATGAGAAGAACGGGCTGCATTTTAAGTGCATTTAAGTCAGCGTCCTTTTCTAAGAGGTTTGTGTGGGATTGGTTTCATTTCCTGATCTATCTTTTCCAGGCAGTCTTGTTACAGGAGAGAAGATTTGTCCTAATGGGAACTGCTGAATGGTGTTTAAAGGAAGCATCCCAGATTAGGTGTTACTTTAATTCACAGGAGACTCCACTTTGATGAGTTAAGTGTGTGCCCTTAGAGAGAGAGACAGAGAGAGAATAGAAATTGCCCTTCTGTCAAATTGGGTTTCGCTATTACATCAAGGTGAGATCAATGGAAGATATGTGTGACTGTAACGTGGTGCTGAAATCAATGCTTCCCCCTCCTATCAGTCTGGAGAATATCTGTTTTCTTAACCTTTTGGCCAAGTGAAAACATTCACTATTTTAATTACAATGTCAGGGATGAGGCACCTCAGCCCCAGGGGGCACATGTGGCCCTTGAGACATTTTTATTTTTTTTTATTACATATTTATTAAAGTTTTTTAAATACAAATGCATAAATAATAAACCACATTACTTATATCATAACATAGTTTCGTCACTTCTTTGGACTCCCTCACATCTCCCGCTCCCACTTACATCGTTACAAGAAATTTTTTTCCAAGCAAATTACCCTCTTGTTTACAATATTATCTCCGCTTCTTGAGACATTTTTAACTGGCCCTCACACACCTTGGGCAACACCGCACAACAGCCCTGCTTTACATTTTCCCGCACTATTTTATTTGATCACTGATAATGTGTCTTGCTTGCCTGGATGAAGAATAGAGAGGGATGTACCAATGAAGAAACTAGCCTGCTGTATAAATGTAAAATATAAACGAAGGAAAGGAAGAGAGTTCATATTTATTGTTCTATTAGTTTTGCCTCTGGCATGTGGCCCTCAGAAGCTTGCCTGGAAGAAAATGTGGCCCTCTGTTTGGAAAAAGTTCTCCGCCTCATACTAGACTTGTAATAATAATATAATAATAATTTATTATTTATACCCCAGCCACTCTGGGCAGCTTCCAACAGAATATTAAAATACAATAACCTATTAAACATTAAAAGCTTCCCTAAACTGGGCTGCCTTCAGATGTCTTCTAAAAGTCTGGTAGTTGTTTTTCTCTTTGACATCTGGTGGGAGGGCATTCCACAGGGTGGGTGCCACTACCGAGAAGGCCCTCTGCCTGGTTCCCTGTAACTTGGCTTCTCGCAGCGAGGGAACTGCTGGAAGGCCCTCGGAGCTGGACATCAGTGTCTGGGCAGAACGATGGGGGTGGAGACGATGGGGGTGTAAGGCACAGTGAGAAGTTTACCTGTGCAAGCCCTAGAGAAATGAAGGGATACACCGGTGTAAGCCCTTCATCCTGGTTCACTGCAGCCAAGGCCAGTGTATATCCCAAGAAAAGGGCATTTCAGGGGTGTGGGGGGGGGGACCGGGCAAGGGGGACATGCTGGATCCTAGCTCTGTTCATCTCAGGCACATGACCTATGAACCTGGGGAAGCTTAAACCAGCAAAGAAGCCTGGAAAAGAGACTGAGAGGAGATGTGACAGTCAAATACCTCAAGGGCTGTCACATGGAAGATGGAGCCAGTTTGTTTTCTTCTGCTCTGGAAGGTAGGACTCGAACCAATGGCTTCAAGTATCAAGAAAGGAGATTCCAGCTAAACATCAGGAAAAGCTTTCTGAGGGTAAGAGCTGTTCGACAGTGGGAGGTGGTGGACTCTCCTTCCTTGGAGACTTTTAAGCAGTGGTTGGGTGGTCATCTGTCATGGATGCTTTAGCGGAGATTTCTGCATTGCACGGGGTCAGACTAGATGCCCCTAGGGACCCCTTCCATTTATGATTCTATGAAAAGAGTGGTGTAAGTCAACACTGTTTAAGGGCTCATTTTTCTTCTGTCACCTTAGCTGGAAGTAGCTCTGCAGGGTTTGGATCTGGCATACTTGACGTTGTCTTAAACTGACATAAATTACTCTGGCTTCCCCTAGTCAGTATTGCTCCCTTACTTTACTGTTGTTGTATTTATATTCCCCGAAAAGGGATTTTCTGCCTCATAACTCAACCAGCTTCTGGTATAATGCACCATGGTTTGGGGGAAGGAGGGTACCAATTGCTGTACTACCTTAATATGAAGGCCAGAAGACAATTAGATCTACCGGTACATCTTTTGGCCCTTAAGGTTGATGAGTCTAGCACTTGTGGTATTGACAATCAGCACGATCCGACATCTCCCTCTCCCACAGAGCCCTCTGGGTCCATACCACTGTCCATATTTATGCTCCTTGTAGGAGCAGCCAACACACCAGAGTTCTGGAGAGAATTGAACATAAGTAAATGAGCACAGTGTGTGTGTCAGGAATGCCTGAGAAAATTCGGCAGAGATACTTTAAACAATTATACACCCAAGGGCCGCAAAATGAGGCTGAGATAGAACAATTTTTGATAAAAAATGGATTGCCAAGGTTGTCTCAAGAAAATAGATCAATCCTGAACTGTAAAATAACACGACAAGAGATTGAAGTTGCCATTCAGAATATGCAATTGGGCAAGTCCCCAGGACCAGATGGGCTTACCTCCAAATATTATAAGGTACTGAAAGACTACTTGATACATCCACTAATGGAGGTTTGCAATGAGATTATGGAGGGGAAGAAAGCACCGGAAACGTGGAAAGAAGCATTCATCACATTGATACCTAAATCAGAATTGGAAAAGACACAACTTAAGAATTACCGCCCCATCTCCCTTTTAAACGTGGATTACAAAATTTTTGCAGACATTTTAGCAAACAGATTTAAAAAGGTTTTAAGTGAAGTGATTCATAAAGACCAGGCAGGCTTTCTCCCAGGAAGACATTTGTTTGCTAACACAAGGAACATTATTGACATTTTGGAACTCTTGCAAACAAATATTAATACTAGAGCAGTGTTAATATTTATAGAAGTGGAGAAGGCCTTTGACAACATTTCTTGGAAGTTTATGAAGAAAAACCTGGAAGGGATGGGAGTGGGATGAGGATTTGAAAATGGGATAGATGCAATATACTCAGAACAAAAGGCTAAACTGATAGCTAACAATGTGGTGACAGAAGAGTTTAAAATTGAAAAAGGAACACGACAAGGTTGCCTTATTTCCCCACTGTTATTTATTTCGGTCCTGGAGGTGCTCTTGAATATGATTAGAGGGGACCGGTTGGTGGAAGGAATTCAGGTCGGAGCGAAACAGTGCAAACTTAAGGCTTTCGCAGATGACCTAGTTCTGACCCTACAGGAGCCATAATCTAGTACAAAAAGGGCATTACAATTAATTCAAGATTTTGGTCGGGTGGCGGGTTTTAAATTAAATAAGCAAAAAACTAAGGTATTGGAGAAAAATTTGACAGTTTCAGAGTCAGAAAGGTTTCAGAAGGAGACAGAGTTAAAAGTGGTTAAAAAAGTAAAATATCTAGGGGTGAACATAACAGCAAAAAATCTGAGCTTATTTAAGGACAATTATGAAAAGTGCTGGTCAGAAATTAAGAGAGATTTAGAAAGTTGGTCAAGACTGAAACTCTCCTTGTTGGGCCGAATTGCTGCTATAAAAATGAATGTATTGCCAAGGATGCTATTTCTTTTTCAGACTTTACAGATTGTGGATAAAATGGAATGTTTCGGGAGGTGGCAGAGAGATATCTCTAAATTTGTCTGGCAGGGCAAAAAGCCCAGAATTAAGTTTAAAATATTAACTGATGCTAAAGAAAGAGGGGGGTTTGCCCTGCCAGACTTAAGGTTGTATTATGAATCAGCAGCTTTTTGCTGGCTGAAAGACTGGCTGCTTCTTGAAAACACTGATGTGTTAGACTTGGAAGGATTTAACAACGCTTTTGGTTGGCATGCATATCTGTGGTATGACAAGGTTAAGATTCACAAGAATTTCAAGAACCATATTGTAAGGAAAGCAATGTTTAATGTCTGGACAAAATATAAAGACTTATTAGAAAACAAGACCCCAAGGTGGCTTTCACCTATGGAAGCTAAAGCTGTGAAAAGACCCAATATGGAGGTCAAATGGCCGAAATACTGGGAAATATTAGAAAGAGATGGAGACAATTGGAGATTGCAGAGTATGGAGAAACTAAAAGACAAAGTGCGAGATTGGTTACATTATGCTCAGATTAAAGAGGCTTTCAAAATGGATAAAAAGTTAGGATTCCAGGTGGAAAAATCGAAACTGGAAACAGAGCTGTTAGAACCTAAGACTAAGGTACTCTCAAGAATGTATAACTTGTTGCTGAGGTGGAACACACAGGATGAAACGGTTAAATCAGCTATGATAAAGTGGGCACAGGACATTGGGTATAACATCATGTTTGCTGACTGGGAAAAGTTATGGACCACCGGTATGAAGTTTACGGCATGTAATGCCTTGAAAGAAAACATTATGAAAATGATATACAGGTGGTACATGACCCCAGTCAAGCTAGCAAAAATATATCACCTGTCAGACAATAAGTGCTGGAAATGTAAGAAAACAGAAGGAACGTTCTTTCACCTCTGGTGGACTTGCCCTAGGGTTAAGGCCTTCTGGGAAATGATATATAACGAGTTGAAAAAGGTATTTAAGTATACCTTCCCTAAGAAACCAGAGGCCTTCCTTTTGGGCATTGTTGGCCAGAGGGTGTTAAAGAATGATCGAACATTTTTTATGTATGCAACAACAGCAGCAAGGATAGGTAAAGGTAAAGGTACCCCTGCCCGTACGGGCCAGTCTTGACAGACTCTGGGGTTGTGCGCCCATCTCACTTAAGAGGCCAGGGGCCAGTGCTGTCCGGAGACACTTCCGGGTCACGTGGCCAGCGTGACATCGCTGCTCTGGCGAGCCAGAGCCGCACACGGAAACGCCGTTTACCTTCCCACTGGTAAGCGGTCCCTATTTATCTACTTGCACCCGGAGGTGCTTTCGAACTGCTAGGTTGGCAGGCGCTGGGACCGAGCAGCGGGAGCGCACCCCGCCGCAGGGATTCGAACCGCCGACCTTTCGATCGGCAAGTCCTAGGCGCTGAGGCTTTAACCTAGAGCGCCACCTGCGTCCCTTTAGCAGCAAGGATACTTGTAGCTAAATATTGGAAAACTCAAGATTTGCCCACGCTGGAAGAATGGCAGATGTAACTGATGGACTACATGGAGCTGGCAGAAATGACTGGCAGAATCCGAGACCTGGGAGAAGAAGCAGTGGAGGAGGATTGGAAGAAATTCAAGGACTATTTACAAAAATACTGTAAACTATATGAGTGTTAAGAAGGATGAGAGATTTGAAAATAACAGGGCACCATAAAGCTAGTTGAAAAGATTATGAGAATGAGTGAATTGTATGAGAATAATAAATTTTGAATAAATATTATGTTAAAATTGGGTATTTAAGATCTAGATAAAATATTCAAAGTTAGGGACAAAATATTGAAAATGTGTATAATAAGAATGGAAATAAGGTGACAAATTGCTGGCTAAAGTTTTATTAATGTGGAATGCAGGAGCGGGAAATGTGAGGAAGTCCAAAAATGAAGAAAAGTTGGTTATTACATGATGCCAAATTTTATGTTTGTTTTTCTTTTCTGTCTGTTTTTTTGCTTATGCTGTTTTTTCTTTCTATTGTATTTAAAAAAACAACAAAACTCTTAATAAAAATTTATATATAAAAAAAAGAAAGAAAATTCGGCAAAACCCAGTGCAGATCCCCTCTGGGCACAACAGAGTCACATATGCAGTGAGTTCTATGCACAGGGCAGCAGAAAGATGTGCATCGTTTATGATTAGTTTTAATGTCAATTCTATAATTAGGAAAGCATTAATAATGCTGTTAGTGTCAATTCTATGTTGTGACCATAGTCCTGCACAGCTAAAGTGCACAGTATGGTTACCATATTTAGGCATGAATTTAGAGCACATCCTTTGCACAATTAAAGCACAGGATTTCTCCCGAAGAAGTATGGGGACTAAAGTTTGTTCAGGGTGCTGGGAGTTTGTTGTTCTGTGAGTGGGAAACTGCAGATCGCAGATTTCTTTGGGGGAAATCAGGTGCTTTAAATGTGCAATGGATGTGCTGTAAATGCATAGTGTGTGCAAACATTTATCTTCTATGTACATTTCCACAGGACTATTTTCTGGAGTGTTTGCTTACTGTATTTACCTATTTTCTTGTGTGTTTTCTTACCATATTTAACTATTTTCTTGTGTGTTTTCTTACCAGATTAACTATTTTCTTGCGTGTTTGCTTACCAGATTTAACACAACTGCTCTGGAATTCGACAGCCTGGACATAATCATTACCTGCTATTGATTGCACATTAAGTTTCACAGCTACCTGGGCTAGTTAATGAGCTGATAAACAGTAAACAGCTTCTTGCTAGCTTTCATTAAGTTTTAGAAAATGGTCCCAAATGCCATTAAACTTCTTTCTCGAGTGTGGTGAAAAATGTTTAGAAATTATTATTAATTACCCTCCCTCACCCTATGGCACCAGGGGAGGGTTACAGCCATTAAAACACAGTGTTAAAAACAGTTTAAACAACTCAAACACATAAATAAAGTCAAAACAAAATAAAAAATAAATTCCTTCCAGTAGCACCTTAGAGACCAACTAAGTTAGTCATTGGTGCTGGATGGAATATTTTAATTTTTTATTTTGTTTTGACTACGGCATACCAACACGGCTACCTACCTGTAACATAAATAAAGTGGGTGCTATTATTGTCAAGGGCTGATTTAGATCTGGGAATATTTAACAGGGGCACTACTGTAATAAAATGCAGTTTTAGATACACTCACCCCCCTTTTTATATACATATCTGCTTAATGTAGCAATTTAGCAAACAAAACAAGTTTTAGCACATGTGAGAAATCACTGTGAAAGAAGGAGCCAAGATACTGTAGTGAATAAGGAGACTAAAGATATTAGGAATGATAAGGTAAAGGTAAAGGGACCCCTGACCATTAGGTCCAGTCGTGGCCGACTCTGGGGTTGCGGCACTCATCTTTATTGGCCGAGGGAGCCGGCGTACAGCTTCCGGGTCATGTGGCCAGCATGACTAAGCCACTTCTGGCGAACCAGAGCAGCACACAGAAATGCCATTTACCTTCCCGCCGGAGTGGTACCTATTTATCTACTTGCACTTTGACGTGCTTTCGAACTGCTAGGTTGGCAGGAGCTGGGACAGAGCAACGGGAGCTCACCCCGTTGCGGGGATTCGAACCGCCGACCTTCTGATTGGCAAGCTCTAGGCTCGGTGGTTTAGACCACAGTGCCACACGCGTCCATTAGGGATGATAGATGACACTTATGGGCCCAAAAATCACAAAGGAAAAACCAGAGGTGTTGCTAAACATATAACAGACTCAGGCCGCAAATTTGCATATCATTTGACTATGTTGATATGTATGTATAGATACAAATTCGAGTCTGAACAAATGAAGATGATGGGCTTGCAGCATGCCCAGTGAGCAAAATTTTAAAAATAATATTTACATCCCCCCCCTCAAGGAGGGGAGACAGGTGGTCAGGTGCCCAGTACAAAGGCTTGGACCACCCCTTAACAAAAAATATTGAGTCTACAGTAAAAAAAAGGGAGGGGGAGAATATCCATGCAAATGCGTCAGGTTCTCTGTTACTTCAAGACTCTTTGCCTTCTTCTCCTTCGATTACCTCTGATGCCACTTTGCATACCAGAAAGGAGCATGGCTATGTGTATTGAACATGACTTCTGAACTATCTCACAATGTCGCAGAACGATAAACAAGTACGAAAGCAGGTCAGCTGAAAAAGTCTTGACATTTCTCCTTTCTCAATCTCCCTCCCCTCTGGTCTTGCACTCTTTCCCTCCTCTACCCCCCTCCCTCCCCTTTGCACTGCTCAGGGGGAATTCTTTGGGCGATCCACATTTAGTGCAAATTCCCTGCATCTGGAGGAGAGATGAAAACTCCTGCAGTTTTCTCTCTGCTCCAACTGCGGAGGCAAAAGCCAGCAGCCATTGCAAAGGAGGGAATGAGTCATCCCCACGGTGCACCTTCGCTTTTTGCCCGCTCCATTGCCCCTTCACAGGAAGCAGTGAGATGGCATTCGGTGACCTGGTAGATGGAGGCAGCCCCAGTCAATTTATTGCGCCTGCAAAACATTTTGCATTACAAAACACTCCGGTTGGAAACGTTAAACCGAAACCTATCTTTATATGTTCGTACATACAGAACAGTCCCGGGAGGAAGAGCAGCATGGAATATAAAGATAAACACAGGAACAGTCACCTTTGTCTGGAGTAGCGACGGTTATTTTAACAGCACACGGCTATCAATGAACTTGCAGCTCTGGGGAGAGAAACGAATAAATGGCTTTTATTTACAAGAGGCAGGAGACGTTGTAAAAGTGGGTTTATAACTAGGCTACTAGGTTTAATGCCTAGGTCCTGAAGTATCTCCTTCCAATAAAAGAGCAATTGCTTAAATGACTGTTTGTTGCCAAGGTCTGAATCCTACAGGAATATGTAGAAGGAAGGCCTTTCGTATCCTGGAGGCAAAGACCTTATACCCTGTTCACTGAGCTGGAAAACATGGTGAGAAGTGCCTGGCATTTCACTACCTTTGGTCAAACAACCCAGAACGTGATTGGCTATGAAATGAGTCTCTTCATGTTATGTCAAGCCTCTGTCCTCCACATTATCTTGGTAACTGGCCAGCCAATTGCTCAGATCCTGCCCTTGTTAGCATCCCGACTTCTGCTGCTTTTGCTGTCCTACATATTACGTCTTTGGATTTTGATCTTGCACCTAGTCAGAGCATTTGTCCCTCTCGCTCAGTATAGCTGACACTAACTGGCAGCTGCTCTCCAGGGAGGAGGATGAGGAAGAGGATGCTCAGTGGGCAGAGCCCAAGACTCTTAATCTCATGTTCATGGGTTTGAGCCCATTTTGGGCAAAAGATTCCTGAATTGCTGGGGTTTGAACTAGATGATCCTGTTAGGATTTTACATAAGCCGATGCTGGCTAGTGTGATTAGTATAAATCACATGAGATGTCTGAGAACAGTGTGGGAACGGAAGACTGTCTTATCTCTTCCGTCTGAGGGTGTGATTGGACTATACAGTGGTACCTCGGGTTAAGTACTTAACTCATTCCGGAGGTCCGTTCTTAACATGAAACTGTTCTTAACCTGAAGCACCATTTAGCTAATGGGGCCTCCTGCTGCTGCTGCGCCGCCGGAGCACAATTTCTGTTCTCATCCTGAAGCAAAGTTCTTAACCTGAAGCACTATTTCTGGGTTAGTGGAGTCTGTAACCTGAAGCGTATGTAACCTGAGGTACCACTGTACTTTCGTTTTTGCTTTCTGTTTCTGCCAGAGTTTGGAGGGCACAGACATGATTATGGATTCTCTGTATATATTCTGAGTAAAACGTAGTTTAGATCTATGGATGTTTCTGTCTTCTTGCTGTGTGATGCCAGAAGACTTGTCTGCACTTTTCATATGAGAAGTGTCGCAGAGGGGCACTCTGGAGTGAAGGGACATGCCATTCCAGAGACGTGCCTGCTGGGAGACGCTCAGAGGTACTGGGGGTCTGCCGTCCCCCCAGGAGTGTTTGCCAACAAATCCTTGTGGTCCCTTCCAGCTCTACAACGCTATGATTCGTTGTTGATGATGAAGATTTAATGCATTTATATCCCACCCTCCCAATGATCTCAAGCTGATGTATATCTTTCTTCCCCTCCTCTTTTAATCTCCACAACACCCCTGTGAGGTAGGTTAAGCTGAGAGGTGGCCACTTACCCAAGGTCACCCAGTGATCTTCATGGCTGAGTGGGGAATTAAACTCTCTTCTCCCAGGTCCTAGTCTCAGCTGTGAACACACATCAGCCGGTGAATTTAATTACGCTGCACAAAGAGAGATCTAGGTGGAAGTGTACAGCTCAGAATAAAACTCTGAGTCAGGGCTTGATCGGTCTTTCTATCCCTCCTATTTCCCTCCTAGTAATTACAGCTACTTGTTTTACTCTCCTTTTAAGAACCTTACTTCTGTTTTTGGTCTCATGCTGTAATTATTCCAATTAGCAACTATTAGCAACTACTTGCATCAGTGGCGATATATAGACTGCTTCAAATAGTCCTGATACCCTATTTTTGGGATGAGGAACCTCAGACTGAGGAGCCAGATGTGCTCTCTCTTATCTGGCCTCAGAATTTCCCCCTCTCACTTTAGGCCACATCCATCACCAGCCCTGGTTTGTCCCCTGTTCCCCTTGAGAATTTCTGCCTAGCTGTAATGTGCCAGGATATAAGATGGATGTGGGAGTGAAGAAACTAGCCTAACGAATGTGATAAAAATCGCATTTGTGCACTAATTCTAAAAAGGCCTATTATTGCCCAAGCTTTATGAATCAATAATATATTGAAGGCGGGTCTTTTAGATTATAATTGCAATTAGTATTCCCTTTTCCATTAGTAGATTAAAAAAAAAAAAAACTCAGCTTGTGCTCATTCTTCCTTTCAGTGGCTTCCACCAGAGCTCAACAGTAAGACTAATGGATTCATGGGCACAATTATTTTTGCTGTCCCTGAAATTACATCAGGGATGGGGAACCTCCCATCAGCTCCAGCCAGAGTTGGCCAGAGAGGATGGCAGTTGTAGTTCAGTAGAAGACCACAGGTTCCCCACAAAGAACCACCTGTTGAGAGAGACAGACAGAAACAGAGAGATAGAGAGAGTCATCATATGCTTCTGCTGTCAGCTCCAGAAAATCAACATTTGATGTCTAAATTATCATGGATAATTATCATGGATAATTCTTTACTAAATTTACGCTGGGCAAGATTCCAATGCCCTTTCTCCAGTAATATGTCCATCAGCAGAAACTTCCATACCAAATGATCTGCCCCAAGTTTTGCTCTAGGTGATTTATAAGCTTTTAACATGCATTGACATATTCTGGGAGCCTGGCTACTTACATAGAACCCAAAGCAGGAAGACAAAAAGGAAACTTAGATTTTAATACCATCTGCATGCACTAATTTATACATATAAGACACATATTTTGGAAAGAATTACTGTAGATCAAGAACAAACACAACACACTTAGCTCAGTTGGTTAGAGTAAGGTCACCAGATTTTTTTCAATGAATCCAGGGACATTTTTCAACTTCCTACTACATAGATGGATTTTGTCAATCCGGGGACTGTCCCCGGGAAACGGGGACGTCTGGTAACCTTAGGTTAGAGCATGGTGATGATAATGCCAAGGTTGCGAGTTCGATCCCCAGACGGGACTGCTGCATTTTCCTGAATTGTAGGAGGTTGGACTAGATGATCCTCAGGGTCCCTTCCAAGTATGATTCTAGGAAACATCTTAACATAGTGGGGAAGGCTATGATCAGGCAACCAGTGTGAATTACATGCTTCGCCTTTTGGGCAAAGTTGTTCAGCTTTTCGGGGGGAAATGTATGGCGGCCTTAATGCTGTATAAGGGGCAGTCCTTGTACTAATGGAAAAGTTGTATTCAGTTAAGTT
This sequence comes from Podarcis cretensis, assembly GCF_951804945.1. Lineage (NCBI taxonomy): Eukaryota > Metazoa > Chordata > Lepidosauria > Squamata > Lacertidae > Podarcis > Podarcis cretensis. Next base: position 23,753,836 of record NC_137175.1, read on the forward strand.
CTGCTGAGAGCAAACCCACTGAAATTAATGTGCATGCCCAAATTAGTTCCATTAACTTCAGTGGGTTTACTCTGAGTAAACCTTAGCTGACTACCTGCCCATGTCCCCACTTGTGTTGCTTAATTGCCTTCTTTGAATTCTGCTGCTGCTCTCAGGGTGCATAATCTTAAGCCTTCTTTAGAGGAAGTAATTAAATTTCTAGACTTCTCTGAGGAAGGAAGTACAGTACGGCCTTGTGTGTGCCTGCTTTTCCTTGCTTATTTCTTTGCTTACTACATTTGTATCCCTTTTTTTTTCAACAGAGCAGAGGCAGATTTAGGGGAGCAATGCAACTACGGACTAGAATGGAAGGTGGGGACTACGACCAAATTTTGGCACTGCTCAGGACACCACTGAAATTTGAGAGCCCAAGGTCTGCCACTGCAGAGAGCCCAAGGCAGCATACGTTGTTCTCCTGCCACCCCATATTATCCTCACAACCCTGTGAGGAAGGTTAGGCTGAGAGAGTATGAGTGGCTCAAGGTCACCCAATGAACCTTCAAAACATTTCTGTTCTGCTCAACCTTTTATAGATTTCTTGTCTGCGCTGGTCCTTCATTGATGCTGTCTCTAGATTGTTTTAACTGTATTAAATTGTTCTCGTTTTAAAATTTTGGGAGAGTTTTCTCCAAATAAATAAACAAATGATATTCCTCAGCCTATCAAGGCGTTCTGATGTTTTATTGCAATTTTTTTTTTTGCAACATAAGGCTTGAAAGTATTACGATAAACAGTGATAAAAAGTAACATTTCTGTCTTTTCTGTGTGAAACATCTTTTAACTATAAGACTCTTAACCACTCTTTAAATTCTGTGGGCACTGTATTACAAATTTTATCAGGCCTTTCTTTTAGATCTGCCTATTAAAGGATGCTCCTGTAAACTATATTAACTAATTGAAATTTTTGTTGGCAATAACCTGACTGTTATTTGCAAAATATACACAACTCCAAGGGTATACATTTTCCCACAAATGCTCCCTTTCAGAAGTAAAATCCAACCATCGTTACCTTTTTATCACAGAATAAAATTATTTTTAATCCCTCAGTAAAAATCACCACTCTGCGTGACTTTACATCTGCTGAGAGGGGGTGGGGAGTCTTTCCCTGATTTTGTATTTATTAGGTACTTCTCATATTTTTAAGTCACTATGCATCTTGCGTAAATGATATGCCCAACATTTTCTCTTGTCAATTTTTAAATTGCTCTGACATGATTACACGAGTCCTTTAATAGTCAGAATATTACAGATATCTTCAAAATCCTCAATCTTTATTCATCAGAGGTGGAAGGGTGTAGAAAGATATGGCTTTTGCAAACCCAGGATAGAGCCTACAATACAAAGATAAGGGTCATATCCACTATTTCCCTCTGCTTCTGACCCCTCCCCAGCATCCAGCTGCAGGGGTGCAACAGTGCAAGCCAGCTTCTATTTCTAAATAAATGTTTTTTTTCTTCTAAATACACCTATCTATCGTGTTCATTCTTTTTCTTCAGAGACAGATAGTGGAAGGTAAAATATCTTGTTTTATGGTTCCTCTCTCTCACTAACATATGCTTCCCGAAGTACACATGAAGCATGGGCTGTAAATATTTTAATAATGAAGACATCACTGCTGAGGTGCCCCCACAGGTCTGGGGGGGCATTGTGCTGATGCTTCCCCAGCTGTTGCCATTAGCTACGGACCGCCTTTGATGTCACAAAAGGACAGGGCCGGCCCTCACATGAGGCAAGGTGAGGCAGTTGCCTCAGGTGGCAGATCTGACCTCTTCTGCTGCTGGGTCTTCTTCCTTGAAAATGTTCACCACTTGATCTCTTACTGACATGCTATAAAACTTTATCTTACTACCTCAAAGTAATTAAGGTTCTTTTGCGTATTTTAAAGCAATACTAAATACACTTCAATACAACTATTAAAATCTGTGCCAGCCGTTCCTATTAACGACTTATGCAAATATAGCAATCAATTGTCTCCTTCCATCCTTTCCATCATACAAAATATTTTTATACGATTTAACCTAGCTTTCATTGTCCAACGTTCATCAAGAAACCAATTTTCGTTTCCAGAGTCTTAATTAATTCTTCTATAGTCACTATAGATTTTTCTTGCTTTCTTCATTTCCTACTGAATAGCTTCTTATGCTGCTTAATATCCTCTTTCGGATTTTTAATTTCAGTCTCATTCTGAGTTGCTCTTCTATCAGTCATTAGAATCTTTCCGCCAAACCTTTCCCCCCACTAGTCTGTTCCAATTGCTTTGTTTCTAACGCAGAAGCTGTATTGAAAATTATTAAATCTATTACATTTAGGGCAACAATTTTAAGCTCCCAGAGAAGGTGACTGAAGGGTCACTGGAAGTTGTAGACTGTCCTCTCCACCAGTGGAGAGGTCAAAAGGCAGAGATAGAGGATTGCAGACAGAGGTCTCAGCAGAGGAGTCCATGCTTTTGCAGAATACAAAACCCTCCCATTTCCATGTTACTGTATACTCCACATGAGGGAGAAAAATTATGCCAACCATAGAGACAGAGATGGAAGGGAGCGTGCAGAGAGGGGGAAATACCGGTTTGTTTTGCTTTGGCTTTCGTTTAATTATGTATTTCATGTTTTCATTTTGTATTTTTATGTTGTGAACTGCCCTGCGATCTTCAGACGAAGGGCCGTACAGTGGTACCTTGGTTCTCAAAAGTAATCTGTTCCAGAAGTTCGTTTGACTTCCAAAGCATTCGAAAACCAAGGCATGGCTTCCGATTGGCGCAAGCACCCCGGAAACAATAGCCAACAGCTGCACTGGACATTTGGCTTCTGAAAAACGTTCAAAAACCGGAGCACTTACTTTCGGGTTTTTGGCGCTTGGGAGCCGAAATGTTCGAGTACCATGGCGTTCAAGAACCAAGGTTCCACTGTATATAAATTTAAATGATAATCATAATTATAGAGTTAGAGGTGGGATGATACACACAGAGGGATGGGGTGAGACAGAAAGCAAGAGAGCATTCTGCAATCCTGCAATGTTGCAAACTTCCATCTTCTTTTGGCTCCAAATCAGGCTATTTATTGGCTCCCGCTCAACCCCCACCATTGAATCTGGCTCTGTTCCACCTATTATGAGATGCAGCCCTTGACTTTATTCATGGCTCAATGGTCCTTCATGGGGGGGGGGGGGAGAAAACTCCTCACCCTCACCTTGAAGGCATGCATGTAATGGGCCTCGGCAACAAGTAAACAGGAATAAAAGCATTAAAGGAAATTAGGCACTTTTGCAAATCACCTGGGAAAGCGCAAGGACTCCAAAGTGACTTTGAGACTTGGAACTGGCAGCAAGCAATTATTGTAAAAACGATTTATTTTTATTTTTTATAGCCCCACAAGTATAAGGAGACAGGAAACAAATGATGGACTGATGGAAGGTATTAATAGCAAGGACCAGGACCCTTGGGCCTTTCCTGGCTCTTTTCTGGGCTGAAAAAACCCTTGGGCTGCAGGAAAAGCTGTCGGGAACCACCAAGGCGATGATGATGAGGATGATGATGATGATGATGATGATGATAAGGATAATGATAATGATGATAGAGAAGGGTTCTCATTTTGTCTCTCAGTCATCCATCCATTTCCAAAAAGGAAACTATTATTTTATCACTCTCCTTTTAAATACTTGATATAAATCTATATTATCAATATAAATTAATATTGATTTTATACTGTTGAAAGGAAACTGTTCATTTAACACCAGAACCTGAGGGCAACCAATGAAGCAGAATGCTAGAAGATTTATTTCAATTTTCTTTCTTTCTTTATAAAAAAACGTTTATATACTGCTGCATCATAAACATATATCAAATAGGTTCACAACGATAAAGTATTGAAAAAGTGAAAAAGAAGTTAAAAGCACGGAGAAATTAAAAACAAGATTCAGGGTGGACAAAATGAAGTACTTTTTCACACAAGGCATGGAATTTTTGTTCCCACAAGATGCAGTTATAGCCACCAATTTGGATGGCTTTGAAAGAGAATTAGATAAATTCATGAAGGGGGAAGGCTCTCAGTGGCTACTTGCCTCCATGGCTATGTTCTGCCTCCAAAGTTGGAGGCAGTATCCTTCTAAATACCAGTTGCTGGGAATCACAAGTGATGAGAGCACTGTTGTGCTTAGGTTCTTGTGGGCTTCTGGTTTTACTCTGCCATTGGCACACCATACATTCTATGACCTGTAAGGTAAAGGTAAAGGGACCCCTGACAATTAGGCCCAGTCGTGACCGACTCTGGGGTTGCGACTGTCATCTCGCTTTATTGGCCGAGGGAGCCGGCGTACAGCTTCCGGGTCATGTGGCCAGCATGACTAAGCCGCTTCTGGCGAACCAGAGCAGCTCACGGAAACGCCGTTTACCTTCACGCCGGAGCGGTACCTATTTATCTACTTGCACTTTGACGTGCTTTTGAACTGCTAGGTTGGCAGGAGCAGGGACTGAGCAATGGGAGCTCACCCTGTCGCGGGGATTCGAACCACCGACCTTCCGATCGGCAAGTCCTAGGCTCTGCGGTTTAACCCACAGCGCCACCCGCGTCCCCCTATGACCTGTAGGGACCATATAAACGGACAGACTATATAAGTAGACAGGTGCAAGGTGCAGTTGTAAGTCCTCTGCTCTAATCAATTTGATGTCCACCAAGCAAGGTAAAGACCAGTAGACACCAGACTCTGGAATAGGATGGTAGGTAAAAACAATGGTCAGGACCTTGGACAAGGACCATGGTTAGCAGTTCTGCAGATGAGGCAGAGAGCACTGTCCTGGAGCAATTGACAGAGCTTTATAATCCAGGCTTGGTAGCCAAGATTAACGCCCCTGATCCAAGGAGCATGTGGTCCAATCCTTGGAGAAGTGTTTCCACAAGGTTCAGGGTACAAGATACAGTCTTCAGTGCATATCCACAGAGTCAGCAAAAGGGAGTGGATCTGTCTTCTCCCCATGGCACCTGTTGTTGGAAGACTCTATATCTGAGTACAGTGGTACCTCGGGTTACATACACTTCAGGTCACAGACTCCGCTGACCCAGAAATAGTGCTTCAGGTTAAGAACTTTGCTTCAGGATGAGAACAGAAATCGGGCTCCGGCGGCGTGGCAGCAGCAGGAGGCCCCATTAGCTAAAGTAGTGCTTCAGGTTAAGAACAGTTTCAGGTTAAGAATGGACCTCCGGAATGTATTAAGTACTTAACCCGAGGTATCACTGTATTCCTGTTCTAGGACCATGAGATCCCAGGTTAGGGAATATGAACAAAGCAATTGTTTTCCCATCATTAGAGCCCACCAGAGTATAGTAGCGAAAGCACAGGGCTTGGCGAAACCCAAGTTCAGATTCCTGCTCCTCCATGGAGCTTCCCAGGCTACCTTGAACCAGTCACCAGCTTTCAACCTAACCTACCTCACAGGGTTGTTAGGAAGACAAAATGGGTTGGGGAGAGAACCATATATATTGCCCTGGATTTCTTGAACATGTCTTAGGAATTAATAAATAAAAATAAAGTATAGACACCGAGGACATGCCTGCAGGGGATCTTTATGAGGGACCGTGCTGATATTTGCAAGTCACAAGTACCCCAGGCTGAGCCTACACTAATCTATTGCTTGTTTACATGTCAGTGGGCTTGAAACTGGAGCCAGTAGGCCTGTCTTCTTGCAATTTTGGTGGGGTTTCCCCTCACAATGTATTCATGTTTTGGCAACTTAGATTCCTAGTTCAGCACAGCAGAAGGAAGTCTGCTCTTACCCAGACACCAAAAAAATGGTTCTCGTTTTTCCGCCGCCCCCTCTGGGATATTACTAGAGGAAATATTAACAAAGGGGTTGACTCCTCTGAGAAGCCCAAGGGTATAAAGCTATAAAGATCAGCCCAAAGGAATAACTGGTAATTAACTCTCTCTGATCTTGATATTTGGAGAGTGTAAAACGCCTCAGTGGTTTTTACATTTTTCAATAAGCTCTAGCCTCAACTTCCGAGTTTGCCTTCAATTAACTTAGTGCTTGCCTATATGTTTCGAATACTGAATCAATTATGGTCTGAGTGTTTGTGCCTCCGCAAAGTAGGTCTGCAGAGGAGAAAAGAAGTCCCAAGAGAAGACCTATTTTGTTATGGCTCTGCTGCTCAGTGTCTCGCTTTCACTTTGCCAGTGGCAACTAATGATGAATGCTAATTAATGACCAGTGAAGGACAGGCAGGGATGCAACATGCACTTATTTATTTACAACATTTGCTAGGCAAAAGCACTTGAAGTGGGCATGGAGCAGGACCCTTGAAAGGTGTTGCCTGAGGAGCATCCCAAGGGCTGGGTAGAGAGGCCTGAGGGGAATGTATTTAAGCACAGGGCCTGAAGTTCTCTCCTCTCTGCTTTAAAGGTAAAGGTAAAGGGACCCCTGACCATTAGGTCCAGTCGTGACCGACTCTGGGGTTGCGGCGCTCATCTCGTTTTATTGGCCGAGGGAGCCGGCGTACAGCTTCCAGGTCCTGTGGCCAGCATGACTAAGCCACTTCTGGCGAACAAGAGCAGCGCACGGAAACACTGTTTACCTTCCCGTCAGAGTGGTACCTATTTATCTACTTGCACTTTGACGTGCTTTTGAACTGCTAGGTGGGCAGGAGCAGAGACCGTGCAATGGGAGCTCACCCCATCGTGGGGATTCAAACTGCCCACCTTCTGATTGGCAAGTCCTAGGCTCTGTGGTTTAACCCACAGCGCCACCCATGTCCCCCTCTCTGCTTTAGGGCCTTCTTAAAGGATTGACGTGAATGGGCCTTGCATATTTCAGTTGGAAAAATGTATCACCAGCATGAAGCCACTGCCAAAATGGCCCCTTTCCTTGTGCCCACCTCACAGGTGGGCACACATGTACAGCCCAGTGATGGGTACTCTGAGGCTGAACTCTGAGTACAGACCTGCTGATATGGGTGAAGGCATAGTTGGGTCCCTTACTGCTTAGGGCTTTAAAGGTCTTTATCAGCACCCAAAAACTCACAGCCAGCAATCACAGGGCAAGCAGTAGACCTAGTGCAACTGGTTCTTGGGCAGAAGCTGAAACATAACTTTTGAATGTAATCGGGGAAAGAGAAACAATTTGAATTTTTAGAGTTGGCTGGAAAGAAGCATGGACAGTGTGTGTGTGTGTGTGTGTGTGTGTGTGTGTACACAAGGCAGAAGAATCAGCAAGGATGAGCTGTTGCTTTGGGGGCTGATGCTGCGATAGGAATTGCACCGCCTGTTCATGTGTCTGCTTCCCTTTTCCTCCCATCCCACTCGGTGAACCTGGTGAATAAGCAGTACTGCATACAGTGGTACCTCGGGTTAAGTACTTAATTCGTTCCGGAGGTCTGTACTTAACCTGAAACTGTTCTTAACCTGAAGCACCACTTTAGCTAATGGGGCCTCCTGCTGCTGCCGTGCCGATGGAGCACAATTTCTGTTCTCATCCTGAAGCAAAGTTCTTAACCTGAAGCACTATTTCTGGGTTAGCGGAGTCTGTAACCTGTATGTAGCCAGAAGCGTATGTAACCCGAGGTACCATTGTAGTCTTCTTATGGACAAAAAGTCTAATTCTGTAAAGTTGACCCTAAGACTTCTTCCTTCATCGTGCCGACACCTGAAATTTTAAAACTTCACATTTCTGCTCTTTCTGCTCTTGCTGATAAAATTTCCTGAAATGAGCTCAGGGAGGTGCTTGAGGAAGTGTCCTGATGCTCTCAAGTTGGGTAGGAGACCTTCAGGCTGCTTTAAATGTATAATGCAGATGAGGTATAAGTAGCGTTGCCAGACAGCCAGGGCTGACCCTGAACTCTCTGTTCTCCGTCTCCAGGGCTCAGTGGTGGGAGGGAGCACAGAGGAAGAACCCCCAAGACATGAGACCAGGGCATACCTATAGGTCTCAAGCTTGGCTCCTGAAACCTAAGGATCAGGGATGCTCCTGACCTGGCAATCCAAGGCCTAAGAGAGAAGGGTCTAGTGTAGATGAGCAAGAAGGGGAAAAGCCTAAGAAGGGAATGGGAACATTTGTTCCTGAGTGTAGCTCAAATTTGAACACTATATTTGCATTGATTGTGTCAGCTATGCAGTTCAAACAGCATTTATTTGTGAGGGAGAAAGCTAACCTGAAAACACCACTAATTGCATTTTGTTTTTTCATGCATTCAGCACTGTGTGCTTCAAGCCACGTCCTTTTCCCCCTGGGTGAGCTAACGAGTTGCTTTGAATGTATATACCTTCAATTTGTGTAAGTTATCTAGCTGTTTTTGAATGTTGCATGCCTTACGCCATGTTCATTAGTGCGTCCTGATAATATTTAACGGGATGAGCTTCCCATCTGTCAGACAGTAAGACAATTTTGTTTCCAGCCTGATCTTGTGCTATGTTGCTGAATTAGGAGTTCAGGAAGATGCCATTCTTGCTTTAGGCATTCCAGGTGGCTGCTCCGTAGTTGAAGATAAGGCCATAGTTCAGGGGCAGAAGAACAAATGTCTTGAAGGTAGATGTTTCCAGGTTCAATTCCTGACATCTCAAGATAGGAAAACACTCCTATTTGAAATGCATCAGAAAGAACTTTCTTTTTTTAAAAAATAAAAAATTAGCAATTCAACAACATATCAAAACATATCATATTCATTATTTCCCCCCTTTTTTCCTCCCCCCCCATAAACCCTCCCTCCCCTCCCCCAGGGACGTCCCTCAGCTCCTCTTTCAACACATATTATTCTCTGCATGTTATAAAATTATACAAATCCTTACATTATCTGTCTGCCATGTTATCAATCAGTAAATTTGTGTATGTTTATTCAAAACTTGCCAAGGAGTCCAATTCATTTTGTTGTCTTTTTAAGTAATTTGTGAAAAGTTCCCATTCTTGTTTAAAGTAACAGTTGTCCTTATCTCGCAGTTTACATGTCAATTTAGCCAGTTCTGCATAGTTCACCAGTTTTTCTTGCCCCTGTTCTTTTGTCGGGATTTCCTCATTCTTCCATCCTTGTGCTATCAAGACTCTTGCCGCTGTTGCTGCATAGATAAATAAATTCTTTATTTTCCTTGGCAGGTCTTGTCCTACGCATCAGAAAGAACTTTCTGATAGTAAGAGCAGTTAGTGGAAAAGACTCTCTTGGGAGATTGTGGACTCTCCTTCCTTGGTGTTTTTTAAGCAGAGGCTGGAATGCCATCTTATCTTGGATGCTTTAGTTGAGATTCCTGCATTGCAGAGAGTTGGGCTAGATGACTCTTGGGGTCCCAACTCTGATTCTGTGAAATCCTGGAGAGCTGCTGCAGTCAGTGCAGGCCAGTAGTCTTAATCCTTTTCAGTTATGCACAGACATGCATTTGAAAACCCACTTGAAGAAAGACACATGCCCTCTTTCAGAACAGGTTACAGGTCACTGTTAAGGACATCCACCAGCTAATCTCCATTACAAGAGGGAATCTAAGAGGCTAAACTTGTTCAAGACATTTACTAATTATCTTTGCGGTCTCTTTTTACAATCACAGAAACACAGGGCTGAGGGCGGGGGAAACCAAGGGATCACTTGGCCCAACCCCAGTTTCATAACAATATAAACTTTGACAGCTGAAAGAAAAGGGCATGGAGGTAACGTTTGGTTGGGAGTCAGACCCTGGTAGCTGTGGGGAGGTCAGACCCACAATGCATTGCTCATATCCAAAACCTGACACCACAGCATCCTCACAGTGACTGACAGTAGAGCTGCATCAAGAGTTCTGATTGGGGCAAAATGGAAGAGTAATGAAATCGCCTCTATACAAGACTGGATCCAAAAGCTGACAGAATATGCCAAACTAGACGGTCTATCAGAAAAAATAAAGAATAAATCAAAACAGGAATTTGTCTCAAAATGGGAGGTTTTCTAAGAATATTTGAAAAATAAATATAGTAGTTTAAAATCTGTTGCAGCATTTGAGGAACTTCAGTAATAGTTTCAAGGTAGATATAAGAAATTAGATATATTAAGAGAAAGTTTAATTATGATAAAAGTGTGTATTGGTAGTAAGTAATATGAAATCGAAATATGGAATAGATGGGAGGTTGGGTCTTTAGTGTTAAGACCAATTTATGTTTTATTGTTTGTTAAGAAAATTATGTGTCTATGGTTCCTGTGGTGTTTAATTTGGTATTTGTGTTTTTTTTCTTTTTTCTTGCTGTATCAATATTTTTTTTTTTTTAAAAAAAAGACAGTAGATCTGCATGACCATTCACTCCAGTGGAAGGGTAAAGCTGTGTGGCACAATGGTGGGCAGCTTGTACACATACACACACACACACACACACACACACACACACACAGTGACTTTCCCTCCCTTGAAGGTATAATGAACTTTCCTAGGCTCATCCCCAAAGACACAGATGCCCTTTCCTTTTTTGTGCGCCTAGAGATTTTCAGCTGTATCTTACACGAAAGTTCGCAAAACAGATGGTTTAGCCCCACTGCATTAATCTGAAGAGCTTCCTGGCTACAGGGATAGTGCAATAAGCAATAATATCTCTGAGTTGATTCATTAGGATGACACAAGCTGCCCATTCTTTATTAATGGTAATGGCTTTGAGTCACTGGTGCTATCAAACTGAAAAGACATTTTGATGATGAAGCATGCCCCATGCAGGGCTGAATCAGTCTGGCTCCGATTGCTGCTTTTCTGTATCTGTATGCGTTCCTACAGATTTAATCCTAATGCCTCTCACCTGGGAATAAGCCCCATGGAATTCAACAGGATTTAGAATAATAGAATCATAGAGTTCAAAGAGACCACAAGGGCCATTGAGTCCAATCTCCTGCCAAGCAGGAAACACCATCAGAGCACTCCTGACATATGGTTGTCAAGCCTCTGCTTAAAGACCTCCAAAGAAGGAGACTCCACCACACTCCTTGGCAGCAAATTCCACTGTCGAACAGCTCTTACTGTCAGGAAGTTCTTCCTAATGTTTAGGTGGAATCTTCTTTCTTGTAGTTTGGAACCATTGCTCCGTGTCCGCTTCTCTGGAGCAGCAGAAAACAACCTTTCTCCCTCCTCTATGTGACATCCTTTTATATATTTGAACATGGCTATCATATCACCCCTTAACCTCCTCTTCTCCAGGCTAAACATGCCCAGCTCCCTTAGGCGTTCCTCATAAGGCATCGTTTCCAGGCCTTTGAAAATTTTGGTTGCCCTCCTCTGGACACGTTCCAGTTTTTCAGTGTCCTTCTTGAACTGTGGTGCCCAGAACTGGACACAGTACTCCAGGTGAGGTCTGACCAGAGCAGAATACAGTGGCACGATTACTTCCCTTGATCTAGATGCTATACTCCTATTGATGCAGCCCAGAATTGCATTGGCTTTTTTAGCTGCCGCGTCACACTGTTGGCTCATGTCAAATTTGTGGTCAACCAAGACTCCTAGATCCTTTTCACATGTACTGCTCTCAAGCCAGGTGTCACCCATCTTGTATTTGTGCCTCTCATTTTTTTTGCCCAAGTGCAATACTTTACATTTCTCCCTGTTAAAATTCATCTTGTTTGTTTTGGCCCAGTTCTCTAATCTGTCAAGGTCGTTTTGAAGTGTGATCCTGTCCTCTGGGGTGTTAGCCACCCCTCCCAGTTTGGTGTCATCTGCAAATTTGATCAGGATGCCCTTGAGTCCATCATCCAAGTTGTTGATAAAGATGTTGAATAAGACCGGGCCCAAGAGAGAACCCTGTGGCACCCCACTAGTCACTCTTCTCCAGGATGAAGAGGAACCATTGATGAGCACCCTTTGGGTTCGGTCAGTCAGCCAGTTACAAATCCACTGAGTGGTAGCATAGTCAAGTCCGCATTTTACCAGCTTCTTTACAAGAATATCATGGGGCACCTTGTCAAATGCCTTGCTGAAATCAAGGTAGGCTACATCCACTGCGTTCCCTTCATCTACTAGGCTTGTAATTCTGTCAAAAAATGAGATCAGGTTAGTCTGACATGACTTATTTTTCAGAAATCCATGCTGACTATTGGTGATCACAGTATTCCTTTCTAGGTGCTCACAGACTGTTTGCTTAATGATCTGCTCCAGAATCTTCCCTGGTATTGATGTCAGACTGACTGGGCGGTAATTATTTGGGTCCTCTCTTTCCCCCTTTTTGAAAATAGGGACAACATTTGCCCTCCTCCAGTCTGCCGGGACTTCACCTGTTCTCCAGGAATTCTCAAAGATGACTGCCAGTGGTTCTGAGATCACATCTGCCAGTTCTTTTAATACTCTTGGATGCAGTTCATCTGGCCCTGGAGACTTGAATACATCTAAACTAGCCAAGTATTCTTGTACTGTCTCCTTAGTTATTCTGGGCTGTGTTTCCTCTGCTGAATCATTTGCTCCAAATTCTTCAGGTCGGGCATTGTTTTCTTTATTGGAGAAGACTGAGGCAAAGAAGGCATTGAGGAGTTCAGCCCTTTCTGTGTCCCCTGTTTGCATTTCACCATCTTCTCCTCTGAGTGACCCCACAGTTTCTTTGTTCTTCCTTTTGCTACGAACATACCCATAAAAGCCTTTTTTGTTGCTTTTAACCTCTCTAGCAAGCCTGAGTTCATTCTGTGCTTTAGCTTTTCTGACTTTGTGTCTACACGTGCTGGCTATTTGTTTGAATTCCTCTTTGGTGGTTTCCCCCCTTTTCCATTTTTTGTACACATCCTTTTTTAATCTTAACTCAGTTAAAAGTTCTTTAGATAGCCACCCTGGCTTCTTTAGGCACCTTCCATGTTTCCGTCTCATTGGTATTGCCTGAAGTTGTGCTTTTACTATCTCCCTCTTAACAAACTCCCAGCCATCATGAACTCCCTTTCCTTTTAGTATTACTGTCCATGGGATCTCACCCAGCACTTCCCTAAGTTTTATGAAGTCGGCTTTCTTAAAGTCAAGAAATTGAGTCCTAGTATGCTTGGCTGCTCCTTTCTGCTGTATAGTAAACTTCAGAAGAGCATGATCACTCGCGCCTAATGATCCTTCCACTTCTACCCCACTAACCAGGTCATCAACATTGGTTAGGACCAGATCTAAAATGGCTGTTCCTCTTGTTGCTTCTCCCACTTTCTGGACAATGAAGTTGTCTGCAAGGCCAGTGAGGAATCTGTTTGACCTTATGCTCTTGGCTGAGTTTGACATCCAACAAATATCCGGGTAATTGAAGTCCTCCATTACTACTATCTCCCTTCCTTTTGCATGCTTGGCCATCTGTTCCAGGAAGGCATCATCTATGTCCTCCGTTTGGCTTGGGGATCTATAGTAAACTCCCACAATGAGGTCACTGTTATTCTTCTCTCCCTTAATTTTGACCCAAATACTCTCACTTTGGCTTTGAGGTTCTAAATCTTGGATCTCTTCACAGGTATACACATCCCTGACATATAACGCCACTCCTCCTCCTTTCTTGTCTGGTCTGTTTCTCTGAAATAGATTGTATCCCTCCATTATTACATTCCAGTCGTGGGACTTATCCCACCAGGTTTCAGTGATGCCTATTATGTCATATTTAGTTTGCTGTACCAAGAGCTCAAGCTCATCTTGTTTATTACCCGTGCTTTGCGCATTAGTGTACAGACATTGAAGTCCATTAATCATTCCCCCGTGTCTCTTATTTAAGGATTTTTTCCTCCCACCACTAGGTCTGCGTGCTGTTTGCTCCATTTGGTCTATGACATTTGGATGATCATGTTCATCAATTGATAGACTCCTACCTTCAGGAGTACTGTCTCCCTCCCCCACATCAGTCAGTTTAAAGCCCTCCTGATGAGGTTTCTGAGATTTTTGGCAAAAACATTCCTCCCAACCGTTGTGAGGTGCAGCCCATCGCTTGCCAGAAGTCCATCTTCAAGAAACTGCAGTCCGTGATCTAAGAATCCAAACCGTTCCTGTTTACACCATTTGCGAAGCCAGCTGTTCACTTCCACTATTTTTCCCTCTCTCCCTGGGCCACGGCGTTCAACTGGGAGGACAGATGAGATGACAATTTGTGCATTTAATTGCTTCAATTTCCTGCCCAGAGCCTCATAGTCTCTTTTGATCTTCTGGAGGCTATTGCTTGCAGTGTCATTGGTTCCCACATGAACCAAGAGGAAGGGGTATTTGTCAGTGGGTTTTATGATTCCTTGCAATCGTTCAGTCACATCTTGGATCTTAGCCCCGGGGAGACAGCACACTTCCCGAGACATCTTGTCAGGCCCTGCTTCTGTTCCCCTCAGTAGGGAATCCCCTATCACCACTACACGCCTCCTCTTAGGTTTGGTCGGGGTTCTTCCGTGGTCTGTCCATTCCAAGGTCGTCTGCACATTCCCTGAGGACTGACTTTGCTGCTCGTCTTCATATACCTGATCGACTGTAATGAGGGAGAGATCCTCAAATGGAGTCTGCTCTTCGTCTTCCATGCTAGGGGAGAGGACCTCAAAGCGATTGTGTATTTCTAAACAATCAGAGCGAACCCTGGGTTTCCTACTTCTTTGAGTCACGTTTCTCCATATATCTGGCTCCTGTGTTGGTGAACTAGCCTCCTTCTCAGGGCAGTCCCCTGTCTCCTCCTTGGTGGAGACGGTGTGCTCTGTTGCTTCCAAGAAGAGCTCCAGCTCTCTAATTCTTTGGAGCGTAGCCACACGTTCCTCCAGTTGCTGGACTTTGTCTTTTAAGAGGGCAATCAACATGCAATTGCTGCAGGTAAAGCTGCCTGCAACCTTTGGCAAGATGGCAAACACTGTGCAGGAACCGCAGGCGACTGCAGCTGTTCCCTCACTCTCCATCTTGAGAACGTGTCGTTGGGGGTGGCTACAGCAGTCCTCCATCATAAGAAACGTGCAGACAGGACAAATAACTCCCCCCCAAAAAAAAAACCCTAGGTCTCCCCCAACAAACGTTTGAGACTAGCTCCCCTAAATCTAAAGATGGATCAAACTGCGTGCACCGCTAGGCACGCACTGCTGCCCTGCAAGCTCTGATAAGCTCCTCCCACAGCTAATCACCTGCCTCAACAGAAACCCTGCCCCCTCTGACCTTTGCACAGGGAGAGCAGCTAATCAGCCACAAGAAACACACACAGGAGAAAACCCTTTTTGCTCCTTCTTCGGCTGCTGCCCTGCATCTGAGGATTGCACCAATAGTGTCCTTTTAAGTTCCTCATAAGAATGTGAGATGTAAAATATATATATATGATGATGATGACTAAAAACCTCCTTCTAATTACACCTCCAATTAACCTCTCCCCTTAATAGTTAACACTCAGCAGGTCGGAGCTTTCAAATGATTAAGCACCACTCAGGCGTCCTTTTGTTCTGCACCCCCCTCCCTTTTTCATAGGGGTCTGAAGATAAAGAGTAATTGCCATGTCAAGTCTAGAGTTGCAGATGAAGGTAGCCAAATCCAGACTTGGAAGCCGGGGGTGGGGGGGGGGTGTTGTATCCAGTGAAACCATCTCTTTAGTGTAAGGACTTCTTCCCATGCACTGTTTGCAACACAGCATCAAAAAGTGATCATCAATACCATCTATTTTTATTACCTATTTAGAGTATCCTGACGGAGAGCATGGCTGAGTGATTGGATAATATTCGATTTTACCCAATTTGCATAATTTATACAGGTTTTTCTGTATAACCTACAGGTATTGGGTTGGTGCTGAAATTGGATTGTCTGACTGAAGATTTCTTAAAAAGAAAAACAAAAAAACCACTTGCTGATGCTCATTCACACATACCATGCTGATAATCTACGCTGGATTGCAGCTTCACCAATTGATGTTAAATTCAGTCTAATGTATCATTCCCCAGGTTCCTGTTTAAGATAACCGTCTCAGACAACGAGTATCTGGGAACAGCAGCTTGAGATGCTCTCCTCCTGACTGATGTGAACTCCAAATGTAAGTTGTTAAGGTTTATTCTCTGTGCGTGGGAGGTGGGGTGGGCATAAAGGTAAAGGGACACCTGACCATTAGGTCCAGTCGTGGCCGACACTGGGGTTGTGGCGCTCATCTCGCTTAATTGGCTGAGGGAGCCAGCGTACAGCTTCCGGGTCATGTGGCCAGCATGACTAAGCCGCTTTTGGCGAACCAGAGCAGCACACGGAAACGCCATTTACCTTCCCGCTGGAGTGGTACCTACTTGCACTTTGACGTGCTTTCGAACTGCTAGGTTGGCAGGAGCAGGGACCGAGCAACGGGAGCTCACCCCGTTGCAGGGATTCAAACCGCCAACCTTCTGATCGGCACGTCCTAGGCTCTGTGGTTTAACCCACATCGCCACCCGCGTCTCAATAACTTTACTCCCCATTAAAAAATGGGAGCTCAGAGTCTGCGAGTGCCAATGAAGGTCTTCATAGGCAGCAGGCTGGCACACACATACATACCCACTTTAAGTGATGACTATACGCAGGTGGCGCTGTGGGTAAAAGCCTCAGCGCCTAGGGCTTGCTGATCAAAAGGTCGGCGGTTCGAATCCCTGCGGCGGGGTGCGCTCCCGTCGTTTGGTCCCAGCGCCTGCCAACCTAGCAGTTTGAAAGCACCCCTGGGTGCAAGTAGATAAATAGGGACCGCTTACTAGCGGGAAGGTAAATGGCGTTTCCGTGTGCGGCTCTGGCTCTGGCTCTGGCCAGAGCAGCGATGTCATGCTGGCCACGTGACCCGGAAGTGTCTCCGGACAGCGCTGGCCCCCGGCCTCTTGAGTGAGATGGGCGCACCAACCCCAGAGTCTGGCAAGACTGGCCCATACGGGCAGGGGTACCTTTACCTTTACCTTTATACATCCAAAAATATTTCTCAATTAAAAGCTTATAGTTTCTGGCTTAAGGTTACCTGGTTTCTGTCCCCCAAATTTAGTTAGCCTAATTTGCACATTATGCAAACCACGCAGAAGGTTGAATGAGGTTTCAGCTGACTTCTCAATCCATATTACTCCCCTATGAAAGCTGTTTACAGGAAGGAAGTGTGATAAACCTTCTGCCCCCAACCACTCGCCCCTCCCTCACCTGTCTTTGCTCTCCGGCCAGCCCAGGCTTCTTGAGCGGGGTTGGCAGGCAGGGTTTACATTTACAAAAAAAAAACAAAAAAAAAAAAAACAGAACAAACTAGAACCCGTAAGGCTGCCACCACTCCCTTTGATTCAGGGAACTCAGAGCCACAACCCAGGGAAAAGGCTGTGCCCAATTATTACTAGTTATCCCCACTCCACAAGTTGCATCCGCAAACTTGCAGACAGAAATTATACGGTAGAGCGTAACCAAGTGTAAGGCTAGGAATTAGCTTTCCCCCGGAAAGGCACACAAACCAAACAGTTTCTTCTTTAAAAAATTATTTTAAAAGAACATAAGAAAACATGCTAAAATAGCAGGCACTTCTTTGGTAAGTTACAAGCAAGAAAAACAAGAACATTGTAAAATCTAGCTGACTTACATACTCACAACTAAGAGAACAGAAAGAATGGTTAAAGTCCTTCCAAAGTCCACATTCAAAGTCTTTTCCGAATCTCCATTACAAAGGGTGAAAGGACGGCTACTAGTTGGAACATCAGCAGCCGGGAGGTTTGCGGATTGCAGAGCACGCTTTCTCAGCCATTTCCAAGATCTTTTATCCCCAATTTGCACGTAGCGTCGGAACCCCGAAACCAATCATAACTCCTGATTATTTTTCAAATTCTCCAATGACCGGTCAGCGACCTAATCAATCTAACTTCTGGCAGCTGGTCTCATTAAAAAACCAGAACTTAAATCAAAGGGGTTCCTCCCTTCCTTGGCGTCTATGCAGATACACATTCTCAGGCAATTAAGGCAGATAACATCACTGAGAGAATGCACATAACTTCGGACCCAGGTGTCAAAGCTTTCATTAAATCAGGGGTTTCCTTTCCCATAGTAAATCCCTCACACCCTGGGAGCCTGTTAGTCTGAGGTTAAAGGGACAGGACTTATTTCCCATAGTCCTTGTGGCTTGTTGGCTACCCACAAGGCCTCACTCCTGTTGCTTGACCAAGGAACAGAGACTAACTTTACTACAGGAAGGCTGTGCTGACATTGGCCTCCATTGCCTGGGTGAATCACTCTGACCATGACCAGGAAGATTTGGAAGGTAGCACACCCAGAAAGCAGCCAATTCCTGCTTCCCCTTTCCTGAGCCTGTACTCATTGCACTCAGTAATAACTGCCCAATTCCAGATTGAACTACTGTAGGTCAGAGGCTCATAGTTACCAAATGGAAGAGAATATATATAGGTGAAATAAGGATTGGGTAATGGATTGACATCTGCAAGGCATGTTTGGGTGACAAACATGGGGCAGGGCTCCTCCCTCTTGTGATCCAGTGCCACCCTTTTAGCAAGCTTAAATCTCACCAGCCTGACCCAGGGATGAACATTCAGAACCAGATTCTGAATGCACCATGAAGGCCAGAAGCGTCTTTGCTTTTGTGGGACTGCTGGCCCTCTGGACACAGCTCTCACCTGCATCTTGCATGCCACCACTAGGTAGGTTTTGAATGAAGCTGCTTCTCCTTCTGTCTGATACCAGAGTTGTATATAAAATATGTTTGGCTGATCAAGCCATCTATGGCCTTTTGTGGGAGGAGGGTTATTGGTTGGTTAGTCTTTGTTATGTATTTATGTGAGCCGGTGTGGTGTAGTGGTTAAGAGCGGTAGACTCATAATCTGGGGAACTGGGTTCGCGTCCCCACTCCTCCACATGCAGCTGCTGGGTGACCTTGGGCCAGTCACACTTCTCCGAAGTCTCTCAGCCCCACTCACCTCACAGAGTGTTTGTTGTGGGGGAGGAAGGGAAAGGAGAATGTTAGCCGCTTTGAGACTCCTTCGGGTAGTGAGAAAGCGGGATATCAAATCCAAACTCTTCTTGTTTTCTCATTTTGTATTTTTATGTTGCACACTGCACTGTGATCTTTGGGTGAAGGGAGCTATATAAATTTAATTTTTAAAAAATGAAATGAAATGGTACCGTTTACCAGTTTCCCTTGCTTCAAGTTTCACTGCTCTCAGTGCGAAAGACTTGTGGTAGGAGAACATGAACAATTTTCTGGCAAAGGACCTGCTGGACCTTTTGGATCGTTTACTGGCAAACAGTACTTAGCTCTGCTCAGGAATTCTAACAACCTCCCCCACAAATACTGAGAGTTAAATGGACTTTTTTTTAGTTTCTTACGCAAAAAAAAAAAAGCAGATTCATTCTAATGCTGCTGAGTAAACAATAGAATGCCATCCTGCCAAAACTGGTTAAAATCAGTGCAGTTTTGAAAGGTTCAGCCTACAATCTTGACTGCAAATGGTGCCCAATTGTAATCAAAAATTCTCCTCGATATCAGAAACTGTCTTGCAAAATTTGCTTCGTCTCGTGCTTCAGATGAAACCAAATCCCGTAGTTCCAGGTCCACTTACAAGGGCAGCACTCAGAGGGAATCACAAACAGGTTAACAGTATTCTCCCTTGTGAGAAAGAATGTCAATATGCTTTTTTAAAATAAATGTTTCTATAAACTAAAACATAAAAATATATTTGCATGTCCCGCAGGTGGCTAAGTTAGAACCTTTCTCTGTGTCATTGAATTTCCAGTGTGTGGCAGCTTCTCTCTCTGTTTTTAATCAAGGAGCAGTGCACTATATACATCTTTAGGTGCCAGGCAAAAATGTTCCTTTTCAACCCAGCCTTTGTCTGACCTGATCTGCACCCTATGCCCTTTTCAAAATGCTGGCTATTTTTAGGGGTTTTTTATTGGGTTGCTGTTTGTATTTTGATTCTATGTATGTGATCCTTTATGTCAGTGATGGCCAAACTTGGTCCTCCAGATGTTTGGGGACTACAGTTCCCATCATCCCTGACTACTGGTCCTGTTAGCTAGGGATGATGGGAGTTGTAGTCCAAAAGCAGCTGGAGAGCCAAGTTTGGCCATCACTGCTTTATGTGAACCGCCCTGAGATCTCCGGGTATAGGGTGGTATAGAAATTAAATTAATAATAATAATAATAATAATAATAATAATAATAATCCCTTATCCCCCTTCTGGCTGTGTGAAGTGGTACACATGTACCACTTCTCAAGCAGGTCTTCTTATACTTGCACCGAACCATTGACTGAAGCATTGTGTTCTTCCTATACATTCCCATCTTCACTGAACTTCTGCTCATTCAGCTTTCAATTCCCACGGGCTGATTTTGTGATGCGACCCGCAATCACCCAAAGTCCAGTAACCATTAACTCAATGGCTGGTTGTGTATAATTCACATAGGACTTTCCTGTGCACATGGTGTTTTGCTATCCTTGTTTCATTTAACTTCACAGCAATGCTTTTAGGCATAGTATATTTGGGTATTTGTTAACCCTACTATTTTCTACTTCCTGAAAAATTTGGAACTTGCCCCCCAAATCCATTCAAATGCAGTGTAAAGGGAAAGGATGCTTGCAACCATGACTATGACTGCGAGGGGATTCAAAAGTGCTGCTACTTCAATTGTGGCAAGATTTGCAGAAACCCACAAGGTATGGTGTATGGCTAAACCTGGTTCTTCTGTGTTGGCTTTTTGTGGCTGATTTCCTACGATACGTTGTCATTTAGTGCTTTAGGTTAGCCTGAGACACAGTAATCTGCTGAAGGCTATCAAATGAACTTTATGTTTAAATAAGGATCTGTAGTTAGGATTCCCCAGACCAAAACCAATACTCTATCCATTCCCCATGAGTAGAAACCGCAGGTAGGAAAAAGCTATGTAAGGATCTGTGAGGCTCTAAAGTATATAAAGAACCAATGCGGATGCTGATTGCAATTACATAGCTGCCAGAATTCATAATAACTGACCCACTCTGGCAGATATATAAGATGAAATAGACAATGGGCTACCTTTTTAATCATTGCTACATCCCCAAAAATGGGAAGATGGACACAAAATGACTAAGCTGCTTCTAGCAAACCAGAGCAATGCACGGAAACGCCATTTACCTTCCTGCCAGAGCGGTACCTATTTATCTACTTGCACTTTGATGTGCTTTTGAACTGCTAGGTTGGCAGGAGCAGGGACCGAGCAGGAGCTCACCCCATCATGGGGATTCGAACCGCCGACCTTCTGATCAACAAGTCCTAGGCTCTGTGGTTTAACCCACAGTGCCACCCGCGTCCCAGGGTGTGCATAGAGACCAGCAGAAAAACAGGCAGCATTCGGCAGTTTCAATGGAGATGGCTGGCAGCTCATTCGTTAAGGTAACTTTAAAATGGCAACAGCAACTCCTATTCATATGGAAAGCGCCTTCCAGTTTCCTGGGGAGTTATGCCAAAAGTTGTTAACCTACATCACTGCCAATAAAAGGAGCATCTGTTTCCTACCTTTGGCATGCAAGCAAACCAAACTAGTTATTGTGGGCATTTTAGGCAGGCATGATGCTGTGCTGGGAAGACAACTAAGGGCAGATGTAATAATCCAAAGGGCACAGGACTAGAGAACTTTGAGGAATTATGGATGCCTTAGCTGAGATTCCTGCATTGCAGGGGGCTGGACTAGATCACCCTTGGATCCCTTCCAGCTCTATGATTCTATGAATTGCATCATTGTGAATTCCAATATCATCTGACCAGATCCTTGCCTCTCTGGGGGAAGGTTGCAGCTCAGTGATAGAGCAACCACTTTCCGTATAGAAGATCCCTGGTTCAAATCCCGGCATCTTCAGGTAGGACTGGGAAGGTTCCCCCCACCCTGCCTGAAACCCCGGAGAGCCAATCAGTGCAGACAATGCAGACAATTGTCTAACTTGGTATAAGACAGCTTCCAGGGTTCCTATGTTTTCTGACTAACGTGTGGATCAGAACTTAGCTTTCTGACTGATTTCTCATTTTTTTCTGAGTGCTGCCTTCCTCAACAGTTTAACTGCATTGAAATGCATGTTCAAATGCGTATTTTGGGAGAAAACACATTTAGAGATTAAATGTAAAGTTTTGTGTAGGCTGACTGAGAAATGGGGTTGGGTGGACACTAGTGGACCAGAAACAGGCTCCTGGTAACACTAGTCTATGGGTAGGCAAACTAAGGCCCGGGGGCCAGATCCAGCCCAATCGCCTTCTAAATCCGGCCCACGGACAGTCCAGGAATCAGTGTGTTTTTACAGGAGTAGAATGTGTGTTTTTATTTAAAATGCATCTCTGGGTTATTTGTGGGGCATAGGAATTTGTTTATTCCCCCCGCCCCATATAGTCCAGCCCCCCACAAGGTCTGAGAGACAGTGGACCGGCCCCCTGCTGAAAAAGTTTGCTGACCCCTGCACTAGTCAGTTAAGGGTGCTGGGAAGTTTATCTCTGTGAGGGGAAAACTACAGCTCCCAGGATTCCTTGAGGGAAGTCATGTGCTTGAAACATGTGTGGCATGTGCTGTAAATGTATGGTTTGTTGAGGCTCAGCCTCAGCTCTTCTTTCCACCAGTGACCACTTGGTCGAACATTTCACAGTCCCAGGAACTTCCATCCTCTTCTCTTTCCTTCCCCTTTTACCCATTTTTTATTTTTCCGTCAATCTGACCATGTGTACGGATGCTCATTTGCTAGTCCTTGCTAAAAGGGAGAAGAACATTTCCTTTTTGTTCCTTCCGTCTGATTTGGCGCACATCCATCTGTTTCATAATGTCCTCGGCTGAAATCGAAAGTGATGGAGGGTGCATGAGCTGTGAAATTTAGTTAGCATAGATGTGTAATGTGACATCCCTGCGCTCAGGCACATTCCCATCCCATGCGAGCAGCAGCCAATGTAGGGGTAGCAGAGACCCACTGAGTGCAGCAAACCGAGGCAGATTTCTGTATGGTATCAAAGCCATTCTTCCAAAGGGTTCTGCAACTTTGCATTAAAATAATGAAACGTGAAGGCAGATTTGTGGGTGCCACCAAAGTAATGAGCTTCAAGAGCCAGCTTGGAATCTGCTCAGGATTTCCATTCTCAATGACTGTGCTGCTTTCTGCCTCACTGTGCCAGCCGATTGCATGGCTACCTTCGCAATGCCCCAGGAATGCATAGCAATGAGCGAGAGTGAATCACGCACAGGCAGAGCAGAGGAGACGGGGATGAGCTCAATGGCAGGCTTTGCATGGCTCGGTGTGGGGTGGGGCAAGCCCTTGGGGAAACCCTCCACAATTGCACAGGCAATGTAGGCAGCAACACACCTGAAGAGGCTTGGAGCAAAGGAAGGCATAATGGTGTGCAGTGCTCGAATCTGAAAGATCACCTGTGGCTTGGTTAGAACGTGGTGCAAATAGCGCCAAGGTTGCAGGTTTGATCCAGCTGCATATTGGTGCATTGCAGTGTGTTGCAGTGATCCTCAGAGCCCCTTCCAACTCTACAATTCCATGGTTCTATGGGTGTTGTCAGGGACCGTGCTGAGGGCTGCACTAAGGAGGAATGGTGGGAGCCTCCCCCTCCCTCTGCTCCTAACCTGGATCCTGAATCTTTCCAGGAGCAGGAAGACAGTATAGATTTGGAACAGTGGTTTGCAGAGGGGCATAGTTCAAAAGGCAGGAGCTGGGAAATACTGGATGGGGAACATCTAGGAGAAGAAACGCTGGGAGAGAGAGGGTTAACAGATTGACTGTTTCTGGAAAGCATTCATCCTCTCAGCCCAAGGTCAAGAAGAACAGATAAGGTGGCACACAAAGCACACAAAGCACAGAGAGGACAGGCTCAGGTTACAAGACATAGAAGTGATCTAGATTAATAGGGACGTAAGGGGGTGGAATCCTTAATTGGGAGCACTGCCATTTCTAGGAGATGTGTTCTTTGTTCTCTCGCTGTGATTATTAAAGTTTCTAACTGGTAAGAAGACTCCCTTTACTTTGTTCTGCTTATCTACTGCCACGGGGGGGGGGGGGGGGAGGGAGGAAGCTGATTCCCTGAAGCCTGACAGGTGTTACTCCACCCAATTTATTTATTTATTGCATTTATATGGCACCTTTTCTTCCAAGGAGCTCAAGGTGGAATCCATGGTTCTCCCCCTCCTCATTTGATCCACCACTACACTACAGTTCTTCAACATACGCATTTAGGGTAGGGTTACCAGATGTCCCTGTTTCCCAGGGACAGTCCCCGGATTTGCGAATAAGTCCCCGGACAAATACCATCCCTGGAATGTCCCCGGATTTCATCTAATGTCCCTGGGAAATGCGGCAGTCTCTCAGCAGCCCGGAGCAGTTGGCTCTAGTTGGCTTCAGGAGCTGCTCAGAAGTCCCCATATGATGGTGGTGCAGAGACTCTAAGATGCAGCTTCCGGGCTGCCTCCACCTTCCCTGACCCCAGCAACTAGCTGTGAAGGGAGGCTTCATGCTGCCTATCGGAGCAGCCTCCCAACTCCTACTTGCATGAAAGCAGGAGCGGGGCAGGGATCTCTCAGCTGTGAAGGGAGGCTTCACGCTGCCTATCAGAGCTTGCGTGCAAGCAGGAGGGGGCAGGGATCTCTCAGTCAGGCAACGGGAAGCCTCCCTTCCCAGCTGAGGGATCCCCACGCCCTCTTGCTTGCATGCAAGTAGGAATGGGATTGGGGCTGCTCCGATAGGAAGGGAGGCATTGCACTGCCCGAGCCTCGCCACCACGACCACTCTCAGCCCTCCTTCCCCACCCTCCATGCCTGACCCACCACGCACCACTTCCCCACCACCACCGAAAAACCAACAACTCAGGAGCTGCCCAGGCTCATGGAGAAAGGAGATATAAGCTTCGGAGGAAGGGGAAATGTGGCTTTTGACAGGCAGCCCTGTTCAGGGAAGTTTTTAATCTGTGATATTTTAGTGTATTTTTTGGTTTTTATGGAAGCCGCCCAGAGTGGCTGGGGAAACCCAGCCAGATGGGCGGGGTACAAATAATAAATTATTATTATTATTATTATTATTTTGAGGTCAAGGCAGCAGCCGTCCCTCTGCCACTGCCATCGCTGCAGCATCAATGTCCCGAATGTGTGGTATGTATGTATGTTTGTATGTATTTACAGTGTCTCCGGATTCTTTGAAAAAAAATCTGATAACCTTAAATTAGGGTGCAGTTCTACATGACTGGCATTTACAGTCGTACCTTGGAAGTTGAATGGAATATGTTCCAGAAGTCCGTTCGACTTCCAAAATGTTCAGAAACAAAAGTGTGGCTTCTGATACACTGCAGGAAGCATCTGGAATAAAGGGAAAGGAAGATGACTGGTGCTGAATGCGGGGAGATGGGATTTTGGACCATGGCGCTGTGCCCCAGGATCTCTCTAAGGAAATGCTCACCAGACAGGCTGACACCCAGACAAGCTTCTCCTCCAGGAACATTTTTAGTCCCTGCCAAGCTTTGTTGGTGAAGAGATGCGTTGCTCAGCTCAGAGATTTGCACTTAATCAAACCAATTAGCAATTTAATCTTGTTAAAAGCCACGATAATTGCATCATTATCAAATCAAGTGGCAATATGAAGATGTCAGTTTAATTGCTGATAATAACCCTTCTTGATAAGGAAGTGAACTATCCAGAACCTGAATGACTGCATTCACCTTCCACTCACCCATCTGATCTGTTTCTAATTGAAATTTCACACACCTCGCACAGGGAAATGAAATGATTATTATTTTATTTTTGTGAGAATGGAGAAGAAAGGTAGAAATCTATAGACCAGAGGAGAGTCGCCGCTGCGCTCAAATCTAGCAGGGTCAGGGAGAGCTACATGGGCTGTGTAAAGGTAAAGGGACCCCTGACCATTAGGTCCAGTCATGACTGACTCTGGGGTTGCGCACTCATCTCGCTCTATAGGCCGAGGGAGCCGGCATTTGTCTGCAGACAGCTTCCAGGTCATGTGGCCAGCATGACTAAGTCGCTTCTGGTGAACCAGAGCAGCACACGGAAACGCCATTTATCTTCCCGCCGGAGTGGTACCTATTTATCTACTTGCTCTTGAAGTGCTTTTGAACTGCTAGGTTGGCAGGAGCAGGGACCGAGCAACGGGAGCTCACCCCCTCACGGGGATTCGAACCGCCGACCTTCTGATCAGCAAGTCCTAGGCTCTGTGGTTTAACCCACATCGCCACCTGCGTCCCTGGGCTGTGTACACATCATAAATTTAAAGCATTTTACTTTCCCTGAAGAAGCCTGGGAACTGTGGTTTGTTAAGGGTGCCATGAACTGTAGCTCTAAGAGGGGTAATCTGCAGTTCCCAGAATGACTGGCAAAAGTAAAGTGGGGAAGGGGCTGTAAGTTTAATGCCAGGTATCCTAAAATCTTTAATTGGATACCAGCTCTTACAAACACCTGAAGTTTGAAAGAGGAACTGGAACTAGGTGTCCATCTTAAAAGCATACTGCCCTCTGGCGGCAACCTGGAAGCACAGCATCAATCAAACACCAGGCTTTGCCAACTTTGTGCCTTCCATGCTGGCTGGGACTGGTGGGATTTGTCACCCCAAGTATCTGAAAGTCCCCTGGTTGGGGAAGGCCAAGGCATGCAGCAGATCTGTACAGAGCCAAAACATTGCCCCACTTTTGCAGATCCCTTCCCAGGTCTGCAGCACTTGTAGTAATATTCTCCGGGAGAAATTCTAAGCAAAAATCAGTCTTGGAGGGTACTTATCATTCACGAAGTTGCTTTCTGTTTTGGCCATTTCTTTAAGTAGGGGAATGAAGAAAGACCACTGTCCTTTTCATAAATCTTTGAAAAACAGGAGTTTTTGTGTCACTGTCTTTCTAAGATTATTTGAAGCCTTCATGGCAATCAAGGTGAGGATCAGCTTAGATCTGGATGAGCAATATCTAGCAAAATGGCAAAACACGATAGTGTTTGTTTGTGGGAGGCTCCATTATCTTTCAGCCTTTTTCTCCCCATTGCAACTGGCAGAAAAATGGCATGCAAAGTTCTAGGTTAGTAATAAGACTGTGACCGTGGTCCAGAAACTTGATTGGCAGCCATTGCCGTTTCCTCCGCACAGGTGAATGGTGCAGGCCTAGATGCAGGGAAGCCTCACAATGAGAACATTACAGTAGTCCCAAATCCCTTGCTTTTCATAGAATTATCAGGGAACACTGTCTGTTCTATTTTTAACTTGGAGTCACATAAGATAGAATTTAGATTATAAATACTATAACTGTGTCACTTAACTGGAGTAAGGTCCCCTCTTGCAGCCTGCAGGAGATGGATTTGAAGAACACCCAGAGCATCTGTACTGCCAAATGAGACCAGATTTACTCTATTTACTTGAATCTAATGCTCACCTTTTTTGGGCCAAATTAATGTTACGAGAATTAACAGCGTACATTAAGAAGAGAAGAAGAGTTTGGATTTGATATCCCGCCTTTCACTCCCCTTCAGGAGTCTCAAAGCGGCTAACATTCTCCTTTCCCTTCCTCCCCCACAACAAACACTCTGTGAGGTGAGTGGGGCTGAGAGACTTCAAAGAAGTGTGACTAGCCAAAGGTCACCCAGCAGCTGCATGTGGAGGAGCGGAGACGTGAACCCGGTTCCCCAGATTACGAGACTACCGCTCTTAACCACTGCACCACACTGGCTCTCCACATTAGATTTGATGGCATATTTACATTCGCCTGCAAATCCTTTTTTTGGTTTCAAGGTTCTGAAAATCGAGGGGTGCGTTAGATTCAATGGCTTCCCCTGAGGAAGCTTGGGAATCTTTTGATGTATTCCTTTATTTGACATTCGTCTGCGTTTGTGGAGGGGGAGAGTTGGGTATTTAAGTGTTTGTTCCTACCTAGTTTGATTGTTGGCTAAAACAAATCAACATACAAACTTACCAAAAGCAATTTCTTTTGCAATCGTTTCAAAGTTCAGCTTTATTTTTAAGGGACTAAAGCTATTTGAAATCCCAAAAAGGAGACCAGGCAGAACTGGAAGCTGCATAACTTAGCAATATGTCCAATATTGAGAAATAAAAACAGAGCAGCCTAATAGCTAACTGAATATCACATTTCCTGCACAATGCAGTTCAGATGCAGAGCTCAACAGAAATGCCTATAAGAAAGAGATATGAATGCTCGATGAAAGAAATTGACACATTTTTCTATCAGGAAATTAGAATTCACTGGATTTGACATTTACATACATGCAACTATATTAACGCATCCTAGGTGGGTTATTGAGGCCTGTAAGTTTAATGCCATAAGGGACGTGGGTGGCACTGTGGTCTAAACCACAGAGCCTAGGACTTGCCAATCAGAAGGTCGGTGATTCGAATTCCCGCGATGGGGTGAGCTCCAGTTGCTTGGTCCCTGCTCCTGCCAACCTAGCAGTTCGAAAGCATGTCAAAGTGCAAGTAGATAAATAGGTACCACTCCGGCGGGAAGGTAAACGGTGTTTCTGTGCGCTGCTCTGGTTCGCCACATGGCCCGGAAGCTGTACGCCGGCTCCCTTGGCCAATAAAGCAAGATGAGCACCGCAACTCCAGAGTCGGCCACGACTGGACTGAGTGAGGAATTCTTAGCAAAAAATCAGTTTTGAAGGGTAATTATCATGGAAAAGTAGCTTTTTATTTGGGCCATTGCTTTAAGTAGGGGAATGAAGAAAGACCACTGTCCTTTTCTGAAATCTTGAGCGGGGAGATAGTTTTCCGTGGGTTAGCTGTGATGCAGCACTCATTCAGAAACTATGTTTGCTATTCACTTATGGATCTAAGAGCATTAAACATGACATTTGCATTATTTTACAAGGGAGATGGAACTTGTTAAGCTAGTGGGGGGGGGAGAAGATCCTGGATTGTGTTAGAAATTCATAGGATGTTTTCTTCACACACAGTTATGAGACCCAAGTTCAGTTAATGATTCGTAACTTTGGATAATCAGATGATCAAATGATTATACCTCCAACCTCCATTGTGAAGAGATGAGAAACCAATTAAATATTCTTTAAGGGGTCCTCAATGAATCAATTTTAACTTAACCGCTACTCCTCTAATGTATGGACAAGCAGTAATGACTTCAGATTTGGGGTTGGGATAGCATTACCAAAGCCAGCCTCTGAGAAATCCTATCTCACCTTTGCCTCCATCATGACTGCCCTTCTCCTTACCCTCTGACTGCATTGATTAGAAGAGCAGCATTAGCCAACTTGGTTTTATCCAGGTGTTGTTGGACCACAGCTGAATAAAATATCATGTATATATAGCCTAACATACCTGCCAACATTTCTCTGATGGAAATAGGGACATCCTATTTCCATAATAAGGGACACGGGCGGCGCTGTGGATTAAACCACAGAGCCTAGGACTTGCCGATCAAAAAGTCGGCGGTCCAAATACCCATGCATGACGGGGTGAGCTCCTGTTGCTTGGTCCCTGCTTCTGCCAACCTAGCAATTTGAAAGCATGTCAAAGTGCAAGTAGATAAATAGGTACCACTCTGGCGGGAAGGTAAATGGCGTTTCCGTGCATTGCTCTGGTTTGCTAGAAGCAGCTTAGTCATGCTGGCTGGCTCCCTCGGCCAATAAAGCCAGATAAGCACCGCAACCCCAGAGTCGGCCACGACTGGACCTAATGGTCAGGGGTCCCTTTACCTTTACCTTTATTCCATAATAATGATAACAACAATAATTTTTATTGTTTTATTATTTTAAGAATATTATTTATAAATTTTATACCCCACCCATCTGACTGGGTTGCCACTCTGGGTGGCTTCCAACATATATAAAACATAATAAACATTGAATTTTTTTTAAAAAAATTAAACTTTCCCCATACAGGGCTGCCTTCAGCTGTCTTCAAAAGGTTGTATCTCCCTGTCTCGGGGTTGCATAACTCCATACCCTCCAACATTTCTCCAAAAAACCCAGGGACTTCAGACCTCCAACATTTTTCTGATGAAAATAGGGACATCCTAAGGAGAAGCAGAACATTCCAGGATCAAATCAGAAACCACAAACTGGGGCGGCTTCTGTAAATCCAGGACTGTCCCTGAAAAATAGGGACACTTGGAGGGTCTGGAAGGAAACCTATTGCTCCATCTGCTCAGTATTATCTCACAATGGTTCTTGATATTTGTCTACAAATATGTTGTTCTCAGAAAAATGTTTGTTCTTTGTTGGCCCAAATTGCAAGCAGAAGGCTCTTTCAATATGCTGAGGAAGCATTGCTTTCTTCCCCCACAAATCAGGAATTTTTGCTCAGAAAATCACCAAAATTACACAAGAGAACATATAGCCAGAATGCAGCAGCATGAAGAAATACCTCTGTCCTTTTCAGAAATCAGGGGGCAGCGGGCAGGAATGAGTAGTTTTGAGTGGGTCAGGAAACTATGTTTGCTGTTCTTTTATGGAGCATTAAACATGACATTTGCATTGTTTTACAAGGGAGATTGGAATCTGTTAAGCTGGGAACGGTGGGGGGGGAGAAGATCCCAGACAGTGTTACAAATTCATAGGATTCTTCTTTTCACACACAATTATCAGACCCTAGTTCAATTAATGATTCGTAACTTTGGATAATCAGATGATCAAATGTTTATACCCCAAACCTCCATCGTGAAGAGATGAGACACCAATTAAACATCCTTTAAGGGATCCTCAATGAGTCAGCTCACTCTAACTCTAACTTGCCAATGTGTGGACAACCTGTAATAGCACCAGACTTGAGGCTGGGATAATCTTGGTGAAGTCAATCTCCGTAGGCCCAATATCTCAGCAAGCCTGCCTCCCCCTTGCCTCCAGCACCACTGCCCAGGCCTGGATTTAGGTTTGATGAGGCCCTAAGCTACTGAAGGTAATGGGGCCCTTTATATCTCCAGCTGTCCTTTGTCAACAACAAATTGTCACTGTTTTTTGTGTTGAATATATGCTACATGGTAATTAATGGACCTATTAGGTATCTAAAGCCATTGGCACATAACAAAATATGTATCTTTTGGAAATGTACATCCAGTTTTTTTCCTTTAAATTTTTTTGGGGGCCCCAAGAGCGTGGGGCCCTAAGCTATAGCTTGTTTAGCTTATACGTAAATGTGGCACAGCCACTGCCCTTTCCTTCACCCTCTGAGTCCAATCGGTACATCTGTTAGAGGGAGAGCATTAGCCAAAGTAGGGTTTTATCTCGGTGTCACTGGACCACAGCTGTCATCAGTGGCAGCCAGCAAGGTATGATGGAAGTCATAGTATGACATTTGGAAATCACCACATTGGCCACCCAATTGTTTGGTACCGGTTGTAAGAGCCTCCTCCATGGATCCTTGATTTTAAGAGGCAGCCTTTTTAGAATCTTTCTCACTGTCTGAAAAGATTTCAAGCCTTCCTGGCAATCAAGGTGATGATCAGCTTGAATCTGGATGAGTATCGTCCAGCAAAATGGCAAAATAGGGTAGTGTTTGTTTGTGGGGGCTTCATTATCTTGCAGCTTTTTTCTTCCCCTCACAGCTTGCAGCTTGCAGAAAATTGGCATACAAACTTCTAGGTTATATATAACAAGAACAGGACCATAGTCCAGAACTTGATTGGCAACCATTGTGGATTCCTCTGCACAGGTGAATTTTGCAGGTCTAGGTACAAAGCAGCCTCACATATACAGAGTATATACAGTCATACCTCGAGTTACAGTAGCTTCAGCTTGCGTTTTTTTTCCGGGTTGCGGACTGCCGAAACCCAGAAGTACCGGAACAGGTTACTTCCGGGTTTTGGCAGTCACGCATGTGCAGAAGCGCTAAATTGTGCTTTGCGCATGTGCAGAAGTGCCAAATCGCAACCTGCGCGTGCGCAGACGCGGGTTGCGAACGTGCATCCCGCACGCATCACGTTCGCAACCCGAGCGTCCACTGTATAATGTAATTGTCCAGTTGAGTAATGTCCCCTCTTGTAGCCTGTAGGAGACAGAGCAGAAGAATACCCGGAGCATCTCTGTACTGCCAAATGATACCACTTCTATATTCGTTCAGCTGCCACTATGGCTTCCCCTGAGGAATCTTGGGAACTTTCTGATGAGCCAAGAATTCTCTGCTGAAGACTCCTAGCCCATAAACAGTTGTTTCATCTTTACAGGGCTCCCCTGGGAGGTGGAATGTTTGCTAAATTGGTAATTAAATGGGCCTTGGACACAATCTACCTGTTCCTCAACATGAAAAGCCAGAAAAACAAGAGTCTTGGCTTGTTTCTGAGAGGATGCTTTGTGGCCCCTCCATTCCAAAGCTATATGCCAAAGGATATATAAATGCCCACCTTGGCCATCTCTCATCAGCTGACTGAGGGGCAGTTGCTAACAGCACCATGAGGTCGACCAGCATTTTCATCTTCCTTGGCTTCTTCATCCTGTGCCAAGTGGCGCCACCCACTTGTGCCACAACAGAGGGACGTCCTTTTTTTGGCAGTAAGTCTTGAGAGGAACTGCTTGGAAAGGTCTTGTTGTGTTGGGACTCCCAAATGGGCTTTGTGAGGGTTTACTTCCTAACACGTAAGCAGCTGGAGATAAGACAGTTCTCCTGCAGTGCTTGTCTGTTTCTTAATACAGTTTTAATTCATTCCTATTGTTTTAACATTTCTGTGCAAACTGCTTTGTGACTTTCTCCAGAAAAGTGGGAGATGGATATATTTAAAGAAATTAGGAAATTAAAGGTGAGGAGAAGATGGACAGTATTTGCTGATAATATATTTGGATCCTAGTAGAACATTTGGGTCTCCACAAATAATATCTATGCAACTTTGAGATTGCAGGTGTGTGTGTTCCTTATCCTTTGGATGAAACCAGCTGACCCCAAAGAAAAACCAAGAGGTCAGAAACATGATGGGGAAAATATATAATTTTATTTTTCTTTTCACTGCCAAGGTCTTTTCTCCATTTGTTTCTGCATCTTCTCCCTTCTTTTGTTCTCTCGGAAAAATGCTCCTAACTATTCCTGCACTCTCACTGGTGTCACTGAAATTCTTCCTTTTTGCATTTTTTAAGTTAAACTTGGGGATTGTCCTCGCAACGATGCCATCTGCCATGGGAAACCCGCTGGGAACCGGTGCTTGAACGACACTCAGTGCCCAAGTTCATTGAAATGCTGCCCAGGCCCCTGCGGCAAAACCTGCCTCCAGCCTGTGAATGGTATGGTGTTCCAGTTCCTGCCTCTGGGGGGGGCGTATTGTGGGCATATGTTGGGGGTGGGGGGGTGGCAACCTATGTGCACGTCTGGGATGCTTGTGAGTTGTGCCATGTAATCTTCTGCATGCCTTTGTTTATCTGGCCTTCCTGTTGCTGCGTGTAGCTGCGTGATTGGTGTGTTGCGTCGTGGGTGTGCCTGGGGCATTCTGGTTGGCTGCCACACTAAGTGCACCATCCCCTGTCCGTTGCATTCCTGTGCAGTTGATCACACACTGTTTTCTCATGAGCTGTGTCCAACCTTGCAGTTGATAAGGGTGCTTGGGAACTGTCCCCCTTACACCTGATAAGGGCGCTTGGGAACTGCCCCCGGCATGTTAACAGGTGGGCATCATCCCAAGGGGATGATGTTCCTATTTCCATTTTGCCAGGCAGTAGCAGACTCAGTCGGCATTACAGTCATACCTTGGGTTACAGATGCTTCAGGTTGTGTGTTTTCGGATTGCGCACCGCGCCGAACTCAGAAGTACTGAAACGGGTTACTTCTGGGTTTTGGCTCTCACGCATGCGCAGAAGCGTTAAATCGCGCTTTGCACATGTGCAGAAGTGCCGAATCGCAACCCCCACGTGCGCAGATGCGGCGCTGCAGGTTGCGAACTTGCCTCCCGCATGGATCACATTCACAACCCGAGCGTCCACTGTACTCCCTCCCTGGTGCCCTGAGTGCATTTCAGGACTGGGGTAGTTTATGCCCCCTTAATTTATACCAGCATAGTTTTTTGTCAGCTTCCTGTGCTTAGGATTGCTCTGAAAGTTGTTATTACAGTAGCTTCCCATCCCGGTGCAACAACTGGCAAGTGTTGGGAATCAATGGCTTCAGAAAATTTGTGCAGATAAGGAGGCAGGGTTATGCAAATGATGAAGGCAGCTCCCCCTCCCCCACTGGCTTTTGGGGTGTGGGAGAAACCCCTGGACAGCATCAGAGGAGGAGAGCAGGGATCATTCCTCCCTGGATAATACAGATCCTTACAACAGTGCAGGAGTCTCATTTCTGCAGCACAGCCTTGTTTTGTCTGATATCTTGAATTTTCTCTATTGCAGTGAAACCGGATCACTGTCCACCGGATAGTGAACAAGATATCAAGAATTTTAATTACTGCAATAAAGATGCTGATTGTACAGGAAAACAGAAATGCTGCTTTGCTTATTGGGGTTCGGAATGTCTCGATACACAGAAAGGTAAGGTATTTTGTATCACTGTACAATGCTTAGGCTTGCTATGCTTTTCTATGGTTGATAGCTACTGGTCATGATATTACTGCAATAATAATAATAATAATAATAATAATAATAATAATAATAATAATATAATCTTCTGCCAGGTCTTTCTTAATGTGCCTCCTCCACAAGAGGACCAGAGGGTGGCAAGATGAAAACGGGCCTTTTTTTCAGTGGCTCCCCATTTGTGGAATGCTCTCCCCAGGGAGGTTCGTCTGGTGCCTTCATTATACACCTTTAGGCACCAGGCAAAATTTTTCCACCAGGCCTTTGGTTGATTGTCATCCAATGCCCTTTTAAAACGTGGTTGGGGGGAGGGGTTATTCTGTTGTTTCTGTTTTTATTCTGTGTTTTTATATTGTGAACCGCCCTGAGACCTGTGGGTATAGGGCGGTATGCAAATTTAATAATTAATAATAAAACAATACTAAGGATATTTATACCCCGCCCTTTCCCCAGCCACACTGGGTGGCTTCCAGCCAAATGTAAAAACATAATAAAACGTCAAACATTCAAACAACAGAATGCCTCTCCCCACAGTAGATCATAGAATCGTAGCGTCAGGCAGTGAGGGAACCTCAGAGAATGCATCCATGAGAGATGGCCATCCAAACTCTGCTTAATAACCTCCAAGGAAGGAGAGTCCACCCCTGTCTCATGGGAGTCTGCTCTGCTGCTGATGTTGGAGTCCATGAGTGGGACAGGAGTTTTGTGTCTCTTTCCTGCTTCTGGGCTTCATAGGCACATCTGATTGGCCACTGAGAGATAGAAGGCTGCACTCATTCATACTTGGTCTGATCCAGCATGCTGGGGACAATGCCAGGTCTGTGGACAGCCTTAACCTATCCATTCCAAGAGTGTATGCTTTCCAGTCCAGGGTCCAGAAGGTCAGTAGCTTGAGGAGGTGGCATGAGCCAGAGACGGAGGTCAAGGCATGAAACATGGCTGGCAGATAGTTATTTGCAGCTGGCAAAGCAAGAGCCAAATACCAGGCAAAGCTGGTCCAGAGTATTCATATATACCTGGAGGAGCATCTCCACCCCCATCGTTCTGCCCGGACACTGAGGTCCATCTCTGAGGGCCTTCTGGTCGTTCCCTCACTGCGAGATGTGAGGTTATAGGGAACCAGGCAATGGGCCTTCTCGGTAGTGGCTCCTGCCCTATGGAACGCCCTCCCATCAGATGTCAAGGAAATAAACAACTATCTGACTTTTGGAAGACATCTGAAGACAGCCGTTTAGGGAGGTTTTTAATGTTTGATCTTTTATCGTGTTTTTAATATTCAGTTGGGAGCCGCCCAGAGCGGCTGGGGAAACCTAGCTGGATGGGTGGGGTATAAATAATAAATTATTAGTATAATTATTCATGTGGCTTGCCAATTGCATGAAATGATGTTCCTCATCTGCTTGCTAACTTGTGTGTCTAAGAGCCTTTGGAACCTAAAAATGGCATTGTTATGGTTCTAGGGGTTGCTCGTGCGTAAATCGGCGCCACGCTTGGCTGGGTTACCTGGGTGAACCTTTTCTGTCCGGACAGCCACCCATCCGTGGCTGCCTCAATCGCTGGCAGAATCCGCCAGTGGGCGTTTCTTGAACTTCTTCTAGCAAAGAAGCGCTTTGACACCTAGTCTCCGCCTACTCTCCCTGCGCGGAAGCCTTCTGCGCAGGGAGGGTGTGGGCAGCGGAGGACCCGTGCTCTCCCCGCTGGTCTCTGGCGACAAGTTATGGAGCCACCTCACCGATTCCCCCACCTGCCCCCCTTCTCCACTGGTGCTACGCTGATTTCCTTCCCCAGCAGATGGGCTGCCTCTCTCCCTCCTAGGACGCTCTCCGGCATCCTTCTGGAGCCCTCCCTCCTCCTCTGGCTCCGATGGCAGTTCCCTGACAGGCATGATTCCATTTCCCTCATTGACTTAGGTCCCTGACAAGGCGATCCCTAAATGCTAATCTTCAGGGCTTTGAAAAATGAGCCA
Organism: Podarcis cretensis; assembly: GCF_951804945.1. Taxonomy (NCBI): domain Eukaryota; kingdom Metazoa; phylum Chordata; class Lepidosauria; order Squamata; family Lacertidae; genus Podarcis; species Podarcis cretensis. Next base: position 23,790,123 of record NC_137175.1, read on the forward strand.
CGTGGCTATGGGTGGGTCATTTTATGGGTAGAACATTTTTTAAAAAGAAAAAGTATAATGCTTATGTGTTGTCACCCATCTTTACTACAGAAAAGCCTAAAAACTGCCCTGAAAAAGTTTTCAAATGTCCGAAAATATTGAGGGGTGAGTGTACTCATGACACTCAGTGCAAAGGGGTGAAGAAGTGCTGCTTCTCTGACTGCGCCTTGCGCTGTGTGGATCCAGTATAAAGTACCTGAGACACAGGATGCTTCTGCAGAGAAGGAGACAAATTGTTCCCACGGCCATCCAATGGAACCTCGGCGTGATCCGGCTGAAACAAAAATCTTCCAATAAAGTTGTCTAGATCAGAGCTTTGCCATTTGTAATTATTTTGTGTCATCCTCCTCCTCCTTCTCCTTCTTCTTCTTTTTGGCAATTTATACTAAGCAATGATCTGAGAAACTGAGTCTGCTGGATGGAGCTGAAGAGAACCCCAGAAATGGTTAGGGCTTTTAGCCTATTGTCAGGGGCTCAGGAGCAGAGGCACAGGGAAGAGAGGAGATGGAGAGCGAAGGGGAAGAATCCGAGGGGAGCGTAGGAGAAGAGGACAGTGGACCGAGGGATTCCATGAGCCTCTCCAGCGAATCAGAAGATTCACAGAAGGGGGCGCCAGTGGCCAGGGGTAGGGGGGTCCCAAGGGGGACTCCCCAGAAGCAAGGGGCCAGCGGGGACTCCCAGAGCAGCAGTTGGAAATCAGGACCAGCTTCCCCACCAGAGCATAGTGGGGGGGAAGAGTCACAGGTATCGGGAGTATCGTCTCCCCCAGCAGGGAGAGGAGAGGAGTCAGGGCTGACCACGCCTCCATCGGAGAGTCAGACAACGGAGGGGAGGTCAGATCCGGCCAGTATCCCGGAAGAGGGAAGCAGTGACAGAAGTAGTGTAACGGTCAGGAGGAAGGTCACTGGGTTGGCGCGAGAGGCAAGTTCAAATGTACAGGAGCGTGGGACAGCAGAGAATGATTGGGAACCGGGTCCTAAACCCGCCGGAGGCAGGGGGAGGAGCTGAGCGACTCAGCGTCAGAGGAGTCCAGAAAGGGGAATGCCCCAGCGGGCAGGAGGACCCAGAGGAGAAGAGAGCAGCGTAAAAGGTGGAGCAGGGCTAGGATCTTAAACTGGTGTCAGAGGGGAGGAGATTCAGACGGGACTTCACCGATCTAGGGTTTAAGATGTAGGGCTGCGCGCTGCGGCTTTGAAATGGAAATTGAACTTCAATAAAGACTTTTGTACATTATGACAGCCTAGCGTTGGTCCTCTGTGAGCTGGGACCTAGAGGCAGCTCTGACAGTAAGTCCCGTCTCCTCTATACCTCGCAACATGAGTGGACGCAGCGAGGGCGAAGATTGGTGCTTTGCGAGCTCACAGAAGCAGGACAGGATGACGACCGAAGAACAAATGGCAGCCCTGCAAGACGCAGTGACAAGGCTTAACATGGAGATATTAGCATCCAGAAAGAGAGAAGACGAAGCAGCCGCTGCCTGCCGGGATCTGCAAACCAGGTTGGAAATGTTGACCAAACAGGGGCTACCGGGTGCCAGACCAGAGGGGATTGGTCTAGGAAAGAGGGGAGGCAGCCTCGTGTCTCATTTCGATGGGAGCCTGCAGCAGTATCCTAACTTCAGAGCAGACGTAGTTTATGCGCTCAAGTTACTGCAGAAGGACTTTAGAGATGAGGAGGAAAAAGTGGGCTTCATACTAACTCATCTCCATGGAGAAGCAAAAGCATGGCTGCGCAATCTGTGGCGAGATAATGACCCAGCCCTCAGAAATGCGGATGCCTTTATTAAGGCGATGGACGCTTGTTTTTTATCAGCAGTAGATGTAGATGTCGCCAGAAGAGAGATACATGGACTGAGACAAGGCAAAGCCACTGTAAGACAATATCACTCCCGCTTTTTTGCATTGGTCAACGCGCTGGGATGGGAAAAAGACTCAGCTGCCGTCCGGGACCTGTTCTGGGAGGGGCTAAACGGGGCTGTGAAAGACGAAATTGCAAGAGGGGAGAGACCCCAGAGCACTAAAGAAGTGGTCCAGAAAGCGCTGGCGATTGGAGTGAGGCTGGAAGAACGTACTTGGAGCAAGGACGAAGGGCGTTGGGGACGCACGCCAGCTAGATCACCTCCTTTCTTTCCCAAAGAAACAGCGCGCTCTCAGTCCACGCCTCCACTGGGAGGGGGAGAGGAGCCGATGGAGATAGATGGTGCCAGGGCTCAGTCAGCAGCCAGAGCCCTCACACCGGGAGCAGTCAAAACGAAGGCTCCTAGAGGGAACAGGAAGTGTTACGTCTGTGACAGTGCTCAGCACATGGCGAAAGAGTGTCCCCAGAGGCTCCACATGCACACTGCAGCCTCAGCAACAGTAAAGGGGACAGTTCACCAGGAGGAACCACTGCAGGGAAACGACGGAGTCTGGCTGGAGGCACAGGCACTGGGGCCCAGTCAGACAAGTCAGTGAAGAAGTCTCCAGAGATCTTACAGCCCACAGACCCCCTCCCGCCTAAACCGGTGGTGCAACTCACTGCATCACTCCAACTACCCAATGGACTTACCATGGAAGTTCCTATCACCATTGATTCTGGTAGTAATGCGGACTTTGTAGGAGTGGACTTTGTCAAGCAACATAGCGTAGCACTCCTGCCGGCCACAGTGCCCCTGCACGTTGTCACGGTCGATGGCAGAGAGCTACTGGGAGGACAAGTGGTACAGCAAACACTGCCAATGGTGATGCAAATTGGAAATCACCGCGAAGTCATCAGCTTCAACGTCACCCAACTGTCGGACACCCCCATAGTGTTGGGCATGAGTTGGTTGGACAGGCACAGTCCGGCATTAGCATGGTACCAGCGCCAATTGACCTTCGGCTCCTCCTACTGCGCAGCAAACTGCATACTGCCTACCCAGGAAGATGAGGGGCAAGAAGATGGACCGCAGTTACACTTGGGCGTGTTGCAAGCGGTACCCGACAAGTACAGAGGGTTTTTGGAGGTCTTCTGCGAGAAGGAGGCGGACAAACTGCCCCCCCACAGACCATACGACTGCAAGATTGACCTCCTGCCGGGGGCGACGCTGCCGACTGGAAAACTGTATTCCATGTCTGAAGACGAACTGCAAGAGCTCAGGGAGTTCATAGATCACAACTTGAAGCGGGGATTCATCCGGGAATCCAAAGCAGTGGGGGGCAGTCCTGTGTTCTTCGTGAAGAAAAAAGACACGCCCCAAAAGAGGTTGGTAGTTGATTTCAGAATTTTAAATTTGAAAACCAAGCCCACGGCTTTCCCGATGCCCAATATCGACGACTTGCTCGCGACGGTGAGGAAGGGACGCATCTTCACCAAGTTGGATCTACGAGGGGCGTACAATCTTATACGCATGCGGGAGGGCGACGAGTGGAAGACGGCCATGTTTACGCCCTTGAGCACCTATGAATATAGGATTATGCCGTTCGGTTTACAAAATGGCTCCCACTGCTTCCAAGCCTTCATGCATCACGTGTTAGCGGGGCTCCTCTACAAGAAGTGCGTCTGCTTCCTGGACGACATTCTGATCTTCTCGGAATCGCAAGAGGCTCACGAGAGAGATGTCAAGGAAGTCCTGCAGAGACTACGGGAGCACAGACTTTACGCCAAACTGGAGAAGTGCCAGTTCGACATGACGGAGGTGGATTTCCTGGGCTACAAGCTGTCCGACAAGGGACTCGCCATGGACAGCGCCAAGGTACGCTCGGTACTGGACTGGAAAAGCCCGCACAATCGGAAGGAGGTCCAGAAGTTTGTCGGCTTTGCCAACTTTTATCGCAAGTTTATCAAGGGTTTCGCTATGCAGACGGCGGCCATCACGGACACCCTCAGCTCCAAGAAGAAGAAGTTCATCTGGACGGAGCAGGCGGAGCAGTCCTTTCAGAAACTCAAGCGTCTCTTCGCTTCCGAAGAACAACTGCTACATGTGAACCCCAGCAAACCCATGAGGGTTGAGACGGATGCCTCCGACAGAGCCGTGGGGGCAGTCCTGTTGCAGCAAGATCCGCAAGGGGACTGGAGGCCGTGCGCTTTCTACTCCAGGAAACTCAGCAAGTCGGAGCAGAACTACACCATATGGGACAGAGAGTTGCTGGCCATTCATGCAGCCTTCAAGGCGTGGCGGCACTTCCTCATCGGAGCCAAACACACAGTGCAAGTTCGCACGGACCATAAGAACCTGGAGTACTGGCGCACAGCGTGGTTCCTGAACCAGAGACACATCCGCTGGGCGGAGTTCTTTGCGGATTTCGACTTCAGGATAGAATATATCCCCGGAGACAACAACATCATGGCTGATGCGCTATCCAGGAAGCCGCAGTATCTGGAGGAAGCAGCACCGGTAGCGGCCAAACACATTTTCGCACCTAAGGCGTGGGCATGCGCTTCGGCCACCGTGGACCTGGAAGCAATACGTCGCGAGCTGTGAACGGATTCCTTCGCACAATCCAAGATGGAGGAAGTGCGCAGCGGCACAGCGAAGGACGACGAGTTCCAGATACGCGACGGACTGCTCCTCCGCAAAGGGGCCATCTACGTGCCGGGAGACGACCTCCGTGCGAGAGTACTGCAACAGTTACATGACGCACCCAGCGCCGGACATTTCGGCAAGGACAAGACGGTGGAATTAGTAGCCAGAGACTTTTGGTGGCCCAAGATGCGGGGAGAAGTCGCGGATTACGTCACGAGGTGCGACACATGCCAAAGGGCCAAGCCAGTACACAGACCGCCGGCGGGACTGTTGGAACCGCTACAGACCCCGCTCGAACCGTGGGAGAGGGTGGCCTTGGACTTTGTCACTGATCTGCCCAGCTCGAGGGGCAAAACAGCAGTACTCGTGGTAGTCGACATGTTCACCAAGATGGCGCACTTCATTCCTTGCGCGAAGGTGGCCAGAGCGGAACAGACAGCCAAGCTGTTCATAGACCACGTGTTCAAGGTGCACGGCCTGCCACGGTCTATCCTGTCCGACCGGGGGCGCCAGTTCATCTCGAGTTTCTGGCAGAAGCTGATGGGAATCCTGAACGTCAAGGTCAACCGAGTGTCGGCAAGACACCCGCAGACCAACGGACAAGCGGAGAGGGTCAACGCCATCATGCAGCAGTACCTGAGATGCTACGCGAACCAGCAGCCCTCGACCTGGGTGGACTACCTACCGCTGGCCGAGTTTGCCTACAACAACACGAAACACGTGTCCACGGGGGTGACACCGTTTTTCGCCAACAATGGGCGACATCCCAGGACCTTCCTGGGCTTAGAGAAAGAGGGGGAGGGGGAGCCGCAGGGAGCAGAGGCATTGGCAGCGGAGTTACAGGAGGTCCACGAACAGCTCCGAAGGCAGTTAGAGCTAGCAAAACACATTTACAAGATGCAGGCAGACAGACACAGGAGAGTTGGGGAGGATATACGGGTAGGGGACTGGGTCTGGTTAGCAGCCCAGGCAGTGCCGGCCAGATCCTTAGCTAAGAAGAAGCTCGGACACAAGCAGCTAGGCTCTTACCAAGTCAAGGCACAGATCAACCCAGTGGCCTTCCGGTTGACACTACCGGAGGGATCCAGAATGCACCCGGTCTTTCATAGATCGGTGCTCACGCCCTACAAGGCACCTCACAGGTTTCAGGCGCCAGGGACAGCTCCTAGCCCGCTCAGAGACGCACCCACAAAAGGGGGGTCGCCGAGGGCGGAGCCGCTCAACGAGGTCACGGAGATTTTGGACTCAAGATGGGGGGAAGAGGGGGTTGAATATCTCCTCGCCAGGGAAGGTACCCCGGCCAGCGCCAACAGCTGGGTACCGTACTATGCGGTGGAGGAGCACTACCTCAAAGACGAGTTCCACGCACTTTTCCCACACAGGCCCATGCCGGCGGATTATTTCGACGAATATCTTTTCACACCCACACTTTCAGCCAGCACGTTCCGGGGTTTCTCTTCAGCTGAGGACACGGCACCCGAGACTAGCTCCCCAGAGGGATCCCTCTCAGGGTTTGGCACAGGCGGCTCTTATTGGTGGGAAGATCAACCTGAGGTGGGGTGGCGCAGAGAACTGCCGAGCGGGCCCGTGCATGCAGCGTCACCCCAGGCGACAGGGGGAGAGGGGGTCATGGACGTGTTGGGGGAGGATCCGGGGTTCGAACACACCGGCAGAGAGATGGAAGCTGAGGAGATCGACGTCGACGAGCCCGTTGAGGACTGGCCGGATCTAACCGGCTGGAGGCACACCACGGGGGAAGAACTGTATCCTGCACTCACCCCCACAACACTGGAGCACCCAGAACCCACGCCAAAAGAGGGGGACGGGGGAAGGGGGTCCTTCGAGGGGGGGATGGATGTCAGGGGCTCAGGAGCAGAGGCACAGGGAAGAGAGGAGATGGAGAGCGAAGGGGAAGAATCCGAGGGGAGCGTAGGAGAAGAGGACAGTGGACCGAGGGATTCCATGAGCCTCTCCAGCGAATCGGAAGATTCACAGAAGGGGACGCCAGTGGCCAGGGGTAGGGAGGTCCCAAGGGGGACACCCCAGAAGCAAGGGGCCAGCAGGGACTCCCAGAGCAGCAGTTGGAAATCAGGACCAGCTTCCCCACCAGAGCATAGTGGGGGGGGAGAGTCCCAGGTATCGGGAGTAGCGTCTCCCCCAGCAGGGAGAGGAGAGGAGTCAGGGCTGACCACACCTCCATCGGAGAGTCAGACAATGGAGGGGAGGTCAGATCTGGCCAGTATCCCGGAAGAGGGAAGCAGTGACAGAAGTAGTGTAACGGTCAGGAGGAAGGTCACTGGGTTGGCGCGAGAGGCAAGTTCAAATGTACAGGAGCGTGGGACAGCAGAGAATGAGGATTGGGAACCGGGTCCTAAAGCCCGCCGGAGGCAGGGGGAGGAGCTGAGCGACTCAGCGTCAGAGGAGTCCAGAAAGGGGAATGCCCCAGCGGGCAGGAGGGCCCAGAGGAGAAGAGAGCAGCGGAAAAGGTGGAGCAGGGCTAGGATCTTAAACTGGTGTCAGAGGGGAGGAGATTCAGACGGGACTTCGCCGATCTAGGGTTTAAGATGTAGGGCTGCGCGCTGCGGCTTTGAAATGGAAATTGAACTTCAATAAAGACTTTTGTACATTACGACAGCCTAGCGTTGGTCCTCTGTGAGCTGGGACCTAGAGGCAGCTCTGACACCTATGTAATCCAATTTACAGGCAACATGGTTCTTGGTTGGTTAGCATCTGTTAGGCACATCCAGCTCCCAAGAGACTGTGATCTACTCCCAGTATTAAGAAATCTGGCAGTGATCTACCCATTGTCATTGGAGGGAGGAGGAGTTTTATTTAGAGGGGAGAGGCAAAAGTTGTTGAACTTTTTTCCGGCGGGGGGGGGGGGGAAGGACAGAGTTGTTGAGCTTTCTTGGCGGGGCGGGGGAGAGAATACTTGGTGAGGTTTTTTGGCGGGGGTAAAGTTGTTGAACTTTTTTTCTGGGGAGGTGGGCAGAGTTGCTGTGCTTCTTTTAGGGGGGAAAGGCTATCTGTTAACTACGACACTGACAAGCGCAAAAAACAATAAGGCCGACTAACGTCAGCAGAAGGCTATAAAAGATCGCCCTTTAGACACTACGTAGGGACAGCACGAGGGGAGCGGAGGGTGGAAACATTCATTGTACAGTGGTACCTTGGGTTACATACGCTTCAGGTTACAGACTCTGCTAACCCAGAAATAGTATCTCGGGTTAAGAACTTTGCTTCAGGATGAGAACAGAAATCATGCTCCAGCGGCAGCAGGAGGCCCCATTAGCTAAGGTGGTGCTTCAGGTTAAGAACAGTTTCAGGTTAAGACCGGACCTCCGGAACGAATTAAGTATTTAACCCGAGGTACCACTGTACATTGCTTTTAATCCCGCAATCGATAAGGATCCTGTGATCGACCACGATCGACTGGGGATCTACCTGTCGATCGCGGTCGACTGGTTGGACATCGCTGTGTTCAGTGTTAACAATGATCATAGCAGGGGGCTGGAGTGTGAAAATCATATCAAAGGAATGTGGATCATTGTCCACGTTTCTCCACATTCTGCTCACACAGTGGATAAACAGATGTTTACAGATGATAAACAGATGTTCACAGGAAGACCACTTGTGTTCCTCAGCAAGTGCCAATCATGGGCCTCCTGCTTCTTATCTTCTGCAATCCCAGACCCTCAAAGTGTCCCTATTTTCCAGGGACAGTCCTGGATTTACAGAAGCCATCCCCGTTTCTGATTTGATTCCGGAATGCCCCGCTTTCCCTTAGGACGTCCCTATTTTCATCAGAGAAATAATGGAGGGTATGGAGTTATGCAACCCCCAAGCCATCTTACAGCAGCCCTGTATAGGGAAGGTTTTTTTTTTTTAAAAAAAATGTTTAGTATTTTATTCTGTTTTTATATGTGTTGGAAGTCGCCCAGAGTGGCTGGGGCAACCCAGTCAGATGAACGGGATGTAAATAGTAAAATTCTTATTATGGAATAGGATGTCCCTATTTTCATCGGGGAAATGTTGGAGGCTATGCAATCCCTTCATCTATGAGTAGGTTGCATTTATGCACAAATAAACCATATACTGTATCATAAAGGTGAAATATAAAAAAAGGTCTTACATATATATATATATATATATATATATATATATATATATATATATATGATAAATGTTCATAACTGCATATATAAACCACATGTCTGAAACCCCACAGAAAAAGTCCTGAAACCATTTTGTTCCTCCCAAATTGACCTCAAATATTTCTCTGCAAGGTTGAAGGAAAATGGAAAAGCCTCCCCATTGTCCTTTCTTTCACAAATCCTGTCCTAAGGGTATGTCTGTGTATGAATAGGGTGACTAAGCATTTGCCGTTACAAAAGACTGGCCAGGCTCCCCATGGTATCCAATCAAGTGACCATTAACAGTTAACCTGCCAGACAGGAGATAAACAACGCACTCAGATTTTTGTTGTAGACCGCCTTTTCTGTGATGTAGATATGATGTTTGTGGGGGGTGGTCTTGGGTTACACCCCTTCTGTTATGTATGTATGATGTATGGAGGGGTGGTCTTGAGCTCCAGGGAAGGCAATTTAAAATGTCTATATAAGGGCAGGCACACTTTTGTTCTGGGTCCTCTTCCTTTCCTGTGCGTGAGGGGAGCACCCTGTTGCAACAGTTTCAATAAAGATCAGGCTTACTAGCTGCTTTGCTTCTCCATATTCTCTGGTTGGCCTCTGTTATTTTCTCCTACCGATGGAGAACCTACAAAGGACTCTATAAGGGCTCTTGTGTCCCCCATAAGGGAATAAGGGCATCACAGTCTCTGTCATGCCTCATCGTCCCAAAAGGGAGCACAGACCCTGGTCAACATGCCTGCAACCCCTGAAACCTTGCACCTCTCAGGGAGATTGGGGTGGTGTGTTACAATATGTACCTGTGCCTGAGCCAGTTGTTTCAAGGTGGGTGTCTGAAAAGCTAAGTCAAATAGATACAGCAAGAGGAAGTTCTAAGACTCACTGACAAACAACTGTACAATGTTTCAGGTAGGAGGGTTTGGACAGCTCACCAAGTTGCCACCAGAGGGAAGTATGGTGCTAAAATCTATTAACATCTTGCAAAACTTTAATTCTCCAAAGTTTTATAGATTGGGAAACACCACTTTACAGGTCCCATTTTCTGAGTAGTGTAGGTGTGACTCATTTTATTAAGTGCAGGCACAGTTCAAGGCCAGTGACTGTGCCCTTGGTTCCCACATGCCATTATTTTTAGATCGAGGAACAGTATTCTAATCACGTCTGGGTTGAGCTAGAAAATGTTGCTTTGAGCGCTTACCTTTCAGCAGAGATATTGCTGCATGAAACAAAAGGAAGACAGTTCTACACCCACCCCCCAGGGAGCCTTTGACGTTCATTTTTGTGCCTGAACCCAACAATGTTTGTCAGCAGCAAAGGTCTTCTGGTTACATCTGGATTGGGCCACAAAAACTCACTGTTGCCAGTTCTAAGGTGTAACAGGACAAAGGCAGCTCTGCACACAAATAAGAAAATGGCAGCCAACCTCATGGGGTGGTTAGCACTTGTGTCTCAACTGGCACACTTTGCAGAGGGTTCAAGGCAGAAATTTAAGGTTTTTTTGTGCATAGCTTTGGAAAAAGGGGACACACATCACAGTAGCTGCCATTTCATATAGCTGGAATATTGAGGAAACTTTGTTGGGGGTCTACAAGACTTACCGCAAATTCTTAGCAATCTTACCAAACATTTCCCAAGAGAGGGACTGATGCTGACAACTGTAGGTGTGTGATGAAAAGGCCAATACATATTTAAAGAATAGATACGTACCAATATTGCCATATTCTCTGCCCAAACTGCTAAGAGTCTTCATGGCACCCTCAGAATGTGGCTTTTAAGTTTGATGGGAAGCTAGCGTTTTCATACCTTTGGTCTGGAGAAAGGACTAGTATTTGTATAGGTCCCTAGTCCTAGCTGCAACTGTGAATTTGCTTCATTTCTCGGGTTGATTTGGCAAGGAAAAAGCAACCAGGACCAGGTACGCAGCCTGGGAGTCATTTTGGACTCACAGCTGTCCATGGAGGCACAGGTCAAATCTGTGTCCAGGGCAGCTGTTTACCAGCTCCATCTGGTACGTAGGCTGAGACCCTATCTGCCTGCGGACTGTCTCGCCAGAGTGGTGCATGCTCTGGTTATCTCCCGCTTAGACTACTGCAATGCACTCTACGTGGGGCTACCTTTGAAGGTGACTCGGAAACTACAACTAATCCAGAATGCGGCAGCTAGACTGGTGACTGGGGGCGGCTGCCAAGACCATATAACACCGGTCTTGAAAGACCTACATTGGCTCCCAGTACGTTTCCGAGCATAATTCAAAGTGTTGGTGCTGACCTTTAAAGCCCTAAACGGCCTCGGTCCAGTATACCTGAAGGAGCGTCTCCACCCCCATCATTCTGCCCGGACGCTGAGGTCCAGCGCCGAGGGCCTTCTGGTGGTTCCCTCATTGTGAGAAGCAAAGCTACAGGGAACTAGGCAGAGGGCCTTCTCGGTAGTGGCGCCCGCCCTGTGGAACGCCCTTCCAGCAGATGTCAAAGCGATAAACAACTACCTGACATTCAGAAGACATCTTAAGGCAGCCCTGTTCAGGGAAGTTTTTAACATGTGATATTTTACTGTATTTTTGCTTTCAATGGAAGCCGCCCAGAGTGGCTGGGGAGGCCCAGCCAGATGGGCGGGGTATAAATAATAAATTATTATTATTATTATTATTATTATTATTATTATTATTACTGTCAAGCTTGGGAAAGAGGTTTCCCCACAAGGCAGAAACAGGGAAGTTGATTACTGAAAGCCAGCCTCTGCCAACAGCCAATTGCTCTCTTTCACCACCTCTTTAATGAACATGCTAATAAGTTTCAGACTGTTCTCTAAGAATTGGGAGTGATTCCGAAGCAAGAAATTTCATGCAGTACCATTCCCTCTGGGGACGCGGGTGGCACTGTGGGTTAAACCACAGAGCCTAGGACTTGCCAATGAGAAGGTCGGCAGTTCGAATCCCCGCAACGAGGTGAGCTCCCATTGCTCGGTCCCTGCTTCTGCCAACCTAGCAGTTCGAAAGCACGTCAAAGTGCAAGTAGATAAATAGGTACCGCTCCAGCAAGAAGATAAACGGCATTTCTGTGCGCTGCTCTGGTTTGCCAGAAGCAGCTTAATCATGCTGGCCACATTATCCGGAAGCTGTACGCCGGCTCCCTTGGCCAATAAAGCAAGATGAGCGCCGCAACCCCAGAGTCGGTCACGACTGGACCTAATGGTCAGGGGTCCCTTTACCTTTACATTTACCATTCCCTCTGTATTAGTCTTCATCAGCATGCGTTATTTGGGGCTCATTCACATGAGCCAGTGGTAACCAGAGGGCATTGTCCTAATTCAGGTAGCACACAGGCAATGCAGCCAGGAGTTAACAGGGGCAGTACCAGAACCACAGCCAAAGTCCAAAATGAGGTGCAACACAATAGCTCTACCTGGAGTTGCTGAGATTTGAACCTGATACCTTTTTCTGAAATGCATGTGCTCTCCCACTGAGCTACATTCCTTTCCTATTTAGGGGGTGGGTCTTATTACTTGAACGTACTTTTTGCAGTTGTATATTTCATACGCATTCCTCTGCAGTCAGTTGTATTCCTCTGCAGTTGTATATTTCATACGCATTCCTCTGCAATCATGACGGGGTGAGCTCCTGTTGCTTGGTCCCTGCTTCTGGCAGTTCGAATCCCCATGACGGGGTGAGCTCCCGTTGCTCGGTCCCTGCTCCTGCCAACCTAGCAGTTCGAAAGCACATCAAAGTGCAAGTAGATAAATAGGTACTTCTCTGGCGGGAAGGTAAATGGCGTTTCCGTGCATTGCTCTGGTTTGCTAGAACTGGAAGCTGCATAACTTAGCAATATGTGAAATATTGAGAAATAAAAACAGAGCAGCCTAATAGCTAACTGAATATTACATTTCCTGCACAATGCAGTTCAGATGCAGAGCTCAACAGAAATGCCTATAAGAAAGAGATATGAATGCTCGATGAAAGAAATTGACACATTTTTCTATCAGGAAATTAGAATTCACTGGATTTGACATTTACATACATGCAATTATATTAATACATCCTAGGTGGGTTATTGAGGCCTGTAAGTTTAATGCCATAAAGGACGTGGGTGGCACTGTGGTCTAAACCACAGAGCCTAGGACTTGCCAATCAGGTGGTCGGTGATTCGACTTCCCGCGATGGGGTGAGCACCCGTTGCTTGGTCCTAGCTCCTGCCAACCTAGCAGTTTGAAAGCACATCAAAGTGCAAGTAGATAAATAGGTACCACTCCGGCGGGAAGGTAAACAGTGTTTCCGTGTGCTCCTCTGGTTTGCCACATGGCCCGGAAGCTGTACGCCGGCTCCCTCGGCCAATAAAGCCAGATGAGCACCGCAACCCCAGAGCCGACCACGACTGGACCTAATGGTCAGGGGTCCCTTTACCTTTATTCCATAATAATGATAACAACAATAATTTTTATTGTTTTATTATTTTAAGAATATTATTTAATAAATTTTATACCCCACCCATCTGACTGGGTTGCCACTCTGGGTGGCTTCCAACATATATAAAACATAATAAACATTGAATTTTTTTTAAAAAAATTAAACCTTCCCCATACAGGGCGGCCTTCAGCTGTCTTCAAAAGGTTGTATCTCCCTGTCTTGGGGTTGCATAACTCCATACCCTCCAACATTTCTCCAAAAAACCCAGGGACTTCAGACCTCCAACATTTTCCTGATGAAAATAGGGACATCCTAAGGAGAAGCAGAACATTCCAGGATCAAATCAGAAGCCAGAAACTGGGGCGGCTTCTGTAAATCCAGGACTGTCCCTGAAAAATAGGGACACTTGGAGGGTCTGGAAGGAAACCTATTGCTCCAGCTGCTCAGTATTATCTCACAATGGTTCTTGATATTTGTCTACAAATATGTTGTTCTCAGAAAAAAAGTTTGTTCTTTGTTGGCCCAAATTGCAAGCAGAAGGCTCTTTCAATATGCTGAGGAAGCATTGCTTTCTTTCCCCACAAATCAGGAATTTTTGCTCAGAAAATCACCAAAATTACACAAGAGAACATATAGCCAGAATGCAGCAGCATGAAGAAATACCTCTGTCCTTTTCAGAAATCAGGGGGCAGCAGGCAGGAATGAGTAGTTTTGAGTGGGTCAGGAAACTATGTTTGCTGTTCTTTTATGGAGCATTAAACATGACATTTGCATTGTTTTACAAGGGAGATTGGAATCTGTTAAGCTGGGAACGGGGGAGAAGATCCCAGACAGTGTTACAAATTCATAGGATTCTTCTTTTCACACACAATTATCAGACCCTAGTTCAATTAATGATTCGTAACTTTGGATAATCAAATGATCAAATGTTTATACCCCAAACCTCCATCGTGAAGAGATGAGACACCAATTAAACATCCTTTAAGGGATCCTCAATGAGTCAGCTCACTCTAACTCTAACTTGCCAATGTGTGGACAACCTGTAATAGCACCAGACTTGAGGCTGGGATAATCTTGGTGAAGTCAATCTCCGTAGGCCCAATATCTCAGCAAGCCTGCCTCCCCCTTGCCTCCAGCACCACTGCCCAGGCCTGGATTTAGGTTTGATGAGGCCCTAAGCTACTGAAGGTAATGGGGCCCTTTATATCTCCAGCTGTCCTTTGTCAACAACAAATTGTCACTGTTTTTTGTGTTGAATATATGCTACATGGTAATTAATGGACCTATTAGGTATCTAAAGCCATTGGCACATAACAAAATATGTATCTTTTGGAAATGTACATCCAGTTTTTTTCCTTTAAATTTTTTTGGGGGCCCCAAGAGTGTGGGGCCCTAAGCTATAGCTTGTTTAGCTTATACGTAAATGTGGCACAGCCACTGCCCTTTCCTTCACCCTCTGAGTCCAATCGGTACATCTGTTAGAGGGAGAGCATTAGCCAAAGTAGGGTTTTATCTCGGTGTCACTGGACCACAGCTGTCATCAGTGGCAGCCAGCAAGGTATGATGGAAGTCATAGTATGACATTTGGAAATCACCACATTGGCCTCCCAATTGTTTGGTACCGGTTGTAAGAGCCTCCTCCATGGATCCTTGATTTTAAGAGGCAGCCTTTTTAGAATCTTTCTCACTGTCTGAAAAGATTTCAAGCCTTCCTGGCAATCAAGGTAATGATCAGCTTGAATCTGGATGAGTATCGTCCAGCAAAATGGCAAAATAGGGTAGTGTTTGTTTGTGGGGGCTTCATTATCTTGCAGCTTTTTTCTTCCCCTCACAGCTTGCAGAAAATTGGCATACAAACTTCTAGGTTATATATAACAAGACCAGGACCATGGTCCAGAACCTGATTGGCAACCATTGTGGATTCCTCTGCACAGGTGAATTTTGCAGGTCTAGGTACAAAGCAGCCTCACATTGAGCACATTACCGTTGTCCAAAATCCTCTGCTTTTCGTGGAATTATTTGGGAATACTGTCTGTTCTACATTTAACGGGGTCACGTAAGGGGAAAAAAAATACAGAGTATATACAGTCATACCTCGAGTTACAGTAGCTTCAGCTTGCGTTTTTTTCCGGGTTGCGGACTGCCGAAACCCAGAAGTACCGGAACAGGTTACTTCCGGGTTTTGGCAGTCACGCATGTGCAGAAGCGCTAAATCGTGCTTTGCGCATGTGCAGAAGTGCCAAATCGCAACCTGCGTGTGCGCAGACGCGGGTTGCGAACGTGCATCCTGCACGCATCACGTTCGCAACCCGAGCGTCCACTGTATAATGTAATTGTCCAGTTGAGTAATGTCCCCTCTTGTAGCCTGTAGGAGACAGAGCAGAAGAATACCCGGAGCATCTCTGTACTGCCAAATGATACCACTTCTATATTCGTTCAGCTGCCACTATGGCTTCCCCTGAGGAATCTTGGGAACTTTCTGATGAGCCAAGAATTCTCTGCTGAAGACTCCTAGCCCATAAACAGTTGTTTCATCTTTGCAGGACTCCCCTGGGAGGTGGAATGTTTGCTAAATTGGTAATTAAATGGGCCTTGGACACAATCTACCTGTTCCTCAACATGAAAAGCCAGAAAAACAAGAGTCTTGGCTTGTTTCTGAGAGGATGCTGTGTGGCCCCTCCATTCCAAAGCTATATGCCAAAGGATATATAAATGCCCACCTTGGCCATCTCTAATCAGCCGACTGAGGGGCAGTTGCTAACAGCACCATGAGGTCGACCAGCATTTTCATCTTCCTTGGCTTCTTCATCCTGTGCCAAGTGGCGCCACCCACTTGTGCCGCAGACGAGTTACGTCCTTTTATCGGCAGTAAGTCTTGAGAGGAACTGCTTGGAAAGGTCTTGTTGTGTTGGGACTTAGTGAGGGTTTACTTCCTAACACGTAAGCAGCTGGAGATAAGACAGTTCTCCTGCAGTGCTTGTCTGTTTCTTAATACAGTTTTAATTCATGCCTATTGTTTTAACATTTCTGTGCAAACTGCTTTGTGACTTTCTCCAGAAAAGTGGGAGATGGATATATTTAAAGAAATTAGGAAATTAAAGGTGAGGAGAAGATGGACAGTATTTGCTGATAATATATTTGGATCCTAGTAGTACATTTGGGTCTCCACAAATAATATCTATGCAACTTTGAGATTGCAGGTGTGTGTGTTCCTTATCCTTTGGATGAAACCAGCTGACCCCAAAGAAAAACCAGGAGGTCAGAAACATGATGGGGAAAGTATATAATTTTATTTTTCTTTTCACTGCCAAGGTCTTTTCTCCATTTGTCCCTGCATCTTGTCCCTTCTTTTGTTCTCTCGGAAAAATGCTCCTAACTATTCCTGCACTCTCACTGGTGTCACTGAAATTCTTCCTTTTTGCATTTTTTAAGTTAAACTTGGGGATTGTCCTCGCAACGATGCCATCTGCCATGGGAAACCCGCTGGGAACCGGTGCTTGAACGACACTCAGTGCCCAAGTTCACTGAAATGCTGCCCAGGCCCCTGCGGCAAAACCTGCCTCCAGCCTGTGAATGGTATGGTGTTCCAGTTCCTGCCTCTGGGGGGGGGGGTATTGTGGGGATATGTTGGGGGTGGGGGGGTGGCAACCTATGTGCACATCTGGGATGCTTGTGAGTTGTGCAATGTAATCTTCTGCATGCCTTTGTTTATCTGGCCTTCCTGTTGCTGCGTGTAGCTGCATGATTGGTGTGTTGCGTCGTGGGTGTGCCTGGGGCATTCTGGTTGGCTGCCACACTAAGTGCACCATCCCCTGTCCGTTGCATTCCTGTGCAGTTGATCACACACTGTTTTCTCATGAGCTGTGTCTGTCCGACCTTGCAGTTCGTACACACCTGATAAGGGCGCTTGGGAACTGCCCCCGGCATGTTAACAGGTGGGCATCATCCCAAGGGGATGTTGGCTTTAGGTAGTTCTATGTTCCTATTTCCATTTTGCCAGGCAGCAGCAGACTCAGTCAGCATTACAGTCATACCTCGGGTTACAGACGCTTCAGGTTGTGTGTTTTCGGATTGCGCACCGCACCGAACCCGGAAGTACTGGAACGGGTTACTTCCAAGTTTCTGCTCTCGTGCATGCGCAGAAGTGCTGAATCGCAACCCGCACATGCGCAGATGCGGCGCTGCGGGTTGCGAATGTGCCTCTTGCATGGATCACGTTCACAACCCGAGCGCCCACTGTACTCCCTCCCTGGTGCCCTAAGTGCATTCCAGATCTGGGGTAGTATGTGTTAGTTTCTGTTTGCCACTGTGCAGCTGCTTAGAGTCACAGGACTCTGTTTACATTCCAGGCTGTTGGAAGTCTCACGGGAGACGGGAGACGGGATGTGACATTAGTGGTTTTCCTGTTCCTTTGTTCCTTTGTTGTGCAGTTGCTCTCTGCTCTCACAGAGAGAGGGTGTATTTTTCTTTGCTCTCTGTGCAGCTTAGTAATAAAGCATAGCATGTAGCCATAAATCTCATCACTTCTGCGTGCTGCTTTGGATTCTCTGCTGAATCGGGGATGTGCCTGAGGCCTCATCAAAGGCTCAGGTTGTTAATTATTGTAGGGGGCAATTCCGGAGGAAAATGAGCTTTATCAGCTTGGTCGCAGCAGAGATCCCGACAGTTCATGCCCCCTTAATTTATACCGGTATAGTTTTTTGTCAGCTTCCTGTGCTTAGGATTGTTCTGAAAGTTGTTATTACAGTAGCTTCCCATCCCGGTGCAACAACTGGCAAGTGTTGGGAATCAATGGCTTCAGAAAACTTGTGCAGATAAGGAGGCAGGGTTATGCAAATGATGAAGGCAGCTCCCCCTCCCCCAATGGCATTTGGGGTGTGGGACAGCATCAGAGGAGGAGAGCAGGGATCATTCCTCCCAGGATAATACAGATCCTTACAACAGTACAGGACTACTGCAAGTATTGCCTCCCCTGGGAGATCTATATGGCCCTTCCATGAGTTGAATACAACTAGTTTATTTATCGATTCAGGATTCTCTTTTAACTTGGAGCCTGCATGCTTTTCTTGTGGGTGTTTGGGAGGGATGCTTCCAGTCTAGAAACTGCTTTAAGATTTATTCAACATCCCCAGTAAGTATCCTCAGTTTCTCCATGCCAGACTCAGAGTTGGCAACATACAAGCAGGCACTAAGTGACAGAATTAAGCAGAGTCTCGTTTCTGCAGCACAGCCTTGTTTTGTCTGATATCTTGAATTTCCTCTGTTGCAGTGAAACCGGATCACTGTCCACCGGATGGTGAACAAGATATTAAGAATTTTAATGATTGCAATAAAGATGCCGATTGTAAAGGAAAACAGAAATGCTGCTTTGCTTATTGGGGTTCGGAATGTCTCGATACACAGAAAGGTAAGGTATTTTGTATCACTGTACAATGCTTAGGTTTGCTATGCTTTTCTATGGTTGATAGCTACTGGTCATGATATTACTGCAATAATAATAATAATAATAATAATAATAATAATAATAATATCCTGTTCTGCCAGGTCTTTCTTAATGTGCCTCCTCCACAAGAGGACCAGAGGGTGCCTTCATTATACACCTTTAGGCACCAGGCAAAATTGTTCCTCTTTAACTAGGCTTTGGGGTGATTGTCATCCAATGCCCTTTTAAAATGTGGTGGGGGTTTTTTTTGGGGGGGAGGACATATTCTGTTGTTTCTGTTTTTATTCTGTGTTTTTATATTGTGAACCGCCCTGAGACCTGTGGGTATAGGGCGGTATGCAAATTTAATAATTAATAATAAAACAATACTAAGGATATTGTGACGCAGGTGGCGCTGTGGGTTAGAGCCTCAGCGCCTAGGGCTTGCCGATCGAAAGGTCGGCGGTTCGAATCCCTGCGGCGGGGTGCGCTCCCGCTGCTCGGTCCCAGCGCCTGCCAACCTAGCAGTTCGAAAGCACCTCCGGGTGCAAGTAGATAAATAGGGACCGCTTACCAGCGGGAAGGTAAACGGCGTTTCCGTGTGCGGCTCTGGCTCGCCAGAGCA
The DNA here is from genome assembly GCF_951804945.1 of Podarcis cretensis. Taxonomy (NCBI): domain Eukaryota; kingdom Metazoa; phylum Chordata; class Lepidosauria; order Squamata; family Lacertidae; genus Podarcis; species Podarcis cretensis. Next base: position 23,809,239 of record NC_137175.1, read on the forward strand.
GCAATGTCACGCTGGCCACGTGACCCGGAAGTGTCTCCGGACAGCGCTGGCCCCTGGCCTCTTAAGTGAGATGGGCGCACAACCCCAGAGTCTGTCAAGACTGGCCCGTACGGGCAGGGGTACCTTTACCTTTACCTAAGGATATTTATACCCCGCCCTTTCCCCAGCCACACTGGGTGGCTTCCAGCCAAATGTAAAAACATAATAAAACGTCAAACATTCAAACAGCAGAATGCCTCTCCCCACAGTAGATCATAGAATCGTAGCGTCAGGCAGTGAGGGAACCTCAGATAATGCATCCATGAGAGATGGCCATCCAAACTCTGCTTAATAACCTCCAAGGAAGGAGAGCCCACCCCTGTCTCATGGGAGTCTGCCCTGCTGCTGATGTTGGAGTCCATGAGTGGGAAAGGAGTTTTGTGTCTCTTTCCTGCTTCTGGGCTTCATAGGCACATCTGACTGGCCACTGAGAGATAGAAGGCTGCACTCATTCATACTTGGTCTGATCCAGCATGCTGGGGACAATGCCAGGTCTGTGGACAGCCTTAACCTATCCATTCCAAGAGTGTATGCTTTCCAGTCCAGGGTTCAGAAGGTCAGTAGCTTGAGGAGGCGGCATGAGCCAGAGATGGAGGTCAGGACATGAAACATGGCTGGCAGATAGTGCTTTGCAGCTGGCAAAGCAAGAGCCAAATACCAGGCAAAGCTGGTCCAGAGCATTCATATATACCTGGAGGAGCATCTCCACCCTCATCATTCTGCCCAGATACTGAGGTCCATCTCTGAGGACCTTCTGGTGGTTCCCTCACTGCGAGATGTGAGGTTATAGGGAACCAGGCAATGTGCCTTCTCGGTAGTGGCGCCTGCCCTGTGGAACGCCCTCCCATCAGATGTCAAGGAAATAAACAACTATCTGACTTTTGAAAGACATCTGAAGGCAGCCGTTTAGGGAAGTTTTTAATGTTTGATGTTTTATTGTGTTTTTAATATTCTGTTTTTTCCCCCCAAGTAATATTTATTGAAATTTTCCAGATAATGACAAAAACAAAAAGCAAAAATTAAAAACAAAAAACAAATATCCAACAAAGAAAAACAACAAAAACACATGTTTAAAGAACCTTATCTTCTTTCACCTTATTTCTCAGACCTCCTCCCCCCTCCCCTTCTTGCATTCCAATTTATATTATCTGCTCAACAAGTTCTTATCATATTTCTCAACCTTAACTTAATAATTTCATTATTTAATACTATTTATTTTCGTTTTCTTCTTTCTTCCATTTCTCAATTAATTTTGAGAACCTTATTTCTAATTACTTTAAAAGACCCCATTTTAACTTGATCTTAAACCTTTTTCCTAAAATCGACCCAAATTTCCCTTCCACAATTTCCCCACATTCCATAAAAATCACGAAAGTTATAAAAAGAAAAAAGAACTTAACAAAACTATATTTTAACACCCTTTGGATTCCCAAGTCCCACCCTCCCTTTCCCGGTATGATCCCCAAACCAATGTCCATCAGTCCATCATTTCTCAGCCTGGATCCCAGATTTCCAAAGCTCTTAATGCTCTTTCCATTTCACTCTGCCGGATTTTTTGACCATCCTTTGTATTCAACACCAAATCTCGAGGAAGATCCGTCCCAGTAATGACCATTTTTCTTCCAAACAGGCCTCTAAGTTTAAAAGTGGAGCTCAAATTTTGTTCCTTAAATTTTTTAAATCTGTATGTCCCAAAAGTTCCAACTTCCATCTTGATCTCACTTGAATTAACAGGCCTCTGATCTGCCTTGATCTTCCACAACATTATGGCTTCACCTTCATTTTCCACCAAATTTTCCACCAAATCCTCATGTATCTCTTTTTCCACTTTTTCCACTTTCTCAAGTTTGTCAAATTTCTTTTGCCCAGCTGCAGCCACTTCTGTTCCAACTTCAAGGGCTTTTGGTTCCACGACAAAGACTTTTGTCAAGTCTCTTACTGTTCCAGCAAATTTATTTACTGCTTCTTTCAATGTTGTCGCCCTTGTAGTCAAAATATTACCTTGATCCTGGATCTCTCCCTGTAGTTCCTGGAGCTCTCCCAGGAGATAAAATGTCCTGTTCAGCTCAATCAGTATTTTTCCACTTATAGCCATTTCTTGCAGTGTTCCACAACTCCCCTCTAGGGGGATTTTATTTACTTAGTATCTTTCCAGTTCCAATCCAAAAGTCCAATGGAACTTATTTTTCTTTATTTCCAACAATTTGTATCCAATTTACAGAAAATCTAACCGGCAGTATCACCAGAAACAACGTTTCCTTTTATTCCCCAGCTTTGACAGCTAATTTGACAGCTGTCAAAGTCTGTATCTTTTAAGCAGGCTCTCTCACCGATCACTCCCGGGTCCCGGGGGTTGCATTTAACTTTCAAAACCAACTCTTATCCTCCAGCAAAATTAATTATAATGTCCAATCATGAAATTAATAAGTTTTCTCCACAAGGGACAAAGATGTTTCTCTCAACTTTAGTTCTCAAGTCCTTGCTTTAGATTGTTTGCAAGGCGGCGGGGGGGGGGACTTCCTTTTTACCCCTCCCCCGGTCGTACCGAATTCCAAGACAAAGATTCCTTTTTAAGTCCAATTTCCTTATTACTCACGGGTTGTTGCTTTTAGTCCGAATGTTCAAGGGAAAAAGTCAGCGCTCTCCGTCCATGGCATGCGGCTTCGCTCAGCAGGGTAAGCAGAGGACTCTCAGCACCGCGCCGCTCCCCGTTCCCCGTTCCGTAGCCTTTAAAAAGGCTCCTTCGCGGGTCGGGGGGCGTTAATGGTGCCCACCGAGTCACCACGTCCACAGGCATCCGCGCCTGTGGTTTTTAAGGGTCCCCGCGTCGCCGGCGCGGCAGGACCAGAACCCTGTTGAGCCGATTCCCTCCGGAGCTCGGAGGGAATCCGCCATTAAGCGATGGCGCTGACCCGGAAGTCGTGTTTTTAATATTCTGTTGGGAGCCGCCCAGAGCGTCTGGGGAAACCTAGCCAGATGGGCGGGGTATAAATAATAAATTATTAGTATAATTATTCATGTGGCTTGCCAATTGCATGAAATGATGTTCCACATCTGCTTGCTAACTTGTGTGTCTAAGAGCCTTTGGAACCTAAAAATGGCACGATTTCATTTCCCTCATTCACTTAGGTCCCTGACAATGCGATCCCTAAATGCTAATCTTCAGGGCTTTGAAAAATGAGCCACGTGGCTATGGGTGGATCATTTTATGGGTAGAAAATTTTTTAAAAAGAAAAAGTATAATGCTTATGTGTTGTCACCCATTTTTACTACAGAAAAGCCTAAAAACTGCCCTGAAAAGGTTTTCAAATGTCCTAAAATATTGAGGGAGGAGTGTACTCATGACACTCAGTGCAAAGGGGTGAAGAAGTGCTGCTTCTATGACTGTGCCTTGCGCTGTATGGATCCAGTATAAAGTACCTGAGACGCAGGATGCTTCTGCAGGGAGGGAGACAACTTGTTCCCACAGTCATCCAATGGAACCTTGGCGTGATCTGGCTGAAACACAAATCTTCCAATAAAGTTGTCTAGATCAGAGCTTTGCCATTTGTAATTATTTTAGCTCATCATTCTTCTTCTTTTTAGCAATTTATACTAAGCAATGATCTGAGAAACTGAGTCTGCTGGATGGAGCTGAAGAGAACCCCAGAAATGGTTAGGGCTTTTAGCCTATTGAAATATACTTGGAGTCGAGAATGGATTTCATGCTCTTTATTCAGCTCATAGTGGTGAGGAGGAATGGAAGTTCCCCCAGAATGTCTGCTTTATATTCATTATTTACACAATGGGCCCCACGTGATTGGCTAATTCCGGGATTCTCCTGTAGGCCAATCAGGTCGCGGATTCACTTCCACCTGGAGCTGGATTGGTTGGCTCCTGTGGACCAGTCAGACTGCTGCATTCTGGAGCCTATTGTTCTAGGACCAATCAGGCTGCTGCATTCTGAATCCTTTTGTTCTAGGACCAATCAGGCTGCTGCATTCTGAATCCTTTTGTTCTAGGACCAATCAGGCTGCTGCATTCTGAATCCTATTGTTCTAGGACCAATCAGACTGCTGCATTCTGAATCCTATTGTTCTAGGACCAATCAGACTGCTGCATTTTGGATCCTATTCCACTCAGTACATAACATCTACGTCCTATGCAATCCAGTTTACAGGCCAACATGGTTCTTGGTTCGTTAGCCTCTGTTAGGCACGCCCAACTCCCAAGAGACTGTGATCTACTCCCAGTATTAAAAAAAACTGGCAGTGATCTACCCATTGTCATTGTAGGAGTTTTGTTTTATTTAGGGGGGAGAGGCAAAAGTTGTTGAGCTTTTTTGGGTGGGGACAGAGTTGCTGAGCTTCTTTTAGTAAGGGGGAAAGGCTAGCCATTAACTACAACACTGACAAATGCAAAAAACAACAAGGCCAACTAAAGTCGGCAGAAGTCTATAAAACATTCATTGTACATGGCTTTTAATCCTGCAATTGATAAGGATCCCGCGATCGGCCACGATCGACCGGGGATCTACCTGTCAATCGTGGTCGACCGGTTGGACATCGCTGTGTTCAGTGTTAACAATGATCATAGCAGGGGGCTGCAATGTGAAAATCATATCAAAGGAATGTGGATCATTGTCCACGTTTCTCAGCATTCTGCTCACACAGTGGATAAGCAGATGCTCACAGGAAGCCCGCTTGTGTTCCTTGTTGTTGTTTAGTCATTTAGTTGTGTCCGACTCTTCGTGACCCCATGGACCAGAGCACGCCAGGCACTCCTGTCTTCCACTGCCTCCCGCAGTTTGGTCAAACTCATGCTGGTAGCTTCAAGAACACTGTCCAACCATCTTGTCCTCTGTCGTCCCCTTCTCCTTGTGCCCTCCATCTTTCCCAACATCAGGGTCTTTTCCAGGGAGTCTTCTCTTCTCATGAGGTGGCCAAAGTATTGGAGTCTCAACTTCACGATCTGTCCTTCCAGTGAGCACTCAGGGCTGATTTCCTTAAGAATGGAGAGGTCTGATCTTCTTGCAGTCCATGGGACTCTCAAGAGTCTCCTCCAGCCCCATAATTCAAAAGCATCAATTATTTGGTGATCAGCCTTCTTTATGGTCCAGCTTTCACTTCCATACATCACTACAGGGAAAACCATAGCTTTAACTATATGGACCTTTGTTGGCAAGGTGATGTCTCTGCTTTTTAAGATGCTGTCTAGGTTTGTCATTGCTTTTCTCCCAAGAAGCTGGCGTCTTTTAATTTCGTGGCTGGGCCTCCTGCTTCTTATCCTCTGCGATCCCAGACCCTCAAAGTGTCTCTATTTTCCAGGACAGTCCTGGATTTACAGAAGCCGTCCCCATTTCTGATTTGATCCCAGAATGTCCCGCTTTCCCTTCGGACGTCCCTATTTTCATCAGAGAAATAATGGAGGGTATGGAGTTATGCAACCCCCAAGCCATCTTGCAGCAGCCCTGTATAGGGAATGTTTTTTTAAAAAAATGTTTAGTGTTTTATTTTGTTTTTATATGTGTTGGAAGTCACCCAGAGTGGCTGGGGCAACCCAGTAGGATGAGCGTGGTGTAAACAGTAAAATTATTATTATGGAATAGGATGTCCCTATTTTCATCAGGGAAATGTTGGAGGCTATGCAATCCCTTCATCTATGAGCAGGTTACATTTATGCGCAAATAAACCATATACTGTATCGTAAAGTGGGGGGGGAATTAAGGTCTTACATATATATAAAAGATAAAATGTTCATAACTGCATATATAAACCACACGTCTGAAACCCCACAGAAAACATCCTGAAACCATTTTGTCCCTCCCAAATTGACCTCAAATATTTCTCTGCAAGGTTGAAAGAAAATGGAAAAGCCTCCCCATTGTCTTTTCGTTCACAAATCCTGTCCTAAGGGTATGTCTGTGTATGAATAGGGTAAGCCTGTGACCTGGCTCAGGAACTAAGCATTTGTCATTACAAAAGACTGGCCAGGCTCCCCAGGGTATCCAATCAAGTGACCATTAACAGGTAACCTGCCAGACAGGAGATAAACAACACATTCAGATTTATGTTGTAGGCCACCTTTTCTGTGATGTAAGTATGTAGATATGATGTTTGTGTGGGGTGGTCTTGGGTTACACCCCTTCTGTTATGTATGTATGATGTATGGAGGGGTGGTCTTGAGCTCCAGGGAAGGCAATTTAAAATGTCTATATAAGGCACACTTTTGTTCTGGGTCCTCCTCCTTTCCTGCATGTGAGAGGAGCACCCTGGTCAACATGCCTGCAACCCCTGAAACTTTGCACCACTTGGGGAGATTGGGGTGGCGTGTTACAATATGTTACCTCTGCCTGAGGCAGTTGTTTCGAAGTGGGCATCTGAAAGGCTAAGTCAAATAGATACAGCAAGAGGAAGTTCTAAGACTCACTGACAAACAACTGTACAATGTTTCAGGTAGGAGGGTTTGGACAGCTCACCAAGTTGCCACCAGAGGGAAGTATGGTGCTAAAATCTATTAACATCTTGCACAAACTTTAATTCTCCAGGGTTTTATAGTTTGGGAAACACCACTTTACAGGTCCCATTTTCTGAGTAGTGTAGGCGTCACTCATTTTATTAAGAGCAGGCACAGTTCAAGGCCAGTGATTGTGCCCTTGGTGCCCACATGCCATTATTTTTAGATCGAGGAACAGTATTCTAATCACATCTGGGTTGAGCTAGAAACTGTTGCTTTGAGCACTTACCTTTCAGCAGAGATATTGCTGCATGAAACAAAAAGAAGACAGTTCTACACTCGCCCCCAGGGAGCCTTTGATGTTCATTTCTGGGCCTGAACCCAACAATGTTTGTCAGCAGCAAAGGTCTTCTGGTTACATCTGGATTGGGCCACAAAAACTCTGTTGCTCTCAGCACCTCAATGTTGCCAGTTCTAAGGTGTGACAGGACAAAGGGACACACAAAGAAGAAAATGGCAGCCAACCTCATTGGATGGTTAGCATTTGTGTCTCAACTGGCACACTTTGCAGAGGGTTCAAGGCAGAAATTTATGGTTTTTTGTGCATAGCTTTGGAAGAAGGGGACCCACAGCACATTAGCTGCCATTTCATATAGCTGGAAAATTGAGGAAACTTTGTTGGGGGTCTACAAGACTTACCGCAAATTCTTAGCAATCTTACCAAACATTTCCCAAGAGAGGGACTGAAAAGGCCAATACATATTTAAAGAATAGATACGTACCAATATTGCCATATTCTCTGCCCAAACTGCTAAGAGTCTTCATGGCTCCCTCAGAATGTGGCTTTTAAGTTTGCTGGGAAGCTAGCGTTTTCATACCTTTGGTCTGGAGAAAGGACGAGTTGTATTTGTACAGGTCCCTAGTCCTAGCTGCAACTGTGAATTTGCTTCATTTCTCGGGTTGATTTGGCAAGGAAAAAGCAACCGTCAAGCTTGGGAAAGAGGTTTCCCCACAAGGCAGAAACAGGGAAGTTGATTACTGAAAGCCAGCCTCTGCCAACCGCCAACTGCTCTCTTTCACCACCTCTTTAATGAACATGCTAATAAGTTTCAGACTGTTCTCTAAGAACTGGGAGTGATTCCAGAGCAAGAAATTCCATGCAGTACCATTCCCTCTAGGGACGAGGGTGGCACTGTGGGTTAAACCACAGAGCCTAGGCCTTGCCGATGAGACGGTCAGCAGCTCCTGTTGCTCGGTCCCTGCTCCTGCCAACCTAGCAGTTCGAAAGCACGTCAAAGTGCAAGTAGATAAATAGGTACCACTCCAGCGGGAAGGTAAACACCGGTGCTCATCAAGCCCTTTTCAGAAGCCAGAGCTTACACGTGGATGAAATTGATGAGAGGGGCCTGGCTGGCTAGCCCAACCTCCATCACTGTGTGCCCGCTTCCTTCCTACTCGCTCTGTATTAATTTGGCTAGGTACAAATGGGTGGCGCTGTGGTTTAAACCACAGAGCCTAGGGCTTGCCGATCGGAAGGTCAGCGGTTCGAATCCCCGCGACGGGGTGAGCTCCAGTTGCTCTGTCCCTACTCCTGCCAACCTAGCAGTTCGAAAGCACGTCAAAGTGCAAGTAGATAAATAGGTACCGCTCCAGCGAGAAGATAAATAGCATGTCCATGCGCTGCTCTGGTTTGCCAGAAGCGGCTTAGTCATGCTGGCCACATGACCCGGAAGCTGTACACCGGCTCCCTCGGCCAGTAAAGTGAGATGAGCGCTGCAACCCCAGAGTCGGTCACAACTGGACCTAATGGTCAGGGGTCCCTTTACCTTTACCATTCCCTCTGTATTAGTCTTCATCAGCATGCGTTGTTTGGGGCTCATTCACATGAGCCAGTGGTAACCAGAGGGCATTGTCCTAATTCAGGTAGCACACAGGCAATGCAGCCAGGAGTTAACAGGGGCAGTACCAGAACCACAGCCAAAGTCCAAAATGAGGTGCAACACAATAGCTCTACCAGGAGTTGCTGAGATTTGAACCCGATACCTTTTTCTGAAATGCATGTGCTCTCCCACTGAGCTACATTCCTTTCCTATTTAGGGGTGGGTCTTATTACTTGAACATACTTTTTGCAGTTGTATATTTCATACGCACTCCTCTGCAGTCAGAGTCAGATCACACTCTGCACAGAAGCAGCTCCCAGACTGATGCCTCTGCAATGAGAAAGGTGGTCAACGTCTTCATGACATTGTCCCTGAAGATGACTAAGGCTGAAGCCTGGGTTTAAACTTTCCCAAATATGTTGTCAGCTCTCCAAAGTGGGAGGTATGTTGTTTTCTCCTTGAAGACCATGCTGGCTTCTTCCAGTGCAGAAACGTCATTTCCCCCCTAGGCTTATATATTTGTCTGTTGAACCCCTTAACCTATGGCTGCTATAAAACAGCAGAAGATGTGGTCATTTCTGTCTTAATCAGCATTGCAAAAGATCTCTCTGGACACTCTCCTGCAACACTGGAAAGCCTTACAAAACTTCCCAGTGACAAAAAGAGCAGCAAACATGGAGAGCTTATCTGGCGTATTCCATGGAGCAATTCAATCATCATGGAGTGTTAAAAAAACCCTGACACTGACAATGAGATATCTGGGAGAAGCGTGGAAGTTGCAGTGGTCCAACACCTGAGAGTTCACAGGAAATGTGCTGATATCAGCTTTTCCTTTCATTCCAAACCTCAAGAGGAAACATCAACTCTGCTTCCAGGTGTCTGTGATCCAAAAACAATCTGTAGATGGGCAGGCAGTTGCCGATTCCCCAGCCCCAAATGTTGTATTTGTGGGATGGATTGCATTTGGACTTCAGTGTGTCTTGAATAGTCCTGTCTCACTGCACCCCTGATCATGATTTCCCCCCACCTGCTACTGACATTTGGGGGGTGGGAATAAATTAAGGGTGGGATTCGCATCATGAGTCCTGTCAGGGAAAGCCCAGTGAAAGGAGTTCTGCTTGCACAACAGGGCTTTCCCCCTTCCTTGACCTAGCCATCCCCACCCAAAGGGTTTTGGGGACAGTTGAGAAGAGCCCTCAGAAAAGCGTCCAAGCGGAGCTCAAATGCTTCAATAGATAGAACGATTGGAAGAGCATGGTGCTGAAATCCACCCATAACACAGGAGCCAATTCCTAGGGCCCATAGGGGCTTCGGCCCCCACAATACATGAGTGATGGGCTCTTTTGTAGGCAATCACTTTTTCATGCAATAAATGCCCAGTTACTCACATTCTCAGAGACGTGGATGGTGCTGTGGTCTAAACCACTGAATCTCTTGGCTTGCTGACTGGAAGGTTAGGAGTTCGAATGCCCACAACAGAGTGAGCTCCTGTTGCTCTGTCCCAGCTCCTGCCAACCTAGCAGTTTGAAAGTATGCCAGTGCGAGTAGATAAATAGGCACCACTGCAGCAGGAAGGTAAAGAACTGTTTCTGTGTTCTCTGGTTTCCGTCACGGTGTTCTGTTGCACCAGAAGCAGTTTAGTCATGCTGGCCACATGACCCAGAAAGCTGACTGTGGACAAATGATGGCTCCCTCAGCCTGAAAGTGAGATGAGCGCCAGCCACCCCATAGTCGCCTTTGACTGGATTTAACCATCCTAGGGTCCTTTCCCTTTACCCTTTTTATTTTTAATATTTTTTACGTTACTCACATTTTGCAGATAACTAAGTTTCCCCCCTCAAAATACTTTTGTGGGCTTGGGAAGGGTGCTGTGTGAGGAAACCAGCAGGTTTTCCCAAATGCTAGGAAGCAGCAGGAAAGTGTCAGTAGTATTGATTTCTGATAACAACTCCATATAGCAGCTACCACTTTCTGCACAAAGCTAAGTCTCCAGCAAGTTCTCACTTAGCTATGGCAGGAACTGCACCCTAGGCAGGGAGTTTCAATTACTGATCAGGCATGTATGGACAGACCACAAACACTACAGCTACAATATTTTTGGAATGGCAATTAGAATTACCACCCATTCCATAGCTTCTCTGAGCTCAGAGAGACAATTGAATAATGGATGGATGATTGAGCGTTTGCTCCGTGCAAACAGCTTTCACCCCAAGATGACAGGACAATGACAGCTGCTGGCAATTTATATCTGGAAGGATATACAGTAGGCCAAGAATTACAATGTAAATATATCAAACATTGGGATATTGGGGGGCAGATATTGGGAATGGAGAAGAAATTTGGTTCAGTTTATTTATGAACCTTCCTCAGTCAAACTTCCTGAAGCTGTTGTTTTGAGATTTATTTATTTTGTATTCAGGCACCAACCCATGTGCTGTGCTTTAAATGTGAAGGCGTTTAAGTGCTTTCTGCTTGTGGCAAATAATACAATTTTCCAATACCCAGAAAATGCTCTTCTGAAGGAAATATTATCAATTTTAGCCTTCCTAGCAAAGCGGAATTAAGTCACTGTTGTCACATTAACTCCACAGAGCAAGAGATACCAAACAATTAAATTATTTTAAAAATATTTTTATATTTTATAATTTTTTTGCAAAAGAATGATATTTCTTGCAGAACATCCTTCATTAGGGAATTATTCATATATTCCATCAGACTGTGTTCCATCAGAAAAAGCTAGAAAAACTTTTGTGTTTTCTTTGTTCCAGTCAGGAGTTGCTAACAAAAGTTCCCTTGTCAGGAGAATTGTCATATCAAATGAATAAAAGGATTCCTTAGTTGTGATTTCTACATTGCAGGGAGTTGGATAAGAAAACCCTCTGATTTTAACTGAGATACTAGGGAAGGACGAGAAGAGAGACACAGGCAATACCTTTATTTTCTCATGGGTCTACACAACTTTTTCCACAATTTAAATAACAGCACTTTTTCTTTTCTGGACAATCGTAATCACTGCTGCAAAGATCTCCTTCTGGGATGGAGCAGAAATATGGAAGGATGGGGCAGCTGCCAGCTTTTTCTGTAACAGAGAAAACCCACCACATGACTGTTCATTTTGTGTTTCCAGAGCCAGACGAATGCTTCAGATAACTAGCTCACCTATGCATGTCCAAAGCCCCACATTTCATCAAGAGTGCATCAAGATCCAGCGTGGCCTTATGGTTAGAGTGTCAGACTAGGACTTGGGAGACCAGGGTTCAAATCCCCAACTGGCTATGGGGCTCACTAGGTGGCCTTGGGCCAGTCACTGCCTCTCAGCCTAACCTACTTCTCAGGGTTATTGTAGGTATTTTTTTTAAAAGGAGGGATAGAAATGCAAAAAAAAATGAATGAATGAATGAATGAATGAATAAAACCCATGTAGTGCAGCCCCACAGATGGGAATAATAATAATAATAATAATAATAATAATAATAATAATAATAATAATAGTGATTTATTATTTATACCCCGCCCATCTGGCTGGGTTTCCCCAGCCACTCTGGGCAGCTTCCAACAGAATATTAAAATATAATAATCTATTAAACATTAAAAGTGTCCCTAAACATAGAGAGGGGCAGCCCCTCAAGCCAAGTTCGTGAATGATACCTTAGGCCTCAATCTCCAAGAGGAGTCCCCATTTAACAGAGTTCCAGGGTACAAACACTTTGGCGAAGTTTCCCAGATCTTTGCCTGAAACTAATTGCATGGGTCAGAGACTCCTTGCTCGATTATTCATCACCTATGCTGTTAGGTAACAATTTGTGTTACTAAATGGCAAATCTTTTTTCCTCGTGGCCACTGTTTGGTAACATCACATTACATGTGAATCTTGAGAAAGGTAACATCAATGACCTTGAGATTCACATGTAACCTGATGTCACTACAGTCATACTTCGGGTTACAGATGCTTCAGGTTGTGTTTTTTTGGGTTAAAGGTAAAGGGTAAAAGGACCCCTGACCATTAGGTCCAGTCGCAGACGACTCTGGGGTTGCGTGTTCATCTCACTCTATAGGCCGAGGGAGCCGGTGTTTGTCCGCAGACAGCTTCCGGGTCATGTGGCCAACATGACTAAGCCGCTTCTGGCACAATGGAACACCGAAACCAGAGCAGCACACGGAAACGCCGTTTACCTTCCCGCCAGAGCAGTACCTATTTATCTACTTGCACTTTGACATGCTTTCAAACTGCTAGGTTGGCAGGAGCAGGGACCGAGCAACAGGAGCTCACCCCGTCACGGGGATTCGAACCGCCGACCTTCTAATCGGCAAGTCCTAGGCTCTGTGATTTAACCCACAGCGCCATCCATTGCCAAAACCCGGAAGTACCGGAATGGGTTGCTTCCGGGTTTCGGTAGTCGTGCATGCACAGAAGCACCAAGTTGTGCTTTGCGCATGCGCAGAAGAGACGAATCGCAACCCATGTGTGTGTAGATGCACCACTGCGGGTTGCGAACACTGCAGGTTGTGAATGTGCATCCCACATGGATCACGTTCGTAACCCGAGTGTCCACTGTAATTGCTGAAAGAAGCTCTTCTCAAATGAGTACGGGTGTTGTGTGCTTAAGAGAGAGAGAACCTGGGAATTTGGGTGGCGCCCAAATTGAATTCCAAAGAACCAGCTGTTGATAGAGAGAGGCTGCCTTTGCTCTTCCATTGAGAGTAGCACTTTGTTTCTATGTTCCAGTTATGGAAGATAATACTTTGTATCAAAGTTATGCTTTGTACAAAGTGACATTTTGTGTCCATCTTCCCATTTTTGGGGATGTAGCAATGATTAAAAAGGTAGCCCATTGTCTATTTCATCTTATATATCTGCCAGAGTGGGTCAGTTATTATGAATTCTGGCAGCTATGTAATTGCAATCAGCATCCGCATTGGTTCTTTATATACTTTAGAGCATCACAGATCCTTACATAGCTTTTTCCTACCTGCGGTTTCTACTCATGAGGAATGGATAGAGTATTGGTTTTGGTCTGGGGAATCCTAACTACAGATCCTTATTTAAACATAAAGTTCATTTGATTGCCTTCAGCAGATTACTGTGTCTCAGGCTAACCTAAAGCACTAAATGACAACGTATTGTAGGAAATCAGCCACAAAAAGCCAACACAGATGAACCAGGATTAGTCATACACCATACCTTGCGGGTTTCTGCAAATCTTGCCACAATTGAAGTAGCAGCACTTTTGAATCCCCTCGCAGTCATAGTCATGGTTGCAAGCATCTTGTCCCTTTACACTGCATTTGAATGGATTTGGGGGACAAGTTCCAAATTTTTCTGGAAGTAGAAAATAGCAGGGTTAACAAATACCCAAATATACTATGCCTAAAAGCATTGCTGTGAAGTTAAATGAAACAAGGATAGCAAAACATTATGTGCACAGGAAAGTCCTATGTGAATTATACACAACCAGCCATTGAGTTAATGGTTACTGGACTTTGGGTGATTGCGGGTCGCATCACAAAATCAGCCCGTGGGAATCGAAAGCTGAATGAGCAGAAGTTCAGTGAAGATGGGAATGTATGGGAAGAACACAATGCTTCAGTCAATGGTTCGGTGCAAGTATAAGAAGACCTGCTTGAGAAGTGGTACATGTGTACCACTTTACACAGCCGGAAGCACGATAGGGGATTATTATTATTTATATAATTTCTATACCACCCTATACCTGAAGGTCTCACATAAAGCAGTGCTGGCCAAACTTGGCTCTCCAGCTGCTTTTGGACTACAACTCCCATCATCCCTAGCTAACAGGACCAGTGGTCAGGGATGATGGGAACTGTAGTCCCCAAACATCTGGAGGGCCAAGTATGGCCATCACTGACATAAAGGATCACATACATAGAATCAAAATACAAACAGCAACCCAATAAAAAACCCCTAAAAATAGCCAGCATTTTAAAAAGGGCATAGGGTGTAGATCAGGTCAGACAAAGGCTGGGTTAAAAAGGAACATTTTTGCCTGGCGCCTAAAGGTGTATATAGTGCACTGCTCCTTGATTAAAAACAGAGAGAGAAGATGCCTCACACTGAAAATTCAATGACACAGAGAAAAGTTCTAACTTAGCCACCTGCGGGACATGCAAATATATTTTTATGTTTTAGTTTATAGAAACATTTATTTTTAAAAAGCATATTGACATTCTTTCTCACAAGGGAGAATACTGTTAGCCTGTTTGTGATTCCCTCTGAGTGCTGCCCTTGTAAGTGGACCTGGAACTATGGGATTTGGTTTCATCTGAAGCACGAGAGGAAGCAAATTTTGCATGACAGTTTCTGATATTGAGGAGAATTTTTGATTACAATTGGGCACCATTTGCAGTCAAGATTGTAGATCGAACCTTTCAAAACTGCACTGATTTTAACCAGTTTTGGAAGGATGGCATTCTATTGTTTACTCAACAGCATTAGAATGAATCTGCTTTTTTTTTTTTTTTGCGTAAGAAACTAAAAAAAAGTCCATTTAACTCTCAGTATTTGCGGGGAAGTTGTTAGAATTCCTGAGCAGAGCTAAGTACTGTTTGCCAGTAAACAATCCAAAAGGTCCAGTAGGTCCTTTGCCATAAAATTGTTCATGTTGTCCTACCACAAGTCTTTCACACTGAGAGCAGTGAAACTTGAAGCAAGGGAAACTGGTAAACGGTACCATTTCATTTCATTTTTTAAAAAATTAAATTTATATACCTCCCTTCATCCAAAGATCATAGAGCAGTGTGCAACATAAAAATACAAAATGAGAAAACAAGAAGAGTTTAGATTTGATATCCCGCTTTCTCACTACTCTAAGGAGTCTCAAAGCGGCTAACATTCTCCTTTCCCTTCCTCCCCCACAACAAACACTCTGTGAGGTGAGTGGGGCTGAGAGACTTCAGAGAAGTGTGACTGGCCCAAGGTCACCCAGCAGCTGCATGTGGAGGAGCGGAGAAGCAAACCTTGTTCCCCAGATTACGAGTCTACCGCTCTTAACCACTACACCACACTGGCTCACATAAATACATAACAAAGACAAACCAACCAATAACCCACCTCCCACAAAAGGCCATAGATGGCTTGGTCAGCCAAATATATTTTATATACAACTCTCGTATCAGACAGAAGGAGAAGCAGCTTCATTCAAAACCTACCTAGTGGTGGCATGCAAGATGCAGGTGAGAGCTGTGTCCAGAGGGCCAGCAGTCCCACAAAAGCAAAGACGCTTCTGGCCTTCATGGTGCATTCAGAATCTGGTTCTGAATGTTCATCCCTGGGTCAGGCTGGTGAGATTTAAGCTTGCTAAAAGGGTGGCGCTGGATCACAAGAGGGAGGAGCCCTGCCCCATGTTTGTTACCCAAACATGCCTTGCAGATGTCAATCCATTACCCAATCCTTATTTCACCTATAGTCTATATATTCTCTTGCATTTGGTAACTATGAGCCTCTGACCTACAGTAGTTCAATCTGGAATTGGGCAGTTATTACTGAGTGCAATGAGTACAGGCTCAGGAAAGGGGAAATCCTACGTGCTTCTTGGAGCAGGAATTGGCTGCTTTCTGGGTGTGCTACCTTCCAAATCTTCCTGGTCATGGTCAGAGTGATTCACCCAGGCAATGGAGGCCAATGTCAGCACAGCCTTCCTTCCTGTAAACAGCTTTCATAGGGGGGTAATATGGATTGAGAAGTCAGCTGAAACCTCATTCAACCTTCTGCGTGGTTTGCATAATGTGCAAATTAGGCTAACTAAATTTGGGGGACAGAAACCAGGTAACCCTAAGCCAGAAACTATAAGCTTTTAATTGAGAAATTTTTTTGGATGTAAAGTGGGTGTGTATGTGTGTGCCAGCCTGCTGCCTATGAAGACCTTCATTGGCACTCACAGACTCTGAGCTCCCATTTTTTAATGGGAAGTAAAGTTATTGAGACGCGGGTGGCGATGTGGGTTAAACCACAGAGCCTAGGATGTGCCGATCAGAAGGTTGGTGGTTCGAATCCCTGCGACAGGGTGAGCTCCCGTTGCTCGGTCCCTGCTCCTGCCAACCTAGCAGTTCGAAAGCACGTCAAAGTGCAAGTAGATAAATAGGTACTGCTCTGGCGGGAAGGTAAACGGCGTTTCCGTGTGCTGCTCTGGTTTCGGTGTTCCATTGTGCAAAGTGCAAGTAGATAAATAGGTACCACTATGGCGGGAAGGTAAATGGTGTTTCCATACGCTGCTCTGGTTCACCAGAAGCGGTGTAGTCATGCTGGCCACATGACCTGGAAGCTGTACACCGGCTCCCTTGGCCAATAAAGTGAGATGAGCGTCGCAACCCCAGAGTCGGTCATGACTGGACCTAATGGTCAGGCGTCCTTTACCTTTAAAGTTATGAACGAAAATGTGCTGGCCCCCTTCTAAGCTTTCTGTGAAGTGACCTAGCCTAGATGTTTCCTCCTGCCTCTGTTTTTAGCCAATGAGTGAATGCAGAGCTATGACAAGTGGATGTCTTAAAGAGCATCTCTTCTCCCTTCCCCTTTAGTTCACTTTCCCTGCTTCCACCTCATTTTATAGTAGTACCTGCAATCTCTGTAGTTTGCCACTCCTTTTCCCCTAGCAACCAGGGTGGATCTTTCATGTGGTGGATTGGCCTGAGATCAGGTACCCACAAGAAGTTATTTTCTGCAATGAACGCTACACAACAAGTGGGTACAGGATAGTAGCTTAGTCTTTGGTTTTGAGATTGGGACCAGGGAAATCAGGATTCTTGTGTCTTTAACAACTGTACCTCCACAATCAGAATTAGCAGGACATAGTTGACTTTCCATGGTAAGCATGAGAAAGCCCTACTGCCTCAAAATTTGATATGGTCTACTCTTGAGTGACATAACCTTGGTATTCTCTTGCAAAGAAGAGCTACTTCCCAATACCTGCTGCTATCAAAACTCAAAAAACTGTTTCTCAGAGCACTTGCAGAAAGGTGGTGACACCTCCCTTCTTTGGATATTCATCCAGGAACATAAGAAGCTGCCTTATAATTAGTCTTCTCATTACTCCACCTGACCTAGTATTACTGACCTCACTGACAACGACTTTCCAGAGTATCAGGAAGAAGACTTTTACCACCGAGACCATATAACATCGGTCCTGAAAGATCTTCATTGGCTCCCAGTATGTTTCTGAGCACAATTCAGTGTTGGCGCTGACCTTTAAAGCCCTAAATGGCCTCGGTCCTGTATACCTGAAGGAGTGTCTCCACCCCCATCATCCAGCCTGGACACTGAGGTCCAGCGCCGAGGGCCTTCTGGTGGTTCCCTCGCTGTGAGAAGCAAAGCTACAGGGAACCAGGCAGAGGGCCTTCTCGGTAGTGGCACCTGCCCTGTGGAACGCCCTCCCAGCAGATGTCAAAGAAATAAACAACTACCTGACATTTAGAAGACATCTGAAGGCAGCCCTGTTCAGGAAAGTTTTTAATGTCTGACGCTGTATTGTTTTTAACATTCTGTTGGAAGCCGCCCAGAGTGGTTGGGGAAACCCAGCCAGATGGGCGGGGAATGAATAAATAAATAAATAAATAAATAAATAAATAAATAAATAAATATTATATACCAGCCTGCATCCAGACAGGAGCACCTGGTGTTCTCAGGCACCTGCCATGGTCCAAACTTTGGCCTTCCCACTTGCCTGATCCCTAGCTGTGGGCTAATTTGGTGTCTGCAGCTAGGTCTGGGAAGCTGCTCACCATTTCAAATTTCCCACAATGCCTCAGGATGTCTGATGTAACATCCCTTCAGATGGCTTTTTAGAACCAGCCAGTCTCGCCAGGTAAACAAGGAATTTAATAAGGTTTTATTGTGCCCTTTCCCCTCGACTGAGGTTGAATGGACTTTATTTAAAATTATCTTTGGATTGGACCAGGAGTGTGAGGGAGCAATGCAGAGCAAGAAGAATGAATGGCTGCTGAATAGATCTGGCAAGAGGCCAAATTTGGGGGGAAAAGATTTTGTCTTTAATTGTGTGCTGATCAAGAACTCCAGAGTGGAATTTTAATGGCAAAGATTGGACATGTACTCTGTGAGTTATTTATGGCTGCAGCCTGTATGCTAGTTGGTGAACAGCGGAAGGAATGGAATGTGACCTAGTACCAGCCAGATAAACACTGCAAAGAACTGAACAATGGAAGATAGTAATTAATTCTCCCAGCACACCAGGTCTGAAACAACAATGTATATGGATTTTATATTTATAAGATGTAACAGAGGCGCTGTTTGTAAGTGGGGGAGGATGTCAGCTGCAAGAATGACCGCTCCCCACATTAAATGGGGGGCGCCCTTTGCGTGGTCGTGTGCAGCCCCCTGGACCCTATGCGGTACCATTAGCACAGGCTTGGCTTCACCTCCCCCAGGTGGGATACCTGGAGGTCTCTGCCTACCTCAGTCAGTTGCCCAATCCCACCTGGGGAGGTGTTGCCAAGGTGATCGAGCCAGGTAGGGGGAGGGACTACCTGCCTACACAATAGGGGGAGGATCTTACCTGGGAATCATCAGCTGGCCCCAAGTGATGGATCAACTGGACATTAAATAAGAGTTGATGCGGCTACAGGAGGAAATGATTGACATATGTTTGCAACAGGAATGGGAGACCTGCTTTTTATCAAAATTGAATTAAATGAAAGTAATTTGGTTTGATTTGGGGGGGAAAGGAAAGAATGCTGCACCTGCCCTTTGAAGGTTCTTTCCTCACTCAGATCCCATGATACCAAAAGTAGTTGTTTTGGTGCCTTCCATCTGTTGCTGAACTCCAGCTCTCAACGGCCCCAGCTAATGGTATAGCTAATGGACATGGATGATGGGAGTTGTGGTTCAGCAACATCTAGAACAGGGTCAGCAACCTTTTTCAGCTGTGGGCCGGTCCACCGTTCCTCAGACCATGCAGTGGGCTGGACTATATTTTGAAAAAAATAATGAACGAATTCCTATGCCCCACCAATAACCCAGAGATGCTTTTTAAATAAAAGGACACATTCTACTCATGTAAAAACACACTGATTCCCGATGCGTCCGCTGGCCGGATTGAGAAGGCGATTGGGCTGCATCTGGCCCACAGGCCTTAGATTGCCTACCCCTGATCTAGAAGGTACCACAGTTGCTTACCCTACGTTACTCAATGAAATGTTTTGCCATTTCAAAACTGCTGGATTTCAGCAAAGACAATCCAAAACCAAAACGGTAAAGCATTTCAAAGGCATCCCTAGTAAATGGCAAAAAATTAGAAGCTGCAGTAGCTTTCACTCAGCCTTATCTAGGGTATTTGACTTGTGTTGCTTATCCAAATCAGCCTCCCCCAATCTGGTTCCCCTCAAATATTTGAGACTCTGGTGAAACTTTAGTCCCATCATTGGTAATGAGTTGGCAAGTGCTGTTCTATATGGGACACCAGCAGCAGTTTATCTGAAGAGTTAGCTTGACAGGGGATGTGAAGCTGAAGACATGAATGGAGAATTTATTATTTTCCTTTCCAAATTACAACCATCACATACTTAAGAGACCACGTCTTCAAACACCGAGCACTTCTTCCTGATTTACTACTTCCAAAGAGAAAATCGATGAATCATTCAGCTGGATTTTCCTTTTATACTTGACTGCTGACTTTTAACCTCAGGAATGACTATGGGTGAAACAGCTCAATTCACGCTGGTGCTGGGTTCTGAGAAAGAGAAAGAAAGATCTACTGAATTAAATACACACATCACAAACTATAGCTATAGCATGAATGTTATTCACATTCTGAATGGTTCAATGTTGATTAACAATTCTGATGCCACATCTGAAGGCTATAGAAGAATAATTGCTGGCCTTGGCTGCCCTAGTGCACATGATAACTCTAATTCTTGTGACATGTTATAGCTCTGATGGAAGACTCAGGACCTAATGGACACTGAAATACACTGGCAATAATTCAATAGGTTCTAGATATAGAACTTGGTTGTGGTTATTCATGATTGGATTTACAGTAATATACAACTGCAATATAACTTGTTATGTACCATGAATAATAATGAATTGCCTGTAAGAAGAAGGTGACCCTATCATGTCTGGTATTATTTACAGTAAGCATTTACTTTGCATATCAAGCATATCTAATGTGTTTACTTGCTTTCGTTTGCCTCTTCTGCTTAGCCAACAGTCCCTACAAGGATTGTCCTGATTCTTTTTTTGATATGGGATTGCTTTTACCAGCACTGAAATGTCAGGTTCCAAATCTAGGTATAGCTGCATATGCATAAAGTAAGGAGACCTAACAATATGCTAAAGTACTAAAATGCTTGGATTGTCAATGTCAATTGCCTGGGCACAGCTGCTGGTATTGTTCTCATTCCAGGTCATTTCCCATTACTCTGCTGATCATGGTAGGGCAGTGGTAAGGAACCACTTCATTAACAAAGGGCTGGATTAGAACGTGGCAAACCCTCCACCGGCCATGCTCCAATGCTAAAAGGGACTGCTTTGGGCAAGCATCGTCCACCTGTCCATCACCTGATGTCATTTGTCAGGAGTGCAACGCAGCAATTGGAAATGCCCTCTAGGTGGTGTTTGCCAAGTACAATACTATGCTTCTTCTTGGAAGGTTAGCCCAACCTTCAGAATTTTGGGGGGCATCCCAGAACACAAGCAGCAATGTTTCCTGTTTCTGAAATCACTTTCCTTGGAGGAATAGTCCCTATCACTTCCCAGCTGTTAAGTGGAACAAACATGACCCGCCTCCTATTAGTGTTGTTTACAGTACCCAAAATTGCCAGGTAGCAGTCTCTGCCACATATCCCCTCACAACACTTCTTATTTTTAGGGCAGTCATAGTCAACATCACATTTATAAGGGGGGGTCCAGCATGAAGCAATTACGACTGGACAGCTTCCAGGCTTCTCTCCTACAGAGAAATAAAGTGTAGTATGAAAGATAAACTCAGAAAAGCAATGTTTCCATCTCTGATTGTAGCTCACCACGTTCTTTATTCTCTTCTAGCCTGAAAACGTCCCTAAAGAATATTCCCGGATATTGCAGCATTGTGTGAAATGTGGTCAAATTACTGAGTACCAATCATACAGTGTGGAATAGGCAGGGGAAATCTTCTTGAGGAGCCCTCTGGGATGACACCTGCTGACTAACCCCTGGAGCTGTCAGAAGAGAAGGTTGGGCAATCCCCCAGTCCTCCAGAGCACCAGCAACCAAAAATTTGGGCCCAAGTTCATAGAGTTGGAAGGGACCACGAGGGTCATCTAGCTCACCCCCTTTAATGCAGGGATCTTTCGCCCAACAAAAAACCCATTACCCTGAGAGAGGATCTCATGTTCTACCAACTCAGCTGTATTAAAGCAATGGCAGTTGGGTGCTTCTACTCTGGACCTTCGATTGCTTCCTGACCTTGTTTCTAGATCATGCTTTGTATTCAGCTTGATTCTTGAGAGCATGGTGCACCTAGAACTTTGCACTCTTGGATAGGTGCTTTAGGAAAAAACCTTTGCCCTCTGTGGACTGAGCTTAACTGGGCCACCCTGGCCAGTCCCTGTCTCTCAACATGACCTACCCCACACGGTTGTCATGAGGATCAAATGGGAGAACAATGTTCACAACCTTCACCTCCTTGGAGGAAATATAATAAATAAAATAAATAAATAAAACATAATACAACAACTTGCTATTTATTGTACCGAAAAGTGGTTGGAAGCAGTCTCTCCCGCAAGGCCCTACACAGCACTTCAAATTGCTAGGGCAGTCATTGTCAAAAAGGCATTTGTTAGGAGGATTCAGCATGAAGCATCTTATGAGAAACAGTGGACAGAGGCCAGGTTTTCCTGAAACAGAGACAGTAACATAATGAGTGGTTCTGAGTCAAATTCAAGTTATTAGTGAGAATTTTAAAAGCCCTGCAAGAACTAAGAGAAAGCACAACTGAGCTGGCCAATGTGGAAAGGCAACTAGAGTTGGGGTTACACTCCATCTCTAGAGCACCCTTCCTTCAGGTGTGTGATAGGTGCCAACACTTGACTCTTTTTAGCATTGACTGGGCCCTTGCAAATTCTTTAATTCTATTCACTTAGTGGAAGACGGGAGTGCCTGGTGTGCTCTGGTCCATGGGGTCACAAAGAGTCGGCCACGACTAAACAACAACAACAAATTGTTGCTTGTTCTGCTGATGCAGAGATTGTCCTCTTAAATACGTTTTAGTGATCTCACTGCATCCTTTAAAAGTTTTATTATTGCATTTTTATGTTTTGTGGTTTTTATAGATGTAACACCCTGGCAATCGTTTTTATGAACAGCAGGCTAACAATGTTTCACATAAAAACAAATGCATAAAGAAAATATTGTGTGGCAAACAGTTCAGAAGTGG
Organism: Podarcis cretensis; assembly: GCF_951804945.1. Lineage (NCBI taxonomy): Eukaryota > Metazoa > Chordata > Lepidosauria > Squamata > Lacertidae > Podarcis > Podarcis cretensis. Next base: position 23,831,974 of record NC_137175.1, read on the forward strand.
GAGCAGGTCCAGAACAGGGTTGCAAAATGATTAGCTGGGACTGGGTATTTTGTCCATATGCATTTGCTTGTCACATACTCTCCACTTTGGGGCCCAATTTTAAAGCCCCCTCTGTCTTGGAACCAGGTTACCTGCAAGAGTGCCTTCCTTATGTCTATCCCAACCTTAATCATCATTTCAGACGGGGCACCCTGACCAAATGAAAGGAGGCAGATAACCACTAGGAAATGGGCCTTTTCAATAGTAGCACCCCAGTTATGGAAAAGCCTTCAGAAAGGGGTTCATCTGGCACAGTCTTTATGGTTCATAGTCAGGCAAGATGGAGCTCATTGGGTGACCCAATGCAAAAATCCTGAGGATCCATGTGGATCCGTGCTTTGTAACCACGTTTTTGTGCCATTGCGGCCCCACAAAACAGTGGGTGTGTGATTTTTTTGGTGCAGGATGTAGCCATGGACATGCTATGTGATCTGATGGTGAATTTGGGGTGACCCAGTGCAAAATTCCTGAGGATCCATGGTCAAAACAAAATAAAAGAAAAAAAATTCCTTCCAGTAGCACCTTAAAGACCAACTAAGTTAGTTCTAGGTATGAGCTTTCGTGTGCATGCTGAAGAAGAAGAACTAACTTAGTTGGTCTTTAAGGTGCTACTGGAAGGAATTTCTTTTCTTTTATTTTGTTTTGACTATGGCAGACCAACACGGCTACCTACCTGTATGAGGATCCATGGACTTTTATCTCCCCACTCCTGGGCAGCCTCCGCTAGCCTCCCTTATCTCTCTTCCGATCCCACCGATCAACTGTTTCCTTTCAACACTCCCTTCCCTCTTGTTTGCCTTAGAGTCCTTTCCTTAGCTGGAGCAGTTTTTTGCTCCTCCTTTTCTTCTAATTTCTCTCCTTATTGCTTTCGTCTTCCTTTTTCTCCCCTTTGCAAGTTTGCTGTCTTTACCTCCCCCCTCCCAGGCAGCCTCCTTTATCTCTAGCATCCTTTATCTCTCTCCCTGATTGGCAAACGATCAGCGGCTTTGTTTCGACACCCACTTCCCTCTTTCAAAAAAAAAAAAAAAAAAAGCATGATCTGCTTTTTGCCCCTGGGCAATTTGGCTCCAGGGACCATGCATTTGCTCCATTAGACACACAGACATTTCCCCTTACTTTTTAGGAAGAAAAAAGTGTGTGTTATGGAGCGAAAAATACAGTATATGGAGGGCCACAGGTCCCCCACCTATGACAATACCCATCCTTAGCAGAAGCAAAAGGATCTTTCTCACCTGTATCTCTGTATCTCTGGATACCATTTGCTCCAGAAGGTGCCTTTGGAACTTACCTACGAAGAATATTGTACCCGATACGGACATCCCTGACCAAAGGACTAGGAGACCCACAAGCAAGAAAGCACTCTGTGTCTTCATGGTGCTGGCAGGAACCAAATATGGATGCCTAGGACCAAGATAGGCAGATATTTATACTGGTAGAGCTGGGTTAAGAGATGATAGTATCTTTTTACATCCTCATGCTTAGCATAATTTCTCTTTACTGAGAATATTTTACCAGCATTTTCAGCCCACTATAAAAAACTGATGTTAATTTACAGTACATGCTTAACCTTCTCTCTTCTGTTATGCTTGTGAAATGAGTTGATGCTGGGATATGGCCATTTACCCCACAGATTACTCTGTCCCACTGCCAGCCACTAAGGGAAGGATGTAAGCCTTTGGTACCCCAGATGATGTTGGAGTTCATCCCCAGCTGGCATGGCCAATACTCTGAGATGGTGGGTGTTGTGTGGGTGTTTGAAGGACCACAGATTCCCCATCCTTGGTTTACACAGGGCTGTTCCAGATGTTCTTATGATTATAGAATCATGATTACACAAACCCATTTTCAATACTGTTTGAGACTGCTATGATGTCAGATCAGACATACTGGGTGATACCCAATTATTGGTTTTCAACAGAGCACCATAAATGTAACACAAAAACACAGATTACACATTATTGGGTTGTCAGTTACAAAAAGTAACTGTAACTGCCCAATCCTCTTTTAAAACCATCTATGTAGATGACCATCACTGCCTCCTCATTATAGTCTAGCATTGCCAGGAATGAACACAGATGAAGCTACACACAACAAAGTTTAAAATATACAATATATGAATCAACCAATCAACATTAACATGAATGGATCACTGAACATCAACAACACACCCTTAGATGGATAGCCTCAATCACACTCATCCTTTGCACCCTGATATTCAATCTGTTGAAGACCACTGATCTAGAACACTATAATGAATGATAATCTCTTGTCTGTTGTTTTGTTAATGATGCTCAGGGACAACGGCTCTTTAATTCTTTCATATATGTTAGCCCTCACCCTGTGGTGCCTTCCAGGGATTTTGGACCACAACTCTCAACTAACACGCCCTGTGGTCAAGGCTGATGGGAAATGTAGTCCAAAGCATATAGAAGGCATTGGAGAAGGGTTGGCCTAAAAGATGTCAAATGGGGGACCAAGGAAATGAAGGAGAAGGAAAGAGAGAAAGGCATTTGCTTAAATAGACACTTCCGGGTTGGCGCCATCGCCAAATGGCGGACTCCCTCCGAGCTCCAGAGGGAGCCTGCTCGGCAGGGGCTGGGTCCTACCGCGCCAGCGACGTGGGGACCCTCAAAAACCATGGGCGCTGAAACCCATGGACATGGTGACTCGGCGGGCACCGTTTGCGCCCCCCGACCCACGAAGGAGCCTTTTTAAAGGCTATGGAGCGGGGGACGGGGGGGGGTGTGGTGCTATGAGTCCTCCGCTTCCCCTGCCGAGCGAAGCCGCATGCCATTTGACGGAGAGCGCTGACTTCTTCTATTGAAAATTTGGACTAAAAAGAACAACCCGTGAGTAATTGGGAAATCGGATTTAAAAGGGAAAAAAAAATTTTTTAATTCGGAACGAGCGGGGGAGGTGCAAAAAGGAAGTCCGTCTCCCCCCTGTTGTAGAGGATTTAAAGCAAGGATTTGGCAACTAAGATCGAGAGAAGGGTCTACTTTTTATTGATAAAGTTATTAATTTCACGATGGAAAATTACAAGACTGTGCTGGAGGAGAAAAGTGGAATGTGTGAGCAAAAGCGTAACCCCCCTCCCCGGGAACTGGGAGTGATCCGAGAGAGTGCCTGGTGAGGAGACACAGAGATTTTGACAGCTGTCAAAGTAGCTGTCAAAGTAGAAGAAGAAAAAAGAGAACTTTGTTACAATGACTTTGCCGGTTATATTTGTTACAATTTTGATATAAATTGTTGAAAATAAGGGATAACAAGTTACTTTGACACTTGGGAGTGATCTGGAAGGAAACTGAGTTACCATAATCCCTCTAGAGGGGGCTTTGGGACACTACAAAAACTGCTACAAGTGGAAAATTACGCATGGAATCCGATGGGACTTTTTATCGCCTGGGAAAACTGCAGAAATGAAACATTATTTTGTCTACAGAGGTCTCTACACTAAAGGAGACAATAGATTCATCTATTGAAGAATGGAAGGGACTTGACGTAAGTTTTTGTTCCTGAACAAATAAAGCCTCTGTAGAGGAATTACAAGCTTTTGGAATTAGAGCGTTTTTGCAGTGGAACAGGGAAAGAAACCAGAGGAAAGTGAGGAAAGAGAACAACAAGAATTGAACAAAGCTGGAAGTGGGAACATTTGGGACATTCAGATTTAAAAGGACTAAGAAATAAAATTTGAGCTTTACTTTGAAATATAGAGATCTGGATGGAGAAAATGGACCTTCTTGAGATAGAACCCTTCCAAGATTGGGTGTATGAAACTAAAGATTACCAAAAAGATGGCAAAGACTATTAAAAAGACGGCAAAGTGGAACACAGAGAGATTTGGACATAGATGTGGGGTCTCCAGGTTGACAGCAGACATTGATGGACATTGGGGATCATAACCGGGAAAGGGGGGAGGGAAATTTGGAATCCAAAGGGTGTAAAATTATATTTTGTTCTTTATTTTGTTATTTCATTCTGATTTGCGTATTAAAGAGGGGAACTCGTGGAAGAGAACAGGGGTCGATTTTAGGAGAAAAAATATTTTCAACAATGGGTCGATGATAATGAGCATAAAATTTGGGGTAAGAACTTGCTGAACTAATGTAATGGAATTGGAATATAAGAGGGTGTGAGGTGGGGAAGTCCTGGAAAGACGTTAATGAAAATAAGGCCTAAAAGTAAATGTTATTTTGTTCTTTTTTGTTCTTTTTTTTTTCTCTGTCATATTTGGAAATTTCAATAAATATTATTTTTTTTTTTAAAAAAAGGCATTTGCTTAAATAGTAAAATCCTAGCTACAGAGGTCATTTAACAATTGACTTCACGGTATTTACAAGGAAGGAAGTAGATTTTCCCAATACCACAAGCTGACCTGTGGGTCAATGCCGACAGGAGAAATCTGAGAAATGCATACTATTCTAGTCTTGTGATGTATGTACAGTGGTACCTTGGGTTAAGTAAATTCATTCCGGAGATCCATTCTTAACCTGAAACTGTTCTTAACTTGAAGCACCACTTTAGCTAATGGGGCCTCCTGCTGCCTCCACGCCGCTGGAGCACGTACATTTCTGTTCTCATCCTGAAGCAAAGTTCTTAACCTGGGGTACTATTTCTGGCTTAGCGGAGTCTGTAACCTGAAGTGTATGTAACTTGAAGCGTATGTAACCCGAGGTACTGCTGTACTTCGTTTGCCTATAGATGCCTACACACATCGCTCTGCAAACAAATGTTTGGTTCTGTCAAACCTTCCCAAGGTGAGCTGTTTTAGTGAGGTGGCTGGGGAAGAGTAGTACCCACTCTACAAGACTACTGACAGCACCTCTGTAAGATAAGTTCCAACAGCTCCCACTTGGGGAGAATTTTTATTCTGTCTGCATTTTAATTTTGTGATGCAAGTGTACAGTCAAAAACGCGTACAAAATGAGGGATGTTTTCACAAAATGCGCATGGTGATAATAGCATACAAAACTGCATTATATTGAGGGAAATTGCTTGCAAAAATATGTATATGTATATATATATGCAAAAATATGTATATTAGGCAAAACTGAATACAAAAAATGTGGTGAAATATAAACGAAACTGCTTAAATGCCTTTATCTTCCACAATCTCAAGGTAGTGTACATGGTCCTCCTCCTCCCCATTTCACCCTCACAACAACCCTGTAAGGTAGGTTAGACCAAGAGATTGTGACTGGCCCAAGGTCACCCCATGAGCTTCATGGCTGAGTGGGGATTACAAACCCTGGTGCCCCAGGCCCTTGCTCAGCACTCTAAGTCTAACCATTACACCACACTGAATTTAATATTGGAAAAATGAGAAAGTGAGGGAAACTGAAAACTTCAAGCTGTTTTACAAATGTTTTTGGACTCAAAACAGGTAAAATGTAAAGGACCCCTGGACAGTTAAGTCCAGTCAAAGGTGACTATGGGGTTGCGGTGCTTATCTCACTTTTCAGGCTGAGGGAACCTGCATTTGTCCACAGACAGCTTTCCAGGTCAAACCGCTTTTGGTGCAACGGAACACCGTGACGGAAATTAGAGTGCACGGAAACGCCATTTACCTTTCTGCCACAGCTGTACCTATTTATCTACTTGCACGGGCATGCTTTCGAACTGCTAGGTTGGCAGGAGCTGGGACAGAGCCATGGAAGCTCACTCCATGATGGGGATTTGAACTGCCAACCTTCTGATCGGCAAGCCCAAGAGGCTCAGTGGTTAGACCACAGTGCCACCCACATGCTGTGTTTTTGGACAACAGCTCGCTTAATCAGGAATTTCGGAGTCACATGTTAATCAAGCTCCCATAATCTCTAACTACTCCCTTGTTGCATGTAAAATTTATGCACTTCTGACCTCAGACATTGTTTGTGTAGCTTCATCTGTGTTCTTTCCTGCCAATGCTAGACTATAATGAAATGTTGGCAACTGTCATATTAGACAGGCAGACAGGCAGACATATATGGTTTTGAAATGTTGGTCTGAGTGGAAACTTTGAACACAAAGACTTCTGCACTGTTGTCATGCACCTGCAGAGCTGCATTTTCTTGTTAATCACATATCTCAATCAAGAGCATTCGTTTGGCCAATAGCAGAGCATCCAATTTGACTTGGCTGGTTGCCACAAAACAAATATTACTGAATAGCTAAGATTAGCAGATATCAAGTTCCAGGTTCAGAAGTACGGTAATTGCTTCTGACTTTGGCAAACAAATCTTGTTAGAGCAACAACGAAGCTTGAGGCATCTTAAAGACAAATAGATTTATTAAGGTTTATTGCAACACAAGCTTTCATAGACTACAGCCTACTTCATTGGATGCATGAAGTGAATTCTTAGTTGGCAGGTATTTAAGGGAGAAAGGTATAAAGCAAAAACTGAATGGTAATGAGATGCAATTAGAGTAGTAATTAGAATGTATATGTATGTTAAATAGGCACACCCTTTACAGCTGCAGTTTGGTGATAATTGACTCATCATTTTTGAGATGACTCTATCAACACACACAGTGGGGCAGGGAACCATTCGTAAGAAAGCCATTGATGGCACAGATATCCTGACATTGATTGGTAACTTTGATTTTTTTAAAATACGCTGGTCTATAACCATGATAAAGCACTTGATTAAAATCCTTTTTCTTCATTTGACCCGCAAGTGATGGCAATGAACTTCTTGACAAATTGCAACTCAGTTGTTTCACATTGTATTTATTCATTCAAAGTCCCTTTGTTGTGAAATATGTACGTTGAGGTCAGTTACAGAGAGTCTTGGGAGGCCGAAATGTTCTGCTACTGGTTTGTGGGTCAGGTTTGTATCCATATATTTTTCAGGCATAGAGACTGACCTGTCAATTCTATGTTGAATACAGAAGGATATTTTGGGCAGGTGATGGTAGAAATCAAAGTGGAAAATGGGCAGGGGAATGCACCCCTGTGGGAGACAGTATTAGGTCCTGTTCTATTGTTGCTAGAGTAGACATGGAGACTGAGTGGGCATCTGGCACTGCCATAAGGTATGGTCCCTGTGCCCCTTACTCTATCATGTGGGTTGTTGTTGCTCATGAGTAACTGTTTTAGGTGGAGGCCAGTGGAGGCTGTTTGTAAGGCAAGTCTGCCATCTAACACCACAAAACAGAGATATAAAGGTACAGAGTTATTTCTTCCTGGGGCTATGGCTGAATATGTTGCTCCTAAGGGCATATCATATTAGGCACCAGAAGTGCATGCTAATCACGTCCGCACATAATTTCAGTGAAGACTTGTGCAATCCAAAATGAAGGAGACTTTTGAGAGCAACTCCAATAAGAGGCAAAAAAGGGGGAAGCTGTTATTATGAAAGGCCAAAGTGAAAAGCGGAAAGCAGCTTCAGCTCAGTTCTGTCTCGGATACTAGTTTGTCTACAGTAAATCAGAAGAATGATATCTTAAGAGTTAGCTTTGTAATGAATGGGCCTTTCTTTGGGATCTGAAGACATAAATGGAGAGATTATCATTTCCCTCTCCAAATCAAGGGCTTCAAATACTTTAGAGACCCAAAGATCCAAATCAATGAATCATTCAGCTAGATTTTCCTCCTGCAAATGAGGTAAGTAGCTGGCTGGTGACTACCAATCAGAATAATGTCCATGGATGGAACAGGTGTTTTTGTTGCAGTGTTGTAGTAGTTGTAGTTGTAGTAGTAGTAGTAGTTGGTGTTGCTGCTGCTGCTGGGTGTCCATCAGTGAAACAAGAATTTATGCTACAGGAAAGAGGAGAGGAAGATCTATTTGATTAAATCCTACCATCACAGATAGTTCCAGTGTGATAATGACTCACATTCTGCATGGATTAGTGCAGGTTACACAATCCTCATGCCCTGTCTGAACTATAGGAAGGAGGAGTTGTTGACCTTGGCTTCTCTAGTACACATAATATCTTCTCTTGCTGTAACATGACATATCTCTGACGAAAGTCTCTGAATCTAATAAGCACCAAGAGCCTAAACTCAATACTTCAGTAATTTATATTTAGATTTATAATTAGGTTATGATTATCCACGATTGGATTTGCAACAATATAGAGCTGCAGTGTAATATGCATGAGTCATGAATAATAATTGGACTAGATCACCCTCAGGGTCCCTTCCAACTCTACAATTCTATGATTCTGTAATGAATTGCCCTGTAAGAATAAGAGAAAGGAGACCAGGACAATATCAGGATGCTCCCTCCATCTATTCCACCTGGGATGACATTCTCCCATACCAAAACCAACAGTTATACTACAGTTAGAAGAGAGCTAAGATGCCACCATCATGCCTGATGTCACTTCCAGTGGGATCCCTCCACCAAATGGCAACACAGATTTTGCATATCATGGGTTGCTTCCAATGTTGGCCACACTCAGAGTTGACCTATTGGAATTAATGGACATAACTAACACAGGCCTGTTATTCCCAACGTATAAATTCTGAGTGCCCTTCCACTCTCAGTCTCCAGCAACTGTTGGATTCGGGTAGCAAAAATGTCACTGGGCACAAATAGAGTGGTTTTGGAGAAAAGTCACTCTGATCCATAGAGATGCCCTGCAGTTGGTGAATGAGGGTAGGGAGCCCTTCTGCATTGCTGAGAGATCTCAGTCTTCACTTAAAAGGAAAAGAATCCCACCTTTCTCCACCATTGCTGCATCCCATCAGGGGTGGTGCTTCCAGTCTCGCCACTTGAGGAAAGGGGAAAGTGCCACCTTGCCACGCCACTGCTGCTGCCACCACCACCTGCTTTGACATGTGCCCTGCTGCATCTGCCAATGGTGCAGAAGCACCACCACCATTTGTGCCAATTTCCAACAAGATCATGCCAATTTTGGGTGAGACCACTCCACCACTGTTGAAGGGGATGGGGCAGGCGGCGTAGCTGCAGGGAAAGTAAAAGCTGGGGGGCTTTTACTGCCTGAGGCAGCAGCCTCAGCTTGCCTAATGGGTGAGCCGGATCTGCATCCCATAATACAGACATAGCCAATGTGGTGTCCTTTGAACATTGTGAACTACATCCTCCATCATCCCTAACCATTGGCCATGCTAGCTAGGGCTGATGGGTTTTGTAGTTGGATAAATCTGGAATGCACCATGTTGGCTAGCCCTGCCATGACAGAAAGCAAACCTCTTCTTCTCCAGCCATCCATGCTTGGAACATTTTCACCATCCTTCCTGAGATGCAAGCAATACCACTTTCAATTTCCCGATTTGTTCTCCTCAAAGGAATCATAACCCATATTACCACCCATAAGGGAAATGCTAACATCGTTGGTGAAAAACTTGAATCAACACAGTACAATTATCTTGTTGCATACAGTACCAAATACTGGGTCGATGCAGTCTTTTCCACACATCCCTTGGCAACACTTCATGGACCCTTTACAGTCAAAGTCATTATTGCAAAGGTTGGGGGGATTCATCATCCGACATCTTACAGTAACCACTGGGCACTGTCCTGGTTTTTCTGCAACAGAAAGAGCAAATGTGGAATGAAAGAAAAGGGCAGAATTGTTAAGCTTCTTGGACTTGCCAGATAATTACTCTTACTGCTGGATTAGGCCAATGACCCATCTAGTCCAGCATCCTGTTCTCACAGTGGCCAACCAGATGCCTGTGGGAAACCCCCAGACATGATCCAAGGGCTCTCAGCCCTCCTGTAGTTTCCAGCAACTGGTATTCAGAAGAGTTATTGCCTCCAGCCATGGAGGCAGAACATAGCCATTGTGACTAGTAGCCATTTATAGACTTATCCTTTCAGAAAAAAAGTTCCATAGGTTAAGTCTGATTCCAAATTGAAAGAACAGGGGAGAATTCCTCAGCAGTCTTTATGGAAACTGGTTCCCCTGCTCTGAGAAAAGCAGGAGGAGTTTACTAGACAAGACGAGCTACAGAGGGCTATCCTGAAACATTGCCAGTATTAAAAGCATGCTCCTCAGCATAGCTAGAATTGCTATTTGCCAAGTGTTTGCCTGCTCATCCGTTATTCTGCCCTTGACTTCAGTATCAGATATGCTATTGAACACGCAAAGTAATTGAAACGGAGATGGCAAGTGGTTTGTTTGTTTTTTAATCTTTCTACTCTGGCACCAGTTAGACTCACCCCACTCCCACTCCAGGACCTGCCAAAGTCTCAGGCTGCCCCCTCTCCATAACCATCACTCCCTACCCTCTCACCTGCCAGAACCAGACCAGGCTCTACCATGGACCAGCCCATAGTTGAATGGATGTTTGGCTTAGTGGGTCACCAACGGTGCAAGCATCCCTTAAGATCAATGTTGCTAGCATGATGTCCTCCAAACATTGTTAGATTCCAACTGTCTTGATCCCTGTTCATTGGCTATGCTGGGAGTTGGAGCCCACCAACATTCAGAGGGTACCATGTTGGCTAACCCTGCGCTGATCTGATTTCAAAGGATGAAATGGCAGCAGGGGGAAAATGCCAATTTTTATCAGAAGCAAAAATAGCCCTTATAGCATATGGTTGTCTTGAAACTTACCTTTTGGTCTTCCTGTACCAGATGCAGGTGGCATCTGTGAAGAAAGGACTAGGATGCTGAGAAGGAGGAAGGCACCTAAAGTCTTCATGATGTTAGCCAGATATCAATGCCCAAGACTAAGCTAAGTCAGTATTTATATTGGTAGGGGTGGGTCAGGAGATGATGCCATCTTTTCACACCCTCATTCTTAGCTGGTGCATCTTGCTAATTCTGTTGGGTTGTATATAGTTTCTATCTATGTCACATCTTGCAACAGTAGACATTGGAATTATCAGATTATAATCTGCAATGAACTTCCCCATCTTGGTGCTGTCCAGATGTTTTGGGTGACAACTCCCATCAGCCCCAGCCAACACAATGAATGGAGCTGGTGGGAATTGTCGTCTGAAACATCTGGACAGCACCAAGTTAAGAAAGGTTGGTCTACAATGTGTCAAAAGTTGCCAGTAATTAACCTTTTCTGCCATTCCATGTAACTTGGTTCTTTTGAAAGGTGTAATCAAACAGTTGAACTGGAACTCTGTGCATGCCCCAAGACTATGCAGTAAAGTAAATACAGTAAGATTTCATTGTACTTGTACCCAAGACTATGTATGTAATCTCACTGATTTCAATTAGCAAAGAGTCCGGTGACTGTGCTTGAGATCAGAGGAAGCTCAAGTCAAGTATCGTTTTGTTAAGCAGTTTCATCCAAAATTCTTCACCAGGGTGGCTGCTGTTTGCAAGGAATTCCCTGCAGTGACCTAGAAATGGACTTCCCCTTGGATCACAACAGTTAGTGCATGTCTAATTTATCCCACCAGAATTGGTGACACAGCTAAAGCAGCACCTGTAATGTGGCCCTTAATTATCCCTTGCAAGTCATGGATTTTCCCCCAGCAAGTATATTCCACCCTGATTAAACACATTTGTTTCCATTCCCTGTGTAGCACAAGCTTAATCCTTGCAGTGTACACACTGATACCTATTAAATAAAGCACGCTCTGATTGGTTAAGAGACACCCTTTGAGACTGTGCTGCATGGGAAAAATTAAGTCCTATAAGTAATGACAGATTACCTGTCCTTTGTCATGGAATGTCCACCCTACCAAGCCCTGTTCTTCACAAGATAATCCTCTGCATCAGAGCCCAGCCTTCCGTATAATCGAGAACACCTTAATACTCAGTTTGTTTGTTCTCATGGGACTGACACTTGAGAGGCTACTACACATTGCTCTTTCCTCCATTTTACTCTGACTCTGGATTGCTCTAGGAACAAGGCCTTTTCTTTTGTCAGCTTGGCCTCTTCTCCCCATCCCATTGCTTCTAAATCATGTTTGTGGTTGTTTTCCTTGTGGGAAAGGATCCTCGTGGGAAAGCACAAGCCACTGCCTCACCACAAATAAGCTTTTCCCATTAAGGGATATTATTGGAATTAGACATGACTGCTCAGGCCTGAGTGCTCACTGGAAGGACAGATCCTGAAGCTGAGACTCCAATACTTTGGCCACCTCATGAGAAGAGAAGACTCCCTGGAAAAGACCCTGATGTTGGGAAAGATGGAGGGCACAAGGAGAAGGGGACGACAGAGGACGAGATGGTTGGATAGTGTTCTCGAAGCTACCAGCATGAGTTTGACCAAACTGCGGGAGGCAGTGGAAGACAGAAGTGCCTGGCGTGCTCTGGCCCATGGGGTCACGAAGAGTCAGACGTGACTAAACGACTAAACAACAACAAAGCTCAGGCCTGAGCCTTGTCAGGACGTGGACCAGTTGGAGGTTCTTGAGGAGTGCAGCTAACTGACTCTCTGTTCTGAAAGGACTCCATTCCCCATCCAAATCCATAGCCAAGTCTCTTTGGAGATCCCCAAGTCCACCCGCCAGCAGGCCAAGGTGAAATCGCAAGGAAGCAGCGTTGTCCCTGCTCATCCATCCACGGGACAGGTAACTATTGTGTGTCACCTCTCACATTTCTCTACCATTTGTGTTCCACAGGTCTCACCCACCTACAGTTTATGCACAACCCAAACTCCACATTTTGCATGTGAAAACGTCCTGGTCTGTTTATTTACTTAGTCCCCTTGGACAACCCTCTGCAGGCTGCATGCCAAAGGTAGATGGTCCAAAGAAGAAAAGCAAGTGAGGCAAGGGATGTGATTCTGACATTTGTAAGAAGCTGCAGTAGCTACATTCCAGGCGACATTCCAGTAAAATAAGGTCAGAGGTTTCTGCAGGGATGTTGCTGCTCTTTACCAAGAGGGGGAAGGGAAAGGCAGCGAGGAGCTTGGCGTGGCATAGAATCAGGAACATCAGGTTGGCTCCATCACTATGCTCAGACAGTGCTGTTCTCCCTGCTGCCTTGCTTATTCTCTGTCTGTCTGTCTGTCTGTCTGTCTGTCTGTCTTTTATTACCTGGCAGCAATGTGCAGTGTCAGGACTTGAAAGAGCCCTTATGGCCACGGCTACCAGTAAGTGGACTGGATGACCCAACCACACAAATGTATTTCCCCCGCTCAGAACAACCTATCGGCAAGAATTGCTGCTTGCAATTTCACAGCCTTGGGGACTGAACTGTCAATTGCTACCTTGCAGAGCTGTTGTGAAGATGGGGGGGGGGGGCGCACGACAACAACCATCTCCTGAGCTCTAGTGGGGGGGGGGAAGAAGCAAGACACAAATATGTAAGAAGCAGGAAATGTTTGGTTTCCCCAACTCTAAGCAAAACACACACACAAATGCACACACGTTTTGCCAACCTTGAATATCCTTGTGTTAAAATGCAGTCTATAGGAATTTTAACTTTCTGCTGCTGTGAAATGTTTCGATGGTTTTATTTCCTGATTCATTTTGCATTTTGCTTTTATGGTTGCTGTATATTGATAAATATCAGCCCAGTGATGGCAAGCATGCCAGGAACAGCTGTGCAGGGAAAATAGAAAATCAGAAAGAGGGAGTGCAATGTGACATTTTTTTCTCACTAGGAAGGAAACACCATTTCTTTCAAGAGAGCTACTTTTGAGTAGAACATACCTGATCCAGCCACTTGTGTTTTATCCTGCAAAGGCAGCACACTTGGCCCCTGATCTGTTTGATTTATTTGGCTAGCCTGGAAACAGAGGCTGTCCTGGACTGATATAGCTTTTGAAGAGTACAAAACCCACACAGAGACGTCAGCTTTCAGTCTGCTTGTGAGAATCATCAGAGATTGCAAAGAAAGGAATATATGACTACAACAAGATGAGAAAGAAAGTAATAAAGGACTATCCGGATTGAACTGGATAGAACTGATTAATTAATGCAGTAAAATGAGTGATGTCTGGACTTATCCGGAATTTTGGACTCGTGCGGAGCTTGATATATGGGTACCCTCAAAAAATTAAAAATTTGGCTGTATAATTCGGAACCAATGTGATTTGAATAATGTGATGTGATTGGCCTGTTAATAAAAATTATTTTTTAAAAAACAAAACAAATGCACCTGTGTAAAGTACCCAGGCAGGTTAACCTCCAGCTCCTCCAGCCCCAGCAGCAACAACAAGGTTCTCCTATTTTTTCTGCTGCTCTGGGAGGCCCAAGTCCAGAGTAGGGCTGCTCAGCTGGCCAATGGTAATGAGCCCCTATAAGTGCATATAATGTCAATTGCTCTGCTCTGCTCTACTCTCCCCTATTCCTCATTATTTCCCACATCATTCACTTTGCATCTCATTGCAAGCTGTTTTTGTTGGAGGTGAGTGAATCTCTTCAGCAGGGAAGATACTGGAAATGCCTTGTTTAATTATCTTCTGATTGCTTAGCAATTGTAATTAAGTGATTAACTGTCTTTAGCAGTGTTGTTGCCTGCTGCAGCCTTAGAACGTTGCCTCCACAGTTTGCTTTCTAACTTACTTTGAAAAGAAAGAAAGAAAGAAAGAAAGAAAGAAAGAAAGAAAGAAAGAAAGAGAAAGAAAAAAAATAGTGTGTGTCCACACCACCACCAATTCTGGAGAAGAATGCAACATTTACCTTTGCACTGGGGCACTGAGACATCACCACCACCCTTCAGATCTCTTATTCCTGTTTGTCTTCCAAGAAAACCCTACATGTTCCTAATTCCTCCTGTTGTTCTGTGTAACATTAACTCCCCAAACTCAGAAATTGGTCTCAGTCTGCTCCAGTCACTCCCTAGAAGAAAATACTAAATGTCTTACAGGCTTCTCCAGCTGTACATTGACCTAGAATGAATGGGTTTGGAATGAGAGAAACTGTTACATAAGGTAAACATGAATCAATCAATCAATCAACACTAACCTGATTCAAATAACAAGTATTCCTGAACAATAGGCTTAGTCACACACCTCGCCTTTGCAGGTGGCTATTTAATCTGCAGCAGGGACGCAGGTGGCGCTGTGGGTTAAAGCCTCAGCGCCTAGGAGTTGCCGATTGAAAGGTCGGCGGTTCGAATCCCTGCGGCGGGGTGCGCTCCCGCTGCTCGGTCCCAGCGCCTGCCAACCTAGCAGTTCGAAAGCACCTCCGGGTGCAAGTAGATAAATAGGGACCGCTTACCAGCGGGAAGGTAAACGGCGTTTCCGTGTGCGGCTCTGGCTCGCCAGAGCAGCGATGTCACGCTGGCCACGTGACCCGGAAGTGTCTCCGGACAGCGCTGGCCCCTGGCCTCTTAAGTGAGATGGGCGCACAACCCCAGAGTCTGTCAAGACTGGCCCGTACGGGCAGGGGTACCTTTACCTTTACCTTATTTAATCTGCAAAGCGCACAATGAAAGGTCATCATTGTTTGTAATGATGGTTAAATCCAGAATATCTGGCAATGAATTCCAAATTAGTGGCACCATGCTCTGTATCTGTCCTCTCCCTTGAATCCCTATGTACTGTACATAGAAACTGAAGTGATTCCTCTAAGACTGCTTACACACAGTACATTTAAAGCATGTGCCTTACTTATAAGAATCCTGGGACATGTTGTTTACACTTACACACACTCAAGGTCACAACTCCATCAACCGTAAACTACAGTTCGGAAGCCAGGTACTATATGCAGGAGATTGCAGTCAAACATAACTATCCATGAGTGCTAGTTAGTGCATGAAGGGGTTAAGATCAGAGAATTGTCTTCCTAGAATTCTCAGCTGGATCACACACTCTCTTCTCCACGAGGGAAGAAGTAAAGCTGCTTCTCTTCCTGTTCCCTCTCTCCCCACTCCATGCAACTGATCATGGATGCCATATCTAAGCCTTGCTCCAAGCTTAGAACATGTGTTTGAAGCTATCTTCCTGTATTTTCTACCCAATAGAATTCTGCCTGTGTTCTCATTGCTGTTGCTTGGATAAATGCATTAATCTGACCTTCAGAATATTTTGTAAGCGGTGTGTTTATTGCAAGAGGGGTGGAAAGAGGAGCACTGTTTACAAGCAGACTAAATGGGATAGAAAGGTCTAACAGCCTATATTCCTAACACTATACTGCTGCCTGACCTTTGGGTGTTTAAACTCTACTGTAGGGGGCTCTCTCCTGCTGGTGAGTGTGCAAAGCCCAGTGTTTTGAATCCAGGCATCCAGTGAATTCTTTTATTAATTACCCCCCGCCCCCACACACAGACATTGGCCACAGGGATTCCTATTTTCCTCCCATACTTTGAGTTAGACATAATTTATTAACCCACCCATCCCCAAAGGTGTGTAGATTAATTTCCAATGTGAGTGGCCTGAAAAGGCTGTTTTGGACCTGGTGTGTGTGTGTGTGCCTGTGTGTGTGCGCGTGCATGTGTGTGTGCCTCTCTTCTCTTCTGCAAAGCTATATGGGAGACAGCAACTGCCCCTACCCAGCTGAACAGATGAATATTGAGGGGAAGGTGATGCTCAGACTGCCTCAACAGTTTGAAAAGGAAGCAGAGAGAGCAAGAGAGAATATAGGGACTGAATCTACTGTATTCACTAGAAACAAATTATTATTATTTTATATCCCACCCATCTGGCTGGGTTTTCCCAGAAACAAAGGACATAGAGGCATGGGACTGTGCTGATGAATATTCGAAGGGGAGAAAAAGGTAAACTGGGCATCAGAATTACACCCACAGACTCAGAAATCCACAGTCCCACTTACATTCCACATTCTGGAATTTAGGATCCACACAGCGCATGGCGCAACAGGAATAGCAACACTTTTTCCGTCCTCGGCAAGAATAGTCATCTATGCACTCATCTGGTTGAGGGCCAGTGCATCTGCAACGATCTATCGGGCAGATTCCAGGTTTGCCTGCAACAGGAAAAGGTCAGAGCACAGCCCGATGCAAGGTAGTCACACAAGCAGATAACTGGAAGTCTTCTGAATCAGCACAGTAGGTTTTGTATCTTGGTGCATTATTTAAACATTTGTGCCCCAGCTCATTGTTCGAGGCAACTTTCAAAACTATAAGCAAACTACAAGATGTATTGTTGAACTACCAAAGAGTGCTTTCAAATACAACCAGTGGACTAATCTTATCCAATTTAAGGTGCTTTGTAAGCACACCCAACAAGAAGAAATGGGGCTTCCTTTAAACTTCAAAAATATTGTTGCGGGCCCCACCAATCTTTGAGTGGTACACGATTCAGTGGGGCTTGCTCCCAAGTCAATGGATATAAGATTGCTGCCTACCTCCTAACATCACCTGGCTTTCCTGTTTCCTGCTCCAGCTGATTATGTCGGATTCAGAACTCCTTCCATTAACTGACCACATGGAAAGAAGTGCTTTAACTACTTCCTGTGGTAGCACCTTAAAGACCAACTAAGTTAGTTCTTGGTATGAGCTTTCGTGTGCATGCACACGATAGCTCATACCAAGAACTAACTTAGTTGGTCTTTAAGGTGCTTCTGGAAGGAATTTTTTGTTTTATTTTGTTTTGACTATGGCAGACCAACACGGCTACCTATCTGTAACTACTTCCTGTGGGTTTTCCTGGGTTTTCCCTATCTAATTCCCTTTCCAAGCAGCAGCTGGTTTTATGCCTCACCTTTTGGAGTCTTCTGACAAGCTGTGAAAGGTAGCCAAAGGGCTAGAAGTCCCACAAGGGCAAAAGTCACCAGTGTCTTCATGGCTCTTCCAGCAATCAAGCACTACTGCTCAGAACTGAGCAAGGCTGGTATTTAAGGAGTTGCAAGGCTACAGTTGAGTTGGGAAATTAGATTTGCTAATCTTCCTCTAGCGTCACCTGCCTTGCAGGAAAAGTGAAAAAGAAAAGCAACAACAGAAAACTCTAAGCAATTTCTTTGTATCGTCATCACATACTGTTAACAACTCCTAACATTCCAGTACAATCTGGACAACAAAGAGCAAGCCAATCTGGAATTTGCTGGCACTCTTAATGCTGACAGTTGTTAAGCAAAGACAAAATGGTTGGGGCGACACAGAGAGAGAACTTGCTGGATGTTGCAGCCAGAAAGTCTGCATTTGATTGCTGTGACAGAAATGGATGATGCCCCTAAGAGGATACCACCATGTTTGTGAAGTTAATGGCCAATAGGATTTAGTCATTGCTGATTGAAGCATCAGAAGGTGCCTTATACTGAGACAGATGACTGATTCATATAGCTCATTATGTCTGCGCCAGCCTTTCTCAACCTTCGTTCCCCAGATGTTGTTGGACTACAACTTCCATCATCCCTAAGCTAGCAGTGACCAGGGATGATGAGAGTTGTGGTCCAACAACAACATGTGTGGACCCACGATTGGGAGAGGTATTCCCAATATTCTGGGGCTGTCTGGTTGGAACCCTGAACAGGAGCATTCCAGTTACACTGTAAGAACACATTGCAACCCTTGGTTTCAGAATCCTCTTGACATGTTTGAATAAAAACCAATGAACCTATGCCTATCTCACAAGAACTATACCCGGGATAAAATTCTTTCAAGGTCTGGACCCAGCCAGGACACTAAAATATAATCAAAGAAGCCAAAAGGGTTTCTCATGTGTATCTTTGCACAAACCAACTTCAGATCTTGCCATGTTGAAAAGTAGACAGCGCTGCTATAGTAGGAAGAAGTGAAAAAAGTCAGACACAAACCAGGGCCTTCTAATACAGGAGCTTCTTCAATAAAGTTGGACACATGGCTTCCTATAGAGCCTTGTCATGCTCTAATGAGGTATATTAGGATATAGGTAAACAAGGGTTCATTTTAGTCACTTTTTCTTGAAAAGTATCTTGAAATCAATTTCTCACTAATATTTTTGAGGACTATTTTGGAAAATTGCTTAGCAGGACCACCCTATAAGAAACCGGAATGAATGCTCAATAAACAGGTTGTCTGGAAGAGACCTTTAACAGTCATAGAGAGCTGAAGGTTGTTGTTGTTTTTTAAGAGAATAGGGTAACTTTCACAAATCTAGCCAATGGTTCCTGTCTGACCTCTGGTGGTGGTAATTATGGACTGAAGTTTTATCCACACTTCCATTTGTGCTTTGTTTTCTTCCTCTTGTCAAGCTGCAGATTAGTTTTGTCCTGGGCCATCGACAAGGTCCTCATGCCACACCTTAGTGCTTACTATTTCAAGGAGGCATCCCTGAAAACATGGGATACTCTGTCCATCACTTCTGTTTTTCTTCCTTCTTGCCCTACCTTTTCTCTGCTCCCTCTGCTCCCTCACACAACTGTGGAGCTGCACATGTCCTCCTTTTCTCTTGCTCTTTTTTTTGGGTTCTTGTGGTCCATTGTGTTCCTGCACACAAGCACACAATGTCATGTTGTCGCTTCTCCAGACCCGCCTCCCCCCCAAGGTCAAACAGGCACAGGTTAAAAACAGACCATGATTTAATTGCCATTAAAGGAAGACCATCCACACAGCCCAGAATGTAGAATTTTTGAGGTGGCAGGGGCATGAGCTGCTAACCGCCCCAATTTAAACACAGGTGTCTTCCAAAAACCCATCCCAAACCTCCAAATTCCCATGGTGATCAGCAAATGGTAACGGGGGCAGGACTGTGAAATCTGGAAGCCCCTAGTCATGAACCGGCACATGGGTGGTGGATACAGATTCAGTTTCTCCGACTCAAGGATTGATGCAGTTGAGCAGCTCGGTAGCTATATCCATGACTGAACAATCTTATTTAGGATCCACTCTCCTCATCCTGTGATGCGGGTGGTGCTATGGGTTAAACCACAGTGCCTAGGACTTGCCGATCAGAAGGTCAACTGTTTGAATCCCTGCGACGGGGTGAGCTCCCGTTGCTCAGTCCCAGCTCCTGCCAACCTATCATTTCAAACCACGTCAAAGTGCAAGTAGATAAATAGGTACTGCTCTGGCGGGAAGGTAAACAGCATTTCTGTGTGCTGCTCTGGTTCACCAGAAGCAACTTAGTCATGCTGGCCAGATGACCCGGATATTGTACACTGGCTCCCTTGGCCAATAAAGTGAGATGAGCACTGCAACCCCAGAGTCAGTCACGACTGGACCTAACGGTCAGGGGTCCTTTACCTTTACTCCGCACCCTGAAAAGGGGGAGGGGCTAGAAAAGGTGCCCTAAACATAGTCTGCCTCCTTTTTCCCCTGACTGGATTACCACACCCAGTGGGGCCATCACCCAGCGGTCGTAAAAGACTATTGAACTTTGGAACATGGAATATATTAACATTGACAACTGGGAAACACTGGCCTGCAAGTGCTCCAGTTGGAGAACAGCCTTTACCAAAGGTGTCATGGGCTTTGAAGACGCTCGAACTCCGGATGAAAGGGAGAAACGTGCTAAGAGAAAGGCAGGCATGGCAAACCCTCGCCGTGATCAGCTCCCACCTGGACACTTATGTCCCCACTGCGGAAGGACATGTGGATCCAGAATTGGTCTCCACAGTCACTTACAGACTCACTGTTAAGACCATGTTCATGGAAGACAATCTTACTAAGCTACAAGTGATGAGAAGAAGAAGAAGAAGAAGAAGAAGAAGAAGAAGAAGAAGAAGAAGAAGAAGAAGAAGAAGAACCCACCAAGGAAGGGGGCAATTTGTATGGTGTAAGTTCCCCAGTTATTCCCAAATTTTGCATTGTGGTCACACAGCTGACACACATTGGCATTGGAAAGGAAAACTGCTTATGCTCGCATATGTTAGTTGTTTGCAGTCAGGGGCGCCGACTTATAAAAAATATTGGGGGGGGGGCGGGGGCCCATACCGACTTATAAAAAATATTGGGGGGGCCCAAGACCTCCAAACCGCTGCTGCTGAGGGAACGAAAGGGGCGAGCCCCGGGCTGCCCCGACCTTAAGTGAACCTGTGAGGGCCCGCCCTTTGCGGCAGCTGATTGGCTGCCGCCGTGGGCGGTGAATATTAATGAGCTAGGGGGAATCCCCGCTTCTCACGGGGCTGACGCCAGCCCCGCGAGATTGTTGATAGGTCGAGAGCCCGCAACCCCACCCCCTCTCTAGATCGGGAGTGGCTTTGTTTTAACTCATTACTGAATGTATTTTAAAAGGTAACTATCGTCAAACAAGGAAAATAAAAAATACCAACATAATTTTGTGATTTTACAAAGCATAATATAACTAATAATTTTCTTAAATTATTGGGGGGGCAGAGCCCCCCCAAACGATTTTTTGAGGGGGCTCGGGCCCCCTCAGGCCCCATGGAGTCGGCGCCTATGTTTGCAGTTCACCTTTCAGAACTGGTTGTGTAGTACCTGTTCTGCAACAGATGTGCTGCTATTTTGGCGAAATCTCCAATTGAAATACAGCAATAGAAAATAATATAGACTGCACTCTTCCACACTGGAATAACAATTTGCATATACAATTTGAACCATATACATTTATTTCTTCTGCAAGTGTAATTGTATGACTTTTTCATTTATAGTTTCAAAAGAGAGAGACAGACAGACGGACAGACAGACAGACAGAGACAGTGGCAGAGGCAGAGGCAGAGGCAGAGGCAGATAGACAGAGAGAGATAAATGAGCCCTGGACCTCCATGAGGAAAGCTTCCTATTTAAAGTTATACTACGTAGTGTTCTGCCTCTCCTGGCGAAGGGATTGGATGAAGTTGGAAAACACAGATTTATTGGATTTAGAAGGGTATAGAATGAAAAATAAAATTGTTGGAAATGTAATGTCAAAGAGGGAGACTTTTACCATATGTGGTGGACATCTGATGAAGTTAAATTATTTTGGGGAAATATTTATAATGAGTTAAAAAAATGTTTAGATATACCTTCCCAAAAGATCCTGAAGCTTTTTTTGCTAGGTATGACAGGAGAGTAAATATTAAGAGTTGATCAAAAATTATTTATGTATGCCACTACGGCAGCAAGAATTTTGTTAGCCCAAAAATGGAAACAGCAAGAAGTACCGACGGATGAAGATTGGCAGACGAAGATGATGGAATTTGCAGAACTGGCAAAGCTGATGGGAAAAATCTGACACCAGAGAGACCAAGCATTTCTGAGAGACTGGAGTAAAATTACTCAATATATAATTAGTAACTGTAAACATGTAAAGACACTTGCAGGACTGCAGAGAGCTATGCAGCAATTATTGGAAGGAACTTTCTATATATATTCTTTAAATTTTAAACATTGTAAAACAAATGAAGAAACAAGATGATACAAATGTGTGGATCTAAGATTTGTTTTATAAAACCCAGACGATAGAACGGAGGGAAGTCGATAGCTTAAAAGGTAAAGGTAAAGGTACCCCTGCCCGTACGGGCCAGTCTTGACAGACTCTGGGGTTGTGCGCCCATCTCACTTAAGAGGCCAGGGGCCAGCGCTGTCCGGAGACACTTCCAGGTCACGTGGCCAGCGTGACATCGCTGCTCTGGCCAGAGCCAGAGCCAGAGCCAGAGCCGCACACGGAAACGCCGTTTACCTTCCCGCTGGTAAGCGGTCCCTATTTATCTACTTGCACCCGGAGGTGCTTTCGAACTGCTAGGTTGGCAGGCGCTGGGACCGAGCAGCGGGAGCGCACCCCGCCGCAGGGATTCGAACCGCCGACCTTTCGATCGGCAAGCCCTAAAGGGGGATATGATATTATTATATTGTAAAAAATGGAAAACCAATAAAAAATATTTAAAGATGAAGATGAGACATCACTACCACCCTCCAGATCTCTTCTTCCTGTTTGTCTTCGAAGGAACCCCTACAGGTTCCTAATTCCTCCTGCTGCTTTATGTAACATTAATGCCCCAAACTCATAAATTGATCTCAGTCTGCTCCAGTCACTCCCTAGAAGAAAATACTAAATGTCTTACAGGCTTCTCCAGCTGTACATTGACCTAGAAGTCACCATATGCTCTGGCTAGTCTTTTCACTGCTTACATGTTGTGCATCTTGCTGTACCATACTATTGGAATTAATGATATTGCCACTTGGGATTGTGGTGTTTAATCAGTGACTGAACAGGCTACACTTGCTCCTGGGTCATTTCCTGCATCTCTTTCTGCATCAATTTCTTTATTTCTATATCTCCCTCTCATAAAGCATCAGAGGGTGGACAGCAACATAAAAACCTTTGCAAACAACAGAGGACAATTGTTATAACGGCAGACTACTCAAGAAAAATGTAAATAACGGCATTGGCCTGTTGGCACCTTAAAGTCAAAAGCGAGCATGCCTGCTGAATGAGGGTTTCATAGAGTTCATAAAATCATACCATTGGAAGGGACCACGAGGGCCATTTTGTTCAACTCCCTGCAAGGCAGGAATCTTTTACCCAATGTGGGACCCATGCTCTGCCAACTTGTTTCGAAGTATGGGACCAACAACACTAAATGCCTGGCTTCTGGTAGAGGCCATGTGGCCCTTTGTAACCCAGGGGACAACTAACAGAGCTCATCCAGGTCAATTCTGTGCCCAGGGCAGCTGTCTACCAGCTCCATCTGACACACAGGCTGAGACTCTACCTGCCAACAGACTGTCTTGCCAGAGTGGTGCGTGCTCTAGTTATCTCACACTTGGGCTACTGCAATGCACTTTACATGGAGCTATCTTTGAAGGTGACCTGGAAACTTCAACTAATCCAGAATGTGACAGCTAGACTGGTGACTGGGAGTGACCGTCAAGACCATATCACACCGGTCCTGAGAGACCTGCATTAGCTCCCAGTATGTTTCCGAGCACAATTCAATTGGTCTTGACCTTAAAAGCCCCAAATGGCCTTGACCCAGTATAGCTGAAGGAGCATTTCCACCCCCTATATTCTGCCCAGACACTGAGCTCTAGTGCTGAGGGCCTTCTGACAGATCCCTCACTGCGAGAAGCGAAGTTACAGGAAACCTGGCAGAAGGCCTTCTCGGTAGTGGTGCCTTCTCGGTAGTGGTGCCCACCCTGTGGAATGCCCTCCCATCAGATGTCAAAGAAATAAACAACTATCTGACTTTTAGAAGACATCTGAAGGCAACCCTGTTTGGGGAAGTTTTTAATGTTTATCGTGTTTTTAATATTCTGTTGGAGCCGCCCAGAGCGGCTAGGGAAACCCAGCCAGATGGGCGGGGTATGAGTAAAAAATTATTATTATTATTATTATTATTATTATTATTATTATTATTATTATTTAAACAATCTCAGTGATCAGGATGGGATAGAAGAGCTCAGTCAGTTGTTTACATATTATTCCATCTATATCCTACCTAAGCTTCTGAGAAGCTTATTGGGTGAGGATTCAAAACGTGGTTTCCCAACTCCTAGTCGGACACTTTAACTTCTAAACCCGTGTTGCCTCTCCTTTAGACTGTAAACCTACAGGGAGCAGCAGCAGCACGTGCAATTCAAGAAAAAGAAAAGAGACAATCATCACAAGTGACCAAGCTTTCTTTTTTTTTAATGTTTATTAGCAGGGAAATAGAAAAATAATGAAAAAGAAGCCCGGTTCCCACTCAAACATTTTGCTTCTCTCCCAATCTTCATAAGCATGATGAGCCGCCAACACCTGTGGTCTTCAGCCATTTTAGGATGAAGGGGAAACATCCTGGAAAGAAATCATTGGGAACATTACTTTCTAGCAGTTGTTTACAACACTGGAGATCTGGTTTGCAGAGAACCCTTCTTGGTCACTAATGTGAATTTTGTTGCAGAGTACAGTTTCTCTCTCACTAAGTGGAAGACAGACATGGCTATAATATGTAAACTGGCTCCTTACGTAGAATCACCAGTCATTACTTGTTACTGCAGAAGCAAGGAGGAGGGTGGAAAGAGAAACTCAATGTATGGTCCAGGAAAGCCACCTTGATTTCTGGACCGAGATACATTAACTGTTCAGTGGCTTTCCCCTCTCATTGCAGTGGTGCTAATTAAAGACTGTTGTCAGAGGAGGTGGTGTTAGCTGGGGAGAGTCCTACGAGTCAGACAGAGAGACCTGGCTCTCCCCATCCCTGGTGTACATATTTGCAGCAACTCTCTCTCTCTCTCTCTCTCTCTCTCTCTCTCTCTCTCTCTCTCTCTCTCTCTGTGTGTGTGTGTGTGTGCCTGTCTTCTCTTTTTCAGAGCTATATGGGAGACAGCAGTTGCCACTACCCAGCAAACAGATGAATGGTGAGGGGAAGGTGATGCTCAAACTGCCTCAACAGTTTGAAAAGGAAGCAGAGAGCACAAGAGAGAATATAGGGACTGGATCTACTGTATTTGCAGAAACAAAATTATTATTATTATTATTATTATTATTATTATTATTATTATTCCCTCCCATATGGCTGGGGTTCCCCAGAAAAAAAGGACATAGAGGCATGGGACTGTGCTGATGAGTGTTTGAAGGGGAGAAAGAGGTAAATTGGGGCATCAGAATTACACCCACAGTCTCAGGAATCCACAGTCCCACTTACATTCCACATTCCGGAATCTTGGATCCACACAGCGCATTGCGCAGCAGGAAAAGCAACACTTTTCCCGTCCTAGGCAAGAATAGTCATCTATGCACTCATCTGGTTGAGGGCCAGTGCATAAGCAAGGAGTTGGCGGGCAAGTTCCAGGTTTGCCTGCAATAGGAAAAGGTTGGAAATCTTTTGAATCAGCACAGTAGGTTTTGTATCTTGGTGCATTATTTAAATATTTGTGCCCCAGCTCATTGTTCAAGGCAAGTGACAAAACCATAAGCAAACTACAAAATATATTGTTGAACTACCAAAGACTTCTTTCAAATACAACCAGTGGACTAATCTTATCCAGTTTAAGAGGCTTTGTAAGGACACCCAACAAGAAGAAATGGGGCTTCCTTTAAACTTCAAATATATAGTTGTGGGCCCCACCAATCTTTTAGTGGTACAAGATTCAGTGGGGCTTGCTCCCAAGTCAATGGATATAGGATTGCTGCTGGTTTTATGCCTCACCTTTTGGAGTCTTCTGACAAGCTGTGAAAGGTAGCCAAAGGGCTAGAAGTCCCACAAGGGCAAAAGTCACCAGTGTCTTCATGGCTCTTCCAGCAATCAAGCACTACTGCTCAGAACTGAGCAAGGCTGGTATTTAAGGAGTTGCAAGGCTACAGTTGAGTTGGGAAATTAGATTTGCTAATCTTCCTCTAGCGTCACCTGCCTTGCAGGAAAAGTGAAAAAGAAAAGCAACAACAGAAAACTCTAAGCAATTTCTTTGCAAAGTCATCACAGACCGCATGTAGAGTGGCAACAACTGCAGGTACTGGAACCAGTGTGTGTTAACAACTCTTAATATTCCAGTATAATCTGGACAATAAAAAGCAAGCAAATCTGGAATTCGGTGGCACTCTTATTGCTGACGGAGGTTCAGGAAAGACAAAAGGGTTGGGGGCGACAGAGAGAGAGAACTTGCTGGATGTTGTAGCCACAAAGTCTGCATTTGATTGCTGTAACAGAAATGGATAGAATCATAGAATCATAGAGTTGGAAGAGACCACAAGGGCCATCGAGTCCAACCCCCTGCCAAGCAGGAAACACCATCAGAGCACTCCTGACATATGGTTGTCAAGCCTCTGCTTAAAGACCTCCAAAGAAGGAGACTCCACCACACTCCTTGGCAGCAAATTCCACTGTCAAACAGCTCTTACTGTCAGGAAGTTCTTCCTAATGTTTAGGTGGAATCTTCTTTCTTGTAGTTTGGATCCATTGCTCCGTGTCCGCTTCTCTGGAGCAGCAGAAAACAACCTTTCTCCCTCCTCTATGTGACATCCTTTTATATATTTGAACATGGCTATCGTATCACCCCTTAACCTCCTCTTCTCCAGGCTAAACATGCCCAGCTCCCTTAGCCGTTCTTCACAGGGCATCGTTTCCAGGCCTTTGACCATTTTGGTTGCCCTCCTCTGGACACGTTCCAGTTTGTCAGTGTCCTTCTTGAACTGTGGTGCCCAGAACTGGACACAGTACTCCAGGTGAGGTCTGACCAGAGCAGAATACAGTGGCACTATTATTTCCCTTGATCTGATGCAGCCCAGAATTGCATTGGCTTTTTTAGCTGCCGCGTCACACTGTTGGCTCATGTCAAGTTTGTGGTCAACCAAGACTCCTAGATCCTTTTCACATGTACTGCTCTCAAGCCAGGTGTCACCCATCTTGTATTTGTGCCTCTCATTTTTTTTGCCCAAGTGCAATACTTTACATTTCTCCCTGTTAAAATTCATCTTGTTTGTTTTGGCCCAGTTCTCTAATCTGTCAAGGTCATTTTGAAGTGTGATCCTGTCCTCTGGGGTGTTAGCCACCCCTCCCAGTTTGGTGTCATCTGCAAATTTGATCAGGATGCCCTTGAGTCCATCATCCAAGTCGTTGATAAAGATGTTGAATAAGACTGGGCCCAAGACAGAACCCTGTGGCACCCCACTAGTCACTTTTCTCCAGGATGAAGAGGAACCATTGATGAGCACCCTTTGGGATGATGCCCCCAGGAGGAGACCACCATGTTTGTGAAGTTAATGGCCAATAGGATTTAGTCATTGCTGATTGAAGCATCAGAAGGTGCCTTATAGTGAGTCAGATGACTGATTCACATAGCTCAATATGTCTGCACCAGCCTTTCTCAACCTTTGTTCCCCAGATGTTGTTGGACTACAACTCCCATCATTCCTAAGCTAGCAGTGACCAGGGATGATGGGAGTTGTGGTCCAACAACAACATGTGTGGACCCATGATTGGGAGAAGTATTCCCATAATATTCTGGGGCTGGCTGGTTGGAACGCTGAACAGGAGCATTCCAGTTACAAGGTAAGAACACATTGCAACGTTTTGTTTCAGATTCCATCTCAGAAGAACTATACCCAGGATAAAATTCTTTCAAGCCAGGACACTAAAATATAATCAACGAAGCCAAAAGGGTCTGTCATGTGTATCTTTGCACAAACCAACTTCAGATCTTGCCATGTTGAAAAGTAGACAGCGCTACTATAGCAGGAGGAAATGAAAAAAGTCAGACACAAACCAGGGCCTTCTAATAGAGGAGTTTCTTCAATAAAGTTGGACGCATGGCTCCCTATAGAGCCTTGTCATGCTCTAATGAGGTATATTAGGATATGGGTAAACAAGGGTTCATTTTAGTCACTTTTTCTTGAAAAGTATCTTGAAATCAATTTCTGGCTAATATTTTTGATGGTTATTTTGTTTAAACGGTAAAAAAATAATAATCTAAATCTGGCTCTGTAGTTTGTTCTGCTTTTCCAGAAATCAATTTCATGTTTGTCAAATAAAGTGGGAGAGAGGAAAGCAACTCAGTACAGTGGTACCTCGGGTTAAGTACTTAATTCGTTCCAGAGGTTCGTTCTTAACCTGAAACTGTTCTTAACCTGAAGCACCTCTTTAGCTAATGGGGCCTCCTGCTGCCACATTACTGCCACAGCATGATTTCTGTTCTCATCCTGAAGCAAAGTTCTTAACCCAAGGTACTATTTCTGGGTTAGCAGAGTTTGTAACATGAAGCGTATGTGTCAGGGGTTCAGGAGCAGAAGCACAGGGAAGAGGGGAGATGGAGAGCGAAGGGGAAGAATCTGAGGGCAGCATAGGAGAAGATGACAGTGGCCCGAGGGATTCCATGAGCCTCTCCAGCGAATCGGAAGATTCACAGAAGGGGGCGCCAGTGGCCAGGGGAAGGGGGTTCCCAAGGGGAACACCCCAGGAGCAAGGGGGCAGCAGGGACTCCCAGAGCAGCAGTTGGAAATCAGGACCAGCTTCCCCACCAGAGCATAGTGGGGGGGAAGAGTCCCAGGTATCGGGGCCAGTGGATTCCCCACCAGGGAGAGAAGATAAGGCAGGGCTGACCACACCTCCATCGGAGAGTCAGACAACGGAGGGGAGGTCAGATCCGGCCAGTATCCCGGAAGAGGGAAGCAGTGACAGAAGTAGTGTAACGGTCACTGGAAGGTCACTGGGTTGGCGCGAGAGGCAAGTTCAAATGTACAGGAGCACGGGACAGCAGAGAATGAGGATTGGGAACCGGGTCCTAAAGCCCGCCGGAGGCAGGGGGAGGAGCTAAGCGACTCAGCGTCAGAAGAGTCCAGAAAGGGGGATGCCCCAGTGGGCAGGAGGACCCAGAGGAGGAGAAAGCAGCGGAAAAGGTGGAGCAGGGCTAGGATCTTAAACTGGTGTCAGAGGGGAGGAGATTCAGACGGGACTTCGCCGGTCTAGGGTTTAAGACGTAGAGCTGCGCGCTGCGGCTTTGAAATGGAAACTGAACCTCAATAAAGACTTTTGTACATAACGACAGCCTGGCGTTGGTCCTCTGTGAGCTGGGACCTAGGGGCAGCTCTGACAGTAAGTCCCGTCTCCTAAAAAAACCTCGCAACGTGAGTGGACGCAGCGAGGGGCGAAGATTGGTGCTTTGCGAGCTCATGAAGACAGGACAGGATGAGTACCGAAGAAAGAATGGCAGCCTTGCAAGAAGCAGTGACAAGGCTTAACATGGAAATTGCAGCATCCAGGATAAGAGAGGACGAAGCAGCCGCTGCCTGCCGGGATCTGCAAACCAGGTTGGAAATGTTGACCAAACAGGGGCTACCGGGTGCCAGACCAGAGGGGATTGGTCTAGGAAAGAGGGGAGGCAGCCTCGTGTCTCATTTCGATGGGAGCCTGCAGCAGTATCCTAACTTCAGAGCAGACGTAGTTTATGCGCTCAAGTTACTGCAGAAGGACTTTAGAGATGAGGAGGAAAAAGTGGGCTTCATACTAACTCATCTCCATGGAGAAGCAAAAGCGTGGCTGCGCAATCTGTGGCGAGATAATGACCCAGCCCTCAGAAATGCGGATGCCTTTATTAAGGCGATGGACGCTTGTTTTTTATCAGCAGTAGATGTAGATGTCGCCAGAAGGGAGATACATGGACTGAAACAAGGCAAAGCCACTGTAAGACAATATCACTCCCGCTTTTTTGCATTGGTTAACGCGCTGGGATGGGAAAAAGACTCAGCTGCCGTCCGGGACCTGTTCTGGGAGGGGCTAAACGGGGCTGTGAAAGACGAAATTGCAAGGGGGAGAGACCCCAGAGCACTAAAGAAGTGGTCCAGAAAGCGCTGGCGATTGGAGTGAGGCTGGAAGAACGTCCTTGGAGCAAGGACGAAGGGCGTTGGGGACGCACGCCAGCTAGATCACCTCCTTTCTTTCCCAGAGAAACAGCGCGCGCTCAGTCCACGCCTCCAATGGGAGGGGGAGAAGAGCCGATGGAGATAGGTGGTGCCAGGGCTCAGTCAGCAGCCAGAGCCCTGACACCAGGAGCAGTCAAGACGAAGGCTCCTAGAGGGAACAGGAAGTGTTACGTCTGCGACAGTGCTCAGCACATGGCGAAAGAGTGTCCCCAGAGGTTCCACAAGCACACTGCAGCCTCAGCAACAGTAAAGGGAACAGTTCAGCAGGAGGAACCACTGCAGGGAAACGACGGAGTCTGGCTGGAGGCAGAGGCACTGGGGCCCAGTCAGACGAGTCAGTGAAGAAGTCCCCAGAGATCTTACAGCCCACAGACCCTCTCCCGCCCAAACCAGTGGTGCAACTCACTGCATCGCTCCAACTACCCAATGGACTCACCATGGAAGTTCCTATCACCATTGACTTTGGTAGCAATGCAGACTTTGTAGGAGTGGACTTTATCAAGCAACATCGCATAGCACTCCTGCCAACCACGATGCCCCTGAACGTTGTCACGGTCGATGGCAGAGAGCTACTGGGAGGACAGGTGATGCAGCAGACACCGCCAATGGTAATGCAAATTGGAAATCACCGCGAAGTCATCAGCTTCAATGTTACCCACCTGTCGGACACGCCCATAGTATTGGGCATGAGTTGGCTGCACAGGCACAACCCGGCATTAGCATGGTACCAGCGTCAATTGACCTTCTGCTCCTCCTACTGCGCAGAACACTGCATCCTGACTAGCCAGGAGGATGAGGGGCAGGAGGATGGACCCCAGCTACACTTAGGCATGTTGCAAGCGGCACCTGACAAGTACAAAGAGTTTTTGGAGGTCTTCTGCGAGAAGGAAGCGGACAAGCTACCTCCCCACAGGCCCTACGACTGCAAGATTGACCTCCTGCCGGGGGCGACGCTGCCGACGGGGAAACTGTATTCCATGTCTGAAGAGGAACTGCGTGAACTCAGGGAGTTCATAGACCACAACTTGAAGCGGGGATTCATCCGAGAATCCAAGGCAGTGGGGGGCAGTCCTGTGTTCTTCGTGAAGAAAAAAGACATGCCCCAAAAGAGGTTTGTAGTTGATTACAGAATTTTAAACTCGAAAACCAAGCCCACGGCGTTCCCGATGCCCAAGATCGATGACCTGCTCGCAACGGTGAGGAAGGGATGCATCTTCACCAAGTTGGATCTTCGAGGGGCGTACAACCTCATACGTGTGCGGGAGGGCGATGAGTGGAAGACAGCCATGTTTACGCCTTTGGGCACCTATGAATACAGAGTTATGCCATTTGGTTTACAAAATGGTTCCCATTGTTTTCAGGCCTTCATGCACCACGTGTTAGCGGGACTCCTCTACAAGAAGTGCGTCTGCTTCCTGGACGACATTCTGATTTTTTCGGAATCGCAGGAGGCTCACGAGAGGGATGTCAAGGAGGTCCTGCAGAGACTACGGGAGCGCAGACTTTATGCCAAACTGGAGAAGTGCCAGTTCGACGTGACGGAGGTGGATTTCCTGGGCTACAAGCTGTCCGACAAGGGACTCGCCATGGACAGCGCCAAGGTCCGCTCGGTGCTGGACTGGAAGAGCCCGCGCAATCGGAAGGAGGTCCAGAAGTTTGTCGGCTTTGCCAACTTTTATCGCAAGTTTATCAAGGGGTTCGCTATGCAGACGGCGGCCATCATGGACACCCTCAGCTCCAAGAAGAAGAAGTTCATCTGGACAGAGCAGGCGGAGCAGTCCTTTCAGAAACTCAAGCGTCTCTTCGCGTCCGAAGAACAGCTGCTACATGTGAACCCCAGCAGACCCCTGAGGGTTGAAACGGATGCCTCAGACAGAGCCGTGGGGGCGGTCCTGTTACAGCAAGATCCGCAAGGGGACTGGAGACCATGCGCTTTCTACTCCAGGAAACTCAGCAAGTCGGAGCAGAACTACACCATCTGGGACAGGGAGTTGCTGGCCATTCATGCAGCCTTCAAGGCGTGGCGGCACTTCCTCATCGGAGCCAAACACACAGTGCAGGTTCGCACGGACCATAAGAACCTGGAGTATTGGCGCACGGCGCGGTTCCTGAACCAGAGACACATCCGCTGGGTGGAGTTCTTTGCGGATTTCGACTTCAGGATAGAATATATCCCCGGGGACAACAACATCATGGCTGATGCGCTATCCAGGAAGCCGCAGTATCTCGAGGAAGCGGCACCGGTGGCGGCCAAACACATTTTCGCACCCGAAGCGTGGGCATGCGCTTCAGCCACCGTGGACCTGGAAGCAGTGCGTCGCGCGCTGCAAACAGATTCCTTCGCACGATCCAAGATGGAGGAAGTGCGAAGCGGCGCAGCGAAGGACGAGTTCCAGATACGCGACGGACTGCTCATCCGCAAAGGGGCCCTCTACGTGCCGGGAGACGACCTCCGCGCGAGAGTACTGCAACAGTTACACGACGCACCCAGCGCCGGACATTTCGGCACGGACAAGACGGTGAAATTAGTAGCCAGAGACTTTTGGTGGCCCAAGATGCGGGGAGAAGTCGCGGATTACGTCACTAGGTGCGACACATGCCAAAGGGCCAAGCCAGTGTACAGACCGCCGGCGGGACTGTTGGAACCGCTACAGACCCCGCTCGAACCGTGGGAGAGGGTGGCACTGGACTTTGTCACTGATCTGCCCAGCTCGAGGGGCAAAACAGCAGTACTCGTGGTAGTAGACTTGTTCACCAAGATGGCCCACTTCATTCCTTGCGCGAAGGTGGCCACAGCGGAGCAGACCGCCAAGCTGTTCATAGACCACGTGTTCAAGGTGCACGGCCTACCGCGGTCTATCCTGTCCGACCGGGGGTGCCAGTTCATCTCGAGTTTCTGGCAGAAGCTGATGGGCATCCTGAACGTCAAGGTCAACCTAGCGTCAGCAAGACACCCGCAGACCAACAGACAAGCGGAGAGGGTCAACGCCGTCATGCAGCAGTACCTGAGATGCTACGTGAATCAGCAGCCCTCGACCTGGGTGGACTACCTACCGCTGGCTGAGTTTGCCTACAACAACACGAAACACGTGTCCACGGGGGTGACACCGTTCTTCGCCAACAATGGGCGGCATCCCAGAACCTTCCTGGGTTTACAGAAAGTGGGGGAGGGGGAGCCACAGGGAGCAGAGGCATTGGCAGCGGAGTTACAGGAGGTCCACGAGCAACTCCGAAGGCAGTTAGAGCTAGCAAAACAAGCCTACAAAACGCAGGCAGACAGACACAGGAGAGTTGGGGAGGACATCCGGGTGGGGGACTGGGTCTGGTTAGCAGCCCAGGCAGTGCCGGCCAGATCGTTAGCTAAGAAGAAGCTCGGACACAAGCAGCTGGGCCCTTACCAGGTCGAGGCACAGATCAACCCAGTGGCCTTCCGGTTGACACTCCCGGAGGGATCCAGAATGCACCCGGTCTTTCATAGATCAGTGCTCACGCCCTACAAGGCACCTCACAGGTTTCAGGCGCCAGAGACAGCTACAAGCCCGCTCAGAGACGCACCCACGAAGGGGGGGTCGCCGAGGGTGGAGCCACTCAATGAGGTCACGGAGATTTTGGACTCGAGATGGGGGGAAGAGGGGGTTGAATATCTCCTCGCCAGGGAAGGTACCCCGGCCAGCGCCAACAGCTGGGTACCGTACTATGCGGTGGAGGAGCACTACCTCAAAGACGAGTTCCATGCACTTTTCCCACACAGGCCCATGCCGGCGGATTATTTCGACGAATATCTTTTCACACCCACACTTTCAGCCAGCACGTTCCAGGGGTTCTCATCAGCTGAGGACACGGCACCAGAGACTAGCTCCCCAGAGGGATCACTCTCAGGGTTTGGCACAGGCGGCTCTTATCAACCGGAGGTGGGGTGGCGCAGAGAACTACCGAGTGGGTCCTCGCACGCAGCGTCACCCCAGGCGACAGGGGGCGAGGGGGTCATGGACGTGTTGGGGAGGATCCGGGGTTCGAGCACACCTGCAGAGAGATGGAAGCAGAGGAGATCGACGTCGACGAGCCCATTGAGGACTGGCCGGATCCAGCCGGCTGGCTGCACACCACGGGGGAAGAACTGTATCCTGCACTCACCCCCACAACACTGGAGCACCCAGAACCCACACCAGAAGAGGGGGAGGGGGGAAGGGGGGCTTCGAGGGGGGGATGGATGTCAGGGGTTCAGGAGCAGAAGCACAGGGAAGAGGGGAGATGGAGAGCGAAGGGGAAGAATCTGAGGGCAGCGTAGGAGAAGATGACAGTGGCCCGAGGGATTCCATGAGCCTCTCCAGTGAATCGGAAGATTCACAGAAGGGGGCGCCAGTGGCCAGGGGAAGGGGGTTCCCAAGGGGAACACCCCAGGAGCAAGGGGGCAGCAGGGACTCCCAGAGCAGCAGTTGGAAATCAGGACCAGCTTCCCCACCAGAGCATAGTGGGGGGGAAGAGTCCCAGGTATCAGGGCCAGTGGATTCCCCACCAGGGAGAGAAGATAAGGCAGGGCTGACCACACCTCCATCGGAGAGTCAGACAACGGAGGGGAGGTCAGATCCGGCCAGTATCCCGGAAGAGGGAAGCAGTGACAGAAGTAGTGTAACGGTCAGGAGGAAGGTCACTGGGTTGGCGCGAGAGGCAAGTTCAAATGTACAGGAGCACGGGACAGCAGAGAATGAGGATTGGGAACCGGGTCCTAAAGCCCGCCGGAGGCAGGGGGAGGAGCTAAGCGACTCAGTGTCAGAAGAGTCCAGAAAGGGGGATGCCCCAGCGGGCAGGAGGACCCAGAGGAGGAGAAAGCAGCGGAAAAGGTGGAGCAGGGCTAGGATCTTAAACTGGTGTCAGAGGGGAGGAGATTCAGACGGGACTTCGCCGGTCTAGGGTTTAAGACGTAGAGCTGCGCGCTGCGGCTTTGAAATGGAAACTGAGCCTCAATAAAGACTTTTGTACATAACGACAGCCTGGCATTGGTCCTCTGTGAGCTGGGACCTAGGGGCAGCTCTGACAGTATGTAACCTGAAGCGACCGTAACATGAGGTACCAATGTATTGGAATTTGTTGTACTGTCCTGACTGTACTCACACAAATGGGTTTGCAGGTGGGATTTAAACTCCTGGCAAATGCAGGTTGAACAGTTAAAGTGGATTTGGCATTATTGCGGGGGGAAACACACTTTCAACAAAAATCCGCCTTTTTGTAGAGAGGTAGGTGATAGAGAAATGTGCAGGAAAATTGCTTAGCAGGACCACCCTATAAGAAAGCAGAATGAATTCTCAATAAACAGGTTGTCTGGAAGAGACCTTTAACAGTCATAGAGAGCTGAAGGTTTATTTTTTGTTTTTTTAAGAGAATTGGGTAACTTTCACAAATCTAGCCAATAGTTCCTGTCTGCCCTCTGGTGGTGGTAATTATGGACTGAAGTTTTATCCACACTTCCATTTGTGCTTTGTTTTCTTCCGCTTGTCACGCTGCAGATTAGTTTTGTCCTGGGCCATCCACAAGTTTTGTCCAGGATTCTAGGTCCTCTTGCCACAACTTACTGCTCATTATTTCAAGGAGGCATCCCTGATAACATGTGATACTCTGTCCATCACTTCTGTTTTTCTTCCTTCTTGCCCTACCCTTTCTCTGCTCCCCTGGTCATGGGGGCAGGATTGTGAAATCTGGAAGCCCCTAGTCATGAACCGGCACATGGGTGGTGGATACAGATTCAGTGGCTCCGACTCAAGGAATGAGGCAGTTGAGCAGCTCAGCAGCTATATCCATGACTGAGCAGTCCTATTTAGGATACACTCTCCTCTCCCTGAAAAGGGGGAGGGGCTAGAAAAGGTGCCCTAAACATAGTCTGCCTCCCTTTCCCCCTGACTGGATTACCACGCCCAGTGCGGCCACCACCCGGCAGTTGTAAAAGACCATTGAACTTTGGAACATGGAATATATAAACATTGACAACTGGGAAACACTGGCCTGCGAGCGCTCCAGTTGGAGAACAGCCTTTACCAAAGGTGTCATGGGCTTTGAAGACATTCAAACTCTGGACGAAAGGGAGAAACATGCTAAGAGAAAGGGAGGCGTGGCAACCCCTCACCGTGATCAACTCCCACCTGGACACCTATGTCCCCACTGCGGAAGGAC
This sequence comes from Podarcis cretensis, assembly GCF_951804945.1. Lineage (NCBI taxonomy): Eukaryota > Metazoa > Chordata > Lepidosauria > Squamata > Lacertidae > Podarcis > Podarcis cretensis. The sequence continues at coordinate 23,868,143 of NC_137175.1, forward strand.
ATGTGGATCCAGAATTGGTCTCCACAGTCACTTACAGACTCACTGTTAAGACTATGTTTAAGACCACAAGTGATCAGAGAAGAGGAGGAGGAGGAGGAAGAAGAAGAAGAAGCAGCCACTGTCAAGGAAGGGGGGCAATTTGGATGGTGTACGTTCCCCAGTCATTCTCAACTTTTGCATTGTGGTCACACAGCTGACACACATTGGCACTGGAAAGGAAAACTGCTTATGCTCTCATATGTGTAGTTGTTTGCAGTTCCCATAAGAGTGCAAGAGGGGGACACATTTTTAAAATAAAAAACAATAGTGTTGGGTAGAGACCAGCGCAGCTCCAGAGACAACTGGTAAATTTTACTCAAGGCATGGGCTGAGACAGAAAGGGTGGAGATGAAGGAGGAGAAAGCAGAGCACTCGCACAATGGACCACAAGGGAAAGTGTGGAAAGCTTTTTCCATTCAAGAATCCGAAAAAGGATCAGATCAGGAGAGGAACAAATTTCTATTGGGGTTTTAAGGGGTTTTTAATTTGTTGTGATACAGTGGTTTTTCCTATTTCTGTGTCGCAATATACAGTAATACCTCCGCGAACGTCACCCCGTCGACTGTCCATTTCCACCAACATCCATGGCAAACCCGGAAGTACCGGAATGGGTTACTTCCAGGTTTGCCACTCGCACATGCGCACAAACCCAAACCGCTCCGCGTGTGTGCGCAGAGTGGTGCTTTGTCGAGCGTCCAGGGCTCCAGAACAGATCCCGGATTCAAAACAAGGTACCAATGTAAATGAAAAGCTTTTGAGCCTGTGCTACTGATCTGATGCAAATCCTAAGAAAACGAAAGTGAATGAAAGTGTGTCCAGGCCCCAAGATTCTCTCCATTGAGATCTAGCAACTTGCAAGGTCAGGCTACCTGGAATTTTCACCCTTCAGAACTGGTTGTGTAGTTCCTGTACTGCAACAGATGTGCTGCTATTTTGGGGAAATCTCCAATTGAAATAGAGCAATATAAAATAATATAGATTGCAGCTCTTCCAGACTGGAATAACAATTTGCATATACAATTTGAACCATATGCATTTATTTCTTCTGCAAGTGTAATTGTATGACTTTTTCATTTATAGTTTCAAAGAGAGAGAGAGATAAATGAGTCCTGGATCCACAGGAGGAAAGCTTCCTATTTTGTGATGACGGTGTTTGTAAATACTAGTGTTGCAAGGTAATTTCTTGTTGCATAAAAATTTCCCAGACTGATGCAGGAACTGGAAATAAGCTGTCAGAGTTATAACCACATGGAGTTTCTCACCCACTGGGATGAATCTGGAAGCTTGCTCTGTGTTAGAAGTTGTATATTCAATTTAAATAACCAATAGCCCATAACCTATTATATAACACATTTTGCTGCAGATTATGACTTCTTCACTGTCAATCACAAGAGCAAGGTCTGTTTTTATAGTCCAATAGATGAATGTACAGAAATGCTCCTGTTTCATCTGAGCTTCTTGGTCAATATGTGGCCCATTCAAGAAAATCTCCAAGGAGACGTTATAGCTGACCACCAATATTTTAGGTAACAAGTAAAAACATGTTCCTTCACTTCTGTTCTCCTTCCACATGATGTCCTGAGACTCAGATGAGAAATGCCAACAACAAAAACAAAAGACTGTTGGTGGTATTCAACTAAGTCATACTCAGAGCGGACCCACAAAAATAATTTGATTTACTAACAAAAGTCAACTGGTTTAAATGGATCTACTCTGACTCAGTCAGATAAACCCTTTATTTGCATTCAGTTGGGTAGAAAGTGGTTTCCCTGCATGATGAAAAGATGAATAATTGGGCGAATTTCAGGCACAGGTGTTGCATTTCAGGCACATCAACAGGATGTTATTCTGGATGGGAAAAGGAGACGGAAAACAACAAGGTTGGTGACAGAGAACAAAATAATCCTAGTCAATTGTACCTCCTCACTCCCAGCCTTGGAGAAAATTCCTAAAATGTTCCCGCCTGTTGTTGTCCTTACCTCCCTGGAAGAGAGAACTCAGAGTAGGTCCCTCCTTCTAAATCCTTATAATTGGGAATCTTAGCATTTTGAATATCTTACCATGTTATGTCCTCATTTGTCAGACATATAAATGTCCATTTAAAGCACAGAGCTTAGCCCTTTCTGGTGTCCTAGAGAGAAGTGCCCTGCACTGGCGCTCAGTAGCCAAATTCTGATACATTTGTCAGATCAAAATAAAATCCAAACTGACAGGGCGATATATTTGAGTGGACCAATTACTGTTTGTATATAGGGATAACCTGTGGCTCCCAGCTTCCCTGATTGCACCAGGCCCATCATAAGACCTTGAACACAGGGAAAGACAAAGAGCCTGAGGGATCAGGACAACGGCCCATCTAGTTCTGCATCTTGCTCTCACGGTGGCCACCCAGATAGATGCCTGTGGAGAACCAACAAGCAAGGCTAGAGCATCTACTGTATTTTTTGCTCCATAAGGTGCACCTGACCATAAGGCGCAGCTACTTTTTTTTTGGGGGGGGGGAATTCAAGGAAAAAAATATTCTTTAAAGGGAGGGCTGAGCAGAGCCTGTATGCATCCCAGGCTTTGCTCAGCGCTCCCTTTCATGAGCCGCATGGAGCGTGTGTGCGGCGCTTGCAGGCTTTTCCCAGAGGAGGGAGAAGGGCAGCCTGTCACTGATGGGCTGCCCTTCTCCCTCCTCGGGGAAAAGCCCCCAAGAGCCACACACACGCTCCACACAGCTCTTTAAAGGGAGTGCGGCTCTTGGGGGCTTTTGCGGGAGGTGGGGGAAGTGAGAGAGCCTCGCTTTGTCCCTTCCTCCACCTCCCGCAAAAGCCAGGGATAGCCGCGCGAAGCCTCCCCAGGACAGCGGGATGAAGGCTCTCTGCTGCCCTGCAGAGGCTTCACAGGCTACCCCAGAGCTGCTCAGGAGCTTGTTGGGGCTGGGGGGGGGGAGCCTGGGTTTACTCCTCCCCCAGCCCCAAAAAGCAGCTCAGGAAGCTGCTCCCCGAGCTTGTGGGGCTGGCGGTGGGGGATGTCCGGGTTTCCTCCCCCCCAGCCCCAGGGACCACACTTTCACTTCATAAGACGCACAGACATTTGCCCTTAGATTTTAAGAGGAAAAAGGTGTGTCTTATGGAGCGAAAAATACAGTATCTTATTCAGGCTCTCTCCCTCCTGTGGTTTCCAGCAACTTGCATTCAGAAGCAGACTGCCTCTGTGGAGACAGAGCATTACCCCCCATGAATTTGCCTGCTCCTCTTTCAAAGAGGTGCCAGCTTGTGAGGGCATAATTGGGCCCAGCATTGTCCACTTGATGTCAGGGCGTCGGGAGGAGCCAGGGGCAGAGCTGAATGCAGTGGTTGTGCGGCTTCAATGGCCAGCGGCTGCCCCTCCTCCTGACACAGCCACTGGCAGGAGGCTGCTTTGACCCTCCTTCCCTCCGCAGCAGGGGAGAAAGGGAAGCAGCCGGCCACTGGAGCTGCGCCATGCTTGGACCCACACTCGGCCTCCTCTGCCCCCTCAACATTGGGAGCCCTCCAGCCCCTTCCCAAAAGATATTGAGGGGCCCCAAAACAGCTCGGCCCCCAGGAACTGGCACCCCTGCAAGTTGGAGGCCATCGCTGCCCCTTATGGGAGTGGGTTCCATTGTTCAACAATGCACTGCTTTTATCTGTTCCAAATCTTGCAATATTCAGCTTTTATGAATGTGAAAAAAGTTCTCGTGTTGATAGAAAGGGAGCAAATCTTTCTCCATGCCATGCATAATTTTATAAACTTCTATCGTGTTGCCTCTTACTAATCTTTTCTCTAAACTAAAACGTTCCAAATGCTGGAACCGCTCCTCAGGTGCCCCATCCCCTTGGTCATTTGGCCTGCCTGCATCTATCAAGATGATGTCCAAGGGATGTCCTTAGCCGTCGATGGTGATACCTTATCTGCAGGACCTGGCACAATTGTAGTAGCAACACCTTTGTCTTCCTGGGCAGTCATAGTCAGTTCTGCAACGATCAATTCCTGGGACAGTGCACCTAAATGGATTTCGTGGGCAATACCAAGATATCACTGAGGGAAAGAACAATAGGAGCATCGTTAACCAACGTTCAGACGCTAATGAATGCATTCTAATACTTCTTTTGACTATTGTGCAGCCCTACTGGCTGTACCAAAAGCCACATTTGAATGCGTAATCAGCAAGTTCGCAGCCTGAGCCTGCAAAACCTGACAATCTGGTTCAACTTTCTATGTATACTTTACAGACTCAGCGTCTCTCCAAATATGTGGTAGTACCATTGCTCTGAAGCAAACCAGAGTCAGAGCAGTAATGCTAGCTCCCCCCCCCCATGCACCTCTGGATGGGCAGGTGGGTGGGGGAAATGGTGGCTGTTCTTCTTTTATACTTCCTTGAAATGGCCATCCAGTTGGCATCCTACAAATGGGTGGTGAAATATTGACTACCCCTCTAGGCACAAGTGTCCACAGGAAAATCAAGAGGTAAGAGATGACCACTGCTGCCTATCTGCTTGCTCTTATCATTGCTTGCATGGTAAGAGAGGGCATTTGTTTGAGTGAGCAGCAAGGAGCTGCCCGAGTGGCAGTGACAGCAAGGAGTAGGGGGAGCAGAGCAAGGGGTCTCCAGGGGTTGGCAATGTGCCCCTGCAAGGGGTGGGCCTTGGCAGGTGCCCAGAAATGCCAGCTCCAACATTACACATCTCTCAGAGGGTTAAAAGGAAGGTGAATTGATGCAGTTCATTATTAAAAAGACACACACCTTGTTCCTACTCACAGCCAAACACATCTGCTTCATAGAGAGAACTCTGAGTAGGTCCCTCCCACCTGGCCCATAGAAAAGGGCTGGATGCAGAGAAATGGTGGGGGGGGTATCAGCTGGGGAACTCCCCGAGGAAGAAGGTTCAGAGCCAGGGGATTGATGGTGGAATGCCCATATGTGGTCAGAGGGACAAGGAGCAGGCTGGCAGGAGGGGGTGTTGGGAGCAGAAGAAGGAACATGCCTTAGTGAGCAAGAAGAGGCTGGGGCAGAGAGCAGTCTAGACTGAGAGGCGGGAGAGGAGGGGGGCCAGGAGACAGAGATTAGACAGGCTGCTGAAGAATCCCAGGGCTGACTTAAGCATATGCGGCGTCGGGGTGCAAAGATCCGCTCAGTCCCCCCCCCCCCCGGTTGCCCAGTCCCAGGTGCGCAGGAGGTCGGAGACAGCCAGCTGTCTCAGCGTCTTGCTGGCTCGGTTGCCCCTGAACTCGCAGCTCAAAGCCGCCCACAGCAGAAGAGCCCACTGAGGCGCTCTGACCAACAGGAGGGCTCTTCACTGGATTCAACTCTCAGGCCCCGGACTCTCGGCCTGGCACCCCTGAGAGCCCGGCACCCAGGTGCCCCGCACCCCTAGCACCTATGGGTAAGACGGCCCTGAAGAAGCCACAGAGTCTTCCCCTTCTGCTGTGACCAGCTCCCCTTCCTCATGGTCTCCCAGAACACCCAGAGGAATGAAGAGGGCAGAACAGAGACAAGACGAAGGCTTGGGCTGCTGGGGAAGGAACTGGGGGAGGAATCTTAGAGAGGAGTGGGACGGCAGGGACCTCCAGTCCTTGCAACTGCCTTCTTGGGGCAAGACCTACTGGGAAGAGTTCCTGTGATCACTAGGCCTGTTTGGGTTTCTTTGAATAAAGAGTCAACTTCACTGACACTGGGTGTTTTATTACTGACCCACTCCTGGCACCGGTTCATATTTTATGGAATATATTGTTGCACCTATATATACACCCATTAATATCCTTTCGAATGGCAGAGCTTAGACACTTAGGCTGCCCCAGAGAATAAGGTGTGCAATGGTGGTACATCTTGCACAAACTGGTTTCCCCCTTCCCTGTTTCCGATAATATGCATGCTCTAAGAAATTGTACCTTGAAATGTCAGCCATTGATGAATATACCTGGTGATGGAGCTCTGCAGACCCTGGCACATCTGTAGTTGCAGCACTGGAGGTTACGTGGGCAGTCATAGTTACTCCTGCAACGACTAATTCCTGGCATGGAGCACCGAAATGGATTTCCTGGACACATCCCTGAAATATTATTATTATTATTATTATCATTATCATTATTATTATCATTACTACTACTACTACTGCTGCTGCTGCTACTGCTACTGCTACTACCCACCTTTTTCTCTGACAGGCAAAAGCATGGGAGAGGGGAAGCAGTCATTAAAAACAGTTAAACATTAATAGAATTACAATTTTATATGAGTTTGTGTGTATGAGTGTGATCCACCAAAACATACTAATAATTACAATAAAAAGAGCACAAAAATAAAAAAGAACAGCATCTGAACATCAAAATATGAACTTTTACGCACTATTCTATTGACTATAGTGCAGCCATGTTATCCATAGCAAAATTTGCATTTGAATTTATAATTAGGAAGCTCACATTTTAGGCATGCAAGAGCCCACTATCCTGCATTCTTTCCACATGTATTTTATAGGTTCCCCATCTATCCAAATCTTATGTAGGCCAGAAACCCTGGGAAATGTTGCTAAAGGATAACTTTCCAGTGAAAATTTCCAACACGTTTCTTCCGTCCATTTTTTGCTGTTAGAAAAGTGATGGGACGCCAGCCAAATCTGTGTTAATAAACAGCATGTCTGAAAGTGCCCAATTTCTCAGAGTCAGTAACTAACTCTGTAAGACAGGGGAATCTTTCAAGTCACTATTTTGTGAAGATAAATGAGACACACAAAGGAATTTACAATTTAAGTTCTATATAAATAATGAATGGTTCGTTTATCTCTTTTAAGATGTTTCCAGCTAAACATTTCATTTGTAAGAAAAGGAAATTACAGTTGTCATTGTGATCACATGATTCTCCCAAGATGTGAGAATCAAAAAAATGTTGCCTATTTCTAAAGATGCAAAGTTGCCAGCAACATGGTAAGCTATGGTAGATAGAGATAGATAGATAGATAGATAGATAGATAGATAGATAGATAGATAGATAGAAGATATAGATATTGATACTGTATGTGGTTTGTTCAGCACTTCTATTTGTTTAAAGCATATGTCAAAGCAGTCTAAAAATACTAAAATTAAAAAATATAAAAAATAAACAACATAAACAATTATTTCTCATTAAAAAACAATCCATCACTTTTGGTGACTTGAGTCTTTGTCACATGTGCTCTGCTACACTGCTACCTTTTTCACAACATTCCAATCTGTATTGTATACTTAAATAAATGGAATTCAATCATGTCCTCACAAAAAAAAAATACAGTATAGTTTTAGAGAGAATTAAGAATTGCTCTTGGCTTTCTGTATCCCTTATGCAAACTACAAAACTCTGTCCATGCCCACTGGCAACCTTCTCCAGAGTGCCTAAGAGTGGCCACCATACCACCAGCTCTGTTTAATTGAAGGTAGCATGAATTTATTTATTTATATTATTAGTAGTAGTAGTATTGATATTATTAGTATTATTAGCATTGCAATGCTGTCCTATATACATGCTTGCTCTTACTCCCACTATGCTCAATGTGACTTACTTCTCAGGCTACAATTTTTCACACACTCTGTAGTCTTATTCAACTCAAGTTCTGGGTATAGACAAACATATGTTTGCCCTGAAAAGGCTGCAGTTCTATGCACATTTACTACCTGTAAATAAGTCCCATTGAACTCACAGAGTTCAGTAACGTACAGTGGTAAGACGAAATTAATCCGTTCTGCGAGTCTCTTCGTCTTGCGGTTTTTTCGTCTTGCGAAGCACGGCTATTAGCGGCTTAGCGGCTATTAGCGGCTCAGCGGCTTAGCGGCTATTAACGGCTTAGCGGCTTAGCAGCTTTAAGCAAAAGGAAACAAACTCGCAAGAACTCGCAAGACGTTTCATCTTGTGAAGCAAGCCCATAGGGAAATTCGTCTTGCAGAATGACTCAAAAAACGGAAAACTCTTTCGTCTTGCACGTTTTTCGTCTTGCGAGGTACCACTGTATAGCTGCAAAGCAAACATGTGCAGAATTATATTGGGGGCTGTCGTCTCTGTTATTGTTGCCTGCCATTCCTGCTCTGCTTGCTCATGCTGCAGCTCACACTGCCGCCTACTGGCAGCCACACAAACTACAGCATGACAAATTTTTCCCTTACAAAAATATTATATAGCAAGACAGCGTGAATTCCGTTTCTCTCTTCTGCAGGACCAAGTCCTGTTTATCTCAGGACAAAGTTACTTGCCCTGAAATGGCTTTGTGGATATAACTACCGATAACCCAGCTTTAGCTACTCCAAATGTTTTTTCCCCTGTCCTGTATTCCAGAATCGCCTTTCAACTTTTTCGCATCTTACCTACCTATTCTGTAACAAGTTGCAGAGGGTAATTCGGTCCAAAGGGCCAGAAACCCCACAAGGAGAAGGACAGTCAGTGTCTTCATGGTGCCTTCAGGAATCGGATGTGAACGCTTAGAATAGAACAAGACTTGTATTTAAACAGATGCGTGGGTAGGGTTAAGATTATATGTCTCCCCATCTACCTCATACTTAATATCAGCAGCATCAAACTTTTCAGGCCCTTGAAAATAATTGCATTGCACCATCTTTATAGATTGCATGTGTTGTTCTAGCCGGGCCTGTGGGTGTTGACACCTGTAATGCACCTGTATAAACACCCAAACTTCAAAGAATTCTCCTGAGTCACACCCGGATTATAGCTCCTTCCAGCACGTGAGGAAAACTCACCCCTGGGAATGGTACCAGGGCAGGGCTCATGTTGTAAAAGAACCAGGACTTCCTATATTCAAGTTAATACCTGGTGATTGTGATGTTTTCAAAAAGACAGAGAGAGAGAGTGAGAGAGAGAGAACTAAACAGCCACAAGGTGGGATAGGCTATAGCTCAATAGCACAGCACATGCCTTCCTCCCCCCCCCCCGAAGAAGCATGTGAATCACTACGTAGCATTTCTAATTAAAATGATCCTCAGATATAGAGTGAAATAGTCAGCTCAATACTACATGGTGCACAGTGTTTAGTGGGATTTGCTGAGAGACCCTTAGGGGCCAAGGCCCTCAGACCTGAAGAAAAGCCCTGTTTATGTTCTAAAAGTGGATGGTGGGAGTAAGTGGTTGTCTGAATACTGTAGTGTGTTTTATTTTGTACATTCTGCTGCCTTGCAGTGCTCTTTGACTTCATGTTGGTATTGTCAATATGAATATTGCTTATGTATCTTTAATTTTTTAATGTAAATTATTTGACATTGGTTTTATTTTACTTTGTGTGTGTGTATATCATCATCATCAATAATATTTATATACTGTTCAAAATCAATAAGAGATTTACATAGAACATGGTGAGATAATTTAATTTTAAAAAGTAAAAATGCAAACACAACATTTAAAACCAAAAAATGCAAATAAACATATCAGCAAAACCACAAAACCCATCAATAAAAAACCAGTTAAATACCAATAAATAATAGAACAATGTGGTAAATCTTAGGAGGCTGGGAATGCCTGCTTACAGGGGTGCCAACTTGAATAAAATATGGGGGGCAGGTAAGCCCTGCCCCATATAATCAGTCACATGACATGGCACACACACACGCACACCATTTGAATGGCAATGCCCATCAACTCTGGGGGGGATGGTCCCCTCAAATATTGTATTGGGGAGGCCAAAGGGACCTTGGCCCTTACAAGGTGGCTCCTATGCCTGCTTAAATAAAGGGGTTTGGTGTTTAAAGCTTGTTTCTGCCTCATGGAAGGGTGTTTGACCACTGGCCATGTTGACTGAGGCAGATGAGAGTCCAACAATAGCTGGCCACAGGTTCCTCATCCTTGTATGTTATAGGCATACTACAATATACAGCAGGGATCAGTGAACTATTTCAACAGGGGGCTGGTCCACTGTCCCTCAGACCTTGTGGGGGGCCAGACTATATTTTGAAGAAGAAGAAAAAGAACGAATTCCTGTGCCCCACAAATAACCCAGAGATGCATTTTAAATAAAAGCACACGTTCTACTCATGTAAAAACAAGCTGCTTCCTGGACCGTCCACAGGCTGGATTTAGAAGGCGATTGGGCTGGATCCGGCTCCTGGACCTTAGTTTGCCTACCCATGATATACACACACACAATACTGTAAAGTGCTTTGAGATCTACAGATAGTAAGCTATCTATAAATGGAATTCATAATAAGAACAATTGTAGGACCATCACACACACACACACGCACACAACACAAAATCCACTTGCAGTGTCCTGGGTTTCTTTGAAGACAGGCTTCTATGGTCCATAGTCATGTGGTCTTGCTAGGAATATCTGTAGGTTGGAATCCTTTCTTCACTGAATGCTGCAATGCTGCAAGTACAAGCAGGATGTTGTAAACCTGCCTAAAAATGATGAGTGAAGTCCCACAGTCACCTCATTACTTACATCAGGTAGTCACAAGCACATGCACATTGGCCCCTCAAAAATTTCTTTAAAATAATACTTTGTTCCCAACTTTTCTCAAACGGTCCAAAGGAAGGAAGTTGAAACAGTGAGAATTTGTTGGAAAAGATGGACCACATGGTCTTTTCAGGGTCCACTAAGAAATTTCCACTCAGACCCCATGAAGGGCCACCAGCCATAGCCTCCACCATTAACTCAAGGTGGGAGAGCACATGACTGCTCTGGGGGAAATAAGGCCAGTTCCAGGTGGTAGAAGCCCCATCTCCCTGCAAACCATCCCGGCTGTAGACTCAATACATTCCCTCTTCACATTCCATCCAAAAGAAGCAAATTCCTCCCCATTTGTGCCAGTAGCGATGGGGCTTGAGCAAACAGCCCTTCGGACCAAGCACTGATTCCCTATTCCCAGGGATGCTGATTGGTGGAGATACCTACACAGTTTGAGGCAGAACAATGAGCAGCCTAGAATCTTCATGACCCAAGGACTCAGGCAGTCCCTGAGCACCATTCACATGCCACTGCTACTATAATGCCCCCATATTTGCTGCACTCTTTCAGTATTGTTAAGGGCAGGCACCAGGCCACTGGACCTCAGTACTTTCTGTAACACATTGGGTGACTAAGTGACAGCCAAGCCAGGCCAGCAACAAGCCAGCATCAGCACCACCAGGACACTAGCTCAGGTGGGTGTGAATGCCCTGGGCTGAAGGGCAACAGCTAGGGAAGTGCAAATACTGCCTCCCAAGTATCTGCCACCTGGGGCAGCTGCCTCACTTTACCTAATGGTAGAGCCGGTCTTGGAAATAATTAGTTCTTTTTTTAAAAAAATTAAAGCACATAACGTGCATGGCCCTAAATATGGAAGTTGTTCATCTTCATCTGCAAAGTGCACCTGGCCTGCGTAGATGACAGGCCTGTTTGGTACCTCCTTTAACAGAGTCATGCACAGGAAGACGCCAGGCTTGGATTAAAAGTTTCCTGTCACTAATGAAAACAGAGACGGCATTCTGACTGTGTTCCTGCTAATGCTCTGATCTTCCAGAATCACCTAATTATATACGTATCTCTCAATCTGGACCTCGTGTCATTTCTGTTGCTTGCATGAGACCTTTACATTGGTCATAGAATTTGTGCTCTTAATTAAACGTTGGGCATTCCCCGTGTTGCTCAATGATAGCGTTGTTGGCGTGCCATGTTTTCGTTCTTTTGAATGCACTTAAAAGCCACAGTCACATCAGCGTCTGTGAGAAAATACTTCGGGTGTGCTCATATATATGTATTTCTGCACTCTTACAGAGAGATGCACATTGGTATTTATCTATTGTAAAATGCTTTGAGATATTTCAGATAGTAAGTAGTCTATAAATATAAACAATGAGCAAACAAATTAACAAATGAATAAATAAAAACGGTTTTGTGCATACAGATCCATGGTATCTACAAGTCTCAGAAACCTGGAAACCATCATGTGAGAAGCTGGCCATGGGTCCCACCTGACGTCATGTCTCAGGTGGCTCCAAAATGCCTCAAATTGGTTTTAATGAGTGTGGTTTGCCTTTGCACCAGCTGTGATGCTGATTGCATCACCTGGATTTTGGGAGTCAGGAAGCAGCTTGTCAACTTGGATCTGCTGCTGAGAAGCGGAGCATTTGTTGTCTTCCCAAAAGTGCCCTGCCCTTCCTTGACACACCTATGTAATACTTCCGTTTCCCTCCGCCTTTCCAGGGAATACAGGAGATGTTTTTTAATACTCCCAGTGTTATCACTCTAGGTTGTTCGGAGCCCCAAAAGAATGTGATTTGGCACTGTCAGGTGTGCTCGATTTGTACTGATATTAATTTTATTTTTAAATGCTTGCACATTAACAATATTAATTTAAATACAGTGGTACCTCGGAACTCGATCAGAATCCATTCCAAAAGTCCGTTCGACTTCCAAATCATTTGGAAATCAAGGTACGGTTTCTGATTGGCTGCAGGAAACTCCTGCAGCCAATCGGAAGCTGCGGAAGTGGGTTCCAAAGAATGTTCGCAAACCGGAACACGCAGAGCCAAAATGTTTGAATCGCAAGACATTTGGGATCCAAGGTATTGTGAATGTTTTCGACAACCTCACATGCGGGACTTGACATCTTTCCACAGGGCCTGCAAGACAGAGCTGTTCCACCAGACCTTTGGCCAAGGCACAGTCTGACCCCCTCCTTCTGTAATCCTCATAGAACTCTAGCCCAATGGTTGCCATTAATTTGATTCTGAATTTTAGAATGAATTGATTTTAGAATATATTTCTATTAACTGATTGTGATTTTATGTAAACTGTGTTTTTTTACTGTTGTTAGCCGCTCTGACCCCAGCTTCGACTGGGGAGGGCGGGATATAAATAAAATGTATTATTAGTATTAGTAGTAGTAGTAGTAAAGGTAAAGGGACCCCTGACCATTAGGTCCAGTCATGACCGACTCTGGGGTTGTGGTGCTCATCTCGCTTTATTGGCCGGGGAGCCGGTGTACAGCTTCTGGGTCATGTGGCCAGCATGACTAAGCTGCTTCTGGTGAACCAGAGCAGTGCACGGAAACGCCGTTTACTTTCCTGCCAGAGCGGTACCTATTTATCTCCTTGCATTTCATGCTTTCGAACTGCTAGGTTGGCAGGAGCTGGGACTGAGCAATGGGAGCTCACTCCGTTGGGGGATTCGAACCGCCGACCTTCTGATCTGCAAGTCCTAGGCTCTGTGGTTTAACCCACAGTGCCACCCGCATCCCTAGTATATACAAATAATATTTGCCTCCTTTGCAAATCCCCCAGGGATTGCGCGCCAAAATTTGGTGGCCCCAAAGTCAAAGAAAGTAGAGAAATCAAGTGCTACCAGCAGATTCACTAGGTGGCTGGCGAGACATTAAATAAAACAGAGGTTGGTTCACGTTTGTAAGCTAGTAGTTCACCGTTCTTACCACTCTTTATGGAGAATGAGACGATCAGTGACTACTAGCTATTATGGCTATGCTCTGCTTCCATATTGAGAGGTTGTAATGCTTCTGAATACCAGTTTCTGGAAACCACAGGTGGGTAGGATAATCTTGTGCTCAGGTCCTGCCTGCGAGTTTCCAGCAGGCATTTGACTGGCCACTGTGAGTGCAGGATGCTGGACTAGAGGGGCCATTGGCCTGATCCAGCAAACACTTCTTATTTTATTATGCCATAAGTCATGGATTGCCTGTGTTGAAATTAGGCTTGAAAGAAGTATTCTCTTGTAGCCAATGAAGCAACATGTGCTCAATTGCGGTGCATCTCCAGATTGCAGACGTGTCCACGGGCCCAAAAAGTCCAATGACTCCTATGATCAGTGTTGGAAAAAACAGTCATTCGAAAGAAAGAGCTTCAGGTAAGCTGGCTGGTTGGTTTGGGAGAAGGGGAGGGGCAAATCAGGGGAGGGAAAGTTGGTGACAATGGTGGTAGGTAAACATCAATGCAAGCCTCCATGGTGCATACCACTCTTCAAATATATCAAATACATCACATGGAAGATGGAGCAAGCTTGTTTTCTCTTGCTCCAGAGGGTAGGACTCGAACCAGTGGCTTCAAGTAACAAGAAAGGAGATTCCTACGAAACATCAGGAAGAGCTTTCTGACGGCAAAAGCTGTCCAACAGTGGAACGGACTCTCTTGAAGGTGGTGGACTCTTCTTCCTTGGAGGATTTTAAAGCAGAAGTTGGACGGCCATCTGTCGTGGATGCCTGAGATTCTTGCATTACAGGGGTTGCACTGGATGACCCTCCAGATCCCAACTCTACAGTTCTTCCTGCCATGGTACGTGAGTCTGTACTAATAGGTTCATAGCAGAGTAGGAGAATCAATGCCAGGTTCAGAATAAACCAAGCGACAAAGCGTGTATTGTTGCAAAATAAGCAAATATCCACAAACGTTTATTTATATGATCCGTTCTAGGTTTAGATTTCATTTCTTTTTTTTTAAGTGCAAAGCCTAATTTTTTAAAATTTTCATTATGTGCAATGTATGAATTGCTTGATTCAGAGCTAAGCTACCGAAGATAAATCTACACAGCTTTGATTCACTGGATTCCTTCTCTGCTTTCCCCTGAGTGCAGCTGTCAGCGATGTGTGTGGTATGATCAACCATTGCAATCCACCCCATTGGGAAGGCTTGGCGAGTTAATGCTCCATTCAGTGTTTCACCTGTGAAAACAAGGATTGTTCTGGGTGTGGGTGAAAAAAAGTCTATGCCTCAAGCTTCCTGCTGGGGGGGGGGCGGTGTCTGCCTCCCTTCACAGGCTCCCATTCATTAGCATAGTCAAACACTCCAGTTGTCCATTCCCTCCATCCGTAAGAATAAAGGCTGGGTTAGGGGAAAGAGTTTATTTCTTGCCATTTCCCAAGAGAGGAGATTTCAGGATAAATGTATGAAGTTGCCTTCTCATTGCTGCTTGGAATACTTTGCTTAGGAACAAGCTGCGTTGGGAGGGAGCAGGGTGTTGAGCTATTTTGTACATATACTAATGGTGCCTGTTGGGTTTCCACCTGTCCTGAATAATACAGGATTGTCCCGTATTCCAATGTAAAATGTGAGGTCCTGTATTGATAGTTTTGTCCTGTATTGCCCCCCCCCTCTCTCTGCCAAGTTAGGGATCCTTTCCAAATCCATGTGTTTGAAAGGGTGTGTGGAAGATCATGTATTTAAGCTCTTGGGTAGCCAAGCACACAAGGGACACGGGTGGCACTGTGGTCTAAACCACAGAGCCTAAGGCTTGCCGATCAGAAGGTCGGTGGTTCGAATCCCTGTGACAGGGTGAGCTCCTGTTGCTCGGTCGCTGCTCCTGCCAACCTACCAGTCCGAAAGCACGTCAAAGTGCAAGTAGACTAATAGGTGCCGCTCCGGCAGGAAGGTAAATGGCGTTTCCGTGCGCTGCTCTGGTTTGCCAGAAGCGGCTTGGTCATGCTGGCCACATGACCTGGAAGCTGTACGCCTCGGCCAGTAAAGCAAGATGAGCGCCGCAACCCCAGAGTCATCCGCGACTGGACCTAATGGTCAGGGGTCCCTTTACCTAGCCAAGCACACAGATTTACAAATTCATGTGTCTGTGTGTGTGTGAGTGTGTGTGTGTGTGTGCCTGTGTGACAAATTCCAGAGAGGGCATCCTGCTGTAGATTGCAAGGTACAGTGGTACCTCGGGTTACAGACTCCGCTAACCCAGAAATAGTACCTCGGGTTGAGAACTTTGCTTCAGGATGAGAACAGAAATCATGCTCCAGCGGCACGGCAGCAGCAGGAGGCCCCATTAGCTAAAGTGGTGCTTCAGGTTAAGAACAGTTTCAGGTTAAGAACAGACCTCCAGAACGAATTAAGTTCTTAACCCGAAGTACCACTGTATTGCTTTGAAGTCACTTCAGCACCAGATTGGGAGGGGGGTTTGCTCCCTAACTGCCCCACCCTGTATTTTGCCAGAACAAAGATGGCAGCCCTAGTGTATGCGTGATTTTTTAACAATACAAGTGGGACTGCACAAAAATGTTGCAATGAGATCTCCCTGTTTGAGATTCCAGCCACTCTGTTCTATCCCCTTCCCTCCCATCCACTTTTCTGCTTCATCAGAGAGACCGAGACAAAGAAGAAGCAGAAAAGATTAAGAACCTTTGTCCTATTTCCCGCCACCGGAAGTAGGGGATATGACATCAAACAGTCCTGTCTTCTCTAAAAATACAGGAACTCTCTGAGCCTTAACCCCTTCATATGCTTATTTAGTAAACGTAATTGCCATTTTGGAGGCAGATTTCCCCACAAACCCTTTGCTCTGCCAAAACATCAGGAAAAATTTTCTGACAGTAAAAGCTGTTTGACAGTGGAATGGTCTTCCTTGGGAAGTTGTGGACGCTCCTTCCTTGAAGGTTTTCAAGCAGAGGTTAGATGACCATCTGTCATGGATGCTTTAGATGAGATTCCTGCATTGCAGGGGGTGGACTAGATGACTCTTGAGTCCCTTCAACTCTACAATTCTATAAACCACTGAGTGCACAATCCTCATTGGGCTGTTTGTAGGGGAGATTCCCATGGTACTTCTGTAAGTCATGGGCTTCCCCCACCACCATGACTGCCAATGACTCCCTCTTGAGAATGGGCGACACCATTTTGGTTACCTAAGAGGCAACACCTATCCATTCAACAACCTATCCATCAACAACCTATCCATCAACCTATCAACAACCTATTCAAACAACCTATCCATTCTGAAGGAAATCAGCCCTGAGTGCTCACTGGAAGGACAGATCATGAAGCTGAGCCTCCAGTACTTTGGCCACCTCATGAGAAGGGATACTCCCTGGAAAAGCCCCTGGTGCTGGGAAAGATGGAGGGCACAAGAGGAAGGGGACGATGGAGGACGAGATGGTTGGACAGTGTTCTCGAAGCTACCAACATGAGTTTGACCAAACTGCGGGAGGCAGTGGAAGACAGGAGTGCCTGGTGTGCTCTGGTCCACGGGGTCACGAAGAGCCGGACATGACTAAATGACTAAACAACAAAGAGGCAACACTCACAGCCTAGCATCAAAAATTGATGGAATGATTATAGTAGCAGCTACTTTGAAGTAAGCCCCACTGAGTTCACTATGACTTACTTCCAGGAGTAGTTTTCAATTTACTGTATTCACTTTACTGCCCAGTTTGTACAACTGGTGAGATAAGGATTGAGCAAAAGCAGTTAAGAGACTTTCTCCTTCAAGGGGTAAATGGGGAGCTGTGACTTAGCAAGAGGCTAAAGGACATCATCCATCAACTATTGCAATAGAATTTAGACTGATGTGAGTTGGAATCCAGCAAAATCTGGAAGATCTCATGTTCCCCTTTCCCTTGCTTATTATTTTCCAAGGGTCCACACTTGAAAAGACAACAGAAGCCAATTAGAAATCTTCAGCAAGTTTATTGGGTCCGTTTATTAAAAAATTACATATAAAAAAGATTGTTTAAAAATAAGACTACCCTGCCCTGCTTTTCAGAAAGAAAGATATATATATACACACACACACACATATTTATATATATAACTTTTTTTAAAAAAAACCTGTTTCTTTTTTTTTAAAGAGGAGGGAAAACAACAAATTCTCCATCAATACTGTCAAAGTCAAGTTGTGGGGTGGGAGCAGAGTATTCCAATCAGAGATGCCCCAGTTTGGTGGGGGGGTTTTGGAGCATCTTATTCTAACTTACATATTTTAAAATAATATTTTCTTTTTTTTTTTGAAAAGCAGGTATTCGTGTGCAACTGAAGCAGAAAGCTGTAGACAAAGGAGCTGCTGGGGCTGCTTTTCACAGTGGAGGATAACAAGGGAGAAAACAGCACAGTCTTCAGCTTGAAAATGTGAGAAGCTGCCAATGTCTCTCCCTCTATAAGCAAGCCTTTTAAAAAAAATAAAAATGAAATTTAGCAAGGAAGGGGATTTCTTTTTTCAACCAGGCATGTTGCTGTCCGAGGCCCTTGAGTGCTCCGCAAAGCCCCAGGAAAGACTTCATTGGCTGCCAACTAACCCTGGTCGCTCTTGAAGATAATGTCTGCCTCACTTCCTGCGTCTTCTCTGAACCATCCACCTGTTACGGCTCAACCAGTTTTGACAAATGGCTCAGCCCAACCATCCATTTCAAGCCAAGGGAGGGAAAGTGTTCCAACATAGGGTTTCTTTGTTTTTTTAAAAAAAGTTTTTTAATTTTTCTTTTTTTTATCTAGGCAAGTAGGGAGCAGTTTCAGCTTCCCCCTCAGGCTCGTGGTATATGAAAACCAACAACCATTTACAACAGGAACGTCAACGATGAGTTAACAGGATGTGTCTGCGCCCATAAGGTGAGGTGTCTCTCAGCCCCCATCATTTTCTGCCAACCTGGTTTTCCAGCTGGTCAATTCTGGCAGTCATCTGAGCAAGTGGTTGCATTAAGGAAACCAGCACATGCAAGATTGCGAGAACAGTCATTCACAACTTAAGGCAGGGGCAACTAACCCCCCAGTTTGGTGCTGGAAGGATGCGGGTGGTGCTGTGGGTTAAACCACAGAGCCTAGGGCTTGCCGATCAGAAGGTTGGCGGTTCGAATCCCTGCGACAGGGTGAGCTCCCGTTGTTTGGTCCCTGCTCCTGCCCACCTAGCAGTTTGAAAGCATGCCAATGCAAATAGATAAATAGGTCCCGCTCCGGCGGGAAGGTAAATGGCGTTTCCGTGCGCTGCTCTGGTTTGCCAAAAGCAGCTTAGTCATGCTGGCCATATGACCCGGAAGCTGTATGCCGGCTTCCTCGGCCAATAAAGCGAGATGAGCGCCGCAACCCCAGAGTCGGTCACGACTGGACCTAATGGTCAGGGGTCACTTTACTTTACCTTACACACACACACACACACACACACACACACACACACACACACACACACAAACACCCCCCCCCAATTCTTTTCTGTCTCCCAATTATTATTTATTTATTTGCTGGCTGCATTTCTACCTGACCTTTTTCTCCAAGGAAGGAACTCAAGTTGAGTTACTGTCAGGGGCTGGACTGATGAGGAATGGTGGGGACCACCCCACCCCCTTCTCCTGAACCTCCCCGAGAACAGGAGGATAGTATAGATTTAGAACAGTGGTTTGCAGAAGGACATAGTTCAGAGTCTGCAGAGGGCAGAAGCTGGGAAATACTGGAAGAGGAACAGCAGGAAGAAGAAGAACCAGGGGAGAGACAGATGACAGTGTCCTTGGAAATCATTCCTGACCCCCCCCCCTCCCAGGACTAGGTGTGCATTGCGGGTAGTAGAACAGAGAGCTCAGAGGCAGAAAGGTCAGATTAACTGATGC
The DNA here is from genome assembly GCF_951804945.1 of Podarcis cretensis. Taxonomy (NCBI): domain Eukaryota; kingdom Metazoa; phylum Chordata; class Lepidosauria; order Squamata; family Lacertidae; genus Podarcis; species Podarcis cretensis. The sequence goes on from NC_137175.1 coordinate 23,887,448, forward strand.
AGGGGTGACGTAGAATAGGAAAGACATAGGAGGGTGGAACTTTACTTGGAGCAATGCCATTATTTAGGAAAGACTACATTCCTTCGTCACTCTCTGTGAATTATTGAATAAATTGCTTGGTTAGAACTTTTATCGTTTCTCTGCTTCTTGGCTGCCACCGTGGGAGGGATCTGGTTCCTCGAAGCCTGACACTTACATGGTTCTCTCACCCTCCCCATTCAATCCCCACAACCTCCCTGTGAGGCAGGTTAGGCTGAAAGGCAGCAAGCCTGAACCTAAGTCACCCAGTGAGCTTCACGGCCAAGTGGGGATTTGAACCCTGGTTAGACACAATGCACTGATGGGGATGCAAATCCACCCTTCTCTCTGGGTAATCAGATAATTATATGATGAATGGAGAGGCACAACCCACCTCCCCTCCCTTTCTCAGCTCAGCTAATGAATGAGGACTGTGTGCCTGTGTACATGTGCCTGTCTGAGTGCGCACGCATGCGTGTGAAAGTGTGCCCATGAGTGTGGCATGGCCACACCCACCACTGATATGTAAACCCTGCTGGGTTGGCCAAGGGTAAATGTTCACCCTGCAGGGGCTTTTTCCCTTCATAGTGGAGTCTTTGCAGTTTTAGGCAGCTGGCTTTGGGATGAAACGCTGAAGACAATTCAAAATCTCATTAGGATAGTGTGCAGAAATGCATTACCTTGCGGGAAACTGCTTGCAAAAAAAGGTGTCTATATTGGAAGAAATTCACACAGAAATGCTGGCAAATTTTCATGCCTTTTTTTTTAAAGAATCCACAAAACGATGCAAAAATGTGGGGACCTGAATTTAAGGTTATAAAAATGAGAAAACTGAAAGTAACAGATTCACTCATCCCTAGTTCCACCCCAAGAGCATGATTTTAGCCTAACATCATCAGAATGAGTGACAATGACTTGCATAGGCTATCGAGTAAGCTTCACTGCTGAATGGGGCTTTGGGCTTGGCTGTCCTCACACCCAAACTCATCCATTCTAGCCGCTGGACCACATTCCAACCCCTGAAGTTATTGCTTGTCACATAGGTGGCATCAAGAGCACTGAACTTCAGCAGACACTTTGCACATGAGTTCTGTTGCGCCTGGTGAGCACTTCCCCCAAGACTCTGCCCTTTTAGGTACAATTTGCCCTCTGAAACCCTGGAGAATGGGATGCTTAAAATGAGAATCTAAATCCTTCCAAGAAAGGGGGGGAAAGGCAACATAACAAATGTTCCTGCCCGCTTTCACTTTTCGTGAAGGTTATACCAAAAAGGATATTTTTATCAGTGAGGTCTTCCAGGATTGCAAGACTGTTTGTCTGGAACTGTACCAGGGCCTCACATTCACAAGGGTTGCGGAATTCAGTTTCTCCCTTGCCTTCCTCTGAAATAACATAAAATATATTAGAAACATATTCAGATCAGCACCATCGACACTTTATAGCACCAGAGGCCCCTGAAAACCTTCTTTGATCAGATCTGATCATCACCTTGCCACTGACTTCTACACAATGTCTGGGCGAAGTTGGTTAACTGAAGGCAACCAAAATGTGAAATGCAGTTAGATTTCTGTGATTAAAAAAAAATTGTCCAAGGGATGCAATGAAGAACTGAAAGGAGTCGGGGGAACAATTCTCAAATTGCCACTGGCTCCTGTTGTGACCTTAATTGACATACTGCATAAGATATATGCAATACTCTAACTTTCTGATAGGGAAAAGCCTTTTTATTATTATTATTATTGAAAGTCTACCCCTTACCATCTCCAAGTCTCTGTGCTATGAGGCTTATTCACACATGCACTGAACAGATATACAAGCTGCCTCTGCAGGTGTAGAATTGTTAATGTGACCAAGTGTGTGCTTGTTGATTTGTACAGCTCAATTGTTGTGCACATGGCCACACAGATTCCACACCTGTGGAGCACCACAAGTGAAGAACTGTACCACAGCTCAACTACCAGACCTGTTCACATGTTACAAACTGAACACAGGTTCAGGCTGTCTCTACACAGCTTCCCCCTTTCTTTTAGGGGGATACGAAATTTAGCATTAAATGACCTGGAAAGTGATGTAATGTGAGGCAGGTCACAGGATCGTGTGCCGAATGAACCATTTGCTCCCCGGATTTACTGGAACACGGCATTCAAATATCTGATGGTAGAAGCATAGTGGTAAAGGTTGCTGCCCAGATTCCGCCATCGCTTACCAGGACAGATGTTGACTTTGAGATTGTCGACAATGTTCGTCATGGTGTTGAAATCTGCGGAGTACGAGAAGTGCTGATCTACTGGCTCAGAAGCAATCGCTCTCAGTTCCTCTTCAACAGCTTTGCCAACTCCAACTGCAAACATGGTAATTCCTGCAGAACCAGCAACATGTATAGGATACAAGGGTTTCAGTTTTGGGGAACTCAGGCAATTTGTTTGAATCTCAGTAGCCAGTGCTATGGGATGCCATTCATACACTGTGCATGAAGACAGAACCAATCGTTTCTGAGAGAGGGAGGAGTTCTAGAGCTGGGGGAACCACCACCAAGAAGGCTCTTCTTTGCATAGCAAGCCTAGGCTGATGATACAGCCAGAGAGCCTTCCTGGCCAGTCTTCATAGTTCGTCAGGTCTGCATGGAAGTAGTCACTATTATTATCATCACTATAATTTGTGGATTTCTATACTGCTTAATGCCAAACTAGGCTTCTACACAGTTTAGAAGTACAGAAACCAAAGGCACAAACATTAAAACGCAAAGATCCATAATTAAAATACACAATAAAACAATCCCATTAAAATATGAACATCCATCGCTGAAATATGCAATAAAACAATTCCATTAAAGCAAGACAGCAATTAAAGCAGGAGACTCAGGCCAAGAGACCAAGGGGATGACTGGGCAATGAGGTGCATCATCGATAGCTGGTGAAAAGCCAATACAGATGAGGCCTCTCTTGTTTCCATAGGACATGTGTTCTGTAACACCAGTGCTACCAGTAAACAAGCCTGCCTCTGCATCACCACAAGCTGGTCATAATTAAGATGGGGCAAATAATAACCCCCTTCCCCTTCTTCTCCCAGAGTAGTTTTAACCTCAGGTCTTGTGCCAACCACAGAGCGCTCTTCCAAAACTTCAGCCCACAACATGAGGGAAGGGTTCATGACAGAAAACAACTGAAGTGGGAGAGAATCATGGGAGTTCTATGAGACTGGGTCAATAGTGGAGTCCAGATTAAGAGCCCTTGAGGTCCCAGGATACAAAATGGCTGGTCCCTGTCATGTGGGCAAGGAAGTGGAATATCATGCAAGAAGAGAGAGTTATAGACAGGAGAACACAGGATTAAATAATACTGTGTGTTCAATTTTATCTCCCCTGCTCTGTCCCATCATGTTCGTGCTCTTATCCACCTATGGGAAAAGAACAAGGCTTGAAAAGCTGGAACCAGATGACTGAAAAACAGAAAAAGACACAACTTTCAATGAGAAGTAAGCTGCAGCTTCCAGGCATAACATTGGCAAAGGATGAAAACTTTTTTTCCCTCCATTTCTTGTTCTGGGTTTAAGCTGCCTGTCCTCTTCTGGGCAGGGATAAGAAAGGCCACTGTACCTTCCCTTTTCCTCATCTTTTGGGAGTTCAGCAACTGACTCGAAAGCAGCATAACCGCCTCACTTTTTCTAGGCCCTGTAATTTGACACTCCTCTGCATTTTCCTTTTGGCAATAACAGGAGGAAACGAGAGAATTCGCTAATTAGCCACAAATTCCTGACACTGCCCAGAAACACAGAGGCAGAACAAACTGGCTGGAATGCTCCAGCAAACCTCTGGCCAGCCTGGTGCCAAGAGCAAAGGCGTTATTTGGCTCAAACCTTTAGAATACAGGCATTGCCATCCCAGACAGTCTGCCTACACAGTGGCTCAGCCCCTGTCTGCACTGCAGCTTTCAAACAGGTTTAAAATAAATAAGCATTCCCTCTCCCCCTGAGATCCTGAGAACTGTAGTTCTGTGATGAAGGGGTCTCTAACAGAATCCTCAGCAAGCCCAACTGGCTACAATTCCCAGCATCCTTTCAGGGAAACCATGGCAGCTCATGAAAGAAACCGATTAGAATTTGTAAGTGCTGGAAGGAGAAAGAAAAAAGCATTTCTTGGTGGTACAGCATGTCTGCATGCAGAAACTCCAGGTTCAATCCCTAGCACACGAGTCAGGAATATTTTCCTGCCAACTGGATGGATCCCACACTCCTCTACCCTTGATGGACCATGTTGCCACATGGGAGAGGGGCTGCCCATCTTTCAATCACCGGGCTTCACAAGGACATCAGGTGACAACTTCTAAGGGGCTTCAAAATTTCCAGAAATCTTACATCTCTCCTGGCAGTGGCTTTCCAGGGTTCCTTTCAGACAGCCCTATCTGGAGATAATGGAGACCTGGGACCTTCTGCATGCAAAGCATGTGTCCTACCACTGAGACACAGCAGCAATTCATAGTCCAACCTCTATGGTCAGAACATACCTAGAGAAAAGAGTTGTACGGCAAAATGCGTACAGTTAGAGATCAAGTGCTTTAACTGATTGAAGAAATTCAGAAGCAACCTCCTTTCAGCTCCTCACCCATGAATAAAAGCTCCGCAATACCTATAGACAGATCCCAGTTACACATCCCTGTTGCACCCTCACCTGACTCCTTTGCTCTTCTTGCCCACTCGGAGATGTCGTCTTGAGAACGGCCATCCGTGAAGACCAGGCCTACTCTGGGCACATTCTGGGAAAGGGGCCGGGCCCCTTCTGCCTCTGAGAAGCTGTGCTCCAGCATGTGCTTGAGGGCCAGGCCTGTCATGGTGCCCTTCTCCATGTACTGCACCCTCTGCACCGCTTTCTTGACATCAGCCACTGTTGTGTACTTGTTGAGAGGGAACTCCGTGCGCACACGGCTTGAGTACTGGACCAGCCCCACGCGTGTGCCGTGAGGGGACACGTCCAGGAAGTCCACAATCTGGTTCACAAACTGCTTCACCAGCTCGAAGTTCTGAGGCCGGACGCTCTTGGAGCCATCGATCACCAGCACCAAGTCGATGTGCCCAGCTTTGCACTCTATAGCCCAAGGAGAAAAGGGGAGGCGAACGGAGACGAGCGTTAGCCTTGTCTTCTGAAATAGCAGCAAAGTGAGATATATGATGGATATTGGGCCATCACCCTCAAGTGGCTGAAAAGTCCAGAGTGGGCACCTCCAAGCTGTGAGGATCCCAGCTTCACACAGTTGGAGAATTCACTCACAATCCTTTTGCTACACTTTACAAGACCTTTGGAAACCCAATCCCAGTAGTGTTTCTAGACAACTAAAATGTACCTCACACATACATGATTTTCAGTAGGCAATCTCTTGTGCCTTGCCTCTTGCATTACCAGCGTACTGGTTCCCCAGCAAATCACACAGACAAACTGTGGGTCAACAGTGCCCTCTTGCTACCAACTGACACCACAGCCTAATTAGGACAAGCAAATCCCTCTGTAAGATTGGGTTACAACCTGACATCCCGGATATTGTTATTATAATTATTACTCCTTTTAAAGTTACTTTTAACAACATCATTCAAAAAACTTGAATATGAACATAAGCAAATTTCATACAAATACAATACTGTTCCTCTCTACATTTTATCCAATGTTTTTCAGTAAGAGATTATGGTAAGCACAACTTTAGAAAGTTAAAGCCAACCTGAGGTTCCGGAAGGTAGCAGTTCTCTTGGCAGAATTGTATGAAAGGAGACCAGCTCCCCCAGAATTTGTTCCTATAATCATCAGGTACTCTTGCTCTTAGATAAGATGTTAATTTCGTCTTTATAGCAAAATGCTAAACTTTGATAAACCGCTCTTTCCAATGTGGGAGTACTATGTCTTTTCATTTTTGGGCAAATAATTTTTGTGCAGCTGTTAAAATATGAGAAGCAAGTACTATGTGTTCCTTCTATATAGGAAGTGGTGTGTGTGTGTGTGTGTGTGTGAGAGAGAGAGAGAGAGAGAGAGAGAGAGAGAGAGAGGGGGGGAATATACAACAGTACCAATGCAAGAACTAGTGGTAGATCATGATTCAGGATTCTGCTTAGTATTTTAATGATCACACTATTCTGAACACCTTGTATTAACTTCTTTTATTTAATCTTTTGCTTCCTGTCACATATTTTTGAAAATAATACACAAACTCCTCTGTTGTAGCCTTAGATCCCATGATACAGGAGGCATTCTGTCTTCTCTGAGGCCATTGCCACCCAACTCAGCAAATCCAGTCTAATAACACACAGCAACTAATGCATCCCTCAGCTCCTCCTAACCAATCATGCATTTCTGCTATGTGCCAACTGGGACACATTTTTGTTGTATTTTTAAAAGCAGAAACAGTATCTCTGAATGTGTGTCCGTCTAAGAGATATCAGGAATAGTGATCAGTCAGGATCAAGACATCGCCACTTACCTGCCTGCCATCTATTTGAAATACTCTTTGTCATGTGAGATGTCAAGGCTAGGAATCTCTTTCAGGTATCAAAGAGGAGCCATGCATGAAGAACATTCCATAGCAATGAAAGCCCCTAATACTCACTGTTGCATGTCTTCTTGTCTGCCTGGAGCTGCTGACCCTCTGGGCAAAGACAGTGGTAAGAGCCTGCAGTGCTGACGCACTTAAATTCACACCCATGCTCTACGCTATTGCAGAGGTCGCTGGCTGAAACACAAATCATGGGGATCATTTCATCTAGCTACGGAGTTCAGCATGTTGCACCAGGTGGAGAACCATTAGGACCATACGGTGAAGAAACTATAAACTATGTTTTCTGCTGCTCCAGAGGGGAGGACCCAAACCAACGGAATCAAATGACAAGAAAGGCAATTCCAACTAAATATTAGGATTTACTTTCTGACAGTAAAAGCTGTTCAAAAGGGGAACAGGCCAGCATGGAAAGTGGTTGACTCTCCTTCATTGGAGGTTTTTTTAACCGGCTGGATGGATTATTTGGTTGTAATTTCTCCATTGCTGGACTAAATAGCCCTTGTGGTCCCTTCCAATTCCACACTTCTATGGTTCTAAGAAAAATTACAAAGGCAATATTGCCTTTGGTTATGTTGATCACCAGGATTCTCCAGCACTCTAAGGAACATGTTTTATACTGAAGTCACAGCCCATAAATCCAGTGCATCACAGTCCCTTCCACCGACTCTATGGGTGTCTTCTTTTGAGACATCCCAATTCATTTTCAAAACAGTCATTTGGCAAACCTAGTAATGAATCATAGCCAGATGTTGCATTCTATGTTTTAGCTCACTTGTTTGCTTTTCTTTCTTGCTCCCCCCCCCCGCACCAATGCATATGGTGTTCTCCGCCACAGCAACATAATGCAACACTTACCCTGGCATGACTTGCCATCAGCCTGCAGGGTGTAACCATCACGGCAGCGACAATAGTACCCGTTGAGGATATTCACACAATCATGCTGGCAGCTATGGTTGCCGAAGTTGCAAAAATTGATCACTGGAAGAAATAGAGGGGGGTGGAGAACGCTTTCGAGGTGATCAGGACCCATTGCTCTTCCCTCCTGCAAAATGCCTCCATTCCTCCGAGATCCCAGTTCCCATTTAATAGCTACCAACCCACCCACCCCTTCCCTAATACGAATAATAATAATAATAATAATAATAATAATAATAATAATTTATTTATATCCTGCCCATCTGGCTGGATTTCCCCAGCCACTCTGGGTGGCTTCCAATAAAAGATTAGAAATACATTAAAACATCAGTCATTAAAAACTTCCCTAAACAGGGCTATATTATGGCATACAGAGGCAGAAAAGAGCAGCCAAAATTAACAGAGGGCTGGAGAAACTCCCCTATCAGGAACAACCACAATGTTGGTGACTAAGAGGTGACATGATCTATCATGATGGCAATATACTAGTTCCATTTTGCTGGGGGGGGGGGCGACAGTGGGGAGAGTCCTGCTTGTGGGAACCTGATCAACCACTGTGCAAAAGAAGATCCAGATCTAGAGAGGTTTCTTATCTGATCCAGCAGGACTCTTCTGACGCCCTTAGATGGAGATTACTCACTGCTACATGTCTTCTTGTCTTGGTTGAGCTGATAGCCTGTTCGGCAGCGGCAAGTGTAGGAGCCGAGAGAGCTGACGCATTGATGCTCACAGCCGTGTCTCCCATCAGCACAGGCATCGATGACTGCAGAGGTTTAAAAAAAGGACACGTCATGGACTGGGCAAACAAAAGCCATAGGTAAGGCTTGTCCACTCTTGCGTACTTGGGCACTGGGAGTACCACCAGAGGATATCAGGTACCGCAATTCATGTTGACAAGAAGCTGGGGGTAGGCAGATCTGTTGGTTTTTGGCTTCTCATTTTTCCGGTTCAGTCTTACACATTTCCTCTTTGTTTTGCAATTCATTTATTTTTGAAGTGTTTGTGAAAATTCATCGGCATTTTTGTTAGGATTTCTCCTAATACAGTGGAACCTCGGGTTGTGGACGTGATCCATGACGGAGGCATGTCCACAACCTGCAGCATTCGCATCCTGAAGCACCACATCTGCACAGGCGCCAGTGCGATTTGGTGCTTCTGCGCATGCACAAAGAGCGATTTAGCACTTCTGCACATGCGCGAGCGGCAAAACCCGGAAGTAACCTGTTCCACGGTCCGCAACCCGAAGACATGTAACCTGAAGCATCCATAACATGAGGTATGACTGTATATACACTTTCTTATGCAAATTTTGCCCAAAATATGCATTTCTGCAAAGCAATTTACCCAAATCCAATGCACATTCTTATGCTATTTCCCCTTATACTCCAGGATATGCGTTTTTGTACACATTGCTTAGCCAGAAAGCTATATTGCAAAATCCAGAGAAGCGCAAACGTTGAAGGATGGCTGTGTTTTCATTTATACGTTGTTTTGGAAACTGCAGATTAGGTAGGTTCCTCCTTAAATGTTAACTGAATCCAATTTCTCTCCCATCCTTATAAGAGGTCACAGGCACAGCCACATTCTCACTTTCACAAAATTGTAGAGTGGGATTGGAACCCAAGTGTCATCAGGAATCTTTAACCTTTTCAGACTCAGGACCCACTTTTAACCAAAACATGCATTCGGGAAAACACTTCTCAGTCTTTTACCATATATTTGCATGTTGGTAGTGCTGCTGTTGCAACCCACCTTGGATCAGACAGTGATCCATGAGGGCCCCGACCCACCAGCTGAAGTCCAGTGATCCAGCACCACAACCTGCAATGCAGGTATCACAGCTGTTTCTCTTATTTCTTTCCTGCACTAGATGATAAAGTGTCTGGAATCCAAGCCTTGTGAGGAACGGTTGAGGGAGTTGGGGATGTGTAGCCTGGAGAAGACTGGGAGTGGTATGATAGCCATCTTCAAATATCTTAAGGGCTGCCGCATGCAAAATAAGAGCAAGCTTGTTTTCTGCTGCTCCAGGGACACGATCCAGATCAATGGATTCAAGTTACAAGAAAGGAGGCTCCAACTAAACATGAGGAAGAACTTCTTGACAGTAAGAACTGTTCTACTGTCCACCTTACAAGGTGGTGCACTTTCCTTCATTGGAGGTTTTTAAACAGAGGTTGGATGGTCATCTGTCAAAGATTCTTTAGCTGTGATTCCAGTATTTCAGGAGGTTGGATTAGATGATCCTTGGGATCCGCTCCACCTCTACAATTCTATTATCTATGTAGAATCTATTATCTACAGATCCATTTCTGAGTCTCCTTCCCACCCAGCACTGCTTGTTTTACAAGGGATTCTTACACAGAATAAACAGTGTCGGCTAATGAACACCACATTTTTTCCATATCGGCACATGTTCAGCATGCATCCACATTATGCAGATGGTTCATTGTCAAACCTTATTACTCGTTGGCAGATCAGCAATGACACGGTTGCAAAATAAAATTCATCCAATGTGCAAGTTGCATTGTAATCTAGGCTTAGGAACGGGGAGAATTACTGTCCATCTCATCAGCCCTAATAACTGTCTGACTGAACGTACTGATCTTACTTACTGGAGCACGTCTTTCCATCAGCATTGACCTTGTATCCTGGGTTACACTGACAATAGAAGGAGCCTGGGACACTGACACAAGTGTGCTGGCAGCCATGATCCAGTTCTGTACACATATCAACACCTGGAAGATGCAAGATGGCACAAGGTAAATAAAGGTTCGCCCACTTATATTACACATGAGAACGGATATACCAGGGTGAAGACAGTGTAATGTTCTTAGTTAGTGGGGCCAATTTGGAAGTTTGGAAGCATATCTCTCTCCGGACTAAACACTGTTGGTAGCAGAAGCTGGCTGTGCACAACACTGATTGGCTGGTGCCAGTGACGCAACCAGTTTTGTCTCTTGCTCCCTTGTACATGCAGCAATCCCCAGAGCATTATGTACACTTCCAACATGTTTTAAAAACTTAATAAGAAAATGGATGAAGGGATAAACTCTCACATTTGCTTTAAATTCACATTTATAAATGGGGCAGGCAGATTGTCCAAAGCTCACAGAGAGCGGCCAAGACTGATGGACAAACCAGCATTTGATTAACTGTGAATCAATTCACGGGCTCACATCCACCCCATCTCCACCTCCATTACAGGTTGCAGGCAACACAAGAAGCAAAAATGCATGAACAACGCTTGAGCTATCTTCTATCCTGGTAACCTCGAAGGGGGGACATGCCACCTTTCCCCTCATGTTCAGATCTCTCACTGAATCGCTTTTGAATGTCAACAATGGCCACGGGAGGTGGCTTGACCGCCCTGCCACTGCCGCCATCACTCACCGCACAGCTTGTCCTGGAATTGCTTGCCAAACTGTTGGATGAGGTCAAAGGACTCCACCAAGAACACATGCTCCTCCAGTGGGGGAGAAGCCATGGCCCGGAGGGAGTTCATGTCTGCCCGCTGCACACCCACGGCATAGATTTCAATGCCGGCGGCTCGTGCCTGAGCTGCCACATCCGTCACACGGTCCTGGGGCCGCCCGTCAGTGACGATCACTGCCACACGAGGGATCTTCTTGTGCAGCGGCCGTGCCCCCTCCTGGGTGGTAAAGGCCACGTTCATGGCATACTGGATTGCCAGCCCCGTCATGGTGCCTTGAGCCAAGGGGACAATGGCATTGATGGCCTTCTCCATGTCCGCCCGGGTGAAGAAGGACTTGAGGGAGAAGACGTTCTGGACCTGGCTGGAATACTGGATCACCCCTACCCGGGTGGCGTTGGGCCCTATATCCAGGTTGTGAATGATGTCAATCATGAAGCGCCGCATGGTCTCGAACTCAAAGGGGCGGACGCTGCGTGAGCTGTCAATCACAAAGACAATGTCCAGGGGGCCAGTCTTACACTTTGTTGTCCCTGGAGGAGGGAAATAAGAGAGATCTCATTTCACAACTTTCTCTACCAAGGTGGGGAAAACTTCTGGCCCTCCAAGTATTTGCTGGACTCCAGCTCCCATCATCCCTGACTATTGGCCATGCTGGCTGAGACTGATGGGAGCAACATTTACTATTTACTTATCGCATTTGTATGCCACCGTCTTCCTCTAAGGAGCTCTGGGTGGAGTACATGGTTTGCCCCCTCCTCATTTAATCCCCACAAAAACCCTGTGAGGAAGGTTAGGCTAAGGGGCAGTGACTGGCCCAAGGGCACCCAGTGAGCTTCATGGTCTCCCATGCGTGCATGGTCCAGTGTAAATCCAACACTCATGCACTTTTATTACGTCAAGGACATGCTGCAGAATACCCCCTCAAAAAACCCAGAAGTGATCATGTTCCTTTCGTGAGAATAAATTCACGGGCTACTCCTTGCTATGCTTAATACAGCTCTGATTCAATTGGTATCTTTTTGACTGGCAGCTTACCTAAGAGTTTCGGTCGGGCTTCCAATGCTGTAAAGGCAAGGAGGAGGAGAGGGGCAACGTATAGCAGCTTCATCATTCAGTTTCGAGACTGCAGAATCCCAGGAAGAAGTCTACAGGATTTTCGGGGGGGGGGTGGAGAGAGAGAACATCCAGTGAGATTCTGCAACGTTTCCTTCACTTTTTCTGCACTCTGTGCTGTTTTAGGCTGCAATCCTTACCACGTCTACTCAGAAGTGAATCCTGTGCAAGTCAATGGGGCTTGCTCCCAGGTAAGTGGGAGAATAAGGACTGCAGCCCAACTCCCAAATCAGAATTTTGAAGGTAAGCGTTCCAACTTGCTATGTGAAATAGCGAACTGGGCAAGTACAAACATGAGCACAATCCTAAGGAAGTTTTACTCAGAAGTAAGCCCCACAGAGTTCAGCAGGCCTTACTTCCTGGTGAGTGTGTGCTTAGGATTGAGACCACCACCATCATCTGCTTTTGATCTGTGCTGGGGAAAACAAGCAGACACAGATCCAGTGCCTGGATCCATTTTGGAACACAACGTAAGTCTCCACATCCTTTCAGCAACTTTGCAAATTTCAGCACGTTGAGCTCCAAGTTACTGGACAAAGTACTCTTAATGCAAGGGCATTTCACCACCACCACCACCCCCACCAATTTTGTGGTTTAGTAGTATTGCTGCAGAAATACTGTGTTACAGTTCCACATCCATAAGGCACTGTGAAACTGCAGTCTGCCTTTCAGACACAGAGCTGTCCTGGCAGCTGGACAAACCTTGTTTCAGCATATAAACCGGGAACAATTTATTGAGGACAGGCACTCTTTTCAGCCTCCTTTGAGCCAAGCATCTTGCTTAGGCCTCTGAAGGGCAGAAGAAGACTATGCAAAAAGGAAAAGCCCAACTGTCAGCCCTGTTCTCAAGATGCTGTTCTATGGAAGGAAGTTACCACCCTTGAGTATCAGAGCCAAACTGCACATAATGTTGGTCACATATGTAGCTGTGCTCTTAAGTGTGGGGCTGTTGGTGTTTTGGCAAATAGCTAGCATGGGTTACCTGATCCCTAGCGTGGGGAGTACAGTGATTTAACCCATCCTTTGCACTCCCCTCCTTCAGCTAACATTGTGCGATGCCAGGCAGATATGACCCTGGCCAAAGCCACGCAGCTTGCATTTGGCACCAAACTTAAATGGCACTGGACACAAGCTGGGAGCACACTTTGCCTGCCCCACACCAGATGTCGTATTAACCCTGGCAGGCCTAATTTGGTCCCTGGGCTGGTAATCCTTCCCCATGCTGTAAATCAAGCCACAGAGCAACCCAAAGCAAGGAACAGGATCAGCACCAGACCCTTCCAAGAACAGGAACTTTCAGTGGGAAAAGAAGAGCTAGCAAGGGGAGCGATTTGAGACGTACCGAGGTGAGGACAATGCAAGGATTGGCACCATGCCCAGCTTGGCATGAGTAGATAAGTTATCTGATCTGGAGCAGCAGAAAGCAAATAATGAGAAGAGCTCTGGAGATGAAATGTGACAGAGATAAGAGAAATTGGATGGCCCCAGCTCTTTGCTTTCACGGATACAACTCTACCAATTGTTAAGGTCATGCCCCTGGGCCAAGAATCACACTCTCCCCACCACAGAGGCATAGCTCTCCTGTGATCAAATTCAGAATAAGCTTCTAAGTATCTTGCTAGATGACCTTGAATGGTTTTCATGGAAGCATATTCAGGGTGCTGCTCTTAATGGACTCACAGACAGCAACCAAGCATTTCAGGCTCTTTAGGGGATAGAAACAGACAGATAGCCATTCTAAGGTTTGTGGGACCAAGAATGAGCTATGTGCCTGCATGTAGCAGCTGAATCCTACTAGGCTTTACCTACCTAAATTGCAGAGTTGGGAAAAGTTCAGAAAAGGACAACCAAAGGATCAAGGGATGGACCTACTCTCCTATGAGGAAAGGTTGTAGTGTTAACTACAGGTTAACTACAGGCATCTGGCCACCTTGAGAACAAAGTGCTGGAGTAGATGGACCATTGGCCTGATCCAGGAGGCTCTTCTTATGTTCTTATGTAACTGTTCCACAGCATGGTGAACAAATTCATTTGGGTTGTTTTATTAGCTCTTCCTGCTAAATAAATTTACCAAAGAATTGTGCAACACAGCATTGTGCAACACTCACGAAACCACAATTCACATAGCAACGGTAGCTGCAGCTTGGGTGGGGGGGAGCATTGCATTTTCACCAGAAACAACTTTTGATATCTAAGAGCAGGGGGAAATGCAATTTTGCTACAACAGAAGCATCTGGAGAAATGACCCAGACTGTTCCCCACAGAAGCTGCTAATATTTAGGATAACTGCGAACTGTCCCCAAAAGACCCCCAAAGTTTAATGACATTATGGAAATAGTGGCTTTGGCCAAAAATCATGGCTGAAATTGCTTGCAAACCCATGAGGTTGGGAAACGGTTTTCCAGCTTTCTAATAAGAGGGATAAACTTTGAATTCTATTAAAAGGGGGGGGGGAGAGATGTGGTGTTTTGATATATCCACCAGGGGCCACTGCAATGCAAAGCAGCTTAGCCTGCTGGTTTCCTTGCTGGCTCTAGGGAGGATTTGTGAATGGGGAAAGAAGAGTGACAACCTTGGCAAAAGGCAGTCAAAGGGAGCTTCTGCTTTTCCCCACGAGGAGATAGTTGGGAAGGGAAGGTTTAAAACACTCCTCCTGCTGCAATCTTGAAAACAATTGCACCCCCCTCCCCATGATGCATTACCATCAAAACAGTTATGGGCCCCAAATCCTGGAAGGCACCGCAGGTTGAGAGATGGGGTGAAACTAGCTATCCATGCCACCCAAATGTTATTGTTGGCATCCGCCTGTCTCAGAAGGTAAACTGATGGGAATGAGCTGTGTATCAAGGGCAGAGGTGGAGCGGGGAGAGGGAACAAGAGAAAGAGACAGCCCCTGTTCCTTTCCCTTCTGGAAAGGAAAATAAGAAAAGCAAACTTTCTTTGTATTTGCTTGGAAATGGGGGCGTAAGGTGGCTATCTGGCAGGCCTGGGCAACCTTCCGTGGATCTTAAACCAGGTCCCATCTGCACTATACATTTAAAGTACTATCATACCACTTTAAACAGTCATGGCTTCCCCCCAAAGAATCCTGGGACCGGTTGTTTTTTTAAGGGTGCTGAAGAGTTGTTAGGAGATACCTCCCCCCGCACGGTGTTTCCGTGCACTGCTCTGGTTCGCCAGAAGTGACTTAGTCATGCTGGCCACATGACCCGGAAGCTGTACGCCGGCTCCCTCGGCCATTAAAGCGAGATGAGCGCCGCAACCCCAGAGTCGGCCACGATTGGACCTAATGGTCAGGGGTCCCTTTACCTTTACCTTTACCAACTCTCAGCGTCCTCAACAAACGAAGCTCCCAGGATCCTTTGGAGCGAAACAAATGCAATGAAGCTGTCCTCTGTGCACTTGCAATGGCTGTCTGAACTGTACACGCCTCACTTTTAATTGCAGCTTTTAGATGGAAAACGCTGGAGCATTTCTCAAGAAACTGCAGAATTGTAGCCTACAGATTGTGGCTAACACCATGTCTTTACAGCTTCCAACACTAGTGATGGGAGCACACTGAAGCCAAAGTAAATAGTGATGTGTGCACAGCCTGAGAGAAACCAGAACTAACAAAAATTTGTCCATCCCTACACTGGTCACCTGAAAAGGGGGAGCGATCAATTCTTTAGACTGCAATCTAAACGTATTTACTGGGATATAAGCATCACTGAGCACAATGGTGCCTACTCCTGAGTAAATATACATAGATTTGCTCCGCTAATCTTTCTAAATGTTCAAATGCTGCCTGGTCACCAAGAGGTGAATTTTATCCTCCACAGGCAACTAGGCTATAAACTCCGAACAAGGCGGAACAGTGGCCCATTCTACAGCATTTCCCCCAGCATCCATAAAACAGCATTCAAAATTACCCTTCAAATGACCGCAAGCTAAACAAGATTTTGTTCACTGCTCCTAATCATTTTACACCTTGTCACTTCATGCCATTTCCTCATTTCTAAGAACTTGTATTGAGCACCTACAGTTAATCTAAAGGCTCTCTTTGTACGCATACAATATTCTCTCTTTGCACCAGAAAGTTTGACATAAATTTGTCTCTGAGCCAAAAAGCAAACCCAAACACCTCCATTCATACAGCTGTCAGTTAAGAAAATTGGCAATTTTTCATTCATTAGGAACTGAATGCTCCCCAAGGGGATGCCAGGTGATCCCGGTTCCTTCTGAGCATCAAAAGATTCTAGTCAAATGGGGTTTAAAATGCAAATATATGCTAAGGAAAACATGCCAAAAAAGCAATTAAGGAAATCACATCTGAACTATTCTAACCAGTAAGACTTTACTCAGGCAAGCCATTTTTGAGGAGAAAAACTGCCTTTGCAAAAAAGAAGATTTTTTTGGAAGTCTTAAGGTCTCACAGACACAAAAAGAATCAGACAAGGTTGCTTACATTCATGATCTGGCCCCCTATCCATTAGCGGATCCAGTGACATTTATCAGGACTCGAACTACAAGCAGGAAGACTAAAACAGACATTCACAAACCATGTTTACTTAAGAATAAGTCTTGTCGGCTAATTAAATACTTATGCTTAGAACTGCGTTTTTATTCCTCTACGAATGAAGCTGCAATCCTAAACATCTTATCCCATTCTTCAATAGAGTTTACTTCTAAGTTAGTGTATACAATTGCAATCTTAACCCCACTTACCTGGGAGTAAGTATGTTTGTATTTAATAGGACTCATTTCTGAATGGACATAGTCAAGATTGTGCTATCTTAGGCTGTGATCCTAAACAACAGTAGGGCCCTATGCATGTCTGCTCAAAAGTAAGCCCCAGCAACTTATTATTGGGGCTTATTACCATGTAATTTTTTTTTGTAAGATTGCAACCTAAGTCCCTTTGAAATCAGTGTGTTGAGTAAGTCTCTATAGAACCAAGAGGTTCACAAAATATATTGTCCAGTAATCAAGAATACTCTAAGTCTACAGTGACTTCTATTATTTAGGTAAAGGACCCCTGACAGTTAAGTCTAGTCACAAACGACTCTGCGGTTGCGGCGCTCATCTTGCTTTACTGGCTGAGGGAGCCGACATTCGTCCGCAGACAGTTTTTCTGGCTCATGCTCTGGGAAAACCAGAGCAGTACACGGAAACGCCATTTACCTTCCTGCTGGAGCAGTACCTATTTCTCTACTTGCACTTTGACGTGCTTTCAAACTACTGGGTTGGCAGGAGCTGGGACCGAGCAACTGGAGCTCATCCTGTCGCTGGGATTCGAACCGCCAACCTTCCGATCGGCAAGCCCTAGGCTCAGTGGTTTAGACCACAGCGCCACCCGATGAATGGTACAAATGATATATATTAAGTGCAAATCATTATATTTCCCCACCCCCCTTAGGGCCTCATTTACTAGCACCATCCATGCAGGAAAAGTCTCCCGTCTGTCTTTGATTCTACCTATCTCTTTCCTTCCCCATATCTGATGCGACTGGTCATCAGGTGTAGTGCTTAGAGTGTTAAACTAGGACCAGAGGGGCCTGACTTGTTTGTAACTGGGGAGGGGGAGAACCAGGAACACCACTTGAGCTCCTTGGAAGAAAGGTGAGACGTAACATAATAATAAATTTTAAATGTATAATGTCACTTGACTCCACAGAACACGGCAAAAACCTGTCTCTTTCCTCTCTGCCCCTTCAGTTAAAAAACCCTGGAATATTACTCTAGTTCTGCCCTGAAGTCAGCAACTCTTAAACAGCTCCACCCACTAGACCGGCTGCCCTTCGTGCCTGGAATTTCCTCCCAGAATACCAACTTGGTGTCACAGCTTTTTTCTCTCTGTTCAAAGCCTTCCTCCAAGCTCCCCTCTTACATGAGGCCCTTTCTTCCTCCTTACTCCACATTTCTTTTCTATTCCTGTTATCTCTCCCCCTGCCCCAATCACCTAAATGCACACTCTTTGAGCCAGATTCTTGGTATGAGGAAAATAACGCCCCAACAGATCGTCTGGATTAACACATGTGGAAGTTTCCCCCGTTGCAAGCCGCATCAAAGTACACCCACATCTGCTTTGTGTAAGTACCTCAGAGCTGAACTAAAGCGCTATTCGGACATTTGTCTTCTGCGTTAAATCAACATGCAGGCAGGGAAGATCATTCTAGATTCCCCCATCACCACCATCTCTTGGAACATCTGCTGTGGAGAGCCTGGTTTACTCATGGAGGGACCCTGATTTTTCAGGATTCGATCTCGTGCAAAGACTCTACATAAGAAGAGCCTCCCTGCTGCAGTCACCCTCCATCTCAGAGGGCAAAGAGGGGGCAGTGATGAAGGGGGGGCAGAGCTAGCACAAGCCACATTGAGTCTTCCTCTCACCTATTGATTTAACCCTGTGGATGAACGTTTCAAAGAATCATAGAGTTGGAGGGGACTCTGAGGATCATCTAGTCCAACCCCCTGCAAGGCAGGAATATGAATGAATGCAGGGGCAAAGGCATTGTTGGCATCCCCTGGAGAAAGTACCATGAAGGCAGCTGCTTGCACCTTGAAAGGAGTTGTGCCCAGCCTCCAGCGCCACCCTGGAATATTTATTTACTTTGCTGCCTTTCCCTCCAAGCAGGGCAGGGCAGTATGCATGGCTCTCTCCTCTTCTTATCCGCCCGACAACCCTGTGAGGTAGGTTAGGCAGAGAGGCAGGGAGTGGCCCAAGCTCCCCCTGCGAACTTCACAGCTGTGTAAGGATTTGAACCCAGGTCTCCCATTTCCTAGTCTGACACTCTAACCACTGGACTGTGCTGACTCACTGAACAGCAACAGGAGCAGGACTCTTATCCTGCTCTAATGCGAGTGGTGCGGGGCAGATATATGCCAATCCTCTTCAAGTCGTACAACTAAAGCTGTTCTCAGAGAGAAACCGCTGCTAAGCAGAGGAAGAGGGATATGAGGCTGAAGGTTAAAATCCCACTGAAATGTCACAAAATAGCAAGCAAGTTTTCAAATCCAGCAGAACTCTTTGTCAGACTGGATGTCAAGGAAAGCCAGGGACTGTAGGAACATGAGAAAAAGCTTCACTTCCTGCTGAAGCCATAATATCTCTGGATGAACAGCACCTTCACCTTCAATTACCCCTCTATCCCAGACACTCCAGGGATGGAGTGATGAGCCACAGAGCCAGTCAAAAAGTCATGTGGATTAGCTTAATTTTGGAATCACACATGGTGAGAGAAAACCTCAGCTTCTACAAAAGCCATTTGCACGGAACACTTTCTACTTTAAAAAACCCTGCACTGTTTTTACCACTTCTTAAATTATTTTCTCTCTCTCTCTCTCTCTCTCTGGCAATGCAGCAATAACCACAAAAATTGTTTTGGGCAGCTGTGCCATGCATAACATTTCTTGCATTCTACCATGTCCAAACCTTGCTTCAATGACAGGGTGGCAAGCAGCCTGATTCTGTCTGGGTCCAGGTCATTTCGAAAGCTCAGCTAGAGAAAGAAAAACTTGAGAAAAAGAAACGAGAGAAAAAGCGAGAAGTGAGATGTTTATTTTAAAAATGAGGAGAGAACCAATTTATTTTAACCAGAGAGGAATCACATGGTAATACTGCTGACCATCCCTACAGGATTATAGTAAGGATTACTGTGAATATATATGTGCGTGTGTGTAATGAAACTGAATACAGACAAGACAGTGGTGCTGTGTGTTGCAGGCTCTCAAGTGTGCAAAGTGAGTGGACAACCTGTTATGAATGGAGGTGGCGCTCCCCCGGACAGATTAGGTCAGTAGGCTGGGCATGCTTCTTGGCCAACTAATGTTGCTTGAGGGTCAGGTGGCTTCAGGTGGGAGCCAGTGTGGTGTAGTGGTTAAGAGCGGTAAATTCGTAATCTGGGGAACCGGGTTCGCGTCTCCGCTCCTCCACATGCAGCTGCTGGGTGACCTTGGGCTAGTCACACTTCTCTGAAGTCTCTCAGCCCCACTCACCTCACAGAGTGTTTGTTGTGGGGGAGGAAGGGAAAGGAGAATGTTAGCCGCTTTGAGACTCCTTCGGGTAGTGATAAAGCGGGATATCAAATACAAACTCCTCTTCTTCTTCTCCAGTAGTGGCTACAAGCGACTGTCTCAAATTATGGGCCTTCCTTGGCAGAGAAAGCTTGGCTGTAGTGCTCCATGCTCAGATAACCTAAAGAATGGACTACTGCAATGCACTCCACGTGGGCCTGCCCCTTGAAGACAGTTCGAAAGCTGCAACTGGTGCAGAATGCAGTGGCTGGGATGCTGGCAGACAGGACTGGTCCAAAATATCTCAAGGAGTGCCTCCTCTCATACAAACTTGCCCCAGAATCAAGATCTGCAGAGGAGGCCCTATGGGTTTCCCTGTGACAAGGTCAAGATGCAGCTTTTTCAGCAGGCCTTGGCGGGGGTGAGGGACGAGGTTGGCATATCCCTCCCATTTACATGCAACCCAGTCTAGGACCCCATTACAAAGTGTGAGCTATAGATGCCTATGAATGTATGAGTAAATAAATCAATTTGACCGCTCAGATGCACCATACTATATTTGGGGAAGGGCCATAGCTCAGTGCTACAACATTTCCTGGCAGGCAGAAGGTCCAGGTTCAATCCCCAGCGTCTCCAGGTAAGGTTAGGAGACTCCTTCCTGAAACCTTGGACCGCAAGTTGGCGTAGACAATGGGGATGGGGGAGAAACATGATCCAATTCCCGTCTGAAGATCAATTTATTCAATTTGCACTTTCGAGAAAATGTGGGACTTGAAACACAGCCATTCTTTAGCCCAAGGGACACATCCCTTGCAGGCAGGCTGCATGCAGGTGATGGTGGGGGTCAGATGCAAAAATGGGAGGCGTATCAGACATGACTCTGACCTTTGCAATGGGCTACCTTCCGGCCATGAAAAGACCAGAGGTTTCTGAACATATTCATTTCTACACACATCTATATACACCAGAGGTATCCCTCAGTCCTGGCAAACAAAGGACTCCACAGTTCAAGGACACAATCAAGCCAGAAAAAAAGCATTCAAGGAGGTGAGTAAAGGAGCCCAAGGACAGTCTCAAGGGCCAAATAGGAAGTCCTGGAGAGCCACATTCAGTCCCCAGGGCTCTCCACCCCTTGTCCTAAGCAGCAGGGGGATTTGGGCCCAGAGGCAGAGTGAGTGGGCAACAGCAAGAAGGGGAACAAGGAGGAGACCTGCTTATTGCCCACAAGCCTGCTCCAAAAAAAAAAAATCCCAAACAAAACCTGGAACCAGCATTGCCCTCAACTCCCCGCCCCCAATGCTGCAGCCATTGTTCGGTGGTAGTGGGAGGTATGTGAGAAGCCAGGAGCTGGAAAGCAGCTGGGGAAAGGATGTGCAAATATTGAGCAGAAGTGGAAGCATTTGAGCAGCAGGCCTTAGAGATTGTGGGCTGTTGTTTTTTTATTATTAAAAAAAAAGAGCTCTGCTGCAAAGCCAAGGATATTCCAATGGGTTGTCTAAAGCAAAGACCTTCACAACCTGTGTGGAGGGGATAAGGGTATTTGTGTTTGGGCAATGCCGGTCAAGAGATAAGTGGCTCCACTGGAAAAGCAGCCTATGATTCCTAATTTTAAAAAGGCATGATGCGGGGGGGGGGGGGGACTCCACAGAACTTGGGAGCAGCCAAAAAGCTTATCTCGGCCAGCAGTCCCCTTGCGAGTGCATAAAAAGAAGCCAAGACAGAGAAAGCCAAACAGTGAATGGAGGCTGCAGGTGGTGCATTTCAGTTCCTGGAATGATCAAAAGCTAGAAGAAGGGGTCCCTGATCACATAATGGAGCCAGGTATGTCAATGTGAAACCCAATAGGAGTCCTGGCTCTCTCCCTCTCACTGCTCTACCCAGCAATGTCTTGCCCTGTTCCCATTTCGTACTGTCTGGACTAACAGCCAAATCCTGAGTTTCAAGAAAAGCAGCCGCTTTGGATTTCAGTGTGGCCTGCCTGGTCAATTCTTTATTTAATCTTTTTTTCTCCCCTTTGCTGGATGCTGGTTAATAGAAATGCTCTGAATATTCCAATTGTGAATCACATGGGTGAACGCACTGTCTGCCCCGGAACAGAGCAGAATAACACACAGCAAAGTTTCTGGGCAGGATTCTCTTCCAGGTCTACCTGGAGATGCCAGGGATCGAAACTGGGAACATCTGTTTACATGGCAGCTGCTCTGCCACTGAGCTATGGCTCTCACCTCTTTGGTAAAGAAAGTTTCAATCATAAAATCATAGAGTTCATAGAATCATCTAGCCCAGGCTTCCTCAAACCCGGCCCTCCAGATGTTTTTGGGCTACAACTCCCATGATCCCTAGCTAGCAGGACCAGTGGTCACGGATGATGGAAACTGTAGTCTCAAAACATCTGGAGGGCCGAGGTTGAGGAAGCCTGATCTAGTCCAACTCCCTGCAACGCAGGAATCTTTTGCCCAACGTGAGGCTCTAACCCATGACCCTGAGAATGAGAGTAAGAGTCTCATGCTCTACCGACTAGGCTATCCTCAGTTAAAAGATTCCACAGTATATTTTGCATGGAATACACTTGGGACAGTGTCTTGGACAGTGATTCTGATGCAGAAGAATCCTTTACTGTGGTGGCACCCCAATTATGAACACCTCCACACATGCTTTTTTTCCAGTGCCAGCTCAAAATTCATTCATCAGTTTACTAAAGGCATTTTTAGGATGCTAGCTGTGAAATTATTTTGAAGTATGAAGCCGCTTCAGTGCTTCTGGAGAGTGCTGTTATTTACTGTGTTTTCAATTCCTGGTGGCATTTATGGTCGTTTCTGGAATTTAATGCATTTATGGTTTTATGTTCTGTATTTTACTCTGCTTCGTAGCCAGCTCTGGTATAGTTTTGGATGGAAGACTAGGTTAGAAATAGTTTAGCTACACAAATAAATACATAAAAGCCTCAATGCACATGCAACAGAAGGAAGAGGGGTGGCCCAGACTGAATGCCCAGTGACTCAGTGGGAGGGGTCCCTGCATTCCCCCAAGAAGAGCCAGCACTGCTCAGGCAGAGCTACATGTGTGAAGGCTTTCGAAGATAAAGGTAAAGGACCCCTGACAGTTAAGTCCAGTTGTGAACGACTCTGGGATTGCGGTGCTCATCTCGCTTTACTGGCCGAGGGAGCCGACGTTTGTCCACAGACAGTTTCTCCGGGTCATGTGGCCAGCATGACTAAGCCACTTCTGGTGAAACCAGAGCAGTGCATGGAAACGGTGTTTACCTTCCTGCTGGAGCGGTACCTATTTATCTACTTGCACTTTGACGTGCTTTCAAACTGCTAGGTTGGCAGGAGCTGGGACCCAGCACGGGAGCTCACCCCGTCGTGGGGATTCAAACCGCTGACCTTCCAATCGGCAAGCCCTAGGCTCAGTGGTTTAAACCACAGCGCCACCCGTTTGTAGCTAGCCGAATTAATACAGAGCGAGTAAGAAGGAAGGGGGCAGTGGGAGCACACAGTGATGGAGGTTGGGCTAGCCAGCGAGGCCACGCTCATCAATTTCATCAATGTGTAAGCTCTGGCTTCTGAAAAGGGCTTGATGAGCACTACCCAGAGGGTTGACTCCAGCAAAGTCAATGCCTTTGTGCAATGAAATTGTTCCGCAAACTCAATGACTGCATACAACCCAGATTCACCCGCTGCAGGTCACCCAACTCTGCTTGGTGGCTTCCTAGGCTGTGCCAGTTCCGAGTGCCTATTCTGAGTGTTGAGCACCAGGCACACTGGGCTGGCTCACCTAGGTGAGTCTCTTCTGGACACAGGACAGCTGCATTTCTAAGTACCTCCTGCCTCATGTTAGATAGTGTGGTTATACCTTCCTCTGAGTGTTACTGTGCTTTAACAAGGCTAGAATGTTTCAGGAAAAGCTGGCCAGGGGCTGTGCTGGGCGCACAGCTTGAGATGTTATGTAAACAAAGAGAAAGGAACAAGCGCCGTGAGGATGGCCAGCAACAGCTTTGCCTCTCGACCTCTAAAAGTGCCGCAACACTGAATGCTTCCCACCAGGCATGGTAATTATTTTTCCATACCTCTTTGCTCTTTGCCCCGTCCCCAGCCTGGCAAACCCACTGCAAACGGCTGAAACATTAACCTGCCTTTGCCTCCCTGACATAGTGACAAATTGTTTCCCACGTGGAAAGCCTGAGTTAGGCTCCCTGGCTCAGCTCCCTCGCAGCCCGAATCAGCAGCGAGTGAGAGAACTGAACAAAAAGCTCTTTATTAAAACAGAGAGATCGTTTTACCTTTTATGTTCTGCAGAGCAGGAGCTGATTTCTTCTGATTTCGAGCCAACCTGTTTTAACTTGCGCCAAATTATTACCCTAGTGAAGGATTAAAAACAGTACTCTGTAACCGGCATGTGTGTGACACCAACGTTGAGGGACCCGGGTCACATCCAAGGCATTCATTTAATGCATATGGTTCTCCCCGCCCAAAGAATCCTGGGAAATGTAGTTTGTGGGGGGCTTCAGAGGGCCTGGAAATGCTCTGCTACTGTAGCTGTTCAGTGCCGTTTCGTGTGAGTTTCCCCATCAACCTGCTTCCTACCCATAATGATGTAATCACACATGTAGCTAAGTTGGCCTTCTCCATCCTGGTGCTATCTAGACACAGCTGGGTTCCAGCTCTCATCAGACCCAATGGTCACGGATGCTGGGGGTTGTAGCCCCATACCATCTGGAGAGCATCCTGTTGGAGAAGGCTGGGCTATGTGATGCCCATCACTAAGGGCAAATAGAAATCCTTCAGAATGATTGTATGCTGGTTGGAAATGCAGCAGGGAGAGAATATCACAAAAGCAGCAATCAACAGGGGCTTCAAAGTGGATCTGGAGAACCCACATAATGCCAGGCACCTGAGAGAAGAATGTTGAAGGTGTTAGGCGTGCAGAAAATGGACACTTCTGCAACTTGTCATACACACCCCTAAAAATTGGGTGAAATTGGGAAGTAGGTATTTCAAGAAGTGTTCACAATATGCACACATGCCTGCTTCAGCTCAGAGCTCAGCACTGACTTGAACTGTCTTCAGGACTCCCAATATACCAGCATGCAGGAAGATGTCTAAAATGCTTCTCGCATGTGTGAAGGTCCATGAGACACAGCCAGGAACTCCAGTCTGATCCTCTCTTCTGTCGAGATTATTACAAGCATTGTATTCATTCAAGGTCTGCTTGTGGGTTTTCCCACAGGCATCAGCTTGGCTACTGTGAGAAGAAAACACTCAACTTGATGGGCCTGATTCAGCAAGGCTCTTCTTGTGGTTCTTACAACATTCAACAAGGCTGCAATCCTAATCCCAATTACTTGGGAGTAAGACCTTCCAAATCTAATGGGGTTTGCTTCTGAGGAGACATAGTTGGGATTGCAACCTTAGGCCCAGATGTGCCGAGGAGACACATAACAGTAATGTAGTTTGGAAAAGCACCGTCATGCTACCTTAAACTGTCAACACCACTATCCTGTCATCAAATCCTTATCATTCCCACAATCACTTCGTACTGATTCAATGAAAATTACTTTATGCCATTTTGATTCTGTTATCCACCCGGAGCAACTTAATGCAAAGCTGGGATATGTAAATATGGATTTAGGATAATGTGCATATAAGCACGTGTCAAAATTCAGCACAAAGTCTTGCTGGGGAGCACCATATTCATTCACCTTTGGCTTCCCTAAACCAAAGAATTAAGCTTCCATATGTATCTGGTGGAATGATGTTGGTTCTCCAGAAGAAGATGCAAAGAGACTTACAGCACAATACTATGGATGTCTACTCGAAAGTTATGTCCCATTTAGCTCAATGAAATTTATTCCCAGGTTATACTGGGAATCGTAAATGGCGTTTCCATGTGCTGCTTTGGTTCACTAGATGCGGCTTAATCATGCTGGCCACATGACCCGGAAGCTGTCTACAGACAAACACCGGCTCCCTTGGCCAGTAAAGCAAGATGAGTGCCACAACCCCAGAGTTGTTCGTGACTGGAACTAATGGTCAGGGGTACCTTTACCTTTAATACTGGGAATCGTAGCTCTGTGAAAGGTAAAACAGAGTTCCCAAGATTATCTTGGGTAAGCCATCTGCTTTAATACTTGGGAGTAAGTCCCAATATACACAGTAATACTTACTTAAGAGTAAACATAGAATTGAACTGCTTACTCACAATCTTTAGTAAGGCATTAAGGTTTTAGATGGGTATCTTTCTTAGTCCTACCATAGGTCTACAAAGTCATAGTTCAACACTCTAAATTACTACACCAAAGCAGCTCTAGAGAAGCATTAATGAGAGATGCTGCTCAACAGTGAGAACTCTTTGGGCAATATGGTTTGATGTTTACCAAAAACCCACCCTCACTTGCACATTTCGATAGACACTGCCCTCATTAATTTTCTGTTCTGGGGTGTCACTAGAACTGGCTGCTTTGATCTTCCCACGAACATTTGGATTTTCCATTTGTGTACACATCTCTGCTGGTTACAGGGATCAAAAGCGTGGCGCAGGGACCCTGTGCAGTAAGCTGGTAGGAATGCAGGCATCTTGTCCAAGTTCCTTTGCAGACTGAGAGGAGTATCTAAATCACAGTCTCAGGCCAGCTTTGTGAGTGAATTTACTGTACTCTGTGCCCTTTAGCTTTTAAGTAAAGGGTGAAGTTTGCAGTACTTCTGGAAAAGGGAATGAATCTCAGCAGTGAAACTCTGGGTGGGTTTCCTCTTCTTCTGAGCTTTTGCAGGTTTTGCCTAAGATAAAGTTGCTTCCCTATCAAATATCTGCCTGTGACCGAGCTAAGCTGCAGCATGACTCTTGTCTAACCCGTGCAATTTTGGAAACACACACGCGCAGCAACTGAAAGCCTAAATTCTATTCTAAGCATTTCTGAGGTTGTTGAACAGTTTGAACAAATAGGATTTAACTCTGTAAATGCTATACGCTGCTAGACATCAGAATTTCAATTCCCTTGGGAACAACCTTTGGAGATCAAGAGGTGATCCTGCACAAAGCACTGCATCCCCAGGAGAGCTCTTGCACCAGGAGCCACAATGGGTACCAGCAAACGGCCGGCTTGGGCAGCCCCATAAGGTCTCACTGCTGATGTCTGTCCTTTAGCTCATGGGTGGGCAAATTAAGGCCCAGGGGCCGGATCCGGCCCAATCGCCTTCTAAATCCAGCCTGTGGACAGTCCAGGAATCAGTGTGTTTTTACATGAGTAGAAAGTGCCCTTTTATTTAAAATGTATCTCTGGGTTATTTGTGGGGCCTGCCTGGTGTTTTTACATGAGTGGAATGTGTGCTTTTATTTAAAATGCTTCTCTGGGTTATTTGTGGGGCATAGGAATTCGTTCATCCCCCCCCCCCCAAAAAAATACAGTCTGGCCCCCTGCTGAAAAAGTTTGCTGACCCCTGCTTTAGCTGCTGCTCAAATCTGAGTGCCTGGCAGCTGAATCTAGAGTCATTTTACCGTATTTTTCGTCCTATAGGGTGCACCGGCCCATAGGACGCACCTCGTTTTTTGGGGGGGGGGGGAATGAATAAAAAAAAATTATTTCCCCCCCAGCCGTGGCTGCCGCCCCAAGCCTTGCGCACACCTGCCCGAAGCACGGGGCACCCTCCGGAGGGCTTCGCGTGCTTCGGGCTGCAGGCTGCCGCCCCAAGCCTCGCGCGCCCGGCAGGACCTCCCGCCGGGGGCGCTAGGCTTGCGCACACCTGCCCGAAGCACGGGCACCCTCCGGAGCGCTCCGCATGCTTTGGGTGGCAGGCTGCCGCCCCAAGCCTCGCGCGCCCAGCGTGACCTCCCGCCGGGCTTGCAAGGCTTGCGGTTAGCTTCCTGAAGCCTGGAGTGCGAGAGGGGTCGGTGCGCACCGATGCCTCTCACTCTCCAGGCTTCAGCGAAAGCCTGCATTCGCCCTATAGGACGTACACACATTTCCCCTTCATTTTTGGAGGGGGGAAAGTGCGTCCTATGGGGCGAAAAATACGGTAATTTCTCACAATGCCCTGATGTAATGTTGCTATGGGGCCTTGCAGAAAATGTAAATGGCAAACCCACTGGAGCACTGCTGCTGTCACCAAGTAAGCCCACTGACATAAGAGAGGGCCAATCAGAAAGCACTTTGCTAAGAGCCCCCTCACACCCGGATCTGGCCCTATCGGTGACTGCACAGTTTTCATTCTCCATCTTTGCCTTACATAATGGAGAGAGGCCCTGGTCAAGATTTCCCTCCCACCTGCCTCCACTAAATTCCTGAAGATGTAATGGAGCTCCATGAGAAAGCCCTGCAAGCTTGAGGCATTTTTCTATACTCCATTGCCAATGCATTAGATATCTGGTATGGAGGAAAGGGAGAAGAAGTTAGGCAATGCCAGGTTTGCACTGAGAGAGCTGTCAAATCAATTGGAACTAGAGCTGAGCCAAATTTTCTCAGGGGAAGTGGTTTTTTTTAATGAGAAAATTTCTGTTTTGTTTTTCTCTCTACCCTTCCCCAGAAAAAGAAGGCCACTTTAAAAGTGTGTGTGTGTGTGTGTGTGTGTGTGTGTGTGTGTGTGTGTGTGGTTCCCCACCACACACACATATGCACAGCCTTAGAATAACAACAGGTCCAGGGCACTGTGGGAGCATTTGCCGGGGGGGGGGGTGTTACAAAATGGCGGCCAGGTTGCCAACACCATTGTCGCTACTGTTTTTTGCAACAGCAGGCAGGCAGACAGAAAGTTATAGTAGGGAAAGAGAGCTGGGCAGCTACCACTGCTAATTAGAGTGGCCAGTTATGCACTGATGATTTACATGCACGGATGCAAATTTAGAAATAATTACTATTATTTAAAAAGAAGCACAACTACTTCCTTGCAGAGTAGCTGACTGGACTGGCAGCAGCTGAATCTTACCTCTCTCATAGCACTAGGACTCGGGCAGAATTCAGGACAGACAAAAGAAAGTACCGTATTTTTTGCTCTATAAGACTCACTTTTTCCCTCCTAAAAAGTAAGGGAAAATGTGTGTGCGTCTTATGGGGCGAATGCAGGCTGCGCAGCTATCCCAGAAGCCGGAACAGCAAGAGGGATCGCTGCTTTCACTGCACAGCAAACCCTCTTGCTGTTCTGGCTTCTGGGATTCAGAATATTTTTTTTCTTGTTTTCCTCCTCCAAAAACTAGGTGAATCTTATAGAGCGAAAAATATGGTACTTCTTCACGCAGCACATACTTAAATGATGGAATGTGCTCCCACAAGAGGCAGTGATATCCACCACCTTGGATGCCTTTAAAACAGGACTGGGTGCTTCTTGCCCATTTAGCTCAGTTGGTTAGAGCATGGTGCTGATGGTGCCAACACCACAGGTTCGATCCCCGTATGGGACAGCTGCATATTCTATCATTGCAAGGGGTCAAACTAGATTGTCCTCAGGGTCCCCTTCCAACTTTACAATTTAATGGTTCTACGAAATTCACGGAGGATGGCAGTACTCTGCCTCCACTGTCAGAGGGAGTATGTCTCTATGAGTACTAGTTGCTGAGAATTATAAGCAGAGAAAGAGAACTGTTATGTTCAGGTCCTTCTTGTATGCTTCCCATCCCGTGAGAATAGGATACCTGACTAGATGGGCCATTGGCCTGATCCAGCAGGCTGTTCTTATTTTCTTTCAATCCTAGCAGCATGATGCTGTCCTTCAGCACATCTGAGGACAGCAGAGTAGCTTAAGAAGGCATGGGGCTGTGTGGCACACACATCTGCCCTCCCACAGGTTACCACCACCCCACACACCCTTTAGCATCTGCTGTCTGAGGCAGTCACCTTGCTTTGCCTAATAGTAGGGCTGGCCCCAGGAGAATCTAATTTTGGGAGGGAGTACTTAATGCTCTTCTTGCCCACCAATTTTCCCCTTCCAACGTCCCCTAGGAAAACAACCTAGGAGGGAAACGAGACTGGGGTTGGAGGGAAGGATCCGTGGCATTTCTCCCCTGCAAATCTAACTCCTGACTTGTGCATTATCTTGGCAAAAGCAGGTCTGGAAGCAGCCATTTGCCAGGTAGCATGCAATTCTGTTCTTAGAATAACTGTTGTGCCATGTTCACTTGCTGAAAGAAAGGGGGGGGCATGAAGCTCTTGGTATATATGTAACACCTCCTACACCCATTTCTATTCCAAGCCCTGTTTTAACAAGGCTATTTCAAAACAATCTGCCCATTTTGCCAAGATGCATGAAGGCAGGGAGTGGGGAGACTACTTCCAACCGCTTTTAAAATATAAAATGTTATATGATACTTAAAGCTATGTCTGTGTTGCAAAAACCCACAGAAGACTAATTCTTCCACCTCACAAGTGGGTAACATAGAAGTGTGAAGGGCGAGTCGTAGGGGCAAGCCTCTGAATGAAACCTTTATGAAGTCCCTGATCCAAATCTGGTGACAGACATTCAGTGGATTGAACCCACATAGTCAAAGCTCCTTCTGTCTGGAGGAAGCTGGAAGAAGACTGAGGGACAAGCAGGGAGAACTTAATTGCTCTACAATAATTATAGATCTATATCTGGGGGAACCCTATGTTTCCACAAAAGCTCATCCAAGGATTGGGGAGAGTTCCTCAGTGAGATGAATGCACATAGCAGATACAACTTTCCTGAAAACCATTACCAATATTCTTCCCCTGTAATGTACAACCGCAGGAGGGTATTGGACTCATGGATTGCCTTTCTCCAGATAAATCATGACCTGTCACCAAGGTCTGATCTTGGTTTTCATCTCACGGTTTGTCTGGGGAAGACAAAGCACGAGTTTGAATTCAGACACAATGCTAATCCAGACCATGGTTTAGCTCACAGCAGTGTGACAGCAGCAAGATCAGAGGAATAGGAGCAAAGCTGCCACAGGCAATCTCTCAGTCAATCAGAATGTTTAGCATTATGGGTAAATGATGTCAGCGAGGGCCACCAAGCTTTGCAAGTGTCTCTCCTAAGAGTATGCCCTTGCCAGAATATGCCTACATAATCCTCTGCAACACAAAACACCAGGGGTTCTAGAGCAGAGATGTAAAGCAGACCCACAGGCCGAAACCTTGCAAGGAGGAAACCTAAGGCAAAGTAGTTCAGGAAGGGAGAATCAATGCAGAGCAACTGGAACCTAAATATTGGCATTGTTTGCACTTCACATTAAACCATGGTTTGGCATTATAGGGAGGAGCACAGAAAAGCCTTACACTTGCATGATTCCCACCCCCACCCCTACTCCACTCAGTTTTAACGTCTGATCCTTGAGATTTTTGAAATATTGAGCAATATACGAATGCTTTTTAAACAAACAAACTGTGGTCAAACTCAACCATGGTTTGTGGAAACAAGGCACATTCTTATTTTTGGTATGGTATCTTTGTAAACCACTTAGGAGCAACTGTTACTTCGCAGTAGGGCTGTAGCTCAGTGGTATAGTATCCCGCTTTACATGCAGGCGCCTCCAGGTTCAATTCCCATCATCTCCAGGCAGGGCTGAAAGAGAGCCTTGTCTAAAAACCCTGGAGAGCCGCTGCCAGCCAGTGCAAACAAAACTGAGCTAGACAGTGTTAGAAGCTTAGATATATGAGCTAATCACCAAATGGAACCTTAAACCAAGGTTACAGTCACCACAACAGAATGTCTAGGCATCTTTTCTTTGCAGTGAAATTTATTATTACTATTACAGTGGTACCTTGGGTTACAGGTGCTTCAGGTTTCGCGATTTCGGGTTGCGCACCATGCCGATCCCAGAAGTACCGTAACGGGTTACTTCCGGGTTTCAGCGCTCGCACATGCACAGAAGCACTAAATCATGCTTTGCGCATGTGCAGAAGTGCCGAGTCGTGACCTGCTTGTGCGCAGACGCGGCGCTGTGGGTTGTGAATGTGCCTCCTGCACGGATCACGTTTGCTCCCCATTTCCCAGCCTTCTTCTGCACCCACTTCAAGTGCTTTTGCCTAACTGCAGCGTGTGCTTGAAAAGTGGTCATCCCTCTTGCTTGCTGAGATGGAAGTTGGAGAGGGGCGTATGCCACCCACTTTTGCAATAGGTCTTGGAATGCCAGCAATGGGACAGAGGCAAAGAAGAGGGACATAGGAAGTTGTCTTATTCCAAGCCAGACTGTGCCATTGGCATTTAAAAGATGGAACAGAAGCCTGAGGCTGATATTCTATGTGCACGTCCCTGGGAGTAAGAACCACCAAATATGATGAGACTTATTCCCAAATCAGTATACATAAGCTTTGCACCATTAACTCACCCTAAATCAGAGCACTCCAGACTAAGTACTTAGCAGATCAAGTATCTCTTATTTGTTCTCCCAGTAGCGGCAGACTATAACTCATCTATGCCAGCTACTTTCTTCAGATGTTGCAGCCACACACTTGAGAGCAGAGCAATCCCCCCTCCCACCTCTCAAAATGAGGTTAGATGCATACCTAGGAAATTTTAGCAAAGGGCCCCTGTTGGAGACACTGAGGAATGTTTTAAGCTTTGCTTGAGAAGCCTTGCAGGAAACCTCAGGAGACGTATTGAGTTCTGAGCAACCAAAGGACAAATTCACACAGAATTCTATTTTAAAGAAATACCATTGTCTGGTGAAAAAGGAATCCAAAAGAAAAGAAAAGACTCTCTCACCAAATGGCGTCTGATGAAATAATAATTATTTTTTAAAGGAGGGAAAGATATTTTTCTTTTTTCTTCCTTTTGTTTTTGTTATGAAAGATTTGAACAACAGTTCTTCCAGATGGCTTCAGTAAAAGCCTATTAGTTTAGGTAGATAGTGTCATTTTACTTTTTTTTTTGGGGGGGGGGAATGAAACACCAAACTCTCCTGCCCGCATTCTAGACAGGAATTCATATTTCATGCGGGGCCAATTCCATCTCCGAAGCAAATCCACTTACTGTACAGAGCCACCCTCTGAGAGGCAAATACCAAAGCTGAGCTCTGCAAGCGAACCATAAAGATCCGCTTCAGAAAAGTTTTCTTTGCTGCCAGGTCCTAAACACCATCCTCAAGGCAGCTTATTCCCCTGGCTTTTACAAGATTTCATTCTTGGAGGTTTGGCGATTCCAGTGTGAGATGCCGGCAAGGTTTTTCGAAGGATAATTTATTGTGCTGCTTTTAACCACCGGGTTTATGGGACAAAAGTCCCATTGACTCCAGCAATATGGAGCCATGCCTTTCCTGTCTGCCTTCTCGGCACTAAAACCACTAGACTTTTTCTGGTAAGCAAGGCCCCTATAGAACATGCTTCTGCCTCTTACATAGGAGCTCTTTCTGTGCTGCCATTATACATGCAACGGTTTACTTCCAGGAACAAGTTTGCCCAATTACAGAGAATTCTTTTATAGGTCCTAACCTCATCAAAATGTTTCAGGTCTGCAACATTTATAGTCTTGGACTGCACACTGCACACTGACTTGTAAGGAAATCCCACTGTGTTCAAGTGTAAATAGCAACATTCCATTACTTGATTGATAGGTTATTAATAGGCAATTTTTACGATGGTGAGCCTATTAACAGGAATAATACTTTTTTAAATATAAGTACATACAAAAATCACAGGTGCTAGGTATCATCTAGGTAGGTATATTAGAAGATACAACCCTTCATCGTCCCCCCATACAACAGAATGCAACTGAGTACCCCATTTTCAGAACTGTTTATACATATGCAAATGTATGCAGATTATTGGCCCAAATCCAGAGGTTAGTTGTGCTTAAATCCCATTACAATAAACTAATTTGCAATTGTAAAAGTTCTGTCCCATCAATTCCAATGGGTCTAAAACACAATTAACTTACCCTGGGTTTGGGTTGCTGCAATAATTGATTAGTTAAACCCCACATTATGAACTGGCATGTTTTGTGTAACAGGGCAGGAGCCATACTACACAATCCTATACATGTCTTCTCAGAAGTCATGTGTGCTTTAGATTGCAGCCCTAGTCATTCTTGGCTCATTCCACAGCTAAATATCCCACTGTATCTGCTACAGAGGAAATAAATGGTGTAGGGCACACAGTCCCCTACCAACAACTGCTGTGGTCACAATGCTACACATAAGTAAAGAAACTGCGGTGACATATGAACCGGATATAGCAAACAATCCCCTACTCACAGCTGCTGAATTGATTTCGCCTGCTCACATACCTAGGCAGCAAGTGACTGCCTGTGCAAACTTGCCTATCACGTGCAGTGTACCTTGATTGCAGGTACAATTTCAGCCAATGCAGAGCAGATGTAAAAGCTAAACAGTCAGGCAGGGAAGAAGACATGATAGCCTTGGACAGATCTTGTCATGCTCAGAGCACTGCAGTGAAGCATGTATCAGTCTTAACAGTCATGTGTGGGGCAACGCTATGGAGTTAACAGCTGCAAAAAGCATTCAAGGTCCCAGACAAGTTCAGTTACCTTTGAGATTAAGAGCAGATTGCTAACCACTACTGTAAGCAGCTCTAGATAATCAGGACCATACTAAGAAGTAGGTACCACTTCTTACTTAAACTCCAACAAGGAGATGTTAGGAAATTCCTCACCAGCACCACTGGGCCTGGGGTGATAAAGAAAACTTTCCAGATTGCAACAGGAAAAATGGCTGGAGAAAACGAAGGTGGCTCAAAAATCTTAATTCATTTTTATACAGTTACCATTTCTGTGGGAAAGATTGTACATTGCATGTGCACCACCGTGTGCAATGCACAGGTATGCATTTATGTATTTTACAGAAGGCGTGTGTGTATTCATGGCATGTTATGGGGCACACATTTTCTATTCAGGTGTCATACCTGTGCAAGAAGATCACCATGCATGAAGCATCCCTGAGCCAAGCACCTGCATTTCCAAATCTACCCCCAACAACCCTTGGGATGTTGATTGAAGATCTGAAATGTCCAAGGTCAGAAGGAGCTTAGAAGAAGTGAAGGGAAGTCTGTGCTCTGCAAGGAGCCACAGTTCTTAGGAACCAATCCCCTGGTTCTGTGTGAGGAACAGGAGTGGTCAACGGGACCTTTATTTATTGGCAGCATACTAGGCTAGATGGACCAGCCAACTGACCCCATTCTTATTCATAGCAGTGAGCAGCTTACCTGGCTCTAGGCTTGCTCCTCTGAGCAGACCATAGCATAGCAGTGGAAGGGACCACAAGGGTCATCTAGTCCAACCCCCTGCAGTGCAGGAATCTTTTGCCCAATGCCACTCAAACCCACGATCCTAAGATTAAGAGTCTCACATGAATTAGTAGATAGGTGAGAACAGGGAGTGAGAGGATGGCATAATAAGAGGGCATAGGCTCTTCTATCCCAATACTGCCATCCACTTCCTGGCAAACATTGCCCTATACAAAAAATCAGAATGGAGCTACGGATTTCTGGGTATTATAAATATTTATTGAATTGAATTTCTGCACCGCCCTTCATCCAACGATCACAGGGCAGTTTACAATATAAAAACATGAAAAGGGATGCCATTATAACAAACAAAAACCATACCTCACCCCCTGACACACATGCTGCTATTATTATTATTTATAAAAGGATATGAAAGGCAGGGACTCATTACAAGAACTCTGCAATTCTGATCTTCTACCTGAGAAGATGGGATAGATTTTATGAACAGAGGAGCAGAAATTTCCCCAAAAGATAAACAAAAAAATCTGAGGAGCAACTAGGATGAAGCTGCAAGGAATTGGATAAGGAGGGAAAGACCTGCTCAGAAAAGGTGTGCAATCTCTTTTTATGGAGGTTTAAAAGGCTTGGGTGTTTATCTATATCCCATTATGGTATTTAAGTCAAGGAAAAGTAGAATGCCTGGGGTAGGGAGAGAGACGACCCCTCATGTTCTTTCCAAAAACTTCTCTGTCTGTCTGTCTGACACACACCCCTCTTCCTACGCATTCACATGACCTTGGGCCAGTCACCATCTCTCAGCCTAACCTACCTCACAGGGTTGTTATGAGGATAAAATAGGGAGAAGAACCATGTGCACCACCTTGAGCTCATTGGAAGAAATGGTGGCATAGAAATACAATTAATAAATAATACGTGGAAACCCCGCATGGCTTCTGGACCCCCACTTTGGCACGCACACGTATCTCCCCACTCCCTCCAGTCTTCCAGCTGCACTTGATCAGAAGGTCGGGGGTTCAAACCCAGCTTCTGCCAACCTAGCAGTTCGAAAGCGCACCGGTGCAAGTAGATAAATAGGTACCGCTGCGGCGGAAACGTAAACGGCATTTCTGTTGCGCCAGAAGCGGTTTAGTCATGCTGGCCGCATGGCCCAGAAAGCTGTCTGAAGACAAACTCTGGCCTGAAAAGCGAGATGACCGCCGCACCCCACAGTCGCCTTTGACTGGACTTAACCGTCCAGGGGTCCTTTACCTTTACCTATTGCTATATTCAACAAGAAGAGGAGATGCTCAGCTTGGATTTGCCTTTTGCCAGGGGAGTGGCGGGAAAACGGTTTTTCGGGGGATGAGGAAGAAAAAACTTTCAGGATTGAGGGGGCTCGCCTCCTCCTCACCGCCCTCCCCCCTGCGCCCCGTTATCAGCGTGGTACCCAGCCTGCTCCCTTGCCCGTGGGGAGGGGGGAGGTCATGAATGCTGGTGCCACGCGCTCCTTCAGCCCCGCGCTCTCTCGCCCTCAGGTGCCCGGCTCTCCCCGGAGCCCCTCACTCACCTCGGCCGTCTGGAAGGCGAAGAGGGGCCGCCACGCGACGCCGAGGAGAGCGGCAGCCGGACGACGCCTCCCTGGTCCTGGGGCAGGTAAAGGCGGCGGGGCGGGGGGAGGCGCAGAGAAGGGAGGCCGCTGCTTGGCGGTGCCGGTTGCGCTCTGGCCGCTGGCTCGGGACTGAGAGGAGGCAGAGCGGCAGGCGCCGCATTTAACCGGGGCGGCGTGGGGAGCGGCTGGGGGCCGAGCCCTCCCCCTGGAGGCTGCCGAGAGTGGGGCTGCAGCCCCATGGCGAGTGGCGGGGCTGCGCGGGGCCGGCCCCACCCACGCCCCCGCCGCCTGGCAAGGCGCAGGGTGGCGCCGTCTCCTTCCCGCCCTCTCCCACGAAGATCTTCGGGGTGGGGGTGGGCGTGTGCAGTGGCGTAGCGTGGGGGGTGCAGGGGGGGCCGGCCGCACCGGGCGCAACATCTGGGGGTTAGGGTTAGGGGGCGCAAATTACTTGCCTTGCCCCGGTGCTGACAAGCCACGCTACGCCACTGGGCGTGTGTCCCCGAGGCTGTCTCGCAAGGTCAAGGAAGGCGGGAGAGACAGGAGCCCGAGTCTCCCAGGAAGAGACTGGTCCAGTCAGGCTGGCAGTTCATAGAATCGTAGAGCTGGAAGGGATCCTCAGGGATCATCTAGTCCAACCCCCTGCGACGGAGGAATCTCTCAGCTAAAGCATGCATGGCAGATGACCATCCAACCTCTGCTTGGAAACCTACGAGGAAGGAGAGTCGATCACCTTTCCATGGAGTTGGTTAGTTCCCCTGCCCAAAGGCTCTTAACTGTCAGAAAGTTCTTCCTGGTGTTTAATTGAAATCTCCTTTCCTGTAGCTTAAAGACAGTGGTTTGAGTCTTACCCTCCAGAGCAGGGGGAAACAAGCATGCAGTGGCGTAGCGTGGGTTGTCAGCACCCGGGGCAAGACAAGTAATTTGCGCCCCCTAACCCGTGGATTTGCGCCCCCTAACCCGTGGATTTGCGCCCCCTAACCCATGGATTTGCGCCCCCTAACCCTACCCCTAACCCTAACCCCCAGATGTTGCGGCCGGTGCGGCCGGCCCCCCCTGCACCCCCCACGCTACGCCACTGCAAGCATGCTCCATCTTCCAAGTGACAGCCCTTTAGATATTTGAAGATCATTCAAAGGAACAGGAATTTATAATTATTATTGTTTATTACAAATCTGCATGCTGCGCTTCATCGGTGCCCAGCATATAAACACAAGATAAAAACACAAAATACATAAGAAAAGTAAGAAAAGAAAACAGTAACCCCCAACCCCTCTCAGAAACACATTTACGTACAAGTATGGCATGTAAAGGGAAATGCATGTACAGTGGTACCTCGGGTTAAGTACTTAATTCGTTCCGGAGGTCCGTTCTTAACCTGAAACTGTTCTTAACCTAAAGCACCACTTTAGCTAACGGGGCCTCCTGCTGCCGCCACACCGCCAGAGCATGATTTCTGTTCCCATCCTGAAGCAAAGTTCTTAACCCAAGGTAATATTTCTGGATTAGCAGAGTTGTAACCTGAAGCGTATGTAACCTGAAGCATATGTAACCCAAGGTACCACTGTATTCACACATGTTCTCTGCCTGGGGCAGTCAACCTGCAGCCCTCTAGATAAGGTGGACTACAACTCCCATTCCCATTGGGTAGTAGTTCGGTTGTCTGGGGCTGATGGGGAGCTGGCATCTAATAACAACCAGAGGGTGCGGTGTTGGTTATCTCTGGTTTCTGCTCTGCCCAACCACATGTCCTCCGGATTTCTAGCTCCCATCATCGTTCACCATTGGGATGTGCTGACAGAAGTAGAGGGCACCAGGTTGGGAAAGGCTTAAAGCAGGCATCACTATCCTAGCTCCCATCACCAGATACTTCTTTCATCCTACACACACCCTTTTTGCAAATTTGATGGATAGTTTGAACATGGGACCTATCCCTGTCATAGAATATCTTAAATGGGCATACATGGATCTCATTGTCATCACTCTGACACAGGAAGTTTGTTGAAAGGGCACTGACATTCTACATTTCCCCACAGATTTTTTTTAAAAAGCAACAGTAGGGACCCTTCCCTCAACACAGACATAACAGCATGACAAACACCTGGACTGCCTGCCCCTAAATTCAACCCTCACACCACCATAGTCTCTGTTGTTAATATCCTTATTGTTGTTGTTATGTGTGAATTTATATTCCACTTGATACCAATATGGCTTCTAAGTGGTTTACAGTTGCACAGCATTGTTAAAATACAGAATAATTAATATTGCACGCTGAAATACTCCTGAATATATGGGAAAATAATATCTGGGATACAACAATGTCTCAGCATCTCACCAGACACAGGAGAGCAATTAAAGACAAAGCAAAAAGAGATACCTTTCAAGAAACGTGGGCACCTCTCTTTAACTATATTATTGACCAGAATCAAGATCTTGTTATAACCAACTGCTCAGTCTTCTGCGTGAATAGATGACGTTAAGTAATGTGTTTGAACGTTGAATGTGTAAGCCTAAAGTCTAAAGTCAATGGACAGAACAAACAGCATTAGATGTGCTGCTTGATAAGTGTTGAATGGTTCTTGTTTTCATATTTATCTGAAACCAATTTTTAAAATGTTTTAAGAACAGTTACACCATACACAATAAAATGATCCCATCTAAACATTAAAATATAAACACCCACTATTAAATCTACCGTAAAACAGCCCCATTAAAGCAGCTCAGCAGTTAAAATAGGACAAGAGGCTAAAGAGTTATTTGCCCAGGTCCTGGCTGATGTTGGAAAGAAGAAGAAGAGTTTGGATTTGATATCCCGCTTTATCAACCAAAGGAGTCTCAAAGCGGCTCACAATCTCCTTTCCCTACCTCCCCCACAACAAACACTCTGTGAGGTGAGTGGGGCTGAGAGACTTCAGAGAAGTGTGACTGGCCCAAGGTCACCCAGCAGCTGCATGTGGACGAGCGGAGACACAAACCCAGTTCACCAGATTACGAGTCTACCGCTCTTAACCACTACACCACACTGGCTCTCAAAGAGTCAATGAGTGTTGTCAACATTGCAGCTCCTAATAAAGATTGGGGGTGCCTGCATATGATGTGATCAGGCATTAAGCTATCCAATCTGTATTGGCCTTTTAAAGATTTAGGACCTTCTAGTACACCTTCTGTGCAAAGAATGTATGACCCACATTTGGCTCTGGGTGGCTTTAAGCTTCATCACTTAAATTGGGGTAAACAGGAGTAATCGAGTGTAGACGTGTGGAGGAAATCAGACCTGCTGAGGTACATGTGACTCCTACAAATGTAAACAAGAATCTTGGCACAAATTAGACTTGTACTGTCCTGAGAGTGCTTGACTGGCCAGCACATGAACTGGACATTGATAGCATTTCATTGCTTTTTATGTTAGTGATGTGTTTAATTGCATGGAATTTCCTTGGCAGGACAGCAATCATGCCTCCATTTAATTTGTCTTGGGCGCTTCATGTTGCTGCCTGTCCAGAAGAGGGTGGTAAGGACAGCTGTGTTCAGGTAGAAATATCAATCATGAAACATGTCCATCAAATTCTGACTTTACATAATTGAAAAATTATTCACACGTTCTGAGGCTTTTTATCCGCAGTCATCAATAGCCAGGGAGGGGTTTTGTTTTTCTCCTTTATTCCACTGTTGGTATGTGTTTGGAAACATTCTTTCTGTTTGGTACAGAGCTGGACCGGGGGGGGGGGGGGACCCAGAGCTTAGCCAAGTAAGTAGAAACTGGCAAGGATGATACTTTCAGATGTCAAATAAACTACCAGGAGATAAGAAAAGTATCTGCTGTAAGGAAGTTGTCTCTTGGCCTTGGTACAACCTGATTCTGATATGACCAGGCCTCACCTGGAGGTATCATGTACAGTTCTGGGCCCTGCAGTTTAGGAAGGATATCGACAAACGAAGAGGTTCAAAGGAGAGCAACGAAGATAGAAGAGATGATAAAGAGGTGATACAATAGCCGCTTTCAAATATTTGAAGGACTGGCATGTAGATGATGGAGAAAGTTGTTCTCTGGTGCTCTAGGGGGCAGACCCTGGACCAATAGGTTCAACTTACAAGATAAGGGGATTTGAAGTAAACATTAGGAAGAATACAGACATGGACTACCTTGGGAAGTGGCAGATTCTCTTTAGTTAGATGTTTTTAAGCAGAGACTGGATGGCCAGCAATCAGAGATCTTATAGCAGCAGCTTCCCTGCAATGGCAGAGGGTTAGACTAGAGAACCTTTTGAGATATCTTCCATCTCTACAGTTCTATAATTAAAATTAGCCGTTTGTGAATACCCTTTAATACTGATAGTGATAATGGCTTGCAGCTGCAGAAATCCCCACTTGTGTGTTAATTATCAGTTGGCATACCATTCACATGGGACCATAGGGAAGAAAAATGGTGGAGCTGTGCATTTTGATCAAAAGTGGCAGTTCCACATTAAGTTACATTATGAATTAATAAATAGGTCACCAGCTTGATCAATAGATAAATATTGCATAGCATCATGTGAATTTTAGATCCATGAAAAGGGCCAAATGGTTCTGAAACCCATGTAGCCACTGGCCAAGATTCTGTGACATCATGGAATATTCATGGCTGAAAAACAATCGCCTCATCAGGAAGCTAGCCTGACTTACATTTTAACACTTGCTGGATCCAGGGGTTAGAAGGGTCTCTACATGCAGCCTACTCCTCCAAACTCATAACATTATATTTCCCAGCACTGCTTTGCAGAGCCATCTGAATCCTGGATGAGAGCTCAAGCACTGGAAGAGAAGTGCTTTAGAGACATTAAAGCTCCATCCCAGCTAACAGCGCAACACATTGGTGCAGACATGACCAAGTAATAAAATGAAACAATACTCAAAGCCTTGTATGGATTCACTATAATCAATGTCAGAAGGAACGAATAATTCCCTGTAATCCTAAACATATACCATGTGCCAGAAAGCCATTGCCCATGGACTTTGACGAATGTAAATTTAAACCAGATGATGGACGTTGGGTGGTCTCCAGTAGATTTGAAATCTGAAGATGGAACATGGAAATAATTCAGCCAACAAAAATTTTAAGAACAATAGACCGTTGTGGTGTAAGAACAGGGTAGATGTGGTCCACTGGGTTGAGCATGCCAAGTGACTGGGCTTCCAAACTGCATTTCACAAGGTGAAACAAAGAGCAGAAAGAGACAAGAGTTTTACAGTGAGGCATAGGTGGTGTGACAGAAGCACAAGGAATATAGGAAGCTTCCTTCTACTGAGTCAGACCCATGGTCCATCTAGCCTTGTATTGCTTGCATATGCTGGCAGTGACTCTCAAAGCTTTCAAGCATGAATTTTTCCCAGCCCTACCTGGAGATGCTGGGGATTGAACCTGGGACCTTCTGCATGCAAAGCAGATGCTCTACCAATGAGCTATGGCTCTTCCACTAATACAGCCTTCATTATCCCTGACATATAATCAACACTGCTTTCGCTGTGATTATTTTACAGACCTTTAAGCCAGGGATAAGGAACCTGAGGCCCTCCAGGTGTAGGTGAACTACAGTTCCCACCATTCCTGATGGGAGCTGATGAGAATTGGAGTTTAACAACATCTGGAGGGCCAGTTTCACCATCCCTGATTTAAGCTTTGATGTAATTGTCAGTTTGTAGCTTTTACATTTCATTTCCCTCTAACCTTACTGTTTACAATGTACACACACAGAGCTCTCGCTCTGTGTGTGTGTGTGTGTGTACCTACACCAGTCATCTTTGTTATTCTAATAACACTTTATGCCACACTTGTACACCAAAACCTATTCCACAATTGTTGTTGTTGTTGTTTAGTCATTTAGTCGTGTCCGACTCTTCGTGACCCCATGGACCACAGCACGCTAGGCACTCCTGTCTTCCACTGCCTCCCGCAGTTTGGTCAAACTCATGCTGGTAGCTTCGAGAACACTGTCCAACCATCTCATCCTCTGTTGTCCCCTTCTCCCTGTGCCCTCAATCTTTCCCAACATCAGGGTCTTTTCCGGGGAGTCTTCTCTTCTCATTCACTCAACTCTAAGATGCTTTGTTTTCATAAAGCACGGGCTGTTTCTGAATTCTATTCAGGTGCCACAGAGTTCTAGGAATGCAGCAAAGAGATAGAGCTAGGATCAAAGCTGTCATTACAGGAGCTGAGATGCTGGGTAATTTGCAAAACATACCAAAAAGAATTCAGTCAATTTCTGTGTCCTTGCATAATTACCCAGCTGCTGGCCATTTAGGATCCTAAGCCCTATCAGATCAAAGTGCATGCTTATGAGTACTGTACTTGGAACCAAGTCTCATTGTGTCCAGCAAGGATTTCTCCCAGGTAAGCATATACAGGATTGCAGTCTTGTTACAGGCTTTCTTTTCCCTCCTTCCATCAATGAACACACATGCATAAAATAGACAGGCAAAAGAAACTTCCGTGCTTATAGCTCTGTACCAGAGCAATCTGCAACATGAAGTGTTTTTCCACCACCAGGCGTCCCAGTTCCTATATCAGCAGAAATGTGATCAATGTTGAGCTTCTACATAACTTGCTACCCTCAAATATACCCACCACACCACACAACGGTTGTCAGTTTAAAAATGCCATACCTGGGCAAAGGCAACAGTTTTGCAGAAGTGGCATTTTCTTGGAAGGTATCTTGTTCTTTTGCAGTAAGTCTCCTGGTATGGATTGTCCAGGATTTGAAAGCTTTCAGCTTCAAGGAGTAGAGAATTGTCAGCATGTTGTCAGTCCAGTTTATGTGAGGGCAAGCATCATTGTCAGCTTTGCTTGGGATAAAACCTCACACTGGCCCAAAGGACAGAAGTGGTTTATGAGGAAGTTAGAGGACTGGAAGTAGGTCACAGGAGATAGGACAGTTAAGGAGAAGGAAGCCCAGAGGAAAAGATGGCTGAGAAAGGGAGTAGAAAACAGACAAGGAACCTGGAACCTGGGAAAAGGGCAGAGGAGACAGG
Organism: Podarcis cretensis; assembly: GCF_951804945.1. Classification (NCBI taxonomy): domain Eukaryota; kingdom Metazoa; phylum Chordata; class Lepidosauria; order Squamata; family Lacertidae; genus Podarcis; species Podarcis cretensis. The sequence continues at coordinate 23,931,196 of NC_137175.1, forward strand.
GGACTGAGCAAAAAGAGAACAATGAGAGGAGATAACAAGCCAGTTGGCCGAAGCCTTCGGGTGGCTTAATAACATTGTTGGATGTTGCAAAGAACAGTGTTCTTTCCTGTTGGATTTATGTTTCCTTAACCAAAGTACATCCTTGGTAGATGAGCCATCTTAAAGGGATTCTCATTTAATAGAGTACAATTCAGCTATTATTCTTCTATTTTTGCCAAGATATGTTATTCAACATGCAATAGGAGGTTTATATAACCACGCCTGGAATTTAAGGGCTGAATCAAAGAAATAATTTCTCCTGGGCCGTTAGACACTATAAGAAATTATTGTGGTATTCCACCTTGTTATTTCACACTATGGAGAGACGGGTATGTTGCTGAACAGCAGAATATCACAGGCCAGAGGAGGAATCCAGTAATCAATGTGATACATGAGGCTGCTGATCATGTGTTCTAGCTTTTCAATGATACACCTGAGCTCCCTTTACTTATACCTGTGGTTCTACTCTGCTGCCTCCAATGTAGATCCAATCCAGAGCGAGCTGACCCTCTCCGAAATGGAGTGCGCAGGTACCTTCAGCTCCCATCTGACCAGACTGTGCTGATAGTCCATGCAAAAGTTGCTCAGAAATCGTATGGCAGTGAAAAGAGGTAGGAAATCAGCTTGAACTTCCTGTTAAAATCAGAATTTTAATGGGGCTTTCCGCAGTAGAGAGACTAAACAGGTGGCATGTGTGTACGTATGTGCTCTACGTGAAATGAATTGTGGGTCTCATGGTGTTCCAGTAGTTTTTCAAGCACACCCAGCTCTGCTTGTAAGGTATTCAATTCCCTTTCTTAGGTCACATCCACACTATAACATATAAGGCAGCGGTGGCCAAACTTGGCCCTCCAGCTGTTTTGGGACTATAATTCCCATCATCCCTGACTACTGGTCCTGTTAGCTAGGGATGATGGGAGTTGTAATCCAAAAACAGCTGGAGGGACAAGTTTGGTCACCACGGCCCAAAGAATCCTGAAAGTGGTAGTTTACCTCCTCATGGAGCTACAGCTCCCATCACCTATAACAAACTATAGTTCACAGGATTCTTTGGTGGAATCACCATTTCCAGGAAATGCATAGAGCCAGAATTCACTCGTGTTGCCAACATATAACTTTTGCGGTAGATTCCCCCATTCTCGTTCTTGCTTAACACTGATTACACTGTGTTGTTGAAACCTGAATTGTTTCCACTAGCAATGGAGGATAAATTATTGTTTTATATGACCTTTCATACACATCTGAAGGCAGCCCTGTTTCAGGAACCTTTTAATGCTTGATGTTTTGTTTTGTTTTGTTCCTTTATATTTTGTTGGAAACCACCCAGAGTGGCTGGGGTAACCCATTCAAGTAGGTGGGGTACAAGAAATAAACCATCATTATTATAAATTATTGCTATTATTGCTATTATTAATTAGTTTTGAATTTTAATGCAAAACTCCCTGATTTGCACCTCCAGTAACAATACATGAACTGAAACACAGCTATCCTTCAAAAGAACTGGCCCTAAACTTGTTAGGCTAAAGTCTAAATGAGTCAGATGGGACCCCGTTCTGTAATGAACATCCTCAAAAAATACTATTATGGCATCAGAGTATAAAACCACCCATTCTGGTGTGTTTTATTACCAACATTTTTACGCACTACCAATGCAGCATGAATCCTAGCCATTCACGTGAGTTTAAAGACAGCGGAAACCCAAATAAAACACAGGAAAACACATTTCCAAACCTTTGGACCTCAATTTATTTGTGTTGGTCTAAGGATCTCGCTGTGAATGTAAACTCTGTTCCCAGCCTGTGAAACTTCCACATTCCAGGCTGAGACGTCACAGGGACAAGTCTTCCCTCTGCTCAAGGAGAAGTGAAGAAACGAGAGCTTTCCCCTCCATATAATCACCACCACCTTCCACAGTAGGGGGCCATGTTGAGCTTGCTGTGCCTCTGATAGATGTGGCTGCTCCATGTCTGGAGCCCAGATCATAACAAGAGACCCCTGTGCCTGTTCAGCACTATGGAAAGTAATTTGGTAAAAATATGAACAATGAGAACAATTCCGTATGTTGGAAACAATTAAAAACAATTCCATATACAAATTAATGACCTGTCCAAGGTTATCCTGTGAATGTTATGGCTCATCAGGAATCGAAACATGTGTGTCCCAGATTGAACCATGACAGCTTAGTCACTTTCCCATGCCATCGCTCTTTAATAGTGGTGATCATTTAGTTATCCAGAAGGTTATAATAGGAATTCGGTGTGTATATTGTACACAAATCCTTGTACAATATACATAGTAATGCTATCTTGGTATTAAATCTTATATAAAGTAATAAGAAAAAAAGATTTCTGAAAAGTTTTATTTATAGGTGCCCCTTCATATTTTATTTTATTTAGTTTATTGATTTCGTCTTTCAAATTAACGTTTTAGAGCTATATCAAACATAAATCATAAAAACAAGACTCCTGGACTTCCCTCCTCCCCTTTGTGGGTCCTATTATTAATAATTTCCTCCTGCATCTTTTATGATGATCCAAATCTTTTACATCTCCATTGTGTCCAGAATTCACCCTTAAAACTGCAAGTGATATTCCAATCCTACTAACGATTTTACCTGTTTACCTGTTTAAACAGCCCCTTCATATTTTCTAACCTTGTGGATGTACTTAGGAAAGGAATTAACATATGGCCCTCTTTGTTTGCTTTTTTTTGTTTTGTTCTTATCCCACCCCTGCCCCATTTTGTTGCTTAAAAAAAACACATTTCCACACTCGCCTTTTTTTTTTTTTTGCATGTTGCCTTGTACAAGCCTTTGTTGTATCTTTTTATAAAATAATGGCGATGTAGTTTGTATCACAATTCTCCGGGGGGACGGGACGACCCACAACTCTAGTCAGAGAAGTGTCCTTAGCGTAATCATTTTCGCTACTGACAAAATACTTTTTCTTTTCTTCTCAGGTTTTTCTGCCCTCCGCCTTGCGTTTACCTGACTGGACCAGGCTGGAAGTTGAAGAAGGAAGACATGAAAGGTATGGCATACTGTATGTCATATGAAGTCTTCTCCGCTGTTGCCATTAATCTTTCTCTGAGCGATAATGGACTTGGGGGACAGAGTCCCTTGATGGGCAGTTGGGCTGCCCAACCCCAAATATCACTGTATTTCTATTGAAATGATAGTAATTATTTCTAAGTTTGCATCTACTGTATACATAAAAGTCACCATCATGGGCAAATTGTTGTTCTCTTTTTTGTTGATGTAGCCCCCCCCCCCCAAATGAATGAATAAGTGCCTACTTTAGAATCAGTAGGTGCCCAGTTTGGATCTCACCTCTGCCCTGAACTCACTACATGTCTTCGGCAAGCTCAGCCCCAGTTGCTTCCATCTGCAATAGGGTGTGTGTGTGTAATAATATTTACTCAAGTCACAGGGCTCTTGCAAAGATTGCAGCTAGATAATGCACATGGGGGCGCTTTGAATGTTGAAAAGCACTATATGCTGAATGCCACCCATTCTCAACTGAGCCACCACTATGTTCTCACGCCATGCAACTAAATTTTCATCTGGAGTCATGCAGCGTCCCTGTTGATACCTCCTTTCTTAGCCTAAGGGTGTCCCTGCTCCTTTTGATCAGTCTTTGCCATAGGACACCGAGGGGAATCAACAGGACATGTGTCTACTTAGGTCAAAGTTTACCTTGGCCTCTGCTTCCTAGTAGACTTGACAGATTATTGACTGCAGTGGCTACAGAGAAGCCCACCACCACCCGACTATCAGCCTGTAAAAACACCACAAAATATGGAGCAGTTGGGCTTCAGGCTGGGCTGCCAACTGCAGGAAATGTGTCCAGACCACAGGGAGAGTTTTACAGCCTCAGGATTTGCTGACACATCAAGGGGCAGAGGAAGGTGATAACATGAAAACTGGCATTGCTTTGAAAGGGGAGATCTGGGTCTGCATTTGAGCATTATTTACCTATTAATCCACTTTCCCTTCCTTCAAATTAGACCAGAGCAGTCCACACCTGCAGGTATTTGTAATTTGTATATGGGACGCAGGTGGCGCTGTGGGTTAAAAAAGCCTCAGCGCCTAGGGCTTGCCGATCGAAAGGTCGGCGGTTCGAATCCCTGCGGCGGGGTGCGCTCCCGCTGCTCGGTCCCAGTGCCTGCCAACCTAGCAGTTTGAAAGCACCTCCGGGTGCAAGTAGATAAATAGGGACCGCTTACCAGCGGGAAGGTAAACGGCGTTTCCGTGTGCGGCTCTGGCTCTGGCTCTGGCCAGAGCAGCGATGTCACGCTGGCCACGTGACCCGGAAGTGTCTCCGGACAGCGCTGGCCCCTGGCCTCTTAAGTGAGATGGGCACACAACCCCAGAGTCTGTCAAGACTGGCCCGTACGGGCAGGGGTACCTTTACCTTTTTTTTATATGTGAAAAAACTTCAATCTTCCCTGTTCTTGCCTGCAGGCTTTCTCTTTTGCATTCGAATAATAGAATTATAATGCTTTCTAATTCTTGATTTGGTTATGTCAGTTAAGTGTGAACAAGGCATGCACACAAATAGCTGTACGTGCATCTTCGGGGGGGGGTGTTAATTTTTTTTAAAATCCCCAGGCAAGAAGTGTGCAAAGGCACCCAGTCAAGAAATTGTAAATGTGCTTGTGCAGTTTTCTGGGTTTGTGCAAATCAGAGGGATCAAAAGGAATATATATATCCCTATGCCCAGAAGCGTACTGGAAATAGGCTAGTGCACAAACAGAAGAGAAATGAAAGCATAGAATGAGGAGGAGCAGAAAGTGACAATTGAGGTACTCACTTAAAAGCACTGGGGGGGGCATCTGCGACCCCACGTGGGCAGTTTGGAACCCCATTTCCCCCAATTTGTCATATTTTTCCCATATCAGGCGAACCCGAATTTACAAGGGGGAAAGCAATGAGATTGGTGCTGTTTGAGGTTAATTTCTTGAACACTGTGCAAATTAAATGGGAACACAAACAGCTACAAGCACACAGTAAACTCCAGTGTGAACAAGCCCTGCTATGCTGGAACATAGGAGCTCCTATGATTTCTTTTCAACACCCTCTTTTTAGGTAGAGATAAAAACTGACCACAAAGAATTCTTTGAGAATATCAGCAAGCATGTGGACAGGGTTGGCTTTGCATATCAGGTGTAGCTAGTGAGGTACTCTGCGTATGTTGCTGCTTCCTAGAGGTCATCGTGACATCTGCTCTTCACTTCCTTTCTTTTTCCTGCCAAAGATCCAACAGACTTTAGTTCCAAAGTATGTGGCTATATAGGACTCGATGGCACAAGCAGCAGCCATGTGGAGACACAGAAGCTAAACTTTGAGGAGCAGCTAGATTCCAAGGTAAGCAGCAAATTAAGGCTCAGTGGCTCAGTGGTAGAACATCTGCATTGCACACAGAAGGCCTCAGGTCAATCTCCAACATCTCTAGGTAGGGCTGGAAGAGAGCCTTGTCTGAAATGCTGGAGAGCCCCTTGAGGTCACTGTAAACACACCTGAGCTAGATGGACCACATCTGATCTACATCTGCTCTACATCTCATCTCAGCTAGATCTGAGCTAGAACAAATCTCAGCTACATCTGAGCTAGATGGACCATCTGAACTAGACAGATCAAAGGTCTGACTCCGTATAAGGCAGCTCCCTATGTTCCTAAGGTGGATCTGTTCAGAGCAGCTATGATATGTATTGTTAATAAACTCAGTTCACGCTTAAAAAAAATAATGATGATGATGGATCTCAAATATAACAATTTGTGCCTTGCATCAAACATATTTATGCTCATTCTTTTTTGAAACTGCTGCTGCTTTTTTTGCAGAGGGGGGATGCTGTTTCCTGATTTTTTTCAGCGATTTGAGGCATGGCCCAGTCAAATTCATTGTTTTCAATGGGAGACTTCAGTTTATACTGAATTTAGCCCACAAGAAACACTTGCTTAAATCTATTTGGCTTTAAGCCTGACGTCCTATACAATTAACCTGAGAATAAGTCCCCTTGAAATCTGAGCTTACTTCTGAGTAGGTCTGCATTAGATTGTGCCCTATTTGCCCTGCCCCATACATGCCATTCTTTTTCTCTGTTTGCTTTTGCAGTATTTTGCAGTATTTTAAATACTATAGTTTAGAGTGAAATCTTTTACATCTCGCAAGGGCAATTACCGGTACATATTAGAAATTGTTCCTTATCAACTGATCTGTGGCAAAACAATCCAAATGCAGCCTTGAGACATGCCAAGGAAAAAGATGTGGAGCATGGCTCGAGTTGTAGTGAGATTTCAAACAAGTCGAAGCCTCATAAACAGTGACATTTTGCAAGAAAACGGAGCTCATATGGGATTGTTTGAGCCAAGGACTCAGGTACAGTCATCCAAAACCAGCAGGTGGTGTTATGTGTACAGCCATTCACAGGGTTCCACTGTGCACAGGGAGAAAGGCAAGGTCCATAACTTGTGTAACTTGGCACTATGTCATTATGATGGCCGATGTGCATGAAAGGTATAGATTAGCAGGGATCAGAATCAGAATTATACAACCCAGCCAATGTGGGACTGCCACTGGGACTGCCAGTGAGTTGGAAGTTGGGCCTTTCCATCTACCGTGCAATGGCAGTTAAAGGTAAAGGTAAAGGTACCCCTGCCCGTACAGGCCAGTCTTGACAGACTCTGGGGTTGTGCGCCCATCTCACTTAAGAGGCCAGGGGCCAGCGCTGTCCGGAGACACTTCCGGGTCACGTGGCCAGCGTGACATCGCTGCTCTGGCCAGAGCCAGAGCCAGAGCCGCACACGGAAACGCCGTTTACCTTCCCGCTGGTAAGCGGTCCCTATTTATCTACTTGCACCCGGAGGTGCTTTCGAACTGCTAGGTTGGCAGGCGCTGGGACCGAGCAGCGGGAGCGCACCCCGCCACAGGGATTCGAACCGCCGACCTTTCGATCGGCAAGCCCTAGGCGCTGAGGCTTTAACCCACAGCGCCACCTGCGTCCCCTCCGCAATGGCAGTTAGAATCCATTTATTTGTTGTCTGTCTGTCTGTCTGTCTGTTTGTTTGTGTTTTATAAATTCTACTTCTCGGCCAGATAAGGCTCCCAGATCAGATTTTTTTAAAAAAAAAAATACACCACCCAACTCCCTGCCCTGATGCTTACAATTTTAAGAGGCAAAGCACAAAAGGAAAATGAACAGGAAGGGAGGAGGAAATAGGCAAACTCCAGCTCAAGTTTTTAGTTGTAAGTTATAATGACGAGCTGGGATGGAAAGGAGAGGGGACATCAAAAGTCACTGGTCTCTAATATAATACCCCTGAATACCTTCTTTTTCCCTCCCTAATGCTGCCAGGTTGTTGGCAGTCTCATTGAACAAGCAAACTTTGTTGGTATTTTTTGGGTTTTTAAAAAGATTTTATTGGATTTTTACAGTTTTATATTCAATCAAACAACACAATATAACACTTGTCATATAAAAGAAAAAGAACCACCCCCACCCCCATGAGTTCCCTCCACTTCCCCTTCTGGTTCTTTAAATATTTACTACTTCTGCTTAATTATTACCTTATTTTTATAATCTTATACCTTAATACTCTTATTTTCTTATCAGTTTTATATCAAATTTTCCTTCATGATTACATCTTATAGTCAATTTCATTCCATGTTATCCTTACTTAACCTTTGATCTTATTTTCTTACTTGTGTTTAATCAAACCCTGCTAGTGAGTCCATATCTTTACAGTATTTCTGTAAATACAACATAAAAGATTCCCAGTCTTTTTAAAATTCTTCATTATCATTATCATTGTTTCTGGTTCTTTCCATCAGTTTTGCCATTTCTGCATATTCCATAAGCTTGACTTGCCTATCTTCTTTCGTTGGTATCTTGTCATCCTTCCATTTCTGGGCTAGTAGAATCCGAGCCGCCGTTGTAGCATACAAAAACAACTTCTTCCGCTCTTTTGGTAGTTCCTGTGCTATTACACCGAACAGAAAAGCTTCTGGTTTTTTAACAAAGGTTATTTTAAACATCTTCTTCAGTTCGTCATATATCATTTCCCAATAACTTTTAATTATTTTGCAATTCCACCACATATGGTAAAATGTACCTTCTTTCTCTTTACACTTCCAGCACTTATTACCACTTGTTCTATACATTTTTGCCAGTTTGACAGGAGCAAGCTTGTTTCTTTTTAAAACTGCAAATCCCCTTCTGTGGTTTTGATAAAAATCCCTCCTCTGAAGCTGCTGTTTGCATTAGGAGAGAACCCATCATTGGCATTGCAGAACAGACGATAACCACAGGGTTATACGGTCCTACAGACTGCTAGGACACAGGCTCACGCCTCCTTCCCTCAAGCCCTGGAAGTGTTTGCCCAGCTTAGGGAAGGAGGCAGAATGCTCTGACAGAGTCCAAGAGCCCTCCTGCTTCGTCCACCACCACCCAAAAAAGGTGGCGGTACTGCGTACCATTGCGTACCGCTAGGAAGAAAAAGCAGTACCACAACCCAATATGAAATCTGAATGTTGTGAAATTTCGACACAGTGCTCGCATTTACCATCCTTCCCAGTTCTGATTCTATATGAGCTGTTGAGGCATCTAATCATAAGCCTGCATTTTTATTAAAGCTTATATGTTTAATCAGGGCCTGTATCTTAAAAAACCAGTCTTAGAAGACCAGTTGCCTAAAAACCTTGACAAGATATTTTTACTCCTAGACAAGGGGCCCCCCTGATTTATAGCAGAAAACAATTCTCAAAGTCGTAAAAAGGGAATTACAGGCTGACAGCCAAGGTTACACTGACCCTACAAATTAAGAGTGGATAAATAGTAAAATGAGCCATATCTTCTTCCTAAGGTTAAGAAGGTCAAGAGCAGTGAAAAAGACAACTGACTTGGCTGGAGAAAATAGGTTTTCTTTCTTTCTATTTTTGAGGCTGAGAAACAAGAGAAGAAGAGCTGGCAGAAAGGGAACATTTTGGGAAATCTTTTCTAAAGTTGTTTCTTTCTTAAACTAAGATCCTTTTAAGATTTCTTTTCCTTTTAAAAGGTTATTTATGTATTAAATATATTAGTTTAAATATAATTATGCAAAGGATTTAAGAAATGCTAGATTCTTATTTCATATAGTTGGAAGAGATCACAGGGGCCATCAGCCACCAGACCCCCCTTGTCAGACAGAAGACGCCATCGAGCACTCCTGAAATATGGTTGTCAGGCCTTTTGTTTAGAAACCTTCAAATGAAGGAGATCTCTCAATGTTGATGTGAACTCAATCCTTGAAGATAAAAAATCAAGATTAATTATCTGTTTTGGAAGGCAATAGGGCAAGGAGGGCAAGAGGTGAGCTGGTAATTAAGATTCCTTGTTGAGACACATGTAAGATATATTACTACTTATTTGTCATTTATAGATAGAAGAATATATAGCTTTTTGATTTCCATAAAAGGGCAAGAGGAAATGGGTGTATCTTTTGTGATTGGCTCTAGCAAACAGCCAATAGGAATTTCAACCAGGCTGATTGGACAGAGGCAGCCACAGGAGGAGCAAGGGGGCTGGATTAAGGAAATATAAGTGCTGGCCAGAATGGCAAGAGGCCAGGCCAGAGCTTGGTAACCATATACCACTGTGCCTCATATTTATTTGTCTGACAAATAAATTACTATTTTAATTTCTCTATTGCTGCGTTGAATATTTCATTCCAGCTAAGTGTTAACCACAAGCAGGGTGCTACATTTTATGGTGCCTCTGTGACTCGGATAAGTGGTCTGCTGGAACGCAGCCCCTTCGCCCTACTGGGCAGGGTACAAGAGAGAGGACCTCTAAACTGCTTACCCAGCGCGCACTGGAAAATTTTTCCAGGGGAACGCAGAAGACTCGTCTGTCTGATACCCTGCTCACTGGCGGCGACGGACCGGGGGGAACCAGCCAAGGGTAAGTGCACAAAGGGGTTTTGGCCCTCCAATTAATTGGGAGGAAGAGAAGTCTTGATCAAACTTCTGCGTCTCAGTAAAGGGGAACTGAGTACGCTAGGTGGCTGGGTACATCAGATGGTGATCTGGTGTAGGGAAAGGTTGGGAGGTAGAGTGTGGTGAAGTATCCAGCGCATTGTATGTGTGAGAAAGTACAGAACAATCTGTAGCTGACCTGAGTGTGGAGTGAGTAGTACTCCGGTTCCTAGTAAGGCGACTTCACTAGGCGAGAAACCTCACAAAGCGCGTGTGTGTGTGACTGAGTGGATACTTCACAGGGCCATACAATGGGAGTTGGGGGTTCAAAGGGGGGAAATACACCTCTTGAATGTATGTTAAATAATTTTAAGAAAGCCTTCTCAGGGGCATATGGAGTCAAAATGACGCCAGAACGCTTGAGAACGTTATGTGAATTAGAATGGCCGAAACAATATTGGATGGCCATCTCAGGGAACCTTTGATATAAATTTAGTAAGCAAACTTTGGTCTGATATCACCAAAGAAACTGGAGGGTGCCCAGAACAATTTTCATATATAGATTCTTGGCTGAGCACATTAAATAAAAATCCTCCATGGATAAGGGAATGCAAAGTCAAACGATGCAAATTATTGGCTGTAAAAGCCGAAGCTAGGAAAGGAATCTTGCCAAATAAACTCAAACCCATTTTTGAGGGACCAGAGGAAGAGGTGCTTCCACCTCCACCCTATGCTCCACATCGAAGGGAGCCTAATCCAAACACTCCACCAGTTGTAACCCCAAGGCAAGAAACTGGAATGAATAATGGGGGTGGAGTCACAGAGCTTGATTCCTTGATAGATTATGATAAATATCTTCAGGAGGCATTGGAGTCCTATAATAAAGCCCAAGCAGAAGTGGTTATTCCACCTGTGACTCCTAATAGACCTCCATCTACAGTCTCCTTTAGTGGAACAACTGATTGCCTACCCCAAACCCCTGTACATCCAAGTCCTAGAGAAATATTACAGAAGTTACAGGGAGACCTTGATCGGTCAGCAAGCAATACAGCCAGGCGTATAAAGCTGCTAAAAGAATGCCTTGGGACAAATACTATCCCCTATGATTTGAGGCCCCTAGAGCAAAGTGAAGAAAAAGGTCACGTAGTAGCCCCTCTTAGAAGAGTATTTGATGCACTTGAGGAGCCTGTGCTGGTTAACGGGCAACCCGGACCACGGCCACCTCGAACTTCGACCCTGCAATATATTCCATTCACGACTACGGATCTGATGAATTGGAAAACACACACCCCATCTTTCGCAGAAAAACCTCAGGCTATGATGGACTTGGTGACTTCAATAGTAAATACTCATAGTCCTACTTGGACAGATTGTCGCCAGCTCCTAAATACTCTTTTCACCACTGAGGAAAGGAGAGACATAATTGAAAAGGCACAGATATATTTGCGTGAGCAGGCCAGAGTGGGAAATATTTTTAATATTGATCGTCATCTTCAGGACAACTTTCCCTTGGAAGATCCTAATTGGGATCCAAACAATGCAATTCACCTGGCCAGACTTACCACCTACCGCCAGACACTTGTGCAAGGTATCCGCAGGGCATGCCAGAAGCCCACTAATATGTCTAAAGTCTCAGAAGGGTAGATGTGTTACCCATAACACTGTTTCGTGTTCGGTGTGCACCCACAAAAAGACTTAAGTTGTCACCTTTTGAGCTCCTGTATGGGAGGCTACCCTCCTTTGTTCAGGATATTCCAGCTGACCTTAAACAAATAGGAGACCATGTGACACAGGGACAAGTGCAATCTCTCTCCCGTGTTTTTGTTTATCTTAACAGGTGGGCCCTCAAGCACATGCCATGCAGCATTGCCGAGCCGATTCATCAGTTCCAGGCTGGCGATAGCGTATGGGTGAAAGAGTGGAAACGCGATCCACTTGCACCTAAGTGGCGTGGACCTTACACCGTCTTGCTCTCTACTCCAACAGCGGTGAAGGTAGCTGAGGTGACCCCCTGGATTCATCACTCTCGTTTGAAGAAGTCTGAAGGCAGTTGGACGTGCAAAGGTGACCCCTCTAATCCTTTAAAACTGACTCTCTCCAAAAACCCCTGTATCTAGCCCTACCGGGAACGGGCTAGGTCACGGGCAACAATTAGACGACCGGCCTGCTGCAGCCACAACCTGGAAGCTGGCTGACCTGCGCACGCCTGAAGCTTGAGGAGCGTCTGAACCAGCGACTGTGGACGGGAAGATTCTCTTATACAATTGATTGACTGCCCCCTTGTGGAACAATTATAAGGGATATTACTCATTGGGGATCCTCGGGATATATGTTTTGGTCTTGGTGGTTCCCCATTTCTGTCACTGGGGGAATTATATTGGGGCTAATATTTATTTGCTATCACAATAAGGTAATTTTTTGGGGAAGGAATGCATATGCTAAACATCAACATGATTTTATTATTAATCCTGATCCCTTGGGAAGGGGAAGGGTCCTTGAATCTGACCAAATTTGCTAAATATGGATTCCGCCATGACCACAATATGTGGGTAGGCTTAGCTGAGATGGTAGCCAATGTTGCAAATAGGACTAATTGCCTTGTTTGCTCTCTTGGGCCAGATGATTCAGAGGGAGGTATGCCCTTATTACCGATACCATTAAATGCCATTGGTATGGTAAGCGAAATGCCACACCAAACAGAAGTACAGAATTTCCCCGGATGGAACTCAACTAAACCAATACGAGTTATACCTGTGCAAGGGGAATTCTGTGTACATAAATCATCAGATGCAGCTGATCCTACCATGATAGGTTCTTCTCATTGCCACTATACTTGGGATTATATTAAGAATAGTCAAACCTGGGCAAACGGTACTACCTATCGAACTCGGAATACCTTGCCCTGTGCACCTCCTTTTATTCATGCATGGAAAATGGTATGGAACATAACTGTGACAGAAGAAGGCAATCTAACATACTGCACTGTGAATTCTGTACCCCTTTTGATATTTCGCCTTCTGCACTCCACGTACCAAAAACCTCAGACCCGATGGTTGTGGTGGATATGTGGAGAATGGGCATACAAGAAACTCCCTTCCAAATGGAGTGGGACTTGTTTCTTGGGATGGGTATTACCACCAATGTGGATTATGCCCACTAGTTCGGCCAAGCGTACAGGAAGAAACGCTGACATTTCTCATATAGCAGGAGGAAGTACCCAAAGTTGGAGCGGTACTGATGATTGGCCACCAGAGCGCATTATAGCCTATTATAATCCTGCCTCCTGGAATCCTGGTGAGCTCATACAAGGGGCACGGGATCCTATTTATAATTTAAACAGAATAATTCGATTGCAAGCAGTAGTGGAACTTGTAACCAATGCAACGGCCCAGAGTTTGAGACTTATTGCACAACAGTTGGATGAAAGTAGAGCCGCCATTTTGCAGCTGAAAATGGGAATGGATTATGTACTTGCCAGGCAGGGAGGCCTATGTGGAGTCTTGAACTTGACAGGGAATGCCTGTTGCTTTAACATTTCTGATAATGGTGAGGCAATCCGTGTGTTGGCCACAAAGATGGAGAATATAGCACATGTCCCAGTACAAACATGGGAAGGATGGGATATGGGATGGCTCACCAATTGGTTACCTAATGTCGCAGGACTCAAAGGGATACTATTGTCTTGCTTGTTTTTCTTGACAGTAGTAATAATGGTTTTATGTATGGTGCCATGTATCATTTCATGTTTTAGAAGTACAATTAGCAAGATGATTTCAAATGAAACTCTACCTCATATCATGGCCCTATACAGAGCTTTACCTCAGGAATATGATGAAGGTCAAGCTATCAAGGACACTTGGGATGAAGGTCCTTGAGCTTGAAAGGGGGGAATGAGGCATCTAATCATAAGCCTGCATTTTTATTAAAGCTTATATGTTTAATCAGGGCCTGTATCTTAAAAAACCAGTCTTAGAAGACCAGTTGCCTAAAAACCTTGACAAGATATTTTTACTCCTAGACAAGGGGCCCCCCTGATTTATAGCAGAAAACAATTCTCAAAGTCGTAAAAAGGGAATTACAGGCTGACAGCCAAGGTTACACTGACCCTACAAATTAAGAGTGGATAAATAGTAAAATGAGCCATATCTTCTTCCTAAGGTTAAGAAGGTCAAGAGCAGTGAAAAAGACAACTGACTTGGCTGGAGAAAATAGGTTTTCTTTCTTTCTATTTTTGAGGCTGAGAAACAAGAGAAGAAGAGCTGGCAGAAAGGGAACATTTTGGGAAATCTTTTCTAAAGTTGTTTCTTTCTTAAACTAAGATCCTTTTAAGATTTCTTTTCCTTTTAAAAGGTTATTTATGTATTAAATATATTAGTTTAAATATAATTATGCAAAGGATTTAAGAAATGCTAGATTCTTATTTCATATAGTTGGAAGAGATCACAGGGGCCATCAGCCACCAGACCCCCCTTGTCAGACAGAAGACGCCATCGAGCACTCCTGAAATATGGTTGTCAGGCCTTTTGTTTAGAAACCTTCAAATGAAGGAGATCTCTCAATGTTGATGTGAACTCAATCCTTGAAGATAAAAATTCAAGATTAATTATCTGTTTTGGAAGGCAATAGGGCAAGGAGGGCAAGAGGTGAGCTGGTAATTAAGATTCCTTGTTGAGACACATGTAAGATATATTACTACTTATTTGTCATTTATAGATAGAAGAATATATAGCTTTTTGATTTCCATAAAAGGGCAAGAGGAAATGGGTGTATCTTTTGTGATTGGCTCTAGCAAACAGCCAATAGGAATTTCAACCAGGCTGATTGGACAGAGGCAGCCACAGGAGGAGCAAGGGGGCTGGATTAAGGAAATATAAGTGCTGGCCAGAATGGCAAGAGGCCAGGCCAGAGCTTGGTAACCATATACCACTGTGCCTCATATTTATTTGTCTGACAAATAAATTACTATTTTAATTTCTCTATTGCTGCGTTGAATATTTCATTCCAGCTAAGTGTTAACCACAAGCAGGGTGCTACACTGTAGAGCCATTTTGGAGCTGAGCCACCAAAATATAGCCACCAGATTAAAAGGATATGGGGTCAATTCCTAAGAATAAACGTGTGATGTTATTGGAACACCAAGTGATTTCCCATTACCACTCCTTTGCCATTGGATAAACAAGCATTGTGACATCTTAAACATGGCCTCAGCCAAGAGGCGAATGAAATACTGGGCTTGGTGTAGGGGAATAAAGTCTCTAGGGAGATCAGCTAGTGCCTTGAGCAGGAAGAGCCAACACCCATCTTGGATCGTAAAGTCTTGATAGGAGAATGATCCCTCAGGGGACTATTGCTTGAGAGACTAAAAGGCCTTTGGTTTGCTCAAATGTCTTTTGCGTTCCTGTAACGGAAACTTGCAGGAAGCCTTCCCCCGGACAGGCACACTGCCCTTGGATGAAGTCTAGTCTAGCATCATGCTACAGGCTGGCATGTGCCGCAAGGGCATATATGTCAGATGACATAGAGACTAGCTTACAAAATGTCAGGGCCCGAGGACAGGAGCCTCCCACTAGGAGGAAGAGATGGCAATTCACTTCCCACGCAAACCACGGCAGATGCCAACAGCTTAGTTCAGTCGATCAATCACATGAGCTAACAGAGAAAGGGCCTTACTTTTTGTTGTTGTTAATTTTTTTTTTATTGAATTTTCAAAAGTTTAACATGTATACTTCAATGCCTGGCACCTTACATTTTTGCACACCGCTCCCTTCACACCGTTTTGCTGTACACTGAAGATGCTTTAGGCGCGCACCTTAAAATAAGTGTGAATGAGACAACTGTGAGTTCACCAATTCATGCATCACGCAGGTAGAATAATAAAATTGTGGAGTTCAAAGGGACCCCAGGGGTCATCTAGTCTAACCCTCTGCAATTGAGGAATCTCAGCTAAAGCATTAATTTCAGATGGCCATCCAAATTCTGCTTAATAAACCTCAAATGAAGAAGAGTCCACCACCTCCCGAAGGATAGCTACAGGTATCCACATAAAAATGCTCAAATGTTGACCGTTTTCCAGAGGACATGATCAAATGTATTGGTTCTCCTCTGCCTTCTTCTGCAGCATTCACAGTTTCTTCCTCCATAAAAGTCAGTTTTGTTTACTCCTTCACATCACTATCCTCTTGCATGCGGCCTCCAGAAAGAAAGCCAGACTCTCCGGAGCTTCAAAGAAAGCCATCTGCCTTCATCACTGCCTTTGTCCTTCCACAGCTGGTTTTCCGTGGTTGGTGATCTGCCAGGGATTACGCAGCTTGCAAAGCTGTAGGTTTCTGCTGGTGAACATAGATATTGCTCTCTGCCAAGCGAAAGTACCTTCTTTCATTGACAGATAAGCAGTGAAAGAAACCCCTAAATGGTCCCAAAAGATCAAGAGCGGGAGCGATAGCTTGGCACCTTTTGATAGAACCAAAATGTCTGTGGCATTATCTCCAGCCTTGGAAGAATGCTGGGACCAGGAGAAGGGCCAAGAAGGCTACAGAAGGGACCTTTGTCTCTGCAATGCTTAACTCATTGTGAAAGCAAAGCCTATCAGAAGAGAGGGAGAGGGAGCGCCAAGATGACTGGGAACTGTAAACCTAGGAGATTCCTTGTGCTGTGCACAGCCAATTGCACGTGAACATTAATTTTCCATTTGGATTTCCCTAACCCCAAAGTAAATAAAGCCTTCCCCATTCCTAAGTTTTTCATCCCACCTGTAATAACATCTCTAATCACATTCCCCTTTAAATGAACCTCAAAGGGCTGTGAATGGTGACCATTATGAGTTCTGCTGAGAGTTGCTTCGTCCCACATTTCATTCTTGCTGGTGACAAGCCGAGCTAATGATAGTTCACGCTGATGCGATTCCCTCAGAAGGCCAATTTGTTTTCCTGGGTCCTAGAGACAAAACGATGCCTTGCTATCTCATTTCTTTATATTTCTTGCTTGGAAGGTTCCTTTCCCCCACCATCCCTTCCTTTCATCTTGTTAAAACATTGCTGCTTTTTTGTGTGGGTTGTATAACCTAGTCTCCCTATCAAAGCAAGATGGTTTGTGATCCAATTTACACAGTTGCCGTTAAAGTCTTCCTGTTCTGCACTTTGAGGATGCTAACAGTTCGATTTTGTTTGTGCCTACCTGTAAGTAAGACCCTTTGAGTACAATGGGCTTTACACCAAGGTAAGTATGGTCCTCAAGCTTTTTTCCCTCTGGGCCCCACTTTTAGGATTAAAAAAACAGTGGATTTTTTAATTGATAAGAAATGCTTTAGAAAACAAAAAGAAACAACTGCTAACACTGCTTGATTTATAACATAGAACAGAACTGATTTAAAATATAATCATGGGATGTCCAGAAAGTATAAAGCAATGCAGTTACATAAGAACATGCATCATTCCCAAAATATAATTATAAACAAGCCTCTTCCACCCTTTGAGAACCACTGGTGTACAGGATTGTAGCCATAACAATCCCCACCCCCCCTTTGATGCAGGTGTTCAGCTGTGCCAAAGCTCTGTACATTTCAGACTCAGACAAGAGGAAGCACTTCCGGCTGGTCGTCAATCTCTTCTTCAGCAACGGGCTGGAGATCGGCACGTTCCACAGCAAGCTGATCAAAGTGATCTCCAAGCCCTCCCAGAAGAAGCATTCCCTGAAGAATACGGACTGTAAGTTGACATGGGCTCCTGGGTGCCAGCGAAAGGAGACTTCCTTGTGTCTTTGGAGGCAGCCATCTTGCCAGGAAGCTACAAGAAAGGATGGTAGACTGGTTGTAGCTGGGAAAGGTAATGCAACAGGCTAGGAAGGAGGCATAGCATGAGGGTAGAGCTCATGCTTAAAAGGAGCAGATGAGAGAAGCTGGTTCAGACTCTGAATCTAAGATCCCAGATGGCTGCTACCAATAAGTAAGAGTAGTCCAGAGGTGGGGAACCTTTCTCAGCTCAAGGGCCATGTCTTCTTCTGGGCAGCCTTCTGAGGGCCACATGCCAGGTAGGAAGGCCAGAGACAAAAGTGAGCAAAGCAACCAATGTATCATGTTCCTTCTTTCAGTAGGCTAGCTTCTACACTTACTCTGTATCCTCCATCCCAGACCCTCCAAGTGTCCCTGTTTTCCAGGGACAGTCCCGGATTTACAGAAGCTGTCCAGTTTCTGATTTGAACCCAGAATGTCCAGCTTTTCCTTAGGATGTCCCTATTTTCATCAAAGAAATGTCGGAGGGTGTGGAGTTATCTGACCCCCATGCCATCTGAAGGCAAACCTGTGCAGTGGTACCTCGGGTTAAGAACTTAATTCGTTCTGGAGGTCCGTTCTTAACCTGAAACTGTTCTTAACCTGAAGCACCACTTTAGCTAATGGGGCCTCCTGCTGCCGCGTGGTTTCTGTTCTCATTCTGAAGCAAAGTTCTTAACCCAAGGTACTATTTCTGGGTTAGCAGAGTCTGTAACCTGAAGCGCCTGTAACCGGAGGTACCACTGTATAGGGAAGCATTTTTTAATGTTTAATGTTTTATTATATATGTTGGAGGCCACCCAGAGTGGCTGAGGCATCCCAGTCAGATGGGGGAGGGGAATAAATAGTAAAACATCATCACCATCAACAACAACAACAGAATAGGGCGTCCCTGTTTTCAGCGGCGAAATGTTGGTGGGTATGCAATCCAGAAAAGCAAGTGGCATTATCAGAGCTCAAGGACACATTCCAGCCAGGCAAAAACTCTCAAGGAAGTTGTGAAGCAGGGCTGTTGAGGGGTGTGGCCTGGGGAGAGTTCCAAGAGTCAGATGGAGAGGCCTGGAGGGGCCACCATCAACCATCAGGCCTGAAGTTCCCACCCCTGGAGAAAAGATGGACAAATATTCTGATCTGGTATTAGGCAGCTTCCTAGCAAGAATGTGTCAGCTTCAGGGAATCGGATCCCTGCTCCAGTGGCAGTAATTAATCAGATCAAACAAAAGGAGTGTTCTTACCAGTTAGTTTCTTTAATAATCACAGCGAGAGACAAAGGAATGCATATCTCACCCCCTCCATCCCCATGAATCTACGTCACTCCTACGTCGGGTAATCTGAGCTTGTTGCTGTTGCGCTCTCTGTTCTATCACCCTCAAAGCCCATCTAGTCCTAGGTGAAGGAGGGTCAGGAATGCTGTCCAAAGACACTGAATCTGCCAGCTGTCTCTCTCCTGGTGTTTCCTCTTCTAGCTGTTCCTCACCCAGTATCTCCCAGCTTTTCCCCTCAGGACTATGCCCCTCTGCAAACCACTGTTCTAAATCAATGCTGTCCTCCTGCCCTTGGGAAGGTTCAGGAGAAGGGGGGGCCCGCTCCCACCATTCCTCCTCAGTCCAGCCCCTGACAGAACATCTGACAAAGGGGGGAAATGCTACTTGTAGGACAAAATATCTGGGGTTGCAGAAGTGGAGTCTTCAGCAACAGCTTCCCTGAATCCTGCACATGTTGACTCCTTGCACGAATCTCACTGTGTTCATGGGGCTTATTCCTATGTAAGCGGGTACAGGGCTGCAGCATTAAACCTGGACTTAGCCATTTACATCTATCTCTTCCCTGATGCTCTCCTTCCTGTCCCCCTGCCACCCCACAGTGTGCATTCCGTCCGGGTCCAAAGTCTCCCTCTTCAACCGCCTGCGCTCCCAGACTGTCAGCACCCGGTATCTTTCGTTTGAGGGTGGCGCCTTCACAGCAAGTGCCAGGCAGTGGGCAGCCTTTACACTTCATCTGGGTGAGGCTTGCTAACGACATGCTCATTTTTAATCACTAATAATGTGAGGACGTTGGTGGTTCTGACCTCCCAGCCAGTGGCCCAGGAGTGGGTGGCAACCTAGCCCAAAATAAAAGTGGCTAATTAAGGCTCGGCAATTAATCAAACTAGGAAAATTAGCATCCGTTGTAACATCCCTGTTGAAGTTATAAATATGTTTGGGGCCAGGGTGGACTGCTGCATAAGAGTTAAAATGACCAAGGGGTGCCAGTTTTGTGTAAGGGATGGATAAAATATGGTTTGGAAGGAGACAATGTTTTGTGATTGCTATCTGGGTACTGCAAGTGAGTCTATATCAATGGGATTGCCTTAAAGTAGGGATAGGGAATGTGTTTCAGCTCAAGGGCCACATGCCTCAAAGGCAGCATTCTAGGGGCCACAGGCCAAAGCTGGGTGGGACTATAAGCAAAAGAGGAAGGAGAAACAGGTGGAACTCTTACCATTGCACAATAGGCTATATTCCAGGGACACAAGTGCCAAAGGTTTACACATTCCCACACCTCTCCATCTAGGCAAGCAAAAGGCATTATCACACCTCAAGGATGCTTTGCAGCCAGGCAATAGTATTCAAGGAGGCCATAGGGCAGGGCCAGTGAGGGGTGGAGCCTTGGAAGAAGGGGTGTAGCCTGGGGGCCAGACAGAAAGGTCTGGAGGGCCGCACTCAGCCCCCAAGCCTGAGGTTCCCCACCCCTGTCTTAAAACTTTTTGTCCAATAAGGCACTCCTGTTAAGTCCCTCCTTCTCGCTCTTTGCATTTAGCTTTTCACCTTTTTCTCACTTTCTCTTCTTTTCTTTTCTCCCATCCTTGTTTATATCGAGTGGGTGAGTCCCAGGGTGAGTTCCCCCTGCGAGAAGGATACATTCACTATGGTTCCACCATTCGCCTCATCTGCACAGCCACCGGCATGGCCCTGCCCCCTCTGGTAAGGACTGGCAGTCAACTGGAAGGCAAAAACCAAGAATCCATCTTAACACTCTCTCTCTCTCTCTCTCTCTCTCTCTCTCTCTCTCTCTCTCTCTCTCATTATCTAAAATTCAATACACTATGCCATGCATCCTGTGCCTCACCAAATTTTGCAATGGCTGCCTCCTCTTCTAGCTCCTCTCCCTCCCCAGGAATTTGGCATGGTTGCCACATTCCACCAATTCGTATATTTTCAGCCCATCATGTCCGTTTCACATCCTATGTAGTCCATGTCCTAAGTACATTCCATCCAGGTTCAGCATTCAACCTGCAGTTAAAAAAAACAAAAACACCCTCCATGAAAATCCATATTACGTTTAATGTCATATTCCACAAAATATGTGTTGTGCACTAAAGTACAATTTTTATGCACATTTTATGCGTCTTTTGAACTGAGAACCGTACAGCAAAACCTGGAGATAACCTTCTAGCCCCATCCTGATAATTCAATAGAGCAGTATCGTAAGGACAATGCCTGAATAAAAAACATGAAGGGTTCCCCCCCCCCCCACTGAGCTGCTGTTAATCCAGGCGTATATTCATCTCCCCAGATCATTCGGAAAGTTGCTAAGCAATCAGTGATGTTGGATGTGAATGAACCTGTCTCCCAGCTGCATAAATGTGCGTTCCAGCTGCATGGCACAGACCGGATGTACCTCAGTCTCTCCACAGAGAAAGTGGTCCAGTTCCAGGTAACAGGGATGGTGGGCAGAACTGGGGGCTCAAGTGAGATAGATCACCCTCCACCCCAGCTTTATCAAAATATTGCTGTATTATTTAATTTGGAATCTGTGCCACAGGGCTACAGCAGAGCTGAAATCATTTCAGAATTCCTTTTTTTAGTAGCAAGTAGGGGGAGAAATTTTTGGAATTTTCAATGTCCCTGAGAAAAAGAAGGCAGAATTTTGCAGAATTTTCTGTGGACATTCTCAACCATTTTCGTGGCGGTTGCCATTCCTACATGCAGTGCCCCAAATAATGACAAGTCCCAGACATTGTGGAAGATGCAAAATGGTGGCCTGGCTGCCACCAGTGCTGGTGGTGTTGCTCCTTGCAGCAGGGTGGTGGGGAAATGCTTAGAAAATAACCTATATCACTGCCGTTGCTAATGGTGAGTGAACCCTGGATTGAGAAACTGTTGGAGAATTTCTCTTCCCCTTGGAATTTATTTTTTTTTTTTTTGAGAAATCCCTATTTCTCTGTCCACAAATAGAGTGTTGGACAACAACTCCCACAACCCCTGACCATTATACATGCTAGCTGGAGCTGATGGGAGTTGGAGTCCAGCAACATTTGTACGAATGTAGGAACCTGCCTTTCATTGAGCCAGCCCATTGATCCACCTCACTTAGCATTGTATACACCAGAACTGGGATCTGGTTGGGAGAACTGGATCCAGAAGCAGCCAACTCTCTATGGGCCACTCTGACAGGTGTCCCGATGATCACTTCAGTGGCATCTGAAATTGAAGTTTCCAGATGGCTAGCCTTGTTAGTCTAATACACTAAACTCAACATGGCACCTTAAAGACTGAAAAATAGACTGTGCCATGAGCTCTTCGGAGTGCCACAGACATAAAGCCCCCACATCAGAAATGCACCTCCTGGGGGGTGGGGGTCACCAGCACTGATGTGGGAACTGCCGATGCGATCCTTAATAATTCCAAGTAGAAAGTTGACCACAACCACACTGTTCAGGTAGCATGAACTGGGGCTTAGTTCAACTCCTCTTTTCTAAGTACCCAGTGAGGTTGTTGATGGTTCAAACAGGCATCACCATGTCCAAAGGAAGTGAACCGGGAGCTGCTGAACGACAGCTCTTGCTGGACCATCATTGGGACGGAAACCGCAGAATACACATTCAGTGACTGCCTCACTGGCATTCAGGATCCCGTGAGCCCGGTCCCTCTCATCACAGCTCTGGAGGTGAGTCGAGTTCTTCTGCTTTGTGAGGGAGTGAGAAAAATCTGGCAGAAACTTTAGCTTAACCTGCTTTAATGAAATATGGAATTATCCCCATTTCCTGGGATGCCACTCGTGATTACTTGGAGGAGATTAAATCACGTACCCATCTTCCCATGCTAAGGATACTCGGAAGGTGCACTTCTTTCACTCTTTCAGTGCATGCTGATGGGTGCCAGGGCGCTTCTCATCTGGTTTGTCATTCTGACTGTGAAATTGGAAGATAGCAATCAATTCTTCTGGCTGACTTAATGTAGATTACAAGGGTGTAAACTTGGGTATGCAACATGGGAGCCTCTTTGAGAAGGGAAGACAACTTTGAGAAGTTGAAAACAGTAAACTTGTTGTTTATAAATTAACTACAGTTGTACCTTAAATCCCGAACGCCTTGTGACTTGAACGTTTTGGCTCCTGAATGCCACAAACCTGGGAGTGAGTGTTCTGGTTTGCGAATGTTCTTTGGAACCCGAATGTCCGGTGCGGCTTCCGTGGCTTCCAATTGGGTGCAGGAAGCTCCTGCAGCCAATTGGAAGCTGCGCCTTGGTTGTCAAACGTTTTTTGGAAGTCAAATGGACTTCCAGAATGGATTCCGTTCGACAACCAAGGTACCACTGTATATTGACACCACATGCTCTTCTGCAGCCTCTACGTCCCTCAGATCTAACAAATGTTGGATGGAAGGCTGTTGCCTATTTTCTGTCCTCTTAATACGAAGACCGCTGTTTTATAGGCCCTATGTCAGATAAGAAATGTCCCAGGAATTTACGTTGGAAATGTGAGATAACAAGCTAGTGATGTCATGTAACCTCCACACCACCTTATCAGGATGAACGCTCAAGGAACAGGAGACATTGCATAGCCGCCACACAATTTTGTCCAAATATATCAGCAGGAATGCTCGATTAAGCAGCCAGTCTGGAATCTCCCGTGCTTGCTTTAATGTCAGAAGGCGGAAGGGGAAGAGGGAGGTGAGGCTGTGCTCTAACTTCATGATGAGATGTGTGTAACCTTTTCTCCCTGCGACTGGGTCTGCTTCTCACAGCTGGCAGGTGGAGGGGACGTGGCGATGCTAGAAGTGCAGGGCGAGTACTTGCATGCAAACCTGAAGGTTTGGTTTGGAGATGTGGAAGCCGAGACCATGTACAGGTAAAGCAGAGAGACAATCTGTTGTGCAGACAAGGTATGCTAACCTGGGCAGTTCTGCAGCTGCTATTCTTTGGGCATGTTCCAGACAACTGGGGCATTCACACGTTACATTCAACAAGTGTATACTTGCTGTAGACTCACAGGGAGGAATTCAACATAGCGCTAAGCAGATCACTCCATCAGCGCAAGCATTTCTCCTCTCCCTGTGTGCTGTTCCAGGGATTCTCCTGACCGCCACCCAAGCCAATTTGGGGAGTATGGGGCATGAAGGAGAGGAGGGAGAAAGCCCCCTTGTTCTTGCAGAAGTCTTTGCATGGAAGATGTACTGAAAAGTGTGGGGTAATTGCTGGGTGTGGTGTCATATACCGTATTTTTTGCTCTATAAGACTCACTTTTTCCCTCCTAAAAAGTAAGGGGAAATGTATGTGCATCTTATGGAGCGAATGCAGGCTGCACAGCTATCACAGAAGCCAGAACAGCAAGAGTGATTGCTGGTTTCACTGCGCAGTGATCCCTCTTGCTGTTCTGGCTTCTGGGATTCAGAATATTTTTTTTCTTGTTTTCCTCCTCCAAAAACTAGGTGCGTCTTGTGGTCTGGTGCGTCTTATAGAGCAAAAAATACAGTAACTTCCCCACAAACAAATCCAAACAAATGTTCAATAAACAATGGGCATCATATAACTTCCCTGCAAATCAGGATGAATGCTCAGTGAAATGGGCTGTCTGGAAGTGACTCCAATGTAAACCTTTGAGTCACTGTGGGGAGGGAGAAGAAACCACATTTTTCTTGTGTTGTGCATTCTTTTCCTCCTTAGGAGTCCCAAGACTTTAGTATGCGTCGTTCCTGATATCTCTGCATTCAGCCGTGACTGGAGGTGGCTGAGATACCCCATCACTGTCCCTCTTCTACTGTTAAGGAATGATGGCTTGATTTATTCCAGCACTTTCAGTTTCACTTACACACCAGAGCAGAGTTTCTTGACCGGGCAACCAATCCTGCCAAAGGTGATGCAGGATTCCGACACCTTGCTTGATACCATCCATCAGGAGTTCACGAAGACCAACTTTCACCTCTTCATGCAAAGTTAGAGCCGGTGCTCTGTGTATGCCAGGATTCAACAGGAGTTCAGAGGACAGGGGGACGTGCAGAGCAAAAGATTTGGCTTCCTGTGAATCTTAGCTTTAATTCTCATGTCTTATTTAGGGCTGGGCGATATCTGGTTTTCAACGTTGTGATATATCACCAGCTAAACATCACGATATACCAGTATATCACGGTGTCTGAAATAATGATGGAGCTATGTAGAAGCATTGGCTGGCTTCACGGTTTTTCCTGCATTGTGATTTGTGCATAGCACACACACACACAATCATGAACCACAATATATTGCGAGGTCAAAAATTATGGAACAGATATTACAATATGGACTTCAAACAGGTTTTGGACAATATATTGATATATTGCTCAGCCCTAATGTATGTTGTATGTTGAAAGTATGTTGTGAACTATATCACCTGTAAAGCGCCAACAGCAGAGAAGTGGCTGAATAAGATGGGCCTGTTGTGACTGTCAAGGCTGAAAAAATTGTGCAAAATAGCATTCTATTATACATTACGCAGAAATCATGCAATATTGTTCAATGTGCACAACTTATACAGGCTGCAAAATTTCAACTTTTCCAAGTGCAGAATCTGGATTTCTTGGACATTACGAGTTAAAAATAAATAAATAGCACTTATTAGACTGCGATGACAAAAGAACATAGTTGCAGACTGCCAGCATCTCATATGAAAAGACACTTTCATTTGATGGTCACCTGGGCTTGAACTGTTTCTTATGGAGATGATATGCTGCACTATCTGTGGAATGGGGATACAGGGCTGTATATGTTACGTTGCGTTTATTTGAAACTTAAAAAAAGAGAATGGATTGTACATACAGCAGTTGTGAGAAATTTTTCAGATGAGACGACACCTGCATTTCAAGATAAATGTTAATTTAAAAAAAATAATATTAAAATCAAAGTACTTGTAAGGTGACTTGAGGGCTGCAGTGCTGCCTCTGTCCTTTTAACCATTTCTTAGAAAAGCTCCAGCACAGGTCAATCCCAGGGGCCACATGGCTTGTTGCTGCCATGGGCTTTGAATTACAAGAGCAGGATCTGCCTGGATCATCAAGATCTTCCTGGATCGAATCAGGCGAGTTTGTTTTGCAGTCCAATTTCAGGCAATTCCTCTCTCATTCCTGGATGCACCCCCCCCAACCTGCCCCCTAAGGTGGGGCCTAACCCTACATCTTCCCTGTCCAGTCCCACTTATAGGCAAACACACACATAGCTGTTTTTTAATTAATGAGTCCCTAGCGGTTTTGGAAGGGCCTCAAGAGGCATCCAAATTCCATGGATGCACAAGATACCCACTGTACACATGTTGCGGGCTTTGAAGATTAATTTAGAACCTTCGGGCGAATGCAGCATCAAAGGGCCAATCATAGATTCTGAAGCATGTTGCTTTAGCATTAGGAGCTTATTTAGAAAGCTGTGCGGTGCCAAAACCACACACTGGCTTTTAACCTGTGTTGAACTCCTGAAGGCCTACAGAGGAGCCCGGTGGAAAGAGACCGCAGCCCAGCAAGCGTCAGCATCCTCAAAGTGCCAGGCGAGTCGTGCCAACAAGAAGCCCTTTCTCTGCTTCCCCCGATCGCGACTCCAAGGCTGGAAGAGTCTCTTGTACATCAGTGTGTCTTGTGGGTGCCGCGGAAAGCTGTGGCTGGCGCATTTCGGGTTATTTTGTGCCGGTGGTTTCGGAGAGATGGGCTTCCATGCTGCTTTGTGTCAAAGGTGTTGTCAAAGAGTCGTTTGCTCAGAGGAAAAAATGAAATGAAATGAAAATCTGACCTTGTTAACACCTGGCCCACCCTTTCAACTCCAAAGAAACCCCAGTGATGCCCCAGAGCTATTTTTTCCCAACTGTTGCCCAGTTCAACAGCAGACCCATGGCCAAAAAAAATAAGGAACCTGACATTTATAGGAGTGGGCTGTCAAAATCTTACTTATTAGAGGTGATATTCAAATAAATAATTGAACTCACATAGGTTACTGCTAGCAGAATGCTTTTCACACACATACCCTTTGCCTATGTGTAATGCACACCATCCCTCAATATGGTCCAGAGGATTGGGGGAACCCCTACAACAGATTTCGGAGGGCACACAGAGGGAGGAGAAGGGAGAACATACCACTTCTCAAGGGAAGTTCTTGTGCTGCTGGAATGTTCGCCTCAGGTTGAATGCAACCCTACATTTTTATGTTATACGTTCAGCATAAGAGGCTCCGAGAGGCAGATGGGGCTTTGCCAACCTGGGAAGGAAGCCCATCTAGGAGAAGGAAATTTCTGATCCTAGAACCCCGCTGCCTTGCGGGATATCTTCAGAAGAAAAGTCTAAGGAGTAAGCCCTACACAAATCCAGAGTGACGGTTGGATGGCGGCTTGTACGCCTCCTTCTGGCAACTCCTGCATCCCAAGCTGGTGCCAAACATATTGCTCTGCTTTCCTTTGGAGCACATCAGCGAGGCCCAGATGGGGGTTTGTTGTCTGGGCAGCCCAGAACCTCCATACACATTGCTGTGCCCCAGGGAGGTCCCTCCAGTACTGTTAATGCGGCAGTTTAACTTCACCCCGGAGGCTAGCTCCATTGTCTCTCAAGACAGACAGGTGCCAACAACAAATGCTGCCTCTCTGTAGCAGTGGTGGGACATCTCTGGCCCACAGACCTAACCAGGCCTCCCCATTCCTTAGCCAAGCCACCCCCACCTAACTATATGATGTCAGATATTATTTCAAAACACGTGAAGGGGGGGGGGGAATAGGTCAACTAATGGCCTTCTGCTGACTGGTGGGTCTGTCCACATGCCAATCTAGCCAGATGTAGGGGCAGATAAGGATCCAGCCCATCATTTGGATCAACTTCCCCACCTCTGCTTTAAAGGAATTGGTGTCGTAGGATGGGGCCTTGGTGTCAGCTGACTGAAGGTTGACAAGCAGAACACTGGACCTGACAGCTGTAAGCCCTCTTCAAGATCTCACTGCATTACACAGAGACCCACCCAGCAGCTTCTGTGGGCTCGCAGTAGTATTTTATTCACTGACCGTGGCTGAAATCCATCCACCCCCCTTCGGAAATGATGGGCTATATAAATCAATCTGCAATAAAACCTAGGGAATGTTGTTCTGACTGCTGTTCTGACTCTGAACTCTGTGAATCAGACGAGTGTGTCTCCTGCATTTTGGCAGGGATCGCGGTCCCCTGAGACTAGCTCCCTGTATTTTGCCCTACATCATGGTGTGTTCCATTTTTAGCTTATGAAGTGAAAATAAGGCCACTCTCTGCTCACCAGCTCTCCCAGCCCAAGTTGATTTTGCTTCAGATTCAAGGACAGATATATTGCAGAGCAGAACTCCAGAATACGCTGGCAGTTTGGGGGGACCCTTGGGCATTAGCCATGAATAGTACCATATAAAGACTTGGCCTGTTTAGTAGCAGCAAATATAATTGCTAGTTTCAGTTGCCGGACAGGGGCAAAAGAGATGAACAAGCAACATGCAGTAATTTAAAGTCCACTCTGTTTTTTTCTTTATGGGGAGTATGTTGGCAGAACAATATATCTTTCTGTACAATAATGCAAAGTGGTTTTTTAGGCACCCGAGTCCACCAGATTTCCATTCTGCTTCCTTCAACCTCCATGTCCATGGGTGGAGACATGTATTACTGAAACATGAGTCTCAGAGCACCTCCAGAAAGCCATTTTACTGCAAGTGTATTGTGGAATGTTAATGACAACACATTCATGTTGAATTTATTCTGCTTTGGTTTGTTCTGTGATGCTTCCCCAAACCTACCACATTATTGCTGTCTGGAGGGCCTATAGTGCAACAAAGGCGGAACAAAAATCACCCTAAAATGTCCATTTGATAAACATTTTAACCTAAAATAGACCCTATATGTGCATTTGGCACATTTTGTGACTAGAAATCTGTACTGCAAAATTCAGAGAAAGGTGGAAACGGAAGGATAACTATGTTCCAATCCATTTATCTCTCAGAACTTGCTATGAAAGGGGAAAAGGTACATTTGGACCGAACACAGTAGAATTGCTTCCGAACAGGCTTCTACCTGTCCCATCTGGGTTCACTCACTATTTCGCTTTTTCAAACGTGCTCTGGAAGAGTTGTCTTCAGTTTGAGGTGGTATCATTTCGTTGTTTGCTTTAAATGTGAACGTGCCAAACAATAGCCATGCGCAACTTAGACATCCAAAGACAACTGTGAAATACAGTAGAAGAAAAACTCCCGGCCTATGAAACAGAGGCTGGATCTAGACACATCGAAGAAGCATTTCAGTTTAAAGCGTTGTAAATTTAAACAGGGAAAACAGGTAGAGAAAAGGGGGACTCCACGTCGCCATCTGGGGGCGCAATGTTATATCGCACATACAAATCGCTTTTTCTTTACCAGTCTAGCTGAATCCCAGTAGGGGTATATAGTGACAACTACACATAAAGAGCTACACTGAACGTTACAACTCCCTGTAGTGAGCTTGGTTTTTGCAACATCCCTAAAATGAGTGCAGCTCAGCTACTGGGCACTCTGAAGCCTAGAAGAGGTTCTTTTATTGCCCTGATAATATTTCCAGAGCCCCTAAAAAGCTGCTTTGCTAGCATTTATAGTTAAAAGCTATACATGCTTCAAGAAATTGGCTCAGATGCTGCGGCCAGCTAAATCAATATTTGCCCATTGGGAACATAGACTCCATGTGAAAATTATGTTCGGAGAACTTTTCAAGGCAGTGCCCCCTGGGAACAACTGGTTCAAATCGACAGGGGGAGGCCAAGAACAGCAAAAGGAAGGCTTTGTCTGCACACATACCCCTGTTCATTTCACTCTTCTTCTCGTTTTGTTTGTTCATCATCTTAGGCAAGCAAGAATGGCAATATTATGTTGGGACCTCATACGATCCAGATGAAGCGTTTCAGCTGAAGCAGTTGTACAGATAAACTCCATCTGTACATCCTGCTCCAGAGCATACATCAAAGGATGATCCCATTGACCTGCATCGTTTTTTCCGTGTGAAGTTCAGAAAGTACAGTTTTGTATGTTTTTGGAGATGAATTTCTCATCCATGGATCCGGGTATGTTTAAAAAAACAAAATAAAGTACTTCAGAGAACATCTTGTCCTTAGTAGACAGGTCAGAACTCATGTTTAGTTATGTATACACCAGCAACCCAATCCTATTTATTCAGAGATAACTTTAACTGGCTTCAATATGGCTTACCATGACGGAAGACCAGCCGTCATTAAATGGTGCTTAGCATAGCATAGAAAAAAGACACAGAGAGGCAGCAAGTATTTTCAGGATGGAGGGGCAGCTCATTCGACTTCCCTCTTGTCCGGTAACTTTTATTATCCTTTGTCTCTCAGCCAGCATGGCCCTCTGCTAATGTCTCACGTTACATCATCCGGTCAAGGCTTTTACTACACCCATCACCATATAAGGTAATCACTGCCCAAAGGAAACACAACTCCATATAAGGTCAATACATTCTATACACTGCCAGGCACAGAGTACTGGTGACCGAGGTCAGGAGGCACAATACAAGCCTCTGCCATGGCTTTATGACTCCCACATTACCAACTACAGTCATACCTTGGGTTGAAGTAGCTTCAGGTTAAGCATTTTCGGGTTGTGCTCTGCGGCGACCAGGGAGGAATGGAGCGTGTTACTTCCGGGTTTCGCCGCTTGCGCATGCTCAGACACTCAAAATGACATCACACGCATGTGTGGAAGCATCGAATCGTGACCTGAGCACACGCGGACACAGGTTGCGTTCGCTTCAGGATGCAAACGGGGCTCCGGAACGGATCCTGTTCGCATCCAGAGGTACCACTGTACTGTGCAGGATATAGCACAGATGAGATTCCCTTCCTACATTGTTTCCACACGATGCAAGGGATCTTTAGCAGAGGCTACATCTGGGGGAAAGTGACCCTGGTGACCCTTTTGGGCAGTAGACTTTGGAGACACAGACTTCAGAGAAAACATGTCAAGGCCTGTCTACTCAAATACCCAACTACAATGCCCGTCATCCCTGACCATTGTCGATGCTGGCTGGGGCTGATGGGTGTTGGAGTTCAACAACAACAACTGGGGGGGCAAAGAAGGTTGCCCACCCCTGGGACAGAAACCAAGAAGTTAACCTTTTTCCAAACATGAAGATGGAGCAATGAGTAAAACTTCCTTCACTGCCTGTCATGTACTCAATATCTATCTTTAAAAAGTAACAACCCTAGACACTTGCATGTGCTACAGCTTGTGTCCTCAACACAGGCAGAGCTTATGAGTGCAGGATCAGGGCATTCTTGGTGGGCTGTGTCCATAGGATTGTCTCAGAAGATACCTGCTTTTGTTTGGAAAACTCTCCACATTCTTGGCTCACTATATGTGGCTAACATTTGAATACGTTCCAGGAGTTGAGAATACAGTTGTTGATCCCATGACATGATCCTTTTTCTAGAGGCAGGTTCTGATACATCTTCCTTACGCATCTCGTCCGCCCCTCTCTTTTGGAAGCACTGCAAGTGGGTAAAGGGATGGGGAATATATATCAGTGGACGCCTGCCTTGCTTCTTTGGCGTTATCACAGTCGCAGGCCAAATGGATGGAATGAAAAATTCCATTCTCCGCCCTCCTGAAGAATGCCCAGCTGAACCGTTTGCAATTCTAATTTTATGAATGAAGGCCTTCCTCTTCTTCTTTTCCCCATGTCTCGAAGTTCAAGCGGAGGAGGCAGCATGTCTTTTCCTCCCAGTTCGATCGTCTGAAATAAGCAAATGTCTTTTGTTTACTGCAAAAACTATTGGAAGGGAGGCAAAGAGTGCGAGGTCCTTACAGCCTAATGGATTAAGCAAACATCTGCAGTAATTTATATCATATGCTGAAATGGAGTAAAAACAGCAGCTCCTTCTGAGTTGGAAGGAACCTCAAATGGGTCACCGGGTTGTGGCAGGATCGATTTCATTCTTCTCTTAAAACCGGCCGGAAATGCCAGCAGCCTCTGTACATTCTGGCCTCTCATTTGATTCGATTATTGTTCTGCCAGCCCCTACAGATGGGCTGCAAATATAGATCTGCAACTCAAAAAGGGATTGATTTGACCCTTGCTGCTTTCTAGATTACGTGCCTGGCCTCTCAACAAAGAGACTGGCATGACTGGGAGAAAAGTGCAAAGTGTTTATTTGCACAAGGAACGGCCAACACAGGATCCCCCGGTGGACATCTTCGCGGCAGCCAGAAAACCTCATCACTCACAACACGTCGTACTTCAGCAGTCCTCTGTCATTTCCAACCTGAATGCCAAATCGGCAGTGGGATTCAAGGAACATCAACAAAGATGTGATATCAGAACATCCCCTCCCCTGCCCACATCCATGGGCGTAGCCAGGGGGGCAGGAAGGGGCAGCTGCCCCTCCCAAATCAATAAAAATCAATAAAAATACATAACTAACTGAGGTTCTGCCCCCTCCTAACAAAAGGCCTGGTTACGTCCATGCCCACATCCACAGGTTGTGAGCACCATTTCTGCTTTTATAGATGAATAAAACAAGCTCTGTTTTCCATGGCACATCACACTGGAACAAGTGCAGAAGCTGTAACAGGGGTAGGCAATCCAAAGAAAACTTTGCAGCCTGACTTGCACTGAAGAAAATGCCGCAAGTTGTCCTGTACTCGGTGATCTCCAAGGACTGTGAGAACAAAATTCCTTATTTCGATTCACAGCCTCCCATATTCCTATCACGCTGATTGCAAATCTCTGGCCTGGAACAGCTGTGCGACAAAGGCACGGGGTTGTTGAACTATTTAACCCATGGCATTTCCCAATGAAAATACCTGCTTGCCCACACACACACACACAGAGACACACACATGAGCACATACAAGCACACAGGCTTCTATTTGGGGGGGCAGGAAGGGGGAATACATTTTCAGGCATCCCCATCACAGTTATCATTTGTCCCTGGTGTGTGGTTAAGGCTGCAATCCTATACACACCTGAGAGTCAGCTCCATTGAACTCAGTGAGGTGTACATCTGATTAGGCATGTGTAGGATTGTGCTGTTAGCCATTGAATCCAGGCCTGAGCTGGAATGAGGCCTTGGAAAGCTTCCGCTGAGATGATTCCTCCTCCCTTGCAGAAGTTTCCTAGGATGAAGAAGAGGAACAACTAGCCGGAAACAAGCTTCCTCCATCTCCTAAGTCTGTGGATGCTTCCTTCCAAAATCCCATATGGGATGCTGAGTCTATTCTGGAATCTGCAGCTGGTGCAAAATGCAAGGCTAGACTACTTTTCTTGGGCCCATGTTACACCTTACTGTCTATCTTAAAAAGGTAAAGGTAAAGGGATCCCTGACCATTACATCCAGTTGTGACCGACTCTGGGGTTGTGGCGCTCATCTCGCTTTATTGGCCGAGGGAGCTGGCGTACAGCTTCCGGGTCATGTGGCCAGCATGATTAAGCCGCTTCTGGCGAACCAGAGCAGTGCACAGAAACGCCGTTTACCTTCCTGCCGGAGCGGTACCTATTTATCTACTTGCACTGGCGTGCTTTCGAACTGCTAGGTTGGCAGGAGCAGGGACTGAGCAACAGGAGCTCACCCCATCGTGGGGATTCGAACCGCCGACCTTCTGATCAGCAAGTCCTAGGATCAGTGCCACCCGCGTCCCTACTGTCTATCTTACTCCTTTCTATATTCTCTGAAACTTGCTACTAGAGCATTGTTGCTTCAGTCTTCACAAATAACAGTAGGTGGGTATTCCTGCTGGAGGGGTGGTAAAAGAGGACCTCAATAAGGTATCCCAACATTTCAATAGACCTTTTCAACTCAAAGCATTTTGCGGCAGCCATCTCAGTTGCACCATAGGGAAGATGTCTGTCTGGTTCAAGCTGCCAACGTCACACAATCCTTTCCTGGTTATTCTCCCTCAAGCACGGCTAGGGAAAGGCAGAGTAAGACATACTGGAAGGTGATGATCTAAAAAGATTTGCAGCTTCTCTTTCTGACCAGGGGCTCTTCAAACCATACCAAAAGGCAGCATTGTGGGCAGCTTTGGAAGTAAAATAGGAAGCTGCCTTCTACCAAAGCAGGGCCATCTAACTCAGTTCTGTCTACATTGACTGGCAGCAGCTCTCCAGGGTTTCATGCAGCTGTCTGACTGGATAATGGTAAGGGCAAATTTCAAAGGATGGTTGTGTTTCGGTTCACACATTGTTTCAGAAAGTGTGAATTCAACAGATTTTGGCTTTAAACATGGGTTGGCAAACTAAGGCCTGCAGGCCGGATCAGGCCCAATTGTCTTCTGGATCTGGCCCGCGGATCGCCACATGGATCACCAGAGCACGTGTTCTTTCCCTCTCCCTCACATGGCGGTGGCAGTGGTGGCGCCTCCTCCCTCCCTCCTCCAGGCTTCTCCCCGCCCTGCCTAGAGGAGGAAGGGGGCTGGGCTTTGATGCCAGCAGCACTCGAATGGCCGCCATTTTAAGCAGCCCCTCTCCAGAGCCCTTTCGCGTGCCACTCATTGTCCCGCCAGCCCCTGCCGCTTGCAAGACACAGGTAAGCAGCCACTGGGGCTCGTGGTCCTCTTGCATCATTTCCCCCCCTTTAAAATATAGTCCAGCCCCCCACAAGGTCTGAGGGACAGTGGACCGTCCCCCTGCTGAAAAAGTTTGCTGACCCCTGGCTTCAAAGGTGTACTGAAACGAATTTTAGTCCCATCCCTTACCAGCAGCTACTGGTATATGGTTACCCTGAAGGATAGCCTTGAGGAAATGTGGCCCTCGGGTTCAAAAAAGGTTTATCAGCCCCAAAACTCTTTATAGAATCATAGAATTGTAGAGTTGGAAGGGACCACGAGGATCATCTAGTCCAACCCCCCGCAATGCAGGAATATCTGCCCATTGTGAGGCTTGAACCTACAAACCCTGCATGATGATGCCCTCCATGTGAGCAATGCAAGGGGCATGTCTTTGAAAGTGCAACAAGGGTGGGTGTGTCCCCTTAAGACACTTGGCCTCCAGGAGAGTTTTCAAAGTGTTGCTGGGC
The DNA here is from genome assembly GCF_951804945.1 of Podarcis cretensis. Classification (NCBI taxonomy): domain Eukaryota; kingdom Metazoa; phylum Chordata; class Lepidosauria; order Squamata; family Lacertidae; genus Podarcis; species Podarcis cretensis. Next base: position 23,966,217 of record NC_137175.1, read on the forward strand.
ATGTATCTCTGTTTTAAACAGAGGCATATATACGTTGCCCTGACTGCCAATTCATACAATTTACCAGAACTGCATGGGATCTTGCTTTGCCCATTCAGCCCTTATGGTTCATGTTTACGTTGGCAAAGGCCGGCCTAAAGTTACCTCAGGCATAGCCCACAGCTGCTGCTGATCCCAAAGGAATTCAGCAGAAGACAGCACCCCTTGGCAACCGCTGAGGCTTTTTCCATGGAAAATGTCACAGTCGTTTTCTCGCCTGACGGAAAGCAAAGGGATTTTGACTTGCTTGCTTAATTTCTCTGACAAAGAGTGAACGGTTCAAGAACCAAAGCTATTAGTATAGGAGTGTCTGTTGCTATCAAAGGGTTAAAAGGTAGCAGAAACGCTCTAATCACTGAGCAGCTGGAAGTCATTAGGCTCCCAGGAACATGAGTTTGTATAAATAGTCTCCCGTGTGTTTGCTTGTCCCTTCCCCCCTTTTGGGCGTATTTGCTGATATGTGTGGTTCCTCGCCGGTTTTTTTGTTTTTGTAAATAAACCTTTCTTTGAGTTCCAAAACCGCTTGCTCCAAGACTCCTCTTTGAAAAGAAATACCCCCTCTCCTGCCCTTCTTAAACTGCTGCGCGAAATGCTCTGCTGTAATGGGACTTGAGACGATGGAAGCGCACCGGACATTTACTTTGCATTAAACTAATTAAAGTTTAATGGGACAGGTTATGGCCGTTTGTACGTCAAGAAGGAGCTAAGGAGTGCAGTTCTGAGTGATTTATGCAAGGACTGGAGCGAAGTCAGAAGCGGTTGCCGACAACGAAAGCCTTCAAAGCAGCTTGAGTCCTGCAACGTGCCTAGAAAAGTTTTAAACAGGCACTGAGCAGTTTGTACTCGCTGGAAGACGTCTTATTCCTCAAGGAGCCACCTCAGCAGCTGGGAGACGGTCTACAGGTGTGTGAGTATCGTTCCTAAGCCCCAGGGAGGATGGCAGAGTCCCAGGAAAGTTTTTCTCTCCCGTTTACACGACTCAATGGGAAAAATTGGCAAGATTGGAAGGCTAGAGTAAGGGTTTGGTTGCAAGCAAAAGAGTTGTGGAGTTGCACTGAAGCACCGCCTTTACAGGCAGCTGCAGACGCGTCTGCAGAAGACAAAGCAGCAGCAGCAGCTTCACAGAAACACGACAGGAAAGCCCAAGGTCTACTAGTTTTGGCAGTGGGACCAGAGCAAATGCCTTATGTTTCTGAGTTAAAGAACACGCATGAGGTCTGGACAGTTCTGCAGCGGTTAAATTCCAGAAACACTGCGGGGGCCAAGATCCATGCTACAAGATGTTTGTTTGATTTACGTCTCCAACCGGGAGCATGTGTGAAAGAACATATTGCCAAAATGGTGTCTGCCTTTAATCAACTAAGACAGCTGGGCATTCCTTTCTCTATGGAGCAGCAGTCATACATATTGTTGTCTTCTCTTGATAAAAGCTATGAGACTCTAGCTCTAACTTTGGAGGCTATGCCTTCAACTGAATTAACCCTTGAATACATTTCATCTCAGCTTGCAGATGAACAGGATAAAAGGCAAAGAGAAAGAGGTTTGTCTTCAAAGGGGAGTTATGCTGTGCCTAAGAGTGGGGATGCTGAGTTTGAGAACACAGTAAATGCTTTTGCAGCTAGACACTGTTTTCGCTGTGGTTCCCCTTCCCATCTAATCAGGAATTGCACACGTGAACCTGGTCAAGACAGCACCAAGGCCGTTACCCCTAGTTACCAGACAAGGAGTTCCAGGGGACGTCGAAGAAGAGGAGGAGGTCGTGGCTACTCCCACAGCACACAGCACATGGCTTCAGCAATGGCGTGGCCAAGGCAGCAATCTACGCTGGTTGATCGACAGTGGTGCTTCTCACCACCTGGTGGCGCCATCTAGTGTCCGTTTGCAGAATTGCAGACATTTGCAAACCCTTAAAGTTGTGACAATGGCAGACTCAACTAAACGTTCCTTAGAGACCGTAGGCACAGTGTTCTTGAATTGTTTGCAAACAGAAATTGATGCCTACGTGCTAAAGGGATTGAAGGGGTGTATTTTGTCTGTGTCAGAACTTGATAGAGTTGGGTTTAAAACTGTGTTTGAAAATGGGGTTTGCACTATTTCAAAGAATAATGTATCTCTTTTGCAGGTGGAATGCAGAGATGGGTTATATTATTTTGAGACAAGTCCACATGAAGTTGAACAGGTTCATGCTGGTTGTGTGAACACGCCTACCCATAATTCTTGTGTTCATTTATGGCACCGCCGTCTGGGACATATTAATTTTCAGTATGTTAAAAAGCAACCTGAATTATCAGAAGGGTGCAAAATGAACAAATGTACTAAGTATTTGGATTGCACTGCATGCAAAAGGGCGAAGGTTCATAGATGCAGCTATCCCAGTTCAGATAGGAAATCTGACAAAGTATTCCAACTTGTGCATATGGACCTATGTGGCCCAATGCCTGTTGCTAGCATGGGAGGTTCGAGGTATGCACTGTGTCTCTCAGATGACAAAACGAAGGTTACATGGTTTTTTCCTCTCAAAACAAAAGCAGATGCTGCAGAAACAGTTAAAAATTGGGTTCATGCAGTAGAACTTGAATTCAGTACTAAAGTACTTGCTTTTCAGACAGACAGAGGGTCAGAATTTACCGGGTCTGTGTTGCAGAATTTCTTTAAGAAAAAGGGAATTAAGCATTGTCTGTCTACACCTTATTCCCCCCAAGAAGGAGGCGTGGCCAAACGTAAAAACAGTGTTCTGCAAGAGTTGGCAAACTCTGTTGTTTGATGCTAATCTCCCTCAAAGTTACTGGGCAGAAGCCTGGCAGGCGGCTACTCATATTCTGAACCGAGTATATAATTCGGTAATTGCCACTACCCCATATTTTGCTTTATATGGGAAGAAGCCCAAAATTAATTACGTTCGGGTGTTTGGATGTCAAGCCTATGTACTTATCCCAAAAGCGTTAAGGAAAAAGGGAAGTCCAAGGGCTAGGAAACTCATCTTTTGTGGGTACGAACCACACGCCAAATCTTGGAGATTCGTGAACCCAAATGGGGATACTACAAGAGTGGTCCTCAGTAGGAGCGCTGAATTTTGTGAGCAGTCCGGATGGACTCACTTACATGCTAACCCTGACATTTTGAGAGATGATTTAGGCATTTATGCTGAGAATGAAAGTCCAGAGAGTAGTGAGCCAGAAGGGGATGGTGCACATGGTTCAGATGCAGATTCTGACCAGGCACAAGGTTCTTCTCCTAAGGTAGAAAAGCCAAAATCTAGGAGTGTTCCAACATCGCCAGTCAGTAAGCCTAGCAGACAGCAAAAGTGAAGCAGGTCACCTGCAACACCAAGCCCAAGGGAGGTATCTAAACGGAGGTCATTTTCCCTAGAGGCACATCCAGATATAAAGTCTGAGACAGATTCTGACAGCCAACGGTCAGAGGGGGCACAAGAGGAACAATTGCGCAGGTCAAACCGTGCCACAAAGGGCAAGCCACCAGAGCGGTTTAAGGTGACAAGTGTATACGTAAATATGGCACAGTGTGAGCCAGATAGCTATATGGAAGTACAACAGCTTCCAAGCTCAGAAGCCGTAAAGTGGCAGGAAGCAATGGAAAAAGAGATGGCTTCAATGAAGTCTCTCGGTGTGTTTACAAGTACAGAGCTTCCGAAAGGGCAACAAGCTGTAGGTTGTTGATGGGTATATCGTTTAAAGCCCACAACTACTGAAGAGTTGCAATATAAAGCCCGACTAGTTGCAAAAGGGGTTTCGCAGCGCAAAGGTGTTCACTATTCTCAAATCTATGCCCCTACTTCAAGATCGGAGTCACTAAGAATGCTTTTAGCCTCTTCAGCTAAGAAGGGAAATAAGCTGTTTCATTTTGATGTCAATGTGGCTTATTTAAATGCAGACTTACAGGAGGAAGTCTATATGACACCACCACCGGGTTTTGAAGGAGACAAGCCAAACCAGGTCTGGCGCCTACATAAATCCATTTATGGGTTGAAACAGTCCACCCGTAATTGGAATTCCTGCTTAAATGATGCTCTAGAGAGCATGGGGTTCAGAAAGAGCGCAGCAGATGCGTGTCTTTATCTAAAAGGCTTGGGATGTGAACAAGAAGCAGTCTTGATATTTGTTGACGATTTATTATACAGTGGAAAGGATGATAAACTTGCACAACAATTTGCCACAAAGCTTGGAGAAAGGTTTCAGATAAAATCACTAGGCAATGTATCTGTTTATCTAGGAATTAAAATTCAGCAAGATGAAAATGGGAACTATTGGCTCAGCCAAGAAGCTAAGATCCAGCAGTTGCTGGAAAGGTTTAAAATGGACAACTGTGCTGGTGTTAAAACCCCAATGGAGTTAAGTTACTTAAAGGATGCTCAAGCCGAGCAACAGGCAGAGTTCTCTAATCCCGGGGTTTACCAGTCAGCGATAGGCAGTCTACTCCACATTGCACAGTGGACTCGGCCCGATATAACATATGCTGTCAACATGCTGTGTAGACAAGCTGAAAAACCATCAATGCATGCTTGGCAAGGAGTAAAAAGAGTTTTAAGGTATCTCCAAACTACCAAAAGGTTTCGCTTAAAACTATCAGCAGAGGGCAGCACACAACTTGAATGTTGGGCCGACAGTAGTTGGGTAGATGCTGGACCAGATAGAAAATCAGTGTCAGGAATGGCGATAAAATTTGGAAATGCACTAATTGGTTGGAGATCAAGAAAGCAGTCACTTATAGCTTTAAGTTCAACTGAATCTGAGTTCAATGCATTATCAGATGTATGTAGAGAACTGGAATTTTATAAGCAACTGGTACAAGAATTGTTTGGAGAATGTTCCCTACCTATCAGAGTGTGGGAAGACAATCAACCTTGTATTAAACTAGCTAAATCAGGTCAATTCAAGGCACACACAAAACACTTGGATATCCGTTATCAAAATGTATGCCAAAGTGTAAAACAAGGTTTAATTGAACTAAAGTATTGTCCAAGCCAAGAAAATCTTGCAGACGGTTTTACGAAAGCTTTGAGTCCGCAATCTCATAAATGTTTCTGTTCAGGTTTAAATTTGAATTAAGGTTGGTACAGCTCAGTGTTACGAGCGAGAGGGGGTGTTGCTATCAAAGGGTTAAAAGGTAGCAGAAACGCTCTAATCACTGAGCAGCTGGAAGTCATTAGGCTCCCAGGAATATGAGTTTGTATAAATAGTCTCCCGTGTGTTTGCTTGTCCCTTCCCCCCTTTTGGGCGTATTTGCTGATACGTGTGGTTCCTCGCCGGGTTTTTTGTTTTTGTAAATAAACCTTTCTTTGAGTTCCAAAACCGCTTGCTCCAAGACTCCTCTTTGAAAAGAAATACTCCCTCTCCTGCCCTTCTTAAACTGCTGCGCGAAATGCTCTGCTGTAATGGGACTTGAGACGATGGAAGCGCACCGGACATTTATTTTGCATTAAACTAATTAAAGTTTAATGGGACAGTGTCTTCCTCTCTTCTCTGCTGCATTGCAAGAGTTTTCTCCAGAGGCAAAGAAGGCCCCAGAGAATGAAATTTGGGGACGTTTTGAGCACATACTGTGACGAGTGAAGCATTTCATTTGCCTCCCAAGGAATTCCACTTATTGGTCAGTGTTGAGAAAGGAGAAAGGAGATGACCAGCGTGTAACAAATGTGTTTTTCCTAAAGAACATGAAGCCTCAATCAAATTGAATACAACCCCGCTTAGCTTTCATCAGTGGGACATGGCCTTGCCTCCTGCTCTTAAAAACGCCACTCAGGAAATATACCGTATTTTTCGCTCTGTAAGACGCACTTTTTTCTTCCTAAAAAGTAAGGGAAATGTCTGTGTATTTTATGGAGCGAATGCGTGGTCCCTGGAGCCAAATTGCCCAGGGGCAAAAAGCAGATCATGCTGTTTGTTTGTTTGTTTTTTTAGAATGAGGGAAGGGGGTGTTGAAACAAAGCCACTGAGCAGCTGATTGGCAAGCGATCAGGGAGGGAGATAAGGGACGCTAGAGATAAAGAAGGCTGCCTGGGAGCGGAGAGGTAAAAGCCCATGGATCCTCAGGATTTTTGCATTGGGCTACCCCAAACTCACCATCAAATCACATGTCTGTGGCCACAGCATGAACCACAAAAATCATACATCCACTGTTTCATTCAGAATATTTTTTTTCTTGTTTTCCTACTCTAAAAACTAGGTGCATCATATGGTCAGCTGTCTTATGAAGTGAAAAATACGGTAGGTCAAAAAACCAGATGTCCTCACACATTACAAATATGTATGACAGACTCAGTTCAAGTGAACTGGAAGCAAAACAGCTTCTCCTAGCTCAGCTGAAAAACATAAACAAGGATTCGTGTCACCAGTATGGAAGTGACGCCACCCTCGAAACTGCCAGCTGATCTATCCCAAGGTTAATTTCCCCTCCATCAGGGCCATGGCCCCAATCCAATTCTGCCCATATCCCCGTAGCTGCTTCTATTCGTTTAAAAAAGCATGGGAAATTTGGTCACAGAACTCTTGATTTCACATCTCATTTGTCCCTGATTCAGGTAATTTCTGAATATAGCTGAGGCAATTCAATTACAGCTTCACTGTCCTGCCCCCAAAAGGGCAGGTAGGTCCAGAGCCCATTCATGTAAACAGAGTAATACATATATAATCACAGGCTTCGCTGGTGTATCAACCCCATACCAATCCATCACTAGTTTAATAATCTGAGACGGCTTCAACCCACTCGACGCAGCTTGCCTACAGAGTGCGCTGGTTTTGTTGTGTAAATAGCTGCTGCCCTCTAGTGTTTGCTCATATGTACTGCGGCGTCTGCCTGCCAATTTACTGAGCGTCCGTCTTGTTTTAATAAGCGCCTGTTTGTTCTTTGTGCCAGATGAGAGCATAAAAGAAAATGGAACCATGCTGAAAACTGGAGCTTTTAGTGGGTTTTTTGTTTGTTTGTTGCTTTAAAAAAATCTCTGTGTGGTGAAAACCTAGTATTCATGCTCTAAATTTGTTTGCTGTACACGACAAAACTGTATAGGGGAACCAGCCTCTAATTTTTGTGATTTTCACAGCAGTTTCATCTGCAAACATGAGCAAGTGATAATGTTTGTTTCCATGCTCTGAAAGCTCCACCTGCTGATTTCCTCAGATTGAACTGCCATCAAAGGCAGGTTAGCTTGTTTCTTTTTTGTCCTTTTCCATTGACAAGTCTACTGCAATCCATGCATAGGAAAGTCACTGTGGTGCAGTGCAGACGGGATCTAGACTTGTGAAAGAATCAGCTTGAGACTGAGGGCTTGTTTTATGGATCTTGGCTAGAATCAAGGCCTGCTTTTAGGGCAGAGGTGGGGAACCTCAGACTAGGGAGCCAAATGGAGCCCTCCACCTGGGCCCTTGTCACTCTCCCCAGGCAGTGCTTCCTTGCCAGGTCCCATCCCTTATCACCCTTGCCCCATTCTCTCCCATACCCTCCATCATTCCTCCGAATTTAATTGCACACTGTATTAACATTTTTTAAAATATATTAGTGGCCATGTGATAATTTCAGCTCATAAATTTTATTGTTTAGTGTCTTAATTTGTATATTACGGTACTTTTATAGCTCTGTTTAGAGTAGGTAATGTCTTGATACTATAAATGTTTTAAGTTTTTTGTATCAATCCAGTATATTTTCTTTTAATTGTTGAATGATTCTGTGTACATTGTGGCAGCCTTTGGCTATGTGCAATAAAACTGACTGACTCCTCAGATGAAAATAGGGGCATCGCTTAGTCCACCACACAACTAACTCTCCTCAACCTCCCACCCCCAGAGCATTTCCTATCAGAAGGAGGACATCAACAGGACACAGCACACACCCCATCCACACACCCCTTGATCCCAATTTTATTATACAGTCGTACCGTGGTTTTCAAACAGCTTAGTTCTCTAACGTTTTGGCTCCCAAACACCACATACCCAGAAGTGACTGCACTGGCAGAGGAAGAGGAGTGCAGGGGGAGCACACCACCCCCAGCAGCACAATTCCAGTGGGTTGCCATCGCTGCTGCCCCCGCCCAAGCTGGGCTCCACGCCCCCAGGACACACACCAGCCCCGCCCCCTCTCTGCCCCCGCCCCCGGAACATGAAGTTCCGCCACTGAGTGACTGTTCCGGTTTGTAAACTATTTTTGGAAACCGAACGTCCAACGGGCTTCCGCAGCTTCTGATTGGCTGCTGGAGCTTCCTGCAGCTAATCAGACGCTGCCCTTCGGTTTCCGAACATTTTGGAAGTTGAATGGACTTCCAGAAAACAGGTTCTGTTCGACTTCCAAGGTATGACTGTATTTTATTCTTTGGTAGATTTACAAAAAGAAAAAACAAACAAACCAATAAATAAATTTCAGAAAGGGGAAAGATGAGACACGTATGCACTTAAAGAAAAATTAAGACGCCTTGTACACCGCTCTGCTCCCCCTTTCTGCTACCATGCCCTCTGCCTGCACCTCAGGTGTACTTGCCGAGAGACAGAGTCAGCATCCAAAGTTAGGTCCAGTCCTAGGGTTGGACGGACAGCAATCCACACAGTCAGACAGTCCAGGGGTCAGGGAATCTGATGATCATGGGGTCAAGGGTCAAAACAAGCAGGAAGACAGGACCAGGAACTATAAGCATTGTTTCTAGCATCTGACTGCTGCTGGAAGCTCTGCTTAAGAAGGCTGAAGGCAGCTGGTTCTCATCAGCACCTTCTCCTCTGTGTCCTTGAAGGCTGATCAGCTGCAGGTGGAGTCACTCTGCCTTCTCCCCTTTCAGGCTGCTGTTCTGCAGGTGAAGCTGACTCCTGGCCCATGACAGTAGTCATGTACATGAAAGCTAATACCACACTGGTTGAACTACAGGTTCAAAGTGTTGGTGCTGACCTTTAAAGCCCTAAACGGCCTCGGTCCTGTATACCTGAAGGAGCGTCTCCACCCCCATCGTTCAGCCCGGATGCTGAGATCCAGCGCTGAGGGCCTTCTGGCGGTTCCCTCATTGCGAGAAGTGAGGTTACAGGGAACCAGACAGAGGGCCTTCTCGGTAGTGGCGCCCGCCCTGGTTGGAATGCCCTCCCTTCAGATGTGAAGGAAATAAGTAGCTATCTTCTCTTTAAAAGACATCTGAAGGCAGCCCTGTTTAGGGAGGTTTTTAATATTTAATGCTGTGTTTTTAACACTTGATTGGAAGCCGCCCAGAGTGGCTGGGGAAACTCAGCCAGATGGGCGGGGTATAAATAAAATAATAATAATAATAATAATAATAATAATAATAATAATAATAATATACCCAGTGGTGAACACCAGTGCTAAGAGAACGCTCTTGGATCTAGCAGAGGTTTCTAACAACAGAAAGGGCAAGAGGTGATTTTTGACAATTCTGCTTCCTGAAGCAACCTCTACCATGCACTCCCAAAATCTGGTGCAGTGGGTTGGGGGACCCTTTGGAAGTGAGTGGGGGGTGGCATGGAGAGCTACACAGGGAAGGGGAGATGCTGTGGACATCATCTCTCTTCCTGTTACACTGACAGAAGCCTCTGATGGATCAAAGAGCCTTCCATCGGTGCAATGAAGACCATTGGAGAGAAGCCACCATCTGAATGTCCCATTCATACTAGCTGACCATTGGCTATTAGCCTGGTTGTGTTTACACTGAAGTAAGTTTAGGTAATGTCACTGCCTGTCCGGCCCAAAGGGATTTCCACCCTCCTTTTTAATATAACAGCTATAATCAGCTTACCTTGGAAATATACTATTACACAGGCCAAAACAAGCAGGGTTTTGTTGCTTTCAACAATTTCAATTTATCTGATTGGAATAAACTGCCCAAGAACTTCTTTAAAAATAACTGCCAACCAGAATCAAACATAAAAAGCATTAAGCATAAGTCAGGAGGACAGTATACCAAAAGTAGTATTCCAAAAGGGGAGGCTTACATGACCAACCTATGTGGTTGTCTGTGTTGTCTCAATGAAACACCCTTCTGTATAATAACTACAGGAGTCCTATGAAGAACTACCTCATATAAGGTCAGACAACTAGGTCCATGAAGCCCAAATTATCTGCTCTGTTGCTGCCCTAGATAGATGTACCCAGTTCTGCATCCTGAGATCCCAGTAATTGGAGGAAGCAGGGATTGAACCCAGGACATGGGAGGAGAACCTTTGGCTTCTCCAGATGTTGTTGAACTACAGTTCACATTATCCCTGCCCCTTGGCCATGAGGACTGAGGTCAATGGAACTTGGAATCCACCAACACCTGGTGAACCAAAGGTTCCATGGCCCTGATTTAAGGCATTCTGCTTGTGAAACATCTTCTCTGCCACTGAGTTACAGACCTTGCCCATTCTCATCCAATACAGGAATTGTCTGCATACATAGGTATGGAGGAGTTGATATATGGGCCATGGGATGCATCTAAATTATGGTAAATCTCGCTGAGACAACATTATTTTTCTCCACTCACAACTTCTTTTGCAACTGCTACATGGAATACAACTGCCTGAATGCCACCCACAAGCACTTATCGGAAGGGCTGTGCTGTAGGAGGGCAGGGAGCGCCTGAAGAATCATTCTTGGACAAAGACTTCTGCTTTCTGAGAATCTTATCTTACATTTTGAGGTCACACTCTCTAATAAAGAACTTGGGATGTGAGCGCTGATGAGATTACTGAGAAACAAGAGAGAAGGACAGGAACGATTCGAAACCGGCGAGACCAGAAATTCACGGAAGACTGGAGTAAATGTACAGACTATTTGAAAAGTAATTGTGAAAAACAGATGACGTTTGTAGGGTTGCAAGAAGTTTTGTGAGGAGTATTATTAGAAGTATTGTAAAAATGGATAAGGGGGAGGATGATTTGTAAAGAGATGTAAAGGCAATATAAAGTTAAGAAATGCATAAGAAGTGGTTAAAATGGTGGATCATCAGAGGTGCTGATGGAAGTCCAAAAAGATCGTATAAGTGATAGGTTTTGTGGTACATTTTATAATTTATATGTTAAAATTAATTAAAAAATACTATAAAAAAGGAAACAAGAGAGAAGGATCAACATGCAAGTAATTTCCCCTAATATTGTGCATTTTATCTTTCATTTATGCACATTTCCCCACAATAAAAGTGTTTTTTCACACTTTGCTTGGTCGAAGTACTGCATCGCAAAATTCAGAAAGCATGAATTTTGAAGGACAGCTGTGCTTGTTTGTTTATTGGTTCAAGAGGTGTGAATTACCGTAAGCAGTTTCTCATTAATATGCAAACAAAAATTAATTTCTTCCTCATCCCTAGCCAGGAATAATAGAATATTCTCTGTGAGCCATAAAGGGAAAATGAAGAAAGAGGAGGAGCATGACTGATTCACTGGAACTCTGAAGAAAAGTTTTGCTAGGAGATTAGGATCCACTGCGATGTTTTGTTGCAAATTTCAAATGTAGAATAAAAAAAATCTGAGCCAATGAGTACACAACAATGTGTTTCCAGACTGTTGTTTCCAATATTATGGGATCGTTCCAAAGCTATTTAGCATTGCCTGTATTGAGGGAAATCTCACATGCACTTTTTACACACATAAATGGTTCATACACCATCTGACAAAAGGAGTTGTCTCTAAGGTACCTAGGTCCTAAAGGCCTAAGCCATACATGACTTTAAAGCTCATGACCAGCTCTTAGAACAATGGTTTTCAACCAGTGTGACTTGGCACCCTGGGGTGCCTTGATTGATGGTCAGGGGTGCCGTGGGCAATACTGACCTCTGTCCCTCTTTCCCTCCTCTGATGCCCTCTTGCATCTCTGCCTCCCCAAAGCTTGCATAGCTGTTTGCTGCAGCAGCCCTGACTACAAGCTCCCTGGGTGAATGGTGCCTCTGGGGCTGGCCAGGGCGTGCTTCCCAGTCCCCTGTGGGGCAGCGTGAGGAGGCACCTCTCTTTGGGGTGGGGGGGAGCAGCTCAGAGATCGGGGCAACAGCAAGTGCTGCACAGAGGACTCCCAAGGAGAGGGGAGAGGAGAGGAGGCTGAGGGAACACTCCACAAGGAGTATTTGAAAAAGGGTGAGAGGCTGACAGCTCCCCAGGCAAGGGGTGACATAACTGGGCTCCTGAGCCCCACAGGGGTGCCGCAGAAAGAATGTAGATGGTCAAGGGAGCCGTGGACTCAAAAGGTTGAAAACCTGTTTTAGAATCATGTTCTGAAATCTGCTCCTCTATTTTTCCATTTTAAGATACACATAATTTTCCGAGCTTTTCGATCCTGAAAAGGCAGCTCTTTTTCATTTTTTTCTTTTTAGCCAACCTTCAAAATCTGTTTTCATTTCCAGGGTTCAGTCCTGGAATATCCAAAGTTAGTGTCCCTGAACAGAGAAATGCAAATTGCCCGTTTCCATTTTCACATTTATTTATTTTTTGGAACCTTGCAAATGAAGTAGGTTCGCCTTTAAATGCAAACGGAATCCAATTTCTCCCCTGCTTCAGCGTGAGCTCAGTTATAACGGCTTTTTCACTCCATCCCCACACTGAGCAGCAGCACTAAATATGCCTTCAGAGTAAACACTGGCAGGCAGGCGTTGCCAGCTTTGCTCGCCAGCAGCCTCTCTTTGGCCTCATTCACAACAGAGATTTTGCCGGCACTCTGATGGCGCCTTGGTTCCATTGCATACCTGTCTGCTAAGGCGGCAATGGGCAACTCACTTGCCAGGTCAGTCATTGGGCTGGTCAAAAAGAGGTTTGGGCAGATGATCCCTTTCCACAATCTGACTGTGTGTTCATCTCTGTGCCTGGCATTCAATGGCCACTGTTTTGCTACGAACACACCGCCCTCTAGGAAGCAACGGATTCAAGCAACCCCAGGGACACAGTTGAGGTCCAATTTATCCCAGTGGTTTTCTATTAACTGCCAGGTTTGGAATGTGGAATGCCACGGGGGGGGGGGGGGGCGGACGTAAAACAGAGGCTACATCCTCTGTCACGCCATAAGCTCTTATGATAGTCACCTTAAATGGCCAGCGTCAGTCAGCAGTGACAGAAGCCACCTTAGCGTGAGATCTCTGTGCACGATACGGGCAAAGGGAGGGTCAACTTAACTTTCTAGGGCTGCTAGAGATGTGTTTGGTCAATGGATGAGCAGCCAATGAAATGGCTTTCTTGCCTCGGAAAGACGCTGCGGACCTGCTCAGTCAGCAAAGCGTGAAACCCTTAATCTCAGGGTCGTAAGTTTGGACTAGATAACCCCTTCCAACTCTACAATTCTATGATTCTGCTAATTCTAATTCCCCTCAGAAAGCGTGAGGGGTGTGTGGGAACCCACTGGCAGTGCTCCAGTACTGATACTCCTGTTGGGCAAGTCCTTCACAGACTGCATGTTCCACATTAAAAAGAAAGAGCCTGAAGTGTATATAGCAACATACACATGAAACCCTTTGGTATATAAATGTATTCGAGAAATATAATATCTATTTTTGAGACCCAGATGTTGTGGAAAGTAGGTTGTAATTTTAAAAAATAATAAACAAATGTTACATTTAAAAATCAGCTTGCGGACGGCTTGCCTCTCCCTTCCTTCTGTTGCTTTACTGTTTTGGATGCTCCCCCTGCCGCTGCCTTCATTCTCGCTCTTGAGACCACACCCACTCAATATCCATGTAATTAGTGCAACCCTGCCATATAGATGTATGTGCAGAGACATATATAGTCCCCGCTCACGTGTGTCACACCCAGAGCCCTCTGTAAACTGTACCGAAGCCAAACATTTAGATGCTTCAGAGAAACCCTTTCAGTAGATGCGTCATTGAGGTGGATGTACACAAAGAGGTGAAATCTCTGAAACACCCACATTTATAAGTAGCAGTGGCCAAGTTAAATACAGTTAGATCTAGCTGAGTCTTCCTTCTTGGCTCAGAAACGATTATACCTCGCAGCGCTTGGGGAGTAAATAATTAGCCCTAATTTGGCTATGTTTAACCACACAAACCGCAAACCTGTCTCTAATGTGGCTGCCTTGATATGTGATATAGCTTGAATGGGAACATTTTGTACAAGGCACTGTTCAGAAAGTAGCTTCTCCGGTTTTCAGGTGTTATGTCACACAAGACCTCTCCGTTAGACTATTTTGACAGATTTCAGTGGTCTTAAAATGGGGTGGTCTTTATGCATCCCACAGGAGGGACGGGAATGGACCCCATAATTTGCTTGTTAATTTTTGTACGCTATTGCGATCACACGATTTCTATAATAAATAAATAAAGTGAAATGAATCAAGAAGCAGAGCAGTGGGGTTACTAGGGCTGCAAAAAGGAAGCAATTAATTAAAAGGATTACTGTATATAGGAAATACCTGGAAATGGCGAATTAAAGGGACAGTAGCCATGATCAGCTGTTGAACTGAACTTACTGCAGAGTAAGTGTATTCAGTGGTCTTTTTTTTTTTTTTTGGATTATAAATAAAGTGAAGTGCTGGTACTCTTGTATTGATAAAAGTGCTGTGGGTGCCAACACAAAATGGCCGCTGTGGGCAGCAAAAAAAATAGGTGAGTACAAAAAGGAGTTGTGAATATACTGGGGCCTTTTCTGTGCAGGCAGGCATTTCAGGGATCATTATGAGGGCCCCTCATGGTAAATGAAGGGCTCGTCCACACCAGAGTGGAGGAATCGGGATACAACTTACTTGTTCCAGTTTGTTGTGGCTGGTTGGCCAATTGTCACTTTCTTTCACTCCCCTTTCCACACACATTACTTCCTCAGTGCTTTAGTTTCTTCACCGGTCTTGCTCATAACTATTTTCTGAATAAAGAAATGTAGATGTGTTTATATCCACCACCACCACCTGTTTTGGATCCCTCTGATTTGCACAAAACCAGAAAACCAGTCAAACCACACTAAAAACTTCTACACGAGATACCCAAACTGTGTGTGTGCTGAGAATTTACAATTGCTTTAATCATTTATAATTGCCTCACAGCTGTCTGTGAGGATGCCCTATCCGTATTTAATCGTCATAATATAATCAACAAATCAGAAGGGAGGGATAAACACAAAAGGGTACAAACCTACTGGTACAAACAGGAAAGAATGAAGTTGCTCCTCATATACAAATTCAAATACATGCAGGTGTGGTCTACTCCGGTCTAATTCTAATGGGCGAAAGATGGATTAAATCATGCTAAAATGTGGGCAAGCCCGAAGGTCCTTGTGGAATCATTGCTTTAATTTTGTTTTCCAGCTGACTGCAGAAGAGCAATGCATCAGCGTCACTAAAGAGCCCTAATTGTGAACCACTTATGAATTCCACCAAGTGATATTCAGAAAGGCATACTTCCTCCAACAGAGGAAGCAGAATGTAGAGATCCTATCCAGTAGCCATTAATACCCTCATCCTCCTTATTCTCTTCAGACTGTGACTAAATGCAGACTCAGTTTATGACTTCAGCATCAGCAACCTTTCCCCCTCCATTTTGTTTACCGTATAGCCCAACGAAGAGTTATGGAGAGCTCTAAAGCTTGAACATCATTTTGTAACTAAATGTTTCACCCCAATGTGGATTTTGGAATGTTTATTAATGGCAAGAAGACCTGCTTTCAAATGAGCTATAACCAACACAGAGAAAGCTTTAGGTTTATTGAGTAGCAGTGAAGGGAATGATTTCACGCCTCCTGGAAGTTATTGTGCCAAGTCCTCTACTTTAAAAAAAAAAAGTTTCCTATTTGCATTTGGCTGGAAAGGAGAGGAATACCACTGATATGCAGATTTTCCAGCCTAGGAAAAATAGCTGAAAGAAGTGCTCTTTTTTGTTTGTTTTTAAAAAGGGTTTTTTTTACTGGATATTTTATTTCCGCAAGCACTCACACCAAAATAATAAATCCCAAGAGCAGAAGAAGGGAGAAGCCTTTGGTTAATGTGTTGTCTTTTTGTCCTGGCAGGTAAGGATGGAAGCCAAACAGAGACCAAGCCAGAATCTCACTTCAAGGGCTAATTAAGTTTCCAAGGAGCATTGCACGATCCTTCAGGTAGAAGAAGAGGAGTTTGGATTTGATATTCCGCTTTATCACTCCCCGAAGGAGTCTCAAAGCGGCTAACATTCTCCTTTCCCTTCCTCCCCCACAACAAACACTCTGTGAGGTGAGTGGGGCTGAGAGACTTCAGAGAAGTGTGACTAGCCCAAGGTCACCCAGCAGCTCCATGTGGAGGAGCGGGGAATAGAACCCGGTTCCCCAGATTACGAGTCCACTGCTCTTAACCACTACACCACACTGGTAGGAGCAGAAGCAGGCTCCCTATGACTCTAAAGCCACTTTCATGGAAATAAAAGCCAGGTGGTCACAAGGGCTACCTGTCTGAGCTTTGCATTAGGTAGAGAGGGCAGGGCAAGGGAGATGTCATTTGGCTGCCTTGTTTCCACCTCCAGAGATTTCTCCCTGAGTCCTGTCTAGCAGTGGCTACATAACTTTATGGCCACTGCTCCTTAGTACCGTAATTGTTGCTATACAATTCCATTCACCATATAGATGGGTTTATGAAGCACTTCTGTATCCTTCTGTGGTGCCGAAGAAGAATTCCACGAAACAGTGGGTATATCTGGAATCACTGTTCACTACGTCTGTTTGCGGACCACTTCGGCAGCATTGGACGTCATAAAACAAAGGCTTGTTTTCATCAGATAAGAATCTTACCCATTGCTTCTCTCAGAGGCTTGCATAGCTCACAAAGACTTTCAGAGACCTATAAGACTTATGTTTATTTGGGTCTATGGTTTCAAGAGAATCCATCAAGAGTGCATATTTTGTGACTTTCAGAGATTTGGAAGATTTCTGTTTATTTGGTTTTGCAGAGAGTGCATATTTCATATATTTCATATTGTTCAATGTTCTGCATAGATTATATAAAGAGTTTATATTGACTTCACATTGTTGTACTTGGTCATCGTGTTGCCTTTGGATATTACTGGCTGCAGGAGTTGCCGGAAGGAAGTGTACAAAGCGCCATCCATCCGTCTTAGGGAATCCGCTCTGGATTTGTGTGGGGTTCGCTCCTTAGCCTTTTCTTCTCACAAAGATGCACCCACGAGGCAGTGGGTACCGATTTTTCCTTGGGGTTCACACTCCCCAAGCCTTTCTCACAAACGAGTATAGCCACAAGGCACCAGAGGTTTGGGATCAGAGTTTCCCTTCTCCTAGATGGGCTTCCTTCCCAGGTTGATGAGCCCCTTGTTTCCCTCTGCAGCACATGCAGAAACCAGTTTCTTTACCATTGGACTCACTCAGTCCACCAGAACAGAGGAAGTCCTTAACTCACCAAGGGCTTGAAACCCATCGACTACCCTCAGCTGGTTTAGCTGTGTGTAGTGTGTGTGTGTGAGGACGCAGGTGGCGCTGTGGGTTAAAGCCTCAGCGCCTAGGACTTGCCGATCGAAAGGTCGGCAGTTCGAATCCCTGCGGCGGGGTGCGCTCCCGCTGCTCGGTCCCAGCGCCTGCCAACCTAGCAGTTCGAAAGCACCTCCGGGTGCAAGTAGATAAATAGGGACCGCTTACCAGCGGGAAGGTAAACGGCGTTTCCGTGTGCGGCTCTGGCTCGCCAGAGCAGTGATGTCACGCTGGCCACGTGACCCGGAAGTGTCTCCAGACAGCGCTGGCCCCTGGCCTCTTAAGTGAGATGGGCACACAACCCCAGAGTCTGTCAAGACTGGCCCGTACGGGCAGGGGTACCTTTACCTTTACCTTTAGTGTGTGTGTAAATACAAAATAACCTCCAATCAACTCTACCATCTATCTATCTCATATACACATTTTAAAAAGATTACTAATGTATGAATTACTTCCAAAATGATAAAATTCTTCAAAATATAAAAGTAAGCTATTATCAGAAATTTATATGATACAGTGGAACCTCGGTTGTTGAACATAATCCATTCCGGACGACCATTCGACTTCTGAAACATTCGACAGCCAAGGCGCAATTGCCGGTCAGCAAAATCCATTGAAAAAAATTGAGAAACGCGCCTCAGAAGCCGTTCGACTTTTGAGGTGTGTTCAAAAAGGGGAGTATTCACTTCTGGGTTGTTGGAGTTCGGAAGCCGAAACGTTCGACTTCCGAATTGTTCAACAACAGAGGTTCCACTGTATAACAAAAAACTAATCTGTATTAGTTTCTGTGCCCCTCAAAGGTCAGTACTGCACCCCTCTGACATCTGTGCCCTAGGCGGCTGCCTAGCTGACCTAATGATGCTTTTATATTTGTTGCAAGCTGCCTGAGTGGGCTGAGGCAACCCAGTCAGACAGGCAGGATGTTGTTATTATTATTATTATTATTATTATTATTATTATTATTATTACTGCTGCTGCTGCTACTGGTACTACTACTACTACTATACCGGCCCTGAGTGCAAAATGACAATAAAGAGACGCCCATCAGAGGACATCTCTTCTCTTTGAGAGAGGTCAGCCTGTTCATAATTAATTGGTAGTTCCTGACATTTTTGACAGCAGCTGAATGAACTAATGGTGCATGAGTTGTAATTTCCTCTTTTCTGTGCTCCCTGGGCACTGCGTAGCACACAGAGAGCCCTTTGCAGAGATGGGCTGCCAGGAGCCACCTGCCTGAATGGTAGGAAGAATGCTGTGGCCTCTTCCACCTATAAGTTCAGATCAATGCGGTGAAGCAAAAAAGAAAAAAAAAAGAAAGCATTTCAGAAGCAGGAGAATTCTGAATGGTTCTCAAGCATGAAACCACAACACATTGCGGGTGAAAGGAAAAGGTGGTTCATTATTAGCACATGGCTTGATTTAAAGCTTCACTCCCCCTTCCTTCCCTGAGATGCATTTTGGTTACTGCAGGCTAAAATTTCTGAAGATCCCGTGAGTACAAGGATATCCTGCAGGGCAAAGGACGAGGAGCGAGGAAAGGTTAGCAGGCAGCCTAGCAGTGCTTTCACGTCTAACAGAAGCAGTACAGCTGTACCTCAGAAGTCAAACGCCTTCCATGTTGAATATTTTGGCTCCTGAATGCTGCAAACTAGCAAGTAAGTGTTCCGGTTTGCGAACGTTCTTTGGAACCCGAATGTCTGACACGGCTTCCACGGCTTCTGATTGGCTGCAGGAGCTTCCGGCAGCCAATCAGAAGCCGCGCTTTGGTTTCCAAGTGTTCTGGAAGTTGAACATACTTCCGGAACAGATTCCATTCAACTTCCGAGGTACGACTGTATTGAGGGATATGTAATAGATAAGGTACCTAACAATGACAGCATGCAAAACTTCCGGGATTCGCATAACTGTTTATATGCAGAAATCTCACAGCATCAAACAAAAAGCAGGAGATTATTTCCAACAGAGCGAA
The DNA here is from genome assembly GCF_951804945.1 of Podarcis cretensis. Lineage (NCBI taxonomy): Eukaryota > Metazoa > Chordata > Lepidosauria > Squamata > Lacertidae > Podarcis > Podarcis cretensis. The sequence continues at coordinate 23,985,570 of NC_137175.1, forward strand.
AACATCTCTTAGTTCCACAATACATAACCTTCCAGGTTCCACAGAACTCTTTGGCAAGCAGCACCACTTAGATATCCTTTCACAAAAACTGGTTTCAGTGGGAGCTGGCATCTGAAATACTGCACTTCGGAACTCCCTGCCTGTTGAGGTGCCTTCCCTGTACAATTTTAGGCACCTAAAAATACTCTTGCTGAGACAAGCCTAAGCAGAAGCTGAGGTAATTTTAATCTGTTTTGGTATTTAAACTTTTGTATGCTTTAATGTACAGTTGTTGATTTTTCTTATTATTGCAGGGGCGGGGGGAGAAATCCGCTCAAGGTCATCCATGGGATTACAGACACTCTGGGAGCATACAAATTGATGTTTGACAAGCTCAAGAGACAACAGCAGTAGCTGCCCATGTTCCTCACACAGAGACCAGCACAACCACCACCAGATGTGCCCGCAAAACTCACCTGAAACAAATGCTTTCCCAGAACACTGTGTCTGCACCACCTAAGGGTGCTTCAAAATGGTGCATGTGGTAATACAGTGGTACCTCGGGTTAAGAACTTAATTCATTCTGGAGGTCTGTTCTTAACCTGAAACTGATATTAACCTGAGGTACCACTTTAGCTAATGGGGCCTCCCGAAGCCGCTGCGCTGCCACCGCACAATTTCTGTTCTCATCCTGAAGCAAAGTTCTTAACCCAAGGTACTATTTCTGGGTTAGAGGAGTCTGTAACCTGAAGCATCTGCACCACTGTATTGCAAACAAACCATTCAGATATCACAGGTACTTAAAACAAGTAGTGACTGGAAAGAGAACCTTTTTCACTCAGAAGACCCCATTTTTTAGAGAGTCCTGCTCAGGCAGACTCATATCAAGAGGCAACTGTCACTTTGTCCACATGCCATCCATTTAAAGCACGTTCTTCCCTCAAAGCATCCTGGGAACTGTAGTTTGCTGCTCCCACACACAGCTATATTCACAACACTCCTAAACTACAGTTCCCATGATTCTAGGGTGGGGAGGGTGGTTAGTTATGTGCTTTCAATGTATGGTGTGCAGGCAGCCTGTGTTGTCTTTTATTGGAAAGCTAAAAATTCAGCCCAGTAAAATAAGTTATGGCATAGCACGCCTTGTAAATTGGAAAGGAGAGGCTTTATAGCACCCAATAATGATTTGCGCCTTTCTTTGTAAACTGGGCAAAGGGTGCCCAAGACGTTGGAGACATGAGCTCACTCTTGTTGACTAGATGTAATGCTGTGTCACCTGATCCCTTTGCTACCAGGTACAGATGCCACGCCCAGCACCCCACACCCTCAAATCTACCTCTCCCCTTCCAGGAAACGCTTTGCTTAGACCTCACCTGACGGCTCTGTCAGAATCAGGCCTTCCCTTCTCAGCAACGGGAGTGAAAGGCTCTTTGTTCCTCTGGGCAATTATATCGGAGAGTGGGAATAAAAATGTGTTGAAAACTCCTGACTGAAAGGCAGCCTCTCGCTGCTCGCGAAGGTTTCTGAAACAAATAGCCCAGTTCTTCAAACATTACACTGAAGACTTTGTTTCTCCCACCCCACCCCCCTCGCCACGCCACGCCAAAGCTCTTTGGGGGCTGGTTTCCCCACTGGCCCGCAGGAGCCAATTTCAAGAGTTAACCTGGAATAATCAGTTGCGATAAAACAGGCCTTGTCTCCTTCGCAAATTAAAAAAATAAGTCAATCACAGGGCAAATAACATCTTGAAACATTCTTGTTCGCATGCCACAGGGAAACAAGCTACACGAAGGATTACTGAGAGTAACACAAACATATTCCTCTCAGCCCTGTCCCCAGACTATACCTGTGCCAGAAGCACAAAAGCCATATTTTCTGATTATATGTCAGGAGTTTGCACCCAAGCTGTGCAAAAGAACCCTTTGATAGTAGATAAGGTCTTTGGGCGAATCCACACGAGTGCTCCAAAATTGAAATGCTTGCAGGAAGGGCAGGAAAACATGGAATTTGGGAACACAGAAAGCTGAGTGAGGCCAAGTCAAACCGTTGGTCCATTCAGGCAACAACCATTTTGCAAGGGGGTTGTATTCCTGACACACACACACATACCCTGTGCATCGGTGGGGGTACATGCAAGCCCATTCCACCCCCTTTTCCAGACACTTCCAGGACCAGTGCGATGCATGCATGCACAGTCGCACATAAATTGGACACAACTAAAATGTTCATGGTCTGTATAGCTCAGAACGTACCCCTAAACTGTCCCAATAAAACCAGGACTACCCATTTCTTCGCGAAAGAGCATGGCTACCATTTGGGGCACCATGATCTCATGGGGTGCCCCCAAAAAGTGGTATCGCAATGGGAGGAGGGGGCGGTGCGCTCCAGGTGCCATGTCTGGGGGGGTGACAAGAAGGTACCCCACGGGGTCTCGCAGGGGCACGAGCAGCCATTGTGCCACCGCAGCCACATGTGGAGGATCATTCACGGCTGCAGCCGCAAGCAGAGGATCCCGGCGCCAGCAGCAAACCGCTATGTACAGCGCATGTGCAGCATCACACACATGCGCTATACGTAATGCATGCGCAGTACATAGTGGTTTGCCACCAGCACTGTTCCAGCACCATACGGACGGCAGTGGAATCCCTCCATTGCTGCTACAGCCGCGGATGAAGGATCCTCCATTCCTGGCTGCAGCCGCAAGCAGAAGATCCTGGCACCATTCGCACGGCGCTGGAGCGGCGGCGCCGGCAAACCGCTATGTACAGCGCATGTGCAGCATCACTATGTACAGCGCATGCGCCCTACGTAGCAATGCCCTGCCCCAGGTGTCACGACGCCTTCGTTCGCCCCTGCCCCAAAACACACATTTGCAAAAAAGCTAGTCTTTGGGGAATGTGATCTTGCATGGATCACATGACTTGCGCAAGAGCATGGCCCTGGTCTGCGGCACCCCAGATTTTCACCTTAACATGTTGGGGGGTATGTCAAATTTGTTGACACTGACAGGCAGTGGATCTCCAGGGTTTCAGGCAGGAATCTCCCTCAGCCCCACCTAGGGATGCTGGGGACTGAGCCTGGGACCTTGTGCATGCAAAGCTGACATTCTTCCCCTAAGCTACAGACTTTCCTCTTTTTATTGGTTAGTGCAGTTTTTATGGTTTTTCTCTTTTTAATGCACACCACTCTGATCTCCTTAAGGTTGGAAAACATTAAGTATTGGGTTGGATTCATTTTTTATTTTTTATTTTTAAAACTTGATATTTTCCTTCACCACAAAGGAACTACTCAGAACGACTTGCAAACAGAAAAACAAAAGTGATCCAGCCATTAGGACACAAATTATCCATTAAAAACAACAAATTACAAAGCGCAGCACCAGCAATCAGCACATTAAGCAGTGACAGAATAATAAGAATAAAAAATGCTTTCAAATGCAGTGGAGCACAAAGAAAGAGGAAGGTAACCTAACCTCTTGTATACAAATAAATGAAACTGTATGTGTGTGTCTGCATGTGTGTGTTCCATTGTAGTGCAGCTGAATGCTAAGAAAATTTCAGGGCCCCATTGTTTCTACAAGAGCTGCCAGCCACCTACTGCGTGAACAGCAGGTTTGACACCTGCTGCCTGAGCTGAACCAAGGAAACCAGGTGTACTTTAACCCAGAGTCTGTGTTTCCTAGTGGACAATGAGGGTAGCCAATGGGTCTTAAACCCTCTGTGAGTTAGGGAATTCCCTTACATGCAATGGGGACATGGGTGGCGCTGTGGGTTAAATCACAGAGCCTAGGACTTGCCGATCAGAAGGTTGGCGGTTCAAATCCCTGCGACAGGGTGAGCTCCCGTTGTTTGGTCCCTGCTCCTACCAATCTAGCAGTTCGAAAGCACGTCAAAGTGCAAGTAGATAAATAGGTACCACTCTGGCGGGAAGGTAAACAGCATTTCCGTGTGCTGCTCTGGTTGACCGGAAGCGGCTTAGTCATGCTGGCCACATGACCCGGAAGCTGTACACCGGCTCCCTCGGACAACAAAGCAAGATGAGCGCCGCAACCCCAGAGTTGGCCACGACTGGACCTAATGGTCAGGGGTCCCTTTACCTTTACCTGCATGCATGCAGAGATAGAATCTGGTGGATTAAGTGGATGACACCAAAAGTGGATCCAATGGTCAAGAAGGAGATGCCTCTGTTGCAGAGGGAAGTGACAGGCTGATGGGGCTCATCAAGCTGGGAAGATATCCCATCTAGGAGACAGAAAATAGTGATCCTAAACCTCTGCTGCCTCGCACGGTACCTTCAGGAGAACAAAAGGCTAAGGAGTACACAAATCCAGAGTGGATGGAGCCTTGTATGCCTCCTTCCAGCAACTCCTGCAGCCAAGCTGATACCAAACATATTGCTCTGCTTTCCTTTGGATCACATCAGCGTGGCTGAGAGTCTTGTCGTCCGGGCGGCCCAGGACCTCCATACACACTGCCCAGGCTTGCGCCTTAGCGAGGTCCCTTCGGTACTGCTAACGCAGCATTTTTACGTCACCCCTGAAGGCACATTCCATTGTCTCTTGACAGATGCCAACATACAACCTGAGCCTAAAGGTAAAGGTAGAGGGACCCCTGACCACTAGGTCCAGTCGTGACCGACTCTGGGGTTGCGGCGCTCATCTCGCTTTATTGGCCGAGGGAGCCGGCGTACAGCTTTCGGGTCATGTGGCCAGCATGACTAAGCCGCTTCTGGTGAACCAGAGCAGTGCATGGAAACGCCGTTTAACTTCCCACTGGAGCGGTACCTATTTATCTACTTGCACTTTGACGGGCTTTCGAACTGCTAGGTTGGCAGGAGCTGGGACTGAGCAACGAGAGCTCACCCTGTCGTGGGGATTCGAACCACTGACCTTCTGATCGGCAAGCCCTGGGCTCTGTGGTTTAACCCACAGTGCCACCTGTGTCCCTTACAACCTGAGCCTACTCATTGTTAAAACCATGTTTATGGAAGACAATCTTACTCGGCTCCGAGTGATCGCCAAAGAAGAAGAACGGACCATGGAGGGATTTCCAGCAGTTCATTTCAAGAAGCTCTGGATTTCCCATAATCACAGCATTGGATTCAAAACAGACATCACTATCCTGCTTTTTGACTCTCTCTCCAGCCCACTGCTTAGTATGGTAACTCTGTTACTTAACTCCCAGCTGCCATTCTAAACTCTAACCTTTCCTAAAACACTGCCATTGTCTTCTAAACTAAACACTCAGTTGAGGGTGGGAGGAAATGAGGTTCGCTTCTGAGCCTTTGTGTTGCCTGAATGGCTCATCCGCAGGCACATCGAAAGGAAATTATCTGAGTTAATTAGCTTTTACACTAGCTTCATTCAAGAATTAACAAGGTCTAGTGCACGACTTAGATTCACACTGGGTCTGGCTTAAATTAAATAAATTGAATTGAATATCACATCAAAGGAAATTGGCTTCAACACCCCAAACCTTAATTAAATTCCAGCACCCATAAACCTATAGCATTACTATTATGTCGCTTTGATAGTCATAGCTCCCCTCCCCGCACAGAATTCTGGGAGCTGTAGTTTGTTAAGAGTGCTGAGAGTTGTTTGGAGACCCCTTTTCCCTTACAGAGCTATAGTGGTTTAACCACCAACCCCTCTTTCCAGGGGAACCCTGAGAATTGTGAAATCCTGGAGCGTCAATGGTAGATGATACTGATCTACTGATCTGAGTCAGAATAAGGCAGCTATGCAATTCATGCATTGATCACTGAGAATAAATTATGTGTGGACATTGGGCACATGGAGAGGAAAGGCAGAGCTGGACACCTGAATCATTACAACCCTCCACCTCCCTCCATGCATACACTTAATTGACACCAAACATCTGCCCATCATTTGCATGTGGAAGAAAGCAAGGCTTAATCCTTGTGCTGTATCAGTGATAGCTTAGCCTGTTCCGCTCCTAAGTTTCATATTTCCACGAACTTGGCTTAGCAAAAATGCTCCTTTTGTCGGCCAGATATCAGCCTTCCTGATCAACAAGCTTTTCTGGTAAACAATCAATGTGTTTGTTCATGCCTGCAACTGTCTTTTTAAAGCACTTCCCTTTAATCTACCTTTACAGGCTGATGATAATAAGTGCAACTCTTTTTACACATATTATTGGAGAATCAAGAACCAGTGAATGGCGTTTCTTTGTTCCGTCTCGGCCCTAAGCCATAACAAAATGATATTATTTTGGACATTTCCTCTTCCTTTACAGACAACTTGGCTGCATTTCCCTGAACCTAGCTCTGGTTTTCAGGGCAAGGACTGGCTGCACACTAGGTGCTTGCTTTTGGAACAACCACGCTTTTGCTTACTTTCTTTTTGTTGGGCATCCTCAAACATTTGATTCATCGTCAGATTGTTTGGTCTGTGTTTTTCCCCCATGGTCTCTTTCAAGTGTCAGAAAATCTGGTTTTTCTAGAAAGGACCAGAGCAATTGGGCAGATCCACACCAGATATTTTAAAGCACATCGAACGCAGCTTCAAAGGATTCCAAAGAATCCTGGGAAGTATAGTTTGTTCAGGGTGCTGGGAATAATAGCTCCGGGGGAAATCATAGAATTGTAGAATTGGAAGGGACCCTGAGGATCATCCCATCCATCCCCCGACCATGCCGGAATATGCAGCTGTTTCATATGGGGATCGAACCTGCAACTTTAGTGTTATTGGCACCATGCTCTAACCAACGGAGCTATCCAGTGCTCAATGGAAATGGTAGCTCTGGGAGTTACTGTTGATCAGTAACTTCCAGAACTCTGTTCTCTGTTTTTATTGTTCTTTAACCCAGACTTGAACCAGCCAGTCCTTCAAATAGAGGACTCCTTCAAACAGAGGACTGTCTTCTATAAAGTAGAGCCGATGACCACACTAGTTTTCTATGTTTCCCCCCTTTTTTCTTTAGAAATGATGCAATTAACATATCCTTCAAGTGTACCTTTTGCTCTATTTCCACAGAACACAGAAGCACATTTTCCTTTCTTTGGAATACATATATTTATACGGAGGAGCAACTCAGTCGAGCCATTCCCTAGTTATAATTGCAGCAGTTTGCCCATGTGATCTATTGTTTGCAAACACTAGCTCCGAGAGGTCATGGCTCTTTAACTGTTGTTAACATGTTTTATGGATTGCCCCAGAATAACCCTCCGTCCGTGAGATTGTCTCTTGACCTAGACAGGCTATAGGAGCTTGAGGGCAGAGTTTGGCTGCGTTCCTGCAGTCAAGATGCAGTTAATGTTTACCAACAATGGCAGGTTGAGGCAAGCACAGATGCCACAATGGTCTTTTCCACCCTTATGGACAACTCGATAATAATTAACCTGAGTCACCCTCTGATGACAAACTATCTGGCACCACCCAGCACTTAGCATACCTCATTCAAAGACAAGCTAGGAGTTACATTTCAAGGTGTGCCTGCTCCCTTTTTCAAAAAAAAGAATTGTAGACTCTTCCTCTTGTTAAACGTAACAACTTGTAAAAGCTGGGGGAAATAAATATATGTACCAGCCCCAACAGCTATTTGGCCAGCAATGTTATTAGGATAGGATAGGCCTCGGTCCAGTATACCTGAAGGAGTGTCTCCACCCCCATGTTCTACCCAGACACCGAGGGCCTTCTGGCGGTTCCCTCGCTGCGAGAAGCCAAGTTACAGGGAACCAGGCAGAGGGCCTTCTCAGTAGTGGCACCTGCCCTGTGGAACGCCCTCCTATCAGATGTCAAACAGAACAACCACCAGACTTTTAGAAGACATCTGAAGACATTTTAGAAGACATTCCCTGTTTAGGGAAGCTTTTAATGTTTGATGTATTACAGTATTTTAATATTTTGTTGGAAGCTGCCCAAAGTGGGGTATAAATAAATTATTATTATTATTATTATTATTATTATTATTATTATTTTGAGAGAAGACTCTCTTTTTTCCAGGCAAGAATGTCCTGAAGATTTCTGTGCAATGTGAAAGTTTCTTATCTCAGGCTACAACTTGTGACAGTCTGTTTCTGAATACCAGTTGCCTGAAATCATGTCTGGGTGTTTATGGGGGGGTGGGGGTGCTATTGTGATTGCCTCCTCCTTGCAGACTTTCCAGAGGCAACTGCTTGGCTATTCTGGGAATATAATCCTGAGCTAGATAGGCCTTTGGTCTGATCTAGCAGAGCTCCTTAGAATCATAGAATCACAGAACTGCAGAGCTGGAAGGGACCACGAGGTCCTCTAGTCCACCCCCTACAATGCATGTTCTTATACAAATCATCTATGTTCACACCATGCATTTAAAACACATCTGAAGCACCACCACCTTGGAAACGGGAATTTGCCCTCCTCAGAGCTACAATTCCCAGCACCCTTAACAAACTAGAGTTCCCAGGATTCTTTGCCCAGGCGGGGTGCTCGAAATGTACAGAGTCCCAACTTGGGTGAGATCATGTATTGTATTTATGTTTCAGTCATAGCAATCATTTCTAAATTTGCATTTATTACACATCAGCTAGCATATAAAATGATGTGCAGATTTGTGTTCTCTCTCTCTTTTTTGGCCACGTCCCTGTTTTAAACAAAACATAACATTGAGACAGTGGGGAAGGCCTGTAGTTCCACTGCAGAGCGCCTGCTATGCATGCAAGAAGCTCCAAGTTCAATATTCAGCCTCTGCAGGTCGGACTGGAAGAGACCCTCATTGGAATTCCTGGAATGCTGCTGTCCAAAATGGTAGAGACAATACTGCACTAAATACCCAAATGATCTGACTTGGCAAAAGGCAGCTTCCTGTATTCCAACTTGTAGATTGTAGTAAAATCTGACATTTTTGGGGAAGGAGAAGAGTATTAAATTTTCCAGGAGGGCAGTGGGGTGATTTTAGAGAAGTGAGAGCACGGCATATTTTGCTTACTTACTGTTGCCTACACAAACTGCTTCTGTTTCTGTTCCGCCCACAACTCAGTGTTCCTGTGAATTCCCATTCTCATTATTCTTTGCATTACTCATGCAATCTTCTCCTGAAAATAACAGTGAAAGGTCAGGGTTGGCTGAAGGTATTTTGCTGCCTGGGGCAAAGGACAAGATGGACAAACAGACAAACACACAAATCCCCGTGCACAAAAACTGGACTGGCAGCTGATGCTGGCAGCAAGATTAGTTTAGGGCAGGTATAGGGAACCTTTGGCCCTCCAGATATTTGTTGTTGTTGTTGTTGTTTAGTCGTTTAGTCGTGTCCGACTCTTCGTGACCCCATGGATCAGAGCACGCCAGGCACTCCTGTCTTCCACTGCCTCCTGCAGTTTGGTCAAACTCATGTTGGTAGCTTCGAGAACACTGTCCAACCATCTCGTCCTCTGTCGTCCCCTTCTCCTTGTGCCCTCCATCTTTCCCAACATCAGGGTCTTTTCCAGGGAGTCTTCTCTTCTCATGAGGTAGCCAAAGTATTGGAGCCTCAGCTTCAGGATCTGTCCTTCCAGTGAGCACTCAGGGCTGATTTCCTTGAGAATGGATAGGTTTGATCTTCTTGCAGTCCATGGGACTCTCAAGAGTCTCCTCCAGCACCATAATTCAAAAGTATCAATTTTTCGGCGATCAGCCTTCTTTATGGTCCAGCTTTCACTTCCATACATCACTACTGGGAAAACCATAGCTTTAGCTATATGGACCTTTGTTGGCAAGGTGATGTCTCTGCTTTTTAAGATGCTGATTTTTAAAAGATATTACTGAATGTCAACTTCCATCGTCCCCGGCCTTGCTTGCTGTGGCTCTGTGGCAGATTGGAGCTGTGGTTCAGCAACATCTGGAGAGCCCAAGGTTCCCTGCGCCTGGTTTAGGGGATGCATGTGTGCCTTAGCATACATAGCTTTGATCTGCCACTGAGGGGAGTGGCTAGGCGGCTCAAGAACAGCATCTGCCACCTGAGGCAGATTATAGAATCGGGATTCAAAATGACCTTAACAGATAGGAAAACTGGGCACAAACTGAAAACATGGATTTCAGTAAGGATAAATGTAAGGTTCTGCACTTAGGCAAGAAGAACCAGATGCACAAATGTAGAATGGGGGACACCTAGCTTACTATCGGTACATATGAAAAGGATCTAGGGGTCTTGGTGGACCACAAGCTTAATATGAGTCAACAGTGGGTTGCAGAAGCAAAAAAAGCTAATGCTATTCTAGGCTGCATCAAAAGTAGTATAGTGTCCAAATCAAGGAAAGTAATAGTCCCACTCTATTCTGCCTTGGTCAGACCACACCTGGAATACTTTGTCGAATTGTGGGGACCACAATTTCAGATGTATGTTGACAAGCTGGAACATGTGCAGAGGAGGGCAACCAAGATGATCAAGGGTCTGGAAACCAAGCCTTATGAGGAACGGTTGAAGGAGCTGGGTATGTTTAGCTTGGAAAGGAGGAGACTGAGAGGAGATATGATAGCCATATTAAAATATCTCAAGGGTTGTCGCATGGAGCAAGCTTGTTTTCTCTTGTTCTGGAGGGTAGGACTAATTCCAACTGAACATCAGGAAGAACTTTCTGACAGTAAGGGCTGTTTGACAATGGAACAGTCTCCCTCAGGAGGTTGTGAACTCTCTTCCATTGGAGGTTTATAAGCAGATGTTGGATGGCCATCTATCATGGATGCCTTGCAGGGGGTTGGAGCAGATGTCCTTGGGATCCCTTCTAACTTGATGATTCTCAGACATTTATTAAATATAACTAAGAAAAGCAAAGATTACAAATGAAGAAGACATAACGTTTTATCAAAGTATAAATAAAAGCAGCAATCTATGTAATAAAATGGCATGTTAGAACTGCATACAGTGGTACCTCGGGTTAAGTACTTAATTCGGTCCGGAGGTCTGTGATTAACCTGAAACTGTTCTTAACCTGAGGTACCACTTTAGCTAATGGGGCCTCAGGGTGCTGCCGCAGTGCAATTTCTGTTCTCATCCTGAAGCAAAGTTCTTAACCCGAGGTACTATTTCTGGGTTAGTGGAGTCTGTAACCTGAAGTATACGTAACCTGAAGCGTATGTAACCCGAGGTACCACTGTACTTGGGTAGGCTTGCCAAAAGAAAACAAAAAAGTTTTTACCAGGCGCTAAAACAATACAGGGACGCAGGTGGCGCTGTGGGTTAAAGCCTCAGCGCCTAGGGCTTGCCGATCGAAAGGTTGGCGGTTCGAATCCCTGCGGCGGGGTGCGCTCCCGCTGCTCGGTCCCAGCGCCTGCCAACCTAGCAGTTCGAAAGCACCTCCGGGTGCAAGTAGATAAATAGGGACCGCTTACCAGCGGGAAGGTAAACGGCGTTTCCGTGTGCGGCTCTGGCTCGCCAGAGCAGCGATGTCACGCTGGCCACGTGACCCGGAAGTGTCTCCGGACAGCGCTGGCCCCTGGCCTCTTAAGTGAGATGGGCGCACAACCCCAGAGTCTGTCAAGACTGGCCCGTACGGGCAGGGGTACCTTTACCTTTACTTTAAAACAATACAGCAAAGATGCCTGCCTAATGTCAACAGGCAAGGAGTTCCACAAAGTAGGTGCTGCCACTCTGGAGGGTTGATTTGTTGCAAAAGCAGAATGAACATTATGTGGCACTCATAAAGGTTGGTGCCAGTGAGCACAAATGGCGTAAAGCGACCCTTCAAGTAAACTGGTCCCAAGCTATTGAGGGATATGCAGAGAGAGAGATTCCTGCCCCGATGAGCTTACAGTTTAAGTTTTACAGAGGAGAAGGCAGGGTTAACGAGTATGAGTACTGGGAACTGCATATGAATATGGCTCTCCTGAAGCACGGACAACTCCATCTACCATTTGCAGACTAAGAAATATCCTGGTGCTGATTCACAACCGGGTAAACTTCGGGGTTTGCTTGGTTTTTCATATGGAAAGGCCCTGGAGAAAACAGTTATCTAGAAAAAGGAACCAAACGCCTCTCACTTTCTTCTACGTTTACCAAAAGGGCACAACCGAGACGCTGATCAAACACTAATACTCCCGTCTGGAAAGCACCCCTCCCGCCTTCCTGTCCTTCTCTGAATCATCTGGTGGATAATCTGTGTGCAGGGGCACAGTCGGGGAGGGGGGCAGATCAAGTAAGAAAATAGAAACACTTAACTAACTGAACAATCACGTCCGTTCTGGATTCCCCCCTCCCAACAAAAGTCCTGCCGCCCCCCAAAATCCAGGCTCCACCCACGCTGGGTTGGGAGCAGCACCTTGGCGGGGGAGAGAGATATTTGCGTCCAGACACCTGCACCAGGTTAAACCACAGAGCCTAGGACTTGCAGATCAGAAGGTCGGCGGTTCGAATCCCCGCAACAGGGTGAGCTCCCGTTGCTCGGCCCCTGCTCCTGCCAACCTAGCAGTTCGAAAGCACGTCAAAGTGCAAGTAGATAAATAGGTAGCACTCCGGCGGGAAGGTAAACAGCGTTTCCGTGTGCTGTTTTGGTTCTCCAGAAGCGGCTTAGTCATGCTGGCCACACGACCCGGAAGCTGTACGCCGGCTCCCTCAGCCAATAAAGCGAGATGAGCGCCACGACCCCAGAGTCGGCCACGACTGGACCTAATGGTCAGGGGTCTCTTTACCTTTACCTGCACTAACCCAACACTGCAAGAGACTGTGATCTGCGACGATCAGGCTGATTCCAGGTCCCGATGAATGAAGTGGGCATAGATGCCTTGCCCTTGCCCTCCACCACCCTCCCCGGGGAGTCATGATGAAGCCGCGAGCATGCAATGGAAACACAATGCCAAGCGCGCGCACACACACACACACCCCTCCTCAAACCTCCCTCGTCCAGAACACCTTCCTGGGATGCAGGTGATGAACCTGGCCAGCAGGTGGCGGCAGATTACAAAACGAGCAAGGCAACTGGGGTCTGTCCGTATATAAGCAAAGGATTTTCGGGTTCCTTGGGGAAGAATGGGCGAGAAGCTGCTTTCGCGGTTCTTCCGCGTGCTGCGGTAGGTGGGAGCCTCTAGTGCCCCTAAGGGCACAGGGCTGGAGGCTATCAGATTAGGGAGCTCGTGGGCATCTCATCCAGATATCTCTGCTAGCATAATTTAGGAGGAAGTGCTGTGGCTCAGTGACAGCAGCAGCTCCCTTGCATGCAGAAGGGCCCAGGTTCAATGCCTGGGATTTTCTGGAAGGGCTGGAAGTGAGAGCACTGTCTGAAATCCTGGAGAACTTCTGCTGCACAAAGCAGACAGTTTTGAGGGAGATGGATGGACCAATGGTCTGGGGGCTTAGCCACACTTACCTTTGGCCTTGCTTTTTCCAGGCACAGGTCCATGCTTAAAAGTTCTGTGTCAGAGCATTTTATTTTATTTTATCCCAGAGCTTTCCCCACAAAAGCATGCTCTTTAATGCTCAATCAGAACAAATATCAGTTCTGGTTTTCTGCAGATTGATGTTTGTTTCAAGTTTTATTTTATTTTATCCCAGAGCTTTCCCCAAGAAAACATGCTCTTTAATGCTCAGTCAGAACAAATGTCAATTCTGGTTTTCTGCAGATTGACATTTGTTTCAAGTTTTTGTGGGGGACAAAAAAAGAGGGGGTGCTTAGCTCCGACACAGACCTTTAAAACATGAACCGTGCCTGGAAATAGCAAAGGAAATGTAAGTGTGGGTAATCAGTAAAAGGCAAAGTTTCCAATGTTTACACAGTTTCTAGAAGGTAACACACATGTTAAATGCAAAAATGTGTAATTACTTGTTAAAAGAATTTTCATTTAAAGAATTGATTCTTGTTTTCCTCTTCCCTCCTCCTCCCTTTCCGCCTTTCTCCCCTGCCTTTTGGATTGCGAATCTGCAGCCTAACAGGGTCTGCCTTCTTATGGATCTTAGGTAAGCCACTTTCAAGAGCCTTTTTCAACCGAAGAGGGTGGTTTAAAAAGGCTTGAAATTAAGAGGTGGGCATCAGTACATAGGAAGCTGCCTGCCCATGCTTGCTTTTAGTAAAAAAACAAACACAGAGAGAATTAACCTCCCTTCCCTAGCACAGCTGGCCGCTCTGATCAAACTCAGAACTTCCACAGCTCCCACTTGTTAGTTTTTCTTTTTAAAAAGCCCATTGGGGAATCTTATGACTGAGAGAGGGGGGGGAGCCTAATAACGCTGCTCATGGAACATAATTTGTCTCAGAATTCACGGTTGCATAATAAGCCTTTCATCTGCATTGTTTTCAGTTTTGGCCCTAAGCACTGCCTGCCAATACACGATACTGATTAATTTATAAACCTGTAAAGGTTTTGCACTTGAAAGGAGAGTTGCTTAAGAGAAGACTGGGGGATGGAAAGACCATTATTTTGTACTGCATACCGGCTCCTATAACGGCAAGTTTGGCTGGTCCAATGCAACTTGTGTTCTGAGTTCCTTGGAGAAAGTGCAGGAATTGCAACATGAAAAAAAATATTGAGCATCACAGGGTCTCTCTCAGATGTAGACGGTTTTAATTCCATGAGCCCCCTGGAAGCAACAACAGGAGATAGGAACCTTGGAAGCTGCCTTATAGTACTCAGACCCTTGGGTCCATATAGCTCACTGCATTGGCAGTGTCTCCAGCACAGGCAATAGTCTCTCCAAGCCCTATCTGGAAATGCCAGGGATTGAACCCAGGGCACAGTAAATGTTAGAATTCCTGCTCCATGTTTGCAGTCATGGGATTGTTGTCTATCACATGGCGGTGTATGTTTTGACTCCTCAGAATGGGAAGTGACGGAGACAGGACGTTTGTGTTACTGTGTTCCATGTAGTGGGACTATTGTCCTTTGTTCTTTTCCTCTTTGCTGTCTGAGGCTAGAGAGAGAGGGAGCCATGCTGCAGTGCTCTGTGTGTGTTTATATGTAAATAAAGTAGATTAGCCAAAATGCTGAGTTGCTGAGGTCTGTTACGCAAGCTGCAAAGACTCTGCGGATCCCTAAGTGTGCCGATGTCTGTTGGCATCGGCCGCTGTGATGTTCAGGCAGAGGAAAGCTTTTGAAGCTCCCGAATGAACGACCAGGAGGGAGAGAACATGCCAGTCGGGCATGTGTCTCTGCCAGGGTCCTACTCGAGAGTAGAACAAGCTCCTGACAGTAAATGCCCTGCCACTAAACAACAGCCCTTCCCTTTTAGAATATAAGGAAAACCCAGCTGAATCAACCCAGAGACCTATCTAGCGCAGCATCCTGTCTTCAGCAGTAGCCATAAGAAACCCACCAGTAGGGTTTTGATGAATCCATAGAATTCTGTTCCAGTTCTGATCTATGTACAGCTTTGTTTTCACCAAATAACAGTCAGGACCAGCTGCAGGGAGTGGTGAGGCTGTAGATTTGCCTGTATCTCCATGAGGGGTAAAGGGAGCCCATCCCTCCTACAGTGCTGCCATTCTTACAAGAACATCTATGCTGCTTGCTCATTGTCAGAGTTATAAACTTTTGGGGGTTTAGTTTCTCATTGCCCTTGCAAGGGTCTGTCTGTGTTCCTTCTTGGCCTCCTGTCTTTGCCCACAGCAATATCCAAGGGCTACTACATAGCGCCGCAGTGCCCACAAAGCACTGATGGTGGCAGGACCCTGCACAGACAAGGCTTTGCAGCAGCTCCTTCATTTCTGAGTAGTGCAAACAGCAACCTCTTCTTGCACATCTCTGCTCTCCTGAAGAATGATCACCCTCCCTTTCCCTTAACCTTTTGATATCTAAGGAGGCCCAATGTCCTGCAGTTATTACAGTGGGGGTGACCAACCTTATTTTCACATGTGGACGGCAGTCACACTCAGCCAACCCTTCCATGATACTACTTTAAACAATCATGGCTTCCCCCAAAGAATTCTGGGAGCTGTTGTTTGTTCAGCATCCTGAGACGTGTAAGGAGACCTCCTGGGCTGCAATCCCAGAGTTTCCTGGGGAAAGCGATTGAGAGTTAAACCACTCTGGACAGTGTACCCCCAGGAGGGAGTATCTTCTTTATAGAGTATACAGTGGTACCTCGGGTTAAGTACTTAATTCGTTCTGGAGGTCCGTATTTAACCTGAAACTGTTCTTAACCTGAAGCACCACTTTAGCTAATGGGGCCTCCTGCTGCTGCCACGCCGCCGGAGTCTGATTTCTGTTCTCATCCTGAAGCAAAGTTCTTAACCTGAAGCACTATTTCTGGGTTAGTGGAGTCTTTAACCTGAAGCGTATGTAACCTGAAGCGAATGTAACCTGAGGTACCACTGTATTGGTTTTCCTGATCAAGGCTATATGCACGTGTACCTTTAAAGTACATTCAAACCACATCTCCCCCCTCAAAGAATTCTGGGCATTGTAATTTACCCCTCAAAGAATTACAATTCTCAGGAACCCCTGACTTACTACAGTCTTCGGGGGGGGGGTGCGTGCGGTTTGAACGTGCTTTAAAGGTATAGTTGTCTATGCAGCCTTACTTAAACTCACTATAGTTGGACAGACTTGCGTAAGCCCTGGCTGTTGCAAGATCTTTTTCAGCTGGATCCCTCGCTTTTCAGTTCCTATAATTCAGAGCTTGCTTCAATCTGGGCTGCTCACAATGCCTCGCTGCTGGTGCCAAGTGGAACAGAATAATTGCCAGGCTTGGCACCCACGTGATCTTCAAGCTGAGGCCTTGCCCTTTTGGACAGCCGCCTCCCCTTGACTCACAGGTTCATTCAGCTGCTGCTACAGGAGCAGCGAGGCAAGAAGAAAAGGTCAGGATTGTAGCAGGAGGGAACGAACTATTCCTCAGAGGCAAAATGTGCAGGGTTAGCCGGGCAGGAGGGAAAATGAGTGCAGAGGCCAATGACACCCTTGGATAACAAAGGATTAGAAGAAACAAAGGTTTGCCTCTTGTGATTTGTGGCTCTGTCACATCCAGAGGCAGCTTAGCCCCAGCAGGAGCTAAACCCCGGCAGAGTGTTAGGTCTCACCTAATCCCCGTCACTGGAAATGTCCCAGGCTTATAAACACTGTCGAAAAGAGATAATTCAATCAACCCCAGCCTAGATAGCAGGAGGTGGCTGTAAGAGAATGTGTGCAGAACAAGCATCTTTGGGGGGGGGGGCGGTTTTGCCCTTGCATGGGTCCATTAAAGAAAACCTGAATTGTTTTGCTGCAGGCCTGGCACAGATTCCCAAATAGTATTCAGGATGCATAAGTCTGCTGAACAAGGGCTGGAAAAATTTAGGTGCCAAGGGAGTGTGTATGTGCAAACACTATACTCTCTGGAGTATGAGGTCCCATTCAGTACTGATCCCCTGCTTCTATTTTACTATATTTATAACATTTATATCTCACCTTCTAAGGAGCTCAAGGTGGTATACGTTATTCTCTCTTCTCCATTTTATTCTCACAACAACCCTGTGAGGTAGGCTAGGCTGAGAGTGACTGGCCCAAGGTCACCCAGTGATCTTCATGGCTTAGTGGGGATTACTTAGTGGACTACTGCAATGCACTCTACGTGGGGCTACCTTTGAAGGTGACTCGGAAACTACAACTAATCCAGAATGCGACAGCTTGACTGGTGACTGGGGGCGGCCGCCGAGACCATATAACACCAGTCTTGAAGGACCTACATTGGCTCCCAGTACGTTTCCGGGCACAATTCAAAGTGTGGTGCTGACCTTTAAAGCCCTAAACGGCCTCGGTCCAGTATACCTGAAGGAGCGTCTCCACCCCATCATTCTGCCCGGACACTGAGGTCCAGCGCCGAGGGCCTTCTGGCGGTTCCCTCATTGTGAGAAGCAAAGCTACAGGGAACCAGGCAGAGGGCCTTCTCGGTAGTGATGCCCGCCCTGTGGAACGCCCTTCCAGCAGATGTCAAAGTGATAAACAACTACCTGACATTCAGAAGACATCTTAAGGCAGCCCTGTTCAGGGAAGTTTTTAATGTGTGATATTTTACTGTATTTTTTGTTTCTATGGAAGCCGCCCAGAGTGGCTGGGGAGGCCCAGCCAGATGGGCGGGGTATAAATAATAAATTATTATTATTATTATTATTATTATTATTATTATTATTTGAACCCTGGTCTTTCAGGTCCTAATCTGCTGCTCTAACCACTATATCACACTGTCTCTCAGGCATACATGTCTAAGATGGTCAATACGGGCTCGCCTACATCATATAAGTTCTTTTGGCTGGTATAGCCACTGGGCTATGCAGCGTTTTCACTGGACTTCGGAATAGTGTTTATGCCGTTTACTGCATTTTCAAATACTGAGCTTTTGTTTTGTGCGGCATCTTTGTTATTGTTTCTATTGTGAAAATTACAATTAGTTTTTCAAGAAATACATTTCGGATTTTTGAAGCTGGTCTGGGGAATATTTATTGAGCTACCCTGCGGTTCCTAATCCTTGTTCTAGAAACATAGGAGGATTACTAGAATTTGAAAGACCACAGTTATGTACAACCTCATTCAACAAGCGCATCTGTGTTTGAAAAGATGTTACAGTACTATAGTTTCCATTCATCTCCTATGTGGAAGCCCGTATCCCAGTTAAATATATTAATATTCTGACAGATTAATGTAGACTTCTAACCATCTCAATAATGAGTCATTCTTTCCTCAGACTGTTTAACTGTCTCACATGCTCATCCATATTGTACTAAATACTGTAATAAGTGAGTTTCATTCAGACCCTGCGATCATCATCTGAGGCCCTTCTTTGTGTGCCTCCTCCATGAGATATCTGGAGGGTGGCAACCTTTTCTGTGGTGGCTCCCCATTTGTGGGATGCTCTCCCCAGGGAAGTTCATCTGGCACCTTCACTATATTGTATTATATTATATTCATTTATTTACTGTATTTATACCCTGCCCATCTGGCTGAGTTTCCCCAGCCACTCTGGGCGGCTTCCAATCAAGTTTTAAAAACAATATCTCTAGGCGCCAGGCAAAAACCTTCCTTCTCAACTAGGCCTTTGGTTGATTAATATTCTACAGTCTTTTAAATGTCTTTGTGTGAAGGGGGTTTATTGGTTTGTTTTTGTTTTATTATATATATATTGTGTTACTGTTTTGTATTTTTATATTGCGAACTGCCCTGTGATCTCCATATGAAGGGTGGTGTACAGTTTTAATAAATATAATAAATAATTGTTGCTAGTATTATTCTCTTTTTAAATTAATATTCTCTTTTTCTCTCCATGAGTAACCTTGCTGTGTGGTTTTTCCTTCCTGTTCTTCAAAAATAATTGCTCGTTCCAAAAAAGGAAAGCTATGATTTTCAGTGTAACTCGTGTTATCAATAGTTTAAGAAAGTAGTCCAAGGCACATGTAAGGACTTGAGTGATGCTGGCCTCTTGGCAAGGCTAGATCCGCAAGCAAACATCCTTGCCCTGGAATGTCATTGCCACCTCCCATTGCCTCTGGCTCCTTTTAATTTCACTCTAGATTTGGCGCTGATTGCCTTCTTCCTTGGAAAACTAAGTTGCGCAATGCTCCCTTCAGCAGAGTTCCAAGAAATAGTGACACAAGGAAAATGCCCATTACTGCTACCCTGTCCAGAGGGTTGCCAGGGACTCTTCCTTAAATCTCTTCCTACGTTGTTTTAGTGCTGCTGCCTGCATCGCTGTAAATCTGGATCTGCTCCCATCCTTTGCAGAGTGTTTTCTTCCTCTGCTTGCGGAGCTGAGATAAGAGTGGTGCTTGATCTTTGGGGCAAAATTTGAGGGAGGGATCAGAACTAATAATAAATAATAATATAATCATAATAATTTATTATTTATACCCTGCTTATCAGGCTGGGTTTCCCCAGCCACTCTGGGGCGGCTCCCGACAGAATATTAAAAACACTATGAAACATCAAACATTAAAAACTTCCCTAAACAGGACTGCTTTCAAATGTCTTCTAAAATTCAGATCGTTGTTTATTTCCTTGACATCTGATGGGAGGGCGTTCCATAGGGCGGGTGCCACTACCGAGAACGCCCTCTGCCTGGTTCCCTGTAACTTCACTTCTCACAGTGAGGAAACCACCAGAAGGACCTCAGCGCTAGACCTCAGCGTCCAGGCAGAACGATGGGGGTGGAGATGCTCCTTCAGGTATACTGGGCTGATTCCGTTTGGGGCTTTAAAGGTCAGCAGCAACACTTTGAATTGCGCTCGGAAACGTACTGGGAGCCAATGTAGGTCTTTCAGGACCAGTGTTATGTGGTCCTGGTGGCCACTCCCAGTCACCAGTCTAGCTGCTGCATTCTGGATAAGTTGTAGTTTCCGGGTCACCTTCAAAGGTAGCCCCACATAGAGCGCATTGCAGTAGTCCAAGCGGGAGATAACCAGAGCATGCACCACTTTGACTGTGCTGGGTCTGGGGGTAACCCAAGTAACGCAGTCCAGGTCCGGTCCCAAATCCAAGGGTTCCGTGAGGAGTCAGTCTGACAGGGCCAAGGCAGGACACAAGGCAGGAAACCAGGCAAGCTCAGGCACAGGATCACAAGCAGGTTCTGGCAAACAGCAACGTTGCTCCCGCAACCTGGGGCAGGGTCCAGCAGTCTTTTATCTCTGTCGGGGTAATGGCCGGTCCTCATTCCCCGGTGACTCACCACCCTGTCTTGCTCAAAGGCGAGCACTCCTCCTGCGAGTACTCAGGTCTCTCCTTCTCTCAGACTTGAGTCTCTGCAGCTCGGGAGATGTCGGTAGGTTACTAGACCCAGAGGCCGCCTCAGCCTCTCCTGACCCAACCATAGCTGTCAACCGTCCCTTATTTGGTGGGAAACTCCCTTATCCCAGCACCGTGTCCCACTGCTGTCCCTTATTGATGATGTCCCTTAAATTTCCCGTGTTTCATGCTCACCCGGCTCAGGATGGAAGCAGTGGCTCGGGGTCCTCCGCGAGAGAGATAGAGAGCGCTGGCGCCATTGTCCTGGCGCGAGGAGTTCCATCGGCCCTTCCCCGCCCGAGAGGGGGGAGGGAGAGAGACTCTTGCCCACACCACCCGCGAGCCCGGAGGTGGCAGCGGTGGTGGCAGCTGAGGAGGCGGCCTGAGGAAGGAGGAAGAGTAGGGGATGGGGAGGGACGCAGAAGGGTGGCGCTTCAGTGGCCACCACGGTGCCACAACCACCTCATGCCGGATTGACAGCATCTGTCAAGCCTACCAATGTATGTAACGCTTTACAATAGCAAAATCCCTTATTTTGGTTGCTGATCCCTTATTTTTGAGGCTACTGGTCCCTTATTTTCACATCTGTAAGTTGACAGCTATGGACCCAACTGGTAGTGGAGCAGCTGTAAGTGATGGCCCAGCTGAAGGCAATGAGGTAATCCCCACATCTGGAGCCAGGGCAGGCTCAGGCCCCTGACTTGGCCCAGCTGGTGCTTGTTGCAGGGGAACCTGTGCAGACTGGGGCTCTTCAGAATCAGGCCTTAGACTTGGTTCAGACGCCGTCTGCGGCAAAGGATCCGATGCGGATTGAGACTCCTCTGGTTCTGAGCCCGAGCCCGAGCCCCAGGCCATCACACTGACTAAGCACTTGACTTCCAGGTATTCAGAGGCATAATGGCTCTGACAGCGGAGGTAGAAAATTGTGGCTAGTGGTCCAGGATAAAGGTAAAGGTAAAGGGACCCCTGACCATTAGGTCCAGTCGTGGCTGACTCTGGGGTTGCGGCGCTCATCTCGCTTTATTGGCCGAGGGAGCCGGCTTACAGCTTCCGGGTCGTGTGGCCAGCGTGACTAAGCTGCTTCTGGTGAACCAGAGCAGCGCGCGGAAACGCCGTTTACCTTCCCGCCGGAGCGGTACCTATTTATCTACTTGCACTTTGACGTGCTTTCGAACTGCTAGGTTGGCAGGAGCTGGGACCGAGCAACAGGAGCTCACCCCATTGCGGGGATTCGAACTGCCGACCTGCTGATCGGCAAGTCCTAGGCTCTGTGGTTTAACCCACAGCACCACCAGCATCCCAGTGGTCCAGGATAGCCATGTCTAATCCTCTCTTAACGCCACCTACATTGGTGGACATCTCTGCCTCCTATGGGAGTGAAATCCATAGTTTAACTGTACATTGCTGTGCCCCCTTTGTATTGCTCTTTCCTGCACAACTGGTCCTGCATTGGCACAGATAGCAGGTGCCGCAGGCCTCATGCGCCGAGCACTTGAGTGTTCCGAAAGCTCTGGGAGGGGTTCCCAAGCTCCGGTTACACAAGCTTATCCACGTCCTGGTTCTCCACGTTGCTGATTTCCCCTGGTTTCATTTCTGCCCCACCCTCCAAATATTGTCACTTGTGGTTTACATCCTGGGACATTGGGAGGCTGGTCCAGGGCTCACAACAATTGCTGCCCATCCCTTTGCAAAACCGCTTTTATTACATATTATTAGAGCAACACCTATATAATTGCAGTCCAAGATCAAAGCTTCACTTTGGCCAGCACAGCCTTAAGGAAGAGACAGTCATGGCCATTCATAGCTTTGGATTCAATGAGTGGACAAGGCAAAAAGCGGGAGGGGGGCCGGAGGGGGCAAGGAACAGACACGATGAAGCCAGACCAAGAAATGTAGTCTATGGAGCCAAATCCTCAATTCATGCAACTAATGTAAACTGCAAGGGAATCTCATCTCCCCAGCCCCAACCACAAGAAAAGTCAGAGTTTGGAGTGAAATCCATTTAAGAAAACTCAGCACTAAGAAGAGGGGGGGAAAGATTTCTGCAAACTGTATACATTGATGTAGGTTTGAGTTAATGCAGTGTATTTTAAAAACAATTTATTCTGCATCATTCACACACACACAGGCACAGGCACACTACTTTGTAAACGTTTATTCCAGTTTTGCTAGTTAGAGTGGCCGGTTACTGGAGTCAGACTCCTAAGCATTGAAAAGCTTATTCAGAAATATCTCTGCTCTCACATTTCCAAGCACTTCTGTGCAGCCATGAGATCTAGAAACTTGCTTTTTGAAAAGAAAGCTGAAATTCTCAAGAAGCTGAGCCCTGCCCACTACTGCCACATTCTGTGCCCCCCCCCTTTATTTTTTGTCTCCACATAGCTGCCTTAGATATACAGCCCTGGTTGGGAGGCGGGGGAGCTCTTACAAGTTGGGAGGGCTTGTTATGTACAGGAGTTCGTATATTTTGCGCATTGAAATGGCTACATTGTGTACCACCAAGAATGAATTCTGCAACCTTTATAAATTATGCAAATTAGGCATATTTCCATAAGCTAGCTAGCTTATTTGTTTATTTATTTAATATGATTTATATGCCTTTTGATTGCTTAAAGCACAAACCTCAAAGCAGTTTAAAAACCCCCTCAAAGACTTGCCTGTTTTGTATACTTCATTCTGATTCTGCTAGTTGATAGCTCCTGGGCTTGTTTTAAAATGTGGAGTTTATAAGATGGGAAGGCCAAAATAAATATCTCTTGTCTCGGGCTATTCTTCTCCTTGCTCGCAAGTCTCTGCGATGTTTTCTTTTAACCTCAGAACGAAGCTGTTTGGCTTCACCTGGAACTTGTTTTGCAAAAGAGGTGGGGGAAATCTCTGCTTGGAATCAGGCCTAAAACGCAGCCTCTTTCCTTTGAGGCACATACCTGCTGTACACCTGAGCATATCACCTCCGCTCCCAGCCGCATAGCTTGCCCTCCCCAAATAGATTTAACTCCATCAAGTAAAAGGCAATTGGACTGCATCTTAAATCCAGTTTGACAAGGCCCAAAGAAGCAGAACCATTATTGCATTGTAGTCCCATTCCAAGTAAGGTAAAGTTAAGGGACCCCTGACCATTAGGTCCAGTCGTAGCCGACTCTGGGGTTGCGGCGCTCATCTCGCTTTATTGGCCGAGGGAGCCAGCATACAGCTTCCGGGTCATGTGGCCAGCATGACTAAGCTGCTTCTGGTGAACCAGAGCAGCGCACGGAAACACCGTTTACCTTCCCGTCGGAGCGGTACCTATTTATCTACTTGCACTTTGACGTGCTTTCGAACTGCTAGGTTGGCTCACCCCGTCGTGGGGATTTGAACCACCGACCTTCTGATCTGCAAGTCCTAGGCTCTGTGGTTTAACCCACAGTGCGACCTGCGTCCCACCCATTCCAAGTAGGGACATCCTATTCAATAACAATAATAATAATATCCCACACATCTGACCGGGTTGCCCCAGCCACTCTGGATAGCTTCCAGCATATCTAAAAATATAATAAACCATTAAGCACAAAAAACTTCCCTGTGCAGGGCTGCCTTCAGATGTCTTCTAAAGGTTGTATAGTTACTTATCTCCTTGGCTCAAGGGTCACATAACTCCTTACTCTCCAAGATTTCTCCAATTAAAATAGGGACATCCTAAGGAAAAGCAGGACATTCCAGGATCAAATCAGAAACTGGAACAGCTTCTGTAAATCTGGAGGTGCCCCTGGAAAATAGGGACACTTGGGGGGTCTGCAGCTCATCCACCAAGGCATGCTTTGTTTTCTACATCCAAGGAAGCCACCTTATTCCAATGGCACATTCAGATGCGGAGAATATCACATTAGTTTTCCCGATTATAATGCTAGTACTTCTGTCCCACTTTCCAGTGTTCTTTCAGTGCCGGTTGTGTTGTAGAAGTGGGGTCTTTTGACTGATATACAGGCATGTCGCATTGCATTTCATCAACCCCAATGGACGTGGTATGACACAACGACAAATGTCATGGGACGTGTTGTTAACCCTCCATGCTTTTTTGCACATGTGCATTTCTGTTCCCTCTATATTCCCCTGACAAAATCGGCGGGAAAGAACTGCGTGTTGCTATACTGCCCCACATTTCGCCACTTTGCTCCAGGAATTTGCTGGGTTAATGGCGTTACAAATGTTTCTTTCCTTTTCTTTTATACACAGAAATGAGGGCTAAACCTCCACTTGAGATTCCAATAGATTGCCAGAAGTGTTTTTTATGTGAAAGCTCAAATACAATGCAGAAATTAACAATGGGGGAAATGACTGGGAAACTGAATAAACTGCTGTCTGAATGCAGCCAAAGTATGATAATTGGGTTCACCTAGATTTCTAGGGTTTTCGGCAGAAGTCTTTTCTGACCCTACCTGGATGCAACCAGGATTGAACCTGGAACCTTTTGGATACAAAGCATGTAAAAGATAAAAGGACCCCTGAACGGTTAAGTCCAGTCAAAGGTGACTATGGGGTACAGCACTCATCTCACTTCAGGCTGAGGGAGCCAGTGTTTGTCCACAGGCAGCTTTCCGGGTCATGTGGCCAACATGACTAAACTGCTTCTGGCGCAACGGAACACTGTGACGGAAACCAGAACTCACAGAAAAGCTGTTTACCTTCCCACCACAGTGATACCTATTTATCTACTTGCACTGGCATGCTTTCGAACTGCTAGGTTGGCAGGAGCTGGGACAGAGCAACGGGAGCTCACTCTGTTGCCGGGATTCGAACCGCCAACTTTCCGATTGGCAAGCCCAAGAGGCTCAGTAGTTTAGACCACAATGCCACCCATGTTTGATACAAAGCATGTACCCTACCACTGAGCTGAAGCCCTTTGCCATGGTTCTCTCTGAAGGGGAATTTGCACAGCTGGGCCCATGTTGCCAGTGAATGACAACACCAGGAATTAATAATGCCTGAGGGTGCGCAGTGAGGTGGCCAAGTTTGCAGGGGATACCAACTTGTTAAAACAAGCTTGATGAAGATGTCACCCCAGTGTGCCATAGTTGTGAAATAGGCAAATTCCACGCTAGAGATCATTAGGAAAGGAACTGAAAACAGTTGATATCATGGCACAGATTTAGAATGCAGCCACATTTGGAATACTGTGTACAGTTCTGGACACCTCAGCTTGCAAAGGATATTGTGGAGTTGCAAAAGGGCAACCAAAATGAAAAATCTTGGGAACTGCCCTGAGATCTCCGGAGAAGGGCGATATTATTACTATTTATTAAATTTATATAATGAATAAATTATGTAAGTTCTCCACAAGCATCTGGGGCTTTTTAATTCAGAGAAAATGCAAGTAAGAGATGGCATGGTAGAAATGTACAAAATTATTTTGCATGGCATGGAGGAAGTGGATAGAGGAAACTTTTTATCCTGTCATAACAATAGGACTTGCAGACATCATATGAAGCTGAATATTGAAGAATTAAGAAAGTATTTCTTCACGCGGTGTCCCAGTTCAGCTATGGAATGATGGCCACCAACTTGGATGGCTTTAAAAAGAGGATTAGGCAAATTCATGGAGAATTGGGCTATCGATGGCTAAAACAATGGCTATCAGCTGCCTCCCTGGTCAGAGGCAGTATCCTTCTGACTGTCAGGTGCTGGAAACAGCTGGATGGGAGCTTGCTCTTGCACTCTGGTGCTGCTTGCAGGATTTTGATAGGCATCTGGTTGGCCACTGTGAGAACAGGATGCTGAGCTAGATCTGGCTGGCCTGATCCAGCAGCGTCTTCTCGTGTTCTTACTGGAATTGTCTCCAATTCCTCCACAGAGGCTACGTGACGTAAAAGCTGATGTCACAACAAGTAGAAAACAATGAATGAATTATTTCCTGCAATAACAAAGAAAAACTTCACCTGTTGATTTTGGACTGTGATGCCTCTCATAAAGCAGGGGTGAGGAACCTGTGGACCTTCAGGTATTGTGGGACTCCAACTCCCATAATCCCTGGTCATGAACCATGCTGGCTGAGGCCAATGGGAGTTTGGAGTCAGGAGAGTCATGGGTTTCCAACTCATCTTAAAGGCACAGAGCCTCTGTCCATAAAAGTTGGTAGACTCCCCAAAGCTTCTCAGCCAACCACAATTCCTGGATGCAATTCCATGGGACAACATTGTGTCATGATGTAATGCTGCATACCCTCCAACATTTCTCCGATGAAAATAGGGACATGGTATTCCATAATGATGATGGTGGTAATTATAATTTTACTATTTATACCCCACCAATCTGACTGGGTTGCCCCAGCCACGCTGGGAGGCTTCCAATGTATATAAAAACATAACAAACATTAAAAAAACCTTCCCTATACAGGGCTGCCTTCAGATGGCTCAGCGGTCAGATAACTCCTTACCCCCCAACATTTCTCTGATGAAAATAGGGGTGTCCTAAGGGGGTGATGCTGTGGTCTAAACCACTGAGATCAGGTTGGCGGTTCGAATCCCCGTGACGGGGTGAGCTCCCGTTGCTCGGTCCCTGCTCCTGCCAACCTAGCAGTTCGAAAGCACATCAAAGTGCAAGTAGATAAATAGGTACCACTCCGGCGGGAAGGTAAATGGCATTTCTGTGCACTGCTCTGGTTCGCCAGAAGCGGCTTAGTCATGCTGGCCACATGACCTGAAAAAACTACCTGCGGACAAATGTCAGCTCCCTCGGCCAGTAAAGTGAGATGAGCGCTGCAACCCCAGATTCGTTTGGGACTGGACTTAACTGTCAGGGATCCTTTACCTTTACGTTTCTAAGGGGGACATTCCAGGATCAAATTAGAAGCTGGGACAGCGTCTGTAAATCCAGGGTTGTCCCTGGAAAATAGAGACACTTGGAAGGTCTGATGTTGTATTGCGGATATTCTAGGAAGTGTGATCAGGCAAGAGGTTCTGGAGAGCCTCACAAGCAGGCACAACACAAGGCTTTGTGTGTGTGGTGTTGGTGTTTAAAAGATGAGATGCCATGGCAACCTCATAAAGTTAAATGGGTTAAATGCAAAGTTCCAGCTCCCATATGTGAAAATCTCACCCAAATCTCTTCACAGCCGTGCGCGCGCGCACACACACACACACCACCTCCCAAAGCAGCAAGAGACATTGTCAACGTTTCCTCCCTTGTGCTGACATGGTGGGGGGGAATCAGAGGCCTTTTCTACGAATGCCCTAGGACAGGGGTCAGCAACCTGCGGCTCCGGAGCCGCATGTGGCTCTTTTACACCTTTGCCGCGGCTCCGGGGCTGATACTAGCAAGGGGAGAAGGCTCATTGTGCGCCCCAACACTCCCCACTGTGGCGGGCGCTGTACTGGCTGTGACGTCACATAGCGGCGGTGCGTGCGTTAGTCACGCACCTTCCCGACATCACCTTTCCGCCCGCCCGCCCACTACATTGTAAGGGGCATGTACGCTGGTCACTGCATTGAAAGGGGGCATGTACGCTGGTCACTGTTTTGAAGGGGAGTGAAGAACACACACACAAAAAAATATAACTTGTTAATTTAACGTTTATTTCTATGAGGAGTAATTCTGAGGGGTCAAACAAAGAAATAATAAAAAAGTGACAAAAAAGTTATTTTTATAATGACGAGTTTTGCGGCTCCCAGTTTTTTTTTTCTTCGGAAACGGGTCCAAGTGGCTCTTTTTGTCTTAAAGGTTGCAGACCCCTGCCCTAGGAGCCTTGGGGTGGTGGGGTGGAGAAGGTGTTGAACCACTTGCTCTGCTCAGAAAGTGGAAGACTCGGGGCTGAGCGGGGAGAATGTTGGCTCTTGCACAAAGAAGGAATTTTCCTCTCCCTGGTGAGCCAGTGATAACCGATACCAGAGATAAACAAACGTAATTTGTAACAGTCTGACCGGAAACCACTCCTCCACTCTCCCCTGGGTCATATTTCAGTGATGCAATCTTTTTTTTTCCTCCAGGGGCACAAAGTGAAAAAGAAGGGGAATCTGAACCAGAGGTTTCTGATGAGGAAAAAAGGTGGCCAGAGAAGATGGATTATTTTGTGCAGTTTGCACTTTAACCACCCTCGTTCTAGTCAGGATTGCTGCCCAGCTGCAAGTGACATGTTCCTTGTATTATTAGAATATACAGTGGTACCTCGGGTTACAGATGCTTCAGGTTACAGACTCTGCTAACCCAGAAATAGTACCTCAGGTTAAGAACTTTGCTTCAGGGTGAGAACAGAAATCGCGCGGTGGCGGCGTGGTGGCAGCGGGAGACCCCATTAGCTAAAGTGGTACCTCAGGTTAAGAACAGTTTCAGGTTAAGAACAGACCTCCAAAACAAATTAAGTTCTTAACCCGAGGTACCACTGTATATTAAACATGCACAGTGGTGTCATCTGCAGAACATTTGTTTTGAATTTCTCCCTACCTTCTGAGGCTGACTTGCCAAATTTTGAAGTAACTGAAGCAATACATATTGCCATCTCAAGGGGATGGAGACATGAGACGATCAAATCCAGAATCTAAAAATACTTTCCGATCACACCTAAGATTTCATAAAAAGGAGGCTTGATGGGTTTTCTCAGGGAGGAAGTTTTACAGCCTGGGTACCACTGCAGAAAAGGCCCTGTCTCTGGTATTCAAACCTTATTCAACGCAGTGGTGGTGAACCTGTGGCCTTCCAGTTATTCTTGGACCACAGTTCCCATCAGCCCCAGCAAAGATGGCCAACGGTAAAGGATAATGGGAGTTGTAGTTCAATAACATCTAGCTAGTCCCACATTCCACATTCTGCTTTGAAGGGATGGGGGAGAACAAACCTGAAATGGTGTATGTCTTGATTTCAAATATACGTTTAGAGGTCTTTATAATGCCAGCTGCTGCATTTATTTGGGGACAGAGTGACTGTTCTTGGCACCCGACGCACATTACTGCACACTGCTAGAGCCATAGATGTTCAACAGCATCCAATGCTCATTTTGCAGGTGCTGTGGCTGCGCATGTGCTGGGCCTTATCCAGGAATGGAATGGGGATGGACTGCTTTCATGACCCTGAATCCACAACTGAAAATGGTCTTGGTGCACCTGGGTTGATCTTGTTGATTCGTGAGCTCTCATGCTCCAAATCTCCCACTTCCGGAACAAGAAAGGTCACTGGGTTTGGTGACAATGTTGTTTTCAAAAGGCAGCTAAGGATATGCAGTCCATCTTATTTATTATGGCTATTTATATGCTGCCTTTTATAAACATTCCTTTGGAAAAACCCCAAATTCAGGTAAAAGAAACTGCAAAAAAACTAATAAAGCAGTAGAATCCAAGCAGTATAAAACAAAACAAAAGGCTTGGGAAAATAAAGAGAGCCTTGGCTGATAATATCAAGGTGAGGGCAAATATCTCTGCGAAGTCCCATTAGTTCAGGTGCCCCTCTTTTCAGAAGCCAGCTGTGCCAATTTCAGATGGTGGAGACACTAGTGCAAGGCTCTCTGTTTGAGGAAGTACAAATTCACACCTTCTCAGCTACAAGCTGGCACAGAAGCAGCAAGGAAAAGATTAATAGAGATGCACACCATTTTCTGTGCCCACACTATTATAAGGTAAGAGATAGAAGGGGTTAGGGTGTTCTGACCAATGAGGTGAAAAGTACTGGGTTGGCCCTCCCCAAAGGCAGAGTGCGGCAAGAGTCTCAGATAGCTGATTCCCTCCTCACCCCCACAATTTGTTATTGAGTTTAGGCAATTGATACAAGAGCGGACAATGGAAGATTTTACATAATGTAACATCAGACAGCTGGTTTCAGGTGTCATGGAGTAGTAGCAAGTTGCCAGTCCTTTTATTTATTCTTGGTGTATTTTTACTACAAGGTGGGGGCTCAGGGGGGAAACTGGTCCTTGTGAGATTTTCAGCCAATATAACTTGACTGGTACGATTATTATCATCCACTATGACTGGGAGGGGAGTGCCATTCTGCAGCAAGCTGCCTTGGGCTGGCCAGAGAGGAAATGAAGCCGGAATATAATTATATTATTATGTTTATTACGAATACAAGATTAAAAAAAGAAGACTTCAAGCAAAGTACAATATTTTAAAAGCATAAAACATGGCAAAAAGTTGGAAAAAAAAGAACATTGCAATAAAAGCCAACAAACCCAATAAAACAGCAACAACTGCAGCAGCTGAAATATTCAACCAACAAACAGCAAAAACATCAATACCTGTCAAATGCCAGAGAGTTAAGAGATGTTGTTACCTGCTGCTAATAATGGCAGCAGGCAGAACTCACTGAGTATATGACAGTTGTAGGAGAGGAAGAACTGATGGACACTTTTGGCCATCAGATTTTTGGATTCATATTTCTTAAGCTTTGGGACTTTGGCCAGTCCTGTCCTATACCTTAGTATGTGTAAACAGAGCCTCAAGTGGGTGTTTAGCTATGCAGAAAATCCTGCTGTTTTGTGGATAGCCAGCACTTTCAGTAAAAACAAAACTGCAGAACTGAGAAGCAACTGTCACTCTGCAGATTCTTTTAAATATGATGCATTCAGGACAGCAGAGAGATGGGGAGCCTGCAGCCCTCCAGATGTTTCTGGACTCCCGACTTTAATCTCAGAATCATAGAATTGTAGAGTTGAAAAGGAACCTGAGCATCATCTAGTCCAAGCCAGACCTGCAATGCAGGAATATGCAGCTGTCCCGTATGGGGATCAAATTTGCAACCCTGGCTTTATCAGCACCATGCCCTAACGCACACATAGGCAAACTCGGCCCTCCAGATGTTTTGGGACTACAACTTCCATCATCCCTATCTAACAGGACCAGTGGTCAGGGATGATGGGAGTTGTGGTCCCAAAACATCTGGAGGGCCGAGTTTGCCTGTGCCTGCTCTAACCAACTGAGCTATCATCCAGTCAGCATGGACAGTGGTCATGGATGATGGGAGTCCATAGTCCAAAAACAACTGGAGGACTGTAGGTTCCTCATCTCGAAATAGCAACTAACACCCCAGGAAAACATAATATGACCTAGTATTCAGGTGGCATATTTCAAAATATTCCAGCACTCATTAATCCTTACATGATCTCCTAATGTATCTGAAGAAGTGTGCATCCACATGAAAGCTCATACCAATAACAAACTTAATTGGTCTCTGTTATGTACTGAAGTTCGCACCCTGGGC
Source organism: Podarcis cretensis (assembly GCF_951804945.1). NCBI lineage: Eukaryota > Metazoa > Chordata > Lepidosauria > Squamata > Lacertidae > Podarcis > Podarcis cretensis. Next base: position 24,017,293 of record NC_137175.1, read on the forward strand.
CAGCAGGGGCATACTGTAGATAGTTATGCAAATAAGGGATCGAAAGTGACATTCAGTGACTGGATAGTTTTAGAAAATTGTTACAGTTACGTTGTACTGGAGCTCTATATAAGCAGGCTGACTGAACCCTTCAGTTCAGTTCTGTTCTGGCCTGTGAATAAACAAGAGCTGTTTGAAGAATTGTTGTGTTGTCTGATATGTTCACCCACAACTTAACAGTCTCTAAGGTGCTATTGGAAGGATTATTATTTTTTGTCCTTAATGTAGGTTAGTAGTATCTCCATTTTGCAGATATGGGGGGAGGAGCAGCTGCGAAACAATAAGCTTGGTGAAGGATTTCAAATGGCATGCTGGATGCAAAAAGCAGACCTTTTAGCTTGTACTCCTAGGCATATTTACACAGAATTCAGCCCAGTTGTGGGCTTGTCTCCTAGGTGTGTGCATATGACTGCAACATTAGTCACCATGTTAGAACAGCTCTAAAAACTCTGTTGTCCCTTAAGCCAAGAGTGCACAGACTTCAGGTCTGTAGGATCTTCAGGCCGGTGGTAGGACTCTCCTCTGACTGCTTGGACCAATGTTTCTCTGCTGAATTATGACGACTTTGGATCCAACACGGCTGCCTGCAACAGAATGACTGATGGGCTGGAATCTGCGAGGGCTGGGAATTAATTTCTGCTGAGCAGAATTTTGCTGTGCATTATCTATGATTCTATGGTTCCCAATGCAGCTGAGCTTTGCGACTTGGAAGTGATAAGCAGAGTACAAAAAAATGTCCAGGTTAGTGTAGCTTTCTGATGGTGAAAGAAAACCTTGTGAACTGTAGCACGCCTGCCACACACAGTTAGCTTTCACTGCACATTTTGGAAAGCAGCAAAAACATAGAGGCTAAAAGAACTTTGCTCCCTGGGATGTGGCAAAGCAACCGGAGTTGGTCTCTGCACACTTAAACAGCTCCACCACAAGCCAAAATAGGCTGGGCTTTCTTTGCGAAGCAACATGCCATTGTGCTGCTGTGGATTCACTGTCTCTCCCAGAGCTCTTGGAGCATTCAGACAATTTCTTTGGCTCCCCAAGCCGAGCAAAGTCTGAATGGGAAGCCTCTTTATGCACAACAGGAACTCCCAACACAAGGTCTTAGATTTCCCAGACCTCCAAAAGTTACAAATCAGAGGAAGTGCCATTTACAAGCTACCAAGAGGCCCAATTTCCCCATCAAAATTGTGTTTTTTTAAAAAGAGATCATTCTTTAAATTTAGGACTTCTGGGGATGTGCGAGGGTGAGAGTGGCACTCATAAATTCTTTCATATTACCTGTACTGTCATCACCACTCCCATTGGCTTATGCCTATATGGGAATCTTGTTCCCAGGTTGAAGTAAGTGCCCTGCTTCTGAATTAGACTAAAATACCATCTCGACCAGCATTCTACTTCCAGCAGTGAGCACATGTCCCTGGCATAAGGAAGATTCTTGCATGTAATCATCATAATAATTTATTTATATCCCGCCCATCTGGCTGGGTTTCCCCAGCCACTCTGGGCGGCTTCCAACAAAATATTAAAATACAGTAGTCCATCAAACATTAAAAGCTTCCCTAAAACAGGGCTGCCTTCAGATGTCTTCTAAATGTCTGGTAGTTGTTGTTCTCTTTGACATCTGGTAGGAGGGCGTTCCACAAGGCGGGCGCCACTACTGAGAAGGCCCTCTGTCTGGTTCCCTGTAACTTGGCTTCTCGCAGTGAGAGAACCACCAGAAGGCTCTCAGAGCTGGACCTCAGTGTCCAGGTAGAATGATGGGGGTGGAGATGCTCCTTCAGGTATACTGGACCAAGGCCATTTAGGGCTTTAAAGGTCAGCACCAACACTTTGAATTGTGCTCGGAAACGTACTGGGAGCTAACGTAGATCTTTCAAGACGGTGTTATGTGGTCTCAGTGGCCACTCCCAGTCACCAGTCTAGCTGCTGCATTCTGGATTAGTTGTAGTTTCCGAGTCACCTTCAAAGGTAGCCCCACATAGAGCGCATTGCAGTAGTCCAAGCGGGAGATAACTAGAGCATGCACCACTATGGTGAGACAGTCTGTGGGCAGGTAGGGTCTCAGCCTGCGTACCAGATGGCGCTGGTAGACAGCGGCCCTGGACACAGAATTGACCTGCGCCTCCATGGACAGCTGTGAGTCCAAAATGACTCCCAGGCTGCGCAGCTGATGCTTCAGGGGCAGAGTTACCCCATTCAGGACCAGGGAGTCCTCCACACCTGCCCGCCTCCTGTTCCTCCAAAACAGTACTTGTGTCTTGTCAGGATTCAACCTCAATCTGTTAGCCACCATCCATCCTCCAAGGCAGGAGTGAGGAACTTCAGAACCAGGAACCAAATAACTGAACTTCAGGACTCTTTCCCCTCATTGGCCCCGTTCTTTGCCTGGTGTCAGGGACTGACTGACTGAAGGAATGGTGGGAGGCACCAGCCAGGGAACCCCCAGGGGAAACCCCTGAGGAGGAAGGCTCAGAACCCGGGGATTGGTGGTGGGGTGCCAGGGAGAGGCCAGAGGGAAAAGATTGGGAAGAGGTACTGGATACTGAAGGAGCAACAGGGGTATGTGAGCAGGAAGAGCTGGTGACAGGGGGCAGTCCAGATTCTGAGGCTGAAGCAGAGGAAGGGGGTCAAGAGGCTGTAGAAGAATCCAGGGTGTCTCCCTCTCCTGCTGAGACAAGCTCCCCTAGCCCCTGGTCTCCAAGAACATGCAGAATAATGAGGAGAGCAGAGCAGAGGCCAGAGGTGTGCAGACACAGTTCAACACTGCTTGGGAAACATCCAGGAGGGGAGGAGCCTTAGAAAGGATAGAAGGCCCCTTTGTCTGAAGAGGCACTTCTACACGTTCCGGTGGTCCGAGGGGGGTCACCACTTTGGACTCAAAACAGACATCATGCACACAGCCTTTGGGCTGGTCCATGTGAGTAAAGGGAGATGAGTCAAAACCTACCCAATATTCATCACCATAATAGAATTATGCAAGAGAAAGCAGGATTTATTTATTTTTTTAAGAAAGTACCAGTTTATTTTATCAAATCAGTGACAGTGAAAACAAAAGCAAATATACAAGAAATCTCATTTGAGCAATCAGGAGGCAGACATGTTTTCCAAGCAATCGTTATAAAAATGTGTTAAGTATATAATCCTCCCCACTCAGCCCCCTACCCCAAACGAAACAATTCCAGAAGCCAAGTTTGAAAAGACCTGTGCTTGTGCCAAAGCAAAATCCATTGCACAGACTTAAAACTTTACCCATATGTTCATCAGAGCAGTCTAACACACACATGATAAAAAATCATCGCATGAATTCACTGCCAAAAGTGTTTTGTTTTTGTTTTTAAGGGAAGAGCAAGCTGTACATTGTTCTGGTAACGTCTTATCAGAGAACCTTGCACAGGCCCCTTCTGTTCACTCAAGGACCACAAAATTAAGTGTTAAGACTATGTCACGTTTTTAAAAGCTACAGCTCAAAGAAAGCAAGTAGTTCAAGATTATGCCAGGATCTGTGTGGTTAGGAGATGGCCTTGTGCTGCACAGTACCCGATTTCCTGCAAATTACACAACCACCACCCCCTCCACTGCACGGAGACTTCCCTTGCTTTCAGAGGCAACAAGACTGTGCAGATGCAATCTGATCACACTGGAATCAAGCGGGGCCCTGAAAAGCAACTTCCGAAGAGACTTGCTTCCTAGGAAACCTAGCTTACACCAGATACACTGCAAGTCACGGCAGCCGTAGTCCACGCAATGCAGCTTAAAGGTCCTTGTAATACCACTATCTACATCCCCAACCCCAACCCAAAGGACTAGGCTCTAAGCCTAGCTCTGCTGCACCAGTTGCACACTTTCTTCCAAACGAGGGGTGAGGAATCTCAAGCCAGGATGCCAAACGCAAACCTCTAGGACACTACCTGCCTCTCAAGACTCTCCCCAGGCAACACACCTCTTCATATCCCCTTTTTGCCTGGCTAGAAGGTGTCCTTCAATTCTGAGAGTGCCTTTGGTTGCCTGGATGGAGCAGAGAGAAATTAGCAAAGGCAACATTTACATTCACTGCTCCACCTACTTTTGCTTCTGCTTCTGCTCGCTACTAGCATGTGGTGGTCCTAGATGTTTGCCCAGCTGGAAAGGTGGTCCTTAGTCCAAAATGAAAAAGAAAAGAAACCACTTCCCCGTCCCCACTTTAATCTTTGCACAGCACAGACTTGTTGTTCGAAACTTTTGCACCATTCTGGCATAACCACCAGTGGATCAAGATTCTCCCCAACAGGAACCAGCATTTACAGTCAGGTAGAACCAGCAGCTGGAGAAAAAACTTAGCCCTGAAGTGGTCTTCTTTAGAAGGGGAACAGCAATGTGTCATTCAGAACTCTGAAAGCCAATAGCCTCAATTAAGAGCCCAAAAGAAAAACCAATACGTATTTGGAGCCTCATGGCACTTGCCTGAAGGGGGATTAGCAACTTTGCACAGAGACACCACTCTCTGTACCAAACAGCTTCTGAAGTCTGACTTTTGTCACCCCGTGGCATTAAAACGGGATAAGCAAACAGGAGCATGTGGCCGAATCATACCCGCACCCCCAGCAGTGAAATTCCATGCTGCCCGTGCAGTGAAGCTGGGTGTAAAAGCTAGACTCCAACCCACACAGCTGAATTGTTCAGCTGCCATTGATTAGCAACACCATATGTGAAGTAATGACTCCATGGAGAAGAGGAAGACATTTAGGGGAACTCTGCAAGGAAGAGAGCAACCCAGCACCCCTTGCAGGAAGGCTGTACAAAACCTCAAGTGTGCATTTTACTGGAATATATATATTATAGAGCTCCACAGCGCTGATAATATATTACAAGGCTAAAAACACAAACCTCCAATTATTATTTTAGTCATGTTCAAAGAAATCTGATTTTTGCATACAGACATTAATTCTAGCAGAACTTATTGCCTTCGGGTATAGTACACAGAATCAAGCTTAAATAGTTTTCACAATCATTAGGAGTTTCATTATATTAGTGTTTTACGTATAAAAAGAAGAGTTACCAAAAACAGAGCAGCCATCTTAGAAAGTATAAATAGCTCTATATAAAAACAACAACCCAGAAACTTATTTGCTTTTACTCCAGAAAATATATTTATAATTATATATAAATATTCTCTTCTCAACTGCCTAGAATAGCCTATGATATGAGCTTAGAGAGCTTTAACATACTGTAGCTGCTGCATCGGTTCTGGCAATGAGCGATATAAAATGCCAGTCATCTGGAGAGATGTCTAGCAAAGGGGGAAAAGGGACTTTTAAAAAAGAAGAACTCATGAAAATTACAAAATATATATACTTTTTAAAATTTCGGAATACTTTCTACAAACTTGTATAGGCAGGGAATTTTTCTTAGCGTCTTGTATTTAAGGAAACCCTCTTCTAAAAATAAAAAAGGTATTTCTTCAACTCAGCTCCATTTAAAAAGTGGGAGACATCCCCCCTGCCACACACACACACACACACACACACACACACACACCCCACACTGTTCTGCTTTTATAGCCCTCTCTCCACCAAGGAAGAAATCATCTCTTCACACAGCCGCATCCAAAATAGTACTGAGATACTCAAGTCTGCAGAGAGCAGATTTGCTCTCTTCCCAAGGCTAATGTGCACTGTAGCGCAGGAGATTTCATAAATAAGTTCTTTACAATAAAAGAAAAAGCCTTGCAGAGCTGCCCCCGCTACAGGTCAACCTTCTTACAGGTAGAAATGAACTTACACCTTTTCTGCAGACAAGGCAAATTGGAGCACTGCGACCAAATGCGAACAGTTTCACATACGAAACCCCTTCACCCAACCAAAACAGAGCATTTGGCAAAATTTGCTTTGCAGTTCAGGACACATGCACACTCGCACACCCCACAAGGGGTTTTTTCTCCCTAGGACGCTGCCTTTTTTTTTTTTACTTTGCGTCCTCGTTGGCTAGTGGGATGGGAAGGGTCACAAAGTTTTTTTATATATATAAAAAAAAATCACTTTGACGGTTAGATCCAAGAGAGCATTTGTCTCAGAGCTTCTTGTCCGCGGTCCAAATGCTTTTTTTTTTTACAAAGTCCGTTTCTGGCTCCCAAATGGGTTTGTGGCGTTGGCAAGCCTTAGGCGTAGAATTCGTTTGTGGGTGCTTTCTTGTAGATCGGCTTCTTGCCCAGGTCGTAACTGCCCTCGTCCTTTTTCTTCATGCGATAGATCAGGAGGAGGATTGGGAAAACAGCAAACAGCAGCAACCCGACTGCCCCACCTGCAATAAGAGCTGGAAGTAGCGGGGAGAGGGAGAAAGGAAATAGCAGCATATAGTAAATACTGTGGAAACACAAGAGATTTGCACCTACTTCCAACACAAGTCATGAAATGCAGCTTCTGTCTCAAGCTTCCACTACACAGTAAGTGCTGGAAGCTGTTTTGCACCCAACTTTAGTTGCAGCTGTTACTAGGTATTTTATCATTATTATTACAATTAAATCATCCAACTGCTTCCCTATAGAAATCAAGGTAGAGCACAACGTTCTCCCCCTTCCCACCTTTCCTTGCAACAGCCTGTGCTATGAGGGTCAAGGTATTGCCAGCCGTGACTTTGAGAGTCATCCCAGTGGCTCCAGGAAGTGTGTGCAAGAGAGATCTCATGTACTGGAATCACAACTATTGCATACGTCAGCTCCATGCACGGGTCGGAATGTCTGCACAGGTTCAGCATCATAATAATAAATAATTATTATTATTTATTATTTATACCCCGCCCATCTGGCTGGCTTTCCCCAGCCACTCTGGGCGGCTCCCAACAGAATATTAAAAACACGATAAAACATCAAACATGTTTTATGAAGCATGCATGAGCAGCAGCCCTACTAAAATTCAGGGCGCAGTTGATGCTCTCAGAAGCTATGCAGATGTTCCAACCGATGGAAGGAAGCCAGGTGCATGGAAGGAGCATGGCCCTATCTTTGTACTTATCATCTCACTAGAGATCAAATATGTTCCATGGGGCTCCAATCTCTAAACACAACTTCTTGCACTTACTCATATGTTGGGGAGAGGGGCTGCTTAAACCTGCTGAATGTTTAGGCTGAATGTAAGTTTAAGTAACGGAAATGTTTCTTATTTTGGGTAGCGATGTGAGTAGATGACCGTGAGTTTCTCAGAACTGTGGCTGCCCATCTACAGGCCTTCACATGCTTATAGAAGATTGGCCATGTTGTTTAAACAACAGTTAAAAATACGTCCTCTCCCCACCGCTCCTGTATATTTTTGTTTTCCTCTTATTTGTGCAATACACATCCGTATTGTTAGTTCTTTGTATTCCTGATAAAAAGCTTCTCTTCAGCAAATGAAGCTTCTTCCCATTTTAAGGAGTGGCAAACTTAATTCTTCCATCAAAAAGAAGATGGTTACCTGCCAGAACTTCTGTCCTCTCAAAGATGCTGCCATTGGCTGTGCTGGCCATCGAGATCTTGTTGGATGGCTCATCGCCTTCTTCAGAAGGTGCAGCTTTCCTGAGAACAGAATCGTTTTCTATTTCTATCACAGCAGGCTCATTATCCTTTGTCTCTCCTTTGGAATAAGGGATAAAGTTGTCCATGGGCTCCTGAATGAAGTGAAAAGATGAGTCATGCCTTTGTACCTACACAGCTGAGAGCAATGCTTCACAGAACGGAAAAGAAAGAAGGGTGAACGGTTGAACCCGTCTGGGCGCCAGCGTCTCCCCTTAAGTGTTCCAAGAGAACGATAATAACCAAGGGTCAGCACATCTAGAGACAATATGGCAGGACTGGCCAACAGCTGTAGATGCTGCTCCAGAACAGCTTTATGTTGTTTATATAGCAGAGACACCCTGGTATTCTGGAAACAGATAGCACTGTCAAGTGTTACTCCACTGTACAAACAGACTTGTCAATGGATAAATTTTACAATGATTTGGAATTCATTTTTATAAATACCGTATTAAGTTAAGGTCTGGTTAAACTACAATAACTTTTGTTTTTTGTAATGTATACAATTCCTTTTTGGTTTTTTCTACTTTGTTTTCTGCATGGGTACTATTCCTTTTTCTTGTGTCTTATCCTACTCATTTGTAATTATGTACTTTTTATTTTCCAATAAAGAAAATAAAAAAGTGCTACTACACTGTACTGTTTGCTGCCATGGTACGTGCCATTTCCGATCGCCATTTACCTTGCATAGCACACCTTTTTTAAAAAATATAAATGCCCAGGGGTCTTTAGCATGTACCATTTCCCTATGCCAAAGCCATGCAGATCTACACAATAGGTAAACCTACCCAGCAGTAACCCATTCCCTCATCCCCTCAGTACAAGGATTGCCACTTGTGCAATGGGACTCCCCCCCCCCTTCCTTCTTCTCCCACCACATGTGCACCACACCTGCCCCAAATCTGCTCCAAAGGGTTGTGGGGAAAACTCCGGGACAGATTTAGAGAGCACACAGTGGGAGGAAAGTCCCATTTGACAAGCATAAATCCTTGTGCTGACACAGGAGGTTCGCTCAGCAGTGCAGCAAATACAAGCCACTGTCGCTTTGCATTTCCAGTTTTCAATGTTCCTGCAGGGGTTCAGTAACACAGCTGGGTGGCCTGTTCTCAGAAGCCACGTAAAAGGAAGCCCTAGGTGGCACATCAACTGAATGACTTCTTCGCCAAGTGGAGAGTATTTGCAAATACCTACCATAGGTCTTTCAGAGGCTGGAAGTAAGGCATCCTCTGTATCATCTGCATAATGAGGAAAAAAATGCATTAATTCTCACCAAAATGAAGGAACTGCGTTCCTTCAGAAGACTTTGGGCCAACTTGCATCAGGCAGCTTATCGCCTCATCCTGCACTCTCCTCTTTCACATCTCCACCCAACCCCCGACTTCCCTGACCTAGTGGGTTTTGCTTCAGGCAGCAAGGACTGCCACTGCAAGTCCACACACAGCGTGCTGTTTGACTTGTTTTCAAGAGAGGAGCTGCCCTTCTTTCAAACACCCATTCCTTGAGAAGAACTGGCTCATGTAAAGTCCCAGATCTGCCCCAACTTGTTGCGTGCTAGTTTCGGAGCTTGCTTTTCCTCCGCGTTGAGAATGCAGCGTGCAACAGGGCAATGAGTTGTTGGCAGCAAGGCTGTGCTGGGAGTTCAGAAAAAGCAAAGGGCACAAAATGCAAGGCTGTTGTGCTGTCAAAAGGCTGAAGTAATGAGAGGGGAGGGAGAAAGAAGAGGCATTTCCGAAGAAAGGAGGAGGAAAGCTTCTTCCTAAACACAGCCTTAATGGGGGTTGTCTAACAGAACCACAACAATGTGGGAAATTTCCCTGGCCGGTGACCAGCTGCCGCAGGTCAGTGAGGATATTAGCATTTCTTGGCTAGTTGTTCCAGACAAGTGCAGGCTGCATCCCCACACGGTTGGAACGGTGGTTGTGTGACAGAAGAGCATTTGTTTCCCTTTCAAGTTAGGCGTGTGAACTAGAAGGTATAAGCAGGTATTCAGATTGCAATAAATGGCGGAGCAGGTTGAGCATCTCCCATCCACACACACCTGGCTGAGGGTGGTTGTACACTCGCAAAGCCTCAAATTAGGGAGTACAATGCTTTCACCCCAAGTTTAGCCAGATGATATTCAGCAAAGTAAATAGGAGCACAATGCAAACAACCTGTGTTCATCTCGGATTCATAACCTGCGGCTCACTACAAGCCTAGGCAAGAAGAGCACAGATTTTACACATGCAAAAGGCTGTTTGGCTTGGAGCTAGAGGCAGTTTAGAGTGAAGCATATATACCTTCTTCATCTCCTGAACCTGAGTAGTCATAGCCATCTTCATCAATTACAAAGTCAGGCCTTGAGTCCTCATCATCTGGCAAATCTCCAGATGGAAATTCATATAGCTGTGGGTCCATAGTCTCGGTTTCTCTCACCTAAGAAAGGAAAACAAGATTTAAAAGGAATAGTAAATAAATAAATAAATAAATAAATAAATAAATAAATAAATAATGTTATTATTTATACCCTGCACATCTGGCTGGGTTTCCCCATCCACTCTGGGCAGCTAACAGCATACATAAAAACATAGTAAAATACCAAGCATTAAAAATTTCCCAATACAGGGCTGCCTTCAGATGTCTTCTAAAAGTTGCGTAGATCTTTATCTCCTTGACATCTGAAGGTTTGATATTAGTAGTCCGAGGGGGGGGGGGATACTAGAAGTTAACAGATTGGGTAATTAGACACAATAATTTAATAAACGCAGGTGGCGCTGTGGGTTAAAGCCTCAGCACCTAGGGCTTGCCGATCGAAAGGTCGGCGGTTCAAATCCCTGCGGCGGGGTGCGCTCCTGCTGCTCGGTCCCAGCGCCTGCCAACCTAGCAGTTCGAAAGCACCTCCGGGTGCAAGTAGATAAATAGGGACCGCTTACCAGCGGGAAGGTAAACGGCGTTTCCGTGTGCAGCTCTGGCTCGCCAGAGCAGCGATGTCACGCTGGCCACGTGACCCGGAAGTGTCTCCGGACAGCGCTGGCCCCTGGCCTCTTAAGTGAGATGGGCGCACAACCCCAGAGTCTGTCAAGACTGGCCCGTACGGGCAGGGGTACCTTTACCTTTACCTTTAATTTAATAAAATCTGAAAATTGTATGAAAACAAATAAAAAGGAGTTAAAATAGAATTCTTAGAATAATTAATTCTAAGTGTTATGAACTAGCATAAATGAGTGAGGAATTAAGAAATAACTGTAGTGTTTATGCTGTATTAGTAGGATTTAGAAATAAGTACCGTAGTTTATTTACGGAATATAAGACAAAGCGTTGTATTCACAAGCAGAAATTGGATGAAACTGTAGAATTGTATTTTTGCGCGCACTCTCTCTCTCTCTCTCTCTCTCTGTGTGTGTGTGTGTATTTTTATATAATTTATAGGAAGAGTCTTGATGGACCAGATGCCAAACTGGTTGTTCCAGAGATAGGCAGAATTCAAAGATGTCTTGATAGCTTGATTCAAAGATGGCTTGTAGCTTGATCAACCAACTTAGAAGAACATGTTTAAAAGCCACAGGTGTTTACGGGCTGCACAGCTGGCTCCTGCAGGACAGGGGCGTTTCTGCATCAAGTTGCAAGATGTACCATTGAAAAGCAGCAACACCAGTCACCATACCAGAGCCCTAACTCGAGCTGGCAAGGTGACACATAACAGTAGATCGCCCAAGTGCCAGGGTGTACTGCAAACCCGTTGATAATTAAGAGGGTTGCCAGGTCATTACCAGAACTAGTGCCAGGAGAAGATGTGGTCCATTTCATTTGCTGCCTTGTTCTTCTCTGCCTGTGGAGTTTCACCCACTCTACTCTGAAACTTCCTATGCATCAAAGTAAAATCTCTGCCTGCTACAGCAGGGAAGGGTGAAGAGAGCAGGCAACTTCTCTGGCTGCCAGCTTTAAAGGCACCACGACAACCTGGCAGTAGCAACCCTATTTAAAGTTCTTGCAACCATCTTGCCCTATGCTGCCAGTGGGCAGAGGGAATGTCTGGCCTGTCTTCCCCCACAGTGCTGGTGCCTGGAGCCAGCCGTATGTGAACGGCACTGTTTGCTTCCCCAAGGCCTCCGAATTCAATTAACACAATTATACAAAAGTTGGAACTGACAGATTTGTTTGCTTCCCCCATCTGAAAATTCTGCTGACAAGAGGATCAAAGGGTGGTTTTTCTTTTTTCTTTTCGTAATAAATACTAACTCACTTGAATTAAGTGCTCCATCAAGAACATACAATTTAAAAAGCAAACTCAGCAGCTGCCCTTTGAAAATAAAAAAGAACTAAATGCTGGGGCCTAATGCAGCCACAGATATGGAATTAGCACAGCAACAGCAGCAATAGATAAGCTGTTGCACGGTACATAAAAGCCAAAGTGACTTTGCCAAGGTTCAGATGTCAAGCTACGCAGTTTCATAAGAGCCTGTTTACCTTCCACTGTTCAAAGAACCTGTAGCAACCTTCAGAGTTACTCCGAGGTAAGACAGCTTCCCTTGCAGCTCAGTACACCTTGGGTATCAAAAGACCAGTATGGAAGCCTAGGAATACACACAACTCAATTCCAGAATCGTTAGGTCATTTGCCAGCTTGGGGACTGAACTATTTTTTGTTTCCGCCTGAGGGACAAATTTCCATCTGCCCGGATAGAGGTAGAATTTCTCTGTGTCAAGGTATCTGGAGTCACTGACTGAAGAGCAACTGATTATTAACTTACTATTACCAGAGGAGAAAGCTTTTACGCAGGAAAAACTGAGAACCCATACAGCCAAAGAGGCTGCAGCACTGGATGGATGACCCAACGGCACTAATAATGAATGGCATGTTGAGGGAAACAGGTCAGAAAGTCCTTTTGCAAGTCCTCTTGCCAGCTCTAGTCTGATGCAAGTTCAGCACGAGTTATAGAGCCAGTCAATGGCAGAAGTATCCTGTGGTTGCTTCTGATCAGGACTAACCAAGAGATTCCAGATCTCTCAACCGTGCCATGCTACAGGATCTAGACACTCTGCGTGCAACCCAAATGGAAAACCGAACTCTGCAAGATGGGATGCATTTTGTGTGCAGAATTTGGTCCTTGAGGCCACAGACTTCTGAGAGAAAGAGTTGGTCCACATACGGCGACCAGCTTTTGTCCTCATTGCAAGGCAGTCCAAAGCAAGCAGTTCTTAACTGCTGTGGCACACCCATATGTCAACTAAGGCTGCATTCATTGTGATGAATCACAGGTATAACTTTCCTTTGTGCCCATCTGTTGCTGACAAAAGGCTTGAAAGACTAAGCAGGCTAGACTAGAAAAAATGGCTAACAGAAGTGGGCGGTGGGTGGGTGTGTTATCAGATCAGAGGATGAGCAAGACTACAGTCAGACATGCGCCATCTTTTGTGTGCTTTGATAAGCTATTACTTAAACTCGTTTGCAAGAAAGTGACCGAGCCGGATACAAACACAGACTTGACCCAGATGTGTTTGCTGCTGGAGGAGCCCATGCGACTGAATGAAATACCATTGTCCTATGTCAGCCATTCCCAATCTGGTGCTTGATCCCCAGACGGGAGTTGTGGTTCAAAATGCATGCCAGGAGAGCACAAAACTTCTTTATGTGTATAATAATACATAGGAGTTTTTGAGTGACCTTTAGTGAGGCCAAAAAGGAATTGAAAGACAACTTCTTTAGCAGTAGAGTCTATATCTACAGAGCAACAGAAACAGAATATTTGGGCACAACTTGAGGATAGAGCAGGAGACAGGATTGCTCCATTTTGAATCTCTCTCCAAGCTGTGGCCACAGTCACAACCCCCAGGAAGGACAAGCTTGTGCCGTGTCCTGAGGGAGCTACAAGTCAAACCTTGAAGAGCAGCCTCCTTTCTTGCTTGCTTTTAAGCACAGCTCTTTAACCCCAGGTTAGCTTCTCAAATGTGTTTCCTGCACACCCAAGGTTTAGTTATTCTGCTTTGGTTTATACTAAGCTACTCCCGATGCAGCTGGGAATATGGGTCACTAAGAACCATAGGGTTTGTTGCTAGGCCTAAGGAACATTGGACAGCGTACTTCATATGAGCAAGTTGTAAATGGAGACTGAGGCTAAACAGACCATAGAATCAAAGAGTTGGAACGAATTCTGAACACCACCCAGTCCAAATTCCCTGCAATGCAGAACTCTCAACTAAAGCATCCATGACAGATGGCCATCCAACCTCTGCTTAAAAACCTCCAAGGAAGGAGAGTCCACCAGCTTCTTGGACAGGCACTCCTGCTGAACAGGGTGGTAGCTACATTTCTGTGCCCTGGGAACACTTAAATCTGCAAGGCCAACCACCTTCCAATATGTACTATGGGTAATATGGTGCCCTGAGTGAGAACAAAATTTGGCACCCTTTCCCAAATATGTCTTATTTTCACAATAATTCCTGTTGGTACAGTTGCTTTTCATGGATCTTCGCAGTAACTACTGGTGTAAATATAGGTTGTTGTTGCTGCTGCTGCTGCTGCTGCTGCTGTTCTCCCCTCGGCTCAGTGCCCTGTGTGAGGGAACCACCCATACTGCCTTAAATGCAGCACTGATTCTATGAAGGTGCATTACGAAGTCTTGCTTGGCCCTTGCTGCCATTCTTACAATAGGAAGCTGCACCCAGAATGAATCACTTGCCATTCACTCTGTCTACATGCAGTCCCATTTCTATGCCCCAACTGCCCCCAAATCCAGCACACAAGACATTTTGATAACTGGGTTTCCTTTAAGAACTCCAAAGTCTCTAAAAATGTTACGTCTGAGCAGGGCCCATGCACATTTGCTTTGGGCTAGTTTAAATGGCAACTCTGTCTGGAGATCCTTTAGGCTTCCACCGAGTTTCAGGTATCAGTTTTGGAGTTTGCAGCTAGGTGTCTTCCTTTTCTAATAAAGGGAAATTGGGTTCTTTTCTGTTTCCAAAGACTTTACTGGTCTTACCGACCTGATATTCCAGAATCAATGAATGAATACATTGCAAATCTATCATAATGATCTGGGAGCACTGAAAGGGGTGGGGGGCTTGTTTACCATGCTCTGTCCCACCCTAAGAGCCCTGCTCTGTGCAAAGCAAACTCTATGGGTGCCGATTTTGGATTTTGCTGTTCCTCCATTATTTTCTGCTTTTTGAACAGAGCTGCACAGGGTCAGCCTGATGGGCAGTTCTGTTTGTTTTTCAACCAGAGGGGCACTGCAGCTCCACGAGCTTCTGGCAACGTATACAGGCTTTGCTATTAATATGCTCTCCAGCTGAATCCTTTAACTACAGAAGCCTGTCACTTCTACATTTAATCCAGTTGCAGCGTATCTTCTGAGCATTAAGCAGATTTGCCCATATCGAGTGCCAAGCGAGATTAACAAACATGGCTGGGAGGAGCACAGGGGCGGAGAAGCAGCTTTTCTAGCCTACAAATTGCTGAAAGATTTGCTTTGCAGCTGCCAGCCACAGACTGTGTGCAGGCACACATGCACACCTTGATTCTGCTACCCACAAGCGCTGTTGCAGCAAGGCAGTCAAGTATTTTAAGTGCCACAGAAATCATATACACCAAGACAGATATTCCGAAGGATGATTGTTAGTGCAGTGATCATTAGTAAAAGCTATATTTAATGTGTATGCCCCCTGGAAAGGAGGTACTAACCACTGGCTCCTTTCATAGAATCATAGAGTTGGAAGAGACCACAAGGGCCATCGAGTCCAACTCCCTGCCAAGCAGGAAACACCATCAGAGCACTCCTGACATATGGTTTAACACAGCAGTGTTCAAAATTAACCAGGTGCTACACGATTTTTGCACCTGGCTTTGAACCATTTGCAACCAACTGAAGATATCTGGGCATCAGGTTGATGCCTGATATCTCCACCATCTGGGGATCAATGGATCTGGACTGTTTTCACACTTAAACCCCGCCCTCCAATGCTGTAGAATTCTATCAGTTATATTTTATCTGCACAACCAGAATGAATTTCTGGAACCAAAACGCTTTTCCTGTGCAGCCTGAGCAGTCCCCATTAAGAAAAAGAGGTCGGAATAGGCCAATATACACGTGGAGTGTCCCTGGATGAAGTGACTTTTGTTCTTTAAGCTTTCAAAGCTCTTAGCCTAGCTGAAGGTTGCCATCTGAACTAGCCAGATGTTTAACTGAGAATCAATCACAGTCAATCCATCACTTGAAAAATAAGACTTTAGAACCATCTTGCCCAAAAATGGCAACTAGACATTCCATTTTGGCAACTGCAACCTTGGTTTAAGGAGCCACTGGGCACCTAGCTTATACATCTGAGTTTCTGTTTCATGATTTCAGCTCAACCACCACTTCTTGCTTTTCTGACATCTAAACTGCTGCTAGCACATCAAATACCATTAGCTGCCTTATTAGGGGAATCCTGCTTGTGACTCTAGCAGGTTTCAGAACTACTCAGTTCTATAGATCCAAGCCCCAGAATCCAGATTCCTCTCCAGGCTCTGCTGAAAGACAGCAGACTCCAATTTGCAAAATCTCAAAGAGACAGAGCCCTGCCATGCACCACTTTTAACGGGGCAGGCAATTACCGTAAATCTTCCATAGCCAGCCTTAGCTAGTACTTCCCAGCAATGTGTACATAAGCAGGTGGGGTAAACCGTCAGAGCTATTGGGCTGGCAGCACCAAGTACAAGGACCTGGACCAACAAACTCAAGGAAGAAGGTGGCAGTTTGCCGCTAACCATTTGCAAATGGAAAGCAACTGAGTTCGGGGGTGGGGGAGAGATGCGTTCCCATGCTGTGAATTCCTGGTATTCGGTCTTCTCAGAAGCCAACCCCCCAAAATATGGCTGATGCACACACTGAATGCCTGCATCTGCCCAACTTCAAGGCAACGCGTTTAGGGTGCAGCTTTTACAAAAGTGTGGGAAAAGAAGCGGAGGCAGAATTACCAGTCAGGTTTTGTTTATGGCACCGCTTTATTTGGTTAGCCGAAGATGCTAAAAGCTTCACTGGGTGCAGAAGAGACACACACAAGTGACAGGCTACGTATGTGTGGACAGATGGATTAGAAGGAGTATTCCCAAGCCTGTGAAACATCGGCTGTAGTGGCTCTACGACTCTTGCCAGTCTTGATTATAAAGCATGCTTGTTCTTGGCTTCTCAGTCAGATAGGAGTGGTACCTTTGGGATCTAAGACAACACCCCTGGCCCCTCCCAGACACTGTTAAGACGATCTACGTGCGCCCTTCCTTTCGCAGTATGCCTTTAAGTGTTCGCTTAAATGTGCAAATTGTTCTATGAGTTGTACTGTACTAGGCCAGCTTGTGCTGCCTGAATCTAATTTGCTCAGTGTGCAGGGAGGGAGAGATGGGGTGAACAGGAGTTGCGCAGAAACTAGCACTTCACAGGATAGTTTTTTTTCTCTTGCCCACAATTAATGATTGACCGGTATTTCCCCCACCCAGGCCATTATTACTTCCTCTCCATCTCTGCCTTCATCATCAGGGCTATCAAGTTTTTGATCTGACCACCCTTTCCCCAGTGTTGCACTCCCCAGGCCATTCTGCATATCCAATCAGGCCTGGATCCAGAGATTCCTGGGAGCAAATACTCCTGCTGACAAGATGGAGAAAGCAGAAACAAGATTTCCACTGATTCACCTCTCCTCTGTAGTCCGCAGGGGTTTGCTCTGGGAACCATGTGGGTGGTGGTGCAAGAGTTAAGTTTCACAGCTAGTACACAGATGCAAAGGACTGAATTACATGTCACCAATGCTCTTGCAGTACTTGAGGATAAGCTAAGCTACAGGTATTGTCACCAATACAAGCACCAAGTTCATTTGTTTCATCTTAGCTCTGAAGACCAAGACCTATTATGTTTCTCTGTATTACACTAATTATTCTGCCTTTATTAAGCTGGATTTCCGTAACAGGTAATTTATTGAATTCATCTTGAATCATACCTCTGAAGGGGATTTGTCACACAGGAACGGCTTTCAAGCTAAGTTCTGGGGAACACCTCCGGGTTCCTCAAGAGCTTATCAAAGACTCTTCAAAGGCAAGTTCAACAATAGCTTCCCTGCAAAACAGATTGCTACCCCATCTTGATCTTACACTGCAACGTGCAGCTGCATGGGGCTGTTCTAGACTTCACCACCAATTTACATATGAGGCAATGGCAAGGCCAGGTGAATAGGTGCACACACCTGTGAGTGGGCAGGTGCACAGAATATTCATGAAGGGCACCGCAGAGCAGGACAGTGTTGGTCAAGCAAGTCAACATCAAATGGGTGCCCTAAAACAAACAAGCTTAGGAAGTTTTCCCTGTTCAGTATAGTTGTCTTCCCAGTCATTTCTACATGTCTCCCTAAAAAATGGCTAGGGGGAGATTTTTTTAAAAAATCCTATTCTGCAAAAAGTTAAGAGATCCTGGTGTACTTTTTAAATTTACATTCAAAATCTGCTCCTCTTTGAGTCATTTTTTCATTAAGAGTTTGTGTCCTTGCTAAATTTGGAGAAAGTTCAACCCTTTCCCAGCCCTGATCTGAATTAGCCCACGTTCCCTCCGCCCCCCCAAAGCTGCATTTTCCTTTTCCAAACCATAGTTTGCCAATTCAGATGTAGAACTATGGATTGACTAAACGAGGAGCTAATTGAAGCAAAGCACGCTAGGGAAGAGCATATGCATCCTTCTTGTTCCTGCAAAACTGAGCCAACTCAGTGTCTTAGCAGCAAAAGAAAATGGACTTGAATCAATGTTTAGAGGACTGCTGCTTTCATGATGAAAGTTGAAGCTATTTACATTCTGAAGGGATGTTACAGCCATTTTAGTTCACCTCCTTGGGCCAATTTCTTCTGCTTGCAAGTCATGTGCAAGCTTTAGCCAACAGCATTGCCCTACAGGACTTCAAATCATATTAGCCCATATAGGTCAGCTTTACAAGTGCACTAAGCTCACTAGATTTACCTAACGTGACTCAAGTAAACAGAATATGATGTTTGGAGAGAGCCATATTGACAATAGCTGCAAAGGCAACCCTTAAAAAGCCCCAAATTGGCACGTCCCCATCATTTCTCCCCCCACCTGCGCTGGGCTCACGTAACAGCTTGGCAGCTTATGTGGTCCCTCAGCCAAGGTAAACTTTTATGCTTCTCAGGTTATTGGATTCTAAGGCCTATGCCTTAGAAAAGTGTTGCTTAAGACTTTCAGAGCATTTAGGAAACTTGCTATCAGCAGTCTGTTCTGACTCACCAAACTTCCTTCAAAATGCCTTTGCTAAGGTGAAGGGTGAGATCACATCTGACAAGGCCAGCCAGGCCGGCAAAGCAGAAGTATAACTTGGTTCAATCTTGTGACTCGCTAGTTCCAAAGAAGGAAGGGAATCCTCCCGTCAGCAGACTCTCTGGTGAAATTACAGTCATGCATATTTCAACTGTCTTACGTATCCTAAGAAGGTCTTACTGTGCAGAAAGCCCCAAAAGCCACACCAGCACAAAGGTTACATGGCATTTTGAGACACTGGCATTCATGTAGTGCTGGATTACCAGGTAGGAAGAGGAGGCACCAGCCTATGGGGACCCAGCGACCACGGATCAAAATAATGTTGGTTTGATGTTGAAAGGAAGCTACAATCAAGCCTTTTTAGTTCAATGTGAGGTAGGTCCCAGGATTTTGACTGCCTAGGGGCCTCCACAGGGTTTAATCCAGCACTGCTTTCATGAGTCAAGACCATGTAGATAACCTTTTTCGGTTTTCACACCTGCACTCACTCTGCACCTCATTCCAAGCACTCTGTTTGGGACAAGAGAAATAGTATGGGGTAAGGATTTACCCCACCTACCCAGCTTGTGCAAATACAACTCTCTTTGTGCACACACTTGTGTTCACGACTGACTGCTTGCAAGTTGCAGATTCCAAGAAAACAACACAGGAAGGGAGGTGAAAATGTTCCGCTTTTCTCAGCGGATCCAAGATATTTGTTAGGTGACCCGAGTGCAATAAATTGTCTGTGTGTGTGGAAGAAGAACCACATCTAAATTACAAAAGATTAGGAAAATGAGATGGTCTGCTTAGTGCATCATCCTATTTGCCAGCCAGAGGTCCACAAGGGCAAGAGACCTCTCCTGTGGTTGTTGTGCAACTGGTACCCAGGGACATGTTATCCTATCCTGGAAGCTGGATACAGCCATCTTGACTAGCAACCATGGCTGATTCATAGCTCCTTGAGACCTTTTGAGTTCCCCCTACACAAAGATGCTCCATGCTCTACCGTCTTAACTACCATCCTCAACTGGTTTCCAATATCCTATTAGCTTTCCATTGCTAAGGTACGTTTAATTGTTTAAGTCCCGATGAGCAAGATACCAGGAAATTTTTTTTACAGGTAGCAACAGTTTGTCTAGGTTTGTTTGCACAGCTGTTTCTTGCAGGGGTTTCTGCTTTACATAATCTAATCTAATCAGGGGGCCTAGAGATTAGCACAGCCTTCCTCTTCTACATCTGATTAATACCCCTGACTTTTCCAGACAATGATGCTTTCCAGAATCACAGGAAATACGTAATGTTTACAGTCCCAAGCATCAGGTACTTTCCACTATTATAACAGCACACCAAGCAGTGCACTGAACCAATCTTTGCATTGCCATAGCTGAAGGAAAATGGGCAGCACAAAGAAAGGAGTCAGTGGAACTAAGGAATTCTTCCATTAAATGAAGCCCACCTACATGAATCCCTATCAAGTCTGAGGAATGTCAAACAGTGTGAGGATTAATCAAAAGTGGGCAGTACAGAACAAGGGAAAAGATGCCCTTGTTTTGGTTTTTTTTATAAAATGAAATCATTTGTCGAGTTACAATGGCAACACCACTTTTGCCGCATATTCGCTCCTAGTGCTGTTTTGCTGGATGCTAAGCCTTTTCTTTATTTAGCCAAAATCTAAGCATGTGCAGTTCAATACGTCAACCCTTTTGACATTCTGTAGAATCTCTAGGGTTTTAGTGTTCAGAAAGGGAATCTTGATAACTTATTGACTCTGCCAATCCATCGGCTGGGTGGAAGAGGCCAACCAACAGAAGAAGCTCTCCGCAATGACTCAAGACATTACCATACAAGTCACCATCCCTTCGTTGTTAAGAGGCAGCATGTCTCTTAATACCAGTTGCTGGTAAATATAAGGAGGTGTCTGCTACTGAGCCCATGTCTTTGCTTGGAGTCCTCCCAGGGGCATCTATTGGCCACTGTGGAAAATAGGATGCTAGGCAAGATAGGCCTTTGACTTAGTCCAGCAGAACCCTTCCTATGTTCATAGGAGCAGCCAAACCTGCGGAGTCAAAATTAGAGGCATTCCTAACATAATCCAGCAGATTGCAGAGTGCTTCTTAGGGACTGAGAGAAGGGTGTCTGCCTTAGCTTGGAATTTTTGGACAAGAGAGTTCTGGTCTTTGCCAGTTCCCACTCTTTTACATATGCAGCTTCGGCGATCACTTGCCAGAACTGCAACACATCAATGGAAGCTGATTCAGTGTCACTTTTATATGAAAAGAACACTCATTCCCATGCTCAGTTGTAGCTACTGAATCAGGGAGTTTTCCAAATAACGTGCAGTTCTCAGAAATCTGAGTCAAGCACAAGACCTGCTACCATTACTAATGAATGGGTGGGGGTGCTGACAGTTAGTAATTCACAGCTTCAGAAAGGCCATCCACAAAATGCACACACTGGCATATATGTAATTCTGTGTCCACAGATCTTTCCATGGCTTAAGGCCAAGCAAATACACAATTCCTTCTACTAGATTCAACAGGTCCACACCTTCGGTCCTACATACATGTCAAATGTTTGCTGTCCTAAACGACACCTGCTCACTGTAAATATGTGTGAGCCTCCAAGAGCTTATACACAGGTTCTGCCAAGTTCAGTTAATACGAATTATTTTGTGCACTCACAGACTGCATTCCTACACACACTTAGGTGAAGAGTAAGCCCTATTCAGCTTAATGGGACTATCAGTGTAGACGTGCAAAGGACTGTGCTGCAAATCTCTAAATTTTTCATTACCAAGATGCAGTAGTGGTGTTTTTGTTTAACTTTATTTCCAATGAAGCCTTTATGTTTTCCATAATAAAGTTAGTCCCTACCAGCTATTCTGTTTCTCCTCATCCTCAACCATCTCGTGTCAATGTAGCTGGGGAAGAAAGAAATAGGAAAACAAAAGAGAAATAAGGGGGGGGGGGACTGTTGTTGTCTTTTGTCTATGCTTCCTGCACTGCAGAAAGCTATTATTTTTCTCAGGTAGTCAGAAATACCTTGGGAGCAGAAGAGCAGACCCTAGTCCTTTAAAAAAAAGCCAATAAAGATGTATTACTCCAAAACATTTATTCTAGTGCAAGAAGCACTAGGGTCGGAGACGAACTGAAAAAGTCACTTGAATGAAGGTGAACAGATTTTGCCATCTCCTTCTGCCTCTACAGACAAAGCTCTGCTGAACTGGTCACAGGAAAGCACCTCTGTTTTAATTTAAACTGATTTGAGTCTAGTAAAAACAAAAATACATTTAAAGGGCTTGCAACATGAAAAATGTGTTATTTCAACATGGCCACAGGTCCTATAATTTAGTTATCCGCTGTGTATCAATGCATTCAAGTTGTTGCTTACACCTTAAAAGACACAGGAACAACTGTTGCCTCTTCTTAGGGAATTGTTTTCCACACTGTGTCCCTGCTCTGTTCTGAGGAGCTGAGCTTATCAGCCTCGTCACAACAAACCCATTTGAATCCAAATATTTTCAAGCTTCTTTTCTCAGGGCTTGCATTACTCCACGTCTAAGCAATCAGCCCAAATGTCATCAATAACAGCTGCCAGAAGGTCAGGATCACTCAGGACAGTTTAACTTCTCTGGTTTACAATAGTGTCTGATACAAGAGGAAAACTTCTTGTACATTTAACATGCACGTAATACTCTTTAGAAGTCGTCCACAAGACCCTCTCACCTCAATCCATTCCTGTTATTGGCATAACAAGTAGCCTTCTTTGTTTCTCTGTATCACACGTAGATGGGAGGTCCGCCCGTTCCCAAACGTGTTGCAGTGCCTTCTCTTTCCCCTACTCCCCCCCAAATTCCTATGTGACGTAAGCACAATGCTTGGAGGTTGTCCCTCCCTTCTCCCCAGTAAGTTTCCATTAACTCATCTTCAGCCTCATGTAGGAACTTGCCAACAGCACCAATGAACCACAATCGTGTGTCATACACTTTCCCACATCTTGGCAGCTTTCCCAACCCAGTTTGACATACTGGGCAGAGACAGCGCTCTCCAGCTGAACAAGGGTTTTTCTAATCAGTTCCAAAGCACCACAGCTGCCATGTCAACCACTATTAAGATTTATGGAACCAGAGATGTATTTTCAAGCACCATGAACATCTTGGCTGAAAAAAGAGGTGACAATCATGCCAGCCCAGGTTGTTAAGTGATGGCAGCAGAACTGGATAGCAAGTGTCTTATTTTCTGGTACCAAAATCTGATAAATTACACATATGTGGAGGGACCTCTTGGCTTGACAATGCAACTACCTAGCTCTTGGTGTTCTCACTGTTAGGCTAGTATAAGGCACAGGTTTGCCCAACTCAGCCTTTCTTAAGCAGGGGGGATGCGACAATTCAATGCAAAACTAAGCCGAACAACATTTTGCAATGGATTATAACAGCCACGGCTCTGAACTGCTTTCACGTAACGTGAATCTAGGCCTGAAAGTACTAGAGCATTAAAGGAAATCAGCAAGCCATAAATGTTACCACTCCTAGCTATGAAAGGTGGGCGGTTTAGCAGTCAAGTAGTGCCCAAGAATTTGAAACAAAGCTGGTACCAACCCATGCAGCTATTTCTCTAGACCTCTATGATGTTTGTCACAACTGCACATCCCACCCAGAACCAAACATTAATTATGGGACACTGGCAGTGGAAAGAGGCCTAGAAAGGATATCTGATGGGGCTACCACTAGCCCAGCAGAAGTAAGTCAACACAGTGTGAAAAAGTGGCTGAAATCCTACAGCATCACATGACTTTGGTATACCTGCTATTAGATGCCATGAGACTAGTAACAGGATCCCATTGGAAATCTCGAGAGCCAGTGCCGAAAGAGATGTGGCATAACAATAAAGGGAATATAGCTCTCTCGGAAACCTCTAACTTATCTCCGTCAAGCAATTCAAGGAGAGACTGAACTCAATTTGTTTGATAAAGGATGGTATCTTTTAGAATACTGTAACTGAATGAAACTTTATTATAATACAATGCCTGGACAATTTTTCATTGTCTGTAGTTGAATTTTTTTTTCTTTCATTATTGTTACTGTAATGGAGGAGGGAAGGGTGGAGGGAAGAATGGTATCCATTTTTTAAGTTTATTAATGGCAGGTTTAGACAGGCTGTAGCAACCCTGTCTTCATCACATGGTTATTTGAAAATATAGGGATATTGTTTGGGGTTTTAGACATATAGTGGACCTAGCATTTTTTTTAATTATGTTGCACTCCATAATACCCAAATTGCACTTATTTTTTGTCTTTTGTTACTGTAGAAGACATTAATAAATATTTTTTTAAAGAGATCAACAGTGTTAATCACACTGTGGGCAAAGCTTGCTTCACAAATAGAAAGTAATCTATCTACTGCCTGCAGTCCCAAATACATTGGTCAACAAGCCCACCCCCCTTTTGCTACTTAGGGCAGATCCAAACAGTGGCATTTAAAGCACATCCTCCCCCCCCCAAAAAAAAAAATATTCCTGGGAATGGTAGTTTGTGTAGGGTGGTGGGAATTGTATCTCTGTGACAGGGAAACTACAATTCTTAGGAATCTTGGGGGAAGGAATGTGCTTTAAATGTGTGTTGGATGTGCTTTAAGTGCATGGGTCTTAGTAACAGAGTCTTGATTTGCCAGTTCACAATGCTTTGAACCTCTTTCCTCCTAAACATAGTGGGAAGAGAAACAGACTAGTGAGGATGTTCTCTCTAAAACAGGGATGTGGAACTTGTAGTCCTTCAAGATGCTGCTAGACTTGAATGCCATCTGCTTCAGTCAGCAGAGTCAATGATAATGGGATCTGGAGTCCAACAACATTCCCCATCTCTCATCTAGAACATGTTCAGATAACTTGCAACCATGGTTATACTAGCAGTCTTTGATGAGCTCAAGAGCTACTCAACTTACACTTTTAATTACTTGTGACCAAAGTGAACTGCAGTTCATCTGTACATGCCTAGCTGCTGTTAATTTTTCATAGTTATCTTGATTTACAGTGTTTTAATTCAGGACCCCCCCCCTCCACCGCCAAGTGTGGAAGAGACAGTCCTAACGTTGGAAGATTCTGGAAAACTGAAATCAGAACTGTACTTCTTACCATGTTTCCAGTTCCTTTGCATTTTCTGCTATTAGATAACCCTGCAACCATGAGGACTAGAAACTCCTAATAAGTGAAAAGCTGGGATTGTCCAAATTCTAAATGGCTCCTACTGGCCACACAAGAGCTGAGTGTGCCGCTTGACCATATACTGCCTATATGGGGAAATGTTGTATTAGCATCTAATTTGCCTTTGTGATGAAGCAAGAACATTTGGAATAGCTGTCAAGGCCCATTCTTATTTTGCCTTTGCAGAACAGGTAGTTATATCACATCAGGCAAATGAGGGCACACCTGAACTCTGCCCGAGCCTGTCCAAATCATATGGTACAAACAAAAAAATAAAGTTACATATTCAGGTTAACAATGCTGATTTGATTGAGAGAGACAGAAGAAAAAACTGAGCAGGAATAGAAAGAACAAGCCTGAGGGGTTCATGGCAGCAGGACGGGACAAACCAGTTTTTTCATTAATAATGCTGCACTACTTTACAAAATGTGAAGTGGAGCCAATCAGATACTTAAGTTTTTGGAAATTCTACTACTGTTTTAACACTGCAGAGGAAAGCCAATTTCACTGGCTCCTTTACTCTTGTAACACGGGGGGACCTGGTTGATTCTCCATGACAAAGATTCATGTATGCATTGGATGAGCAGCTTCAGGAAATATTTTTTTGGATTTACACCCTTCCTTTTTATTGCAATACTTGGCGGGTAATGAATTTACTGGACAACTTTTTAAAGTGTTATATGCCAATCAACAAAGTAGTAAAATACAACATTAAAAAAAGGAGACAGCTGCCACAAGTGAATACGTGGATTAGTCTACTGAAAACTCCACATAATCTTCCTGTCACTAAATGGGGCTATTGCAAAAAGAAAAGGTGGGGGAGTACATTCCTGTGTATTTGGACCCACCATCTACTTCAGGCCAGATAGTTAACAGGACTGCAAGTAAAAAGCAGGAGATGGCTAGATATTTTGATAACACTCAAGCCGCATGTCAACAGCATCTCTGACTGATAAGGGAGCTGAAGGAATGTTTAAAGATAGTGGCACGTCTCTGAACAAAAGCTGCTGATAGATCCTAGAGCCTCGATTCAAAATTACCTGAGATTCCCTCAGACCTACTGAAGGGGGGAGGGAACACACCCAAAAATCCTGATCCCCTGGAAGAAGTTTCCCAAGACGGTTTCTTTACTGGTGCATGAAAGGAATCTCTACGACATCGCAGTAACAAAATGAGTTCATATCACATCAATATATGAAGAAGTTATGTTTTCCACAAACTAAATGCAGCACATTAAGAGCAATCAGGCAAAGTAGCAAACACATGCTGTAGTACTTCCAGGCAACTCGTACGTAATTATTTCTGTTGCCTATCTCCAACTACAGCAAAATGATGTAGGCTGAACCTGATCTACAAGAAGGTCAAGGAACACCCCTGCCATTTGCAGAAAAAGGCTCATGTGATAATAGCACAAAGACATCACCATGAAGGTGCCAGACCCAGCTCTAAGGGGCGGGAATTCCACAAGTTGTGCTTTTGGTCCAAGCAAAAAAGAAAGGCTTGGATTGGTAAGGAGACAGCACAGGTAAATGTTAAATAAACCACAGAGGGAAAGATTAAAACAAATCTATCCCTATCAAAAAGGGAGTTACTATGGAACTCGTTCCCACAGGAGTCAATGGTGACTGCAGACTTGGATGTATTTAAAAGAGGATTAGACCATGGGTAGGCAAACTAAGGCCCAGGGGCCGGATCCGGACCAATCGCCTTCTAAATCCGGCCCACGTGTAGAATGTGTGTTCCATTTAAAATGCATCTCAGGGTTATTTGTTGGGCATAGGAATTTGTTCTTTTCCCCCCTCCAAAAAAAATATAGTCCGGCCTCCCACAAGGTCTGAGGGACAGTGGACTGGCCCCATGCTGAAAAAGTTTGCTGACCCCTGGATTAGACAAATTCATGAAGAGCAAGGCCGTCAATGGCTACTAGCCATGATGGTTATGCTTTGCCTCCAGTCAGAAGCAGGCATGCTACTGAACATCAGTTGCTGGAAACGCAGGAGGGGAGAGTAGCATCTGTTTGGCCCCCGTGAAAACAGGATGCTGGCCTAGAGGGGCCACTGGCCTGATCCAGCAGGCTGTTCTTATCGAGGGATTAAATAAATCAATCTTATTTTATGCACGCTACCACTCCCAACTTCAGAAAGAGGTACCAAAGTCTCTTTATGAGAGCTGCTAAAATACTGTCACATCTTTCCTAGGAGCAGTCTGCCGGGAGTCATAACTCAGTTGGAATTATTCTTTTCTTCCACTCCATGCACTCTCAGGAACCTTCTCCCACCCCTTCAGATGCAAAATTTCTCCTGCCAAGCCTATACAACACCATTAAGTTAACTGAAACAAGGCTCTCACCACCCCACAACGGTTTTGCATAGTCTTAGCAAACATATTCTAGCGAGTGTGTATTCGGCATGGTCAAAGGTCAAGAGGCAAGGGTGTTTACCTGAGAAATAACTACCTGTAAAGGTGGCGGGAGAGGAGGAGCAAAAGGGAAAACACACACACACAAAAAAAAAACCCCCAACCCAAGGTCTCCTATTGTCAGAGAACAACCGAGAGGGAAAATTATCAAATCCAGACCTACAAGAAAACTCCCGATTTGTACCATGACAGAGCCCTGGGGATTTCACTTAATGGGTTCTGCATGACGTTAGGGAATTGCAACAGAGCCAGGCTTTCGGTCAGCGGTTACTCATTCCACAGCTATGAGCGAGAGGAAGTGCTAAATAAGGCAGCGGGGCACGTTATTTGCCAAAATGTGCTGGTATTTGGAGACTTGAGATGAGAGGGTAGGAGAAAGGGAGGGAGGGAGGCGAGGAAGCCGCAAGGCAAGTCAAGAGGATGACGAAAGCCAGCGGGCGAGCGGGCGCAAGGGGAGCAAAGTGGGGAATAGAGTAGGGGTCGCCTATCCCACCCACCCCTATCAGCCTCACTGGAATAAGAGAGGGGGAAAGTGTTAAGCAGCCGCCAGGCGTTTGAAGTGTGTGGGGGGGGTAATACGCCACTGTTAACTAGGGGAGGGGGTCAAGTAGCGGTGGAAGAGGAAAACAACAAGCGAAAACGGACTGGGAGAGGGAGAAGGAATGTGCATGCTCCTCGCTTCACGGGCGGGGGGGGGGAGTCTCATTCCCAGCTCCCATCCATAGCTCCAGGGATTTGGAGAGGGGCGTGCATGTGGGAAAACAAGGGGGGAACCCAACCCCATCCCACTTTCCCAAAAAGAGCCAGCAGAATTTCGTCCCAACGTTACAGAGGACAGGCAGGCAAGCAGGCGACCTCCGTTGCCCCCACCCCCACCCCGTTACCGCGCCCGCAGCAGCAGCACCAGGAAAGATTAAGGAGAAGTAAGCGCTCGTTCCAAAGTCCCGTTCCCAAAGCAATGGGGGAGGGAGAGGGAATGGGGCGGTTTGCAGACTCTCCCACTTCGCCCCTCGTGCAAAAGTTCACAAGTTAGCGTGTGCGACGGAAGGGGGGCGCGCGGCAGAATCAACACATTCCAATTATTCCCCGCTACCGATTCCGCCCCCCCCCGCGCGCCCCCCGCTTCGGAAAATACCAAGCCTTGCCTGCCTCCTTACAATCGCGCGCGCCCGCTACCAAATCAATGCCGGCGACTCCCCAGCGTCCGCTCCCCCCCCCCTTCTTCCCGGGACGCCCCGAAGCGACTCACCGACTCGGCGGCGGCGGCGCCCAGCAGCAAGAGCAGCAGGAGAGCGGGGGCGCACAGGCCGGCGGGGCGACTGGGCTTCATGGCGTCGTGGGGTCCGCGAAGGAAGGCGCAAGAGCAAAGGCTGGTGCGGCGGCGGCGGCGGCGGCGGCGCGGTAACCAAGTGTCCCGTCCTTCCCCGCCCCGCCGCCGCTCAGCTTTCTTATAGGCGGCCTGGCCCGGCCCTCGGGAGGAGGAGTCGCCGAAGCTGCGGCCTCCGCTTGCGAGGAGGCGGCGGCGGTGACGACGAGGGGAACTCCCCCCGGCTTGAACTCGGGCTTCTCCTAGCGCTCTCGCCCTCAGTATCTCGGGGTCCCCCTCTTTAACCTTTCGCTTGCTTTAGGTTGACAGCAAAGCAACAAAAAGTTAAGTTGAGCTAATGTTTGTTTTGTTTTCAATACGTCATTGTTGATTTTAAGTGAGAAATACACAGTTCCAATGATACGGACAAGGGCGCCAACTTGAATAAAATATTGGGGGGGTGGGGAGAGAGATAAACCGTTCATAATCGATCACAACACACACCATTTGAATGGTAGTGCCCATGAACGGGGGGAAGGCCCCTCAGTTATTTTATTGGGGGGCTGAAGGGACCTTGGCCCCTAGGAGTTGGCTCCTATGGATACTGACGCTCCAATGATAAAAGGCCTCAGATATAAACTAGTAGGCATTTCGCATACATGAATAGTTGCAACCTGAGTCCAGTTCTAAGGCTAGTTCTGAATAAAAACATAGCCCCCACTCCCTTACACACAAACATGCACTGTTGGGATGGGGGGCAGGTGAAAAATGTGAAAAAGGGAAGCCACAGATTGCCAAAATTATCCCATTTCCAACTCTACAATTCTATGATTCTAACCCTCTCTCACTGCTTTCTGTGTCTCCAAGTTGAACACTTCCCAAACATTATTGATCCGGTTGTGCAGAGGAATCTCCTTTTCTGTTTTCCAATGTTGCATGATTACAAGCCGTGCTGCAGTTAACAGAAACTTGAGCTAATGTTTTAATTTTTTTTTTTTAACTGAAAGGTTATATTCCACTCATGCACGCCATACATTTAAAGCGCATGGCTTCCCGCAAAGAATCCTGGGAACTGTACTTCAACTCTCACAAAGCTACAATTTCTGGCACCCTTAACAAACAACAGTTCCCAGGATTCTTTGGGATGGGGAAAACATGTGTTTTAAATGTGTAGTGTGGATATAACCACAGAGCACCTCAGATTTTTGTCACTTGTTGGCCTGAGTGCTTAATGCTGAGTGATGACCCGTCACCACAAGGATCTGCAATTGGACCTCAAAGTGTGTGAGGTGCCTCAAAACAACCCACAAGGCCCTCCTAAGAATTCCACCTCTAACAACAACCCTATAGGTACTCATTTTCCAGAGAGGGAAAGGCTGAGAGACCATGTTTCCTGATGTGCCAGGCTGTGGGACAGAGGGAAATTCCAGAGGTGTGATGGTTCCTCATCATCGACTTGCAATGATGGGGAAATTTAGCACTTGAGTAGGAAGTGGCAACTCTACACAGCATATGATTGATAGCTGCTGATAGGTGGCTGCAATTTTCAGTCAGCCTGTGGAGGTTGCAGCCAACCCACAGCAGGTTTTAGCAAAAGAAGATAAATAGCAGATACAGAAAGTACAGAAGATTCCAGATGTCGAGTCCAGTGTACATCATTTCCCTTTCCTAAAATCCCAGGCAGATGTCTTTAAAAAAAAATTCTGCTCCATGCAGCGTGAAACAACCCTGAGAGAGTAACTTGCCTGAGGCAGGCTGTGACGGAGGTGAGACTACCCATCAGCGACTCTTGCATGGGGATGTAATCTGCTCTAGAGGTGTATACCTAATTATAAAATGCCCTTGCAATCTGCTTTACATTGGATCGACCGCACGAGCGGTCAGTGTCTCTATAGAAGAGCATCAATCCTGCATTAGGAATCAAATCATGGAAGCACTTCTAGTTAAGCACTTTGTGAAACACCATCATACGGATACAGACCTATTTTACACGGTCCTTTGGGTTAATCAGAGAGAATTTGGGATGAGGAGAGATTACGTCAAATTACTACACCAACAAGAAACTAGATTGATTTACCTATTTAAATCCCTACACCCGGGGGGGCATTGAACACTGAATTAGACTTCAATTGTTTTATTTAAGTTTTCTGACAAGATGGCTACTGTTTGTATTCTCTGTGCTAGATTTTGGATACTGTACCTTTAAATTTCCTGAAATTGTATGTGATTCAGTGCACCTGTGGGTAGCCTTTATAATGCTATTAGGGTTATGCCTACATTATCAGCTTATTACACTTTCAAGTGATTGCTGATCCATTGCTAGTTGATGTACCTGTAGGGACAATTTATTTGGTATGTATTTATTATTTATTATTGTTTGTATATATACAGGTCTGTCATTTCAATTTCTGTATTGTATTTGAATTTAATGTATTTCAATTTCTGTTATTGTCAGATGATGAAGAATCATTATTGAAACAGTTCGTTATCCGGAAAAACTGTTCTATGTTTGGCGCACCTCTCACCGCATATTTGCCGGATTTTGAATGTTGAAAGGCATTTTGCCTCCATCTCAGTGTTCCTTGATACTGACCGACTACGCCTTCTATTTTTGTTCATTGAACATTTATTTGACTCCTATTATTTGTGACTCTCATATATTTTCTGTTTATGAATTGTGTATAAATACTTTGTTAACACATTATTAGCCGCATGTCGCTTGGGGTTGTTCTAGAGGAGTATAAACAGATTCCACTACTAGTGCCTTCTGAATTCTTTGTGCCTGCTGTTGATCCAACCATTTTAGGAACATAAGAAGTTGCCTTATACAAAGCCAGGCCATTGGTCCATCAAGCTCAGTATTATCTCTACTGATTGGCAGTGTCTCTCCAAGGATTCAGATAAAAGTTTTTCCCTAGCCCTACGTCTAAGCATCAGAGATTGAAGCTGGGGATTTCTGCATTCAAACACATGAACCAGGTATGGCAGGGGGCTGCAAATACTCTTCTCTGTGCATGAAAAGATTGCCAAAGGGTGTGCATGTTTGTCTGTTTTTTCCAAGGCCCATGGAGAGCAAAGTGTTCTGGGCTAGGACTGTTCCTGTAGATATGAACTTCAGGAGAAGAATGGGGGGAACCATGAGGTATAGGGAAATATCTAGGTTTCCTTAGTGGGGGTCAGTAATAACAAGGTATGAATCAACATGCAGTTATTGCGTGCAAGGTGGCAACCCCAATGCAGAAGCCACCACAAAGGATTCAAACGCAGTACAAGCCTTGTTTCCTTTCTGCCTAGCAGTTTCTTTTCAAGACAAGTTAACTAAGTGATTTAACCATTTCAGTCTCTACAGAAGCAGTCTTAGGCAGCGGATGGGCAAGAGGCAGCACCCTGTCTACCCCCATTGCTTCTGCTGCCACCAGGAGACACCTTTAGTTGAGCACTTTGTAAAACATCATCATGCAGACACAGACCTACTTTACACAGTCCTATGGGTTAATCAGAGAAAATTTGGGATGAGGAATGATCATGTCAAATTACTGCACCAACAAGAAACCAGACTTACTTACCCATTTTTAATCTCTGCACCCAGGGGGTTTGAATACTGAATTAGATTTCAATTGTTTTATTTAAGTTCTTTGAAAAGATGGCTACTGTTTGTGTTCTGTTCGCTAGATTTTGGGTACTGTAGCTTTAAATTTACTGAAATTATATGCGATTCATTGCACCCGTGGATAGCCTTTATAATGCTACACTTTTAAGTGATTGCTGATCCATGGCTATTTGATGTACCTTTGGGGACAATTAATTTGGAATGTATTTATTATTGGTTGTTCATATGCAGGCCTGTCATTTCAATCTCTGTATTGCATTTGAATGTAATGTATTGTATTTCATATCATTGCCAGCCGATGAAGAATTATCATTGAAACAGTTCATTATCCTGGAAGAACTGTTCTGTTTGCAGCTGTGCTCGGAGTACCCTACTGCTACGTTCGGAGCACCTATCTAGGATATTGACTGTGGAAAGGCTTTTTGCCTTCATCTTGGACAGTGACTTACCACGCCTACTATTCTTGTTTATGGAACATTTATTTGTTACCTATTATTTGTGACTCTATGCACTTTTTATACGTCTGTTTATGAATTTTTGAAACAGTATAATGTTATAAAGATTTTGTTAGTATTTATTAGCCGATGTGTTGCTTCTTATTGTTTAGAGAGTTCTGTTTTGCAACACAGGGGATTTTCTTTGGTGTATTAGGCAGCAGAAGGGCAAGAGGCAGCACCCCACGGCTTCCACTGCCACCAGAAGACATCCTGCTCCATGGCTGAGTTTTGGTGAGAGGGAGGTGTTCCGGCACATGGTGTTGCCATTTGTCTTCCCCATCTCTGGGGCAGAGAAGACGAGCTGCAAAGGCTTGTGGAATGCCCCACTCTTGCTGAGTTTTAGCTCAGCATGGCGAGGGGAGCTAAGGAGTGGTGCATTCCTGTCTCACCTCAGATGGCGAAATGGGCTGGGCCACCCCTGGAGGGGAGACACACAAACTCCCCTAAATCATAAAAGAAAAGGGTAAAAGGTGATCCTCAAATAGCAGGGCTACTCTTTGACAATCAGTGTTCCTGCACATGTGTACAGGTGGGATTGCAGGAGGTTTGTAGTGAGGTTGCACAAAATACCAATGCATAGCAACTAAGAAATTTCAGAATTAAAGGCAACAAGGAAACAAGTTCACAAAATGGCAGGGAATGCAGTTGCTAGTCATAAATTCACAGGGAGCTTCTATAGTAGGTGCCCTTATCAACAAACAAAAATCCATGACAAGCACAATGGAAAGTGATGGGTGAGGTATAAAGTCTTCCAAAGTACAAAATACTGTAGTGCGAGTGCTTGGAAAATGCCATTTCCCCAGAAGCACAACCGCAAGGGAAGCTGAGCGGGTAGTGTCTATCCAAATCTGTAAGTAATGCA
Organism: Podarcis cretensis; assembly: GCF_951804945.1. Lineage (NCBI taxonomy): Eukaryota > Metazoa > Chordata > Lepidosauria > Squamata > Lacertidae > Podarcis > Podarcis cretensis. The sequence goes on from NC_137175.1 coordinate 24,050,993, forward strand.
TACTTACTGTACAAAAGGCTGATTGTGTAGAAAAGGTCGTCATCTCCCTTCCTGGTCTTCCCTCTTTATTTCCATTAAACTACCTTTTCCATCTTTCATGCTGTGAACGCTGCCCTTTAGAAGAAGCCTATTTGTGTTTGTGTTGCGCTGTGCAATTTGTTGCCAGTAAACAAGTAATAACTAATTATAACAAAGGGGTGAGCCGGAGTTAATGTTGACAATAGTTCATTGGGAAATTAAAAAGGGCTGCTCACAATGGGAGGTTCAAGGAAGAAGAAACAACAAGGAACAACAGAAAATACATAGCAGATGCTTCCTTGCAAGTACTTTGTGTCTGCACAATACTATCCTATCCACACATCTGAAACAGTTCACAAAGGCTGTTTGTTAAGGGTTATTCACTTGTGAATTTAGGGCCTCCCTTCAAACCTCCTATTTCATTGACATAATCACGTACTAACATAACTATTTCCACATTCTGAAATAAATACAGTACTCTGATTACTTAGCTTCTACTAGCAGGCAGTATATCTGTGGATGACAGAGCAATGTCTACATTGAGTGCAGTGGGACTTACTCCATGAGAAGGATAGGTATATATAGAACTGCAGCCTTAAGTTGTGTACAGTGGTACCTTGGGTTAAGTACTTAATTTGTTCTGGAGGTCCGTACTTAACCTGAAACTGTTCTTAACCTGAAGCACCACTTTAGCTAATGGGGCCTCCTGCTGCTGCCGCACCGCCGGAGCATTATTTCTGTTCTCATCCTGAAGCAAAGTTCTTAACCTGAAGCACTATTTCTGGGTTAGTGGAGTCTGTAACCTGAAGCGTATGTAACCTGAGGTACCACTGTACACATTATAGCTTTAAAGAAACATTCCTGCCCCTTCTCAAAGAATTCTGGGCACTGAGGTTTGTTAAGGCTTGATGAGAGTCGTAACTCTGTGAGGGGTAAACTACAGTGCCCATAATTCTTTGAGGGGTGTGTGTGGTTTGAATGTGCTTTAATTGTGTGAACGCAGCCCTAGTCTAGTGGTTTGGGGCAGCAAATCCATGTGCAATGCACCAATCTGTTAGGTTAGAATCTTCATGCACATGCTTGTAAATGGTAAACAACCATGACAAGAAATGGGGAATATGAACCTGAGTGCTCAATGCCAAAGAAGTGATTAGCTCTAACAATGCATGTTTTGTGCTAGGAATGGGGGCAGAATGAAGCAAGGAGTTCTGTAGCCCCAGATGTTTGTGTGTGCTTAATCCTACACACAACCTTTTTGCATGCCCAGGACGCCACTGAGGGGAATCTGTGTGCAGATCATCTTTGCTCAATCAGAGTGGGTATTTTTTAATCAGGCTAGCTGCACCGTTCATCAATTTTGATTCATAAACTCAAACCTTCTGGTTGACTAAAATGCTGACCTCGTTCAATAATGTGAAATAAAATCCTTACCATGGCAGATGTCATTCTAGAAGAGGCATTCCTCCTTTTGTCCCAGAATGAACACCTCTTTTAAGATACTGTGGCATTCATAAACTAAAATACTCTTATCTATTCAGAACAATTCGTATTCAAATCTAAGCAAATTTGCTCATAGGTTGAAACTCATCTGACTTAATTAACTGTAAAATCCTGTGCAAATTTCATTAGGAGTAAATACAGGGGACACAATTGGATTTGCTTCTGAGTAAACATGCATAGGATCAGGCTATAAGAGATTTATTTAATTTGGTGACAGTTCAGGTTTTAGGTGTATAGAGGTTTTTTGATGACTCATACAAAAACCAAAAACTACATAAGGCTATTAAGTCATTTTCTCTTGGTCGATTTAGTGGAAAATGCAATGGCAACTAATAAAGGCAGGCTAGAAGATGGAAAGTGAAATAACGACTACCGTACTTTAATTTATCCTGTATAGTGAGAAAATGTTAATTTTCTTAAAGGAAGAACAAGGCGCCTGTTATCATCATAACAGTTTTTATCTGATCATTGTTCGGTTAAACTCAGCAGAATACTTTGTCTAATATTCTGTAAGGTCTCGTAAACAGATTTCACTTTGTAATTTTATAGCCCATTGTTACTTTTGACAGTCTGTTCCTTGTTACTTGCCTTGTTATGTATGCTGCCTTTCCTGCAAGGACAGGCTGAAGGAGTGTAACTGGTTCAAGGTCACCAAGTGAGATTCATAGTGAAAAAAAATTCTCCTTCTGTCTCCTACCTGAACTGCATGATGTTGCTTTAATGTTCTGTGGCGCAGCTCTGATGACAGTTGACACCTGGTGCTATTGATGTGGTTGTTGATTAATGCAACTAAACTGTGGCCCCAGACCTCAAAGTCCTAAACCTGATTAGTCCCTCTATGGCTAGCAGGATTAATATCAAATAATGATCTCCTGCCAAAGTCCTAAACCTGATTAGTCCCTCTATGGCTAGCAGGATTAATATCAAATAATGATTTCCTGCCAAATAGTTTTCTGTAGACTTCAGTAGCCTGTACATTTACAGACTGGGATAAATCTCCGCGACATGAATGAGGAAGATGTATCTCTGTCCTCATGTTGTAGAACTCCAATTCCTATCATAGAGTTGTACAGTTGGGAGGGAACGAACATGAGGGTCACATCCAGCCTTCTGCAATGCAGGAATCTTTTGTCCGACCACTGACCATTCTGGATGAAGCATAGGAGCTGTGTTTGCTTAGTTAAGTTGGAAATCAACTATCTAGTAGAAACTACTACCAAAGTTTAGTGATACAGATATATACACACACAGTTAATAAGGGGGAAAGAAGCACTAATTAACTACAAAAATAGCTAAATTCAAAATTTATTAAATCTTATATATTATAGTAGCATACAATCAATCCCTGTCCCAGCTAAATCCAGGGTGGGTGGCTGTTGTTGTTTTTACATATTCCACAGCCGGTTTCCAACTATTCAGTACATCTTTACCTAACTTTTTAAACATAATTTTCAGTTTAACTATCCCCAGGTGTCCCCATATTTTCCTAAGTGTTTCTTATTCTCTTGCCTCCCAGGCATTTGCATACAAAATTCTTGCCAAGCTTAACATGTATTAAAGCCTGCCTTTGAATTTCTTCTGCTAGTATTATTTCTACTGCTCCCTGCAACGCCCCCAAAGCAGGGTAGGGAATTAGAATACAAAAGGAGCAACGTACAAATCCATTAATCTAATCAAAAAAAGAAAAGAAAGAAAGAAAGAAAGACAAAATAGAATTTTTCAGAGATAATAGGAGGCAGACAATACCAGCAGATAAGACAACCTAATTATCATAAAAAGCAGTAAAAAAAGGAAGGTCATTCAGCAGATATCACCACTCTTGGGAAAGCTGCAAACATTCACTTCACATAGCAATGTATATTAAATGTGTGGTGTGTACGCAACCAAAAGTAGTTTAGTTTAGTTGTAGTTTAGTTGTGGAATCAATCTCACTTTTCTATTAAAATAATAGCATTCAAACTGAAATAATAGCATTCAAACTGAAGGTGCACACAACTAGGTTGCTCTGGTCTGTGACCACAATGATGGTTTTGTTTTTGTTTTTTTTAAGTCTCTGGCTTGAGGTCACTGGGTAATAACGAAATGCTGGTGTGTTTCCCGACCTCACAGTATTTGCATGAATTCAGCAACGTTTCCTGAACATGCAATGAAGTTTTTTTCCTCACCATTTGCAAGTTGAGACCATTCTGGGTTGCATTGATTCCTACCATGTGGTTTTCATACTAAGAACATGGTTACCGCTTTTCAGTCATACACAGCTTCTGGTCCCTGAAAGGTTTCCTTACGATAAACTGGTATTCTTACCTTGCTTCACAATGCTGGAAAGAAGAAGAAGAAGAAGAGTTTGGATTTGATATCCCGCCTTTCACTCCCTTTAAGGAGTCTCAAAGCGGCTCACATTCTCCTTTCCCTTCCTCCCCCACAACAAACACTCTGTGAGGTGAGTGGGGCTGAGAGACTTCAAAGAAGTGTGACTGGCCCAAGGTCACCCAGCAGCTGCATGTGGAGGAGCGGAGACGCGAACCCGGTTCCCCAGATTACGAGACTACCGCCCTTAACCACTACACCACACTGGCCCAGTTTACACATCACAGTAAGCCACAGTTAAGAAATGCTCAGGTGATTCCTACTTTGCTCTTCCCCTCTAGCCAGTGGGAGCAACAAACTGTGATCCCTGGCTTAGAGCACATTTGAACCAGGGTTCATCGTTTGTTTTGCTCAAATATTTGGTGAGCCAAGAACAAACCTTGGCTAGATATAGTGGTTTGTTTGGAGCAAAAACAACTGCAATCCCCAGTTCAGATGCAACGCTATTGTGATTTGTTTGCTCCTGTTAGTCTGAGAGGAGGATCAAAACAGGAGACTTCAGCATGGTCATGGTAAACCATAAACGATGCTTTCTTGTGACAGGTGAACGCTGCCTATTTATATGCAGAAGTCATAGAAAGTGACAGCACATATGGGTTCAGGGGAAAATAGTATACAGTGGTACCTCGGGTCAAGTACTTAATTCGTTCCGGAGGTCTGTTCTTAACCTGAAACTGTTCTTAACCTGAAGCACCACTTTAGCTAATGGGGCCTCCTGCTGCCGCTGCACCGCCGGAGCACGATTTCTGTTCTCATCCTGAAGCAAAGTTCTTAACCTGAAGCACTATTTCTGGGTTAGCGGAGTCTGTAACCTGAAGTGTATGTAACCTGAAGCGTATGTAACCTGAGGTACAACTGTATAACTGAGGACTGCATTGCTCAAGGCCCTCTGTCATTAAGCTGGATAAAAGGTCACAACTCGTGATTAGGTTTCTATCTGGATAAAAGGTCACAACTCGTGATTAGGTGGGCCAGTGTGGTGTAGTGGTTAAGAGCGGTAGTCTCGTAATCTGGTGAACCGGGTTCGTGTCTCCGCTCCTCCACATGCAGCTGTTGGGTGACCTTGGGCTAGTCACACTTCTCTGAAGTCTCTCAGCCTCACTCACCTCACACAGTGTTTGTTGTGGGGGAGGAAGGGAAAGGAGAATGTTAGCCGCTTTACGACTCCTTCGGGTAGTGATAAAGCGGGATATGAAATCCAAACTCTTCTATCAGAGCACTCCATGGGCGTAGCCAGAGAGGGGCTGGGGAGGGGGCAGCTGCCCCCCATCAAATAAATAAATAAATAAGAATACTTAACTAACGGTCCAATTGAGTCGCAGATAGCTCAGTTCTGCCCCCACCCCACCCCCCAAGTCCTGTCCGCCCCCAACAAAAATCCTGGCTACACCCATGGAGCGCTCCCTCAAGGCACAATGCCTTATCAGTTGCCCTTGTTAAGCCACATACAATTGCTGTTTGAAAAGCAAAGGAATCGGTTCGACTCCCCTACCTCTTTCCAAAACTCCAAGGTCAGGAGGCCATAAAATCATAGAGTTGGAAGGGACCCATCTAATCCAACCTTCTGAAATGCACAGTAGTCCACAGTATCTTTGTAAGGGAGATATAAGTATCTAGGGTTGCCAGACCTTCAGGGCTGACCTGAAGTCTCCAGGATTGCCTGGCGGGGGGAGGGCTTGAATCTGCAAGTGGGAGAGGGTGTCTTTTTCTTCTTCTTCTTTTTAAAAGAGGAATGTTTACGCAGCTTACAACATCCCACCCAGTAGAAACTGGCTGCCAATGATTGCATAGGTGGGAGATTTACTCTCATCTCTTTGCTTCCAATTAGCGTCCACTTCTGCAAATTATTGCATAGAATGTCTTGTAGTACCTTAAAGAGTTGCAAATTGTATAAATGGCATCGGCATTTGTGGAAGTGGGTGCATAGGAATGCCTGCTTTACCTAAGATTTCTATCCACATTTCCAGTTGGTGACATATTTGCTCATTTGTTAGATTTTGTATTTGTTGTTGTTGTTGTTAATATTATTATTTCTGTGAGACACTCGCAGCAACTGTGGTTAAAAATGTGTCATGCTAATGACATCACTGGGGCTCATCCTGCTGTGACACCACCAGGGCATCCCCTACACCTCAGTTTTGGACCCTAAAATCTCAGCAATCCTTTAAGTGTCTACAATATCTGTGCAATGGAGGAGGATGGAGAGAAAACCTGAACAACAAGGCTACACAGCTAGGAACTCATGGACCCATAACTTCCTCTCAGCCCGGCCATTGCTTGAAGAAGATAGATTAACACCCCCACATACATGCACTAAAATAATGTGCAAGGGGGTTGTGGGGCAACACAAGCTGGTCTTCCACCACTGAGAATATGCATTGTCCATACCCTGCCAGTTACAGATCTGTCAGATGTAAGAAGCCACAGCAGGTACTGACAAAGATGGGACGCAGGTGGTGCTGTGGTCTAAACCACTGAGCCTCTTGGGCTTGCCATCAGAAGGTTGGCGGTTCACATCCGCACGACAGTGGTGAGCTCCCATTTCTCTGTCCCAGCTCCTGCCAACCTAGCAGTTCAAAAGCACACCAGTGCAAGTAGATAAAAAGGTAACGCTGCAGCAGGAAGGTGTCAGGGAACTGCCATCGGAGCCAGAGGGAGAAGGAGGGCTCCAGAGGGATTACGGAGAGCGTCCTGGGAGGGAGAGAAGCAGCCCATCTTCTGGGGAAGGAAATCAGCGTAGCACCAGTGGAGAAGGGGGCAGATGGGGGAATCGGCGAGGTGGCTCCATGACTCCTCGCCGGAGACCAGCAGGGAGAGCACGGGTCCTCCGCTGCCCACACCCTCCCTGCGCAGAAGGCTTCCACACAGGGAGAGTAGGCGGAGACTAGAAGCCAAAGAGCTTCTTTGCTGGAAGAAGTTCAAGAAACGCCCACTGATGCCAGCGATTGAGACAGCCACAGGTGAGTGGCTGTCCGGACAGAAAGGGTTCACTCAGGCAACCCAGCCAGGTGTGGTGCCGATTTACGCACGAGCAACCCCTAGAACCATTATAGAAGGTAAATGGTGTTTCCGTGCGCTCTAGTTTCTGTTGATTTAGGCATGCTGGCCACATGACCCGGAAAGCTGTCTGTGGACAAATGCCAGCTCCATCGGCCTGAAAATGAGATGAGCACCACAACCCCATAGTCACCTTTGACTGGACTTAACCATCCAGGAGTCCTTTGTCTTTTACCTTTAATGAAAAAGACAGTGATGGTTGGTGCCCATTGGGACTAGTAGGGCAGATGTCAGGGAGGCAGGTACCAGCCACCAAGCACAAAAACCCTGATTCAGTTCAGGACATTCAGCAGCTGCTTTTAAGCAAATGTTTTAAACTGGGCAGACAGATGTGATGTAGGAGATCCATGATCGTGTTTTGGCCTTTGCTCAGCTGCAAAACCTGTGACTGGCTTACACCATCAGACTGTAGGGGTGTGGGGTGGGGGAATTGTTACATGGCTGGAGGTGTCCCTACTCCCTACAGAAGTATTCACCTCACACAGAAAACTAGCGTGGCAGGGACGGAAGGCTCGCCTTGAACCTTCACCTGGAGTTTAATACCTAGCAGTGATTCAGTTGTTGTCATATACAGTAACACTAGACCACGTTGCCTGGTCTGCCGTGTTGGAGGCCACCCGCAGCCTCTCGACTGTTGAGAACTGGGTCGTGGTTCCAAGCCTCTGATCAACTCTTCAGAGCAGAACTAGAAAATGGAAACTAATTGCTTCAAAGAAGTGCTAAAAAGAGGAAGTGATGTGGTTTGTGGGTTTTTTTGGAAGGAGCAGCCGATGTTGAGCTGGGACTTTCCCAAGCTTTAATGGTTTATTACATCAGAATCCAATTATCTGGAAAGCACGGTGCCAGCCACCCCCTTTTTTTGCCTGAAAAACCTTCAACCGTGTGATGTTTCCTCCTCTGCAGAGAAGAAGTGCTATTGGGAAAAGTTGGCCGTGTTTCACAGCAGTGATGTCACACTGAATGACAAAATGAAAACAGTAGAATTTCTGTTCCAAGGACTGGGGAAGACCTGAGCTGCCCAGAGGAATCAAAGAAGAAAATGATAGCAGTACTGGAACTTTTGAAATACCCCATGGAGACTCCCATCACCAGCTGATACCCACATAAATAACATTGTTGGGACTTTCTCTTTTTCATTCCATACAGATGCAGTGAATTCCTCCATTTCTCATCCAAACCTAAGAGTCCTGCTGGATTAGGCCAATGCTCTACTGTATCTTGTCCAGCATCCCATTCTCACAGTGGCCAACCAAATACCTATGGGATACCAACACACAGGACCTGAGGGCAACAACACTCTCCACACTTTTGATTCCTAGCAACTGGAATTCAGAGGCGTATTGCATACCCTCCAGCATTATTCCAGTGAAAATAAGGATTTTTCTACTATACCATCCAACATTTCTCCGATGAAAATAGGGACGTCCTAAGAAAAAGTGGGACATTTCAGGGTCAAATCAGAAACCAGGACGGCTTCTGTAAATCTGGTACTGTCCTTGGAAAATAGGGGGCACTTGTGATAATGCCTTCGACCAGTGGCGGCATCAGAAAAAAGTTTTAGGGGGACAGAGATGGGGGAAAGTGTATTTCTAGGTGGGTGAGCTGTAACAGTAATTTATTTATCTCACAGCTAACCTGCTGCAAAAAATATAATGCTATAAGTTGATATAAATTATGTCTCCTAATACTGTAAAAAATGCACACTTTCTTTTACTTGTTGTTATAAGTTATGTTGGATATTATGCTGGAAATCAATTAAAATATTGTTTAAAAATGAAACTTTGTATAAAAATATATTCTACTTTTTATGCCTTGATGAACAAATGTGTTGAGGTGTATCTGTGTGTATGCACCAAATTGGGTTTTTGACCAGGGTGAAATAAAGCCTAGTTTTGCCCCTGCCCTTTCTTCCCTGGCAGGCAGCAGGGCACCATTTTGTGGCTCGCCTCAGGTGCCAAAATGTCTTGGGCCCTGGACTGCTTGATAATACACATTCATTGTTGGATGCGTGGACACCTTTTTGGAGTGCTGTACACCTATTATGCCCACGTCGTCCCTGTCACACACCATTCGTCAATCAAAAGGACATTATGCTGGAACGGTTACAATCTGTTTTGTGTCAATAGTGCACTTCTCAGGTGCTTGCTGCCTACATACGTACACAGAGAGCCCTTTGTCAGGTTACATCCTATTGGGACAGACCTACTGGCACTGCAGGGCGGTGCCACTCTTCCTTCCCATGTTTAATTTGTCTATGTATGAAATAGGCAAAATAGGAAGCAGTACAGTAACTTAGCTACCTCTGTAAACTGATACAAATATCCTCTGTACATCAGTGTTTCAACACACCGGTTTCCAGCCCCCCTCTTTTGAAAGACAGTAAATTTTATTTTTTAAAACCTGTGGAAACACTAACTGAAGGGGATAGAGAAAACTGCTGCATACTCGTTTGTAAACACGCCCACCATGTGTGCAGACAACAGGATAGCAGCTGCCACTTTGGACAGCATTATCATGTGACCATGTGTCCAACTGAAAATGGCTGTGTACAAAATCACACTGTGATAAAATAGCCTCTGTGCATTTTAAAGGCTACCTGTGTACATTGCAAACCATCTTGAGCTGAAGGACCCTTCACATACTAAAGACATGCCACATTCCTTCAGCAAATAAAGAGCTTGCTGTTGAGTTAGATTGAGAAACAGGCACAGTCTGACTAATATCCACAGAACACTGGCTGCTGGGTATTCCCCTACATTATTTTTTTCTCAAGCCTTAACTGGGAAGTCATTTCCATTCTGGGTGTTGGGTGGATTAGATTAAGATGGTAGATAAATCTGTGCCAACTAACTTCTGCCATGAGCATAAAAAAGAGATGGACTTTCCATGGTTTAATAGCAAAATATGTTAAATAACAGGGCAGCATTCAGAGAATCTCAAGAACTGCTTTAGTGAGTTATTTGTTATAAGACATTAGGAGTAGGGAGCCTGAACCCCTGTTGTTGGTCTACAGCTCAGTGAAGAGTCCAGCAACCATTGACCATGCTGGCTCAAGCTGATGGGAACTGAAATGCAACAAGACTGGAGGTACCGCACCCCTACAATAAGTCATCAAAGCACCTGGGGGGTAGACTGATGTGGGAAGCAGCAAAGTTTTAATACTAAATAAATTAATTGGACTATTAGAACCGGTTAGAAATAAATTGGGTCAAGCTACAAACAGCGAAGCTATGTGTACAGCTGCTCTGATAATGTTTATGAAACCTCAACCCTGATAGGGAATTCCCAGTATCTTTGTAGAAAGGAAAACTTTATGTCCTCAATAGGGAATGGCATTGGATATATCCAGTATTTCTCTTTCAGAGGCAACCAGAAAGAGGTGGGGCTGTAAGTCGCTCCCTTAGATGTACATGTAGACATCTGAGGAGATGGGGGCACTGCCACATCAGAAATACATAAACAAGAAACTTATTTATACATTTATAGAGTTGAAGCAACTTCACATTTATACATTAGCATACTTAACCATTTTCTCTTACTCTCACACACCCCGGTATAATAATAATAATACTGATTGTTGTAAGGTAGTCACAGAAAAGAGGTAAGGTAAAAAGCCAAAAACTCTTAGCCAAGCTTCATCTGCAAGCCAAAGCAGGAAGTTCATCCATTCTGAAATCTAATTATACATTTCAGCGGTGGGCAGTTATTGTACTTAATCTTGTGATAACAGATTCATCCAGCATTATGCAAAGCTTACACGTCTGCATCCTTTCGCTGTTATTATTATCATTGTCTATTTTTACATTTGTGCTTGAATATCTTAAAATGAGACAAGGGATATATATATACATACAGGAGTGGTCCATCAGATATTGCTTGACTGCAACTCCCATCATCCTTGACCACAGTATCCCCATCACAGCCACATGGCAATCACAGTGATTCTACTACGGGGGAGGGGGGGATCACCTTTCTCACATGTAAAATAAAAACATATCTGGGGCTAGAAAAATGAGATGTCGCTATAATGTAAAACCCACCTGGGTTGCTTGCAGTGCTGTGAGTAACCGCTAGACGCTTCCTATACTGAAAGCTACTTGTGCAGAAAGGTCTTTAAAATTGCTAAGCCACCTGAATTTCAAGTGCATAATAGATTTGCCACCTAGTGACAACAAAGAAATATGACATCAAGATAAAAAGGCATCTACATTTTAGAGCAGAATTTCCCAGATTGTAGGAACTGATTCCCTACGGTGTGGGAGCAGGAGGGCTGAGAGAGTGGGAGATGTGTGAAGTAAGTAGGTTTGATTAAGAAAACAGGATTCATCCAGATTTCTATCCTGGCACACAATGTAATATTCAAATGCCCATTGTGAAGTATGTTAAGTTACTCATATCTTCCACTTTGTCCAAGGACCTCAGAGTGGCATACATAGTTCTACCTACCCACCCAGTGCTTACACACCAATTAGGACAATTTCCAACAATCATAGACTGCAGTAACATTTATTTTATTATTTTATCATTATATTTATATCCCACCTTCCCTCCAAGGAGCTCAGTGTGACATACACTGGTCTCCCCCTCTTCATTTTATGCTCGCAACAATCCTGTGAAAGTAGGTTAGGCTGAAAGAGTGACTTGGCCCAAGGTCACCCAGTGAGATTCATGGCTGAGTGAGGAACTGGTCTCCCAAGTCCTAGTCCATCACTCCAACCACTATCCCATAAAGATGACAGTGGTGGCCAGTGAAGCAAGACACAGTGTTTCTGCATTTTACCTGGACATGGCAGGTGTAGGGAGGGGGAGAACCATGTACAGCTACTTGGGGGAAAGGTGGAATGTTGTTGTTGTTTCCAGATCATTTACAGGAGGGAGGACAAAACAAGGGCAATTTATGGAATTTTTTAATACTCTTTGCCATTTAGTGGATTTTTATATGACTGGTTCAGATAATGTTTATCATCATACTGTGAGTTTTCACGGAGGTCCCTTTTGGGAACAAAGGACAAGGAATAAATCTGTGAATACAAAATGCTGAATGGTAAGAATCTATTTTGTAAAAAGCGCACAGCTCCAGGATACTGGAAGTGTAAGAAACCATACTATGTAAAAAAAAGCAGGCCATTGTGCTACATGCTCTGTGTGATGAAATGCCAACATTTCCTGCAGACTAAGCTGCAAACATACATGAATCACATTGACAAAAATGTGCTCTTGATAAACAGCCTTCATTTTGGATTTCCCAAGGCTTGCACTTCCTTAAGCCATTCCGGATTTCCAATAGAGTTCTGAACTTCGTGTGAACCAAGGCTGACCACACCTTAACCACAGAGCCTATGGTCCTGCAGATGGGTCATATGCCCACAGTCTGCTTCCAATGACACCATGTAATCACAATGGGAAAATGCCATATATGTGGTCATTACGTTTATACTGGTTGCTGGAAACCACAGGAGGGGAAAGTGCTCTTGTGCTCAGGTCCTGCTTGTGTGCTTCCCACGGGCATGTGGTTTGCCACTGTGAGAACAGGATACTGGACTAGATGGGTCATTGGCTCGATCCAGCCGTCTACCAAAAGGTACTGTACAAAAGAGGAATCATTCCCAATTATTCTTTCAGATCACTATGACTCAAGAAAACATATAACTGTACAATTCAAGTGCCTCTTGCACATTGGGTGCATTTTTGGGGCCTATGTTCTTATGTCAGATTGTTTGTCCATATAGCTCAGGGCTGACTATTTTGACCTTCAGTGGCTCTCTAGGATTTCAGGCAGTGGGACTTCTCATCACCTGTTTCCTTAAGCAAGACCTGCCCTACCACTGGGCAGAGTGAGCTGGCGGGTACTGGTTGGGAGAGGCAGGAAGTGGTGGCAAGATGTTGTAGGACAGAGCGGTATGCTTGTGCGCCCTGTGTGCCTTAAGATAACCTGGAGGAAGATGCTGGCCCATCACCAAGAGACAATTGCCAGTCTGGTCAAATTCCTTAATGGAATGGAAAGGGGGTGATTCCTTGTTCTTCTTCTCATTGGGCCACAGAACCTGTTCTAAGGTTCTTCAATGGAAAATGCAGGCACTGAATCTTGGAGTGTGCCCTGCCACGGAATTAATAATAATAATAATAATAATAATAATAATAATAATAATTTTTATTTATACCCTGCCCTCCCCAGCCAAGGCCAGGCTCAGGGCGGCTTACAAGCAATAATAAAAACAAGTTGAATGATTACAACTTAAAAACAAAATTAAAATACAACATTAAAATACTGAAACATTAAAATATTAAAATGTAGCCTCATCGCAGGAGGAGAAGGAAAAGAAAAAAGAAAGAGAGGCAGGGAATCAAATTGGCTCCAAGCCAAAGGCCAGGTGGAACAACTCTGTCTTACAGGCCCTGCGGAAAGAAATCAGATCCTGCAGGGCCCTGGTCTCATGAGGCAGAGCATTCCACCAAGCCGGAGTCAGAGTTGAAAAGGCCCTGGCTCTGGTTGAAGCTAATCTAACTTCCTTAGGGCCCGGGACCACTAGGGTGTTGCTATTTATGGACCTTGAGGCTCTCTGTGAGGCATACCGGGAGAGGCGGTCCCGTAGGTACAAGGGTCCTAGGCCGTGAAGGGCTTTAAAGGTCAAAAGCAGCACCTTAAATCTGACCCTGTACTCCACTGGGAGCCAGTGCAGCTTGAAAAGCACTAGGTAAATATGCTCCCATGGCAGAGACCCCATGAGGAGCCTCGCTGCAGCATTCTGCACCCGCTGGAATTTCTGGGACAGCTTCAAGGGCAGTCCCGCGTAGAGCGAATTACAGTAGTCAAGCCTAGAGGTGACCGTCGCATGGATCACTGTGGCCAGGTCGGGGTGGGAAAGGTAAGGGGCCAACTGCTTGATACGGCGAAGGTGGAAAAATGTTGCCTTGGCTGTTGCTGTAACCTGCGCCTCCATGGAAAGGGAGGCGTCAAGGATTACACCCAAACTCTTAATGGAAGGCAATGGCACTAATTGGGCCCCCGCAAGAGAAGGGAGTTGGTCCCTCATCCCCATGCCATCCCGACCCAGCCATAGGACCTCTGTCTTCGAAGGATTTAGTTTCAATCAGCTCCCACGAAACCATCCAGCCACAGCTTCCAAGCATCTGGTCAGTGTGTTCGGGGCTGAGTCGGTGTGACCATCCATCAGCAGATAGAGCTGAGTGTCATCAGCATATTGGTGACAGCCCAGCCCAAAGCTCCGGATAATCTGGGCAAGGGGGTGCATAAATATATTAAAAAGCATCGGGGAGAGGATTGCGCCCTGCGGCACTCCACACACCAAGGAGTGGCGCAACGACATTTCCCACCCAAGTGCCACCCTCTGTCCCCGACCAGAGATAAAAGAGCACAGCCATTTACGGGCTATGCCCTGTATCCCCACGTCTGCGAGGCGGTGGTCCAGAAGATCATGATCGTCCATGTCAAAGGCTGCTGACAAATCTAAAAGGATCAGCAGTCCTGACCTGCCTTGATCCAGTTGTCTACAGAGATCATCTGTTAGGGCAACCAGAGCGGTCTCGGTCCCAAAACCAGGATGGAAACCGGACTGAAATGGATCTAAAGCCGACGTTTCCTCCAGAAACCTACCAAGCTGTTCAGCAACCGCTCTCTCAATTACCTTACCCAGATATGGAAGATTTGAAACTGGGCAGTAATTGGATAGGTCTAAGGAATCTAGTGAAGTTTTCTTTAAGAGTGGACACACCACTGCTTCCTTCAGTTCCCCTGGGAATGTCCCCGTGTCAAGGGACAAACTGATAATTTCAACCAGGGGGGTCTGCGCGACATCTGGACACTCCCTAATCAGCCAAGACAGGCACAGATCAAGGAGGCAGGTGGTGGGCCTACCAACTTGGAGGAATCTATCCACATCAGCAGGGAGTATCCGATCGAAATGGTCCAACACTGGACCTGAAGTCAGTTGAGGGGCCTCCAGTTCAGTCACTGTATCTAAATTGGCAGGGAGGTCATGGCGGAGCAACAGGACTTTCTCCGCAAAAAAGCTCGCGAATGCCTCACAGCTGTGGGTCGAATTTGTGCTCAAATTTGGTTGTCCTCCTAAGGACATTATTGACCTAATTATTCTAAAAAGTTGTGCCGGGCGAAAGCTAGCGGATGCAATGGAAGCTGCAAAGTAAGATTTCTTAGCAGCTTTCATAGCCATCTCATAGGCTTTCATAAGCGTCCTATAAGATGTTCTTGAAGCTCCGTCACGAGTCCGTTGCCATACTCGCTCTAGCCGTCTGAGATCCCGCTTCATTTTCTGGAGCTCCTCAGTAAACCAAGGGGCCCGGTTTCGACGGGGTCGCAGAGGGCGCTTAGGCACGATCTCATCAATGGCTGCCAAGAGTCAGTTATTCCGGTCCTCAACGAGGTCATCTAATGAGTCGCCAGGAGGAGCAGGGTCCCGCAAGGCTTGTCAGAATCTATCAGGATCCATCAGTTTTCACGGGCAAGCCCAAATAGGCTCGCCACCCGAGCAGGGGAGGTCTGTCTCACAATCAGCCTCTAGATGCCTGGGATAAATGGGATAAAGCCTTTTGAATTAGAGCAGATGCCACAACTTCGGGTGGCTTGAGCCATGATTTAAATTACCCGTACTTCAGCTCTGGCAATAGGGCTGGATTAAGACATGCTCAGAGCAGGCCCTAAGCAAGGCCAAGTTTAAGAGGCCCCACTGCAGTAAGCCCCCCCCATGTATTATTCTAATAAAAATAGAATAAATTTGCATATATGCTAGTGCATACACAATGATGCAACTAAAAACTATCTTACTAGAAGTACTTTTGCACTTAAGACGCCACTCATAATCTGAGGCCCTAAACTGTAGTTTGTGCATAAACCTGACACTAACTGGCAAAGTAAATGCAAGATCAGTACAGCACAGAAGGTGGAATTACGTTCTTTGACAGTCTTCAAAGAAAGCATAAACAACAACATTAGCAGTCTGATCCTGTGCATCTTCATTCAGAAGTCCATCCCGCAGGCAGCCGCACGTAGAACATGCATAAGGTTACTTTTTCAGATGTGTCAGTCTGTGACTACCTATCTGCCAAAGGAAAGAGGAAAGAGAAACAATTATTAAGGCCCAACACATTATGAGTCACAGCACTGAAAATCAAATCTCAACAAGGAGCTGCTAAAACAATCTTGCTCAATCTTGCTCAGACGGCATACAGCTAACATGTGAGCCTCCCCTTGATGAGATTTATTCAGCTCTCACTTCCAAGAGTCAAGTGATTCACAATATTCATGGAGGATAATGCTATCAATGGCTACTAATCCTGAGGGCCACTGTCAGAGGTAGTATGATTCTGAATAACGGTTGCTGAAATCCACAGGAGAGTACCTGGGCAGTTACCTTTCCACAAGGGTCGACATTGATGCTGAAATCCAGCATCACCTGAGCTTGGCGAGTGCAGCTTTTCCCCGAATGAAGTAAAGAGTTTTTGAGGACTGGGATAATCGCAGGGAAACCAAAATACTTTTTTACAAAGCTATTGTACTACCAACCTTACTGTATGCTTGTGAAACATGGACTACTGTACTTATAAACTCCATCTCCTACTCCTTGAAAGATTCCATTAACGTTGTCTCTAAAAAAATGTACCTATCACTTGGGAATACAGGCGAACTAATGTCAGTGTACTGGAAGAAGCAAAGATCACAAGTGTCAAAGCAATGATTCTTCAACATCAGCTTTGCTGGACTAGTCATGTTATTTGGATGCCTGATTATTGTCTTTCAAAACAACTACTCTATTCCAAACTTAAAAATGGAAAGAGTAATGCTTGTGGTCAACAAATGAGGTTTAAAGACTCTCTCAAGGCAAATCTAAAAAATGTGGTATAAACACCAACAATTGGGAAACACTGGCCTGCGAGTGCTCCAACTGGAGAACAGCCTTTACCAAAGGCTTTGAAGACGCTTGAACTCAGGATGAAAGGGAGAAACATGCTAAGAAGGAGGCACGTTCAGCAAACCTTCACCATGATCAACTCCCACCCAGAAATCTATGTCCCCACTGTGGAACACGGACTAACCATTAAGACCCTGTTCATGGAAGACAATCTTACTTGGCTAGAGTGATTACCAAAGAAGAAGAAAGATCTCTCAGATGGGTGATTGACTCAGTGGGTATGGTAAACCTATTGACGCTTGTTAACGACTGCAATTAGTCCTACAGGAAAAAGCAAGGGATAGTATGCAGAGGATTAACATATGTAATGAGACAGAAATCCAATCTCTCTATTAAGACCAGGTCTCTCCATAGTTTTCAGTTTAGTGATCTAATTCAGCAACTTCTCTTTCAAGTCTGTTTCTGAAATTCTTTTGTATTAAGACAGCTGCTTTGAGATCCTGTATTGAATGTCCTGGGAGATTGAAGTGTTCCCCTACTGGCTCCTCTGTCTTGTGATTCCTGATGTCAGATTTATGTCCATTTATCCTTTGGCATAGGGTTTGGCCTGTTTATCCAATATACAGAATATGGGTGTGAGCAAATGCAAAGCACTCTCTGTATTGTTCTTTCCCATTTGCCCCCACATTGGATTTATGGTTCCCTCCCCCTGCTTTTTTTGTTGCAGTAAAACTAACAACTGCCCAAAGGAGACAACAGAGAAATCCAAAACACTATCACAGCTATGATTCTGGAGAATTCCATCTCTCCCAAAAAAGAATGAAAGGGAAAAAAATAGAAGCAGAATTTCTAGGGTTGGAGGCAGTAATGCTTCTGAATTACTGGAAAACACAGGATG
Source organism: Podarcis cretensis (assembly GCF_951804945.1). Classification (NCBI taxonomy): domain Eukaryota; kingdom Metazoa; phylum Chordata; class Lepidosauria; order Squamata; family Lacertidae; genus Podarcis; species Podarcis cretensis. The sequence continues at coordinate 24,068,720 of NC_137175.1, forward strand.
GGAGAGTGCTCCTGTGCTCAGGTCCCGCTTGCAGACTTCCCACAAGGCATCTGGTTGGCCACTGTGAGAACACAATGCTGGACTAGATGGGCCATTAGCCTGATGCAGCAGATGTTCTTTCAAATCCAGCTCTTTTTCGGGTGGGGGTGATTGGTGAGAAAGATCCCCCACCCGACACTTCCTATACGGAAGAGAAATCAGCTGTGTGGTATTACTGTCCTCTCTTTGCAGATGGGGGATGGTGGGTGGTGGCAGCTGAGAGATCTTATTCCTGCATTAAATGCAGGGAAGGAGCTTCAGAGAGAAAAAGAGTGCCTCATGATAACCTTGTAAAGAAGTTAATTAATAAGGCCGCAGAGCAAACAGAGTGCTGGCACTGACAGAAAGTTGTTTACAACAGCCCTGCAATAGAGTCCAGTGTTATTATTTCGATACAGTACTGCAGTTGCAGGAGAGGGAGGCCTGAGCCTGTGTAACTTATAACAACCATGTAAGGTTATGTACTTAACTTTTTTCACTCCTATTTTGTAGTAGGAGGGGGGGACTGAGAGGAAGTGGCTTACATAAGACTGTAATGCAGTAATCATACTTAAGACAAAGGATAGAGGCACAAATACACTATATTATGATCTCCACATTTCAGATGGAGGCTAAAACTGAAAGCTGGTGGCTTACAACAAATCTCTAATAATAATGCTTTAAAGAACGGACAGCTGCTCAGTCTTTGCTGGTAAAACAAGACCACAAATCTCAGTCTCCATTACAGTACTACAGAGTACTCCCATTTTTTCCAAGGTACAGAGTGGAGAATCATTATTCAGTAGGGCAAATGTTTCACTAACTGTGCATTCAGTGCATGCCTACTCATAGTGGAACTCATTTTTTAATAAATATGCACACGATTATAAATCATGTGGAATCATCGTTCTGTAATGTTGAAAACAAACAACAGCAATAAAAGATCATAGACATACATCAGTCTGCAGCAAAGGTCAATCTCTTTAAACTGCCACTCATATTGTACCACCAACCTTAATGCCCTGTCAGGTGAAAAGGTAGGGGTTTAATAATAATAATCACTGGGCAACAATTTTTTACTTTTTGAATGTTGTCAAGATTTCTACAACTGATTTAGGGTATTTTTGCACTGCTGAATCAGGAAATGGCATCCGTTTCTCTCCATCAGGTCAGGTTTACTGTAAACTGAATGGTGGGCATTGATAAAGGTAAAGGTACCCCTGCCCATACGGGCCAGTCGTGTCCGACTCTAGGGTTGTGCGCCCATCTCACTTAAGAGGCTGGGGCCCAGCACTGTCCAGAGACACTTCCGGGTCACGTGGCCAGCGTGACGAAGCTGCTCTGGCGAGCCGGCACCAGCGCAGCACACGGAAACACCGTTTACCTTCCCGCTATAAAGCGGTACCTATTTATCTACTTGCACTTGGGGGTGCTTTCGAACTGCTAGGTGGGCAGGAGCTGGGACCGAAAGACGGGAGCTCACCCCACCGCGGGGATTCGAACCGCCGACCATGCGATCGGCAAGTCCTAGGCAATGAGGTTTTACCCACAGTGCCACCCGCGTCCTTTGATAAAGGTAAGTACATGTAAATTGCATGTTGCGTCACCATTTTTCATACTTCAGGGCTTGAACTTCCGTTTCTTGGAACTCCTGGAATGGTCAGCGGCAGGGAGGTCTCTCTTCAAAGTCCAACAGTAGTCAGCCATCATGACTGCGTCCCAGCGACCCTGATACCCGGTCTCCATCTCTTTCATGTCCTGATGGAATCTCTCCCCCTGCTCGTCACTCATTGAACCCAGGTTCTCAGGAAACCAGTCCATATGTGAAAATAGGTAGTGCATCTTGATGCTCATGTTGCAGCCCAGGTTTCTGAAAGCAGTCAGCATGTTGTTGACAAGTTCTGCGTAGTTTCTGGCCTTATTGTTGCCAAGAAAGTTCTTCACTACTAGAACAAATGCCTTACACGCTTCCAGTTCCACTTCGTTCATTGACTTTCCGAACTCTGGATCTCTGATGATCTGACGGATCTGTGGACCATCAAAGATGCCAGCTTTCAACTTCTCCATGGCCAATCCTGGAAAAGCCTGGCACAAGTAAGTGAAGCAGTCACCATCCTTGTCCAGAGCCTTGGTGAACTGCTTGATTAAGCCGAGCTTGATGTGCAGCGGTAGGGTGGGAAGAGTATTCTGTCTCTGTCCACCAGAGGGTCGTTGATGACGTTCCTTTTTCTGCAAGGCACCAATTCCTCCCGCACAGGCCAGTCCTTCTTCGTGTAATGCTGAGCACGGTCCCTACTATCCCACATGCACAGAAAACATGGGTACTTGGTGAAGCCAGACTGTTGTCCCAACAAAAAGTTCACCATCTTCAGGTCAACACAAATAAACCACTTATGCTGATCATAACCAATTTTCTCCAGCACATATTTCACCGCTTCATAGTTCTCCTTCAGTGTACTCGAGTGAGCCAGGGGTATAGAGGCAAACTGGTTGCTGTTGTGTAGCAGAACACATTTCAGTGATCGCTTGCTGCTGTCAAAGAACAGTCTCCAATCTTTGGGTTCGTACTGTGGCACTCCAAGCTTGAGCAGAAGCCGCGCAATATCTGCACAGTACACCAAGCCCTTCTCTTCCGAGAAAAAACGGAGGTACTCTTGATGCCTGTTGCGGAAGAAGCTAATGCGAGCACTGTCAGAGAGGAGGTTTCTTTCCTTCAATCTGGATGTCAACAGTTCGGCAGAGTCCTTTGACAAGCTGAGGTTGTGAACTAGATCATTCAACTCCCTTTGGGAAAATGGATGTGGAGCATCATCTTCAAGAACCACTTCTTCTTCTTCTTCATGTCCTTCAACACTGGAGGCATCTTCGTCACTAATGTCAGGAAGTTCTCCAAAGATAGGCACTGGAATTTCATCACAATAAGCTACAGGACGACGTGCTGATTGAAGAACAGGATACTTCGTGGGGCGGCTGCCCCATTAACTTAGTTTTGATCCCCCAACTTTATGCTTTGCCGCACCAATTTATGGAAGATTTCGAGGTTTTATGACTTCAAACTGATCCCTTTTCGACATAATCACCCAGAACTATCGGACCTGAATACTTCTTGTCATTAAAATAATCATTTCCAATCAAAACAATTATTTGACATGGCATTTTACCTCCACCAATTTCTTCTAAAATGCTCCACACAAGCGAACAAAAACGTAAAAAAATGACATGTGGCTATAGCTCAAAAACTTGACCTGATTGAGCAAAACCAATGTGATTTTTGGATTCAGCGCATCAGATTCGTCCTAAATCAACTGAAAAAACACAGACAACAAATTTGTTGTAGACCAGTGTAATAATTATAACAACCCAAATTTAGCTGAATACAGAGGACATGTTGTACTGCTCCATCAACATCCAGAGAAACACATCACACATTTACCTCTAAGAGAGCACATCAGAATTCACAAATCCATTAAGAAGATAATGCCCTCTTCCAGATTTATTTTGTGTTCCTGTCTTCAAGGACAATCTTACTCATTTCACTTTATAGTCCATGGAAGGGTAGGATACCGGAAATGTCTCAGACTGACTCATGCCCCTATCGTGTAAACAAACCATAGAGCTCCCAATGCTCCTATAGCGCTACTGATTGTAATTTCATGGAGATTAAAGAGGGGTGGAAATGTAGGGGAGAGGGACAACCATGTGTGCCACCTCAAGCTCCTTGGAGGAAAGGTGGGATATAAATGTAAAAGTAAGCAAATGATGAGAAAGGTAATAAAATACGAGTTGGAGATGACCTTGGGGGTCATCTGCATCCTCAGCTCAAGGAAGGATCTGCAATGCAGGATTCAGCTACAGCAACCCTGGTGGGGGGGGGCATCCAGCCACTATAACAATTACAAGAACAAGAACAAACCAATATTCCCACCCACCCATTTAAAAGAACATAGAGTGTTAATCAGCCAAAGCCAAGTTTTTGCCTGGCACCTAAAGATATGTAATGAAGGCACTAGGTGAGTCCTTAGCTATTTAAGGCAAAACCAACACTTTGAATTGGGCCCAGAAACTAATTGACACCAGGTGCAATTCGGCCAGGATCAGTGTGATATGCTGAAACCATCAACCTGGCTGCTGAATTCGGCCAGGATCAGTGTGATATGCTGAAACCGTCAACCTGGCTGCTGAATTCTACACCAGTTGCCTTTAGAATTTTTTGGGCGGAGGAGGAGAGTGCATACCCATAGGTGGAAAGGGTGAAAGCCCCCAAACAACTCAGTGAGTATATGCTCTGTGGTCACAGCGTGCTGGCTGGGGATACTGGAAAATTCCGATGAAAGCAGAAAGGAAGCATAAACTGTTGTAGTTTGCATGTTCATCTGTGGCCAGAAATGGAAACCAGTCAATTGAGTATGACTGACGTTCATTCAGATTGTTGTTGCTTTCAAGCCTGCAAATGTACCAGCTGAAGTTTCCAAAACGTCTTCAGAGGCAGCCCCATGTATAACGCGTTACTGTGATCTAACCTAGAGGGTACCAGAGTGTAGTAGACAAAACGTAGTTTCTTTGTTTATTTCTTCAATTTATATACCGCCCTTTATCAAAAAGTTCCCAGGGCGGCGTGCAACATTAAAAACACATTACAGAACATCCATGATAAAATAATGAAAACACAATAAAAAAAGCATACTGGCAGACAGTCTAATAATAAAATAGTCCTCATAATGACGCATATCACAGGTTGTCCCTGTCCAGATGGGGGCGCCCTGGGACACCAGCCGAAGCTGATGGCAGGCACCTCAAGCGGCTTCAAAGCGACTGTAATTATTTTATTTATACATCCATACATGCCCCGCCCATCTGACTGGGTTGCCTCAGCCACTCTGGGCGGTCTGCAACAACCTCCCATCCATCCTGTCTAGGAAACTGCCTGGAAAACCTACGCCTACTTTAGCTCGGGTTAGTTTAGTTTACACCCTGAATATTATTCTTGGGTTGTTGTTTTTAGTGGCGTCACCTACCGAGGCTAAGCATTTCAGCGAGCGTCACACCGCGTAATCAGAGAAAGCCGTTGATGACCAGACGACGCGTATTACTATAATATGACGTCACTTCCTCTCCGTAGGGCGCCCCTCCAGGCTCACGTCGGTTTCTCCGTGACGTCACCGGCCTCCAGCCGCCGTTCTAGGCATCCGGAGGCCGTCTGGCTCTATGGTCGGCCGAAAAAAGAGTCAGCTGCGAAGACGGGCCTGGCCGGCGGGGAATGAACTTTGGACCCTGTGGCGGTTTCTCGGGGCTGTTTTGGGGCTGGGAAAGGGTGGGGGCGGCGGCGGTTTCGGGGACCCTTCGGCGGCGACGGGAGAGAGGTGAGTGGCAAAAGCGGCGAGGGCTGGCTCGAAACCTGAGGGAAAGAGACGGGGCGGCAGGCGCGGGTTTGTGGGAGCCGGGTTTGAGGAAAGCCCTGTAGGCTGGCGGGATGGTCCCGCTCTCCTCTCGGCCTCCCTCAGCGCCTGGCACAACTCTTTCAACACCTTCGCGACAGGCGGAAAACCAGCAGGTCTGGTTTCTCCCCGTTAAGTGATGCAACGACGGGGGAAGCTCTACCTGTCGGGTTTCTGCCTGTTTGCGTTCAAGGAAGCCAACGCACACCCCCTGGAAGCTCTTCTCAGAAAAGGCGCGCCCATGTGTCAGCCTTAAATCTTTAACCTCAGCCTTTTTAAAGCTTCTGTTTCTGTGGATCGCGGCAGCAGAGGAAGCTGCTTTATCCCCAGCCGGAACTGTGTGGTCCACACAGCTCAGGGTTGATGTCTACACCGTCAGCGGCTTTCCAGGTGGAAGGGGGTTATTATTTATTTAGGTTTCATGGGGGATATCAGATCTCAGAGGCTACTAGGTTATCTCAGAGGCTGCATGGTACGCATCCAGAATTTAAGGGAATTTGCTTCTGAGCTGTGCTCCTGACCCGCTTGTGGGCTCCCTGTTTAGGCAACTGGTTGTGCCACTGTGGGGAATGGGATGCTGGTCTAGACATCTGACCCAGGTGGGATGTGACCTTACGATGGACTTTAGTTATGATCCAGTAAGGCAGTTCTTACGTTCTTTGTTGACAGAACGGGATCCTGCTCAAATAATTGCTGTACCAATTTTAACATGACTGCCTTGTTCGTGTCAAATATATTTTCACCTGTCCCAAACTCATAGGGTTGGATAGGTTTAAAATCTTTTTCAGAAAACAGCATTAATCCTTCAATGCTAATCTAGTGAGTATCCTTTTATGGTCTCTGTTTCTCCCATTTCTGTGTTATCACTCCCAGTACTATCTGTGCAACATACACTTAGGCCTGGGTTTTTGTTTTTGTTTTGTAATCTGTCTCTGTTAGGTTTCCCGTGCCTCTCTCAGGGCTACACTTGAGAAACCACACCAAAGAATAGTAATGTGAATGCCAGAAGATGCCAAAAGTACACTTTGGGTTTTGGACAATGGGTAGATTGGAGGGCCCTTCCATAAGCTTCAGTTGGAGTAACATGTTTTGTTTGGTTGTTTACTTTCAGGTGCTGATGCGACTGGCCTCTAGTCAGTGAGATGTGTGCTTGATACTTTAAGACATCGCTGGATTTTGCCTAGCCAGTGGGCAGGCCCCTGCTTTAGCAATGGCTCCACAGTTCCGCAGTTATGTTTGGGATCCTGCTCTTATCCTTTCCCAGATCACACTCATGCAAGCAATTTATTATAGCTCGCTTGGGCTCTGGTTGGCTGTGGTGGACAGCCTGGTTCACAACAGCCCGTCCCTTGACCAGATTTTCAACTATGAGGTAGGATATTATTCATTTTGGGAAATCCTGACAGCTAGAAGATTTTGAAAACCAACCTTGCAGGCTAAGAGAATTGTTGTTTACGCCTCCTACTTTTAGGTATCCAGGGGAATCCTTGAGTCAGTCTTTCCCATCCCTGGGTAGAAGTTGGAGTTAAAAGTGCAGATCAGAGTGAATGGAGAAATGTTGGAAGGAAAAGGAATTGACCAGTGCAAGAAACGCTGTACCTGTTTGGGTTGTGGTGCCTGTAGATCAGGAGTGAAGGGAAGTCATGTGAGTGTGAACTCCAGTGTGAATAACAGTAGAGAGGCAGGACAGTATGTCAGACTTTCCCACCACTCTTGACAGCCTTCTCCTTCAACCTCCAGCCACCCCTTTGCTCCTGGCTTCCTGTTCTACACAGTCACACACACCATGACCATCTTTATCAGCTCCTCAGACCAGAGGAAGCGTGATCTGGATTGTGTGTTCCCCTTCTTAATCTCCAGTATTTAAACAAGTATGACATTAACACAGTTTCACAGATTGCATTCTATAACATTTGTATTTAAATTTTACATACTTTTGTATGCAGATTTTTGGCTTGCATAGACAAGTTTATTACTGTGAGAAATGAATTTGCACTTTTGCAAATGGCTGCCTTTGCGATAGCAAAATTAAGATGATTTTGTATGATCTTTTAGATATTGTTTATTGTGGAGAGGACATGCTGTATATTGTTATTGCTAATAGGAACTGATATTATTTCTTTTTTTTAATTATTCAAAAGTTTATTCCCTTGTTTTCCCATTCAAAAAGAAAAAGGAAATGCTTATAAAACAAAGGGCACATAGTTCAGTGTTAAAACTTCTGCTTTGCATATGCAGAAGGTCCCAAGTTCAATCCCCAACCTCTTGAGTTAGCAATGTCCCTTGTCTGGGACCCAAAGAGTCAATGCCATTTAGTGCAAACAATACTGTACTGAGTTTGATGGGCCAATGCTCTGAATCGGTATAAGACAGCTTCCTGTGTTCTTCTAACAATCCACTATTCCAACACTATTACCGAACTAGAAATAGGATCAAAGAACAAGAACCCAAAATGGTCTGTCGTGTGTGACCTTGTAAAAGTTTGTATGAAGTCAGTTGAATATTTCTCCCTGAAAGGGCAGTTTCCTCCACCTACCTTCATGGTCTTGAAAGACCTACATTGGCTCCCAGTACGTTTCCGAGCACAATTCAAAGTGCTGGTGTTGACCTTTAAAGCCCTAAACAGCCTCGGCCCAGTATACCTGAAGGAGTGTCTCCACCTCCATCGTTCTGCCCGGACGCTGAGGTCCAGTGCCAAGGGCCTTCTGGCGGTTCCCTCATTGCGAGAAGCAAAGCTACAGGGAACCAGGCAGAGGGCCTTCTCGGTCGTGGCGCCTGCCCTGTGGAACGCCCTCCCATCAGATGTCAAAGCAATAAATAACTACCTGACATTCAGAAGACATCTTAAGGCAGCCCTGTTCAGGGAAGTTTTTAATCTGTGATATTTTAGTGTATTTTTGGTTTTTATGGAAGCCGCCCAGAGTGGCTGGGGAGGCCCAGCCAGATGGGCGGGGTACAAATAATAAATTATTATTATTATTATTATTATTATTATTATTATGTGTTTTTTTCACTATAATGGTTATTCCTGGTGTTTTGTATCATTTCTACAGAAGAAAACTCTGAATACAACAATTCACTTTTCTCACTACCCAAAGTTTCTAGTGATGCCAGATGAAGGATTTGGATTTAAATGTTTAAGTAGAGACATTGTTTCAGGGCAGATCAGATGTGGGAAAGATCTGTGGTGTTCTTTCTTTGGAGTGAGTGAGACGGCCTGGGATGGTTACATGTGCATAAAACAGTCTCTTCAACGGAGTCTGAAAAGATAAGACAAATCTAGAGAGTCCTCTGTGCCTCTCTTTTGCCTGGCTGCATCTGTCCTTGAGCTATGATCATGCCTTTTGCTTGTCTGGATGGACAGAAGAGTGTGTAGAAAACTCTTACCTGGATGGAACGTTGTTGTTTAGTCGTTTAGTCGTGTCTGGCTCTTCGTGACCCCATGGACCAGAGCACGCCAGGCACTCCTGTCTTCCACTGCCTCCCGCAGTTTGGTCAAACTCATGCTGGTAGCTTCGAGAACACTGTCCAACCATCTCGTCCTCTGTCGTCCCCTTCTCCTTGTGCCCTCCATCTTTCCCAACATCAGGGTCTTTTCCAGGGTCCTCTTCTCATGAGGTGGCCAAAGTATTGGAGCCTCAGCTTCAGGATCTGTCCTTCCAGTGAGCACTCAGGGCTGATTTCCTTAAGAATGGATAGGTTTGATCTTTTTGCAGTCCATGGGACTCTCAAGAGTCTCCTCCAGCACTATAATTCAAAAGCATCAATTCTTCAGCGATCAGCCTTCTTTATGGTCCAGCTCTCACTTCCATACATCACTACTGGGAAAACCATAGCTTTAACTATACGGACCTTTGTTGGCAAGGTGGATGGAACGTAGCCTAGTATAAAAAGTGTGAGTTACATCAGTTGCTCCACCCACTTTTGTCTCTGGCCCTACCCACCACCAGCATCTGTCTCCTGGAAGGTTGCCTATGAAGGAATCTACCTGGAGGCTGAAAAAGACTCTCCACTCCTGTTACATAATTTTATCAATTGCTATTGGCTACGGCATCAGGCTAGCCACTGTTTCAAACTGAATCCGAACTATGTGGCCCCTGATCTGATCCAATTGAGCTCCTTTTAACCTGCAACCAGCCCTGGGGGTGAAGTGGCCATCCATGACTGGGGAAGGGAGCCAATTCACTTCAACAGCATATTCCTTCCCAGCCTTATATTCCTCTGCCATAACTTCCTCTTTCTAGCCCCAGCTGAGGCTTTGAAGTACAGTAGAGTGAACACAAGCCTAAATGGCAGAACAAGGCCTCTGTAGAGACGAAAACCCAACTGCTTGTTTCTGACCCAGTTATCTCTCTCATAAGAACACAAGAAGATCCCTGCTGGGTATTCTATCTAGTCCCGTGTCCTGTTTCCTATGGTAGCCAACCAAGAAGCCCATGAGCAGGGACATGAGAAGTACTCCCCTCTCTGAAGCTACTGAGTGGAAGTGAGCCTGTAGTGGATATTGTGTAGTGGATCCAGTAGTGCATATTGTGAAGTCACAGAAATTGTCAGGCTGGGAGGAGAGAACCTTGTCTTAGCCCAGTGGTGGGAAACCTTTGTAAGCCCAGAAGCCACATTCCCTTTGGGAGAAGCATTCTGAGGGCCACATGCTGGTGGTGCTAGTGATGGGTAGGGTGAGAGGCAGACATGGACAGAGCAGTGGATGTGAGTTTTACCTTTGTATAGGAGGCTACTATCCAGCTATACAAGGTTTCTCATTTTTTTGCGGGCTGCATGGGACATTACAGGTGTGAAGAAAGGAAACTGAAGTCCTTGGACGCCAGTGGAAGCCCACTCTCACAACTGAATTCCACCCAGGGAAATTAGAGCCAGACCTTCTCATGGCTCTCACCATCAGATTGGCTTTGAGCACCGCAGTACTGTAATGTAGGTTTCATTTGGGATCTCTGTGCTTTCTGTCCTCATCTCTATTGGGAGAATAGGGCAGGAATAAGTTTGACACCTGCCCATCTCTGTGGAAGTCTGTCCAATGCATAGACAGCAATGGTTACAATGCTGCATGTTTGAAATAGCAGGACTTTTGCCTGCGCTGTCTGCAACTCTGCTGTTTTCCAACTTTTGTAAGCAGAAATGATGACCAGCTTAGGGACTCTGTGGAGCGTGCCTTATCGCAGCTTGCTGACCTTGGCAAACTGCATGAGGTAGTGATTTATGATAGCCTGGATTTTGGTGGCAGTTGTAAGTTTTCAGTTCTGAGTTGCCGAAAAACTGCAGTTAGTGTACTGTGACAGTTGGCCTTTCTATGAAAATAACTGGTGACAGAGGCTCATGTAGACGTTGATTTATCTTGGCTGGATTGCCTATTTTGAAAACTTTAACCACTGAGTTGTATTTTAGATCAGGAGGTTCCAGACAGTGGTGTGTGGACCACTATTGGTCCACAAGCTTCTTGCAGGTTGTCAATGGTATGTTTGCATTAAATATTCATATTGATTTTTAGTTGTATTTTTAATGCTTTTTATTTCTTATATTGTATTTTATTGTATTGCAATTTGAATTCTATGGAATTTCAATTGCAATACAAAAAAAAGAAGCAGCAAGAAAAGTACAATTAAAAATATTACAGTATCTTAGCAGAGTGTATTACAAATATTACAAGTGGTAGGGGGGGAAATCATTTAGTGGCCCACCAAGAATATCAGCAATTTTCAAGTGGCTCAGTGGGGGTGGGGTGCAAGTTGGGGAACCACTGCTTCAGATCCTTTGGAATTTCACGAAATCAAGAAAATGTGTGTAATTTATGCAGTTTCAGATAAGGAGGAGTGGTTTTTAGCCTCAAAACATAGACTGATCTGTTCTGTAGAAGCAAATGGAACCCACTTCAGCCATAGGGCAACTTTTGCAAAATATATAATTCCATTCTGGCATTGTATCAATATCCCTTGTGATTTTATACATTTACTGGGGGGTTATTGTTTTACTTCTAGTTATGGTATGTATTTTTGTGTTTTTATATTGTAAACTGCCTTATCTTCGGATAAAGGGCAGTATATAAAATTAACTAATAGTAGTAGTAGTAGTAATAATAATAATAATAACACCACCACCAAAAACTCAGCCCTGGCTGATTTTTGTAGATATAATTAAACTTGTACATACAAATCTGCACTCCTAGAAAAAGAAATTGTTTTTCTGCCTTGAAGGTAAACGAAGCATTATGTGGAATGGAATGCATGGATGGGAAAGAGGAGTCAAATAAATCTTGAGTTGGTTTCCAATTTATCCCAGTGGCTGTTTTTCTCCTTGTAACCCTGTGCAGGTTTTGGGGTTCTCCACCTCACCTGGCAGACTTGCCATGATGGCTTTTATCCTGAACGCACTTTCTTGGTAAGTTGGCTTTTTGGATGTGCATTTCTGACACTTCTGATCGCCATTTTATTTCTTTCAAGTACAAACATTTTTTCCAGGAATCTAATATCCCTTGCTGAAAACCATAGTATTCTCACAGTCTGTGTTGTAATGCAGAAGCAGACATAGCTAACATGGTATCCTTCAGATGTTTAGAACTACTTCCATCAGCACCCAGCCAGCGTGGCCAATGGTCGGGAATGATAGGAGCTTCAATCCACAATGTTTGGAGGGCACCACCTTACCTAGACCTGTGCTAAGGAATGTTGCGAGAAAGCTGCTTGTAGGGATTGACTAACCTGTCTTAAATCTCTGGCTGCTATTGGTTGAACTGCTCAGACTCTATAGATGGACAGGGCAAAAAGTAAGTTCTTGGGAAAATGGGTGGAAGACGAGGGATAGGAAAAGAGGAAGGAGGAGCCTAAGGAGGCAACAGGCAAAAGGAAGGGGGGAATCTTGGAAAGCAGGTTTAGAAGAAAGAGTTGTTTGAAGGAATGAAAGCAAGAGAGGGCTAGAGGAAAGTCTCAGAGAGGTGTAAGAAATCTGGTAAAAGAGAATGGGCAAAGAGAAGATAAGGACACGTGATCAAGAGCTGCAGGGCTTGGAACAAGTTGGTGTTCCACATTTGTTTGAAATATCAGCCAAATAGCTGCTGTCCTTTAAGGCATATGAGCATGAGTATTTATAGTCTTCCACCCTCTTACAAGAGAGATATGTTGTACCTCAAGAGCAGCCAGGAGAGGAAGAGAAGTTGCCAGATCAAAGGTTTTCAGCCATAAATATTCCTAACAGCCTAAAGAACAGAAGAACAGAGAGCTATAGCCTTAGAGTTCCAGGGTTTAAAAACTTAATTAAAAAGTCCCCACATGGAGCAAGCTTGTTTTCTCCAGCTCTGGAGGCTGGGACCCAAACTAATGGATTTAAATTACAAAAAAAGAGATTCTGACTAATAAACACTAGGAAAAACCTTCTTACAATAAGAGCTGTTGGACAGTGGAACAGACTCCCTCAGGAGGTGGTGGACTCTCCTTCCTTGGAGGTCTTAAAGCAGTGGTTGGATGTCCATCTGTCATGTATGATCTCATTGAGATTCCCGCATTGCAAGGGGTTAGACTAGATGACCCTCAGGATCCCTTCCAACTCTACAATTCTATGATTCTAAGATAACTCTTGTACTGCTTAGTGCAGGATAAATATAAAGGTGTCTGAAAACTTTCTGTTGCTGAATTCCTTCTTTCCTGAATGCTACAGTTTCAGGTAAAATCTTTTCTCCCCTCCCCTTTACAGTGCCATAGGCTTGCTGTATTTCATTCGGCGAGGAAAGCAGTGCTTGGATTTCACAGTCACCATTCACTTTTTCCACCTGCTGGGCTGCTGGATTTACAATGCACACTTTCCAACTGCTTTGACGTGGTGGCTTGTACATACTGTGTGCACGGCACTCATGGCTGTGATTGGGGAATACCTTTGTATGCGAACAGAACTGAAGGAGATCCCATTAAATTCAACCCCCAAATCCAACGTATAGACCCTCGGAAGATGCTCTCTCTCTTCCCCACGGCTTCCTCATCTTGGTGCTAACACAGGATACGTGAGAATGTATTTGAAGCAACCCAGCATGTCTGTTCTAACTTTTAAATAATCTTGCGTGAAAGGTTTGTGATGCATCCATGGGTACAACATGGGACAAATCAGATTTTGATAAAGCACACTTTGTTGCTTGGGTAGGCACACCCATTTTGCCCATGCAGCTCAGAACAGATTCAGCGTTGGACAACAAAGCAACAGGAGCTGGACTGCTTTTGTGAGATGAACACTGGGTTGCCGGAACTGGAACTGTCATTTTCTTCAATATGGACAATACCCAGGCAGTTGACTTCACGCAATGCACAATAAAAGCTCCATTCTGCTCCCTCCCCAGTACATCTTGTATCTATTTTCCTTCCAACTGTCTTTTGAAATTTAAAAAAAAATCAAGGAGATCAGACAAGGTAGGAAGCATTTCTCACTTGGCTGCTGTGATTATAGAAGGTTTGGCTAAAGGTGAAGAGGAAAGTGACAATATTTATTGGATTGTAGAGACTGATTTTTGGCAAAGCAAATAAAGACTCTCATTGTCCATTGCAGTTTCGCAGCTTATTGATCAGGCAGGGTTATCCTGTTATTTTATATAGCAACAGGGGAGGAAAGGGAGCCATCAGACAGGAATATCATCCTGGAAGACACATCATCGAAACTTTAAATCTACCATCTTCAAGTAAAAAAATGGCATGCAGCAAGTTGGCCCGCCGGCCAACAAAGAGGGCTAGCTGTGGGCTGAAATGCTTCAGATGAGCCTTCTTGTTTATAGTATTACCATGAATGTACTTCCTTTTCTCTGATCATCAGATTCTAGTATTTATAATCAAGGACACTGTCCTTTTTTGTTATACGAGGCTGTGTTAGCATATAAAGAACAGGACTGTTAATGAGTTTTGTAACTGAACAAGATTAAGAGAAACATGCAGCTTCCGTTGTCTCCTACGCACAGAGGCCTGAGTGCCCCTGTCATACACAGACAAAACTCTCCTATTTTAAAAGGGATGGAAGGTTTGGAAGAGAGAGTTAATCTGTAACAGCCGGTTGCAGCTGTTAATGGAACTATGGGTTTTTCACAATGAACTTATTTTCAGACATGCCACTGAGCCTTTCTTTGTACATAAATATTTGTTGGTGGTATTGGTTTGTATAAGTTATATTGGTAAGTTAATGCTTGGTTTGTAATGGTTAGGGGGATAATTTTGCATATAGAACTCGATAAACTGTCTCTCAAAAGCTCTTTGTTTCTGTGATGCCTTTTCTGAATTTCATCTGGCAATCCTTTGCAAACAGAAGTTTCACCCTGGATTAAATGTTTTGCTTCCCATCCTTAGGTATTACATTTAGCAGAAGGCAGGTCTTTTTCTATGCTGTCTTTATGATTGGGGAAAACTTCTGAGTCAAAAAGCCCCTTTTCCAGTGTTCTTTGTTTATTTATTTATTTATTTATTTAAATATTTATAGACTGCACTTTTCATTAAAAATGCAGCAACGTGGTTTACAATTCAGTGTTAGGTCACGAACATGCTGTACATGAGGGCTGGCTAACGTGTCCTCTTCATGTTTCTGGAGTCCATTTCCCATAATACTCAACTGGAGCTGATGGGAGTTGCAGCCTAACCACATCCAGAGCTCCACACATTTACTTTCCCTGCTACACACTGTGTTCAATAACAGTTGCATATCACCACTTTGCCACTAGATGGCATTGTTTGCTTGTTAGAGCCTGCTATTATGTGATAGGAAAAGCTGCAGTCTAGCATTTCCCTGGCAGCGCTTTAATGCAGTGGGGCAGACCTCCAGAGCCACCCTCCTGACATCACTGCAGCTTAGATGGGGCAGGGCACCACAGGGTCTTGGCAAGGTTAGGACTGCACGTGGATGGACTGGTGGGAGTGCAGGATTGGCTCCACTGTCCTGTCCCACCCCTGCTAGGGTAAGCGGCAGCAACAGGCTAGGAAGGGCAGTTCTGTGCTATCACATCAGTTGCTACTGCTTATACGGAATCCAGCTACTATGGTATTGCCAGGTAGTGGCTCTCTAGGGCCCCGGCCAGAAGCATTTCCTGCTCCTGCTGTTTCTTTGGCTGAAAGGTCAACACACTCAAAGCAGGGGAGAGAAGGAAAAGCCCCGCTTTTAATACAGATCTAAAACATTGCAGGCCAGTTGAGCTGGACTAGGCATTGTTCAGAATGCACAGATGCATGCTGGGACTCCAAAGCCTATGGAAGCTCTCATTTTTGAAATGTCATACCCAGCCATTTAACCTGAAATCTGCTTCAAGTGCTAATTGGAACTTGTATGCAGGGCTGTGTGCCTTTTTAGTTACAGAATTCAACACCACAGAAAGCTGGATTCTGCAATGTCTGTAAACAGCAAATACAGATAATATTTTGTATAATTCTGCCATTTTAAGCATTTTGCATAATTTGTTTAGTTTTGCATGTCAGGAAAAGGGGCAAGGGATTGTAGACAGTGGTAGACACGCTGCTCCCAAGTCACTAACAATCATATTGAACCAGTCCTCTGACTTTTGGATACTGCAGCATGCATTTTGACCATATACATGCTCAAGCATATCTTTGCAACCAGGAGGGCTAGAAACTTGTTCTTTTGGGAAAATGAAATATGTGTGCATTTGAGTGAGAGAGAATCAGACTATAGTTTCCATTTGATAGATAGATAGATAAATTTATTGTCATTGTCCGTATATACACAGTATACACAACAACGAAAATCAAACACCCAAGACCGGATTCACATACACATTTGCACGTATCTCCAACACTCTCATCCTATTCAGACATAATCTATTAAAACATACATAATCCAGAATATAACACAACCTATTAGAAGCATAGCATAACCTAAAACCTATCTCATTCCTTACTACTCACTGCTTGCTATTTCTTACAACTGGCCCTGAGATCATTGTTTAGTACAATCAGAGCTCTTGGATAGAAAATATTCAGAAGGCGTGTAGTTCGTGTTTTCATTGTCCTATATCTTCTGCCCGAAGGCAACAGTTCAAAGAGGTTGTGAGCAGGATGGGTGGGATCTCTCAGGATATTGTGTGACTTCTTCAAGCTGCGAGACGTGAAGATCTCATCCAGGGTTGGTAGTTGGAGCCCAATAACATTCTGGGCAATTTTAATTATTCTCTGTAAGGCTTTTTTATCCATTCCAGAGCTGCTCCCATACCACGATAATATACTATAGGTTAAGACACTCTCAATGGTACTATGATAATAGGACAGAAGTAGGTGCTGGGATAGATTCAATCCTCTGAGCATTCTCAGGAAATACAACCTCCCCTGCACCTTCCTCACAACCATATTAATATTTGCAGTCCATGAGAGGTCCTCAGAGATGTAAGTGCCCAGGTATTTAAAACTACCAACCCTCTCCACCTCCTCGCCATTTATGTGCAATGGTAAAAATACACTTTTCTTTCGCCTAAAATCAATTATGAGTTCTTTGGTTTTTTTGGTGTTTAGCATAAGATTATTTTCTTTACACCATTGAATTAACCCCTGTACTTCTTTCCTATAAGCAGCCTCATCATTCTCACTAATGAGCCCCACCACTGTTGTATCATCCGCAAATTTGATGATTGTGTTGGACTTATACAGTGGGGTGCAGTCAAATGTGTACAGGGAATAGAGGAAGGGGCTTAACACACACCCCTGAGGGGCTCCTGTGCTTAGTACTAGAGTAATAATAATAATAATAATAATAAATTTTATTTATATCCCGCCCTCCCCAGCCGAAGCCGGGCTCAGGGCGGCTAACAACATTAAAACAGTGTGATATTATAAAACATTATAAAAATGAATTAAAATCAAAATTGATGGCAACCATAAACTAAAGCTTTGTAAAGATTGCCAGAGGAGGGGGTCAGGCTGCGCCCTGACCAAATGCCAGGTGGAACAGCTCTGTCTTGCAGGCCCTGCGGAAAGATGTCAAGTCCTGCAGGGCCCTTGTCTCTTGTGACAGAGCGTTCCACCAGGTTGGAGCCGCAGCCGAAAAAGCCCTGGCTCTAGTTGAGGCCAGCCTAACCTCTCTGAGGCCTGGGACCCTCAAGGTGTTTTTATTTGAAGATCGTAAGTTCCTCTGTGGGGCATACCAGGAGAGGCGGTCCCGTAGGTACGAGGGCCCTAGGCCGTATAGGGCTTTGAAGGTTAAAACCAGCACCTTAAACCTGATCCTGTACTCCACCGGGAGCCAGTGCAGCTGGTATAGCACCGGATGAATGTGATCTCTAAGCGAGGACCCCGTAAGGAGTCTCGCTGCGGCATTCTGCACCCGCTGGAGTTTCTGGGTCAGTCTCAAGGGCAGCCCCACGTAGAGCGAGTTACAATAATCCAGTCTGGAGGTGACCGTCGCGTGGATCACAGTGGCTAGGTCAGGGCGAGAGAGGTAAGGAGCCAACTGCTTAGCTTGGCGGAGATGAAAAAATGCCGCCTTTGTTGTAGCTGCAATCTGCGCCTCCATGGAGAGGGAGGTATCGAAGATTACACCCAAACTCTTAACGGACGGTGCTGGCACTAATTGCACCCCCGCAAGAGATGGGAGTTGCCCCCTCAGTCCCACGTCGTCCCGTCCCAGCCAGAGGACCTCTGTCTTCGAAGGATTTAACTTCAGCCGGCTCCCACGTAACCATCCAGCCACAGCCTCCAAGCATCTGATCAGTGTGTCTGGGGCCGAGTCCGGGTGGCCGTCCATCAACAAATAGAGTTGGGTGTCATCAGCATACTGATGGCAGCCCAGCCCAAAACTCCGGACAAGCTGGGCGAGGGGGCGCATAAAGATGTTAAAAAGCATCGGGGAGAGTATTGCACCCTGAGGCACACCACACACCAAGGAGTGGCGGGATGACAATTCCCCCCCAAGCGCCACCCTCTGTCCCCGACCAGAGAGAAACGAGCGCAGCCATTGAAGGACTGTGCCCTGGATCCCCACGTCGGCAAGGCGGTGGTCCAGGAGTTCGTGATCGACCATGTCGAAGGCTGCTGACAGGTCTAGAAGAATCAGCAGCCCCGACCCGCCTCGATCCAGCTGCCTGCGGAGATCATCTGTTAGGGCGACCAGAGCCGTCTCGGTCCCATGACCAGCGCGGAAGCCGGACTGGAATGGATCCAGAGCTGATGTTTCATCCAGAAACCTACCAAGCTGTTCAGCAACCGCTCTCTCAATCACCTTACCCAGGAATGGAAGATTCGAAACCGGGCGGTAATTGGATAGATCTAAGGGATCTAATGATGTTTTCTTTAAGAGCGGGCGCACCACTGCCTCCTTCAGTTCCCCTGGGAATGTCCCGGTGCCAAGGGACAGATTGATGATATCCCCCAGGGGGGCCCGCACCTCTTCTGGACACGCTCTAATCAGCCAGGACGGGCACGGGTCGAGAGGACAGGTGGTGGGCTTTCCAGCTCGGAGGAATCTGTCTACATCAGCTGGGGATATCCAGTCAAAGTGGTCCAATACTGAACCCGAGGACAGTCGAGGGGCCTCCAGTTCCTTTATTGTATCCAAATTGGCAGGGAGGTCATGGCGGAGCAACAAGACCTTCTCCGCAAAAAAGCTCGCAAATGCCTCACAGCTGTGTGTCAAATTGTTATTTAAATTTGGCTGTCCTTCGAGGGACGTTAAAGACCGAATTATACTAAATAATTGTGCCGGGCGAGAGCTAGCGGATGCAATGGAGGCCGAGAAGTAGGACTTTTTAGCGGCCTTCACTGCCATCTCATAGGTTTTCATAAAAACCCTATAAGATGTTCTTGAGGCTCCGTCACGGGCACCCCGCCATACTCGCTCTAGCCGTCTGAGGTCCCGCTTCATTTTCCGGAGCTCCTCGGTAAACCAGGGAGCCCGGTTTCTGCGGGGTCGCAGAGGGCGCTTAGGTGCGATCTCATTGATGGCTGCCAGGAGCTGGGTATTCCAGGCCTCAACACGCTCAGTCAATGAGTCGCCAGGGGGAGAAAGGTCCCGCAAGGCTTGACGGAATCTATCAGGGTCCATCAGCCTCTGCGGGCGAGCCCAAATTGGCTCGCCACCCAAGCAGGGTGGGGGTGGAACGTCAATCCTGGCTTTCAGAGCATAGTGATCAGACCATGGCACCTTCATCGAAGGAAACATGATCACATCTATACCGACGCCAAAGATCAAATCCAGCGTGTGGCCTGCTTGATGTGTGGGGCCCGAAACAAACTGGGAGAGCCCTAGTGTCGCCATGGAAGACACCAGGTCCAGAGCCTGTGAGGAGGGAGTGGCATCAGCATGGATGTTGAAGTCCCCCAATACCAATAGGTTAGGGAACTCCAAGGCCCAGCCGGCCACCGCCTCCAGCAGGCCTGACAGGGTGGCTGCTGGTGCGCTAGGTGGCCGGTACACCAGCCAGACAGCCAAGCTCACCTCGGAGCCCCACACTAGGCCAACACATTCAATGCCGGGGATCGATGGCGATGGTAGAGCCCTGAAAGAACAATCTTCCCGGATTAATAACGCCACCCCTCCCCCCCGGCCCACAGTCCGCGACTGGTGAAGGACGGAGAAACCCGGGGGCGCCATCTCTCGTAGGGTAACAGTATCCCCTTCGCGCACCCAGGTCTCAGTCACACATGCCAGGTCAACCCCCTGCGAGGTGAAGAAATCTCGCAGGGTGGCGGTTTTGTTGCCTATAGACCTGGCATTGCACAACATCAGTGACGGAGGTGAGTAATCCTTGCTCACCCTACCCTCGTCCCTCAGGATGGGGCGCAGATTGGAAGGGGTACGAGCATATCCGTATCTCGATCCCCTTCGCCTATGACATCTGCCCCCACCGCCATACCTCCCTCGCCCCTCCACAGTAGGAATCCCAAGCCTCATACTTGCCTCCATTTACAGAATATAAAAGCAAACAAAGAAAAACAATTACATAAAAATAAAACCAATCCCCACCCCACTCCCCAACCACCCCACCCCAACCCACAATAAATCAAAACAAAATAAAAGTACATGGATAAAAACCACCGCTTATGGTGGTACAACAAAGCAAAAAAAATAAAAACAGTTTAAAACATATAAAAACACTTCCAACAACCGCTGCAGCAGCACCAGTGTCCCCGAGGCTGCGTCGGTGGTGAGCGTGGGGCCCGCCCCCTGGCCTGGTGGAGAGTGGGCCTGCAGGGGGAAGAGCCCTCCCCACAAACGCACGGCAGAGTGGCAGCAGCGATGTTCCGAGGCCTCCGTGGAGCCTTATATGCTGAGGTGGAGTCTGGGGCCCGCCCCCAGGCCCAAGGTGGAGAATGGGCTTGCAGGGGGAGCGGTCCTCCCCAAGACTCACCGGCAAAGCGGCAGCAGCAGTGTCCCGGGCCTCCTTGGAGTCCTTCACGCTGAGGTGGAGTATGGGCCCGTCCCCAAGCCCAAGATGGAGAATGGGCTAGCAGGGGGAAGAGCCCTCCCCACAAACGCACGGCAAAGCGGCAGAATGGTAAGAAGAATGGTAAGGTCCCATTCTCACTGTCTGCGGCCTATCGGTCAGGAAATTCCTTACCCACAAGCAGATCTTCTGGTGTATACCCAAATTGGTCATTTTAAGGAATAACCTGTCTGGTAGGATTGTATTAAAGGCAGAACTGTAGTCCACAAACAACAGCCTTGCGTAGGTTCCTTGTCGTTCTAGATGACTCAGTACAGTATGGACAGCGATGGAAATAGCATCATCAGTAGATCTATTCCTTCTGTATGCAAACTGGAACGGGTCTAGAGTGGATGGAAGACCAGCCTTAATATAATCTAGCACCAATCTCTCAAAGCATTTCATAACGACAGATGTTAGGGCTATTGGTCTGTAGTCATTGAGAGATACCACCACTGACTGTTTAGGGACTGGCACTATAATCGATGTCTTCAGGCAGGTAGGGACAGAACCCTGCAACAGGGATAGATTAAAAATGTCCGTAAATACACCAGCTAATTCTGCAGCACAGTCCCTAATAACTCGTCCCATAATTCCATCCGGTCCAGCTGCCTTCCTAATATTAATGCTCCGAAAAGCACGTTGTACGTCGGAGGTCTGTAATAAAAGTGGTTGTTTATCAGTAATAGTTCCTGATGGTGTGCTGGTAGCCAATGCTGTAGTGACGGTGGTTCCAGTTCCCACCTCAAAACAACTGAAGAATTGATTCAGCTGATCAGCCAGGTGCGCACTGCTGTTAGCCAGTTCGTTTTTAATATTTTGCCCTGTAATTTGTCGCAGGCCTTGCCATACACGACGAGGGTCGGAGCTCTCAAAATGCTTTTCGATCCTCCGGCAGTACATGGCTTTGGCATCCCTAATGCCCTTTTTCAGTTTGGCTCTAGCTTCTCTATACTGTTGCGCATCGCCAGAGTGAAAAGCAGCATTCCTTGCCTTTAGCAGAAGATACACATCCCTGTTTAGCCAGGGCTTGTTGTTAGGAAACACCCGTATTTGTTTGGTGGTAGTAACGACATCAATGCAGCTTTTGACATAGAACAGTACTATTGAAACGTATGTGTCCACATTATTCTCCACAAAAAGTGACCATTCAGTGTTCCGAAAGCAATCTTGAAGTTGCTCGGGTGCACCTGCTGGCCACACTCGTATCTCTCTAGTTGATGGTCTAATTCTGCGTACGAGAGGTCTATATGATGGTATCATAAGTAAGGATATGTGGTCTGACTGTCCCAAATTGGGCAAGGGCTTGGTCTTGTATCCATGCATGATGTTGCTATATACTCGGTCTAGGGTATTTCCCCCCCTAGTGGGACAATCAACATACTGATTTGGTTATCATTAACTCTGTTACTGTGGGTAAGCAGTGGCGTAAGCAGAAAAACATGATTGCAGTTATTCTTGGTCTCCTACCTTCATTTCTCCTTTGGACACCCCTGCCATGTCATGTTTCTGCCACACTTTCAAAAAGAAAGACATGTATAAAGTACTTCTCTCAGCACGCATATAATACCTTCCCACACTGCTGAACAGTCTCCAATTTGTTCTTCCTGAAGAGCATGCAGATTCTGCCTTGCCAGCAAATGGTGGCATGCAGGAATGTTTTCAGAGAAAGAACACAAGTGAAAAAGAAACCATGTAGGTGCTCGGATTGTGGGCAAAAATAGATGGTCTTCTGTCATGGATGCATTGCAGGGGGGTTGGACTGGAGGACCCTAAGGGTCCCAACTCTGCAATTTTATGGTAATATAATCAGGAAGGAAAATACTTCCATTTCTATGTCGTATACATATAGGAGAGTTAATTTATCCTTGTTATATTTGTTGCTGCTTCATGCAGAACAAACCTGGGTGCCAGCCCGTTCCTAAGTGATTTTGAGTTCTGAAGCTTACTTCTGACTAGACATATATAGGATTGTTCTGTCATCTGTTTTCTGTCATCTTGATCCTGTGAAGCCCAGTTTCCTCTGTGTTTGTGTGCATAAGAAAGTGAGAGCAGTTATCCTCTGCCCTGCCACAGAGCAAATAAACGGCAGATGGCTTCCTTTTCTTAATGAACTTGGTCTGATGTAGGCACTTGAGGGGTTGCTCCCAGAGAGCGTTTCTGCAACAGCTGCTTCTAGTGCATCATCCATCAGTGAACTCGAGCTAAATTTTGTCCAGGGGGAGGGGGGGATCAGAGACAGGGAGTAGCCTTGCCCAGCCAAGTGATTTGAGCTTTGATTTCTAGGGAAAGTGGGATGGGGCATTTGACAGTGTAAATGGCCACAGCAGGATTTTTAAGAGCAAGAGATAATATTGTAGAAATACAATGCTAAGCAGTGTCATATTCCAGAAGTCCCCCACCCTCCACAAAAAAAGTCTCTGGAGGATAGGCTTAGATGGATGGAACCAGGGTTTCCTCCTGTTTCTGCTCTTTTAAAGCCAAGCGCAACAGAGAAGCCATGTTTCTTCATTCACATGTCTCCAGCCCACGATGTCTAAAGTTTGTGTGTGAGCTATCAGCTTTTCACAACAAAAGCTATGCTTGATTGAGGGGAGTGGAACTCACCCTCTCTCCTTCCTTCCTTCCTTCCTTCCTTCCTTCCTTCCTTCCTTCCTTCACTGCATTCTTGAAGCAAGTACAAGATCTAGTGATGGCCACCAACTTGTATGGCTTTAAAGGGGGTTAGACAAATTTATGGAGGCTAAAGCTTACCAATGGCTACAAATCATGATGGCTATGTACTACCTCCAGCGTCACAAGTGCTATACCTCTGAGTAGCAGTTGCTCGGAGTCACAAGTCAGCGTGTGCCCTGGTCTTGCTTTGGGGCTTCCCATAGGCATCTGGTTGGCCACTGTAAGAACAGGATTTCTGGACTAGAGAAGCCTTGGGTCTGATCCAGTGGGTCTCCTATGTTCTTAAGCACTTTTCTCCTAGCCTAGCTCTGACACAGTGAGTGAGCTGGGCTGGTGAGAAAAGCATTGGGGTCAATACCATGCAGGGAGGAAAAATAGGAGAGGGTTCTGCTCCCCTGACTTGGATGTGCCTTTTGTGATTAAAACCAGGTTTCCTGTAGATGCTGCTTTAGACATGGATGAGGAGGTGCGTGAATAAACAAACATGGCTGCTCTCACCATCTTTCACTAGTCCTCAGCTGGCAGTGCCATCGGCACTTTGTAGCTGTGCAGGATGCTCAGTATGAGACTGTCACCAATCCCCACCCATATTCTAGCCTTCCTCCTATGCCTGTAATAGCTATGCCAAATTGGCAGGCAGAAATGAGGAAAGCCCTTGGGTTAAGAGCAGGGCAGGTGCTTTACATGCCAAAGGTTTTAGGTCAACCCATGCTGTCTCTAGTTAAAGGGTCCTGGTACCAGGTGGTGGGAAACTTCTGGAGAACCTAGAGAACCACTGCAAGTCAAGAGTAGACCATACTGGGCCAAATGGGGAAATAGTCTGATACATATGTTCATTACAAATTGATAGATGGAGTGTGGAAGGGGCTACAAGCAATTGGGCTGGAGGCTGGTGGGTTGGCCAGCATGGTTAACACCAGTGGTGGGGCTTGGATCTGGCCAGCAGGCTAGATCCAAAACTCATACACACACTGTGGAACACTTTGCCACATGAGCAGGGGGCTTGATATCATATGTCAGGTGAATCCACTTCAAAGGAAGAATCAGGAGCACTTTTGCAGATGGGGCTTGAAGTCAATATTTCAAAGGCTTGAATGCCGATCTTCCTTTGAAACCTTGCCATTCAAGCTGCATCTGGAAGGGAAGACAAGAAGGCTCGGCAGGCCTAATTAGGCTCATAAGCTTGAGGCTCTCCACTGCTGGTTTACACTATGCTAGAGAGGTGCAGAAACTCAAATGGGTCTTAGAGCAACAGGTATGGTACGCACAACTACTCTGCTGACAGGGCTGGAATACTGCCGAATTGCAGGAGATCATTCTCAACCTCAAACTCGTTCAGGCATATCCCTCAGTTTCGGAAGCGCTGACAGCACTTACTCTTTTCTTGCATCACATCTTGGGAAATGAAGAAAAAGTGGTTTTCGGGAGGAGGATTGACAGTTTACATTGATCCCTTGTAAATGTGTGCAAAGCCAGCATGAGTTCCTTCTTTGGCACTCGGGTCCCGTTTGTTGGCTTCCCACAGGCAATTGGCTGGCCAGTGTAAGAACACGACGCTAGAAGGCCCTTGGCCTGATCCATATATTCTTATGTAGCCCTGAGGTTCTATCCACCAACTTTAGGTCAGAGCTCTTGATCAGCACCTGAAACCACAATCCAACATAATATAGTACCATATATCTTACCATTCTTGAGCAATCATTTGTCCAAAAAACACCTTGATAAATCAAACAGGTGTGTAACCTGATTAGCATATTAAAACGGCAGAGTGTCAGTAGAGATTTTGGGGATTGTTCCAGAGATGGAACACAACCATTTGAATTTGTTTCTCTGGGAAAATCTGTTCCTGATGGTTTCTAAGAGCTCAAACTGCCCTTTTTAGTTCCCTAATATTTACTGTTCTAGGAGGTTGTCCAGGATACTGTCCTTAGGAATGGTTGTGTAGGTGTGGGAAGAGATCGACACAATAGTTTGATTGGTAGTTTTATCAAAGAACATCCAAAACAGCAGACCAAAATAAGGAAAGTAGGTGCCCCTTTGCTTGTGCTGCCATTTCCTCCAAGTTCAGTGGTTTAAAGCTGAGATTCACAAGCAACTTCTCGTAGGCAAAGTCAAACTGGAACACTTGCCAGACTTGTTCTTGACAACCCAGATCACTGGAAAATGCAGTGGATTTCCCTCCATATTTATAATGTAACCAAGCATTCACTAAACAAACACAAAACCCCTAACAGTATTTATCAAAGATCTGGAAATAAATATATGTACATATGTGCAGAGTGGTTCCCTTTATAAATTAAGCCACATGACCATCAAAGTGATGCTTAACAGCGAAATAGATGGAATCTGCAAGGAGCTGAAATTCTGGGAGTTGCTGGAGGCGCAGAGGTCAAAAAGGCTGCCTTGGAATTTGATTTTCCTAGATTCCTTTTTCAACATCTCCCAGATAGTTGCTGCCTCCCTCTGGCACTCCCAAAGGGCAGCCACGGCACAGGTGTGAAACTCTTCCCAATATCTGCAGCAGGAGAAAGAGAAGACTTAGTTTCTTTGCATAAAACAAAGAAGTCACAGTTAGAAATCGCTTATCTGTAAAGCAGAACATATAGCAGGGATCATCAATGCAGTGCCTGTGGGTGCTCACCAGTTGCTCTTATGGGACCCATGAAATGTCTTAGTAAATATCCCCTCAAATCCACAACCCACAAAAGGCTTCTTGCTCTTTCTGCTCAGTTCCTGTTTGCTTTGGCTTGGCCTCTTATATGCTGCCTACACCAGCCATTTTGTGTAAAGCCACACCCCCATGCCAGCCATTTTGTGTCTGGCACCATGGCACTCAAAATGTTCACTGGCTCAAAGAGCTTGTCCACCCCTGACATAAACCCTGAATGGTTTGTTAGTTAGTTAGTTGGTTGGATGGTTGGTTGGTTATGACCAGAGTAGGCACTGTTCCAGCCTTCTCAATGTGATTCTGTCCACCTTAGAGGAAGAAAAAGGACAATCCAAGTCTAGCAGCACTTCTGTGATATACTCACATGGCTGCCATGAATATGAATTCATGATCCCTGTGCCAAATTTATCCCCATAGGAACAAGTTCTTCTATAGGCAGTCCTTCCTGAATAACTACTAGGATACCTAACATTTTGCTTTTGTGCATACGAATGCAGCCTAAATGAGGAACATTGCATGGATGTTGAAAGAACCAAATTTCAGGATGCCTAAGCAGCTTTCATACAGGATAGGATACCCCGAGAAGGATGATCTAGCTCAAGGGTGGAGACCTTCAGGCCCTGGGAATGAATGTGGTCCTCCACACCTCTCTCTAGGCTTCACCTCCTCTCCAGCCACCCTCTCTAGCTGGCCCTTCTCCATACCATCCTTGAGTGTTTTTGCCTGGCTGGAATGTGTCTTTGAATGCGGATAATGCCTCTTGTTGGATGGAGAGGGGTGTGTAAGTGCACAAACTAGTCTACCATTTAAAATTTACATAAGTTTCTCCACCCACTTTTGCCTCTGGCCCCTCCCACCACAAGCGCTCAAAACAGGGTGCAAACTAAATACCTGGCTAATCAATTCCAGTTCTTCCAATGAATACATGGATTCCAGACTAAATAGCTTGAGCTATAATGGATTTTTTAAAAGGGGGCGGAAGCAGGACATAGGACAGAGTCCTGAGTATACTCCCTTGCTAGGCTGTTACTGTAATAGCTGCACTGTGAAAGTGAATTGTATCTTTTCTGGCTTTGCTGAAACATTTTCCTTCTGGAAATGTTTGATTGTAATGTTACAATGGGTCCCTCCAGATGTCCTTTTGATTGTGCATTCATGATTATTTGTGCCCATGATTGTATCAGTGAGGTTATATGTGATCCCACTTTCAGTACTATTTGTGCCTGCAATAATAATGATTATTTATTTATTTATACCCCGTCCATCTGGCTGGGTTTCCCCAGCAACTGTTTCTTGGTGGACATCCTGCTTTGTTTGCAATCGATGCATGTCCTGTAGTGTCCAGCTGGAATCCTGGAACTTTATCCTGGAACCACAAACGTGCAAAGGTATTTGCTCCACTTTCATTGTGCTATTGCACAAGAGTGCCTCCCCAGACAGCAATAAGGTGGCAACATTGGGGAAGTGTCACTAAACATCTAATAAAGCTGAATGTGTGGATGGTCTGCTATAAATCCATCACTAATGCACAACTATTGCATTAATGACATGTTGCCGAACACACCCACCAAAAACCCACCAGTCTTTCTCACATAAGTGGAACATTTTGCCCAAAGAAGACCCTGGTTATACAAAAAGCATCTTTTGTCCAAGGCATCCTTACACAATCATGAAACAAGGCTGGTGTGTGTGTGTGTGTGTGTGTGCATAAAATCTCAGAGAACACTTATCTGATTGCCAGCTGTAAAGAGCTCATTAAATAGAACTATTGTGGCAGAATAAATGTCCTGAGATAATAATGAGAGAAGCTGCTGCCAAACAAGGTAAACTCATTTTGCCTTATAACAAGCCTTGCTTCTGCAACCTGCAAAGGCATAATTGCAGGGGGCAAAGGAGAAATTTAGTGAGTTAGCAGCTTAAAATTATTTGACTTCAACAAAGACAGGAAGAGTGAGGCATGAAAACTGAAGTGTCTACTTTGAAGGACATTTTTTGTGTGTATTTGTTCCTCTTCACTCTTTCTCCCCCACCCTTCCCCACCTCAGTTGGGTAATCACAATCCCCAGCATGCATCCGTTTTTGCAGCCTCCATCTGTTCACAAACACAGGCCATAATCACATGACCTGTCAGCGTTGGACTCTGAGGGAATGTTGCACAACTAAAAGCAAACAACAAATACAATCAATTTCATAGCAGGCTGCTTTCTGAGGCATCAGTTGTTATGATCTCCATATCTGTCACTGACCAGCCTTTTCTCACTAGCAGAGGGAGAGAAACAAGGAACAGGAACATCATGGGAAGACGGTATTGTTTTAATTCCATTATAGCAGGAAAAAATGGCAGGGCATATCCAGGATGACAGTAACTCAGGTCTTGCAGCACAAGGTTGTGTGTCTTCTGCATTAAAGCAAAACAAAACAAGAAAGTCTAACTCCGCATCAACAAAACGTGAATCCAATGGTCTGTATAAAGGAGGTTAATTAAGGCTTGCATATGCTCATATAGTTTGCTTCATTTATTCTGCTTCTCCAATTCATGAGAAGAGGCAAAGATACAGACAGGCAGAGTGCTGAATCCCTGGTTTCTGACCCAATAAAATGTGTCTTCCCCATAGTTTCTGATATTTCATCCTTTGTGGTGGACACATTTTCAGACCCAACTTCATAATCTTTTAAGGGCTAGAAATTTCAATAAAAGTTGAGGTTCTCTAGGTGCTGAACGTGCTTAGTGCTAAATTTCACATGTGTACGGGTTAAGCACACAGAACCTCTAAATACAGCCCTGATCTGGATCCATTTCCTAATTCTTAAAACATGGTTGATTCTGTATAGGCTGTTGTTGTTTATGTACTGATTTACTGTGGGGAAAAAGGGAGGGCTTGTTCCCAGGTAAGTGCAGTTAGGGTTGCATCTGAACAAATTAAATCACCTCACACCATCACCATAGGAACCCTCACCTGCAATCTAAAAAGGTATGGCCCAGATACAAAGTTTTACATTACTACCTCAGTGAGGTAATTCTCCTAAGAAAATGAGCAAAAGTTTTTTTGGGGGGGAGAGTTCTTGGGGATCACTCCTACAGAGAACAAGAGCTAACCTTTATTTTATTTTATTTTTAAAAAATAATCTTTATTACTTTTCAAACTTACGGCAGACAAGAGAAAAGAACAAAAGAAGAAACAATACAATAAAAGAATACAAAACACAACCTTAACACTAAATTAAACAAAACAACAACAATTTAAAAAACATGTAGCATACCATTTCATTAGTCTATCTTTCATTCCCTTATTTCATCAACTTCCTCTCACCTCCCTTTTCGTATTCCACTTCTGTTACTTGTTTCAGCAAATCCTTTCCATCTTTCTCTATTTTTATCATTATGAATGTCTTAACATATTTTTAACCTTATTTTCCATTAATACTAAAATACTTATTTATACTTAACTCCTTATAGCATTTCTGCTAAAGCCATAAATTTTCATTCCAACAATTTTCAAACACTCATTAATTTTACAATATTTCTATGTACAAACTTTAGACTTTCCCAATCTTCTACCACCATCTCTTCTCCCTGGTCTCGGATTCTGCCAATCATTTCCGTCCATTCCATATAGTTCATCAACCTGGAGATCTTCTGTCCGAGGCTCTTAAATCTTTTCCAAGTCCCTTCTGCAATTCTTCTTCATATTCTTTGATGCTGAAAATGCTGAAGAGCAAGTCTCGGGGAGGCCCCAACCCAGCCATGCCCCCATTCCCTCTCGACAGGCCAGCCAACTCTCCACAGCTAGAACCAAGGTCCATACAATATCTCAAATCATGTTTCAAGACTCCTCCAGATCCAAAGACCCCCACAACTCCAATCACCTCCTGACCCAGATTCAGAACCCAAAGGTCAATAAATCCCTGCATGAAAGAGTCTATCCAACCTTCCTTCTCCAGTGCAGGCAGGGCTCCAATCTTCAAATTCTGACTTTTTCTATATTCATTCATAAGAGGCCTCCACTTATAGTCCTCGATTTGCCTCTGAAAGGCTGGGGCTTCCACTTGTATTACTTTAGGTTCAACAACCACAACTTTCTCCTTCTTCTCCCCAGTTTGTCCTGTCAAAGTAGTTTCCTGTATCAAATCCTGAGCAATTTCTGTATTAATGGTCACTTTTTTGTCCCAAATTTATCACTTTTTGTTCCAAGTTCTCAAGTTTGGAATTCATAACATCCGTCTTTTTATGAAGCTGTTCCAGCGAGTAGCTTATCTTACATAAAACAGTCACTAAAGCTCCTTCTGTCAACATTCTTAAAGTCCAAGGTCAATCTCTGATTCTCACAGCTCTTATCTTGCAGCTGGAAAAAACCCACTCTTGTAACAGTTTCAAGAGCTCCCTCTAGAGGGAAACAGTCTCCACTTGTATCAATCCTTTCATGTGCATTTTAAAATATAAAGTTAGCTTCAATTTTCAATTACTTTTCCTCCTTTTTGAACGCAGAAGAGGACAATGGAAACAATATATTTCTCTTATTTAGCCATCTGTCAACATGCTATCCATTCACAGTCAATGAACTCTCCCAAAATGTTAATTCTGCTGGCAGCCCTTTTCCAGGTTCAGAGCAGTGGTAATTTAATTTTTCACTCTCTCCTGCAGGCTCACTAAGTCCAAAATTTCCCCCCTCTTCTCCTGCTTCCAAGGGGGTTTTTTAACAGTTTTAACCAATGGAGATTTAATCCTTTACAAAATACTTTCCAAGGCTTTAACTTGCAACGTCTTTGCTTCAATCTATTTACAAAAGAGGAAGGCGGACTTCCTGTTTAAAACCTTCCCGCTTCGATGCCAAATTAATGAATTTAAAGATCCAATTTTCCGTTCTACTCACGGGTAGTTGTTTAAAGTCAAATTGTCCACAGGAAAAAGTCAGCACTCTCCGGCAACAGCGATGCGACTTCACTCCGTGAAAGAAGCAGTTGATTCAAAGCACCGCGCCGCTCACCCCACTTTGCTCCGGATCCCCAAATCAGGGTTTCCCTGCGAGTAGGGGAGGCGCAAAAGGTGCCAGCCGAATCCCAAGTTCACAAGCTTCTCCCGCCTGTGATTTCAACGGGTCTCCACCTTCGCCATGGTGGTCAGACCCTAATTTCCACGGAGCAAATTCCTCCCGATCGGAGGAACTCCGCCATTGCCTGGAGGCGCCAACCCGGAAGTCCTCAGAACGAGAGCTACCCTTTAGCTATACAGTGGTACCTTGGGTTACATACGCTTCAGGTTACATACGCTTCAGGTTACACACTCCGCTAACCCAGAAATAGTGCTTCAGGTTAAGAACATTGCTTCAGGATAAGAACAGAAATCGTGCTCCGGCGGCGTGGCGGCAGCAAGAGGCCCCATTAGCTAAAGTGGTGCTTCAGGTTAAGAACAGTTTCAGGTTAAGAACAGACCTCCGGAACGAATTAAGTACTTAACCTGAGGTACCACTGCACCACGGAGAGTTAGAAAGTGGGGTTTAAAAACAGCAGCAAGAATCTGGTGTGTGGCTGAGCTTGCTTGCTTGCAGTGATTAAGAAACTGAACTACCAGCTGGAAGTCCCCAGTCTGACTCTCTCAGCCTCATTCCTCTCCACTTGAAATATGGAGGCTAATATACTGACTTACTCTGCAAAGTTGTAAGAAAGTGAAAGGCTGTACAACATCTTATATCCTAGGGTTCAATTTCCAAAGTCTCTAGGTAGTGCTGGCAAAGGCACCGGCTTGAAACCTTGAAGAGCCACTACACCCATAAGTGTAGACAATACATGAACCAACAGTTCAATTTGCTATAAGGCAGGTACCTTCCTTTGTTCCTAATTGTAACTAGATAGTGTGTGTGAAGTGCTTTGAACTCTTGAAAGTTCTTAACAAATATTATAATTATGAATTTGGAGGGGGTAGGCTGTATGCCTGAGCCCCCTTCTAATTCCTGGATCCAGCATGGATTCAGTTCCTCGAATAGCTGGGCTAGCTTCCTGGTGAGGTACAGGCCATTAAGGTAACAAAGGAAGTGGCTCTGTGCCAGGTGGCAAATGAGTGGGGCCCCTCTCCCTCAACTCGCTGGTAGTTAGAAAGACAGACCAGAGAGTTAAGGTGTGTGAGGTAGAAGCAAGGTTGCAGGCAGGCAGGCAGGCAGCTGGGAGACAGAACCATGCCTGATTTCTGCTGGAATCCAAGGCTGTGGCTATGGGAGAAGCAAGACCTTCTTGTTAATGCTGTGAACCCTTCCATCATAGGCTCAGGTTGTAGATATGTGTAAATAAACCATATATCCTAAAAACACCACAGTCTCTGCTGTTGTGCTGGTCCAGGGGGGAGGTTACCGTGGGGCGAGGTCCAGGACCTGAGTTGAGGGTCGGCAGACGGTCCTCCTTGGGTGAAGCAGGGTCCACAGCGGGAAGCCGGGCAAGGACAGGAACTCTGGGGGAAACAGGACTGGATGCTGGCCGAAACAGCTCATCAACGACGTTGTTCCCGCAACCTGGGACCGGGCTGACTGGCCTTTGTCTTCTCTGAGGCCAGGGGCAGTCCCGGCCCCCAGGAGACCTGCCTCTCCTGGCCTTAAGGCGAGCACTCCTCCTGGGAGAAAGCAGTTTCCTTCACCTCTCTGCCCTTGGCCTCTGCAGTTCATAAGAGGCTGAAGGGTTACTGGGCCCAGGGGGAGACTCACCTGTAGGCACTGAGTCCTCAACCACCTCCGGAGCCAGAGTGGATTCACCTGGTGCCTGCTCCTGAGGATCCGGCACAGGTGCAGGCGCTTCAGAATCAAGGCCCTGCCCCAGTTCAGCCGGCCCTGGAGGCGGGGACTCCTGTGCAGGCTGGGATTCCTCCGGTTCAGCCTCTGAATCGGATTCCCAGGCCATCACAGCTGTACCTCATTCCAAAAGAAACACAAACCCTGGGAGAGCGCCTGGAATCTCGAACTGCTCAGAGATTGGGTAGCGTGCAATATTATTACAATGACTATTCCCAAAAGACACCTGCTTCTTGGGAGAAAAGCAATGACAAACCTAGACAGCATCTTAAAAAGCAGAGACATCTCCTTGCCAACAAAGGTCCGTATAGTTAAAGCTATGGTTTTCCCAGTAGTGATGTATGGAAGTGAGAGCTGGACCATAAAGAAGGCTGATCACAGAAGAATTGATGCTTTTGAATTATGGTGCTGGAGGAGACTCTTGAGAGTCCCATGGACTGCAAGAAGATCAAACCTATCCATTCTGAAGGAAATCAGCCCTGAGTGCTCACTGGAAGGACAGATCGTGAAGCTGAGGCTCCAATACTTTGGCCACCTCATGAGAAGAGAAGACTCCCTGGAAAAGACCCTGATGTTGGGAAAGATGGAGGGCACAAGGAGAAGGGGACGACAGAGGACGAGATGGTTGGACAGTGTTCTCGAAGCTACGAACATGAGTTTGACCAAACTGCGGGAGGCAGTGGAAGACAGGAGTGCCTGGCGTGCTCTGGTCCACGGGGTCACGAAGAGTCGGACACGACTAAACAACTAAACAACAACAACAAATTCCCAAGGCTCAAACTCCAATTCAGGCGCAATGCCCCTCAGAGGTCATCTTCCCTCCTCCAAGACTTTCTTGTCTCCTTCATTAACCTCCTGCCCTTACCCTCTCCCTAATCTGGCTTCTTCTTTTGCCGGTTCCCTATTCTTATTTATTGCTTTTTCTGCCTTTCTAATCTCAGCATCTTTTTTCTTGCTGGGCTAGCTGGTGTTATGCCTTCCCAGAGCGTTGCCTCTTCCTTGATTGCATTCCTAGACAATGGCACCCATTTATCTCAGCAAACTTTTTATCTCTTCCATCTCCCTTGCTCGCTTTTAATCAGGCCCAGACCTGCTCCAGGCTGAGCTGCTTGGTGCTTTGATACCTGATTGCCTTCCCATCTATCCTGATTTGATTACAAATAAACAAATGGCTGCATATCCACCTCACTTTGAAGCTGCCCCTCCTTGGAAAGGCCAAATGGATTCAAGACTGACTTGTGCCTTTTTTAGGCCTCTGCCCTGAATCAGTGCATTTCATTGATTATTACTATCCATAATTATTACCATATGTTTTATTTATTTGCTTGCAAGCTCTCTGACCCACCCGTCACCATAAGGCTCCAATGTGGGTTACAACTATAGAAAATACAATTATAAAAATAGATAAAACAATGACAATGATAAAAAAATAGAATTGTTCTAACTGGAAAAGAACAGTTGCAGAGGACTTTATACATGCATGTTGCAGCATATATAAAAACATAATGAAACACTAAACTTTTAAAAGCTTCCTTGTACAGGGCTGCCTTCAGGTGTTTCCTAAATGCTATATAATTACTCATCTCCTTAACATCTGATTGGGGGGGGGCATTCCACAGGGTTGGTGCCACTACCAGTAAGGCCCTCTGCCTTGTTCCCTGTAGCTTCTCACATGGGTATCTATCTACCTCCCCCCCCCCCCCGCCTTGCAGCTAATATCACCTCTGAAGGATAGAAGTGGGGCCTAATTTCATGATGCTCATAAATAAACAGTTCAGAGGAATAAGAGTAATATCTCTCTGGCCTCCATGTCACCTCTGACACCACAATGCTACACCCCTCCCCAAGGTAATTATATTTATATCTTATTTTTAGAATATTTATAAGCCATCTTGATGAGCAGAAACCTTCTCAGTGGATAACTTATTCGTAAAGGTAAAGGGACCCCTGACCGTTAGGTCCAGTCACAGACAACTCTGGGGTTGCAGCACTCATCTTGCTTTATTGGCCAAGGGAGCCGGCATACAGCTTCCGGGTCATGTGGCCAGCATGACAGCCACTTCTGGCGGACCAGAGCAGCACCTATTTATTTACTTGCACTTTAACGCGCTTTTGAACTGCTAGATTGGCAGGAGCAGGGACCGAGCAACGGGAGCTCACCCTGTCGCTGGGATTTGAACCTCTGACCTTTTGATCGGCAAGCCCTAGGCTCTGTGGTTTAGACCACAGCGCCACCCACGTCCCGTTTCATCCTTATTCATAGGATCCTTTAAACTGTATTTCCACACTTTCCAAATTCGGGGGTGGGAGGGAAATGCCAGATGCCCCAAAACAGTGTGTAGGCCCCAGCCCCACTTTCCCTGAAAAGAGGCAATGCGTGGGGGGGGGGGCAGTGAACAACTTAGTAAAAGCAGGGTGTGGTGAGATGGCAAGAGCTAGGAAAAGAAGGGAAGAAACAAGAGGTGTGCGGTGTGCATGAAACTGCGGCGTCAAAGCAAGTGTTATCCCACACTTTCCGGTGCAATTTTCCATTTTGGAGAACCGGGTTTGTTGCCCAAGAGCTCCAAATCTGCTTTAATGGTGCAACCCGAATTTGCCAGTGTGTGTGATTAGATCCCACTTGAGAAGAATGACTGTTTGCATGCACTCTTTAAAGTTTCTCAGGCATATCTCTGCCTCTGGTGAAGGCCTCAAGCCTCTGTGAGGCTACAACATGGCATCTGGTCTCTCTGTGGTTCCTTCTCCCTTCCTCCTTTTCTATATGCTCCCCATTCTTCTCTCAATCTTTTCGGAATCTCCTCAGGCATGATTCTCCTCCCTCTTCCTTCAACATCTCCTCAGACCACCAATTATTCCTTCTCGTATAATAGCTCCTGAGGGCTGCCACCCCTGGGCTATGCTGTAGGCATCCCACAAGAGGGGGGGGGCATAGGGTTGCAAAGTTATCAGGGACTCTGCCCCATGTGCCGCTGAAGCAGTCCAGGAGGGGATAAACAGGATCAGAGGGAAACACTTTTCCTCCTTTATTAATTACACATCAGAGTGCTGTGAAGAGGGCAGAAATCCTAACAACCTTAGAAGGGGGAAACTGAGATTTGGGATGTGTGCATCTAATCGCAAGGCTCCCTGACCCCAATTTCTCTGGGCTGAAGGCATGCCACATGCTTCCTTTCAGCCTAACGGGCACATAGCAGATGGAGCGGTTATACCCATGCTCTTTTCTCAGATGTCCGTGTGTATATTAAACAAGCCATTGTAAGAACACACAAATCTCCTTTATAGCAAATCAGCCCATTGATCCACCAAGCTCAGCATTGTCT
Organism: Podarcis cretensis; assembly: GCF_951804945.1. Classification (NCBI taxonomy): domain Eukaryota; kingdom Metazoa; phylum Chordata; class Lepidosauria; order Squamata; family Lacertidae; genus Podarcis; species Podarcis cretensis. The sequence goes on from NC_137175.1 coordinate 24,105,001, forward strand.
ACACTGACAGGCAGCTGCTCTCCAGGGTTTTAAATGTGTCTTTCCAACCCTACCTAGAGATGCTGGGGATTGAATCTGGGGCCTTTCTGCATGCAGAGCAAACTGCTCTACCACTGAGCTATGGTGGTGCCCCTGGATATGCAGGAAAATGTACTTACTGTCTATGTGGAGTCTCATTTTCCTGTCCTAGATGTGGAGTAGATATGGAGTCACCTACTTACAGTAATTATGGGAGAGGTCTATGTTTGGAGTATTTAGAAAATATCTGGGGAATAAAAGGTAAAGGGACCCCTGACCACTAGGTCCAGTCATGATCGACTCTGGGGTTGCGGCGCTCATCTCGCTTTATTGGCCGAGGGAGCCGGTGTACAGCTTCTGGGTCATATGGCCAGCAAGACTAAGCCGCTTCTGGCGAACCAGAGCAGCACACGGAAACGCCATTTACCTTCCTGCTGGAGTGGTACTTATTTATCTACTTGCACTTTGACGTGCTTTCAAACTGCTAGGTTGGCAGGAGCAGGGACCAAGCAATAGGAGCTCACCCTGTTGCAGGGATTCGAACCGCTGACCTTCTGATCGGCAAGCCCTAGGCTCTGTGGTTTAGACCACAGAACCACCCGTGTCTCATTTTCCTGTCCTAGATGTGGAGTAGATATGGAGTCACCCACTAATTATGGGAGAGGTCTATGTTTGGAGCATTTAGAAAATAACTGTGGAATACTTGACACCAAAATTCACAGTGGAGAACAGGATTTGGGGGAGAGTAGCACTGAATCTGGAAGCAAGATGTGTCAGCGATGGATGGATGGTGTTATGTGCATGCTCACCCGCAGACGGCATACAGTCCTTTTATCTGGTCCCTTTCATCTTCCTCCTCCTCTTCTTCCTCATAGCTGGCCATATTCTCTCCTAGTTTTAAGATGCAGTCAGATAAATCTTGGTAAATGTTTTCACACTGGGCTTCTGCAGTCAGTGACCTGAGCAGGTACCCTGAAAATGGAAAGGGGATCCATGTAACTTAATGGAATCACAGAATGGTAGTCTTGGAAGGGATCCTGAGGGTCATCTAGTTCAACCCCCTGCAATGCCGGAGTCACAACTGAAGCATCTATGGCATGGCCATCCGACCTCTGCTTAAAAGCACAGTCTATCTCCTCCTGATTGAGTGTTCCTCTGTCAAACAGCTCATGATGCAAGGAATCTCCTTCGGGCACCCTCATTTCAGATTCAGAGCCAATGCCAAATCCTCCTGCCCTAAGCTTTGGATCTGTTTAATAGGCATCATATGAGAGCCAGCATGAAGTTGCTGACAGTGTGCAGGTACTAAGACTTGGGGGCCTTGATGCAAGCTCACAGCATGGACATAGAAGAAGAAGAAGAGGAGTTTGGATTTGATATCCCGCTTTATCACTACTCGAAGGAGTCTCAAAGCGGCTAACATTCTCCTTTCCCTTCCTCCCCCACAACAAACACTCTGTGAGGTGAGTGGGGCTGAGAGACTTCAGAGAAGTGTGACTAGCCCAAGGTCACCCAGCAGCTGCCTGTGGAGGAGCGGAGACGCGAACCCGGTTCCCCAGATTACGAGACTACCGCTCTTAACCACTACACCACACTGGCTCTCATAGCCAGGATTTATGCTAGGGAACAGGCTTTATGTTGTGGGTGGATAGAACCTCAGTTAGTTAAATATTTATTTTATTGATTTACTTGATTTAGGGGGAAACAGTTACCCTCCTGCCCCCCCCCCCGACTATGCCCATGCCTCACAGAGGTGTTGTGAGGATAACATGGCAGAAAGGGGACCATTCATTCTGCCCTGAACTCTTTGGAGATCAGGCAGCCTAAAAATGTAGGTGAGAAATATGTACAATGGAAGGCGAAATGTGACCTGCCCTGAATTTGGTTGTCTGCATTTGCAGAACCTTACAAAGTGAGTTCAGAATCATAGAATTGTAGAGTTGGAAGGGACCCTAGGGATCATCTAGTCCAACCCCTGCAATGCAGGAATATGTGGCTGTCCCATACGGGGATCGAACTTGCAACCTTGGCATTATCAGCACCACACTCTATCCAACAGAGCCATCTAGCCCATGCAATACATGTCTAATACACGACCTGTTCATTGTGATGTTTCCTCTGGAGCTGCTGCCAAGTATTCAAAAATGCTTGCCAACTTCCCTGCCCTGAGCTCCTATGCCTTTAACAACTACCCAAGATGCAGACATATAGCAGGGGAAGCTTCTCCCATCATTTCCTGTCTATAGGATGGTGTGTGTTAATTTTTTGCTTGAAAGGTTGTTGTTAATAACGACACAGGAGCACTGCCTGAAAAAAACAGTTGGCAACCTACTTAGGGCACAGCCTAGATTTTTATGTCCCCTTTTACCGATGTTCAAAGCAGACGGAGGCTCAAAAGAAATGCGGGGCGGTAGCTAACTAACCCTTAGAACTAGAGGGTGCGCACCTCCGGGATGGCGAGAAAAGACTTTCAGCTTGGCTAGTTACTGAGCTCCATGATCCGGACCCTCTCCAAATCGAAGCACGACCCCTACGCCGGAAAGGCTGGTACTCACCCAGCGCGACGAGTAGGAGCGCCGTGCCCATTCGCTGTCCCATAGCCGCCGCCTCCTGCTGCCGCCGCCCTGCTCAGGGGCTCCGGCGGGACTCTACCCCTGACATCAACAGCGTGCCCCCAGGAAGCCCATTCCCCCACCAGCAGCACCCCCGGGCGCCTCTTTAGCCTTCCTCCTCCCGGTGAGGAAGCAAGACGGCGCAGGCGACTGCCGAGGTAACTTGGAGGGCTCAGCTGGCTCGGTGCGCTTTGCAAGCGCTCAGCTCCCTCCTCCCGCGCCCTCCCGGGGGGGAGTCTGCTCAGCCCATCTGGAGACGCCACTTCTTTCCCTCCAGCTGCCTCCCGGGAGCCCAGACCCTTTCTCCCTTCTCCCCCTGCCGTGAAAGGTGGTTTAGTCCAGGAAGGCGCAGCCACCGCGCTCACCGGGAGAGAAAACGGAGGGGTCTGTCCCTTGCCATGCTTTGGTGTTGAGCAGATGTGCGAAGGGGCTAGTTTGACGCTTGCAGGGTGGAAAGTGTCTCGGGTAGGGAGGGAGCTCTCTCTCTCGGGCTGCATGTGGGCAAAACAATCCTAGGAATCGCACTGCCCTAGTAGGGCTGCAAATAACTGTGCGCAGAGGATTTCAGCTTGAAGCATTTGAAGTGGAAATCTGGGCGGATATTTTTAAAATCCGGACTAGCCACATCTGAAAGGCCACAGACGCCTCACTCCAATTCACACACGTGTGCCCTGGCTAGCAGAATAGAGAGGGACTTTCTTTCTCATTTGACAGAAGAATTACTCCAGGAAGCAATAGTGGATGGCTTGAGATGGGATGGCTTCTGCTAAAAAATAAAAGCAGGTCAGCTTTCTTCCCTAACTCTGCAGATGTTTTGGACTACAACTCCCATCAGCATCTGGAGGGCACCAAGTTAGGGAATGTTGGGCTGGGTTTGCCTGCTTTTAGAAACTTGTCTGTGAAACTGACACAATGGCAAGCCCTGCTTAAGGATATTGAAAAGTTCTTTGCTCAGCAGGGCTCTGGAGATAATAAAAAAGTTAGGGTCTGGGTGTCGCAAAACCTCAAGCTTACCGGTTTTATATGTACTGTATTTTCTAGGATTTAACTCTTAACTTTCAAAGTCTTTGTGACTGCATCATTTTCATATATCCAAGGTTAAAGGGGTCACTTCCTGCCCAATGATTGCTCTCAGCTCTGAAGTATAAGAATGTTGGTCTCTGCTCCTATGTCTTAAACAGCAGCTTGATCTGTAAAAAGGTAAAGGTACCCCTGCCCGTACGGGCCAGTCTTGACAGACTCTGGGGTTGTGCGCCCATCTCGCTTAAGAGGCCAGGGGCCAGCGCTGTCCGGAGACACTTCCGGGTCACGTGGCCAGCGTGACATCGCTGCTCTGGCGAGCCAGAGCCGCACACGGAAACGCCGTTTACCTTCCCGCTGGTAAGCGGTCCCTATTTATCTACTTGCACCCGGAGGTGCTTTCGAACTGCTAGGTTGGCAGGCGCTGGGACCGAGCAGCGGGAGCGCACCCCGCCGCAGGGATTCGAACCGCCGACCTTTCGATCGGCAAGCCCTAGGCGCTGAGGCTTTAACCCACAGCGCCATCATGCTTAAACTCCACAAAGTGAAGTTTCACTGGCTGACTTTTGCAGATCAAGCTGCTGTTAAAGACACAAGGGCATGCTAGGCTATTGTGATGTTTATTCCCTTTTTCCTTGCCAGCTGGCAGCCCTATTCTGAGGGTGTTTTTGCATAAGGTGCTTAAAATCACACTTGAGCTTCTTCGATGCTATTTCTGTCCCAAGTGAGCGATGCTGATGTAGGAGAGAAATCAATTGTACATTCTGGTCCAAGCAATCACATTGGACAAGGCAGCTATACAGGAAGCACTTTAGCTTCTCATGTGTAAATACCCTAAAAGGCTGGGCAGTTTTGAGTGTGTTGTTGGAGACTAGGGACATTTTTGTTCCATTCATTTATTTTTATTTATTTATTTTTAATATATTTTATTAAGGGTTTTCTTCTTTTACAGTGTAAGTGTAATGCCTCGTATTTTTTTTCCCGTGTAACATTTTTACAAATCCATTTCATTTGTTGAGGCATTAGGGGGAGAAGAAAAAAGAAAAGAAAAAAAAAAAGAAGAAAGGAGGGTGGAAGGAGGGGAGATGGATGGGGGTGGGGTGGGGTAGCGGTGTTTCTATTATGCTTAATGTATGTAGTTTGGTGTCAGCGTGCTTGTGTTGTTCACTTGTGTTCCTTTGGTGGTGAGAGAGGTTGGGGTTGGCCTAGGATGTGATTGTTTGTTTGTGATTGGCTGTGGTGATCTTTGTTTTCGTGTGTGAGTGAGGTGGGTGGTTGTTTTGGATCAAGTTAGCCATATTGATTTGTATGCTGTTGGTGGATTATTGTCATTGTCCTGTTGGGCTGTGTATGTGATAAAGGGGAGCCATACCGGGGTGAAGGTGTCTTCTTCTGTTTGTCCCCGTGTCAGTTTCAGTTTGTTAGTTAATTTTTCTAGTAGGGCTGTTTCCCATGCTATTTGGTACCGTTGGTCCATGCTTACTCCTGACAGGTCTCTCCAGTGTCTGGTTATGGTGTTTCTGGCTGCTGAAAGTAGGTGGGTTATGAGTTCTTTGTGGAGTAAATGGGCATTGTTGTCTTGGAAGATGTTTAGTAGGGCCAATTCTGGGGTGAAGTCTAATACTTGCTTTGTTATTTTACATATTTCTTGCATGGCTGTTGTCCAGAATAGTTGGATTTTGGGACACTCCCACCACATGTGGAGGTATGTGCCTGTGGAGGTGCACCCTCTCCAGCATTTTGGTGAGGTTCCTGGGAACATACACAGTGAGCTTGGTTGTCTAGCGAGCACTCAGATGTGTAAAGGAGTATCAGTTCCCCAGGACAAATGAAGTTACATAATCCCACAGCTCTTTCTTGAACGGTGGCTGCAAAACTCAGACTTGAGGCTCTTTGGCAACTACCAAGTGCTTTTTCAGCCCCTGCTTGAGACCTGACTTGTATGCCCGGTAGTCATCAGTGCTAATTGAAGAAAACGCATTCTAACCATCAAAGCTCATTGAGCAGCTTCCTTGAGCTGAGCATCAACTTGATTATTATTTTATTTATTGTATTAATACCCCACCAATCTTCAAATAAGTTCCAAGTGGTGTTGATGCTTTTCCCTCACTAAATTTTATCCTCACGAAAAGCCTGTGAGGTTGCTTAGGCTAAGAGATTATGAATGGTCCAAGGTTGCCCAGTGGGCTTCATGCCCAAGCAGGATTTTAACTCTGGTGTTCCAGTTCCTAATCCAACACTTAACCACTATACCACACTACATCATCAACTGACAATAAACAACTTGGGACCTGGCTGTCTGAAGGACCACCTCCTTCCATACAAGCCTGCACAAATTTTTAGATCTCCAGGAAAGGCTTTTTTTCTCTGCCCTGCCAACTTCTGGGAGAGTATTTGCTGGGGACTTAGAAAGAAGGCCTTTTTGGTGGCTAGGGAACTTAGCCTATCTCTGATCTAGTTCTGACAACAAGGCTTTTGGCCTGTCAGACTGACCTGTTTTATTTGTTTCTGCTGATGTTTTTAACTTGAATGATCTGGTTTTCTACCTGTTTATAATGTACACAGTTTTACTTTTTTGAACCGTGCACATATGCAATTACAGATAATAACAGATGCACACTGCATTTTATAGAACTGTTTTAGATTGTATTGTATTGCTTACTAATAAACATTAGTAAGCAAAGAAGCTAAACAAAAGGTGGCTGTCAGGGAACTGCCATCAGTGCCGGAGGGAGAGAGCAAAATCCAGAGGGATTCCAGAGAGCGTCCCGGGATTGGGAGAGGCAGCCCATCTTCTGGGGAAGAGAATCAGCGTAGCACCAGTGGACAAGGGGGGCAGATGGGGGAAGCGGCGAGGCGGTCCCATGACTCCTTGCCGGGGACCAGCGGGGAGAGTAGGGGTCCTCCGCTGCCTACACCCTCCTTGCGCAGAAGGCTTTCGCGCAGAGAGAGTAGGAGGAGACTAGGCGTCAAAGAGCTTCTTTGCTGGAAGAAGTTTAAGAAATGCCCACTGACGGATTCTGCCAGCGATTGAGACAGCCACAGGTGAGTGGCTGTCCGGACAGAAAAAGGTTCACTCAGGCAACCCAGCCAGGTGTTTGCACCGGCTTACGTATAAGCAACCCCTAGAACCATTACAGTGGCTATATCTTTACTTGGCATACTACATTTGTATGTTGCAAAGGATTATTGCCATCTGCTGGCTTTTTATTGTAGTCCACCAAGAAATCCAGTTACTTTTTTCTCTATTGATTTGCAGGGGTGGGTGGTGTGGTCTGGTGGACTGGGTTACAAGGTATGCATCAGGGTTGAGGAACCTGTGCCCCCCCCAACTGCAACTCCCATCAGCTCTAGCCAGCATGGCCAATGGTGAGGGATGATGGGAGTTTTGGTCAAGCATCATCAGGAGAGTGACAGTTTTCCTACCCCTGTTATCTAGTATTCTCAGTATTAGTTCTATAAGTATGCCTTTTGTAGGTGGTATTGGTACTAAAAACGCAATGTTTTACAATATTACAGGGGTCTAGATATCCTTTAGGGTTGGCCTTTCCATTATGCAAAACCAAGCAGATAATAAATAGCAAATTGTTTGCTATTTATTATTACCTACTTTCTTCTTTCTCTCCTAGGGAAGAGTATTTGTAGGATTTTCTTCCTTAGGTGCAAAAATAAGTTGGCCATCCTTTGGGATTTTGCATCTCAAGTCAATGGGGGTGGGGGAGACACCATTAGCCATTCTACTTCAGGCATCAAATTTTCTTGGGCCACTACTACTGAAAATATCCAGCCCACTATACCCTGGGGGGGGGGGGGGACTTGTCCTACAAGCCAAGATCCAAAAGGCAGATTAGCTTTGACAGGTGGCAGTCACCTGATATCATTGAGACATTAGATGATTGACTGCTGGGTGGATTGACGGCAGTTGGCCCACAGAGGCAGATCTGGTCCATGGGGACAAAAATGTTCCCCATTGCTGCTCCCAGGTTCAGTCCCCACCATCTCTCGTTAAAAACATCAGGTAATGGAAAAGATCTGTGTCTGAGGCCTTGGGAAACAACTGCTAGCCAAAGTAGACAATACCAGGCTGGAGGGACCTAAAGCTGACTTGTAGCAACAGCAGCATCACTGGTATAATCATATAGGCTCCCATCCTCTTAATTAAGCATTTCCTATCAGCCCATATTACCATGGAATGAATGAATATAAAGAAACTCCTTCTGTGACTCCAAGCCAGGGGTTTCTTCACATCTGGAGTCCCCAGCCATGGAACTGCTGGGCACCCTAGCACCCTCAGATGCACTTTGGTACCCTCCAAGGTCCCTGACTCTCCTATTTTCTATTTTAAAAAAACAAACATTGAGGCTTTTCCTGATTTTCTGGGAGCTGTTTGGTTGAGAAGGGATTACCAGCTTTCCCCCCTGATAGGTGGAAATGTAGGTTTTCTCCCTCTTTTGTGGGGAAGGATGTCTGAGCATTGCCGGTTTTTCTTCTGTGAAATGTGTATTTTGTGGTGCCCAAAACCATTACTTAGATTTCCAAATGTTCCTCTGAGCATAAGGATAGGGAACCCTTAGTCCACACCATACAAGTGTTCACAGCTACTAGGACAGGCATCCCCAAACTCGGCCCTCCAGATGTTCTGGGACTACAATTCAACATCATCCCTGACCACTGATCCTGTTAGCTAGGAATGATGGGAGTTGTAGTCCCAAAACATCTGGAGGGCCGAGTTTGGGGGTGCCTGTATTAGGATTTTGCTGTGTTAGTTTTTCCATTGGCAGGCTAGTTGAAGCCTTCATCATTTGCTTGTGTTTGCTGTTGTAGATTTATCTCTAATTAACATACAGTGTTTTAATTGATGCTCCAGCAATATAACTCTTTGAGGAGGCTTTGCAGCTCCTGGCTACAATGTCCAGGGATGGCACACTGTCCCCTCCCCTATTTTTGTCTTTGTCCTCCTTTTCACCTTCATTACTTAGTTCCATCCTCTCTAATTAAAAGAGTGAGAACCAACAGAGTACACTGAAGGCATGATAAAGGAGGAGGTGATATGTATTTTGTGGGGTCTGGAAAGAAAATTGTGAAAGGTGGAAAGAGACTGTGAAATCTGACTCAGAGTAAGACTGAGATGACATCCCAAATTACTCAGAGCTGCTAGGCAAAGCGCAGCACGTACATTTTAAAATGAAGAAATGCTTTTCTTAGGCATCTGGTTGGGCCACGGTAAGAACGGGATGCTGGATGAGACACTGATCCAGCAGAACTTTATTTATGTTCTTGATACATTTGTAGATAGAAGTTTCTTTCTCAGGGAATCAGATGAAAAGAACAGAAGGGATTTCAAAGATTTCTTTGATGTCATATAGTAACTACAGCCACAAAGTTTTCTTCAGAAAGACTGAGAAAACTGAAAATTTCTGTTGTGTTCCTGATGTCTAGGGATGAAATTAATTTGCTTTGCTACAAGTAGGGTCCTTTGCTATGGCTGTGAATAAGAAGTGTTGACTAAGGTGAACTAACCACTAGTTGAATGTTTCCCAAACTTGGATCGCTAGTGTTTTTTGGACTACGATTCCCATCATCCCTAGCTAGCAGGGCCAGTGGTCAGGGATGATAGGAATTGTAGTCCAAAAACAGCTGGAGACCCAAGTTTGGGAAACACCACTCCAGTCTCTTGCAAGGCGAATGTGATTTATAGCAGAAGTCTTAGATCTTTCTCCTTACGTACCTCCTCTTAACACTGGTGTGTTGGTGGGGTACATGGGTGACATAGAGAATGTCATACTAATACTAGTCTTCAGATACCAAGCCAAATTCTACTTTTCCACCAGTTTCACACTGAGAAGAAGAAGAGTTTGGATTTGATATCCCGCCTTTCACTCCCTTTAAGGAGTCTCAAAGCGACTAACATTCTCCTTTCCCTTCCTCCCCCACAGCAAACACTCTGTGAAGTGAGTGGGGCTGAGAGACTTCAAAGAAGTGTGACTAGCCTAAGGTCACCCAGCAGCTGCATGTGGAGGAGCGGAGATGCGAACCCAGTTCACCAGATTACGAGTCCACCACTCTTAACCACTACACCACACTGAGATCCCATTGTTGATCCAAACAAAACTCCCATTACCTGAATCTTTCTGAAGTATCTCACATGGCTTCATGCCAGTGTGAGTAATATGTGCAGTAGGTCGCTTCACCCTTGGGTGGGCCTTAGTGGGCAGTAATGGACAGCTGCTTCAGAATACATCAGATTTCTGGGTCTAGCCACCATTTTAATTTTCCCACAATGCCCCTGAAATAGTACCTTGCTCTGGAGCATTGTGGGGGAAATTTAAATGGTGGCTTAGCCCAGCCACCTGCTGCTCTCAAAGCATTGTCAGTGGGGGGACCTGTTGAGGTGCTTTGGTGTTACTAGCTGCCCAAAAGAAGCTGGGTGCTGATGCCTGCCCAGACTCTGTCTAAGTTGTGCTTCCATTTGTGTTATCCTCTGATTATATGGCTGTTCTACATAGTCCCACCACCACAGACCTCTTGTAGAAGCCATTCAAAGTGTGAAGAACAAAGGCAGGGCTTTTATCAATATAGCAAAGAACTGTGGTTCCTTTGTGGGTCTAAGGCATGGCTGTACAGTTATTCATTCTAGTGACATCATAAGGGTGATTTCAAAATGTATTATATTGGCTGCTATTTCCCCTTTCAAATCCCCTCTCTCTCCCCGGTTTCTTCTTTAGTCTTACGCCTGGAAATAATCAGAGGCCTTCTCTTTACAAATATGTAATGATAGGTCTCCTCTACTTGCAATGCATTGACAGCCCTTCCTGGAACATTATCAAACCCCTTGGAGTTTTGAGTCTGCTTTCACTTCTTTGGGATCAAGCTCTGTAGCAGATGGAGGTTTATTGTGAACTAAAAAAGGCAATTTCTTCTGTATACAGAAGTCTCCCCAGGAGCAACCATGGGCAAACTGTTATTCCAACCAGATCTGTAGCAGCTGTATTGCTATATTTCTCCATGAGACGGGGAAAGTTGTCAATCTGCAGTTTTCATGTTTGCAAATGAAATACATCTGCTTCCTTTCCTCGTTGCTTCTCCCTGCTTCTAGCACATTGGCACATACACGCACACACATGTTTATTTCAAGCCAGAGACAAGTTTTGTGTTTGAAGGATGCTCAATATCCCCTTTATTGCAGGAATATGAATCAACACGCAATAGATCTATGTCTTCCAGGCTCCTCTCACTATCTTCAGAACCTCTGAAATGATCATAATTCCAGTCAGTCCCGGCTCTTAAAAGACAAGATGCATCAAGGATTTTCAAATGTAAGAACTCCCAATTTAGTATTCCAAAATACTACTATTACTTCTGTGTTGTTATTGTTATTGTTACTATTTATTACTACTGCTGCTTAAGAGGTTTTGGCCTCTTGGGATCTTCTGTTCCACTTTGGAAATTAAAATAGATTAAACCCGCTTCCTAGGGACGTGGGTGGCACTGTGGTCTAAACTACAGAGCCTAGGCCTTGCCGATCAGAAGTTCGGCAGTTCGAATCCCCGCGATGGGGGTGAGCTCCCGTTGCTCGGTCCCTGCTCCTGCCCACCTAGCAGTTCAAAAGCACATCAAGTGCAAGTAGGTAAATAGGTACCACTCCAGCGGGAAGGTAAATGGCGTTTCCATGCGCTGCTCTGGTTCACCAGAAGCAGCTTAGTCATGCTGGCCACATGACCCAGAAGCTGTCTGTGGACAAACGCCGGCTCCCTCGGCCTATAGAGTGAGATGAGTGCGCAACCCCCGAGTCGTCTGCGACTGGACTTACCGTAACTGTCACGGGTACCTTTAAAAGGTAAAGGTAAAGGTACCCTTTACCTTTTAAAGGTACCCCTTCTTTACCTTTACCTTTTAAAGGTACCCCTGCCCGTACGGGCCAGTCTTGACAGACTCTGGGGTTGTGCGCCCATCTCACTTAAGAGGCCAGGGGCCAGCGCTGTCCGGAGACACTTCCGGGTCACGTGGCCAGCGTGACATCGCTGCTCTGGCCAGAGCCAGAGCCAGAGCCAGAGCCGCACACGGAAACGCCGTTTACCTTCCCGCTGGTAAGCGGTCCCTATTTATCTACTTGCACCCGGAGGTGCTTTCGAACTGCTAGGTTGGCAGGCGCTGGGACCGAGCAGCGGGAGCGCACCCCGCCGCAGGGATTCGAACCGCCGACCTTTCGATCGGCAAGCCCTAGGCGCTGAGGCTTTAACCCACAGCGCCACCTGCGTCCCTACGGGTACCTTTACCTTTACCTTTAAACCCACTTCCTAGGCCTTGTCAGATGTTCATTCCACCCTGCTTGGCCTACAAAATGCCCTAATTATCAAGTTACCACCTTGCAGCAAGGCACTCCACCCAAGCCTTTCCATTTATCCTATGCTAAATAAATTGCAGGAATAAATAAATTGTGGAATGTCTAAAGTGCAGTTGGGGCTCCCTTAGACAGCATGTGCAAGAAAAATCTTGCTTGCTATTGCCAATGTCATTTCAGAAATCTGTTTACTAGAAATGAAAACAAACTCACAGCTCAGGGAGACAGCTAGTGGATTTCTTGCCTGGGCTTGTGACCTAAACTTTCCTCAACTTGATTTATCAAGAGTAGTGGAGGAGAGGGGATTGTGAGCTGGTATTCTGCCCCCCACTCACTCCTGCTCTATCATCATCTGCCAGAGCACTTGCTTAATGGGCAGATTCGCCTTGCTCTGGCTACTGAATGAGGTGATGCTGAACCTTGCAAGTGTGTGACAGTTTAGCACAGTGAAAGTCAGAGGATGAGGGAAATTATGAAGCAAAGGCTGGATACTTATCTCCTTTTCTTTGATGAGATTTCTACTTCAGGCCAGCAGTTAATGCTTCTTTGCAAGATTGTTTCAATATTTAATTAAAGGCTAAAAGTTGCATTTCAGCTGACTGAAGATACTTTGTTAAAGCTCACATAGGATAAGCCTGTGCAGTCAGAAGTAAGCTCCACTGAGTTGAATGGAGTTCCCAGGAAACTATGAATGGAATTGAAGCTTCTAACAATAATGGATAGCATAGCTACCTTCATGGCAATGAAGGCTTCTCCCACTCTTCAAAATTCACCACTACAGCACTGGCTAACTGCTGTTAATCAGCCTAAATTCTGTGCTGAATTAAACCCACTTTCCTAAACTTCTGCCTACAGTTTCTGGATCCATGCAGCAGATCTCTTCAGGGCAAAGGAGGACTAGATCTGGGTTTAGATCTGGTATTTAGGAGAGAACCGATTGCATACACTCAATCAACCCAGAGGCAAAACCCCACAAATTTTATCTCTGCTCCCCTCCCTGGCAAAAACAATTGCAGTTTTGATTGCTTACTGGATGCCTCTTCTGACATTCTGAATAAGGGATGGTGACGACATGCTCCAGAGTCTCACTACATGATCGTGTGCAGCATGGCTTGACCCATCTCAAATTCGATGGTCTACAGAGCACTCTGCGCGCAGGCATGTGAATCCGCTGGGGCAGGCCTTTCAAGGAGAGCGCCTCATACAATTCTGAAGAAGCTGCCTCTGGGGATGTTGCCTCAGTTGACATTTTAGGCTCAGCTACCTTGTCTATAGCAACTTCCTCAACTTCCATGGCAGGCTCATCCATCACACTGACATTAGGTGCTGGAGGTTCCTCAGAGGGGGTGCACACCCTGTCACATGAGCGGGATGGAAGCATTGTTATGGATTTTCATTGTTTTAGTTTTTTCTTCCATATACAGCCATACCTTGGTTTTTGAACAACTTAGTTCACAAACAACTTGGAACTCAAATGCTGCAAACCCGAAGTAGGTGTTCTGGTTTGCGAACTTTGCCTCAGAAGCCGAACATCCGGTGCAGCTTCTGCAACTTCCGATTGGCTGCAGGATGCTCCTGCTGCCAATCAGAAGCCATGCCTTGGTTTCCAAACATTTTGGAAGACTAACGGACTTCCAGAACGCATTCTGTTTGAAAACCAAGGTATGACTGTAATTTAGGGCTCATCCACATCTGAGCATTATGTAGCTCTTAATCCACTCCCCCTCCCTTTAGAATTAAATGAATAGTTTAATATTTAAACTATTTAAAATTTGTACACGAGGAGCAATTTGGCCTTTCCCATCCATACCAGGAGGCATTCCCGTTTGTGTTTGTCCCTGCCTTACAGTTTGTTGATTCTGTCATGCCAGTGAAATACTCACAGGGCCCATGTGCACCTTGTTCTGTTTGGTTTTGTTTTTTAAGAAATCCCCGCCCAAGAAGTGTGGAAATGCATACAGATAGGCAATGGTAAATTTGCTTGTGCAGTTTTCTAGTTGTGTACAAACCTGAGGGATGAAAAGAAAAGAAGACTTTTTCTTTTCAGGGCACACTGGAAATAAAAATAAACAAATGAAAGCACTTAGGAAGTAGTGGGCAAGGAAGAGTGGAGCTGCAGAAAGTGGCAGTTGATCCACCCACCCCAAAACATCAAAACAAATAATCTGTGATCCTGAGAGGAATTTGGAACCCAATTTTCCCCAATATTGAATTATCCCCATATCCCAATATCAGGTAAATCAAGGGGATGATCATCAAATTTACAGATGACACCAAACTGAGAGGGGTAGCCAATGCCGCAGAAGATAAAATCAGGATTCAAGACTACCTTGACAGATTGGAAAACGGGGCCAAAACTAACAACATGAATTTCAACAGAGAGAAATGTAAGGTTCTGCACTTAGGCAGGAATAACTAGCTGCACAAATTTAAGATGGGGGACACCTGGCTTGCTTGTAGTACATGTGAAAATGATCTAGGGGTCTTAGTAGATCACAAGCCTAATGTGAGTCAACAGTGTGAGGCAGCAGCAAAAAAAGCTAATGTTATTCTAGGCTGCATCAACAGAAGTATAGTGTCCAGATCAAGGGAAGTAATGTTGTTGTTGTTTAGTCATTTAGTCGTGTCCGACTCTTCATGACCCCATGGACCAGAGCACGTCAGGCACTCCTGTCTTCCACTGCCTCCCACAGTTTGATCAAACTCATGCTGGTAGCTTCGAGAACACTGTCCAACCATCTCATCCTCTGTTGTCCCTTTCTCCTTGTGAGGGAAGTAATAGTACTGCTCTATTTTGCCTTGGTCAGACCACACCTGGAATACTTTGTCCAACTGGGGGACCACAATTTAAGATGGATGTTGACAAGCTGGAACTTGTGCAGAGAAGGGCAACTAAGATTATCCAGGGTCTGGAAACCAAGCTTTATGAGAAATGGTTGAAGGAGCTGGAAAAGAGGAAACTGAAAGGAGATATCATAGCCACCTTCCAATATAGAAATGGCTATGACATGGAAGATGGAGAAATCTTGTTTTCTCTTGCTCCAGAACCAATGGATTCAAGTTAGAAGAAAAGAGATTCCAGCTCAACATCAGGAAAAACTTTCTGACAGTCAGAGATGTTTGACAGTGGAATGAACTCATTTGGGAGGTGGTGGTTTCTCCTTCCTTGGAGGTTTTTAAGCAGAGGTTCGATGGCCATCTGTCATGGATGCTTTAGATGAGATTCTTGCATTGCAGGGAATTGGACTGGATGACCCCTGGGGTCCTGTCAGCAAAGCTCAGATACTAACAGGAGAAGAAGAAGCAGGCATAGAGAGAGAACAGTTAAAAGCAGAAGGCAGAAAGGAGGGGGAGAGCAGCTGTAATCTGAGCTCTGAACAAAGGGGAGGCGAAAGACAGGGCCAGAGTGACAGGCTGCTGCGTGAGAGCTCCAATAATGAGTCAGACATTGGAATGTAGAAAGCATTCTCTCCCAAATCTCGTAGGATCTCAAAAGTGCTCTAAAGATCTAAAGTGTTATGTACTGAAGTTCTCACCCTGGGCCAGCAGGGGGATACTGTAGATAGTTTTCACTCAGGTCCACATATGCAAATAGGGGATTGAAAGTGACGTTCAGTGATTGGCTAGTTACAGAAGTTTGCTACTGTAGCGTTGTAGTGGAGCTCTATATAAGCAGGCTGGCTGAACCCTTCAGTTCAGTTCTGTTCTGTTCTGTGAATAAACAAGAGCTGTTTTGAAGAATCGCTGTGTCGTCTGATATGTTCACCCACAACTTAACATAAAGAATCTAAAGAGCTCTAAAGAAGCTCCAAAGATACCGGAAGAGAAGGTGGGGGCTTTCGTGCTGGGGAAGGGGGAGGAGCTCGGTCCGGGCAGCTACATCTTCTGGGGAGGACGATGAGTAGAGGAGCTCCATCCTAGTTTGTTGTTTCTGAAATAATTAACAGCCAGAGTCGTCTCACGTTTGTGGAAGAGACCAAGCCATAACAGATCCCTTCCAGTTCTATGATTCTATGATCATATAGTCACACACACTTTCAGAGGGCCCTGTTTGTTATTCTAGCAAAATAAATACATGTATGCACACAGATCCCTATCTATGGTCACTTACCCAGAGCAGGAAGCCCCTGAATCCAGAGCACTCCCAATCGCTAACATCTTCCTGTACTTGTGCGCTAATTCACAAAGCCACTCAATTCTGCGGTTTGGACTCTTGAGCATTTTGAGGAGAACCAGTTTCTTTATTATCTGTGCAGGTACAGAAAATAAAGAGAGCACACAACATCTGAAGAGGTTGCCAAAGAGTGAGCCCAGCCTGCTTCATTATTAGTATTATCTTGAGACTATTGTAGTTAACTGTTTACTTGTGTGAGGTCAACAGGAAAAAGACAGAAATATTTTTTAAAATAAAAATTCATTTTTAAAATTTTGTTTCAATACGATATTATACACACATGCAATTATTCCAGCAGGCTCCAAAATGCCCAAGGTTTTAAAATTTAATTTTATGTTTGCTTTTGGCCTAGTTCCTTAAGGCTGGGTCCACTGTGGAGCTACATGTTGATATAATATGTTGGTTGCCTCAGATCATCTCTGTGTTGGGTTTGGGTGTGTGCTACTTTCTTCTTGGGTTAACCCTGACAAAAAAAAATATTGGACCAGTCTTTAAACTGGTAGACATGGTGGGGCTTTTGACAAGGAAGTTGCATCTCCCCAAATGATGCTAGCTAACTTTAGGCTTTAAACCTTGCAACAGGCAAACAGAATGGCATCTTACCCTCCTTAGGTGGCTCCTTACGTGTACCAAATTGCTTGTCTGAGATGCTCCACTCTCCACATCAATGATCTGAGAAAGACAGAGCAAAGTTATGGGGACAACAAAAGACGTCTTGTCCTCAACACACTTTGTTTGTGGCACTTTGTCTGCAACATCAAGAGGAATCAAATGCAAGTGGCCATTGAACTATACCCTTAGGATAAAGTCCAATTGATCTAAAATTGGGCTGGGTGGCAGTTTTAAAAATAATGCTATAATGTGGTATCGACTACTGTGGTGGGTGAATAAGCTAGACAGTGTGTAACAGGCCTCTGCTTGCACCCTACTATTGTGGGATTTTTTTGGGGGGGGAGAGGGGTACCAAAAAACTGGCCCCATGCCCTCTGCTGTGTACCCACTGCCATCCTTGTGAGATATCCTTGTGAAATGCCTGAAGTGGGGAACTTGTGGAGGAGACTGCATGAATTGGACTGCTGAGTCAGCCACGTCAAAGCCACTAACAGAGCCTACCCTTTGAATTGCAGTGTTTTTATAACTTTGTTATAAAGAGCAAGAAGCAAATATTACACAGAATGCATGAGTCGCTCAGAAGGAGCAGCCTATTTATATAACTGTTAAATCATGTCTAGAGCCATTATTACCGTATTTAGGGATGGAGAGACTGCAAATAAAAATACATGTGAGAAAACAAAGATGGCCAAAGGGCAAGATCATATACATGGGCCTGCTGAGTGCCTTAGAACTACGCATGAGTCTGCACCATGTGATTCAGATCACAGATCCTCCAAGTGTCCCTATATTCTAAGGACATCCCTGATTTAGAGAAGCTGTCCTGGTTTCTGATTTGATCCCGGAATGTCACACTTTTCCATAGGACGTCCCTACAGTGGTACCTCTGGTTACAGACGCTTCAGGTTACATACGCTTCAGGTTACATACTCCGCTAATCCAGAAATAGTACCTCGGGTTAACAACTTTGCTTCAGGATGAGAACAGAAATCACGCGGCAGCGACGTGGCAGCAGCGGGAGGCCCCATTAGCTAAAGTGGTGCTTCAGGTTAAGAACAGTTTCAGGTTAAGAACAGACCTCCAGAACGAATTAAGTTCTTAACCCGAGGTACCACTGTATTTTCATTGGAGAAATGTTGGAGGGTATGGAGTTATCCAACCCTCAAGCGGTCTGAAGGCAATCCTTTATAGGGAAGGGTTTTTTTTTAATGTTTAATTTTTTATTATGTTTTTATATATGCTGGAAGCTGCCCAAAGTAGATGGAACAATCCAGTAAAATGTGTGGGGTATAAATAGTAACATTATCATTATGGAATGAGACATCCCTATTTTCATCTGAGAAATGTTGGCGGGTATGAGATCATTGGCAGAGTGTGTGTCATGTGAGTTAGCCCCTCTCCGACACGGAAGGCCTGAAGGGGGAAAGCCTGGTGAATGTGTGGTCTAATTAACAAATAATTAAATAATTAGGCTTATAGGCTGAAGGTTCCCCACCACTGAGGGTGGCTGGACAGCATGGAAGTGGGCCCAGTGGGGGACATAAACAGCAGGGGTAGGGCTAGTGTTCATGTCCCACTGCCTCTTTCCATGCAATCTGAACTGCATAAAGGCTGTGTAAATATTATCACCTCAGCCTCTAGCGTGCTCCCAGCACTGGTGTTTAAAGCCATGTGGTCACAAAGAGTCGGACACGACTAAACGACTAAACAACACATATGACGTTAGTCATACGGCATCTAGCACAGAACGTTAGAATTGCTGCAACAGGCCTGTATAAATTATTAAGTGGTCCACCAAAGACCTTCAGCAATTTTCAAGTTGTTTATGCAGCAGGGAAGTGTGTGGGAACCACTTCAATAATCTACTTTGCTTTCATTGTGATTGTCTGTATGTTTTTAACAGATCTCTTTATCTATCTATCTATCTATCTATCTATCTATCTATCTATTATCTATCTATCTATCTATCTATCTATCTATCTATCATTTGTCTGTCTGTCTGTCTGTCTGTCTGTCTGTCTGTCTGTCTATCTATTAACATTTAATCATTCTTTTAATGATAGTTCCCCTGAAGAAGAAGAATCCTACAACTTCTTGAGAAACAGTCCTGTTTAATGTGATTGTTATTCCAGTAACTGTTGTTTTTAACTGCTCTCTGTTCTCTTTGTGTGTGAGAGAGGAGAATGGCTGCTGAGAGGGGCTTCTTGGGATACTGCTGAGGAAAGTGTTGTGTCAGTGTGATCTGTCTGAAGTGAAACAGACAGAGGGAGAACTCTAAATCTGTGCAGCAGCTCTCTGTAAGGAACAAAGAGAATACTGCTGAGGTGAAAGCAAAACCTTTCATAAGAAACTGTAAGGCCTGAGTGAGGTGCAAGTTTCAATACAGTTTTGTTTATAGATCTCAGTAAGAAGACTACAATTCAAGCGAGAACGTACCCATGTTTGAATAAGCGTGAGATTGTAAATATATTCATCTCAGTTATATGTTTATGAAAATAAAGCTTTTTTGAAAATAAATAGTCTGGACATTGTATAGTCTTTACAAAAAGGCTATCGCTCACCTAGAAGAGTTATTTAGCTTCCTAGCTGTAAGCTACTCTGTTACTTTGCATATCATCAAAATTTAATTTATATACATAACACTGCAGGCAGGGGGTGTCTTGTTTTTATCGATTAGCATGTAAGCCACTGCAGGAGCCTCTGTGGCTCAAGAGTAGCATACGAATGCTTAAGTAAATGAATAAGTAAACAGGCATCTGGATAGCCACTGTAGGGAACAAGAGGCTGGGATAGATAGGTCTGTGGTTTGATCCAGCCAGGCTCTTTTGATGTTCTTAATAAAAGCCATGGCATTAGAAGCTTTTGAACTCAGTGCTGCTTTATCCTCTGTGGGATCTATAGCTGCTTACAAATATGTAGCACTTGGATCAGTATGAAAGGCTGCCTGCCAGGGAAGGATAGATTCTCATAACATTTTTTGTAATGTACCAGAAAATTCCACTACTTTCTGGGGTTTTTTTTTAAATCCACAGGCCAATTTTCAGCATTTCTCTCACCCCCACTTCACCCCTCACTTTGAGCCTTGAGTAAATGATGCCAACTCCTGGTTTCTTAAGAAGATGAGATACCTTTGGACATTGTTTCTTCTTCTCCAAGGCTTTCATATTCACTCAGGTGGTTTTCTAAGAGCTTCAACAACAGGGTTTGTAGCAGACAGGCAAGATATATGAGAAATAGGTGGCTGCTTTCTCTGGCTCTGAGATGCTACTGCCCCTTTCAGGGCTTGGGGAGCCATGAATGATGTGAAAGCGTAAGTGCTGTGACATAATTTATTTGTGATGTCAGAAACCAGGTGTCAGCAATGACTGGGGGGAGAGAGTCACAGTCTTGGAGGCTGGAAGAGGGTTAGAGGAGGAGGATTGTGGGAAACCTATGTCTAAACAAGGGCTTTTCTGAGGGACCGCAGAAGGTGTGAAGGCAGCAGCAAAGGAAGCAGAAGTGACCCTGGTTACTTCACATTGCATAAGGGATAGTAGTATCCCTCTGCCCGTTGTGTCCACAAATCCTTGTAAAGGATCAACCAGGGTGCAATTGTGATTGTCAGAAACTACTTCTTCTCCCTGGTTTGAGATAATGGGAAATGCCTGCTGCATCGGACCAAAGGCCCATGGAGTCAAGCAATCTCTTTCCATCATCAGTGATCAAGGCAGGGGTCTCTAGGAAGCCCACAAGCAGAGTATAAAGGCTACAGCCTCTCCAGCCTTTAATGTCTGTTCTTGTCCCCTAACCGTCTGTGGGACTTTGACAGGTGCTTGGGACAACCGACATCATAATGATGAATAGGGAGGCTGTCCCACCCACCTGTCCCACTGGAGTAGGAAGAGACTGCTGGATCAAAGTTGGCCTGCTGGATCAAAAAATGTTCCCCACCCCTGTGCTAGACCATGATTTACTGCTATGATGAACCACAGTGACCCTTGGGCTGGCACCCTCTCCCCCTCCTCCAGTGCAGCCATTATCAGAAGCTTCCATTTCCATTTTGGATTAATCACAGTTATCAATGGCTACTCTTCGTGATAGCTCTGCTCTGCTTCCATGGGCAGAGGTCGTGATGGTTCTGAATACAAGTTGCTGGAAACCACAGGAGGCGAGAGTGTTCTTCTGCTTGGGTCCTGCTTGCAGGTTTCCACGGGTATATCCACTTGGCCACTGTGGATTCTGGACTCGATGTCCGTTGACCTGATCCAGCCAAATTCTTCTCATGTTCTTAATGTTCTCTGCAGCACAGTCTAATCCCTCACTCCTTCCACTTGGAGCCCAGTATACCTGAAGGAGCGTCTCCACCCCATCATTCTGCCCGGACATTGAGATCCAGCGCCGAGGGCCTTCTGGCGGTTCCCTCATTGCGAGAAGCAAAGCTACAGGGAACCAGGCAGAGGGCCTTCTCGGTAGTGGCGCCCGCCCTGTGGAACGCCCTCCCATCAGATGTCAAAGCGTTAAACAACTACCTGACATTCAGAAGACATCTTAAGGCAGCCCTGTTCAGGGAAGTTTTTAATGTGTGATATTTTAGTGTATTTTTGGTTTCTATGGAAGCCGCCCAGAGTGGCTGGGGAAACCCAGCCAGATGGGCGGGGTACAAATAATAAATTCTTATTCTTATTCTTATTCTTATTCTTATTCTTATTATCCTCAAGTGCTTCTTGCTCCTGATCTGAGTCAGGGGGCTCAAAGGGACAAATATTTTGTTGCTTCTCATTTGATGCAAAACATTTTCTTATTTTGTACATAAGTTGGAAAAAACAACATCTATGGTGGTGGACTTGTTTTCAAGGCAGCTGCCTCAAGTGACAGATACTGGGGGAGGCAGTGGCCTCCCGCCAGCTTTCCTCATTCTTGGATCTCCAGATGCTACTGCCATCATGCCTAGCCAGCATGGCCAATGGTCAGGGACCCAATATTGGAAAAAGCTGCCTTGAGTTAGCCTGCAGTCCTCTGTTGCTGTGGCCATTAGTGTCTGATCATCTGTCCAATTGGACATGCCAGTCCAATCAAATTATGTACTTAGAAAGGTGGGAGGGTGCTATATTGTCCATTTTTGGCCACCCCAAATTCTGTTGTGACATAGCAGGGCTGTGGAATTACCTGCTTTGGAACATAAGTGCACCAGACCTTCTCAGCGACTTCAGGGACATGTTTTCAGCTTCTTTGCTCATGTTCATCATTGAACATTGTGGTGGCTCTGCCTTTGTACCTAAGATGGGGGGGAAAGCACTCATGTTTATTATGGCTACATTCACACTATACATTTAAAGCACCTTATACTACTTCAAACAGTTTGGGCTGTCCCCAGATAATTCTGGGAGCTGTAGTTTGTTACAAGTGCTGAAACCTATTCCAGATCTCCAATTCCCAGAGTTTTCTTTGAAGAGGGAATGACTGTTAATTCTGAGAATTGTAGCTCTGGGAGGGGAATAGAAGTCTTCTAGTAGTAACCTTGCAGTGCAAGGTTAACAAACTGAAGCCTCAGTATTTTTGGGGTGGAGGGGTGGAAACCATGACTGTGGGATCATAGTGCTTTAAATATGTGGTGTGAATGTGGCCATATGTCTGCAGTGAAGTTCTGTTGCAAAGATAGAAGTAGCATATGTAGCTCTTATTTGAAGCCCTCCATTTGAAGGAGTCCTCTGTTTGGAAAACTGTCTGGTCCAAGTTTGGTTTAAAGATGAACAACAATAAGAAGAGATAGAGTGGCCGGGGCAAGTCGTGAAGTTGCCCATCAACAGTTATCACCTGACTAAGGAGGCACCTGGCCATATTCCTCCCCACTATGGCAAGTCAGGCTGTATATCTATTAAAATTATAGTAATTATTTCCAAATTTTGCATCTCTCTGTAATACATTAGCATGCACACATTTTTAATTTTATTTATTCTTTTGCAAAGCTGTGGTCTCTTTTGTAGCTGTGCAAGTGGCCACCCTAGAGTGAGTGCCTGGGGCTGTGGGTGCCATGCAGTGTGCATGGCCCTGGTACCCAAATTTGTGGGTGCCTAGCCCCTTCATGGGAAATTTTGTGGGTGCTTGGGCACCCAGAGCCCCAGGGAGTTGGCACCTATGCATGGGGCTGATCCTTCTCGTCTCAAATGAAGGCCCAGCAGGTCATCCTCTATGAAGAATGGGATTTGGGTAGATGGGCAATCTCAGTTGCTGAGGTTTTAAGGATTCAGTGAATGGTTGAGTCTTATTTCCGTTTCACTTTGTGAGTCCCTGCTTTTAAGTCCCTCTTAGAGTGCTTCCTCCTTTCAGAAGAGGGGGAAAAGAAAGAAGCAAGCAGGCACGCAAGCAAATGGAACAGAAAATCCCAAAGAAACAAAAGAGGGCACATATTGTTCTCAAGATCAGAGCAGTAAAAGGACCAGCCACTCTACATCTGTTTGTGGTTCCTATGGATGTGAAGCAAAATTACTAGTGTGTCATCTAGCCATATTCCCAATTAGGCATGATACCCCTGTTAAAAGGACAATTTGAAGAGAAGGGAAGAGTGGCTCTCGGCATATTAGAATGGAAACGGATGAGCTCAAACAGGCAGTGCTTTGTTATGTAAATTGATTATGATTGAAAGCGGTATTTAGTAGACCACTGAGGCTCTCCGCTAAAACCGCAGGCTGCTTCTCTATGTTTCATCAGCAGGGGGCAGTATTGCTCAGTTCTAAGTCTAGACCAAAATCACCATGGAAACTACAATGCTTGACTGGCAGATAAGGTAGAAAGAACTATGCATTTTTTTATTTTTTAAAAAGAGCTGTCATGTAAGTAAAAAAAAAGAAAAGTTCATTCAATCAGCTGTGTGGATTTGAACAGATTGGTTCATTATCAGTTCAAATTTGCACTACAGCTGATGCTTGAAAGACATTTAAGGGCGAATCCTGCTGGGTAAGGCAAGGGTACCATCTAGTTACATCTGGGATGCGGGTGGCGCTGTGGTCTAAACCACAGAGCCTAGTGGTTGCCGATCAGAAGGTCAGCCGTTCAAATCCCCTGCGACAGGGTGAGCTCCTGTTGCTCGGTCCCTGCTCCTGCCAACCTAGCAGTCAGTTTGAAAGCACATCAAAGTGCAAGTAGATAAATAGGTACCGCTCTGGTGGGAAGGTAAACGGCATTTCCGTGTGCTGCTCTAGTTCGCCAGAAGTGGCTTAGTCATGCTGGCCACATGACCCGGAAGCTGTACGCCGGCGAGATGAGGCAATTTCTTCTGTATACAGAAGTCTCCCCAGGAGCAACCATGGGCAACTGTTATTCCAACCAGATCTGTAGCAGCTGTATTGCTATATTTCTCCATGAGACGGGGAAAGTTGTCAATCTGCAGTTTTCATGTTTGCAAATGAAATACATCTGCTTCCTTTCCTCGTTGCTTCTCCCTGCTTCTAGCACATTGGCACATACACGCACACACATGCTTATTTCAAGCCAGAGACAAGTTTTGTGTTTGAAGGATGCTCAATATCCCCTTTATTGCAGGAATATGAATCAACACGCAATAGATCTATGTCTTCCAGGCTCCTCTCACTATCTTCAGAACCTCTGAAATGATCATAATTCCAGTCAGTCCCGGCTCTTAAAAGACAGGATGCATCAAGGATTTTCAAATGTAAGAACTCCCAGTTTAGTATTCCAAAATACTACTATTACTTCTGTGTTGTTATTGTTATTGTTACTATTTATTACTACTGCTGCTTAAGAGGTTTTGGCCTCTTGGGATCTTCTGTTCCACTTTGGAAATTAAAATAGATTAAACCCGCTTTCTAGGGACGTGGGTGGCACTGTGGTCTAAACTACAGAGCCTAGGCCTTGCCGATCAGAAGTTCGGCAGTTCGAATCCCCGCGATGGGGGTGAGCTCCCGTTGCTCGGTCCCTGCTCCTGCCCACCTAGCAGTTCAAAAGCACATCAAGTGCAAGTAGGTAAATAGGTACCACTCCAGCGGGAAGGTAAATGGCGTTTCCATGCGCTGCTCTGGTTCGCCAGAAGTGGCTTAGTCATGCTGGCCACATGACCCGGAAGCTGTACGCCGGCTCCCTCGGCCAGTAAAGCGAGATGAGTGCCGCAACCCAAGAGTCGTTCGCAACTGGACCTAATGGTCAGGGGTCCCTTTGCCTTTTCCTTTACCATCTAGTTCAACATTTTATCAGGCAGATGTTGCCAGGAAGCCCACAAACAAGACATGAAGTTTAACACTCCTGCCCTGTTGTTTGCCTGCCAGCAACAGGCATTCAGAGGTACTGCCCCCTCCCCAAACAGGAGATTCCATAACTGGAGGTTTAAACCATTGATTGCTTTTCCCTCCATAAATTTGTCATAAGCAGCTCCCTTATACTGAGTCAGATCAACAGTCCACCTACCTCAGTATCGTCTACACTGACTGGCAGCAGTTCTCCAGAGTTCTCAGGCCTACCTGGAGGTGCCAGGAATTTCCATCTAGGTGACTGGATTCTAGTCCTACTGGGGAGGGGGGTGGGAAATCTGGATAATTTTGTAAACTTTGCCATGCCCCTTCTTAGCTATCTTTCTCTACTGTCAAAAGCACCTAAAACAATAGCTTTGGGGTCTGTGTGCAGGGAACATACTCTTTCCAACCTCTTGATAATTTTATTTGCCTTTTTCTAACACCTTTTCCAACTTAATGGTATCATTTTCAGATGGAATATCCAGAACTATACACAGTATTCAAACTACGCTCATACGATAGCTTTATGTTATAAAGGGCATGCTGGTTGCTTTGTTTTCAATCCACTTCCTAATACTATTAGCATGGAATTTGCCTTTTGCGCTGTTGCTATGCACTGAACCGAGGCTTTCATTGCGTTATCCATGACAACCATACGGGGTTATCTGGATCCTCACACCCACTTGAGACTCCATCAGTGTACAGCGTGTGTAGTTGAGACGGAACTGGGATAACATTGTGATGGCATAGGCAACCTTGTATGTGTCTGTCACTGGAGTGGTATGATGCAGAAGCATAACATCACATCATGCTTTACATAAACACCTCCCTATGTTCTTATGGGACGCGGCTGGCGCTGTGGGTTAAACCACAGAGCCTAGGACTTGCTGATCAGAAGGTCGGCAGTTCGAATCCCCGCCACGGGGTGAGCTCCCGTTGCTCGGTCCCTGCTCCTGGCAACCTAGCAGTTCGAAAGCACATCAAAGTTCAAGTAGATAAATAGGTACTGCTCTGGCGGGAAGGTAAACGGCATTTCCGTGCGCTGCTCTGGTTCGCCAGAAGCGGCTTAGTCATGCTGGCCTCATGACCCAGAAGCTGTACGCCGGCTCCCTCGGCCAATAAAGCGAGATGAGCGCTGCAACCCCAGTCGGTCAAAACCGGACCTAATGGTCAGGGGTCCCTTTACCTTTACCTATGTTCTTATACCATAGCACACAGGAAAAATGAGCCATGTCTTGAGCCCATGGAAAGTCTGGAAAGTGTACCAACACCAGGGCAGGCATGCTGTCTCAGGCCTTGTTCCCTGATTTCCCCCAGTGCTACCAAGGACTGAATGGCAGCCTTGAAGCTTCACTGCTCCTGCCTTTTTGCAGCCTCTTTCTGATATTGCATTGCACCGACGCAAACTTCTTTTTGCATAGGCAGTGACCCTGTGGGTTTCTCTAACCACAAGGCAGCTGATGATTATGAGGCCCCATCCAGCTTCCAGAACATCTTCAACCTGAGCTGTCTTTGTTACGTTTTCTCCTAGCACTATCTTTGCCATCTTTCAGGTTGCCAAGTGAAGTTTGGGCTTTTAATGACATTTCAAATCCTTTTTTTTTTTTGTGATTTTAGCTGTTGGTTTTTGTTCCTTTGTTATGGACCACTTCTGCTGTTTTATTGTTGTTGCTCTTGTGTCAGTTGCCTGCATTTTATTGCTTTTATTGACTGTTGTAAAAACCACCTTGAAGGTATTTCGTTGGATGCTGTGCACAAATCCTATAAACACACACAGATACACACACAAAGGTATGCTGACTGGGGCTTAAAGGCACAATGACTGGTTGAGTCTTTTTTATGAAAAGCATTTGTGGGGTAGGGTGATTTTAAGCAGAAGAGCAGAAGAGTAGGAGAAAGGCTGTGGCTCAGTGCTATCTAGGGAAGGCTGAATGCATCAGTTTTAGTTTTTGTCTGTTTCTCATTCTTCCAGTCTTAAGATCAGCTCTTCACATTTTCACATCAGTTTGCGATCTTTTTTTTTTTTTTAAAAAAAATAATTTTTCTTGAAAATTACAGTAATCAGCATTTTTGTGCAGATTTCTCTTACTATATACATTTTATATGCAGTTTTGCCTAACATCAACATCGTTGCAAAATAATTTTGCAAGTTTTGTCCCCATCCTTCTCCCTGAAAGGACATTGCAAGATAATAAGGTAATGCATGTTATTTGTATGTTATTTTCACTGTTATATGCATTTATTTGCATTGTATTCACCCTTTAATATATATACCTTTTTATACACATTGCTTGGCTGGAGAACTGCACTGCAAAATTTGGAGGTGTGTTAATTTTGAAGGATGACTGTGTTTCAGTTCGCATGTTGTTTCAGAAAAGTAAGAATTTGTATGAATTTAAATATAGACTGCATCAAATTTCTTCCCACCCGCAGACGTAGTAGTAAAGGTAAAGGTAAAGGGACCCCTGACCATTAGGTCCAGTCGTGACCAACTCTGGGGTTGTGGCGCTCATCTCGCTTTATTGGCCGAGGGAGCCAGCATACAGCTTCCCGGTCATGTGGCCAGCATGACTAAGCCGCTTCTGGCGAACCAGAGCAGTGCACAGAAACGCCGTTTATCTTCCAGCCGTAGTGGTACCTATTTATCTACTTGCACTTTGACATGCTTTCGAACTGCTGGGTTGGCAGGAGCAGGGACTGAGCAACGGGATCTCACCCCGTCACGGGGATTCGAACCGCCGACCTTCTTATCAGCAAGTCCTAGGCTCTTGGTTTAACCCACAGCGCCACCCGCGTCCCTAAGACGTAGTAGTAGAGCTCAGGAATTGCATGCAAAAGGTCCCAGTTTCAATTCCTGGCATCTCCAGGCTTTGCTAGGAGAGAGCCTGGAATACCATTGCTGGTCAGTGTAAACAACGAGCTAAATGGACCAATGGTCTAAGTATTAAGGCAGCTTTCTATATTCCTATGAGAGGAGAATAGGATTGTCTAAACTGTTCCTTGGTGGGCGAGGTCTCTGTGTCTCTTCTCCAAACCATGGCCTTCTCCAATCCCCATAGCACCTTTCTCCTCTGACAGGTGCCAAATGTGTGTTTACCCTTTGCATGTTAAAAGAAGAAGAAAAAGATTTGGAGCACAGCATTTGGCAAGGAAAAGGTTATGCATTTCTCTACCACCACCATTCCACTGTTCTCCTCCTTCTCCAACTTTTAACTTAGAATGCCTCCCTCCCCAAGGCAGCTTCTCTTTGCAGAAAGTGACCATCAGGATGTCAGGACTGGGACATGGTCTGAGCTGAGAGCAGTGAGGCAAAGCAATAGCCAGGACCAGTGCGTATGTTAGAACCAAAGAATGAAATCTGGAGAAGGGATGTAGCTGGGTGGTAGAGCATCCACCTTACATGCTGAAGGTCACAGGTTCAATCCCTGGTGTCTCCAGGTAGCGGTAGGGAAAGCTCCCACCTGAAACCCTGTAGAGATGCTGTTAGTGAGTTAGAGTGGACAATACTGAGCTCCAACAATCTGATTTTGTAAATCAGGAAGCAGAGTTGGAGAGCAAGGCATAATCGGGGACGAAATGACACCAGAACTTGGGATGTCCTTGTTGCCCAAGCAAGGGCTCAACTGGAACAGGAAGACTTAGAATCATAGAATCATAGAGTTGGAAGAGACCACAAAGGCCATCGAGTCCAACCCCCTGCCAAGCAGGAAACACCATCAGAGCACTCCTGACATATGGTTGTCAAGCCTCTGCTTAAAGACCTCCAAAGAAGGAGACTCCACCACACTCCTTGGCAGCAAATTCCACTGTCGAACAGCTCTTACTGTCAGGAAGTTCTTCCTAATGTTTAGGTGGAATCTTTTTTCTTGTAGTTTGGAACCATTGCTCCGTGTCCGCTTCTCTGGAGCAGCAGAAAACAACCTTTCTCCCTCCTCTATGTGACATCCTTTTATATATTTGAACATGGCTATCATATCACCCCTTAACCTCCTCTTCTCCAGGCTAAACATGCCCAGCTCCCTTAGCCGTTCCTCATAAGGCATCGTTTCCAGGCCTTTGACCATTTTGGTTGCCCTCCTCTGGACACGTTCCAGTTTGTCAGTGTCCTTCTTGAACTGTGGTGCCCAGAACTGGACACAGTACTCCAGGTGAGGTCTGACCAGAGCAGAATACAGTGGCACTATTACTTCCCTTGATCTAGATGCTATACTCCTATTGATGCAGCCCAGAATTGCATTGGCTTTTTTAGCTGCCGCGTCACACTGTTGACTTCTTCTACTCCATCCTGCCCAGGAGGGTCCAGTAGCCCAACAGAGCAGACAGAGTCAATCCAGGATACTTCACAGAGAAAATGCCAGCTGAAGTCCAGCAGTTGACCACCACCTGGGGTTGGTGTCCACAGATCTCAGCAGTTACCAACATGGGTGCTCATCTGAATATAACATGTAGCTTGCCCCTGAGCCAAAGGGGTCAATCAGGCCACCCTGCTTGCTGCCCCCTTTCCTGCCTTCTTGCTTCTTCAAGATCAGCACACTTAGCCTGAGGCAGCCAGGGTTGCTCCATAAGCTGCCTTTCCCCCAAATAATACTTAGTACGTTGCCTGAATAAAAAAAGACGCAAATAAAAGACTTACAAAATTGTTTACGTCAGCACTGAACTTTCTCTTACAAAGGACAGCTTTGGTTAAAACCTGGCTTTAATTCCACCTTTTAAACCTGTAGTGAATCAGTTCGTGGCTGGTGATTACTGCTTTTATGCCTTAACTCTTTCCTTGCCGTTGTTAAGCGGCAGATTCTTGGCATGCTCAAAAGCGGTCCCTGCCTGCTCAACAATATTTGTTGTGCATCTCGGTTCAGAAAGACTTGAATAGGCCCAAACTGGCTCAGTCTGGAGATTCTCCTCTTGCCAATACACAACCCCTGCCTGCTCCTCTCCGTATTCTATCCAGCTTGAGAGCACTCATGAGTTTTTGGCATCTTCCAGTGTGGCTGGTGCCCCCTGGGACTGGTAGGGCAGAAGGCAGGGAAGCCCACAGTAGCTGGCTCCCCCTACCTCCCTACAAGCACTGAGACTTAGGGAGAAGGAGGCTGATAAAGAGTGCTATCCGCTGGGCTTGTTGTAAGTAAGAAGGCAGACAGACAATGGTGACTGGCTGAGGGCAGACTGAAATTGGTGAGGCAATGCCCATTTGCCCTAAGGGCATCTTCATTTTGATCACTACACTGCAGC
Source organism: Podarcis cretensis (assembly GCF_951804945.1). Lineage (NCBI taxonomy): Eukaryota > Metazoa > Chordata > Lepidosauria > Squamata > Lacertidae > Podarcis > Podarcis cretensis. The sequence continues at coordinate 24,135,229 of NC_137175.1, forward strand.
CATCTTCTCTCAAACATCCCCATTTATATCTGCAAGTAGAGACCTGGGTCCCTACTTTCTGAAGTCAAAGATGCACAGGCAGAGGCTAGGAGGGTCTAGGACCCACGTACCTACGGGACCGCCTCTCCTGGTATGCCCCACGGAGGACCTTAAGGTCCACAAATGACAACATTTTGGAGGTCCCAAGTTGCAAGGTGGTTAGATTGGTCTCAACTAGGGCCAGGGCCTTTTCAGTACCGACCCCAACTTGGTGGAACGCTCTGTCACAAGAGACTAGGGTCCTGAGGGACTCAACATCTTTCTGCAGGGCCTGAAAGACAGAGCTGTTCCACCTGGCCTTTGGATTGGACTCAGTCTGACCCTTATGTTTCCCTCCCCTTGTGGTTTTGATCTATGAGCTATTATTTAAAATGAGGCTGCATATTAAATTGTATTTTTAACCTGTATTTTAAATTCCCCCCCCCCCATTATGTTTTATTGTAATTTTACTGGTGTTACTGGGCGGGGTATAAATAAAACCACCTTCTTCTTCTTCTTCTTCTTCTTCTTCTTCTTCTTCTTCTTCTTCTTCTTCTTCTTCTTCCCAATGCATTTTGCAGCCTGAGGCAAAGGACAAGATGGTGCCCCAAACATTCCATGTACAGAAGCTGACTGGGCTGGAAGCTGACTCTTGCTTCAGCACTGGTGATGGGACAGTGTCCACCACTTGGGAGCAGCAGGCTAGCATAAGGGACGCAGTGCCAGCTGTCCTCCAACAGAGGTGGCTCAAGTGGAATGGCAGGGGGCTGCCACTGCTGCATTCCCACCTGAGTACCTACTGCCTGAGGCAGCCACCTCACTCTGCCTAATGATAGGGCCAGCCCTGGCAGCTTCATAGGAGCAAGCAATGCATCCAGTCTAAAATTAGGGAGGCAGCCTAAAGGAACAGAGTCGTACATAAGAAGGCAAGCAAGGAGGCACAGGAAACCCACAGGCAAGCAGATAGAAAAGAAATCTTTTTTTTTCCAAATACATTTTTATTGAGGTTATACACATAACAAACATACAAACAGATACAAAAGAAAAAATTATAACAAAAAAAAAAACACAAAAAAGCGTCAGGATATACAAGCCAACTTTTTCCTCTCTCTAACTATACAAAGATAGATTAATCTGGCTGTTTCACAAAACAGTAAACGATTAAAAAAAAAAACAAAAAAAACACACACACATGCAAAAACCACCTCCTGGACTTCCTTCCATCCTTTTGGTAAGTATCCAATATCTGCTTCCATTACGTATTTGATTTTTAATCTATAGGCCTAAATTCACACGCTGGTAGTATTGTTCTGACCCCGCCAATCACATTAAGCATTTATTCCAATATAGTTCCAGTATTTACTCCAATTTTTCAGAGATTTCTGTTCATCGTGGTCTCTTAATTTACCTGTTAATTTATCAAGCTCAGCATAATTTATCATTTTAATTTGCCAATCATTTATATTGGGGATAGTTTCCACTTTCCAATATTGTGCCAATAAAATTCTCGCTGCTGTGGTGGCATAGAGGAATATCGTTCTATCTTCTTTCTTAATATCTTTACCCGTCATTCCCAGCAAAAAGGCTTCGGGTCTTTTGGGAAAAGTGTATTTAAATATTCTTTTAAGCTCATTGTAAACCGATTCCCAAAAGCCTTTCACCTTTTTGCATGTCCACCATAGATGATATAGGTCACCCTCCACCTCCCCACATTTCCAGCATTTCTTATCTTTTAGTCTATACATTTTGGCCAACTTCACAGGGGTGTGGTACCACCTATATAGCATCTTCCAAACATTTTCTCTCAGAGACATACATGCTGTAAACTTTATATTACAATTCCACACTTCCAGCCACCTTTCAAAATCGATATTATAACCAAAGTCAATTGCCCATTTAATCATTGCCTCCTTCACCTCCTCGTCCTTTGTATACCACTCTAAAAGTATGTCATAGATTCTAGATAGGGTTTTGTTTTTACCTTCTATTACTTCTACATTGAATTTTGATTTTTTGTCATCAAAACCCAACTTCTTCTTGTCCTCTTTTAGCAAATCATTCACCTGGTGGTATTGCAACCACCCAGTGAATAGATTTTTTTATCTCTTCATAAGGTCTAAGTCTTGGCCCTTGGTCTGTTTTTCTTAACATTTCCTCATAGGTGGCGTTTTTTTCCTCCATGTTTGTTTTCTTCACCGTTAAAGCCTCAATTGGTGAGATCCACCATGGGGTCTTTCTTTCAAGGAGATTTTTATTCCTTTCCCATGATTGGTATAAAGGTCCTCTAAAAATATGATTTAGAAAGCTCTTGTGGACCTTCACTTTCCCATACCAAAGGTACGAATGCCATCCGTACCAATTATTAAAGCCTTCTAAATCCAGTAGATCTCTATTCTCCAGTTTTATCCAATCTTTTAACCAAAGTATGCAGGCCGCTTCGTAGTATAGACTTAGATCCGGGAGAGAAAAGCCCCCTCTTTCTTTTTTATCTATCAAAATTTTCATTTTTATCCGTGGCCTTTTCCCCTGCCAGATATACTTTGCCAAGACTCTCTGCCACTCTTTACATTGTTTTAGGTCTTTAAGTATGGGGATGGTCTGGAATAGAAATAGCATTCTAGGCAGAATATTCATTTTGACAACAGCTATCCTCCCCAAAAAGGAGAGTTTCATCCTCCCCCAAAATTCCATGTCTTTCTTTATACTCCTCCAGGTGACATCATAGTTATCCTTATATAAATTTATGTTCTTAGCTGTGACCCATATCCCAAGATACTTCACTTTCTTAACTACTGCAATTTCCGTCCTTCTCTCTAAATCTATTATTTCTTCCTTTGTTAAATTTTTAACCAACATTTTGGTTTTATTTTTATTTATCTTAAGTCCTGCCACGGCTCCAAATTCGTCAATCTTTAGTAAAGCTTCTTTTACACTCTTTTTTGGGTCTTCTAAAGTTAGTACGATGTCATCTGCGAAGGCCTTGATTTTATATTCCCTCTTTCCTACCTGCACTCCTTTTATTTCTGTTGCCCCCCTCAGTCTCTCATTCAGTATTTCTAGTACCGTTATAAACAGTAAAGGGGACAGGGGGCAACCCTGTCTAGTTCCTTTATATATACCAAAATATTCTGTTGTGGTGTTGTTTATTACCAATTTTGCCTTCTGTTCCTTGTATATTGCTTCTATCCCTCTTCTAAATTTCTCTCCCATTCCCATCGTTTCCAGACTTTTCTTCAAGAACTCCCATGAGATGTTATCAAACGCCTTTTCAGCGTCTATAAATACCAAGGCCGCTTGTCTGTCTATACTCATATCCAAATATTCAATAATATCTATCAGATTCCTTACATTTTCCCTTAATTGCCTCCCTGGAAGGAAACCTGTTTGATCTTTATGTATTTTGTTGTTCAAAACCTTTTTTAGTCTTTCTGCCATTATATCTGTGAATAGTTTATAATCATTATTTAATAATGAAATTGGCCTATAGTTTTTCACTTCCAGAGTATCTGCATCTTTTTTAGGAATCAAAGTAATATATGCTTCCTTCCAGGTGTTCGGGATCCTTCCTTCCTTTAATATATTATTCATCACTTCTCCTAGCACTGGGGATATTTGGTTACTTAATGTTTTATAATATTTGGCCGAAAGGCCATCTGGCCCTGGGACTTTCCCACTTTTCATCCTTTTAATAGCCTTTTTTATCTCTTCTTGAGTAATTGTCTGGTCTAATATCTCATTTTCTTCTTTTGAAATTCGTTTTAGGTGATGCACTTGTAAAAAGTGGTCTATTTCTTGCTTTGTTTCCTTTCCTCTTTTATATAAATCCTTGTAATATTTTTGAAATATCTTTCTTATCTCTTTTGGCTCTTCCACAATCCTTTCTCCTTCCCTTATCCTACTAATCGTATTTTGTTTTCTTCTTTCTCTTATTTGCCACGCCAGGTATTTTCCTATCTTATTTGTTGACTCAAACGTTCTCTGATTCATCATTTTAATTTTCCATTCTACCTCTTGGTCGATTATTGTAGAAAATTTAGCTTGTAATATCTTTATATTCTGTTTTGCGATCTCCTCATTGGGGTTGATAGTCAACTTTCTTTCATTTTCCATAATCTGTGTTAGGATCTGTTCCTTATTTGTCTCTTTTTCTTTTCTTACTTGACTATTTTTCTGTATTAAGAAGCCCCTCATAACTGCCTTTCCTGCGTCCCACACAGTCTCTATAGCAATTTCCCCATTTAAATTCCATTTAAAATAGTCTTCTATTGTCTCTATTGCCTTATTTACAATCTTCTGATCATTAAATAAAAATTCATTCATCCTCCATCTAACCGTTCGGATATCTCTACCTTTTAGCTCAATGGAGACCGCATTATGATCAGATATAGTTCTTGGAAGAATTTCCGATTTAGTTAGATTTTGAGTTAGTTCCTTCGAAATCCAAATGCTGTCTATTCTCCCCCAACTCTGATTTGGGTTTGAGAAGAAAGTATATTGTTTTGTAGTGGGGGTTTTAAGTCTCCACGCATCAATCAGTCCCAGATTTTTTACCATATCAAAGAAGGATCTCGGTAATTTACCTTCCTTCTTCTCCTGTTTTTTTGTTGACTTATCTAGGTTTGGGGACACCACCCCGTTAAAGTCACCCATCAATATCATTTTTTGGTCCATCCATTCCATCAATTTGTCTCCTAATGCATCCAGTCTAAAATTAGGGAGGCAGCCTAAAGGAACAGAGTCGTACATAAGAAGGCAAGCAAGGAGGCACAGGAAACCCACAGGCAAGCAGATAGAAAAGAAATCTTAACCAGAGCTAGCAAAAGAGGCTGATATTATCAGGCACTCTCCAAGGCCCACACACCTCAGCAGGGAACGCCCAGAGGACCAAGAAGGACAGCAGCACTGGTAGATAACAGTTGCCAGCATGTATTGATGGTAGGAATGCTGGTGCTGAAGGTGTGACTTTTTACTTGTGGGTTTTTATTTGGTTTTTAGATGCAATATACTGTAATTTATTTGTTGTTCTATTGTCTTGGAGGTCACAAACAGAATGGAGGGGCATACATTTCTTAAACAAATGAATAAATGAAACTGTACGAATCTTCTCCTGCCTCTTCCTAAAAGGTAATCTCATCAAAGAGGAGTAGAAACATTTTCGCTGAGTTTCATATAGCTCTGGGCTTGATTGCACTAAATTGCTTTGCCGTGTTTTGTTTTATTTTGAAGATTAATTCCCTGCCTTACAATCAAATTGTCTGCATGGTGGCTTACAACAGTCTGCAATAATACAACAAACAAACAAATAAAACCCAGACATCTACCCATAAACCTCTGGCTGAGGGATGGAGTTCAGACTGTCAGAGTGTTCTTCCCTTTGATTATGTGGTTTCCCCAGATCAAATCAGTTTCAAATCCCATCTGAGCCATCGTTCACTAAGCAGTGCTAGGAAAGCTGCTCTTTCTCAGCTTCTCATATGCAATGTGGAAATTATGATTCTGGCCTATGTTGAAGGGTTGTGTGGTGGTATTTATATGTGCGAAAGCTGCCCCAGGCCATTGGACCTTTGAAAAAAAAATATAGTTCTCTTTTTCTCTCCTAGAAAAGACTGCGCAAGTTTAAAGCATAACACATTGCTTTACGAAAACATATCTACATGTATTCATATATATATGAGGCTGGCAAACTTATGAGGCTTTACAGGCTTATTCTGAGGCACATGGCAGCACAAAACAAACTTGCAATCTGAAGTAGTACAGTCCATTCTACCACTTCATTTTATTTATTTTATTTATTTTGGGACGCGGAAAGGAAGCTTTGGGATTCCTGCTTACAAGCCACTAATCAGCATGTGGTAAAGAAGGTTTCTCCTTTGCAGCAAAGGCTGCTATATGTAGGGGAAAGTATGTAGGCAGTATTGCTGCAAATTGCCCTAGAGATCTGAAAACACAAAAATGCATTCTGATACAAGTTTATAATGTTTTGTATTACATAAGTGTGTTATTTTAAGAAGATCGTTGCACACCACCCCAATCTCTGAGTGGTGCGAAATTCCAGGCATTTACCCAGGGATCATGTTTCCTTTGGAATGAAGTACAGAAGAGACTGTGGTGTCTTTATGAGACATAGTTTATTTAGACATCTATTTATTTACCCGAGCCTACGATGAAGGGGTTTATGGCATTAACACCCCAAGACGGTCTTGCTTCTGCCATAGCCCTAGCCTTGGATTCAAGCAGAAATCAGGCATGGCTCTGTCTCCCAGTTGTCCAGCCTTGCTTCTTTCTAGCTTCCAGCTCACCTAACTCAACTCTCCACCCTCGCCTTTGTCTTTCTAACTACCAGACAGGTGAGTGAAGGGGGGGGGGGGTCCAACCATTTGTACTCTGGCACAGAGCCACTTCCTTTGTTACCTTAATGACCCATACTTAGGCCATTACCTCACCAGGAAGCTAGGCTGGCTATTCCAGGAATCAAATCTTTGCTTAGATTTTAACACTTGCTGGATCCAGGAATTAGAAGTGTCTTGGCATACAGCCTACCACCTCCCCCAATTTTGTGTTATTTCACACATTAAAGCAGCCATTTTGTGTTACGCCACAAGCTCATGGCAGCCATTTTGTGACCTGTTGGCATCCATGCCACTTTCTAAATTTGCCCGCTGGCCTGTAAAGGCTTGCAACCCCTGATCTAGAGATTATTGGTAGTGGCTATTGTTATAACCCACACCAACACCCAGTGCTGCTGGGAGAATGGCAGTGCCTGTCTTCATCTTACGGTTTCTGGAAAAACAAGAATGGAAAGAGGTTAACTTGACTGGGATCAGCTGGGAATGCGAAGCAGCAAGTCTCTGGGATGCAGGCATGGCTAGGACAGAGTGCACTTGCCTGAAAGTCCTGCACTGTCCAACAAAGCAGGAGCAAATCATAGTGGGAAGTGGATTCCTTACATCCAAATTGTTTAGATTTCCTTACAAATCTAAAAAAAATGTAGTTAGCTAGATTTTGGGGGGGGGGCACAGGTGAAGCCTCCAGAGGGGTGCCATTGAGGCTCCCAGTCTCTCTGTGTGCATACACAAATCCTCATGAGGGGAGTGCCAAATAGGGTCTTTGACCCAGGTGAAATAAAGCCTAGTTTTGCCCCTGTAAAGAAGGTAGAGGTTCCCCTACCTCCATATTAGGCTGCTGAAATGGATAAAGCTTAATAGAAAACCAGGAATGGATTTCAGTGTAAAAAGATTGTTCTGGTATTAAAACAAATGCATGGGCTCTCTCTCTCTCTCTCTATATATATATATATGGGTGTGTGGGTGTGGGTGTGGGTGTGTGCGCGCGCGCGCGCATACTCAGAGAAAACCTTAAATTTAACTGCCTACAGCCCCCTGCCCCCCATTTTTAATTGAGGGACCTTGCTTGTGGTCTATTGAAAAACTAACACAATATCTAGGAAGCGTGAATTGTGTCCACCCCTATACTATACCACGCTGGTTCTCCATGAATTTGAGGGGATGGAGTTCAGGACTGGACCCCAAAGCACAGATCCCAAACAGGGATAAGTACATAAGAAGAGCTCTGCCATGTCAACGGCCCACCGAGCCTAGAATCCTGTTTCCCTCAGTAGCCAATCAAATGCCTCTTAGTAGCCCACCAGCGGGTTACAGAGGCAGTAGCCCTCTCAGGCTGTTGTCCCCCACCCCAGCGACTGGCATTCAGCGGCTTAATGCGCTGAAAAAAGGGAGCCCATATAATAGTCATAATCACTAATACCAATTGAAAAGCTTACAGTCCATTAATGTGTCTGATCTGCTTTGAAAGTGATCAAAGCTGGGGGTCATAAGCACATATTGTGGCGCAGAATCCTGTAAATTAGGCGTGGTGGGAAGAACTTCTTCAAACCAGTCAATAATACGACTGAGGTGGATTGTAACAAATGTAGCTCAGGAATAGGATTTCTAGAGCAGGTAGGAAAGACACAAAATAGGCGATTATGTAAAAATGGACTCCCAAAGCTATTAGCTGCTTAGAACCATCACATATCTATCATCACATGCCCCATGTGTTTTAAGAAGCACTAAGCATTCTTTACCGATATCCTCAGGCAAGCGGACAGACCTTGATTTTCCACTTACAATGTGGCGCCTGCCCTACATGCTCGAATTCCCTCTGCAATGGGGTGTGAAGGTAGAAAGTGAATACCTCCCTCTCCCCCGCGGTCACCCAATAAATGTGAGACAGCCTAAATCATAACTCATGTGTGCTGCTAGGTCATTGAAAGACTGTGCAAAACAGCCCCGTGATGCAAATTTTCATACTGTGCATATCCCAATTTATATCTACAGGTGCAAATTTAGGCTGACTTTCAGAGGGAAAACTGTCTTGTTAAGCAAAAGGTTTGTGTGTGTGTGTCTTAAAATGTAATTTGAACAAGGGGCATAGCAAGGTATTGTGGCAGAGATGGGGAACAAGTCGTTTTCTCATCAGCCCCAGCCAGTATGGCCAACTATCAGGGATATTGGGAGTTGTAGACCAGCAAAAGGGACGCAGGTGGCGCTGTGGGTTAAAGCCTCAGCGCCTAGGGCTTGCCGATCGAAAGGTCGGCGGTTCGAATCCCTGCGGCGGGGTGCACTCCCGCTGCTCGGTCCCAGCGCCTGCCAACCTAGCAGTTCGAAAGCACCTCCGGGTGCAAGTAGATAAATAGGGACCTCTTACCAGCGGGAAGGTAAACGGCGTTTCCGTGTGCGGCTCTGGCTCGCCAGAGCAGTGATGTCACGCTGGCCACGTGACCCGGAAGTGTCTCCGGACAGCGCTGGCCCCTGGCCTCTTAAGTGAGATGGGCGCACAACCCCAGAGTTTGTCAAGACTGGCCCGTACGGGCAGGGGTACCTTTACCTTTTTTTTAGACCAGCAAAATCTTGAGGGCTAGAGGTTCCCTGTCCATAAACTGTGGTATACCTAGGAATAGTGTGAAGCAATGCTATTCACTCATAGGCGCAGGGTGAAGGCTCACATTGGAAGCTGCATTGCACTGAGTCAGACTGCTGGGCCATCTAGCCTAGTACTGTCTACACTGGCTGGCAGCAGCTCTCCAGGATTCCAGTCGTGGATCTTTCTCAGTTCCTCCTTTAGATGCAGGAGATGGAACCTGAAGCCTTCTGCATGCAAAGCAAATACTCTACCCCTGAGCGACCGCCCTTGCAAAGAACATCACGCTGGCAGAACCACAACTACGGTTTGCCGGGGTGGGCATTGTCGTCAGGCACTGAGTTAATAGACACCTCCACTAAAACCCCAATTCTCTAATGGCTCCTGCTTCTCCCCCATCGGCTCCTGCCGCCAGCTCGCCTCGTTTGCGTGAATCGTGGTTTCCCTTTCGCTGCTGCCTTTCTGCTGCCGCGGAGCCGAGCCTTTTCAAGTCGCAGGGAGTGGGTGCTCTGATGTTCTTAGGGGATTTCTGCGGCAGACTCAGCCGCCAGCAGTGAAACCAAAACACCCACCTCCTCGTCCTCCCTGCCTCTTCCCCCTCGCTTCTGATCTTGCCAATGGTACAGGCAACGTAGGGAGGTGGGGGAAAGCCCCTTTGAGAGCTGCGCCTCCCCCCCCCCCTCGATGATAAACCACTTGGTACGCTCTGCCTGAAGTCCCAGCCAGCCCTTCCCAAGCCAGAGCTGGAAGGGAGACAGGCAGGCAGGCAGCCTGAGTTCCTCTGGCGGCCAGAGCAAGCCCTGAGTTGAACCACTCCTTGGGAAGATGAGAAGACTGCTGGGAGCTGCGGGAGGACCTCGCCTCTGACCTGCTGCGAGGGGCGGTTCAGGGGGATCCCCGGGACAGAGGCTGATTCACTGCTTGGGCTGTCATCCTCTCGGAAGGCGATGTCAGGACCTGAAGCTCACAGCCACGGCAGGAGGCTGCCCTGTAAGTCTGGGATTTGCTAAGGGAGAGGGGCAGGAGCTGGTGGATGCATGGGGAGAAAGGTGGGACGGGGTGGGGGTGGGAGGGAAGGCGAAGCAGCGCCGTTCTTGCCTTCCCATCCCAAACTTTTATCAGTCGTTTCTGTGAAATGGGCTGAAGCTTTTCCGCGCTGCCCTTGTCTGAGCTGAGAGGCAAGGCACAGGCGCTTGTCAGGCGCAGCGAGGGAGGCGTCGGGCATCATTCTACCCGTCTCTGCGAATTGTTCCAGGCTATAGACATGCAGGGTTGAACAGCAGCAGCCCATGGCTCAGCGGCCAGTTAGAAGCGCTTCTCTCCAGGTACACTGAAAGCAAAACAAGGGGGTTTGAACCCCGAGAAGAGTAGCTCGCTGGACAAACCCATACCCCCCACGGCTTTGCTGTTGGAAACGCCGGCTCATCAGCTTGGAGATAGATGTCAATTCTGTAGGGCTGCTCTGGGCACAGCTCAGAGGATTGACACCTCTTTATAATGATCAACAGCTGGGAGCCATCCTAGCCATTGTCTTGTAATTGTAGTCACCCATTAGTATTGTATATCATGCAAACAGCAGCCCACGGCATTCCTTTCACAAGTTGAGGTGACAAGCATGCCTGCGGTTGTTGTCTCTCTCATTTCACACACACATACACAATCTTGTGGCTTCCACCTTATGAGCAGACCACTTGTCAACCTTGGCCTTCTGTCCCTTCCTCCTTAGCATTCTGAAAATACACCTTGGCAGAAGCTCCCCTGCAAGCCATAAAGGAGCCTCGGTGTGTGCTTGCGCTGTATTTATGGATAAAATGGATGTGTTTGGTCATTTCTTGGCAATCATTCTCTCTCTCTCTCTCTCTCTCTCTCTCTCTTCCCCTCATGTTTCCACTAGACGAACAGGTTTTGTTCCAGGAAGGGAGAAAATGTAGCTCTGATAGGCAGGGGCAGCATAGGTTTATATTTGGGTCTGCAAGCCACGAACTGTAGATCCCTCTCACCACTAGGGCTTACTGTTACCACCGTGGGGAACGGGACATGGAACTAGATGGGTTCTTGATCTGATCCAGCAGGGTCTTCTTATTTGTCCTCTTCACTTCATTTGGTTTTGTTTTAAATACTCTTACTCATCCTGGGGGGGGGGGGCGGTTAGGAAGCCAAAACTGTATGCTCCTAAGCATGCTGATTTGCAAGGTTCCTGTGGTGGTGGTGGTGGGGGCTTGCTTCCAAGTGAATGCTTGCATTATAACCAAATCACGCACCCCCAATAGCCCTCTCAAAAACAGCACCTAAGGAGGCCAAAGGTAAGGGTTTAGGGCATGCACCCTGCTGTAATATGACTGAGCATTCCTCTAGAGGTCATAATCCCTCTGGGCCCCACATGCCCATCAGCATTTTTCTTTAGTGAATACGAGAGCTCCGCTGGATCTGAGCAGGGGCATACCTAGTCCAATTTCTGCTGCCCACAGTGGGATTTTCCAATGGGAAATCCACAGGCAGGTCGTGAGCGCAACAGTGGCATTGCACTGTTGTTTGTCAGCACTTGCATTCTGTATTCATGTTCCCTCTGATTTCCAGCCTATATCCATCATGACACAATGACTGTTATCCTCCCATGCGTGTTAAGCTGTAAAGGACATGCCACAGCCACCCCCAACATGGTGCTTTATGTGTCTCGGACTACAGTTCCCATCAGCCCCAGGCGGCCCAGGCTGGAGGTGATGGGACGTGCTATCCAAAGCATCCAGAGGGCACCACATTGGGGAAAGCTGCTCCAGCAGCTGTTGCCAGGGTACCGATTCCATTGCTTATTACAATAACAAGATGTTTGCCACCCCTGTGAAAAGATGCCAGGTGGGCTGCATCCTTCCTCATTTGCCCCGCTTGACACTTTACCTTGTGAACTACGTCACCCGCCATCCCCGCAGCCCACTCGCCAGTTCTGACACAGTCACATGACTCCCCCACACACCTCGCGTTGCGCGCTGCCAGCTTCCTTTGCCACGCAGTGCCCATCTTCACGTCATTTCATGCATAGGCAAGCTCAGCACTCTGCCGCCTCCCCGTGTATCCCTGCACATAGAGTACATTCTGCTGCTCCATCAGATTTTTTAAAAAATAGGAGAAGAGACTGCAGATTAAATGCAATGACGTATTTAACATCACACCGAGTGACGGTGCTGCTGGAATTATTCTTTGGTGTGCGCTTGTGTATATGCACAGCCATTGTTTGTCAGCAGGGCTGATGTTTTTCTGAGATGGGTTATCGGGCATCTCTTCCGGTCCAGGCTGAAGGCCTATTCCTTGAAGGATAGGCTACAAAGAGCCATAACATTGACGCTGAGGGATCTACTGCTTATGTCGTTCCTGGAAAACCATAGCTGAGCAAGAGAGGTTGCGGACTTCCTAAACAGTCTTCTGCTTCACGGGGATGAGGAGAAGGGGAACTTGGGAACAGCATAGAGATAAGAGTATTTGAAGAGGAGTTGGCCTGAAACCAGAGGCCCAGCCAGAATCCATCAAAGGCTCTTGTACAAACGCTCCACCCAGCCTTCCTCTTTGATATGATACTGCAGCAAAAGCATAAAATAATCCAAACCACTGTGGGAAGAATTGTAGGAGGGAGGAGGGAGGGAAGGCAATTGAGGCAGCGGCTTTTGGCACAGATAGACAGAGGGCTGAGAGGAAGAGAATGGGGGCGAGGAGGTGGCAACCCATGACTTTTCTCTCTGTCACAAATTCATAATAAAAAGCTAGACCAACCAATCCCCAAATCCCTCGAGTCTCAAAGCTAAAAATATCCCCACAGATCCCTCTCCAGCAGAGAATACATCATAAGACCCTGCTATTTACAGGGGCAGGAGTTGCTTTATATAGAACGACGAGTAGGATAAAACCATGAGAGCATTAGAGGGGATGACGGGAGGACAAGAGGCTCTCCAAGCACCAAGGACAACAAACTCTGACAGCTTCTCCATAATTCCTTATCCAGACTGAATGAAGTCATCATCACCACCATCATTTCCACCTAAGTTCAACCTAATTGCTGTTTACCTTCCCTGAACAGTTTGTAAAGGATACTTTGGGGCTTGGCTACTGAGCAAAAGAAGGTTTCAAATGAGTTCCCCTGTGGGAGAGATTTCCTGAATCTTGCGGTTCTCTTGAAAGGTCTCACACAGGCCATAGGAACAGCCTTAATGCGGATTAAACCACTAGCCCAAATACAGTCTATAGGGAAAGAATCGTGTCTGAACTTAAACTTGGATGGAAGCCACACCCTTTGGTGAGAAAAACCTTCATGTTAAACCCAAGCACAAGTGATTATGTGCAACGAGGGCAAGGCATTCTGCATATGCTCAGAGGAACTGCCCTCTCCAGCTGCTCTACAAATGCAGAACCAAACAGACCCCAGTGATGCATAAACTCATGAACCGTTGGTGAAAATAACTACTGCAGTTGAGCAGGTTGAATAAACCTGGCTGGAGCAATATAGGATGCTCCAGTCTAGATGACACTTGATACATAGTTTATGGAATATATTGTAGTATATTTTTGTGGAATATTCATGGCTGTGTGTGTTCTGTAATCATAATTTATGAGTGTCAAATCTGGTATGGAATGCAGAATTTACCAAATTCAAAGCAGCCCAGTTTCCTTTTTATTTTTAAAACAAGCTTCTAGCTCCTTAGGTTTCAAATATAAACTTGAAAGTGCTTGTGCAATGCCTTGGGGGATCTCAGAAGCCTGAAGTGGATGTGAGCAAGATGCTGGTACAGCTCTTTGCAATTGTCTTTTGACCAGCAAAAGAAGAATAAATCATGCAAAATAAATGTGCACAATTTATATATTACATGCGCTTCTTGGTCCAGCTGCTGATGAAACCAGTTGTTTGGCAGAACTACACAGAATATCCCTTTCATGTTCCTGGAAAACAGAGATTTATTTATTTTTAAAGACATCTTTATTGAAAGTTAGAAAACATGGTACCATGCACTAAACATGGTAAGTAAAAGAGAGTAAAAGATGAAGAGAAACAGCAAAGCAAGTGGGGGTGGGGAAAGAAAACCAAAACTGTATACTTTACAAAGTTTTTATTGTAATTCACCAGATCTTAACCTTCTACAGTATTTGTAAGAATGGATTCCAAATATCATTGAATTTGTCCATGGCAAGTCTGTGATAATATGCAAGTTGTTAATATGTTGTGAGTTTGTTTAAGTCTTCAATACAAACGTAGAAGGGAGCTGCATTTTTATTTTTCCAGTTCATCAATATGAGTCTTTTTGCTGTAGTGAGAGTCCACTCATATTGTCCTTTTGTAAGGTTCCACATGCTGGATATATAATTCAAAAGGATATTTTACACTGTAAATGTAAGATTATTCCGTACAGTTCTGTTGATAGTTTCAGTTACCTTCTGCCAAAAATATTTCAATATAGGACAATGAAAAAAAATGTTTTAGAGAAGACAGAGATCTTAAACTCTGAGCATTAGTGTAGTGGAAGTGCTAAGCATGTAAGCTGAAAAACCCAGATTTCACTTCAGCCATGAACTCAAAAAGTGGGTTCTTTAAGCAAGTCACCGCTGCTGATCTTCACTTTCCACCTGCAATATGAGAATAACAGTGCTAATCTATTTGCATAGTTGTTTTAAAGATTAATTTATGCAAGGTCCTTTAAATACCTGAAATGCAACAATGCATGGTTACTAGATCCACTATTGCAGTCTCATGAGGTGCAACCTGGCCAGGATATTTCTGATGCTGTTAATTTACATTGGTGCCAGTGGCTTCCTCCCTGCAAAGAAAATCTCAGCTGCAGATGATAGTTTTTTATCAGAACTGCAGCAAGGGATAGAAGGGTTACATTTCTACCATGCCTTCTGCCACCCCCATAATTACCAGCTCTCGGCTGATGCTATTTGCATTTTTAAAATCCTGCTTGCTAAATTGACATCTTTGGAATGCATGTCCGCTGTCAGGAGGAGAGAATATTTTTCAAAGGTGTGTTGTAAATGTGTTAAAACCAGATCATATGTGAGCATACAGCTCTCTGGGGGCCAGGAGGAAGAAGGAAGTAGGAAGAAAAGTTGTTCAGGTAGTCCTTATTTGCAAAATGAAACGGGTAGGGCTCAAACATAATTTAGAAGCTGTTGCCTTTAATCTGCAAATATTTACCCTTCTCAGTCCTAAATATGCAAAGGCTGGCTGGTAGGCATTTTGTACATGCTCAGACGCTGTGGGCAGGTGCTGTATAGAAAACATTCTGGCAAATTGTATGGCAGCTATGAGTGCTGTTTTTGAACCAGAGTCTAGGGTTTGAACCCTGGTTCAGATTTAACCCTGCATGAAGGGAAAAGGTCCCCTACACTAGTTCCTTTTGGTTTTTGAACCTTCCTATCTGAACATTTTCCATTTGTCTTCCATGCTTGAACCACGAGATCTAGAAACTTGAGGAAGCAAAATTCTGCATCATGTGTGTTGACTGTGAACAATTATGAGCATAATAAAAAAAGAAGGGCAAAGGGTTGCGATGGCAACCGTAATAGAGTCTGGGAAAACAGTCTCTTTCTCACACATGCAAGCATTTTGTTTTACATTGTGGCCGGGTGGGCAGCCCATGAACCATGGGTTAGAAATCCAAATGTGGTTTGCATTTCCCATCCCAACCCCAGAATCTGTGGCCTTTGTTGGACCCAAAGAGCTACACTGCTGTTCTTCAATCTTGCAAATGTGGTTGTAGCTGTTCCTTAGGCCCCAGCTCTATTCCGAGTTATTTGCCCTTTTAAGCAGTTGGGAGCTTTTCGTGGACATTAAAGAGCCTGGAAATGAAGAAAAGCCTCCCCCCCCCATCTTTTCTTGGATTTATGCCTACATTAACAATCCTCCCCCTCCATCCCATTCTTTCATTTGCATTGCCTGATGCATAGAGGGAGTTTTGTATTCAGGATCCAGCAGGACAAGGGATAATGACAAATGCCACCACTCCCAGCAGAAATGCAACCAGATACTCCTGCCAACTCTCTTGGCCAGAATAGGGCATTGCCTGCATTCTCCAGAACTCTTGGGTCCACCCCATCCTCTGTTCCCAATACTTCCATGTAGATTCTATCCACTGTCTGGCAGCATCTCCTACATCCATTGCTTTCTGAGACAACATAGAGAAGGTTTCGCTGTAAGTTCTGTGCTTTTCATTATTTAGCCACAATAACCATCTAGTGGGATGCGGGTGGTGCTGTGGGTTAAACCACAGAGCCTAGGACTTGCCGATCAGAAGGTCGGCGGTTCGATTCCCCATGATGGGGTGAGCTCCCGTTGCTTGGTCCCTGCTCCTGCCAACCCAGCAGTTCGAAAGCACATTAAAGTGCAAGTAGATAAATAGGTACTGCTCTGGCGGGAAGGTAAATGGCGTTTCCGTGCGCTGCTCTGCTTCGCCAGAAGTGGCTTAGTCATGCTGGCCACATGACCCAGAAGCTGTACGCTGGCTCCCTCGGCCAATAAAGCGAGATGAGCGCCACAACCCCAGAGTCAGCCACGACTGGACCTAAGGGTCAGGGGTCCCTTTACCGTTAACCATCTAGTGCCTCCTTCTTCAGAAGGAGTCAGCCACTAAATACCAGGTATTGGGGAAGACAGCATGGGAGGGCTGTTGATTTCATGCCTGCTGCCTGTAGGCTTTCAGTTGACGCCTGGTTGGCCTCTGTAGGAAACAGGATTCTGGACTAGATCTGAACGTTTCATCTGATTCAGCAGGGCACTTAGAACCACAGAGTTGGAAGATACCTCAAGGCTCACTTAGTCCAACCCCCCGCAATGCAGGAATCTCAGCTAAAGCATGCAAGACAAATGACCATCCAACCTCTGCTTAAAAATCTCCACTGAAGGAGAGCCCACAGCCTACCAAGGGAGACTGTTCCACAGTCAAATAGCTCTTACTATCAGAAAGTTCTTCCTGAGGTTTAGTCGGAATCTCTTTTCTTGTAACTTGAAGCCATTAGTTTGAGTCCTATTCTCCAGAGCAGGAGAAAAGAAGCTTGCTCCATCTTCCATGTGGCAGCCCTTTAGATATTGCAAGGTGGCTATGATATCTCCTCTCAGTTTCCTCTTTTCCAGGTTAAACATACTCATTTCCTCAGAAGGCTTGGTTTTCAGACCTTTGATCATCTTGGTCGCCCTCCTCTGCACACATTCCAGATTGTCTATATCCTTCTTAAATTGTGGTGCTCAGAACTGGGCTTGCTGCACGTAGCACTTTTAAAAGCGCAGAGCACTTTCTCAGACCAAGTAGAATTGCTGTGTCTCTTTACAGGTATTTAAAGTGCCTTACATTATCCAAGTTATTCTGACAGCCTGTAGCAGCTCATGGCTTGACTGAGATTTGAACCAGAGTGACTCCTAATTCATGTTCTTAACCCCCTGTGGTACGCCAGCTTCCTTTGCAATCTCTTATCTTGCACATCCTCATGTTATTCCTGGTAGGTCACTCTTATTTCCACTTTACAGGTGGGAAGCCAGGAGATAAGCAACTTGCACAACATGCCCAAGCAAATCCATGTCTAAAATGGGACTTGAGTCCTCAAGTTTAGCTCCAGCTCTCCTTTCAGTGGAGTTCCCAGGCTGAAATGCTGTCTGCGGGCCACAGTTATTAACTCAAAATAGCCAGGGATTCCATATGCCAGGGTATTTCAAAATGGGAAGCACACCATGTAGGGGAAAGAGGAAACCATTTTGGACATCTCAGTAGTAATTGGCAGGCAAACATTCAGGGCATCGGCAGGAGTTGACTTTGGTAATCTTTTGTAATATGATGCTCCGTGCCAGGCCAAAATTTGGCGCCCCAAAATAGATCTTCTCAATTTTTCACCCCCTCGGCTTGGTGCCCTGTGCTGGGAAACCACCCTAAATCCGGTGCTGACTTGGGAGGTGGGCAGGTATGTGGGTCAGCGCCCCATTAGGGTTACTGCAATGGATATTTGTGGTCATAAGCCCCATAACTGCCGTAGAAGTCAGTTCCCAAACACTGGAGTTGGGAGGGGGCACAGAAGGGAGACCAGTTCAGTGTAGTGAATTGTAAGAGTTACAAGCAACCTCAGATATAATATTATTTCAACCACCTGCTGATGCAGAAAATCTGCTAACTTCATCCTTTATTGTGGGACCGGCCCTGCCATTAGGCAGAGCGAGGAGACTGCCTCCGGTAGCATATGCTGTATGTGTGTGGATATGTGGCGAGGTTTCATTGCCTGCCTTGGGCCTTCCAAGCTAATTCACTGCCCAAGATACGATGGACAGCACTGTCCTGTTACCAGTTTTGAAGTAAGTTCTGTCTGCCAATCCACTCAGCTTCTCTCTATGGAATGGGAGGGGACACCAACTTGCTCTTTGCCTCAGGCAGCAAACTGTCTTGGGCTGGTCCAACCCGATAGAAGCCTTCCAGCCTCTTCTAAAGTGGTTCCTGTGCTGAATTAGGATCAGGAAGAACTGGACCATTAACTCCCCAACATCCATGGAGCTCACAGGGTGACCCTGGGCTAGGCACCATCCCCACAAAGCTGCTGTGAAGATGAAAACACAGTGAATACCATGTACACCACCCCGAGATCCCAAGGTTAGGAGTGAGGAAGCTCCAGTCCAGGGCCGAAATACGGCCTTCTAGACCTCTTTGTGGCTCTTTGGAACTCTCCTCAGGCCACACCCTTGACTGGCGCTGCTTTGTACCCCAAGCATTTTTGCCTGGCTGGAACGTGTCCCTGAAGTCTGATAAAACTTACTGCTTGCCCAGATGAAGAATAAGGGAGCACTTGAGTGGATGTAGAAACTAGCCTGTAAAATTTCCTTTGGTTGCTCCACTCATTCTCATCTCTGGCTCCATCCACCACTGGCAGGTGGCCCTCAAAAGCTTGCCCAGGAGGGAATGTGGCCCTTGCTCTGAAAAAGTTTCCAACTCCTGCCCGAGAGAAAGAGAGCACTAAAAATGCAATCTTGTAAATAATAATATGATCTGTGTGGCACCGAGGAGGAAAACATGGCAGGAGGCTTCCTTCCTTTGATTTATTAAAAGAATTGCCGTTTTATAGCCCACCTTCCTATGACTCAGGCATCCAAGATAGCTTTCTCCTCTTGTTCCCTTGAGAACATGTGAAGCCACTGATGGCGCGGCCAACCCACCTGCTTCCAACTTCTTCCCGTTTGCCAAAAATCTTCCCTGCATGTACACTGAATAGAGGAATTAGGAGGGAAAACCACAGGTCTCTTTTTTCCTTCCCTTCGGTCCCCACACTTGCATTCAGGCTCCGTCTTCGTCGTGTAATGAATGAAGCATGAGAGCCGGAAGGATTAGGCAGGCGGTGGGGAGCCCTGTTGCCCATTTGATGGTCTCGGTGGCAGCCGGGTTGGGAGGTCGGCGTTTCGGGGACAGGGATGGCGGGGGGAGTGGGGCTGCATTCTCCCAGCTGTGAATGCGCTCAGGCCACCATTGGCTGGTTGCCATGGGAAAGAGACCCCAGCAGCAGGGGCAGGTATTTCTCTTTCCCCTCCCCTCCTTAAAGACAGCTTGTAGCACACAGGGGCAGCATTGTGTGTGGATGCCTAGCAGTCTTGGCGAACATGCCATCCCAGTGAGGCAATCTCAGCAGCGTGTGTGAGATGGTGAGACCATCAGTCACAGGGGAAAAGGAGAATGGTACGTTCTCTTCTCTTCTGCTCCTGTCTTAGCCTGCTTGCACACCATCTATTTAAAGCACATTCCCCCTGCCCAGCAAGAATCCTGGGAACTGTAGTTTCCCCTATCGCAGAGCTATATTTTCCAGCCTCTTTAGCCAGTGATGGTACCCGGTGGGGTATACTTTAAATGTGCAGTGTGTACGCAGCCTTAGCAAATAAGAAGGAAAAGTGTGCATACAGACCTCTTTCCTCCCATCCATAAATGGACATAATAGTAAACATCGCCAGATAAAAGGAGGAAGGGAAGTGGTGAACAAGACACTGTCTCTGACCCTCCCTGTAGTCATGGGGCGGTCAGGACCCATCACCAGCTGCTCATCTCGCCCGCTGGCTATCTGTGCAAGTTACATAATGGCATTTCAGTGTTAGTGGCCAGCTGCCCAGATGGCTAATGAAATCTCATCAGGGAATTTATCAGCAGGTTTGTTAATTTACCCCGGGGAATCAATCCTGACACGTCTCTCTGATGCTAACATAAGACATTCTGTGCAAGCTCTGGCATGTACTGACACAGTACCCATCAGTCCCGTCTCTCTTTGTCTGGACGCCTGACCCTTTCTGTGGCCTAGCTTCCTGGCGCATTTCCTTGGTGTTTGTGTGTGTGTGTGTGTGCTAGGAACAAGGAAGAGGAGGAGCAGACACAGAGCAATGGTCCCGAATGCAATGTGAGCTGATACAGGATTGCACAATTGTGAAATAAGACCAGAGATTTAATTTCAGTTGCAGTAAGCCCACAACTTATGTGCATTAAATTGTGCGTGCATTGTGTGCATGACCGAAATATATCAAAAAATTAAAAGGGATGGAAAGGGAGTGGGGGTTCCTGGAAAAATGACTTTGGCAATCCCACCTGACATTGAACCCTTTGACCATACACAATTTTGGCTTTAGATGCAATCCCTGGAATGTTAACCCCTGTGTAATTTGTGGGTTAACTGTACTAGGGTGGATAGAGAAAAGTTTTTCTTCCTCTCTCATAACACTAGAAATTGAATGTTGGAAGATTCAGGACAGATAAAAAGGAAGTACCGTACTTATTCAAAGTTATTCTATGGAACTCACTTCCATAGAAGGCAGTGATGGACACCAATAGCTTTAAAAGAGGATTTGACAAATTCATGGAAGGCAAGGCTATTAGTGACTACTAGCTACAATGAATAGGTTTTGCCTCCACTGTAGGAGGGAATTGCTGGGAATGACATGTAGGAAGAGTGCTCTTGTTCTCCTGTCCATCTTGCACACTTCCCATAGGCATCTGGCTGGCCACTGTGAGATCAGGATGCTGACCTAAATGGGCCATTGGCCTGATTAGCAGAGTTGTCTTATGTTCTTCTGTTGCCCCGTTGAAGCAGAAAACTTGAACATTGGCTGTATCAGAGTTCTGAGAACGGTGTTGTTATTTTTGCTAATATTCTCAGCCAGAATTCAAGTCAACTGAATATGGTTCTTTGTCTGGAGTAAGACCGTGGATGCAAATGGTGCTACTTAAAGCAACGTGACCACATAGTGATGGCCACCAAAATGGATGTCTTTGAAACACATTCATGGAGAATAGGGCTATCAGTGGCTACCAACCACGATGGCTATGCTGCACCTCCATAGCCAGAGAGAGGATGCTTCTGAATACCGGTTGCTGAGAATTGCAGGTAGGGAGAATGGTCCTGCTCACTGGCTACCTACAGGCAATGGTTGGTCACTGGGAGAAAAGGATGCTGGACTAAATGGGCACATCAGCAGGGCACATCATACATACACAAAGGTGCCTGGACACCCAGAAGGACACACACACATAGCCTGCATAGGAGGGCTTAGAGAGGCCTTGGACAAGATGCTTTCAGTGGAGCCATTACTGTTGCTACTGAGCATTACTGCTTCTCCTGCTGGTCCTAGTCTGCACTGCCTTCCAAAGGGGAGAGGACAAGGCGAATGGAGATTAGGAAGCTGCCTTATACTGAGCCAGACCATTGGCCAATCTAGCTCATATATGTTGCAACATTCAGCCTTTTTTGGTGCCGAATTTGGGTTACCACGGCTTGGAAGTTTTTATTTTTGTAGAGAAGAAGTCCAGTATTTGTCTCTTACTATGTTGGTTCAATCTGGGGAACTTCGCAGGAGTTGCATTCTTGTGGGAAATGAATGTTGTCTCCCCCCCCCCCCCCCGCGCACGCTCTGTTGGAATGAAGTTAAGTTTTGTAGCTTTGCATTAGAGAACACACAACAGGTGTCCTGACCGAGTCGATGGCTTTGTGTGAAATCCAACAACTTTGCCTCCAGCGTTTAGCCTTGGGAGGGCCTGTTATTAGAGCAGTCTCTCCCCACAAGCCCTTATCATCACTCATTTGCTCTTGCTTTAATTGCTGGCTGCTTTCTGTGGGAAAACTCAGCTAAGCAGCTGACTGGTCTGGCCTGTTAGTAAAGGATTCCAGTTGTGATACAGCTGGGGCTTTGCTGGAATAAAAGGAAATGGCCCACCATGGTGGAAGAGGCCTGTAGAAGCACCTCCTAGGCATGCTTACTTGGATATAAGAACATCAAAAACTGCTTTATTCAAGGTCAGACTGGAATTTTATCCCATTAATGTCAAGGGTGCTCCCCAGCCAAAGAAATGCACACAGGAGCTAGTTTACTCTTTACTGTCAAAACTGACATTCATTTCTACTGCTCTGAATACCCATGCGAACCAGTCTAGATCTGTGCAGCTATTCCCAGGTCTGCACTATACAGATCAGTTGCAGCAACAGGAGGCCATGCTTATGCATCTTCCCCCGACGGGCTGTGCATGCAGCCAGAGACTATGCCTGCATGCAAGCTGCCTCTGCTCTTTCCACTTCAATTCTCTCCTGCTTCTGGGAGAGTGCTGCAGGAAAGGGTGGGGAAGCACCCAGCCCTTCACTTGCCTTTCCTGCCTCTTCCTCCTGTGCTCCACCCTCCAGCTCTGAAGCTCCCCCTGCCTCTGCCTCTTGCCCCCTGGCTGGTACAGGTCCCCACAAACCACTGACCCCCCTCTCCTGAGTCAAGCTCCTGCCATCCTTTCCCCAGTGCACACTTGTCAGTGTCCTGCCAGTCCTTGAAAATGAAGCACACAATTGTCTATTCTCATCTTCCAGGGTCTTAGCCAAAGGGCTTTCCCATCATCTGCTCCCTGGTTCCTTAGTTTAGCTGAAGATGCCAGGGATTGAACTTGGGACCTTGTCCCTGAAAAGCAAGTGCTCTACCACTGAGCTATAGCCCTTTCACATGAGTAAGTTCCATCCATGACTACTTCTTCATCGGGAGTATGCTGAACTCACTGCACAATGCATACTTCTGCATCCTTACTACTATTAGTCACTGTGAAAACTGCCAGGGGTGGTGATGGTGGTGGCTGGCAGAATAGTCTCCATGGAGGTATATATCTTCCCTTCCTCCCGAGTTCCCCCATTCTTGAGTCGTGTAATATTTGGAATAAAATGACATGTTTACCCTTCCGGATCAGCTAGTTAGGAAAATAAGGAAGCGGACGTCTATTGATTTGTGCTTCTAGCTCAGTATTGTCCACACTGGCAGGCCGTGGCTCTTCATGGTTTCAGACCAAGCACACTCCCAGCCCTACCAAGAGAAGCTGGGGGTTGGAACTGGGATGTTTTGCATGCCCAGCAGATGCTTTGCTACTGAGCTGTGGCCTCTGCTTCCTGTGCTTCAGCACACATTCCAGTGTTGACTGGTGACCTAGGAAAGCCACTGTCAGCAGCCAGAGTCAGGGGCAGATCAGCAATAAAAACAACAACACTGTGTCTGTGAAGTCAACTCTTTATTCAAAGGAACCCAAATAACACAGGCCTAGTGATCCCATAAACATTTGCTTGTAGTTTTTGTCCCAATGAGGCAGTTGCAAGGTCTGAAGGTCCCTGCCTTCCCACAGTTGCCCAAGTCCCAGGGGTTCCCCCCCCAAGCAATCATAGACTGCATCTGCATGCAACCAATCTTTCCTTTTCCCTTTTCATTTCTCGCTGTGTTCTAGGTGACCAGGGGGTAGGGGACCTAGTTGCAGCAGGAGGGGGAGACCCCCTGGATTCTTCAGCAACCTGCCTCATGGCTCCTCTCCTCTGCAGCTTCTTCTTCTGTCTCTCAGTCTGGACTGCTCTCTGCCACAGTCTCTTCCTGCTTACTAAACCCTGTTACCTCTTCAGCTTCCGACACCACCTCCTGCCAGTCTGCTCCCTCTTCTCCCTATGACCACTCATCTTCGTTCCACCACCACTCCCATGGCTCTGAGCCTTCTTCCCCTGGGTTTCCCCAGCTGGTGCCTCCCACCACTCATCTGCATTCAAGCAGTCCATGACTGCCATACTTGTTAGCTGATGGACATGTGTCAAGAAGGCTGCATGAGCCTTGCTTAGCCCAGCAGCTGTATCCCCCTTTCCTGGTAGCTGCTGCAGCATCTCCTGAGTTTTCTCTTGAAACTTGGCACTGAATACCTTAGTCTCAGTAGAGAGACACAGCCTTGTCTGGTTCCTCCTACTTCTTTTTTTCCACAGCCAACACAAAGTTCAACAGTTGCTGCTGTTTGGCTGAAATTTCCCCTGAAGCAACAGACAAGACTGCTGAGCCTGAGACACAGACAATTAAAATGTTCACTGTTTGTTTGGTTTCCTTGGTTATGGCACTGCCCAACTCAGTAATCACATTTTCCTTATACCAGCCAGACTGGTCCCTGCCTCGATGGCTATTGAGTCAAGAAGCTTGGAGGCATCTGAGATTCGCTGCGGAAAATCTCAAAGGCAAAGTCTGATGGCTACCCAGTTTTGTTGTTCCTCCTCTGTTGCTTTGATCATTGACCTCTGGATTTCTCCCCAAAATGGGAGATTGGCCCAACCCTTGTCCTGTTCATAACAGGCTGTTCATAACATTGTTGAGCTTCTTGACTGGTACTTTCCCCTCTTCTGTGGTTTTCATCATGGAAAGAATTAAAAGAATCATTTTTTTGTTGTTAAGGAAAAAAAAACTGAGCAGGAACTGAGATATCTGTGTTCAAGAGGAAATTTTTTTATGGGTTTGGGGAAGTATGCTGATGGACTGAAGAAAAGTGTGAGCATGAAACAAAATAAGCAATAAGCAGACTTGGCAACTTTTCTACTTCAAGTGGGTACCCAAGAGCTCACCTCCTTCCTTCCCTTTAAAATTATAGGGATGGAGGGGAAATTCAGTTGGAAACCTACTTAATTCACACTTCTTTAACCAATTTTGAACTGAAATAAAGCTAGCCTTCAAAATTCTCCAAATTTTGCAGGGCAGTTCTCCAGGCAAGAAAACATGTACCGAAAAAGCCCTGTATTTGATAAAGTAGTTATTGTTGTGAACTGATGCAGAAATGAGGTGAATTGAATTTAAGATTGGAAAAATGAGAAACCAGAATTGACAGACTCATTCTTCCCTAATCCTAATGCTAATTTTAAAAAATATTCTGGCCAGGTCCCTAACTCATATTACTGGCAATTTAGTTGCCCAGTACTAGATCAAAGTGAAACACTTTGGAACCCAGCTCTGCCCTTGTGTAAGTCCACTTAGATTACAAGGGAGCTGACTCTTTGCTTTGATCTAGCAATTTCATAAACCAGGCAGAACCTGGTTTGCTTTTTAGCACATATCTAAAAATACTATCTGAACGAATGCAGATGCTAAATTTGCAAATATTAAAATGTCTACCACTGTTTTCTGCTTTCATCATCAGTCAAGGCAGTGGAAACTGGAGGTGTTGCTCCCATCTAGTACTGTGAGGGAAAGATTTAAACCTCTCCCCTTGATAATTTCAAAAATTGGTTACATATGGAACAGGGCTACCAGATAATGAACTATGAAGATGGCGTAGATAGCAGAGGAGGATGAACCTCTGTGTGCCCAAGCTTCCTTCAGTCTACTGATTCACAGGATGGCTGGGTCTGAATCAACCTTCCCCCAACCTGAGTCCCTCCATATCATTTTGGACTACAGCTCTCATTATCCCTGACCACTGACCATTCTGGCTGGGGTTGATGGGAGTTGTGATAAAAAGTATCTGGGCACCTATTTGCGGAAGACTGGTTTCGAGCATAGATTCTCAAAATGCAGACTGTGGTCCTTTGGTGGTCCATAGCTCCATCTAAGTGGTGCACAGAAAGGAACACTTTAGAATATCTATACTTGGCCCTGCACTTTACTGATTCTTTTCCAGTGGTGGAGATCAAGGACTCTTTTTTTGCCAAGGCTGGCTCACTTAACAAGGCATGTGATTTTCATAACAGAGACTTGGTACAATCTCCTAATTTTTTTCCATAACAATTTGCTAGTTAGAAACCCTTCTCAGTGACAGGGTCTAGGGCTCATATTTTTCACAGTACTATATTGGTTTTGACAATGATGCCTGTGCTTAAGTGGGGGGGAAAGTGTGGTTAAAATATGAGCTCTTTATGTGGTTTGACTGGTAGAACAACTTCCTTATTATGTGGCCTGTCAAGATCCCCAGCAATTTTCCAATGATCCATGGAAGAAAGAAAGAAAAAATTCAGAACCAATGGTTCAGAATATACTTAAGCCTAATGACTGCTCTTCATGCTGCTTACTGTCAGGCTTGTTCAGAGCGGAGATTATCATTCTAGAACAGGGGTAGCCAACCGGGGTCCTCCTGATGTTGTGCTCAGAAACTCCCATCATCTAAGACCATATAACACTGATCCTGAAAGACCTACATTGGCTCCCAGTACGTTTCTGAGCACTATTCAAAGTGTTGGTGCTGACCTTTAAAGCCCTAAACGGCCTCAGCCCAGTATACCTGAAGGAGCGTCTCCATCCCCATCATTCTGCCTGGACACTGAGGTCCAGCGCCGAGGGCCTTCTGGCAGTTCCCTCACTGTGAGAAGCAAAGCTACAGGGAACCAGGCAGAGGGCCTTCTCAGTAGTGGCACCCGCCCTGTGGAACACCCTCCCATCAGATGTCAAAGAAATAAACAACTACCTGACATTTAGAAGACATCTGAAGGATGTTTAGGGAAGTTTTTAATGTGTGACATTTTAATGTATTTTTAATCTTTGTTGGAAGCCACCCAGATGAGTGGAGTACAAATAAATTTATTATTATTATTATTATTATTATTATTATTATCATCATCATCATCATCATCATCCTTGATCCCTGACCATGCTGGCTGAGGCTGATGGGAGTTTCCAAACACAACATCAGGAGGACACCAGGTTTGATACCCCCAGCCTAGGAAACCTACAAAAAGCCTGAAGTACGAAAGGCTGTTGTCTATGCATGCCCTCTGACAATTCTTCATAGGTGGGAGAAATGTGAACAAACACACCCAGGAAAGGGATACAAATTATTTGTCAGCTTGGAAAGAAAGGCGGCTGACAAGGATAGATAAGAGCCCAATGCCTGTTTTCAATTACCTTTCTCCCAACCACCATGCTATAGCTCTGCAGCAAGTAGTGTAGCTGGTTTGGTTAGACAGAAGCAGGATGTCCCTCCTTTCCCCGGAGTTTGAGGTAGTTTGAAAAACAGAATGCTGCCTGTGAACTGCATGGTCATTCTGTTTTCACCTTTGGTAAACAGGTTTTGCAGGTTTTGTTTAAGAAACCTACCCAGACCCTTAGATCTTCCTCTGAGGCCCTGCCCTGAGTCCCTCTTCTGAGGAAGTCTGGGGTGATGGCAAGGGAAATGGCCTTTTCAGTTGTGGCCCCCCATTTGTGGCATGCTCTCCCCAGTGAGGTCTGTCTGGGGCTCTCACTAACAACTTCTTGGTGTCAGATTAAAACCCATGATGTTGGTTGTTGGTTGTGCTTGATGAGTTGTTGCTGATGAAATGTTTGCTGAGGTTTATTGGGGACTGTCAGTGGATCTTTTTATGAACTGCTACATCTTTTTATTATAATGTCTTCATTTTATGCTTGCTTGCTTGCTTGTTTATTTTGTATACCTCCTAACCAGCAGGTCTCATGGCGGTTCACAATTTTAAAAAATGCGTAAGACCCCTGGAGACTTTTTTTTTTGCATAGCGAGTGATTAATAAGTCACTCGTAAGTTCAAATCATCATCGGTAATAATAATAAAATACTTCTTGAAGAGCAGTGACATTATGGCAAAGAAACGCGTGCAGACTGAACCTTCTCACAAAGCAGTTTAAACTCTCATTAAAATTCTGCCTGCCCACTTAACATGCATTTGGCTCTGGGAAGTGTTTCCCTTCAGATAAGAAATGAGAGGAAGCTGCTTCTGATTTCTTTTCCTCTCTCTGGTTCCTTTGCAGCCGACATGGACAATGGGCAGAGAGGGCTGGATGCAGAGCAGATGCAGCAACAGCAGCTCAAGCTACGGGAGAGGCAGAGATTCTTTGAGGAGGTTTTCCAACATGACGTAGATTTCTTCTTCCCAGTATCACATCTGCAGATAGAGCACAGGAGACGTAAGTACCATCGGGGAGGCGTCATAGGCGGTGCGTTAGACTATGGAACACAGTTGCCCCACTTGCATGTAAAAAATTAACAGGTGATGGCCATGCTGAAGGACATCTGATGGCTTCTATCTCTTTGCTAGCTCCCTTAGGCAGCATTTCCTCCATGGAGGTGAATGTGGACATGCTGGAACAGATGGACATGATGGACCTTTCTGACCAAGACACTGTGGACGTGTTTCTCAGCTGCGGGACCGAGGACAATAACAACGTAGCTGCTCTTTTGCCAGGTATGTTCAGTTCCCATTAACTGACCCACATCAACTTCTAGCCGCATCCAACTCTTTCTGGGGCCTGCCTGTTGAAATATAACTCCTCCTTTTTAAAAAATATATATATATTTATTGGTTTTACATATATTTTCCAAATAAAACATAACATAACGTCTCTCATCTTATACCACATTTTGGCTATAAGCCTAGGACTTCCATCAACCACGTCTAGTGATTTTCGACCTTCATCTCTTAGTCTTGCATCGCCTCAGTGGCGTAGCGTGGGGGGTGCAGGGGGGGCCGGCCGCACCAGGCACAACATCTGGGGGTTAGGGGGCGCAAATCCACGGGTTAGGGGGCGCAAATTACTTGCCTTGCCCCGGGTGCTGACAACCCACGCTATGCCACTGCATCGCCTCTTAACTATTACTTTTAATAATCCATACTTTAGAATCCATTCTCCTAATTTTTTTCTGTAATATTTCATATAGTTCTCCTTACAAAACCTCTTGTAATCCTAAAAGCATAGTCAGCTGATTACAATTGTTTTTCAAATAACTCGCATATTTACTCCGGTCCTTCAAGAATTTCTGGTCCCGCTGGTTTCGAATCCTTCCTGTCATCTTATCCAATTCTGCGTAGTCCATTCATTTCATCTGCCATTCCTCTTTCGTCGGCAATTCTTCCTGCTTCCATTTCTGTGCCAATAATACTCTTGCTGCTGTTGTTGCATATAAAAACAGTTTTTTATCCTGCCTATTTTTATCCATGCCTACAATCCCAAGTAAAAATGCTTCTAGCTTTTTTATAAATGTATATTTCAACATCTTTTTCATCTCATTATAAATCATTTCCCAATAACCTTTCACCTTTTTACATTCCCACCAGAGATGATAGAAAGTACCTTCTTTTCCCTTACATTTGCTACTTATTTTATACATTTTAGCTAATTTCACTGGTGTAATATACCACCTGTACATCATTTTCATCACATTTTCTTTCAAGGCATTGCATGCAGTAAATTTTAGAAATATAACTCCTTCATAAAGGGGAATGGCTGGAATGCCCACCCAAGGAATTTGGATTGTGAATTGGACCAATCACTGTTCATCGCTGACATCAATAGAGGAAGGAACATATAGAGGAACATAGTGAGGAAAGAACATATAGAGTGGCTGGGTAAAAACCCAGCCAGATGGGCAGGGTAGAAATAATAAATTATTATTATTATTATTATTATTATTATTATTATTATTAATATAGGATTTGTGTGTGTGTGTGTGTGTGTGTGTGTCACTGTGTTTGTAAGGCTACTTAGGGTGTTCTGGTGGCAGCCTTCTGATTTCTGGTAGGTAATTGCAGACCAACCACCGTATTTTTCGCTCTATAAGACGCACCTAGTTTTTGGAAGAGGAAAGCAAGGGAAAAAAATATTCTGAATCTCAGAAGCCAGAACAGCAAGAGGGATCGCTGCGCAGTCAAAGCAACAATTCCTCTTGCTGTTCTGGCTTCTGGGATAGCCGCGCAGCCTGCATTCGCTCCATAAGACGCGCACACATTTCCCCTTACTTTTTAGGAGGGAAAAAGTGAGTCTTATAGAGCAAAAGATACGGTAAATTGCAGAGCTACTAAAGGGGATCCGAAGAGCTGAGATTAGGAATGAGCCTAGTGAGCCCTTGGACCATGATTCCCCTCACTAGTAGAGAGAATTGATCCAGCCTATCTGAGATACTGGCACAGGGTAAACGCCTTTGAGGATCATACCCTTACTAAGCTCTGCTAGTTAGATCAACTAAGGACAGGGGGCTTGGCTCAAAAGTACCAAGATAAGCTTAGGGTTTATAATCTTCAAATGGAGAACTACTTAGCCCACGTGACCTTAGAAAGTGGATTTTTGATCAGGATGCCAACCAAGAAAGAGCATCCATCATTGCCGCCCATTACTCTACTTGTTACACCCTAATTAAGACCAATCCTTCAAGGCCCCATTACCTTGAGACGTTGACCTTCCCACAACCACGCAGGGCTTTTGTAGAACTAAGATTCCAACAGATGCCCTCAGCATATTGAGAGGGGAGATATCGGGGAATTCCCCATATGGATCGCAAATGTATATATGGATGCAATCAGGTAGAGGACATCACACACAATCTGCTGATTTGCCCCCTGTATACAACGCCCAGAGGAAATTTTATATCGCCAGTTTTTAATTGGCTTCCAGGTCCATCTGCACAGGAAGTGACAACTGAACTGATAGCAGATAAACATCTATATATTACACACCAGGTAGCCAAATTTGCCTTGGCAGCCAAGAAGCTCCATTCCAGCTATGTGAATGCACTCCAATATTAAAATTTAATGTTGTAAATTTCTTTTTATGTTACACACTGCTACAGGCTATGTTGCATGATTTTAGAGGAAAATTTTCCTTTTATTTTCTGTCATCCATTGTAAAGGCCTTTGGCTACATACAATAAAAATGGACTTGACTTGACTCAGGATCTTCTCGGGTCAAGTGGGGCCAAGGTTACTTCCTGCAACAGCATCATTAACAGGCATGTGCTAAGGTTGCACCTGTGCAAGTTGCTCCGTCTGCATTTCTTACCAAGGCAAGGTGGAGCAGACTATCCCTCTGCAGCCTACTGTTTGCATTTTTGTGTGCAAAGGGTGATACAGGAATTACTTGAGAATAAGCACCCCAACCTACTATCCTGGGATAGGGAGAGTGGGATGCTCAGTTGACAACTGCAGGTACTTACGAGTGGCTCTGTCCTTGAGTTGGTCTGCCAGCTTGCTGCTTGGGAAGGAGAAGCAATAGTTTGGAGGAGAGGCAAGAGAAATAAGGAGAGGCATTGAGCTAAGCAGAAGCCTGGTCTACTGCTTACTAGAAGTACTGCCTAGTCCCACCTTTAACTTGTATGCCTTTGGCAGATCATGCCAAATGCTTATTGTTCTTCATAATCACGAGGGCTAGAGGTTCAAAACTAGCTAAACTCTGCCTGATTTTGTAATATGGTTAGGAGTTATGGGGATCACACTCACAAATACCATGCTTTTAGGATTTATGGAACTCATTCAGGTACCAGCAGTACTCTGTTGGACTGATCTGCACCCACACATACATTAGTGAAAAAGAAAAATGAAATTTATGCACTTTCTACTTACCTGTTTGGTATGTCATGCTTGTATCGGTTTGGCTTCTTTTTCTGTGCAACGTGCACGTTAAATGTGGCAGTAAACAGTGAAAAGTCTCTTTTATTATGTGTTTAAATGGTGATGGTGTAAGACAGGATCAAACCGAACACATTCCGTTTCTGAGCATGTCCTCTTCAAAGTAAAATTGTGCTGCCTCTTAGTGGGATTTATAATTTAGGAGGTGAAACCATCGCCACTGCCAAAACAGATTATCAAACAGTCAGTGGAGAAGACCAAAACCTTTATGGGTTGTGTGCCTAAAAATTGATTGCCTTTTTCTTCGTAGCAGAGAAATGCAGATGCTTGAAATTAATCAGTGTATTGGTGTGTTAGTTAAAAAGCCATCACAATATCAACACAAACTCTGCTACTAGCACACAGAAACAAATTTAGCCTTTCAGCCTACCTGCTGATTCCATCCCCACCTGGACCTGTCCCTGCTCCCTATTACTAGTCTTCTTTTTTCATACCCTTCAAATCCTAAGTCAGTGGAAAGTACATTTTTTTTCCTTCTCTGGGGCCTACATGCTCATTTGAATCTTTCCAAACAAGAATAGATGAGGGAGCAAGCACCAAATGTGACAGATCTAATGCTGGCTGATGGATAGTTCTGACATTTTATTCAAATGTCACAGAGGTTCCCATGGATTGGGGGCTAAACAAGTAGCTTGCTTTGCCATTTACAGTGCTTTGGCTATATGCTCTTCTGAGCCTGAGCGATGGGGACTTTGATGCAAATATTCCTAAGACTGAAGAGCAGCAGTACAGGTGAAATGCTATCTGGTTAAAGGAGCAGAGGGGAATGAAACTGAGACTAACCTCTGTCTACTACAGGGGTAGTCAACCTTTTTATACCTACTGCCCACTGCATCTGTCTTGATGGTAAAAATTCCTTAACGCCTACCAGTGCTCAATGGAAGGCGGATTCAGCTTGTGCTTTAGAATCCCCTACTGCCCACCTAGAATCCTGAAATGCCCACTAGTGGGTGGTAGGAACCAGGTTGACAACCCCTAGTAGAAAGGCTGAAAGAAGAAGCCCCGGAAGAAATCTGTGAAATAGGATGGTGATTTATGTCTCACCACGCAACAAAAGAAACATGCCACCAAAAAACACACGAGGGCACAGTCTTGCATAAAAATTGCATTAAATAACTTACTGTATATGTATGGTTGCAAATTTAGAAATGAGCAATATAATCTGAATAAATATACAGTCCATCTCACTGTAGTGGAGAACACTGCGCCTAGGGGAACTTTGTGCCTGCTCCGTCTTCTGCCCATGTATTAACACCTGGTGGGTGAGACTCAGGGCTTTTCCACACCTCGGCTTGCCCCCGGAGGCGTGGAGGACCTTTAGTGCTGAATCAGAACAAACGGCAATTGCCATTTGCTCCGATTTAGCGCGAAAGAGCCGGTTTTCCGGAGGAGAGTGGCAAGGCCAAGGCAAAACAGCAGAGACCAATGGCTAGAAAGCACGGGGAAAGTGGGAAGCTGCTTGGACCCACGCTGTCCAGGCACAGGGGAAGTGGAAGTATGAACAAGCCCTTGTACTCTTTGTTCTTAAGGTTTAAACCAAACTTGAACCAGGCAGCCTCTCAAACAGAGCAAGGATGGCTGACTAATCACCTTCCAGAGGTTGTTGGACTACAACTCCCACCAGCCCCATCAGTATGGCCAGTAGTCAGGGATGATGGGGCATGTAGTTGTAGTTGAAACGCCCCAGTTTAGCCACTCCTCAAAAAGGGGATTGATGCACGGAGGAAGGAGAGGGGATCATTCCATCTGCCAAGCTGCAATGCTTGTGCATGCAGCATGGCTGGAGGAGCGCAACTTTAAATTCCACCCAATGGATCTACTGAGTAGAACTTACCATAGACTGGGATTCAGCTAATGCAGGGGTAGGCAACCTAAGGCCCGTGGGCAGGATGCAACCCAATCGCCTTCTTAATCCGGCCCATGAATCAGCGTGTCTTTACATGAGTAGAATGTGTGCTTTCATTTAAAATGCATCTCTGTGTTATTTGCGGGGTATAGGAATTTTTCTATGCTCATTTCCCCTGCCTCAAAATATAGTCCAGCCCCCCCACAAGGTCTGAGGGACAGTGGACTGGCCCACAGTTGAAAAAGTTTGCTGACCCCTGATCTAATGAGCGCCATCCAAGGGAGAGAGAGCCCTGCGGAAGAACTTCCGCTTGTGCAACGGGCTTCCAGGAGGTTTGCCTGCCCCACGCCTGACGTTCTATGATGTTAGGTGATGCGGTTTGGGACAAACTATGCTACGGGTCAAATGTGGAGGTCTGGCAGGCTTAAAAGGCCCACAGGCTAGGAGTTTCCTACCACTGATCTATCCCATCACTCTGCGACCTCAGCTAATCTTACTGCATAGTGCAATATGAATGCATAACTTTGGAATAAATGTTCAGGGGTGAGGACAGGACACAGAAAGACTGGCCACGCACCCCACTTTGTGAAGGTTAATGCCTTTTCTGGAAAAGCAGTGCCACCACAGCAGAAGGGTGCTTGTTCCCACTGAATGAACTAATTATTATTATTATTATTTAAAAAAAATAATATTTATTACTTTTAAAACTTACAAAAAAGAAAAAGAAGACAAAAGAAAAAAAAGAACAAAAAATAGAAAAAACAATACAATACAATATATAAACTATACAAAGCACAACCTTAACACATTAAACTAAACACAATAAACTAAACCCCACTGAATGAACTAATTAAAAGAATTTGGGAAATGAACTGCCAAACCAAGCTACCAACCAAAACCCGGCACACCATTTAATCAGCTTTTATTATTCTGCAAGCATGGGCCAGTTGTCCCTAAATGGACAGCATCACTGACCCGTCTCCCAAAGAATTTGAATTTATGTTGATTGCATTTATTAAAATACAGCTCTCCGCATCCCCACTCTGTTCACTCTCAGGCTGGAAGGCTCTTTGCCCTGTGCAGGAGGTCAAAGAGAAGGCGACAAGACCCCGCTATTATGCAGTGATTCAGCCAGAGTGTGATTCAAACACTTTACCGGCACAGCCTCCTGCATTCCAGTTAAACGGCCTCACTGATGATGTCTCCAAGCCACGTTATTCACAAGCCATGCACAAAAGCTCCCGTTGCCAAACATGGAGAAGGAATGCGAGGCACGTGGCTTGTACAATGACACGGCCAGAGATTCACGGAGGAGATCTGGCCAGGCCAGGCTCTTGACGGAAGGGGTTTACGGGGTCAACCTGCTCCCGCTGTCATGGAGTCACACGCTGCGCGGCATGTTCAGCGGTGTCTTTGGCTAATGATTTATTAGCAGGGCAGATAATACCATCCGCGCAATGTAACTTTCGCGCAGAAGCACAGGAGGCTGTTTCTGAACAAGATCGGGAGTTAATGAACCATACAGCAGCCTGGGCTGCCAAGTTCTGTGCAGAAGCAGCAAAAGGGAAGATGTAAATTAAGCAAAATCCCATATGTTGTATTGCATAACTCATTCTAGTTTAGAAAATGCAAGTTGTCAAATAGTTGTCTTGTTGTCTTGGCAACGAGCAGTGGAATAGAAGGAAGAAGGGGGCCTGTAAATTTCATGAGCATTAGCAGGCATGGAGCATAAGAACCACAAAGGGAGCACAGGCCCAGCTTTCAGCAGCTGCTGTGGGCTGATGGCCCCAACAAGGCCCCACCACTGCTGATAGCTGTGCCAGATAGCTGTGTCTGCGAGTCCCCAGTTTACGATGTTCTGGTAAGTTTTTAGAAAACTACCCTGCAGACTCTAATATTCCCTTCCGGGGCAAGGTGACAGAGCGCGTGATTGCTGGCCAGCTGCAGGTATGCCTGGAAGCATTTTATCTGGATCCATTCTTGGTTTCAGGCCTGGTTTGGCACCTAAGCAGCCAGATTGATGGCCTCTGTTCAGACAAGCAATGGGGAACGCAACCCTGCTGCTTTCCCTTGACCTCTTAGCAGCTTTTGGAAGAAGGAGCTACTCTCACCCAGAGCCGCCTTTCCCATTGGTCTTAGTGGCCCTAGCGAATGGGGAGCTGTGTGGCTTTGCCTCCCCTTTCCCTGCACGCCCGCTAGCTGCGCCCTGCCAACTATATGGCTGGCGGGCATGCAGCTTCTTTCCCAAGCCTCTGCAGGAGGAGAGCAATCCCTGCAGAGGCTTAGGATGGAAGCTGCACACAGCTTCCCTCATGAGCCTCTGCATCTGCTAAAGACGGCCCTGCTCCTGGTCGTTGTCCTCCTGCTTCCTGACAAAAGGTGGCACGCAGCCTTCCCAGGCTGCCTTCTGGGGCGCCCCGATGCCGGAGAGCATGTCCACCAGCACGTTTTCCTGCTTGATCGCCGCCACCAGGCCGGGGATCGGGGTGGTGAGGGAGGCAGAGGACATTTTCCACTGTCTCCTCCCTTGTTTTGGAGTTGCCGGGGGGGGGGGAGCTGGAGGGATCTTTGCACCACAGTGCCGAATATGCTTAAGATGGCCCTGCTCCCACCCCATCCCTGAGGGTGTTTTGTCCCATGTTTCCTAAAGCTTGGAGCTAATTGATGGAGCAAAAGGGAGCTCCTGAGCATTTCATTTTGGACCCCTGGGTGCCCTGCACCTAATACCTCTCTTGTTTTGCAAGCCTTTCTCCAGAGTCATAAGGGAGAAGGAATAAGTTTCCTTTCTTCTTAAGGTGAGATTTCTGTAGAGCTAGGTTTTGCACTCTACAAGGTTGTGCTTGAGTGGCGATTTCAATGGCATGCAAAAGGTAGCCACATTTCGCTTTGTCTCTGCAGCTGCTCCAGAACAATTATGTAGTGCCCATTTTGAACTTCAGCCAATTCCACACCTGAAATCTCCTCATTGCAAACAGCGGAGTCAAACTGGTGGGCAGCAGTCAGCTGTATTAATTTGACAGGCTCCAGCAATGGGAAATATGGCTGCTCAAGGCACTGGGCAATTTTTTAAAGTAACAAAACTAAACAAAATAGAAAGGCATTCTCTGGGCACCTTCTCAGATTACATTTTGCAGTTTACAGTCTCAAAAAAACCCGTGTGTGTGAAACAGCCAGAAAATGCCCAGAGATGCTAATCTTTAGAATACCTTAAATTAGGTCAGGCATGGTGAGATGCACAGAGAGTCTTAACTTGTGTCTGACTCCTCTGACACTACAAAGGCTTATCCAGACAGCAAGAAGCCAACAAGTCCCGCCCCATTTTAGGCTTTGCAGAATGGCTGCAAGAAATAATCGTTCAAGATCCTTGTGTTTGGGTAGCCTGTCTGTGAGATGAAGGGGTGAGTCTTGTGTGTATATGAAATTTGATGCATCTTAATGCACTGTTACGGAATTTGCCCCCACAAGCAGCAGTGAGGGCCAGCAACTTGGATGGCTTTAAAAGAGGATTAGACATATTCATGGAGGATAAGGCTCTCAGTGTCTGCTAGCCATGATGACTAGGCTCTGCCTCCACAGTTGGAGGCAGTAATGCTTCTGAATACCAGTTGCTGGAAACTGCAGGAGGGGAAAGGGCTCTTAGGCTCAGGTCCTGCTTGCAGGTTTCCCAGAAACATCTGGTTGGCCATTGCAAGCATAGGATGCTGGGCTAATGGGTTGTTTGCCTGATCCAGCAGGGTCTTCCTATGCTCTTATGTATGTGAGGCAGTATCCTAGGACAGCCATAGGCAAGCTCGGCCCTCCAGATGTTTTGGGACTACAACTCCCATCATCCCTGACCACTGGTCCTGTTAGCTACGTGTCAGGGAACTGCCATCAGCTCAGAGGCAAGAGGTGGAAGGGCAGTTGGATTACAGGAGCCTCCAAAGATCGTGGGAAGCAGCACTTCCTCTATGGAGGAGGGAAGCCCCGCCTCTATGGAAAGAGATGCAGAGCTCGGAGGATGCAAGAGAGAGCCAAAGCACCGTGCATGAGCAAAGCGGGGGGGGGGGGGAGGCAGGTCCCCCTTTGCCCACGCCCTCTCTGCGCAGTTGGTTTACACGCAGAGAGGGGAGGCATCGGATGGGGGTCAAGAGACTACTCTGCTGGGGAAAGTTTAAGGACTGCCCACTCTCAGATTCTGCTAGTGACTGAACAAGACATGGAACTGAGATGTTCTGCACTGTAAATGTTTTTGCACCAATAATAAAGCCTTTGAAAAGACCTGTGGGGGTCTTGCCTGTTCGCTCTCGAGCAACCACGCCGGTAGGCATAACACTAAGGATGGTGGGAGTTGTAGTCCCAAAAACATCTGGAGGGCTGAGTTTGCCTATCTATGCCTGCCCTAGGATACCTAGAATCTCAGCATAGGTGTGGATATGTTGATGTTGTGTTTAAGCATAGCTTAAAAGGCCAGAAATGTTGCAGGAGCAGCTTCACATCGGTACAGAGGGCAGCAAAATGTTGGCCAGCCTCATCAAGCGCTTGTTCTCTTTTTGTCTTCCTCCTTGGCCAGATTCCAACCGTTACGAGGAGGAAATTTCTCTGCAAGTGCCCAACTCAACCGAGATCAAATCCCGGATCTCATCCACATCCTCTGCCTCTACAGACCTGAACAGCCTAGACACCAGTGAGGAAGGGGCCGAGACCCCCGTGGTGCAGTCAGATGAAGAAGAGCTGCAGCAAGATGGCCCCGAGGAGCAGGAGAGCAGCAGCTAGCGGTGTGTGTGTGTGCATTTGTGTGTATGTTGCCAATCCACTGCATTGACTCTGCCAGCTGACATGATGAAGAAGGAATGTGGCTGTCTGGCTCAGTGACTAAACCTCACAGCGGTTCCCTATCTCATTTCCTGTACTTGGGGAGAATTAGAAATAAGCCTTCTCCCTGCAAGATGGTCAATGCATGGAGAAGGTAAAGAGCATAGGGGAAAAGGGGTGAGGCAAAGGGACTGTCGTTTTTTGTTTTAACTAACTCTCCAGCCTTTTACAGCTAACGCTCTTGGTTTACTCACCCTGACTACTCAAGTTAGCCATGACCTCGGCTGCAATTATTTCAGGCAAGGCATTTGTGCAGGTTTAGAGTCTCTCCGATTTCAGCACACCACATACACACAAGAAATGTCTTAGTTGTAACATAAAAGAAAATTGTATTCCTTTCAAGCAAGCAGATGGTCATGTATGATCTATTTGAGACCCCTACATTGCAGGGGTTGGGCTGGATGACTCTCGAGATCCCTTCTAACTCTGCAATTCAATGAGTCTACAACTGGGAGGATGTGCATTATTGGGGGGAAAGAGCCAATAAGGCACTGTGGTTCAAGAAGAGATGCCTGAACAGGATTAGATTCCTAGCGGAGGCACTGATAAGCAGTGGAGCATAGTTGTTTATTCTTCCTCCCCTACAAATATAATTTTGCATTCTTACACACTGCAAATATGCAGTGTATATTGGGAAGGTAAGAAGCAGAGGAATGAAAAGAAAAATAGGCTTCAGAAAAGGGGTGCAGCAGTAATAACATCTACTTAGTGTGGGCCCACATACCTTCTGACACACAGAGCAGAATGCAACCTACCCCAACCATGTCTGCCCCCCCCCCCCGATGTTTCCAAGTGATTACAAAACAGGTTCTCACACTTCTGGTATGCTGTAATTGGTGGTTGGTCATGGCATTCAGCTTGATGGGTGACAAAGTTGTGTAGACCTTCCCTAGGTAGAAAAGTTGCCTTGGGCTGCTGCTATGTGGCTAGTTTTTCAATGGTGCAATAGAATTCACTTGGTGCAGTAGCAAAGAATACAGGATGCATGAGATTAATCTCAAAAAATCCTTGGTTCAAATCTTTCCTCTGACATGAACTTCCACAGTGGCCCTGTCCTCCTCCTTCAATAGGGGGAATAGCAGCAATGACCCACCTTACGGGAACACTGAGTTTCTGAAACAATGTACATGAAGAGCTTTGAACACTAAATGCTAAGTATTCTTATTATTCATCATGTTTCTCAACTGTCAGGCTCAACACTAAGTCATGGGGAATGTTCAAGAGGCACATCTGAAAATGAACTGATAGCAAAATGGTGGTTTAGGGAGGAGCTACAGCTTTTCGGTAGAGTACAGGCATTGTATGCAGGAAGTCCTTTTCCAGTTAAAAGGATCTCGGCTAGCAGAACAGGGGAAGATTTCTGCCTATGGCTTTCCCATGCAACTGCCACTCAAAGCAGACTGCATGTTCAGGTGTGTTTGTCCCCCACCAATTTGGGGTTCATGGTGCCATCGTTAGACACTGCTTCAGTCACACTTACTCATAACTAGTTCTCTTTCTTACCCCCTTCTAACATTAACAGTGAGCAATCTGATTGTAAAACAGAAGCCAAAATGAACCAGGATGCAAACATGCATAGG
This sequence comes from Podarcis cretensis, assembly GCF_951804945.1. NCBI lineage: Eukaryota > Metazoa > Chordata > Lepidosauria > Squamata > Lacertidae > Podarcis > Podarcis cretensis. The sequence continues at coordinate 24,175,077 of NC_137175.1, forward strand.
AGATGGGATGATGAATCAAAAGAAACATCTCATGGTGCAGAATAAATAGTGGAGCTCTGAATATCCATGACATTTTAGGTCAGGGGTGGGGAACCTGTGCAACCACTTCCAGATGTTGTTGGGACTCCCAAGTCCTGTGGTCAGGGATGATGGGAGTCGTATCCCAACAACATCTGGAGGACCACACATTCCCCACCCAAGCTTTAGATTACTTGCCTAATGTATTTTATCTGTTGGTAACCTCACTGTGTAAAATTGCTACTATCACAGATGGAGCACTACATATTATCAATGAATTGGTTAGATTAACTGATTAAACATCATGATTGACTAAAAAAGAAAGGTGCTCCCAATTAAATCTTCACTGCATCAGGTGGTTTGAAAGTAGATGAATGGCATCTGGGTTGCAGACTGGCAACACTACTTGATCACAAGCTATCGGTTGTGTGTGCAAGACACAAATAGTTGCACGACCCAACTTCTAGCATCCCCTTGGTATATGCAGCAACAGCTGCAAAAAAAAGTGAGCAATAAAGTGTGCAATAAGCTGAGAGGTTGGACCCAACTGACAGAATTGGGGGGGGGGGGAGCACAGGAAAACCACATGGACAATACCAAGAATAACCATCCATGTGGCTCATCCTCAAGTCATTTTTGAGGACAAGTAATTATAATGTCAGTTTACAAGTGGATAATTGAGGCTGAGAGGCAGTGACATTTTAAAAGCCACCTGTTCTCAGCTGAGGTTCCAAGTTCAAGCCTAGTACTGTTTTCCATATGTATAGTGCAGCTAAACTGTATACAAGTCTAAAATTGTCTTACTACTCTGGCCAACTTGATTGGGTATACAGAAAACAAACCATATAAATATATGGCCATCCAAATGTTGTTGGACATCCATCCCCCACCAGGTTCCCCATGCATAGCTTGTACCATGATCACAACCGGATTTTGTTGGGTTGCTATACAGTGGGAAGCCATAGCTAATCGCAACTTTCCAGCCTCAGCGGAAATACATGTGTATGCAACGGTCCACACCTGAAAGCAATGTAGTTTTCATGCTTTCCCCTACACTGTAAATTAGCATGTCAAATTAATGTTGGGAGCAGCACTCAAGCAATTTGAAGTCTTCAGTCTGCTTTAAACCAGACAGGTGCTGGCCCTGTTGTAAGCTGAACAAGAAAACCACTCCGATTGTGAAACTGGAAGAATCCCAAGAAGAAATAAAAGGAGCCTGGTGTATAAATAACCTTGGGCCGGCCCAGTTCCTGGGGAGCTCCCTTTAGCTGCCTGGCATCGTCATTGACTCAACACATCAGCCAACCCTCTTGGGTCCTGGCAATAACATCTAGCATTTGAGCTTCCATCCAGGTGCAACTGAGTCATAGTTTCTCCATTTGCAAACAACTCCAGCAACGGCTTTCCAGCGAGAGGTCTGAATAGAAGGCGAAGGACTGAGAGGAGGAAGTGACTCAGGGAACTAACAGCACAGGTGGGTGGGGAGAGAGACCAGTGATAGAGATCTAGCAGCCACAAGGACAACCCACCCTAAGCAATAAAAGAAACCAGTGGAAAAATACAACTGGAAAGAGGGTGAACTGCGAACACAGAAAACAACTCTTAGCAACTGTGCGGGGGGGGGGGGGGGGGACGGGACTCGACTCCTGACAGGAACATGTTTCAGCACCAAGTGCACTGCTTTTCACAGAAAAACAAAGTGTTACAGCAACTTAAAGAATAACAAATTTATTTATTTATTATTGTGGCACAAGCTTCTGTGAGTTCATGTCTGTCCATGTCATCAGATGCATAGTGTTATCCTCAGTCAGGTTTGGCTAAATACCTTTTGCTGCCTCAGGTGAACCAGAAAATGTTTGATGACTGGGTAGCCAAGAAGCACTCTCTCCTCTGAACACAAACAGAAACATGCATTCCTCCCCCCACCAACTCGGAGTGGAAATTTTCAACTGGATGGGAATTTTCACTGCTGTTGATCCAACTAGGGTTATCATCCCCTTTTCTGGACATGCTCCTGTGCCTTTAACAATAAGTGACAACAGAATATTCCAGGGATTGGGAATCTGTGGCCTTCTAGAAGTTGTTTGACTACCAATCCCATCACCCCCTGTCTACTGGCTGGGCTGACTGGGAGCTATAATCTATCAGGAATTGGAGGGCCACAATTCTGAAATTTAAAACCAGTGGGACTTCTCTGGCTATTTCAAGTGAAGGTTGCACTTAGGTATGTGATTAGGGGTTAGATAAGAGGGAGGAAATTCAACACTGCATTCCTGGGCTCTAGAAGAAAATGACAGGAATCTGAAAAAGGTTGTGCCTGCCCTCTAGTGGGGAAATTTTCCTATCAAGTTGTGGGAAATTAAGCAACTTGGTTAAGGCAAGAGGCCTTACCCAGCCTTACAAGACTGGCTCAAAACAGTTGACTGCCTGAGGCAATCAACAAGATGGTACCCCCACCATCCCATGTGAAGAAGCTGACAAGATTGACAGGCAAATCTTACTTCAGTGCTGGTGACTGGACGTCTACACTGTATCTAGGGGCTGTGGGATAGCTTAGAACAGGCATGTCCAACCAGTTGATCGTGATCTACTGCTTCGATCATGAGGTATTCTTGGTTGATCCTGATCGCCAGCCCCAGCCCAAAAAAACTCTGTCCTCCGGTCCTCCCCCAAAAGCTCAACAACTCGGGGCAATAACAATGAGTAGATCACTGCCAGTTTTATTATACCAGGAGTAGATCACAGTCTCCAGAGTTGGACATGCCTGGCTTAGAAAGTACAGGGCAGGTCATGTGGCAAAGACTCTTCCATTTTCTAAAACCTCAGCACTCCTCTCACACCCCCAAATCTGCCACTTGAGAGCCACCTCATTCTCCCTAATGGTAGGGCCAGCCCCACTATCAGGGATGCAATAGCAGATTTCTTGCCTAAGCAGGAGGCTGGAATAATTAGTTTGGGAAGTCACTTCTAACTAGGTACAGTGGTACCTCGGGTTACATACGCTTCAGGTTACAGACTCCGCTAACCCAGAAATATTACCTCAGGTTAAGAAATTTGCTTCAGGATGAGAACAGCGGTGGCGCAGCAGCAGGCCCCATTAGCTAAAGTGGTGCTTCAGGTTAAGAACAGTTTCAGGTTAAGAACAGACCTCCAGAATGAATTAAGTACTTAACCCAAGGTACCACTGTATATATTTCGTTACTGTGTTGGCTTCTCTTCTGTGCCTGCTCTCAACTCGTGTCAGATGACTGACCCACATCAGTTGGGGTCTTATGACCATGAATGCTCATTTCAGCAGCCCCAGAGAGAGCTGGAGATGAACATGGTGGTTTAAATCCCATTTCAGACTTGGACTCACTTATCTACTGGAAATAACAATGGCATAAGGATTGGCAAGATAAAATTGCATAGGAAGCTGGTATGGTTTAGGATGTTAAAGCAATGAATTAGGGGTCATTGGGTCCCTAGTTCAAATCTCTGTTCGCTCATGAGCTGCTATACCAAAGGTTGTCAGAACCACTCACATAGAGGGCACATTTGCTGAAAATGATAAGCCAACCAACCATACTGTGCACAAACTACATACTGATTGCTGTCACTTTGCTTCTGCCTTTGCATGAACAAGTAAATGTACCACAAAGGGGATAGCTTAGTGTTATTTTGATCCATGGATCATGGATTTTTTCCTTCCGAGAAGCCTAGCTTATTTGGCTTATTGTCACATGTGAGTAACAAGACTACATAAACCCTACTTAATATTAGGAAGTGTTTACACTTCAAAAATGCAACGTGTTTAATGAGAAGGACATAAGAGCCCTGAGGAATCACATCAACCATTTATCTAGTTCAGCATCCACCAGTGGCCAATCCGATGTCTATGGAAAGAGCCCTCCCAAGGAACTGACACCAATTCCAAACAAAGAGGCTCCATTTAGCCATCACAGCTTAGTAAGAAAAAGCACTGGGTGCGGGGAGGTTACAGTAATCGCATCTTTCAGAAAGAAATGGTTGCAGGGAAACCTGCCAGAAATCTACTTAAGCCATGGCCTAGCTTTGACATAATTAAGGCTGCAGTTCTCAGTAGTTTTGCCAGAGAGACAATGGAACAAATTTGCTTGCTCCGGAACAGGGATGGGGAACCTGTGGCCCTCCAGATGTTTTTTGGACTACAATTCCAGTCATCCCTTACCACTGGCCATACAGGCTGGTGCTGATGGAAGTTGCAGAGAAACGAAATAAAGAAGGGCTAATAAATAAGCACTTCCAGCTTGCATGCACAATGGAAGTAGTTCTTCTGGCCTATTCCTTTGTCCCGAGAAACAACATCCTATACCTGTCATCCCCAACAGATGCCTGTAAACTAAAGGGGTGGATAACCTTTGATCCTCTGTGTTACTGACTATAGCTCCCATTTGTCCTGACTATTGGTCAGGCTGGGACACAGGTGGTGCTGTGGGTTAAACCACAGAGCCTAGGACTTGCCGATCAGAAGGTCGGCGGTTCGATTCCCTGCGACGGGGTGAGCTCCCGTTGCTCAGTCCCTGCTCCTGCCAACCTAGCAGTTCGAAAGCACGTCAAAGTGCAAGTAGATAAATAGGTACCGCTCTGGCGGGAAGGTAAACGGCGTTTCTGTGCGCTGCTCTGGTTTGCCAGAAGTGGCTTAGTCATGCTGGTCACATGACCCGGAAGCTGTACGCCGGCTCCCTCGGCCAATAAAGCGAGATGAGCGCCACAACCCCAGAGTCGGCCACGACTGGACCTAATGGTCAGGGGTCCCTTTACCTTTACCTATTGGTCAGGCTGGCTGGGGCTGGTGAGAGTTGTAGTCCGACCACCTCTGGAATGCAACAGCTTAGCCACTGTTAGTCTTGGTGTATTATTCTTACCTTGGCTCCAAGAGGTCCTGGGTTCAAATTCCCAGACCAGGAGAACTGGGTCCAGTGTTTGGGGGAGGGGCTCTAGCTCAGAGGCAGAAGACGATGCTTTCCATGCAAAAGGTCCCAGCTGCAATTCCTAGCATCTCCAGGTATGAGCTAGGAAGAAACCTTGGGAGTGCCAATATTCAGGTAGAGAAGAATCAAAGGTCTGGCTCAACATAACGCGACTCTCCGTATGTTTTTTTTAAAAGAAATGATTTTATATGTTACAAAGCACAATACTTATATATGACATGTAAAAGGATATGAAACGAAACGAGGATCAAGCTACGAAGAGCATTCCGGCTCCCCCTCCTCCTGCTGCTGCTTCCACAGTATTGCCTTCTGCCTCTGCCGGGGCACGTGGGGCGCCCAACCTCAGCCACTGCAGCAAACCTGCCCCGGCAAGCTCCTTCCGGCATCCCTTGCCTCCGACCCGGAAGCAGATTTCCGAACAACAACAAGGCCACGGGAAGTGTCGCTCTAGCCTCGTCTCTGTCCCTTCCTGAAAAGCCTACATTGGCTCACAGGGTGAGTGGAGGCGGAGTTCCATGGAACCTCCTTTCTCCGCTCCCCATTGGCTAACACGCGCCTCCAGGGCAGTGGGCGGAGCTGTTCCGCTTTGCCGTGAGCGCAGCCGAGGAATGGAGCGACTCGGGCCGCTGCTGCTGCTGCTGCTGCTCTTCTTGGCGACGAGCGGGGCGGAACAGCCGCGGGACTCCCTGCGGGAAGAGCTGCTGCTCAGCCCGCTCCCGTCGGGGGACGTGGCTGCCACCTTCCAGTTCCGGACGCGCTGGGATTCCGACTTGCAGCGGGAGGGCGGTAAGGGGCGGGGCCTGTCGCGAGAGAGGGGGTTTTTTGGGGGGGGGGAAGCGAAGCATTATCTGGAAAGGGAGTCCCTGTGAATCCCGGAGACAGGGCTTCTCCTGCGCCAGTTGTGTGGGGTGGGTGGACTACAATTCCCATCAGCCCCAGCAAGCATGGCTAGTGGCAAGAGGTGATGGGAGTTGTAGTTCCACAACAGCTGGAGAGCCAAAGGTTCCCCCCCCCCTCACACACCTGATGCCTTTTCTCTTTGGGGTTAAATAAATAATTAAATCCATTCTGTTGTAGGTGCTTTATAGTCGAGGTTCTTTCATTGCGGGGGCGGGGGGGGGGTTGGACTCTTGCGTTCCTTTTGAACTCTACCATTCTGGGATTCTAGCACATGAATGTGCAAGAGTACTCTCCCCTCCCATGTTTTCCAGCAACTGGTATCTGGAAGCATTGCTGCTGCCACCAACTGCGGGGGTAGAGAGGATCATGTCTAGTAGCCATTTGGGGAGCGGTGGGGACTCTGAACTGCCGGGGGTACAAGCCAGTCTCACTGGGAAAGCAAAAATGGCCTGAGGTAGCAAATGGGAAATGAGTGCAGCAAAGGGTCAAGGAACCCTGGGCAATAATAGATTGAGGGATAGGCTACTTACTGGGTGACTTGCATGTGTTCCAGCAGAACTTGCAGCAGCATTCCTCTTAAATGGAGCAGGAGAAGGGAAAGTGAATTGGGGAGTTGGGCAGGTGGAGAGGTTGATGTGAAGATATGCTGTTGTAATGCTTCTATTTTTTTCCCTGCTCCTTACAGTCTCTCATTACCGGCTATTCCCCAAAGCCCTTGGCCAGCTCATTTCCAAGTACTCGGTGCGCGAATTGCATCTCTCCCTCACTCAGGGCTTCTGGCGGACACGGAGCTGGGGACAGCCTTACTTGCAAGCTCCGGCTGGGGCTGAGCTCTGGGTTTGGTTTCAGGAGTCTGTCTCTGAGTAAGTAAGCCTGAGCTGATTTTACTTGGTTGAAGGGCTTTCTGGTAAATCATAAGAAGGCTGTTGCATTCTACTTTTCTCACCTGCCCACCTCCTCATGGCATAAGTGCATAAACAAGATAAATGTCAAAGGTCCATTCCATGAAGGCAATCATATGGTTTAAATGAGCAGACGTTGTTCCTTCACCTTCAAATTCTGATGTCTCTTGGGTCTTTCCTTTGCATTGAACAATTTTGCCAAAGGCTGCCAAGGCCCACTGGGACATCCCAACACCTAAATCAGTGGTAGCCTCCAGAAGGGCCATAGTTCTTCTCCCTTGCTGTTGCATCATAATAGGCATTGGGTGGTGGACCCTGGGGTGCCAATTGTAGCACACTAAGCTTCTCTGTCTGGGTCTCGGGACTCTCCGTGCAAAACAGCTAATTTTCAGGCCATACCCCTCACAGTCCCTGCTTCATAGCCTCTTTGAGTGCTTTTTGCCAGACTGGAATGCGCTCTTGGAGTCTGATAATACCTCTTGCTTGCTTGGATGAAGGAAACAGTGGTGTGTGTAGAAAGTTTCCCACAATGCAAAGGTAAAATGTGTGTTCATTTCTCTGTCCACTTTTGCCTCTGGCCCCACCCACAAGTATGTGGCCCCCAGAAGGGAATGCAGTTCTAGTCCTAGAAAAGGTTCCCATTCCTGGAGTAGGTCATCAGGTGCTAGATGGTGCTTGCAGCTGTGGGCTGTGAACATGGCTCATTTCCATATACAGTGGTACCTTGGGTTACAAACTTAATTAATTCTGGAGGTCCGTTCTTAACCCGAAACCGTTCTTAACCTGAGGCGCGCTTTTGCTAATGGGGCCTCCCGCTGCTGCTGTGCGATTTCTGTTCTCACCCTGGGGCAAAGCTCTCAACCCGAGGTACTACTTCCAGGTTAGCAGAGTTTATAACCCAAAGTGTTTGTAACCTGAAACGTTTGTAACCTGAGGTACCACTGTACCAGCACTGCCGTGTTAATGTAGTACTGAAGCAAAGCCCGAGCTATTCATTATTTTATTTTATTTTTGAATTTTATAGAAAGCACCTTCCACTAGAATGGCACCTGAAGTGATGTACAACTGCAAACACGGTCTATGACTTGAAAACACATTTGCTTTCCAAATGGCATCTTGCAACTTTCAGGCAAATCATTCACAGTAAATGTGTATATTTTTCATCTTCAGCGTTGACAAAGCTTGGAAAGATCTCAGCAACATCCTCTCAGGAATATTCTGTGCCTCTCTGAACTTCATTGATTCCACCAACACTGTCGTTCCAACAGCATCCTTCAAACCTCTGGGATTGGCAAATGGTAAGAGTTTGGGCTATTCTGGCCTGGAAGGGTTTGTTTTGCAAGAAGGGGCACCGTTGAATTGCAGCTTGTTCTAAATACTTAAATGACAAAGAGTTGTGTCCAGAGTAGCACTTAAGTTGTCCCATCAGTGCAATGATATTCCCCCCATCCCCTGTGCACCCCCTAAATATTTTCTCTGGGTTCCCAAACCTTCTGGCACAGATTTGGTGAGAGTGCAAGGTGCATGCAGAGGAAGGAGAAAGAAAAAGCCGCCCAGAGTGGCTGAGGGGGACCCAGCCAGATGGGCGGGGTCTAAATAATAAATTATTATAAAAGTCACATTGTACAAGTGGGAATCCTTGTGTTGTTGGCATGTATTAGTTGGTGAAATTAAAGGGAGACCGGAACTTCATAGAAACACCCAAATATCTTGTGGCAGCTTAAAAATTAACAAATGTATTCTGGCATAAGATTTTCAGAAAGTTTTGGGGGTGCTGAAAGGCTCGACATTTTTGGAACATCTGCCCATCTCCTTGTTCGTTATCCTGATTAGGGTTGCTGGTTTTGTAATTGATCTGTGTTTCTTGAGAGCATTGTAAGGATTGTTTGGGCTGACTGGGTAATAAGAATTAATTGGAATTGGGCCAATGCCATAGGTTTTGACTTAGTTTTTAAATGTGTTTATTGATTCTCTTTGACTGTTTTGTTTATATTACTTTGAACCATTAGGACAGCACAGACAATAAATCAATAAATAAGTGGTTTGTGTGATTATAATACCTAGCTTTTAATAGTAGAATCAAAGAATTGTAGAGTTGGAAGGGACCATGAGGGTCATCTAGTCCAACCCCCTGCAAAGCGGGAATCTCTTGCCCGACGTGTAGCTCAAACTCACAACCCTGAGTTCAAGAGTCTCACACTCTACAGTAGTTCCAAGTATTCTACGCTTGTGACCTCAGTAATCCTTAAAGGAATTCAATCTAGTAGTACCCTTTATGTCAGATGCCTGCTTTTCTTAAGGCCAGCTAGTGAATTCATGGTGGAGGCAAGATCTGAAGGCAGGTGATTTCTAGAAGCTGACTTCCATCATCATATTGAGAGCATTTTATTTTATTTTAAATTTTATATACCACCAATGGGCACCCAATCATTTCTTGGAATTCACCATGCCGGCTGGGGCTGATGGAAATTTCACCAACATCAAGAGGAGGAGGGCCACATGTTCTAACCCTTCCTCTCCCTCCTTCAGTTACAGACCACCATTTCCTACGATATGCCGTCCTTCCCCGTGAAGTTGTCTGCACTGAGAACCTCACACCCTGGAAGAAGCTGCTGCCATGCAGCTCAAAGGTGAGGCACATTTCTGTGATCATGCAGGTGGAGCCTTGAACCAACATGTGTCATTGCTCTGGATTCCCTCATCCTAGCCCCCCCCCCTCCCCAAAGCTTGCACATTTGAAACTTTGGGGCCTTGTTCTCAAGTGGAGCAAGTACTCTGGAGGAGAGCGAACTATGTGCACACTGTTGCATGGTGCTTGGGCTTATTTCTAGCTATTGTTGTTTAGTTGTGTCCGACTCTTTGTGACCCCATGGACCAGAGCATGCCAGGCCCTCCTGTCTTCCACTGCCTCCTGCAGTTTGGTCAAACTCATCCTGGTAGCTTCGAGAACACTGTCCAACCATCTCGTCCTCAGTCATCCCCTTCTCCTTGTGTCCTCAATCTTTACCAACATCAGGGTCTTTTCCAGGGAGTCTTCTCTTCTCATGAGGTGGCCAAAGTATTGGAGCCTCAGCTTCAGGATCTGTCCTTCCAGTGAGCACTCAGGGCTGATTTCCTTGAGAATGGAGAGGTTTGATCTTCTTGCAGTCCATGGGACTCTCAAGAGTCTCCTTCAGCATTATAATTCAAAAGCATCAATTCTTCGGCGATCAGCCTTCTTTATGGTCCAGCTCTCACTTCCATACATCACTACTGGGAAAACCATAGCTTTGCGGGGCTAATTGCAGGGGTGCAATTAGTGCCAGCACTGTCCGTTAAGAGTTTGGGTGTAATCTTTGATACCTCCCTCTCCATGGAGGCGCAGATTGCAGCTATAACAAAGGCGGCATTTTTTCATCTCCGCCAAGCTAAGCAGTTGGCTCCTTACCTCTCTCGCCCTGACCTAGCTACTGTGATCCACGCGACGGTCACCTCCAGACTGGATTATTGTAACTCGCTCTACGTGGGGCTGCCCTTGAGACTGACCCAGAGACTCCAGCGGGTGCAGAATGCCGCAGCGAGACTCCTTACGGGGTCTTCGCTTAGAGATCACATTCACCTGGTGCTATACCAGCTGCACTGGCTCCCGGTGGAGTACAGGATCAGGTTTAAGGTGCTGGTTTTAACCTTCAAAGCCCTATACGGCCTAGGGCCCTCGTACCTACGGGACTGCCTCTCCTGGTATGCCCCACAGAGGAACATACGGTCTTCAAATAAAAACACCTTGAAGGTCCCAGGCCACAGAGAGGTTAGGCTGGCCTCAACTAGAGCCAGGGCTTTTTTGGCTGCGGCTCCAACCTGGTGGAACGCTCTGTCACAAGAGACTAGGGCCCTGCAGGACTTGACATTTTTCCGCAGGGCCTGCAAGACAGAGCTGTTCCACCTGGCATTTGGTCAGGGCGCAGCCTGACTCCCTCCTTTGGCAATCTTTACAAAACTTTAGTTTATGGTTGCCATCAATTTTGATTTTAATTAATTTTTATAATGTTTTTATAATGTTGTACTGTTTTAGTGTTGTTAGCCGCCCTGAGCCCGGCTTCGGCTGGGGAGGGCGGGATATAAATAAAATTTATTATTATTATTATTATTATTATTATTATTATTATTATTATACTATATGGACCTTTGTTGGCAAGGTGATGTCTCTGCTTTTTAGGATGCTGTCTAGGTTTGTCATTGCTTTTCTCCCAAGAAGCAGGCGTCTTTTAATTTTGTGACTGCTGTCACCATCTGCAGTGATCATGTTCTATACTACGGAGCAAAAGTTCAGCCGTATTTTCTTTTTTCTTCCTAGGCTGGCCTGGCTGTTCTGCTGAAGGCTGAGCGCTTGTTCCACAGTAGTTACCACTCCCAAGCTGTGCACATCCGCCCCATTTGCAGGGTGAGTCCTTGAACGATTTGGTGCTGTGTCATAAATGGGTGGAAAGAGCTGGAGACAGGATCCCCAATCACCTATGATCTGCCAAAACCTATGATCACATTTCACAAGCCTTACCTTAGAGCAGGCACCCCCAAACTCAGCCCTCCAGATGTTTTGGGATTACAACTCCCATCTTTCCTAGCTAATAGGCCCAGTGGTCAGGGATGATGTGAATTGTAGTCCCAAAACATCTGGAGGGCCGGGTTTGGGGATGCCTGCCCTTGCTCCTGCTTGAAGCCTGCTATTTCTGATGCTTTGTCCTTCTCTCTCAGGATGCCTCGTGCATGAGCATGTCCTGGGAGCTCAGACAGACCCTCACGGTTGTCTTTGATTCCTTTGCCAGCGGCCATGGAAAGAAAGGTAACTCAAATCGCCCTGCAGCACATCACCACTCTGCTATGGTTACAGTGGTTTACTCACTTCTTAATAATGACCTTTGTGCCATTCTCCCACCAGATTGGTCCCTCTTCAAGATCTTCTCCCGCACTCTTACTGAAGCGTGCCCACTGGCGTCACAAAGCAAAGTCTACGTTGACATTTCCAGTAAAGGCCAGGTAACCTATCCTTTCCCCAGTTACCTTCCAATAAGACTAGGACATCAGGACCTTTAGGTGATGCCCACCTTACTCAGAGCTCTCCCTGGGTGAACGAAGCTTGATGGAAACCCCAGATGTAACTGAGTGGAATACAGTCATACCTCGGGTTACAGCCGCTTCAGGTTGTGTTTTTTTGGGTTGCGGACCACCGAAACCCAAAAATACCAGAACGGGTTACGTCTGGGTTTTGGCAGTCATGCATGTGCAGAAGCGCTAAATCACACTTTGTGCATGCACAGAAGCGCCAAATCGCAACCCGTGCATGCGCAGGCACGCTGCTGCCGATTGCGGGCGCTGTGGGTTGCGGATGCGCATCCCGCACGGATCACGTTCGCAACCCGAGCGTCCACTGTATATATAATCGAGAGAGGATTTAACCAGATGCTTACTGCTCTTTAGGTGCTTTGTGTCTCCAGTAATATTACAGAGTCTTGAGAGTAGAGGGCTACTCAGATAATCTCCATGTGTATATCCAATGCATGGCTAATGGAATGGGACCCCCACCCCCCTGGCTATACCCTCAAACACCAGTGTTTAGCAGTGATTGGGAGGAGAAACTACATGCCTGCATCCGTAAGCATGTAGGTTATTCACCTAATTAGGAACCCTCTGCAATTGTGAATATAGCTTTATATAGGCTTTCTTTTCAGTTGTTGTGCTGGGTGCACAGATTGCTTCTTTCTGGGTGATATCCAGTGTTAGTTATACTCAAGAGTAGATCCATTAAAATAAATGAACCTAAGCCCTTCGCCACCCTGGGCTCCTTTTGCAGGGAAGGGTGGGATATTGCCCTCTGCATTTCAAAGTATGTTGTAATGCGCTCTGCAGAGATGTTTTTATCCTGTGAAACAGGCCAGAAAGCTTTTAAATAAATATGAGAATTGGGGCCAGATGAAGGTAGTCTCCCCCACGTACCCTGCCCACGTGCTGAATATATACAAAAATATGATATAGATGGGCTGGTTATCTTTTTGCTGGCTAATAATGATTTTGATTTATTTTGTTTATGTTTCCAGGAGAAAGAGTTACTTGAAGTTTCCCCAGCTCCCTTGTCTGTACATGAAGCATCCGTCCAAGGAGACAGGAGAACATACGCAGTCTATGATCTCCTGAACCCAGGACTTTTTAATGGCTCTCGCAGCCTCAATGTGCAACTAAAATGGAAGCGCCCTCAGGATGGCTGTGAGTTATCAGTAGCTTTCCTGTCTCTAATGCGTTGTCCTCTCTTAGATCGGTAGAAAATGGACACCCTTTGAATGCGAGAGACTCATGCTGTGCATCATTTAAGTTTGTTCATTTATGAACCGGGACACATCTAGTGGTAGTCACAGCAGAAAAATAGTACAGCTACTTTTCTGCTGGGACTGCTACCAGACTTGTCTTAGTTCAGAACTCACATTATCCCAGAGATAATATTCTTGCATTTGGTGGTGCTCCTGTAGTTTGACTCCTAACCTGGTTTCATTTCCTTCCTGCAGTGGATCTGGCAGTACCTGTGCTCCATGCCCAGCGCTATGTGAGTGGCTATGGCCTTGAGACAGGAGAAATCAGCACCCTAATCTATAACACACACCCATACCGAGCTTTCCCTGTGCTTCTGCTGGAGACTGTGCCCTGGTATCTGCGACTCTACATCCACACGCTGACCATTATCACCAAGGGCAAGGAAAACAAACCAAGTAAGAAGGAGCCTCCTAGTAATACACCATTTCCCAACCTGATGCCCTCCGGATGTTTGAGATGGCAACTTCCACCAGCCCCAGACAACATTGCAGTGAAGAGCTTCTGTGTGTCAGTGTGGGCAGCTTTCTGTGTTCCAATATATGTACTGGATCATGTTCTAAGTTGATATGCCAAGGAAATGGAGCAGATTCAGAAAGGGAGGCCTGAGTTGAAAAGCATGAAGTTTTGCCTTCATATCTATACCCCTTAAGGACATGCATACATATCTATACCCCTTAAGGAGCATCTCTTAAGTACATCTGGCATTACATATGCATTTCTCAACAACTGGATATGTAGGCTAGCCATAGTAATTTGCTTTTTCTATGTGTTCAGTGATTTGGCTTGCTGAGGTCTAAAGCCCATCCTCACCCCCCTTTTGATGCAGTTTATCATTAACCTATGTAATAATAATAATAATAATAATAATAATAATAATAATAATAATAATATTTTTTTTTCATTTATATCTTGCCCTCCCAAGCCAAAGCCGGGCTCAGAGTGGCTAACAACAATAGAATCATAGAATCATAGAGTTGGAAGAGACCACAAGGGCCATCGAGTCCAACACAGTTTATATAAAATCACAATCAATTAATTGAAATGCATTCTAAAATCAATTCATTCTAAGATCAATTCAAAATCAAATTAATGGTAACCATTGGGCTAGAGTTCTTTGTGGATTACCGAAGGAGGGGGTCAGACTGTGCCTTGGCCAAAGACCTGGAGGAACAGCTCTGTCTTGCAGGCCCTGCAGAAAGATGTCAAGGTCCCGCAGGGCCCTAGTCTCTTGTGACAGAGCGTTCCACCACGGAACTGAGCTGAAAAAGCCCTGGCTCTGGTTGAGGCCAGCCTAACCTCCCTGTGGCCCGGGATCTCCAAGATGTTTTTATTTGGAGACCGTAAGGTCCTCCGTGGGACATACCAGAAGAAGCGGTCCCATAGGTACGAGGGTCCTAGGCCGTATAGGGCTTCAAAGGTTAAAACCAGCACCTTAAACCTGATCCTGTACTCCACTGGGAGCCAGTGCAGCTGGTATAGCACCAGGTGAATGTGATCCCGCGGCGAGGACCCCATAAGGAGTCTCGCCGCGGTATTCTGCACCCGCTGGAGTTTCTGGTTCAGTCTCAAGGGCAGCCCCACGTAGAGTGAGTTACAATAATCCAGTCTAGAGGTGACTGTCATGTGGATCACAGTGGCTAGGTCAGGGCGAGAGAGGTAAGGAGCCAAAGCTTAACAAGATAATATACCATGGTAGGGATGTAGTAGCAGAAATGTGTATTTGGAAGGCTTTGTGTAAGCCGTAAATGTTTGACTTCCTTAAAAGGAAATGAGTTTTACTGGTGGCATTTGCAGTCACTTCTCAAGAAGTGAAGCATGTTACCCTGTTGATGGTTTCTTATATTATTTGTTTACTTCTGTGCACTTTCCCGAAGTTCTGATAGCCCCACACTATGTATATTTATTCAAAAGAAGGTCCCATTTTATACAGTGGGTGTGCATAGGATTGCAACTCTGGACACAGGTGGCGCTGTGGTTTAAACCACAGAGCCTAGGACTTGCCGATCAGAAGGTCGGCAGTTCAAATCCCCGCAACGGGGTGAGCTCCCGTTGCTTGGTCCCTGCTTCTGCCAATCTAGCAGTTCGAAAGCACATCAGAGTGAAAGTAGATAAATAGGTACCGCTCCGGCGGGAAGGTAAACAGCGTTTCCGTGCGCTGCTCTGGTTCACCAGAAGCTGCTTAGTCATGCTGGCCACATGACCCGGAAGTTGTACACCAGCTCCCTCGGCCAATAAAGCGAGATGAGCATCGCAACCCCAGAGTCGGTCACGACTGGACCTAATGGTCAGGGGTCCCTTTACCTTTATGTGCAATCTTGTGCATATCTATTCCAAAGTAAGTTCCATAGAATTCAATGGGGCTTTCTCCCACATAAGTGGATATAGGACAAGAGTTCCCTGCTATTAACCCTGCTGAGGTCCCTGCATTAGCTGTTAAGCAGGGAGCTTCTGACAGAGAAAAGGGGCATTGATGCTGTGCAAAGTTTGCAGCTGCAGCTCCTTTCTCTGCAAAAGCTGCTGCAAAAAAAGTAGAGGGGGGAAATGCTTCAGCAGAAAGGTAGTCCTTTGTTCCTTGCAAACATGCAAAAAGTGGCCTTGCAGCTTGCAGTTGCACACTTACAATTTTGAGGGTGCAATTGCATTTTAAAACTTAAAGCTGTGAATACCTGAAAGGCTGTCCTTGCAGTTGAGCTGCGTATTGAGTAATTTGCATTCTTCTGCTAGGATTCCTGAGTTGTTCTTGCTTTTTTCACAGTCAGAACTAATAAAGGGTGCAATAGAGCTGCTTTTTCTTTTTAAAGAAACTTTGGTTAAAACAACAACAGAAGGAAAATGGAAGGTGAAACTTGAGTGGTTAGTTATGAATTATATATGTCTCTGTTCCCATGGGAAATGGCTGTGTGTTTGTGAGAGATTGTAGATGAATCTGGCCTCATCCACCACTGGAATGCAGCTTTTATTGGTAATGCTGCCTTTGGCCAAAAAGGTTCCCTGCCCTTCAGATACAGGACTACAGTCTTAACATACAGTATTTTGACTGATCTCTGTGCATAAGAGCTCGTATTCCAAACAAGGGAAATGGAGGCGCTTGGAGAAATATTTTGTGATCCGAGTTTGTTTTCCTCCCCACAGTTGCTAGGGAGATCAGTCGGGCCTAAGTTAAGAGTATTCCTCAGGGCATTATGTAAACATTAAGGGAGGGTTTTATTTATTCATGTTGACCCAAGTGGTGTGTGATGATAGCATGTCTTTGGTGCTAGGTTACATCCACTATCAGCCAGCTCAGGACCGACAGCGCCCCCATCTCTTGGAAATGCTGATTCAGCTGCCGGCAAACTCTGTCACAAAGATCACCATCCAGTTTGAGAGAGCCTTGCTGAAGTGGACAGAATACACTCCTGACCCCAACCACGGGTTCTATGTGAGGTAAGGCTGCAGCTGTCCTCAAGCCACTCGCCATCAGAGTTTGTCGGCCCTGGGTTTGTCTGTGTTGCATCCCTTGTGACCAGGTTCATAAACTCCCTCCCCTCCAAGAGGGACCCATGAAGGGATGGGAAACCTATATGGCTCTCCAAATGTGGTTGGACTCCAGCTCCCATCAGCCCCAACCAGCATGATGAGCAGCTGGAGATGATGGAAACTGGGAGCCCAGTAGCTTTTAAAGGGCCACAGATTCCCCAGCCGAAGCTTTAAGTAATCTCTTTTTGTTTGGCTTGTAGCCCATCTGTTCTGAGTGCCCTAGTGCCCAGTGTCATTGCAATGAAAGAGGAAGATGAAGATCAAAGTCCACTCTTTGCTTCACTGTGAGTGCATTTGATGACTACAGAAAAGGGTGGGAATGAGATGTGTGGGATTGGTATTGTACTTCTGTTGATTATTGGAAACTGCTAGACCACCATGACAGAAATCTGTGCAAACATAGATATCAAACACTTTTCATGAACTGTTTTCAGAAATTACAACCTTGGTTAATCTGAAATTTCATT
This sequence comes from Podarcis cretensis, assembly GCF_951804945.1. Classification (NCBI taxonomy): domain Eukaryota; kingdom Metazoa; phylum Chordata; class Lepidosauria; order Squamata; family Lacertidae; genus Podarcis; species Podarcis cretensis. The sequence continues at coordinate 24,192,174 of NC_137175.1, forward strand.
CTGAACTGAATGTAAATTTTTGAGCAGATTCAAGAAGTAAATTATTTATTTGGCTGCTTCTACACTGGCATTTACTGTGAAATAGCCATGCTTTGCTGATCTGCATTTTACAGGTTAACCACATGATGTCATGAACAAAACACCCTCTTCACATTTTCCCTTGTTCAGTTTGTTCTCCCACCCCTACTCAAAAAATTGTGTTGCTTCCCCCCCTTCAAATCAAGCACTCAGCAGAGTAGCTGTGCAATTTCCCCAGGTGTAAATGGGTTATCACGCTCCTAATCTAGCATGTCTGTTTTGTTTCTTTTTCTCGCCAAAACTGTGGCAGGGGAGGCAATCATGATTTGAAGTGCAGTGAAAGGGAGGCAAAGGTAGTGTTTAACCCTTTCACAACAAACAGTGGTCTCAATGAAAATCTCCCTTCCCATCCTGGACATTCATTGCTGCGGAAAAGGAGACTGCCCTCTGGGGACTCAGCTACATTAGTCAAATTATAGCATTATAAATGCATTATGAAACCAGATGGCACAGTAGAGCTGAAATCACAACTCAAATGATATTTTCAATTGTGAACTTTGCAACGGTTTTTTGCAGAGCATTTTTATAGCTGTGTAGATCTTGGTTTCAGAGTGTCAGAAATCTGGAAACAGAGTTGCCGTTATACTTCCAACTTAAAACCAAATAGCAGTGATCAGTTAGTGCTGATTTTGTAAGCAACCTTTGGATTCAAATAGTGCTACGGTTGTGGTAAGTTTAAGGTTGTACGGTTGCATGAAACAGAGACATTAGCAGAAGTTGCAAGATATTGGACTTCTGCATGCAAGTATGGGATGCATGGAAATGTGTGTTGTATGCACATGTAGTTTTGCAGGGGAATCTGCATAGAGGGAATTGCAGAAGACAGAGAATCAGTTGAGTTCTTCATGTGGCACAGTGTCTACGGAGTGTTGCTTATTTGAAAAGCACTTGCTCATCGAAACCTTTCACATGAATATTCCGTTTGTGATTTGCAATTTGAGGCTGCCCTCAAATATGTGGCACTCCTTCACTCTTGCCTAATCTCCTGATCTGATATGCTTGGAGACAAGGGTGGTAACACATCATTATCTGAATCAGCCCTTAGAGCTCTGCTGATCTCCTTCCTTTTCCCCAGGTTTCCTTCCTTGGACGGCTCCAGCTACTTTGTGCGCCTCTATACAGAACCACTGCTGGTGAACCTGCCGACGCCAGACTTCAGCATGCCGTATAATGTCATTTGCTTGACCTGCACAGTGGTAGCTGTTTGCTATGGCTCCTTCTATAACTTGCTGACCAGAACCTTCCATGTAGAAGAACCTAACAGGGGAGGCTTAGCCAAGCGACTGGCAAACATAATCCGTAAAATGAGGGGCGTCCCACTTCTTTGAGGGCAGGCGATGCAGCCGCTTCTTCAAGGATCTCTACTGCCAAGACTTGCTGGGACAAAACTGCAAGAGGATAGGTGGGTTTAAGGCAGATGTAACACCTGTTTTGCCCTCTAGTTCCTTCACAGCCAATAAATCTGCTGTTTGTGCCTGCCTGCCACCAGCAAGGGAAGCAATCACTGGTACTAGGATGGCAAGAGCAAAATGCCCAGGGATGAAGCTTGCTAATTTAAGGGGAACTTGCATTTGCCGGAAAAACACTGGAAATAAACACGACCTGTTTCTGAACTATGATCACCTTGGCCTTGCTCAAACACTAGAGCCTGCACCACTTATCTCACCAACCTGTTTTTCCATTTTCTTCCACAGCAACTGATTGCTGTGCTAATTATCATTTTTTGAGCTGCCGTTTAATGGATGTAGTTGGAACGCTGAACCTTTCTTCAGGTCAGAGAAAAAAAGCTCGCAGAAAAAATGCTTGGGGAAATGGCAAAACTGAAGGCAACCAGAGAGAGTGCAACAGAAAGAATAAATAGCATTTTAGGCCTCAGACTATCTAATTTTAGCATGCTGTCTCTTGCTGTTTTGGAGAAGAGAATAAGTGAGGACATGAGGAGGCAGCTATGACTGGAGAAAGAAAATTGCTAGGGGGGTTCATTTGGGACTGTGGGGTTTGGGGTGGTCAGGCTGGGCACAGGGGTCACTATGAAATAAAAACCATGCTGTGTGAGTTGATGCCAATTTGATTTGCGTTCGTATCTGCTGGTGATGGGAATAACCACTGTCTGCTGCATAAGAGAGGAAGAAGACCAAAAAAAAAAAACCAACTGTCAGAGATGGATAAGGAATTCAATAAATAAATGCTGTGTGGTGATTATGTCTTCCGTAACACAGGTTTTAATCAGCTTTGTACTTAACATGTCTCCTGGTAGCAATAGGTGGCCAGGTATTCCATGCAGGTGAATGCATAAAATTCCATTCAGGTAAGTTAATGGGCTGGCACTGGTGGAGGAAAAACAGAGAGCCTCACACCTCCAATTTGCTTTCTGTGCAGAAGATAAAGCAGGTGAGTGGGAAGAGGGAGGCCAAGAGACAGAGATGAGTCAGGCTGGTGAAGAGTGACAAGTATCTTCCCCCCCGCGACACGCTGCCCACCTGTCTCCCAGAACCAGGAGAGGGCTGAAATGGTTTGAGCAGCGATAGGCTGCGTGTAGGCGCAGTCTCTGATTGCTTGGGAAAACCCCCTGGAGAGGAGGAGGGGACTTAAACAGCTGTGGGAAGGTGGGAACTTTCAGTCTTAGCAACTGATTTCATGGAGGAAGACCACTGGGAATGAGCTGCTGTGCTCCTTAGGTCTGACACTTAGCCAAGTCTGTGGAGATCGTGGTTTTGTTTTGTTTTGGTAATAAAAAGTTAACTCCTTTGTGAACTGTGTGATTACTAACTGGCACACTGTGACATATAGCAAGCCCATTCATGACTCCCGAAATGGTTTGAAAACCAAGGCTTCCTGTGCTCAATCAGAAGTCGTGTCAGACGTTTGGCTTCCAAAAATCATTCACAGACTGGAACACTCACTTCCGGGTTTGCAGTGTTCGGGAGACAAAACGTCCGAGTACCAAGGCGTTTGAGAACCAAGGTACAACTATCTCTGATTTAATGCCTTTTTTCTGCTTTTTTTCTAGTTGTGTGCAGTGTCTCCTCCTAACCAGCAGGTGTTCCTAAATCACTATCATAAGTAGCATTTGTGGAACACAGGAAACTGCTTTATACGAAGTCTGACTTGCTGCGTCTTTCTCAGCATTCTGTTGTACACTGCCAGTGACTATTAAGGATTTCAGAGAAGGATTTTTACCAACCTTACCTGTACCTGACGGGTTCAACCTGTGTCCTTCTGCATGCAAAGCATCTGCTCTAGCACTGACCTATAGCCCTTCCCCATCCCTATTGTTTTCCACCATAAATATATATTTATCTTGGGGACTCTTAACATTTTTTAGCACATGCATTTTTCAATCCAGCTAGTATTCATGCACAAGGCTGGGTTGTACGATGAAGTGCATGCATACCATTGAGTTCAATGGAACCTACTCCATTGAAGTAGGTAAGCATGTGTAGGTTTGCAGCATTAGGCTGTGCAGAAATGTTGCAAGACTTGAATGTCCATGTCTTTTGCCATGGTGAAGATTCAGCAGTCTGGAAAAGGCAAATCTGATTGGGTGCTCCTAGTTGGTACAGTAGTGTACAAACCCAAATGTGAGAAGCTGACTGGCAGAAAGGTACCCTGCTGTGTGTTTTATTATACAGTGGTACCTCTGGTTAGGGACGCAGGTGGCGCTGTAAGTTAAACCACAGAGCCTAGGACTTGCTGATCAGAAGGTCAGCGGTTCGAATCCCCGCAACGGGGTGAGCTCCCGTTGCTCGGTCCCTGCTCCTGCCAACCTAGCAATTTGAAAGCACATCAAAGTAAAAGGAGATAAATAGGTACCGCTCCGGCGGGAAGATAAACGGCGTTTCCGTGCGCTGCTCTGGTTCGCCAGAAGTTGCTTAGTCATGCTGGCCACATGACCCGGAAGCTGTACACCAGCTCCCTCGGCCAATAAAGCGAGATGAGCGCCGCAACCCCAGAGTCGGTCACGACTGGTCAGGGGTCCCTTTACCTTTACCTTACCTGTGGTTACGTACTTAACTCATTCCGGAGGTCCGTTCTTAACCTGAAACTTCTTAACCTGAAGCACCACTTTAGCTAATGGGGCCTCCTGCTGCTGCTGCGCCGCCGGAGCACGATTTCTGTTCTCATCCTGAAGCAAAGTTCTTAACCCAAGGTACTATTTCTGGGTTGGCGGAGTCTGTAACCTGAAGCGTATGTAACCCTAGGTACCACTGTACTGACTGACCTGGGGTAGAATATTGCACTATTTTTCATCGCCATCTGCTTTCATTGCCATTGCCCTGTTGCAGATCAAGCAGGGTGCTGCCTGTGGTCTCTACTGTGCTGATCTGGAGCTGCTGAGTAGCCTAAAAACAACTATCGCCTGAAGGCTTCTCACATTGCATAAACATGCCTGCACCGCAGGTGTATTGGTGTTACCATAGCTGCTGACATCAGCATTCTTGTCTGATAGCAGAGGCAGCAAAAATATTTAGCTCATCTATACGACTTGCAATGATGGTGGCTTTTCTCACATGCTTTTTGCAACCTGACTTGCAAGCATACAATAAAAATAGTTTTTTTTAAAGCATGCGGGGTGGGGGTGGGGGAACTCACCCGAGGCAGAAAGACCTTAAAAATAAAAATTCAGCCAGTTTGAAAAGTTTACTGAAACCCAAATGTCTTCCAATTGCTTCTGAAAACTATATACAGTACAGCGGGTACCCGTTGCATCTCAAAAGGGGATGATGTTCTACAAAACCGGGAACAGGAAATAACGGGTTCACGCTCTCTCGCTTATAGACACGGGTGTGAGGGAGCGTTTGCAGCACTCCAGACTGCAGGTACCGCGTTTCCCATCGCTTCCCGCTTCAAAAAGCTTCAGCAACCAGAACAGGAGCGCGCAGGCAGAGAGATGGCTTGGTTAGAACCGTGTCGATTCACTTTTTTTTTTTTTTTTTGGCAAGGTGGAGTTTTTTTGGCACAGACAACAGAAGCATTCAAAAGTAGATGATGCGGCTACGAGAGGAAATGATCAACATATGTTTGCAACAAGAGCGGGAAACCTGATTTTAAGAAATTGTAATAAAATAATTTGGTTTGATCTGTAATAATTTGGAAGAGTAATAAACAATTAATCTGAAAAAAGCATTCCAAAGCACCATCTATGCCTGCCTCCTGAAGTGGTCGGAATCCATCCTGGGCCCAGCCTCTGGGTAACAAAATTATTTTTATGGGAGCGCAGGAGCAGAAACTCTGGCCGCTCACTCAGGCTGCTGCTGCTTCCGCACCCGTGTAAACACGAGGAACCAACTTCGGCTGCCCGTTTCGCGCACGAGCCGCCCTCCTGCCGGCAACCAAGTCCACGCCCCGCCCCCTTATTGCATATTCATCATCGTGGAATTGTCGAGCCAGCCGGTAGGCCCGCTCGGCGCCGTTACGCCGACGGGTTAGAGCCCAACTGAAAGGGCTGTCTACTTCAATGCCTGTTTCAAACACAACGGGACGGTTGAGCCGGCGACCCGGCGCCGCTTCTCCGGACGGAACAAGATCCGTTTTTAAAGCAGGCCGCCCAGCGCTTCGGTAAGGGGTAGTGGGTACGTAGCGCTGCTTGCGCCTTGAAAGAAGGCAGCGGCGCGGGCGGCCCGCCTCTGGTCCTGAGTGGGCAGTTGGAGAGGAGGAGGGGTCCTGCGGGGAGTGACAGACGCAGAGACGGAGCCGAGGGCGTCGGGGAGGGAGGGACGGAGGGAGAGCGGCCCAGCGGCGAGGCAGCGCTATGGCGAGGAGCGCAGGTAATGCGGCTGAGGGGGACGGAGAAGGGTCGCCTGAGGGAATGTCTTGGCGGTAGAGGGGGCAGCTCCTGCCTGGGTCGTAATTCTCCCCGCCTCAGCTCTGAGGGTGGAACCGTCCCTCGGGGTGGGGGTGGGGAAGTGCCGTTTTTCCGAACCCCAACGAGGAGCCCGCGAGGGTTCGGCCGTGGGGGGGGGGCGGCGAGGAATCCGCAGCGCCCCCCTCTGAATGTCTGCCTCCTTTCTGTTCGCTTCTCCCCATCCCATCCCCAGCCGTGTCTTTTGTGTCCCATGGGGAGCGCCACCCCCTCAATCCCCCCCATGGGTGTTTTTGAACCGAGGCCTCCTCATTGGGAGCTCCGCGGTGTCCACAGGTGTGGGCCGAACACGGCCCAGGCGCCGATCCTGCCCCCTCTCCGCCCGCTCTGCGTCCAGTGAAAATTGACATGCGGTGTGTTGGGGTTCAGGGTTGGACCAGATGAATTGCTGCTTTGCCTCCCCCCCCCCCCTTTGGCTGTTTAAAAGTGATGATCGGCTCGTGTCAGGTGTTCCAGGAATTCTAACATCGTGGACCCTCCAGGTGTCGTTGCCCTGTGGACTCCTGGCCCCTTGGATGTGCTGACAGAGCCTGGTGGGAATTGGGAGTTCAGCAGCATCTGGAGGGCCCCACACAGGTTAGCAACCTCTGGCATATCAAATTCCCAACTGTGCGCTTGGATTATTAAGCCCGCTCTCTAGCTGGTGGAGAATTCGTGGCCTTCCAGGGGTTGTTGGGACTCCGATCAACCCCCAGCCAGCGTAGGTGATAATCAGTGATGCTGGGAGTTGCAATAGTATCTGAAGGGGCTGCAAGACATTGCTGCTTTCCCATGGCTCAAGTAGCTCGCATGGGGAGTAAGATAAACAGCAGCATGCCAGTATACCACAGCTGCCTAGATTTCATTTAAAACACAAATTAAATTGTAACTTTTAAGGTGTTTGTGTGTGTGTGTTTGTGCATGTGTATTTAAATGGTTTTTTAAAAAAACACACACACACACACGAATAGACAAACCTGTGGGTCTGTCAGTGCCTGTTGGCCATGCTAGTTAAATGGAACCTTGATGTACCAGGTGCTGGATAAGAGCAACATCTTCATATATTGCCTGAGTGCTGTTTAGAGGCATCTGGCAGGGCAGTGATGAAAGGAGGAGGGTGGACTGTCATTAGAAGACCATGGTCTGATGTTGCCAAGTAACAGTAGTTGCCTAATCCTAAAATATTACTCTCTCATTAAATCAGGGGTGGTGAGTCTTTTTTCTGATGACCAAATTCCATTGTGTGTGATCTGTCAGAAACTAAATGCCAGTAGTGGGCGGGCCTGAATGAACAGTGGGTGTGGCACCACTCTTCTCTTTTCCTCTGCCCTGTTTTTTCTCTTTTTTGCCATCCCTCCTCCTCCTCATTTCCCCCTCTCATGGCCATGCATGCATGGCATTAGCCCAAGGGGTGCAGGTTCTCCCCCCACCACTGCCAGTAGCAGTGCACCTTACCTGAATGGTGTGGACCAGGCACTGGCAAACTCAGCCCTCTAGATGTGGGCCTGACCACTGGTCCTGTTAGCTAGGGATGATGGGAGTTGTAGTCCCAAAACATCTGGAGGGCCGAGTTTGCTTATGCCTGGTGTGGACATAGGGCAGAGTGACAGCTAGTCTGAGCCGCACAGATAAACTGATGGGAGCACCAGCGTAGCTTTGTCAATGCATCTGTGTAGCCCCAACCTCATTGCTGTCATGCCCCACCCTAGCACTGTCCAGGTAAACTGCAACAGCACCAGTGCTGAGCTCCATAGTTCCACCACACTGGCTGCTGCTGCCCCCCCCCCCCCAATTATTCTCCTTATGCATAGTAACTTCCTTTCTGATCACTGTCTATGTTCTGTACAGGACTCCATGCACAGTTGGCACCAAATATTTAAAAGTATGAATACTTCAAAACTAAATGGATTGTAGAAATGGCAGAATCTGTTTGGTAAAACTTTCCTGTGTTTTCTGGAGTCAAGGCAATCCTTGATTTTGGCAGCCTTTGCAATAATGAAGACCTAATTGAAGAGCTCATTGAACATTAGATTTGCTTCTACCTCATTTTCTGAGTACTCTTTCTTTTCATCAGAGTGTGTGTGTGGCTCAGTAGGTATATAATGGGTTGGGGATGAGAATACATTTTTAGTGCCCCCACCTGTTAAAAAGCACTAAAGATCTTAAAAGGAAGAAATTTTCCTTTAACTGCAAAATAGCGGCAAACAGCTTTCTACAACTAGGGTAACATGTGGCTTTTAGTTCTTTGGCTGGTAAGTCTTAATGCTTTCTTGGAAACAGAAGCATGAAGTAACTCTTCTGCTACATCTTCATTCCATATTGGTTCATTTTGTGGTACCTGTGTTTTAGCTAGTTACATGTGAAGCTTCTATGCAATCATGATGGATAAATAGCCTGAAGCCTATACAAGAGTTGCTGTCTAAAATGTTGCTGCTAGAGATAACTGGAAGAAAATTCTAGAGGTCACACAAGACAGTTTAGTTTGAAGTGGTGGGCTTGAACCTGGGAGATTCAAGTTAGATTCTTTCCATCATAAACATCCTTGGTGATATTTTCTCAGACTTGGTTCTTTAACATAGGAGGAAAGGGAGGCTTGTCCACCTCACAAGTTTCTGAGGTTGAACAAAGTAAATACTGTAGTGAACTTCAGTGGCAATTCTTTATTATTATAGAGTAAAAAAAAATTAAAATCTGGAATGTCACTGTTTGCTTTGCTTCCTTTCTGAGGAGCAATCTTTCCATGTTTTTGCAATTCCAAGGCAGTTTTTAAATTAAATTTACTTTGTATATTTTCTCTTTCAGTTTCCCTTGCCTCTTTCGCCCTCCCCCGAGCGACATCCTTCAGCACAGAAGTATATCAGCCTGCAAAAATCTCTTCCTTGGATGCCAGGTTGAAGTTGACAATTGTTTAACAGTTGTCTCTCTCCTCCTGAGGTACTCTGAAGCAGCACTTTTGCTGAACCATGCATGCGCTTAACACATTCAGTAAATCAGCCTTTAGCAATCTGGTGCTTTCCAGATGTGTGCTATCCTGGCTAGGACTGATGAGAGTTGTAGTCCAAAATATCTGGTGAGTATCAGATTGCTGAAGGCTGCAGTACATTAAAAAAAATTTAGTGGTGGTCAATGTGGTGTCCTCCAGATGTTATGGACTACAACTCCCATCAGTCCCAGATAGCAGAGCCAAGAGTTAGGGGTTGAAATTGGTCCACAACATCTGGAGAGCACCCAGTTGCCTATTTTGATAGCACAATTCTTTTGCTGGTGATTGTCACAGAGTGAGCTGGCCAGTAAATCACACAATTCAAATTTGGAGCTAACTCTTTATTAGGAAAACATGATCTCCGCATGATCTCTTGGCTAAGTGTCAGGCCTAACGAGCACAGCAATTCATTCCCTGTTTGTCTTACTCCATTAAAGCAGATGTTGAGACTGAAAGTCCCTGCCTCCCCATAACCGTCTAAGTTTGCTCCTCTTCTGGGTTTTTTCCAAGCAATTGGAGACTGCACCTGCGGGCATCCTGTCACTGCTCTGCCCCTTTCAGCCCTCTTCTGGTTCTGGCAGACAGAGGGGGAAGGGAGCTTTTTGCAGTAGGAGAGGGAGACAACCATGACTCTTCCCCAGCCTGGCTCATATCTGCCTCTTGACCTCTCTCCTCCCACTCACCAGCTTTAGCTACTGATTCTTGACTTCACTCTGCCACAGACCCCCCCCCAGCTTGCTAAGCCCTGTTACCCATTCAGCTACTGACACCTTCTCTTCCTAGTCTTCTCCCTCTGACCACTCATCGTTGTCCCACCACCACTCCCATAGCTCTGAGCCTTCTTCCCTTGGTGGCTCCCCAACTGGTTCCTCCCATCAATCCTCTGCATCCAACTACAATGCTACCCCCCACAGCCAGCAAGCACACTAAGAAAATTGGAGGTACAAATCTCTCTATTTTCCCTCCACCTGTGCCAGCCCATTAGCTTACCTTTATTCATTTTGACACAGGTAAACTACTTTGCATTATGCCACTGTCAGCTGCTACTGTATAAATGGGGTAAATGTGAAGGGAAATTTCAACTTGCCTATAAAGCCTTAAAGTCAATCTTGGTATAAAGCCCATAGGATTCTAAGTATTTCTCCATTGTTCCCTTTGAGGTTTATCTGGCGAAGAAAATCACTCAAGATAGTTACTTCACTGTAATTGCAAAGCAGGTTAATACAGGTTTTTGTTCTCTTTTATCCAAAAAGTTTATATTGCTGAATAACACAATGCCCTTTTTTTAGAAGGAATGCTTTACTAACTAGTGATCCATCTTTCCTTATACAGTAGTTCATAGAAATTAGAGAACAGTTATTTGGGTATTAAAGTCCACATCTTGCACCCATAATTGTTCTTCCTGCTTTTTCTGAAATCTCGGTCTCTTACTGTGTGGTTGTCACAGTAAAACAGCATCCTCTAAACTTCTAAGAATGCAATTGCTAAAGGAAAAAGGGGGAAACCTTTGAGGCTGAATATCTTGTTTTGCTAATTGAAGTATACTGACATGAAAACCTGTAGAGAGAATGTAGTAAAGGCTACGGGTAATCTCAGAGTGACGTGACTCCTAGAAACCTCACCAAAGAGAATAGGGAAATGGAAGCAGCAGGGAAAGAGACATCATTTATGATGAAGCTGAGCATGCTTTTATCTACCTTGTCTACTCCCCTGCTAGTATTAAACATACTTTACTTACAGTCCAGGTGACCTTGGTGGTAGATTTTAATAAGTGGCCTCCAGCTACAATTGCTAAAGTGTTATTTATTTATTTTTTTATTTTACAAGCTGCATAAGAACAGCAGGGTTTGTTCAGATAATTTTTGGAGCAACAGGGATTACTTGAGGGCTGTAGAGGCTCTGTCCTTTGCACATTCCTAGTGGCTGAATTTTGTTTTGACAGAGTTGTTTCCTGTCATCAATTGTATTTATTAATGGTGCATGAAGGTGAAGATCCTAATTTCTTTCATCAAGCCAGCAGAGAATAATTTTAGTTATCAGCAAAACAGTGATCTTTTTATTGTTTCCACATTAAAGTATTGAAAGTGCTGAACTGGATTTGTGTGTGTTTTGAAAGTGAACAGGATGTCGTTTTTTAGGGCTTTCATTGTATATCTTTTCCAGATAATCTGGAATCAACAAGCATGGTTAGTTTTGCAACCCTCAATTTCTCTTTCCTCATGGATATTGGGTGGGGGACTCTGTGAGAGGGCTGGCTACAACCTGTTCCATATCACTCCCACATGCTGCTCTCATGTAGTTGGCATGTAACTGCTTCTAAATGGTAAGGGGAATAGAGAAGTGGTTCTGGAGAATGGTGGGATAAGCGTTGAGGCAGAAGCCTAAAATTGCCATTTTCACTTTCTTGTACTTTGATGCTATTGGAGTTGTGAGAGCTTGGACATCTACTATCATATAATTTCTTCTCAGTGATTTGAATGGAAGGGTTTGATTAAAATGCAAGTCATAGCCCTATTATGTGCTGGCCAACATAGCATAGGCAATATCAGTGACAATTGGCAAAGGTTATCGTGGTGGCAAGATGCGGGTGGCGCTGTGGGTTAAAGCCTCAGCGCCTAGGACTTGCCGATCAAAAGGTCGGTGGTTCGAATCCCTGTGGTGGGGTGTGCTTCCGTCGCTCGGTCCCAGCGCCTGCCAACCTAGCAGTTCGAAAGCACCCTCGGGTGCAAGTAGATAAATAGGTACCGCTTACTAGCGGGAAGGTAAACGGTGTTCTGTGTGCTGCGCTGGTTCGCCAGATGCAGCTTGTCACGCTGGCCACGTGACCCGGAAGTGTCTGCGGACAGCGCTGGCTCCCAGCCTCTAGAGTGAGATGAGCGCACAACCCTAGAGACTGGCCCGTACGGGCAGGGGTACCTTCACCTTTACCTTTATCGTGGTGGCACCTAGCATCACCATGATCTTGGCATTAGCAGGAGATGTGGTTGTTCAGTGTATTTCTTCTCCTACAGCACTTGCACTCTTAACTTTTTCCATTCTCTTGTTTGCCCTTTGCCCTTATTCCATACTGAAAGCTGTATAGATCTAAACCTGAAGGTGTGCCTTGCGCCTTTTATATAATCAGCTTCGTATTAAGTCAGTCCATTGTTCCAACTAGCTTGGTATCATCCATTCTGACTAGCATTGCTTCCCCAGGGTTTCAGGTGGAAGGCCTTTCCCACCCTATTGTCAAAGATCCTTTCAGAAACATGAGATGTCTGCAACTGAACATGAAACTTTTGCATGCACAGTATGTGCTGTATCACTGAGCTGTGGGTCTTCCTTTCTCTAAACACAGCAATATATGGGAGAGTGGTGGACAGTTTTTTGGCAAGATGACTAGAAATAACTGATTTAAAGCCTACTGAAATTAAAATGTCGTATGCTAAGGGAAATAATACAGCCTGGTCAAGACACTCAAGCCAACAAAAAGTGCAGTATAGAAAGCATTTATTTTAGATGCTGTATAAATCTGTAGTGGATTAGCCTATATCATATATAAATTGCTTCTGATTTGGGGAGCAGTCATGTAACGTATGACAGACTCTCATTCCCACTTCCGCAGTTTCCTGCCTGTCAGACCCTGGATAGCAGCATGATCTACAGGAACAAGCAGCTGTATCTCACAAGTAGAAAACTACTATGTTCTTATGAAAAAGATCTATCTCAAGACAGCCCTCAAATCAGATATACTTTACACATGAAGAATGATAGTACAAAGAGCCAACTCATGGAGTCCTTGGCAAGAGAGAGAGTACCTGGGAAGACTGGTATTACAGCTGAGGTTCATGGGAGTGGAAAAGTCAGACAGTCCTTTATAACTAGTTCTGCTGCTGGAGGAAAGAAGTAGTTCTACTGAACATGTGGTTCTAACATTATCATGCTGTGTAAGAATGAAGGCAACCCCAGAGGCACTGGAATCTCTCTCATCTGCACCCTAGGGAGAGTATTTGCCAGAATGATTTTTGAGGGTACTCCCAGTAACTTTATGTTTCAGTGCTTTGGTAGGCACAGTCCCACTTCTGTGCAAGCAGATCAAAAACAAATATGATCTTTTGTCAGCACCAGCTATGAGAGAAGTGCAGAGAACAAAGTAAGCCACTCTACCTCAGTTCTGTTGATCTTAGCAAGGTATTTGATGTAGTCAGCGGAGTAGGATTCTACAAGATCGTCAGATGTCCTCAAGCTAGTCTTATCTGATGTTTCCATGGCAATGTGCATAATACTGCACAGCTCAACAGAGCCATGTATGATAGCTTTTCAACTGAGAATTAAGGGAAGCAGCATTGCATCCCTTTGCTAGTTCTTTGTCACCTCTCTCTCAGTGCTCCTGAGAGGCACTCTTTGCTGCCACAAAGGAGAAATTCCTATTCACAAAGTGTTTTGCTACTTACCTACAAATAAATCTTGGGCAGATTTTGCCATGTGTATCTCATGTTTTGTTATGACTAGCATTAAGAAAGCCATTGTCAAGGAGCACTATAAATTTTCTCCTGAAGTTGGTAACTTTGCTCTGTTAAATTCATGATGACAACTTTGCACCCAAACAATATTTGCACTCAGGCAACTGAACAATATTGTTGTTTGTTCTTCTATCCCACCCTTTCTCCCATGGGAACCCAGGCTGGCTAACAACAAGCATAAAATACAAACATGATAAAACAATAAATAAAACATAAAAATCTATATCAAGAACTGAAAACAGTACGAGGACAATAAAACTTTGCTGGGGTAGAGTCCAATGCATAATGTTCCAAGCCCAGACAAAGAAATATGTTTTCAGTTGGTACCTGAATCTTCTAAACATGCGGGATAGTTGAATTTTCCCTGGATGGGAGTTCCACAATGCTGCATGAAACTACTGAGAAAACTGTATCTTGTGTCACCATCCAATTAAACTACCCCATTTATTAAACTGTGGCTTATTATGGTTAAAGTTTCGTTAATTGTAGGATGGGTTGTCATTCCTTTTTTGTTGCTGACAGTACTGGTGTGTGTGATGCATCAAGAAGGCTGTACAAACCTGATCCTCCATGTTTTGTTCCCTTCATTCATGCCACATACCTGATAAAGGAAAATTGAACCCATCCCTGGGTGGGGAAAATTTCACTGCCCAGATTCTACAAATTTATGGCTAAATTCTCTTTAACATGGGTTTTCCAAAAGACCTTTGCCTTTATGTTGAGCTGTAAATCATTTTTCAGATAGAAAGAAAACACTTCTTGATTAGTCTGTGTCATTTAAAGTTTTTTCTTCCTTCAAACTGAAGTACTTTAGACACAGTCTATGATTATCTTCATCTATGTGTCTCCCAGCAAGCTAAGTGACATCAGACAAATTCTTCACAATGGAGTATATATAGAAAATCCACCTGGATTGAGCCCAGCGTATCCTGATCTCTCTGTTTTCTTATGGCTGGCCTTCAGAAAATAAAGAGTTATTCTTTTCCTTCCTTTCTTAACAATTAGCTATTTGCTGGGAGGGCTACAGTAAGTTTTCCTCTTTGTTGCTCAACATTCATAATGCAAAAACATTGTTGCTTCCTCTTGTCTGAAGCTCAAGTGACAGGGCATGCAGTTCTAGGCTTTCCTTTGCATTTATCTCTGCAGTGGCCATAGCCTTAGTAATACTTGCATTCGGGGGAGCTGTGTATTATTTGAACTGGGCTTTTTCAGTAATTCTCTTTCCAACTCTTACTTCTGCCTTCTGTTTGTAGATGGAGCAATGATGACTGAGAGCTGCAGCTTATCTGGAGAAGGCAAGAAGCCTTTGATGGTGGGGAGGGCAGTGAAAGGTGTCTGAGAGTAGGCAGTTCCTCTGTATGCAAATGGCCAAGAATGTAGGGTTCTTCATCAGGGCTCTACAAATCTCTGATTTACCCACTAAACATATTTGATAGGGAACGTCACTAGTTGAAAGTGCTTCATATACATTTTCAGCAGTCCCTACAACAGAGTCAGAGAGGTAGTAACATTGGGCAAGCAACTTGGTGAATTCAAGACAGGGAAGATTTGAACCAGATACAGTGGTACCTTGGTGCTCGAACGACTGGGTTCCTGAACAAATCTGCTCCTGAACGCTACAAACCTGGAAGTGGGTGTTCCGGTTTGCAAACGTTTTTCGGAAGCCAAACGTGCACCACAGCTTCCGCTTTTTCTGATCGAGTGCAGGAAGCTCTTGCAGCCAATTGGAAGCTGCGCTTTGCTTTTCGTGCTGTTTCGGGAGTCGAACGGACTCCCGGAATGGATTAAGTTCAAGAACCAAGGTGCCACTGTACTTGCTAGCTCTCACACTTGGCCAATGTAGCATAACAGTGGTCTCAAAATATGAAGAAAATAAAATCAAGAAGAACCTTGAAGATGTGCTGATCTTTTCATGTTCCAACTTTATTGCAGTGTCCCTGTGAGCGAGGGAGAGAGAGGTGTGTGTGTGAATTAATTTAGTTGTGTGTGTTCAGATGCTGTGTTATAATAATAATAATAATTTATTATTTCTACCCCACCCATCTGGCTGAGTTTCCCCAGCCACTCAGTGTTCTCAAGTACTGACAACATGGTAGAATGAAATTGACCTTCGTTGCCTAATGGTTCTCAAACTACATAGGAACACCTGTGACAATCACCTGCACATGAGATAGAAGGATGCCACGATAGATTCATGCATCTTCTGTCTCTTCCCCCATAGGCTACAAGAAGGAACCACTAGAGCAGGTGTAGGCAACCTAAGACCCGGGGGCCGGATGCGGCCCATTCGCCTTCTCAATCCTGCCTGTGGACAGTCCAAGAATCAGCGTGTTTTTGCATGAGTAGAAGGTGTCCTTTTATTTAAATTGCATCTCTGGGTTATTTGTGGGGCATAGGAGTTTGTTCATCCCCCCCAAAAAATATAGTCCGGCCCACCGGTCTGGGGACGGTAGACCGGCCCATGGCTGAAAAAGGTTGCTGACCCCTGCACTAGAGCTTGGGATTGCATGGACCCAGGGAAGTGGCAGCTGGGGGAATGAGGCTTTCGGATTTGGAGTGTGAAAACTACAGTAGGGTTTGGGGAGCTGGGTTGGATTACTACACAATGCAAATCTAAAACACTTGGAAAATCCAACTTGCTGACTTGTCCCCTCTTTTTCCCCCTCCCCCCCCCCGCCTTTCTGTTAAGACTTGGTCATATATCACCACACGTTTTTATGAAGTCAGCCCATCTGATTCTGGAAGAGTTGAATGCGCAGAGGAGACGTTTTACACTGCCGTTTTGGATTGCTGCCATCACTGTGACGCCCTGATCACTAAACACCATGTACTGCCTCCAGTGGTTACTGCCTGTTCTCCTCATCCCAAAGCCCCTCAACCCAGCCTTGTGGTTTAGTCACTCAGTGTTCATGGGCTTCTACCTACTGAGCTTTCTGTTGGAGCGGAAACCTTGCACAATCTGTGCCTTGGTCTTCTTGGCCGCCTTGTTCCTCATCTGCTACAGTTGCTGGGGGAATTGTTTCTTGTATCACTGCTCTGGCTCCCAGCTGCCGGACTCTGCTCATGATCCCAATGTGGTTGGCACCTAAAACCCTCTACCTGGTTGCAAGCTCCTTATTTCTTTTTCTTTTAAAAGGACGGTTTTATGGGAAGGAGGGGTTATAAGGCATGTGATTAGAGTACAAGCAACCTGTTTGTATGTCTGGATTAAAGTGTTTCATTCATGATCACCTGCCCTTCCACAATCTGCCTGTAAAATTTTACAAAAGCTGTTTATGGTGATAACGTTGTTGTCCTGGGGTTGAAACAGAGCAGTTGGTGGGTGGCCTTTTCCCACCCCATTTTTCCTGCCCTGTATTACCTGCGTTTGGTCCTTCTATTTCTGACTTGGTGGTGAAGAGACGTTTTGAGTGTTGCCTGACGCTGGAGTGGTCTCACTCCTTGCCTAGTTGAGGATGCAACCATCAGTACTCTGGAACATGTGTCATCTGATCCTGTTGAAATTGGAAAGCCTTCTCTCCATTTTGCTTTTGATAAAGAGCTAGTGTTCCTCATTCCGAACATCGGGGGGGGGGGTGTTTGCAAATGGCTAATAAAGTTTAAAAGCTGTTGGAGCCAGGAGGCTGCTGATTCATCACAGCAGGCCAAACTGGAATGTGTGCACTGCCTGAGTCCTTTCCAAAATACTTATCTGCATAGATCATAGCTCAAAAAACCCAGAGTTGTCATGATGCCACTTTTACTACACAGGCACTGGAGCCTGCCTCACCACCCCACCCAGCCAAATATCCACAGTTTACCAGTGGTCTTGAATTGAAAAGAAGCATGCTCTGTTGTAATGTTTCCCTCTTATTATTTTTGCTGTTGACTTTTAAGCTCTCAGTGTTTCTAACCTGAAAAGGCGAACAGCAAGTGCAAGTAGAGAAGCCTGTATGTGCTAAGCCTGACATGAGAGGTATGGGCTGCTTCTGGATACTGGATTGGAGTTGTCACTTGAGTGACTTGCTGCTTTCTTTCTTTCTTTTTTTCCCTTTTGAGGCCAAGAGTATTATTACTATCGCTCATCACAAGTAAATGAGCCTGTGCATGAATTTATGGGAGGAAGAAAGCAACTAATGGTTAAGCTGCAGCTCTTCATGTGGTTCTGGGAAACCTTTTTGTGGTGATGCCTGGATCGTAGCTTTATCCCCACCCTCAAGCTTTCACTCTCTTGCACATCAGTAATTTCCAGAAAATAAATATGTTTCTTCCTTAGGAAACGTTTGTTTCACTGAAGCATAAGCTAGTCCTTTGGGGGAAGCAGGCACACACTTTTTGGATAACATTTCAAGGTTATGCTCTTGTTTTGCCACCTGTTTAGCTCTGCACAATCTTCCCCTGGAAGAGCATTGCTGAAAATGCTTTTTCTTTCCAGGGGAGTTGGAAATGAGAAACCAATCGTGAAACCTCCACAGAGATTTTTTTTTTATTTTTTGTTTGTTCATTGCACAGCTGTTCAACAGGTTTAATAAAGCTTTATAAACTTTGGTCTGTGGACTAGTGCCATTTATGATGCAGTCACTCTCGTTGGACTAAGGCCTTCGGATTTGCAGCATTTTAACTCCTCTTTCCCCTACCTGCTTCTGTTCCCAGGACAATTTGCTTGGAAGCCAAAGCAAAGAATAGAGTTCATCTTGTTTTATTTACTTTCATGTGGCAGTTCAGACACTGACCTGCTGACCCTTCTCACAAAGTGTTTTGATGACCATTTTTCTGAGTTCAGAAAGCACTATATATATTTTTTTTTTGGGGGGGGGGGGATAACTTGCCACCTAGGCTGTGTCAGTGCTTGCAGAACTATAAAATTGGAATGGAAGTGGGAAACTAAGCAAGAAACCGGAGGGGAGGGTACACTGGAAAGGATAGTTGGGGAAAGTGGCAGCAGCCAGGCTAGATGACAACAGCTTAAAAGAAAGAGAGAGAGAGGACACCATTTCTGAACTGGCATGGGATGAGGTGATTTGGGGTGAAGATGAAGCTGCTTTTAGTGCATTGAACCCCCAAGTAGTCACTGGGTTTTTCCCCCTTAGTAGAATAACACAGCTAATGTGCAAGTCTTTGGAACTTGTATATATGGGTAAGTTCTGTGTTTTAGACTACTGTACTCCTGATTGACTTTCTGAGCTCCTATATCTGATACTGCAATTCTCTACACACAAAAGAACTGTGATCCAGCTGGGAAGTGGCAACCCTTTCTATTACTATTGTTGGAGCTGCATTCTTTCTTAGTTGCAAGAGATGATTTTACAAGCTAGTGGAGGCGGTGGAGATCAAAACTGTTTGTTTGAAATGATCTATGGCTTCAACACCAAGCGGCTTTTCTCCCTCTCTGCTCCCCACTTTGCTTGACATTCATCCTGATGAATGTGTGCTCACTAATTTGTGACATTTTGGTTGGCCCTAATAAAGGAATTGTCTGACTCTGGATTTTGGCATTTTTCTTATGGATTTACCCATCTAACTTTTATGTTTTGCTTTCTGTGTATGGTTTATAGTTATGCTTGGGTTTTTGATTGCAGCCATTGCCAAGGTTAGCTTTCACGTTTTGTGTTTCTCTCCCCATTGCAGTTATATTTCCTGGCCATTGGCATGAGGCACTCTGGGTTTTTTGTGTGCTCTATCTGTTGCTGGTTACTATCTGGACGCCATTGGATCAGTTTGACATTATGTACGATCAAAGCTGGGCTGTGTAAACTTCCTTTAACATTAAAACCACACACATGTGGAACCCAAAACACAATTTGTGTTCCTGAAATAACAGGGCAGTTTAAATGCTTGTGTGTAACAGAAAAAGTAAGTTTAATGTAAATGCCAAAATCCAGGAATTGGAATGAACAAACATTTTCATCAAGCCCCAAACTTGAAGACTTAGTGGGCAGCAGAGTGGGGAGAATTAGCTGATTTCACTTGCATGTTTTGCAAAAGCTCAGAGTGGTAGAGGCAAAGAAAAGAGGGGAGGTGTTAGAAAGTGGCAATAGGTGGTCAGCCATGCAAGACTGACAAACAAGCAATAACAAAATAGTTTGTAATGTAAGTTATTAGAGGCAAGTAGGTTTTGAGGCCTCATCTCAAAAATGATATTGTAGAATTGGAACAGGTTCAGAAAAGCACAACCCAAATAATAAATGGGATTTGATTACTATGAATAGGAGGTGACAAGAAAGAAGTATATAAAATTATTACATTGTATAGAGATAGGGAAAGGCTTTTCTCCCTCTTACTAGAACTCGTGGACACTTGTGGAAGCTGAATGCTGGAATATTCAAGACATTCACATAGTGCAAAAACTCTGGGATTTTGCTCCCACAAGAGGCAGTGATTGCCACAAACCTGTATGGCTTTGAAAGAGGATTAGACAAATCCATTGAGGAGAAGATTATCAGTGGCTGCTAGCCATGGTGGCTATATTGTACTCTTGCCCATACTGTACTCTTGCATATGGCTGGAGCCAGTATGCTTCTGAATACCAGTTTCTGGAAATCACAGGAAGAGAGAGTAATGTTGCGCTCAGGTCCTGCTTGTGTGGCCTCTGAGAACAGGATGCTGGAGCAGAAGGCCACTCACTGGCCTTGATTCAACAGAGCTATTCTTATCTTCTTAATTGCAACAAGGAAATGATGGTAAGATGGGAAAAGTCTCCCTACTGCTTAATGCCTTGCCTATCTCTCGCTCCTGGGCTATGAGCCTTCTGTTCCAGATTATGAAGGTTGATCAATTAGGTTATGAATTCTCCACCCCACTATCCCTCCCTATCCTAAAAATGGCTAGATGCACAGACCTTCTTCACGAAAAATGGTAGTGACCTGAAACTTCTCAGCATATGAGGGGGGAAAATTGAAGAGCAAAAGGCTGTTGCTATTGTTCAACAGCAGGGTCTGGCCTTGTGCACTTCACTTTCCTTCTTCCTTGCTTTTTCTCCGTCTTGTCACTTTCACTTTGTATTCGGAAACACTCCGCTTGATGGCACAAGCTTGCCTGCTGCTCTGCAATTACACTGACAAGCTAATGTGCCCTTTGACTCAGCCTGTGGAGGACTCCCGTGAGGGGTGTGACAGGCAGCGATGCAGCCAAAAGCACAGCAGACACTTCAAGACAGAATTTTTAAAAGCATGGGAGGGGACACAGGAGCACGGAGGCACAACACTTCTGCTCTGCTGCTCTGGTCTCTGTCCTTGAACATTTCAGTTAAAACGCAAGGCTTTCAATGTAGCCTACTAAGCCCTTCTGTAGACACTCACTAGGATCCAAAGAACTGTGAAACCAGTGTCCTAAGAGACACCAATAGACTTTGGCTATTGGTTTTCTCATGCAGGAGCTTTCCACGGAATGCCATAAAACAGTTATTGGACTGCAGGGAATGGGTTTCAAAAGCAGCTTGCAGGATGGGAGTCAGCTGTTCAAAGAGAAGAAAAAAGGTCAGCATGTTTCACGAGGTTAGCTGTTTTTTTGTTTAATTCTGGCCCACGATTTTCACATATACTCCCTATTTTTGGCTCTGCAAGAACTAAATCATCCTAGGTCCCTTCCATCCCTAAACCTGCCACTTGTGCCTTCAGCTGCCCCTTAATTTTGGAAGAATTATTGCTGTTTTCACTCCTTCATAAGGAAAAGGTAAAGGAACCCCTGACCATTAGGTCCAGTCATGGCCGACTCTGGGGTTGCGGCGCTCATCTCACTTTATTGGCCGAGGGAGCCAGTGTACAGCTTCCAGGTCATGTGGCCAGCATGACTAAGCCGCTTCTGGCGAACCAGAGCAGTGCATGGAAATGCCGTTTACCTTCCCGCCGGAGCGGTACCTATTTATCTACTTGCACTTTAACATGCTTTCGAACTGCTAGGTTGGCAGGAGCAGGGACTGAGCAACGGGAGCTCACCCCATCGCGGGGATTCGAACTGCTGACCTTCTGATCGGCAAGTCCTAGGCTCTGTGGTTTAACCCACAGCGCCACCCGCATCCCTTTCACCCCTTCATAGCTGTTTCTTATTCCTGAGTGTAAAGGTAGGGAGGCACAATTTAGGTTTAGGGGTTTCTTGCCAGTCTTCAAGCACCAGTAGTAGCACCAGCTTTCCTCTTGTGTCTCTAGCTCCTAGCCATGCCAGGTCAGATTATTTGTCCATCTAGCCTAGTATTGTCTACTCTGACTGGCAGCGACTCTGCATGGTCTTGGGTAGAGCTCTTTCACATCACTTCTTATCTGCATTTGTTAATGCATGTTTCTGCATCTGATGGGACTGGTGAGGTTTATTTAGTTTTATCATAGGTAATGAAGGAGTGACTATTTTAATAGGGCAGCTCTTTACGAGATAGACCATATAGCTCAGGGATAGGCTTAGTATGCAGAAAGTATTTGGTTGTGTCCCTGACATCCCCAATTAAGAAAGAGTGTCTGTGAGTCCTGAACATCTGCTTGTAATTGGAATACTGATAGGGTACTCTGTCCTCAATGGACAAGTAAGTGGACCTGGTATAAGGCAGTTTCTTAGGTTCCTATGAGCAGATGTTCCTGTTCCATGATGAGCTGCACAGTGCAGTACTACACATTATGCTTACTGCAGGAAATTCATGAAGTCTGGAAATAAAGTGTGTGTGTCTGTCAAACATCTATTTGTCTATACACATTTGTGAAACCTAATTGGCTGCTTGCTCTCACAGTTTGTGAAGAAACTATTGCTGAAGCAAACTGTATTAGAGGGACATCTGGTGGCAGAATATTGGTATTACAACAAACCATATGGAAGGGAGAAGTATGCCCCCTGTCTCATTTAAGTTTCACTTCTCTAGTGAGCTCAGATCACTTTACATGTGGATCGGGGGGGGGGGGGGCATCTTGGAAAACTACAGAGCTAGACTTGTTTGGCTTCAGCAGCAGAGCTGTCTAATATTCTTTTGGACCTTCATTGTGTTCTATTCCACAGGCTTTATACGATTTAACAAATATTTTATCCCTAGCGCAGGTCCATATGCTGCTTAAGTTATCTCTCCCCACTGTCAGGCTAGGTAGCTCAGAAGGTAGCACATAAGACTCTTAATGCCAAGGTTGTGGGTTTGAGCCCCACGTTGTGTGAAAGATTGGACTAGATGTCCCTTGTAGCCTCTTCCAACTCAATTCTCTGATTCTATTATTTTAGTTGCTGGGGTGCTTATTTGAATGCTTGGTTTTATATCCCTTTTCTGTTAACTTTGCTTTCTTGCCATGCAAGGGAATGTAATGCAACTGTGGACAAGGACAAATAAAACCACAGTGACTTCTGAGCTCTTAGATGCCTGCTTTCAGAAGTGGCCTTTGCAGCCACAGTAACACAGCCGATCAACTTCTTGTAGTGTTGCCTCTTGCTCACCTTAAGTATTAAACTAATTGGTATCATGACCTTCTGTGTCAGGACTGATAGCCTCATTAACACATCAGCAGCCTGACTAGTAAGCTTGAGTGAAATGAGGAACGATTCGACCTGAAGGACAGGACTTAGGAAGGTGTGTGGAGAAAGAGACTGTTTAAAATGACTTTTGACTTGCAAGCCTATAAATGGGTCAGTAAATGAGAAGTCTTGGTGCTGTAAGCGAATCTGAAAAGGGGTGTAATTGCAAGTTGGTGTAATTTCCATTGAGTTTGACAATTTAAGACTGACAGCCAGGCTGCCTGTAATTGTAGGGCTAGTGTTCTGATCTCACAGATAGGAATCCTGGAGAATCATAGGGCGTAGTGAGATTGTAAACTTGTATCTTTCCTGTACTGCTGCAGGTGGATGCTCATATCACTGAAAGCTCGGTATCAAAATCCCATCAATGTAGAAAACTAGATCTCAGTGAAGGCTTGGAGAACACTGGCTCTATATGGAAGATTTTAAATTTATTTATTTTGCATGGGGAAAACATATTTTAGAACTACCCACTGGGGAACCACCAGTGTTCCTGGCTTACAACTCCCACCATCCTTGAGCATTGCCCATTCTGGCTGGAGCTGATGGAAGTTATAGCTCAATGTCAACATGAGCTGGGGGGCTACAGGTACCCACTCTGCACTCTGATGGGCTTCAGAAAGGTTTGGTGCTATGTACTTGTGCAGCACTGGCCTTGTTTACTGCAGTATCTTCTGGCCCTCTGTGAGTTCTTCCCACATGGCTGATTTACAAATGGTTCCATCTACGCTTTGCAATTTCCCCTCTGTTGTCATGGCTCACTGCTGCTGACTAAGAGCATTCTCATGTTCAGTTTCTGTCTTCAAGATACCTCCTCCCTTGCCATTTCTCAGAACTGTTCAGCAGACCATTAACGCTCACTAGAGATCAGCATGCAAACTGACTTTCAAAAGAAAACAAAAGCCCTTCTAAAACAATTGTTTAAAGCTGTCATTGTCTTAAAAAAGGAGGGTGGGAGGAATTGTTTTCACATAATTGGAATACTAAGTTATAGCCATGGAAACAGTATTTAAAAATCAGCAAGCAGGGTCAAACCAAATGCTGCCCCCATTTCCATCATTAGCGTATACCTACTCTTCAGGCTGGGACACGGGTGGTGCTGTGGGTTAAACCACAGAGCTTAGGACTTGTTGATCAGAAGGTCGGCGGTTCGAATCCCTGTGACGGGGTGAGCTGCCATTGCTCGGTCCCTGCTCCCGCCAACCTAGCAGTTCGAAAGCACACCAGTGCAAAGAGATAAATAGGTACCTCTCCAGCGGGAAGGTAAACGGCATTTCCGTGCGCTGCTCTGGTTCGCCAGAAGCGGCTTGGTCATGCTGGCCACATGACCCGGAAGCTGTATGCCGGCTCCCTTGGCCAATAAAGCGAGATGAGCGCCGCAACCCCAGAGGCGGTCACGACTAGACCAAATGGTCAGGGGTCCCTTTACCTTTACTCTTCAGGCCACCTGATATAGGATGGCCCCTATTTTCAGAAAGGATATACTTGGGTGGTGGGGATGGTTGCTGTTACTGCTTCTTTCCCTTAGAATCATAGAACTGTAGAGTTGGAAAGAGACCCCAAGGGTAATATAGGTCCAGCCCCCCTGCAATGGAGGAATCACAGTTAAAGAATCCAATGCAACATCTGTTTAAAAACCTCTAATGAACCTCCACCACCTTCTAAGGTAGTTCATTGCACTGTTCAACAGCTCTCACCATCAGATAATTCTTCATTGGCGTATGGAGAATGCCACCTAGCTTGAGCATAGCAGCTACTGGGAGTCATTACCTGCTGCTGAGCCTGCATCTCTTTTCTCCCTCAATTAAGATCTTATTACATTCAGATAAGAGTCTCTATCATTATAGGCTGGCCAGGAATCAGGACAGCCCCCTTCTTCAGTATAGAGCAGGGGTGGGAAACAGGCTGTGACTGGTGAGCCAGATGGTTATCTTCCCCACCCTTTATGGACCAGGTCTGACAGGTGGGCAGAGCTTCTGGCAAGGCCAGAAGTAGGGCATGAACACAGTAGCCCTCTCCTGCTTTTGTTCCCTAGCAACTGGTATTCAGATTCTGGCTGCTTTTGATCCTTGAGGTACCTATAATAACTAGGGCTAAGAGCCTTATCCTCCACTTAGCTTAACCCCTTTTAAACACATTGAAGTTAGTAGAAATCACAGGAGACATTCTTCCCCATAAGCAGTGTTCCTCACTCAGCGTGTATGTGCGCACGTGCACATGCATGCATGCACACAGACACATGTACACCTGTACAGTGCAGAAATAAATAATTGCATGTATCTGAAGAATCCCTACAGAAATAAATAATACAACTCACTTGTTCATGTACGACATAAGGAGTTGGAGATCTGCTAGACACCTCTTTTGCTTCTGTGATCTCAGGCCAATAATTTTCACACCCTACCCCTAGATTCAAAAGTGATCAAATATGAACACAAACAGCAAGATTAGTTAGCCAATTAACATAATCCCCTAGCCAGCTCAGATCTAGATTAGCAACAGTCCTGACCTGTGGCTGATATATTACTATGGTGCTATGTGAAATGAGGTCAGTAGGCTCTGGGGCTGGTGGGGAGTGCTTGGAGAGGGGAATATGCAGTAGAAGGTAAGATCTGAAAGTTGACTGTTTGGCCACTGAAAGAAATTCTACTGCTCCCATTTAGCAGAATGTACAATAATACTTATCACACCACAGAACCAATGTTGTATTCAGCAAACAACACCCATCTTCCAGCCGGAAGACAAAGGATGAAGATGTGAATTAGAAACCCCTTATGTTCATGTGTTCCCCCTTCTGTTCATGCACAGAGGTATGGAGGTCTTGAATGTTTAGGCTTCCCCATCCAGGTCTAAACAGGGAGCAGCAGATTTATTTTCTCCAAATAGATGAGGCCTTAGTTGTGAGGCATTTTCACCTTTGTAGCAGTGCACTTACATCCATATTAAGAAAGTGGAGTGAGATGTTGGCATTGCACAGCATTATATTGTGCATATTTGCAGGGTGGCTGGGAATCAAGAGCCTATTCAAATGGGGAAAAAAATCATCAATGAGATGTAGAAGTTGGGCAGGACCTGTTCAGTTCCAATACTGTAGTCCCATGCCTGCCAAAGAAATGATACTATTAAAGAAAACTTTTTAAAAAATGGTTCCTGAAGTGACAGGGTGGAGCACAGGGCCGTCTTAAGCATATCCTGCGCCGTGGTGCAAAGATCCCTCCAGCACTCCCCCGGTAACTCCAAAACAAGGGAGGGGGCGGTGGAAAATGTCCTCTGCCTCCCCCACTGCCCCGAACCCCGGCCTGGTGGCAGCAGTCAAGCAGGAAAACGTGCTGGCGGACATGCTCTCCAGCATCGGGGTGCCCGAGAAGGCAGCCTGGAAGGCTGCACGCCACCTTTCGCCAGGAAGCAGGAGGAGGGCAATGACCGGGAGCAGGGCCATCTTTAGCAGATGCAGAGACTTGGGAGGGAAGTTGCGCACAGCTTCCATTCTAAGCCTCTGTGAAAATTGCTCTCCTCCTGTGGAGACTTGAGAAGGAAGCTGCATATAGTTGACAGGGCACAGCTGGCGGGCATGCAGGGAAAGGGGAGGCTGCCGGCAAAGCCGCACAGCTCCCCACTCGCTAGGGCACCCCTGAGAGGCCGGCGCCATGGTGCAACGAACCACTAACACCAATGGGGAAGACGGCTTTGGTGGTGCATGGCAAGGGTAATGGTTTTTCAGCTGAGATTTTCATATTTTAAAGCTGGCACCAAGTGATTGGATGAGCACTTTTGCTGTGCAATATCAGCACTGCAATAATATGTGGACAGAAAAAACAATGCAGACACGTGTATATTTACTGCACTAAAACTGATGGTTCAGTGGCAGGCATTAGAACAGGGATGGGAAACCTGTGGCCCTCCAGACATGGGCCCTCCAAATCAATAAAATACATAGCCAACTGTGGTTCTGCCGCCCCAAACCAAAGGCCTACCCTCCCAACAAAAATCCTGGCTATGCCCATGCCTCCAGATGTTGTTGGACTACAACTCACATTGTGACCATTGCCCATGCTGACTGGGGCTGTTGGGAATTGGAGTCCAACCTTCATTTGGAGAATGCAGTTTCCGCATCCCTGAACTATAATATATTCCCCACCACCCTCCCACAGTATAGTTTGCTACTGTCAAGAGCAACAACTGATAATTCCTAAGAAGCCTCTGAATTGCAAAGAGTTTCATGGTGGTTAAGGAAAACCTTCCTTATGACATCTCCTTTAAGAGACAGCTGTGCTCAGCATTGTGCCCTACTTTCTTCCCAGCCTCATGCTGCCTCAGTGTTTTTTAGATTTCAGAGGAATAATGGCTGGCAGAAATCTTCTTTTACCTTTTCCCCAGTAGAAATGGATGCACCAATTAAGCAATCAGTCCATGTGTCAGGGACTTGCAGGGAAGATGTTGCTGAAGAGAGAAATTCCCTTTCATTTTGTAAGCTGCTTTAAAGAGGGTGTGTAATACAAAATATTAAACATTTAAAAAAGGAGTATGACTCACTTACCAGCTTGGTAGATCAGAGGAACAGGGGGAAAGAAACAAGCTGGTGGAAGTTTGGAAATCAATGGTTGCAGACTGAGCAAGTAACAAGGCTCCGGGGCTTGGTGGCTTTTCAGAAGTGAGGCTTTGTACAGAGAATTATGTATGAAGTGCAGCATGAGCGAACGATGGCACATCATTTGGTGCCTTGAGAACTATACGAATTTAAACAAGACAGAGCTGCCTCAAGGCCCATGAAAGTCAGTGCATTAGTGAAGTTGGCTAGAAATTTCCTAGGTGCCCAAGGAAAAAGGAAATGTATGGGGGCTCTCTTGACCTCCTAAGCTGATTTGGGTGTGGTGGAGTAGAGGCAGAAGAGATGGAAAGCCCAATTGCATAGTGGAAGCCCTTGTGTGGGCTTCTACTAGTGGGACTGGTCTGATGAGCTGAAATAACCCATATGCATGCTGCTCTTTTAGGGAAAGGATGCAAATATAAGTGTGAGATATAAGGTAATACAGTGGTACCTTGGTTTATGAACAGTCCTGTTTACAAACTATTCAGTTTACGAACGCCACAAAACCAG
Organism: Podarcis cretensis; assembly: GCF_951804945.1. Lineage (NCBI taxonomy): Eukaryota > Metazoa > Chordata > Lepidosauria > Squamata > Lacertidae > Podarcis > Podarcis cretensis. Next base: position 24,220,133 of record NC_137175.1, read on the forward strand.
AAGTAGTGTTCCGGTTTGTGAACTTTAGCTCGGTCTACAAATGGAAGCCAAACAGTAGAAGGGCACAAGTGGTGGGAGGCCTCATTAGGGAAAGAGCACCTTGGTTTAAGAACGGATTTGGTTTAAGAACGGGCTTCAGGAACAGATTAAGTTCGTAAACCGAAGTACCACTGTACAGATTCTGGACACCTACATCTAATTGACCCTCTTTGGTTATCACGCTTAGCAAAGGTTGACACTTTAGAGGATGAGGGATATATTTGGGAAATTTTTTGCACTGTGGCTGGGCACCAGGTGGCAGCAGGCAAATACAGAAGCAGAACTGCAGGGATCCAGATTCTGCATTTTTAAAAGAGACAGATAATCTCAAAAGAGCAGTTTGAACAGGTAAAAACTTAGTATCAAAGAAATTTCAAGTCAGGTTTCAGCCATATGGGGTTGTAGAACACAGTACAAAGGAGAGCGCCCTAAAACCCCAACTTGCCAGATAAGGCAAATCACACCCAAAAGTTTTGGATAAGGATTGAAAACCTGTGGCCCTCTAGATGTCAGAACTCCAACTCTCATCAGCCCCAGCCAACATGATCAATGGTCAGGAGTGATGGGAGCTGTAGTCCAGCACCATTAGGAGCTGCACAGGTTTTCCATCACTGGTTTAGGCTATTATTTTTGATGACTTGGAGGTTCTTGAAAGTGCCAGAAAAAACATCTGATCCAGCTTTTAAAAATCTGGCATGGCACTCATATTGACAGTCCCAGAGAAACATAATATAACACAGAAGCAAGCTCATAATTGTTTGGCTGTATGCAGAAATCTTTGGCAGTGGCTGAAGTTCACTGACTGATTGAGACGACCAAGCCAATGTCATTCTGTTCCCATGGATTCTGTTGCTACAGGCTAACAGGGGTGCCTGCACTTTGCAGTCTTGATATATAAAGCAGATGTGAAAGGGCTTTGGGTAGGCTAAGATAAGACAGAGCAAGCCTCTGGCCCCAAAGCAAATGAGACACGTTGATGAGAATTGAAACCAGCTCCAGCCACAAAATGTTGGTGTCCTGAAGAAGCAGCTTTGCAAAGCCATTGCTCTTACACAGAGAAATGTTTCTGTACTCAGGCTCACCCGACTTTGCTATGGAATGTATGGGTTATATGTATTTCGCATGTTCACAACGACATTGTGCAAATGCAACAATTGATACCTGGTAGTGAAATAATCCTGAACAAATGAAAAGAAGTAGTTTTAAGTTACAGACGGCAACAGGAAGCGAAACGAGACTTCCAGAGGCCAGGGAGGGAAACCTCAAGCTTGTTCTTTTCTTACCCACTGCCAGAGGTGTACCTAAGCTCCCTTGCACTCTTGGCAAGAAGCTGTATCAGCGCCCCCTTGTCCCTTGCGCTCCTCTGCCAAGGTGCCCAGAGAAGCCCGAGTACCTCTCCTGGCTGCCCAGAGCAGCCTGAGGAGCACATGGGCGGGCTCCTAGCCAGAGTGGGCAAGTGCAATTTTTGCATCACATTGGGCCTGTGCCCTTGGGAGGGGCCAACCTAGCCAACCCCCAAGTACCCCCTTGCCCACTACACAGAAGCAGATGTGCTTGCCGTGGCAGCTTCTTAATGAACTATAGATATATTGTGCATGCAAGCACAGAAAATCTGAAAGTGCCTTGCTTGTTATGGACATACTTTTTGCACTCAGCACATGGCAAGTGATCTGTGAGATCACTTTAGTACTTCCACCACCTGCAGCAATACCAGCAGATGATCCTGTGTTTGACTTCCAGGTTGAAGTGTGCGCATACATGCTTATACCACAGGTACATTGTGAGCAGTGCTACATTTGCCTAACGACTCCTGGAACCTTATGCAGAATTCATCTAAATACATCCTATTATACTGTGCACATCCACACCAGCTTTTTTCCCTTTATCAACGTGTGGCAACAGTTCTCCTGGGCCTTTCGACTATTCTGCTCCCATTACTTCTTCCATCACCAATGATGGTAAATGTGCAGCTAGCTTTCTCCAAAAATGAGTATCCAGGCCACACTTCAGCAGCAGCACCTTCCTGCTTAGGGACCCAAAGTGATTGTTTCGATGCCCTACCAATGGTAGTGTTGGCCATGCAGAGGATTGCCATTTCAGTTTCCAGGGTGGAGGAGAGAGCTATGCATTTCAGCGAACAGGAGTTTTTCAGCAAGGTTTAAAAGGCCCAGAGATTCAAGATTTAAAGTGCAAAAAAGTGGTTTAGGTTGAGATCAGTTGTTGAGCTTATGATGCATATTACACACACACTCACATGTGCGCACACAACAGAACTACATCGTAAGTACAGCAAGGGCAGATCAATTAAGTTATCCCTTTTTGCAGCAACATGATTTGTGTTTTTGGTATGTGTACTAAGTACGCAAGTCCATTATGTTTGAGCTGCACTCCTGTACCTACTTTCCTAGGAGTAAGCCCCACTGAACTCAGTGAAACTTACTTTTAAGTACAGTGGTACCTCGGGTTACAGATGCTTCAAGTTACATACGCTTCAGGTACAGACTCTGCTAACCCAGAAATAGTACCTCGGGTTAAGAACTTTGCTTCATGATGAGAACAGAAATCGTGCTCTGGCAGCAGCGGGAGGCCCCACTAGCTAAAGTGGTGCTTCAAGTTAAGAACAGTTTCAGGTTAAGAACGGACCTCCGGAACAAATTAAGTACTTAACCCGAGGTACCACTGTATACACATATAGAATTGCACTGTTAATATTTTATAAACATTGTCACTCAGCATGTAGAAGCAGCAAGCTGAGCTGGCCAAAAACACAGATTCTCTTTCGAGTTTTACAAAATCGTATATGGTCAGAAACATCATGGTGGATGGCATCCCAATGATGTCAATATGGACTTGCATGACATTTGATACGGCAGGTCATTTCTCTCTGAAAAGCAGGGGGTTGGATTAGATTACACATGGGGTCTCTTCTAACTCCACAATTCTATGATTCTCCCTCTCTCACCCACACCTGTTTACTATTTACTTGTATTTAACAAAACTGCAAAAAATGGAAAGAAAAAAAGACATACACCGCTGAATTAAAAAAGGACTTTCATCTCCATACATTTAGCAATTTTATTTTCAAAAAAAGAGTTAAGTAGTCTGACACTAAAAAGGGAGGGGCGGGAGAAAGAGACACAGAGAAAAAGTTGATTACATTCTCTGCATAGTTTTCTGGAGATTTTACAAAATGTGTGCAGTTCCCCCCCCCCAACACACACACAATTACATTAGCAGAAGAAATCCATGTAGGGACTTGTTTAAACTTCATTCAGCCAGTGCCAGAGCCTCCCTCTGACAGATTCACACATTGTGGGCTTTAAAAAAACTGAAGACGTGAATAAGGAAGAACAAGGCCAACACAAGAAGCTCTCTTAATGCTTCCTTCAGTTCATGAGTTCATTGCAAAGGTCAGGCTCTGATCTGAAGATGGACTCCAGTATACAAGTATCCTTTCTGTGTACCAAAGTCGCCTATGCCATGCATGATGGGCGGGGGAAGACGGGGAAGTTCACACAAGGGAATCTTGACTCATTTTTCTTTGAAAAATTTGTGTGTGACAAAGAAGAAAAGTAAGATTAAGTACACTGTCCATTTAAATTAGTATTCATAATCATTATTGCTATACCAAAAGCAGAAGAGAAATCTGTGATTTTAAACTGATCTACTTGTCTTGATTTTTATATATAAAAAAATGTACATACTTGGAAAAAAGGATTCTTTATACATTAATATCTATATATTATATTTACACACACGTACACATACGCACACAGAGACTGGTTTTAGCTCCTACACTGAAGCATTTCCCAGTTAGGTATATGTTTCGTTTTGTATTTGTCAAGAAGCTGTTTCTCCGTGGTGGCTGACATTTAAAAATAAAGTTATTCCTTCCTTCCATCTCAGCAAAAAGGGTTTCTTGACATACTTGAACAGAAACAACAAATCTGGCATATCCTTGGAGAGAAGGATGCCACACACCCCATCACTCCGGTAAAACAACTGTTCCAGCTTGTACAAAAAAACAACCCAGGTCACATAATTTGAATACCCCAATGTAAGTCCTGCTCACAAATGAATGGTGCTAAAGAAAAACCCCCAAATACAGTAATATTACACCCGAGGAAATGGCTCGATCACAGATTTAAGAGACTTGATTTTTAGGTCTAGTTCTGAGAGGCAGAAAACTTGCATCTAGGCTGCACTTTGTAAATTGCAGGCGGGTCATAAGGTCAACTCCCCCCTTGCACAGGGAATTAAATATCAGAAGGGATTTAGCCTACTCCCCACTTTAAAAGAGTTTTGTAGATGGATTATTTTTCTTTATTGTAGGGAAAACCTTGCAATCATATGAGCCCTTGCTCAGTTCAAAAGTGGCACAACCCAGGCACAGATTTGCAGATTTGCCACCTCAGTTAGGATGGACTAGTATAGAAAGCGAACAAGACTAGAGGGAGCAGCATTCCACCAAAAAATAAAATACAAAACAAAAGGCTGTTTCCCATGCGGGCTAATTGTCAGCCCACGTTGGTGTTCCAAATAACCATGCTTTAACAAAGGAAAGTTCTGGTGTGAATTCAATATACACTAGCACACTGGAATACCCCCACCCCCCCCCAAAAAAAAAAAAAAAGCTGAAGGGGCAAAGTCATTCTCAGTCCTGGATGTGAAGGAGGTACAAGGGAATGTTCAGCTTGGCAAAGGAATAGAAAGAGAACCAAATGTTTTGAGGTTTGGGAAGGCACAGTCTCCTGAATTCCCAGCTTAGTTCCTTTCTCATTTGATGTGGTATGTTGCTGAAGTGATCCTCATAGCAGAATTTGAATTCAATACATCTGAGAAAATGATTCTTTTTTTTTTTAAAAAAAAGACCCAGCATATAGTCTTTTGAGTACATATGGAAAAAAGCACGCATAAGGCATATTATGAATAAGCAGTGTAGAAGAGATACAGAAAGGCAGGGGGTAAGTTGCTGCCCTTTATCCGTACCTCCTACAACGCACTGGAGAAAGGAAAGCAGACCCTGTTCCCAACACAATAAAAGTATACATTTTACTAGAAATTCTGCAGGAGGTGGGGATTTGGGCATATAACAAAGCAATTGTTTGAAAGTACAGGCACCTAAGAGAACCCATGACTAAATTTTAAACACTATTGCTATGATGCACTGAGCATTTTGAGGTTCTGAGGTACACACACTTACTTGGCATAAGATGGGGGATTTGGCTCAGTAACCTCAAAAAGATACTGAGGCCTGGTCTTCAGCATCATAAAAACTTGAATCCGGACTTTTTGGGAAAGGAGCTTGTGCAAAATATGGGAACTCTGCCCCATTCCAGGTCCCTTCTCCTGCCAACAGGCAAGGGTGCAGGACTGAGTGGTGGGGAACCACACAATATCTTGTCATAACTTCATACCATTTTTGGTGCCTTCTCTGGTAGAAATAATCTCTGGTTGAGTCAAATTACCTTTGAGGTGGACAGAGGTCCTCTGTTCAAAAACTGTGGACCTTTCTCTTTGAATGAGATAAGAGGTATCAAATCTCCACTTTGGACCCTTCTGAGCAAAACCCCGCTCTCCAAAACCCCTTTCCCAGTCTAACACTGAGCTGATAACAGCAGAAAAAACATCCTGCTCAAATGAGATGGCAAAACAGAGAATGAATGAAGCAACACGACACCTACTTGTCTAAAACAATTAAGTTCTTGGAAACCCAGTCCTGCCAGAAATTGGTCCTGAATAAGGGAAAATCGGATAAGTGGTGGGGGGATTCTGCCCTTGGAGGTTTGGGGGGGGGTTGGCACATTGGAGACCATCCAAACTTTAGGCATGAAAAAGTAAGACGACCAAGTGATGGCACGGCGACGACAATGAATTCCAGCTAAGTACAATTGCAACAAACATTCTTATCACTTTTAAGAGCCACATGCACTTAAATCAATATCCAAAGCCACTGAGCAACAACTCAGAGGACTCAAGAGCTATATACAAAGGGGGAGGGGCTATCTTACAGCTGTTAAGAAATTCTCCTAATAAAAAGTGTGGTGCACTGCAGAAGGGTTTTCTGTATAATAGAAGTAACCATTGCAACAGAAGGCAGATCTATTTGCATATCGCTTAGAAAGGGTTTTGTGGATGGTGGCAGGCCACATTGGAGAAAACTGCGGAACTGGCGTTCATTACACTTTCTCGCTCTGCAGTGTGACGATGGCAAGGTTCCACTCCAAACATGGGCCAAAAGCTGCTTCAAACTGCTGTTCTCTGTAGGAATAGGGCTGTTTCGTGGACTGTAGGCTTGAGACTTAGTGGCAACCATAGGCCTCAAGCCAGAGAGAGTCAGTCATACTTGTGGCTGAACAAGTTTAATTGGTTTTAATAGGACTTTAAAGGTGGGGAGGGGCGGCTCTATAGATTTGGGATTTTGGGATTTCCAGTACAAGTGTTACATATGGAAATCATTCAGCTATCTGCCTTGTGTCAAATGAAGCAAGTGTAACTATTTGGGTTCAAACCTGGTCAAATGTTGCTGTATATATTTGCACAGAGGCACTTGGCTCTATTCTATTAATGTTTTGGTAGAAATCATGGAATGCCCAAACATAAGGGTTGTAGCCAATGCTAGTCCTACTCACAGCAAACCCATTGGAATTAAGGAATATGACTAACTTAGGTTCATTAATTCCATGTTCCTTAATTTCAATGGCTCTCCTCCAAGTAAGACTTAGTTAGATAGACAAGCACACTGCATGTTGTTGAGGAAGCGACAGCTGAAAGCTTACCTTGAGTGACAAGGAGACCCACCTTTCACTAGTGAGAGTTTTCTGACAAGATGCTACAGCAATCTTGTTGGTTTTAAAGAAGTTAAGATGCTGAAGCAATCTTGTTGGTTTTTTGTTTTTTTAAAAAAATTAATCAGCCTCAACTCACGGCCCACACAACAGGCACTTTGGAAAAATCGCCCTTTCAGTCCCTTTGAGGCTGTGAGTCTGGGATGCAGTGTGTTGTCTGTAGAATTGCCCTAGTTAACAAATCAACGTGGCTCCAAGTCTGAACTCTCATGCCAGCTCCTGGAGTGCATCTCAGGTCTCCCCTAGCGTGATGTGCACAATTACTCCATCTGCCCTTGGGGTGCAGATTCCTTGGCCTAACAAGCGCTAATGTAACAGGCATGCTCCAGCCAAGTCCATTGCAGCTTTATATATTTTGCTCCTCCGTGTGAGTGAAGGTCATGGAGTAAGGTCGCTGCAGCACCAGCTGCTGATGGGACTAGGTACTGGTGCCCAAATCTCCATCTTGTTCGGTTCCTTGCTCTTTCCCAAGAAGGGGATGATTCTGACATGCATTCAGAGACGCATCATCTCGATGATTTTAAAACAGACTGATAGTTGATTCTAAAAGCTTCCCACCTCCAACAGTGCAAAGATTGCCAAGTTGAATTCTGTTGCATATGCACAAACTGAAATGTAAACTGCAACCAGCTGCTCAAATGCCAGCTGCTGTTAAAAACAGCTCCTGATGTGCAGCAGGATGGATATGAGTATGGAAAGCTCTGCAGGATATGTGGAAAGTGACAAGTGATCAAGGAAGAGACTACACAGGGTGTGATCCAGCAGAAGCCTGAACATCCATTTTTAAGGACTTTTATGGCCAAACTATACACTGAATGTAGTTGCATATTTCTCTTCTCTGGCATTTGCTTTTTTGAACTGAAAGCAGTTTATTGTGCTGTGAGTTTTTAGCAGAGTAACACCGCATGATCTGTATCTACCTGCACTTCAACTTAACCATTTTCCTCCCAGTTTCCCCTCCACTCCGAATCAGCTCGGGAAGGGGTAATTTTAACTGAAAGACAGCCAGAAGGTACAAGTTTAAGCAGCCCTCCCCTCTAATGCTCCTTTGGTGAAACTCACAGCCTAGTGACTCAGCCTTTAGTTTACTAGAGGGAAAAATACAGGCAGTGGAATGTAATATGCAGTTTGCTCATTAGTACTTCACAGGGTTCAGCTACTGTCCTCACTTTCCCCCACTGCTTCAGCCAATAAGGCTTAAAAAGATGGAAGGAAGATAGAAGAGGCAAAACAAGGACATTTGGCATGATTTGTACCCTAGGAATAATTGGGACTAGTTTTAGGTCATAACCAAATCAGAAGCATAAACAGGGAGTTGCATTTCTTAAAGGATCGCTCTGTAGAAGGGGCCTGTGTGGAGATTGCAAGCTCTTATCAGTAGTTTTAGAACAAGGCTGGGTTAAACCCCTGACCTAAAATTCTCTCCAGCAAGGAGTCATCCTGGGGATCATATAGCACTGGGACGCAGGTTTAGTGAGGGAGGACAAAAATCAAGTTTTGCAGGGTTCTATGTATTTTGCTACTTTCTTTGTTGGATTTGTTCTTCCCCATGTGCATCACTGACTCATATACTGTATGGGAGAAGGGGGCTGCCCTCAGATGGCAGGGCAATGCAAGGCCTCTTTACCCTGTCAGAACCAGAAGTGCACCCACTGTGCTGATGCAGCACTGCAGAGCAACTTGTTCAGCTGAAGTTTGCCCAGCAGCAATATTATGCCCCTGAGGGACCAAGGAGCCTTGGAAATGGTTAAGATTAAGATGCACTGATGTGAAAAGAGAAGGAACCATGTACTTGATGAATTCTTAAAATGCCATGTGGAAGACTTTTATTCCCTGGGCTAACAGCTGGCATTTAGGGGACTTACGACCCAGGTAGAGTATATCCCTTCTTGCCAGTCTAAGACATTTCTGTTCATAATTTCACTTTATTAGGGTTGAAAGGCTAGGCTGGAAGACAAGCCTGCAGTCCAAGAACAAACACAGCTCTAAAAAATGTGCAAGCCATCACTACCACAAGCATCAAAATTAAAATCCCTAATCAGTTGCAGAGTATGACCTCCTCAAGAAGTTCCTTCAATTCAACATCAAAGTAACCAATGTGGTGCCCTCCTAATATTGGACTACATGTTGGACTACATCTCCCGTCAGTTCCAACCAATACAGTCAATGATCAGGGATGATGGGAATCATAGTTCAATAAAATCTGGAGGGCACCATGTTTGCTATCGCTGTTCCAAGGCAAAGATGAACCAAACCCTACAACTGAACTGCAAACCCAGCACCCTGAGTCCTGTTTCTTCTATGGCTAAGAGCAAGTGCACCACACACAAACACAAAAGACAAGACTGGGCAGACAGTGACACATCCTCAGTGGCCCAGAAGAGAACAGTGGCAGATTGTACATTTATACACATATAAAAAAAGAGGACCATGAGTATATGGAAATGTGACATGTTCCAAATATAAGTGGGCTGCCATTTTTTCCTGGAGTGAAGCAGTCAATCCAATTCCACGCAGTGGGGTTTGGATGGGACAAGGAAAGGGGAAACTGTGCTGGTTTCAGACATAAAGGAGAACAGAAGCCATATGAATTTGAAAAGGCATGATGCTGTAGCATCACCACTAAGTCAATCAGAGATGACCCAAGTGCTTTGAAGCCATGCAGCCATGAAGTAGCCCACATCATCACCATCAGACGCAGCATTGCCATGTTCTTGCTGATGGATGTGAAGGATGGTTTGGAGGGAGGGCAGACTCCAGAGGGCAGGCGGCCCACAGGAATAGGATCCCTGGTTTTTATTTGGCCTCTTCTCTTCTGGAAGAACTTGGCTTTTCTGAAACCCTGTTTTTCTGCACCGTAGCCAACTTCATATCAAAAAGTAGAACCATGACACTGCTAATTTATGACCTATTGAGGCCTTAGGTAACCCATAACAGCCAAGGGCACCACATTTGTTTAACAAAGGGCCCCCCGTACCATCCTCAAAAGGAAGGGCAAATCAGCAGAACGAGGAAGAGACCCTGGTAGGTGCTCCAGACATGTTTCAAGTATGGCTCAAAGTCTCTCGCTTGAGCACATATGCAGTAGGAGCAGCATAGAGTCTTTGGCACTGAATTCTGTTCCCAGATCTATAGGTTCTCGCCTGGCTGATATTGAGGCTCTGTTGATGTGAAATAGTCCTCCAAGAAAGCTTGAAGGTACTCAAAGGTCGGCCTTTCCTCAGGATCCTTCCTCCAGCACTGACACATCAGATCATGCAGAGACTCTGGGCATTCTGGTGGGCAGGGCATCCGGTAGCCTCGCTCTACTTGATCAAGCACTTCCCGGTTCACCATACCTATTGGTACAAAAGCAGACAGGTGTTCAGTAAACACTGTGAGTACTGGTACTACTTGCATGTAAGTGTACATACATGCATACCACTCCTGGATCCCAGACATTATCACTTCTCAGAAAAGCAGTATGCAACCTGGCTCTTCAGTAGAACAGTTTAGCCAAAATATACAGAAGTGTCGCTAACAACGTATGCTCCTGTTTACCAAGTACAGTTCAATTTGCATTACAGTGGAGCGATTTAAGTAGTGTTCCTAAAGTCTGGCATCAAGCAGAGAGGGGGAGCCTGTGGCCCTCCAGATAATGGACTCTTAACTCCCATCAGCCCCAGCCAGCAAGGACAACGTCCAGGGATGATGGGAGCCCAATAACACCTGGAGGGTCACAAACTTCCCATCTCTCACACAAAGCCTGTTACCTTTCTTCTTCTCCTGCCAGCAAACAGAGAACTAGACACTAGCTGGGTATGGGACGCAGGGATTTTCCCCATAGCCCAATCCTGTAATGTGTTTGTAACATACAGATGTTTTTATTGTCTGTAGAAACAATTTTATTGTTTATCAAACTTCTCTTGTATTTAATGTCATTTTTCTCATGCTATACACCACTTCAGGGATTTGAGCCACTCATAATATTACTGATGTGGAACTGAACCATGAATAAAAGGGAGTGGTTTCCCCCTGTAGGCTATCATTTTGCAACAGTAATATATGAATGGGGCTTCAGAATGAAAGCAGAAGTCTACAGAGGAATTAAAACTCTGGAGAAATCCATTTCCCACGAGATGCTTGCTGATTTTGTCTCCCATAATTGTGAAAGGTCTTATTGTTGGTGTATATCCTCCACAAATCATATATTAGCTTTCTTTTTCCAAAGTTATTAATTAATTAAACTCTATCCCACCTGTCTAGCGCCCACGCACCACTCACAATGACGTACAACAATTAAAAATAAAAACAATCAAAATATATTAAAATGGAAAGAACAGGAAAAACCAAGGTGGTTGGGCGAACCCACAAGTCCATGGGCTGCATCTACTCTACCAAACCACCGGATGCAACCTCATAACTTTTATCTCCTGATCTAAACAGCATTAAAATGCTCTGCTTCCTCTTTAAAGATCCCCTGTAAAGAACAGGCAGAGGGATTTTTTTTAACTCTAGTTTTGGAGCTAAGCAACACACCACAAAGTTCAGACATACATTTCCACAGAGTGTTGGAGGTGTGGGTGGGTAAATTGCTGACTTTTACTCTTAAAGAGTAGGCAGGCTTTATCTCTGATATTAGCACTGTAGGAGACAGCATTGTTCTGCTTTGGAGATCCCTGTCCCTTTCCATGAGTAGTGAATGAGTAGTTTGCTATAGCTGGTCTTGTGGCCCCTTTGAGCACCTGTAGAAAGGCCCACCGTATTTTTCGCTCTATAAGCCACACTTTTTCCCTCCTAAAAAGTAAGGGGAAATGTGTGTGCATCTTATGGAGTGAATTCAGGCTGCGCAGCTATCCCAGAAGCCAGAACAGTGAGAGGGATCGCTGTATCAGTGACGGGCTGCCCTTCTCCCTCCTCGGGGAAAAGCCTGCAAGTGCCACACACACACTCCACGCGGGTCATGAAAGGGAACACTGAGCAGAGCCTGGGATGCGTACAGGCTCTGCTCAGTGCTCCCTTTAAAGAATAAGTTTTTTTTCTTGCATTCCCCCTCTAAAAACTAGGTGCGTCTTATGGTCAGGTGTGTCTTATGGAGCGAAAAATATGGTATATAAAAAAACACACTTACCTGGATATGGTACTCGGCCCTTCGTGGCCAGTTCAGTCAGCAGTATTCCAAAGGACCATACATCTGACTTGATGGTGAATCGGCCATAGAGAGCAGCTTCTGGGGCAGTCCACTTAATGGGGAATTTAGCACCTGAACAAGACAGACAAGCATATTGTAAAAAAACAAAACATGTCTTATTCAGCACACACAAAAGGAAGAAATAAAGGATGTTGGCAACCAAGTCTTCCACTACTTCTGCATCATTCACCAGCAGTAGCAAAAGTGCAGGAATCCAGGACATAGAATCATAGAAATGTACTCAACAGTTTGTCATGTTGGCATGAAGGCTGCCTTTTCACGTTGTCTTGATAACGCTTCCTGCTTTTGGGCCGTGGGGCTTTTACTCTGCATTGCTACCCAGACTTCTTCCCGCTCTGAAGCACTAACTAGTTTGCAGCTGCTTATTTCTTCCAAGTGGAAAGTGCAGCTCATACCTTGCCTTGCTGTGTATTCATTGTCCTCAATCAGCCGGGCCAGTCCAAAGTCAGCTACCTTGCACACCAGATTTTCCCCCACAAGGATGTTGGCAGCTCGGAGATCTCTGTGTACGTAGTTCATCCTCTCCACATATGCCATGCCAGATGCAATCTGGAACAATCCCAAACACAAAAGAAAATCAGTGTGGTGGAATAGTTAAGGTAGAGCTTTCTAAACTGTGTGTTGGTTGCAGTGTGTAGGTGTGTTGCACGAATGCTCCCCACACTCCTCCTGGGCTGGAAAGGGTTAGTTTAACCTCCGGTTGGCTAGTAAAACTGAATTACCATGTCACAAAATGAATTACTGTGTTGTGAAAGGATCCATGTCCAAAAAGTGTGTATACCAGTCTAAGGTCCTTGAAGTTCAGGTGGGATATAAATGTAGTAAAAAATATACATTACGAATTAGCGTGAATGATTATTATGATCTATCAGAGCTGATTAGTCAAATCAGCCAGCTCTATTCAGCCCAGGGTTACCAGGATTCAGGTAACTTATGAAGATATAGACTAATGTAGTAAAGCCGTGTGTGTGTGTGTGTGTGTGTGTGAAATATCAAACCAACCAGCAAAAGCAATGAACTTGGAGTCAAATGAGCCTACAGTTCTCTTGAAAGCAGAGGGGCTGAATAAAGCTAAACCTATGAAAAATGAAGTATTTGTCAGCCAATATCATGTGGGCTGCCTATCCTGCATAGCTGCTAATGTTGCACTGACTGAAACAGATGTTCACCAGCACTCTGTCTCAGCTGGCGCACACAGAAAATGAAATATGGGAAGAGGCTTGAATGCCAAAAAGGGAGAGAGACATGGTCAGAGATCTTATATTGGTTTAAAGGAAACCAAAGGGCACTGGAAAATGCTTCCCCAATAACACCCCCGCCAACAGAAAAGCAGCATGTCAGGGAGACAGATTTTACAACAGCTAGTTGTCTTGCTAAATATTTGTATGCAGGGAGATACTATTATAGGCAAACATGCAAAATAGGCATTCCTCCACCAGCAGCCTAGAGTCATACAGATCTGGAAAAGCAGCATCCTTCAAGCCTACAGCATATGTAGATTGGCTCTTAAAGCATGCTACACTCACCTGAGCTGCCATATCTACCAGTTGGGGCAGCCTCAAGTACTTGCCCATCTCCCCTTTCAAGAAATCCAGGAGGCTCCCTAGAGCAGAACATACAATTGTCAGTAATTGAAGTTGGAGCAAACCCTAAACCCTTGCAGATGTTTTCCCTCTGCAGAATTTGCAGCTGTTTCAATCTCACAGAGCAAACAATACAATTTAACTGAGCCAACGAGCTGTTTTTTACAGAGCGTAGAAAGAATTTAAGCCCCAACAAAAACCCTTCATTAGTTTTTTCTCACATCTTGACTGAACTGTAATTTACACTCCTCAAATGTTGCAGCAACATGGGAAGCAAGGGTTGAATTGTAAGTCAGTGGTTTGCCAAACAATCACCAGGCCTCTTCAGTGCTTATTCTTATTTATTAAATTTGTTAAAGTCACTTTTATCTTGCCTAGAGCAACCCAAAGCAACTTAAGGTAAAGGTAAAGGGACCCCTGCCCATTAGGTCCAGTCGTGGCCGACTCTGGGGTTGCGGCGCTCATCTCGCTTTATTGGCCGAGGGAGCCAGCGTACAGGTCATGTGGCCAGCATGACTAAGCTGCTTCTGGCGAACCAGAGCAGCGCACGGAAACGCCGTTTACCTTCCCGCTGGAGCGGTACCTTTTTATCTACTTGCAGTTTGACGTGCTTTCAAACTGCTAGGTGGGCAGGAGCAGGGACTGAGCAACAGGAGCTCACCCCGTCACGGGGATTCAAACCGCCAACCTTCTGATCGGCAAGTCCTAGGCTCTGTGGTTTAACCCACAGCGCCACCCGCGTCCCTCAAAGCAACTTACAAACAGGTAATAAACCCCACACAGATACAATAAAACCACACAAACAACTGTGTAAATCAATTCAGCCCACATCTGTAACACATCCATTTGGTTATGTCAGGCATGGCCAAACTTGGCCCTCCAGATGTTTTGGGTCCACAATTCCCATCATCCATGACCACTGGTCCTGTTGGCTAGGAATGATGGGAGTTGTAGTCCCAAAACATCTGGAGGGCCAAGTTTGGCTATGCCTGGGTTATGTGAATTGGTGCTTAGATGATGCCTAATTGACAAACTCATTTTCCAAATGCTGCCTATTCTGAATGAGGGGGTAAAATGTTTCTGCTCCCAACATTAGATTTCTAGCCCATTTAATTTTGCCCTTTCAGTCTGAGGGAGAGAACATCCAAACAAGGCATCCTTAATGCCTGCTCTTAATACATTGCTCACCTTTACACATGTATTCTGTTACAATATAAATGGGTTCCTCCGAAACCACAGCATAGAGCTGCACCAGCTTCTCATGGCGCAGCTTCTTCATGACCTGTGCCTCCTGCAGAAATGCCTCTGGAGACATTGTCCCAGGTTTCAGAGTCTTTATTGCCACCCTGGTGGTGCCATTCCAGGTCCCTAGAGTAGAAATATAAGTAGATTAACAAGACATCCTTTTCACTAATGAACACTTAAGCTGGTACCATGCCTCCTACGGTTTGTGCAGTCGGGGGCCTTGCCTAATTTCCCCTTGCTGAAAGACATGGCCTGAAATATGCCCATCAGACTAGAAGGCGAATTTTGTGGCTCAGGTACCTGCTAGAAATCCTTACCCATCCACACTTCTCCAAAACAGCCTTGCCCAAGCTTCACCTCTAACCGCAGCGACTCCCGGGGGATTTCCCAAGCATCCTTTGCCAGACCTTGTGTTTGAGGCTTGCTGGTTGGGCAGACATTGGTGAGACGATGACACAAGCCATCTGCATGTTCTGGGGAAGAGGAACATAGATATCACAATAAAGTATAAGAAACATCAATTTAAGTGAAACGTGTCTTAAGAATATGGAACTATTTATCTCCTTCTCAAACCCAGTTTAAATCTCCTTGAGTCTCTATTTCTTATACTCTCTCTCTCTCTCCCTCCCTCTCTCTCTCTCTCTCTCTCTGTGTGTGTGTGTGTGTGATTTTTCTATATAAAATGTTCTTCAAATCCCAAGGAAACACTTAAATGGGACAAGCACGGGACAAGCACCAGAACACTTTCTAAGGTGTCTCAGACTGCATTTCCTATAAGGATTCATTGCCCTACTTAATTGTTCTACCTAACTCAGAGAAAAGAAATTGCAAAAAACAGTTATTTCCCAAAAAGCGCCTTCTTAGAACCAGGTTCCTAATGCCAGATACTGACTCCAATGTAAGAGAAAGAAACTTATCACAACTTCAGAAGCACTATCTATGATTCATCAAACATCTTACCATGCTAAGAAGTGAAAGATTTTAAAATCTTAAAATACAGTTATGAAAGGCAGATATCTATGTCTTGGTCTGATTTCATACTGATTGCCTACTAGAATTTCCAGGTTGCTGCCAGAAACTTAATTTCATAATTGCCCACAATTCTACATTATCAGCTAGAAGTCCACATTGTTGGAAACAACTAATATCTTAAAGCTCTGAAGACTACTGAATGGTTGTTCAGTTGGGACTCAGAAAGTGGCAGGTCAGCTTAGGGCCAGTTCAAAGCAAACAGTGATCCCATAATTCAATTAGGAACTGCACATTTTCTTGGATGCAGTGAAGTACTACCAACATGATCAGAACCATCTATGTCTGAAGACAGAACATCATCCAAGAAGCTGCCCAGCTTCTTTTCCCTACCATCTCGATTACCAAATGTAAACCGACTTTCTTTTTTCATCCCATCTCTCTCACTATTTACCATTCTTTACCATCACCTGACAATCACTTCCTGTCTCTAACACTGTGCCAGTATCTACCCAGGTCAGAAGTATCCAGAAAATATGTATCTTTCCAACTTATTCTCTTCTCCAGCAGAAACCTCTTGAAAGGGCACACCTTGTTCAGTCTTGCCATCTTGCCATCCTGCTTGATGCCAGGCAGACTGAGATTTGCAGCTTTGTGGTGCAGTGGCAGCTTGACTATAATACCATTACAACCTTTTGATTTCATGAAATCATAGAACTCTAGAGTTGGAAGGGTCCTCAGGGTCATCTAGTCCAACCCCCTGCAATGCAGGAAATTCTGCCCACAGCCGTCCCTGGGTGGGCTCGAACCACCAACCTTCTGGTTACAAGCCAGACACACTGATGCTCAAGATCATGATGGATCAGTCTGCTTAATTATCATGGAATAATATACAGGGAGCCAATATAAGGAGCCAATATGCTGTTTTATGGTAGTGGGTGGCAATCTCTGTAAGTACATATGGTGCCCATAAGATGCTGTCCAAGTATGTTCACTTTTGCTCATGGCTACTGGTCCCATCACCTCCTGGCAAATAGAAGGGGAAGAAATGGAGGCAGTGAGAGATTTTACTTTCTTGGGCTCCATGATCACTGCAGATGGTGACAGCAGCCACGAAATTAAAAGACGCCTGCTTCTTGGGAGAAGGGCAATGACAGGCCTAGACAGCATCTTGAGAAGTAGAGACATCACCTTGCCAACAAAGGTCCGTATAGTTAAAGCTATGGTTTTCCCAGTAGTGATGTATGGAAGTGAGAGCTGGACCATAAAGAAGGCTGATCGCCGAAGAATTGATGCTTTTGAATTATGGTGCTGGAGGAGACTCTTGAGAGTCCCATGGACTGCAAGAAGATCAAACCTCTCCATTCTGAAGGAAATCAGCCCTGAGTGCTCACTGGAAGGACAGATTGTGAAGCTGAGGCTCCAGTACTTTGGCCACCTCATGAGAAGAGAAGACTCCCTGGAGAAGACCCTGATGTTGGGAAAGATGGAGGGCACAAGGAGAAGGGGGCGACAGAGGACGAGATGGTTGGATAGTGTTTTCGAGGTTACCAGCATGAGTCTGACCAAGCTGCGGGGGGCAGTGGAGGACAGGAGTGCCTGGCGTTCTCTGGTCCATGGGGTCACGAAGAGTCGGACACGACTAAACGACTAAACAACAACAACAAACCTTAGACAGAGCCTCTGTATTCTGCAATGAAATCCTGTATTATCTGAAGCCAAAATGGCACTTACTGGAGTAATAGGCCACCAGTTGCTGAAGGCTGCTGAACTGTGTGCGGGAAGTGATGTAGAAGCCACCGTTGTCCAGCTTGCGGATCTTGTAATGCTTCACGTTGAGTCCCTTGGCATTGTCAAAATCTGAGACAGAGAGGCAGTAGGCACCTACCAAGAAAAAGCAGACACAGCTCAGGATTGGGTTTAAGAGATACTTTGCAGCCACTGTTTAGCAGAACTTACTACCAGTTATTCATTATTCATTATTATTAGACATTATTCATTATTTCAAAGGTTAGAATAATATTAGACGTAATAATATTAGAATAATATTATACGTTATTCATTATTTCAAAGGTTAGAATAAAATATTAACAACGCTGCAGAAGTTCAGATCAATGTTTCCCAAACTTGGGTCTCCAGTTGTTTTTGGATGACAACTCCCATCATCCCTAGCTAGCAGGACCAGTGGTCAGAGATGATGGGAGTTGTAGTCCAAAAACAACTGGAGACCGAAGTTTGGGAAACCCTGGTTTAGATGCCCAAGGAACGAAGAAGAGGTGAAAGACTGTAGCTCAGTGGTAGAGTCCCTGAATAATAATAATACCCTGCCCATCTGGCTCGGTTTCTCCAGCCACTCTGGGCGGCTTCCAACAAAAAGATTAAAAATACATTAAGACATCAGTCATTAAAAACTTCCCTAAACAGGGCTACCTTCAGATGTCTTCTTTGCAAACCAAAGGTCCCAGGCTCACTCTCTGGCATCTCCAGGTAGGTCTGGGAGAGACCCGCCTGAGATTCTAGAAGTATGTTGTCTATCGACATTGACAGTACTCAGCTAGATGGACCTATCATTTGGCTCAATCATCTGGCTCAATAAAAAGCAGCTTCCCATGTTCCTATACCCGGATTCATATGCATATACCCTGATTCAGCCAGCATGGATGTGATATGGTCCATCTTGTAAAAAATGAGAACAAAGTACAGTATAGGAAAACTAATATATTAAAAACCTTATCTACTCATCATTTCCTTGTGGCGCTTTAGGATGGGGGAAATGTTGAACACACAGGTTTTCAAGGAAGCCTCTCACATGTCTTCATGACATGTCCATGAAAGGAAGCTGGTGCTGCCGTCAGCAGGTTAGTAACTTCACAGCAGAATTCACACGAAGGGAGGGGGGCAGGATGCAGAGTAGATACCTTTGAAGAACAAAAGCAGCTGGCAAGGCCAGGTCTGTCTAATTATGGCCTCCAGCTGGCTCAGCCTCCACTCTGATCCTGTCAAACTTCAGCAGCTAATTTGTGCAGGGTTAACGTAAAGCTCAGAGACCTTTGCTGCAGCACCTCAAGGGGAGGGAAATAGGTACTGGCAGCAAATCTATAGGGAACTGTGCTTTCTTCCTGTATTGCTAATGCTATGCACCAATTATATGGGGAAACTGCTGTTGCATTAACACCCAAAAGCTGACACAAGTTCTGTGGAAGCTAGGATTATTGGGCAAAGGTTTTCAAACACAGGACAGCAGCATTTTTGAAACTGGCTTTTTAAAAGAGCTCTTGTGTGTTACCCGCAACACATGACTGCAATTAATAATGTGAACGAACTATTTAGTACCTGAATGGGATATTAATGTTCTGTAAAGTTTAAGGCCATTAGTAAAGCATAGGTAAGGGTAAAGGACCCCTGACCGTTAGGTCCAGTGCGGACGACTCTGGGGTTGCGGCGCTCATCTCGCTTTATTGGCCGAGGGAGCCGGCGTACAGCTTCCAGATCATGTGGCCAGCATGACTAAGCAGCTTCTGGCGAACCAGAGCAGCGCATGGAAACGCCGTTTACCTTCCCGCCAGAGCGGTACCTATTTATCTACTTGCACTTTGACGTGCTTTCAAACTGCTGGGTTGGCAGTATTAACTCTTCCTCTCCTTTGGCTTCTTGTATGCTCCTAACATCTGCTCCAGAGGGTTGGGGGGAGCCTTCCAGAGCAGATGGGAACCCCCTCTGGAGGCTGGGGGGAGGGAGAAAAGAAACTGGAGCTTCTGTTGTGCAATTGATTTCCTTAGAGAGTGATCCCTGTTAGGAAGACAAATACCTAGCTAGGTACCAAAGACATCCTGGCCACATTGGCTACTGCTTTTGTCCTCAATGGAATCACCACCATCCCATTCCTTCTGCTCTGTGGCTAGCCACAGAGTGTCTCGCACATCACACATTATTTGTATGTCAGCTCTCAACTTTAGTTCCAGGCAAAAACATCTACAACATAATAAACCACCAGGTTACAGAGGTTGCATGAGCAAAACTTTCTATGCAGAGATAATTGGCAACAGAACCAGATACCCGGATTCTGAAGTGAGAAAAAGCTGAACTCTGCAACCTGCATGAATTATTCAAATTAAGCATGCTTTCCCTTATTTTGTTTAGATATTTATGCTTCTACTAATCATGTGGAGGAGCTAGGGATCATGCACAGCACAGAGGTCTTCCTCCAACATTTG
The DNA here is from genome assembly GCF_951804945.1 of Podarcis cretensis. Classification (NCBI taxonomy): domain Eukaryota; kingdom Metazoa; phylum Chordata; class Lepidosauria; order Squamata; family Lacertidae; genus Podarcis; species Podarcis cretensis. The sequence continues at coordinate 24,240,222 of NC_137175.1, forward strand.
GAAATCTTATTTAGCCATTTCTCCAGCTTACACAACTGAAGAGGCACTGCTTGCCTGTTCTCAAATCTATTCTCACATCCACAAGAACTAGAAGTTGGTTTCCTGGGCTGATCACACACAAGGATTTTGTATATATGGCATTGGAGATATTTTCAGAGAAGAGCAGAGAAATCTTGAGTTGAATATATTGAACAGAATGTGGCTGGCAGACATTCTGTCACTGCTGAAGTAACCACACATTCCTACTATATCTCCAGTCCTCTCTCCTCACTCTAATAAATATCTGACCTGTTCACAGCAATGATGCTTGATCCCTCCATGTGCTTATGCCCATCTTGACATGCCAGTCACATAGGACAGAAATGGGAAGGCCAGGGCAAAGGACACCCACAGCTAAACTCTGCTCGCATGGCTTTTATTTCTGGCACGCGTGTGTTGCTACTACCAACTGGTTCCTACAATGCCACTCACACCCAAGCACAAACTTCATTAAACCGCTCCTATAAACACAACAACAAACTACCCCTGGCAGCAAGGATAGGAGGGAACTGCAGAGTTCCTTGTTGCCATTGGTTACCCAGCTATTCCCAGCTCAGTGACCCAGTTTCAGCACCATTCCTTTGTAAAGAGGACAGGCACAGGACCAGAATCTCTGTTTACGTTAGATATTTAAATCCCATCCAGTTCTTCACCGATCAGATCAGAACAGGGCAGGAGTCAGAGAGAGTACTGCTTGGCTGACAGAACATACTATGGATAGCATACAAGGAGAGAGGGTGAGGAGGGGAACATGGACATAGCAATAACACAGACTCTTGGGTTAAGATACCTGATATTAAGAGCCTTGGGCCAGAACGAAAAAGGACCAGGGCTCTGGAATTGAAAACTTCCAATGCTGTAAACTCCCATTAAAAGTGAGTCCATGCACATTTGTGGCAGCTATAATGCTGAACTGCCAGCGCTACTCACCAATTATTATTGCTTGTTATTATCCTAGTTAAGTATCTCAAGATAAGAGCCCAGCTGGGGCAAGTTCATACTAGCACTCTGAACTTTCCCCAAGTTGTTTCAGCAGCCCAAGGCTGTCCATATCCTTGTGTCTGTAGGCCCCTCCTCACCCTCCCTTTGCAGCAGAAATACCTGCACTTGGAAGCAGTTCTTTAGTGCATCTCTGGTTGAGTCAAGACGCACATCCAGAATGGCGACTCGCCCAGAAACACACTTCATTGATCATCTGAGGCCACCTAATACTTACACCTGCTAAAGTAAGTCTTTTGGGCTTTACTTCCCAATTTAAATTCGGAAAGAAAGAATGCACTTTGGCTATCAGAAGTTTAGGAAGTGGTCTTTTAAGAACATGGAAAACCCAGTACTGTCCCGGATGCAAGGGAAGTGAGCTCTGAACACCAGCTTGTTCTCATAGAAACTGCTATTTCGAGAGATGTTAACTTTCTCAATAAATTGCCATTACCTTTTGTTGTCTCACTCTCTCTTGCCAAGAATGTCCCCCGGGGATTCTCTGGATTGAGTAGTAACCGTTCTGACTCTCGGCGGGTTATCTTGCCAAAATACCACCTACAATAGTGGAATACACATGAGCATGGGAGAGATCCCATTTTGCCAAGTTCTTCCAGTCACTGTTAACTTTTTTAAATACTGAAGGATCAATCTTCTTATTAACACACAGCTTCTACATGGCAAGTGCCTGGGCCAAGGGTTTTTGACCAACAGGAAGCAACACTACACACTTTTCTTCTGAATGTTCAAACTGAAGTGCTAAGCCCTCATACTTTGGGTCAAGAGCTTGAAAGTAGGGCTCTATAAAATATAATAATAATTATGACCTCCCCAGGAATACCTTGCAGCTCTGAAATTAATTAGTAGGTTCAGGACAGACAAAAAAAAAAAAAAAGAAGTGCAACAAAGCATAACCCATATGTGAAAAATCACTGTCATAAGATGTGATGAAACCACTGACTCACTTGGCTTTAAAAAAAGATTTTAGACAAATTCATGGAGTATAAAGGCTACAATTCCTATTTCCAATGTTCAAGTATGAATGCCATTGCTTATGTTACCAAAATAGCACTGCCCACAAACAAACAGAGGTATTGGTAGGCTTGGGGGAAGGTTTGTAGAAGCAACATATCATTGGGGGTGGGGGGAGAAATTAAATGGGGGAACCAAAAAATGTGCAAATAAGGATTAAGTACAGTCAATATAAAATGCTGACTGACTGTTGGGGGGGGGGGGACTGGAAAATGCAGGTTGTGGGAGAATAAGATTGCAGTTTTCTGGAGGAAGGCACTGGATAGGAACACTCCAGACACTGCTTGTGGGTTTCCCAGAGGCATCTGACTAGCCTCATCCCAAAAAACAATACTAAAATAGATGGACATTTGTTCTGATCCAGCAGAGCTCTTTTTACGTTCTTACATAAATCACTTATCCTAGGATAAAAGACAACATTCTGAAATGCACTGAATTTTGCCAAGGGCTGCTAGATTCTTAACTCCTTAAAGACTGATAAGTATGTGAATGCCAAGGCTGAAGGAAGCTCCTGTGTTTTCATGCCAGGAAAACATTGTCCTGATCCATGGTCCTGTGAGAGGCATCTATGGCCCAGACCAGGCCTCAGAAGTGTTAAATACTCATTCTACAGTGTTTCTCTAAGAAGGGCCTAATCATCTGCAGCTCCTTTTGTACACACTGTTTCTTACATGGGGGTAATATCAGTGGAGGGGGGAAGCATTTTGTATGAAGGAGTTCTCATTTACAGACTTTTATTCCATCTACAGATATTAAGTTAGATCACTGGAAAGTCGGGGGTTCGTCACCACAGTTTTCTATATTCTCCTTGCCACAAAAGCTGCAATGTGAAAAACAAAGCCTGTTCCAAGCACCAAAATGTCATCCGAGGATTGGAGAAACAGGCCACAAAGTCAGGAGGTGTTTCAAAATCCTGTTAAATTTTCCTGGATGGTGTGCAAAAATGTTGAAGATTCTGAACCCATTCTAAGAAGCACACCAATGTCATGGTAGCACTCATAAATGCTTATTCCACTCTAATGATCAAATGGTAACCTCCATGTATGAATGAGTCTTTATGGTTTTAACAAACTATAGAGCAAGCTCATATTTTTTTATGGTCATAAACATTTCTGTCAAATGCTAAACTGCTCAGAAGTTCAAAAATTTAGTACCTACTAGTAAGGTGGAAATATCCAGTAGTGCACTATCCAAAAGTGACTTAGTTGGAAAGCAAACTTCAGTAATAAATAAACTGGATAGCTTCAGTAGGTACATGCAGGACATTAGGAACTGTACATCATAAACCGAACTGGATGGTATGAAAGGTTCACTGAGAGCAGGGCTAGGGGACCTGTCACCCTCTAGAGGTGGTTGGACTCTAGCTCCCATTAGCCTCAGCCAGCATGGTCAATGGTGAGGGATGATGGGAGTTGTAGTCAAACAACATCCTGAAGGCCAGAAGTTTCCCAAGCCAGGTGTAGGGAGTGAGAAACACATAGTAAACAGTTAACGAATAGTTAGATCTCTCTCTGAGAGATGCATGTGATTTATACAATCATTGACATTATTTTTTTCAGATATTGTGGTATTCACTAGTGTTTTTTTCCCCACAGAAGAAACCAGTGTTTTTCAAAAATGGCGCTGAACATCTAATAGGAAGGCAAGACTAATCATATCTTAAAAGCCAGCAAGTTGCTATAGGACCAATTAGCCATACACATCACTCAATTACTCCACTCTTGACCACTGAAGTTGGCTTAAAGATGTATGAGTGAACTGATTCAACCTCAGAGCATTGTGTCCAAGCAAAGTGATACGAGAATTCTAGATACAGTGTTCAGTCTGAGACCACTCTTCCACACAGCAACTAAAGGATAAATACATGTGTGAACTATCCTACTGACACAAAGTCAGGAATTATCTGGGGAAATGAGGGGTGCCCCTGACTGTTATGGCTAGAAGGCTTGGGTTAGACACTAGAAGGCTTGGCAGAAGCATTGCACTGTTTATCAAAACTATCTAAAATATTTCAATTACTCTTCAGCCTGGATGGAGTCTGAGGGTGCAACATAGTTACTGGGGATGTAGCCTTTCTGGCCAGTTGTGAGCGAGTGAGCCAGCCACCAATCTCCTTCCCTGCAAAACACAAAACAAAGAAATATATCAGTGAAGATAAAATAGGTCAAATTACCTTCCCAACTCACTGGCATCCCCCGACTCCCCTGCTGATTCCAATCCAGCTCCTCTTGACCCCACTGCTTAGACTAGGGCTAGTCAAACTGTATACTTGTGGCCTACTCTATGTTTGCTTGTGGGTCAGAATTCTGCAACCCCTTCGTGGATGGTGAAATTCAACAAAGTAGTTGGTGGTAACCAACATTTTGTGTGTGTGTGTGTGTGTGTGTGTGTGTGTGTGTGTGTGTACATGAAGGTACTTCCTGAACAGTCTTGTCCCTCCCCTCGAAGCTGATCAGTAGGTAATCCCTTTGCTTTTTCAGTAGGTATAAGAGAAAGCAACATTACATGTACAGAAAATACATACAGTTTATGAAATGTTGTTATTGATTATGTTATTTATGTTAAGGCATTTATATCCCACCTTTCTGAATAAAAATTCTGCCAAGGTGGCTTAAGCATACATTGATTCAAATTTGGTAGGGCTGCTGGGAGCCAAATCTGATTTGCACTAGAGATGCTTGAGGAATTCAGCCTTTGTGAATTCCTGCACAAATAACTTGGGGTCAATCTGCAGGTTGGAATTTTGCTATTCGTTGTATTTTGCACTTCTCCAAAAGTTGCAACACTGTTCTTGGACATGTAAATGTCTCAAAATACACTTTTAAATATCTATATTCTTTCAAAATACATTTACATATGTATTAAAATGCATACTTAAATAAATATTGAGAGGATTTTTTTAAAAAAAATAAAAATCAGATTAATGTGGAAATGAATCAGAATGGAATTACAGGTGAAACCATGCAAAAAGGGACACAGACCAAAATAAACAGAAGTGCCCATCCCTAAGCTTGCAGAACATGGATTGGCCATCCTGGCTTAGACAAAAAGAAGAGGATGTTGATTAAATAAAAACCTATTCACCCAACAAAAACAGTTTTGCATGATTTATGTGATATATTCCAATCAAACAATGCAGGATTTCTTTGCAGCGAGCTCTTCAACCCATGTCTGGAGTGCCGGTAATGAGGATAACTCAAGCAAATAAGGTGGTCTCCATAGCAACTGAACTGTGTCATTATCTGAGATTCCACAGCTGGCACCTTATTAGTTTGGTTAAATGACAAATAACACAAGATCCTTTTAAATAAGGAATTTCCTTACTTAAAAAGGCATGTCAAGTACCCATTGAAAATACCTTTGGAGCCATTTGAATCTGAACCAAATCTGGCTGCTGTATGAAGCATTGGAAGTCCAAGAAAGCAGGGTTGGGAATGGGGAGGAAATAGGCACACAAAAACAAAACAAAACAAAAAAAGAAAAATTGTGATAATAAAAAGGGAACACACAGCTCAAAAGCAAAAGTTTTTTTAAAAAACGCACAAGAGCATAAAGCAATACTAGGAACATAACATTAGAGTACATACATGCAGCCCAGGGGGGTGGGGTGGGAGAGAATAAGAAATGAAGGAGAAACTATATCCTAGAAAAGGACACAAACATGCTGCATCTGAAGTCGGTAGACAAAATGCTACTTGGTTGGATAAGCTAAACTATGCAGAATAGGTAAGGCAATGTAGTCTGGGGATTATGCAATCTTCTGAGTTGCACAGAACTCCTCCATCAAGCAGAAATGTAAAGGCAAAGAAATGTGAAACACACATTTAACAAACTTAGCTTTAGTCGCTCTCAATAGCTTTAGTCATGGGCATAGCCAAGGGGAGGGTGGTGGTGGTGGGAGGCAGCTGCTCCCCAATCAAATAAATAAATAAAAATACTTAACTAACTAACCAATTGTGTTGCAGATAGCTTGGTTCTGCCCCCCCCCCATTGATTCTGCTTCCCCCTTGCCACCCAACATAAATCCTGGCTATGCTCATGGGTTTAGCACAAGCAAAATGGGCCACTCTCTTAACAGTTTGGAGAAGCCAGTTGTGATCTCCTGAGCTCCCCTCACCACAGGCAAACTGCACCCCTCCTACCTAAAATATCAACACCAACATTAACTAACATTAAGGTATGTGCTGGCAAGAAAGGGTGGAATCAATGCACAATTCTACAGCCCGCTCCAATTTTTTAAACCATGGTTGTAAGATTGGGGCCATTATGTCTATTAACCAATTGCTTATTGGAGAAGGATGTAGAAGAGATCAGAACTGAGTAAAACAAGCTGTATGGAAAAGTACCAGTATCTTACTTTGCAATTCTACTTGCAGCCTAGGATTCGCTGGGACACATGTTCATACCATGCTGGGTTTTATCCAACTACATTATACTTGCAGTAAGCAAGCATAGAAATCAATGGACCTAAGTAAGTCATATCTGTTCTGAGCAATGGCTACAACCCAGTGACTTCAGAAGCAGCGAGCTCAGGCTTTTACAGAAATTGTAGCTAGCAAGACTTGATTGAGAGGATGTTCAAAGCCACACTCCATCACTCTACCAAATTATGTAAAGCTGCTGTCTCTCCTAGAAGAAACTAAGTAATGCCAAACTGCAGAAGTGTTGAATTCTGAATGGTTTGTTGTGGATTTAGGAAAGCAGAATAAGTGCAATACCCACACAGGAATTTAATACACCAAATATGTTCTGGGCCCAGTAGTGTCAGGTAAGAAATTTGAGTCTATCTGCATCCCACACAGGACATAGCACTGTAAATGCAATATATCCTGGGGCAAAGCAGGTCAGAGGGTGAAGAATGCAGGCAGGACTACTCCCCCCCCCATCCCAATCCCCAGGCCTGCATTCTTCTTTTCTGTGCTAAAATGACTAAGCCCCAAAGCACTCATGGAATGTCCAGGTGGCTTGGAATGTCTTTATCTTGCAGAATCACACAGAGACTGCCACTGGCAAGGAGGCAGCGGGTGGGAAATAGTTGGTCTAACTCTCCAAAATGCCTGGGAAGGGGGGGGGGGGGGGGGGGCTGTACTCTCCAGTCAAGTGCCAACCTAATGTTTCTTCCTCCATAGGTTTCTGGATTTTACTGACTCCCCTGTCACGGAGTTACTGTATTTTTCGCTCTTTAAGACACACCAGACCATAAGACGCACCTAGTTTTTGGAGGAGCAAAACAAGAAAAAAAATATTCTGAATCCCAGAAGCCAGAACAGCAAGAGGGATCGCTGCGCAGTGAGAGCAGCAATCCCTCTTGCTGTTCTGGCTTCTGGGATAGCTGCGCAGCCTGCATTCACTCCGTAAGACGCACACACATTTCTCCTTACTTTTTAGGAGGGAAAAAGTGAGTCTTATAGAGCACAAAATATGGCAACTTTCTAAACAAAAGGAAAAATCTTCCCCACATCCTGGGAAGGTATAGGAGGGATTATATATAACCTCAAAAACAAGCCACATTATGCATCACCACCAAAAGACAATCAAATGCTGTTTCTCACATTCTCTCACAGGTTTTTAAGAAGCATGAAGGAAGCTCCGCAAAGTGAGCAACATCTGAAACTGGACACATCATGAGACACTGAGTCGGACCACTGACCTATCTAGCAGCCAGCAACTGGCAGCAGCTTTCTCAAGGTCTAGTGGACAACTCCAGAAAAACTAGTTTGGGGGAGCCAAGTGGTGGCAAAGACAATTTTTATGCTAGCTATTTTATCAAACTTTAATGGCCATCTGCAGTTCACTCCAGGTATGTTGTATCTGCAACGTGATATGCAACTGCCATGAGTTTTCCTGGCATCATCCATACTCAGGGGCACATGGAATTGTACTGGTGCAGGATCCTTGACACAGTGCTCATGTTTACCTAGTTGAATAGGAACAAATTTCTAGCTTCCAGTGTCCGTCTCTGCAGGGACAGTCAACCAGAAACTCATGCAGATTGGAAATGATAAAGGAACCTATTCCCCCCCCCACCTATATATTGGATTGATGCAGCTGAAAATCAGACTGGTGAAATCATGGCACCAGCCTGGCCAACACAGGTACCATGAGGAAATGGGACAACTCATTGCAACATGCACAGGTGACATCACCATTATCATAGAGGGAGGATGTGTGAAATAGTTCCTCTCCTCTGCAAAAACATAAAATTGCCCCATCATAGAAAACAAAATTGGTTCACATGATGATGCTAACCTTAAGCAATAAGGCAGCAGGTGACTGATTAAAGTGTAGCAAATAGTTTAGCATTTATTATCTCTGTATGGGCTCTTGGATACCCCATAAGGGGGAAAGGGCAGATTTTCGTTTACAACACTATAAAACACTGTTTGTGTTTTATATATGGTGCTATCATTTGGTTTTTCTGCCTCTGGCACTAAAAGCCATCTTTTTCATGCAAACACCCTGCCCCGCCCACATGTGCAAATGAGTTGGTAAAGCCAGATGTGCATGCCGCAGAGAACTGGAAGGATCAATGCACACAAAACAGCTGCCGATGGAGGCTGTTTTAAATGATTCCCTGCAGAATCATGTACCACAGAGTGGTGTACACAGAAGTAGCCAACAAGAGGAGCTATTTAAAATGCTGCCTACACAGTGGGTGCACACCAACTTAATGTCTCAGTTCAGCAGGTTGTTTGATGGGAGATTCACAGTACTACGGATAGAAGTACAGTATGTAATCTGTGTATCAGGAAGATACCTCACCATGGAGAAGTTATATAAAATGATGGATTCAAGGTTACATCAATGCCCAAATGTTTGTTTGGGTTGGTAAATCCTGCATGCGATAAGTTTTCCCACCTACGTTGGGAGCATGGGTTGATAGCAGGCTTTTAGACAGAAGGGTCTTCTAAACCTCAGGCATGTTCCATCAGCACACCTGACACCTGCAGTCCCAACATGAACTGAGCAGAAACTAGTCCCTGGTGCAGATTTATACTAAATGGGGAAAATGACAATATTCCCCCCCCCAAAAAAAAAAAAATATCAGAGACCAAGGGCACATTCTAGCCAGGCAAAAACACTCATGATCATGCAAAGTAGGAATGGTTAAAGATGGCCTGGGCAAAGCAGGTGTGGCTGGTGAGGGTTTGTGTCCTGAGGAGGCTCAGACAGATAAGCCTGGGGATTGCATTTTGGCCTGAAGGTTCCCCATCTCTCTGCTACCTGAAAGGTTGGAGGGGAAAACTCCTTATTCCTAGTGATTACATATTTTCTCACAATAGATTACCCAGCTATTGCCCAGAATGCAGACCATTATGTAAATGGGGGGGGGGGGGAGAGCAGTATGTTGATATTGTTTATGTAACTTGTCCAAATTTTATTTGCTGTTAACAAACTGATTTATTAATTGTGACAATGCTTCGGTTACTGTTTTCGGCTTTATAGTGCCAGCACACTGAAACTGGATCCATTCCTATGGGAAAATAAGACAGTATGCCAGCCCGTTAAAAAGGGCTCCAAGATATTCCCCCCACACACACACACACATGGCTGTTACCCAAGAGAATTATTGTAATTGGGGCAGAAGTGGGAAGAATGCCAGAGAACAGTAGGAATGTTATTCACTCGAGAAAGAGGCTGCAAGAAGCAGCCTGAATATTAGAAATGAGTGATGCTCCCCTTTTCTCCTTCTGTGATATTTTGCTGTCCCTGTTTAATTTGCTGCGACCACAAGGGAAAACTGAGCTTTTCGTTCTTAACCCCTGCAATTTCTTCCAAGGGAGTCCTGAGAGAGACCTTCTGAAGATTATAAACTTTTCAGAACAACCTTCCTGACGAGTGAATAACTAAGCAGACACAAATTGTGAAGGATAAATCTTCCTGGTTTGGAGCCTGGCAAGAACTTGGGTTCAAAGCTCTGTTCAGCCCCTATGAAAAGCGAGTGGCTCTCAACAAGCTGGTCTCTCTCTCTTCCTCTCAGCTTAACCTACCTATACAAGAGGCTGCCTCAACCCCTGTCTTCGCAGCTTGGGAATCCTTACTTGGGATCGATTTTACTGTACACCACTTAAATAAATGGTTTGAAGTGGCCAAAGCAAACAGAGTTGTTGGGATGATAAAAGGGGTAAGATAAAAATAGGAAGATATGCCACATTGCCCTGAGCTGATTGGAGGAAGAGTGGGGTGCAAATAGGTATGGAAGGAGTGGGGGGTTTACAAGGCTACAAAGCAAACCCTTTCAGTGCAAAAACTCTCTCCTCATCACTGGCGACTCCACCTTAGATTCCTCAACACTCCCAGGGGCAGAGCTTTCTCTGAGTGGTGCCTTCCCTAAAGAACGCTCTGCCAACTGAAGTTTGCCAGGCTCAGTCTATTTATTGTTTCTGGAGGCTAGTAACATGATAGCACTGTACACAAAGAAGAGAGCAGAGGCTTGTTCTCTGTTGCTGCAGAGGGCAGGAGTAGATCCAGTGGGCTTAAGTTAGAGAGGGGTAGAATTTGACTGAACAGTAGAGGGAAAGGAAGAGCAGTTTGGCAAGGGAACTAATTACCCACAGGGTCGGTGGGCTCTCCCACGCTGGAGGTCTTCAAGCAGGGCCTGTCAACTGTCTGCTGAAAGTGCTCTAAGGTAGCCTTCGCCAAGCTGGGGTCCTCCAGATGTTTTTGGCTACAACTCCCATCAGCCCCAGCCAGGACTCATGGGCGAAGGGCACAAAGTTGGCTAATACAGTGGTACCTTGGGTTAAGTACTTAATTCGTTTCAGAGGTCAGTTCTTAACCCGAAACTGTTCTTAACCTGAAGACCACTTTAGCTAATGGGGCCTCCTGCTGCTGCCGTGCCACCAGAGCACAATTTCTGTTCTCATCCTGAAGCAAAGTTCTTAACCCAAGGTAATATTTCTGGGTTAGCGGAGTCTGTAACCTGAAGCGTATGTAACCAGAGGTACCACTGTACTGCTCCGTCCACCCCTGCATAAAGGAGGGGGTTGACTTGATGGCTTATGAGATTGCCCTGCAGTTCTTGAAGGGAAGGTGGCTTCTGCAAGCAGTGCAATTCTTAAGCAGATTCTCCCCTCACCACCACGTCCTCCCGACAGAACCGTAACAGCAAATAGGGTGAAGTCTAAAGAATGTGCATTTAGACCCATTCTATCCCTGAAGTGTCCCAGTTAAAAATACAAACATTGGATGTATGGCCATAACCTAGGGTTGCCATATTTCAAAAAGTGAAAATCCGGGTTTCCCCAGACATTCCTCAGAAAATTTCTCTTGGATGCAATTTTCAACAGTCGAATCCCATCTATGTCTGGGAAATTCGAGATGTATGGCAGCTCTACCATAACCCCCACAACTAGGTTTATAGAGCCACGCAGGCTAATGCAGTCCAAACACAGTGAGTTCTGGGCATGTTTGGGGCTACTCATGAATACAAACATTCCTAGGTGCATAGCAGTATACCAGGTGTGTGGAACTAATATCTGGCTGGCCTTGGCAGAGGGACAATGTATTATACTAGATCTGCAGGCTAAAGTCATCCGAAGTATGCCTGGCTAGCTGTTAATATGGCACTATTTTCACATGGTGCACAGCCAGAAAGCATCTAAACGCTGCTATGCAGTGATGCACGAGCTACCACTTCTAAAATAACAGGTACTCCTCACCCAGGCTCTGTTTCTTAAACTGTGTAAACAGAAGGAAGATAGTGAGGTACAAATGAGGAAGAGGAAGCTGCAAAAGGAAAAATCCAAGTAGAAGGAAAGCCCCAAGTTCCCCGTCCTGAATAATGTCACAGGGAAGTACAGCTTGAGCAAGCACATGCCAGGAAAATCCATTGTAAGTAGGGAGATCATGCTATCTTCTCATCTTTGGGTGTCGGAATACTAATAACCACTCCCAATCTGGTGACTGCTTAGAGAGGTTCAGAAGTTCCCCAGGGTATATGTGCTTCCCCATCCACTTCAGAGGAAGGACATGCCAGCTCCTATGAGAGGGCTACAGATAGACCTCTCCATTGGAATGAATGGGGAAACCCAGAGTCAACTTCTGTCTGGGTCAATTTAATCCACACACTGCAAATCCATTGCTTGGGAAACCTCAATGAATTTTAAAACAGAATGTTGATTAAGATAAAACTTTTTTCCAGAGCCAAGCTGCTAGGTCAAGGCACTGCATGAGGCTGCTTTCTTTCGAAAGACATAAGCAACAAACTGAACGATTAGAACTTCTGAATCTATCTTGTACGGTACTAAGCGATTATCTATGTTCATCTATCTTTCAAGTAAAGGTATCCACTTCTACTAAAGGCAGTCAAAAATGGCTTCCTCTCCTCTGCATACCTCTGACTCAGGTGGGGCAGGCAACTACAGCCACAGCTATGGAATTATATGGCTGGGTCAGCACAACCTGCCAAATGCAGTGTGTATCTCTCAGAAACTTCCTCCCCTCGCAACATGTTGCTAGGCAGAAGGCCAGGCACCTTAGCTATTCAAAAGATTGCAGTTCATTACTGCTACAGTATCTCTGTGAGAAACACGCTCTTATCCTAAACTCCAACAGTGAAGCGATATTGGATATTGTGAAATACATAGCTTGAGACTCATTTCTCCTCTACATGCTTCAGTACAAAGCCTTTAAAAAACCACCTCATCTTCCTATGAGGGCTATTCTGTTCTCGGCGTTATTTATACCAGAGGCAGCTGTGAAGCTGCCAGCGTTCACAATATTGTATTTAGTTCATTTGAAGCGAAAGAATGCACACTTGCTTTGTACCTGGAAAGTATGCCAAATAGCCAAAGACCAGAGCTTTCAGTATTCAAAAATGTCTATTTTTGTTTCTGCTGTTTTAAAAATAAGGAAAATATTTAGGTTTTAAATACTTACCTGCGGAATTTAAGTTTGGATATCAGCAATACTTACGTTTTTTATAGTGAGAAGTTCAAGGAGGCAAACCTGTTCAAGGATAGTTCTACAACAATGGGCAGGCAAGCGTTTGCCATTTTGGCAGAGCTGGCCAAGACGTCATGATAATTTGGCCATACCAAGTGGCACTCCTCTTTTTAACACAGTTCACAGTCCACCCAGATGCTATCCAGTGGAAGACTCGTTTTTGTGATAGGGAGAGCTAGGCAACAGCACTAATGTGCTTTTGTGCAACTCCTTTTGGCAGGTCTTGGTGGACAGATCCGTCTCTCTCACTCTGCCAGCCTAAATGGTGCTTTAAAAGCTGCCATCTGGTTTTGCCACATGAAAGTTCTATTCTTGCAATCTGAATGAAATGACTGATGCCCCACATGCACAAGCTGAGCCACTTCTGACCACTGTGCTAAAACAGTAGGAGTGGCTGTAAGCCACCATAAAATGGAGAACCTCTATTGGGATACTTCCATTCATAAGCTGCAGGGGTTCATTATATCACCACGTGCAAGCACCTGACTCCATACTGTCTGATGTATCCCTGAAATGTGGAGGCTAGTGGTGGTTGCTCCATGGTACCAAGAAGAACATTTTCTAAAACTCTGCACACACTCAAACAATTTTTTGCTACTTCATATGTTCAATGCCTAAGCCCTTGACAATGAAAATAGGTTCTAGCACCCTGACCTGGTCCAAATAAAAGTCCTCAGTCAGGGCTCCAAAGAAGAAGAACAATGCAGAGCTCCATTTCCTTTGCACCATTCACAGGATTGTTTTAAAAGCCACAAATAGATTATTAGAACATTAATATTGCAAGAGAAACTTTAGCTGCGAACGTTTACCGGCCTGACCTTGACTAGGATTTTTATATATATATATATATATATATATATATATATATATATATATAATTACTTGGATTAGAATTTTAAGAAATGTTGTAGAGGAAAACAAGGAGGAAGTCAGAACCACTTGACTTGTGCAGAGCATATATTTTGGCCGGGCCAAACAGCAAGGTCTCAGGAAAAGCAGCTGCTTAATCTCTAGGTCTTAAGGTTCAACAGGTATATAATGCTTGCTGGCTACCCCTGCATGGGTAAATGTGTTCAGACCAAATATAAAATCCTTCTGCTGCAGCATTTTCTCACCTCCTGTCATGAACTTCATGAATGCATATTGCATTCAGAGGCTAGTAACATGAAGTTGGGTCAGTGAAAAGAATCTCAACAGCAGATGTGGAGAACAGAAAGAGGAATACACCCTTTGTCACCTTCATTTCCCCATGAGATAGAGAGAGGGGGGGGGGGGACTTGTAGACTTATCTGCCTATATCCCATTACAGTTGATTTAAACAGACTAGGTATGTGTAGGATTATAGCCCTAGGCAAGTAAGCAATGAATGGGAGACGAGATAAATGAAATCATATAAGAGCTGGAATAATAAGCTTAAATGAATGGTGCTTTCACACTCATAATCTTTGCTGGATACAGCCAGCTCAGTTGACAACACAGGCAGTTCCTTCCCTGTATCACCACAATTCAACCAATAGTCCATAGTGCACCATTATTTTTCTCAAAGTCATCTGAATCTGAGTTATTTGGACATCTAAGGGGCCACAGGAGTCCCACTCCTGTTCCAATTCCTCCATGGTTTATTGTGCATTCAACTGGAGTGAAATCTACTTGTCTCCTTCCCAAGTCCATTTGTCCCTCACAGGAAGAATGTCTACCCACATGGTTATAAGCAGAACAATAAGAAGTCTGGGATACACCTACATGATTTTAATGTACTTCAGAGGAGGCAGAGCCAGCTTTATGTACTCAGTTCCTATTAAAGCATATGCAAACTTTACTCAAGTAAGGCATATGGTACTACTAGTGGGTCCCATTTCCCCCTATGAATTGAAAATTGCTGATGGTCTTGTTGAACCACTTGACTGTTTTGTTTGCCTGTTGTAGCAATTGTCATCTGCTGTGCAACATGCTGTATGATTTTTAATTCTTTTTTTTACTGCTTCTTTTATTTCTTATAATGTATTTTATCGTATTTATTGAATTTGCATTCCAAAGTAAAATGAAATATAACAAAAGAGGCAGTCAAAACGCAATCAAAAATCAAAATCAATATGTAATGTGGACATGTAACAGACCCCCTGAATGAAGCTCATGGACTGCTGGTAGTGCACAGACTGCAGCCTGGAAACCCCTGAGCTACTGGACAACTCATACAAAGGTACTTAATGATGCCTATTTATGTTGCCCAGAACTCTGATTTTTCTCCTGTTAGAAGGTTGATCACCATGACTAAGAATTTATCTAACTCAGACACCTCCGCTCCCCACATTCCAGTTGGAAACAAAAAATAATAATGCATACATAACACTCCAAAATCTAAAATTCAGTTGAAACAACACTTCTAGAATATATCATCTGCTTGGTTACAAAAGTAAAAATGCTCAAAACCAATGTTAAAACTCCTGAGTCTGCAAATGAGAAGAACCATAACTTAATGCATAACATTGCTCTCCCTCCCAGCCCCAAAGTGCAACCCACCCAATCCTTTCCCCCATAGTTCAGACATCAAAGATCAGGTTAGCTTTTATTGCTTATGCCAATCAAATAGAAGATACACACCTGACATCCACCTTTCTCCTAAATGAAAGCATGAGGAGCAGGATATAAGAGAGAAAGAGACAGGGCTTAGATTAAAAGAAATGCAGTTTTGAGATGCTTTTCAAAATGGGAAAGATGCATACACAAGTGCTAATAGCCATAATACGGTGGTTTTCAAAATGTATTCCTAGGAACTCTGGTGTTCCTAAAAAGCTTATCAGTGGTTCCCCAATAAGAACATATATTGAGGTAGAAAACTAGCCAGTGCGCTGCATGAACTAACCACCTCAAGTTTCTCTGAATACACAGAGGTTTCTTGGTGCACAAATGGATATGGGAATCAATGTAGAACATTTCTAACTGCCACCCTTTCCAGTGATTCTGTGATAGTAACAGGACAACCAACAGCTTCCAGTCCTGAAGATGGGTTTTTCCACTGAATGTGAAACAGTGAACTTGCAACATTCCATTCGCCAAGCCACAAACATTTCAAGTTATGATTTGAAGAGTGCAGGAACTCAATTCTGCTCACTCTAGAAGACTCCAGTCATCTCTTTAATTGAGGCAACAACTACAGGTGTCAAAATGACTTGTAGCTTTAGGTTGGCTAGGACAAAGTGCAAGTAGATAAATAGGTACCACTCTGGTGGGAAGGTAAATGCCGTTTCTGTGCGCTGCTCTGGTTTGCCAGAAGCGGCTTAGTCATGTCGGCCAATAAAGTGAGATGAGCGCCGCAACCCCAGAGTCTGCCACGATTGGACCTAACAGTCAGGGGTCCCTTTACCTTTACTCCTCTCCATATGAAAACTGCTGCATTGGAACAACCCAAAAGGTCCAGACCTATGTCTCTTAACGGGTTCCACAGGAAAGTTCACAAGTAGTTTATGATGATGAACCATCTCCCACATACTGTTTGTCCCCAGCATCTTGCACCAAGCCACCCATTGCCTGCTACAGGAAAGGGCAGCAGTTTAAATAAACATACCTTTAAAAGGAATAAAAATAAAATAAAATAAAAACTAATCACAACCTTTTCTAAAGGTCTCCCATTGTTCTGGGAAACTTTAAGGCAGGAGTGGAAGGACTCCAGAAGGCCAGAGAAGCCCAGACAGCCCAAAGGGCAGAAGCAATATTTAGACAGCAGAGCAATGAGTGGAAAATGCGTTCGCTGGAAGGAAGCAGGGGGAGGGCCCAACATCTGCTATGAAGAGGCCACTTCCATCTGCCCAGTCATATGGCAATAATATCATTAATTGTTTACAATGTGCTTTTAATGTGCTAAGTGCTCTATTGTCTTTATCCCGTTTCCCTCCACAATGATCCTACGATGTAGGGCAATATTATCTCTCACCACATAGGACAGAATGCAACCATTTACTCTCTTCTTTCATTAGACTGCTAAATGCTCCCAGGAAATATTCCCCCCCCCCCGGCTGGGTAAAAATACCTTATTGCCATGTTTGCCAAGTATCCTATGAGCTGAATCTGGACTGCTGAAAAGTTACACTTTCACAATATCCCAACTGCATAAAGGACCCATGGCAGCAAGATGTAGGTGCATACACACATGTGAGAATCACTCCAGAAGCCATCCCATAGATGCTCCCTTCTCCTCCTTCCATGCTGCAGAAGGATGCTGCAGTCCTCAGCAAAAACGTTTTACATTTGAAAAATGCCATAGGAAATGAGGAAATCAAGCAAACGTTTTACATGTGAAATCACAGTGGGATCTCAGCTGAGAATTCCAGTGCAGCCATTGTACCAACCTTGGAAATTGGGACTTGTGACTTCCTGTTACAACCCCAAACAGGCTTTGCTGTTGACCGATTGGACCTCCATGGCTTCCCAGGCATTTGCCCTCTTATCTCTATCTTTCAGTAGAAACTCAAGCTCAAGCTTATTCCACATGCTTCGCATGCTGATCAAAGCACAAGGCTTGACCCATTTGGCGTGTGTGCCTTAGTGTGGTACACGTTGTTTGCTCCTGCCTTGTTTGATGATGTTGAATAAGTGGGTCAAGGCCTAATTACACGTTACAGGGGACATGTGGCTGCCTCCCCCCCCCCCCCCGCTCCCCTAGCCTCCCTGGTATTATTTAGTTAAATAAGGCACGCGACCACATTAGGCACAGCATTCTCCCCACTCCCACAAGCAGCAGCCAAAGAAGCGGAGTTTATGTATGGAAAGAAAGAATGGAGGAGGAAATGTGGAGAGTGGGCAGCCACGTAATGCCCTGAAACACATAGTTGGGCTCTCAGTCCGGTGAGGACTGCTATATGGAGAGTCCTTTCTGGAGGCTGAACCCTAAAGTCATTCTGGGGCAGCACTGAAAGCAAGAAGGAAAAGGAGGAACTAACTGCAAGTTTTCATTTACAGTGACTGTATGGCAGCCAGTGATTCCCTGCATGTACTGGGGAAACGAGCTGGAAGCTTATTTGAAGGGCAGAAGAGGAAATCAATATAAACCTAGAATCAGCACGGGATGCAACTTGGAACATCAGACGGTAGGACATCAAAACATGGATTTTGTCCCCCAAATGGTACCCCCTGCTCTCTAAGCCCAGGCATTTAAACTGACCCAACTTATCCTATTAACATCTAACAGAAAGAGCTGGAAACAAGAAAGCAAGAGAAAGGAGAAGGAAGAATTTGTCCTTTCTTATTTCCCAGCATGGGCATAGATGCTGTGCAGCAGCACAATGGAATAATATGTTTACTACAAAATTAAATGCATCCCTTAGCTCAGCACCTGGGCAAAAGGTACTTACGTGTTGTTGAGGATTTGGAGGCGTTCCCCTTTCTTGAAAGAAAGATCTGATTCTGTTCGTGATTCATAGTCATAGAGGGCCACGAAGGTGGTGACTCCACCTGCAACAAGACAAGTTCAAGACTCTAGCTGAACACCACTGCATATCAAATTTAGTCAGGGCTCTGGTTGTAAGAGCAATGTGTGTTGGGGGAATTAATATCTTGAAGCCCCTTTTGAGTACTTTTTACACTACATACAATTACATGTAAGTAGGAAGGGCAGCACTGAAGTCAACAGTCCCACCATGGTATATGAAAGTCTTACAAAGATCCCTGTGCAAAGAGTTGTGCATGGGATGGGACTGAAGACCCTGCGTTTCTAGACACACATCTACTTTGGGGAACACAGCCTTCTTGCCACAACTCCAAAAGGATGTTCATTATACACGCTATAAAAAAGTCTGGAAAAGTTCTACTCATGGTAGGAATCATACTGACCAGCCAGAGGCCCACAGCGCTGAGGAGAGGTAACCATATCAGATGTATTTGAGCCACCAAAGAGTTTTGGTTCTGTGGTAGTTGTTCCAAATACACGACTGGGAGTCCGATGAGTATCTGACACTGTGGTTTTGCTGGGTGTCTGAGAGGCAGAGCAACCACCATGGATATTTTCTGTGGATTCCAGACTGCGCCTCCGTTGACTGGGGTCTTTGGGTTTGCTCTTACTGCTCCCCATGATTCAAGCTACAGGAGAAAAGGACAGCAAACATGAAGCTATGGCATGCTCTGAATGAGCAAGTTCTTGGATTCAGGAGGACACAAAACATAATCTCACTTTGTAGGGTTGCAAGATCAAAAACTGAACAATTAAGATTAGGCAGCTGCATTTGGAGAGGTGAACTCTGCTCTGTCAACACTGTTTCAGAACAATTAGATCTCACATTTTCTTTGGTTGCAAACCCCACCTCTGGCACTACCCACGATACTTTTTCTTTTTTAAAAAAGTTTGTTAACTCATTCCATTCTAAATTTGTTGGAAGATCATTGGGGTGGAAGTTAAAAATTTTGTGGAATAAGTAAGAATCCTTGGAAACAGATTGTGGCGGGGTAGACATGTTAGTCAGGTGCAGCAATAACTACAGGGTCCTCCTGTTACACCTTAGTCATCACCATATTTGTATACTGCCTTTCCATACCATGATCAAGGCGGCTTACAAGATGAAAAGATCTACATAATTGCAAACAGGACAAAAGTAGTAATAAACAATAAATCACAACAAAAAGTGCACAGCCAAATTTCACAATTTCCAAACTAAAAATTAAGAAACGAATTTAAAGAGGAAGCAAAAAGAATATCAGTAACGCAACAAGACCCCCTAAACAATACTCCACCCAAATTAATCATTTTATTGTGGCAGGAGCTTTTTTAGGGGGGACTAGTCTACTGAAGAAGACCAGGGTCAAAATGTGTTTTTGTTCTGTGATACTTTGTGAGTTACATCTGTTCAGTTTCTTGATACTTTGGCAGCATACATTGTTGGCGTTTGCATTCTTTTGCTACTAGATCTTGGAAGATACATATTGTTTGCTTTTAATTGTAATCAGAATTCATAAAATATATTTTTATTTACCATACACATTCACATTGTCACATTGTGACAATTTTTGCTCCCTTTTTTTTAAAAAAAATCACATCTACAGTTGGTTGGGATTCGTTTCCCTTTTTGTACAGCTCAATACAATAAACCATGTAATACTCAAACATCAACTGGACAGGGGGAATTCTGATCTTGCTCTCCACCCTCAAAGGCCTGTGCAAAGCGGTGCATCTTGACCCAGCACTGAAATGTATACAATGGCTTGGCCAGATGCACCGGGGTGTGTGTGTGTGTGTGTGTGTGTGTGTGTGTGTGTGGCTAGAAAAGCCCTCTCACACACAGGATTTACACAGGGCAAATTTCCCATGGTGGTATGACAGCCAACAGGACCGTTCCTGCAGTTCATAAAACCTAGACAGCTCTATAAAGAAGGATTTTTAAAAAGAAGTACAGTGGTACCTCAGGTTAAGTACTTAATTCATTCTGGAGGTCCGTACTTAACTTGAAACTGTTCTTAACCTGAGGTACCACTTTAGCTAATGGGGCCTCCTGCTGCCGCCGCGCCGCCGGAACATGAATTCTGTTCTCATCCTGAAGCAAAGTTCTTAACCTGAAGCACTATTTCTGGGTTGGCAGAGTCTGTAACCTGAAGCGTATGTAACCTGAGGTACCACTGTATTCCTCTTAGTTTATTTTAAAAGGAACAGGGAATACAAACTGGGGGTGGTGACAGAAACAAATGGTGAGCGTAACGTTTTCAAACTTGGTTGCAGAATTCTTTTTTGCCACAGGACTCTGAGGTCAAAGTGAGAGAGATAAGTTATAAGACCAATGAACCCAGCTAGACAGAGAAGACAGTTCTGTCTGGAGGATTTCAGTCAATAGGGAATGTGAGGCTCTTGATGCTTCATTACTTACACACTGGTTGGGCCGGGATCTCAGTTGCTGAGTGACATGACTACATGTCAGCCAGACTGAAGTAAGAGGGAGGAATTGTCACAGCAAGATTCAAAAAGATTAGACCAGTTCCCTGTGTGTGAAGCCATCATCAGGAACGGATGGCAGCCATTTCCCCACTTCAAGATATTAAGGTATCATGTAGCTATTGCTAACCTATTGTGAGATTTGGGAACTTTGACTTGAAAAGGCACTGTCATTTTCATTTAAGCTTTTCTTAGGCAGAAATAAAGGCTTCCATAAGCTCAGCATACACCACAATGATCACTTTTCTTTGTATCTGAAGAAGTGTGCATGCACACGAAAGCTCATACCAAGAACTAACTTAGTTGGTCTTTAAGGTGCTACCGGAAGGAATTTTTTTATTTTGTTTTGACTATGGCAGACCAACACGGCTACCTATCTGTAACTGACACTTTTCTTTGATTAATCTTGGGGCAAGAAGGAGCGAGTCTAGCAAACGGCCTAAATATACAATCCTACACACACTTCTCTGGGAATAAGCTCCGCTGAACGTAGTGGGACAAATGTTGAACGAACACATTTGAGCTACTTGGAGCAAGCAATGAAGTTCAACCCTCACCTCAGCCATTATCTCACTAGAGTAATCATCTCAGATTCCCCTTCACACATTCAGTCAATGCGTGCAGAAGAGGAAAAACTGCAAAGTATAGCACAACCACTAAGAATGTAAGCAACAGAGAACACAGTTTACAAAGGGAGGACCCATGTTCAGTTCCATCAACAACAGTAAATAATCTCAGACAAAAGTGCTAAGAGAGACCTTTTGTGCAAGACCCCAGTGAACTGCTGGAGTAGTGAGTAAGGTGGACCAACAATCTGGTGCTGCACGGGGCAGCTTCAATATGTTCATACAGGTGGAATGCCAGACCTCTATGCATACCCATGTAGCAATGTAGTCGTGCCTTTCTCGTGTTCTGCACAGTCCAGGAGCTGTATTTTTCACTCTATAAGACACACTTTTTCCCTCCTAAAAAGTAAGGGGAAATGTGTGTGCGTCTTATGGAGTGAATGCAGGCTGCGCGGCTATCACAGAAACCAGAACAGCGAGAGGGATCGCTGCGCAGCGCTCTCACTTGCTGTTCTAGCTTCGGGCTTAGCCCCTCAGTCCCTTCCCCCACCTCCCGCAAGAGCCACGCTCCCTTTAAAGAGCCACACAGAGCATGTGTGTGGCTTTCGGGGGCTTCTCCCTCCTCAGATAGAAGCCTGCAAGCGCCACACACACGCTCCACGCGGCTCATGAAAGGGAGCGCTGAGCAGAGCCTGGGATGCATACAGGCTCTGCTCAGTGCTCCCTTTAAAGAATATTTTTTTTCTTGCATTCCCACTCTAAAAACTAGGTGTGTCTTATGGTCAGGTGTGTCTTATGGAGCAAAAATAGGGTATTTCTTTATCCAGAGCATTTATTTCTCACTCTTCAAGCAGAAAGGTTCCCAGGCACTGGAGGAGGAAGAGGCATGCGGGGGGAGCACACAGCTGCTCCTTCCCACGCTGGGCGCCACGCCTCCACGGGCAGCACACCACGGCCCTGGGATGTGCCCCAGCCCCGCCTGCTCTCCACCCCCCCCCCCAGTGCCAGAGCATGAAGGTCCACCGCTGCTCCCAGGGCAGCGGACCTTTCAATAAAAATAACACAGCCCTTGCCTTCAGAATTACAATCTAAAATGAACAGCAACGCAAAAGGAAATGCAGATGGGGACAGAAGTGGGGGGGGGGAGCAAATTCTTGGATTACTAAAATAATGTGAAGTGTTTTGAACACTTGCAGATTGCTGTTGTTTGAGATTGAAGAAGAATAAACACAGAACTTTCTGCACTTTAAGCAAATTATGGAGCGTTCATTCTTGGCTCCTCCAGTGCGTAACAGCCATCAATAGAGTTGTGATTTATTTCATGATTTTGAAAGGCACCTAAGCTAGTAGCTGCTTTCCATATCATGTGACAATTAGAGCTCCTGTGGTGAGCATATCTTAGGTTTTAAATCTGAAGGCACCAACTCAGTGGAAGGCGAGGGAAAGCTCTTGTCTTGAGGAGAAGAAAAAACACAATGTTTTCAATCACAAAGATTGTACTCACACAGGGCCTTTTTCTGCAGTCTATTCAACACATGAAAGCTAGGGCAGGCCTTCCACTGTGATCCTGTCCTCACTCTTCATCCCTCAGCAAAATGTGTCCAGCCAGTGTCATTTGCAATTAATGGCTTGAGACTCTGGAAAGCCATTGCCAGTCAGAGTCGATAATCCTGGGCTAAAAGGACAGTAAGACCTGGTAGCGTCTTGTGATCCTTGCAAAACGTCAACCTCCCTTACAAAGTAAACTTTGATTAAAACTATGATTCTTTGAGGCAACCCAAGGTATTGATGGCCTTAGGCTCTGCGTACGCTGCATCTTTAAAGGACATTTGAAACCCGTTCTTTCCCTCAAAGAATTCTGTGCACTGTAGTTTGTGAAGGGCTGCTGGGAATTGTAACCATGTGAGGGGTAAACTACACTGCCCAGAATTCTTTGCAGGAAAGACTGTGCTTTGTATGGAGAGTCTCCACCCCCATGTTCAGCCCAGACACTAAGGTCCCACGCTGAGGGCCTTCCAGCGGTTCCCTCACTGCGAGAAGCGAAATTACAGGGAACCAGGCAGAGGGCCTTCTTGGTAGTGGCTCCCACCCTGTGGAACACGCTGCCATCAGATGTCAAGGAATAAACAGCTACTTGACTTTTAAAAGACTTCAGAAGGCAGCCCTGTTTAAGGAAGTTTTTAATGTTTGATGTTTTATTGTATTTTTCATATTTTGTTGGAAGCTGCCCAGAGTGGCTGGGGAAACCCAGCCAGATGGGCGGGGTATAAATTATATCTTGGATGCAGTTCTACAAAGTCTTGCTGCTGAGCTTTGAATAATAGTAAAGTGCCTTAATACTGATTTTTTTAAAAAATGTGCATTTAAGAATATGATCTGGAGGAATATTTTCTTTCTTTCTTTCTTTCTTTCTTTCTTTCTTTCTTTCTTTCTTTCTTTCTCCTTGGTTTTCTTGGATTTATTTCCAGCTCAGGAAACAGACATAGGTGAGAGAAGAGGCTTCAAGGTCAGAGGAAACAACTTAAAGTTTGCTCGCTCAGATTTTCAAAACCTGTTCTGTTTAGCTCAATAATCAGTATATCTAGAATATCAGTCACTTTGGGTAAATGCCAATAGCGGGTTCAGACTTATGCATGACTGAGCATCTTGCACTAAGCTTCTCTCTCAGATGGGTTACTGCCAAGCCACAGTTGAAAATGCACTGCTCCGAGAAGACTGAACTCAGCCTTTTCCTCGCTCATGTTTTCAGGGCTCTTGGCACAAAAAATAGGATACAGGAACTGAAAATGAAGCACTGTAGGAATCAAGGAACAAAGGAACAAAAATGGAATCAAGGAACAAAGAATGCAAACTGTAAGAATAACTCTGCTAGGTTAGACCAAAGGCACAAACAGCCTAGCATCCTAGTCTCACAGTGGCCAACCAAATTTCGTGAACAGTAACCTAACTACTATAACTCACAGCACTGGTGTGGTGGTAAATTTTAAAGTGCAGGAACACATCATGATGGTTTCCAATGCTATACCCTCTGTTTGTCCCCCCAATATATTCTCAAGGTATGTGTTATAAAAACAGTTTTTAAAATCCACCTTCATTTTGTTTAACATGCCTGCAATTGATTTCACACCTAGTTTGCCAGTGATGTGGATCAAACAAGACTATTAGGTTTTTTTACACTCTCTCCCGCCATGGTCCCTGCATCTTTATGCCAAGGTGAAGTGGAGTGTAATTGGAAGCAGCCAGCATTCTCAAAAGGCTCGTTTCTGACTGATTAGACATGGCATAATAAGGGAGGCTTTCCTGCAA
Source organism: Podarcis cretensis (assembly GCF_951804945.1). Lineage (NCBI taxonomy): Eukaryota > Metazoa > Chordata > Lepidosauria > Squamata > Lacertidae > Podarcis > Podarcis cretensis. The sequence continues at coordinate 24,264,999 of NC_137175.1, forward strand.
CTGGATTAGTAACGAAGGCGAGCCCAGACTGGCAGAGGCCTCAGGGAAGAGAACTGCAAAGGGACAGAACTCTTTTGAGGCTATTGCTGGAACGGGCTCTGAATTTTCTGCTCTGTGCCCTGATAAGCATGGAAATAGGGAAAGTACTAAAAGGCTGCCTAGTATAATCTCCTTCCATGGAGGCATGGCAAGTTATCTGCCACCAACTGACCAATGCTATCCAGGCCACAATATCTCATAAAGGCAGTGAAGGTATCATCTGGAAAAGTGCCTGAAGAAGAAAACATCCCAAAGGAAGAAGGCTACATTCTACTGCAGGAGTAGGCATCCTAAGGCCCAGGGGCCAGAACACCTTCTCAATCTGGCCCGTGGATGGTCCGGGAATCAGCGTGTTTTTACATGAGTAGAATGTGTGGTTTTATTTAAAATGCATCCCTGGGTTATTTGTGGGGCATAGGAATTCGTTCCTCCTCCCCCCCCCAAAAAAAAAAATTGTCTGTGGACCGGCCCACAGCTGAAAAAGGTTGCCAACCACTGTTCTACAGCAGCCTCTAGTCAATCTTACCTGGGGAAAAATTCATTCCTAGTCTCAGATATGAAGAATCAGTTAAGCTCGGAGTATGGACAAAACACTTTTCCAGACTGAAGACACAGCAAGTAGAAGTTGGGCTGTTTTCTGGCACTCCCTCCCTCCCTCCCTCCCTCTCTCTGCAAACACCCACTATCCTTTCCCTAATTATGGAAATAAAACTCAAGATCATGCAGGTGTGAGAAAGAAATGTTTCCTGGCCCCAATAGGCCTAAAATGCAAGGCCCTTCGCTCCCTATCAAGTTTTCAACAACTTTTAAAGTGTTGAACACTGAGGAGTAGTGGCTGGATAGTTTTGAATGGGCACCAGGAGAAGGGGGGTTGGAGACTGACTTGGAAGAAGGGATCCAGTGATCTGGAGAAGCCTGAAACAGCCAGGAGTCAGAGGAAGGAGAAGATGCAGGACTGGACAGCGAAGGACAGTTACCGGAGGGAGACAGACAGAGAGGTCAGGCTGGTGTAGAGCCAACGGCTTCCACATCTCCTCCTCCTGACCCCACCCCTCCTGCTCCACTGACTCCCAGGACCAAGAGGGGACTGAGAGGTGCCGGAACTGAGTTCCAGCTGGAAAAAAGGCCTGTGTTTGGTGCTCCAAAATGCATGTCATTTAGTGTGTAAGCAACTCAAGGCTGCTTTTTAAAAGCCATCATTATCATCATTTTTTAGAGGAGGGTCTCCATATTTTTGAACTGGCAGTATGAATTTAGAGAGAGAAATTACTCACATACGCTGTCACCTGACAGAGCTTTCTGTGGCGGACAGGGTGGCAGACAAATCAATCAGCGCAGCTCTCCTGGAATCTACAAAAGAGAAAAACATGGAATGTTGGCTAAGAATTCACAAAAAACAAACAACATCTGACTACATGACTTATAGCACCACCCTGAACGTGTGAGGTTGAAATTAAATCAGAGTTATTTCAATGGGACTTACTTCCAAGCAAGTGTGCACCACTGTGTGTTGAAAGCAAGCCCCACTTGTCCAATGGGAGATTAAGGTAAAGGTCAAGGGACCCCTGACCATTAGGTCCAGTCGTGGCCGACTCTGGGGTTGCAGCGCTCATCTCGCTTTATTGGCCGAGGGAGTCGGTGTACAGCTTCCGGGTCATGTGGCCAGCATGACTAAGCCGCTTCTGGCGAACCAGAGTAGTGCACGGAAACGCCGTTTACCTTCCCGCCGGAGTGGTTCCTATTTATCTACTTGCACTTTGACGTGCTTTCGAACGGCTAGGTGGGCAGGAGCTGGGACCGAGCAACGGGAGCTCACCCCGTCGCGGGGATTTGAACCGCCGACCTTCTGATCGGCAAGTCCTAGGCTCTGTGGTTTAACCCACAGTGCCACCCACGTCTCTTTTATGGGGGATTACTCCCTAGTAAATGTACTTATTTATTTAATCAATTTATATAGTGCTTACTGGAACAAAATATCTTTAAGCCATTTGCAAAAGACAATCTAAAATATTCACTAAAAACACACGTACAATAAAAGCAAACGTTAAAAAGCAAGGCTTGCATCTAAACCACGTTTCATTAATAGCATGTTGAAAGTAGTGTGCTTACAATTGGGTACATCTTTTTCTTAATGCCAAGAAGCTGTGGGGGAGCAATGCAGCTCACTGTATCTTAAGGTCCCTAAATTCACTGATTCCAATGAGCCTACTCAGAGTATGATTAATTTTAGATGTCATGCATTAAAACATGGTGAAATAAGTTGGGGTTTTTTAAGTGCACAAAATAATGATGGGGAAAAGACTTTTGCCACTTATCAGGAGTGTTAACAATGCTATCATCCATTAAGATCCCCATGACACTCACACAACCTTGTTTCATTCAACGTTCATGACAGCAATAAAAATTATTCTCCTGTTTTATTTCAAATGTTTCTTAGCAGCCGTACGGGTCCCATTCGGAATGGAAAGGCAGGAAATGTTTTAGTCAAAAATATCTGGAAGTGATAGAAGCAATTTTTACTGGAAAAACATCATGTCCATACATGAGAAGAACTATATGGAGGAAATACTTTGGGATGTCACACTATAAAATATCGCACTATTATTGCTCTCAATGTATCAAATAAATAGTCTTGAATGCCACTCCCATCCCCAAATTGTTCCCAAATTGGCCTAAATCTGCAATTTATATCAGTTTTAAAACAGCTGCCTGACACATTCCACTTTAAAGCAACCTATTTATTGAACATTCAACCTGATTTGCTTGCACAAAGCTTACACAGAGGTTAGATTATATCCAGTCTTCGAGCATTTGTTCTGATTTATTTGTGGCGCAGTTGTAGGACAATGAGCATTTATCGTGATTTGCTTTTGGGATGGTTTCCCATTAATCATTTGTTGATCCCACACTTTTCAATGCATTTCTCTGTGGCTTTTTAAAAGTGGATTTGTTGCACCAGGGTGATAAAGCGCACTAATTCACTTTAATTGCAACAAACCTAAATCCCTCCTGCAAAACAAGGAAATCAGCATAGTACTAAATCTGGCATAAAAGCACAACACAGGCTCCTTGTGAGCCTTCTTTTGTAGAGCGTTGAAAATGGGTGGAGGCAGCAGATTGCCTTTCTGATCTGTCATGTGTGAAGAAGGGACAATTCTCTGCTCCACTTCACCAAGTCAACGGGGCAAGAAAAAAGAGGTGGTGGCTGCTGGCAGCCCAAGGCTATCAACCAAGCTTATACTGCAGAGCATTTGATGAGGAAAGAATCCTATGTTTATCCAGAGCCCAGAGGGTATCCAGACAGACAGACAGACAAAATACACAGTTATAAAATATGGATACTAGCCAGGGCAACATTCTTAAAGTGCTTTTGCTGCATTTAATGGGTTCTTCCTTGTACATATCTACCTGCACCTGGGAATCAGAGTGTGTGCTTCTTGAACTGAGGAGTCCCCATCACTCTCGTCAAACCCATCAAACCCCCTTACCCAGCCTGATAGCATGAGTAAGGAATAGGGGAGATCTGTTGTCTTCATGCCCTCTTGTGGGATTTCTAAAATCATCTGGCTGGCCACCAACTAAAGAACAACAGGATCACAGCACATGCTTTTATTAGTTACATACCTTACTATTTGCTAGATGGCATCTGCTAATCCTGTTTTAATTTTAAAATGGACTGTATGTTTGAAACCTTTTTTGTCTTGCCGTGTCTGGAAAGTTATAATTGTTTGATTAACACTAATCTGACATTTTGAAAAATACCGTATTTTTCACTCCATAAGTTGCACTTTTTTCTACCTAAATAGTAAGGGGAAATGTCTGTGCATCTTATGGAGCGAATGCATGGTCCCTGGAGCCAAATTGCCCATGCTTTTTTGTTTAGAAAGAGGGAAGTGTGTGTTGAAACAAATCCTCAGGCGACTGGAAGCGAGATAAGGGACGCTAGCAATAAAGGAGGCTGCCTGGGAGGGGGGAGGTAAAAGCCCATGGATCCTCAGGATTTTTGCATTGGGTCACCCCAAATTCACCATCAGATCACACAGCATGTCCATGACTATAGCATGCACCAAAAAAACAACGCATCCACTGTTTCGTGGGGCCGCAATAGTGCAAAAACATGGTTACAAAGCATGGATCCACATGGATTCTCAGGATTTTTGCATTGGGCTACCCCAAATTCACAGTCAAATCACATGTCTGTAGCCACAGCATGAACCACAAAAATCATATATCCACAGTTTCGTTCAGAATATTTTTTTTCTTGTTTTCCTCCTCTAAAAACTAGGTGCGTCTTATGGTCAGGTACGTCTTATCGAGTGAAGAATATGGTAACTAACAATCATCGTCTTGACTGTATCAGCCACCTGAAGTCAACAGAGGTTTTTTTTTAAACCCCACAAACCTTTAATAAGAAGAGGTGAGAGGTTAGAGTTAGAAAAATTGCATCTTCTTTGGAATCTATAAAGCATAGTACCTAAAAAGACCTATACATCACAACAACTCTGGTTTGAATCTCGCCTCCATCATGAATTTACCACTTCTCAGCCTCAGTCCCCCACCTGTAACAATATCTGCCTAACTTACAGGGCTATTGTAATTTTACTACAAGTTTACAATGTGCTTTGAACACCCACAAGTATTGTTAAAGCAGAAAGTTTCATGGCACAGACCTTGTCTTCACAGCACAAATGGTACCAAGTTTGTCTCTTCCGACTATCTTTCTAGGGATATTCAATGGAGTCCGTGCCCCTCAAAGTGGTGGCTGCTGGCCCACCTAATAATATCTGCCCTCAAACCTCCTTCTTAAGTCACCCTTCCCTCAGGACCAGTCAAGCTGGTTTGGCACACTGATTTTGCAAGGCCATAGGCCTAGAAGTGCAAAGAGAATGCAGAAGGGTTGCTAGGCAACTGCCCAGTTTAAAATTTCATCCCTTTCCTGGGCCTAAAGTCAGGCTTCATACTGGACTGAAGGCTTTGGCAGCCTTTTTCTTCCTCGATAGAATAGCAGGGAAGAAGGAAAGCATTTATTACAGTACCTTCCTGCCTGTCCAAGCATGTCAAGGAAAACAGCAAAAAGACAGAGCATGAGGATAAGGAGAGGAAAGAAGGGAAAGCCTTATCTGGGGCTGAGCTGCAAGCCCATTACCTTGAAGGGGGGGGGAATGAAGGTAAATTGAAGGTGGTTATGCAAACCTATTTCTCATATCTGTATGGAGTATCTAGATCTTGAGAAATTTGTTGAAGCCAGTCAGCCACAGAGCAGAACAAGCAACCTTCTGCAGTTGCTACCATAGGCAGCCCCTGAGGAAAAGAAAGCAGGAACCAATGATTATACAGGAATTGTGGTTCTACCTCCTTCTGCAGAGTGCTCTCAAGACACCACCAGCTTTTTGTGTTCCTGTCCCTGTTGTGGGAGATTAGAGCCAAATCTAACAAATGCATATTCTTGCTAGTTAGCATGAGAAGGGGTTAATACCACAGAGCTGTACTGCTGATAGGCAGGTACTCAGGCCATAGAATTACAATTGGTAGAGAGGGCTCTGTGTGGTGTCATTTCCCCTCCTCTTCTGGAAAGCAAGGAGCATATAGTACTTCCTTTTCTCTCTCTTCCTTTGACCATCGTTGGATGCAGACATGACTCTGTTCACTCCATCTTTAGGTACATGCCTGTAGCTGGTTATAATTAAATATAAGTATTGCTTATATTTGCTTATATATATCATTGTTGAGAACCAATGCATGATTATAAAGTTAGTAAATCTTACTTTTAAACTTACTTTAGAAGTTGTTGCCTGATTCTTTCTTAAGCAGGGTAAGAACAGGGAGGCCAGCTTACTTTATAGCTGGACTTACTCAAAACAAGGCTTTTCAGCCTAATTCCTATGTTTTAAATTTTGCTGCAATGATAATATTTTAAAACTCTGTTCAGCACACACAGGTGGGGGAATGAGTGCTGCTGGTGGGATTTGCACGCCCCCAAACATATGGAAATAAATGAGTTTGGTCTCCTGAGTGCCTAAAACAGAGGTGGGGAACTACATCTGGCTGAATTCTCAATTCCATCTTTCCTCACAGGTCAGGGTTGACAGGCGGCTGGGGCTGCTCACCTATCAATCCCCTCACAATGGTGTCAGGTGACCTATTTTGGCCCTTGCAGTGTACAGTGCTTTGAAGCCCCGACAGTCGGGGCTTCAAAGCACCGTGCACCACTTTCTGTGAGCACTGCTGATCAGCTGATTGTCAGTACTTGCAAACTACTGTGGGGTGCTGTGCACACAGCCTTGGAGACACCACCAATTAGCAAATCCACAATTTTACCTGACCCACAACCGATGTCAGGTGTAGGGCAGGGTGGCCTGGCCTGGCCTAAACAGCCTCATGGGCCAAAAATGGATGCCTGGTGAGCCTAATTATGCCCCACCCTTGGCATAGAAGAACTGACGCTCGATTCTAAGGCTGGGAACAGTGACTACAGAGTATTTGTGTTCACACTTGTTAACAATTAATATACATACCTGCTAAACTGCCACATTTAGCTATAAAAATCACATTAGGCAGCTGGAATACTTTTAGTTTCTTCAGGCCCCTGTCTATAAGCTCTTTACATTTCTAATTTTTCTGAACAGATAGCACCTTTATTTGGGGGAAGCGGAGGAAAATGAGGCCAGATATTAAGTTTGGATTTTGGCAGGAGAAGCAAGTACCCTTTTAATGAAATACCCTCCTATCAAAAACAACAACGGCGCAAATTATGAAGTGATACAGTATCCCAATAAAGGGCACTAATGAGATGGGCTACACTTTGCACAAATTGTTCCCAGGACACACACACAGCTGAATACTCCCGTGGGGAGCAAATAGCTAATATATTATACCCATTAGATGTGTCCTGGTGGGGGAAAAGAAATATTACACTCAGACATTTGTTTAAAACTGGTAACCTTGCACAATGATTATACACTGCAGTACTGCTTTAGTTTGTGATGTCAATCCTTCTTCCACCAGTGATTCCCTGCAATTTTAAAAGTGTGCTTGATTAGGAAAATAAGCAGTGTTTGACTGACAGCACTTTAAGAGGATGGGTTATAATTTGTACTTGACTAATATTTCCCTAGAAATAATTGTACTGCATAAAGACAGGCATTTGAATTAAGTGTTTCCACTAAGGGCTGCAGTACATACAAATGAGGCCTTCCCTGCCCCCTTTTGTGCTATTGCAATTGACTTTTGAATAAAGGTCATGTCTTAAATATTTGGAGCTGGGGTTGTTGTTTTTTACCTGTGGTGCTGGGGGGAGGGCTGCGTTATACAACTTCAACTCCTGTTTTCATCTATATCACTGGCAAAATAGTTTGATTATGAGTATCTAGAAAGTGGGACAATTTTTATGGATATTTAACCCCCAAAACGCTAAGACATGAGACTCCAACTCCCAGCTCTAGCCAGCAAAGTCCAACAATGTAGTATGGAGGGGACTACATTGGCCACCCCTTGCTTAGAATGTCGGACTAAGACAGGGGAGACCCCAATTCAAATCCTCATGCAGCCATGAGGCTCATTAGGGTGACCTTGTGCCAGTCACCAACTTTCAATCTAACCCATAATCACAAGAATCTTGTCTCTTGGAGGAAAGGAGAAATATTGTTCAAATTAATAAATAAACATATAAAGTTCTAGTATTATGCCACTCTAAGGAACAGTGTGGACAAATGGATTTCCATCTTTTCATACTCTACATGGTTTATAATTGTATAAATCTCTATTACAATTTCATCAGCACCAGAAAATACTAGCAGCAAGGAGGTGGTATTGTAAAACACGGTAAGCCTAGCAGCACCTTATTTTTAATGGGGAAGAGAGTGATTTCCTGCTTCTGCACCCTCCTGTTCTGATACTGAATAGCCAAGGATTTATTACAAATGTCCCAGTAAACTCTTTATTTGAATTTTTAGAGCACAGCTGACCAGCTTACAGAAAGAGAGTTTGTGCTTGGAAAGCCCAGGAGCTAACTATTTCCCCTCCCTATGACGGTTTTTAAGCAGTGGGGGATGTTCTGCATAAGCTGAGACATGCATTTTCTCTCTCTCTGAAGACAAAATAACAAGGCAGACCTTTGCAATTGGTCTCTCACTGCTCTCTGTTACCCACCCTCTACCAAAGCAATTAAAAACAAGACAGTCAGCTGTAAAATGCAGCTTAGACAGTATCAGAGCACAGACAATATCTCTTTCTCCCCCACCTAACAATATCCTGGTTTGATCCAGGATAAATCTTTGAAAGCTTCAGCACTCTTAATTTGGATGAGCCAATGGATGAGCAAACAGAGTGCCAACATGGAAAGAAAAAGAAGGGGGGTACAAGGGAGTTAGACCCCTTGAAAGGGTTCAAGAAGTCTGTTCACATTCTGCTTATCATTACTGCGACAGTTGTCCCCAACTTAGTGCCTTCCAGATGTTTTGGACTACTACTCCCATCAACCCCAGCCACCATGAGATCTCCCTGAGATGATGGGAGTTGTAGTCCAAAATATCTGAAGGACTGAGGATGGCTGTTCTGTAGGAACTGTGTTGGGATCAAATCTGCAACCTTGCCATTATCAGCACCATGATCTAACCAGCTGAGCTGCTTTTCACGGGCAAATCGAGGAAATTGCTCCCAGGTTTCTTTTTCTGTTCTGTCTATGAAAATGGCTGGTTTCACCTCCTCTTTTCTCACACGACTGCAGGTCCAGCTGCCAAAAAGAGAAGAAGGTAGTGGGGAAAAGCCAAGGTGGTGCTTTCCTTGTTTCCTCTGACATGAAGCGGGTGGTTATGATGAAGTACGCTGGGTGAGTGAAACTGCAGGAGTCGTTTCTCCTCGCCCAGAGCACAGGTCAAAAGCCAGGGCTGCAAGGGGAATGTTCCGCTCCAAGTAATCTGCAGTTGCAGTCAGAACTGGAGTCCACTACAGATGCAAAGCATCTTTAAGGAAAACAGCACAAAAGCTAAAGCACTCAAAGGATTCATTAAACCAGTGATTTGCTAAACTGAGAGGCAGATCCCCATTGGAGGCACAGTCATACTTTGGTTCTCAAACAGAATCCATTCTGGAAGTCTGTACCGCAGTGGTACCTATTTATCTACTTGCACTTTGACGTGCTTTTGAACTGCTAGGTTGGCAGGAGCAGGGACCGAGCAATGGGAGCTCACCCCGTCACAGGGATTCAAACCGCCCACCTTCTGATCAGCAAGTCCTAGGCTCTGTGGTTTAACCCACAGTGCCACCCATGTCCCACCTATTTTAAATGGAGTTATATGCAAATGCTACCAAACGCCACTAAAAAAACCTATGACATGATAATATGCTTCCTCCCATGCGAAAAGCTGAGCTAGCGCATTGCCTGCAATAAGGCTGGAAGATCACCTTCCTGCAATTTGTACATCTTACCACAATTTCCTGCCCTGGCCTTCCCGTGGGATACAAACCAAGAGAGCTGGCGAGAGGAGCAAAAAGCCAGCCCAGTCACTTAGCATCTCCCTTGATGCAGACAGACCACATCAATGGCTGCAGCCCAAGGACACCCAGCTGCAGTGAAGTGTTCATTCAGTTCTGTCTGGGAGACGCTCTTGATTGACTGTCGTCTGCTGCTCGCATATAAGAGAATGCTTGTTGCGCCCGAATATCTCAAGGCTAGATCGATATCAATGCAGTTTTAACAGTATGAGTTTATTTTTATTTTTTAAGCACACACACACACACCATGGAAGGGAGGAAGGAAAATAAAGCTAGCTTTTCATCTGTGTTTCACAATGGGAGACAGTGGTGGAAGGAGGAAGATATAAAAAAAAGGGGGGGGACACCACACCAAAAATATGAGTTATTTGCACAAAGTCTTTAAGGAAATAAAGTCTAGATGGAAGATTAATCAGTGGTCAGGAAGTCTGGCTCGTAACATAGCATAATTATCTTCACGGTGCTCTGAATTTTATAACATAATCCTCTGCCCCACAAAAACAATAAGGAACCAAAATGCATTTTTAAATGTGTGAAAGCTAAAATTCAGCGCCGCCGCCCCCCACCTCTCATGCCCCGTTCTACAGCATTTTTGTGGCGGTGCTCAGTGTGACTGCACCGGTCACGCTACCCTAAAACGGCCTGTGCCCCACCTCCCATGTGTGCCCCATGACCTCTGCAAATCTGGAGGGAACCCCAGTACAGTGGTATCTCGGGTTAAGTACACTTCAGGTTACAGACTCCGCTAACCCACAAATATTACCTCGGGTTAAGAACTTTGCTTCAGGATGAGAACAGAAATCATGCTCCAGCAGCATGGCGGCAGCAGGAGGCCCCATTAGCTAAAGTGGTGCTTCAGGTTAAGAACAGTTTTAGGTTAAGAACGGACCTCCAGAACGAATTAAGTACTTAATCCGAGGTACCACTGTACAGATTTAGGGGACACACAAGGGGAGGAGGGTGATAGTCCCTTTGCCCTAGTGATAATCCTTGCACTGACAGGACCCTGACTTAGTGCTGCATTGAATACAATCCATAGTCCATAATAGTGCTTTTAATGTGTGAATGCGCCTAACTGGGGTCTATTTCGTGATATTTGCAGGCCAATCTTTCAGTTCTGCCTGTAGACAGACAGCCAACCTTGTCATCCTATAGAAGCAAGCACCATGATATACCTCTGCCAGAAAGTTTAAGATCATGGATGGCATTTGTTCAAGCACACGCAAGCATATTTGCATCCCCGTCCAAATCTCAGCAGCTTAATTTGAAGCGAGACCTTGCAGGTCAAAGATTACAGAGAGAAAGAATGGATGATTTAAAACAAATATCAGAGCATTGACTCCCTTACCACAGAGAGGAAAAAGACAAAAAAAAAAAAAAGCAAAGGAAAAGGCTTTTTTACTAGGAAAAAGACAGCAGACAGCCTTTGAAAAGAGCAAATCAACTTAGTCTGGCCAGGAAAGCCTTGAAGAAACAAACATCTTGAGGCCTGTCTCTACGATTAGATGGCAAACAGGAGTTTTGGATGTTACTGTACAAACCACCCATGGTCATCCTGGGGCATTAGAGAAACAATCCTGCTGTCACTACCGGTTGTATTTTGACTTGGTGAGCAAGACATGAGCTACTTGCTAAGACAGGAAACATTCCTTGCAAGAGATCTGTAAACAGACACACACACACTGGTACCTCTGTTTAAGAACAGCCCTGTTTAAGAACGATTCAGGTTACGAACTTCCGCAAAACCAGAAGTTTACCTCAGTCTACGAACTTTACCTCAGTCTAAGAATGGAAACCCAATGGTGGAAGGGCACCCGTGGTGGGAGGCCTCATTAGGGAAAGCGCACCTCAGTTTCAGAACAGTTTTGGTTTAAGAATGGACTTCCGGAACGGATTAAATTCATAATCTGAGGTACCACTGTGTATATAAAATAAAATAAAAAACTAGGCCAGGACAGGACTATGAAGATAGAAGCAGAAGAAGGTAGAGCTGAAGCCGGTCTCTCCTCTAGAAAATATCAATATTGGAAAACTGAACAGCAGGGCGTGAGGTACACTGCTTTTGAACATGGAGGTTTTGATTCAGCTATCCCAGCTGACAGGAAGAGTTTCCGCACAGGCAGAGGTCCCAGTGGGTACAGCTCAGGGAAGAAGTGGCTGGAGCAGCTTTGTGGGTAGAATGGGACTTTCCAAAAGCAGCAAATTTCCCCACCCCTGCCCTCGGAAACTCAGCGTTCCCTATTTTAACCCACAAGTCAACTCCATGTTGGTGACATAACCTTGAGTGATCGAAAAATACCTGATCCTCATCTCCGCCGCCAGCCTCACCTGCTTTCTAATCCGGCACTGTCTAGACATGTTACTTCCTTCTTCAATTCCATGCTGTCATCAACAGCTGTGTGCGTATGTATATGCTTGGAGTTTGTGTTTTTCCTTCATTAAGGGTTTGTGCCACAGAAAGCTGCTTCTCTTTAATTATCTTTAGCACCCTACTGACCCATTCCTGACCCCCTACGCAGAGCAGCAGCTTAAGTTTTGGGAAGAACCAATTACATTAAAAAAATAAATAACCTGCCAGTGACAATGGCTGTCAAGCTCCACATTCCAACTCCCTGGTTCCCTACTGCATGGGCATGAACACCAGTCCCCACACTTCTGAGCCACAGTAAAAAAACCAGATACCACGTTTTCTACCTGCAGAAACTGTTGCACGTGAGGCAATAGCCTGGAGTGCTTTGAGTCTGCCCAGATGCGACACCAGAGGAAGTGAGGAGATGGGGCAGGTGGCAGAAGGGAAGGAATAAGGGAAGAACCCTTCCTTTCAGAGGAACTGCTTATATATTAACTTTCATTTGTGCCGTTCAGATAAATCACTGAAACACAGTGAAACTGCCTAACACCAAGGGCCTTTCCTGACTGTCACTCTTTTCAAGTGGGATTCAAACATAGGCTTGCCATATTTCACAAAGTGAAAATCCGGACACAAAAGTTGTTGAGCTTTGCTTTGAGGTGGCGTGGGCAAATTTGTTAAGCTTTTTCTGTGAAATCTTGAGCTATTTTTAAGGAAATTCTCCCCAAAAAATCAACCCTTCCAACGTGGGTTGCCATACACCCAGGTTTACCCGGACATTTTTGCCAATCTTCGGAAATTCTGCCCAGATGCTATTTCCAATGGACAAATCCCAGATATGTCTGGGAAATCCCAGACATATGGCAGACCTATTCAAACACCAGCAAATTCAGGTTGCACAATTGTAGATGGTAGGGTGGTCCTGCACAGAAAACCACCTTTTCCAAAGATCGTTGTGTTGTTGTTGTTGTTTTTTTTTTGTAATAAGGAAAGTGACAGGGAAATGCAATGGATAGTGTGGGAGAACACTAGCTTTGATGCAACTGTCGTCTAACCTCCCCACAAACAAAGCAAAAGGAATGCTCATTAAAGTGCCAACATTGTCTACAAACAAATCAGGATGAATAATAGACAAGTTGTCTGGAAGCGCTCCCAAGTCAAACTAATTGCCTACCTAGCGCAGATATTCACTGCATACACACAGTACATTTAAAGTCCACTGGTTCCCCAAAATAATTACAGGAAATGTAGTTTGTTAATGGTGTTGGAAACTGTAGCTGCACAAGGGTAAACTACAGCTCTCAGTTGTCTTTGGAGAAAGTAATTTGCTTCACAGCCATTGCCTACTCTGACTGAAAGCAGTTCTCCAAGGTCTCAGGCGGAAAGGTTTTGCCAGAATGTTCTTTTTTACTGAAGATGGCAGGGTCTGACCCCAATATCTTCTACAATCAAAGCTTGTGTCCTCCGACTGGATTGCAGTCCCAAGGAGCACATTTTTTAAAAAGGGAGATGCATTCATTGCTGCGCTCAGGAATCAGTGACCAAAAGCTAGGGGAACGGACAATATTTCTATCAGCTGAGCTGTGGGAATCATGCACAGGTTGGCGTCTCTCAGACCACCTTGCACATGACAAGAAGCATTTACCAATAGACTCAGGGCTTCCAAGCACACAAAGAAGGCATGCACTGAACCACATGGAAGATTCATGTGCAAGGAACAAATATTTCCTGGAATCAAGAACCACAAAAGCATACATTTTGCTTAAGACAGCACATCAGGGAGAAGGTCAACTTTTTGTGTTCAGGGAGTTGTTTTGTTTTTCCCTGTGCACAAGGGAGCGGTTCAAGACGTGAGCTTTCTACCTGCTCTTTGAAGTGGTACAAGTCAAAAGAAACTGCAGCATGCTGATCTGTGTCTGAACCTGCTCCTGGGATTGCTGCATTTTTCAGTTGAAGAGGAATCAAGCAAATTTTAAGAAATTGCTTCTGGACTGACAATGATGCGGAAAATTCTGTGCCAGCTTACATACCAGGCAGGATGTAAGCTTGTGAAGCAGCGTTTCCCCCCTTTTCTTGACACATTTCTGAAGCTGGAAAACAAGGACTATGTATTGGGGAAAACATTTTGGTTTAAGGTAGAAAGGCTCAGTCCCAACCGCCTAAAATGGACACGACACAGAGTTATAAATGTTTGCATTCTCTGGGCAGAGTGGAATTTGTAGGAACCAGAAAATAAGGAAACGTGAACTGCAGCTGCAATAAAAATTTGAAGAACATTAATATCCCCTACCACATACAAGCACTTAGGCAAGAAGAATCCTTCAGAACACCTGCATTTTTGAAAGTCACCGGTGACACAAGGTATCAAATCTACTCGGTTTATTTATATAAATGCAAAATAAGAACTTTCACTGGATAGTGGACAAGCTCCCTCTCTTTGAAACGCTTCGTGGGTACAATTTGCCAGTTTCCTACATTCTACATTTTCCAGTTGTGTAGTTTTGGTCTTGTGACGCAAGTTTTTACCACCTTTCTTCTTTTCTGGGCTGTCTGCCAAACAAGAGGCCTATATTTCCAATGTGGCAAGACAGCTGCCTGTATTACCAAACAACCTGCCCTCAAATTATGGCCTCTGACTTTTATACTATGATTAGGTGGCCATAGAGCTTGGACCTAGCAAGCCTCTCTGGACTGGTGGTGTTTGCACATAATGCTAAAACCATAGTTTGGTGTTACGAGGACTAACCGCAAGAAGCCTTGGGGCTCATGTACACCCTGCTTTTCCTTCCTCCTGCCAAATCTACTCCGGAAAGTTGAGGGGAACCTTCTGAACAGATTTAGGGTGCATGGAGGGTGAGGAGAACGTTGCATTGCAGAAGCAGAAAACCTTGCTCTGACGGAACATTCACAGAGTGAAAAATTGGATGCAACCCAAAGTTCCAAGTCTGAGTGTGCCAGCATAGATCTTCTTCTTCCTTCCCTCCACTCCTGCAGCAGATTCACAGCAATGAGGTGAGGTACTCACGTACCCAAGTTAGTTGGTAACATGTAACTCAATGCCAAATATTCATGTGTAACTTACATGCATGTGAGGCATGATGCATCCCTTCCACACTTACTCAGAGTGTTAACTTCTAGAGAACAAGAGGCAGGAAGGCAGGTGGGACCAATCCACAGTTAGGCATCAGGACAGCCAAAAATGTCACAAAAAAATTGAGACAGATCTGGGGGACTGCTGGGTTTTTATATTTTCAGAAATGGCAGAACAGCCATTGTATGCTTCTTTGTTCCATCCAGCCTAAAGACGATGTGTGTCCCATCTAGCCTGATGGAAAATTCTGAAGAAAGTTAGCTCCTTATTTTGTCTTGTTTTTGTTAGTTATCATAGAAAGGTATTGCCCAACTATGGATTTGGGGGGATTTCCTTCTGGAGCATCACAGTTTGCTTTCTCAGAGAGGAAAGAAACTCCACAGCAGTTTTAGCAAGTCACACTTCTGAAAACTGTGTTGCAAGAAAAAGAAAACAGTAACCTAACAGGTTTCCTTAAAAAAAAATGTAGAAGGAAAAGCAGGCACAAAATAGGTAACAGATTATTAGGATTATACCTTGCTAATAGGGAACACTCAGCAGCTGCGTAATTCCAGTGGAGGAAAGAGGGAGAGGAGGAGGAACAGAAGTCTGTAAGTGCCCTGATGGAGGTACAAAAAGAGCACATTAAAGGGGGTAACTGATCTTTCGTGAGCCATCTTGTGTATGAGCTCTGGAAGACAATCAAGTCACCTGACAGCACACTGGCCTTATTCCGACTCTTTGGTGCTGCTCAGATTCACTCCCCTTGATACAGGGTGTCTCCAATTCAATGATTAAAGCCCCCTTTTATATCCTCCACTCCCCTTTCATTTTAGTCTGAAGCAGAGCTTTGTCAGTAGAATGTGCTTCAAACCCATGAGGAGGGGGGAGAGAAAAACTCCCTTCATAGCTGCACTTGGGGGCCCTCACTCATGCAAAGCCAAGAATTCCTGCTGTGAGAAATCAAAGCAGCTCCTGTAGCTAAAGCACAGAACAATGCAGCTTTCTTGGCCCCTGTTTACTGCCAGAGCTGAAGAGAAGAGGCAACTATAGCCTTCCGATCTTCTTCCGCATTCCCTCCTCCCCTGAGCACACATACTTTGATCTCCAAGCCAGAAAAAAAGGGTCCGCAAGCTATATTAATTGGAAAGATTTTTTTTTTTTTTTGATATTCCACTTTAGAGAAAAACTTCCCCCATTTCTCCCATAACTTACAATGATCCCCAGATAGAGCAGGATTCCCTGTCTATCACACAGCGGCTTTGTTCCCTGTGCCAAGTAGACTTCAATAAATTCCAAAGTGTTGAGCTAGTCTAGTGAATGGCAGGCACCTGTGTGTGGATTGTGCCTTTACCAAGCCTTGGAAAATATTTCGGGGAAACGTTAGCTGAATCTAGTGTGTTCAAGCACACCATTTCACCCATCAGTTCAACCATCAAAAATCCAAAATAGTCATTTTTAATCTATATATCGTATCAGGAACCTCCCCCCCCAATAAAAAATTGAATAATTTTGTTTGGTGACCTGATTCTGAATCTCAAGTAGTTAGGAAATTCCTGAGACTACAAAGGGATTTTTAAAAAAATACTTCAAGAGTTTTTTAAAATGATCTATTATTCAATTGAATCTAGCATCATTAACAACAATAACAGATCCTTGCTAGGTCAGGCCATATATCCATCTAGAACAGGGGTAGGCAACCTAAGGTCCGGGGGGGCGGGGGCGGGGAATCCGGCCCAATCACCTTCTCAATCTGGCCTGCACACGGTCCGGGAATCAGCATGCTTTTACATGAGTAGAATGTGTGCTTTTATTTAAAATGCATCTCTGGGTTATTTGTGGGGCCTGCCTGATGTTTTTACATGAGTAGAATGTGTGCTTTTATTTAAAATGAATCTCTGGGTTATTTGTGGGGCATAGGAACTCATTCATATTTTTTTTTCAAAATATAGTCCGGCCCACCACATGGTCTGAGGGACAGTGGACCGGCCCCCTGCTGAAAAAGGTTTCTGGCCCCTGATCTAGAATGACCACTTGCTCATCACTAAATAAAGGAAAGGGTGGAAGTAAACATAAAATTGCATAAAATTTGCACACGCTGATTTATATGTACATCTGAATTCTGTAGTTTAAAATAAAAAATAATAAAATTGCAAGACATCTGACCACAGTGGGGAAGGCTGTGACCAGGTTAACTTTGTGCCAGCTCAGTCTGCAGCCCAGATGTTAACTGTGGATATGCAACTTCAAAGCCTCTGTTCTCCTGTCTTCTGGTTCGTTATATTTAACCTGGACTTGGATCAGACACTCCATCAAACTGAGGATGCATTCCATTAAAGTAAGACACATGGGCACTCTAATCTAGTCCAGCATCCCATTTCAAAAAATTGGTCTGCTAAAGTACTATAGGAACCATACATGCTATCTATTTAACAACATGCAGGACATAAACTAACAGTCCTCTCTTATTCAGACAATGAGAGATCTCAGATCTGGATAATTATATCTAGTGCTTTTTTCTAAAAAAAAAAAAAAAAATGTTTAGGAGTATTCTCATTTTCCTACTCATATTGAAATACTGCTCCTTGGTGAGGCTAAACTTAGATTCACAAAATGTTTAGGGGTATGCGTCCCCCTGCGTCCCCCCCAGGAAAAAAGCACTGATTATATCTCAGCTTAATCAGGTAAGAGATGAATGAGCCTTGTGCTTTTAGACATAGCCGTTTACATGAGTGCAGAAGTCTTCCATTAACTACTGTTTCCCGTTTGTATAAAGCTGGAAACTATGGTTTACAATTGTGTCCACTTTTCCCACAGCTAACATGATATGTGGTTGGATCAGCTGGACTGAATTCCATGTGTGTGAACCAAGTACAATCTAGTTCAGTTCTCCACAGCACGGTTCGAAATTAGCAGGACACCAGGTGCATTTTGCACCTAAAGATTCTCCATTTGCGAGCACCTCAAGAAGTCTAGGTGCCATTTTTTTGTGCCTGGCTGACTCTCAAGGATTACTGAAATGTATGTGCTTTGAAGCCTCAAAGTATACGTTAAGGACAGACAATATGTTAGGAGTTTAAAAATAAAGGGTAGAGTGTTTTGAAAACTGAAGTATGGCGACAATATTTTTTATCATGAACACCAAATTAAACATGCATTCACAATTTCTGTTAAAAATGTGATATTAACCATGTGTCACATGTGAATTGTGTATTAGTTCATGCTTATCAAAATAATAAATAAAAAGTGTTGCTGGCTGCTCCCCAATGGTGACTAGACATTCTATGGTATTTTGGCATCCACAACTCAGGTCCTAGGAGCCATTTGGCTCCAAGCTTTTCTATCTCAATTTCTAACACTGCTCCACAGCATACATTCATTTTATGCAGATCTTCTGTCTCTCCCCTTACTCCCTGTTTTCCCCCCCGGCCTAAAAGCCCTGAACCTCGTAACCTTTCCACATAAGGGAGTTGTTCAACCCCTTGAACATTTTGCCCAGAAACACACCACAAATTTTAGAAATGAACTTCTGCACCTGGTTAAGGAAGGCCTACAGCGCTTTTTAAAAAAACAACTTGCCAATTTCATAAAAGAAATATGAAAGGTATCTGGGGTCAAACGGAGAACTTCATTGTCTTAAAAGAGAAAAGGGTCCTTCTCTTCCTGAAAGCTGCTGTTTTAGCACCAACCATTTCCTCAAATAAAATGCAAAGTTCGCTTTCTGTTGCTGTACTTTGGAAGCACCTCTACAAGGAAGGTTGATTGGGTCCACATACACACAAAGTGAGCTGACTAAGCAAGCAGAATCTTAGTAATGATGAGCAGATTGCTCCTGTTTGCTGTGCTCTGAGTTCATGTTTATTCCAAAAGCCCTTCTACCATCCACTGACTCACAGGCTGTTGGGAGAAGATCTACTTTTTAGGGCATGAGCACAAAGCTCTAACCCCTTTGATTGCTGGTTAGCCTCAAGGGAGGAAAGAAACAAAAAGCAGACCATGGATTCAGAGATGATGGCTGGAAAGTCAAGCAGATCCAAGGATGAGGCGACACAGAAGAATAAATTGTGGGTGATACCGTTAAAAAAATAAATTTAAAAATCCTGAACTAACAGCTAAGAACAGTAGCCACTAACCACACATTCACATGTTGCAAATCTAGTAGAAAAACCAAATAATTTCTCCCCCTAGGACACAAAGCCCTCCCTTTCTGATCCACAACAATAAACACAACTGGCTCCTACTCCCAGTCCCCTTTATTTGGTGTTCTGGTTGTGGAATTCCTTTCCTTTCCCAAATTTGTCTGGCACCATCATCATCATTTTTTTGTATGCCAATTTCAGTTTCTCTTGTTTGCTAGGGCTTTTAGAAGCAATTATGGTTTACTGCCTGCAGTTGCTCCCTTTTCCCTGGCTGAATTGGTTTTTGTATGGTGTTTTAATTATTACTGTTGGGAGTTTTATATTCCTTTTATTGGTTTGTAAAGCTGCCTTGAGGGTTGGCTCTTTTCGTGTGTGTGTGTGTGTGTGTGTGTGTGTGTGTGTGTGTGTTTGTGTGTGTGTAGAGGAAAGGTGGGGTAGACAGTATTCAAATAAATAAAATGCCTATGGCAAGGCCGCTGAAACCCTCTTTTACCACAAATTACGTCAAAATGGTACATAAGCCAAGGACAGAAGATATAATATTGATTTATCAAAATATTTATAAATCTGAGAGCAGCATTGCCACGTGGGTAACCTTCCAGGGGTCACTTTCCAGCAAGGGGCAGAGGCAAAAGAAACAGATATGATTCTTATCTTTGTACAGTAGTCTACATTTTAGCCACTCAAAAGTCCGGTTTGCACCCACCCACCCCTCTTCATCCAGGCAAGCAGCGTGGTGTTATCACTACTCAAGGATACATTCCAAAAGCACTCAAAGAGGCTGTGAAGCAGAGCCACCAAACACACGTTTCCAGATGCATTGTAATTTCTAAGAGTGTGTTTTGACAAAACTTGGCAGATCTCAGGGAGCAGAGGTGCTTTCAGTTGCGGCTGGCTCAAGACCTTTTACAGTCTGAAACGGAACAGGGAGAAAAGCAAAAGGGAACCTTCCCCCTAGTTGAAGAATGTACCACTCAAGGCCAGTCAATTATTTTGGCACCTGGTGCAGAAAATAACACAAACACTCCTCCCTGGCAGTAAAAAATAAAACAATAATAATAAAAGGTAACACTTGGCTGCATGAGGTGCCTGCCTCACCCTGTCTAATGGTAGGGCCGGGCCAGGATCTAGTCTTCTTTAAAGAAAATAACGGAACACAAGAAGCTGCCTTATGCAGTTTCAGGCCATTGGTCCATCTAGCGCAGTACTGTTTGCACTGACTGGCAGCAGCTCTCAAGGGTTTCAAGCTAGAGTCTTTCAGAGCTCTACCTGGAGACTGAACAACTGAACCATGGTCATAGCTGTCAACTTACAGATTTGAATATAAGGGACCAGCAGCTTCGAAAATAAGGGATCAGCAGCCAAAATAAGGGATATTAGTCAGCCAGCAGCCACATGAAGCCTCAAGCGGTGGTTCCCACAGCGCAGCAACCCAGCAAAGGGGACGCAGCAAGGAAAACCACCGTCACCTCTCCGCTGGGAAGCTCTAAGCAAAGGCGAGTCCCCAGGCAACGCGGCCGATTTGATCGGCACAAAGCATGCAAGCTCCACCCCCCCCAGTCGTTCTTAGACTCCTTACTGGGTGAGCAACGCAGCCAAGCAACACAGTTGGAGCCTCCCTCCTCCCTGGCTGGCAGGGAGGGAGAGGAGCTGCTTCCTTTGAAACCTGGGAAATTTAAGGGACATCATCAATAAGGGACAGCAGCGGGACACGGCACTGGGATAAGGGACTTTCCGGCCAAATAAGGGACGGTTGACAGCTATGAACATGGTCCTTCTGTGGAGAAGTAGCAGGGCGTAAGAGGGAGGAAGGTAAAATTTGATGTGGAGTTTCTAGAGCAGACATTCATACCTCAGGTCCATAGTGTTTGATTTCAGCAAGGAAATATTCTCACACAACACAGCAAAGGTGTGTCATAAAATGAGTATTTTAGCCTATCGATCAATTCAGAACTATCCCTGGAAAAAATCAGAGAGGCACCTAAATGTCACCCCCTCGTACTTTGTAAGGGGGCATGTAATTGGGGAGGTAAATCAGGACACATTTGTCTGAGACATACAGGTGGGGTTAAGGTTTTGACACAGATAAAAGAGGGGAAACACTGCAATGGCCAGATGCAGGCCATGATGGTAGGATCCTGTCCTTCTGGTAGTAGAAAAATTGGGAATCCGATGCTGGATCTGAAGTAATCAAACCAGGAGGCTTGTGCAGATGTTCTCAAAGCATAAATAGTCAACATGTGAGGCGGCGGGGAGATCAAGATCATGTCAATCCCGATCTCTACCACTTGATGACACCTTGGACACAGAACCTTGTATTTGTAAGCATGAAATGTACCTTGCACAAAAGCACACACTCGTGTGCCAACGCAACATTGTCTGAGAGAGCCACACTTTCCTCATTCTTTGTTTGCCTCAGGCAAACCTTTTAAGTAGTTTCATTAAATGAGGTTCAATGGAAAAGCAGAGCGGTACTGGGTCATTTTTGCTTTAATATTTCAGACTTTGCACTTCATCCCAGGGAACTCTGGGCAGGGTCCTCCTTAAGGGAGCGACTATAACTGACTTGTTATGCACTGGGATAGCTCAGTAGAGCCCAAGACTCTTAATCTCAGGGTTGTGGGTTTGAGCCGCACAATGGGCAAAAGATTCTTGAATTGCAGGGGGTTCAACTAGATGATGCTCAGGATCCCTTCCAACACTACAGTTCTATTATTTGCTTGCAGAAGGTTTCAGAATCAATCCTTGGTCTCTCCAGTTAAAAGGATTAGATGTGAATGGTCTCTGCCTGTGACGCTGGAGAGCTGTTGTCATTCAGAGCAAACAGGCAACAGTGGTCGGCTAGACTGACAGGTATTCTGAACTGATACAAGGCAGCTTCCTATGTGCAAGAGCACAGGAGGTTACCTGGGATAGCTCCAGACTATAAAGCTAAAGCACACCCAACACACATTTACTGTAAACCACATGACTTCCCCCAATGAATCCTGGGAACTGTAGCTTCCTTCTCACAGACCTATCGTTTCCAGCACATTTAACAAATTGTAGTTCCCAGGATTCTTGGGGGGTGGGGGGGTGCCATGTGCTTTAAATGTGCATTGAATGGTGCCGAACTGCCCTATTAAATTCTGAAGAAATGCTCAAGCACCCTGAGAATGAGGCAATAAAACCGAAGCCTCTTTCTCAGAGGAGAAAAGCTTTCAAGAAAACAGAGGACAAATTTTGGCAGCATTCAAGCCCAGTTCAAGGGTGCTGCTGGCTTGGTAGATCTGTTGCTTGATGGATAGATAAGAAGGCATAACCTGTTTGTAGAATTTGCTACTGTAAGATGTGACGATAGCTTAGACGGCTTCGAGAAAAATGAACGGAGCAAATTCATGGAGAACGTCTAGTAATTGTCACTAGACAGCATCTTAAAAAGCAGAGACATCACCTTGCCAACAAAGGTCCATATTGTTAAAGCTATGGTTTTCCCAGTAGTGACATATGGAAGTGAGAGCTGGACCATAAAGAAGGCTGATCGCCGAAGAATTGATGCTTTTGAATTATGGTGCTGGAGGAGACTCTTGAGAGTCCCATGGACTGCAAGAAGATCAAACGTATCCATTCTGAAGGAAATCAGCCCTGAGTGCTCACTGGAAGGACAGATCGTGAAGCTGAGGCTCTAATACTTTGGCCACCTCATGAGAAGAGAAGACTCCCTGGAAAAGACCCTGATGTTGGGAAAGATGGAGGGCACAAGGAGAAGGGGACAACAGAGGACGAGATGATTGGACAGTGTTCTTGGAGCTATGAACATGAGTTTGACCAAACTGCGGGAGGCAGTGGAAGACAGGAGTGCCTGGCGTGCTCTGGTCCGTGGGGTCACGAAGAGTCGGACATGACTAAATGACTAAACAACAACAACAAGAAGAAGGCTAGATTCAAAAGATTCCAGCATTCACAGACTGGCTTCTTGTGAGGCAGCCAACACACTTTGCCACTTGGTAGGGCCTGGCTAACACAGGATGCCTCAGAATATCACTTGCTAGAGACAAACAACCAAGGAGGAGAGATTGTTGCCTTCACGTTCTGTTTGTGTGCTTCCCAGAGGCATTTGGCTGAGGAGTGAATAAATATATAAAGGGTGCAGAAATTATGATAAGAAAACACAGTCTACATATGCTTATAGGAGAGAAATGTTTAATTGGACTTGGGTTTTGTTTTTCTAGTGCAACACCATGTAAGAGAGAATAGAGATGCCAACATTCTGCTAGCTTTCCATGCACGCCTGAGGACCAGCTGTTCACTTCAAGACCATGTGGCAATCAGATTAGGGTGCAGCCGACACACAAACACACACAAACTCATTACAGATTGTCATAAGAAACTGATTTTCATAATCATCCAATATGTCAATCTGCTGTGTTCTGTACTACTAACCTTCTGCTTTTTTGTATATTTCAGCACGACTAAGCATTTTATTAAATTTAGCACCCACAAAAGATCAGCGCAGAAAAAGATTTCTGGTTCCTAACCAGAGTTGCCACCCAGCAGCCTCAAAATCGTCTCACCAAGTATGTCTCTTTATGTATGAATGAACATGCATTTGAATCCACAGACAGCCAAATAAAAAGAAACTCAGCCAGCTGGCAACAGTTCTAGGCAATGGCCAGTTTAAAATTTGCATTTTTAAAAATATTGAAATACATCCATTATTATTTCTGTCACCCTATATAAAAGATTAACCAGTTTTAAATATTTTCCTTTTTTATTTTAGCAGCTGCTCAGAAGCTACATGCTAAATATTGGAAGCAACTAAAAATACCAAAGATGAAAATACCAAAGATGAATGGATGGGAGTGGATTAATAAAATATGGGAGCAAGCTGTAATGGCTAAATTCGCAAACCATATAAGGCTGAGGAAAATGCACCGAACATTAGATATATTTATAAATAAGTCGAAACCATGCATAGGATTTTGTACCCAGAATGCTTTATTTCCAAGAAGGCAATATTGCTTTGATTTAATATGAGGAAACACAATGGTGATAAGGTACAACCTGGATTAATTAGAAATATGACGATTTCTAATAAATGCCCTAAGGCACATTTATTGTGGAATATAGAACTTTATGTATTTGCGCCTAGTTTCTGAAATTTTGTTTTGTTTTAAAAGTCATATATGGCTTTGCAAGTATTTAAAAATAAATAAATTTAAGAGATTACCCTGTCTACAAGCAATGGACATTCTGAAGTATCTCAAGAAGCAATGACCGTCCTACATGCCACCCATTCTGCCCTGGATTCCCCACTTTGGATTCCACCCTCATCAATAAGCTGTAATGACAGCTGATTGGCAAGCCCAAGAGTCTCCATGATTTAGACCACAGCGCCACCCGCATCCCTTTTACCTTTTAATGACAGCTCTTTGTTAACAGAAACAAGGCAGGGGGTACTTAATGATGGTTTAATGTAGAACCCACACAGACAAAGAGGGCTTACTGACCATGCTTCAGATCGCTGTTTTAATTTAAAGAAAGGACAGAGGGCAAATGGTAAGATTAACCCTTGTGGGCAAAATCCTAGTTGAATGCAAATATTATCTTTCTGCCAGCACCAACTTAACAGGGCGACTGCCTTCCTGAGGATTCCTGCTGGATGGTTTAGCCCCCCCCCCGGCAATACCCTTATTAATAATCCTTAGGATGCTCTGACCGACTCCCCCCACCCCCCTTTAAAAGGAAAGGGATTAATCCATTTCATGACATCTCCTGTAAAAAGTGACTGGAGAGAAATGCTGAAATACAACAGCTTGCACAGAATGTCAGCGGGGCGAAGGATGGAGGTGTGTGTGTGTGTGTGTGTGTGTGTGTGTGTGTGTACTCCAGCACTTGCAAACAATGGCACACCCACCTTTGTTACTCCAGCTGGAGAGAGATGCATGAAAAATGGCAACAGTGATGAGAAAGGATGTGGTGGTCTTCCAGGACAGAGAACCTGTCCAGAGATTGAGAGAAAGATAGAAAGAGAAAGAGAAAGGGGGGGGGAGATCTATAGGCTTAACTCTCCCCTCACAGATAAAAGATGGATGCATGAACCTCATCCTCACACAGTTCCTTCATCCTTAAAAAGCAACAACAGGCTTGTCCTTAGGGTGAGAGGCAGAAAATGAAGAGGACCACCAGGCACTCCCCTGTTCCACTGAAACCATTTGTTCTCCACCAGCAATCCTTCATAACAAGAGCCCCACCTTGATTCTCTCTTCATCTCTCCTTCTCTTCCCTACACATTAGTCACACCGCAGGGTAAGACCACAGGAAGTCAGGCCTGATTCTGACACAGAGGAGGCTGTCTGCAGCCTATTCGTCACAGCTTGGTCACAGAGAAAAACAAACACACGCGACGACACAGCTCTACCTGAATCTTGCCACAGTTATCCATAGCTGTGAACTTTCAGATTTGAAAATAAGGGATCAGCAGCCCCGGGGACAGTCTACGGGATATCTAACAATCTGGGATAGCAGCAGGAAGCAGCGGAAAATGGTGCTGGAATAAGGGAATTTCCCGCAAAAAAAGGGAAGGTTGACAGCTATGCAGTAATCACCAGTCGGCACTCTGGTACACAGACACACACTACCTTCAACACTGGCGGGTGAACACAGCCATTGCGAAGAGTAGCATGGCTGGCCTACCCATGAGGCAAGGTGAGGAGAAAGCCTCAGGCGGCAGAATCCAGAGGGGCAGCCGATCCAGCCTCCAAGGAATGCACTGTCCACTGCCGCACATTCCTTGGAGGCCGAATCTGCCCCCTCCTCAGCAGGTTCTCCTCCCACCCTTGTTCTCAATGTAGATAATTGTTCCCCCCTCATAGATCCTTTTTAGTATATTTTCTTTTCATTGAAAGAAATTTAAACGGTTCGCAAAAGCTTGGACACAACAGTAATAAAACATTATAAAACCAAAGTGGCAAAACGCTGAGTTATTAAAGAAGATAAAGAAATCAGGTAGACTATAGGTATAAAATGAGAGGGGAGGAAGGGGCCTTTCCAGTTCCCAAACAGAACAAGTGGGGATGTAGAAGGCAAAATGATAAACTTTCATTTACATTGCAGAAGCACTCAAATAGCCAAGGATCCAGAGATGATATTGGTGGGGCTGATTATTCAGGTTTTGAAGTCCATGAATTTTCTTTTTTTGGTTATGTATTCTGGCTAACGATACATTGAATAAAAAGCAAAAGCAGCAATGTCGGCCCATAAGAGACATTCCAAATTAGGCCAATGCCTTTATTGGTCCAAACTACATATCACGAAAGTCCTGTGAACTGTACACCGGATTCAGTGTCCAAGAAACAACAGCATGTGTGCCTTCTCCAAAATCCCATGGCAGCAGTTGGTAAACAGGATAGTGTTCCATATAGACCTTGTGCAGTTGAAGCAACCTTGGCAAGGGCATCTCAGCCAGAACAAGCAACCAAGAAGCAGGATCTTGTGTCCTCCATGCAAGAATCCAAGAAATTGGGATGGACCACAAAGGTAACCTAGTCCAACCGCCTGCAGTGTAATCTTTTGCCCAATGTGGGGCTCAAACCCACAACCTGGAGAGTAAGAGTCTCATGCTGTACTACAGGGGCTGGCAAACTAAGGCCCGGGGGCCGGATGCGGCCCCCCAGGCTCGTAAATCTGGCCCATGGACCCTGCCGCCCGCTCGGTTAGTCCCCATGCACTGCGGATGCCTTGCCGCACAGGGACTGATTTCCATGACACTAGCATGGCTTCTGGGTGGGCGGTGACACTGGCGCTGCTGAGGTAAACCTGGCGCGGCCATGGACGGAGAGGTCAGTGGGCGGGTGGCAAGTCTGGGCCGCGCCATGGGCATTGTGAAGGGCGCATCACGGGGCTTCAGCCAGAGCTTTGTGCGCCTGCTGCCACCATGCCTGGCTTGGTGCTGCTGCTGGTGGCAAGCTTGGCGGCCACGCTGGAGCAGCTGGAGGGCAAGCTGTGTGCCACCTGCCCAGCGCTCCGCGTGCACGGCCTGCCCACTGACCCGGCCTCGGACAATGGGTCGCAGCGCGTGGTGCACACCGCCTGGGAGCTATATTTTCAAAATATAGCCCCCTGATGAAAAAGTTTGCTGACCCCTGCTCTACTATATCTAGGAATCTTGATATGCCTCCCCAACTGACTTATGTGCCCTGGGCTTTGCAACGCAGCTTGACCATCTCGGCCAGCTTCCCCATTGCCTCAGAGATCCCTTCTCCGGTCAGGGCAGAGCAGCTCTGCACATGCCACCGGTGGCCTTGCAGTTTCCTCAGCCCCATTTTTTCTGCCACCTCCAGGGGGGGGCACGCTCCGGGCAAGTCTTGCTTGTTGGCCAGGAGCACCATGGGCACCTCTTGAAAGAGCTCGTCACCCAGCAGGGCTTCCAGCTCAGACCTGGCCTCCTCAAAGCGAACGTAATCCACGCTGTCCACCACGAATACCAGCCCGTCTGTGTTGGGCTGGTAATGCCTCCAGAACGGCCTGACCCATTCTTGACCACACACATCCCACATGGTGAAAGAGACGTTGTTGATGGGCTTTATTGTTTCCACATGGAAGCCAATGGTGGGAATGGTCATTATGGTTTCATTCAGCTTCAACTTATAGAGGAGGGTTGTTTTGCCAGCTGCATCCAGGCCCAGCAGGAGAATACGAGCCTCCATCCCATAGAAACTCTGCAAAGCACTCTGAATCCGGCTGAGTAAAAGTCCCATGGTGAAATGCTGTTGTACCTTCAATGCAGCCTCTGTGTAGCCCCGGGAAGGACTGCTTCCTGTATACATGTAGATAGCCGGGCGTTGTTCCATTGGCTCAGCCCTAGGGAGGCGTGGTGTGGAACTGTCATTACTGGCTTGCTGGCAGCTGACATGCTGGGAGTTTTGCAGACCGGCTCTCTGATGCAGGAAGTTTTGCTGGCTAAGAGGAGTGATTCAGCATTCTGACTGTACAAGTCATGGAGTGAGTTTTGCTGCTGCCTGAGATGCAAACAGTTTTTAATCCATATCAACAAATCTAGTTTGCTATGGTTATCTGTATTCACTGTGGAGCCTTTTGGCACTGTAATAATAATAGATGTTTTTCTTTTATAATAATGTAAAAAAACCACTGGCAGCTTTTCAACATTTGAAAAGTGGAGTTTCTTAAGACCCACTAAGTTCTGGTTTGATTGGTTGGTATCTGCACATCTTTTAAGAAGACCGGCAAAATATAACAGATAAAAGCATTTAGAATACAGTCTTTTCATTTTATGTAGGATACAACCCATCCTGATCTGGTGACAAACAATGTAGCAGGACGAATAAATGCAGATAATTTAAAATAAATTGAAATTGTATTGTCAATTGCAGTTATATTGACTATTCATGTTTCTACTTAAGATTCAGTAGGACTTATTCCTTTGGAAGTATGTTTACAATTGCATCCTAAGATTATTTCTTTCTCTTTTTAAATAAAATATCTGTTTTTACTGATACTTCTCCTAAGACCTACCCAATACAATGTATCTTTTAAATAAAATATCTGTTTTTACTGATACTTCTCCTAAGACCTACCCAATACAAAGTATCTTTTAAATAAAATATCTGTTTTACTGATACTTCTCCAAAGACCTACCCAATACAAAGTATCTTTTCATAATACACCAGAATAAAAGAAATACTTTAAAAATGTAATCTAAAAAGGGACAGAGGCAAGAAAGAAAAAAAGAGAAAAGAAAATGAAAAATGATTAAAAGACTCTGTCCTGCAGCTTAATATAGCATTTACTCATCATTAACATCCAACTATCCTATTTTCTATAAGCCAATATTTTTTTTCAATCTTCAAATTCAGATATTAAAAGTTCCCTGACATGAAAAAGAGACCCCACGTGTTGCATACAGACTACAGAACAAGCCTGGCTTGGAAACTTTTATAGGAATCTCTCCTTGTCATGTGACCTTCTCTGTCCTTGCAGTATTCAATATGCTTGTGACCTGGCTAACCATGCTGTAGTTAACCTTCTGGGCCAGTATTCAGTGGGGGTACACAAAAGAAAATTATTGTCCAATGTCTCTAAGGCTCAAGACCCACAATAGGTTCAAACCCTGATGGAACAATGAGATGCTCACACCTTATTGCTACCAAGCTGTATGAGTTGCCTGTAGTTTCAAAAAATTGGTTCCTAGAATTCCCCTGCTAAGAATGCTAGTCATCATAAGATATTTTCCTAGTGCTGCATTTATTTTCCTGGCTGCTGGAAATTCTTGCTAGATCGCTTTCAGAGTCATTTACACGATATCTTAAAGACATCTTAGGTGTTACTGTTGAGCCCTCTAGACTTCATGTAATTGTGTTTCCCAGTAGGAAGCTTGCCATTTACAATTAGATCAAATGTCTAAGCAAACACTAATTGGTCAATATCCAATCTGATATTATCAGGCCTTCCTGTGCTGCTCTCACAGTATCAGAAGAGATGGAACTGCCCTTTTATTTTGTCATTTTAAAGCTGTCATTATCTGTGCTCAGTAATGATAGAGGGTAGGAAATCTCCCCCCCCCCCCTGTCAAGGACAACATTGCTTGGAGATAATCTTTCAGAGGCCACATGCCATTGGTGGCCAGGGCAGAGCCAAATGTGAGTGAAGTTTGCAGCACTGCAGGATCGCACAGCTCCCTCTCTTTCTTCTGTGCCACCCTATTGCTGGAACACTTCCTCAGCTGTGTGCCACCCCCCAACATGTGCCACCATCAGGAGAATCTCAAGAAATGAAGCCAGGGCCATGTCGCCCACAGAGTGCAGGTTCCCAACCACTGAGCTAGTTTGACACTCATATAATCAAGAGATGTCTGGGTGAGAGCTCCCTAGAGCAGGAGTGGGAAACCCTTTTCCAGTTGAGGGGAGGGTCTTTTTCCTTCTGGGCAACCTTGCACAGGCAATATGCCAGCAGTGGATGGGGCCATAGTTAAAAGTAGGCAGAACAATAGATGTGAATTTTACCTTTGTACAGTAAGCTGGTTCCTTCCTTCCTTCCTTGTCTCCTCCATCATACAAACAAGGAAGCATTATCAAAACTCAAGGACACAGTCCAGCCAGGCCAAAAGAATGAAAGAAAGTGCAGATCAGAGCAGGGGAAGGGGGTGGTTTGGGGTGACCTGGGAGAGAGTGACAAAGGGTCAGATAGATACAGTGGTACCTCGGGGTGCGAATGGGATCCGTTCCTGAGCCCTGAACAGAACATAAGATGTGTCGGCGCGTCACGTTTTGCCACTTCCACACATGCGTGTGACGTCATTTTGAGCGCCTGCGCATGCGCAAGTGGCGAAACCTGGAAGTAACGCGCTCCGTTACTTCCGGGTTGCCGTGGAGCGCAACCTGAAAGCACTCAACTTGAAGCACATTCAACCCGAGGTACGTACAGTGGTACCTCGGGTTAAGAACTTAATTTGTTCTGGAGGTGGGTTCTTAACCTGAAACTGAAGCACCACTTTAGCTAATGGGGCCTCCCACTGCTGCTGCGCTGCCGTCGTGCAATTTCTGTTCTTGTCCTGAAGCAGAGTTCTTAACCCGAGGTACTATTTCTGGGTTAGCGGAGTCTGTAACCTGAAGCATATGTAACCCGAGGTACCACTGTATTCACTTTGTGGGCCTGGAACAAATTTATTGCTAAACAGGCTAACACTCAGGTACATAAGAAATTGGAAGCAACCAAAAGAACAAACTAAAGCTTCAACCCGTAACAACTGGAGAAAATGTTTGCCATTACCCATTGCTACGTTCCCCATTTCTAGGGGTATAACATCGCATGCATGCATGTTTTTCTTGAGGAAGAGAGCACCTCTCCTATCTACCAACAGAATTGTGAGCTTTCTGTGACTTAATAAGTCTTTGCTGAAGATATCTAACATAGCTATTAATAGTCTACAGAAAGCAGTTGCTTTTATGCTCTGCTTTCTACGCCAAGGCTAGCTAGCTCGAGTCTTAAAAACAAACATCTTTGTTTAGGCTGACTGTGTTTCCCCTGGACCTTCAAAGACTGCATGCATCGACACGCAACACATCTCTTTATTCCGTCATGCTGTTTGGCTCATGCTCTACAAAGGAGCTTCAGCCTAGCAATTGGGAGATCTAAAGAGCCCTGGTCTGAAAGGGGCACTTTGTAGTTCATGGGCTCAGGAAGATGAAACCTACCATTTTCTTTAAGGTGTTCGTTTCCCCTGACTGTGAAAAACAACACACAAATGGTCATGCCAGCAAAGTCTTCAGTAATACTAACAGACTGAAATTCTCAGCTGGTTTGGGCAACAGCTTCTGTTTTCCAGATAAGGCAGGTAGGTATTCTGTAGAACAGAGATAACCAACATGGTGCCCTCCACAAGTTGCTGATCCCTGATGATTGACTATGCTGCCTGGTGTTGATGGGGGTTGTAGTCC
Organism: Podarcis cretensis; assembly: GCF_951804945.1. Lineage (NCBI taxonomy): Eukaryota > Metazoa > Chordata > Lepidosauria > Squamata > Lacertidae > Podarcis > Podarcis cretensis. Next base: position 24,296,523 of record NC_137175.1, read on the forward strand.
AACAACCTTTGGAGGGTACCATATTGGCTACCATTAGATAGCTTGTTTGCTCTGCATGTTCTGAAAATGCTGGTGACTAATAGCATCATGCTGTACTATTAAAATCCTTATAGGTGCATTTGAGAGCCAGGTAGATTATAATAGTGAGTGGACTAGGGCCCATGAATCACCCACCCTCCCTTCCCCTCCTCACCAAAAAATATTTTCCTAGGAGTTTGCAACTAGTGGTGAGTAGGTCTGCTTTGGAGATAAACAGATGGCTGTTGAACAAAGAGGCCCCAAGCCAGTTGGGATGAGTTTCTTACCTAACAGCTGCCCCACATGTGCTCATTTCTCTCACTTACCACCCACAAACATCTATCAAAATAGAACAGCCTTGTTCTTGCACATGCTGACTTCCTACTCACTGTGTGCTTTAAAACTCAATTGTCCATTATATTAATTAAAACATAGGAATAACGTTTTTTAACACTGATTTTCTGTGTGGCATTCCTATGCACACTTCTCTGGGAGAAAGCCTCATTGAACACAGCAGGACCTACTTCCCAGTAAACATGCACTGGATGCTCCAGCAGGCTCTCACAAGCTCCTTACAAGGAGTTAGACCATTGGTCCATCAAGCTCAGTATTGTTTACATGCTGTCTTACAATGACTCTCCAAGGTTTCACATAGGAGTCTTTCCTAGTCCTGTCTAAAGATGCTGGCAGTGCTCAAAAGTAGCAAGGTCCCAGGTGCATTTAGCACCTGGCTATCAGTCACTTACAAGGGACACGGGTGGCGCTGTGGGCTAAATCACAGAGCCTAGGACTTGCCAATCAGAAGGTCAGCAGTTTGAATCCCCGTGACGGGGTGAGCTCCCATTGCTCGGTCCCCGCTCCTGCCAACCTAGCATTTTGAAAGCATGTCAAAGTGCAAGTAGATAAATAGGTACCACTCCGGTGGGAAGGTAAATAGCATTTCCGTGCACTGCTCTGGTTCTCCAGAAGTGGCTTAGTCATGCTGGCCACATGATCCGGAAGCTGTACGCCAGCTCCCTCGGCCAATAAAGTGAGATGAGCGCCGCAACCCCAGAGTCGGTCACGACTGGACCTAATGGTCAGGGTTTCCTTTACCTTAATCAGCCACTTACAGGTTTTAATATTTGGTTGGGAGCCACCCAGAGTGACTGGGGAAAGCCAGCCAGATGAGCGGGGCATAAATAACAGTATTATTTTTATTATTACTTAAAGTCTTACCCATGAAAGCTTACTCTACAGCACTACTGATTCACTGCTATGCCATACTCTCCCCACTCAGCCATAGACCTGCAGCTTTTCAATTACCAATCCCATCTTTGCAGCAAATCAATATGTTTGATAATTAGCTGCATATTGGACTTTTCCATCCTGTGTTGCAACTAACAAAGCAGAATTACTGATGGCACAGAGGACAACTCCCAAGGTGGTCATATTAAGGTTTCTTCATAATATAAATTTCCAATAAGCAGTGTGTCAATCTGTCAAAATCACCAGCTGTGAATGAAATCTGCTCCCTGGGATGGTTCATTGTGAAAAATGTAATCAAGAATAAGTTTATAAAACTTATCGTGGGTAAAGGCCTAACAAAAACAAAATGCTCACTAAAGATCCAACGTACCTAATACAGTGGGCTAGATTCTCCATTAAATAACAACTTAGTTGTCCCACTATTTCAAGCATCCTGCATAAACACAGATAGAAATTACCCCTTCATTGTTTCTGTCTTTGGTACTAGAGAGAGATTAGAAATCTCTCCTGGTTCTCACCTTTTACCTCCTTGATTGGTTGCTGAAATTTGCCAATGGCCCATCTGTGTCTGGGTGCTTCCACACTAGACTTTAGTGTGCAACAAGCATGTTTTGCTTAGTTACCTATCATGAGGTATCCACACAATGCCATCACCAGGTCATTGTCATCCTGTATTATCTTAAGACAAATGCACAATGTGCCAATCTAACCCTGCTCAAATTTGATTGGCAGTATTACCCTCAAACAGACAAAAGCTAGCTAACCAAGGGAACCCCTTGGCCCTAAGCCACCAGTTTAGAATCAAGGCTAATAGTTTCCATTTAGCGTTGTATCTGGACTCACTGCTGTGTGGGTGGCACCACGATATTACCCTGTCGCACAATTAATTACATACAATACAAATTCTTACTGGCAACCATGACAAGTACTTGTTGATTAGCTCTAAATGCAGAGGTAGGAATTGCCAAGGTCACCCAGGAACCAATGACGAAATCAGAATCTACAGCTACAATCCAATGCACACTTACCTTGGAGAAAGCTCCATTGAATATGTGATTTACTTCTGAGTAAACATGCAAAGGACTGTGTTGTAGGTCTTCCAAGCAGAGCCTTGATTTGCATGACCAAACATTTAATAATATTTATTTATTTATTTATACCTCACCCATCTGGTTCGGTTTCCTCAGCCACTCTGGGCAGCTTCCAATAGAATATTAAACATACGATAAAACATCAAACATTAAAAACTTCCCTAAACAGATGTCTTCTAAATGTCAGATAGTTGTTTATTTCCTTGACATCTGATGGGAGGGTGTTCCACAGGGAGGGTGCCACTACTGAAAAGGCCCTCTGCCTGGTTCCCTGTAACTTCACTTCTCACAGTGAGGGAACCACCAGAAGGCCCTCAAAGCTGGACCTCAGTGTCCGGGCAGAACGTTGGCAAATTCACTTAATTTATGCTGCTAAATGAGTTGTTGAAGAAACAGTGTTTCTTTCCCTAATGAAGGGCCCCGGATACAAAATGCCTAGCTGTCACTTGATCCGGTCAGCAGTTCTGTACAAGTTGCTTACTTGTAAGGGAGCAGCATAATATTTTCCCCTAGTTCTTGCATCAAACCTCTATCCTTGTAAAGCAAAGGATTTCTCCTTGCTTTTGTACCTCGCAGGCTAAACACTCCAGAATGTTTAGTCTCAACTCTGAAAGGTAAATAGTGCAAGTCTGGAGTCAGAGCCAGACCAGTTTCCCCCACTGCAAGACAGCACAGCCAACCTTGATCCATGTTCCACTCTAGGACTTCCTTTCTTGAGTGCTCCTATTAACCCCTGAATAAAATTGTTGACAATATGGAAAAGTTCGGCTCACACCTTTGCTATCCCCATATCAGCATTTGAATACTCTTTAATACAATCATACCTTGGAAGCCGAATGCCTTGGCACTCAGACGTTTTGGTTCCCGAACACCGCAAATCTGGAAGTGGGTGTTCCAGTCTGTGAACGTTCTTTTGAAATCTGAACATCCAGCACGGCTTCCGGTTGGCTGCAGGAGCTTCCATGCCTTGGTTTCTGAATGTTTTGGAAGTCAAACGGATTTCCAGAATGGATTCTGTTCAACTTCCAAGGTATGACTGTACTGGCAAGTGCAATGATAGCCTTTCACTCTACCCAGGACATACCCTGAGGCTTTTGAAACTTCTTTTCTCATTCTTGGTGTGAGGGGCGATCTACCATCAGGCAGAGTGGAGTGGCTGCCTCAGGCGTCAGATGCCAGATGGCGGATGAGAAAACTGTTGGACGACTGAATTGTATGCATCACGTGGCCTGGCCTGCATCCCCTAAGCTAGCCTGCTACCCCTAGATGTGGGGTGTCACTGTCCCAAAACTAGTGTAACTAAAGCAGGGGTGGTGAACCCTGGCCTTTGGGCCACATTTGGGCCTCCCAGCCTTCCCATTTAGCCTGCAAGGTCATTTCCCCAAAAGCCACACCCACCTGCTCCACACCTGATGCCCTATGTGATACCAGGTGTGAGGCAGGCTAATGCCTGCCAAAAGCAGGATTGAACTCTCTGAGAATCAGCTGCAAGCCCATGAGCCAACTTTAATGATAGTTGATGCCATTATGATGCCACACGGATGTCCCTGCCCACCTGCCTAAGTTGGCCTACAGGGTGATGGGTGATAAAAGATTGGCCCACTGGTACAAAAAAGTTCTATACCCCTGTATTAAAACTTTTTTTAAAAAACAAACTATTTGAAGGAACCTGAGAGTTGACCCTACCATTAGGGAGAGTTAGGCGGCTGCCTTGGGCAACTGACTTTAAAGAACATGAGAAGGTAGCAAAGTGTTAGCTGTTACTCTTGCATTTTCACTGCCGGGGGGTGGGGTGGGGCAGGGATGTTTGTCAAGCTGCGTGCCTCAGCTAACAAGCCTGGTTTTGGGTACTATCCACCGTGACTTTGGGAGGGTTTGTGCCGTTTTCTGCTCCATCTCAGGTAGCAAAATGGCTTGGGCTGACCCCAGTTGTATGGTTGCCCTGGGAGATTGCCAGGTGCCCAGTTTGAGGCTGTGCAGAGTTTAAATAATAAGCCCGCATATCCAACACAGAAAATGAAGTGTGGAAGGTTGGAAAGCCTGGGGTAGGGTGGAGTGGGGGCTTTAACCAAGAGTTATGAACATATGCCTTGCATGTAGATATGTGCCAAATCAACGTTCAAAACTCCCATTGTCCTCCAAAAAAATTTATTGGAGTATTACAATATATCCAAAACAATAGGAGAAATTGGAAGGATCTCAAAAGAGAAGATAGACAGGGACTAGAAGGTGTTTAAAGGATACTTGCAAAACCATATTGAAAAATCAGAAACTCCTATTAGAATAAACAAGTTCCGTTTTAAATACTGGAATACTAAATAAGATGGATAACAATGTGTAATAGAAAAAGAAGCATGAAATTAGGTTAAGGGTGTGTGAAAGAAAGTAATAGAAATGGAAAGAAATTGCAGTTGAATAGATTGGAAGTCTAACACAAAGGTGGGGTGAGGGGTGGTGGATGGTGATGGGAAAAGGAATTATCCGTGGGATTGAGTGTAGGTATGTTTGAACATTTTTAAGGATTGTATGAAATTTATGTTTGTATATTCGCATTATGTGTGTATTAATGCTGAATTATTTTAACAATAAAAACTTAAAACAAACAAAACAAAACTCCCATTGTTCTAGGCAACTTTTGCAACAGGGAATTTCATTAATGCAAGCTCTGGGTGCAGTACTGTGCCTAAGATTTCAGATTAAAACTGCCACTGCGAGAAGGAAATGAGGACCTTTTTCTGCCTCCCCACTTCCAGCCACTCTCTGAAGACAGGAGAAGGGACCCTCATAAGAATATTAGGGGCAGATGGGCAGGGGAAGTATGGCTTTGTTTTGGCAGTCTTCAGATGAGGACTAAACCATGTGAAAAATGACTGTAATATTTTAGCTACACTTCATTCATTTTCAGCTTTGTATTCTTGTTTTTAAAAAAGCACGCCTAGACACTCCATTGCAGTGCCCATAATTTAGGCTGAAGGTGCCATTTAGTTCCTAGCTTTCATATCTCAGTTTCTAAACACTGTGCCAAATGCGACCCAAGACACCTCCACTCTTAGGCTCTTGACCAGTAGAGCAGACTTGGCTGCCCTCTATTGCAGTGCATGGTGCAAAGGTCCAGGCAGGGGAGCTCTTGAGCAGGAATGGGGGGGAGGGAGGGCACAAATCATACTATGTGACTTTCTGAAGCAGCAGCTGAGGGGGCACAATAACAAAAAGATATCCCTTCCTGTAATTCAAGAACTGCCTGAAGCTACCTGCTCATAGCAGAAGCACAGTTTAGACCAGGGGTAGGCAAGCTTACCGGATGATGGGCCAGTCCACACTCTGTCCGTCAGAGGATGGGCCGGAGCATGTGCGCACACATGCTCTTCCAGGTTGGAGGAGTGCCCGTGCGCACACGTATTTCCGGTGCTCCTCCGACCAAGATGTGTGCTGGAAATACAGTGGTACCTCAGGTTACAGACACTTTAGGTTACAGACTCCACTAACCCAGAAATAGTACCTTGGGTTAAGAACTTTGCTTCAGGATGAGAACAGAAATTGCGCGGCAGTGGTGCGGCGGCAGCGGGAGGCCCCATTAGCTAAAGTGGTACTTCAGGTTAAGAACAGTTTCAGGTTAAGAATGGACCTACAGAACAAATTAAGTTCTTAACCTGAGGTACCACTGTAGCGTGTGCGCATGTGCATGGGCTCTTCTCCATCCCGCACGCGTGTGCACACACTATTTCTGGTGCACATCCGGGTCGGAGAAGCGCCCGTGTACAGGCACCATCAACCCAGAAGTCGGTCCGTGCGCTGCGCCAGTAAGGGCAGGGGGCAGCAGGGTTCGCCATGGGCCAGATAGACAAGCCCTGTGGGCTGCTACCGGCCCATGGGCCTTAGGTTGCTGACCCCTGGTTTAGACTAGGGACTTCCCACTCTGTAGCTGAGATGCTAGCCCTACTCAGAACAGACCCATTGAAATTAATAGACACAACTAACTTATGGTACATTAACTTCATCTGGTCTAGTCTGAGTAGGACTAGCATTAGATGAGACAACCCTCAGGCTCTTAGCCATTATGCTGAGAATCAGGTCCTGCAGCCACTCAAGATTTTGCTGCCCTGCTGCCACCTCCCAGCAAGTGCACAGTGTTGCACTCAAAAGCTGGTGCTCAAGGAATATCCTTTCCCAGGTTTTCCTCGCAACTCCACCCTGTCTCCCTCGTCTCCCCTCAATTCATCTGACTGGGGTGCCTCTCAAGCAATCCTGGCAGCAGCTTCCCAAGACCCGAGAGGCCACCCACCAAGCAGATGATGACTGCAGCAGCAATCTGAAGGCACCTGAAGCCTATGCACAATCTGGAAGACAGAAACGCAGAACAGAACTTCTCCAGGCAGTGATTAGAATGCATGCTGTTCTTTTCATTTGCAACTCCCTTCCAGCGTCACACCTAAGGCAGCCCAGATGGCTCTGATAAGAAATTTATACCCCTCTGCTTCGGGTTCTGCAACTCTTAAGGACATCCGTGTGCCATGCCCAAGGAAGGAAAGTGAGAGATTTAGGACTCCCACTGCTTATGATATCCATTTCAGATCCAGCAACTCTGGCGTAATAACATAAGGAAAGTCTGCAGGATTAGGCCAATGGCCCATCTAGTCCAACATCCTGTTCTCACAATAGACGACGAGATGAAAAAAAAGTAGACTGAACCTCAACATCAGAATGACTAGCCCAAAGCAAACATTATTTGTATTTCATGAGTTAGCAACATAGTGGGGGGAAAGTAGTTTGTCATGAGCAACATGGTGAGGCATAAGCCAGGTAAGGCCTCGCCTATTACTGGCATGTGCTACTGACAATGCACAATAGGATTGGTTCAAACCACCACGAGGGCAAGGCTATAGCTGCAGGACCATAATGGTGCATATTCGCCTAATGACTTGTGTAATCTGGTGATGAAGCTGGGTTTTTGATGCAAGGTCATCTGGTTAACAACTGGAGAGAGAGAGAGAGAGAGAGAGAGAGAGAGAGAGTAAGAGGAAAGGGCTGTAGCTCATTTTCAGAGCATCTGCTTTGCACAGAGAAGGGCTTGGGTTCAACCCTCACCTTCGCCAGGTAGGGCTAGGAGAAACCATTGCCTGAAATCCTAGAGAGCCACTGCCAGTCATTATGGACCTGGAGTAGCAGCATGATGCTCTTCAGATGTTGTTGGGTCTCCAGCTCCTTTAATTCCTGGCCATTGGCCGCACTGGCTGGGGCAAAGGGTGTTGGAAGTCCAACATCATCTGTACGGCATCTTGTTGGCTAGCCCTGGTGTAGACAGTAGGGAGTTAGATGGACCAACTCTCTGGCTATGTATAAGGCTGCTGCTCCGATGTTCCTAAGAGTTTGATTACAATTTAGCACTCTGAACAGAAGATGAGAAAACTGTTTCCTTCAAAGTGTTATGAAATTAAGCTAATCTCAATCAGGCCTGACTTTCAAAAACCTGCTGCACTGCAACATTGTGCCCTTGAAATAATTTTAGTGGTCAGAGAATTACAGGAATCAATTCCTAAACACAGATACTTTTTTTTTTTTTTGCAAACTTTAGGGGAGGTCTGTGCAAGTATGTCCAGAAACTGGCCAATGAGCAAAAGGTAGCATTTACATTGTCTTGCTCCACTCACCTTTGCCTCTGACCCCACCCACTACTTGAACGTGGCCCTTGAAAGATTTTCCAGAAGGGAATGTGGCCCTTGGCTCCCCAACATTTTAAATGGCAATCTCAAATAAACAAAAACATTAAACTATCAGCCAAGGAGGCAGGATCAGCAATTAAAACTAAGGGGGGGGGACATTATCTGCCACATATGATGAGAACCTGCTGAAATAATGCAGTATTTGACAACCAGCAAAAAAACAGCACAGGAGCCAACTGTACTTTGTGGAGCAGAATGTTCCATAATAGAGGTGGAGCCACCAAGAAAGCTCACTCTCTCTTGTCTCATTCATATACGTTTTCATCCTAGGTGAGACAAGGAGATGGACCTCTCCTTCTGATCTTAGGGAGCAGGCAGGATGATCCCCAAGGTATCCTGGACCAAAGCTATTTAGGACTTCGATAAAAGATAGTCACCCAAACGTTGTGCCCAGAAGCAAACTGGTAATCAGTGCAGATGTTGGTGGAATGGGATAAGTGTGCATACCCAACAATGTCATTGTGGTTGCATTCTGGACCAGGTGAAGCTTTCTAAGGTTTTCAAAAGTAGCCCCATGTTAGAGCATGTTGGAAGAACCCAGCTATGGCTTCCTTGTCTTGTTACCCAGGAGACTGTTGCTTGCTTCAGGTAACCAGGCAAATAGCTGTTTCCTAGTCTGGAAATAGTCCTACCAATAGCTGTACATTTGGAGCATCACAAACAGCACTCTCGGAAGCCAATTTTTCAAAAACATTTTCTCAGATTGAGATACACTAAATCTCAACTTCATATTACTAAAGGGGAAGTTGATGACAACAGAGGTTTGAATAAATTTCCTAAGGGGAATGCACATCACAGACAGAATTAGATCTCAAAACTTCCCACTTCCCTGTCTTATGCTATGATCACACTTCAGATCACATGACCACAGTTTGATTTGTTTGTAGTTTTCCTCAAGTACATACGGTACCTCATTTAGCAATGGATAGCAAGCACACTGGTGAGACTCTGAACGGCAACAATGGCCTGATCTTTAAGGTGGTTATGCAAAAAGATTAGGGGACATTATGAGTTGGGTGGCTTGCCATATGGTGCCATAATGCTTCAAAATGCGAGGCATTAATTGTGTTTAGAGCCAAGATGAATATGGATCATTATATTAATCCTTCAAAACAAAAGGACATCCATTACAGAAATGGACTAGGTAGCAGTCGAGAGCAGACCATTTCAAGACGCTCCCACAGAGCTAAGCATAGGATATGTGTCTATGCTCCTACATGGCAGGACTAGTTCAGCAAAGCATCTCCAAATCATGTGTGACATCCCAAATGGTGGACTACATTACATCACTTAGGCTAGGAAGTATTTGTGAACCAGCCCTAGCTGTGTGAATTAGCTCCTAGAACTAGCCTCTCCCCCCCCCCCCCCGGCAAAATCAATTGATTAGCAATGTGCATTTCAAGAGATGGAAGAAGCTAAAGCAGATCCTAATAGCTGGGGTCCCCTCCCTTGAAATGTTGCTTACAATTTAGGAGTGGCTTTTCAAGTTGCTTTGCAGTGTTAAACAGATCTCCTTACACACACCTAGGGTACAGTACTTCCAAAAGGTACCCCTGACCGTTAGGTCCAGTCGTGGATGACTCTGGGGTTGCTCATCTCACTCTATAGGCCAAGGGAGCCGGCGTTTGTCCGCAGATAGCTTCCAGGTCATGTGGCCAGCATGACTAAGCCGCTTCTGGTGAACCAGAGCAACACACGGAAACGCCGTTTACCCTCCCGCTGGAGCGGTACCTATTTATCTACTTGCACTTGACATGCTTTTGAACTGCTAGGTGGGCAGGAGCTGGGACTGAACAACAGGAGCTCACCCCATCGCAGGGATTCAAACTGCTGACCTTTCGATTGGCAAGCCCTAGGCTCTGTGGTCTAAACCACCTCCCTCTTGTGGAGTTGCCATGGTGGGGTTGGAGCGGGGGGGGGGGGTCCATTAGATTTCCAGCTCTTTGAATGCTTTGAAGGTTGCATCATAGGGTTCCAAGTCTCCATTACCTGTAAATATGGAGTGCAGAACACACTGGTTGGAGTTGATGGGAGTTATAGCCCGAAACGTCTGCAGAATACCAGTTTAGAGAAGGCTGCTTTATTAATATCACTGACCATCAAATCATGAAAGGATGAAAAAAGAGTCACCTCTCCAGTCAGAAGCACCACCACATCTTCAGGCCTGAGCATCGCCAAGACCAATTTTTCAAACCAGCAACATAACATTGTGAATCTGCACCGCTCCAGTTCGAGGTACAAGTGAAGCGCTGCATGTCTGAAAGCTCCCCCAGTGCAAAAACACCCTGCATGTAATAAAAACTGAGTGTCAGGGAGATGGCTTCACACCCACAAGCTGCTTCCAGAAGTTCCAGGAAAGGCTTTCTGACTAACTCATTCTAGCAAGCAGTTCCAAATACTGTAGCTCATTTTAAATACACCCGCTGGACTACAGCCACTAGCTTAGAGGAATCAGAAGAGAGGTGCCGACTTTTCAAGGAAACTTGTGAAGGGTTTTAACACCAGCTGAAGCGAGAGATCATCAGGAGGCTTTCCACCAAGGCTATGCAACAGGAGGCCAGAAGCACTGAGGAAGTGAGGTCACCTGAGATTCTCCACCAGATATAAAAGCGCCAGCTGCAAACTGAGCTGTAAAGTAGGCAGCGCAGGAAACAATAGATCTTTGGATAGCTGTTCAAATTTCCTAAATTCATGCCAGAAATAAAATTTAAAGTGTAGTCATTAGTAGAAGTGGCTTTAAAAATAGTGTGTGTGTTCCTTTAGAAGTCTATCAAAGGAAAGAGAGGCAGCTGGATTAAATCAGGTCACTTCAAGGAACTCAGCCTGTGTACTCCTCCCTAAAAGACTGGTGCTCATTAGCAAACCAATAATAAGTACTCAACCTAGGGTTTCATGAATGACCAAGAAAGCCAATCTAATCTCCTCACACAAAATACACCAGGGCAGTTTTCCAGCACAAATGAATGGGCACTGCACAACAGCACTTACTCCTACAGACTGCAGAAACTCAGGCAAGCAGAACTCAGAATCACCTCTCCCTCTGATAAATTAAAATCGCTGCAATTCCAGATGTTCTCCACTGCACTTCCTTCTCAGGCCCCTTCCCCTCCCCCAATTTTTTTTTTTTGCACAAATATATGGCATTGGCACAATAATAGCACATTAATGGTGGGTTTAGGTAAGGTAAAGGACCCCTGGATGGTTAAGTCCAGTCAAAGGTGACTATGGGGTTGCGGCGCTCATCTCGCTTTCAGGCCGAGGGAGCTGGCTTTTGTCTACAGACAACTTTCCGGGTCATGTGGCCAGAGTGCACGGAAATGCCGTTTACCTTCCTGCCACAGTGGTACCTATTTATCTACTTGCACGGGTGTGCTTTCGAACTGCTAGGTAGGCAGAAGCTGGGACAGAGCAACGGGAGCTCATTCCGTAGCGGGGATTCGAACCGCCGACCTTCCAGTCAGCAAGAGTCTCAGTGGTTTAGTCCACAGCACGACCTGTGTCCCTATGGTGGGTTTATACTGGACCATCCACACATAATTCCTCTGTATTAGTTGTTCTGCAATGCTTTCCTAATGTTACTGCATCTGGAAGGGCACTCTTGCACTACGGTGCAACAAAAGGAGAACAAGAGAAAACCAGCCCAAGATTTCAGCGGGAAGCTATGGGACATGCACAGTCTGGAAATAAAACAGTTGTGACCTCCCCAAAACCTTTGGAGTATGGAAAGTGGGGTTGCACAGAACCATCCTGATGCCATCATTAATGTACAATAAAAAGGATGTCTGGAGGGGATCCCCAGACCCTTCTACCAGTAACAATAGATGAGCATAAAACTGAAAGACAGGAGAGTTGATCAGCAGGCTGCATTCTGGTCCAAAAGGATGCACAACATCTGGACTGGGTCTGTTAGCTAGGAAGATGCTGAAAATCTACATGTGAAACACAGCAAACTGCTCAGAGCTGCTCCCACAGACAGAGACACACATTTAGGACTGAAGCATCATTTCAGACCTCATCTAGTCCTAGAACAATAGAACACACAAGCTGTTCATTTCCTTCTTTATCTAGGGAAATGTGTGCATTCCTTTTTGTACCTGTTCTTTTGAGCTGTGTTAGAAACATGGTCTAGTCCTTCCCCTGCCCACCCCATTATTCTGATGAGGGTCTCTTCTCCAGTCTTCAGAGAGTAGCTGGAAGTGGGGAGGCAGAAAAAGGTCCTCCTTTTCTTCCACTCTGCAGTTTTAATCTGAAATCTTAGGTGCAGGACTGTGCCCAGAGCTCAGGAACTTCTCGCGCTAATGAAATTCCATGTCGCAAAATGCGCCTAGAACAATGGGAGTTTTGAATGCTGCTTTTGAGCCCCCAAATGATTTATATTTAATGCCCAGTGGTGTGTATGTGTGTATGCATTATCCCTTCCTGTTCAGGAGAAGATGTGAATAGTGATAACTAGGACATGTGATTCATTGTTTTCGATGGGTACCTCTAGGCAACTGCCAGGTCATCCCTTGATGGAGGGGAATTCCAGACTTCACCCATGAGCAAGCCACCAGTGACTTTCCAATGACCTGTTACTTCCAAGTTCCATGTCAGAATAATATTTCACTGGATTTTCAACCTCAAACAAGTGGTTTGCAACATATTTTATCATTCCTAAACAGCACCCAACTTTGTTACTGAAGAAACCGATGTTTCTAGAATGCTCAGAATGAAAACTGTTTTGACTGGGACAATTAACTTCCTGTTCCATGTGTTCCATGTTTGAAGAATCACTTTCACATCTATTCCAGACTGAAGATGCACATGCACTTAGGTGTGCACTCATCTCTGGGAAAGTATGGACCAGGAAGCATGCAATTATGCCAACCACTATCCATCATTAACCCGGCTTTCATTTTACATGACAGTTTTATGGGTCTAAGATGTACAGCTAGGATTCAGTCTACCAAAACAATAGTCAACATGCTTACAGAATTCTTCAGGGCAGAAAAAGTCAATCATTTCCCTGCTGTTAAGCCAGTTTCATTTCATATTAGATATCCATCTGTCTTCACTTCCCCCACCCAAAAATGGAAGAACCTGATCTCTAGATCTACTCAAAAGAGGCCAACTAGTAATGCTTTCTAATGAAAGCAGCAAACATTTTCTAATTATAGCAGTGATTTGTATTGCCTCTCAATCTAAGTTTCCCCCCTTTAAAACCAATCAGTTGAACAATGGAAGGGTTCACCTTGGAAGATGTTGATAAGCCTTATCCCACATGGTTTTGAAAGAAGAGAAATAATTCAAGTCAAGTGAAGAGCATCCTACCATGGCAGGACTCGCTCCAGATCAGGGATGGTGCCGATAATGCCAAGGTTGTAGGTTTGATCCTCATAAGGAACAGCTGCATATTCCTGCATTGCTGGGGGTTGAACTAGATGATCCTCAGAGTCCCTTCAATCTATACAATTGTATGATTATATGATCTGGAGGGCCACAAATTCCCCACTCCTGCTCTTGTCTACTGAAAAGCATGCTACTGTATATATAATACACAATAGTGTGTATTAGGATTATTAGAATCTCAATAATAATAATAATAATAATAATAATAATAATAACAACAACATAACATTTTATTTGTATCCCGCCCTCCCCAGCCAAAGCTGGGCTCAGAGCGGCTAACAACTGGTAAAAATAGCACAGTGTACGTAAGAGCACAAAGTCAATTAATTAAAATACATTCTAGAATCAATTCAGAATCAAATTAATGGCAACTATCGGGTTAGAGTTCTACGAAGATTACAGAAGGAGAGAGGGGGTCAAATTGTGCCTTGGTCAAAGGCCTGGCGGAACAGCTCCGTCTTGCAGGCCCTGCGGAAAGATGTCAAGTCTCTTGTGACAGAGAGTTCCACCAGATCAGGGCCATGGCCAAAAAAGCCCTGGTTCTGGTCAAGGCCAGTCTAACTTCCCTGTGGCCCAGGATCTCCAAGATGTTTTTATTCGAAGACCGTAAGGTCCTCTGTGGGACATACACACTGTACTGTACAGATTACACACTTTACTGTATAGTTCCCTGCTGGCAACAGAATGTCCCTAAAAGAGCTATGAAATAGCTAGCTTGGTTTAAAACTGAAAGGAAGGAACCAGCACTCCCTGACTCATTACCGCTGGAAGAGATGCTTCATCACAAGAGTCATTTTCACTTGCCTTTCAAGTGTCCTGGAAAACCAGCCGAGTAGCTGACCATCTCATAATGGGACAGCTTTGGCCTATACTTTTTCTTTTTTTTTCGAGAGAGAGGAAAATCTTAAAGAGTTCACCAATACATACTCCTTGGCAACCAAGTCATGACTCCCATGCCCAAGAGAGCCTTCACTGATTATACATGGCAGGGTTTTCAGCTTACTTGACAACAGTGATGGCTGCAACCCACCAGTGGTGCAAAAGCCTGGGAGGTCAACAGTAGGTGGCGCCAGAGCAAATGAGAGACAGAACCAGCTAATTCTGGTATTATCCTCCTCCCTGCGGAGTTCTTCAAATGCAACATTGAGACTGAGGAGGAGGAGACTGGTAGCGGTGCCACCCCTGGATTGGTGGAAAGTAAGGAGGTAGACAGCGGGGCGGGGGGGGGTAGATGAGGTTGGTGGGGCAATGTCCCATTCATCTTTTGCTTAACAATTGCCCAATGGCGCCTCCAGGATTCTGAGGACTCTCGGGCATGGGTCTCCCTAGCCTGGAAGAGGGAAGGCATGCGAACTGAAAACTGTCATAGGTTTCCACATCCTGGATACTTTGAGTGAAGTAAAAATGGGAAGGGATGTGGACCCTCTTCTGGATCCTGCACCCTGACAAATACCCAACCTTGCCAGCCTCTGAAGCTAGGCCTACAGACTCATGAAGCGCAATGCTTATCAAAAAAGTCAATACACATACTCATCTGTGAGCCAGATTAAGAGCAGGATCAGACCCTGGAAGGTGTGTGTGTGCATGCATGTGAGTCAGTCCTTGGTGTTGGAAACTCTCATGTCTATCATGGAATGGCAGCAGCACAGGTAAGGAGGAGCACCTTAAAAAGGGACTACAGATTCATTGCAATGGGCAGTGTAAAAATTATAGGGGCTTAGCCTTATGCCACCCAAAAATGTGGGCGTCTCCAAGGGGTCTTGTCACTCTAATTGTATGTTTATTCCTGTTCGTTTGTTTTAAAAAAGCACTCCTAGCTTTCAGTTCTTTCCCATATGCTGGATGTGGGGCAACTGACATTGCATCAGAAGTGGACTGGCAGCAAATTCAGGACAGGCAAAAAGGGAAAACATTCTACACACATTCCATAATTACCTTGTGGAATTCACCGACATGGATGATGGCCATGGCCCTTGGGGAATGCTGTGGCTCAGTGGTACAGCATCTGCTTTACATGCAGGTTCCAGGTTCAATCCCTGGCAATTCCCAGTAGGACTGGGAATGTCCCGACTGATAACTCCACAGAGCGGCTGCCAATCAGTGTAGGCAATACTGATCAATGGTATAAGGCGGATTCCTATGTGCCACTTTAGATAGCTTGGGACATGGGCGGGGATAAGGGAGCTTGTGACCCTCCAGATTATGCCAGGAGCACCAATGAAAGTCTTAGGAGATGCCTTGGGCCCATGGGCACAGGGTTGGTGACCACAGATCTATATGGCACAGTATGTTATGCCGATCTAGGCCCCCAACAATGAGAGGAGAGGAGCAACAGCCAGAAAGCCTGCAGAGCAGGCAAACTTTGGCCATCTCTCCCGGCTCTGCATTTATTGCTGCTCTCCTTGCAAGGAAAGGAGAAGCACCAGAGAATCCTTGGAGGACCCATAACCCACTGATTGGCAGCTGCTGAACCTGTGGCCAAGACTTCTGGCTAGGGGTAGGGAGATTTTAAATATATATATCCTGGGTTGACATGGCTGCCTTCTGGGCTAGGGAAGGGTGCATATCAGTGTTTGAATTTTGTTTTTTATTTACTGGTAAGTGGGTGAGAATATCATTTTGTCTGGGTTTTTTGTTAGTATGTTGTCAATGCTATTATCCGTGTTATTGTCAGGGCTGTTTTTTTATAAGCTGTATGGAATGTCAATGATCTATATGATTTTTTTTTAACTTTATAAAGTATTTCAATATATGTTCTTCAATGCTTAGTTACTTGGAGACCTTTCAGATGACAAGTGACTACTAGGTTTAATAAATAATGATGATGATTAATAGCGACAACAGTATTAACAATGTTATATACCACTGAATGCCAGGCTCTGCAGACACACAACAGGAGAGGATCTGTTGCCTTCATGCTCTGCTTCTAAGCTTCCCAGGGACATCTGTCTGACTGTGGTTGGAAGGAGGAGGGTGTTGGATGACCCTAATCGGAGCAGAGATCCATCAAGACATTCTTCCTCCTTCCTATTGAGTATTGATGCACACATCAAGTACCCAGCATGTAAGTCACCCAAAAATACTGGTTGGATTTGAGCTTGCTTGAGTGCATTTGCTTCCAACCAGATTTTGCTATACCCCACCACTCTTTCTGCTGCAGTTCTTCCCCACATGCCAAGGGTTCCCTGGCCTTCAGGTGAGGCTTTACACAGGTTCCCAGAGGCTGCAAAGAGGAGGAGGTTGCACAAGCCTTAATCCAAAGGACCCTTCATTATATTCACCCTTCGCATTTATGCAGCACATTCCACGGGTGTGAAGCACTTCCCTTAACATCATGTTACAGCAGGACTTCAAACAAACCTTGTAAGCTTGGTCTAGGATCTTCTCCGTATGCCTGCTGAGACAAGCAAGGGACTTGACCAAGGCCACCCAGTGAGTTTGTGACAGAGATAAAACGGACAGAAAGATGTCCCCATTTGCACTGGACACTCCATGCATTGCACTCCAAGCAAGTTTGAAGGGAGAAGAAGATCCTGCAGTGGGAGAACACACAACTTTACTGGACACAAGAGCCCCCAAGAGAACAACAATGGCACCTGAAGCCTTGCTAGTGACAAAAAAAAAAAAAAAGGCACTCCTACAGAGGACATCCTCTCTCCACTGGCACAGAACATACCAGTTTGCTCTTTTCTCTGGCAGCTACTAAGGAGTTAACTCTGCTCCCCTCTCGAATTATTTGCAATTTTTCAGAGTAGCGCGCGCGCACACACACACACCGTTTTGCCCTTCTCACTTAAAGGTCTTCGGGAAGATTGCCCAACCTCCGCTCCTGGAGAATGACGGACGTCGCCTTTATGTGACAATAAACTGGGTTGCCTCACATTGCATCCGCCGGCTTCACGCCGCGCGCGCACACACACACACAATAAAAGCAGCAGCGAGAAGTTACGATGCGGCGATCTCCCCATTAGTTAATTAAGTAGCACCCCAATTTTGCACGAGATTAAATCCTGCCAGGCTGCCACCAGTTTTAAGGCGTGACCAGGTTAAAGAGAAGCGTTGTAGGCGTGCTCCTAGAACGATACTGCCACAACATAAACACAAACACTCGTACTCTCTCGCCCCCCTGAAAATGAATATTTTACCAGTCTCAAATTAAAAAATAAAAGGAGCTGGACTGGAAAAACCATCGAAGCGGGCATGATAAATATTTCATATTTTGGCCTAGATACAGCTCCCAGATTACCCCTCTCCCCCACCTGATTCCTTTGCCCAAGAGATTGGGTTGAATATATACTACGAGAGTGGGAGTGTGTGGGAGTGGGGTGGGGGGAGAGAAAGTACAGTCCTAGATTAGGGAGCGAGCGGCGCATCATGCCCGCCGAAGCAGACGGAGAATCATAACAAAAGAAAGTGTATCGGAACCAAGTCGCGCACAACACGATCCGGGGAAAGACTCTTCGCTTCCTTTCCGAGCGGTTTCGACCTTCCACGCGCCCCTCCCCAAACAAAAGCCCAAACCGAGCAAGCAGAACCATCACAACAACTCGTATCAAGAGACACCTTTCGTTGCCTCCTTTAAAAAACAAAAAAGACCTCGGGATTTAATCCATCTGTGCCACTCGCAGGGAATGATTGCTGCCTTTATCAAAAGAAATCGAGGGGTTCAGGGGGAGCAGCAATAACGTTTGCTGGTCCTGCGGCTTTGATTTTCGCGTGCAGTCTCCCTCCTCCTCCTCCTCTCTCCAAGAACAGGATATTAACAAAGCTCGCTTAGTCAGTTGCAACCAAGGCTTAGTTAGTCAAGATCACGCCCGGCCGGAGACGCCGGGATATTAAGCACAGCAGTCCAATCCCCTCCCCGCAGCACCCGGCAGACACTTACCTTCCCTTTATTTCCTCTCTCTTTCAAGTCTCCTGGTGGCAAGAGAGAATCGCGGGGGCCAGACGGAGACGCCTGGCTTCCTTCCTTCGCCCCGTCTCCTCCTCCCAACCACGGGAACCGGCCAGATCTTCAGCGGGGACAAGCAGGGAGCAAACAAATGAATCGATGGCTCCGATTAAAAAAAAAAGGCGGGCGGGGGGCGGGATCGCAGAGAGGCGAGACGGCGCGCAAAGGCAGGACCCGGAGAGCTCAGGGGTTGGCCAGCCGGCGCGCTCCGGAGTTCCTCTCGCACATACAGCTTGGAAAGAGCAGCGATGGAAGAGAAACCAAGGCGCTCGCTTTGTGTGGAGCGAGCTAGTGAATGGGAGGGAGGATGCGTGTGTGTGCGCGCCGGAAGCGCGCGCTCGCGCTCGCTCTCTCTTTCCAGAGAGGCGTGCGCCTTTACAGAGCCGGTCTCCCGATGCCTTTGCCCCACAGCAACCTTTCCCGGTGCGCAGAAGGCTGGAGATCGGCAAATGGCTGGAGAGGGATGGTGAACTTGGAGCGCTTTCGAGAAGTGAGGTCAGCAGCCGAGGTACACGCCCGCCTGCGCCTCCGACACCGTCTCCTCTCTCTCCGCCCCCACCTCGCGCCAGAGATCCCTCAAGCTCTTCTCCGGCAGAAGCATCCAGCAAGGAATGCAAAGCTTCGTCGCCACCAGCGCCACTCCTTAGGCCCGTCCCCGTGGCACCGGGCGCCCTGGCGTCGATGCGCTACGCTAAGAGAGTCTCTCCAAACGCCGCGGCTGCCACCACCGTCAGCCTCGACTGCCTTGTTTTATACAGTATTTCATTTCTCTCTCTCTCGGTTTCTTTTTCCTCCTCCCCTTTCCAAAAAAGGAATATGGCAGCGGGGCCGGAAGCGGCTTTTAAGGAGGGAGGGGAACTCCCCCGCCTTCCTTCGCTAGCTGCCGCCCCCTCCTCGCCTCCACCTCCACCATCATCATCATCATCACCGGGGATCATCCACCCGCTTAGTTTTTCTAAAAGAGGCGACGGGAACAACAACAAAAAATGGAGCCCGCGGTGGCTCTGCCTGCCTGCCGGGGGAGTTGAGTTGGAGAGGGTATGGCGTAGTTGTGAGCAAAGGCGTGACGTCCGCAAGCAGCGAACTGACGTCGTGGGTGTCTTTTTTCGGCTCGGCCAGCGCTTGGAGAAGGCTTGGCTCGAGGGGGATGGTGGACTTTTAGGCAGGGAACTGAACAGGCTTCGAGGTTCCGCAGCGCCAGGAATTACGCAGACAAGATCTCAGCTTGCCTTATGGGGTGGTCGGCCCTGGTTCCCAGTTGTTCCCCCTTCTTGCGCGCTGGGCTAAGTTGCAACCAAGCAGCCCAGGTCCGTTTACTCGGAAGTAAATCCCACTGATGGGTTTATTTCTAGGGAAGTATGCCTAGGATGGCAGCTGTGAAGCCTGACCACCCCCCCCATACTTGTTTATACTGAAGTCACCATGCATGAGTGAAATAGAAGTTTTCTGCCAGTTACGTGTGCATAGGACTCAGAGGTGCTGTGGTGAATTCATGCCTCCACAGCCACGCCTCTTTAAAAGTTCTCTAAAAGGTACAGTGGTGCCTCGCAAGACGAAATTAATTCGTTCTGCGAGTTTTTTCGTCTTGCGAAGCACGGATTTTGGAAAAGCTTCAAAAATCACCAAAGTCTTCAAAAACCTCAAAAAAGGCTACCACACCGCGTGCTATGAGTTGCTCCTCAAAGTCAAGTCGCAACTGCACCCCCTGAATGCACCCTGGGTATTAACGGTTTTAAGAAAAAGGAAACAAACTTGCAAGACGTTTTCGTCTTGCGAAGCAAGCCCATAGGGAAATTCATCTTGCGAAGCAACTCAAAAAACGAAAAACTCTTTCGTCTTGCGAGTTTTTCGTCTTACGAGGCATTCGTCTTGCGAGGTACCACTGTATAAGCAACCTGGGAACTTCCAGGTGTGATTGGACTACAACTCCTATGCTCCTTGACAGTTGCTGATGCTATTGGGGATGCTGGGAGTTGGAGTTTAACAACTTCTGGAGAGCCATAGGCTAGAAATTGTAGAGTTGGAAGGGACCACAAGGTTCATTTAGTCCAACCCCTGCAATGCAGGAATGCTCAAACCCACCCTGAGATTAAGAATCTGATGCTCTACCAACCAAGCTGTTCCCCATTTGATTTTTATAGTTCTGTAACTCTATAACAAAAATGACCATTCTAAATTAAAAAACAAACAATCCAATGCAAACGTTATTGCTTCAATAGCAAGCCGCCTTGCATAACACCCAGCCTGATGAAGATCTCTGGTGGACTCAAATGCTTGCTCATTGTGTTGTGATATTTTGGCTGGTGATAATAAAGGGACTGTGGCAGTTTAGCCCTTAGCCATGCATACCAATGTAGCGTACCTTTTCCTTTGCTCAGCTTATTTGATGTGCTTCTCTCTAAGAAAAGTGATCTCAGTGGGATGTATTTCAGAGATGTGGTATGACATTCACCCCAGAGACCAAACCACAAAGCTGCAAGTCCACACTTTGAATCATGAACTCACTAGAATGCCTTAGGCAGGTCACTTTTTCTTAGCCTTAAGCACCCCATCTGCGACATAGAAATAATAATATTGACCCACCTTGCAGGGCTGTTGCAAGAATTGCAGCAGCTTAATATCTGTGAAGCAACTTGCTTTTGCATTCAGTATAAATAATAAGTATTCTTAATTATAACCACACGTAGCATTTATAATTCTGATAAAGCCTTGGCTCCTTGCAAGTAAATTCTACTGAGTTCAAAGGGACTTACACCAGGGTAAGTGTGCATAGAATTGCAGTTTTAGCTTTACCCAGAGCCTCCTTCGTACAAAGTGTGAATGTGGCCTGGCCTCCTTGATTTCAGCAGGGCTTGTACAAGAGGACTTCCTGATGGATTAGGGCTAAAGTTGTTGTGAGAGGAAAAGAGATTAAACATGGGGAACCACTTTACATGTGGGCACCTAGTATGCAATGATTTTATTTTGGTTTGTTGGTTTTTAAGTATGTTTTAACTCATCCAACGCCTTAAGGCTAATGCTGAATTGAAATCTAAACAGAGCAGTTGCTCTTAGGTTTCACGGAATGCAACTGAGCTATTGAGGCAGATCACAACCTTGTGCGAAATATTATAAATGCATGTTTTTCCTTCCAGCAAAGCCTGAATAATCTGTTGTATTATTATTTATTAATCCACGGTTTAAGGAGTTTCCAGCTGTCTTCCCCAGCCCCCTTTCCTCCCTGTGACTAGTGCTGTTTGCCTGCCTCAAGGATTCACATTTCCTATGTTCATAATGACAGGGCTTTGTTTTAACAATCTCTCTCAGTATGGTATTACATTGCCATTTGATTTCTGATCTAGTAACCTAGTTTGCATGTTGACAGCATTAAATTCGTAAAAAATGAGATGATGGGACTCAAAGCCGCCTGGATTTAGAAGTCAAGCTTCCTGACCCAGAAACTGTGCCTTCTAATTCTAAGGTTGGACTCTGATGAATATTAACTTGGGAGAAATCGTCATTGAGCTCAGTGGGAGTTAATGTTCAAGTCAAGTAAGTGGCACATAGGATAAGGCGCTATCTGTGCACACTGGCAGAAGGAAACACACCCTTTGCATACTTTAAATGTTTTATTTTATTCTTCGCTGATCAGTTGGTGCTAACCCTGCAAATGGGATGTATTTCAGAATGGGTAGCTATATTAGTCTGTGACAGCAAAAAGCAATAAAAGGAGTTAAGAGACATTAAGATGATTCGATTTATTGTTGTGTGAGCTTCCATGGAGTCCATGCATCTGATGAAATGGGCTCTAGTCCATTAAAGCTACAATACATCTATTAGGCTTTGAGAGGAGTGGGGAATCTTTTTCAGCTTGGGGGCTGTGTTTCCTTTTATTCAACCGGGGGCCACAGGCCAATGGTGAGCGGGGGCAGAGGCAAAAGTGTGCAGAGCAATGAATGTCAAGAAGACTCTGTGCTATCCTCATATGAGAGATGCAGCCTTTCGGACCCCAAATTTAGTTAGAATCATAGAATGGTAGAGTTGGAAGGGATCCTAAGGGTCTTCTACTCCAACCCCCTGCAGTGCAGGAATCTCAGCTAAAGCATCCATGACAGGTGGCCATCCAACCTCTGCTTAAAAACCTCCAAGGAAGGAGAGTCCACCACCTCCCGAGGGAGACTGTGTGCTGGGCCTGGGGGTAACCCGAGAACCACGGTCCAGGTCTGGTCCAGAATCCGTAGGAGTCAGTCCGACAGGGACGAGGCAGGAAACCAGGCAAGGACAGGTACAGGATCTCAGGCAGGGTCTGGCATACAGCAATGTCGCTCCCGCAACCTTGGGCGGGGTCCAACAGCCTTTTATCTTTGTTGGGGTAACAGATGGTCCTGATCCCCCAGTGACTCACCTCCCTGTTTCACCCGAAGGCGAGCACTCCTGCGAGTACTCAGGTCTCTCCTTCTCTCAGACCTGAGTCTCTGCAGCTCAGGAGACGTCGGTGGGTTACTAGACCCAGGGGCCACCTCAGCCTCCCCTGACCAAACCGGTAGTGGAGCAGCTGTAAGTGATGGCCCAGCTGAAGGCAATGAGGTACCGTATATTTCGCTCTATAAGACGCACCTAGTTTTCGGAGGAGGAAAACAAGAAAAAAAAATTCTGAATCTCAGAAGCCAGAACAGCAAGAGGGATCGCTGCACAGTGAAAGCAGCAATCCCTCTTGCTGTTCTGGCTTCTGGGATAGCTGCGCAGCCTGCATTCGCTCCATAAGACGCACACACATTTCCCCTTACTTTTTAGGAGGGAAAAAGTGAGTCTTATAGAGCAAAAAATATGGTAATCCCCGCATCTGCAGTCAGGGCAGGCTCAGGCCCCTGACTCGGCTCAGCTGGGGTTTGTTGCAGGGAAACCTGTGCAGACTGGGACTCTTCAGGATCAGGCCCCAGACTTGGTTCAGATGATGCCTGAGGCAAAGGATCCGGTACACACTGAGACTCCTCTGGTTCCGAGTCCGAGCCCAAGTCCCAGGCCATCACAGACTGTTCCACTGCTGAATAGCTGTTACTGTCAGAAAGCTGTTCTTGATGTTTAGTCGGAATCTCCTTTCTTGTAACTTGAATCCATTTTTTTGGGACCTACCTCGCAGAGCAGGAGAAAACAAGCTTGCTCCATCTTGAAGATGGTCATCATTTCTCCTCTTAGTCTCCTCTTTTCCACGCTGAACATACCCAGGTCCTTCAACCATTCCTCGGAAGACTTGGTTTTCAGACCCTCAATCATTTGGTCGCCCTCCTCCGCACACATTCCAGCTTGTCAATATCCTCCTAAAATTGTGGCACCCAGAACTGGACACAGTATTCCAGGTGTTGTTTGACCAAGGCAGAATAGAACAGTGCTATGCTTCAAGCAATGCTGTGATTCAAATCTATGCAGTTCATTTTTGCAGCAGCTCTAACTGGGGGAAGGAGCAGGAGGACACTGAGCTACTGAGATAGTCTTCCTCCCACCTTGAATACTTTTGCTACTGCTCTTGTGGCAAGGCCTTAGGGCAGCATACAGACCCTCATTCCTGGTGAGATATTGCTGCCGAGGACCCATTGGCACATATCCTCATTGTGTGCCCCCTGGTGATTTCAAAGATGAGTGCCATCTAAGATGAGAAGACATCTAAGGTTAAGGCATCTAAGATCTACTGTCAATCATTAACAGACCTTGTTCTTAATTGAACAGTGTGAGAGCTGGAATAAGGGCGCTGTCAGAGCGTTACTATTTTTAAGCGAGATTTAATCACATGCCAGAAAATTCAGGTTGCACAATAATAGTTGATGGGGTCATCTTGTGCAGAAAACCCCCCAAAGATGGGGGGGTGGTTGATGGGAAAGTGCACTGAAAAGTGTGGGGTAACACTTGCTTTGACACAATGTCATCTAACCTCCCTGCAAACAAATCAGAATAAGTGCTCCATAAACAGGTCATCTGGAAGTGCCCTAATTTGTAACAGCATCATACAGGAATGGGATTGCAAACCTATTTCTTCTTACAGGGTAACTCTGCTGCTCACCATGACACAGGAGAAAGACATATTTCCCCGCACAGCAAATTCTATGCTAGGCACTGCTGCACCTGTTTATCTGCTGTCTTTTGTGGATGATACCCAAGAGCCCTGGGGAAACAATGGCAGCAATCTCTCAAAAGAACACTGGTCCCCATCCGTCACTGATTCTGCAGGCCTGACGCCAGCAGGTGGCATCCACAGGCAGCAGCCAAGGACCCACATCTGCTGCTGCTGCTGCTGTCCTGAGTCCTCTTTTGGGGGGCTCCGATGAGCACCAAATAGCCACAACAGCACTTGTCCCACAATTTGGCAACCATTGTTGTTGTTTAATTTATTACCATCCCTTCTCCTTAAAATCCCAGGGCAGGTTACAACACTGAAACACAACATGACAACACAATATTAAAAACAGCTTAAAGCAACTTACAATTGTCCCACAATGATCCACAGTGGGTTTTGCAAATCAGGCTACCTCTCCATCCCTGATTTTTTGCCATGTACTCTCTGTTCATAGTTTCCCACCATTATTTCCAATTGTGGCTTCCTAGTTCTCTAGACACGGAGGCAGTGTGATGCAGAAAATGATGCATGGTTTTTCTATTTCAGACCTGTCTTCCCTTTCTGGTGATTATATATTCCTGTTAGTGTGCCAGAGTAGTGTGTGGAGTAGAGGAGAGTCAATCATCAGGAACTCTTTATTGACTGTGTTAAATGTATTTAATTTCAGCCACCTTTCTTAAAGGCAAAACATGCCATCTTCAGAGGTAGGATGGAACTGACTGATAAATGAGCGTAGGATCTGGGCAAAACTTCACTTCTGGGTGGATAGTGCCATTACAAGCTTTAGTCACTAGGTGGCACTGGACTTAATTGCATTTGGGTGGATACAGGTGCTTCCTGCTCCTGTTAGAAAGTGATAATAATGTTCTTGTTCCACTTGTCTTCCACAGCAATCTTCCAATTCTGCCTAGTGGAATAGTGGCTCTGTAGATTCCCACTGTAGATTCCCTCTGCTGATTGATCCTTGAGTTGCACTAGCACAAGGGGATTTTGAAGTAATTAATCCCTGACCAATGAATGTAGAATGGTGATAGGATTAGATGAAGTGTGAAGCTAGGTTGTTGTGTATTTAGCTTTGAAGGCTATTTATCTGCTATATCATCAACTTGTTGTACATCTCTCTCTCTCTCTCTCTCTCTCTCTCTCTGTGTGTGTGTGTGTGTGTGTGTGTTTAAGGTAGTGTATCTTTAGATGGGCACATTTATAAGATACTGATCCTCCATCTGAGAATCTATGCAACCCCTCCCTTTCCCTAACACATATGTTGCACAATCAACAACCAAGTCTTTGCTTACCATGTTACTGTCCATTTCTTTTTCAAAGAAGAAATTGGGTGAACCAAAGAGTTATTAGATCCTCAGGACCCTTATTGGTTTTCTGTGAGCCATTACATCAGGTAATAAAAAACCCAGTCTACTAACTGTGTACCTGGAGAAAACAACACCTTACATAGAGGCTCTCTTGAACTGTATTTGAGAAACATGCTGTTTTACACAAGAACCTGCCTTGAGCAACAGAAGGAAAGAAAAAACACACCTCCCCCCCCCAGTGAATGACGTTGCTTCTCAACCCAACTGCCTGTCCCTTTTCATTTCATAATTTCCCATGATCGTGCAGAAAGCCAACACAACTGTGAGTCATGGGGAGCAAAGGAGTCACAAAGAAACCCAATTCCACTCTTCTTATCACCGTCTGTGCACCCAGAGTTATTACATTGCCTGTCCCTGTGATATCGGTCTGTAGCTGTAGCTCTGTAGCCCAGAGACAGCACACACCTTGCCAGGAACAGGTTAAAGCCCCGTCATCACTAGTTATAACAAGATCAGGTAGCAGGTGATGAAAATGACCTCCACTTCAGACCCTGGAAAACTGCTGCCAGATCAAGGGGACAATGCTGAGATGTTGGGATGTCATATAAGGCGGTATCCTATGTTCTCTACTAATCATTGCAGAAAGGAGAACCTTTTGTTCAATAACATTTCTGGGCTGGATTCAACTAAATAGTTGCACTAGTGGGAGTAATAAGTCCTGCTAGCGCAACAGGGTTTCCCCCCATCCTCCCCCATTTGCCTCTTAAATTGGCTGATGGGGGAATTAGGAGAACTCCCCAAACTATGGTGGAATCTATACACATAAAAGACGCTGTGAATATGCTTTTTAAAAAAAACGTTTTGAAAAATGCATTGAATTTGGCATGACTCACTGTTGCCATCTAGTGTCACATTTGTATATTGCACTTTACAACACATTTAAAACGTTTTATTTGCAGCTGCGTGGCTGAGTCCTAGGGACGTGGGTAGCGCTGTGGGTTAAACCACAGAGCAGAGGACTTGCCGATCAGAAGGTTGGCGGTTCGAATCCTCGCGACGGGGTGAGCTCCCATTGCTCGGTCCCAGCTCCTGTCAACCTAGCAGTTCGAAAGCACGTCAGAGTGCAAGTAGATAAATAGGTACCGCTCTGGCGGGAAGGTAAACAGTGTTTCCGTGCGCTGCTCTGGTTCGCCAGAAGTGGCTTAATCATGCTGGCCACATGACCCGGAAGCTGTTTGCCGGCTCCCTCAGCCAATAAAGCAAGATGAGCGCCGCAACCCCAGAGTCGTTCACGACTGGACCTATGGTCAGGGGTCCCTTTACCTTAGATGAGTCCGATATGTGGGGAGAGGAAAGGAGAATCGAGAGTATTACCTTTATATTGTAATCCGCTCTGTGGTCATCAGATGAAGGGCGGAATAAAATTTTAAATAATAATTCTGTAAGGCAAGCCGAAATGCTTCCATTTGACAGAATGACCATAACAGTCCAACATTGAATGCCTCATGTCTGCAGCTTCCCCCCAACCCGTCCCGCATGTTTAAATTGCTGAATTTCCCCCTGCATTTCCTGGGTCTGTAAATGGAATGAAAAAGGCAACCTTAGGTGTGCATTTGAGTTGGAAATTAATATCCTCTGCTCTCTGCCACCACACTAACAACATTCACAAGTATGGCCCTTCAAGTCTAAAAGTTCTTCACTGGAAAAACAACAACTGATAATAATAATGTATTTATTAGACTGGTTAGTCACTTGTTACTCAGCAGTCTCCAAGTGACTTGCAGCATATTAAAAGCATAATTATAAATACATAATACCATAAAAACAGAGCAAGCAAGCCCCATAACAGCCGCTGGAAGCTTGCCAGCACACTAATAACAAAACAGCATAATCTCTGTCTATAAAATGCTTGGGAAAAGCCTTTTGCCATGGGTGGACTTTGGTCCTCTTTGGTAATATTGCGCCCTGAGTGAAGCTAAGATTTGGCACTCCCAAATGGATCTTCTCAATCATGGATCTTCTCAATTTTGTGCCCCTTCAGCTTAGCGCCTTGTGTAGGGGAACTGCTCACACTGCCCTAAATCTGACACTGCTCTATCTGGAAGTGAAAAGATGTCAACAAAGGTACCAGGCTACCCTTGCTAGGGAGTGCGTTCCACAGCTGAAAAGGCCGTCTTCCTCATCACCACCCTTTGAGCATCCCTCATCGAAAGGGGATGGAGAAGGGCCTCCAAAGAAGGTCTAATGGTCCACATCAATAGATTCATAGTGGGAAAGGTGACCCAGAAGATACTGAGGTCCTGAGTGTTGAAGAGCTTTATAGTTCAAATCCAGCATTTTGAGTTGGATTCAGAAGCATAATCAGCAGCCAGTGTAGTTGTAACAGAACTGATGCTATATTATATGATGCCTGTCATCCATTGAGTATCCACATTCTGCACTAACTGAAACTTCCAAACCGTTTTCAAAGGCAGCCCAGTGTAAAGGGCATTGCAATAGCACAACTGTGAGGTTTCCAAAGCATGGATTACTGTATCCTCTGGCTTGCCCACTACTGGCAGTGTGGCTTTTGGTAGGTTTCCCATAAGACAATGTGGCCCTCAGGCTAGAAAGCTCCCCCATCCCTGATGCATGTGAATGCTGATGCAGTTTGGTTGCATACAGGACAGAACAACATGCCCCTTTAACATCTTCAATGTGTAAGCAGAGCAATGTATCACTGGAATCAGCTCTCTGAGGATACTCTCACCAAGCAAAGATAACCATCAACAAATATTCACACATGCCCTGCTACACTATGAATCAATAAACAGCAGAGTTCGGCTGAAAAGCCAGCCCCTCAAGGGAAACAAAATTTGCCCTAATTGGCTCCAGGAGGCATGACTCAGGTCCCAAGATTGTACCTACTGCTGTCGCTGCTGCAAAAACACTGCTAAAACAGCAGAGAATGTTCAGTGTTGGGACTTGAACATAGCTTTTCTTTGCACAAGGAAGGAACTAAGAATGGGCTGGTCCTTGTGACTCTTTCTTAATCATTTTCTGGGATGCTTCCAATGTATAACTTTTGGCACTATGAGAAACATGAGTAACCAGAATGCTCTTTATGGAATGAGCAGAAAGTCTTATAAGAAAGTATCCCTGTAACATAGCCACACTACTAAATAGGAAACTAAATAGCTCAGCTGGGAGAACATGAGTCTCTTAATCTCAAGGTCACTGGTGCAAGCCCCATGTTGACCAGAAAGATTCCTGCATTACAGGGGGTTGAACCAGATAATGCTTTTGGTCTTTTCCAACTCTAAAATTCTATGATTCTACTATTACTGCTAATGATTTTTAAATGTTCAAGCTGCTTCCATTAATTATATCAGTAATACTTGTAACAATGCTGTAAGGTCAATATAATTATCCCTGTATTGAAGATGGGACATTGAGGCTGAGATAGTGACATGCCTGAAGCTACAATCTTAAAAGATGCTGGATTTGATTCATACTAAGTTAAGTCACAAACACTTTAGTCCTATTGAAATCAATGGGGTCATGACCAGGGTATGCATCCAGCACAAAATCTGCTGAGTGGGGGCTATGGTTGGGGGCAGGGGGAGGAGACCACAGCAATCCCAGGACAGTGTGTATGGCCAGGTGAAAATGAGGCCCTAATCCTTTAATTGTTTGTTTGCTTATAGCATTTTTATCCTACCCTTCGGGGGGGGGGGGAATGAAAACAAAGCTTTGCAAATTTCTTACAAATACAGTGGTACCTTGGGTTAAGTATTTACCGTATTTTTCGCTCTATAAGACGCACCAGACCACAAGACACACCTAGTTTTTGGAGGAGGAAAACAAGAAAAAAAATATTCTGAATCTCAGAAGCCAGAACAGCAAGATGGATCGCTGTGCAGTGAAAGCAGCAATCCCTCTTGCTGTTCTGGCTTCTGGGATAGCTGCGCAGCCTGCATTCGCTCCATAAGACGCACACACATTTCCCCTTACTTTTTAGGAGGGAAAAAGTGAGTCTTATAGAGCAAAAAATACGGTAATTCGTTCCGGAGGTCTGTACTTAACCTGAAACTGTTCTTAACCTGAAGCACCACTTTAGCTAATGGGGCCTCCTGCTGCTGCCGCGCCGCCAGAGCACTATTTCTGTTCTCATCCTGAAGCAAAATTCTTAACCTGAAGCACTATTTCTGGGTTAGCGGAGTCTGTAACCTGAAGTGTAGGTAACCTGAAGCGTATGTAACCCGAGGTACCACTGTACAGTCATACTTTGGAAGCTGAGCGCCTTGAGAGTTGAATGTTTTGGCTCCTGAACGCCGCAAACCTGGAAGTGAGTATTCTGGTTTGTGACGCGGCTTCCACAGCTTTGGATTGCAATGCAGGAAGCTCCTGCAGCTAATCGGAAGCTGCACCTTGGTTGCCGAATGTTTTCAGAAGTCAAATGGACTTCTGGAATGGATTCCGTTCGACAACCAAGGTATGACTGTACTGATGAACACATCCCTGCAACTATCTACAATATACCACAGAAAAGGAAAAGGGATTTGGAGAGAGGAGGAAATAAAAACCCAACTCAGTCTCTTGTTCTTAAATTCAGAGTTCTTATAACGATCAGCCAGAACTGCAAGATTTCAAGAAGAAAAGGGAGCCAAAAGTTTCTGGCCTTTCATCAGAGCTGACAGAGTGTCCCTGCATTGCCACTTCTCTCTCCTAATAGCCTGGTGGAATAGGTGATGATAGATGAGGGAGGAGCCTGATGGGTGTGCAGTTTGTTCCGCAAGCTCAGATTCACTCTTTGACACATTAAAGGTGCAGAAACCCTGTCCTCGTTTTCAACTGGCCATCCTAATTCTGATGGCTGCTTTGAGCACTCCTCTGCCCCCCCCAAAAAGGTATGAAGGGAAGAGCATTTATAAGTAGAAGCTACTAGATCAAGAACGAATGTCTGGTTTTAGCACACAGAGGGCCAGACAGTGGTGCTTAAGCCAAGCAACATTATTGCATACACCCAGGTGGAATGTACAGTCTCACGTGGCTGAGTGTGAGGCAGCTGTAATGAGAGAGTGGCCAGACTGGTTTGTACAAGTCGACAGAGATGTTCATTTCCTGGTATGGGGGCAGCTCTGATTGACACAACACAATAATGTGGGTCTTTTGATAAGGTTGGTTTCATGAAGATCAAAGGAGCACAGTTCACAAAGGAGGTGCAGTGGGTAAGATGCAATTTCTTATAGCTGCCAGGAGGACAAGGCTTTGTAAGGTGGAGGTAATAGTGTTGTTGTTTTTACCTTAAAACCAAAGTTGCAATATTTTGTGCTTTCCTGAACTATGCTTTATAAAATCTTCATTTCAGCTACTTTATACTTTTTTTTCCATGCCAGTGCAGGAAAAAAAAGTACAAAAGCACATGTGGATTGTCACATGTCACAATCACAAAAGCGTTTACTGTATGTTACAGCTTTGAGTTTTGTGGGTTTTGTTTTTTTAACAACCAAGCAGGAAATAAGTTTTATGGAATAAATAAATGTCCACATGGCATGCATCTACGATATATTTTGGAAAATGGTTTATCCATTTTCTATGCTTTCAAATGCCTCTTGTGACATTGATACCAAACTCATCACAGAGGTTTCCTGAGGTGGAGTGGCAGATTTCATCCATGTTTGGATGCCGGCCACCTTTTAAAATCAGATGGTGGACCAAAATGTAACTTTGGCATGACTTCATCTGTCGTTTGGCATAGGTTTGGCTGCTTCTTGAGATATCAGAGTCAAACTCGGCACAAGAGTTCCCAAGGTGGGGGTCTTCATTGATGTTTGGGTACCAAGCATGGTTTTAAATCAAGATGGTGGACCCAAATGTGACTTTGGTGTGACTATACCCAATTTTTGGTGCAGCTGGTTCAAACTCACCAATTACAGTGGTACCTCTGGTTACAAACTTAATTTGTTCCTGAAGTCTGTTCTGAAGTTGAAACCGTTCTTATCCTGAGGTGTGCTTTTGCTAATGGGGCCTCCCACTGTGCGCGCACCAGAGATGCGCGATTTCTGTTCGCATCCTGGGGCAAAGTTCACAACCAGGAGCAGCTACTCCCGGGTTAGCAGAGCTCGTAAACTGAAACGTTTGTAACCAGAAGCATTCGTAACTAGAGGTACCACTGTACACTATCTGTTTAAAAATCACAGTATTTTTTTTGCTTTCTAAAAATTCCCAGGCCAAGTACTCCCCAATAATATGTTATGAAGCCACATTTCCCAATCTATGTACATGTAGGAAAATATCCACTGGTTCAATAACCATGGGTAGCAATGTGTGTCTGGACTTCAGGGTTTATTTAATTATTCCTTACTTTATTATTACAGTAAGGTATCAGGAATCACAAAACAGAGAAACCAGTAGGAGAACACTTCAATCTCCCAGGACATTCTATACAAGAACTCAAAGTAGCTGTCTTATTACAAAAGAATTTCAGAAATAGACTGGAAAGAGAAATTGCTGAATTGCAACTTATTACCAATCTTAAAACCATGGAGAGACCTGGTCTGAACAGAGACATTAGATTCTTATCTCATTATACATGATAAAGCTATTTTTAGCCATCTCACCCCTTGCTTTTTCCTATAAGACCAATTGCAGTCGTTAACAGCCAACAGGTTTACCATACCTATCAGCCAATCACCCATTCCCGCCACCCTTCTGAGTAATACCCCTCCCCACCCTCTCACTATATTTAAGGGTGTGGTGACTTCTGTTTCAGTGTATCTGAAGAAGTGTGCATGCACACGAAAGCTCATAGCAATAACAAACTTAGTTGGTCTCTAAGGTGCTACTGGAAGTAATTTTTTTTTATTTTATTATTACATTTATATTTCACCTTTCCTTCCAGGAAGTCAATTCTCTTTTCCCACCTTCATTTTATCCTCACACCAACCCTTTGATACGGAAGTCTCAAATTTCAGCGGCACCCTGTGCAACACCAAAATTTGGCAACTCCCCCCATGCTCCATTCTAAATAGTAGTGGAAGCATCTCCTGCAGTGCTCCCGAGGCTCCGTGTCCCGTGCGACCAAACTGGTTGT
Source organism: Podarcis cretensis (assembly GCF_951804945.1). NCBI lineage: Eukaryota > Metazoa > Chordata > Lepidosauria > Squamata > Lacertidae > Podarcis > Podarcis cretensis. Next base: position 24,329,412 of record NC_137175.1, read on the forward strand.
GCTCCCCTAAATCCGCCTCTGTCTCTGAGTTAAAAAGGTAAAGGGACCCCTGACCATTAGGTCCAGTTGTGAACGACTCTGGGGTTGCGGCGCACATCTCGCTTTATTGGCCAAGGGAGCCAGCATACAGCTTCCGGGTCATGTGGCCAGCATGACTAAGCCACTTCTGGCGAACCAGAGCAGCGCACGGAGACGCCATTTACCTTCCCACCAGAGCGGTACCTACTTATCTACTTACACTTTGATGTGCGTTCAAACTGCTAGGTTGGCAGGAGCAGGGACCGAGCAATGGGAGCTCACCCCGTCACGGGGATTCGAACCGCCGACCTTCTGATCGGCAAGTCCTAGGCTCTGTGGTTTAACCCACAGCGCCACCCGCGTCAGTTAAGGCAAAAGACAATGACTGGGCCAAGGTCACTCAGTTTCATGGCAGAGTGGAAATTTGAATACTGATCTCCAAGCTGGTAGTCCAATACCCTTCCCTTTATGACAGTGGTTTCCATGTAGGGAGAAAGTGCTGTTATGTTTGAATCCTGCTTGCTGGTTTCCCACAGGCATCTGGTTGGCCATGGTGAGAACAGGATGCTGGACTAGATGGGCCATTGGCCTGATCCAGCAAGCTCTTCTTGTGTCCTTAACCTAACTGAACTGGTACTGTAAGTTGCAGAGGGAGGAATTCCAGCACTGCAGGAAGCATCAGAAAGCCATTCCACACATTTTTTTTTAAAAGAGGCAAACAGCCTCAACTAAACACTGTAAATCCAATATGGACAATTGCTCTTTTTCACTTGCTTGCATGAAGAGGCTCATTTCACTCTTGACAGTAGCTGTGTTCTCTGAGCATGTTACTAAGGGATGTGTGCTGGTGCATAAATCAAATGTAAAACTGCCCTGGACCAGCCAGGGGAGTGGGTGACCTTAAGCCACCCCTGCCCATCAGGGCTATAAATCCACTCCAGGACAAGAGATGCCTCGCTTCAGGTGTTTTCGAGGTGAAGGTTCTCAAGGTGAGACGTTTCCTTCGGTCTCTTGGCAAAGAGTCAGGACATATTTCTTCCAGTTTGACTAATCCTTCATCTCACACGGATGTCTGCAGCCAAGATCAAGACAGGTGACACTCAGGATAAAGGAAGGGGAGCTGGGGGAGTGAGGAAACATTGGTGGGTGATGATGACTGCATGCTCTACAGCCTGTACACAAGTGATGAACAGTGGAAGTTGGAGTGTGATCTTGTAAACACTGCAAAGACTGAACAAATACCGGTAATCTACTCTCCCAGCACACCAGGTCTGAGACAACAATGTTTAAGGAAGGAGTACACACGTGAAATGGATTTTATATTTATAAGAAATAACAAAGGTGCTGCTTGTGAGGAGGAAATAATGGCTTGCTGTAAAAATGGACAACAAGTAAAGGATGAAATGCATACTAAAGAAGAGATGATGTGGCTACAGGAGAAATTGATGGACAGATGTTTGCAACAGGAGCAGGAAATCTAATTTTTTTAAAGAAATTGTATTAAATTAAAGTAATTTAGTTTGATTTGTAACAATTTGGAAAACTAATAAAAATAATTTGGAAAAAAGATAATGATTACATGCTAAAACAGTTACATTGATGATAGTAATAATACTTTGCATTTATATAGCATGGGGTTGAGAAGCGAGTGACCATCTAGAGATTGACTGCAAATTCCATCATCCCCTGTCATTGGCCAAGCTGGCCGGGGTTGATGGGAGATGTAGTCCAATAGCCTCTGATGAGCCAAAGTTTCCCCAACCTGATATAGCACCTGCGTCTAAGTGCTGGAATGACTTTTGTGTGAATGGGATCTTTCCCCCTGAAGTCTACATGCTGTGTCTGGAGGCGGGTTTTAAAAAAAGAAGTGATAGAGGAGGGGGATTTTGAGAAGGGGGGTAGCGTCCCACAGTTTGCCAGAACTTGTGTTTCACCTGTGTAGAAGTCTTGAGGGAGGAGGAACACATTTGGCATGCCAACCTTTCTCTTGTTCCTGCCAGGTTGGGCAAGAAGAGAGGAAGGCTATTTAAGTTGGGCAGAAGTAAAGCCTATAGGTGATGTGAAGGACACATGCCTGTCTCTTGCTGGGGCAAATGCCATGGAAAATGGTTGATTTTCAGTTAGAAAAAGGACAGAGCAACAGCATCAGATTTTCATTCTTGCGATCTCTGGGCCATGTAGCAAAATGCCCAGCATGTCATTCTCAAGTGAGTGAACGAGATCTAGGACAGTTAAGGAGACATGGGCATAATTACTGGAAGGAATAGGAGTGGCGGCTTTCTAAAAAGAGCTTGGCACATATTGTCTCCCTCTGCCCCCAGGGTGCATGTGGCCTGCTGTATTGTCTTTCAGACTGGCTGGTTATGTGAAAGCTCCTATACCATCGACATCCTGTGCATGGGATATTGGACAAGGGTTTAGATAGAAGATTCAGATTCCAGTGGTGCTTCAGATATGCTCTGCAGAAAACTCCATGGACTTAAGACTTGTAAGAGTGGCTAAGGATTTCTGTGAATTCTCAGCATCCTCTACAAATGAGAATCCCCAGAATTATATCGTGAAAGCTGTGTCAATTAAAATAGTATAGGAACCGCAAAGGCTTTAGTGTAGGTGTGTCCATAATGCCAAGAATTAGGTCAGGGATGGGGAACCTGGGGCTGGCTCTTCAGATTTTTTTTGGATTTGAAAGTAGGCTTAAAAGAAAGAGCTTAGCCTTGCCAAATCCCCCTCTTGACACAGCAAGCAAGCTTCAGAAAAAAGCTTCCAATCCTGCAAAGAGCACTCAGCTACTTAGACCCAAGTGCTGTATCAAGGAAGTGGAACTTTTAAACCTCCAGATATTCATAGAATCATAGAGTTGTAGGGTTGGATGGGATTCTGGGGTCATGGACTACATCTCCCATCAGCCCCAGGCAGTGCGGTCAGTAGTCAGGGATGAAGGGGATTACAGTCCAACATTATCTAGAGGAGGTGTGAGGAACCATTAGACCCTCCAGATGTTGCTGAGCCAGACTAAACGTCTTTCCTTCTGCAGTGTTGGATGGCAGGTTGAGAGGAGTTCCCTACCAGGACAGACTTTGCTCGTGTGCTCAAGACATCGATTCCATAAAACATGCTTTGTTGCGCTGTGCAAAATATGAACAAGCCAGGGCTGAACTGATACTACCCTTGCTGGTACCTTTCCCAGGAAAATCAGAGGATCACTATGTCAGGTTCCTATTGGAAGACCGGACAAATGCTAGAAAATTAGCAGTGGCAAAGTTTTTATCGGTGGTTGCAAGAACCAGTGATCCCTATATTCTGAACAAAATGCTTGTTTAACCTGGAGGTAAAATTGTGTATTGCTTTGTAACGATTTGTTGGGTCTCTGGACCATAATAAAGATTGATGTTGTTGTTGTTGCTGAACCACAATTCCCATCAATCCTGGCCATTGACCCTGCTTGCTAGGACTGGCTGGATTGGGAGTTCAGCAACATCTGGAGGGCCAAAGGTTTCCCAGGTCTCATCTAGAGGGCCCTAGGTTCCCTGAACCAGGTATTTTATGTAGAGATTATCACCAGATCTTAGATTTTAGAGATTATTAAATTAAGCAGCCAATTGCTTTTGAGACGTGCACTGCCTTCCTGATTGCTTAGGGCCACACATGTGACCAGACCAGGAATCACCACCCTTGCTCTAGTTTGGTTTTGCTTTCCCTCAGCCATGTTGTCTCCCCAACAACATGATCTGGTTGGGAATACCCAAGGAAGGAGAAATCACAGATGAGGGGTGTGTGTGTGTGTGACACAGAAGCAACAGCCCATGGAAACAGTGGCTGTGAAAAGTGCCACTGATTGAGGGACTATTCCCTCCTGCTCTCTTGAAAACAGGGGTTGCTAACCTGTGGCTTCTCAGATGCTGTTGGACTCAGTCAACATGGCCAATGGTCAAGTATGACTGGAGAGTTGCAGTTGAGCAGCATCTGGAGGCAGTAGGGGCTGGTGTACTGGGGGAAATGGGGCAAGAGGTGGAAATACCTGCCAGCTTCCTCCTCCTCCTTAGTCTCAAAGTTTGCCCATGTACAGCATGGTTGGGAAGAAGATGGGGACAAAACTATAATTCCTTGGCTCTGCCTATCACTCTGGTCTCACCTACAGTTGCCTCTGGCACTGGCTTTCTACCAACCTACCAACCCCTATGGGCACCAGTCCCCAGTGTCTGGAGGGCCACCCCTGCCTTAAAATACACAGGTAAGAGGCTAGGTGCAATTGCACTTTAAAAATTGTTTTCCAGTTTAATGCTGACTATATCCAACAGCAAGTCTTCGAACCTTGCCTCCCTGCATGCAACTCTCCCAAGCTTACCCGAACCTGAGACGACACCTCTGGAAATAAAGAAGTGTGGCCCTTTCAGGTCCCAGGGAAGAGCTGTAGCTCAGTGGTAGAGCATCGACTTTGTATGCAGAAGGTCCCAGGTTCAAGCCCCACTGTCTCCAGGTCGGGCATTGAGAGGACCCTGTCCGACACCCTGGAGAGCTGCTGCCAGTCAATGCCAGTCAGACTATTGAGCTACATAGATCAGTGTTGTGGCTCAGTATAAGACAGCTTCTGTGTTCCAATGTTCCTAAGCGACTCGTTGGGGCTGTGTCCTGGTTTGCTTTCAGAGAGCATCCAGACAGCTGCTCAGAGACCTTGGGAAGGGGTGTGGTATATAAATCAAATGAATGAATGAATGAATGAATGAATGGACACTCCCAATCCCTTGCATCTGAACGTATATATGCCTGCGCCAGCAGGGCAGTCTCATTTCATGTACATTTTCAGCACCGGCATGTTGATTCGAAAGAACCTGCTGAGAGGCAGCTTGAAGCCATCCATTTCTGACACAGAGTCAAGAAGAAATCAAGGCAGGCACCTGTCTGCTTCAAAGCAGCCCAGAGGCGTCTTCCGTTCCTCTTCCACACTGCATCCGAGTGAGTGCATTGGAATGAAAGTAAATGAGGTCTGAATAAGATTAATAGGGATTTAAATGAACTGTGCCCACCAGGATTTTTTTGGTCATGAGCTACTTATTACTGGGCCTCAGGGGATTGTTCCACCAGCGCAGGAGTCCCACAAAGGCACATTGTTAACATAATCACTTTCACTCGAAGGGACAATAAATGTAGCTAGGTCATAATGAAGAGCGGCTGATTTGCAGTGATGTGTTGCAAAGGGAGGGTGGGGAAGGAGGAAAAAGAAGGGGGAAAGCCCACCCCCACCCTACAATATGCAAATATGTTTTCTGTTAACACAACACAACCTACCTGCATTATTACTGAGAGGGAGAAAATGGGAGTCCTGGAGAGAGAATTCGCTGCAGGAATCTGGGGCATTATCCTCTGGGAACCTCCCAAGTAGGCCTGGCGAAAATGAGTTGGAAGGAACGCAGCAGCGCAACTGGGCTCAAGCAGCATTTTAATTATTGCTCCCTCCTCTCGGAGAAGAATCCCCCCATGAGAATGAGTTTAAATTAGGCTGCAATCCCAGACCCACTTACCTGAGAGTGAGCCCCATTGAACTTAATGGGACTTACTTCTGAGCAGGCATGTATAGTCTTAATATTCTTTGCCAAGATGGGAGGACAGGAGTTAGGTGCAACATGAAGATGGTAAATTCCAGCCCTCCAGCGTATTAGTGTTGGGGATTAAACTGAACCTGAGGCTCTTACCCAATACATTTTATGACAGCTCATGTTTAATCATCCCAAGGAACAGCTTTTTTTGCGCCTCTAATTAAAATTTTGTCTTACCATTGGATGGAATTTTTCCCCACTTTGCTGATTTGTACATGACTACATGACCTGGTATGTAGCCCTCCATGCTATTGCCGTGAAGAAAATTAAGGAGAAGGTATTTTTACGAAGATTGCTGTTAACTACACAGGACATTAGCTGACAGAACAATTTTGTTCTGGTCAGGAGTGGTGGTAATGAATGCTGGTGACATAATTTTTAAAAAAGCCTTTTCTTTTTTATACATTTCTACTGCTTGTATCATACATTTTGCAAAGGCCTTTTGCTAAAAGCAATAAATACAGCTGTGTGTGCTTTGTGTGGAGAACTGGATTCAATGGAGCCTGTGAGAACTTTCTATTGTTTCCATTATTAACTGTAAGGAGACAGAACTCCTAAAAAAAGAAAAGAAAGAAAAGCCAATTCTAATTTCTATATAGATTATGCTAATTCTCTCAACTGTCATAGAAACTTCCAAGGGCAATAAAATGAGGAGTCAGTGGGGGAAATCTGCCATTCACCTGAATATTTCTTATCAGTCTTGCAGTATTTAGGCTTCAGGAGTGCTTCTTATTACTAGAACATCAAAAAAAATATGGTATAGTACTTATAGGTTACCAGGCATGGCCAAACTTGGCCCTCCAGTTGTTTTGGGACTACAATTCCCATCATCCCTGACAACTGGTCCTGTTAACTAGGGATGGTGGGAGTTGTAGTCCCGAAACAGCTGGAGGGCCAAGTTTGGCCATGCCTGGGTTATACAAAGAGAGGTGGCTTTAAGGATGCAACATGTGATATGACCTCATTTAATAATGAAGAATGGTAAATCAGGCCACCCACACTTATTATCCAGGAACAGCAACAGTGAGTGTTATTCACATGAAGCTGCTGGACAGGAATACTAAAAATACCAGAAAGCTACTGACCCATAACAGAGACCTGTCTTTTATAGCACCCAGGAAGGAACTTTTGGCAACTTATCTTTATGACACCAGCAGATGATCCATTTCAGTGAGACTAAAATTCTGATATTCATTTGTTACAAGTAGCCTTTAAGCTGCAGAACAGGTAATACTGGAGGTTCTAATATTCACAAAAGCAAAGTGTTTCTGGATAAGTTCAAGCAGGTTGTCACCCAATTCAGAAAAGCCCACACAGAAGAAAACACAGGTAGAAGAAACCAACCTTAATCTCTTTGGATGGGTAGACAACTGAATTCCTAGTAACTCCCTACAGTGGACAAGATGGAAATTGTTGCCTCTTCCCAGAGGGACAATAAATACAGAAGGTTTGTAGCCATCAAGTACATTACTGGCGAGAGAAACAAAATGTGGTCAAAAATATGAGGACAATATCTAACAGGACTCGGATCAACTGAACCGCAGAATGTTCGTACAGTGGAACTTCGGTTCATGAACGTCTCCATTGACAAACAATTCGGAACCTGAATACCGAAAATCCGGAAGCAATTGCTTCCATTTTTGAATGCACCTCGGAAGTCGAACGGCTTCCGCTGCGTGTCTTTCCATTTTTCCCCAATGGATTTTGCTGACCACCCACTGATCCTCGGTTTTCGAACGTTTTGGAAGTCAAACGGTCTTCTGGAAAGGATTACGTTCGAAAACCAAGGTTCCACCGTATGTTAATTTTGCTCTTTCAGGCTTTTCTCAGTGCTGAATCCAGAATGGAATTGACAACCACCCACATGCTCCAAGGTGGTTAGATCAGTCCCCAAAAACTTTGGTTAATACAGGATGCAAATATAATACATGAAATGTCAGCTAAGATAATGACATTTTAAAAAGGATAAAGCAGCCCACTATGTTGGTGTGCTCATAGACAGAGGAGGTGTACAACAGCAAGGAGTATAGGGCATATTTTCTTCCAGAAGCCTGTTCCCCACCTTCCTGCTTCCCCCTCCCCCCATTCTGCAGGTTGTTTGGAGGTCTGAGTCCTTCCACCTAGAGTTTTTTTCCTAGGTTTGCCAAGCACACTGCCCAAGCAGTCAGTGGCTCCATTTTGGCTACACTTGTCATCATAACTCAGTACGGCTATCAAAGGGAGTGACGAAGGCCATGTTACTTAACAGAACTGAAACCTGCATATTAGAGGAAATTTTAGAACTGCCCTACAGTTACCTCTACTGCGAGATTTCACTACTACTCATCATTCGCGGCATATGAGTTATAGTTCCCATTCATTCAGCCCACCTGAACCTAAAAAAGAGAGTGCTCAAATACATCTCAATGCAGGAACGACAGAGGTGACTTACTCATGTAATTAGGCATGAAGAGTAGAGGGAAGACAGTTAAACCTGGCTGAGAACAAATTATCCAAGGGAAGCTATATTCACAGGGAGATAATTAGCAGCATTCTTTTTTTAAAAAAAAAAATGACGTGAAAACAAAACCATTCGGATATAAAATCAGGTATATTAAGCACATCAATGGCATACAAAATAAGAAGCTGTACAGCTGATCCCTTTCATCAATGACACACAAAATGAGCTGTAGTGAATGATCCCTCTGTCTTTTAGAAGTATGGAGAAATGCATTTTGTGGGGCCAAAACCCATTTCATGGGACCTGCATTTCGAATCTTGAGCATCACAAAAGAGATGAACTGCTCCCTCCAGGCCCCAGTAATTGCTAAGATCTTCTATGCTACGTAGGTATGTCCAGTAAACCATACATGTATTTACAACAGATCAGATGAAACAATACTCCTCAAGCCATTTTAGGAAATACTTCCTCTTGACCAGAAACAAGAATATGCATAGCTTTCCCAAAACTGTGTTACATTTAAGTTGTACTTCATCAATGTAGTCTTGAAGAAAGCTCAATGGTCGATAGTAACCCTGTCTTGAAAGTTTCATCATTAAGCTGTTTTACCGCTTCTTCTTGGTTTCTTTCTTGGGTTTCTTGCTCAACGATGCTGTGGCAGCTTTGGGTTTCTTTACCACTTCTGAAGTTTTTGTCTCATAGTTTTCGGTGTCCTATTAAAAGTTTGTTAAGGGAAATAAAGTCAACAGAGATTTTGTTCATAGGGTGACAGCACACTAAAAGCGTTATGAGCCCCTCTTGTGTTATTTACTGGCATATCCCAAGGCTGTCATGGTGGGACAGAAAGTGGGAGAGAGCAGTTTTAAAAAAATCTAATATGCATTCAGTTGCTAAATCACTAGATACTTTACTTTCACATTACTTAAGCAAGAAATTCAAAAAAATGCTTATGTAGACTGATGCTATGCATATTTTCTTGGAAGCAGAATCACATACTGAGCAATTACTTCCAAGAAAGTGTGTGTAGGGTTGCAGGCTTAGAGAATGTAGGGTGGCGACAAGAGGGACTTCTTGGTGGTGATTCCTCAATTTATAGAACACACTCTCTGAACAGGGTCACTTGCCTCCTATTTTACTGTCTGTCAAAACCAGTCAAATATTTTCTTGTTCTCCCAGGTCTTTTAAGATTTTAATGTTGTTTCTACGCCTCTAATTTTAGTCTCTGTTTAATCTGATGACAATTAGTTTTAACCTGTGTTTGGAGTTGTTCATATGATTGTGTTGATGCTCATACCTGTTTTTTCCTCTTGTTGAATGGCTGCATGCTTCTGAATGGTTTGCATTTTGTATGTTTTCATTTTTTATATTGAATTGCATGTCACCTGGAGGATCATCACACGAGGCAACGGAAATATCTAACAAGCAACTACTAAATAGAGCTGTGTATGAAAAAACAACCTTTATTTTCAGAATAGGAGTGCTTGCTCCTAAGCTCTTTAAATTGAGTGAGTAGGAAAAAGAAAGAGCTGAGAAGGGTGAACTGCCAGCAGCCAGCCAAAGATGCAGAAAAAGAGAAAATAAAGACCATGCTAGCAATATGGGTTTTGAGGGAACTGGAGAATGAGATGTCGCAAAAGGATGGAAATGGATGTTGTCCGAGAGAGAGAGAGAGAGATGGGGTGCAGGGAGGCAAAAGCTATGGAAAAAACCAGGCAATCTCTGGTTAAAAGTAGTATCTCAGCTAGGTGGATTTTATTTTTTTGCACATGCCTGTAATACACCAAAGTATCTTTTCTTTGCTATTTTGTCAATACAAGCATAACGGCACATGCCTAAAGGGCTTTCTGTGATAAATACAGGAGGGACAGCTGTGTTAGTTTATTGTAGCAAAAACTGGACTCTAGTCCACAAACACTCATGCCATTATAAATATGTTCATATTTAAGGTGCTGCTGGACTCCATGTTGTTTATGTATAAAAGGATCATTCCTGTATATACTGTACATACAGAGGGCAATAAGACATGTAGATTTGGGCTTGGCAAGTTCTTTGGCATGGTAAGTGTGCATAGATGTCCATCCTTAAAGGTAAAGGTAAAGGTACCCCTGCCCGTACGGGCCAGTCTTGACAGACTCTGGGGTTGTGCGCCCATCTCACTTAAGAGGCCAGGGGCCAACGCTGTCCGGAGACACTTCCGGGTCACGTGGCCAGCGTGACATCGCTGCTCTGGCCAGAGCCAGAGCCAGAGCCGCACACGGAAACGCCGTTTACCTTCCCGCTGGTAAGCGGTCCCTATTTATCTACTTGCACCCGGGGGTGCTTTCGAACTGCTAGGTTGGCAGGCGCTGGGACCGAGCAGCGGGAGCGCACCCCGCCGCAGGGATTCGAACCGCCGACCTTTCGATCGGCAAGCCCTAGGCGCTGAGGCTTTAACCCACAGCGCCACCTGCGTCCCATGTCCATCCTTAGGACTGCTCATTTCTGTAAGTTTCAATGCATAGGAATTTCAAAACTTTAGTAGAAAAAACAAAACCAAAGGTCACCAAAGCAAATAGATGCAAATGAACATTTAAACTGGAAATGCAACTGTAGAGAGTAATTTCAGATTTATTCATCTCAAATTAAAATAAAGAATTGGAAAATTTGTTAACAACACATTTCGCCCATTGATCTTGCTGTTGACTGGGAGAGACGATCGCAGAAAACATTTCTGCTATGGGAACCGACATCTCATCCTCTTGTTAAGAAAAGAAGAAAAAAGAATAGAGAAGAATCTCACAAAAGCATGGGAACAGAGCCAGGCTCCTGGAAGAAACCACACACAGACTGCTTCCCCTCATTAACCAAGCTTTGGTTTAAATATGTTTTAGGCTTCTAGAGCGTCTCAAAATCCATATGTGCCAACTGGAAAAGGCCATAGAAAAATGGCAGAGAGATCTGTGTTAGCTTCCAGTTTCTAGGAAAGTGGTCCAAACGAGACAGGGGGAGGAGAACAGCTTGATAGAATCTTTATCATCAATGAGTTTGGCTTGAATCTTTCTCAAGTTACAGAGCTATTGCAATTCACACTCACGAGGCATTCCAAGAAGGGAGACTTGGCTTGTTTCCTAAGGGATGTGATTCACCCACAGGAAGCTGGCCAAAAGAGTTCAACACTCTAGGGAAATGGGGAAGGAGGCATGTATTATTCAGGGGCTCCAGGTTCATTGCAGCTGCAAGAAGATGACTGCTGCCTTCTAATCTTCAATCCAAAGAGTATTTTCAAAAGCTGATTCCCCTACATGTATGGAGGTTGCCTGGAATAGGAAGCAGACTGGAGTAGGCAGAGTTGGGTGTCCTAAATAAGGAACATCCAGGCCTGCCTATTAGCTTATTGTTCAGAATCAATATAATTTGAATCAGAAATAAATACAACAGTGTATTGCAGAGGGTTCTATGTCTGGTTTCCCCCATAATGTACACTGCAATACAACCCTCATTCAAGTGATCCAATTATTCAATTCTCCAGCCATTTTAGGGAGGTAAAACTCATTTATTAAATAATTTACTAACCATACTTAGGGAAAGCATTGAAAACAATTGCGCAGTAATACCATTTTTTGGAAATAATTAGGAAAACCCATTCAGCACATGCAATGCTCTGGGCACTTCTCCTAAGACTGCACCCCATTGAATGAAGTAGGATTTAGTTCCAACAAACACATGGCAAACTCTCAACAAGGAACCATAGCCAACCCTGGTCTATAATGAATGCGCTTTATCAATCTTTCTTTTTCTTTATTAAATTTATACGATGCCTTTCCTCCCAAAGGAATCCACCTTCAGCTTTACAAACATGTTCAATGCATGTGTCAGTCATCAGGCGGTGCTGAGATTTTGCAGAATGTAAACTTCTAAACTGTCCAAAGTGAAGAGTTTCCTCCCACAAAAGCAAGACAGAACATGAGAGTCCTCTACATAAGCCATTTAAGAAGCACAAAGGGCTGCAGATCAACATTTGGCTCCATAGTGGCTAACCAGAGGCCAATGGGAAGCCCACAAGCTGGCCATTAGCACAACAGCACCCACTTGTGTTCCCCAGAAAATGGTATTCAAAAGTGTACTGCCTCTGATACTGGAGATAATGACTGTTGTGATACTATACTTTAAAGGCAATGGAGACCATCACTCTCAGGTTTCTGATCACTGTCCAGTACAGAATACTCAACAGGATGGTCCATTTTATCTGCTCTAGAATCATAGAACTGCAGAGTTAGAAGGGACCGTGTCCTGAGGTACTGGGTAATCATCAATATGCAACTGGCCCATACAGGGATCGAACCTGCAACCTTGGCGTTATCAGCACGACGCTCTAACCAACTCAGCTACCCACTGCATCTAGAGGATGTAAAAGCTGGTGATCCTCAAGGCTTCCTTGTGCACCACATTAGCTCTGTTAGATGCTCCAAGAATCCCAGCTTTTGTTCTCAAATCATTCCAGCCTGCACAGTTTTAGAGATTAGTTAGAATGCTTGATGGCAAAAGTGTCCTTTTTCATCCTAAAATGTATAGTATAGGAAAAAACTGCTGAATCCTTTCAGGTCAACTCACAGATTTCTCCCAGTCCCTGAACATTTTGTGATGCAGACCTACAGGAGCATGTATGAATCAGTCAGGTGTTCTGCTGATGCAGCAATATATACAGGTAGCTAAACTGCAGGTGCATCATTTGGGTGTGCATGGGGCAGGGCTGGATGATGGGGAAAAAGAGGTGATTCCTGTGTGATAGCTGTGGGGCTCGGGGCACATATTTCAATCACTTTGTAGACACTTTTCTTGCCATTTTATATGTTGTTTTGCTGTGAGGAATACTCTCTAGGCCAAAGACAGGATAAATGTGGGCTGATGCGTCTGTTAAGTACTGGAAAGTTTATTTTTAGGCTACCTACAGAAGATGAAACAGCTCCCATCCAAGCCCTCCCCCCAAAAAACAATCCAAATGCTGCCACACATATGGTCTGACATATTACCCCCTCCCCCAAAGTAATACTATATCTACATTTATAAAACACCAGATGAAAGGCAGAAAAGATGAGTCATGTCAAAGGGACACCAGGGAAAAGGATGACCATCAGCAGACTGGAAAAAGAGGCCTAAACTTCTGTTTTGGGCAAAGGTTGCCAATGGTTACAAATGCAGCTGTAAGCGTCACCAGGCCTGCAAAATTAAGTCCAGGCTGGTTAGAAAAACTATATTCAAAGCCAGAATCTTCCATTTGCAGTTTTATCTATTAATTGAGTAGATCAGAGAATGATCAAGTAGTCACCTGTTGGAGCTGCTGCTGGGTATTGCTCAGCTAGAACTTACCCACGATACAGCCTTCTTGGTGGTGATTCCCTGTTTGTAGAATTCCTTTCCTGGTGAAGTGTCTCTCTCTCTCCCATATTAACATTCAGGAGGAATTTTAAAATGTTCCTATTTACCTAGGCATTTGGTGGCTGAAAGATACTGTTCCCAGCAACCTTGAAATTATCAGATGTGAGGGTATGTGGTTGTTTTAAAATGTTTTTAGATGGTCTTAATGTTTTATACCTTTTTAAAAAAATTAATTGTACTGTTTTATTACTTTGCTGCTTGCTGCCCTGAGATCCTTTGGAAGAAAGTACAGCATAGAAATTTAGTAAATAATAATAACTCTCCAGAATACCATCAACACCAGCTGTGCATTGGGTAATCATCAACCAACTCAGCCAGGAATTTGTATCAATCTCCAATCTAACCATACATCTTGTGAGCCTTATTATTGTTAGATTAAACTAGTCTTTCAATAACCTTAATTTTTTTTAAAAAAAACCTAAAGAAAAGACAAGAGGCAAAAGGTAGCCATTTTCAACTATTCGAAGGGATGTCACAAATTTGATGGAGAAAATTCATTTTCTATTGCTCCAGAGGGTGGGAACAGAATCAGTGGCTTCAAATGAAAAGGAAATTGGATTTAAACTAAATGCTAGTCTGATTTGAGATGCTTGAGTGAGACAATGAGCCTCAGAAGTTATTGACAATCCTTAATTGGATATTTTTAATCAGAGACTGGATGGACAAAGAACAGGAGGGAATCTCAAAGGCCATTACTCCTACTCCTTGAAAGAAGAAAATATGTTGCTATAGCATCCCCAATAGGTGGACCTCCATCCTCTGCTTAAAAAAAATACCTTCCAAGGTAGTCTGTTTCAGTTGAAGAGCTCATGCCATCAGGAAGTTTTTCTTAATGCTAAGCAGAAATCCCGGATCTTGTAATTTTAAGTTTTTTGGTGATCTCCTTTCCTCTGGAGCAACATAAAAACAAATTTGCTCTACCATCTTATGCAATACCCTTTCCAATATCTGAAGATGGCTTTCCAATCCCCTTTTAAACACACCCAACTCCTTCAACCTTTCCACATGGCGTAACCTCCAGGGCCCTCACCATCTTTGTCACCCCCCTCTTCTGGACACCTTCCAGTTTGTCAATATCTTTCTTAAATTACCAGTTTGCAGAACGAGCAATTTCACTTTTTCGCTCTGCAGATAAGAACGCCTTACCATTTTGTGTGTCTTTGGAATGGGAAGGATAATGGCCAGTACGCAGATGAGTTGGAAAATGGCACCAAAGAAGAGGCCATAGTGCAGGATGTTCTCCATGAACGTAGGCTCTGGGATTTCAGGGGGTGAGAAGTCTAGCTCAGCAGCCATTGCACAAGTCCACAAGTCCACCTTCAACAATTTCCGTTCTGCTTTTGCAATGAAAAGAACAAACGTCATTTATTAATTGCTATTTATTGTCTGTAAGTGGCTTTGAGATTCATTTGAATGAAAAGCGGCACAGAAATACAATTAATCTGGGAAGTTACTTCCCCTCTTTCAGCCTCTGTGAAAGAACCAAACTAATTGCTAGTTATTCTGTGGACAGGGAAAGCGGCACTTTAAAGGCAGTTAGGAAAGAGAAAGAGGTAGGGATGGAAATAAATTATTATTAATAATAATATAGGTCAGTGGGTTAGAATAATAATAATAATAATAATAATAATAATAATAATAGCAGCTCAGTGGGTTAGAGCATGGTTCTGGTAACGCCAAGGGTGCAGGTTCGTTCGATCCCTGTATGGGAAAATTGCAATTTCCTGCATTGCAGAGGGTTGCACTGACTAGATGATCCTCAGGGTCCATTCTATGACACCTGAGGTTGATTTAATGCAAGCGCAGCTTGGGTGCACGGTTTGCACCAAGCTGCATGCATCGCCTAAAAACAGAAGAGCTTTTCTTTTCTCCCCCACCCCCTTTCATCGCAGGCGTGGAGCTGGAAACCTCCCCCCGCCCCCCCCCCATTCCCGTACAAAGCTCTCCTAGGCGCCCCCTAAGGCGCCTCGCCCCACTCCTTCTGCCCCACCAAAGCGTAACCCTTACCTGCCGCCCAGCCTCTGCCCCCGGAAGTGCTTCTGATCTCGCTAGGAAGCGCTTCCTGTTCCAGCGACCCTAGCAACCGCCGCGGGCGAGGCGTTGCCAAGGAGGCCGCGCCTCCCGTCCCACGGTTCAGGCTCGCTTCTCGACTGGGAAAATGCTAGCTCCTTAGGCCAAGAGCTTCTGAGCTGGTGCAGAGTGCAACTTTCGGGAACTGCAGCGCCTGATGCTTTCCCTTGACCTGAAGCTGTTTAGCCGTCAAACCTAATGGGCAGAGGCTGCTTTTGCGCTGGGGGTGCACTGCCCCGAAATCTAGACCTAGCTATGTGCAAATGTTTTAAATCTACAAACCGATCAATTAGCGAACCTAGAAGTGCAAAGATTGGGGGAGGGTGGGGAATCACTTGTCCTGGAAACAGGAACCGACCCACGTAGGAAAGCGGGATGCCCCCCTGCAAAGCTGACCTTGAAATCAAGTCAGGAGCCAGCCATTTTCTATATTTGTCAGGTGATGCTTTTGTACCTGCGACATGCCCCTATCCAGATTTATCACAGATTTATCACAGATTCGAGATTTATCACAGCTGCGTCAATGCACAAGCAGGCAGGGTGGCGTATAGACCATGTGCGAGCACTTCCCCATATATATATATATATATATATATGTGTGTGTGTGTGTGTGTGTGTGTGTGTGTTGTATTGCAATATGTTAATAGTGGTGGAAGCTAGCAAGAAGTGCACCGGGCCATTTTGAAAATTGTTTGGGAGAGGGGCAGCAAGCATTACTTGGCATCACCTTGCTGCAAAAGGACTTCTCCGTGAGCAGCTGGAAGAAACAGGATGCCAAAGGGAAGAGGCTGGCGGCATCAGGGGTTGAAGTCTGCCGCTGGTGCTATGTGGTGCCTAATGCAAATTCCTGGGAAGGTCCAGCTATCCCACAGCCACTTTGAAATATTGCTAAAAAACAAGGTGACAACATTTGTCTCAGCCACATATTGGCAAAATGTAAAGCAATAGTGATACAACTGGAATACCAACAAACTGTTAAACAGTGACATCTGCTGGTGAGTAGTGGTGGTCTTCAGATTTCAGAAAATGCTCACTGGTTTTTTCTTTCTTTCTTCATTTGAGAAAGTGGTCTCTGGTCCATGAAAGCTTATGCTGAAATCACTTTGTTAGTGTTTAAAGTACTATAAACCTTTGCTGGTTTCATTCATTTATATTTCCAATCCATGCCAGGAAAGAGATGTGTGGCAGGTGACAAGATTCAAAACAACAATTTAACTACCCTACAAAATAAAATGCAAAATATTATAGTACAGTGGTACCTTAGGTTACATATGCTTCAGGTTACACACTCCGCTAACCCAGAAATAGTGCTTCAGGTTAAGAACTTTGCTTCAGGATAAGAACAGAAATTGGGCTCTGGCGGCGCGGCAGCAGCAGGAGGCCCCATTAGCTAAAGTGGTGCTTCAGGTTAAGAACAGTTTCAGGTTAAGAACGGACCTCTGGAATGAATTAAGTTTTTAACCCGAGGTACCACTGTACTGAGTAAGAGTTGAGTGTGTCATCCTCACTCAGGCTAATCCGATCTGCTTCCATACTAGACATTTTATCCTGAATTGGTATCATTCACTCTTAAAAACACCATGCAAGTGTAGCATACTAAGATATGTGTTCAAATAGTTTAAATGTGGGAGAGTATTTGAGGATCAGTGAATTCACAGCAAGCTGAAGTCTAGGATGGTTGTGATTAAGCCTAGTAATATCCTAGACCTGTTCCATCCAGCTAATGGTGTCAGTTAGCACCATTTCCACCCCAACTGCCATTTTATGCTCACTTTAACCCACTTTGCTTCCCTTCACTTTCCATACTCCAGGCTCTCTCCACACCACTCAAAACACAAACACCAATAATTGTTTTTTTTGCAAAATTCCTTCAGCTGACCATGTTTGCATTTCCTTTTTTCCAGCAGACCCCACTGAGCTTTGAAATGAGCAAGAGAAAAACAATCTTAGATATTGTTTCAAACTAGAAAGCAACTTAAGACCAGCTCTTTGTTCCACAAACCTTATTGAAATGACAGCGCATATGCTGCTATTTTTTCCCCCATTAGGAGAGTCATTTTAAAATAAAAGTTCCAACTTTTTCATCCTCTACTGCACTTCTAGTTCCCCACCCCACCCCCACCAAGAGGCAGGATGTGGGTGATGAATTTTTAAATGTTAATTGCAGTTTCCATTTGTGTGTGCAAAAGCACATGTTTACTAATTGGATTGATAAAACTGAGGAAAAGGACAAACAGTGGAGTGGGTATAGCTATAGAGTATATGGGTTTGGGCCAAAAGCAGTACAGAAAACATTAAAGGGCCAGTTCCAGTAGTGCCAATGGCTAGGAGAAGCAGCCAGGAGCTGCTTAAATACGGTAACATTGTTGCATGCCACCCCAGTCTCTGAGCGGTGTAAGATTCCTGGAGTTCCAGGCACTTTCCCACAGTCCGTGTTTCCTTTGGAATGAGGCACAGCAGAGACTGTGGTGTCTTTATGATATACTAGTTTATTTACACATATATACAACCTGAATCTGTGATGGAGAGTTTCACAGCAATAACACCCCAAGAGGGTCTTGATCAGGCTTCCTCAACCTTGGTCCTCCTGATGTTTTTGGCCTACAACTCCCATGATCCCTAGCTAGCAGGACCAGTGGTTAGGGATGATGGGAATTGTAGTCTCAAAATATCTGGAGGGCTGAGGTTGAAGAAGCCTGGTCTTGATTCTCCAATAGCCACAGCCTTGGATTTAAGCGGAAATCAGGTGTGTCTCTGACTACCTGGCTTTTACTAGTGCTGACAGGCTGGCTGCTATGACCACCAAAATTTGCAGATTATCTCCAGTGGAATGGAATCACCAGTGAAAATGGTCAGTGGGATACTCAATGACATAAGGCTAGGACAAAACAACAACAACAAAACTAAACACTCAACATTTATTGAATTCCATATCTTCAGAATAATTTCATAAACACACACAAAGAGCCAATCAGTTAGATGACCTAAGGATAGGAAAACAAACAAACAAACAAACAAACAAACAAACAAACAAACCTTAATAACACATTCAACATTCAATGAATTTCCTATCTTATTACCATGCACAAAGGGTTGTAGAGGGTAAAATCAGGATTCAGAAATTGTTGTTGTTATATTAAATTTATATACTGCCGTTTTTCGGATGATCTCAGAGTGGTTCACAAGATAAAAAGAAAAATAAATGCAAGTTTCTTCATTAAAACCTATTACAATAAATTGAATGTTTTGGATGTATCCTAATTCATTCTTGTAAAAATCATGAAGGTCTATATTTTAACCATGTGTACATTGTGGAGTATATGATTTCCATTTTAATCTATTTGCCTATGTTAAGGAGGACCACAATAAATGATAAGAGTCTTTAATAGCATAAGCTAGGATACTAGATGATAATGTGGAATGAATGCTGAAGACGGGGGAAACTCCAGCTGAGAAGAGATTTGGGGATTTCGTTGTAGCTGCTGCTTGGAGATAAGAAGTGAGGAGCTGAAAATATTGCTAGCCTTCTGGATTGAAGCAAAGTATTATCGACCAGCATTTTATGTCCAGATTGGCTTATTGGAGTGTATAGGTGCAAGAGGAGCTAACAGGATTTAAAAAAAAAACTCTTTAAAGCATTTTTTTAAAAAAATGCAGGAGAATGAAGGCATCAAGTCTATGAGAAAATCAATATCTGAGAATTACAAGGTGTTTTCCTGGATTCTGTTCTGTGTTACTGGCTGGTTGATGTTTTGCTGTCTGCTTAGCCCCCTGGGTGAAATGCTGTTCGTGGTGTAAATTGGGGTAGCTCTAGCAACCGAGGTCTAACAGCCTCTCTCAACCTAGTGCATTCCAGATGTTTTGGGCTACAATTCCCATCAACCCTAGCCGGCATGGCCAATGGTCAAAGATGATGGGAGTTCTAGCCCAAAACATTTGGAGAGCACCAGGTTGGGGAAGGCTGGTCTAACGGCTAAGCCAGGTGCAGAAAGTAATAATAATAATAATAATTTTTTATTTATACCCCGCCCTCCCCAGCCAAGGCCGGGCTCAGAGCGGCTTACAAGCAATAATAAAAACAAGATGAATGATTACAAACTTAAAAACAAAAATAAAATACAACATTAAAATAATGGAACATTAAAATATTAAAATGTAGCCTCATCGCAGGAGAAGGAAAAGAAAAAAAAAAAAAGAGAGAGGGAGGGAGGGAGGGAATCAAATTGGCTCCAAGCCAAAGGCCAGGCGGAACAACTCTGTCTTACAGGCCCTGCGGAAAGAAATCAGATCCTGCAGGGCCCTGGTCTCATGAGGCAGACCGTTCCACCAGGCCGGAGCCAGAGTTGAAAAGGCCCTGGCTCTGGTCGAAGCCAATCTAACTTCCTTAGGGCCCAGGACCACTAGGGTGTTGTTATTTATGGATCTTGAGGCTCTCCGTGGGGCATACCAGGAGAGGTGGTCCCGTAGGTACGAGGGTCCTAGGCCGTGAAGGGCTTTAAAGGTCAAAAGCAGCACCTTAAATCTGACCCTGTACTCCACCGGGAGCCAGTGCAGCTTGAAAAGCACTGGGTGAATATGCTCCCATGGCAGAGACCCCGTGAGGAGCCTCGCTGCAGCATTCTGCACCCGCTGGAGTTTCTGGGACAGCTTCAAGGGCAGCCCCGCGTAGAGTGAATTACAGTAGTCAAGCCTGGAGATGACCGTTGCATGAATCACTGTGGCCAAGTCAGGGCGGGAAAGGTAAGGGACCAACTGCTTGATGCGGCGAAGGTGGAAAAATGTCGCCTTGGCTGTTGCTGTAACCTGCGACTCCATGGAAAGGGAGGCGTCAAGGATTACACCCAAACTCTTAACGGAAGTCAATGGCACTAATTGGGCCCCCGCAAGAGAAGGGAGTTGGTCCCTCATCCCCATGCCATCCCGACCTAGCCATAGGACCTCTGTCTTTGAAGGATTTAGTTTCAATCGGCTCCCACGAAACCATCCAGCCACAGCTTCCAAGCATCTGGTCAGTGTGTAGTAGTATAATGGAACAATTCACATGAGTTTAGGCTGCAAAGAGTGAACACTGAAAGGCATGATTAGATTCTGATTGAATCACATGCTACCAACACTAAGCCATGCACTGGCTTGGCTTGATGTAAGCAGTTAGTATAAACCGAAAAAGCTCTGAGGCAGGGCAATTAACAACAACAACGATGATGATGATGATGATGCAGTGGTACCTCTGCTTACGTATTTAATTTGTTCCGGAGGTCCGTTCTTAAACTGAAACGGTTCTTAATCTGAAGCACCACTTTAGCTAAAGGGGCCTCCCGCTGCCGCCACACAACTTCTGTTCTCATCCTGAAGCAAAGTTCTTAACCCGAGGTACTATTTCTGGGTTAGCGGAGTCTGTAACCTGAAGTGTATGTAACCCGAGGTACCACTGTAATTTATTATTTATACCCCACCCATCTGGCTTTATACCCTGCCCCAGCCACTCTGGGTGGCTTCCAACAAAATATTAAAATACAGTAACGCATCAAACATTAAAAGCTTCCCTAAAGAGGGCTGCCTTCAGATGTCTTCTAAAAGTCTGGTAGTTGTTGTTCTCTTTGACATCTGGTGGGATTGCGTTCCACAGGGCGGATGCCACTACTGAGAAGGCCCTCTGCCTGGTTCCCTGTAACTTGGCTTCTCGCAGTGAGGGAACCGCCAGAAGGTCCTCGGCGCTGGACCAAAGTGTCCGGGTAGAACAATGGGGTGGAGATGCTCCTTCAGATCTGAATCTAGAGATCTGAACATCTTGCTGCAACTCAATAGTGTAGGCAATCTCATTTGTTACTATGGTGCTGCTGGGCACTGTCTGAACATGGCGCAAACCAGCACATTTGATTGCAACCTCCTGAAGACATGTATTGGGTTGTCTGACAGTGTTGAAACCTTGCTGGTTCTTAAGTATGACCTATTGAGCATGAGCTTTGTTTTATCTGTGGGTTTGTCCCCAGTGAGGAACTTTAGATGCATTATTTGCCTGGCATACGGCTGCTGGTGTTTGCAAAGGACCAAAGTGTAAAATACTCAGCTAATGCCAGCAGGCAACAGGGGGGGAAAAATCAATAAATAAAGGAGAACCAGTGTGGTGTAACAGGTTGAGTGTTGAACTATGACCTGGGAGACCGGGGTTCAAATTCCAACTCAACAATAAAACTCAGTGGGTGACTGTAGTAATGTTGCGGCACACCCACCTTCTTCACCCATCCTACAATCCATCGGGACCCATTTCAGAGAGGGAAGGTGGTGCCACAGCATTTGCTTTTCAGGACAAAACACAACAAAAGGGATAGTTGCTGCCACCACTCCCTTGTCCGGGGATAGCCCAGAAGGTTAACCCAAGGGAGAAGGTTACCCTTCCTTGTTGCTGGCTGCTCCACCCTGCAATTGCTTCCACAAAATGCAGGCAGAAATTCAACAGGTTCCACAAATTACAGGCAGGAATTCACAGGTTCAGTAGGAGGCTAAGTGCTCAGACTTTGGATTCAGATTTTCCCCAGAAAGTCACACAGAACAAGATAGGAAAAACCTTTTTTAAAAATTTATTTAAAAAACAAGATTAAACATACTTAAAAGTAGGCACATTTCTTATATGGTTCAGACAGGAAAATAACATTGTAAAGCATCGCTAGCTAAACGTACTTACAAAAAAAACAGAACACAAGAAAAGTTAGAGCAGTTCGTAAAGTTCTCGGCTGAATCCGCATCTCAGGAAGACAATAAGAATTCTTCATCACAAAGAACATGCATATGAATGTAGCAAGACGACTGTCAGCATGGCGGTAAGCCTGACAGAAGGGTGGATGCACTGCACGCTTGCAGGCTCCTTTCCTAAGGTTTTTATCCTTTAAAACCCCATGCATAATTGGAACCCCAAGGCCAATCAGAATATCTGATTAATCCAAAATTTACCAATGGTCCTGAGCTGGGTAATAATTCAGCGGGTGACAGCTGAAGCTTGTTTGTTGTCAAGACCTTGGGATCAAAAGGTTCCTCCCAAACTTTTCAGAGACACAGCAGACCCTCCTTTCTCCTGTAATGAGGCTTGATAGCCCTTGTTCACACAGGGACGGCACTTAGTAACCAGGTGTTAAGGTAAAGGGTAAAGGGACCCCTGACAATTAGGTCCAGTCGTGGCCGACTCGGGGGTTGCGGCGCTCATCTCGTTTTATTGGCCGAACGGCCGACCTACTGATCGGCAAGTCCTAGGCTCTGTGGTTTAACCCACAGCGCCACCCACATCCCTAGGTGTTAAATCACCACTAATCAAACCAGGTGTTAAATCACCACTAATCAACTAGAAGTTTTCCTTTCTGCAGATGCATGAGATAAGTATTCACACTCCCAGAGTCAGTCAGTCTACAGTTTAAAGCAACAAGGACACATTTCCCATAAATCCTTTGGCCTTTGGTTCCCCCACAATGCTTCCTTCAGCTTGACCAAAGTTTGACTAACAAAAATCTCCTAACTTCACTACAGTGACCTTGGGCCAGTTACTATCTCTCAGCCTGACCTACCTCACAGGGTTGTTGAGAGGGGAAAATGTGGAGGGGAGAACTCTGTACACCACCTTGAGACCCAGGGAAGGAAACACGGTGTATAAATGTGAAAAATGAATAAGAAGATAGCAATGCTGATAAAGAAGAAATAATAATATTTCATGAATCTTTTAACAAGAGAGACAGGAAGTAATATTAATGGTTAACTCTTGCTCATTGTTGATCTTAAGGTGGCCATGTGTCCTACTTTAGAGAGGACAGTCCTCGGTTAGAGGACGGTCCTGACAGCTCTTCAGTTTGAAGTCTTTCCCACCACATTGTTTTTTTCTCTTTAAAGTACAGTAACTATTTCTGGATTTGTGCTTTTTATGCAAATCTGCACCCTCCTTTTTCCTTCTTTGGGTGACCTGTCAACAGTCATCCTAGTTGGCATTCAGATTGAAATGTTCATTTTAAAGAAATGCAAAGCTTATCTAATAAAGCAAATTTGTCTTTTAGTAAGCCCAGTTAGGATGCTAAACACAGCTATTTGAGTGACTGGAAGGTAATTGATTCTCTGACGTTCAGGAGCTTGCAGGTTTGATGAGGGAGTGAATATATAAAAGAGAGTGCGGCAATACCCACAACAGCTAGAGACTCGCCACTCTGGTTAGAAAAAGCTGGATAGGATTTTCTCTATTTCTTGGGACACAGCAAGAATCGGAAGTATTGTCAGGCAAGCAAGAAGGCCAAGAACAAGGTTGCAGACTTGAGAGGACCATTTTCCTGAAGGGAGCTGTAAGTTAACACTTTGTTAATGAATAGATGCTTCATGGTGGAAAAGTGAATTAACTATTCCTGTCTGCAGGATGCCTTGTATATTGATTAAGATTGCAGTCTTGCGCATGCATTCTTAGGAACAAATCTCACTGTACTCAACAGCATGTTTTTTAAAGCAAACATGCATAGGATTGGGTTGTAAATTACAGAATTTAATATTCATAACTGGACTCCAACTACGCAAATAATTCTAGGATATTTCAGAAGATTTGCAAAAGCAATCTGGACGTATACTAGACAGGTACTCTGGATATGAGTTGGAATTTATTAAGTGCTGGTAAAAAAGGAAGAAAAGAAACCTGCTGTTTAAAGCTGCCATTTACATTTTAGTTGTAATTCTTTGTCTCTGGAAAGTAAGTGGGTAAGTAATATTGTTCTAGCTACCCATTTGCTTATGGACAAAAAGAAAAGTGAGTTGCAGAGATGTCTGGTTTATTAGAGATAGAAGGCACAAGAGGAGATGGCATTTTACTGCAAAAAAACTTTCAATAGGGTAAACTTTTGAAATGTAGGCAAAAATGTGGCAGCTAAACTTTTTAAAAAATGTTTTTAACTATGCCTTTGGAATTTATTTCATTCTTAGGCAGCTATTTTGTGTATGAAGTGTTATGATGGTGTGTGCCAGGTCTTAGCCAAAGTTTACTCAGAAGCAAACTCCACTGATTTCAAATAGATTTCCTGGCAAGAAAGTATGTCTAGGACTGCAGTCTTCATCTAACATGCACAGCATATTTTTTTTTAACCCTGAAAATACTACAAGGCTAAAGGAATGCCTTACATATCTTAATCTCACAATGCTTGCATTGCTTACCATACTGATTTAGTAAAATCCATGCCATAGTCAACAGCAGTTTATCTGCTTGTCTGCCTCTGCCTACCATTTCGTTATTATCTCTACAACTAGATTCTGCTAGGGCTCACACCAATTCCAGAAGTGCTAACAAATGAACAGGAATAAATTTGTGTTTCAGGATTAAAGACTTTTGTTTTGAAAGAGGATTTAAGCTACCATAGCATCTTCGGTTTCTCAAATGACATCTTGTTGGGCTGTCAACTCAGCCCCATTCACTTAGGGAGAGAGAGATTGAAATCCTTTATTTTACCTTCTGAAACATCAGGATGCTTAGACTCAAACCTTGCCCTCCAACAGATGAGTAATGGTGATGAATAAAAGTGTTGTTACTGTTTCTACTGCTACTTCTGAAAACTTAAGAGTTTTCATGGCACCTTATGCACAGATTGGGTCCTGCCATCTTAAGTTCACCGGTACAAAATTAGGTGCTCCCAACCCATTCACAGGAAGATTAATGCGACCATAATTTTTGAACAGGGGATGTCGATGAAGGGAAATAACCGGGATGGAAAGAAACAGAAGTCTATTAGGAGTTCAGCCGTACAGCCCTGAAAATCTAAATGTTACATCCCCTGAAATGCTCACAATGGTTTTATTGTGTGAGGCTGCTTCCCCTGAGTCACTTATCTATTGGAAGCATCCGAGTTGGATGTTTCCAGACTACACAGGGTTGTAGATCAAAGGCGCAAAGAGTCATTTTGAAAATGGACTCTCTTGCCCTTTCTATTCCTCTCTACTATTGAAAGCTAGCTCAGTTGAAGCGACGGCAGTTCCAGAACAGTAGAAAAGAGATCCAGCTTGAGGCTGCACCTGTCTGCAGCTTTTCAGCTATACTGAGAAATAATAGCTCTGTATGCTTTTGTGTTTGTGTGGCAGCAACTCCCTCTATCTCTTATGTTCTGGTTGTAAGTGCTTATGTAGTCAAAACAGCCACCACCACTTACAAAAGGGAGGTATCAGCCAAGTTTGCAGAAATATAAAACACTTTTTTTTGGGGGGGGGGCGAGCCTAAGGCAGTGAAATATTGCAAAACAATTCAAGGGTACTGAGCATACTCAGTGCCCACACTGATTGTTGTAGGGTCAATACAGCGGCATCCTGCTGCAGGTCCCATTTGTATCAACATATTTCTGAAACAGGCATCCTTTTGGAACTTGTACTGTATTTTACTACAAGAGGCTACAAGAGGCTCCACAATGGGGCTTTGATTCTTCCCACTCCCTTCGTCACACAAGGGTTGGAAGACTGAATATCGGTGCTCAGCAACTGTCCTTTAGGTCATTTACTCCAAACTAAGGCTGCATACACACACAATAACTTTAAAACACATTTAGAGCGCATTTCCCTTCACAGAATTTTGGGCACTGTCATTTTTTAAGGGTTGCTTGGAGTAGTAACTCTGTGAGAGGCAAACTATGGTGCCCAGCATTATTTGATGGAAAGAACATGCTTTTAAGATTTTGTGAGTACATAGCCTAAAGCACTATTCCCACTTTATTTACCAGGGGAAAAAATGACTGCATAGCGGCTATGACTAAAATTCTGCCATGAGGCTACTTATGCTACTCTAATGAAGCCAAGTGTTCTCTCTCTCTCCCTCCCTCCCTCTATATCTTTGCAGATTGCCCCAGAAGAGTGAAGAATGCTGGACAGGGCTGTTCTCCTTCTCTTCCTCCATTTCATCATGTGTTCCCTCTCGTCTCCTCTCTACCCAGCACTCAGGTGCGCATCTTCTCTCTCACCTTCCTGCCTATCGAAAACATAGGGTTTGACTTGACCTTTGTCATTCAGTTAGTGGCCCTATCTATCTAAAAGGGCAGGTGAAGAATAGTTGAAAAGCAGCTCGTAACAAATCTACTCTCCATCTTTCTCAAAGATTACAGGCCATCAGAATTTGGTGGTCACTGCATTTTCGAAAAAGGCCTGGGTTTTTTCTTACACCACCAATATAATTCCTGAAACAGAGGTTTTTCCCTGTGATTAGGGCTATACATATGCTACCCTACAAACATTTAAGAACACAGGGAGCTAGCTGTCTTTGTTCATCTAGCCCAGCAGTCCACAATTTAACTGCTGCCTTCATTTGTATCACAAGCCTTACCAGCTTGTATATCAAGAAATGTCTCTGCCTGGTGCAACAAGATGCATAGCTGGGTTGTTGTTTTTTGCTTCTTCCACCATTGTCTGCCAATTCTCATCTCCATATACCATGCCATCAGAAACATGCGTATTGCAGTTTGGTTTTTTTTCACCATTACTTCTGCTTTCTCTTGATGTGTTTCAGATATAGTCCACTCCCCATTTCTGGCAAGGCAGTGAGCTTTCAACTGCAAGAAAGTGGTCCTGTGCAAAGCCACAACCTCTCAGTAGAGGAGCAGGAGGAGAACTTCCTCACCGACCCTGCTGAGAAAAGGTGGGTATATCAGCACCCCACGTCCAGTAGTCAAAAGTGGCAAATTAGAATATAAGACCCCCCTGCTGGATTGAAAAGGCCCATCTAGTCCAGCATTCCCATTTCAGGCAGTGGTCACTCTGCTTCTGGCAAGCTCACAAGCAGGACATGGATATGACAACCTCCCCGAAGCTGTTGCTCCCTAGAAAATGGTATATACTGGTATACTGTCTCCGAACATGAATGCTCTACAAAATAAATTTGCCTAACCTCAGCACTCAGGAGGGTGATATAGGTCAGCGGATGGACTGCTCAGTGAAAAGAACCTGCCCTGTTTATTTATTTCTTAAAATGTATATACATCTTGATTGTAAACAGACAAACACACCCCTCAAAGCTGTTTACAAAAAGAATAAACCAATGAAGTTAAAAACAATTTAAAACCTAAAAAACACTTTGAAATAAATAAGCTAAAAAACCCAATTAAAACATGTGTCAATATTGTGCATGTTTGGATAGACTTGGCTAAACAAAACCATTTTTTGCAGGCATGAAATAGTACAGTCAAGGCACCAGCCTGATGTCTATAGGAAAGTACTTCCAAATTTTGTGTGATGCCACACTAAAAGATTGATTTCTTACAAATGCAGAAAGAGTATTATGTGCCTGTGCCATTTCAAAGAGTGGGAGCTGCAACCAGTAAATCTGTGCCCTCATTCATAACCTATGTGCTGTTTCTCACTGTCTCACACAGTACACTTTGTGCTGCACCCCCAGTTCCTTCAAGCAACCTGCCAGTGCCAAGAAGCACATAGCTCCAACAGGAGTAGTTCTTAATCCACTTTAATAGCATGGGAAGCTTCCTGTTCTCAGGGACGATATATGTGAAACTGCTCTTGCCATCCAAGTAAAGGGAGGAAGCCATCATTTGCATGTTGTCCCAGGTAGGCGCGGATAAACAAAATGTCTGTGTTTTGTTAGGATGCAGCGCCATGCAGATGCAATATTTACTGATAGTTACCGCAAAGTTCGGGGTAAGATGTCAGCCCAGAAGTTATTGCAAGGCATCGTTGGGAAAAGACTTGGGTAAGTGGAACTTTATTACATATTACTTTAGTTGTAGCAGTCTGCTACATATAAGGCATAGGGTGCAAGCTGTGTGTGTTTCGATTAGGCACAGAACCTGTGATTGAAAAGCTCCTGCCTAGACATGTCCTGGCAACACAATTGGCAACAACAAGGCAGATTCATTCTTATAGTAATACGCCCATTATATTTTGAGCCACATTCAGCCCTGCACTGGAGGGAATCTCCTGTACATTTACAAAAATCTGGCAGCGTAGCCAATAGCATAAGCATAGAACTTAAGATGTAAGTCCTCCGAGTGATTTTTAACACACATGAACATTCAGTGCCAATTGCTAATGGCTTTTATTCTTGATTTGTCTCCTGCAGATAGTAAATTCCCAATATGCCCCAAAGATATTAACTGGAAAGTACACACGGGTCCCACTAACTGAACACAATGCCTTCTCAGGAAATTGTTCATTATGTGAGTGCTTGTATAATGAGTTGGCAATTTCCATTGATTCCTATGGGAAAATTTCTGATGTGTTCTTGACAATGGAAATTTGGCCCCAAAATGATGAAAAAACCTAGGAAAACTCTGAAACATTCCAAAAGGCAAAGAAACAAGGGAAAAAATGATTTAATTTTTCCCCATCTCCCTCCCTCCCACCCACCTAAGTTTTTGGCGAAACAGCTGCTGACGACTAGCAAAACACAAAAGCAAGGCTTGTTTGAGGCTGCTTATTTGTTTACAGTACTACACACAGGTCCAGCTGTTTGGATATCTTAATATTCAGTGTGTATAGTGAGGTTTGGGTACTAATTCCTTTTCTTATAATGAGCATTTGCATAGCGGGACCTGAGTGTATTATTCCTTCACAAGCCAGTAGTGCAAGTGGCCTTTCAGCTGTTGCTGGAGTCCAAGCCCCATCTATCCAAATAAGCAGAGCCAGCCCAAGACATTTTGGCACCTGAGGTGAACTACAAAATGGCACCCCCACCAAGGAAGAAGGGGTGAGTGAAGATCTATATTGGGAACAAGGGTGAGAGGAAACCAGCAGCACCTCTGATTTACCAAGAGGCCACTGTAGAGGCAGCATTGAGATCCGGTCAACAAGGGAGCATGCCACTGTTGTTGCTATTAGAAGCACCGGCAGGCAATATATGCCTTGGAAGCTCCTGTGGATCCTGCCACCTGAGGCAGTCGCCTTTTCTTGCCTTATGGATGGGCTGGCCCTGCAAATCAGCATGACCAGTGATCAGGGATGATGGAAGTTGCAGTTTAGCTATGTCTGGAGGGCTACAAGATCCCCATTCCTGCATTAGAGGAAGATACTGCTACACTTATTACACTTTAAAGCAGGGGCAGAAAACCTGTGGCCTTCTAGATGTTGCTGCACTACATCTCCCATCAACCATGACCACTGGTCATGCTGGCTGGGGTGATGGGGGTTGGAATCCAACCATATGCAGATGGTCATGGGTTCCTTCTTTCTTGCTTAAAGCACTTTTAAATCATTCTAAATCACAGCCAATCTTTCAGCTGAAAGTGTTCTCACCCTTTCTCTATGTTGGGTGGGTGTATATGAGGCAATCACATGTTATTGAAGACAGGTCAAACAACTTGTTCATGGTCAATCTGAAGTTCATAACTAAGCAGGGGCTTCAAGACCTTCCACTAATCTACATCGTGCTGATTACAGGGAAGGCAACCTGGGGGATGAGGAACACGAATTCATGACCCGGAGGCAGTCTGACAGCATCCTGATGGGCAGTCGCTATCACCAGCAGATGGTACTGAGGAATTTCTTGGGAGCCATGTTGCAGAATCAAAGGTTAGTATACAGATTCCCTTGAGTTCACGAGGTTGTAGGGAGAGTGGGAGAACAAGAGCTTTGCATGCCCAAAGAACAGGAGCTCCTAGGCCCAAAAGATCAGGTAGCAAGTGATGGAAAAGAACTCTGTCAAAAGCCTGGAAGGACATGTTACCAGTCAATAATGGTCAAGATGGGCAGGGAGTCTGAGAGCTTTGTATGCTCCTATGGCGTAATCCTGTCCCGCTGCAAACAAAATGGTTTACATTACATTAAGTTGTTTTATTTCTATTTCCCCACCTCAGGTCTCAAGATATCAATGATGACCACTTGGAAGATTTTGTCAGTGTCCTAACCAAGCTAATGGAACTGTAAATAAGCTTTGTCCTGCTTCATTCTGGTCAGTGCCACTCCCGGAGCACCCTGCTCTTCTTTCTGCTTCTGAAGCAGTACAAAGAAACAGACATATTACTATGTGCACCAATACTGTCCAGAATGCCATCAGGAAAACAAAGTGTGAGGGACTTCTGTTCCCTGTGCTTACTACAGTTTGACTGTTGAATATGTAGCCTCACTTCAGTTTGAAAATAAATGCCCCTGATGCATAGCAATCATATATATATCCAAACTCTTTTTTTCCTATACAGAATTACTGCATAAAGGCACAGAGTTGTGTGGTATCAAATATTAGCCATGGGGGCCTCTGCCAATGAATTAATTGGGAACTGACCTTGGGGTTCACTGGAAAGCATATGACTGACTTCTGATTTCAGGACCATGGACAGCTTTTACCCAGCACTATGTGCTGCTGCTAGAAATAAAGGGAACATCAACCAACCAAATGACTACAGCCAAAACAATGTTGGAAGTGCAACAAAATAATTCTGAAAATGCAGAAAGCCAAACCTTGGAATATAAGGGAAATTAACTGCACCATCAGAAATGATCAGGGAGGAAAGGCTTAGGAGACCAAAAAGGAACACACATGCAAGGAAAGTGGTAAAAAGTAGAAAAAGCACTTTCATCTAGATTGCCATAACTACTGCAAAGGCCAGGGCTGCTATCCGGAGAATTCTTTCAAATACGCACAAAAAGTGTGCCCAGATATAATAGGGCAGGGACTGGGAAACTTTTTGAACCTGAGGGCTGTGCATCAGTGGTAGGTGGAGCAACAAATGTGTATTTTACCTTTGCACAGAACTCTCTATTCTCCATACAGGCAAGCAAAAGGCATTATCAGAGTTCAAAAGGACACATTTCAGCCAGTGGCTTGGGGAGGGTGTGTGGGTGGGGAGAGTCCAAACAACCAAGTGGCCTGTACAGACACAAGTCATAAGCCAGGCTGCACATCTGCAAACCCCTCACAAATTTACAGTTCATTTTGTCTCATCCTCTTTATTCAATAAAGGAGACAATAGGAAAACAAATTCTTGGAGCCTGACAGTTTCTAAAATCCTTGGTGGCAGGCAGGTGTTTATGCCATAACTCAAAGCACTTAAACAGTCAGTTAAATACAAAATGTGGGGAATTTTTTTTTCTTAAAAAAACAAAAACAAAAAAATCCAACAAAAATCTTTTCCGTATTAGAGGCAATTCTTTTCTGTATTTTAAACTCTTCTTCGGCTCCTTCCCTCTGGAGCTCAAACTGGATTTCTTTCAAGTTTTTCTTTTCTTCTTGCATCAGTGAGTTCTGGAAGGACACACAGAAAACTTGCAAAATTAAAAATGCAGATGCAGAATAACAATTCCATGTATTAAGTAGATGCCCTCCTTTTTTGGCACAGTGAATATATAAATTTAGCATCGTAATGAAAATTATGAAGCCTGATTCAGGGATGGCCAAAAGCTTGAAGAATGCACAAAACATGCACTAAAATGGTGTTTACGGTAAAACATGTAAATTGTTATAGCCCAGTCTATGGATGCTTATTCAGATGTCAGCTCCTTCTGTATTTAATGGGTATTCCAACTAAGTGTGCACAGAATGGCAGCCAATATTGAGTTATTAAAACTTAACTATTAGGACAAAATAAGGCAAAAACTGGTTTTTACTGATCAATATGAACTGACCATTATCTTTCTGAGCCCCAAGTGGTATAGTATAAAGTACATAAAGAACACCTGCATCTAAAGGATGAGGGTGATGGGTTACTAAGATAGCAAGGCTCTAAATTCTGAAATCCAACATGCAATGCCCCTGGACAATGGAAATAGGAATAACACACATATAGATGCATTTCTGATGCATTAAAATGTTGCTGGCAAGAAAAAACACCCATGCAAATATCTGCTCTTAGCTATGGCCCAGAGCATAATACTGAAAGCAACACGGTTTCTTAGGTATTCAGTAAGATTGGGATACTTCTCTCCTGGTAGCTTCATGTCTTTCCTTTGGCAAGTGAAGGGTGCTGCTTTCACAGTATATTCAACAGAATGATAATAGTAACCCTAATTTTGTAATACAAGAGATTATCATCACCCCTCCCCAAAATATATACATGGAGGATTGTAGCTAAGGCCACGTAGCATATTTGGGCCCATACGTTCTTGAAAACTTAAGAAGGGACAACTTCTGTGAAACAACTTCTTAAGCACCTGTGCTTTCAGTATGTGGACTTAGGAGCAAAACCCAGAATTTACAAGAATATTTGCTTACATTATAAAGCAAAGGAGAATAAATGGCCTGTACATTCCTAAGTTTTATATCCACAATGTAGATTGGCTTCAAAATATTTCATCCATGTTGGCACCCTGTGTCACCACAGAATCTGAGAAGCGGTGTTGAATTTGGCATCTTGAAAAAATCTTTCATTCTCAAAGAAAAACCTTTCTAGCCCTCATTGCTATATTAAAAAAAGAACTTTGAAATATGTGGGCTGGTCAAAACATGGAAACTTATAAGACAGCTTTCAGTGCTCGAAGTTTCACTGCCCTGTACAGTTCTCACACTCTGTTCTATTACCCATTATCATTTCTATCTGATCTGCCTCCAGCCAACATACCATATTCTTTCAAAAACAAATCCGAGCAGCAAAATTATTATTTATTTGACTGGTACAACTTATTCTGATTACAGAATGAGGAGGGGTTTTTTTTAAGCAAAGAGGGTGAGTATTTTGGCACCTAGCTTTCAGCTTCTAAGCTATTATATGCTTAGAAGGCTCTCCAAGTTCCTTTTCCCAGACCAGGCAGAATGAATGGATAAAATATGAGAAATGAAGGTGTTACACACATGCAGAGGGGGAAAAAACCAAATAGTGTGCCAGCCCGTCCAATTTCACATAGTATCTCAGGGCAGAGATGGGACATATCCGCCACATGAAAACAATATTGGATTTGTGAGACTTTGTGGTCAATCCAGACTCAAGCTTCCAAGTGTCTCAACTGTTCAAAGCCACAGGTATGCAATCTAAATAAATATGAATATTCTTTACTTCTGCGAAGTACTTTACTTCTGGCAGATGGAGCCACAGCTATCCTGATGGGAGATTGCCTGGGAACCACATGTACATCCCCCTGGGCTCCAGGATGGAAGAAAGGTGGAATATAAATACATGAAATTTAAATGAAATAATAAAATAAATCTGGTATCTGCCTGACTGGAAAAGTAGAAGGGGAAACAATATGTGGGATACTGGGCAATTGTGTGTGTGTGGTGGAATCAAGGATGACTGTTCTGCAGACCTTTAGGTGAAATCCTGTGCTGCTGGACCTAGTTACTGATGCAACACACAGGTATGATACTAAAAAGGTAGTTTAAGTCAGATCTGCAATTCAGTAGATCACTTGAGCCTCCTCAGTCCACAAGCAAGGATGCTTGTGTAAGATGGCCATTAAGACATTTACGCAGGCTTGGAACACAACCAAGGTATCAAGGAGGAATCTGAATGGTGAGATGATAACTTGTAAATGAAACTTAATTTAAAAAATCTGCCCCTTGCCAGGTTCTAAGGCATACAAGGTGGGTGGAAAGAGGTTTCAGGTGAGGTTATCTTGGCTCAGGTAGAGGCGGCTGACGAGCATGAAATGGAAGCAGCTAGTATGGCTGGGCAACAGGCAACATCCAAGGACCCTTACTTCTAGGAAGAGCTGGTCACTAGCACAACCCCCTTTTACCGCAGCGTTCTATACTTTGCCAACCTACTGCTCTGTTCTGCAGCGATCCTGCCAAAAGGAGAGATGGGGAAAAGGTTCAGAGAGGACAGTAAAGGCAAGGACAGCAACGATGCTCAAGGAACAGACAACACAGAGAAAAGAGAAGCATGCAGGCAGCAAAACCAGGCCTTCCAGAAACTCTACTGAGATATGGGTGAGCATCGAGGACTGCCACCCTTTTGCGACATGTTCAAAGAGAATGCTTGCCCACAGACATGGGTTCAGGTGACGCTGGCCTGGGCAAAGCCATGTAGATAGCAGTTTTACTACATGGACTTTTATTAGACATTTGAGGATAAACTGAATTCTTTTATCTGTGTTGACAGCTAAATAACTATTTTAAGTTTTTAATAAAGAAAGGAATTGCAAACTTGATGCACCATCAAAACATGCCCAAAGCATTTTGATTATCCTTTCGAGCTACTAGAAGCCCTGGAAGAAACAAAACAGAAACTTAGGCCTGCTTTTACTTTTTTACTACCTTCACCACCACAGGAAGCCAACTGAAACTACATCTGCAAGCTGTTTTGTCTGTGTCAGCTTTGCTGTGCTGATTGAACTCGACTGGTTTCCCTCCGCACCATCCCTGACAACATTTGATGGCCACATGGAAGCCAGTACGACATGTTGAAGTGGAAACACCCAAAATGGCTTACCAGGCTGAGAAGCAGTTTCTAGCTGACTCCATGCCTGCAGTGCAGAAAGGTCCCCTTCTGCATTTCTCTCAGTCTCCATAATAAATGCTTATAAGACAAGGTAGCAGTTCCTGGTTCATTTATACAACATTAGGATATCCTAAGTCAGAGGTGGCTACTCTGTGGCCCTGCAGAAGCCCTCCATTAATTACTGACATCACAAGCCAGTATGGCAGACAGACAGCTCTACCCATATTCTATCACTTAAGAATGTCAGCTCAATGTTCAGCTCTGGACTTCTTCCTAACACCCCACATTTAAATGATTGGTCTGCTACTCAGCCAAGCTCTCTTCAAGGAGACAGGCTCTGTTGTAACCCCCACTTTGGTCGCCTTACCTTTTAACTGCTTTATGAGCCAACATTCTGTTGCCTGCTAGGAAAGTGAGGCTTCCGAGGATAGCCAGATACTTCAGGGTCTGAAACATGTTGAGTTGAGTCCAGTACACGTACATGAGCCCCAACATTGCTAGGAAAAGGCAAGGCATAGTGGGTGAGATTAAATTTGAAAAGGAGGTACATAATAAAAATCCACAGCAATGGGCAGCATACGACTGCATATTAATTCCCAGTGACTGGGTATTCCTGTCAGTGTCTAGACCCTTGGAAAGGAAGACAATAATAAGCCTAAATATTGAGAAAAGTGCTAAGACCCCAAACCAACATCGCAAGCTGTCTAAACAACCCTCTATGCTTCTTACAGTAGACAGGTAACCAACATCCCTGCATGTATATGGAAGAACCAAGAACTCTAGACTAGAAAAAATGAGTCAGACGCTATAATGAAACTTGCTACAGCTGATGCATAGACATATTGAAATTAATGGACCTAACTTAAGTCATGTTCATTAATTTCAATTAGTTTTACTCTTGAGTAATAATTAGTTGACTAGCACCCGCTGACTGACCAGGAGGAATTCAACACAGCACTATGGCAATTATTCCACAAGCGCATGTAGTTCAGCTTGCCAGACAGAACAATCCCCCTTCTCCTCCCTCTGGAGGGTTCTTCTGACCCCAACCCGAGGCAATCAGGTAGGGAGTGGGGGAGCCCTGTTGCAGTAGCAGAAGCCCTTGCATGAGCTACCACTAACAGAATGAATCCAACCCAGAATTTCTAAAATAGTGGCACTGCTTTTTCATTTCACCAGAAAAATATGAAGTGACGTAGAATGTTAAAAGGAGTTTCCCCAGGATTTTAAAGGACAGTATGCCTCTCAGGAACACCAGGAATTACAAATACATGTTTCTTTATTTATTAATTACCCACCTTTCACCATAAGGTCTCAAGCGTGGATTACAACAATTTTAAAATATAGTATTAAAACCAGTTTAAAACAAATTATAGTAAAGAGAAAAGGGTAGGTACATATTTGTGTGTGTGTGTGTGTGTGTGTGTGTGTGTGTGTGTTTGTGTATCAGGTGCCAAAGCCATGTCCTGTAAAGGCAAAGCAATGTTCTCCGAAATAAGTTGCAAAGAGGCAACTGTCCTCTTTAGGCAAATAAGTGATGCTAGAAATTGGCTACAGAGAACCTAAGCTTTGGCACTGAACAAGGAGCATAAAGATAACTTAATGTTTTAAATAAAGGGATATAAGGAGGCATCCCTCAAGCCTCTCTTGCCAGAATTGTGGGCAGACCAAAGGATAAACAACTGAAATGAAAACTCTGAAAGCGCTGTGCTATCAAATGCATCTAAATGGAAGCAAGAGAAGCCCAGTCTAATGACAGCTGTTAAAAATGATGGGTGACACGTGTTTCTGAAAGACTGGAGGAAGGGGGGGGAGGAATGAAGCGCTATTATGCCCATTATCGCTAATAGGTTGTGAGGCACTTTGTCATCAGGCTCCTGCCTGCAAAGCCTACGTGGAAAAGGATAAATAGGGAGGAATTTCTCTGGCACTTACTTGCATGACCCAGGTGAAAGATAATGGTGCTTGGAGCAAAGCTGAAGTTGGAAATGTTGGCTCCGATCTTTATCCACTGAAAAGGTACAGAACATACTTTAGACAAAAAGCCCTGAGGACAACCAAATCCAGATCGTACCGACCTTTTCCGAAACAAAATTGACCTTCAGAAATGCTTCAAATTATATAGCGTGTGTGCAAATGCTCACCCTCCAACACATTAGATTTTTCAATTTCACTCAGAAAATAGCATTTGTTTAAGATATGTGGCCCAGCATTCAAATAATAATAATAATAATAATAATAATAATAATAATTTATTTATACCCCGCCCATCTGGCTGGGCCTCCCCAGCCACTCTGGGCGGCTTCCATAGAAACCAAAAATACAGTAAAATATCACACGTTAAAAACTTCCCTGAACAGGGCTGCCTTAAGATGTCTTCTGAATGTCAGGTAGTTGTTTATCGCTTTGACATCTGCTGGAAGGGCGTTCCACAGGGTGGGTGCCACTACCGAGAAGGCCCTCTGCCTGGTTCCCTGTAGCTTTGCTTCTCGCAATGAGGGAACCGCCAGAAGGCCCTCGGCGCTGGACCTCAGCGTCCGGGCAGAATGATGGGGGTGGAGACGCTCCTTCAGGTATACTGGACCGAGGCCGTCAAACATCTAATTAATCACCACGTAAGTCTGGGGTCTCCCATATGGAGGCAGAAATTTGGGAATGTAGAGATTTAGCCAGATGATCCTCAGGGTCCCTTTCCAACACTACAATTCTATGATTCCAACAGAGCTATATATGGGGGATAGATTTACTGTAGATATGTAAGGTGGTGATTTAGATATACAACCTGATGCTCTGCAGATCACTACACAGCCTGTCACTCCTGACTACTGGCCACGCTTGCTGAGTGTGATGGGAGCTGTAGCCCAAATAATATGGAGGGCACCAGATTGGGCATGGCTGAGTTTGCAGCGTTACTGGGCAGCGAGCACTAGGACACACTGCAAAAAATGCTGGCACTGCCCCTTGAATATCTTGCCATAGAGTTGCACTACCTGTGTTAGAAGCTGAGGAGGTGGTATCAGTTGTCTGAAGGCTATACATTGGTCTAGATATGAGAAACTTACCAGAATAAAGAGCAAAAGCAGTGGGGAGAGTATCATGGCTGTGAATGTGTTGGACACCACGGTGGGAGGCCTCTTCTCAGGTTCTCTGAACAGGTGCTATAAAGAGGAGTTCATGGATAAAATGTGTAAGAAGGGTAACCCTGGAACCAGGACATCCACCCACATCAAAATGATACATTCTGGAATCTACACTGTTGCACATTAAAGCTGGGGCTTCTGTAGTCTGCTGAGTGACATAGGAGCCTCTCTTCCTCTTGAGGTGGCTCTCTCCTTTGTGTGTCATCTTCTGACAGGGACCTACTAGACATCATCCTAACGCACTTCCCAATGCAAATTTTGGAGGCTGTCCAGGAGATGAGTGTGCAAGACATTTCTGGATAAAATTAGTTTTCTTTTGCCTCTGCATGGCAGAGAATAATGCAAGCTTAAAGCAAGTGGGAAGTGCCTCAGTGCCCCAGAAATGGATTATATGGACGTGTGTTAACACCTGAGGCAGGAGGGAGGACAAGAAGACGGACAGACAGCACAATTATGCCGACTCAGCATGAAAACCAAGTTCTACAAACACAACATTTAAAAGGGCAGATTCAACTAAGGCTAGAGGACTTTTAAAACAACTGCTGGAACAGCTAAAAACAAAACATACAAGTAGAGCAGCAATGGGTCACCTGAGACCCTCCAGATGTTGCTGGACTATAATTTCCATCATCCCTGCTCACTGGCCATACTGGCTGGGGGTGATGGGACTTGGGAGTCCAACAATACCTGAAGGGCCACAGGTTCCCCATCCTAGATAGAGAAATACAGCCAACTTATCACCTGGCTTCTAAATGCTGTACCTGTATCTCCGGCTTGGGAGTGAAAAGACTCTTTGACTGGACTGTGGCTGGAGCATCTTCTTCCGGGAACTTGATGACAACATCAGCCTATGCGCATATATAAGCGGAATTACTAGATGAAGATTTACACCTCATGGAGAACATATGATACTAACGTAGCTTAATTTGCAAAAAAGAACTTTCCTTCACATTCTAAGTACAGTGGTACCTCTGGTTACGTACTTAATTCGTTCCGGAGGTCTGTTCTTAACCTGAAACTGTTCTTAACCTGAAGCACCACTTTAGCTAATGGGGCCTCCCGCTGCTGAGGCGCCACCGGAGCACAATTTCTGTTCTCATCCTGAAGCAAAGTTCTTAACCAGAGGTACTATTTCTGGGTTAGCGGAGTCTGTAACCTGAAGCGTATGTAATCTGAAACGTATGTAACCCGAGGTACCACTGTAGATTAAAATAGTTCTTCCATAAACAATGAGATTGAATTGTGAGTTCGCCAAACCCAACCCACCTGGTTACATTCATATACTTGTTAAAACTACACAAGTAAAAACATTCAATGTGTATTCATTCTGTTAATAGGTAAGGGCAAATTTAAAGAGTCTTGGAAGTTATTCTATTTTGTGCATGCAGATAAAACCAAAGGAAACAGGAAGTTCTGCATAAAGTTAAAACATTACAGCTTTCCAGCTCACATTGAAGGTGGCAACCTCTCTCAATAGAATTTAACCTGAGAGCGTTGGATCTGGCTAGATGCAATTTCATGATGAGGATTTGCACCAGACCAACTTTCAAGGCCGGAAGGAGTAACTCTTCAACAACTTCACAACAGGGAATATCATAACACTGTGATTTTTTAAAAGGGTCAGGACAGATTAGGTAACCAAGTGGTTACTAGGTACACCAGGCTTCCTCAACCTCAGCCCTCCAGATGTTTTTGGCCTACCATGATCCCTAGCTAGCAGGACCAGTGGTCAGAGATGATGGGAATTGTAGTCTCAAAACATCTGGAGGGCCAAGGTTGAGGAAGCCTGGGGTACACAGTCAAAATACATTAACCTAAATGAAGTTACCTCATTGTATTTTTTTTTTTTAAATTCTCTTTTTCATCCAAGCAAGTTAAAGCAAAGGAAAACACCTTTGTTTTTTGCGTGCAAAAGAAATAAAGGACAAGCTCAAGGCTTAGAATAGACCAGTAGTAACTTCCATTAGCAGCTGTGAGCAGACAACTGTGATTAGGTTTGGGGGATAAAATAAAGTATGCATATGGCAGAGACACCTCAAGTTACATCACTGCACTATTTGAGGTAGCTTGTTAATAAGCACACTGCATCCCAACAGAGGAATGGTTTCAATTTCTGTTTGCCCGCCCTTTATATGCAGAAAAACCATGCAGCAATCTGTTTTATTTGTGTCTGAGACAAGCTGGTTCCTTGAAATTCCACCTGATATGGCGATCCATCTGCCAATCATTGCAGCTACTTCTCTCTGCATAACACTAAAACCGAAGGCAGGGCACAGTGCAAATGGAGCAACATACCACATTCCAGAGGATTGGGTTTTCCAAAGTAGCATCCCCAATGATCAAATACAGGGTGTAGGTTCCAGAGGCTGAATCAAACTCCGTCTTTCTCTCTGAAGTGTCCAGTTCAAACTTGTAGATATTTTTGCTGTCTGGTTCTGCAACAAACACCACCTCCTGCCCAGTCTTTTGATTGTGAAGTCGCACAAAGGTCTGAAGAGGAAGAGGCGATTTTAAACTCGTGCTAGCATTCATCTCCTAACATCCATCATAAGGCTTTGGGCACCACCTCATTTCTTTCAGAGCTTGGAATGAACTTTCCAAATGACTGCCCACTGCCGGAAACATCGCTAAAGAAGCTGTTGCAGATTATGCAGGGCTCAGGGGAGGAAAGCTGACCACCTCATTCTGTTTCACATTCTGCACCTTTACTATCATAATGTAATTAGAAGGCTGTATATTGTCACATGACACCCACTTTTCCAGAGAGGAATTTAGGACCTGATTCTGGCTGGAAGCAAAGATCCTCACCACAGGATATTTCCCAGAATGTTTTTAGTGGATCTCCAGTTGTGCCACGTTTTCTACCGCAAGAAAGCACAAGTGGCGTTTGTAAAACTCCAATGCATTTTACTCTAGAATATGCACTTTTTGCACGCAGAATATGCATTCTTTGTACACACGTTGGTACGTTTTTAAGCTGAGAACTGTATCTCAAAGGATTTGGCTTGCTGACTGAATCCAGCCCCCCTCTGCTGCTCTAGAATACTGCAATCTCCCCCTGACCCTAATAAATTGCATCTCCTACTTCAAAACTGTTTATGGCAAGTTTGCGGAATTTCCCCTCCAACTTTTCTGTCACCATCTAATTCAGAATGAACTAGCCTCGGAAAAACCCCTTCCATAGGGCTTCCTTGCCAAAGTGATCTCTATGGGTAGCAAGCATGGACAACAAGGTAACTGTATGGACCAGCTAACCTGGTGGGGGATGAGTTCTGCTCCAGTGTTCACATCGACCAGCTGGAAGGACAAGGCAAAATTCTGATGGCTGTCAGCAGTGAAGGATCCTTTGGCTTTGGCTGGGTACGTGATCCTGAAAAGGAAAAAAATAAGATAAAATAACAAAGTGTCGCTGAGGAACTTGTACCAGTTGCAGCATACTGACAGGTGAGAGAGCCTGCCAAGTCGCAGAACAGTATGTTGCCCTTCCAGTAAATGAGTGAGACATGACAAGAAAGCTGTTTGTCTGGAGCTGGTTATGCTGCCCCCCAAATCTGCTAGAAAGGAAGATGGTGTGCCTATGTACATGTTGCTAATTGCCCACCTCTAGACTAATCATACAGTGTCAATTTCAGGGGTATTTGCTTTTGCAAATCTTGGGAACTGACCAGATTTTCCAAGGAGGGAAGGAAAGAGACTCAAGCACAACACTGAAAGATGACCATTTTCCCCAGCATGTTCAGAAAGGTTGGGGTGAAGATAGATGGGTGGAGACTGAATGCTTTGGACTGGATCAGGACTGGAATGATGGAATGCCAATACTGCTTTAAATGTATCATGTGAATGTAGCCGAAGTCAGCGATGGAAATCTGGCATGTCCAGATTTTACATGACTACTGTCTTGGAATGTGATAAAATTCTAACCATTTTTAGTATATAGGCATTTGTGCCTATCACAAACACTAGCTACCTAAAAAAAACTAAAAACAACCAACCAAACAAAACCCCTTGCCATGAAAAATGGTTAGCAAAGAGCCTGGATTCAAAGTCCTGCCCTTCTGAATTACTGGTATTTTACCTGGTAGTTTTTGGTGCAATACTCTGATCTTTATCCACAGTGAAGAGATCCACATTTGAAATGCCAACTTCTGTGGAGACCTTGACTTTCAGCTGCAAATAAGTAAATTTAACTGTAAGGTGCAGATAAAGCAAGGTGCCAAATGCTGACATCATTA
The DNA here is from genome assembly GCF_951804945.1 of Podarcis cretensis. Lineage (NCBI taxonomy): Eukaryota > Metazoa > Chordata > Lepidosauria > Squamata > Lacertidae > Podarcis > Podarcis cretensis. Next base: position 24,371,622 of record NC_137175.1, read on the forward strand.
CCTACTTTTATCCCGCCCTTCCACCAAGGAATTCAGGGTGGCATCCATGCTTCCCCCATTCCCACCTCTTTTTATCTTTACAGCCACCATGTGATGTAGGTTAAGGATAGCAACCAGTCCCCCAGAATGTCAAGGTCATCAAGCAAGCTTTGTGGGGATTTGAACAGGGGTTTCCCACTATCTAAATCCATCTAGCACTTGAGCCACTATACCAAACTAGCTTTCTGATGACAAAATTCTGTTCCATTCTGATAAAGCTGCCTGCAAAAAGTACTATTTTAGTTATCATCACAATTTTTAAAAAACTGCCTATATATTTCTCTCTTTTTAAAATGCTAATAATAGAAATGGGTCCCTTTTCTTAAAATTAATCATAGGGAAGCCAACTAAACACAAACAGGCACATAGACAGGATTGTAAAAGCTAATCAGAACAGTACTAATCTGCAGGAATGAGGGTACAAAAGAGAGATTTGTAGACTGATCGGGTAACAGGCTCCCAGCACACTGCAAAACTTCAACATGTGCATTTTAAAAACAATCCATTTGTGATACTAATAATAAAGTCTTACAGAAAACTTTCTTCTGAATGACTGCAAAGGTTATTATTAACAGAAAGGGGAAGATATTATAGCCATGGGAATGGTAGATGACCGCTTATGCAAGCTTATCAGTGGTGAGAATAAAGTCAGAACAGCCTGCCAAATACCCTCACAACAAGTGCATCCACTTCTAGCACAGAGGCCCAGGGCACAGAAACGACGATGCAATCAGTGAGGATTGGGCCTGTTACATCTACCTCCCTGAAGCTCAGCACTGGCACCCCACAGGGATGTGTGCCGAGTCCCTACCTGTACTCGTTGTATACATATGACTGTATTTCATCTGATCCATCCACTGTAATTATTACGTTTGCAGATGATACTACCATAATGGGTCTAATTACAGGTGGAAATGAATCAACGTACAGAGGGGAGGTTCAAAAAGTATCTACACAGTGCTTAGATAATAACTTGCACCTAAATATTAGCAAGACAAAGGAGATGGTGTTGGACTTTCAGAGGAAGAGAGGGGAATTAGCCCTGTTGTATATCCGGGGGGGGGGGGGGGGGGTTGTGTGGAGAGAGTCTCTTCCTTTAAATTCCTGGGAGTTTACCTTAGTGAAGATCTCACTTGGAAAAACAATATAACTTAGGTGGTTAGGAAGGCCCAACAGAGACTCCATTTCCTCAGGGTCTTGCAAAAGAACAATGTTAAACAACAACTGATGACCTACCGGTCCACAATAAAAATGTCCTCTCATATTGTATCACAGTGTGGTATGTTGGCTTGACAGCCACGGACAGAAAGTCTTTACAGAGGGTGGTGAACACAGCACATGATATCATGGGCTGTCCCCTGAGCCTGCTAGATGACATCGCAAGGGATCATTGCCTTGGGAGAGCGAGAAAAATACTCAGGGATGATTCACACCCCGGCCAGCACCTCTTTAATCTTCTACCCTCGGGCAGGAGATATAGAAGTATAGTCAGGCTAAAAAACAGTTTCTATCCATGGGCTAGTAGACTGCTGAACGGAAAATAATATAGTGCAACTGACTTTCGGGGTTGGTGTATTGTGCAACAAGCACACAGAGTGCAATGCGATTGAGTGTTTTTGTGTGTGTGTGTGTGGAGGCTCGGTTAATTTCATTGTACAAAGGTTGTACATTGACAATAAAGGTATTATTATTAGTGTGAAGAAACACTCAGCAAAGGACCTGGTGATACCAGCATGCCCTGCATAAATGAAGTATGCATGCTGCATGAAGGCCAAGATGACATGGATGCCACTGCCCAAGATCAGCCAAAACAGAGCCAAGTGCCCACTGGAGACTTGAGTGGACTAATGGAGACACCAAATCCCTCCAGGAACAGGTACTTCATAACATTAACTGATGTCTACAACACCACATACCTCATAAAGCACAAGAATGAGGTGCTGGAGAAACTTGTAGTGTTGACCAGCTACAAGTTCCAGCAGAAACCAGACATAATTCACACTGGCAATGGGGAAAGAGCACACGGGGAAAGAAATGGAAGAGTTCCTCAAGCAACAAACAGGGCACTGAGCACCAGACCACAGTACCATGTGCCCCCCAAAGAGAACCAAGTGGCAGAAAGAAAGAGGAAGACTCTGGTAGACATGGCGGGAGCCATGATGCTAGATGACAAACTTCCCAACTCATTTTGGTGAGATGCAATCATGGCGGCTACTTACCTACAGGACCAACTGCCACCAAAGGCAATTGAGATGACCCCACAAGAGATGTGGCATTGGCAAAACCAAATTTAGGCCAAAGTGACATCAGAGCTCATGTGTATGTCCCAAGTGAAAAGTGCTCGAAACAGGGAGACTGAGTGTCTAAAGATGTCTTGGTGGGGTACGGTAAAAAGTGCAAAGGGTACAGAACCCACCAGCCCAAGACGTGCAAGGTGCTAGTAAGCCACTGTGTTTACTTTGATGAAAGATCCAGACCAGGCAACGTGGAACCAGCAAACACTGAATAAATCCTACCTGCAAGCATGAGCCAACACAAGGACCCAGACCAACCAACCAATCAAGAAGCAGAAATCTCAATGAGCGGGTCTGATACGAGTGTGTGTGCTGACCCTGTTCAGGAACCGGAACCAGAGTTCAGAAGGACAAGCAGAACAACAAAGGGAATATCTTCCCGCACACTCTCCTATGCAGTAATAGCATGTAAAGTCCTCACCTAAGAGACTTACAGGAGCAAGGGATTATAGAGCTAATGGATGCAGGTGCATTAACCAAGTTGTAGCTCAGGGATAACTACTGCAATCTCCTGAAAGGACAGGAACTCATGGAATGACGCATCTGCTGTTCAGAAGGAGTGATGGAAGCTTGACGGCCAAGATCACTCAGTTTCTAACCTAAGGGTTAATTGTCCTGCTAATAAGACAGTTAACCAAAGTGATGGTGGAGGTACTGCTTAGCATTATCTTTGCAGAGGTAGGATTGGTCAGGTAGTTCTCTGAGAGTTTTCATCTGTATGTTTGTTATGTCTCCCTGCTATGTACAAGGCCTGAACCTTATAAGAAAGACAAAACCTCTCTGCGTATTTCCCCCTCAAATTACCCAGGCTCATGTTCAGGATTTCTTTTCAACATCTTTCACAAGTGCAAGACACCCATTGGAGCCCACTGGCATCCTTTGTGTGTGTGGGGGGGGGGGGTGGAGGGGGATCCATTTCAGAGAAGAAGAAAACTCTTCGAAAACAGCTACCACCCACAACAATGAGAATGGACCAAAAAGAGAGTGCATAACCCCTTCAAACAACTAGAAATATGGAATCCCTCCCCAAACAAAAAAAAGCACCCCCTAAACTTATTTAAATGAATAAATACTAGGATATACTGGGAGCCTTGGCAAGCACCAAGGGGGAGACAGGGTTCAAGGGCACCATGATACATGTGGACACTATTTGGGAAGCTCCAGCACTAGGAGAATGGCTGTTGATACTAAGTGGGGTTGACGCATAACAAACATAGGAAGGTAAACCTCTTCAAGCTCCAAGTGCAACGGTGTGTATGTGCACATGCATGTAGCTTCCTCTCTTGTTGTTCTGTATAGCACCAAGCACACTGTTGTACGAACAAGTAAGGATCAGGATTGCATAGCACCATTGGAAAAGCATGGCTGCTTTAAAGTGTGTGTGTGTGTGTGTGTGTGTGTGTGTGTGTGTGTTTTACTCATATAACACACACACTAATGTCAGGAAATGCAGTCTCTTTCTGCTTAGCACGCTAGCCTCCAAGTTTAGATCATAATTGTCAAAAATTCTGGTGCACTAAGTAGAATTAATGCTAATGACAGCCTCTAAAAAGCAGCTTTCCCAACAGCTTTCTCCAGGAACAATGTGGCTTATTATGAGGCCGTGTTCGTACAAAGCCATCACCATTAATGCACGGCCACTAGCACTCGTCCATGCTTCCAGAGTGTTTAAGCAGCACCATCAATCCCCTTTTGATGCTTGAAGGGAGATTATTACTCCAATTACCACATTGATTTTGATATGTATGGCAGAGGTCAGCACTTGTAAACAAGTGCCTTCTTCGAGCTGCTCCACGCTGAGTGAGCAGCAAGACTTAAATGCTAATTTTTCAATTAAACAGGCAATTGAGGGCAAAAGAGCCCCAAACCAAAACATGTAGCGTAAGCAGCATTTGAAGGAACCTACACAAACACCAGTTGCTTGCAGTTACTGTAACTGCTGTGACTTTGGAAATAACATATTTTTAAAGGGAAACTGGAGAAAAATAAGATGCATAAAAGAGATATACACAACGCACCTCTGGTTCTTACACAAAGATAAGCAGATACTTCTTGTTTTAACTTTATATTAAAAACCAAATGAAAACAAGGAAAACACAGCTCCTCTCCACACCTATATCATTAAAACCTAAATGAGCAAGGATCAAATAGGATCATGATTTTAAAACCTGGTCTTTCAGCAAAGGCCACAAAAGTCAGGGAATGAGAGGTTAATGGTCAGCAAGCAGTACAAAATACAGCAAGTCTTTTCAGAAGAGGGAGGCTTCCTACATGAGAGAGATAGCTTGCTTGAGAGGTGCCATTTTTAAAAAAAGTTTGAACCCTTGCCTGAAGTGTTGCTGGGCAGTTTCTCTATTCATTGTGCCTCCAAAATAGACTCCTGAGTAGCTGGACTTCAAACTGATACTAGCCCCAGCCAGCACGACTAATGGTTCCAGATGAAGAGAGTCGTCGCCCAGCAATATCTGGAAGGTCATAAGTTCCCTCCCCTCTGCACTATAATTTTGCATAGGAAGATGCGGAGTCAAGGTCAGGGGTATTGAAATAGGATGCTAGGTGGGTCCTGTCCCAAAACGAATCATTTCAGGCTTTAAAATCCATGATGGAAATGTTTGTTTTTTTAAAAAAATTGTCTCTGTTTATTTTTTATCTTTTCCATTTTTCCATATTTTATTATTTTGCTCAGTTGCCCTGACAATGTTTTTAACATTGCAGGGTGGGATACAAATTGGTAAGAGAAGCATTTCCAGCTAATGTAAATCAACTTGGCTCCTATCCATGATTACAAAGACTCCAAATGCATTCAAAACATATACCCACCTCAACTTTGTTTGCAATAAAGCGACTGTCCCCATCGACACTGATCGCGAAATCGTAATACCCACTGGCAGGCTTGACATTCATGAAATTCAGCTCAAAGGCATTTCTGTTAAAAGAAGAACAGTGGTAAAATTGCAGGATATTGGTAGCCATGTGTCCAACAAAAAGTCATCAGAAGGTGAGATGATGCTTCTGGAACATATCGCTTCAAATAGCAAGCCAATGAAAAGAGAAGCAGCTAGATAAAATTGACAGAGGAAAGTTACACCGATTCAAATACAGTGGCACCTCTGGTTGTGAATGGGATCCGTTCCGGAGGCCCGTTCGCAACATGAAAGGAACGCAACCCGCAGCTGTGCGTCTGCGCACGTGCGGGTTGCGATTTGCCGCTTCTGCGCATGATGTCATTTTGCGCGAGCGGCAAAACCCGGAAGTAACCCCTTCTGGTACTTCCGGGTCGCAACCTGAAAAAACATATCATGAAACAAACGTAACATGAGGTATGACTGTATTGTTGTTGCAGGCATCTACCTGTCTTGCAAGATAATGGAGTCTCTGGGGGTGAAGCAGCACCAAAGTGACCAAAACAAACAAAGGTAGAGTCACCAACTAAGAACATAACAGCCGCTGGATCAGGCCAATGGGCCATCTATTCCAGCATCCTGTTCTCATAGTGGTTTACTAGATGCCTGTGAGAAGCCTGCAAGGTGGATATGACCTCAACAGCACTCTAGCCCCTTGTGCTTCCCAGCAACTAGTATTTCAAGGTACACTGCCTCTGAATGTGAAGGTAGAACTTAGCCAACATGGTTGGCAGTCACTGACAGCCTTCTCTTCAACGCATTTGTCCAATTCTCTTTTAAAGCCATCCAAGTAGGTGGCCATCACTGCCTCCTGTGGAAGTGAGCTCCGTAATTTAAACTATGTGCTTCATGAAGAAATACTTCCTTTTATTGGTCCTGAATCTTCCAACATTCAGCTTAATTGGATGTTCTGGTGTTATGAGGGGGGAGAAAGAAATCACAAACCAAAAAAAATCACAAACCTGGTTGATGCTTTTGGAATATGAACAAATAAACAAAGCACCTGATCACAGCCTACAGATACAGATAGGTAGCCGTGTTGGTCTGCCATAGTCAAAACAAAATAAAAAAAATCCTTCCAGTAGCACCTTAAAGACCAACTAAGTTAGTTCTTGGTATGAGCTTTCGTGTGCATGCACAGCGTGTATCTGAAGAAGTGTGCATGCACACGAAAGCTCATGTACAGCCTACAGAGCTGTTCTACTCTGAATTTGGGAAAAAACCCCAAAACAAAAAAACTAGTTAAGTAACAGTATGCTTGAGGTACATGTGTATTTTCTACCTGCCCCAGTTTCTCTCAGTTCTTCCTAGGGTACCAGAAAATAGACAATTCAAAACAGACTGTCTTCTGTACACACCCTGAAAAAAATAAAACCGAAGCCAAAATAAAACAAAAATATATTTCCTTACCCAGACAGGGCAAAGGCAGACTGTTGAAGGACTGTGGCTTTAGTAGCAGCCGATTTTGCATGATCCAAGGTCACACTTGCCTGAGTCAAGGGCTGTGACATAACATTGGTCACTTGGAGCTAGAGAATGAGAAAGACTTGCAAGATTAGATTATTTCCCACAACCACAGCAACTGAAGTTTACCTGCTAAATTGCAGACCCGTTTTGTGTGCGTGTCTGCCAAAGACTAATATCAACTTTTACATAGCTTTTTACTGAAAGCCCATTCATGCATCTAACAAGAAGGTGTGAGGATAAGGAAGCACAGTCACACCAGTTCCATGCCTAATATCCACTGCATGGAGCAGGAAGGGCTGAAAGGGCTGGGAAGTGGGAAGCCCACTAACATAGATTTCCTGATTGGGGGCAGGCTTGTTAAGAGCCCTCATGTGATTCAAGCCTCCTCAGTCCTCCTGCTCAGTGCAGAATGGTCAACGGTGGAGCATGCATACAGACTTCCCTCCATTGTTACCCTTTATGTGATTAAAAAACAACAACAACATAATGAGGGGCAATATTTTCATTTATGCATTTGTAATTCTATTTGTACGCCCCTTTTCCACAAAAAGAATCATGCTCAAGGCAGCTTGCAACAAAGAAAACAGGAATACTTCTCAAAGTCAACTATCGTAAGAACAATTCTGTAGCAACATAATAGCAATACAACAACATATCGAAACATTTCAGTACTACAAATATTACAAGATTACATCAAAAACATTACACCTCTTGGCAACTGGAAAAACAACAAGGAAGCATTACAGTTTCAGCTGGATCCTAGAAACCCGCATTCCTATTTCTGCATGTTCCAAATTCATACTCTGCTCTATCACATAGCCCTCTCTATCTGACCCCTGAGTGCTTCATGACCCTGGGCATGTAGACTGTCCCTGATTTATGACACAGTTTCAGTGTTCTCTTCCCTAGGCTGTTTTAGTTCTCAGACTCAGGGGAATTATAGGTTGAAGTAACACAACTGATCACAGTCTAGCAACTCACCTTAAAAATGGGCTGGTGGTGGGAGACGGCAGCAGGCCCATCAGGGACTGCAATGACTGGCAAATGGTAACGATTCTGGGAAAGGGAAGCTGCAGCACAAGCCACACTAAAAGCTTCAGAAAGAACCTCGAAGTTCTTCTTGCTGAAAATTGCATTCACCAGCTGGATGATTTGATCCTGAAAAAGGAAAAATCATAAAACTATGATGCATGTGCAGACTAAAGGCCCTGGAAGTAATGGGTTAGAGGAGAGGAAGAAAGAGGGAGAAGCAATGCAATGTTCTCTTTTAATAGAGAGTAGGCAATAGGAATTAAGACAAGAAATGGTTTTATTATAGAAGGAAGTACAGTGGAACCTCTATTTATGGACATAATCAGTTCCGGAGGTCTGTCCATAAGTTGATCCGGGTCGCTGGTACAAGCACCGTTGTGCACAGATGCATTCGGCAGTGTGCCTCTGCACATGTGCAGACAGCGGCAGCCACTTCTGCGCATGCATGAATCGCAGAAACCCAGCATTAACCTCCGGGTTTGCCGCGGTCACAACTTGGATCGGGCCCAAGCAGAGGCGGTCATAAGTAGAGGTTCTACTGTACAACACGTTCTCTCTCCTTTAGCTAATTTCTCACTCTAGCCTTGCCTCCTGTTTGGGCCTAACTTCCTAAACTACATATGGGTTGTTCCCTTAAGTATAGTCACATTTATCCTTACAGACAACAAGGAAAAAAGTTTTTGGGGGATGATGGGCAGAATGAGCGGGGGAAGGGCTGTGGCTCAATGGTTGAGCACCTGCCTTCTATGTACAAGGTCCCAGGTCCAATCCCCAGCTTCTCTGGGTAGAGCTGAGAGAGACTCCTGCCAGAAACTCTGGAGGGCCACTGCCAGTAAACAATACTGAGCTAGATGGATCAATGGTGTGAATCAATATAAGGCAGCTTCCTATGTTCCTATTATTGGTTTGTGCACCCCATTTCCTCATGTTCCTGCGGCTCAGTAAACAGTCTTCAAACCCCTGGGATAGATCTTCTTTGGCCCAGATAATTCACCACTGCCATCACTGTTTCTAACGGAATGGCAAATTGCCATACCCTACCATGGGTTCAAATAATTCCTGAAACTGGCTTGAAAACTAGCATTGCCTCATTCAGTTAAAATGAAGTTGTTTTCTTTTAATATTGGTTATTATTTGAAACAAAAGAAAATTTATATGCAAAACAACAACAACAGTTTCTGACAACATAATTTTTAATCCATATGGAGTAATTATCTTTAATAGGGCCAATTTTGGAATTATTGTTTTTTTAAACCATTGTTTGATGCCTGGGAGTCTATAATTTGCTACCTTAGATTTGCCTGAATGATGGTGTCAAGCACAATGGCAAAAGAGTGTTTCCACATCAAGTTCTTTTTTTTGCAGAAAAAGGGTGACTGTAAGCTCCCCATTCATAACCTGGGGCATTTTCAGCCTATTATCATTTATACTAGAATTAGAGATGCTAGACATTAATTGTATTTTCAGTTCAGAGAAAGAGCTTGATGATTAGGATCTTAACCTACCATGGGGAAAACATGTCCCAGGGACAGCACATAAAAGCTCTACAAGTCTGTCTCTACTTTATGAGGTCACCAATTAAGGCCCTGATCAATCATATTTTTAAAAGCAGAAACTCATTTACAGTCTTTCCTGTTAAATTTATTAAAATGCACTATTTCCATCATGTCACTATGGCATGCCCAAGCACATGCGGCATTTTAAGAATCTAAATCTATTTGTTATTTTATGCCGTAAAAAATAGTTTGCTACTAAAGTTTAGAAAATGGATTCGCTTTAGATTAGAAGTTCTGGCTTTCTTTATGCCTGACTTCAAATCACCACAAAACGTTTCCTACCCTAACACACATTAAAGTTAGCTTTGCATGCACTGAAATGTACAGGTTCCTTTGGAAAATTATGCATATGCTCATAGCATATTTTTGATCTAGATTTTTCTAGCGGTGAGGAAGGACTGAAAACAAGGACACACACATTTGTCATTTTTTAAAGCTCTGCATGAATGAACAGACACAACAGACACGCAATCTAGGTACACTGCTGCACTGCTCAGTGGAGCCCCATCTCCTCTCCTCTCCCCTATGTCCATGCACAGGCATGAGAATATTGCACCAGGCAGAGAGAGAGAGAGAAGAGGTGGGAACGATTTTAGAAGGCAAAACTCCCCGACTCCCTATACATCATGCCTGCCCATGTACCCATGCACATTCACAGGTGGGAGAGGGTGGGGTGATGCACACCACAAAGCTTTACTGAGTTACATCAGAATCTTCTGAATGTGGGAGCTGCACCCTGGTGGGAGTGGATTGTGTCCACTGGATGCAGCCATTAGTGGGGACACTCTAACCACTCTGCTGTGCTCATCATCAGGATAATTCGTGGGTGGATATGTCATAACCTTTCCAGGCACATCCATTAAAATACCAATGCCTTGTTTTCCTATTCCAATTATTTTTGGCCTGGTACATGTGGACCAAAGGGTCATATGTGCTGCAAATGCACAGCCAACCCTTTTCAGCCAGATCAGCCCTACGTTGTTATGCTACCTCTGTGCTTTACATCGTCCCATTACTACAGATCAATACAGCTACAAGGCAATATTAACATTTATTTTGATAAATGAAAGAAAAGCTGTTCTGAGGTCTAGCTAAGAGAGTGGTTAAACGATGGCAGATATTACTTCACTCCTTCATGCTTCATCAGTTTAAATTCTTCTTCTTCAGGTTTGTAGTTTATGCCTGAATAAATAATTATTCACACACATCTTATCCAAAAAGCATATAGTACTGTAGATCAGGGAAAGAAGCAGCATTCAATGAGTACCTCTTTCATTGCTGGCTCTGTTCCTACATGGTCAGAGAGTTTGTATGTAGCAGCCAAAAACAATGCAGTTGCTTCAAGTCCTTCTTCAAACTGCAGATACACCCCTCCAAGGTCATCCAGTCGGGCAACAAGATCCTAGAACAGGATTATAACAAAGAACTTTGAGGCAGTTGAATGACAGCCACCAAGGCTACATTCATACAACCGTTTATTCAGTTTTCCTGACATTTCCCTGATTCTTATACATTGTATTTGAACTTTCACATGATGCAAAAGCCACTTCCAGAAATATGGCAGAATGTAGCACAAGTTTAGTGCTTATTTCTGTGTTATTTGCAAACTGATTTTTTCTGGAAGCAAATATAAAAATGAGCACTATGCAGTCTCTCTGCCACTACACAGGGTTGCTATTTATTGAGCAAGATTTATATGCCATTTTATCATCAAAGCCATTTAATTACTGTCTCGAGGATAAAGTTGCTTTTTGAAGGAAAGCTGAAGTATGTGACTGTCAAGTTAGATAGTTAGGTCAAATGCACACAATATATTTAAAGCACATGAATTTTAAAGAATCCTGTAGTTTCTTAATGGTGCTTGGAACTGTAGCTTTGAGGGACAAACTACCGCTCCCAGAATATATTTTTTGGGGTGGGGAGCATGACTGTTACAGTGGTATACATGCACTTTAAATGTATGGAGTGGATGTGTCATTCACAAATTCCATCATTTGTGGAACCTTGGTTATCTTTTAACAGGAACAGGGGATTCTCCGTATTGGCCCCAAATTATGGAATGCTGTTCCTGACTGAGAGACGACTTGCCTGGTTGTGTTTTTGGAAAGCAGACTCTTCTTTCCATCAAGCATTTGGAATGGATGGAAGCTGCGTGCTGTTTGATCTTTCCTGTATCTTTGCATTTGTTTGCTTTGCTTTGTTTTACAGCATGGTTTTTAGCTGATTTTATATTTTGGGTCATGTTGGGGCTTTCTGAGCTGAAGGGTGGGTCATAAAAATAAACAGACACCTGTAATAAATACCTCTATCTCTTCTACAATGCCTCTTAAGTCAGCTTGCTGGGACAAGTATGAAGCAGTCTGCAAAGCCTGAATTGTTCTGAAACAACAGAAACCAGAGTATGAGGAGAAGAAAAGACTAGATACAGATATAATTTTCACCAGTTAAGAGCAGACTACTGGCCTCATCAGAGGTGTCAAAGATATTCACCAAGAACAGAAACATCAAATAAAAACCACGAACTATCACTGTCTGTTCAGTCAGGGAATGAAAGTGCCTTTGGCAGAGGGGATGCATGGAATGGTGCAGACCTTTAGCTGACATCTTATTGAATTGGAAGAAATTCAGTATTATACCCTAAGCTAAAGATTTATTTATCTAACTAACTAACTAAGAAGATTTACACAACGCTTAATAAAAAAAATAATCCAAGCTGCTTACAATAAATGATACAAAATAGTCATAAAAATACCAATAAAATCTGTGGACTTTAAAAACAAGTAGACATAATAAACTACATGTCTGGTTGGGATCACCTAAAAATAAGAGTCCTAAGCAGGCATCAAAAACAGCACAATGAAAGAAGCCTACCTAAAATTAGTATTTTTATTAATAAAAATAAAACCAAGTCAAATAATGTTCAGCTTTCAATACTTCACTGTATTGATACTGTACTGTAGATACAAAGCCTAAACTTCCTCTTATCGTCTCTCCCTGTACAATTTGTGCAATTTGATGGTGGAAACCAGTCTGTATGATGCGGGCCCATTTCTCTTTCTCTCCCCCACCCAGTAGGCTTGCCAGAGATATGAACAGAGTGCTTTTGAAACTAGGCCCTGCTTCAGTAGCCACTAAGAAAGCCAGCCCACTATTCTAAACTGGGCCATAGTCTCTACAATTAATGTATCTTACTTGTGCCCCCACTCCTCTCTCTACACACACACACAACTGAAATGTGTATAGCAAAGCCTCCCCTCCCCGCAAAAGTCCAGGAACTATTTCTTGCATTAATCCACAGTGCTGTTAACAGCTGATGCTAAAACAATAATGAAAACACGATAGCTTCAACCCTAGTCTTTTAACCAGTGTACCAACTTGTTATCATTATACCTCCAAATATACAGATACATTTACCAATGAATTACAAATGCAAACAGAGTGGCTGCATGCAAGTGGAATGACAGAAGGAACCCACAGGCAAGCAAATTAACTATTACATTTCCTAAAAGACTTACGCCAAGACGTTCTCTTCCTTGCTGAGACGAGAAGTCAGGGCAGTAAGGGCTTCTTGGGAGGCGAGAGGTAGCCCAAAGCCACTCAGGGCTCCAACAGCATGGTAGATCTGGGTGACGGAGGAATCTTCGCTGACAGCGGCAAGCAGCAGCTCCCTAGTTTCATTTGAAATGGCAATCTAAGAAAGATAAACATTGTCTCATTGTTAAACAGACCTCTTTCCCACCGTTAGTTTTGCAGTATTCATAAGCCATGGTCAGAAATGCTCAGCATTTCATCTATGAATTGCAGGGCAAGGGATGCAGGTGGCACTGTGGTCTAAACCACTGAGCCTCTTGGGCTTGTTTGCCAATCAAAAGGTTGGCAGTTCGAATCCCCATGACATGGTGAGCTCCCGTGGCTCTGTCCCAGCTCCTGCCAACCTAGCAGTTTGAAAGCACACCAGTACAAGTAGATAAATAGGTACCACTGTGGCGGGAAGGTAAACGGCGGTTTCCGTGTGCTCTGGTTTCTGTCATTGTGTTTCGTTGTGCCAGAAGCGGTTTAGTCATGCTGGCCACATGACCCAGAAAGCTTTCTGTGGACAAACGCCAGCTCCCTCGGCCTGAAACTGAGATGAGCGCTGCAACACTATAGTGGCCTTGGACTGGACTTAAATCATCCAGTGGTCCTTTACCTATTTACCTATGAATTGCAATTTGACGGTAAGGGTAAGGAGTTCTTGCCTGTCTCAGAAAGACGGATGTGCACAACAGGAGAATTAATACCATTTCCTCTACAAAGAATTAAACTCACCTCACATCCAGACAACGCCTGGCTGGCCTGTGCAGCATAGAAGAGGGAATCGACACTATTGGGGTCCACCTTTGATTTTATGAAGTTACAGGCAGCCTGCACATACACACACAAAGAAATATAAAATTAACCATCCTGACTGTACACATGCAGGTATTACATTCAATCTACAGATATCTACTGATTCAAAAAGGAACACAAGTGTCACTTAAGAATATAAAGAGAAAAAACAATAACAAAATAGTAATGGTTATTAGATGCAGAATTTCTGAGGAATATATTCAATGTGACCAAACAACAAATGAAAGGCTTTAGCACAGAAGAATTCACAAATACAGTGGTGCCTCGCAAGACGAAATTAATCCGTTCCGCGAGGCTCTTCGTATAGCGGTTTTTTCGTCTTGCGAAGCAAGCCCATTGACAGCTTAGTGGATTAGCGCTATTAGCGGTTTAGTGGCTTTTAGCGATCAGCTGTTAAGCGGCTTATCAGCGGATCAGCTGATAAGCGGCTTAGCGGCTTAGGAAAAGGGGGAAAAAAGGGGGGAAAACCCGCAGGAACTCGCAAGACATTTTCGTCTTGCGAAGCAAGCCCATAGGGAAATTCGTTTTGCGAAGCGCCTCCAAAACAGAAAACCCTTCGTCTAGCGGGTTTTCCGTCTTGCAAGGCGTTCGTCTTGCGGGGCACCACTGTACATTTCCCAAGACTACAAACACTTGTGTAAACCATCAGATGCAACCACACCATCTGATTTCCCAAAGCCACATTCAAAACACAATGGAACTTTCTACCGTGCCAGTGTCCCCCATCACCTGCAAAAGAGAGAGAGACCTAAACTGGTTCCTTTTTTAAACAACTGTGGTTTCTCTAGTAAAAGCCCAGAGTGCACAGAGTGGAAGGCCAGGGGCAAAGTGGCAGAGCATCTACTTTGAATGCAGAAGGTCCCAGGTACAAGCACCTGGTGGGGCTGAGAACGCCCATGTCTGAAACCTTAGATAGCTACCGTCACTCATTGTAGATGTACTGAACTAGATGAGCCAATGATCTGATTCAATGTTTTAAGACTGCTTCCTATGTTCCTATGGCAGTGCTCACAAATTTAAGTGCAAATCTAGGGCCCATTTGATACATTAACTGGCCTAGGGACCATACAGCTCATTAAAAGAGTACATGCTTCGTATGAGCAAGTTCCAGTTTCAGGGTTTTTTGGTGTCTGTGGGGTGGGGGCTTGGATGGCAGGTGATACTCCTGTTGCTTATTATCAGCTATTGCTCTTTTGCACCAGCACTGCCAAGGATGAGAATCAAGGGCCTGTCTACATGAAATGAGAATCCATCTTGCTCAGTGATGTGCTTACTGAGCTACCTCTATTAGGAAGGCAGCATCATAGCAATTCCTCATGTGGCTGTTGGGTCTCAAGTAAAAGCAGGCATAAATGTAAGGGGTGGGCAGGTTCTCTTTTTCCTAGGATGAGGCTGTTCCCTCTTCAGGTTTGTGTGATTTTGGTGACAGCAGGCAGAAAGCAACTGGGAGGAGGTATCAAATGGGTGTATTTAAGTGGGGTAATAAAAGTAATTCCTATAATGTGCAAATCTGGCTACCCTACCCCCATTTGGGGAACTAGACTACATACATAAAGACAGAACAAAAAGGAAGCAGGTTAAGCCTTGGCACCATCTACTGGTAAAACTTGGTTACAACACCCAAGAACTTCAGCACAAGATAAAATATTTTTTACAATGCAACAGAAAACAGCTACCTATTTGAAATAGCAAAAAGGAGGCAACAATTGGATTTTTAAAGTAGCCTGAAGAAGTGATAAGCAAAAGCAACAAAAAAGCAGCAGGAAAGGACCTTGGTTTAGGGCACCTGCTTGGCATGCATAAAAGTCCAGGTGCAAACTATCTCCAACCCACAGCTTGAAACTCTAAAGAGCCACTGTCAATGTAAACATTACTGAGCAAAGTGGCTCAACAGTCTGATTCAATAAAAGGCAACTTCATTTGGAATGAATGACCAGCAGTGGGGTGAACAATGGGAGCTGCATTCTAACAACCTTGGTGGACTCTGTCTTGGGCTCAGGATGCTGTCAAAAACAGCACATTTTCTTTCACTTATGTCCAAGGAGCTCAAAACAGCAGACAAGACCCCAAGACAGTACACAAGATTATTCACCACTACATTATTCCCAAACAGATGCTTTGTAATGATTTGTTGGGTCTCTGGACCGTAATAAAGATTGTTGTTGTTCCCAAACAGATGAGATGACAGTGAGTGGCTCAAGGCCATCTGGTTAGTTTTGTGACCAAGTAGGAAAGTAGGGATCTAATTTTGCATTTTCCTATTTCTAACCCAATACTCTGTTCAAAGCCGCTTCCAGTTCCTGCATACTCTTGCTCTTGAAAGACTCATATGCAAGATCCTAGCAGTGCACATGAACAATACTAACTCCTGATCTTTCTGTGTCATGTGGTAGTATTAAAATCTCCAAGCGCTGTCCAAATATCATTAACATTTTTTGTATCATTGAAGAAGGGATTTACAGTGAATGCATTTTATCTATTGGTGTTGGACACTGAATTACTCCCACAGACAGTATTGTTATGGCTACACTAGTAAAATTTAAACTGGTCACAAAAAAGTTACAGTATTCCTGATGAAATCTGGCTGCCTCTACAACATGTTGGTCATGTTTATTATAGTAAAATATTGTAGATGCAATTCTCTCAGCATATAACACCTCCTCTGCATTTTTTGAATTATATGCTTTTTCATCCTATGCTTTAGGCGTGCACTGTGCCAATGATTTCAATAGGATTGTGTGTATAAATAACCAATTGCAACATAGGAAAGACTTCTGAATTTTGAATGTCACTGCTTCCCATGCCACTTGTACCTAGCTCCAATGGATTGGATCCAAAGATCTGTAAGCAGAAGGAGAAAATGCTTATGTGTTTTTTATGAACTATTGCACAAGCTAGCTAGCGAAAGATTTCTCACAGTGCAGCACATCGATTGAGGGCAATGCCAGAATTTGGGAAATGTGGTGAAGGCTGTAGCATACATACTTTCAAAGGCTATAGAGGTCTTGAGAATGTTTGTTCAAAAGCTTTTTCAAATGGAACAAGTATGTGCTGTTTTTGTCACAGAGAACTCTTTTCCAAGGAAGAGGCTTTCTGCTTGCAAAAGGGTATCTTTGGACCCAAGCCATTATGTACACACCCTCTCCTTCTGAAAGAGGGAACAAACCAAGGTGAGCAGCAATCATAATATTGCACTGTATTTCCAAAGCAGCATTATGGCAACTGTCTGTTTTAGTTCTCTTTCTCTCAATCTGTCTCTTTTGTGGTTATCTGCCAATCTCTGCTCTCTTCATGTCACACACAGAGAAAATCACAACCACGGTATTGTACTACATTTCCCATCCTTGCTTTACATAAAACAGGATATGCTCCTGATATTACCACATAGCACTGTGATTCAGGAGCTCTGCAAATGCTCAGGCAGCAGAGAATGTCTTTAACAAACCAAGCAACTATTACCTGCCAGAGTTAAACAGATTCTATGCTGGTTTACCAATATACAGATACTTACAGCTCATTTTTCATAGCCTGATAACTTTCTGAACTCCACAATGACACATTCTTACCTTTTCATCAGCCACTTGCCCTCCTAATTTGTTCAGTCCTACAATGGAGTAATAACTTCCTTCCAGATCAGTAAAGGGACGCTCCAATGAAGCTCGTAGCCTCTGAAGATCATGTTTTGTGAGATAATGGCTAGGAGTCAGAGCCTGTAAGCTGGCCACAAATATTAAGGCCAAGATGAAAATGGTGAGATATCCTGGAAATGAAGAAAAAAGAGGTAAGAACCTTAATAGGTGTTTCATTAATGTCTCCCTAGAGAATATAGTGTTCTGAATAGCTTTCTTTACTGAAGCATGTGATTATGCTATCTACCTAGCTATAATCAGACACCTTAGATAGAAGGTCTCACCACACGGCCACCAAACTGTACAACCAACAAAACAATTTGATGCAGATATCATGATTGCGCCTTACATTCCTTTTTATCAATCTTGACCTTTTTAATGTATAAGGGTTTATGTGTTCTCTATAACTGCATGATATTTGCGTATGTGTTCATGTAATGCCACTTTCATCCTGCCATTGTTTTCTACCAGTCTGTGGCAAGGGAGGTTAAGAGAAGCAAGGTCCCTCGGTCAGCTGACTGAAATGTCTGTGCTGCCACACTAAAGCAACCCAGATGCGGCACCTGTAATAAAAGTGCCAGTTCATCAGCTCGAAGCTGTTGCGAAATAGGCAAGGGCAATCCGGTAGGCAAACTGCCCCCAAGTTGTAAAGGGCTTCATATACCCACAGTTAACACTTTGGGCTTGGCCATGTGGCAGATGGGCGACCAGTGTAGACTTCCGAGAGCATGCATTCTATCATGCCAGCGATTGTGCTGCAGCATAGAAATTATCCAGGGTTGGGGAAGAGGAGAGAGAGCCCATCGCTTGCATTTCAACGCGAGCCGGCTGCTTCCCTGCAAGGCTCATTTCGTCTTCGACAGGCAGAAATCCGGCATTTCCTACCACCCAACCGACGCGCCGGGCGAAGGCTTCACCGGCTGCATTTCTACCTGCTTACAGGAAGGCAAGGGAGCGCTGCAGTCTCCTCACCGGCCTTGCCCACCCCCGTGTGTGTATTGGGGACAATGAGAGGGTCGCAAGCCTAACGGCAAAGCGCCCTAGCGGCCCTTCCGACCGGGCCCGGGCCCCTCCGGAGGCCTCCCTGAGGAGAACCCTGCGCCCCTCGGTGTCCAGCCCCTCCGCAAGCGCGAAGAGAAGCCGCTCTTTCGACAGGGCCGCAGCCCCTTCCCCACGCCGACGCCGCCACCTCAGCGCCGCTCCTTACCCGAGGCCGCCATTATTCCGCCGCCGCCGCCGCCGCCTTCCGCACGCCAAGGTCCAAGTAGAGCCCCACTTCCGCCCGGAGCTGCGGAACGTACCATTTATCACGACAGCCGTTCACGGAGTACCCCGGCGTCCGATTACCCCGCTCCCTCCGCGCCTAGGAAACGGTACGGCAAATCACGGAGATTCGAACTTCGGGGAAAATAAGTGGAGCGAAAGCTCAGCAGTTTTCCACTCCGTCTTTCTTTTTCCCCCCCCTTCCCATTCCGTTCATGGTACGCCCCCGGCTACATTGCTTCCAACGAAAGGGAGGAGCGGCTGGGAGGATGTGTACTCCGCTGATTGGCTGAGGGTTCCGTCGTTCACATCGGAGGAGGCAGATTCAAAGAGAGCAGGAGGGAGGCTTTGGAACGGCATGAGCTGGAGGGGCGTGGTTCGGGTGTAGGGGGGCGGGGCGGAGCAGGAAAGCGCGTGGATGTCCCGTTTTCCCGTCCCCAAAAGTTGGACGGTAGGTAAATATATGTAATGGAGGCAACAGGCGAGCCTCACTGGAGAGAGCATTCCACAAGCAAGGAGCCATTGCAGAAAAGGCATGTGCTCTCCGGCTTCTCCTACAAGGAATAATCAACATTAGTGCAAGATTATTTCTGCACGTGTAGGTATCTATGAGCTCCAAGGCTCTTTCTGTTTGGCTGTGTACACACGACACATTTAAAGCACATGACTCCCTCCCCAAAAAGAACAATGAGAACCGTAGTTCGTTAAAGGTGTTGGGAATTGTAGCTCTGCGAGGGGGGTCAACTACAGTTCCCAGGACTTCGGGGGGGGGGCAGCCATGTTTGCAATGGACTTGAAATGTCTGAATGAACACAAATGCATAAACAAAACAAGGCCAAAAAAAGAGCTTTTGGCTTGATTTTCTTTTTAAAGGCTTTCAGCTTACTTGGAACTGGGAATTCAAACTGAAATTCCGGACCGAGCCGTTGATTGCTTTAATTCCATCTGATGCAATTTCTTGGCCTTAGTTTCACTCCCCACCACAGGGGGTTGTTAAGCCTGGAACATCATGTTAGATCATCAGTCGGAATTCCAGAATTCCTTGGAGTTACTGCATTTGTCAGTCAGTTACTGTTAGCCAAACGTTCACTGCTTGCACTTGTATCCAGTTACAATTTTTTTAAGAGTTCTTTATTTTTAAAACCAAAGCAATAATATTGTTTGTGGCCTGTGTAACAGATTTATATGTGCCTGGGCTAGAAAAAAAATACACAGGCTGTGTGCCTTGGGGTGGGGTGGGGTGGGGGGAGTTTCCTGTAATGCCAACAAACGGGGGGACGTTTTCAGGACACCTGTTATTAACATCCTAACTTTATGTAAATATTCGGTGACTAATGGCAAAACTTTCTGGTTCATTCATGAGATAACATTCCTCAAGACAGCCGTAGAATCTGCTTTCCAACGTTTAATGCTTTGTAGATGGAAAGGCCAATTTCCCCCTAAAATATGGAAGAAACAGCTGAATGTGATATACAGAAGGAAGGAAACTTTGGGCGCAGATTTCTGAGGCAGACAAAATCGGCTTGGTTTCCAGAAGATTCTGAAAGGTAGCAAGAACGCCTCCATTTTTAGCCAACCCTGACTAAAAACTGTGTCTTGAGACCCCAGAGTGCAGCTCTGGGGGGTGAAGTCAAACCGCTGCTGTTATGTACTGAGTTGAATAGGATCCAAAATGCAGCAGTCTGATTGGTCCTAGAACAATAGGATCCAAAATGCAGCAGTCTTATTGGTCCTAGAACAATAGGATTCAGAATACAGCAGTCTGATTGGTCCGCAGGAGCCACCCAATCCAGCTCCAGATGGAAGTGAATCCACAGCCTGATTGGCCTACAGGAGAATCCCATAATTAGCCAATCACGTGCAGCCCACTGTGTAAATAATGTATATAAAGCAGATACTTTGGGGGAACTTTCATTCTTCCTTACCACTATGAGCTGAATAAAGAGCATGAAATCTACTCTCAACTTCGAATATATTTCAGCTGCGTTAGCTACTGAAGTGACAGACATGGGGCGCAAGGCTGGTAAGTGAGCATGGACGTCCTGGGCTGCTTAGATGACAAGGCCCCCTTCTTAGCCTTGCTGATGTGGTCCAAAGGAAAGCAGAGCAATATGTTTGCCATCAAATTGGCTACAGGACCTGCCAGAACGAGGCATACAAGGCGCCATCCAACCGTCTTAGGGACTCTACTTCAGATTTGTGTAGGGTTTACCCCTTAGCCTTTCCTTCTCCAAAAGATATCCCACAAGGCAGCAGGGGTTTGGGATCAGAGTTTCCCTTCTCCTAGATGGGATATCTTCCCAGGTAGATGAGCCCAACCTGTCCCTCACTTCCCTCTAAAGCAAGGGTCAGCAACCTTTTTCAGCCGACCATCCCTCAGACCATGTGGGCCGGACTATATTTTGAAAAAAAAATAATAACAAATTCCTATGCCCCACAAATAACCCAGAAATGCATTATAAATAAAAGGACACATTCTACTTATGTAAAAACATGCGGATTCCTGGACTGTCAACGGGCCGGATTGAGATGGTGATTGGGCCGCATCCAGCCCCCGGGCCTTAGGTTGCCTCCCCCTGCTCTAAAGCACATGCAGAAATTGCCTTCTTGACCGTTGGACCCACTGTTGGTCTTGTCTGCTCAATCTTCCAGAGCCTGTCTTTGCCTGCAGGGGAACTGTCTCACTCACTTAGGGTTTTAAACCCATTGGCTTCCCTCAATCTGATAAGTTCAGCAACCTCCTCTAGTAGATTCTAAGAATCTAACCCCCAACTGGGCACAGGATCCCAAGAATTGGAAGGGGCTTAGGGCACCAACCAGATTGACACCCCACCAGCCCACAACAGTATAGATGTAAAAAATAAATATGTATTATGTTTCTCCTGTTCAGCTTTTTCTGAGTTACTGTAGTTAGGCTAGCAGTCTTAGATTTTTAGTTCGACATCTGAGGATACGTAGCAGTACTTACAGCTACAATCCTATGCATTCACTCAGATGTTTACTCCACTATGTCCAATGCGGCTTAAAGGTAAAGGTAAAGGTACCCCTGCCCGTACGGGCCAGTCTTGACAGACTCTGGGGTTGTGCGTCCATCTCACTCAAGAGGCCGGGGGCCAGCGCTGTCCGGAGACACTTCCGGGTCACGTGGCCAGCGTGACAAAGCTGCATCTGGCGAGCCAGCGCAGCACACGGAAATGCCGTTTACCTTCCCACCAGTAAGTGGTCCCTATTTATCTACTTGCACCCGGGGGTGCTTTCGAACTGCTAGGTTGGCAGGCGCTGGGACCGAGCAGCGGGAGCGCACCCCGCCGCGGGGATTCGAACCGCCGACCTTTCGATCGGCAAGCCCTAGGCGCTGAGGCTTTTACCCACAGTGCCACCCGCGTCCCCCAATGCGGCTTACTCCATAGCAATTGTGTTTAGGATTGCAGCTTTAAAAATGGATAATATTATTATATATAATAACTATTTAAGACATTCCAGCAATAAACAAAGTTTTGAAATTCTCATCTGCCCTACCAGACTTTAAACACTCACGCCCCACAAATCAGCAGGGGAATGAAATTCTCGATCTGTCCTGGAGAGGGTGCTGCAATTACATGCTCCTTGTTTTACCTGCAGCAATTTAAAAGAAGAGGAAAGTTCCAGCTCCATAAATATGTTTAGAAGGGCTGCTACCACAGCAGACATCTACAATGAATATAGGTCACACTCGGCATATTTTCTTATCTGCAAAATAAATAAAAACCTTGCAATTGGTTTTAGAGTATGCAAATAATGCAATCCCTTAAAAAAAATAAAATGGCAAAGAGGAACACCGGAAAAGGATTTTGTGCCATCTTTTTTTTTAGGAACATCTTAGCACTGTAAGGGACCCTGAGGATAATCTAGTCCAACCCCCTGCAATGCAGAAATAGGGATCGAACCTGCAACCTTGGCATTATCAGCACCCTCGGGATTCTAGTGAAAAACAAAGTTGATCCTGCAATACTGAAGTTTGCTGATAATATACAAACATGGTACAGTCTGAGAAGAAGAAAAAATGTCACCCTCTAACACACGTACACTTATCAGTTACTGAAACCCAAATGCCAAATGAGTGAGTACCATGCAAACATGCTTCCTTTCCTGGCCTTAAAAACCCAGGAGATGCAGCACATGTGTGTATGGTGCTGCTGCTTTTCTCTTCCCGCAGGTTGAAAAGAAAGTTGTAGGATGTTCCAGCAGTCTGTCATGGATTTACAGAATCAAGAACTGCAAGGCCCTAGCCCAGGGGTAGGCAAACTAAGGCCCGGGGGCCGGATGTGGTCCAATCGCCTTCTCAATCCGGCCCGCGGACGGTCTGGGAATCAGCGTGTTTTCACATGAGTAGAATGTGTGCTTTTATTTAAAATGCATCTCTGGGTTATTTGTGGGGCATAGGAATTAATTCATTCCCCCCCACCCAAATATAGTCCAGCCCACCACATGGTCTGAGGGACGGTGGACCAGCCCATGGCTGAAAAAGGTTGCTGACCCCTGCCCTAGCCTTATGGTACCCATTCTGATGCAAGGGGGGAAAGGTTACAGTGAGAAGATGGAATGACAGCTTCCACCACTCTTCTGCTCACCTGGAAGACAATGTCCATTCATCCCAGATGTGCTAAGGAGGCTGCTGGCCAATCAATCACCCTGTTCCCCAGTGGCATCCCTGCCCAAGCTGACTGAGGGAGTCTCTGGTGTTGTGTTGGGGGATCTCAAAGTGATACTGCTGGGTAACTTCCATATCTACTTGCAAGATGCCATTGACATCAGGCAGGCTCCTGTGCTGTATTCATTTTGGTGCCTGCTTAAAACATTTTTCTTGATTTATATTTTGAATTTTTTAGTTACTTTTGTTTAAGTGAGCCTATCCAGTCATGTAGACGTTGCATGGGTTTTATCTCTCTGTGGTTACTATTGATTTTAATAATCTTTTGAGTGTTTTCAAACAGTTGTTTGTAACTTTTTAAAATCAATAGTGTTCATGTTTTGTTTTTGTCATCCACTTAGAAGTGTGTGTGTGTGTTTTATTAAAAAAATCAAGTGGTATATAAATTTTGTTAAATAAAAACAAACAAACAAACAAACAGCATAACAGAGTTGTGAGCTTGGTTTTTCTTCTCCCTCCCTCTGGAAATGAGGAGCTATGATTGTTTTTCCAGTAAGGCATGGCTTGGAGTCAACTAACCATACTGCTTCACAGCCCTAAAGAATGCCAAAGATGGATGCTGAGGGGGAAATATATTGGCAAACATCCAGCGCAGGCATCTTGCTGCATGCTGTGCTCAGTTGCCATGGTAACATGTGGTTGACAGATGTTTTGTGAGTAAATACGGAATGCCATCCTCAGGGGATGGGGAGAAAATTCAGTTTGGTTCACAGTTTAATGCAAGCCTACCTAATTCACACTTTCTGGAAGAATACACAAACTAAAAGGAAGTTATCCTTCACAACTTGTGTGTACAAAAAAAGCTGTATATTAGAGGACAGTGCATATGAATTGCAAGCATCGTTGAAAATAGCACACACAAGGTATTGTATTGAGTGAAAATGCATGCAAAGATGTGTATTTAAGGAAAATGCACCGTAAAATGCTGACAAAGTTTCACAAGCACTTTGAAAACAATAACTCTCAAACTCGTGGAAATGTGGTGAATTTAAGATTGGAAAAATGAGAAAGTGAGAGAAACCTGAAATGGATAGTTTTGCCCATCAGCCTTCGGCCTGTTGTCTTAGCAGGGATAATGAAGTGGCTTGCCGGTTCCTGCTCCAGGTGGATTACGTTTAGTCAAAACTCTCCACTATGACCTGTCCATCTTGGGTGGCCCTGCACGGCATAGCTCATAGCTTCTCTGAGTTGTTCAAGCCCCTTCGCCATGACAAGGGAGACTCTTGAGCGTCCCATGGACTGCAAGAAGATCAAACCTCTCCATTCTGAAGGAAATCAGCCCTGAGTGCTCACTGGAAGGACAGATCCTGAAGCTAAGGCTCCAATACTTTGGCCACCTCATGAGAAGAGAAGACTCCTTGGAAAAGACCCTGATGTTGGGAAAGATGGAAGGCACAAGGAGAAGGGGATGACTGAGGACGAGATGGTTGGACAGTGTTCTCGAAGCTACCAACATGAGTTTAACGAAACTGCAGGAGGCAGTGGAAGACAAGAGTGCCTGGCGTGTTCTGGTCCATGGGGCCACGAAGACTTGGACACAACTAAATGACTAAACAACAACAAACAGCAACAAGCCTTCAGCATCACTTTGGCCCTAAGGAGATGCAGAAGTATCCTTGATGGTTAGTCGGTTGGATAACAACATGGTAGAGAGCAGAGGAAAGATAAACAGCAGCATAGGCTGATAAGAGAGCATCAATAGCCAGATGTGGTCCATGAGTTGCCTACTGGGGAACAGGGAGGGGTGGCTAACACCCCAGAGGACAGGATCACACTTCAAAACGACCTTGACAGATAAGAGAACTGGGCCAAAACAAACAAGATGAATTTTAACAGGGAGAAATGTAAAGTATTGCACTTGGGCAAAAAAAAAAAAAATGAGAGGCACAAATACAAGATGGGTGACACCTGGCTTGAGAGCAGTACATGTGAAAAGGATCTAGGAGTCTTGGTTGATCACAAACTTGACATGAGCCAACAGTGTGACGTGGCAGCTAAAAAAGCCAATGCAATTCTGGGCTGCATCAATAGGAGTATAGCATCTAGATCAAGGGAAGTAATAGTGCCACTGTATTCTGCTCTGGTCAGACCTCACCTGGAGTACTGTGTCCAGTTCTGGGCACCACAGTTCAAGAAGGACACTGACAAACTGGAATGTGTCTAGAGGAGGGCAACCAAAATGGTCAAAGGCCTGGAAATGATGCCTTATGAGGAACGGCTAAGGGAGCTGGGCATGTTTAGCCTGGAGAAGAGGAGGTTAAGGGGTGATATGATAGCCATGTTCAAATATATAAAAGGATGTCACATAGAGGAGGGAGAAAGGTTGTTTTCTGCTGCTCCAGAGAAGCGGACACGGAGCAATGGATCCAAACTACAAGAAAGAAGATTCCACCTAAACATTAGGAAGAACTTCCTGACAGTAAGAGCTGTTCGACAGTGGAATTTGCTGCCAAGGAGTGTGGTGGAGTCTCCTCCTTTGGAGGTCTTTAAGCAGAGGCTTGACAACCATATGTCAGGAGTGCTCTGATGGTGTTTCCTGCTTGGCAGGGGGTTGGACTCAATGGCCCTTGTGGTCTCTTCCAACTCTATGATTCTATGATTCAATAGTTTTGGAGCCAGAACTATAGGTAGAGAAGGTAGCATCTCATGTCCCCTCTTTTGAAGAGCTAGTGTGCATTTTAGGTTACGAAACACCCTTATACCAGATGTAGCATCTGACATATTGTGATGGGACTGCCAAGGAATGCCTTTGAGTCTGGGGAGGAGAAGAGTCAGAGCGGGAACAGTCAGAAGGAGACGGTCAGGAAATGACGGAAGGGGGAGAGAGCAGGAGGGAGCCTGGCGGTGTCAAGGCTCACTGATGCTGAAGCAGAGCCCTAGCACCGCACAGGGAGCTCAGGGACAGACAGAGAGCCCATGCTCTCTGTTTTTATTCATAGCTTTGCCTGAATGCATGGATGTCAGATGAGAGGAGGACAGTCTTAAGATGGCGCTGGTCTTTTTCAAAGTACCAAATAACTTCCTTTCCGCCCTTACAGCTTCTAAGGCTTCTGCTTTTGGCCATAAATCTAAAAAGTGATCCAATTTCCCTCACCCCTACTCCCTACACCACCAAACTCTGTTTTTTCCCTTCCCCTTGTGACTGAAGCATGTTTATTTATTTCCTTTATTATTATCAGATGAGAGAGAGTCAAAGCCAGAAAGCTGCTGGTGCCATTAAATACCCCGACTCTCGAATTTTAATTTCTTTTTAAAGGATGGCTATAACATATAAAATAAGTGCCAGATGACTACTAAAATCTTATTTACTACACTTTGATAACTGAGTGTGCTTGATCTGTGTCCTATTACTGAGCTGCTAAAACACCATGTGAAATAGCAGGAGACCTCACCAGCAGAGAAATGGAGTTTTCCCATTGGTTTCTAATGATGTCATATTCCTGTCAGTAACATTCAGTAAACACAAGGGGCTGGGAGGTTGTGTGTGTGTGTGTGTTGTTGTTTTTATTAAAAAATGCTTAAATTCCAACTCCTAATAGCACCAACATTTCTCCATGCAGCAGGCATGACGGGAAAGATTTGGAGTAGAGAGAGTGATAAAAAGCCATTTTACTTCTCACCTTTAAACTCGTGCTCTCATTCTTCTGGCCAAGATGAGGGGTGGTCTAGCAGCCTGGAACTGAACTGATTAATATCCAGTCCACAGTTTCATGGGATCAGAAGGGGTACCTCTTGAAGCCTGCTTTCCATATGTAAATCAGAGCTTGCAAGGGATCCCTGTGAAATCAGCCAAGATGGCCAAATCAGCTCTTAATAGGCTGTGTAACCGTGATTTGGCTGATTTGCTTACCATTAATGGGCCTATCATCTGGAAGCTAAAAGGAAGTCGGGGTCGGGGGGGGGGCTTTAAGAAAATAACACTGCTATGGTTGCTGACAGCTGGGAATCTCTCTCCCCTGCCTTTGGAATGTGACAGACTTCCACTAATTTGTCAGACCACAACTGATGGCAGCTGAAGTCAAAGAACATCTGGAGGGTCATATCTCTGGACCAAACAGAACCATGGGCTGGTTCAGCAAGATGCTCTTAGCTTGCTATTGTGCAGTGGTTTTTCATCTGTGGTAATATCAATGGGTAAGCTAGCTTGCCGTTTAACCCACTGGGTGGTCCCTCTGAGTGTCTTCCATTCCCTCTCCCCTCCCCCTTCCCCACCCCAATTCCTCTTCCCCCATCCTCACCCTCCCAGGTGTTGCTTCTCCAGATATATCTATCCTTTATATATTGTTATAGCACCAGTGGAATACCTAACCCTAGACCACAGTCTGGCCTCTGAGAAAGAACAGCGGGATTCATCGGAGGGACATTTTGCATCTGGTTGGCTTTTAGGACTCCCCTTCCTCGCAGTTTCTCCCCTCCTTGTTTGTGTGTGTGGTGGGTCGCACGGCTTTCCTTGTTTGGTAAAAATTCTCTTAACAATGCCCTTTTTAGGATCAATATCTCTAGTTCTACCAGGAATGTCAGCTTGCTTCCCCCTCCTCACTTGATGCCCTTCCAAGCACTAATGGGGCTATGAAAAATACAGAACACACAGCAGGCAAACACTCCTTGACATGGCTCCTGCAACAGCAGCAGCTAATGGGTTTCCACAAGCTGCTCTCTTTTAAAAGTACATTCTCAGGCTGTTTTGCAAATGAGTTTTCAAGATCGCCTTCTCCCCCTTCCTTCTTCCTCTATCCACTCCAACCCAACCTCCTTTTCCAGGGTGCTATCTCTTGTGGAATTTGCAGCAGCAACTATTTGCCGGCCTTCCTCGGAGTCCTAAGCAGCTGCCCGGAAAGCAGGGAGTGGGGTGGGGGAAGTGAAGGAAAACACACACAAAATGGTTTTCCCTGTAATGCAAGGGGTTATGAAAGACACCTTTTGTTCCAAGAGGTCTGAAGCAGCTTGTTGTTAACCCTGCCTGCCTGCTTGCCTGAGTAAGGCAATGGACCTTTTTGGCTGCCCTGCCAACAGAAATGTTAGGGTTATTATTATTATTAAGCACTGGCCCAAATCTGCTTTCCTTATTATATGGGGGGGGGGATCTTGCAGTGATGAATTGCAGCTGGAATACTTTTTTGTGTTAAATTATGTATGTATGTGTGTACACACACATTGTTCCTTCCCTTCCAGTTGAAAGTGGAGTTTGGGCTGGTGCCTGCAGAAGGCTTTGCTTGGAAAATGTCCTTTTGCTTGTACTAAGAAGGGATTACCTTACTTATAGTCATTTATTGGATGACGTTTTGCATGGGTATCTGCTCACAGGAGCCACACATACACAGACCCATTGAAAGTGCTACTTTCCCCTGTAAAATATGTAGAAGTGGGGAATGGGAAAGGAATAGGGACCCTTGTCCCTGTGTACTTTGTCCTGACACACACACACACACACACACACACACACACATACTGCCTTAAACGTGCAAGCAAGTCGTGCATAGGCTTTGTACTTGGCTATCCATATCTGCATGAGAAGAGGCCTTTATCAACTTGACACACTGAAGGAGAAAACGAGCCTGCCGCATCTGCTACAATAACCGCTGCTGGAAAATAGACATTGAGCAGCATCTTGAGTGCATGGGTTGTTGTTCATACCACAAAAGACTCACAAGTAGCCAAACATACATACCAACCAACCAACCAACCAACCAACCAGAGTATTGTTGCAAAAGAAGAAAGAGCCCCCTCTTTGTATAGGCATGGACATCTGAAGAAAGAGCACTGATAACAAGTGTTCATACATCTGTTAGTTAAACTATGGTGCCCGTCTTACATCCATGAATTGCTCTTCCTAGGAAGTTGCCTTACAGGAAGTCAGATCATAGGTCTATGTATTCACTGTTGTCTACTGACTGATAGTAGCTGCTTAGGATTTCAGACAGTAGTCTTTTCCAGCTCTGCCTGGAGATGCCAAGGATTGAATCTGGCGCCTTCTTTCTGCATGCAAACCATGTTCTCTGCTACTA
The DNA here is from genome assembly GCF_951804945.1 of Podarcis cretensis. Taxonomy (NCBI): domain Eukaryota; kingdom Metazoa; phylum Chordata; class Lepidosauria; order Squamata; family Lacertidae; genus Podarcis; species Podarcis cretensis. The sequence goes on from NC_137175.1 coordinate 24,400,889, forward strand.
AACTTCAGCCCTCCACACAGGATTTTTTCTTGTTGAAATAGCCATTTATTTATTTTTCAAAGCGGATCTGTTTTAATTTGTGCTGTGAGCCGCCTTGGGCCCTGCACTGAGAGAAAGGTGAGATACTGAATGAATGAACGAATGAACGAATGAATAAAATAGGGGGGCAGCCCACATAATTGATCACATGACACGGTGCACACACACACCATTTGGATGGCAATGTCCATCAACTTGGGGGGGCCTCAAATATTTTATGGGGGGACAAAGACCCCTTGGCCCCTAGGAGTTGGCTCCTATGCCATTGACATACACATTTTAAACCATCTATAAAAGACATTGTGTCATATATATCTATGTATAACAAATTGTGTGTTTGAGTATTTGCAGACCAGATACTATTAACCTGTATGTTTTAAGAACACTAGAAGAGTGTTCTCTTCAAAGGTTCACATGCTACTGAAAAGAGGCTGTAAACCTTAGTTACAAAGTGGTGAAAGTTTTGAAATTATTGATATAGGAACTCAAGAGTGGCTGGTGGGAGCCATGTGGCCTGAGCTGGAGCAACCAGCTCAAACCTTTTCACACATTGAGCTTCTGAGGTAGACTGCAGTGATTACTTATTTCCTCCCAAGGTGAGGGGAAGTAGACATAGCTAAGCCTGGCAGGACAGCTTACTCTATTGTATTAACCCCTTCATGCATTAACCAGACTTAAGAATGTTGGTTATATGAGGCTGGTTATCCTACACTTACTAGGGGAAAGAGGAGAAAGGTGTTTTAGCCACCCCACCCTGCAGGATGATCAAAATGCACCCTATGCAACACAAAACCTACACTGCGGGAAGGTTGTAGCAGGGGTCGAGAAACCTGGCGAGCCATGTTTGGCTCCTAGACTTGCATTTCTCCTTCCCTGTTCTTAGTAGCAGCTGTCCCTGTCCTTAGTTGCATGCAGAAGGACTCAGGTTCTTAGCATCTCTACTTGAAAGGATCCCAGTTAGCAGGACAAGGGGAAACCTTGGCCTGAGATCTTGGAGAACCGCTGACAGTTGGACTTAGATGGATCAATGGTCTGACTCAGTATAAGGCAGCTTCAGTCATTCACTGCTAGATTGGATTCAGAAGAATTCAATCTGCATACAGTGAAGCATGTTTCGGTGCTGAGGTTGCTCTTCAGCCAGGTTCAGTTGTTGGTACAGGAGAACGAAGCTGCAGCACAGATGCATCCATTTCAACAGATAGTTAGTGCAGACGATGCAGGCCAGACACATTTCCTGCATGGTTCAGCTTGGCATTGGCCCACTGAAGGAGTGATGCTTTTGCTTTAACAGTCTTTTCAGAACTCCCCAAGGTCATTTCCTGTTCTTGGGCTGATATACAACTACCCCGAGAGAAGCCCATGCAAGGACTCCTGCTTGTGCAATGGGGCTTTCCCCTCTTTCCTTTGCCCACGTGTCCTTGCACCACTCTGGAAGGTTTGGAGAACCCCCAGAACAGGATGTAGAGGGAGGGGAGCGGAGATCTTTGCATTGGGCAAACAACATTGCTTGCGCTGATTTAACAATCTCCTTGGTGTTATGTTGAATTCCACCTTAAGTGAAGTCCCATCGAAATGAATTTGCAACACACACACACACACTTTGAATATTTGAAACATGTCATAAAAATTTAAAAGCACATTGGAGATTTCCAGTGGATTGTCCTCTAAGGAACAAGTCCTAGGATATAAAAACTAGCAATTCTTTGCAAATGAGATTTCAGTTGCGTTTTCCCAAAGCTGAAAGGAAGTGACACAAGACCAATAACTCTGCTTTTTCTGAAGCCAAGCACCTCTTTTATATGTGAGTAACCATTAAGGACAGCACAACTGCCATGTTGTGAACAAAGCTCACACTAGCATTTGCAAGTGGACATGGCCAGGAAAATAGCTTAGCACCTAATCAATAGACTATGAGCCAGGAAGAGAAGTCCATTTATATGTTCCACATGACAGGCCAGGAAGGCCTTAGCAATGAATCAACCCACCAACCTGGCACTGCTGTTGCTCCACTGACCATTAATGATGTATAAAGCACCCACCCTTTCAGGTTCTGCAATGCAGAACAATAGAATCATTTGCTGTATATTTTAGAAAGGTATTTGTTGGTTTGCAGTGCCAGTTTGGACACCTCTTAAGATATCGTAGCCAACTTTCCATGATGGTTCCTGAGATGAAGCTGCAGGATTTTGTCTATGTTTGGATGCAATTGGATGCCATTTTGAACTAAGATGGTGGACCAGGGATGCTAGGTCAGGATCATCTCAGACTCTCAGAGTTCAAGTCCCAATCTTGAGACCTATGGATGGGCCGTTGAGGATGTCACCGGGTGGTGATGTCATGGGAGGCAGGTTCTTATAGGTCAAACCAGCTTATATTTGTAAATAAATGGTGTTCTAAAGTCACCTAGCTGTAGTGTCCATTCTATCTTTTTTCTAAAAAAAAAGTTTTGTATTCATCCTCTGAAAAATAGCCGAGATGCCTCCCTGCTTTCTCAGCCTCCAACTGGTGCTGCAAAGTGGGTGTTGTTTTTTGCCAGCCCTTGGTGGAATCTAGACACATATTAAAAACACTGTAAAAATGCTTCTTTAAAGCGTTTTGAAAAATATATTGAATTTGCCATAAGCTCACCATCACCATCTAGTGTTGCATTTGTATAGTGAACTTAAAATGCACGTAAAACGTTCTATTTGCAGCTGTGTAGCTGTATAGCCAAGGCACTCTCAGCACAGAAATCTGGAACATTATTACAGAATATGAATTTCTCTAGTACAAGCTCTGGAGTTGCCACATTCTTGAGGATTTTGGGGTGGGCAAAGAGGCATGATCTGGTCTCATGTCTCTCGGATCTGCAGGAAAAGAGAACAACACTTGGGGGGCAGAGTAAATCAGTCCCATTTGTTTGAGCTTCTCACCCTCTATGGTTCTTGTTTATGGTCCCAAACAGGGATGGGGAGGGTTGAAACTGGAAAAGATCACAGCTCATTTCGCTGTCACTTACCACAGTGGGGAAATGCAAAACATTCAGATGGGTGTGATGAAAGGAAGTTTGCATTAAATCACTTTGCCTATCATGGGAACTTTGAGAGTCATTATCAAATCAAGCTCCCAAGCTCCCAAGCTCTTGTAATCTGAATGTCTGGGAATCTGAATGCCTAGTCGACTAAAGGTTTCACAGAATTGGCAGATAATGTAGCAAAACAAGAAAGCTGGTATGTATTAGGGGTGTGCATCGGCTCTGTGTGGGGACAAAACAAGTAGGCGAATCAGGATGATTTGTGGATCTCCCAGCACTCCCAAGTCAAAATGTGATGTCAGTATACTGAATTGGATTGCCTCCTTCCCCCACAAGCCTCCATTGAGTTGTTTCTGAATTTTCTGTACTGTATGTGCTCTATAGCTATATATTTTTCTAGGTCTCTAGGCTCTCCAAAAAGTGAGTCTGTTCAAAATGTAGGTTGTGCAACACTGAAGAAGTCTGGATTTACACCGGTATTTATTTTTTGTAAAATCAAAGCAGTGGAGGAGTTTTTAAAAAAGACACAACTTAAAAGCATCAGTTAACTTTTTCCCTTAATGCTGCATTGTTCTGCTTTAACAAAACAAACAAATGCACAAACAAACTTGACATTCTCCAGAACTTCACAGGCAGCATTCTAGACTGTCTCCCATGGGAAGGACCCATTGGGGACATGCCAAGGTCTATATGGCTGTAAGGCCTATAGGAGAATGCAAACAACCACCAGGAAAAAAGGCTCCTGTGAAGCTGCAAACTTTTTTTTTTTAAAAAAAAGTACAAACAAGAATTTGCATTACCTGCCTACCTCTTAACTATTTTAAGTGTGAAACAGACAAATCCTTGTTCCCACCCCATAAGGGACTGTGGAAGTAAGTGAAACCCTTTTACTTCCCCCACAGAAAGCCCCTGAACCTATTTGTCTGAAATTTGCCACTCTGGAGGGGCTTCTTTGACTGTAAATTTCCTTTCATGTTATAATGAATGAGGACCAGAGAGCTTTGTTTTATACGGAGTGGATGAGAAAGCTGAAACATAGATTGAAGTGAAGACTGTACTTAAGAACTCAGAAACAGATCAGAATTTACAAAACCACACAGATACAAGGTAAATCTTTGGGTCCAAACACACCCCTAGTACAGTGGTACCTCTGGTTACGTACTTAATTCGTTCTGGATTAACCTGAAACTGTTCTTAACCTGAAACACCACTTTAGCTAATGGGGCCTCCTGCTGCTGCTGCGCCACTGGAGAACAATTTCTGTTCTCATCCTGAAGCAAAGTTCTTAACCTGAAGCACTATTTCTGGGTTAGCGGAGTCTGTAACCTGAAGCGTATGTAACCTGAAGCGTATGTAACTCGAGGTACCACTGTACTTTTAAACATTCTGAAAGTCAGGTAGGCAGATTTGGGTTGAATATTAGGAAGAACAGCTGAAACTAATCACAGGAGCAAACTGCTTGACTGCTTTTGCCAGAGATGTCCACAAAAAGGAGTTAGAGGAAATATACACAGTTAATGTAAGGAGCATAGCACATCTGATTCCTGAAACCCACAAACCCTGTGCTGACTCCATATATCCCAGAGTCTCATGCAATTGCTTAAAAGTGAGGACAGGGAGTCACAGAGCTGCATCACAGCTGTTTTAGCACGCAACAGTCAGAGGTGTTCTTGATGCCTGAATTTATTTAAAATGCAAGTAGAGAACAGTTAAATTTTTTCATATTCATGGCAATGGAGCGGGTGATCTTGCATGAATTCTCTTTTCTGATGTTACACTGCTTATGCACGTAATCCACTTGCGTGAGCACTTCCTTACAAGGGGAAGCCAGCGATGTCTGAACTGGCTCTTTCTTTGAGAGCTTTATATATTTTGGGCCAAAACCTCTGCTTTGAACGTGCAGTTTGAAAGGGGAAATGGTGCGCAACGGCAAGAATTCAGCTCCTCTGTTCACATTACATTTCTCTCCCTTCCCATTTCTTCAAAGGATTTCCCTGCTAAGAACCACCGCCCCGTTTATTGCGCATCCCCACCGACTCTCTGATAACCTGGGAACATCTGCTGCACATCTGTATCATTGACAAATGAAATGTGGCAGAGATGAAAGTGGGGAAGGTTGGAGTTCATTGCCCTATTACATGATAATTGCACACAAGTTTCTTTTAAGCCTCTTTCCCGCAGCAGTAGGTGCTTCATGTGGCCAAATGTGCCTGGCATGCTATGTCTGCCTCAAGAGATGAAAGGGACCTTGCAGACAGGTAGAGCATCCTCGGCTAGGCTTCCTTTCTAAAAGGCTCCTGTTTTTTATCCTCTTTGCCAGGACAGAGGCCCTTTGGCATCCTCTCCCCTGCATGCGTTGTGAAAGAATTTGCAAGGGGTGGTGGTGGAGGGGTGGAAATGGCTGGCTAGAAATAGAATTATTTATTGAATTTAGTTATTATTTATTGAATTTATAGCCCACCATTCCTCTCTAAAGACCCCAGGGTGGCAAACATCCATCCATCTATCTATCTATCTACCTGAGCAAAAACATATAAAATCACAATTGTTGTTGTTGTTTAGTCGTTTAGACGTGTCCGACTCTTCGTGACCCCATGGACCAGAGCACGCCAGGCACTTCTGTCTTCCACTGCCTCCCGCAGTTTGGTTAAACTCATGCTGGTAGCTTCGAGAACACTGTCCAACAATCTCGTCCTCTGTCGTCCCCTTCTCCTTGTGCCCTCCATCTTTCCCAACATCAGGGTCTTTTCCAGGGAGTCTTCTCTTCTCATGAGGTGGCCAAAGTATTGGAGCCTCAGCTTCAGGATCTGTCCTTCCAGTGAGCACTCAGGGCTGATTTCCTTAAGAATGGATGCGTTTGTTCTTCTTGCAGTCCATGGGACTCTCAAGAGTCTCCTCCAGCACCATCATTCAAAAGCATCAATTCTTCGGCGATCAGCCTTCTTGGTGGTCCAGCTGTCACTTCCGTACATCAATACTGGGAAACCAAAGCTTTAACTATACGGACCTTTGTTGGCAAGGTGATGTCTCTACTTTTTAAGATGCTGTCTAGGTTTATCATAACTTTTCTCCCAAGAAGCAGGCGTCTTTTAATTTCGTGGCTGCTCTCACCATCTGCAGTGATCATGGAGCCCAAGAAAGTAAAATATCTCACTGCCTCCATTTCTTCCCCTTCTATTTGCCAGGAGGTGATGGGACCAGTGGCCATGATCTTCGTTTTTCGGATGTTGAGCTTCAGACCATATTTTGCGCTCTCCTCTTTCACCCTCAATAAAAGATACTTTAATTGCTCCTCACTTTCTGCCATCAAGGTTGTGTCATCTGCATATTTGAGGTTGTTGATATTTCATCCGGCAATCACAATTAAAAACATCTAAAACCAGTTACAGAAAAAACATTCTAAAAGCAGTTACAATTAAAACCACTCTTTCATTCAATGATTTGAAGGCTTCCAAGAACAGTATTCTTCAGCCACCAAATGCCTTGGAAAGTTTTTGCTTATACTTTGTCAAACCAGTAGTCCATCTAGCTCAATTTTGTCTACATTGGTAGCAGCTCCCCAGTGTTTCAGGCAGGAGTTTCTTCCAGCTCTAGTTGGAACCTCGGACCTTCTGCAGATGCTGTACCACTGAGTTACAGCCTTTTCTCATACAGACTTGCTTGTGGTGTCAGTTTGTGAACAAGTGATATGGATGAAAAGTGAGAATGAAGGTGAATTTACAGCAGTGTGGGACAGTGACCTCAACATGTATAACAGAGGGTGGGGGACCTGTATGGTCCATAAGGTCAGATCTCTCTTCCTCCATCACCCGTGGGCAACTTTGTCAGTCACCTGACATCATAACGATGCCAGGTGACTGATAGGAAGGCATTCCCACCATTCTCTACTCATTAGCTGCTAGGTGTAGGTCTCTCTGTAGGGATCTGAGCAGGATGTAATAATCTGCCCACCAGCTAACTGGCAGCAAAACAACTGATTGAAAAACTGAATAAACAGTTAATAATGGAAAAAGTCCAGTGTCACTGGCTGATTTCCACATTATTGTTCCCACTGCAATGTCATAAAAGAAAACCTCCTCAAAGTAACTGAGCACATGCAGCTTAAGAGAGGAGAAATATGCATTTCATACAAGTCAGGCTTTCACAATAGACTTGTCATCAGTTTCTTTTTTCAGAAGGTCTTCCAGATCTCTGTCTCCAAGTCCCATGGTTTTTCCAGGAAGGATGCCAACAGACAACAACAACATAGGAAACTGCCCTATTGTACAGTGGTTACAGATGCTTCAGGTTACATACGCTTCAGGTTACAGACTCCGCTAACCCAGAAATAGTACCTTGGGTTAAGAACTTTGCTTCAGGATGAGAACAGAAATTGGGCAGCAGTGGCGCAGCGGCAGCGGGAGGCCCCATTAGCTCAAGTGGTGCTTCAGGTTAAGAACAGTTTCAGGTTAAGAATGGACCTCTGGAATGGATTAAGTTCTTAAGCCAAGGTACCACTGTACTGAGTCAAACCACTGGTCTATGTAGCTCAGTACTGTCTATGTTGAATGGCTCTCTGTGGCTTCAGATAGAGATCTTTCCCAGCCCAACTGGAGATATCAAGGATTAAACCTGAGACCTTCTATATGTTGAGCAGATGCTGTACCACTAAGCTACTGCCCTTGCCCATGCAGCTGTGCTGGTCCCAAGCAAGGTCCAAGTCCAGTCCGTGGTCAATGAAGCAATATGAAGGCAGTCCATAAAAGTCGAAGCTGGGTGCAGGGCAGGGGTCAGGCAGGAACTGACAACCACCAACGTTGCTTCTGCAACTTGGGACTGGGGCTGGCTGGCTTTTATCTGCCCCAAAGCATAGGGCGGCCCTGATCCTCAGGTGACTCGCCTCTCTTGGCCTGGAGGCGAGCACTCCTCCTGCGGGAACTTAGTTCCCTCCGCCTCTCTGCCCTGAGCCTCTGCAGCCCAGGAGAGGCTGGAGGGTTATCAGACCCAGGGGCAACCTCAGCTTCCTATGACGGGGCTGAGAGTGGAGCACCTGCAGGCAGTGGGTCCTCCATCCCCTCAGGAGCCAGAGCAGACTCAGCTGAGGCTCAGGCTCAGGTCATGCCCCAGGCTCATGCCCCAGCCCCAGCTCAGCTGGTTCTGGAGGCGGGGAATCCTGTGCAGGCTGGGATTCCTCAGGTTCAGCATCCAACTCTGAATCCCAGGCCATCACAGCAGCTGATTTTCATCATCCAAGCATATGTCACAGTTGGACCAAGGTATATGGGACATGTGCATTGACAGTGACCAAAAATAGATTCATAGAACTGTAGGGTTGGGTGGGGCACCAAGGGTCATCTCATCCAGCCCCCACAATGCAGGAAACACAGCTGAAGACAAATGGCTATCCAACACCTGTTTAAAAAACCCCAATGAAGGAGTCTACCACCTTCTGGTTAGTCTTTTCCACTGGTGAACAGCTCTTACTGTCAGGGTGCTCTTCCTAATATTTAGAGGGAATCTCCCTTCTTGTAACTCGAATCCGTTTGTTCAGGTCCCTCCAGAGCAGGAGAAAACAAGCTCAGTTAATCTTCCACGTGGAAGCCCTTCAGATATTTGAAGATGGCTATTATATCACCTCTCAGTCTTCTCTTCTCCAAGTTTGCGTTTAACTGACATTGCTGGATGAAAGCTATCACAATTATGAGCCCGGGCAAACATCTCCCCCATCCCAGCCTAATTCAAAGCCTTTTGGGAATTCTGCTTTGCCAACCCACATTTCTCTGCTCTTCTGCCAAGCATCTCATAGCTGTCCAGCTACTGGGGAAGAAAACTCCTCCGTTAGATACGATTTATCTGCATTCTTCTGTGTGATCTCCAACATTTGTTCTCACAAACCATATTTTAGTTAGGCAATTTTTTCAGGTGTGGGGTAAGCCAGAAGGAGATATTGAAAGCCTGTAAAGTAGAAAGGGTGGCTGATAAAGAAGTAAAGGTAGCAACGAAAAAACTGCCAACATATGACAGGTCATCGAGTCCAATCTCCTGCAATGCAAGAATCTTTTGCCCAACGCGGGGCTTGAACCCATGATCCTGAGGTTAAGAGGGTCCTTGCACTGGCTTCCCTTGGTGGGACCAGATAGTTGAATTTTGTTGAATTTGCAGTGTCCCAAGCACAGCGGAATGATGAGGAGTACGTGCCACATACTCTATATTACTTTATTTACACTTCAAAGCTGGTAGATTACAGAAAAACATCTTGCCTCTGCCGGAGCAGAGAAAGCATCCTCTCTCCTCTAAAGCACGGAGAGAACACAGTGTGAACAGTGAAAAACAGGAAACCAGTGTACGTCACATCCAGTCTCCTTTCCCGTGAGAAACTCCAACAGCAACTCTGACTGGAATGTAAACATTGTCTTGTGACAAGCATTTCGCTGCACAGTGAAGAGAGCAGAAACCAACATCCTCCCCCTTTCTGTGAACATCACTGGGCAGCGTGTTCGTACAATATCAGTACAAACCCAACTTCTGCACATAGGTACAGTACAAATATCAGTACAAACCCAACTTCTGCACATAGGTACAGTGTTGATCCCTTGATACAATCTTGGACAATACATCAGCAGGAATTTCATTACCTGGCATATAGGACACCGTTACGAGTCCCTTCTGAATACGTTCCCTAGCATGTTGCAACTTCAATTGCAAGTGCTTCGTGCTTTGCTTACAACCTTCAGAATTCAGCAAAGCCAAACATGCTTTGTTGTCCTGGTAAACCTGGATTGGACATTTGACAGGAATTTTCATGTCTTTGCACAATTGTAACAACCATTCACAATCTTTAAGTGAATAAGACAGTGCATTCAGTTCAGCTTCACATGTACTTAAGCTAACTGTTGTTTGCTTCTTGCATGACCAATCAAATAGACCCTGATTGTACATGTAGCAAACTCCAGACATACTTTTCCTGTCTGTAGTGTCACTTCCAAAACTTGCATCTGCAAATATCTCAAGACCACCAGACTTCTGATTGTTAAATCTCAGTCTGTAATGCATAGTGCCTTTCAAATAGCGCGCTATACGTTTCAGAGCTTTCCAATCCTTAACAGTAGGATTGTTGACTTGTCTGCTTAGCAAATTACAGCTAACAGCAATGTCTGGTCTTGAACATCTGGCAATGAAGTTTAGCTTGCCTAGGACTTCCGGTCGGCGCCAGCGCTTAATGGCGGTCCGAGCCTCGAGCTCCGAGGCAGGACTGCTCCGTTAGTTCGGGTCTCACCCGCTACGGCAAGCGGGGGACCCCTAAAATCACAGGCGCGGAGCCTGTGAACAAAGGAGATTCGGTGGGCACCCTTTGCGCCCCCCGGTACTGTGAGGGAGCCTTTTTAAAGGCTTCTGAGCGGCATCGGGGTAAGCGCGGTGCTGAGAGTCGTCACCCAGCTAGCGGAGTGAAGCCGCGTCGCCATGAGCGGAGAGCGCCGATTCCTTCCTGCAATTGGAATTTGACTACAACACCCGTGAGTAAGATTGAAAAAGTAACGGGACATTAAAAAAAAAAAAAATTTGGCTGAAAACGGGAAAGGCAAAAATTAAGGAAGTCTGCCTCCCCGGAACTGCAGAAGAGATAAAGCAACGAAAATCAAGCTGCACTTAAAGGGAATCTTTCTAATTTTTTTAAGCTGTCAAACTGACATCGGACTTAAAACCTCCCCCCAGATTGGCAGGAGAAGGGGGGAAGGGATTGGAACGTTGTTAACCTGCTGGAAAATTAATGGAAAATTAAGACCTTCCATTGCCAAATCCCCCGGGGTCGGGCTGCCCAAACAAGACACCGGGACGTGGACTGTCAAACTTTGAGAAGTGGGGACTTGTTTGTAACAAAGTTACCGGACCTTAGACGTACTTTGTTGCATTTTGGCCACATAGAAAATAGAGACATTACAATTTGGATATTGGAAACTTCTGGCTACTGTTATACTTCCTTGCCTCTTTGTTTTCTTCTATCTTTGCCATTTGGATACAATTGAATGCTCCCTCTAGAGGGTTCTATGTGAAACTGTTGCACTTGGAAAAGTAACAGTGGGATTTTCCACTTGGGAATCAACTCTGTGAAAACGACCTTGAGGATATGAGTGCCCCTACAGAAGAGATAGTAACAAGGCAGAAAGCAAAACAATCTCACAAGAAAAGGGCCTCTATATCAGGAACTGCAGCTGTGCAGGAAAAAACACCAGCTTCTATGGATCCTATGACTCAGGCACTACTTAAAATAAATCAATCCCTGGAAGCATTGACAAAGCTATCGACAGAGAATTCTAAAAAATTAACAGAGTTGACAACAAGGTTGGATGTGAATACAGCTAGTGTTACATCGAACACAGATTCTATAAATAGATTAATTCAGGAAAGTTCAGAAACACGAAAGATTGCAGAAAGTGCAAAAACAACGGCTGAAGAGACAAGGGAAAAATTTGGGCCTATTATTAAAAAAGTGAATGAGCATGATGCAGCCCTCTCCTTACTGGAACTTCAACGTAAAGAGAAGAATTTAAAATTTAGATTGGTGCCTGAAGGGGAAGGGGACAACCTTGTGAAATTTCTTACAGAGAACATCATAACTTTTTGGCAGGAGGAATGGGAGGAAGATGAGGAACTTGAGATAATATCAGCCTTTCGACTGGGTAGAAGGCAGGATAAAAAACCAAGGGACTGTCTAATTACATTGAGATCAAAAGAAGAAAGAGATAGAATATTGAATTTGCATTATCAAAAGGCATTGGTGATCCAAAATTGTCAGATACAGATTTTCAAGGACATTCCTAAATACATTTTAGAGGTGAGAACATATTACAAAAGCTTAGTAGACCTGCTGAAGAAAAACACTATACCATTCAGATGGGAGTTTCCACAAGGATTGTCCTTTAACTTCAAAGGAAGGAAGATTAAAATAAAAACAATTCAGGACAAAGAACAATTTCTGGAGAAGTACCTGGAGGATCTGCAGAAAGGAACCGTGGAGGAGAGGGAACCACCTGATATAGCAAATTTGTCATTTGGACTTTCACTACCACCATCGGAGGAAGAGCAGAAGCTTGGAGCAGTTGGAGGAACAGCTACCTAAATACAAAATGTCTCTGCAACTCCTTAGTTGGAACTGTAACGGTCTGAACCTTCCTCGGAAAAGACGACAGGTTTTTCACATTTTGAAGAAAGAACAATTAGACATAATATGTTTGCAAGAAACCCATATTGCCAGGATACATAGGAAATTACTGATAAATAAGAGACTTGGTCAAGAATTTAAAGCTTAATATGGATTCTAAATGGCCAAAATATCATGAGATTTTAGAATACGATGGTGAAAGGGTGAAACTTCAGAGTTATGAGAAACTAAAGCCTAAGGTCCGAGATTGGTTGCATTACCATCAAATAAATGAGACGTTTAAACAGGACAGGAAAATAGGATTTCAGAAAGAGAAGTCAAAATTAGAAACAGAATTGTTGGAACCCAATACTAAGAACTTATCAAAAATGTATAACTTGCTGCTAAAATGGAATACACAGGATGAAACGGTGAAATCAGCTATGATTAAATGGGCACAAGATATCGGTCATGATATTATGTTTGCTGACTGGGAACAGTTATGGACCACCGGTATTAAATTTACTGCATGTAATGCATTAAGAGAAAATATTATGAAAATGATCTACCGGTGGTACATGACCCCAGTCAAGCTTGCAAAAATTTATCATTTGCCTAATAATAAGTGTTGGAAATGTAATGAGACTGAAGGCACTTTCTACCACCTTTGGTGGACCTGCCCAAAGGTTAAAGCTTTCTGGGAAATGATCTATAATGAAATTAAGAAGGTCCTTAAGTGGACTTTTCCTAAGAAACCAGAGGCTTTCCTCTTGGGCATGGTGGGCCAAGCGGTGTCAAGGAAGGATAGGACTTTCTTTATGTATGCCACTACAGCAGCAAGAATTCTACTGGCAAAGTATTGGAAGACGCAAGAACTACCTACTCTGGAAGAATGGCAAACAAAGGTGATTGACTTTATGGGACTGGCTGAGATGACGGGCAGAATCCGGGACCAGGGGAAAGAGACAATGGAAGAGGACTGGAAGAACTTCAAAATATATCTTAAAAATAATTGTAAAATTGAGGAATGTTAGGATGTCAGGGGGTAAGAAGTAAAGAATTGCAGCAGTAAACAAAAAAAACTTAAGAAACTTTTACGAAAGGGAACTAAGACAATGGACTTAAGGGTTGCTAAAGAATTATTAAACAAGGATGCAGGGATGGGGAGGTATGGGGAAGTCAAAGAAAGAAGGGTAAGAACCGATGAGTATGATGTGATACTGTTTTATATTGTTCTTTATTATATTTGTGGAAATTAATAAAAATTATTATAAAAAAAAAAAATGAAGTTTAGCTTGCCTAGCACACTTCTGTACAGTGTAGTGTCAGAAAATGCTTCTTCAGTGTCATCTACCTGATAACCTGTTATCATCGGTGTGTCTACAGGGTTAGCATCCATCAGGTTTAGTTTGCTTAACACATCAGCAATTTTCCGTGACTGGTGTACTAGAATGTTACCATCTTGATCTCTCTCTATTTCCAGAGATAGGTAGTTGTTTACCTCACCAAGATCTTTCATGTCAAAGTGCTCTTTCAGTTGAGCTAGGGCGTTATTGTACATTGTGACACCATCCCAAAAGAATAAAAGATCATCAACATAAAACAAACAATACAATTTCTTTTGCCCCTCCTCTTTGATAAATACACATGGATCAGCTTTCCCTTGCTGAAAACCTAGAGAAAACAATACTTCAGTGAGTTTTGTGTGCCAACACCGTGCACTTTGTTTGAGACCATAAAGGGACTTTTTCATAGCACAAACAAATCCCTGTTTTACCTGTACGCCATCAGGTGGAAGCATATAAAGTGATTCATCTAGAGATCCGTACAGAAAAGCTGTATTCACATCATGGTGACTAATGTGTAGATTCTCCTCTGCAGCTAGCTTGAGCATAAGCCTAATGCTCTCATACCTCACTGTGGGTGAGTAGGTCTCGTGATAGTCTTCACCTGGTACTTGTGCAAAACCTCTGGCTACCAATCTGGCTTTGTGTCTGACTATCTTGCCATTTTGATCAGTCTTCGCTTTGAAGACCCATTTGCTTCCAAGCAGTTTCATTCCTGGAACTACTGGAACAAGGTCCCATGTTTTGTTCCTTTCCAAGGAATCAAGCTCAGCTTTCATGGCATTTAACCATGGCTCAGCTTCCTTTGAATCCAAATCCTGGATTTCTTGGAAACTTGAAGGTTCAAATACCTTCTTGGAGCTTTTAACAGCTGTTACTGCTATCTTAGCAAACTCATCAGCAAATCTCTTTGGAGGTTTGCCTTTTGTGGCTCTTTGTGACCTGCGAATTAGCCGTAGGTCTTCAACACTCTCCTCTTCTTTCTTGGGAGAAAAGTGACCTATTGTGAACAATGGTTCTTCCAATTCTTGATCAGAGCTTTCAGAGGGTCGCATAGAGGCTTTCGCACTCTTGAAATCCTCTGAATCACCCGATTCAGTTTCAGACTCAGAATCAGAACTTTCATCAGTGGGTGTGGGTTGTTGCGGTTGCTTTAGACTATCCTCAGTCTCATCACTGTCATCAGGATAACATTGGAAAATTCCCACATTCTCCCCCCACTTGGCATTGTACTCAACACTTCTTGTGAGCTTAATTGACTTAGAGTCAGTCATCATTATTCTGTAAGACCCTTTCTGATAACCTAGAAAGATACCATGCAATCCACGCTTGTCTAACTTGGAGCTTTGTGGTGAGTGAACCCACATGTCAGAACCAAAAATTTTCATGTGTTTGATGTATGGTTTCTTGCCAATCTTCTCATAGGGGGTACAACCAATCGCTGAAGATAACCTGCAATTATAACTGTAAGTAAAACACGAGAGAGATTCGGCCCAATAACTCTCTGGAAGATTGGCATCATGCAGCAAGGTTTTTAACCCTTGATGCAATGTTTGATTTGCCCTCTCGCAAAGTCCATTCTGCCATGGCGAGCGAGGACTAGACAAATCGTGTTGAATTCCTTTCTCAGACAGAAAAGCTTCAAACTGCTGAGAAGTGAATTCCCCCCCGCGATCAGTGAAAAGAATTTTTATCTTTTTACCATGCACATTTTCCAACCAAGCACAGAATTCCTTGAACCTAGGAAAAGCCTCTGATTTCTGCTTGAGATTGTACACATAAATATACCTGGAAAATGCATCAATGAGAACCATGAAGTACCTATTTCCACCCAAAGAGGGCGCTAGTGGTCCAACCAAATCAGCATGAACAACCTGGTATGGTTCCGTAGCTTGCCTACTAGACACCTTACCTTTCGCAGCCATTTTCACCTTGTTTGCTGCGCATGCCTTGCACTTCATGTGGTACCTGCAGGGTTTAATAGTCATACCTTCAACCAAGGCAGGCATTTTAGATACTGCCTCAAAATGCAAATGAGCAAATTTCCGGTGAAAATCATGAATACATTCTGCATGCAAACTTTTGTTAGAACCTGCAATGCAACAAGTTTCATCCTGCACAACATCATCATAATACAAAACATACAAACGATCAACATATTCAGCATGCAATACATAATCATTTTTCTTTGTGATGATGCACTTTTTGTTCTTAAAGGAAACGTCAATTTTTCGTTCATTCAGCTGTCCAACGCTGAGTAGATTATGTTTGGCATCTGGTACGTAAAGCACATCTTTTATCGATAAGTCCAAACTGTGAAGAACAACAGTTCCATAGCCTTTACTGGGGATTGTGTGGTCATCCGCCTGGTGAATCGCACCTTCCTGCGGTGTAAAAGACACGAACAGTCGCTTATCGTTGCACATGTGGTGCGTTGCCGCTGAATCAACAACGAAGAAAGATCTAGACGTCTTCTGGACCTTTGTAACCTTTGGAGTGAAGCGTGAGACTATTGCCTTGTGCTGCGTTGTCCTGGACACCGGACCTTTGCCTTTGCTCTGGCCTCTTCCACGCGATGAGCTTTCGCTGCGCTGCTCTGTCTTGGCCCTGGGATATTTGCATTCCCTCTTCATATGGCCTAGACGTCCACACGAGTAGCATTTCACTGCCTTCAAAGCTTTGGCGCCATCTGGTGGTTCCACTGCACTCTGGGATGACGTCTGTGAAGACTCCCCCTTACCCATGCAGCTATCACCCCGGCGGTCTGCTTCATTCTGAATCACGGCAGTATCACAGGCTACTCTGAGCTGAGCATGTGGCAGATTGACATCAAATTCCCTACTTGCGTCAGCCAGCCTTCTGCAGCTAGCCATCATGACTCTGGCATTAGCCTTCTGCGTCATCTCTGCTGCCTTAAATCAAGCCGCTTTATACAAGCTGCGTCTGTGCTGCTTCATTCCAAAAGCAAGTTCAAAACAGCCTCTGCCTGTGAGCCTGTGCCACTCTGCTTAACTGCAGCTGCCTCAAACCTCATTCCAAAGGCACTTTTAAAAGGTACTTTCGGTTTCCCCCAGCATAGGAGCTTGTTCCTTTGAGCCTTTGCCCGTGCCCGGCAAAATGGCCATAAAAGTTCAGAGTCCTGCCATAAAGCCATTAATTAGAAGCTGGCAGGCTGCCCGGAGCATGAGCACACACCTCATCAATCATCTTGACGGCAGATACCGTCCGATCCGTCCCTCTGCATTCCAATCCTTTTGCCGGCATTCAGATGACTGCGTCTTTCTTCTGGGCCGATAACCAGGAATGTTGAATTTGCAGTGTCCCAAGCACAGCGGAATGATGAGGAGTACGTGCCACATACTCTATATTTATTTACACTTCAAAGCTGGTAGATTACAGAAAAACATCTTGCCTCTGCCGGAGCAGAGAAAGCATCCTCTCTCCTCTAAAGCACGGAGAGAACACAGTGTGAACAGTGAAAAACAGGAAACCAGTGTACGTCACATCCAGTCTCCTTTCCCGTGAGAAACTCCAACAGCAACTCTGACTGGAATGTAAACATTGTCTTGTGACAAGCATTTCGCTGCACAGTGAAGAGAGCAGAAACCAACAAGCCCCAAAAAGCCCACCCGTTACTCAGCTCTGTCCCATATTTCTATGGAGATGCAAATGTACAAGTACAAGAATAAAGTGACTTATTCGCAACATCAGGTACTTGTGATGATATGGGATTCATTGCTATGTTTATTTACCACCTTAAGAGGAACTGCTACTTGCACGTTCACAATTGGGTCCATTACCTGCACCAACTCCAGGCTGGCACAGCTGTCAGATCTGGATACAGCCCAAGGTTAGATGCTGATGCTGGATCCAGACCTGAGCCAACTCAGTGCTGCCTTCTCCTTGCCCTCACCCTATTTCAGAACTTCCTGCTGCCAGGGAGATTGCCAGTGGATCTCTCACCCACCTGCGCATGAGTGCACCTCCCACCCACTGAATGTCAGCCTATCATAAGGTTGGTGGTTGGGATTGCTCTGCTAGTTATCTAGAGCCAGTGTGGTGTAGTGGTTAAGAGCGGTGGACTCGTAATCTGGTGAACTGGGTTCGCGTCTCCGCTCCTTCACTTGCAGCTGCTGGGTGATCTTTGGCTAGTCACACTTCTCTGAAGTCTCTCAGCCTCACTCACCTCACGGAGTGTTTGTTGTGGGGGAGGAAGGAAAAAGGAGATTGTTAGCCACTTTGAGACTCCTTAGGGTAGTGATAAAGTGGGATATCAAATCCAAACTCCTCCTCCTCCTCCTCCTCTTCTTCTTTCACTAATGGTTGCAAAACTGGAAATGGTTTGACACTGAAAAGCTAAAGTATGGTTATGAAGCCCAGGTGGCAGCTAGCTCTGGAAGAACACATCAAAACAGATTGACAAGAAGGATGGTTAAACAGGATGATTTCCTCAAAATGTGATTTCCATTCTTCATCAGTGTTCAGAAAGAAGGTCCCAAACTGCACCTCTAGCAGCATGTGCCTCTTTCTGGAGTGACATTCTTACCTGAAAATTGTAGACTCTAACGCAATACAGCTATCGCCTGTAATTATTCCTTTCTATGCATGTGGGAAAATGACAGACCACCCTTGTCATGGTGTCATGTTTTTATTATTTATTGTTTGTAGATCATATACATCTTTGAAGCACATGCTTGTAATGTTTTATAAAAAGACAGAAAGAATGAGTGTCATTGTTTCTCTTAGGGAACTATTTTGTGACTGTTCCCCAGGGAGTTGGTGACTGTGCTTATGCTTAAGTGCTAAGTTATATGCTAGAGACGGAAAGAGCTTCTGGAGTGTATGGTTCTGACTCTGCTTCATGGTAAAGCTAAAGGCACCCTGGACAGTTAAGTTCAGTCAAATTCGACTATGGGGTACAGCGCTCATCTCTGCTTTCAGGCCCAGGGAGCTGGGGTTTTCCACAGACAGCCTTTTCTGGGTCATGTAGCCAGCATGACTAAACTGCTTCTGGTGCAATGGAACACTGTGACAGAAGCCAGAGCGCATGGAAACTCTGTTTACCTTCTGGCTGCAGAATATATCTACCCACACTGGTATGCTTCCAAACAGCTATGTTGGCATTGACTGCTTCATGAGTCAATGTTGAGTTCAGCATGCTTTCTTCCCTATTCCTCATACCCTCACCTCTGGAAGAATCAGTCAGGTAAGATGCACACTCAGTGGAAAGAGATTGACAGTGCCTGCATTCTTCAGAATTTCTCAAAGACCTAGGAAGAAAAGGACACCAGGTTGGGAGGAGGATTCCTATTCCTTAAGGAATTTGTACTCCTGCCCCATCCACCAGGAGCCAGCTGACTTCTGTCATGGCCTAGCAGGAGAGACAAAAATATAACCAGGTTTTGTAGTATTTGTATTCATCTCCTCTGTCTGTAGAATGCAGCACTCAAAATTAACTAGTTCAGTTTAATGAAGTTTACTGAATTAGTTCAAAAATCTCTGAACTACATCTTCAAGTAGTTCCCATAATTGCTGGGTGAAATGAACATTTTGTGGTAGAACTCTAATTTCTATTGAATCTTCAAGTTCATTCTCTTACGTGTTTTTTAAAAACAAACAAACAAACAAAGTAACAAATAATACATGGCTTAAAAAAACCACACACTTTAGGCTTTTTCTCCTGAGGTCCTTCTCACGAATGAGTATAACCACAAGGCAGCAGAGGTTTAGAATCACTTTTCCTTCTCTTAGATGGGCTACCTCCTTGACTGTTGAACCCACTGTTGGTCTCATCTGCTCAGTCCACCAGAGCCTGTCTTTGTATGCAGGGGAAGTCCCTAACTCAGGGGTTTGAGATCCATCAGCTACTCTCACCTGGCTTAGCCAGTCAGTGAAAACCATTTCCTGGGCTCTGGTGCTGCTGTTGCATGCGGACGGCCTCTAGGGGCCACAGGTGATTGCTGAGTGCATGGTGGGGACCAAAGGTGGACAAACTACCCCTGAAGGAGCACAACGTGTCCCCCACCAGAGGTACTACCCCTCCCCTAATACCCTGTACAACCCTTTCTTCATTGTCTTAAGTATATTTTATACTTCAGCACAGCAGCATGTAATGTTCTGAATGCTGGGTGGAGGGTAGGGAGGAAGATGAGCGATTATTTGGATGAACTTGAATTGAACAGTGGACTGAATGTAAAGAAATATGTTTGCTTTTGAAAGGGACAGATGTGAACTGGAACTACGGTAGTTCCTTCTTGGACATGTTGAACTAGTTCATTTTGAAAATGAACATTTCAAGCTCTGGTAGAAGGTAGATTTGGTGATAATTACTGATGGATTGATGGCTGAGGGTAAGAGTACAAAACAGGTAGGAAGCTGTTACCTTTTATAGAATGTATTCATTTGCCATTCCTGGAAGTCATGCATGTGATACAACTTGTTTTTTTTTTATAATAATTTTTATTAATTTCCACACATATAATAAAGAACAATGTAAAACAGTATCACATCATACTCATCGGTTCTTACCCTTCTTTCTTTGACTTCCCCATACCTCCCCATCCCTGCATCCTTGTTTAATAATTCTTTAGCAACCCTTGAGTCCATTATCTTAGTTCCCTTTCATAAAAATTTCTTAAGTTTTTTTGTTTACTGCTGCAATTCTTTACTTCTTACCCCCTGACATCCTAACATTCCTCAATTTTGCAATTATTTTTAAGATATATTTTGAAGTTCTTCCAGTCCTCTTCCACTGTCTCTTTCCCCTGGTCCCGGATTCTGCCCGTCATCTCGGCGAGTCCCATAAAGTCAATCACCTTTGTTTGCCATTCTTCCAGAGTAGGTAGTTCTTGCGTCTTCCAATACTTTGCCAGTAGAATTCTTGCTGCTGTAGTGGCATACATAAAGAAAGTCCTATCCTTCCTTGACACCACTTGGCCCACCATGCCCAAGAGGAAAGCCTCTGGTTTCTTAGGAAAAGTCCACTTAAGGACCTTCTTAATTTCATTATAGATCATTTCCCAGAAAGCTTTAACCTTTGGGCAGGTCCACCAAAGGTGGTAGAAAGTGCCTTCAGTCTCATTACATTTCCAACACTTATTATTAGGCAAATGATAAATTTTTGCAAGCTTGACTGGGGTCATGTACCATCGGTAGATCATTTTCATAATATTTTCTCTTAATGCATTACATGCAGTAAATTTAATACCGGTGGTCCATAACTGTTCCCAGTCAGCAAACATAATATCATGACCGATATCTTGTGCCCATTTAATCATAGCTGATTTCACCGTTTCATCCTGTGTATTCCATTTTAGCAGCAAGTTATACATTTTTGATAAGTTCTTAGTATTGGATTCCAACAGTTCTGTTTCTAATTTTGACTTCTCTTTCTGAAATCCTATTTTCCTGTCCTGTTTAAATGTCTCATTTATCTGATGATAATGCAACCAATCTCGAACCTTAGGCTTTAGTTTCTCATAACTCTGAAGTTTCACCCTTTCGCCATCATATTCTAAAATCTCATGATATTTTGGCCATTTAGAATCCATATTAAGCTTTTTTACTTCCCTAGCTTCCATTGGTGACACCCACCTAGGGGTTTTACTTTCCAGCAAATCTTTGTATCTAATCCAAACGTTATACAATGCTTTCCTTACAATATGGTTTTTAAAACTTTTATACACCTTTACCTTGTCGTACCATAAGTATGCATGCCAACCAAAACTATTGTCATACCCTTCCAGGTCCAAAATGTCAGTGTTCTCAAGAAGTAGCCAGTGTTTCAACCAGCAGAAAGCTGCTGATTCATAATAAAGTCTTAAGTCCGGCAGGGCAAACCCCCCTCTATCCTTTACATCAGTTAAAATCTTAAATTTAATTCTGGGCTTTTTGCCCTGCCAGACAAATTTTGATATATCTTTCTGCCACTTCTTGAAACATTCCATCTTGTCCACAATCTGCAGCGTCTGGAATAAAAACAGCATTCTAGGCAATACATTCATCTTAATGGTAGCGATTCGGCCTAACAAGGAAAGTTTCAACCTTGACCATATTTCCAAATCCTTTTTAACTTCTGACCAACATTTTTCATAATTGTCCTTAAATAAGTTCACGTTCTTGGATGTTAAGTTTACCCCCAGGTATTTTACCCTTTTTGTTATTTCCAAGCCTGTTTCATTCTGAAAACTCTCTCTTTCTTCCATTGTTAAATTTTTTTGCAACACTTTCGTTTTTTGTCTATTCAATTTAAAACCTGCTACTCGACCAAATATATCAATTAATTCTAATACTCTTTTGGTACTGGTGTCTGGCTGTTGCAAAGTCAATACTAGATCATCTGCGAATGCTCTTAATTTATAATGTCTAACTCCGACCTGAACTCCTTTAACCAACTGGTCCTTTCTGATCATGTTTAACAATACCTCCAGGACTGATATAAAAAGCAAAGGGGATATTGGGCAACCCTGTCGTGTACCTTTTTCTATAGGTATTTCTTCTGTTACCACATTATTTACAATTAATTTGGCCTTTTGTTGAGAATATATTGCACCTATACCGTTTTCAAAACCTTGGCCTACCCCCATCCCTTGGAGATTCTTTTTCATAAAAGTCCAACAAATATTGTCAAAGGCTTTCTCTGCATCCACAAAAATCAAAACTGCTTTCCTATTAATGTCAACGTCCAACAGCTCCAAAATATCTATAATGTTTCTCACATTGTCTGACATATGTCTACCTGGGAGAAAGCCTGTTTGGTCCTTATGAATCTCTTCTGCTAAAACTCTTTTCAATCTTTTTGCCAAAATGTCTGCAAAAATTTTGTAATCCACATTGAGTAAGGATATAGGGCGGTAGTTTTTAACCTGGTTCTTCTCAGTCTCTGTTTTCGGTATAAGTGAGATGAAAGCCTCTTTCCACGATTCAGGTGCCTTTTTCCCCTTCAAAATTTCATTGCAAACTTCCTTCAATGGTTGTGTCAACCATTCTTTCAACATTTTGTAGTATTTGGCCGTCAGGCCATCTGGTCCTGGTGATTTTCCCAATTTCATATTTTGAATGGCACCCTCTATTTCTTGTTCTGTTATTTCCTCATTTAAGATCCTTTTACTTTGTTCTGAGATTTTTGGTAAACCGTATTTTCTGATGAATTCTTCTATTTCTTGCTCGTTAATTGACCCTTGTGCATACAATTTCTTAAAGAAGCTTTGAAAACAATTGTTGATCTCATTGGGTTTATGGATAATTTTTCCATCCATTTCTAAACTTGTTACAGTATTCATTTTCTGCCTTTTTTTCAATTGCCATGACAGAAGTTTCCCACATTTATCCGCTGATTCAAAAGTTCTTTGTCTCATTTGCCTTATCTTCCATTCTATTTGTTGGTTCATAAGCTCCATGTACTGCATCTGATAGAACTTTATTTCTCTCAAGATCTCATGGGATTTTGGTTTAGACCTCAACTTCTTCTCTCCTTCTTTTATTTTTTCTAAAATTTTTTCCTTCTTCTCATTTTGTTGCTTCCTCTTAATAGAATTTTGTTGAATCAGGAAACCTCGCATCACGGCTTTGCTTGCGTCCCAAATTATTCTTTTTTCCACATCTGTTTTCCTGTTGATCTCAAAATAATCTTTTAATGTTTTAAGGGCCTTCTTGTGGATCTCTTCATCCTTAAATAGGGTGTCATTCATTCTCCATCTAAAGGATCCAGTTGTTGTTAGTTTCATCTCCATCTTCACCGCATTATGGTCGGAGCACGTTTTTGGGCATATTTCTACTTTTTTTGTTCTTGACGCCAGACTGCTAGAAATCCAGATTTGGTCTATTCTTGTCCATGTCATTTTTGCTTCAGAGAAGAAAGTTCCCTCTCTCTCTAGAGGGTTCTTTATTCTCCAAATATCAATCAAGTCCATTGTTTCAGTCATTTCGAAAAAGATCTTTGGTAGTCTCCCTTCTTTTGAAATCACTTGTCTCTGTGCTTTGTCCATGTTTGTTGAGACAACTCCATTCATGTCTCCCATCATTAGGATTTTATAATCTAAAAAGTCAACTAATGTCTCATGCAATTTCCTAAAGAATTCGGCCTTCCCTTCATTTGGGGCATAAATTCCCACAATTAATATCTTTTCTCCTTGAATTTGTATTTCAATTGCCAGGTATCTTCCTTGATCATCTTTAAATATCAATTTTGGAGCCCACTTTTCCTTTGCGTAGATCACCACACCTCTTTTCTTTACTTTGTCTGATGAGATAAATTCTTGACCAAGTCTCTTATTTATCAGTAATTTCCTATGTGTCCTGGCAATATGGGTTTCTTGCAAACATATTATGTCTAATTGTTCTTTCTTCAAAATGTGAAAAACCTGTCTTCTTTTCCGAGGAAGGTTCAAACCGTTACAGTTCCAACTAAGGAGTTGCAGAGACATTTTGTATTTAGGTAGCTGTTCCTCCAACTGCTCCAAGCTTCTGCTCTTCCTCCGATGGTGGTAGTGAAAGTCCAAATGACAAATTTGCTATATCAGGTGGTTCCCTCTCCTCCACAGTTCCTTTCTGCAGATCCTCCAGGTACCTCTCCAAAAATAGTTCTTTGTCCTGAATTGTTTTTATTTTAATCTTCCTTCCTTTGAAGTTAAAGGACAATCCTTGTGGAAACTCCCATCTGAATGGTATAGTGTTTTTCTTCAGCAGGTCTGCTAGGCTTTTGTAATATGTTCTCACCTCTAAGATGTATTTAGGAATGTCCTTAAAAATCTGTATCTGACAATTTTGGATCACCAATGCCTTTTGATAATGCAGATTCAATATTCTATCTCTTTCTTCTTTTGATCTCAGTGTAATTAGACAGTCCCTTGGTTTTTTATCCTGCTTTCTACCCAGTCGAAAGGCTGATATTATCTCAAGTTCCTCGTCTTCCTCCCATTCCTCCTGCCAAAAAGTTATGATGTTCTCTGTAAGAAATTTCACAAGGTTGTCCCCTTCCCCTTCAGGCACCAATCTAAATTTTAAGTTCTTCTCTTTACGTTGAAGTTCCAGTAAGGAGAGGGCTGCATCATGCTCATTCACTTTTTTAATAATAGGCCCAAACTTTTCCCTTGTCTCTTCAGCCGTTGTTTTTGCACTTTCTGCAATCTTTCGTGTTTCTGAATTTTCCTGAATTAATCTATTTATAGAATCTGTGTTAGATTTAACACTAGCTGTATTCACATCCAACCTTGTTGTCAACTCTGTTAATTTTTTAGAATTCTCTGTCGATAGCTTTGTCAATGCTTCCAGGGATTGATTTATTTTAAGTAGTGCCTGAGTCATAGGATCCATAGAAGCTGGTGTTTTTTCCTGCACAGCTGCAGTTCCTGATATAGAGCCCCTTTTCTTCTGAGATTGTTTTGCTTTCTGCCTTGTTACTATCTCTTCTGTAGGGGCACTCATATCCTCAAGGTCGTTTTCACAGAGTTGATTCCCAAGTGGAAAATCCCACTGTTACTTTTCCAAGTGCAACAGTTTCACATAGAACCCTCTAGAGGGAGCATTCAATTGTATCCAAATGGCAAAGATAGAAAAAAAACAAAGAGGCAAGGAAGTATAACAGTAGCCAGAAGTTTCCAATATCCAAATTGTAATGTCTCTATTTTCTATGTGGCCAAAATGCAACAGGGTACGTCTAAGGTCCGGTAACTTTGTTGCAAACAAGCCCCCACTTCTCAAAGTTTGACAGTCCACGTCCCGGTGTCTTATTTGGGCAGCCCGACCCCGGGGGATTTGGCAATGGAAGATCTTAATTTTCCATTAATTTTCCAGCAGGTTAACAACGTTCCAATCCCTTCCCCCCTTCTCCTGCCAATCTGGGGGGAGGTTTTAAGTCCGATGTCAGTTTGACAGCTTAAAAAAAATTAGAAAGATTCCCTTTAAGTGCAGCTTGATTTTCGTTGCTTTATCTCTTCTGCAGTTCCGGGGAGGCAGACTTCCTTAATTTTTGCCTTTCCCGTTTTCAGCCAAATTTCTTTTTTAATGTCCCGTTACTTTTTCAATCTTACTCACGGGTGCTGTAGTCAAATTCCAATTGCAGGAAGGAATCGGCGCTCTCCGCTCATGGCGACGCGGCTTCACTCCGCTAGCTGGGTGACGACTCTCAGCACCGCGCTTACCCCGATGCCGCTCCGAAGCCTTTAAAAAGGCTCCTTCACAGTACCGGGGGGCGCAAAAGGTGCCCACCGAATCTCCTTTGTTCACAGGCTCCGCGCCTGTGATTTTAGGGGTCCCCCGCTTGCCGTAGCGGGTAAGACCCGAACTAACGGAGCAGTCCTGCCTCGGAGCTCGAGGCTCGGACCGCCATTAAGCGCTGGTGTACTAGAATGTTACCATCTTGATCTCTCTCTATTTCCAGAGATAGGTAGTTGTTTACCTCACCAAGATCTTTCATGTCAAAGTGCTCTTTCAGTTGAGCTAGGGCGTTATTGTACATTGTGACACCATCCCAAAAGAATAAAAGATCATCAACATAAAACAAACAATACAATTTCTTTTGCCCCTCCTCTTTGATAAATACACATGGATCAGTTTTCCCTTGCTGAAAACCTAGAGAAAACAATACTTCAGTGAGTTTTGTGTGCCAACACCGTGCACTTTGTTTGAGACCATAAAGGGACTTTTTCATAGCACAAACAAATCCCTGTTTTACCTGTACGCCATCAGGTGGAAGCATATAAAGTGATTCATCTAGAGATCCGTACAGAAAAGCTGTATTCACTTCATGGTGACTAATGTGTAGATTCTCCTCTGCAGCTAGCTTGAGCCTAATGCTCTCATACCTCACTGTGGGTGAGTAGGTCTCGTGATAGTCTTCACCTGGTACTTGTGCAAAACCTCTGGCTACCAATCTGGCTTTTTGTCTGACTATCTTGCCATTTTGATCAGTCTTCGCTTTGAAGACCCATTTGCTTCCAAGCAGTTTCATTCCTGGAACTACTGGAACAAGGTCCCATGTTTTATTCCTTTCCAAGGAATCAAGCTCAGCTTTCATGGCATTTAACCATGGCTCAGCTTCCTTTGAATCCAAATCTTGGATTTCTTGGAAACTTGAAGGTTCAAATACCTTCTTGGAGCTTTTAACAGCTGTTACTGCTATCTTAGCAAACTCATCAGCAAATCTCTTTGGAGGTTTGCCTTTTGTGGCTCTTTGTGACCTGCGAATTAGCCGTAGGTCTTCAACACTCTCCTCTTCCTTCTTAGGAGAAAAGTGACCTATTGTGAACAATGGTTCCTCCAATTCTTGATCAGAGCTTTCAGAGGGTCGCATAGAGGCTTTCGCACTCTTGAAATCCTCTGAATCACCCGATTCAGTTTCAGACTCAGAATCAGAACCTTCATCAGTGGGTGTGGGTTGTTGCGGTTGCTTTAGACTATCCTCAGTCTCATCACTGTCACCAGGATAACATTGGAAAATTCCCACATTCTCCCCCCACTTGGCATTGTACTCAACACTTCTTGTGAGCTTAATTGTCTTAGAGTCAGTCATCATTATTCTGTAAGACCCTTTCTGATAACCTAGAAAGATACCATGCAATCCACGCTTGTCTAACTTGGAGCTTTGTGGTGAGTGAACCCACATGTCAGAACCAAAAATTTTCATGTGTTTGATGTATGGTTTCTTGCCAAACATCTTCTCATAGGGGGTACAACCAATCGCTGAAGATAACCTGCGATTATAACTGTAAGTAAAACACGAGAGAGATTCGGCCCAATAACTCTCTGGAAGATTGGCATCATGCAGCAAGGTTTTTAACCCTTGATGCAATGTTTGATTTGCCCTCTCGCAAAGTCCATTCTGCCATGGCGAGCGAGGACTAGACAAATCGTGTTGAATTCCTTTCTCAGACAGAAAAGCTTCAAACTGCTGAGAAGTGAATCCCCCCCCGCGATCAGTGAAAATAATTTTTATCTTTTTACCATGCACATTTTCCAACCAAGCACAGAATTCCTTGAACCTTGGAAAAGCCTCTGATTTCTGCTTGAGATTGTACACATAAATATACCTGGAAAATGCATCAATGAGAACCATGAAGTACCTATTTCCACCCAAAGAGGGCGCTAGTGGTCCAACCAAATCAGCATGAACAACCTGGTATGGTTCCGTAGCTTGCCTACTAGACACCTTACCTTTCGCAGCCATTTTCACCTTGTTTGCTGCGCATGCCTTGCACTTCATGTGGTACCTGCAGGGTTTAATAGTCATACCTTCAACCAAGGCAGGCATTTTAGATACTGCCTCAAAATGCAAATGAGCAAATTTCCGGTGAAAATCATGAATACATTCTGCATGCAAACTTTTGTTAGAACCTGCAATGCAACAAGTTTCATCCTGCACAACATCATCATAATACAAAACATACAAACGATCAACATATTCAGCATGCAATACATAATCATTTTTCTTTGTGATGATGCACTTTTTGTTCTTAAAGGAAACGTCAATTTTTCATTCATTCAGCTGTCCAACGCTGAGTAGATTATGTTTAGCATCTGGTACGTAAAGCACATCTTTTATCGATAAGTCCAAACTGTGAAGAACAACAGTTCCATAGCCTTTACTGGGGATTGTGTGGTCATCCGCCTGGTGAATCGCACCTTCCTGCGGTGTAAAAGACACGAACAGTCGCTTATCGTTGCACATGTGGTGCGTTGCCGCTGAATCAACAACAAAGAAAGATCTAGACGTCTTCTGGACCTTTGTAACCTTTGGAGTGAAGCGTGAGACCATTGCCTTGTGCTGCGTTGTCCTGGACACCGGACCTTTGCCGTTGCTCTGGCCTCTTCCACGCGATGAGCTTTCGCTGCGCTGCTCTGTCTTGGCCCTGGGATATTTGCATTCCCTCTTCATATGGCCTAGACGTCCACACGAGTAGCATTTCACTGCCTTCAAAGCTTTGGCGCCATCTGGTGGTTCCACTGCACTCTGGGATGACGTCTGTGAAGACTCCCCCTTACCCATGCAGCTATCACCCCGGCGGTCTGCTTCATTCTGAATCACGGCAGTATCACAGGCTACTCTGAGCTGAGCATGTGGCAGATTGACATCAAATTCCCCACTTGCATCAGCCAGCCTTCTGCAGCTAGCCATCATGACTCTGGCATTAGCCTTCTGCGTCATCTCTGCTGCCTTAAATCAAGCCGCTTTATACAAGCTGCGTCTGTGCTGCTTCATTCCAAAAGCAAGTTCAAAACAGCCTCTGCCTGTGAGCCTGTGCCACTCTGCTTAACTGCAGCTGCCTCAAACCTCATTCCAAAGACACTTTTAAAAGGTACTTTCGGTTTCCCCCAGCATAGGAGCTTGTTCCTTTGAGCCTTTGCCCGTGCCCGGCAAAATGGCCATAAAAGTTCAGAGTCCAGCCATAAAGCCATTAATTAGAAGCTGGCAGGCTGCCCGGAGCATGAGCACATACCTCATCAATCATCTTGACGGCAGATACCGTCCGATCCGTCCCTCTGCATTCCGATCCTTTTGCCGGCATTCAGATGACTGCGTCTTTCTTCTGGGCCGATAACCAGGAATGTTGAATTTGCAGTGTCCCAAGCACAGCGGAATGATGAGGAGTACGTGCCACATACTCTATATTACTTTATTTACACTTCAAAGCTGGTAGATTACAGAAAAACATCTTGCCTCTGCCGGAGCAGAGAAAGCATCCTCTCTCCTCTAAAGCACGGAGAGAACACAGTGTGAACAGTGAAAAACAGGAAACCAGTGTACGTCACATCCAGTCTCCTTTCCCGTGAGAAACTCCAACAGCAACTCTGACTGGAATGTAAACATTGTCTTGTGACAAGCATTTCGCTGCACAGTGAAGAGAGCAGAAACCAACAAGCCCCCAAAAGCCCACCCGTTACTCAGCTCTGTCCCATATTTCTATGGAGATGCAAATGTACAAGTACAAGAATAAAGTGACTTATTCGCAACATCAGGTACTTGTGATGATATGGGATTCATTGCTATGTTTATTTACCACCTTAAGAGGAACTGCTACTTGCACGTTCACAATTGGGTCCATTACCTGCACCAACTCCAGGCTGGCACAGCTGTCAGATCTGGATACAGCCCAAGGTTAGATGCTGATGCTGGATCCAGACCTGAGCCAACTCAGTGCTGCCTTCTCCTTGCCCTCACCCTATTTCAGAACTTCCTGCTGCCAGGGAGATTGCCAGTGGATCTCTCACCCACCTGCGCATGAGTGCACCTCCCACCCACTGAATGTCAGCCTATCATAAGGTTGGTGGTTGGGATTGCTCTGCTAGTTATCTAGAGCCAGTGTGGTGTAGTGGTTAAGAGCGGTGGACTCGTAATCTGGTGAACTGGGTTCGCGTCTCCGCTCCTTCACTTGCAGCTGCTGGGTGATCTTTGGCTAGTCACACTTCTCTGAAGTCTCTCAGCCTCACTCACCTCACGGAGTGTTTGTTGTGGGGGAGGAAGGAAAAAGGAGATTGTTAGCCACTTTGAGACTCCTTAGGGTAGTGATAAAGTGGGATATCAAATCCAAACTCCTCCTCCTCCTCCTCCTCTTCTTCTTTCACTAATGGTTGCAAAACTGGAAATGGTTTGACACTGAAAAGCTAAAGTATGGTTATGAAGCCCAGGTGGCAGCTAGCTCTGGAAGAACACATCAAAACAGATTGACAAGAAGGATGGTTAAACAGGATGATTTCCTCAAAATGTGATTTCCATTCTTCATCAGTGTTCAGAAAGAAGGTCCCAAACTGCACCTCTAGCAGCATGTGCCTCTTTCTGGAGTGACATTCTTACCTGAAAATTGTAGACTCTAACGCAATACAGCTATCGCCTGTAATTATTCCTTTCTATGCATGTGGGAAAATGACAGACCACCCTTGTCATGGTGTCATGTTTTTATTATTTATTGTTTGTAGATCATATACATCTTTGAAGCACATGCTTGTAATGTTTTATAAAAAGACAGAAAGAATGAGTGTCATTGTTTCTCTTAGGGAACTATTTTGTGACTGTTCCCCAGGGAGTTGGTGACTGTGCTTATGCTTAAGTGCTAAGTTATATGCTAGAGACGGAAAGAGCTTCTGGAGTGTATGGTTCTGACTCTGCTTCATGGTAAAGCTAAAGGCACCCTGGACAGTTAAGTTCAGTCAAATTCGACTATGGGGTACAGCGCTCATCTCTGCTTTCAGGCCCAGGGAGCTGGGGTTTTCCACAGACAGCCTTTTCTGGGTCATGTAGCCAGCATGACTAAACTGCTTCTGGTGCAATGGAACACTGTGACAGAAGCCAGAGCGCATGGAAACTCTGTTTACCTTCTGGCTGCAGAATATATCTACCCACACTGGTATGCTTCCAAACAGCTATGTTGGCATTGACTGCTTCATGAGTCAATGTTGAGTTCAGCATGCTTTCTTCCCTATTCCTCATACCCTCACCTCTGGAAGAATCAGTCAGGTAAGATGCACACTCAGTGGAAAGAGATTGACAGTGCCTGCATTCTTCAGAATTTCTCAAAGACCTAGGAAGAAAAGGACACCAGGTTGGGAGGAGGATTCCTATTCCTTAAGGAATTTGTACTCCTGCCCCATCCACCAGGAGCCAGCTGACTTCTGTCATGGCCTAGCAGGAGAGACAAAAATATAACCAGGTTTTGTAGTATTTGTATTCATCTCCTCTGTCTGTAGAATGCAGCACTCAAAATTAACTAGTTCAGTTTAATGAAGTTTACTGAATTAGTTCAAAAATCTCTGAACTACATCTTCAAGTAGTTCCCATAATTGCTGGGTGAAATGAACATTTTGTGGTAGAACTCTAATTTCTATTGAATCTTCAAGTTCATTCTCTTACGTGTTTTTTAAAAACAAAGTAACAAATAATACATGGCTTAAAAAAACCACACACTTTAGGCTTTTTCTCCTGAGGTCCTTCTCACGAATGAGTATAACCACAAGGCAGCAGAGGTTTAGAATCACTTTTCCTTCTCTTAGATGGGCTACCTCCTTGACTGTTGGACCCACTGTTGGTCTCATCTGCTCAGTCCACCAGAGCCTGTCTTTGTATGCAGGGGAAGTCCCTAACTCAGGGGTTTGAGATCCATCAGCTACCCTCACCTGGCTTAGCCAGTCAGTGAAAACCATTTCCTGGGCTCTGGTGCTGCTGTTGCATGCGGACGGCCTCTAGGGGCCACAGGTGATTGCTGAGTGCATGGTGGGGACCAAAGGTGGACAAACTACCCCTGAAGGAGCACAACGTGTCCCCCACCAGAGGTACTACCCCTCCCCTAATACCCTGTACAACCCTTTCTTCATCGCCTTAAGTATATTTTATACTTCAGCACAGCAGCATGTAATGTTCTGAATGCTGGGTGGAGGGTAGGGAGGAAGATGAGCGATTATTTGGATGAACTTGAATTGAACAGTGGACTGAATGTAAAGAAATATGTTTGCTTTTGAAAGGGACAGATGTGAACTGGAACTACGGTAGTTCCTTCTTGGACATGTTGAACTAGTTCATTTTGAAAATGAACATTTCAAGCTCTGGTAGAAGGTAGATTTGGTGATAATTACTGATGGATTGGTGGCTGAGGGTAAGAGTACAAAACAGGTAGGAAGCTGTTACCTTTTATAGAATGTATTCATTTGCCATTCCTGGAAGTCATGCATGTGATACAACTTGGACTGTACACACACACACACACACACACACACACACACACACAGCCCAGATCTGATTCAGCAGTTTGAATTGGCTCTGACCACTTGACATTTTCAAGTGTATACAGTTTAAACATTGATGTATATACCTAACAACTCCTTGCAGTATATGAATCAGGTTTGTAAGATCCAGACAAGAAGATCCTGAAGGCTAGACATTGCAGTAGCCATTAATGAAGTGTAGCTGTCCATGGACAGAGCTTTCAGCATTCCTGTAGTAGCAAAACAACCCTGCGAGCTGTAGCCAAAGGGGAATCTGTTATAAATTATTCTAGTTCTGTTTCTCTCTCAAAAAGCTGTTTATTGCATTTGAGCTTCTTGAGCCATTAGGGGGTAGGAGCTTGAAAGCCACCGGATTCTGATCTAGCTCAAGGTCAAAATATGCCTTGTGGCTGGTTTTTCTACTTGGGATCCCCAGGGTTTTTGGCAGGTCTGCTTAGCATTTTGTTAAAGGTGGTTCTTGACAGCCTCAGGGATGCTCGGAATTATTCTGTTGATGTTAACCAGCGTGCTGAAGGTGCTTCACTTCCCACAACATTAACAAATTAGCAAAACAGCAGTGGCACATCTTTACCAG
The DNA here is from genome assembly GCF_951804945.1 of Podarcis cretensis. Taxonomy (NCBI): domain Eukaryota; kingdom Metazoa; phylum Chordata; class Lepidosauria; order Squamata; family Lacertidae; genus Podarcis; species Podarcis cretensis. The sequence continues at coordinate 24,433,690 of NC_137175.1, forward strand.
ATGGAAAATGACACAAAGTAGGAGCACATTTCTATTGCCAAATGTCACGGTTCCAACCACTTTGCAGGATCTCCTCCTTAGTCTACTCAAAACTGAGCATGGGCCAGAAGAATGAGAAGGGTCACACATGAAGCAGATCTCACATGTGCAAAGCAAAGCTGTGGCCAAGGCCAGCTTGAGAACGCAGGGTGTTGCTATTGAGCTCAGACTGCAGGCTGGCAGAGGTTTCCCACACAGACTGGCAGAGGTTTCCCAGCTTTTCAAGCTGGAGTCTGTTTTCCTGCTCTCCCAGAAAATGCAGAGAATTAAGCCTAGGATAGCCAGCAAGCTGATCATGTGATCAAAAACTGCTAGGGGCCAAATTACATGCAACATCAAATGCAACTTACACTTGGCAGGCAGGTTTCCAAAAATGCAAAGTGCATCAGTGGCAGTAGGTTGTAGCATGGCGGGGGCCAAGCTTTAGAGCCACCCTCCCAACACCAGCATTGGCTATAGCAGGGGTAGACTTTGGTAATCTTTTGTACCCTGGCACTCTGTGTGAGGCCAAAATTTGGTGCACCCAAATGGACCTTCTTAATTATGGATCTTCTCAATTTTGTGCTCCCTCAGTTGCTGCCCTGTGCAGGGGAACTGCCTGCACTGCCCTAAATCTGGCACTGGCTTTAGCTATTTCCATTTAAAAAACAAACAAACATGGATGTCTAGTTGTCAGCCTGAGTTACAGCCCTTTCATTTTAGGCACAGTGAGATGTTCAGTACAAACCTACAATCCAGTATTCCTGAAGGAACGTCTCCACCCCCATCGTTCAACCCCGACACTGAGATCCAGCACTGAGGGCCTTCTGATGGTTCCCTCACTGCGAGAAGTGAAGTTACTGGGAACCAGGCTGTTATGTACTGAGTTGAATAGGATCCAAACTACAGCAGTCTGATTGGTCCTAGAACAATAGGATTCAGAATGCAGCAGTCTGATTGGTCCTAGAACAATGCAGCAGTATGATTGGTTGGCAGGAACCACCCAATCATGCTCCAGATATAAGTGAATCCACAACCTGATTGGCTTACAGTAGAATTCCAGAATTAGCCAATCATGTGCAGCCCATTGTGTAAATAATGTATATAAAGCAGATACTTTGAGGGGACTTTCATTCATTCCTCCTCACCACTATGAGCTGAATAAAGAGCATGAAATCACTTTGCGACTCTGAGTATATTTCACAGGCAGAGTGTCTTCTCCCACCCTGTGGAATGCCCTCCCATCAGATGTCAAGGAAATAAACAACTATCTGACTTTTAGAAGACATCTGAAGGCAATCCTGTTTAGGGAAGTTTATAATGTTTGATGTTTTATCGTGTTTTTAATATTCTGTTGGGAGCCACCCAGAGAGGCTGGGGAAACGCAGCCAGATGGTCGGGGTAGAAATAATAATAATAATAATAATAATAATAATAATAATAATTTACTCACTCAGAAGTAAATGACTTCAGTAAGGCTTATTCCCATCAAAGTGTATACAGGTTTGCAGCCCCAGTAAGTTACAGGATTTTATTAACAATGAATTAACAAGACCAACTCTGCCCGTAATTTTAAAAGACAATGCCATAAGGAAATACATCATCATAACCACCACCCATAACAGCCCAATAAGGACTGAGCATGCTCAGTGGCTGCAGAATTCTGAATGTCTTTTGGGCGGAAGGCAACAGAAACCCAGTGCAGGGAAAGCATGGAGTGTCCTGAATGAAGGCAGGGCTGCCTGGCTAGAACAGGACTGTTCCACTCTGCATTATTTCGCTAACAGGTGCCATTTGTGTTTATTGTAATCTCCAGTCAATGCAAGGCATTTCTGGGAATAACTAGGCTAAATCAAGGTGAAGATGTGAGAGACTCATATCTAAAATGGAAAGGGTGACATCATGACGGCATTCCTCTTACGAGCTTCTTAATCTGTATAATGAGCTGACATTCCTCTCTGTAGAGGCAGCGGTGACCCAGTGTCCCAGCATGGAGGGAGAGAATTTTGGGTTAAGGTGCAAGGAACTGGGTTCCAGCAGCATGAGGTCACCCAAATTCCAGGCACTCGTTCCAAGAGAAGCTGCTGAGGGCCAAAGGAATGTGCAATTTCCCGCTATTATAATATTAATAAAAATACGTAAGTTGGATTCTATTTTTCATTACTGATGGATACCTCCAAGCATTTGTGAGCTCCCCTGCCTCTTCCATGTATCCAGCAGAAGGCAGAAGTTAGGACAAATCTCAGGGAGTTATCAGGAAGGGACAACAAGAGAGGGTGGGAAATCATGTTATTTCAGTTAAGATTCAGCAACCCACAGCTGTAGAACTCCCCAAACTCCTCATAATTCAGCCGCATCAGACACAGCCCATTGCTACAGCTGTGTTGCACTTTTTGCAAACCTGAATGAACCCTCCGTTTCCCAAAGTTGCAAAATGGGAGGCAAACCAAACAGAAAAGCATGTGCAATTAGGATCTGTGACTCCTGCATTGCAAGGGGTTGGCAAGATGACCTCTTGGTTCACTTCCCACTCTACAATTCTATGATCCTCAACACACTTCTTTCAATCTAGATAAACTTTAGAGCCTGCTGTCCACAAGGGTGGGTGTGGTCACAGGATATGTGTTTGAAAACTCACCCCTCGATTAGGTTACCCACACCTTTTCCTCCCTGCACATCATATGCTCCAACACTTGGAAGTCAGAATCTGGGACACCATCTTCCTGGATGCCATTCTGGTTGTCGTGATCTCATGTGATTTTGCATCATGGTTCCCCTTTCCAAAAAAGCACTTTTGGGGGCATGCTGCCCTAAAACACAAGTTCTAGGGCACTGCACAAGATTGTGACCACGAAAAAGTGATGGCACCGTGAAATTGCGCAAGATCATGGCAACCAAAATGGCCACCGTTATCTCATGATAAACAACAGGGGTGTCCCAGTTTTTACAAGACACCTGCAGGATATGTGTACATGCCCCAGATGAATGAAGGACAAAGTGATGATTGGGCAGGTGTGGATATCTCCACCTATATATCTTTTCAGGACCACCTATATCTGTTTCCAAATGGACACATTGCAGGGTAATGCAGAAACCATCTGCAATGAGCTTTAATTTATGGGATGAAATCAGTTTCTCAAGAAGTGCTTTTCAAGGGGGGTGGGAAATGCAATAGATCTAGATAATGTGTGGCGTATGCAGGCAAAACAAGTGCTCAGTCTCCATTGATTCTAGAATAAAATGTCATGTATATGCACCTAAAAAGCTGCAATTTCTTCTTGCAAGTCCTACAGCTTTGGGCCCACAAGGCACAAGGTCTTCTGTGATTGCAGGTTATTGGCTGAACATGTCCTGACCCTTCTCTCCACTGGATTCTACGGCCCAGAGGACCTCTAAAGAGGCTGGCAAAAGAATCAGCCTTAGTACCACGGCACCACAGGGGATGCAGACTTGTTAATGTGTGAAAGTTTGTTTAAAAGTTCACCGAAGAGAGATGGGAGAGTTCATCAAAGTCGCTCCCTTGGTGAGGCGCCTATGCCAATAAATCTAGCTCCTTGCTGTAAAGGGCTAAATCACATCAAATCATCTTAAAATGTTTATTGTTTCTGGTTGTGCTCCAGGCCCACTGCTTTCTCAAATGAGATAGAAAACAGATCCCCAGACCCATTCAGCTGAAAGCATTTTTCACACTCGCAACGGCTAACCATAAGAATAAAAAAGCAACCGCCTCCCCGGGAACAACCAAAGAAACAACATGGGAAAGGAATGCCTGTGGCAGTTGTTTGTTGGTCTGGCATTGTCCTTTTTGGTAAACAGGATAGGGCGGAGGTGATGTATCAGCCATCAGAAAAAAAAATCAGGGCATGATTTGAGGGGTGCAAAATCAATTCTTGTACAGATGTTTGCAACCTCATTGACCAATCCCCAATCCATCCCAGTGCTGTTCCAGGAGAGGGATCTGGTTACTTAGTCAAGATTTCATGGGAATCTGCCTTATACCAAGCTTATATCATCTGTTGTTTAGTTGATTAGTCGTGTCCGACTCTTCGTGACCCCATGAACCAGAGCATGCCAGGCACTCCTGTCTTCCACTGCCTCCCGCAGTTTGGTCAAATTCATGTTGGTCGCTTCTGTAACACTGTCCAACCATCTCGTCCTCTGTCGTCCCCTTCTCCTTGTGCCCTCCATCTTTCCCAACATTAGGGTCTTTTCCAGGGAGTCTTCTCTTCTCATGAGGTGGCCAAAGTATTGGAGCCTCAGCTTCAGGATCTGTCCTTCCAGTGAGCACTCAGGGCTGATTTCCTTCAGAATGGATAGGTTTGATCTTCCTGCAGTCCATGGGACTCTCAAGAGTCTCCTCCACCACCATAATTCTGACTGGCATAAGTACATGAGAACAGCTCTGCTGGATCAGGCCAGTGGCCCATCTAGTCCAGCATCCTGTTCACACCATGGCCAACCAGAAGCAGCTGCCTGCCAGGCAGAAGTCTTTCACAACCAGACCAGACCTGGAGACACCGAGAATTGAACCTGGAATGTTTGGCAAGCTGAGTACTTGCTCTAGCACTTGACTCTGGCCCTTCCTGTTTTCTTTCTGCAGCTTGGAAGAATAGAGTCACCCTGGTGCCAAGGCAAGGAGGCAATTCTCCTTATCTTCTCAAGGTAGGGATGCAGCACAGTGCTAGGACACAAGGAAGTGCCTCTGAATTGCTTGCACTGGTCTCCATACTTGGATTTTGTTAGGGTCTGGTGCCTGGTGGTGGTATGGTCACATGGGATGAATGAACCTTGTAAGCATCATCAGGTGTGAACAGGCTTTATCTTTACAGTTTGTGCTTTCCAACTGGATGGGGGACTGTGTGTTGTGATTCTTGCATTGCAGAAAGTTGGACTAGTTGACCCTCTGAGTTCCTCCCAACTCTGCAATTATATGATTCTGTTATTCTTCTCCAAAGTTTTTGTTGCTGCTGCTGGCAGTAATGCTTTTCAGCTTTAATAATACCGATAGACGCATTTCCCCGCATTGCCTGTAGTTTGCACTTATAATGCCTCTTTTTGGGATCCTCTTGGTAGTTCCACCACCTTCAGAAATTTGGGGGAAGGCAGCTTGGGAGAGGGCATCTTTACGGCAGCCCTCACAGAGGCGCATCTGGCACTTTCCTTGTATAGTTTTTGTCACATGCTGAAGCCCTGACCCTTGACCCCCGATATATATCTCTTATGGACCAGTCCTGCACTTAAGAGAGCCCGTGCACACAATATGCTCATGTCACGTGCACATGCTGCACAATGTGCTGCTGTGTCATGTGCATGCCATGTGCTAACATGTTGTGTAGCATGTGCAAGTGACGCAAGCACGGTGCATGGCAATTGTGTAATGTGTGCAAGTTGCTGTGGAATATTGAGGAGGCCCGGGCCCTTTCTTGAAAATTTGGGGGCCCTCAGCTCCCCCCCAGATGATGCCGCTGACCAATTAAGAACATAAGAATAGCCTGCTGGATCTGGCCAATGACCCATCTGGGCCAGCATCCTGTTCTTGATCAGATGCCTGGGGGAGCCCTGCCAGCAGGACCTGAAAACAACAGTGTTCTCCCCACATGTGATTCTCAACAACTGGCATTCAGAAGTATTACTGCTTTGGACTGTGTTTTCACTTATTTTAATATTCTATTTTTACATTGTTTTAACCTGTCCAGGAACTGTAGCGGGAAGGTCAGATAAGAAATAATTAATAGTGATAAAATAAGAAATAAATGATACTGATAAAAATTCTGTGCATATTGGATCCCTAATTCACATTGTCATATCCAGGAAGTATGTGTGGTCCACCCTCTGTACATCACAAGATAACCAAAGGCCCATCTAATTCTGCATTTGGTTTTCAGCCCCAGCCAGCTGGGCACTCTAGAGATTCACAAGCAAGGCAAGAGTCTGATTCCTTCTCTGTGTTGTTTGTTCCCAGTATCCACTAATCAGAGATATACTCAAAACAAAATAAAAATATCCTTCCAGTAGCACCTTAGAGACCAACTAACTTTGTTATTGGTACGAGCTTTCGTGTTCATGCACACTTCATCAGATGCATGCACACAAAAGCTCATACCAATAACAAACTTAGTTGGTCTCTAAGGTGCTACTGGAAGGAATTTTTTTATTTTGTTTCAACTATGGCAGACCAACACGGCTACCTACCTGTAACCAGAGATATACTGTTCTTAAATACAGAGGCTCCTTCAGTGAATCTGCCTCATGCACACTGACAGACCTATCTCCTATCTTGATGCATATTTTTGTATTTTACTTTCTGGGTAACTTTTAACCTTCATAAAGAAGCTGACTACTTTAACGCAAAGCAGGTTGAAGCAGTTACAATCCACTCCTGGATAAAAAAACCCAACCCTACCACAGGTGCTTCAGAGAAACATGAAAGAGAATTTTCCAGTGGGTTTCTGAGGAACAGCAGCAATGAAAGAGCAACATTCCTCCGTGCTAATCGCTGTCCTTACAAAATAAAAACAGGGCCGTGTGTTACACAGATGCACACACATGCGCACTCACACCTGGACATGCTGGATTTAGAGGGAAGTTCAAGAATTTCTTCGTAAAGGCCAGCACTGGTTTCTGGCTTTCATCAAACATGCTCTGATCTTCAGCCAATGAAATAATGGGAGACATAGTTAAACTTCAAGATACTACCAGCTTGCAAAAATGTGTAGGAATGTTCCATTTGATCCTCAGGGTACATGTATTCTTGCACTGATGCCTAAGTCCAGAAGATAAATATTCTGGAAGGCACAGAAAATGGCTCCATCTTATCTTCTGGAAACACAATGACCACCGATGGACTATTAAGGATGTGTCTGTGGAAAAGACAGATGTTGTTGTAATGTTGTTGTTTGAATTGGGAACAGTGAACTTCAGATCACTAATAAGTCAAGGAACTCCAGAAGTAGCAATGGAGGTCACCACTGCTTTGCGGTGAGGACAAAATGGGAGAACTCCGTATTTAATGGCCTTGCCTTTTTGGAAGAATGTTGAGATATGTTCGTGCTCATTACTTGATGACTGAATCAGCCATTGCAGATGGAAAACCCACAATTAGTGTTTTCCTATCACCTGTCCATTCCTCAAAACACAATACATTCCCATGGAGGCATTCAAACCATGTTCTGGGGCTGACCCTTGAGTTAAATCCAGCTCTGGCAAGGATGCGTTATGTTTTAACAGGGCTGGAGTATTCTGTCACACCCGTTGAATATTTCTCAGCCATGCTGTAGTTCAAAGACAAGAGGAGCATCTTTTAAGGCCAGATGTTGGCAGCGTGTTACACATCGGCTCGCCAAGTAAAGCCATAGGATTTTAAGACCACATTGTACATTTGTGACCTGCTTTGTACACCAGCAATGCTGATGTGAAGCTGTGAGGTCCGACATGTCTAATGACCTGCTTGAAGTGTGTCCCAATCTGGCTTGGGACTATCTGATTTGCTATAAAGAAAAGTCAGTCATGGAAGGGTGAAATATAGGATGTATTCCGTGTTGGTCCTACCCAGAGTAAAGCCATTCAAGTTAATAGGCATCAGTAATTTAGGCTCATTAATTTCAATGAGTCTACTTGGAATAGCACTTAGCTGAAGTGTGATGGCCTGGGAATCTGATTCAGCATGTGAAGCTCAGGAGTCCCAGCCTGCACAGGAGTCCCCGCCTCCAGGGCCGGCTGAATCTGAAGGGCCTGCACCTGTGCCGGATCCTCAGGAGCAGACACCAGATGTATCCACTCTGGCTCCGGAGGTGATTGAGGGCCCATTGCCTGCAGGTGCACTTCTCCCAGCCCTGTCAGGGGAAGGTGAAGCTGCCCCTGGGTCCAATAACCCTCCAGCCTCTCCTGAGCTGCGGAGGCTCAGGGCAGAGAGGCGGAGGGAACTAAGTTCTTCGAAGAGGAGTGCTTGCCTTAAGGCCAGGAGAGGCGGGTCACCTGTGGGCCGGGACCGCCCCTGGCCTCAGAGGAGATAAAGGCCAGTCAGCCCAGTCCCAGGTTGCGGGAGCAACGACAGTGGAAACCTGTTTCTGCCAGCACCCAGACCTGTTTTTCCGGAAGTCGCGACCACGCCCGGCTTCTTGCTTTGGACCCCGCTTCCCCCTTGGTGGACAGTCTCCAGACCACCGGCCCAGGACCAGACTTTGACCACGCCTCATGGTAACCCCCCCCCGAGACCAGCACATGAAGACTACCCTGTGTGACAAATGTCACTTCTAGTTTCACCTTTATTCTGGCATTCTAACTCCTCGACCTCCAGATGTTTTGACCCATCAGCCTCCTATCTAGGAAAAAATCCCAAGTACTGGATTTCCTGCTTCATCAGGGGGTTGGACTAGATAACTTTTGAGATCCCTCAGAACTTAGCTATTAGAAGATATTAGAAACGAGATTATATCCAATTTATTTCTAGCAAAAATGCTTTTTTGGATTTCTTCCCAATCTGGCAGCCCTTTAATGCAACATGTCCCTGTTCTTGTCCTTCTGATGAGGCTGATGGCTAATCCACAGAAGCTTGATCCAACATCATTGCCTCATTGCACTGGATATTTTACAAACACACAGTGACCCAATGAGTCTGCAGCCTGCAAGAGGAGATAGATGAGGAGTGGAAAAGCAGGAAGACAGGGAGAGATGAGCAGCAGGCCAGTAGTAATCTAGAAACATATGTGCCAAAACAGAATTTGAAACAGATGGATTCACTGAATTAAAAAAAATCTCAGAATAGATATGGATTAGCCAAAGCTGGGATTCACAGTTAACCCTTCTGTTAAATTACCAATTCACATTTTTGAAATCTGGAATCACAAATATGCTGCACCTTACTACTCTGAAAGGGATGCGGGTGGTGCTGTGGGTTAAACCACAGAGCCTAGGGCTTGCCGATTGAAAGGTCAGTGGTTCGAATCCCCGCGACGGGGTGAGCTCCCGTTGCTTGGTCCCTACTCCTGCCAACCTAGCAGTTCAAAAGCATGAAGTGCAAGTAGATAAATAGTTACCGCTCAGGCGGGAAGGTAAACGGCATTTCTGTGTGCTGCTCTGGTTCACCAGAAGCGGCTTAGTCATGCTGTCCAGATGACCCAGAAGCTGTATGCTGGTTCCCTCGGCCTATAAAGCAAGATGAGCACAGCAACCCCAGAGTTGGCCATGACTGGACTTAACGGTCAAGGGTCCCTTTACCTTTACCTTACTACTCTGAAAAGTTAATTTTTGACAAGGCCAACCTCATTTATTGGATATGCATCCCACCTTTCATTCAATGAACTCAAGTTGACATATATGGGTTTGCCCTATTCTATATTTACAACCAGCCTGTGAGGTAGGTTTGACAGAGAGGGAACTAGGGGCTGCCAGTGGGGTGGGGTTTTGTGACACTGGGCTCCTGGTAACATTGTTGCTGCTGCTTCCTGAGATAGGGTGGGTATCATTAATTTCAGTGGGTCTGCTCTGAGAAAAACTTAGTTGAATACCACCCTATGTAACTTTAAGAACTTGTGTCCAAGTTCGCTTGCTTTCCTCTCCCCTCCCCTCCCCAACCCCGTTTCCTTTTGTGTTTTATATTGCAAGCCTGAGGCCTTGTTTCTTACCGATCTTATATAAGGGGGCATTTTTGGCTGAAGAGTGTGTTGAAAAGCACATTAAGCGGAAAATGGCAACCCATATGCGATGTGAGAAACATAACCCCTCCATGAACATCCTTCACCCCTCTGTCCTATAACATGGGACTAAGGAGCAGAGCCAGATTGGGGGGCAGATTCTATGAAAGCTACCATGTGTGGAGGTGAATATCCCTACAGATATTCAGGCTGTACACACAAACAACATGAGGTGGCTTAGATGGAATGCAGGGCTGGGGACAGAGCTGCTCAGCGCAGCCCATCTTAAACACGGGAGCAAAGAACACCAGAACAGCGTGACCACCACAACATTTTCTGCATGTCGTTGAAAAGCAGGGATTCAAAACCCTTGGCTCTCCAGATGTTGCTGACCTACCACTCTCACCATCTGTAATGGAGTCCAGCAGCACCTGGAAGGCCAAAGGTACCCTCATCCCTGTTTTGAAGCTATGAAGAAATAGCCAGGTGCCTTGTGGGACTGACTACCACCAGATGGCGGTGCAGACAAGTAACCAGCTTTCAAATTACCTTAGTAATTTAAAAGGACATTGCCAAGTACTTTGCATCCTTTCTGTTTATACTCTTCATTGTTTTAAGTGCTCTTTTTGAAAGCTTGAAGACGTTTCCCGCTGTTTATTGTTGCTTTCCCTGCAGGCCTAAGGATGATTTTACTTGGGCATTTTGGGGCTTCCCTGCCCTCTTTCCCAGACAAAGGTATGGAAGATTAGGATTGCCACGATTTTATTCAGGCATGTTCTCATGTCTTTAATGTGTGGTAAGCAGCAATTAGGGACGCGGGTGGCGCTGTGGGTTAAACCACAGAGCCTAGGACTTGCCAATCAGAAGGTCGGCAGTTCAAATCCCCACGATGGGGTGAGCTTCCGTTGCTCGGTCCTGCTCCTTCCAACCTAGCAGTTCGAAAGCACGTCAAAGTGCAAGTAGATAAATAGGTACCACTCCGGCGGGAAGGTAAATGGTGTTTCCGTGTGCTGCTCTGGTCTTGCTGGCCACATGACTCGGTAGCTGTACGCTGGCCCCCTCAGCCAATAAAGTGAGATGAGCGCCGCAACCCCAGAGTCGGCCACGACTTGAGACCTAATGGCCAGGGGTCCCTTTACCTTTACCTTTAAGCAGCAATTACATAGGTGAAAGCTTCTCCCTGCATTGCATCTCCGCTAGCAACAGATGATGATGATGATGATGATTTATATCTATCCCAACCTTCTTCAAAGGAATTCAAGACCGCATGCATGGTCGTCCCCCCCATTTATCTCACAACAACCTTGTGATGTAGGTTAAACCATGGCTTTTTCAGCCTGAGGGCCACTTTCCTTTCTGGGAAACCTTCCAAGGGCCATGTGCAAGTGATAGGTAGGCCCAGAGGCAAAAAAGGGTGGAGGAATAAAAGCAGCTACAAATCCTTTCAAGGTTAGTTTTGCTTTGTGCATGTTGCAGTGGGCGGAGCAGTCAGTCAGTCACTCACTCACTCACTCTCTCTCCGGTTTGAAGTTCAACTGGTGTTTTATTTTATTTTATTTTTAAGCAATGTGCCATACTGAAAAACCTTTGTTTGGATTTTAAGAAATTTACCAATTTTCTGTAGGATGTCTGTTTCCCTTCTCCTGCACGCATTTAGCCAGGGGTATTTGTTTATTTTCATTTTTTATTTATAAAGAAGGGAAACTTCAGCATAGTTATTCTCCGTATCAAAACAATTCACACCACCTATTTAGGATGAAGCCTTTTCATTGGCGTTCCCTTGTCATTAAAAAGGGTCTCACAAGACTATAATCACACTTGGAAAATGCCTGAGATTATGAGTTGTTTTGATGTCAGGATCTTCTCTTTTGGTGTGTGAATGCCCACAGCAAGACTCATAGTTGGTATTTTGTGAAGACATGGATTTAATAAAGGAGGGTGACAATGGCCACTGCTGCAGGAGACTCACGAACAAGGGTAGTCCAGCATTGCTGGCCTTGTGAACAACAGAAGTCCAGTTTGAACAAAGGCACCATCAGCGATGCTTCCTTCTTAAGACTTCCAGCTGGGCCAGTCAGATAAACAGGAAATGGAGAGGGATGCATTCTCTGATGTGTTGTCTTTGGGAATGTTTTACAACGAGGGCCAGACAAAATAAAAGAAAGGGCAAGCAGTAAACAAGCTAATTCGCGAGTCTCCCTGGGGTCTTGTCAGCAGGCGCTAGCTACAGTCAACACTTCTCGTATCATCCAGAGAGCTGCCAAACTATTTTGCCAGAGAGAGAGAGAGAGAGACTCTCTCTTTATAAAGGCAGTTTTGGTGGCATCCTTGCCTGATCCACTTCAGAACCTTTAAGTGCACCTCACTTAGGGCAAAACAAGCTGGAGCCTGCTCATCTATTCCTTCCTTCTGTCTTAGGAGTCAGCAACATGGTGTCCATGGTGTCTGTGAAAGGTCTCAGTAAACCCCTCAAAAAAATCTACAATATACGAGAGTCTATTTGCTCTTCCTTGCCCTCTGCTATATTGGCCCCTCCATTAAACATGTCCACATTTCATTGGATGCCAGGAGTGGACACCTGTCCTCCCGATGGATACATTAGTCAAAACTGCGTGTTTATTAGGAAAAATACAGCATGTAGAAAAATGCTGGAGAATTTTGATGCAGATTTTTTAATTTTATTTTATGCAGATTGCTGGAACTGAATTTAAGACAGGTAAAATGAAAAACAGAGAGAACCAAAATCATTCCACCCCTAGCAGCCACTAGGCTGTGTTACGGGTGTCTTTAAGTTCTGCCTCCTGCCACAGTTAAAAGGCAGGAAAAACAAACGAAACAAAAGCCTCACAGCAGTTTTTCAAAACTACTCTAAGATGAATTTGAGCACAAATATGGAAGCAAAAGCTGAAATGGAATGGGATTTCACCAATTAAAGGGAACATGTTTTTTTTCCTGGTGCATCCTTACTAGCTATGGTGTTGCAGTTTGTGGGGGTTGGTGCTGGTGTTGGTGGGGATGGTAACTGGTAGATGCAAAACAGCATTTTAAGGCAAACGTCGTATCTGCTCAGTGAACGGAAAAGCCCCGTCAGAGCTGTTTGGCTTTAAATCTGGTGGAGGCGAATTTCCCCTCAGCTTTCTTAATGAAAGCACCTCCTGCAGTTCCAGGGTCCTTTTGATGGCACAGTGAAACCCTCAAGGTCAGAGCCTAGAAGAGGAGAAGGTGGAGGCAAAACAGCTTAGCGGTTGCGTTGCTGGGCACTGAGAGTAATACAAAATTTGAGGCTCAATTAGGTTTTTATTTCTGGGTCAGGATTAAGGTTGCGCTGGGAAGCGCTTCTCAAATGGAGACAAGGAAAAGAACCTGCCTTCCCCCCTTACTTGAATGGGTGCATCCCTTAATAAAAAGGTCACAAGCACAGCCCTCATTTACAGCAATATAATTTTTTGGCCGACCTAGATGATTACGTAATGTTGCGTTATACGGGAAAAAGCATTTTGGGGGTGGGAATCTAAGTCTTGGCCCCAAACAAAGGAGCATAAAGGAGCCAATGCAAAAAAATAAATTGGGATTATTATTAGATTTCTAGTAGTACTTTTCTGCCAGGATTCCCTAATCCCGTTTCCAGTGCCTGCTTTTAGGCCTAGCACAGAGCTACCATCACACCTGTTTCTAAACCTGAAATGCTTTTGCTTTATCTCCCAGTGGAATAATTGGAAAGGGGGGTGGGATAAAGGTCAGGAAAGAACTGTGCCAGGGCTTAAGAAACTGAGCTACAACTTGGAAGAGGTTTCCAGAAATAGGTTCATCCTTTCCAGCAAGAAAGCTTTTCTCTCCCAGAGGTGATGTTCTGCACTTAGCGTGCCAGCAAGTAAGAGAATTACTTTTGCTCGATAGGTTGAACTTATCAGCTGCTGAGAGATTGATGTTCCCAAATGGGCGATTTGAGAGCAAAGCAAGGAAGGAGACCAAGAAACAGAAATGAAAGACCTGCAGTGAAAGGGAGAACAGCAAACACATATTGTGTATAAATGGAGTAGAGGGAGGGGGATTGGGTAAGTACTGTCCTGGTTGGAAGGGTGCCATCAATCTTAGTAGGTTGGCTACTGGACAGAAGCAGAGAGCAGCGCTAACTTTCTGGAACAGCATCAAACTGGTTGTTGTAGCAATGCAGCAATAGGGAACCTATGACACTCCAGATGTTCCAGAACTCCAGGTGTCCAGATGTTCCAGGACATCAGTCATGACCATTGAGCTGTGCTGGTTCAGACTGATAGGAGTCCAACAACATCATCTGGAGAGCAACAGGTTTTCCATTCCTGTAGTAAACACACACACACACACACACACACACACACACACACACACACACAGAGAGAGAGAGAGAGAGAGATGTATATCTGTCTGTCTATCTATTTATAATTTATTTAATTAAAAACATAGAATTCAATAACATTAAAATAAAGAAATAAAGAGGAAACAATGCAACAAAATTAAGTACCCCCACACAAAAGGATCGGGTTGTCACATTTGCAATCAGTGGGGAAAATTCAGTGGGGTCGCATGGGGGAAGGTCACAGGGGCAGTTGCCCCAGGTGCAAAATTTTTAATGGGTGCAAAATTTCAACACCCGGTGCTGCCTCACTACACCGGGCACTTCTGTCACTGGGCTCCGCTGAAAACAGCTTCTCCATGCAAACCAGGAAATAACCTCTCCAGACAATGGAACAACTCTTCTTTTCCTTTCTCTGCGGCTGCGATCTCCTGGGTGACATGAATGCTGTTAGACAGTTGAATGTGCATGTGTACTCCTTCGGTTTCCCTCCTTCCCACCCACCCCCTTCGTGCGGCCCTGGATGCTGGCAACCCATGCTATACCACTGGGGTAAATGAATGAATGAATAAATAAATAAATAAATAAATATGTAAAAACTTGATCATTATAAGTCACATAGCAACCTAATGATATGCTGGCATCCATCTGTCTTGGGAGACAACAGAGGAGTGAATTCAAACTGTTACGGAGTTACAGCACCTGCTGTGGGTGTAGAGACCAATGCAGGAGAGACATGTTTTGTTGCAGCTGGGGCAGATGAAGGTGTCTGGTTTTGCTGCTGCAGATCCTTCATGGTGTTTCTTCTCTCTGTGCTCCTCCCAGCGGCCATTCCTTGCCTGCTCACTGCTGTGGATGCATGGCCTGTCTGTCTCCAGACATAGCAGTCATCTACAAGGGATTCCCACATGGCGGGGTTGATGTTGTGAGCCTTCATGCCCATTTTGCAGACATTTTTGTAATGTAGTCTGCCAACAGGCCTGGTGCCTGAAGTGTGGAACCAGTTTTTCAGGGACAAATGTACTCCCACCAGTATCTGGTAGTGATACTACAATGCCCATGCACATGAGATCAGCAGCAAAATGCAGTAATTCCAGGAAAAGGCAGCATAATGCTAGTCTAAAACGTCTTTGCATAAAGAGCCAAAATGAGCAGTATCAACAAAACAGTTTATCACAAAGAAGGAAGAAGTGATACTACCAGTAAAAAAATTAGCAACCAAATGCGGAACAGCTCCAAACTATGAATGGAAAGGTCCTTGGTTCAACTTTTGCCTCTGCTGTGAATTCTCTAGGTGACCTTAGGCAAGTTGTTCTTTCTTAGCAACCCTTCCCATCTGTAGCATGCGGGTTATACTATTGGCCAACTTTACATGGTTGTTGTAAGGATTAAAGGGAATTAAGACTGCAAAGTGCTATGTAAATATATTTCTTTCCCCCTCCATCCTCCTGGAATATTCCTTTCTGATGTATCTCCCCCCTTTCCTAATTCTGAGCATGAATTGTGCTTCAGTTTTGGCTTCCTCTGCTCATTTTGCTCTTGATTCATCCTGGTTTTCTGGCCTTGACTTTTGCATGACCTTGGCCCTAGCTTATGATCTTGCTTGCCTTGGGTAACCTGAAACCATACAGCCAAGGGATCAAGACAAAAGGACACTGATGGACAGGAAAGCTATGAAACAGCTTGCTGGCAGATGCTTTCAATTAGCTTAACAGGCAATATCCAACCAAACTTCAAATTAGTCATCATGAAAACGACAATAGATTACTTGTTCTATCAAACAGCTGAGCTAATAATAAAAATGTGCAGTGAATGATCAGCCATAGCAGGGGGAGAGGGAGATGCTTCATAGGACAATTAACTGAAGATTTGCAGAATGATGACCAACCATATCATTAAAGTTGAAGGGATACATCAAAATTTATTATTAAAAATAACAATTATCAGGCAATCATAGCCATATGCCCAAGCTTACAGTCCACCAACAGGTTACAGTTCCCTAGAATCAATTTTCAATTAACGTCTCAGGAGTTTTCCGCTCTTTAAAAAGCAATGGGAATAATTGCTCTTTGCTTTCTAAACACACTTGCTTCAAAGTGAATGTCATAAATGTTACCAAATTCCTGCAAGGGAGAAAGACACGTTAACATGTCAATTCTGCACACTCTACCTAGAAGGAAGTCCCATTGAAGTCAATGGGGCTCACTCTCAGGTAAATAGGATTGCACACTTGTAACAGCCTTTGTGGGGGTTTAATTCTGTGTATGCACAATGATATGCCACAATTTGACTCAGGCTCCCCATAGCATGGAAGCCAGGTGTGCAGATGGGGCGGGCAGGAGAGCAACACAAAAGTTGTCGTGTATAAGACACACATGCAGCTTTAATGCTTGTGAATGACATCAAGGCCACATGTCCTTATGCTTAGAGAGTGCTCATATGCACTTGACCCGGCAGAAATGGCTTGCAAGGAAGCAAGGTCTAGTGCTGGCAACATATTGCGGGGGGCACATATACACCCACAGAGCTTCCTGTGGGCATACAGGGGGTGGTAGTGTAAATGGTGCCCTGTTGCTTGAGCTCCTTTTTGCTGAGAGAGAAGAAGAAGAGGAAGAAGAATTTGGATTTGGATTTGATATCCCGCCTTATCACTACCCAAAGGAGTCTCAAAGTGGCTAACAATCTCCTTTCCCTTCCTCCCCCACAACAACACTCTGTGAGGTGAGTGGGGCTGAGAGACTTCAGAGAAGTGTGACTAGCCCAAGGCCACCCAGCAGCTGCATGTGGAGGAGCGGAGACGCGAACCCGGTTCACCAGATTACGAGTCCACTGCTCTTAACCACTACACCACACTTGCTTTCAAAACTTACACCACACTTTAAGACCCCCTGGCTGGACTGTAACCTTTTCACCCCACGCCAAAATACAGGCCCAGAATTAAACATAAAATCAAACAGCACATGCCATTTTGAGGACTACCAGCTTTGGCTTAACATGGTTATTATTTGTCCATTGCACACTGCAAAGCTACAAGGAAATTACATTTTCCAAAGAGACAAGTGTACAAAGTTACAACCAACTGTGGTTAGAAACCCACCCCCATCCCCCAGCATGTCTCTGACCTGTGATTCCAAACCACAGCATGGTCACAAAGCTAAATGTTTACCATTGGATGCTAAGCACATGCAAAGGAACTGTGGCTCATAGACTTTGCCATCCTCAGAATCATCTAACAGGTAGCTCTTGGAGCCAAAGTTGACAAGATATTGGAGACCTGTGGCCCAATCTCTTGCCTCTTTTAATTTTTTTAAAGCAGCTCTTGTGGCCCCCACATTGGATCAAGAGAACTGTTGGGATGGTATGTTTTCCCTAATGGGGTACATTACAGCTTGGGAAGGGTTAACCTTCTCTCTCCAGCTTTGTGGTCCCAATCCAATTGCCTTCAACAACAGCTGTTTTTAGCAGAGATAGGAGCTCCAGTTAAAGATCTCCAACCTCTCATCTGGTTTGGCTCCATGTTCAACATTTTAATGCAAAAAAAGGAGACAAACTTCAGGATTGGGGGAAGGTTGATTTCCCTAAACCTCCTGTGATATGTGCACTCCAGCTGAAGCTTTGCAAGTCAAGATTACTGCCGGAGGAGGAGCTTGGGGAAAGCCAGGCTCTTTGGAGGCACGAGGACAGGCTTCCAATTTCCCTGACAGAGTTCGTTTTCCATTCATAAGTCTAAGCAGGAAATCCACATCACATCTTACCTGGAGAACCAACACAATTCATAAGACTCTTGAGTGCTTAAAGCACAATTAGCCAGATGGTGAATGAGAGGAGTACTGAAGGTCTGCTTCAAAACAAGAAAAGATGGTTGGCATTCACTGAAAAAGGAGTGCTTTCAGACTATTACTGTTTTGGGGTGGGATTCAGTCACATCCCAGCAAATTCAGGTTGTGCAATTGCAGTTGACTGGAAGCTCACTTAACAAACCTGCTTCCTCAAAAGAACCAGCTTTTTGCAGTAAGGAAGGTGTGGGGGAAATGAGCTGGAATGGGCCGAATAACACATGCTTTGATGCAATGTCATCTAACCTCCGCACAAACAAATCAGAACAAATATTCATTAGATAGCCAATGTCATCTAATCTCTCCGTAAACAGATCAGAATGAATGCTCAACAGATCATGATTAAGTGAGAGAGAGCTTAACCATGAACCTGGGTTTGGATGACATGCCAAGCCAGGTGTGGGGAACCTTTTTGGCTCCAGGATTTGGCTCCGACCTTTTATCAGGATTACGGTAACTTTGCAGGCCAGTTTCAGAAGGTGGACCACTCCTGCATTACGTACTCCGAGGTTTGGCCCACATTGTCAAAACATGGCAAGTCAGAATAAATATATCTCCAAAGGAAGGCCTTCTGTTCAGTCCCCATAACTGCCTAAAGATCAGGCCATTGTATCTTTCCGTCTTTCTTTTGTGAATCATTGCCGAACTACTAATCTTCCTTGTTGACATCCCAAAGGGCACGCTCCTGGAGTCATCTACAAATTTGTAATTGCTTCTGAATGTTGTCTGATTTATGAGCTTCTAAGTCACATGGGGTGAGAAAGCAGGCCATTAAATATTTCTTTAATTGAATACTCCCCCCTCACATTTTCTCCTGCATATAATATGCACAGCCACCACTGCCAGCCAACAGACAAATGAATGCATCATTCTGTCATCCCTAATGGATCAGCAAATCCAATCATCAGTCATTTGCCAAATCACCAGCCAACTATTATTATGAAGAGTGTGTTGCAATTTGTCATGGTGGCAGATGTGCTGCTGTCCTCCTCCAAAGTGCCTCTGGGAAAGAATACTGACCCATTTCCTACTTCTGCTGTGGAGACATTCCAGTAGCAAAGGAGTGGTAGGATGAATGCTTCTTCCCTCCATCATATGCTGAAAAGAAAATGTGACCTAAGTATTTCACTCAAGTGACTCTAGCAGCTAAATGGGACCATCCATGGCTCTGCCTCCTCTTGAACTCTGTCAGTGCTTTGCAACTTCCTTTGTGTTTGGTTCCAGGTTTGAGGGGTTCCTTGTCAAAGGGCCTATAGACAGGAGCTCTCCTAAGTAAGTGAGCTTGCCTGGCAGTGGCAGGTAGTCCTGCAAAACCTCATTCATGTAGCCTCAATTCATGACATTGTGGGAAATTTAAATGGTCGCTTCCAGACCAAGCCATTTTTTAAAAGGGGGCACTCTGGGGCCCTGGCAACTGCCTCTTGGTATTGGTTACTAATGATGTCCCTAGGTGCCAATGTAGACAAACCTAGGACATGGCTGAACGGCAAATATCAGCGTAGTGGTGCTAATTTCTAAATGGAATGGTTCATTCTCATGTGGGTCCATTTTGGACAGGACTCCAGGTCATTTGGGGTCCAGATCTTATGCCAAAATAAATCCATATTGGGTCCTATACAGTCATACCTCGGGTTAAATATGCTTCAGGTTGAGCGCTTTTGGGTTGCGCTCCACGGCGACCCGGAAGTAACAGAATGCGTTACTTCTGGATTTCACCACTCGCGCATGCGCAGATGGTCAAAATGATGCCACATACATGCGTGGAAGCAGCGAATCGCAACCCGCGCACATGCAGACGCAGTTTGCGTTCGCTTCAGGATGCGAACGGGGATCCGGAACGGATCCCGTTCATATCCAGAGGTACCACTGTATTGTGTCATGCCACAGGCCATGTGCTGGTCCCAGGGGGATGTTACCATGAGGCGTTGTCAGAGTCCGGTCCTGGGTCGAGGGTCTGGAGACTGTCCACCAAGGGTGAGGTGGGGTCCAAAGCAAGAAGCCGAGCGTGGTCGGGAACTCTGGAAGAACAGGTCTGGGTGCTGGCAGAAACAGGTTTCCAACGTCGTTGCTCCCGCAACCTGGGACTGGGCTGACTGGCCTTTATCTTCTCTGAGGCCAGGGGTGGTCCCGGCCCACAGGTGACCCATCTCTCCTGGCCTTAAGGCGAGCACTCCTCCTCAGAGAACTTAGTTCCCTCCACCTCTCTGCCCTGAGCCTCTGCAGCTCAGGAGAGGCTGGAGGGTTATTGGACCCAGGGGCAGCTTCACCTTCTCCTGACAGGGCTGGGAGAAGCGCACCTGCAGGCAATGGGCCCTCAATCACTTCCGGAGCGAGCCAGAGTGGATACATCTGGTGTCTGCTCCTGAGGATCCGGCACAGGTGCAGGCCCTTCAGATTCAGCCGGCCCCGGAGGCGGGGACTCCTATGCAGGCTGGGACTCCTCAGGTTCAGATGCTGAATCAGATTCCCAGGCCATCACAGGCCAGGACCTGGAGGCCTCATGCTTTGCTGTGGCCCTCACTGTTACCCTCCACATTATGTAACTGAGCCAAGATGGTGTGTGGCTGCGTGAGCTGCACCCACAATTCTGAAGTGCAATTGTGGAAGGGGAAAGGCCACAGCTCAGTGGTAATGTATCTGCTTGGCACAAAGAAGGTCCCATGTTCAATCTTCAGAATCTGCAGGTAGGACTAGGAGACAACCCAGTTTGAACCCCTGGAGAGCTGTTCCTGGGCAGTGTAGACGATTCTAAGCTAGTTGAATCAGTTTTTTACTTGGTATAGGGCTGCTTCCTTGCTATGTAAGTCCATCCAATACACTTCTTGCCAAGGGTGGTGCATCCGGGAAAGCTGGGAACCGCAGGAGTCTAGATATACAGTATATATATTTTCCTGGCACTTAGAGCACATTTGGGAAATTATTAGCTTGTTTTGAAATATTTCCAGACTCAGTTGGTTTTGTTGGTTCACCCACTCCCATAGAGTCTCTGCCCCCAGGTGAAAAATAATCATTGGATTCCCAGGGTTACTTTCAAAGTACAGTCAGACCTTGATTGTCAAATGTAATCCGTTCCAGAAGCCCATTTGGCTTCCAAAATATCCAACAACCGAGGCATGGCTTCTGATTGGTTGTAAGAGCTTCTTGCACTCAAGGGGAAGCCACGTTGGATGTTCAGGTTCCAAAAAAACGTTTGAAAACCAGAGCATTCACTTCCAGTTTTTCAGCGTTCAGGAGCCGAAATGTTGGAAAACGGAGCTGTTTGGGAACCGAGGTTTGACTGAACCAGATAAATTGTGGTCCTATCAGTGCAAGGATTTCCACTTGCATGACAGGATTGCTAACTGTTTTTATATATGTAACTGTTCTACTTGTCCTTATATTGTAAATTGCATTGAAGAGCCTCATGAAAATAATAATAATAATAATAATAATAATAATAATAATAATAATAATAATATTTTGAATGTTTGAAAAGAAGGTTGTTTTACACAATGGAAGCTGGGTTTTTTTTTTTTACTGTACTTTTGGGACTTCATCATAATTTCCTATGGGGATACATCACAATTTTTCAAACGGTTTTATACTACTACATTTCAACATCTAGCAGATACAACTGATTCTAAGTGCTTCTTTGGCCAAGTAAGCCCACTTTCCCAGTATGGATTGGATAGATAGAGACCTTGGACCAATGTTCACATAAAGATGTGGTTTGGGTCTCTTTGATTTTGGTTCTTGGTGGGGGTCATAGTCTACAATGCTGAACTCAGCATTCAGTCTTCTCAGCATTCAGCTTTTTGTGCATCCGTTTTATTTAGTTTTAATCTGCGCAGTTTCTCATGCCACCCTATCTACGAATTTGGTTTTGAGTTTCGGGTTAACCCTCTGGGCCCTCTCAATCTCAAAGTTAAACACAGCTGAGAATGACAAGTTTTGCATTGCAATGAGCCAAAGCCATGAGCGGCACATTATTCCAATGCAAAACTGTAAATCAGAGCAGGGCTAGCTTGAAACCAGGCCAAGATTTGACTGAAAGGTTCATGAACCTGAAAGAATCTTTTGATGAGGCTTGATCTGAGAGCTGGAGTTGAAATGAAACCCAAAACCAATTGAGTTTTGTGGGTTTTATGTCATCTTAGATTTGGCTGCAAATATTTCACGTGGCCCTAGGGACTCAGCTACATCGGCAAAACTTCAGAATTATTCCTTGATGTCAATGGAACTGTTTTAAGATTTACAGTGGTGTAATGGGGATCAGCACTTGAATAGCAAAAAGTTTGTTTGTATACTTTGGCTTCCGTCTTGTTAGATCCAAGAAATGAATGTTTCCTCTGTCTCATTCAGACTGTAGACTGCTTTCACATGACTCACGCACTGCAAAGCCCCTCTTACACCATTGCAAGTATATGTGGATGTCATAAAACTACAGAGAAAACTATAACAGTCTTTATATTCTAAGTCTAATGCAGTTTTTGCATTTGCAAATTGATGTAAAGGGGAGGGGGGGGGGGGAGAGAAAGACTGAAGTATCTTTTGTAGGGTTGGGTCTACTTTTTCCAGAGATTATGCCTTTCGGTTTATAGAATGGAATGAATCCCACCAACTCAGCTCACTAGGGGGCACTGTTGGTTTACTCTGTGCCACTCGTACGTACTTGATCCTAAAGGAGACCTGAAGGATGTTAAGGGTGAATTTGGTTTGCATTCCACTGACATTTCTGGTCAAAGATGGTGCACAACATCCCAAACCTTCCAACGTCAAGACCTAGTTCACAAGTGCCATTTTTACACTGCAGTGCATTAGGTGTCTTTCTCAGTAGACCTGGGCATGTGGCTCAAGTACCTTAACGATCTGTTTTCAGATTTCATCTGTTTTGTTTATTTAATAAAACTTTTAAGGACTGCCTTACAGGATAATGTCCTTCCTAGGCAGCTTATAAACATATAAGAGAATAAAAACAGCATTTGAATTCCTTTCAACTTTTCTTCAACAAATTTTAAAATGGAAAGTTAAGATAAACTATAAACACATTAAAAAAAGAGAAGAATTTCTAGTGGCTTTGGCAAAGCAGCAGTGACACAGGCACTCTCTTGGCCACCTTACCCAGATTGTGAGTCCTCCTTTTCCTCATGAAAATCTGCCAGTGTTTTAGTGTGAATTTCTCCGAACAAACATGTTTTTGTATGTAGTGTTGCCTAATACACACATCTTTTGCAAAGCAGTTTTCAATAATATTATATGTCCTTGTATCCTTTTTTACATAACAATTATATGCATTTTTATGCACACTTTACCTAGTATTTTTGAACACATTGCTTGGATGGGGAAGTGCTTTGCAAGATCTGCAGAAGTGCAAATTGTGGAAGATGGCTGTGTTTCAGCTGGCTGATTGTTTTAGGAAATGTCAGTCAGTCAGTCAAGTTTATCAGTCACTTTCCTCTCAGCCTGGTTCTGATAACACAAAGTGAGTCAGCTTTGGGAGAAAAGTGCCTAAAAGTGATAGAAAGCAGCAAGCAAGAGGCAGGAGGCTACAACTCACCACACATCTGTGTACATTTCATTGTAAAAACGAGGCCCCTCCTCACACCTCACCCATTCATGTTTCTGCCCTGTTTACAGAAACATGAATGAACAAACATGGCTGTATAGTTACATTGGATCATGGTTTCAGGACTGAATATGGGACATTATCAGTCAAAAGTTGCAGTCTTGATCATAAGGTCAAAGGTGTGGATGGCTGTTGTTCTCATGCTTCATCTATGCCAAGATCGTAGAAGTATGGTAGCAGGAGGCAGAGCTGAACTCCCAAAGGAAATGAAAGTGGTTAGGGGATCATAGGTCATGCCACCCGCTATCGCCTAGGAGAGAGGAATGTAAAGCCAGATGTTAGCGTGACAGACATTCGTGCAGCCAAATAGTTGTGGCTAAAGCCAAGCGCAGAGGGGATGTAGATAATTTAAAACAACAAAATAGGAACTATCTTAAAAAAAAAAGTCAGAGGGGAGGGATGTCTATGTGTACAGTTTGGCCCAATGTCAGTGAAAGAATTATGGCTGTTACTGTATTCAGAAGAGTCTTTTGTGGAGGAAAAAGCACAGCCTATACAACACTTACCTACTGCAAAGATCATTACTTGCTTTGAAACATCTGGTGCTGGTTGCTAACAGATGAAGGATGGGTCAAATCCAAGATAGAAGCTCCCATGTTATTTCCCTGTGAGCTGTTGCCCTTCACTGCTCTCAGATGAAATATTGTCTTGAATCTGATGGAGAATTACAGGTCCCACTTATGCACTGATCTACCATTTATTTTTATTTTTATTTAAATAGAGTTCCATAGCCACAGTGAACTCTGGGGTTGGGATACACTTTATAGGTTTGCCATGTCAGGATGTACATTAAAGGTTCAGCTCAGGAGATCCTTTGTCAGCCTAAGTGCTGCATTCCATCATTTGACAACCTTTGGGGAAGGGCAGCTGCCCATGGTGGATGGATGAGGTAGGGGCCAAAGTGGGTGGAGCAACAGGTGTGCCTCTTACCTTTGCACAGTAAAAGGTAGAAGTTTCCACATACATCCCCACACACTGCCCCACACACATTCCAGCTGGGCAAAAGCACCTGAGGAAAGTGCAGAGCAGGGCCATGGAAAGGTCTTGACTGGGAATAGAGGCTGTGGCCTGGGGGGAGTCTCAAGGGCCAGGTAGACCTGGTAGACTGCATTTGGCCTGAGGTTCACCATCACTGGTTTCTGTTGGATTTCATTCTCCATCAGCCCCAGCCAGCATGGCCAATGGGCAGTGTTTATGGGAGTTATGCAAAATATCTGCAGGGTCCAAGGTTTTCCATCGCCAGGTTAGGAGACGCCCATTGTATGCATTCAGAAAAAGAACAGGAGAACCCTCTTGGTACCTCATCATTTCACAATGGAGGGTGGGGACTGCATGTTTCAATATTTTCATGGGTGTGGGGAGAGAGAGAGAGAGAGAGAGAGAGAGAGAGAGAGAGATGGGTATCTTTAGATGCCCACAAGTATAAATTAATGCATTTAAAATATTTGTTAGTCTGCCTTCACTGTTATGAACAATCCCAGAGCAGGGTAGATAACAGTTAAAAAAACATTTTTAAAAAACATATAAATATGTAATAATCATTATTCACAATTTCAGCAGTCTCCAGAATTAATGCCCAGCAAATTCCTGAGTAAACAAGAACATCTTCAGTTTGATGACCACCCCCATTTGTCTGTCCCCAAGAATTGGAGCATAAGTGGTCAGGTGTTGGGAAATATTTATACACAGGGAGCTGCCTTATACCAGGCAGGCCATCGGTCCATCTAGCTCAGGATTACTGACGCTGCCTAGGAGAGGGTCTTCAAAATTTCAGGCAGGAGTCTCCCCCATCCCTACCTGGAGATGCTGAGAACTGCAGCTGGGACCTTCTACGTGCATTGTAGTTGCTCTGGCGCTGAACTACAACACATGTGCTATACTACAACCCTTCCTCGTCTGCTGAAATGTTGCTAGTGTGATGGGCCTTTGTACCTCAGCAATGGTTCTGAGTCCCATCACGGACTGGGACTCCATAGCATAAGGTATTGCTCCTCAACCTGCTAGTAGTACACAGCTCTCCCCACTCCCACCTGCGCACAGAAAAACTGGCTAATGTGGACCTGCTCATTGTACGCATGAGAGAGTGGGCTTGAAGAAGACCATGTTCAGTGTGGCTGGTTACTGGAGAGGGGAACACAATCCTGTTAACTAGTTTGGACACTAAGAATTCCTAACTGGCCTCCACTTCATTTTCAAGCCCTAATTACCTCAGGGCCGCAGGGACTAGGTTGGCACGGCTGGATTCAGGGGTCAGCCTGAGTGCTGAGGGCCAGCAGAGTTCCAAATACACTCCTGATGTGTTTTGACAGGTCTTAAGGACACCTGCTACTTTTGGAGACTTTTCTCTTTCACCAGCAGACTTTAGAACAAGTGTGTGTGTTGACAAGGAGTGGGGGGGGGGAGAGATATCACTAGAGGGTGTTGAGGTGGGAGCAAGGGGGACATTTCCAGAGAATATGTCAGAAAGATTTTTCTTGGCTTCTTTGTTCCATAATGAAAGATGAACAACTTAGCTAAAGGTGCTAAGTCTTGCACAGCTGAGTGCCAGGTCCTGGACTATGACTCTTGTCCAGGTTATTTATTTCTTCTTTTAATAGCAGTTTAATGCCAATTAATAAGCCTCCCTTGTGAAGCCCACACATACATATCGTATCCTTGGATGAAGGGTAATATCATACCCTCCAACATTTCTCTGATGAAAATAGGGACGTCCCATTTCATAATGATAATTATACTATTTATACCTGACACATCTTGCTGGGTTGCCCCAGCAAAAATTTCCCTCTACAGGATTGCCTTCAGAGGGTCAGATAACTCCATACCCTTCAACATTTCTCCAGTGAAAATAGGGACATCCTAAGGAAAAGTGGGACATTCTGGGATCAAATCAGAAACCGGGACAGCTTCTTTAAATCAGGCACGTCCCTGGAAAATAGGGACACTTGGAGGGTCTGCAGTATAGAAATTCTTCTACATGAAACCACTGAGTGGAGCTATTCAGAATTTTGGAGCACATTGTTATTCTGATTACACACAACTCTACTCCTTTACACCTGCAGGCGAGGCAGTGAATGTGCTGGACTGATGTTTTGCCTCAGTAACGGACTGGATTAGAGTCAACAAACTGAAGCTCAATCCAGATAAGACTGAGGCACTGTTAGTGGACAGTTCCCTAGACCAGATGGATGGGAGGTTTCCTGCTCTTGATGGGGTTATACTTCCTTTGAAGGAGTGGGTTCATAGCTTGGGGGTACTCCTGGATCCTTTGCTGTCACTTGAGGCTCAGGTTGCCTCAGTGGCGCAGAGTGCCTTTCATCAGCTTTAGCTGGTGGCCCAGCTGTGCTGATATATGGAGAGGAATCAGCTGTGCTGATAAGGCTATCAACTAGCTAAGATAATTCTGTTCTGTCTCCATAGTCAGAGGCAGCATGTTTCTGAATACTCATTGCAGGAGACTACTGTGGCAGTGGGGAATGCTCTTGCGTGTGGCTCTTGCTTGTAGGTTTCCTACAGACATCTGGCTGGCTACTGTGAGAACAGGATGCTGGACTAGATGGGCCATTGGCCTGATCCACCAGGCTCTTCTTATCCCCTTATGTTCTTAAGTTGTGGAGTTACCAAGCCCTCTTTCTGCTGGTGAGGTCATTATGCATCCTGACAGATTTGTAGTTGATCCAGTCCTTCAGTGATGGATGTGTGTAGGTTTGAATTGACCATGAAATATTAGTAATGTGATTTGGGTTAAGCTGACATCCTCAAGTAATAGACTACCCCCCTAGGGCTCAGAAACGTGCCTCAGTCTATGAGCTATCATTTCCCTTCAGTATGATGTTTACACTACAGAGTTCTACTATATAATGTATGTGGAGGAACAGCTGGCTAAGGGAAAAGAAAAAGGGGGATAGAGGCCCTCAGGGCCCACAATGCCAGTTGTCATTCATTCATACACTATTTAACTTAACGTTTCCCCCCAAAGTTTTTCTGTAGAAAAACTTTGAAAAAGAAGAAGTTATGTTTCTACTATATATTTTGGAAAGTTGTTCATTTGCCATGCATTTGGATACCTCTTTATTTATGGTAATCAAATTCTGCACAATAGTGCCTGGGATCAAGGAGGTGGTTTTTGACTACTTTCAGACACAATTGGTTGCCATTTTGAATCAAGATGGTGGAAAGAACTTTTCAAAACAGTACTGATTTCGGGTTTTCGTAGAATCCATGAGCAATGTTGGGTATGAACCAAAATTTAAATGTTTCCCAGTGCCTTTCAGAATTGGCAGAACTTGAGAATTTCTTAGGGTCTTATATTTGCAAAATACAGTTGTTACAAGTTGTGGCAGTAGTGGAAGAAGAAACAATAAATGCGTCAGGACCAGGAGCATATTGAAGAGTCAGGTACTGCAATAGCTTCCATGTAGGAAAAGTCATAGGTTGCTTGCACACACCTCACCAAACATGAGTACATAAGTGGTTAAGCTGTTGCTCCACCAGTCCAGGTCTGAGCAGAAACCCGGGGAGGGGAAACCAGCTACTTAGTTGCCAGAAGTGTGTGTGCTTGTTCTGTGCACCTTAGGTGCTGTGTAGGTCTGTGCTTTGCCAATAAAGAATTTAACTACTGGCTGTTTGTCCTCATTTTGCTCTGGACACTTCATCCTTTCATGGCTCTCAGCCAGACTCTGATCTTAGCAGGTACTTCCATGTGCTTCTCCCTCTTGCAGAGTAGCTTCATTGTCTAGTAGCTGAGCACTATGGTGGCAGCTCTGAAGTTCCTGCCTGGCTCACCATCTACTTTGTTCCTGTAGTCCCAAGGGAGATGAGACATGGCCAGGAACCCAGGCAGCAGGGGCAGGGATGTCCAGCTTCATTGGCTCTTCAGGGTGACTGGCAGTGTGGTCCCTTTCAGGTTCAAGGTCTAGGCAATCTTGTTTGTTCTGCCTAGTATTTAATGCTTTTATCATCTCCAATGGTTTCCAGCATTTGAGTTTCGTATTTTGGGGGACAACTTCCTTCTTTGCATCTCATGTCAAAGTTTCATTCAATACTCTGATGCAAAATATGAGTTTCATTTAATTCATCTTTAATCTTACTTTTCTTTTGGTGCTTGCCCAGTTCTATGTCACTCATCATGTAAGTGCAATTGCAGGCAAGGCAAAAAGTTGATACAGTGTTTTGAGAAATTCCATTCAGTAATATCTTTGCCTGGAACAGTGTTGGCATTAGGTTTTAGCCCTTTGAAAATCAGTATCTTGAATGCAATAGGTCCTTCACTATAAACACATCTAGCTATCCAAATTCACCGGTCTTATAAAAACAGCACTTCAGTCTATCTAAATATTTTGGATGTCCTCTTGGTTATTGGGACTGGTGATGAGGTTGTATTGTAATTCATTTAAACAATCCTGATTTTGAAACACTCACTTCAACAATTCCCACATACTGTAATTCATTTTGACAGCTTTGACTTTAAAAAACCCCAACATGGACACTATGAAATGACATCGATCCAGATATGATATTTTTAAGTGCGATGACATCTGTAGCACAGTCAACCAGTGAAAATGGATGACATTAGATTGTGCCAAAATGCGTGAATGCCAAATGTCAGTTATGAACCCATCAATAGCAGATTGAGAAGCTTCTCTTCAGCTTTCACATAAGAAGTTTGCAGTTGTAAGAATGTCTATGGAATGTGGGAAGACAGACTACATACATTCAAATTCTGGTTTGATTACTTAGTTCTTATAACTTAATATTTCTAAATGTGCACTGTACAGCTTTTAAAAATCAAGAAGGCCCGTAACCGCAATGAAATGATCATGTATTTTTCTTGATGCAGATAAAGCAGCAGATAAGAACCTTTCAATAATTGCCCTGATCTAACTAAAGCAAGACTAGGCAACCTCAGACCTGGGGGTCAATTGTGGCCCTCCAGGACTTTATACCTGGCCCTTATAACTCTCCTCAGGCCAAACCCCCTCATCAGTTTTGCTTTGCACCCTCCTTGAGTATTTTTGCCTGGCTAGAATGCCCCCTTGAACTCTAATAATGCCTCTTGCCTGCCTGCATGGAGGACAGGGAGGGATGTGTGTCTGAATTAACATTGATTCCCTCAATCATTTTGCTTCTGGCCTTCCACACCAGTTCCATCTGGGCCTCAGAGGATTGCCTAGAAGAGAATGTGACCCTAGAGCTGAAAAAGATAAAGCACCCATGTTTACAGTACTGAGTTCTGTTGTGCTACCACACAATGCACACCATTTTCTCCTCACAGGTTGATTTGGAATTGCTGGCCTTCTAGATTCTTCCACAGAACGACTGTGGGATGGTATGCACTCAATAGGCACCCGTGGCTCTGCCATAGGTAAAGGTAAAGGGACCCCTGACCATTAGGTCCAGTCGTGACTGACTCTGGGGTTGCGGCGCTCATCTCGCTTTATTGGCCAAGGGAGCTGGTGTACAGCTTCCGGGTCATGTGGCCAGCATGACTAAGCCACTTCTGGCGAACCAGAGCAGTGCACGGGAATGCCGTTTACCTTCCCGCCTGACCTATTTATCTACTTGCACTTTGACGTGCTTTCGTACTGCTAGGTTGGCAGGAACAGGGACCGAGCAACGGGAGCTCACCCCGTAGCGGGGATTCGAACCGCTGACCTTCTGATCGGCAAGTCCTAGGCTCTGTGGTTTAACCCACAGCACCACCCGCGTCCCCTCTGCCATACCATCTTCAAAAAAAGATGGTGGGGGAAAAAGAGAGAGACACAAAGGAGGGCCATTCTGTCTTGTTGGAAGTGTTCCTAGAAGCACCATCCCTTGGCACAACAACTTGGAAGACTAACTTAGAAAGGTCTAATTGACTACAGAGCCGTCAACTTGTCCCTAATGCCAAGTAACAGTAGTGTGTGTTATACCAAATCGTAAACAGGAACTCCTAGAATATAAACCCTCAAGGGCATAGAAAACAGGCCAGGAGGTGATAAAAAAATCAGCCTAGCGCCCTGTTCCCAATGCCATTTCAAAAGCCGCTCCTGAGTTTCCTTTCATCCCTCTGCTTTGCTCATAGCAGCATCCAGAAGATTATATGTGAATTCCTAGATATTCTGGGGACAGTTCTAGACAGTTGGCAATGGTGGCGGAGGAGGCTCATTGTTTCTCTTCACAGACGTGGCAGTCACTTCGTACTCATCAGCCTCGACTCCTGGCAGGAGCAGCTCAGCCTGTTTTTATGTTTCCTGCTTCTGCACAGAGGCCGCTCCAAGCCGAGCAAATACCAGACTTCAGTGACATGTGACCCAAGGCACATCTCAGCCTTACTCTCCAGCCAGGAGAGGTCAGGAGCAGTGCCCAGACCTTGGTATTTCAGAGCCCCCTGAGGCACTGTACATTTTTCTGACATGAACGGGACATCTGTAAGACCATAGCGATAGCACAGGGGAGTGCGAAGTGGGGGTTGAAAAAAACCACACACCTAAGAATCTGATTCTAACAACATTCAGAGGGCTCAGCATCCCTATGCTCTTTCAGACACTGGTCCAGTAGCACAAATCTCTCTCCTTGCCTCCCTCCTCTTCCTCTCCTCCTCAAAAAGGCTGGGGGGTGGGAGAGAAAGACATAATGGTGATACCCTCAACTGAGAAAGTTCCTAGCAGAGTGACATTGCTCATTAAATTCACATAGTTTGTGTCAGTCTCGTGGCTGGTTGGTTTCACTCACAGCTCGATTTCATGCAGGGAAAACACACACACACACACACGGTTGAATAAAAATTATATGCACATTCAGTCCTTTTTGGGGGGTACCTTTTTGGAGGTGCTAGTACTCATATCTTGATAACAATGCTGTGGGTGTCAGCACAAAAAGGTTGCCAATGGCATAAAAAAGAGGAGATGATAGCATGCCATACTTTCTCTCTCACACATAAACACACAAACAAACCCACAAACAAATTGTGTGGTTTCCACTGTACATACCAGGGCCGGATTTAGGTTTGATGAGGCCCTAAGCTACTGAAGGTAATAGGGCCCTTTATATGTCCAGCTGTCCTTTGCCAACAACAAATTGTCACTGTTTTTTTGTGTTGAATATATGCTATATGGTAATTTATGGACCTAATAGGTATCTAGCGCCATTTGTACATAACAAAATATGTATTTTATCAAAGTAATTGTTGAACTTATCTTATATTTTGGAAATGTACATCCAGATTTTTTCCCCCTTTAATTTTTTTTTTTTGCACCCCCAAGAGAGTGGGGCCTTAAGCTATAGCTTGTTTTGCTTATACATAAATCCAGCACTGATGCATGCTGATGTTCAGCTGAAGGCTGGCTGAGACATATCCTCCAGCTGTCCCTATCAACCAGAGACAGATTTCTTGGTTGCTCTGGTAAAACCCCGCCCCGTTTTTGCCTTTCAGTAATGCAAATTCAGACGTTCAGTTTGGAACATAGGAAACCATCTTATACCAGTATTTTAGATGCGGGAAGCGTTTAATAGATTTAATAGATGCTGATTTAATAGATGAGTATGAGTTCCTTCAAAAATCTAATTTCCTGTGACTTGATCAAAGTCACACATATAGGTATTGCAAGTGTCTGGTCCTCAGGATTTCTTTTGCCTAAAACCCATGAATCATTGTGTCACTGCTCCTTATCTGGGCCTTAGAAGACATTCCCTCCCCTTGGAATGTTAGCATGGTGCTTCTGCACAAAATCTTCAAAGCGCGGTTTTCATCAAGGTGATATTCAGCTTTGAAATTCTTAGTATGTGGAAATATCTAGGAATCCCCACCGAGTGGGCAAGAAATAAAATGGAAAATCTTTGACATGTGTGCATCTAAAAATGGCCTCTGCTTTCCATTCTACACAACCCCCTTTTAAATCTAAAGCATTTTCCTCTCTGTTTATAGCATTCATAGCACACTGGCCTAGTGCTCCAGTTTGCATCCAAGATGCTCCAGATGTTGGAGCAGAAGTGCGGAGCTGTGGGCCAAGAACTGTTAAATAAAAATGAATAGCTGTTTGTTTTTCTTTTGAGAAGACCCGGAAATTCTCTCCTTTGTCTTCTGTTTCAGTAAAAGCCCCGAACACACTGGACATAAAGGATGAAGATATAAAAATGTGCCTTCATGTTTCTGAACTTAAGGAGATGGAGATAGGAAGGAAAAAAATCAGCTGTTTGGTTTCTACATGCCAGGCTCCACAGCAGGAATGGGCTACCTGTCAATTTTTGGTTTTAATTAGTATCTCATTTTTCTGAAGTTCAGTTTTTCACATTAGTTTGTGAATTCTTTTCCCCCCTAAAAAAATAAAATAAAACCCACACAGAAATTCATCAGTATCTTGTGTGAATTCCTCCCAACATACACAATTTTGTATGCAATCTTGCCTAATAAACACATTTTTGCAAAGCTAATACAGTGGTACCTCTGGTTACGTACTTAATTCGTTCCGGAGGTCCGTTCTTAACCTGAAACTGTTCTTAACCTGAAGCACCACTTTACCTAATGGGGCCTCCTGCTGCTGCCGTGCCGCCGGAGCACGATTTCTGTTCTTATCCTGAAGCAAAGTTCTTAACCCGAGGTAATATTTCTGGGTTAGCGGAGTCTGTAACCTGAAACGTATGTAACCTGAAGCATATGTAACCCGAGGTACCACTTTATAATGTCTTGTATGTCATTGTCACAGATATATGCATTTTCCTGCGCATTCCTTGGTTGGAAAACTGCACTGAAAGAAGTGTGAATTTTGAAGGATTGGTTGCATTTCATAGAATTGTAGATTTGGAAGGAACCTTGAGGGTCATCTAGTCCAAACCCCCTGCAATGCAGGAATCTTTTGCTCAATGTGGGGCTTAAACCCACCACCCTTGCGCTCTACCGACTTGAGTTATTTTTCTGTTTGCGTATTGTTGGTGGAAGTGTGAAGTATGTAGAGTCGCCTTTAAACAGGAACCAAACAGAATTTTCCCCATTGGTGATGTATGGAAGTGATAGCTGGACCATAAAGAAGGCTGATCGACGAAGAATTGATGCTTTTGAATTATGGGGCTGGAGGAGACTCTTGAGAGTCCCATGGACTGCAAGAAGATCAAACCTATCCATTCTTAAGGAAATCAGCCCTCAGTGCTCACTGGAAGGACAGATCGTGAAGCTGAGGCTCCAATACTTTGGCCACCTCATGAGAAGAGAAGACTCCCTGGAAAAGACCCTGATGTTGGGAAAGATGGAGGGCACAAGGAGAAGGGGGCGGCAGAGGACGAGATGGTTGGACAGTGTTCTCAGAGCTACCAGCATGAGTTTGACCAAACTGCAGGAGGCAGTGGAAGACAGGAGTGCCTGGCATGCTCTGGTCCATGGGGTCACAAAGAGTCGGACACGACTAAACGACTAAACAACAACAAACAGAATTTCTCCCCCAACCCCCCACTGCAGAGCAGTGTAAAACAGCTGACAATCTCAATGTGGGCTGCTTTGAAACCAGCCTGCCCATTTTCTGGAAGGCTAGGTTGGGCCCCTGGGTGGCCAGACAGAAAGGCCTGCTTTACACTTCAAGGCCCACTCTGCGATTCTCCTAGCTGGCTCAAGGAGAATTCCTGGCACACCACACTGGCCCACTTAAACAGCACTCTGAAACACAGCATGCCCACTTAGCAGCAAGGAGTGCCAAAGGGCAGCTTGCTCCATGTGCTGCAGAACCTCCAAGCAGCAGATTAGCAGTGCCTCTAATCTCTTTTAAACGGGACATCTGGTTTGGCCTAGCAAGTACGTTGCATGCAATTTAGATATCACTGTGACAAATAAAAAAGGTACAGATAGGCATAGGGAAATGGCTGGCAAATGGATCTCTTAGTTATGTGAACTTTTAGATTTCAACCCAACTATCTGCCTCATTGCAGACATTTAATGAAGACATTATCCCAATATCTGGAGTTTTTAAGCTATAACTACATTTTTGGAACAAGGCTCTTTTATCATCATGTACTCACAGAACGAGTGACACAAAGCAGGTATTGATTCACAATCCAAGTTAAAAATGGCTTAACCACTTCAGCCTATGTGAAATCATTTGGACAAAGGCTACAATCCTAAGCATACTTCACTGGAAATAAATTTCTCTGGGATTAATTATTATGAATAAATATTATATTTGACTTTAAGTATTCACAGGATACTTAACACAGGATTTGACTTTAAGTATTCACACACAAACCTGGAACTTGTTCAGAAACTAAAGAGCAATAAAACACAACAGGACAGATTCAACTAATGGGTTGTCTCCACTGCTAGTCCTACTCAGAGTAGACCCACTGAAATCAATGGGCATGACTAATTTACATTTATTTATTTTAGTGGCTCTCCGCTGAGTAGTTGGATGCAACCCACTGGGAGGAGTTCAGCATAAGCGCTAAGGAGATTGCTCTGTCAGTACAAGCATTTGTGCTTGCCTGGTGGAATGATTTTCCCTCTCCCCCATCATGCATTCTTCTGAGGGTACCCCTGACACATTTCCCCAAGCCAATGGGGGTGGGGAGGAACACACATGGGCAGAGGAGAGGGGAAATCCCATTGCACAAGCAAAAGTCCTTGTAGAGGGCCTCTGTTGATGGGGCAGGTTGGGCGAATTTTGCCCTTTGTCTCTCATGTATCTTTCAGTAGTCCAGCAAACATCTGGATGGTCTCAGCTTCACAATTTCTGTTTTAAAGGCTAGAGGAACTAGAGTCATTTTCAGACTATCTCTATTTTACAGAAGGGTTACAATTGCAAACAGACACATTTAGATTTACACAATTAAAGTGAATTGAAGTGCTCTGGGGCTCTGGCATAAAACCCTTCACTTTTTTTAAAAAAAAGTTTTTTGTATTAGGGAAAGTGAAGAGGAAATGCACTAGAAAGTGTAGGACAATGACTGCTAGGAAGTCATAAAACATCCATGCAAATCTGGATGGATGCTCATTAAACAGCATGTCTGGAAGCAGGCTAGCATTTCAGTACCAGCTGCAAAGTATATTTCAGCTCTGATATTTGCTCTTCTTGCAGAGCGACTTGATGAGCATTGCCAGCTCCTAGTTCACTAGGGAAAGGGAATTAAAAAGCTCCTCTTGGAGACTGGAGGAAAAGGTGATGCTGTCACTCCCAAAGAGGCCTGTTTCCTCCTTGTTTCCCCCTGAAATGGTTTCTGCACTGACACTCCAAACGCCCCTTTTCCGCTGTAAATGAGCACAGCTCTTCCTGCACTCCCACTTCTATTCATTCCCAACTGTGTGTCTAATTTATCAGGACAATTCCCCCCCCCCCCACCTCACTATGCCCATTCTCTGCTCTACATTCAGTGGGTAAGAAATGGGCAGACTTTCCCATTAAACCACACACGTTCCTTCCCCACTCCGCATTCTCAGCTGGAGAACTACTGGTTAATCAAAGCTGGTGACTGAAAACATGCAGCCTGTCAGTGCCCTCTGGGGTGGCAACTTAGATTCATGGATGTCCAAGCAAAAATCTCTCTGGATAATTTGGCGGCAACCTGGTTCTGAGCTGAGTGAGAAGCAGAACAACGAAGGATTCCCTTCACCAGCGTGTTTTCATTTTCAAAAACTGTAAATAGAAAATATAGGAACATCATCAGCTGACATTAACAATAAAAATATCCCAGCAATCCTGGCTGAAATGTATGAAACAATATAGACAGTCCATGTGTCCAAGCAAATATCCAAACAATATTGATGATCATAAGTGTTATGTTCAAATGTAGAAGGCAGTGAGTGGTGAGTGCCTTGCAGAATAAATCCCTTTGCAACCATAAGGGCTCACAGGTTTCACTTCTGTTGCCTATCTGTTAGTCTCCACACCACAGGAGAATAATTTTAAGAGTGAGTGGACATCCTCAAAGATCAAGGATTTTTGCAAAACAAAACTAAATAACTTTTATTTTTATGCGTGTGAGTTATGTGATCTGGTGAGCAGGAACTGCACATGATGATAGAGTTGAAGGAGGAACTTGCAAGGGGGGGGGGAGCCATGACAGTGTATGGGTTATGCACCCTTCTCCTGCTTGCTGTGTCCCTCCTTTAAACTGAATCCTCCCCTTGCTGTTTTTCAGATGGTCAGTGGAGACTTGGGTTCCCAGAACAGTGCTGACTCCAGGTTTTGTGGGACGCTTGGCCAAGCGGGCTTCAGTAGACCTTCTCTCTGTGGTGCTCCTCCTCCTTTCCAAAGCACCACTGACCATTCACTTTCTCTCTCTCGGCCCAATATGCACGAGTGCCCAGAGGGAAGTATAGGATGTGTCTCCTCCATTTCAGCACTCCTGGCATTGATGGCATGCTTGGAGAAGGCAGGTGAACAGTTAGCAGCAACACAAAGGACCTCAAGATAGTGTCAGCGAGCCATAGGCATCAGCAAGTATCCAACGATGCTTACTTCTGGTGCCAACCCTGGCCCAGAACCGGGTCTCATAAGAACAACCTGCTGGATCTGTCTAATGGCCCATCTAGTCCAGCATTCTGTTTTTACGGTGGATCACCAGATAATTATGGGAAGCTTGCAAGCAGAACCTGAATGCAAGAGAACTCTTTCCTCCTGCAGTTTCTAGCAACTGGTATTCAGAAGCACTGTGGAGGCAGAATATAGCCTTCATGGCTCATAGCCATGGATAGCCTTATTGATTGTCTCAGGAGAACAGTGTCAAGTTAAGCGCATAGAGAATTTTGTTTCCAAGTCTACAGCCTGTCTCCAGACACATAATGAAGAAGGAAAACCCTCCAATTGCACCAAACCACAAGTGATAAGAATCCAAGTAAGTGGAGAGTAATGCTGTTAACAGGACAATATAAAACATGACTGCTCTTTCTCTGGCACCTCTCTACTGGATGAATTTACTATTATTATTTTTTACAGCATGCGATAAGCCGCATAATTATTATTTTTTTGGATTTGTGTAATATATCCCTGGTAATATTGGTTTAAAATAAAAGATACCAGCACCAGTGTTTAAATCTGAATAATATCAGCCGGACGCAGCCTTAGAAATCTGAATGTGGGGTTTGTGTTGACACATTTTTGATTTATGCAATCTGCAGTCATTGGAAAGAAAATACAGGAAAACCCTACAAGATTTAGATGGGATTTTATTTAAAGATGGGATTATTCCACACTTTCTTTCTCCAAAGGGAGAGAGGAAAAGGGAAGGAAGTTGCTCTAAGGAGGGATTGCTACAGTCCCTTTTAATCCTCCACATCTAAAGAGAAGCTTTAACCAAAGAAGGATAGAACATTTTTTATGTATGCAACAACAGCAGCAAGAATACTCATCACAAAATATTGGAAGACACCAGACCTACCCACCCGGGAAGAATGGCAGATGAAGTTGATGGACTACATGGAATTGGCGGAAATGACTGGCAGAATCCGAGACCAGGGAGAAGAGTCGGTGGAAGAAGACTGGAAAAAGTTTAAAGACTATTTACGGAAATACTGTAAAATTAATGAATGTTAGAAAAATGTTGGAATGAAGTTATATGGCTTTAGTAGAAATGTTATAAGGAATTAAGGATAAATAGATTAATAGAGTATTAAAGGGAAAATAAGGTTAGAATGTGTTAAGATAATTGTAGGATTAAAAATAGAGGAAGATGGAAAGGAATTGCTGAAAAAATTAATAGAAGTGGAATACAAAAACGGGAGGTGTGAGGAGGTCACGGAAATAAGGGAATGAAAGATAAGATATTGAAATTATTTGTGTGTTTTAAATTGTGTTTGTTTTGTTTTGTTAGTTTAATGTTAGTGTTTTGTTAGTGTAATGTATAGTTTTTTTTCTTTTCTTCTTTTTTGTATTGTATTGTATTGTATTGTATTGTATTGTATTGTACTGTCTGGTTTTTATTTTCTGTAGTGTATAAATTGTTGGAAAAGGTAATAAATATTATTTAAAAAAATAGAGAGAAGCTTTAAAGCTGCCATGGGCTAATTTCCCTTAGTATTATCTAGTTTTCAGAATGATATATTTTCAAGTAATTTGCAGGGCCCATTTTAGGATTTAATCTATTGGATTGTATTGGGCAGGAAAAGGGTTTTTTGTTTTGGTCCAAAGGCCAGGCTGGAAACATCATGGGAGATCTATAATGGGATCTTTTGGCATCTTTTTCTTTGCCTGCAAGCTGCCGCGTGGGAGCCTTGTTTGGACTGGGGCCATGGTGCTTGGGGAGGGGGTTAAAACCTTGTCCCCTGTACTTTTCCTAGAAATACCTCCCTAAAGCTGATATTAGCCAGAGCAGAGAAGGAAGATGAATATCTGCATTGTATCTGTTTTGTCCCCCAATCCCCAGAAACTAGTAGCAACTCTCAAAGGAGGAGGGCATTTTGATGGGGGAAATGCTGCAGGAAGAAAAGGTTAACCTCTTCCTCCCAACGCCGCAGACCCCCCCATTGGCGAGAATGGATCACACATATCCGCCAATTATAGCCGCCATTCATTTAAAGCACAATGGCTTCCCCCGAAGGATCCTGGGAACTGTAGTTTATGCTTCACAGAGCTACAGTTCCCAGCACTCTTAACAAAACAGGTCTAAGGAGTCTTGGGCTGGGGCTGGGGAAGTCGTGCATTTTAAATGCATGTTGTGGATGCAGCCTATTCCTTTTTTGGTGCTAAGGTCTTGGATCTGCCCCTTTCCTGGGGAAGTGGGGGCAGTGGGACTTAGAGAGCTTTGAGATGAGACATTACGTTGGGCTGTAATAAAAGGTTTTCTCCTTGGACATGCTTGGTGGGTGCGTTTTGCTTTGCATTCAGGGCCTGCTAATCCCCATCTTTGGAATGAAGAATGGGGATTTCCTGCTAGATTAGTTAGTGATTCAGTCTTATTGAAACTGAAAGTCATGGACCAGGTACGATCTGCCTGTGGGAACAAATAGCTCACTCATTCTTCCAATGTTAGTCCTTATATAGACGAGTAGGGTGTGTGCCCTTGCTCATCAACACCTCCTGCCATCCCTCACCACATTAATGCCTTAGAATTGCCCCTTCCCACCCCATGCAACTACTAAGCTCATTTTTCACTTTCCCAACCACATTTCACAAGGCGCCTCTTTCTTCCATTCCCCACCATTGCTTATGCCTGCAGTGGGTACAGTCTTGGGTACCCTTGGCAACCATTTATTTCACCAGCTACTCTAAAATTAACTCTCCTGCCCATTATCCAATGCACCTCATAGAGATTTCAGGCACAGCTAAGCTTGGGCAGAGGCAGGGAGAAGGAGGGGCTCCGGAATGGTAGGAGAAAGTCTTGGAAGCATCCGGGAGAAGCAAATAGTAAAAGTGCTTTCCCTTTTCTTGTCCTGCTCTGCAAGGCCTTGTATTTACATTTTGATTTTAAATATTTGTTTAAAATTCAAGAGCTTGGCTAGAAAGCAGACAGCAGATGGCCTCCCACCCATATTTCAGAGGGGCAAGCTACACATGAGAAGCTGACTTCCTCAGCTGTATCCATCTACGCATGGACAGGACCGGGGGGGGGGGGCCTTGCTTGGCATGACTCCCCTTCTGTTTGGACCATTTATTTCACATCTGCCCTGCAGCTCAGAATCAGTGGTGGCGGTTGTGATAGTGGCAGTGATGGAATGCAGCTGCCCATGGGATCAGGGGCCTCGATGCCGTTATAGCCTGACTTCTCTTTGTGGGATAATATATCAAAGGCTCCTTTCAGCTACCTGGGTTTAACCCCAACAAGAAGTCCCATTACAGAAGGCTCTTCTTCCCCCAAACCACCCAAAATAAAGACACAATAGACACAGAATTTAATTTAAGGTTTTTGGCATAACTTAGGCCACAACTTTATTGATTGCAGCATGTGAGTGGTTGCTTAGGCATTGGTTCCAGACTACCTGAACCTGCACGGTGGCAGGGACAGGACTGACACTGGGCACCACCATATGTCAGTAAGGGAAAGCATCCTGGAGGAACTAGAAGTGGCTTCGATCTCACAGCTCACCCCAGATGCTCCCAGGGGCTCTGGCGTGGCCCTAGCCCCTTGACAGGGTTCAGACAAAAGCAAGGTGAGCCCCTGGATTCCTTTAACGGAATTCCCTAGCAGCAGCAATGGAGTGGCAGGCACAGCCAACCACTTCCCCTCCGAACAACATTGAACCAATGCCTAACCTAACAAAGTCGTGACGATTTGCTACACAGTAGGCAAAAACCAAGTGGCACCAGCCAATTGGCCAAATGGCAAAATTCCTACCGGGCCCCTGCTCAAAAAACAGATGACCCCTAGACAGGCATAGCAAGGCCAAAAGAACAGCCCAAACAAAAGGGAGGGGAGGGCGGGCGAACCGCTGCATGTCGCAAAAAAGTGAAACTCTCCAGCGATGTGCAGCAAACTATATAGCCCCTGGCAGCCAACAGCCATCCTGATTAGCCAAATACTGCCCCAGCAACCGAGGGGCAACCAATGGGGTGTTGCGGACAACCAAACGGTCCCGCCCCACCACAGAGAGACAGTTTATGGTGATCTCACTGCAGCACAATGGAGGACACGATATCTCAAAAACCAGTTCCTCCTCTGTGTGTGCAATGTAATAAGACAACACTTAGCATCTCTATAGCAGTTCACATATTTGGATGTCTTTAAAAGAGGGCTAGATAAATTCATGGAAGAGGATAAGACCTTCAGTGGCTACTAGTCACAATGGCTATGATCTGCCTCTTCTGTTGAAGGCAGTATGCCTCTACAGCATCCCTGATCTCCGGCCTCTTCACAGATCTATGGTTCTTTGAGGAGGGGGAATCACTTTTGGAAAGCCACTTTAATTCTGTGATGACAATATGTTTGGCGTGTGTCTGTGATGCAGCCTACTGTCCCTGGTACAATGATCTCAGAGACAGAGTCTGGTGAGTTGGACTATGATATGCTCTCCTTTCACCGATCCGTGTGATTTACAGAGAGTTGGCTTACTAGGGAGAGTTCAGCTTTTGGAAAGGAGCCAGGCCTCCAGCCGTCAAGCACCCAGGCAAGCACTTGAAGATCCATTAGGGCAGGAAGGGGGCTGGAGAAAGAAAGGAAGAGGGGAAGAGAAAGGGAGACAGACAAAATGAGTACATTCCTTCCCCCTGCAATCTAGTAGTCCCACCTCTGTTTCAAGACATTGCTAGAAGGTATTCAGAGGAGCTGGTCAAATGCTGATTGATTTAGCTTGCCTCTCTGCAGAATGCCTCCTTTGTTCCTCATTCTTCAAAAATCCTAGTTTCTCAGGGAAGGATTAATGCTTTGCTGAAATACATTTTGTGGAAGAGGGGGGAAGGGGACTCAGCTGAGAGGGAAATAGCAAGTACCCCAGAGCAGAATAAAAAGAGGAAAAAATGGTGGTTAAAGTGGTAGCGTTCTACTTTCTTAGAAATGTTTCTTTCAACTCCAGGGGTGTTTCAGAAAGGCTTCAGCACACTTTGCCTCAGATCCTGCAATTATGGTGTTCTTAAGGCTCTGGCATTCTGTGGAGATGCAGCTTTGTTCTACCATGTAATGCAAGCCCCCTTTTAAAGTGGATAATTCCCCCCACTGGTTTCTGTTGAGCTCATGCAAGAATCACGTGTCCTCTTTCTGTTCCCTTCTTGCCCAAGGTAATTTTGGGATTGACAGCCACCACATCAAAGTCTTACTGGACTACATGGAAAGGAGTTTCAACCCTAAGCTGTTTAGGATCCAGATGCCCAAGGAAAGTCAGCTCTGTATGTGTAGCTTACCTCTCTGAAATAATGGGAGGAGGCCATCTGCTGTCTGCTTTCCAGCCGCGCTCTCA
Organism: Podarcis cretensis; assembly: GCF_951804945.1. Taxonomy (NCBI): domain Eukaryota; kingdom Metazoa; phylum Chordata; class Lepidosauria; order Squamata; family Lacertidae; genus Podarcis; species Podarcis cretensis. The sequence goes on from NC_137175.1 coordinate 24,475,892, forward strand.
AATTTTAAATAAATATTTAAAATCAGAATATAAATACAAGACCTCGCAGAGCAAGACAAGAGAAAGGAAAGCACTTCCACTGTTTGCTTCCCCCGGATGCTTTATATTAGGGGAAATTGCTTGTAAAAGAAGTGTATATTGGGTAAAAATACATTAAAATGTGCATAGTATGGATATGGATATGCTCGTACCCCTTCCAATCTGTGCCTCATCCCGAGGGACGAGGGTAGGGTGAGCAAGGATTACTCACCTCCGTCACTGGTGCTGTGCAATGCCAGGTCACTAGGCAACAAAACCACCACCCTGCGTGATATCTTTATCTCGCAGGGGGTCGACCTGGCTTGTGTGACGGAGACCTGGGTGCATGAAGGGGCAACAGTTACCTTACGAGAGATGGTGCCCCTGGGTTTCTCCGTCCTCCACCAGTCGGGGGGGGGGGAGGGGTGGCATTATTAATCCGGGAAGATTGTTCTTTCAGGGCTCTACCATCGCCATCGATCCCTGGCATTGAATGTGTTGGCCTAGTGTGGGGCTCTGAGGAGAGCTTGGCTGTCTGGCTGGTGTACCGGCCACCTAGCGCACCAGCAGCCACCCTGTCAGGCCTATTGGAGGCGGTGGCCGGCTGGGCCTTGGAGTTCCCTAACCTATTGGTATTGGGGGACTTCAACATCCATGCCGATGCCACTCCCTCCTCACAGGCTCTGGACCTGGTGTCTTCCATGGCGACACTAGGGCTCTCCCAGTTTGTTTCGGGCCCCACACATCAAGCAGGCCACATGCTGGATTTGATTTTTGGCGTAGGTATAGATGTGATCATGTCTCCTTCGATGAAGGTGCCATGGTCTGATCACTACGCTCTGAAAGCCAGGATTGATTTTCCACCCCCACCCTGCTTAGGTGGCGAGCCGATTTGGGCTCGCCCGCAGAGGCTGATGGACCCTGATAGATTCCGCCAAGCCTTGCGGGACCTTGCTCCCCCTGGCGACTCATTGACTGAGCTTGTTGAGGGCTGGAATATCCAGCTCCTGGCAGCCATCGATGAGATCACACCGAAGCACCCTCTGCGACCCTGCAGAAACCGGGCTCCCTGGTTTACCGAGGAGCTCTGGAAAATGAAGCGGAACCTCAGACGGCTAGAGCGAGTATGGCGGAGTGCCCGTGACAGAGCCTCAAGAACATCTTATAGGGCTTTTATGAAAAGCTACGAGATGGTGTATCTGAAGTGTATCTGAAGAAGTGTGTATCTGGAGAAGTGTGCATGCACACGAAAGCTCATACCAAGAACTGACTTAGTTGGTCTTTAAGGTGCTACTGGAAGAAATTTTTTTTGTTTTGACTACGAGATGGTGGTGAAGGCTGCTAAGAAGTCTTACTTCTCGGCTTCCATTGCATCCGCTAGCTCTCGCCCGGCGCAATTATTTAGTATAATCAGGTCTTTAATCATGTCCCTTGAGGGACAGCCAAATTTAAATAATAATTTGACACACAGCTGTGAGGCATTTGCGAGCTTTTTTGCGGAGAAGGTCTTGTTGCTCCGCCATGACCTCCCTGCCAGTTTGGATACAATAAAGGAACTGGGGGCCCCTCGACTGTCCTCGGGTCCAGTATTGGACCACTTCGACCGGATATCCCCAGCCGATGTGGACAGACTCCTCCAAGCTGGAAAGCTCACCACCTGTCCTCTCGACCCGTGCCCGTCTTGGCTGATTAGAGCGTGTCCAGACGAGGTGCGGGCCCCCCTGGGGGATATCATCAATTTGTCCCTTGGCAGGGGGACATTCCCAGGGGAACTGAAGGAGGCAGTGGTGCGCCCGCTCTTAAAGAAAACATCATTAGATCCTTTAGATCTATCCAATTACCGCCCGGTTTCGAATCTTCCGTTCCTGGGTAAGGTGATTGAGAGAACGATTGCTGAACAGCTTGGTGGGTTTCTGGATGAAACATCGGCTCTGGATCCATTCCAGTCCGGCTTCCGCGCTAGTCATGGGACTGAGACGGCTCTGGTTGCCCTAACAGATTATCTTTGTAGACAGCTGGATGGAGGCGGGTCGGGGCTGATGATTCTTCTAGATCTGTCAGCAGCTTTCGACATGGTCGATCACGAACTTCTGGACCATCGTCTTGCCGACGTGGGGATCCAGGGCACAGTCCTTCAATGGCTGCGCTCGTTTCTCTCTGGTCGGGGACAGAGGGTGGCGCTTGGAGGGGAATTGTCATCGCGCCACTCCTTGGTGTGTGGAGTACCTCAGGGTGTGATACTCTCCCCGATGCTTTTCAACATCTTTATGCGCCCCCTTGCCCAGCTTGTCCGGAGTTTTGGGCTGGGTTGCCATCATTATGCTGATGACACCCAACTCTATCTGTTGATGGATGGCCATCCTGACTCGGCCCCAGACACACTGACCACATGTTTGGAAGCTGTGGCTGGATGGTTACGTGGGAGCCGGTTGAAGCTAAATCCTTCAAAGACAGAGGTCCTGTGGCTGGGACGGGACGATATGGGATTGGTGGGGCAACTCCCATCTCTTGCGGGGGCGCAATTAGTGCCAGCACCGTCCGTTAAGAGTTTGGGTGTAATCTTCGACACCTCCCTTTCCATGGAGGCTCAGATTGCAGCTATAACAAAGGCGGCATTTTTCCATCTCCGCCAAGCTAAGCAGTTGGCTCCTTACCTCTCTCGCCCTGACCTAGCCACCCTGATCCACGTGACGGTCACCTCCAGACTGGATTATTGTAACTCGCTCTATGTGGGGCTGCCCTTGAGACTGACCCAGAAACTCCAGCGGGTGCAGAATGCTGCAGCGAGACTTCTTACAGGGTCTTCTCTGCGAGATCACATTCACCCAGTGCTATACCAGCTGCACTGGCTCCCGGTGGAGTACAGGATCACGTTTAAGGTGCTGGTTTTAACCTTTAAAGCCCTATACGGCCTAGGACCCTCATACCTACGGGACTGCCTCTCCTGGTATGCCCCACAGAGAAACTTACGGTCTTCAAATAAAAACATCTTGAAGGTCCCAGGCCACAGAGAAGTTAGGCTGGCCTCAACTAGAGCCAGGGCTTTTTCGGCTGTGGCTCCGACCTGGTGGAACACTCTGTCACAAGAGACTAGGGCCCTGCGGGACTTGACATCTTTCCGCAGGGCCTGCAAGACAGAGCTGTTCTGCCAGGCCTTTGGCCAGGGCACAGCCTGACTTCCTCCCTTGACAATCTTCGCGGAGCTCTGGCCCAATGGTGGCCAGTGGCTTGAATTTAATTAATTTTATAATGAATGATTTTAGAGTGTTGTTTGTGCTGTACTTTTGTACTGTTTTATTGTTGTTAGCCGCCCTGAGCCCGGCTTCGGCTGGGGAGGGCGGGATATAAATAAAATTTATTATTATTACTATTATTATTATTATTATTATTATGAGAAATATGCAGTAAAATGTCAATAGTTTTTTTTCTGTAAGGATGTAGAAAAAAGGTAAACTAGTGCAAGACGGTGGATAATTGAATGTAAGATTGGAGAAATGAGAAACAGAGAGAACCCAAACATTGGCAATTTATCCATTCCTAGTTATGGCTCGTCCCCATCAATACACCTAATAAGCCATGATCCCTCTTTCCTGAAAACCATAATCAGTATCCCATCTTTATGTGACATGTGTGATGATAATAATGGCATTTCTTTACAGAGGACAACTTTCTATTTGAAGGAGGACTATCCAGTTCATGTCTGGTTTGCAGATTGGGACTGCCATACTTCCAGAGATTACCAGGATTCCAAAGGCAGAACTGATGCCTGGGGGAAGGTGGTGCTTTGTCCTGGATCTTAGGCAAGTCAATTGAAAAAGCGTGTTTGTTTTGGCATCTACATAAAAAAAAGTGCAACAACTTTCCTGCCCCCCCCCCGTTTTTACTTTTTGAAATATGGCAACCCTATTCACAGATGAAGAAACATAATTGTAGCTCTATTTAAATTATGGTCATGATTATTTCAAAAACTGCATCTATAAATATAAATTAGCACGTGTACAGCAGTCTTATTTTTTGCACATAACAAATTTCCTCTGTTTCTGTGGCGAGTGTGGGCATTTTAATCAGGAAGATATGGATGGTGTAGTCATTTGTCCTCAAGAGCCAAATTTCCCAGTGAACTAGGGTATATAGAAGAAGATGCAGCCTTCCTTGCCATTCAGCCATTCAGGAAATGAAACATATCCTGATGGATTGGTGGGGGAAATCAGTTTCCCCTTTCTAGAAACTGATCTTGGGCTTTTGGGGCTGGGGATTCTCTCTGGAATTTGCCACCACTAGTATCCTGACTGTGTTAACAGGTGGTTGAAGCATCCTTTGCTTTGTGCATGGAGGATAAAAAAAGGGAAATAGATACATGCTTTGATCCTGGATAAGTATTTGCTTTAATTTTCCTGGCTTAGATATTAGCTTTGCACATGTTCATGGAAGACACCTGAGATGCAAGGAGAGAATTTGAGGAGATGTGCTTGGTTATTTAAAAATAACCTGGCATCCACATGGGAAAGAACTACTGTCCCAGCATTAGATGCATTGCAGTAAGAAGTGTAGTGGGCGTAGGCTAGAAGCACAGATTGCTAATACTGAAGATTTCCATGTGTTAGAACACGTTTGTCTTATAGGTAAAGGTAAAGGGGACATGGGTGGCGCTGTGGTCTGAACCACTGAGCCTCTTGGGCTTGCTGATCAGAAGGTCAGTGGTTCGAATCTGCATGAGGGGTGAGCTCCCATTGCTCTGTATCAGCTTCTGCCAACCTAGCAGCTCGAAAGCATACTAGTCAATGCAAGTAGATAAACAGGTACCGCTGTAGCGGGAAGGTAAACGGCATTTCTGTGCACTCTGGCTTCCATCACGGTGTTCCATTGCACCAGAAGCGGTTTAGTTGTGCTGGCCACAAGCTGTCTGTCTTTGCCTGGTCCTGGCAAGGCTGATACAGTGGAGGAGTTTGGAGGAAATGGGACTTGCAATGGTCTGGAGCAGTTACAAGAACAGGGGGCCTAATAGGCAGAATCTACTTAAAAGCAGAGAACCAGACTTGAAAAACAAGAAGATAAGTCCTTCAGAACCCTGGACAGGTCCTAGGGAGCAGATGGTTTGTATGGTCAAGTGGTTGGTGTTAACTCATAGGCTTTCTGAGTCTGACTTCCCCTTCCAGGTCCAACCCCTTGCTAAGGAAGGGAGACCCTTAAAGGGGAAGTTCTCTAGCATGGTGCTTCACACTTCAACACCATTATCTCACACTGGGAACACTACCTGGAATGGCAAGTGGAGATTGGACTTGGTAGAGTATGAAACCCTTGGGTGAGGGTGAGATGCTGGCCCTGTTCTGATATTCCAGCTTGGGTGCTTCTGGCTCATGGGGTAGTGTTTGGCTGAGAAAGTCCCTGGATGCTGGGTTCAATGTCAGGAGCTGATCCAGTGCCTCAGTGATCTGTGCTACCAGCCTTTCTGATGTCACACACCTGCCCTCTATCCCTTTATGTTCAGTGTCCAAGTCACTGGTTGGGATCTGGGTCAGAACAAAAGATGTGACACATTGTCGTTGCATTGTAAGTTTCCTCTGCTCCACTCCTCTTAGAGCCAGCACAGTGTAGTGGCTAGAATTGTTGGATTAGTAGAATCTGCTAGAATTGCTGGATTAGTACTAGGGGCAAGAGTGGCAAGTATCAGAAGAGGTGTCACGGTCTGGGTTACAGGCAGTCCACGAGTCAGGAAACCAGGAGACAGGAAGCCAAGGGTCCAAGAATCAGGATACCAGGAGTCAGGAAGCTGAAGCACAGCTAGGTGGGTAACTTGTTGCTGTGGCAAAGAGCCAGAGGGAAATGCTGGTCTTACATACCCCTCCTGGCCCTTGCCAGCAGGTGCTACGAGTCTTCTGTCAAGCTTCACCTTCCAGGCCAAACTGAGGAAGGCCCCAGTCCTGCGAGGCCCTACCAGTCACAGGGCCTGGCTCCTGCACACACTCCTGACAAGAGGAGAAGGAGGATCTGGAGGTGGGGGAAGCCCAAGTAGTGAGTTGAGAGAGATCTCCACCCCATTAATGCTGGATGGCACAGAAGGGGATTGAGAACCTTGTGTGCCAGTGCTTGCCCCTCCTTCAGAGAGTTGGGTTTCCATGGTTGTTGTAGAGATGGGAAGCCAATTGGCAGGGCCGGTTGAAGCAGAGGCTGAAGGGGACTCGGCAGGACAGATGCAAGTCCTGTTGCCAAAGGCATGTCACTGTCTATACTAGCATGAACAGCCCATCCTCTGGAACTTATGCCTGCAAACTAGTCTTCATGCTTGGAAAAAGAACTGTACAAATGACTGGTCCTGGCTTGCTGTTTAAAAGTAGAGCGGGAGTTTCACATCAGGATCTTAGCTATCATCTAGTCATGAACCTAAAAGATCTGTTGTAGACTTAGCATTAGCTCAAAGCACAGGATTCCTAAGACTGTGTACTGGTTTATTGAATGGAGCTTTCTCGTTGTCTCAAGAATTGCATCTGAGTGGGTGAGGTAGGACACACTCAGCCACAAAGTTTGCTTGGTGACATTGTACTTGTCACCTATCCCACAGAGTTGTTCTCAGGATAAAATGGGGGAGGAGAGAGAGTAATAAACACTACCTTGGCGGATTGTGCATGGCGGATTGTGCCCAATCTCAGCATTATCACTGTGTAAATATTGTCATTCACATAATCTCACATAAAGGAATAATTTGAAGGTCAAAGACCCTCAAGAGATCAAAACTGGTGGCACTCAAGAGGTTTTAATCACAAAAATAAACACAGATCACAGTGGTTTGAGTCTGACATTTTTATATTGATGTAATCTGTCCTGTTTCTAGTTTCCAGTCTGACCCACAAGGCAGTTAAGCCAAAGTATTTGGAATTAAGCCAAGTTTTTCCTATCGACCGACTTCTGAAACTCACTCATGAGAAATAAGGCCAAGTCCCAAAACTTTCTCAGATGCTTTGTCTCTCCAATCTACCCACTGCCCATAAAACAATATTAAAAAAACCTCTAGATTCCAGAACTCTTGGCATTCTACTCACAGCTAAGTCCCTGCCCCCTTCTCCATCTCTGCTTGCAGCATGAGGTGGGAGGTCTTGGCACCGTTGCTCCATATGCTTGTGAAGTGTTGTTGCTCATAATCCAAACCATGTTAAACTGCTCCCATATTCTGTGGCATTGGGCACTTTTTACAGACTTGCAGTGTTAATAATCATATATATGCAACCCCCCCTCTCTCTGTGTGTATCCATCTTATGCATACTGCTGAGAGCAGGGCTGACCATAGATATTATAATGTTCTGGGCAAGGTATTAAAATGATGCCCTGTTGCTCCGAATAAGATCCTGCATTGGATCCTGAAACTTAGCTTCCCTTTCTTAGCCATCTGTGTGCTTGTCAAATGCTGGCGGAACCTCTTTTGTTCACTTCTGTTTTTACCATTGTGTTTCGTCGGCAACCCTACACCCGCTTACCACAGAGTAAGCCCCGAATGTTACCCATTTCTGAGTAGACATGAAGGATCACACTACAAGTCGCTCTTGCTGAAGTGTCCTGTTTCCCCTTTCTCCATCTATCTTTCAATAAGACCTAGCCTGCACTCCTCCCAATCCCCAGTATCTAACAGGCAGCTGCTGTTTTACCACCCAGACTGGATTTGGAAGCCTTAGGAAGAAGAGGCTTGTGAAGAGGATGCTCCAAGTGCAGATGTGCTGGATGCCAAAACAAGAAAGAGGGTAGGAAGTGGGTCTGGGCAGGCTAGAGGGATCCCCAAGAGAGGTGCAAAAATCCAGATTTTGTGTTTGTGTGTTGCGGGGGGGGGGGCGATACTTAGAATCCTTTAAACTGGAATTTGTCAGCCTAAATCAGACGTCCATCCCAGAACAGATCCTGTGTGTTTGCACTTTATTGCTTTCGGTGGAATGGACGTTTGCATGTGCATCCCGTTGTGGATGGAGACGTTTGCTAGGGTGCACGTCCAAGTCCACGTTTCAGTCAAAGCTGTGTTACACAGACAGTCTCTTTTCTGCATTTGGATGCTGCAATCTATCTATCATCTATCTATCTATCTATCTATCTATCTATCTATCTATCTATCATCTATCTATCTATCTATCTATCTATCTATCTATCTATCATCTATCTATCTATCTATCTATCATCTATCTATCTATCATCTATCTATCTATCATCATCATCTATCTATCTATCATCTATCTATCTATCATCTATCTATCTATCTATCTATCTATCTATCTATCTATCATCTATCATCTATCATCTATCTATTTATCTATCTACTATCTATCATCTATCATCTATCAACTATCTATCTATCTATCTATCATCTATCTCTATCATCTATCTATATCTATCTATCTATATCTATCTATCTATCTATCTATCTATCTATCTATCTATCTATCTATATCTATCTATCTATCTATCTATCTATCTATCTATCTATCTATCATCTATCTATCTATCATCTATCTATCTATCTATCTATCTATCTATCATCTATCTATCTATCTATCTATCATCTATCATCATCTATCTATCTATCTATCTATCTATCTATCTATCTATCTATCTATCTATCATCTATCTATCTATCTATCTATCTATCATCTATCTATCTATCTATCTATCATCTATCTATCTATCATCTATCTATCTATCATCATCATCTATCTATCTATCATCTATCTATCTATCATCTATCTATCTATCTATCTATCTATCTATCTATCATCTATCATCTATCATCTATCTATTTATCTATCTACTATCTATCATCTATCATCTATCAACTATCTATCTATCTATCTATCATCTATCTCTATCATCTATCTATATCTATCTATATCTATCTATCTATCTATCTATCTATCTATCTATCTATCTATCTATCTATATCTATCTATCTATCTATCTATCTATCTATCTATCTATCTATCTATCTATCTATCATCTATCTATCTATCATCTATCTATCTATCTATCTATCTATCATCTATCTATCTATCTATCTATCATCTATCATCATCTATCTATCTATCTATCTATCTATCTATCTATCTATCTATCATCTGTCTATCTATCTAGCTATATCTATCGTTATTGCATTTTTGATATTACAAACAATAACAATAGCAACAACAAAAAAGAAACAAAGTACATGCATCTTATCTCCTTTGACTTCCCTCCCCCCTTATGGACCCTTATGCTGCAATCTTTTAAAGTGGAAGGGGACATTCCAAGTTCTTCATACATGAGACCACCCTAGTTTATTCTCACCACAGTTAGCCTGAGAGGTAATGACTGGGACAAGGCAATGTTGTGCTCTTGGGGTGTGCAGGTGACAAGTAGTTGTGCAGATCTCCAAGATCCAAGTCCTGTACACCTATCCACTATACCATACTGCCTCAATGGATACCCTACTTATTTAATGTTTTGTCATGCATTCTTCTAAATCTGGTATCAGTTTTACACTGAATTTTTGACCAGTCTTCTTCAAATGGGATGACCACAGCCAAATACATTGCTCCTCTCCTATGGCATGAAAAGCTGTATGGGAGACAGGAATGATTCATTGGAAGTATTATGTATGGTGCTTGATCTCTGAGCACCTTGTAAAACTGGCTGTTCTCTTGTGCCACTCCTCAGATCCGATTATAATTCCTTATGGAGACTGCTAGGAAGGAGGTGGGTGGAACGAAAACTCTTGCAGACTGAGAAAATACTTTCCATTGTTCACCCAGGCAATGGAAGAGCTCAGAAATGTCTCTCATGGACCTATGAGTTGCAGTTAATTATAAGGTAACAGTCACTCATAGGCCACAACAGTTCAGTATGCGCTGACTTTCGTGTTTGGACAGGGGGAGTGGGAAGATGGATCAAACAAAAGCAAAGGAGAATTGAAAGAGTAAGTGAATCTGATTGAAGCCCTTGTTCCCCCCTCCATTTATTCCTACCCTTTCTGAGTATAATAAGTAGAAAATTGGTGGTGACATAAGGTCAGTTTCCCAAATGTGAAACTAAAGCAAACTGGTGAATGTGAGACGTAATCTAGAGAGAGGGAAACCTTTCCATAATAAACCAAAGAAAGTCAATAATAATAAAAAAGGCTTTGCTCCACAGTAGACAGTGTCTCAGTTTCTATCTTTAAGACCCTGGCCCAGCCTGGCACATGTTCATTCAATGACAGGTTTTGTTTTCTCAATCTCCCATTAAAATAGACAATAAAAATAAACAAATAGAAGCCTCTTAGTTTGGCGAAGGGGCCTAGAAACAGCTGAAGAGCATATCGCTGAATCATGACTTCACAAAGCCACAACAGAAAACAAGCACCAATTTATTGCCAGGCACTGAACAAAGCTCTCAAAACACAGTTTTTCTTATCCTGTTTCCCTTTCTTTTCCTGCTTTCTCCCATGCCCCCAGGCTCCCATTGTGCCCTGTCAGGGGCTAGCTAGGATGTGAGCAGCATTTGAAGATTTCAAGGTTGAGGAGATGGCTCCCTACAGGAAAAGTGAAACACCGTGCTTTCATAATCTTAACCTGGGGTAGGATCATTTTAAGGACAGAAGGCTGTTTGTGAGCTGTGAGGTATTTGAGCTGTGAGGTATTTTTGTTTGGAGGGATGGTTTAATTTAGATTGTTGAATGAGATGCAATTTTTCAGAAAAAGACTCAGGGCATCTTATAGCAGATTCAGTCATACAACGGATTCTGAGGAACAGCATCCCTGTTGAGATATGTCAGTTGCCCACTATTTGTATTTTCCAGAAACAATTGAATATATTTTTGTTTTAACAAGCTTTTCTAAGGAGATTAAATGGTCTCTGCTTTAGGTATTTAGCAAGCAATGCTAAGTATGGGAAGCCACCATAATTTAAGGGGGTTTAGGAGCAAGAGACTAATGCTGGCCAAGCTGGCCCAAGCATAGCAAAGGGAAAACAAGCCTTATACCATCCTTTCTGCTGGTGTAAGTTCTGTTGGGTTGCCAAGTCACGTGACTAGGCTGAATGGTGTTAGGATCCAACTAAAGTCTTCCCTCCAATTTTGCGCCTTCCCTCTCTCAGAGACTTATGGGAGACTTATGTCAGCTCTAGATGCACCAGTCTTGACTCAGAGCATGGGAGTTGAGGAACATATTATCTTGGCACCCAAAAAGACAATGTTGGTGCCAGGTAGACCTCACTGTGGAGAGCATTCCATATAGAAGAGTAAGGTAAAGGTAAAGGGACCCCTGACCATTAGGTCCAGTCGTGACCGACTCTGGGGTTGCGGTGCTCATCTCGCTTTATTGGCTGAGGGAGCTGGCGTACAGCTTCCAGGTCATGTGGCCAGCATGACTAAGCCACTTCTGGTGAACCAGAGCAGCGCACGGAAACACTGTTTACCTTCCCGCCAGAGTGGTACCTATTTATCTACTTGCACCTTGACGTGCTTTCAAACTGCTAGGTGGGCAGGATCTGGGACTGAACAACGGGAGCTCACCCAGTCACAGGGATTTGAACTGCCGACCTTCCGATCGACAAGCCCTAGGCTCTGTGGTTTAACCCACAGCGCCACCCGCATCCCTATATAGATGAGACCACTACCTAAAAGGCCCTCTCCTTTGTCATCACCTTTTGAACATTTCTTGTGGGTTTCTTACCTTACCTTACTTCAGTTGTTATAGAGATCAGGCCTATCTGAACTTTAAAACCTAAAGTTTTATATATTACATTTATTGCATATATTACATTTAGCAAATTATGCAGGAAATGCAATTCTCTCAGAGTTTTTGTGTGTGTGTTGCTGCATTTCTTCCTTTTCCACATCCTACCTCCTTGTGCTACTGCTTTAAGGAATAAGAAGGGATTGTGTCTCTATAACACTATAATAGAATACATGAATAGAGAATGATGACCTCTGGATGATGGTTGCAAGAACACTTACCTTATTGATATGGATAGGAAAAGTAGAGATGGAGAAGAAATTCAATTCTGTTTGCATTTTAATGAGAAGCTACCTAGTTCATACTTTTCAAACCGAAATGCGTACCAAAACCCAGCTATCCTTTGAAATTTGCATTTCTCTAAATTTTGCAACACAATTCTCCACGCAAACGCTATGTACAAAAATGCATGCATTAGGGGGAAATGTGCATACACTATAAATGTATTTGTCAGTGAAAATAACATCAAACATGCTTTATATCAGGGGGAAATGCTCGAAAAATGTGAATAATCCCCAAAACTGTATACAACAGTATAAGGAGAAACCTGCACTAGAAGTTTGACAAATTTTCACTAGGATTCTTCTTTTTAAAACAAAACAAAACAAAACAAAACAAAACAAAACAAAACAAAACAAAACAAAACAAAACAAAACAAAACAAAACAAAACAAAACAAAACAAAACAAAACATTGCAAACTGCTGTGGAAATGCAGAGAATGGAATTTAAGAGTGGAAAAATCGGAAACAGAGAAACCAACATTGACAGATTTGTCTATCCATAATGAAAAGCAGGGGAGCTGGCGTCGTACTTTTGGGTGGAGGTAGACGAAATGAAGTGGATTCAGAAGGTGGTAATGGAGATGGTCAGTGGTATGGAAAACAAGTCAGATCAGGTAAGGTTGAAGGGTCTGGGTATGTTTAGCCTGGAGACTGAGAGGAGACAGGATAGCTCTCTTCAAATACCTGAATGGCTCTCATGCAGAAGAGGGCAAAGATTCCCTAGAGGGCAGGACTAGATTTAATGGGACAAATTATAGGAGGGTGGGTTTCAGGTGGGTTTTAGGAGAAACATATTGACAGAGCCAATTACCTAGAGGAGTGGGGGGTGGCACTCTTCCTCAGTGGAGGCATTCAACCAGAACCTGGGTAGTCATTTGTTGGGCTTGTTGTGGATTTCCAGTACTGAGCAGGGGGTTGGACTAGCTTGCCTATCGTAAGGATAGCCAACAAGGTTGCAGCTCCCATCACCCCTGACCATTGTCCATACTAGCTGGGGCTGATGGGAGTTAGAGACCAACAACATCTGGAGGGCTATCCTTGGCCTGTAAGAGCCTCTAAGCTGGTTTCCATACTAGTCCTTCCAGTTTGAATCCAGGGGAGAAATAATGGAAGAGTACAGTTTAACACCTTGAGATATCAAAATTTCAGCTTGGAAAGCCTAAGTTCACAGAGTGCTTAGAAAGAAAGGGAACCCTTGTCTGAGATGGGACAAAGAACAGAAAAGCTTTCATTTCCCAGCAGGAACCAAGCAGAAAACACAGAGGCCTACACACCGTTCCTTGCACAGAGCAATGTCTACTGGGACGGACATATACTTCAGTCCAAAGAGGCAGTCTGCTTGCATTCGACATACTCAATCTCCCTAGATTTTGCAGGCTGCAAACCCAGCCAGGATTTGTCTCTGCGTACTGTGTGGGGAATGCATTTGGACACCTCTTCAGCTAGATGAGCTGCCGAAATTGCTCGAGCTGTTTTCTTGAGCCAGATGGCTACAACTGGTGATAAATAATGTACTACTATTTAGGGTTTTGTTATCATGCAAGTTAAACATAAGCAGGCAGCATTCCCACTGTAAACAACAGTATCTCAGTTCTGGAGTGCTACTCTGTACTGCAGTCTACCATTGTGTGACTCACGGCTGCAGCCTCAAGGGGACCTTCAAAGGCCCAGCCTCCTCAAGGAATTCCAGTCTCTCCTACTCCCCACCCCCCCGAAATTCCAGTTTCCATTAAGAAATTCTCTCTAACCATTTCATACTTGTGGAGATATAAGGGGAAATGTGTCAGAGGGATTCTACTCAACAGCTTACTAGGCAGTACAGTCAAAGAACTTTAAACAAACATTAAGCCTGCTCACCATAATATTTCTAGCTATGGTCTTGCTACGAGTCTACATGGCCCTAGTCAGAAATGAATTTATAGAAAGGACTGTGCTTTAACTAAACAGCTGGTCAAGGGCTAGAGATGTTTGTTCTGTCCATTCTGATGTGAAACAAAAGGCTCATTTATAGCCCACTCTACTTTCCTCAAACTATATAGCAACAGTGGTTTTGGCCAGGGGTCAGCAAACCTTTTGAGCAGGGGGCCAGTCCAATGTCCCTCAGACCTTGTGGGGGGCCAGACTATATTTTGAAAAGAAAAATGAACAAATTCCTATGCCCCACAAATAACCCAGAGGTACATTTTAAATAAAAGCACACATTCTACTCATGTAGAAACACCAGGCAGGCCCCACAAATAACACAGAGATGCATTTTAAATAAAAGGACACATGCTACTCATGTAAAAATGTGCTGATTCCTGGACTGTCCGCGGGCCAGATTTAGAAGGCGATTGGGCTGGATCCAGTCCCTGGGCTGGTTTTGGCATTGTACTTACTTGTTGGAGTATGGGAGTCTGTCTATTGACTGATGCACAGCTGAGATGGATAAGAGAACTCCAACAATGAGGAAAGAGTCCATAGAGCCTATAGAGCCTGTGTCCCATCCCAAAGGAAAGCAACGGAAGTGTGGGACAGTGTGGGGCGGGCATCCTTGCAATCAGATAATATGCCAAAGGACAGGTTGGAAGCCCACACAGGCTGGATGAGGCTCCATCAGTTGGCCCTCAGTATCATCTGATGTTGGTTTGCTTCAAAACCGAGCATCCAGTTTGAAAATTATAACTTAATTATGTATATGAAAGGGAAGCTCTCATAGGCTGAAACAACTTCCCCTGGTCTTCATCAGTATGGTTTTTCTTCTGGCATTCCTGCTGAGGAGTTTGCATATCTGCCACTCTCATAGCTTGCCATATTTTTTCAAGGACTTGCTTCCATGGTGGTGTAGCCCTCATGACTCACAGGACCAAACAGTTTGCAATCGCCAAACTGCAGGCCCACCCAGTTTTTGCATAAAAGGTGGTGGGGTTAGGGATGTAAGAAGGCAGTGATTACTGTTCTTAGCTATAGTCATCAAAAGTGGTGCTGTTTCCATTTCACTGCAGTTTGGTTCCCACCAAATAGTAAGGTAATAACCTTGCTATCAGCTATCTAACCTAAGATATGGAACATATGTAACTTGGATTGATTCCAATGTAAAGGAAATGTCAAAACAATGCTAAAAAGTGATTAATTATGTTTCATTTGTGGACTTGAAAACAACAATTATGTGAATTGTATTCACTTGACTGATTTCTGTTCTTGGCCACAGATGTACACACAAACTGCTGCAATTTCCACTTCCTTTTCTGTTTTCATTGGAATTCCGCAACATCCCTAGATGGGGTAGGCAAAGAAAATTGTTTAGAATAAACTTCTTTGCACTTTCCTCAATCTTTCATATTTCCTTTTGGGTGCGGTGAAAAGGTGAGATATACCATTGATTTCTGCAATCAGATTTCCCGGGACAAACCTCCTCTCACTTTCAACTCACCCTGTCTAGTATAACAATCGTGATCCTGTACATTTCTTTGTGGTGACGGGCAGGGCACCTGCACAGGGCTCCAATGTGTGCTATGCTGATGTGTCCAGGATAGCAATTTTATTCATCTGCTTCTCCCGAGGCACACACAGAACTTGAACCCAAATGAGAAGAGCTTAGAATCCTTTAGCCTTGCTTCATTTGCTGCACCTGCCTTCACTTTGAAAACCTCCCTCGGGGTTTTGCATGCAATATATCTCTATCTCAATCTCCTCTCCATCTGTCCATCACTCTAGCATTGCTCTCTATGAGAGCAACCACAGAGGAATACTATGCTCATAGGTACATACAGATGCAATGAAGCAGATACAAAATTAAAGGATTCAGCAGGGGCAGGGGGAAAGGAAGTTGAATAAAAAACAATAGTTACTAGGAATCTTAGAGGGTTTTGGCTCGCAGGGGCCCATTGCCACATTCTCAGGATATATCATATTGATTATTTTCCTTTTTCTGCTAAAACTGTACTGGTAACAGGCTCCAGATGTCAATTGTTATGTAATAGAGTTTGTTTTAATACAGACAACTTCCAGATGTGGAGGTTGGAATCGGGGATTCTGCCTGTTTCTCAGGGGAGCAGTTGAGAACAGCCAGCCCAATAAAGCCATTGTCTGCACTTAAGAGGAAGGGAGCAACTGGCTTTATTAAGGGCAGGATCACTTCTGGCTATGATAGATCTTTTCCTCTAAAATAAAACATTATTCATCATAGGCAGCAATTGCAAGACTTCTCTTTGGTTTTTAGAAGTGGTCATCAAAATGGGACATGAAACTAATCCAGGTGTATGTGTGTGTGACACACACACACACACAGAGAGAGAGAGAGAGAGAGAGAGAGAAAGAAAATGAATGAATTGAATTAACCGAAGGCTGCCCTGGAATGCAATCCTCAGCAAAGGTATCTTTTTAGAATACACATTCCAGGAGGATAGTGCAATCTGCTCTAGAATTGAACCGAGACAAGTAGAAGCTGAAATAATTTGTGGAAAGGCTTATTTTAATTGGTTTCTTCTATATTCAGTTCTTGACCAGTCTCCACAGTCTATTCTAGTATCAGCACACTTGTGGGTGTGTTCAGACATTCTCTCAAATGAACATAGTGGCATAACTGGTGGGTAACTCCTCATCACTACTTACTGGCCTGATCTGAAATTGAATGGAGTGACTACTATGTATACCACCAGAAACTCACTCAGTCACTCACACACATATTCTGCAAATTCAGAGCTGCTGTGGGAAGTAGGATGGGGGTGGGGATTTCATTTGGTTCACATTTTAATGTAAACATACCCATTTTTCACTTCATGAAAACAGTACACGAACCAAAATGCAGCTATCTCTTGAAATTCACACTTCTCCAAATTTGGCTAGTGCTTTATCAAACCTGTACTATCTTGAATAATCCTTACTCAGTGATTACTCAGACTCCATATCTGAACAGGTCAATAAAGCCAAGATGGACATGCTAAAAGGACAGATCTGACCAGTGCTAATGCACACACTGATACATTAAAGTGGTCTCTGAAAGATATCAGAATTATGGTATTTCTAGATACACAATACAGTTTGATATGAGCATAGACTAGGAAACAGAGATCTTGATGTGACTCATTTTTACACCATGGAGCAGGTACAGGTAACCTGTGACCCTCCACATCTACAATTCCCACCAGTCCCAGCCAGCATGGTCAATGGCGAGGAATTATGGGAGCCATAGTTCCATGACATATGGAGGGTCACAGCTTAGTCACCAGTTCCATCGAACAAAACAGTAAAGACACAGGGGACATGAGAAGAGCCACCTCATGGAGATGTTGGAATATTGGAATGACATTTGAGACCACCGGGTAACCTAGGTCTGAAGTTCCAGGCAATTAAGATTCTGAACTGAAATCGCCAGCACTTCAAATTAAACTGCTTGTGGTTTAAATGATATAATTACTGCAAATGGTGCTAAATGCTAGCCTAAGTCCAGTTGAACATATGGACAGGCCAGGAGAACAGGAAAGGGAATGAAGTTCAGCATGGCACAGCTGGGATTTAAGGTAAGGGACTTAACCGCTTTCTCAGTGACATCAAAACTCATTCTTGTGGCTCAAGCAGCTGCAAATGGTCAGGAGGAAAAAAATTACCAGGAGACTGCAAAGGATTGATCCCCCCCCCAGTTAAATGTGCACATCACCAGTTGCTTCTTGCAAAGGGAAATGGCCTGCACCTCTGCACAGGAAACAGCTGGAGACAATACCGGCCAGTAATAAGCTCCTTGGCATGTAGATGTTCCATCAGTGTGAAAGCACAAGTATGATTACCATAGAGCATTGGGGAAGGTTAAAGGGAAGAGAATAATGAAGGCTCTTGGAAACCTTGCAGCTGATTCTGACCTTGTTTACTCAGAAGTAAGGTACCTTAAGAGCAAGCATAGGGTAGTGGTTAAGGCGTCAGACTAGGGCCAGGGAGATCCAGGCTCACATGTTCACTCAGATATGAGGCCTGCTGGGGGACCTCGGGTCAGTCATTTTCTCTCAGCCTAACCTACCTCACAGGGCTGTTGTGAGGATACAATGGTGGGAAGTGGGAGACTTCCGGGTTAGTGCCATCGGCAATGGCGGTGTTCCTCTGACTGAGAGGAACCCGCTCTGTGGAATTTGGGTCGTGCCGCCGCAGCGAAGGCGGAGACCCTTTAAAAATCCCAGGTGGAGGAAGCCTGGGAACGTGAGATTCGGCTGACACCAGGAGCAGGGAAACCCCTTTTTTTGGGTTCCGAAGTGACGTGGGGTGAGTGGCGCGGTGTTTTGAATCGACCGCTATTTTTTACGGAGTGAAGCCGCGTAGCCGTTGCCGGAGAGCGCTGACTTTTTCTTGTGGACAATTGGATTTCAAATAACAACCCGTGAGTAGAACGGAAATTGGACTTTTAAAGTACTTTTAAATTGGTACCGATCGGGGAAGGACTAAACAGGAAGTCCACCTCCCCTTTCTGTAAATAAACTGAAGCAAAGAACTTGTTAACTAAGGTTGTGGAGTCTTACCTAAAGGATCAAAATTCCACTGATTGAAATTACTATCAATACTCTTTTTGGAAGCAGGGAAGCCTGCAGGAGAAGGTCAAAATTGGGGAATTGAAGCGCCACTTCCCTAAACCCGGGAGCGGTCTGCGAGAGCCCATGGAGGGTGAAGAGATAAATTTGACAGCTAGCTGTCAAGATACAAAAGAAGGACTTTGTTGCTATTGTCAGTTTCTGTGTTTCTGTGTTTAAAAAGAAGGAAGGCAATTGCTACAATTTTACGTTTGGGACTTTTGGGACTGTGCTAGAAGGAGTGTAAATGGAAACTGTGTCCCTCTAGAGGGAGTTTTGGGATAGTGTTGCAAGGATGCAGCTGGGAAACTGATTTTAAAGATAAAGTCTCTGAGAAACTAGCTTTGACCTTGGACATTTCAAGGATGGAGGATGAGAAGGAAGTCGCGTCTGAACTGAATAGGACATTTTATCTGCTGGGAAAGCTGCAAGAACAGATAAACATCATGGCTACCAATGTTGAAATTTTGGGAACAAAAGTAGGCATCAGTAAAGAAGTAGACAAGAACCCGGCACAGGAATCTCTTTTAACTAAACAAATTGAAGAACCAGAGAAGGAGAAAGTTGCTGTTGTTAAAGTGATGCATGGGGGAGTCGTAACCCTACAGAGGCAAATGGTGGATTACAACTTCAGGCCTTATACGTCTGCAACTAGGAGAAGCCAGTTTATAGAGATGAAAGCCTGGCTTGGTTTGGAAAATGAAAGATGGAGAGATCACCCTATGTGGGGATCGAATAACTTTTGGGATTTGAATCTGAGTCAGGTGGAGATTGGAGCCTCTGGGGCCTTTGGATTTGGCAGGAGTGTGAAACAAGATTTGGAATATTCTATGGGCCCTACCTTTAACTATGGAAGTCTGGCAGACTCGCTAAGAAGGAATTTGACTACCGTTGGGTTGGAGCTCCCCCAAGATTTGTTCTTTAACACCAAAGACTATCAAAAAGATCGGCAGAGGGGACATGAAAGAGAGTTAAGAGCCTCAGACTTAAGATCTCTGGGTTGATGGACTTTTGGAGAACTGTTGGCAGGGGCCGAGACCAAGGAGGGGAGATGGTGAAAGAAAAATTGGGAATTTAAAGGGTATATATTTTTTTCTTTTAATGAGAGATGGGAAAACCGTGGAATGGAATCTTTGTGACCCTAGGGGAAACGTCTTAAGAGAAGAATTTCAGATATATAAGTTTTAAGGAGAAATAAGATTAAATAAAGTAAAAGTGGATGGCTTATAGGTGAATGAGAGAATGGAAAATTACAGTATATTAAGATAAGTTATAAAGATAAAAATAAAGATGAAGGATTTGCTGAAATATCTATTTGAATTAGAATACAAAGAGGGGAGGTGTGAGGAGGTCAAGGAGATAAGTTAAGAAAGGGAGTTATATTAAGGTTTAACTTGTTCTTTTGTCGTTTTTTGATTGTATTTTTTTTCTTTTTAGATGTTTTTGCTTTTTAAATTTCTTTTATTTTTATTTTTTCTTTTTTTCTTGGATGTGTTTTGTTTTTGTATTCTGTGTTCTTTTTTTGTAACCTTTTAAAACTTGAATAAATATTATTTGGGGAAAAAAATACAATGGTGGGAAGTGGGGCATACATGCTGCCTTGACCTCCTTGGAGATAGGGTGGGATATAAATGGATATAGTATGTGGAGGACATCAAAATTTATGGGGCCTCACATAGGTTTGTAAATTGAGTTTACTTTTGACATTCCTCTACATGGAAATGGGACATGGAGAGCTTAATACTGTAAAGAAATCTGGATGGACAAATCTGTCAATTTTGGTTTCTCTCCATTTTTTATATTTCTACTCTTGAATTCAGTTCTTATTTCCAAGTCAGTTTGTGATATATATATATATATATATACTGACACCCTTGTGAAAATTCATTAGCATTTTAGTGTGCATTTCTCCTAATATACACATTTTTTTTGCAGATCAATTTCCCCATATATAATGCCCTGTTGGTATGTTATTTTCAGTAATATATGCGTCTATAAGCACACTGTGCCATAGTATAGGCATTTGTATACAAATGACTTGGTTGGAGAACTGCATTGCAACATTTGGAGAAGTGAGAATTTTGAATATTATTTTGGAAAGTACAAATGAGGTAGGTTTGCCTTTAAATAAGAACTGAATCAAAATTTTCTCACCATCCCTAAGTGTAAAGGGCCATTCAGGCATCACACATGGGCCATTATGGGCTATCAGCAACAGTTTCTTGTTGTTTAGTTTATCAGATTTTCCTGGAAATAGTAATCTGGTTTAAATGGGTTTGGAAATACAGGGTGATATTTTGATGTTAATAGTATTGTGTGGACCTGGCAACAAACATTTGCCTGCACATGTACCAGCCATCTCATAACAAACCCCCTTCTGGAACTGCTCTATAGAGAGTTTCAGGAAAAGAGAAAACCATTTGTTAATTTTATTTCAAGTTTGGCTCATACATACATGCATGCATACATAGTCAACCTTTGATTTCACATCACTTGATGATTCTGGGTTATGTGTGCTAACCAACATCACTGAAACATGGTTGTGTGTGAGGTGATGATGCAAAAGTATTTGTTCTGTCATGGCGTATTGTGATATGTAAGGCACCCGTTTGATGCTGCAGTCTTCAAATGATCCACACATCTAGCAGCCGTCCCCTTTATAGATATCAATATTCACAGAAAAATGAGAAGGTGCTGAAAGAGGAGGGTTATTTTTGTAAATGATTGATCAAATACATGAAGAGCACCTGAATACTGCATACTGCTTCTCAAAGGTCAGCCATCAGCCAGTATAGAGTACAGGAACCTAGAGCAGCCTAAGGGCCGAGCAGGGGTAGAAATATAAAATTCATGGTACAAAATGGCTGCAGCGTGTGTGGAAATACTAACGGCAAAGCCACACTTGGGAGAAATGGAAAAATGCAGGAGGAAGCTGTGCATAGTTTGGCTTCTGTTTTTAAAGCCCATGTAAGCAAGCGTGTGGAAAAACTATAGAGCTTGTGGAAATGTATGGCTTTAACAGAGCACATCCTCAAACAGCCCAGCTAATTAGATTTAATATAACTTCTGGCACACAGAAAACTCATTCTGTTTCTTGTTTCTTATTTATGACAGCTCTTTTGTTAGTTGCTCTATTTTAACTCATTCACAACCAACAGACAATCCAGGAATCTCAGAACAGAGACAATGGGCTGGCTAATATACTGTTACAAATATTCTTCTTTTACTTGCTTATGTGCAAAGCAGAACTTCTGTTAATAATAATACAAAATATGAAAGAGGGATGTGTTGTATGCAGCCAAATATCATAATGGTCACATTTTTACCAACCCTCCCACATGTTCTTGGAGAAGCAAGATAGAAAGCCAAAATTACAGACTCCTCTGGTCTTCCTTCTGCGGTTGCAAGGAATAATGGATTGCGTTCTGGAATATCAACCAGAAAATGGTGCCTAAACAGAGATGTCCTTAATGACAAACCACCAGAATATTAACTCCAGCTGAAGTAAATGCATGAAAGGTCAACCATCACTGGATTACCCTATTCTTTTTCCCCTTCCAATTAAGCATGATGTATGACAGTACTCAAGCAATGTCATCCTATGAGCTGCTTTCACATACTCATGAATGACCACTCCCCACATCAAATGGGGGGCGCCTTTGCTTGGTCGTGTGCAGCCCCCCCATCCCATGTGGCTCCCGGCAGTACAGCCTGGATTCCCCCCCCCCCAGCTGGACACCTGAAGGTAGCAGCCTACCTCTGCCAGTTACCCAATCCCAGATGGGAAGGAGAGTTGGCCAGGTAAGGGGAGGGATCAACCTGCCCACACAATAGTGGGCAGAACTTACCTGGGGGTTCTCAGTAGGCTTCAGAGCTTCTCTCACCCTGCCATCCCTCAGTTAAGCCTATTTTTCGCAGGCTAACCTCTTCTTCACACGTACAACGGGCGCTAATACGTTGAAGGGCCGGAAAGGAATTTCCCTGCATTGGCAGGTTTTGCCTTCCCCATAGCAAAACATCACAACTTTGGCGGTTTCAGGCCTTGGGCAGAATCCTTTAGTCTATCTTCCCTAAATGGGGGGCGGGGTGGGTGAAGCAGTGACCCACACCCCCCTGTGGTGGCAATCCCAGGGTTCCCCGTTAAAGGGGTTGTTTTGAGGGGAGGCTTTGGCCATATGCCAGTAGATTGTCATTGCTCTCCCCTGTGGTGGTGGCGAAATGGGGGGCAGGCTCTCTGCTTGAACAGACGTTCTCCAGAGCCACCCCAATCCCCAAATGTTCTGGATAACCCTGATGTTCCCCAGATCCCTGGCCAGGGACTGGGAGGGATAAACGTCCAATGCCTAAGCCAAGGTCTCCCTACATCTGAAGTTTTAATAAAGTTGTGGCCAAAATTTTAAACCTATAACACGTCGTCTTGAGTCATTATTCCATCCGGGTGTCACCCAAGGTTGGGGGCAGGTCTTCCCCTGTCCTTGCAAAATACTCCATCACATTTATGGAGATACTTGCAA
Source organism: Podarcis cretensis (assembly GCF_951804945.1). NCBI lineage: Eukaryota > Metazoa > Chordata > Lepidosauria > Squamata > Lacertidae > Podarcis > Podarcis cretensis. The sequence goes on from NC_137175.1 coordinate 24,498,959, forward strand.
GGCTGATTAGTTGGATGGTAGAGATGTAAAGTTTGTTATGAATGGAAGGATCTGTTAATTTCAGTTTTCTCACTTTCTTATTTTCCCAGGCTTAAATTCAGCTTTCTCCACTTTTTCAGCAATTTGCAATTTGTCTTAAAAAAAAAATCACCCTGAAAATTCTTTTAACATTTTAGCGTGAATTTCTCCCAATAAATACATTTTGTGTGAAGTTTTGACTAATGTCCACATTTTTTCAATCCCCCCCATATAATCATTTTTGTATGCTATTTTCATTAATACAGTATATTCATTCTTATGCACACTCCCCCCTAGCATATGCATGATTGTAAACAGTTTGGTTGGAGAACTGCATTCCAAAATTCAGATAAGTGTGAAATTTGAAGGCTGGCTGTGTTTTGGTTCTCATGTTGCTTCAGAAAATGTCTAGGTGATAGATTTGGCTTTAAATGTGAATTTAATCAAATTTCTCCCCTGTCCCCTAATGTTTGCCTACCCATCTACTAACCAAGCAATTGTGCCATATGAATGAATTCCATTGAAACATGTGGCATTTATCTTCATATACTGTATTTAAAAGTGGGATGTGAACACAGTATTAAAGGGATTTGACATTCCTACGGCTTAAATACTGTATATTTCACAGTGATTGGGCTGTTGTAGGGAAAAGTGATTATAGCAGGTTAAGAAAATCTGAGTAAAGAAAAATGTCAAGGGGTGTGTGAGAGAATTTGGGGTCCAGATTGCCCTTGGCATTTCATTCATCGGGCATTTATTTGAGTCCAAGGTCCAGAATGGAGCCATCAATTTAATACTGAGGAAATTGGAATTCCGATCTGAAGTCTGCTTAATGACTGTCTCTTATTTCTAATGCATGTCTGTACTCTGTGCAGTGGGAAAGGTGTGGGGGTAGGAAACAGGAGACCTGCTCAATGGTTGGGTGTTAAAGGATGCACCAGGTTTTTTTAGCACCTCGATCACTCATTAGAGTCTCAGACAAATCCACTATGGTGAGCTTTCATCTATGAAATCTGCAGTTGCTTTCTATGAGTAAGCATTTTTACTTTTGTTATCATTCAACTTATTGCTCGCCATTCACCAGCAAATACCTGGGGCAGGTTACAGCAATCTATAATCTGAAAAGCACATATCTCACATGTCAAAAGTCAGATAGATTCGCCCATCACTCATTGTACGTGTGCATGTGTGTATTATTCTGCAAACAACAGCATGTTGATAGTTGCAACAACACAGCATTTATCCTGGACACTTCATTGCCAACATGGCAGTTCCAAGGAACAGGCTGTGAGTGTTTGAACAGGTTTAAAGTGCAAAGTGGGGCAATCTGTGCTTATTTAATTTAGCCACTATAGCCAGTACTTTCCCAAAACTTTTTTTTTAAATCACAACCAGGGCAGATACTTCAAGTTGGGATGAGAGTAATTAGCCACTTAGAGATGACAGCAAACAGCAATAATGAAGAGGAAGTGAATGTTTTCTTTCCTGCTCATTTTAAATGAAAGCAGAATTCAGACAGGGGGCAAAGGGATTAATAGAGTGATAATATTTGTATTATCAAGTTACTTCTGCTGGGTGTCCCCCACAATGGCAGAGCAGTGCTATTCTGCCTTGGTGAGGCCACACCTGGAGTACTGTGTCCAGTTCAGGGCCCCACAATTTAAGAAGGATGTTGAAAAGTTGGAACGTGTGTAGAGGAGGGCGACCAAGGTGATAAAGGGTCTACAAACCAAGCCTTATGAGGAATGGTTGAGGGAATTGTGTATGTTTAGCCGGGGAAAGAGGAGACTGAGAGGAGATATGATAGCCATCTTCAAATAGCTCAAGGGCTGTCACATGGAGGATGAAGCAAGCCTGATTTCTACTGCTCCAGAAGATAGGACTCAAACCAAGGGATTCAAGTTACAAGAAAGGTGATTCCGACTAAACGTCAGGAACAACTTTCTGGTGATAAGAGCTGTTCAACAGTGGGCTGGACTCCCATGAGAGGTGATGGACCCTCCTTCCTTGGAGGTTTTTAAGCAGAGGTAGGATGAGCATCTGCCATGGAAACCTGAGTTAAGATTCCTTCATTGCAACATGATTCTATGATTCTGTGGGGTCATTCAGCTGCCATCATGCATTGACTGGTGCCTTCCATGCCACCACTAATGTGGGAGGAGCACTATAGGTGCACAACTTCACAGTCACTGCGCAGCAGTGGAGGGTTCCCAGGAATACTGCAGAGGAGTTTCTCTGTGTTGTTACTTTTAGCACTTGCTTATGTGCTGTTGACTCCACAGCTGGTTGAGCATAGGACTGTGATTATATCATGCCAGCGTAGCCAATGTGGTGCCCTCCATATGCTATTGAGAGGCAGTGTGGTGTAGTGGTTAAGAGCAGTAGACTCGTAATCTGGGGAACCAGGTTTGCATCTCTGCTCCTCCACATGCAGCTGCTGGGTGACCTTAGGCTAGTCACACTTCTTTGAAGTCTCTCAGCCCCACTCACCTCATAGAGTGTTTGTTGTGGGAAGGAAGGGAAAGGAGAACGTTAGCTGCTTTGAGACTCCTTCGGGTAGTGATAAAGCGGGATATCAAATCCAAACTCTTCTTCTTCTATTGGGTTGTATAATCAAACTTCCATTAACCCCAGCTAGCATGGCCAATATTCAGGAAGGATGGGAGTTGTAGTCCAACAACGTTTGAAGGACTAGCCCTGTATTATGCAGGTGTTAGGTCTGGCACTGTTGTAGCCCAGCAGAGCAGGAGCTTAGGATAGCCCTGCAGCTGTCAAACTGGGGTTTATTTTTATGTTATATCAGTAAAAGCATTTGGATTCTCCACATATCAGAAAGCTTTGGGAGAGATGGAGGAGGCATGTCTTTGGAAAGAGTGGAGTGCATTGAATTCACTGGAAATGTCTTAGGTTGTCTTAAAACTAGTTCTGTGGAAAACAGTAGAGTTGGTTAAACAGAGGACCACATTGCTGCCTATGCTTTCTGTAAGAAGAAGCAACACCGAGGCAGCAATGTTTTGGCAACTGGCCACACATGGCAGACATCTGAGGAATTCTGAGAAGTTCTCCATATTGCATCTAGGATTAGTATAAGATGTGTTTCACTTGTATTCCCATCTCCACACTGTAGACTTTGAAGTATGCAAGGTTATTGAAGAGCACCATACCACAGAGAGCAAAGCAGATGGACAGGTTTTATAGGTCACCTTGACACCAGCATGCCTACACATATACATGCAAACTCTGAGCCATATTATTTCTTCCTAGAAAGGTGGCAGTGCTTTGGCTATTGCTGGATCGTTGGCAGCTTTCGGTCATGTTTGAAATGCTCTAAATTTGGGGCTGGGGAGTTGCCAGGGAATGCAATTACAGAGCTTGGGCCTTGGCCAGCTTTCCAGTTATTAAGCTATTATGTTCGTGAAATAACTGTGGCAATCTATTCAGTATGCTGCTAATTCTTTTTCTTTTCAGACAAGAGGCTTTTCCAAGTTGAAAAAAACCCCCAACCGTTTAAGAGGTTTAACCAGGATGATACCAGTGTTGCAACCCTGTGCATCATTGTTTGGAAGAAAGTCCCAGTGAACTGAGTGAGATTTACTTTTGAGTAAAGAGACTTCAGATTGCACTGCATGGATGGATTTCAGACCCTAAACAGTCCGAAAAGCAACTTCCAACATGTCTAATTGTAATATAATCCAGTATTAACCACCATTAACATGCCATCACTGATTTTTTACTTTTAGTTGTTGTAATCATTCTTAGCATAAATAAATGGGCATACACTATATGACTTGGCCCTGCTATCACAAGGGTTATCCACCTTCAGAAAATCAGCTGCTGAGGGCAGCAGTCCCATGCTTGCTTACAGTCACAGATCTAATGGGACACACACACACTTTTAGCTCACCAGAAAACTTGATTTAGTAACCTCAGTATAGCCACTAATTAAAGAACCAAAAGACTGAAGAAGGCATGAAGACTCTATAGAATGGACATGATCCTTCACACATCATGTCCTCATTGTACATGTTCCTGCTTTATAGATTCATTTTCTTAATTCAAATTACATCTACGTTTTAGACTATGTGCTGGGTCATTTTCTTTCTCTTACTTTTTTTTTTAACAATACCTCTGGAATGTTGCAAACACAAAAAGCTGGGGAATAGTAAGCGAGGATGGATACCCCCTACATAGTTTAGACCCTGTGGGAATTTTTTTTGCAATCATGGTATATTTATTCCTTTACTGAATTGTGTTCCCATTCCGTATTTTACTATCCTAATAGTTTCATGGTCCCATTTTCAAGATATGCTCATGCCTGCCAATTTTTTGTGTAATGTTGTCAAGGAATAGGACTTTCAGCCATTTTGGGTTGGGGTTTTGGGTTGTAAAATGGTTCCTTTAAAAGTTCTCCTACATAGAAGGTCAACAGTTTACAGGAAGGTTAAAAGCAGAAGCTGATATTTGCCCAGGACGTTGTTCACAGGAGGGTCAAAGGTTCATTATAGGAACCTGGCAATTAAGGGGGGGAACTTAGCCAAGACTTCCTTCTTGTACTGATTCAATAAAAGTTTGGGAGTGTATCTGGGTGAATGAGACTCGTCATCCCAGGGTTGTGGGTTTGAGCCTCACATTCAGCAAAATATTTCTGCATGGCAGAGGGTTGCCCTAGCTAGATGATCCCCTAGGTCTCTTCCACATCTCCAATTCTATGACTCCATAGTCAGGAGACTGTGGAGTCTGAAACTGGAACGGATGAAGCTGAAGAGTTGCAAGAGAGGAGGCAAAGGGCAGAAATGCTTTAAGACTGGCATCCAGGGCCCCCTAGCATTGGTGCCAGTGGCACTGGTGGTTGGTAGGTTGAGCCAGAACTTATGACAAGATAGAGCAAATTTATTCTAGTTTGTCTGCTTCCTCTCCATCCCTCTCTGTGTTCCTCCATGCTGTGAAACACTGAAACTGAGAAGGAGGAAGCTGACAGCCAGTGCTGCTGCTTGGAGTGGTTGTAAGAAGACTGCTATGTGGGGGCTGGCTGAGGGCAGACTGAGGTTGGCGGGGTAGTGCTATTGGTGGCCAGTGCCCAGTGTGATTCTTTGAGTGGAAGGCAGGGAGACCAACATCAGGCAGAGCCCAGAGCCAATGGCAAACCAGCCCACCCCCTAGATGTCATGGACTGGTTGGACGCAGAGGAATGGTGGGAGGAACCAGCTGTGGAACCACCAAAGAAAGAAGGCTTACTGCCTGGGGTGTGGTGGTGGGACAACGATGAATGGTCAGGGAGAAGCCTGGGAAGAGGAAGTGTTGGAAGCTGAGGAGGTAACAGAGCTTGGTAAGGAGGGAGAGTCTGTGGCACAGAAGCAGAAACTGAAGCAGGAGGGTGGGAGGAAAGAGGCTAAGAGGCAAAGATGAGTCAGACTGGTCATGGGTGTCTCCCCCTCCTACTGCAACAAGCTCCCCTCCCTTTTGCCTCCCAGAACCAGAAGAGGCATGGAAAGGGTGGAGGCTATGAAGAGCTGCCCATTCTCGTTGAAGATATCTTTTTTTGCTTCGATAGAAGAGGATTAGGTTTTTTTGAAGCTTAACCATCTGTTTGGGGACTTTGTCTGCTTTTGGCTGTGGCGGCTTGCAATTCTCATCAGTGTTAGACTTTACCGGTTTTGTTTTTAGTCTAACAAACTTGTGTGTTTCTATGAGCCATGAAGGGTCACTGAAATCATCAAAAAGATGGATCACCAACAGTCCAGCCCTTTGGAGCTTGTCTTTATTGGCTAAATCTGTTTGGTTGTAGACCAGTCCCTAAAGGTCACCACGCCTCTATTTTGGACCTTGTCAAATGGTTTTTGGTTTGAAATAGTATAGAAAGGGTGGAGGAGAGATTGGTGATGCTTGGAAAAAACCTTGGAGAGGAGGGGACTTAGCTGTGGTGGGTTGGGACCTTCAGTCTCAGCAACTGTTTCATGGGGAAGACATACCAGAGATGAGATGATGTGCTCATTAGGTCTGATTCTCCTTTGCAGATCATGTTTTTACTTATAAAGAGTTAACTCCAACTTGCATGGTGTGATTTACTGCTGGCTCACTCCGGACACTAATCCACTGTAAGTAAGGCACACAGGTGGGGGCTGGATGAGGCCAGGCTGAAGCTGGTGGGGCAGTGTCTCATTTGCCCTAATAGACTAGTCCCCACTACAATTAAAATGTGCGGTAATGATTTTAACAAAAGACGGCTAGTGTGTGTGTGTGGGGGGGATCAATCATGCTTTATATCTTTAGTCTGCTCTCCCCACGGTTTTTTTTTTGTTTTTGCTTTTTAGTACTCATTTTAAATTGCCAATTTCCCAAACAATTTTTAGTCCAATAAGGAGTTTCCATATTTCCCGTGGCTCTTTGGAAAAGAAATCTGTGCCAGTTACTCAGTTCTCATAGGATTGTAGGGTGAAAGATGTTTTATGATGGGCACGGTGCAAATATCGTCAATGGAAATGCACTAGCATAAATCCAAGAAACACTGCACGGTTGCTGGAGATAACATAACAGAATCATGCATAAAACCCCATGCTGCTGGGTAGTAAAATGGTTCTGCTAATTACACAATGATTTCCTTATGGACTCTGGTAACATAATATGCAACAGGATCTTCAAGCCAAAGCATATTTTAGACCCAGGCAAGAAAAATACAGCACAATTCAAGTTCCTAGATTTGGTAAAAAAAAATTCAACTGGCATTTTTAGAGGCTTTTCTGTGGATTGGCTTTGCCAATGCACAGCAGAAAGCAATGAAACAATTATACTTAATCAGATACAAATGATGCACTCCTGTAAGTCACTTAATATAACCAAAGACATTTGTGTCACCACGTTGCACACTTGGCCCACAAAAGTTCTAGGATTATATTTCTCTAGCATCCCCCCCCAAAGTATTCTGTTTATTTATCTGCCTGTCCTTATACAAGTTACAACCATTTTGTGTGTGTCCAATTGACATGTGATGAAATATACTCGGAGTCGAGAGTGGATTTCATGCTCTTTATTCAGCTCATAGTGGTGAGGAGGAATGAATGTTACCCCAAAGTATCTGCTTTATATACATTATTTACACAATGGGCTGCATGTGATTGGCTAATTCCGCAATTCTCCTGTAGGCCAATCAGGTTGTTCATTCACTTCCATCTGGAGCTGGATTGGGTGGCTCTTGCAGACCAATCTTACTGCTGCATTGTTCTACGACCAATCAGACTGCTGCATTCTGAATCCTATTGTTCTAGGATCAATCAGACTGCTGCATTTTGGATCCTATTGTTCTAGGATCAATCAGACTGCTGCATTTTGGATCCTATTCAACTCAGTACATAACATGTGACCACCAATGCACAGGTCCTTTTGGACCCAGAAGAGGGAAGAATGGGGTGTAATGGGGCAGAGCAGACTTATGTGTGCTTTGCCAACATGTGCAGGGGCCAAGAATGGAACCCTCATGCAAAATGGCCCCTGCCTGTAACCCATCTAATTTGCTGTATACTGTTTTTGGATATATTTGTTTTATGAGTATATGGATCTCTTGGCCAAGTCTAGTTCTGTGACTAGCAGTGTAGAGAGTCAAGTGCTGTTCTTGGACTTAGAGAACCCAAGTTCAAATCCCTACTCAGCACCAACCCTACCATTGGGCAGAGTGAAGTAGCTGTCCCAGGCAGCTGATTCGTAATGTCATGAAAGGACAGAACATTGTTAGTTCTTTAATTTATTGTTGTGCTTTTACTGCCAAGTAGGGGGAATGGCAGTTGTGGAGGTGCCTGTGCCAGATGCCAAAATAACTGTGGGTGGCTATTTGTTGTTTGCCTCGCATAGAAAAATGTCTTGGGCCAATGCCAGCCACACTACCCATTACATTGGAGTTCCATGATGTAATTCTTGTAAGACTCTTCAGGGACCTGGGAAATGCAGGCATGGAGTACCAGGTGTCCTCCAGATGTTGAAGGGATCCAGCTGCCATCAACCTCAGCTGGCACGTCCAATGGTCAGGTATGATGGAGGTTATAACCTAGCAACATATGAAGGACCACAGGCTCCCCATCCTTCGGTAAATGAGAGCATGCAAATATACATAATTTTACCATAATATGTACAGTGGTACCTTGGGTTACATACGCTTCAGGTTACAGACTCTGGTAACCCAGAAATAGTACCTTGGGTTAAGAACTTTGCTTTAGGATGAGAACAGAAATCATGCTCTGGTGGCGCGGCGGCGGCAGCAGGCCCCATTAGCTAAAGTGGTGCTTCAGTTGAAGAACAGTTTCAGATTAAGAATGGACCTCTGGAACAAATTAAGTACTTAACCTGAGGTACCACTGTAGTTTAAACCTAAGGGTGGAATTCTTTGTCTAAAAACTTGTCTTCTGAATAAGCATGCCTAGGATTGCTCTGTTAAATCATCAGATCAATTGTTTGAGCCACTGTCGGTGTCTGTGATGGCTCATTTACACATGCATGTTGTCTCATCCAGTTTGCAAGAGAATGTCAAAGTGTGAACAAGTGCTCAGATGACAAGTTTCATGCCAGCAGGTTCTGAGCCCAGATTGAAAACAAGCAGTTGACCAGAGGAACTGCTGCCATTTTGTATTCTCCACAATGCCCCAGACTCACCATTCCAGGGCTCTGTGAGGTGAAAATGACAGCCACTACAAAATGGTGAAGAATATTCAGAGAAACAAAGTGGCCTTCTCTTTCTAGGGGGTTGATGAGAAAAAGAGGCATTCGACATTTTTTTCAGGAAAACATCATCTGAGAAGCTCCATTACCTGTACCCTCTTAAAGTTCTGCTGCATTAACCAGCCTACACTGGCAAGGAACTCATGAGATATGTTAAAGCTCTTATGTGACATTGGTTGTAATTAATGGGAAGAAAAAGATATGTCTTCTTGATTCTGTTCTGTTCCCAATTTCAGGCCTTTTAGAGTGAGTTCCCAGAGGTGCTAACAGGAATTTGTAATGACAAGTAAACACAGTCTGGCGGCAAGACAGCATCTTCCTCTAGCCAATGAGGTATACTGTACTCTTCTTGCTCCTCTCTTTCCTTCATTGAACTCTAAAATTACCCCTTCTGTCTTTCTAACCGAAAGGTTCTGTCATTACTTAATGGATTATAAAGCAAGGGTGTAGATAGTGCAGTTTCCTTTCACCACAAAGAGATTCATATGGTTCCTCTGCTTGAATGGATATTTTTTTTTTTTTTACGTGGCAAACTTTCCTCCCCTTTTTATCTTGAGGCAATCTCACTTCATATGTCCAGGTCTCAGAACAGTCCATGTTCCTGTCACAAACAACATGGAGAAAAGAGAAGAGGTTTGGCCTCTGTTAGCCTTTCTAGTGGTTTAGCAAGTAGCTGTGATTGTCCATCATGACCAGGAAAGAGAGAGCTATATACTGAAGGTTTCATGAGTGTAGAAATGGAGAAGAATTCCAGTTCAGTTCACATTTGAAGGCAAACCCACCACGCTTTCTGAAAAAATATGAGAACCAAAACACAACCATCTTTCAAAATTCGCACTTCTCCAGATTTTGAAATGCAGCTCCCCAATCAAATAATATATGCAAAAATTCATAAAATGGCATTTAATAAATACATAAAATGCCAATAAAAAGACATCCATTTATGAAAATAGCATATGAAAGCCCATTTTTAAGGGAAGATTGCACCGTGAAAAAATCCCTACCAGAGAGTAGCTGAAACACCATTGATTTAGTCAATTGTGCATTTGCTGAGGATGACAAAGAACAGTGGCTTTGGCCAAATAAAATAAAACAATAAAATTAACTTTCCCAGGATATCTCCCCTCCAGTTCTATGATGGATGTGTTTACCATAAGTTGCCTGCATTTAAAAAGCTATTTCTTTTCAAAAGTGCGTGAAAGGCAAGTAACATGCAATCAACACGCTGGACAACTTTGGATTTGTAAGAGGGGGAGGGTTACTTTCCCTTCCGTTTATACCAACAGAGGATATAAATTTAGCATGCAGTCATTCTAAATTCCACCGGCATTTGAAGACTTTGGCGGCAGCAGCAGCAAGTAAGCAAAGTTCCTAAGACCAGGCCATGGAACTTTGCTGGAGAATCTCGCACTCCACCTTTCCTAGTTGCCTGCAATATAACAAGGTCTCTGTGCCTGCAGAAACACTGTAATACACCAGTTTGGGAATGAGAAAGTATTGCTTGCCAAGCAAATTAAACTTCACTGAGCACTCCTCAGACACTCTTTAAACCCCCAGGCTGGTAGTTTCCAAATCCCAAAGCTTTTTAAAAACTTTTTTTTTATTCCCTCTCTTCTTTTCCCACTGTCTTGCATTTCAGAAGGAACCAAATGCCTCAGGTTTGGCTGGATTTGCTTGGCTGACAAACTTAACAAGGAGTCAGTAACTCTCTCTCTCACTCTCATGCATATATGCATATGTAATATCCATCGGCACATATGGAAGCTAACCAGCACATAAACATTCTTTACTGTTTGGGTTATGGCCCAGTGCTCTGTGCGAGTTTTTGTGATGGGTTCTGAGCACAGAAATAGGAAACTTAAAAGACGGGTTGGGGAGAGAGAGAAGAGATGGGCACAAAACAATTGACAGAAGAGAAGAACAGAATGGAGGAAAATGTCTGAATGGTTTTCTTAGAAAGGCAGTTTTTGGAAAACTCAAGCAAAACTCTGATGATTTATTGAAGATGTCCAGAATACTCTGAAGGCTACTGTATGGAGTCTACTAAATAACCCATTGAGTTGAGTAAGCTGGAAGGACGAGATGGGAAATTTTATTTCGGAAAAGGAGGGGGGGAAATGTCTATTCAGGGTTAAATAAGAAGGATTCCATTGCAAATCTCATTAGAGGGGCTTAAAATTATATTTGGGAATTAAGGGAAGTGAGGCGATTCTTGGAAGTATTTTGTTGTCAGCCAATTAAAATGACGGTTTCTGCAAAGTTAACGAGACCCATCTGGATCTCGGCTGCAGTCAAGAGTGTTGAATCAGAAACTATTCCATCAATAGCCAGTTTGGCCCAATATGAAACATTCACAGTGAATTGATGGCCAACACTGTGGATGCAGAAGCCAATTGCCTTGACTTCTTTTCCAGAGCTTCCAGAATACGTTCGTCATTTTTGCCTTAAAGGGACAGTCTGTCTTTTTCCAGGAATGACATGGCACTAGGCAAGAACCTGTTATTAAAAATAAAACAAAAAACAGATCCCAGAGGAAGAATGAGGATTGGATTTAATACAGTGACGAAAGGCACACGTTTGTTTTTAATCCACTGGTTAATATTCACAGAGCATTCAAAAAATGAGCTGTCAAAGAGTAGAACCAGGCAAATAGTTGTGGACATTTTCTGTCTAAAAAAATAGGCAATGAAGTTGCTTGCTTCAGGGTAGGAATGAGGGAGACATTTGGTTCACTTTGCATTTTAAAAAAACCTTACATGATTCCCCAAGATGGACAGGTTTGTCCATACCTACTTCAGAACTGATTAGCCTATTGAGCTAAAACCAGAATCTTGCATTCCTGCTTGCATGTCAAACCATTACAGTCTCTATTCATACAAATATGCACCATAAAGCCTAAAGAATCTTTGGTGTCAATATTTTCAAATCAGCCATTTTTTCAAGCAGGAATTAAGAGATACAGCAACTAATGCATGTAGACGTACAAGGTCATTAGCTAGTGAGATAATTCTGGAAACAAATTTTGATAAATAAAATACCGCACTCAAGTTATTTTTCCAATATAAGGTCCTTTAAAAATTCACACACATCTTCTGGGTGAGAGATATTGGAACACCAATTTCAGAGATGATATAGTAACAATATATAGGACAAATAAGCATTTTTTAAAAAAATTAGTACATCATTGAAAGAGACAGATTATATGGTATTTAGATAGTACATGACACTCCAGGAATGAACAGGATATATTGTACTAATATGTGTGGGTGCTGGAAGCGTGTTAGGATTGGTGCAGCTTTGTATCATTTGTTATGGATTTGTCCAATCATTTAGAATTACTGGATTCAGGTATCACGGATAATTAACAAAGCAACAGGGGCCAGATTAAAATTTGATATATTAACAGGGTTGTTAATTTTTAAAATAATGTATTTAATGAAGAATGTATAAACTTGGTTCATAACCTTGCAACAGTATCAATGACTGTGTTCCTGTCAATCAGTGTGAAAATACTTCAGTGCCCACTACAAGATAATGACTTTTTAAAGTACTGGAAATAGTTCATATGGGTAAATTAACCATTCTAGTTTATAGCAGGCAAGTTATGCAAACCAACCTCCACCATGAATCCCTTGTACTGTATACTGAAAACATTATTCTGAGTTACTTGTATTTTTAATAATATAAAATATTAGTAATTTCTTAATTGCATTTAAGGCCACCCATTCATTGTTCTCTTGTCCTCCATTACTAATAATGAAATGCAATTTCCAGCCAATGTGCATTGCTCTGTTTCCCATTTCTTAGTCACCCATAAGGTCCCCCCCCCCCCAGTTGCTGCTGAAAAGTGGTGAGGAGGATGAATTCACACCTGAATGTTCAGTACTCAGCTGCTAAAATATTGTGATGACTTGCATATTTGAAAAATCACATCATTTCAAACCTGGTGTGCTTCAGTGGGAGAGCTTACAGGTTTAGCTGTGAATCAAGCAATGTGCAATCTTAAAACCATTTTATTTACCTTTGAAATAAAACTACAGTGGTACCTTGGGTTAAGTACTTAATTCGTTCTGGAGGTCCGTTCTTAACCTGAAACCGTTCTTAACCTGAAGCACCACTTTAGCTAATGGGGCCTCCTGCTGCCGCCATGCTGCCGGAGCACGATTTCTATTCTCATCCTGAAGCAAAGTTCTTAACCCAAGGTAATATTTCTGGGTTAGTAGAGTCTGTAACCTGAAGCGTATGTAACCTGAAGCCTATGTAACCCAAGGTACCACTGTAGTAAGCAATGCCACTTCATATGTGAATCAATTCCAATAAGTCGAATTGTATTGCTGGCTGAAACTGCACCATTCTCTTCAAAGCACTGCACAAATATTAACTAAGCGTCCTACCTATGGAGCCATACTTGAACACAGCTTGGCCAAAGCACATATGTCTCTTGTCTGAAGCCATGCAACAAATTGGTGATGGAGCCAGTCGTAAGGCTATGAAGCTGTTGGTCCAGATCCACCAGACCTTCTTGCCTTCTTTGCGGCTGAAAACAGATAAGTGCCCATTGGCCTATTTTGCTTGGTTTCCCCCCACTATTTTTCCACTGTAACATCCAGCACGGAAAGTTCTATTTAAACCATTTCCCCCCTTTGTTTTTGGACGAAAACTCAGAGAGCTGTAAAATGCAGAAGTCGGCATCTCCCATCTAGTTTTCCTTGGAGGAAATGAGACTTAACAAAAGTTTTATTGACTCCATCATGGAACCAGCAACAGACAAAATATGCATAGTGAGTGATATGGGGTTCAACTTGAAAGGAGGGGGCTATCTTGTTGCCAAATTGTCTTTTAAAGCTCTTAGATGGATACATACAACTATATGACTAAAGCTCTTCTCAATTGTGTCACTAGGATGGCATTCAAATGTGCTTGAAATAAAAGAAATACAATCAGTTATATTTTCACCCTGCATTCTGAGTACACCAAAAGTCCATATTTATTCTCCCTCTCCCTCTTCCACCCCGTTTTATATTACCATTTATATGTAACTATATAACACCTATATATAACAACTATATTAACACCCCATAACAGCCATTCTCTGGGTGGGCTACAAGGTAAACAAATTCAGTGGCTTGTATCCAGTTGTGTTACTCCACTGACAATTCAAATTCCCTCCTTCCTTTGCACCCCAAATTCCCTCCTTTTTTGCAGCCTGCAGTTGGCTATGCTGCCTCCCACATTGTTCCAAAGGGTCCCCCAGCCATCTAGAGTAGATTGTGCATGTGCACAAGGGGCTTCAGAGAGAAGGGGCAGTTAGCAAATATTGCCCCCTTCCATTCAACCCATGGTCTTCCATCAATAGAGGAACACAAATGGATACAGCCCAATAAATATACAGTAAAGTGCAGCAAATGAAACACAACTATAGGATGAAATTCCTTCCTTCCTTCCTTCCTTCCTTCCTTCCTTCCTTCCTTCCTTCCTTCCTTCCTTCCTCCCTCCCTCCCTCCCTCCCTCCCTCCCTCCCTCCCTCCCTCTTATGCCCTGGGTTTAGCATATGGGCAAATATAAGATGTACCCTTCTCTTTCAACGGGTGGGCCCAAGAGTTCCCCACATCTCCTCACGGCAGGCCACCCAACCAAAATGCAACCCCCCAACCCAATGCATGCCTGGTCTAATTGTGTTTGACTTGGTCCTGTGTTCAGCAGGAATGTTAATGAGCCCCCCACAAGAAAAGAAATCTCTGGGAAAGCTAGGTAGGGGGAAAGCTGTAAAATATAATCCCTGGCATAATTATTTTTATTTTCATATTCTCCCTGCTGGCTCTGTCCAAAGAACTCACGTTAGAGGTCAGCGCCTTGTGGAGACAACACCAGGAAGTCACTGGGGTCCTTTGGTTCAGGGCGGCCAATTGACATGCCTGTCTGTCGGGGCCTCTAGTAAACTTGTTATGTAGTAGGTAGAGATATGGTAGAGAAGGAGCTAAGTGCTTACACAGGCAAATTAGACTTGACAAATGCTAAAGAATTCCTCCATTGTGGGAATTTTTCCAGCCTCTCTGGCATTCCAAGTTTAATGCATGCTGAAAGACCCAGCAATAACAAGCAGTGGCTTTATGGGTTGTTCCAATGAGTCCCATCTTCTGCCTATTCCAGTGTTATACATCCTCAACAGTAGCACAAAGGTAGGTGAAAAATAAGGAACATGTTGGTTTAAGATTCCTTTAGTAACTGGAGAGCCCCCAAAAATCACAAAAAGAGTTGGTTTATTGGCATCCAGGCCAAAGCACAGTAGAAGTTCTGTTGGAGGAAAGGAGCCTCTATGAAGGCCAAGGTAACCAATTTGTGGCGGCAGCTGGATTTCATATCATGAGGGAACCTGTAAGCCTCTTCTTTTGGTCTTGGAGGAGACTCTCTATAATTGTATTTATAGGGTAAATTAATGGCTCATGGATATGACTGGATATGTCAAAAGCTGGCTCAAAATGTGCTGCTGAAGATGATTAATAAGGGTACACCATCAATACATGTGGCCTCATCAATCAGCAAGGAACTCAGTCCCATATAAAATCAAACAGCAACAATAATATTCAAAACTGCATGGAAGAAGGAAATAAAGATTTTTGGAAACAACTATCATGGAGAAATCTGATCTGGATTATGTTTGTCCCCAACCAAACACAGATGCCCATGTCTTAAGGAAATCCTGACACCCTGAACAGACCTGAAGTCCTATTCAGATGCCAGTGCTCCCATATAGAACAAGAAGAGAGCAGGAAGTGGATGCCAAGTAGCCCCTTCCCTGGTGTCCATGCACTCTGTGTAAATATCTTTACACAGTAAAGTCACTACATGCAGTAGTCACTGGTGCTTACTGGGACTGATAGGGCAAAAGGCAAGGAGACCAATGCTAGGTGGAACCAGAGTCAGTGACAGGCCGACTTTACCCCACGCCCAGCTTGTTGTAGGTAAGAAGGCAGGCAAGTGGAGGAGGGCTTACAGCGGACAAAGGTTGATGAGACTGTGTCCCATTTGCCCTAACGGACAAACCCTAAACATAAACCTTTCCTCCCTGCACATATTTTTGCTTGCTGTTTGTAGGGCTGGTCTTACCACGAGGCAGAGTGAGACAGCTGTCTCAGGCAGCAGATGACATGGTGTGGAGAGCAGTGCCAATGTATTAGAGTAGGGGTGGGGGAGCCTCTGGTCCACTGGTCTAATTAGGCACAGCATGTGCCCCAATTTGGCCCCTGTGGTCTTGTTACCCAAACAATGTCCATTTGTCCCATACTGGAAGTCATATGGAAGTTGACAGGAATTGTAGTTCACAACATCTGGAGGGGCACTGTATACAGGTTGGGCTGGAGGCAACTTGCAGCCATTTTAGAAGTGAGTGTGATGTGTTTTCAGTTTCTTTGGAACTCGTGTTTTAAAAATCTTAATTATTCCAAGGTTCTGACCACTCACTATTCCCCTGTATTCATCTTTACCCCATGCCATTGTGTGGAGCTAGCACTCTTCTTCATTACCATGCTTCTGATTATCCAAGAATTAATGATGTCCCAGGGCAATTCTGAGAAATGACATTGTCTTAAAAGCTACAAGCACAAATTTTCTTACAAAACATAAAGACAACAGCATATGGTGGTTTCCCCCGCAAAAGACCTTCTGAAAACTGGGATAATGCTGGTGGATTTCCTGTAAACAGAGTATAAGGCAAGTTGTTTCTATTATAATCTGCCTTTTTTGTGTCTCTTTTTATGTGTCTTCCAATCAAATCTGCTTATAGATCCAACCTACAGATCCAATTTCCATGCTTCAGTGTTGGCGTTGCATACGAAGTTGAAGAGTTCCCGTTCCGGGTGTCCACTGGTCCCCTGCCCAGCAGTATGGCACAGCAGCTGGTAACCAGCTGTCCTATAACAATTCAGTTCCATAAGCCTGAGCCATAAATGATCCAGCTTGGCTCTCAGCTGCCTTTATACTAAGAGCACTTAGCAACCAACATGATACAGATGCTTACATCATATTTCTTTTGGTTTCTCTCACACCTTCTCTAGTGCTTCCCTTGGTCTCTTTTTCCATTCTATTTTCCTTCCCAGTGAGATATCCAAGAAGAGAGTAATCCAGTCTTACTTTCTCTCTCTGACAAATGTACAGAGATGGAGAGAGGTGTTGAATTCATTCATTGCTATGTCAAAGCCACTGGCAATATCCTCCTTGAGCTGGGATGGGGCCGGTGGCCTCCTTGACCAGGGATGATCATTAATTACTCACCGTCTGTAGTCGTGGGAAGGGAAAGCAGCAGCCACAAGGCAAGAAAATTTTCACTCTCCCAAACAGCTGCAAATAAGGCAAACTGAACCTTCAACCTGCTGTTGATACGTACTCCCACAAGGCAATTATATATCAAATCCAATTATATATCCAATCTATTCTTCTAAGTATCAACCTTGAATAAACAAAAGAAGCACAAATGCATCTAAGAAGTCTGGGTCAGACAAAAGGGTCATCCAGTCTTGCATTCTGTTTCCGAAGGGGTCAACCAGATGCCTATGGGAAGTAGACCCAATGAAATGAATGAACCTTAGACAGTCACGTCTGTTACATTCAACGGGTCTACTCTCTGAGTAGACTGAGACTGTATACCGCCCCATGTCTCAGCATAGGTAGTGGCAAGACTTTGGGCAGGAGTCCAGACCACTGCCCAAACACAGTAGGGTGGGTTTACCATATCGCCACCCCATAAAGGGTGATAGGTAAAGGTAAAGGGAACCCTGACCATTAGGTCCAGTCGTGGCTGACTCTGGGGTTGCGGCACTCATCTCGCTTTACTGGCCGAGGGAGCTGGCATACAGCTTCTGTGTCATGTGGCCAGCATGACTAAGCTGCTTCTGGCGAACCAGAGCAGCGCATGGAAATGCCGTTTACCTTCCCGCCTATTTATCTACTTGCACTTTGATGTGCTTTTGAACTGCTAGGTTGGCAGGAGCAGGGACCGAGCAATGGGAGCTCACCCAGTCGTGGGGATTCGAACCGCCGACCTTCTAATCAGCAAGTCCTAGGCTCTGTGGTTTAACCCACAGCGCCAACCACCCCATAAAACCATTCAAGCCACACCTGGCAAAATTCTTTTTCCTTTTTCTTTTTTCACAAAACTAATATTATGCAGGCTCCCTGTCCTCTTTTGCATTTGGTGACCCTCATCTAGAGTATAAAATTATCTTACTGCAGCATTGAATGTTGTTGTTGTTTATTCAATTTTTAATATAAGCAGCACTGGAGGGGACAAGCACCAACACCTTGAAAAGGAGTTCTTCACCTCAATCTCACACCCCAGTTCATAGAACAGGCTTCCTCAAACTTGGACCTCCAGATGTTTTTTGCCTACAACTCCCATGATCCCTAGCTAGCAGGGCCAGTGGTCAGGGATGATGGGAACTGTAGTCTCAAAACATCTGGAGGGCCGAGTTTGAGGAAGCCTGTCATAGAACCATAGAATCATAGCACTATTGACAGCTCTTACCCTCAAAAAGGTATTCCTGATGTTTAGTTGGAACCCCCTTTCTTGTAACTTGAAGCCATTGGTTTGGGTCTTACCCACCGGAGCAGGGGAAAACAAGCTTGCTCTACCTGACTCCATTCACCATCAAATACCGGTAATAAACATGTATTCCATTACTGCAGATGCCATCTCATTAGGCAGTCCTTTCCATGCAATGAAGGGATTGGGCCTTTCGTGTGGCGACACTTACTCTTTGGAACTTTTCCCCATTGCATATTAGACAGGTACCACTTCTACAGTGGTACCTCGGTTCCCAAACGCCTCCGTTGTCATACGTTTTGGTTCTCAAATGCCAAAAACCCAGAAGCAAATGCTTCTGTTTCCAAACATTTTTTGGAACTCGAACATGCAACGCGGCTTCCACTGAATGCAAGAAGCTCTTGCAACCAATGCGAAGTCGTGCCTTGGTGTTTGAATGTTTCAGAAGCCAAATGGTCTCCCAGAACCGATTACACTCGAGAACTGAGGTACCACTACATTATCTTTTTGGTGCCTGTTGAAGACCATCCTTTCCCAACAAGTCTTTTAAGTGGAGCTCTTCTTCTTCTTGTTCTTCGTCTTCTTCTTCTAGATTGAATCTGCATTAGACTTAGACTTATTTTATATATGCTTTTATTGGGATGTTTTATGGGAGGCGATTAATAAATTAAACGAACAAAAAAACACCTTTTATAGCGATACGCTGGTAGCGCAGCCAGAAACAACACAGAATTTCTGAGAGTCACAAGGAGAGTTTGTGATTCGTCTCACCTCACACATGCTACATACACATGAACAGCATTATAATGAAGAATTAAAGTCCTGCAGGGGCTGAACAGACCCAGTTAACAACATCATTAAACAGCCCATATAAAGCTGGGTCATGAATTGTTTTCAAATACAGGCAGCAATACCTCAGTATGAATGTTTGAGTCAGGGCCCCACAAACCGAAAACTATCCTGACTGATTCTAGAACATTCTATTCTGCCTTTTGCTAATGGGTGCCAAAGTCTTTGCTTTACAGCAGAGATGCAGGAGCCAGGCCTGTGGAGACGGCTTGAGGCAGCTTCTCATCTACCACAGAAACCAGACTTCTCTTTAAAGAAGAATTCCACACACACACCCTACATAGTTTCAAAAAGAAAATCTTTTTTAAACACACACACAAACACACATGTTTACATTAAACCATAATCAATATCAATACCTTTATGGGGTTCCCTGAACCCCCAGACTTCCCTCTCCCTCTCCCTTGGCTTCCAAAATTTATCTTCCTATTTTAACTGCATCTAATTGTATTTATCCAAATTAGAATCATAGAATCATAGAATCATAGAATCATAGAGTTGGAAGAGACCACAAGGGCCATCGAGTCCAACCCCCTGCCAAGCAGGAAACACCATCAGAGCACTCCTGACATATGGTTGTCAAGCCTCTGCTTAAAGACCTCCAAAGAAGGAGACTCCACCACACTCCTAGGCAGCAAATTCCACTGTCGAACAGCTCTTACTGTCAGGAAGTTCTTCCTAATGTTTAGGTGGAATCTTCTTTCTTGTAGTTTGGATCCATTGCTCCGTGTCCGCTTCTCTGGAGCAGCAGAAAACAGCCTTTCTCCCTCCTCTATGTGACATCCTTTTATATATTTGAACATGGCTATCATATCACCCCTTAACCTCCTCTTCTCCAGGCTAAACATGCCCAGCTCCCTTAGCCGTTCCTCATAAGGCATCGTTTCCAGGCCTTTGACCATTTTGGTTGCCCTCCTCTGGACACGTTCCAGTTTGTCAATGTCCTTCTTGAACTGTGGTGCCCAGAACTGGACACAGTACTCCAGATGAGGTCTGACCAGAGCAGAATACAGTGGCACTATTACTTCCCTTGATCTAGATGCTATACTCCTATTGATGCAGCCCAGAATTGCATTGGCTTTTTTAGCGTCACACTGTTGGCTCATGTCAAGTTTGTGGTCAACCAAGACTCCTAGATCCTTTTCACATGTACTGCTCTCAAGCCAGGTGTCACCCATCTTGTATTTGTGCCTCTCATTTTTTTTGCCCAAGTGCAATACTTTTCATTTCTCCCTGTTAAAATTCATCTTGTTTGTTTTGGCCCAGTTCTCTAATCTGTCAAGGTCGTTTTGAAGTGTGATCCTGTCCTCTGGGGTGTTAGCCACCCCTCCCAGTTTGGTGTCATCTGCAAATTTGATCAGGATGCCCTTGAGTCCATCATCCAAGTCGTTGATAAAGATGTTGAATAAGACCGGGCCCAAGACAGAACCCTGTGGCACCCCACTAGTCACTCTTCTCCAGGATGAAGAGGAACCATTGATGAGCACCCTTTGGGTTCGGTCAGTCAGCCAGTTACAAATCCACTGAGTGGTAGCATAGTCAAGTCCGCATTTTACCAGCTTCTTTACAAGAATATCATGGGGCACCTTGTCAAATGCCTTGCTGAAATCAAGGTAGGCTACATCCACTGCGTTCCCTTCATCTACCAGGCTTGTAATTCTGTCAAAAAACGAGATCAGGTTAGTCTGACATGACTTATTTTTCAGAAATCCATGCTGACTATTGGTGATCACAGTATTCCTTTCTAGGTGCTCACAGACTGTTTGCTTAATGAACTGCTCCAGAATCTTCCCTGGTATTGATGTCAGACTGACTGGGCGGTAATTATTTGGGTTCTCTCTTTTGCCCTTTTTGAAAATAGGGACAACATTTGCCCTCCTCCAGTCTGCCGGGACTTCGCCTGTTCTCCAGGAATTCTCAAAGATGACTGCCAGTGGTTCTGAGATCACATCTGCCAGTTCTTTTAATACTCTTGGATGCAGTTCATCTGGCCCTGGAGACTTGAATACATCTAAACTAGCCAGGTATTCTTGTACTATCTCCTTAGTTATTCTGGGCTGTGTTTCCACTGCTGAATCATTTGCTCCAAATTCTTCAGGTCGGGCATTGTTTTCTTTATCGGAGAAGACTGGGGCAAAGAAGGCATTGAGGAGTTCAGCCCTTTCTGTGTCCCCTGTTTGCATCTCACCATCTTCTCCTCTGAGTGACCCCACTGTTTCTTTGTTCTTCCTTTTGCTACGAACATACCCATAAAAGCCTTTTTTGTTGCTTTTAACCTCTCTAGCAAGCCTGAGTTCATTCTGTGCTTTAGCTTTTCTGACTTTGTGTCTACACGTGCTGGCTATTTGTTTGAATTCCTCTTTGGTGGTTTCCCCCTTTTTTCCATTTTTTGTACACATCCTTTTTTAATCTTAACTCAGTTAAAAGTTCTTTAGATAGCCACCCTGGCTTCTTTAGGCACCTTCCATGTTTCCGTCTCATTGGTATTGCCTGAAGTTGTGCTTTTACTATCTCCCTCTTAACAAACTCCCAGCCATCATGAACTCCCTTTCCTTTTAGTATTACTGTCCATGGGATCTCACCCAGCACTTCCCTAAGTTTTATGAAGTCGGCTTTCTTAAAGTCAAGAAATTGAGTCCTAGTATGCTTGGCTGCTCCTTTCCGCTGTATAGTAAACTTCAGAAGAGCATGATCACTCGCGCCTAATGATCCTTCCACTTCTACCCCACTAACCAGGTCATCAACATTGGTTAGGACCAGATCTAAAATGGCTGTTCCTCTTGTTGCTTCTCCCACTTTCTGGACAATGAAGTTGTCTGCAAGGCCAGTGAGGAATCTGTTTGACCTTATGCTCTTGGCTGAGTTTGACATCCAACAAATATCTGGGTAATTAAAGTCCCCCATTACTACTATCTCCCTTCCTTTTGCATGCTTGGCCATCTGTTCCAGGAAGGCATCATGTATGTCCTCCGTTTGGCATGGGGATCTATAGTAAACTCCCACAATGAGATCCCTGTTATTCTTCTCTCCCTTAATTTTGACCCAAATGCTCTCACTTTGACTTTGAGGTTCTAAATCTTGGATCTCTTCACAGGTATACACATCCCTGACATATAACACCACTCCTCCTCCTTTCTTGTCTGGTCTGTTTCTCTGAAATAGATTGTATCCCTCCATTATTACATTCCAGTCGTGGGAGTTATCCCACCAGGTTTCAGTGATGCCTATTATGTCATATTTAGTTTGCTGTACCAAGAGCTCAAGCTCATCTTGTTTATTTCCCATGCTTTGCGCATTAGTGTACAAACATTGAAGTCCATTAATCATTATTGTACTTCGTTTTTATCCTTTGTTATTTTAAATTATTTTAAATTACAAGTGCTATGTCAATTCTGCTAACGTTTTTTAGATTTTTACAGTGTTCTTTAATATAGAAACCAGACTTCTCGGTGCAGAAGTTTAGTAATGAAAATCACAATACATATAACAACAATTTCCTAGAATATAATTTATGGAACTCTCTTTGTTTTTTAAACTCATCTTCGTCAGTTTCCCTGACTCTCCTCTTCGGTGTGTTTCTCCCTCTCTTTCTTCCCCTACTCCTACAGATGTATTTGGTGAAAATTTCAAGAAAACGAATTAGAGCAAGAACATCAGTACAAGAAGCATTAACGCGCAAATATAAGAACAGCATAAAAGCAGCCTGCCTGGGTGCAGGATGTTCAATCCAGGCCCTCATTTGGGTGCTGTGGGGTGCAACCATCTGGGAAGCAGTGGGTTATTACGGAAAAAAGGCTTAGTTAGTGGTGGCTTCCTATTCGTGGAATGCTACCCCCTGGGAGTCTTAATGTGATTTGGGCATCAGACAAATGGCTTTTTTATTCTCCTAACTTCTTAAATCCTCTGTATGCTGCTTTGAAGATGCTTGCAGTTTGTTTAAATGCTGCTGGCAGCAGCTGGTCATAGCCCTTGGTCTCTTGGTACAGCCTCCTCCAGCCAGCAACAGATGGAGTTCTGCCCTCTTCCCGTCTTCTCCCGAGGAACCCCTGATCCAAGCAACTCTTCTCCATCTGTCTGCTCATCCCCGCACTTATCCACACCTCTGTTTTTTAAAAGAAGAACATTCTCCCCTTTTGACATCACACCCACATTACCCTGGCAACCTCCATTTCACAGACCCAAGCATCTTCCTTTGATGGTCCATCAACATCATGCTTAACGACTTCCATCCCAGGTGATGCCCTGGTCTGGCAGTCAAGCTCAACTTGCATTTTTTACATTGCAAAGCTGTCTCTCTCCCTGGTGAAGACTCCAAACATTTAGTAATTCCTAACATTTACGAACTCTGGTACCTCAAATCTGTAACAATATTATTATTATTATTATTATTATTATTATTATTATTATTATTATTACTGATTTATTAATTGCCTTCTAAACAATCATCTCAATGCAGTTTACACATCCTTAGTGGCTTTTAATTATCTTTAAAGCCATGAAAAGCACAAAAACAACAAACACTGTTAAAATAAGTGTAGCCCTAAACAAAATAGACGTTTGTGGTAAAGACCCATTTTCATTATGAAAGTTGTGCTTTTAATTCATCCGTCCACCCCATTTCTCTAAAAACCTCCCAACTTCTGAGCGTGTTCTCTTTTCATGCTTCTTCATGGCCATTTTTCTGCTTCTTGGCTGCTTTATGGCTTCTTTCTCCTACATTGAGTGATCCCAGCCCATCAGGGACCACATAATATTTTAAATGTTTCTAAGATGTCTTTAATTGCTTTTCAATGTTCAATGTTCTTAATTGTTTTTCAGTGTTTTCAATGTGTTTTTATTTTTTTAATTGCTTTGTTTTACTACTTCACTGTTTGCTGCCCTGGGCTCCTTTGGGAAGAAAGGGTGGAATGTACATTTTTAACATGGCAACAGTACTACAACACTACAGGCACCCCCCCCCAACTTATGCTCATTGTACTCGCGCACAACGTCGTATATGCACAGCTTCAGGAAATAATTTAATAATTTTCATTCATACTCGGAAATAGTGGGAGAGAGCAAGAGAGTACTCATGGCTCGCGAGGAGACCCTCCCCGGAGCCCAAAGAGGACACCAGTGAGGGCGGAGGAAGCAGTGACTTCAGAGACCAGAGCTGCAGCGGGGCTTTGTTTATGCTGCTCAGCCTACCTGCCAAACAGCTGATGTGTGGGGTAGTAAAAAAAAGGTAGTGCACCACCAGCAGTCACTTTCCTATGCATCCTCCAGCCTTCTGCCACTCCCAGAGCTTCCCTTCTAGGTAAAGGTAAAGGGACCCCTGACCATTAGGTCCAGTCATGGCCGACTCTGGGGTTGCAGCACTCATCTCGTTTTATTGGCCGAGGGAGCCGGCGTACAGATTCCGGGTCATGTGGCCAGCATGACTAAGCCACTTCTGGCGAAACAGAGCAGTGCACGGAAATGCCGCTTACCTTCCCGCCGGAGCGGTACCCATTTATCTACTTGCACTTTGACGTGCTTTCAAACTGCTAGGTTGGCAGGAGCAGGGAGCAACGGGAGCTCACCCGATCATCGGGATTCGAACCGCCGACTTTCTGATCAGCAAGTCCTAGGCTCTGTGGTTTAACCCACAGCGCCACCCACGTCCCTAGGTGTGGATGTTTTTGGATACAGTGTTTTTGGTATGGATTGAAGACAGAGTGGCAGAGAGGGCATTTGAAGGGTGTTTAGAGGGTGTTTCTTATTTTACGCAATCTCACTTATGTGTGCGGGGACCTGGAATGTAACCACTGCATGATAACGTGGAGCTGTATTCAATATGCGGGTTCTCTAAACAACTGAGCCTCTTGGGCTTGCTGATTAGAAGGTTGGCGGTTCGAATCCCTGCAAAGGAGTGAACTCCCGTTGCTCTGTCCCAGCTCCTGCCAACCTAGCAGTTCGAAAGCACACGAGTGCAAGTAGATAAATAGGTACCGCTCCGGCGGGAAGGTAAATGGCATTTCCATGTGCTCTGGTTTCTGTCACGGTGTTCCATTGTGCCAGTAGCAATTTAGTCATGCTGGCTACATGACCCAGAAAGCTGTCTGTGGAGAAACGCCGGCTCCCTCAGCCTGAAAGTGAGATGAGTGCCGCAACCCCATAGTCACCTTTGACTGGACTTAACCGTCCATGGGTCCTTTACCTTTACCTTTTACCTACTCTGAGTAGACCCACTGACATTAATGAACCCGACTAACTTAGGTTACTTAATGCAAATGGGTTTACTCTGAGCAGAACTGGTATCAGATACAAGCCATGCTGCTGCATTGCCAGTCAAATTTGTCCATATTTGAGCACCACTGAAGCCAAATAATGTTGATTTAGAGTGAGCTCAATATTCCTGGTCCAGTTGCATAGGATTGCTGTTAGTTGAGAGGGGAAAGGACACAACAGGCTTACAGTGCAGTAGATTTACTTTCAATTAAATACATACAGAATCGCGGACTTAAACTGGTTTACAGGTATTAGCGTTTCTGTTATAGCATGGGAGGGGGAAACGTACGTATTTCCATTTCCTAAATGTGGGGAAATCACTTTATATTTTTACACCTAGCTTCAGACCTGGCTCAAGTTTTAATTCAGATACCTAACTGTGAAAATTCTGGCTGTTCCATTGTGTAATTGCTGTGGTTTTAGTTCATGATGGTTTAAAATTTGAAAAAAGGAGGTGGAGGAGGGGAAAAATAAAATCCCACACTTTTTCTTCTTATTTACACGGATGCAACCCCAGTGAGGCCAGAGGGGTTTGGCAGCACTGAGAGCAGAAGTCCAGTCTAGAAACATCCACTAGCGCTTGATCTTTCTTGAATGTGTTTAATCCTTGGAAAAGACTAACTGACACAGGCATCAATAACTACAGTAACTTGTTATGGCTGCCTCATTCCAGGAGGATTACATGCCTGAGCACTCCTTAAAACATCTAATGAATGTCATTTTGTTTTTATTTTCAGTGTTCATGCGAGTGAAGGGCTAATCGAGGTGTCTAGAATCGTGGTGTGAGCAGGCAGGCACAGTACATAGCTTCCCACAGGAAACCTGTGGCTGACATACCTCAGACTTGACCTGAAATACCCTCCTGCTGCTCAAGATCAGCACCCCACCCCCCTCCACAGGACTTGTGGCATACACCTGCACTTCACTAGGCATTCTCCATACACTTCCAGGCATGGCTTTGCAAACATAAGGGCTAGAAACTTGGCCATTTATTTAAAATGCAAACTGAAATTTGCATTTCGTGTCCAGTTCCACGTGTTGTTCAGAGCCCTTGCAAATGCTCCAGTCAAATGCTCACTAAGGTCACATCCACATGATAGTGTTATAGATGGGGGGAAGGACCCCCCCTTAAACCCTTGTTGTTTAGTCGTTTAGTCGTGTCCGACTCTTCGTGACCCCATGGACCAGAGCACGCCAGGCACTCCTGTCTTCCATTGCCTCCCGCGGTTTGGTCAAATTCATGTTGGTAGCTTCGAGAACACTATCCAACCATCTCGTTCTCTGTCGTCCCCTTCTCCTTGTGCCCTCCATCTTTCCCAACATCAGGGTCTTTTCCAGGGTGTCTTCTCTTCTCATGAAGTGGCCAAAGTATTGGAGCCTCAGCTTCAGGATCTGTCCTTCCAGTGAGCACTCAGGGCTGATTTCCTTAAGAATGGATAGGTTTGATCTTCTTGCAGTCCATGGGACTCTCAAGAGTCTCCTCCAGCACCATAATTCAAAAGCATCAATTCTTCGGCGATCAGCCTTCTTGATGGTCCAGCTCTCACTTAAACCCTAGAAATTAATAAAAGGTAGGGTTTTATTATCGGGGTGTGAAGGGAGAAATGCAAACTGCAGAGGAATTCCTGAGCTAGACGATGCAAAATGACCCCCTGGCCAAGCTAGGGCCATTAAGAAACAATACGGGTCATTGAGAGCCATTGGCAATGCAAGAGAACTGTCCTCCCCCCTTGCCCTAAGGTGTGAACAGAGACTGGGTGTTTGGAAGGTTGCCAGGGTAACTGGGTGTGAGGTGACAGGAAAGGAGAGTTCTTAGCAAGGTGTTCTGGGAAGAAGAAAGTAGAGAGACTGGGATCCATCTTGGGCAGGCTGGCTGCAGGCTGGATGGGAGAGATGCCTTGGAAACCAGGGCTGCCCTGCTGTGGGATACAAGCCCCTCTTGAAATGAGTGTGCTGTAAGATCTGGACTCCCTGCATGCAGACTGAAAGTGTAAATAGATGAAGCTATGACAGTCTCCACCATGTCTCACTTCTCCAAAGGAACACAGACCCTGGGTGAGTGCCTGGAACCCCCTGGGATCTTGCCATCACTTGGCAGAGAGTGAGGGTGGCACTCAACTTTTGTAACGATACATTTAAAACACCCTTAAAGTTTTCCCCAAAGAATCCTGCATGGATCTGCCCCTTTCTCCAAGGTTCCAACCAGTACCAGCTGGTGAAATTTACAGAGCATGCACACAAATTACCCAGCAGAGCAGGACTGTTGTAATTGTCCAGTCACTAGGAATTTGATGCACAGTTGCTCAGTTGCTTATGCATTTGTTACACATCACTTTTGCTTCCCTTGCACTTTTTTTTTCTTTTAAAAATAACAGCTAAGCAGGACTTGCAAGCCATCACCCCTCCATTTCCCCACTGCAGTGGGCCAAGCAGCGAGTTTGGGGCTGCTTGGAGGGAGAGCTGGCTTGGCTAGTGGTATCACAAAATATTGAGCCATACAGACTGGGAAAGGAGGGGAGAATTTTTCTCTTGGACAGCAAGCCTAGCTGCTGGCGAATGTGTATTTTATTTATTTAAGTATTTATAAACCTCATTTGCATATAACATATTGCAAGGTGGTATACAAACTAAAAACATGTCATGAAAGTAAAAAGACCCAAAAATGTCAAACGCATCAGCAAGGTATGGCTGGCAAAGGATCCCAGGTTTGGAAGGTCTGTCTGAAGAATACAGTTTTTGAAATACACTTAAAAGTGAGCAGGCATGGCTCTTGCCAAACCTCTACTGGCAAGGAGATCCACAAGGCAGGGCTTGCCACATGAAAGGTTCAGCTCCCAGTAAAGGTCAGTCAAACGTCAGGGACACATGGGGTTATCCAAGAGCACACCATCAAAAGACCTCAGCTATTGAGATGGTGCATAAGGAATTTGGCAGTCCTCCAGGTACTCTGGACCCAAGATGTTTATGGTTAACACACTCCATTCCCTTCTCCCACTGCCTTCTCACTTTTGCAAAGTTAATACCAGCAGATCCTTACAGGAGGTGGCAGTGGCATCCCACCAGTTGCTTGAGAGGAGCACAGCCAGTTCTTGTTTCTACAAGGTCTCTGGGAGGGAGGAGAAGGGGAGGAGAAGTTGCAGGGCCACCCTGTTTCATTCCAAGAGCATTTGATGCCTCATCTGTTTCATTATGAACTTCTCAAGTGACTCAGCAGGGATGTGAAACTGCCAGGATTTTTTTTTAAAAGCAGCTCTGAGACTTGCACACCAACAGAAAGCCCAGCAACAAATCCCAAGCTAGGCTTTCTGATGGTGTGCAAGTTCTGCTTGGTACTAAGGGGGTTGGGTGGGTTTCCCATCAAAGCAAAAGCCACAACCTCCCCATTGCTGTTTCTGGAAATGAAATGCCTCTGGCATGCCCAGATGTGCTAAAACAAAACTAAAGGGGTAATGGTAGAACTGTACATCCCCAAGAAATGTCACATAACACAGATTTCAGGTGGAGTGGGCAGCACAGGGTGCCAAGCCAAGGAGATGCAAAATCAAGAAAATGCATCATTTGCAGACATCAAATTTTGTGCCCAAATTTTGTGCCATATTACGAAAGATTACCGAAGTCCACCCCTGGATAACATATCAGAAACAAGTCATCTCCAAAAATTGAATAGTTCTGCTTTGAAACAGCCATACCTTTGGAGTTCACACATCAATATTGGTCTCAAAAAGACTAGTTGGGTTTTTCCTAATAAGAAAAAATCTTCATTAACAAGATGGGAAAATTGGGATGTGTGCGACTCAAGCGCCATGTCTCCCCCAAAACGAGTGCCTGGGACACTGAAAATGTGGGTGAATGTCAGGTGTGGAAGTGCCTAGAGTATGTGTGAATTCCACAGGAAGCTGATATATTGTCATGTAGGATGTATTATTTAAGAAGCCTTTGCTTCCTTATCCCTCTTGAATAGGACCGTTACTCTTTCTCGTTCAATTTGACATGGATCCAACAGTTCATAATACTCCAAAGCATCTCTCAGTCTTTGCTCAGGCATCCTATTTTAATAAACCAAGCCTAAAACCAACATATTCCACCCAGTGAGTCTGCTCTCATTGTCTCTGGTGCCACTCTGCTGTAGGCTGGATTTTTCAGGCTTCTTTGCCAAGATCATTCCTAGGCAGTCACACAGATATACTGCTAGTGCTTGGAAGGAGAATCTTGCTCAGCTCCAGAGGCCAGTTCTGTTAAGGATCACTTCCACATAGCTCAGATGGTGGAGATAGGAAGTCCTATTTCAGTCTGTTCCCAATCCATGCTGCACGGAAAGAGAATTCCCACTGCACTTCAAGATGCAGTCGGGGGGGGGGGGGAATCACAAGATCACTCAGAAAGGAGAAGTGGTAAATATTAGCCTGATGGATTCAACAAACTGGTGGATTCATCCATCCCTAATCCTAAACATGTGTGTTCAGAGGGCTAGTTGGGGCTAGCATTTTCCCAGGTAATACAGTCTTCTCACAGGGCAGTACCACTTCCATATTTACCTGGGCAGTTGATTGTTTTAAAGCACCCTTTTGTGAAAATTTCAACCCCACACTCAAAATTAACACCCTGGAGACAATGTTTGTGTATTGGACTTCTCTTGGAGGTGTTATGTTTTGATCCAAGGTGAAGCTTCCATGCAAAGGCTTTGTGTGTGCAAATGATACCTGGCAGTGCAGTTCTGTGAGTGGACTGAACCATGCCATATGGTGAACATTTGAATTGGACATATGTGGAACTCACGTATGTGTGATCTGTGGCATCTAGTTGACATCTGAAAAACACTACTTTCATCCTTTTTTCTGCATCATATAAGGTGGGATGCCGCTGAGAAAATGAGTTCTCAAACTTGGTCATAGCTGAGCTACCCCCCTGCTCAAAGCAGCGCTGTGCCAAAAATTCCTCCAGTGTTTGTTTTGTAACCATTCTCCATCAGTTCATGAGAAAAGAAGACATAGTATAAAGATTGTCTGGCTCAGCACAGAATACCTGAAGGAGCGTCTCCACCCTCATCATTCAGCCCAGACACTGCGATCCAGCGCTGAGGGCCTTCTGGCAGTTCCCTCACTGCGCGAAGTGAAGTTACAGGGAACCAGGCAGAGGGCCTTCTCGGTAGTGGCGCCCACCCTGTGGAACACCCTCCCATCAGATGTCAAGGAAATTAACAACTATCTGACTCTTAGAAGACATCTGAAGGCAGTCATATTTAGGGAAGTTTTTAATGTTTGATGTTTTATTGTATTTTTAATATTTTGTTGGAAGCCGCCCAGAGTTGCTGGGGAAACCCAGCCAGATGGGCAGGGTATATGTGATGATGATTGGTCAGGCCCATGCCCCATCTACTTCAGCATCCTGTTCTGACAGTGGCCAACTGGATGCCTATGGGAAGCCTGGGACCTGAGCACAACAGCACTCTCCCAGCTTGTGAGTCTCAGTAATGGGTGTTCATCAGAGGTATACTGCCTGACGGTGAAGATGGAACATAGTGATTGAGGCTAGTAGCCCTTGAAAAGGCATTCAGAATGAACAAGGGGTGGGGGTGGGGGCTCAGTGGAATTTTCTTGGGTGGATTGAAGGGCTTCTGCTGTGCTTACTTTGCTTTTGCAAAGGAAGGGAGCTTCTGAGAAATTTGCAGAAATAAATTGTCGCAGCATTGGTTTAAAGTTCCTGCAACTGTACCTTTGAGCATCTCCAGATGGAGGCATTTGCAAGCATTAGGAATGCTAATCTGGTACCCAAGGCAACCTCAGACCATGACAGTGGCAATCCCAGTGCTGTTCACAGCTTCTCCAGGAGGAGTTCAACAGGTGTACAGCAGCTACTGCACAAAAACAGCAATATAGTAGTAGCACTAATGTCGTGTGCCAGAAGTATGTATCTAGAAGTACATTTCCCCAATTCCTGTTTAGCCATTTGCATGTGGCGATTCAGGGAAAAGGCAGACAAATGATGTCCTTCTTGTCCCAGGGACGGGGGGGGGGGGGGGTGCGTGATTCAAGATGGTACAGTACATGCTAAATATAGAAAGTAAGAAAATATGTTTTAAAATGACTGTCTGAGCATGAACATGCTATATAGGTGAGGCAAGAAAACAAGAGAAAAGGTTTTACAAAGCACCAGAGCTATTTGGATAATAAATATTGGAATTAATAATAATAATAATAATAAATAAATAAATAAATAAATAAATAAATAAATAAATAAATATTTTTATGTACTATTCTCATAGTCTGTTTTCGTTTACTGTGTATATTATTTGCATCATTAATGTATCTCTCTTTAATTTTTTTGTTATTATACTTTGACTGGCTTGTACTTTGGCAATAATGAGAATGCTATGCTGGGGCATAGCTGTCAACCTTCCCTTTTTTTGAAGGAAATTCCCCTATTTCAGCGCCATTTCCTGCTGCTATCCCAGATTGTTAGATATCCTGTAGACTGCCTCCGGGACAGGTGAAGCTGCTGATCCCTTATTTTCAAATCTGAAAGTTGACAGCTATGTGCTGGGGGAGCACCTGATCTGATCAACAAGGGCTTTTAAGAGCGCTGGCAGAACTAACAAGAGCAGCACATGGAAGTTAGAGGCTAAAGTTCTTGGCTTGCTCTGTGGGAATGAAGAGCTAGATGGCCTGGGATGGGTGGCACAGAAGGATCAAATAGTTTCACAGTCAAAACCAATTTGTGCAGCCCATTCGATTCTACTTTCTCCAAGTCCCTTACTCCCACCCAACCCTCTAAAAGCTGTGCAGCAAGCAAGGCTTCTTTTTTATGTGTTTCCAGCTTCAGGCCACCTGAGTTCCAGCTGCCTCAAACAGCCTTTTAAATCTTTCCACTATATACCAAGTTGATTTTGTAGCGGAATATTTGAATAGCTTACGCTTTCCTGCCAAGAGCATTCACCTGGCTTGCTTTTCTTAAGCCGATACTCAGCACTACAGCCAATATTTGTTCATATTAGCTCTCTCTGGGCTCCTAGTCCTATGACCTGATCAGCAACATTTACTGTTTGTACAGTACAGAAATCATTACAAGCAGCTAGACAGTGTAGATTATTAGTCCTCTGTTAAGCTATATTGAACCTCAGTAAGTTTGCCACAGATGTTCAAGTTAATGTGAAGCATAGATGTCATCAACCTTTTTGGTCCTGCAAGTGCCAGTCACAAAATGGCTGCCACAGAGGCATGACACAGCACAAAATGGCTGCTAGGTGCGGGACATAACATAAATCCATAGCTCTGCCCTCCCTGGACTTCTTTGTCCTCAAACAGCTAGAGGCTAGCTCTGTTGTGGACTTTCTAGATCAACATTCTACAATAGAGGAAACATTATACCCATGATGTCCTGAAATGAAGAAGAACAACAAGAACAGCATTATTACAGGATGCTGTAATGTGTTGTGTTAAGGGACCATGATGTTCTGGGAAAGAGGGGAATCCTGCTGGTTCAAATGTAATTAATCTGTCTCTTGATAATGATACCAACTCTGTGACCAGCAATGGAAAGAATGAAGCCAACAGGTCACACCATTTGGTATGCAAGTCTTTGCCATGAGGCACACAGTTTCCAAAGTGAACTTCCCTGAGAATTTCTAATCCCTTCTGTGGTCACTGCACTACTTCTGATAGAAGACATCATGCTGTGAGACCAAAGTGGACCAGACTCCTGTACAGACAGACCAATCCTATGCATTCAGATGGATTCCCACTTTGTTCAATGGGACTTGCTGCTCAAATGACTTGATAAAGTCCATGGCTAGGCACAGAGTGGGTATTCCTTTCAGATGAATTGCTCTTGAGCCAAGTAAATATGTATAGGTTCTCAGCCTTAGAAGAACGGTGCAGTGAGAAATATTCAAAGGATTCAGTACAAAACAAATGTTTGAATGAAGATCTTGACTAGAAGTCACAAGTGGCATGGAGCTGCCTTTCCACCCTCTTCCTTTGTAACATAAAGATAAAAGATTGGATCCCGATGGGTAAGTTAGTTGAACTTAGGTTCCATGGAACTCAGGCACATTAGTCAAAATGTGTACATTAGCTCACTTAGGTCCCATCCTGAACAAAGTCATAATGAAAACTAAATTCATTTAATTTACAGAGCAATCCATACCCTACACCTTACACCTTACACCATGCTGCAGGGGGGCTGGATTAGGTACCCCTCCACCCCACCCCCCAATGTGTGGGTGGCAGACCCATTGGGCCAACAACAAAAGCCAGTGAAAATCCCCAAAACAGGGTGGGGCCGAGCCAGCCTGAGATTTGCTGGGTCCCAAGACAGTTTCACTGCCACTGCATGACAACATCTGGCCCAGTATAAACTCTGGGTGCAGCGATCAGGCCCAGATTGGTCCTGTGATCATCCTGTTGCCTTCTTCCACGGCTACCATGGGTGAAGATGCAAGAGTGTCCCTGTCACTCCACAAAACCCTACTGGAGGGGAGGCGGCATTGGATTGCATGCCTAGTCTGGATCCATTGGGTCATGGTATGTCACTTTCTGCCTTTGCTTCCCATCCCTGGCTGTTGCACGTATAGGGGTAAGATAATGTGCAACACAAAATTTATTGTAAGATCAAATTAAGCCCTAGGAGAACCTGTTTCTTAGTAGCTGTTTTAGGGGCATCACTATGATGACCTCTCTCTCTCCACATACTTGACCTGTATCCTTAAGTGTGAGGCTGCCTGCAAAGATTCTACCCAAACTATGCCCCATGGGGCAACTCCTTTCTGACCCTCATTTATTATAAAGCCCCAGAGTAGCTCCAGATTTTCCTATAAATCTGGAATCTCTTTGCTGCTGCTCAGCCTCATATTTCAAATTCCTCCTGAGCGTATCTGGTTCTCATTTAAACATATTGCACTTGCAGGGTTCTTTTGAAAGGGGGGGGGGGAGCACAAAGTAGAAAAAAACAGGAATGGATTTTAAGCTAATAAATGGAACATGCAAGTCCAGTAATTCAGGCTCATCCAATGCACTTTAGTTAAGTCCAGACACTTGTTTACATTGGCTAGACATACGTAAAGTATCATTGGACATGGTCATCATTCTTGTACAATATGTATATAATGTACACATGCACTGTCAGGAACTACAGAGATTCCATGAGTTATAAAGTCTTCCTTGCTAAAGGGATAAACATGGTGGGCAGTAATCCTGGAAGCAATCAAAATGCCTCCAGTTCAGTGATTGTAAAGCCCCCATATACATTGGAGCAGAAAGTCAACCCAGAAACTTTGGGATTAGGTCACAATAAAAAACAGTTCCGATAAACAGTTTGGCCCACTATAAAACCATGGACAGAGTTCAGCAGGTGAACAGGAGGAGAAAGAGATATGATTCCTGGCATTTCAGACTGAATTATTGGAACTATCTATGAATGGTCTTTCTGGCTCCTGTGGGGAAATAAAACATCAAATGCTGGTTTTATTCCAGATGTGACTAGAGGTGATTAGGAACACAGGAAGCTGCTTTATACTGAATCAGACAATTGGCCCATAACTCATACACTGGCTGGCAGAAGTGCCCCAGGATTTCAGATAGGGATCTCTGCCAAATCTACCTGGAGACACCAGGGGTCGAACCTGGGAGCTCCTGCTTGTAAGGCTGCAAGACAGATGCTCTACCACTGAGCTGCATTCCTCCCCCTAGACTAAGGTGTAGATGTGTTCCAGACCTATTTCTCAGTCTGGACAAATGTATTAGGGCTGAAATGGACATTGCACAGAAGATCCTTGATCAGATCTCCCAACAAGTTTTAAACTTCTAAGACAGCCACAGGAGTATGACGTATCCCATGAACCAACATGTTCTATCATGCTATCACTAATAAACACATCAAAACACCAGAGAAGGAGGAAAATGAGGAGGGGAGCCTCTCCTTACTTCAGACATCTCTGTTGCTGCTTGCTCCACCACACCTAATAAAAAGGGAAGGGGATATATTTGTAGGGGGTTGGGAACTACAAGGAATGTTAGGGCTGGGAAGGAATACTTCTAGGGGCAGGGGAGCATAGCAGGGGGATTCTTCTGCAGCTCATATTTTAATCCAAGCCAGTAAACAGTTTGGGTGTCAACCCCAGTAGATATCCACAAGGCAAGATGCTCCAGCGGGTTACAGCACCATGGAAAGCTCCTAGTGACAATATCTGGAGGTAGGACTGAGGTCTTCAGAACCTCTTTACCCAGTATACCCTCCTAAGCTCCATCCTATCACCTGATGAGTGTGAATCATTAAAAGGTCATCACCCTGGCCTGAAGGGGACAACTACTTCCTGTATTTTCCTGCCTGGCATACTCCTTGCACAACTGTGTGAGTTGATGGTATGGGAAGTAGTAGACACCTCAGATGAACTGGGCTCAAGTGAAGACATCATCTGAAGCAGAACCAGGGTAGTCCTTTCTCACTAACATACGGAGTTCTCTGAGAATGTCAGTAAACATATAGATAGAAGTGATTCAGTTGATACGATGCAAAAAGCTTCTGACAAAGTACCCAACCAAAACCTCCTGCAGAACCTTAACAGTTATGGAATAAGAGGAAAGGTCCAGTTGCGGATTAGTAACTGATTAAAAAAACACAAAAAGCAGAGAGTAAGAATAAATGGACAGTTCTCCAAATCAAGAAATGTAGAAAGTGAAGTTCCCCCAGGATCAGTATTGTGACCTGTGCTTTTTAACTTGTTCAGAAATTTTCTAGAGTTAGCAGCAAGCAATGCTTCTTCCCTACCATTCTTCCTCTCCTTGTAATCTTCATGAAATTAAGTTGAAATGGGTCTGCAGTTTGCCTGCCCCAGATTTACAGAGAGCAGGGAAGTTGTGGGTGTGGATGTGGGTGAATACAAGTAGAAACCTTCGCTTGTGAGGATGGAGTTTGTGTGTCCGGGCCTGGTTAGCTACCACAGACAGGTGGCTCCCAGAAGGTTATTCACAAGGGAATGTGTTCCTTGAGAGGGAAAAAGCTCTGACCTAGGAGATGACAGTCCAGTGGCTTTGTATGTGGAACAAAAATACCAAAGAGGCAAAAGGAAAGCATGGGCTGAAACCGTTGAAGGAAAATGGAAAAACAAAGATTGTGTTTAAGTGGCCTCCTGGAGGATATATTTCATGCTCTCAGACTTTAGGCCTGTGATTAAATCCCATCTAGCTAATGGGGAGACTAACATTTAACTACCCACACTCCCACCCACCATATTTCAGTCTGGGAAAAGCCTACAGCCCATCAAACACTCAGAAGGATAGTCTGAAGGAGGCCCAGCTATCTAATTTCTCCGCTCCAAAGCATTATGCATACTTTGGAACAGC
The DNA here is from genome assembly GCF_951804945.1 of Podarcis cretensis. NCBI lineage: Eukaryota > Metazoa > Chordata > Lepidosauria > Squamata > Lacertidae > Podarcis > Podarcis cretensis. The sequence goes on from NC_137175.1 coordinate 24,535,652, forward strand.
TAATTTTAAAGAAGAAGTTGGGTGGGTGGATGGGGGGGGGGAGATAAAGAAAGCTCTAAGTGACAGATCTTCCATGAGGCCCTAAAGTAAGAGGAGGTTTTATGAACAAAAAGCGTATCAAAGCTATATGTAAAACTGAAGCCGAATAAGGGGGGATTAGATTGGATTTATATGCTTACAGTGAGGAACGCTAATCATTTATTGATAGCTGGGTCACTGGCAAAAATTTGGGTCTGGGGAAAAGAGCTATTTTGCTTTATAGGGAAAGGTCATGGTTCAGTGGTAGAGCACACATTTTGCATGTAAAAACTTCCAAGTTCTGTCTCTGGCATCTCCAGGTAAGGCTGGAAGAGACCTCTGTCTGAAACCTTGGAGAGATGCAGCCAGTCAGTGTAGACTAGGGGTGAGAAGCTGTATCTGGCGGTCGGAGCCAGACATTACAAATTGAAGGCCTTTGCAGATGACTTAGTATTGACTTTGCAAGAGCCAGACACTAGTACCAAAAGAGTCCTAGAATTAATTCAAGTATTTGGTCAGGTCGCAGGATTTAAGTTGAATAAACAAAAAACTAAGGTACTGGAAAAAAAATTAACAAATGTCGAAAGAGAGAGATTCCAAGAGGAAACTGGGTTAATGGTGGCAAAAAGAGTAAAATACCTGGGGATTAATATGACATCTAAGAACGTAAACTTATTTAAGGATAATTACGATAAGTGCTGGACAGAGATAAAGAAAGATTTAGAAATATGGTCGAACCTGAAGCTTTCCTTGTTAGGTCGAATCGCAGTAATTAAAATGAATGTATTGCCTAGAATGTTATTTTTGTTTCAGACATTACAAATCGTTGATAAACTGGATTGTTTCAAGAAGTGGCAGAAAGATATATCTAAATTTGTCTGGCAGGGCAAAAAGCCCAGAATAAAGTTTAAGATACTCACTGATTCCAAAGAAAGAGGGGGGTTTGCCCTGCCGGACTTAAGACTGTATTATGAATCGGCAGCTTTCTGCTGGCTAAAAGACTGGCTACTTCTTGAAAATGCAGACATTCTAGATTTGGAAGGATTTGATAATAGTTTCGGTTGGCATGCATATATTTGGTACGACAAGGTTAAAGTGTATAAGGGTTTTAAAAATCATATTGTTAGGAAAGCACTGTATAATGTTTGGATTCGGTACAAGGATTTATTGGAAAATAAAACTCCCAGGTGGCTTTCACCGATGGAGGCTAAGGAGGTAAAGAAACTTAATATGAGAACTAATTGGCCAAAATACTCTGAAATTTTGGAACGAGAAGGTGGTGAATTTAAACAACAAAGTTTTGAGAAAATAAAGTCCAAGGTACGAGATTGGCTCCATTATTTTCAAATAATGGAGGCCTATAAACAAGACAGGAAAATTGGTTTCCAGGTGGAGAAATCGAAATTAGAAACAGAACTGTTAGAACCCAATACTAAGAATGTATCAAGAATGTATAACTTGCTGCTGAAGTGGAATACAATAGATGAGACAGTGAAGCCAGCCATGATTAGATGGGCACAAGACATAGGTCATGACATTATGTTTGCTGACTGGGAGCAGTTATGGACCACAGGTATTAAATTTACGGCATGCAATGCCTTAAGAGAAAACATTATGAAAATGATTTACAGGTGGTACATGACTCCAGTCAAGCTTGCGAAGATTTATCATCTGCCCAATAATAAATGTTGGAAATGTAAGGGAGACTGAAGGTACCTTCTTCCACCTTTGGTGGACCTGCCCAAAGATTAAGGCCTTCTGGGAAATGATTTATAATGAGATTAAGAAAGTACTTAAATGCACCTTTCATAAAAAACCAGAGGCATTTCTCTTGGGTATGGTCGGCCAATTGGTGCCGAGGAAGGATAAAAACTTTTTTCTGTACGCTACTACGGCAGCAAGGATTCTTCTAGCAAAATATTGGAAGACACAAGAGCTACCCACGCTGGAGGAATGGCAGGCGAAAGTGATTGACTTTATGGGACTGGCAGAAATGCCCTGCAAAATACGTGATCAAGAGAAAGAGACTGTGGAAGAAGACTGGAAGAAGTTTAAAATATATCTTAAGAGCTACTATAAAATTGAGGAGTGCTAAAATGCTAAGGGAGAGGAAGACGTAGAATTACAGCGGTAAATTTTGTTTGATTTAGGGTGAAATCGAAAAGGAGAATGAATTTAAATTTAATTGGTTAAAAGGGTTGTTGAATAATTGTTAAAAATAAAAAAGGATGCAAAAAAGGGAAGGTATGGGGAAGTCCGAGAAAAGAGGCTTATGAAAATAAGGTTAAGAAATTATGAATCTATGTGTTTGTTTGTATGTTGTTTCTGTTGTGTTTTTTAAAATTGGAAAACTAATAAAAAAATTTATATATAAAAAAAAGAGAAGCTGTATCTGGCTGGCAACCCCTTGCAAATCTGACATGGCGATAGGCCTGCCAGCACAATGACAACAGGTGATTGGGGCACTTTGAAGTCCCCACATCATTGGGGCTTCAAAGCACCATGCAGAACTCAGTGCTTCAGAGCAATACTGATCGGTGGGCAAGCAAACAAGAGCTTTGCTTGGCAGCTGATCCAATGGAACTTGAAGTCAGTGCCTAGCAACTGATGGTTCTGCCTTCTGCTAGGATCAGCTGTGCAAGAGTTCCCAGTGAGGAACTCCATAGTACATCTGATCCCAGCTGGCTTGCTCACCACCAGTCACAGTGGCAGCAAGCCTTCTGTGGTATTGCGCAACCAGAAGCACACTTTAAGGTTCCTGGCAGTACCTTGGCAGCCGCATCTTCACCTGCCCCTCATCTGACACCACATGGTCAGGTGTAGGGGAGGCGGGCATTGCTTGCAGAAACTGGATTCATGGACCACATTGGAACCTGTGGCAGGTCTAATTAGGCCTGTGGGCTGGAGTTCTCCACCCCGATGTAGACAATACTGAACTAGCTGGACCAAAGATTTTACTCAGTACAGAGCAGTTTCCTTTGTTCCCATGTGTATCTTCTCCTGCCCATCATTCCTTGCTTTTCTGTCTTCTGCTGGTCCTTGAACCTAATGTAAAATGCTGGTGTTTAAGCCATTAATGAGATGAGCTTGTTGGTCAAGGGTAGTAGTTCCCTAGGAATGCTGGGTTTCTTAGAACTGTATCCAGTGAGCTCAATAGCGGTGGATAGTCTGTGCATTGCTGGGAAAAACAGACAGTCATAGGAGACTGTTGAGCATAGTCTTTGGTGCCTGGCAGTTGGTAATAAGTATGCCCAAGAAAGCACCCTAGAATCTTTTGAAACGCAAATTGAAGCTATGCTTGGAAAATAAACGAATGGAATGACATGATGCACATGGAAGACATATGTATGGAAAATATGCAGGAGTCCTTGGCAGACAAATTTGTGGAATTGTATGGTACCCTATGAATGGGAAGTTTGCGAGGCACTGGGATAACATATGCAAAAGACCTTGGATTCAAGTACTAGCAAGGCCATGTCTTCAGGAGAAAGTGTATGCATCTGCTGCTGCTATTACTACAAGAAGTAAATTTAATAACAGCCAAGCTTTGATTAGATTAAAGTATGTCCCACATTGTTGAGAACTGTTGGGAGGCCCCAAAGACTTACAATTCCCTGTGATCCCTTGGAAGAGGGATCTGTTGTTTGATCACCCTGGGAACTGCCACCCTGTGAGGGGAATAGGGGGTCTCCTAACAACTCTCAGTACTCTTAACTAACTCAAAATTCTTTGGGGGAAGCCATACCTGTTTAGGTGGCACTGTGGGTTAAAGCCTCAGCGCCTAGGGCTTGCCGATCAAAAGGTCGGCGGTTCGAATCCCTGCGGCGGGGTGCGCTCCCGCTGCTCGGTCCCAGCGCCTGCCAACCTAGCAGTTCGAAAGCACCTCCAGGTGCAAGTAGATAAATAGGGACCGCTTACCAGCGGGAAGGTAAACGGCGTTTCCGTGTGCGGCTCTGGCTCTGGCCAGAGCAGAGATGTCACGCTGGCCACGTGACCCGGAAGTGTCTCCGGACAGCGCTGGCCCCTGGCCTCTTAAGTGAGATGGGCGCACAACCCCAGAGTCTGTCAAGACTGGCCCGTACGGGCAGGGGTACCTTTACCTTTACCTTTATACCTGTTTAGAGTGGTATGATGCATCTTTAAATGTATCGTGCAGATAGGGCCAGAATCCTTCCCATGCCACCTGTCAGTTGAATATCAATCAAACCTACTGAAAGCCTTTGTAACACATTCACCATATGTTGTTCACACAGAAAGACACACCTGCAAAGAACAACACAGCACTGAGTGAAAAAGGGGCCCTGACCTGCATCTCGCCTTTGCTTTATGCTGCTTTCAGTCTGTGTTCTCCATCTCAAGCCGTGTCTTTATTCATCATTTCTTCTCTTTCTTTCACACAGTTTCAAGGGTTGCTGACAAACTTTGTTTTCCCTCTAGCTTCCTGTGAAGGGGAGGTATTTTGATTGATGAGCTGAGGTTGCAGTCGACCAGTGACAAATTCAAACTACAGCGAAACTTTACTTCACAATTTGGTAATTAGTTTAGTGGAGAAAGGGCTGGAATGTTATTGTGGGAAATGGTTTCAAGAAGGCCTTCATGTAAATTCAAAGGGCCACGGCTGGGGCATGGAGCGGGTAGGAGGCTCAGAATGATGTCACTTGGACTTCTTTCTAGAAACTTCCATGGAAATATTATGTTAGCACAGGACCTTTTTTGGATAGATCCAAAGGGATAAATTCAATGATGACGCAAATGTAAATTGAGGTGAAAGGGCTCTAATTTCTACTCAAAACTAGAAAGACACTTAAATCCAATTCATCCCTCCATCACAGCTTTTTACAGTCACTCTATGGACAAATGGGGTGTCCTTTAAATGACCCCCAACTTCCTCTACCAGTATTTATATCTGTTTACAGTGGCAAAGGATGATTAAACCTAACTTACATTTTCAATAAAAGCTGGAAGTCTTGTAACTTTCTTACAAGCCTTGTCATTTCAAGTTTTTACAAGGCTCCCCCCCCCCAACAAAATGGCATAACTTGCTATGAGAGCCTTAATGTTAGCCATGTTGACATCAGATGTTGTGATAAAAGAGCTTCAGGAATATACCAGTATTCTTGCAACAATCTGTTAGATAAGCTTTTGTTCAGGATACTTAAGTCTCTCACTGAGGAGAGCTCAGAAATATTCTTGCAGATTTTTATTCAGTGAAACAGCCCAAACCAAAGTCTAATTAAAATACCCCCCCCCATTTGAATATAGTTGCAGTTTTTGAAAATCCAGCCTGATTCAAGGAGCAGATTTCAGTGGAACTAATGCTAGGTACATAGGGTTCCAGCCATGCAACTGAAACCCCTCATTATGAAGGTCAGTGAAAATCCATTGAAGACTCACTATGTTTCACAAGGCTGGAGATACCCATCTCAAAATTAAAAATATGGGCTTTCAGATTATACAGTACTTTGAATGAACCACAAATATGTTCCATTTCATTTTCTCATCTTGCCTAAAAGGTGGTTGCATTTTGTGTATGGCTTTCTTTGAAAGCAAAAAGTCCCAGTTATTCAATGTAATGAGATTCAGAGTTGTGCAAATAAACAGGGAAAGATAAATAGTCAAAAGATAATTAGTCAAAGGTTTCCCTTTGACTAATCATTTACTAGCTGGAGAAACAAAAAACAGAATGTTGTTGATCTCAACTAAACAATAGGTTATTTTTTATCTATTAATAATATCACCCAAGTATGGATTGCTGAAGATGATCAGAAATACTTGGGGGGGGGGCATTTATTTATTACATGTGCATTGTGCTTTCAGATTACTTGGAAATGGTAGAACCTCAGGTTCCGCTCATAATTGGGTTCATAAAACTATTTCCTCAAACAACTTATCTGGTTATTCTAATCTCAGTTATGAATCATATTGAACCTTTCCATGCAATCTGTCTGATCCCTTTCCTAATTCCTCCCATGAATCTCCAAACCCTTCCCTCCCACTCACTTTCCTTGATTATGATTGTTTTACTTGTGTGATTATTTATAATTATTTGTTTCTCATTTTATGTTGTGGATTTGCCTTGGGCATGGTGGGCTTTCCACCATGTGGAAAGGCAGATATAAGTACAAAAAATATAAACATGAATGAAATAATCCAGATTTCAGCATTTAAACAACAGGTGATTAATCAAAAGAGTGGGCACTTGGTCATCGCTATGTAGTTGTATATATGCTACATTTCTGTTCATTTAGTGATTCTATTTTTGTTTTATACACAAAGTGCTTCTCTTGCTAGAATTATTTCACCTTACCATTGATAGCAAGCGGCCATGAATGTTTCACCAGTAACTCTTTGTAATTAAAAAAAATCAAATTATACTTTTTTATTAAAAAGGAGGAAAGACATCAGCAAAAAGTGGGGGGGCACAGATTTACATAAAATTTACATAAGTATAGTTGCAGACTTTGGAAATAACTATTATAATTTAAATAAAAATACAGTGCATCTTACCATGGTGGGGAAGACTGTGACCAAGTGACCGGTTTGCCTGTTTTGTCTGCTACCAGGGACTAACCCCTGATGGGCCACTTCAAGGCCTCTGCTCTCTCTTATTATGTTTGTTAAAAATATTTAAACTGGCGCTTTAAAGAAAGAAAGGACTCCTTCAGTTAAAGGACTGTTCTCCAAAGTAGGACACATGGCCACTCTAGTAGCTTTTGTCATTTCCCCAGCAAGGTTTCACCAGTAAGTGATTTGCACTTCCGTTCTGAGAAGCTGTAGTTTGACCACTGTGTTCTAACTTAAAACTATCTTGAAGATGAATGGCCCCACATCCAAATCCACTTCTCAGCAAAGCATTCTTGGGTTGTCTCAGTATCGCCCCTCTTATTGAGATGTATGGTTTTCATTTTGCAGCAAATAACCAAGGAATGGCATCTCCGCAGCTGTGGTCTGGTCTTGCTGAGCTGAGCTGACTCTGGTACCCATTTTAATAACTGGGGTAGCTGCTCAGCGCAGGCAACTGCAAAATGAAGGGCAGGGGGGAAGACAGCCCACCAAATTAAGCGAGGGGCAAGAATTGCTCCCCCATCCTGCCCCGGGAGGGTCCTCACAGAACCGGCAGTGCCTATAAGCCAGTCCATCTGGAGAGGAGAACACCAGGCCCCTCTGAAGGGCTAGGCGGATATAACAGCAATTTATACAGCAATGTTTCCAGATCTTTTTTTAATAGCCTCCAAATAATACCACACCAAAATGGGGAAACAGGAAAAGCAATATAGAACCCAGAGCATTTAATCCTCCGCCTCTTCCATGCCTCAGGAGGATCATGGGAATCTTTTCCCACTCTCTCACTTGCTGACATCCCTCGACATGAAAAGAACGGAGCCCTAGTTGGGAACAGCTGGTATATTTTTTAAACAGGCTGAGGCTGTGAGCAATGTGTACATTGGGACATTCCCTCTGTCTCTCCCTGCAGCACCAACAGTGTATCTGGTTCTTTGCAGAGTGATATAAAAAAGGTGTTACAAGACCTGTGTTTTGAGACAAGGAACAAGGAAGGGGAAAGGAGACACACAACTTGCAATAATGTTCAATAAAGCACTTTCAAGAGTTCAAGGTGCTTCACACGTTTTTTACCCTGTACGTTTGTTTAATCAGTATTATTATCCCACACAGCTCCTGCTCCTGTGCCTACAACCATGACTTGCCTCTCGCCCCTTGCTCCTCTCCCTCTCAGAAAGCAGAAGCAACACTTGATGCTGGGAAGCAAGGCTCATTGCCCCACCCTGCTCGTGCTGCCCCACCCCTTCTGAGGGGGGTGGGGGTGGGACTGTGACTGAAAGAGATAGTGGCTTACCCAGGGATGGAGGAAGGGGGTGCGGTAGGTGCAGCTCACCCTGTGTGTCACCACTGAGGGGGGTGACAAAATGCTGGGCGGCACTCACTGTGGGGCCTGCAGCGCAACCGAGCCACTTGTCTCTCCTAGGAGAGATGTGGTGGCTTAGGCGCACGCAGGCTCTGTGCTGCCCAAACTGTCTGCCTGCTGCCCCCCCCCCCAGCTGTAGGGCGGCTGAGTGGGAGGAGGCAGGCAAACTATGGAGGCCCCACAGTGCGCACTGCCCCTGGGCGCACCACCCCAGGCGCCCGAGCAGCTTCTTCTGCCGCTGGGCTTACCTCTGGTCACCTAAGCATATACAGTGGTACCTTGGGTTAAGTACCTAATTCGTTCCAGAGGTCTGTACTTAACCTGAAACTGTTAACCTGAAGCACCACTTTAGCGTACAGTGGTACTTCAGGTTACAGATGCTTCAGGTTACAGACTCCACTAACCCAGAAATAGTACCTCGGGTTAAGAACTTTGCTTCAGGATGAGAACAGAAATTGTGCAGCAGCGGTGCAGCAGCAGCAGTGGGAGGCCCCATTAACTAAAGTGGTACCTCAGGTTAAGAACCGTTTCAAGTTAAGAACGGACCTCCAGAACGAATTACGTTCTTAACCCAAGGTACCGCTGTAATACTAAGCCAGTATTTCCCAAAGTGTGGTAGGCATACCCCTAGGGGTAAGCAAAAGGATCTCAGAGGGTACAGGGCATAATTTTTTTAATTTACTTTATCGTAGTATAACGTTCACTATGTCTTAGTAAATTGGTGCCATATATTGTATTGGCTCTAGTCTAGATAAAATAGCATCTTTAAAACCACCCCTAAATTACATTTGTCCGAGAAGGTGTATGCCAATAAGATGAAACTCTCAAAAGGGGCATAGGATTATTCTGAGTTTGGGGAAAACTGCACTAAGCCATTAAACGTTGGCTTATGGGCAGAGCAATACAGTGGTACCTTGGTTCTCAAACTTAGTCCGTTCAACTCCCGAAACTGTTCAAAAACCAAGGCGCAGCTTTGGATTGGCTGCAGGAGCTTCCTGCACACAAGTGGAAGCCGTGTTGGACATTCGGCTTCTGAAAAGCGTTCGCAAACCAGAACACTTACTTTCGGGTTTGCAACGTTCAGGAGCCGATTTCTTCGGGAGCCAAACCGTTCGAGTACCAAGGTACCACTGTACTAAGAGTAGGAAGGCAGCATGCATTTTTAATTCCATTCAGGAGTGAGAGGCTACTGCCATCCCAGCTGGCCTGAGCACGGCAAAGGGAAAATAAGCCTTTAAAACAGAGTTTGACTTACACCACCCTTCTTTGCTGGCATACGTTCCGCTGTGTTGCCAGGCCATGTGACTGAGCTGCAAGCGTTTTTTTTTTTTTTAAAAAAAAAATATCTTCTTTCCCCCTCCTGCCCCCACCACACCACTGGGACACACTTTCAGGGGACATATGCTGGCAAACATTCTGCTGGCTGAAATCAAGGGGTGGGGACAAAACAAAACACTGTGGCTTTGTTTAACCTAGGAATAGAAGAATCTGAGTCCCAGGTCCTGAATGTGATCCACCTGATCTCTCAATCTGGCCCATGTGACTCTTCCCAGGCCGCATCCCCCTCTAACCACACTCCTCACAGCCCCTGTCCCAGGTGGTTTTGCCAGGCTGGAATGTGTCCTTAAATTGATAATGTCTCTTGTTGCCTTCATGGCGGACGCAGAGGGGTGTGTACGTAGAAACAAGCCTAAGGTACAAAAGTAACCTTTACATTAATTGTTCCACCCACACCACATTAGCCTTTGTCCCCACCCACCCCTGGCATGTGATGTGGCCCTTAGAAGGTTGTCCAGAATGGAATGTGGTTCTCAGGCTAAGAAGGATTTCCCCAGCCATATGTGTGTGTGCATGCACGCGCATGCATGCATGGGGGGGGGAGGGTTTCTTCTGGATAGTTGGAGTGGAACCCCAGGTTCAGCTTGCCAACATGTCTTATCTGATGCAAAATTTTAATTCATTTCTGGTGCTGAACATGCATTACTATACCCACATACCTGGAAGTCAACCCCACTGGCCTCAAGTGGGACTTGATGCTGAATTAGACGTGTGCAGGGTAGTGCTGTAAATCTCAGTTCCAAAAGTCCTGGGCTGTTCAGCAATGTGGTTTCGGGTATTCAAGAATGTCGATGTAAAAAACAAACAAGCCCCGGAGCACAACAAACCTCTTGTATATGCAATTTTGCTCAGTCAAGATGGGTTCAGAGGGAAACTCACTGGGTTTATCGTTTTAATATATTTTCCCTGGGGGAGGGAGAAACATTCCTGAATGAATTGGTGTATATAGCGAGACGCCACACATGAAAATGCAATTGATGACTAAGTCTGTGCGCCTCTTCCAGGAGGCTGGTTAACTCAAAAGCAACACGTGCAGCTAGTGCCTTTGTTGCACAATAGCATGATGGAGCCTGTGTAAAAAAGCTATTTATACTCTCTGATTCAGTTAACGGGAGGCTTGCTCTGATGTGCTGCCAGGGACCTTTAAAGTAGCCCATCCAAACAGATAGAGGAGGGCCTTGATGATCTTGTTTATCTAATCCTCACACATGCAAAACCCTCTTGCCCCCAAACAGAGTCATATCCTCCTAAGGCATTCCCAGAAATGCAGTCTGGAGAAACAGCTGGCTGGATTTCTCCAAACTGGTTGGCTTAGTTTTTTGTTTGCTGGGCCTCCACTAGGGATGCATGCATGAACTGTGAGTGACATGCAAAGGAACAGACAGAGCTCCTGTTATTGAAACACTTTTAACAGTTGCATGGAACAGAGACTATTGGCAGAAACAGCCTTGTAAGGGAGACCCAAACCAGCCCTTACAAAGCTCTTTGCTGTGATTTGTTCTCAAGCCGAGAGATGGAGAGGCATATCCTGAAACATTTCAGAGGCTGCTTATTTTAATCCGCTTCAAGTAAGTGTTTGCTCTTCTCCTCCCAGAAGGTGATGGTGCAATGCCAAAAATGCACCGGTTTGGAAACCGAATTGGTTCACTATTTTGGCCCAACCTTGACAGCTTGTCATGCAAAGCTGCACTTAGTGAAATCCCCTCTTCTCTATGACCGTTAAGGAACGGTGTCCTCCTTTCTATCTAGCTATGAAAAAGCACTCTAGGCCTGTCCCTCAGCTCACACCTAATAAAGTCTCAGATTGCCCTGAGAATCAGCTTTCACCTAAAAGCTGGAAATGATATCAACAGAGTCCCCTGAGATTGCACCCTCAGGCTTACTCTGCAGATGAAGGGCTAAGAGATGGGAACTGGCCAAAGTCTCTTATGAAGTTTGTGGCAGAGAAGAGAGATGAACAACACTGTGGATGAACCGGGTGGCCACATGTCCTATTTTACTCCAGATAATCCTCTACTTGAAGGGCTGTCCAGGCCAAAGTCTGGTTTGAATATATGTCTGGTTATCAAGGCCATCTCCTTGAGGACGATAACACTTCATGCGTTTGGCAATATGGGCCCTAGTCTGTGAAAGCTTAGGTCATAACTCTGTAACTCTTGAAGGTGCCACAGGACTGTTGTTTTTGCTGCAACAATCTAGCATGGCTGTCCCTCTGAAAGATGTTGCCTCAGATATGCCAGTGTGCTTTCAGCTTTCTTAACTGATAACTTTTATGAATCAATTTATGCATTCATCTTTCACCACTCTAGGCATCCTCGAGGTGACATGCATCACAAAAATAACACCACTGAAGTACAATCCCCTCCGCAAAGCCAACAGCAATTAAACAGAGAGACTACGGCTGCAGGCACCCCATACATTTAGAGCACATTTAAAGCATATGACTTCCTCAAAAGAATCATGGGAACTGTAGTTTACCCCTCACAGAGCCAACACCCATGTCAAACTACAGCTCCCATTATCCTTTGGAGGAAGTTGTGTGCTTATAAATGTATGATGTGTATGCAGCCTATTGATTTCTATAGGAGCGCTTCAACCATTCTGATTTCTCTCTCACCGGGAGAGCTCAGCTTTAGCTTATAGTCGTTCTTATTTTACTAATATGTTATGGAATAAAATGGGCAAAATTATAATACACCAGAGGGGGAAACATAGCTCCCTACCTTTTGGTTTTTTAATAAGACCTTGAGCCAATAAGGTCATTTAAATTTACATCCCTTTCCCCAAAGCTGGTCCCTAGAAACCGTTCTCCCCTGCCCCACATGAATATGCATGCCTACCTATAAGGCTTCTCTTTCTCTCTCCCCCCCCCCTTCTCTCAGACTTCCTGACAGAATTCCTACCCATCTGAGTGGCCTTCAAGAATGGACTGTAACTCTGCTCAGTCTAAAGTGGGGAAAGGGGGAGACAGGCTTTTCATTTAAACACCCCCCCCCTCGATCAAGAGTAAACATTGTTCCTTTCACAAAGGAGCAGATTGTATTAGCTGGGAGATCAAGATAGAAGGAGAGACTCCTATGAGCAGAAGGCAAACGGGATGTGAATATAAATTCTGCAAATATTTTCTTTCAGCCGCTGTGCGTAATCCCAGGAAATGGATCCAGTTTCGTTGCTGGAGGTGGGGGAGTGGGGAGCACTCTGCATTCCAGTTGCCACAGGTTTCTTTGTGACAGTTTAAATATTTCATCCTTGAGGGGGGGGGGGGACTTGTCTTCAGACATTATTTAACCCTGCTCAGATCTGAAAAAAACACACAAAAGGAAGCAACAAGAAAAAATGGCGACAGGTAAAGATTTTTGTAATGTGGGAATGGTTATTGTTCAAGATAACGGAAGTGAGAATAGGGGCATTTTTGTTTTCAGCACCCTCTTTTTTGCACAGGAACATAGGAAGCCAGCCCTATGTCAAGTCAAACCACTACTCCATCAACCTCCATCAACTGGAATATCTGGTTGGCCGCTGTAAGAACAGGATGCTGGAGGAGCCTTTTCTCTGATCCAGTAGGGCTTTTATTTTGTTCAGTATTGTCCACAGTGGCAGGCAGTGGCTGTCCAGTGTTTCAGATGAGGGAAATTCGCAGTTCTGCCTGGAATTGTCTGGGATTGAGTTCTGAATGCAAAGCAGATTCTCTATCACTGAGCTATGGCCTTTCCCCTCCAGAAATATAGAAAAATACAGAAATGCTCAAACACAGGAAGTATCAGTGCTTGGTCTCTCTCCACAAACCCCACCCTCAATCAGAACACGATTCCTACAAACCAGATGTTGCCATAGGTTTCAGAGAGCCTCTTAGTTGCTCTTTCAAAAAACTGGTGAGAGGCATGATCTCGTCTTTTATTCAGGTTTCCCAGAGTTTCTCTTGAGCTGGGTGGGCTCAATTGCATTAGACCACAATGTTTCTCGAGGCCCGCTATTCCATCTGACAGAAGCCATGAGGCAGCACTGTGGTGGTGTATGTGGTACACCACATCATTAAGATGCTCTCGCTGGATCCAGAAAAGGTTTCTATCATACACTTCAAGTTACAAACGCCAGCATCTGCCAGGTCCACCAGATGGCTTCCATTAGAGAGGCCCAAAGTGGTGCCAGTCTCAGGTCTATTTGGCACATGAAAGGGGTGCATTTTATGGGGCAATGTAGCAAATAGAGTCAGAACAAGAAGTAATTATAAAGGGCTGCCACCAATTCGAAGGTGACCCAGAAACCACAATTAATCCAGAATGCGGCAGCTAGACTGGTGACATATAACTCTGGTCCTGAAAGACCTACTTTGGCTTCTAGTAAGTTTCCGAGCACAATTCAAAGTGTTGGTGCTGACCTTTAAAGCCCTAAATGGCCTTGGCCCAGGATACATGAAGGAGCATCTCCACCTCCAGTGTTCAGCCTGGACACTGAGGTCCAGCTCCAAGGGCCTTCTGGTGGTTCCCTCACTCCGAGAAGTGAGGTTACAAGGAACCAGGCAGAGGGCCTTCTCGGTAGTGGCACCTGCCCTGTGGAACGCCCTCCATCAAATGTCAAGGAAATAAACAACGGACTTTTAGAAGACATCTGAAGGCAGCCCTATTTAAGGAAGTTTTTAATGTTTGATGTTTTATTGTGCTTTTAATATTCTGCTCGGAGCTGCCCAGAGTGGCTGGGGAAACCACTCTGATGGGCAAGTATAAATAATATTATTTATAATAATATTTATTATTTATATTATTATTATTAGTCATTCATGAATTTGGCTGCATGTTTCACCTTTATAAATAAAAACCGGGCATGGGGTGGGCTTATATTTACATTATAGGTTGCCTCAGGGGACACTGACAAGTGCAAATAGCTTTCCGTTCAGCTCCCATTGGTTATAGCCAGACTGCTGATCGACTGCATTTAGTTTCTGCAATGTAGGAGGGTGAAGCAGATAAGAGGATGGGATGAAACTCAAATCAACACTCTGATTTCTCGCAGCTATGCTATAACTAGGGATGGTTCATTTCAGTTTCTTTCTGCTTCTATTTTTCCAATCTTAAATTCAATGGCCCACATTTGTTCTTCAATTTGTATATATTTTTTTAAAAAAATGTAATGGAAATTCACATTTTATTGCAAATTTCATGAACTGACATATGCATATGATGATTATGATGATGGTGATGATGATGATGATGATGATGCTATGCCTTACCTGGAGAAGAGCCTCAGATGATGACCACAGAGGTTTGGATGGGAAGAAGTAATCATGTAGGGAGATGCAAACATATGTGTAGTGAAATAAACAATAGATAGCTGCACTGGCGGAGGAAGAGGAGTGGGGGGGGAGAGCACCACCCCCAGCAGCGCGATCCTGGTGGGGTGCCATCACGACTGCCCCCCTGCCCTGGGCAGCAGGCCCCCGCAGGTGGTATACCACGCCCCCAGGATGCACGCCAGCCCCGCCGCTGTCTGCTCTCCATCCCCCGGTGCCGGAGCATGAAGCTCTGCCACTGGTTAGCTGGCCTCACCTATGGGCCAAAAAGTTGCTGTGACTTCTGTTTTAATGTTATCTCTCCCTGCAACCTGAACATGAATTAATAAAGACAATTAAATGGGCTTGTGTGAAAGAGGAACTAGATCAAGTGGTATGTTTGCTAAATGTTGTTAAGATCCACGGAGAAGCAAATCCCTACCATCACAAGAATTCACTATGGAAGAAAGATGACATCACGTGACTGACAGGTGGGTTGCCCTGCCTACCTGTCAAGTTGCTTGTGCACCCAACAGTCAGCTGGTTGTTGGGTGACTGGGAACTGCAGTGCAAGGGGCTTTGTTGAGCATAAGGTTGGCAAACCTGCTTTCTGCAGGAATTGGCTGTGTGATCAAGTTACCCATTGCAGGTCTTCAAGCAGCAACTGGACAGCTTGGGGATATCTTAACGCTGAATTTTCTGCATCATGCAGCGTGTGGTTGAACTCTAAAACTATATGTTTTAATTGGAAGGGGGAAAAACAGATGACTTCAGCTCCTGAGAGAGATGGGGAGCTGAGGGGTAGAGCATTTTAGACAAAACATTCAAGAATGTCCATAGAAACGTCATGATAAAAGGCTGTGTGACCGAACTCCATTGTTTACACTAATTCTCCCTTTGTTAGGGACCCCTCTGCTTTAAATTTTCCACCTTAACTTTGCTCCCAGGTTTTTCTATTATTGCCACCCTAGGTTTCCATAGAAATAACCAGGTCAGGGTAACAAAAGACTGTTGACGACGCAGAGCAAAGTGCAGAATGCAGAATGAGTTGCATCACAGCATCACCAGCGATGGGAGGATGGAATGGATGGACCACTGGTTTGTTCCAGTCTGACAGCCTCCCAGCTGTTATTCAGGAGCTGAGAAAAGGATTAAGAAAAATGCCCAATTACAATTTTCTTTCTGTCTGTTGCACATTCTTTTTAGTCTTTTGGCAACTAGTGAAGCAACTGTGTCTAGAATCCTCTTAATCACTCCTCCCACCCAGCAATAACACAATAGCTGGGATGATGCTCCTTTGCGCCTCCCCCCCCCTTCAGAGCTTAAGAATGCAGTTCTTTCACTTCACCACATCACTAGTAAATTGATTTGCAGGCCTCACCCAGAGGCATTTGCCTAGACTTTTCAATACCAGCATATTGTATACGTATTGTTCTGCCTGGGGCAGAATAGCAAAGGCCTCCCTGCAACCAGGTCAAGATGCAGAGTAACTGAGGCCAGTCAAATTTCTTTGGGATCCTACAAACCCCTCTTCCTTTCCCCAGCAAATAGCTGCTTCTGCCGCTTCTCTTCTTGTTTTTTTGTTATTACTACTGCTACTATTTGGTGCAGTTACCTGAGGCAACCACTTAACTCTACCCAATGGTAGGGCCAGGTCTGTCTACAAGGAAAAGAACAGTGACCCCACTTCCAACTCAGAACCAGAAATTCCTTCTATATGGTTGGCACCCTGAGGTTAATTCTTAGACGAGTCTGAGATGGTGGCAATGGGCAGGGGAGTGAGCTTGAGCTGCGTTGGAAGAACTGTGGCAAACTTTGAGGATGCTATTAAAATACTGCACCTTGTCAATGGAAAGATTTCTACTTGCACGATGGGCCATCCCCCCATTCTCTCCTGTATGTCCCATGTTCTCCCCAAATCTGCTCCCAAGGGCTGGGGGAGCCTGTAGGGCAGATTTAGTGGGCATGGGGGGGGGGAGGGAAGAGGGAGAACATTCTCTGGTGCAAGCAGAAGTCTTTGCACAAATGAAACATTCATATAGAATCATAGAATTGCAGAATTGCAGAATTGGAATGGGCCATGAGGGTAATCATCATCATCATCATCATCATCATCATCATCATATATTATTTAAACCCCACCCATCTTGCTGGGTTTCCCCAGCCACTCTGAGCAGCACCCAAAAGAATATTTAAAAGATGCAATACAGGAACCTTTTGCCCAATATGGGCCTCAAACTCACAAACCCTGAGTTTAAGAGTCTCATGCTCTACTGACTGAGCTATACTGATACAGTGCTGCATAGGATATAAACCTGAAACTTTAACCCCTGTTGAGCTTCCAGTGATGCCATCAGGAGCATGATGCGGTACAGAGTCTTCTGTGAAGCCTGGGGCATCTCTTGGATGGGGTCTTCTTTGCCATAACCACTTGCATTGCTTCTGGGAACAAGGATAATGGGCAGGGTTCAGTTCTGGTTGGAAAGGGTTGGAATAGGCTGTAGGGAGGCATCAGGCAGCCTGCACATATGTTTTTGAGGTATCTGGCATCACAGAGACTACAAACAGAGTTGGATTCATTTTCAGATGTCTGCTGAATTAATCCTTTTATCTGATTAACTTAGAATCAGATGTAGGGAGTCCACCCGTCACCCATTATTGGAGGGCACATGGAAATTCTACATTACATTTGCTGCTGCTGCTTGTTGAGGGCAACTAGTACTGATATCTCACTATCTTTCCAAGTTCATTAATGTCAGGTCAAATTTCCTGGAACTAAAATTCAGTTTACTATAGTTGTAAGGTGAACAGTCATTTTACACTGGCCTGGATGATTGCAGTCGGATTTCTGAGAAAAATCGTAACTGAGTTATCCAGATCATTATGGAATAGATTATCTTGGTCCTTAGATGCATAGTTTGTCTAAGAGTTTGGCATTTTCATCTTCACAAACTATTGATTTTCCTAAGTGAATTTCCCATTGCTATTTGGTACTCACGAGAATGGGTTTATGTAACATGTTTTGTATAACTTGTGTTTGTTATAAGTATGTGCTGCATATGTCCTGGCAGTGGAAGGAAGTGTCTCTTAGATTCAATAAAAGTTGTCAAGAATTAACCAAAGCCAACACTGCTGAAACAAACAAGTTGGCTATATCAGTTAAATGACAATGGGTTTGGAGCTGGATAGGAGACAACAGTGTAAAAAAAGCCATTTAGGTTGCATAAACCCAAATGTAGGGCACGTAATTCATGGAAATTAAAAATACTACTCTAGTTGGCATGGGTTAAGCCTCTCCGTAGTGTTGTTGCTGGTTTTGATCATCGTCTGAATAAGGATGCAAGGAAACTGTTTTTCCCCCCAGCACAATATGGTATGAGGAAAGGAACTTCAAAATTATAGTGATGTGTCAAATGTTCTCCTGTTTCAGTTTTTGGATCAAAAGAAGTACTTTCAAGGGATGGAAATATTTCTTAGAATTTTTATTTTTTTGGGGGGAGAACACTCACTTGTTCTGATCATTTTCCCACTAGCTGTTATTTCTTTTTCTTTGGTGGTTCACTGGCACAGCGGTGGAGCTTGTCTTCAAGGGGCCCAGGGTGGGCAGATGCCATGGGTGTGTGTGTAGAGGGTGACATGAGGAGAATGCAGTAGAGCAGGCACACATCCTTCCAAACAGTCGGATTGGGATGATTTTAAGGGTGCATGCCTGCTGCATCCTCCTGGTGTTGTCGTGCCAGCCCCATGCTGCTTTGCAAGGCTGGAATGTGGAATCTGACACACAAAGCAGCGCAGAGATGGAAGGGGCAGCATGAGGAGCAAAATGCACCCTCAAAAAACACAAAAACCCTGTGTCCGACGCAATGCCCCCCCCCCGGCTATGCTATACGATACGATAATCTTTATTGTCATTGTCCCATACAAAACAACGAAATTGAAAAAATCTACATCAGACATTCAAAAACCAACAAGCCTTCTATCCCAGCTATCCCAGCCTGGTTAGCCCCCTAAAAACTCTGATACCCCATAATTAAATACCATATACTCCCATAGAGACTACCTTACACTGCATTTAAAACCCAAATTGCATTTGGATAGAAATTGTTTCTCAGGCGGCTAGTCCTAGTCTTTATAACCCTGTACCTTCTTCCAGAAGGCAGAAGCTGAAAGAGATCATTTCCGGGGTGCGCACTATCCTGCACTATCTCTGCAGCTTTCTTATGGCACCTGGCAGCATAGATTTGATCTAAGGTGGGAAGAGTGCACCCAATTATTCTTTCTGCAGTCTTTACAACTCTGGACAGCATTGTTTCTTCCCTGACCGTGCAGCTCCCAAACCACACACACAGACCATAAGTTAATACACTCTCAACAGTACAATGGTAGAATGCCATCAACAGGTCCTTTGAGAGATTATTTTTCTAGAGGTTTCTCGGAAAATATAATCTTTGCTGTGCTCTCTTCATAAGGTCTTTACTGTTTTCTCCCCAGGTTAGGTCATCTCTCAACTCCATTCCCAACACTGGCATGCAGGGGCATATCTGCTATGAAACTATTCTACTTCAGGGCCCCTAAACCCAGAGGGGCCCCAGAAACAACCTTAATCCACATTGCTTAAAATGTTTGGGTCTAGTAGACCCAGGCTGAGTTGCACAACTCAAATTGCTATTTGTTGTTGTTGTATATATTTCAACAGTCTCAAAGCTTGAGAGCCAGTAGCACAAATGTTGTAAAGTGTGGGGATCTGCCGTGGAACAACTCCATTGCAGAAGGTAACAGTGGTTACCCAGACCCCACTGCTGGTGGCGAAAGGATGGCAGTTCATGCTTCAGGGCCCCCCAGATGTAGGTCTGCCACTGCTGGCATGCACCATATATGAGTTATTTCAGTGGTGAGCCCGTCACTGTCTCTTAGCCTAACCTACCTCACATTGTTGCTGTGAAGATAAAGTGGGGAGGAGGAAAACTGTGAAGGTCACTTTGAGCTCCTTGGAGAAGAGATGAGATGTCAAAGGAAAAGTAAATAAATAAATGGGCTTAAGGACAGAAATATAAGGCTGAATGGTCATGGAGAGTTTGAAAGCAAGGACAAAAAGTCTGTGCTAGATCTGGGAGCAGAGAGGAACATAGTGCAAGGATGTGTTCATTAGAAATGATCACGTAGATGTGCAAATGTTTTTGTGGGGGTTTTTTTATATACAACTCCTACACAAGAGTGGTATCAGTGTAGGAAAATCAGGCCTCAAGCAGCCCCAAGAGGCTGAGAGGATTCAGATAACCATGTTTGCTGTTTTTGGAGCAGTGTATAAAACCCCATCGTCTGTGGAATAAGTTGAAACAAAACAGGTTTATTAAAATGTAGTGAAAACCAGAGTTTGTTTGTTTGCTTTAAAATATCAGATACATAGGAGCACTTTTTCTTTTGGCAAAAAATTAAAATGTACAACATTGGTTGACAAACCGTGGCCATAATTCAAATGAATGAGTTGGATGTCTTATAACTTTTTAAAAAGAAGATGGAATATTTATCTTCTCAATGGAATGAATCAACTGCTAATTTTGGATATAGTTTAATTATTCCATACCGGCATTATAGCCTCGCTAAAAGTTTCCAGCTGAGACCAAGGCTTTACTGACGTTGGATGGTTTTTCCTTGAAGCTTTGAGCAGTTTAAAAATTATTTTGATGGGTTTGCAGCAAAGATGCCAAGACTTATGTCATTTGTTGTAGCTGCGATGTTATCCTCAATGCTTATTAAATCATAAAATCCTCTACTAATGTGTGCTACAGACTGAGAGGCCATAATGCATGTTCCATAATTGTGTAGAAGTATGAATGAAACAGAATCTCTGGATAATCTCTCACAGTTACAAATCAAGTCTGTGGGAAGTAGTAGCACAAACAGAAAAGGACACCTACCATTCCCAATGAATGTGCATTGAGAGTTAATTGCATGTTCACATTTGCATTCATGGTTTCCTCAGAATTTTTGCCCTTGCTTGTTTGTTTAACCCAAAACCACTACAGGAAGCCACTTTGAATCAGGACTGGAAGTTTGGGTAACAGGAAGAGGATGCTTATTTCTATTGCTGCATGCCGCCTATCAAGTAATGGTCAAGCACTCTGCTACCAGGGTGAGGTGGGAATGCATGACCAGATCTCCCATTTTAATTTTAACTTGGAGTGGCCCCATACTATGCATTTACTGTGGAACAGCGACCCCTTCTTTATTCAGTTTTTACAGGGCATCAATATATTATCATCAAACCCTTCCTGTGTTTTCCCTGAGCTCTTTCTGAGCTGAATCCAACAAAGTTTTTTTTTTGTGTGTGTTTTACGTTGTAAATTGCCCTATGGTCTCTTGATGAAGGGTGGCATATATATTTAATAAATAATAATAATAATAATAATAAGAAGAAGAAGAAGAAGAAGAAGAAGTCACTCTGCGAGCAGAACAATTTCCACTCACAGAACCCTCCTTCTCCTCCCACAGTGTATTGCCCTCCAAATCTCCTCCAGTGAGATTCTTCAAAGCAGAATTGAGGGGGAGTGCAGGGACTGAGCTGTGGGAGGAGAGGGAGGGAAAGTTTTGTTGCGCAAATGGACGTTGTTCCGCTTCTGCATTGTGTTAGTTGGACGTCTTGTTAAAGTCTGTGAGGAAACCGACTTTTTGGAAAGAACTGAACAGTAGCACAATCTTTACAGGTGTAGCCAACCTTAGCATTTTCGTTCCATCTTTGTCGATTCAGAGTTGTGAGTTTCCAAACAATAAAACACAGAGGAACCATGTACATGCGTATGTGAATCAGACATAAGAAGCTGCTTTGTGCACCAGAGGCCTCCTGTCCTTCAGCAATGAACTATGGATTTGTATAACTGGTTGCTGTTCTATTTCAGCACTAGGTGAACATCCAGATGGATCCCATTCTTATTAATGGTTCAATACACATTTTGACCGCAGGCCAACAGGCGTTCAGCAGATGGGATTTTTTTTGAGGCTTGCTGAACTTGTAGTGACCTGAGATTGAAACATGTATTGAGCCATTTACAAGATGAAAATATGTGTGGGGTTCCGTGATGAGGGGTGGCTACAGAATGCCACCTTATCTTGGAAAAATAACAATAACAAAGGTCGTAGGAATCATTCTTCAAACAGTTGCTGATTGGGAGACTGTGTTAACATGGCTAAAACTAAGTTTGTGCCTACTGGAATAAAACACACAAAGTTTTGTGTGACTTACGTTTTGACAGGAGCAGGCAGCGTGGTGGGGCAGCACCATTTGCCTCCTGTCAGTCATGTTGCTGCTGCTTATTGGGATTGGGAGCAGTGAGGTGGTGGTGATGTTAGTGCAGTGCAAACACACCAGCAGGAATGCTGGATTAGCTCCATCAGTGCATTTGCACCACAGCAACCACAGCAGCTCATCCCTCTCCCTCAACTACCTGGTAAGCTGCAGCAGTATGATTGGCCAGAAGTCTAGGATTTTATTTATTTTTTTACAAAATTATTTGAATGTTCCTGCAACCACCTCTGTTCACCAATTGCCACCAAAAAAAAAGCATCTTTGTAAACGACAGGCAAATTTATGATATATGTAGAATTGACAGGAAATCGGTCCTGTCAATTGGAATGTTCTTTTGCAAACTACACTGGGCTATTTACTTATGTAATGATGTCCCATCCAATTTGTATCAACTTTCCCCCATGCAAGTTTTCCCCTCCCCTTGAAAATGCTTGAAAATTCCCCCATGCAAGTTTCCCCCTCCTCTTGAAAATGCTTTAAAAAAATTGCTCTCTTCCTTTTGGCTGAATGCAGTGAAACCAAATGAATTCAGCCCAAGAAAGAGGGTGAATGTTATAGACTGTAGCAAGCATCTTCGTCACCTGTGGTAAATGGTTACCACCAGAATTAGTGGTGGGATCAGGCTGGAACACAAGACGTTCTTTATTTGCAATACAGAACTAGAAGATTTATAATGCACTGCCTGTGATGCTAGATGTTGCTGGACTACATATCTCATCATCCTTAGCTGTTTGCCATTCTGGATGGGAATGATGGAAGCTGGAGTCTGGCAACTTATAGAGAGGCACTGGTTCCCCTTACCTGATTCCAGTAGTGGCCATTATGGTGGGGCGAAGCTGCAGAGCCACCCTCCATACACGAGCATCCCTGCAAGTTATCTGGATAGAGTGGGGCAGAGCAGCAGTGAGGTTGGGGTTGTGAAGGTGCAATGGCAGGAGAGCTGATTTAGCACCACCAATATACCATAAAAAACTAATGTTTGTATGTTTTTATTGGCAGAGGTTTTTGTAGCTGAGTATCACATGCAGAGGGAGTTGGGATGAGTCGAGACAGAAGACTGATATAAAAAGCTCCCAGAAGCTGTAGCAGATGAGGATCAGGGCTGCCAGGAAACACTTTTTTTGGTAAGAAGAGCATCGTGAACGTGGAGAGCATGTTTTCAGGGTCTGTGTTTTGGAGCAGATTTGGGAAGGAGTGGATGGAGAAGCAGACAGCTTCCTGATCCATAAACTGATAATTTTTGGAGTATAACTGAAGTTGGATTGTCTGATCTCTCTTTCATTTCAGTTCTGGCCTATTGGGTTTGTTGGGTGGTTTGTGTAACAGGTACGCGGGTGGCGCTGTGGGTAAAACCTCAGCGCCTAGGGCTTGCCGATTGCATGGTCGGTGGTTCGAATCCCCGCGGTGGGGTGAGCTCCCGTCCCAGCTCCTGCCCACCTAGCAGTTTGAAAGCACCCCTAAGTGCAAGTAGATAAATAGGTACCGCTTTATAGCGGGAAGGTAAACGGCGTTTCCGTGTGCTGCGCTGATGCCGGCTCGCCAGAGCAGCTTCGTCACGCTGGCCACGTGACCCAGAAGTGTCTCCGGACAGCGCTGGCCCCCGGCCTCTTAAGTGAGATGGGCGTACAACCCTAGAGTCGGACACGACTGGCCCGTATGGGCAGGGGTACCTTTACCTTTACCTTGTGTAACAGGTACGAGGTTCAAGGCTGGAAAGATTGCTACGCAAACCAGCAAACAGTTGTCTTTTAAAACAGGTTTGGGCAGCTGGGGTTCATGGGAGTTGTAGTTCAGCAACATCTGGAGGGGCAAAGGTTCCCCACCCATTTTTAGCAACCTCTGCATGGCTGGCAGAGGTTCAGCAGGTGAAGCTTTGCCCTTCATTGAATTGCAACAATAAGGGGCATTTTATCTGGTGAAAATGTTCTGTCTCTGCCTGTGGAGGCCTCCTCTTTCTTTAAGGTTTTTGATGAAGATGGTGGCTTTTTTGATGTGATGGCAGCAAAACGGTTACATATTGATTACATTGTCATAGCAACAGGTCTTGAGCCAATCAGTGGCTAACTGCATTACTTCATTAAATTAGGGACTAAGCATGCATGGGAAATTTTTCTACTCTTGTGCCTGGCTCCTCTAAATACCATACCAAATACTACTCCCCTTCTAAATCATGGATGTGTTTCATATCACCAGTTGAATAAGACATCTGTTCATATTTCTGAAAACTGTCAGAAATGGAGAGAATAAGAGAGAACATTCCCCTTGAGGAATATGTGCTTCCATGCTCCAAAGCTATTATGGATTTCAGCTGCAATATTCTCACTGACAAGAGTCAGTTGCTGTTTGCAAGGCATTCTTGGTGAAAAGGAGCACACAGGGTTTTGAAATATCTGTATCCCTTTTATTCATCTTCTGTGTTGTTTGTTTGTCTTACATTCTGTTTATGCATGATTGTGCAATTGCAGTCATCTGCATATAATCATATATGCTTGTGCGGGTATGTCTGTGCAGTTGAACTCTGGCAATGATATGCATTCCAGAAAGGATATGATTGTCTCTGTTGTTGTCGTTTTTTAAACAGAAGCATTTTTAACCTTCATAGTTGATAAGGAAAATACACATTAAGATGATAAGCAGGTGAAGGGAGGAGGACTGGGGCACTGAAATTATTTTTTCTTTTGAGGGTGCTGTGCAGCTCTGTAGACTCTGAGACATGCGGTGCACTCTTACAGGATTCCTATGAGTGAGGACCAAGCACGTTTCCCTTTGATGTAGCAGTG
Organism: Podarcis cretensis; assembly: GCF_951804945.1. Lineage (NCBI taxonomy): Eukaryota > Metazoa > Chordata > Lepidosauria > Squamata > Lacertidae > Podarcis > Podarcis cretensis. Next base: position 24,560,281 of record NC_137175.1, read on the forward strand.
TCCAGACTGCAGCAGTTTGTGTTTCTCCAGAGGTGAAGGTAAAGGGACCCCTGACCATTAGGTCCAGTTGTGGATGACTCTGGGGTTGCAGCGCTCATCTCGCTTTACTGGCCAAGGGAGCTGGCGTACAGCTACCGGGACAGCATGACTAAGCTACTTCTGGCAAACCAGAGCAGTGCACGGAAACGCCATTTACCTTCCCGCCGGAGTGGTACCTATTTATCTACTTGCACTTTGACGTGCTTTTGAACTGCTAGGTTGGCAGGAGCAGGGACCGAGCAACGGGAGCTCACCCCGTCGCGGGGATTCGAACCGCCGACCTTCTGATCGGCAAGCCCTAGGCTCTGTGGTTTAACCCACAGTGCCACCCGCGTCCCTCTTTCTCCATAGGACTGATTGGCAAATATTTGATTACGGATGAATACAGACATATTTTCTCCTTAGGAATGAATGGTGCACATTCATTCTCCATAAGAGTGAATGGCAAGAAACTCTTATGTGTGAGGACAGAGGTAGTTTCATCACAGCAAAAACAAAAAAACCCCAGCACTAACACTTTAAAGATGAACACATTAATTGTGACATTAGCTTTTGAGGGGCTCAAGCCCACTCCATCAGATGCAATTCATGGTAATCCATGAAAGCTTATGGGATAGCATATCTGCTCACCTCTAAAGTGCTACTTGAAAATTGTTTCATTTCTGCTGAAAGCTATGGCTAATTTTTTTTTTTTTTAAATATTTTTATTAAATTTTCAGATTTTATAAAGACAAACATACACACACAAAGACAAAGACAACACGTATAAAAATTTCATAACCTTACTTTCCTAACCCCAGTTCTTGACCTCCCCCCATCCCCCCTTCATACATCCTAGTTCAGTTACATTAACTCAGCAAATTCAAATCTCTCATCCATTGCGTATTATTACTATATCTATATATAAATGTTTTTTTTTTTTTAAAAAAAAACCATTTACTTAGCCAGATTTTACTTATCCAATTTTCTTATAAAACATTAAAGCCTTTCCTAAGGTCGTCTCGAGTTCCTTCCACGAATTTCCCTTTAATCTTAAAAATAGGTCATAATAATCAAACACAAAAGTCATAAAGATTTAAAAACAAATTCTCCTTCCCCCCCCCCAGACCCGGTTTCTGTCCCTTCCAAATGTCCCCCCATCCATAACAACAGTTTTTAACCTGGGTTCCTCACATCTGAGGCCTTTAAGTCCTTGTCAGTCTCTCTTTGCCGATCTTGTTGGTAACCCTCCTCATTGGTCCTCAGGTTTCGGGGAAATTTCAGCTCAGTCTCGTCAGAATTTCTTCCATCCAAAGTACTTGACACCAGCTGCTGCAGAAGATCAACCAGTCCATACTCAAATAGGAAGCCCCAGTCGTATTTCTTATTTCTTTTAAAATCAGGTGTTCCAGATGTTCCAGGGGCTTCCTCCCTCCTCTTTCGCATCTTTCGCAGATTTGTAATCCAAGGATCTTCTTCTTTGTATTCTAACAATGTAGGCTTGTGGTTGGTAGTCTCCATCTGTACTTGTCCTTGCTCGCTCTCCCCCTGTTCCGAAGTTATCTCTTCTGATTCAGCTGCAGACTTTTCCCCCGTCAAATCCATTGTACCTTCAGCAGAGTCATTTATTTTAGAGTTCAAGGTTATGAGTTGTTTACTCATGACCGTAGTCTGCTCCTCCAGTTTTCCCACAAGAAAAAACATTCTTTCTAGCTCTGCCTGTAGTTTTCCATCTGCAGCCATTGCAATGTTTCAATGTTTCCCCTAGGGGGATTCTAGTTACTTAGTAATCTTTTCCAATAGTCCTTTACTTTGTTATTTCCCTGCTTTGTTTCCAACCACTTTAGTTCGAATGTAACAAATTAAGTCCAAAAAGTGTTAAATAATAGAGTTTTTCACTTTCGCTGCCCGTTTGACAGCTCCTTTGACAGCTGTCAAACTCCTCGTTCCTTGTTCTCCAGCTCACATAAAAGGACACCCCCGGGTCTGGGGGGGTTCAAAAAAGACAAACTTCTAAAAAATCACTCTTACTCTCCAGCACACATCTTCTTCTGTCAAATTCATGCAAATCTTATCTTTTACAGAACACCAAGGAAAGAACTCTCCACCTTAGTTCTCCGATCTTTGCTTTAAATTTTCTGTAGGAAGGGGGGTGCGGACTTCCCTTTAGCACATCCCCCGATCGTGCCGAATTCAAGGATAAGCTTTTTAAAGTCCAAATTCCAATCTACTCACGGATTAATTAGAGTCCGAATTTCAGGGAAGAAAGTCAGCGGTCTCCGGCCATGGCTCGCGGCTTCGCTCCACTGCAGTAGCGGTCTACTCACAGCACCACGCCACTCCCCGTACCCTCTCCGCAGCCTTTAAAAAGGCTCTTCGTGGGTCGGGGGGCGCTTTAGGTGCCCGCCGAGTCACCAGGTCCGCAGGCTTCCGCGCCTGCGGTTTCTAAGGGTCCCCGCGTCGCCGTCGCGGTGAGACCCGTTTGCAATGGAGCCGATTCCCTCCGGAGCTCGGAGGGAATCCGCCATTACTCGGATCGCGCTAACCCGGAAGTCCCGAAAGCTATGGCTAATTGGCTATCCCTTTGATTGAGATGGTGCCAGACTAATGTACACTGCACCACACAATGCGTCCATTAACAGGGAGGAGGATTTTAAAGCTAGGTCTCCAGATCCTTCGGTGTGCTTGTTTTTTTAAAAGGTATAAAGACAAGGAGGCTCTTACCAACTGGCTTAGTGAGAAAGAAAATGCGTAGGGAGTATTCTAAGCAAGCAAAGGGTAGTGCACCTTAAGTGCTTTAGCTATTCCTGGCAAAGCACAGACTCCTCTCTGACAGACTTGAGCAGAGGAGACAGATGAGTAGGAACTATGAGCCCTTGAAATGAATAGCGTGTGCATGTGCAGAGTATTCCAAAACAGGTATCCTTTCTATAAACAGGGCATCTTATAATCACCCTGGTAGAAAAGTCTGCTGGATCATGTCAAAGATCCAGCTAGTCCAGCATTCTGTTCTCACAGTAGCTAACCAAACACACACACACACACACACACACACACACACACACAGCGCGCACAGTTTTTGAACCTAAAGTAAACCAGGAATGCAAACATCCCAACTTCTCTCAAACTTCAAATCACACATATATTTATGGTATCCAAAGCAAAAAAACACACCTTCAGTTCCAAAAACACACAGGCACCAAAAGTTCCAACACACAAAGAAGTCACCCACCATTTATCCTCCCAATACTCCCCCCCATTCACAAAAATGAATGCAAATGATTAAGCAAAATACCAGATATTTATTATAAAAAGAGACTCACACACTGTGCCTACTATCTCACTCTTAAATATTAATTTAAAAAACAAGCTGCTCAAACTAGCTACCACACCGTTTTGCTGGCTAGCTACAAATAATTTGTTTTGAACTGTTTGGGGGTGTTGTCTTCAAAGAAAGCAAAACTCGGAGCATGCTCAAAAGGCAGGGAAGACTGCTCTTCAAGTACCTCTACCAAGTCTTGCTCAGACGCTGGAATTACCCTTAAAACAACAGGAGGGCATGGAAATCTGGACAACAGGGGCTGGAAAGCTGGCAGTCCTAATGATCAAATTTCACATGGTTTTTCTACCCAGAAACACATGGGAAGGATCTCTTCGCCACATCTATACTTTGGAATTAGGACTGAATGATTGGGGCAGAGATGCAGGAGTGACCCATCAATGCGTCAAGGTGAAGCCACTTGCAGTGGGCAGCTGATCCCAGCCCCACACCCCTGCTATTGCCAGCCCCACTCTTCACCACCATAGTGGTGAACTACCACCATAGTGCCCTTGCTCTCAATGCTGCCCCCTTGCTGCTGCATTGTAGAGGCAGTGTGGACACAGCCACAGGCAAGGGTGCAGTTGCAGGATGGTGGCAGCTGGGCATGATGGGAGGGGCAGGGCAGAGCAGAGCCCCAGATCTGCTGGGGGGTGTCACCGTGGGGAAGAGGCAGCGCTAGGGCATTTTGCCTACAGCAGCAAAATGTCTTTGGCCAGCTCTGATTGGACAGAGAAAAAGAGATTGACAGAAGCGCCTGGCTAAGCCTCTGTAAATTCATAGAAGTATAAAATATATGTGGGACAGGGAAGTATGCATGGCTCTGGGGTTTTTAGGAGGAGGAGGAGTTTAAACAATGGCTTAACATTCTCTTTGGGAGGGCTATGCCCTAGTAACCTAACTTGAAGAGCTTCCAATGTCTGTGTGTCCTTCCAGCTTCAAATAAATGAATCTGCCTCTGTGCATGAATGCTGAAAGGGCAGAAAAGCACAGCTTATGTGTCTGAGATGCACGAGGTCCCAGAATACCATTCAACACAGAGCTCTCTACGCTGAATTCTGGCACAAGGCCACGGTGACCTTTCATTCTACTTTTCTGTGCATATCCCAGAAACAGCATTTCCTAGTGGCGTAGTTGACATTTCCTGAATGGCCCAAAGGACCAATGAGTTCTGGCAGCAGAGGGTGGGAGCATGGGACGCAGATCAGAAGTGATGCGGCTTGGCACTTGGCAAAGCTTTCTGGGACAGTTTGTACAGTGCCTTCTCCTTGCACAATGGTTGTGTCTAGCCATCGCGGTCCAGCTCCCCTTTTTCATGAGCAAGCCGTTCAACCGAAAAGTAAACAGGAAAAACGTGACCATCTCAGATCTTATAAATATCTGATCGTACGTTATTTATAACGCTACTTTCTCCGGCGTTCAGATTGCAACACAAAGCAGTACGTGACTGCTTTTTACATTCTGCATTTTTGACATAATCTGTGTACAGGGTGAACAGTATGCTATCCCCCTTCAGAACAAGGAAGGCTCCATAGCTTTATCAAGGAATGGTTTCTACCAAGATGCAAGGTGAGCAGCAGAGACTGATTTCGCCGTGAAACATTTTCTACACCTTTACGCAGCAGCACTGCGTAAGTCCACATGTAGTGTTGTAAGGTTGGGCATTTGGACAGGAGAGATTAATGGAGGCAGAAGAACTGTTGGAGACGGCCATAACAGCCCTGGAAACCGGGGCAGCCAGTGGAGAGGGGCACCATTACAAACTCGGCCTCCCATCATTGGCATCGCTGGGCTTTTGCTGCAACAGACTAACATGGGTTGGCTACCCATCTGGAAACTCCTTTGCTTGGAATGAACCAGTTCAATTCAACAAAGTGTACTGAATTAGTTCAAAAATCTCAAAATTTCAAACTACACCCATAATTACTGGGTAAGCTGATGGCCCATCCACACTTAACTTTTGCCCCCTGCTTTCTAGGCACAGGCCCATATTTAAAGTGCTGTGTTTGAGTGCCTTTCTTCTTTTGCCCTGGAGCTTTTCCTGCAAAAACCCACTCTTTACTGCTAAATTGGAACAAGTGGCAATTTGGGCAAGCGCTGTACTGCTCAAGGAAGAGGGGTTTTGTTTTGTCTTTTTACATCAGAAGCTTCTACACAAAGACTGAAAGCCAACTATCAAGGATCCTGTTGCAGCAGATTACCTGGGTTGTGTTACTACACAATCTACCAGTTCTCTGGCTCTGAGCTGGACAAGCGTAACAGTATCTTCTAATGCAGGATAATGTAATCTCCCATATGATTTTGAAATCCAGTAATCATTCTGTGCTAGTAGTTGTACTCTCTCATTTCATGCTGCAAGCTTCTGCATTCTGTGCTTCCTTTTCATGTCTGCTTCACTTATTCAGAGCAATCCACCACAGAACTGAGTGCTCATTGATCTCAGTGGTCTTAACCACAGCTAACTCTGTGCTGCTCATGGCCTTTTGGTGATGATATGGAGAGCTCATTAATGGATTTTGAGGTTTTCCTCCTGTCATGGTGAGAGTGTTGATCATTCAGCCACTTTGCCATGTGCTCTGTTCTCAATTTTTCTACATCTTCCCGCAGTTTTCAAAGCTTTGTGGGGGCACAGTAAATCAAGAAGGGGAGCAGTTGGTGAAACCAGTCCACAACCACATCACCACACCACCCAAGGGGCAACCCTTCCCCCAAGTACGTTCATACAACACACATTTCATTATCTAAACATAACGATGCCAAGCAACTTGGCTCCCAGCTCCTGTAACACCTATAGGGGGGAAATTCAGCAAAGCGAGAGAATGGGCCCATTAGACAGCCCCAAATAAAGACCTTCCCTTGGAGGCAAAAGACCAAAGTCTTGGCCTGAGCATTATCCTAAGTGACGCTGACAGCTGATCAGGTTGGGCCTTTTAAACAATGTCTTAATTACAGGACATCCTCTGCTGTGACGTTTTCTAGGGACACTTTCAGCTCTTTTATAAAGGAGCCTTCTCTGCCCTCCCTCCAGATCGGTGGCCAGGGCTTGAGCAAGAGCTGCTGAAACAGTGAGGATATTGTTCGGTTCTCAGCCTGAGCAGCCTTGGCTTCATCAGCTGTGAAATTGCCTAGAGAATAACTAAACAAACTAGAGACAAACACTTCTTTAAAGCAGCAATTTCCCCTGCCTGGCATCTGCGTTCAAGCTGCATTTCTTGCTCTCCTTTCCCCGCTTCTCCTTTCCTCTCCTGCTCCTTTCTCTGTCTTTCAAAGGCTAAAAGTGTTCTGTGGTGCCCCCAGCAAAGAAAAGGGGGATCTTATCAGCTTGTTGGGAATGCTAAGCAATCATTGCATCAGCACCCTCTTTATTTCTCCCCAGGGACCCAGGAGCGCTTCGAAACTTTGAAACTCTTTTCACGTCTTCGGTGAACTCACAGAGGGTGAATATGGATTGTGCCCATTTTCCGCTGCTCAAAACTCTATGCAGTCAGCTACAGATCCAAATAGAGCCTGCCTGAGTGCAAATAGTGGGCACCTAGCTATAACCACATAATTGTTGCACAACTCCATGGACAAAAGTGTTTTTTAAGGTGTTTGCACACAGATAAACAAAGACCTGTGTGCTGGTCCCGTGGGCTAACCGAGAGGCGAGGTCCGAGTCCAGTCTGAGGTCGATGGTGCAATATGGAGGCACTCCGTAGAAGTTGAAGCTGGGTGCAGGGCAGGGAGTTGGGTGAGGTCAGGAGCACTGGCAGAGAAGCAGGTCAGGGATCAGGCTGGAACTGACAACCAACGATGTTGCTCCCACAGCTTCGGACTGGGGCTGGCTGGCTTTTATCTCCCCCAAGGCATAGGGCGGCCCCAATCCTCAGGTGACTTGCCTCTCCTGGCCTGGAGGCGAGCACTCCTTAGTTTCCTCCACCTCTCTGCCCTGAGCCTCTGCAGCTCAGGAGAGGCTGGAGGGTTACCGGACCCAGAGGCAACCTCAGCCTCCTCTGACGGGGCTGAGAGTGGAGCACCTGCAGGCAATAGGTCCTCCATCACCTCAGGAGCCAGAGCAGACTCAGCTGGTGCCTGCACTTGAAGATCCAGCACAGGTGAAGACCCTTCAGGCTCAGGCCCCAGCCCTGACTCAGCTGGTTCTGGAGGCGGGGAATCCTGTGCAGGCTGAGATTCCTCAGGTTCAGCATCCAAATCCGATTCCCAGGCCATCACAACCTGCTTCCATGCCATCAGTTGCTTTCACAATTATTTGTGTTGTATATAATGCTGTTGGTAAATGCCAGGTTGGCAGAAGTTGAAGTATAGTATTCTGGCATTGTGGTAGGCATTACACTTCAATTTTCCATCCAATGTGACAAAACACAAAACAAAAATGGGCACACAGGTTGGAAAAAAAAGCCCTTAAAGTGGCCATGTAAACAACTAGCTCTTAAGTCTTCCCATTTCTGGCATTTAGACTGTAAGCTTTCAGTGGGAGATCTGAATTATTTATTTGTCCTTATTAACTACTTATATATAAACTTTTCAATGAGTTTTGCAATGTTCTAGCAATATGTGAATTTAATGTGTCAAGCTGGCAAAGGCCAAAATATTCTCTTAGGATGAAACTATGTATCTCATTATTTGTATATGTAAAATCGCACTTAAGTATATATGTAAAAACATACTTAGTTACATCTCAATCCTGTTCATGCCTACTCATAAGTAATTTCCAGTGAGTTCAATAGGCCTTACTCCAGATAAATGGGTATAGGGTTGCACCCCTAAACTGGCCATTTTTATTTTGAAGGAAAAGTAAACACAGAACCTCAGTCTGGAATGTGGCACCTGTTTCCTGACTAAAATCCACCCCAAGCTGCTATTTGCCCTGGCAGTGCTGCAAGGAGCACATTCAGGGGCAAATAGCAGCTGAAGGTGATCGTTTAGCAGGAAACTAGCTTCAGGTTGCAGGCCCTTGACTGTTTTCTTCTTCAAATCATAAATGTAACATATAGCTTTGCCCTCAATGGGAGCCCAGTGGCCAAAGAGTCTCCTTGTTTTTCAGAACTTTGCATAATCCTAGCTAGAGAACATTTATAGATGTCAAAGAGTACCACATGACCCTCACTAGACTGTCAATACCCTTCCTTGCTGGCCTGACTGATTTCCCCATAATTCCCTCTTTGGGGCAGAGCTGAATGATGTACACAGGATATACACACTCATCCATCATCTCTCAAGCCCCCGGTTCTTGCTGGAGTCCTGACTCAACACCTTCCAATGTGTGACCATACTGTTCCGCTTTTGCAGAACATAAATATGTTGTTGTTGTTTAGTCGTTTAGTTGTGTCCGACTCTTCGTGACCCCATGGACCAGAGCACGCCAGGCACTCCTGTCTTCCACTGCCTCCTGCAGTTTGGCCAAACTCATGCTGGTAGCTTCGAGAATACTGTCCAACCATCTCATCCTCTGTCGTCCCCTTCTCCTTGTGCCCTCCATCTTTCCCAACATCAGGGTCTTTTCCAGGGAGTCTTCTCTTCTCATGAGGTGGCCAAAGTATTGGAGCCTCAGCTTCAGGATCTGTCCTTCCAGTGAGCACTCAGGGCTGATTTCCTTCAGAATGGATAGGTTTGATCTTCTTGCAGTCCATGGGACTCTCAAGAGTCTCCTCCAGCCCCATAATTCAAAAGCATCAATTCTTCGGTGATCAGCTTTCTTTATGGTCCAGCTCTCATTTCCACACATATCTATAAACGTAAATATAGGTATCTATTTTTCACTTTCTGAACCAGTACGTGAACCAGAATGCAGCTGTTTTCTGAATTTTGCAGTCTAGTACTCCAATTGGAAAATGGGTACGAAATTTGCATACAGTAAGGGGATGTGCATACAAAAATTAGGGGAAATAGCATGCAAAACTGCTGGGAAATGCTTGCAGAAATGTGCCCATTAGAAGCAACATCCACAAAAATGCACATGGATTTTCATGCAAACTTTTTTTAAAAAAATAAAAAATTGCAGACTGATGGGGTGACTGAATTTAAGACTATGTAACCAAGATGTCATACATCCCAGTCTCTGGCAATAGTGATAAATTCACTGGAAATGAGCTTGTCGCTATATGTGCATAGTAAATACTATGAGGAATAGAAACCTTTCTCAAATGCAGGAGCCTTGGTCTGACTCCATATTATTGGGCACTTTGCAAAAGATTTGATTGGACTTTAGGGGAAGTTAAGGGACATCTCAGGAGAGGCAGCCTGGTTTCTCCAATCCCCCCACACCCTAGAAAGCCAATAGGTAATTTCAGCCCTCCTATTGAAACTTCATTTCCTGTTCCAGTGACACAATCTGTAAACAGAACCTTTGGCACAGGAGAAATGAAAGGACATGTTTGAACTGCAAGGTGCTGAGATGGGGTTGAGCTATTTAAACGGTGTGGAAACGAGTGAATGATTTCTGAAGCAGATGACATCATATTTTCCTGCTGGAAGGCGCCCACTTCGCGGCCCTAACATCTTACAGGAAAGCTTTGGCTGGAGGAACAGAACAGAGAGTGGGTCTGTGTAAAAATAAAAACAAACTACCCCATGTTGCACCTGGCTCGGGGACGACTGGTGTTTGCTTTGAGCAGGTAATTGCAGCAATAGAGAACCACTCTTTTATGGTTTGTATCCTTAAATCTCCAGCTCAATTTCCTGGACAACCTAGAGCTCTGCTTCATAAATGTTGGAGAAAGACGTACCAAAGAGCCATGCAGAAATGATGGTATATTTCAGACCCTCCAAGTGTCTATTTTCCAGGAACAGTCCTGGATTTACAGAAGTCGTCCTGGTTTATGATTTGATTCCGGAATGTCCTGCTTTTCCTTTGTTGTTGTTGTTTAGTCGTTTAGTCGTGTCCGACTCTTCGTGACCCCATGGACCAGAGCATGCCAGGCACTCCTGTCTTCCACTCCCTTCCGCAGTTTGGTCAAACTCATGTTTGTAGCTTTGAGAACACTATCCAACCATCTCGTCCTCTGTTGTCCCCTTCTCTTTGTGCCCTCCATCTTTCCCAACATCAGGGTCTTTTCCAGGGAGTCTTCTCTTCTCATGAGGTGACCAAAGTACTGGAGCCTCAGCTTCAGGATCTGTCCTTCCAGTGAGCACTCAGGGCTGATTTCCTTCAGAATCGATAGGTTTGATCTTCTTGCAGTCCATGGGACTCTCAAGAGTCTCCTCCAGCACCATAATTCAAAAGCATCAATTCTTCGGCGATCAGCCTTCTTTATGGTCCAGCTCTCACTTCCATACATCACTACTGGGAAAACCATAGCTTTAACTATACGGACCTTTGTTGGCAAGGTGATGTCTCTGCTTTTTAAGATGCTGTCTAGGTTTGTCATTGCTTTTCTCCCAAGAAGCAGGCGTCTTTTAATTTCGTGGCTGCTGTCACCATCTGCAGTGATCATGGAGCCCAAGAAAGTAAAATCTCTCACTGCCTCCATTTCTTCCCCTTCTATTTGCCAGGAGGTGATGGGACCAGTGGCCATGATCTTTGTTTTTTTGATGTTGAACTTCAGACCATATTTTGCGCTCTCCTCTTTCATTCTCATTAAAAGGTTCTTTAATTCCTCCTCACTTTTTGCTTTCCCTTAGTATGACCCTATTTTCATCAGAGAATTTTTGGAGGGTATGGAGTTATGTGACTCCCGAGTCAAGGAGATAAGTAACTATGCAACCTTTCAAAGACATCTGAAGGCAGTCCAGTATAGGGAAGGTTTTTTTAAAAATATAAATTTTTTAAAATGTTTTTATATATATTAGAAGCCACCCAGAGAGGCTGGGGCAACTCAGTCAGATGGGTGGGGTATAAATAATAAAATTGTTGTTGTTGTTGTTGTTAATTATTATTATTATTGAATATGACATCCCTGTTTTCATTGGGGAAATGTTGGACGGTGCGATATTGATGCTGATCAAAATTAACAGGGATGCTTATAAGTAGGGATGGGTAAATCTGTCAAGTTTAGTTTCTTCTTTCTCCACTCTTTTTGGTTCTCCACTGGAGTTTGCAATTTTTTGTGTTGTTGTGTGTGTTTTTTTAAAAAAGAACTCCCTATGAAAATTCACCCAGCATTCTTCTACTATACAGATCTGTGCATGCAAATTTGCCTAACAGACACACCTTTCCTTTATATATTCCATTTTCGTATGCAGTTTTCACAGACACATGCATTACACACACTTTAGCCAGGAACTTGGCTACAGAACTGCATTGCAAAATTAGAAGAAAAGTGAACTTTGAAGGAAGGATGACTATGTTGCAGTTTGTATATTGTTTTAGAAAGTGCAAATTGGGTAAAGGTAAAGGTAAAAGGACCCCTGACCATTAGGTCCAGTCGTGACCGACTCTGGGGTTGCAGCTCTCATCTCGCTTTACTGGCCGAGGGAGCCGGTGTACAGCTTCCGGGTCATGTGGCTAGCATGACTAAGCAGCTTCTGGCGAACCAGAGCAGTGCACCCAAACACTGTTTCCTTCCTACCAGAGCGGTACCTATTTATCTACTTGCACTTTGACGTGCTTTCAAACTGCTAGGTTGGCAGGAGCAGGGACCAAGCAACGGGAGCTCACTCCGTCACGGGGATTCAAACCGCCGACCTTCTGATCGGCAAGTCCTAGGCTCTGTGGTTTAACCCACAGCACCACCTGCGTCCCCGCAAATTGGGTAGGTATGCCTATAAATGGGAACTGAATCAAATCCCACTCCCACCCACCCACCCCTACTCATAAGGAGAGTCCTGCTGGAGCCGGCTGAGGCCCATCTATTCCAGGATTCTCACAGTAGCCCATCAGATGCCTATGAGAAGCCTGCAATCAGATCTTGAGTGCAGCAGCTCTCTTCTGACTTGTGATTCCCAGAAACTGTTATCCAAAGGCATAGTGGTGCTGACAAAGGAGACAGAACATTTCCATAGTGGTTAGTAGCCATTGATAGTCTTATCTCCGTGACTGATCACAAATGACAGGCTGATAAGCAAACTGTGTTGTGTAAGGAGTCTTCTCATTTGGGGCCTATTGACATGACCAAGCCAGCAAGCCCACAGGTTTAATGCTCATGTAGTACATATGCTAAGCAGGTCAGCATCCTTTGGTCTTACGTTATCTGGCACATTTCCCTATAACAAATGTGTCTGTATACATGCAATCAATCAGACACTGCAGTTTGAGAGAGTTTCTGTCCACTCATATTTTTGTAGCACACAAGTGGGGGGGGCAGAAGTATCCTTCAAATACATCATTTCCAGAAATGAGATGCATAGCAATAAAATATATTCACTTGCAGAGCAAAACAGAGCAAAACAATATCTTTTTTAAAAAAACCCTGTGCTATAAAAATCCACAATATAAGAACCACCACATAAAGTACAGCCAGCCAAAATAAGGCTTTTGAATAGCAGTTCCCAGGATGTGAAAGTTCACTTCTGAGGCTATAAAAATTCTCTGAAGTAATGCAAAAATTATTTTGAGGCTGTAAGATTGCTCTGAAATAATGTAGAAATTAATGCGTGTCTCTGGTGGTATCTGGAAAAACTCAAGATTCTCAGTCCAGTGGTTAGCTTGGCACTTGACCTATTTCAATTTATCTTCATGTGTTTTAATATAATATACACAGCCTCAGTGACCCATATCTTGTGTGTATTCCACAAATGGTTCAATGACCATTCTAGTATCCTTATTCTGGCAGTATAAGAGAACTTCACATCTTGAAAAGTCTGGACATGGTAATATTATGAAGGGTGATTAAAATATCATTTGAAAACATGATAAAGAGTAAGAGTGTACATGGGCCCCAAGATTCATTTCATATCTGTAGCTATTTGTTCATTTTTATTAAATATGTGATCTCTCTGCTTCTATCTGTGTTTCATTTTCCAAGCTACCCTATCTAGAATGAAGCTCTGTGGCTTCATTCACTATCACGGCCAATCTAAAAACAGTTTTAATTTGTCTCCCTTTTGGTGAAAATGGATGAAACAAGCACCAGTCCAGAGTGGATTACGTTTGCCAAAGAGCAGACAAATGCACCAATGGGGTTTTGGGGGGAATTAAAATGGATTTCATTCTCCTCCTTAATCCATATTAGTTTCATAGTTTTGGAGAGGCGGAGCAGGGATTTGTTTGCCTCTTGCTCTTTCTTACCTTAAAGAAATTAATAAATGGTTGAGTGGTGTTTCCTCTTGTTTGCACATTTTAAAATAAACTTCGGACCTTTGCACTTGCCTTTCCAGTGCTAGGTCGTACAGGCACCTAATAGGCTTGGCAACATGAGGTTGCCCAGAACGCTGGTGCAGAACTCTGGAGAGCTGTGAAGCAAGATAGGATTAAAATAAAATTTAAACAAAGCCCTTAACTACAACAGTAGCAGGAACAATCCTTGGCTTTTCCAACGTTCTTCAAAATGGCAACATTTTGGACAGCCTCGCTTCTTGCAAAGCTCATCTGCACCTAGAAAAACATTGAGACAAAGTAAAGCAGAGCATTATAAGGTTAAAAAAAAGTTCAGAAATAAAGAGTGACATGAGGGTTTTAAACACAAAAACCTGAGTTCCTTATTCTGAAGTAAGCACAGAGAACAAAAGCGCTGGCAGACTCTGTGGGTCAATGGCAATAGATGGGTCTTTTTCATCAGGCTTTTAACTGGTGTATGTAATATATTGTGTTTTCGTTTTTAAATGTTTTAATGCGATTTTCGTTTTGTGAGGCACCCTGGTTTCCTTTTGGGGAGGAAGGGCATGCTATGGTTTTCATAGAATAATAAATAAATAAATAGATTGATGTTGTGCCAACATGCTGGAGAGAATTAACTTTGGCCCCAATTCCACTCCCAGGCATATATTTCTGTGCAGAAAAAAAAGGCTTTCTCTGCAACAGGAGTGGCTAACCCCTCAACCCACTGGCCTGATCCGGATGATTCCCCCAAGAATTTTTTTCCCTTGCCAGCTAAGACCCCTGTGGTTTTTTGAAACAACGTAAAAGGGGGCAGGATTTAAAGTAGATACAGATTAGCAAGTCTGATGTGGATATAAATTGCTCCTCCCTCATCATCAGAGCAACCATTTCTCTGCAGGTTTTCTCTGCAGGTCTGCACAGGTTAGCTGAGAAGAGCTCACTCACTCACTCACTCACACGCACACACACACACACAGAGAGAGAGAGAGAGAGAGAGAGAGAGAGATCTGCTTTGCGGGGGGGGGGCATATACTTGTCAGAATTCAGGGCCGGTCAGAGGTATGTGCCTATCTCTCCAGGCACCGGCTGAATTCCTTTGACCTCCCTCCGGCGACTCCCGGCAGTAAAAACACATGAGGTCCGTTCCGGCGATTTTCCTCAGGCTGTGAGAAAAACACACCAAACTGCTTCTCCTCCTCCCTGCTCTCCAGCATATCCCCAGGGAGGGGAATCAGACACAGACAGAAATGTATCTACATTGTCTTTATTCCTGTCTTTCACTTCAGTACAGAGAAAACATGTCTGCTCTGTTCAACAAACAGAGAGAAACTCAAAACTCCACCCATGTACATCCTGTACAGGTCATATGACACACACACTGAGCTAACATCCGGTGCTCAGTACAGAATGGACTGCCCCTTTGTTTCCATGGCAACAGTCACACACATCCTGTTTGGCTTTCCAGCCACAAGCAGCAGACTTGGCTGCTATAGCCTTTGCTTGCTGCTGCATTGCTGCTTTAGAATAACATACTCCCCCTAAAGTATCAATGCGTGCTGCGAGCAAAGCGTCATCCAGAGAAGAAAACAAACAGTTGTTATATGTATAACACTCCCCTGTTGTTTCAGTTCCACCCTTGGAACTACACGCCACTGGTTTTACCAATGTACCTCTCTGGTTGTGTGACTTCCAAGGAATGAGTGCTTCTGCATTACCTTGGTTAGCAACTCTCTGTTGTGCCTTTGTCTCTGACTCAGACACAGCTTCAATTTGACCTTGGTCGTTTACAACAGCAACACATGCAATAGCTTGGTTGGCAAACTCTTTTGAATACCTCTTGGGTGGTACACCCTTCGTTGCTCTCTCAGACCTACGTAAGAGGTGCTGCTCTCCCTTGCTTTCTGGTTCAGCCTCTGAACTCTCTGAAGAACCATTACTAAGCTTAATCAGTGGTTCATCCTCCTCTTCTGAGGGTCTAGTCATTATGTGAGATTTCCTCTCAATGACTGTGACAACTGAGCTGTCTGAGCTATCGCTGTCATCATCAGTACTACTGAACTCAATAAGATCAAACTCATCATCATCATCATCAGAATCATCATCATCACCTGTGGGAAATGTGTGAACAATCACTCTCTCCTGTTCAGGAGCACTCTCTAGAAATTTTGTGAGAATCACCTTACCAGATTCAGACAAAATTACTCTGTAGAGACCCTTTTCATAACCCACAAAAATGCCTCTGGCATTCTTTACTCCACCTGGAGCTTCTGTTCTCACATGAGACCCGAAAACCTTGAAATGGACAACAGAAGGTTTTCTGTGGAACAGTTTCTCAAAAGGAGAACATCCCAACTCTTTTGAAACCTTTCTCAACCACGTGTAACAAAATGACATTAGTGACTCAGCCCAGTACTCATGTGGCAGATGTGAACTAAGCAATTGCGCTTCCATTCCCTTTTGCAATTCTTTGTTCACCCTAACACAGACACATCTGTTCCAAGCTTCTTCGGAAGCTGCAATTTTGTGTCTTATCCCTTTCTTCTTCAGGAACCTCTGGAAATCCTGTAAAAGAAAAATTGGCTTCTCATCTGTGCAAAGACAATCTATGTCAGCATCATGCATATTTTTAACCTTGTCACAAAACTCTTTAAACCTTTCTAAGGCTTCTTTCGGTCTCTCCAAAAGATAAATCCAGACAAAACCTGTAAAAGAATCAACACATATTAGGTAATACTTTGCATTGCCTCTAGATGGTGCTAAAGGACCAATCACATCAGCATACACCCGCTGAAATGCCTTGTCGACCCTCGAGGTGACCTGCTTGGCGTTCTTCTTGGCTACACCTGCAAAAGAAATCATGTTAGAATCACAAGAATTACATTCCATGTAATCACTTTGATCAAAAGTCAATAAATACAGTCCATCTTTCTCTTCGGCAGAAAGATACAACTCTCCATCTTTGTAGATCTCGCAGTGTTGATCATCATAGGACAGTTTTAGTCCCTTCTTGGCAATCTGCGAAACGCTGAGCAGATTGTACTTCAACTCTGGAACCAAATAAACATCGTTTATAGTCAAGTTCAGACTTTTAAGATACACAGTCCCGATTCCGGTGGCTTCCAGCTCTTGACCGTTGGCTTGTTGTACAACGAAGCTTTGCTTCTTAAACGACGAAAACAAATCCCTGCGATGGGTCATGTGAACCGTCGCTCCCGTGTCTAAAACGAAGGAATTCCCCACTTGTGGTGTGGCTTTTAGGGACATCAAATCCTTTGCAGGCTTCGCCTGTGACTTGGCATGACTTCTGCCTGACGCCTCAGACTTCGTGGAGCTTCCCTTGGCTCCTTTGTTCTGACGTGGCTTCCTGCAGTTCCGCTGAAGATGCCCAGTCTGTCCACAATTGTGGCATAGGACAACGTTCAAAGCTACGGCGTCTCCTCCAGTAGCTACAGCAGTGGGGGTGTCTGAACTCCGTTCTTGTCTCCCCCTGTCCTTGACTTCCAGGGCGGCAAGTCTGTCATATTCATTCAGGACCACGGCAAAGACCCTGTCCGACGTTAACTGAGCTGCTGGGAGAGACCCCAGCTGACTGGCAACCGTTTTGTAAGTCCGATTCAGACTGTTGATCACCATGAAGCAAAACACTTCCTCCTGCAGACGGAAATTGCGTTCCACCATCTGCTGACGCAGAAATTTCATTTCCGTCAGGTGCGCTTGAACATCTCCATCAGGCGCAAGCCTCAGGTTAGTCAGCTTTTCAAAATACAGCAACGCTGAAGAACCTGCATCTCTCTGATGTGTCCTTCTCAGCGTGTCCCAAACATCTTTCGCGTGCGGTAAATCTTGTATATGAATAAGCTGAGAGTCTGACACGCACAGAATTATAGCAGTTCTGGCCTTCACATCCTGTGACTCCCAAGGACGCGTTGGTGCTGCAGGGATGGGGTTCTCAATCACCCCAAACAGTCTCTGATTCTGCAGCAAGGCCTTCATCTTAATAGACCAAGATGCATAATTGTCACTGGTCAAGAGGGGTGGAGAAGGCAGGCTTCCCTTCTTGACATCCATTTTGAGTCCTTGCATTGACTCTCAAACACAAGCCTCTAAAATCCAATAGCTGGCTTGTTTACACTCTGTGCACCTGGCAGCAATAACACTGGCTGCTTGGAAAGTCCCTTTCACAGTTCCTTTGTAAGGCCTAGTCAAAACACGAGCTGTTTGTGCCTCTTTGGGCATAGCCTGACTTCCAGCCCTTATCTGCGTTGCTAAGCAACCACATTCCTTTCCTTGGACAGGAAAAACCACAGGAATGTTTGGAATGCAGACTCTTCTCTCTCGGAGCTGTTTTTCCCAAACGTTGCTCCCATGAAGCAGAGAATTAATCCATCTGCATTCACACTCTTAAGCCCGAAAATCTCATACCTGGGCTCCGTAGCTTGGCTTTCAGCTTCTTCTGGTCAGCTTCTAGCTGCAGAGAATCAGCATCCATCTCAGGCTTCCATGGAGAGGGATGAATACAGTCTCCTTGATGCAGACTCCCATGGATCGTAGCAACCATCCTCTGCTACCAATGTCAGAATTCAGGGCCGGTCAGAGGTATGTGCCTATCTCTCCAGGCACCGGCTGAATTCCTTTGACCTCCCTCCGGCGACTCCCGGCAGTAAAAACACATGAGGTCCGTTCCGGCGATTTTCCTCAGGCTGTGAGAAAAACACACCAAACTGCTTCTCCTCCTCCCTGCTCTCCAGCATATCCCCAGGGAGGGGAATCAGACACAGACAGAAATGTATCTACATTGTCTTTATTCCTGTCTTTCACTTCAGTACAGAGAAAACATGTCTGCTCTGTTCAACAAACAGAGAGAAACTCAAAACTCCACCCATGTACATCCTGTACAGGTCATATGACACACACACTGAGCTAACATCCGGTGCTCAGTACAGAATGGACTGCCCCTTTGTTTCCATGGCAACAGTCACACACATCCTGTTTGGCTTTCCAGCCACAAGCAGCAGACTTGGCTGCTATAGCCTTTGCTTGCTGCTGCATTGCTGCTTTAGAATAACAATACTGTGGTACCTCGGTTTAATTACAATCCTGTTTACAAACAATTTGGTTTATGAACTCCGTAAAACCGGAAGTAGTGTCCCGATTTGCGTACTTTACCTCGGTCTAAAAACGGAATCCAAACGCTAGAAGGGCACTGGTGGTGGGAGGCCTCATTAGGGAAAGCACACCTCGGTTTAAGAACAGTTTCGGTTTAAGAATGGACCTCTGGAACGGATTAAGTTCGTAAACCGAAGTACCACTGTATATGTTCCACATCACTTACCACTGGCATCTGCCCACCCCTCAAAGGTTGGGCGACACTGGATGTAGACCCCTGCACTATAATATCAACACATTTTGCTAGAAGTCACTGCAATCCTCAAACCAACAGAAAAATGCATTCTTTTCACTCCCCCCCCCCCAGAATTAAATACCAAGATTAAAAAAAATCAACCATATATTTATTCAATGCTATTTTTGTAGAAAAAGAGGTGCCACAACTCGCCATGAACTCACCCTTGTTCTCTTTTAATGGCAATGGCACCCACTTAAGAGGTGAAAAAAAGCCCTTTATGTATTTCTCATTGGTATAAACTGCCTCCTTATACTAATAATATAATATATTTTCAAGATAATTTATTGTTTTAGCTGGAAGACATATTGTGTGCTTTCTTTAACTGATAGCTTTTTATAATAATAATAATAATAATAATAATAATAATAATAATAATAATAATAATGCATATCCTTCACATATTAGCAGCTCTATGCAGCGGACCCAGGGAATGCTGGAGTTTGCTTTTTACCAGGTAATTCCAAGGACAGTGAGCCAGTATTTTATGGTTCTCATACTTAAAACTCCAGTGCAATTTCCTGAACATGTGGGCATGCCTCTTCATAAATGCTAGGGGAAAGTGGGGGGTGAGCAGGTTGTGCAGCTCTGTAATGCGTCCCTGAAAAATCACAACAGCCCATTAGATATCTTCATAACATAGGAAGCTGCCTCAGACCATTGTTCCATCTAGTTCCTTATTGCTGGTCGACAATGATGGACAGTTGTTCCAGAGTCTTTCTCAATGCTGCTTAGAGATGCCAGGAACTGAACCTGGGACATTTAGCATGCAAAGTACATTTTCTCCCTGTGTGTGAGAGCCACGACCCTTCTCTTCATCTCTTGTGCAAGCAACAGAGGTCAGAGGTGCAATAAGTGTCTGTGAAACCAGAACTGGCCCATAGCAAAACCTGAGGGCAAGAGACAGCCAAGGGTCAGTTTCCTGACCCTTGGCCTCACTCTTTGTGATGGAAGAGAAGAATTTCATTGGGTTGGCACTGCAACCATCCAGAAGGAGAAGATAACAGAGGTTTGTCAGCACCAGACCAATAAAATAAAAAAATGTTATTGTGGGCTGTAGAAGCTCTGTGGCTTTATGTTGTTTCTGTGACATGATGTGAGACTTGTACATGGTGTATTTTTGCCCTCTCCAAGAATGCTTCAGGAAAGCTTCACAAACACTGGGCTGTCCCCCACAGCCAAGCCATAGCCAGTGAAGCCAGAATATCCTCAGCAAGAATTTGTGGGGGTGAAACCAGGATATTATCCTTTACTGCAGCCGCAAAACCTAGGAGTTCTCTTTTGTACCTCTTCTCACTATCAGCTCCATTCTTTTTATCTCCTTTCATAATAAAAGCCTGTTGGATCAGGCCAATGGTCCATCTAATCCTGCATCCTGTTCTCGCAGCGGCCAACCAGATTCCTGTGGAAAACCTGCAAACAGGATTCGAGGACCAGCGCACTCTCCCCTCCTGTGGTTTCCAGCAACTGGCATTCAGAAGCATCGCAAGTGCAAGCAGTGCTTAGCTGGTGAGAGGCTGGCTCAGTCACCAGAGCTGCGTGGTGGAACATCTCTGCTCAATCCAAACCTCTCCAAGCTTGACATAAGGTGAGGGATATGGATTACTCAGTTACTGATAAGATTTTCTTCCATGTCACTCTGAAGTGCTGTGGTCTAAACCGCTGAGCCTCTTGGACTTGCTGGTCAGAAGGTTGGTGGTTCGAATCCCTGCGACAGGGTAAACTCCCGTTGCTCCTGCCGACCTAGCAGTTCGAAAGCATACCAGTGCAAGTAGATAAATAGGTACCACTGCAGCAGGAAGGTAAATGGCGTTTCCATGCACTCTGGTTTCCATCACGGTGTTCTGTTGTGCCAAAAGTGCTTTAGTCATGCTGGCCACATGACCCGGAAAGCTGTCTGTGGACAAACGCCGGCTCCCTCAGCCTGAAAGCAAGATGAGCGCTGCAGCCCCACAGTTGCCTTTGACTGGACTTAACTGTCCAGGGGTCCTTTGCCTTTTTACCTTTACTATTGCTTACATGGTCTTCTTTGCATTGCATCTATGCTATTATAACCTTCCAGTTCCAAAATTCATTTCCACTGATCCCATTCATGCCTTCTGCAAGCCTCACTTCCAACCCACCGCCTGGGATTTCATATTGCATTTGCCTTTTGCATCCACTTCATCCAATGTGCTGCTGCTTGCTGCTACCCTAGCAATTTTGTGAATGACCATGAGAACTGTGAATAGGTTTTAATGTGGATTTGGACAGGCTCCATCCTCACTAGGACATGCAGTTAATCTTGACAAATGATCACAAGAGGAAGTTTTGCCAAGCCAGCAATAAGGCTGTGTGACCACTTCAAGCAGGCATATTTTTCCCCACGAAGAAACAGGGGCAGGGGTGTCTTTCCTGAGGAGCTGAAATCTCTCCATCTTGAGACCCCCAGACAAACTCACATGCCTTCTGCGTGTGAGGGAGGGGGTGGCTGGCTACATATGACATGAGATGAATACTTCTCTTGTAGAGGGCTGAGCACCCATTGCATCCAGCTGCTCAGTCTTTATGGGTGTCTGTGTGTTTACATTCCTAAAAAGCGGGACTGGGCATCTATTCCAGGGCAAATCACAGAAAACCTCCCCTATTCCCTGCTTTTTTAAGCTTTCTGTTGCTTGGAATGTTAGGGAACATCCCCCAAGGCTTCAAGCCAGAGGGGCTGTTGACCTGGGCCTCTCTTTCTGCCACCCACAAAGCACACAGATACCCATGAAAACAAGGCATTTATAAGGAGTATAAACATATGCTCTGTCTGTCAACGAACACTCGATTTGCACAAATAACTTGGGCATCAGCTTTGTTAACATTAACTAGCACTGTGTTCTCTGCCTGTACTGCTTAATGCCCCAGCTGTCCATTGAGAAGTCTGCACGGACAAAGTTATTTTCCCCAGATGCCACTTTCCATGAGAACATGGCATCCACACAAGGCTGAGAATAGGCTGCTGGATCAGACCAAAGGACTGTCTATTCCAGCATCATCATCCCTGAATGGCCAACCTGAAATGTCTTTGGGAAGCCTACAAGTAGGACATCAGCAAAACAGTCACCCTCCCATTGTTGTTCCTCAGCACCAGATATTTTATTTATTTATTCAGTGTTGTTAGTTGTTTTCTCTTGCCCAAAGCAACTCGAAGCAACTTGCAACCAAACAACAAAGAAGCCCACGTAGAAATATTAAAGCCGAGGAGGGGTGCATTTAAAAAATCCCACCACTCTAAAGGGTGACAGATAGAGGCCAAAGGCCTGGTTACAGAGAATCATAGAAACACTGAATTGTAGAGTTGGAAGAGACCCCGAGGTTTGTCTAGTCCAACCTCTCTCAATGCAGAAATCTCGACACATTTTTTCAGGAACAGAATATGAGAACAGGCAGTCCTTCAAGGTCACTGGTCCTAAGCCATGGTGGGTAGGAAAAGTCAGAACCAGCACTTTGAACTGGGCCCTGGAATCAGTGCAGCTGACATAACCCATTTGTGATATGATCATAAAGCATTCTGCACTAACCGCAGTTCCTAAACAGTCGTCAAAGGCATCCCCAAGTGAAGTGCTTTACAGTACTTCGTTTTCTGGCAAATAAGGAACACTGTGGAGA
Organism: Podarcis cretensis; assembly: GCF_951804945.1. Classification (NCBI taxonomy): domain Eukaryota; kingdom Metazoa; phylum Chordata; class Lepidosauria; order Squamata; family Lacertidae; genus Podarcis; species Podarcis cretensis. The sequence continues at coordinate 24,582,847 of NC_137175.1, forward strand.
TTTTTTGGGAGGCGGGAAGATGGTGCTGGTATCTTTCATCAGCTCTACAGCCGATGCAAGATAAACAAATCAATTGCCCCTGAACATACTTCCAAGAAAATATTTTACCCAGGTGGGAAGGGAGGTCAGAGCTTGCTGATTTGTTGACCCATGAAAAGAGGCAATTATTCAGGTGATTACTCTGTACAGGTGCTAATTAAAAAGCAGATCAGGGAGAGGAGGTCACTGTTTGGTGTCAGTCTCTTGTGAAATTAGCCTCTAGGTGGCTTATATTGTGCCTCCTTGCACAGAAAATAACACCTTCTTGTCAAACCTCTGCAGCTGCCCTCTGTCAAACCACCAGTAGTTTATAGCTCTTCTATAGCAAGGACACAGCAGCAAGTAGTTTGGTGGCACCTAAGTCCATTTGATGTTCAGTTCTGCACAGAATCAGGCTGCCTATGTTCTGACTTAGGGGCAGGCAGCATATTCTGATGTCGAATATTAGAAGTAGGTCAGGCTATATGGCCATCTACATGTTTAGAGATGCTCGTTCTCTCCACTGCAGTTCATCAAATGCATGGAATGTTGTATTGAGTTGGCAGGCAGGTGGGCACAGGGGGTGTGGGGCAGATGGGTGGAGCAAGGTATCCGTGAGGTCGGAGTGAAATGAAATGCAAGAAATACAGACACCATTGAATACATAAATTGTTCAGACTGTGGCAGGAATCCACCTAGCACTCATGGGAAAATGTGACTTGATCTCTTAGAGCAGTCAAATGAAACTTTAACACATGGCACGATAAAAGTCTGTGATTTTATCAGGACAAGTTACTTGTTGTTTACTGTTGTAACAATTGTTTTCTCAAAATTTATCTTCTGCACTATGAAAACAAATAAAAACGGAAAGAAAGAAAGAAAGAAAGAAAGAAAGAAAGAAAGAAAGAAAGAAAGAAATAGAGCCATTGATAATTGTGCGAAAGGTTAAATGCACGGAATATAATTAAAGCGACCATTCACAAAGCAGTGTTGATGACAGCACAAACATACGGGCATTTATGACTTAATAAATCAGCACATCAGGAAAAACTTTCTGACAGTAAGAATTGTTCGACAGTGGAACGGTCTCCCTGGGGAAGTTGTGAACTCTCATTTTTCGGAGGTTTTTAAGCAGTGGTTGGGTGGCCATCTGTCATGGATGCTTTAGCTGAGATTCCTGCATTGCAGTGGGTTGAACTAAATGGGCCTCAGGGTCCCTTCCAACTCTACAATTCTATGATACTCCATGATACCTGTTGGTGGAATAACAACCCATTATCCTGATTCAGGTCACAGGTGACAGAACTGAACTCCTTAACATAACTTAGAATCATAGAATCATAGAATCATAGAATCATAGAGTTGGAAGAGACCACAAGGGCCATCGAGTCCAACCCCCTGCCAAGCAGGAAACACCATCAGAGCACTCCTGACATATGGTTGTCAAGCCTCTGCTTAAAGACCTCCAAAGAAGGAGACTCCACCACACTCCTTGGCAGCAAATTCCACTGTCGAACAGCTCTTACTGTCAGGAAGTTCTTCCTAATGTTTAGGTGGAATCTTTTTTCTTGTAGTTTGGAACCATTGCTCCGTGTCCGCTTCTCTGGAGCAGCAGAAAACAACCTTTCTCCCTCCTCTATGTGACATCCTTTTATATATTTGAACATGGCTATCATATCACCCCTTAACCTCCTCTTCTCCAGGCTAAACATGCCCAGCTCCCTTAGCCGTTCCTCATAAGGCATCGTTTCCAGGCCTTTGACCATTTTGGTTGCCCTCCTCTGGACACGTTCCAGTTTGTCAGTGTCCTTCTTGAACTGTGGTGCCCAGAACTGGACACAGTACTCCAGGTGAGGTCTGACCAGAGCAGAATACAGTGCACTATTACTTCCCTTGATCTAGATGCAATACTCCTATTGATGCAGCCCGGAACTGCATTGGCTTTTTTAGCTGCCGCGTCACACTGTTGGCTCATGTCAAGTTTGTGGTCAACCAAGACTCCTAGATCCTTTTCACATGTACTGCTCTCAAGCCAGGTGTCACCCATCTTGTATTTGTGCCTCTCATTTTTTTTGCCCAAGTGCAATACTTTACATTTCTCCCTATTAAAATTCATCTTGTTTGTTTTGGCCCAGTTCTCTAATCTGTCAAGGTCGTTTTGAAGTGTGATCCTGTCCTCTGGGGTGTTAGCCACCACCCCAGTTTGGTGTCATCTGCAAATTTGATCAGGATGCCCTTGAGTCCATCATCCAAGTCGTTGATAAAGAGGTTGAATAAGACCGGGCCCAAGACAGAACCCTGTGGCACCCCACTAGTCACTCTTCTCCAGGATAAAGAGGAACCATTGATGAGCACCCTTTGGGTTCGGTCAGACAGCCAGTTACAAATCCACTGAGTGGTAGCATAGTCAAGTCCGCATTTTACCAGCTTCTTTACAAGAATATCATGGGGCACTTTGTCAAATGCCTTGCTGAAATCAAGGTAGGCTACATCCACTGCGTTCCCTTCAGGTTAGTCTGACATGAGATCAGGTTAGTCTGACATGACTTATTTTTCAGAAATCCATGCTGACTATTGGTGATCACAGTATTCCTTTCTAGGTGCTCACAGACTGTTTGCTTAATGATCTGCTCCAGAATCTTCCCTGGTATTGATGTCAGACTGACTGGGCGGTAATTATTTGGGTCCTCTCTTTTCCCCTTTTTGAAAATAGGGACAACATTTGCCCTCCTTCAGTCTGCCGGGACTTCGCCTGTTCTCCAGGAATTCTCAAAGATGACTGCCAGTGGTTCTGAGATCACATCTGCCAGTTCTTTTAATACTCTTGGCCCTGGAGACTTGAATACATCTAAACTAGCCAAGTATTCTTGTACTATCTCCTTAGTTATTCTGGGCTGTGTTTCCTCTGCTGAATCATTTGCTCCAAATTCTTCATGTCGGGCATTGTTTTCTTTATGGGAGAAGACTGAGGCAAAGAAGGCATTGAGGAGTTCAGCCCTTTCTGTGTCCCCTGTTTGCATTTCACCATCTTCTCCTCTGAGTGAACCCACTGTTTCTTTGTTCTTCCTTTTGCTACGAACATACCCATAAAAGCCTTTTTTGTTGCTTTTAACCTCTCTAGCAAGCCTGAGTTCATTCTGTGCTTTAGCTTTTCTGACTTTGTGTCTACACATGCTGGCTATTTGTTTGAATTCCTCTTTGGTGGTTTCCCCCCTTTTCCATTTTTTGTACACATCCTTTTTTAATCTTAACTCAGTTAAAAGTTCTTTAGATAGCCACCCTGGCTTCTTTAGGCACCTTCCATGTTTCCGTCTCATTGGTATTGCCTGAAGTTGTGCTTTTACTATCTCCCTCTTAACAAACTCCCAGCCATCATGAACTCCCTTTCCTTTTAGTATTACTGTCCATGGGATCTCACCCAGCACTTCCCTAAGTTTTATGAAGTCGTCTTTCTTAAAGTCAAGAAATTGAGTCCTAGTATGCTTTGCTGCTCCTTTCCGCTGTATAGTAAACTTCAGAAGAGCATGAACACTCGTGCCTAATGATCCTTCCACTTCTACCCCAGTAACCAGGTCATCAACATTGGTTAGGACCAGATCTAAAATGGCTGTTCCTCTTGTTGCTTCTCCCACTTTCTGGACAACGAAGCTGTCTGCAAGGCCAGTGAGGAATCTGTTTGACCTTATGCTCTTGGCTGAGTTTGACATCCAGCAAATATCCGGGTAATTGAAGTCCCCCATTACTACTATCTCCCTTCCTTTTGCATGCTTGGCCATCTGTTCCAGGAAGGCATCATCTATGTCCTCCGTTTGGCTTGGGGATCTATAGTAAACCCCCACAATGAGGTCCCTGTTATTCTTCTCTCCCTTAATTTTGACCCAAATGCTCTCACTTTGACTTGAGTCACCCTTTGAAATCCCTTTCTTCATGAATGGCCACCATAGGTCACTAACAGTGTCCTGTGAAGTTGAAATGTTCTTCTACAGGTTTCTTAAAGGGCACCAAAAGCCTCGAGTTCCTAAGCAGTCTATGAGGTTTTGGGGAGCCTGGTATCCAACCCCCACCCAAAATTTAGGATTTGATTGCATTACTATTCAAAGTTTGCTCACACCAGCTATTTTTCTGCAGCAGCCACATCAGATGAGGCTTCCATCGGCCCTGCTTCTGTCTGCACAAAGCTGGGTTAATGGCAGTGTTAGATAACTTTGCAAATGATAATGATACAATTTTAGGCCTGTTGTTTCATTCCATTGGAATAAGAAACATGTTTCTCCCCTGTTTTCATGTTGGGGAAGGAACTTTTATCTTGGTCACAGCCAAGGGAAGACTGCTGGATGCTATAGATTTGCATTATTTCTCTCCCCCCCCCCCAATTCTTGTTTAAAAGAGAATATTCTATAATTGGTGTGCCTCCTATTCCTTCACCTGGTGCTGCAGCTAAAGAGTGTTATCAGTTCTGGCACAGACACAGCCTTCGCCCCTGCTTTTCAAAATTACTCACCTTTCTGGTGATATGGAGTGACCTCTGCTGGACAAAGGAGGCGATGTTGTCCAGTGATGATTTATCCTGGGATAGCTCACTCAAAAGACCCCCTGATTGGCTGCCCTGGGGGCCATTCAAAAAAAAAAATTACATGAAGATGGCAATCAGGTACGAGAGAGGTCACGAAGGCCTCTCTGGATTTTTGTGGAGTAAACTTGACAGCCTTCCAAACACCTATAATCAACTTAGATGTTGACTAAAAATAGGAGGAATAGATAGATTGTCCAAACACAAAGCTTTATCTGAATACTTTTATTTAATTTTTGTGTGCTTTTAGCAACTTGGCTAGAGTAGGCAGGACAAGTTTTCATTAATTTGTTTCAAAGCCGTCTCTGATCCTGAAGGCTCTTGGCTTGTAAATAATATCCGAAACCTGCAATCCCATGCACACTTACTAAGAAGTAAGCCCCAGTAAACTCAACAGAATTTACCTCTGCATAAGCATGCATAGGGTTGACTGTACAGCATATAAAACAGGCATTTTAAATCAATGAAACAGATAAGCCACAATTCTTTGGCAGGTAACAGAATAAATAAGTCTACCATGTCTACTCAGAATGAATTTGCATTGAATTCAATGAGGCTTACTCCCAAGTTCTCTTCATGCTGGGCAGGGGTGGGGGAGTCACTCACTGACTATACCAATGCTAGTAGAGAAAGAAGAAAGGCTGATCTTTCTTTTGAAAAATGTTACAGTTTGGAGTGAATTCTCTCCTCGTTGGATTGCCCTTGACCAGAGCCTCACTGGTAGGCCTCAAAATGGCTCAGTGTCTACCCCATGAGACAAAATAAATCTAAACCAGTAGCTGCACAATTATGGGTAGGGGAGAAATTTGACCTCGAGCCTACCTAATTCTCATTCCCTGAAACAATTTATGAGCTGAAATGCAACACACTTCTCCAATTTTCTGATGGCGTTCTCCAACCGAAAAAGTGCAGAAAAATGCATATATTAGGAGAAAGTGTGGATAAAAATGCATATATAAGTGAAAATAACATGCAAATTGCATGCAAAAAAGTGTGTGAAAGGCAAATATGCATACAAGAATGTGTATGTTAGGAGAAATTTAATTAAAACCCTAATGAATTTAGAAAAAGACAGAAACCAAAATTGACAAATTTATCAATCCAATTAGTGATTCAGTGGATACAGTACAGTTGTACCTCCGGTTAAGTACTTAATTCGTTCCGGAGGTCCGTTCTTAAACTGTTCTTAACCTGAAGCACCACTTTAGCTAATGGGGCCTCCTGCTGCTGCCGCGCTGCCAGAACCCGATTTTTGTTCTCATCCTGAAGCAAAGTTCTTAACCTGAAGCACTATTTCTGGGTTAGCGGAGTGTGTAATCTGAAGCGTATGTAACCTGAAGCATATGTAACCTGAGGTACCACTGTAGTTTGGGCCTGGCTTCATATGTCTACCTTGTGTGAGCAATCCTTCTTCTTCTTCTTCTTCTTCTTCTTCTTGGTTTATTATTATTATTGGTAGTGGCACCCTCCCTTCAGATGTCAAGGAAATAAACAACCATCTGACTTTTAGAAGACACCTGAAGGCAGCACTGTTTAGGGAAGTTTTTTTATGTTTGATGTTTTATCGTATTTTTATTATTCTGCTGGAAGCTGCCCAGAGTGGCTGGGGAAACCCAGCCAGATGGACAGGGTACGAATAAATAATAATAATAATCATGATAATAGCTATGGTAGTTAAACCATTATAGAATTGCGTGTGGGAATAGCTGTCACTGTACCATTAGACCACCCAACAGTAAATGATGACACACACACATTTCGCCAGGGTGATGGCAATGATGGGGATGTAGTTACTTAATCATCATGTCACTGAAAGGGACAACATTCCTGAGCAGCTGTGAGATCAGAAATACTCATGGTGCTTTGTGAGCATGTGGGGAGCATGAAGAAACATGAGGGAAAGGTGGACTTCTGGGTTAGTTTAGCCCACACAGGGGACACTCAAATACTGCACAACTGAGCATAGTTCTTTATATATACATATATCTGCTGCTTTGCATAATTCTATCCTTCGAGCACATAAAGATGTTGTATAGGTATTGCTGAGAAAGATCACAGAGGGCCAAGAATGCTGGAACTGCTCGGCAGTAACTGTGACAAACCATAACAGGGCACAGGGTGAGATGGTGGTGTTTACCTGACCTCCTGGCAGTGGAGTCACTGCTGCTTACCAGGTGGGAGAGTGGGAGGGACAAGGTGGCATAGAAGTCAGCACTGTGCAAACCCACCAGCAGAGCCAATGCAGTGCTCCTGCAGATGTGCTTGCACAGTGCCAGCCTCTCTACTGCCCTGCCCCTCCTACTCTCCCTCCTAGTAAGAAGCAGCAGCTTTGCAGCCAGGAGATCAGGTAAACACCACCACTCCATTGTTTACTACTGGTGACAAGTAACCCTTCCACTGACATGACCTGCTTATTGAGCATTCAACCTGATTCATTTACATGACATTGGCACTTCAGTTATGTGTTGTTGCTGTATAATGAGCATTAATTCTGGTTGGTGTGTGCACAGATTATACGGCATTTTCAGATGTTGCTATTATCCTACACTTTGTGCATGTATTTGTAGAAAGTAGAAGTAAGCATTATTTTCAATTGCTAGTGCTACTATGCCATTTCTGCAAACCTTACAGATGCAGGAAATGCAAAAGCCAAATTAAGTGCCCTGTCAACTTTCTCTAAGCCACATTTCAAGAAAGTTCCAAACCCCAGTATGATGTGATCTCAACGTACAGAACAATCAGTCAGTATATGGCACTATTGCTTTAGTAGCCCTTTTAAGTTGTACAGTACATATTCTTACCTTATTTATCTTTACAACTTACCTGAAAGGTGATCCCCATTGACAGCTGGGGAACTGAGGCTGAGTACTGGCCACATTTACACATGAAAGAAGAAGTGTGATATCTACTTGCAAGAGCAAGTCCCAGTTTCTGAGGACAGTAGCCAATGCTAGTCTTACCAAGAGTGGATCCACTGAAATTAATGGACATGGACATCTTATGTTGATTCATTTTCAATTAGTCTGCTCTGGGTAGAGCTTAGATGAATACAACCTTAAGACTGCGTATGCACTCCTGTTTATTCTACATCCAGTGTGCTACCATCACTGGTTTGGGAAAATGTGTACACATAACATAAGCCACAATCCATATCTACCCCATTGCTTCTTATTAAAAACTTCATTTTATATAATCATAATAATTTATTATTTATACCCCACCCATCTGGCTGAGTCTCCCCAGCCACTCTGGGCAGCTCCCAATCGAATGTTAAAAACAGTACAGCATTAAATATTAAAAACTTCCCTAAACAGGGCTGCCTTCAGATGTCTTTTAAAAATAGGATAGCAGCTTATTTCCTTGACATCTGATGGGAGGGCGTTCCACAGGGCGGGCGCCACTACCGAGAAGGCCCTCTGTCTGGTTCCCTGTAACCTCACTTCTCGCAATGAGGGAACCGCCAGAAGGCTCTCGGCGCTGGATCTCAGTGTCTGGGCTGAACGATGGGGGTGGAGACACTCCTTCAGGTATACAGGACCGAGGCCATTTTGTTGCATTTTCCCGAAAACCAGCTTCAATCCAAATTGAGTGGGGGAAATATCACCTACCTGCGTCTTAAGCTGGTATTGTATACACAGTGAAACAATTGTGTGTTCACCACTTACAAGAATCTCTATGGATGTATTGGAGAGGTACTGCAGGTCTGAGTAGCTGATGACTAGAACCCAGGTCTTTTAGGTCCAAAGTCAACAATATATCTAATGTTCCAAATGGACTGAGGGGGTCAAGGAAAGGGGAAAGTTCAGAAGATCAGGTCAGTATGCAAACAATTGTGATAATTTTACCACTTTGAACGTTTTGTGGCGACTAGATCCATGGGAATGAAAAACAACTGTGCTTCTTACTAACACTTAGTATCTTAAGATGAGATCTACCAGAGGTCCAGTCTGCACAAACTGCACATCCATTCTGGAAGCTGTTCTATAAAAGCCACACACACCCCAAAATGCGTTTGTTGTTGTTGTTTAGTCGTTTAGTCGTGTCCGACTCTTCGTGACCCCATGGACCAGAGAACGCCAGGCACTCCTGTCCTCCACTGCCCCCCGCAGCTTGGTCAGACTCATGCTGGTAACCTCGAAAACACTATCCAACCATCTCATCCTCTGTCGCCCCCTTCTCCTTGTGCCCTCCATCTTTCCCAACATCAGGGTCTTCTCCAGGGAGTCTTCTCTTCTCATGAGGTGGCCAAAGTACTGGAGCCTCAGCTTCACAATCTGTCCTTCCAGTGAGCACTCAGGGCTGATTTCCTTCAGAATGGAGAGGTTTGATCTTCTTGCAGTCCGTGGGACTCTCAAGAGTCTCCTCCAGCACCATAATTCAAAAGCATCAATTCTTCGGCGATCAGCCTTCTTTATGGTCCAGCTCTCACTTCCATACATCACTACTGGGAAACCAAAATGCGTTAGTTGTGTTTATTTACTCTTGGTGGGAAACAACATTGGAGAAGCTAAAAAAGAAAAATGCATGTTCTTCTTCATTGTCGCTTGTGTGCTAGGCCTGTGACCTGGTCAATGGAAACAGGCCCTCCCCTAATCTGCCACACAGGTGACAGAAGGATGTAAGGTGTTGTGTTCACTGAATCAGACAGTTGGCTCACCTGGCCCAGAATGCTCTCCCACTAACACTGACTGGTGGGGCTCTCGGGCTGTGCTACCTAAGAGCAGGTGATTGAACCAGGTGGTGCAGCATATGAGGTTGGAGGCATCGGATCACTGGAATTACAACGGTGGCTTGTGCCCATTGGGAGTGGTAGGGCTGAAGATAGGAATACTGGCAGTAGGTGAAGCCACAGTCAATGACAGACAGAGCCATGCTCTGGCTGGTTGCCTGTAAGAAGCCTGGCAAGTAGGGACTGGGCAAGAGCTGTCTGAGACTGGTGTGTAGACCAGCCTCCACTGGCTATAGTGCCTATCCCTTATGGCAGACTGGGGAACTTAGCCATCAAAGAGCAACCCATTTCCCTACTTTGATGCTTTGAAAAAGGAATAGATGGCAAAACCCCGAAAGAGCTCTGCGTCTTTTCCCAGTGTGATCTGTGACACATCGCTCCCAGAGGAGGCAATGATGACCAACAACCTGGAGGGCTTTAAAAAAGAGTTAGACAATTTCATGGAGGATTAGGTTGTCAACCTGTGGGTCCCCAGATGTTGTTGGACTACAACTCCCATCATCCCTGAGCTCTGGCCTTGCTAGCTAGGGGTGATGGGAGTTGTAGTTCAGCAACATCTGGGGACCCACAGGTTGAGGCTGGCAATCATTAGGCTATTAGCCATGATGGGGATGCTCTGCTTCCACAGCTGGAGGAGGCAGCAGTGCTTCTGAATAGCAGTTCCTGGAAAGGCCAGGAGGGGCGTCCTACTTGCAGGTTTACCACCAGCATCTGGGTGGCCATTGTAAAAACAGGATGCTGGACCAGACCCCCCCCCCCTTGTTTGTCTGTGGGCTACTGGGGTGCCAGCTGCACATGGCAGTTTACGCGGCTCAGATGTGCTGGATCGGGGCACCAGAGGCCTAAGAAATGCACAGCCCCCGGCCAACATTCCCCGAAGATGGCATCCTTGACTGGGGCATCCTCGTCTCCACTTTCTCTTGTCTCTCATCCCTGCCTTTGTTTCCCTCTTCCTCTCTCTCTCTTTTTAGAAGGCATTTGTTTGATGCTGCGCTGCGGGGGTTCGTCCCCCCGGATTGGTAGGGGTGCGCATTTCAAAGGCCCGCCGGCTGGAGGAGGAGACGGCTGGAGTATTATGCTAATCGGGAACGAGGGACCCGCCTCCCTCTCCCCGGCCGGACGAGGGGAGCCGGGGCTGAACTAGAGCGAGCCGAAGAGCGAGGAAAGGTACAAAAAGAGAGACTTGGCTGGCGAGCGCGGAGCTCCTGCAACAGCGGGCGGAGATCCTCGCCCTCGCCTGGCCAGTCTCGGTTTGGGGAGAGGATCTTTTCCCCGCGCGCCTTAGAAAACTGGATGAAGAACTTTGCGTAAAGGAGCAAAGCGCAGCTCATCTTCTCCCCTGAAGGGTTCCCCCCCCTCCTCCAGTTTTTTTGGAAAGCGAAGAGCAAACTGGCTCCAGCCAAACCTCCTTCGGCGGATCCTCGGTGAGGGGGAAAAGGGGAAGAGTTCGTCGGAGCCGCGCATCTCCCTCGCTCTCCCGGGAGAACATGAACAGGGCAAGGCGATTCTCGGCGGGAGCTTTCTCTGGCGCGTCCATCTCGCTGCTGTGCGCCCTGCTTGGCCTCGCCGATGCCAAAGGGACCTATTACCGCCACCCCGTGCCCATCCCTTACGGCAACCGATACAACCTCTACACCTCAGGATCGAGCCCCCAGCTCACGCCGGGAAAGCCCACGGGGAAGCACAAGTAAGCGCTGCGCCTCCTTCCTCGCTCCTTCGGCTCACGGAGCTTCCTCGCGCTCTCTCCCTCCTTCCTTCCGTTCCTCTCGCTTTTCTTCTTCTCAAAAAAGACCCGGGTGGGGAGAAAGGATGGCGAGGGTCTCTTCATCCGAGGGACGTTCCTAGCACAGTGGCATTACTGGCCAATTGCACCCGGTTTGTGGCAGTTTCACCCACGGGGCAATTCCTTGGAGGGATATACGTATGGGCGTGTATGCACAGATGTGCGCAAAGATAGATAGAAACAGACATATGCATGCCTATATAAATAGATATAATGCGGTATGTCCAACGTTAGCCTTACTCAGAGTAGACCACTGAAAATCGTGGGCATGACTAATATAGACCTATTAATTTCAGTAGGTTTGCTCTAACTTAGTTGGATACGATCTCCCACTCCCCAATTTAAGGCACAGCGATGTGGGACAAATGATGGAGGTTGCTTGTTACTGCCTCTGGGTGTAAAGACTCGATCGAAATGCCTTTTTCTTCTGGTCAGTCGCGTATATAGCGTTGCCTTTCCCCCTCTCCCTCACACACCCCTTTCCATTCTTCCTTCCACGAAAAGCGGATCTGCCAAAAATTCATATGGATTTTAGCATTCTGGAATGCTCAGGGAAGGGGTGGGTCGGTGGGGAGATACTGCATTGAATGGCGGGGAGGGTGCCCCTTTACCGGAGAGTTTGCTTTGCTTTCTGCGCAGGAGAGCTTCTTTTGCAAAGAAAAGGAAGGATGCAGATTGCAGGACTGAAGGAGAGGTTTCTCTCTCCCCAACCGCGCCCTTCCACCCATGCATCCATCGCCGATGGTTTTTCTCTTCCTCTCTCGCACACATACCGGCAGCAAAGGGAGATTTTCCGTCTGCACGCCGTGAAAACACCGGGCCGAGCACTTTGGCGTCTAACTGCAAGCCGCAGGTGGGGAAGGGTGGTTTCTCGAGCCAGTGCTGCCCCGTAACCTTTTGCCTGACTGGCTAAGGACCTCTCTCTCTCAGAATTCCTGGGTCTGAATTCATCTCCTAGCTGGGTGGAGCCAGGCAAAGTTTGCACAGTGCTGGAGGAGGAGCGAGCGCGTTGGAGGGGGCATTTAGCCGGGATCAGGCCTCTCTGCCAAAGGCGGAGGGGATCCAGGCGGTCAAATCCAGGGCAGCAGCAAACCTTGAGTTGGACTTACTTTTTTAGATATGGGAACAAGATAATTCCAATGGAAGAATGCATTTGTTTCCTGGCGTCCCTGCCCCCCCCCCTTACAGTGCTCAGAATTCTTGGAAGGGGAAAAACGTGTTTCAAATGTGCTTTAAACGTATAGTGTGCACTCAGCCCTAGTCCTGAAGGAAGGTCCCACTGATTGTTTAAGCAGAAGTCACCAACGTGGTGCTCATGGGGTCCGCTCCTGCCGCTCCTGCCGCTCCCTCTTCTGATTAAATTAGGCATGAAAGCAGCATTATAGCATAGCAAATAGAATCGGTTGTGCTTGGTTTCAGTGTATCTGTGGCACCCACAACTATTTCTCTGGTTTGCAGTGCCCCAAAGGTTGGTGATTCTGGCCTTACAGTTACTATAAGGGTAACTGAGTGAAGTCATAGATGGAGGACCAGTTCAATTCATCACTGATTTGGCAATTTTAAGCTGGAAAGTGCTTCAAAACTTCGTTGTTTTCCTCCTTGCAACTATGTGAGGTACAACATTATGTTTCTCATTTAATGGGGAACTGAGAGCACTTTCAGGGCTGAGTGGAATCAGAAGGAACAGGGAGTGGGGAGAGATTTCCAGCCTAGCTTAATAACCTACTGGTAGTCAAGATTAAATTGCAAGTGGCCGTTTATTTTGGGAGCATTTGCTGCTGTTGCTTTTTATGCCACACAGTAACTTCAGCAGCATTATCTATATCTGGACAGGACAGTCTCACACTGTCAAATCAAATCAAGGGGGTTTCACAGAATCATCAGCCTGGAAGAAACTTTGGAGATCATTTAGCCTCCAGATCATTTAGGATCTGTGATGCAGTGTGCAAAGGTCACATCCCCAACATAGAGTACATTTAAAGCACATGGTTTCCCGCTAAGAATCTTGGGAGCTGTAGTTTGACCTCCCCCTCCATAGAACTATAATTCCCAGCAGCACTCTTAACAGACTACAGATCCTATGAATCTTTGTGGGGGAGTCATGTGCTTTAAATGTCCTCTAAATGTATGGTGTGGATGTAACCTCAACATCCCTGACAGGTGGCCATCCAGCTTCTACTTAAATATCTCTGGCAAAGGAGATCCCATCGCATCCCGAGACTGCCAGGTGTGTAGTCACAGAAAAGCTGCCTTATGCTGAGTTGGACCATCAGTCCATTTGCTCAGTATTATTGCAATGGTGCTTCTCCCAGGTTTCAGACAGAAACCTGGCAATGCCAGGAACTGAACCCAGAGTTTTCTACAGACAAAAAAGGCACTGTACATTATCGCTGGCATGTAAATCCATGTAATAATTTGTAACAATTGCTGCTCATCGTGTAGAAAACTTGGCAGAAGTGCTGGTAGTCCTGACTAATAGTCACAAAGGGTCTGAAATGGAGTCAGAGGATAACCCCCTGCCCTCCTTAAACGTCCAGTGAACATCCTGGGATGGAGACTGAGAGGTATGGACTTGCCTAAGAGGCCGGACAGTAAGTTCTTTGAAGGATATGAAATTGTGGTTTGGAAGAGGGCTGCTTCTTGCCTTCCTCTCTTCCTCTCCTCTCCCTCCCTCCCTCCCTCCCTCCCCCATAGTACATAGAATGTGGGGTCACCCAATGGCAAGGCATTCACCAAGTTAGGCAAACTGCACAGAATTAATTTATGGAATTTCCTGCCCTGAGATATGGTGGTAGCTTATATGGCTTAAAGGGGGATTAGAGAAAGCCATGGAAGATAGGCTAATCAATGAATACCCGTGTGCAGAGGCAGCATGTCAATGGACACCAGTTGCTGCTGGCAACTGCAAGGGTTGGGGGGGGAGGAAGCTGTGGGTTTCCTGGAAGTATCTGCTTGGGCAGTGTGGGAAATGGGATGCTGACATAGGTCTGATGCAGCAGAGCTTTTCTTAAGTCTTGTGTGGATGGCGGGGGGTGAATTTGGAGGGAGTGTGCATTTGGAGTGGCCCACCTCACTGCTGGGGCTTGATAAGATCAGGAATGAAATTTCACCCCGAGACTTCTGATTTTGACTCTGTCCTAGACTGCAGTAGTGGTCACTGGGAGCGCACTTCCTCCCAGTGGTGTAGCAGCAAATTCGGAAATGCAGGGTCCATTCATGACGGTCAACAGCCACACCCCTTCTGAGAGTATACAGCCTAAGATTATATTCACTGCTATTTTTATAGAAAAAGTGGTGCTGGAACTCACCGTGAACACCTCCCTTGTTCTCTTATAATGGCAATGGTGCCCACCTGAGAGGTGCTGGAACTGAGTTCCGGCAAGTTCCGGCTGAAAAAGAAGAAGCCCTGATCATATCATCATTTTACAAGTATACAACAATAATAATTGGGGATGCACTGCAACAATGGGTTCAGATCTCCATGTGTTGCTTTTCAACTAGATCTACTATTTTCTGTGCAAATATGTGGGCAAATAATTTGGAGTGCTCTCATATCTTTCGGAATGACTTAAGCTGTGCTTTCCTTGAAGTTCCATTATGCATAACAGGACTTGCCCACCGTTCTCTTGAAACAGAAGCACCTTGTGTTTTCAGTGTTCCTGACTACTTAGGTCCAGAGCATATCGTGGCTAAAAGGCTCCCCGTTAATTTTTATTAAATGGCTCTAGGATGCTGGAGACAGGAACCGCGCTGCAGATATGGAAACACATCTTCAACCTCTTGTGACCCTGGACCACGACACCATGATTTCCTCCCTGATCCTTTCAACACTGAGAAGTTTACATTGTATTTCAAACTGCAGCAGACAATATACTCATAGATGGGATATGAGCAGACTGTAGGCGTGTAAGCTGTGGGTAACGGCTGGGAACTGCATGAGGGTGTCCACTGGAATCCATGCCCTCCCTCTGTCCTACCCAACTATCATAATATTATTCTTGTGTTCATATTCCATTTCCAGCTGTACATCAAGTCTGCTGGTAAGCCTCACATCTTGTCTCCTGCTGTAACAGCTAACCTCCTAAAGGCTCAGAGTGTCTCGCCACATAAAGTGTCACACTTAGACTGCAACAATCCCAAGCATGCTTTTGTGGAAGTAAGTCTCCTTGCAGTAAGTGTGCAAAGGATTGGAATATTAAGTCCATGGTTTCAAGTAAGCATGACTTTCTATAAGAAAAGAAACAGCTGGCTATCCCCAGCCACAACTGAGGAGAAGCTGACCTTTGCGGAAACCATCAAAGCAGACAAAATGGCCAGACAGGCCAATGAATGATATGAGCTTTGTGTGCTCACCTTACCCGACTCTCCCCTTCCTATACGATGTAATATACACAGCCAAAGTAGCAGTGCCAACAAGGAGAAAGCAGGGCCAAGTTGGATGAAATTTGATGTCCATTAGTCAAGTGGAGGACAAAGAGTAGAGCTCTTCTTGAGGTAGAAAAATAGGATATTGTTGCAAGGGGACTGGACATTTGTAGGTGTTTTACACATCCATGGTCTATATATGCCAGTATTATCTGCTCTGACCATCTGCAACTCACTGAGGTCATAGAACCAGGGCAGGGAGCCTGTGGTCCTCCATTTGTTGATGGACTATGGCTCCTAGCATATCCAAGTGTACTGCTGTTGATTACGTGGTTTGTTGTTACACGATCAGCATGCATGGTGCTTTACAGAATACAAGAGTACATTCACCCCAGGGCTGGATTCACCATGGTGCAGCATACAACACAATCAGGGGTTGTGTGCGTATTCAGCATTCCTACTGTGGGGTTTAGAAAAACCAAGAAGCCCTCAAGGAGCTGTGCAGAAGGATGTGAGGTGGCAAACTGGCCATACCTTGCATGCCAAGAAGCTTAACTTAAAGTTATGAAGCAAATATATGCAAATGGACTTGATTTGCATAATTTACACAGGTCAACAAATCCAGCTTTACCTAGCATAACATCCAAGCCTGGTTTAGCTCCAGATCCCTGGCATACTGAAGGTTGCCACTACTTCCTTTTGCATCTCTGAGAACTTAACATTGTGGAGTGTGGGGTTCTCCTACTCTTTGGTCTCCACTCCTCAGTTCAATTACTTATATATCTCATGTTACAAGAGCGGGAGCGAAATGAACTCTTAGCCATGTGGAAGGAACAGCCTGCACTGAAGGCCCACTGTCTGCATGTAAGCCTGGGCAATACATTGTCCAGCACTGGTTTGAGGGCTGAACCGCAATGGTGTCTTGACCTGGCAGTATATCAGGTACAGGCGGCGGGGGGAGTGGCGGGGGCTTCACCCTGGTGCCTCATGGGGCAGGGGTCAACACTCCTTCCTCTGCCCACTGCATGCTGGGTCAGTGGCAGAGGAAGCCACTTGGGCGCCTGGGGGCAGGGCAAGCCGCCCATAGGGGTGGGGTGAGGGCAGGGCGAGCTGCCCATAGGGGCAGGGCACACCGTGGGGCCTCTGGAGTCTGCCTGCCTCCTCCCACTCAGCCGCCCTACAGCTGGGGGAGAGGTAGCAGGCAGACTGTTTGGGCAGCATGGAGCCTGCACACACCCAAGCCACTGTGTCTCTCCCAGGAGAGACACATGGCTCAGGTGTGCTGCAGGCCCTGTGGTGAGTGCTGCCCAGTATTTTGTCACCCTGTCCCTTAGCGGTGACTCCCAGGGTGGCCTGCACCCAACACACACCCTTCCTCCGCCCCTGCCTTGGGTGCCAACAAGAGTGGTGGGGGCTTCACGCCAGTGCATTGTGGGAGCAGGACCAAGACCAATGCGCCTTTGTTTTCATAATGTTGAAAACCTGATATTTCCCAGCCCTGTCTACATGCTTTGGTGGACTATAGGTTGTGTGTGTGTGTGCGCGCACGCGTGTGTGTGTGCGCATACATGGAGCTTTCATAGGGGTCAGCTGTGACTGGTCTGTCAAACCATCATGTGCCCAATCAGTCCCTGGGTCTGCACTGCTCTTTTACCGATGAGGGAATCATAGTGAGTCCAGCATGACCCTTACCACTTATATGCCAAACTACATAAACTGGTGCAGGATGCTACTGTACTATAACACATTTAATTTTGAAAAATATAATTTCTGTGACAGGGCAGACTGTGTATGCCACCTACCCTGCCCTACCCTGCACCCCTTAAACTAACCTGCTGATCTCAGGTGCAGCCCGATCAGTCTGATCCGTTTTTGTATGTGGAACAGAGTGTATGATATCTTTGTTCCAGGCAGCAAAGTGCCTTGGGGTGGTTCCATTTCTCATGTCCTGCTTGTGAGCATCTCTTAGGCATGCCAGACTAGGCGGGTCTTTGGTCTGATCTGCCAGTCTCTCCTTATGTTCTTAGCAAATAATACCAGTCATTTTGGTTGGAGTGGGGTAAAATAGTGGAGGTGGGCTCCTGTCTTTCTGCACTGCTTGGGGGCTTTTGAGAAGAATTCAGTTGGTGACCAGTAGTCTGAACCTCCTGTGTTCCCTGAAAGTCTTCTTTTACCCTGGGACACACGAGGTCTTATCTGCTGCCTGTCAGAGCTAAGGGCTACTTCCTACAGCTGGGATGGGGATCCTGGGACACCCCAGAAGTTACTGGATTCCAGCTCCTATCAGCTCAAGCCCGCATGGCTAATAGCCATAATAATGTATAATAATTTTTATTAATACCCTGCCCATCTGGCTAGGTTGTGATGGGAGCTGTTTTCCAGCAGCATCTGGAGTGTACTTGGACATGGATGCAATTGTAAATTGGTTTATTTTTATTACACTGTACGTGGCAGCTTATACATTGTAGGGATAACTAACTAACTAAATAAAAATAGCACATGTGCTGCCCATGCACTTTTTGGCGTTTTCTCCTTTAAAATGCAAGTGATCCCAGCTCCAGCCATCCCTTGTGTGAAGTAGAATGCATCAACACACTCTTCCTTCTCGACAGATGGTATTTGTGTTTTGTTTTGGGGCATTCATGCCTAGTATGCACACCCACGCTAAAAGGGCCCCTGAGTGCCCTGCTGCATCCTGTAACCATCCCCATCATGTCGTCTTTTACTCAGTGTCCCATCTTTCCTGTGGGTGGTGCTACGGAAGACAAAGACGCTCCCTTTGAGCCTGGCTGCGGATTCTATAGTTGACTGGAGCTATTTGTCACCTGTTGAGCCCAGCCACTCAAGGCATGTGCTCATTCGCTCTCATTCTCCCTCCAGTGCTGTTTCAGCTGAAAAGTGCCTGGACTACATAAAATGAAAAGTCCAGGCTCAGCATATGCAGCATGAGAGCCTGACCTTTCCTTCCTTCCTTCCTTCCTTCCTTCCTTCCTTCCTTCCTTCCTTCCTTCCTTCCTCTCTCTCTCTCTGCCTATCTCTCCTTGGAAACTTTTATACTTGCAGTGTAATGAGTTGATTTGTGGAGAGATAAAAAGCACAAGTGAGCCTTCATTGTGGCAGTGAGCAGATGTGAAGATTGTTCATTCCATCTGTCTATTCTATCACTCCCTCTAACAGCAAGCTCAGGTGGTGAGCACTGACAGACATGGAGCCACAATGAGGTCACTGAGGAGAAAGCAGGCAGTATTGACAATGTTAAGAAACCCCAAGGTTTGCAAGAGTTAAGAAAACCCAAACCCAAACACTCTCTCTCCACACACACATGGAGCAAAACCTTTCTCCCCAAACTAGCTCAATGAGGACTGAGCATGTTGAGTAACAACAGTGGCTTAAAGCACATTTTAAGCACATGACTTCTCCCAACGATTCCCAGGGACAACAGTTTACCCCTAACACAGCTACGGTTAACACACTTGGGTTTGCTGGATTCTATGGGGGAAGCCATTTGCTCCAAATGTATGGTGAAAATGCAGTCAAGTTTGTTGGTTGTCTGTTGTGGGGTGGGAGGAAGCAGAAAATTGGAATGAATAGAATATGGTGGTACCTCGGGTTAAGAACTTAATTCATTCTGGAGGTCTGATCTTAACCTGAAACTGTTCTTAACCTGAGGTACCACTTTAGCTAATGGGGCCTCCCGCTGCCGCCACACCACCGGAGGACAATTTCTGTTCTCATCCTGAAGCAAAGTTCTTAACCCAAGGTACTATTTCTGGCTTAGCGGAGTCTGTAACCTGAAACGTCTGTAACCTGAAGTGTCTGTAACCCGAAGTACCACTGTACAATGTTTATCCTGCAGAAGGGAATAGCCAGTTTGCTGAAACCCTAAACAGTAAGACTCTCAATGGAGATGGGGATGCCCTTGTTCCATTCTTTTCCTGTCTTCAATCAGCATCCTTTTGTCCCCAGTACAGCAGCCTCCACTATCCCACTCATAGTGGACATCTTTCTTTGCAATGGCGTCGTTATATGAAGCCCACCACATTTCTTTGGTGAAGCCTGTAACTTACACTTTTGTAAGAAATGCTGGGACCAATTTTAAATGGACTAGAGTTGGAAAAAAATGTCAGGAGGGGGAAATCTCACCCAGACTCATTTTATATGGGTATCTTAAGAGTTCAACCTCTAAGCTTCAAATCTATTGTGTGGACTTTGGATTTGGGAGTATATTTTTTCCGTTTGGTGGATGCAGGTTTGTATAAGTGTGTAAGAACTGCCTTAGTGGATCTCATAAAAGGCCCATCTATTTTGGCAACAGTGGATGAACCCCGCTGGCATTTTTTATATATATAAACTTTTAGCTAACTTCCCGCACTCAATATCCCCCAATAAATCCACTAAAGATTTGCAGCACTTTCTAATGCCGAAGAGATGTTCAGGATTTTTTCCCCTTGTCCTTTGCTATGCATGCCAATTTTCCTTTCCTTTTTTTCCTTTTTAAACTGAGTTTCGTTATTATCAAATTGCAAACACATGGCATTCCACTGGCAAATTGTTACAGCGGTTGCTCCAGTATTCCTAACTAGGATTGCAATGGATTTCAGAAGATAACATTGTATGTCAAACCCTCACATTTCAGATTTCCTGTATTTCAAATCCTCAGGTGTCAGATGCACTATGTATCAGGTCTGATAAGGACTGTATTAGCATTTCCTTTCAAATGATGAGATCTCAAACAGGAGACCTGTCCCTTATTCTTACATCGCTGCCTACTAGAAACAAAACTACTACATTTGACATTTCCAGTGAGATCTTACACCTTCCTCTGAATAATATCTCCACTCTCAACATCCTGAGCTTCATCTCTTCCCATCTGCCATGTCACAGGGACCTACTATCCCCATCTTTTCCCGTGATCCCTGAATTCTTTCTCCTCTCATGGTACCATCTGCTACAGCCCTGTGTCTTTAATCCTCCTTTGCAGTTTTGCCATCTTTTACTCACCGCATCCTGAATTTCTCATCATATCCCATATGTTTTCTGTTTGCATCCAAGAACGCTGGTTTGAAATACTGTCTCAAGTCTCCATCTGTCCAGCACTATACACCTGCAGTCTTCCCTCACTGTGACCTTTCATGCAGAATCTAGCCTGCCTTTGATTGCTTAAGCATAGAACCATAAAAAGCCAAAAGATGATTTAGCCCCATGCTTCTGCAGCTGGGTGTGACTTTCAATGCAACTCATCAACTAACAAGAACAAACATTATTTCTTTTTTCCATGGTGCGGTAGTCAGCTAAGTCTGTAGACAAAAAATTATTGGACCTAATTTAGTCATGCTCATTGATTTCAGTTGGTCCTCTCTGAGTAAAACTTAGTTGAATAGCACCCATTCTCTTCCTTTTCTTTGGGTCGGTGGTATGGCATCAGTGAACTGGTTATTCCCAGAGAACCCTTTAGCTGGAGAGATCACCCGGCAAATAAGTGGGCAATTGCAGGCAATGCCTGGCCTGGAGTTTTTGGAAGGGGTTTGGGAACCAGATCCAGCAACCAGATGTTTGACCAAATCTTGCTTTGTTTCAAATGCAGGAGCTACTGTGCGTATGTGGTGCAGAGGAATGTAACTTGCACCCTTCAGGATGGAGCAGAGAGCTACGTGAAAGCCGAATATCACAAGTGCAGCTGGGGACCCAAGTGTCCTGGGAAAGTCCTGTAAGTAAATGTTGGGTTGCAGTTGTAGCACGGTGGGGACTACAGAGGACTATTAGCATCTTCTGACATGGTTAGAGGAAGCGGTTGCCTCCATAGCAACTCCTGTGGATTAAACGTCATAATAAGTAGCAGCAGATGTCTGACACGCATGAACATATTTTTTCCATTTTCCTATCAAATCTCCTCCCCTTATTTCTCTGCCTGTCTGGCCATTGCTTTCTTTGCTGCCACAGGGGGGCCCTGTTGAGCAAATGTGCCACATGTAACCTTTCTAGGCACCATTGGCTTAGCTGCTATGATGTCACAGAAGTTAAATCTAGTAAACTAATTGCTAAGAGTGGACTTGGGGGACCTTGGGAGTGGAATTCTCATCATTCAGTGCTTAAGAACTGCCTATGCACCATTCTCATTGTGGTTGACAAGATTGATTGAGTGACTTTAGAGCTTGCAATGGAAAACCATTGAACAGAGACAGACAGCTGACACTTGCTGCTTGTGGTATGTGATGCTTTATTTAGGGCAAACCAGGCAGCAGCTTCCCATGCTCCCATTGGGAGTTTTGATTTCCCATGTCATATATTTAAGTGACAGAAGTGCTCTTGTATAGCGCAAGCTTAAAAATTGGAAGGGTTCTTATGCTTGCCTGTTTCCAGCAAAAGGCCCATGCTAGCCAAGAGTCCAAAAACAGCTCAGCATGACCGTGTATTTCTTGGAAGTTCACCCAAATATAGCATAAATCCTTCGCATGCTGTGGAGTAGGTCCAAAGCACCGTGAGTGGAAGGAAAATAGCCGTCAGCACCATTCCACAAACACTTGCACAAGAGAGTTCATGCAGTGCTATCAGAGGTGGGTTCAATAGCAGTTCTTGTGCTTCTGCCTGCGCAAGAGAAAACACAGTTAGGAGAACATCTTAGGTGTTAACGTCACCATTTTTATGACCAGGTGGAATACAGTCCTTCATTGAGCAGGCAATGTCTTCCGTATGTAGAAAGGCACTTCTCAATTCTATATTTTTAGACAAAGGAATGGCAACAGAGCTGTGAATGTGAATGTATCAACTCAGTACTGCATATTTAAGGCTGCAATCCTATACACACTTGCTTGGGAATAAGTCCCTTGGAACTTGGTGGGACTTATTTCCAAGCAAATTTGTTTAAGGCCAGGCTTCTAACAGATGCATTTCATTAGCAAGACCAAGGATAGGGGTAAAACATGCAAAGCTCTGATAGGGACTTACCAAGCTCCAAATGGCTTTCAAAGTGTCTAGGGAGCGTTTGTAGGATGTGGGTGGCACTGTGGTCTAAACCACTGAGCCTAGGGCTTGCCAATCGGAAGGTTGGCAGTTCGAATCCCCATAACAGGGTGAGCTCCCATTGCTCGGTCCCAGCTCCTGCCAACCTAGGAGTTCAAAAGCATGTCAAAGTGCAAGTAGATAAATACGTAGGTACCACTCCGGTGGGAAGGTAAATGGCGTTTCTGGTTTTGCCAGAAGTGGCTTAGTCATGCTGGCCACATGACCTGGAAAAACTGTCTGTGGACAAACGCCGGCTCCCTCGGCCAGTAAAGAGATGAGCGCCGCAACCCCAGAGTCGTTCCTGACTGGACTTAACTGTCAGGGGTCCTTTACCTTTTTTCCTTAGGGAGAGTTTGGGACAAGATAGTTTCTGTCTGATTGTGTTAAAGATGGAGGGAGTTGATTGAGAAAAGCAGATCCAAGACAAGTTAAACACTTCTAGTTGCCCATCTGTACCACCTCTGGTTGGGCAGTTATATGTAAATATGGCATGCTTCCTAACCATTTGGCTATTATTATTACTACTGTTATTTATATCCCACCTTTTGGGCATAGAAGTTTGTCTACAATACATCCAATTAATTAACCCACTGAAGAAGGAAATGGCAGTCTTTCTACCCTGGCCAGTTAGGTAATTTTAGACTCTGGAGTCTTACAGAGAAGTGAGTCTCTCTAAAAGGGAACGTGTTCACTTACTTCAAGCCAGCCTTGCTGCATTTGAGCCCTCTTGCTCATTCTCCTGAGTGGGACCCTGGGCTCCTGCCCCAAAGTCCTACTACCATGGCACCACCATCTCCACCCTTTCATAACAAGCACAGGGTATTTTTTAAAAGGATGTTTTTTCGAACCAAGCGAGTCCTGCCAGTTGAACTTTCTACATAGCTTGGAAGACTGAGAAAGAGATGTAGCTTTTTCCAGCCACCAGGGCCACTGGTAACTGTTTATCCAGCTGCAATAAATACTTCCTGTTGCTGACATGTGGAGTGGAGTTTTTTGCACTTTGAAAGGACATTTTTTTCCTGAAAAGAAGCAGCCTCCTTTCCAAGTGAAAGCAGCACTTAAGGGCAACATGGCACGGCCGAGGCACCTCTATGCCAACTGCCTTCCCCCTTTAACCCGCAAAAGGTTCTGCTCTCTTTACAAGCCTGACTCCCTGCCAAGAGAAAGAGAGAGAGGTGGGCAGTGGCCCAGATGTCTGCAGAGAGCCAAGCTGATGGCTCGCGCCAATGTTGTTGTTGACAGTGGCTCAGCTGGGCAGCTTTCTCTGGACTCAGCAAGATTTCCAAGCGGGTTTATGCACACCAGAGTTGTTTTCTTTTTTAAACTACCGCTGTAACTTGGAGGCTTCTGCAGGGAGCCATAATCTGTAAGGGCCTGCATTCTCCAATCCCACTCATCTCAATCAATGACAGAGACAACAAACAGACATTTATGGCAGGTTCTGGTACAGCCTGGAGTTCTGTGGCAGCTTCCCAAAAGAGGGCTGCCAGAGAAGGAGCCTCTTCCAATGTCCAGTGGCTCACCGGAAAAATAACAACGACTCATCCAGTCCTAAGCACATCACCGCAAACAGTTATCATAGGAACATTACATAAGAAGGGCCCTGCTGGATCAGGTGGAAGGGCTGTCCAACAAACCTGTTTGACAACAGATGCCTATATGTAGGGCTGCCTCTGAAAACAGTTCAGAAACTTCATCTAGTGTAGAACCAGGTTGCTCACTGGTGCAAGATGGTTTGAGCATATTACACCGGTCCTGGCCCCACTGCACTGGCTGCCAGTTAGTTTCCAGGCCCAATTCAAAGTGCTGGTTTTGACCTATAAAGCATTAAACAGCTCAGGACTGCAATACCTCAAGGACCACCTCTCTCCACATGAATCTACCTGGACCCTGAGATCATTACCTGGGGGCTTTCTTCATATGCCTCTTCCGCAAGAGGTCTGGAAGGCAGCAACACAAGGCCAGGCTTTTTCTGCAGTGGCTCCCCATTGGTGGAATGTTCTCTCCAGGGAGGTTCAGCTGGTGCCTTCAGTATACACCTTAGTGCACCAGGCGAAAATGTTCCTCTTTAACCAGGCCTTGGGCTGATTGACATCTGATACCCTTCTAAATGTGCTGTGGAACAGGAGTCTCTTGGGTTGTCTTTTTGTTTTTATTATGTATTTTCTGTTTTTTATGTTGTGATTTTATGTTGTGAACTGCCCTGAGATCTACGGGTATAGGGCGGTATCCAAATTTAATAAATAAAACTAATTTTTAAAAATACAGCGAACCTCGAACGTTCTGGCTCCCAAAAACCGGAAGTAATTGTTCTGGTTTTCAAATGTTCTTTGGAAGCCGAACACCCGGCTTCCGCAGCTTCTGATTGGCTGCAGGAAGCTGCTGCAGCCAATCAGAAGCTGCGCCTTAGTTCCCAAACTGTTTCGAACAGACTCCCGGAATGGATTAAGTTCAGGAACCAAGGTTCCACTGTATGGGAAACCCAAAAGCAGGACATGGGTCCAACAGCACTTTCTCATATGTTCAGAGTGGTGCATGCTCTAGTTATCTCCCGCTTGGACTACTGCAATGCGCTCTACGTGGGGCTACCTTTGAAGGTGACTCGGAAACTACAACTAATCCAGAATGCGGCAGCTAGACTGGTGACTGGGGGCGGCCGCCGAGACCACATAACACCGGTCTTGAAAGACCTACATTGGCTCCCAGTACGTTTCCGAGCACAATTCAAAGTGCTGGTGTTGACCTTTAAAGCCCTAAACGGCCTCGGCCCAGTATACCTGAAGGAGCGTCTCCACCTCCATCATTCTGCCCGGACGCTGAGGTCCAGTGCCGAGGGCCTTCTGGCGGTTCCCTCATTGCGAGAAGCAAAGCTACAGGGAACCAGGCAGAGGGCCTTCTCGGTCGTGGCACCTGCCCTGTGGAACGCCCTCCCATCAGATGTCAAAGCAATAAATAACTACCTGACATTCAGAAGACATCTTAAGGCAGCCCTGTTCAGGGAAGTTTTTAATCTGTGATATTTTAGTGTATTTTTGGTTTTTATGGAAGCCGCCCAGAGTGGCTGGGGAGACCCAGCCAGATGGGCGGGGTACAAATAATAAATTATTATTATTATTATTATTATTCACCAGTGACTTGTCTTCAGACAGTGGTTTGGTGCCTCTGATTCTGGATGACTCGTGGCCATTAATAGCCTTATCCCACCCCTCCCACAAATTGGTCTAATAATCCCCTTTTAAAGTCATCAGATGGGGGGTGGGGCGGGGCGGTAATTCTTGTGACAAAATCAGCACTGAAATGTAGTGGGTTAAGCCAAGCCGTGATGCCTATGAGTGTGTGACAAAGTGGTCATATTTCCATCATGAACCAGCACCACTTAATTCCTGAAAAGAATGAAATGTTGTGCATCCGATCAGGGCTACATCCAACCTAATCCACAGCATTTTCTAGAGGATTACCATTAGCCTTACAGATATGTAAAAAATTAGCTTAATAGCATGAAATATGCATGTGTGACAACAAGGAGCGCGGTATAATCTGGCTCGAGGCATCTTGTCAAGGAACCGCATAGCTGATTCGTTTTGTGTCCAACCTGGAACCAATTGGATCAACTCACATTATTATTATTATTTTAGATTTCTTACCTGCCCTTCGCACCTCAAGGTTCCAGGGCAGGTTAGAACAATGTAAGGATACAATATCAAAATCGACTAAAACAATTTGCAAGCAGAACAACAGAGTGTTGGTCCTAAAAATATGCATCTTGGGGTCAAAGGGCTGAATAAACAGTTGCATGTTCAGCTGACAGCAAAAACTGCATAATGAAGGTACCAGATGGACCTCCGTGAGGAGGAAATTCCACAGTTTAGGGGCTTCCACAGATAAAAGGCTGCTCAGGCTGCAACCCCCCTAAAAAAACTTCTGAGATTGGTGGCACTTCCATGTGTCCTTGGCATATCAGAACCAGATATAATCGGTTCCAATCATATATCACAAGCACTTTTAGGGTCAGGAGACCCAGTCCTTCAGTATATATGCAATATGCATACACAGGTCCACGAATGTTACAATCTATGCATCTTCAAGGGCCGATTCTCACATGAATATAAATCATAAATGTGATGATCCTAAACTGATTTATTGGCAGGTAACACTCACTGAAAGCAGTGGGGCTTCTCAGCTTAGGATGTCTCTGGCAGTGTCATGACACCTGGTGATCTATCACTCAAGGTCTGGCAGCTGAGCGCATGAGCTGCCTTCGCAGGAAAATATGACAGTGTTTTGAAGTCATGTTACATGAGATGAAAAGCTCTGCTTTGATCAGTGATAGCTGTTTCAAAGACAAAGCTCATCGCTTGTTATTACACTCATCAGGTGATGTGCTTGGATGCTTTCACTGTAATGTCCACTGTAGTACATAGAATCATAGAATCACATGATTGTGGAAGCCCACTGCATTTTAAAATACTTCATTTTATTTTATTTTTTATTTTTTAAATGTGTACGTGAGTAGGACTAAAACCCCAAACAACCTTAACTCATTTATTTGCTGCTGCTGCAAATTTTAAGTTCTGGTTGTTAGATTGGCCCTTTAAAGCTGGCCTGCAGCTTTTGAATAATCAGTGCAACTTAAATACCAAAATGGCTCTGGAGTGCTGATTAATGTTGCTTGATGCCTGAGCTCAGTGGAGTTTTTCATATTGGACTAAGTGTCATTTCTGCCTTTGTAAATCTCCAAATGAATCCGAACTTCAATATCTAAAATCCCTGGTAGAGGACAAGGATCCTGAGATCACGTTAAGGGTAGCTAAATTCTGTGTGATTGCCATAAAACTTAGGGAACAAGCTGTGTTATCATAATGATTAAGGCCTTAAATGATAATTTTAGGTTATATGTTAGTGACTAAGTTTTAATTTATATATTTTTTAACTGTTGCTATATCTGTATTGTCCCTGTTATACCTAATTGCAATTTCAAATGTATCCCTATCGTGTTTTATGACTTCCTTGACATTGTATGTGGGCTGGAACTGGTCTGTGACCGAAATAATAAAAATTCATTCTGCCTTTGTAGATCACATTCCTTTCCCTAAGCAGTGTAAAATGTGTTAGGCTTTATGTGTAAGCTACATGCACCTATGTAGCTGTGCAATTGAGTTCAGAGGACAAAATCAATAATTCAAAATCAATAAAATATTAAACACACATACACACACAATCCCTGCATTTAAAGACATATCTATGTACCTGCATATCTTTTTATCTGGGGATTACATATTTCTCTTTAAGCTGCTTTCCCCAACCTCTGGTTTATGAATCCCAGATGATTAAGTACTACCTCTTAGAGTGTTTTGAGATTCTCCACTATAAATGCAAAAGATTATCATTACCATATTCCCTGGGCAAAGGATCAGAAGAGTGATAGTACAGACAGGACATACAACTGCTGGGCAGCTGCTGCCCTCTAGTGCTAAAAGTCAGCACTTTTAAGATTTAATATCATGGGCAGCTTAGGGTGGAGAGGCAGATATATTTCCCCCGCAGAGAATCATAGAGGGCTTGAGAAGAGATCAGAAATAGATAGGGGTGAGTGCATCCATCAGTTTCAGTTTATCTCAGTTTCGCATTTCTCCATCCTTAAAATCAGTCCTCCACATTTCCAAATCAGGTTGCATTTTTTTCTTTTTAAAAAAATGCCCTCCTGAAAATTCACCAGCCTTTTAGTTTAAATTTCTCCTAATATACAAACAATTTCCCATAATATAATGCTGGGCCATTGATTTGATCCAGCAGGCTTATCTGATGCTTCCATGTGAGCAGAGATATCATTTTCCTATACAAATTACTGTAATTATTTATAAATTTGCTCTATACATATAAATTACCAGTTGTGCACACTTTATGCATGTGTTACCTATCACTGATGCAAATTCTGCGTGAGTGCTGCCAAGATTTTCTTGACCTACACATTACGGAAGCTCTTAATCTTGCTCTGCCTTCTTTCCTTCAGGTACCGCACATTCTTCAGACCCAGGTACAAGATTGGCTACAAGACAGTGACTGAGATTGTGTGGAGGTGCTGCCCAGGCCTCATGGGAGAAGGATGTCATGACAGTCCCACTGACCAGCCAGGGCTTCTTCCCCAGCACCCCAGTCCTAAGTTGCCTCCTACTCAGAAGATGTTCCCAGGTCCTAGAGTTCCCCCTCACCCCAAAATTCATGCGGACTCATTTCCAGGACCAAAAAAGAACCACTACGGTGAGTCGTGGCTTCATTTAGGATTGTCTGTTGAGTTCCATTAACAGAATCCAATGGCATGTATGACGCAGGAAGCTCATGGGCTAAAGATGCAGATAAAGATCACTTCTCACCCATCAAGAAGCTCCCTGCAGGGCAATGCTGTTTTTCTAGAAGAAGAGGTGCTGGAACTCACCATGAACACCTCTCTTGCTCTCTTAGAATGGCAATTGCACCCACTTGAAAGGTGCCAGAACTGAGTGCTGCCTGAAAAAAGCCATGCCGCAGGGGATGATTGAGGACCAAAGTTCATATTGCCTCAATAATAACCTTACTGGGGCTAAATTCCAATGATGGGCTGGGTGACTGGAGACAGTGAGCATATTGATGGAGGTGGTGCATATTTATCTACAGTAGGCTACATTTCAAATGGAAAAGTCAGATTACCTTTATCCTCCATCCAGGCAAGCAGGATTGCAGTTCAAGGACACATACCAGCATTTGAGGAGGACAACACTGTGTGGATGATGTGCAAAACTTGCTACTAGCTATGATGGCTATGGGTTGCCTCCATGGCTGGAGGCAGTGACGCTTCTGAATTTCTGGAAACTGCAGGAGGGAGAGTGGTCTTGTGCTCAGCTGCTGCTTGCAGGTTTCCCACAAGCATCTTGTTGGCCACTGTGAGAACAGGATGTTCGACTTGATGGGCCACTGACGGGATCCAGCAGAGCTGTTCATACATGTGCTTTACACACTAAGTGTGGGTCCAGCTTGATTCCAGTAGGTTTATAAGCATTTTGTAAGTAACTTTCTTCATTTGTGATGAACTGGAAAGTCTAGGCAGCCGCCACTTGAACATGCCCTCGGATAGGGAAATTGTGCCCTGAGGCTTGACAGCCACATGTCAGGAGTGCTCTGATGGTGTTTCCTGCTTGGCAGGGGGTTGGACTCGATGGCCCTTGTGGTCTCTTCCAACTCTATGATTCTATGATTCTATGATTATAACTGAGGTTTGCTTCTTCTTGTTTATAGGTCGAAAAATGCCTAGTTTGTTTGGAGACCGACTAGATCGGCTAGAGGATGAAATCAGACGTCTCTCACAGTCCTATGACACCCTACACAACATGGTGAATGGCCTGGGGGACCATTTGCGGCTTGCCATCCAGGAGGACACCAGTAAGATGATTGGATCGCTGATGAACAGCCCAAGTGTGCCTGATTCAACCATGGGGTTTGGAGTCATTCCTGATGGGATTGTGGATGCCGCAGACAAAGCAGACCTCTCCCCTTATCCACCAGTGGGTGAGATCCTAAGCAAAGTGACTGAGATGAGTGATTCACTGAAAACCAAGACTAACTTGCTGGACGAGGTGCACGGCATGGTGCTGGACCACGATGGACAGATCAAACACTTGCTGGAGTCAGCCCGGCCTTCTCCTCTCACCTCCATTGATATGCTAGAAGAATATGTGGACAGCAGGCTTAGCAATTTGCGGGTGGAGCTGCTGGATGGCTTTGAGAAGAAGCTGGTGAACATTCAGAGCACATGTGATTACCGGATCAAGGAAGTCCAGCAACAATGCGAGGAAGAGAAAGCTGCCAATCTCCGTCTTCAGCAGACCCTGGATGGAAAAGAACTGGAAATCAAGAAGGAGATCTCCCAGCTGGAAACCCAGATCCAAGGGCTGACGGTTGTGGAAAGCTGCTGTAGCAACTTAAACTACCTCACCAAGCGGATGGATATCCTAGAGAAGGGCTTGCACAGTATTTCTGAGTCTCAGAAGAATCTACACTCCAGGTTGGACAATGAACTTTCCACTGTTACCTTGGGGAACATAGTTGAAGGGCGCTTTGAGGACTTTGAAGCCAGGCTGAATTTTACAGAGAGGGAAATGGGAAGTTGTTGCTCCAGTGTAGAGGACAACATGAGAGGTCTGTTGGGGTCAGAGCTGGATGGCACAAGGACATTGTTTGAGGACAAAATGCGAACCTTGGAGGAGAGATTTATAACTATTGTAGGAGATGTGAACAATGTCAGCTCCACAGTGGCAATAGATGGGGCTGTAATGCCCCTCTTGGAAGGGGAGCTTGCTATCATAAGAAAGGGAACAGATGAGAAGTTGGAAGTACTCCAGAGTCGGCTGACTACCTTAGAAAGCACATGCTCATTGGGTTGCATGGCCACCTCCAAAGACGTAGATATTTTTCGCACAGAAATTGAGGACTGCCAAAGCAAGAACCAGGATTTACTGCTCAGAATGGACAGCAACTCTGACCTGCTTCGGAAACTTAATGCTACTATCCTGGAAATCCAGAGGCGGATTGAAGAGGAAGCAGCTGAGTCCTTGCAAGGTGAGATCACTCTGTTGAAGATCAACCTGAACACCATGAGCAAGTCCTTAACTGGGCTGAAGGATTCTGTTTCTCAGTACTCGGACACGGTGCTCCACGTCAACTCCTCTCTGGACGAGCGCGAGCGCAAGATAGAAGACGAGGTCCACTCCATTCAAGAGAAGATCAACAACCAAGGCTCCCAGCTTCTGTTCAGCAACAAGCGAGTCCTCAACCTAAAAGGAGACCTTGAAAGGCTCAAGTCCAGAATCATCGGTGATTTGAGCAACTGCAAGAGTGTGGCTCATGGCCTGCAGAAGGAAGTGCTCCAGTTTGATGGCCGTGTGGCCCAGGTGGAGGACATGTGTGGTAGACTGGGCATGGTAACGGGAAGCCTGGACCACATCAAAAGTGAGCTGGAAAATAACGCAGGAAGTATGTGGGGCTACATGGACCATATGAATGCAACCTTAGCTGCCCACTCTCAGGAAATAACTGTACTCAAAGATAACTTGTTGGACTGCCAGGCAAAAGTCACGGAACTAGCTGAAGACATCAGCCTCTTAGAAACCAAGCTGCAAGGCAACCAGCATTAGCTATGTCAAGCCCAAAGTACAACTAACTTATATCATGCAGACTCCAATGTGATGATACCAGGATCTTGTTTTATTTTTGCGGGGTGGGGAGGTTACTAAATCTTAAAAGCTGCTATAATCCCATCTCTCATTCCACCCCCGGAAGAACGACATTTTCCCGCTACGGTTTAAGCTGTACATTTGCCATTACTGTATTCTCTGTGGATAATTTAGCAGCTGTACGTATGTAGCAAAGTGCCTTCCCATAGAAGGGGTCACATTGGGTTACATTTCCAATATGCGGTTCAGTTCAGGAAGAAACTGGAGAGGAGACAGACCTATCTATAGGATTATTTGCTTTGGGAATAATGAAAAACCTGCTATTTAAGAGCTGGGGCAAAGAAAATCGGTTCTTGGCCATTATATCTATCTACTCGATGCAAAGGTCTGGTTCAGGGACCATTCTAAGCAATACTGCCAGCTATGAGAAACACTTTGGTTTTAGCTAAGACTTTCCCCCACTTCCGTATTATACATGTGTACAAAACCTGGACTGGAATTCTTCATGGCAGCATTGATTGATACAAGCATAAGGAACACTCAGTTCAGAAATCAACAGGTATTGTATGGGTGCATCCAGGAAGAGAACGCCCTATATTCACTATCTTCTCCTCCATTGCATTCATTGCTACGAATTTCAGGACAGTTTTCTGACAGTTGTTGTTCTCAAGCACGGTGGGTGCAGAATGCGCTTTGTATAAAAGAAGTGGGGGGCAGGCTGAATGCACCACCTGAATGCACCACCAAGGTAGCTCCATATCTGTGTCCATAAATGCATAGGACACCTGATCTGGATTCAGTCCCTGGGGGAGGCCATAGTTCTGCCTGATCCCCCAGCTAATCTGCAATGGGGAAATGCTCTCCCCTTGAAGCAAAAGGGGAGCAAACTGCTGACATGGGAAACTCGATCCTAACTGGAAGACAAAGGGTTAATACCTTCCCACTCCCACACGGAGGCACTGATCCTAGGGATTGTGCTAAATCATTGCATTAAACCTGCACTGAAGAACACAAATATGAAGCTAATGTACCATCAAGTCTGGCCCTTAGGTGGCTTCCTGTAAGCCTAGAGACTAGCAGAAGGAAGCACATGAACTTCTCCATATGGTGCTGTAGGAACGCTATGCTATCATCACTCCCTGCCTTTGTAGAGAAGGAAGGAGGGAGACATGCAGGTCAAAAGATAAAAGACCAACCTGTTTTGAACAAAGTTCCTCTTCAGGGACACTCTTGAACACTAAATTCTACTCAGATTAGCTCCACTGAAATTAATGAATGTGTTAGTCAGGTCCATTCATTCTTGTGAGTCTATTCTGCATATGACTAGCACTGGATGCAGCCCCCAGTGCTCTAGAAGCACTGTGAATCATTGCACGCACATGTGATGCAGTATTAAGGCAGTTTCTTATGTTCCCCTTACGGGATGGGCAAGAAAGTCGACTTCTAGCAGGTGCTCATATAAGTAGCAGCACATTGTGAGGGGCCTCCATCATTTGGATTCATTTCACCAGCTTGCCAGGTCCAACCTGCTTTAACTTGAGCTCCCTGTACCAAAGGGAGAATGTCCTTGAAATGATCAATGATCATTCCTCTAGCCCAGTATGTGAGTGGCATGAGGGGGCGGGGTGAGGATCTCTTACTGGATCTGGAGTATGTTCAAGGGAAGCTATTCATTTGTCACCATCTCAACTGCAAAGGTTTTTGTTTTTTGTTTTAAAAATGTCAGTATTTCTTTAGACAAAGCATTAAGCATTCAGAGGGTTCCTAATGCTACCCATTCTATTTCATAACCTCTACCCTCAAGCATGGCAGCTAGGTGGTAAACACGTCTACTTTGAAATGAATTCCATTGATGAAAATTCCATTCTCATTCAAGGAACTGAGGGTTTAGCCACACCTCCATTTTGCCCGGCTGACTTTCGCTGGGGAAACCCGATAATTAGTGCTGAAATGGAACAAATGGCAATGGCAATCCAGGGATTGTTGTTTGTTCCGATTTAAATCTAAAAAGTGAGTTTTCCAAGGGAAAGGAGCAGGACGAAAGCTTCTCCAACCCAGTTCCTGCCCAGTATTCTGTTTTCAATTGTGGCCAACCTTATATCATAGGAAACTCACAAATTTTCCCCAGCATCCAGAGGCATCATGCTTCTAATAAGGGAAGCATCATTTGTTTTTTTCTAACCTCCCCCTTTATTCAAAAGTTCTATAAGTCAGTGGCCATCACTGAATGCTGCGACGATGGACTCTGCAATTGACTCATTTCACAAAGTGCTTTCTTATATCTATCCCAACCTCCTCAGAACCTCGGCTTGGGGTTCTTGCATGTTGAGAGATGGAGAAATAAAAGCTCTACTGAAATAACTTGCACCCGTAACCATCTCAGATGGTGAAGCAGTTTATCCATGGGAAGATTTCATATACACCCTGTCATGTTTCAATCCACTTACTGTGTGCGTCACCCAAAACCCACATATTAGCAGAGCCATGTACAGCAGGTGGGGCTGGCTCAAGACATTACCCCCAGCATCCATTGTGTGCAACTGCCCCACTTTGCCTAATGGTAGCTCTGGCCCTATCAGGCGTGAGGAGAAAGAAATTTGCCCCTCTACCATACTAATGCTATGGGCATACAGGGCAGCACAACAGCAGGTGCATTTAAATGTGACAGGCTGTGCATTGGATGCCTACACTGGTGTTTCACCAATAGGCCCATATTACATATAAACTGGGCACCAGTTTGAAATGTGGGATAGA
This sequence comes from Podarcis cretensis, assembly GCF_951804945.1. Taxonomy (NCBI): domain Eukaryota; kingdom Metazoa; phylum Chordata; class Lepidosauria; order Squamata; family Lacertidae; genus Podarcis; species Podarcis cretensis. The sequence continues at coordinate 24,617,271 of NC_137175.1, forward strand.
GATCAGACGGGCTATGCAAATCCTAAAAGAAGAAACTCATTTAAAATAGGAGTTTAAATAGTATCACAAAAATCAGAAACTATCCTAATCTACAACCTATTTCTTGTAGACTTCTGGTTGGGAGTTTTCTGTGAGCAGAGTTTGAGAAATAATGGTTATGTGACTATCTCTCAGCAATGGTGCTAATGTCTGCATTTATTTCTTAGCCGGGAACTTGAATATTTCAACATTTTTCACAGTTATCTGTTTTCTTAGTTTAAAGACTAAATCACTCTGTGGTTGCTTTCAAGAAACAGGGCATTGTGTCACTTTTGAAGAAAGACTCTGACATTCAGTTGCTGGTCCTGATGGGGTTTCTGCCAATGCTGGTAACAGATCCTGTTCAGTACAGTTTGTATTTTTTTTTTTTTAAGATATTGTACATTTTGTTCAGATTGTAAAAGTTGAATGACTGTTTGTACTGTTGGGCAGGAGGGAGAAAGACTCTCACCAAGGTTTCCAAGATTGGATTACTGTATCTTCTAAACATAAAGAGCCACACACAAAAACCCCCACCTACAAAACATGAGGTTTGAGTTACTGAGAAAATCAAACAACACCCGTCTAGAGTTTGTTTTCCAGATTGCTGGTGGGATATGTGGGTTGCTATATATGGATAAACAGGTGTAGGTTCACAGCAGTTACAGTATCTACAGCTCTTTGCGTGCAACCACTGCCCAACATTTTCACCGCTTGTGAAAATGACATCTTTGCTGCTCCTTGAAACCTGCAAGATGCCTCTTCCTGCAGCTTCTCAGACATTCCCATCTAGGGATCAGTTCCTTAAGAACCAAAATCCAAATTAGCTGAATGCATGAGCATTGTTTTCAGTTGTGTAGACCCAGTACTGACCTCCATATTGGCCCAATAGAAGCATAGTTCAAATAATCTCAGCCTTTATCAGAGCAAGGATTGCAGAAGGGCTAAAGGCCAAGTTACAGATGAAGAAGGAGATTATATCTACCACCCTGGAGTTTTTGGTTGTTTTTTTTTGTTGTTGTTGTTGTTGGGCTAAAAGCAGCAGGGAGATTACAGAAGGGAGAAAAACCCATTTGGATCAGGTCTGTAGCATGGATGGGAAAGTGCTTTAATTGTTAGCAAAACAATACTGAGCTTGAATGCAAAGTTAAATGTACATGGCCAAAAGTATTAGCCATGCAGAGGGAGAGATTAATTGCATGGCTAATGGAAGCTTTGGCAGGGTGTTTGTGTGGGCAGATCAACCAGGGACATGGCAATTGGGGAAAACAGCATTATAGTGAATGGTTAGAGATGATGGGATTTGTAATTCACCAACATCTGGAGAGGACCACAATAGGTTTCTCATCCCTCCCTTAAGAGATTTGACTTGTGAGTTTAGCAGAAAGACCCCACTACAAATCTCACAACCAGTTAGCCTTTGGCAAGTCACTACTTCTCTCAGTTGCATTTTGTCTTCTCTCTACTACAACAGCTCTATGTACAGCAGCAAAAACCAAAACCAAAACCAAAAAACCCCAACCACATATTGGGGGAGAGAGCATGTGCTGAACACAAACTACCACTCATATCTGCTTGGAACATGGGAGGCATGCAAAAGGGCTTTGAGGTTCCTTTCTACAACCACGAGGTATATAAATTCCATGAAATAAATTATGAAATGAAAGGGGAAAATAATTTTGCAGATAAGAGCACTTTCCTCATGCTTGTCGTGCCTGTTCAGTGCCTGCCTATAGCTAATTAAAGGGCCAAAGTGTGTGTTCATTGAAAAACAACCCTGAAATATTAGATTGTACAGATCTCAGGAAGGAAAGATGCCTTGCTGCTTTTTTCTGAAGCAGAGGTAAATGCAACTTGGGGGAATGGGAAGCAGAAATATTTTCAATAGAAATATGGTGAAAGAATCAGTCTTCTGCTTCAAATTGTAGCCTCAGAGGCTTCAACATGTGAAAAAAGAAATGACATGGAACTATATATAATGTAGAGTTCCATTCATAGGCTGGAGGTAAAGCAAGTCAACCCATCAGATTTCCTCCAAATATGCTAGGATTTTGTGATCAAGGACAGGGCTATGTCTTTTAGCTGGCTGGGTAGCAGCTGCTTATTATGAAAGCATCTGGAGTTTTAAGGCTAAGAGAGGTGGAAACCTAGCATATTCTTTTCACATGACACTGGCAATGAATTAAATAGTGAGGCCATTGATGGGCTGCTACACCTGCCACCAATATGGACACACACACCCATTGCTCTTTCTCCCAGAGGAAATTTCAAACCAAATAATCCATGCTGCACGTAATCTAGCTTTAAGATATGTTGACCCTATAAATGAGGAAGCCATAGCTCTTCCAGACATTGATAAACTCCAACTCCCAGCAGCCCTAGCTACAATGGCCAATTACCAGGGATGATGGGAGTTGGCTCCTATTGGCACACTGAGAACCCCTAGGAGCCAAGATCCCTTCACCTACCCAATAAAATATTTGAGGGGGCCAGGTGCCCCCAAAGTTGATGAGATTTGCCATTCAAAATGGTGTATGTGCATTGATTATGGGAGGACAACACAAATTGTTCCACATCTAGAGGGCCAAAGGTCCCCCACTTCCCTGTTAATAAATAAATAAATAATTTATATGCTGCCCATGTGACTGGGTTGTCTCAGCCACTCTGGGCAGCTCCCAACACTCTGGGTGGCTCCTGTTATGGTGATAGAAACTATTTCAAAGGAGAACAAAGTTGCAACTAAGAAATGGAAATCTGTTGCTTGGGACAGCAGCAAATGGAAAGCCACTGGTGGCGGCAAACTGAATAGTTTTAAATATGGACCCAGGAAAATATTTTATAATAAAGTCAGAATATTGGTTCATCCGGCAGAGTAACATTGATTCAGATAGGCAGTGGCTCTGTGTAGTGTATATTGGGCAGAGGCCTTTCCCATCTGATGTTTCTCACTGGATGTGCCCAAAGAGTCCCTCCCTCCTAGTTGGATGGAAACACAGATTTGATGGAAACCATGAGAGATGCACAAGATGTTTCAGACATGCAAAAAAAAACTTTATTGCTGCATCTGCACAGTAGAGTCCTTTGGCTCCAACTTATACTAGCTATAGTCTAATCCACCTCTTTGTGCACTGAAGTACCATCTAGTTTCACAAAAGGAGGTACGTAAAGGTGAGGTAGAACAAGAATTGGTGCCTAAGGTTAGAGACTATCTTCACAGCAATGTTCAGGAGGGAGGGGAGTCCGCAGAACTCCTCCAAAGTGCCCCAGAGAAACTTGACTACTTCTCCACTTCTTCATCATCTGTCCTTATGTGTTTCCTTCCACCTTTCCCCTCCCAACTGTTAATCCAAGTACTTTAAAATGCACATTATTTCGGGGTGGGAGTGGAGGAACGCATCATCATACATCTTTGGTGCCTTCCCATGCAAAACACACCCAGCAGCAAAAACAACAACAAAACAAAGAACCCCATAAGCTACACACACCTTGGGGTATGAGAACAATCACACCCAGTACTTCAGGTATTATTATAACCAGCTAAAACATGGGGCTCATAGTAGCTGAGTTGTCTTTGTTTCTGTCCAACTTTCATTGCTGATCAAACTGGATTTGCTAATTTTTTGAAATGCTAAAATCAATACCTGAGAACCAAGATGGCAGTAGAAGTTGTGTACAATAGCAAAATTAGCACCTCCAGCTCTTTGGGGGAGGGAGGGACACACAGCAAGACTCAGACAGATAGACCACCCCATCAAAGATCATTAAGGCACTTAATGTCCAGGCACATATTGATGCCATTACTGAATACTGACCACAATCCAGAGAAGAGCTATATGACAAAGCCAGAGGAATTCATTATCCCAACAAGCCGGAGCTCCTAAATGTCCATTAGGTGAGTATTCTTCTCCTGTTCTTCCATCCAAAGCTTGTGGTTTCTGCAGCCATCAACTATGTAAGTCATCAGGCAGAAACGGGAGGGGGGAGACTAGCAGCCATTATTAATATTCAGTCAGACCCACTATCACCAACTCTTAAATGCACCCAGGTTACAAGGTTGCAGGTAAAATGCATTCTGTCATACGGCATAAACACGTTTGTCAAACCCTGGGTTGGGAAATGTATCCACACACACACACACACACAAATGGGAAATGGAGTCCTGGGTGTCCCCCCCCTCTCCCTGCTATCTGAATGCTCAAGTATTGCACATTGTGGAAAAGATGCTACAAGAGGTGTCTGCTGCCTGTCCGTCATATTAGAGGACCAACAGTGACAGATGCTTTGGAATGTTGTTGGCTCTGCATCACAAGGCAAAATCTTCAAAGTCAACAGTGGCCAATGGAGGTCTCCAGTAAGAGAACTGGCTGAATTCTGGGGAAGCCAATGAAATGCTCACATCCTTGCCAATAGGTGGAAACAGGAGCTCTACCACCTCACTCAGTCGGTCATATCTAGAAAAAAATAGAATATAAAGGATTAAAGACAGCAAGCCTCCTTCCTTGCACTCTCACCCACTGCCCTGGAAGCACACATCTCCCTTGAATTTCAGTAAGGCAACACACACAGTTTTATCCATATACACGGCAGGTAGAAACAAGTTGTCACACTACCAGTTGGTGATCAGGACAAGCAAAAGGATGGGAGCAGACATTACATCCACACTGGGGATGCCATTTTCAGTGGCAAGTTCTTGCATCCACCTATTACTTTTAGTAGTGCTCACCAGGTGACGCAGTGACATTGCAAGCTTCCATTGTCACCCTCCCCCATCAATGACTGCTGTTGATCAAGGAAATAAAACCCAAACATCACACTGTGCCATGTGGCATTTAAATGTTACTGGGGCAGGAGGAGAAACTGCTGTTCTGGCTGCAGAGTTTGCTTTTCCTGGTTTTTTAAATGCATACTGGTGTGGTATAGTGAGTAGCATGTCAGACTGGGACCTGGGGAACCAAGGCTCAAAGTTTCACTCAATCCTGAAGCTCTTTGGGCAATGAAAGGGCAGTCACCCTCTCTTAGTTTAACCTATTTCACAGAGTTGTTTCGAGGATATTAATGTGGAAAACCATGTATGCCACCTTCAATTCACTTGAGGAAAGGCAGGATATAAATGTAACAACAACGTTAAAAGCGCCATGTCTACATTCTTGCCAAGAACTTCAAATTCAATGCAGGAAATGCTCTGGATAAATTTGAAGGCTTACGTTGACTTGTGGATTTTTATGTGCTCCTGTGTCAATTCCCCCTTGGGGTTCACAGTGAATATACGAGTTTCTGGTAACGCCACTTCTTTGTAGGCATGGACATCCTGCTCAGGAGGAAATAGAGAAAGACCAAGGTCACGAGCAAGGCAGGAATTCCCCACAAGACACCCCCCCCCGCCGCCCCTTTCACACACTAGGTGACCCCACTCACATTTGGTCTGTTCCCAAAAGCAGCATGGAAAGGCTGCTTGTTGCAGCCAAAGAGGTTCCGGATGTCAGTCAAACAAGCAATTTTGAACACCTCTGGCTTCTTCTCAATCACTTCCCTGTAACAATGGCGGGCAGACATTTCATTAGTACCACGGCAGGGTGCTGTTCCCGCCCATCCCCTCGCCAAATAAGGTAAGAATATAAGAGAAAAGAAGAAGAACCGACACCAGCTTTCTCCAGCCTGGTACCCTCTAGATGTTTCGGACTGCAGGTCTCATAAGCCCAAGTTAGCACTGTAGCTTGTAACAGCTGGAAGGTGTCAGGCTGGCAGTAGCTGATGTACCCATTCTGTTATGTACTGAGTCAAATAGGATCCAAACTGCAGCAGTCTGATTGGTCCTAGAACAATAGGATCCAAAAGGCAGCAGTCTGATTGGTCCTAGAACAATAGGATTCAGAATGCAGCAGTCTGATTGGTCCTAGAACAATGCAGCAGTATGATTGGTTGGCAGGAACCACCCAATCATGCTCCAGATTGAAGTGAATCCACAACCTGATTGGCTTACAGTAGAATTCCGGAATTAGCCAATCATGTGCAGCCCATTGTGTAAATAATGTATATAAAGCAGATACTTTGAGGGGACATTCATTCCTCCTCACCACTATGAGCTGAATAAAGAGCATGAAATCACTTTGCGACTCTGAGTATATTTCACATTCCATAACAGAATCTAAGAAACAAAACCAAAGGGGGACGGGAGGTCAGACTGACTAGATTTTAGCCTACATACACAATTGCTCCGCATTTTCTCCCAATAAATCAGTGGCTGCCAACAGTTATTTTGGGAACAAGTAAAAGTTCTTCAGTTCAAGATACTTGTAAGTATGGGTAAAACATTAGTTAAATGAAGGCCATACATTTTAACACCTTACAAAACAAATTGCAAGACAGGAGTGCCTGGCATGCTCTGGTCCATGGGGTCACAAAGAGTTGGACACGACTAAACAACAACAAAACAAATTGCACATTTACAGTTTGGATACTTTTGGAAATCCTCTCCCTTGCAAGATGTTGTCTCTCATATTTCATGCACATGATATTAAATGTCAAGGGGAGACCTTTGTGGCTTATTAAGGATCTATTATCTGAGTCTTGGTATGTATGGATAATTGCTTTATTGCAATAAAGAATTCTGTATTGTTAACACTTTCTTTTCTCTTTAACTTGGTTTTCAGTTGCAATGTCTGTGTGTGTGTGTGTGTGTGTGTGTGTGTGTGTGTGTGTGTGTATGTGTGTATCTTTGTTGGTTGAGCCTCATATTCCATGCATAAAAAAAAAAAACCAACAGAAAACATTCCAATGCACAAAATGTTTCCCAAATATATCCCTATGTGCTTAATTAGCTGCCTGTCCTTCTCTACATTGGAGAAGACAAAGCAAGCAGGAAATGGTGAAACACCAAAGTCCTGCTGCATAAAGCAAACCAGCTGTGTCGCATCAACACATGGTGAGGGGTGGAAAAGGGAACTTACCTATGGAAGGCTGAGATGAGACTGCTGGGCGCCAACAGTATAGGACCTTTTGGGAGCACACAGCCCTGGTCATTGACGCATGTCAGGTATCCTTTGGTGATATGTGCCATGCCAATGGATCTGGCTGAACAGTAGAGAAACTTGTATCCATTCCTGGAATGAAGGTATAATTAATACAAGGAAAATATCTGCATAATGCCCAGACCCTTTGGGTCATATCCACACCATATAAAAACACTTTTATACCACTTTAACAGTCATGGCTTCTCCCAAAGAACTCTGGGAGTTGTAGTTTGTTAAGGTTCTCCTAGCAGCTCTTAGCGCCCTTTACAAACTACAGTTCCCAAGGTTCTTTGGGAGGTATGGTATGAATGAAAGTGATCTTAGTCTCCACCTCCAGTTTCAATGGCTTGACTTTAATTACTCAGACCCATTCCTTACTCTTAGAGTAAAGCAAGGCTGTAGTTTGGAGCGCTGAAATATTTCTCAAAGACCCCTCTAGTGTCAATAACATTTGCCTTTTAAAAGTCATTGTCACCCCTCTCCCATTCTGCTGCTGCTTCATTGCCCTTGTCATATTGGAAGAAAGGAGGGATATAAACAAAATAACATACATATTTTTAAAAAACAAAACAATGGTAGGGACATAGGAAAATAGTATTAGAAGAATACAGACATTGTTTAAAGGAGACTGGTTTTAAAAGAAATCACTTCCTAGGAGATGAGTTGTCATGGGTATCAAGAAGTATAAAACCTTTAACAAACTGACCAGGAGGAAAAGAAGAAAATAACATTTAACCCTGACTTTCAGAATTTGATATGCTGAGCAGTTGCGAAACATATCTGAATAAAAAAGTATATCCTACTCTCCAGTGATTTTACATACTCATACACATTAATTTGGCGAAGCCCGTAAGTAGACCCTGTTCTCACCTAAGGGACAAGTTTACCACCAAAGATGGACTACAAAGTAGCTACAACTTACAAGTGGATTTTGTGGAAGAGCTTTGCAATGCCTTGGTGGGTCCAGTCTTTCCCAAGGTGTGGCAAGATATGCCCTAGAGCATCAGACCTAATGGGAAGAGGAATAATGAGAAACACATATGCATATAAAACAACTATGAACTCCTTGCAGTGTAGCTCATGGTTCAGGGTCTACCTTATAGTGAAAATCTGGTGACCGTTATATGTTGTTATGTGGGATTCGCAGCAAATTGTTACAGAGCTTCCTCATTTCCTAAGTGAAGACCTTCTGTTTAGAGTTTCAGTCCGGCACTTAGCTATGCCATCCTCTAGGACAGCATTAGCTATAAAAGGCCCAAGCAATCCAATCTAACAACCCACCTTCCACTAGTTTTCCATTTTTCTTTTCCAACTGATACTTAACATTCCATGGCTGCTGGAAACATGTGAGCCTGCACATTCCTCATTAGGTTATTTTGGGTGGGAGCTTTCACTGCCCATTTCAGTATTGTGTTTTTGTTTCCCAGTGCATGTTGACACTTTACTTTTGTTTCTCAGTGGCCCCATTTTGCCTCCAATCCTGCTGGCATGGTGGCACCATGTTCAGTGCTAATGGGAGTGATGCCAAAGGGACTTACCTGGTGATTGTTCCATCAATGTCAGAGATCACCACCTTGTCATCCCAGTTCCATAGATAGATGTTGGCTTCACAACGACATGTGCCCTGGTACTGAGTGGTCACGCTGAACACTACCTCATTGACACCGTCTCTCAGGTTCAGACTTTTCTACAGTAAAGAGAGAATTTTTTTAAAAAAACCCACACACCATGTTCAGCATCTGTCCATTGCTGTTAGTGTAGATTAGCAATCACATAGTGGATTATTATTATTATTTTATTTAAAAAATCAGTCAGGGGAAAAGGGATGCAATTGGTGGCAATGATGAAGGGTGATCTACACCATTCTTATACTGCTATATCTCTAAATGATGTATAGAAAACTGAAGCAACCACAGACAACATAAGCAAAAATATTACAAAAAATACATGAGGTTATAGGGAACCAGGCAGAGGGCCTTCTCGGTAGTGGTGCCTGCCCTGTGGAATGCCCTCCCATCAGATGTCAAAGAAATAAACAACTAACTGACTTTTAGAAGACGTCTGAAGGCAGCCCTGTTTAGGGAAGTTTTGAATGACTGATGTTTTAATGTATTTTTAATCTTTTGTTGGAAGCTGCCCAGAGTGGCTGGGGAAACCCAGCCAGATGGGCGGGGTATAAATAATAAATTATATTATTATATAAAAATGTAATATATATATATATATCAGTATTAGTTCATTTTCCTTCTGATACACCCTCCCTCTCAGCCTCCAGGTTCTTACTCCAGGTCCAAACAAACTTTCAGACCCCACCCCCCACAAAAGTCTCATAACAAGAAGTGTTCCTAGTAACAGCAGACATCACCCTAGTCTCTCAGTCTAGACTTGCTTTTCACGGGCTGTCCCAAGGTGAATGGTATGTCCTCAGCCTTCCCACTGCTGTGTCTCATTCAACTGCACTCTCCACACCAAGTTCCAGATACAGAAGGTTTGTTGAATTTCCCAGGGGGTCCAAAGGCTGGGGGAAAGTATCCTCCTCTACTCATAGCTCTTTCTTCACCCTCTGTACTCTCCTCCTCCTCCTTCAGCTTGCAGTGATAATGGGAGATTTTTTTCTAAAGGCGATTGCCATGTCCTGCCAAGATTGCCATGTCCTTACCAGGACTCCTTGGACTACTACAATGCACTCTACGTGGGGCTACCTTTGAAGGTGACCCGGAAACTACAACTAATCCAGAATGCGGCAGCTAGACTGGTGACTGGGAGCGGCTGCCGAGACCATATAACACCGGTCTTGAAAGACCTACATTGGCTCCCAGTACATTTCCAGGCACAATTCAAAGTGTTGGTGCTGACCTTTAAAGCCCTAAACAGCCTTGGTCCAGTATATCTGAAGGAGCGTCTCCTCCCCCATCGTTCTGCCCGGACACTGAGGTCCAGCTCCGAGGGCCTTCTGGCGGTTCCCTCACTGCGAGAGGCCAAGTTACAGGGAACCAGGCAGAGGGCCTTCTCGGTAGTGGTGCCCGCCCTGTGGAATGCCCTCCCATCAGATGTCAAAGAGATAAACAACTACCTGACATTCAGAAGACATCTGAAGGCAGCCCTGTTCAGGGAAGTTTTTAATATGTGACATTTTAGTGTATTTTTCATCTTTGTTGGAAGCCGCCCAGAGTGGCTGGGGAAACCCAGCCAGATGGGCAGGGTACAAATAATAAATTATTATTATTATTATTATTATTATTATTATTATTATTATTATATGGTGGGGAGCAGAGAAGGCTTTAAATTTATTGTCCTCATATGCTGCAGTTCCAATGACAATCACTCATAACCTCAGCCTAGTATTTAATTTTTTTAAAAAAAAAACTACAGCTGCTCATCTTACGCCATTAATGTGATGTGTAGTTAGGCCCTTAACATCCAAAAGCCATTGGGATGTAACTCATAGTTAAGGGGTTTGAGCTGTAATTGGGAAGGACCATCCAGAAATTCCAGTGAGGCAAGCCTGTTTGGAGGCCCATCTCTCAAAGCAAAGAAGTCACATTAATACATACAAAAGGCAGCAAGGGGGGAAAAGAACCCCTTAAAACTACGTACAATTTGATCTGAAGAGAGCCTAAGGGATTTCTTGTAGGTTGGAAGAAACTTCTGTGTGAGAGCATCTGGTACGGGTCTCTCCCCTCGGCCTGAGGATATAGACTCGTCATCGCTGGATGAACCATCATCTCTTCTGCAGTACAAAGAAGCAGAATGAGAATTCAAGAGTGAAAATGGGGCAAAGATCAAGAATAGCACCCAAATCCCAAAGAGCGGGGAAATGGCTATTCACTATTTGAGGGAAAACAGAGGTGTTGCCCTACATAATTCTGGGGAATCTGAAATGAGTCAAGGTCATCACCTAAGCCACTTGTGGCCTTCTAGAAGGTGCTGGGTTCCCAGTTACCAACGGTCCCAGCCAGCACTGCAAATGGTCATGGATAATCAACTCCCATTGATAGTAAACTCTAGCAACATCTGGAGGGGGAAAAGTTCTCATTCCTGCCCTAAGCAGTTACCAGCAAGCATAGACTTGCCTAGATGTTAAGTAGTAGATGCTACGTAAAAAAGTGTGACAAAATTCATGGAGGATGATGCGATCAATGACCATGGTGGCTATACTCTGCCTCCATGGTCAGAGGCAGTGATGATTCCAAATACCAATTGCTAGAAGCCACAGGAGAGGAGAGTTCTGTTGTGTTTGGGTCTTGCTTTGTGAGTTTTCCACTGTGAGAACAGGATAGGTAAAGGTAAAGGTACCCCTGCCCGTACGGGCCAGTCTTGACAGACTCTGGGGTTGTGCGCCCATCTCACTTAAGAGGCCAGGGGCCAGCGCTGTCCGGAGACACTTCCGGGTCACGTGGCCAGCGTGACATCGCTGCTCTGGCGAGCCAGAGCCGCACACGGAAACGCCGTTTACCTTCCCGCTGGTAAGCGGTCCCTATTTATCTACTTGCACCCGGAGGTGCTTTCGAACTGCTAGGTTGGCAGGCGCTGGGACCGAGCAGCGGGAGCGCATCCCGCCGCAGGGATTCGAACCGCCGACCTTTCGATCGGCAAGTCCTAGGCGCTGAGGCTTTAACCCACAGCGCCACCTGCGTCCCGTGAGAACAGGATACTGATGGGCTATTGGCCTGATCCAGCAGGCCCTTCTTACGTTCTTAAGCATTGTTCTCCAGAGGCTATAATACAATATCCAGAATAAACTTGGGTCTAGAAAACACAGCAATCTTCCTGAAGGAAGGAGAAACAAAGAGCAGAAGCATTTCATAGAACCATTGGCAGGCAAGTTTCCATGTTAAACAATGAAAGGGAAGGGAAGGAATGTTTGTAGCTCAATGATGCTTACAAAAGATCCCAGTTTCAATTCCCAGAATTTACAGGTAAGGCTGGGAAAGGCTCTCTGTCCGAAACCCTGGAAAATTGCTGTCAGGAGATGCAGACAATACAGGCGTATATGGCCGAATTGAGACAGGGATTGAGGGTTTTGCAAGATTTAAAAATAAATATGGTTTCCTCATTATAACTTTTAAAAAGCAAAAAACAAAACCAGTAACTTTGTCCTTTGGTATCCTGAACATTGCTTCACCTCAGGGCACGCTGACATCTTACCTCCACAGTGAGGAATTTGCTCTCCTAGATTTCTGTGCACTGGATTCATGCTGTGGGCACAAGAGATTGAAAATCACTAATCTTCTTTAAGCAACAGTTCAAGCAGAAAACCAAGGTCTTAGGCACACCACAAAGAAGCAGGTGCAATGGCATCTCCAAGCACAGACAAATATACCAAAGAAAATATTCTTTCCTCAGGGGTGAAGGAACTTGTGGAGCTCAAGCTATTGCTGGATTCTCAATAGCCTTAAAGAGGAATTTCAAGGAGCACAGGTCCCCTATAGTGTTCACAACGTGACACATTTTCATAGGCAATAATCCTAATTTTAACACTGAGGAATCGGTGGGAGGAGGATCACCCAGCCAAGTGTGGCAATGTGAGCTTGGGTATAGGAGCATAGCATCTCCAACACACATGGAAGGAACAAGTCTGAAATTGGGCCCTTAGCACTTTTTAATAATGCAAAAAGGTGAAAGTGAATTCAGAGTCAGCCCTCCTCTGCCGGAGGATGTTTGCAATTCTAGCAGCTAAGCTGTCATGTTGTGGAGAAGCTAGGCCTTTGTTTCTGGTATTTTGACATTGTAATGACACAGACATTTTATTTATCCACTGATGTCTCACAGGGCTGGAGTCAGGAGGGGCTGTGTGCTATTTTGTGGGGGTGGGGAGGAAGGAATGCTAGTGAAGCTGGTGAAGAGACAGGGTGACTAAAGGACGTTGACCTGAGAAGCAGGAGCCTAAGGAAATAATGGCCAGTGGAGACAGCAAATTCCCAGAATTATTTGGTCGGGGGGGGGGGGAGCCAAACCTGATTAAAGTGGCATATCAGCACTTTAAATGTAAGGTGTGAATGTGGCCTCCTCCAAATCTACCTCTGCAGCACTGAAGAGACTGTATCACACCTTTTTCCTGTGCTTGAGTAAATGTTAGAATTTTATCAAGAGGGAAAATATTCCACTTTCACATTCATGTTAGCTAATCCCAAGTTGAAGTTCAGCTCCAGATCAGTTGTCTACAGAAGTTCAGTCCAAAATGTTGCAATGCCACAGAGCAACATTTCCTTCTTGCAGCGTAACTTCATAGAATCATGGTGCACAAAGTACCTCCTCGTGTGAAAGTTCTCTTCGCCGCCAGGAAAACCACCACCTGCCACCCTTCTTGGGCATCTTTTCCTTCATGAGCCTGTCGACAGTACTCTGATGACATGAAGAGAGAACGAGTGGTGAATTAGGTTCAACCCCAAATGAGATCATCCACATACCATGACAGGATGTTCTTACTACCTTAATTAAAAACAGCAATTGATGAGTCATACAGATGTAGGATATGCCCTAGATTCCAGAGCAGCCAGTATCAAATGCTTGGGCCCCATCCGCATTGCATATTTAAAGCAGTATTATTCCACTTTGAAATAGTCGCAATTGTCCACAAAGAATCATGGGAGCTTCAGTTTGCTAAGGGAGCTGAAAGAAGACCCCTATTCCCCACACAGAGCAACAATTACTATTCCAGGAGAAGTAGTATGACCAAGCAGGCAGAGAGCCCCCAGAATGAACAGCTGATCAACAAGTGCTGGCACAGAACTAGCACCAGCTTGTCTTCCAGACCAGAAGTGCAGAGAACTATGATGTGTTACAAAGGTTTACTAAAGTTTTGTGGGGTGAGAAGATGCAAGAGAATTCCCATGCATATAGAGACAGGACATGTCAAAGTCAGCTTAGAAATTCTTGCTCTAGAATACAGGTACCAGCTTGTCAGTGATCTGGAATGCAGGAGGTAAGAAAACTTCTGCTGTGTCAAGACTCCAGCTATCTAGGTGAAGTGAAAATAAAGGCTTTTAAAAGGCTGGTAAACCAACCAAAGTCAGAAATTGGTACTCATAGCCACTGTGGCCTGTGACAATGATGGATCCAGGAATAACCCCATGCTATACACTTGCTCCTTTCCATCTAGAGCTGGCTGTCTTCAGATATTAAACATCTGTGCCAAAGCATTCTTTGAGTTTTGAGACCTATGAGCTTAAGTAAGGCATTTCAGTTCTCCAACATTGTTTAGACTACTTACCTTGGGAAGTTCCTTTTGGAAAGCTTGTAGGGAGAGGAGCATAGGGGCTGCAACTGCCCAGTTATAATATCTGCAAGCAAAGAGAGGGGAAGAAATTTCACTCTGCCTATACCCCCATTCATGTGGTAGCAAAGCATTAAGTTATGGATGTACCAGTGAGGATGCAGCATGAAAAGACATGCATTCAGAACACTCCTACACACACACCTGGGCTCACTGACACCTTACAGGGTACCCAAACTGTTATACTTCCGCAACAGATAGAAAGCTGAAATTTGGCGTGCACTGCCCAAGATGACTCTAAAAATGGCTTATTGGTAAGGTTTTCCTCTGGACAGTGCAACATGAATTCTACCCCATAATTGCAGCCATCCGCCTATGCACTACAAGCACTACAAGCCAAGCCCAGCACACCTTATTTTTACTGTTGTCAGTGACAGCGAACTTATAATGAAGAGCTGTGGGACTTCATACATGTCAGCAAACTTTAGATTCCACGGGGAATATTTTCAGTGCAGACAGAACTTAGCAGACACAGCAGAATAAGAGAGGAATGAAAGTCCCACCTTCATCTTTGATGGATGTGGGCTGTGGGAGGGAGATTTCTAAGAATAGCCAATAATTTATCTAGGCTCACATAATGGAAGCTGGTTAATGTGTGCATGCATGTTTGCACCCGTAAAGCAGTTATTGGGGGCGGGGAGGAGCAGAGCAGAAAGTGCTCTTTCTACTAACTTCTTGCGGATCTGGATCACCAAATTTGGGTCCTCGAGTATTGCTGGGTTCTCCAAAAACTCTTGGTAGGAAACTATGTGCTTCATGAACTTCTCAGCTAGAAATGGAAGGGAGAGAGAAATATATGCCAGTTGGCCAGCAACCCTCCAGCAACTTGCAAAGCTAGTGGTGACTGCTAACTAGAGGATCATGACAAACAAGGAGCCCCTCCCCCTTGCCACAGGTAGGGTGGAGCCACCCTTTCAACTCCAGCATCACGGCAATTTACTGAGACAGTGCTGGGACAGCACTGAGGATGGAGATACACAGGCACACCCGTGAAGCCAATCGGGCACTGGTGACAGTGTCAGGAGGGGGGCTCTTCCCCATCACACCGGCCACTGCTGCCCAGGACTCCCATACAGACACGTGATCATGCTTAGTACCCTTAAGAACTTATCAACACACACAAACTTTTGTTGCTGTTATGCCAGTTATACTGCCATGGTTTCCCGCAAACTAAAGTTTGGGTGAGGGGGACAAGGATGCTTGTTCTCGTGATGGAAGAACAGTTCCATGGGGAGGGGGACAGACACTTAGACCTAACAAGGTCTGTGGTGTAGATATGTTCCCCCAAATTCTCCTTTATTAGGGCTCTCATTCCACACAAGCATATTTCCATTTTAAGACACAGCCTGACAAGGAGTCATAGGGCAAATCAACTATGCCACCAGCTGGCCTGCCATTCAATTTCACTTTTCCAGCAGCTTGAAGTGGGTTTTCTTTTCTTTTTTTAGCCTCAGCTGGGTTCTGCATAACCAGCTGCAAGGAAGGTGGGTGGGTGGGGATGTACCATGCAGAAACAGAGTGTGCCACCCCTGCGTCCTGCAGTCACAACTCTCTCCTAGGAACAAGAACAGTAGTGTGGGGCAGACACTGCTCCCCCCTCCAAACCAAAAACTGGGCAGCATCAAACACGCCCCCCCCCAGTCAACCAAGGAACAAAAAGTCCAAACCAATCTGTTATGATTGGCAGGAGGCCTTAGTGAGTGCAAAGATGTGCCTGAAGGCCTTGTGAGGCACCACACACTAGAATTATTCCCTCTCCTTCAGACGTACCATGAGATAATTCCCCATCATCCCCAAGACCTCCACAGACAGACAGCAGCATGTGAGGCACCCGGCTGCTTTCTGAAGGCTCCGAGAGATTATCTGCGCTGTTGTCAACAGTAGTAGCACCACCACCATGCGGGTGCTCAGAAGAGAAGCTGCCAGGGTCAGATTGTACTTGGCCACTCAGCTCAGCATCACTGACAACAGAAGAACAAAGCATCGATACCATGCAGGCTACTCAGTTACTACATTTCTTTCAACAGTTGAACAAAAGTGAGAAAGGAGAAGGCAGCAGGACCCTGGTATTTTAGGAAGTTCTCCCTGGTTTTAATTATCGGATTGGTAATATTAAGGTTCATTCTTATTTCAGAATGTTGCAGTTACACTCAAGAGCACAGCTTTCTCAAGAGATGTCAAGCCGCCAACTCAAGAGAGCCACTTTGACCCACTATGCTGCATCTGTGGGTGCTCCCATTTCAGCCCAGGTATCACACAGGCTTCTGCGCACGTGATACATTCCAACATCATGAGGATGCTGCTTATATGGTATGTAATCACATAATCACAGGGTGGATAAATATCCAATTAATATATATATATAAATATTACTCTTGAAAAAAAGAAATGCAAATGCCACGTTTCCCTTAAAGAATAATTTGGCGAATATTAAATGATCAGAATATAAACTTGTTGGTAAAGGGCTGGTTTGCTCATAATGCTAAATCATAGTTTAGCATTATGCGCATGGCCACTGGGGTTCTGCCTTCTCCCTTCCTCTTCCCTCTTGCAGCACAGCCATGAGGAGACTGGAAGCATTTGCTATAGTTTGTCATGATGTCCAAAGCAGGGCAAACTACAGTTGGTTTTTAACTATGGTTTGTCCAAACAAGCTAGGGCAGGGGTCAGCAAACTTTTATCTCTCTCCCCCAGCCCTTCCTCTCCCCCTGCTTTCCTACCGCCTCTGCCGCTCTGCCTGTGGTTGGGAGCCGGCAGTGGTGGCAGTGCCTCTCCTTTCCGAGCCAGCATTCCCGAGTGCCAGGCTCCAGCCAAAGCCCCATGACGCACCCGTAATGATGCCCACAGTGCAGCCATGGACGGAAAGGTCAGCAGGAAGGTGATGAGTCTGGGCTGTGCCTCGGCGCGCAGGCGGCGAGTCTTTGGATTAGCTGGCTGCTGGCATCAATCAAAGCCCAGCTCCCTTCCTATGCAGGGCGGGGAGAAGCCAGGAGGAGGGAAGGAGGTGCTGCTGTGGTGTGTGTGTGTGTGTGTGTGTGTGTGTGTGTGTGTGTGTGTGTAAGTAAGGGTGGGGAAGAAATGACACCCGAAAAGAAATTTCAAAAAAAAATATGGCACAGCCCAAACGATCACACCGATCCAAGCAGCAATTCCAGGACTGTCCGCGTGCCAGATCCAGAGGGCAATTGGGCCTGATCTGGCCCGCGGACCTTAGTTTGCTGACCCCTGAGCTAGGATCATTAATGTTTTTAAAAAAATAATTACATCCATGAGTTGGCACAAGACACTGTGCTACCTGAGTTAGGCGGGCCTCCCCTCCACCATAGTTTAGACCCCACACGTAAGGTGCTTTTGCCTCATGGCTTCCTGAGCTTGTTCTAAGAAAAGGGCCTTTCCTCAGAGGGAGGCACAGAGATAAGGCAGCATGGGACAGCTCCAGCATCACAGCTTTCTGCAATGGCAGGCAATAATCGTCAACTTACACCATGTGGCTCTCTGTGACATATATTAGAGCTGACTCTCATGCAAATGAATAAAAATTATATTGCAAACTTTTTTTTATTTAAGAAGGTTAAGATACCTTTTAAAGCATTTCCAAAATTGCTTAGGAGAGGATGCTTTCTGCTTGGTCTGGACACTATCCAATAAAATGTCCAAGACAGATGCAGCAGAATATACATATTTAGTGCTGGTCATGTTTGGTGGAGTCTTCTTTCAATTTTCCAAGAGAATAGTTTTAAGATACGTTAATTTCATTAGGAACCATGGTGAAGAACATACAGAAATGAATATACCAACTCAGGCATGACAGCTTGATGATGCAATAGCCATCAAGCATCTTGAAAACAGGCTTCTTCATACATCCTTGCATATACTACGCAAGAATTATTGAACGAATCATGCTTCATACCTTTTAGGGAAATAAAGTGCTATTTGCTCTGCATCCAGGTTTGAGAGATCCTCCAAGTAAATATCTGTGGGTCCCAGATGAGAGCTTCTCCTCATGGAACCTGATCCAAAAAGAATTATCATTTCAATAAGGAGACCTTGCTCGACAGCCATTTCTGCAATCATTCCCTCTAACAGCAGACTTTAGTGGTCAGAGCCTATCATTTAGGAACGAAAATGGGTGATCCAGAAATAATTCAAGTGGTTTGTACATACTTCAGGGACTACCTAGATATGCAAAAAATTGTAAATTGAGAGAAATACTTTTTTTTAATCCACAAAACAGATGAACAAGCCGCTATCCAGTTTCTTCATTGTTTCCGTGGAAACAATATACTGGAGGTGAGCATTAAGGTTAAGGGAGGGAGGAGAAATGCACACCATTGTTTTTCTTTAAAAAAGCAAAAGTTCCCCTCCAGAACATTACACACAAAGAAAGCTATATGGTGGCAGAGTTAGTCCCAAGCTGTACTCAGTGATATAGCACAGCAGGGGACAGTTTTAGGAGCAGGAACAACAACAACAAAAAGTCCTGTCTGTGAACTGCAGCTAGAACTATGAACCTTTTGTTTCAGGCTAGCTGGAGCCATAAACAGAAACACTCTTTTAGGGGGTGGGGATAAGCTGCAACATTTTGTCGTAGCTCCCATTTTGCACACATTTTACATGTCTTCAAACTTGTCTTACCCCTTCTCTTCTCCTGTTTCAACTCTGGGCTGCTGCAGGGCTCTGGGTTTGTCAAGCTAGCTTTCCTTAAGGATGGCACTTCCACATCCAAAACTGGTTCAATAATCTCCTCAACTGATGCTATTCCTTCATTCTCTGCAGCAGTTGCTAGGACTTGCATATCACTCGAAAGGCCGGGAGTAGTGCCAATGGGTTGAATGGAAGAACGGGTCTCTTCAATCACTGGGAGGCCATTTCCAGAAGGAAAGACAGGTGTCGGCCTAACTACAGGAGCGGCAGGAGAACACGATGCTTCATCAGTCTCTTCCATGTCGATGTCACTTTCTGAGTCTGGTGTAATGGCAGCGAAGTGAGTCGTCTCACCTACAGGAATGGTCGCTACTGGAGTAATGGCTGTCATGGAGACACTTGTGGCAGACTTTGCTGCTTCTACTCTGTCAGATTTGCTCACCTTAAAGGAGGAGAAATGTCTTGAGTTTGGATCACAAAACAGCACAAAAAGAGGAAATGTAGGATTGTTTTTAGAGGCTAGATATGTGACTGACAAATTATTTCTATGGCTTCCACAAGTGGGGGGGTAGGTGTAGGTTGGGATTTTTTGTTTGTAATAATAAAAAACAGTGTGCATAATCAATTTATGACATTTCAAAACAGATAACTCTTACTAGAACTCAAACAAAGGAGGACCCAAGGATATTAGAATATCTGAAGAGTCACAGTGGAAGGAAAATGAGAAATTTATTCATCTCTAATAACCATCAGAAATAAGGGACTCCTGAGGAATAATCATGTGGTTTGCAAAAAAACACACACAATCAAAAGTGCATTCATTGCAAATGGTACCGTTTTGCTTAGATCACTTTGTAATAGAAGTCTTTTGAAGAATACCTCCTTTCCACTAAAAAGGTAAAGGTAAAGGTACCCCTGCCCATACGGGCCAGTCGTGTCTGACTCTAGGGTTGTGCGCCCATCTCACTTAAGAGGCCGGGGGCCAGCGCTGTCCGGAGACACTTCTGGGTCATGTGGCCAGTGTGATGAAGCTGCTCTGGCAAGCCGGCACCAGCGCAGCACACGGAAACGCCATTTACCTTCCCGCTATAAAGCGGTACCTATTTATCTACTTGCACTTAAGGGTGCTTTCGAACTGCTAGGTGGGCAGGAGCTGGGACCGAAAGACGGGAGCTCACCCCGCCGCGGGGATTTGAACCGCCGACCATGCGATCGGCAAGCCCTAGGCGCTGAGGTTTTACCCACAGCGCCACCCGCGTCCCACAGCACTTCCACTACATCAAAGTAAATACTGCATGCACAAAGCAGAGGGGCCCAAAAGGGACTCAAAGCATCTAAATATTGTTTCTAGAGTAGGAATTACACTTTCCCAGTTTGGCAAGGGCAATTTAGTTAGAAACAATATGGCTAATGCTAAAAGTAGCATATGAAATACACAAAGTAGCGCGCATGAAATATACTCAGAGTCGCAAAGTGATTTCATGCTCTTTATTCAGCTCATAGTGGTGAGGAGGAATGAATGAAAGTCCCCTCAAGGTATCTGCTTTATATACATTATTTACACAATGGGCTGAACATGATTGGCTAATTCCGGAATTCTACTGTAAGCCAATCAGGTTGTGGATTCACTTCTATCTGGAGCATGATTGGGTAGTTCCTGCCAACCAATCATACTGCTGCATTGTTCTAGGACCAATCAGACTGCTGCATTCTGAATCCTATTGTTCTAGGACCAATCAGGCTGCTGCCTTTTGGATCCTATTGTTCTAGGGCCAATCAGACTGCTGCAGTTTGGATCCTATTCAACCCAGTACATAACACCCCTCCCCTCTAAGTTCCAGTCCTGCCCGGGAGGTCGCATTCATAGTCCTCAAGGTACGCTGGCGGCCTACGTGTGCGTTGCGGCCTGGGGTGTTCCCTGGTCCGGGGTTCAGGTTCTGGCTCGTGTTCCAAGGATGCTGGCTGTGATGGGGCTGTTTGGTCTGGCGCAACCGGCTCACTCAGTCGTGGTTCTGGTTCCGGTGTCCTTTCGGCCTCGCAGGTCCTCTCTGTATTTACTGATTCTGCCTCTCCTGCTGGCCCCTCGTGCTCTATGGGCCTCACTGCCCCTCTGTTCCCTTGGGACTCCTCTGCCCTTTCCTCCTCCTGGTTTTCTCCTGGGAATCGTCGCCGTATCTGGTCGCAGTGGCGGCGCCAGCATTGCCCCCCATCCGTTAGCACCTCATACGACACGGGGCCAGTGACCCTGGTGACTGTGGCGGGTACCCATGCTGGGCCTGCCCCAAAATTCTTTGCGTACACTGGGTCCTGAGCCTCGAAGGTCCGGGGGTTCTTGCCTTCCCCCACCACTGCCTCATCCTGAGCTCTATCGGGGTGAAGGCGGTCCAATCTGATTGCAAGGCGCCGACCCATTAGTAGTTCAGCGGGGCTCCGGCCAGTCGTTGAGCTGGGGGTGCTGTGCTGTGCTAGAAGGAATGTGGCAAGGCGGTACTCCCAATCCCCTTGTGTCATACGGCGAAGGGTGTCCTTGGTGGTCCGCACCATGCGTTCTGCTTGGCCATTGGTGGCAGGGTGGAATGGCGCCGAACGGATGTGGCGGATGGCGTTCTGCGTTGTGAAGGTTTGGAATTCTCCTGACGTAAATGCAGTCCCGTTGTCTGAGACGAGAGTGTCAGGGAGCCCGTGGGTTGCAAACAGCCTGCGTAGTACCCGGATGGCTGCGGACGTAGAAGTGGACGGTACCAGTGCGACTTCCAGCCATTTGGTGTAGGAGTCCACCACTATGAAGAATGTTTTCCCCTGAAAGGGGCCAGCGAAGTCCACATGCAGGCGTGACCATGGTGCTCGGGCGGACTCCCAGGACTGGACTGGGGCCCTTGGGGGATCTGGGCGGGATTCTTGGCAGGCCTGGCAGTGTTTGACCCAGGCCTCTATCTCTCCGTCGATCCCCGGCCACCACACATAACTCCTGGCAAGGGCCTTCATTCTTACTACCCCTGGGTGTGTCTCGTGTAGGGCTGTGAGGACCCTTTTGCGGAGGGGCTGGGGAACAACGACCCTGCTTCCCCATAACAGGCACCCCTTGTGGGCTGACAGTTCATGTTTGCGGGTTGTGTAGCCGGCGAATTCTGGCCCGGGGCTGCTGCTGGGCCATCCCCTCCACACCCAGTCCAGGACCCGGGAGATGACCCTATCTTTCTTGGAATGGTGTGCAACTTCTTGTGCCTGAATGGGGCGGTCAGGAAGCAGCTCCAGGCTCATAACCTCTTGTGCAGCTGCTGGGTCGGGGCCTGTTTCCGGTAGTGGTAGCCTGCTGAGGGCGTCCGCATGGCCCATCGCCTTCCCCGGACGGTGAATCAGTGCATACTGGTAGCTGGCAAGGAAAATTGACCACCTGAGGACGCGAGGAGACAGCACTTGGGGGGTCTGCTTTTCAGGGGCAAACAAGCCAAGCAACGGCTTGTGGTCAGTCACCACGGTGAAGGGCCGCCCGTACAAGAAATCATGGAATTTTTTTACTCCCTTCACGATTGCCAGACCCTCCTTGTCGATTTGCGAGTAGTTCCGCTCGGTTGCGTTGAGTGTCTGGGAAAAGTATGCCACTGGTACCTCTCTTCCATCCGGGAGTTGGTGTCCCAGGACAGCGCCAATTCCATAGGGCGAGGCGTCGCATGCTAGCACCACCGGCAGCCTCTCGTCGAAGTGTGCCAAGACCGAGTTTGAGACAAGCAAGTCCTTGACTGCCTGGAATGCGGCCTCCTGGCGCTGGCCCCACACCCAAGGGGCCCGCTTGTCCAGGAGTCTGTGTAGGGGCTCCGCTACCGCCGCCTTGTGGGGAAGGAAGGAATGGTAAAAGTTCAATAGTCCCAAGAAGGCCTGAAGTTCAGTCTTGTTCTTTGGCGCTGGGGCATCACAAATGGCCCGTACCTTGTCCCCAGTCGGGTGGACCCCTTCTGCGTCCACCATAAATCCAAGAAAGTCCACCTGAGGCACTCCTAGTAGACATTTTTCCCGCTTCACCTTGAGACCCGCCGTCTGGAAACGGTGCAGAACGGTGCGGAGGCGGTCCTCAAACTCCTCTGGTGTGGGCCCGGCAATCAACACATCATCGAAGAAGGGGGTGACGCCAGGAATCCCTTTAAGTAGAGAGTCCATTAGATTCTGGAATATGCCTGGTGCCACGCTGATACCGAATTGCAGCCGCTTTACCCTGAATGCTCCTCTGTGCGTCACAATCGTCTGTGCCTCTGCTGTGGCCTCATCTACTGGCAACTGTTGATATGCTTGGGCCAAGTCCAGCTTGCCAAAAATTTTCGACCCAGCCAGGGTGGCAAGAACATGGCTGACCACTGGCACTGGGTATGCATGGGCCGTAAGGGCCTTGTTTATGGTACATTTGTAGTCTGCGCAGATGCGGACCGAACCATTAGGCTTGACGGGTGTGACAATTGGGGTTTCCCAGGGGGCATTAGGCACCGGCTCCAGCACTCCTTGCTCCACAAGCCGGTCCAATTCCTCGTCTATACGGGGTTTCAGGGCAAACGGGACCCGGCGGGCCTTGAGCCTGACCGGTCGTACTGCGGGGTCAAGCTGTAGAGCAATTGGGGGGCCCGTATACTGTCCCAATTTCCCATCAAAAACCCCCGGAAATTCCTTGCATATGGCGTCCACGTCCACTTGTAAGCTAGTGTGGTTCACCCCGGTGACGGCTAGCCCCAGTGGTCCAAACCATGCCAATCCCAGTAAGCTAATGTAGGGGCCCTTGACCACCAGCAATTCCAGTTGCCGCGTCCGCCCTCGGTATTGCACCCTGAAGGTCCCCACCCCCATTGTGGGGACATTACGTTTCTGGAAGTCCCGGAGGGTGAATGGGGCCGGCCTGAGTTTGGGACCCCCAGTAGGACACAGTTTCCTTAAGGTCCTTGCCGAGATTATGGATAGAGTTGAACCCGTGTCAAGCTCCATGCGGCATGGGGCCCCCTCTATCTGTACGTCAACATAAATTTTCTCTACGTTGGGGTGGGGCAACTGGTATACCTGGAAGTCCGTGAGCTCCGTCGAGTTGCCTTGGTGCGTTGGGCCCCGGGACCTGGGGCTCTTGGATTGGTCATCTGATGCCTGGCGTCGGGTGGGCCGAGCCCGACACACCCGGGCGATGTGTCCCGATTTTCTGCACTGCCTGCACTCTGCGTTGCGGAAACGGCAGGTCCTCCTCTCGTGACTTTCTCCGCAACTTGCGCAGTTCCCTCCTTCTCGTCGAGGCAGCTGTGGTATGTGGGCTGCTTGAGTGCGCTGCTGTACTCGGTGCACCTCCTCCCTGTTGGATCCTGAGTCGTCGGTGAGGTCTTCCTGGTGGACCCTCGGTTGGGATGGCTGGCTCGGCCGTGCCTCTTGCGTCGACCTCTCGGCAGCTTCCGTTGCCAGGGCCTCCTCCAGAGCGACCTGGAACGTTAGGTCCTTCTTAGCGTAGAGGCGTCGTTGCAGCTTCTCATCCCTCAGGCCACCGACGAGGCGGTCACGAAGCATGTTCTCCAGCTCTGAGAAGTTGCAGAACCGGGCGGCTTGGCGGAGAGAGGTCACAAACCCAGTTATGGTTTCCCCAGGGGCTTGCCGCTTTGCATAGAAGGCATTTCGACGAGCCACCACTGAGGGCTGTGGCGAAAAGTGCCCCTTCAGCTGATCCATTATTGTTTTGTATGGAACAGTAGCAACGTCTTCAGGCGCAAGGAGAGCCCGGGCAATTTCAAATGTCTCCTCTCCGCAAACGCTGAAGAATATTGCCCTCTTCTTGGCGTCTTCTTCATCGGTGACCCCTTTGGCTTCTAGGAGGAAGGTGAAACGGGAGGCGTACGCTTCCCAGTCTCCGGATGCTGGGTTGAACGGTGAGAAGCTGCTGTCGGTTGCCATTCTGAGTTCCTTGTGTCCCGGAGCTGAAGCCTGGATACACGGTGCGAGGCAGCGGTGCGGCAGGTGGCGGTGCTGCGGTGCTGTGTGTGGCAGTCAGCTCAGCGGGATCCCACCTTCGTCGCCAGTGAAATATACTCAGAGTCGCAAAGTGATTTCATGCTCTTTATTCAGCTCATAGTGGTGAGGAGGAATGAATGAAAGTCCCCTCAAGGTATCTGCTTTATATACATTATTTACACAATGGGCTGAACATGATTGGCTAATTCCGGAATTCTACTGTAAGCCAATCAGGTTGTGGATTCACTTCTATCTGGAGCATGATTGGGTAGTTCCTGCCAACCAATCATACTGCTGCATTGTTCTAGGACCAATCAGACTGCTGCATTCTGAATCCTATTGTTCTAGGACCAATCAGGCTGCTGCCTTTTGGATCCTATTGTTCTAGGGCCAATCAGACTGCTGCAGTTTGGATCCTATTCAACCCAGTACATAACAGCGCACCAGAGTTCCCTTTCGAACCACACTCACCTCAGGCAACCTTCCCCATGACCACTGCATGTGTGATTCAGAGCAAAGTGGCATTTCAGGATTTCGCATCTCCAACTCAGAGTCACTTTTCGGGGCTGATGCGCAGTTTGGAGGAAGGCTGTAAAAAGAAGATAAAAGCTGAAATATACTCAGAGTCGCAAAGTGATTTCATGCTCTTTATTCAGCTCATAGTGGTGAGGAGGAATGAATGAATGTCCCCTCTAAGTATCTGCTTTATATACATTATTTACACAATGGGCTGCACATGATTGGCTAATTCCGGAATTCTACTGTAAGCCAATCAGGTTGTGGATGTTATTCTAAAGCAGCAATGCAGCAGCAAGCAAAGGCTATAGCAGCCAAGTCTGCTGCTTGTGGCTGCAAAGCCAGACAGGATGTATGTGACTGTTGCCATGGAAACAAAGGGGCAGTCCATTCTGTACTGAGCACCGGATGTTAGCTCAGTGTGTGTGTCATATGACCTGTACAGGATGTACATGGGTGGAGTTTGGAGTTTTCTCTCTGTTTGTTGAACAGAGCGGACATGTTTTCTCTGTACTGAAGTGAAAGACAGGAATAAACGCAATGTAGATACATTTCTGTCTGAGTCTGATTCCCCTCCCTGGGGATATGCAGGGAGGAGAAGGAGGAGAGCAGTTGGTGTGTTTTTCTCACAGCCTGAGAAAAATCGCCGGAACGGACCTCGAGTGTTTTTACTGCCGGGAGTCGCCGGAGGGAGGTCAAAAGAATTCAGCCGGTGCCTGGAGAGATAGGCACATACCTCTGACCGAGCCTGAATTCTGACATTGGTAGCAGCTGACGGTTGCTACGATCCATGGGAGTCTGCATCAAGGAGACTGTATTCATCCCTCTCCATGGAGGCCTGAGATGGAGGCTGATTCTCTGCAGCTAGAAGCTGACCAGAAGAAGCTGAAAGCCAAGCTACGGAGCCCAGGTATGAGATTTTCGGGCTTAAGGGTGTGTATGCAGATGGATTAATTCTCTGCTTCACGGGAGCAACGTTTGGGAAAAACAGCTCCGAGAGAGAAGAGTCTGCATTCCAAACATTCCTGTGGTTTTTCCTGTCCAAGGAAAGGAATGTGGTTGCTTAGCAACGCAGGCCAGTTTCAAGATAAGGGCTGGAAGTCAGGCTATGCCCAGGGAGGCAAAAACAGCTCATGTTTTGACTAGGCCTTTACAAAGGACCTGTGAATGGGGACTTTCCAAGCAGCCAGTGTTATTGCTGCCAGGTGCACAGAGTGTAAACAAGCCAGCTATTGGATTTTAGAGGCTTGTGTTTGAGAGTCAATGCAAGGACTCAAAATGGATGCCAAGAAGGGGGAAGGCCTGCCTTCTCCACCCCTTTTGACCAGTGACAATTATGCATCTTGGTCTATTAAGATGAAGGCCTTGCTGCAGAATCAGAGACTGTTTAGGGTGATTGAGAACCCCATCCCTGCAGCACCAACGCCTGTTTGGGAGTCACAGGATATGAAGGCCAGAACTGCTATAATTCTGTGCGTGTCAGACTCTCAGCTTATTCATATACAAGATTTAGAGCACGCGAAAGATGTTTGGGACACGCTGAGAAGGACACATCAGAGAGATGCAGGTTCTTCAGCGTTGCTGTATTTTGAAAAGCTGACTAACCTGAGGCTTGCGCCTGATGGAGATGTTCAAGCGCACCTGACGGAAATGAAATTTCTGCGTCAGCAGATGGTGGAACGCAATTTCCATCTGGATGAGGAAGTGTTTTGCTTCATGGTGATCAACAGCCTGAATCGGACTTACAAAATGGTTGCCAGTCAGCTGGGGTCTCTCCCAGCGCAAGATCTAACGTCGGACAGGGTCTTTGCCGTGGTTCTGAACGAACATGACAGACGTGCCGCCCTGGAAGTCAAGGACAGGGGGAGGGAAGAACGGAGTTCAGACACCCCCACTGCTGTAGCTACTGGAGGAGACGCCGTAGCTTTGAACGTTGTCCGATGCCACAATTGTGGACAGACTGGGCATCTTCAGCGGAACTGCAGGATGCCACGTCAGAACAAAGGAGCCAAGGGAAGCTCCACGAAGTCTGAGGCGTCAGGCAGAAGTCGTGCCAAGTCACAGGCGAAGCCTGCAAAGGCTTTGATGTCCCTAAAAGCCACACCACAAGTGGGGAATTCTTTCATTTTAGACACGGGAGCGACGGTTCACATGACCCATCGCAGGGATTTGTTTTCGTCGTTTAAGAAGCAAAGCTTCGTTGTACAACAAGCCAACGGTCGAGAGCTGGAAGCCACCGGAATTGGGACTGTGTATCTTAAAAGTCTGAACTTGACTATAAACGATGTTTATTTGGTTCCAGAGTTGAAGTACAATCTGCTCAGCGTTTCGCAGATTGCCAAGAAGGGACTAAAACTGTCCTATGATGATCAACACTGCGAGATCTACAAAGATGGAGAGTTGTATCTTTCTGCCAAAGAGAAAGATGGACTGTATTTGTTGACTTTTGATCAAAGTGATTACATGGAATGTAATTCTTGTGATTCTAACATGATTTCTTTTGCAGGTGTAGCCAAGAAGAACGCCAAGCAGGTCACCTCGAGGGTCGACAAGGCATTTCAGCGGGTGTATGCTGATGTGATTGGTCCTTTAGCACCATCTAGAGGCAATGCAAAGTATTACCTAATCTGTGTTGATTCTTTTACAGGTTTTGTCTGGATTTATCTTTTGGAGAGACCGAAAGAAGCCTTAGAAAGGTTTAAAGAGTTTTGTGACAAGGTTAAAAATATGCATGATGCTGACATAGATTGTCTTTGCACAGATGAGAAGCCAATTTTTCTCTTACAGGATTTCCAGAGGTTCCTGAAGAAGAAAGGGATAAGACACAAAATTGCAGCTTCCGAAGAAGCTTGGAAGAGATGTGTCTGTGTTAGAGTGAACAAAGAATTGCAAAAGGGAATGCATGCGCAATTGCTTAGTTCGCATCTGCCACATGAGTACTGGGCTGAGTCGCTAATGTCATTTTGTTACACGTGGTTGAGAAAGGTTTCAAATGAATTGGGAAGTTCTCCTTTTGAGAAACTGTTCCACAGAAAACCTTCTGTTGCCCATTTCAAGGTTTTTGGATCTCATGTGAGAACAGAAACTCCGGGTGGAGTAAAGAATGCCAGAGGCATTTTTGTGGGTTATGAAAAGGGTCTCTACAGAGTAATTTTGTCTGAATCTGGTAAGGTGATTCTCACAAAGTTTCTAGAGAGTGCTCCTGAACAGGAGAGACTGATTGTTCACACATTTCCCACAGGAGATGATGATGATTCTGATGATGATGATGATGATGATGAGTTTGATCTTATTGAGTTCAGTAGTACTGATGATGACAGCGATAGCTCAGACAGCTCAGTTGTCACAGTCATTGAGAGGAAATCTCACATAATGACTAGACCCTCAGAAGAGGAGGATGAACCACTGATTAAGCTTAGTACTGGTTCTCCAGAGAGTTCAGAGGCTGAACCAGAAAGCAAGGAAGAGCAGCACCTCTTACGTAGGTCTGAGAGAGCAACGAAGGGTGTACCACCCAAGAGGTATTCAAAAGAGTTTGCCAACCAAGCTATTGCATGTGTTGCTGTTGTAAACGACCAAGGTCAAATTGAAGCTGTGTCTGAGTCAGAGACAAAGGCACAACAGAGAGTTGCTAACCAAGGTAATGCAGAAGCACTCATTCCTTGGAAGTCACACAACCAGAGAGGTACATTGGTAAAACCAGTGGCGGGTAGTTCCAAGGATGGAACTGAAACAACAGGGGAGTGTTATATGTATAACAACTGTTTGTTTTCTTCTCTGGATGACGCTTTGCTCGCAGCACGCATTGATACTTTAGGGGGAGTATGTTATTCTAAAGCAGCAATGCAGCAGCAAGCAAAGGCTATAGCAGCCAAGTCTGCTGCTTGTGGCTGCAAAGCCAGACAGGATGTATGTGACTGTTGCCATGGAAACAAAGGGGCAGTCCATTCTGTACTGAGCACCGGATGTTAGCTCAGTGTGTGTGTCATATGACCTGTACAGGATGTACATGGGTGGAGTTTGGAGTTTTCTCTCTGTTTGTTGAACAGAGCGGACATGTTTTCTCTGTACTGAAGTGAAAGACAGGAATAAACGCAATGTAGATACATTTCTGTCTGAGTCTGATTCCCCTCCCTGGGGATATGCAGGGAGGAGAAGGAGGAGAGCAGTTGGTGTGTTTTTCTCACAGCCTGAGAAAAATCGCCGGAACGGACCTCGAGTGTTTTTACTGCCGGGAGTCGCCGGAGGGAGGTCAAAAGAATTCAGCCGGTGCCTGGAGAGATAGGCACATACCTCTGACCGAGCCTGAATTCTGACAGTGGATTCACTTCTATCTGGAGCATGATTGGGTGGTTCCTGCCAACCAATCATACTGCTGCATTGTTCTAGGACCAATCAGGTTCTGGCTCATGTTCCAAGGATGCTGGCTGTGATGGGGCTGTTTGGTCTGGCGCAACCAGCTCGCTCAGTCGTGGTTCTGGTTCCGGTGTCCTTTCGGCCTCGCGGGTCCTCTCTGTATTTACTGATTCTGCCTCTCCTGCTGGCCCCTCCTGCTCTATGGGCCTCATTGCCCCACTGTTCCCTTGGGACTCCTCTGACCTATCCTCCTCCTGGTTTTCTCCCGGGAATCATCGCCGTATCTGGTCGCAGTGGTGGCGCCAGCATTGCCCCCCATCCATTAGCACCTCGTACGACACGGGGCCAGTGACCCTGGTGACTGTGGCGGGTACCTATGCTGGGCCTGCCCCAAAATTCTTTGCGTATACTGGGTCCTGGGCCTCGAAGGTCCGGGGGTTCCTGCCTTCCCCCACCACTACCTCATCCTGAGCTCTATCGGGGTGAAGGCAGTCCAATCTGATTGCAAGGCACCGACCCATTAGTAGCTCAGCGGGGCTCCGGCCAGTTGTTGAGCTGGGGGTGCTGTGCTAGAAGGAATGTGGCAAGGCGGTACTCCCAATCCCCTTGCGTCATGCGGCGAAGGGTGTCCTTGCTGGTCCGCACCATGCGTTCTGCTTGGCCATTAGTGGCAGGGTGGAATGGCGCCAAACGGATGTGGCGGATGGCATTCTATGCTGTGAAGGTATGGAATTCTCCTGACGTAAATGCAGTCCCGTTGTCTGAGACGAGAGTGTCAGGGAGCCCGTGGGTTGCAAACAGCCTGCGTAGTACCCAGATGGCTGCGGACGTAGAAGCGAACAGTACCAGTGCGACTTCCAGCCATTTGGTGTAGGAGTCCATCACTATGAAGAATGTTTTCCCCGGAAAGGGGCCAGCGAAGTCCACATGCAGGTGTGACCATGGTGCTCGGGCAGACTCCCAGGACTGGACTGGGGCCCTTGGGGGATCTGGGCGGGATTCTTGGCAGGCCTGGCAGTGTTTGACCCAGGCCTCTATCTCTCCGTCGATCCCCGGCCACCACACATAACTCCTGGCCAGGGCCTTCATTCTTACTACCCCTGGGTGTGTCTCGTGTAGGGCTGTGAGGACCCTTTTGCGGACGGGCTGGGGAACAATCACCCTGCTTCCCCATAACAGGCACCCCTTGTGAGCCGACAGTTCATGTTTGTGGGTTGTGTAGCCGGTGAATTCTGGCCCGGAGCTGCTGCTGGGCCATCCCCTTCACACCCAGTCCAGGACCCGGGAGATGACCATATCTTTCTTGGAATGGTGTGCAACTTCTTGTGCCTGAATGGGGCAGTCGGGAAGCAGCTCCAGGCTCATAACCTCTTGTGCAGGTGCTGGGTTGGGGCCTGTTTCCGGTAGTGGTAGCCTGCTGAGGGCGTCCGCATGACCCATCGCCTTCCCAGGGCGGTGAATCGGTGCATACTGGTAGCTGGCAAGGAAAATTGACCACCTGAGGACGCGAGGAGACAGCACTTGGGGGTCTGCTTTTCGGGGGCAAACAAGCCAAGCAACGGCTTGTGGTCAGTCACCACGGTGAAGGGCCGCCCGTACAAGAAATCATGGAATTTTTTTACTCCCTTCACGATTGCCAGACCCTCCTTGTCAATTTGCGAGTAGTTCCGCTCGGTTGTGTTGAGTGTCTGGGAAAAGTATGCCACCGGTACCTCGCTTCCATCCAGGAGTTGGTGTCCCAGGACAGTGCCAATTCCATAGGGCGAGGCGTCGCATGCTAGCACCACCGGCAGCCTCTCGTCAAAGTGTGCCAAGACCGAGTTTGAGACAAGCAAGTCCTTGACTGCCTGGAATGCGGCCTCCTGGCACTGGCCCCACACCCAAGGGGCCCGCTTGTCCAGGAGTCTGTGTAGGGGCTCAGCTACCGCCGCCTTGTGGGGAAGGAAGGAATGGTAAAAGTTCAATAGTCCCAAGAAAGCCTGAAGTTCAGTCTTGCTCTTGGGCACTGGGGCATCACAAATGGCCCGTACCTTGTCCCCAGTCGGGTGGACCCCTTCTGCATCCACCATAAATCCCAGAAAGTCCACCTGAGGCAATCCTAGTAGACATTTTTCCCGCTTCACCTTGAGACCCACCGTCTGGAAACGGTGCAGAACGTTGCGGAGGCAATCCTCAAACTCCTCTGGTATGGGCCCGGCAATCAACACATCATCGAAGAAGGGGGTGATGTCAGGAATCCCTTTAAGGAGGGAGTCCATTAGATTCTGGAATACGCCTGGTCCACACTGACACCGAATCGCAGCCGCTTTACCCTGAACGCTCCTCTGTGCGTCACAATCGTCTGTGCCGCTGCTGTGGCCTCATCTACTGGCAGCTGTTGATATGCTTGGGCCAAGTCCAGCTTGCCAAAAATTTTCGACCCAGCCAGGGTGGCAAGGACATGGCTGACCACTGGCACTGGGTATGCATGGGCCGTGAGGGCCTTGTTTATGGTACATTTGTAGTCTGCGCAGATGCGGTCTGAACCATTAGGCTTGACGGGTGTGACGATTGGGGTTTCCCAGGGGGCATTAGGCACCGGCTCCAGCACTCCTTGCTCCACGAGCCAGTCCAATTCCTCGTCTATACGGGGTTTCAGGATGAATGGGACCCGGCGGGCCTTGAGCCTGACCGGTCGTACTGCGGGGTCAAGCTGTAGAGGAATGGGGGGGCCCGTATACTGTCCCAATTTCCCATCGAAACCCCCTGGAAATTCCTTGCATATGGCATCCACGTCTACTTGTAAGCTAGTGTGGTTCACCCCGGTGACGGCTAGCCCCAGTGGTCCAAACCATGCCAATGTAGGGGCCCTTGACCACAAGCAAGTCCAGTTGCCGCGTCCGCCCTCGGTATTGCACCCTGAAGGTCCCCACCCCCATTGTGGGAACCTTACGTTTCTGGAAGTCCCGGAGGGTGAATGGGGCCGGCCTGAGTTTGGGACCCCCAGTAGGACACAGTTTCCTTAAGGTCCTTGCCGAGATTATGGATAGAGTTGAACCCATGTCAAGCTCCATGCGGCATGGGGCCCCCTCTATCTGTACCTCTACATAAATTTTCTCTACGTTGGGGTGGGGCAACTGGTATACCTGGAAGTCCGTGAGCTCCATCGAGTTGCCTTGGTGCGTTGGGTCCTGGGACCTGGGCTCTTGGATTGGTGATCTGATGGCTGGCGTCGGGTGGGCCGAGCTCGACACACCTGGGCAATGTGTCCCGATTTTCTGCACTGCCTGCACTCTGCGTTGCGGAAACGGCAGGTCCTCCTCTTGTGACTTTCCCCGCAGCTTGTGCAGTTCCCTCCTTCTCGTCGAGGCAGCTGTGGTCTGTGCGCTGCTGTACTCGGTGCTGTACTTCCTGTCAGATCCTGAGTCGTCGGTGAGACCCTCGGTTGGGACGGCAGGCTCGGCCATGCCTCTTGCGTCGACCTCTCGGCAGCTTCCGTTGCCAGGGCCTCCTCCAGAGCAACCTGGAACGTTAGGTCCTTCTTAGCGTAGAGGCGTCGTTGCAGCTTCTCATCCTTCAGGCCACTGACGAGGCGGTCACGAAGCATGTTCTCCAGCTCTGAGAAGTTGCAGAACCGGGCGGCTTGGCGGAGAGAGGTCACAAACCCAGTTATGGTTCCCCCAGGGGCTTGCCGCTTTGCGTAGAAGGCATTTCGATGAGCCACCACTGAGGGCTGCGGCGAAAAGTGCCCCTTCAGCTGTTCCATTATTGTTTTGTATGGAACAGTAGCGACGTCTTCAGGTGCAAGGAGAGCCCGGGCGATTTCAAATGTCTCCTCTCCGCAGACGCTGAAGAATATCGCCCTCTTCTTGGCATCTTCTTCGTCGGTGACCCCTTTGGCTTCTAGGAGGAAGGTGAAACGGGAGGCGTACGCTTCCCAGTCTCCAGATGCTGGGTTGAACGGCGAGAAGCTGCTGTCGGTTGCCATTCTGAGTTCCTTGTGTCCCGGAGCTGAAGCCTGGATACACGGTGTGAGGCAGCAGTGCGGCAAGTGGCGGTGCTGCGGTGCTGTGTGTGGCAGTCAGCTCAGCGGGATCCCACCTTTGTCGCCAGTGAAATATACTCAGAGTCGCAAAGTGATTTCATGCTCTTTATTCAGCTCATAGTGGTGAGGAGGAATGAATGAATGTCCCCTCTAAGTATCTGCTTTATATACATTATTTACACAATGGGCTGCACATGATTGGCTAATTCCGGAATTCTACTGTAAGCCAATCAGGTTGTGGATTCACTTCTATCTGGAGCATGATTGGGTGGTTCCTGCCAACCAATCAGACTGCTGCATTCTGAATCCTATTGTTCTAGGACCAATCAGACTGCTGCAGTTTGGATCCTATTCAACTCAGTACATAACAAAAGCAAACACTTTTTACTAGCTGTTATGGAGAAGCCTACTGGGGCGGGGCATCAGGCAAAAGGAAAAAGGGCTTAGCCCAAGGCATTTCTTGTCAAAAGCAGTTCTCCTGACCTGAAACTCATCAGGATAACATAAGGAGAGCCAGCAGGATCAGGGCAACAGTCCATCTCATCCAGCATCCTGCACTTGCAGTAGCTACAGGGCCATCTTTAACCAGGGGTGCCGAATGTGTACTGGTCCTTCTCGATTGGCAGCAGTGAGAAGCAATGGAGTGAATGTCCCCCCCCCCCATCGCTCTGTTACTCCGTAGCGTCAAATATTCCCAACGAGTCAGGAAAGAAAAGCAGTTTTTTCTGCTGCGTCATTGTTACAGGTGAGTGATCCCCCCCCAAAAAAGCTCAACAACTTTGGCTTCCCCCAAAAGCTCAATAAAAGTTAATAAGGGGGTGGCTAAACTAAATTTGGGACGCGGGTGGCGCTGTGGGTTAAACCACAGAGCCTAGGACTTCCTGATCAGAAGGTTGGTGGTTCGAATCCCCGCGAGGGGGTGTGCTCCCGTTGCTCGGTCCCTGCTCCTGCCAGCTTAGCAGTTTGAAAGCACGTCAAAGTGCAAGTAGATAAATAGGTACCACTCCAGTGGGAAGGTAAACGGCGTTTCCGCGTGCTGCTCTGGTTCGCCAGAAGCGGCTTAGTCATGCTGACCACATGACCAACAAAGCGAGATGAGCGCCGCAACCCCAGAGTGGGTCACGACTGGACCTAATGGTCAGGGGCCCCTTTACCTTTTAAACTAAATTTGGGGGCACTGGGTAGATCTTTGCACCCCAGCAGCACATATGTTAAAGACTGCCCTGAGTAGCTAACCATTACTGCCTTTGACCATGGAAGCATAGCATAGTCATTGTGGCTAGAGAGATGTATCCTCCTTGAATTTATCTAAGCCTCTTTTAAAGCTATCCAAGTTAGTGGCCATCAGTACCTCTTGTGGGAGTGTATAACATTTGGACTCCCATGCTTCTGGCCAGGCTAATGGAATATCTCACTCTACCTCCAAAAAGCTTTTTCACATGTGCTCAAGGGGCTGTATTAACATGTGGGCTTTCGGACCTTTCTTTTTTAAACAGTTTAGCATCACATACTGACCTCTGTAGGGGAGCTAGCTCTCCATCAGAATAGGGATAAGCTTCTTTAGGTTGCAGAGCTCCAGCTCCTTCATTCTGAGTGTCAGTGAACGAGTAATACATTGTGTTGCTGGTAAGGAACATTACAAGGAAAATTAGGTACAATGACAAATAAATAGTTCTTAACTGAGTGCTGAAGTGTCTCCATAGGCCCTATTTACACGGCTCTGTTTTACATTGACTTAACATTACAGTGGTGCCCCGCAAGACGAAAAACTCGCTAGACGAAAGAGTTTTCCGTTTTGGAGGTGCTTCGCAAAACGAATTTCCTATGGGCTTGCTTCGCAAGACGAAAATATCTTGCGAGTTCCTGCGGGGTTCCCCCCCCTTTTTCTAAGCCGCTAAGCCGCTAAAAGCCGCTAAACCGCTAATAGCGCTAATCTGCTAAGCCGTCAATGGGCTTGCTTCGCAAGACGAAAAAACCGCTAGACAAAGAGACTCGCGGAATGGATTCTTTTCGTCTTGCGAGGCACCACTGTACTCCCACAGCAGAATCCAAACTCAGAGCACGTCATCTGCAAGTTTCTTGCATGTATTTCTTCTATGCAGCCATGACATGGGAAGTTCATGTTTTGCTTTCAAGCCACATTTCCAGTCCTCCAAATAATTACAGTGGTACCTCGGGTTAAGTACTTAATTTGTTCCGGAGGTCTGTTCTTAATCTGAAACTGTTCTTAACCTGAAGCACCACTTTAGCTAATGGAGCCTCCTGCTGCTGCTGCGCCACCGCAGAACGATTTCTGTTCTCATCCTGAAGCAAAGTTCTTAACCAGAGGTACTATTTCTCGGTTAGCGGAGTCTGTAACCTGAAGCGTATGTAACCTGAAGTGTATGTAACCCAAGGTACCACTGTATGGGGAATTTGGATAGACCTCTAAAACAAAACCACATACCCTGTTATAGTTTCTTGACATTAATTTTGGATGATCACCCAGTATGTTCTGAGATACCATATGGAGAAATTCATCGGCATGGCAATGTGTAAACCACCTATGACTCTACAGTCTAAATGATGTCAAGAGAAAAGTAGGATGTGGTCAATTACTACTTTTTTCTACAAAGCAAACATAGCACATGATCAGTAGCCTAGAGAGTCCCCTTA
Source organism: Podarcis cretensis (assembly GCF_951804945.1). Lineage (NCBI taxonomy): Eukaryota > Metazoa > Chordata > Lepidosauria > Squamata > Lacertidae > Podarcis > Podarcis cretensis. The sequence goes on from NC_137175.1 coordinate 24,653,734, forward strand.
CTGTTCTGACAAGCGAAATACAAACCAATTAGTCACACAGATATCCCAAGGAAAGACCCCACATTACACTATAAAAAAACTGTATGTTTCCTTTTCTCTTAGCTTAGCCTTCTAATATGGCTATGAAGTTTGACAATTAAATTTAGAGTGTGCACACAATGTGTGATAATATATTGTACATTCAGTGCAGGGGGCTTTTGATGGCATTGTACAAACACAGCATTATCCTCATGTTGTTCCTGTCCCATGCCATTTGTCAATCAAAAGCACATTCTTATATGGTTATAATCAGTGCTCTCTTTTTTTCTAAAAAAATGTTTAGTACTCTCATTTTCCTATTCATATTGAAATACTGCCCCTCAATAAGGCCAAACTTAGATTCACAAAATGTTTAGGGGTATGTGTACCCCTGCGTCCCCCCAGAAAAAAAAGCACTGGTTATAATCAATTTTGTGCTGAGAGAGCACTTTCTCAGGTTACCCCTTATATACTGGCATTGCAGGGCTGTGCCACTCCGTTTCACTGTAATTTCCTAAAAAAGGGTGCATCTGCCCCACCTGACCTCTGACTATTAAGGAGCTTTAAACAGTCATCTAGCCCCAGTAAATGCTCTCCTGGCCAGCCCCTGAACTCCCAGCAGCAAAACAGCAAAACAACAAAATGTATTGCACAGCTGCAAAGCTGGTGCAAATATCAATGATGGCTGGCATTTGCAGTAATTCAACACATGATGGCAATCCAAGTTTTGGTTACAACCTACTTACTTGGAAGTCAACAGCTTCCGCTTCTCCTCCAGAGATTTCTCACTTTCAGTCCCTCCTTCTTCTTCTTCTGAAGTGGAGTCTCCCAGTGACTCCCTCTTCTTTGGTTTCTTCTTGCGCCATCTTTTCTTGCGAAGGGCTGTTTCTGAGCCCAAGACTTCAGGGTTTCCATGCAAGCTGGACGATCTGGACACAGGCTCTGCATTTTTCTCCAGTGGGATGGGAGATGTGCACATGGAAGTGGGGATGCTCTCCTGGAACAAGGGGAGGGGCGCACACAAAAATGCTCAACCTCTGACCCAAGTTAGGAGCTGATTAAACTATAAAGCAGAAACGGGGAACCTGTGACTCTCAATGTTGTAGAACTTCACTCCCCATCAACCCCAGTCAGGAGTGGTGGGAGTTGTAGTTCAACAGCATCTGGAGGGCCACAGGTTCCTTGTGGCTACTATAAAGGTAAAGGTAAAGGTACCCCTGCCCATACGGGCCAGTCTTGACAGACTCTGGGGTTGTGCGCCCATCTCACTTAAGAGGCCAGGGGCCAGCGCTGTCCGGAGACACTTCCGGGTCACGTGGCCAGCGTGACATCGCTGCTCTGGCGAGCCAGAGCCGCACACGGAAACGCCGTTTACCTTCCCGCTGGTAAGCGGTCCCTATTTATCTACTTGCACCCGGAGGTGCTTTCGAACTGCTAGGTTGGCAGGCGCTGGGACCGAGCAGCGGGAGCGCACCCCGCCGCAGGGATTCGAACCGCCGACCTTTCGATCGGCAAGCCCTAGGCGCTGAGGCTTTAACCCACAGCGCCACCTGCGTCCCTTTGTGGCTACTATAAAACCAGGCAAATCAATACCTGGAATGGCAAACAGAAGGAGAGTATACTGTGGCCTCTGCAACTGGTCAGGAGACAAAGGAATGCTGGGAGGTTGAACCCCCTCCCTCTTAGGAAACCAACATCACAGCAAGGGGAAGAACAGCCTGGCTCCATGCCTCATCAGCCAATGAAAGAATAGCTGTAGGGAGCCTTCTCCCCCACTCCTCCCCACCAGAAAGAACATTTGTCTTTAATGGTATGTTGCTCTGAGGCTATGCAGTAGAAATGAACACCACTCAGGATCCCATATATTGACTTGAGGAGTAAGGGCTATTGATGTGCATCTGTTATTGCAATCTCTTGTAATATCATTGAATGCTAGGTATAAATCCACAGAAACAAACAAAGATAAACCTTGGAAAAAATTTATGTTAGGGCTCATCCTGACTTTCTTTTGTGCTGTGCTTTCCAGTGCTTTTCCAAGCGCATGTCTGAACAAAGGTCTGTATAGTTAAAGCTATGGTTTTCCCAGTGGTGATGTATGGAAGTGAGAGCTGGACCATAAAGAAGGCCGATCGCCAAAGAATTGATGTTGTGGTTCGCTTTGTGGAATAAAGACACACGGAAACAGTGTATAAGGTTAATGGGCAAGAAAAGGCCACAACTTCATTGATTACAGCAAGTGAGAAGGTATTGGCTTAGGCATTGGACCATGAAAGATTGACTCCACCCACTCGGAGAGGGGTGAGTCTAAAGAGGGGTTATTCACCAGTAGGAGGAGCCTGTTGATGCTAATACAACTATAAGCTCTCCCCTGATGTCACCGAGGGTTGTGTCATGGCCCCCCGCCACACAGGCATTGGACAGGATCCACGACCGCCGGATTCCTTTAACGGAATACCCAAATTTGAAGGGGTAGGTGATGGCCACACCTTGCCCTTCCACACACCAACAACACATTCCAATGCCTAACCGCCATCCGAGCCCAAGAGGCTCGCCGCCAATACCCTCACAGCTGTAACCAATCCTTAATACTGCTGATGATGCTACCTAACCAAATGTCATTCCCCAGATCTGAAAGATGAACCCCGTCATCCCGGAACAAGGCCTGATCGCCTATCCGGATACCATCATGAGAGATAACTAGGCCATTCATAAAATGCACTTTGTGGGCAATCACACGATTTAAGAGTTTCCTGGATTTTTTAATGGCCATAATGTTCTGTGCACTGCGCCAAACTATTCTCTTTAGGAGCGAGGACCAGAACACAGTTGTTCCGGGACATAAAGCAGCAAGCTCGTCCAAGTCTTTTTTTCATGCTCCACAACAAGTCCACGGTCTTTCTACTGACGAGGTCATTCTCCCCCAGTTGAAGAATATGGATGTCAGGGGGGCCAAACGCAGCAACTCTTTATTTCAGCAATAAGAAGTGAGGCAGAATGGCTGGCACGGCAGTATCTTAAACCGCAAACCACGCCCCCACCAAGCCCCCCGGTTGGGCGCTTACCTGTGGGCATCGTGCGCCAGCCAGGTGAGTGGGGCAGGGGGCATAACGCCCCCTGCATGATGCAGAAATCGCGTCCCGCCCACAACACCTCCCCTCTGGGAGGGGGAGAGGCTCTTTTGAATTATGGTGCTGGAGGAGACTCTTGAGAATCCCATGGACTGCAAGAAGATCAAACCTATCCATTCTGAAGGAAATCAGCCCTGAGTGCTCACTAGAAGGACAGATCCTGAAGCTGAGGCTCCAATACTTTGGCCACCTCATGAGAAGAGAAGACTCCCAGGAAAAGACCCTGATGCTGGGAAAGATTGATGGCGCAAGGAGAATGGGAAAACAGAGGACGAGATGGTTGGACAGTGTTCTCGGAGCTACCAACATGAGTTTGACCAAACTACAGGAGGCTGTGGAAGACAAGAGTGCCTGGCGTGCTCTGGCCCATGAGGTCACGAAGAGTCGGACAACTAAACAACAACCACCTCTGAATTGGAACAGGTGTCAATCTGCAAAAAACCTGATTGTTCTGATTCAGCAGTAATCAGCAGGCTTTCCCAGGGAAAGGTGTAAGGACAAAAACAAAAAACAAAAAACCACCACTTGGACACAGACCTGGAAAGTACAGTGCAAAAGAGAGACTAGATGAGCCAGTCAAATGCAAAGGATCAGCTGGCTTTATCATCTATCTGGGAGACCAATGCAGGAAGAATTTGGAATCCTATTCCTTGCTTTATCCCAGGGATTGAGGTGCACAGGCTATTAAGTCAGAATTGCTTCTCTCATTTGTTATGGTTAACTTTGGCATGATGAGAAGTTAGCAATGAAAAGGCAGGGGCATTTTAAGAAAGGGCCTTCCTTCCTTCCTTTTTTGGCCACTGTTGTAGGACCAAATTCTTGGACTACTATTACTGCCAGAGAGTGGGAAAAGCCCAGGATATAGAAACAGGTAGTGAGGATAGCAAATGAATAGAGTGCGGAGAGAGGAAAAAAAGAGGATAACTCCAACTTTTTTCATGTCTTCATTAGGGGACAATGAACATACATGGGGGTGGATCATTGCTTGAAAGCTGCCCCTCCTAGTTTACATTGTTGGTAATGAACAGCCGAAAGACATCTATAAAATGCTTTATCAGCTGCTCCACCTCTCTGAGTGAGCTTAGAAATACCGGAAGCCTACTGTACAGTGCCACAAAGTCTGAATTTGGCACCCAGAAAATTTCAGCAGAGAATTATGATGGGCTTCAGAGCACGTTTCTCTGAGGATCCATTTAATAGATGAACTTTTTTCTCATGAACTTTTTCCCCTGAAGAGAAGCTTCTCTTTCATACAAAGCTTTGGATATCTATTGAAATGTGATCACTTCTTGTTGAATGAGCCAGAAGTACCTGGCAAAGTCTCAAAAGGTGGATAGAGTTGTCCGATTTCAAGAGAACAGGGCTTCAGAAACTAGCCAAAACAGACAAAATATATCTAAAATGAGTAAATATATGCAGATGGTCTTGATTTGCTATGCTCCAGAGAATCAGGGCCTTCTCAGTACCAACTTCACACACATTGTAGTGGTTTCGAGGAAGAGAACAGAAAAGCCCTGTCGCAGGAGGTTACCAAGATCGCATCTGAAAATTTGCTTCCCCCCAAAATGTAATTTGTTAGAGGAATTGTAACTCTGATGGGTAAAGTTCCCAGGATCCTTTGGGGGAGGGAAAGCAATGTGTTTTCAATGTGACCCAAGAAAGGGCCAAGCACTGGACTAGCAAAAAAAATAAAAAGCAAGACAAGAAATCCAGTAGATTATGGTCTGAGATATAGGACGAATTTATCCAGATTGTTGAGAGGCATGGCCAAAGACTTGGGTAATCTTTTTATGATACGGTGCTCTGTGTGAGGCAAAAAAATGACACCTCTGAATGGATCTTCTCAATTTTGTGACCCCTTGGCTTGTTGCCCTGTGCAGGAGTACCGCCTGCACTACCCCCTAAAACCAATGATGAGGAGTGAGAAGTAAGGCAAAAGAGTATTGGGAAAACAAGAAGCCTTCAGTGTAGTCTATTTGGAAGCTGAAAAGTTGAGGGGTAGTTTTTAATGTTAGTATCTTCCCACCTTGCATTCCTCTGACTCCTGGACAAAAAAGGCTTCTCCATTGTCACCCAGCTTCATATGCAGATTGACTGGCTCGCCATTAATTTCAATGTCAACCTACAAAAAAAGAAGTTTAATTGTTTTTAGCCTAGGAAGCAATCCCAGAAAAGGCAATGGTGAAGTTAACACAAAAAAACATCCTAACCACTTTCCATATCTGGGACTTAGAGATGTATGAGGAATTTGATCTTTGTGAATTTCAAGACCAAGCTGACCTCATCCACATTGTGAGGAATAGTTATCCCCTGCCTTTCACACTTCCAAAATATTCCAGTGCTTCAGCTCAAAAAACAATAAACCACACAGGGAACTTTATGTATTGGGATGACATGCAAATATAGTGCAGTTAATTAACAAACACATTAAAAATCATTTTAAAATGCACATTTTGAAAGACGATACAACAGAGAAATTTGTATTTTGATAGATGTGGATGAATGTTTTCATTTTTCATTTCTAAAAATGAATTTTCATGCAGGTTATTCATAAACACATATTAGATTAGTGCAGAAACAGCACAGCATGGAATTGTGTAATGTTACCTCACCAGCTTTGATACGAGTTGCTGCTTTTTATAGCAAGAGAATAAAATTAAACCAGGCACTGCTTAGTTTATAATCGCAGTCGAAACACATGAACATGCAAATTCATAATTGTACATGCTAGACTTTTTCAGGCTAAGTGAAAGAAAAACAGTCCGGCCTGGTTTTTTTTTCTTTTTCTAAAAAAGATCAGCCTGGCTGCAGGCCTGGTTTTACTGTGAGAACTTTTGACACAGCACATTCCAGTGATATAATTCTAATTTAAATGGGGGCTTGCTTTCCAAATGGACAACTGCCTCTGGCGTCCAAGAAAGCACCTCATCTCTCCATGCCATAAAACTAGCCTTTCTCCATCATGAACCCTCTTTAGCGGCCCATGCTTCCATTTTGTCCCCCACCCACTACATTAACAGGACTTTGGTCAGAGACAAGGGAGAAAATACACTTAGTCACATTTCCTTTAATAAATATTATGCTTCACTTAAACCCCATCGTCACGAATGAGCATAGCAGATTTGAAATTGCAGGAAGCCAGCGGAAAGGTTGAAGTACATGTTGTACCTCATGGTGTGTATATATATTTTTAAAAGGTCAGGAACAATGTGGCATGAGATAAAGCAACAAACAAGCTCGTCTCCCCACATAGCAGGCACATCTTTGTGCAATATGGATCACTTGGCTGTACTGTGCAGAACACAGGTCCAATTCAAAAATGGCCCTCAGCAGGATGCATGACAAGTACCCACCTCCACTGTAAAACTGGTAAATAATAAATAATAATAATAATAATAATAATAATAATTTATTATTTCTACACCACCCATCTGGCTGGGTTTCCCCAGTCACTCTGGGCGGCTTTCAACAGAACATTAAAAACAGAATAAAACTTCAGATATTAAAAACTTCCCTAAACAGGGCTGGCTTCAGATGTCTTCTAAAAGTCAGATAATTGTTTATTTCCTTGACATCTGATGGGAGGGCGTTCCACAGGGCAGGCGCCACTACCGAGAAGGCCCTCTGCCTGGTTCCCTGTAACCTCACTTCTTGCAGGGAGGGAACTGCCAGAAGGCCCTCAGAGCAGGTCCTTAGTGTCCAGGCAGAACGATAGGGGTGGAGACACTCCTTCAGGTATACTGGGCCGAGGCTGTTTGGGGCTTTAAAGGTCAGCACCAACACTTTGAATTGTGCTCGGAAATGTACTGGTTATGTTGTTTGAGCCAATGTGACCTTGGACCAGTGTGTTTCTAGATTGTGCTTTTGTGGCTTCCCATATGTCTCACAGGGGACGCGGGTGGCGCTGTGGGTTAAAGCCTCAGCGCCTAGTACTTGCCGATCGAAAGGTTGCGGCGGGGTGCGCTCCCGTCTTTCGGTCCCAGCACCTGCCAACCTAGCAGTTCGAAAGCACCCCCGGGTGCAAGTAGATAAATAGGGACCGTTTACTAGCGGGAAGGTAAATGGCATTCCGTGTGCTGCGCTGGCTCGCCAGATGCAGCTTGTCACGCTGGTCACGTGACCCGGAAGTGTCTGCAGACAGCGCTGGCTCCCGGCCTCTAGAGTGAGATGAGCGCACAACCCTAGAGTCTGTCAAGACTGGCCCGTACGGGCAGGGGTACCTTTACCTTTATATGTCTCACAGGAGACAACTGGACAGGTAACAAATTTGGGCTCAAGGGTTAATGGAAGTTCAACTCTTTCCTATTTGGCAGGCATGTTTAGAGAATTTTTAACCAATCGTCAATCTATAATGTGAGATAAGTCTGAAGTTCTGAATGGCACTTGAAAAGTATGGCCCATTCATACAATCTTTTTAGCATGGCAGTACTGTACACAGATTACTAAATTTGCTCAAATGTCACAAGACCAGTAATCCATATGGTTTTGTGCTGAGAAGACTATATGAATGGGCACCCCCACACACAAATTACTCATTTTTTTATTTAGCAAAATAGTAAGTGATATATACATCTAAGTGGTTTGCAATGCTGTCTAAAATACACATTTAAAATACCAATAAAAAGCAAATATTTTAAAGAGCTAAAAAAATACATACAAAATAAAATTAGTAATTTAAAAACACTCACGGCTGCTAAAATCACCCGCCTGGATAGCCTTGCTGGGACTAAACAGTTGTTAGTAGATGCCAAAAACAAAATCAACTTCTCAGCAATAATCCATAACCCACATCCTGCAACATTAAGATTACTAAGCGTAACTTTGTGAGAATTGTCAATTGTGGTGGAATTTGGTAGTTTCCACATTTGACCTCCTTGATCTTCAAGCATATTAGTCCTTGTCAACACACATTGAGTGTCACTTACCACTTTCTCACTGGAATGCAGAACACGCAGCTTCCCAAAGCGCACATGGAAAGGTGAACAGAGGAAGGAGCCATCTGGTTGCCTCACCACAATGACATCAATGCAGCCTGTCAGGGTGGCTGGGTTCAGGCCCTTATACAGCTCTTTCACAGTGCCAAACACCGTTTCAGCGAGCTGCCCCACATAGTTCATTGTCCGAGACTACAAACAGAAAGAAGGAAGATTCAGATTTTTAAAAGTTTTCGAATAATCATGTAATACAGGGTCCCCAACCCATGGATGTTATCTAGGAATGCTTCCATTGGTATCACTGGGCAGGTCCCACAGACACTGAGCTTCCATTTTAAGAAAAAGAAGTAATGGCTTCTCCACACTTACCCTTCCTCTGTTCTTTCCAGGCACGGTCCACACCTCAAAGGTCTGTGTCTCTGCACCCTTTCCTTGGGAGCTCTCCCTGTGAAATCCTGCTCTTTAAAGCTCAATCAGAGCAAACGGCAATTTGTGGAAAACCTGAATTGATGTTTGCTCTGAGCAATAAAGAGAGGGTTTCTGCAGGGAAAGCTCTGGGGCAAAAACAAAAACAATGCCCGCAGACACAGAGCTTTTCAGTGCAGACCTCTGCCAGGAAAGAGCAAGGCAGAAGGTAAGTGTGGATAAGCCCTTTGTCTCTAGCCTCCTAGAAAGAAAGCTATGGGGCAAAATGTGCACATACCTTCTAACTAATTTATGTGACATGAGAGTGACAGTGATGTATATTTTTCCTGGTACTAAGGAATGCTCCCTGTTATTAACACCATCAGAGAGAGAGAGAAAGAGAGAGGATGAGGATAACCTGTATTCTGTAATCTCCCACAATCAGGGCATAACTGACTTCCTATGGCAAGGATGAAGTTGTCAGGGATAGTTGCCTCTCTAATTTTGTGTTATGCTATGCTCTCCATAATAGCCAATTTTGGGTTATGCTTTGCCCCCATGGCAGCCATTTTAGGACTGGCACCCCCAGCACTCTTCCAAAATTCAAAATGTACACACAGATCCAAAAAGGTCAGCAACTTTTAGTATATGGCACCTTTAATCCAAAGGAGGTGTTATGCCATTTCTGGACTACTTTGTTTTCTATATGTTACTGTCTGTTCTGAGAAGGATCTGGAAGTTCAGCCACGTCCCAGCTCTAATTTTATAAAGTTTGCAGTGTGGGCAGTTACCACTTGGCAAACAGTCATCTATATTCAGCCATTGTGATATGACTCCTGAAGCCTAAGGACATCACCAATGAAAGCAAACATATTAGGCTTTCCTGCTTCCTAAACTCATTCTACGGAATGCATGGTGGATGATTTTACACATTGGAAGTTACTGATTCCAGGGTTCTGTGTCACCCAAGATAACTAGGTAAGAAGGATATCATCAGTGACATATGAATAATGGCTTCCTGAAAACAAGAGGTTGCAAATGCCACAGAGCCAACAGATACATGACTATCATAGAGAAACCAAAATAATTTCCCCAAAGCCATCTTCCCGGACAGGCTAGTTTTCCATTTTAAGAGCCATTGGGTGTGTAGAGAGGTTTAAATCCAGTTGGGCCACACCTGCTGGGTAGAATGACTAGCTGAACAATATAACACAACACGATGGCCAATAACAATGGCACTAAACACTATTTATAGACTAATACAAATGATCAGAATGACTAGGCAGGAGAACATCTAAGCACCCGCTCTTACTCAATTCTCCCATGCAAGTATCTCCCACATACATTTTGGTGTTAAGAGGCAAACTCAAGTTTCGGAATCTTGTGCTTCCCTTGTAATGTCTAGATCTGCTTTCAGGATACAGGACCAGCAAGTGGGTTAGAAATAATACATGTGTCCCTAACTAATATTCCTAGGTGTCTCTGAAGCATTGCAATGGAGGGAGACAGAATTAGAACCACTTGTATGGCCCTTTGCTCCCTAAGGAGAATCAGCATGCCTGCTACTCAACAAAGTGAAGATTCATTGGCTAGGGGTAGTGGACTGATATACCTTTGCTAGCTTCTATTTTCTGCCTAGATCTAATGCCCTATCTCTAAGCATGAAATTTTTAACAAAGACCACAGAAATGAACATTCAGCAACTGTTTCGCCAGCCAATTAATTATATGGGTTTTAGCTGATAAATCAGTTTTATCGATGAAATTTACATATAGGTAAAACATTGGTTCTGAAGCAGCACAACTTGATTTTAGAGGATGCACACAAATGTCATAGCAGGTATCGCAAGAAAAGGCACGTCCACCTATGCAAGAGAAAGGGGAAATGCCCTTTGGCCTTCTAATTTTTTTAATGTTTGTGAAATTTTAATCAAGGGCACCTTTCTAGTCAATTAAATTATATATATATATATTAATCCATTCAATTCAACCAATCTGACAGCCTTGCTCATTAGCTTAGTTTCCATCCTTGACATCCAAGAAATTAAGATCAGAACATACAGAATACTTGAAGAAACTTGCACCTCGGCAGAGCAAGCAATTCCAGTGTTGATCAACGTTACAACTTTGTTTTTTATATGAGTCACCCGGTGTGCACTCGCGTTATTCATGGGAAAGGCTTTGAACCTTGTAATTAAGTCACGAGGAGTTATTAAGAAGACTTCAGATGTCTATAGTATCCATACACTGATGCCCCTTGGCTGTGCCAGTACATTACATACCTATGCAAATTAAGTAATCATGATGCACTCTTCTTACACTGAAGATGTCATTACAAGCTTAGTTACAGATAGGTAGCCGTGTTGGTCTGCCATAGTCAAAACAAAAAAATTCCTTCCAGTAGCACCTTAAAGACCAACTAAGTCAGTTCTTGGTATGAGCTTTCGTGTGCATGCACACTTCTTCAGATACATACAGATGTATCTGAAGAAGTGTGCATGCACACAAAAGCTCATACCAAGAACTGACTTAGTTGGTCTTTAAGGTGCTACTGGAAGGAATTTTTTTATTACAAGCTTATTTTACATAAAACACATAATGGACAGCAATGGCAGAAGTCTTAGTCGTTATTACAGTCTATAACAAAATGGACAAAGAACTGCTTTGACCTTGACTGTGGAAGAGCTAAGGGGCAGGAAAATATGTGGCATCCTCTATGGGGCTCCCTGTAGAATCAGGAGTAAGTCAGCCCACTCTTACTCCAGACACCCATTACACAGGAAACATAATGCTCTCTCTGATATGAGCAGCCATCTACAACAATTTAATTTCGTCTAAAAATTAATGGGGGAACTAGTAAAAGGAGATGGTAGCATAAAAGTCACTGGTACATAGGAAGTTGCCCACAAATGGAACCAGAGAGTTACCACTGCCAATTCATGCGGAAACATTAAGGTAAACCACCACTCCCAATTAATAGGTAATAAGATGTACAATTAAAATAATAATCCAGTGCTAAAATAAGGCATCATGTAGGAACAGAATCATCTTGACAACTGATTTAATAACGCAACATCCAAACGCAGTTCAAAAATACTTCAGTTATCCTTCAGTATGTGAAATTGCTTACTTTCTTTTTGGTTTGAAGTGGCTGCATGGAATTATTTTATAGGAACTGGCACAGTCAAATTAAGCATAGTGCTATTTGTACATCAAAGATGCAATACTCATCTTCATTCAAATCCCTGGGTCTCAGGTCACCCACTTGCGCACACAACTGTTTCCTCACGATGAGATATACTACAACAAAGCAGCCATTAAAGGCGTGATAACAGAGAGCAAGTTCACGACCACTTGCCAAAAGGCTAAATAGTTACCTACCAGGGATGCTGGAGCAGCGCATTTCCTGCATTGTGGAAAACTAGATGACCTTTGAGGTTTCCTTCAACTCTGCAATTCTATGACAAATTCTCAAGGATGTCATCTGGCAGCAGTTTCTTCCCCCAACAGTTACTAATGGACACCAAGGTCCTGACATTTCCATTTCTTATTAAAGAGCCTCATTGAAAGCAAACTCTAAATAATGTCTCTGTGTGTTTCTGCCCCTTTCGTGAGTTCATCTTTTTCAAATGGCTCTCACTTGACAATCTATAAATGGTCACTGGGGAGGAAGTAACCTCACAGGGACTTGATTTATTTGGTACTCAATGTCATTTAGCAGTGCTCATTTAGACTTTTCAACCCTGCAACATTTCATAAAAGAAAATAAGAACAAGCGTGTATTTTGTAACATCCTGTGTGCTGTGCTCATTTGTTCAGCCACAGTCGGCAATGTACTGATGTAAAGAAAAAGAGGGTATTTGTTACCCACATTGTACCATAATATTTAAAAATGAACACTGCTCCATTACACTACATAGAGCCTGGGTCTGATGTCCAAAGTTTTTCCAAATGGTCAAGGAGAAAGGAGAAATTGGGATTGTGCCTGTCATGGGCATGGCCAGGATTTCTGTTTGGGGGGGCAGAACCTCAGTTTGCTATGTATTTTTATTGATTGGGGGGCAGCAGCCCCCCCTGCCCCACCTTGGCTATGCCCATGGTGCCCAATTGCTCCATCCCTGACCTCCATTTTTGTGTAGGAGCTTACATGAGTGCTAACACAATGTGCTGGGCACATGACTTGTGTCCTGAAAAAATACAGAGTGTTCTAGTGTTACCCTAAATGCATGTCTCAAGAAGTAAGATACGCAAGAGTCCAACCAAGCTTGGTGGGGCTTACTTGGGAGGGTCAAGAGAACCCCAGGACAGAATTTGGGGGGAGAAGAGGCGGTCATTCTATCAGCCAAATGCTTGCACTTGGAGATCTTTCTCCTTAATGCTACAATGAATTAAGTATATGCAGCGCTTCAGAAAGCAATAGCCACAGCAAGCAGAATACAAAAAGACACCCTCCAGTAGTGAAACTTTTGTATCCTTAAAAAACACCATTTACCTACAACAGTGATCCTCTATTGGGAAAAGAATGCTCCACTGCGACTATTATACAATTACTGTATGTGAACACACACAAAATCCATGAACCCATGGAAATGCCCACAGCCATGTGCAGAGCATCTCAAACACACACACACACACACACACACACACAGAGAGAGAGAGAGAGAGAGAGAGAGAGAGAGAGAGAGAGAGAGAGCAAAGAAAGCTGCTTCTTACCCAGCAAATTTGGGGCAGTTTCACATTGCCTCCCTCCCTAGAAAGAAACCCACCTCTGCTGAGCAATTTGAGAGAGCCGATCTTGCTCCCAAGCATCTCATAAGGCCCTCTGGAATCTACACTGAGCCAAACTGAGCCAGCATGAGGACCAGGCTTTTCTTTCTAAGCAGACAGCAGAAGAGCTGCAGGTGTTTACCTTTCCTATCCTGCAAATATCAAGGATAAAGTGATTCCTAGAGAGGCAGGGGGAAGGGGCCCTGGCTGACTCTGGAAACTTCATTGCCTCTGTCAGCTCCATGCTGTTCAGAGCTGAGAGAAGGTCATGAGACAGTCCCCTTGCCACAGTAACCTGCTGAGCTGAGCATTCTTTGGTGCAATTTAATTGGCAGCTATGCAGGCAAGCTCACAGCCCATAGCACAGAAACTGTTAGAGCTCCCCTCTCTGTCCTCAACAGTTATGTTCACCTAAAGTCTTGAGGGCAGCTTTGGAAAGCATTCATAAATAGTGTACATGTGCACAACTGTGTAAAATCATACTTTGTTGACACAACATTGTTGTGGACAGGGTCCTGGGTTATAAGCAACTTCAGGACAAGCAAAAGTCAGCAGCAGGGGCTCTTTTCTCAGATCTCCATGCTGGACAAAGCCATCAGAGGCCTGGAGTTTGCACGCATAAAGAAAGCAACATGCATTTGTGGCAGAACGGTATATTTGTGAACTTCCAGCAGAGTACTCTAGAACAACCATCTTCAACCTTTTCAGATCCAGGGCCCACTTTTAACCCAAACATGTATTTGAGGAACCATTTCTTAATCTTTTATCATATAATTGCATGGTGGTCGTGCTCCTGTTGTGACCCAGTTTAAGAGACACAGGTACAGTGGCCGGCTGAGAAGCTGGCAAGCCTAGCTACAGGTTCAAGTTCAGCCATAGGTAGATCCCAGGCCTAAGGTTGTGGGAAGACTGTCAAATGACATGATCCAACACCAAGAGCTAAAAGGTAGAGGGTATACTCTTAAACCAGGGGCTGGTTGCCAATCTATTGCTCTCCAGATGTTGTTAGACTGAAATTCCCATCATTCCTGGCCATTGGCTGGAGATGATGGGAGTTGGAGTACAACATCATCTAGAAGACACCCCAATGAACTACCCCACTCTTTAAAAATGGTAGTGGTTCATTAGAGCAGAACACAGGAGCAGAGAGACTGTAGGCCTTCTGTTGCTGCAGATAGAAAGTGGTAGGAGTCAGAATAACAGGTCCCAAGGCCCACTGCAATTTCTCAATAAAGCCACCTCAACCTTCTGCATTTCTGACTTTTTACACGGGCAGCTGATGATGTTGTCATGAGCTCATCAGTGACTATAGTTCTGTATCAACCTTTAGATAAAACAGGAAAGGAATGATTCCAGTGAGCCAGAGCTATGAAGTCAGTGAATCACATTAATAAATAATCTGCCTTCAGAGTCATGGAGTCTCGTGGAAGTCGAACTTTAGAACTCTATCCAGGCTCGAGAACTTAAGCTATATAACAGGCTCAAAAGGAGGCCAAAATTTTAATAGGACCTGGCTATGAAATCTTACTAAGAGAAAGTTACATCTGTATGAGGGCATTCAAGACACATTGTAAGGCCTATCAGAAAACTGTAAAAACTTATCTGAAGGCTTGTAAAGCCTATTGGAAGAAGAAGAAGGGGGAGAAGCGTTTGGACTTGATATCCCGCCTTTCACTCCCTTAAGGCAGTGTTTCCCAACCTTGGGCCTCCAGCTGTTTTTGGACTACAACTCCCATCATCCCTAGCTAGCAAGACCAGTGGTCAGGGATGATGGGAATTGTAGTTCAAAAACAGCTGGAGGCCCAAGGTTGGGAAACACTGCCTTCAGGAGTCTCAAAGCAGCTAACAATCTCCTTTCCCTTCCTCCCCCACAACAAACACTCTGAGGTGAGTGAGGCTGAGAGACTTCAGAGAAGTGTGACCAGCCCAAGGTCACCCAGCAGCTGTATGTGGAGGAGCGGAGATGCGAACCTGGTTCCCCAGATTACGAGACTACCGCTCTTAACCACTACACCACGCTGGCTCCCAAACAACCACCAGAAAGAAAGGCTGACATGAAACTACAAAGTTTTTTTTAAAAAAGGTACAAGCAAGAATACACACCATTTGGCTACTTCTTCATTATTTTAAGGTAAGAGAGCAAGAAACAAACTCCCAAGCCTCCCACAGTGGATGTTGCAACAAAAAGGCCCTGGACCAATTACCCTGCAATTTGGTGTGTTTAAACCACTTTGAAGGGGCTCCTGTGCCCATAAATTTCATCTACTTTGGCCAAAAGGAAAAAAGGATATAACCTTTTTTAGATTTCCTGTTATACTGAATTGGGAAACACAGTGGTTTTATTTTATAAAGAGTTACACAGGAGCTGAATTGCAGATCAAAGAGATAGCACACAGAGTGACTCAAACAGGCTGCAAATGCACAGATAAACACACCTAGTATTTATCTCGGACTTGAGCACACTGAAACTTTACATTCATTGGAGCACACACTTTTCAGAGGTAATACCCAGGGCTCCAAATTTTAAAATTACCTGGTAGAAGAGGCCAATAATTCAAATTCCTGAAAGCTGTTTGCAACAACACTCTTAAGGGAACTTCAGAGCCACAAAGGTCATTGCTGCTTTCTAGTACAGCTCTACCAAAGAAAGCTTTCCCCGCTATTGCACCTCCATGTAGTAAAGGGAGAGACAGACACGCCAGCTGGGTTTCTGTCTGTCATTAGTAATTAAAGGCACAAGTGCCCTGCCGAAAACAAAGCAGGAACTCTAAAGCCAGCCCCTGCTAACAAGAAATTCAGCCGAGGCTTGTTCTCCTTCCTGAACTGCTAAGTAGGCCAGGATGGCAAAGAAAGCATCCTGTACCCTTATCAGTGTCAATGCTGTGAAAGCCACCATTATTTTCTTTATCCACACACTAAGTACCTGCAGGACAGCCACACAATAAACAAAGCATTCTTCTCCCCAGCTAGAGTACACTGAGAACAACCACATTTTGTCATGATCATGCACCAGTATTTCTAAACTGCTCAGCCCTTTCTGCAGTCGAGTGTTTCACTCCTAGGCTACTGCTGTCCTTTGCATTTGCCACCCATCTTTCCTTCACCTGGTGACTGGCACACCTTAGAAAGAAGCTCTACTCCGATCTCCCTATCTCCACTTGCAACTTATTAAATTGGGTTTCCGTACATGCTCGTTGTATTTGACTCAGTTCTCCAACATTGCTCATAGGACATCTGTAGCAACTTCACACACCACCCAACAGCTGAGTGGTAACAACACAGCAGGTAGAAACATGCAATTTTTATCTGCTGTCTTTCAACAACTCCCACGGAAATGAGGCTGGCCTGTCTCACTCATGATCTATCAAGCCAGATGCAGGCCACACGGAGCTTAACAGCCTTTCTGATTTTGCTGCCTGGCCATAGCACAAGAACAGGCTAGCTGTCAGGTAGTCGGCAAGCAACAATGCATAGCTTGTGAGCTGCTTGGTGAAGGGCAATAGGTCACTCATTGAGCTTCTGCTTTGCTTGCAGAAAGGGGCCAACTTCAACCCCTAGCAACTTAACTTAGAGCTGGGAGAGATCCCATCTGAATCTCTGGAGGGCTGCTGCCAGTGTAGGCCATATTGAATTAGACCAGGGATAGCCAATGTGATGCCTGCCATACATTGGTCTCAGCAGTATGGCCAATGGCCAGGATTAATGGGAGGTCCACCACACCTGGATGACATTATATTGGCTACACCTGAGCTAGATGGACCAGTGGTCAGACTTCCTATGTTCCTATATTTGGATTCATAGGTCACAAGATGTGAACAGACCTTCATTAAGGGATGCCATACAGTTGTATTAGAAATTGCCCCATAAACTGCTTGTTAATCCCATATAAAACAGTCATAAAATACTGCTATAGATGGTTACATGCTGAAATAAGGATACAACATTGTGATTTATATTCTAATAGTAAAGTGAATTGTTCCCTTTAATATTGTTTGAAAACAATTATGAGAAAAGGACTGCGGTTGAGACCCTGGGAGGCATTAAACTAATACAATGACTAGTGCAAGAGGATTTCCCCATCTTCTCCTGCCCATTACCAAATCTGCTCCAGAGGCTTGGAGGAATCACCAGACCAGATTTAGGGGGGTACATGGGAAAGAAGATGGAAAATGCTTTTTACGACATTTTACTACATTTACTACATTCAGCTTAGTACTATGTTGAATACAGCCCCATACATTTAAAGTACATGACTTCCCCCAGACAATCCTGGGAACTGTAGTTTGTTCACTGTGCTGGGAATTGTAGCACCGAACAGGTAAAGCCAAAGTTGTCAACCTGACATAGCAGAAGTGCTTTTTCTGAGCGGAGGAGGCGCCTAGGCACAGCTGAAGCTGACATTAATATTGCACGAAGGGAACATAAGAGGATGCAGCCAGAAAGGCAGCTTCAGGTCAGGACTGGAGCTAAAGGCAAGCCAACAAGGTTTAGATGCCATACAGAAATTAAGTTCTTCCCACAGACCAGAGCAGCAGACAGAGGAGCACCAGGGAAAGGATTAACAGAATTCTTCAGGAGGACAGTACATAAAGACAACTTTATTTTTATATATGTATTTCACCCTTTCTCCAAGGAGCACGGGGCAGGCTTAAATGGTCCTTCTGTTCTCCATCCATTTTATTTTCACAACCACCTTGTGAGGCTGGTTAAACTAAGACAGTAAGCTGAAATTCTTTTGGCCATACAGTTCTTTAGCCCTACTGAAATTATCCCCCGCCAAAAGAACCTCAGCATGCTGTCCAATTTGCAAGCTTCACTCCATTTATGCTATACACATAAAGAAAAAGAAAACAGCAAGCAACGTTTCCTCATTGTCCAATATACAAGACAGTTCAGCGAGATACTTCCTGCACACCAAAATCCCCCACCCCAGGCTGTGTGCCACAATCTTCAAGCTGCAATCCTATACTCACTTACCTGGAAGTAAGATCCACTGAACTCAACAGGTCTTATTTCTGAGTAGGCATTATAGGATTCCACTGTCTGACTGTTTCCAAACAGAGCACTACTTGCTTACATTCTCTGCCATAACAGCTCCCCAAATGTACACACACAACAACAATAGTTTTCCTCAGTATACTTGCCAGCCAGCTTGCATTACCTGAATAGGACCTTCAACCTGACTTCAGTGGTTCTTGGACTTTGAAATGAGGTTGCTACCTACAGACACATCTTTTCTGTGCTCCACCTACTTACCTGGTGCTTCCTGTTTTCCTCACACCTGAATGAGGGGAGGAGTCTGTATAACAAGCATTACCAGGTTACTGCGGGCTGAGCCTATGGGGACATCAGAAATCTCTCCTGGGCTTCCTTGTATTAAGCCGCAGATGAGTGTTTGAGCTGCAGGTATTTGACAGTTCAGCCTGTCTCTCTCACCGGCTTATCAGACCTGACAGATTGCCACTAATTAGCAACAAGGAGCCCCCTGCTGTTTGGTTGATCATTCATTTTGCAGGCAATGGATTTTGCTATGTGATTTCCAAGAGCTGGATTTTCAAGCGGCTTAAGATTTTGCAGAACGACAGAAGTTGGACTCACTTGACTGTGAATGTTTTCGTGGAAGGACTAATTCCGTGTGAGTGTTGCAAGCAAGGTTTAAAAGCTCGGGATTGTGTTCAACTGGGCAACAGTGTGTGTCTCCTGTTGTGTTGCAAGGAAAGAGTGTGGACCTATGCTCTTGTAAAACGAAAGTGCTGAGAATGAGGGTTGCGTTTTGAGCACATGATACATGTAAAGCACATATCTACCTCCTCCCCAAATCCTGGGAACTGTAGTTTATTAAGGGTGCTGGGAATTGTAGCTGTGTGATGGGGAAAGTATAGTTCCCAGGATTCCTTTTGGGGGGAATGTTTCTTTAAATGTCTTTTGTGCAGGCAGTCTGAAACAGAGAAATTAAGGAGGTGAAGCTTTTAAACCCATTTAGGACCATCTCAGAAAAAGCTCTGCTAAGGGAATTTCCAATAAGCATTAAGATAGTTCCATCTGTCTGTCAGTAAAACAGATTGCCTTGGAAGGCAATCTATTCTCCTTTTTTAAAAGATGTTTTTAAACAGAAGCTGGACAGCCACCTATCAGAGATGCTGTAGTTTCAAGATTCCTGCAATGAGCAGAGGTTTGGACTATCAGATGGTTTTCAAGAGCCTCTCTAGACCGGTACTTTATTACAGGTGTATTCTGCAACATGTTCCTTGCCCAGTAATAGTGAATTAATTATGTTTTTGTTTTTTCTGCGATGCTTCCTCACATTGTTGATGTCTGGAGGGACTATAGTGCAGCAAAAGCAGGACAAAAATAAACAACATATGCACTGATTGGAAATGAAACAATGTGATCAGCCCAAAAATCTTGTTAGCACAAACAACATTGGAAGTGGGGTCGCATGTGATCACACCAAGAGCATCATGAATGTGCAATAAAAACGAGGTCAGGAGGGTCCTCAAGATTCCTTTCCATTGTGTTATTCTATCGCTTTCCTTCTAGTTTTACCTATCTAGACCCATTAGGAGTAGATTAAAATCCACAGGCTTTTGGCTTTGAATAAACATTCACAAACTTTTTATTGATGATAATCAGCTAAATAGTTTGAGGATATATACAACTGTGTAACATGCAGAAAACAGCATTTTTAGAGAAATCAAAGACTGGAACTGAGGGAAGTCGGGTGGGGGTGGGTTCTGTGGGGGGAGGGGGGAGGGAGGAAAATGGGGGGATAAGGATGATATGTTTCTGGATAAAATGTTTTGTTTTAATTTTGAATAAAAAAAGTTATTTAAAAAAATCCATAGGCTTCAATTGGGATAGTTGTCCTGTTCCTGTTATTCTGTAATATATTAATTTTGTACTGCATGTGATGTCATAAAGCCACACTTTCTTCTTTTCCTACATTTAAATAGCTGTTCTATAACAGGAGTTCTCCAGGTGGCTCACAAAGCATTCATGAATTAGCCCAACGCTTTGTCAAGTCCCGCTTGAGCGAAAAAGTAATGCACAGCCATCTACCAACAATGAACTCATCCTCCGAGTGTAGGATCCTTATGCTGTCCAAATGCACCTTCTGTGCACAGGGAGAAGATATCAGCACGGCAGTCTTGAGCAATTTTCACAGTTTGCAGACTTACAAAACAAAATCTGTGTATGAGAAATCATAGAAGGGAGGGGAGAAGGAATTTCAAAAGAGCCCAATGAGGACTAAACACACTGACTGGCTCAAAGAGGCATGGGAAAGAAATGGAATGGTGCATTCTGGGAAAGAGGATGGCTGCCGGCTGCTTAGAACCTTTAACGTGAGCCTTCCACACTGCAACATTTAGTTGCAATGCCACCACTGAGGAAAAAGCAAGTATTTCATTTCACCACAAGATGGCAATAGTCTATCTCTACCAAGCTATATCGTGGCCTCAACTTTACTGGTTCTTCCCCTCAATTATGTGCATGCCTTCATTTTTGAAAGAAATCTGACACACACAGAGGAATGCTAAGTATAGGAAGCTGGCAGAGATGCCTGCTTGCACCACTGTCTGGCTTAGATTTCTAGCTTTCATTTTAAAAAGAGAGAGAGAAAGAAAGAGACCTTGTAGAAATGAACACACGAGGCAAAATGTGTAGACACTATTGTGCCCAGTGGTTTTATGAAAAAGGACCACATGCCTGCCTTTTAGTGTTTTTGCCCATGAGTGAAGTCTTACTTATAAATGGTTGCTATTTAGGGCAGTGGTAATAACCATAAAGATTTTTAAAGTGTACATACTCATTGCCCAAAGCAGGGACTTACTGGTTCAGTTTGAATTCCTTTATTTGGTCTTCCCTGGTGGAGAAGGGAACAGAGACATTTAGACATTTACAGCTCAGCCCTGTACATCAGGGATAGGTAATTATACTTTTCTGTCAAGGGCACATTTCTTCAAGGTAGAGATCAGGGAGAAATTTGGTTTCATTTACATTTAAAGTTATGCTTCCCAAGACGATAAATGAACAAACATGTATTTTGCAATATTTATGTACTGCTTAATCAACGAAACCCTCTTTGTGATTTAGATTAAAAAAAACAACCCCACAAAACATTCATAAAAATACCAATAATATCAAACATAAAAAACACATTGACCCAAAATAGAATCCAACTATAAATCAGCAGTTTTAAAAACAAATGCACAATAAAATTATATGTTATAAGCGACTTGGCTGGCTAGGCTTGCCTATGCAAAAGGGTTTTCAGCAGGCTCCAAAAGCAGTACAATGAAGGAACATGACAATATGCAAGGAGACAGGGTGGGTTGTGGCACTGATGCCTACCTGAAAGGGGGCTCAGCTGAGTCCCACCAGCTGAAAATGATGCTGATAGGTTTTGGTGATGCAAGGTTTGGATTTCCTACTGCTGGTTTTTGTTATTGAAAAAACGAATTAGCACCCCTACACTGCTGCTTTGCAGATTAGTAAAATGGTGCTCTGGGAAGCCTTCTGAAGTCTTTCTTCCTGTGTTTTTCCATATCCCGCCCCCCATGGAAACTTCCTCTCTATTAGTTGGGGGGGCAATATATATGCCATACCTGCTTCTCCCCTCCTTCCCCTACAGAACCAATAATAGCTCTGCCTCTTTTCTGGGGGGACACAGGGGTACGCATACCCCTAAACATTTTGTGAATCTAAGTTTGGCTTCATTTAGGGGCAGAATTTCAATATGAGTAGGAAAATGAGAGTACCCCTAAACATTTATTTAGGTTGCAGGGGGAGCAATGGCTCTAGGGGAGGAGTGCAATTAAATTGTGGAAAGGGCAAGAGATGAAACAGCTGAACATTCAATCCCCAGCCCTTTAAAAAAACATTTTTAAAAAAAATTGAAATGTTTTCAGTATGACAAACTGGTAAGAAGTTTTCAGTATGAAAAGCCTGAGAGATTCTATTCGGGCATCATCTGTGTCATGTCCTGTTTGGCTGAAACTGAGGGAAGTTTTGTTAGGAGGAGGGGCCAGTGTCACATAGTGGTTAAGAGCGGTGGACTCTGGTGAACTGCATTCATGTCTCCGCTCGTCCAGATGCAGCTGCTGTGTGACCCTGGGCTAGTCACACTTCTCTGAAGTCTCTCAGGCCCACTTACCTCACAGAGTGTTTGTTGTGGGAGAGGAAGGGAAAGGAGAATGTTAGCTGCTTTGAGACTCCTTTGGGTAGTGATAAAGCGGGATATCAAATCCAAACTACTACTCCTCCTCATCCTCGTCCTCGTCCTCGTCCTCGTCCTCTTCCTCCTCCTCCTCCTCTTCTTCTTCTTCAGAAATCAGAAGCAAGTAGCAGCTGAAATTTCCAGTCTAATCTACATGCCTACGCACACCTAGGAGTTCTCTTTAAATGAACCAGTTCTAAGACAATGATACTTTCAGTTCCTCTCTGTATTATAGCGTCTTTCAAATAGATCCTCCTCCCAGTCTAAAGTCAGACAGATTGATCATCATCATCATCATCATCATCATCATATTTTTTTTTATTATTTATATCCCGCCCACCTGGGTGGCTCCCAACAGAATATTAAAAACATGATAATACACCAAACATTAAAAACTTCCCTAAACAGGACTGCCTTCAGATGTCTTCTAAAAGTCAGATAATTGTTTATTTCCTTGACATCTGATGGGAGGGCGTTCCACAGGGTGGGCGCCACTACCAAGAAGGCCCTCTGCCTGGTTCTCTGTAACCTCACTTTTAGCAGCAGAGGAGTCTAGGCACTGGTTTGGGTGACAGGGTGGAATGGAGGGAAAGGAGAGGAAGGGTGTTGCTGCACTGGAAATGGTTTCCTATGGAGCGTCTCCACCCCCATCGTTCTGCCCAGACACTGAGGTCCAGCGCCGAGGGCCTTCTGGCAGTTCCCTCACTGCGAGAAGCCAAATTACAGGGAACCAGGCAGAGGGCCTTCTCATTAGTGGCACCCGCCCTGTGGAATGCCCTCCCACCAGATGTCAAAGAGAAGAACAACTACGAGACTTTTAGAAGACATCTGAAGGCAGCCCTCTTTAGGGCAGCTTTAAATGTTTAACAGACCACTGTATTTTAATACTTTGTTGGAAGCCGCCCAAAGTGGCTGGGGAACCCCAGCCAGATGGGCGGAGTATAAATAATAAATTTTATTATTATTATTATTATTATTATTATTATTATTATTATTATTATTTCCTTCCCAGCTCTCTAACTCCATCCCCAGCCACCCCTAAGAGGCTGAAGTTATTCCCAGCTCCTTATTTTCACAAAAATTCAAAACTGATCTGTTTGAGTGTAGCTTCCAGTAAGGAACTAAAGCTTCTATGTCCCCATCAGTGGCGTGTGGTCAGTCAACGAGGGGGATTAGGCTTGTCCTCTAAAGATTCCCCTGGAGCCTCCTTCCCAAAGTCTGGCTTAGGGAGGGGGGTGCAATGCTCCGATGGGTCCAAGAAGCCTCCGACCACCTTCACAAAGCCCGCCCGGCTTTGGGAAAGAGGCAGGAGGGCTCCAGCATCCTGTCATAGCCCTGGCACCTCCTTCACAAAGCCCAGGAAGCTTCTGCCCAGCTTAGGAAGGAAGGCGCGTTGCTCAAGCACACAACATTGGGAGGTTGTGACATCACACATGTGACATCGGCCCCTCCCTATTGCCCTTGCAAGCTGGTGTCTCTGGCACTAACTGTTCCCCAGTGAAAAACTGGTCCCTTCACTCCCAAATAAATTTATGGCAAACCACGTGACCCGGAAGTGTCTGCGGACAGCGCTGGCTCCCGGCCTCTAAAGTGAGATGAGCACACAACCCTAGAGTCTGTCAAGACTGGCCCGTACGGGCAGGGGTACCTTTACGTGGCACATAATGCACGTTATGATCCTAAAGTGACTTGGTCTACAAAGGGCACACACTAAAAATGTTGCATATCTTTCATTCCCCCTCCTCCAGCTTTCCTGGGGATTGCACAAATAGCCCACATGCAGGATTTTCCCATTCAATACAAGCTTGTGTGCACACTTTCATACCTTCCAAGTGTCCTGGAAAAAACAGGATTTCCCATTTTTCACATGAGATCTTGATGGCCCTTTCAGGGTGAGAGCGAGCTGGAGGTAATGTGACTCGCCCAAGAGTGCATCCCAGAAGACGTGCGTCCTGGTTTTGCATCAGAAAAAGTTGGACGGTATGCACTTCATGCTCAATTCTTTACGAAGCGGAACTTCCCATTCCAAAATAGGAAAACAGCATACAGTACAACCTGTAGGGGGAAATGAAGCAGGAAGATCTGGATAAATCATTGTTTGCCAGTTATTCAATTTTCCTGTTTTGAATATTTTAAAAATCTTATTGTGCTTTTTAAAAAGCAACAACAACAGCACACACACACACACACACACACACACAGAGCTGCAGGGCTTGCCAGAAATTGTCACCACCACTGCCAATACTGTTGTTGTTGGGATGTAGGGTGTATGGAAAGGGGAGAAACAAAAATGAATGCTTGATCTAACCCCAGGAAAAAACTGAGACAACCCACCCACTGTCTCGAGTGCCATGGCTTATAGTTGCATTTTTCAAAACCTATCCAATTATCCCTGGATCAAGTAAACACATTTACAGAGGGAAACGAGAGAGATAGAAACTTTATAATGGGGGGTGTCAGGTGGACAATTGAAAATAGGGACACAATCAGCTTCAAATACAGGTGTGGGCAAATCCTACACAAACGTGTCTGAGTTGCAGCTGTTCTGTAATTACAACAGGATGAGACTAAACAGTCTATGAAACAGTCTTCAATTTGAAAAAAGGAGACAGTTGCGTTCTGTGTTACTAACACTCTCTATTTTCCAGACACTAGCTCAGCAGGAAAATCCACTTCAGAATACAAGAATTAAAGTGGAGAAGTGTCTGCCTAATGTAATGGCTAGGGATGGCTAATATATTCCCCCCAGATATGACTGGATTCCAAATCCCAACAGCTCCAGCCAGAATGGTTCAGGGATGATGAAAGCTGTAGTTCAATGACATCTAGACCACAGGTCTGCCAGCTGTTCTTTAGGAACTGGTGTGTGTGAGAGAGAGAAAGATGGGGTGGGGGATAGAGGTATCATAAGCAAAACTACTGAATCTAATTGGCTAGGGTGACCCACATGCTTTAGAGTCAATAACAGTGTGGGCCAATGAGGACAAAGAAGATGAAGAAAGAAAACTGTAGAGAGAACAATGAGGTGTAATCAATGTGATGTCCAGATGTTATGGACCTCCCATCATCCCGGACAACTGGCCATGCTACTAGGGCTGATGGGAGTTGCAGTCCAACAACATATAGAGGGCACCAGGTTGGTTATCCCTGATCTAATTCAGTATTGTCTATGCTGACTGGCAGCAGCCCTCCATGGTTTCAGGCAGGGGTCTCTTCCAGCCCTACCTAAAGGTGCCACATGCTGAACCTGGAACCTTCTGCACACACGCAGATGTTCTCCCACTGAGGCCAGTGCCCTTCAAATGGACACAAAACCATCTGGCTCAGCTCTAACTCCAGATTAATTTCCAGCACACACTTGGCAACCTATCTGGTTATACTAATGGCATTGCTAGCATAAGCTAAACTTGGGCACTTCAGTTCCTCGGTATTGTAAGAGTATTAGTAATAGGGGAAACCAAGGCGACACCTCTCAGGAACCTGTTGTCATTGCTGTTGCTGTATCCATTCCAAAGTGGCCCACAGTACAACAGAAAAATATCTAATAACATGGCACTGCATGTCAAATGCTGGTTCCTTAGACAGATACATAGAATATAAATAAGAAGACGGCAAAATATATAGAAAGAAAGTGTGAGTGTAGCGACTGTGGGTTTATCCACACTTCCTCTTCTCCTGCTGCTTCCCCCCCCCTGGGGGGGACACAAACACTTTAGTGCTCAATCTAAGCCATGGGTAGGCAAACTAAGGCCCGGGGCCAGATTCAGCCCAATCGTCTTCTAAATCCGGCCCATGGACGGTCCAGAAATCAGCGAGTTTTTACATGAGAAGAATGTGTCCTTTTATTTAAACTGCACCTCTGGATTATTTGTGGGGCATAGGAATTCATTCATCCCCCCCAAAAAAAGTACAATCCAGCCCCCCACAAGGTCTGAGGGACAGTGGACCGGCCCCCTGCTGAAAAAGTTTGCTGACCCCGTTCTAAGCAAACGACAATTTGAGTTTACTGCAGACTGATGTTTGCTCCAATTCAGAGCTAAAGAGTGAGTTTTCCCAGGAAAAGGTGTGGGGCAAGGGCACAACCGCTTGGACCTGTGCCTAGATAGTGCAGGGCAAGCAGAAAACGTCTCAGACCCATGCTTCCTAGGCATGGGGCAAGTGGGAGCATGGATGAGCCCACCATGCTTCTTTAGCAGTCAGTACAGGAATCCTGCTTTGGCAGACAAATAACAAGCAAAAATATACAGTACTTGGGGAGGTGGGGAGTGAGACATTGTTCTGGGTTTGAGCAAGTTATTGCTGCTGCTGCGGCTTCCACATTGCATTGCTGTGGTCTAGAGTGAAAAGGAGACACAGCAGCCCTCCCTTAGCAACTGGCTCTGTGACACCCTCTCCTTCTTTCTGCTTTACCACACTGCTTCAGGTCAGAGGGAATCCCCACTGAGAGGAGGAGGGACATTTAAAGGGATTTCCCAGCCTGCCCACTCTTCTCTCAGGAATAGCGATAAAGAGCCATTTAAAGACACAGAGAGAGACAGAGGGAGGAAGCCTGGCAAAGTGAGCTGTTTCCTCTCTCTGCCTCCTCTCAGATGGTTCTCTGAAAAGGGGGGCTCTGGTTTTCCTCAGAAGATCAACAAAGAGGCTTTTCAAAAGCAAACAGTAACACAGGGATAGAAAAAAATAAAAATAAAGAATGACTGAAACTCGGTGTCAGTTTCCCTGAAGAATGTAAATTCCCATGCAGTGAAACAAAACCTTAGCCAAGCCTGGGTGGATTCAC
The DNA here is from genome assembly GCF_951804945.1 of Podarcis cretensis. NCBI lineage: Eukaryota > Metazoa > Chordata > Lepidosauria > Squamata > Lacertidae > Podarcis > Podarcis cretensis. The sequence continues at coordinate 24,680,982 of NC_137175.1, forward strand.
TTTCAGGGCTGACTGATTTCAAAATGCAGTGATCATGGATTGTGTGCTTTGGAAAACATCAGGCATTTGTCCACAGTTTTGTTGGGGGTCTCCGAGAACAGGGCAAAGATAAAAAATGTGCACTCAGGAGATGGCCAACTCAGTTTGCTTGGATGTATCAAATGTCATTTCTAGCGCTGGATAGAAAAATCAATTAAAACTCATTTAATTGGTGAAAAAGATAGCAATTAAATAATAATAATTATTATTTGTAATATATTTATAAAAACTGTGAATGGGAAGCAAACATGTCCATACTCTACAAAGTATGTTTTTGCTTCAGAAATACTGCTTTTACCAATATGTAAATATAATTTTTAGCTTAGTCTATTAATTGACATATGAATAACAATTTAAAATGTCTTTAATAAGTTTAAAAGCCTAGACATTTCACATATCATAAAATCTATCAAACCTAATTACTCTCTTACATGCATTTCCACAGAAATGTCTTCAAAACCAACAGAGACACTTGTGGCACCCTAAAGACTATAAAATCTATTATGACATACATTTCTGCAAACTATAATCAGAAGGCATGAAAAGCTTATCCTGAGTTACAGGTGCACACATGGTTGTGGCATGGTGGAATTATAAACAATGCTGTCAGAGGGAAATTAAATGCAGAAGGTGCAGACTAAATATAAAGTCACTCAGGGCACATGAGTGATCTCAACCAGTGGGTCATGGGATTTAATGGATGAGTCCTGTGGTTTCTGGTTTCAAGGCTTAGAATCAAATCAGCCTTCACCAATCTAGTGTCTTCCAGTTGTTTCCAGACTACAACTCCCATGCTGGTTGGGGTTGATCAGAGTTGTAGTCCAAAACATCTGGAGGGCACTAGGTGGTGGAGGCTTATTTAAATCAACACTTTTGTTTATATGGTCCTCCCATTCCGTGGGGACTGATATTGTCTGAGAAGGTTTGGTTGATGGTTCTGCCACTGTTTGAGCCATGAGCCTTCTCTTTCTTTCTTTCTTTTTAAAAATGTTTTTAATATAAATTTTATTAACATATAGAACACATACATATACATTTACACAATACACATACACAACACACTACCTTATTTTCATAACATAAAACATACCTACATTACTCTATATAATACCTACCTATACTGTACATATCAACATACCTACACACCTACCCCACACAGACACCCAACAAGTGACTTGACTTCCAGCCGTTCTTGTTACACTACTTTATTTTTCCAACTAGCTTAAACACATTTCATTATTTCTTTAATCTCTTCTTCTATCTTGACTTTACTCTCCTTTCACTCTAATCATTTTTTGGATTCACACAATATGTGTCAGAAATTCTACTTTCTCCACAAAAATTTTGATGTATTCCTTAAAGATAGCCCACTCCTTATTCACTTTTTGTACCATATCTCCTCTTATCCTCCCTGTTAGTTCAGCAATATGGAAGTATTCCATCATTTTAGATAACCGAGCTATGAGCCTTCTCAGTGTTGGCTCTCTATCTTTGGAACTCCCGTAAAATGCTCACATCCCCAAGTTCAATGTCAACGTTTCAAATGACAGTGAAGACTATTCTGTAATCCCTGCGGCGGGGTGCGCTCCCGCTGCTCGGTCCCAGCGCCTGCCAACCTAGCAGTTCGAAAGCACCTCCGGGTGCAAGTAGATAAATAGGGACCGCTTACCAGCGGGAAGGTAAACGGCGTTTCCGTGTGCGGCTCTGGCTCTGGCTCTGGCTCTGGCCAGAGCAGCGATGTCACGCTGGCCACGTGACCCGGAAGTGTCTCCGGACAGCGCTGGCCCCTGGCCTCTTAAGTGAGATGGGCGCACAACCCCAGAGTCTGTCAAGACTGGCCCGTACGGGCAGGGGTACCTTTACCTTTACCTTTTACCAATAATAAAGTTCTGGGATTGTGGCCAACCGGCAAATTCAATCTGCTACAATTCTCCCTCAAAGAACATAGAATTGTAGAGTTGGAAGGGACCATGGGGATCATCTGGTCCAACCCCCTGCAATGCAGGAATCTTTCACCCAACGTGAGACTTGAACCCACAACCCTGGGATTGACAGTCTCATGCTTTACCAACTGAGCTATCCCTCAGCTCAGTAGCTACTTGGCGCCATATTATTCAGCCAAAAAGCTGAATTCCTGTAGACTTGGGGTTGTATCCAATGTTAGTTTACTCAGAGTAGACCCAGTAAAATGAATGGACTTCATTAATTTCAATAAGTCTACTATGAGCCTAACTTAACTGGATACAACTCTTCCCTGAGAGATGGCTTACCCATCTGCTGACCCTGAGTGTTGTGTTCTCATCTCCCACTGCAGTTATGTTAAAAGGAGTCACCCTCCAGTTGCTGCTGCCATCTAGGCCAGAGGCTGCTTCTTTCCTGCTGGTGACAAAATTATTGTAATTTTTGAAAAACAAAAAAAGATTGTTGTTGCTTTATTACATACTTTTGTCATTATGACATTGTTTTGAGTGGTTTCATATGCAGTTTTTTTGTAGTCATGCTTTTGTTGTTTGAGTGCATATTAAAAGTGGCATAAAGTGAGTAGTGATTATGACCTGTTTGGTTTTATGATTCTGTTGCATCATCTGCTTATTGCCCTTTGGTGTTGAAGCGTGTATTGGCATTTATTGTAATTTTTTTATGACTTTCCTTCCATAGGGTTCTTTGGAAGCTCTGCTGAGAAGTGGAGCAACAGAGGTCAAACATCCACACCATACATTTAATGCACATTGAAAGCACATGACTTCCCCCAAAGAACCCTGGGAACTGTAGTTTGTTAATGGGGCTTGGGAGTAGTAGCTCCGTGAGTGGCAAACCACAGTACCCATGATACTTTGGGGAAAGTCATGTGCTTTAAGTATATGGTGTAGAAGTTAAGTCTCAGTATTTATGTTATTAATTTTAAGTATGGTAGCACTGAATTGATATTTGACCCAACTCAAAAAGCTGAATACACACCATGGATTTAAAGTGCATCACTTCCCCCAAAGAATCATGGGAGTTGTAGTTTGTTAAGGGTGCGAGGAATTGTAGCTCTGTAAGGTTCCCAGGATTCTTTGGGGGAAATTATGTGTGGTGTGCACACAGCCTAGGAATCTTAAAAGATATATATAAATATATACAAGATACCCTTTATATACTGAAAGCCCCTGGCATCCCCAGCTAAAGGGATCAGGTTATGGGACAAATCTTTGAGAGATGCTGTCAGTCAAAGTAGACAATATCAGGTAAGCTGACCTTGTATAAGGTCCTTTGTTCCTCCAGCCTCCATGCAGGTACAGCCCCACCTGTTAGGTGTGGTGGCACATGCTACTGTTTGCACCATCATCTAAAGCAGATCTTCAGGGTGAGGCAGTTAAATATTGTTGTCCCATTGAAATCAATAGGTGCCATTCCGGTGACTCAGTGCAGGGTGAAGACTGTAGTCAGGTGTGCACAAATACATCATTATCTAAACAGGCTGTACTGGGAAGCAACCCTGAAATGGAAATAGCAGGAGTGCAGGAAGTATATTGGCACCTATTTTTATTTATAAAGTCACACCTGTATGTATGAAACAAGTTTATGTTCTTTTTGGCCTGAACTCTGTAGGAGAGACAGCTTGAAGCCTGATAAATTGTACCTTTAAATTAAAAATGGTGAATACATTGTAACAAAAGTAACTGGTTGTAAACTGATGTGTTACTTTCTGAACCTACTATTTTCCCCCCCCGACAAGTGTTCTCAAGATAATCCGTGTCTGTTTTGGTTAGTGTCTATGTTTTGTTTCATAGACATCGTATTTATTTCAATAATTATAATACTATGTTGCAGTCCTATTCTCACTTGACTGGAACTAAGCACCATTACGCACAGTGGGGCTTACTTCTGAGTAAACATGCATGGTTTTTGCCCTGCATTCATAGTTAATCCCTTCTTCTTGAACCTTGCCCCAATGAGAAAAGTTTGCATTTTCGAAGCCATTCTCTGGAATATGAATAAACTACAAAACTGTCCCTGTATTGTCACATTGCTTGGTCTCATTACACAAAAAACTGTCCCTGAAGGATGAATTGCCTAAACTGCTGTCCTGTTGAAGTTAATAGAACTTACATCTGAATAGACATGCATAGCATTGCACTGCTTAGGAAGCCACAAGCTCCTGTTCTTTGAAGGTTTTTTTTTTAAAAAAATCATTTGACAAGTACTGTATCTGGCAAACATATGCCTTGAGACAGTATACAGCACAAAACAAAACAAAACAAAACAAAAAACAGAGACCAACTATTTTGTGAACATTTCTGACAAATTATAATAGTTTCAGAAAATGACACAGTTGCTTACAACCAGCTACACTAATTACAAACAATCTAGCCATCTTTTTTAAAACAACAACACTACTACTTTTTGCTAGACTTCTCTAAATATCAGCTGTATCCAATTCTGGCTCTCTACAGAACTGTATGCACTCCATGTTCCTACTGAGACCAGAGTCTGCCTCCCAGTGCCCTATTTTCAAGGGGTCTTTCCGCTGGTTTGTGGCTTATCAAAAGTGGTGATGGAAGGGGACACAACTTGGCAAACCATGGCCCAGATGAGATAAGCAGGCAATCATACTTCCCCTTGCTTCTACCAGTTTATAGTGCAATCCTAACTTACTCCCAGGTTAAATTTAATGTCAATTGAGTAGTTATATTTAAAAAGCCTTGTTGGAGGGTGGGTTACATTGTCACACTGCAAGTCAACTAGGGGACAAGTAGTTGAGACCTGTGTGCTATGCTAATCCCTGCACTCATCCACATGGCAGCACACTCCAAAACTGTCCTTTCACAAATCCCCCTTTTCTTGCTCCCATGTGTCAGGTTTTAAGACCATGTGCTGTTTTTTACCCTATAAAGGTAAAAAGGGTTGTTGTCCTGTGCAGTTCTGCTGTCTGAGGCAGCCACCTCAGGCTGCCTAATGGCAGAGCCGGCTCTGGGTCTATGGGCCTGGTTTGGAGGTTCCAACAGGTGTAAAACCCTGTATGGCTTTAAAAGGGTTTAGACCAATTTATGGTGACAGTGGCCAGACGAGTAAGTTCTACCTCCACTGTTGAGAGAAAGTATGCCTCTGAGAATAAAAGTTGTTGGGAATCACAACTGGGGAGAATTCTGCTGTGCTCTGGTCCTGCTGGCCCACAGCTTGGCCACTGTGAGGACTGGAGGAGCCCTAGTCTTGATCCAACAGGGCTCTTCAGATGTGCAGCATTGTGCCCCTTTTGCCACAGCTTGCAGGCAGGATCAGATCTACTATGAAACCTACAAAGCTTAAGCTTCAGGACCTCTAATCCCATAGGGGCCCCATAAGCAACTCTAGTCCACATTGTTTAAAAACATTGGGTTTAGTGGACCCAATTTGAGTCGCATGGCTCAAATTGATTTGTTGTTGTATGTATGTATTTCGACCAGCCCAAGGTTTGAGGGTCAGCAGCACAGAGGTTGTAAAGGCGTGATCTGTCATGGAACAGCCCCATTGAAGAAGATAGCAGTGGTTACCCAGAGACCTCCTTGCTGGTCAGGGGTGCCAACTTGAATAAAATATTTGGGGGGCAGGTAAGCCCCACCCCACATAATTGATCACATGACATGGAGCACGCTCACTATTTGAATGGCAATGAATGCCCAGAGACCTCCTTGCTGGTCAGGGGTGCCAACTTGAATAAAATATGGGGGGGCAAAGACCCCTGGACCCCTATGTTGCTGGTCGTGAAGGGGTCTCCCAAATGTGGGTCCCTCCGTTGCAAATTTCTGCTCTGCTGAGCTGAGGGCCACCAATCTTGCTTTCTTTTAATAAAAGGAGGATTTAAAGACTATTTAGCTAAATATGCTAAGATAACCTAAATAGAACTACTTGCAAGAACCAGGTTGGCCTAGGGTTTAAATATGTGATGTTATAGAATAATATGTCTAAAGTTAAAATGAAAAGGAAGATGTTAATTGACTAAGTAAAATTTATGTGAAAATAGTTTTGGAAAACTGTTACAATGATATACACTGAAACTCAGCTAGGGGGAGTCGAGGAAGTCACCCAACAATGTAAACACAAGTGGAATTAATACACTTAAGATTTATGTTTGTTTGTTTGTCTGTTTATGGAAAATCAATAAAAAAAATTGGAAAATGAAAATAAAAGGAGGAAACGTGGAAACAACTGCTGAATTTGAGGGGGAGGGAAAGGGGGCGCAGAAAAATAAGACGCCGAGGGAGAGATCAAGAAGCAACGTCCCTTCTCGCCGGCTGAGCAAAGCAACGTAGCCCAACTCGACTTTAGCCAGCACGGCGCATGCGCACGCCCCGGCCCCGACTCCGGTGACGTCAGCTCTCCCCTCCAGGCCCAGCTCCCTCCCTCTCCCCCCGCCCTCCTCGCGGCCACTCCAGATTACAGTGTTGCCAATCGGCGCTGTTTGCTGCGCCCGCCCGCGCCGCGCTCGCCACTCCGCCCGCCCCCCGCGCTCCTTCCCACTTCCCAGCATTGCGAGCCCGCTGAGTCCACTCCCTCCCGAGCCTTACGTCGGTTCGGCAGCCCCCCCCCCCCCACGCGCCGTCCCTCCTCCTCCTCCTCCTCCTCCTCCTCCCTCGCACAGGACGGAGCCGCCGTCGGGGCCTCGGCAGCTGGGCAGCAGGACGCGCCTCCTCCTCCTCCTCCCGCCTCGCTCGGGACCCGGAGCCGGCGAAGCCGCGACGGCAGGAGGTGAGTCCCGCCCGGCGGCGACCCTTCGGGGGCTCGAACTCAGCCTCCCCCCTCCCACGTCGGAGGTGCTGCCCATGGCTGGTCCCACTCCAGTAAGTGCCACCTGGGGGGGCTCGCAGCCCCTTAAACCCCCCAAATTTCCTTCCCTTTCTCCATCAGTGGCCCCCACCCGCCCCTACTCCTCGCAGACCCTCCCCGTCCATCATGCCCTCTTCTGTCCCCTGGGACAAGCATAGGACCCCTCCAAAGTCCTCCCCACCTCCACCACCTTACACCCCCTCGGTTCCCACTCATGCCCTGTCCCCCTGACCCTTTCCTTCCCCAGGACCCCCAACCTGGGCTCCCAGGCTGCCATCGCTTCTCCCACCCCTTTCCGGGAACTCCCACCCTGCGCTTGTGGACACATCAACACATCCCAGGATCCGTGTCCCTTTGTCTTCCCAGAACCACGGCTTCTCTCCCCCCCCCCCTCCCCGGTCTCAGGATTCTCACTCCCCACCCACCCCGGACGGGGTGGCCACCCTATCACTCCATGCTTCGAGCCTGTTGTAGTTGATCTTTGGCTCTCCTGACGCTCTTATTTACGCAATCCATACCTACACGTTCTTGTCATCCACACCCACACCCCTCTGGCCCCTGGACTTTTGAGTAACTTGTCCAATCCATCCTTCAGTTTCCCACTCCTCCATCTCAGCCGGGAAGCCGCCTCTCAACTCCATTCCTTAAATAGCTTTGCTTTTGACAGCCTGGCCCTTGCCTTAAAGAGAATGGCAAGAATTACCTTTGCTAAACTTTTCTAGGTTTCTGACTTCTATGCCCCTTTAGAAAGTTTGTAAAAAATATTCTCCACTGGTTTGTTTACTTTTCTTTCCAATCACTGCAAGGGCTGCATTTATGGTGACTCTGGTTTCTTCCAGTGCAATCAATTCTAACTACGTCTACTTAGAAGTAAGTCCGATTGAATTCAATGGGGCTTACTTCCAGGTGAGTGAGGTTAGGGTTGATCATTGTTTCTCAGTCCCACCAGGATGTTCACTCTTACCCTCAAGTCTTGCTGGATAGCTCATTTTCTTTTGATTACCTGTACCTGGCTACGGGCTACCCAGCCATAATAACACTGACTAACCTTACAGCAGGGGTGGGGGACCTAGGATGTTTTTAGATTGCAACTCCCATGAACCCCAGCTGGCATGGCCACTTATCAGGAATTGTGGGAATTGTAGTTGAACAACATTTAGAGGGCCACAGATTCGCCATACCTGCTTTACGGGATTTTAAAGGGTTTCGTCTAGATAATGCTTATGAAACACTTTGAACACTTCCATGAGACACCTGAAAGCACTATACAAATGTTGTTATTGATAATATTTCCTCCCCTTGTTGGGTTCTGTCACTGATCCGAGATCCCATTGCCTTCATATTTCCCCACTGACTTCTTTACTTCTCGCACTGTGTTATTTTGCTAGGAAGGAAAGGAAAGCCTTGAGAATTTTTTTTACCTGATCTCTGAGATTGCCATCCCTAGCTATGTTACTCTCCCCCTGTGTGTGTGTGTGTGTGTGTATGTGTGTGTGTGGCAGGGGAGACTGCGACAGAATGTTGTAGCACCTTGAAGACTACAAATTTAATGTGGCCTATGCTTTTGTGGCCTGGAATCTACTTAGATGCCTGGAGTATTTGTTCCCATTTGACAAGGGTGTGTGCATTTATCAGTGTTTATATAGCCACATGCACAAACAAGCATAGGGGGGAAATATAAACTGAGGTCAAATGACAATGAAATGCTAAAAAGTACAGGTCTGTGATGATTTTTAAAATATATAAATATACAGTGGACATTGTATATTTCCTGGTTTTATTGTACTGATTTTTATGAAGATTATTGTAAACTGCTTTTGAATTCCTAATGAAGGGTAATCTACTTTTTAAAATATATATATATATGTTTATATGTTTGTGCATACACATATAAAATAATCAAGCATCATCTTTATTTGATGAAGTGGACTCTATTCTATGAAAGTGATTCCACAATAAATCTGTAAGTGTTTCAGGTGTCAAAATATTTTATTCGCTGTTTATACCAACAGGCATCTCTTAAGGTCAAAAAGCTGTTTATCCTGGAAGTTGCAATAGTAAGAAGGTGTTTTGAAAGTAGGAAAACATTATGCAGAAAAATATTTTTGCAATTTAAAGATTCACTGTGTATTGGCATGGCTGTGTTGACTCTTCTTAAAAACAACTACTCTATTTAGAAGTTGCCTGCATTACGTACAGTTAAAATATATTGTGTAAATTACCTTGTAAGACATCAGTTTAGTACCAAGTTTCTGGTTTTCATAGAATGTGGATGCCTTTCCCCTTCCACCTCAACACTACACACCCTCTCCCAAATATTTGAGGACTAGAAATGTGGATTTAAAACATGGAAGCTAAGATTTCCTCAGTGTGTCAGAATTTGGCATTTGTTTATTGAGGTACAGCCTGGAGGTGATACTCATGGTCAGTGGGCCGCAGTTGAGAGCAGTTGGTATGTGTGTCACAATCGCATCGAGTTGCATTGTGCATTGCACTTTTGCTTGGCCCTGATGTTGTGTTCATGCCAGCTTGTGGCGAACAGTGTATTTACCTGTGTCATTTCTCATTTATAATCCTGCGGCTCTGTAACAAGCTGCCGCCAGCGCAGTCTGTTTTTGCAACGTGCTGCTAACTTCAAACCGGACACAGCATGGCAACTGCATTTGGTATATTAAAATAAACCACTGGCATTTTCTCTGGAGCCTTTTCTCCCTTTTTGAAAACAACACCACGTTAAGTACTTAGCTTGACACTGATGCATAAACATAACAGGTTTGTGTTCTTTCAATTGGCTGTAGCAGCTGCCTAAAAAAGTTCATGACACACTTGGTCTTTGCTGCTTAGAAATTCAAAGAAAATGATTTTTTTAATGGTGTGGTCCGAGCTAGCCAAGAACTTTTAAAATTTTGTTCATTTAAAGCTTCTTTCCCCAATTCCTTATCTTTAGCCAAAAAATAAAGACTCCCAGAATGGCTTGCAAATCTCTACCACCCCAAATTTAAAAAAAAATTAATTGTAATGACACAAAAAGAAAAAAATGACTGGGAGGGAGGAGGAAATAAGCGAATAAGCAAACTCAGGTTCAAGTTATTGGCTACAAGTTATCCTGATGACCAGCTGGAATGGAAAAGTTCAAGTAGAGGAGACACTAAAAGTTCCTGGGCTCTGAGTGACGCCAGTCAAAACTTAGCATAGCCACTCTTCCTTCTCTGTGTGCTATGGTTTTAGCACAAAATAACATTTTTTTTGAAGTGTAATTTTGTACAGAGTGAGTTCAGTTGCCTGTGGAAAATTTACGGACCAGTGGCAGTGTGCTTAAGCCTTTCCTCTTGAAGCGTGCGTCCACTCAAAATCTGCCCCAGCTTCTTTTTTCCCTTTGTGGAAGTGTATGGGAACTGGTATATGGTTCGCTGCAGGGGTAAAAGCAGGTGGGAGCAATTTTTAGGGAGAGAGGGAGCAATGGGCAGGGACAGACTTAAACTCCCACAGGCCCTTCCACTGCTCCCAATTGTTGCTCCTTTTTCTTTTCTTTTTTTAAGGCAGAGAAAATTTATGCACAATTGCATATAATGAGTAGACTGGTTGCATCCGTCTGGATTCCTCATCTGTATATTAGGAATAATAGTTACTTGCCTTTTTTTGAATTACTGTGATGACAAGTAAGATTTTTTTTTTTTTTTTACAAAACACATTACTGGTTTTGTATAAATAACAGGGAACAGCAGTGATAAAAACCAACAGAAGCAACTGCTGTGAAATGATTTGAAGATGATCACTTGAAGAATTTGCAGCAATGATTGGAAGCAACACACATATCTTCCCATCCTAACATAAGACCTAGGTTCTTCTGCTTCTCCTGATACCAGGAACCAAAACTAATATGTCACTGATAGGAGTAGTGTTGTAATCAGGCCTTCTGCAAGACTTGCGTTGGCAGGCAAGACCTCTCTGGACTCAGGGACCTCTTATTTGCATTTAGCTAGCTGCAGAGGATCTTGGGAACTGGAAATGTTTGAGTGGGATGCCAATCCCAGATGGAAAGAGCGTGTGCTGGGGTCTTGCGTCACTTTCACTTGGATAGTTAACATTTCTGGGAAATGACTGGTCTGGAATTATTATGTTTTAAAAACTCTCCTGCTGGATTATTATTTTTTAAGAAAGGAAGAAATTCTGAAATCTAATGCTTTATGTACTCCCATAACATTTATCCTTCCCCCATCAAATCTTTATTTTTTAACCTTTTCTCAATCCCACCCATCAAGAGTTCTAATTGCAGGTGTTGGGAACAAACACAGTGTAACCATTTATTATTTTGGGCAATATTTTTCCCCATCTGCAATTTTAATTTAGATTTTAGTTTACTCCATGTTCTTTCCATGTAAGCACTTGTATTCTGTTAGTCCCATACTTGGGATCATTGTGTCCTAAGAAACTTTGCTGGCTAATTCTCCATGGATAGGGAAGAGCCAAAAGTTTTCTCATGAACTGGAACTACTTATGGTGAATGAATTTGCCCCCCCCCCCCCGTAAGAGCATGAAGGATTACAAAAGAGCAACAAAATCAAGTGGAGCAGAGAACCTGTGAGGAAGAGAAGGAAATGAACTGAAAGGAGAATTGTGTTTATAGCAGCAGAGAGGCCTTGCTTAATTGTTGCTATGTTAATTAAGTTGGCTGAGTGTTGAAGTGTTGCAATTCTAGTCCAGATCCGATGACGATAATTTTTAAAAATTCATATTCCCTGTTCCCTGACCATCAATTTTACAGTGCAATCGTATGCATGCTTACTCAGGAAAAAACCCCACTATAGCCAATGGAGCTTGTGCACAGCATGACTGCAGCATGAATGTGCAAAGTGCTTTAGGAAAATTTCTTTCGTAGCTAAATGTATGAACATTCCCGTTGATACGTTTACAAATCTATATACATCAGTGCAGGATATTGCTTCAGTTTGTTTGTCATGGACTCCAGTCGAAATAAACAAAAATGTATGTAAAGCTGCCTTATGGGGTTAGACTCAGGGCTTTTTTTCAGGAACTCAATTACGGCACCTTTCAGGTGGTTGCAATTGCCATTCTAAGAGAACGAGGGAGGTGTTCATGGTGAGGTCCGGCACCTCTTTTTCTAGAAAAAAAGCACTGGGTCAGACCATATCTAGCCCAGCTTCGTCAACTTAGACTGACAGTGGCTTCCCTAACTGGGAATGCATGGAACTGAACATGGGACTGCGTGATTGCAAATGCATAGCAGTGGCTCTCCAAGGTCGTCTAGTCGCAAAGGCTGGATTTATTTATTTATACTTTTATCTCTCACATTTTCTTCAAGAAGCTCAAAGTGAATTATTTGGTTGCCCCCCCCCCTACATTTATCCTGCACAACAACCCTGAAAGGTAGGTTAGATTGTGAAAGAGTGAATGGCTCAAGATCACACAGTGAGCTTCATGGCTGAGTGAGGATTTGAACCCTAGGATGGTATTCAGCTAAGGGCAGTTCCACACCATACATTTAAAGCATGTCCAGTGCACATTTAAAACACAGAAATCCTGAGAATTCTAGTTTCCCCCACAGAGCTACAATTCCCAGTACTCTTAACAGGCTACAGTCTCCAGGATTCTTTGGGGAAAGTCATTCACTTTAAATGTATACTGTTGTTGTTGTTTAGTCATTTAGTCGTGTCCGACTCTTTGTGACCCCATGGACCAGAGCATACCAGGCCCTCCTGTCTTCCACTGCCTCCCGCAGTTTGGTCAAACTCATGCTAGTAGCTTTGAGAACACTGTCCAACCATCTCATCCTCTGTTGTCCCCTTCCCCTTGTGCCCTCCATCTTTCCCAGAAATGTATACTGCATGCACTTTAAATGTATGGTGTGGCTCTGCCTTTTATTTTACTCAAGAGTAGACCCAATGAAATTAATGAAGATGACTAACATAGATCCACTAATTTTGAAACTCGGCTGAATACCACTCCTGGCCTCCCAAGTCTTAGTTACTCTAGTCACTATCCTATGCTAGCTCTATATGCTGTCTCCAAAATAAGAGGTATTATAATGAACAGGAAAAGGAGCAGCGGCAGCAACAAGTTAGACATATTGCAAGCTCATGTCCTGCTTGTGGGTTTCCCACAGGCATCTGGTGGACCACTCTGGGAAATGGGATGTTGGACTAGGCAGGTTTCAGTCTAACCCAGCAAGACTCATATGTTCCTAAGGAACAGGACAAAATAATAACTCTCCCAGAGGGCCCTGAAATAGACACACAATTTGTCTTGTGTTGTTCTTGCTAATAGCCTATAAACATTATGTATCATTTACGTAAGAGCCCTGTGAAGAAGATATTCAATGTCTTTTTTATGCTCATTCTGGAACATAGGTGCCTTGGCACCTAAACCCATTTGCTATTTGGGTTTCTTCATCCGTACTGCATCTCATCTGTCAGCGAGAGATGAATTGTTAGAACCTATTGACGCTGCAAGACAAACAAGTATTTGCGTTAGGCATCTTATGAAATTTAAATATATTTTCCTGTTGGTTTAATGTCTTTATAACAGCATGGTGGGCCTCCTTTATCACAAATGAGGAGCTGAAGTGCACTGCATCCTGACAAACCTTGGAGTTGGGATTAGGATGCAGGTCTGAATACAGTTTTGCTGTTGGGTATTGCTGGCTGCCAGAATTCACCTTTCAGAAGATTGTAAACTGAGTATATGAGGTATTGCCAGCCTCTGAGGAGCTATATGAGCTTTGGTTCTCACTGTGCATTTAATGAATACTTTGAAATTCCTTTCGTGTTACTATGAGGGCAAAGGAAAGGAAGGGTGATTTCCTTGCTTGCCTCAATCAGCCTTTGAAAATCTCTGTGAAGTCGGCTAGAATTAGTCCCTATTTGCAGATGAGCGACTAGAGCTAGAAGGGTAGATTCTCTCAAGGGATTTGAACCCTGATTCAAAGTGAACATTGTGCCCACATCTCGCATGGAAGTTCTCTGGGTTAATTTTGTGCCCTGTAAACAAGCCAGTATTGGATTCTGAAAGTAAGTAGTTATTGATATTTCCACAATGGTTGCCAACTGGTACATTTTTCTGCAGTGACAATTGGTTGTGTTTAGTGTCTATTTAGAAGTGGCTACTTTTAACAGACGGGACGCAGGTGGCGCTGTGGGTTAAAGCCTCAGCGCCTAGGGCTTGCCGATCGAAAGGTCGGCGGTTCGAATCCCTGCGGCGGGGTGCGCTCCCGCTGCTCGGTCCCAGCGCCTGCCAACCTAGCAGTTCGAAAGCACCTCCGGGTGCAAGTAGATAAATAGGGACCGCTTACCAGCGGGAAGGTAAACGGCGTTTCCGTGTGCGGCTCTGGCTCTGGCTTTGGCTCTGGCCAGAGCAGCGATGTCACGCTGGCCACGTGACCCGGAAGTGTCTCCGGACAGCGCTGGCCCCTGGCCTCTTAAGTGAGATGGGCGCACAACCCCAGAGTCTGTCAAGACTGGCCCGTACGGGCAGGGGTACCTTTACCCTTTACCTTTACTTTTAACAGGTTGCCTGTTTTACAACAGGTTAGAGGCAAAAGCTATATAATTTATTAGTAGCTCTTTTTAACTGTCCTTTATTGCTAACTTTAATATTGTTGGGGTTTTTTGTAAACCTCTTTAAGGTCTGTTAAATAAACAAATCCATTTTACTTAGACTGGGAATAATTATAACCCTCATTTATTGGGTAATGGTAGTTAGAATAGGAGCAGAAAAGTGAACCCAACACTTCAGAAAGTTTATTTTAAAATTTAGGATTGTGATTGATTGGAATGAGAATTTTCTTTATTGGACCAATGCTTCTATTGGGCTAAGAATATACAAAACCTTTTACCTGCTGAAGCACTGTGTTTAGTTAAAAAGTTGGTGAGAAACTCAACAAGAAAAATGTTTCTTGTAGAATATCAGGATGTTCATTCATGCTTCATCAGTGTCAAGCACCTAGTAGGCTACATACACAACTGTTGGGCTGCAGTTGGTTTTGTGGATCCCATAGGTATTATTGAAAAGTATAGAATCTCAGAACTCTCAGCATGAGATAAGCCCCTTGTATTGAACACCAGATAGCCACTGTAGAAGAGTGAACCTTTAAGCGAGAGAGGTGCCTTTACTTTTCTCCAGCACAGTTGAAAGCAAGTGTGTTCAGGTAGACAATGAAATATTAAATGCACCAGCGGTGACAGCATAAGGCCTGATTCAGAAAACCAGTGGCGTGGGTCACCTACAGGCAGCACCACATGGAACAATGTTTTTTTGTGAAGCGACCTTCCTGTGCTGTTGGCCACATTTTCACCGTGACATTGTGAGCCGTCTGTACATTTTAGTTACTTGTTCATTTCATTGTTGGCAAAAGCGTCTTCCCAAACAGAGTTACCTCATGTCTCGGAAATAGGGTTTGCCTTACTCTTCACATTGGAATTAGTTTGCTCTGAAGATGTTTGTACACCTTTGTGGCAACACCAAAGCTTTGGTGGTACTGGAAAAATACTAGACACCAGAGAAAAGTGCGTAGGAAAGTTTTTTCCAGAAAAAATTCGGCCCAGCTAAAGGACAGATACCTAAAACTTGTCATCTAGTTCTTGTCATCTAAAACCAGGCATGACTTGCTTATTTTAAGGAATAGAAAAAACATTGTACTATGGGTCCATATGCACACTTATGGTGATGGATTTATATTTACTCCATCTGATTTTTCCCTTCCAGAAATATAAACAAAATCCAATAAGGTGAGTTGAAGTTGCCTGGAAGCATTTCTTATGCTCAACAATAATCATTGTGAGCACAGTAGAATATTACTAGTAAAGGTAAAGGTAAAGGTACCCCTGCCCGTACGGGCCAGTCTTGCCAGACTCTGGGGTTGTGCGCCCATCTCACTTAAGAGGCCAGGGGCCAGCGCTGTCCGGAGACACTTCCGGGTCACGTGGCCAGCGTGACATCGCTGCTCTGGCGAGCCAGAGCCGCACACGGAAACGCCGTTTACCTTCCCGCTGGTAAGCGGTCCCTATTTATCTACTTGCACCCGGAGGTGCTTTCGAACTGCTAGGTTGGCAGGCGCTGGGACCGAGCAGCGGGAGCGCACCCCGCCGCAGGGATTCGAACCGCCGACCTTTCGATCGGCAAGTCCTAGGCGCTGAGGCTTTAACCCACAGCGCCACCTGCGTCCCTTAGAATATTACTATTGTTTATTAAATTTGTATACCACCCGAAGATCACAGGATTGTTCACAACATAAAAATACCAAATGAAAACACAAAATACATAAGAAAACAGAAACAAACCAGTAAGCCTCCACACACACACACACACATTTAAAAAGCCATAAAATGTTAAACAGCCAAAGGCCTGGTAATGGAGAAGAGTTTTCACCTGGTGCCTGAATATATGTAATGACGACTCCAGGAGCTCCTCACTGGGGAGAGCATTCCACAAGTGGGGAGCCACCACAGAAAAGGCCTGTTTGTGTGTTGCTGCCCTCTGGGCTTCTTGTGAATGGGGCACAAAAAGAAGGCCCCCGGTGTTGATCGCAGGGTCAGGTTCGGTTCATATGGGGAGAGGCGGTCCTTGAGGTAATGTTGCAAGATGCGTTGATATCTGTTTCTGAATTCTTGTTTCTTTACATATTTGTGTTTGAAAATGGTTAACAAAATAGCCAATGTATTGTAAGAGGGCTAATTTGGAATGGGCTCTAGCAGTAGAGCATTTGCACTGCATGCAAAATATCGTGGTTTAATTCACAGCAGCTCCAGGTAGGTTTTGGGGGACCCTTGTCTAAAACTCTGGGTGGTGGTGCCAGTCAGTACTGAGCTGTATGAACTCAGCCGCCTGAGTTATATGAAAGCAGCCACCTGTGTTCTCAGCCTTTTAGTTCTCTTATCAGTTTGTTGCTTTTTCTCCCTTTTTTAAAAAATCATCCTTTTGGTGCAGCCAAGAATGGTTGTGCTAGTCTGAATAGTTCATTAGCAGTAACCCTCTTTTTTTGTCCCTCCCCTTCCCATGTTTACTGAAAATGTGATGCCAATTTAACTTTCTCCTGCTGTGCAGGAGTTTGGGGCATTTTTTAATTGCAGCAGGAGCAGGTGTGGTCAGCCCTAGGTTCAGAGGCTCTGTTTTAAGTTTCATTTTACTTGTGATCAGTCAAATTAACCGCACTGTTCTAGCTGTGGGAACAAGAAGCAAGCATTATCTCTAGTGTGATATTAATCTTCCTGCCTGCTATTTTGATATACAAGTCTAAACCACACTCTCTTTCTGTATTAACAGTGCTGCTTACTACTACTTCCTGGGCACTGTTTTTTTAAAAAAATATATTTAAAAAAGTGATGTCTGTAGCTTGTCTTCTAAGTTCAAGGGGGAGAGCTGCTAATATTTGGGTTAAAGAATTTGTAAGAAAATGAAATCGCCTTGGGAAGCATGGAGGCAACATGGAATGTTTTATTTTCTTCTGAGTCAATAATGACTCAAATGTTCTAGCCCTGTGCTGCAGTCTTGGTGTGCTAATACTGAGCCATCTGGCTCATAACAAGCTTCAAAACTAAGATATTAAACACTTCCAGATTTGTAAGTTCTCTTTTGAGAATAGTCATTAGTAGGACTGATTTTCCTAACACTTTTGAATTTTGCGTACCTCATGAGATGGCTTGTGTTTTGGGCTATCTTCTTGTTTACAGTCTAGTGTTTGAAAAGAAAGCAGATAAGATTTGCAAGAGTTCAGATGTAGACTGGATTGACTTGCCAGAGTTCAGAAGTTCAGCATTGGAAAAGGGAGTTATTGTTTTGTTGTTTCTGTTTTAACTATTTGTGTTTTTATATTGTGAACAGCCCTGAGAGCTTCTGATGAAGGGTGGAATGTCAGACTAATAAATAAAATAAATATATAAAAAATAAGTGTTTCCTGACTATCTGGTTAGTTTATCTAAGGGCACAACAACATTTTATGATAGAGCTTCCACTGGGTACCTGTAAATCAATTTGCCAGCAGTAATTGGAATGGATTCTATGGCCATTCCAATGTTAAGTCAAACCTAAACTGTCAGTTCACAGGTAGCTGCTGCCTTATGCTGAGTCAGACCACAGGTTGATCTAGCTCAAAATTGTCTACTGTGAGGCAGGAACTGTTTCCAACCAGAAGAGGCCAAGGATTGAACCAAAGACCTTACGCATGCAGAGCAGATCTCTAAAGATTAGTCTAGCATTCTGAAACATGCACGGATTCTGTCAGAAAGCTAAGACTCTAATGCTTCAGATTCATTATCATCATGACATGACAATTCTCTCACTGACAGATGTTGCTGAGATTACTTCCCGTATTTTCAAATAACAGGTTGTGGTCTAGGGGGCATATGCCGACAATTACCCTCAAGTTTCTTGCTGGCATCAGATTGCAAAACTCTTTTACGAATGCGGCATTAACAGAGGGCTGTGCACACACCAGGGCAATAATATGTATGTGGATTGCTGTTCCATTGTGTGCAGTTGTGCAACTTTGTTCACATACAAGTGCTTTCAATTTTATGCCTCTGAAATCGGTCTTGATGTTTCCTGACCACACTAGTGGGTGGTCCTTCATGGAATTTATTTGTTCTGTATTCTGTTGTCCTCTCCCATCAAGTAGTATTTTCCTGTCATCCATAAGTTCCGGAAACCTGTCCAGCTGTGGCCATGCACACACATATTTGCTTGTCCTTGGAACAGCACCTTTTACATTTTTTTTTATTTTAATTTTTGAAGAACAAGTTTTTTAGTACAGTGGTACCTCGGTTTACAAACTTAATCTGTTCCAGAAGTCCGTTCTTAAACCGAAACCGTTCTTAAACTGAGGTGCGCTTTCCCTAATGAGGCTTCCCACCACCAGTGCCCTTCCACTGTTCAGATTCCATTCTTAGACCGAGGTAATGTTCGCAAACCGGGACACTACTTCTGGTTTTGCGGAGTTCATAAACCGAATCGTTCATAAACAGGACTGTTCTTAAACCGAGGTACCACTATATGCCAGATTTGCACAAAAGAGCAGTCAGAAATAATGATAATAAATACACTTCCATCTCTCCAAGTGCCATGGACCCCTCGGCTCCATCAGAAGCAGGAATGCTTTGGCAGATTCAGATGGACCGGCAGGAGAGCCAGTGTGGTGTGGTGTAGTGGTTAAGAGCGGTAGTCTCGTAATCTGGGGAACCAGGTTCGCGTCTCTGCTCCTCCACATGCAGCTGCTGGGTGACCTTGGGCCAGTCACACTTCTTTGAAGTCTCTCAGCCCCACTCACCTCACAGAGTGTTTGTTGTGGGGGAGGAAGGGAAAGGAGAATGTTAGCCGCTTTGAGACTCCTGAAGGGGAGTGAAAGGCGGGATATCAAATCCAAGCTCTTCTTAGGAAGGCAGAGAAGATGGTGTGGTGGTGAAAGATTGAGACCCAGGGTTGGAGGAGAGAGGTCCTTCCCATGTGATTCTAGATGTCAGAGGATGGATGATGGGGGTGGAGATGCTCCTTCAGGTATACAAAACAACACCCTAATATTGACGGTGTGGGAGGAATCTGAGCAAGGAGGAGTGCCTGTGTGTATTCTAGGAGCTCTACTGAGCAATGAATTACTGCAACCAACCTAGGAGCTTTTCACTTTGTTGATGTTATGAATTCCCTTCTGTGTAGAGCCATACCCATTTAATTTATATGACAGTACAGTGAAATACAGGCAGACGTCTTTGTATAGCTGCTAGGATGGGAAATGCAAACCAAATATACAATACTTTATTTAGCATAGTTCAGCTGAAGTACACAAGTGATAATTGTTTGCAAGAGTGTAATACTCAAATTGCTTTTCAGTATTATTTTGTATTGAATTACAGTGGTACCTCAAGTTACATACACTTCAGGTTACATACGCTTTAGGTAACAGACTCCGCTAACTCAGAAATAGTGCTTCGGGTTAAGAACAGAAATCGTGCTCTGGCGGCGTGGCGGCAGCAGGAGGTCCCATTAGCTAAAGTGGTGCTTCAGGTTAAGAACAGTTTCAGGTTAAGAACGGACCTCCAGAACGAATTAAGTACTTAACCCTAGGTACCACTGTATTAGGAATTTTGATTACAGATCACTCATTCCCCCCACCCTGGTGAATAGGAACATCTTTTTTTCTCAGTTTTTCCAATTTTATTTCTACTTTTCAAGTTTATACATTTCACTAGTTTTATACATTTCACTAATTTTACAATCATTTTAACATTTCAAAACTTGACTTCCTTCCTCCTCTTTCTGCAGTTCCTTAAATTTATTTTTAATATCCTCTGCATATCCAAATTAACTTAATTTGCTCATTTATTCATCTACTTTAAATATATACTCTTATAAAACTGCAGGTTATTACAATAATCATGCCAATGATCTTATCTCTTTACAATTTATCTGTAAATATTCTATAAACCATTTCTATTCTTTTATAAAAAGTTTATAAAAGAAGGCAGAGGGCCTTCACAGTAGTGGCACCTGCCCTGTGGAATGCCCTCTCACTAGATGTCAAAGAAAAAACAACTGCCAAAGTTTTAGAGGACATCTGAAGGCAGCCCTGTTTTGGGAAGCTTTTAATATCTGAAGAACTATTGTATTTTAATATTTTGTTGGAAGCCGCCCAGAGTTGCTGGGGAAACCCAGCCAGATGGGCGGGGTATAAATAATAAATTATTGTTGTTATTGTTATTGTTTTATTGTTATCTTGATTTCTTATTCTTCTGGTGAATAGGAACTTCCATGACTGTGAATAACAGAAAGTTTCTCTAGGTTCTAAAATAAAGCTAGACATTTGACCGAGAGTGACTGCCTGCATTTGCTATCATCTTGTGCTTGATATTTGCTGAGGACCATCAAGCTAAACCAACTTATTCCTGAGACAAAATTGTGTTTAATAATCAGATTCCACATACCTGTCCTTTTTAACCTCTTAAAAGTACTGGGGAACGAATACCCAAGAGTCACCCCCTGTAAAATACTTTATCTTTTCTTTGAAAGAAAGAGGACCTCTTATTGCCTGGTAACCTTATGAGGGGGAACTGAATGCCACTTTCTCCCCCCCCCCATCACTGATTATGTCAGATGTACCCCATTCCAAAGGGCCCTGTACCCCAGAGCTGCTTCAAGACTGTCAGCGATGGTGGGCACTCTCTTTTTTTAGAAGACAAGCTAAATATAGATGTAACTAGCATACCACAGCACAGTGAACATCGGTCTTAAATTTGTATATGGGAAGCTGAATTTGGGCTTTTAAAATTATAAATTGATGAAGTACAGTGGTACCTCTGGTTGCAAATGGGATCCATTCCGGACGCCCGTTCGCAACAAGAAAAGCCGGCAACGTGAAGCGCTGTATCTGCGCAGGTGTGCGGTTTGGTGCTTCTGCGCATGCGCTATTTAGCACTTCTGTGCATGTGCAAGTGGCGAAACCCGAAAGTAACCCTTTCCGGTGCTTCTGGGTTGCTGCCGGACGCAACCTGAAAAAACGTAACATGAAGCAAACGTAATATGAGGTATGACTGTATAGTTATGGTGTAATATATTAACATTGAAGAAACTTGTGTATTTCTTTTTTTTTTGGGGGGGGGAGTAAATTCTCTTTGAACCTGTGAAGGAGACATGAGCAAATGGAGTGTGTGGTTTGTTCATAGGAAACCTCATGTAGATTAAGGCAGGTCATGTCCACATGAACATTTGCCTCAGGTTCACAGCCCTTTGACACAAGCAATAGGTGACTAAGCCTTTTGCTCTTTAAAATAAGGGGGGAAACCAGGGTGAGGCACGCTAAAAACACCTTCGTATTAGTGGTCAAGCAAGATCAGCTGAGGGGAGTAAACAAGGTGACTATTTTTTTATTAACAAAATAAGTCAGCTGTTTGAGATCATGTTGTGAACTGCCTTGCCTACAAAGTTTCCTTTACTTTCTGCAGTAACTCTTTCATGCAGTCCAAACACCTTTAGTAAGAAGCCTGTAATTATCTGCAGTTGCTTAGGTTTCTAGATCAAATAAAGGTGACCTTGCTCAGAATGGGTATGTGTGTGTGCGTAGAGTCCATAGCCAGAAAATATAAAGTGTCTCCTCTTTTTAATGGAGAGTCAATTAAACTGACCTAGAGCCAGATTACTGATGTGAATACTTTACGCTAGGGGCTGTCCCTTGAAGAGACTTACTGTCTATATATAACAAATTAGGAAACATAAGCATATTTATTGTACAAAAGCAGACCTTTGGTCAGGGCTCATTTGTGCATGTAGGTTTCCTCATATGTGGATCACTGCCTTTGGTTATATTTATGTAATACCCTGCCTTTTCAAGTATTTCGGCCTGTTTCACATGTAATGGGTAAGCCTAACCATGGTTTAGTATGAATTAGCAAACATGCAGGCTCTTGGAGAGGAGAACATGACAGCTTTTCTCCTCCCCAGTCGTTCTGCTGTTGCACATAGCTAAACTATGGGTTGCTTTAATCCAGGCTTCCTCAACCTCAGCCCTCCAGACTTTTTTGGCCTACAACTCCCATGATCCCTAGCTAGCAGGACCAGTGGTCAGGGATGATGGGAATTGTAGTCTCAAAACATCTGGGGGGCCGAGGTTGAGGAAGCCTGCCTTAATCCACTTCTGAGTTTGTGGTTTAGCTCTCTCCAGACCAAACCATGAGCTGCAACTCAGGTTTGTGAAATAACTGCAGATCGGTTGCCTTTAAATATAGAGAGGAGATGCAGCCAGATCTGGGTGGACCATGTTACTAATGTTGCTAATTTCCCCCATAACTTTAGTCCGGAAAGCTGTCCAAGGGCAGGTCCACCATAGGTACCAATAAGTCCCTATGGCTCTACAGTGCCACCAGTAGGATGTATTCCTTGAGTTTTGAATATGTTTCATTCACTCAGGTGAAAATTCATGAACAATTTTCGTGTTTTCTTTTAGACTAAATAGAATGGTTTCATGGACCAGAGTTTATCAATGGGAAGCGACCCTGAAGTTAAATGTTCATTTGGGTGGGGAGGAATGAAGCTTACTAGAAACCTTTTTTTTGTGCTAGGGCAGGTCCCAAATCATGTACACATTTATACAAATATGTAATTCATTATCCTCTTTTCAGCAGAAATGTTACTCTTGGATCCAAGTACGCACAAACTTATTTCACAGTCCAGAATCTTCCTCTTCTGTCCCCCCCCCCCTCAGTTTTTATTGGCACAATACTTCGTTGCAAAATTTTATATTGTTGAAAATTACAAAGTAGTTTTCAAATTATGCTATTGGGTGCAAACTCTCTGGAACATTCCCTAGAGGGGATAGGATTGTGGAATGAAACATCTGCATGTTTTAAAGCTGTGGAGAAAAATAGCTGTCCCCTCTTTCCCCATCCACACCCATTTCTTTAGAAAACAAATTTGGATAGATTTAAGCCATAGCCCTCAAAACAAAACTTTCCATATTTAAGATAAAATATTTCAAACAGCTTTCTTCTTGCATTTTCAAGAAAAGCTATTGATTTTTAAAATTTATTTTAATATTGCCATTTGTGGGCTATTATTTTAAAATGAAAATTTTCCCCATCTTCCCAAAGTTCTTGTTTTTAGCCTGTAAACTTCTGAGTAGGGAAGAAATACTCTCTGCCTTGCCAGGCAAAAGAGTTTGGTCTGAAGTTATAAGATCAAGTGTAGGTCAAGTTTTCTGCCACACAAGCAAAAGTTTAAAGAGAAGGCAAAGTGATTGAATTTCCCACTGATGAGAACAAATGATATGTTAATTCTGAGACAAAAGGAATGTGGTATACTTTGCTGCTGTATATGTGAATTGACCTTCCTTTCCACAGCTGTTCATCTGCCTCCCTTTGAAGCTAAGAAACTGCATTTCTAAGCCTAGTATCTAAAGGAAAACTGCTTGTTTTCTGAAAATTGCAAATGCAATTTCTACAAAGTTTTACTTTGCCAAATTAGATTTTAAAGGCATGTCTTTACAGTATGGCATTCTAACCAATCAATTAGATGTTTTGTTTTGTTTTTTAAAAAAATCCTTCCCTTGTAACTGTACACACAGTGTCTCAGTTGTAACCTTCATCTGTTGAGAAAGACCTATAATGGGACTGAGCCATTGTGCCAGAAAAATAATCTGGAATTTCAGTTTTCTTTATTTAATGCTCTGGCACTTAATTTAAACTTTCTGTATTTAACCTACAGTGGTACCTCAGGTTAAGTACTTAATTCGTTCCAGAGGTCCGTACTTAACCTGAAACTGTTCTTAACCTGAAGCACCACTTTAGCTAATGGGGCCTCCTGCTGCTGCCGTACCTCTGGAGCACGATTTCTGTTCTCACCCTGAAGCAAAGTTCTTAACCCAAGGTAATATTTCTGGGTTAGCGGAGTCTGTAACCTGAAGCGTATGTAACCTGAAGCGTATGTCACCCGAGGTACCACTGTATTTGCCACTGAAAAACTTAAACTTGTATGGTTAAATAAAATAATGCAGTTTCACAATATAATGAGTCATTCAACAATCCAAATTGTTACATCCAAACTAGATGATCACTTAATCTACTAATTCGGAAGATGCTAAATGAATTGGGCTGAACCAAAGTAAAGAAGCCAGTTCAAAAGGTATTTCAAGTAAGTGTCATAAGACACACAATATACAATTACAGGAGAACATTTTATGTGGCTATTATAAACTAGTCAAGTTGCTGAAAATACAGGCAGTAACTGTGCAATCCGGGCATGTCTACTCAGAAGTTAGTCACACTGAGTTCACTGGGCCTTCCTCCCAGATAACCTCATGGTGGCCTCATAAGCCTGCAGGCAATTAAATACACTATAGCAGATTTGGAATCCTGCATATTTGTTATTGCAAATTGATTTTGGTTTCCCTCTTGGTGGGGTGCTTAACGTTGAATGGTGGTCTGTGAGGAGCCACAATTTGAAATAACAGGTTGGGTGCCTTCATGTATTCTTCTTGCATTGGAATTCCATCCCAGATGGAAGCAACTGAAGAAAAGTTTAAATGCAACTGTCCTGGTTATGATGGTTTCTGTCCATGGTTTCTGGCTGCAGATGGTTGACTTGCTCTGATCACAGAATTGTCAAGTTGGAAGGAACCCTGAGGATCATCTAGTTCAACCCCCTGCAATGCAGGAATAGGTAGCTGTCCCATATGGCAATTGAACCTGCAACCTTGGCTTTAGCAGCACCATGCTATAACCAACAGAGCTATCCAGACAGTAAGAATGGATAGGTGAAGCAAAGAGTCTAAGAGAACAGGGAAACAGGGCCAAGGGCCCGAGAAGGAAACATGCCAAGGGAAGTGAGTTGGGATACAAAGTGTTGACATTTAAGAGAGGAAGAAATTCAGGGGAGTAAGAGGGAGAAAAAACTGGAGGGAGTGGGGAGAAAATGGGCAGAGGAGAGAGTTGTAGAATCGTATGGTGATTTGAAACAATCAGCCAGATATTTGGCCACAGGACCTTAGTCTACTCTAATTTCCCCTGTTGCATAACAAGAATTAACAATAACTAGCCCAGAAGAATGTAAGGCCAGGGCATAGTATGCTCCAGCAGAACTTTTGTGCAGCTTTTCAAAGCAAAGCACCCTCACTCAGCACTTTTCACCACTTGTTCTCTCATTACGTATTAAATTTTTCCTGGCAAATTCTTGGTAACTTCGCAGGTCAAGGACTTGGCATTCAGCTCTGATCGCTTTCCAAAGTGTGTTTGAAATCTTAACCCCATAAACAATAACAAGAATATATGTTTTGTAGATTCTTTTTACCGGGAAACTTTTAAGATGCAAGCTTCAAATAGTTATTGTCTTGTTGCGGGAGCCAGACTTTCTAGTATATCTCATCTTTGTTGTTGTTGTTTAGTCATTTAGTCGTGTCCGACTCTTCATGACCCCATGGACTAGAGCACGCCAGGCACTCCTATCTTCCACATATGTATATATATCTCATCTTTATCTGCGAGCTAATACAGAAACGTGGGCTTGGGTGCCTTCTGATTAACCAAAACATGGAAGAATGACTGTGGGCTGGAAAACCTGAATGAGCCTTCATAGTGTCTGCTGTGACGTCACAAACCACATTCTGCTGTTATAGTTACCAAAAGGTATTGGAATCCTGCGTATGAAGCTGGGTTAAATATTGTGAGAGTCACAGCTGAGGTGGGGGGAAAATCACAGGAATAGTGGCATCAGTACATTCGCTGCAGAGGTTTAATGCAGAAAGGCATTTTGGCTTTTAAGGGTAGAAATTAAGACTAATAAAGGGGAAAAGGGGCTGAGTGAGTTTGTAAGCTGTTGAAACATACTCCTGAAAAAGTGGTAAGATGCATTTTCCCATCCACTCTGCTTTTAAAAACACTCAATTTTTTTGCTCTTGTTTGTGGAGACATGGGATAGCTGCTTAGATAAACTTGCTCTAAAATATCTGAGACTGCATTATGGCCTCTGTCCCTTCAGTCAAGACAACTGCTGCCATACTTTCATTTTACTTGCAACTTTGGAAGGGGGGCAATTTATAAATATTTACAAATAGGTTTATTATATTTTACAAATATTCTTATGCTGGGTTTAACCAAGGTTATGTGTGAGAGAGCTTTGGTTTTTATATCTTTTGTAAGCTTGTTGTGCATGCTAACCGGCTAGCATCTTGACCCACGCAGTAAGATTTGTAAGAAGCTTACCATGTGGCATTTGGCCATCAGAATCCACTCCAATTTTTTGTTCCTTTAATGCTTCACAAGAATTTTGTAAGAATAATCCTTGGTACTTCCAGGCCACTATACAATATATTGATTAACTAGCTTCCCTACAGTTGAATTTGACTGGACTTAACCATCCAGGTGTCCTTTAGCTAACTAGTTTCTGTCCTCATTCTGCCTCCCTCTTCCCCACCTCCCAGTTAGTAAGCTGTTTCTGAAATGGATATTATTGGAATACTTTTGTAGCATCATAACACCAGCACCTAAGCAGCAATTGAAATAATGGTAAAGGTAAAGGACCCCTGGATGGTTGAGTCCAGTCAAACTTGACTATGGGGTGCAACGCTCATCTTGCTTCAGGCCGAGGGAGCTGGCATTTGTTTGCAGAAGTGTAGTTATTATTCTATACAAAATGTTTCTGGGAATCAACCCGCGCTAAGGGTGCTGCTGTGTGTTAACACTGACACTGCCTCCTGCAACAAACACATGGCATAATATATGAATGTTTGGGTCTTTAAGCATCCATGTTCACACTTCATGGAATACTGAATGGGCCAGTGTTCCTTCAAACTTGAATAAAGTTGTACAATGTGCACATTTCACATGTTTGCTGTTGGAAACATTGGTATAATTTCAGTGTCTCAGAGCAATCATTATGTGTACCGCTATCCGGAAGACAGATATAGGCAGCAGTAACTTGGGGAAATTAATTGGACTCTTTGGATACATCTGATGCCTGGATTCCAGGCCTGGTTTGTAGGCCAATTTAGCCCACACGGGTTTCTTGTTGGTCCATGTGGCCTTTAGGACAGTGTATATATAGTACAGTACACAATCTGTGTGCCCTGATTTCTTAGGATTAGTGCAGGGGTCTCTCCTGGGGAAAGACATCTTTCTTGATCCCTTTCCAACCCCCTACTGCTTCTCACAATGTGTGTTCCAGTTACACAGTATAGCACATAGCTGGCAGCATGGGGAACTGTTGCCTGGATGTCTGTTCTTATTAGGGATGGGCAAATGTGTTGGTTTTGGTTTCTCTCCATTTGTCATTTTTCGAAACTTAAGTTCAGTTCTCTACTTTATTTATTTATTTATTTATTTATTTATTTATAAGAGGTGCTCATGATCATTTGTCTGCAAAATTTGTCTAACGTGCACATTTCAAATATAATTTTACCCAATATGCACGTTTTTGCAAGCACTTTTCATTAAAATGCATTTTTGTAAGTTGTTTTCACTAATAATGTGCATTTTATGCATGATTTACCCTAGCAGATGCATTTTTGAACATATTACTCCGGTGGTGAGCTGAGTTGCAAAATTCGAAGGACTGTTTTGTTTTGTTTTGCATATTGCCTTTGAACGTGAACTTCTTTGAATTTCTCCCTACCTTTTAGTGACACAACTGAGAACCTCTCATTTCCTACAAGGACATCTGGTGTCCATTGTCAATTAAGAGGTTTAACTTTTAAAATTTGTGCAGATGTAGGTTTTATTACGGCAACTGCAGTTTGTGCTCAGTCACTAGAAGTACTTGAAACCTCTGCCACAGTCCTTTAGCCCATCAATTTTTCCAACAAGAGGCAAAGCATGAGTATCATGTGTTGCTGTTTGAATAGAAGCGACATGATGCTGAGAATAAGTAAGTCTGGGTGTGGTTGGTGCTTGGGTGGGAGGCTTCCTATAAAATTGACTTATACTGAGTCTACAACAATAATAAACTAGGCAGACCAGTTTGCCTCGGGAATGAGAATCCTATGCAAACTTCCCCATGCTCTTGGACTCCAGCTCCCATCAGCCCCAGACATCATGGCCAGTAGTTAGGGATGATGGGGACTGTAGTCTAGGAACATCTGGAGAGCCATATATTCCCAGGATTGACTAGTGCAGTATGGGGAAATCATTGAGTTAGCTGACATGGGCTGGGGCAGGGCAGGGTTATAAAGAGGTTGGAGCTGCAAAGATGCTCCAGCAGAGCCAAGCCAGTGCTCCTTCTGGTGAATTTGCACAGCCCTGACCTGACTGCCACCCTGCCGCAGCCCAGCCCAGCCCTGTCCAGGTAAGCTGCAGGGACAGTGGTGCCGAGAGGGAAGCCCCTCCCCACAACACTGACTGTCACTGCCGGTTCTTCATTCCTGGCAGTAAATAGACAGGTTTTCAAACAAGAATCTTTCCCAGTCCCTTTCTTCAACCTTTAGAATGGAGAAAAATCTCAATATTCTGGCAGGTGTATTAATTTTGGAAGTTTGAAGTAAAGCTGATTGTTTTCTTCTTTTCATTTTATTATATCGTGGATTTTTCTTCAAAGAAATGAATTATCTTAAAGGTTTCTTTCCCTGTATTGTGTGCATTCTTTTGTGTGTGAGAGTTTTACATTTGGGTATACATCTGTCTTTGACTTTAGCCTCAATCTTTTAAAGGAAACTGTTTTAAGCAATTTACCAGTTCTGAACAGATAGAATTGACTTGCCGCTTTGAAGAGAGGAAGCCTATAGTGGAAAGCCAAGTAGAAGACCTATATATAGCCATTGGTTGTAACGATGTTGGTTTGGTGGTTGTGATTGCTTCTCTAAACAATTTCCTGGCTAGTTGATTGTGGCATTTGGAACCTTTAGCACACAGATGACACGGTTCTGCTGCTGATCAGTATCTGAGTGATTAATGCTTATTCATTTAAATTTTTTCTGGATGCTCCCAAATGAATTATCTGTGAAACATAATTGGCCATCATGGTAAAATGGAACTCCAGTAGCCTTCATTCACACATAATACTAAATCATAGTTTAGCACTACATGGATGAGATTCCATGAGGCTTGAGTGAAGTGTCAGGTTCACACATTCCCCCCACATAGGAACATAGGTAGCTGCCATGTACCAAGTCAGAACCGTTGGCCCATCTAGCTTAGAATTGTCTACACTGACTGGCAGCAGTTCTTTATGGTTTCCAGTGGGACATTCCCAGCCCTACCTGGAGAAGACTCAGTATAAGTTTAGTTTTGCTTTCAAAGAATCTTGGCTTAGTGTTAGGGATTGCAGTTTACAACATGGATTATGAATATGGCCTGTTTAACCATTGATTGTTGTACTCAGGATTGCTTGCTGCTGTGGGTCTAAAGGTATTTACTAACAATATCATTTATAATGGATAAAGGTAAAGGTAAAGGGACCCCTGACCATTAGGTCCAGTTGTGACCGACTCTGGGGTTGCGGCGCTCATCTCACTTTATTGGCCGAGGGAGCCGGTGTACAGTTTCCGGGTCATGTGGCCAGCATGACTAAGCCGCTTCTGGCGAACCAGAGCACGGAAATGCCGTTTACCTTCCCGCCAGAGTGGTACCTATTTATCTACTTGCACTTTGACGTGCTTTCGAACTGCTAGGTTGGCAGGAGCAGGGACCGAGCTCATCCCCTCGCGGGGATTCGAACTGCCAACCTTCTGATCGGCAAGTCCTAGGCTCTGTGGTTTAACCCACAGTGCCACCCATGTCCCTTATAATGGATAGTTACAGGGGAAAAAACTATTGGCCATGCCATGATAAAAAAGTGGATTCCTGGAGGCTGCAGTGGGGGAAAGAAGAGGAGGACAGAACTTCAGAACGGATGAAACAAACTCTGATTCTTAGGCTAGGATGCTTCTCTCTCTCTCTCTCTCTCTCTCTCTCTCTCTCTCTCTCACACACACACACACACACACACACACTAATATGCAGGGATTAGTGTTTTTTATTGAAGCATCCTTTCTTCTCCCACTTCCAGTATCCTGAAGTGATGCAATCCCAACCAGGAGGGCTAGACTGCATGCTTCTATGAAAAAAGAGATTTGTCTGCCTCAAAGTATCCTATGAATGAATATTCTAAGGGGCTGCAGAGATGTGCCTGATTTTTCAGACATATTGTATCCTGAGGGTCTTGGTGGTTCATTTCAGTTTCATTGAAACTGGCAGAACTTAGCGCATGCTTTTAAAAAGTTGCCTAGAAATTTATTAATGCAATAACGGTCTCTTTATTACTTCCAGGGCTAAATCGGGATTGCAGCTGTCAGGACAAAATATATTATGATGCCTAAAAGGAAAGAGAAGTAAATACAAAGTGATGCATTAAGAAAACATTGACGATTTTTCAGGTATGCATTGGTCTTGGTATTTTTTTACTTGGCTCTCATACATAGGGTCATTGCAGCTTTTAATGTAAAGGTCATGTATGCCAGTGATGCAGCTGTAAAGACTTTGGAGCATGAGCTCATTATGACACCAGCCCCATAGCCATGACCCTAAGGAGAGTTGAAAAATGTAGGCCACGGTGTATGCACACCCACATCCCAGCAGCACTATAGCACAATGCCCAGTCTTAGCTCACAGTCATAGACTTAGCATGAATATGTAAGCATCAAGGGTTCCCGGAGAGGCAATCACAGCCACTGTACTCCTTCCCTGGACCTTCTGCTGCTGCAGCGCTGTGATCTCAGCCATGATTTGGCTTTTTATGTTGCCCAAACCTGGGCTCATGATTTGTCTCTTTCAGGTGAACCATGAGCTGTAAATCCAAAAATCAGACATGATTTGCTTAAGTGTTGTATCAGTTCATAGAAGAGAGCATAGGTGCCAACTCCCTGGGTGCCTGAGCATCAACAAAATTCCCAATGAAGGGGCTGGGCACCCACAAATTTTGGTGCCAGGGCCATGTTGCATGGCACCCAAGGCCCTCGGCACCCATGGTCGTGGGGCCAAGCTGGCACTCCTGGAAAAGAGAGATAGTGTTGTGTTTAGCACATTGGACTTCATCTAGGAGTGTGAGATGAATTCGTTTCAGTTTGCATTTAAATGCAGTTCACAGTTTCTGAAACAATATGCAAACTGAAATACAGCCGTCCTTCAAAATTCACATTTTTCTGAATTTTGCAGTAGCTTTAAAAAAAGTGTACTAAAATGCACAAACCAGGGTAAAAATTGTCAGGAGCTTGTCCTACTCTCGAGTAGAACCTTGACAGAGACACATGCCCGACTGGCATGTTCCCTCCCTCCTGGTCGATTGTTCGGGAGCTTCAAAAGCTTTCCTATGCCTGAACATCACAGTGACCAATGCCAACAGACACCGGCACACGTATGGATCCGCAGAGTCTTCGCAGTTTGCGTAACAGACCTCAGCAATGCAGCATTTTGGCTAATCTGCTTTATTTACATATAGACACACACGGAGCACTGCAACATGGCTCCCTCTCTCTCTAGCCTCAGACAGCAAAGAGAATGAACAAAGGAAAATCGTCCCACTTCACGGAACACAGTAACACAAACATCCTGTCTCCGTCACTTCCCACTCTGTGGAGTCAAAACATACACTGTCATGTGAAAGACAACAATTCCATGACTGAAATCACAGAGCTGGAATTCTAAGAAAAATGTGCATAAAAATTAGTGGAAATAACATACAAAAAGACAGTGGAACCTCTATTTGCGACCATAATCCGTACCGGAGGTCCGTCCAGAGGTCGAAACAGGTTGCTGGGAGAGGCGCCATTGTGCGCAAGTGCAGGCAGCGATTGCCCACTTCTGTGCAAATGTGAATGGCAATTGTCCGCTTCTGCGCATGCGCGAATGGCGATCGCCGCTCCTGCGCATGTGTGAATGGTGGCAAACCCACCGGTTACTTCCGGGTTTGCCACGGTCGCAACTTGGAATGACCACAAGAAGAGGCGGTGGTAAGTAGAGGTTCAACTGTACATTATATTGGGTAAAATTGGCTTTCAAAAATGTGTATATTGAATAGAAATATGTGTACATTAGGGAAATTTACTCAGAATGCTAAAGAGTTTTTCTGAGGATTTTTTAGAATTGCAAACTGATGTGGATTTGTGGCAAAGCAAATTTGAACAAGGGACAATGAGAAAGGGAGTGAACCAGAGCTATATATATCAAGTGACCCACCTGCTCAACTGCTGGAGAACTGGAAAAAACATAAACACTAAAGTCCTGTCATGCACAAGCTGCCATTTCAGATGCCAGTGAGGCTCATTTGAACTGTTTAAAACAGACTGTTGTATAACTGTGTTAGTTTCTAACATAAATTTAAGGTAAAGAACAGACCATTAAATGCCTTTTAAAACAGCACAGCAAAGGTTATTGCCAGTAAAGGAGTGAACACAGCATGTTCTATATTCCAACCCTCCCACCCTCAGCCAGACTCACAATGCTGGCACAATGCTGGCAATTATAGCTCCTGCAGATGATAGCATCATTCCTTCTATGGAAAAAGTACAGGAGATGTCCTCCCCTTTGCTGCACCAGTGAAATATACTGTACTACACAAGTGAAATACACACAAATATTGCAGTACAGTGGTACCTCAGGTTACATACGCTTCAGGTTACATACGCTTCAGGTTACACACTCCACTAACCCAGAAATAGTGCTTCAGGTTAAGAACTTTGCTTCAGGATAAGAACAGAAATCGGGCTCCGGCGGTGTGGCAGCAGCAGGTGGCCCCATTAGCTAAAGTGGTGCTTCAGGTTAAGAACAGTTTCAGGTTAAGTACGGACCTCCCGAACAAATTAAGTACTTAACCTGAGATACCACTATATATCAGCGTTCTTGTTATATGTGTCCCCCCCCCTTTTTATAGTCGCTATATTCCAATATTTGAAAATTATTATGTAATGAGAGAATCTCCACCTATTTCAACCAAACTTATCAACTAACTGAAAATTAGGCTGCTGCCTTTGCTGTTGATGTGCCCCTGTTGTGTCTCCTAGCCTTTAACTCTCCCTCAGACAAGCCATGGGACTGGTGGGAGGGCGGAGTTGCATGGAAAGGAGAGAAAGTATCTGAACTGGTAAATGTGATTCTGCCTATTTCCCCTTCTTTCCTCTCCTGTACAAAGGTAATTTCTCCTTTTAAGATGCACTGGAGAAACCCCAGTTATTAAATTATCCTCCTAGGACAGTATGAACAGGCTCTGTCTCTCCCCCACCTCCCATTTTTGGTAGTATTTGAAGGTGTTTTTTTAAAAAAAATAATCAGATTTTTTTGCACTTAGTAAAAGGTAAAGGTAAAGGACCCCTGACAGTTAAGTCCAGTTGCGAACGTCTCTGGGGTTGCGGCGCTCATCTCGCTTTACTGGCCGAGGGAGCTGACGTTTGTCCACAGACAGTTTTTCCAGGTCATGTGGCCAGCATGACTAAGCCGCTTCTGGCGAAATCAGAGCAGCACATGGAAACACCATTTATCTTCCCGCCGGAGCGGTACCTGTTTATCTGCTTGCACTTTGACATGCTTTCGAACTGCTAGGTTGACAGGAGCTGGGACCGAGCAACGGGAGCTCACCCCATTGCAGGGATTCGAACCGCCAACCTTCCAATCGGCAAGCTCTAGGCTCAGTGGTTTAGACCACAGCGCCACCCGTGTCCCGTTTTTATGCACTTACTTGAGAATAAACAACATTGAGTCCAGTGGGATTCACTTCTGAGTAAACAAGCTTAGAATTGCAGTGCATGCCTGCTGCTTTTGGGTGAGTGTATGTGATTTTTCATGCCCACTAAATACTTCAAATGTGTTTATATTGCATTTCCTGCCCCCCTTTATCTTTGGTTTATTTTAATGGCTTTTTACTTGGGATTCTGGTTATAGTATTTCCAAGGGGAAAGCTCCGGTTTATCATTTAATCTACCACCTGTGTAAATCATCGGCTGAAAGACTGCTCAAGGTCATAGTGGTGGTGCAAAAATCAACTTAGTAGCTGCAGCTGCATTGTCTTCCAGCACGTATACCCTCTAGTGCTGGGGAAAATAGGCCCTGGGGCTTGATTGGCTAAAGGGAAATCTAGCAATCTACCCTCCTGTGTCTAGGCCTTTTGGTATATAAAAAACCTGGCCATTGACTTGGTTCTGGGGCCGCATTCAGATGAAGGATCATGTTGCTATGTAACCATGTTTGTCTGGATGCAGTTTGCTGGTGCTCTTGTGACTCTAACGGTTGGTATTAGGATGAAGCAAGTAGTTTTGGTCTGTACTCGAAATGTCGGAAGGGTCTTTCATTTCTTAAACCACAACTTTAGTATAAAAGGGTTGTCTTTGCTGTCTCTTAATAAAGCATTTGTCTTTATTGGTGTGGTTTCTCTGGCACCTGCCTGCTTTGCTTGGTGATTGCTACTGAGTACCTTGGGGGCTTGGAAGGCAAGGAGTGGATCATTGTCTCTTGCCTGGTTGAATCCCAAAGGGTGTCCAAAAGCAGATCTGAGTGTTCCCTGACTCAGATATGGGGGGAGCTTTTCAGGGCTGGTGTTGGTTTTCCCTGGGCATTATTTGGTTAGCTAACTCCCTCCCTAAGCAGCCTCCAAATCTTACAGATGCATTTTGGGATTCTGTATGGCTTGATATTGTACGGTATCTCTGATAGACTCCCATCT
Source organism: Podarcis cretensis (assembly GCF_951804945.1). Taxonomy (NCBI): domain Eukaryota; kingdom Metazoa; phylum Chordata; class Lepidosauria; order Squamata; family Lacertidae; genus Podarcis; species Podarcis cretensis. The sequence continues at coordinate 24,715,911 of NC_137175.1, forward strand.
GACACTTCCTGTCTTGTTGTGTGTTTCTCTTCTGGGAAAAGAAATCCTCACTTCAGGTGCAAACAGTCTTGGGTGACCTCCAGCTACACACCTGCACTTTCATTTGTTTTATATCAGTTGTTTGCATTCAGCATTAAGCCCTTCCAAGGATATGTCTGCTGTGGGAAGCAAAATTTCCTGGCAAAAGCTGCCAATCCCCAATTAGCCATGAAATGCACTGGGTGACTTTGGGCCAGTCACTGCCCCTCAGTCTAACCTTCCTCACAGGGTTGTTGTGAGGATAAAATGGAGAGGAGGAGAACTATATACGTACATCAGCTTGAGCTCCGTGGAGGAAAGGTGGTATATAAATGCAATAAGTCAATAACAACTTTTTTTTCCAGTAGACAAGTTGCTTGTTAAGAGAGGGAGCTTCTTCAGAGAGCATGCCTTCCATGCTTCATAAGAAATTAGGTATTCTCATTTTACACTGAGTGAGCAAGGTAAGTCAGATAAATGAGAGCACCTAGCAAAAGAAGGTTGTATTCAGTGCAGTGCTATGCGAACTTTACGTCAGTGGAAGGATTTCTGCTTGCACAGTGGACCTCTTCCACTGGTACAACCTCTAAAGCTGTTCTAGGGGTTTTCCCAACCCTCTGGAGCAGATTGGTAAAAGGTATAGTGGGAGGAGAGCGGGGAAGTCCCATTGCACAAGCAGAAATTATTGTTATCATGGGATATAGTAGTTGCATACTACCCAAAGACACTTACAACGATACCCTTTTCACACTTTAGATTAGATCAGATTTATTTTTGGTTCCAGAACCAGCCTTTACAACCTCCTTCAAGTGTGTTTATTCTGCCAACCAAAAAATACTACTACTTCTTTTTTGCATATACATGTAAATCTGTGCAATGCTTGTCCATCTATGCTGACTGTATAGCACATGTCCCTTCTATTCCCCTGATATTGGAAGCATGTGTCTACATGGTTTTCCTCTGAATGCAGTTGCTGTATGTTTACTATACTTTATAAAACCTGACTTAGTGTCACATTGATGCAATATCCGCTTCTCCCCCCCCCCCCACCTTTGCTTTTCTCTTCCAGCTTAAAGGGGATGGGAGAACAACTGGTATCTTAGAAAAAACAGAGTTAATTTCATGTGCTGTTTTTATGTTTTTAAAAAAACCAAGAAGCTGATAACTGAAGCACCCAAGCTATTCCTTCCCGGTGTTCAGCGTGTTCTGAATAATGGAGCATGACTCTGAGCACCATCCCATATTCCCAGGACTTGAGTAAATGAACTTACTGTTGTACATGTTGAAAGTTGACTTTGTTTCTCGTAAGGTGATATTCAGTTTTATCACTGCTTATGATTTACGGAGAGTAGCTCATTGCCAGAGTTCATTAAATCCCATGCGAGAGATGAGAGCAATGGCAAAGAATATTTGGCCCCACTGGACAGAACCAACCCATTCAAAACTCTCAGGTTCTTTAAAATCTCCACAGCTTGAGGGATCCACACATCTCAGCCCCATCCCCAGAAAGAAGCATGTATAGCTGAAACTGAGAGTAAATAATCTTTTCTATGCCGTTCTGATCTTCCACAAACCAGCAAATGCTTTAAGGCTCACAGGTGATACTTTTCTTGTTCTGCCTCAATAGCTATTCTGGGGGGGGGGAATGGGGTACAGTTGCTCCCCCTCTCAATTCACTTTGCTGTCTGCAACACATGCTGTAGCATATACCCGTTGTTTGGCTTGACCCCTTCTGACCTTTTGTATCTTGGCACTGGAAATGCACTAGGTCTTTGGCAGAATGCTGTCAAAAGTAGAGGGGGGACTCTTTTGTTAACACAGTGCCAAATCCTGCTTCAACATGGAACAGTTTGTTCTGCTGAAAGAATGAGCCAGTTCAGTGAGCAGAACAACTCAGAGCTGCAGACCTGCATATTCAGAAAACTGAAAAAGTGTTCGGCTATAACGAAGTTGCTTTGAAACCAAGCTCTTAAGAAAAAGAGGGGGAAATAATTGATATTTTCTAAGGGGACAGTTCTCCGCCACCCCCATAGTCATTTCAGCTAACCGTAGCATGAAATACATCAGAAATAAGTTGTGCATGCATTCAGAATAAGAGCGAGCTCTTTTACTCCCCATCTCAACATTTTGCAGAAAGCATTCAAACTTTTCTAACTTGGGTATACCAGACCTTCTGTTTCAAACCTCTGTGGTCTGATATATACAAAGCACGTGCAGTTAATGAATGCCCACTAATAATTGGTATGTGTAATTTGCATTTAAACTGTGACTAATTTCCATGAATGTGGCGGATGCTAGGATCTGGCAATGAATGCGCCCGTTGCCTCATGTGAAATTTCTGGCATGGAGACTGCAAATTAAAAGATCTTAAGCTGGCTATGAAGTTCTAGCCCAGAATTCTTTCTTCTGAACTCACTAAGCTTCTTGTGCACCTCCACAGAAGGAATTAGTTTTAATGCTGCTATCAAGATTGTCCTCTCATTTGATCAGTGTTATAAAAGCCTGCCGCTACCTGAGTCACCTGGATTTTTGTTATTGCTTATCTTCAATGTTCTGAAACTTGAAACTGATTGTGAGCAAAAAAGAAGAAGTATCAGCAGATTTTTTTTAAGGGAGGGTGGGTGGGAGACAGCAATAAGAGATGCAGAGCACTTGTTCAGAGAGTTTGTTAACCTAAGCTTTGTAACCCTGTTCCTGGTTGTAGTTTGGAAGGGTGAATTACTGAATCAAATGCCAATAGCAAAAGGTATAGAAAAAGGTATAGTGGTGAAGTTTTGAGATAAATGTTGGGTGGGGGGAAAGAATGTTGGGTCTACCCACAATTCCCGAGAGCCTCTGCATTAAAACAGTACTTAATTAAAACAGTACTTGTTCTAAGCCAGAAGTTGCGTCAGAGTTGCCTTTTAGAAACCGCAGGAGGGAAGAGTGCTCTAGCACTCAGGTCCTGCTTGCATAGGCATCTGATTGGCCGATGAGAACAGGATGCTGGACCACTGCACCAGTTGCATCCTCCAAACCAACCTCAAGGATAGCCCTACAGAGAGATGCAATTACAGATCTATGCAAATGGAAGAAAACTGAAATATAACAGGAAATTTGCTACTTTCATATTGTGCTCCACAAATAATTGATTTAACAAGAGCAAATAGAGGCAAGCAGCTCCTAAATTTTTATGCTGCATGGCCCAGTTGGACAAAACACATCTCTCAACAGTTTGATCCAGATTAAAAAAATAAACAAATCTCCGTTCTGCCCTGGTTTGGGAAATGAATGTGATCATTCACTCAACTGGTCTTTCTGTGCCCACAAACCAAGCGTTTTGAAAGCCAGGCAACCTCTACAAAGCACAATTGAAGGATGGGCACAATAGAGCCATTCTTGATACTGATGCAAACTGCGTGGGGCTGTTTTACAGATTAAAATGGCAGCAGTTCCAGTGTTTACATTTTGATAGTACTATGCAAACATTTTCTTTCTTTCTTTCTTTCTTTCTTTCTTTCTTTCTTTCTTTCTTTCTTTCTTTCTTCGTGGGTGATTTGTTTGTTTGGGGTGAGCCCCCTGATTTTAACATTACTAACACAGCAGCCAAGTGCTAAGGGTTCTCATCATATTTTTTCAGTAGTCCTTAAAAAAGCAAAGATATGCTGATATTACTGCCCCCATTCCACAGAGAGAAGGCTGAGGGAGGCTAAGGGTACCATGAGTTCTTAGTAGAGTTGAGAGGAATTGCCTGCACACAGCAATTATGTCACATACACTGGCTCCTTTAAATGACTGTAATGGTGACAAAGCAGAGGAGGTATGTCTTATAGAGTAAATGCATCTTTTGTTTTGTTTTTTAATCTGATCTTCTTCTGAGCCACTTTGTCCATTTCAACCTGTAATTCAGGTTCTGAGATGCTCTTTATGAACTGAAGGTTCATAACTTTATGAACTGTGTTCCGCACGGGGAATCTAAAAATTGCGGTTCAGTTAGGCTTGCCACTTGATTGCTTATTCCCCCTGCTTCTCTCCTGATATAGTTTCTCGATTCTTCAGACTGGAAGCCCTTAGCTCTCTGAAAGCAGATAAAATGTTTGAACAAGGAAGGAGCTACCTCCATATTGTCCAAGCTTGTATTGTGATGTCAGGCCTTAGTTTACTCGTCAACATTATTTTTCAATTTAGTTTTTGGCCTGAAACAACATTAAGATTTCAGCTCTTCATCACTTGATCACCCTGGCAACATGTTCAGTTGGTAGATCAAGGGATAATTAAACTGAATGGTGGAACTACTGTGCAACACTTTGGCAAGAGCTGGTTACCAATGCAAGGGAAATGTTCTTGCCTTACTTACTAGAAGCATCCTCAGATGTCTGGATGTAAGTGTGCCAAGCTGCATCTCTTGCCTACGATTGGTCTCCCCTTCAGAGTACTTAACATTTGAGGACCAGAGCAAATCTTCAGGCATTGCAGAAATATTGCAATGAATAAGGACGCAGAAGTGGTTTCTTATTTAAAAGATTCAAGTCTTTGAAAGTGGTGCAGTCTATGTAGAATTTCTGCAGTCTCTGTATTCTTAAAAACAAGAAAATGGATGAAGAAACTTTGTGAAATGCAGTTGGATAAAAATCTGTTACCAATCTTCCCTCTGCAAAGCACAGTTTCAGAGGATTATTGGACGTGTTCTAGCATACTCAGTTTATATGGGTTGATGACAGGTGAACAGGTGTGGCAGCGGCTCCAGGTAAACTGGAAGCTTCTCCTGAAGTGCACCCCAAATCTTTTTTGTAATACAAAGATTCATGAGCAGATAAATCAGTGTGGAAATGGTTCTCTGCTGTTAATGGTTCTCTGTATTAGCAAACAGTGATCGAACCAGCTCAGAGACATGTTTATCAATGCTGTGATCTAAAGATGCCTGTGTGCCAAGTTTGCATGTGCACCAGGCCTTTCCACTTTCAAACCTGGGTGCAGGTGATAGGAAATGTCTGAGGACATTCCATGTCTTAGGGCTGCAGTTTGAAGCCTCAACCCGACCTCTTAAATTATGCCATTTCCCCACTTAATCTAGTTGTGCTGCTGTGTTTACCTTTGTTCTAATCTGTGAATTTTGTTGGGGATTTTTGTGCAGGTTTTTTTTAATGTTATCATAAGTTGCCTTGGGGTTTTTTTTTAATGACATGAAAACAAATACCTACAGCATTCATGTCAAAGTTATGGCTCATTTGGTGTCCCTTTAATTGGATGTTGTTTGAAAGCAGCACTTCATCATAGTTTGTTTTTAAAAATTTAGGTTACAAGGAATTTCTCAGCCCACATGCCTGCCTATATTTGTGTCTGTGGGTGTGTGCTACAGCTAATGTAATTATAACTTTAACCGGCTTAATACTGATAATTTATTTGATTTTATTTATTAGATTTATATTTATTAGATTTATATATTAGATTAGATTTATTAGATTTATATAACTTCATCATAAGATCTCAGGGTGGTTCACAAGATAAGGATACAAGGTAAAAGCACAAATAAATAGTTAAAAGAAAAACAACAAAATAATAAACCCCGTCCCACAAATGCATTTAAAAGGCTGCAGAATGTGGCTTCCTTACCACCTCATGGGAGGGCACAATGCTGACCCACTCATACACAGTCTATATTTGGACGGGCCTTCCATATGGTCCCAGCAGAAATAAACTTTTCACAAGATATGGGTCCAGCTGCTTATGGGTGTTGCAGGGAATCTGCCTTTGCCATCTGTGCCAGTTGCTACTAGCATGGCAATGAGTGTGCTGAGCAAGCTGTCACCAAAAGCTACCTGTGGATGCTGTTGGCACTGTAGACCCTTAGCCTCTGGGGTTATTTAGTACACACACATCCGTATTCAGAGGTCAGAGGACTTGATCACTCATGTCTTAACTTCTCTTTTCTTAATATTCTCCCACCTTAGTTGTGTAGGTAAACTGGTACTGAAAGCTCATTAGAAGGAAAACCTTATTGAGTATTCAGTGATCTTAAGAATCTACGCTCAAACATGGCACATGTTCAGTTTTGGTTGCTAAGCAAGCCTTGGGTGAAGATCACACTTTTAATCTTCTAAATGTAGACTTTGGCATTGACCAGACTGAATGTTTTGCATTAACAACCCTGCCTTTATTAATTATATGAAAACACGCCATTTACAAGCCAGCCGAAAGGGACTGGGCCACTCTTACCTAGCGGTACTTATTTAAAAATTAATTACATTAATGTATAGATAACTTACACTTACCCAGAGTTGTGCTTTCCTTAATAAGTGTTCAAGGGCATCAAAATAACTTGGGTAGCATCAGCTGTAAGCAGCCATGAGCTCTGTAGGGATGGTACATCTTAGAGGACCTCTAATATTGTTTCTTAAAAGATCTTATGGTACTTTACTTATACCCTCCCCCTTTCAACTTAGCTGTCTCAAAGTGTAACAGTTAGTAGGTGTGATGTTAAGCGGGTTTTTAAAAAATGAAATTTAAACCTTCCTAGAATATAAATAAAATCAATGGCTAACACCATCTGAACATAACTGCTGCTGTTAAATAAGATTATTTTAGTGAGATTAGAATTTGGGACTAAAAGGGGCTGAAACTACCTGATCTCAATGCCTATATAAAAGTACAAACAACAGCATTAAAAATAAACTTTCTTTAAAACAAGGTAAAAATTGGAGGGGGGGAATTAGGTAAGGTAGAGGTAAAGGACCCCTGGATGATTAAGTTTAGTGAACAATTAGTGAAATTGCCAAACTTAAAAATAAAATAAGAAAGTTTTGAAATATCCCTGAGCAACTGTGATGCTTTTACTGTAGGAAAACAATGTGTAATATAAATCGGCACTGGTTAAAGCAGTTTTAAGTTGTTTATTTTGGAGAAGAGGTCATAGGAAATGGTTACGGCATTTTTACATGTGAAAGGTCCCAGATTCCTCCCTACTGTGGAGGGTAGGGCCCAAACCAATGGATTTAAGATACAAGAAATGAGATTCTGAATAAACATCAGAAAGAACTTTCTGAATGTAAGAGCCGTTCAACAGTGGAATAGAGTCCCTTGGAAGGTGCTGGACTCTCCTCCCTTGGATGTTTTCAAGCAGAGGTTGGATGGCCATCTGTCATGGATGCTTTAGTGAAGATTCCTGCATTGTGGGGGGTTGGACTAGATGACCCTTGGGGTCCCTTCCAACTCTACAGTTCTATGATTCAACCCTTGAGACCTCCAGTTAAAAGGATCATAGCTTGCAAGTGATGAGGAGGAGCTGTCTCCCCAATACACTGAGGAGCTGTTGTCAGACAAGACAGTGCTGGAACATATGGGCCAGAGAGGTTAGGCTGGCCTCAACTAGAGCCAGGGCTTTCTCAGCCACGGCTCCAATCTGGTGGAATGCTCTGTCACAAGAGACTAGGGCCCTGCGGGACCTGACATCTTTCTGCAGGGCCTGTAAGACAGAGCTGTTCCACCAGGCCTTTGGTCAGGGTGCAGCCTGACCCCCTCCTCTGGCAATCTGCACAGAATTTTGCTTAATGGTTGCCATCAATTTGATTTTAATTAATTTTTATAATGAAAGGTTTTAGAATGTTGGATTATTTTGATTGTTGTTAGCCGCCCTGAGCCCAGCTTCGGCTGGGGAGGGCGGGGTATAAATAAAATTTATTATTATTATTATTATTATTATTATTATTATTATTATTAGGTGGTCTTGGCTCATTGTATGACAGTGTCACGCACTCGTGCTTAAATGAACAAATTCTGAAAATTTAGAAATTGGACCTAACCTGTTGTGATGTGGAATAAGAAGTGTTGCTCCTGAGCTTGGCTCTTTCGCAACTTGCAAATACACGAGCCCTGTTTGCTTAGTAATCTAAAACATCCTGTGGTCTGCTCAGTACGCAACTCAAGTTGCAGATGCAAGTGTGCACCAGCCTTCTGCATAGTGCTTATATAACTGTTCTAGGGGGAAAAGAAATGTACAAACAGTCCCTTCGATTACATTTTGTCTGGTGTGCTGTCACTGTGCTTAAACTCCAGCTAACTTTACATGAGAGGGCCGAGCAAATATTAACTTTTTCCTCTGGGAATAAGGTCAGGCTGCCACAGTATTCCAGATCTGGCCTTTTTAGTGGTTCAGCCAAATCAAAACAGCTTTCCCTGCGGTTGTTCTGTAAATGACACACTCATCACTGCTTTTCATTTTGGAGATCTAGCCTTCATGGAGCGCTAAAGAACTTAAGGAATATTTAGTCAATCAGTAACTCTGGTTTAGCAAACCAGAATGTTATTTAACTCCTCTTTCTTTCTTTCTTTCTTTCTTTGCACCGTGGGGCTCTCTTAAACCTTGCCACATGGTTGCCACTTTACAACCCATACAGGGAAGACCCCTGTGCACATCACAGGGTTATTTAAATTGGGGGGTTCAGTCCCTTGCATTTCCAGTGAAAAAGAACCCAGTGGTAAGGGACACTGTCTGGGATCTTGGAAAACATTCCAAGTAGATAGTAGTGGGTCAGTTTCTGCACAAGGTAGATCTGTGTTTTTGTATATTTATCCCAACCACCAGAGTAAATGGACCCTTTCCAAGTTGGAGTGATGTCTGAATTCCCGCACAGCTTGTTTGTGTGAAAGTGCCATAAGGGTTTGCTCTTCCTTTGCAAATGTGCCTCTACCCACCACAAGGAGCATGGCTGATTGTCTTGCAGAGGCGATGTTTGGGAGAAATCTGGGGTGTATCCATTTTGCATCACCAAAAGTGATCCTCTTAAGGGTATTGTCAGGGAACTGACATCAGAGCGAGAAGCGGAGGCAGGGCTCCAGAGTGATGCCGGAGAGGGAACCAGTCTGGGGGAAGGAATTCAGTGTGACACCAATAGAGAGGAGTTGGAGGAATCGGTGTCAGGGCTCCAAGACCCTTCAACCGAAACCAGCGGAGAGAGCGCTGGCACGCCCTTGCCATCCCCTTACTTGCGCAGACGCGTTCCGCGCAGGGAACATAGGCGGAGACTTGGGGTCAAGCAGCTTTTATGCTGGAAGAGATTCAAGAAACGCCCACTGGCAGATTCTGCAAGTGACTAACAGGTCACGGAGGGCGAGCTCTAACCCTTAACATGTTTGAGCAAACCACCTAATCGAAGTGGAGGCAGTTTACGCACGAGTAACCACACAATACCATTACAGCAATCTGCCAGTCCCTTGCTGTTACTCGTGAGTAAGCAGTGGAAACATGAGCCAGACAGGAGGCGCCGGGGCAGCGGAGGCAGCTGCGGGGGCGCAGGACCTGGTGAAGAGGAACCAGGAGCTGGAACGGCATGTAGCACTGCTGATGGCGCGGCTGGACGAGAGGCGCACCCAGGACGCGCAGGTGAGACCCACCCCAGTGGCAAAGAAGGTGCCCGGACTGGTACACAAGTTTGGGGGAAAACCCCAAGAATATAATGGATTCCGGACAGAAATAGAGTACGCACTGCAGCTGCAGCATGATGATTTTGCTGACGAGGCGGCGCAAGTGGCTTACATCGTGGGGCATCTTGAGGGCAGCGCGAGGGAATGGGTTAGACCCCTAATGGCCGCGCATAACCCCGCCATGAAGGACGTCCGGAAGTTTTTTCAGGCGATGGACGCTATGTATTCCAGCCAATTGGGGGAGAGTGTGACCCAACGGGAGCTGATGAGATGTAAGCAGGGGGACCTTTCCGTTAGAGACTATTGGTCCCGCTTTGCGATGCTAATACACAGGCTCGAATGGGATATGGACAGCCCGCCCATACGAATGCTGTTTGAGGAGGGGTTGTCCCCAGCCGTTAAAGATGAGCTCTCCCGCGCGCCCCGCCCGGAGACTATGGATCAGCTGACAAAATCTGCGCTGGCGATAGGCTCTCGCCAAGAAGCGCGCGCTTTGGAAAGGCGAGAAGGGAGAGGGGAGCGTTGCCCTGACTACCGCATTCCTGAGATGCCAAGGCAGCCTTCCAATGACGTGGTGCCAATGGAAATTGATGGGGCGCGCGCACGCGAGGTGCCGAGCGCCCAACAAATAGTCAAAAGGGAAGCAAAGGCTGGGAGAAACTCCAAGAAATGTTTCCTCTGCCAACGGCCAGGACACTTTGCCAGGGTCTGCCCACAAAGAAAGGCTTGGCAAGGGATGGTGGGGGCCGCTGGAAATGAGGGGGAGGGGGCAGAAGACAAGGTGCAGGAAAACGCCAGCGCTTGACTGCCCACAGGGGGGCGCAGCAGCCAAGCGAGCAACTAATTGAAGTGCCCCAACCGGACCCACCCAAGGTTTCTATAGCGATAGAGGTGACGCTAGAACTCCCAAATGGGCACCCAGTCAAGGTGAAGGCAATGTTGGACTCAGGGAGCTCCTGTAATTTTTTTAGTAAGGAGTTTGCGCTGGAGCACCAGATCCACTTGCTGCCACTGGATTTCCCACTCCAAGTCACCACGATAGATGGCAGAGAGTTGCTAGGGGGAGAGGTGACACATCAAACCCCGCCTATGAGAATGAGTGTGTCCAGGCACACAGAAACCATAGCCTTTCATGTGGCCACACTGGCGGGACCCCCAATAATACTGGGGATGAGCTGGCTAGTGCTACATGATCCAGTGGTGGCGTGGCACCAACGCACGGTCACCTTCGGGTCAGCCCACTGTTTGGAACACTGTCTAGGAGGGGAGAAGCCCAGGGTGAGGTTGGCCAGAGCAGCAGCAACCACGCTGGAGCAGAAAGGGAAGGTGCCGCCACAGTACGCAGACTTACAAGAGGTCTTCAGCGAGAGGGAAGCGGACAGGCTGCCGCCACATAGGCCCTTCGACTGCCAAATCAACCTTCTCCCTGGAGCACAGCTGCCGGTGGGTAAGCTGTATGCCATGTCCGACAGAGAGATGCAGGAGTTGCGAGACTTTATAGACAAGAACTTGAAAAGGGGGTTTATAAGAGAATCTAAGGCAGTGGGGGGCAGCCCTGTGTTTTTTGTGGATAAAAAACACACGGATCAGCTGAGGCTCATCGTGGACTTTCGAAGGTTAAACCTGGTATCAGAACCCGTGACCTTCCCAATGCCCAGAATTGATGATATTCTGACCAGGGTAAGGAAGGGTAAGATTTTTACCAAGCTGGACCTTAGGGGGGCCTACAATCTGATTCGAATGAGAGAGGGGGACGAATGGAAAACCACCATGTTCACCCCCCTGGGGGCCTTTGAATATTTGGTTATGCCATTTGGATTACAGTCAGGCTCTGCCTGTTTTCAAAGCTTCATGCACCATGTGCTGGGTCCCCTGCTGTACAAGAACTGCGTAGCATTTCTGGACGACGTACTGATCTATTCGGACAATGAAAAACAGCATGTCCAGGACGTCAGGGAAGTGCTGAAAAGGCTACGAGAGCACCAACTGTGGGTCAAGCTGGAAAAGTGCCAGTTTCACGCCAAGGAAGTGGAATTTCTGGGATACAGGTTGTCAGACAGAGGTCTAGCCATGGACCCCGGCAAGGTGCAGGCAGTGCTGGAATGGAAGGCTCCCAAAACCCGGAAGGATGTGCAGAGGTTCCTAGGGTTCAGCAACTTCTACCGGAAGTTCATCAAGAACTTCGCCCACTTAACCGCACCCATCACGGATTGTCTCAGTAGCAAAAAGAAGTTCGTCTGGACGGAAGGGGCCCAACGTGCCTTCGAGGGGCTAAAGCAGGCGTTCGCCTCGGAGGAACAGCTCCTGCATGTGGATCTGCAGAAACCGATGAGGCTAGAGACCGACGCGTCGGACAGAGCGATAGGAGCGGTGTTGCTCCAGCCGGGACCGGCCCAAGACACATGGAGGCCGTGCGCCTTCTACTCAAGGAAGCTGAACGAATCGGAACAGAACTACACGGTGTACGATCGTGAACTGTTAGCTATTTATGCCGCGTTTCGCCAGTGGAGACATCTCCTGATAGGGGCTCAGCACAAGATCCAGGTTTGCACTGACCACAAGAACTTGGAATACTGGAGGACAGCGCGAGTGCTCAACCAGCGACAGATTCGGTGGGCACAGGAGTTCTCCAAGTTCTTCTTTGAGATCAAGTACGTGCCAGGGCAAGAGAACGTGAGAGCAGACGCGCTTTCACGGAAACCAGAGTACACGGAAGGAGGAAGACCACCGGACGCTCGACATGTGTTCCCTGAGGAACGATGGGTTTGTGGGGGGGCGTTGGTTGGGAAACGAGAACTAACCGAGTTGATTCGCCAGGATGAATTTGCCCAAACCAGAATCAGGGAACTAAGGGAAAATGGGAGAGACCGGGGGGACTTCGAGGTAAGGGAAGGGTTATTGTATTACAAGGGAGCAATGTATGTGCCCGGGGGGGCCTTACGGGAAAGGGTGCTCCGACAACTTCACGACAACCCCACAGCGGGACACTTTGGGCAACACAAGACCATGTTACTGGTCACTAGGGAGTTTTGGTGGCCGAAGGTGAGGGAAGATGTACGAGAGTATGTACGAGGGTGTGACCGCTGCCAAAGAGCCAAGGGGGAGCGGGCAGCCCCGGCAGGGTTACTAGAACCCTTGGCCACGCCGGGGAGACCCTGGGAGGTGGTATCAATAGATTTCATGACAGATTTGCCCAAATCCAGAGGTAAGACAGCAGTCATGGTAGTAGTAGATCTGCTAACCAAGATGTGCCATTTTATATCATGCTCTCATGCGGTGACAGCCGAGGAAACCGCACAACTGTTTGTTACTCACATCTTCAGGTTGCATGGAGCTCCTTCAAGGGTTATCTCTGATCGAGGGAAACAATTTACCTCGAGGTTCTGGAGGAAGCTTATGAGCTTATTGCAGGTGGAGGTGGGATTCTCGACGGCGAGGCACCCGGAAACTAACGGGCAGGCAGAGAGGGCGAACAGCATATTGCAGCAATATCTCCGCTGTTACGTCAACGAGAGGCAGAACGACTGGGTAGATAAGCTAGCACTGGCCGAGTTTGCGTATAACAATGCGGAGCATGTGTCCACGGGGATGAGCCCATTCTTGGCTAATTATGGGTGTCACCCCAGGGCCTTTCCCGGGAGGGGGGAGGAAGAGTGGAGCGTGCCCGCCGCAGAGCAGTTCGTGGAAGAAATGGAAGCACTGCACCAGCAGCTTAAGATGAATCTGGAAAGGGCCAAGGAAGAGTACAAGAGGCAAGCGGATAAACGTCGCTGGGAAGGGGAGACCATTAGGGTGGGGGACCGGGTGTGGTTATCCACTCAAGGATTGCCCTTCAAGGGTGGGTGTAAGAAACTCCGGCCGAAGCGGCTGGGGCCTTTCGAGGTGATACACCAAGTCAACCCGGTGGCATTCAGGCTCAAGTTGCCAGACAACATGAAAATCCACCCGGTATTTCATAGGTCACTGCTCTCGCCATACCGAGGGGAGCGGAGAGTCCGGGAGGTAGGAGGAGAAGGGCTCAGACACCCACCACTGGAAGAGAAGGAACACCACCAGCAGATAATGGAGATCCTGGATTCGCGGTGGCGGGGGCGGCAGGTGGAATATCTAGTAGCGTGGGAGGGGGAGCCCGAGTCAGAAAACACGTGGGTTCCAGAAGGGGAAATAGATGGTGGGTATCTAGTGGAAGAGTTCCACAACAGGTATCCGAGGAAGCCCAAACCTCTGGGGAGATTCTGGGAGGAGCAATTTGCCACCACCGATGATGATGAGGAGGATTTTGTGGGTTTTCCAGAGTCGCCAGAGGAAGGAGGGGAGTCGTCAGGAGAGGAGGAATCAGATTGGGAAGCCCCTCCCGTCAGAAACCGGGGCGGGTGGGAAGCGGGGTTTGAGTCCTCGGACGATGACGACAGCTCCTTTCGAGGGTTCCCTGCATCGTCGGCTGAAGGTGGGGACAAGGTCACGTCACCGGGTCAGGCCGGGGGTGGAGGGGGTCCTGGGGGGGAGGTGGATGTCAGGGAACTGACATCAGAGCGAGAAGCGGAGGCAGGGCTCCAGAGCGATGCCGGAGAGGGAACCAGTCTGGGGGAAGGAATTCAGTGTGACACCAATAGAGAGGAGTTGGAGGAATCGGTGTCAGGGCTCCAAGACCCTTCAACCGAAACCAGCGGAGAGAGCGCTGGCACGCCCTTGCCATCCCCTTACTTGCGCAGACGCGTTCCGCGCAGGGAACATAGGCGGAGACTTGGGGTCAAGCAGCTTTTATGCTGGAAGAGATTCAAGAAACGCCCACTGGCAGATTCTGCAAGTGACTAACAGGTCACGGAGGGCGAGCTCTAACCCTTAACATGTTTGAGCAAACCACCTAATCGAAGTGGAGGCAGTTTACGCACGAGTAACCACACAATACCATTACAGGTATAGAAACTGCATTATGTCCTCCTGTTCTGAATACAGTCGAACCTCCATTTATGTAACCCTCTGGTTACGTAAACTTCGGGATGCGCGTGGGGCAAACCCCTCTTTAGTTATTCCTATATCCAGTGCAGTTTAATTATGTTCATGTGCAAACATGTATGAAAAAGAGGTTAGGGAAACTTGCATAGAGAAGCCCTTTTTCTAATTTTCAGCTTCCGTATGTTGACTTTGCTCAGCTGTCAACATCTCCCCCCACCCTCCATGTACTTATCCCCTCTAGTGTAAATTAGTTGTGGATTTTCTCTTCCACCCTCATAGGCATATAAGATTCTATAAGTTTGCTTCTGCTAATGTTTGTGCGAGAAACCTGTAGCTTATCACCTAATTTGTCCTGCTTCGTTGAGTAATGTGTCAGACATGTATCAACAAAACAAGAAGTGTTTTCCTCCTTTTAAAATAAAGGTGTCTTTGTGACCTGCATTTGCTACAAAAACCAGTACGTATAATCTCTGCAGCACCAGTTTCTGGAATTGTTTTTGGTTCCAGCATTGATGGTTCCTGCTTGCACACTTGGCTGGCCAGTCTTGTAGTGATTTTTCATACATCTAATGCAATTCATTAGATGAATCGCACCCCATGGATGATATCCAATATTAGTCATACTCAGAGTAGACCTACTGAAAATCAAACTTTGACTAGTATTCCATCTTTTATTTAGATTTAAAAACTGCATTGTACTTTAGTGAAAACAGATATAGTCATCATTACCTGGAGGGGTGGATAGAGGAGAATCAAAATTAGAAAACCTCCATGACAGTTTTAATTTGGGTCACTTTAAATCTTTCCTATATTGTAGGTTGTGTTTTCTCCAAAATATCAGCTATGCCATGATGTGTGGCCATCATATCTCTCTCTCCTTAACTCTCTAAAGAAAACTGCTTTCAGTTTCTCAGTTGAACAACAGAAATACTGTTTCTTAGTTAACTATCTTATGATGTATATGCAACACAGTACAGTGGTGTCTCAGGTTAAGTACTTAATTCGTTCTGGAGGTCCGTACTTAACCTGAAACTGTTCTTAACCTGAAGCACCACTTTAGCTAATGGGGCCTCCTGCTGCTGCCGTGCCGCCGGAGCACGATTTCTGTTCTCATCCTGAAGCAAAGTTCTTAACCTGAAGCACTATTTCTGGGTTAGTGGAGTCTGTAACCTAAAGCGTATATAACCTGAAGAGTATGTAACCCGAGGTACCACTGTATATAACTGAGTAATAAACAGCCTGCAGTTGTGCTGGTGAAAATGTTTAGCATAATATTTTGCTGACATGCTATTCTTTTTGTTTCCTCAGATTCAATGGCTGACTTAAATGGTTGTCAAGACTCCTGACACACACATTTTTCTGGGCATCATGGATTTTCAGGAATATAGCCTGCAAAGCAGTCTCAAAAAGTAGCACCTGCCCTCTAATCTTTTATTATCTTCACTGATTGTAAAAATGGCCAGCAAAAGGAAATCCACAACGCCTTGCATGATACCATCAAAAACACTGGCACTGCAGGAGTCGCAACCAGACTCTGTTGGAGTTGATCGTGAAGGATCTCAACAGTCTGTTACTGCTGCAACTCTGCCTGTTAGTGACACTGTTGTTCACAATAATCACAAAAATGGGCTGTTGTCCAATGGACATAGTGGTATCTTAGATGGTGATACTTACAGATGTATGTATTGCAATTTTGGCTCTCGAGACATTAATCAGTTCCTTGGTCACCTTGATTCTGAGCACATAGACTTTAGCAAAGGCCCGTCCTTTGTGTGTGTGCAGTGCAGTTTCCTGGTCAAGAGTCACAAAGAACTTTCTTGCCACAATGCAGAGTGCCACATTGGGGAAACTGGCTTAATCTGGAATGTCGTGAAACAAGGCAAGCATGTGATTGTGGAGCAAACCATTGGAGATGCCAGCAGCAGCCAGGACCTTCTGGGGGACCTCCCTGAGGAAGGTCAAGACAGCCAAGCTGAAATTATCATTACCAAAACACCCATTATGAAGATAATGAAAACGAAACCAGAAGTGAAAAAAATCCACATGCTGAAAGAAAACGTATCTAGTAAACCAGTCAAGGATCTAGAGAAAAAAGTTGGCAAGCAGCTATTCACCAATGGACCGGTGCCAGTGAACCAATCATCAACAGGAACAGTTAAACCAACACATGTTGTCAATGGCTCAATAATAGGAAATGTACCTGTTTTGCAGGCAGGCCTTACTCAATTTGTGCAGCTGCAGCAGCAGCAACAACAACAGCAGCAGCAGCAGCAGCAACAACAACAACAACTTCACCAGCAGCTACCCACTTCAAAATCCCTTCCCAAGGTAATGATTCCCCTGAGCAGTATCCCAACATACAATGCAACAATGGACTCTAATAGCTTTCTGAAAAACTCTTTCCATAAGTTCCCTTACCCTACCAAAGCTGAGCTTTGCTATTTGACTGTTGTGACCAAGTACCCAGAAGAACAGCTGAAGATTTGGTTTACTGCCCAGAGGTTGAAGCAGGGTATTAGTTGGTCACCGGAGGAGATAGAAGATGCACGGAAGAAAATGTTTAACACTGTGATTCAGTCCATACCCCAGTCCACCATTACAGTGTTAAATACACCCCTAGTTGCAAGCCCCAGTAGTGTTCAGCATCTCATTCAGGCCAGTTTACCTGGCCATTCTGTTGGGAAACCCGAAGGAGCAGGTGGTGTATTGGTTACGCAACCAATAATATCAAATGGACTTCAAGGGACAACCTCATCTCTTGCAATAGCAGTCACATCTATTCCAAAGACTCAGATAGCAAAGCCGCCTGCCACTGTGTCAGTTTCTAGCACTTCGTCCCCTGTGAAAGTGGTGAGTGCTGCTCCATCACAGCTCACTGCTTGCCCAACTATAACTTCACAGGCCTTCTTAGATCCCAGTATATACAAAAATAAGAAGTCTTATGAGCAGCTCTCTGCATTGAAAGACAGCTTCTGTAGGAACCAGTTTCCTGGACATGCTGAAGTGGAGCGGCTTACAAAAATCACAGGCCTTAGTACAAGGGAAGTTCGAAAATGGTTTAGCGATAGGAGGTACCATTGCAGGAACATCAGAGGTGGCAAAGGTATACATGCTGGAGATAATACAATAATAATAGATTCTGTGCCTGAAATTACCTTCACCTCTTCTCCCAAAGCAACCCCAGAATTAACTTCCACGTTGGCAGCAACACCTGCTGTTCACACCCCAGTCCGTCGGCAATCCTGGCATCAGACACCCGATTTCTCTGCTACAAAATATAAAGAGAGGGCTCCTGAGCAGCTCAGAGCGTTGGAAAGCAGCTTTGCACAAAATCCCTCTCCTCCAGAGGAGGAAGTGGACCGTTTGAGGAGCGAAACCAAAATGACGAGGAGAGAGATTGACAGCTGGTTCTCGGAGCGGAGGAAAAGGCAGGTGATCAAAGACGCAGAGCGGCAGAGGGATGATGATGCCGAAGACGACTCAGGGGAAGACGAGGGCTCCTCAGACGACTTGAAAGCTTCCAGTGAAAATGGGTCATTGGATGCAGCCACCAGCTCTCAAACGCCAGGAGAGCGCAAAGTAACCCCTATAAAAATCAACCTTAAGAACTTTAAGGTGACTGAGTCAAATGGCAAAAGTGAGGTGCTAGGCTTCAGTGAAGATGTCCAAAGAGAGAACCCCCGGAAGCCCAAGCTAAGTTCTAAAAAGACTGCTCAGCAGAGACATTTGCTCAAGCAGCTCTTTGTGCAGACCCAGCGGCCGACAAATGAACAATATGACCAAATATGTTCTCATACAGGACTTCCCAGGACTGAGGTGATTCGTTGGTTTGGAGATAGTCGCTATGGTTTTAAAAATGGAAATTTGAGGTGGTATGAGAACTACAAGCAAGGTATCTTTCCTAAAGATCTATTGACCTCCAGTGAGGCCAGCAGGGTGGTCCTGCAGGACTATTTCCAAAAGAACAAGGTGCTTTGTGAAGATGACCTCCCAGGTCTGTGTGAGAGAACTCAGATGACTACTCAACAGATCAGGCTGTGGTTTGCCGAAAGGCTAGATGAAGAAAACAGGGGAGTGTCAGACACAGGAAGTGAAGATCAGTCCTCAAGTGTTGGTGAGCCAGCCGGCAGTCAAAAAGGGACAGTCGACGCCTTTTCTGAGGTTTCTGAGAACAGTGAATCCTGGGAGCCTGGAGGTCAAGATGGCAGCCCTGAGCTTGGAGATCCGGAGAGTCATCTGCCTGCCGTTCACGTTGGTAAGTGATTTCATCTTAACTGTTTCTGCTAACTTGGCCCTTCACATTTCAGCATTAAAAAGTGGTTTAAACAAACAAGTGTTGATGATCAGATGAAACTTCAGTAGGAAATCACTTCCCTCCCCCTTTTTAGAGGGGGTTAAAGATTTCACAGAAATGGAGGGCTGAGAGAGATTTTTTTTGGGGGGGAATGATGGCACATCAATGTTCTGGAAGGGAATTTCAGTCATAATGCGCAGCAAGGGCCATTGTTCAGTGGCAGAGCATCTGCTCTGCATGCAGATGAGGTCTCTGATTCACTCCCCGGCATCTCCAAGGCATCTGAAACCCCGGAGAGCCACTGGCAGCAGTTCTCAACCTGTGGGTCCCCAGATGTTGTTGGATTACAACTCCCATCATCCCTGAGCTCTGGCCTTGCTAGCTAGGGGTGATGGGAATTGTAGTTCAACAACATCTGGGGACCCACAGGTTGAGAAAGGCTGGTTAGACAGTACTGAACTATGCAAACAATGGTCTGGATAGGGCAGATTCCTATGTTCCGAAAGGGTAAAGGGGCCATAGCCCAGTGGTAGAGTGGAAGGCATCAGGGTCAACTCCTGTCATCTCCAGGTAGGGCTGTGGAGAGACTCCTGTCTGAAACCCTGGAGAGCTGCTGCCAGTGAGTTCAGACAGTATTGAGCTAGATCAGCCTTTCTCAACCTGTGGGTCCCCACAGATGTTGTTGAACTGCAACTCCCATCACCCCTAGCTAGCAAGGCCAGAGCTCAGGGATGATGGGAATTGTAGTCCAATAACATCTGGAGACCCACAGGTTGAGAACCACTGAGCTAGATGGTCCAGTGGCCTGACTCAGCTTCCTGTGTTTTAAGACTGCATCATTCAGGAGAGGGGAATTCTGGTCAGTTACAGATAGAAAAGTTAGAGGAGGGGAAATGAAAGGGAGCTACATAATACAGATAAGGTCAGAAGATAGGCAGGCAAAGAGCAACTTCTTAAGCACACAGACTGGTAGCATTGGGCAGGCATTCTAAAGCAGTTCTCAAAAAACAAACAAACACTTCCTTCTCAAAATAGCTGAGGTCATAATGACTTTGTAGGTCCGTCCCCCCCCCCACTCCACAAACTCACTCTTGGCCTTTCTGCCTGCTTATTCTTTCAGTATTGTAGAGTGTATTGTGACACGCCTGTGTGTTGTTTTCAGAAATGGAGTGAACCAGCCCTGCCTCCTCCGAAGGATCTGCTGCTAACTTTGTGAAGACTCAGCAGCTGTGGGCCTCATTCTGAATCTCTGAAGGTCCTGAGGAAACACTGCCATAATGCCAAGATCATACTTTTGTAAAGCACATTGGGGAGTTAAGCAAGAGGGAACTGATTACTCAAGAAGACCTTATTTTTGTGTGTGGGAAGGGGCTCATTTTTGTATGTTTAATTTTAGTCTAGCAGTCTGCTACCTCGTCAAGCATAGGAGCAGAACTGCCACAGTGGCAAAAATTTCCTCTCTCTCAAACAGATTCTCCGTTTTTGTTTTCCAGTGGACAATTTCTTCCTATCGGTATGGAAACGGTTTTTATTATATTACCGAGTGGCCTACAAACAGGATCATGAATCTGGGGCATTGTGTTAAACGTTATTGTTTCATAGAACTGGACTATCATTGGCATAATACATTCATAATCTTTCAGTGTTTGTTCTCTGAAGGCTGAATCATTGCATATACAGAAAGAGAGAGACAGACATCCTTTCACCATTGAATCTCTAGGTATGGAAATAAAAGCTGCAACTGGCACCCACTCACCAGGGAGCAAGTCCCATTGAACTCTATGGAACTTCTGAGTTGACATAGGGTTGTGCTGCTAATCATGTGTGTGTGTTTTAGGGACAGCTCTGATGAGCAGTATTCCTAGTTTTTGTGCACAAAACATTCTAATTGGGCATTTGATGCATACTAGTAGGGTGGAAATCTGGGGGTCGGGGGGGGGGGTCAGACTACAGCGACGACCCCGAACTCTGGCATCTGTCATTCATTCATCTTTTAATGACAAACAATGTGAGACTTTTCTGCAGCAGAATCTATTACTTGAATTAATCTGCAAGTATATGAATCAATGCACTTTTAAAACACATCTTAATCCAGATCCCTTGTTTAAAGCAAGCAAACTTAATTTTTTTATTAAGAAGACTATAAAGGGGGGGGGGGCATGAAAACATTTAGTAGGTAATCATCATATTTTGCATACCCCTACCCTACCTCTGTGTTTGGACCAGAATTGTGTTTTATCCCATACCTTATTTCAGAGGGATGATCTGTTGGAAACTTTTGCCATTTCTCCCAGACTTCCTAGCCATTTATGAGCTGCTGCTCCCCCCCTTTTTTTTTTGGTCAAGCACAATTAATCTTACATGGTTATAGTAGGTATGCTTCTCCCCCTACCTACCCAAGTCTTGTCCTCTTGTTGTTTTTTAAGTATTTTATTTTATTTTAATAGTATGGAAAAATTATAATTTAATGTGCTGGAGTTTATTTGTAGTGGCTGAAAACGTTTATTTAAGTGAGTCAGTTTGGTGGCACTAAGTAACTGTTATACTGAGTGGTTATAGGGGAGTTTTCCCTTCCTTAGAACCACCTCAGGTATCTTCTCCAGAGGTAGCACTGGATCCAATCCCAGCTCTCTTACTGCACCTATGTTGCAGCCATCCCCAGCCTAGTGCCCCCAGATGTTTTGGACTACTGTCTGCTCCAGATGGGCAGGGATCATCGGAATTGTCCTCTCAGAACATCTAGAGGGGCACTGTGTTGATTGAAGGCTGCTGTACTGAGTATATCTCAAGTCTCTGGTTCAGAAAGGTTGTCTTTGTGTGATACTTCGTTCCACCTATATTTTGTTAGCTTGTGGATATCGTGTCCTCATGAATTCTTTCCCAAAAAGCATGACTATATCTTGAGCCTTTAAATCACAAGTTTGTGTGTTTTGTCCAAGCCCCCTAAAGCACAACATGGTATTTTTCCGTCTCAGAAGGTGGAAATGCACACATTGCGTGGAGTTCTTGGATTCTTAGTTTGGATCTTTTTCACAATGCAACCACTGATGCTACAATTTGAAGTGACAGCTCATCATGTGAGAAGGGGGACGGTGTCCTCTTAACCCTTTCCCTTTGTATCATGTTTCTGTGAAAACCATGCCTTCCAGCATGATTCTACAACTCCCCCCCCCCCCATCCTGCCCCAGTTCTACCCTTCGCCATACAAAATATTTTTGCACACAATAGGAGATACTTTAGCACAGAAGGGGGGGGGGAATGTGCAGGTTCTCAAGCTCCGCTTATATTAAGCAGCAATCCACATATTAAAAGAAAAGGCCTCATCTTTCTGCTTCTGCTGTAAGGTCCAAAGTGGGGACTCATGGCTCTCCCCTTCAGTATCATACCTGAAGGCCATCTATGGCTCAAAGATATTTCCATGAAAGAGGTCTTGTGAATTCAGCTTCTGCTCTTCATGCTCAAGTAGGAAAAGGAGCCCAGCTAGCTTGCAATGTTAGAGCTTCAAACACAGGAACCTACTCTTAAGACGTAGATAGATTTGCTGGAGTTTCTTTCTGCTTTCACACGAGAGAAGCCTTATTAACACTT
This sequence comes from Podarcis cretensis, assembly GCF_951804945.1. Lineage (NCBI taxonomy): Eukaryota > Metazoa > Chordata > Lepidosauria > Squamata > Lacertidae > Podarcis > Podarcis cretensis. The sequence goes on from NC_137175.1 coordinate 24,738,166, forward strand.
CCATAGCTCTTTTGAGAAACAGTGTGGGATAGCTGCTAGAACCTACTGATGGCATGGCCAGGCCTGTTTATGGTTTACTTTAGAAGCAAGGGGCCTGGATCCAGGGAAAGTTTGTGCAATGAGCTTTGACTAAAATATTGTAGCTTCCTTTTACTGCAATGCCTTCATAGAACAAATGTGGGTAATTGTCTTGGGGTACAGTCTTCAAAGGAGATTGTAGGCCACTGCTATAGGAGTGAATGGGAATGAAGCCAAAGCTCTCAAATGAAACAGCAACCTCATTCACTTCAGTGGGAGTGGCGCAGGAACAGTTCTTGGCAGTCTATATCCTTGCTTTTCTATGTCTACATACATACAGGTTTGTTTTAAGTATGCACATATACATATATGCAGTTATTTTATTCATAGCATCAATATTAAAAATGTACATGTACAGATTGCTGTGTAATTGGAAATCTCACTCTGCTCTTAAGAGGGAAAAATAGTTCTGTGTGCAGTTAAAAGGACTTGGCATCAAATTTGAAGTGGGTGTTGAGGTCTACCTAAGGATGGCAGGGTGAAGGGATTGCTAAGGCTGCGATGTTACTCAGAAAGCAGGATGTCAGAGAGACCCAGTTCCACGTAACTGGGTGTACAATTAGAGTAGCCAAGTTTAATAGCAAATCAGACATTTCTATGATGTACTTGGTTTGCAAGCCTTGAGTTCAGGTTTGTGGTTTGCAGACCTGCAACTTCAGTGGACTCTGCGTTAGCTTGTAACTAAGTAGGTATTTAATTTAAATTAATTATCATTTAGGCTGAACTGTGGCAGAGCATCCCTGGTGTATGCAACAGTCGCACACCAACAACACTCCTAAAACATTGCAGGCACTAGCCGTGTGGCTGTACTAGTCCGCAGTGCAGTCATATAGCATGGATCAGTTCATGGTGGTTCCTACCACATTGGTGTCTGATCCAACGACTGACTAGCTTTGGGCATGTGGATTCCAATGGGGGCACACAACTCCCTCTCTCCAGAGCAAATGTGGACAGAGGAGCATAATTGGGACTTGATTTGCTGACCTGTACCCAATTTAAAGCCATATTCAATACCTTAATTTGAGTTTGCAAGACAGGACTAAATCCAAAGAGAGGATGCTATGAGCTAATGCATCCTTTTGCTTCCTCTCTCTAGCAAAACCGTAGAGTTTTAGTTGATCTCCCCAGTGGTTTCACAGCTGTGTTTCATGTCACAAGAAGCATCGCCGCAATTTTGCACAGGTTTTCTAGTAAGACGTTCCAACTCTTGAACTATGTAGAAAATTTGGAAGAGGCTTTGCATACCGAAGGGACCCTGGAGAGCTGCTTAGATGAATCAGTGGTCTGACTCAGTATAAAACAGCTACCTAATTCAAAGAGGCTTGTCATTTTTGTGAGTCTTTGTCTGGAGAATGAGTTGTAGGTCTCTACTCCACCCCACAATACAAAAGCTAATTTTGACAGAGATTGGACGTTTGGTGGTAAAACAAGTCTTTTTTACATTGATTTATCTACATGAATCAGTCTCAGTTGTAGCTAGAAAATTAAGTACCATTGTAGAATTTACAGTGGAAAAAAATTATCCTCACACCTCTCCTAAGGATATTGGAGCACTTTGGTTAGAAATGTGGCTGCTTAGCTAGTTGTAGACACTGTTACATGCTGGGCAGTTAGGCAAGGCACTTAGGAGCTGGGTTTCTTGGTGCACTGAGGATGTTTTATTTATGTGTTTCATTTTCTGAAAGCATTTATCGGCTTCTTCACATTGCATTCTGCTCCTGCCCCCACATTTCACAAGCACAGGAGGGAAAGTATTTGGGTAGGAACCAAAGTAGTCAAGCCCGTCAGTCAGCTTTGCAAACATAATTACATTAATTTATTTTGGCTCATTGGCTTAGTTTTGAACTTGCATTATGACCTTACGTTTACTCTTCCTCCCCTGTCGAGTTAGTCCGTGTGCATGTGTGTCTTCCCTCCCATCACAACCACCCTGTAAGGCAGACCTGGGGAACCAATATCTCTCCAGATGTTGCTGCACTACAACTCCCATCACCCTTGACCATTGGCAAGGGCTGATGGGAGCTGAAGTCCAACAGCATCTAGTTGGCCACTAGTTCAGTCTTGGCATTGTTTGCTCACGCATTGTTTGAACCCAAGCCTCCCCAGCCCCAGCTCAATGTGGTGTTCACTACCCCACACTAGCTTTGAGTTGAACAGAGCCACACCATCATATTAACACAAACTTGATGTCTGTATTGGCTTAGTGAAATCAGGATTAATACTAGTGGTACAGCTTTTGCATAAACAATAACTTGTTGACTGGCTCTCTTGGCATTGCTCAAGCTGTGAGATTAGGAGGTGCTCAGTAGATGCTTTGACTTGACAATGACACTCCATATGGCCATCTCATCAAATAAATCTTGACATAATGATGGCATAGCATTGCAGCTAGTGCCATCATTGACGGTTTCAGAGTTTGGAAATGGTGCCAGGCAAGATCATACATACACAAGGTCTTAGAAACCATTGTTCATAATTGAAACCTTTTTTTAAAAAATCTCCTCCCCCCTGCATTTATACAAAATAGGCACATGACAGATGAAATGTGGAGATGCAAAGCATTCTGAACCAGAATGCAAAATGTTTTTAGATCAAGGGAAGGGATTGGAGTGTGTTCAGCTGCAAGCACACAGTGTCTCTTCATGTGGTATTTATTAGTCATACTTGAAATCTTAATTTCATCTGTTCCTGGTTCCTAGTGAAACTTCTGCTAGTTGTTGTTTTTAAAACTGAAAGCCAGTTGAACCACCCTTTGGAATGGGAATAGCACACTGTAAACTTCTTAATAATGGGCTGGTGTGCGTGAGGCTCACCAGTAGAATGAGCTCTGCTTGTGAAGGCGGCTGGTTTAGCCTCTTTGCAAAGAGGCAAGCCCTTGTGAGCTGCTAGGAATTTCTCCTGTGCGCCCTCTGTTGAACTGAATGAGATCTGTATGTATGAGAAGACCCACAGCTCATTGGTAGAGTGTATGCTTTGTCTTCAGATGGTCCAAGATTCAACCCTCGCAATCTCAGATATGCAGCAGGTGCTGTCAAAGACCTTGGAGAGCTGCCACTGATGAGAATAGACCAAACTGAGCCAGATGAGGAAATCTACCTGATGAGGTATAAGGCAGCTTCCTTTGTGCAACTTTCTCTCTCTATGGGGCTAGCAGGAAAGCTTCTAGGTCAAGGAATGATGTAAACATACTGTCAGTGCATCTCTTCCATTAACTAGCAGTAAATGAATGGCTCCCTTATAGACCTAATGAAACCCCAACCCTGAAACCAGCTTTGAAAATGCACAAGCCTGTCAGAACTGGATTCATGTGTTAATAATTCAGTGTGTATAAAAGGGCTGGGCAGTAGATCAATAGATCATCCAAAACAGTTTGAAGACCATATTGTGATATCAGTTTCATAATTTTTGACATGGCAACATATTGTGAATTTTTTGTGTGTGTGTGTGTGTGTGTGAGAGAGAGAGAGAGAGAGAGAGAGAGAGAGAGAGAGCTGCCTCATGCAGAAGGCAGTGAATCACAAGAGCAGGCACCAGCAAATATCACAATGCAGGAAAAATCATGAAGCCAGCCTATGCCTCTACAACTGTAACTGCATCCTTATTTCAGACATCATGATATATTGGTATATCGTGATGTGTAGCTGAAAACCAGATATCGCCCAGCCCTAGTGTATAAGCATTGTTTCGCTTGTCTCAGAAATCTAATGTCTGAACTGGCATGCACAATACGGAGAATGCATCCCCCCCCCCCCCGCAGAGCCTCTCCATAGTTTGCTCTCAATTTTCTCAACCTGTGCCCCTCCAGCTGCCATTGGACTGCAACACCCATCATCCTTGCCCATTGGCCACACTGGCTGGGTGCCTCTGAATCTGTAAAGCAAATTGGAAAGAGACAAATGGCAGCTGGCCTACTGGATGGTTTTGTGTGTGTGTGTGTGTGTGTGTGTGTGTGTGTGTGTGTGTGTGTAGAGAGGAAAGTCCATAAAAAATTAGGGCTCCTACTTTTACTTGATGCCATTTCACCCGTTTCTCATTTCCAGGTCTTCTAATAATGACAGATGATGTCTGGATCATGTTGATGAAGGATATGTTTTATTTAAAAAATGAAAGTTACTATAAGGGCATGCAAACAGTGGGGTTTTCTCAAGTGAAAAAGACCTCTCAGCAATCTGTGCCAGAGCAAGAATTGTTGCTCTTACTAAATTAGAGCTCCTTCCTTTCCCCACCTGTTGGTTTTATCCCTACCATGCATTTCTTATTATGGGAAAATCCAAGCAGGTAACCTGAATGCCTGGAACAAATGAGTAAGAACATTTGCAGATGTTCCTGGATAGTTTCTATCTTTAGGATGTTTTTGCTATGGATACCCAGTCAGATGGGTGGGGTAATAACTTATTATTATCATCCATTTTTCTTCAACTTCGGTGAAATTATCTCATAAAGCAGACCGCAACACTTACTGACTTTCAAAGCTGATGGAAAACTGTTGTAAATTGCACCTTCTAATGCACCATAGAAATTTGGTTTATCCACAAGGTTGCTGTAATGTAGCTGAAAAGGGGCCCTCAGCACCAAGCTTTGGATGGGTGGTGGTCTGCTTTTGTATTGGGGAAAGAGGGGGGTGGGGCTAACTTACAAACTACGTGAAGAAAAATTGGATTCTTTTTGTACTTTGGTAAAACTTTTTGAAGAGGAAAAAGCTGAAGGTGTTGGTGCGGGTGAATGCCAGTTCTCCTTTGGCCAGAGGGAACTGGCTCCTGGTATGATGGCACTCGCTCCTTTTCAGCAATGACGCCACTTCTGCGAAGTGAACTACAAGTTTCCCTTCATTTTGTATATGTGGCTATGAGGGTGGGAAGAGCTTGCTTGTACAGTTTGGTGATATGAGACCTTTTTGGTTGTTCCTAATAAACGACAAGGGGGAAAAGCACATTTGTAGCTTGTCAATCTTGGTGGGAGGGGAAGGGGTATAACAGAGAAGCGATGCCTGTTGCATTGTGCTGATTTTCTCTGAATTTGTCTATTTCATTATATACCACCTTTGAGGAGTTCCAGTGTACATGGGCCTCACCCTCGTTTACCCTCACCAACAACCCTGTGAGGTAGGTCCCAAGGTCATCCCATGAATTATATGTTGGGTGTGTACTTGAATCTGAGTACCCCTGGCCCTAGTATGACAGTTTATTAATACTACAGCCACAGTGGCTCCTTCCGTAAAATTGTCACTATATTGTGGCTGGATTTGGAGTGTGATTTGGCGAGTGCAAAGTTCCAAACTCTGGTTATGAGATGAGAAAATGAATCTGTCCCCAACAGGTGTATTGACATTTAAATAACTCACTATCCTGCTGTATAGTTCCATACAACTGTCCTAAATTTCAATATAAGCTGCCGCTTTTTGAACAATTTGGTTTATTTGCACACCTGCACTGGTGACAGTCTATTGTCCCATCCACTTTCCTGCCCATTATAAGCAGGCAACTACAGTAAGCCACATACATTGTGGTTCTGTGTGCAGTTCCAGTGGCTGGGAACCACCAGAGGCAAGAATGCTCTTGTGGTCGAATCCTGCTTGCTGGTTTCCCACAGGCATCTGTGAGAGCAGGATGCTGGCCTAGGTGGGCCATTGCCCTGATCCAGCAGGCTCTTCTTCTGTTCCATTTTTTAAGCAAGTTTCCTTGCAATTGAATTTCCTTGAAACACTTGGGATCTTGAGCATCACCCAATTAGTGGGAAGGGTTGTCCAGGCTAGAAATTTGTCACATGTGAAAACAGCTCTTCATCTCAGTGAAGTATTCCAAAGGCAGGGCTTTGGGGCTTCCACCAAACAAAAACACAAGGAAAGACTGAAATAAAGTTACTTGAGGATTTTTTATTGTGCAGTCTGATCCGTCCCAGCCAACAGCCAGCTGATCAGAATCCATAGGACAGGAGGAGTCAGGCAGGACTCTGCTCCTCATAAGAGAGTCAAACAATATATAATAAAATACTGCCACAGAAAATGGAACTTGCCTTTGGAGACTGGAGCATGTTTGCCTCCTGCTCCTGTCTGGGAAGCCCAAATAAAAACAGCTCAGTTCTGTTGGAAGGGTGGTATAGCTTCTCTAGTAAAGCACAGCAGCACAACTATCACTGCTGCCACGTCAACATGGAATGACTGGTTAAAGTTCCCCCCACCTGCTCAACCACAGCAGGAAGAAGATGGCCTAAGTCCATGGACAATGGTAGCGGCTGCCTCAGAAAGGGGGAGATGGTTTGGCAATATGCAGAAGTCTCCCCCTGCCCCAGCACCCTGCCCCATAAGGAGATACAACAGTGAAGTCACAGAGCAAGTGAACATTGCCTTTTGTAGTATTCCTGGCCTGGAAACTTTGGCCACAGCCACAGTGCCTCTTTTCAGGGAGACCAGGCGCAAGAGCCCATAGCTTCTGCTGCACATGCCTGCCCCATTAGTGATGGCTGAAATTCAACAGAACGGGAAGCAAATTTAAAAAAGTTTGTTTCAGTGGCAAGAGCTCCAACTTCTGCAGAGCTGCCTTTGGCTCAGGTTTCCCCTCCTCTCCTCAACCCTTTATATCTCAGTCACTTTTAAACGGTAGAATGAAGTCTTCATGTGATTCTGCCTCACACTTTTCAATGAACTGGTCACCCAAAGGAAGATTATATAGGTGGCCACTTTGTGTGCCTAAAACCGTAGCTAATGCAATACATAATCCACTTTTAGTAACATTTTGTTTGGGAAAAGACAGACTCAAGGGCCTTGCATAGCTCGAGATGGCCACGGAGGCCGGGCCTGGTAGATCCTACCAGGATTGTGCTTGACTACCACGAGAAATGCTCCTACTTCCTTCTGCCATGGAAATCACCTCACATTCTGTGCACAAGCTGTGATTAAGGAGTTTAATAACTATAATAATAATACGATAGATAGATCCAGGTCCTCTGGGCTCTGCTGGACAGCTCTGAGGGCATTATCCTCTCTATAAACTACAGTCTTGGGGAAGAAGGATGTTGATGAGAGGCCGCTGCATCCAGCCTTAGGTACTGACAAAGACATACACGTTCAGCACACCTAAGTTTACGGCTTGGTGCAGAGGGTCTTTTGTTGCTGTTGAGTTTTTGTTACAGGTCATGGTCAAGACAATGAAACCATTGATTCGTAGATTCTTTTTTTAAAAAAATTCTCCACTTGAACACCCCTCGGAAGAGAAACTCGAAAAGCTGCCTGAAAGTAGGCCAAAGCAGTGACGTTTCCATAGAAACCAGTTCACAGCAATCCGTGAGAATCACAAGCACTGGAGGGTGCTTTACAGCAGGCAAAGGTTGGGTTAGAGGCGGTTGTCCCCATTCACCCGTGTCTTTCGCAGGACCCTGCAGGGAAGGGGAAAAGGGGTTGAAAAACAATACAGCTCTCCAGCAGACTATAAAAATGCAAGTTACATTTGGAAGTGCATTGAGGGATTTCTTCAAGAGCCACGTATCTAGTGACACTGTGCTGATTTTCTTGAGAGGAAAATGTAATGGCATTTTTGTTTTATCCACCTTTGTATCCTGTCCTTCTGCCAAGAAACTTCAAGGTTTCTTCCTTTTTATCTTTACAACCATTTGTTAGGAAAGTGAGCTGGAGAGACAGGGATCTGACCAGTCAGGGCCATCTTGTGCACCAGGATTTAATCCCAGGTCTCATCCAAACCAGCACATTGTCCACTACAACACACTGGCACCTACTAACCTTATGGGACGTTGCTGGGTGGGTACCAAAGTTTAGTTATGCATTTACTCTATAATAATCAGATAAATTTACACCATCTTCTATGCCTGGGAACTGATCAATATGTGAACTGGCTGTTAGCAGTTAGCACCTGCCGTCTCTGAGGCTCGATTCTTACTTTTTGATGCTATGGTTTCTCATGAGGAGCTGTTGCCATGGCAATTTTGCACAGGGAATATTTTGCCTGGCAATCTGATTTTTTTCCCCACTTGAGGGGAAACCACTGAAAACTTCCCCATTCAATGACACATCTCTTGCATGCAGAATGAGACCCCCTAGGCCAGCGGTTCTCAACCTGTGGGCCCCCAGATGTTGTTGTACTACAACTCCCATCATCCCTGAACTCTGGCCTTGCTAACTATGGATGATGGGAGTTGTAGTCCAACAACATCTGGGGGCCCACAGGTTGAGAACTGCTGCCCTAGGCCATTGTTCCCACCCTCCCACTGCCACACATGGGAACAGTGCATCACGGCTATTCAGAGAATGAGAGGGGTTCCATTCAGCAGTTCCATTCAGTATGTGTAGTGCCATCCCCCATGAGGCATGCAATGGGAGCAGACCTCTATGTTCCCTGTTCCCATGGGACTAGCCAGCTTGTGGCTTTTGTGGAGGAGGTGGTCGAAAGCATGACATTTCCTCTTGCCCAACATATCCTTTCAGAACTCAGCAGCCCCCTGCCACAAATATTTGGGATGCTGGCAGCATTGCAGGCAGTGAGGGGGCTCGCTTTCCCTGTCAGGGAAGGCTGGCATTCCAGCAGAATCAACCCTCTTCCCAAAACAAAGAAAAATGATAATTCTCCTATCTGGGTGCATGCTTACTGGCCTTTGCAAGGGCAACCTTATAAAAGCAAAACATTTTTCCTTCTGCATGCATGGCTCAGTTGCAAGTCTAAGCTTCCCATGGGAAATAATACATCAAGACAAAGGCTGCTTATGCTATGCAACATTTCAAACTCCGCAATACGTAAAGACAACCTGGCCCTGTAGAAGGGACTGAAGCTCACCACCATAAATGGTCAGTTCCCAAATGACTGACTAGGAGACATTACCTGACTTTAAGAATATCAGTCTACCTTGAATATCCAGAGCACCTAAACCCTACTGAGCTCACCTTCTGTCTCGATTGTCAAAGTGGTCTGCTAGCTGCTCCTGTGACATCCGGAAATCTTCAAATGGTTGTTGATATCGGGCTTCAAAGGAGCCTTCTCTGGCTCTGCCTCCCGTCTGCTGGCTTGGAGAATCTGATGACCTGTCTCGGAAGGCCGAAGCTCCAAAGGGGCTAATCTCTCCATTCTCCTGCTTCAGAATCAAAAAGAGAAAAAAGCTTTTTTTTTTTAATCGTGACAAGACAGTTGTCACATATTCAACTTTTTCAGCCTCAGCTTAGGGAGTCTTTTGCAGGATGCTGCACAGCTCTATCAATAGTTAAAGAGTGTAAGACTTACTTTGCCAGGGGTGATATCGATTTCCACCAGCAAGGCAGCCAGTTCCAGATCCTCACTGTAGTTGTTCTTCAAAGGCACGGCTCGGTACCCTAAAAGACAACAAAAGGAGCTACAATGGGAGCCAACTAACTGTAGTCACATAGTTTCACGGGCCCCATTCACACATCATGGCAAACCAAAGTTACTGTATTACTATGATTGTGTCTAAAAGGGCCTTTTCACTCCTTAGGCCTGTGATGGCCAAACTTGGCCCTCCAGCTGTTTTGGAACTACAGCTGCCATCATCCCTAGCTAACAGGACCAGTGGTCAGGGATGATGGGAATTATAGTCCCCAAACAGCTGGAGGGCCAAGTTTGGCCATCACTGCCTTAGGCGCAAAGTAAGCAAACTACCATCCCTGGCTTATTTTATGTCAAACCACAATCAACAAACCAAAAACGCATGTTGGCTACAGATTTTGCTTTGCAGGGAGTGACTCCCCAATTTGCTCCCAAGTTAAGTGTAGTTAGGAATGCAGCCTTGCTTTTTTCACCCAATTAACAATAGACGTTTGCAACTGATTACAAAGCAACTTTTCACTGATTGCACGACAACATCTATGCTCCCATGAATCTTATCAGCAGAAATGTGCTTCCAAAGATATTGGAAACACCTTTCAACCACATACCTGTCTTCAGGCCTTTAACCAGGAATGTGGCCTGAGCTAAGAAGTTCTGGTCGCTGAACATATCCTCTTCATACACAACAAACCGTAAGAAGGCAAACTCAGGGTTACTGACATGGAAGTGAAACGACTTATGAGCCCAGGCAGGATTCAGGCCATTGTCCACTATATTAAATAAATAAACAAACATACAATGTCCATCATTTCCGGTATTTTAAAAAGAAAGTATTTCAATACTTTTAACAGTCATTTAGCTTAATCCATAGTAAGCTGCTAAGTCTCTAGTGTCGCAGAACTCCTTTGTCAACAACAGATTACAGAACTACTCTCTGGAAATTAACTCCCACAGCAGCACTTTTAAATGGGACACAGTTCTTCACATCCATTTATTAACCTTCCCAGTTTAAAGTTAGTGAACCCAGCCCTTAGTGCAAATCAGGTGAGAATTAAAAACAGCTACAAGCCACCTCTAACAATGCCCACCTCACTTTGATGCTGCTTCCATCTACCACCCTTCACAGCATGTAGAAGACCAGCCCATTGCTTTACATAAGGGGCTATTTTAAAATGAAGTTTTTTTGGGGGGGAGCTGTATTCTCCATGGTTTTGTATAGGGTGTGGCTTGAAGGGTTGTTTTTGGGGAGTGGGGGCAACAGTCCTCTCAATGGAGCAGACCCTCATCCTGAATGCTCCCCCCTCCCAGAGCAACCTTTCAATTCAGGAGAGGGGAGTGACTGTTTTCTTGTATGTCTTCATTCAAGAAACCATGAAAGCCCTGTGATCTTTGCAAGTACCTGATGGGAATGCTCACCTTCCTGCATCCCTAATCCTCCATTAACCACCTTTCAGAATCTCACAGCTGTTCCACAGCACCAAGCACCAACCTGTTTGCCTGGAATGGGGGTGCTGCCTCTAAGAGGAGTGTTCACATGTGTTTGTGGCACCAGCTTAATGGGATCTGTTGTTACCCATCATCAAGGAAGAGCATGTGGTGCACATCATAGACAGGTACGTGGAAAAGGGTGCAATTTTTTCAGAGAGCTGTCCAAAATTTGCCACCACTTTAACTGCCTTCCACAATGAGGCTAAGCTGAGACTTGCCCAAGTCCATGCAACCGGGTTCAGGGCAGAGCAGGGACCTGAGGCCAAGCTGTTCAACTCCAAATCCAATGCAATCAGATGGGCTCTCAAACTTAAGCTACCACAAACATGCATGTGTGGCACATTTATTGCTGCAGTTACTGTCACAGTTCACCTGCCATTTTCCCCACTTCCCTCCTAAGACGATGGTCTTGGACTCTTTCCTGTCTTACTGAGACACAACATTCTCCGAGACTCCTTAAGTGTTTCTTCATTAACACAGGACAAAATGCTCCACAAAATGCTGCACAAACCGGCTCCTTATTGATGACTAGACCAATCCGTACAATCATCTCCATGTCTCCATTTCTTTTCCAGCCACCTCAGTAATCTAATGCGTATCAAGCGATCTGCCCCCTCTTTTGCCTAGCATTTCTTGCATGTCAAGTGAGCAGGAAACACTCCTTGCCACATCACAGAATGTTTGGAACTGGCCAATGCTAAAACGAAGCTCAGAAAACCTTGCCTTCACACAATGATTTTGAGACATGAGAAAAAGCAGCGCAGGGGCCAGGGTAAGGCACGCAACAGGAAGAAACCCCAAATGTCAGGTCACCGAGTACACATATACTTCTGGTGATGAGAAGGAAGCTGGTTCAGTGAACAGGAAACACTTCTTGCCACCTCAAAGAGGCCGCAGTGAGCTTGGGACTGGCTAGTGTTACAGCAAATCTATGAAAATCTTGTCTTCACACACTGAGCTGAAGGCATGAGGCAAGAGTAAGAGAGCAACAGGAAGGGGACCCCTAATGTAAAGCGCACATATACGTCTGGGGATGAGAAGGAAGTCAGTTTACAGGAGTGACATGAGCGATGAATATTTTGAGGCCCTCTTCTTAGCTTGGACCAGTGCCAGATTTACGTACAAGCTAAACAAGCTATAGCTTAGGGCCCCACTCTCTTGGGGTCCCCCAAAAAATTTAAAGGGAAAAAAAACTGGATGTACGTTTCCAAAATAGAAGATAAAAAACAAATAAAATAAAACCCACATACAACAACAGTGTTTTGTGTTGTGTAGGCTCCTATGCTGTAAGTAATGGGCCCCGTCTGCTAGCCTGATCCCTAAAATATCACCGGTTTGCTCATTTCTATATATATAGTGCCTACATTCTGCATGTGCAAATGGCTTTAGATACCTATTAGTAGGTCCATAAATTACCATATAGTATATATTCAACACAAAAAACAGTGACAATTTGTTGTTGACAAAGAACAACTGGACATATAAAGGGCCCCATTACCTTCAGTAGCTTAGGGCCTCATCAAACCTAAATCCGGCCCTGGCATGGACTTACAAACAACACTGTCATGCCTTGCAACCCGTCTGAATTTTGGGTAGTTCAGATACTCACCCACCATCTCGGTCTTCTGCTTTGCATTATCATAATCAGCTCCAGACACCTCAACCTCTACGAAGGGGCAAACAATCCCTCTTCCATTTTTTGGAAGGTGCCGTGCCCCGAGGACCTATGCAGGGCAGGTAGGGAAGCCAAAATTAGGCCATTGCTTTGCACAGTTTGAGGAATGGCTATGCACACTGCAGCAGAGGCCGATTCCTCGATCTATTGAGGTAACTCCAGCACAGACAACATTTTCAAAACAAACAATAATAATGTATATAATAATAATAATAATTTATTATTTATACCCTGCCCATCTGGCTGGGCCTCCCCAGCCACTCTGGGCGGCTTCCATAGAAACCAAAAATATAGTAAAATATCACACGTTAAAAACTTCCCTGTACAGGGCTGCCTTAAGATGTCTTCTGAATGTCAGGTAGTTGTTTATCGCTTTGACATCTGCTGGAAGGGCGTTCCACAGGGCGGGCGCCACTACCGAGAAGGCCCTCTGCCTGGTTCCCTGTAGCTTTGCTTCTCGCAATGAGGGAACCGGCAGAAGGCCCTCGGCGCTGGACCTCAGCATCCGGGCAGAATGATGGGGGTGGAGACGCTCCTTCAGGTATACTGGACCGAGGCCGTTTAGGGCTTTAAAGGTCAGTACCAACACTTTGAATTGTGCTCGGAAACGTACTGGGAGCCAATGTAGGTCTTTCAAGACCGGTGTTATATGGTCTCGGCGGCCGCCCCCAGTCACCAGTCTAGCTGCCGCATTCTGGATTAGTTGTAGTTTCCGAGTCACCTTCAAAGGTAGCCCCATGTAGAGTGCATTGTATTTAGTTTCATCCATTGAAACTAAATACAATTGGTTGTGGCCCCTGGACCGCTTTCTCCAACAAGACATAGTAAGTCTGTTGAGAGCCAACACCTAAGTGATGCATGGGCAACCTGAAGAGCTGGGGATGAGTGTTTCATCCCATCCCCGGGAGGCTAAGGTTGCACAAACAAGAGGTTTACTCTCCTCACATGGTGGGTACAGAACTGAAGTCTACACAGGGTCTGACTTGATGGCATAAAAAATGCAGAAATGGAGGGAAAACTTTTACAGGCACTTGCCCATCTGATATCTTATGAAAGAGCCTAAAATAATTGACCCTGATTCCATGTATACATGCCTGGGCGGAAGCCCCATCGGATACAGTTGGACTTACTTCCAAGCAAACATGCACAGGGACTACACTGAGAGTCTCACTGAAGCCGCTGGAACAAGTCAGTCATAACTAACTTAGTCCCATGCTTTCAGTGGCTGGCTGATCATGACTGAATCCCAATCAGCATGAACAACCCTAGACAGGATTTAGAAATCTCTTGTCCTGCCTCTCATATGCCCTTTTCATTCTATATAAAAGTAGAATGACAACAGAATGACAGAATTGGTGGTGTGTGCTGGGACAGGAGCGACAAACAAATCACCCTGCTCTTTGCTCCCCTGCTTTGCACTTGACTTAAATTATGAAGCCAGAGTCACAACAATGCTTTTACATTGAGCCCCAGCTAAATACAGAACGCATGAGGTTTCTAAGTGGAGGGTGCCACCTATGGGTGGCAAAAGGTTGCATGATGCCATTTTTCAGCCCCTATAGAATTCCCCTCCGCCCCCACACCAGGCAGTCCTGGTGTGCCTCTTCTCCCTTTTGTCATCTATTTGAATTCAATCTGCATTGACTATTTGGTTCCATCTCTAGAGGGCTACTCAGCACACTGATGTAAGATGGTCCATTGTTATTCCAGCTAAGACAAAAGCACCTCAGGCTCAACATTTGGTAATTTGTTTGATAGGAGAGAAGAGCCTTAGCTTACAAAATTATTATTATTTATTAAATTTCTATACCGCCCTTCATCCAAAGATCTCAGGGTGCTTCGCAAGATAAAAATACAGGATAAAGAAAACCAAATAAATAATCAAAACAAATCAAAACAATTACCCCTGCCCCCACCAAAACAAACACCTTGAAAGGGCCATAGAATATTAATCAGCCAAAGGCCTGGTTGAAGAGGAACATTTTTGCATGGCACTTAAAGGTGTATAATGAAGGCACCAGATGAACATCCCTGGGGAGAGCATTTCTGCAAGTGGGGAGCCACTACAGAGAAGGCCCGTTCTCGTGTTGCCACCCTCCGGACCTCTAGTGGAGGAGGCACTTCAATGCATGGTATTTTTATGAAAAATGAAAACTGGGGGAAATATTTTAGCCCAAGAGTTGCATTCCCTTGTGGGCAACTTTCTCAGGGCTCCATGCTGGTGGTGGGCAGGGCCAGAGGATCAGGTAGGTGGAGAAATAAATGTACTACACGCACACAAACGCACACAATGTCTCTTCATGATGTAATGTAGCAGTATTCTGAAGCCTGGGGCTGTAGGAGAAGGGACATGTCCACGCAAACCAAAGTCAAAATAAGGCTTTGTTATAGCAGGCATGCAGAGAAGAGCATAACGCACCAACCTCAATGGAAATGGAAAGCGGCTCCACCCCCCGCAGAGTGCTCTTGTCAAAGGGATCAAAGATGTCATCCCGCATGTTGCCCGGTTGCAGCATGAAGCCGCATCGGCCTCCAGACATAAACAGGGCCTGATTCATCTGCATTGGCTTATCTGCAAAAGCACAGGGGGCTTTGATGAGGAACAGCTCCAGTACTATGCAGTACAATTAAGGACAATTCAGGGCATAACACCCGTGTTCAAATGCGGCCCCTAAGGAAAGTCAGTGCTAGCTGGCCAGCTCACAAAATGCTGAATACCTCAGGTGCAGTTTCTTTTAGAAGGCAAAGATAATTAACCATACTGATAATGCTGCTAGAAGGGCACAGCAAAGTATCTTCCGCCACTGAAAGGCTCGTTACAATTGACACCTGAATAGGATGAGGCAATACCGTGGTTACTTTCAGACTTCAACACCTGCATGCCCATTCTCACATTTTGCAGCAAGGGTAGCCAAAAGAAGAAGAAGAAGAAGAGTTTGGATTTGATATCCCGCTTTATCACTACCCTAAGGAGTCTCAAAGCAGCTAACATTCTCCTTTCCCTTCCTCCCTCACAACAAACACTCTGTGAGGTGAGTGAGGCTGAGAGACTTCAGAGAAGTGTGACTAGAGCAAGGTCACCCAGCAGCTGCAGGTGGAGGAGTGGGGACGCAAACCCAGTTCACCAGATTACGAGTCTACCGCTCTGGACCATAGCTGGACACCAGACCATGCAGAAGCAATACACTACACCACACTGGCTCTCAAAACAGTTTTATCCAGGCTTCACTGGACTACAGTTCCCATCTGGGTCAGCATGAGAGGAGTTGTAGTCCAACAACATCTGGAGGTTGCCATGTTGGCTAGCCCCGGTTTTAAGGTTATATAAATTTGTTCTGAGACAGCATCCTAGCTACGCTGACATATGTACCAACCCAGCACAATCCATTTTTTTTTAAAAAAATGTTAACATTATTTATTTTTTTGATTTGTGCACCTCCCTTCACCCAAAGACCACAGGGCAATTCACAACATAAAAATACAGTATGAAAAGACAAAATATATAATAAAACAAAAGCAGAAGCAAAGCAAAGCAACAACCCCCCTCTCCCAGACACATTTCAAAGTCCACAGAGTATCAGCCAAGCGCCTGGTTGAAACGTTTTTGACTGCTGCCTTAATGCAATGAAGGCACCAGGCGAGCCTCACTGAGGAAAGCATTCCAGAAACTGGGAGCCACTGCAGAAAAGGCCCGTTCTCGTGTTGCCATCCTCCGGACCTCATGTGGGGGAGGCGCAAGAAGAAGGGACTCAGATGATAATCTCAGGGTCTGGGTAGGTTCATATGGGGAGAGGTGGTCCTTGAGGTATTTTGGTCCTGAGCCATTTAAGGCTTTATAGGTAAACATTCAAATGAAGAAGAAAATATGGCCCAACTCCCAATCATAAGCAAGCACAAAAAGCTTTTGCCCATTGTAGTATAACAATGCAAGTAGCTGGACACCAGACCATGCAGAAGCAATACCCTTTTCCTGCAAAGTAGAGATGCCCTAAGTTGAGCTAGCCAACCTTGTGTCGTCCAGCTGTTGTGGACCATAACTCCCAGCCAGCATGGCCAATGATGGGCCTTGCAGTCCAACAACATATGGCAGGTACCATGTTGTATACTCTTGCCCTAAGCTATGGTCACCACAGAGAGGAACCATCACACCACTGCAACAACCCAGTGAAAAGGGTCTCACCTGGTGTCTGGAAGTTGAGTGCCACCAACTGGCTGCCACAGATCCACATAGGCAGAGGATCATAGTTGGAGGAGTCAAGGCGCTGTCCCTTTGGATAGATGCGGGAAAGCTGTAGCCGGTTATATTGCAGAAACTTCTTGCCTTTGATCTTGTTGACATACTTCTCTGCCTTGGTTTCGGGGAAGGAGGACATGTCTCTGTAGCAAGCCCTGTCTGTGCCAATCTCTGTACAGGAAACAGGGCAGACAATGATACAGTGTCAGAATGATCCCACCACAATATTTAACAGGAGAAGAAAGAGCAGTGGGGAGAGAAAGAACTTTTCAGTTCCAGAAATAGATATGCATATTTATAGTCATTTCTAAAAAAAACCCAAATCAATCAACTTCAGAAATCTAGAGTCAATTTTCACAACTATAAAAAATTAAGCCATAAGAATCTATGTCCACTTTTTCTTCCGTGGGATTATTCAAGTTGTGAATTAGATAAACCATGACTAAATAGTACCGTATTTTTCGCTCTATAAGACGCACCCAACCATAAGACGCACCCAGTTTTAGAGGAGGAGAACAAGAAAAAATATATTTTCTCCCTCTCTGCGCAACGCCTCTCCAGGAGGGCTCCGTTGGAAGGGGCTCCGTTTCTCCTCCCGCTTTGCTGAAGGGGCACTGTGCAGCTTTCCCTCTCTGCGCAGCACCCCTTCAGCACTGAAGAGGCACTGCTCAGAGAGGGAAAGCTGCTCAGCGCCTCCTCTCCAGCGAAGCGAAGTCAGAACAGCAAGAGGGATCGCTGTGCAGCAAAAGCAGCAATCCCTCTTGCTGTTCTGGCTTCTGGGATAGCCGTGCCAAGCCTCTTCAGGGCAGGGGGAGCGTTCCTCCCGTTGCCCTGAAGGGGCTTTGCATGGCTATCCCTGAAGCCAGGAGAGTGAGAGGGATCGGTGCGCACCAATCCCTCTCGCTCTCCTGTCTTCAGCGAAAGCAACACAAAGCCTCCTGAACGCAGTGGAAGGAGCACTCCCACTGCGCTCAGGAGGCTTTGCATGGCTATCCCTAAAGCCAGGAGAGCAAGAGGAATTGGTGCGCAACGATCCCTCTTGCTCTCCTGGCTTCAGCGATAGCTGTGCAGACTGCATTCGCTCCATAAGACGCATGCACATTTGCCCTTACTTTTTAGGAGGGGAAAAGTGCATCTTATAGAGCGAAAAATACGGTATATCCAAGGATAATCAATTTGCAATGATTACAAATTAGGTTTTGAACCAATACAGAAAAGAAATACTATATTGCAACTACTGGTGTGTTTTTGTCATGGTTGGCAAACACCTTTCAAATACCTACAAGTGTGAGCTTCACTAATCTACCCTGCCAGATTGGCAATGATTTAGAAGCTTCAACTAAAACATCACAAGGCTGAACTAATGCCAGTAATCAGCTCTAGCCACGCAATGGGTCACTGTACAGCATTTGCAATATTTGCCTAATGGAATCTGCACATACTTTCTTCATCAAAGGGGACAGGACGACAGTAGATGACCAGCTCAGAAAGCTCCAGTGCTATCTTCTTCCTCCTCTCCATCATCTTGCCTTCCGAAAGCTGATAAAGAATAAAAGACAACAGGGTTTATTAATTGTATGGGCGGAAGCCCTGGCTCAGGTACACGCTAACAGAATCAACATTCAACGAGCAGAAAACAGGAACAGAAGGACAAGTGGATTTCACTATGGTTTGAAAAGTGTGTGGAATATTGTGAAAAGTGTGTGCTTTTCTACAAAGGCACATCTTCAAGACCGTCAGCAAACCTCTCCCCACTGCACTCAGTCACTTAAATGCATATAGCTGGCAGAGACAGCAGGGAACCAACCACTTGCAGAGATACAAAACATGATGAGTGGAGCATCTCTATTCTGGTCTGTTACTCTTTGGGCATTCCTATATAACCCAGGAACCCAGATATTTAATTTTATTTTCACATTTCATGCAGTGATCACAAGAACCTTCATAACAAGTTCCTCAACTTTTGCATCTATGGCTTACAAAAGTTTAAGTGGCCGTGTATCTTACCCTGGCATCAGCGGTTTGGGCGGCTTCACGGATCTTCTTCACCCAGTCCAACAGGTCTTCGTGTGTGTCAGCTGCTACATCCAGGGACCATCGTGTGATGGAAGCCATGCTTATAGAGAAGACAAACATGCGGTTGTTCTTGCCCTCTGGGCGGATGGCTGTGGATGAGGAATGAGCAGAAAAACAAGGATTAGACCAGTGCCTGCCTCAAGATCCTCACAGACATGATCTATACCAGAGTTATAGTTAAAAATTTCTCCATCGTATGTAGGTGGTATTGATAACTGATAAAATGAGAAAGAAGAAGAGATTGAAGAAGGGAGGCAAACATCCTAGTTGGACTGTTTCTGCACCCCACAAGGCCAGCTGCAGACAGACTGTTGCCCCTATAGACATCATCTGCCCTGTGAGAAGGAAGAAGGCAGGCTAACATCAGGGCCTTCTCAAGTTGGCTTGTCCCCTTGGTGTATCATCATTTGTTTTGGTATTTTAAAACTGTAAACTACTTTGGGTGCCTTGTCAGAAAGGCAGTACTGTATATAAAGCTAAAGGGACCCCTGACCATTAGATCCTTTCGTGTCCGACTCATCTCGCTTTACTGGCTGAGGGAGCTGGCGTACAGCTTCCGGGTCATGTGGCCAGCATGACTAAGCCACTTCTGGCGAACCAGAGCAGCGCACGGAAATGCCGTTTACCTTCCCGCTGGAGCGGTACCTATTTATCTACTTGCACTTTGACATGCTTTTGAACTACTAGGTTGGCAGGAGCAGGGACCAAGCAACGGGAGCTCACCCCATCGCAGGGATTCAAACTGCCAACCTTCTGATCGGCAAGTCCTAGGCACTGTGGTTTAACCCACAGCGCCACCTGCGTCCCTTGACTGTATATAAATGCAATAAATAATGTCTATTTGAAAGAAAGGGAGCAGCAATGGTATTTTTTAAGAGGTAGGTTCAGCGGATATCAACCTTCCCAGACCAAGGGCCTACATTTAATCCCCAGGCCCATATTTAAAATCTCTCTCTCTCTCTCTCTCTCTCTCTCTCTCTCTCTCTCTCACACACACACACACACACACACACACAGCCCTCTCTTTCCTCTTCCCCTCTTGCTTTGTCCATCAATGCAAGATGGTTATGTAGGAACACAGGAAGCAGAATTTTACCAGACCAGACTACTGGTCTAGCCCAGTACTGTCCACTCTGACAGGCAATGTCATCCCAAAGTCTCAGGCAGAGCTTTTCTGCAAAAACACTACCCAATTCTTATTTATTATATCTTGCCTTTCCCCAACAAGCCCAAGTCAGCTAAAAATGCAGGTTTAAATGCCAAATCAACAATCAGTATGTTTGAGAATTGGTGTTCAGCAGCAAAGAAGCAACTCAGCAGAATGGACAATGAGGTGTGTCACTTTGAACCAGACAATCCTGTACCAGGTTTGATCTTCAGAACCAGGCATTGTAGATGAGCAGTCTATCCACTCTTCAATATTCCTGTAAGAATCTTATGTGTAAATCACTGGTGCACAGATCTTGCCTAACAGTCAGACCCACAAACTGCAGAATTCTGTTTTTGCATGACCATCTTCCCGCAGGCAGGCAAGACCCATGCCTTTGAAAGGGGCTTGAAATGAGGCAAAACATTCTCACATGCACAGCCCTTGCCAAATAGCAACCCAGAGAACTGGTCCTGCATGGCTGAGCACTTTGCCACACAAGGCCTTTATCCTGGAGCAAAGCCTTGGGAACAGAAAACCTGCAGATTAGCAGGGAAAGGTGGGTTCTAAGGAAATAGTTGCAGCCAGAAATCAGCATTGGTTATTGCTTCTTGCCTCTCCCGCCCACCACACAAAGCATCCACTTACCAATCTGACAGGCTGGTACGTCCAGAACTCCTCCAAGTAGGTCTCCCAATGGGCTGTTCTCATCTATCTGTTGCTGGAAGCAAGTCCATAGCTATTACTACATTTCTTCACATTTTAGAGTCTACCCTATCATGAGAACCTCAGGGAAGGCAATAGCACTCACCCACATAAATGCATTCTGTTTTAAAATAGCAAAGTATTCTAAAAATATTTTAAATGCCTATCCTTCCCTTAGCCTCCCCCTCCATTGCCAGCTGACTACCCCCTGCTTGGCAGCCTCCAGCGTCCAATATTATTTGTGGATAGCAAATTAGAGATACTCAGTCCTCTGGGAAAGAACCATCTGACACTGAATAAATGCTAAAGAGTAATAAAATTAATTCTGGGTAATATTTAGATTTGCCACATTTGAAGGGAAAGAATTTTATTACAGCAGAGCTTTCTTCTGAGATACCTGCCTGTGTGATTTCATCACACAGTCCTGGCATAGAGGTGTTAACTGTGAACAGAACCAGGAAGGAGAACTAACACAATCTTTCTCTTATCCACACATATCTTTGAATTGCAGAAGCTTGCAACCATGCATTATTAGTTATTGTTTTCATCATTGTGGCAGATAACAAGACTTATTTTATTTCGTAACATTTATATACCGATTGTAAAACAAACAAAACCCCCTCAAATAAAGCACTTTAAAATGAATGAATTAAATTTTGGACTACAACTCTCAACATAACCTGACTATTGATCACACTGGCTGAGACTTACGGGAGTTGTAGTCTAAAACACATGAAGAACAACTAGATTGCAGAAGGCCAAATTGAAACTAATATACCAGGGAGATTTGGTGCCTACAAAATGTCTGCCGGAAAGCAAATGTATTCAGGCAGCAACAGAAGGCTGTCGGCAATGGACTCTCCTTTCATGGAGTTTTGTAAGAAGAGGTTGGATGGCCATCTTTAGTTGAGAGTCCTGCATTGCGGGAGATTGGACTAGATGACCTTGGGGATCCCTTCCAACGCTGTGATTCTAAGTCTCACTGGGCAGAGAGACCCAGAGAACTTGCCACAACAACAGCAAAGGTCCTCTCCCACATCCCAGCTGAATGTAAACTAGGTGTTTGTGTGATGCATAGGACAGCCCATCTGGAAGATCTTATTGAGCAGGCAGGCTCACATGGAAGAAGGTGGCCCTTTGGGTATTTAGAAGGCCTTATTTCGAGACCAAATCTCAAGCTGAGCTTTCCCCGGAATCTGAAGCTGAAAAGACTCTGCAGCTCTCTTTCCATCTTTCTCCAAACTGAATGCTCACCTCCCTCTCAGGCTCCAAGCCTGTTGGACTAGCTATTTCTTCTACGTAGTTAGATGGAAACCACAGCTGCTTCTTACCACCACAGTCTCCTCTCCACCTGGAAGAAATGAAAAGATGCATGTTCAAAGTCATACACGTTTGATGCAAAACTAGTGTTATTTTGTACCAAGGTGATCGAAATGCATTGATTAGAACGTAAATGTGTGGCATTAAGCCGACCAACAGAGCTAGCTAGCTGTGCACTAAGCTATAGACCTGCCAGTAGTGGAGTGCGCAGGAGGGCAAACGAGGATACTCTCTTGTTAATTTTGCCTTGATTCCAAGGAATGGAAATAAGTTACCAAATTCATGCCCTATTGTACCACTAGCAGAAACACTTCCCTGTGCCGAAGTGATCTTGACTAAGGGCTGATGCTGAAGTTCAGTAGCAGACCCTGTATCTGGAAACCCTAGTCCAGGCATCCCCAAACTCGGCCCTCCAGCTGTTTTGGGACTACAACTCCCACCATCCCTAGGTAACAGGACCAGTGGTCAGGGATGATGGGAATTGTAGTCCCAAAACAGCTGGAGGGCCAAGTCTGGGGATGCCTGTCCTAGTCATTCCCAAACAGCTGCAAAGCAGCATGGCGAGTTTATAATACAAGATGGAAAGGAGAGGGGTGGATAAGTTGTCGGAAGGAGTTGTAAGGGGAAAGTGGTGGATGGGGGAAGGGTTAAGTCTCCCTTTCAAATCAACTCTACCAACTCTAGCTGCTTTTCAGCTGTTCAGGAGCAACGTAAGTTCCCAGAGTTAGAACCAAAGAGTTTGGCTCTAAAAGTGAGGCGGGTATTCAGCTTCACATGTTGCTTGTGTAAAACATATAAACGGGGGAAGTTCTTTTCAAAAGGCATTACCAGGAATGGGAAAGTCAGCAAACGCCCTGTTGCTACTTGGAGATGTGATCTCTGGGAGATCTTTTTAAAAGGACCGATCATCTGGCGATTAAAGGAAACTCACCAGCCTCCTTCTTGCTTTTCCACATTCTGGATGATGGCATTTTTGGTGAAGGTGAGTTCGTCCTCTCGTTGAGCCTTATAGTCAAACAAGGCTTTGACAGCACACTGAAACACATACAAAATAATGAGGTTAGGTGATCCCGGCAGAAGCCGAGATGAAGTCACATACCACTCATTACCAAGCAATTCTGCAGGAATCCACTTACAATCAGGTATCAATACCTGCCTCTAAGTCTTTGTGACATGCAAGACCACCGTGGGGGGAAATATACAGTGCAATCAATAGGACAAACTAATGATTGGCCAGGAATTTGCCTACCTTTCAGACTCCCATTACTAGAGTTTCCAATTGTATGTGAAAGTCAGAAGTTTCTATATGCAAATAACTTCATGAATACGCTAGTGCCTGGGGTTTAAAATTTAGTGTACTAATGTTTGCAGGGAGGGTAGGCATTTACATCAAGGTCCCAATGTGCTAATGGTTTGTTAAGAGCATTCTCCAGACTAAAGATTATGATTTATGATGGAGATATGCAAATGCAGCCAAGGCAAGGACTGATCCACACGGACCACCATGGTGCTGGAGGGCAATATTAACCCTTCCCCTCTGCATAATTTCCCCAATGGAAGCCACCTCCTCATAAGCTGCTACTTGCCCTGGTAGTGAAAACATATTGGCCCCACAAGCAATTTATCAGCTGATCTCATCCCAGTCATATCTCGAGGTACAAGGAAAATACCTTGAAGGTTGGCATAGGATTGGCCTCCACATAAAATCCTGGATTCTGACCTTCGTAGAGTGAACCGTAATCTGGTTCCTGGTGAGCAAAGGAAAGAGGATGAGTCTATCTTTATGTTCAGGCATGGATCACAGGAGTTAGAAGAGGTGGCTAAAGCCACTCACTTATAAGGCAATTCTACAGCTTGGAAAGAGGTTGAGTCTCCCCCCACGCTATAGAGAAGGGTAAGCAACTTTTTCTAGCCAACTTGCTAGATTCTTATCTCCCCAACCCTTGGTGGGACAAATTTGGTAGGCAGGTGGGGCTGTTTATCTGTCAGTCACCAGGTGTTACAGTGACATCAGGCAAAGCTGTACAGCGGTATCTCGGGTTACATACGCTTCAGGTTACAAACTCCACTAACCCAGAAATAGTGCTTCAAGTTAAGAACCATTAGCTAAAGTGGTGCTTCAGGTTAAGAACAGTTTCAGATTAAGTGCGGACCTCTGGAACGAATTAAGTACTTAACCCGAGGTACCACTGTACTTTGAAGCCCCAGTTGTTGGGATTTCAAAGCGCAGCACAGAGCTGTTTGCAAAAGGGCTTTCAAACAGCCATGTGCTGCTCCTTGAACCTCCAAAAACTAGAGATTTAAGAAGATCAGTGTGGGGTTGTTTACAAAAGGCTTTTTAACAGACTAGCACTGCACTTTGAAACTCCAGTTTTCAGAATTTCAAAGAACAGTTCAGGGCTGTTAGAAAGCCCTTTTGCAAGCAGCCTCACACTGCTCTTTAAACACCCAAAAGCCAAAGGTCCAAGGAGCAGTGCAGGGCTGTTTGCAAAAGGAAAACTACTTCCTCCTTCTATCAGCTGGGTGGTAACAGCATGCCTTAAGCTCTCAGTTGTTCCTTTGAAGCCATGCCAATACTTGTCCTGCACCTGACATCTCATATGACGTTCAGTGTGGTGTTAGTGGGTGTGGTTTGGGGGAAATGGCCTCACAGGTCAAATTCGGACCACTAGAGGGCCAAGTCTGACCCATGGGACAGAGGTTCTTCATCCTTACTCAAGAAGTGGACATCTCACTGAAGAGATGAAATTGTGGATACCAATAGGCTGGTCGATCTACATTTGTCAGTCTTCTAACTAGGCAGTACCAGAGCTCCAACTATTCCATTTCCTTAGAGAAGGGATAGGAACCTTTTTGGTCAGATCAGGTCTCACCGCCACACTGCAAGCCAACTTTGACAGATGGGTGGGACTGGGAAAATGCTGTAAAAGCAACACCCAGTAGGATTGAAAGAAAAACCCTGCCCATCAGCTGACATAACCCAGTGATATCAGGTGATGGACAAGTGAGAGTGATTTTGAAGAATGACTTTGCAGGCTAAATTAGATCCCCTGGCAAGCAAAGACTGGGATTTGGAGATTCCCCATCCCATAGAGCCACATTCTAGAAAAACAAGAGCAGTTGCGACCACAGTCCCAGGAAGAACGCACTGGATTCCATTCCTAACACCATACTCACCGCCGTCCCGATCTTCTCCAACATTTCCTCATTAATTGGATACCTCAGCTTCATCTTGCGATACAGCGGGTGCTTCTCGTAGTAGCTGATTAAATCCACCAGGCTCTCGAATTCCGAGTTACCCAAAATGACGGTCTGGCCATCCTGCTGGACTCGGCAGTGCTTTATCTTCCCTTCTGCCCTGGGGATCAAAACAGCAGCAGAACAAGTGATCAGTCATTTCCCCAACAAGCACTTAACAACGGCTGAAGAGAGTGTTTGTTGCATGATGATTGGGGAGGGGGGATTTACTTTCCTTCCCTACATTTCACAGCCACGACAACACATATATAAGGCTTCCTTTGAAGGTGACCCGGAAACTACAACTAAACCAGAATGCGGCAGCTAGACTGGTGACTGGGAGCGGCTGCCGAGACCATATAACACCAGTCTTGAAAGACCTACATTGGCTCCCAGTACATTTCCGAGCACAATTCAAAGTGTTGGTGCTGACCTTTAAAGCCCTAAACTGCCTCGGTCCAGTATACCTGAAGGAGCGTCTCCACCTCCATCGTTCTGCCCAGACAGAGGGAGGTCCAGCGCCGAGGGCCTTCTGGCGGTTCCCTCACTGCGAGAAGCTAAGTTACAGGGAACCAGGCAGAGGGCCTTCTCAGTAGTGGCGCCCTCCCTGTGGAACGCCCTCCCACCAGATGTCAAAGAGAACAACAACTACCAGACTTTTAGAAGACATCTGAAGGCAGGCCTGTTTAGGGAAGCTTTTAATGTTTGATGGATTACTGTATTTTAATATTTTGTTGGGAGCCACCCAGAGTGGCTGGGGAAGCCCAGCCAGATGGGCGGGGTATAAATAATAAATTATTATTATTATTATTATTATTATTATTATTATTATTATTATTGGCAGTCCATGGCACTTGGGAGACAAACTACTCACCGAAAGGAGATTGCGTAGGAGTTTGGCTCGCTCCTCTTGCGCACCAGAAAGGCCCCATCCCGTGGCACCCGCATCAGCATGCGCTCTGCCAGAGGCCGGGTGAGATTAGCGTGATACCATCTGGGGGGGGGGGTGAAAATATTGCAATGTAAGTGAATGTAGCACAGCAGTACCTGATAAATGTCTGGACCCCAGGATGAATTCTGTTTCACAGAAGAATACCACTTGGCTGTATTGTTTCCTTTGGAGATTTAGAGCCATTGTGGTTTCGTTGCGGAAGCAGGAAACCAGCTAATGCAGCATCACAAGCCAAGTCTTTGTTTTCACTAGGGGCCAGTGCAGAAGCAATGTTTCCACTGTTAAGAGGTCAGAAACAGACCACATATGGTCTGTGGGTCTTTCTCTTACATACAAATCCAATCCTTCCCTGTGGCAAAGCCATGCTTAAAGGTGACCTCTGCACACATCCCAACCATGGTGAATGCTAACTAAGGCTCCAAGCTGATCTGCACACACCAGTCAGGATAACCATGGCTAAGCTCCAAATGGATGTAGGCAGGTTTTATGCTTAGGGATTTTGTGGCACAATGGGATATTGCAGGCAAAAATCTCAAGAATGTTAATTCTCCCAGCTCTTAAAGCAAACTGGAACAAAAGGAAAATGTGGTCCTTTGGCTTCCTCCTGAACTCTGTTCAGCTCCATTTCATTTCTCTGCATCTCTAAACTGGGGATCCATAATAGTTCAGAGGTAGATTTTTTATTAAAATTAAATGTGTGTCAGCAGGGAAGAAAGCTTTGCAGCTTTACATAAACAGTGCAGATGAGTTAAATGTAAGAGAATGGTTTGAGCATTCTAGAATACCATTCAGATTAGACTCTTTGGAGACTTCTGGGCAATTTGTCTTTTATGTTAACCAAGTTGTGGAGAATGGCCTGAAAGCACCAGTTGTGTGTCTGTCCTGCCTTTCCACTGAAATGTTCCAAGGGCCCACATAACAGGATGAAAATTCAATAGAAGACAAGCACATAATAAGGAATAACAGCTAAAAAGAAGAGAGAGATAGCAGGTTAAATAGCATAAAACTTTGTGGAAGACAGGAGTGCCTGGCGTGCTCTGGTCCATGGGGTCACGACTAAACGACAACAACATTGTAGTTCCTCTTCTGAAGCAAAGTAGGTTATTAGGGCAAGGATGGGGAAGCGCTGGCTTTTCAGATATTTCGGAACTATAACTCCCATCAGCCCCAACCATCATGCCAATAGTCAGAGATGATGGGAACTGATGTCAAGGGACAGCCATAGGGCCACAGGTCCCCAACCCTACAGTAGGACGAAAGAACTAACCAAAATAAAACCACTCCAATTAAGTGTGAGCTATATCCAAAATCATCACTTCAAGGTGCTAAATTCAGGCTACAATATTCTTGAGTGATCTCAGCCCTAACGCTTCATAGGCAACAATTCTTTTGGAATTCTGACATAAGCAAAAGGCCAAAAAAGCGTTGGCTTACTCCTTGCTCTCATGAGCGTTGGTCTGTGGCACAGGTTCAGTCAGCCTCATCTCAAATTCATTGCATCTGAGCGGCACCTGCTGATAGTGAGTGATGAGGTCATAAAGACTGTTGAACACCAGGTTATCGGTGAGGAAGAATTTGGGGCTGCCAGCATCCTGCCGGGAATGGATCCGGCAGTGTTGAACTTTCCCATTGCGCCTGCATGCAAGAAAAACAAAGGTCAGCAGTGAAATCCCATGTGTGTTTACACAAAATAAGCCCCAGTCTACTCAGTGTGGTCTAGTTCTTAGTAAATGCACTTAGAATGACAGCCTACAATTTGTTTTTTTAAAATAAAGAAATATTATTTTAGTTACATTTCCCCCCAAACAATAGCGGTCACACTGCCTGAAAAAATGAGTGTCATGCGAAGAGTGAAAGTTGCTTATTCAGTAGGGTAGAATAGATAGGTTGGTAGACCTTGAGAGTATCCAACCAGCTCTTTGCATGGTTGTGCCTTAAAACAGGTGGTAAGCAAGAAAGGGGAGAAACAGCAGCACTCAGTTGACGAAAAGGATGAAGCAAAGGCTGCTTGGGGAAATTTCAAATTACATGAAAAGCTAAGACCAGGTATCCAGTAGTGTGTGGACTTCAAAAAAGCCTGACTTAAACTTCAGTCCTAATGCTACTTATCTTGGAGTAAGCCCCATTGAATATATATGGTTAGAATTGTGCTGTTAAAATGTTGGCATTGATGTGTGTGTATTAACAGGAACAAGTTTCTACCCCTCAACATTAAAACTTCAAAACACCTTCACAACTACTGCTAAAGCCTTAGAAATCCAAGATGTGGTATGCAACTATTCCAGTAATCAAACAGCAGCGTTCCTTCACACAGAAAAGCTTCCTGTTCAATCTAGTGACAAACTTCAAAAATGCAATGGACTCAGCATGCTGGCTTTGGATGTGAAAGACAGGTTCACATCCCTTCTCACAGCAATGCATCTCAATGTGTGGCCTTGGGCAAGTTACCATTGTTCTCACAGGTCAAATAATGTAAACACTGCATACAATTCAACAGCAAAGGTAAGCTAAATAGTAGTACACACACACACTGCTTCTCAATCTGCCATTAGCCATCTTTTCCCAAGTCCTACATAAATTGAATGAATTATGTATCATCCAAGTATTTGCCTAACAGGCAAATTCCATGAATCTTCTGGCTAGAGGGAGAGAGAAAGAGATATTGTGCAATGCCTCATATCCATTAACCTGTGTCTTTCAGTTACACATTTAGTTACAGAGATACCTGAAGGGTGGATACCATGCCCAAGAGTTTCTTACCAGAAAGAAAGGGTGTAATCGCCAACAAAGGTCTCACTCTCTCGCACCAAGAAAGAACCGTCAGGGGCTCCCGTCTCTATGCAGTACTCCGTCAACAGCCTTTCTGCTATGTGGCGCCCATCACGCCCAGCTCCCAGCTTGCCATGGAACCACTTTTCGGTGGAGTGGAGTTCAGTGCTGTTGCTCACCTAGTGTGGAAACCAAAGAAGGCTCACCAGCTTAGTTTCCTGTGGACAGGGCCAGCTCTGCATGAAAGCAGAGCCATATTACATTGTCTTGGAATTCAACTTCCTCTTCCCAGTAAATCTCCTTCCAGATTTCAGGAATCTAGATTCAGCGCAGGAGACCAGTGTTCTCAGGAGCATCAGAAATACTCCTCATTGTGCTATTATAGCATAAATGGCATACAGCATAAATGGACAAGCAAACTCGAGAGAGACCAAGGGCATGCAACCTCTACATCTAACAACAGGCTATAACCAATTATTTGCGAAAACAGTGCACTCATGTCAATGTGCAGGCAGCTGCAGGGTGCCATATAATCACAGCTTCACAGGGGATATTCAGTGGGGCCCTTTGTTTATATTTATTTTTGGTGGGAAGTCAATGCATGTTTATTTTGGGATTTAATTTGCTGTTTTTCCTTCTTTTTTATAGTGGCCTTCCTGTTCACCATTTTTTTCACTGCATTAAGATGGGCTTTTCTAATATGATGAGGAGTTCAGTGTTACAAGTGGGCCACTACTAATTAACAGAGGGGAAAGAAGACATGATTGGTCTGGCATGCTTTTAGCCCTTCCAAAAGCGAATCGCCATAGCACACTGTCATCAATAACTGGATCGAGGGTAATTGAATGAAGATGGTATAATAAGGGAAACCCACTTTCAGTCTTATTTGGTTTGTTCTTTAAGTTTAAGTTTCACACCAATAGGGCATCTTGCGTCCTTTATCACAATACAAAAAATACTGCAAATGCCCATAATGTTCGTAGGTGTTTTTTTTAAAAAATCATGACTGTATTTAATGAATATTTATCTATGCTGCTCAAGGTACAGTGGTAGTATATACTGCTGAGGCAGCCAGCTACTGGAAAGTAGGGTGATGAGGCAGCAGGTAGATCAGTTCAATGCATGCTCCTATACCTGCACCACACTGACCTTTCCACCACCTCAACTCTCCAGGTAAGCACAGTAATATGGCTGGTGGGATGCTAAGTGCACAGTGGTGCCCACCTCCAGGTGCCACTGCTCCTCCATATGTCACACCCATATAAGCACCTTCTAATGTAGGAAGAGTCACTCCTTCCAGACCTGAATGGCTGAGAAGCCTGAAGATCTTCAGCAGCTCAGAAGAAAAATTGTGGCAAGTTGTTTCACGTACCTCCTTTTGCTCCTCCTCATCCTCATTTCCCAAATCACTGCTTCTCTCTCCAGAGTAATAGATTTTGCTACTAGTCAGGACAAAGTAATGCGGGTTCCAATCCTGCAAACACACACGTAGAAAAGATGTTCATCCTAGAATATTACCCTCAAGACATCAAGTCTATTGGGTTTAGGAAAGGATTGCGGGAAGACCAGAAGTGAAGGGGGGGCTTATCCTGAGACTAACATCAACCAACATGTTGAGGCAGCCTTTGGACAAGGACCTGTCTGCTTTGTAAGTGCCATACAAAGTAAAAAAATAAATAAATAAAGATAAGCAGCACCTGCCTAAACTCTTCTTTTTTTTTTAAGTGTCAAATGCTTCCATTTATAAAATGGAGTCCTATGAATATATTATACAGAGGGATTTGCCTTTGCTTTGTATTACAACATATTTTACTTACAGTCACTGCCCTGCAAAGGCCCATGTGATCATTTAAATAAATGTTCATATTGGCCAGACCCAAGACACCACTTTTAGCCACATGCTGCCCCCCCAAAAGGCCCCTGGCAGCCCTGCCCCAGTTGGCTTGTTTATTCGTTATAGGGTGGAGACATAGCATGTGGCAGTACCCAAATGTATTTACATGCTGAGCTTTCATTCATCGTTCCATTACCATGCATTCATTTTAATCATTCTAAGGTGTCATTATGGTCAGGTCTAGGATGCCAGCAATCACTGGCTATAGCAAGTGAAAAGTCTAGGTGTAACCAGAGTGTCAGTAGAAGTGAAAAGAGCAAGTTTTTGTGTGCATTAAATGGATCACAATACAACTATGGTCGAAAGAGGGGTTACAGCATCCCTTCTCAGTCAGCTTAATTGCTGTTTTGATCATACAGACCAACCAAGTCTAGGCAACTTAGTAGTGAAGCAGTTGAGTCAGAAGCAACAGCAACAAGAAGCTCACATGATTGATGGGGTCTTCGAGGTAGAGGATTCCATTCTTTATTGAGTTGCTAATATCATTCTCTGAATACACAGCTGTGGATGGCACTTCTTCATAAGCACTGCCCTCAGCCAGTTTCTTGTGCTGCAATGAGAGGTATACACCTCAGCTTCTCTAAAAAATGAACCCAAGAGAACAAGACCTGCCTTTTGGATATCTCTAGGGCACCCACAACTAATTATGGGGCACAACAGAGTTTGCACACTAAGGTAATGACCCTGAAGATTTCCTAGCTAAATCCTGCCTGAAGTTCAACTTTGAGAATATTACTAAGGTGAAGTCATTATAGTAGCGAACTTCCCAGCGTTGGCAGTAAGGGAGAGAATTCTGTAGATCTACAACTGTGGACCTATAGGGAACATTCAGTATCTAATGAGAGCTTTCCCCTGAGCTCTCATAAACACCCTAAGGCACAAGATAAATATTAGATTTGTTCCTAGCTCACTAAAGAAATCTAATCTTCATCTCATTTCGTAGGCCATTTATTTGCCTTCACAATGCAATAATTGTGATTCTATATTATTTGTATAAATTCCCAGTACGAGAAAAAAGAATGATATACATTACATATCCAGTTAAACTGCAATAACTTAAACAGCAAGGATGCTATATTGGTTGGCACATATATAGGAATTCAGTGGGTCACAAAAACAGGGTTGTTGTTTTTTGCAGAAACGGGGGGGGGGGTGTTGTTGTTTTGCAAGATGCATCTTGTAGTCAACAGTATCCCTAGCCAGGCAGATGAATTGTTGTTAGATTTTACAAGCCAACTAGCCTTAGGCAACTTGCAGTAAAGTAGTGTGTTTGAAGCTGTAATGCCAAGAAACCATGTGCCCCACTCCCCATTTTGAGTTCTAGTAGTTATCTCAGCAGCAAAGGCCATGGAAAAGACTTGCCTTTATGAGAATCTTCCTCTTCAGCTGGTTTGGAGATGGAAGTCCATCAGCAGAGATATCTACTGGTTTGGTTAGCAGCATGTCTCCAAAGATCTTCTTAAAGTTCTGAGCCATATTCCTCTGCTGGGCAATGCTGCAGTGATCCTCAATGGACAGAATAACAGGGAAGCTGAAAGCCAAACAAAAACAGCAAGTGATGGTCATTAAGCCAGAATAATGTGGACTGGATAGTCTAGCTGCTAGAGACTATTATTCTATGGTAATTCAGGAGGCACCCATCTCTCAGTATGATCAAGGCTGTGTATATACAAGTGACTCTGTAGGAGCATAGAGAAAACACAGAATGTAACGGGCAGAGTATTCAGCTTCTTCAAAATCTCAGCTTAAGGTTTTTAAAAGTTCAAGTTTTTCTTTAAAAAAATATGCTTGAAAGGGCACTAGCAGAGCCTGCTGAAATGTCTGGATCCACATTTCATGTCAAGTGAATTGCAGATTAAAACTTCCAGCAGCTGGAGATGAAGTTTCACTGCCTTGCATAGGTCCTACACCCTACCAAAGATTAGAAAAGGGACACATTATATAACTTTATTAAAAAATGCATGATGATTAATGCAAAATAAAATTAATTATGTAGCTTGTATGCCAGTTTTTTTCTTAGTTCCATTAAAAAAACAAAACAAAACATTTTCGTCCCAGAGTGAT
The DNA here is from genome assembly GCF_951804945.1 of Podarcis cretensis. Taxonomy (NCBI): domain Eukaryota; kingdom Metazoa; phylum Chordata; class Lepidosauria; order Squamata; family Lacertidae; genus Podarcis; species Podarcis cretensis. The sequence continues at coordinate 24,771,086 of NC_137175.1, forward strand.
GCTTTGTTGATATGCAAGACCTGTGCTCAGAGACCTCCACTGGTTGTCGATAACCAACTAGACATAGTTTAAGGTGCTGTTATTAGTATACAGGGACGCGGGTGGCCCTGTGGGTAAAACCTCAGCGCCTAGGACTTGCTGATCGTATGGTCGGCGGTTCAAATCCCTGCGGCAGGGTGAGCTCCCATCTTTCGGTCCCAGCTCCTGCCTACCTAGCAGTTTGAAAGCACCCCTAAGTGCAAGTAGATAAATAGGTACCGCTTTATAGCGGGAAGGTAAATGCCGTTTCCGTGTGCTGGCTCACCACAGCAGCTTCGTCACGCTGGCCACGTGACCCGGAAGTGTCTCCGGACAGCGCTGGCCTCTGGCCTCTTAAGTGAGATGGGCGCACAACCCTAGAGTTGGACACGACTGGCCCGTATGGGCAGGGGTACCTTTACCTTTATTAGTATACAAATCCCTTAACAACTTGAGACCAGTTTACCTTTGAGATCACTTTGCCCCATATGCCCACTCAAACGCTTCCATCGGGGAACTGGCACTCCTACAGGTGCATGTAATACCTGGTGCACATCTGTAAGAACTTGATCATTTAGTGCAGCAACACCTGGACTTTGGAACTCCCTGCTTATTCAACATCAGCTAAAAACATTCTTGCTTAAACATGCCTTCCCAGATGCCTAGAAAGTTGAGGTAATTTTGAACGGTTTTAGTATTTAAAACTTCTGCACGCTTTAAGGTAGGGTTGTAGATTTTTCTTGATTCTCCTGTTTTATTCTTTCGTAAACCACTTTGAGGTTTCATACAATCAAGCGGTAAATATATTTCATGAAATAAATAAAAGTATGAGCCAAATGCACACTGAATCCTGAGTTGTTTATAGCCCACTTTTAATATTTGTTACAGAAGGAAGACAATATTTAGGGTTTGGGTGTTTTTACCGACTACAATGCCAATGCATCATTGCAGACAGAAATACTGTGAGAGCGGTTCACATATATAAATTCTAGTACTGCACCCAGACAAGCTGCCACAAGCAATTTAGGGTTTGCATGTCGGAGGCCCTGGAATCCAAGTACATGAGCTGCAAGTTCCTGGAGGACAGAATGCCACAATCCCCGCTTTACTTACTCAGAGGTCACAAAAGCATGTTCCTTGATGGTGGCTAGGACATCGGAAAACTTTATTTTGGTAGTTAACGTGTGCCCGTGATAAATCACTGGCATTCCATCAGGGCCATCCCAGCAGTCAACTAAAAAGGGGAATAATTAAGAAAAGGCATCTAACTCAAGAAATACAAGCAAAGAGTGTTATCATTACAAGGCGGCAAGGCATAGCTATGCAGGAAATCTCTAGTGAGCAAGGAATCTAGAGGCATGCATCATGAGCACTCTGGCAGCCAGCAACCTGGCAGAACACACATTCTAGTGAACAATATCATTTCCTTTTCCTTCTTGATGTCAACATATGTGGAAGTGATGTGTGGAAGGGAAGGCAGGTCAAAGCAGTTTTGTGAATATACGTAGCATACAGCGCACTGGTGATGCTATTGGCACCAGAGCCCAAGCTACAGGAAACTCTTGTAATTAAGTGTCCTGGCTTCCTTGAAAAGTTCCTGATGCAGAGAACTTTGGGCTGGGCCTGTGTAGCGGCATGTGGAACACAGGAAGCTGCCTTATAGCAGACAGGGCCGTCTTTACGCAGGGGTGCAAGGAGTGCGGGGCACCTGGGCGCCGAATTCTGGGGGGCACCAGGTGCCCACCGCTAAAGCCGCCTAAGCTCTTAACTAGCTACCTGTTATGAAATAAAAAATAATTTTGATCAAGTTAGAAAAACAAAATACTAATATACCTAGGTATTACTGAAATGTATACCTACTGTTTCACTAAAGGACTTTCAACTTTGTGCGCTCATTTACCAAAGACGCGCCGCACCAGCATCATTCACAACGGCACATTTTAATCTCATCACTTACAGTTCAAATTCGTTTAGAGAAATCATTAAAAAAAATAATGTTTATTTTTGCTAACTGTCGGCAATTGTCTGACATAAGCATAATAAAAGTTAATTTGGGGGCTGAACTAAATTTGGGGGTGCTGGGCAGATCTTTGCACCTCAGTGGCGCATATGCTAAAGATGGCTCTGATAGCAGGTCAGACTATTTGTTCATCTAGCCCAGGGCTGGCTACTCTGACAGGCAGAAGCACTCCAGGACTCTAAGCAGGAGTCTTTCACATCACCTGCTGCCAGTTCTCCTCAACGGGAGACAGAAGCTGCAAACCTTAGTGTGCGAAAGCATGTGTTCTACCACTGAGCTAAAGCCCTGCTCCAAGGCGAAATCACTTCTAGTTGGCTGAAGAAAACAGCCTTGGAGGCATCAATGGGGAAGAGGCCAGCACTCACGCTCAATACAGCGGCATCCCATGCGCAGGCATCGAGCATAAGCTTCCAGCGAAGACTCACTTGAGAACTGGTCTCCTGTCAGGTACCTATCCACGAGAAGAAGGCAGGAAAACTGCTTACATGACCAACATTGAAGGTCCTATGAACACAGCGATGTTAAAAACAACACCACATACACATCAGTGACTCAAATGCAACAGAGAATTTTGCATCAGGATAGGCGTTAGGTTCATGGTGTCCCAGGCAAGAAGGGTTGGTTGATGTGCTGACATTTTCCTTCTCCCAGCAATGCACAAAATGAAATTAGTGAAGAGGGCTGAGTATAACTCCACCTCACCTGCTTCAGTGCCACAGCACCAAGGCAAAGAATTCCTAAAATTCTTTTAGCAAAAAGAATTCAACGGACTTTGCAAAATGCTGGTGAAGCTACAGAGGTCTATGCAAAGGATCCAAACTAGAGGATTTCAGAGCCAGCTTCACACTTCGTTCTTCCTCCCTCCAGTTTTCCACAAACAAGCAATGCAAGTGCCAATAGCTCAGGCATCTCCAACACAGGTTCAGGAAGCTCTGAGATGACAAAGATTACAAAATGCATATAACATTGCTGTGGGAAGTAGCTGCTGTTGAGGGGCAGGAGAGGAATCGGTACAGAAGTCATAGTGCTGGAGGGTGTGGCCCCATCCCAGATCACACACATGAAGCTGCCATTAGCTGCACAAGGTATAACCTGCTCTAACCTGAGCAACTACCGGAAATTTCCAGTTGCAGAGGCAACCTGAACTGGGATTACAGGATAAGGGTATTAGACACCTCACTCATCCCCAGTGCCACAGTATCAATCAAAAAATGTCCCAGTCTAATGACTTCTTTTAGCAAAAATATGGAAATCATTTAAGTAGATGGATTCATTTCAGGTTTTGTGTCATCCTGAGATCCCTTAACTGCTGTTGGCTAACATACTGACTTGCTGGTACAAATGGGAGACAGGTATGAAAGCGGGGGAAGAACCAGGCCAAACTCATCATGCAAATCAGGTTCTCAAAAGTAGAACAAAACAGGGAACATCCTTTATCTTCTTACGTGTTATGTGAGGAAGAAATCCAGTAGTGGGAGAGGGGATTGTTCATGTCCTCAGGACGTACAACGTCAAGCTCCGAGTTCCATATACTGTTCTCTTTGGAAAACAGGAAGGTAAGGAACTGCCCAGAGGAGGAAAAACAAGGGAGGGGAAAACCCACATAAAACACTAAAACAAGGGCAGTTTTTAAATAAGCTTTTAAAATTGTGTTTATTCCTTTACAGCATTTATGTGCCACCACTTCATCCCATAGGATCCAAAGGGCAGCAGCACAAAACAAGAATTAAAACCATAACAAAACTACAGTGGTACCTTGGTTTTGAACATAATCCATTCCGGAAGACCGTTTGACTTCCGAAATGTTCAAGAACTGAAACTCAATAGCTGACAGCTAGGCTTCAGAGTCTTGCACTCAGCGGAAGCCGCGTCTCCTGTTTGACTTTTGAGGCGCATTAGAAAACTGAGGTATTATTATTATTATTATTATTATTATTATTATTATTATTATTAAATGAATTTATATACTGCCCTATACCCAAAGGTCTCAGGGCAGTTCACATAAAAAGATCACAATATATAAAATAAAAATAAAAACAATAACGCAATAATACACCCCCCCCCCAAAAAAGAGCCAGGTTTTAAAAGGGTTTGGGATGTTGATCAGGTCAATCAAAGGCCTAGTTAAAAAGGAACATTTTTGCCTGACGCCTAAAGTTATATAATGAAGGCACCAGGTAAACTTCCCAGTTAAGAGCATTCCACAGACGGGGAGCCACTGCAGAGGAGACCCATTCTCATTTGCCCCCCTCCGGACCTCTTGAGAAATCGATCATATAAGGCAGGGATAGGGAAGCTCTTAACTGGGGACCAGATATGGCCCAAAAGGTTTTTGAACTTGGCCCACAGCATTCCCCCACTTGGCCTTGCTCCTTGCAGAGAAATTTGGGTTGTCAAAATGGGGTGGGACATCAGTGGGAGTTATCCCTCTTAAGCCTAAATGTGGGACCGAGGGTGGTGGGTAAGGAGGTTTGGCAGGAGAGAAGGATGTATATCAGAAGATAGATAAGGAGAAAAAGAGAGACAGAATGAAGGGGGGGAGGCGAGAAAGTGTTGCACTATGCCGCACTGTAGTGTTAACTCACTACAGTGAGCAACAGTCAGGATAGCTACCTCCCGGCCTGCTTCTTCCTGAAGACTATAACCTGTCCACATGTGCAGTAACACAGGGAGACACAGCAGCCAGGACTGAGGTACCAGTGATCCCCCCCAGGAGCAGCAGAGAAATGGCAAGGGCAAGAGGATGGAGGGAGGCCAAGTGTTCATTGGTTCCAGCGTGGCCAGCAGGCAGCCTATCAGAGAACAGGGAATTGTAAAGCATCCTACAGGAACTGTAAAGGGGGCTTGTGCAATGTACCTTCTCACTTCACACACACACACCAGCCCCGTTGCAGCCACCCACATCAGTAGATTCTTGGGAGTCTTACCTCATCCAGGGAAAAATAAGGCTCTTCGATTTCCCTCAGTGGGTCCTTCAGAAAGTTGAACATGAAGTCCTGGACAAAGAGGAGGTTAGTAGCCCAAAGTTCCTGTAAACACAAGGAAGGAGGAAGACAATGAAACTTTCAGAAGCCAGATTCTTCCAGCATATCCAAGCATTCAGTTCAATCCTAAGGTGCTTGACGTGTGTCACATCTATTGCTTCAGAAATCCTTAAAATAGCTCTGTAAGGTGGGTCAGTATTATCACCCCTGAATTGCAGATGAAGAGCGAAGGAAGGGTGATTGTGTTGGGCTTGAATTGGAATTGCTTGGCTCAAATCCCTGCACAACCATGAAGCCTGGAGAAGGAGCTATTTCTCATCTTAGCCTACATCTAGCAAGGTAGCTGGGATGTGGGTGGCGCTGTGGGTTAAACCACAGAGCCTAGGACTTGCCGATCAAAAGGTCGGTGGTTCGAATCCCCGCAACAGGGTGAGCTCCCGTTGCTCGGTCCCTGCTCCTGCCAACCTAGCAGTTTGAAAGCACATCAAAGTGCAAGTAGATAAATAGGTACCACTCTGGTGGGAAGGTAAACAGTGTTTCCATGTGCTGCTCTGGTTCGCCAGAAGCGGCTTAGTCATGCTGGCCACATGACCCGGAAGCTGTACGCCGGCTCCCTCGGCCAATAAAGCGAGATGAGCGCCACAACCCCAGAGTCAGCCACGACTGGACCTAATGGTCAGGGTCCTTTTAGCAAGGTAGCTACAAAGAGAAAATGGCAAACCACAGAGGAAGCTGCCCTGATCTTCTTGGGGAGTATGTGGAATGGTGAGTTTGTGGCCAAGCCAGAATTTCAACCAGGGACCTCAGAGCTCTTAACCATTATGCAGCACAAGATTTCACCCATCTCTGCTCAAAGCATCACTGAAACATGCCAACATCCAAGCGAGTGTGGCTTTCTGGACGACCACAACTTTAAGCACGTCATTTTTGCTAGATGAATATGATCTCCATGCAAGGAAAAACAAAATTATAAAGAAAGAAAAATGACAAGAGAAAATGCAAATCAAACCCAAACAACATAGCAGGGGTTCATTGTTAGAGAACAGTGCCCTTTCCGTATCATCATTACGGCCATTTGGTTCTCCTTGTGTGCATCCCAAAAACAATCTGTGCACACCACCAGGTACAAAGTGGGGCAGGAAAGTCTAATTCACCCTGAGCGTAATCGAGTTTGAGGCCCTGGGACACATCAGCTGCCCACTAAGTGTACTTGCAGGAAAATAAAAAACCTTTCTGGGAATCAGTGATGCACAGAAATTAGCTTCATGTGGACAACAAATCACATATTCAAGAGGCCCTAAAAGTCAGGTAGACTTGTGAACCCCTGAAATGGGGTGTTTGGGGCCAAGGAAAGAGTAACAGGGCTTCAGACATGGCAGTGGTTCTGCCGCTGTTCCCAAGCTCAGAGCTTGGATTATGCCCTGTGCCAGATAATATCCCTAACTCCCATCAGAGTAATGAAGGAAAGAGCAAGGAGAGACATGGTTTATTTTGCTCTTTGACTTTATGGCTCCCTCTCCTTCATTATGTGCTCAGAAAACGGGCTGTTTTCTTTTTGTTTACTTCTCCAGTGGCATATCGTCATCATTCTACAATATCAGCAGGATGAAACAGAAATTGTGCTAGTTAGTGAATATCTTAATGCACTCCCGGGACCACTGCAAGCTGGCAGCCACATGCAACATGAAACAGCTCAGACAAGCACAGAGTGTTTTTCCAGTTTACCTGGTCTATTTAAATTTGAACGGGTGTTTTTTCCCCTAACATAGTTTTTATTCATTTCCATTTTCTTTGAACTGTTTAACATGGTTGCATTGAGATATATATCTTTATTTACGTTAGAGCAAATGGCACACAATAATTACATAAAATTAAAACAACCATAAACACTCAGAAAGACATTTCTGAATATATTTTGTATCAGAAACAATTAGAATTTGTGGGAGGGGGGAGGGGAAATGAAATATTTACTTCACACATGCCATACTGTGTGGGTACTGTTCTACCATATGCCTCATTATTTGTGCAATCAATAAAGTCACACCAGGCAGAATAAAAATTGTTGTGTTTCTTTGGGCCTCTTACTACTTTTGATTTTTGTGTCAGTTTTTCCAGTAATGTCGTTTGCCAAATTGCATTGTACCATTGTGAACCAGGGTTATTGCAATAAATAATAATGGCGATAGCCATATTGCATTTCTACACCCATCCATCTATTCTCCCAATCTCTTCCGAGAGCTCAGAGTGGCGTGCCCATGATTCTCAGGCAGCCTCTCTGCCATCCTAGCAGCCCTCGTTCGCATCCAAAGTGTTCTACATCATGTGACGTCAGACTGTTCTCCAGCCGTACAGTTATCTGAAATATTTGCATCCCACTTCTCTTCTGTCTGAAGTGGCTTACGACAAAGAGAAAAGTCTATAAAACAATTAGAAATGCAGACCACTAAAATGCATCTAGCTTTAAAACATAAAAATGAGACACAGCAGCACAGAGGTTTTTTAAAAAACCACCAACTCAGCAGATTCATGCTGCATTCCTACTAACCAGCTGTCAGGATTAGGACCATGGGAGGGGGGCCTCCTCAGAGGAAGAGAAACTGGATGTCATGGAAAATCCACTATAGTTCTAAGGCAGCCTAAAGCATCTAGTCTCATTGGCGCCTGTTCTCATCTGGTCTGCCCAGCTCCCCAACCACATCCTGAATCCTGCCTTGATCCCTCATCCCCCTTTCCTCAGGACCACAATAATGAAGGTTAGCAGCATGGTAGAAGTGCAACAGGAGGGTTAATTCAGTTTGTAACTTAAGAGTTATTTCTGTTAGTGTTAAAGTCTACTAGCCAAGAGGGGGACAGGAGGCCTGCTTAGCAACCAGGCATAGTGGCAGGATCAACACCGAGGCAACATATGCTCTGATTGGCTGTGTGCTCCTAAGGGACCTTTTCCTCTGCATGTTGGGTTCAGTGTTTCCCTGCTATGGACAAGGACTCGTGTAATGCCTCTCTGTTATTTTCGCCTCAAATTATATACAGTGGTGCCTCGCAAGACGAAATTAATTCGTTCCGCAAGTTTTTTCGTCTTGCGAGTTTTTCGTCTTGCGAAGCACGGTTTCCCATAGGAATGCATTGAAAATCAATCAATGCGTTCCTATGGAAACCGCCTTCAGAACAGGTCCGGGGACAGTCTGTCCCCTGACCTCTTCTGAAGGCTGGGGGGGGGGACAAGGGCTTTTCTTCCCACCCCCAGCATTTTTTTAAAAAACCCCGCTGTCCCGGGGTTTTTTAAAATGCTGGCGGGCGGCAGCGAAGGCTTCGTTGCCGCCCGCCAGCATTTTAAGATCACCCCGGACAGCGGAGAAGTCCTCCGCTGTCCCGGGGTTTTTTAAAATGCTGGCGGGCAGCAGCGAAGGCTTCGCTGCCGCCCACCAGCATTTTAAGATCACCCCGAACAGCGGACTTCTCCACTGTCCCGGGGCGAAGCCCCCGCGAAGGCAGGCGGGGGGGGGGGGGGAGCAAAGACTTTCGCCCCCCGCCAGCCTTCAGAAGAGGTCCAGGCGGGGGGCGAAAGTCTTTGCTCCCCCCCCCCCCGCCTGCCTTCAAAAGCCGTCCGGGACAGCGGAGAAACGCGCTACGTTTCTCCGCTCTCCCGGGAAGGCAGGCAGGGGGGAGCAAAGACTTTCGCCCCCCGCCGGCCTTCAGAAGAGGTCCTGGACCTCTTCTGAAGGCTGGCGGGGGGCGAAAGTCTTTGCTCCCCCCCGCCTGCCTTCCCGGGGGCTTTAAAATCGCCCCGGGACAGCGGAGAAGGGCTCTCCAAGGGCTCTTAAGCAGAGCGCCCCTCGCGCGGGGCAGACATTCGCAGCTTGGGGAGCCCTGCAGGACTTCCCCGCAGGGGTCTCCAAGCTGCGGATAGGGGCAGCAGGCTGCTATCCGCAGCTTGGAGAGCCCTGCGGCGAACTCTTCTGAAGGCTGGCGGGGGAGAAGGGCTTTTCTTCCCACCACCAGCCTTAAGAACAGCCTTCTGAATGTTGGCGGTGTGGAGGAAAAACCCTCCTCCCACCGCAAGCCCCGGGAACAGAGGAGAGGCGCTGCGCGCCTTCTCCTCTGTTCCCGGACCTCCCACCGCAAGCCTTCAGGACAGGTCCGGGAACAGAGGAGAAGGCGCGCTGCGCTTCCCCGCTGTCCCCGGAGATTTCCCTATGGGCTTTCGTCTTGCGAAGCAAGCCCATAGGGAAATTCATCTTGCGAAGCCGCTAAAAAATCGGAAAACCCTTTCGTCTTGCGGGTTTTTCGTTTAGCGAGGCATTCGTCTTGCGGGGCACCACTGTACACTGAATTTGTTCACTTTTGCCCAGTAAAGTGTTATCAGGATTTATTTTCTCTCTAGACTCCATATGTGTTATTTAGGTGACTGCTAACACAGTAGACCTGATGAGAAGCCAGGTCTCCGAGTAAGAGCACTTGTTTGGTTATTATTTAATAGTAGTTACATGGGATTTAGATATTGTTTTCTTATGTGTCAGTGCAACCTGTGAAATAAGGCACTGCTGTTCCACATTTTCTAATTGTTACTGTGGCTGAAAGATCCCACTTATTTCTCAGCACCTGTGAAAGGAACCCAACTTTATTTAAAGAACTCAGAATTCTCAATTGCCTGTGAGTGGTCACACTGTGTTGAGTGGTATCCAAAAAAAAAGCCATTGATTATCACATTGTGCTGCTTTCTTTCTCCATTTCCCTTTCTATTGCACGAACTCACCTTTTGGTATTCTAGCAAAAACATCTGGAACTCCTTCAGTGATACCCTGCAGGGCTCAGATCTCTCTGCACTGCTGGAGGAGGAAGCACAGACAAGACACATTGGTTAGAAAGCATCACCCTACAGAACAAGCAGCTGCTGCACTGAGAAATCGGCTAAACAAGGAAGACAGTGTCAGAGCTGAGATGGATTACTGAAAGCAACTAGGGGGCCTCAACCATCCTCATACATGACAGCCTTGCTCCTTGTCTCTGTTCCTCCCTCTCCCACAGGGCAATAACGAGTCAAAGAAATCAAAGGAAGAACTAGCAGTGCTAGAGGATCTCTACATAGACATAGATCATTTCCAGATAACCCACTTTGCCACTGGGCAAGGACACTGCAGGCATAATTCCAAATAATCAAAAGATAGTAACAGATCTAAAATGAAAAGCTGACTGGGTTTTGCATCAGCTAGTTTAATCTATCTGCAAAAATCCAAGTTTTGTGGTCACAGCAATGGGCATAAAAATCACTCCAACTTGTTTGAATTTTGCAGCTTGCTGTGAAATAGATTTATTGCCATGCCAATGGTGAACTAAGAATGGGAAGAGAGAAACCTAGCCTCAGAGTCTGTTTTGAACACCCCTGATTTAGAAATTCCACCACCAAACAGCTCAGCCCAGCATTTTTATAACAAGGCCCTTCATTGAAGACATATTGAGAATAGGGTCCTATTGAGGAAACGAGCAGTCTGCAGTCAAATGTCAACATACATTCATAAACAATCTAATTTCCAACCCACTCAACCCTCCCACTGTATATAGGAAAGAGAGCAGTTTACCTTTCCAAGAATGGAATAGCCATCTGAAAAAGGGGGGGAATGCATACATCAGCTGATTCTGCTTGGTATATTCAGTGTCACACTTTACACTTCAGTAAAGATATGCAATGGCTTAATCACAGCCTATTATTTTAGGCTGTGCCTGCCATCATTATTTCAGTATACTCACACATGAAATGAATGAAATAAAAGAGGTGGGCTGGGGGGACAACTCAATGACGACACTCATTCTCATCATTGTTTTACTATTATTGTTCCGTTGTTTTTTATTTGCAAGCTGCTCTAAAAATATTCTTACTGAAGAGTGTCATGTAGTTCTTACATAAAATAAGTTAGAGAGATGCTTGGGGTTTGGAGATGGACAAATGGTGAGAGCTCACATAACACTTTTTTCCGTAATAACAAAGACAAAAATGGCAAGTAAACTTGAGACCTCTTCCTTTTCAGAACTCTACTGTCTGCCTTTGAGTCCCTTTCTCTCACACTAGCAGGTCAGCAGCACACATAGCAACAGCAAGTCCTGGTCTGTCTAGAGAACTGATGTGAGAGAGCTGGTGATCCTCACTTTTCTGATCAGGGTTACCTGTACACGGCACTAGAAACTAAACGGCAAAAGGAGCTTCCCATTTTCCACCTTCCATTTGTAGGCACAGATTTTTTTTTTCTAGTTAGGGTCATAAGTGCAGGTGAGAGAAATCATTTGCTATTTGAAATGTATTCAATTCACATGCTAGATAAAACAAAAGGGAAAGTAGGAAGTGAAACAGCACCAAAACAAAAGAGGAGGCATAGATTTTACAAAGTATCAAATATTACGATTAGAAGCATCTCACCCCTTTTTGTGCATTGAACATCAGGCTCTGGTACAACTGGGCAAACTGTCCATATGTGATATCACCATTTCTCTGCTCCACATCCTAAAATGAGAGATTGGGGAGGAGAAAATCCTCTTAATAAATAACACTCGTCCTCATGTATGACACCTCAGTTCTCTTATTTGTGGAAAACAGAGTGCTGAGATGACTGTGGTATTTTAACACTACAATCCGTGCGATCCACCAATGTGTTTTTAAATATACAAAGTGGGAGTTAGGGTTCCAGGTGGAGAAATCGAAATTGGAAACAGAACTGTTAGAACCTAAGACCAAGGTACTTTCAAGAATGTATAACTTGCTGTTAAAATAGAACACACAAGATGAAATGGTTAAATCGGCTATGATAAAGTGGGCACAGGATATTGGGTATAACATTATGTTTGAGGACTGGGAAAGGTTGTGGACCACTGGGTTGAACTTCACTGCATGTAATGCTTTGAAGGAAAATGTAATGAAAATGATATATAGATGGTACATGACCCCAGTTAAACTTGCCAAAATATACCATTTGTCTGATAACAAATGCTGGAAATGTAAAGGAAATGAAGGAACATTCTTTCACCTCTGGTGGACGTGCCCTAGAGTGAAGGCCTTCTGGGAAATGATATATAATGAGTTGAAAAAGGTATTTAAGTATACTTTCCCCAAGAAACCAGAGGCCTTCCTCCTGGGTATTGTCGGCCAGAGGGTGATAAAGAAGGACAGAACTTTTTTCCTGTATGCAACAACGGCAGCAAGGATACTCATCGCTAAGCATTGGAAAACCCAAGATCTACCCACACTGGAAGAATGGCAGATGCAACTGATAGACTATATGGAATTGGCTGAGATGACCGGCAGAATCCGAGACCTGGGAGAGGAGAGAGCTGAAGAAGATTGGAAGAAATTTAAGATTTATTTACAAAAATACTGTAATTTGGTTGAATGTTAAGGAGGATGCTAGATCATAAATAATTGAGCACCACCAAATTAGGCGGAATTAGGACGATAAGTGAGATTGAGGAAAATATAAACCTTTTGGAGAATTATTAGATTATATTCAAATGAATGGGATACAAGAATCTAAACAAGATGATAAATTGCTGGCAAAATTTACAATGATGTAAGTGGGAGCGGGAGACGCGAGGGAGTCCAAAGAAGTTATGAAATTATGTTATGATATATGTTATACTGTTTATTATTTCTGTATTTGTATTTAAAAATCTTAATAAATATATTATATATATATATATATATATATATATACACATATATACACACACACACAAAGTGGGAGTGCATGCCCAGAGTCTCTTAATAGTTTGCTGAACAGTAGAGTATATGCTCTAGCATACACTCATGCAGAAGGCTCTAGGTTCAATCTCTGGCATCTCCAGTTAAAAGGATCAGGTGAACAGAAGAAACATTTCTCTCTCTGACACCCCACAGAGCTGGTGCTAGCCGGAGTAGACAATGCTGCGCTATGGCCCTTCCCCATTTGATGCTATGGTGCAGCTGATGGCAATGACTGCGAAGAGAATGCATGTTTAAAGGGGCAAAGAATATCAAGCACTTACTGTTAGCCTCTCGCGCAGAAACTTCATGTTAGGGACACGGTAGTTCACTTGTGACAGCATGTTTTTCAAATCCTTTGCAGAAATCCTAGGTGGTAAAGAATAAAAAAATAATTTGGGGGGCATGTTCATGTGGAACATTTATATCCCTCACTAACCCCTAAGTCCCAGAGACTACCTAAAATACATTTAAAATACAATTTAAAAGCCAAGAGCCAATAAGGAGTGGGGAAAGTACATATAGGTCCCTCCACCGCAGTTCCTGAGATGTTCTAACTGCCACCCTGATGGGTCACAGCTGGCCTCACAGGAAATGACCCTGGCCCAGAAATGGCTGCCAAAGCAGCCAGATGTTCGTTCCTCAGAGGGCAGGGCTTCCTCACTCAAAGTGCTGCTGATGCCTCTCACAACCTTCTTCTCCAGTGGCTAGCGCCAGAGTCACTGGGGGAGATAACCTGTTTATAACCCCAGACCTCAGATGCTGCAACTGCCACAGACCAACTGGTTGCTGTCAGGTTCCTAAAATGTGAGCTCTCGCTTTAAATCCAGAATAAGAGGCAAATACAATAAAACCGAAGGCAACTCAATGAAAGGAGGGTGAGAGGTCAAAACCACCTACAGTCCCTGCAGAAGTGGTGGTTACCTCTAAATATCTCCAAAATTACACACCTCAGAAAGCCTATTAAAGCTGCAACTTCTGCAGGATACTACTTGGGAAGGAACAAGGCCGTAATTCCTGTGGGCCTTTCCCAAACGGCAGATTGAAATGATTTCAAAAGAGCTTTAAAAAAACAAAACACAGCTTGAGAAAAACAGGTCTGTTTGCTTTCCCAGCCATCACTTGGACAGTTTTCAGAAATTGTTTGGGAAATGGTTTCTCTTCAAGCCGCATCAGGAAGAAGAGGAGAAAATAAAGGAAAAGGAGGCAGAGCACTGAGATGTAAGATGTGAGGATTTTTTTTTTTTAAAGAGGAATGGGGAAAGTCATTTTTGAAACAATCTATTTGTTTGCTGTTGGAAAAAAGTCCTCGTGGGTCTCATGGGTCTGCTTAAGAAAATGGGTTTCCAAACTGCGTTTCAGGTTCACTGGAAGCCTAGCCAGGGTTCCCAGATGAGAAAATAAGACTGCTCTGCCACATGGGGTCACAGGGGAACACATTCTAGGTTGCACCAACTATTCATTCAGGGCAGCAGGGAGCCCATGCCCTGCATGCACTTGTGTGCCAAAAATATGGCATTGCATTGGGGCTTTGTGGCAGATGTGCAGTGGTTCTACCACCAATAATGTTAACAGAGTTCTGAAAAAAGTCAAACGTTTGAAAAATGTTGTCTTAAGGCATTGGGTTGTATTCAAAGCAGCACAAAGCAGAAATGTTCAAGCAGTGCATGGATTTCTCCTTGCATAACAGAACATTCCTCAGCAGCCTCCCTAAATCTTCTGTTTAAGGTTTTCCCTCTGGAGCGGATTTGGGGGTGATGGAGGGGAAATCCCCTCACACAAGCATAATTCTTGAGCAATTATTACACTGAATGCCATCCATAATCATACTGAAGTTCACCCCTCCTAACGCTTTTCAAGCCTTATTCTAGTTTACATACACAAGGACATTAGAAGAGCTTGTTGAATGAAGAGAAAAGCCCATCTAGTTCATTGAAGCAGGTGTTTAAATGAAATAAAAAAACAGCAAAGCTGCTTTTAAACTGACTGGGGGCAAGGGGGGGGAGTGGACAGCAGCTGAGGAAGATTTGGTGTGGCATATAACTTTCCCCCACAGATGAAGATGAAAAATGTTATGATCGTTTAAATTTCAGAGGGGTAAAGCTAGATCTTTTTGTCCTAACAAGCCAGATCTTTATTTTACCCTCCTGCACATATCAATGTCAAGTGACTGACAGGTGTGGCATATACCACCGCAGCAGCATCAAATTCTCTGCACATCAGCTGATTCAAATTCTGCTTTCTGCAAGCTTTGGACATGCAAGCCAGTTCCTTACAGGAACTCAATGGTACATGTGGACTCCTGACACACCAGCTAATATGTGGGAAATTCAATCTGCCTTCTGCACCTCTGCCTCTGCCTGTTGTTGTTGTTGTTTAGTCGTTTAGTCGTGTCCGACTCTTCGTGACCCCATGGACCAGAGAACGCCAGGCACTCCTGTCCTCCACTGCTCCCCGCAGCTTGGTCAGACTCATGCTGGTAACCTCGAAAACACTATCCAACCATCTCGTCCTCTGTCGCCCCCTTCTCCTTGTGCCCTCCATCTTTCCCAACATCAGGGTCTTCTCCAGGGAGTCTTCTCTTCTCATGAGGTGGCCAAAGTACTGGAGCCTCAGCTTCACAATCTGTCCTTCCAGTGAGCACTCAGGGCTGATTTCCTTCAGAATGGAGAGGTTTGATCTTCTTGCAGTCCATGGGACTCTCAAGAGTCTCCTCCAGCACCATAATTCAAAAGCATCAATTCTTCGGCGATCAGCCTTCTTTATGGTCCAGCTCTCACTTCCATACATCACTACTGGGAAAACCATAGCTTTAACTATACGGACCTTTGTTGGCAAGGTGATGTCTCTACTTCTCAAGATGCTGTCTAGGCCTGTCATTGCCCTTCTCCCAAGAAGCAGGCGTTTTTTAATTTCGTGGCTGCTGTCACCATCTGCAGTGATCATGGAGCCCAAGAAAGTAAAATCTCTCACTGCCTCCATTTCTTCCCCTTCTATTTGCCAGGAGGTGATGGGACCAGTAGCCATGATCTTCGTTTTTTTGATGTTGAGCTTCAGACCATATTTTGCACTCTCCTCTTTCACCCTCAATAAAAGGTTCTTTAATTCCTCCTCACTTTCTGCCATCAAGGTTGTGTCATCTGCATATCTGAGGTTGTTGATATTTCTTCCGGCAATCTTAATTCCGGCTAGGGATTCATCCAGCCCAGCCTTTCGCATGATGAATTCTGCATATAAGTTAAATAAGCAGGGAGACAAAATGCAGCCTTGTCGTACTCCTTTCCCAATTTTGAACCAGTCAGTTGTTCCATATCCAGTTCTAACTGTAGCTTCTTGTCCCACATAGAGATTTCTCAGGAGACAGATGAGGTGATCAGGCACTCCCATTTCTTTAAGAACTTGCCATAGTTTGCCATGGTCGACACAGTCAAAGGCTTTTGCATAGTCAATGAAGCAGAAGTAAATGTCTTTCTGGAACTCTCTAGCTTTCTCCATAATCCAGCGCATGTTTGCAATTTGGTCTCTGGTTCCTCTGCCTCTTCTAAATCCAGCTTGCACTTCTGGGAGTTCTCGGTCCACATACTGCTTGAGCCTTCCTTGTAGAATTTTAAGCATAACCTTGCTAGCGTGAGAAATTAGTGCAATTGTGCGATAGTTGGAGCATTCTTTGGCACTGCCCTTCTTTGGGATTGGGATGTAGACTGATCTTCTCCAATCTTCTGGCCACTGCTGAGTTTTCCAAACTTGCTGGCATATTGAGTGTAGCACCTTAACAGCATCATCTTTTAAAATTTTAAATAGTTCAGCTGGAATACCATCACTTCCACTGGCCTTGTTATTTGCAGTGCTTTCTAAGGCCCATTTGACTTCACTCTCCAGGATGTCTGGCTCAAGGTCAGCAACCACACTACCTGGGGTATATGAGACATCCGTTTCTTTCTGGTATAATTCCTCTGTGTATTCTTGCCACCTCTTCTTGATGTCTTCTGCTTCTGTTAGGTCCTTTCCACTTTTGTCCTTTATTATGGAAATCTTTGTACGAAATGTTCCTTTCATATCTCCAATTTTCTTGAACAGATCTCTGGTTCTTCCCATTCTATTGCTTTCCTCTATTTCTTTGCATTGCTTGTTTAAGAAGGTCTTCTTGTCTCTCCTTGCTATTCTTTGGAAATCTGCATTCAATTTCCTGTATGTTTCACGATCTCCCTTGCATTTTGCTTGCCTTCTCTCCCCCGCTATTTGTAAGGCCTCATTGGACAGCCACTTTGCTTTCTTGCATTTCCTTTTCATTGGGATGGTTTTCGTTGCTGCCTCCTGTATAATGTTACGAGCCTCCATCCATAGTTCTTCAGGCACTCTGTCCACCAAATCTAAATCCTTAAACCTGTTCCTCACTTCCACTGTGTATTCATAAGGGATTTGACTTAGATTGTATCTTACCGGCCCAGTGGTTTTTCCTACTTTCTTCAGTTTAAGCTTGAATTTTGCTATAAGAAGCTGATGATCTGAGCCACAGTCAGCTCCAGGTCTTGTTTTTGCTGACTGTATAGAGCTTCTCCATCTTTGGCTGCAGAGAATATAATCAATCTGATTTCGATGCTGCCCATCTGGTGATGTCCATGTGTAGAGTCGTCTCTTGTGTTGTTGGAAAAGCGTGTTTGTGATGACCAGCTTGTTCTCTTGACAGAACTCTATTAGCCTTTGCCCTGCTTCGTTTTGATCTCCAAGGCCAAACTTGCCAGTTGTTCCTTTTATCTCTTGACTCCCTACTTTAGCATTCCAATCCCCTATAATGAGAAGAACATCCTTCTTTGGTGTCACTTCTATAAGGTGTTGTAAGTCTTCATAGAATTGGTCAATTTCAGTTTCTTCAGCACCAGTAGTTGGTGCATAAACTTGGATTACTGTGATGTTCAAAGGTCTGCCTTGGATTCGTATCGAGATCATTCTATCATTTTTGAGATTGCATCCCAGCACAGCTTTTGCCACTCTTTTGTTGACTATGAGGGCCACTCCATTTCTTTTATGGGTTTCTTGCCCACAGTAGTAGATATGATGGTCATCCGAACTGAATTCACCCATTCCCGTCCATTTTAGTTCACTGATGCCCAGGATGTCAATATTTATTCTTGCCATCTCATTTTTGACCACCTCCAACTTACCCATGTTCATGGTTCTTACATTCCAGGTTCCTATGCAATATTTTTCTTTACAGCATTGGACTTTCCTTTCGCTTCCAGGCATATCCGCAACTGAGCGTCCTTTCGGCTTTGGCCCAGCCGCTTCATCAGCTCTGGATCTACTTGTACTTGCCCTCCGCTCTTCCCCAGTAGCATGTTGGACGCCTTCTGACCTGAGGGGCTCATCTTCCAGCGTCATAACTTTTATATGCCTGTTGTCTTTGTCCATGGAGTTTTCTTGGCAGGGATACTGGAGTGGCTTGCCGGTTCCTCCTCCAGGTGGATCACGTTTGGTCAAAACTCTCCACTATGACCTGTTCGTCTTGGGTGCCCTGCTCGGCATAGTTCATAGCTTCTCTGAGTTCTTCAAGCCCCTTCGCCACGGCAAGGCAGTGATCCATGAAGGGGCTGCCTCTGCCTACTCCACACTTATCATGACACCTGACATCCGATGCACGGCAGGTGCATGTGGGTTTGAGAGAAATGGCCTGGGGAGCCTAGTTAGGTCCACGGCCCAGAGGTTATGACTTCAGGGACTACCTTCTTCCCAGCAATCTACATTTTGCTTCCAGGAGCTCATGATTACATTTCTCCATGTCATTGGTGCCAATATGCACCATGACCACCAATTCTGCCCCAGAACTATATACTGGGCTATACAATGGGCAACATTCACAACTTTTGCCCAAAGCAAGCAATTCACCCTGGTGGTCTGCACCCCCAGTTAGCTATATTCCCAATTATAGACTCACCCACTCCCATAAGCAGGCATATGATGATCATTAAAGTGAAATTAGTAGCCACAGATTCAGAAAAGGTTATGATCTCTGGATGACACACCATCCTTTTACTGAAGGCCTCTCCACGTATTATGTTAAAGCTGTTTAAAAGCCTCCCATTTTCGATAAACTATATTGCCCATGGGTCATTGCTCGGCAATGCCAGGATCATTTGGATGCGACTGGGTATCTAAACCTGTGCCAATGTGCTATCCAGTAAGGTTTCAAAACAGGAACAGTGATTAGTCAACCATTTTTGTCTGCTAGTTACAGATCATTCAGCAACATTTCATTATAAACTGCTGATGACTCTAGCGCAAGACCCGGTAGAGTAATACTGCTATTACCTCAAGAGAGACTCTGCTCCTATCTGGCAAGGAGATTCCAAAGTATGGTGCATTTCTTCATTGAGTGCCCTCCATGCATACTGGGCTGTTAACTTAAATGAATTTCAATAACATGGGATAATTGACTGGTCCAATTACCAAACTAGGAAAGTAGAAAGCTTCCTTATAATAAGTCCATGGGTCCATCTAGGTCAGTAATGTCTACATTGACCACCGCTAGCTCTCCAGGTTTTCAGACAAGGGTCTCTCTTAACCCTACTTGGAGATGTGCAAGATTGAAGCTGGGACCTCCTGCTATTTGAGTTACAGCTTTTTTCCAACAGAGTAAGTTATCTGTCATTAAATGAGTTTGGCCTTCTCTGATTGTACAAGTTCAGTTTAGGGGCGCTACTGCCAGCGGCTCTATGTAATCAACATATTTTACCTTTTCTGTAGTGTGTAATCAAATCAAAGGGGCCTTCTCAACATTCTGATTTTGACCATTTGCTAATTAGCTGAGGTTTACGTTTGTCCAGGGATTCTCTCTGTTCCACAGAGCAAATTGATGTTGAGAGGAGAAACCTAACGATTCAGTACAGTTTGTCAGCCAAATGATGACTGATGAAATCCAAGCAAATCAGTTTCAGATGAGGATTTGCTGGCAAAGAAATCATGTGCTCCTGGCAACCCAGACACTATGGTCCCTTCTCCCCAGGAAGAGAGACTACAGAACTCCCTTCACAGCAGCACAGGAAAGCACTGGACTTAATCCAGTTAAAAAATCCTTCCCAGCTGAACTCCTGAGAGATGCATGTTGCAGACAGACAACCTTGCAGTTTGAGGATTAGCTCCAGTCATTAGGTCAGGAAATGGAACCCAGTAACTACCCATTTATTACTTCCAGATCTCAGTGGGTGAGAAAACAGTGTCTGCATTCCAAAAGGAGGAAGGGGAACTGAGAGACTGAACAAAGGACCAATGGCCACTAATCAGTTTTCCACACTGTAATCATGAGTTCATCTCCCCAACTCACCCCTCTCTCACAAACATACACTCACACACACATCAGTATACAGTGATTTCTGGAACTATAACAGCTGCAAATTCAATGACTTTGTGCAACTCTCGTATTCAGATTATAGTAAAAAAACACTCCATGTTGCTGTGCATGTGCAGTGGCAAAGGTTGTATGAACATTCCAGCTCAGAACCCATCCAGGCTGTTTTACTGAAGGCATATTCTGTAGAGGGAAGTGAAGGGCAGATGGGGCTTGTAAACCTTAGCTGCCTTGTGGAGTATCTACACAAATCTTGACTGGAGTCCCTAAGATGGCACCTGGCACACCTCCTTCCAGCAACTCCTGCACCCAAGCTGGTGCCAAACATATTGCTTTGCTTTTATTTGGCTCAACTGTGAGGCTGAGAGAGGAATCTTGTTATCTGGGCATCCCAGGACCTCCATACACACTGCCTAGGCTTGCGCCCTGAGAAGATCACTTCAGGGCTGCTAACATAACAGTTTGACTTCACCCCCAGAGGCACACTCCATTGTCGCTCAAGAAAGATGGACGCCGGCAATCATTCTGCAGCATATTCTTGACTCAATTATAGTGCATTAGTGGTAGATTTATTCTGCTTTAGTTTGTTCTGCAGTGCTTCCCCAATGCTACCACATTACTGCTTTGAAGAGTGGCTACGAAAGCGGGACGAAGATAAAGCAGAACATTTGTAGTATACAAAGTTATGGGATTTCAGCGAGAGATTGGATTGGAAGTGGTGTGGTGTGGCCATTCCAAAACTTCTGCAGGTGCAAATAGTATTGAAAGTGGCATCATGTGTGACTGCTCCAATAGTATCATGAGCACAAATCATAATGAATGTGCAATGAAAGGGGTATCTAGAGGGGCCCTGAGAGCCCCTCTATTTCCTCACAGAATAAAACTTAAAAACATAAACACCCCCAAACCTCACAAAACACGTTAGTTTCACTTGCCACCACTGAAATTTTCAAGGCAACTAGGGATATTTCTCTCTCTTACAAAACCCAAAATATCTGCTTATCAGCAGAGTGTGCACACCAAAGCAGGCGATGTGGGTAGGCTTAACCCAGCTAATTCCAGGAACTGTATTACTGAATGGCTTTATTCTGAAAGGAATCAAAAACACATGGCGCAAACAAGAAAAGGTAATTTACAATCTGTCTAAGAAGCAGGCTTTCCTCTGCCCGCCCCCCACAATGGTAAAAAGGGCATGTCTCTTACTTGCATAATTGCAGGAGTCTAGAAATTAAATGTACAGATTCCAAAACCGTATCAAAGCCACTGAACACCCACCACTAGTCTCCATTATACTCTATAGCACATGTTCTCTGAGAACAAAGAGCAAGCAAGAAAGAAGTTCAATCAAGGCCAGGAAGTTCAAAGCAAGATGGAACTGGGAAAACATCCTTGAATTTGCAGAGTCCCACCTTTTAATAGGGAAAGCCTTGCTATTTGGAAGGTGTTCATCCACTTTTGGAATATGAACAAATGGATAGTTTACACAGACCCACTTAAGTGCCTTAAAGAGAGGTGTGTATCAGGATATAAACCAGGGAGCTTCACTAGACAGAGAGTACCAGATGATACCACCAAGGAGCATCTATGTCAGACATAGGCAAACTCCGCCCCTCCAGATGTGACTACAATTCCCATCACCCCTAGCTAACAGGACCAGTGGTCAGTGATGATGGGATTTGTAGTCCCAAACATCTGGAGGGCCAGAGTTTGCCTATGCCTGATCTCTGCCAAACCTGGCAATTTGAGCCTCTCAACAAGGCTTAGTACCTAATGCAGAGCCTTCTTTGGTGATCTTTGCTAGAAGGAAGAACTTATGCGATAAAAAGCATTTCCTGAAGTATGTGAGGTCTAATTCCAGCTGCTGGCCTGGTGTGCATGCAACCCATGCTGCTTTGGCCCCAACACATGGGTTTACTGTGTGGATTGGGTGCGTATGGGAGGAAACTATATCGACAGCTCAGTTGTCAAGGAAGACTACTACCTCGAGCATGCCAGATTTCCCCAGCTGTCCTCAGCCTAAAGAACAGCTTGCAAACTCTGATTGTTCTTTATTTATAAAAATATATTTGCAGCACACCTAACTGCAAATGTGTTGGATCCAGCATTTACTCAAAGAATCGAAGTACACATGCAGGTTTCAAATAGCAGGCCGACAAGCATGCAAAAACATGTGAGCAATCCGCTGCCAGGTATGTGTGAGCGGTGCCTTCTATTCAAGCAGCTAAGCGTCAACATAGAGGACATTTCAGCGCTTGCAAAAACCTCATTTATTTTCCCAAGCTTTTTGCTGGCTATTAGTACCTGTTGGTTGTATTTATTTATTTTATGTCTACTTTGGTCTACTGGCTGCTTTTGCATTGTAATTTTAATGTCTCTTCTTTATTGGACGCTGCCAAGCAGCGGCATAGCTGGGCGCCTGGGGTAAGTGGCGCCCAGTGCACCTCACCGCCGCCCCAGTCCTCCCTAGCTGCACCTCTGCTGCCAATAACAGCAGCAATAGCAGAATGGATTGCACTTAAGCAAAAAGCAGAGTTTCAGTTCTCTCCTGAGGGGCACCCTCAATTATTACTGCCCTGGGGGCCCCCAACCAACTTCAATCTCATATCGCTTGCCAGCATGGCAAATTTTATTTGTTGTTCAGGTTGTAAAGATTCCCTTGATGAAGAGATGGTCACACACACACACACACACACACGAGCGAGAGAGCGCCAGTCAAATAAACACAAAGAAGATAACTGCCATTCAGATTTCGAGAGACCTTGCTTTGACCATCTAGGTCTCTTGTACAAAAGAGCAGCTTATTTATTCCTCTGGCAACAATGGCTCTTGCTCAAAACACACCAGCCAGTTGCGTCTTTGTTTCTTCAGACAAGGGACTGTGGAAAGAGGGAAACTCAGAAGACACATACAAACAAGAAGGCATGACAAAGGTTCATTTAGAACACCAGGCTGGCTTATTATATCCACTGAGAGCACTTAGCATTTTTCTGCTTTGCAGGCTGAACCATCCCCTCAAGTCCGCGGAGCAGAGTATTCAGAAAGCAGGTGGCAATAATCTCCTGAAGACACAACACAAACTCATCAATATGCAAATCATGCAAAAATGTACCCTGCCCTCCCTGACAGATGTTGCTCATTATTGGCCTCCAGGCTGCGTTGGTGCTGTGGGCTGCCTCTGTCCCAGCTCCTGGTTAAATAACAATCAAGCCAAGGCCTTCTGCCAGAACAGGAAATAGGAAGACCGACTGCACAAGGGAGAAAGGACACAAGCAAGCAGCAGAGGCGCCAGGCAGCCTTTGGCACTGGAGACACAAGGGAAATGCAACTTGTATTTATTTGCTAGGGAAAGAGATGCAAAGGGTTTCAAGTTGTGGTATCAAGCAAGTACAGTGGTACCTCCGGTTGCGAACGGGATTCGGCCGCATGCTGAGGAATTCACAGCTGGACGACTGCTTCTGTGCATGCGTGCGGCATTCGCATCCCAAAGTTTACATATCCAAAGGGATACATAAGCAGAGGTGCAACTGTACTACATTTGGCAGGTTTAATATACAAACGGGCTCTTGTGCTTTTAGTGGTTGGGCAGAGTAACTTTTGTGAGGTGTCTCCCAGCACATCAGTGCAGTAGCGGGAGAGGATGAACTCTCTAGCATTCCTCCTTCATGGCAGTGGCTTCCAAACCTATCTCAGGGAAGACTCTCCACATTGATTTACTTGCCATCTGTACTGCAAAGGATTCTGGAGGGCAATCTAGGGTGTAGACAGTGCTGGACTTAACTGTACCCCTGTGCAGTCTAAGAGTGCACCTTAGAATACATCAACTGTCCCCATTGTGGCTGCAGAACAAGATCAATACTGATGAGAAATGGTTACATTTCAGGAATGGAAGGTCTGAAGGCTGTAATGTAAGCGTGAGCAGAGATATTACCAGCAACATGTAACCCTTTTCCTGTTTGCAAAGGAGAAACGTCATGTCCTAACACAGTGAATTAATTGTGCATTATTCCCTTGGCCGAAAGAAACCCGGCTCCCTTAAGAGATCTTTCAATATTAAACCATTCAGAAATGTTTTTAAATAAACAAACATAGGTGCTCAATCTCTGTCTCGCAGGAATACTTTTTTAAAAAATGAAACGGGCAAAACAGATGATCCTGCAGACTACCCAATCCATCAGATGCTCAGTCACCATAGCAACAATGGCATTATTCCTGGTTGCACATGCCCTTGTAAGGTGGAACCATCGGAAAGTTTTCTTGCAGCATTTATTTTGCAGGCAGGTGGTTTTTGGTGCCGACACCATGTCTAGTTCAAAAGATCAGGTATCAAGGTGATGGGAAAGACCTTCACCTGAGACAATGGAGAGCCAGCGCCAGTCCAAAGATACAATAATGGGTTAGATGAACTAACCGTCTGACCTAGTGCAAAGTAGCTTCCCGTGTTCTTATTGGCAGGGCCTGGGCTCCAACTCCCATTTTTGCACTCAGTGGTAATGGTTAAAACATTTCATTTCTCTAGGGGAAAAGTTCTTTTTAAAAAATCAATACTGAAAGGTTAATGTACTACTCTCTTAACATCATTAAAGGAAATTTGTGTTGAGTGGCGGAGTGGGGGGACCTAGAGGCAATAGAAGAGGACATTTAAGATGGAAGGGCAGATGGCAAGGCACACTGGCACTGACACCAAGAGCAGGCTTTTTTAAAAAGGGAGCATTTCGCTCTCTTCTGAACATGACAGCAAATGCACAGCACATTTTTTCTTCTCCATGGACTCAATATAAGCCAACATGCCAAAGGTATCCTATGTATTCAAAGATCCTAAAATAAGTGGTTAATAAGGAGCAGCTTGCAAAGTGGAATCATTCTATGGGCTTTTAAATGTGTTTGTGAGAGGGGGAGTTACTGGTTGTTTCTCAATATTTACATTGTGAACCGCCCTATGATCTTTAGATGAAAGGCAGTATACAAATTTAAACAACAACAACAACAACAACAACAACAGAAGAAGAAGAAGAAGAAGAAGAAGAAGAAGAAGAAGAAGAAGAAGAAGAAGAAGAAGTTGTTGTTGTTGTTGTGAAGTTGTCTTGGGAATGTAAACTTATCATGCTGGCACTACCGCGACCAGTTTTCAGATCCATCAAACCGACTGTTCTTCTCACTCAATGACCTCAGGCTGCTTGGAAAGTGGTAGAAAACCCCCAGCTTTTAAGTTACTTCAAGGATTTCTCATTTTGTGGCTGACACTCAGGATAGCCTTTGGTTGGCAAGGAAATCTCCATCAACATCCCATCTCCAGGCACAGACCTGCACATTCATTTTCTCACTTCCTGGCTTCAACTCTTTTTCTCCCACCTCCCTAGACCTATATGATCCTGCTTCACTTATCTTCAGCTTCCCAGCTCTCTTTTGTTTCCTTTCTCTGTGCCAGCCTTCCCCAACCAGGTGTTGTTGGACTACAACTCCAACATCCCCGACCATCATCAATACTGGCTGGGACAGATGAGAGTTGTAGACCAAAACATCTGGAGGGCACCAGGTTGAGAAAGGGTCTCTCTGCTACTTCTGCCAATAGTACCTCCCCTTTACAGCTCTACACAGGCTTCTTGATCATAACCATGGATTCAGATGGTTTACATATCCAAGAAAAGGTTGCACAATTAATCGATATATCTTTTTAATTAATTAAAGGTTGTCATTGTTTAATCTGATTAATTTATTAAATGCTGCAACCCTAGTTGGTCTAAAATATAATTCCCAATACAGTCAAACCTCAGTTGTCAAACGTAATCCGTTCCGAAAGCACGTTTGGCTTCCGAAATGTTCGACAACCGAGGCGCGGCTTCTGATTGAGTGAATGAACTCAAGCAGAAGCCGCGTCGGATGTTCAGCTTCTGAAAAACATTAGAAAACCAGAGCATTTACTTCCAGGTTTTTGACATTCAGAAGCTGAAATGTTCCAAAACGGAGGAGTTCGGGATCCAAGGTTTGACTGCATTTGTTTAAAATTCAAATGTGTGTCTAGTCTTCTTAGTCTTCGGACTGAAGAATGTGCAAAAATACTTCCCCACTTCCAATGCAATGGAACAGCCATAAAACAGAATTGCTGTTTACATAGTTTTCTGGATGCCCCCAATAAATGAGACCACACTGCAAACAAGAGAAACGTTTGCTCTATTTACCTGTCTTCTCTGTTGCGATCAACTGAGTAGAACTGCTTTCGGAGCCACCTGAAAAAAAATAGGTTTTGAAATCTTAGTCATTCCAGTGCTGTGCTGACCTTTCGAAGCTCAGGTTATCCACAGGTTACCCACAGTTCACCAAACAATAAATAGGTACAGTGGAAGTATACTCACTAAGCATGGTTGGATAAAGGGGGAAAAAAGAGCTATACATGATTGGTTTCTACAGTATTGTACAAGGGTTGAATTGCAAATAACCTACGTTGACCTCCAATGCTTCCCTACCCCATGTCTCTGAAAAGCAAAGTTAGAAAGGTTATGCAACAAAATGGTCTGATAAATATCTGCCACTTCTGACTAGACATGCATAGGATTGCACTGAATCCTGTAAAACTGGGATGGAGAACCTACATCTGACCTTGTGCTGACTTTTAAACCCCTAAACAGCCTCGGTCCTGTATACCCGAAGGAGTGTCTCCACCCCCATCGTTCAGCCCGAACACTGAGGTCCAGCTCCGAGGGCCTTCTGACAATTCCCTCACTGTGAGAAGTGAAATTACAGGGAACCAGACAGAGGGCCTTCTCAGTAGTGGCACCCGCCCTGGGGAACGCCCTCCCACCAGATGTCAACAACTATCTGACTTTTAGAAGACATCTGAAGGCAGCACTGATTAGGGAAGCTTTTAATATTTGATGAATTACTGTTTTGCATTTTAATATTGTGCTGGAAGCCACCTAGAGAGGCTGGGGAAACCCAGCCAGATGAGTGGGGTATAAATAATAAATTATTATTATTATTATTATTACTACTACTACTACTACTACAAAGTAGCTCTGATGGCTCAGCCCTTTGCTATGTGGATGTGCGACACAACTGGCAATCATTCTATGCTCTGCTGGCCCTGCCCAGCTGTTGTGCCAAAGCCTTTGTGCTATTTTCCGCCATCCTATTACCCAGAAGAGGCTGGCTGGCTGTTTCCTGGTAGCTGCTAAGGAAGACTCTGCGGAAGAGGCAGGACTGATCTCCCCTCCCAAGTCCTGTCCCCATTGGAATGGATGCTTCCACAGACATAAAGAGACACCAGGTGTGGGTGGCAGGGAGAGGGGAAGAAAGAAGAGTGAAGGAACCCAGGCATCCTGCTGATGGGGGTGTCCAGCTTAGCTAAGTGCAACGACAGAGAGGTGGCTGAGCATCTGAGCTACATTATTGAGCAGCATTATTGTGCTTCCGGGAGTGAAAGATTTGGGAGTGCATTTGTTGATTGCCTGGTTGATTGAGAAGCTGTCATGGGGCACAGATCAAGGAAGACATGAAGACACATTCGTAATTCTCTCAGCTGTATGGGGGCTTCAGAATCAATCAATCAAGACAATTTCAGGATCTTTCACTCCCGGAAGCTGTAAATTATGGAACTGTACATAAATTTATTATGAAAAGGCAGGGCAGATTTTCTTTTTGGCATGCATAGTCTCAAATATGTTGGCGACGAGAGGGATTAAGTGAGAGCCACCTGCCTGTGTCTTCCTGCTCCCAATTTTTTGATTTACCTTTCAATCTGCAGCGGGGTAGCAGCCTTTAGGGTATCCGCCACGAGCCAGTTCAACCCTTTGATCCACATGCTGACTTCTTCTTCGGATGTGGCTGTGAAAATAAAGAACATGCCGGTCTTGTAAAGAAATGAAATACAGGCACTGACCCCTGTTTCCAAGAAGGAAGTCCCCGAGCAGCTGGCCTCCAGCAGGAGGAAGCTAATCCCACCGAGCTCGAGGTTTAATGGCTCTCTGCTTTCATTCATAAACCTCAAGAATATTCCCTGTGTTTCAAATGTTTGTGACTGAAAGCAGCTACCCTTTCTAAACAAATCAAGAATTTATTTTTAATACTCGATGGCAGACCTATAAATAGCTACTTCTCTGGTCGCCAGTGCCCTGGAAGAAGAAGAAGAAGAATAAGAAAAAGAAGAAGAAGAAGAAGAAGAAGAAGAAGAAGAAGAAGAAGAAGAAGAAGAAGAGGAGGAGTAGTAGTAGTAGTAGTAGTAGTTTGGATTTCGCTTTATCACTACCCGAAAGAGTCTCAAAGCAGCTAACATTCTCCTTTCCCTTCCTCCCCCGCAACAAACACCCTGTGAGGTGAGTGGGGCTGAGAGACTTCAGAGAAGTGTGACTAGCCCAAGGTCACCCAGCAGCTGCATGTGGAGGAGCAGAGACGCGAACCCAGTTCCCCAGATTACGAGTCTATCGCTCCTAACCACTACACCACAAGGTCTGGGCAGTGAGGTGAAGGGGTTTTTCTAAATTGGGAGAAAGTTTGTTGTGGAGACATCCTTCATATCATACACTCTTAAATTATATCCCCATAGTACAGAGGGGACATACTGGCTGCAGCTGAAGGGATAACATGAGAAAGGCTGGAGATTCCCTATCTCCAATTTAAATATATTAAAAACCAGATGATTAAGACATTTGAATTTTCTCAAAGCCCCAGTACATCTTTTAAACATTTTAGAAGTAGCAGATGATGATGATGATGATGATGATGATGAAATAACATTAAACAAAAACAAAACATCTCACAAATCAATGGTCGAACTTGCAAGCTCACATAGGCTCCCCAAAATGAGTATTGTAACTTAAGTAAACCAAACGTTATCCATTTTGATACTTGCTATGCATTAAACAGCATGAGCCTCACTCTCCAATAAGTATGACTGTTAATGGACACAAAGCAACAACAGGGCTGGCCACAGAGAAGATTCACAAGATAAGATGTGAACAAGCATCCATTTGCTCAGAAGCCTCGTGCTCCCTATAATAGCTATCTATTATGGCAGCTGCTACCAGCACCCGAGAACCTTCTTCCATCCTCTCGGTATCAGCGCCACCCCTTGCTCCCTTCTCTTCTGCTAGAAGCCAGGCTCTCCTGAAGGAAGAGTGGGTTGTGGGAGTGGTGCTTAGAAGGCTGTGGGAGGAACAGGACAATCGTTGTGTATCATCTGAAGCTATATTTACCCAATAAAAATAGGAAAGTGGAAAAGAGATCCCACCTTGCAGGCTGAGTGTTTTCAGTCTGAATTCCATGCCATAAAGGATGACAAAACAGTGAGACGGATCTGGCCGGAAAGAAGGATCCTCCTGATACCGGTCAAAGTCTCGAGAGTTTCTTCCCAGACGAATCTCTTGGATTTCACGAATATCAACTGTAAGAGAAGAAGAGAAGGGATAAATTATAATGAGGCAAGATTAGGGTGCTTTAAGAAGGCGCCTGTGATGCAGGTTCCAGTATCATGTACTGTGTTAGCTAATATGCAATCTCTCAATATGGCTTGATCCTGGATTGCAATGCTAGTCTAGACCAGTGTTTCCCAACCAGTGTTCCGCGGGACGTTGCCTGGTGTGCCGTGGGAGGGAGGCGGGC
Organism: Podarcis cretensis; assembly: GCF_951804945.1. Classification (NCBI taxonomy): domain Eukaryota; kingdom Metazoa; phylum Chordata; class Lepidosauria; order Squamata; family Lacertidae; genus Podarcis; species Podarcis cretensis. The sequence goes on from NC_137175.1 coordinate 24,800,764, forward strand.
GAGTCGGGCGGCGAGAGGCCTTAGGCGCCCTGCAGAAAGGCGTCCTCTTTGTGGGTGGGTTCTCCCCCCTCCCTTAGCGCATCGTATTTAGTTGGGGATTCTGGAGAGGGGGGCGGGGGCGCGCTGGCCCCGAGCGGAACAGACGCGCCGTCGTCCCCACCTCCCTCTCCTCAGTAGCTCCGAGCCGACTGACTGAGGGTGGGACGCGGCCAGCGGCGTCCTCTCTCTCTCTCTCTCCGCCTCCCAGCACCGCTTTTCCCAAGGCGGGCGCGCGCCTAAGGCTGAATGGGAGCAGCCTGGAGGCTTGGCGGCCTCTCAGCGGCTCATGACGGGCGTCCCCGAGGCGGGAGGTGCTGAGCAGGGGCTCTGCGAGAGGGCGCGAGGGATGCGTGGTGGTGCCTGCGCGCGCGTGACTTAAGAGGGCGACCTGCTGCCTCTCCTCTCTCTCCCCTCCCTCCCCTCATGGGCACGGAGTCCCCGGCACAGCTTGGCGCTACTACAGCTACAGCTGCTGCTGCTCCTGCTTGGATGAAGGCGGCTGCTTCTTCCTAACGCCCAGCCTCTGAGGGACCGCAGTCTCCCGCCCTCTTTTTTTTTTTTTTTTTTTGGCGGGATGCTGAGGTAAAGGATCCCCTCGCGCGCGGGCGGGCATCTCTTTGGGCAGGGCGCCTGTGGAGGCTTAAGGTGGGGAGTGTGGAGGGGTTGCCGCTTGCGAGGGGAGGGTTCATATTGTATTGGGCTGCGGTGTGGGCGACACGGCTCTCCAATGGCCAGCCCGCGGAGGAACATTGAGTTGGAGCATTTCGAGGAGAGGGACAAAAGGCGCACTGAATAAAGTATTTTATAATTTTTCATATTTCTGTTTACTTACTATTTCATAATAAAGTAATTATAAAATACTTTCTTTGTGTTTATTTGATTCCTATTAAAGAGAGTTACTTTATATATCGTCAATATAGGCACAGAGTTAATTTTTTAAACATTTTCTAATGGTGGTGTGCCTCGAGATTTTTTTCATGAAACAAGTGTGCCTTTGCCCAAAAAAGGTTGGGAAACACTGGTCTAGACCTCTGTCATTAAGAACATAAGAACAGTCCAGTTGTATCACGCCAACAGTCTATCTCAGTGGATGTCAACCAGTGTGCCGTGGCACCCTGGGGTGCCTTGAATGGTCAGGGGTGCCCCAGGCTACACTGACCTCTGTCCTTCCTTCCTTCCTTCCTTCCTTCCTTCCTTCCTTCCTTCCTTCCTTCCTCTGATGCCCTCTCACGTCTCTGCCTCCCAAAGACTTGCACAGCTGTTTATTGCAGCAACCCTGGCTATAAGCTCCACAGGCGAACAGTGCCTCTGGGAGGCACCTCTCTTTGGGGTACGGAGGGACCAGGGACGGCAACCAGGGCTGTCTTAAGTATATGTGGCACCAGGGTACACAGATCTGCCCGGCGCGCCCCCCCCCCCCGGTTGCCCAGAATTGTCAACCTTTTTTCAGCACAACAAACAGACCGAGGTGCACCGTCAAAGCGCACACGGCAGAGCTGGCTGGCCACCTCAGTGGCAACAGAGGCGCCCAAGGCGGCGGTGGCAGCAGAGCAAGGCCGGGACTGGGAGCCCTGGGGGGGGGGCAGCCAGTGAGCAAGCAGAGCCCACAACAGTCAAGCCCGAGGTGGCGGCGGCAACTGAGCAAAGCCAGGTGCCTCATGTAAGCAGCGTACGTGCACTGGGTGGGTCTCTTGACGGCCCGCCAATCCCAGGCACACAGAAGGCCGGAGCCGGCTGGCTGCCTCAGCAACTGCAGCAGAAAAGCCTTCGGTGCTCCGATGGGCTCTGCTCCACTCGGCAGTGGCTGTCAGCTGGCCTGGCTCTCTTCAATCCCCGGACTCCAAATCTCTGCCCTGGACTCTCGGCCTGGTGCCCCTGAGAGCCCGGTGCCTGGGTGCCCCACACCCCTAGAGCCTATGGGTAAGACAGCCCTGATGGCAACAACTGCTGTCCAGAGGACTCCCAGGGGACTCTAAAAGGTTGAAAACCTTTGGTCTACCTAGTCCAGGATCCTGTTCTCATAGTGCCTACAGGAAGCCCACAAGCAGCACTCTCCCCAGTTTTGATTCTCAGCAACTGGTACTCAGAGGCATACTGCCTCTAACAGTAGAAGAAAAACAAAGCCACTATGGCTAATAGCCATTGATATCCTCCCTGAATTTGTCTAATCCCATTTTTAAACTATCCAGGTTTTTGGCCATCACTACATTATGTGTGGCAGTGGTTGGTGGGGCAAGTGATGGCAGGGTGGCACACCCAGCTTCTCAACAATGAGTGCCACCACTGCCACTTACTGATGGGGCGAGGCACTTAGCATGATGGGGCACAATGGCAGAGTCCATCTGATGATGATCCAACCACTATGCCTACACCACAGTGAGTTCCTGGCATCACCTGTTTCTCCATCTGCAATAATAAAGTCACAGTCACGTAAGAGATAGAGAAAGGAGGCACCGTAGCCAAAACAGTAGCAAACCAAGACAACCTGTGGTATGGATAGGGTGGCTAGTTGCAAAGGAGAACGGGGTGTAAAAGAGAGAATTTCAGCAGGTGTAGCTTGCATGACAAAAGCATACCTGCCAAAATCCACTTATTAAAGCAACGATCATCCTGCCCCTTTTGCACCTGGTTACTCAAGGTGCAGGCACAGACTAACATCTGCTTGTATATCTTCAAAAGCCTTCTCCGGCTTCAAGGTGTAGCTTTTCTTATTATTTCATGGAATAAATTCACAGAATTTATTAAAGCAAAACATCTTGCCAGTTTCACACTGGTCACTTCAAGCCCTGCCTGCATTCTAAGCAATTCTAGATTGCTCTGTGGGTCCACCTGGGACCACTAGAGGCCACTGTGACGTATCACAACCTGGTAGCAAATACAGTGGTACCTCAGGTTAAGTACTTACCGTATTTTTCACCCCATAGGACGCACTTTTTGCCCTCCAAAGATGAAGGGGAAATGTGTGTGTGTCCTATGGGGCGAATGCAGGCTTTCGCTGAAGCCTAGAGAGCGAGAGGCGTCGGTGCGCACCGACACCTCTCGTGCTCCAGGCAGCTATCCGCAAGCCTTGCGCGCCCGGGAGGAGTTCCCCCCGGGCGCGCAAGGCTTGCGGGCGGCAGCCTGCAGCACAGAGCACAGGGCGCCCTCCGGAGGACGCCCCGTGGTCCGCGCAGGTGTCGGCAAGCCTTGCGCACCCGGGGGATCTCCCCCGGGCATGGAAGGCTTGCGGGCGGCAGCCTGCAGCGCGGAGCACGGGGCGCCCTCCGGAGGATGCCCCGTGCTTCGCGCAGTCTGCCACCCGGCGTGTGGGGCGCCCTGAAGCATAGCGCCCCACGCTTCGGGCAGACATCAGCCAGCCCCACAAGCTCGGGGGACAGCAGGGAGGCACAGCGCCGCCATCCCGCTGTTCCCCGACCTGGTTTGGGGGGGGGGGAAATAAAGAGAAAAAAATTTCCTTTATTCCCCCCCCCCAAAAAAAAAAATTAGGTGCGTCCTATGGGACGGAGCGTCCAATGGGACGAAAAATACGGTAATTCGTTCCAAAGGTCCGTTCTTAACCTGAAGAACCACTTTAGCTAATGGGGCCTCCTGCTGCTGCTGCGCCGCCAGAGCCTGATTTCTGTTCTCATCCTGAAGCAAAGTTTTTAACCTGAAGCACTATTTCTGGGTTAGCGGAGTGTGTAACCTGAAGCACATGTAACCTGAAGCATATGTAACCCGAGGTACCACTGTAATGTCTTTGCACAAAGGGAAAATGCAGTCAAGCAGACACTTCTTAGAGCAGGGGTTGGCAAGGTTTAACCTCGCCTGGGCCGGTTCACTCCAGCGGAGATCCTTCTATCGGCTGGATTGCGCGTGCGCACCCCCGATTTCCAACGTCTGTGTCGACACAATTTTTGGCGCCTGCGCAGACGCAATTACCGGCACCGCGGAAGTTTAGCGCAGCACACAGGGACTCGCCAAGCAGGCAGCTCGGTTCAGGGGCAGCTCGTGGGCCGGTTAAATGACCCCCGTGGGCTTCTTGTGGTTGCTGATCCCCTTCTTAGAGGTTCCATAGGAGCAAATGTGAATGGATGTTTTTCTTTGGACAGCAAAAGTGAGCTGCTTGCCAGTGGCAGGTGAAGCCATATGCAAAAGTGGCTGGGGCGATGGATGTGGCTCTTACCTTTGTACAGTAGACTACAGAAGCCTCCCAGAAGTCAGATGTTTCTACATTCCCTCCCGCCATGCACATCTCTCCATTCTCCACAAAGGTAAGCAAGAGGCATGATCACTGTTCAAGGCGCATTCCAGACAGGCAAATAGAATTGAGCAGTAAAGGGTGTGGCCGGGAGCAGTGGTGGCCGGGAGGGTGGGGCTGATAGGGAGGGAGACAGGGAGACGGGCACTAGGTGGAGCCAGAGCCAAGTTATAGGCAGTGCTATCTAATTCGTGTTTTGTCCCCATTAGAGACGACAGAGGAAGAAGCTGGCAAATACTACCCCCACACACACTGGTTGTAGGTAAAACCCCAAAGGCACACTCCTCTACTGTCTCCCGAGACAGACAGATGCCAACATGTAAGGCAAGTAACTGAAGTTAATGCACCGCTCTCCATGTTTTGTTCCAGCCCTTGCTAAAGGGTTCCATTTGCTGTTGTTGAAACGTATACATTTATACCCGATGAGACCACAGGCTTGCCTAAATGCGGATCTAAGGTAGGGATCTTGTACAAACTGGGCAAAACAGTTGCACTCACCCACACATTTCTTTCTAATATTTTATTTCACTTTGCTTTGTTATATGCTTTATGCAAATACACACACGATCCAGTCAAACACCAGGATAAACTAAGCAGCTTTTATCGGTTGTTAAAACTCCAACAACTGTAAATTCCCTTCCCTCCTTCCTTCTTTCTCATAGGAACATTTTATCCGCCATCTTTTGGATCCTTGCTTCCAGGGATTTTCGCACACAGAGTGTCTCAGATAGAGCTGGATGACAGAAAACTGAAACCACAAACTGCCCTGGCAGGCCTCCCACTCTCTCCTGTCCCTCACAGCTGCTCTGTCCCATGGTGATCATCAGGCAGGTTTCAAAACCCATCTACTGGCCATAGAGCTGGTTGGACACTCACTTCAGAGAGAGAAAAACCTTCCTTATTCAAGCAGCTTTTCCCACACCCCTTTCTCCTTTTCCAACCATCCTTTTCCTTAGTGCCTTCTCCTACCTAGCAACTGTCTCCTAGCATCTGTTGCTGTGACTCTCCACACACCCATTTTGTCATCCCTAGCCCTGAATCCCCAAACTCGAGGACCTTGAGGAGCAGGCAGGGCCCCCTGAGCCCAAGGATTGACTTGAGGGGCTTTGCATTGGTGCCTGATGAGAAAGTCCTGGAATTCTTGGAGGAACAGCTGGAGTGGTCCTTGAGAGCTTTGGTCCAGGCCAAAGAGCAACAGCAAGGTATGCGTTTAAAGGACCCGAGTCATCAGTCTTCTCATGAGTAGGGCTGGGCAATATCTGGTTTTCAATATCACAATATATCGCCAGCTAAACATTGTGATATCTCACTATATCATGATGTCTGAAATAAGGCTGGAGCTTATAATAATCTGGGGAAAATATTGGAAAAAAATTAAAAAATCTAAATTTAATGTGCATAATTAAATGAAAATTTACTCAAGTGATAGCATGCTTAACTATGCCATTAAATATTTCTGGAGAATATATTACTGTTCTGTTAAGGGTGTTATATACCCATAGCAACACCTTGAACTTGGCCCTGTAACAAATTGGGAACTAGTGTAGATCAGTGTTAAAAAGTCTACCATCTAGACTTGCCAACTGAAAACTAATTTACAGATGACCATTCAACCTCTGCTTAAAAACCTCCATGGGATGAGAGTACCACCTACCAAGGGAGTCTTTTCCACTGCTGAACAGCTCTTACTGTCAGACAGTTCTTCCTGTTGTTTACTCAGAATCTCCTTTTCTCATCACTTGAAGCCATTCATTTAGGTCCTTCCCCCTCCAGAGCAGGAGAAAACATGCTACCTCCATCTTCCATGTGACACCCCATCAGATATTTGAAGGTGGCTACCCTATCTCCTCTCAATCTCCTCTCTTCCAGGCTAAACACACCCAGCTCCTTCAACCATTCCTCATAAGGCTGGGTTTCCAGACCCTTGATTATCTTGGTTGCCCTCCAGCTTGTTAATATCCTTCTTAAATTGTAGACATATCATGCTTAGCCTGATATCAACCTGATATTGTGCTGGGTCTCCACTCTGCCTAGCAAGAGGCAAGGTGTGTGCCTTAAACCTGCATAACAGAAGCAAGAGAAAAGCCATGTGGATCTTATCTTTTGCTGATCTGAATCTCCCTGCTTTGGCAGGGAAGCTTATTTTTATGCAGACTCTGTCTCTAGCAAGAGGCACTGATTGTGCAGGCAGAAAGCAGCTTTTACTGCAAAGTAAAGCCCTTTACTCTGCAACCTACGGGGCAGACAGGGGCTTATGCCTTGCAGATGGGCAGGCAGGAAATGGCTACTTACTCTGAAGTAAAGGCTTTACTTTGTAGTAAAGTGCTGCTTCCTGCCTGCCGGGTTTGCAAGGCTGAAAAAATATGAAACCTTTATTGTGGTTCATACCAATAAGAGACAAAGTATTGATATATCGCCCACCCCTACTCATGAGTAAGGAGACTATTCATGAGTCAGCCCTGATGCTTCTTCACTGCCAGCAGCTGTGGTTAGGCTACAGTTTAGCAGGCCAGAGTATTCAAGACCTTCTCCTTGAGCTTCTCAGCTGCTGTGATAGGCCATTAAACACCTTTCTGTTGCAGGCATCAACACAGGTCTCTGACTCCTCCTTCTTTGGCACTTAGTTCCTGATTCTAGTCTCCCCACCTCGCTGCATTGTCTGGCCTTGCCTGGCTTCCTTTCTTCTGTATCATGTTTGGGACCTAGACTGATTCTCTGTGCTAGACCTCGTTTTGTTTGAACTATACTGCATATGCAACCCTGCCTTCATTGGCGAATACTTTGGTGGAGGCTTATATATTCTATAACTCGAGCTTGATATCTTCCCAACAATTACCGTATTTTTCGCTCTATAACACACACCCGACCATAACACGCACGTAGTTTTTAGAGGAGGAAAATCCGTAGGCATGCCACCTGTAGGCATTCCCTCCATAACACGCACAGACATTTCCCCTTACTTTCTAGGAGGGAAAAAAGTGAGTGTTATGGTGCAAAAAATACGGTAATTTTCCTAGTCACTGTGATCTAGTACCAATGATCCTATTTACTCTATGGTTGGGCATACAGATCCAATTTTTCCATGTGTGCTTTTGGAAATGTTTGTCCCTACATACGCACTTTCAATTAGTTCCCCATCCTCACCCATGGGCAGTATCCACATTGTGTGTTCTTGTTCATCCCCCTTAATTTGCATTCCTCATCCTCCCCGATTTCCAGAAATCTGAGGTCCATCATGGGCCTGCATGCAGGTATTTCTTTACCTGTGTGTGTGGCTATCTTATATACATCTGCACAAAACAGTGGGTTTTAAAATGTGTGTGTCATGCCTAGGACCACGGGTAGACCACCCATCTTGAGTTTCAGAAACTTGAGGTTTCAAGTTTTGGACATGTTTGCAGATTTTTGTTTAGTTGGGCATGCAGCCAGTTTTTATTTTTGAGATAAAAGTTTTCAGATATAGCAGACTTGCACAAAATAGTGAGTTATTTCCCATCGCCCCTTTTAAAGTCCTATTTGTTGCATCCTAGTCCCGTTTCTGTTTCATGAAGTCTCACCAGCAGCCTGAGGAACACCTCACAAATGGAGGCAGGGGGTGTCGTGATAGATGGCATCCTGCAAAATGTCACCACATATCTGTAAAACATCAACAACAACCCCCATAACACAATGCGCTTTTGGATGTCTACCATTGGGTAACATGCAATTTCATATTGGATCTCCCCCCCCCCAACTGCATTGTACACAAAAAATCCAAATTAAATGGGGGGGGGGATAAAGAGAGCAGGCTGCCACTTGGGTGAGGACATCATGTGAACAAACATAAAATATGCACATATAGGACATACAGAGGTAGCTCTGGTTATGAACTTAATTCGTTCCGGAGGTCCATTCTTAAGCTGAAACCGTTCTTAACCTGAGGTACCACTTTAGCTAATAGGGCCTCCCAATGCTGTCATGCCGCCGGCGCATGATTTCTGTTCTCATCCTGAGGTAAATTTCTTAACCCGAGGTACTACTTCCAGGTTAGCGGAGTCTGTAACCCGAAGTGTTTGTAACCTGACGTGTTTGTAACCCGAGGTAGCACTGTATACTGAATCCACTTTAAACTGCTGTGTGTGCACAGCCTATGTCACATGCTCAAGTTTTACCTCATTCACTTGCCACATGTGTGGTAAAATGTAATGTGCACCCACCCCAAGTTGACTGTGCTATGTTTCCTCAGACCAGACAGGGGGGAAAGCATAGGGAAGGTATAATGGTAACGCAGAAGAAGAGGCAGAGGTAGGAAGGAGAAAGGAAGAGGAAGCTTATGAAACAGTGTCCTGCTTTGCTGTGGAACAAGCTAACCATCTTTCCCTTCTCACAGAGCAATTCCATTTCCCCTCAGTCTTTCCAAACTTTCAGAGATCCCCAGCCTCTCCACCACCTGGAATGAGGCAACAAGCTGGTCCTGGTTCTGCTTCATAAAGTCTCACGAAAGAGAAATCCACCTGTTCCTTTATAGGCTCAAAGGGATACATTCCCCTAGACGTGTATGCACACACAGTGGTGTAGCTATGTAGGAAACATTTACTGTTCTGCATTTATCCAGCTGTGTTTCCAAGGCTATGTATTCTAAAATCTAGTATTAGGTATAATAAGCATGCACTTTTGCTTCTCAGGCCCACAAACGACTTGAGGGGAGGAAAAAGAAAAATAATTGGGGTGTGGGGGGAAGGAATAATGGAAGGGAACAGCAGAATTCAAAGACTGATGAGGTGACAACAAAGATGATTACTGAAGCTCACATGGGTGTAAAAAAAAAAGATTGAGCAGAGGAGAGACCATTTATGCTGCCGTCTCACTACTAACAGAGGTTCACGGGATCTTGTTTAACAAAACAAACACACAGAGAGTCAGGTCAATATCCTTCCTGGAAAATGACTGTGAAAACCCTCAGTGGAATCAATTAATGACATATGTGACTCACAGTTTTCCAGGCACAAGACACTTCCAAGCAGCACAGAGTAAAAACCCTTTTGCAGAGACCCAGGTGTAATGGAACCCCTACTGTAAAAATACAAAAACTGTGTTTTTTTCATCCACAACCTATCATATAAGCATATTTCAACCGGTCAGGCATTGTTTGCTTGTGTTTGTTTTACTTTTAAATGTGCCTTTAGAAGTAGAAACAGCTTTGGCAAAGATGCCTCTGCCCAAGACAGCAGGCAGGTATGTTTACCCATGAGCTAACTCTACAGTCAAGCCTAAAGAAGAGATGGAGAAGGGAAGAAGTGAGATGAGGCTACCATCTTTCTGAAGCTAAGCAGGTCCAGATCTGGATGGCAGACTTCCTGGGAGCCATATTTATATTGTGGCTTCAGGACGAGTCATGCGAAGTGATTCATAAAGGATAATAATAATAATAATAATAATAATAATAACCACTTCCTTGGATTCTATAATGGAAGGAAGGCAGGGTATAAATATAAGAAAATAAATACGTCAATTTTGATATATTAACTTATCCAGGGTGTTGACATATCTTTAAAGAATTTGCCATTGTGATGGATTTAACACAAGACTTAAGTTTATTCTGCGCCTTCCTTTTCAATAACACAATGAGTCCAACCTGTTAGGCCCAGCACCAAAAGGAACGTTTTACTTCCCAATGCACACAAAATTATAGCAAACAAGATTTAGAACTACAAATATCAGAATGTGGAAGGAAGTGGAACTTTTTTAAAAAAATGAATAAAGCAATGTATTGTGCTTCGATGGGTACATATTAATATACATTTGAGCTGGATTAAATCTGAAATTTGCTGTTGGGCTGGCACTCCTATGCTAGCCACACGAGGGTTACTGCCATCTCTGAGCCCATATGTCCTTATGGCTTTCAGCAGGTGCGTGGAGCCCTTAGAAGATAGATAGGGTGTCCAATAGACTTAACCTTACCATGACTTTCTTTTCATTTAAATACTGAGAAAAGCAAAATGAAGCCCCCTCCCCATAAATCCACACATCCTCTGATCCCTGGAGTGAGTCGAAAACTGCCATCACAAATTGAAGGAGTCAGACTGCCTGTCCCTCATGTCCTCAGCTACAGCTTTAGATGAAAAATGCAATAGGGATTTAGGAAGCTGCTGGGAAAACGGGCACATTGAACAATTTCCTCAAGTCCTTTGGGTAAAACCAATGTGTTTTACTTCCAAAAACTCTGAAAGGGGGCTGGGCAGGCTGCAGTAAGGTTACAGAGGCCAATGATATCCAGACACTCAGCTGAACTCAAAGCTCTCATGGCCCAATTCAAGCAAACCAAAGCTGCCCAGTTCCCTCTGAGAGTTTTGGTGGAATGCCAGGCACACCATAAGGGATTGATGAAGTGGCTGCACTGATCTCTAAGGAATTGGAGATGGCTGGGTGATAGAAGTAGTGCCAGAAAACTTCCAGCATATGACTCCCCTTTCTGATCCAACATTTAAACAAAGCTGAAATCCTGCCAACTGGCTGTTCAAAAGCAGGTGATGGGGTCTGAATTCAGCCCCCCTCCCCTTTGTTCCACACCACCCACTCCTCATTCCCCTACAATATATAATACTTTTTCAACAGGCTATATGCACACAGTCTCATGGAACACATAAAACTCAACACTAAGCGTCAATATATAAAACAAGCCATTCTAGGAACCATCACTACTCCATGATTACTAATGCATTTTTGAAATTCCCATTTAATTAGAATCAGAGTCTGAGGACTGCAACTTCCAATTCCAAAAGTCTGCAAGATGGGGAATTGCCTGAGAGGCATGGACAACTATATTATTTTAAGAATTACATCTTTACATTAAATTTTAAAGCTTATACAGGGACAAAGGATGCAATTGTACGTCCTTTTCTGTTTTGGGACATAAGGACATTGAAAAAGGACGTATACACAAACACACACACAGCCATCAGAGTTGCTATTTTCTTCCCAGTCTTCCACATCTGTGTAGACGATTATAATGTGTTTCGGTGATAAACTAGCTCAGATAGAAAAGTTAGAAAGACAGAGAAAAATGAGACTGAGGGCAGGCAGACTGTCTCAAAGAAAAAGGTGGCATAGGAAAAAGACCAAAATGAATGGAGTAGCAGTCAACTAAGTTTTACTTAGAATAGACCCATTTAAATTAGTGCACGTGACTAAGTGAGGCCCTCAGCAAAAATAGGTCCCCTACCCCTAACAAACAGCACACCATTATTGACACAGGGAATCCCCTTCTCTTGTCACCTGTCCCACCCAGTTCTTAGATTAGCCTTTGGGTATTTGAATGGCAGAAGATCGGGCACAAATGTTCAGCAGAAATAGAAGCCACATCCCTTGCACCTTGCCTCAGTAAGTGCAGAGTGCTCCCCTTCGCTGCCACCCTTGTGGTTCAAGCTTCCTTCCCACCCCCTTCATTTACCAGCAGGAAAGGCACTTCTGCGTGTCAAAGAAGCGAAGAATGGCTCTGCGGAAGCCACTACAGAATCAGATCAGCTACTCCCCCTCTGGTACACCAGGTGGTTTTTACCGCTCAACTCCACGTGCCTGGAAAGTTTGCTCATCCTCAAAGGAAAAAAAAAGCCCTCAGGACCATTAATTTTCTCAGCCAAGAACATGGGTAGGCAAACTAAGGGCCGGGGGACAGATCCGGCCCAAACACCTTCTAAATCCGGCCCGCAGACGGTCCAGGAAGCAGCATGTTTTTACATGAGTAGAATGTGTCCTTTTATTTAAAAGGCTTCTCAGGGTTATTTGTGGGGCATAGGAATTCATTCATCCCCCCCCCAAAAAAAAAATATAGTCCGGCCCCCCACAAGGTCTGAGGGGCAGTGGACCGGCCCCTTGCTGAAAAAGTTTGCTGACCCCTGGCCAAGAACAACCAGGTTCCTCGGGCTGCCAGCTCGCAACCCAGAGAATAATCTGTCACTTTCAAAATATACAGAGGTCAGGCGAGAGACCCCTTTAGGGAAAGGGTCCAAGCTCAGTGGTACAGCATCTACTTTGCACCAGGTAGGGTTAGGAGAGAATTCCATCTGAAACCGTGGAGAAGTGCTACAGTTAGTGGATAAAATACTAGGCTACATAATGGGCCAGTGGTCTGACTCAATATAAGACAGGTGCCTAGGTTCCTAAGGTATCAGCCAACCCCAGCTTCTCCCAACCATATCATCTTGTTCTTTCTTCCACCATCACTCCTCATTGCACAGGTGGAATGGAAGGCTGCTCCCTGGGATAGCTCAATTGGTAGAGCATGAGGCATTTAACCTCAGGGTCATGGGTTCAAGCCCCATGTCGGGCAACAGTTTCCCTCGTGGTCCCTTCCAACTCAACAATTCTATGATTCGACTATGATTCTGTTAGGAAGGTAAGAAAGGCAGTGGAAAGAACCAGGTGAGGAATCACAGCTAGTTTATTCCTCACACAAAAACAAACATCTCTAGGTTGTAAGCGGTCATGAGGGCCACCTGTCAGGGATGCTTTAGCCGAGATTCCTGGATGACACTTGGGGTCCCTTCCAACTCTATGATTCTATTATCCCAAACAGTCAAATTTCCTGCATTAAAAGCAGAACCTCGAATAACATCCAAAATGAGATGCAACTGCCTTTCTCAGAAGAATACCCACATTTACGCCTTCTAAGTGAAGGTTCAAGCAGCCCCAACATGGAAGAAACACCTCAGCTTCCTGATATATCCATAGAATGACAACACGATAAGTGCTAGAGAACAGCAACATATAAAATTATCAGTTTTACTAGCCTCGGGTATCGGGACATGTATTCCTACTGCATATTACAGTGGCACAGGTAACATACCCATAAGGGTTGTAATCCAGTTGAAGAACCCTTGCAGCCAAGACACACAAATTATTGTTTGTAGGATTTATGCAGATTGTTTTAATCTGCTTGCTTGAACGATCTTGGTTCGGGGCTTGCCCTGTGTTTTGTTTTTGCTTTTACAAAGCTGTCAGGAAATTCTTTGTTCAGTTCTTGGGCTGTGCAGAGGGTAACCTGTAGGAGGATGAATTGTGCCAGGCAGCGGTGGGGAAGAGAGGCGTCACAGGAGGGAAAACGGAAATCTGTGCTCAGTTGGGAGGAATATTTTCTCTAATAGAAGGCAAAGCAGCCCACGCATTCACCATACACAAACCCCCAAAGCAGGAAAACTGTACTTTTAAAGGATGGGAAAGAAAATAAAGCTCATATTGTCAGTAACTACCTGGACTTTACCAGAACAGAGAAGTTACTGTTGACCTCTTTCTGGGGTGCCTTAGGGAACGAGACAAAATCCCTCGCTCAAATCAATCTGAGTGAGAAACTGGGGACATCTGGGATGAAGTGAAAGATTTACCAAAACTGCACCCCAGTTCACCTTTTTTTTCCACCATCACTACCACCACCTCCTTGGTCCTGGTGTTGCTCCCGAGAGTCCTGGTGGCAGGCAGCTGGCAAGGTTTTCTTCCCAGCCGGAAAGTATTATGCTTGCCCTTCATAACAATGCTATGCTATGAAGCCAATTAAGAGTAAGCGCAATGCTTCTTGAAATGGGAAAATAAAAAGCCACCAGGACTCCTGGGAGGGCCACTACGGCTGGCAAAAGCTTGGCACCATTTCAACTCACCTCTCAACCACTCTAGAAAGCACAGGAGGTAGAAATTCAGGATTTGCTGAGGAAGTGGGGGACAAATGGGAACATAAGCCCTGTACATGAAGAGGGCATGTGTGTACGAAATACTGAAGTTATTTCTGAATAAGCAAAAAAAATAAATTGGTTTTTTTTTAAGAACTCTGCCCTAATTTCACCTAAATTCTCTCTTCCAATTGTTGCATGAGCTTCTGTGCTGGATTCTACTTACTACTCCTTGCGCTGCAACCCTTTCCTTCTGTCCAGGTCTAGATCCACACTGGATCCTCAAATTTAAGATTGTGACAAAACAAACGCAAGCCTTCCCGACTCTTCCCAACCTGCGTAGCGTCATGCAAGTCACAAATAAACACCAAACACCTCGGCCAACACCAGCCACCCTCCTGAAGGTAAACAGGAAGCCCTTCCAGAGTGGAACTCCTCTTCAGTCTCCAGGCTTTACAGCACACCCACTTGTCTCGAGTACAGCACTGCTCTTGTTCCAGCAAACAATGATTACTTTAGCCAGGGCCAGAGGTTACCAATCCCACGCACTGGGGTTTGGTTACATAAACATTCATTCTCCCTTGTCAATGCAATCATAGTTGGGTGGAATGAGACTTGAGCAGCTGGAGCAAGATGGCTGGCACGAAGGAGAACGCAGTAGCCCGGGGGTGGTAATTTGTTCCTGTGGTCCAGAGACGAAGCGGGATGTACATCGGCCTCGATGGGCAACAGATGGACCCACTGCAGAGGTCTAGATATGTAGAACCAAGAGATGGGTGCACAGTGAAGGCCACGGAGCACGTTGCAATATTATACATCCGTATTATTCTCTCAAGTAGGGATGGGTGAATATTCATTTTCAGTTTGTCTCCCGTTTTCCATCTTAAATTATCCATATTTCTACATCAGCTCTCTCAACTGTAGGCAGTGACTTTTAGGTGCGTCTGATATGTGTGTGACCATGCATCATGCTAAACCCAGAAGCAAAAATGTAACAAAAAGGGGCAGGGCAGGGCAGAACGGGGTATTTGCAGGCTTTTTAAATGGTGTTTCAAATACTGTATATATGATTTCACTTAAATGCACAGTGCCTTGGAACGTAACCCCCACACAAATTGGGAGTTGCCTGTAAAATATAAAATAAACGAACCTCATGAAAATTGGCAACACTGTGTGTGAATTTCTTACTGTGTATATTTTTATGGTCTGCCTAATATCCACATTTACCCTAATAGAATGCATTTTTGTATGTTATCTTCACTAATATATGCATGCTTTACCATAGCATATCATTATTATTTTTTAGCACATGACTTGGCAGGAGAACTGCACTGCGAAATGCAGATCACTGGGAATTTTGAAGGATAGATGTGTTTCAGCTCACATATTGTTTCAAAAATGAGAATTTAGTAAGCTCGCCTTTAAATGTAGAGTGCATCAAATTTCTCCCTACCCCTACTCTCAATTTACACTTTGGAGGCCACATTCATGGCTTCAGAGGCATCATGGTGTAATGGGAATTTCAGTGGAATTTCAGGAGGTAATTACCAAGCCAAAGTCTTAACTTTTCACTTCTCTCATCCATTCCTCCCCCCAATTTCTGCCTTAAACATTCCTTCTGTTATTGCCAATTAGTGCGGCAATGAGATCTATACAAATCCCGCTTTTAAGGGAATAAGCAGTCACCCAGTTGCTCATTGCAGCAGAGGCTGTTGTGCCTGGGCAACACCCAACTCTGGGGATAATCTCCTCAGCACTACCCCCAAAAATATCACAGCTACATTTAGTAATGTGGCACTGAACAGGCCTTGTCTCTACAAATTATTAGAGTTGGCTTCTTTTAGGATGTTTTCTTCAATTACACCTAACTTAACTATGGCTGGTGCTTCGGTTTTGTTTCAGTCAAGATGATGATCTTGACAAAGTTTCCCAACATTAAAAACTATTACCTTATAATCAATGGGGAAGCATTTCCCTGGCCATTTGGTAAAGTCCTGAAAACTTCCATATTTTCAACAGAAATATTTCAAAGGGAAACTCCAGCAATTAAGATGAACAGCTGAATTTCATTTGAAAGTTTGAGACAATCAGCCTTGGACCCAATAGAAACTGGGGGTGGCTAGCCCACAACAGAACATGTCTTTCTTTTTAGAGGTTTATGTACACTATTCAATTTTCTTTGCCAATTCAATTGAGAGTAGTCACACTGACTCCTTTTATCTTTTACTCCTTTTATAATATCTCATCTTCATTTGTGCTCTGTGGCCTGCATTTTCTATCTCATTCTGTAAAAAAAAATTAAATCCCCCTAGTATTTTGCCTACTGAGGTTTACCATCTCATGCAACTGAGGAACTGAGCTCAGACCCACAAAAGCTGATGCACCAATTACTTTGCTAGTCTTAAAATGGCAAGATTTTTTTTGCTGTTTTTGCTTTGCAATTTTTGGTAGCATCTAAGCCCAGTCATGACAAGAATCTGCCCTTCAGTTGTGATGCTTATGAACAGTTCTCTTTTTCTTCCTTGTTTCAAATACTTTTTACACAACAAACCTTGGGTGAGAGTTGATAGAATACTATTTGAAGTTTCAGGAGGAATAGAATTGTCCTGGCTTTAACTGACTTTAATAATAATAATAATAATAATAATAATAATACCAGTAACACTCCCCATTCCTGTAGGGATGTATCGAAGCCCTTTATCATATGCTAGTGACTAATCTGGCCTCAGTCATGAGAATTACCACAGAACCACAAACCCCACCCAGCTGTCGGCCAAATACTCTCCAGGCCAGTGGAGTGAGCCACAAGCTGATAAAGGATGCTATGTAAATGGTTTTGCGATTCCAGTCAGCAGAAAGCAGCCAATTTCTTCCTCAGCATGAATTAAAAGACTGCCTGGATTAGACCATCTGGGTACCAAAACTCTTCAGTTGCGGTTCTTCATCTTCTGCAATGATGTACTTTTACTTACACACACACACACACACACACACACTCAAACCCAAAAGTGGAGCAATAACCAGGACAGGTTGTAGCATGATAAGCAAGAATAATCACACTATTTGAGGTACATTAGGGCACAGATCCTATATAAAATTAGACTGCAGAAGCCTAGGCAAAAAAAAAAAATGTTTAAGTCCATCCAGTAGTATTTGTCTGCAGTACTTTTGTATGGTTGCTTCCCACCCACTCCAAAAAGAACCGTTTGCTATCTATACTAGCTCTGCCACTTCCTGAAAGTGGCCCTTTCCCCACCTCACTCCAACAATGAGGATGTATCATGACGTGAATCTTGGGTATCAACAGCCATCTTGGAAATTCAAACACGCAATGCAATATAATGTCAACGTTTCCAAAAACTCAGTGCCATTTGGGTTCTCCAGTTCCCACAAGTTTGTTTTTCGCTCTTTCATATGCAACCCTCTGAATATGAACCATGGCAGATCCTTGCATTTAAAAGCAGCTTCAAGGGGGCAAATGTAGAGAGGGTGTTATATTGACCTACACCGTTCTCCAGGTCTAAATCACTCCACAAAGCTGGCATGAGCCCCACAGCAATTAACTAACTAACTAACTATCAATGCAGGCATAATGCAGTTATTTCTATTGTTTCTGTGGGTGCAGATAACTTATAGCAACTTGGAAGCAGGTTGTTTAAAACTGGAAAGCATAAAAGGGTTAACCCTCCCCTTCCCAATGCCACTATCCGGATCCGAATAAGGTTTTTTTTAGTGAGTGAACAAATCAATGGAAGGATAAGAGGACTAGCCATGTTAGGCTGCTGCAGCAAAACCTGGTCTTAGTCTTATAACAACTTAAAGACTTCCTTCCCCGGGACAGCTGCCCAGTGAGGATCCGTAATCAATGTGTTCTGACATCCCGTCCATGAGCTGTAGTGTGGCAATGGAGGTTAAGCTGAATTGTCTTCCACCATCTGGCTGACCATGCACAGCTCTCTGGAGTACAGAGAGCAATGTGGTGAGCCACCACCAACAAGGCTTTTCTTCAAAAAAGACAAAACTGAGTTCTATTTCAACTCCTAGGATGAATGAAAGACAAGTTATATAACTTGCAGCATGTAAGGAGTGGGGGGGGGGGATAGACCCATTGGTAGAAGCCCCTTAGCTAGAAGGGGGCAACCTTGTTTAATTTTTTCAAACCTTCCACACTTGCTCCTCTTGCATATTTAGAAATGACATGGAAAAATAAAGCAGTCCCACGCTTGGAAAAAAAGAAAATAAAAGAACAGTTTCATTTGAAGAACAGACTTTCAGAACGGTTCGTAAACCAAGGTACCACTGTGTATGCAGAGTAATGGAGGGGAAATGTTTCCAAATGGAAAAAAATGCAAAAAGCACAATTGAACCAATTCCATTGGAAATAGTCACAAATAACCTTTCCTCATTCCCCAGGGAGACTGCTTTGGGCCCCTATTATGACTAAGGATCTGGGGGAACCAACCATAACCCCAATGCAGCCTGAAATGCCCCCTCTTATTGATTTCTTCCCTCCTCCAACCTACCCCAATAACTCCTCTGATAATATCCCAAGCCCTGCCTTGATCTCTGATTCTTCCCCTTCACCCCCTGGACCTCAAGTGGCAGCAGTCACAGCAGAAAGTCCAGAATTGCCATACGAGTTTCTGTTTGGTTGTCAGAAGCCTCCGTGAACAAGGGTCTCCTTGAGTCTCCAGAATTCCCCTGGTCTAGCTCTGGCTCAGAGTCCAGCATCCCCACTAGGTGTGGTCATGAACACACAGTAATCCTTGATTTGCTATGTTAATTAACACGTGTTGTGGTGATAGGAAGCCATGGTCTTTATACAGACCCAAAGTGACAGAATCACGCTTCCTGATAAACTGGAATTCCCCTTGGAAGTTTCCTTGCTGAAAAATGGCCACTTTCAAGTCAACAGCAGAGTCTCTTGGGTGATTTGAGCCCTTTCCCACAGGTTTCTGAACGCTGCCTGTTTTTGAAGTGAGATTTTTGTCCGTTCATTATTTTTGCATAGATAATGGCCAATTATGGCAAGAATGCAGGGACTGATGGGGAGCTGTCACATATATCATGTTGTAAGACGAGCAGGTAGAGAAACCCTTGATGTGGTGACTGACGATATTAGGCCCCTGAAAGATTGTTGCTTGAGCAGATACAGGTACGGTGCTGGTGTCTGGGTTTGTTGCAAGCTTTGGTCCCTGTTTTTGGATCTCTCTCATGTAGCCTGTTGCTGCTGGAGAATAACTCTTTTATAAGGGGCCTGTCATAAGCAGCCAAGTCCTGTGAACGGGATTGCCCAAATCATTCATGATACAGTGGAATATTTTTAGCTGGGAGCTGTAGATGACAACAAATGAAACTGCATCACAGGGCTTGGCTATATATAACAGATCTTGTAGTATATTCTGGATGGAAGTGAGACGCATGTACAGCAGTCAGGCGCATCTGGTGTAAGGTGGTAAATATCTGTTGTGTACAGAACTGGCCACCAAGTGAGTCTGACCCAATACTTCATCAGCACTGCTGGTGCTTTCTCCTTGTTCAATGGTACCTCTAGTTGCAAACACGATCCATTCTAGGGTGCTGTTTGTACCCCAAAAAGTCCTCAACTAGAGCGACGCTTCTGCGCAAGTGCAATAGAGAGCTTCTGCGCATGTGTGAAGAGCACAGAACGCTTCTGCGCATGCGGCGAAACCCAGAAGTATACACTTCTGGGTTTGCTGCGTTTGCAAGCTGAAAAGATGCAACACGAACCTAACACAACACGAGGTATGACTGTTCTTGCATTGATTATCATGCCAACAAAGAATGGAATTTCACTTCTACAATCCAATAACATTTTAAAAACCACTATAATTTTTGATGTTTTATCGGTTTATGATGGTCACACATCAGGTGTGGTTTTTTTCCTGGTGACCTAATTTAGGATTTGGATGCACAGTAATCTAGCACGCCCTTAAAAATATAAATGTATTTTGCACCACCAGAAATCACACAAAATACATTGTGGAGCATTGAAGGAAAAAAAGGCCACTAACAAGCTGAACATACGCTTTGTTGTTTCTGAAAAATCATTTCCGTTCAAAGCTTGCCATGCCGGCAGAATAATTTGCTGAAAGGAAGTCTCATGCGATCACCCTAGTATGTCATCCTATCTGAACTGCTGCTTTGGGAGCCAGATTATTTTATTCAAAGAGCAGCTAAGCAAGATATATGGGCTCATAATGCTCCCTGCTTCTCCCATCAATTTCAGAGCCACGTCAATAAGCTTGAATTGCTGTCTGCTAATTACGCTGGCCCCTGGCCTCTTAAGTGAGATGGGCGCACAACCCCCGAGTCTGTCAAGACTGGCCCGTACGGGCAGGGGTACCTTTACCTTTTTTACCTTTAATTACGCTGTTCTCTATTCTACTTCTTATTTTAAATATCAGCTTCAAACTGGAACAGTGCAGACCAGCTGAGAAATCTAATTGATTGAAAATATGCAACTTGTTTATTTTCTGACCAAGAAATCTGTTTGCTGTTTGCAGACAAAGTGAGCCATCTCACCTAGTGTGATCGGTTTTGTTTTGTATTTAGATTTTTGCAATAGGATGTATTCTTGAGAAATTAACCTACAACTGTAGGTGGGTTGATGCACACCATGCAACCAGTTGTTAATTGTGCATTTAACATCAGAGGAGCAGAATACACACTATACTATTTCCCAAGAGATGCATGCAGCAACATACTACCACTGGAATGCTTATGGTAGCAAACAACCTCACCAGGTCAAAGATAGAGCTGGATAAATTCAGGGAGTGGGAAATAAGTTCCTCTCCAGTTGTCTCTGTTGTGGCCTTTTGTGCCAAGACATTTTTGCCACTTGCCACCTACTACCACAACAAAATAACACAATGAAGCAAAATAACAACCATCAGTCAGAACAGGACTCGGGCTAAATATTTCTTTTGCAACCCACATCTGACTTTCCTTTTATGCAATGATCACACCTTGAGCCATTCTCCTCTTCCTCAACCCCAAATGCTAGAAGAAAAATTCAGAGTAGGAAAGGGTTGAGAGAAGATGCATCTGCCCCCACAAACTCTCTCACACCAGCAAAGCTTCTTAACAGCATAACCTGTATAATTCTCTGAGCCGGATGCAACACTAACCAAATATGAGAAAGGTGTCTCAGAAGACAAAGATCAACTGATAATGAGAAACTGACATAGCTCTTCCCCCTCGGCATCCAAGGGGTTTAAGAGCTGCAGTTGGGGGTGGGCGGCAATGGGGGATGAGAAAATGCAGGATCAAAAGCCATTCTTTAAAAAGCAGGGCTGCTGTTTGAACCACAAACAGCTTTTTGGCTCAAACTAAAGTCTGGATATATCACAGGAATAAACTGTGCACTCTCACACTGGCAAGGAAATTGTGTGGCGCAATATACTGGTAATGTGGATAGATATCTGCATCTAAACTAAATTAGTAATGCAAAGTTGGAAAGGTCATACATCTACATTCAGAATCCTAGAAAAAGCCCAAAGGACCGTTCCCCCCCCCCCCGCCCATAAGCACAGAGCCTTTTTTTCTACATCTTCTGCCTTGGATTCTAGTGCCTAAATTTTAAAATACGTCCGATTGTTATATCTACTTTGAAGGAGTAAATTTGTGATACAAGAAGAAGCTGCTGGTGTTTTCTTTTTGAAAAAAGGAAATAAAGTTAAGCATTTAACAAATAATCACACCCATTGTGCGCATAAACAGCAGAGAGCTGCTTCCCATGAAGCCAAGATGATTGCTTTTTCCTGGACCAGCTTTCAGTTCACAAGGAGCTCCTTTAGGTGGAGAGAAATACCTTTGCTACCAAGTACAGTACGTTTTCCCTCCCAAGCTGCAATGCAACGCACTGCCTAACAATTCGTTTGGTCCTTCTATACAAGTTTAAAAAGCTATTGGGAAGATTTGATACATTTGACA
Organism: Podarcis cretensis; assembly: GCF_951804945.1. NCBI lineage: Eukaryota > Metazoa > Chordata > Lepidosauria > Squamata > Lacertidae > Podarcis > Podarcis cretensis. The sequence goes on from NC_137175.1 coordinate 24,822,637, forward strand.
AAGATTACATTAATGCAGGAGTATGTGCACATACTCTGGGACGCGGGTGGGCTGGGACGCGGGTGGCGCTGTAGCTTAAAACCCCAAAGCCTAGGGCTTGCTGATCAGAAGGTCGGCGGTTCGTATCCCCACGACGGGGTGAGCTCCCGTTGCTCGGTCCTTGCTCCTGCCAACCTAGCAGTTCGAAAGCATGTCAAAGTGCAAGTAGATAAATAGGTACCATTCTGGCGGGAAGGTAAACAGCGTTTCCGTATGCTCCTCTGGTTCGCCAGAAGCGGCTTACTCATGCTGGCCACATGACCCGGAAGCTGTACGCCGGCTCCCTCGGCCAGTAAAGCGAGATGAGCGCCGCAACCCCAGAGTCGGCCACGACTGGACCTAATGGTCAGGGGTCCCTTTACCTTTATGTGCACATACAAAAGTGAAGGTCCATCCAGCATTAAGAACTATTGCGTCCCACTGATTTAAACGCGAGAGTTCAGACTTGAATCTCACCCCTTTAAAAACAGTGGGTTTTTTTAATCTGTGCTTAGTTTTGCCTATATATATATACATTATTCTCTCTTTGCGTGTTTATTTCACTTGACACCTTTTAGCTGCTGTGATACTGTGGTCAGTTTAAAAGAACTAACAATAAACGATGGTTTATCCTTACAAGAGCAACCGCAGATGAGCTTTACTGTTCCTGCCCCACCACAAAGAGATTTCACTTCAGTTTTCAGCAATCTCCCTCTATTTACAGGAGACTCAGCATAGACAAGTGGAAGCTTTCATACAATACACAATTAATTTAGAGAGTCTACAACCACGAGATGTGATGACAGCTGCTGGCTTTATGTATTTTAAAATGGAGGTTTAAGATAAATTCATGAAGGACTGGTCTACCAATAGTTACTAGTCATGATGTGGCCAAATGGAACTTCTGTGTTCAGAGACCAGAGTGCCATTGAATACTACTTGATAGGAGACAACTGTGAGAGTCAAATTTTGCCTTCACACCCTGCCTATAGGTTTCCCAGAAGAATCCACAGTAGACCCTCGGGTTACGTCACTCTTGAGTAATGTAAACTTCGGTTTGCGAAAGCGGCAAACCCAGAAGTATTTTTCCAGGTTTCGCTGCTCACACATGCACAGAAGCACATTGCATGCCACACGCATGCACAGGAGCGGCGCCTCTGGATACAGATTTTTTGGAATGTGCACAGACCCCTGGAACGAATTAAATTTGTATCCAGAGGGTCCACTGTAGTTAGGTTTAGGTTTATTAAATTTATATATTGCTTCTCCCCACCCTCAATGTCCCGAAGTGATATACAGTATAACCAAGTTTTAAAAGATGAAGATAAAGTCACATTAATATATTAAAAACTATCTTAACAATGCAGTATCATATCATATCATTGGTTGATCAATCTGGGACATGATAAGACTAGACTATTATATTTTGATATTTTGTTAGAAGCCGCCCAGAGTGGCTGGGGAAACCCAGCCAGATGGGCAGGGTATAAATAATAAATTATTATTATAGACAGACCCTTGGTCTGATTCAGGAAGACTCATTATGTTCTCATAGTTTCCACTTAAGTACTATATGAAATCAATATGCGGGAAATACACGGGAAAGGAGATGGTGTCTAATTCTAAAGAATTCTAAAGAAATGGTGATAAAATCTGCAATCTGGTGCACAGCACATGGTGAGGTCTTACGGAAACCCTGTATCAGTCCATGCAGATGACTAAACATTTGCAACCAGAAAAATTGTAAGCAACTTGTCCAAACAGCACAGAAATAAAGACAAAGGGAATGGAAGGAGCTTTACTGCTCTGTTTTTTCTGTCTCTCCACTGTGATTTTGTTTGTTTGTTTGTTTGTTTCAGAAACAGGTTAAAAGGTTTCATGATAATAGTACTGTTTACGCTGAACTTGAACTTCGTGCCCTTTCATTTAAAATGCAGAAACAAATAAACAGAGCTCTAAAAATCTAAGTTTAAAATACTCCAGCTACGCCTCTCTACTTCTTCCTGTAATAGGTTCCAGCTCTCTGCTGGACCGTCTACCAAATGGCAGATGAAAGGTTCAAACTAAGTACACTCACAATGAAAGCTTTAGATCTTAAGGGATGCTCCGGCAAGAAGAAACCAGAGAAAATCCTAGAGGTTAACTGGTATCTCTCCAGCACCGCCAAGTCCATTTTTTTTTAATTACAAAACTTTTAGATCTTTACTGTTCCCGAAACAAACAAACAAAAACAACATCCCGAAGCCGCAAGCACTTAGCACAAAAGCACCAGTCTGTCAAGTCATAATTAAACTGGCATGTTCACAGTATTCGGGCAGGCTCTTAGTGTGGTCTGCGTCCAAACAGGACAGAGGTGAAAATGGGCACAATATCTCAATGTCAGCGAAAAATAATTCAAAGCATTGTTTGAGGCTTCCTGGGTGGTCCTGCACTTCCCTCCCCATTCCATGTCTTTTGCTTTAGGATCACCTTCCTGACCTCAGATCTCTCCCCCCCCTCCCTTGGAAAACTACAGGCTAATCTAAGTTCAGTTTCATGGTTTTATCAGGGAAGTGTGTCATTATGACCCCTCTGGCACAATTTGTTAAAACAGATGACATCCTTTTGCCTGAGGATCACTGGAGCTATGGCCCCTTCCAAACAAACCAACATGTAAGGTAGGCCAATGCTTATTATTCCCAGGTAAGTTACATTATAGTCCAAAGGCTATTCATCAGGAAATAAGGATTTGTTTTAAGTTTTTCATGTGTGCTAAAACTCAGTCTAAGTTTTTTTAAAAAAACAACAACAAAAAACAAAATGTTTAACCATATCAGTTAACAAACATGGATACATATGCTATAATGTTATTGCTTTAGTTAAATAAATTGTTTAAATTGTTATTAAGGAAATTATCATTATTCTCCTTCCAATAAAGTACAGCAGAAAAGTTGTCCAAATATAAACAGTTAACTTATTAAACCTCACAATAATTTCATAATTATCTGTCTATGTATTTCTAAGAGTATAACCAAATCAGTAATTTTTGATATAACTGTAAAAACTACTCTGAAAATGTATTATTCCAAAAATGTAACCTTCCTCTGGTTGTAAAGATTAAGATTATGCCAGCAAGAATGAGTCTGTTAAAAAAAATGATTTAAATCAAGTCTTACTGACTAGTGATTTAAATCAAATCCACCCTTCTTTTCGTCACCAGTTACTCCACCGTGTGGATTCACAGTAGACGCTTTCCAATGCTTATCACCTTCTTCCTTAGCAACTATGTGGCACCAAGCCAAAAGGGACAACGGCAGATATGTTACCAATGTACCTCCCTGGGGCAGATGACTTTCAAATGGATGGATGTGCAAAGATCCAAGCTTAATGCAGAAATAGAGATTGCTGGCATCATTCGAAGAATCACCTCTGATGCCTTACCTTGGGCGCCAGTAAAAAGTACTCTGTAATATACCAATGCTACAATCCCGTGAGACCATCAGGAATTACTTAGCAATTTAATCATGATGAGCGGCCCGAAAGGAGCCCTTTTGGGCTGCTTGTTCTTCCTCCGCCACCGTTGCCACCACCACCAGGTTTGTGGTGTGGTGAACCAGCTTGTACTCAAGTCAATAAGTTTTCCCAGTTTTTTGTGCTAAAAGTAGGTGCCTAAGCTTATATTCAGGTCAGCTTATACTCAAGTACATACGGTATATTGCTAGTACACAGCCTCTTGATTCTCTGGCACTATCTCTGCTAAAAGACCAACCCCTCCCATAAGAAGCAACCTACTGAAGACCTTCCTCAAGAACCTTCTTTGGTTTCTTGAAAATACTGGGGGGCGGGGGGAGAGACAATTTCATTCTCCTTTTTTCCTGCTAGCCTTCCAATGCCAGGTGAAGGCAGTGTTGTTTTTCAGAGGCCATTTGGGTGCTCTGGTTTGTAGAAGGCTTCCCTGGCTGTTTTACTGAGTTCTTTGTAACTGCAGGTTTTGTTCACTGTCCCTGCTGCTTAATTTGTTGTCTGTGTATTATGTTTTACTCTTATGTCTCTGGTTTTAATGCTATTGGCAGTTTCGCTGAAGCTTCGGTTCAAAAAGCGGGATATGCAGATATTCAGAAACAACAATGTCCTACACACTGCTAAGTGGGAAGATCTGTCCCAGTTGCAACTAAAAATCTCTTCCTTTTCCACTCCCTTTAGAAAAAGAAAAAACCCCAGAGCATTGTTCCACTGCAAAGCATTGCCACAGCAGAGCAGAGAATGGGTCGAACCATTGTTATGTCAATGCCAATGGTCCAAAGGGACAAGAATGGGCCAGGTCCAATGAGCTGTCTGCTTCCCCTACCACCATGGCATCAGATCCTATGCACCACTGCATAGTTTTCACTGTTGTTAATCTCTCTTGTATCTCACTGCTAGTGCCCCCACCCAAATGCCAGCGAGAGGACAGAGTGAGCAATTTTCAGTTGCAGATGAAGCAACATTAATTCAAACACTTCCAGTCATTATGTCTGTAAGATGATTTCCATCATCATAGTGTGTGTGTGTGTGTGTGTGTGTGTGTTTAAAAAAGAGTGTGTGCGCATGCCACAATTGAAAGAGGTGGTTGTGGGATTTGAGCACTGTAATTACCAATCCCCACAAGTCCGCTGGCAGCAGAAAGTGCACGCAGGAATCCCACAGAGGGACAGCAAAGTGGCTTGCTCTGGACCAACAGGTGAAGAGCAATTTATCAAAAGGAAAGCTGCTCTGTTAAGCATCGTATCAGTGGTTGGCTGGGCAGGGGGGTGGGGGAAGACAAAAAATAATAAGTACGCATCAAAAAAATACAGAAGCACTGCAGCTTTTGAGATTCCAAAAATCCTCAGCTCTCTTTCTGATAGGCACATGCTCTCCAAAAGATAAAGAAAAAACCAAACAAATCACATACAAATGTGTATGCGCGTACACACACAGAGGCAATGGTAAAGCGGTTTTTTGGCTTTCCATCACCATTTGGCACCTCTCCCAGTATGTAAACAGGAAAAAAATCCATCCCAGCAGCTACCTTCAGCCTGTATCTTCCAACTGAGATAGAACCCACCTCCTCTCTTCCTCTCCAGTATCTGCACCACTTTCCATATTAGACAGAGATACTATTTACGCCTACATTTATGTAACCAACAGACATGGCTATTTCCCAGAGAGAACACATGACTCTTAGTTGGTCTTATGAGGAACATATACACATTTTCATACTTCTTCATACATATTAGTAACAGGGAGAGCTGGGAAGAAATTATGGGACACCAAGTCACAAATCTTGCAAACTTCTTCACAGAATTTTAATTTGAGAGGAAGCCTTGTGCAGATCAGCAGGGCTGACTTCTGAGTCAGCAAGGGATTGGACTGTAAGGTTAGTAAAGAAGTAATATTGTCCACTGGCACAGAGTCAAATTTGAAAGGGTTATTCTGTTAGTCACTATTTCACAACCTCGGCATCCCACAGAGAACAAGAGTCTTCTTCTAAGGAAGAACTATGCTGCAACCCACTTCACAAATTTAAAGAAGACTATAAGTCTTTTACCTGGCATTCTTCCAGAATTCAAAAAAGATTAGTGCAGGTTTGAAATCCGTAGTTAAAAGTTTTGAAAGATTCATTTCAATATCTTGATTCAAAATGGCAACCAACTAAATACAAGTGCAGATGAAAACCTGCTCTTTGATGTCAAAAACCACCACGCAAACTTTGTGTAAGGTATCTTAAGAGGTGCCAAAATGTGTGGAAAACAATTGACTTTCCAAAACTTACAGGTAAAGAACTGTTCAGTGCATTTTACGCTGCTTTCCCAAAGCTCAATGTGGAGTAAGATTCAATAATAATTTAAGCCACAAGAACAGGCATGTTATGAACATGTCCAAGAAATCTTAACACTCATCTAACAACCTCTTGAAAGGCCTGGAATTGGACATTTTCAATCAAATTGCAACCATTATTCAGTAGTGTGGGTGGGGTTGTACCAAATCCTGACATATTGCAAATGCAACCATACTGGGAACAAGCTTTGCTGTCTTCTTCTTCAGTGAAATACACAAACTATGCTCCTTCAGACCACTGAAAGCAACCTCCAGGTTGAAGGAGTTCAGAAATGGGACAATGGATGGGGAAATTACTTGATGTGGCTAAAAAAAAGAAAAAAAACAAGAATCTAACAAAGGTACTGTGACTGGGTCATTTTTTTGGGGGGGAAGCACCTTATCATTTTTTGAGTTAGTTTGCCATGTCTGCTCTTTTCAGCTATAGTCTTTCTTCAGATGCATTAACCAAAGGAAATATGGTCAACAGAAAACCCAAGAAAATTGATTAAATTACTGGCATCATTTTGTGTTAGGAGTCTGTGTTGAGCAGGCATTGGGAACCTTAACCCTAGGAGCTGAATGCATCCCTTGAGATCTCTCTGTCTGACCCTTGAACACCCTTCCTGGCCTCACCTCTCATTGGCCTTGCTCCAAACGCTCCTTAAGTACTTTTGTATATTCCAGAACTATGATCATTCTTCTTGCTTGTTCAGATGGAGCATGGAGAGTGGGCATAGAAACATCTGTAGCATAAAGCTAAGAGTCACTTTGCCTCTGGTCCCACCCACCTTGAGCTTGCAAACCCCTGGAAGACTTCCTGAAAAGGTTCTCTAGGTAAAGGATAAAGGGACCCCTGACCGTTAGGTCTACTCGCGAATGACTCTGGGGTTGCGCCGCTCATCTCGCTTTACTGGCTGAGGAAGCCGGCGTACAGCTTCTGAGTCATGTGGCCAGCATGACTAAGCTGCTTCTGGCAAACCAGAGTAGCCCATGGAAACGCCGTTTACCTTCCCACCAGAGCGGTACCTATTTATCTACTTGCACTTTGATGTGCTTTCGAACTGCTAGGTTGGCAGGAGCAGGGACCGAGCAACAGGAGCTCACCCCGTCGCCGGGATTCAAACTGCCGACCTTCTGATCAGCAAGCCCTAGGCTCTGTGGTTTAACCCACAGCACCACCTTGCATTAAAAAGTAGAGATATTCTTACAGGAACTATATTAGCAGCATCCAGAAAAGGGAGGAGGACTCAGATGACACTCAATACTAAGCAGCATTTTAAATGCTGCCTTAGACTCAGATGCTGAAAAACAAAACAAATCAAAAACACCTCTGTTTTTAAAATATGTAAGGTCACTTAAAAGCAACTTTCCTAATGCAGTTTTTATTTGACCTGTAACTGATTACTGAACATCTGCTAAGAGGTTTCAGCCAGTCTCACAAAGAAGAAAGTTTCTGCTTTCTTAAGAGGTTTCCACAGCGTTTGGAGAAGAGCAACTTGAGACCACTCATCTGGCAGTCAGGACCCACAGCTGCCTACAGCAGCGTTTTATGGCTAAGATTATTTGGTCAGTCCAGGATTCATAACTGCTTCATTTTAACTTTTGCGCTGGCTTTCTTTTGTACAGACTCAGCTGGAGGCTTGCATAATTCACCCAGTTTCCCACGATACAAGCACTCTGAGACTTCTTCCATCACCCACTCAATTCTCGCAAGCAGCAAAGACGTTTTTGCTCTGGGAGTGAAGAAAGGGAATGGTCACGTTTAGACAATTATCCAAACCATGGTTTGGAGGCCCAAGAACAAACAACAGCGAGCTTCAGGGTAACATGCTGCCTCCTTCCCTTCTCCACAGTTGTATCTTGCTGTGAGGACAAAATATGGTTGATGCAAACCATGGTTTACCACATACAGACAAAAAGGTATCTTGTTGCAAATTAGAAGCAGAATTGCTTAATCTCACACCTGCCACTCATACCCAATCCATCATCTCAATTCAGCCATGCTATTTTACATCACAGAAGATACAAATGGAAGATAACTTTAGCTCAGCAATGGGAAGCCTGTAGCCCTCCTGATGCAGCTGAACTCGGGCCAGCATACCCAATTGTGGGGGATCATGGGAGTTGTAGTTCAGCAATGTCTGGATGAACACAGGTTAACCACCCCTGTTTAGATGAACTACTGAAAATGGAAGCCTAGCATATTCTGTAAAGGACAGGACCAAAGGTCTCCACAATCTTCCAATGCAATCAACACAACCAGCAACTAAGCGCAAATGCAGTGACAAACTGGCCCAGCTACGCACACGAATAGTGTGGAAAAATAATACTCCTATTTTAAAATAAGTGGTGCTACTTCCACAGTCTGTTGCTATAGTGATGAAGGGCCCAGCAGAGCAGAGAATGGCTCAAAATGATCCAGCAATCAAGCAAGTGAGATGCACTGTTATCAGAGATATGGATTCTGCAGCCAGTTGCACAGCAAAGTGGCAATCGATTTATTAAAGAGAAGACCCCTCTCACTTGCTTTCTGCTCCTGTGCATCCTTTTCTCAGCTAAGTGCTTGGCTGAGGATCTTGCGTGGAGCAGCCCTACGAAAGGTTGTCTTAAGAGTAAGCACAGCACATGTAGACCTGTGATGGATGTTGATCATTAATGTGGGGCAGTCCTGCAGCCAAACAGGCCACAGCACTGCTTTTAATGATCTATTTAATGAAGCATCATGAATACTCTGCAGGCCTCTTCCCTCAACTATGAGGGGAAGGAGGACAATACCTTGTGGGGTATCAAAACAGATACAGCTGCACTGGCCCTTGGACTGCTATCGCCCACAATGTATCCCTGAAGTCATTGGGGATAAAAGAGCTTTATTCATTGCAGTAGTTTAATGTATTTCCTATTATAGTGTCATCACACAAACAGAGCAGTTTGATGCTCTTCAGCAATGGAAACCCTGAAAAGAAGGGATAGGATATGCTGGATGAGTAGAAAGAGAGAATAGATCAAGCACTGGATCCCATGGATTAGCTTTCACTCCTCAGACAGAATCCAGAGCACTGGATAGTACAGCTTGAAAACAAAAAAACTAGACCAGGGGTCAGCAAACCTTTTCCACAGGGGGCCAGTCCACTGTCCCTCGGACCTTGTGGAGGGCCGGACTCTCTCACTCTCTCTCTCCATATATTTTAAAAATGAATTTCTATGCACACTGGGGGGGGGGGCGAATAGTCCTCCCCCCCACACACACCCCAGCTCCGGCCACCTTTTCAGTTTGCTGCCTGCCTCACTCGTCAAAGGGCTGGCAGTGGTGGCACGAAACACGCTTCCTCCCCGCCTAGAGAAAGAAGGTGCTGCGCTTACCTCCCCAGGGATTGCCACCACCGCCACCACTGCCGCTGCTGCTTCTTGTGAAGTGGGTAGGCAGAGCGAGCTTGTCCACTCTGCTCTGTGGCCCACAGGAGCCCCAGGACAGTGGCAGTGGGAGGAACAGGCTGAGCGGCAGTGGCTCTGCCAATCAAACCAGGCACAGATTCTGATTGGCAGAGACGTCCCCATGCTGCGCTGAGGTAAACCAGGTGCGGCGTTTGATTGGCAGAGTCGCCGCCACTCAGCTTCTTCCTCCCGTCACCATTGCCAGGAGTCTCGGCTTCACGGCGGCTTCTGCCTTCACAGTGCAGGCCAGAATTGTGAGCCTGGGGGGCCGCATCTGGCCCCCGGGCCTTAGTCTGCCAACCCCTGGACTAGACAAACAGCCTTTCAACAACAACAGAAGTATTCAGCTTAAGCACAAGACAGAACACACAGTATTCCTTAATGCCTCTGATAATACAAAGCTCATTCTTACATTCAGCCACTGATATTCATATCAATGCATTCTAGGGCCATCTTGAAAGAAGGCCTACTTTATTAAATCACTGCGAAAAGCAGAACAAGTGAAGATAAGACCTCAACTCACAAGAACGGCTGTTCCCAAGTTCAAATACCCGAGTACAAAGTATACTAGCATCTGTCATCATTTACTAATTTTAGTGTTCTTCCTTTTCTAGGTGTTACATCAAGCACACGCATCTACCACACCAGAAAAGGCAATGGAAATGTTTCCAATCTGGCCTTTTCCTTTCAAATACATGGAAGCTACAGGCAGGTGAGGATCAGGCTGTGATGCTTGAAACACACACACACACATGCCCTGCATTACTGACTGGCATGCTACGTAAGAGGAGTGGTGCTTAAGAACATAAGTAGGGGATGGCAGGATCACACCAATGGCACAGCTAGTCCATCATCTTGTTCTCTTCCATGGCAGCCCACCACATGCCTATAGGAAACCTGCAAGCAGGACCAGAGTACAAGAGCATTCTCTCCCTTTGTGGCTTTCAGGAACTGGTATTCAGAAGCATTATTGCTTCTGGCTGTGGAGGCAGAGTAGAGCTATCATGGCTATTGGCCCCTGATAGGCTTCTCCTCCATGAATTTGTCCAATCCTCTTTCAAAGCCATCCAGGTTGGTGGACAGCACTGTCTCATGTTGAGTGGCAATTTGTGTGAATGAGCAGCCATCCCAGATGCAACCACTGGCAAGGAGGGGGAACAGTTTCCTCCTTTAGAAGACCTCCCCTTACTCAGAAAGTTGCAGACCTATGGGCCACCCTCACGGATATTCCTCAAGCAATTCTTTGCAAGGGAAATCATTAATCTGACACACATCTTGAAAAGTTCCCTGTGACAAAATGCTAAAGACAACCATTGGATAGGTGGATAGCAATGCTTCTTGGCCTTTATTCAAGTTTTTTTGGCCACATTCACACATTAAGCCAGAAAACATTGTTCATTAAACCATACTTTGCATGGTCTGCATCCTGGTGCATACAGACCACAAACAGTGGTACCTCGGGTTAAGAACTTAATTCGTTCTGGAGGTCCATTCTGAACCTGAACCTATTCTTAACCTGAGGTACCACTTTAGCTAATGGGGCCTCCTGCTGCCACCGCAACACTGGCACGCAATTTCTGTTCTCATCCTGAAGCAAAGTTCTTAACCTGAGGTACTATTTCTGGGCTAGCGGAGTCTGTAACCTGAAGCATCTGTAACCTGAAGCGTCTGTAACCCGAGGTACCACTGTACTTCCTTCCCCCCTTCCACAAGTGGGGGGGGTGGGTGTGTGGATCAGAAGCAACTAATTATGTCTGAACACAGGGTTTGTTCCACCCAAAAAATTATGGTCACTAAGCCAACAGCAGGGACCGCTGTGGGTTAAAGCCTCAGCGCCTAGGACTTGCCGATCGAAAGGTCGGCGGTTCGAATCCCTGCGGCGGGGTGCGCTCCCGCTGCTCGGTCCCAGCGCCTGCCAACCTAGCAGTTCGAAAGCACCTCCGGGTGCAAGTAGATAAATAGGGACCGCTTACCAGTGGGAAGGTAAACGGCGTTTCCGTGTGCGGCTCTGGCTCGCCAGAGCAGCGATGTCACGCTGGCCACGTGACCCGGAAGTGTCTCCGGACAGCGCTGGCCCCTGGCCTCTTAAGTGAGATGGGTGCACAACCCCAGAGTCTGTCAAGACTGGCCCGTACGGGCAGGGGTACCTTTACCTTTACCTTTAAGCCAACAGCAAGCCATGGCTTCAAAACAGCTAGTGATCACAGTGGTTTGGGCAAAACAAACCATGGTCCTGGATTCGGAAATAATGCTACAGGGACGCAGGTGGCGCTGTGGGTTAAAGCCTCAGCGCCTAGGACTTGCCAATCGAAAGGTCGGCGGTTCGAATCCCTGCGGCGGGGTGTGCTCCCGCTGCTCGGTCCCAGCGCCTGCCAACCTAGCAGTTCGAAAGCACCTCCGGGTGCAAGTAGATAAATAGGGACCGCTTACCAGCGGGAAGGTAAACGGCGTTTCCGTGTGCGGCTCTGGCTCGCCAGAGCAGCGATGTCACGCTGGCCACGTGACCCGGAAGTGTCTCCGGACAGCGCTGGCCCCTGGCCTCTTAAGTGAGATGGGTGCACAACCCCAGAGTCTGTCAAGACTGGCCCGTACGGGCAGGGGTACCTTTACCTTTACCTTTAAGCCAACAGCAAGCCATGGCTTCAAAACAGCTAGTGATCACAGTGGTTTGGGCAAAACAAACCATGGTCCTGGATTCGGAAATAATGCTACAGGGACGCAGGTGGCGCTGTGGGTTAAAGCCTCAGCGCCTAGGACTTGCCAATCGAAAGGTCGGCGGTTCGAATCCCTGCGGCGGGGTGCGCTCCCGCTGCTCGGTCCCAGCGCCTGCCAACCTAGCAGTTCGAAAGCACCTCCGGGTGCAAGTAGATAAATAGGGACCGCTTACCAGCGGGAAGGTAAACGGCGTTTCCGTGTGCGGCTCTGGCTCGCCAGAGCAGCGATGTCACGCTGGCCACGTGACCCGGAAGTGTCTCCGGACAGCGCTGGCCCCTGGCCTCTTAAGTGAGATGGGTGCACAACCCCAGAGTCTGTCAAGACTGGCCCGTACGGGCAGGGGTACCTTTACCTTTACCTTTAACCATTTCATGGTCATCTCACCTCTTCCCCATCCGCTCATGGAACTGAAAGCAAAACAACTATGAGAAAGAGAAACAGGACCCCATCAATCACAGCTCAATGCTGCAAAGAAGGAAAATTACTCCCCACACTGAAGCCTGCAAAAAACCCTTAATGACAATAGTAAAGAGGAGCAAAGGACACATCCCATTTTAAATCTCTTCCTCTGGAAATCTGGCCTGTTGCCTGCTCCCTACCCCCACCCCCAAATTAATGCACATGAAGCTTGGGTAGAGATATTAAATTAGTATGATTAAAGGCCCAACTCACAGGGTTTAGAAAAGGATTACAGCTAATCAATCCACCATCCTGCAGAGGAAAAAAAACATTTTCTTGCAAGGCTGATAAATTGGTGACTAATAGTTAATCTCTAGAGATTAGCATTTCTTATTTTGTCATTTCCAGGAGGGGTAGCTGTGATAGTCTACTTCAGAAACAAAAAAAGAGCAAGAGGAAAAAAGCACTTTAAAAATCAGCAAATTTATTGTGGCAGAGCCCACTGACTCAGATGCATGAACTGTTGTCTTTAATTGGTGAAGATTATGTATATATATATATATTTAATCTCTCTCACTCACTCAAACAAACATGCACAAGCACAAAGGGGGAGGAATGTAAACAGTGAGGTCCAAAAGCATGAAATGTCATAAACTGTATTCTTACATTTCAGTGTCTTTCTACACACACTGCAATAAATAAATGTTATGCCACAATGTATCTATCTGTCTTGAAGGTGCAACAAGACCTTTTGCTGAGTGATATCTAGCTCAAGGAAAGGCGGAAAAGAGTGTGTTGCTATCTCAGTTGCTCACTACCTAGATTTCATCTGGCATGAGATTCAAGAACCCCAGACCTCCACATTTCATGTATGAAGAACCTCCCTGCAGGACAAATGGGGAACAAGTTAGACTGAAGAGTTGTCAACTCTCTCTCTACATTCCAGAGAACATGGCAGCAGAAGGTACTGATAAAAAAGGCAGGTTCACAGAAAATAATATTTGTATTACATGGGATACTGCAGTCTTTAAGCACCTAACAATGAATGGAAGTTCACTGAGGAAGATCTATGAATTAAGTTGGAAAATATACAGACAGTGTATCTGACAGAGGAACTTAGCCTTGAAAATAAATCCAAAAAAAGGTTTCTGGTGCGGTGAACTTTATACTAGCCAATCTGCTTGTGCATACCTTACTCATTTATCGTGCAGTCACTGCAGAAAAAATACCTTCCATTTTACAAAATCTTTCTTGTCTTGTCACCTGGATACAAATATTACTCACCACAGAGAACCAGACAATTAACTGTTCCCTGCCTGCAGGAATTACACAGTTCAAACTTGCACTGAAAGCTTTCAGAAGCTTTACATTGCTTCAAAAGCTGTACTTTCCCCTTTACTTTTTTTAAAAAGGTGTTACAATTTAAATTTTAGAATCTCCCCCCAAAAAATAATTATAAAAACCTTTCAAGAGAATATTCAAACTTGAGAATGTGCAAGTCAAAAACCAGTTGCCATGAAATAAATATATATATAGATATAGATATAGATATAGATATAGATATAGATATAGATATCAATCACTTGAGAAAAACAGGAAATATCTTTTCCTCTTGCAGCTCTGATGTATCAACAGGGCAAGTGGAAAAATTGTGGAATGGTTAGGTGATCATGACTACTTATGTCATCAGGAAGGAGGGGAATGCTTACAACAGAACGCACTTTTAAAAAAAGTTATTCTTGCATTGGCAAGATCTATACAAATCTGTGCACCATAGTTTGAGCTAAGGGGATATTGGAATTATATGCATGCCAAACACTTGTACTACCCCTTGAGGGTGATACAAAATTCACCATCAGGCCAAGTAAGCTTGCTTTCGGTAAAACCTAAACACCTGCATTACCTTTTACAACAGCAATGGTTGGACCAGTTAAATAACGGCACTTACAAATGTATGACTAGGGCCTTATCTATTTATTAATCATCAGGAAAGCATAATTGATTCCCCCCTTACACAGACATACACACCCCTACATTTCTTCTATCATACAAGTACCCTGCTGAATCTGACTAAAGGTCTCACCCATCTTCCTGTTTTTCAGTGTAGTTAACCAGATCTTTCTCAAAAGTCAACAAGCAGGGTATGAAGATAATAACCACCCATCACCATTTATGTATTTAATTTATTTGTAAAATTTATATCCTGCCCTTTATCACCAAGTGATCTCTGGGTGAGTGGCAACCATAAAAATACAGCATTTCATAAAATCAACCAAGGCATTAAAACAGAAGCAATATTGCACAGTTCAGACCACGCGACGTTCACCTCCTCCACTCAGTACACACCAGAACCTTTAAAGCAGCCTTTCTCAACCTGTAGGTCCCTAGATGTTGTTGAACTACAACTCCCACCACCCCTAGCTAGCAAGGCCAGAGCTCAAGGATGATGGGAGTTGTAGTCCAACAACAACTGGAGACCCACAGGTTGACGTCCCCAAAGACCTGACAGAAAAGTTTTCAGATAGTGCTGAAAAATAACTAAAGTTGGTGGCAGCTATACATCAAGAAGGCTGTTCCATCACCAGGGTGCCATCACCAAGAAGGCTCTGTCCCAAAGATTTCACTTGACAATTCTATGACAAGCAGCAGCTCTTAAGATCACAGCCAGGACAATACAGACAGGGAGGCACTCCTTCAGATAACTCAGTCCTAACCATTCAGGGCTTTGTATGTCAGAATCTTGAATAAGGCTTGGCGACATGAAGTATGGATCTTTAAGGACCAAGGTTATGTGATCCTGATGTGGTATTTAGGGTTCACTGCCCCTGAACCCGGAGGTTCTATTTACCCATTATAGATAACCACCACTGATAAACCATGAGTTTGTCTACTTTACAGTATATTGTAGAAAGGCTGTTCTCTATGCATTTGGACACCTCTTAAGAAATTTTGCATGATGGTTCCTGAGATCGAGGAGCAGGATATTGTCCATGTTTAGGATACAATTGGATGCTTTTAAAAATCAAGATGGCAGACAGAACCATTCAAATCTCCCCTGGATTTACCACTGATTTCTAAACTGATTTTTCCCCCTGTGTTTTATAATTCCACTGGGCATGAGACTCCTAGTCTCCTACAAAATTAAGCCCACAAACATCTCTGCATTGTGGAGCAGGGAATGCCATAAATTATGTGTTGTAGGAAGAGAAGTATTTTCATATCCTCAGAACAATCCCATGGGATAAACTGGGCTGAGATATACTTACTGGCCCAAGATCGACTAGTAACCTTTGTGCCAGAGGAAGAACACAGCAGAATTCAGCAGCCAGATTATGAATATGAACTAGGCACTCAGAATAGATCACACCCATTATGGTGTGGCTGCACTGGTTGCTGAATCGCTCCCAAGTCCAATTTAAAGTACTGGTTTTGACATATAAAGCTTTTCATGGCTAGGGACTTTTAGAAGACATCTGAAGGCAACCCTGGGGGGGGGGGCAACCCTAGGGAAGCTTTTAATATTTGAAGGACTATTGTGTTTTAATATTTTGCTGGAAGCCGCCCAGAGTGCCTGGGGGAACCCAGCCAGATGGGTGGGGTATAAATAATAAATTATTATTATTATTATTATTATTAGGACCTCAAAAGCTGACTGATGGCTGTTTCTGCAATAATAAGCCCTGAAATAGTTATCTGAGGCCATTCTCTGGGAGAAGAGAGACAGGGCCTTTTCAGTGGCAGACTCGCCTTGTGGAATGGTCACCTCAGGAAATCTCAGCAACATTTACACCCTCAGCCAAAGGCATTTTTGTTCTACCAGGTTTTTGGGTGCTAACTTTGTCATGGTTCTTGCTGTTACTTTCATGGGCAATCTCTTGGGTTTGGAGGTGGTTATCCTTTTGGTGAATGGGAAGGATTTTTTAATTTTCTTTTTAAGGCAGTATAATTGTTGGTCACTTTTAATATATATTACCACTGTAAATGTTGTTGGATTTTTCTTTGTCAAAGCCACCATGGAGCAAGTTGCTCTGGGATGGTTCTTGCACAAAACAACTCATAAAATAACCGAAGCCTATGTTATTCTAGGACCAGGATGGGGAAGCTGTGACCCTCCAGCTGTTGGGGCCCCAGATGTTGTTGGACTGCAACTCCCATCATCCCTGACTATTGACTATGCTGGCTGGGGCTGATGGGAGTTGGAGTCCAACAACAACAACAAGGTCGCAGGTTCACCATCGCTGCCCTAGAACAAATGACTCTTACAAAAATTAGGCATGTAAATCACCACTAGCCAGTCATCGCCATAGTGAGTAAGGATTTCCCCAGGTGACCAGATTTTTTAAAAGCCCATTTGTGTGCTAAACATTTGTGGATTTGCAAAACCAAGAAAGCATTACATGAGGGCAGGGGTGAATTAATATGCACGCATCCGTTAATTTATTAAGACCATCAGCTGCATCCCCTACATTAGAGGGAGAGTTCATTCAAGCAGGAGCTACGCCTTGCGAGTAATTTACTTGCAAGTAAGTCCAGTTGTGGCAAATGGAGCTTCTTCCCTAGCTTTTTTCCCCACTCCAGGACTGCAGCCTCAACCCTCGAAGTACTAGAAAGAGTCAAAAAAATGGATGAAAATGCTCATCACATTCCACTCAGACGCTGCTCCCTAAAATGTGTGTGTGTGTGTGTGTGTGTTTTCATATGCCAGACAACTTACTTGCGCCTTCGATTTTGTCCGAGCCCCTGCTCCAAATGATCTGCCTGGTCTCCAGCTTCACCTGGAACGTTTTCCTTTCTGGCCTTTGGGACTTTTTGGAGTAAAACAAAGTCATCACGGTGCCCACTTCCAAGCTCCTGGAGAGGTGAACCACTTCGGCTTCGCTTGGGTTGCAGGGTCCATTGGTAAAAACAGACGCCATGGTGGCTTCCCGAGTCCTTTTTCTTCTCTCTTTCTCTCGCCCCCCCTCGGGTTCAGCAAACGCTGGGCGAATGAAGGGGGGGAAAGGGGGCAGAAAACTTCCCAAACAAAAGAAGGAGTTCAAACGCTTCTTCTACGCCAAAGCTGGAAGCAAAAGCGTGGAAAGGGGGGAACCGGGTTGTGGATTTATTTATTTTTTCAACTCCACACCAACATCCTCCGAGCCTTTTCCAACCGAGAAGCAACGAATTTCAAATCTTGGGAAGCCGTTCCTCCAGGGAAGGAGCCAGGATGCCACTACCGACCAGTGTTTATAATGCGAACGGGAGGGAAGAGGCGAACTCCTTAGCCCCGGTCGGTGGGCGCCCTCTTGGGAACCAGCAGCTCTTCGATCCCCCAAAACGAGAGAAAATCGCCCCTCTCCCCTTCGCGATCATGCACCATTTTCCCTCTGCTTGCTTTCTTTTCTTCCTTCGTTCCTTTTGGGGGTTTTACCCACACCCCCTCCGCGTCTTCTCGAGTCTTTTAAAACGAAAGCGAGCAAAAAGGGAATCGGGCCGGATAGTACGGAGGTGGCGGCGGCGCGGGAGGTAAGAGAAAACAAATATGCATAAAAATCTAACTCCAAGTCGGTCTTCCCCAAGCGCAAGCAAGGCTGGCCGGGGGCTAGAAAGGGCTGGCTGCGATCGGGGGCGGAGAGGAGGGCTCTGGCAACCCCCGCAGCCTTGCTCCCTCCCCCTGCGACTGCCCCTTTTATCCCCGCCCCCCTTCCCTCTTCCTCCTCCTCCTTCTCTGCCAGCCCCCTTTGGCGCTGCCTCGACTCTGCAGGCAGATCTCTCTCTCTCTCTCGGAATCGATCAGAGACAGGCTGATAAAAATCTCCCTAGAGCTCAGCAAGTAATGGCTGGAAGTAGCGGGGGGGGGGGAGGAAAACGTCCAGTAATCGGAGTCCATTGCACATTCTTAAATGACTCTCTTGTGTCGTGCTTTGCAGCAACGTATGCAAGGTCGGAGTGAGGGGGGGGGCGTTGTAGCAGGGTTTTCTTTTTCGCATACCGCCCCCCCCCCGGTCCTACCACCCCCCACCTTCCTTTCTTTGCACATTATAACAAGGGAGGAGGAGGCTCAGGGTTGGATTCGGACGCCCTCGTCTCCAGATCCTCCCCCCCCCCAAAGTGAGCAGGCAGGACTAGTCCGCAGGGCTCAGCGAGAAGCGAAGATTTCCTTAATCCAGTTTTTCCTCCTTGCCTTGCATGTGAAGGGGGGGGGGCAGAGAGATCAGGAGACTTTGGGGGTGGCGGGTGGGTTTTTCATCCCAGCACAAGTGAGGCAGTGGCACGTTTCTGTTGGGTCTTGTCTTCGCGCGCCCCCACCCCAAATCAAAAGGGAGCCCAGGAGAGGAGTGGTCGCGCTGGAAGGAAGATGGGAGGCGCCGGGCTTCGCAACGCAGGGCCCTTTTTGCGGCCTGCGAGTCTCGGGTCGACTCGCGTCCAGGTGGCGGGTTGGTTGGTTGGTTTGTTATTTTTTCGCCGCCTTCCCGAACACGTGACGGCGCCTAAGAGAAGAAGCAGGAAAAGGAAGCGGTGGGGTCGGGCGTCGGGATTGTCGCCGCTTGCGTGGTGGAAGGCTGCACTTGGGACAGGCAGAAGAAGATGCAACAGAGGAAGACACACACGCCACTCCGCTGTGGAATTCGGATCAATGGCTACTGTGTTGTGGTGGCTCCAGTGTTGGACTGGGGAGACCCGGGTTCACATGCCTGCTTAGCCCTGACGTTTCCCAGACGGTGTTAGGTCAGGCACCCGATCTCAGCTGCTGCTTCTTTCAATACTGTATACTTAATTTTCAAAATAAAAGCTGTTAAGTATGGTCTAGAAGTATTGGTTCCCAATAAACCAAGTACTGCAGACCCCCAACTTTGGAAAATTTTGGTATCTCTATGGTAGCTTTGTTATGTGAATGGCGCCACAGACCCCCTGGGGTCCGCAGGCCACCAATTGGGAACCACTGGTGCAGAAAACACACAATAGGGCCTTGAGACAAAAACCTAAAACCAGTAACGCAGTGATATAAAAGCAGAAAAGCAACTGAAACGGAAATTCAAACATGTGCCACAGGGTCCATTCTTGTGAGTCAGGGAAAGCTTGGGCGGAAAGATCTCGAAAGCGACATACAGTTAAAATCAATTCTTCTGATTGGAAATCATCTTAACAGATTTTAATACAATTATACCTTGGATGTCGAACAGAATCCGTTCCGGGAGTCCGTTCAACTTCCAAAATGTTTGGAAACCAAAGCACGACTTCTAATTGGCTGCAGGAAGCTCCTGCAAGCCGCTGAAGCCTCATCGGATGTTCAGGTTCCAAAGAACATTCACAAACCGAAACACTCACTTCCGGGTTTGTGGCGTTCGGAACCAAAATGTCCGAGTACCAAGGCGTTCAGGATCCCAGGTACAACTGTATTGTACTTTATAGAGCAGCCTGCCCTAGGATGTTATGGTGAAGTAATATCAATAATACATACCTCCCCTTCACCCTAAGGTCCTGAGGTAGATTACAACACAACACAAGTAATACGGTTTAAGCCCTGGCAGAGGAGCCTCCTGGGATGTGCAGAGGCTGCGTATGAGGCCTCTCTACGGCCCAGGAGGTTCCTTCGTCGGGTCCCCTGCTAACTGCTGTGGTGGGATGGGGGACCTAGAGAAACAGCCCCACAAGAGGAGCCCTTCTGTGCCCTGCCTGGCCAGCCTCTGGTCTCCTCCAAAGAAAAAACAAATACTACAAAAACCAACCTACCTCACAGGGTCGTTGTAAAGAGAAAACATGGAGGGGGAGAACCTTCTACATTGTTCCTTCAATAGTACTTCCAGTTTCAGGGGTTGTATACTCCTGAATGTCACTTGTTGGGGGGCAACCCTAGAAGACAGTTTTTGCCTTTAGGCCTTCCTTGTGACCTTTCCAGAGGCATCCAGCTGGCCACTGTCAGAAGCAGAGGTATTGGACTGAGTTGACTTTCAGTCAAGTATATAACTCTCTATAGGTACACTCAGTTGAGAGAAAGCCCTATTTCCATTCTGAGTAGAAACACCTAGGGTTGAGCAGCTAGTGGAAAGGATACTGTTCAGGGAGAGAAACAGTGATTATTATAAAAGTGGCGTAAGAGTACTCTTTGAAGCAGAGAGGGAAAGAAGAATGTAAAGAGCAATGTTTGGTTTCTGTAATGAAAGAAACGAGGATCCAAACATGCTTAGAAGCCATGTCCTCTACCCTAGAGACCTTTTCCTCTAATATTAGGGGTTGAGATTTGGCGGGCTGTGTGTCCTACTTTGCGTAGGCCACTTCTCTAGCTGAATGGCTGTCAGAAGACAGTCTTCTGTTTGAAGGGCTGTCCAGTCCAACCCTAGTTTAACCCTAAGAATGGAGAGCAGATGCCTTGACGTTGCCCGTCCACCACACAGCTGCACACACTCTGTCCATTGAAAGCACACACACACACCCTCCTGGAAACTGCGGTGTAGACCTAACAGAGTTGCAATTCCCAATGCCCTTAACAAACTACAGTTCCCAAGATTCTTTGGTGGGCAGGAGCAAGCAAAATGCTTCAAAAGTATAGTGTGTATACTATACAGAGCTGACGCACAAGTCGTCTTCCTCACTGTGGTGAGGCATTTCTGTTCAAATCATGTTGTTTAGTCGTTTAGTCGTGTCCGACTCTTTGTGACCCCATGGACCAGAGGCCGTCAGGCACTTCTGTCTTCCACTGCCTCCCGCAGTTTGGTCAAACTCATGTTTGTAGCTTCGAGAACACTGTCCAACCATCTCGTCCTCTGTCGTCCCCTTCTCCTTGTGCCCTCCATCTTTCCCAACATCAGGGTCTTTTCAAGGGAGTCTTCTCTTCTCATGAGGTGGCCAAAGTACTGGAGCCTCAGCTTCATGATCTGTCCTTCCAGTGAGCATTCAGGGCTGATTTCCTTAAGAATCGATAGGTTTGATCTTCTTGCAGTCCATGGGACTCTCAAGAGTCTCCTCCAGCACCATAATTCAAAAGCATCAATTTTTCGGCGATTAGCCTGCTTTATGGTCCAGCTCTCACTTCCATACATCACTAATGGGAAAACCATGGCTTTAACTATTACGGACCTTTGTTGGCAAGGTGATGTCTCTGCTTTTTAAGATGCTGTCTAGGTTTGCCATCACCTTTCTCCCAAGAAGCAGGCGTCTTTTAATTTCGTGGCTGCTGTCACCATCTGCAGTGATCATGGAGCCCAAGAAAGTAAAATCTCTCACTGCCTCCATTTCTTCCCCTTCTATTTGCCAGGAGGTGATGGGCCCAGTGGCCATGATCTTAGTTTCAAATCATAGTACAGTAATGATTTCGAAATGTGCATATAAATGAGCATGTGCACATTTTATGCAGATCCATGTCCTCCTTTACCCACTTCTCTGGTCTTTTTTTTTTTTTTACGGTGTCATAGAATTATAGAGTTGCAAATGTCCCTAAGGATCATCTAGCCCAACCCCCAGCAATGCAGGAATCCTGCCCAAAGCTTTTCCTAGGTGGACTCAAACCACCAACCTTCTGGTTAACAGCCAGATGCACTGACATGTTGCACCACCTGGACATCCTGCTGGGGACTGGTTGTGGTTACTAGCTAAAGGTTTTCCTCTTTCTAACTGGTCATCTCTGCCTTTAAGAGCTACAGTTGCAACTGAAATTGTTCGCACACACACACACCCCATTGCAATTAGGGTTTATTATCAAAATTGACAGACTTTTCAGCTGTTTGCAATGAGCAAATCAAACAAAAGACGTTCCAACTCAAGCACGCCTGGTGCAACTAATAAATCCCTTGATTATTTGCATCAGGTGTGCTTGAGACAACCCCAGTTGTATTTGTGCTATTGTGAGAGATTCTCTTTAGGGGGTTGAATAACAGTGAGACTGGAGAAACCAGTATAAGTTGCAAGTTCAGCTGAATTTGGGGGAACCACTTGAAGCATCCATTATGCTGAGCTATTTCAATTGCTTTTGTCTGATTTGCTCATTGCAAACAGCTGAAAGTCTGTAAATTTTGATGAAAAACCCCAATTTGCAATGGGGGCTTGAATAATTTTGATTGCAACTGTATATGGAAAGCAGAAGCAAATGATGCTTTCTCTGGCAAAGCAAAAACAACAAAACAAAACAAGACCTTCCCCAGCTGTATTATTATCTCATAAGAATGCCCTATTTGATTAGAACAAGGTCCAGCTCTATTGGCCCCAATATTTTGCTTCCAATTACAACCAGCCATATATTTTCCCTCAAAGTACTTCAGGACTGAATCCTGGTGCACCTGTGTTAAGTGAAACTGTGGGTTGAAGGACTTTTGACTGATTTTAAAAATGTATTTTTATGATCTGAATGTTTATTAGCATGTGGCTTGGAGAGGGAGAGATCAGATTCTGTATTTAAGCTTTCCCCAACCCTGGGGCTGCAGAAGTAACACCAAGCTCAACCCATGTGGCTCCCTTGATCATCTGCATGACAGATGGGGGTTTAAAGGAGTCAGCGGGAGAAGCTACCCTGTCTCAACAACCTCAGGTGTGATCTCAGCCTATGGCTCAACTTCATGTCCTCATACCCAGGCATGAAATGTTAAATGTGTGATTTTTGTATGCTTCCCGGCTGTCACTATTTTGGGGTGGGATTTAGTCACATACCGGTAAATTCAGCATTGCACAATTCTAGTTGGTTGGGTGGTCTTTTGCAACAAGACCACTTCCCCCAAAGATCGGGCTTTTTGAGATAAGGAAAGTGATGAGAAACTGCACTAAAAAGTGTGGGGTAACACTTGCTCTGACGCAACATCATCTAACCTCCCTGCAAACCAATCAGGATGAGTGAGCGCTCAGTAAACAGTTTCTGTAGAAACACTAAGCTTGCCATACGTCTGGAAAAGTCCTGACATGTCCTGGTTTTGGGGTGTAAAAATGGCATCGGGCGGGGGTGGATTTTACCAAAGCGGCAAAGAAAACCTGAATGTATGGCAATGCGATGGGAAAAGCAGCGGAAACAGCTTAAAAAGCTTTAAATCATTATTTTGGGGGAGTCGCACCCCAAAGCCCCACAATTTGGATGGTGCCTTTCTAAAAAAATGCTCAACGACTTCGCGGGTGTCAGGAATTTTAGTTTTTGAAATATGGCAACCCTTTGTGTATATTTGTTTTAAAGTTGCTGGTTTTATTTATATATTTTTTGACAATTTTTATGTCCTGTTGTTTTTAATGTTTGATTTTATTGGTATTTTCAATGAATATTTCATATTGCTTTATCCGGTAAACAGCAAGTGCTCTTTCTGCCTGTTCAAAACTGCTTTTTTGTTTGTTTGTTTGTTTGTTTTTGTCACATACACAATTACACATCTGCCCTTCTCCTTAGCGCTTTGTGTATATGTGTGTGTCTCTCCTCAAACTCAGATGGGCATCTCATTCCCAACTGTCTCTTAATCATTGACTCCCATCAGCCAGCCACTCAGAGCTATTAGCTGGACATCTGCCTAGCAAATGGATGGCAGCTGTAACAAAATCAGGTGCTTCTGGTAAGGCATGGGTGAATCTGTCAGTTTCAGTTTCTCTCATTTCTCCAGCCTTATGTTCAGTTCTCCACATTTCTTCATCAGTTTGTGGTTTATCTATTTAAATGGGGGGAGGGAATCATCCTGAAAATTCACCAGCATTTTAATGATAATATACCATTTTTGGTAGGCAGTTTAGTCAAATATACACACATTTGCGAAACAATTGCCCCTATAATCATGTCTTTTTGTACGTTGTGTTCGCTGGTGTTTAAAATGTGTGGTAAAGGTAAAGGGACCCCTGACCATTAGGTCCAGTCGTGGCTGACTCTGGGGTTGTGGCGCTCATCTCGCTTTATTGGCCATGGGAGTCGGCGTTTGTCCGCAGATAGATTCCAGGCCATGTGGCCAGCATGACTAAGCCGCTTCTGGTGAACCTGAGCAGAGCACAGAAACGCCGTTTACCTTCCCGCCGGAGTGGTACCTATTTATCTACTTGCACTTTGTGCTTTCGAACTGCTAGGTTGGCAGGAGCAGGGACCGAGCAACGGGAGCTCACCCCGTTGTGGGGATTCGAACCGCCGACCTTCTGATCGGCAAGTCCTAGGCTCAGTGGTTTAGACCACAGTGCCACCTGCGTCCCTGTTAAAAAAATGTGTGGTAAGGAACTGCCAAAAAAGGGGTTGACAAATGCCTGGCAGAACACAATATGTGGCTTTGAGGTGGGGGACAAGGTGAGTAGTTTGGTGGGTCACAAGTTGTGGAGGCCTGTGCTACAACCCCAACTGAGCCAATGGCAGAGGAAATGTGGTCA
Source organism: Podarcis cretensis (assembly GCF_951804945.1). Lineage (NCBI taxonomy): Eukaryota > Metazoa > Chordata > Lepidosauria > Squamata > Lacertidae > Podarcis > Podarcis cretensis. Next base: position 24,847,309 of record NC_137175.1, read on the forward strand.
GGGATAGCAAGCCAGCCTTCCCCAACCTGGTGCCCTCCAGATGTTTCGTACACAACTCCCATTAAGTTCCAGCCAGCAAAATCAAATGGTAGGGGTGGTAGTTAGTGTAATCCAAAGCATCTGGAGAGCACCAGGTTGGGGAAGGCTGTAATGAGCCATCTGAAGAAACAGCCAGGTAAAGGGAGGCAGCTTCAAAGTAAGTGTTAGTCTGTGCTCTTGTGCCTTGTTCTTACTATTGCAATTATCCCCGCCTTCCCTTTGACGTACATGCCCATTGCCTTATGTTTTCATTGCCCTTAGGCTAGTTTGCTTCCTGCTTAATCTAGCCTTCATGGCCTCATGGATTGGCTTTCAGACAATGCCAGCTCCTCGAAAACCCCCACTTCTTAATGAAATAATCAATCTCACACAAGATCACTAGCAAGAGCTGGAACCGGGACAAAAAGAGGCAGCAGTTAAACGGTAACGATGATTCACGCTTGGTGTTCCTGCTCAAGACACGTTTGTGGACGTCGAAATATCCCTGATGTTGGCTCGGGGAAATCCTTTGCAAAAGCACCATCAAGTACCTCTTCTAGCACATTAAAGAACTCCCATGGTCCCACACTGACCTGCGTCCTTCTATGCTCCTGAATGGAAGTGATGCCATCAGATATAATCCCTTGCAATGGAACAAGGGTCTGATTCATAGCCAGAGTGAAACAGTGATAAAGGATTTTCACCTGGCAGCACCTGGGCCATAATGTTCCAGGAGAAGATAATCATGCCATTCAAGCAGAAAGAAGCAACAGGGAATTTTGGTTTGTGGCTGAGCTTTGGAGTGGCCTGGTCACTTGAGTAGTTGGCCCAGGAGTACTCCTGGGTGTCATTTTTTTGTAGCGCAAAGAATTGGAAGTGCAAGAATTGCCTGCTTTAGCACCAGGCCAAAACTGCAGGAAGAATTCTTCCAGAAAGCTGATTCTGACATTTCACGGTGGGCTTCCGATTGCTCCTTTGCTGAAAACAGGGTACGTTCACAATCACACATCAGCTGATGGGCAGTAGGAGGGGGAAGCGGGTTTCCATTCGAGGGGCACTCACATTTTCAACCTCTAATGTCAGAGGTTGAAAGGATCAGCATGGAGCAGGCTTTGCAAGCTTCCCCACACTCCCCCTTTCAACCTCCAATGTCTCTCACTTTTCTGCAGAATCCAGGGCTCCTTTTCGTTTCCTCCTATGCTATGCTATGCTGATTTACTGCAGTCCCTTGTAAGTACCCTTAAAGGTAAAGGTAAAGGGACCCCTGACCATTAGGTCCAGTTGTGGCCGACTCTGGGGTTGCGGCACTCATCTCGCTTTATTGGCCAAGGGAGCCAAGTACCTCTTCTAGCACATTAAAGAACTCCCACGGTCCATGGTTTCAGGGTCATGTGGCCAGCATGACTAAGCCTCCTGCTCGGCAAGTCCTAGGCTCTGTGGTTTAACCCACAGCGCCACCCACGTCCCTTTTGTAAGTACCCTTAGTCGTGAATAACAAGACCCAGCTGTTGTGGCCGTTTTGTTTGCAATCTTTTATTTCAGCTAATAAGGCTGGACCTGCTTCCAAATGAAGATGCACAGGGTTGAGCTGCACGTGTTTTATTGTTGATGCTTTTTATAAATGATTTCGAAGCAATAAAAGAGTGCCACAAAGTACCAAGAGTTGCATTTGCAGGCTGAGAGTTACAGGCATGTCAGACATCTTGCCCTTCACATGGACTTACCCAGGTTCAGAAAGGAAAGCTGTGGCAGAGAGAGGAAATGAATCTGCATTCCCCAGGACCTGAGCCAGAAGTTCATCCTTCTCCTGCCCGAAAAGAAGTCTTAGTGACCCCGTGTAAAAATAACTCAGAAAGTGCATCCTCCCCGTCCCATATAAAAATCAACTTGCATCTCAGACAGAGGATCCATTTCTTTTCCTATTAACACCAGGTTTACCATCGCTTTTGAAAGCACCAGGCCAATAGCAAAGCTGCATTGGAAACAGAACAAAGGGAAGTTTATGGGAATGAAGGGCTGATATGGAAAGTATTCCAGGGGGAGTTTGTGGCTCTCATTCTTTCCAAATCCCCTATTTCCCTTTGCCTCCCCAGTCTCAGAACCAGGCAAAGGAATCTGGATAAATAGAAATAATTAAAACAAAAGGGGGGGGGGATTGCTCCATCATTGGGTTCAGCCACCCTGACTTTGCACCAGCTTAGTTATTTTATTAATTTTAATAAAAGTTCACCAGACATATTTACTAAGGACAAAGAAGAGACTAAACGGAATGAAAAGTTTAAGAAGCAGCCCTTGAAATAAGTAAAGCAATAAATAAATCTCTCGATGTGAAAACCAGACTGCCCTGTCTACCGCATGGGGACGTGGCTGGATGTAAAGTTTTGAAACGCTGAGAGCTCCGAGGTCTAAATCCGAGAAGGTAATTACTAAATGAAGCCATTGCTGTAACTCCTTAGTTCTCATGCCATAAGCATCCACCCAAACCTGTGTGCATGTAGCAACTATATTCCTTCCATTCATTTTTGCTCCTCTTCCCTCTCCTTCCTCTGTGGCTTCCCCATGTTGAGTTTTATATGCCGAACTCCTTGGAGCAGGGACCAGTCCTCTTCCATTCTGTATAGTAACATGAATACCGTTGGAGATATGTGTGCCTGTGTGTAGGATGGTAGCCTGTAGAAGCTTCTGCCATACCATCAGTGGTGGGTGTATTTTAACTGGATTTTGAATAAATGCACAATTAATCTTCACTGTTCTGAATTTTATTGTGTTGCTATATTCCTTAGTGCAGGGGTCAGCAACCTGCAGCCCACGGCAGTGGCGTAGCGTGGGTTGTCAGCACCCGGGACAAGGCAAGTAATTTGCGCCCCCTAACCCTGGATTTGCGCCCCCTAACCCTATCCCTAACCCCCAGATGTTGCGCCCGGTGCGGCCGGGCCCCCCTGCACCCCCCACGCTACGCCACTAGCCCACGGGGGTCATTTAAATGGCCCACGAGCTGCCCCCGAACCGAGCTGACAGCTTGGTGAGTCCCTACACGCTGCGCTAAACCAGCAGTGCGGAGCAGGGACTCACTTCCATGGCACTGGGAATTGCATCTGTGCACACACAATCCAGCTCACGGAGCGATCTCTGTGGGAGTGAACCGGCCCAGGCGAGGTAAACCTTGCCAACCCCTTCCTTAGTGGGTCATGCAAACCACCATTCTGAATAATGCTTTATATTGGGTAGGGGGCCTTAGGGATGGGTTTATGGAACGGGGGGGGGGGGAGGTGGCCCAAAAAGGTTTGGGAACCACTGATGTAGGCAAAGGTAAAGGACCCCTAGATGGTTAAGTCCAATTGAATTTGGCTATGGGGTGTGGCTCTCATCTCTTCTTTCAGGCCGAGGGAGCCTGTCTGCAGACAGTTTTCTGGGTCATAGCGCACAGAAACACCATTTACCTTCCCACCCCAGTGATACCTATTTATCTACTCACACTGGTATGCTTTTGAACTGCTAGGTTGGCAGAAGTTGGGACAAAGCAACGGGAGCTCACCCCATCACACAGATTAGAACAGCTGACATTATGATCGGAAAGCGCAAGAGGCTCGGTGGTTTAGACCACAGCGCCACCCACATCCCCACCATTGATGTAGACAATACTGAGCTTGATAGGTCAATGCTTTCACTGTAAGTCAGTTTCCTATGTCCTGATCAATTAGAAGCCTCATGCCCCTTGGTGTCCTGTTCCTATGACTGAATCCTGCACCACAGTGCCAAATTTGCTAGAGATGTCTGAGGAAGCACTTGCCCACCAACACATCCGACAAATCTGCTCACCTGCAGCAGGCAGGCACATTTGAGCGAGGCTAGCTGGCAAGATATGATCTAGCAGCACAGGAAACAGTGCTTTTAAAAACACTCAAGTCGGAGGGTATCTCCGGAGAAATCGTACTCGACAGCAGGGCCCCATGAATTGTGCATAAAAGGCTTTGTCGCTTGCAACAGGAAAAGCCAACTCCATTAGCAGAATATATCACATCAATCTGGGAGCGTAGGAAGTTGCCAGTCAAGCCTGCCACAGATGAATACAGAGGGTTTGGTACTGAAGTCAGATCTCCTCCTGGCCAGGGATAAGCAGACATATACATAACATGCCATTGTGGGTTACACTGATCTGTTGATATGGCACCAGTACTGAAATGGACTCCAAGGAGGAGCCCTGCATAGATTGCCTGAAAGATCACCTACCTGAAAGATTGCCTTCCCTTGCATAAACCTGCAAGGCACTGTGCCTTGCAGAATTTCATGTAGGCTCTATGTAGCCTATGGTTTAAAGGTAAGAATCCTATCCATCACTTCACCCTCTTTTGCCGAATGACATGCAGCCCCCAGTAAGTTGCCCTGGGCCTAAAAATGTGCCTTCACCACCCCTGCCCCATGTTGCATATACTGTGGTGTGTGTGAAGCAATGGAGGAAGTTGTGCATTTTGCACCCTTTGGACAACAGTCCAACATTTGCCAACTTTTAAATTGCAACAGAAGCGCCAGCTGCTTTTCACCTTGTGGAGATGCCCTTGTGGAAATTTATATCCATATCTGGTTTTCACTAGAGGCTCATCATCTTTCAGTCTCTGCAGTTTTGAAATAAACACAATCTACAGTGGGAGGTGGGGGTGGGGGACAGAAGCAGGGCAATTCCACCCCTCTCCCGAGAGACCAGTTGCCTCGCACCCTTGCTCAGCTCTGACCTAGCAGCAACCCTTTCTTCACATTACCTGAACTGTTCCCATCCCAGCTGGTCATGATGAGAACTATAACCTTTAAGAAGTGGTGCCTGAGCTTCCTTTTCCTTCCTCCCCATCTCCCACTTTCCTTCTTTCAGACTGGAATCCTGAAGTCAGAGGAAAATCTTGCTACTGATTTTTGTAAACTGCTATGGGAGCCTTTTTTGGTTTATAAATGAATGAGTGAATGAACAAAAGACTAACCAATCAGTCCAAGAGCTTTTGCTGGTGTGGTGATTCTTTGTTTCCTCTGTGAATCATCACATGGGAGCAATGGCATTTAACTAAAGCCGTTTTATGGCTTTAGGTAGCAACCGAACACTCAGCCTAACAACATGAGGGGCCATTTCTCAAAGCAATCCAATGATGTTATTTGAAGGACTAATTGCACATCAGTAAACCTAGGTTTGCTACTATGCTACAACAGGGAGTTGTAACCAATCCTGGCTCAAGAATAGTGCATCAGAGTGACACTCATGTTTGTTGTTGCAGCAGGCATTATTTTGGGGGTTATGCGTCACCCTGAAATATGCAATGTGTGACATGTATTGATCACCTTTAGTGATCTTTCATCCAAAGAACGAAAGGTGAGGATGGTTCTTATCTCCACAACATCCCTTGAAGTAGGTTGGGCTGAGAGGTAATGACCAGTCCAAGGTCACCCACAATGAGCTTCCTAGCTGAGTGAGAATTCGAACCTGGTTCCTCCTTGTTCACCACTCTAATCACAACAACATATTGACACTTTCCCAAGTTTTGTTAAGCCTGGACCCTTTAAGTAATTCGCTGGTGTTTTCCCAGCTGGCTTTCCCAGTTGAACAAACAATCTTTACCACGAGTAGGGTTTTAGTCTTGTTTTAAATGAATTTGCTGTTTTTAATTGTTTTTATTATCTCATGTGTAAATCGCCTTGAGACGCTGGTTTAGAGGATGAGCAATAAACAAATTGTAATTAATAATATGTGTGAGGACAGCAGAGCTTCTCATCTTTGTTAGTAACAGAACAGATCAAAATGACTTGAGGTTCATATTAGGCATAAGTCTGTGATCTCACATGTCTGATAGTGGAAAGTAGTATATTGTAAGTAAAAGGTAAAGGACCCCTGGACGGTTAAGTCCAGTCAAAGGTGACAATGGGGTTGCGGAACTCATCTTGCTTTCAGGCCGAGGTAGCCGGCGTTCATCCACAGACAACTTTCTGGGTCATGTGGCCAGCATGACTAAACCACTTCTTTCCGCCACAGCGGTACCCATTTATCTACTTGCACTGGTGTGCTTTTGAACTGCTAGGTTGGCAGGAGCTGGGGCAGAGCAACGGGAGCTCACCCCGTCATGGGGATTCGAACCGCCAACCTTCTGATCGGCAAGCCCAAGAGGCTCAGTGGTTTAGACCACAGCGCCACGTCCTGCAGTACCTCAAACATGAACGTTGGTGATGCTGCACCTGAAGGGAAATGGTTGCTACAGCATTTTTATCTGCACTGGCATGAACACATCATTTCAGTGAGGGAAAATCCCCCAGAACTGAACTCTAAGCAAAGCCTCTGACCTCAGAGGCAAAGCTGTTGACAACTGCATGTTTCTAGATATAAAGTTTTGGGGTACAATCATGGTGTCAAATCATGTGAAGCTTGGAAACAGCTTGCATTTTTTCACTTTACACGTCTCCAGCCATAGCTGGCCTGAAATTCTTTTCCGCAAACTACCACAGAAAAGAATGGGAAGAGAAAGGCTGCAGCCCTCTCCCTCCAACATCAACTACAGTGCTACCTTGGGTTAAGTACTAAATTCGTTCCGGAGGTCTGTTCTTTACCTGAAACTGTTCTTAACCTGAAGTACCACTTTAGCTAATGGGGCTTCCTGCTGCCGCTGCGCCACAGCTGCACGATTTCTGTTCTCATCCTGAAGCAAAGTTCTTAACCTGAGGTACTATTTCTGAGTTAGCGGAGTCTGTAACCTGAAGTGTATGTAACCTGAGGTACCACTGTATTACTGTATTTCAATTTTTAAAAATGTAATTCCTTGTTTCTCCTCAACATATTCCTTAAAAGCTGCCTCGAGAGGGCTGTGGAGGGACAGCACTACTTCTCTCCAGGCAAGCAGAGCTCATCTTATGTCCTTATGAGAATTAGAGGTGAGACAGTAGGTGTTCAAACTGAGAAACACATCAGTCACCAGGCTTTTCAGAGTCCACATTCAGGCAACGCTTTTATCAGGACCAACCAAAATAACACAAAGTAGCAAGCAAGCACCTCAAGTTTCCCAGAACTTTTAATCAGGCTGGATGTTAAGCAAAGCAGGGGTTGGGGTGAAAGGAAGGGGCCGGGGAAATAGCCTAACACTGAAGCCACAAAATTTCCATTTAGTCACAGGCCTCATTTGCCTGTAGGAGGTAGCAGATTTGACTAGACTGGGTGCTATGTAGGTTTCAGGTTACACCTAAAGCTATCTGGGACAAATACACCTAAAATGGTTAATTCACTTTTTTTTTTTGAAAATATGAACCACCAGCACCAACTAGGAACTGTCTCTTTGTTGTTGTCTAGTTGTTTAGGTGTGTCCAACTCACATAGGTTCCTCATTAGGTAGAGAAGTGTAACATGGCAGGTTTTTTTATATTAGCAAAACTGAAGATTAATTTTAGGTGTCATGCTATAGATTTTTTAAAAGCCAAGAACCCAGCTTGGGACCTTCCTTGTGTGCATATGCATGTCTTGATGTGCAACACTGTGCAGAAACTAGCGGACTCTACAAAGGTAAAAAATCACATTTGCTGTTCCACTCACTTTGCTTCTGGCTCTGCCCAGCACTGGCATGCGGTCCCTAGAAGATTGCTTAGCAAAGACCGTGGCCCTTTGAAAAGTGCTAGGGAACAGCCAGACAGTTAATTCTGCACCCACACCCACTGCTATAGCCAAGTCCTGCAAGAAGTCCAAAACACAGGCTTCATGGGTCCATGTGCAAGTAACCATTGTCACGTACAGACCAACCCAAGTAGTGTCCACATAATGGATCCTCCTTGGCATTGATGAATCACATAGGACTGGTTTCTGCAGTGCGTTGCTCCTAGAGTGCATTGCCCCTGTTGCAGTGCTGCTGCAGTGTGAAGAACATAAAAGCTCTGCTGGGTCAGTCTAGTCTTCTGCTCCCAGTGGCTGAGCAGGTGCCCCACAGGGAGCCCCAAAGAAGGATGGGAGCATGGCTGCACTCTCCCACTCTTGTTCCCGAGCAAGTGGTATTCAGAGGCATACCACCTCTTGACACTACACCAGTTGTAAGCATTAGCTTTGCTTTTGTTCCCTTTTTATAAAATACAAGAATCAAAAGATATTTATTTTCACAATCTCCCTGCTTACCCTCTCTGGGTTGCAGTCAATCACAGCTTATGCGCCTGCAGTTCATCACTCAATGCTGCAGTCGCCGAATGAACTCCTTGCCTCCACAATTATCTGCTGTCACTCGACCCAAGTTGTTCAGAGGTAGGCTAGAGCTGGTATTTCTCCCACTATGCAAGTGGTCAGGGTTTTGTGCAAGCTTGCTCCTTAGGGTTTTCAAAATAAGTCATGTGCAACCAGGAAGTAAGATGTTAAGATAGGCTAGAGAACCAACTTGATGCAGTAGTTAAAAGAGGGTTGGCACATCTGTAGCATCCCAGATTTTGTTGGGACTACATTTCCATCATCTGTGACCGTTGGCCTTGCAGGCTGGGGCTGATGGGAGTTGGAGTCCAACGGCTGGAGGGAAAGAGGTTCCTCATCTCTGGACTAGAGTGCCAAGCTAGGACTGGCCATGGAACTCACTGGAGGACCTCAGGCCAGTCATCATCTCTCAACTTAACCTCCCTCACAGGGTTATTGTGAGGATAAAATGGGGACTGAGGACTATGCATACACAATGCACTCCTCAGAGGAAGCGCAAAAGTAAAATGTATTAGGTACATCAAACAGCTTAGAACATGAACATTGTGCTAGGGGAGACACTTCCATCGGTATTAGATGGTGGGAATGGGGAGAATAAAAATGGCTGTGACATCTATAGGACTTCTGGCACATTTCTCTGCTGCTCTAAACGTTTTTATGAAATAACTTCCATTTCCACCATCTCGTGACAGGAATTGGAGGACACGGCTATTGACCAGATGGATTCTAATCACAAGCATCTCTTTAGGTCCTTCTCCGGAAAGACTCAAAGCCACTCCTGCACTCTTTTCACATCCTCACATCCCTTCCTGGAGACACACAGGGAGTCAGATAGCAATGGCCTACAATGCCTTTTCTTCTTTTGTATTATTTACAGAGCATTATAAATAGAACGTTTTGTCCTCCCACATAGCTCTGGCATTGTCCAATGAAGTGCTTCTGGCATATTCTGGTCAGCATATCAGAGGTCAAATATTTAAGCATTTTCTTACATTTATAGAACACCTTTCTTTCATTGTGAAACCCAATACACGCAGTCCAGGAAGTCTGCCTCCCAGCCAGGCACTGACCAGCCTGACCTGCTCAGCTCCAGCAAGGTGGTAGCATCACGCCATCTACAAACCACACCCCGGGACCATATTATCTCCTTGCTACAGGAGAATTTTGGAATGTTTAGCTATTAGACTCCATCAAACTGTTTTATGAATAGTCAACTGGGTGCGCACACAAAAATTATGAAGGTGCAGATACATGATGCCAAGTAGAAGCACCATGAATGTCTGTATCACGCCCCCATCTTATTGCGTACAACTGAAGCAGCAGCCTTTGCCAACATGGCACCCTCCAAATATTCTGGATTCTCAGCAGGCTGACCAAACAGACACTGGTTGGGAGTTGTGGTCCAAAAGAAAACTGGAGGACACATTGGTGAAGACTGAGCTACAGTGTCTTCAGGGATATGCTGGATATTCAAATGAATGGTGAAGGCAGATTCAGCCCTCTTGCTGTACTTATCATCACAGGAAATCAAGGGTGCAGCAAGGGCACTGGAAAACCAAGTTTCTTACTCTCCTGTACCTACCATCATCAGGGCATCTGGATAGCTGCGGGTACTGCTGATCTGATCTTGGCTCCAATTTATTGCTCAAGGACAGGGTGAACTTCTGAAAGACTGCCTAAACAGTAGCTAAAGCATGTATACTTGTATTTTTCAAGGCTGCCAGGCCTGTGTATACTTTCTCCATGCTCTCTCTCCCCTACTCCAAATTTAAGCTTAAATTGGGCAAGAACTGTAGTTCAATGGTAGAGCACATGATTTGCCTACAGAAAGTCCCACGTTCAGTAGCCAGCTAGTCCAGGTAGGGATGGGAAAAAGTGCAACCTTGGACCACTGCTGTCAATTAGCCATCAAAGTGGCCTTCAGACCTTTGGTACATCTAGCTCACTGCCACCTCTAGTGACTGGCAGTGGTTTGCCTGGGGAATATTCCTAGTCCTGGAGAGGGTGGGGATTGAACAGTAGACTTCCCACATACAAAGCAGATGCTCTATCATGACTTGGCAGCCCTTCACCATGGGTGCAGAGTTTGAAGGTATAAGGCTGATTCCTATGCTCGTATGCAATGTAGGGACAGTGAACTCCACGTCTAAGCTGCGTTTGAGTGCTTGGGGCCAAATCCAACCCTGTTGACTCCACTGGATGCCAACTAGAAGTAGTCTAGGCCAGGCTAGGTGCATATTATGGAGTTTTTTTGTATGTTGTAGAAAGTGATTTTTTGTTTGTGGTCAGCTTTGACAAGGGAAATGTGTATGCATGTCAATACTCACCCCATTCTAATGGCAAAATCTGTGCCTAACTAAAACATAATTATGGAAGCACTACAAAGCACACACACGCAAAACCAGATGCAGAAATGGCAAATGTCAACATGGAATGTTTAGATTCAGGATTTTTGTCAAATGTTAAGAGCCTGAGAAACTTTTGTTCACCACCCAAGTGCGCTCAGAAAACATCGCAAACAATGTCAAAATACAACGTATCTAAAAGACTGTTGATCACTCTGAACTGAATTAAATGACTGGATGAGAAGAGATGCATTTCTACACTGCAAAATGATGGGGAAACAACTTCACGACTTAATTGGATCTGAAGCTAGAGAAGCTGCTGGTTCTTAACTATTTATGGAATAGATTCTCCAAGACTGTTGCTATCTCTCATTTGGCAACATTGTTTCCACCAAGGGCCAATGCATCACTGTATCGAGAGGCCTTGAAACAGATGGATTTCCTACTTGCCTTAAATGCAGACAAAAGGAGGAGGGAACCCCTGGTGGGAAACACTCTCCCCTGGGATTACAGGCTTGTTCTGAGCTTCCTGTCAATAACTTCAGGCACAGAATAATCTAACGCATCTGATTAAGATGGGATGCGGTTGGAGTCAGTGGGGGAGAACATGTAAAAATAGAAAACATGTTTATAATAGGCAACATTGTTACAAATACGGAGACATAAGGCTGTTTTCAGAGAACTTACATATTTGCTGCTCTCACCAATTTTATCACTAAAGTTAAAAAGAGGTGGGAAGGGGGATCTCCCAAAGGAGATTTTTGAAGGTATTATTGTAGGAAAGACACAGCTAGGCAGAAACCTTCTCTAAATGCTTCTAATGCAGTGGTTAGATGCAAGCTAACTGGGGAGAAATTCCCCATTAGAAACAGAGGGATGAGCACAGCACCTTGGCTAAAGCTGTAGAAGTGATGGGGAGCTGATGCACTCCAACTCCATCCATCCCTGGACATTCACTATCGCTATTGAATTACCCAAATATAAACCATGTCAACAGCTCCATTCAGTCCAAATGTCCATGCAAGCAACTTGAGGTTGCTACTTGCACTGCGTAAAGGTGCAATTCCACTTGCTAGCCCATTGGGCAATGTGATGAGTAACCACAGTGATAGAATATATTCGTCATGCTGTACCAAGTGAAATCTGGCACAGCAGTGGAGAAGTGTGTGAGCTGTGAAGTCACTGGCTGAGTGGCTTGAGGCAAAGCACTATAGCCCTGTCCGGATGCCTCACAATTACAAAATGATTGAAAAGGACTTGCCCACACTTGCTGACCTCGCCACCTCTGCTGTGCCCCTTCTATGTGTTGGGAGGAGGAAGGTTTGAGCTATATGCATGTAAATTTCCTATGTGATTTGGAACCCTTGTTGTTTTGTGGGAGAACACCCCAATAAGGCTTAAAATAACTTCTCATCTGCAACATGGAAGTATTGACCTACCTTATCCGAATGTTGTAAAGATTACTGCTAAGGATAATATACTGAACCCTTTATTAAAAGGCATCAAAGCAAACCAGTTCCAGTGGTCAAGAGGTGGACAGATCTCCTGTCTATAGTTTCTCCTTATACCGCCTTCATTTGTCCTAGAGAAGGCTACTCTAGGTCTTTTATGAAATTCTGACTAACAAGCAAAATGATCAAACCGAGCATGCATGCATAAAAACACTTGTATAAAAAATTTATTCTGTTCACAGGGCCAATATTTTCTTGCTATGTAAATGGAATTTATAGGAAGGTGAGGCAGGTATACAGAATACATACGAGTCTCCTTACCTTTACCTGTTTACATTACCTGTGATTCTGAAACATTCATTTCAGGATCTGGTTTCAATGTGCAAATTTAAGATAAACCAACCTCAAACGGGGATTTAAAAAGGCCCTAGGGGCTGCTGTCATGCCTGATTCATTTGGAGTGGCAGTGCCAAACAGCAGCAAGGTCAATGGTCCTAAAATGCAGATTAGCACCTGTAATACAGCAAATTGAGTGCTACCCAAGATCCGACAGCTATATGTAGTTAGATGTGTATGGCTAGTGTTTCCAATTATCCATACCTTTGAATATTGGTGGTTTTGAGGCTCCAATTTCTTGTGGTTTCAAGCATACCCGATTCTTGATGCAGGCCATAAGTGCCAATTTAAGAAAAGTGAACATGTGTCCTGTCTTTTGTACAAAGGCACAAGATGACATACCAGTCAACTCTGTCAAAGCAGGTTGACTAGCGTTAATTTCATGTTGAAGAATGCCTTAGCTCTCCAAACTCTTGAAAGCAAGACACATGGAAGATGCAGTATTCTGAGGCTCTCCAAGTCAAGAAAGCAAATGGTCTGATCTCTATAAAAAGTATAGCTATAGTCATCTTGAAGAATACAGCGCTTCCTTCCTAAACAATTGTCCTTGTTTGCTTCTAGAGAAGAGTGCCAAGAACCAGCCATGAAAAAATTGTTCTGGCTGTGGATTGGAGCTAGAGGGAAATCCTCAGAACCAGGCTGCCCCTGGATAACTTGATATATATGTAGGATCCAACATGCAAGGCACTGTACAAAAATACCCAGAGAACTGGCAATCTACTATTTGGCTGCCAATGTCTATGGTGTAGAAGGCCACATGGAATCTTGACTGTGCCTCCGGTCCACAGTTCCTCGGGCATTTCATCCTAGAGAGCCTCCACACCCCACATCCTTCCCCAAAGCATCTCCTGACAGCTATTGGCCTGCAGCCAGCCATTCAGCTCTCTGGGTACAAGAACACACAGATGCTGGCATTGCGTTAAGTTGTAGGAATTTATTTTAAATAACCTACAGTTGATTAAAAGGGGATTCATGATAAAAATAGAAGATACTTGTTGAGGAAAGACTGCGGGAAACTTGTTTTTGCACCACACTAAGCTAACAATGCCTCTAAAACTAATGGATTATAGCAAAAAAGGTTTCACATTAAAATTCTGCTTTAATTTTTTTTAAAGTTTTTTGTACACAATTACAAAAGAAAAAAAATAAAAAGACCTAAGATCTTGATTATTTTTCCTTTTTTTTTTTGGACCAAAGCTCGCTTCCCTCAAAATTTTATTGACCTGTGAAAGTTCTTTTTACACAATAAAATCTTTCAAGTAAAAGAGAGGAGGGTGGAGTTTTCTTTTTTTAAAAAAAGGAGGGAGAAAAGAAAAACAACCCTGCCAAAAAAAGCAAAACAAAACCCACAAATGTGGATATTCCTGATATATATATATCTATATATATATATATATTATGTACTCAGAACAAAGTATGATGGGAAAACATTTTGTTACCAATTTATTTGTACTCATAATGCATCAACCCTCCCCAGCTCATTCCTTCCTACCCCCTGCAAATCTACATGATCTTTAAGATCAAGAAGAAAAAAAAGCTTAAATATTTTAAAATAATTAAAAGTAGTAAAAATTCACATTAACAAAAAAAGAAAGAAAAAGAAAATAACACTCAAGTCAGGAAGGATCTTCCCATCATGCTTTGCTTTGAAGAGATGTTGTATTTTTATTATAGGTTTTCAATACCATGATGGTGGCAAGTAAAAATGAAAACAACTGGGTGTTTCCATGATGACTGTTGTGGCCAGAGCCAGTGTGCTGAGAGGGCTTCAGTTGTGTTAAATTAATTGAAGGAGACGGGGCGGGAAATTAAGGGAATCCATTTTCTATTAAAATATAGAAGTTATTGCAAAACCCTAACTGTAAAAACACACCAATATCTCATTGGATTCTGTATACAGTAGCTAATGATTTCCAAGCTCCTCAGTGTAATGGTGAATTTGCCTGGCAGAAGGTTAACAAATTCCCCCATCCACTTGTCCTCCCCCTCCAGAGACAAAAACACAAACCATACAGCTAGAATTTGGGTTTCTGAAACAGGTTTAAATAAGTTGTCCATAGGACAACTGGCTCAGCAACTCTATAATATTTCCAGGCCTATCTTTTCTCAAAGATGTTGGGTATTTCATCAGACACTCGCTTTCCCCTCCCGACACCCCCCTCCCCTCCCCCAAATATAAAGGACAAGTAAGGCTCACAGTTTTATCAATCTCCCTAAAACCAGGCTATTCCCCTTCTCATTCATAAGATCCAGCCCATTAAAATCAGGTTAGAATTCAAAGTCTTCATCTGCCATGTCAATTGCCCAGGCAAATTTCTCCCGTTGGGTTTTGTTATAGATCTTCTCTATAGGTATTCCAAATTTCTTGCACCTGGAGGGAGGGGGAGAGAGAGAGAGAGAGAGAGAGGAATAAAAAGGATGAACAGCAAGAGGTGTTTACAGCCAAACAACTACAAAAGTGCATCCCAGCAGAACCAATGCCTCTTTTCCTTTCAAAGACTGAAGCAAGGCAATAGGATGGAGGCTGCTCTTTCTTCCCCAACAAGCAAGAGCTTACCAGGCAACAGAAATCCTAGGATCCAGGTAATTTAGTTTGGAGGTCCCCAAGGCAATCTGCTTGTTTTCCTCCCGGTCTGTAGCTTGGACCTCCAATTTCATCAGCTGTTCTGCAACCCTTTGTACTGCTTTCTTCTTACTTTCTACGGTCCTGCGAGGGGCAAGGAGATACTTTTTTCAGGTGGGAACTATAAATGGCTTTTCTTTCTATGGGAATGAAGAACACCCGAACAGACCTGCTAGGTGAGACCAAAGGCTAATCTAGTCCAATATTCTGTTTCCCACAGTGCTCAGCCAGATGCCTCTGGGAAGCCCATAAGCAGGCCATGAACACAAAAGCCCTCTCCCTCTGTTGCTCCACAGTTATTGGTATTCAGAGGCATGTGGTCTCTGATCCTGAAGAAAGGCTGCAGCTATCATGACTAGCAGCCATTGATAGCTTTTTTTCGCAACAGGCATGCATTTATTGATTCTCTTTTTAAAGCAGTCTAAAAGTTGGTGGCCATCACTACATACTGTGGTAGCCACTAGGCACTGTGTGATAAAGTTTTTTTTCTGACAAGTAAGGGGAGATATGGTAGAGGTATATAAAATTAGGCAGGAGGTAGAAATAAGGTTTTTTCTTCCCTTCACATAGTACCATCACAGTGACAAGGTGAGCCACTTGAGCAGAAATCTCATTCTGAGCAAAGTTGGTTTCCCTGAGCGCCATGCAGAAGTGTTTGAATACACGTGAGTGTCACAGCAACGTGACTTACTTTTTAGATTTCTCATCCCTCCGGACCTTGGCATCGGCTTTGGCGCTTTTCAGTTCTCTTTTGGCATCAGCCAGCTGTTCCTTCTTGGCATCAATCTAGGGAAGGCAAAACACAAACAGAAAGCAGGAGATGGAAGGTGTGGAGCTGACAAGCTGCAAACGGCTAGTAGACTTTTGTCTCCATTGGAGTTCTAGATACCAAGGCAGCGTCTCTGTCTAACACACTTCACTGGGTGTCCAAGAAGCCTTTTTTTACCTTGACTAAAGTTTCACAGAAGAGCTGGCTGGGATTTACATTTTCAGATAGGCATGCAAGGATCAAACTTGCAGAAGTGATTACCAGGACTTTAGATACCAAATTTATGGCACCGCACTTAGAAAGGAACATTGATTCACTTACTGTGAGTGGCATAAGAAGCTATCCATTTAGAGGGCTGTCTCTATTGATTTGCCAAAAGCAGGGAAAAGTGACTTGAATAATCTCCTCACCCAAGCTCCTCTGTGTAGTTTGATCCATGACTAAGCTTGAAGCATAGAGTAGATCAGGCAGCCATCATGGCAGACAATGGTGTGGCATTAGCTGTCGCCCCGTACCAGCCTAGAAAGCCCATTCATGGTATGTAAGCTATTATTTGTTTCTTAGGTTGCCACGGGAGATAGAGCAACATGGGGAGGCTAGGTGAGATCTAAGTGCAGGTTCTGAAGAAATATAAATGGTCCTCTAAGGTGGAGGCTGAATGTTCTGGAGAATGCTTCTTCTGAAGGAGGCCTTTACAAATGCATACAGCTCTAAATTGTAAAGCCGAGCGAGAATAAATGCAGACAACCATGTTGGTACAGCAGCATCAATAATGTCAATGTTAGTGGATTCCTGGATACCCTAGTAACATTTGCCGTGATCTGCAGAGGAATGGGCAAATGCTGAGTTTCAAAGGCAAAGGGAGAAAAGTGTATGAAAGAAATAGAGTAAACCTGAGCCCAAAGCCAGAGAAGAGAAGGAAATGAGGGGGAAAAGTCATATTTGGGCAATGGCAGGGACTAAACTGAAGGAGGAACTAGGGTGAGGATAGCCTATAGAAATATTCAAGTCACATGTTACGCCTGGGAAAATCAGGAGACACAACTCATTGGTGGGGAACCTGTGCTCCTTTAGATGCTGATGGACTCCCAGCTCCCATCAACCCCAGCCAGCATGGCCAAAGTTCAGGCGTGATGGGATGGGGGAGCCTAAGTCCAGCAACATCTGGAGGCCCACATATCTCCCCCCCTGGCCTAATGGATGCTTCTCAGGCCAACCAGAGAAGACTCAAGGTTTTATCCAAGAAATATCTGATGTGTCACAAGTTCAACAGTATGCACTGTCAGACTAGAAGCCCTGGCTGGGGTGCCAAGTTTGCTTCTGTTGGCAGGAGAATCCTCTGAGCAGAGTGCCCCTCAAAAGACCCTGCTGAGCTGCAGGTTTATTAGATATTGGGGGGGGGGGCCTAGGGCTCAGGAAAAGTTTAAGGCAAAGATTTACATGTACAATTACACAAAACAGAGCTCGCAACCCTTCATATGAATAATGGAATTCAGGAAACAAAGTGTGGAATACAAAAGTCAATGGGCGACTGGGGACGAAGTGCATGAAGCCATACAGATGGAACCCTCCAAATCAAATTCCCATCATCCCCACTGCCTATTTAAAGGTTCAGATGCACTGTGCTGGGTCACATCAGGTAACTTTCTCAGCCCAAGCAATAATGGGTTTGTTCTAAAGCAGAGGCAGGGAACCTATGGCTTTGCAGATGCTCTTGGATGCTAACTCCCATCAGTTCCAGCCCAGCAACATTTGTAGGGCCACAGGTACCCCATCTCTGCTCTAAAGGAATGAAAAGCAGAAGCTGTATCAGGGCTCTTAAATAGAGCCCAAATACAGATAAATTTGTGTTGGTGTTTTTGTTTGTGTTTTGTATAAATGGGGAGAGAACACAATGCATTATGTAAATAATTTAGAATTAATATGTTTATTAATAGGTGTATTATGTTTTTGTCTTGATATGTGTAATTGTATATTTTGAATAAAAATGTAAGGAAAAAAAAAAAGAAAAGCAGAAGCTGTATGATCTGCGGCAAACTAAGTAAGATGATCTAAGATGAACTAAGTAAGCTGAAGGTTCGCAGCTCCATTCGCCTAAGCTGTGACTGACAGACTGTTCAGTTCAGCTAAGAATAATGGGACAGGTGAGTTGGGGGGGGGGGTTGAAGGCAAACAAGTCGTTATCATTCTGTCAAAGCTGTCAGTCCTAACAACTGAAGCAGCCCGGTTAGATATTATGAAAGCCAAAAAGAACACCCCACTGATTAATAAAACAGATTCAGGCTGTAAACCAACCTAACCAAAATGACCTCAGGGTTTTTGTCAGAAATAACCTGAAAAGTAAAAGGGTGGTTTAGACAAGTAAAATATAATCAAATACTCGATATAGATAGGCTTGCAATTTTGTGGCGGAGGAAGGTGGATAATTTTGTGTTAAACCACATCATTATCCTCAAGCCATGGACATGGAATAGTTATCTGTTTTGAACTTGCTTTAAGTTCACAAGATAATGAGAAAGTCATAGCCTATATAGAAATCTGCACAGAATACTTTAGAAAAATAAGGCCTGAGCCACACAAATAATTCATCACACCATAAAATAATTTTTGGATCTGACCACTTCAGACTACAGGTAGGAGAAGAGTTGCATGTTCAAGCTTTTCTCCAGGAATGTGGATACAGAAATTGAGCACATCAGAGAAACTACTACGACTGAAACTTTCTGCCTGCCTACCTATTTAATTTTCTAAATGCAAGAAACTTGGAAAAAACATTCACTCAAATGATTTCTCCACCTGTGGGTCTCAAGTGGTACAGTCCAAATACAGCTTTGCCATGTGACTGGCAGTTTGTACAGACAAGCTGGAAGTCTTCCCTGAGGTCAACTGGTCAAGAAGCTTTCAAATTCAACTATAAAACTCTTCTTCAGCATTGATATTTGTGATGTCTCAGAGAAACCTCAGGAAAGCACCCAAGCATATGTATCATTAGCTTAGTTTCTTGTTCTTTAAATCAAGTTATTCCTTTCCCCAAGAGTGTCTAAATACAGGTAGGATCCAGAAAACCAGGAGCAGAATTTTGCTCACACCTTCACCCTTCCTGAACAATCCCAAAAAAACTGTTCCTGGGAGTTGGTGGACCCTCTCAAGCAGCATGGGAAATGGGCCAGGAGGTTAAGGAGACTGTCCTTATTTGAAAGGCATGCTTTCTGGCCATGTAAGGGACTCTCTGGATTTTGCCCAGTGTCCTGTGAGTAAATCAGGATGGGAAAACACATCATAACATCAGAGAGCTGTCAGGAGCAAAAAAATAATTATGGTACGCTTTGTGACCCCACTAGAGATGCTTTATAGACATTTCTCCTCCAGGACTAAAAGGCAACTTGCCTGATGTGCAATTCAGTCAGAAACAGGAAGGATTTGAAGAATGATTTTCTGTAATAAACAGGAAGGATTTGAAGAATGATTTTCTGTAATAAAATCAAGCAGGTTTGTCTTTCTAAAAATCAGAGAAACAAGCTTCACTAGTGAAGTTAGAGGAGAGCTTGACACAGGTCAGCTAAGTAACAGAGGTAGCCAAACAAAGTCTTGGTTTGGGTTTTAACGAAAGGAAGCAGTCAGTTACCTTGCTCTGTAAATTCATCATGGATTTCTCAAAGGTCTTTGGAGGCGCCCTCTGGTGGTTGCAGAGAATAGCAACAGCTCTATTGGCACGGTTATAAGACAGGATCTTTGCTGGGACATTATCATCCGCTAGAAAAGTTCAAAATGAACAAGTGAAATTTGCATTTCTGTATGGGAAAGTCTAGCTCTTTCTTGGATAATTTCACTTTTTCATGGGGAAGAGAAATTAGCAGCTTGGCTCTCAGCCATCTGTACCAAGCTTATAATGGGACTGGGGGCTGTAGCTTAATAATAAATAACATGTTTTGCATGCAGAAGGTCTGAAGTTCAGCCCCCAGCATCTCTAGTTAAGGATCTCAGGCAACAGAGGGGAGAAATGGAGTTCAGAGGGATGACTGCATACAGAAAGACTTGCTCTTTTAAGGTGAGTCCACAGCTTAGTGGCAGAACATATACTTTGCATGTAAAGGATCTCAAGTTCAATCCCTGGCACCTCTGCTTAACAGAATCAGAGAGCATGTGATTGGAAAGGTTTCTGCCTGAGACCATGGAGTGAGTAATACTGGGGGTAGATGCAAAGCAGATTTCTACATTCCTTATGCAGGCTTGAACACCTTAAAGTGCTATGAAAGTGCTAATGATTACAACGTGTATTCTAGTGTATCAGCTCCAGTATTCAGTTTAAACCCCTTGTATTTCAATAGTTATCTATGGTCTCTGATCTAACCGTTATTTGCCTCTTGCATTCCTTCTCTGCAAGCCTGGGCTTGCTGGATTTTAAAAAGGCACACCATCCATTTATATGGACAACACAAACAGAACATCTTTATCAGGCAAAGCCTTGAAGCCCTGCCTTCATTGTGGACAGAACATTATCTTCATTGTGGTCAAACCTGCCTTCATTGTGGACAGAACATTATCTGATTAAGGTGCATATTATAGACATCCACTGTGGTGGGAGATGGGTTATAATGGTTTCCTCGGGAACTAGGTAAAGTAAAGAGACCCCTGACCATTAGGTCCAGTCGTGGCAGACTCTGGGGTTGCGGCGCTCATCTCGCTTTATTGGCCGAGGGAGCCGGTGTACAGCTTCCAGGTCATGTGGCCAGCATGACTAAGCCGCTTCTGGCGAACCAGAGCAGTGCACGGAAACGCTGTTTACCTTCCCGCCGGAGCGGTACCTATTTATCTACTTGCACTTTGACATCCTTTTGAACTGCTAGGTTGGCAGGAGCTGGGACCGAGCAACGGGAGCTCACCCCGTCACGGGGATTCGAACCGCCGACCTTCTGGTTGGCAAGCCCTAGGCTCTGTGGCTTAACCCACAGTGACACCCACGTCCCTTGTCTAAGGGAACCAAATAAATCCTTGAAGGCTGTTAGAGATTTACCAAGTGTGCTGGCTAGCTGTCTTCTCTCCGGCCTGGCTAATTTAGGGCAGCCTTTGTCAACCTGGTGCCATCCAGATGTTCTGTACAGCTTCCTAGAAGTTGTAGTCCAAAACATTTGGAGGGCACCAGGTTAGCAAAGGCAAGTCACGGACACCATTCCTATACAGTAGTAACTTCCTATTTGAAATGTTTCAACACACCTTTGAAGATCTCTTGGAAACCACAGTTGTTTTAAGAATTCTGTGGTCTCCTTTGACATTCTTCGCCACTTGGCACTGGCTGATAAGCTGCCTCTGACCTAATTCAAGGTACTGCTGGACACATTTCAAATCCGAAATGGACTGGAAAGGCACAGATTTCAGTTCCTTCCTCTTCAGAAGGTCAGTTAGCCACAACAGCAACTTTGGAACTTTGTTCAATGCGGAGAAGCCCAAGTAATTTCCAGTCAGTGGCTCTTAAGCCGGCATTTGGATCGATGTTACAATCAACACAGAAACAGAAAAGTATGAGGTGTGTTAATCCAAAAAGTACTCACCAGTTGTGAGCTCCTTTAGCTGCTGCTGTAGCGTAATGGAGGCATTATACGTTCGAAATACCTTGGCTGTAAGTCCTTCCATAAGGTCTTGAAGATGCTTATTTAAGATGCTAGTCTAAGGGAAAGAAATAAAGGAAGCGGCTTAAATTAATTCCAGCATTCATCAGCAGAACACCTCAACCTGTGCACCCTCCTTACTCTCGTAATTTGAGGAGATGGGAAGTGGGAGGATGAGCCTATCAGTGGCTGGTAGCCACCATGGATATGTTCTACCTCTGCTGTCTAAGGAAGTATGCCTCTGAATACCAGTTGCTGCGAATCACAAGTGAGAAGGGCTCTGCTGCACTCAGATCCTGCATCTGGGCTTTCGATAGGCATCTGGCAGGTCACTTATGAGCTATATGACAATTCAGCAGAAGGGGCAGATACACTAACAGATGCAACTGGGGAAAATGGTTGTGGGCATGGCATGGAAGCAGATAATATTACTACTACTACTACTACTACTACTACTACAACAGCAACAGCAACAAAAAGGTAGAGTCTGCAGTTAGAGAGGCTGGGGTATTTTGTACAAGAAAGACACATTTCCTTTTCATGTGACACAGATACTCCAACTAAATTCCAAGAGGGACAAACTCATCTATTCAAGCCAATCTTAAACCCTTTCCAGATTTCTTTCTTTTTTTTTGGGGGGGGGGGTGAAAGACCACCTCCAGCCTATGTGTCAGATTAAGCCCACAAGGTGAGCCAATTTGGTCCACATGGCCATCTTTGGCAGGTCACACCTCCTTGTCACTCCCCTGATGACACATGCGTATCAGAAGAGGCAGCTGCCAAGGAACAACTGGGAGTGCACTTTTTTGGCAGCTTACCTTCGGCACTGTTTAAATTTGGCACTGCTGACATTGTTGCACTCAGGAGCTCTGGAACAGAACCAGATCCATGCTGCTTTCCGAAAGGCATGGATCCACCCAATGCCATATGATGTCAGGCATTTAACATGTGGTGAACCTTTTGGATTCCACCTCTTTCTCCAACTCTTACTTAGGGACTTATGAATGCTTGGTGGGTGGGGAGATCATGGGAAAGTGTTTCTGCCTCCATCTATATGCATTCATTAGAGCAGGCATCCCCAAACGTGGCCCTCCAGCTGTTTTGGGACTACAATTCCCATCACCCCTGACCACTGGTCCTGTTAGCTAGTGATGATGGGAGTTGTAGTCTCAAAACAGCTGGAGGGTCGAGTTTGGAGATGCCTGCATTAGAGTGTTCTCTTCAGATGCATGTAGATCAGAAGTGGAGCCTGTCCCGTCCCGCCAGCCCCACTAGTATACTCAGTGTCCCCAGAATGAATGCCTGAAAGCGGATTTAGTGAACTGGTAAGCTGGGAATAACAATCCTCTGGCCCTCTTTGGACTATAGCCAGCTGCCATCATCTCTGACCATGGGGCTGATAGGAGTGGAAGCCCAAAATCCCGATGGTAAACAATGGAGCTTGTGTTACACATTTTTTATGTGTTTTCAATCTTTACAGGGCACCCTATAACAAAAAGTTCTCAGGGCAGCTTATAGGATAAACAAAAGAGGAATGCAATCAATTGTGATGCAGCACTAAAACCAAACCCCAAATTAAAATAGAGAAACAGAAACAAGCCCGCAGTACTGTATCACACATCTTTTTCTCAAACTGCTGCAATATAACAGTTTCTACCAGGCCAGATTTCAGTTCCATGAACTCTTCTGTTAAATACAAAACTGCCTGCACCATAAGCAGCCTGTTAAAAATTGCACCCTTTTCCATGCCAGTGTAAGCATTCTAATTAAAAAATCCAGCCAAGGTTATCATTTATGATTAACTCTCAAGTACCAGGTATGGAAGGCACTCACATTAAGTCTATCAAAGAGGTCATCTTCAGGCTGTTTGTTTTCCATGAACAACTGAAGATTCTTAAAAACCTACAAGGCAAACAGATGGGAGAGAAGAAGACCATTACAGCATGAAAAAAAGAAACTGGATGGACATCATTCCAACTTGATGGCGGTATAACGTGCTCCTCACTAATTCACATGTCCATGCTTCCATGTACACAATTCTGAAGGAACACTGTTCTCTACTGGCCTACAGAAAGTGTGTTGGTGGATCCTGCAAACAAGGGATAGGAGTACGTAGACCACTATTGATCAGTGGTGTGGGGGGATGGAAGAAGCAACAAATATTTTCCTGACTGAAGAGGTATATTAAAGAACTGGGGTGCCTTCCCAATAAGAATAGGCTGAAAGCACTAAGGTAGAGATGATTTTGGGGGCGGGGAGAGCTACAGAACGTTATAAAAACAATTAACACTATGGAGACAGTGAAGAAAAAGAAAATTAAAGAAGGATCCATTAACCATGAAGGTTAAATGGAACCTCCTTGTTTAGATGCAGTTGGTAACAGCATGAGACTCTTAATTCTCAGGGTTGTGGGTCTTTGGGTAAAACAATTCCTGCATTGCAGGGGGTTGGACTAGATGACCATTGTGGTCCCATCCAAATCTACATTTCTATGACTCCAAGATGTGAAATATTTGTCCAGATGGATACTGTACTTACTCAAGGTAGATCTAAAGACTCACCAGAAGAAAGACGATTCAGTAAGAAGACTTTTCAGACTCCCTTTCATTAAATGTTAAGTGCACAAGAAAAAATTCTTACCCTTTTCTCAACAGGGACTTTGTTGTAGTATCGTATGGAATCCTTTCCAAGGAAGTCAAATTCTACCACGTATTCCTGGCCATCCAACTCTGGATGCAAATTAATATGTTCTACACGGAGGGAGCAGCAGCCCACTGTGTCAGCCGTCTCCCCTTCCTCTTTCTCATTACCAGCTCTCAGAGCAAGCTGCAAGTATGAAACAATGAAAGAGAGCAGAGAGATGTCACAAATAGCATTCAAAACAGGAGGCAATTTTAACCCCATTGGTTAGCCAGTAAGAAGCTGTTTCAGGATTCCTTGTGCTAAGAAGCTATCAGTTTAAACTCCAGAGCCGAGATTATAGCATTTGTAAATGCAACTGAAAGAATACACTAGGCTTGGTCCCATGTTATCTATTTGCTTAGGTGACTGGGGGCCTGTCTGTGTGCCGTCCACATGCCTTACTGAGCTAACACGGGGCAGTGCTTATAGGTAAGTTAGTGCCAATTTTACCACTGATGTTGCAGCAAAATTCCATTTATCATCATTTGATTCCAGAATAGATCTGCCCACTTTGGCTGCCACCTCTTAACAGCATTGCAAAAAGTAAATTGTGTGTGCATGTATGTACATATGCAGAGGTGTCCCGAGGAAAGTGGGCAAAATTTTACCCGTACTCATTCAGCTCATAGTTAAGCAATCACAAAAAGCAGTGCATTTGCCAAGGAAAGCTTCCCATCTCTGCTTTAGAAATATTTCTGGATTATTCAATTCCATTGGCACCTACTTCAAACATCTCTCCAGCACATTTAGTACCGTTGTGCTTAGAAGCTTATCAGCTTCAAACCAATGCTTCAACAAGTCTAGGCCGAGGAGCCCTGTCTAGGCAATAAAAAAAGGAAGGAACTGGAAAAGTGACAGATTCTCACTTTGTCAATGAAGTACAGCGCAACCGCCCTCTGCCGCACTTTCATCTCTTTGGACTTCCAGTCTTCTCGATAATTATTTCGAATCTTATCTACACATTTCTTCAGTCTCCGAGCAGTCTCATATTTCTGCCAGTCCTTCTCACCCTGCAGAGGCAATCACAAGGAACAACATGAGGACCTGCTCCAAAGCATAAAGGCTCCAGTTTGGAGATGGAGCATATTTTAAGAACACTTTCCCAAGATTCCCTCATTGCCACCGTACAGACATTATTCGACTTGTACGTTACTGCCTATTTCAGAAGTGCCTAAAGGGTTAAGAAGTTTTAAAGAGCCACTAAGCTGGCAGCAGAGTCGCAAAAAAGTAATGAAGTACTCTTTGGATCTTCCATTTAATGACACATTGATTCCTTAGGAACAGTCAGTAGTTCAGTAGTCCCTGGTTCAATTCTAGCATCTCCAGGAAGGGCTGGGAAAGACTCCCGTCTGAAATCCTGGAGAGCTGCTTGCAGTCAGTGTAGAAGCTGCCAAACTAGATAGAGCAGTATAAGGCAGATTCCTATGATACAGAGCATTGGGCATGTCAGAAGTAGCTTGCAAGTTTTCAGACAAACTATCACCTTGATTCTAGAACTGGGATTCAACATGATGTACTTAATAGATCCTTGGATGTTCTCTGTCCATGACACCAACCAGGTCACCTTGTTATCATGCCGGACCTCTTTCCATTTATGTCCAGGGGGAGGGGGAGGAACTTTTGAATCTCTGTACAGGGGGGGGGGGGGGACAAGAACACAACAATAATTTCAAAACTGAAAAGACTAAAAACCGTGAATAACAGCAAAATACAACCAGGAAATAATTTATTCAGTTTAATTCATTGTAATCAAAGCTGGCACCATTAACTGAAATGAAAGTCACAATACGAACTGTCTAGATTCGCCAGATATTTATAGGCCTCAAGCCCGGCAATCAGAAAAACCAAGTGTGTAAATGTTTGCATCGATACCTGTATATATCTAATTTAAGATTCTTAAAGGTTTTAAAGCAAACAAGGCCAGTGCTATTCTTACAAATAAAAACAACAATTTCAAGCTTATTGGCATGTTAAAAACTACTATGCAATTTAGACACTGTAATGTTTTGAAACAGCCCTGTTGAGGTATGTTAAGAAGTCTTTCCCTCTGCAACCTTTACCCTGCACTCATGTTTCTACAAATCACTTTTGCAGAAATACCAAACTGCCTAAGCAGCTGAAATCTTACCTCACTCCATCAGCTCTCACCATCCAGTCCCACCTTCCCCAAACCTTGCTTACTGAATATAATATTTTGCTCCTTAGGCAGACCAGGCTATCAATATTCTAAGGTCTTCTGAAACTGGGCAAATTGCTCTTTTGGCTTGAAATATAAGCTACCATGTCCTGAACTACAGATCTTTTTCAACAGGTCTGACATGGTAAACATTGGGTAAGAGAGATCCCATGTTATCACAGTATACCAGGGACCAAGTTGTGATGGGGCTATACCCTCCACAGTCTATTAAAGTTAAAGAGATACGACGGCGTCTGTGAGCTAGGAAACTGGTCTGAAGTGACATAAGGCAAGTGATTTGTTAAAGTTAACCAAGTCTTAGGCTGAACAGCAGAATGCCTGTTTGTCTCAAAGTAAGCTACTTTGAGCTTCCCGAAGGAAAAAGGAGGGTGGAAATGCAACCACCACCATCTACTAATATTTAAAAATAAATAGATTCAAACATTTGAGTTTTGCCTGTTCACAATACACTTTTTTTTAAAGAAGCAAACTAATGATTTGACAGTTTGTGAACTACGGTGAAAAGTTCACAAGTGAAACTTAACGTGGTATGTACTGGACTTCATCTCTTGGGCTGCACTTATGTTAGAGAGGTTATCCGGAGTGAAAAGCCTGAACACAGCTGCTACGCATTATAACCAAAAGTCACTCCTAGCTAGTGTGTGAAATCTTCCATGCTCACTTGCTACAATTGATGATGATGTCTTCTGGCATTATCCGCCTCTTCAGCATGCCCATTTTAGGATGGTTTCCACGCCCTCTGAAGAGACCCGGAGGCTCAATCTTAAAGTTGGCAATTCTTTCCTTATGGTTATCCATGATACAATAGCCATATTCTTTTAATAACCGCTCGTTCTCCTCTTTAATTTTCTAGGGGAAAACAAAACACCCACAAAAAAGGAAAAAATTACAACACACTCCAAACCGCACTATAAATTATTCAGAACCAGAGTTACAAGAAATTCATTAGCTCCATCCAGGTTGTGCTGCAAGAGGCATTTTACAAGTACAGCAAAGCAGTGAAAGAAAGAGGTTGTGATCTTGAGAGTGTTAATAGTCACAGGCCTACTCAACACAGTTTAGAAACAACTTGAAATATCCCCAGCATTTCAACATCCCATCCTTCCACCATGACTAGCCCATCTCAACCACATTTCTCATTTATCTGAAGTCTTATCTCTGGGCCAGCCTTTAATCCCTTCCTTAATTCACCATTTATCACCCATCATATTAGATTGTACCCTTTGTTTGCACCTTGAAACAACAACAACAAATTCTAAATCAAGTTACCTGTTTTTCCTCCTTGGTCATCTGTTTTCTGGCTTCTGACTGGGCTTTGAAATACTGACTCATATGGTTAAAGTCACACTTGCTGAGGCTGGTGATGGTACTCTTTTCTTCATGGGTCATTTCCTGCAAAAAAGAAATCTGAATCTGTAAAAGGCTTAAAAAGGAAACTGCATTCCACCTTGTTTTCAGTAAAGTCAGTTTGGATGCTGCTATCATATATAAGATCAGTGAAGTTACAACAAGAGCTATAAACCTATAAAAGGCCAAATGCAGAATGGAAGAACATTATGGTTTCATCTTTGAGAGTTATTAACATCTAATTAAGAAAGAAGGCATCCTTCAGCAAACCATACTCAAGTGCTGAGAGATGAAACCTTATCAACATTCTACACCAAAGAAGTCTCTGAAGTTAGGGACTGTATGTCAACTATATTCCTATAATTTCATGTTATTTCCAAGGGAGCTTGAAATCCTGATTTTAAACCCCTTTCAGAATGGGGAGCGCAAAACCGAATGGAGGGAGGGAGACAAGGAAGAATTCCAGATTGCTGTGCAGTCACATGCCTGGACTCGGGAAGCTCTTCTTAGCTTTCCTCTAATTATTAAATTTTTCACCAGGCATTGCCCAGGATGGATTTGATATTCAAGCTTTTTTAAAGAATACTAAGACTCTCAGGGTGCCAAATATTGCACTTGAACAATGCTCCTGCAGGCATTGTTTATTACAGAAGTATCCCTGTCTCCTAGGAGTCCAGAGTGAAATATAGGAAGCTCTCTCAGTTTATGTGAACAATGCTATGAGGTATCTAGGCTGAGAAATGATTTCCTCCAAGCAGCTAAAGGCAGAATAAGGTACTTCTCTCCAACCATTTCATCTTCACAACAACAGTGAAAGATGGTTGAAAAACTGGTCTGATGTCATCCAATGATACTACACGAGCTAGTATACATTATTTTAATCATACTTGTTCCATGTTACATGAACAGAAGAGAACGCAGCCAGCCTGGGTCACCTGTGACAGCCTATTTAATATGCTTCATCACTTGGCAGACTGATTTTAGGCAGGAAAGCTTTTAATAAAAGGTTCCTGGTCCACAGAGTTTATGTAGAGTGTGCCTGTGGAACACAGACACATTTCACCATTTCAGACAGTTTGTGGCCATTCTAGGACAGTGCTTCACACAAAGTAAAAAAATACTAATAATCAAGCCATTTCAACTTAACCAAAGCATTAAGCAGCACTGCTATCACCAGGCAAAAGGAGCTGTCTCTTCTTCGCATGACTGACACCTCTTGTAGTTCCCAACTTTAGGATACAGGTACAACAATGGATACCAGACAAGATGCTTCTAGTCTAAGGCATTATTTAAGCTCCAACTGCTTAAATCATGGCAACCATGAGCATACACAAGCATAATATAATTTTACTTGCAAAATATAGATTTATTTAAAAACCTAATTGCCTACTAGACAACACTGACTACAAACTGGGGGGCACAAAATTTCTTTGAATAAGCAACTTATCTGTGCATTCTAAATACCCCAAAATACAAAAGCTGAATGTAAACCTCACTTAGGAACAAATCAACCCTCCTGCTTAAACACTACAAGGAAATTCTCTATTTGCCAAATGGAGGAGGGTTGACTTCACGTCTCTGGCTTAGATTTCCTCTCAACTCTCCTCTTGCCCCCTTATAGCACAAGTAGGAATCTGCTTTCTTCGCTTCTTTCTCTTCTTCTCCTTCCTGTTGTAGGAGTTTCTCTCTTTTCTCAGCCAAACAAAATGTAGCAAATCTGTTCTATTCCTCCCCAGAACATTTCATATTCTCTCTTACTCTCTCACTCAAAGTTGCACATGCAGTAACAGTGACTGGCTGTTGGGAAACGACGAAGGCAAACAGAAGCAAATTTCCTGCCCTTCCTCAAGCACAGAACCCCAAGTGTTCAATGAGGAAGCAAAGAAGCGATGAGCCATCTGCTCCTACCATAAAAGCAACAATTTAGCAGGTGTCCAGGCAAGTGGCAAACTGCATGTTTACTTTAGCTACCTAAGGAACCAAACACTCCCACCCTTCCATAACCTTGACCATACCTTTCTCCAGTCTTTGAAGAAGTTTTTCCTGAAGATGTCCTTTGTAGTGTATTCGTGATCAAGCATTTTTGCAAAGAACGTTGCTACTTCTTCTGCTTTGGGACTGAGCTTCATAACTTTACCTACAACAAAGAAGGCAATCCATGAGGAAACAGGAAAAAATGAGGTGGCATCCTACAGACGCTCAACCCCTCAACCAGCCTACTCCTCTTACCTCAGAGAGAAGGGATCCAGGAACATCCCTCCCCAGCGTTGGCCCTCTGTGAATATACAATGCACAGCCAAAATAATGACCCTGCGAACAAGTTATTGAACATCCTCATGTTTCAGGGGAAGCCAGGGGTCAGGAGGAGGAGGGCTGTAACCAAAGTCACACACTGGGCTCCAAATTTTACTATGGGCAGTACAATTTTTACTTTACATTCACTAACCTAATCCAGCATCTTTACATCAGTTAGCATGAAAATAGTATTGGGTCTGATTCTAAGTTTTTTCAGAAGCGAATGAAGTCAGGTACTCCAATTTTGGGTTTGTTTCGCTTTCAAAGAGGAAGAGCACAGGAATTTTTGCTCCTTTAAAGAGGTAGACTCTGGAACTGCGAAATGACAACATACTATGCGAAATGACAACATAATAACAAGGAGAGGAGGAATTAGCTACCAAAACCACCACGGAAATAGGCCAACAGTAGAAAGAGAACATTGAAGAGGAAAAGGCTAAGTTAAGAAATCCAGCCATCGCAGACCATAGGCAGAGCCAGACTGGAAGGAGGGAAAATTTCCCCTGGAGAAGAGGTGAAAGGCCTTGAAGACGCTGCCTGTCTAATCCAGTAGGGGGAGCTATCCCACTCAGGAATGTGCTCCAGCTCTGTCCTTAGGAAGAAGTGCAATCTCCAACAAAGTATGGCATTAATGTTTTGAATTTGTCCATTGAGTTCTATTAGCTCTCACTTCCTTCTCTGGGGATACTTAAAAAAACAAAACACCTTTCTTTTTATTTCTCTGAGTCTTTTCTACCATCCTCTTTACACAGTCATACCATCCCATTCCCACTCAACTGTCAGTCTGCAGGCATTGAGCACATTCAGGGTTTGTTTGGTATTATTGGAGAGGGGTGGAGTTATTCCTTCTTAGTTCCTCTGCCCAAGTCTTCTTGCACTTCTGCAAACCTCAAGGGTAACCCGAGTTTGCCAACGGCATCCTCCTATTTCCGGATAATTTGCAACAGCACTGATTTGGAATTAGAATACAGGATGATGGAATCTCTTAACTCTTCCCCTGTGGATGTACAGTGAGACTCTTCTCTGACTATGCGAGTTCAATCCTATTAGTCTACAAGAGGTGAAGCAATCAAAGGATTCCCATGCATCATAGTAGTTCAGCTGTATGCTCCCACATAACAATATTGGCTTGCCTTTAGTCCTAGTGGGGCCGACCCCATTATATGCATGAAGCAAGAGATAAAGGCATCAGGCTCTCTTGGCAGAAAAAGTAATAGCTGACATGCCCATCATCAGACTGTCTTCCTCTTTATCCTGTTCTTGAGGATCATATAACTGGCACAAGAGTCCTCCATATTGGGCTGATTTTGTGCTGTGTGAGAGGACACTGGTATTTCTAACTCCACTGGCTTAAAAAGTTGTTGTTAAAAGGCTGCCTGCTTGATATACCAGTGATTCGTGACTGTCCTCTTTCCCCTTGACTGAAGAATTGTAATAGAGGCTCAGCATGAAATAACTAGCTGCGCAGAAAGGCAGATTTTTCCCACAGCTCAAGGGGGAAGCAATTGCTGCATCAATGCGCTGCAGACCCAACATCTCCCCCTTTCTAACCAATGTGACTAATGTAGGCCCAGACAGTGTTAACGTCACACCAGTCTTCAGTGCACCCAAAGAAGGTACTTGCCAGCATTCCACAGCAATACCAAACAGGAACAAATATTTCACTTGCCAGGAGCCTAAAGAGTTGGCATCGTTTCAGAATAATGGATTCCTGTGAAATCCAATCCAGCCACTACTTGTACTGGTATAGTTAAGGCAGACAGAGAAGGCAATATGGAGTCTTCATAATGCATAGGGTGTGCCCAGGGTGGGAGGGAAAGAGGAATTTTCCACCTAGCTTGAAGGAAGTAAACTATAGAAAAGTGCTACAGAAAACTGCTAAGAAGAGTGCTTCTGAATGTTGTAAAAGATTTATGGCCATCTGATCTATTTTGTAACATCTATTTTGGAAGATTAGGAACATAGGAATGATGTTCACTTGACATTTTGTGCTCTGATAGGGATATCAAACTCACAAAGGCACAGAGGTACAATCTGAGGTTTGTCCTTTCAAATACTCAGAAGCACAATCAAGAATGGGACTGGGTCCCTGCTTCTATCTTTGAGCACGAAGGAGGTAGAAAGTGGAGAATGAAGTGTACAGTCCAAGGCCTGTGGTCTCATAATGCTAAAACAAGGTTTCACGTAATTTCTGAATGAGACCAGTAACTACATCAAGTGCTCATGTGCTATTAAGACAGTTTCTAGGATGATTTGGTAGGGAGACTGAATATAAACCATTTGGGGATTTTATACATTAGTGGCAGCTTGGTCAAACTGCATTCAACTGATTTCACTGTGATAGGGCCAGAGGTGTTTATTCCCCTGAAAATATAAATATCAAGTTAATTTAAATTGCTCACAAACTTGCTTGGGGAGATTAACTGGGCATAGATGCCATAAGCTTTCAACTAACTCATATGGGCCATTTAATCCTTCTCACATTTCATATTTTAAAGGAACTTGAAAACGTAGTTTATAATGATGGCAGCAATCTCCGGAGCCAGCATAAATAGTCATGTCAACCTCCTTTTCAGTAAATTTAATCTCTCAGACACTGGAAAGGTTCCAACAGTCATTACAGATGAGTCAGAACCAGGAAATTCAACAGGGATAGGGTGGGAAGAAGATATGGATAATCTCTGAATTGACCTTTGGTCATTGGGCAGGGACAGTATGTTAAGTGGCAATACCTTGCTCTGGAAACAAAGGACCCTCAACCAGCTTTAGCAAGACAAAACTAGAAGTGGTCCTCAATGAGAACATGCCTTGCATTCTAACTGGAAAGATGCATGTAGGCAATGAATGCACATCAGCTGCACATGAGGAATTCTGCTGCCAAAAACAACGGTACTGGGTCAGACTTGAGAAATAAAACCAATTTAAAGGAAAATATTATTACCAGACAGTACTCACTGTCATTAAAAAAAATGAAAGGGAAAAAAGCATTATCTCCGAACAACTTTCGCTATGAGAACCCACCACTGAAATACATTCCACTTTCTCAAAACAAATCTCATTTAATATAACTGGATACTTCACAAGTGTCTTCCTATGCAATTATGTATCTTTCATTCCTGCTACTACAGACCAAAGAGATAGGGGGGGTCTTGCGGTCCCAAATCTGAGGTTATATTATGAGGCCGCATGTCTTTGTTGGGTAAAAGACTGGATCGTCATAAAAAATAGAGAGATGTTAGATCTAGAGGGGTTTAACTTAAGATTCGGTTGGCACGCTTATCTATGGCGAGATAAGGGAAGGGTTCATAAAGGTTTTTCTAATCATATTTTCAGAGGGCCACTATTGGAAGTCTGGGAAAGGAATAAAAAATTGCTGGAGCAGAAGACACCCTGGTGGCTATCACCAATTGATATTTTAACAATTAAAAAATTAAACATTGAGGGGGAACGATGGACGTATGAGGACTTATTAACCAAAACAGAATCCGGGTGGAGGATTAGACCATACGAAGAAATAAAAAATAAGTTGACTGGTTGGATTCAATATCATCAAATAAATTCTATGTGGACGGAAGATAAAAAGATTGGAATAAATGAGAAAAAATCTAGATTCCAGATTGAAATAATAGAAAGTAAAACAAAATTACTATCAAAAATGTATAACCAGTTGCTTGAGTGGGACACCAAGGATGAGGAAGTAAAGGAGGTGATGGTGAGGTGGGCGGTAGATCTAGGGTATAATATAGAGTTTGATAAATGGAAGGCTTTATGGTGTAAAGATATGAACTTTTCAGCATGCACGACACTTAAGGAAAATATGTACAAGATGATGTACAGATGGTACATAACGCCGATAAAATTGCATAAAATTTATAGAACAGGCGACAAACTGTGTTGGAAATGTAAGAGTAAAGAGGGCGAATTTATTCACATGTGGTGGACGTGCGAGATTCTCAAAAAATTCTGGGAATCTATCTATAATGAATTAAAAAAAATTTTCAAATATACGTTTGTTAAAAAACCTGAAACCTTCCTGCTGGGGATAATTGGCAAAGATATTAAAGAAGAAGATAGAACCCTTCTTCAATACGCAACAGCGGCCGCTAGAACCCTCATAGCACAGTACTGGAAAACAGCAAAAACCCCAACATTAAAGGAGTGGCAATTTAAATTAATGGATTACTTAGAATTGGCAAAATTGACTCAGAAAATAAGAAATCAAAAAAGTACAAAATTTAGTAATGAATGGGATAAATTTAGAATATATATGGAAATAGAGACAAGGGGAAAATCAAAATGTTAATCAGAAATATAGATGTATTTAAAAAAAAAAAATCACAGTAGGCATGAGATAACGCTTACTACGTTATAAATTTTATTTTGGAATAGATACAGCAGAAAGATTATTAAGATAACATTATCCGAAATCGAGATAAAGGGAAGTCGATGTAAAATTAATGTTGTGTTGTTTAAGTTGTAAAATTAATGTTGTGTTGTTAAAGTTGTGTTGTTTATGTTGTACGTATTTTATGTTCTTTTTCTTTTCTTTTTTTTCTTTTCTTTTTATGTTTATTTCATTTACTTTTGTCTGTTGTATGTCTGTGAAATATAGTTATGCAAAACTTAATAAAAAAAAAAATATATATAACTGGATACTTCACAAGTGTCTTCCTATGCAATTATGTATCTTTCATTCCTGCTACTAATGATATAACATTTCTAAATGACACTGCATTCACAGCTCTGGGAATGATCCAGCACTTCTGTGCAGACATCAGGGAGCACAAGGGAACACTGTATTCTGTCTCTGCACCAGTCCCAGTTCACTGTCCACACAGGGGGACAAGAGGGTTAAGGATTGTCACATCACAAGCCTTGAATGGAGGAGGAAAGGGAGATGGACAGACCGGTACTCAGCAGCCTCCAGAATCCAGCACTGGCTGCATGGTTGTGCAGATGAAATTCCAACCATCTCCAGAGAATATATAAACCACCAGCCGCATTTTACCAGCATGGGATGACCCTCGCTACAAGGTCTCCCAGTATGGGCTTTTTCTGCCTTATGAATGCTCATTATAAAGACAACTATTTCTCCACCAAACACCAGCCTTTAGTAGCTTACCATCATAGTAGAATTTGACATTTTCAGGCACAGGTTCATATGGTGGTGCAAACACAGGGCCTTTGTGTTCCAAGAATTTCCACTTAATACCTTCAGGATAGCGCTCTTCCTCCCACCTTTAAAAAAAGGGGGGTGGGGGTGGGAGAGAGAAACATGTGCTCATTCAAATGCCATATGGATTCAGAATCTACAAACGGGGCATCATGAATGATAAAATTAGTCAATTCAGCAAATTCAACAATCCATCCTTTCATTTACTCCATTTACTTCTTTCATTTTTATAATGCCTTTCTGACAAGACACTCCATATAATTTAGCATATTAGAACAGGAAATAGTACAAAATTCAGCTTCCTTGCCTCTTGACTTCCCTGAGAGGATATAGGTCTTTCTTAAGAAGCCCCAGGGAAGGCTGGGGTGGGGCTGCCCCAACAGTTATCTTGGGACTTGGTGGTTATATTCTTCCTCGCCTGGGCTTCCTCGTTTCCACCTTCCCTCAGGGCACACAGGTTTTGTTTTATTTATTCACACAAACCTTCTACTATATTTTAATCTAGAAAGCCAACCCATTGTGCTACACACATTACCCATGTCTTTATCAGCCAGCACTTTCTGACCGCCTCACAAGCAAGACAATATATTCCAGGCTTCTTCACAAAGAAGCTAGCATTGTTTTTATGTCAGTTTAGATGCATGTCTTACTTGTATACACCACTTGGGGTGTTAGTAAAAGCAACAAGGAGAAGAAATCCCCAGAGTAACCTGCACTAGGGTCAGTGACCTCTCCTGTGGTCAGCAGAGGGAAATGATGATTAATGTTGCTTGAGGTACAGAAATGGCACAGGCCAAACTCATCCCCACTTAGAAGTCTGTTGGGTTGTACTGGCAGCAGGGCATGACACTTTTCTGCAATAACACTAAATCCAAACCTGAAAGGCTCAAATTCT
Organism: Podarcis cretensis; assembly: GCF_951804945.1. Classification (NCBI taxonomy): domain Eukaryota; kingdom Metazoa; phylum Chordata; class Lepidosauria; order Squamata; family Lacertidae; genus Podarcis; species Podarcis cretensis. Next base: position 24,883,291 of record NC_137175.1, read on the forward strand.
CAGGTATTTGTCATGTCTCTACAGAAAAACCTGAAATAGGCATTTCCGGTACAGGGATTCACAACGTATCACCAGTGAGCCATATCTTTCTTCCTAGATTCACTCAGCAACTGACTTATGTGTTTGGTCTATCTGTATTGCAAGCGGCAGAACTGAAGGTCACATAATATCTAACAGCAGAAGCAGGCCCTGGGTAAAGGGCGGTTAGATGCTATTTTAAAAAAAGTTTTGTTTTAATTGTGTGTAGAAACATACAGAGAGCAGAGATACTCCTCAACGTTTTTCTATGGTGTATACCGGGCAGGAAGGGAGAGGATCTTTTAGCTTCCACTTTATTACCGTGTGGAAAGAGCTCTTAGCAACAGTTTTTAAGGTGTCATGCAGCTATCACACTGTGTGAAGTAGCTCCAAAAGAAATAGTGGTTGGATGGGGATACAGAAAGATCCTAAAAGATAAAAAAAAAAAACATTGGAAGCAGCCCAAAGTATCATAAATTACCTCCATGCTAGTTTCACCAGCTCTACCACTTGGAAAGAGTTGCTATGACTTAGACCTTAGCCATTTTCACCCCTGGCTATGTGGGAATACAGAAAGACTTTATCTACCACTACAACTAGTGCTGAGAATAATAGCTTGATTCCTCATATTACTTATCTGATAGAAGGTTGGCATTACTCCTCTAAAATCTGATAGAAGGTTGGCATTACTCCTCTAAAACCCTAAACTCTGAAACCCAACCAAACAGGTTTCTTTTAAAACAACTGGCATCTCTCCACCCCCTCAATACCCCCTTGGTCTTTCACTCTGTCAGATCCGCTTGAGGTGGGGGGGGGCATCACCAGCTGAATAATTACAATTTTCTGGGAGTTAATTGGACAACATGGGCTAACAGTTTTCATTTGAAAGCAGGATCACTTCAAAAGTGTAGCTGCTGTGCTCTACAGGGTGCAAGGGTGGGAGTGGGCAATGGTAAGAACCAGCAAGAAAGCATGGATGAACAACTACATTAAGCTTGAGATATCTGCTTGGCCATGTGTTTGTTTTTCCCCTAGAACTCTTGACATTTATCAGCTGGTGTTAGGCTGCAAAACAGTGGTGGGGAGACATAGCAGCAATGGCCTATCGTGGCTCCTTGACATGTGCACATATTACAATACAATACAAAAAACTATTCCTTACATTCGTATTTTAAATTTTTAAGTACAGAAAAGTAAAGACAGAGTGCCCTGCATTGTAATGGGCATTGTGTTTCACGATGAAACACAGAAACAAGAAGCATAAAGCAAAGGAAAATTAAGGTGAATACCACAAGCTCTTCATCAGAACTATTTTCTATTGAAACTGCCAACAAATTCTCAATGAAAACGATCCTCGGGTTTTGAAGCCATAAAGTATGTTTAAATATCTGCTGGAATGTTTTCACTTAATCAGTTTGTTGACACAACCTCTCTCCAAGGAGTGTATCTTGAAACACTGGGAGTTGGTTAGCCAAAAGTACAGAACTAAAGAACAAACACCAAAAAGTTATTCAAAACACACTGCTGTACAAAGTGGATTGCAACACAATACACCATTACAACACTGTTAGCACTGTGTCCATTTTAAGCAAAATTCAGGATCAAATCAGCCTTGATCCAGAAAAGCATGGAGGGATGCCATGCATGGAGTAAGGCCTTGAATTTTCAATCCTAGACAGTTGCTTTCATAGGCTTCTTTTAAAATTCCCTGTGGTATGAGGTAGGCTAATGCTCAGGAATGTTAGTAAAAAAAAAAAAAAAAAGACTAGCTTTACATCCCTGCATATGCCTAAAAAAGGTTGGTTTAGCATTTTGCAAAATTATAGTATATTAAGATAAATTATTAGGATAAAAATAAAGATGGAAAGGATTTGCTGAAATATCTAATTGAATTAGAATACAAAAAAGGGAGGTGTGAGGAGGTCAAGGAAATAAGCAAAGGAAAGAAAGTTATGTAAAGGATTGATTTGTTTTTTTTTTTAATTATCTGCATCTTTTTTCCCTTTGTTCTTGTATTGTTTTGTATTTTTATTTTTTTCTGTTTAAATATGTTCTTTATTTTTTCTTTTTGTAACCTTTAAAATCTCAATAAAAATCTATTAAAAAAAGAAGAAGGTTGGTTTAGTTTGTGGACTGCAGCCTGTAAGGGTTAACGTTTTGAAGGAAGGCTAAGCAGCATGTTCTTAACACAAAAGCAAGAGTCATGAAGTTTTATAAACACTGATTCTCTTGCAAAAGGCATACTAGTTTGGAAAGTAAGAAAATAAGCAGAACTACAAAAAGTATTATTATGGTTCAAAGGAGGTAAGCTTTCAACGGTTAGATTTGTCAACTAAAGCTTCAGTGGATTAATTAGTAGAGTCCAACTTTAAAATTAGGTGCCAAGCTATTTTTTGCGGGGCTGGGAAATAGGAATGTTTCAAAAGCCTTCCTTGGAAGTTTTTAAGCAGGAGTTGGATGGCCATCCGTCATGGATGCTTTAGTTAAGATTCCTGCATTGCAAGGAGTTCAACAAAATGACCCTCAAGGTCCCTTCCAATTCTAAGATTCTATGATTTCACCTGTTCTAAAATGATGCAGCACTGTTTTCTATCCCTTGATAAAAAGGTGTAGACTGAGGGGGTCCATTTGCTAGTATAATTCAAGGGACCATTGGTCTGGCTACCTCAGCAACAGGGACACACTCCCTTAGTCTAAGCAACTGCTAACTGGAAGAACAAAATGAAGACAAGAGCCCTGCTAGATCAGATTAAAAGCACCAGCCTGTTCCAGTCTATGGGAAACCCACAAGCAGAACCAGATTGCAGCAACACTGTTCACACTTGTGATTCCCAGCAACTGGTATAAATGAGACAGGGCTAATAGTCCTTGATAGACTGATGCTCTGTGAACAATAGCATCATGAATAATGAACAGTGGCTGTGAGCAGGTGTTTAAAAAATGTACTTAAGTGAATTGTAGAGGGCTTTTTGAACGAACATTTTCACTGCTCCTAACTGGCAATTTTTGCTGAGCAAATATAACTTTATGAAATCAACAAAGTGCTAGTTGTAAACTTCACTTAATTTTTGTGATACTTTTGCTGCTAGTGAAATTGATATTAACAGAAAACAAAAAACTACCGCTAAACATTCTAATAACAGATAGACATGCCACCTAATAGTAAGAGAAACAAAGGTTATGACTTCAGTACCTCAGGACTTCTAATACCATGGATATTAAATTTTTGTTCCAATGATAAATCAGTTGGTTGAAAGCCAATTATTAACCTAACAAATCCTTAACTAGTTGAGAGCTCGAACTGGGGTTTTCCTTTTCCCTCTAAAATGGAAGATAATCCTGTTTGCAGCTTTGAAGTCCAACCACAAAGAGTTTTCAGTCAGCATTTTTTCAGATGTAAGAGGAAGCAGCCAGCCACAGGCTGAAATATCAGAGGTGTGTTACCATTTCCATTTCTGCTCCTCTTCTTTTTTTGTTTTCTTCTTCTTCATGTCTCCTTCAGGAGGCTTCTTATCTTTGCTCTTTATTTTCTTGGGTTTGATATCCTGAAAAGAGATTTTTTTAGAGAGAGAGATGCTATACAGGGAGTAGTTTTACAAGATACTCTTAAATTTAAAAACAAATAAATTTTGTAAGAAACCATTTGAAATGTGCTTCTCACAAAAATGGCCCTTGGTCTGAATCAAACTACTTATTCAGTTTCGTACCGGTGGCAAGGAATTATCATCAATGAACATGCAGAGTGTATCATGGTATGACATAAGTAAATTGGTGAAGCCATATACAGGAGGCAGAGAGAAGTGAAAGGGCATTATGTAGAGAAAAAAAGGAGATGAGGACCACTTAGCCTAAGGATGGAGGAGGAGTTGCAACTTTGTGGTGAGCAGAGCCCAGCCACCAGTATGCTCTCTGCATGAATCTAGCCAAAAATCAGGATCTCTACATTCTGATCTTAACATGTACTCTAGATCGAGACATCATGTGTTTCTTTGGCTAATGTTTTCAGATGAATGCTAAATTGCATATACTAAGCAAAATAAAGTGTTCTTTCTCCACAGTTGTCTCCACAACCTGTTATTACCCCAGAGATCCAGAAAATATAAATTCAACCAAACCTCCTCCTCTTCCTGTTTCCGCTTCTTTGATTTTTTTATATCTTCAGTTTTGATCTTCTTGGGTTTGTAGTCGACACTGAAACAGATCCAACAATTGTAAACAAATCATTTATTTCCAGTTCCGGATTTTATTACTCTCACCCTCCACACACAAATGTTGCCACTGTGCTGCTTGTAGCCTGCATTCCAAAAGCACCAACACCCCAATTCTTGTGGCTCAGATAAAACCTGCTGCTTGACTTTGTTATATGTTTCCTGAAGCCCCTTCCGTATGAACAGACACAGCTACTTTCCAGCATCTGTAGACAAATGTCAGTTCTCTACCTGTGCTACACACACACTGACACCATATTATACATGGCTGCTGCAGAATACAATCAGGAAATAAAATCTGCTATTTTTGTATTTGACGCAACCTGTTGCCCCTCATTTGCACTGATCGCTTTTCTTCTCTTTGCTGTTGCAGGACCGGGGGAGGGGGGAGTTTAAAATCCCTCTGCAGCAGAAAGGGGTTATACTAGTAGGAGGATTGATACTGGCCCTGACCCAGTGTGAATCCCAGGGACCTAGTGGTCCCAGATGGGAGTAGCGGGATCCAGATGAGCACTGTGATACACACATCAGGTCCACAGTTGCTTCTATATTAACATCTCCCTTGCAGGATCAAGGCAATTCACTATAGAAGACAGCTGGGGTTCACAAAGCATTATTAACACTCACTATTCATTTGGTCCTTAACATTTTGTCTTACTCATTATTCTTTTGTTTTATAAAAGCATTTGTCAGCTACCTTTCAAAAGATCAACGCCGCTTACATAAAATGAAAACAAACAAAAAACTGTGCTATTAGAAAAAAAGTAAACCCCCCCAGAAAGTGGCCCTCCCTGACGGGTAATTAAAAGCATTCACTTTTCACTGAGTGGCATGATGATGTCTGAGTGACAACTGATATCTGGAATGGGCAAAAGAACTTAAGCCCTTAAATCCATTGATTTCAATGGGTCTACTCTGAGTTATGACTTAGCAAGATACTATAGTTGCTTCCTATAACAGATCCAAATGTTCCATTATTCCCACTTTTCACTGTAGGTAATGTTCACAAGCTACTCACTCATCATCCTCTCGGGGTCTCTTTAGGGGCTTATAGTCTTCTTTGTAGTAGCCGTCATCATCCATTTCTTCCTTAATACGAGGTGGGCTAGAGAGAAAAGGAAATTAGTTATTTAGTCAACACCATATTGCAGGGCTGGTGAGGTTCTGCCCCCCCCCCCCGATTTCGGTGTCAGCAAAAAAGAAAATTAAAATAAACATGCTGGAAAGTAGATCCCATCACCCTGGTGGGGATACAAATAACTCCCCGCTTCTTAGCTGATCTGTGTATGGTTTCCTCCAAAATCTCCCCCATAACACCCTACTAGGTTTCTATATTCCTCCAGCTGTACCATTTTGGGAAGCTCTGATTTAAATTAAGGCTGCACAGAAAAATGAGGGAAAAAATCCTACAACAATGGGACAATGGATTACAAGTGTTAAAGATGTGTCAGCTTCAAACTACTTGATTGTTTTTTAGTTACAACAATTCAAGTTTTAAAATTGTTTTAATAAATCTACTCTCCCTGCAACATCCACACACTGGATATTGGGATATTCCATAATACAAATTACTAGTTTGATTTTGTTTTACCTATAAGTATGCATGGCATTTTTGTACGGTGTGTGTGTGGGGTATTCTTATTTAAAGAGAATTTGTGGCTTGCCCTTCCAGTGAAAATCATGGTGGGTCACAGCATATAAGACAATGTAACAAAAAGTGACTGTATTCAAACATCACATTGACCCAGACTTCCTACCTTATCATGGTTTATCAGGAATGAGCAGCATGCTAATGCACGCTGCCTGATCTCACAGCTGGAAAAACTCAGCAGCACTGGGAAATACACCTCTACAGTTACTGGGAACAAATGCATGCTGCTAAAGGAGCCATCTGGATGGAAGTCACTTTACAAAGCTACTCAGGAGACCACATTTCAGCCACTGAAAGCTAATTTATTGAGCTGACTCTAAAAATACTTTTTTTCCAAAGGCAAAAATTCTGCAGCTATTTCACAATGAAGATTGTGTTCTGTGGAATACAAAAGATCTTAGAGCTGCAGTCTGCTTGGATGTTTCAGTGCAGTGCAAACTCCACAAAACCCAAAACACTGCAGGCAATGAGGTCACCTTCTGCAGTGCCATCTCTCTTCTAAAAAGATGTAGCCTGATCTGTTTTCCACTTCAAATATCTAACACTGATAAGATCAGCTGGTAATACAAGACAGCAGAGTAAAATACTTGTACAAGGAATGCTAGTATTTAAAAGTACAAAGGCACTGCAGATTTTAAAGGCTGTGTTTTAAATCAATCCACCATCGTGCCTCAAAATGCAGGAGATTGCTGGAAACAGGCTGCATGATAGTGGAAAAGTCTGGTGTCAGTTCCACGAGGTATTTATGCTGAGCATAATTGCTGCTGGCTTTTTGACAAGCGGGTTTTACATTCTTAAGATTGCAGTTCCTAGAAATACCAAGAGGGGTCCTTGCTTTCTTCTACTAAGAATCAAGCAGTTTATATATGCTTGAATACTGTTTTAGAAACAGTGCACAGGAGGAACAACTTTAGTTTGACCCTAAATTCCCAGTTCTTCTACCAAGTGTTTGATATTGATAAGGAAAAACTTTAAAAGTCTATGTTATTTTAGAGTCTTTATCAGGGCCAAGAAGGTTCTATGTCTACATTGGATTAAAAAAGAGAAGTGCATAAGAGAATTCTTTACAATCTTATTCCTGTCCATATAGTTGGACTGGTTTTTAACACAAAAAAGCTTCCCCATCTTTGGTTTTAGGTTTTCTTTATGCCAACAGAAAAGAGGATCCCAGAACTCTCAGGGATCCCACCAAGAGAAAATCCACTCATCTTCTGGGTACAAGTCAAAACGAAAAATCTAACAGTCTTCTTCACACAAGGCTCCCAGCTGCATACCTGGAGAAGCCATTTTCTTTTTCCTTCTTTATTTTCACTTCACCAGATGATTTACTCTGAAAACAGAAGTGAGAGCTGGTTAGTAAGCTATAAAAAGCACTGTCATATCTTCCCTGTGCATTCAAATGTAACTGACAAAAGACCCTTGTACCAGGAGCAAGTGCACCTCCAGCTATTCCTCAGAAACACTCTCAGCATTATTGGATCCGGCCAATCCCAAATATGTGCTCTGTCCTGCTGTTTTCCTATCTATCTAGATGTTCTCCGAAGTTTTTCCTTTTGTCTGGCCACAACTGTAGAATTTGCTATCAACTCCTTGGCTTATTTAGACAAGGCTTCTGCTTGTACTGTTACACTGCATAATTATGCACTTTGCCCAGACATGAACAGATGGGTAAGAAAATTATCAAGGTACTGTCTGTCCCTCTTCTGTCTGTCAAGGCTGGGCTAAGGTGTGCACCTGCATCGGTGCAATGTTTGTAATATCCTGCATCAAGTTACCTACAGAATCCCTCCTCATGTAGAACACAACGTGCGCTGAAGTTCGACCTGTAGCTGCTATGCAGTTTAACATGACTTTTATTATGACAAGTTTACAACAGCCATTTAAACAGACGCACAGTGATGTCATCTAACACCTAATGCCACGGCTCTTATAGCCTTGAGTTTCTGTTGAAACTGTACGTGGGATTTGACTAGCAAAACAGCTTAAAAATGTCAAAAATGTGAAGCTGCTTGTGTCTTTATCCACAACAAAAGCCCAGTCCAAAGCAGTGCCATTCAGCCCCCCCACCATCCTGTACCTTTTCTTCCTTTCGTTTCTCCTTGTCTCTATCTTTGTGTTTGTCTTTGTGTTTGTCGTGTTTCTCTGAACTGCCATCTTTGTGTTTGGTTTTCTCCTTCTCTTTGTGTTTCTTCTCCGAGGAATCTTTGTGCTCACTGGAAGATACAAGAGTCAGTTGGGACAGGATCGGTAGCAACGACCAAGCGGATTGACACGCCAAGCCCTAGAAAGTTCTCTATTAATATGAAGAATCACACAACTGTAGCAATAAGAAACATAGTGAAGTCAAGATGCCTCGGGGACACCACAGACTAATGCATTTTCGCCTGAAGGAGTTTCAACAATATATGTGCACTGTTCAGAACACTTTAAGCCCAGTACTAACATCTTGGCATTTATGCTTTTAACAGCAGACATTAACTGGAACCTTCAGTGGATTTGTCCCCCTACTGAGATGGGGTAAAAAGAAGACAAACCCTGTAGTTATAACACCAAACATCGTATTTATGGCTCATATTGGTATTGATAAATTTATTAGATGAGAGAAACAGAGGCACACAGCATTTAAGCAATAGGCTGTGATTCACTCAATTCAGGCACTAGAAGAGCCAGAAACTGAGTTCAGGAGTTCTTTCATGTCTAGTTACATGCTTCTCCTGTTAGTGCATTTTAGAAACCAATGATGCTTGTGCCATATGACCTTTGCCAAGCCTCACTTCTTCCCTCTCCCCACCAGTGGCCTGTTTCACTTATGAGGGAGAGAACAAATGGAATGTATATTAAGGCTAAAAAAAATTATGGGTTTTCATTACATCAGAAAGAAAATGGTATGTCTCTACAGTCATACCTCAGGATAAATACGCTTCAGGTTGAGCGCTTTCAGGTTGCGCTCTGTGGCGACCCAGAAGTAATGGAGCGCGTTACTTCCAGGTTTCGCTGCTCGCACAGACGGTCAAAATGACGTCACGCGCATGTGCAAAACGGCGAAACGCGACCTGCGCAGACGCGTCTTATGTTCTGTTAGGGATGCAACTGGGGCTCTGGAACGGATCCCGTTCACATCCTGAGGTACCACTGTAATTCTATTCTAATGCCAAAATCAAAAGAAAACCCAGTCTCTTTAGAAAGTGGTCTATTTCCCAATTAACTATTCAGTGGCTGCTTAGACCACAATAATCAGAATTAAACTTGTAGATTACAGAGATGAATTGTTGAAAAACCCTTGAAAATGTGGTATATCCTGCTAGGAAAAGATTTAAGGCTCATGTGTGATTACATTATATCCAGGCACATGATAAAGAAAGCAGCTCTTAGAGAACTCCAACATTGCATTTTGAGAAGTCAACTGCAGCCTTCTCCTATTACACTCATTAGGTTTCCTTACTTCATTATCCTGACCCTCTTGCCCCTCAATGACTTTGCAAGCTAAGTACTCTGGATTCCCCTTTCATTCCTCCCACTTGCTAGTGCCACTCTATTTCTTATGGTTTGATTTTGTATGGTTCGATTCTCAGCTCCCACAAGCCCTTCCAATGTGACTTACTGCTTCTTGAATCTGGAAAATTCTCCGTCCCTAATGTAGAGACACATACCACAATAAAGTCAAATAAGCAACTATATTTATTACATTTTTATTCTGCCAATATCCTAATATTCTAATGTACTTTTTCTTGATTTTAATGAATGTATGGTATAGTTTGTTTTTTGTAAAGTTGATTTAAGTTGCCTGCGACAATAAAAAGTATCTAATAAACTTAAATAACAACAACAATATAGAACAAGTGCCTCCCCATATTTCAGCTCACTACCATTCTGAAAAGGTTAGACTAAGCGATAGTGATCTCCTCTGCTCATCAAATTAACTTCATGACCAAGTGGGGACTCAAACCTGGGTCTCCCCTGGTCTGGTTAAACACTATATAATACCAGCCTTCAATGTCATATACCTTCTCCAAATGCCCATAAAACATTTAGTCCTTTTAAAAATGGGATGCAATTTTTGAGTCACTTCATCATTTAAGTATTTAAGGCAAGAACCACTACATATAAAGAAATCATATTTACCAAATACAAAAAGATGGAATTTCTAATACAATCTTCTGTTCCCCACAGTGGCCAACCTTTTTTGGTCCACATAATTTATTTCAACAATCCAACTTTCATAAAATGGAAAGCCCACTTGTTACAACATCTAACAAACTTGAACAGGCTAACAGTATTTTTATTTCACTTTTGTTTTATGCAGTTGTGATCCCCCCCTTCATGAAAATGATGCTGAAAAGGTTAAGTTACATAACTTCATATCTAATAATCAGGTCTGACTTTTGCTGTCTGTTTGCCTGTTGCAAAGCTAGCAGATGCTGAATTAGGAATGCCTAAATGTCATCCGCTCCTTGCTTGGAGGACAGAGAATATACTTCTTTCTACCCATTCATGGTTTATTGGCTTGAGAAACTTGGGTTCCCAACCTCTATCGCTTCAAAAGAGAAAATAGGAAAGAGAAAAAGAAAAAGGGAAAATGTACAGGTGCTGTAAAGAATTAAGAGAGGATCAATACTAGCCTGGCTAAGTATGCTAGGTTATTAACCAATGTTAAGCCAGAGTTGTATGATGTAGTTTGGGTACAACAGGGAATAGGTTTAATAAAGTCAGGATTGTTGCACTGAACAGAGTGTTTGATAGTGAAAAGGGAAGAGACCTCTTAAAACCATGGTTTATAAAACAATGGATAATCATCAAAACCTGGCCACTATGATGGAGGTTAATTGCTACCATGATGTGCTCCAACAGACATGGACACCAACAAAAAGTAACAGTTTTTAATTGCAGGAACACAACAAATTTTAGCCAGCTTTTAGTCATGGCACATTAAAGATTCTTCACATTTTTCTACTGCAAAAACATCCTCTGATCTTTTTTTCATTACTTCTACCTGGGTGTATTAAACACAACTGACACGAATTCTTGTCACCTGTAGCACTACAATCAGTTTCCCTACTTCAGTCAAAAAAAAAAAACGTGCACCCCACAGCTATACAAATTGACAAGTAAAAAAGACAGACACAGTAAGAACTTTCCTGGTAACAAATACCTATTTAGAGAACATACACGTATGAAATGTCACCATAAGCAAACTTCTCAACAGGGGAAAAAAAAGAGAGATTTAATTTGCATGACAGCAGAAAATAGGAAAAAACCACCAACAAATGGTATGCGTCTCTGAAGAAAAAACTCACAGACCAGTGCAGCTTCTAATAAATGAAGGTAAGCAAATGTGTCATTTAACTTAATATCGTTTTGTAATCAGACAAGAATTATTCGGAGCACCTCACATCAAGACATAAGCCCTCATTTTAAATGCCTGTTTGTTATGAATAAGATTGGTAAACTAGCTTATGTGCCAAAATAAAAAATAATAATAAAAAGATTGCCATCCTGTGAAAGAGAGAACATAATTCTCCCCATTTGACAGGTGGGAAATGGATGATATGGGGATGGCAACCTGGATCATACGTCAGCCTGAGATCAGGCAATACAATTGACTCAAATCTACACTGCAGTCCAGTCCTTACTTTAAAAAGCATGTTCAGCATGTGCAAACAATCTCCTGCTGGCACAGACAAAAACTGTTCACCTAACAACTAATAAGGTGGTGTTTTGCTGCCTGAGGCAAAAAGCCCCCGTTCTACATACAGAAGCCAAGGAGATTGGCAGCTGGATCTATCAGTGGTAATAGGCCAGTGTCTTCCATGGCTCTTGAGGGCAACGTGCTAATTGAGAGGATTCAGGACAGGCTGCTGGCACAAACAGCTCTATCCTCCAATACAGGGGAATGTTGTCCCTCAGCATCTACACCCGAAGCAGCAACCCCACTCTGCCTAATGGTAAGGCCAGTCCTGGCTCTCCTGCGTAAGCTCTGGAATTCCTTCTTCTACCAAGGTTCAGAACAAGTAGGGAAGCTTGCAGGGCAAGTTACCGTACAAAATGTTACTTTGGCCTTTTCCAAGAAGAGAACACTGCAGCTGCATTCATTGCTTAATTCTCAACCTGGCCAACAGGCACAGACTACCATTTCGGAAAGCTTACCTTCTCTAGTAGGCAAAGCAACTGGTCCTAGTGCGGGCTTCCTCAAACTTGGCCCTCCAGATATTTTTGGCCTACAACTCCCATGATCCCTAGCTAGCAGGACCAGTAGTCAGGGATGATGGGAATTGTAGTCTCAAAACATCTGGAGGCTAGAGGTTAGGGAAGCCTGCCCTAGTGTAACACAGTTATCTTCCCAGATGTAGGACAGCAGTGTGTTGCAGCTACTTTTACTCCTCAGCCTGGGGCAAGATGATAATGGTTAGTTGCTTCCTGACAGCCTCTCCTTCAGCTAGATCATAGTAAAGGACACTCTGCTCCCTTCAAACATCAGCTCACAGCTTGCCACCGAAAGCTGCATTACATAGCTTCCCCTCTGAATCATGAAGGATGGATCAAGTCTATGCACAAATCAGGTTTAGAGACTGTTGCATGAATCAGTCTTCACTCATAGCTGAGCTGGGATCACAACTTTTATTATTTTATATTTATATCCCACCTTTCCTCCAAGTTGTTCAAGGCAGCATACCTGGTCTCCCCTTCTTCATTTTATCCTCGAAACAACTCTATAAGTGCCTTAATAGCCTAATGTCTAATGATGTGGTTTTTAAGTGTTGTCTACAGAATTCTTATTCCGACAGAGTGCATAAGACAACATGCAACTGGTGTAAAGACTGAAAATTAGAGGTGGTTCTTTTTGCAGGGAGGCACTACTCCATTCTGTGGTCCACCAAAGTGGAGGACTCAGATTCAGCACAGGAATCTGAAAGGTTCTTTTGGCCAATTATGTATGGAGAAGCATGGTAGAGCTAGAAAACGATATGTTTGCTACTGTGAAGTGTTTTACTCAGTGTTTGAATCTGTTTCTGCTCCATGTTCCTTGTTTTCACAGGAAGCAAAGTATTTTGATGATTTATTCTGAGATGTACTTAAAAAAACCCCTCTGCAAAAAGCACTTTACTTTATTAGTAGATTGATGCACAGCTATTCCTTCAGGAAGTGTTTCCTTCAAGTAGGCATAACTGTACTCTCTGGAAATTGCTCACAACATTAATGGCATTGCTAGAGTTAAGACGTAGCTTCTTGTTTGGAGATGAACTAAACAAAAAAACCAAAAAAAAAACCCCAACTGCACTGAATATGACATAGCAAGCCACTCTGAGCCTAATCCTTGTAGCACTTATGTATTGTACTGATTCAAATAAATACATTTATTTCTTATTTATTATCTTGAACCAGCACAGGACTTTCAGCAAGCTATATAAAGAACCATATAGACTGTAATAAACCAAAACTGATTACAATAGTTACAGGCCCTAGATAAAATGCCAGCTAAAATTCTTTCTCCAAGTTAACACCCCCACCAGCACTCCAATGAGCTGAATTACATTACAGGATGTGGGTGGCGTTGTGGTCTAAACCACTGAGCCTCCTGGGCTTGCCGATCAGAAGGTCGGCGGTTCAAATCCCGTGGAGTAAGCACCTGTTGCTCTGCCCCAGCTCCTGCCAACCTAGCAGTTCGAAAGCACACCAATGCAAATAGATAAATAGGCACCACTGAGGCGGGAAGGTAAATGGCTTTTCCATGCACTCTGGTTTCCATCACAGTGTTCTGTTGCACCAGAAGTGGTTCACTCATGCTGGCCACATGACCTGGAAAGCTGTGGACAAACACCGGCTTCCTTGGCCTGAAAGCAAGATGAGCACCGCACACCACAGTCACCTTTGACTGGACTTAACTATCCAGGGGTCCTTTACCTTTTTACCTACAGGTAACTCTCAACTTACACATATACTTATGCTTTGTGCAGTGGTGTGTGTAAGTGTGTGTGTGTGTGATATATATATATATATATATATATATATATATATGGAAAGCAGAGGAAACCCACCATTCCCTCTGCTCCCTATTTATTTATTCTTCCCTGGCCACCTGTGCACAGCTACAATTGCAGGCTTACAAGATTTTGGGGAAGCAGTGGGAGGGCTCTGGGACGCTGCCAAAGCCCTTGCACCGCCTTCACAAAGCAGAGTAAGCAGCCCTCTACCTCACAGGAGGGGTTGTTCCCGGCTTCATACGTTTCTGTGTTTATGCGTGGACTCCCAGAACTGAAATCTCGAGTAAGATGTGAGTTACCTGAATATTATGTCCTGCAACTTTATACTCTCTACTAAGAAGCCCTACATTTTTGCTATATATACTTTGTACACCAGCCTGCTTTCCAAGTTGCCTCTGGGTTGAAAGATATTGGATGTTGGATCCAATATGTTGGATTTAAAAGCATGAAGATTAATCCAGAAACAATAATAAATTCAAGTAAACTTGAATGTAGGCTAGGCTCCTTTGGGAGGAAGGTTGCAGTATAATTGTAATAAATAAATTTTGCTCCCTTAATGGAATAACTTTATAAGTATGATAACAGCTATAGTACCAAGGCAACTCCCACCCCACCAAAACTTCAATATGGCTAGCCCAAACACTCTGGTTTGCCCCTGATCATCTCTTACATGTCACCTTATGCAGGCCTAAACCATTCTACAGGAATTAGGCCCATCCCTTTGGCCAGTTTTTCCACTTCCTGGATCCTATTAAATGTAATTCAGCAACCTGCCTCCCTAACATGGGTGTATGCTACAGAGTTCTATGTAAGCAGAGACACTGCTTGAGCACTGGAAGATTTGCTGCCGAGCCAAGTTTGAGGTTTTACTATTAGTATATAAAGCCTTTTATTTATACAGGTTCTAGTAATTCAACTCCTGACATATGAGTTCTGGTCTCTCTCTCTCTCTCTCTCCCTAGTGCAGGACTGAGCACAGGTATATGTATGAGATGAAACATGGGAGGCATGTGATTTCAAAACACAAAAGGAGTAAGAATAGAAAAAGTGACAGAATTTCTTCATTGATTTTCCATATTCCTGTTATACAAAGTGGGGAATGTGCACCTCCCCTACTTGCCCTCTCAGCATGCCTGTCCCACCTCCTCAGACATCACCAGACAACTTCTAAATATGGTACATGAATCCAACCCTAAAGCACATGGGCCAAGATTGCAAGAGCAATATCCTAGAAAAAAATCTGAATTCAATGCATGATCCAAGTTATGTAGTCAGTTCACGTTGAGCCCCCATATAGGCGATCTGCAGCATAAGAGGCAGGATACACGCATATACTTAATCCCCTCCACACACAGGGGAATCATCTCAGTATACACTTCCTGATCTGGCACATGAAGTGCTTCAAATTGCAAATATTATGTTCTCAATGAATCTATTATAATTAAATCATGCCCATTACACAGTGCTTGCTTGGATGGGACAAGGCAATTTATTGTGTCTACTCAGAAGTAAGTACTACTGAATTGAATAAGGCAAAGGGGCACAGCGTGCCTTCTAGAAAGAGCCAAAGTATTGTGTTAGTCAGTGCAAGAAATCATCATGAATAGGTAGCCAGATAAGGAATATAAGGTGATATATATATAAATATGCCCATTTAAAAAGCCTCTAAGGTTTAGGAAACAGTAAAATATGAATACAATTACTAAGCAATCATACTTGAAAAGCTCTACATACCATAATTAATTTGTCTGCATATAAATTCTAACCAAGAGCTCCTCACACAATTCATTGAATGGACACAAGTAAACAAGTGCATGATGAATAAGGTGCTACAGCCTGTGTCACTGTCTACCCTTTATCCACTGTGTTCTCACTAATAACAATAATAATAATAATAATAATAATAATAATAATAATAATAATCCCCTTCATGGATCACTGCCTTGCCGTGGCGAAGGGGCTTGAAGAACTCAGAGAAGCTATGAACTATGCCGAGCAGGGCACCCAAGATGAACAGGTCATAGTGGAGAGTTTTGACCAAACGTGATCCACCTGGAGGAGGAATCGGCAAGCCACTCCAGTATCCCTGCCAAGAAAACTCCATGGACAAAGACAACAGGCATATAAAAGTTATGACGCTGGAAGATGAGCCCCTCAGGTCGGAAGGCGTCCAACATGCTACTGGGGAAGAGCGGAGGGCAAGTACAAGTAGATCCAGAGCTGATGAAGCGGCTGGGCCAAAGCCGAAAGGACGCTCAGTTGCGGATATGCCTGGAAGCGAAAGGAAAGTCCAATGCTGTAAAGAAAAATATTGCATAGGAACCTGGAATGTAAGAACCATGAACATGGGTAAGTTGGAGGTGGTCAAAAATGAGATGGCAAGAATAAATATTGACATCCTGGGCATCAGTGAACTAAAATGGACGGGAATGGGTGAATTCAGTTCGGATGACCATCATATCTACTACTGTGGGCAAGAAACCCGTAAAAGAAATGGAGTGGCCCTCATAGTCAACAAAAGAGTGGCAAAAGCTGTACTGGGTTGCAATCTCAAAAATGATAGAATGATCTCGATACGAATCCAAGGCAGACCTTTTAACATCACAGTAATCCAAGTTTATGCACCAACTACTGGTGCTGAAGAAACTGAAATTGACCAATTCTATGAAGACTTACAACACCTTATAGAAGTGACACCAAAGAAGGATGTTCTTCTCATTATAGGGGATTGGAATGCTAAAGTAGGGAGTCAAGAGATAAAAGGAACAACTGGCAAGTTTGGCCTTGGAGATCAAAACGAAGCAGGGCAAAGGCTAATAGAGTTCTGTCAAGAGAACAAGCTGGTCATCACAAACACGCTTTTCCAACAACACAAGAGACGACTCTACACATGGACATCACCAGATGGGCAGCATAGAAATCAGATTGATTATATTCTCTGCAGCCAAAGATGGAGAAGCTCTATACAGTCAGCAAAAACAAGACCTGGAGCTGACTGTGGCTCAGATCATCAGCTTCTTATAGCAAAATTCAAGCTTAAACTGAAGAAAGTAGGAAAAACCACTGGGCCGGTAAGATACAATCTAAGTCAAATCCCCTATGAATACACAGTGGAAGTGAGGAACAGGTTTAAGGATTTAGATTTGGTGGACAGAGTGCCTGAAGAACTATGGATGGAGGCTCGTAACATTATACAGGAGGCAGCAACGAAAACCATCCCAATGAAAAGGAAATGCAAGAAAGCAAAGTGGCTATCCAATGAGGCCTTACAAATAGCGGGGGAGAGAAGGCAAGCAAAATGCAAGGGAGATCGTGAAACATACAGGAAATTGAATGCAGATTTCCAAAGAATAGCAAGGAGAGACAAGAAGACCTTCTTAAACAAGCAATGCAAAGAAATAGAGGAAAGCAATAGAATGGGAAGAACCAGAGATCTGTTCAAGAAAATTGGAGATATGAAAGGAACATTTCGCACAAAGATTTCCATAATAAAGGACAAAAGTGGAAAGGACCTAACAGAAGCAGAAGACATCAAGAAGAGGTGGCAAGAATACACAGAGGAATTATACCAGAAAGAAACGGATGTCTCATATACCCCAGGTAGTGTGGTTGCTGACCTTGAGCCAGACATCCTGGAGAGTGAAGTCAAATGGGCCTTAGAAAGCACTGCAAATAACAAGGCCAGTGGAAGTGATGGTATTCCAGCTGAACTATTTAAAATTTTAAAAGATGATGCTGTTAAGGTGCTACACTCAATATGCCAGCAAGTTTGGAAAACTCAGCAGTGGCCAGAAGATTGGAGAAGATCAGTCTACATCCCAATCCCAAAGAAGGGCAGTGCCAAAGAATGCTCCAACTATCGCACAATTGCACTAATTTCTCACGCTAGCAAGGTTATGCTTAAAATTCTACAAGGAAGGCTCAAGCAGTATGTGGACCGAGAACTCCCAGAAGTGCAAGCTGGATTTAGAAGAGGCAGAGGAACCAGAGACCAAATTGCAAACATGCGCTGGATTATGGAGAAAGCTAGAGAGTTCCAGAAAGACATTTACTTCTGCTTCATTGACTATGCAAAAGCCTTTGACTGTGTCGACCACGGCAAACTATGGCAAGTTCTTAAAGAAATGGGAGTGCCTGATCACCTCATCTGTCTCCTGAGAAATCTCTATGTGGGACAAGAAGCTACAGTTAGAACTGGATATGGAACAACTGACTGGTTCAAAATTGGGAAAGGAGTACGACAAGGCTGCATTTTGTCTCCCTGCTTATTTAACTTATATGCAGAATTCATCATGCGAAAGGCTGGGCTGGATGAATCCCTAGCCGGAATTAAGATTGCCGGAAGAAATATCAACAACCTCAGATATGCAGATGACACAACCTTGATGGCAGAAAGTGAGGAGGAATTAAAGAACCTTTTATTGAGGGTGAAAGAGGAGAGTGCAAAATATGGTCTGAAGCTCAACATCAAAAAAACAAAGATCATGGCTACTGGTCCCATCACCTCCTGGCAAATAGAAGGGGAAGAAATGGAGGCAGTGAGAGATTTTACTTTCTTGGGCTCCATGATCACTGCAGATGGTGACAGCAGCCACGAAATTAAAAGACGCCTGCTTCTTGGGAGAAGGGCAATGACAGGCCTAGACAGCATCTTGAGAAGTAGAGACATAACCTTGCCAACAAAGGTCCGTATAGTTAAAGCTATGGTTTTCCCAGTAGTGATGTATGGAAGTGAGAGCTGGACCATAAAGAAGGCTGATCGCCGAAGAATTGATGCTTTTGAATTATGGTGCTGGAGGAGACTCTTGAGAGTCCCATGGACTGCAAGAAGATCAAACCTCTCCATTCTGAAGGAAATCAGCCCTGAGTGCTCACTGGAAGGACAGATTGTGAAGCTGAGGCTCCAATACTTTGGCCACCTCATGAGAAGAGAAGACTCCCTGGAGAAGACCCTGATGTTGGGAAAGATGGAGGGCACAAGGAGAAGGGGGCGACAGAGGATGAGATGGTTGGATAGTGTTTTCGAGGTTACCAGCATGAGTCTGACCAAGCTGCGGGGGGCAGTGGAGGACAGGAGTGCCTGGCGTTCTCTGGTCCATGGGGTCACGAAGAGTCGGACACGACTAAACGACTAAACAACAACAACAATAATAATAATAATAATTTATTATTTACACCCCACCCATTTGGCTGAGTTTTTTGCTCCCCTTCTAAGGTATGTATATTATCTTTTGGAATGCTGCAATGTGATTGAGATTACAGACAAGAAACACATCAGAGTAATGAGCCAAAAGCCAGGCAGGTTTTGCATTATGCCATGCAAAAAGTCCCTTTCTAAAAGGCTGTAAACACTACAATGTGGGTGGAGGAGAGAAGGGAGTTTCACAACAATTTAGAAACATTTGGAAGCACAAGGTGAAATACCACCCCCATTGCCTGCAAAGTGTGTTAACTAGCATTGCCGGGATTTAAGCAACCAGTAAAGTGTGCAACAGCTTAGCCAAGACATTTAGAGCCTCTGCCTCCAAGGTCTATGAATGTTGTAAATTTTGGAGTCATGTTGGCTCAGAAATATCTCCCATCTATCACAAATTGGAAAATGAAATGGTTTATTAAAATGTATTCAAGTTTAGAAAAAAGCACAAAAGGGATTAAGGTGTTAAACTTGTTAAAAGGTTAAATTTGTGTAACTGTTTAGGTACAAAATACAGTGGTGCCTCGCAAGACGAAAAGAATCCGTTCCGCGAGTCTCTTCGTCTTGCGGTTTTTTCGTCTTGCGAAGCAACCCTATTAGCGGCTTAGCGGATTAGCGGCTATTAGCTGCTTAGAAAAGGGGGGGGCGAAAAAAATCTCAAGACTTGCGAAGCAAGCCCATAGGGAAATTCGTCTTGCGAAGCGCCTCGAAAAACGGAAAACCCTTTCGTCTAGCGGGTTTTTCATCTTGCGAGGCATTCGTCTTGCGGGGCACCACTGTAAGACTATGTGAATGAAAGGGGGGGCAGTCATATATACCATAGAATGGCAGCCCCATAATTTGATATCTGGAAGCTATTCACAGGTTTTAACCTCAGTAACATTAACTTACATGTAACTTGGTTAACCCCCAAACAGTAAAAAAAAAGCTGTCTTGAATTTACCATTTCAAGTGTCACTTTATGACTCAGGAAGATTATTAAAACAAGAGTTCCAATAAGAATGGCCACCAATTTATGTGGAGACCTTTGAAGTAGGGAAAGGAAGCCAGTACCAAAGCACTGCTATGTCTATCAAGAGCAAGCACTATTGGCTTTAATTTGTGGTGAACTAGCCTGCATCTCCTGCAAAGTTAAAGAGTATGTGAACAAAAGTGACTAAAGCAGGCTTCTTGCCTTGAACAATACTTAGGCCAGCCAATGTACTTATTGGCATAGTAGACACAATACTATCTGACCAACAACAGCCTGACTGGGCTAGCCAATCTCTGAGATTGCATCATGTCCACATCTCCCCCAACTATGGCTGGAAACAGCTGAGAAGTATGCCAATAGCCCAATCAGATGGGATCACATGAAGCAAGTTCAATACGTGCCACCTCCCTACTAGCCAGCTGACAAGCACTCTGACTGTAATCTTGCAACCCCGTTCACATGTTTCCAGGCCTAGTTTGCATGTCAGGACCACAAACCTGCTGACAACAATCAGGAATCTCACCTGTTACTGTGCTTGGATTTCTCTCGATCTTTCTCTTTGTCCTTCTTGTGCTCTTTGTGTCTGTGTTCCCGGTCTTTGTGTTTATCTTTATGTTTGTGAGAATCTGAAAGCAAGAGAACAGAGAAACGACTTAGGAAATCGCTGAGAAGCTATGACAATTTCAAGTAAGCAGCTTTGTATTGGCTGCCACGAATATGCAACCTAAACATCCCAGTAGCAGTGATGTACATCACTTCACTATATGTATGAAACTGGCATCAGGCAAACCCATGTGCATCCTCTACTGCAGGGGTCCTCAACTTTTTGGGGGGCAATGGGCCTTGGCAAGTGCCAAGAGAAGGGTTTTTTAAATAGTTTTTAATGCTGTAACCTGCCCTGTGACTTTTTGATGAAGGGCAGGAAATGAAATGAAATAAACAAATAGTCTGAGGACCTCACCCTACATGACTGTTTCTCTCTGCTTCTCTCTGAAAATAAGCCCAAATCTATTGTTATTATGTTCCCTGACATTTTACAGACAGGCACCTCTCCTCTCCTGGGAGAGACAAGTTAGTATTTCTGGTGCATGGAAAGTGACAAAAAAGTACAGGGGGGAAAGGTTTAAATGAAGTGTGCAGGTTCATCCATGTACTAACCCGTGGAAAAGACTAGCAAAGGATCAACACAGTACAGTGGACGCTCAGGTTGCGAAAGTGATCCGTGCGGGAGGCACGTTCGCAACCCGCAGCGTTCACAACCCGCAGCACCGCGTCTGCACCAAAACCCAGAAGTAATCTGTTCCGGTACTTCCAGCTTCGGCACGGTGCACAACCCAAAAACACGCAACCTGAAGTGTCTGTAACCCGAGGTATGACTGTACTCAGGACTTCCCTACTCAAGTAGATAAACTATATTGCCCCCAAGCGTAAAACCTTGCAAATATTAAAGGTGTTTTGGTGTCCTGTTCTCTTCCACATGACATTTAAAATAATTGGTGCTCCCTCCCTCCGCTACATACAAACACGAACACACAGCACTGCACAACAGATTATGTATTTTCTGCTTACTGCACAAGAAAAGTATTGTCTTTTTCTAGCCCACACAGATATACATGCAGCTAAAACAATTAATTTTTAATTTGGGGGAATGACGAAACTTAGACGGGTCTTCGGGCTGCAAATAAATAAATAAATAAATAAATAAATAAATAAATAAATAAATAAAATTATTGGGTGTTCATATGTAACCTATGTGCTACAGGTTACCATCTTCTTATAGAAAAAGCAGAAAGGGCCACTAGTAAAACTGGCACGGAAGGAAAAATGTCTAGACTGGAAGCACTTCTAACTGGAAGTTAGCCCCTGAATCTAACCAATTATTTGATCAACTGCCTTTTACACATTGGATACTCAATATCAAGTTAACAAACAGTTCAATGGAGATTTTGATTGGAACATTTGATTCAAATTACCTAGAAATTCTGCTTATTAAGCAACTTTCTAAATGCAAGCAGTTTTATTTCTCCTAATACATGTTTCCTACATAGCTGTTTGGAAAGCATCTCAATTTACTGGATCAACAAGTGATGCAGTGACTATTTCCTAATACCACTGAGGACCCGGCTAAAGGGAAGGTCCTCAAAATATTCCCATCTAGACTTGGTTCAACGTTATAGGCAAGCCAAGTTCACCTATGGTCTGTTTGCTTACAAGGTATGCCCAGATAAGTATCCTTAACAATTTGGTTGGTAATTCCACCCTAAGCAGTAGGAAAACAAAACAAATTTTGGGGAAACAAGTCATGGTTTGATGGACTGTGGGGAAACCTGTACTTAACTTGTGGTTTAACAAACCATGGCTGAGCATTATGTGCATACAGGGTTTTTCTTAAAACCACCAGCCATGATATTCAGTGGTGAAGTATGGGAATAGAGGACTTAAAACTAGATTATAACAGTTACTAAAGATCTTTAAAGCAACTTGCTTCAGTGAAAGCGATTATCTGGGAGCCTAACTGTAGAGCCAGCAATAAACTGTGTTTAATGGAAGTCTTGTAAACAAATTATTAGAGGAATCTCTTTAGACAGTTGCCTACATAAGCATAATGGAAAGTACAAGACCAATAAACAGCAAGGAGGAAGCGAATAGGAAAAGAATGTGAAAAAGAGAAAGGCTTGTGAAAATCTGAGATGTTTGGATTACAACTTGATGTGAAATACTTGACAGGAAATATAGTTTATACAGTAAAGTTTACAACCAATGTTTGGATTATGGGGTCAGTAGGCGCACACTCTTTATCCACATCATACATAGGGCTGAAAGTGTATTCTGCCATACAAACCGAGGCCCTCACAACTGATCAGACTCCATAATAGAGTGTTGACATCATCTAGTAGTAATTTTGAGTTAGGCTAGACTGCTTGTACTACACTGCATACAAATATGTACATTTACATGTTATATACACACAGAGGGGAATCACTCACTTAAAAGTGGAATGACTCACCTTGAAATCAATTTCCACCCTTCATTTATTGTAGAAATCATTGCCATTTTTACCATACCTAGATTAAATTTGATACAACCACTTGAAGCAATAAGAGTATAGGTGGGGGTTAAATTCTTCTCCCTTTTGTAATATCAAATACAATGTAAAATGTGGAGAAAATGACCACCACCCATCACAGGTCTCAGTGAATCCTCTTATCCCTGAACAAAAAGTAAAACATGTCCTTCTCTTGACCTATATTCCAAAGTGCAATAGAAACAGGTAAGACACCCTGGAAACCTTTATTTCAACATTTTAAAATAAATAAAAATGAAGCACATAGAGATGCACAAATATGCAATTTATGCATTCTGTACAGACAGCACAATCAAATGATTGTATAATAAATGGGGAAATGGAAAGTAAAAGAAAGTTAAGCAAGCTAAAATTATTGTAAAGACTCGGGTGGGCGGAAGGGGGGGGGCATATGAAGCAAATGCTACCAGTGAACACTTTTCAGAAAACCTTTTTGCAATTCCAAGCAAAGACCCCAAGCACTTCCTTCTTCCAGCTCTTTCTTATAATTGTTTTACTGGCCCAGTGCCCTATTAGGTATTAGAAACACTCATAGAATATTTTGAGAGTATTCTGGCACCTGTCATCAGAAAGTCTATGAAGGGAAACCATTTATGCTTATGCTTATTTACAAAGATAAAAATCACTCTTGAGATCTAGAGACTTTGAACTCAGATTGGAGTCCAAGGTATTTTGTAAAATGGGGAGATGGATTAATGGAATTATGTGAACAAAATTGGACTGAAGCTATGGGTTTTTAGGCAGTAGCATTGCCCTCAAAGAGTTTATTTCATTTTATTGCAGTTTAGTGTAGAAAATAAGCTGTGCACCTATTCCCACAGAATTACACACTACACTGTACTTCACCACCTTGTAATTTCATAATTATCTCTCCAGAACAAAGAGTCAATTTTGCTAGTGTATTCTGGAAGCATTTGACCTTCTGTAATTTCACTTCATTGTTTCAAGGTTCCAAACTCCTGGCCGCCAGCACTATCTGGGGACACACTTCATTTCCTCTAAATGTTAGCCACACATTTGCAAGAGTTTTAATCTGACCTCACCCCCAAAGGTGCACTCCTCCACTGTCTCCCAAGACAGATGGATGCCAACAATGAAGTTTTGATGCCACACTGGTTGCAAAACCATAACTGAATGATCACTAGTGGATCAAAGGCTCACACACTTACCCCCTCCCTTGAAGCTCTGCCCATGCAAAGTTCATCATCCTTTCTTGTATTAATTATGCTTTAGAGCTACACTTGAACTGGCATAAATATAAGTTACCATAGCCTTTAAACCAGAGACTGAAAGCACTCTTGGAAACTGATTTGCTGATTTGGACACCATGACAAACTAGAAGTAGTGCGAGACTAACCTTAAAAAGGTAAAGGTACCCCTGCCCGTACGGGCCAGTCTTGACAGACTCTGGGGTTGTACGCTCATCTCACTCTATAGGCCGGGAGCCAGCGCTGTCCGCAGACACTTCCGGGTCACGTGGCCAGCGTGACAAGCTGCATCTGGCGAGCCAGCACAGCACACGGAACGCCGTTTACCTTCCCGCTGGTAAGCGGTCCCTATTTATCTACTTGCACCTGGAGGTGCTTTCGAACTGCTAGGTTGGCAGGCGCTGGGACCGAACGGGAGCGCACCCCGCCGCGGGGATTCGAACTGCCGACCATGCAATCGGCAAGTCCTAGGCGCTGAGGTTTTACCCACAGTGCCACCTGCGTCCCTCAAGACTAACCTTATAAGTCTATAAAAGCAACTAGCCTAAGAGGCTAGTAGCAGGTGTTTCCATGATAGAAACAGTCAGGATGGAAAACAGGCTACAAGCTAAGCATTTGGTTTTTTACTCACCTACCATGCTCCTAATTTATTCTCTCTCAAACTTACTTGCCTGCCTATAAAGTGCAAATAACAGCAACTAGCTCAAGATGAGGCACTGTAATTAATTTGAAATCATCACATCAATGTTCTCTTTAGAAAGTATTCAAAGTGCAAATTGAACGTAAAATAAAAGCAAATTCCCAGAGGTATTGTGGCTTAGGAAATGTAAGATTGCAGTGACGTTTGTAAACCCAACTGGGATAAGACTGTAATGTAGAAAAATGGGAAGAGCTATCAATGATGACACTGAAGAAGTCTTGACCTTTGTTGAAAGACTTGTACAGAGAGAACAGTAGCCAAACCCAATTGGATGTATTTTTAAACAAATTTTGTTGGATTCCATATATATATATCAGCCTCCCTCCCTCGTGCCTTAAGAGGATGTGGTGGAAGAGGTCAGCTCTATATTGATTTTTCCCATTATCTTGTAGCACTGCCATGGATTTCTCACAATGTAGAAAAGACAACCCTTTGACAGAGGAGCACTAAAACATACAGCAAGAGATGTTCTGCACCCAGCTAATTGTGCTAATATAGATGTACTTCTCATATAATACCAAAGTTCTATGCTATAGGCTAGAAATATTTTTAAGCTAGTTCCTGCAACCTGCCACTGCAATACTATACAAAAGCTCTGTAATCTATCCTTCAAGTTCTCATAGCTTACATAAACTACAACTGTGTAATGCAACTACTAACAAAAGAGTTTTCTGTTTGAATTGCAAGACTTTCTACATGGCTCTTTTATTAAAAAAGAAAAAAATTCCAATAATTTCACTGATAAAAGTAGGCAAGATTATTTACACACATATTACAACCATCACTGAATGGTAGAAGAGTCCCTGGAGGAAGCCTACACATATTTCACCTACTTTTCCCCTGCCTTGAGTCCTGTCAGGAGAAAAGGTGGAGTACAAATAAATAAATAAATAAATAAATAAATAAATAAATAAATAAATAAATAAATAAATAAAATAAAATAATACTTCAGCCAAATGGAGGTATTTGACAACTGTCATACAAAACAGTGGTGCCAGTACTGAACTTGGCAAATGCTTTCATTCCCTGGTAGTGCAGCACAAATTGCTTTGTGAGGCACTGCTACTGCTGCAGATTACTGGCAAGCATCTTCTTAATGTACTCAGGAGCTGCCTGGCAACTTGTGTTTATCTACAGAGGCCTGTTGTGGGTTTCAGGAATTCCAGTGAGACCAATATGATATTGCAAAACCTACTGAATACAGAGCAACAGCCAATTTTAATGGGACACAACGCTCAGGTGTCATTAATACTTGCTAATAATTCTCCCAGAGAGGACTGTATGTTGGAACTGGCTTTATTTAACAACACAGATTTAAGAGTGCTTTGAGCACTTAGAAAGAGTGCTATATAAATACTATATTCTTATTGTCTATAATCACCCTTCAACCTTCTATTCTTGAAGGCCTCAGCAGATAAGTAAATAATAATAATAATAATAATAATAATAATAATAATAATAATAAATTATTTATACTCCACCCATATATCTGGATGTTAAGGAGGAGGAAGTGCCACAGTCCTTTCCCCTGAAGAAAGACGTTTGTAGGCTGGAAGTCCACTTGGAGTCCAACTTATCACTGGCGTCTTAAGTGGCTTCTGTAGCTAAGAGTGTTTATGCCCAGCTCAAGCTGTCACCAGCTGTAATTGTTTCTGGATTGGGATAGCCTTACCTGAGTTGCCCATGCTCCTGTGTAGACTAATGTAAAACACTATTATGTGGGGCTGCCCTTGAAGACAGTACCAAGTACTGAAGAGAACAACTCCCCCAATATCAACCATCTCAGATCTTATAATGGGCAAGTGAGGCCCTGTTGGTGCCACCATCACTGGATCAGAAGCCCATCTAGTTCAACAACCTGTTCTCACACTGGCCAACCAGATGCTTTTAAGAAGCCTACAAGCAGGACGAAGTGCAACAACCCTCCTCCTGCTTATGATTCCAAACAACTGTATGCAGAGGCTTACTGTCTCTTATAGGGAAGTAGCCATTTAAGAAAGCATCATTAAAGACCAGCTACAATTGAATTCTTTTTAATATGCACTGCTGCACCCTAGTGGAGCAGTTGGTTATCGTCAACAGAGATTTATGCGTGGGGAGGGGATGGACGGACTCTACACTAGTGAATGTATGAAGCCTGCCCCATTTAATTTTAGTGAAAGCAACAGCCCTATTTTCTGGCTTTACAGAAAGGGAGGAGGTAAATATTCTGAGGTCTAGAATACTTTTTGATTAGAAAACAGGAACCCAGATAACTTGGAGAAATAGATTCAATTTCCGAGGCTTCTAACACCTTAAGCAAGTGCTGCCCAGCATTACAGGGCAATTATTTAGCAATCTAAGAAAAGCAATTTAATGATGTCAGTTGCATCACTGCCTAAATCAGCTATACCCTGGGAAGAAAGAGGCAGAGGAAGTAAAATACTGATTTTCACTAAAGTAGACCTCACTTCACACTAGAATCTATCTTGCATCTTAAGTGTAAATAAAGGGCAAGCAGATGTTCAAACAGAAATTTATGCCAGAAAGGATCATTCCAATATCACAAATCTCAAGGAAGATATTGCATTACAGTTATGGTTTATACTTTTTAACCCTCAGAAAACCTGAGGGAGTTCAAGCTTGAAACTCCAAATAGAGTTCAAAACATGCACACCAGCTTTCAGCCAGATAACTGTCCTCAAGACAGACTGAAAACAGGTGTAGAGACCAAGGTAGTATCCAAACTTCAAATGCAGAAACAAACTAGAATACTTCTGTTATGGGGCAGCTATATAAATTAAGTAGGTAGCTAAATATGGTGAAAGCAAAATGTCACTTTAGAGAAGAATCTAAATATTGCCCTTGAAGCTTAAATTTGTTTTACTCTGAATTGTTTTATTTGATGTTTTAATGTGTTGTAAATCGCTTTGATTTTTTTCTTTAACATATAAAGCGGTACAGCAATGAAATTAATAACAATAACATTTAGATTTCCAGTCCAAATGGACTGTTGAGCAATTAAAGCCCTAAATGGCCTCGGTCCTGTATACCTGAAGGAGCATCTCCACCCCCATTGTTCAGCGACTGAGGTCCAGCGCCGAGGGCCTTCTGACGGTTCCCTCATTGTGAGAAGTGAGGTTACAGGGAACCAGACAGAGGGGCTTCTCGGTAGTGGCGCCCGCCCTGTGGAACGCCCTCCCATCAAATGTCAAGGAAATAAGCAGCTATCCTATTTTTAAAAGACATCCGAAGGCAGCCCTGTTTAGGGAAGTTTTTAATATTTAATGCTGTATTGTTTTTAACACTTGATTGGGAGCCGCCCAGAGTGGCTGGGGAAACTCAGCCAGATGGGCGGAGTAATAATAATAATAATAATAATAATAATAATAATAATAGTAGTGACTGATGCTCATTTCAAATAATGGCTTGTGCTGGACCAATTCTCTACTCACCTGTGACGCTGAAGAGAATAACCGCAGGACCACAGAGGCTGTGTAAAATGTGGTGGTGTATGTATACACATGCCTAGGCTTCTTCCACAAATAGTTCCTGCATTTGCAGTTGCACACTTAAGAGTACCAAACATGCCTCTCATTTGTTGCCAACAGGACTCTGAGTCAAACTAACACAAAACAAATTACAATGTATCTGCTTATTACCAAAACCTCAACATGTATGCCTTTTTATTATTGAAGAAAGTTTAGTAACAAAAGGGAATGTCAACGTTTTATTTCATTATTATTCCTATTACAGGGCTACATCAGGACCAAATTAGATTTTTTAAAGTGCACTGATAAAAATAATCCAATGTCAGTTAATCAACTAAGACTGTTACTTTATTCATTCTTGCCTGGAATAAAGCCCCATTCCAAGTAAGCATACAGAGGATTGGGCTGTGAATCCCACTCAGATATAAGAATAGCAAAGTCACTGTCAGAAAAGGCTATATAAAATGAATATATATTCATTTTCATAACTCACTTCTCTCTGTCTCAGTTTCTCTCTCTCTTGAAACCTCATAACTTGATGACTCTCAGTCAAACAAGTGAACTCCTTTGATTACAGGTGTTAGCAGGTGACATGCAAATACTATTTGTAGAATTTGATGCAAGATAGGCAGTCTGCACAGGTTGAGCTGTTACTTTAACTGCAGCCATCAAACAATGAATTTTCATCTGTGAATTGAACTCATCTCTGAGACGACTGAACAGGACAAGTTCACAAATCTGTGCAGGTAACTTGCAACGTACACACATTTAACTTGTACACATTTGACAAAAAATGTTTAAAAAATTAAAATGGAGGCAGAAAGGGGGGCATCCAGGGGGAAAACTTAGGCAATCTCATCCACCAATGAATCAACTGTGTTTTGACTATACATGATTTTGGCTTTAGCACTATCCATGGAAACATCAGGAAGAACTTTCTGACAGTAAGAGCTGTTCAACAGAGGAACAGACTCCCATGTGTATCTAGTTGATATTCCTGCATTGCAGGCGGTTTGACAAGCTGACTCTCAGTGTCCCTTCCAACTCTGCAATTCTATGATTCTATGAAACATAAACCCAGAGCCATACGCACCTGGTAAAAGCAATAATAGCAGCCAGTGGACCATCCGCATTTTTCCAACAAGCACAAGCTATTGCTTTTCCCCTTGTGCAGATTCCAATCTTCATCCTTCACAGTCAACTCCTGCTCAAGTGCTAACTCCTGTGTCAGATGCACTTGGACTTTGATTCAGGTTCAATACACACACACCAGAATGCATGCAGCCATTCTAACCAAGTTCTCTTGTGATGTTTTGTCTACAAGCTCTTAAATGCCATGGTAAAGAAAGCTAGTAGTAGGAAGTGTTTTCCTGTCAGCAACAGTTTGTAGCAAGGTGGATTGTGATGCTGATCACACCATTTACTAGGAGCAATTTCAACAATCTACTTAAATCCTTTCACAGGCATTAGAAAGTGAAACCTTAATGGGCTTCTCAGCAGTTCTTTCCAGGGCCAAGATCAAGCACAAGACTAGCACAGCTGAAAGAAAAATGCTCTGACATTAAACAAAGCAATAGTAATTGAGCTTTTTAAATAACACTAATGTGTTAGTCTCAGCTCAGTTCAACACGCAATCTTTACTGAATGCAAAACAATGCTTTCTTGCTTTCCTCTCCACATTTTAAGAAGTGGCTTTATTTTTTTAAATCTTCCTGGGAAGAGGAATCTTTCCTAATCTTTGAAAACCTTAAAATGGAAAATTAGCTATGCTAACCATTAAGAAAAAAAGTAACAAATCCATACGAGGACAACAGCTTTATTAGATTTAACAAAATTCCACAAAATAGTGCACATACAAGTTTCAAGTTCCCAAACCCCTTTCATGAGGTGATACATTCTTTTACCCATCCTGGGAGGCCAGGGTGCCACCTGAAACCTGCAAAACACCTGAAGGGGCCCCTCCTCCAACATTCTGTCTTAAGGTTTTTAGGAGATGCAGGCACAGATGTCTCAAACAACCTTTTTTCCTCTGTTCCAGCCCCTTGCTCTTTACCCAGAGCAGAAAAGGCAGTCTCTGCAAAGGAGAAAGAGGAGGACAGCAATGCCAATGCAGGGATGCAGCAGGCAGCTTCTGCTGTGGATACTTGGGACTCAAAGGAACCTTTAATTATGGAACATATTTTCTTGATCCTACACAGTTTGTCATTAATCTGTTCTGCAAATTTCATGTTGTAACTACACTGATCATTTGGGGGGGCGCGCAGAGAACCACATTCAATAGATTCATCAGTCAACAAATAAATCTACTGCACCCTATAGAAGCAACTTTACTATACAGAGGAATTTTAAAAGCAAACATTTCAATCTATACTGCATTTCTGAGAGCAGGAAAAGACAACTGAGACCACTTCACAGGCAGTATGCCTCACACTGGTGATGATTCCGTTATCTTCTGGTTTCATGCAGTCTGTCCTTACAAATGGTTGCTGAGTTTTATAAAACACACAGAGGAATACACTGGATATACACAACTCAAAAAGCTTTTTGATTCATTGCTTTCTCCACAGGACACCAGCATTTGCTGGATACCAATAAGGACAGCTTGCTAGAGAATGAACACAGCTTAATAATATTATCAAGTATTTATACAGCACTTCTGAGTGTTCAAAAGCACATAATGTTATCTCAGTAAATGTTAAAACAACCCTATAAACTACTCAAGTATTACTGTCCCCATACTACAGATGGCAAGGGTGGGAGGATACCAAGGCTGAGAGAGAGAGGAATTTGCCTAAGCCCATTTGAGCACCTAAATGCCACAAATGAAGGTAACAAAATTCCAAACATTCTCTTCCAAGGAAAAGCAGCAAGTGGGTTGCTCATCCTTCCCTGTGCCACCCACCCAAGCATTCCAAGCATGTTTACGTGGTAAATGAATGCTTGGAACCAGTGCTTTCATTTTCCACAGAAAATTTCCCATTTTATAAGTTCACTAACCAGGTTCCACTTGTAAATATGTATTAGTCAAATCTGGCCATTTCAAAGTTGTTAGCTTTGTTTAGTAAATATAAGTAAATTAAACATGCTAATTAGTTCATTCTCTAGGATATCAGAAAACTTTCCAGTGCAAACTGATACGTTTCTAATTCAAATTACCCTGATTTACAACTCAATAAATAAATTCACATTACTGTCTCAAACTCCCTGGAAGAAGAAGCAACCTGTGAGGAAAGGCTTACATTGGGAAAGTGAGTCAAGGAAAGTGTTGAGCCACTTCTCCATTTCAGACAGCCAACCAGCTGAAGCCATTTCCCCCCACTTCAACAATAGAGCCAATAGGCCTCTGATACACACATTTGTTTCCACAATGTAGTTTGGGCATTGGTGAGTTTATAAGGTGGGCTTCACAGCAAAGTCTATCATTATTACTTTACACTAGCTCTTACCAATACAGATTTGGAAGCAGAGGAGCAGAGTTGTTATTCACTCTGCTCTAGTCCCATGCCACTCTACTCAACTTTTGTGGGGTTGCCTAAATTAGAAATGAAGCCTACTGGGAGAGTTGGCTCTCACATGTTCTGTAGATCACAAATAAGTATCGTAAAAACTCAAACAAGGACCACTGCAATAAATGGAGCAGCAGTTTCTCTAAGTAGAGCATTGTTATACCTCCCCTTCAAGAGGGGCAGACTGTTCAGTTCTCCAGCACTGTGAGTTAAGGCACTTAATGTTTGAAAGCTACACACTTTGTTATGGCATAAAGAGATGCCTTTGTGTGTATTTGTTAAGTAAATCCTTATGTTTTAAGCTTTCTTGGAAATACATGTAACAATGGTGTGATTTATTGCATAAAAAGGTTATAACACTGGGTTTTTTAAAGATAACCAATTATTTTTAAATATACAGCGCTACCAACAAAGAATTATCACTGCAATGTTTCTGTTTTGTTTGCATTTCAAGAAATTAAGTGTCGCTAAGAGGACAGCAGCAGGATGAACAAGATGATACATTGCCTCCCACTGCCCTGGGATGAAATATGTTATAGAAAGGTTTGCCAAGTTCTCAGAGTGCATTCAGCCCTAGGACTGCCAGATCCTTGAATGGAGAGATTCATCCCATAATTAGGTTGCTAAGGTAGGATGAAAGGGTGCAGGTTTTCCACTGGTCCCTTTCTCCAGATCTCTTTCCTGCCTGCTTTACAACAGCAGGGATAACCTTGACTTTATCCTGCAACAACTGAGGAGGCTGGGTGGGATTTCCAGCAGCCCCAGCCTCTTCTGTTTCCTCCAATTATTGCAAGAGACAACTATACTCTCAAGGTACAAAACTGACAAAACAGGTATGTGACATGATTAAGAGATATTTTTGAGTCACTATGAATAAGCGTTAGTCACTAGCCCTCTTTTGGCATTCAGGTCAACATGCAAGGGCAGAATGTGTGTAGTGGGACAGTGGCTTGCATGTCAACCTTGTCTGCAATGCCTGAAGATAGCCCCATGCTACTCACCCTTTGCATGTTTGGTCTGAAGTTCTGAAGGGGGCTTACAAGCATGTTTGTCTGGAAGTGCTTACAAGCATCCTTGCAGTCAAAAACACTGATAAATGATCAGGACACTGGGGACAGGGCAACATATACACTCGTTTTGCCTCCAGGTGACCAGGCTGGAAACAAGAAGACTACAAATTTAAGTTAATGCTATTGTTCTGCAGCTAAAACATTTCTCAATTTCTTGGTTTCTAGGAGAGATGCACATGTGTCATAATATGCATAAACGTGGAAGAGCCATCCCTTGTGTAAGAGAAATGGGAAAATTGCCTCTTAAGGCATTTGCTGTCTGCAATTTATCTTTCAACAGGTACAGTGGTATCTCTGGTTACATACGCTTCAGGTTACAGACTCCGCTAACCCAGAAATAGTACCTTGGGTTAAGAACTTTGCTTCAGGATGAGAACAGAAATCGTGCGGTGGTGGCACAGCAGCAGCAGAAGGCCCCATTAGCTAAAATGGTGCTTCAGGTTAAGAACAGTTTCAGATTAAGAACGGACCTCCGGAACGAATAAAGTATGTAACCAGAGGTACCATTGTATGTCTATATAATGATCATCACCATCTTTAACCAGTGGCATCTATTTTAGTACTGAAAATGTGATGAACTTCTAGGCTGTGTGCTAATCTTAGCCCATCAGGGGGTCCAATTTGGCCTTCAAAACCATTTCCCTCAAACCACACCCACTCATCAGCTGGCATCACCAGTGACATCAGCTGTTGAGCAGGAGGAAAAGGTTTAATGCTGCATTGGTTGTGTTCCCTACTGGGAACAGGATACGTATGGTCAAGGCAGCAGGATTTAATCCCTTATCAGCCGATGAGGAGGGATTAAAGCCTTTTGCAAAAGTACTGTTTGAAGCAGCTCGTGCTTTTCTTTAAGCAAGTGGGTGAGCGAACAGTAGAACAGTCTCTCTCACACACCCCACTGCCACCTGCCAACTTAAAGAAGCACAAACAGCTTCAAGCTGCACTTTTAGGTAGCTCCCACAATCCACAATTGCCTAAAATGGGAGCAAGCAGTTTATCTTTAAGGCTTTGCAAGTATCACCACAATTCCCTTTTAAACATCTCAGATTGGGGGCTTAAAGGGGAAGTGAGGGGTGAGGAGACTTGCAAAGTCGCAATGAGAATTTTTGGCAGGTGGATGGCCGCTTCCACCAGTAGAGTGTTGACAATAATTCTTCACCAGTTTTAAAATCTGTTAGTTTGTTATAATGAAGCACATCTGCAGGTGCGGCAGTGGATGTGCTGGACCATTGTCTTGCAGGTGGCAGCATAAGAACAGGCCTTTTCTGCAGCAGCTCCCAGTTTGTGGAATGCTCTTCCCAGGGAGATGCGGCTGATGCCTTCATTATATACCTTTCAGTGCCAGACATTCCTCCTCAACTAGGCCCTTAGTTAATTAACATCCTATACCCTTTTACACCTGTTTGTGGGTGGGGGAGTTATGTTTTGTTCTTATTATGTATTTTGTGTTTTTATCTTGTATTTTTATGCTGTGAACTGCCCTGAAATCTACGGCGCATTACAAATTTAATTAATTAATAAACACCCCACCCCACCCCTAAAGCAGATGGCAACAGAGAATCTGGAGGGGAAGGAAGCACATTCAATGTATGAAAACAGATACTGTATGCGTGAAGATGCACATTCATGCTGTCTCTGAAGTTTATTTGCAAAGTTTGTAGACACAAGCACTTCTTCAACACTGACATGTATTGACTGCAGAAGGTTAATTCCACAGTCTGAGCCACTACACCACACGGCTTTCAGTGTAGATATTTACACATAAAAAGGATTATGAACTTTCTAGGTTTTGAAGTCTAGATTTGAGAGGTCAGTCAATCCTCACTAAGCCTTGTATCTGCATTCAGCATGCTGGAAAGAAATTAGAGCCACAGGATCCCTGTGTATGATTATACAAGAACTGAAAGGCAAAGTAAGCTTCTAACTCATCCAGGAATACCTCTAAAAAAACTAGATCTACTGTTTTATACTAACTAATATTTATTTCCCCATACATAACCCACTAATCAGGAGTGTTCACTCATAAATCAACACTTTCTGACAGTAAAGGCAAGTAAAATAAATCAGAAAATAGTTTTGGTTCACCTATAATAGAGCAAATAAATGAAAGTGAAATTTACAATACGAATTTCATTTTAACAAGCTTAAACTACTCTTGCATATTGCTGGATATAGCTATTCTACAAACCTGAATTTCAGATACAGTGGAATATAATGAAAGGAAAAGCTCAAAAATAGACCCAAACAAAGTACAAAGTGAAGTGAAGATGGGGTACCTTCCATTCTACCCCTAGGCCTCAGAACAGAGGTGAGGTGTTGAACCATTTCCACTCCTCCTCCCCACATGCACACATGATAACGTATGTCTAGCAGGTGATGCAGAAACAAATCCTTACAGCATGGATAGGGAACCCATGGCCTCCACAAGTTGCTGCACTCCAAGCAATCCCAGCCAGCAATGACTGCTAGAAAGCCACAGATTCCCTATCTCTGCCCTGAATGATACCTTAGAACATGTTGGACTCTCCTTTATTAGATGTTTTTAAGCAGAGGCTGGATAGCCATCTCTCAGAGATTCGGGTCTATTGGATTTCCTGAAGTGGCAGGCAGCATGGATGCTGCTGCTGCTTTGATGTTCCTTTGAACTCTGGATTCTATAACATCAGACTATGGGAGGGAGCATAGCCCAGAGCAAGTCCCAGCCATCTCCAGTCAAAAGATCAGGTTATGCAGACAGTCCAGAGTACATTTTGAAACTACTCAGAGATACCACCTCCTCCTTATTAAGTCTTCCTACATGCTTCAAAAGTGGCCATTTGTTAATAGGCTGACCTAATGTAATACCCAATTATGAAATCCTGCATACAGTTACTTGAACAAAGTCCCATTGTGTTCAATTCGGTTTACTTCCAGGTAAGCCTGCACATGACTGCAGTCTTGAATGTGAGATTTCTCTCTTAGCCAACATTCCACGGCTACTGAGTCCTCACTGGGCTACCTCTCCCATTTTAGCATTATTTTCTCCCTAAAGACTTTTATGTACTTCTGAAAACCTTCCCTCACGTTTGTTAAGTGCTGCTGTTTAGGCTACATAGAAGCGGGTACTCAACCCTACATATGATTATTATATACACCATAAACAACCCTACCAATATTACATTTAACAAATGAGCAGATCCCCAAGCCTGCCTTTCAAGAGAAGCACAAATCTCCCCATTTTGCACAAATAGCTTGTATTATAAAGTCTCATACCACCACCACCACATGGAGATCTCCAGGTTGTTCATGCTTGAAACTTCTAAGAATTTATAAAATTACCACCTGTCTTGAAATGAGCTTTTCTAGACACGTTAGAACTGGTACGTGCCCAATTCCAGTTTTTCCACTATACTAGACTAATGAGTTTATTACTGAATCATCAATGTGTAGTTTTAAAAATTTTCGACAGGCTACTAAACTGCAAGGCATTCAAACAATTCCAAGGCTAGTAAGCATTACTCTGGCCACAATTCTTACCCTTAGGTATTCTGAACAGGCAACACTGCAAAAAACAAAAAACAAAAAAACAAAAAAAAACCACCAGCACACAAGAAAGTGCCTTATGCTGAGTCAGAACACTTGTCCATTTAGCTCATTCTTGTCTACACTGGCTGGTAGTGGTTCTCCAAGGTTTCAGACAGGGAACATTACAAGCCATACCTGGAGATGCCAAAGATTGAACCTGGGATCTTCTGCCTGCAAAAAAGATGCTCTCTCACTGAGCTGCAGCCATTCTTTCATTAACAACAAAGGGGTGAAGGAGATTCTTGGATGCAGTAAAAATGTAATTGCCCCAAAGCAGAATATTTTAAGAGCATTTGCCATGCTTATTAACTAGACTTGTTATTGAAAAAATAGCAAGTAAACCTTTACACAGGGCACGAGAAAAGAGAAACTACCTGTCCTGTCCTCCTGAGCAACTGATCCAGCATACCCTAGTTATGTACAAGACTACTTCTGACCAACATCACAAATGTCTTACTTTTTCGTGTCTTGCATTTATCTCCTGCCTTTCTTCCTAGGAATTTTACAGCAGCATATCTCATTCTCCTACTCATCCACATCTTAATCTCATGACAACTCTGCAAGGTAGGTTAGCTTAAAAGACAGGGACAAGCCCAAGGAAACCCAGTGAGCTTCACAGCAAAATGGGGATTTAACCCCAAGTCTCCCTAGGCCCATTTAGTTAGCCTGTTTAAATTCTATTGACATCAATCAGATTTAGACCATTGATGTGAAGTTCTGCACATGATAGTGTGAAGCAGTACAGTTTGACTGGTATCGTATCCATTTCATTTCTCAAACAATGAATTCTTAAGGGGTGTGTTGAATTGGACAGTAGAAAAAATTACATCACAGCAAGTTTGCAATAGGATTTTCTATACTTTTGCATCATCACATCTTACTTTTACTTGTAAAACAAATGTTAGAAATGCAAGTAATGAAAGCTTAGCAATATTCAGTATTTCTTTAGCTGCCATTTAAAAATTAACAAATCCCTGGAAAAATACAAGCTGCATTTACTGCACAACCTATCCTAAAGCCAATGTATGTTTGTCCATCATATCTGAACAGCCTCTCTCTAGAACAAGGAACTGCAACCTCAGAGGAAACCAAACAGCTGTTTCAACAAGTTTTGGCTGTTGTTCAAATACTGAAACGTAAGCTCTGACCAGGAATGCATATCCGTCAATGAAGAGCCCAATTTAAGCCATGCCAATTTCTTGTAGGGAAAGAAGTAGTGAGCTTAAAGTGACATATCAAATTTGAGAAAGAATTGCTGTTCACTAGCATAGAAAGATATAAAATAAATGGCAAGTCCATACATTAGGTTTTCAACCAATGTGAGTCTCTACACATTACTTTTATGCCTCAAATCCTGAGACTGTCGGATTTTGTCCACCTGCTCACTTCTGAGACAAATTATGATCAATATGTTTGAATGGGTTGCTGTTCATAGTCCTCTTCAGAACTAACCCTTAAAGAGGGGAATGGGGAGACACCAGCTGACCCCACCACCTGTCAGGAATACTGTGTATTTATGCCAATAGATCAATAAATCATATGAACAGTTGCATCTTGCACTGTAGATTCTGCCTTGAACAGGGGGTTGAGCTAGATGACCTCCAAGATCCCATCCAACTCGACAGCTGTACGACACATTGTTACCAAGTTCACTTAATTCAACAAAATCTGCTGAAGAGGGTGCTTGTGCCTTTTTCATAGAAAAAGAAGCACACTGTCAGAGCTGCCCCAGGTCCCAGCTCACAAAGGACCAACGCCACTTCGTAGTTATATACAAAAGTCTTTATTGAAGTTCAGTTTCGATTTCAAAGCCGCGGCGCGCAGCTCTACGTCTCAAACTCTAGACCGCTGAAGCTCCGTCTGAATCTCCTCCCCCCAGACATCAGTTTAAGACTCTAGCCTTGCTCCACCTCTTCCTTTGCTCTTTCCTCCTCTGGGTCCGCCTGTCCGCTGGGGTCTTGCCCTTTCTAGACTCTTCTGACGCTGAGTCCCCTGAGTCTTCCCCCTGCCTCCGGCGGGCTTTAGGACCTGGTTCCCAATCCGGGTTTTCTGCTGTCCTGCGCGCCTGTACATTTGAACTTGGCGCGCGCGCCCAGCCGGCAACCTTTCTCCTTACCGTTACACTGCTCCTGTCACTGCTTCCCCCCTCGGGGGGGGGGGGGGGGCTAGCTGGACCTGACTTCCCCTCCGTTCCCTCACTCTCCGATAGAGGCGTGGCCAGCCCTGACTCATCTTCTCTCCCTACTGGAGGAGACGCTGGCCCTGATACATGGGACTCTTCCCCCCCACTCCGCTCTGGTGGGGGAACTGGTCCAGATCTCCCGCTGCTGCTTTGGGAGTCCCCGCTGGCCCCTTGCTTCTGGTGTGTCTCCCCTGGGACCCCCCTTGCCCTGGCCATCGGCGCCCCACTCTGGGAATCTTCTGAATCGCTGGAGAAGCTCATGGAATCTCTCGGGCCACTGTCATACTCCCCTACGCTGCCCTCAGATTCTTCCCCTTCGCTCTCCGTTTCCTCTCTCCCCTGTGTCTCTGCTCCTGAGCCCCTGACACACACCATATAGGCAGCTTTCCTCAGCATCAGCGAAAACCTACGAAGCTGGTTTATCAATGGTTCTTGAGTTCCTGCTCTGTATCAGTGGGACAAACGGGTTTATCATGAAAATAAATTCATGGTATACTGATGTTCTAGGCTTTAATTTTCATTGTATGTCACTTTGGGAGCAAGATATACACAGAACATGAAAGCAATAAAAATAAATATCTATGCTTACCTTTCTACAGATGCTACCCCCACGCCAGGGTGCCGCAGTGTTAGGCCTTCCAATGCACAAACCTTTCCATATTACAAATTTTAGGCTCCAGAATGAGCTCTAGGAATGCTCCCACACCTTACTATTATAAAGGGAGATAGAACCTCACCTGGTAACATTTCCATCTCTTCAGTTTCTTATATGAGAACACCATCTAGACATTAACAGTACAAGGAAAACTAAAAATTATAGGACTCCTTCAAAATGACAAATCATTTTGAATGATTTTAACTGATTTTATATCTACAGCTTTTTGTATTTTTACTGTTGCTACGATAACTGCTTTTGTTTCTGATGTTTTTGATCTGTTTTATATTTGTTTTATGGTTCTCTTTTGTAGGCTATCTTGGAAATCTAGATTAATAAAATTACATTTTTTCAAAAGAAGACTAATCATTTTCACCATGCAATGCTACAAAACCCGTGCTCTCCCAGAGAATTCTCTGTATGCTGCGATGCTTATATGAAACTCCACTGCAAATGACTGTGCATGAGGATCAGTTCCAAAGGAAAGCCACTGCAGGAGCTCTGTTCATACAGGAGATTCCGGTTTTTCATCAAGTAATTTGCATTAGTAAAACTTAAGAATTGTTTCTGCCATAGGTTTCTGGTGCTTTGTTAATATGGCTGCTTACCAAAGCAGGACTAGAGTTAAATTCCTACATGGGTACAGTGGTATCTTGGTTTGCAACCGTTTTGGATTACAATCACGTCAAACCCGGAAGTGTGTGTCCCCTTTTTTGGATTACAACCAATTTTTTTTTTTTGGGGGGGAACCCCATTGGCGAAAGCACGCCTTGGGTTACAAACCTGTTTTGGTTTACAACTGGACCTCCGGAACGGATTATGGTTGTAAACCAAGGTACCACTGTATAGGGAAATACAACTAGCTTTACTTTTGGTTTTGCAAACAGCAGTAAACTTAAAAGAAGCTGATTAACAACCAGAACAGATTCCAGGCAGAGTTGGCAAAACAATTTTTAAAAGCATTTTATCCACATTGCAGAGTCTAAAGTCTTTTTCTCACTTGTTATTTCCAACCTGTGATTCAACAACCTTCTGCTGGTGAGATTCCCAACTATTCTATGGAAACTACTTAAGATGCTAAACTATATCAAGAACCAGTGATTGAGAGGTGGAGAAAATGACATAAAATGGGAAGAATTGGAGGATGTCTACTGAAGCTGATAGAGAAAGTCCATTGATTTTAAATACGAACATTATTGGATTTAACTATTTTAATGAAAGGAGAAAAGTACAAGGAATATCATACAGCCAAGAGTAATTATATTTAGCATAATGGTTAGATCAGGCACCCCCAAACTCGGCTCCCCAGATGTTTTGGGACTACAATTCCCATCATCATCCTGTTAGCTAGGGATGATGGGAGTTGTAGTCCCAAAACATCTGGAGGGCAGAGTTTGAGGGTGCCTGGGTTAGATCTTTCCCAAATTCTTGCTAGTTCTTTAATAGCTAATGTCCTCTAATTCAACTGGTGGGTGTGGATTATGGCATGATCTAAGGCATAACAAGCCTACCACGAAACCAATATAATGGTAAGAAAAAATAAAAATGTATGTTTGGGTC
This sequence comes from Podarcis cretensis, assembly GCF_951804945.1. Lineage (NCBI taxonomy): Eukaryota > Metazoa > Chordata > Lepidosauria > Squamata > Lacertidae > Podarcis > Podarcis cretensis. The sequence goes on from NC_137175.1 coordinate 24,924,314, forward strand.
AATAGTGGATCCTGGGTCTGAAGAAGTTGAAGGCTCCTCCTCTAACTCTAAGAAGATAAGTGGGGGGGAAAGCCAGCAACATGTCTTTAGCTAGGGCAATTCAAGTACACAGGCATGTCTTGGAAAGGGAGATCAGGTGTGATCTAGCAAGACATGTGATACACCTAAGTGAGATGCTTTGAGTGAGGCTGCAAGTACACTCTCTTTTCCTTGAGGCAGGAACTGGTCTATATTTAGTCATCTAGTAGCTCAAATCTGCGCAACACAGCAAATCTCTGGCAAATAATTTTAACAGCTTTGTAGCCTTAACAAGCATTCAATGTCATGACGACAGAAATGTTCACACACCTCAATAAGGAACCGCAGACAACTTATTTCTTAGGAGTTTGCTATTTAAAGAGAAAAGGTTGATTATATTCTCAAGGGCATGAATTAGGGAAATGAACTGCCTTGTCCTCTCATGAAAACAACGTACTATGTTGCAGAGACTGACAGACGGACAAGTTTATATTTTTTTAGTATTTGCAATACTGTTTTCTACCAGATGTACGTATCCATATAATTTTAACTAGATGAGCAAATGCTTTCCTTTGACAGGTGCTATGCAGTTCTGTAATGGTGGCCCCTCTTACCTATAGTCAAGCTTGTGCCCCAACATGTGCTAACTCTAGTGAACACGCAACTCCAGATTTTCGTCCTGCCCAATTGTTTTCTGGTCAACAAATTACTAGGCCCTAAATGGGCAAATATCTGCAGGAGCACCTCCTCTACTACCAGCCGGGGGGAGGAAGGGTGACTTGGTTTGCAGTCCCCACCAAGGTTCCTGGTTAAGGGGACAAAGGAAGAGCATTATCTGTTGTAGGGTCCCGACTCTGGAGTTATCTCCCACTAAAGGTACCTTCCTTCCTGCAGTGCCCCACCTCACCACCATTACTGGTTTTGATGTCAAATGAAGACATTTTTATTTACCCAGTCTTTGGCAGTTTGATAATGAAATGTTTAATTCTTTGCAGCAATACATGAGTCACTGTTTTGATGATATTCTACTTTAAAAACAAGGGTTGTATTCAATGTTGCACTAAGTAGTTCTGCTTGCACATAGTTTATGTTTGCACAACAGAACCTTGTCTGCTCCCCTTCCTCTGTGCAACTTCTTAATCTGTACTAGGGGTTACCCCAATCCTCTGGAGCAGATCTGGGGAGGGTGTGGAGCAAACACAGGGACAGGAGGGGGGAGTCCTACTGTGCTAGTGATAACCCTTGTACTGACAGGATGAGTTAGTAGAATACTACTCTGCGTCTGCCTATTTTTTTCTATTTTGCTTTTACATTTGAGACCTTTTGAATGAAGGGCTAGTCACAAGTGCTCTACATTAATAATAAAACCATCTTTTCAGGGAATTATTTCTGATACCATTTTTTAGCTCACCTCTCAAACTATGCAAGAGCTAATTACTTTTGGAAATAAAGCTATCAAGTCTCATGGAAATAAATGCATCAAAAACAGGCCCCAGAAAGGGTCTCTAATCATATTTCTTTGGCGAATACACAGATTATGCATGTTTTGTTCAAGTTTCTCCTTAGCTACATGCAGCTGTACATAAACAGTTCAAACATCTGTGACCAAAAATAAAAAAATTCACTACACCATACATGCGCTCAAATATATACACCATTTCAATATATACACTATGGTTACAAGCCTATCAAAGGGAGAGGGAAAGAAGGGGGGAAATGCAGATACAACTTAAATCTGAGATTACAACTTAAAAAGCTTAAAAGTAGGTGGTTCCTAGAATATACATTCTTCACAAGAGCATAGGGCAACTTGGCCTTTATCTAAGGAGTGTTTCGAGGAGACAAAATATTTTCACTGCATGTTTGTGATAAAGCTTGTAGAAGTTTCTGAAAGCCTCCTTACTGCCTCTTTGCTGTTTTTCTCTTGTGCTCCCTTGCATACCTTATCTTTGCTCTTTCATTTCCATCTGATAGGAAAGCCTGACGCTGACATTTCACCAAACAGCACAAACTTTGCTTACTTGTTTCTCTGGGGTATCAGAACCACAAAGATTGTTCTCTTTACTCCACTACTCAATATATTCATAAAACCAAAAAGGTCTAGTTTTCAAAACAGCAAATATTGGATGTGAGCATTCTAGAGTACTAGTGGGGTTTTTTAAGTAGGTCCATTGTGATCAGGGGAGCCTCATTAGTGGAATTATGTGAATTTTCAAAGATCTTGAAAAGGGTTGCTTTATATGTTTTGATTTTAAGTGTATTTCTTATAAAACTGCTTTGTATACTTGCCAATATCATATCTGAAGTTAATACGCATCTTCAAGTTCATTTGTCAAAACATGCAAGTTGGGCCAGCTGCAGCTCCCTGTATCATGTGTCACTGGTGCATCTGATTTGTCACCTTGTATAGAGGCTGAAAACATGTTCGTTTCAAAAGGTACATAAAGCAGGTCTGCAACAAGCACCCATTTAAATTGTGTTGCATTAAGTGACCCTCAAAATGACACAAAGAAAATTGAGTGAGTTATAGAATTATGGGAGTGAAATGAGCTCTCATTTGTTAGGCAAAGGCCTGTTTCACACATTACACAGTAATAGACCTGGGTTTATAACCAAATGTGCCCTCAGTCAAGGGTTGTAGCCTCTCCTAGTTCTTTGATGAGTGAGCCTTCAAGATGCACATATTTTCAAGCACCACTTGTCATAATTGCACTTTACATTATCTAGTGTACAATGTGTATCTAGACAAACTTCTAATTTTGTCGAGACTCAAAATCTGTGAAACATCTAGAAATAAAATCAGAAGGTATCATGTTAATATGAATACAAGACACACAGTTCATGCATTACATTTCTATGTGTAAATCTGAAAGAAACACCCAATGCCTTGCCAAAGTTCAAAAAGTTGCTGGAAGGGAACCAGAACCAGGATACTTTAAATCACTATAAGTGTAGATACATTATAGAACTCTTATTTCTAGGGTATTGTCTAGGTGGGAGTCACAGAAGTGCAACACCACCATTATAATGTAACATAAGAGGCAGCCAAAGTTACACGTTTTGAAGAAGTTTGGTAACTACTCAGACCTTCCAGGTCCTACCAAGTCCAGATGAATCCACTGGTTGAAAATTACCCCCATCCAACAAACCACACATTCCTAACACAAATCATCAAGGATATGAGGAAGGAGCATTTTCTGTCATTAATTCTGACTACCCAATTGTAAACAGTTTATCAGTCCATTGTTGCCTTTGGAAAATTTACAACAACGAAAAAGAAAAACCACTATCCCACCAAGCTGCAACCCTACACATGCTACCTTGGGAATTAAATTTCACCCAACTAACTGAAATGATGATGATGATGAACTACAGCAGTAGTTCCCACAACTGGAAGTCCATGAACCCCAGGAGGGTTGCGTAACCCACCCAGGGGTCCATGGCACCATTCACATAGCAACAACTATCACAGAAATGAACCCCTATACTACAGTATTATTATTTAAATGTATTACCCACTCTTCTACATTAAAAATAGTGTAAAACAACTTCTAGGTTTATGTATCTTAATGAGGACAAGACACATTTCAACACTTACATAGCTAAATATCCCAACTAATCATCATGCCAAAAGAAAATTATGCTAGCTATGCTGCTGTTCCTGTCAAATCAAGTAGAATTAAAGTGTCATGATCTGAATGTGCAATTTAAAGCTCTCTTTAAGATATATGTAACACTCCATAAGAGATGGGGAGGGAGAGAAAAGATATATAACACTATATATTCATTTTTCATGACATAGGCTGTAAGAACCCTACTAAGGCAGCAGATTTAAAGTCTGTTAAGACAACAGTTTCAGCCAAATTTGTAAAATGAATGAAAAAGACCTGTGCTGATCTTCATAAGACTTTCTTTTCGAAATACAAAATAGCTCTTCTCTTAGCTTATGCTCTCATTAAAAAACAACTAAGAAGAGTGATGTAGATGCCAACAACACTGTAATTCACACGGTCTTGTTTGCACAATTATTCTGCAATGAAATTAATAGAACAGTTAACATGAATTACATGTCAAGTATATATTGTAATTTCCACACTTCATGCTGACAGTGCAACTAGGAAAATGAACAAAATCCAGTGGGCTACCCCCCAAAAATGCCTGAAGGTACAAATGTACTCTTTGCTCTTATGCAAATACTTGAATTTGTATGTAGCTTTGTTTGAGCTAAAGATGGCTCTTGAAAACTCTGTAAATTCTGATTTACTGTTTAGACTGCAATCTCCCTTGCGGGGTTTGGCCACTGAGATATTTATGTTCAGTTAGTTCCTCATTGACCCATTATAGTTGTGCATTTCTAAAAGTTTATCATTGAACAGTTGAAATTAACGTATATTCCGATCTCACAAATATGGATTAAGGGGGGGGGGGGCAAACAGTTCTTATCACTAGCTGGTCGACTGCAGCTTACATCAAATCATGAGTCACTATGAAATGGCCTTGTATCACCTAAACACACTAGTCAGTAGCGGAAAGAAAGCTTGGAAGTGAGGGAAAGGGGAGATGAAATGTTACCTGTTAACAGCCATTATTTCCTTGAGCTGCTGCTTTGGCACCACTTTTGATTATTTACTAAGCCCATCACATCTTTCTTTGCTGTGTGATCCCAGTCAATCAGGGATCATGTAATGAACATGACACTGCAGCATCAAATAGCCAATCAGATTTGGCTTCATGGCAACTTTATTGAGGGAAAACCAAGCCATGACCTTGCACTTTCTTTCTTTGGGGGGTGGGGAGAGAAGAGAGAGCACACTAACATTGCCAAGGCAACCAAACTAGAGCTGATGGTTTCACTGCCTGCTAGCGCTGAATGACTTGCATACTTACAATTCACTAGCTGGGGCAGGGTGCAGATGGCACCAAATCATCCCAATCAAGGTACTGCCCCAACTGGTTAACTATACATAACAGTAAACATCATCCTAAAACCATTTGCTCCATCCATCAGATGATCTCAGCCCACCTCAGTGAAAAATACTACTTCCTCTCTACAAAGCAAAACAGAAAATACAGCAGAGAACCACTTACATGACTTTAAAAATACTTTCCCTTTTGATGATGAAGAGGCAAAAGTACTTGTGGACATACGCCTGCATGACCCTGCATTATATAAACATTAAATAATACAAAACGTTATTCCTTTATAAGCCCTCTCAGTAAGCAGGCAGGCATAGTTTTCAGTGGAGCAGTAGCTCAAACTGAACCAAACAAAAACTTGAGCATGCTTTCAGCAGCCACTGACCAGGAAGAAGCACTATCCAGTTAGCCAGAAGCACAAGAAGGACTGTGCACCAATATTTTTTATAGATGGAACAATAGCAGAACAAGGCAGATGAGCAAGGACTTATCTCCAAAATTGTACTGCATCTGAAGCACCTTCAAAGTTCAGCAGACCTGCAAAGATAAGTGCCCGCATGCTGGGGGAGGAGAGGGAATTATACCATAAGTGGAACTGATTTGTGGATTCATACATTAATAAGCAATACATGAAGGCAACAAGATTCTGGAGGAGAGTGTTTATCATCCTTCTGTACCATTCACAATAATTCTATTAATTTTGCTTACGCATGACTCCAATTTCTATTAGTGACCAAGTGTCAATGACTATGGTCAATGATATCAAAAGGCACTAAGAGATCAAGTAACAGGACACATCAACAACAGTTACTCAACAAATGTGAGACTCTTGGAAGCAAGCTGTACTCCCACAGCCCATCACCATTATTTACTGAGGATGAGGAGCACATTTCTGAGCCAACCTGAGTGTAATCAGTTCACTAAAGAAATGCCATCATTTGCAATGCAGAGCACAGAACTTTTTATAAAACTGTTAGATAATACCACACAGTAGGAGCTACAACTACTGCAGTACAGTGGTACCTCAGGTTAAGTACCGGTACTTAATTCGTTCCAGAGGTCCGTTCTTAACCTGAAGCACCACTTTAGCTAATGGGGCCTCTTGCTGCTGCTGTGCCGCCGGAGCACAATTTCTGTTCTTATCCTGAAGCAAAGTTCTTAACCTGAAGCACTATTTCTGGATTAGCGAATTCTGTAACCTGAAGCGTATGTAACCCGAGGTACCACTGTAATACTATTGTAAACAAGTACATAATATCAAAGCCCAGATTTTCTTCAGTGTAAGGGCATGAAAATCTGACACTCAGTTTCAAAACCAATGCTTGCAGCTGCATAAACTGCTGTTTGACATGCAAGTTCTGTATGGTCTTGTTGAGTGCTATTAATGCTACATTTTGAAACTTAATAGCACTATGGAAAAAATGGGAATGACTGAAGAACGGTTGGGTTCTCTTTAAACATGGTACACAAATATTGACTTCAGAAAATGAAGGAAAATGTGTGGACAGTATCTCATTGAATTGTACAAGATAATGAGAATATATATACGATTCATAATCAGCTCAAGTAAATCATATCAAAGCTACCCAACAACAGGAAATAATGCAAACTTCTATCTCATCTTTGGAAATCTTTTTCAACAGGGAACTCTGACCAGAGAAGCTGCAACACTAGCCAGAATTAATAATAAAAAATGCTAATTTGGGCTACTGCCAAGCATTCAGCCAATGAGCTCTACAACAACTACCAAAGATCTTCAAGATCTTCAATATTTTTACTCACTTAGACTGCAGATTAAGCTTATCCACAATTTAAATGTGAAGAACTGAGGCAAAGAACTTAAGCAGCTTGCCAAAGGTCACATGCTAATTCATCTGCAAAGACAGATAAAAGGAAACTAAGGAGACCACACCTAGAGAGAGGGGAAGATCAGAATTGCAAACCCTATTATTCTTGAGTTTATTTGGCTTACCATACCTGGAGTTCACAGATCATATTAGAAAGGAACAGGTTTCCCAATAATTGGCTGATACAGGAAAATAAGAACAAGCTGACATTTCCCAAAGTCATTTGTTTCCTGACAACATTAAACAGACACTTGCTACCAGAACCATAGTCCTTGGAGGTTAATTGACTAAACTAATCTATGTGATCTTTTAGAATTTAAGTTTCTCCTTTTTTATTTACCTATTGTTTACTACAAATCCATAGTTCAAACAGCTTAAAACTTAATAAGCTATTTTGCATCTAGTAGATTCTGCCATTTGTAAATGCTATTAAGACTTGAATATTTAAAAGTCATTCTTCTACTTATTATGCCCTTTAGCATTTTGAGCAACAGAGTTGAACCAAAATTGTCATATAGAAACATTTTTGTGGTGTTACTGCAGATTCTATTAAGACTCAAAACTTATTTCTGAGGAAGCAAATGTACTTCGGTGAGAAGCTCCCATCTAACAAGCCAGAGGTTTGTAAAGTTGTCCTCAAGCCTACATAATATATTTCATTGCTATTCCACAGATGTAGGCCTCTAATCTCTTTTACTACCAATATACATTCTCACATTGACCAAAACAAAAACTTACTCAATGATATATTTTACTGAAGATTTGTTATGCAAGCCTGCCAGGGAATGTTGAAAGCAAAATCCTATTCTACATGCTACAAAAAGTTTATTGTAAGGCACCAGGGCTTTTGTTTCTTAGTAATTACCCACCATAGCTAAAAATCTTTACTTGTATAAAAAGAAAACAGCTATGTTTTGCATTGTCTAACATACACACTTTTTGGTAGTGGTGGGAGAACTAGCAAGTTGAAACAGATTTTAAGTCTTCAGTACAGACACAACATCGTTCACACAATTTTCCCCTGCCAAGCATACAAATTGGTATTGAGAGCCTCAAACCCATAGAACTGTTGGAAAATATATCACACAAGTTCATTTCTTCATTAAACTAAGTTGCTTGCTTTCAGAAGCATGCAACATGTTCATTTCTGTATCAGAGAAATATTACATGAGTTCAATACTCCAAGCTTTCAAGTCTTGGGATAAAATACAACTACAAGATGACTAGCAGGTCTGCATTAAAGAGGGGGGGGGGAGCAAAGCCTGATGTAAAAAAATAAAAGTGAATATTGTAACTGAAAACTTTTTTAAAAAAATAAAAAGAACATTTTCTTAAAAGCAGCATGGGATTGCTAGTTCTGGTTACACTTTATGCTGCAATTTCTGGATGGTTTACCCTGGAAAATTATTTTCCATCATGGGCAGATTCAAAAATCTGCAAAAGCACATGGTTACAACCCTATCTGAGCTGTACCATGCACCAGGCAGTTGGGTGAATGACATCTGAATGCACCCTCTGAATGTCAAAGAGAAGAGTACATGTAAACTAACCTTAACTGTGGCATGTTAATTTTCTATGTGGAAAGTGGTGGTGGTTGTTCTGATGAGAGCATATCAGCATGTACTACTACTACTGCTGCTGCATTCTGAAATAGTAAGCCATGGGATATACTTTACCTGAATGGTTAAACTGGCTCTTTGAATTGGCCCTATTCAATTGCTGCATGTAGTTCAGGAGAATTATTTTGAAAATTATGAACAGGAGACCCTTCTACACATGGTGCTTAAGATAGTGCTTATAGATGGTGCTTAAGAAAGTCACAAGTTTGTAGAAGATAAAGTACCAAAATGAAGCATAAAGCAGATTTATTCTACAGAAGTACCTAAGCAGATCTTTACAAGGACAATCTGGTTAGGGTAGGTATTGATACTTAACTGTCCATGGCAGGCCAAACTTATGCTTGACAGCACCCAAACCATACTAATGCATGAATTTAGTTCTATTCACAGGAAACGATACTATGCATTAAACCAGTAGTGTTCACTGGGTGTCTCCCATCAACTTGAGAATTTCTACTATTTTTTCCTTAGCTTTTGCTATCTAAAACAGTTCACACATGGTGGCACAGCTGTACATTACCCCAAACTGGCTGCCTTCATCAAATACATATGGTCATTACATACTCAATAAACAGAGATACGTAGTTTTGATCAGTGCCTTTAAATAAATATGAATAGACAATAACAGTTCACTATTCTGTTTAAACACCTTTTCACCTTTTTAGAACTGTGTGCTTGAAGCTACACGAATGGAAGATCTGGGAGAAAAGAGGAACTAGCAAACTTTGTTAACTACAGTATAAAGACATCTATTGAACTAAAGATGCTTTGTATGGGGTTAATTCTATGTCTTCTCCACTGCTTTACTTAGAATAAAAATGGCTATTTAGGACTCTAACTTCAACATTCTGACTCGGAAGTCAGGAACACAATAGTGTAAGTAAAAAAAGGACATGAAGGCAAGTACAGTCTTGGTGGCAAGGTCAAAAAGGATGTGACTATTGACACTGTTATTTCTCGAAGAATAATCAAGAGCCTGTGGCTGATTGCAGTGAAATAACAACTAAAGAAAGGCTGGAGTCAACAAAAGGGGAGAAAAGCCATCCTCCAAAGCCATCTTCATACTTTACTTAGTGATAAACATTACTTGTTTGTGAAATAATAAATACCCAGGCCAGGAAAATGTTTCTAATTCCCAAGCATAAGACTGAAAATATTAGATACCACCACTATGTTAAGGCAGCATTTAAGTTTTAGGTACCCAAGGTAACCAGACACTTGAGATAGACCTGCTCAGTACACACTTCAAAAAGAAGTCACAATAGGGCAAGAAGCCAAAAGATTCAACACAATTACAGGTACAGTATATTGTGATTCAAACCCAAACCCCATCTTCAGCACAGTCTTAACACTGAACTGCTAACCCCTATAGAATACAACCACCGATATTTTTATTTTATGTATTTGTATTAGTCAATGGATGGCCATTACAGAGTGGTTAAATATACTAGTGCTTATTTCTTACCAGCTGGGGAGGTTCTGCACATTTTGTGCATTTCTGAAAAATCTAAAGGTCTTAGCAGAAATATTTCAACATACAGGGAGAAATACCTGCATTACATCAACACATATTCTTAATCATAGATGACTTCATACTCCTTATACAGGAGCAGAAATTCAGAAGATAGAGAACCTGCTGTCAATCCAGTATGCAAACATGCTACGCAGAACACTGCAATGTTTCATGAAAGCAAGACAGCCAGTATCATAAAGCCCCCAGGAGTTAAATGCCAAGGTGAAATCACCTTTCAAAAGGTGGGAGAAGCAATCTTGGCATTTTCTGACAGATATGCCATTCCAACTCTACATCCCCTTCCCCCAGAACCTATTTTCTCCTTTTAAAAGAAGAGGAAAGCTATGCAACAGTGACAAAGGCATATACAGCAGAATCATAATCCCCCCCCACAACAGATTTTTTTAATTAAAAAAACCTCTCAATATATCCATCATCTATAGCTTTTATAAACTGAACACGAACATACACCATCAACTACCAAACTTTAGCAAAGTGATACCAAATACGATTCTAGAACTGCCTGTGCTCCTTTATTTTTGTTTGTTTTTCAAATCCAGGAATAAAACCCCTGTTCCTGCATCCAGATCTTAAAATATGCTGTGTATTCAAATGGATGGAGAATCAGTTTAAGAGCAACATGTTGCAACCACCTTTCTACAAGGGAAGGTTTTGAAAGAAACAGAACTGGGGGAGGAGAAAAAGAGGACGAGGTGGGAATAAAAAGGCAGCGAGGAAACTAAACCAAGCTTTGAAAATACAAAACAAAAGCAAGCAAACAAAAATGACGGTTTTCCCTTTTCGGGGAGAATATTTGGAGCTAGGGTGGTGATTATATCGCATGTTTTCACTGCAGGAGGCTTCTCATGGGCAGCTCGAGGGAGGAGGAAAAGGAGAAAGAGACACACACAGGGAAGAGACAGAAAAAGAAAATGGCGCAGAGACTAAGTCCCGACCGTCGACAAGGCGACTTTCCAGGGGGGAATCGGAGCCCAAGAGGGCCTCCGAAAAACCAAGCGAGACCGGATTTGGGGTCTCCACTGCCCTCACTACCGAGAAATGGGGTCGGATGGGCTGAGGGCCCTATGATTTCCGAGTATTAGGAAGCTCGATGGGAACAATGGGGCCGATGAGCGAGGAGACGGGACTTAGTCTCTGGGACGCCATGTCTGTCCTTTACCATCCTCAGCAATACAAGAGAAGGGGAAAGAGAGGGAGAAAGGAGAGAAAGCAGGGCAAATCCTACCCACTCCCCAGTACAGAGGGACAAGGCACTCACCATTCGCTCGGAAATCTGGATCGATCTATGGGGGGGAAAGGAAAAAGGAAAAAATACATATATATTTTTTACGAAAACAGGACCTAGGTATGGTTTTATCACACACGCGTTTTTGCCCTGTTCAAGGCAAAACACGAGCCGAGCTGAGGAATCAACCCGGTGGCCCTTAAAAACTGATTCAGGGTTACCCTTAGCAAAAGCGAGGGGGCCAAATAGAGATCTCCCCTCACTTTCCCCACCCCACCAAAGTTTTCCCATCCTATTTTAATTGCCTTCTTTTTCCTCGTGCGTGGCTCAGTATTCCCAGTAGGATTTTTCCTCAACCTCCCCGCACCACCAGCCCCCCCCCTCATTTAAGGGCCCTACGTGCCCTCTAAGCGCTAGGGGAGAAAACAAGAATGAGGAGGGGGACCCCAAATTTCCCCTCCCCCAAACTTCCCCTCCCCCAAACTCCCCCTTCTTTCTGGAAGGAGTTGGGGAAGATGCGGGTTCAGAGAAATGACGAGGGTGGGGGGGGGGTAGGAGAAGATTGATTATAGACACAGTGTCTACAGGAAATTTGAAGGAAGCCCTGCGAGAGATTAAGGTGTGACTCTCCGCAGGCAAAAGGGGTCACCCCTCAAAGGGGTCTGATGGGATGCGACGGTTTGGGGGAGCAGAGAGAGAGAGAATAAGGTGAAAGGCCTAACTACTATTGAAAGGCCGCAGCCAAATAATTCCGGTAGGAACTGAAAGCAATGAGGCTCTCTCCCTCAGAGAAAAGAAGCCCCCCCCCAAAAAAAAACCCCTCTTTATTTAGCGCCCCTCCACTATTATTAAGAAGGGAAATACCTGCTTTTGAGGAAGCTGATATTTATGGGAAGGGGCTAAGTTATGAGGGTGAAGGGTTCTCTTTCCCCTACACCTGAAGGGGGGGGTATCCTAATTTTTCCCCTCCAAAGGAACTTTAGGCCTCGGTCTCCATCCACTTCCCCTTAAGTACTGTAAGAGTAGGAGCCCCCCGCCCCTTACCTGGGAGTCGTTGTGCAGCTGATCCCCACTCATGCCTGTAAAGCAAGGGCGGGGGCGGGAAGGGGTAAGCCTCTCAAGAGAGCTTGGGGAGCAGGCAAAGTCTTGAGGCCGAAGGCAGAACGCAGCCCCCTCAAACAGCACAGTCAGTTGTGTAACAGACTAAGTCCTCGTTTCCCTTTACTGCGCAGGCGCCGCGACTTTTAAACCGAGGGGAGGGGCTTAGCGAACAGCGGGAGGAGGGAGGGCAAGTTCGGAGGAGAGAACGCCTTCGTTAACATGGCCCAACCCTTCCGTTGCCTCTCCTCCAATCAACAGGCGCCGTGACTGAGATTTGCATGCTAGCCACGCCCGCCACCTCTTGGTTGGACTCGCCTCCCCGCCCCGGCTACACTTTGTGCCTGATTTAGCCACGCCTCTTCCTTCTCCGCCGTTTACGAAAAATGCCGGTTGCTCCCCCCCCCTCCCCCTCGCGCGTCTCTTCCTTCCTCCCCTCTTCAAAACGCCGGATTCTATTTACATATCCGGTCACGCCCCTTCCTCCGGCACCAATGAGGCGGCACGAGGCGGGCTCGCCTTATTAACATATACAGAGGCGAGTTCTCCCTGCTGCGAGAAAGGTACTTTTTCCGCAGCACGTTGTGCAAGACCCAAGGACGCAGTGCGCCTGCGTGCCCTTTCAGCCTCCCCTTCCAATGGGGGGGGTTTCTATTAAAAACTCACCTCATCTAACCCTCACCCAGTTCTGGACACCTGTTAGCCGGTATGTAAGGTGGAGGAGCCCTACGTCGGAGCCAGACCGCTTCTCAGACGTCCCAATGCTCAATTATACCTGCAAAATATCTTTTGCAAAATTTATTCTGTCCTCTGTTGTGAACCACATTTTTTTCTCCCCCTCCCCCTTTTAGGCCCTTTCTATGAGCCGATTACTATGGTTTGTTTTATTATTGTTCCTGTTTTGATGATATATTTTGTGTTCTTATCTTGTATTTTTATGCTGTCAACTGCTCTTATTTCTTGACACGAAGGGTGGTATTCAAACTTAATAATAATAATATGGCCATATCCCCACGTTTCTTTTAAAGCACACTTAGAACAAATTAAAGCACTCTTATAATCCCTTGGCTTTCCCAAGAGAATTCTGGGACCTGTGATTTGCTAAGGATGCTCTGAGAAGAATATCAGAAGTCCCCTATTCCCCTCACAAAGTGTTACAATTCCCAGAGAGGCTTAACAACCTCTTCCCAGAGAATTGTAGCTTTTGTTGTCCAGCAGCATTTCACTTTCCATTCTTAAGTTGGGAATAGAGAAGTTGCTTTGGAAAACAATAATCAGGCATCCAAACAACTTGACCAGTCCAACGATATTGAAGAATCATTGCTTCGACATCAGTGATCTTTGCTTCTTCCAGTACACTGACATTAGTTTGCCTGTCTTCCCAAGTTAAGTGTAATTTTTTTCTTATGAGGAGTTGGAGATGGCGTTTATAAGTGGTCCATGTTTCACAAGCATACAGTAAAGTCCTTAAACACTTGGCGCTTCAGTTGGGAGGAAGCTGCACTCGCAGAGCTCAGACGATGCTGGATTTCGGCATCAGTGCCGGTCCTTGGGGAAAGATAACTGCCCAGGTAGGAGAAGTGATTGACATTTTCCAACATTACACCATTAAGTTGGATTTGTGATGCTGCAGAGGGGTTGTTTCGTGCTTGTTGGTGCAGCACTTTTTTTTTTTTTGGCTATTGAGTGGTAGGCCAAGCTTTCCGTAAGCTTCTGCGAGGATATTTAGGATGGTTTGGAGGTTATCCTCTGAGGGTGTACACACTACATTGCCATCAGCATAATAGTGCTTTAAATATATGGTGTGAATGTGGCCTTAGTTGTCTCCTTGGGCTTTATATGGGCAACAAAAGACAGCTGAGCATGCTGCAAACTGATGTAAAAAGGCAGTGTGGGGAAGCTTGCTCTCTAACATTAATTCATTAATCAATCAATCTAATAATTGTTATGCACCTTAGGGTCCAGGGTTTTATTACATATATACCTTACATTTCATCCAAGAAGCTCAGGTTGGCATACACAACAAGGTACGTTAGGCTAAGAGATGGTTGCTGTCCTGGTGAGCTTCATGACTGAGAGGAGATTTGAACTCTTGTCTCCTGGGTCCTAGTCCAACTACTAAACCACACTGACACTAGTCCTCCTGCAACCAACGTACATTTCCTGACCTGTGAGGAAAAGGAAGAATGTGAAGTAGGCAGGCAAAGAGATATTCAGGCCTGCTCCAGCCAGACTGTCCCCTCCCTGCCCCCTGCCCCTGCTCGACTTTAAATGAAACATCATTTGTTTTAGTCCTTTAACATTGTAAACTACATTGGGTGCCTTTGGCAGAAAAGTGGAATATAAATGCAATAAGTAAGTAATAAACAGAATACCTTAGCTGTCAAAGTCCAGAGTAGAGAGCTGTGTCTTCCAGCAAAGGTTGTGCAATGACAATCCTAGATGCATCTCTGTGGGGAGGGAGTTCCACAATTTTGGGGCTGCCACAGAGAAAGCCCTCTCCCAAGCCACCAGTCTCTGCACTTCTGAGGGTGCAGAAATTATCGTATTCTGCTTGCTGATGACATCATTTTCTGCTTGCTGATGGCATTGTCTATAGTTACGTATTGTATCTTAGATTTTTACGTGTTAGATTTTTGGGGTTGGGTGTTTCTTTAAGGTGCTTATATACTACTTTTCAGGTGGGCCTTACAATACAGTTTACATAGGATTATTTCCTATAGGATCAGCATGAACAATGACAGAAGGAAAATGACACATTTACAGTGCATTTCCACACACACATACACAGAGAGAGAGAGAGAGAGAGAGAGATCTGATGGAGCTTACTCACAGGTAAGTGTGTGTAAAATTGCAGCTTAACTGTGTAAACAGCAGGATGCCATGCACAGAAATAAGTTCTGCTGATTTCAGCTCATTTTACTTCCATGTAAACATGCGTAAGATCACTGCTCATGTAAAGCTGAGTTAGCAATAGTATCTGAATTCATTCACTTGCTCCTTGACAGTTTAACATTGTAAACACTTCGAGTTATATGCTTCTCTTCTATTTGTATAAAGCCCTAGGCACAGTTTACAGCATTGTATAAATAATAGCAATATCTATACTGTAAACTGCTTGCTTCCCATTGTGTTATTTTCAGAACACTTCTTCTAAAATATGACACATAATCTGAGCTGGTTTTTTCCACTCCATTTCTCTGATTTTATGCCAGAGCAGCTCTGCTGAAGTCAACTGTGCAGTGTTTAGCGCAAAAGTATTGTTAACACAGCAGAACAGAAGCCTCTCTGATTTCTGGTAATCCAGTTTTGAAAATTCTCTATCATCTATGATGGAGGCTCATCGCAATAGAGCATTTGTTCACAGAAAGGCCCAGCTTGCTGCAAAATGGCGCACTAGGCGCTACTAGTGTTGGATGTATTAGAGACATTGTGGAATGTCTGAATATGGAAGCCCATATTCTGAAGACTTGCAGAGCTCTGGCCCACATTTCTTTATCTCCTTACATTCACAGAGAAAGTGACACGTTTCCAAGCACAATTCAAAGTGTTGGTGCTGACCTTTAAAGCCCTAAACAGCTTTGGTCCAGTATACCTGAAGGAGCGTCTCCGCCTCCATTGTTCTGCCCGGACACTGAGGTCCAGCACTGAGGGCCTTCTGGCGGTTCCCTCACTGCGAGAAGCCAAGTTACAGGGAACCAGGCAGAGGGCCTTCTTGGTAGTGACATCCACCCTGTGGAACGCCCTCCAATCAGATGTCAAAGGGAAGAACAACTACCAGACTTTTAAAAGACATCTGAAGGCAGCCCTGCTTAGGGAAGCTTTTAATGTTTAACAGACCACTGTATTTTAACACTTTGTTGGAAGCCGCCCAGAGTGGCTGGGGAAACCCAGCCAGATGGGCGGGGTAAAAATAAGTAATTATTATTATTATTACGGCTGCAATGCCGCAAGGCTTAAGGAGACTATTGGAAGACAGCAGCATTCAGGTGGATTCTTAATGGCCCCAGACAACATGGTGTGCACAGTCATTTGCTTCTTGTGTAGTGCCATCGGTCAGAGTTTAAAATATTCTTCACAACTGTGAGCATTTATTTCATTTCATGTGATGCCTTTGAGTTTAAAATCTCCCAGGGCAGCTCGCAGTGGTAAAACCCACACTCTTTTTCATCCTTTGTGGAGAGGGTAAATATTTTGTGCTGTTTTAGATTACCTTTTCTTCGGTTGAATGTTTTTGGATATTTTATTTTTATTTGTAATTCTGTATTGAATTTCTCAGCTATCTTGTATTTGATTATTGTGGATCACTTTGGGATGCCTCTGTGTCTGTGAAGCAATAAGAGGCATCCCAAAGTGATCCACAATAATCAAATACAAGATAGCTGAGAAATTCAATACAGAATTACAAATAAAAATAAAGACCTCACCTGGAGTACTGTGTCCAGTTCTGGGCACCACAGTTCAAGAAGGACACTGACAAACTGGAACGTGTCCAGAGGAGGGCAACCAAAATGGTCAAAGGCCAGGAAATGATGCCTTATGAGGAACAGCTAAGGGAGCTGGGCATGTTTAGCCTGGAGAAGAGGAGGTTAAGGGGTGATATGATAGCCATGTTCAAATATATAAAAGGATGTCACATAGAGGAGGGAGAAAGGCTGTTTTCTGCTGCTCCAGAGAAGCGGACACGGAGCAATGGTTCCAAACTACAAGAAAAAAGATTCCACCTAAACATTAGGAAGAACTTCCTGACAGTAAGAGCTGTTCGACAGTGGAATTTGCTGCCAAGGAGTGTGGTGGAATCTCCTTCTTTGGCGGTCTTTAAGCAGAGGCTTGACAACCATATGTCAGGAGTGCTCTGATGGTGTTTCCTGCTTGGCAGGGGGTTGGACTCGATGGCCCTTGTGGTCTCTTCCAACTCTATGATTCTATGATTCTATGATTCTATGATAAACTAGCTCAGTCGGTAGAGCATGAGACTGTTAATCTCGAAGTCATAGGTTCAAGCAAAAGATTCCTGCATTGCAGGAGGTTGGACTAGATGACCCTCACAGTCCCTTCCAATTCTATGATAAACTAAACTAAACTAAACTAAACTAAACTAAACTAAAAGAAGAAGAAGAGGAGTTTGGATTTGATATCCCGCTTTATCCCTACCCGAAGGAGTCTCAAAGCTGCTAACATTCTCCTTTCCCTTCCTTGCCCAAAACAAACACTCTGCGAGGTGAGTGGGGTTGAGAGACTTCAAAGAAGTGTGACTGGCCCAAGGTCACCCAGCAGCTGCATGTGGAGGAGCAGAGGCGCGAACCCGGTTCCCCAGATTACGAATCTCCCGCTCTTAACCACTACACCACACTGGCTCACAAAACTACTACTAAGTTCCTTTTACCTGTGAACTCATTCTGAATTAAGAGTGTTTCTAGTAATTATTTTAAAAAATAAATAATACTAAAAATAATTTTTAGAACAACTTACACACTGCTTGGTGCCTGTATGTTTCTTCATAACAAAGTTCAACTGTGTGAGAGAGAGAGAGGGAGGGAGGGAGAGAGAGAGAGAGAAAAAGAGAGAGAGAGAGAGGGAGGGAGGGAGAGCAGACTCTTGTATACCCTTCAGGTGCAGGCAGTGGCTTTTAGTATACTTTATCTCAGCATCATTATGTTACAGATGTTTAGACTTAGGCTCGGAGAATCATTTCTTGCTTTAGGCTATCTAGTGAATTACGGCCTGGGTGTCACAGATCCAAGGTGTCCTTTTATGAGAATTACGGTACTTGACGTAATTCTAATACCTCCAACTAATTGCAGGTACACAGTATCAGCATGTACAAAGATCAGTGGCTTCTAAGCAATGAATAGCTATAATTATGAGCCATAGGCCAATAAAGAGTTTTAATCATGAAGTATAGAAAAGAATTGCCATAGACGTGCTGCAAGAAAAACATGTGGTTTCTCTCAAGATAGCTAGCATTAATGTGAGGTGTTATCTCTAATGTTAATAACGGCAGAGTAATTTTTTAAAAAATGATTTTTTGTTTGTTTTGATTTTTTTCTTTGTCCTGTTTGTATTTTGAAAATTTATAAATAAAAAAATAAACATAAAAGATAAAAATAAATTCCCCTGATTTTTTAATGCATGCAGTTATTTGTTTGCTATGCTGCTTGTGGAAACAGGAACTGTTGTACAAATAAATTATTTTTTTTATTATTATTTCTCCAAATGCCCAGTGCCACATTAGTCTCGTGTGTTTAACATGGCCTACAACATGAACATGTGAAGGAGGGCAGTAGCAGGATCATGCCAAATAGTCCTGTTCCCTTCCAATCCCCATTACATTCAATCGGAGACAGATTGAGGGGAGAGAGACTGGTACAGTCACACTGGGTGTGGAGCCTTGGGGGTGCTGCAACTATGATGTAGAATGGAAGGCAAGAGGTGGGGGCGCACTGAATTTTGGTGTCACGCAGGGTGCCACTGAAATTTGAGACCCCATGGTCTGTCGCTGATTCAACTGACTTCATTTGAAGAATCTACCTGCATGCATGTGAGGTTGTGTGATCTGTGTGGAGGCTCTCTTGGCCAATAAAGCGAGATGAGCGCCGCAACCCCAGAGTTGGCCATGACTGGACCTAATGGTCAGGGGTCCCTTTACCTTTACTTTACCTCGGTTTAAGAACAGCCCTGTTTACGAATTATTTGGTATATGAACTCCGCAAAACCTGAAGTAATGTTCTGGTTAGCGAACTTTACCTCGGTTTAAGAACGGAAGCTGAACAGTGGAAGGGCACCTGCAGTTGGAGGCCTCATTAGGGAAAGCGCATCTTGGTTTAAGAACGGATTTGGTTTAAGAACAGACTTCCGGAACGGATTAAGTTCATAAACAAATGGGGGGGGGGAGAATACTATAATTTAAATAGAAACATATTTCACCATACTGAGGAAGGGTGTGACCAAGTTATCTGTGTGTCTACTCAGCCAGCTTTCCAGGTGCTTATTGTACATCAGTGGCATAGTGTGGATTGCCAGTGCCTGGGGCATGGCAAGTATTGTGTCCCCTAATCTGTGGACCATTAGCACTCACTCAGTCTTTTCCACCAGGATATATGTTATAGTTATAGAAGTCTATTAACCCCTGTTTCAGTTTGTCTCACAATCCAGGCTCATATCTGACTAGGTGCCATGGGGGGGGGGAGTGTGGTTTTATCGTTATAGGACACCCCAAGATATCAATGTTCCAGCTAAACTGGCTATTTCAATTACAAAGATCAGCAGAGAAGATAATAGTCTAGTGTGATTATGACTGCTTACATGCCAAGACTGCTAATGCCCATTAAGATAAAAGAGAACATCCACACATCATATTTCTATAACATTTCTGCCTTTGCTGACTCAACAAGGCAGCAGTGTAGCATGCTCATTTAATTAAGTCCAGGTGATAGCTTTGGGGGAAAAGGGGGAGGGAATTAAATCATAAATATAGTCCCACCTCAAAACTCACCTTTTCCAGGCACCCTTTGGAACAGATTATACCCTATTGTAGCTAAGCAAGAGTGCATGTAATTGAAATAATTGCACATTTCCCTGCAATTTACCCATGCCTCTCTCTCCTCACCCCCCCTCTTGTTTTCTGTGTCTATTTTAAGATTGCAATCCCCTTGGGTAGGAACCAATAATACTTGTATGTTTGTATATAATTATAAAAGTGAATTTATATAGTGAAAAATCCACTGCAATAGGGAGATCGGGATATTTTTATTAATTGCTTACATTTAAGATTTGGGTCCCCCCCCCAAAAAATGTGGGTGACTTTTCAGCCCAAGTGCCACCATGGACAACCTTCTGGAGTCACATGCCAGTGGTGGGCAGGCCCAGAGGCAAAAGTGGGTGGAGCATTGGATCTTACTACATCCTTACTGCATTCCAGCAGCAAAGTTGCTACTTACAGGCTCTTCACCCTGGAAGGAAGGGCTGTAGTGTAGAGGTAGCGCATCTGCTTTGGGTGCACAAGGTCCCAGGTTCCATCCCTGGCATCTCCAGGTAGGACTGGGAGAGATTCCTGCCTGAAACCCTGGAGAGCCACTACCAGGTCAATATAGACAATTCTAAACAAGGTGGGCCAATGGTCTGACTCAGCTGAAGGCACTTTCCTATGTTCTTCCTATAGATTCTGATGTTAGAGCTTCAATAGCAAATAACCTGGACCCTGTAGGCTTGCAGGAGTGTGTATGTGCATGCATTCTTAGTGTCTGGAGTCAGGAGTCAGGAGTAGATCAGCAATGAAAATTACAGTGTCAGTGAAGTGAACTCTAAGAAATCAAAACAACAACAACAACAACAACAACAATAATATTTATACTCCGCCCATCTGGCTAGGTTTCCCCAGCCACTCTGGGCAGCTCCCAATCACATATTAAAAACGCAATATAGCATTAAACATTAAAAACTTCCCTAAACTGGGCTGCCTTCAGATGCCTTTTAAAAGTAGGATAGTCGCTTATTGCCTTGACGGGTGCCACTACCGAGAAGGCCCTCTGCCTGGTTCCCTGTAACCTGACTTCTCGCAGTGAGGGAACCGCCAGAAGGCCCTCGGCGCAGGCCTAGTGATCACAGCAAGGAAGTCTTTTGCCCCAGTGAGGCAGTTGCAAGGACAGAAGGTCCCTGCTTTCCCACCACTTTCTTAGGCTCCTCCCTGAGTTCCTTCCCCAGCAGCCTAGGGCTCCGCCCTCTTGTCTCTTGTTGCTCCGCCCTCTTCATTTCTGTGTGTTCTCTGGGATCAGGGGGAAGGGGAGCTGGCCACAGCAGGAGGGGAGGGCTCCCTGGCTTCTTCAGCAGCCTGCCTCCACCCTGCCTCTTGACCCCCCTCTGATTCCGCCTCTGATTCTGGACCACTCTCTGCCCAGCCTCTTTCTGCTCACTAAACCCTGTTGCCTCTTCAGCTTCCAACACCTCCTCCTCCTAGTCTGCTCCTACTTCTCCCTCTGAACACTCATCATCGTCCCACCACCAATCCCCTGGCTCTGAGTCTTCTCCTCCTGGGGGCTCCCTTGGGGTCTCCCCAGCTGGTGCCTCACACCACTCCTCTGCAACCAGCCAGTACATGACACTTAGGCAGTAAGCGTTTATTGCAGGAGAGAGGAGCAATCGCTCTGGAATAATCTGAGGATTAAATCCTTTGTCAACTTCAGCATGGCGCCAGCTATCCTAACCGTGTTTACAGCATGCTGCCTTTGCTACAACTAGTAAGTAAGGTAGCCATGCGGTCCAACCCTTTGATAGCCCCATGCTTCACAGCAATTCTCAAAGGCCATCTTTTAATTACTGAGCCGTAGTCTAATATTACACAATTACAAGTTTGAGAGTACTAGCTAATATTGGCAAGGCTATACCAAACCTGTTGCAACAGCAGGCTAGCATCCCTTTCTGAGAGGATGACTCACAAAGAAGAAATGACTTTAAACATCGGAAGGGTGAAAACAAGAGCCGCTGAGGTGTCCTCATTGAATTAAGCAGCATTTCATTAGGCCACATAAATCCCTCCCGGGTATTTTATAGCAAACTGGGTAGCACAATTATTGTCTACTAGGTGCAAATATCTTGGTATAATGGCTAGAACATCCAACTATGTCTTGGGAGGCAGGTTCAAACCCCTGCCAGTGACTGCCAGCTTAACGTACCTCACAAGGTTGTTGTGAAAATAAAGAGTGGTGTGGAGGGAAGAACCCTATATACCAAACTTGAGGTCCGTAGAGGAAAGTCACAATCTAATGGGATGGATGGATGGATGGATGGATGGATGGATGGATGGATGGATAAATAAATAAATAAATAAATAAATAAATAAATAGGAATGCTTAATTGAGCCTTCTGTGTGTTGTTTCTTAGGAAGACATTTCTCAAAGTGAGAACAAGAAATTAAAAGTACTATTTCCCCCTAATATACACTTTTGTGTAATGCAGGTTTTGCCTGAAAACACACATTTTTGCAAGCAATTTCCCCTAATATAATGCATGTTATAAACAGTTTTCACGAATATTTGCGTTTTTAGGCACACTTTCCCCTAATATACACATTTTTGCACATGCAACTTTGTTGGAGAACTGGCTCACAAAATCTGGAGAAGTGCAAATTTTGATGAATACCTGTGTATTGTTTCACATATTGTTTCAAAAGGTGTCAATAGGTAGGTTTGTATGAAAATCAAAATCCTACCTGAACCAAATTACCCCTAGGAATGGGACTTGGCTTACTCGGACAAAATATTACATTTTTTGTTTTCCTTCGTATCAGGTGGCATCAGGCTGCAGCAGTAGTGCTGAAATAAGGCACAGAACAGGAAGCACCAAAATAAATAATTAGTTCCTCTCGCAAGATTTAGAGCAGGGGTAGGGAACCTCGGTCCCAGGGGCTGAATATGGCTGTTCTCTATCTGTCCTCCAGACCAATTTATTTAGCCCTAGGCCAAGAACTGGGAACCTTAGATCCAGTGGACAAATGTTGCTGGACCCAAAGAGCTGGTCTTGGCCTTTAAAGCCCTGTATGACTTGGAACCATATGATTCTGCCTAGAGCCTGAAATCTGTATCTGAGATCATTATGCATCAGACTTCTGTAACTTCAAGCTGAACTTGGTGAATTTGGAGTGGAGACTTACCTTTAACCATTGTTCCTTGCTTGTTCATTTTAATGGCAAAATGCATTTTCACCCATCTTGTCACACGGATGCTGTCCAGATGACGTTTGTTTTGTTTGTCATAAAGTAATCGGCACTTTTAAATCAGAGTGACCGGCGTTCTAATTCAGCACTCACAAATGTTGAAGTGTGAAAGCTCACTAAGGGAAAAGGAGGGAAATTCATGTAGAAAAGAAACACCATGTGGAAAAGATATGGTACTGACCCCCAATAACACGAATCAACTGACTCCCAGTCCAAGCCCAATATCTGAGAGCAGTTGTTACAGTCTCAGTCTAGGGCCTGGGATGCCAAGGTTGAAATTCCTGCTCAGCCATGAAGCTCACAGGTTGGAATTAGGTCGGACATTGTCTCTCAGCCTAACCAACCTCACAGGGTTGTAGTGATGATGAAATGAGGAAGGGGTGAACTACGTAGGCGAACTTGAGCTTGAAAATGTACAGTAAATCTGAACTAATTTTAAGATGTATCTTAATTAATTGATTGCCTGTTTTTATGTTCTTATGTTCTTTGTATACTGTGTTAGTTTTATGATGTTAGCCGCCCTGAGCCCGGCTCTGGCTGGGGAGGTACAAATAAAATGTTGTTGTTGTTGTTGTTGTTGTTGTTGTTGTTGTTGTTGTTGTTGTTGTTGTTAAAAGTGCTAGGCAGGAATCTGCCCTCCAACGGCAACTATTTGCATCTCATTGGGGAGGCTAGCTTACTTATGCTGTTAGAATCACTGCTCTTGTGCTGTTAGGGCTACCACCTGAATTTCTGAGAGTCTCTGAATTAACATCTGTCAATTTCACTTCTCTTTTTTGGTCAGTTTCACTTAATCTGATGGGCTTGCACAGCCTTCTGCAACCTGGTGCCCCCTAGCTGTTTTGAACTACAGATCCTACCAGCCTCAGCCAGCATGTGGTGGCTGGGGTTGATGTGGGGTGTAGTCCAAAACAGAGGGCACCAGGTTGACAAAGACTGGGCTAGCATAATGTCCTTTGACACTGCCAAATACATTGTTTCAAATATCAAAAACTGGGTAGGATTCACATTTCTAAAAAAGGAGAGATGAGGACTCTAAAGCTGCCTAGAAACTACAACTTCTTGAAACCCCTAATACCAGATGTGTGTGGGCTGGAGGGAGTTATTCAGCGAGGAGGGAAGGAAGGAGAGAAAGACAAAACTTTTCACACATTTAAGGATATTATTATTATTATTATTATTATTATTATTATGGCACATCTTCTAAAGCAGAGTCCTGGCATTCATTCCAGTCCAGATGGCAACTCTAGAAGTGGGTTTCCAAAATTAATGGTTTGGGAAAGATAGCTCTTCTCGTCTATTAAGCCTCTGACAACCTGCCTAGAAACATAATTCATCTGAATCCATTTGGTGGGGATTAAGGAAGAGAGTGCAGAAATAAGAAACTTCAGGGTGCACCTGCATCAGCACAACCAGACGCCTTCATCTACCCCAGCTGCAATAAAACATGTCTCTTCTGCATTAGCCTCCACAGCCACAGTAGGCGCTGTAACTCTCCAACGGTATGACTTCACGCCAGAAGTTGCACTTTTCCATTGCCTCCTGAGACAAATGAATGCCGAGAGAGAGAGAGAAACTCAAGAGCTGATAGTACAAAACTAGTATTGCTTTATTGTTGCTGATCTAACAATCTCAAAGGTTATACGGTAGTTATACAGTAAGCATGCAAAGTACACACATTTAACTTGTGTGCATTCAGCTTTACATGTTTGACAAAATAATTTATTTATTTTTTAAAGGGGGCAGGAAGGGGCAGGCACCTGGGGGAAAAGACTTTGGCCATCCCACCCACCACTGAACCCAATGTGTTTTGACTATACCTGATTTTGGCTTTAGGCATGATCCCTGGAATATAACCTCTGCATAAGTTGCAGACTTACTGTACAATACAGCAACAATGTTTTTGAAGCACAATCCAATGCACACTTATGCAGACATCGCACAGAGTTCAATCAGAGCTACTTTCAAGAAAACATACATATTCATTTTGGGAATATGGAATTTAAAATGTGGGCAGTCGCTCAGAGAACTCCATACCTTACCTTCTCCAATGTTCCATATTTGGACTGACCTAGGGCTAGGGTCCCCTTCATGGATCACTGCCTTGCCATGGCGAAGGGTCTTGAATAACTCAGAGAAGTTATGAACTATGCCAAGCAGGGCACCCAAGATGAACAGGTCATAGTGGAGAGTTTTGACCAAATGTGATCCATCTGGAGGAGGAACCGGCAAGCCACTCCAGTATCCCTGCCAAGAAAACCTCCATGGACAAAGACAACAGGCATATAAAAGTTATGACGCTTGAAGATGAGCCCCTCAGGTCGGAAGGCGTCCAACATGCTACTGAGGAAGAGCGGAAGACAAGTACAAGTACAGTGGTGCCTCGCAAGACGAAATTAATTCGTTCTGCGAGTTGTTCCGTCTTGCGATTTTTTCATCTTGCGGAGTGCGGATTCCCTGGGTATTAACGGTTGTAAGAAAAAGGAAACAAACTCACAAGACGTTTCCGTCTTGCGAAGCAAGCCCATAGGGAAAATCGTCTTGCGAAGCAACTTAAAAAACGAAAAACCCTTTCGTCTTGCGCGTTTTTCATCTTACGAGGCATTCGTCGTTGCGAGGTACCACTGTAGATTCAGAGCTGATGAAGTGGCTGGGCCAAAGCCGAAAGGATGCTCAGTTGCGGATATGCCTGGAAGCGAAAGGATAGTCCAATGCTCTAAAGAAAAATATTGCATAGGACCAGCATGAGTTTGACCAAACTGCGGGAGGCAGTGGAAGACAGAAGTGCCTGGCGTGCTCTGGTCCATGGGGTCACGAAGAGTCGGACACGACTAAACGACTAAACAACAACAACAACAACAACAACAACAGGACTAGGGTAGGACACATTCACCTCATACATTTAAAGCCCTCCTATACCACTTTTAACAGCTATGGCTTGTTAGGAGTAGTTAGGGAGACCCATTACAGAGCTACAATTCCCAGCACCCTTAAACTACAGGTTCCAGGAAACTTCATGAGGCACCATGATGGTTAAAGTGGTATAAGAGTATTTTAAATGTTCAGTGTGGATGCGACAATAGATTACTGCTCCATTCTTCTTCACACAGTGCAGCTTGCCTTGGGTAGTTTTCACTGGCATTCTTGGGAACTAATAGAGGGGAATTTTGATTCATGGATTGTTTGCCTCCCAGGAGGTCAGCATGGGATGGTGGTGGCTTTAAAATATAGAGGAAGTTTGCATGATATGGAGCCCTCAGTACAGACATTGGCTTGACTCACATATCTGACCCCTATCCAGAAAAGCTGTTTTGTTGAGGCTAAAATGGTTTACATTCCTCATCTAAATAGGGTAGCTACTACACTCCATTCCTTGTTCACCTACAGAATGCAGCAAGGGGCACTTGACTCCTCAGCTAGGTCCTCCAAGCCCTGTGTCATATGTTTGAGGACAAAACTGTTCATCTGTGGTGTTTTACTGCCATCGAGCTCGCCAAACCGAACAATTTCTAGTCGTTTGTCAGGGAGCACTGACATCACGGCCATGTGCTTTGATTTTTGATGAGCAAATTTATGCCAATATAGATGCAAACGGCTCTCCTGACAAGTTATCAACACAGCGACATGTCACAACCTACAGCGAACACAATGGAAAGGCTCCCACTGACTTCAAAGGGCAGTGGATCAAAATCATGGCATGCTCTGGACCTCTTGCCATGAAATATAGAGCGATCGCTGATGCTTGCTGAAATTCAAATTCTCGGCTACGAGAGGCTTCAGCCAGGCTGTAAAAAAATGAGGCAAGGAGGAGGTAGAATGGCTGTATCAACCTTCAAAACAAAAGAAAACAGAATAGACATCAGTTTGATTGTATTTCAGCCATCAGCCAAAACAAAAAAGCAACAGATTGAAATAAGGGCAAAACCAATTAATAAAAGCAGACAACAAAGATTAAGCCAAGCCATTTGTGACAGAAGCATGTTAAGCATTCTAAGAGGACCTATCATATATCCTTGAAACAAGTACTTAAGTAATTGAGCTTGTAATCGGATAGTGCTCAAAAATAAGAACCCAAATTACCACTGACATGTAAATCAAAGCCAGTTTGCGGCTGTCAGAATGATCTCCTTGTGTGTGTAGCAATAATTTTCAATATAGGAAAAACTTATAATAAGACTGTAGCATACCCTCCAACATTTATCCAATGAAAATAGGGACGTCCCATACCATAATGATAATTTTACTGTTTGTACCCCACACATCTTACTGGGTTGCCCCAGCCACTCTGGGCAGCTTCCACCACATATAAAAACATAAAAAATATGAAACATTTTTTAAAAAAACCTTCCCTATACAGGATTGCCTTCAGACGGCTCAGGGGTTGGATAACTCCATACCATCCAACAATTCACCAATGAAAATAAGGAAATCCTAAGGGAAAGTGGGACATTCCAGGATCAAATCAGAAATTAGGATGGCTTCTCTAAATCAGGGACGTCCTTAGGGACACTTGGAGGGTCTGCTATAGGCACAGAGCAAACACTCCATTTGGCTTTATAGGCTCTACTGACTGCATGCCACTGCCCAATCCATATGCCTTTTGGAATAAGGGTTAGTAGTCACCGATAGCTTTCTCCTCTGTGAATTTGTCTAATCCTCTTCTAAAGCCATCCAAGTTGGTCACCCTCACGGCCTCCTGTGGGAAGCATATATGCCATAGTTTAATCTGTAGGCTGTGGGAAGAAATACTTTGTTTTCTTGTTTGGAAGGTTGCCCAGAAGGAATGTGGCCCTCAGTATGGGGAAAAAATGGTTCCTTACTCCTGGCATAGACAATGGTGCGCTAGACAGAACAATGGCGTGTGTTTTTGCATGTATTCATATATTTCACAGGGGGCCATAGCTCAGTGATAGACCACTTGCCTAGCATGCAGAAGGTCTCCAGATCAACCTCTGCTACATTCACTTACACCAAATTTGGAGAGCTGGTGCCTGGCCCGGTAGATGGACCAACCACCTGACTGAACAAAAGGCAGCCTTATGTGTTCGTAGTCTCCACTCGTCTAAGTAAACAGGGGCTCCACGCATATGAAGAAGCTGCTCTCTTTAAAGTCTTCCATCCATATCTTAATCCAGGGCAGCCGCCTTGATTTAATTCCCAGCCGTCTGGGGAAGGCCTGGACTTGTTGCTGAAACAGGGGAGACTCTCTGGCAAGTGATTTGTTAAATGGAAGCACTAGCCTGAATACAGATGCGAGGAGTGGCGAGGAGAATGGCTTGCAGTCAGCTGGATTTATTGCCTGTGCTTCATCACCACCTTGGGAGGTGCATGTTCTAAATCTCTCTGGTCCCAGAGAAATCTGTGTTTCTGAGCGGCGTCTGAGCCTGACGTTGGCTCTCCCCCGCTTTCAAACTATGGATTTAATCGTTCAGCTCCCAGACTTTTCTCCACTCGTCCATTGTTCCTTTTATGAAGTCAACGGCACACCCTCCCCCCCCCCCCGCTTTCAACATTCAGCTAATTCTATGCACATCGCCCAAACCACCAACCAACCCTCTTTATGCCACTCAGACTGTGCACTGGGTAGCAGGGGAATGACCCTAACCTTTGAGCTCAAGGAGCGGAGGGGAGGTGGGGGGGGGGAAAGGCTGCAGCGTGCAGTCTGCTCCGTGTATGAATGTACGGCAGGTTATTAATATTCATCAGGAAAGAAAACTAGCTGGTGGAAGAAGATCGGGATAAATAGGTGTATTTATGTGAAGGCCAGACTGTGGGCTTTAGCTGGCATCCCACAGACCACTTAGGGAATTTCGGTCATAATCCTTCCTTGCCTCTCCATGAAAATCAGGAAGAAGGTCGTCGATGTTAAGCAGCCGCTCCAGGGTATAACACTAATAAGTAAATCCAATTCCATGTGCAGAAGGCTAAGGAGTTTGGATAGATTTGTCTGGCCTCCCACACAGCTTCTTCCTATGCCTGTTTCTGTCAACCAACAAATTCTTGCAAACCAGAGGATGACAGCATCGCTACACCTCTAAGTATGGCTAGGGGACAAATTCAATTTAGTTGGCATTTAAAAGCAAACTTATGGAATCCACACTTTTCAGAACAATATGTGAGCCGAAACACAGCCCTCCTTCAAAATTCACACTTCTCTGAATTTTGTCTCAGCCAAGTAAAGCATACAAAAATGCATATACTGGGATAAAGCATATAAATGCATATGTAAGTGAAAATAGCATATATTAGAATGCATTATATTTTGCTTTGCAAAAGTGTGTAAAGGTAAAGGTAAAGGTACCCCTGCCCGTATGGGCCAGTCTTGACAGACTCTGGGGTGGTGCGCCCATCTCACTTAAGAGGCCAGGGGCCAGCGCTGTCCGGAGACACTTCTGGGTCACGTGGCCAGCGTGACATCGCTGCTCTGGCGAGCCAGAGCCGCACACGGAAACGCCGTTTACCTTCCCGCTGGTAAGTGGTCCCTATTTATCTACTTGCACCCGGAGGTGCTTTCGAACTGCTAGGTTGGCAGGCGCTGGGACCGAGCAGCGGGAGCGCACCCCGCCGCAGGGATTCGAACCGCCGACCTTTCGATCGGCAAGTCCTAGGCGCTGAGGCTTTAACCCACAGCGCCACCTGCGTCCCTGCAAAAGTGTGTATTTGCATATAAAAAGGTGTACATATTGAAAGAAATGCTGTTAAAATTTCATGAAGTCATTGAAAGAAATGCATTTGCAAACTGATTTAGAAATGTGGAGAACTGTTCTTAAGGCTGGAAAAATGAGAAACTGAGGAAAACTGAAGCTGACAGATTTACCCATTCTTGCCTCTGACTTTGGAAGCACCTAAAGAAGGGGAAACTCGGGGTTAACTTTGAACCTATTCAAAATGCAAAAGGTGGGTTGCTAATTTGAACTCTGACCAAAGCACTCTCTCACTTGGCATGCATTTCTCAAATGCGGCAAGAGAATAAGCACTTGCACTCTGCAAAAAACAAACCCTCATGGCCAAGTTTACTGAAGTGAAAGTCCCTGGATCTGGCCGATTGCTGTCTGTACATTTCCCCTTCCTCCTACATAAATGAGATATGTTCCAGATTTCCTCCTAGAGTCAGCTCTATGCATGCTGACTTGGAAAGGTACATTTCATTATATGCGGTGGGGCTTTTTCCATAGCAAGTGTGCAGACAATCAAGGCCTGCTTGCTAGATACAGTGGTACCTTGGTTCCCAAACTTAATCCATTCCGGAAGTCGGTTCTAAAACCAAAGTGTTCCAAAACCAAGACGTGCTTTCCCATAGAAAGTAATGCAAAATGAATTAATCCATTCCAGACTTTTTAAAACAACCCCCAAAACAGCAATTTAACATGAATTTTACTATCTAATGAGATCATTGATCCATAAAATGAAAGCAATGATCAATGTACTGTACTATAAAATAAATAAGCCCGTATTATAGTTGATAAAAATTAAAATTGAATTTTTTTCTTCCCTGCACTGATGATAGTCATTGTTTGGATGGGGGACTTTTATCTCTTTCTGCAGTTACACAATCAATCAATCAATCAATCAATCAATCAATCAGTAGCTGCACTGGGTTCCACACAGTCACACAAAAAATTACACGAAAAAGCCTCAAAAAGAAAAACACAAAATAAATAGCAATAACAAAAGCACCAAACTTAATCTGTTCCAGAAGTCCGTTTGACTTCCAAAATGTTCAAAAACCAAGGCACAGCTTCTGATTGGTGCAGGTGCCCCGGAAACAATAGCCGACAACTGTATCGGATGTTTGGCTTCCAAAAATCGTTCGAGAACTGGAACACTTACTTCCGGGTTTTTGGAGTTTGAGAACCAAAGCGTTTGAGAACCAAAGTACCACTGTAAAGAGCAACACTGACTGAAGTCTTACTGCATTCAGTGGGACACACTTCCTAGCAAGTGTGTTCAGATTGCAACCTAAATTCTGCAGTATTTCAGAGCAATTAAAATCTTTTTAAAAATATAATAAAGATGCCTGTAGTTGATGACTGGAATTCCCCACCATGCCTTTCTCTAGGGGTGTCCCAGACATTTTGCTGCCTGGGGTGACGGACAAGATGGCGCCCTTTCATCGCACATATAGAATCTCACTGGGCTGGCAGCTGAATTTTATTTTGACACCAGCAATGAGACAGCATCCTCCAGTGCATTCCATCAGCAGGGTAGCTGAGAAGATATAGAACAAGCTAGCATAGGGAACTGGGGGAGAATGGATGAAGGACTGTTGCCGCCCACCAGAATTTGCCACCTGAGGCAGCTGCCTCACTTTGCCTAATGGTAGGGCCAGGCTTGCATGTTCCCAATCAAAATCATGCCTCCCCAGCTGCTGTTTTTAAACTGTGCCTCCCCCCCCCCCAAATACCCACCTTGAAGGGCAAACAGATGAGGAGGGGACTTTTAATCAGAAAAACAACTCAGGATAAAGAGTTATCCATTCCACTGCAGTGGGAGAATGAATGGAGGTGCAAGCCAAAATTCAACAGGAGCAGATTTTCCTGAAATGGAGATGGAGTATGGGAAAGGCTGCACCTGGTGAATTTCTGTCTGCTAGGCAGCTCTTAAGAGCACAAGCAATTAAAGGTAAGCCTACCAATAAATAGAAAACGGCATCTCTTCAGCTATTTACATTAATGCTGCATAACTATGACTCCCCCCCCCCACTTTTATAGATGAGAGAGAGAAAGATAGGCCTTGTTTGCTGAAGAATCAGTAAAATTCTGTCTTTCTCAGTGGGAGGCTTAGAGATTCTGAAGCCAGCTCTATATTGACACATCTCCACAGATTGTCACCAGCTGACAGATGGCTTCGGAGACAAATGAGAAGAATCTCACCCTGCCATCCCTCTTGTTTGTACTCAGCTTGATTGTTCATAATGCAGCTCTAGAGGTTTTCAGCAAAAGAAGAAGAAGAAAACAGACAGTAAAATCTCAAATCCTCCCTCAAATGGCTCCAAGTTAATAATAAAAACATGTTTAGAACTGATGCAGCTCCTTCAGCGTCCTCAAAGCTCTTCATGTATATTAAGGCTATGTACACACCACACGTTCAAAACACAGTTAAAGCACACCGCTTCGCCCAGAGAATCTTGGGAACTGTCCTTTACCCCTCACAGAGCTACAATTTCCAGTGTTTTAAACAAACTACAATTCCCTGGATTCTTGAGGGTGGGGGAAACTTGAAATGTGCTTTAAATGTAGGATGTGCACATAGCCAAAATCTGTAGGAGTCTCATCTATACTTACCAGAGAGTAAGCCTCCAGCTGGTGCTTGAGAGTCCCATGGAATACAAGAAGATCAAACCTCTCCATTCTTAAGGAAATCAGCCCTGAGTGCTCACTGGAAGGACAGATCCTGAAGCTGAGGCTCCAATACTTTGGCCACCTCATGAGAAGAGAAGACTCCCTGGAAAAGACCCTGATGTTGGGAAAGATGGAGGGCACAAGGAGAAGGGGACGACAGAGGACGAGATGGTTGGACAGTGTTTTCGAAGCTACCAGGATGAGTTTGACCAAACTGCGGGAGGCAGTGGAAGACAGGAGTGCCTGGTGTGCTCTGGTCCATGGTCACGAAGAGTCGGACACGACTAAACAACAACAACAAGCCCCATTTCACTCAGTGGGACATCTTTACAAATACAGTGGTACCTCAGGTTACAGACGCTTCAGGTTACATACACTTCAGGTTACAGACTCCGTTAACCCAGAAATAGTACCTCGGGTTAAGAACTTTGCTTCAGGATGAGAACAGAAATTGTGTGATGGCGGCAGCAGGAGACACCTTTAGCTAAAGTGGTACCTCAGGTTAAGAATAGTTTCAGCTTGGCCCGAAAAAGACCCAATATGGAGGCCAAATGGCCAAAATATTGGGAAATATTAGAAAAAGAAGGTGACAATTGGAAATTGCAGAGTTTGGAGAAAATGAAGGATAAAGTGCGAGACTGGTTACATTACGCTCAGATTAAAGAAGTTTTTAAAAATGACAAAAAGGTAGGGTTCCAGGTGGAGAAATCGAAGTTGGAAACAGAATTGTTAGAACCAAAAAATAAGGTACTATCAAGAATGTATAACTTGCTGTTGAAATGGAATACACAAGACGAAATGGTTAAATCGGTTATGATAAAGTGGGCTCAGGATATTGGGCATAATATCTTGTTTGAGGACTGGGAAAGGTTGTGGACCACAGGGCTGAACTTCACTGCATGTAATGCTTTGAAGGAAAATGTAATGAAAATGATATATAGATGGTACATGACCCCAGTTAAACTTGCCAAAATATACCATTTGTCTGATAATAAATGTTGGAAATGTAAAGAACATGAAGGAACATTCTTTCACCTCTGGTGGACTTGCCCTAGAGTGAAGGCCTTCTGGGAAATGATATATAATGAGTTGAAAAAGGTATTTAAGTATACCTTCACTAAGAAACCAGAGGCCTTCCTTCTGGGCATTGTCGGCCAGAAGGTGTTAAAGAAGGACCGAACATTTTTTATGTATGCAACAACGGCAACAAGGATACTTATCGCTAAGAGTTGGAAAACTCAAGATCTACCCACACTGGAAGAGTGGCAGATGCAGCTGATGGACTATATGCAACTGGCCGAGATGACTGGTAGAATTCGAGACCTGGGAGAAGAGAGGGTTGAAGAAGACTGGAAGAAATTCAAGATTTATTTACAAAAGTATTGTAATTTGGCAGAAGACTAAGAAGGATGCTAGATCATAAATAACTGCCTACCATTGAATTAGATTTGAATTTGACGATAAGTGAGATTGAGGAAAATATAATTTTTTTTAGAATTATTAGATTAAATTAATTGAACGAGATTCAAGAATGTAAACAAGATGATAAATTGCTGGAAAAAGGTTATAATGATGTAAGTGGGAGTGGGAGACGTGAGGGAGTCCAAAGAAGTTTTGAAAAAATGTGTTATGATTCATGTTATATTGTTTATCATTTTTGCATTTTGTATTTATTTTAAAAAATTCAATAAATATTTATAAAAAAAAAGAGAACAGTTTCAGCTTAAGAATGGACCTCCAGAATGAATTAAGTTCTTAACCTGAGGTACCACTGTAAACATATATGGCAGGGGTGGGGAACCCTTTTTCAGTTTAGGCAAGGGCCCCATTCCTTTATGGACACTCTTTGAGGGGAGCACAGTAGGTGGGAGCCACAGGCAAACGTGGGTGGAGCAACAGCTGTGAATTTTACACACATTCCTACACCATGGAGAGCATTTCGAAGAGCTTTGATGGCACACAGCAGTGTACCCTCCAACATTTCTCCGATGAAAATAGGTACGTCCTAAGGAAAAGCAGCATATTCCGGGATCAAATCAGAAACTGGGATGGCTTCTGTAAATCTGGGACTGTCCCTGGAAAATAGGGACATTTGGAGGGTTAGTGAACCAATTAAACACTTTGCTAGTGTGCAGCAAGTCTTCTCCACTGATGGTAGCTCTCTAAGTGCTAGGCCACAATCTCTGGTCTAGAGGGAAGAATTGCTTCCAGCTCCGAAACCCTAAATGGCTGCTCCCTGGCCAGTTCTTGCCCAGTCATCACCACTACCAGAGATGAAGCGGGTGATGCCCGGAGGACTGGCTAAAGGCGACCGCTCTTTTTCCTTGATTATCCTGCCGCCAGTGTTTGAAAAGGTGAGTCATACTTTTAAGTCGATCAACTACTCACTTAACATGAAAGGGGCAGAAAATGGAATTGCATCTTAAGAAACTGGCTGATGAAATTCAGACTCACTTTTTCAAGTAACAATTTGTTTGCACTTAGATAACGTTAAGTTAATCAACAGTTGTCAGATGATTTGTCTACAACTGAAGGCTGGAAATAACTTATAGGAAATGACTTGTAGGAAATAACTTACTCCTTTTCCATGTGCATAACGGAAATATTCTGCATTGTGTGAAATTTACACTCACTGTAAGGACTTCATGCATGAAGTAGCATTGGACCTGACTGCTGAAATATAGAAGTTGCTCACTGATGCTCACACTGGCCAAGGATGGAAGATTCTGTTGTTAAAATAGTGATCATAGGTTTATAGACTGACGGTTTAGCTTAACCATATACCTGTATCAAAATACTTGTTTCTAATGTTAAGTATAAACCAGATTTTTAGACTAAATATACTTTAAGCATGTTCAAAGTGCAGTGGTGGTGGTGGCTTAGGGGAAATATGCAAATATTTCACCAGTATGCCTATTGGTCCAACACTGTTTAGCTGCCAGGTTTTCTCCAAAAAATAGAAAACCACCTGAAATGGAAGCCCTTAGAAAAACCACTGTACTACCTAAATTGCATTTATCATCTTTGAAAGCAGACCATTTTATATAAAAAAGCCATCTCTAAAACTTTGTGAAATACTTTTACATCTTAATAATTTTGCTTTTGTGCACAGATTTTAGCAAAGAGACAACAATGTGGCTCCTATTTCAATATCTACAGTGCTTTTTTAAAAAAACGGAAATAAAGGCTTACATTTTGAAAACATACAGAGCTGAGTGACTTTCTCCTCAAGATGCGTGTTATGCTCAGGTTGTGCTTCTGAACTTGGACTCTGCTTGTGGGCATGTCACTGGCCGCCATGAGACTAGATGGGCCTTTGGCCTGTTCCAACCTTTGTCTCCTCCTATGTTCTTCTGACTGTGGCTACCTAGGAAAGAGATACCTTGTGGAACGCTGAGTGAGAACATCCTGTTCTTACCAGGCCTCCGTGCATTTATAGCTGCGGCATGGAACATTTTCTAAGTGACAAGTGAACACTTGTAACCACCTTCTCTCTGCTACTGCCACAGAACACGACATCCAACTGCAGTTGACAACTGGCCAGAATTTAGTGAGTCAGCCCGAAACAGAGCGTGCAAAGCCTAAAGATGTGCGTGCACACTCTTTCCACATCTACCTGCTTTCTACACGATGCAGTTTTAAAAAGAGAGAAAGAAAAGGAGACCTTGTATCCTTCAGACAACGCCACACACATGATGAAAAGCGCTGTTCTTAACACTGATTTTTAAAGAGTGGAAAGAGAAAACACACTGGACGTACAGTACTTAGAAGCCCCTTTTGCCCTTAGATCCTTTTGGAAGCATAAATAGAATATTTGCTTTGCCTAGGTGCCCAGGAAGCCAGCACTCCGCACGCACTGCGAGAAGGCTTCCTTCGGAGGTGCCCTTAAAATTCATAACAAAAGCTGCCAAGGCGTCCAGTTTAACAGACTGCTAAATGGGTTGGCGTCAATTGATTGCTTGGGAAGCAAGAGACATCTAGTGGGCAAACGTGTCAACTGCAATGAAACAGCCAAAAAAGTTCCACAGTTATGGAAAGAGAGTTAACAGTGAAAGAGGGCTGAAATATTGAGAGCCGCAAGCCACTCTGCTTCAAACCTCTCCTTTCAACATGTGAGGGGGCCAGGGGTCATGACCAACCGGGG
Source organism: Podarcis cretensis (assembly GCF_951804945.1). Lineage (NCBI taxonomy): Eukaryota > Metazoa > Chordata > Lepidosauria > Squamata > Lacertidae > Podarcis > Podarcis cretensis. Next base: position 24,960,768 of record NC_137175.1, read on the forward strand.
AGGTGAGAGGAGAGGCAGTTAGGAACAGTCTCTGGCAAAACAGGAGCAGTTGGAGCATATTAAACTCACCAAGCTTTAACGCTGCAGATTAAATGTTGCCCTGTGATTATTCACTAGGGCTGGCAACACCAAAAATGCAGCGACTGGTGGTGACTTTCAGAGGATCTGCTCTCACTGTCCAGAATGTCTGAGGTTAGCTTACATTATGCATGCTTGAAACTTTTCAAATTAATTTTCCAAGCAAAACTGAGACTTCTCAGAGTTATTGATTTGTTTTGTTCTTATTATGTATTTTGTGTTTTTATCTTGTATTTTTCTGCTGTGAACTGCCCTGAAATCTATGGATGAAAGGTGGGTTTACAAATTTACTTAATTAGTTAATTAATTAATTAATTATTAATATAAAAAACCCCACCCCCTAAAGCAGATGGCAACAGAGAACATGGAGGGGAAGGAGGCACATTCAGTGTATGAAAACAGATATGGTATATGTGAAGATGCACATTCACGCTGTCTCTGAAGTTTACAGTGGTACCTCGGGTGAAGTACTTAATTCGTTCCAGAAGTCCGTTCTTAACCTGAAACTGTTCTTAACCTGAAGCACCACTTTAGCTACTGGGGCCTCCCGCTGCCGCCGCACCACCGGAGCACAATTTCTGTTCTCATCCTGAAGCAAAGTTCTTAACCTGAAGCGTCTGTAACCTGAAACGTCTGTAACCCAAGGTACCACTGTACATGGATGAAGACTGCAAATGTATTAGGTTGCTTTTACATGAAGGGAATTTTTATTTTTTATTTTTTTATTTGGTTTATATCAAGATTGTCACCATGCTTGCAATAATTAACTGGTATCTCTCAAAAATCTGTCTAATCATATTGTCTCTGTTGGGGATGTCATCATAGTAAATTTCCAGACCTGACCCAACCTTTCCCTAATCGTGGAAGATTCTACTGATCTCTGTATGGAAGCAACATGGATTTTTCCTTCTGTTATTGAATTAGAACCTGGCATTCTTATTCAACAGAGTGATTGCTGTGATCCTACAAAACAGGGTCATAAAGACTGTGGTGTCTTTATGATATACGGTTTATTTACACCAGGCATAGGCAAACTCGGCCCTCCAGATGTTTCTGGGACTACAACTCCCATCACCGCTGACCACTGGTCCTGTTAGCTAGGGATGATGGGAGTTGTAGTTCCAAAACATCTGGAGGGCCGAGTTTGCCTATGCCTGATTTACACATATATGCAACCTGAGCCTACAGTAGAAGAGTTCGCAATATTAACACCACAAAAGGGTCATGTTTTTCTCATAGCTGCAGCATCAGATTCAAATAGAAATAAAACATTGTTCTCAAACTTCGCTCTGGCTCTCTCGTCAGCTTGCTGCTTTTCTTATAGGTCACATCACTGCAAAACTCTACCCAAACTCTGGCTTTGTTTATTGAGGGAGGGGATTGAAGGAGTCTGGAACACAGCTTGACACACCAAACTCACCCCCAAAGTCCTAGGTTTGATTCTTGGTATTTCTAGTTTTTCTTTTAAAGGGCCAGGTAGCCATGATGGGAAAAGACCCCTGCCAGAGATCCAGGAGATCTGATGCCCATCATCGAATGACAAAATTGTAGAGTTGGAAGGTACCTTGGAAGTCATCTAGTCCAATCTCCTGCTCAATGCAAAAATCTTGCAACTAAGGCATCCCTGAGAGATGGCCACCCTGCTGTTGTCTGGCAAAGGACAACCCACCACCTCCCAAGGGAGTCTGTTCCACAGCTCTTTTCATTAGGAGGTTTCTCTTAATGAAGGATGGGGAACTTGTGGTCTTCCATCATGGATGGATGTACCATTGGGGAATCATTGTAACAAAACAGTATTTCTAGCAAACTGACCATCACATTTTGGGCATGTGTCTGAAGTAGCCATACCATACCCAACATGGTGGCCAATTTGCTATAAACAGAGCTTGCCCCTATGTGTCCATTCTCGATTCTTTGTTTCTAGGTTTTTCTGAGCATGGCAGTCTTTAGGCTTGTTCACACATAGCACTGAACACAGGTACAGTGGTACATCTGGATGCGAATGGGATCCGTTCCGGAGCCCCGTTCGCATCATGAGCAGAACACAACCCATGTCTGTCCATCTGCGTGTGCGCGGGTTGCGATTTGCCACGTCTGCACATGTGCGTGATGTCATTCTGAGCGTCTGCGCATGCGCGAGCGGCGAAATCCGGAAGTAACCCATTCCGTTACTTTCAGGTCACTGTGGGACACAACTTGAAACTGTTCAACCTGAAGCGACTTTAACCTGAGGTATGACTGTACAAGCTACACGTTTGTGTGAAAGAGTGTACAGTTGTTGATCTGTTCAGTTCAACTATTGTGTACACAGACTGTACACTCGGTATATGTGAATAACAGTAGAAGTATACAACTCAATTATTTGTGTACACATTATTTGTAGACACATTCAATGTAACATGTGTCTCTTTCTGTAGTGTGCTTATTAGGGCTGAGCATGCCATGTGGTCCTAATCCACCACTCGTCTCACACCCTGTTTCAACATACAGTTAAAATAAGATTTAAGAATATTGTTGGGAGAGGGTGGGTTCATGACTGGATCCTCTTTTCACTTTCTTCATGCGTTTTTGACATCCTTCTTTAGTGTCCCTCCATCAAACCACTCGCACAGGCCTTTCTTTGGGTCTGTGGATCAGTGCCACAATGAATCAGTGCCATGCATGATTGGGTCTTCCTGCTTAGCAGCTGATAAGTGAGAGGATGCAGTTCTTTGCAGTGCTGCTCTTCCACGAGCAGCTTCCTTGCATGCAAGCAACGCCACTCCTGAAGAAGCAGCACTGCTCAGGATCATATCCTCTCACTTATCAGCTGCTAAGCAGGAAGACCCAAACATGCGTGGCACTGATTCAGTGTGGCACTGATCCACAGACCCAAAGAAAGGCCTGTGCGAGTGGTTTGATTTAGGGACACTAAAGAAGGATGTCAAAAACGCATGAAGAAAGTGCAAACTTACAACATAGCCTGCCGTTACAGACTCAGGATGGACACCGGAACAGCAAGCATTTGTCATGACTTGTCCACACCCGGCGAAACATTGATGCATTACCTATACAAAAAAACAGCATACGTCAGTTGGGCCAGAACCTCCCATCTGTTCACCTGGCTGATGAAGGCAAAGGTGGCAGGCCTCCAAGTCTTACAGATAGCTCCCTTCCCTAGGCCAATAACCATAATAGCATGACATCAAAGCAAGCACATAAACATAGGTGAGCTCATTCTGGCAGCAGCTACCAATTCGTCCCATGGTTGACTACAAAGATGGCGTTTACAGGCCTTCCAGAACATTTTCACTCTTTGGTTCTGCACAGGGGGCAGGAAGGAGGAGATGCTTGGCAGGAAGATGGAGGGACCTAGCACTTTTCTTTTTTAGATAGATAAACTTTATTCGCATTAGCCAATGGCCATAGCAACATAAAACAAGCAATATATACAATTAAAAAGACAACAATGGGTAAAATGACCAAGATTATCGTTCAGATAGTGGCCCTTAATCTCATTGCACCCTCAATAAACCTAGCAACCTTTGCTGTTGTCTGATCATTTTGGTCTGAGAAAAGAAAGAACAATGTGGCCTCAGATGGGTGGTCTGGGATGGTAAGTAAGAGTGGGGTGATGATCTCATTCCTCAGATCTTTATAAAGGGGACAGGACAGGAGAACATGAGCCACTGCTTCCAGATTGCCATCTTTCTTCCACAAAGATGCAGCTGCCCAACAGGTCCCTCCTTCTTGCAGTTTCTCCTTCTCGCTCATGCCTACCTCTCTATCCTGCCTGACACCTGCCCCCTGACAGTCCTGAATGGCCTTGGGCTGCTCAACCCAACCTGTAGTGACCCAGGGCTGTCTCAGAATTACTCAAACGAGGCCTAGACCTGCCTGAATCAGCCTGATTTGGCTGGCAGTTTGGACCTCAACTGAAACCCTTGTGTTTATTGGTTTCTAGATATGCAAATAGATGTGAGATGAGGGTAGAGTAGGGTGCATCCAGTGGTTGCTAGTGTCTTTGGTGACTCCTGAAAGCATGGGAAACCAGTCATTTCACCCCTGCCCTGGGAGCACCTGGGGGATCTTTTTCCATCAATGACCTGAAAGGCTACTAGCTCCCCAAACACAGCCTACTACCTTTTACTCAACCCCATCACTCTATTTCTACAGAGGCTTTTATTATTATTATCATGCCCTCAAAATGGTTCAAGTAGAGATTTGGACAAGCTGGCAGACGGAGTCACAGACACATGGGACACTTTAAATAGACAACTGTATATGAAAGTCATTTGCATTTCTGTTAAGCTGGGGGAAAATCTATCTGGCCGCTCCTTTGGTAACCATCCACCTTGCAAAGATGCCCCTCTGACTCTCCCTTAAATCTGTCAGCCACTAAATATCTTGCAGATTAAACTCTTTCTGGGCAGCCCTTGCCTTCCCTCTCTCCATCATCACAATGTCCTCTGACAACACTATCATTCTCCTTAAGTGTGTATTATAGATGCTATATAAAAATAAAATGTGTCTTTACTGATGATACAAAATTCCAGTCTTAAAACGTAATTGATGACAATGCTGTAAATCGTGAACAGCCAGCATTGCTTTTTTTTGCTAACTCATGAGAAAAATCCATGGTTCAGAAATCTTGCCGATGGGGTTATTAGCTACGATCATTCTCCTGAAAACTGTGCGGTGAATTTTTCTTTCCTTAACTTGCTTGCTCGTAGTTATTGCTTTATTAATTATTTCCCCAGCCATCTGTATTGTATTTCCAGCTGCCTTTTTGGGTGATCTGAAGTCACAAACGGCTCTGTTCCCTTACTCTAAACCTTACGCTCCTCTTTTTCATTTGGTCTTAAGGTGTGATTGTTTGGTAGTTCTTCAGACTTTCTAGCTTCAGGGACCTCCTTACTGCATCAACTCGCCCAGTGAGCAACTTCTGCTTCTCTGCCAGGTGATCCTAGGTGTGGCAGAGGATGCTGTTAACACACCCATTTCATGCAGGATGTGGCCAGGGCTGTTGGCCCTCGCCTTTGCTCTGTAGAATTTGAGGTATGGCACACCCACAATACCTTTAAAGCACAATCTTTTGCTCAAAGAATTCTGGGCACTGCCGTTACCCCTCACAGAGTTCAAATTCCTGATGACACTTAACAAACATCAGTGCCCATAATTTTTTGAGCGAAACACTGTTCTTTGAAGGTTTAGTGTGTGCACAACTTGACAGTCCTCCCTAGAGTGCACCCACACTTCTCTGTGAGCTATGATGGCTTGCTTTTTAATGGGTTGAATTCAGCCAAGTCACTGCATGAGCAGAATGACTTTTGTCCATGCAACAGAACTTTATTCTATTGTCAGTTATGCTCTTTTAAAACTGAATTTTATATTTGACTTTCTTTAGTAATGTTTTCTTTTGAAATGGTTAAGATTTTTTGTTTGTTAACTTTGTGGCATTAAATGTGCCTTCTGTTGGCAACCTCCTTTGTAATGTTTTATTTTACAAGATAATAGTTTGGTTTCCTGTTAATTATGTTGCTTTGAATGTATACTTTATATCTGACTTTCTTCAAATGGTCAAATAGTCAAAAATGACTTTCTTCAGTAGTGTTTTATTGCAGATTGTCTTATTTGATGTTTTAATGTGTTTTAAACAGCTTTGAGATCCCACCCCCCTTGAAAATATAAAGCAGTATCAAAATCAAACAAACAACAGCAACAATTTTCTCTCTCTCCACCTCCCCCACCCCCAGCATGCCCCTCCAAGGTTGAGAAAAACCTCTAGAAGAGATTGGGGAGGGTATGAAGGTGTGCACAGAGGGATGAGTGGGAAGGAAAAATTATGTTGCACAAGTGGAAGTTGCTCTGCTCCCACAGTAACTTTGCTGGATTCAACCCAAAAAGGATTGTGTGCCTGAATGAAGGTCAGGGGTAAATCAGTTGGTAGAGCATAGGATTCTTAATCTCAGGGTTCAAGCCTCGCCTTGGGCAAAAGGTTCCTGCATTGCAGGGGATTGGGGCCCCTTCCAACTCTACAATTCTATGATTCTATTGTTGTTCAGGAGCCAGGGCAGAAAAAAGTGCAATCTCCTTGATTCAGAGACACTGTTGGTACTATATAATGGGAGAGAAGCACAAGGAGGTAGATTCGGTGGTGCAGTGTGTCAGTGTGCCTGACTGTTAGCCAGAAGGTTGGTTGTTTGATTCTACCCAGGATGGCTGTGGGCAGAATTCCTGCATCGCAGGGGGTTGGACTAGATCAGTGTTTCCCAACCTTGGGCCTCCAGCTGTTTTTGGCCTACAACTCCCATCATCCCTAGCTAGCAAGACCAGTGGTCAGGGATGATGGGAATTGTAGTTCAAAAACAGCTGGAGGCCAAAGGTTGTGAAACACTGGACTAGATCATCCTTGCAGTTCCTTCCAACTCTATGATTCTATGATTACCAACACATAGCCACGGAGAGCTGGGCAGCATACCAGTACAAATAATGCGATCTCTATCAAATAATCTGGGGTGTTATGGGCTGGTCTTGAGATAAGCACCATGCTAGTCATCCTAGTATGTTGCTCAACTAAGAACTCAGGTAAGCAAGGTTTGGTAGGGCAGGTTCCAGTTCTTCAAGGTAATAGGCATTAAGTTTCCCTACTTGTTTGGGGCCCTCAAGATCAACCACAATCAACCTTCCTGTGAAATAGGATGCGGGACTAGATGAGCCCAGCCATCCCACACACATTCCATGTACTTTTGCCCCATTATTATTATTATTATTATTATTATTATTATTATTATTATTATTACTACTATACCGCCCTATACCCGGAGGTCTTAGGGCGGTTCACAGAAAAGATCACAATATATAAAATAAAAATATATAAAATATATACAGAAAAGATAACAATATATAAAATAAAAATAATAACCCAATAACCCTCCCCCCAAAAGAGCAACATATATTATGTCAATCAGATTAACCAAAGGCTTGGTTAAAAAGGAACATTTTTGCCTGGTGCCTAAAAGTGTACAATGAAGGTGCCAGGCGAACTTCCCTGGTGAGAGCATTCCACAGATGGGGAGCCACTGCAGAGAAGGCCTGTTCTCGTGTTGCCACCCTCCGGACCTCTTGAGGACGCACACGAAGGAGGGCCTCAGAAGATGATCTCAGGGTCTGGGAAGGTTTATATGGAAAGAGGCAGTTCTTGAGGTATTGCATTCCTGAACCATGTAAAGCTTTATAGGTCAAAACCAGCACTTTGAATTGGGCCCAGAAACTAATTGGTAGCTAGTGCAGTTGCACCAGGATCAGTGTAATATTGCTCAAACCGTCTTGCTCCGGTAAGCAACCTGGCCGCTGAATTCTGCACTAGCTGAAGTTTCTGAACCATCTTCAGAGGCAGCCCTACGTATAATACATTGCAGTAATCTAACCTTGAAGCTACCAGAGCATAAACAACAGTAGTTAGGCTATCCCTGCCCAGATAAGGGTATAGCTGGGCAACCAGCCAAAGCTGATGGAAGGCACTCCGGGCCACTGAGGCCACCTGAGCCTCGAGCAACAGCAAAGTATCCAGGAGTACCCCCAGGCTATGAACCTGCTCCTTCAGATGATGTGTAACCCCACCAAGAGTAGGCAACTGCCCAGCCACCTGGTCTAGGGAACCACCCACTAACAGTGCCTCAGTCTTATCTGGATTGTTGTTCTTCTTCTTGTTGTTGTTTATTGTTGTTATTCTTTATTTTAAAAAAATTAATAGTGCCCTTAATCCGAAGATCACAGGGTGGTTTACAATATACAGTGGTACCTTGCTTCTCAAACTTAATCCGTTCCGGAAGTTTGTTCCAAAACCAAAGCGTTCCAAAACTAAAGCACGCTTTCCCATAAAAAGTAAAGCAAAATGGATTAATCTGTTCCAGACTTTTAAAAACAACTCCTAAAAGAGCGATTTGACATGAATTTTACTATCTAACGAGACCATTTATCCATAAAATGAAAGTAATAAACAATGTACTGCAGTCACACAGTCAATCAATCAGTAGCTGAACTGGGTTCCACACAGTCACAGTCACAAAAACACAAAATAAATAGCAAAAACAGACAGACCTCAGCTTAACACTCAAAATGGAAGTGTGGCACTCAAATTGGAAGCATAACACTCAAAACAGAGCATGTTTGGCTTCCGAAAAAAGTCCGCAAACTGCCCGGGTTTGCAGTGTTTGGGTTCCAAGTTGTTGGAGTACCAAGGCATTTCAGAACCAAGGTACCACTGTAAAACCACAAAATACATATTGTAATAGCAAACTGAAACTACAACATCCCACACTAGATGTGCAGCTACACACAAACATGGAAATCCAAACCACACCTTACATATTGGGCAGTATCTAACTAACGTGTCCAATCAGTGCAAGGATTTGCACTTGCAAAATGGAACTTCCCTTCCCTCCTCCCCCTGAACCCCCTCTTAATCTGTTCTATGGATTCCCCCAACTCTCCAGAGCAGATTGGGGGAGGGTGCAGGGTGCACAAAGATGCAGACAGTTCTGCTGCGCAAGCTTAAATCCTTGCACTGATGAGACACATTAGTTGCATGCCATATATACTGAATGCAATCCACATGTAGATCCCAGTCTTGAAATCTGGAAGAAGTAGCTGAAACCCCAAGTGCAGTCAGGGGGAACCTGTGGCCTTCCAGCTATTGCTGGGCTTCATGTCTCAGCCACAACAGCCAGCATGGCCAACAGCCAAGGATCATGGGAGATGTAGTCCAGCAATGTCTGAAGAGTCACAAGTTCCCTATCTCTGCTTTAGACCAACCTTCCCCTATCTGGTGCCCTCCAGAGGTTTCTGGACTACAATTCCCATCACCCCATACCAGTGGCCTTGTTGACTGGGACCAATGGGAGTTGTAGTCCAAAACATCTGGAGAGCACCAGGTTGGGGAAGGCAGGGATACACTAATAATGATTTAAATTGCTTTTCCAGTATCTCACCAAAAGTGAAAATAGCAACTATATGAAGACAATATTGTTCCAAGGATAGATAAATAGGAATGGTACGAGTATATAGAAATAAACTTAGCACAGATAGAAAAAGGACAATAAACTGGAATTTTCCTGGAACATATCATGAAATTCTTTTGCACAAAGCAGGTAGATTTTTATTATTTAGCTAATTGGGATGTAGCAGGATAAAAAAGCAGAGCTGAGTCACTAATGATGCTTTTCCATGTATATTTTTAAATTGTAATTTGTATTTGATTTTTACATGAGCATATTTTGTTTTCCTGTTAATTGTGCTGCTTTAAAATGTGGACCATTTTTTATATTTGTGGGTTTTTTTATTGGAATGAATTTTCATTTAATTCTGAAACGGTTAGAATATTTAGGAAGTTCTGCTTGAAGTTTGAAGACAGGTTGTAAACAGCATAGCGATTTGGGGTTGCAGCCAATGCTAGTTCTACCTAGAACAGGCAAACTGAAATTAATGAACCTAAATTAGTTATGTCCATAACTTCAGCTGGCATTACATATAACCCATGTTCCGAAATCTAAAGTGCATAGCTGTCAACTTACAGATTTGAAAATAAGGGACCAGCAGCCTTGAAAATAAGGGACCAGCAGCCAAAATAAGGGACCTGCAGCCTCACCTGTTCCAGGCACTCCAGTCTTCCTGTCCTCCTGCAGTCTAGTCAAACTCATGCTGGTAGCCTCGAGAACACTGTCCAACCAACTTTGTAACCAGAGGCTCAACTGAATAGAATCTGAATCACATGAACCACAAGACCTATGCAGCCTCAACTTAAGATGGCTCCCCGGCCTGGCTTTGCACTGCAAAGTTTGCAGCAGCACGTGCAACAACATGGCGTCCAGCATTCAAAAAACTCCTCAGCTTGCATTAACTAGCCACACACAAGGCATGCAAGCTCCACCCACCAGTCATTCATAGACTCCTTATTGGGTGAGCAACACAGCCAAGCAACACAGTTGGAGCCTCCCTCCTCCCTGGCCAGCAGGGAGGGAGGGAGAGGAGCTGCTTTCTTTGAAATTTAAGGGATATCATTTAAGGGACATTTAAGGGACATCCATCAATAAGGGACAGCAGCGGGATATGGCGCTGGAATAAGGGACTGTCCCTTCAAATAAGGGACACTTTACAGCTATGGAAGCGAGATAGAAATGCTTTGAATAAACAGATAAAGTTGGGATGCATTGGAAAAGAACTTTGAGTGCCATCTTGTGGCAAAATAATGAACCAAACCTATCAGATAAGTTTTGCATACAATATTATTATTATTATTATTATTATTATTATTATTATTATTATTATTATTCTGCTTGTCCCAGAAAATGGGATACATGAAATAAGGATACATCTTTTACTGAGTTTCACAGAGTTCTTCTGCATTCCTCTGGAAGATGAACTATTTGAACTTTGCACACCTGCTTCAGAGAAGTTGCTCCAATTCAAGCGATGGTGTTGTCTTCCCTTTACAACACACGCATTGCCTGCTTCGGGTATTGAATGATACCACTGTGTGTCGGTTATTGGAATGGCAGCACGCTGCATGCAGAAAACCAAGTACAATGTGTTGAAACCACACGGTAAGCCAAGAGATCAACGTTTCAGCATCTCCACGCTGCAATTCCATTTCCATTAACATCTGCACAAAGCCTGTCCTTCATGTACATTAAACTATATTTATAAAGGCATTTCTTTTTGGCTCTAAAAAGAGCCCCCCAAGCAGGTTTCTATTCTATGGCTCCATCTGCACTGTACATTTAAATGGAATCATACCACTTTAAAACAATCATGGCATCCCCCAAATCCTTTGGGAACTGTAGTTTGTTAAGGGTGCTGAGAGTTGCCAGGAGGCCTCAGTTCTCCTCCCAGAGTTGCAATGCTCAACATAGTTTAACAGTCAGTCCCTCTTCCTGGGGAACTCTGGGAACTGGATCTCTGTGAGGGGAATAGGGATCTCCTTAACAACTCTCAACACCCTTAACAAAGAATTCTTTGGGGGAAGAAGCCATGTCTGTTTAAAGCAATATCCATACTGCTTTAAATGTACAATGAACATAGGGCTTACAACACCAGGTAGTGTTCACTTGGCACTTCACCCCGTTTGGAAAGTAGAACATCTCTCAATCAGCCAAGGGAAGGGAGGTTGTTGCATGATAAGACTATCTGCCTTGCATGAAGAATGCCCCAGGTTCAATCCTTGGCATCCCCAGGAGATATTTTTTTTTAGAGTTCCCTGTGAAAAGGGATTGAGTGTTCAACTTCTCTGGGAACAGTAGCTTTGTGAGGGGAACAGAGGTCTCTTAACAACCCTCAGCATCCTTAACAAACTACAGCTCCCAGAATTCTTTGGGGGGAAGTTGCGCAGGTGGCGCTGTGGGTTAAACCACAGAGCCTAGGACTTGCCGATCAGAAGGTCAGCGGTTCAAATCCCTGCGAAGGGGTGAGCTCCCGTTGCTCGGTCCCTGCTCCTGCCCACCTAGCAGTTCAAAAGCACGTCAAAGTGCAAGTAGATAAATAGGTACCGCTCCAGCGGGAAGTTAAACGGTGTTTCCATGTGCTGCTCTGGTTCACCAGAAGTGGCTTAGTCATGCTGGCCACATGACCCGGAAGCTGTACGCCGGCTTCCTCGGCCAGTAAAGCGAGATGAGCGGCGCAACCCCAGAGTCAGCCATGACTGGACCTAACGGTCAGGGGTCCCTTTACCTTTACTTTTTTATGACTGCTTAAAGTGGTATTATAGTGCTCTAAATGTACCGTATAAGGTGAATGCATCCCAAGTTCTTCTAGCCTGGATATTGTCACCAGCTCTGGTCCTGGGTTTGATCTGTGAAGGGCTGCTTTTCATCAAGGGCAGGACAGCTAGCTAGCCTGGGCTATGGTGCTTGAGCAAGTTTCAGAACTGGTGTTTGAGCTTGCTTTCCCCTCATCCCTCCCATTCCATTTTTCCTCACATGCTGCATCTTTTTAGATCGTGATCCTGAGGGCAGGGCCTGTCGTAGAACTGATTTGTATAAGCCACTCAAGGAGCCTTTCGGGCAAAAGGGTGAGGTATAAATACTGTAGATAAATTATATAGATACACACGCACACACGGCTTCTTTTGGGAGGGTGACAGTGAGATGCATAGCATCTCAGTTCTCATGGATGGCTACTTCCAGTCAGCAGCTGATGAGGCAATCCATTCATGTGGGGAATCAAAAGGTTGATGGATATAGTGATGGTCACATCACTCCCTTGTGTAGTGCTAGCTATAAACTGGCATTCTTTATGCATAATTACCAGCCTGATGGGGTGGGCATATATAGTTGGCTGCCTTCAGAAGGAAAAGTGGAGGGGGGGGGAGAGTTAGAAGGAGGAGAACTTTTCAGCAGGTGGCGCTGTTGTTCTTTATAACACCAATAACAACAAAAAGGAAGCTTCAATTCTGCCTCTTCAAAGATGGCTTCTTGGTATGTTGATAAATAGCTCCCAAGTTGTCAGGTTCTGTGATTTAGGCTCCTCCAAATAGTGAGAATGTAGAGTTTTCTCAAAAACTTATGAAAAGAGAGAAAGATGAAGGTCTGCATTTTCTTTTCCCCTCTTAACAATCTTGGTTTGGCATGTGAGAACCGTTCGGTTCATCTTTAACTTGTCACTTCGTAGGAACCCCAGGCTCTTTCTTGATCTGATCTGGATCTGATCATCCCTTCAGCGTTGTTCGCAGTCAGGGCAAATAATTATTCCCACACAGTGGGCTATGTTTAACCCCCAAGGCCACATTCACACCATACTTATAAAGCACCACGATACCACTTTAAACTGTCATGGCTTTCCGTCAAAGAATTCTGGGAGTTGTAGTTTGTTAAGGATGCTGACAGTTGTTAGGAGACTCCATTCCCCTCACAGAGCTAGAGTTTCAGAACAGTTGAACAATCAAACCCTCTTCATAGGGAACTCTGGAAACTGTAGCTCTGGGAAGGGAACAGGAGTCTCTCAACACCTTGGAGAAAGCAACCACAGCCCCCCCCAAATTCCCTGCCACATCCCAATGGCAGCTGTGTGTCATTTCCAGTCCCCCCTCTATAATATCAGTCCCTCCAAGTGCCCCTATTTAGAGAAACTGTCCCATTTTCTGATTTGATCCTGGAAAGTCCCATTTCTTCTTAAAAGGTAAAGGGAACCCTGACCATTAGGTCCAGTTGCGAACGACTCTGGTGTTGCAGCGCTCATCTTGCTTTATTGGCCAAGGGAGCCAGCGTACAGCTTCTGGGTCATGTGGCCAGCATGACTAAGCCACTTCTGGCGAACCAGAGCAGCGCACAAAACACCGTTTACCTTCCCACCAGAGTGGTACCTATTTATCTACTTGCACTTTGACGTGCTTTTAAACTGCTAGGTTGGCAGGAGCAGGGACTAAGCAACAGGAGCTCACCCCATCGCAGGGATTCGAACTGCCAACCTTCTGATCGGCAAGCCCTAGGCTCTGTGGTTTAGACCACAGCGCCACCTGTCACTTTCCCTTAGGATGTCCCTTTTTCCCTTGGAGAAATGCTGGAGGGTTTGGTGGGATGTCCCTATTTTTTACTGGAGAAATGTTGGAGGGTATGGAGTTATCTGACCCCTGAGCCATCTGAAGGCAATCCTTTATAAGCAAGGGTTTTTCTTAAAAAAAAAAAAAAGTTTAATATTAAAGATATTTTTATATATGTTAGAAGCTGCCCAGAGAGGCTGAGACAACTCAGTAAGATGTGTGGGGTGTAAATAGTAAAATTATCATTATGGACTGGGACATCCCTATTTTTATTGGAGAAATGTTGGAGGGTATGTCACATCTATTGTGACTTCCCTTCTCCTTGATGTTCCGCACTTCCATACTATCCACTATCAGAAGTCAATAGCTTGGAAAGGATGCCTTGATGTCAGGACACCTGGCTGGAAGGAGAGGGAGATGCTAGACACACACAACTGCTGTTTTCAATGAAAGCACACTTCTAATAAAACCCAGGTATTCTAAATCTAGATACACGTTAGATAAATGACTGGGATTGCAGGGGCAAGCATTCATCTATGCCCTCCATGCATTCATCATGCCTCATGTGCAGAGAGTATGCTCTTCTATCTTTGGCGATCACTCATAGCCGAATAAGATTGTCTTCCATAAATACGGTTTTAACAATGAGTCTGTAAGTGACTGTGGACTGGATCCACACGTCCTTCCACAGAGGGGACATTGGTTTCCAGGCGGGAGGTTGATTTGCCAAGCGTTTCTTCCTCTTAGAACATTTCTCCCTTGCGTCCTGAGTTTGAGTGTCTTCAAAGCCCATGACACCTTTGGTAAAGGCTGTTCTCCAATTGCAGCGCTCACAGGCAAGTGTTTCCCAATTGTTGGTGTTTATACTGCATTTTAAAGATTTGCCTTGAGAGCGTCTTTAAACCTCTTTTGTTGACCACCAGCATGACGCTTTCCATTTTAAAGTTTGGAATAGAGTAGTTGCTTTGGAAGACGATAATCAGGCATCTGCACAACAGTCCAGCAAAGTTGATGTTGAAGAATCATTGCTTCAACACTGGTCAGCTTTGCATCTTCCTGTACACTGGTCTTAGTTCACCTGTCTTCCCAAGTGATGTGTAAAAATTTTCAGAGACACCGTCGATGGAATCTTTCAAGGAGTTGGAGATGGCGTTTATAAGTGGTCAGTGTTTCACAAGCAGACAGTAAGGTTGGTAGTACAATAGCTTTGTAAACAAGCATTTTGGTTTCCCTGTGAATGTCCCGGTCCTCTAACACTCTGCACTTCAATCAGAAGAAAGCTGCACTCACAGAGCTCAGGCGAACTCACAGACATACAGGGTTTTCATGTGCTCCCTTCCTTGACCACACAGACAGGAGCCACCTGTGTCCAAATATACATGTGCAAGCTTCATGCATGAGGGGATGCTGAATGCCCATGAGGTCTCATTTATTTATATTTATTGCATTTATATCCCACCTTGAGGAGCTCAAGGTAGTGTACTTAGTTCTCCTCCTCAAGTAACCCCCACAACAACCCTGTGAGGAAGGTTAGGAGGAGAGGCAGTGGCTGGTTCAAGGCCACTCAGTGAGCTTGACCACTCATGGTCAAGTGGAGATTTGCACCCTGGTCTCCCAGATCCTAGTCCAGTACCCTAGCCACTACACGGGGGGTTTGGGGCTGTGATTCTACTTGCCCCTCTGTGTATTTAGATTGCTAGCACAGTGTTCTAGTAAATAACCCTCACAATTTCAGCTATGTGCCTGTATGTTTCTTTTCGTGAGGCAGAAGTATACCTTTGTAGTTTTGAAATGAAACACTTTAAAGGCTGCTCACCCATCCTTCTTGAATATCCATAACAATCTGATACAGACGCCCAAAGAGGACAACTGACACCATATAAAGCTATAGCAGGAGACTGGCATGGTGGCAGTCTAATCAGCTGAGCAGGGATGTAGCCAGTATACTAAATGCTTATGGAACGCAGGTAATTGAATACCTTTGGACCCTTTGGCTTAAGAGGAAATTAAGTCACACTTTTGCTTTGGAGCCACTCAGACTATGCCGTACAATTTTAAAGCACCCAGCACAATAATTCTCAATGACTTTCCTTAGAAACCACCCAAGGTCCTAGCTGTAAGATTCTGGAACAAAATTAATACAGCAGTTGAGAGGATCAGGGGCTTACAATTACATTGAGAACCATTAATCTTCTTGTTAACTTATTTAAGAGATATACCATTTAACTATCGTGAATTAATTTCATACATGGGTTACTGCTGCATGAGTGTGCTATGCAAAAAAGAAAGAAAGAAAAAAGAGAGAATATTGTCCATCCCATTATGCAGTTGTGTCAAAATTGACAAGTTATACCAGAGTGAGAGGAGTGAGGCAAAGATATAACAATTTTGTTCAGATTGGACTTCCTTTGTTAATTACTGGCAGTTTCACAGTTCTACAGTTGTGAGACTCAAAGTTTAATTTACTGTAAAAATATTGCTATAGATGCATGTTTCTCTTGTACAATTGGTGTATTTTGTTTCTTTTTATATTAAAAAAGTTGTCCATGTTAGTATGTTGCTGTTGTTTATAAAAAAGGAACAATCCTAGGTCCCAGGACTTAAATCAGAATATTAGTCCAGCTCCTTTCCCTTTAGACTTGTAGCTCAGTTCTGGGCAACACAGTTTAAGAAGGATATTGACAAGCAGAAATGTGTGCAGAGGAGGGCAACCAAGATGATAAAGGGCTTGGAAACGAAGCCTGATGAGGAACGGTTGAGGGAGGTGGGTATGTTTAGCCTGGAGAAGAGAAGATTGAGAGATGAGATGATAGTCATCTTCAAATATCTGAAGGCTGTCACATGGAAGAGGCAGCAAACTTGTTTCCTGCTGCTCCAGAGGGCAAGGCCCAAACCAAGAGATTTAAATAATGAGAGAAGAGATTCTGAATAAAAATTAAGAAGATCATCAGAAACATTTCCAATTGCGTGGATCATGTCCCTGGTAAATTGCTGCCCTTATTTGTGCCCCAGTGTTTGACTTTAGGGGATGCTTTGTTAAAACTCTGCTCATGGGAGATGCTGGATTTGCCACTTTTCACATTTCATCACACGTGTGTCAGTGCACAAGCAGGAACGAGAAGTAGTATGCAGTCTTACCATTTCACATGTTGGCAAGCAGGGGTGCCAACTTGAATAAAATGGGGAGGGGCAGTAAGGCCCCCCCCGCACAATCAATCACATTACACAGTGTACCCACACCATTTGAATGGCAGTGCCCATTAACTTGGGCAGGGGTCGCCCACTCAAATATTTTATTGGGGGAGCTGAAGTCTCCTTGGCCTCTAGAAGTTGGCTCCTATGTTGGCAAGAGTACACCTTGAACTGTTAATAACAGAGAGCAGGACAATAATGTTACCTTAGACTATATTAAATCTAAAGTACAAATACCTTCTTGCTTTTAAAACAGGTAAATGAAATACCATAACTTCCAACAACGTGTGTATTTGTGTATGTGGGCCAGACCGTGGTTCTTGGGGTGAACATAGAGATGTTACAAGCAGGTCCTTGTTTTCATTTGGGAAAAGTTGGAAGATATGCAATATTCTGCCTCTCCTCCCTGAACCACCTCTTTCACAACAGAGAGTGAAAAGGGAAAGGAGAGTAGCTAGCCATTCCACAGATGAATTTCTGGGGGTTTCTTATGGAAACTCTTTCCACCAAGCACATTTGACCCTACTTGAGTATGCTTCACATAAGGCTCTTATGGCACTTTAATAACACTTGTTCCTTAGGGTTCCTTCTCCCTCTCTCCATGACAAACAGAAGTGATGTTTAACTTATAGTAAGGACATGGAGTGTGTGGAATGGGTTCCCTCAGCCTATTGTATACATCCAGTGCTCTACCCAAATCTTCTTCTGGCTCTGCCCATCACTTGCATGTGGCCTGCAAAAAGTTCCCTGCATGGCAGTGTGGCCCTACAGCTGAAAAAAGCTTCCCACTCCTGCCCAACACACTTTGTGACCCTATGCTGGATGCCTGAACCAGACAGAGGAGCTTCTCAGTAGTGGCACCCACCCTGTGGAATGCCCTCCCACCAGATGTCAAGGAGATAAAGAACTACACAACTTTTAGAACACATCTGAAGGCAGCCCTGTACAAGCACTTACTGTTCCCAACCCTAACCCTGCGGAAAGCCATCTTATTAGATTTTAATTCGATTTTGACCTGTTTTTAGGAGGTAATTTAATTATTGTTTGATTTTATAAAAGGTAAAGGTACCCCTGACCGTTAGGTCCAGTCGCGGACAACTCTGGGGTTGTGCAGTCACCAATGTTATATATCTGATGTTAGCCGCCCTGAGCCCAACTTCGGCCGAGGAGGGCAGGATATAAATAAAAGCTGCCTAGAGTGGCTGGGGCAACCCAGTCAGATGGGCATGGGAAGATGAAGATGAAGATGAAGAAAAAGAAGAAGAAGAAGAAGAAGAAGAAGAAGAAAAGAAAAAGAAAAAGAAAAAGAAAAAGAAAAAGAAAAAGAAAAAGAAAAAGAAAAAGAAGAAGGACTGCTGCTCCCGGGGAGACCCACTTGGCACCTTCTTTGTTACATACGTATCTTTAAGCGCCAGACAAAAACATCCCTCTTCTTCCTGGCTAATTAAACAATCAATGGCCTTTTAAACTGTGTGTGTAGGGTTATTGCTTTTGTTTGTTGTTATGGTATGCATTTTTTGTTTTTATATTGTAAACTGCCCTGTGATCTTCAGATGAAGGGCGATAAATTTTTTAAATAAATAATAATGAGGAACAGGGCGATTCTCTTGTTCCAATTTTAGACGATACTTTTGAATACATGAGTGTACATTTCTTCTGAGCTGTCCTTTTCTCCTTGAGAATTACATGATTAGGCATAGTTATTTAATAGAGTCGCATCAAAATGCCTTTGAGCTCGACAAGGTGACTGACCACATATATTTGTGCCACTAGGGGACATCTAGAAGTGTGCTTAGGCCAGTTTGCTGGATTGCAAACTTTATAAAGATATTTTGATGGATGGATGGAAGCTGAAACTAAGGAGAGATTTGGGGGCTCTGAAGTTTGCTTCTGTACCTTTGTTTTTCTGTCAATCAACACATAGTTTACGGGACAGTAGAGAGTGGGTAGCATCATCCAGACAAGTTAAAACATTTTAAAATCCAGCTACTTTCAGTGGGAGAGTTAAAGCAGGGGTAGGCAACCTAAGGCCCGGGGGCCAGATGCGGCCCAATCGCCTTCTCAATCCCACCCACAGACGGTCCAGGAATCAGTGTATTTTTACATGAGTAGAATGTATCCTTTTATTTAAAATGCATCTCTGGGTTATTTGTGGGGAATAGGAATTCGTTCATCCCCCCCCCCCAAAAAAAATATAGTCCGGCCCACCACATGGTCTGAGGGATGGTGGACCAGCCTATGGCTGAAAAAGGTTGCTGACCCCTGAGTTAAAGTATATGCTCAGTCTTCCTGCTGAAATCAAAGGAACTTAAATGTGTTCAACTCAGCTCATGTTCAGCCTTTTGGACTAAGGGCACAGCTTGAACAGATGGTGGAAGACCTGTGATGCAAGAGTAGATCTAAGCAAAAATAAATAGAATCACAAAATTGTAGAGTTGTGAGGGACCCTAAGGACCATCTAGTCCAGCCTCCTGCAGTACAGGAATATGCAGCTATCCCATTCAGGGATCAAACCTGCAACCTTGGCATTTATCAGCATTACACTCTAACCAACTACTGGCTGCAGTTGTCAACAGAACACTATGAGTGATGCATGAGGAGAAGAGAGGATGATGGTGGAAGCCCTGCATGGTGTAGTTGTTAAAGTCTTGGATTAGGACCTGGGAGACATGAGTTCAAATCCCCACACAGCCTATGAAGCTCAGTGAGTGAGCTTTGTCCAAGTGTTAGCTCTCAGCCAGTGTGGTGTAGTGGTTAAGAGCGGCAGTCTCGTAATCTGGGGAACCAGGTTCGCGTCTCCGCTCCTCCACATGCAGCTGCTGGGTGACCTTGGGCCAGTCACACTTCTTTGAAGTCTCTCAGCCCCACTCACCTCACAGAGTGTTTGTTGTGGGGGAGGAAGGGAAAGGAGAATGTTAGCCGCTTTGAGACTCCTTAAAGGGAGTGAAAGGCGGGATATCAAATCCAAACTGTTATTGAGATGATAAAATGAGAAGGTGAGGCTGTAGATGGTTCCTTGAGCTCATTTGAGGAGAGGCAGGATATAATAAGTAAACAGTTTGTCTGTGCATCCCCCCTTTTTTTAAAAAAGGACCAGTTTTTAAGATTTTTTTTCTTTTAAAATAATAGGGCGATATCTGATCTATCATACTCAGAGGACACTTATGGAACTTGATGGACGTGAGTTGCATAAATCCATTTATTTCAATAGGTGAGTATGAGTAACATTGGATCACACCCATGGTTAATTCTATTCTATATTCTATTTTATATATATAATATGGATGTCAGTGACCATTTCAAAACACTCCAACTTTCTAAAGCACTCCCCCCCCCAAAAAAGTGTTCACTTTTCCCCAAGTGAAGTAGAAAGTTTTCTAAACTGTGTTAGGAGCAAATAAGCTAAATTTGGTAGTTTCAGCCATTTCTGAGGGCAGGGGTTGGGGAACTAGGCTGTTAATAGAAGGTATGCCCACCCTATATGGAATCTGTGGCTGAATTCCTTGACACAACATACAGTAAACTGTGTGATATATATATATATATTCATTCTGTCTCTTGAATTCCTGACAAACAAAGCCATCTGGTTGCCTTAATCAAGGCAGCATATTATGGGCAGGTCCTCTGACTAAGTATTAAACATACTGTACAGTGGCATTATTTATGACTTGGACCACTACTATATCACTCTATTATCCATACTTATAGAAAAAGACCCACTGTAAGTATAATTAGTTAATAAATCACCATGAGTGATAAACAGAATGATGGATGCAGGTTTCAGCTGATCACTTTTTTATTAAGGAGAGATAAATCAGCATCATATTGTTGCCGTAAACCTCTCAAATTGGTCAAAAATCCAGCGTGCCAAAATGCAGCAAGGGAGGGTGATTAACGTGTCAATTGTGCAGCAACAAATTGTTCCCGATAATTGATATCAATCAATCCTTTTAATTTCGCCACAGTCTAATGGGTGTCATACGTCATGCCTCTCTTCCTTTGCCTGCAAGCCGGCACCTTTTGTTTCGGTCTTCCTTGGAACTGTCAGAAAGTGCTCTTTCCGCACAGCCCAAATTAGTCCTATGTTTGATTAGCACAAGGCGAGCCAGGAAGCTGGTTCTTGCTACATGTAACGCTGGGGTAAAATGGTGATTGGTTGTCTAGGGAAGTCCTCTCCATTTTGTGGTGTTTCTGCTGCAGCTTCTGGGTTCTGCATGACTTTTTGTGTGTTCACCGTGAGTTCAAAGGTCTGCTCCCTGATATATTTGCAATGAGTTCACCACAGTGTATAGTTACGGTTACATTTTTATGTAACAGGAGACTTGCCCTTTCAGGACAGTGGGACGGTCTCCCTCGGGAGGTGATGGACTCTCCTTCCTTGGAGCAGAGGTTGGATGGCCATCTGTCATGGATGCTTGAATTGAGATTCTTGTATCGCAGGGCATTGGACCAGATTGACCCTCAGGGTCCCTTCCAACTCTACAATTCTATGATTCTATGACCCACCCCTGTTGGAATTCCTGATCTATGATTGCAGTCATGGAATTTTTGTCTTTCACATGATGGTGTATGTTTTGACTTCACAGAGTGGGAAGTGTCGGAGACAGGATGTTTGTGTTACTGTGTTCCATGAAGTGGGACTATTGTCTTTTGTTCTTTTTCTCTTTGCTGCCTGATGTTAGAGAGAAGGAGCCATCTTGCAGTGCTCCGTGTATGTTTATATGTAAATAAAGTAGATTAGCCAAAATGCTGAGTTGCTGAGGTCTGTCACGTGCATGATGCGCAAACTCTGCAGATCCCTAAGTGTGCCGGTGTCAGTTGGTACCGGTTGCTGTGATGTTTGGGCAGAAGAAAGCTTTTGAAGCTCCTGAATGATCGACCAGGAGGGAAAGAACATGCCAGTTGGGCATGTGTCTCTGCCAGGGTCCTACTCAAGTGTAGGCTCAACTCCTGACAGTCCCACCCACCTTCAGTCAAGAAAAAGACCCAAATAATTCTCAAGCATAGGCATGGAAATCAATTGACAGACTCCCATTCCAAGCGATACACTTCCAGCAGTATCAGTTGCGAGCCAATGAAACTGGTACAGCTCAGGCAGAAGACCCAAAGTTGGCGCCAGAGCCCATGACAAGCACAGAGTTTGGTGAGGGTGGTGCACCATTCATTGTAATGGACCAGCCACCATTGGCTTCTATTATGAAAGCACAAACGTGAATCAAAGTAACAAGGCAGAAGAAGGAGGAACAAGGCAAACTGTTGCACAGATACAGTATTTGAATGGAGCTTGAACACTGCTTTCGTTTATTCATATAAAGTGGAGGATAAGCTACAGTCTCTGTTTCATCGAAACCCAACACCCTTTCAACGATTGCCCACTTCCGTGGCACCTCCATGCCGTCCTCCCTCACAAGCATCACCATTCTTCTCCATGTACATCTTATCTGTCAGGTATAATATCCTGCTGACATAGCGTCCTTTGCTATTATACTCACCATAATATAGGGACGATGAATATCGCCCCATAAGTGCCTCTTAAGTTAATGTAAAACTACATCTCGCAACATCGTGCATTCAACAAGCTGTCATTTCCCTCGTAAATTCTGGAGAGCGTTTTTGCTTCCTGAAACGATTGGCTCGCAGATCCGCCTGAGAAATAATCACAACCCATGGCCTACCCTGAAAGCTGCAGCTGTAAATCAATCTCAAGGGTTTGTGACCGCTCGCATTCGCCCCCCCTCCCCGCATCTGTCACTCTAGTTTACAGGGATACACAGCACTATTTAAAGACCAGGCATCTGTGTAACAACCAAGCAGGTGCCAGCATGTATATGCACAAATTTCATCACCGTCAGAAACCATGGTGGCAAGAATCAAGCTAAGAGCTGGGTTTGGGAATGTAAGAAGAACTCTGCTGTTTCAGACCAAGAGGTAGTGGCCAGCCAGAGGTTTCTTGGAAGTTTATTAGTGCTGTGCTGAAAATTTCTCCTGCGTTAAAAAACAAAACAATTCTCCATCAGTTAATGAGAAAAGAAATTGCATTTGAAAATTAGCAATTGGAAGATGAAATTATCATGAATGCATATGTGCACAGGGTTTTTGTTGTCCTTACCTTCTTTTTAAGGAGGCCGAGAGATGTCTATGACTGCCCTTGCTTTCACCATCTCACCAGTGGTTTGCACTCTGCAGTCCTTCCAGGTGCCCAGGGTTCAATGAAAGCCCAGAGGAATTCATACCAAGGTAACTCTTCCCATGGGTCTTTTTTCAGATTAGGAAGTGCAGGCAGCTGGGGAGCCTGCAGTGGGCCGGAGCAATGCTTACTGAAAAGAAAAATGCACACCCCAGCCTTTGCCATCTCACAATTAGGTGAGCTCAAAAGCTCCCAAAGTTCTAAGGAAATTCTCAAGGTTCCCCTGAGAATGAGGCAGAAAAATGAAAGCACCTCCCCACCCACCCGCTTTTTTGCTGGGGAAGAATTTTTTTGAGACATTGGAAGGGAGATTCTGATACAGCACTAAAGTTTACAAGCAGGGCACAAAGGCAGCAAACCACTTCTGCTTGTTGTTTCCAACAGCTGCATTTCTTTGTGTACTGCCTCTAAACATGTACTGCCTTTAAACGTGGAGAAGTCATGCCAAGATATATCCAGGTTCATGGTTTTTAGGGAGCAACAGTTGCTCAGTGGTACACATCATTCTTTGCCCACAGAAGCTTATCATCATCACTTTTAATTTGTATAACGTCTTTCTATCTTACAATACCCAAGGCGGTTTACAAGATGAAGAAGGAAAGAATGTACACCTTATAACAATCTAATGCAATACAAAAATGTGATAATAAAACATAACTTTAAAATAAGCAACCTAGATCAAATAAAGTAACATTCAACAATCCTTGAATGTATAGAATAATATTAAATATCAGCATATAAAAATTAAACAGAAATCCACTCTTAACAATTACAGTGGTACCTTGGGTTAAGAACTTAATTCGTTCCAGAGGTCCGTTTTTAACCTGAAACTGTTCTTAACCTGAAGCACCACTTTAGCTAATGGGGCCTCCAGCTGCCACTGCGCCACCACCACACGATTTCTGTTCTCATCCTGAAGCAAAGTTCTTAACCTGAGGTACTATTTCTGGGTTATCGGAGTCTGTAACCTGAAGCATCTGTAACCTGAGGTACCACTGTACAATAAATAACTTCTAAACTACAATAAATAAAACAACAGCAAACCACAGTGCATAAAATAATACAATACAAATTAAGAAGCAGAGACTGGAGGGTGGAGCAAGGCAGGTGGAAGGAGGTCTTGCCTGATGAAATCTCTCCCCTCACCAGGTAACAGAGGTTACAAGTTCAATCCCTGTCCTCACCAGGTGATAGGCTCAGGTGATAGGAAAGACCTAGAATAGCAGGCAATATTGATCCAGATGGTCTGGTCTGTTATGAAACATCTTCCTTCACTTTTGCTCTGATAAACTCCCATTGCGGAAATATCCCATGCTATTGCTGCAGTAGATTCTTGCTAAGTTTCCTGGAAGACAAGACTTTCAATACCCATAGTCCTCCTCCCCCCTCAAAGTCTAGCATCCTTCATTTAGCCTGAGGGGTTTGTGATGGAAAGGTCTGCCTCCTACATGCACATGGACGTCATATGATTTCTCATTAGATTAAGGACTTAACCCATTGGGACATAGATTTTCCCATGCTAATTTATATGTAGATAAGTTTCAAATTTAGAAATAAATACCATACTTTCAATAGAAATGCAATGCATCTCACCATAGTGAGAAGGTGATGATCAGGTGACCTGCTCATTTTGCTGTCCAGCTGCTAACTGATGATGGGCTAATAATAATAATAATAATCATACCCTGCCCATCTGGCTGGGTTTCCCCAGACATTCTGGGTGGCTTCCAGCAGAATATAAAAACATAATAAAACGTCAAACGTTAAAAACTTCCCTATACAGGGCTGCCTTCAGATGTCTTCTAAAAATGTAGTTCTTTATCTCCTTGATATCTGATGTGAGGGCATTCCACAGAATCATAGAATCATAGAATTGGAAGGGAACCAAGGGTCATCTAGTCCAACCCCCTGTAATGCAGGAATCTCAGCTAAAGCATCCATGACAGATGGCCATCCAGCCTATGCTTAGAAAATTCCAACTTCAGGGACCCAGTCTCTTTTCTCATGGTTCTTTATCTTTCAACCAGACTTGGACTGGACAACCCTTCAAATAGAGAATGCTTCAAAATAGAGGACTGCCCTGTGTAAAGTAGGCCACATGGCCATCCTGTTTCTTATTGTTTGATTACTCTACACTTGATGACTGGCAGCTGAATGAACTAAGAGGATCCATTGAAAGCATTGTGTTCAAGGTAACATGAATGCGATGGCTCATTCATGTCTGTAGGTCATCATGAGATGTGGCAGTCAAAGTTGCCCTGCTTGAGAGTCCCCTTCACATGATTATAATGATGTGAAGATGAGCATGATCCTGCTTCCTGGTCCTGCCTCCTGTGTCACCTCTTCACTACTCAGTCTGCATGCCTCTCATAGGTTGCAAAGGAAACATATGCACAATTTAGAACACTGATCTTCCAGGGTTCTAAATCACACGGGAAGTCTTCATGCTTAAAATATTTTTCAAAACAACTTAAGGATAAGTACTACAGTGCTTTTAGTCTAACAACCAATCCAGTTTTAATGAATTGAGAATAACAGAAAATCAAACCCGTTTTCTGTTAATAAACTAAACAAACTTTAAAACAGCATCCTTTTAAATAATATTGCATTTTTTTAAAAAAAGGATTCTAATTCTTATTATGTAAGCCTTGTAAATAGAGTTGATAAAGGTGGGTTGAGAATAGCATAATGTAAGAAACAAATGAATAAATGGAGATGGAAAATGTATATGAGAACATAAGAAGCTGGATCAGACCAATGGGTCAATGCTGTTCCCACAGTGGCCAACCAGATGCCTATGAGAAGCCCACAAGCAGCAGCTGAGTGTGTGATCACTCTCCCTAGTTGTGATTCCCACTAGCCGTCATGCATACTGCCTCCAACAGGGCAGGTAGAACATAGTCATTGCAGCTAGTAGCCACTGATAGCCTTCATCATTGGTGAAACTTGCTCATTCCTCTTTTAAAGCCATCCAAGTTGGTGGGCATCGCTGTCCCTTGTGGTGGCAAATGCCATAGATGAATTTTGCACTTTGTGAAGATGCCCTGAATCAGGGGTTGGCAAGGTTTACCTCGCCTGGGCTGGTTCACTCCCACGAAGATCCCTCTGTGGGCTGGATCGTGTGCGCACCGGTGTCTGCGCATGCACAGATGTGAATTCCGGCACCGCGGAAGCAAGTCCCCGTGCCATGCTATGCTGGTTTAGTGTAGCGCGCGGGGACTCACCGAGCGGGCAGCTTGGTTGGGGGGCGGCTCGTGGGCTGATTAAATGACCCCCGTGGGCCGCTTGTGGCCCATGGGCCTTAGGTTGCTGACCCCTGCCCTGAATCTTCCAACATTTAGCTTCCTTGGATGGCCCTATGTTCTCTAGGATCATGATGAGAGAAGGGTGGGGGGTGGAATACATTCAGCAAATATAGGCTTCCTAACCCCCATCTGGCAAGTGATACCTGCTGAAATTGCACATTGTAGAGGTGCTGATCCTCTGTCCTCCTGTATATGTGATCACCCTATTTATTTCTGGCATGATATAAACAGCTGCTGAAGACAAACCTGCCTGTGAGCTCTTTGGAAGGAAGAAAGGATTTCCCTTTTCCCTATCATCCCTGAAGCCATTTCTCTGCAGAGATGCCTTTGGGAGCCTTCAATAACACCAGCTCCCTTCTGCTTCCAAGTACCCCTGAACGAATGACCCTGCTAGTGGTGCAGTTTTTCCTCTCCCCCCTCTCTCCCTCCTTTCCCCTCCCCTCTCCCCTAACTTTGATTTGATCAGCCAAATCTGAAATGATGTGTGAAAGTAATGATATTTTGTAATTAAATCTCTGGTGATGGTGCCGCTAATTTGTGGTACATGCATTGTTCATAAGGAAAAAGGCATCAATTCATTTTCTGACTGGCTACTCCTGGGACTCATAATTAGACCAAGCTCATCTTTTGCTGCCTTGCATATTAAGGAGCTGCTGAGACGCAAAGAGAATTTGGGAAGCTTCTTCTTTTTTTCTTCCCTGAAAAGGGGCGGGGGAGAGAAAAAAACAAGGTCTAATAATGTTAGCTCAGTTAGAACCATCAAGGGATTTAAAACACACACAGGACACAGAGATGGGCTACAATCCACAGGAAACTTCTCTTGAGCAAACCTCACTGAGATACACAGGAGTTGCAAAAGATGCCCATTTTTACAGCTTGCAGACATTTCAATTAATTCCTCGCGATGTGTACCTTTGTTGTGTCAATGATCCTTATGTTCTGTGAGTTCCCTTTTTGCCTTGCAAAACCAAATCCTTCATTTTCCCTTCCTTGATTCGTTTTTTTGTTCGATTCCTCCTTAGTTCTGGGGTGCTCTGCCCGCTGAGATCTGATCTATTCAGTCCTTCTCAGCATCTCACAACTTGTTTGTTTCAATTAGTTTATTCTTGATTGTGTCTGCTCATTTTCTCCTCCTCCAGTCACCACTTCCACTTTCCCCCTATTCTCTTGTCATACAATATTGCAGGCATTTTTGCTTAAGAAGGTGTCTCTGGAAGTGTGAACCAGGCATTTCATGGAATTACTGTACAATTGCAGAAATGAGGGGTTTTTTTGCCTTTAGTTTACTGAGTTTGTAATCTTTTGTTTTTTATTACTGATCAATTTATTGAATCTATATACCGCCCTTTATCTGAGGATCACAGGGTGGTTTATAATATAAAAACACAAAAAACACATAGCTTAATAACAAACAAAACTATACAACCCCCACCCCCTATTTAAAAGTGTATCTGAAGAAGTGTGCATGCACACGAAAGCTCATACCTAGAACTAACTTAGTTGGTCTTTAAGGTGCTACTGGAAGGAATTTTTTTTCTTTTATTTTGTTTCGACTATGGCAGACCAACACAGCTACCTACCTGTAACTAAAAGGCCATAGGTTGTTTAATTAGCCAATAGCCTGGGAGCAAAGGAATGTTTTTGCATGTCGGAAATGTAAAGAAACTGAAGGGAAATTCTTTCACCTTTGGTGGACGTGCCCAAGGATTAAGGCTTTCTGGGAGATGATATATAATGAACTGAAAAAGGTGTTTAAGTATACCTTCTTGAAGAAACCAGAGGCCTTTCTCCTGGGTATGGTCGGCCAATTGGTGTCAAAGAAGGACAGAACCTTTTTTATGTACGCTACAGCAGCAGCAAGAGTACTTATTGCAAAGCATTGGAAGACGCAAGATCTACCCACTTTGGAAGAATGGCAGATGCAAGTAATAGACTATATGGAAATGGCTGAAATGACCGGCAGAATTCGAGATCAAGGAGAAGAGCAGGTGGAAGAGGACTGGAAGAAGTTTAAAGCCTACCTACAAAAACACTGTAAAATTTTTGAGTGTTGAGGACATTGAAAAGGAAAAGAAGGGGTTCTAGTGACTAAGTTAAATAAGACTACAAAGGGAGGGACTAAGAATGAAAATGAATAAAGAATGATCTTGCTGAACTAATTATTACATAGAATACAAGATCGGGAGGCGGGTGGAAGTAAGGAAAATAAGATTTTGAAGGGTATAATTGGAAAGTGAGCTTTTTTTATGCTAAAATTTCCTTTTTTTTCCTTTTTCTCCTTTTTTTTGTCTATGTTCCTTTTTTTCTTTAGTAATGTTTGTGGACTTTTATGTTGGAATGGAAATTTGCTTTTTTGTTCTTTTTTTTGTGTGTAAAATTTAATAAAATATTATTATTAAAAAAAAAAAGGAATGTTTTTGCATGGCACCTAAAGATTTTAAAGCGGATAAAGGCTAAAAACTTCCCTTTGAAGGTGAAAAGGTGGATTGTGGGCATGTTTACAGGCGTGCAATATTCTGCAAGGTGCTTTGACAAATGCTGCTTTGTTTAGGTCAAATGTGTTGCCCCCAATAG
Source organism: Podarcis cretensis (assembly GCF_951804945.1). Taxonomy (NCBI): domain Eukaryota; kingdom Metazoa; phylum Chordata; class Lepidosauria; order Squamata; family Lacertidae; genus Podarcis; species Podarcis cretensis. The sequence continues at coordinate 24,989,617 of NC_137175.1, forward strand.
AAATATCCCATTCATTTTAGGCTGATCCGCATTATGTGTTTTGAACCCAAATACGAAAAGGACCCAGCTTTAAATAAGAAAATGCACCTGCAATGCTGCAAATTGTGAAAGGTGCATGCGTGTTTAAGCAGCCTGCTGTAATGCATATGCACCACATATCATTGGTGGCACCATGCAAAGAGTTTGCCATCTAAACTCAGATTGACATTTCAAGGGTGTGGTGAACTAGATCTTTATGCTTGTAACTGCATTTTGAAGCATTGCTGAGTGGAAGCCATACTTTCGTTGCTGAACTCTTGCATACAACTCTAAAATAATATCACACACATTTTAAAGCTGTGAAATACTGGGTGAACGAGTGCAGATTTTTTGTTTCAGGGTTTCAGCTGGCAAAAGGACTTGCTCATGTATGTTTTCACTCGCTGCCCTTTGCCCACCCTTCCCAATGTATGCTTGACAGGTGACCCCGGCTAACCCTGCCTGCCTCTTTGATATGCCCCGATTCTCACTACTGGGTGTTATTTGCAGACACAATGTGTCAAGTGAATATCAGAGACAACACAAAGCAGTACTGAGGATGCATCTATCTTCCTGAGCAGAGGGAGTTGATTCCAACAATAAATTCTGTAGGCAAGTACTTGTCTTATTTACTAACCAAGGCTTCATTATTTAAGTCAATCAATAGGAACAGGGCTTCAATCCTCCCCCACCCACCCTGTTATGTTGTTGGAAGTTTGGATGGACTCGATGCATTCCTCTGCCAGCTCTGCCAGCCTCATCTTGGTTGTGCCCACTGGTGCCCACTGGTGATGCTCCTGTGAGCAGAGACCAGCAGAAAGCCCCAGACTGGGGTGTTCTGAGGGCAGCTTGGGGATGAGCCACTGAAACCCAAGCTGTTCTTACAGACAGCAGCAGCCGACATAGGTCCCTATCCGGATTCAATTTCTGTGCCAGGCTTCAGCTGGCAAGAGATTGGGCCCAAATTTGCCTCCCCACCACCTTCCTCTGCTGTGAGTGGTAGGCTACAGATGTGGCGGCAGCAGCCTATTTAGATTGCTCTGTAGAGTAGCAGATTTTTTTTGTTAAATGTTACAATGACAAATATTAGTATAAGAAACAACAAATCATATGGACAGCTGGTGCCATCTAAGAAGATACATGACCTCTGCTTCTAAGACAGAGATGGTCCTCCAGTGGTGTAGTGGAGCCAGTGTTATGTAGTGAAGTTTCACCCTGGGCCAGCAGGGGGATACTGTATATAGTTTTCACTCAGGTCTGTAGATAGTTTTCACTCAGGTCCACGTCAGTTATTTTAGGCGGGAAACGCTGGGCTGTTGTTGCTACAATGTTGACAGCCGGCTGCCTCTAAAAGCAGGCCGGCTGAGCTGTTTGCAGTCAGTTCTATTCCAGCTTACAAAATAAAGAGCTACTTGGAGAAATCGCTGTGTCGTCTGCTATGTCTTTTTTTTTTTTTATAAAGATTTTTATTGATTTCCAATTTTTAACATAAACAAAAAACAACATAAAAATAAACAGAAAAACTCATATTTTCTTAACCTTATTTCCATAACCCTCTTTTCCCGGACTTCCCCATACCTTTCCCTTTTTGCATCCTTAATTTAGTACCATTATTCAGCAACCCTTCTTAACCAATTAAATATAAATTCATCCTCTTTTTCTATTCCACCCTAAAATTAAACACAATTTTCGCTGCAATTCTACGTCTTCTTTTCCCTCAGCATTTTAACACTCCTCAATTTTATAATAATTCTTAAGATACATCTTAAATTTCTTCCAATCTTCTTCCACAGTCTCTTTCTCTTGGTCGCGGATTCTGCCGGTCATTTCTGCCAGTCCCATAAAGTCAATCACTTTCGCCTGCCATTCCTCCAGCGTGGGTAGCTCTTGTGTCTTCCAATACTTTGCTAGAAGAATCCTTGCTGCCGTAGTAGCGTACAAAAAGAAATTCTTATCCTTCTTCGGCACCAGCTGGCCGACCATACCCAAGAGAAATGCCTCTGGTTTCTTGTTAAAGGTGCACTTAAGCACTTTCTTAATTTCATTATAAATCATTTCCCAGAAGGCCTTAATCTTTGGGCAGGTCCACCAAAGGTGGAAAAAGGTACCTTCAGTCTCTTTACATTTCCAACATTTGTTATTGGGCAAATGATAAATCTTCGCAAGCTTGACTGGGGTCATGTACCACCTGTAAATCATTTTCATAATGTTTTCTCGTAAGGCATTACATGCCGTAAATTTAATACCTGTGGTCCATAACTGCTCCCAGTCAGCAAACATAATGTCATGACCTATGTCCTGTGCCCATTTAACCATAGCAGACTTCACTGTCTCATCTAATGTATTCCACTTCAACAGCAAGTTGTACATTCTTGATAAATTCTTAGTATTGGGTTCTAACAATTCTGTTTCTAATTTCGATTTCTCCACCTGGAAACCAATTTTCCTGTCTTGTTTGAAAGCCTCCATTATTTGAAAATAATGGAGCCAATCTCGTACCTTGGACTTTATTTTCTCATAACTTTGTAGTTTAAATTCACCACCTTCTTGTTCTAAAATCTCAGAATATTTCGGCCAATTGGTTCTCATATTAAGTTTCTTTACCTCCTTAGCCTCCATAGGTGAAAGCCACCTGGGAGTTCTATTTTCCAATAAATCTTTGTACCGTATCCAAACATTATATAGTGCTTTCCTGACAATGTGATTTTTAAAACCCTTATACACTTTAACCTTGTCATACCAGATATATGCATGCCAACCAAAATTATTATCAAATCCTTCCAAATCTAGAATGTCTGCATTTTCAAGAAGTAGCCAATCTTTTAACCAGCAGAAGGCTGCCGATTCATAGTAGAGTCTTAAGTCCGGCAGGGCAAACCCCCCTCTTTCTTTAGAATCGGTAAGTATCTTAAACTTAATTCTGGGCTTTTTGCCCTGCCAGACAAATTTAGATATATCTTTCTGCCACTTCTTGAAACAGTCCAGTTTATCAACAATTTGTAATGTCTGAAACAAAAATAACATTCTAGGCAATACATTCATTTTGATTACTGCAATTCGACCTAACAAGGAAAGCTTCAGGTTTGACCATATTTCTAAATCTTTCTTTATCTCAGTCCAGCACTTATCATAGTTGTCCTTAAATAAGTTTACATTCTTAGATGTCATGTTAATCCCCAGGTATTTTACACTCTTTGCCACCACTAACCCAGTTTCCTCTTGGAATCTATCCCTTTCAACATTTGTTAAATTTTTTTCCAGTACCTTAGTTTTTTGTTTATTCAACTTAAATCCTGCGACCTGGCCAAATACTTGAATTAGTTCTAAAGCTCTTTTGGTACTAGTGTCTGGCTCTTGCAAGGTCAATACTAAGTCATCTGCAAAGGCCTTTAATTTGTAATGTCTAGTCTGCTATGTCAACCCACAACTTAACAGCCAGTGTGGTGCAGTTTTTAAGAGTGGTAGTCTCGTAATCTGGTGAACTGGGTTCGCTTCCCCGCTCCTCCACATGCAGCTGCTGGGTGACCTTGGGCCAGTCACACTTCTTTGAAGTCTCTCAGCCCCACTCACCTCACAGAGTGTTTGTTGTGGGGGAGGAAGGGAAAGGAGAGTGTTAGCCGCTTTGAGACTCCTTTGGGGAGTGATAAAGCGGGATATCAAATCCAAACTCTTCTTCTCCAGCTGATTCTGAACTCAACCTCCCATCAGCCCCAGCCAGCAAGGTAAAAGATCAGGGATGATGGGAGCTGTAGTTCAACAACATCTCAAGGGCCACAGGTTCCCCATCCCTTTTCAAAGACCATGTCTGCTCTGAGGGATGTCTGTGCCATTGATTTTTTTTAAAAAAGCACACACACCTGCTTTCACAAGTACACTTTTAAAAAAGTCAATTGCAGCTTGTTTTTGCAGAGTTTTGGCTACAGGTCTCTCTGTACACTTTCCTGGGATTGAGCTCCCCACTGAGTCCCCACGCTCACAGGCTTCACCCGCCTGTGATTCTCAAAGGTCCCCGCTTTGCTGCAGCGGCAGGACCCGATCTCGTGGAGCTGGTCCCTCCGGAGCTCAGAGGGAATCCGCCATTAGCGGGAGGCGCCAACCCAGAAATCCAGAAACATTGGTTTCTTCCAATCTATTAATTAATTCAGACTCGTATTGACTTAATACTACTTTGATTGAATGACAGCCTTGGAATGGCCAGCTCTGCCAATGCAGTGGCAAACAAACTGCTCCTGATCACTTTAGTGAAGCTTCACCCCAAGAAATAAGCTCCTGTTGCTTGAGAGGGTAGGTGCAAGCCGACCCTCAGAGAGGATGGAAGAGAGCTTCTTTGACCATGTATCTCATCTGACTTTGTCATATCCATATGTGTCCTGTGAGCCAAAGCTGTTCTTTAGCATACCGTATCACAAGAAAGCTTCAAGCTGCAAGGTGTTACCCACACATGTTGAGGCAATTAAAGAGCAGAACACTGATGCACTTACATTGCAGAGTATTAGATGCAGCTTTCCAGGATTTCTATGGGTTGGAGTTTTGTGTTGCTTGGTGGTAAGAGATGCACAAGGCTGTCAAAACTGTCAATTTCAGCACATCCTCTTGAAATTTTGTCAGCGTTTTAGTGCAAATTTATCCTAATATGCACATTTTTAATTCGATGCATACATTTGATTTTGCAAACCAATGCCCTTCTGTACATGTTAATGCACACTTAGTATACACATTTTTGTATCTAGTATACACATTTTTGATAATTCCTTGGCTGCAGAACTGAATTGCAAAATTCAGAAAAGGGCGAATCTTGAAGGATGGGTGCTTTGTGGTCCACATATCATCTTGGAAAGGCCAAATTAGGTAGGTTTGCCTTTAAATGCAAACCGAATCAAATTTATTCACCATCCTTATTGGTGGTTGAGTACACTTTATTTTTTATATGCATTCCCATATATATATATATCTATACTATGGCATCTGGTTTGAAGGAAGCGCCATCACCTTCCCCCAATGAAAAGGGTAGTCCGGTAGAGGACTCCGGGGGGCGTTGCCTTGTCTGAAACCTAGGGAGGTAAGGGCCTCCGGCACGCCCCTGAGCGGTGACACCCGTGGGATCCTAGTTGGCATACTTCAACAGGACTCCCACGGCTTGTGGATAACCCTTCCCAGTCTCCATGCCGGGTAGTCGATAGGAGCCAATGCCTAAGGCCAATACCTTTCAATTCCTGTAATCAATAAAGTTGTGGCCTTTTTATGCCCATTAACCTTAAATAATGTGTCCAGTGTCTTCATTTCACATGGGGGGAGGGGACTTGCCACGCAACAGGATGCTGGACTAGATGGGCCTTTGATCTGACCCCGCAGGCCTCTTCCAATGCTGTTATGTCACAGACACATGTATATGAGTTAAGGAAATGTACGGTGCCTCACACAACCATTGCTTGCCGCTTGGTCTCATTCTGTTGCTGATTGTCCTGCATGCTTTGCCCCCTTTAACAGCTAGGCACTCCTTGAAGACTTTTCCTAATGGGCTCAGGAATGGGCATCATTCCTAACGGAGGAAGGTATCAACATTTCAAAACAGTTTAATTATTCCGAAAATGCTTAGCTATTAGCAGAGACAAGAGAGCTTAGGGCTATTTTTCAGCATTAATTTTCCATTTGAAATGAATTCCTTTTGGTTACACTTTTTAAATGTTTCTTTTAATTAGACGCAATTACTTCAGAAGAATCGCTTTTATTTCCATGCCTGAAATCTCAATGATAAAGCTGTTAACTGGCCAGGCTGAATGCTGTGTATGCCTCATTTAGCTGGTACACTAAAGTATATTGAACTAGGAAATTATACAGTGAATCAGCTATTAATTCATTTTATGATCCTTTCACTCTAACATCTTGAATGAGCTCTTCAGGGGGAAATTTAGTCACAATACATATAATTGTCCAACTATATATGTGACACTCATTTACGACTGTAAGGTTACCGGCACTCTGAGCCTAATCGGAGTGCAACTGTGCAAGCAGAGTTGACTTCTGACTCTGGAAAATATTAACAGGATCATTAATGTTCTTTTGACCAGAGAGAACTGGACCACATATCATGTGTTTAGCAAAGGAAATGAGAAGTCGGAGAAGTTACACACAAGAATTTGAAGTGGGGCTTAATTTGAGCCAAGGGTCCACTGGTGTGGTTTTCACTGTCAGTTCTCAGTCCTAGAAACAAAGATGTAATACAAAAAGGAGAGAGTGCCTCTGAGTTCGTGCAGGGTTCATTTCCTCAGCTCTGAGTTAGGGTCTTCATGCATTGCAGCTCCTTGCCTGCCTCCATTGGCAAATGCTATTGATATGCATTACAGTGGGGAAATTCACTGAGTGGGTTAACGGAGGGATCACAGCTCAGTGAGAGAGCCCATGGTCCCAGAGTCTATCCCTGGCCTTTCCAGTTCAAAAGGTCAGGTGGCAGGTGATGGGCAGAACAGCTGCCAGTCATAATCTTTTTCTATTATATCTTTTGGAAAGTGGTTTGCTTGTCTGTTTGCTGTGCATTCGGACACATCTTAAGGCACCACAACCAAATTTTGTTTGATGGTTCCTGAGATCAAGGAGTAGGTTTTAGTTATGATTTAGATACAATTGGGGGCCATTTTGAATAAAGATGGTGGGATGACTCTTCCATCCTCTCCCCCATTCTTTTTAATGTCTATATGAAGCCACTGGGAGAGATCATCAGAGGGTATGGGCTGGGTGTTCATTAGTATGCAGATGACACCCAGCTCTACCTCTCTTTTAAATCAGAACCAGTGAAGGCGGTGAAGGTCCTGGGTGAGTGCCTGGAGGCGGATGGTTGGCTAACAGATTGAGGTTGAATCCTGACAAGACAGAAGTACTGTTTTTGGGGGAAAGGGGGTGGGTGGGTGTGGGGGACTCCCTGGTCCTGAATGGGGTAAATGGGCCCCTGAAGGACCAGGTGTGCAGCCTGGGAGTCATTTTGGACTCACAGCTGTCCATGGAGGTGCAGGTTAATTCTGTGTCCAGGGCAGCTGTTTACCAGCTCCATCTGGTACGCAGGCTGAGATCCTACCTGCCCACAGACTGCCTCGCTAGAGTGGTGCATGATCTGGTTATCTCCCGCTTGGACTAGTGCAATGCACTCTGTGTGGGGCTACCTTTGAAAGTGACCCAGAAACTACAACTAATCCAGAATGCAGCAGCTAGACTGGTGACTGGGAGTGGCCGCCAGGATCATATAACACTGGTCCTGAGAGATCTGCATTGGCTCCCAGTAAGTTTCCGAGCACAATTCAAAGTGTTGGTGCTGACCTTTAAAGCCCTAAATGGCCTCAGTCCAGTATACCTGAAGGGGCGTCTCTACCCCCATCGTTCAGCCCAGACACTGAGGTCCAGTGCTGAGGGCCTTCTGGCTGTTCCCTCATTGCAAGAAGTGAGGTTACAGGGAACCAGACAGAGGGCCTTGTCGGTAATGGCGCCCGCCCTGTGGAACGCCCTCCCATCAGATGTCAAGGAAATAAGCTGCTATCCTATTTTTAAAAGACATCTGAAGGCAGCTCTGTTTAGGGAAGTTTTTAATATTTAATGCTGCATTGTTTTTAACACTTGATTGGGAGCTGCCCAGAGTGGCTGGGGAAACTCAGCCAGATGGGTGGGGTATAAATAATAAATTATTATTAATAATAATTAATTAATTAATTACAAACTGAACAGTTTTTACCACTGGTTGCATAGAATTCTTTATGCAAGCTGCTAGCAGATGATATTGGGCTAGGTGGACAATCTGATGTGGTATAAGGCAGATTCCTATATCCTGCAACACTCTCAGAGTAATGGGGAGGATCTTGAAGAGCTCTGTGAGACTAGTTCAGAAACTAGGAAGTAGGAAACCTCTGGTTCCAGAGTCACTTCAGATATGAATTCAGTATGCATTTATGTAAGCTGCTCGGCTCACCCTTAGAGTGGATGCATATCTTAGACTCAAGTAAAGGTGAGCAGCCTGCAGCCCTGCACTTCCTTCAGTATGCTCTCCCTGAAGCGGGGAGGGAGAAAGAGAAAGAATGAAAGAAAATCACTGGATGGAGGATGAATGGAAGGGAAAGAAGGGGAGCTTATGTGCTTGCTTGTACAGTCAAGCCTTGGCTCCATTTTCTGCCCCAAACCCAGAAGTAACTGCTCTGGTTTTTTAATTTTTTCAGAAGCCGAACATGCTACACGGCTTCTGTTTTGAGTTTCCCTATTGTATTGAGGCTTCCACTTTCAGTTTTTGGTTGTCGAATGTTTGGGAAGTCAAACGGTCTTCCAGAACGGATTACGTTCAACAACCGAGGTTTGACTATATGAATAGGTGTAAGTGAGAGACATAATTAATGGATGGTGGAGGAGTGAGTGAGTGAGAGAGAGATGGAGACAGAGACAGAGAGAAGTGTTCCATCTGATTTTTGCATTGGCCCTTCCCACTTTGTTTTGGCTCTGCCAAACAACACAGGTACATGGCCCCTGATGACTTTCTTCCAGGTGAGCATGGCCGTTTACTCTGCAGATGTTGCTCATCCCTGCCTTAGAAGATTATTCACCATGCATTGGCTTGCAGGTCATCTTTAAGGACTCTGCTCCAAACTGGCGAGCAGAGTGAGCTAGCAGGGCCTCTTCTTCGCCAATGGCCTTGAACATCTGAATGGCACCAGGTTCAGTTAGAGAAGCCTTTCTCAACCTGTAGGTCCCCAGATGTTGTTGAACTACAACTCCCATCATTCCTAGCTAGCCAGGCCAGAGCTCAGGGATGATTGGAGTTGTAGTCCACCAACATCTGGGGACCCACAGGTTAAGAATCACTGTGTTAGAGCATCAGACTTTGATCAGAGAGACCTGGGATCAAAAATCACTGCATAAAGCTCACAGAGTGATTTTAAGACAGTCACTCACCATCACTCAGCCCTACATACCCCCAAGATTTCTGTGAAGATAAAGGAGCAGCAGTGGGCATGCATTCCACCCTTACTTCTTGAAGGAAGGGAAAGATAAAAGTGTATTAAATAATATTACCATTTGTGAATTGCTTACCCAAACTTTCCAAAAATCAGCTGGGGCAGAAAGCAACTTTGTGTGCGCTTCAAGTTGTTTTCGTGACCCTAATTAAGATTTTCAGTCTGCTTGTGTTTATCTGCATATGGGGCAGGGGGGAAACTTTGCATCTATATTTTCCCTGTTAAGTTTGTGATGAAAGATGATAGATGGCAACTCTCCAGAGTTTTATTTAATTTGTTTTTTTTAAAAAACCTGATATACTTTTTAATAACATGAAACCTAGTAAAAGTTCAGAAAAAGCCAAGTTTTTAAAATGAGAAGACTATAAACAGAAGGGTGAAGACAGCTGTAACATTATTTGTAGAGGTCTGGAAATGAGCTCATACTGAATCCAAATGCACATTTCCTTTCTTGAAGTGAGTTTCGAAAAAGCTCTAGCAGCAGCCTTTCAGAATGTTTAGTCTGAATGGAGAAAACCTAACTGAATGGCATTGATTGGACACTGCCTTTGACATCACCAATCCATCAGCCCTGTTAATCCTTGGGGCAGTTTTTTTTTTTTAAAAAAATAAAGAGTATTTGGGACTGTTGTTTAGATAAGATAGAGGTTAAATAAATGTACATGGGATAAATGTACACAAGTTGCTTAAAAAAAGAAGTGAATAGACTGTTTTGAATATGCAGGGAAATAGAAGAATGAATCAACATTCGACATGTTGGTGGTGTGCAAGAGTTTGGGTTCCAAGTCAGGCTCGCTCACACTGCAGCTGAAGCATTGCTACAATGCTATGTGCATGTTTATCATAAGACACCAGCATTACACCATCAGAAGAAGTCAAAGTAACCATTGCAAATGGTTTGAACACAGGGTGTATGTACAGGATAGGTGGATGCAAGGGAGAGAGCATGGCTTTCTCTTAACACTTCACTATGCTTTACTATAGTCCAGGGAATCTGCAAACTTTCTATCCCTAAGGCTCACTTGAGAGGGGTGGAAATTACAGTGGCTCACTGCAAGGCCAGAGCTAGTCACCAAATGGTGTCAGGTTCAAGGTGGAGTCTGTCATAATCTGCTGGCAATTACTGACATCATTTCCCACCGCAATTTAATCTGTCTTTGAAAATTGTGAGACACCAGTATATTAAAATGTCTTCCTGGAAAGATACTAGGATAATAAATAGACATTTATCAGGCTGCTGTGCTGGATCACTTTCCAATACATAGCCACCTTTTAGGGCAGATTCCACACTGTATGCTTACTGCAGAATAGCCATGCTTTGCCCCATCACCTTTTATGGGGTATCTGCATGACATCGTAAGCAAAGCATGATCCTCCACTGATATTTTCCCTCTTCAGCTTCTTCTCCCAACCTGCCTTGCCATAAGCAGAAAATCTGGCCTTTTTTAATATATATATACAATGGAATAGCTTCACAATTACCCCAGGTGTAGATGACCCATCACACAGCAATTCAATAGCTTTTCCATCCAGTTATGGCCTGTACATATTGCTTTAGTCATTCCCTTCTTTATGGCCCATTTCTCCTTTATAGGAATCAATTCTATCACTTTAACCCTTTCCTTCCTGGACAGCATTGTGTTTATAACGCAGCATGGAGGCAATCATGATCAGGAGTGCAGCAAGGGAGTTGGGGGGATATTTATTTATTTATTTATAAAATAATATTTATTGAAGTTTTTTTTCAATCAAACCAAATTATATATTCCAAATTATACAAATTATCCAATAATCAAACAAATCCCAATGTTATGCCTAATTATGAATTTTTATTATTTTTTAGCTGACTTCCCATGCTTCAAGATCAGAGGGAATCCTAATCTCATAGTTCTACTGCATTTCAAAATATTACAATAATTCCCTTAGTACATTCTGATGTTAATCCTTCATTATTTTCAGCAGCCTCTGTGTTCATTCTGCAAGTGAGTTTAAGTCCAAATAAAATGTTTCTGTTTGGATTTTATGTCTTTACTCTTCTTCTTTATAGTCCAAATCTGTAGTCCAAGATTCCCCAATGTAAATTCACACCCTCTCTTCACAAACTGGTATTTCTGCCGAATCAGTCCAGGAGCCTTCCACTGCAGGTAGCTGCCATATCGACACACAGTCCAGATCTAATCCCTAACCATTTCTGAATTCAACAAACGGTTTGCTATCTGGGATTACTAGAAGACTGGAATAGGCTGGAGCGGCTGAAATTGTGCTGTCAAGGAAATCTCTTTTATACACCTCTTGGGCTCAACATACAGTTCTGTGGCTCAGTGGTTGAGCATTTGCTTGACACGCAGAAGGTCCCAGGTTCATACCTTGGCATCTCCAGATAGGACTGGAAACATTCTTTGAAACCTTAGTGAGCCATTGCCAGCCAATGTAGACAACCTTGAACTCAATGGACCAATGGTCTAACTCAGAACAAGGCAGCTCCCAAACATTTCCATGGTTTACAGTGCTGCATACAGTGACATGGATGAGGGGAAGCATTCAAAATGAAGTGTTGCTGTAACTGCACATAGTAATTGGTAATTATTAACTAATTATGTGCAGGATGGTGCACTGAGGATAGATCACTTTCATTAGCAAGCTAAATGGTGTCTGAATATATGTTTATCAAGGAAATATATACATGTTGCTTTGTTACAGTAACCAGAAGGAACAAAGGTAAGTTCCAATATGTGCTTGGGCATGAGAATAGAATGGTGTAGAGGCAATTTATACCATAGGTCAAACATGGGGTGGGAGAAAAGTTTGCCATTGGGAGACAGGAACAACTTGGAAATCCTAAGTAACAGCTCAAGCGATCCTAATCTGGGCCTAACCTCACCACTGGGAGAATCGGAGCAGGCAATTCACTGTTGTATCTATCAGTTCTCACTCATAAAAGTTGGGTGGATTTTCCCCCTGCATCAGGTTCAGGGTGGCCTTGCAGGGCCTTCCAAATTGGACCCCTCTCCTGTTAATGGTTTGGCTGAGAGACAGTGACTGGTCCTAAGTCACCCATTTAGCTTCATAGCTGAGTAAAGATTTGAACCTTGACAGGGGCGCCAACTTGGGCCCTAGGTTATGGGTGCCCTGTACACATGATGTGACATCATGATGTCATGTTGTGATGTGACATCATGATGTCACATGCCCCACAGCCTCAGAACCTGACTTCCTGTGGCACCAGAGGTCAGTTTCTGGTGTCTTGCAAGGCCTTGGGCAGCATCTCTGAGGTCTCATGAGGCCTTGGACGTGACTTACGGTGCTTAGCGAGGCACTGGAAGTTGTGTCGGGGGTCCTGTGGTGTGGGTGCTAAGCACCCACAATTTTTTTTTTGTGGGTGTTTGGGCCCCCGGGACCCTCTATAGTTGGCACCTCTGAACCTTGATCCTCCCAACCTTCTTAACCACTACGACTACATTGGTCCTCGTGTACCTATGTAAATAAATGACTTACTACTGTGTATAACATATAACCACATAATAAAGCTAGCTATCTCCACCTGTACCAGCAAGAAGGCTGTTTTAACTTTTGGTAGCTTGGTCAGCTCTATAGCCTTGCAAATGCATCTGAGAAATTTCCCCAAATATCAGATGCAGAGCAGGGGCCCACCCCACCATTGTTTTTAGCCAGGAGGAAAGCAAGAATTGGGTGAGACACGTTTGGTCCCTGTGTTCAGATGCTTACCACTATGGCTTAGACCCTTGCTATTGCGAAAGAACTCTTACAGTAGTAAATATCTCTGGGGTCAAGGAGTGTATATGCCAGGGAGGGGGAACTTCAGGCCCTCCAGATGTTGTTGGACTTCCATCAGTCCCAGTCAGCTTGGCCATCCCAGGGACTTCAACACCTAGGGACGATGGGACTAATAGCCCCAGCAATAACTAGAGAGCCACATAATCTCCATCCCTGGTATATGCATTCATTCATTTACATAAAAGCATTTCTGAAACCATCTGGTATCTTTTTAAAGAAAAATCTAAGCTGTATACAAAAATAGCATTAAAACCAATTACAAGATTATATATTTAAAAAGCAGGAATTCAGAAAAAACAGGGACTAACCCTATGGGTCAGGGAAAGCCTGGGCAAATAGATTGTTTCCACAAGACATGTGCCCTTCATATTTCTTTAATTATTTACTTTGCCCACCTTTCCATACTCATAAGCTGGCATACCAAGCAATGAAATAATAAAACAATTGCAATGACAACAGCAGAAAAAGAAACAAAACAAAACAAAACAAAACAAAAAACAAAACAAAACACCTTACCCCAATACTTAGTACTTAGTTGAGTGGAAAGGGATGGGTTTTGTACCTTCTCTGGAAGGTCAATTGTGAGTGGGAATTAGGAGCCTTGGGGGGGGGGGAGTTCACTCCACAGCCTTGGGGCAATTAACACCCAGTCTCTGCTTCTTGCCATCACTTTCTTATCTTGGTACTCAAAGCAGGCCCTGAGAAGAGGATCAAAGCTAATATAGGAGACAATACACTGCTTGCTTTCAATATAATTCAGTTCCCCTTAATTTATTGTTCTTTATGGCTTCCTATAAAATGGACTGTAGGGTTTTCTTTAAAAACAAAACAAGATCAAGAACAAAACACCAGCTCTTCAGCAGGAGAAGGTGAATGACCTTTCAAAGGAAGCAGGCCTGCCCCCTTTTCCTCCTGTTCATACCAGGAAGGCTTGAAAAATATGATTCAGTAAAGTTATTGAGTGCTGGGCCTTCCCATTTGTCTTCAAATGGCCCTTAAGCCTTCTTCTTTTTTCCCTCCTATTGAGTTCCATCTCATTGACTTCCTATAAAGACTAATATAGAGCCACAAGCACAGAGGCATGCCTGGAATGTGATACGTGCAACCTTCAAAAGAGGCCACCAAGATCAAAGTTGGAGTCGTTCGGATGACAGGCAACAGGGAGTTGCTGTGAAGAATCGCTTGGTGAAAGTCAAAAGGCCGATACCCAGCAGATACAGGCTCACAGTCAGTCGGTGAACACGAAGCTGGATCTCTCTTCTTCCTCATTCATATACTTTGGTTTGGCACCCACCCTTGAAATATTGGGGAATCCCATTTTCATGGAAGTAACAAAGTTTGCCACTAGTGAGTATTTATTTTTATTGCATTCATACCCCACATTTTCCTCCAAGGCTACAGCTCTCCCACTCATTTAATCTCCACAACAACTCTGTGAGGTAGGTTAGGCTGAGAGGCAGTGAATCTGTATTAGCTACTGTCAGTTAGTTCAGCTGTCTTCAGGCTGACATCCATCTGTCTTGGGAGACAGTGGAAGAGTGCGCCTTTGGAAGTGAAGTCAAACAATAGAAGAGTTACAGCACCTGCTGTGGCTGTTGAGACTGATATGAGACATGCTTTGCTGCAGCTGAGGCAGATGAAGGCATCCAGTTGTGCTGATGTTTGTGTACCATGGTGTTCCTTCTCTCTGCACTCCCCTCAGTGGCTGTTCCTCCTCTGGTCACTGCTGTAGATACGTGACCTGAATGATTGTCTCCAGGTGCTGTGGTCATCTGCAAGGGATTCCCACACCAAGGAGTTAATGCTGCTAGCCTTCATGTCATGTTTGTAGACATGACCAATGGGCCTGGTGCCTGAAGCCAGCTCCCCAGAGAGCAAGTCCTTCCTACCATTTTCCATTCTGTGGACATGACCAAGCCAGCACAGAATGTTAGGATTCTTGCTCCGTGTTTGCAGTCATGGGATTGTTGTCTATCACATGACGATGCATGTTTTCATTCCACAGTGTGGGAAGTGACGGAGACAGGATGTTTTGGTATTACTGTGTTCCGTGATGTGGGTCTATTGTCCTTTGTTTCTTTCTCTTTGCTGTCTGATGAGAAAGAGGAAGGAGCTAAGTCAGAATGCTCCAAGTGTATTATATGTAAATAAAAGTAGATTAGCCAAAATGCTGTGCTACTGAGTTCTGTTACGCAAACTGCAAATACTCTGCAGGATCCCTAAGTGTGCTGATGCCTCTTGGTATCAGTCACTGTGATATTTGGGCTGGAGAAAGCTTTAGAAGCTCCTGGATGACCAACCAGGAGGGAGAGAACATGCCAGTCGGGCATGTGTCTCTACCATAATCCTACATGCAAGTAGGATGATCCTAACACAGATGTCACTGAGACAGAAGTGTGAACGTACTGGGAATGTGGATTTGAGAATGTGGGCACATCTTCGTTTGAGACTCTGTCCTGCCATGTGATGCCCAAAATCTTCCTGATGCAATGCATGTGGAAGGCGTTGATGTGGTGCTCCTGGCAGGTGTCAGTTCCCCACATCTCACTACCATAAAGCAGTGTGCTCAGCATGCAAGCCTGGTAGACCTTCATCTTGGTATTGGATGTTAGCATCACATTCTCCCATACCCTTTTGAAGAGGTGGGCCATTGCCATACCTGCCTTGCCAATACGCTCAGCGTATTGGCAAGGGTCCAGCTCAGGTCCAGCTCAGCGTTGATGGCGAGGTTGCTGGTTATGGTGAAACCCTGGTAGACACAATCATCTACCACTTCAAGCTTGTGGTCACCAGTGCTGAGGCTTGGAGTGCCGGCAACATTCTGACCCAGGATGTTGGTCTCCATCATGCAGATAGTAAAAGCAAACTCCATACAGGCTTGGGCAAAGCGGTTGATGAGACTCTGCAGAGCTTCCTTGGATTGCACTGTTAAGACAGCACCATTAGATCACTGGAAACACTATCAATCTTCTGCAAATTTGTTAGAAATAAGCCCCATTAAGTTGTACAGGATTATTAAAAGCTACCTTATACTGAGACAGACCATTGGTTCATGCAGCTCCATATTGTCTACATTGACTGGTAGTGGTTCTCCAGGATTTCAGACAAGCAACGTTCACACTTCTACCTGGAGATGCCAAGGATCAAATTCAGGACCTTCTACACAAAAAACATGTGCTGCACCATTGTTCAATGAGGCCTGCTCCCAGATAAGCAGGTACAGAATTGTAGCCCTAAAGACCAATATTTTATTTTGCAATATTATATATACTGAAGTTTTCAAAGTCTGCCACTTTTTCTGCTTCTGTGTTTTGAGTAACATTCTGCCATCACTGTGTGGAAGGCATATAGGGAAATAATAATTGTAATTTTAAAAAAGTCTAGTTCTCCATTAATTGATTAATGTAATAAGGGAAAGATAATACATTAGCATCTGTTTATATGGCTAATTAGCTATATTCATTAATTCATTGTAGCTTTCTCAACTGTGCTACAAATGCCAACTGTAGCAAATCCCCCATGACTGTGTGTTAGTATACCTTGTCCATGTTGTGCTAACACGTAAACCAACCATGTAACCCAACAATAACATCTAATGATGTTCATTATCACAAAGGTGAACATTAGAAAGTGGGATAGCCAAATCACTGTACATCAAATGTATGTAGCTCTGCTTTTGTGGTCTGCAGCATATACTTTTAATTATTAATTTCACACTATTTGCAATTATTTAACCCTCCAGACACTTTCACACTCTATGGCTTCATTACTATTTTTAACAACTTCTTTGGTCACTAAGCCAGAGCTGCAGAAATAGCAGGTTACATCCTTTGTGCAAGATGTCCACCTTTTCTTTATTTCTTTTTAAAAGCAGCATGCATATATTCATGAGAATGAATGTTTATTCTTTATTTATTTTAAAGATTTTGGCTCTGGAACTTGAGTTGGAAGATGTCAAAAGCAGGGTTCGTGTGTTGAAAGCACATGTAGAGGGGCTGTGGGCAGGGGCGAACGAAGGCTAACCAACACCTGGGGCGGGGCAAACTGCCGGCTGCGCATGTGGTGTGCCGCTATGTACGATGCATGTGTGACATCACTACGTACGACGAATGTGTGGCATTGCTACGTACAATGCATGCATGCGACACCATGCATGCATTGTACATAGCAGTTTGCTGCCGGCGCTGCTTGGACACTGTACGGACGGTGGTGGGATCCTCTGATCGCAGCTACAGTCACAAACGCAAGATCCTCCACATGTGGCATGATTGCTGCTCCTGCCACCCCTCACCCCTGCCCCCCTTGTGATGCCACTGGCTGTGGGGGCCATGGGACTCACTGCCACCCTCACATTCATGTGTCCAACTGACAAAGCTCTGCATGAAAACAGGGTCCTTACTTACATAGAGCTCCACGTAAATGCATATGTATGACAGTAGAACTTCTAACATCCACTGAATGCATGGATAAAGGGGGAGGCCTGGGCAGGGCTCTTCCCTAACTCCCGAGAGGGCCAGCTGTTTGAAGCTGTACCTACTTACCTGGGAGCAAGCCCATTTGAACTGGCAGGACTTATTCAGAGGTTCTGAGTAGGCATAGAATAGAATCATAGAGTTGGAAGAGACCACAAGGGCCATCGAGTCCAACCCCTTGCCAAGCAGGAAACACCATCAGAGCACTCCTGACATATGGTTGTCAAGCCTCTGCTTAAAGACCTCCAAAGAAGGAGACTCCACCACACTCCTTGTTTAGGGGTATGCGTACCCCTGCATACCCCAGAAAAGGCACTGCTTATAGGAAATATGGAAGCAGGCCCTGGGATCCCTACTTGTGATTCCAAGCATTCAGAAGCATCCTGTCTTCATCAATGTAGGTAGAACATAGGCAATGTAGCTAGTAATCATTCATAACCTTATCTTTCAAGGATCTTTTGAAGCTATCCAAGTTGCTCACCATCATTAATTCTTGTGCGAGAAGCTCCGGCACCTTATTTCTTTAATTACATTTATATACCACCTTTTCCTCCAAGGAGTTTGGGATGGTGTGCAAACTTTATCCTCACAACAACCCTGTGAGGTGGGTTAGGCTGGGAGAAAGTAGAATCATAGAATCATAGAATCATAGAGTTGGAAGAGACCACAAGGGCCATCGAGTCCAACCCCCTGCCAAGCAGGAAACACCATCAGAGCACTCCTGACATATGGTTGTCAAGCCTCTGCTTAAAGACCTCCAAAGAAGGAGACTCCACCACACTTCTTGGCAGCAAATCCCACTGTCGAACAGCTCTTACTGTCAGGAAGTTCTTCCTAATGTTTAGGTGGAATCTTCTCTCTTGTAGTTTGGATCCATTGCTCCGTGTCCGCTTCTCTGGAGCAGCAGAAAACAACCTTTCTCCCTCCTCTATGTGACATCCTTTTATATATTTGAACATGGCTATCATATCACCCCTTAACCTCCTCTTCTCCAGGCTAAACATGCCCAGCTCCCTTAGCCGTTCTTCATAAGGCATCGTTTCCAGGCCTTTGACCATTTTGGTTGCACTCCTCTGGACACGTTCCAGTTTGTCCGTGTCCTTCTTGAACTGTGGTGCCCAGAACTGGACACAGTACTCCAGGTGAGGTCTGACCAGAGCAGAATACAGTGGCACTATTACTTCCCTTGATCTAGATGCTATACTCCTATTGATGCAGCCCAGAATTGCATTGGCTTTTTTAGCTGCCGCGTCACACTGTTGGCTCATGTCAAGTTTGTGGTCAACCAAGACTCCTAGATCCTTTTCACATGTACTGCTCTCAAGCCAGGTGTCACCCATCTTGTATTTGTACCTCTCATTTTTTTTGCCCAAGTGCAATACTTTACATTTCTCCCTGTTAAAATTCATCTTGTTTGTTTTGGCCCAGTTCTCTAATCTGTCAAGATCGTTTTGAAGTGTGATCCATGTCTCGAATGCTAAAGTATCAAAGGAAGCACACACACAATGGTCAGAAACTTGCAGGCAGTTCCAAGGAGTAGCTGTTTTTAAATTACGAAACTATTTTGTCACTATTTTTGATTTTACAGCTTTCTCCTTGCAAGCATCATGTTCTTCCTGGCTTGCGAGATGTTGAACTTGATGCCAAACCAAGTATCAACTCTGGATGGAACTGCTGTAGTCACCTGTGATTTTCACACCTTCTCAAGCTCCCACACTGTCCTCAGCTTTGCTTTCAAACTGCTCTGTGCGGTATTATTATTTCTTTTTTAAAAAATGAAAAATACATATGTGATAAAAACATCTGATGCTGCAGGTGCCACCATCTGCTCCATCTCCAGCTGCTGCGACTGCTTCTGTATATCAAACCTTTCCTGAATTTTCTTCAAAATCTCTAAAATCAACCAAGAGCATCTGATTAGCAATGCCATCCATTTGCCATGTTTGAACAGATAAAATTCATATAGTGGGGATCTTGGGCTCTGTCCCATGAATGCAGAATTACAGAGTTGCAGAGAGGAACCTTGCAAGCCAAGCTTGCTTTTCGTGGGCCCTTGAACACTATTGCCCACAGAGATTGTCCTCTATTACATGGCTTTTTGGGTGGTTTACCCAGCCTCTTGACACATCATTCATCTAGAAGTGTGTTCTCTGAATTGGTTTTTTAATAATAATAATAATAATAATAATAATAAGAAGAAGAAGAAGAAGAAGAAGAAGAAGAAATAAAAATAATTTCTGCACCCAGATGACTCATATGGTTTGCCAAGAAAAGCAGAATCCTATGACTTGCATACATTATGCAAATTGATTCTATTTTGCATAATTCCCTCTTTGTTTTGCATAATTTATCATGCAATTTCTACCATTTTGCATATTTTATTCTGGTTTTGCTAAGTGTGGGGAAGAGTAAGGAACTATGCAGGCGGGGGCTGAAGCCAGATCCCAGTGGCAGAACAAGAGCTTTGCATTCTGAAGTTCCCATTTTTCAATCCCTAGACTGACCTGGAAAAGACTGCTGCCTGAAACCTAGACAGGCATGGCCAGTCATGCTGGCAGGTTTTGAGCTAGATGGAACAATGGCCTGACTTGGTATAAGATCTTATCTTCTTATCACATGGCAGGACAGAGTTTAAAACAAAGATGCGCTCTCCCAAGTCAACAACTACCGTATATACTTTCTCCAGAAACTTAAATTGTATCTTTTCAGCTCTCTGGCTTCGAAGCTTTCAGCAAGTATTGCTCAAACACTTCCAAGTATCTATAACCATGAGGGCTAGAAACATGTTTTGCATAAGAAGAGAAAGTTGAAGTTCTCACTGCAACCAATACCACATTCTGTACATTTCTCTGTATTGCCTGAAGGATTTGTAGCAGACATATATCCTTGCACTCTTCTTATACAACCTTGCTTTTTGTCCTCTGCTGTCCTATAGCTTGGGACACGGGTGGTGCTGTGGGTTAAACCACAGAGCCTAGGACTTGCTGATCAGAAGGTCGGGAGTTCGAATCCCAGCGACTGGGTGAGCTCCCGTTGCTCGGTCCCAGCTCCTGCCAACATAGCAGTTCGAAAGCACGTCAAAGTGCAAGTAGATAAATAGGTACCGCTCCAGCGGGAAGGTAAACAGCGTTTCTGTGTGCTGCTCTGGTTCGCCATAAGCGGCTTAGTCATGCTGGCCAGCTCCCTCAGCCAGTAAAGCAAGATGAGCGCCGCAACCCCAGAGTCGGTCACGACTGGACCTAACAGTCAGGGGTCCTTTTACCTTTATCCTATACCTCAATCACCTCAAGAAGAACAATTTCTTTTTATTTCCTTGGGACCAAACAGCAGTCAGAAAGAGAAGTGAAGCTGAAGAAGTATCCTCATTCGTAACCTGTAGCATCCAGTGCAAAAAGGCACACCCTCTTCTCTCTTCTTTCCTTCCACTATGCACCAATTGGTGTCAACTTCACTTTGGAGAGATAGAGAAAAACCACCTCACACACGTTGTAGCAGCAGGTGCAAGGATCATTTGTAAGGCTAGCTCTTTCCCAAATTTCCATACAACTCACACAAATCAAGAGGGTTTTCCCCCTCAGATGGAGTAATCTGCCTTTCTCATCCGGCAACTTAATACAGAGCAGGCATTGGTAGAAATATAGCAAACTCTGATAGTAATGTGCTACTGGAATCAATATCTTTATCTTCTGTGCTTCCATATAAAGTATCTCGAGACAGACCATTTAAAAGAATGCCATCAAACACAGAAAACCCAGCGCTTGCAGATCTCTGAAAGAAAGAACTTGAGATTGACTTCTTTAATGGCTGGTTGTGACATCACCGAAAATTTTCCAATACAATGAAACAAATCTTGCAGCACATTAAACTAGAAGTGATATCTAAGACAGTGCCTGGGTTTTTGTTGGTGCCTATATATCCAAGGTCAGAGGATTTTATATCCATTGTTAGATGGCAACTGGTAATGGTTCAGAGGTAAGCATTATTTCAATGAGAAAATATGGATGATGTCAAATGAGCCATTTGGTGATTACACCAAATCAATTTGGTCCTTTGCTAAGAAATGATCATGTAATATTTTCCCAATAAGCTGATCAAGATTAGAAGCATAGCCCCCACATAAACGCCCCTGCTTTAGGGGGAAGAGAAGTAATCACATTCCTGGCTCATGGTATACGAGGAATGCTTTTATTTAACAATGTATATTCTGTCTTTTTCTTTGACTTGAATATTTGATTTAAGCCACAGAGTTCTTTGCTAACCATCATCCATTTCAGGAGCATTTGATGGCTAGACTGATGGATGGGAAAGGCAGGCTTTTAACAGAAGTTGTAAACAGGGACAAGAGGAGGCATTCCACCAACTACTGTATGCATTTTCCAAATGCAACTTAGGGATTCACATCAGAGCTTACTGTATGTTGGCAGATGTTTTCATCCCTATTTAATTTGCATAGGCCACATGGCATTACCATTACAAAACACCAATGCTGATGCTTCCTTGTTGTAAATTTGGGTTTACCCAATACAGGGACAATCCAAACCACTAAAGTAGGTGAAATATACTCGGAGTTGAGTTTGGATTTCATGCTCTTTATTCAGCTCATAGTAGCGAGGAATGAAAGTCCCCCCCCCCACTATCTGCTTTATATACATTATTTACACTATGGGCTACACGTGATTGGATAATTCCAGGATTCTCCTGTAGACCAATCAGGTTGTGGATTCACTTCCACCTGGAGCTGGATTGGGTGGCTCCTGTGGACCAATCATACTGCTGCATTGTTCTAGGACCAATCAGACTTCTGCATTCTGAATCCTATTGTTCTAGGACCAATCAGACTGCTGCATTTTGGATCCTATTGTTCTAGGACCAATCAGACTGCTGCATTTTGGATCCTATTCAACTCAGTACATAACAGTAGGCGTCACAAAGGATTTGTTTCGGTGTTTTGGGGGTGGGTGATCAATCAACACTTTCTACTTACTGCCTACTACTTCCTCAAGGCTTTCATTTCTTTGCTGGCCATGCTCATAACTATTTCTGGTGTGCTACGGAAAGGAGGAGCATAATCTATCTACCTATATCTGTCTGTCTGTCTGTCTGTCTGTCTGTCTGTCTGTCTGTCTATCTATCTATCTATCTATCTATCTATCTATCTATCTATCTATGCTATCTGGGGATCCAGGGGGGGGGGCCAAGGGCCTCCAAATTTTCAACCAGGAGGCTGAACCTGTCCCAAAATCCACAGTGATCTTGCATGCACACCACATGACATGCTCAACTTAACCATGCAGTCAGCATAGCATGCTAGTGTCACTCACACATGCCCCAGGAGGGCGCACGATATGTCAGCATCTCATGCGACGTGCATGACTGATGTCTGCACAATGTGTGCACATGGCACCAGCACACTGCATGGCATGCCGATGTCATTTGTGCATGTCATTGCATGGTGCCTGCCCCCTCACTTGTGAGGGAAAGGTGGTGTGCTTCTATCATCTATCTATCTATCTATCTATCTATCTATCTATCTATCTATCTATCTACAGATAGGTAGCCGTGTTGGTCTGCCATAGTCAAAACAAAATAAATTTTTTTTTTCCTTCCAGTAGCACCTTAAAGACTAACTAAGTTAGTTCTTGGTATGAGCTTTCGTATGCATGAAGAAGTGTGCATGCACACGAAAGCTCATACCAAGAACTAACTTAGTTGGTCTTTAAGGTGCTACTGGAAGGAAAAAATTTTTTTTATTTTGTTTTATCTATCATCTATCTATCTATCTATCTATCTATCTATCTATCTATCTAGCCATCCCTCAACCTACTCACCTATCTCTTTTGATCCCTCATATTTCCACAAAACCAGAGAAAGGCACAAGGAAACCACACCAAACATTCCTACACCAAATATTGTAGCAATCTGAAAAGTGATTGCTGAGAATTTATGATTGCTTTTGTTTCTTTTCCATCCCTGCTCATGACTCTTCCCCCCCAGCTCTATTAGCTCATAGTTTAAATGAATAATAGAAACTCACCCCTCCTTTCATGTCTAGAGGTTCTGCCTGGTTCTGCCTCTCCTCTTGGCCTGATCTAGTTGAAGTTTGCACACACTGAAAAACTGTTCCACATGTACAAAGATCCTGTCATTCAGGTAGGATGGTCACTTGGGCTGCTTATCTTTCTTATTATCAGTTCCCTAGCTCAATTATTTAGAAGTGGGGGTGGGTACCTTGATTTATTGTTGCCTAGAGGAAAGACCTGCCAAATCAATCACTGTGGAATCTACTTGTATTTGCTGGATATTATTTAATATTATATTAAGTTATAAAAGCAGGGGATTTTCCTTGCCAGTTGGTTGTAATGTTATTGACTGCCCTGTCAACTAAATCACACCCAGGGCCAAGTTTTCAAAAGCAGCTTAAATTTATGGCTGCCATTTTGCACAGACAATTTGTAACAAAAGACAAACTCTGATTCTGCATGGAGAAATCAAGACTGCACACCCATCGAAAGCAACAACCACACTAGCAGCACAACTTGAGAGCCCTGGCTAAAGCTGTTTGTGAAAGTTGATTGATATATAGCTTAAGCACAACACTAAGGGTGGAACTTGAATTGCAACTTACAAATTACACTCCTGTTTCTCATTCTGTGTCCCCTCAATAATGTGTATGGGACATTCAGAGCATAATGTGATGTGATGTCATAGCCATCATTTATTTCATGTACAAATCTCTTCCTATGAAGCACCTTGAAGCATTTCAGAGTCTGTCTGTAATATTTTGTCCCATATGGGACACATAGCTGTAAACTTTTCCCTTTTTAAAAGGGAAAATCCCTTATTCCAAATAGGATTCCTCACAAGAAAAGGGGAAAGTTGACAGCTATGGTGGGACATGGACCCATGACCTTTAGATTAAGGGTGCCATGCTCTACCAACTGAGCTACTCTCACCTATGGTATCACACCGTTGTAGAGTTTGAAGATACCCCCAAGGTTCATCTATTCCAAACCTGTGCAGATGCTGAATCACATTAAAGCATCCCTGACAGACAATTTCAAATAAGTAGATAGGAAAAAAAATTAAAACAACTACATGCATGCAAAAAACGGCATATTCTATACAAAACCTCTTCATGACAAACTCAGATACTGACTGGGATAGATAAAAACAATTTTTTTTTTTGTTTGTAGCAGGTGCTAAAAAGACATTAAATAAGGCACCTGCCTTTAGTGCGGCATGGTGTGGAATGGAACTCCTGATAAGATGGTATCTACAGGTTGCCGTCTCCTACAAAGCACAGTGATTGGTTCAGTGCAAAAAGATGAGACAATGTAAAGAGATGAGACCATCTTTGAGGTCGCCATCACACTGTGAATAAAGATCCATTTACTTATTTAACTTTCCATATCCATTTCTTTCTTTGGTGGCGGCTGCTGAAAGTATACCTAGCCACTGCCGTTGATGTTTATGCAATGCTGCAACTCACCTCTCAGTGGATTTTAGAGTTCTAGAAAGCAGTGTTATTCCCAAGGCATCGTTTACAAAAAGAGGAAGTTCCCTGTTTCAATCTGGAGTGAGGAATAGGGTCCCTTGCTGGGATGCTGTTTGCTTCATCAAGTTACCTGCCAGAATACTGTGAAAACAATGGAGTGTAGAGGCCAATTCATCACATGAGGCGAAATGACATTTTGAAGGCTTGGAAGGTCCTACTTTGGATTGCCCATCCTTCTCAGTTGGCTTCCTCTGTCCTTCTCCCCCTCCTCTTCACTCAGTGGTTAACAATTAACCCTCGGTTAATGCACAGGTTTGCTGACGGCGGCAGGAGGAAGTCCCCATGTTGCCATGTTCAGGAAGCTGTCCACAGTCGAAGATAACAATGCATGCCTGTTCTGTCATTGAGAAGCCAGACTGCCACCTGCCTCCACTGCCTGATGCACAACTGTTCAAAGTCTTCCTTTCAAAAGCTACTCTTTCCAAGGCGATGCGTTGTTCTAATACTTGCTGACACAGTGGGCTGTGGATGGGTGGGTGGGAGTCCTTTGAAGCTCATAGAGAGTTCTGATCACTTTTGATGTCGTTGACACACTCATTGTTAGCACTAGCGAAGAAGAATCTTGTATCCAAACTTCTTCTCCATCCCCAAATGTTGGAGCCTAATCCAAGCCAACTGGACTCTTGGACATTGGTGTTGAACAGTCCAACTTCAAGATGCTTTTTACTTCTTTGCTCCTCTATCCTTTACAAACTGACAAGAAGGCAGATGTTCTCCTTCTCACCAACCTAACTGCAACTCCACCACGGTATTCCAAATGCACTTACGCCGTAGATGTGTACAATGGCTTCATATTGACAGTCATTGTGCGATGATAGCCGGTGGAGGATCCTGCTATAGGTCAGAGGGCTGAGTTATCTTTTAACTTTAAAACAACTCCTTTTAGAGATCAGGCCTCCCACAAGTGTAACCCACCAATCTGAATGCAGCCCACCAAACTGAAAGCATTTGATTTTCATTATGTCCATTGTCTCAATTTAATTTACTCTTGCTTAGTATTGCACAGAATTGTTGTGAGGTTTGATTTTTGTTACAAAAAGTGCAATTTCAGAGGCGGGAAATGCTTGCTCAAAAGCCCCACCTTCCCCTCTTTTCCACATTTGGGCAGCTGTTTGCAGCTGTTGCCCCCTATCTACTTTGGGTAGGAATGTTGGAGAATTCCAATGAGAGCATGAAGAGGAGCATGAAGAGGAGCAGAAATGGTCATTGTTTGCTTACTTTTCTCATGTCAGGAATGGAAAGAAATCCAGCAAATATGGTAGGTATTCATGGTTGTCCTTGCTTTCAGTCTTTCAGTAATTGATTACATTTCCCTCCCATTTGCAGTGAAATGAATGCAGTGGAACAATTTGATGACAACTTAATTTACTGAAGCTGCACAATACATTAGTAAGTTACGTAATTCTATCACAAGGAAAAGCAAGATGCATAGCAGTTTTTCTTGGAAAGTGAACTGCAGCAGAATAGAAACACTGCTGCATGCAATGTATACAGGGCAGAACAGAAAGTGTTATAGTCTCTCTCGGTATATCTTCACAGCATGAACTCATCCAGTCAGGGATCACATAGTGAACATGGCAATGTGATGGATCTTGTGGTACGACATAGCCAGTCAGACTTGGCTTTGTGATCACATCACTGAAGATGAATGAATCCCCTCATTGCCCTCACTTTGAAGGACTATGTCCTCATTACTCGGGCTCCCCAGGCTGATGTTCCCTGACTTGCTATATTATTCTGGCAGATTCATTGTCCACAGGAACTTCAAAGCAAGAGTCCATTCCCTATCCCATGGAACCGGGATGTCACTTGTAATTGGGGCATTTACAAATGGGACAGAATGGGGATGGGGATGTGCATTCAGATATGCATCCAATTGTGCGTCTCATTGAAAGTAATGGAGTGTGGATGGATGACATGTTCCTTCAGATGTTCCTTCAGATGCATATTTCATCCTTCTCCCCCATGTTACGTTCAACAAGCTAATTGAGTGAATCTGCATTCCCATTCCCATAATGCCTCAACTAGCCAGCTACACAGGAATATATCAGAGTAATGTAGTACTGGCCTCTGTGGCAAGAGCAATTCATTTCCCTTTCCCAACATCCACACAAAGAATTCTGTATCCTTTTGCAGAAGGAGAAAAAAAATGCCCAAAGGGAAGAGGGGGCATTTTTGTCAGAGGGAGTCTGTTTGTGTGAACTTGTCACAAAATGCCATCTCCTGCTTTTGGTTCATTACATTTTGCTGCACTGTCCGATTACCATGACCAACCTTCCTGGAAGCCATGCCCCATGATTCCAGAGTTATGATGCCTGCTTCAGGCTAATGAACAGGGATGCAAATACACTATGTGAAAGCTATGGAGCAGGGGTCGGCAATCTAAGGCCCATGGGCCACAAACGGCCCATGGGGGTCATTTAACTGGTCCATGGACCCCCACCACCTGCTTGGTCGGCTCCCATGCGCTGTGCTAAACCGGTGCGGAGCAGAGCGGGGACCGCCTTCTGCAATGCTGGCCGGCTTCCCATTGGCTGCAGGAAGCTCCGGCAGCCGATGGGAAGCTGCACACACCTCCTCCGCACTGGAAGGAGCACCAGAAATAGCATTTGCGCATGTGTGCGTGCACACTCCGGCCCACCATGGCGTCTGCGGGACCGTGAACCGGCCCAAGCTACAAAAACTTTGCTATCCCATGCTATGGAGCCTTTTTCTTTTCTCGATATGTTCTCACTGGGGTTGATCCCAATACATTTTGCTGCCTGAAGGACTAGATGCCATCTTCCCCAATTCCACGTATAGAAGTCAATTAGACTGGCCGTTGAATCTTGCTTTCCAGTGACAATTGCACTTCCATGTCAGGCTTTTTGATGGGGTGCCGAACAGGCTGTGTGGTGCACCAGCTCTGTCCTCCAATAGAGGGAAATGCTGCTCCTTAGCATATGCCACCTGAGGCAGTTGCTTCACTTTGCTTAATGGTAGGGTTAATCCCCATAGAGACCTGGCTCAAAATATACCTTACTTTCCATTCATCTCAAAGCTCTATCATGAATTCCCTGGGAATCAGTGAAATCCCTCAGGGAGAGCACACAATTCAAAGAATTTGCTTTACTAATTTTCCCCAAGCGCCCTCTTGGAGGGCTCTGACCCTAAAACCACCCCATTTCACTGACACAGCCAGATGGCATGAATCCTATAGTTCCTGACATGACAGCTATATCACTTTTACAGTGCATAATTTTAGGAGATGCAGTGAGATGATGAGAGCCTGGAGGGGGAGCTGGATGTGACACCATGATCTCTTTAGCTGCAAGTTTCTCACTTCATTTCTTAAATACCAGACTAATGACTTGCTGGATCTGCCAAAAATTACCCTCCATAAAATCCCAAGCATCTTGGCATCCCACAGTTACTGAATAACTTACCGGCACAGTTCTGTGTTAAAGTTCTTATCTGCCAGACAGGAGCAGGAGGATCACGCCAGTCCAGATTTCTACAGGGCTATTTGATTTTTTTCTTTTGCATGAATAGTCCACCCCCCAATCTTAAAAGGAGGGCATTTCATGTGTGGTTCCGCCTCCTGTGCAGCTGTTCAGATAGAGCTAATCTGTAAATCATTTTCATCTGCAGGGCAGGCTAGTGGCTCTCTTGCAAAATATTAGCCAATGCTGAGTAGGAATGGATGCAGACAAATTACATGGAGGGCAAGTCTATCAAAGGCTACTAGTCATGATGGCTGTTTTCTACTCCCATTGTCTGAAGCAGTATGCCTTTGAATATTTGGTTGTTTAATTGGTGCTAATATTGACATAGTGAGGAGGAGGCTTAAACTTGTCATTAGTTTTTCACCTTTGGTTGGGAAAGTGCTGTTGCACTCAGGTTTCCCACAGGCATCTGGTTGGTCACTGTGAGTAAAGGAAGCTGGACTAGATGAGTCACTGGATTCATCAGGACTCTCCTTATGTTCTTATGCTTAGGATATGATTTATTTATATTGCCTGTATTTTTATTGTTGTTTGATGGTTGCAAATCACCTTGATACCTCACTGTAGAAGGTTATAAATACATAAAGTTGTAATAATAATAATAATAATAATAATGTAAGACGATTTCATTGAGTATCCAAACCCTTAAACTTCTTTGAAGTTCTAGGCACCATATTCTTAGGAGTCTTCTGTTTCACCATTCAGACTAGGGGTGGAAGACACTAGGCCCAGTCACTGTGCTTGTCTCCAAATGGCATGCCTTCATGGAAAGCCACAACGTCTGTCTGTCAGCAAAATGAATTCAGTGACCACTAGTTAATAATTGAAATAACAGGATGAGGACACCCAGGGTCTGTGCTTCAAGAACAACAAGCCTAAGACACAAGAGTGGGAGGGAAACGGGGTGGGGGAGGCTGGGAGGAGTTCCTTGTGCTATTCGGAAACAAAAGAAACAAGGCTGAAAGCAGGAGTGATGGAGCTGCTTGAGCTGATTTTGGCTAGATAAGGGTCCTAAAATGCTGGCTTGGCGGTTTCTGTTCCTCTGCCAAAATAACAGACAGGGGCATAAAATTTTAGATCAATCAAATGAGCATTCGAAGACATGCCAGAGACTTGTGACTTCCATGAAGCTTGAGATTTACTGAAAACTACCTTAATCCAGTTCCTTCTGTGAGAAGGTAGCATTGGTATCTAGACCAGATATGCCGATAAAGGTTTGAGATTGAGCTACCGTCAACATCTAGACCCATGCACTGAAGTAGAATGGAAGAAAAATTAAATAACTAAAATGGTGATAATAAGTTATGGATACACAACTGTATTCCTTCTGATGGTCCCATTCTTTCTGGCTAGTAGATAAAAATATCCTTTTCTTGAAGTGGCCAACCAGAAGCCTGTGAGAAACCCTCAAGCTGGCCATGAGCACAACTGCACTCTGCCCATCTGTGATACCCAGCATTTGCTATCCAGTATCTGACAGTGAGACAGAGCATAGCCATTGCGGCTAGCAGCCATTCGACTTGCCGTCTAATCCTCTTCTAAAGCCACCCAAGTTGGTGGCCATCACTGCTTCCCTTGGGAACATGTTCCACAGTTCAGCTAAGTGCTGAATAGGGAAGTGCTTTCTTTCAGTGCAAAATATATACATTCGTTACCTCTGTAAAATTCCAGATCCAATCTCCAGCTTCTTTCCAGCTAAAGGATCTCAACCCTGGAGTGTCACTGCTTGTTGGAGGGCTGGGCAGTGACTCAGTACAAAGTGTGGCCACATATGGATGTTTACGCTCTCCTGAAACATGGCGTGCCATCCTAGCTTGCCAACTGGTATCTCAACCAGGCACTCAGAATTTCAAAGATGAAATACACAGAAAACAAACTTGTAACATGCACATACACACAGAGAGAGCTATAAACACAATATGGGGTTTCTTTTAATTTTCAGTTCAGTCAGAGCTGCAGGGTTGAGCCCCTCTGAAAATGAGGCCAACAGCAACTTCAAAACATATTTCAACATGAGCGGGTACCTTTTATCCTTTAAATATCCAAATGGCCACTTTTGCAGGCCTGTAGCCTTGGCTCGAACTTCACTTATTTTGCTTCCTTTCATCCCAGCTGCAGCTCTTCAGGATTTATCTCTATGGTTAACTTCCCCTTTCATAATATTAGCACAGTTGAAGCACTTGCTTTTCCTGTTGCAGGCAGTGATTATATAGCAAATTAACCACAAGCTGTTCAGTCCAAGTCCAGCAGTTGGAAAGATGCTCTTCTGAGTAATGGCTTGTGTAGTTGATGCTTTCATCTGTAATTTGCATGTGTAATAAATGCAGAAATTAAAAAGAAAAAAAAAACCACCCATATTCCTGGATCTATATGTGTAAGAAAAGGCTTGAATGGGAAAGATAGGCTGCAAGAGAGAACACAAGGACCTTAGAAGTTAAACAGGCTGCCAGAGGCCAACATAACTTGGTTTCTACCTAAACTGTAACATACTTGACTATAGATAGCTGTTTTCTTTACCTCCCTGCCCAAGCTGACTATGGAGATAAAATGGTGGGTCTACAGAAGATTTTGAAGGCAGGTAGTACTCAGCAGGAAGACAGGAAGCTGTCTTATAGCAAGTCAGACAATGGGGCCATCTTGCTTAATGCTGTCAACACTGACTTGTGGGGGTTCCCCACAGATTCAGGTCTTACCTAGTCCTACCTGGAGATGATGGGGATTGAACCAAGACCTTCTACTTAAAAAGCAGGTGCTCTACAGAACAGCTACAGCCCTTCTCCCACAGTCCACCCAACTTTGGAGGTGTCCGGAGTGTGCATGTGATGTCACAAGGTGAGAAGAGGCTCCAAGGTCTGCTGCAGGTAGGCCCAGCGAGGCCTTCACAGTTTACTGCTTATTTGAAACAAGCGTAAACCCACAGAAAACCCAGTTGATTCAACAGTAAAGCACAGGCTTTCCTAGAGAAAGTAGGTGGACAAAAGAAAACATCTGAGACACATGCCTAGAAATTACAGGACAAATGGATGCATAGATGACCCAATGTTTCCATTTAACTATATACCAAAACCCCAATATCCCTTTCCTGGTCAGTCACCACCAGTTCAGACTGCATCAGTGTGAGTACAGTTAGGATTTTGGCTCTTGAAACTTAAAAAGTGACCAATAAACTTAGTTATTATGAGAAATGAAAGCTTAGTCAAATCCTATTGACTTTATGCAGTGGCGGAGCTTCATGCTCCGGCACTGGGCGGGGTGGGTGGAGAGCAGACGGGGGCATGGCTGGCGTGTGTCCTGGGGGCGTGGAGCCCAGCATGGGGGGGGGGCAGCCGCAATGGCACCCCACAGGGATTGCGCTGCCGGGGGCAGTGCGCTCCCTCCGCACCCCTCTTCCTCCGCCAGTGCCTTTATAGTTTGAGACTGGGAGTCGGACTATTGAATATAAGTGAGACTTACAAACTGGAGGAAAGAGCTAAAATCAGAAGAAATAAGTTAGGATGGAGAATGCTGCAGAGGAACCAGAAACTGAACTGAAAGCAAGGAGGCTGGAAGCTGCGCTGCCAATGGACTAGGATTGCTTTACCTCTAGCTTTTTGGCTCATGTAGCTAAACAGTCTGTCTAGGCTAGGTTCAGATAAATGTGTTTTTGCATGCTCTTCTGATATTTGCTCTTATGGCTAACTGCTAAAACTGTTTTAAAATCTGGTTTTCTCCTAGAAAGAGTAACTGCTGCTTTTCATAACTTTTAGCACTCTCTAAATTTGTTGTTGGTTTGGCCTTCATCTATTGCCTTGTTTTCCATTCTGTGCCCTTTTCTTATCATACCACCCAGTGCTGTGAGTTGGTTAACAGAGGTTATAGGGCTGTTCTAGCAGAAGCAGCAAGGAAATAAAGGCTTCCACTTGGTGTCAGTCATCAGGATGACAGGAGGGGCTACATTAGCTGGTTTGCTTTCCTCCCCTCCTTCTCACAGTGCAGGCTACAGCCTGTGCTGTCACAATATCCATTTAAATCTATGTGCCCCAGCAACAAGATGTACCATTCCACAATGGGGAGACCTAACTTCTATAGACCTGAGGCAGGGGGCTGACACTTGAAGAATGACACACCTAGCAGCCAATCACACAAGCTGCAGAAAGGATCTTCCTAAACCGTACATGTAAGGACACTGATTTAGCAGGGTCAGAAACCAGAAAATAAGGACTTGTTCCTGGTAAACAGAGACCATTGGAGGCTATGACTACCATCTCTGAATTCTACTGCCGTGTTGCACTGAAGGTGTAGTTTGCAACTGTAGCAGAATCTGATGTTTTCTTGGCATAGGTGATAGTTCAGACAGGTTTATGCAAGTCGATTGGGTGGCTATGACAGCAGTGTGAGACTATAACAATTGTATCAAGTTCAGCTGGAGTACTGCAGGTGAGCATGTACACACACACACACACACACACACACACACACACACACACACACGAGAAGGAGGAGGAGGAGGAGGAGGAGGGCAAAAAGATTGAATCTTACTGGAGACTAGTGAGATTCTATAAACATAATCAAAATGTAATAGAAACTTTTTGGAAATGCTGTTAGAAGGAGAAAGCATCAATCTTCATGGAACTCCACTCAACAGGCTTTCTCCAGCTAATCAATCATGGTCAAGACATGGGCTGTCCCATCTGTCTGTGCAAGGGACCAGGAGGAGATTGCTAAGTCCCTGGGCTGAAGCTACCATCTCAATGCGAGGCAATTCATCATGCAGGAAGGGGAGGGAAAATAATGTAACACTAATAAAGTAGTCCCCCTCCCCTCCGCACAGTTTCCAATGAATTTTTAGTAAATGAGCCCAAACTGTAGGGAGGGAAGGAAGGAGAAGGAAGGAAGCTAGCTAGCTAGAGAATGCTGTTTATAAGATGCACATCGCTAAACAGCAACAATAACTGACATCTGCATACAAGTTCTTGTAGCAAAGATTGAACTCGCCACTTCATCAGGTCACATTCAGGCGAGGAACAAATATATACTAAAGAGATAATGTCACAGACAAGGGGGTGGAAATTTTGAGTGTTTTCAGATGCCAGATTTGTATGGCAAACACCACAGAGTAAACAAGCTTGGTGCAATATTATCAGCACAAACCCCCTCAAAAATATTAATAATTCTCGGCTATCTGCCCCTGCTTTCTTTCCTGCTGGTGGTCAGCCACTAATAGTATGTGCATATGAAAAGGATATTTGAATCTTTTTTTGCTTTTAGTTCCACCAGGCAAAATGCCCAATTCTACTTCCTGGTTCTGGTCCCTTCAGGGGCAGATATAGGGCAGTGTGACTGGCACCGCTGTACTGGGGGCCGAGTCTAGGGGGTGCCACAGGGCATTACAACTATGATGTGGTGAACTGAGAAGAATAGGTGAGAGGTGGGTGGGCAGGGTATGTGTGCCAAAATTTGGGATTGCACAGGGCACCAGTGAAAATGGACAGACCAAAGTCTGTCCCTGGTCCCTTCGGCCTGATGTGAGCAGGCTTCAGGTTTGCAGGATCTGGTTTGATTTTTTGGTAGAACACCAAGATCCACCAACTAGAGCCAGGTGCTTTGGGGCTTGGCTATGGGGGCAAAGCCTGATGTGGCTTGGGGCGAACACAATTACTGTCTGCAACTTGTGAGCCACACAACTGGTAGTCCGCTCCCCTTCCCTGGGGGTTGGTGTTGTGGACCGGCAACCAGCCCCGCTCCAGTGACCCGGCTGGAGGACAGAGGGCTGCTGCCTGCGTCACGGGGACTCCCGGCCATGTCACGCCCCCAGCCGTCCAATCAGCACAGCCAGGGGCATGGCCGAAGACTGTTTAAACTGTGGTGCGGCTGGGGGGGGGGGAACCTCCTTTTCCCTTTTCGCTGGATTTCCCAGCCCACCCACCCTCTTTTTATGCATTGCTATAACAGCGACCTTGCTATGCACATATGTTGGCCACCATATTGATGGGGTTGGGTAGGAATTTTTCCACTTGGCAAATCGGTACCAGCCACTTGGTTTTCGCCTACCTTGTAGCAATCATCACAACTTTGTAAGGTTAGGGATTGGGTAAAGCTTTGTTTATGGGAGGGGTGGTTGTAGCCTTCGCCTGCCCCTCCTCGATAAGCATATCCTGTGAAAGGGGTCTAAGGGTGTGGATCCTGTCTGAAGCTTGGGCATAGGCTAGCGCCATGCCACGACCAATCAGGGACACTGGGGGGGGGGGTGCCCCGATGTGACGTATGTCATAGGGTTCCCCCTACTAGTGGTTTACCCTTAGTGAGACTCCCTGCAGATGGACAGAAGTAGGGATATAGTCTGGTTTCACCCAATGCCTAAGCCAAACTGCTTACATCTGTAACCAATAAAGTTGTGGCCTATTTTATCCCATTAACCTAAAATATTTGTGTCTGTGTGTTTATTATATAAGGGAACTGTGGGGCCCGGGGCCTTGGCACACAATAACTTGCATAAAGGTAAAGGTAAAGGTACCCCTGCCCGGACGGGCCAGTCGTGTCCAACTCTAGGGTTGTGCGCCCATCTCACTTAAGAGGCCGGGGGCCAGCGCTGTCCGGAGACACTTCTGGGTCACGTGGCCAGCATGACGAAGCTGCTCTGGCGAGCCAGCACCAGCGCAGCACAGGGAAACACCGTTTACCTTCCCGCTAGAAAGTGGTACCTATTTATCTACTTGCACTTAGGGGTGCTTTCGAACTGCTAGGTGGGCAGGAGCTGGGACCGAAAGATGGGAGCTCACCCCGCGGCGGAGATTCGAACCGCCAACCATGCGATCGGCAAGCCCTAGGCACTGAGGTTTTACCCACAGCGCCACCCGCATCCCTAATAACTTGCATGCACAAGTGCAAATATGCATCTGAATTACTCTGTCTCAGCTTGAGTCTGCCCATCTTACAACTAGAGAAATCTTACAAAATGTTTTGAACACTTGAAAGCACTATACAAATATATATACAATGACATTAATAAGAACTTGCTGGACTAGACCAATGGCCCATCTATTCCAGCCTCCTGTTCTCACAGGGACCCCTAACTGTTAAGTCCAGTCATGAACGACTCTGGGGTTGCGGTGCTCATCTCGCTTTACTGGCTGAGCCACAATTTGCTGCTGGGTCAGAATCAAGCCAGAGTCTGTTGAAAGGTAATTACAGTGATTGTTGGTTAACAACAAGGTTGTTGGGTAATGTAGTCACTTGCTTCAGCTTGAGGACCTGTGTAAAATTATTAAATTTAAATAATCTACATCTTTGCTTAATCCACTGCTAACTGGGCTAAACTAAATCAACCAGCAAACCAACAACTTGCCCTGCTTTTGCATGTTAGACCTGCAGAAATCAGCAGTTGAAGCTTTCCACTTCATGGATGGAGAGAAATATCACCACCTGATAACTGCTGCAGATCAAATGGCTGTTAGAAGCACCACAAAGAACAGAGCCAGTTCAAAAGCAGCCAGCCCTATGTAGACAGACTTGCCAGAACACATCTCTATATAGGTCAGTATAAAATGGTGCTGTCAAAAGACTGTTTTGAAAAAAAGAAAGAAACTGAATGACATTGCCAATGAGATGAAAGACTGATAGCGAGCACATCTTGTCCTCGCAATATTGTGCTTTCTTCACCCAGAATTATTTTAAAGTATTTTAATCTGCATTGGTTTCCATGGGACAATTATGCCAGTACATAGCTCTTTCCTACTGATACAAAGCAGAGGGTAAAAGTGTTTCATTTTTTGGATCTTGTCATCTATTTCTATCCCTGCAATAACAGGCAATTTGATTCTCCAGTGTAATTATTATCGACAGTATCTGATGGTATGGATCCCAACATTCAAGTACTTCATTATTAAATAGTTATTGATATAGCACCTTAAGAACCTACATGCCTTCCACAATGACTCTCAACACAGTCTACATGTGATCTTTCATTGAAGCACTGGTGAATTTTGACATAGCGGAGCTCAGATAGGCATTGTTTCCAAGGAGCAAGAACCACTGAATTCAATAGTCCTGACTGCTGACTACAGGTACATCCCTAACATACAGTTAAAGCACTCATATCACTTTAATCGTCATGGCTATCTCCAAAGAATCCTGGGAACTGTAGTTTATTAAAAATGCTGGGTATTGTGGCTCTCTAACAACTCTCAGCACCCTTAACAAATGATAGGTTTGCAGGATGGTATACAATGTGGCAGGGCTGGCCCAA
Organism: Podarcis cretensis; assembly: GCF_951804945.1. Taxonomy (NCBI): domain Eukaryota; kingdom Metazoa; phylum Chordata; class Lepidosauria; order Squamata; family Lacertidae; genus Podarcis; species Podarcis cretensis. Next base: position 25,026,150 of record NC_137175.1, read on the forward strand.
GAGGTGTTCCTACATGTGATGTGTTCCTTAGAGACTGGATCTGCTGCCCATGTGTATTCTGCTGCCTGAGGCACTCGCCTCACCTTGCCTCATGGGTGGGCCAGCCCTGGAATGTGGTACAGGTTGTATGGTGTGGATGTGACTAACATAAGTTCAACTTGTAAAGCACAATAAAGCTTTAACAAAGTATCTTCAGCCAGGTGATACGCAACTTTTTGCTTTTCAATGATGCAAAAGACATATCTATAGAATTCGGTCAGACTGGCTGCTGAATCTTATTTCAACTCCAGTGATGGGACAGCATCTTTTACCAACCTTGAGAGCAGCAGGCTAGCTTACCGGGTGCAGAGCAGATGACGTGTGGCACACACTGTTCTCTCCAACACTTCATGACCATTCTCCACCCTTCAGCATCTGCCGCATGAGACAGAAGCTTCACTCTGTCCAAGAGTAGGCAAAACACTTGTTTTCTGACCCACCATCCTCTAGAGAGCATAGGAAGATGTCTTAAACCAAGTTGGGCCATTGGCTAGATAGCTTAGTGCTTACTCCAGGCTAGCTTAGTATTTACTCGAGTCTAATGCACCATCGAATCTAATGCATGCCTCAATTTTCAGAACCTTGAAAGCAAAAAAGTATTTGCTGGTGAATGTAAATGTGCCATCGAATCTAATGCACACCTTAATTTCCATGATGCAATTTGGCCAAAAATGGTGAGCATTAGATCTGAGTAAATACAATATTATCACTGGCTGATAGCAGCTCCTCGTGATTTCAGGTAGGGGATAGTCTCAGTCCTACCTGGAGATGCTAATGATCGATTCTAGAGATGCTGACATTCTACATGTAGAGCAGATCTCACCAGCGAGGATGCGGTGGTTTGTGAGGAGGAAGTGGCGCTCGTGGACTTTCTACCTGTCTAGCATCACATACTTTTTTCCAGCAACATTGCTAGAGGAACATGTGCCTTCAGGCCAGACCCTGGATCATTCCAAAACAGGGGTGAGGTCAGTTCCGGAAATTCAGAGGTTCATTCCAGTTTCAACCCTATACATGTTTGCTTGGGAGCAAGTACCAGGTTTGGATTATTATGTGCTTATTGGAATGACAGTCAAAGACAAGTGTAATGCTATCAGCTGGTTTGCTTTGTCATTTCCATGTTTTATATTCTGGTGTTCCTGGATATTGTCTTGCTTTGAAGTTTATAATAAACTGATGGGCCAGGGCAAAAGAAGTATAAAAGGAAACATAATCCTCAGGGGTAAGGAGGTGGAGTAGCAGGGGGCGGGGGGAGTCAAGCTGCTGTTCAGATCAAGATGTATCCTGACAGATCAAGTTGGTGAAACCCATTAATTAGCACTTTTGGAAACAGTTGCTAAGTTAATTATTCCTTTTTCAGAAGAAAGAAAGCTAATTTCTGGCATTTACATTGACAGTGACGAGCGCTAATGTTTTTAGAGTTGACATCCCTCAAGATAAATGATGTTCTGAAATGCACATCCAAACATTTTGACAGAAAGCAATTGCAGTGAGGATCCTGGAACGCTGAGGAACATTTCTAAGGCTGCAATCTTATGCACACTTGCTTGGGAAGTAAGCATCATTGGACTGGATAGGGACTTACTTCTGAGTAAAGGCCCTAATCCCAAATTATATGGTGAGAGACCCATTTGTCATTCCTAAGCCCAAGAAAAGGCATGAAAATGTCATGTTATGCATGTCTAGCTCCCTGCCAAACCTGTGAACTTTAAAACTCCAGGCAGAGTTCAGCTGTTCGTGATTCTGTATGAGGGATGTCACAGGACGCAGCTGCGGGAAAAGGATTGCTTGGTTGACTTCCAGCCTGTGCCAATATGGTCATGTCATTTATTGTGCATTTATTGTAAAATGTATATCCTGCTGTTCTATCACAAAGGGCATTCACGGCAGCCAGCAAGCCAAATATAAACATTTAGGCATATAAAAATAATATGAATAGCAAGGGGCACAATCTAGCCAAAGGGAAACATTTTTCTAATCCTGCATGACTTTTTTTTTTAGGTGGGTGGTGCTGGTGTAGAAATGTAAGTATATGCTGAAGTCTGCAAATCCTATTCACACAGCACACTTCACCTGGGAGTAAACTCTATGAAACTTTATTTCCTTAATGAATCTCTTCCGATGAATGTCCCTGTGGAGATGGCAGTACCAAATCGGTGACGCATATCCTTCTGGCTTGTACTCTTTAAAAAGACTTGAGGAATGAGGTCATCACCCCTCTTTTATTGTCCATTCTGGGTTGGCCAGCACTGCCACACTGTCCTTTCTCTTGGCAGATCAAGATGAGCAGGTGACAGCAAAGGTTGCAGAGTTTTTAGCTGGGGCAATTAGAGTAAGATCCACTACTTTACTATTGATTCAAAACCCTAAAATGTATTTTATATAATCAACTTTTTATTTGCATTTCTTTGTATATTGTATTGTTGTTTTATTGCTATGGCCGATGGCTGATGCAAATAAAGATTCATTCATTCATTCTTCCTATGAAGCGCCTCAAAGTGATTTAACAGTAAAAGCACCAGCAATCAAAACATATATGAAACAATTCCATATATAAAAACAGTTTTGAATCCAATGCAGGAGCCCAGATCCGCAAACTGATACAACAAAGGAGGACAGGATGGCAAACTGATACACAACTTAAAAATGAAATCAAAACAAAAACATCCTGGAACAGTTAAAGCATTCTAAGAACAGTTAAAACATCTAAAAGCAGTTATGGTTAGAAGCTTTCCAATAGCAGTTAAAAACAGTTTTAAAAAATCTTCTATCCAATGGTCTTAGCATCCTTCACCTACCCTATACCTGAGTAAATGGGAACATTTTAAAATTCCATCTGAAAGTTAATAATGATGGAGACAGGCACACCTTGTTACGCAGGGCATTGCACAACTGGGGAAGGGCCACTGGAAAGGCCTTGCCATGGGTCAGCACCAGCCAGGCAGCCACTGGAGGCAGCAATAAGACCCCATGAGCTGACACAAGATTATTAGGAGATGTTCAAGATAGCAAAATCTGTGATGGCAAAGACTGGTGACAGTATGTTAAAATGAAGTCTGAGGAAAGAGGCGTGCCATCCAGTTCGCAGAAGAAGAAGAAGAAGAAGAGGAGGAGGAGGAGGAGGAGGAGGAGTTTGGATTTGATATCCCGCTTTATCACTACCCTAAGGAGTCTCAAAGCAGCTAACAATCTCCTTTCCTTTCCTCCCCCACAACAAACACTCTGTGAGGTGAGTGAGGCTGAGAGACTTCAGAGAAGTGTGACTAGCCCAAGGTCACCCAGCAGCTGCATGTGGAGGAGCAGAGACGTGAACCCAGTTCACCAGATTACTAGTCTACCGCTCTTAACCACTACACCACACTGGCTCTATGGGACCTACTCCCATATGTGCTTAAAATTGTTGCCTAAATAAATCGTGTTGATGAGCTGGGCAAGCTAGTAATCCTCTGCTCATATGACTTCACCTGGACTCTGCGATGATCATCTGAGGCCTTTCTTCAGGTGCCTCCTCCACCAGAGGTCTAGAGGGTGGCAACATGGAAATGGGCCTTTTTTTGCGATGGCTCTCTGTTTGTGGAATGCTCTCCCCAAGGAGGTTGACATGGCACCTTCTTTACATATCCTTAGGCACCAGACGAAAATGCTTCTCTTCAACCAATTGTTCAGCTGATGAACATTCTATGACTTTTTAAAATGTGTTTGTGGGAGGCGGGGTTATTGGTTTATTTTTGTTTTATTATGTACTTTGTATTCTCATATTGTATTTTCCTGTTGTGAACTGTCCTGGGAACTTTGGATGAAGGGCAGTATACACATTTTAATAGTAATAGTAGTAATAATAATAATAATAATAATAATAATAATAATAATAATAATGTTGCTGAAAATGAATAAAAGCACTAGATCTTGGTTTCAATTCAGGAGTGAGACGTTACTGGTATATGAATTTTGATATTAAGCATTTTCTTACCTCAGGCTCCTGTTGTGTGTTTGATATATCTTTCCTGAAATAAAAAGTGTAAGGTGAATTAGTGGAGACAGAGGTGGGTGGGAATGGAAGCATTTCATTTGTTTTTCAATCAGAGTATGTAGAAGAAGTAAGACATTAGCAAGGTGACCTAAAGGACAGGATAGATGAGGGGATTCGGCCTATGGAAGACAGAATGTTAAAAATGCCAAGACTGGTCCCATAGACAAATCTTTTGTGGTGGGTGGCCTATGCTCATCTGGAGTGGTGGTGTTATAAGGGCATGAGAAGCAGCAAATTCCTAAATACAAGCAGTCAGTGAAAAGCCTTAAATGTAAGTAGCTGAGTATGACTAAAGCCATGGTCTTTATTAAATAGTTTTACTGAAATAAAATAATGGAAACATGCTTATTTCTTATTGAGCCATGGGGCAGATTATTGCCAGCACATATTTTTCCCTACTCACATCTTCATAAGCCTTATGACACATGTGTGAGAATATATGAGAACATCTCCTCCCTGGAAAACTCAGAAATGGTCTACTGCTTGCCTGAGGAAGTTAGACTCCTAGCTGTATTTCCGCTTAAAATCTTTAAATTTTGCAGATTGTTACTTAAATGCCCTATTCACTTCCTCAGGCAATTTGTAAGGGGTTTGACTTGGCTGTATAACCATGGCTACTAGGGTTGTGCTCAGGCACCAAGATTTGCCATGTATCTGTGCATCAAAAAATAAAATTAAATATAATAAAATCTGATCTGATCTGTTTGTGATCCATTCTGTGCTTCAGGTTCTGAGCAACTCTGTAAAAAATGAAGCTCTGTCATCTCCATTCACTATAATGGGAGATCTAAAAAAGAACTATGACTTCTCCACCTTTTGGCCAAAGTGGGTGGAATTTACAGGCAGAAGAACCCCTCTACAGTCGATTAAGCCTGCCAAATTGTAGACAAACAGGTCCAGGAGCCTTTCATGGGGAAAGTAACAGGGACTCAGTTTTCTCCACAATCCAGATTAGTTTCATATTTTTGATGAGGTAGTAGGGATTTGTCTTCCACTAGCTTATCTTAAAGTAATTAAGAGATGGCTGAGTGGTGTGTACTGATGCTTGTGTGTTTTGAACAACTTTATGTCATGTCTTGCAGGCCTCTGGTATGCGTTAAAATTTGAGAGTGTCTGGAACATTGCCTATCATAGGGGCTGGCTCCCCGGGGCTCTGGGTGCCCCATGAAATTGCCCATGAAGGTGTAAAGGTAAAGGTAAAGGTAAAGGGACCCCTGACCATTAGGTCCAGTTGCGAACAATTCTGGGGTTGCGGCGCTCATCTCGCTTTATTGGCCGAGGGAGCCGGCGTACAGCGTCCGGGTCATGTGGCCAGCATGACTAAGCCGCTTCTAGCGAACCAGAGCAGCACACGGAAACGCCGTTTACCTTCCCACCGGAGCGGTACCTATTTATCTACTTGCATTTTGATGTGCTTTCGAACTGCTAGGTTGGCAGGAGCTGGGACCGAGTAACGGGAGCTCACCCCGTTGCGGGGATTCGAACCGCTGACCTTCTGATCGGCAAGTCCTAGGCTCTGTGGTTTAACCCACAGCACCACCCGCGTCCCTTATGAAGGTGTAAGGCACCCACAAATTTCAGTGGCAGGACCATGCATGCCTCATGGCACCCACAGCCCTGGGCACCCACGGTCGTGGGGGCAAGCTGGCACTCCTGTTGCCTATGGACTTCTGAAGAGCTTTGTTTAAAGCAGAGCAATATAAGAGTTTTTAAAAAATAAAACTTAGCTTTTATTTTTAAAGAAATCATCTGCTGCTTTGCTTTAGAAAATACAGAAATGTTCAGTGCTCTACAGGCAACATTTTGGACCACACCAGTTTTTGCCCATGGCACTGTAGACGTATAGGAAAACATATAGAACTATTCTTTACAGAAAAGTGCAAAAAACTACAGAGTGGCATGAGACTTTGAATGCACTCAGATGTGGGGATTATTGTGTTAGTTTTCCTGGTTATAATGCCAGTGCTTTGGTCTTAGTTTCTAATGTTCCTTTTATAGTGTGTTACCTGTTGCATTATGGAACTGTAGTTAAAATAAATAAATCAATACACTGCCACGTCCTAAATTTCATTCACACCATTGAGTGTGGTGTGACACAACAGCAGACATCAGTGAACAACATTTTGCTGCCATTCATGAACTTCCGTTCACCCAGGATTCACCCATAAAAATTGTGGAAAAGAACTGTATGCCAGAATGCCACTTCAAATTATGTCACATGGTATGATCCATGAAAACCATGGGAAAATTACAGTGCAAAACTCCCATGATGTTCCAGGTTAATGGGGTTGTAAATGGATTATTTTCTGGAAGCAATTGACATGGAAATGAGTGCTAAACCTTTGCAAGATTCTGCTAGATTACCAGCAGTGGCTTTTAACATTGTGGGAAAGATAACATAAAATTCAGAAAGTATCAGGTAAAGAAACATGGAGAAAATTGAATGAGGTGCTGTCTGAAGGCAGCCTTTGTGGGGGCCCAGATCCCACTGGATGGGGTATTGAGAATGACCCTGAACCACACTGATGCACCTTGTTATTGATCCCACACAAGAACCAAGACATACCCATAATGGCTACCACATATGTCTCACAATCACACCTATGGATACAGCTAAAGACTAGATTCAGGATCTCTAATTCGGTCCCTACCACTGCAAATGTTTGGCAGCACAATGCCAAATCTAGATCTACATTCAGATGAGTACTTAATTATCTGCATGCTTAACCCAGCTTGGCAAAAAGACGGTTCTACCTTGACAGAACAGAAGCATCAACCAAAGCATTTCTACATCGAGTCCCAGGAAATTATCAGTCTCTGTAGAAACTCTCCACTTTGCCGAGAACAGGGAGGTGGCACTCCTGAGCTAAGTCTTGCTGTGTGCTATGGAATGTAGATGAAACTGCATTCCACTCACACATAATTCCTGCTGTCGTATATAATACTTATTGCTTTGCAAATTGCAAGGATTATTTTCTCTTAACTGCTAGTAGTTTTAGAGGATGTAATTGGAAATAACATATTCTAACTGAATCCCAGAATGAGACACCTTATACGGAAATGCTGTGTGTGTGTGTGAGAGAGAGAGAGAGAGGGGTGGGGGTGGGGAAGGTTCTAAGTGGAAGAATGCTTCCAGCCAAATATTTTCATGTGGACAGCCAATTTTAGTTTTGGCTGCCTTCTCACATTCATCAAAGGTGGTCTTTAATTTTTTTAATAGCAGGTGGTTGCTTTTTAAAGTAAATAATAATCTGAGAATAATTCAAAATCCCTCTTTCTCATCTGTCTCTTTTGTTTACATCCTGGGAAAACAGGGTCTGCCTTGAGCACTCTCTGATTCATCTATCCATGTTTTAAAGGACTGAATCAAGGATTAAAGAAAGCTGGAAAAAATTAGACCAATCCCTAGTACAGAGGTATCCAAGATGGTACCCACAAGTTGATGCTGGACTGCAACCGCCATTATTCCTGGCCACTGTTATGCTAACTTGATTTGATGGGAATTGAAGGGCACTCTATTGGCTATCCCTGCAAAATCAGTGGAGGCGATCCTAATTATAAGCTCCGCTCTTGCTAGGGCAGGAGTTGCCAAAGTGGTACCTGGCAGATGTTGCTGGACTATAGCTCCAACCATCCCTGACCCTTGATCGTGCTGGATTCTGTTGATGGAAGTTGTAGTCCAACAGCATCAGGGGTTTCACCCTGGACAGCACCTTGACTACCCTTGTGCTAGAGTTTGTGATGCGGCAGCCACACAAATTTATTCACCTGTCTGCCCCATTTATGTATATAGTGATAGTGAGTGAATATTTTTGTGGGCTGCACTGGGCATGATTTACCATGAAAAAGGCTGCATACAAATAAACGGATGATGGTGATGTGGACTTGGGAACTCACAGCAGTGGTGGGGAACCTGTGGCCTTTTGGATTATGTTGGACTCCAATTTCCCTCATCCCTGCCTATTGACCAAGCTATCTGGATCTCATGGGATCTGATGCGAGCCGGAGTTGAAACATCTAGAGGACCACAGGGTCCCCACCCTTGGTAGCAGCTAGGATGTCAAATGGAAATCAATAAAACAGAATGTTACACATTATAGAACTAAAAAGAAAGAAAATTAGGAAACAGGCATTGCTCAGGTCGACATAATCCACAATCCACATTATTATTAATTACCTTTTGGATTGAGAAGTTCCAAGATAACATCCTGTCCTGCTTTCTTACTTACACTATAAAGCAAATCAAAACAGCTTAAGATGGGATTAGATATAAGTAGTTCCAATGAGGCTGCAAATCTGCTTTTTGCTTCCTTGCATTTATATGAATGTGTGAAATAAAAAACTATTAATATAAATGTGTATATATATTTTGAAATATATGTGTTGACCTTTGTAAATGAGAAAATGCTTTAAAAAAACAAACAAATACATGCGTATTTAAATGTGAAAAAGAGATAAGGAGCATGAAGACAAGAAGACGGTGTCCAGACTTCTATGTTGATGGATGAGCCTGATGGGGATATGGGAGCAAGGCCAGTGGGTGTGGCCCTACCCACTGATTTCATACTGTTGGAGACATGTGCCCTGATTAGGGCTCACAGTGCTGTGATAACACCTCTGCAATAAGAACCTCTAAACTCAGATTGCAAAAAAACAACAACAAAAAACCAACAACCCCAAACATTTGTGTGGTGGGATAATGAGCTGCTTGTGCGTTGAAACTGGATCCCTCAGAGCTCACTCAGTGTAGTGAAACCCTGCCTTGAGCGGAGCCCTTCAGCATGGCTCCGTCAGTCGCTGGTAGAATCTGACAGTGGGCGTTTGCGGAAACGTTTCCAACATAAAAGCTGTTTCACGGACATGCGCCTCCTGGATTCCCTGCGTGACAGTTTCCGGCGAGGGGTGGGGGTCCTTAAAGGCTGTTCTGATACCTCCTCGCTGTTCTCACTGGAAGTATCCCAGAGCCTCCCCTCCGACTCCCTTTCCTTTGGAGCTCCCGCACTCCCCCTACTGGTTCCCTCTTCTGCTGAAGAAGAGGCTCTCCTATTCTCCTGAAGCCTTCTCACCACCTGTCCTTCCGATGGCAGTTCCCTGACATCCACCTCCCCCCCAGGGCCCCCTTCACCCCCTCCCGCCTCCTCTCTTACTGGCGGCGAGGACGGAAATCCCTGGAAGGAACTCCCCTCATCCTCCGAGGATTCAAACACTTCTAACCACGGCCTTCCGCCTCTTTCCCCTTCTTCCTCTCCTTCGTCGGAATCTGTTTCCACCTCCACTCCCGACTCTGGGAACCCTTCAAATTCCCCTTCCTCATCTGTGGTCCCGAAGTGTTCCCTCCTAAACCTTGCCACTGGTTGTGGTTTCCTTGGGAAACGCCGATGAAACGTTTCTATTAAAATCTCGTCTTTGACTTCCTCTGCCGGTACCCATGTGTTTTCTGACTCTTCCTCCCCCTCCCATTCTACCAAGTATTCCACCTGATTCCCCTTCCACCTGGAATCAATGATCCCCGCCACATCCATGTTGCGTTCTCTCTCTTCTATGACGGGTGTCCGGGTCACCTCCCTCTCATGTTCCCCCCACTCACACCCCTCTCTGTATGGCGACAGTAATGACCTGTGAAATACTGGGTGCAATTTCATGTGACTGGGCAATCGGAGTTTGAATGCTACTGGGTTGACCTGCTGTATGACCTCAAAGGGTCCCAACCGTTTGGGTCTCAATTTCTTACACCCTCCCTTGAACGGCAGTCCTTGGGTGGATAGCCACACCCGGTTACCCACCCTTATGGTTTCGCCTTCCCTCCTATTTCTGTCAGCTTGCTTCTTGTATTCTTCTTTGGCTTTCTCTAAGTTGAGTTGGAGCTGACGGTGGATCGCTTCCATCTCTTCAACAAAAATTTCCGCTGCAGGTACACTCCACCTTCCCCCGCCCTCTCCTGGAAACGCCCGAGGATGACACCCATAATTGGCTAGAAAGGGACTCATCCCTGTGGACACGTTCTCCGCGTTGTTGTAGGCAAATTCTGCCAGAGGTAACCAGTCTACCCAATCAGTTTCTCTGTCCTTTACATAACACCTCAGATATTGTTGCAAAACCCCGTTTGCCCTTTCTGCTTGCCCATTTGTTTCTGGGTGCCTGGCGGTGGAAAAACTTACCTCCACATGCAACATGCTCATTAGTTTCCTCCAGAACCTAGAAGTAAATTGTTTTCCTCTGTCGCTCAAAACCCTCAAGGGGGCGCCATGCAACCTAAAAATGTGCTCCACAAACAACCTTGCGGTTTCTTCCGCTGTCACTGCATGTGAACAAGCTATAAAGTGGCACATCTTAGTTAGTAGATCCACCACCACCATGACCGCGGTTTTCCCTTTGGATCTCGGTAGATCGGTCATGAAGTCTATGGATACCATCTCCCATGGCCTTTCTGGGGTGGGTAAGGGTTCTAATAACCCCGCTGGCGCCAACCTCTCTCCCTTTGCTCTTTGGCACCTGTCGCATCCCCTGACATACTCCCGCACGTCTTCCCGCACCTTGGGCCACCAAAACTCCCTGGTAACCAACCACATGGTCTTGTGCTGCCCGAAGTGCCCGCCGTGGGGCTGTCATGCAACTGTTTAAGCACCCGCCCTCTTAGTCCCCCACCTGGTATGTAGAGCGCCCCTTTGTAATATAGTTTTCCGTTCTTTTCCTCAAACCCCCCTGCGTTCTCACCTGTCTCCCTGAGTTCCCTAAGTTTCTCTTGGGCATATTCATCGTTTTCAATACCCTCTACCAGTTCTCTTTGCCCCACCAATGCCGCCCCACAAACCCAGTGGTTCTCTGAGATGATATGTCTTTCTTCCGCCCCTCCTTCCCCCTCCAAGTACTCAGGTTTTCTGGAGAGAGCGTCCGCCCTGACATTCTCAGCCCCTGGCACGTAGCGAATTTCAAAATTGAACTTGGAGAACTCTTGCGCCCATCTTACTTGTCTCTGGTTCAATACTCGGGCTGTTCTCCAGTATTCTAGATTTTTGTGGTCTGTCCGCACTTGAACCTTGTGTTGCGCCCCAATCAACAGGTGTCTCCATCTCTTGAACGCTTCGTGGACAGCGAGTAATTCTCTGTCGTACACCGTATAATTCCTCTCAGACTTGTTCAATTTCCTCGAGAAGAAGGCACACGGCCTCCATTCCGACGTATTCGCTCCTGGCTGCAGAAGCACGGCGCCCACCGCTCTGTCAGACGCGTCGGTTTCCACCCTCATCGGCTGCTGCAGATCCACGTGTAAGAGTTGTTCTTCCGAAGCAAACGCCCTCTTTAAACTTTCGAAAGCTCGCTGCGCTTCTTCCGTCCAGACAAATTTCTTCTTGCTGCTGAGACAATCCGTGATGGGGGCTGTTAAATGGGCGAAGTTCTTGATGAACTTCCGATAGAAGTTTCCGAACCCCAAAAACCTCTGCACATCTTTCTTAGTTTTCGGTGGCCTCCATTCCAGCACTGCTTGCACCTTGCTAGGATCCATGGCCAGCCCCTTGTCCGACAACCGGTACCCAAGGAATTCCACCTCCCTGGTGTGAAACTGACACTTCTCCAGTTTCACCCACAGCTGGTTTTCTTGCAGTTTGCTCAGTACTTCTCTTACATCTCGCACATGCTGCTCTTCATCCTCTGAGTACACCAGCACATCGTCCAAGAACGCAGCGCAGTTCTTGTACAGCAATGGTCCTAGTACGAGATTCATGAATGATTGAAATACTGCGGAACCCGCCTGGAGGCCGAAAGGCATAACGCAGTACTCAAATGCCCCCAAGGGGGTGAACATAGTGGTTTTCCACTCATCTCCCTTTCTCATACGTATCAGGTTATACGCCCCCCTCAGGTCCAGCTTGGTAAAAATCTTCCCTTTTCTCACCCGGGTCAGAATGTCATCGATTCTGGGCATAGGGAAGGTCACGGGTTCGGACACTGCGTTTAGGGCCCTGAAATCCACAATTAATCTCGGTTTGTCCGAGTTTTTTTTGTCTACAAAGAACACTGGGCTACCCCCCACCGCTCGTGACTCCCTGATGAACCCACGCTTGAGGTTTTTGTCAATAAACTCCCTTAGCTCCTGCATCTCTCTGTCAGACATTGCATACACCTTGCCCACTGGCAATTGCGCTCCTGGAAGTAAGTTGATTTGGCAGTCAAAGGGTCTGTGCGGGGGTAGTTTATCTGCTTCCCTTTCGCTGAAGACGTCGGCAAAATCTGCATATTGTCGTGGTACCCTGCCTTGTTCCATTGCTTCTATCTTTGCTAACGTGGCCTGAGTGCCTACTTGGCCCCCTTTTTCTGTGCAGTGTCCCATACAATGTGCTGACCCAAAGGAAACCACTCTCTGATGCCATCCCACAAGCGGATCATGCAGCGCTAGCCAGCTCATCCCCAAAATGATGGGCGCTCCTCCCAACGTGGCTATATTAAACGCTATCCGTTCCGTGTGTCTTGCCACCCTCATTGTCATGGGGACAGTCTGCTGGTCTACTTCTCCCCCCAACAGCGCCCTCCCATCAATCGTGGTCACCTGCAGGGGATTTTTTAAAGGAATGGTTTGTATCTGATGGGCGGCTGCAAACTCCTTACTCATAAAGTTGCAGGAGCTGCCTGAGTCTAATAGCGCCTTCACTTTTAGTGGGTGTCCGTTTGCCAGCTCCAGCAATACCTCTATTACAAGAGCTGGTCTTGGGGGTTCTGGCGTGGGCACATTTACTGTTCCTTGGCCTGGCTGCTGTGCCCCGTCGGTGGCAGCCAGGCGTTGGCTTTTACTTGCTCCTTAGCTCCTTCCCCCTCCTCCCCAACAGCCCCCGCCATTCCTTGCCATTCCTTTCTTTGCGGACAAACTCTGGCAAAATGACCTGGCTGTTGGCAGAGAAAACATTTCTTGGCGCCTTTTCCCTCCTTCTTCCGCCCTTCACTGGGGTTTGAAATTGCGCGCGCGCGCGCTGTTCCGATTTCCATCGGCTCTGCTGGCAGAGAGGGCTGCTCTGGCATCTCTGGAATGCGGAAATCCCTCCAACGCTCCCCTTTCCCTTCCCGCTTCTCCAAGGCTCTGGCCTCCTGGCGTAACCCTATGGCCAGCGCTGATTTAGTCAGATGGTCCATAGACTCCGCCCTGGGCCCCCGGGAAAGTTCGTCCTTCACTGCCGAAGATAGTCCTTCTTCGAACAGCATTTGTATCGGTTCCGCTGACAAATCCCATCCTAATTTATGGATTAACATGGTGAACTCAGTCCAGTACTCACGGACAGATCGGTTCCCTTGTTTACACGCCATTAACTGCCTGCGCGCCACTCCCTGCTCAATCTCGCTGGAAAACATCAGATCCATGGCGCGAAAAAACTTCCTTGTGTCCCTTAGGGCTTCATTATTGGCTGCCATTAGTGGCCTCACCCAATCTCTGGCCCCGCCTTCGAGATGCCCAATCACAAAAGCAACCCTCGAATCCTCATCAGGAAAATCATCAAACTGCAGATTGAGGGCATATTGCATCTCTGTCCTGAAGGCTTGATAATTCCTGGGATCACCCCCAAACTTCTGCACCAGTCCTGGCACTTTCCTCGAGAGCTGGGCGGCTTTCCCCTTTTCTGCATCATGAGCCCTCCTCTCCTCCAGCCTCGCCGTTTGCAGAGCTAACTGTACCTCCAACATCCTGTACCTTTCTTCCAGGCTAGGACCGGCTGCAGCTGCTCCCCCATCTCCGGCTCCGGCTGGGTTGCTCATGATGCCTCTCTTTGCACAAGCTGCTTTCAGGGACTGTCAGATTGCTGTGGTGGGATAATGAGCTGCTTGTGCATTGAAACTGGATCCCTCAGAGCTCACTCAGTGTAGTGAAACCCTGCCTTGAGCGGAGCCCTTCAGCATGGCTCCGTCAGTCGCTGGTAGAATCTGACAGTGGGCGTTTGCGGAAACGTTTCCAACATAAAAGCTGTTTCACGGACATGCGCCTCCTGGATTCCCTGCGTGACAGTTTCCGGCGAGGGGTGGGGGTCCTTAAAGGCTGTTCTGATACCTCCTCGCTGTTCTCACTGGAAGTATCCCAGAGCCTCCCCTCCAACTCCCTTTCCTTTGGAGCTCCCGCACTCCCCCTACTGGTTCCCTCTTCTGCTGAAGAAGAGGCTCTCCTATTCTCCTGAAGCCTTCTCACCACCTGTCCTTCCGATGGCAGTTCCCTGACAATTTGTGATCATGACTGCCATTGATTTTCCAGTGATTCCTCTCTATTGTGAAGAATAGAAATGGGTACTATCACACGGTTCCATTTTTAGGGCAAGTCTCTGATTACTTGCCCATGCCCATCTGAAATCAGAGCATGCACCAGCCCTGCCCCAGTACAGTGGTACCTCGGGTTACAGACGCTTCAGGTTACAGACTCCACTAACCCAGAAACAGTACCTCGGGTTAAGAACTTTGCTTCAGGATGAGAACAGAAATTGTGCGGCAGCGGCAGCGGCAGCGGGAAGCCCCATTAGCTAAGGTTAAGAACAGTTTCAGGTTAAGAACGGACCTCCAGAATAAATTAAGTTCTTTACCCGAGGTACCACTGTATATAAGAAAACTGGAAGCTGTCCTAAGCCATCAGATGATTGGTTTGTCTAGCTCAGTATGGTCTTCACTGACTGACAGCTGCTGTCTAGGACTTCAGACAGCAGTCCTTCCAAGATGCATTCTACCACCGAGCTACAGCTCAGCCTTTATTATCATGACTTGATTTATTGTCATGCACATCAGCTTTCAGAGTAGATGCACACTGGATAGGTACTGCAACCCTAAGCATGTCTAACGTTGCTTACTCTCTGGTAAGTGTTGAGGATTGCCACCCTCAGAGGAGCTATTCCAGAGTAGGTGGTTGGAGGATTGCAGCATTATTTACTTTCTCATTAATCTATGACTTCGGCCAAGAGTTAAGTGCTGTGATCCATCATCAGCTAAAGCAAAATCCAGGACATCTATGCCCAGAGAATGAATATATATATATATATATATATATATATATATATATATTCAACCGATATTGCAGTGCTGTAGCAATATTATGAAATCCTATGAAGCAATTTACCCGAGTCCTACAACTCGCCACTAAGAGAGCATCCTGTAACAAATGACTCGAGGACTGCTGCCAAACAATGCATTTTTATATCTTATTAGGCAAATTAATTGTTGTTAACTATTGAGATAAAGGAGTGTCTGTAAAATACTTACCATGTACTATTTTAGCATCAGAAAGGAGGAATGAAATGGAGGCTTGGCAAAATGGCCTACAGAGTCCATGTTTATAGCAGTGAGAAAGAACCACTTACACCTAGACATAGCTTACAGTAGGTCCCAGTTACAGGTAGTTAGCCGTGTTGGTCTGCCGTTGTCGAAACAAAATGAAAAAAAATTCCTTCCAGTAGCACCTTAGAGACCAATGAAGTTTGTTATTGGTATGAGCTTTTGTGTGCATGCAGACTTCTTCAGATACTAGTAGGTCCCAGGTTGACCTGAAAACCATTCCACACCAACCATGCCCATCTTCCCCACACTTGATGTTATATTCTATAAAGTTTATAGAAACCATGTATATTTGTATCCGGACAAACATTTTGTGACCAGGGAGGAAAAGGTACTTTAACTGGTGTTGTTGAGAAGCATTTTGAAAATTTGATTGCTTTTTTTTTTTAAAAAGGTTATTATGTACACTGAACCTTTATGTTTAAAATGGATTAAAAGCATTTGAGCACATTTATTGATTGGGCAGATTTATATCCTGCCCTTCAAAACATGTATTTCCAGGTTGGCTAATAGACATAATCACACAAATGTAACAAACAGGTTGTGTAGGACCTTTTTCTGCCTGTTCCCCAGCATCTCCCACCTAAAGCAGTAGTTTCATTCTGCTTTATGGAAAAGCTAGCTCTGGAAACTAATATGCAGTTTTGGCGTCTAGATACTCAACTTTCTTCTCTATGTGAGATGTCAGTACACCATGTTTCCCTGCCATGTCATTCATTACTCCTAGGAAAATTATAACTTCTCATGTTCCTGCTTCATTTCCCTTTGTTTTACTGGTGTGGGAACACAAGGAACTGGGATCTGGCAGAAGACCTATCAGTATCTTCAGCTGTTGTCACTTCACCATGGCAGGAAGTGGTAGAAGGAGCTTTGTTCTTCATTAAAGAAGAATGCCTTGATGCCGAATTACCCAACTCCACCTCCATTTTACCCTTAAATACAGATGGCGGCCAAATATCAGACCAGAGATAGAATCTGGTTGCCTTCTGGCTCCTCATTTTGCAGCATGCACACCATGATTTAAACATGACATTACTATATGACACACTGGGAGCCAGTGTGGTGTAGTGGTTAAGAGCGATAGACTCGTAATCTGGGGAACCGGGTTTGCATTTACGCTCCTCCACATGCAGCTGCTGGGTGACCTTGGGCTAGTCACACTTCTTTGAAGTCTCTCAGCCCCACTCACCTCACAGAGCATTTGTTGTGAGGGAGGGAGGGAAAGGAGAATGTTAGCCGCTTTGAGACTTCTTCGGGTAGTGATAAAGCGGGATATCAAATCCAAACTCTTCTTCTATAAATGTAAAAGGCTTGGCAGAAGTGGCACAACTACCATTGCCTTCAATGACTCTAAAAGGTAAAGGTAAAGGTAAAGGTACCCCTGGCTCTAGTTTACACTAAAACTCTTAAAAACCACAACCCAAAAACCTCTTCTAATTTGGTGTGAGTGGCAAGCTATTTGGAATTACTTTATTACTTTGATATAAATGGGTTATTATTTTCTGTTCCCAGGTAATCTGCTGGCAGGCCACAACTGTGTTGTCAATCACTCATTTTCAGTTCCACCCCCGTAATTATATACATATGGGTTTTCCAGAAATGAATGAAAGAAAAATGGGTGGAACAGTATTGACAGCAGTGAATCCACGGCAGTAACCGAAGGAGGAATGACTGCTGGGAGGAGCACAGAGAGAAGGAACGCCATTGTACACCCACATCAGCACAACTGAACGCCTTCATCTGCCCCAGCTGAAACAAAACAGGTGTCTCCCGTATTGTCTCTGCAGTCACAGCAGGTGCTACAGCCTTACAACAGTTTGACTTCAGCCCCCCTGCCAAATGTGCACTCGTCTATTGTCTGCCAAGAGAGACGGAGGCCAACAAAGTATTTTCATGGATGGTGTGCTGGGCCAGGGGGTAACCCGAGTAATGCAGTCCAGATCCGGTCCCAAAACCAAGGGTTCCGTGAGGAGTCAGTCCGACAGGGCCAAGGCAGGACACGAGGCAGCAAACCAGGTAAGGTCAGGCAACGTTGCTCCCACAACCTGGGGCGGGGTCCGACAGACTTTTCTCTCTTTTGGGGTAACGGCCAGTCCTGATCCCCCAGTGACTCACCATCCTGTCTCGCCCAAAGGGGAGCACACCTCCTGCGAGTACTCAGGTATCTCCTTCTTTCAGACCTTAGTCTCTGCGGCTTGGGAGATGTCAGTGGGTTACTAGACCCAGAGGCCGCCTCAGTCTCTCCTGATCCAACCGGTAGCGGAGCAGCTCTAAGTGATTGCCCGGCTGAAGGCAATGAGGTAATCCCTGCATCTGGAGCCAGGGCAGGCTCAGGCCCCTGACTCGGCCCAGCTGGTGCTTGTTGCAGGGGAACCTGTATAGACTGTGGCTCTCCAGAATCAGGCCCCAGACTTGGTTCAGAATCAGGCCCCAGACTTTGCCTGAGGCAAAGCATCCGGTGTGGACTGAGACTCCTCTGGTTCCGAGCCCGAGTCCCAGGCCATCACAGATGGCCTATTGTAATGAATGCATTATAGTACACCAGTCCTGTTCTAGTGTTCATAACTGGGGTCAACTGAACACGTGAAGTGGGAGAAGAGGCATTAATGCACTAGCATCCCCATGCCATTGATAGCTGTATGTTTTAAGGAGACTATCTTCAGCAGGCAATTGTCCTTCACTCACAGAAGAAGATCTAATGCACAGGGAAGCCTTTGGAAGTACAGAAGGCATCCCCATTGCTCTGAAGTACTGTCAGGCTTCAGAGAATCAGAGCCCTCCCCCGGTGGCAGCCCAGAATCAGAGAAACTATAAAAGTTATTACCAAGCAATTAATTCAATTATTCACAGAGAATGATGAAGGAATGCAGCTGCCCCTAATAATGGTGTTGCTCCAAGTCTCACCCCCCTACGTCTCCCCTATTCGACGTCACTCCTGCATTGGTTAATCTGAGCTTTCTGCCTCTGAGCTCTCTGTTCTAATACCCTCAATGCTCGCCTAGTCTGGGGGGGGGGGATTAGGAATGCTTTCCAAGGACACTGAATCTGTCAGCTGTCTCTCCCCTGGTGCTTCTTCTTCTTCCTGCTGTTCCTCTTTCAATATTTCCCAGCTTCTGCCCTCTGCAGCCTCTGAATTATGCCCTTCTGCAAACCACTGTTCTAAATCTATACTGTCCTCCTTTTCTCGGGAAAGTTCAGGAGAAGGGGGCAGGGCGGGGTGGTCTCCACCATTCCTCCTCAGTCTAGACCCTGACAAGAGCACACAAAAGGAACATGGATGGGACAGAGCAAGCACTTTTGTTTAGTTACCTCCAATTACAAAAGCTTGAACAGGCTTGTAGTATGAACTGCACGGTATATATCTTGTTGGGGTTCTGACAGGTCATAAACAGAAGAAAAATCATTGGAAGAATGGTAATAAGATATAAGAGAAGTATATAAAATACACACACACACACACACACACACTGTCCTGCATCATCTGAAGATCACAGGGTGGTTCACAACATAAAAATACAAAATGAGAACACAAGGTACATAATAAAAACAAACACAAACCAATAATCCAAATATATATATATATATATATATATAAGGGACGCAGGTGGCGCTGTGGGTTAAAGCCTCAGCGCCTAGGACTTGCCGATCGAAAGGCTGGCGGTTCGAATCCCTGCGGCGGGGTGCGCTCCCGCTGCTCGGTCCCAGCGCCTGCCAACCTAGCAGTTCGAAAGCACCTCCGGGTGCAAGTAGATAAATAGGGACCGCTTACCAGCGGGAAGGTAAACGGCGTTCCGTGTGCGGCTCTGGCTCGCCAGAGCAGCGATGTCACGCTGGCCACGGGACCCGGAAGTGTCTCCGGACAGCGCTGGCCCCTGGCCTCTTAAGTGAGATGGGCGCACAACCCCAGAGTCTGTCAAGACTGGCCCGTACGGGCAGGGGTACCTTTACCTTTACATATATATATATATATATATATATATATAAAAAATCTAAAAGGTATGGCTTTGGTTTTGCCTATGGATCCCGAGCACATATTACTAGGCATTGACAAGTTAATTAGGCAGCCTTAGCAGTGAGCATTCATTATTAGAATTATTAGTGTTAGAATGTTCTGGTCCATAGATTATTGTCTGGATAATATATGGCTCCTGGGGATCCTGGGGATACCAAGGTTGGCTCTTTATTTAATTTAGTTTTTTAATAAGGTTTATATACCGCTTAATAAACAAACCTTAGTAGTTTACATAAAATAGTATAAAAATAATTAAAAATAGGAATAAAAGCAGACTTTAAAAATAGCAAAGACAAAATATAGATGTAATCAACAGATTTTAGAAACAAATGTGCAGAATAAAATCACGTGTCTGGGTAGCCATGCCTTAACAAAAATGTTTTAGCAGGCAATTGAAAGCAGTACAACAAAGGTGCTTACCTAATATCAGTAATTATCTCTTCTCTGCTCTGCCAAGGTACCTTACTTGATGATACCAAATTCAAAGCCAGTGCTAAAAGGCTGTCCTTCTAATAGCGTGAATGTATATATTGAATGGGCTCTAATTTCCTAGCCTTCCCTCCAGACTGGTTTAACAGTCTTCTTACTTTCCTCATTTAACTCTGCATCCCACCCACCACTTGCTTCAGAAAGCCCCAGGGCAGCTCACAGTGATGAAGAACAATAAAACCCTATCGGTACCATGCAATAAAACTGATTAAAAGTAAAACAACACCCTGCAAAAGTAATATTCACAAATCTGTACTCGCAGCGGATTCCAGCAAAATATTGTTTCCCGCCTGGAGTAAAATCCACCACACCCAAAATGCTCGTTAGGACATTGAGATCTTAACCGACCTCCTGTCTGACATTTAGCGGGGCACTTTGGGTATATGTTTGTACTGGAAGGTATCACATCTACAAAACGACTTGGACACCAGCATGCTGAGCATAGATCTGAGGACAGCATAAGGGAAGCTCACTGTGACAAAGCTGGAGAACTTTGGTCTTGGGGGAACCAGGCCTGTTAGATGTACCGATCTGGCAACCAAGTGAGCATCAGCATTACACCTCAGAAAACAGGCTTTTCAGTGTCAGACTTAAAGCTGACATAGGAGGCTTGGCCACTGTCCCAGACTAAGCAGCCCAGGAGACTATGGCAAATGGGATCCCCTTGCTAGCCTGTAACATTTATTGAAAGGCCATTAGATGGTGGTGCATTGATCAGCCCACCTGCAGAGAGCTGTCAAACCCTTAAATGTGCTCTGTTTACAAACACCATCATTCTAAAGGGGATTGTATCTCCTTTTTTTACAAATTGTATCTTCTCCTAGTGTTGGGCTCAGAAGCAAACAGGAAAGCGCAAGCCATGAAGGGGTGCAAGTTCTGAAAGGTCACTCCTCTTTCTGCACAGGGAAAAGGGCCACAGTGGAGTTGCAAGAAAATGGCATGGTATAATAATAATAATAATAACAACAATAATAATAATAATAATACAGTGGTACCTCAGGTTACATACGCTTCAAGTTACAGACTCCGCTAACCCAGAAATTGTACCTCGGGTTAAGAATTTTGCTTCAAAATGAGAACAGAAATCGTGCGGCAACAGCGCGGCAGCAGCAGGAGGCCCCATTAGCTAAAGTGGTACCTCAGGTTAAGAACAGTTTCAGGTTAAGAATAGACCTCCAGAACGAATTAAGTACTTAACCCGAAGTACCACTGTACTTACATCATAGGAGCCTACACAACACAAAACAAAACAAAACACTGTTGCTGTATGTAGGTTTTATTTTATTTGTTTTTTTCTCTTATACTTTAAAATGTATATCCATTTCCCCCCTTTAATTTTTTTTGGGCACCCCAAGAGAGTGGGGCCCTAAGCTATAGCTTGTTTAGCTTAGAAGTAAATCCAGCACTGGTGGAGAGTGCTGAGGTTTAGAGGGCTAGAGGATTCCTGTCCCAATACAAGGCGTATTTCAAGCTTACTAACGGGATACAGCTCAGGGATGTAGGTCTGACGTGGTTATGCTTGAAGAAGGTCTTACTTTTCTCAGTGAGTATCTTGTGCAGCACATGGTTGCTTCTGAATGAGATCAGCTATACTCTCTGAATCATGTTTTCCCCTGATGAGAAGCTAATTCAAGCTTGACACACGTCAGGTTTGCTGTTTTCGTTCTTGGTACTGCTGAGGCAAAGTCAAGCCAAGCCACAAGGGAAAACAGATGCAATATGTAAGCCCCCATATGAAGTGTAGCAAAGGAGTGTGATTGTAAAACAGGGAATATTTTTTTTCCAGCTCTCCTAAAATCTGATCTCAGTTACATCAGCATGTCAAGAATAATTCTACAAATATATATTAAATTATTCCAGTGGAAAAGGATATGGAATTCAGCAAATCACACAAGTTGCCATTTTGGGGTTTGGGGTTTTTTTTTGGCTAGTGGACACCTCTGCAATTTTGAGAAAGTATCATGGGTGCGAGTCACAAAACAGCTGCTGTGGGGTGTGGCATAACACAAAATGGCTGCCATAGAGGTATGGCACCTCTTCTTTGTTCAGATTGGAATGGAGGTGACTTTCCAGTCCTGGTATCTAATGAAATATGGGCTAATAATAATAGCAGTGTATGAGGTGGCATGTTTAGTGGAGGAGAGGCTGAGCCAGTAGCAAACCAGAACTGAGCAGAGAGAGCAAACAGTCTCTTGTGCATTGTGGACTTTTGAAGGGAAATATATACCGAGATGTTCTATGGGCATCATAGGAGGTTCTGGTGAATACAATAGTGCACAATGACATCATGCTGGTGAACTCTGGTGAACATCTTATGGAAAACAGGAAGTGGATGCATTTAGCGTGAAAGAAGAATGGGTCTTTGTGATGAACTTACTTGATCTTCGTGTCCTGAATTAATGTAAAGATTAGACTAATGTGGGGAATGCATCATATTTCACCCTTCTCCCAATGTTGTGATGCTGCCTCCCCCTCAAAAATGTATTTAAAATGCATATTGAAATGTGTTTCTGCTTTTTGAGAGAAAACACATTTAGAAATAATAATGGAAAAAAATGATTAAATTACATATTTCAAATGTGAATGATTATGCATGTTAATTTTTCTTGCTTGCTTGCTTATTAATGCAGAAACAGTATAGAATGGACTTAAGAGTGAAGACGTGTGAAAGGGGCACAGACAGGAAACAAATCGATCCGTCCATCCCTGTCCTCTGGTTTCTGTGATTTTACTGGTTATACACTTTCCATGCTTATCTTGCTAGCCAAAAGAACAAGTTTTCCATGAAAACTGAGATGATCAGACTGCCGAATTCCCTCCCCATTACCAAATTTCTGTATTCCCTCCACACTTCGACGGAACTGCAGAATACACATGGCCCTGCATATGAGATCACAGAATCACAGAGTTCTTAACAAGCTGTGGGAGGCATCCAGTGCATGCAAAGATTTATGCTAGTGAAACAATACTTTCCACAAATATGCTCTGGAGGGTTGGTGGTGGGGGGAGTACCCCAGGGAGCAGAAGTGAGAGGAGGGGAAGTCCTTCCCCGCAGCTGTAAATCCTTGTGCTAACAGAAGGCATTCCTAAGCACTACATGGGATAAAAGCCTCTAGTTTGTTAAGGGTAACTGGTAATTGTAGCTCTGGAAGGGCTAAACTACAGTCCCCAGGATTCTGTGCTCTCCTAACAGAGCTTCAGGAGGCACCTTTTGTACAGTGGTACCTCAGGTTACATAAGCTTCAGGTTACATACGCTTCAGGTTACAGACTCCGCTAACCCAGAAATAGTGCTTCAGGTTAAGAACTTTGCTTCAGGGTGAGTACAGAAATCGTGCAGTCGTGGCGCGCAGCAGCAGCAGGCCCCCTTAGCTAAAGTGGTGCTTCAGGTTAAGAACAGTTTCAGGTTAAGAACAGACCTCCGGAACGAATTAAGTACTTAACCTGAGGTATCACTGTACTAACTTTCAAATATTTCTTTAATAAATTTCTTTGCCACCAAGCTTATTCAGACAATTAAGAAAAACATTTTCTGTAACAGTCATCTGATGATCTGTTTTAATTTTGTGTGTGGTGTATACCGTTTTGGTATTTTTAATAAATTGAGATACAGTGTATACCAAATCTCTCTCTCTCTCTCTCTCTCTCTCTCTCTCTCTCTCTCTCTCTCTCTCTCTCTCTCTCTCTGACACACACACACACAGATGCCAGGCTTGTTGAAAGAGCAGAAGATTGGATAGATGAAACCACAGCTGCATCTTCTCCATTTTTGCCCATGAATGTAAAAAGCGATGCTTTTTCAGGATGCAAAATGGCAACCATGGCTAGCGAGCCACTGCTCCACTGAATTTATCTTTTTGCATGATATTTCCACAGATGATCAAATGTTCTCTTTGGGAAAAGAATGGCTTTTAAATTTACCCTATTCTTAAGAGACTAGAGGATAAAGGCTGGAGCTGATCACATTTCCTGGTAACTGGAGCTTCATATCTGTAACTGAATTGGCTTCTGCTATGCTGAAATGATCAACCGGACAGAAAAGAGCAAGGGGAAGAAACATGAGCTTCCAAATGTACTTGGGATGGCCGTACCTTGGAAAGCGAAATCAGAAACTGTTCAAATGCATTTAATATGGTCATAATTTCCAGGTCCTATGTATGATCTGTTGCAGCGATGCAGAAGTTTGCTTAAATTCTTTGTGGGGAGAAGAATGAAGAAGGGGGCTGGTGGGAAATGAACTGGCTGGTGCGGAACATCTAATTGTTTTAATCATGCTTGATACTAAACTGTGAAAGTGTAATTAACTTAAGAAGTCAGTCAAGAACAATTAATAACTGCAGTGCTACTGGAGTAATTTAAATAGGAGCTGGGAGGACATAAGAATGACCGACACACCAGGCTGCTGGAGAATGCGAGGGGTGGGTGGGTAGTTAGCTGACAAAATTTTGGGAGTTTTTTTAGTTTTGGGCAGTTTTTGAACTTTCATTTCAGTTCAAACTGATATGTTTTGGGGTGTTTTTAAATTTAATATAATTCAGCTGATACAGCTAACCCCCCCAATCAATTATAGATATTAAACAAAAAGCACAAGTAGCTTACTATATTAAAAAATAGCTTACTGGATCAAAATAACTCAAACCCATTAAAAAACCCAACTATTGCATTCCTGTTCAGCTTCATGCTCCAAGAATATGTAGGGCAGAAAGGGGAAGGTGGGCTGGCAAAGGAGACTGAAAAAACTGCTGGACACTAAAGGATGCAAGGACTGTACTCAAACAAAGGCAGCTAAAATTTCATCCTGGTTTGCATGTAATGCTAAGTGAGGAACCAAAATGGACAATTTTCCTCATCTGTATGTGCAAACCAGGTCACTATTCTGCCCATCAGATTCATCAGTTATATCTGTTATTATTATTATTATTCTATACCACTTTACATTTTTAAGAAAATCCTCAAAGCAGTTTACAGCATATTAAACATCAATAAAACAATGCAGAATCAAACATTTCTGAAGAAAGTCAAATATAAAGTACACAGTCAAAGCAACACAATTAACAGGAAACCAAAATACCATCTCAAAGATTTCAAAATAAAACATTACAAAGGAGGTCAACTACAGAATACATATTTAACACAAACAAAGTTAACAAAAAAAAAAAATCTTAAACATTTCAAAAGAAATCATTGCTAAGTGAAGTCAAATATAAAATGCACATTTAAAACAGCATAATTAACAAGAGAATAAAATATAAGCATGACACGGCTGTTTGGCAGGAACAAAAAGATGGGGCAAAAGAATCCAATTATTAGGATTTGTTGTCAGGCATAACAATATCTACTGCAGATTTCTTCGCTCAGTGTGAGCCGACATGGCCAACTGTAGATTTCCACTAGAGTTTGGATCTATAGTGATGAAGTAACAATAACAACAACAATAACAATAACCCACTAGCACATTTGCAAAGCTAAGCAGGGTCCAGTGTGGTTTCAAATTGGATGGGGGGACTGTGTGTTGAGATTCCTGCATTGCAAGGGGTTGGAATAGATGACCCTCAGGAACCTTCCAATGCTACAATTCTATGATATGAACCAATTACATTACTTATTATCTGTGCATACTTTGCACACCATAGTCAAGTTACCTCATGGGATTCCCCCCCCCCCTTAATAATGCAGAACTTTGGAAAAGCAGTTACAACGTATATTTGTTGAACGTGCATTTTTGATCAGTGTCACACTGCAACATGGGATTTGCAGCAATTATAGTCCGGAACAACTGAATGGTTTTGCAGCCCAGAGGGAAACAGAAGCTGAAGAGCTGCTGGTGTTAAGTGCATGTCTGAGCAAGAGGCCTGTGGGAGCCCTGTGTGTGAATGGGTCATAAGTACCATACATATAAATCTAACAGCTGGAACTGATGTAGGATGGATTCATTTGCATGCGCCCTAAAAAATAATGAGAACACAGATACAGAAGGAGTGTTGCTGCAAAATGAAAGCATGGAACTTCCCAAATGAATGTGCAGCCTTTGATTAAAATATAAGTAAGGATAGCAAACTTTGGGTGGTCGTCTTTGATCAGGATGCATTCACAAGAAAGAACATATGATGAGTCTGTTCAATTAGGCCAATGGCCCATCTAGTCCAATGTCCTGTTCTCATCGTGGCCAACCCAGATATCTATAGGCAGTACTTCCCCCCCAAAAAAAGTTTAGGGGTACAGTGGTACCTCGGGTTACATACGCTTCAGGTTACATAAGCTTCAGGTTATAGACTCCGCTAACCCAGAAATAGTGCTTCAGGTTAAGAACTTTGCTTCAGGATGAGAACAGAAATCATGCTCTGGCGGTGTGGTGGCAGCAGGAGGCCCCATTAGCTAAAGTGGTGCTTCAGGTTAGGAACAGTTTCAGGTTAAGTACGGACCTCCGGAATGAATTAAGTACTTAACCCGAGGTACCACTGTACTCTCATTTTCCTACTCACATTGAAATGCCACCCCTCAATGAGGCCAAACTTAGATTCACAAAATGTTTAGGGGTATGCGTACCCCTGCATACCCCAGAAAAAGCACTGCTTATAGGAAATATGGAAGCAGGCCCTGGGATCCCTACTTGTGATTCCAAGCATTCAGAAGCATACTGTCTCCATCAATGTAGGTAGAACATAGGCAATGTAGCTAGTAATCATTCATAACCTTATCTTTCAAGGATCTTTTGAAGCTATCCAAGTTGCTCACCATCATTAATTCTTGTGCGAGAAGCTCCGGCACCTTATTTCTTCAATTACATTTATATACCACCTTTTCCTCCAAGGAGTTTGGGATGGTGTGCAAACTTTATCCTCACAACAACCCTGTGAGGTGGGTTAGGCTGGGAGAAAGTGACAGGCCCAAGGTCACCAGTGAGCTTCGTTACTGAGTGGAGATTTGAAGCCAGGCCTTCCAGGTCCTAGCCCATCCCTTTAACCACTACACCATACTGGTTCTCATGACAGAATAGAAGAAAGGTGTATTCATATAGGAAGTACTCAGAAGCAATTTATGGCATCGGGGGCAGCACATACAATCCTCATGCTCAAGCTAATGCATTCAGTCAACAAGGCTGGTCTTCACCATCTCCTCTTCCTCCTCCTCCATGACCTCCCATTGCCGCTGCATCTTCTATTTGTCCTAGCAGGAAGAGGGAGGAATAAGAGTTGCAAGTCCCCTTATAACTCTTATTTGCCCCTCCTCTCTCACAAACTTCCTTTCCCACGCACCCCACATGCCACGGTTTCCCCCCTCTTCCTGGATAGGCTGCTGCTGTTCCCTCTTTGCAGTGCTCTGAACCATGAAATGAAACAAAACAGCAAGCCCCAACCACAAGAAAACAACCAGTTCATAACCAAAAAACCCTGACAAATGGAATCCTCCACACCCGTCACGGGCTGCACAGAAGCTTCAAAATGTTCCTTCCTTCAGTCACCTGCTCCAAATAATGACTCTTTACAATTCTGCTCTGAAGATCAAGAGATGCCATCAAAGCTGTTCTGGAAAACGGCAGACAGAAACCAAACAAAAACAGACTCCAGATGGAAGATTCTTATACCCCGACGCTCTGAATATCTCTGGGGTATCAGTGCAATAGATGACCATTCTTCAAAAGGTTATCTATTGCAGCTATAATTTTACATGGAAAGCTTGCCAAATTCTCCGTGTCTGATTTACATCCCTTCCTTTGGGGCCTTGTCATTTATCTGTGGGGTGGCTTAAAATATACGAAACACTTCCTTGCACATACTACCTTGCACGTAAGTATTGCGCATGTATTACCTCATATTCTTATTTTATTTAACAAAATTTGCATACCACTTGATTGCAGTAGAAATTCACTGATCAGACTCGGGTCAACCTCACAGGGTTGTTGTTACCAGGTGTTGGACCAGGGTGGGGGGCAGAAGAGTTGTTGCACTGAGTTCCTTGAAGGATGGGCACAATATAAATAAATGATTCTCTCTGGTACGAGATATGTCATCTTGATCATTCTCACATTTTCTAGAGACGTTTCTCAGCAAAAAGCGGGAAGGATTGTTTTCAAACAACAAAGATGCTCTTCTCTGTCGCTGAGTCTTCTCTCCCTCAACCTCTCTCTCTTTCGCCCCACAATTTTTGATTTTGATTCTCCCTCACTGACAGCTCCTGCCTGGAAGCCTAGGCCTGGGGGGGTTGGTGGGAGGGAAGACAGGACAGAAGGACGAGGCAAAGTGGAAACATTCTTTGACTAAGTGGGCATTAAATGTAGTCTAACAAGCAAGTGATGCCGTGTGACTGGAGAGAGGACGAAAGTTAAAAAGAAAGAAAGAAGCTTTTTTCAATATGAGCATTCATGTAGTTTTGACAGGAGCAATTTATCACCACCATGAATGGAGGGCTTTTGCTTCCACCGCTGAAAGGCAGGCTGGTTAAACTTTTACCTGCCTCTCCGAATGGGGTGGATGAAGAAGGGCTGACCACTCAATCCTGTGATGTGCCTTTTTGAGGAGGCAGGCAGGCAAGCAGGGGGGACTGTGGAGGAGGAAGGGCGCTCCGTCCCTGAAACAGCTTGTGCCCATCTGTTCTGGACAGAAAGAAACTGTGACAAGGGGCAAGAGGAGGAGGGGAAAGGGAGCACATTTCCTGAGGCCTGGAATGCTGTTGGCATTCTGTGGGAGGGCAGTAGAATTTGATTGAATGTAGATAGCGGCAGCGAACAGAGCTCACCAGGGATGGGTAGAAGGCAGCGAATCTCCCTGGAGTTTCAGAAACGTATTTGGCAGGAATATGGCTGGGGATGTGGGCTGCAGGCGCATAAATAATCTTCAGTCAGCTGCATAAAGTTCTGTTTGTGTGCATGTGTGCTGGAGGAAAAACCCAACCATTCGTTAGTTCATTTACAGGTGTACGGTGAAAAAAGGTAAAAGGAAAAGGACCCCTGGATGGTCAAAGGCAACTATGGGGTTGCAGCGCTCATCTTGCTTTCAGGCTGAGGGAGCCAGCATTTGTCCACAGACAGCTTTCCAGCTCACGTGGCCGGCATGACTAAATCACTTTTGGCACAACGGAACACCATGACAGAAACCAGAGTGCACGGAAACGCCGTTTACCTTCCCGCCGCAGCACTACCTATTTATCTACATGTACTGGCGTGCTTTCGAACTGCTAGGTTGGCAGGAACTGGGACAGAGCAACGGGAGCTCACCCTGTCACAGAGATTCGAACCGCCGACCTTCTGATCAGCAAGCCCAAGAGGCTCAGTAGCTTACTTCCTTACAGCGTTTCTACCTCACTTTCCCCAAAATGTCCCCGTGTGGCAAACAAAGAGAATGAAGCGCAACTTATGAATAGAGAGAGCCATGTGGTGTAGTAGTTAGCGTGCCAAACTAGGGCCTGGGAAACCAGGGTTCAGATCTCCACTCAGCCATGGGAAGCTCAATGGGTGCCTTGGGCCAGTCACAGCCTCTCAGCCTGACCTACTGCACAGGGTTGTTGTGAAGATAAACTTGGCAAGGGAGAGAACTATGTATGTCACTTAGAGCACCTTGAAGGGGTATAAATGCAATTATCCCTGCTGTATGGATCCTCTTATTCCTGCCTTTTTCCTTCCTACCGCCCACCATCGGAGTTCATCTAGCCCAGGGCTTTCCAACTTTTCATACCAAGTGGGCCATAAGAGTACACAGAATATGCGGGCCACACACTGACTTGTCATGTGGGGAAGGGGAGTGAGGAAAAAATTTGATGTCCCCTCCCAAGCCTTCACTGGGCTTTGGGAAGGAGGGATGAGGCTCTGGTAGGGTCCTAGAGCCTTCCCACCTCCTTCCCAAAGCTGGGAAAGCACCAACTAGTTTTGGGAAGGAGACAAGAGGACTCTAGGATCTTGTCCAAGCCCTCACAACTCTTTCCCAAAGCTCAGCACCTCACTTACCCAGCTTTGGGAAAGCAGTGCAAGGGTTGGGAGGAGTGTCAAATGTTGCTGAGGGCCACCAAAAATGCCTCAAGGGCCACATGGACCATTCTGATTTTAGCCCCTACTTCCCTTCAGTACATTCCTCTGCCAGCTGGCAAAGACATCCTAAAACCCACTTAGCTTTCCACACCTCCTCCTCCTGCTTTCTCTCAAGATTTTTTTTTTATTGTGACTTGCATTCCTCTTCCTGTTCCAGATTTTGACACCCCACTTTTAAATTTTTCATTTGTCTACATAATATCTAGCCAAACAGTTGCCATTTTAGGAATAAATGAAATAAAAATGATTCTATGGGGAAGGATTTTCTTTTTTCTTTTTAAAGTGGATGACTGGATTGCAGATTATACCACTTAAATTCTGTCAGGGAACTGCCATCGGAGCCAGAGGGATTACGGAGAGCGTCCCAGGAGGGAGAGAGGCAGCCCATCTTTTGGGGAGGAAAATCAGCATAGCACCAGTGGAGAAGGGGGGCAGATGGGGGAATCGGCGAGGTGGCTCCATGACTCCTCGCCGGAGACCAGCGGGGAGAGCATGGGTCCTCCGCTGCCCACACCCTCCCTGCACAGAAGGCTTCCGCGCAGGGAGACTAGGTGGAGACTAGGCGTCAAAGAGCTTCTTTGCTGGAAGAAGTTCAAGAAACGCCCACTGACGGATTCTGCCAGCGACTGAGACAGCCACGGGTGAGTGGCTGTCCAGACAGAATAGGGTTCACCCAGGTAACTCAGCCAGGTGTGGCGACGACTTACGCACGAGCAACCCCTAGAACCATTACAAATTCATTAAGTTTTTTTGTATTTGTCTTTAAATGTTTTATTCTTAGAAACAACTCTGGAATATGATTGAAAGGTGGTATAATTTTTTTCCAAACAAACAAACAAACAAACAAACAAACAAACAGCCAACTAGGCTGATTGTTGACATTTTGGAATAAATAAAATTATAATCTTAGAGAGGAGAATTTGGGGGCAATCTTGTGGAAAAGGTTCTAAAGAAAGTGTGAATACAGATCAGTGTATATATTTGCGTAATATTGTATGGCTTTTGCTGTCCTAGGAAGCATCTCACAGACCATCAAGAGTTGTCTTACCCCAGTGAAATTTAGACCAAGAAGAGGTATTGAACTTTGGCCAGGGTTTTCAGTATGTAATCTTTAAAAAGATGTTCTGAGTCACCATCATGGCTGAAATTTCATCCTCCTGAGCAAGTCACATGAAGACCAGAGGGAGCAGGACACTTTGATCCTTCTGAACCAGTAGTAGCAGCCTAAGAGGACCAGGTTTGACTTCCTTATCCTCATAATTTGTCACATCATAGTCCCTTGGGACTATAGCATGGGGCTACCCAAGCCTGATGCCCTCCAAAACATCAACCTTAGCAAACACAATGGGCTGGATATTTGTTGTTAACTTGACAAATACTATTATTTATTTTCAGACCTTTTTAAAAATTTAGAAGAGCATCAGATTATACTGGGAAACGTCTTTGGAAATGTAGATGGCTCTAAATAACGCTCCCCGTGACCCAGCCCTCAAATCCTATGGTGCATTATAAGTCTATAGGAAGGTCCCCCCCCCCCCGCTGCCATTAATTGGTGATCTTCAGAGTCTGAAATAGCATTTCTCTTTCCCTTTCCCCATTCTTTATTTCATTATCCCCAGTTCAGTACACATCACTGCAATAGGAAGCAGACTGGTTAGCTATGTTAAGAAT
Organism: Podarcis cretensis; assembly: GCF_951804945.1. Classification (NCBI taxonomy): domain Eukaryota; kingdom Metazoa; phylum Chordata; class Lepidosauria; order Squamata; family Lacertidae; genus Podarcis; species Podarcis cretensis. Next base: position 25,057,703 of record NC_137175.1, read on the forward strand.
TATTTAAATTAGGGAGGGATATATGGGTAGTTAAAGACCCAGTCTTCTATTCTTCTCTAATTATGTATCAAATTGCGGTCAAATTATACCCAAATGTAAAAGTAGGGATCAACCTTGAATTTTGCATAGGGAATTGGTAGGAGGGAGGTGGAACAGAACAGGTGGCACTAGTGGACTTGAACTAATGCAATATGAAAGCGAACCACTATTAAGAGGGGAAAAACCCCCTCCTGTGTGCCACTTTGTTCTGACAAGGTGTCTCAGGCAGCAATTTTATACAGCCTTACCTGGGAGTAAGCTCCATTGAACTCAACTGGGTTTCCTTCTGAGTAGACATCTATAGGATTGCACTGTGAGACTCCCAGGTTGTTATTATGTTTCTGATGTCCTTCTGGCTCTTCATTATAGATGCATGTTTAACAGAAATGAAAGGCATATAGTGAAACAATATTCGTGTGGAAAAGAGTCGGGGATGTGTGAGTTTTCATCCCCAGTGTCCAATGCATGCATTCAGTGCAAAGGAAATAAATGTATGTACTTATCTTATTTTAATTATCAGGGGGGAGAAAAAGAAAATCAGGCACAGACAATGCCTCTGAAACACAAGAAGAGAAATTTGTGGAAGACTAACGAAGGAGAACTAGGCTACATAGTGGAACTTTTACAGCTGGCTGGCCTACAGCAATGGCATTGGGAACCTTGGTGAGAATTATTTTTGATATGAGCTGAATGGGTGAAAGTTGGGTTAGGTCGGATCAAGCAACATGTTGGGAGTTCAGCACTACATGTGCACCGTATATTTAAAGCGCCATCCAAATCTCTATCTACATGAGGGAGGCACATATTTCATCTTTTTATCTGTACCTATTTTTGGAGAGTTGAAGTCACAGAGCTCCTTGAATAATAATAATAATAATAATAATAATAATAATAATAATAATAATAATAATTTATACCCCACCCAATGGGACGTACCTGACGTGCAATCTCATCTCGAAATATGAGAAGCTTCCTTGAATCATTCCAGATTCAGGTAGGTAGCTATGTTGGTCTGACACAGTAGAAATATATATACAGTGGTACCTCAGGTTACATATGCTTCAGGTTACAGACTCCACTAACTCAGAAATAGTGCTTCAGGTTAAGAACTTTGCTTCAGGATGAGAAAAGAAATCGTCTTCTGGCAGCGCGGCGGCAGCAGGAGGCCCCATTAGGTAAAGTGGTGCTTCAGGTTAAGAACAGTTTCAGGTTAAGAACTGACCTCCGGAAAGTATAAAGTACTGGACTTTTTTTTAAAAAAAAAAAAAATTAAAACATATTTCTATTGAATCATTCCAGTTCACCTTGTAATTCAAGGTACACACAGTCAGTGCTAAAGAGAGAGAGCGCACATTGCATCACTGCTGTTGTGCACAATTGTTTGAAATATTGAAGGTTTTGTCTGAAATTTGAAAGAGATCATCCCCCCCCCATTAACATTTTTACCCTAGATTTGTTTCTCTTTCTTTTCTTCCTAGGGATGTGTGTGGATGTACAACAGAACCAGCTCTCAATTGAATTAAACTTGTCGTATAGCATTGCATGAGGTGCCCTGTGTGTTTCTCAGATTGCTAAAACTTAAAGAAGCTGCAGTGGAAGATGGACAGGGAGACATGGTGAGACTCAAATGAGACGTCTATATGGCTAAAAAGTGCAGTTCACTTGAAGAGTATGGGATGCATCAAAAGGCTCAGTCTATTTCATACAAAATATTGAGCTTTCTCAGGACCTCTGCAGCCTACAAACATGCACATGCAATGTTAATAACTTCTTTGCAGAACAGGGTGTGATAACAGCAGCTCTGAAAGTGGGACAGGCAAACTCTCACCACACTTCTGGGGTGTTCATCATAATGAACTGCTGGTGGTGAGAATTATGTTGATTTATTCCTAGGCGTGGGGCATGAACCCAGCTCCTATCTTTCCATTGAATCTCTTTATAGCAAGCCGACATGAAAAGCTTAATGCAATGGACCAAATCTGACATCTTTTCCATTTCTACTTGAATCCCTTCAGCTTTCTTAGCCTCCTTATTTCTTAGTACTTACCTTGTCTTCAGCTTTTGAAATCTTGAGCAAAATGGTCAAGTTTTAAAAATGCATCGCTCCAAATTTTGCAGCCTTGCACCCCTAAATGTATGTGCAATGGCCACAGAATCATTAAGTCAGAGGACTGTAGAGTTGGAAGGGACCCCAAGGGTGATTCAGTAAAACTCCCTGCGATGCAGGAATCTCAGCTAAAGCATCCATGACAGATGGCTCTCACAACTCTGCTTAAAAACCTCCAAGGAAGTGTTGGAAGTGCTGTGGGGCACCTCACAGCCCCCAGATCGAGACAAACCTCTCCAGGAGTCTTCCTCAGGAATGCAGCACAGGACGATCATAACTCTTCAGTCCCGTTGCACAGCAGTGACACATATCTGAAAATACGTGCACACTTAGACAGGAGAGTAAAGCTGGAAGCTTTATGAGGTGTGGCATCTAAGTAATTTATTAAGCAATATATACAGGACAAAGCAATCATGGCATCCTCTCACATCTTCTTCTTCTTCAAGAGAGAGTAAAAGTACAAAAGTACAATACAACGGAAGGGATAGGACTGCCTTCCGTTTCCCACACTTTCCAATTATGAAATGTAAACACAGACATGTGATGTAACAATCACACATCCAGCAACAGGAGAATGAAAATGCTGACATCAAGGAGAGTCCACCACCTCTCTTGGAAGTCTGCTCTGTTCCACTGTCAAAAGTGCTCTTACTGTCAGAAAGTTCTTCCTGTTGCTTAGTTGGAATCTCCTTCCTTGTAACTTGAATCCATTGGTTCGGGTCCTATTTTATCCTTTCTGAGAGAAGGCCCAGCCGGCACTGATTGGCCAGTTGAGCCCTCCGCCAGGAGGAGGCCCACCCAAAAGTCCACCGGACTGGCCAATCACCACAGGCAGTCAACCAGACCCCTGTCCCCTTGCTGGATTGCTCCAAGGCCCGTGGTCAGACCGCAAAACTGCCCACCATCAAGCTAAGCTGACTATACAAATACCTTCAAAAATGGGAGTAAACTAAGAGAACAGATGTGCTCTTGAGCACATCAGATCTCACACAATCTGTACCTAAGAAAGTGGGAGCAACACCAAAATGTTATGGGTACACTCTCTTGAGAGCCAAGGTTGGCTGGAGTACCTTGTGGCATGTTCACTGCTGTAGGGTCTTGACTCACAGGTACCCAGAGGTAGAAAACAGAAAGTAATGCAGTTTTAAATATGCCTGTGATTTATCAGGTGCAAAACTGATCTGAAAGTGTTTTTGTTTTGTCTTTGGCTAGGTACATATGACTTCCTTCCATTAAGAATAATGGGAACTGTGCTTTACCATTCACAGGGCTACAATTTTGAACACCTTTAACAAACTACAATTTCCAGGATTATTTGGAGGAAGTCACGTGTTTTAAAAGCCCTTTGAATGTATGGTGTGTACACCACATTTGCCCTGTGGTGCACTGAGAGTCAATTTGAAAAGCCTCCTGGTCTTTCAGAATTTGGGGTCTGAGCTTGACTCTCTTTTCTTATGCTACAAAAGCAGAGGTTCCAGAGGGGGAGAGGGGGAAAAATCCATTTGCATCCAATCCACTGAGCATTTTTAACTGCTGAAACTAGTAGACCAAATGAGTTTATTAGATTATCATTGCGGAAGTTAATAAAGAATTAATTTCTCTTCGTGTGACATCCAGAGGCAGTTATTTCAGTGCCCTGTCCATTTACACAAAGCCAAGTATTTGTCAAGTGTCAAACTCAATTCCCATGACCCATGCCTCTTCAATAATTCTGGATTAGGGGTAGCCTTAAATGACATTACAAAAATTTTATTCCAAGATGCATTGACCTCCCGGGACTACTCAGGAATTTCAGGTTCGTGAAGGTTATACAGTCAGCAAAAGCATGCTGGATAAAAGATCTGAAATGAAGGAGACTTCTTACATGCAGTATATTTTGGGCAGTGGAAAAGATCATATAGGAAGACAAAGACAGAGACTTCTCTTAGGATGTATTTAGATCTCTTTTCCTCCTTGGAAAATGCTGCAGTTAATGCCATCTGCATTGCAAAAACTCCACTTGGCTTTATGGAGTTTCCATGTTCTCCGACAAAGCAAATGCATTTATGCAGCATCTCATTCTGGCTGATGGAAGGAAAAAAGGGGGGAATGGATGTATTAGGGAAAAGAGAGAAAAGGCAGAATGAAGCCATCAATATCTGTCATGGGAACTAAGTGCTGTAAAACATCACTCCTCTTGGGAGATGGGGGGGGGGAATGGGGTTGGAATTCCCCCTTCTAAAATGCAGATAAACAATAAGAGTTTTTCTAAGAACTTTTAAGACTTATCCATATGCACAGGTGAAAGATGCTCTACTGATGACTTTAATGCCAGTGGTCAGTAGATTTTTGATAGAGTTAAACTGGCATTTCCTCTTCCCTACCTCCACATCTTGGAACTAGCTCATCTCTTTCTCTGGGATATCTCTAGATCAGGGAAAGGGAGACATCTGCAGCCTGGGGGGCCTTATTACCTTCTGGTCAACTTTATGGGGGGCCATATGACAGAGGTGGCCATAGTCAGTGTCAAAAGTGGGCGGAAAAACTCATGTAAGTTTTGCCTTTGCTGGTTTCGACAGGCACTCACCTCCTCTCTCTATCCTCCATCTAGATGAGGAAGTGGCACTGCCCGTATTCAAAGACACATTACAGTCAATCAAAAACACTTGGGGCACAGAGGAGGGCCAGTGAAGGATGTGGCTTTCAGAGAGTTCCAAGCAGTGGTGTAGCATGGAGAGGCCCCAGAGGGCTCTGGCCCTGGGTGCAAAATTCTGAAGGGGAGCAATCAAGCTCCCCCACGAAGGTCCCAGCTTCCTCAGGGATCCCCACCCCACCCTAGTGAAGGCAGCTGAGCAGCCCAGGCTCATGGTGAGTGGGCACAGATGGAGGGAGGTAGGCAAGAGGCGACTCCAGCATGGGCCCCAGCCGGCGCTCCTCTCCGTTGGCATCAGGGGGATTCACTTGCCAAAGGACATGCCGGCCAGCCAGGCTTCCCCTGTGTGGGCAGGCAGGCAGGCAGCACAGCACGGCCCTGCTTGGCTCCAGCAGTGTCAGTGGCTTGCCCACCCCAGGTGCCAGCAACCCATGCTAGGCCACTGGTTCCAAGGGTCACATAGTGAGGTCTGTGTTGGTTTTTGTTGTCGTTAAAGAATAAAAGGAAAAAATGGATCACTGCCTTCCCATGGCGAAGGGGCTTGAATAACTCAGAGAAGCTATGAGCTATGCTGTGCAGGGCCACACAAGATGGACAGGTCATAGTGGAGAGTTTTGACCAAACGTGATCCACCTGGAGCAGGAACCGGCAAGCCACTCCAGTATCCCTGCCAAGAAAACTCCATGGACAAAGACAACAGGCATATAAAAGTTATGACACTGGAAGATGAGCCCCTCAGGTTGGAAGGCATCCAACATGCTACTGAGGAAGAGCGGAGGACAAGTACAAGTACGAACATGACTTTGACCAAACTGCAGGAGGCAGTGGAAAACAGGAGTGCGTGGCGTGCTCTGGTCCATGGGGTCACGAAGAGTTGGACACAACTAAACGACTAAACAACAACAAAAGGAAAATTCCCTGGATGCCTAGATGCAGGTTTGGAGCAGTACTCTATGGTGAGAGAGTCCCAGAAGAGATTTAAAATCACAGAACATGCATCAAAGTAATGTGTGGAAATATAGGCTGTTTGACCTTCAAAATGCCCCCTTCTAAGTTTCTTCCAAAGTCACCCACTTCCTTAGCATAGAAAGATACAAACATTTGCTAAGTTAAACATTGTTTACTTGCAGATTCATGTGCTTTTCCATACAGCAGCTAGAAAAAAAACCAGGCAGTTTAACTTAGGTTACAAAAAGTGGCAAATGTTACTTTAGATGGCTTGCTAAAACCATATGGTCTGGCCTTGGAGCAACCAGCCTAGACATCCTTACTAGTTGCTTTATACGGTGGAAATCCCTTCATGCATTGATTAGAGTTAAGCATGTTGGCTCTGTGAGGCTGATTTATCCCACAGCCTGGAGAGCTTCACTTGTCTCTTAGGATTGAGGTTCCTCAACCTTGTCCTAGATGGTCACAACTTCAGATAAGTTCTTGTGTGAGTATTGATGTAAGTAAAATAGTCTCAACGTAGGAGAAAAAAAGGGAGTGGGTGGTTAGGCCAGACTCAGACATATCCACTTGAAAAAAGAAGTGGGATGGTTATAGGTCCAGCTGAAAAGAAGCAGGGTACCATCCCATCCATCCCATTTAAGCACTGGATGGGAAAGTTTGGCACTAAAGGGTTTAGAGTAATGCCAGCATGTTCGTAGTCTGGCAATTAGAGGCTGAGTGCCTTTGATGTCACCACGGGGCTTGGCAGGCAGAAAGATTCAGCCCCTCCATCTGCCATTGGTTTAGCTGCTCCGATGTCAGTGGGGCTTTGAAAGCACGAAGGTCAAGTCTGTCTATCTTACCACTGGTTTAACTGCTCTGCGCCAGTATAGCTGTTCATTGTAGGTCTAAGCAAATGAGAGTATGGTAGTAAGAGTGGCTTGAGTCCTTAGGAAACGTCGATGCAGAATGAGCAATTTAAAAACAAAACAAAAAACAGAATCATGTAAGGCAGGACCCTGGTAGCACAATCTAATTCATTCCATGCACCCCTCCTGCACTGGGCTCATTCTGAGGCAGAACATATTTGTTTATTTATTAAATTTATATGCCACACCTTCCTCCAATAGAGCACGGTATCTTCAGAATGGTTAAAAACCCAAGGAGTTATTAAGATACCATTCACCAGTGATTGAGCATCCAAAGTCCATTGAGGAACAAACCCTTTTCCATCCCAATACCCTCTCATAGTGGAGTAAGTCTAAACACTATTCAGTACCTCATAATATGCAAGGTAGCAAAATTTCCTTACTATACAGCTCTGTGTATCTCTCTAAGCCTGTTCTGTGGTTTCCCCAATCCCTCTGGAACAGATCTGGTGAGGATTGGGGGGGGGGGGAGAGAGGAGAGAGAAGGAGAAGTCCTGCTATGCAAGTGGAAATCCTTGCTCTGACAGGACAAGGGAGTTGGATACTGATTTTGCAAATCAACAGTGCCACATAACTATAGTAGTAGATTCTATTTGCTGTGCCATACGCTTCCCACAGCAGGTAAGCAAAGCTCTCTAGGAATTCCTTTGCACTCTCTGAATGTTACACACCATATCTCCTCATGGATATAACATGATTCTTGTAATAGGAAGATGTGGACTTCGATCCCTGCCAAAGAGAGATCCTTGGACCTTTTAATGCACTCATTTACATGATACTGCTATACATTTAAATACTTCCATGTGCATACATTGACATTATTTTATTTCAAGGTTATATGAAAATGTGAAATAAGATTGTAATGTGTACGAACAGGTGCTAAGCAACAGACCCCTTCAAGTGGGGTAGTGCTGAATTAAGATTTAAATGGACACTGTCAAGCAATTTTTTTATCGCTATTAATTTTTCATTCCAGCAAATTATTTTCTTTCACTCGCACGGATGTTTCTCCTTCTCAGGCAGGTAATATGAGCTTCTCTTGAATTGTGAATGATGTTAACACGGCTGAGATTTTAGGGGTCAATGATATACACTAAAAGTATGTGGGCAAGAATCTTTTATTTGAAAATTACAGAGATCTTCTCTCCTAGAACTTCTGGTACTTCCTAGCACCCACAGCAAAATCAAACATGTTTTCAATGTGTTGGATAGTTAGGATGACTAAGAAATGTATGCCCAGGGAAGACTTCGTAGACCTAAAAGGAGAGAGTGACTCGGCATTGCAAACTGGGAACATGTGTGAGAGTGCGTGGGTGTTCTGCTTGTATTGGCCTAATAATTTATCCAGAGACAAGACTGAAATTCTCTTTGACTGGTGCAAAGTGCTAGTGAGTTTCATGGTGAAAAAGAGCACCACACTGACTTGAGGCCAGACAGACTCAACTATAAAATAATGTGTTGGGACTGTATCCAACTATTGGGTCCCACCAGTGCAAGCATTTATGTTTCCACTATGGAACTTCTCCACCTGTACTCACCTTGTACTGACTCCCCCAATCTGCTCCCAATGGTTTGGAGAACTCCTAGAATAACTTTAGGAGGTGCTGATGGGGTGTGTTAATTGGATACCCCCCCAATGGATTCAGGGGTGACTGCTTAATAGGGCAGTGCCACAGAGTCACCCTCCTGACAGAAGTGTCACTACCACTTACCTGGACTGTGTAGGGGTGAGTCATGGTGGTGATAAAATTGGGACTACATGAATGCAGCGTCAGCGTCAATCTGTTGCTTCTGCTTCTGCAGCATCATAGTCCTGCCCTTGTCCCTGTCCCCTGCCCCATTCAGGTATGCTATAGACATTTTCACACAATAATGCTGTTTACCGGAGGTATTATGCGCATTTGTTCACACACTAGCAACATGAACAGGCACCACTTTATGCATTCAGGTTTACTGCAACAACAACAACACCCCACACATCTAACTGTGTTTCCCCAGCCACTCTGGGTGGCTTACAGCACTTATAAAAACAGAATAAAACGTCAAACATTAAAAGCTGGCATCCTCATGCATATATTTATGGAGGAACATTGCAGACGTTGGAATGAATATGTGCAGAGCTATCCAAAGCCCTTCATATGGTCATTGAATGCACAGAGCACTGATGGACTGAATAGAAAATGTGCATAGAATCAAATGGAGAGCAGCAGGGGATGAGGGATGGGAATGTGCCCAGCTGTTGCACACTGGCTTCCATTTGTTCACTGGATCTTCTGAACAGGCTCCAAAAATGTAGAGTATAGATTATCTAGCTAGAGCCTCTATAAACAGAGTTTTTATGCAGATAGGCTGTAGTCAGAAGGCCCAGTCAACACACAGAAGTCAAGGGTGAGGCCAGTGGGTTCGATCCCACCCCCCTCAGTCCATTAATTCTGCATGCATTTGCTGTGTAAAAAAAGACTTCTGCAGGCTTTCTTTGCCAAATGTCTTCAGCAAAAAAAAGTTTGCTTCCTCCGTGTAAACATTACATAGGGGACTGCAGGGCTTCTGAATGATTTCCTTCTGAAAACGGGCAAAGTGGAACTCACACACTAACCTTTTCCCTTCACCCATGGGAGAGATACAAGGCATTTCACCTTTGTAATTTATAACCCAGTTAAGCCTTCTCTATTCTGGTTTCTTTGTCTCTTTTGTCTCACCAGAAAACGATCTGTTAGTGAGTGCCATTTTCTTAAGTGGACTGGAGCATAGAAGTAGATCTAGGGTTCCCTCAAGTTTAACGGATTTCGAAACTGATTCTGGAGATAGGATACAATCAGGACCTGTGCATGACGGTGGGACTGGAGTTCAAATTTCTGCAATGCTAGTGCCTGGGTTGGGAATGGCTTCATTTTCTTCTGCCTCCGGGTTGGGCCTTGCCACTCCCTGCTGCAAGACAGCCTGACTCATCATAGAATCATAGAGTTGGAAGGGACCCAAGCGTCATCTAGTCTAACCCCCCGCAATGCAGAAATCCTGTCCACAGCCATCCCTGGGTGAGCTTAAACCAGCAACCTTCTGGTTAACAGCCAGGCCCTCCAACCCATTGCATTAGGAGGCTTCTGCATCTTTGCTGCCATTGGCATTTCTGAACCAACAGTGAAATAAACTTAAATATGAAAGTAATGATTACACCAGTGGATGGAAGCATTCCTTTCCAGGTAATCATAGAGCAATGCTTCTTAGAGATAATACCAGTCCCATTTGTAGCAATAAAACAGCTAGCACATTTGCAAAGCTAAGCAGGATCCGGTATGGTTTCAGATTGGATGGGGCACTGCATCTTGAGCTTCCTGCATTGAAGGGAACTGGACTAGAGGACCCTTCCAACTCTACAATTCTATGATTCTTTGAAAACCAGAATGGGTGGGTGACATTTCCTTCATTGTCACTTCCTGATGGAGCACAGCAGGGTGGAAAAAGACATGGATGAGGAGGGCTGACATCTAAGTTGATGCATCTGCAAAGAGGGAAGCCTCTTGAGAGCCACTGTGTTGTGTTACAGGCCCCCATGGAGTATGTATCCTGTGTAGCAGTTAAACATTAACAAGTTCTAGTTGAGCCTGAAGGCAATGGACAGAATTTGGAAGGCAGATCAATCTGCTTAGGTTGTGTGTGTGTGTGTGTGTGTGTGTGTGTGAAAATGCTGGAAAAGACTATGGTGAAAGACTAAAAGATCTTAAATCTCAAGATCTTTGCTACAGATGGTGTTTTCATCATGGCGTGTCTCTTATTGTTTTTGGCACCCCGCTTTTCCATTGCTGTTTGAGCTATGGATTCATCCCAAGTTTGGAATGACCCAATGGAGAATATTTGTCTCTGGTCATCTTCTTCCTGTCTCTAGAGGCTGAGTCTCTGATGAATGGTTCTCATAGCCTAATAAAAAAAAAAATCTACTTAACAGTTTTAGTGTGTTTGTATGGTTCTCCCCCCCCCCCACCGTTAAGATAAATTAGACAAGCTAATGAGACTGATTAGTCCTTAGCTATGACCTTTGGCCTTTAGGATGTACTTTGAGCTAATAGAGAGAATGGGGATTATGAGCTGCGATAATGTGCTTGTGTTGGCCTTTTAAAGGAAAACACATTTATTGCTACTTAGAGGAAATTGATCTAATTGTGCTGGAAGCATTTCTGCAGACAGAACATGGAATTTTTATTAAGTAGGTGACTCAAGTTCAGCCAAGATAGCTGGACTTGAAATAGGACCAAGATATTTTTAAAAGATTTCATATGGAAATCTTCCTTTCCAACTGCTAACGAGCTTCTCTTGATCACTCTTTGATATGATCCTCGCTATGTGGCACATTCTGCTTTGTGCTTCTTTCTTCAGCAGGAAAAGCCAGCTGCCTGGTGACTTCGGCTAATAGGCTTTTAAAATGCAAACATCATACTAAGAAAATTAACCTTTTAATTCTTCTTTGAGACTGAAAAGCAACGTCATGCTGTTTTAAAGAAATGCTGAATTATGAACATAACTGTAACTAGGAATGAGCACATAACATAAGCAGCACACAAAGGAAACAGAGCCAATAAACTATTCTGCAGCCTTATAAGCTATCAGCACCACTTTGTCAAGAGTTCCTGAATTTCCTGATGCGATGGTGGGGTCACTGGCATTGGCCAGACCCTGCTTTACAGTTGGGTTTATAGAGAATCAACGGTGTCCTGCCTCCAGGGGGAAAGACTCTCTTTACATGGGCACTTCCTGCAAAATCCTTTGCTAATTTTGACCTCATTCTACCTGAGGCCACCACACGTATGTAGCTGAGCCACAGTCTACTGCTTTGTTGGCAGCGGCAACTGGGAATATCCTTTTCACTTTCTTCTTCTCACCAGGGATTCCTGAGTCCTTACTGCTTGCTGATCCTGGCACACAAGGCCAATAACTTACCCAGGCATATCAGCATGTTGGTTTGACGGCTTCGTGCTGTGAAACAATCTATAAATAAATAAATAAATAAATAAATAAATAAATTTGTTGTTTATTAAACAAATAAACCAAAGCAAAAGATATTGGGACATCCCAATCAGTGTTTTCCACGTCACATCTACTTTGTCCCAAAGTCTCTTTGTGATGTCACCTTAATTTATATTTACTCTTTATGAGGAAACCACGACACTGAAAAAGTGCAATATATCACCCCTCTCATATTGATCAAATAAGGATCTGTTATATGTTTACTCAGCCAACAGCCAATATCTGCAGATTCCAGTTGTGCCGCTATAGAAGTACCCAGGTCTGAGAAGGAGACGGCAGCGGGGATGGAGGGGTGTGTGGAGGGAGAGACCACAATTGGGCACAAAGGCAATCAAAAATAAACTATAAAATACATGAATCGGAGAACATTAGGACAAATTAATGGACTACATGAAAAGTGATTCCTTAAGGATATTTTCAAAGTTTTATTAAATGCTTCAAAGCTCCCAAAGGACTTTAATTGCACACAGAGAGGAATGGTCTGGATGGCCACAATAAATAGTGCTAGGATTTCTTTCAGCATCATGGAGGCAGATGCTGTAACAAGCCGTGCTCAGTAATTTTTCTGGTACGCCGTTTTGTTCAAGAACAAATCAGAATTAGGTACAGGGTTGTCTGCATCATACAAGGATTTTGCAGTGGAGGGTTTCTCTGTGTGCAGAAGATTCAATATTTTATTTATATGTTCCTTTCTGCAAGGGACGGGGTGCTTAGGTAGGGTTCAAAAAGTGAAAATCCGGACACAATGCTAGTTCCTCTGCCAACAGAGACAAAATAGATTTTAGACCCCAGCCTGGCGAATAAGTGTGGTTCAATGTATATTCCAGATGCTTATTCCATTTATTTCACAAGATTTATAGACCACTTGATTGTAATAAAACATCCTGCTGTAGACCATGGATAGCTAACAACCAGTTGCCCCCTCCCCAAGTAATAATAATAGTAGTAGTAGTAATAATAATAATAATAATAATAATAATAATAATAGTAATAATTTTATTATTTATACCCTGCCCATCTGGCTGGGTTGCCTCAGCAACTCTGGGAGGCTTCCAAACCCGGGTCAAAACAAAAACTCTCAATTCACCCCAGAAGTCTCACAATGAGAACATGTGCTGTGCCTCCATAGTCAGTTTCTGGGATTCACTGGAGGGAAAATAACAACAACAAAATGTGCCAAGAAGTTTTTCTATATGATAGCTGCTGTGTGTCTCAGCCCCTGTGGCTGTCTTAGCTTATGACGTTGCAAATACACACATATGTGTGATTGGGGCGCCATCAACCAATTATGCAGTGGAAAAAGAAATGGAGACGCAATAGGAAGAGTTTGAGGTCCACTGAATAGCCTTGAAGGTTCTCCGAAGCAGAGATGGGGATACGAGTTGAGTGATGGGATCAAAGAAAGTAGAGTTAGATTGACTTTATGTTGTCAGGGATGTTTCCTTGCTCAGCCAAGATATGGTTATCTGTTTGACAAGTTTTGTGTCAATCTTCCTCCCCCGATCTGCAACTACTACTAATACCACTAGAACAACAACAAAACACACACAGTCATTTCATACAAGCATCAGTGTACACTGATAAAACCTTTGTTTTGTCCAGGTGGAAGGTCTTTCATATCTCCCCCCCTCCCCTTTACTCAACTATCTTGAGTCCTCCATGACCTTTAGCTTTAACTTGAGATATTTCAGGAAAGACATTATAAGCCTTCACATTATCTAACCTTCTCCTCTGAGCCTAACTAGGCAGAAGATACCCTCTGGATGGCGGTAAATCAAGTGGACTTACATCAGGCAGGGTTGATGTTGCTTGAAATTCTTGCATCAGTGCTCAAGAGAGCCAGAATGAAAGAATGATATGGGCAAGACCTGGTCAGTGTTCTGGTCCTCAAGGTACCATTTGAGTTGCAAAATTATCACTCAGCATGGATTGAACTAGAGATTTCAAAGGAAGACAGTAGACATCTTTTGGTAAGATACTTGGAGTTTGCTTGGTTTGAAGTAGAATGCAAAAGAGGTTCTGATTCTGACTATCCACATCTGTTGAGGACTTCAGCCCCTGCAGATTCCGTGCCTGCTTCACGTGGTTGAGAGACAGGTCTGAGGTACCATTTCAAGGTGTGAGTGAATGGAGGGGACCAGTGCTCAGTGGTAAAGCACATACTCTGCACAGAGATGGTCTTAAGCTTCATCTTCAGCGTCTTTACCATGCAGCCATATCAACATCAGCTATGTGCTCTGATCTTCCTTGCTGAATTGGAGCAAATACTTTAAAGTGAAGTTCTGGCAAATATTTTCAACGGAAGATTAAGGGCAGTCCCAGTAAATGGATAGATAGATAAATTTATTGTCATTGTCCGTATATACACAGTATACACAACAACGAAAATCAAACACCCAAGACCGGATTCACATACACATTTGCACGTATCTCCAACACTCTCATCCTATTCAGACATAATCTATTAAAACATACATAATCCAGAATATAACACAACCTATTAGAAGCATAGCATAACCTAAAACCTATCTCATTCCTTACTACTCACTGCTTGCTATTTCTTACAACTGGCCCTGAGATCATTGTTTAGTGCAATCAGAGCTCTTGGATAGAAACTATTCAGAAGGCGTGTGGTTCGTGTTTTCATTGTCCTATATCTTCTGCCCGAAGGCAACAGTTCAAAGAGGTTGTGAGCAGGATGGGTGGGATCTCTCAGGATATTGTGTGCCTTCTTCAAGCTGCGAGACGTGAAGATCTCATCCAGGGTTGGTAGTTGGAGCCCAATAACATTCTGGGCAATTTTAATTATTCTCTGTAAGGCTTTTTTATCCATTCCAGAGCTGCTCCCATACCACGATAATATACTATAGGTTAAGACACTCTCAATGGTACTATGATAATAGGACAGAAGTAGGTGCTGAGATAGATTCAATCCTCTGAGCATTCTCAGGAAATGCCAGGTGATTGCTGAGTCATTCCAAAAAAGTGCCATAAGGCTTGCTGGTGCTCATGGTAAGCAGGACTCTATAAGGGGTACCTAGGCTATGGAGACTACTTTTGCATCACCAATAAAGAAGGAATGCATCACTGCCCTCCAAAATACAAAAATACAGTAGGCAGATGTGCATATAATTTTGTGTGTGTGTGTACATACACACTATAGCATTTGACTAATTTGATCCAGTGTCAGTTATTTGTTCTGCATTTTATGATTTTATAATTTTATGATGTTTTAATGATTTTACTGTTCACCATCATTTTTGTATGAGTTGGCAGTTAATAAATACTCTTGAATAAAATAAGTATAGATGCAAATTTGGTGGGAAGGACTATGACCAGGGCAACTTCAAGCCCCTCGCTGCTTTCCCTTGTTATGGCTCTTGATCTTTAGACCAGTCTCGGGACAGATCCGCACCATACATTGAAAGCCCATTCAACATGCATTGAAAGCATGCGACTTCCCCCAAAGAACTGTGGGAGCTGTAGTTTGTTAAGGAAATTGTAGCTCTGTGATGGGGCTACTACAGTTCCCAGGATTCTTTTACAGGTGGCAGTGGGAATTGTGTGCTTTAAACATTTATTGGGGGGTGATTTAAATACATAGCGTGGATCTGCCCATGGGCTGGGCAGCCCTTCAAATGGAGATCTGTCCCTTGCAAAGTAGGTCACACAACCCCACCTTATCAATAAAGTCCAGCATGCTATAACCTTTTAACATTGTCTATGCTTATAGAACACTGGAGCCCTGGGACAGGGAGAGGGGAACTTTGAAAAAGATAAATATCTGAAAGCACCAACTGCTGCAGTCATTGCTGGTCTGCCTAAGAGCTTCCTGTGTGCAAGGAGGGATCAATCTGCAGAGACAGGTTTACTGATGGGAAGTAAAAACAAATGTGGTTGCCGCTGGGATCACAAAGAACAGAGCAAACATCGAGCAACTGCTTCCTCTCATGAGTGGCGGAAGCAAGGGCTGCATTGTTAGGCTCAAATCCAGCACTAAACCCCAGCTTTTGTCACAGCAGGAACTACTCCATGGCAGGAACATTCTTCTCAACTGCATGTTCCATTTCGCTGGGATCTTTACACAAAGAGTAAAGGCCAGCGTAACAGACTATGACCCATTCAGCTCCTAGGATTATGTGGGGTTTATATCTAGCTAGCCAGAAAGTCTAGTTTTCCCACTCCCCTCCCTCTGCAAGCTATATGATTGACCATTTATTTATGGACTACTAATAATGCTAATACGAAAACAACATAAAAAAAACATACTCTGTTGCCATATTGGTTGGATTTTTTGCTCTTAGTGTCCAGTGGCTCTGGTTCTTTCCAGGACTGTCTGGAATTTAAGCACTCTTAATCCTAGAAAAGGAAGCAACCCTAATTTTTAGAGAGCAAGGGGCCCCTAGTAATAAGGGCAAACCACACTTCAGTTACCTTGTCAAGCTAACATTTTTATTCCTCCCTTTTTTCTGATTTCACCAAATACAGTCTATCTTCCGCCCTTTCCGCCCAACTTCCTCATCCCCCCAGCTTCCTAATGAATTGAATTCTAGAGCATATACCCAAGTCAGATGTGATAAAGCACTGGGCCTTTCCGCAGTGCTGTAAATGCTAGCATGGCCTCCAATGGGTTAATTCATTACGGTCCATTGTCCAGTCGACTTTGTAGCTGGCAGCAGATTGGAGCCGACTGGAACGGATGAAGTGGGGATGAAAAATGAGCAGAGCCTTGGTTTGCATTAAATATTTAATATTCTCTCAGTGGGAGGTGTCAGGGAAAGGACCATATAATAAATACGACGAGAGACAATTCCATCATTGAACTCGTCTGTTAATGACCTCATTTGCTTTGACAGAAACATTACAAATGCAGAGTCTCTCCCCCCCTCCCCAGGCCTGTTCAGGAGACTGCATTCCAATTTTAAAGCTCGGCCAGTTCTTCAGCCATGTGGAATTCCACTAATTCTCTCATCTTTTCATGGTCTTTGGATGGCTCAAAGAGAGCTGGTCAGGGCAAGGGGGTAAAAGTCAGCAGCAGAAGTAGATTCAGGATTGTGCTGGAACGCCCCTTTGTAGTTCTGCTTGTGTACCTACCATTTTGGGCATCGATAGCACAAGAAGTCTACTTAGGCCACAATTCTCACCATGTCTTCTGAGACGCAAGCCCCACTAAATTCAGTGGGGCTCACTCCCAGGTAAGGAACTCCTCTTCAGATTTAGAACAGTGCCAGAAGAGGACTTGATAGTCCCGCTTCTATACTCTTGTGAACACAACTCTTGAGGGGTTGTTGGGTGAGTTGGAAGG
Organism: Podarcis cretensis; assembly: GCF_951804945.1. Taxonomy (NCBI): domain Eukaryota; kingdom Metazoa; phylum Chordata; class Lepidosauria; order Squamata; family Lacertidae; genus Podarcis; species Podarcis cretensis. The sequence continues at coordinate 25,074,664 of NC_137175.1, forward strand.
TTACTGGCAAGGTTCAGGGTCAGAAGAGACAGCGATAGGGGAACAAACCCCCCACCCACCCCACAAGATGATGAGTACATAAAGGATGGGAAACATGGATGCAGCAGGTAACTAGATCAGCCTCTCTGTATTTATTTGTCTGTATCAGGAGTAAATGGTGTGGTGGTGTGATGGTGGTCATCTGAGCTCTGCTTGGTAACATTGCTGCTGCGTACCAGGAGGTAGAGAGGGAGGGGTAAGGTGATGGAAGGGTTGGTGTAGGACAAACATACCTGTGGAGTCAGTCTGGCTTTCCTGACAGTGCATTTGCACTGCACTGACCTTTCTGCCTTTCCACCCTTTTACTCTATCTCCTCATAAGCAGCAGTGACACAACATACTGAAAGCCAAGCGAGAGCCTCTCTCCCTCTCTCTCTCTGTGTGTATGTATATTTGTGCCTAGCACTCCATTTCAAGGGCTTCGGGCAGCTGAGAACTACTTTAAAATGCATGTTTTACAGGGAAATGTCTGAAATCTGGTGAATACCAATATTCATGTGTATTTTTTGTATCATAAATATCTTGATATAGACAAAAGACACACCTTAGGTTACTGATCCAAATGCTTCTGAATGACACATCCACAAATGCACAAATTTCCTTCAAATGTTACAGAAATAATCCACAATGGCTATGTAGGCATTCATATTTTCTATAATGCACAAAAAAGCCCCAAGTGTTTTTGTGATGTCCTGCATGGCCCATTAATTTTTGTTTTTTTTAATAATGTTTTTATTTATTTTTCATGGTACAAAAGATCCATTTTGAGAAAATGTTGCAACAGTAAACAACAAACAACTTGTCCTGATATAATTACAGATTTTTTGTCATGCTATGTAATAAAGTTTCATTTGATTACTCCAAAAGATCACACCACATTTTCCCATGAGTGTAGGGTGGATTCCTGCTACAGCCTGAACAATTTATGTATTCAATAAACATTTGTCGTATGTTACGAAAGGAAAAGGGATTGTGTTTGCCCTTTGCTGCTCTGACCTGATATGTTAATTTCTCAGCCAATGCTATTGACCATACGCTGGTGTACCAAGAATCAATGTTAAGCCAAACGCCAGTTTCCCAACATCTGGCTATCTCCATATGGGCAGCTGTCAATATAAAGCATGGTCCATTTGTTGACATGCTTTCAGTTTGTGGAAAGAAGCCTGAATGAAGTGTATAGGTGTCTTTTATGACAGTTATTGTCATTCATATAAAAGGTACAGATTGTCTCCAGGCTGTCACTATGCTCTGGGAGGGATTCAGTTGCATACCAGAAATGTAGGTTTCAACAATTAAAGTGGATTAAAGTGCTCTGTCATCCTAGTGCAATAAATACACACACACACACACACACACACACACACACACACACCCACCCCAACACTCTTTTTGCAGTTAGGAAAGTAATGGGGAAATACATTGTAAAGTGTGATCTGAATGAATTGTTAAGGGCAAGGCATATAAACACCCCACAAAGAAATCAGGATAAATGCTCAATAGCAACTGAACACTGTCGAACCTCTGCATAAGTTTTGTGCAAACAAATCAGGCTGAATGCTCAATCAATAGGTTATTTGGAGGAGCCTAGTATTATACACTCCAAGGCTTCAGGAGAAAGTGGGCTGTCAATTTAAATAACTGTTAAGTTTTAGAAAACATTTTCTGCCTCGTTGATTTTACAGCATCTTCCAACCCTAGAATTAAGCTTGGTTAACTCAAATGTTGAGGTTTCATAAATTCAAAAGTTTGAAATGAGAGTGTGACAAATTTCATCCTTTGTCCCTTTCTGAGAAGCAGAGATCTGGTTGGAGACAGAGAAAGAACAAAGCAATCCATGCAGATCAAAGAGACAGCAGAAAAGTCAGGAACAAAGAGAAGGAGATGAAAAAAGCCTAGAGCTCTGACTGCACTTCTAGAAAGGGAATCCTCATCCTGTTGCACTGGCTATAATTTGTAGTCATGAATGACTGCAGTAACTGTGCTATAAGAGGGCTTCTGAAGATCTAGTCATCTTCATGGTATTTAATCTCAACGGGCCACTTCTATGGATTTAAGAAGCCATTGCGTTCTCTTCCAACCCCTGTTTGTTACATGCAGCACTGTTTCTGTTCCACTGCAGTCCAGTTTCTGATTAAAACTAGCTTATTCATCTCACTGACCACTGTGGCAGAATTTCACAGAATTACGTAATTCCATAGCATTCATTTCAGTGCAAAGGAAGCACAGTGCAAATGCGGGGCAGAGAATGCTGTCAATTATGAATCATTTGAGCACTGAAAACAACAGCAGCAGCAGATACCAGTTGTATTCGCTAGATTGATTTCCATTCCAGTGTGGGGCAGATAGTTCTTTCAGCTCCCATTTCTGACATCCCTTGTCACTTCACACTCCTGTGGATATCATCACTGTCTTATGATGTGAACAGTCATAGGCCCAAATCACACAAAATCTGCACCTCTTTTTCCTGCCCTTTGGTCCCAAGTTGTATTCTTAACCTCAACTGGGTTCTTCAAAATAACAGAGCATTCCAAGCATCGAAATGTCATGGAAAACCACATCATTATCATAACATTTCCACAAGGTGAGATGCTGGTGTGCATTAAAGCCCACCTGGGGGGAAACCTCAGGTCCTACAAAAGATTTGGGAGACTATCATGTTATATGAGGTACAAGGCGTGCTTTTTAACAAAGGGAGGTTGTTCAATAACAAGAAAACAGGGTGATAAAGTAACCATTATTGGATCTTGCCAATGCAAAAACAGATGTTGAAACTGGGTCATATTGATATATCACAGAATCCTTAAAACCACACACACACACACACACACACACACACACACACACACACATACTATAAATCCCTCGCTCTGTATAAGGAAGTGAAGGGCTGAAGTCCTTCAGAATCTTGACCGACAGGACAAGAAAACGTGAGGTGAAAATGATCCCTTTTGTTGTCTCCTCTTTGGTAAAAGCCCTTCTCCTTTCCTCTGCCTGAACTGAGGTACTGAAATGTACAACTAATTTATATTAATTTAACTCTATTAATGATGAGATATCATCTCTTCACTCTGCAGGAGGACAATCAAAAGGATTTAATGCTGTGCTGCTCCTTTCATGACCCTGCAATTTGGGACACAGCCACAGCAAAAGCTCCAACCAAGTCAGCCACCAGATAGCTTGCAACCTTCCCCCTATTCCTCCAGTTTTTCTGGCTGATGGTAACAAGGGGTTACACATTTATACCCTGCACAGCTTTTGCAAAAGGATACACATTTCAATCACATTGTTGTGCCAGATAAATCAGGACGGCACACATTGCCTTCATGTTATCATCGTAACAACCATGTGAGGCAGAAGAAGTTTAGGAGTCAGTCCCCTCTGTTTGCTGGGACCTGGAACTCTCTCACTTTTTCATTCCCAAATAGAAATGAATGAGAAATAAATCAAATAAAACAAATTGGAGTGGGGGGGGGAGCAGAAGCAAGGAATGAATTTTCACGCCGAACTCATTTGCTTGGATTCCTGATGCTTTTCATAACTAAAAAGAATTAAATGAATGGGGCTCATTTGTTTCATTTCCCATTCATTTTAAAAAATGAATTAACACCTCTGCCCAACTCTCCTTTGTCTAAGTCCAGCAGTTTCTACTCCATCACGCTGGTTTCTCCGTGCAGTGGAAGAAGTTCTGGAAATAAACCAATGAGAAAAAAAATATTTGGGCAGGGGGTGGGTGGGCAGGGGGAATGAAACATTTGGAGGAAACATTAAAATAAGCCTTTCCATTGAGGCCTGCAGTTGCTGTTTAGGAGCCCCAAGTGCTGCTTTTTTTTTTTTTTGTAAGATTAGGGGGACATTAGCTCTTATGCCCTGGCCAAATGCCCACTTGGGAAATTAATTCGGTTATTGCCTCTGAGGTCTCAGCTGGATATTTTTGTGTTCCTCACATTCCATTCTCTAATCCTGTGTGGTATCCCTATGTGCTTCGAAGAAAGCTCCCAGGCTCGGCATTAAGAGGTGGCCACATCTCAGTGGTAGACAACATGATTAACTTTTATATATTGAGCAAAGTATTTTGAACTTAGCTAGCTGTTGTGACCACTAATGATGCCGGGTAAAAGGTGGTTGGATTTTAAAAAAATAAAAGTATCAGGATGGAAGAGAGCTCTCCTGTAAACATTAGATTCACACCCTTTGCTCAGCAATGAATGACTCTCCGAAGTTTCACCCCGCTGACATATTGTGTTCATTTGAAATAACCACACAGTCCTATTCCTTGAAGTGGTTGATCTAGTCAAAAATGAATGGGCATCCATGGGCCACATCTTCTGTTAGACAAATGGACAGAGGGAATGTTCCACTCAATGACTTCTATTAGGTATTAGGAGTTACAGCACACTCTAAATCCTCCAGTCCATGTCAGTGAATGCTGCTCAAGAGCTCTTCTGCAAACAGTAAGTGCAGTCCTTGCTTTACTTAGAAAGCAAGGCAGTCCTTTTCCTGGCCGCTCAGCCTTTCTCCTAGGCCAGGCATAAAGAAGGGAAGAAAACCTCTTGGATTTCCTGTGCAGGTCATCCCCACACTTCCATGTAAGCAAATGCTGAAGTAAAAGGGTCCACTGAATAAGGTCTGCTTCCCTGTTTGGATTTGCCCCTTTCAGGGGATCAGGAAGTCTCCTTTCTTCACATAAAAGTTGCAACTCTCTGGACACCCAGGACATTTCTCTTAGCCTCTCTCTTGCTTTAGAGGAACACCTACCAGCCCCTCTGGTATTACCCTCCTTCATTCCTCCAGAGCTCATTTTATAGAAAGATCTAAAGCATTTTCAAGGCTGTTCCCCACAGCTGCAGCCAACTCCAGCTGTTTCCTATCTGCAGCCTCTGTGGAACGGTGCCCTGCTTGAGCTTCTGCATTATATTTGGAAGGAAGTACCACTGCTATCGAGAGATTTATTCTTTAGCACACAGGACTGAAGGATTCATCAGCTTACTTTTTTTTTTTTTTTTTTTTTGCATATCAGGCTGCTCTACATTGACAGGAGCAATTCTGGTAATGCCATGTAGTCTAGAGTAATGCCACAGGTTTTCTGTACACCTGCAGGGACAAATAGGGTTGTGATCAGGCCCTGATCATGACTGTTTTGAAAGTGAAGTGGGAAAGTCTCTAATCCTCACCCGCTTCAGAAAGTTCATGCAGGTAAGAAGCATTAAGAGGTTTGGAAGTGAACTTATGAAATAGTATAATTATTTGATTTGAAGGTTATTGTGAAAATATTTGGAAAATTACACACACACACACAGAGCATTCAGTATCTTGTGGGCTGCAAGTACTATGGAAAATATTAATGAAAATAACCTCTTGTGCTCCTGAAATTGTATACTGATCTGGCATGTAGAGAGGACCTCCTCCATCATTTGCAATAGTGTTTTCAAAGCAAATCGCCACATTATCCTCTGAATAAGGAATGGTTTCCAGCATTAACTCTGAGATTTCTTGAGGCTTTCTCTGGTTTGGTGGATCACAAGTTGAACAGGGCAGCACATTACTGAATGACTCCCTCCCAAAAAACAACAACAATACTCAGTTTCTACAATGAATTACGAATCCTACTAGTCTGTGAAAGATTGCCCTGTTCTTCCTGGAACTCACACAGTGTGTGGATTGAAGATATATGCTTTCAGTTCAGGAAAGAAACACCACTCATTTAGCAAAGCTATTACACAAATTTTAGCTCTGCCAGAATACATCTCAGTGGTCTCACAAAATTAGACTGCGTCGTCATATAATTTAATTTCTTGATTTGCCTCTGGCTGGTGGTTTAACGACTGGTTTCTGAAATGCACGTAGAAATATATATATATATATATATATATATATATATATATATGTGTGTGTGTGTGTGTGTGTGTGTGTGTGTGTGTCTATTAACATATTTTCTTTTGAAACTGTATGAGGCTTTTCTAAAAAGTAATGGATTTTTCTCCCCTTGCACCCCCCCGTCCCCAAATCTGGGCCAAACGTATTCAAATTGTAACTCAGTTAAGTTAGAAGATCCCTATCGTCTCAGCAGGGAATCCCACCCCTTTATTCCACAAATCAGCATCCTTTTTATTTGACTTTCTGATGTCCAAAGTAAAAGGGATCCTTTTTTCCTTAAGTTTAACTCTGACGCTGATGTTGCATTGCTCTTTGATAGCTAAGAACACAAGGGCTGGTTTCAGGAGCGACTGAAAACTTCATCAGGAAGGGAAAAAGGAGGGAGGAGGAGGGGAACTGGCAGAAAGTGATACTGTTGAAACAACTCTTTGAAATTTTCCAAATGATGTTTGATGTGCCAGTTCCTTAAAGCTGAAGCAATACCTTTAGCATCAAACGTGTCTTTTTAGGGGCTCTGGGCACAAGCAAGGAAGCAAGGAAATGTAATAGCAATTTGTGTGTGTTTGTGATGTGCAAAAGGAATGAGTTTAATATTAGCCTTGTAATGGTTCCGACGGTAACATCTTTTAAAATGTATTTATCCGGATTTAGACGAGATGCTTTAATACTTTTTTCTGGTTTGGGTGAGCACTCTGTTTTTATATTTCAAAAGAACAGCAGAGACGAAAGAAAAAGAAAAGAACCGACAGATCAAAATAGATGGATTACTTTAAAAAACAAACAAAAAACCTCCATATATAAAGCAAGAACAAGAATTAGAACCTCTGTTTGTGGAAGGGCACAGTCGAAGTGTGAATTATAAAGACAAGTTCAAGCCCATTCTGCACCATATCTCTGTTCATTAGGCTGCTATGCACAACATCTTTCATATAGGAATGAGGCGAAATGTTAGGTCCACTTACTTTGATTTTTTTTACCCAATAGCTTAGGCCTCCATTTTGAGGTCATAAGAAGTTCTCATAGGCTCTGAAACTGAGTGAGAGACGAAAGTTCAGCCTTGCTTCTCAAATCTCTCTCTTCCTCCCTCTCACTCCCTCTCACTCTCTGGTGAATATGACCATTTTGGGCACGTGCTTCCCCTGTGTTAAACTGAAAGTTCAACAAATCCTGCACTAAACATTTGGTGCGCCTGCTGAATAAAGTGAGTCAGGTAAGCACAAGGGACAGGGCCTTTTTGTGGTGGCACCCTGGCTGTGGAGCCACTTTCCCTGGGAGACTTGCCTAGAACAATCTCTGAGGTTTTTTCCACGCTAGTCTGCTCACTCAGACTTTTTAAATAACTTATCTGGTAAGGGGCTCCCATTTTACTTTTTTTTTTAAGAACCACAAATCTGTGGTTTCAGTAATTGGGGTTGTGGTGAGCTTTGTTTGGGCTCACATTCTTCTTCTTATTACTATTTATTTATCATTTATTGAATTTATATACCGCCCTATACCCGAAGGTCTCATGGTGGTTCACAGAATAAAATCAAAATATAAAACCACAAAATAAAAACAAGCCAATAACCTCCCCAAATCCCCCCAAACCCCACATTTTAAAAGGGCATAGGATGTCAATCAAACCAATCAAAGGGCTGGTTAAAAAGGAATGTTTAAAAGGTGTGTAATGAAGGCACCAGGCGAACTTCCCTAGGGAGAGCATTCCACAGATGGGGAGCTGCTGCAGAGATGTCCCGTTCTTGTGTTGCCACATCAGAGCTCTGATATCAGTAGATGCACATAGAAGTTGCTTTTCACTTCCATGACATGCTTCTGAAAGTAGAGTGGCTAAGAAGGAATATCTGCCTGTTCTAGTGCATATCTGTCTGTCTATCTTCCCCGTTTCATTGGAAACAATGGGAGGGAAATTGTTAAAAACAAAGGGAGTAGGAAATTGTAAAGAAGGTAAAATGAAGGTTCTACTGCCTTGCTTCCTTTGGGCCTCATAGAGTTTTGGATTTGTTAGCTTGTCCACCTTCATTCCCCTCCCCCTGATTTGGTTTGCTCTACTGATTGTGTGCAGCAGCTCTGATGTCCTTTGGTGGTCACCACCCACTTAGTCTCTGATGGTTAAAGTGTCCAGAGATGCCCTGCAACTTGACTTATGTTTGAGGGTAACCTCTAGCAAAAGTCCTCTGGTGAGCACCCTCATATGCTGGATGCCTTCTTCTGCTTGGGTTAGCCCAGTAGCGGTACCACTCACTCACTAACTCACTCACTCACTCACTCACTCACTCACCACTGAACTTGGAGCTACCATGTTAGTTCTCCTCACATTGAGGAGCAAAGCTTCACTGGGGGCATTGTGAGAAGTTAAAATGGCGGCTCTCAAGGGACCTCAGGAGGCCCTGTTAGGGTGCTGGGGCCAAGGTAACTATCTATGGGTGCCACATCATGACACTAGAGCATTAATGGGCTGAACTTAGACCTGTGACTGTCTTTCTGCATTTTTCATAACAGCTTGTAGGCTGTAATGGAAGACTAACACTTTCTTGACTTCTTAGATGCCTGGGCACCAATTCTATGCAGCAAATTATCATAATAAATATGCTTTCTGATAATAAATACATTTTTTTTACTGGGCTACCCTTTCAAAGTGTTAAACCATTCATAGCTTTATGACTACATATTAATCTGCTCATTTATTGCTTTGTAAGGCTATTTTGACAAAAGTTCATTATCAAGACTGCTAAATGCTTTTAAAGCATTGATTGGAGAAATTATTGCATCATCGTGATAGACACAGTGTGTGAAGATGGATAGCATGGCCTGGACTGGCTGAAATTCCCCCCCTTTTAATTGGATCGATCCCCAGAATAAACGAAGTTTAATTGAATTTAGAGGAAAATTGAGCAGTTGTTTTCAAGTCTCTGTCAATAGGCATTATTTCAATTACATGATGATGTGCAGTGCAGAGAGTTTGCAAACAGACAAGAGTGGACACAGAGGCTGCCCGCTAAACATGATCTTCACACTGAGTGTGTTTTACTTGACCTTTCCAGGATGGTATCAGTTTCCCAAAAGCAGATCGTTAAGAGAAAATGCTGGCCACTCAAATGATTTTGCTAATGCTGGGATAGCAAGGGAGAGCTGCATTTATGACTGAAGCCGGAAGAAGGAAATGGAATGGAAATGGGCAGCAGTTGCTCAGTTGCCCCAGTTTTCTCCCCCAGTCCCTTATTGTAAGCTCTTAGCAACTTAAATTTTAGGTTTGTGAGCTCAATGTTTGTAAACAACAGCCATTTTGCAAGCAATGCAGGAGGCAGCCACATGAACCAGAGTCATGACCAAACCACATGACCAGGCTGTTACAAAACTTAGGCACCACCTTGTAGAGAAGAAGAGATAGAAACCTGATTATTAGAGAGAGAGAGAAACCATTGCCCATTCCAGATGTTATTATCTGCATATGATCAATAACCATATGGCAAGGGGATTAATATCAGTGAATGGGACCCAGCTAGTTTTGCCACAACCTGATGATTACTGTGGTAACACAGTAGCAGGTTTTTTCACTGGTTGTGCCAGTGTTATGGAATACTCTTCTTGGTGAAATATGAGAGGTCCCATCAGTATTGGCATCCCACCGGCTCTGAAGACACACCTGTTTAGACAAGTGACCTGAAACTCCTGCTCTAAATTTTTCAATTTCTATTTTAATTATGATGCTTTTATTACAGCTTTGTGTTAATGTACATTTTAATTAAGGGTGTTTAAAATATTTTGATATTGTATGCAGATATATATTTTTATACTCGGTTTTACAACTTAGAAGCTATTTCCGCAGGTACAGTAGAAGATGATGGTGAAGATGAAAGGGAGATGACATCACAGAGGCAGGCTCCATTCCTGCCTGGCCCTACCATTAGGCAAAGTAAATTAGGCAAAGCTGGGAGTGGCGATATGATATATAGGATGTGAGAGCTATGCATAAACTGCCCTACACCCCTAAGCTAGCCTGCTGACCCTAGGTGTGGTAGTGGTGGATGCTGTCTCAATGCCAGTGCTGAAGTGAGACTTCTATACATGGAGGGAGAAGTGGCGGAGGATACGCACCATTTTCTCCTTTGCCTCAGGTAGCAAAATGTCTTTGACCAGCCCTGGGGCCATCTGTAGTGCCATGTAGAGATGACTGCCTTAAAAAAAAATCTCTCTCTGTGTTTGTGTGTGAATCCATTAGCATTCATCAAAGAGAAGGCCACAGTCACTTCCTTTAGTGCTGGAGACTTCAGCACGCAGGCAAATGCCGCTGAGTCCCCATTGTTACAGATTTGTTAGTTATTCGTTTTAACTGCACTGATCCTAATGAATTCATTTGGTATTCATTGCCTGTCACACGCACTTCTGTAAGTCTTCAGCTCTAATTTGGGACAATTAAAATGAAGTGTTAGTGAGCAATATTTCCCCTGCATTGCACAGGCTATAACATCCTCCTCCTGACACACACACACACACACACACACACACACCACACAAACAGAGAGGAAAGTGGGGAGCTTGGAGGTTTACTCGCTACATACTGCTGATGCTTGGGAACTGATCTTGCAGCATGATATGAGGAGTTTAAGGAATTAATACAGCAGAGATAATTTTCATGGGTCAGTGTGCCGTGCTGGCCTGTAGATTTGTCTAGATTAGGCCCTGGGAGCAGCTAATTGAAAAAAGTACCTGTATCAGCTTCGCTTTAAAACAATAAGCAGATATTTGCCTTGAGGGTGAAGTGGACAAAGAAGCTGTGTAAATGTAAGCGAGACATTTGTCACACACATCACAGTCCCTGTTGTAAATGAGATAATCTTTCATAATTTCTGAGGTGTGGTGGAAAGCAAATTATTTAAATAACTAAATCCATGCGTATGTGTGAAGGGAAAAAAAATTATGTCCTTTGAAAAGCACAAATGAAACATAATTCCTCAGTGTGTTCCAGTTAATTATCGTTTTCTGTGTGTCTGGCATCAAAGCTTTAGTAGCATGGAGGGGAACATTTCTTCATCACAATACCACTTTCAGGATTCATTTATCTTGTCTTTTAGACTAATTATCCCTGAATTCACCAGTAGGCTGTCACACTTGCATTCTACAATAAATGTAGTTTTAAATCAGCGGCTTACTGTGTTGCAATTGGTACAAGCCATCCTCGCATTGTATCTAACTGGAGCTATTCATCTGTGATCACAACACTAAAGGGAGAACAACAACATTGCCGTTTGTATGAATGATCATGCTTATTTATATGCAAATACGTCTGACAAATCAATAATGTATGATTTAGCTGTTCAGCGTGCATTAGTGGAAGTGCTGGCAGTCCTGGGTGGCCGTCGTAAGCGGAACGCCGGCCACCTCCTTCCCTCCTCCCATTTCTACACGTTCCCCCAGTCAAGGGTTTGAAAAATGGACAGTGTCCTCTAGAGCCAAATGCCTGCACAGAATGACCTCGAGCTCCTTTGTCAGCCACGTGGACGCTAGAGGCTGGCAAGGTGGCAGTTTTCTGCACTGGGAGAAGGGAGGCGGAGGAGAACACCAGAGTCGTTGGAAAGAAGGCTGCTTGGCATGAAACTTTGGAGCTGAGATGGAACAGGGAATATCCCCTGCCAAGAAGCATCTTGATGATAAATGGCCTGAGATGTCGGCACAACGCTGAGAGCTGTGTGAGTGACAACGACTGTGAAGAGAAACAGCTCAAGCGCCAGGGGAGGGTAGATTAAGTGTGGGAAGAAGGAGCAGTTCCTGGCTTTCTGAATCTGCAGCACTTACTTGCTGGTTGGGACCAGACTAAGGATGTATTTGCACACGGCAGTTTGTTCCATTTCCCTGTTTCCCTGTTGCAGTAATGTTGAGGTTTCTCACAACGCAAAAGCTGCTTCTGGAAAACCAATGGAATGCAATGCCGGTTTAGTGCTGATTTCAATGTTGTTTGATGCGAGAAAAAAGATCTGTTTGTAGCCCCCTTAACCTGGAAAATAGTAGGAGTAAAGTGATAAAATTTGGGGCGGTTTATTGGCACATAGTTCTTCCCTGCTGTTTGTGTGTGGGAATCGGGGCAAACAGAAGCACCCATGTGCAGAAAGGGTGGGGCAGTATGATTATTAATATTGTATTTATTTATATCCCAACTTTTCCCCAGACAGCTTACAGATAAAATAGAAACAGCTAAAAACATTGGGGGGGGGGGACACACCAATAATTATAAAGCAATTAAACACTAATAGAATTAAAACTGTGTGTATCTGTGCAAAAGGATACAAACAGCAGCAGCAGCAGCAGCAACAACAACAACAACAACACAGCACCAGGCCTTTTCTTTAAAAAAGTCCATTCCCCAAAGCCTGTTGGAACAAGAAAGTCTTCACCTGATGATGGAAGGACAAGCCAGTCTCACTTTTCTAGGAAGTGGGTTCTAGAATCAGAGCAGCCACCGAGATGGCCCTTTCTCCACCAACCATACCTGTGAAGGTGGCGAGACTGAGAGAAGGGTTCTGGGAAGGTTCATTCGAACAATGGTTTTTTTCCAAATGATGCTTTTTGTTGTCTCACACTAAACCCACTGCTGGGAATGAAATTAAGCACGACCTACTGGTATATCAGACCAAAAGCTACAGTTTCATGACACAGCAGGTACCGTAGTATGAAAGGAACATGAGAGACAGAAACAGGACAGAATCTCTAGTGTTAAGCTCAGGAAAACTCACACAATATTCCCCACATCTGAATGCAGCCTAAAGTATTTTGCTGCCTGAGGCTGAACAGCAAATTGGATCCCACTCCTGCCCCCCAAGTCAAGGTACATATCAGTAGCCGAGACTGGCTTCGTTATTGTAGCTCCAGTTTTCCTGCCGGGGGGTTGGGATTTGAAACAAAAGAAAAAGAGAATCTTCAGGAATCGCCAACCACATTTTCAATGTGTGGATTTGACTGCGGGGGAGAAGGAGTATGAACACTGCTGTAACCTGGAAAAGATGGGATTACATTGTTTTGGCACCTAAGATACAGTATCTCGCAAGCACCTCTCCCCAGGAGTACAAATACTGTAGTAATAAATAGCATACATTTTGCCATTTCATAAAGCTCAAAATTAGTGCTGTGGCAAAAATGTAGAAAAAAAGTTGTATCATAAAATTATCAAAGGGGAGATAAAAATTTGGTGAAATCCTAATGGGTGGCGTACAGGATTGGAACTTTGGGGGACTTACCTTACTTTTGAGGTGACCAAGACTATTGGTAGTGCCCTTTCTTTGCCCATATCTGCAAGACTCTTTTGCCCAATGTGGGGCTCAAACCCACAACCCTGAGATTAAGAGTCTCATACTGTACCATGGCCACTGGGCCCATCACCTCCTGGCAAATAGAAGGGGAAGAAATGGAGGCAGTGAGAGATTTTACTTTCTTGGGCTCCTTGATCACTGCAGATGGTGACTACAGTCATGAAATTAAAAGACTCCTGCTTCTTGGGAGAAAAGCAATGACAAATGTAGACAGCATCTTAAAAAGCAGAGACATCACCTTGCCAACAAAGGTCCGTATAGTTAAAGCTATGGTTTTCCCAGTAGTGATGTATGGAAGTGAGAGCTGGACCATAAAGAAGGCTGATCGCCGAAGAATTGATGCTTTTGAATTATGGTGCTGGAGGAGACTCTTGAGAGTCCCATGGACTGCAAGAAGATCAAACCTATCCATTCTTAAGGAAATCAGCCCTGAGTGCTCACTGGATGGACAGATCCTGAAGCTGAGGCTCCAATACTTTGGCCACCTCATGAGAAGAGAAGACTCTCTGGAAAAGACCCTGATATTGGGAAAGATGGAGGGCACAAGGAGAAGGGGACGACAGAGGACGAGATGGTTGGACAGTGTTCTCGAAGCTACGAACATGAGTTTGACCAAGCTGCGGGAGGCAGTGGAAGACGTGCCTGGCGTGCTCTGGTCCATGGGGTCATGAAGAGTTGGACATGACTAAACGACTAAACAACAACAACAACAACTCTACCAACTGAGCTATCTCAACAATTAGAGAGAGAAAGAGAGAAAACAGTACAGGGCTGACCGCACTATCAGTGTTTGTGTGTGTGTGTGTGTGTGTATGTGTGTGTGTGTGTTTGTGTGTGTGAGAGAGAGAGAAATCACACCCCATTAGAATATAAACCAGTGCTATATAAATCTGGCTGACCCTAACTGTAGAGAATCCAGCGCCTGCAGTTTGCGAACTCATCCGGAGTGCAGCCAAAGCAAAAGCAATAATCTTGGCATAAAGGGTGATGGCTCAGGCACAGGCAGAAGCAGCAGGGAGGGTGGGGGAGAGATAGAGAAACTTTAATGACCTGTGTGTGAATTGTCAAGGAAACCCTCTGCAGACTTCAGCATCTTGGCTCCGTCTCCCTCTGACACAGGAGCGACATTTATAGGTCATAACTCTGAGAAGCAGTCGGTCTCACTGGCACTATTATGCTTAAATGTGAAGAGCTTCATCTGCTGACTATCACAGTGGAAAAGGCAACTTGAGCAGTTAAAGTACCACTTCAGGAGGATCCCTGTGGAGAGAATGAAATGAGTGAGAAAGAGGGAAAGAATAATGAAGCATTCTCAGGCCTCGGTTCTTTCGCTGGATTAGGTCCCCCACCCCACCCCCAGTTTAACATTCATCTCATTTTTATTTCTGCTCTGTATCTGTGCAGTCAGATGGCGTAATTGAATCCACAAATATGTTCATAGCTACCTAGAGGCATAGACCCTCGAAGTTGGCATCCTCCCTCCTGAAAGATAAAGCTACCAGTGGCTACTCGCAATGTTCTCTCTCTGAGTGCTCTGATGGTGTTTCCTGCTTGGCAGGGGGTTGGACTCGATGGCCCTTGTGGTCTCTTCCAATTCTATGATTCTATGATTCTATGATTCTATGATTCTATGCTGCCGGAGGCTGCATGTTTCTGGATGCCAGTTGCTGGGTATTGCAAGGGGGAGGGGAGAGTGCAAGTGCACGCAGATCTTTGTGGGCTTCCCGTGGACATCTGGTGGACCACAGTGAGGCCAGGCTGCTGTTTCAGAAATCAAGTTTGGCTTCAAGAAAACTCAAATCTGTGTGTCTAGAATAGATGGTGCAGTTCAGTAGGGCATGGGGCTTAGATTGCAGGAAGGAACTAGAAGGAACTAGAAACGATAGAAGCTGTTACTATACGATGTAGTAATGTCCGCCACCAACTTAGTTGGCCTGAAAAGGAAATGAGACAAATTCATGGAGGAGGAGACTACCAGTGGCTTCTAGCCACCATGGCTGTATATTACCTCCAGGATGAGACACAGCATGCTTCTGAAGCACCAGGTGTTGGGGATCCCCAGTGGGTGGGTGCTATTGCTTTCATATCCTGCTTGTGGATTTCCCATGGTCATCTGCTAGACCAGTGTTTCCCAACCTTGGGCCTCCAGCTGTTTTTGGACTACAACTCCCATCATCCCTAGCTAGCAAGACCAGTGGTCAGGGATGATGGGAATTGTAGTTCAAAAACAGCTGGAGGCCCAAGGTTGGGAAACACTGTGCTAGACTACTGTCGTGGGGTAACAGAATTCTCAACTAAATAGGCATTTGGTCTGATCCAACAACACTCTTCTGTCGACGTCCATTTCATTTATCAATTGCTTCCCATGAGGCATCCCAATATAACAAGAACACAGAAAACATATATGAAATCTATTTAAACAACTGGATATATGAAAACAAATATATTATACTCTCTCACACACACTTTAAAACACACACATATTAAATCCACAGCCGGACACAAATAAAATCAGTTCACCTACTGGGATAAAGATCTGCATTTAGGAAGCTTGCTGAAAGAGGAATGTTGAAACAACATGTGCTTTACAGGCTTATCGTGATCCTGCCATGTTTCCTTCTCAGTGGGTGGGTAAAGGGTTAAGCACCCCCTCCCATCTGATATTTTTCTTCTCCACATCATGCCTTCCCTCCAGCTATTTGGAGAAATTGTGCTCTGAGAATCAGTCTGACCCTCTGCATGTTTACTCAGAAGAGAGACTCAATGGTTTCCATGGGTCTTACTTCCTGCTAAGTGTCCATAGGGCTGCAGCTTCAGTACAGCAGAGCTGAACACCACCCTATCACATTGGCATGGCAGTGCCATCCAAACACCCTTTTCTTGGTGGCTGATTCCATTCTCTGCTGTGTCCTCTCCACTATAATGTACTAGTCATTACACGGATCAGAATTATCACGTTGTGAGTCTCCAAACAAACACATAAAGCTCAAATCCTGTGAACTTTAGTTTATCCCCCTGACAGAGCTACAGTTCCCAGCACACTCAGCAAACTAATGAGCCCAGGATTCCTTGGGAGAAATGATATGCTTTAAATGTATGTTGTGTGCATCATATCCTTTGGAACCTTGCTCAGTGGGACTTCTGATCAGGCATGCACAGGTTGCATTGCAAGTCATATTTGCACTATTTTGCCACCTCTACAGCTTGTGCTCTGCCCTGTTTGTGGAGATGACTTAGGCATTTCCTTTTCCATTTTATTTGCTTCCCCCACTTTTTTTAAAAAAATCATACTGCCTTGCCCATAATGAAGCAAGTGAACGTGAGCAGGTACTCACTGGGTGCAAAATAAGGATCAGGCAGACTCAGCAAATGGAGAAAATGGAGGTGAAGTTTATTGCCAGGCAATAAGGACCCAGTTTGGAATCTCTTCCAAAAGGAACTGGGACCCCGATTGACAGAAATCCAGAGGTCTTTATACCTGAGTAGATCACAGCAAATCATATATCATGAGACAACCATGAGACAGTCACGATATTGTCAGCAAAGAATAGCCAATTAGCAAGCTTCTTGCCATGCTTCCAGCACCTGGTCAAGCACTGGTCAAACACCGAGTTCAAGTTCTGCTTTCCGATGCTTGCAGTGACGCTCTATCTAACCTCTCCCCTAGTTATGACAGGACAGGGGGTTTGGAGATTTTGTGGTTTTGCTCTTCCTGTTCTGTGGATTAATTTAGCCTGTATCTGAGGGGATTTTGTACCAGAATCTCTGATTCACGTCTTCCCCATGTCCAGGGTACACAGATGTTTATAGGGGAAAGGTCGGCTCTTAATTTTTGCTGTTTCAAGCAGTATGCAGTTAGCTAAGGCACAGCTTTCCTTTGATTCAAAATGGATTATAAAATACTGTAAGCCTTGATTATGTGTGAGCATATATGAATATATTGATTTCTGATAACTGATTATATGAATAGCATAGGGGTAGCCCTTCTTCCTTGCCTCAATATGTCAGTTACAGACAACCAAGACTACATATCCCAGCATGCTCAATAAAAGTCCTCCCACTCCTCTCCGTGATCATAGGAAAGGAATTTGTTTCCATTCGTTAATAAAATGCAGCTTCAGACAAGAAGTCCTGCGCAGTTTGTTTTTATTAGTGGTGACAAAGCACCTAGGAATGGGGAAATGTGTATACATTACCCTGGCTTTGGGGAAGGGTTTTGCTGAGCTCATGCATGCGCATAATTTTCCAGCCTTGTGCATATAAACAGATAGGAAGTTCAGCAAAAACCTCAGTTTAGGGATCTGGCTTCTGCAGGGTGCTTTGCAGTATGAAATATTAAAAGTGCAATGTCCTTTCCTGTTCATATTTCTTCATATTCACTACGGCTGCTCAATTGATATGTAAATAAAGCGGGCCACCAGTCTACAAACCGCAGCCACCCTGCATTATTTAAACATTGGAGGCGATGCTTCATCCGTTATGTGGCTCATTGGTGGAGTCCTGCTGAGTATTTGGCAATAAAGCCTCAGAGTGCCTCATCAGAAACAGCAGTTGGTCCAGGGGAAGTTCATTTATGCATGAAATATTCACAGAGCAACAATGCAAACCTTAAACATCAGTAATTGTTGGGTTTCTATTGCCGCTAACGAGTGTCTCTAAATTATTGTAAAAGATGGGCCAATTTACAAATTACATATATTTGTCATGCTTTTGTACCTTTAGTGAACTAACCGTAATGCTGATAGCAGTTTTCTTTTTCTCAAATGTACACATATTTGCCGAGCCTACAGGCTGCAGAAGGGTGGGTGCTGGGCTGGCTTGCGAGGGAAAGGATGGGTAGCACATTAAAAGGTTTGTTGAGACGGTGACTTAGCCGTGAACAGAGTTGGTACCTGGTCGCAGCCAAAATGTCAGCCCAGCCGCTCAGAGATAATGGAAGATTAATCTCTCAGAAATAAATTATCCTTGCTATCGTGATTCCTTAATTGTATGATTTTTTCCTAGGCCCCACTTCTAGTCTTCCTGGATTATAGTGGTGGAGCTAGGAGGTTTGCTTCTTTAATCCGAATGCTTGCTATATAGTATAAGAGGGGAAACTGTCAGCTACATGTATCAATCTCCCCACTGGGGAAAAGAATTAAATCCATTGATCAGAAGGTACTAGCAGTCATTATGCCACTTTTAAAAAAGAGAATGGTAGCATCATAGAATTGTAGAATTGGAAGGGACACCAATGGCCACCCATTCTATCCCCCTGCATTACACTGAATCTTACTATAGAACACTGGGATGAATGGTCTTTGCCAGATTCCTAAGGAGATACATACCTATTCTGTTTTTCTGTATGACAGTAAACAAGAACACATCAATTTTGCAGAGGCTCCGCCTTGGGCCAAAGATAGGGGGGGGGCAGAGTTGTGTCACACATGTGATGTCATGGGTGCAACATGTGTCACGTGCATCATCGGGTGGAGGCCTTGCCTAACACTGCATAGCTTCAATGGCCATGGCTCCTCCCCTCTTGCACTTAGGAGGAGCCTGCATTTGTTGCTGTGCTATGCTCAGTTTGGTGGTTTGGCCTCTACCCCCCTCAATATTTGGGGGGACGGAGCCCCCTGCTAAAGAATATTGAGGGGGCTGATGACACCTCCAACCCCTGGAGTTGGTGCAGCTGCTATTTTGTCTGTATCCATCTGTTCACACTGGAAAGAAAAACATGCCAGAAGAACCTGAGAAATTGTCATGGTTTGCCACACTGAAGAAGGTAGCAATGCTTTTTCCAACTCTATGTTTTGGACTGACACTTGTTCCTTCTCTTCTGTTCTAAATTTCAGGTGGGAATTCTATTGCCCTCTGGCATTGCATACTTTTCTACGTGTGACAATACTGAATGGTGGCAGCAGATGAAAACTTCAGTTGTTTGTGGGGTAGGCAACAGGGAGTTTCACCATTTGGGATGAACACTGTTTGTTGAAACTGTCTTTGTAGATCTGCTTGGTGGAGAGAGGGAAAATACAGTCGTCTGCAGGTTGGTAGGTAGCTATGTATTCATTTATTGAAGTATTTACAACCCACACTTTAATAAATGGATAGCAAGGCAGTATACAATATTATATTAACATCAGTAAAAATGTCAATAGAAAACCAGCAAATTCTGTTTGGGTAAAATGAAAAAAAGAGATCATATTGCAAACGCCAGTCTAAACAATACAGTTTTCAGAAAATGTCTAAAAGAAGACAGGGACAATTCCTGCCAAATATTTACCGTGTTGCAAAATTACTGACCACTGGCCACACGGAAGTAATTCAATAATCATAACAGGCTGTATCCAACTAACACTCATAGTTAGAGTAAGCCCACTGAAATCAATAGACTTGACTGACTTTGGTCCATTGATTTTAGTGAGTTTACTCTCAGTATTACTTAGCTGGCTAAAACCCAAATACTTTTTTCATTAGCCAGAAGTGTGTTTGCAGGGTTGGGGTGGCTGGTTATGCATTGTCAGAAAAGAGGACACCTATTGCCAAACACAAGAGATCAATAAGGACATGAATTTGCATATGGTTTGCATGCACACACATAGACATTTAGAAGCAATTACCATGATTTAAATAGAAATGCAATACATCTCACCCTAGGTTCTCAAGCATCGTGTGATACTGTTGGTTTGTTTATTTAGTTGTTTGCTTGCTTGCTTGTTTATTACTGGAGATGCCAGGTAATGAATCTGAGATCTTTGATGTGTAACCCATGCACTCTACCTCTGAGCTATGGCTTTGGGTACAGCCAGCTACAACCACAGTCTGATCACAACAACAGACAGAAGGCAACAGCTTGGATTAAGGAGAAAGAGCAAATGAATGAAGTCTTACCAACAGCATGCAATTGTTAAAGGTAAAGGTAAAGGTACCCCTGCCCGTTCGGGCCAGTCTTGCCAGACTCTGGGGTTGTGCGCCCATCTCACTTAAGAGGCCAGGGGCCAGCGCTGTCCGGAGACACTTCCGGGTCACGTGGCCAGCGTGACATCGCTGCTCTGGCGAGCCAGAGCCGCACACGGAAACGCCGTTTACCTTCCCGCTGGTAAGCGGTCCCTATTTATCTACTTGCACCCGGAGGTGCTTTCGAACTGCTAGGTTGGCAGGCGCTGGGACCGAGCAGCGGGAGCGCACCCCGCCGCAGGGATTCAAACCGCCGACCTTTCGATCGGCAAGTCCTAGGCGCTGAGGCTTTAACCCACAGCGCTACCTACCCAGACATTAATGACAATAAAAATAAGCTACTCCAAACGAGCCTCTCCCCCACTTTTCATTAACAAAATTAATTCTGTTAGCAAATTCTGAAGCCATTCTCTTTCTGTTTTTGAGCATTTGCCCTGGCTCCAGGTTTCTATATGACTTGTTTTATGATGTTTTCTTGAAAGTTCAGAAAATTAAATCTTTTCCAGTTTCTGAAATGCACATGATGGATGTGTTTTGGGATTCAAATCAAGGGTAGGAGAAGGCTTCTTTAAATTATTAGCTTGGCTTCTCTCCACCATCCAGCCGCTCTGTTAATTAAACAGCGGACATATGTTAAGGCTGTTTTACAAGCATCTGGAAAGAAAAATTAACATTTTTTATCACTGTCAGAGTAATTTCTTAACTGTATGTATATGTGGACAATATGAAAATTGGGTTCATTAAAAAGTTAGGGGAGCTTACATTAATTATAAAGCCGGCCTCATAACATGAGAGATTGGGACCATGACTGTGCTGTGGGTTATCTTGCCTTTTCAACAGGGCAGAGTCTGGCCATATAGATAACAGCACGGCTAGTTGTGTGATGCACAGCACCATCAATTCATTCAGGGGGGCTTACTGCAAAATAAGTGTTCTGAGGATTGTAGCCCCCGTGCTAAGCCAGAATTTTGGGAAGTAGTAGAAAGAATTAGGCAGTGTCAAGTTTAAATTAATTGCGATTCACTCTAAAAAAATACTGAAGTAAATTAAAATGCAGTTCACACTAAAATATTTAAATACTTAAATCAGTCAGTCAATCAATCAATCATGAAGCAAATAGCAAAAAGCACAGCAACAAACCAACTAAAAGCAGCATAAAACACAGTGGACTGATTGATTAAACAGAGCGTTCAAAGCCCTACAAGACCGAAAGGAAGAAACTGGTGCAAAAACTGAGGCACCCAATAGATTGTAATCAAACAGCCTGAGAGAACAAGAAGTGCTTTACCTGGTGCCTTAAAAAGCCTACAGACACCCAGCCAATCTTTCTGCGGAAGGCATTCCATAAGTGGGGTGCCATCACCAAAAAGGCCCTTTCTTGTTTAGCCACCAATCTCACTTCATTAACTGGAGAAGGGCATCCAAAGAAGATCTCAAGGTCCAGGCAGGCGAAGACAAGCCTTCAGGTGATGCACCTCCAAGTTGTTTAGAGCTTTAAAGACTAAAATCTGGACCTTGAATTGGGCACAGACATGGACTGGAAGCTTGTTGTTGTTGTTTAGTTGTTTAGTCGTGTCTGACTCTTCATGACCTCATGGACCAGAGCACGCCAGGCACTCCTGTCTTCCACTGCCTCCCGCAGTTTGGTCAAACTCATGCTGGTAGCTTCAAGAACACTGTCCAACCATCTCGTCCTCTGGAACAAGCTACTGGAAGCTACTCCCAGCTTATTCTCTAGGACTCACTGCTGGGACTTAAACCATCTACCCCAGAAGGCTGCTGCAGTGATGAACGAGAGACTTATTCTATGCCCAAGCAACTGAGGCGGGCTACTGCCCTCATATCCTTCTTGTATGTTACCCAGAGGCCACTGTTTTGAAGATGAACTAGATGGACTTTCCAATCCAGCAGAGTTTTTCCAATGTGTTTCATCACCAGTGGGTGCACTCTCAAGTGATAACACTATAATGAAATGACGTTAGTAGCCTTCCTTCCTCAAATGACCATCAAAAAAATAAATAGTTAGGAGTGGCATGCCCTGATAGACTGTATGGTGCATTTTCTCATATCGGCATTCTCAAACTGATGTATTAGGCCCATTCATACTTTCCAGAACTCCCCATGTGCGGCTGCTAATCATGACAATATGTTATATATCAGTGAGGCGATATCCAGTTCCTAATTTTCTTGAGTGATGAGACATACCTGCTTCTCCAGCTGGAGAGAATCATGTTCACAGTCCCTAATGAAAGAACTGAATGGAGCTTAGAGCCTCTGCACAGTATTGCTCTGTAATGGGCTGTGAAATTTCAAGACTTAGTGCCAAATCCTGCTTGACGTGAGTCACACATAGAATCCAACCACAGTCAACAAGGCTGTGCGTGTCAAAAAGAGCGATGACCTAAAGGAGACTGGAGGTAATTTTGACTCTTTTCTGTTGACACCAGGCAACTATTGGCTGTGCCTGAGGAGAGTGCTTATTGAGTCCATCGGCATTATGCGAAGGGAGTGAGATTAAAGAATCATTAAGGACAATAGTTCTTGGTTTCCTTCCCTATACATAGTACCAAAATAGTTGTAATAAAAAACAAAACAAAGCAATTTAACACTGTTACGGAACTCTGTGTTAGATGATCCCTTGCTATATGAAGACCAGAGCCAGCTTGAGACACTTTGCTGAGTACAGTGGTACCTCGGGTTAAGAACTTAATTCGTTCTGGAGGTTCGTTCTTAATCTGAAACTGTTCTTAACCTGAGGTACCACTTTAGCTAATGGGGTCTCCCACTGCTGCTGCGCTGCTGCTGCGTGATTTCTGTTCTCATCCTGAAGCAAAGTTCTTAACTTGAGGTACTATTTCTGGGTTAGCGGAGTCTGTAACCTGAAGTGTATGTAACCTGAAGCGTCTGTAACCTGAGGTACCACTGTATGTCTGTTGGCTCTGCTCTGCCTCCACAGTTGGAGGCACTAATGCAGGGGTAGGCAAACTAAGGCCCAGGGGCTGGATCCAGCCCAATCACCTTCTAAATCCAGTCCGCAGATGGTCCAGGAATCTGTGTGTTTTTACATGAGTAGAATGTGTCCTTTTATTTAAAATGCATCTCTGGGTTATTTGTGGGGCCTGCCTGGTGTTTTGACATGAGTAGAATGTGTGCTTTTATTTAAAATGCATCTCTGCGTTATTTGTGGGACATAGGAATTTGTTCATTCCCCCCCCAAAGAAAATATATATAGTCCGGCGCCCCACAAGGTCTGAGGGACAGTGGAGCGGCCCCCTGCTGAAAAAGTTCGCTGACCCCTGCACTAATGCTTCTGAATACCAGTTGATGGAAACCACAGGAAGGGAGAGAGCTGTTTCTGCTGACATCCTGCTTGTGGGTTCCCTAAGGGCATTTGGTTGGCCACTGTGACAACAGGATGCTGGATTTAGATGGGTCATTGTCCTGATCCAGCAGGCTCTTCTTATGTTCTTATGGATGGAATTTGTTCCCTGACTTCATAGCACAGCGTAGGAGCAGGTGCGGGATTGGGCCCTACACGAACATAAACATTGACCAAGCTTGGTTAAATATGATGCGTAATGGTGCCCAAGTGCAAGCTGTTAAAATAATGAATGCCCAAAGATAGATTGTTCCATGAATTAATCTAGGGCCCTTGGTGATATCACAAAGCATTGGGGCTCTAGTCTCCCAGTTTGCAATTTCACCAGACTTGCCCGCCCACCCCCACCCCCAATATAATCCATCCTTCTCCCTATCCATTATCTTAAATGCGGTGCTAAATTATCAGAGAAAATCTATGTAAGTCATTTCAACATTTTATGCTTGCAAATTAATGTTTTTTAAAAGATGTCTTAATCAGACACATTTTTTTTTCATTTAAAGAAATTATTACAAGACTAAAGCTTCAGCCCCTGAGATTTAAGCTGCCATATTAAATTTTGGTTCCCATAGACTGGATTTTTTTTAATAGCCATGTGAATGAGATTCAAGCCATGCCTCACCTCATAGAGTTAACTGATTAACATGGGTAATTTATTTAATGAAGTGATACCATGGGCTTTGAAAGGGCTGCTCTCTTCCAATCAACTGCAAAAGTACAATATCTATCACTCTGGTGGATTATTCTGAGATTACGGATGTTTATGTATTATGCTGCCATGAGCAGAGTGTTTCTTTGGAAAATATCATTGTACATTTCTCAGAAGTGTTGCTTTTGCTTTTGTCTTTGCTAGGATGAAGGGCAGCATACAAATTTAAATAATAATAATAATAATAATAATAATAATAATAATAATAATAATAATTTATGATTATGAGAGTTGTACTCAAACAACCTCTGGACAGCACCATGTTGGCTACCCCTGTGTGAGAGTGATAGTACAAGTTTTCAGGGGATCTTTTTAGCATGCAAATTTATCTAAAACTATACATGCCCTATTCTCCAATTAGCTTTTAAAGTTGTTTTCTTCTTCTTCACTTATTATCCATAAATTGGTGGTACTGTGAAGGTACTGGTCTGTATTACAACATGCTTTGCAGAGGAGCTTGGCATTTTTAAAGTAATACTACACCTTTGAATTTTAACATGTAAGCAGCATTGGAATAATATTACATTGAAAGGCAGGATATACATTTTTAAAAAATATTCAACTCTCTTATGTATAAGTTTGGAAAATATATGGGTTCTTTCCCAGCAAAAGCTTACTCTGAAATGAATACCAGCACCCATAGCTCGTTTCCTTTTGGTGGTCAATGTGTCATGAAAACGGCTCTTTGTGGCTCCTGGGGTGTGTCTGTGCACTAAAGTCTGCAAAGGGGAAAAGCATGGATGTAGCTAATGTGCAATTGCTCCGTAGCGAATGGGTAACATGAGAACATAATGCTGGATCAGACCAAGGCTCCATCTAGTCCAGCATTCTCTTTCAATCTGTACCCAACCAGATGCTTCCAGGAAACCCACAAGCTGGCCATATAGACAATATCCATAGCTCAGTGATAGTGCAAGCTTTGCATGGAGAAGGTTCCAGGTTTGGTCCCTGGCAACTCCAGACAAGGCTGGGAAATTCTACTTTTCTGAAACCCTAGGGTGCCACTGCCAATAAATGTAGTCAGTACTGAGGTAGATGGCCTGACTTAGTATAAGGCAGTTTTCTAGACCTCTCCTGATGTTGCCCGTCCCCCTCCAGCAGCTGATACCCAAGAGGCATAATGCTTTAGACCTAGGGTTACATTTAGCTATCATGTCTAGTAGCCACTGATAGACCCAATCCTTTCTCTAAAACCCTTTTCAAGCCATCAGAGTGTGTGACATATTGCGGCATTGAACCCATAAGTTAATTGTTGGTTGGGTGAAAAGCACTTCCCTCCTACCTTTCTGGGAATCACAAAGGAAGAGAGTCATTTTGCACTCAGGTCCTCCTTGCAGCATCCCTTGGGCATCTAGTTGGTCACTATGGGAACAAGAGGTAGGACTGGATGGGTCTTTGGCCTGATTTAGCAGGCCTCTTATCTTCTTATGGTAATCAGAATGCCTGCAGAGGGCTTAGAATATGTTCATTTCCTCCCTCTACATTAAAAAGTTCCCAAAGGCCCAACCTCCTCTTCGTGTGTGAATTCTGTTTGATATACCGTTTTGATTTCTTTGGTGTTGCACTTTAACCTATACGTCTTATATTGTTTTGAGATTCCTTTATACTCTGTTTATTTCCAAATTGTATATTTATTTGTTTCTGTAGTCTATTTGATCTCTAACTTGTACATGGTTTTGATATTCTTTTGTATGGTGCAAGACCTCTACATAGGGGACGCAGGTGGCGCTGTGGGTTAAAGCCTCAGCGCCTAGGGCTTGCCGATCGAAAGGTCGGCGGTTCGAATCCCTGCGGCGGGGTGCGCTCCCGCTGCTCGGTCCCAGCGCCTGCCAACCTAGCAGTTCGAAAGCACCTCCGGGTGCAAGTAGATAAATAGGGACCGCTTACCAGCGGGAAGGTAAACGGCGTTTCCGTGTGCGGCTCTGGCTCGCCAGAGCAGCGATGTCACGCTGGCCACGTGACCCGGAAGTGTCTCCGGACAGCGCTGGCCCCTGGCCTCTTAAGTGAGATGGGCGCACAACCCCAGAGTCTGTCAAGACTGGCCCGTACGGGCAGGGGTACCTTTACCTTTTTAGACCTCTACATTGTACAATGTTCCAACATTCTTTTCCACTGTTTTTCTTCCCCCTACGTTCTGTACATCACTTTGAGATTCTTCTGAATACAAAGCAATTAAGAACTTTTCTAAATGAATAAATAAATAAATTCAGTTTCCCTCTCCTGCACCCTCTCCAGCTGTGCAAAATCCACCCTGAAATGGGACTTCACACAGTATTTCAAATGTTACTGTATTTCAGATTTATAAAAATGCATTATGACGCAGGCCATATTGCAGAATGTTCAGCCTCTTCTACAATAGAGGACAGGAAGAAAGTATGAGAATTTTTTTTTTTTGGGGGGGGGTATGGCTTAGAAAATACTTTCTCTGTCACACTCTTTGACTTTTTGTGTTAATGAAACCATCCGTCACACCTCCTGATGACAGATGTCTAAATGTCCAAATCATACACACCATAGAGAAGTATGCGTTTTGACAGCCTGAATCAAGTGTCTTAAGAGACTAAGAGGACTTCAGAAGTGAGTGGAATGAACAGATGTTGCAAGCCTGTCCTCCTGATTCAGTCTGCTGCAATGCAGGAGGTAGAAATGTGTTTGCAAATGTTTGGAGGGCCATGGGAAATGAAGGGCTGCTTTCTAGCACCAAACACTTGTGAATCCCAGGATAATTCTGATTTTAAGTACACCTTTTATAGATCAATTTGGCTGAATGGTACTACAAGCTAAATGAAGCAAAAGTGCAATTGAAGAATCCTTGCAAACAATAGAATGTGTCACTTAAACAGCTATAACCCACCAAGTGGAAAGTGGAACTCTTGTTGAAAATTGGAAGCTGGCTATAGTTCATGCCATATTTAGCATTTTGTTTGGCTAAACAAAAGGAAATTTCAATAGCAATACAAGCTGCATAGAAAAACCTGCTGCAAGCACAGTTTTAGATGACACCCATGCATTCTGGAAGCATAAGTGACACCTGTTCAGTGTGTGTGGATGCATATGCATGGCTGCATGTGCTGTGAACCCGTTTACAAAAGTTCCACCTGCACTAGGCTGGGAAGGGTTATAGATAAATGGTAGGGCATATTCATTGCATACAGATAACCCTAGATTCAGTTGCATAATAAGCTGCTTTTGAGCCAGACCACTGGTTCAAGAAGAGGAGGAGGAGGAGGAGGAGGAGGAGGAGGAGTTTGGACTTGATATCCCGCCTTTTACTCCCCTTATGGAGTCTCAAAGCGGCTAACAATCTCCTTTCCCTTCGTCCCCGACAACAAACACTCTGTGAGGTGAGTGAGGCTGAGAGACTTCAGAGAAGTATGACTAGCCCAAGGTCACCTAGCAGCTGCATGTGGAGGAGTGGGGAACTGAACCCGGTTCACCAGATTACGAGTCTACCGCTCTTAACCACTACACCACGCTGGCTCTCATTACTGACAATGGCTTTCCAATGTTTCCTAGCCCTACCTGAAAATGCTAAGGGCTGGACCTGAGACCTTCGGTGGGCAGAACAGATGCTCTGCCACTGAACTATGATTAATATTTCAAGTGGCTCCTTATAAATGGGCAGTTGCATCTAACATGGTGCCATTCATATACTGAGGATACAACTTACATGACTGACCATTGACCACACTGGCTGGAGCTAATGGGTGCTGCAGTGCAGCAACATCTGGAGGGCAAAGTTTTGGCTGCCCCACACTTTACTCTGATTTTTACAGGCTGTTTCAGGTTGTTGTTGTTAGTCGTTTAGTCATGTCTGACTCTTCGTGACCCCATGGACCAGAGCATGCCAGGCATTCCTGTCTTCCACTGCCTTCCACAGTTTGGTCAAACTCATGTTGGTAGCTTCGAGAACACTGTCCAGCCATCTCTTCTTCTGTCGTGCCCTTCTCCTTGTGCCCTCCATCTTTCCCAACATCAGGTCTTTTCAAGGGAGACTTCTCTTCTCATGAGGTGGCCAAAGTATTGGAGCCTCAGCTTCAGGATCTGTCCTTCCAGTGAGCACTCAGGGCTGATTTCCTTAAGAATGGAGAGGTTTGATCTTCTTGCAATCCATGGGACTCTCAAGAGTCTCCTCCAGCACCATAATTCAAAAGCATCAATTCTTTGGTGATCAGCCTTCTTTATTGTCCAGCTCTCACTTCCATACATCACTACTGGGAAAACCATAGCTTTAACTATACGGACCTTTGTTGTTTCAGGTTACTTAAGGTAAACAGCCTTCTAGCCAGTCCTAGACACAACCCTTTCTCTGTCCCCTTTTTTTCCTTCAAGGATAATAAAATGTTTCTGTGATGCCTCTTGAAAGTGAGTAAAAATAGCCAGCCATTACTCCAACAGCCTTACTGCTGGCGAAGGAAAAATGTCATCTCTGCGTTTGTTGTCAAGGAATGGAAGAATTGTTTTGGGTCTTTCCCAGGCTTAATTGGAGACATCAGGGATTGAACCTGGGACATTGTGAATGCAAAGCAGATGCTCTGCCACTAAGCTGTATCTGTGCAGCCAAAAGAATGTCAGTTGGGGGACCCGGAGACCTTGTTGTCCGAGATCATGAAGAGCCTTTGTCAACAGGGATAAGCGAGATGGGATTTGAGGTCTGGCTCAGATGTAACTATCTTGGAATGTAAGGAATACAGGAACACAAGAAGCAGACTAATACTGAGTCAGACCAATGGTCCATCTTTCCCAGCATTGCCTTGTCCAACTGACAGTGGCTCTCTGGGGCTTCTGACTGGAATCTTCCTACCCAGTGCTTTTTTCTGGGAGGACGCAGGGGTACGCATACCTCTAAACATTTTGTGAATCTAAGTTTGGCCTCATTGAGGGGCATTATTTCAATCTGAGTAGGAAAATGAGAGTACCCCTAAACTTTTTTTTAATGAAAAAAAGCACTGTTCCTACCCAACCTGAAGTTGCTGAATTCAAGACCTTCTGCATGCATGTTCTAACACTGAGCTCTGACCCTTCCAATTATTTCCATTGTTAAGTTGTGGGCAAACATATCAGACGACACAGCGATTCTTCCAAAGCAGCTCTTTATTTGTAAGCTGGAACAGAACTGAACTGAGAAGCTCAGTCAGCCTGCTTATATAGAGCTCCACTAGAATGCAACAGTAACCATTTTCTGTAACTAGCCAATCACTGAACGTCACTTTCGATCCTTTATTTGCATACAAACTATCCAATCACTGAATGTCACTTTCGATCCTTCATTTGCATAACTATCTACAGTATCCCCCTGCTGGCCCAGGGTGAGAACTTCAGTACATAGCATCCATGGCAGTGAAGTATTTTCAGGGTGTGGTGTCATTCACTCAGGCTGGTCAGTGGTCATTTTGGGCCTGGAAGAACTATTAAAATCTTCTGGTGTGGTGGATTTAGGGGAGAACGATTAGTTCGGTTGCACTGGGCATGGAACCTCAGAGTCACTGTAGGGGGCTCCACAACTATTATGCAGCATGGAAGGCACAAAGCTGGGGCGCCGAATTTTGGCATCGCAAAAAGTGCTGCTGAAATTGGAGGCCCCAAGGTTCACCACTGGGTCTGGGACCTTACCTGAACAGTCTTCCCAACTTTGCTTCTGCATAATCCTCAGATGACTCCCTCACTTGGTCCCTTTCTCTAACTTCTGAGCTCACCTCAGACCAACATCGACAGGCGTCAAGAACAAGGGCTTGATTTAAAGAGTGCTGAGTGGTGATGAAAGAGAAGATTAACTGCTGAAGAAAAAGGTTCAGGCCACAGTGATTTGAAGAGTGATTATTCTCGGCTGGGAAAATTCTAATCATTATGGCAGGTGGGATCCGTGTGGAGGGTCCGTTGCAAGGATCCCTGAGATTACGATGCACAAAGAGATTAATTGCATCCTCCTGCGTGATCTCTGTCAATTGGAGCCAAGCCTCCCATGGCAGGTGTGGAGTGCAGTTGTGGTCACATGGAAATAGAATTTCAAAGTGAGTTTTAGGGGAAATTATTGGGCTAGGTGCTAAATTTGATCCTGGTGACCCTGTTGATGAGGACTGGGTGTGCTCCCTCCCAACTGTGTCCCAGAAGGCAAATCTTTCACTTTGCTGACATATGTTAGAACCACTAGAACCAAGCCTGCCCCTATCTGCATACCCCATCTTAGGCTCTGTATCTTGGTCATGCTAAAGTGTGATGGAATCTCAGTATTATTTTTCTTTATTACCTAGTACAATGGATCCTTGATTGGAACTTTCTCTCTTACTGGATTCTTTTTGATACTGACATAATTAAAATAATACAATATATCTAGGGATAATTTCCTTAAAAAGAAAGAGTCACCAGAATATAGAGTTAATCACTTTAATATCTGAAGTATTCATCTGCAATCTCAATTTGCTTTGAGTCCAGCAGCTGCATTAGTTGAGATAATTCTGTCAGTGAATGCTGTTTGTACCCAGAACATGCCTACTAAATTTGTTAAAGAATACCCCAGACTAACGCATCATTACACTCACAAAGTCATCTATCTTTTACTTCAGATTAATTCTTTTTTTTCTCTCTCTCTCTTCACCTCCTCCATAAATCCTGGTGCACTTAATTAATTTCAGTTCCAGTGTAAGGTCCATAATACAGAAGTGTTCAAGCAAACACAAAATTAATTATTCTATTTACGGCCTTCTCATTGAAAGGAGCATTTCATCTTTCATAATTACATTTTGGAACGTCCAATTATGAATTCAGGCTTCTGCTATTTTGCATAGCGTGATTGTACACAAGTGTCTCAATGCCGATGAGAACCAAGATTTGGTCCTTACATTTCATTCCAATTAGGCTAAAATCACATACAGTTTCAGTCTTTTCTTTCTTTTCTTTTCTTTTTCTTTTTTTAAAAAAACCTTTTTCAGAAGGCTTTCAGGAGAGGCTTTATTAGACTCAAGTTATGGAAATGCATAAGCAAAAGTGAGTTCATATTCCTCCAAATATCTTTGTTGCTAGCATGAAAAAGAAGTATTTGGCTGGTGTTACAATATCTCCTAGAGTCACAACATATTGGTCAACTTCTCTTGACTTATACACTATTCTGAAGGATTATATTAGTACAAAGATGACATTGTCCTTAACCATTGCCCATGGGTAGGGCAGTGGGAATCCAAAAAAATTTAGAGGGCTGTACTTTACCTATCCCTGCATTCAGTCATACATCCAGATTGAGCTAGAAGGCAGCTGGCTACAGAGCCTGTATGCTATAGTCCTGATAGAGATTAGTGATTCAATGGATGACTGTCCTCTGATGTCTAAAATAGGACACATGGCTACCTTAGCTACAGTGCAGTGTAAAGTTAATATAAATGTTATATATTTCCTCAGTAAATTATTTTGGACATGCACATGTACATGCGTGCAAATAGATGGAAAATGATAGGGTGCGGATCGATTTATGCAACAAAAGGATAGCTAATTAGATCTACAGCCATACAATAGGCAATGATTACAAACTAATCCTACCAAAAATGAAAAAAACAGTAGCCAGCTTTATGCAAAAACATTTCATACCGGAACCATGCCAAAGATGATAGGTGTTTAGAGATACTCGTATTAGGCAAACGTTAAACAAAATCTTTGATGTGCTTGTAAGAATACCCAGCCTTCTAAGGGAACAAGGTATCTTGTGTCGGGCTACTTGGGCAATTCCTTCATCAGCTTCTTAGTGTGGAATTCTCTGCAGAGGCCCCAAACGACATGTTTGCATTCCTTCAGAAAGGCTCACATGTGTATATGATGTGTCATCTTCTAAATCTCTGCAGAGGAGAGTGAAGTGGTGCAGTTTTTGTCAGCCAGGTCATGGACTCGATGCCATTCATTTGGCAAGAAGGCCCAATATAGGGGAGCTGCTTGCAATCTAGATGAAGATCAGAGTCTAATCCCTGGTGCTCCAGTGAAACAATGCAAAAGCCAGATAAAGACATTTTATTGCACTAGCTAGACACTAGCCCTTTTGGTCAGGAATGATTGGAGTTGCTGCCCAGCACCATCTGACCAAAGATCACCATCCCGGTTACAGCCAGGGGGTGGTGAGGTGGGCCCCCACCAGGGGTGCAGGCAATGGCCTCCCCCAAATCAGCTAAAATATGTCCATAAATATCAATATCAATTATTACCTCATAAAATGGTTTTAAATAGAGGGTGAATTGAATGGTGGAGGGGGGAGTTGGAGGAAAGGCAGAAAGAAGAGCTAATTTTTCTGTGACTAGGAGGGACAATCTGGACGGTTCTGCCAGGGGTGCAAGATCACCTAATAATGGCTCTGGTTACAGCAGCATATTACTTAGGTAGCCCCTTTGTTTCATAATATGCAGATACAGTGGTACCTCGGGTTAAGTACTTAATTCGTTCTGGAGGTCTGTTCTTAACCTGAAGCACCACTTTAGCTAATGGGGCCTCCTGCTGCTGCCGCGCCACCAGAGCACGATTTCTGTTCTCATCCTGAAGCAAAGTTCTTAACCCAAGGTAATATTTCTGGGTTAGCGGAGTCTGTAACCTGAAGCGTATGTAACCTGAAGTGTATGTAACCCAAGGTACCACTGTACATAGAAAATCCTGTTCATATTAAAGACATTTGAAAAAGAAAAGAAAGAGCTACAAAATACAATTCTTTAACTGGTTTTCTCAGCGTGCCCTCACACACAGCCTGAGTGCCATTCGCTCAAAGAGGATACTTGCTTAATTTTGTCCATGTTGGAATCTTTGCCCTGTTCCACCTGGCAGGTTTGCTTTTATTTACTGATTTGCTGTTAATTGAAGAGGCTGTTGGGGATTTGGAGGTGAACAGGGAGCTTGTAGGTTGGAGCAACCAGAAAATGAACAGAATGGACCTTTGAATGGTTACAATGTAGACCTTGTAGCCTTGTTAATTTATTAGAAGCAAATGTCACGTCCTCCTGGTCAACAGAAGAGGAGCATTGAAGAGGTCTTGCTGATTAGTTCTCTGAACACGTAAGGTGCCTTGAAGTTAGCTAGGAAAGATTTAGAGGAGAATAACCACAAATCAAGTTAGGAAATATTAAGGCAGTGTTAGACGCATAAGCCCTGTTCAAAAACATTATGCGAATGGTGTGTGTGTATTTGTGACGATCCTACATGTTCATTCCAAGTTCTGAAAGAGCAACCACACATATCAACGGTATGCATGGAGGGTTTTCTCCATGCAACCAGGATCCCTGGAAAAGCACAACTCCCAATGACATAAAATCCTCAGTGTATACTCTGCTGCCCCCCACATTGAGATTATTAATCTATTTTCTTTGCATTTCCAAAAAGCTGAGTGTAGCTTCTTATATTCCTCAGTAACTGCTGAGGGTTCATTTTAATTGGGGAAGGCATATAAATACCCCTTAAGCAAATCAGGAGAAATGCAAGATATATGCTCATTGCCATTTAAGCTCCCCACAAACAAATCGGAATGAATGCTCAATAAAGACCGGATACAATCGAACCTCTGCATAAGATCTGTGCAAGCAAATCAGGATGGAATGCTCAATAAAAAGGTAATCTCTGGAGGAGCCCAGAGAGGGCTGATGGAGACTAAGGAATTGTTAACTGGCTTGGATTCTAATCTGAGAAGAATACTGCCTCTCCCCTTAAGGCTTTTATGAACACTTAGAGGTTTTTTCTGAGTCTGCACCCAGATAACTTTGCCACCATCTCTGATGAAGATATTCCCTACAAGCAGACTAACTAAGCTCAGTGTAAAGGTAAAGGTAAAGGTACCCCTGCCCGTACGGGCCAGTCTTGACAGACTCTGGGGTTGTGCGCCCATCTCACTCAAGAGGCCAGGGGCCAGCGCTGTCCGGAGACACTTCCGGGTCACGTGGCCAGCGTGACAAAGCTGCATCTGGCGAGCCAGAGTCGCACACGGAAACGCCGTTTACCTTCCCGCTGGTAAGCGGTCCCTATTTATCTATTTGCACCCGGAGGTGCTTTCGAACTGCTAGGTTGGCAGGCGCTGGGACCGAGCAGCGGGAGCGCACCCCGCCGCAGGGATTCGAACCGCCGACCTTTCGATCGGCAAGTCCTAGGCGCTGAGGCTTTAACCCACAGCGCCACCTGCATCCCCTAAGCTCAGTGTACCTTGCCACAAAGATCAATGCAATGCAAGCATTTTTCAACAGTGTTTCTGGGTGGAAAATAAGACTTAAAGTGAACCAACCCGTGCTCCTCCCAACCAATTTTGAAGAAGCCATGCCTCCAGACTTTGAGAATAACCCATTTCAGCAATTCTGTTCTACTTGTCTATATGACTAATCTCTGCTGTGCACAGGTAGAACTGTGCCTAAGAGCAGTTTGCAAAATTCCAGAGAGAAATGTTGTATTGCTGATTTTTAAAAACAACAACAACACTGGGTTTTCATGTTTTTAAAAGCTTGTTGTTTGGTTGAGAAATCCCCAAGGGGCACCTTATTATTTGTCATATAAGGATAATATTTCAATTAAAGGAAACCTGCAGCAGCCACTGAGATATACAATGTGATGCATTGGGCTTCGGGGGGGAGAGAATGCCAAGAAATCATAAGAATAGAGTGCCAATATGAAGTACTGCATAATAAATAGTAGTTAGGCAAGAATCGGCTGGCTTTTACCTTTTAACTTGAGAGGAAAGAAGAAACTTGAGATGCAAAACAAATGATATATATCTGGTACAATGTGTGCTTTGAACCTTGTTGTTCAAGCCATATCCACATTTGAAAGTTAGTCCCATTGAATAGGAATGGGGCTTTGGGTTGATTCACACCAAAAATCTGCTCAGAATGCAGTGGGTCATATAATTGCTTTACTGCTTCACCATCTCAGGGTTTACAAGGCAGATGGAGAAATTTAGCAAGTCACAGCAAAGGATTTCAATGATGGCGTCCTAAGACATCCACCTCCACTGAAAACTCAGGTACAACAAGTGTAAACATTGTTTCCCTTACTGGGTGTCCTCAGAATGGGTTCCCCAACAATGGAACCAACAACATTGGTTCCTACTTCAACTTACTACTACTGCTGCTTTTAGGATGATATTTTCCAACAACAGGTGCAAGACATGAATGACCGGGGGGGGGGGTGTGAGAGAGAACACAGCCTTCCAATTAAGGCATTCTGTTTAATTGCATTGGGGAGGGGAGCAGGCCCATGCTTGGGTTCCCCACTATCACCACCAACTTCCATTGTATTCCTGTTTCCCCCTTCCGTGTGTTGGAGGCCAAATGTCAGAAACAGGAAGGCTGCTGGGCTCATGTTGGCACCTCTCTACAATTCAGAACCCAGATCACACAGATTTCTCTCCTTCAAATGTTCATCCTCCAACCTGTAGGTGGTAATGATGGAAGTGTGATGGAATGGTGAGGTCAGTGAACATGATTGGAATCAAGTGTGACCAAGCGCTGTAACAGGACGAGAGAATGCCTTCATAATGGTCACACTTTCTATTGTTCCTGCACCAAATATTCCTTAACAGCCAAGAGAGTACAGAGACCACCTACAGTTGGTACCCCAATGAAGGGGGAAAGGTCTTGTCTAAGTCCTGTGTTGATGTTGAGTTCTTCTAAGCAAGATGCTTCAGGGACTGCACCGATCTTGCTTTATGAAAATATCATTCATTTTGTACCTGTATGAAAATGAGCATCTCAACCATCACCCCAGAGTGGTATCCAATATCAAAATTAGATTGGGGAACTTGAAGTCTATGAATATTTGCCTTGTCAATAAGAGTTATCTATAGACAAAACCCTTTACTTGTCTGCTTTCTCTACCATGTTTCCCTCTTAATTCATTTTCAGTCTTTAATGTACTGTTGTTTAGCTTCCTCTCCCATTAGGCCCTGTAATGTGCTCCGATTGCCTTCAGCTTGACTGCACTTAATAGCCAGCGTAAATAGAACTTAGTGTAGCATGCACTAACATCTCTATCCATTGTCCGGAGATTAAATACATGCCACAAATGGTTTACGCATCATCAGCTCCGAGCCCCGGTTTCATAGCTACCAACCAAAAGAGGATATTAAATTAATTTGCAGGTTGCTTTAGCAAATCCTAACAAAAGGGGGGGGGGCAAAAGAAAACCTGGAGGTCATTATGCATATAATAGCCATCAATCACAGAGAGGGGTGGGAAATGATAATGGCGGGCCATTATAGTCAGACAGGTGTGCACAGGAGTTAGTTCTTCTATGACTAACACAGGCCAAAGCTTAATGGGGTTAACTAGAGAGGAATGCGATTTACCATTCACATATACTTAAGAGAAAGGCAAAAGGGCAGTGGTATGGCATAACAGATGTGCCTGGTCCAGAGTCTTTGTGTTTAACCCTTTATGATACTTGAACTGGGTGGGGGAGACAGATACAGGTGAGCACAAAAAGGAGCGGGGGATGAGTAGACTTAGAGAAAGTTACAGTATCAGTCTCCAAAAGCTAAGCAGTGTTTTAATCAGGTTTTCAACCCCATGCACGCCTACTCAAAAGTGAGGCCTACCAGTGTTCGGTGAGGGTTACTCCCAGAAAAGTATGTTTTGGGGTTGTTTTTATTATTTAAATATATTTCTTTCACACCTCTGTGGGGTGAGTCCTCACATGGCCTCTTACAATAAAAATGCTGAAAACTGGACAAATACACAACAGCAGAGAAGCAACATATACAGTGGTACATCCGCTTCAGGTTACAAACTCTGCTAACCCAGAAATAGTACCTCGGGTTAAGAACTTTGCTTCAGGACAAGAACAGAAATCGTGCTCCGTCAGTGTGGCGGCAGCAGCAGGAGGCCCCATTAGCTAAAGTGGTGCTTCAGGTTAAGAACAGTTTCAGGTTAAGAACGGACCTCCGGAATGAGTTAAGTACTTAACCTGAGGTACCACTGTATAGGAAGGAGCAAGAAGCTCAAATGCACTCTGTGAGATTGCACTTTATGCGGGTGAGTCGTGTGCTGTGAAATCGTCCCTGGTTCAAATTTTACCATCTCCAATGGGTCTTAGATGACCACTATTTGGATAATAATGCTATGCTATCTTACAGGATTCTTATTTTTCAGGTACTGCAGGGGAACATAGAAAGCATTTTGATTGTTCTAAT
This sequence comes from Podarcis cretensis, assembly GCF_951804945.1. Lineage (NCBI taxonomy): Eukaryota > Metazoa > Chordata > Lepidosauria > Squamata > Lacertidae > Podarcis > Podarcis cretensis. The sequence continues at coordinate 25,112,034 of NC_137175.1, forward strand.
CTAAAATATTCTTTAGAAGTTAAATATTTATTGCTAACAACTTGGGAAACATAAAAAATAAAAAAATCAGTGATGTTTTGAAATAAGTGGTTAAAATCTGAAAATTTGAATGTTCCAGTTTGCCATCTTGATTCAAAATGGCATCCAGTTGTATCCAAATATAGACAGAAACTCATTTTCTCATGAACCTTCCTGCACAATTTGGTTTTATTTTACCCGCCCACCTCTTCTAACAGCAAAGAAACCATTCTCCACCTTAGTGATGAAAATAATCCATGCCACTTTGCCATATACCGTACTCTGCTACATAGCCAGTATCTCTAGCTTTCATGCCTATTACTGTAGAATTCTGTTAATGCTTATTCAGGCAAATTTGTGATGCTTCCTGAGTAGGAAGAATTGTCTTACAGCCTGCCTTGTGCTTTTGATGTGTGTCTTCTTCCCCTTTCCATCCAGTCATCTATATAGAGCTTTCCATAGGTGATCTTTTTTCCATAGATGACCTTTCTTATAATGGCATCCACTTGGCTTAGTGATAATTCCATTGGGCAACTCTGACACTTTAATACAGTTTGCATGTCCTCTTCCAGATTACAGGGGCTCATGTTGTTGTTGTTGTTTAGTCGTTTAGTCGTGTCCGACTCTTCGTGACCCCATGGACCAGAGAACGCCAGGCACTCCTGTCCTCCACTGCCCCCCGCAGCTTGGTCAGACTCATGCTGGTAACCTCGAAAACACTATCCAACCATCTCATCCTCTGTCGCCCCCTTCTCCTTGTGCCCTCCATCTTTCCCAACATCAGGGTCTTCTCCAGGGAGTCTTCTCTTCTCATGAGGTGGCCAAAGTACTGGAGCCTCAGCTTCACAATCTGTCCTTCCAGTGAGCACTCAGGGCTGATTTCCTTCAGAATGGAGAGGTTTGATCTTCTTGCAGTCCATGGGACTCTCAAGAGTCTCCTTCAGCACCATAATTCAAAAGCATCAATTCTTCGGCGATCAGCCTTCTTTATGGTCCAGCTCTCACTTCCATACATCACTACTGGGAAAACCATAGAGGGTGTAATAATAGTAGTAGTAGTAGTAGTAGTAGTAGTAGTAGTAGCAGTAGTAGTTGTTTATTATTTATACCCTGCCCATCTGGCTGGGCTTCCCCAGCCACTCTGGGCAGCTTCCAACAAAATATTAAAATAAAGTAATGCATCAAACATTAAAAGCTTCCCATGACTGAGGGGACACACCCACACCCACACCCACACCCCACAATCCTGGAGCAGTACTCTGTGTGTTTGCTTGCTTTTGTATGTGTTTCTGTGTGTGTCAGAGACACACACACAGAAAATTAACTTCCATCATGCTAATGTGTTGTCATTCTTGAAAGCTACTTGTTGTTGTTGTTGTTGTTTAAAAAGTTCCTCCTGGGAGGCTGTCTCTTCTGTGTTGGAAGTTGCCACCGCCACTAGATTTGGATTTATGCCCTTTATGCCAAAGCACCATAAATCCAGTTCTCTTTTCAGGGTCTTCTTCTTCTTCTTCTTCTTCTTCTTCTTCTTCTTCTTCTTCTTCTTCTTCTTTGCAAATGGTTTTGCGGGGAAAGGGAGGGATTGACATGGAGTGGTCTGAGGGAAGTGAAGGCGGCAAGAGGAAATAGTGTGGAGGGGACATGTCGGCAATCAATCCCTCTGGCTGACTGTTGCACACTCCGGAACAATAGATGATCACTCTTCATTATAGCAGTCTGAATGTGTGTTACTCTGCTGGTTCCTTTCCTTACATTATCAGATCAATAGAGCCTTAATTGCTGAAGAAAGGGAGTATCGCACACAATCACAACACAATGGTTTAATCACTTGGACGCTTGAAGTTAATTTCAGGCAGTTAATTTTTCACTGATGTTCTCATTCCACCAGGGCTGGCTTGCCTTCTTGAGCCGAACAGGTGGCACACAGGACCTTCAGATAAAGGCGGTTTATTAATAGCTTTTAACAAAATCACTCGGGCCAATTGCCAGTGGGGGACACACACATGTACACAAACACACACTCAAGGACCAAAAGGGTCTCATACTCTGCCCACTGATGTTTTGTGGAGCTCTGGATTCAGGTTGTGATGACTCTATTCCCATACCATAAAAAAAAAGATGTCAAACGGAATCTAAATCTTCCCCACAAGAAAATTTCATCTACCCATTGTGTACCATAACATCTTATTCCAATTAGCTGGCTGTCACGGTAAGGCAAAGTGCTGCTCAGGGGAAGGGAAGGGAATAATTGGACATTTTAGGAGGAGAATGGACAGCAAATTGTTGTGTGAAATACCTCCTGTCATCATAAATAAATAAATAATAAATTCCAGACATGCCATTTTAGAAGGAGAGGGAAAAATCCCTTGTATAATTAGTGTTGCACACCACCCCAATCTCTGAGCAATGCAAAATTCCAGGGGTTCCAGGTTCTTATCCAGGAATGAGGCACAGTGGGGACTGTGGTGTCTTTATGATATACTGGTTTATTTACACATATATACAACCTGAGCCTACGACAGAACAAATCACAAGATTTGTTCTGAGTACCAGAGCTGAGTTGAGCTCACTGTCCTTCCATGTAAAAATGTATTCCTGGTTTCCCTACAATTTCTTAATTTCAGCAGACTAATTGGTGTGTGTGTCATTTTGTTGCTACTATTGTTAAACTATTGGGAACCAGACATTCTTGCCCATCTAATGCAAAACACCCAGACATTTAGCAATAGATGCAGGCCTACCATCTGTCCACCCCTAGTGTACATGGTTGCAGTTTTAGCCTGTTAAGTTGTGGGTGAACATATCAGACGACACAGCGATTCTTCAAACAGCTCTTGTTTATTCACAGGCCAGAACTGAACTGAACCGAAGGGTTCAGTCAGCCTGCTTATATAGAGCTCCAGTACAACGTAACTGTAACAATTTTATAAAACTATCCAATCACTGAACGTCACTTTCGACCCCTTATTTGCATAACTATCTACAGTATCCTCCTGCTGGCCCAGGGTGAGAACTTCAGTACATAACATAGCCTTCTACTATAAATGGGGCAGCAGAGGAGAATTCCTATATTCATTCATATGCACATTTACCTGGGAATAAGTCCCACTGAACATAATGGGATTTACTTCAAAGTAGTCATGCCTAGGATTGCACTGCTGGGCAGCAATCCTTCGCACATTTAACAGGGACAGGAATCAACCCAGTTGTTACCCTGACTTACTCCTAAGTAAGCATGGTTAGGATTGAACTGCATGGATTTGCTAGAGCCCTTTGTTTCAGTCTGTATGCCCCTCTCTCCCCAAATTGAGAGAAAGAGTAACCAAGATCAAGAGAGGGTCAGAGAGAAAAGAAGTCAGGATGAAAGCTTCTGCTCAAAAGAAGAGGCTTGGAGGGAAACACAATTTCTTTGTTGTGATGCTTTAGGCTAACCATTATTCACCACTTTCCCCCCATATTGCATCTTTCATGATTTGCTTAAGTGATTTTAAATTGCTTTTGCAATGCAGTTTAACAGAGACTGCAAAAAAGTGACCCCCAAAGTCTATGAAATGAAACAGGCTGCGCAAAGCCATCAAAGGCCTCAACTCCTCCGCAATGAGGTTATGAGCACCGCTGCCGCCGCTGCTCACGGGGTGCCCTCCGAGTATGAAAGAAAGGAAAGGAAGGGAGGAAAGCAGCCTTGATTAATGGGTGCAGGCAGAGGAGCATTAATACTTGTGGCTGTGCAGAATGGTTTATGTTAAATCTATACTGGCTTGCATTTGCCACACAAGTGCAATTAAGAGCTGTTGGAAAGAAAACCACACCGATCCTTCCCAGCTATATTTTCATATATCAGCAGTGCAGGGTGCGGAAACAATAATCCTTATAGCTGGGCAGGTGATAGAGGAGGATGAGACAACGAACTTTATCCAAAAGGAAACACTGTGGAAACTTACTCCTTTAAGATCCAATAAAGCAAAACTAGAACAGTGACAATCTTTCTTTCTTGAGCTGCTGAATACATTAACCCAGGCAGCTGCCAGAGCATTGGTGAGAGGGTGGAGTGTCAGCATTTGATCTGAATTTGGCATGCAACTTGAAATCAAGTTATTAATACGTTAAGAGTCTCTAGGGGTCAGGCTAATAGTTATAGCAATGCTATATCAATTACGTTCAATCAATGTCATTCCCAGTGCACCAGAATTTTGTTGCACAACATGAAAAAATAATTGATGTACAGGCCCCAGTCCACACTTCCCTTGGAGAGGGGCACTCAATGAAGGTATCTTCCTGCTGAGAGAGTGGCACCAACAGGTGCATGCAAATCAGAGAAATGTCTACCCCACTCTTAAACAGTACTGGAAGCCACCATTTGCGGAGGATAAAGTAAAGGGTAAAGGGACCCCTGACTATTAGGTCCAGTCGTGACCGACTCTGGGGTTGCGGCGCTCATCTCGCTTTATTGGCTAAGGGAGCCGGCGTATAGCTTCTGGGTCATGTGGCCAGCATGACTAAGCCACTTCTGGTGAACCAGAGCAGCACACGGAAACGCCGTTTACCTTCCTGCTGGAGCAGTACCTATTTATCAACTTGCACTTTGACGTGCTTTCGAACTGCTAGGTTGGCAGGAGCAGGGACCGAGCAACGGGAGCTCACCCCATCGCGGGGATTCGAACCACCGACCTTCTGATCGAAAGTCCTAGGCTCTGTGGTTTAACCCACAGCGCCACCCGCTGCCCCTTTTGCGGAGGATACCACATGGTAAAATACTTTGCTGTGAGTTGCAACCCTCGCTGCAAAGGGATCTCTGCAATGAGGCTTTGAAATGCTTTGAAGGGAATGAACTTCCAAACTGAGCATTTCACAGGCTCAGAGCTGCTCATAGCATACTGACCTCCTGTTATGTTCCTGGAAATCCACCCCGGAAATGGAAAAAGCTGAGTATTAGCATGGGACGTGCAGTGACCAACTTTTCTATGAAAGCAGTGAGGGATGTGGGAAAAACCAAATTCTTTTTAAAGGAACTAATAGTTGCAACTTCAAATTCATTGCATGGAAACCTAGTACCACATCAGGCCTGGTGAATCCAATTCAGCCATTCTTCCGGGTCTTATTTCTTTCATTTCCTCTGCTATAAGAAGACATAGCAAGTAAAGCCAGAAGGAGCCCTGACAAGAGGAGTTGTACAAGAGTGGCACCTTGGTTCTCAAACGCCTTGGTACTCAAACAACTTGGAACCCAAACACTGTAAACCCGGAAGTAAGTCTTCCCGTTTGAGATCTTTCTTCGGAAGCTGAACGTGCTCCGTTTTTAGTGTTATACTTCTGATTTGAGTACCACACTTCCATTTTGAGTGTTACGCTGAGGTCTGTTTTCGCTATTTATTTTGCATTTTTGTTTTTGCGGCTCTTTTTTGTTTTGTTTTTGTGACTGTGTGGAACCTAGTTCAGCTACTGATTGATTGATTGTGTGACTGCAGTACATTGATTATTGCTTTCATTTTATGGACCAATGATCTCGTTAGATAGTAAAATTCATGTTAAATTGCTGTTTTAGGGGTTGTTTTTAAAAGTCTGGAACGGATTAATCTGTTTTGCATTACTTTCTATGGGAAAGAGTGTCTTGGCTTTGGAAAGCTTTGATTCTGGAATGGATTAAGTTTGAGAACCAAGGTACCACTGTATTGTTGTGATCGAACAAATGTCATCCTATTCTCCCAACAGCAGACTGACAGATGCCTCAAGGAGGCTCAGAAGGAGCAGACTCTGAAGTAGGATTGGGCAAATGCATCAGTTTTGGTTTCTCTCAGTTGCTCATTTCCCCAACCTTATGTTCAGTTCTTCACAGTTCCACATCAGTTTGTGAATGTTGAAAAATGGTCCTAATAGATCATAGAATTGTAGAGTTGGAAGGGGGCATGAGGGTCATTTAGTCCAACCATCTGCAATGCAGGATTTTTTTTTCTGCCCAACGTGGGGCTTGAACCCGGGACCCTGAGAATAAGAATCTCATGCTCTACTGACACCAGCATTTTAAAGCATATTCCTCCCAATATACACATTTATACAAAGAAATTTACCTAATATGATGCATTTGAGTATGTTATTTTCACTGATAAATGCACAATCCACCCCAGTATATGCATTTTTGTACACACTGCTTGGCCAGAGAACTGCATTGCAAAGTTCAGAGAAGTGTGAATTTCAAAGAATGGTTTCAATTCACATACTATTTCAGAAAGTGCAAATTGGGTAGGTTTGTCTTTAAATGTGGTTTGAATTGGATTTTTCTCCCATTCCAAGTGTGAGGGCAACTGCCCTCTCCAATATAGCTCCAGCAATGTTTGTATTTTTATGTTGTGATCTTCAGATGAAGGATGACATACCACTTCATGTGGGAGTCAGTTCATCAATTAATTGTGCATGTGAATATTGTTAAAATTTGCCTAATGGTGGTTCCTGGGGTGCAATGTCAAATGCTCCAACTGAATTGGGTAACAATGCCCTAACATATCAACAAGCTCAGAGCCATCGAAGGTGTTTGTCAAATAAATAATGCAAGCATTGAGGTTACATTAAAATCCTCAGCATGAAACCTGAATCCCCCAATATATGGAATTGGTGTGACTGAGGGAAGGAGGGTAAGACAGAGGAAAGAACAACAACAAAAACAATAATTTATACCCCACCCTCCCCGGCCAAACCAGGCTCAGAGCGGCTAACATCAAATGCATAACACATTAACATAAAATCAGGCAATCAATTAAAATACATCCTAAAATCAGATCAGGATCAGAATAAAATCCAGTCAGATGGCAATCCGCAGATTAGGGTTGGGGATGTTGAGAAGCGATGGATTCCTTTTATAATTTATATCATGAACCTGAAATTTAAGATGGATAGTAATGTCGATATATTTTACACTGCTAATATACATAATGCTGAAACATAATGGATTATTTTCCTTAGCAGTACATAAGGAAAAGGACACTTCTCTCTCTCTCTCTCTCTCTCTCTCTCTCTCTCTCTCTCTGTGTGTGTGTGTGTGTGTGTGTAAAACACCACACATATACAGACTAGATTCCCCCTTTCAGCACCTCCGTACTTATGATGAGGTGCTGGAGGGGAAATCAAAGTGAGACGGAGGCATTGCATGCCTTTCTAAAGAAATCTGATTTTGAGGTTTTTGTCGTTACCGTGGCACAATCTACTTTGCTGCAGCTGTGTAATGAGTTCACATCTGTTAGCACCACATGTTGCTCTGCATTACGCAGATGCAAAGTCTCAATTTTTCTAATTAGCAACAACACCAAGTATATCTTAATTTTCTTTCCCTCTGCCTCAACTAAACGTGATATTAACAAGGTTACATGTCTACATCCTTGGTGTTTAATTGAATAAGATCCAAGATTAGATTAGACCGCTCTGTCCTCTTAATCTGGTGTCTGTCCAGATCTAAAACCAGGTGTTTGTAATGTTATATGGCAGGCAAGGGGCAGGAGGTGGGGGGCATTTTACTTTGTTTAGCACAGATATTAGTGGTTGGGTGTTTTCCAGATATGGTCCCTTTCTGATTCCCTGTTTGTGCATATTTGTGCCATTTGTAGAGACATATAGATGCACGCAGGTAGATACTAATCTGTATTTTCAGAGAATATGCAAGTACGTTCTTTCTCCCCCATCAACTTGAGACATCACAGCAGGTCAACCTATGTCAGAGGAATAGTCTGTTCCACAAATGTGAGTCCCTTCTGCACTCATTCTCCTCCATCAGCCCTTCCTTTTGCTTCCTGCTTACTCCTTCCATCCTTCTTCCCTGTGTTCAAAACTTGCTGAAGTTTCTAAAACAATAAGCACCGCAAGGCTGGTCTTCTGGCCGAGAAACCATTCTCCATATGCCAAAGTATCTGCAAACCATTTGTAGTTATTGGCTTGAGAAGAGGAAGAACCCTGGACTTTTTCACTTCTTTATTGCTTCACAAGATCCTAACTAGAGTGCTAGTACAGAAGACATGTATTCGGCTTCAAATTAAGCCCTGTTTTCGGGTCACCTTGCAGGTCTCTATCGTTCCCTATGTACCTTGCCACCATGCCTTCCTTAGGTTTTTGCCAGCTTCTGAGAAGCAACAGCAGAGGAGGGCTTGTTGCCTGCATTTTCTGCTCATGGGCTTCCAAGAGGCAGCTTATTGACCACTGTCAGAAATGGGATACTGGGCTATATGGACCACTGGTCTGACACTACTTCTTATTTTGTGCAATGTGCTCTCTCTCATCTTATAGCAATTTAGAACAGTTGGGCATTTGCGGTGCAAATGATGTGCAACTTACTGCATACCAGCACATATCTGATGTGCACTCAGCCAGTGGATTTGCACTACTGCAGGATCACGGCATATCTGTCCCCACAAAAACAGCTAGAATGTGAAAAGGGGCAACACTGTGGCATGTAGCAGCTAGAGTTTGGGAGTTAGAATGCAGAAACCCTCAGCCCAGCCCAGGGGGTTGGACTACTAGACCATGGGAAGGCAAACTAAGGCCCGGGGGACAAATCTGATCCAATCGCCTTCTAAATCTGGCCCACAGATGGTCTGGGAATCAGCGTGTTTTTACATGAGTAGAATGTGTCCTTTTATTTAAAATACATCTCTGGGTTATTTGTGGGGGCCTGCCTGGTGTTTTTCCATGAGTAGAATGTGTGCTTTTATTTAAGAGGCATCTCTGGGATATTTGTGGGGCATAGGAATTCATTTGTTGTCCCCCCCCCCCAAATATAGTCCAGTGCGCCCACAAGGTCTGAGGGACAGTGGACTGGCCCCCTGCTGAAAAAGTTTGCTGACCCCTGGACTAGGCGATCTTTAGGGTCCCTTCCAACTCTGCAATTCTATAATTCAGCCTAACATATCTCTGAGAGATGGAGATAATGGGATAATAGGCTGTCCTGAGTTCTTGGAGGAAGGATGGGATGCCTATGGGCAACAACCGACTGATGCACATCTGTGTGATGCACGATAATGCACACGACGCTGAATCCGGAAGTGACCTGGAAATATCACTAAAACATCACTAAAAGGGCAGAACAGGGGCAGAACAGGGGCAGGGCAAGGTGGAATGGGGGTGGGGCAGACGTAACACATTACAAGGACCCGCCAATGCGTCTGGGGGTCTGGAAAGTGAGCACTGCCTATATCTAAGAAAACTGCATGCTGCATAGATATCAGCATCAGTTTTACTGACTGAGTTCACATCCACAGCATATATGTGAAGCATATTCAGCACACATTCAAAGCCCATGACTTCCCACAAAGTAGGGTTTTCTACTCTTAACAGATCTACACTTGCCAGCACCCTGAACAAACCACGGTTTCCTGGAATCTTTTGGGGGAAGCCATGTACTTTAAATGTGTGCTGAATGTGCTTTAAATGCATGGTGCGAATGTGACCTGAGCATATCTAATCCCACCTATGCCCCTAAAAAAAATCCTGTGCAGATGCACCTTTGCCAGTCAAGCTGTCTTTTGCAAAGAGAGAGTGGGAAAAAAAATATCCCCCCTTAATATCAAACACTCTCCTCTGGCCATCCTTCATTCATATTCCACCTGAATATGCAGGGGGAATTCCTCTGGGATACAACAGCAATTATTTGTGTGATTTAATTGGCATTATCATTTTACTGGCTTGACAGAGACAAATCACTCGACTGGATAGGAATGCAGTAGTGACAGCACTGCAGAAGGAGAGAGCCTTCCTTCCTTTACAGCTGGAAAAGGAGATGACTACCAGTGCATCTTAATAATTAGCTGTGTTATAATTAATTGGACTATTTGAGAGCCAGTTTAACAAACAAATGGAGGGCTTGATCGTTCAGTAATTGACAATTTGTTTCCAAGATGGTTTCTCTTTGTACCCAATGCAACACAGAGCCAGCCCCATGGGGCTGGCCTGAGGGGGGCATGCAAAACAAATGAGCCCAGGAGACAAAGAAGAAGGAAGGGTTCCTCACCCACTCCAGATTGCAAGGATCCCAAAGATATATTTTTGTCTTGGATAAAAGAGGGATTGCCGCCAGCTTTTTCTTGTAGGCATAAAGCAGTTGCTGCAAAATTGCACCGAGAGCTCTGCTGGACAAATAGCGACACACTTCTAGGCTTCAGCTTTCCTGTGCTGTGTGTATCTTCAGATACAGTGGTTGTGAACAGGATCTGTTCCGGAGGCCTGTTTGCAACATGAGCAGAACGCAATCCCCGTCTACGTGTGCGTGGGTTGCGATTCGTCGCTTCTGCGCATGCACGTGACATCATTTTGTGCATCTGTGCATGCGCGAGCGGCGAAAGCCAAAAGTAACCCTTTGTGGTACTTCCGGGTTACCGCGGGACGCAACCTGAAGCAAACGTAACATGAGGTATGACTGTAATTTGGTGCACATTTGTGTCGGGGGGTGGAAGGCAGAGCGGCCAACCATAGGAGGATAGAAAGAATCAACTTGTTCTACTTTTGTCCCCTCCTTCCCCCTCCTGAGTTCTGCAAGGGCAACACTGACAATTAAGGAGGAAACTCACAGCTAGTGCCCACCCTCTTGATTGGCCATGTAAGCAAGCAGACAGTCAGGTGGTGGGCTGGCTGAAGGCAAAGTGGTTCCTCCCAGCTGTTCCTCTGCATCTAACCAGACCACGACAACACCAGTCACTGGGGTAGCACGATTAGAAGAGTGCTCCTCTGCCCATATCCTGCTTGTATTCAAGTTATGCAGAAGTCTGAGGTCTCTGTTCACACACCTCGCCATCTTGGTGAGCAAGAGGACACATTCCAGCCAGGCGAAAGCACTCAAGGAGGGGGCAGAACATGGCCATTGAAGGGTGTGACCTGAGAGAGTCCTGAGGGTCAGACAGAGAGAGAGAAGCCCAGAGGGTGAGCCACATTGGGCCTCTTGGACTGAGGTACCTCTTCCTGTTCTAATCCAGTGCTCTAACCACTTTGCTGCTCTGTGCATCGGACAATTTAAATTAAATAGAAAGGCAACTTACATGGCATAGCTGAGACGATGCTGTGATTCTTCTGTGTTTCGTCATTAAAGGTAAAAGGTACCCCTGCCCGTACGGGCCAGTCTTGCCAGACTCTAGGGTTGTGCGCTCATCTCACTCTATAGGCCGGGAGCCAGCGCTGTCCGCAGACACTTCCGGGTCACGTGGCCAGCGTGACAAGCTGCATCTGGCAAGCCAGCGCAGCACACGGAACGCCGTTTACCTTCCCGTTGGTAAGCGGTCCCTATTTATCTACTTGCACCCAGGGGTGCTTTCGAACTGCTAGGTTGGCAGGCGCTGGGACCGAACGATGGGAGCGCACCCCGCCATGGGGATTCGAACCACCGACCATGCGATCGGCAAGTCCTAGGCGCTGAGGATTTATCCACAGTGCCACCCGTGTCATTAAACCATCTTTATCTTTAGGTTCGAGGTACCTGCATGATCCTAGCATCTCCAGAGTTGAAAGGCTAATAAACTGCAGGTTGAATTATTAAATGATAGTAGTACATAATTGGGGCAGTCTCTGGAGCACATCTTATTTGTTGAACGTTCTTGGCATTTGACCCCATGGGTTGCGTTTCCTTCTGTGAATAATGGCCACCTGGAATATCAGTCCTCGACAACCAAAAAACCAGAAACTAAACTGAAAACAAAATCCGCCTCAGCTGGGCTGCTGCCGTGACAGAGTCCTCACCGTATTAGAAGACACTGGAAACACTTCTGTCAACTGACTACGTTATTCTCTCTCCCCCCCCCCCTTTCGTTTAAATGAGATATGAATAATTGATTCATCTCCTGAATAATTAATAGGATATTCAATAATGAAAGTAATTGTTTGGCACATCCCCCATTGATAATCAACCTAATCTTAGCCTTTCAATATGTGAGGAATATGCATATGTAAAGGAGCCAGAGACTTTATTGGCCAATAATATAGCTAATGTGCACTCTAGGAGGTCACCTTGTCCAAATATCTCCCTGAGTCACTCATGTGGCTTGATGCTCTATGGGTTTTGCATGTGTCTATGTGTGTGTCCATGCTGTGTGCATGCCGCAAGGGTTTTGATCCTTGTAACAATTCCCCTCAGAACAGGGTTCCTTTTGCTCAACAAACAAAAAAACCTTCTGTCGCCAATTAATGCTTGCAAGTGGTTTTCTCCCTTTCCCTCTTCCAAGTCAATAGTGGATGTATTAAAGAAAGCAAACCCATCTCCGAATTTCTGGGGGATGTTCATTTCAAGAGCGATTAGAGCACAACTCCACAGAGATGACACCAATCCTCTGGCTCTTTGCTTGAGGCAATAAGCCCCTTTGTGCAGGAAGTGTGTATGTGTGTTGTGGGGCGGGGGGAACACCCAAATGCAACATTTTCAATATTGCTTTTCTGCTTTCTTTACAGTCTCTTGATCATAAAGCCTAGCTGAGCCTTGGAGACCAAACATCCTGCAAAGGGGGAAACAGTTTCTGCCTAGGAAAAGCCTTAGAGAATAAGAGTTACAGACTACAGCATATTAACTATGGGGTAATGCGGGGAGGGGGAAGAACCATAGCTCAGTGGCAGAACCATTGCTTTGTGTGTGGAAGGCCGCAAGTTCAAACCTCAGCATCTCCAGGTATTGGGACAGACCCGTGTCTAAAATCCTGGAGTACATAGATCTTTATGTTAATTCTTCTCAACCTCTCAGTGGCTTTTGCTACCATCAACCATGGCATCCTTCTGGAGCGACTGTCCGAACTAGGGATGGGTGGCACTGCTTTGTGGTGGTTCCAGTCCTACTTGGATGGTCATTCCCAGAGGGTATTGCTTGGGGAATGCTTTTCAGCCCCATGGAGTCTTCAGTGTGGGGTTCCGCAAGGCTCAGTCCTATTCCCCACATTGATTGACATGTACATGAAACCACTGGGTGGGGTTATCCAGAGGTTTGGAGTAGGTTGTCAGCAGTATGCTGATGACACTCAGCTCTATTTCTCCTTTACATCTGCAGGTTGATGCAGTGGAAGTGCTGGACCAGTAATGGACTGGATGAGAGCCAACAAACTGAAACTCAATCCATATAAGATTGAAGCACTGTTAGTTGGTGGTTCCCTAGGCCAGATGGCTGGGAGATCGCCTGCTCTTGATAGGGTTACACGCCATCTGAAGGAGCAGGTTCATAGCTTGGGGGTACTCCTGGATCCTTTGCAGTCACTTGAGGCTCAGGCGGCCTCGGTGGCCCAGGGTGCCTTCCATCAGCTTTGGCTGGTGGCCCAGCTACGCCCCTTTCTGGACAGGGATAGCCTAACTACTGTTGTCTATGCTCTGGTAACATCAAGGTTAGATTATTGCAATGCGTTATACAAAGGGCTGCCTCTGAAGTTGGTTCAGAAACTTCAGCTAGTGCAGAATTCAGCAGCTCACCGATCCTGGTCTGACTGCACAGGCTACCAATTAGTTTTCAGGCCCAATTCAAAGTGCTGGTTTTGACCTATAAAGCCTTAAATCGCTCAGGAACGCAATACCTCAAGGATCACCTCTTTCCATATGAACCTACCTGGACTCTAAGATCAAACAAACAACTATTTGCTATGTCATTTTTTCCAAGAAAGCTAATTGCCCCACCATCCCTCCAAGTACCCACTGTTTCTAAGACATAACCTGTACTGGTTCTAGGGGTTGCTTATGCGTAAGTCGCCGCCACTCTTGGCTTGGTTGGTTGAACCTTTTCTGCCTGGACAGCCCTTCACTTCGTGGCTGTCTCAGTCGCTGGCAGAATCCGTCAGTGGGCATTTTTTGAATCTCTTCCAGCAAAGAAGTTCTTTGACGCCAAGTCTCCTCCTACTCTCCCTGCGCGGAAGTCTTCTGCGCAGGGAGGGAGTGGGCAGCAGAGTACCCGTGCTCTCCCCACTGGTTTCTGGCGAAGTCTTGGAGCCTCCTCTCCAAATCCCCTCTCTGCCTCCCTTCTCCACTGGTGTTACGCTGATTTCCTTCCCCAGCAGATGGGCTGCCTCTCTCCCTACTGGGACCCTCTCCGGCATCCCTCTGGAGCCTTCCCTCCGCCTCCAGCTCTGATGGCAGTTCCCTGACATAACCCCTGTGCACATTTACATCAGTTCCTGGGGCCAAAAGGCCACATTATTATTATATGATAAGTTTCTCATGAAATTAAGGGGCAAAAAACTGACAAAAGCATTTCTATTCGGGGTAGAGAATGTTAGACCTTTTAGATGTTACTGAACTACAGCTCCCATGGTTGCTGTCCATTTACTCTGTGGGGCAGGGCTGCTGGGAGTTGGGATGAAATCTCAACAACACCTAGAAAGCCACAAATTCCCTTACCTTCACAATGTAGGTACTCATTTTGTGCCACTCTTGCTGTATGAACTTTCCACCTTAAGCTGATCTTGTCCTCACCGCTGTGGCATATATAAGCAGGAGAGTTTTGTAGGATGAAAGCATCACACTTGCCATGCAAAGTAAGGATGGATGAGCAATTTGTTCAGTCACACTTTCTGAGCTGAAATACAACTATTCTTTATATCCACACTTCTCTGAATTCCTGATGCAGTTCTGCAACCATGAAAATTGGGGCAAAAGTTGTATACTAGGGAGAAAGCTGTGCAAGAAAAAAAGCATATTAGTAAAAATTTTGTACAAAAATATTTGTCCGTCATAAACCATAAGAAATGGATATCTCCTGCATGTACATCTGTCCCCCTTCAAGCACTCAGCTGGAAGTGCTGTGAGGAAGGATTCGGGAAGAAGAGGCAGACAGAGGGAGAATTTGATCTAAATTCTTCGCAAACAAATACCAGTTCCAAGCGACGATCACTTAATTTTATATGCACAGACATTAGAGGGTCTCATATATGCTACCAAAATCTGTTATCTGTCAAGTGAGTCCTCCCCCCCTCCCTTGCTTGGCTTTAGCTAACATTTACAGTAAATCTCTTGCAGTGACCATTAAATCTGAAGCTGCCTTGAGCGATAGTTTCAATGGGTGTGTTGACAGCCTGAGTGTTAATAATGATGCAAACACTAACCTGTTTATTGATTTGCTTTTTGTACCCTTCAGCCTAACTCACTTCTTCTCACTCTCGGAGGAGAAATCTTAGAATCAGTAATCAGGTGACAGCTCCGAGGCCCTTTTTGTTCCCAGCATTGTCATCTAACCCAAACTCCCGGAGATAAATTACAGGTACCTTATTCTGCCTGTGCCAGCCACTCAATATACTGTTACTCAAAGCGAGATGTAGTATTTGTCACTGGTGCCAGCAGACAGAGGGAGGGGTGGTGGTGGCAACTACTACAGACAGGAAAAGCTTTTAACGTTTGACAAGAGATGCATAGGAGAGTTTTAAATTTAGCCCTTCAGTGAAGGTTGCTGCCTATCCATTAAAGTAGCTTGTCAGAGGTCTGGAGAGGTAGGAACAGGTCTGAAATCCAGACAGCTTTTAAGATGCTTGAGAACCCGCATGGAAACTCACAGTGTGGGTGTGCATAAGAAGAACCCTGCTGGATCTTCTAGTCCAGCAGCCTGTTCTTACAGTGGCCAACCAGTGGCCTACAGGAAGCCAGCAAACAGGGCCTTCCTGTACTCTCCTCACTTGCTGTTCCCAAAACTAGTACAGTCATACTTCAGGTTGAATGTGCTTCGGGTTGAGCGCATTTGAGTTGCGCTCCGCGGCAACCCGGAAGTAACAGAGCACGTTACTTCTGGGTTTCACCGCTCGCACATGCGCAGACGTTCAAAATGACGCCACGCACATACACAGAAGCGGCAAAACGCGACCCGCGCACGCACAGAGACGCCGTCATGGCTTACATTGCATTCAGGATGCGAACAGGGCTCCGGAACGGATCCCGTTCACATCCCGAGGTACCACTGTATTCAGAAGCACACTGGGTTGTATCCACAAGAGTTCTAATTGTAACAACAGACCTCCACCTGCCTCTTCTCTCACAATGCACCCTCAAAATCTACTCTGGAAGGTCCTCCAATCCTCTGGAGCAAAATTTGAGGGGGCGTGGGGAGGCTTTGGGGGAGAGGAGGCAAAAGTTCCATTGAACAAGTGGATATCTGCTGTGCTGGCATAACAGCAGCATTGGATACAATGCTCATTGCTTTCAACAGTGGACATAGAACATAGGCATTGTGGCTAGTGGCCATTTTTATTTGTAGAATTCTAAAATGTGTCAGATCTTATTTTCTCTCTCTCTACCCCTTTGCTTCCTTCTCTCCCTGCCTCCTGTAGCCACTGACAGTCTTATCCTCCATGTATTTGCCTAATCTTCTTTTAAGCTTTTTGAAATATTTTATCATCCAAGTTAGTGGTCATCACCATACCTTATGGGAACAAATACCATAGTTTAACTACACGCGTTGACCTTTTTTTTTTTTTTGCCCTGTTGTTCTGTTTGAAAGACCCATATCTTGAATCTTTTGAGTGTCTTTATGAGTTGATATAAGCAAGGTTATATAGCCCAGATTTGTAAGAAGAAAGCTCCACTCTACAACCACCTGCACTTGAGGACATTTCAGGATATGGCTGGCCAAGCAGCAGTAGGTGTGCCAGATGTAGTACAGGCAACTAAAGTTTATGGCACTCTTGAACAGAAGCAGGAGAACCAGGCCTATACTCATGCTGGCCTCTGATGTGCCACACCTCTAACTCTTCCTCGTCTCAGTAAAACAGGGAAACCGTAACAGGGAAACCATATCAAGACATTGTGGTGGGATGGGGAGGGAGGCATGTATTCTTGTAAAGAAAACGTTGTCCACTCAGCTGCTGTATAGAAAACAAGCTGTCCATTTAGAGGCAGTTTATATAAAAACGGTGGGCTGGTTCCAGCCAACATAGGTAGGAGAAGCCTGGTCTCACTCACAGCAGAACTATTGTCTTATTTTTAGAACAAAACCACCAGTGAATTGAAGTCTTGCTCCAGTTTATTTATGATGGAAATTTATATCCTTCCCTTCAAACAGTGTTCCAGGGTGGCTTACAGCAGTAAATCAAAAGTACAATAAAAGCACTTAGGTAATAGTGAGCCTCCCCAAGGAGAGCATCTCTGTCCATGACCAGCATCTTGTGAAGGAGCTGTAGCTGGAAGGGAAGCTGAACCCAGATGTTGTGGAGCAGAGTGAATGAACTGGACACTAGGCAGCTCAATAGGGAACACTTGATCAACAAAGGGGATTCAGAGGAAACTGAAAGGATTAGATCCTCACTGTATCCTCTTCCTGATCATCTGCAATTGTTCTTTCTGAGTGTAAGCCAAAGATGGAGAAACTTTGGCTATCCAGGTGTTGCTAGACTGCAGCTGCCATCTTCCTTAGCCATTGGCCACACTGGTTGGGACTTCTGGGAGTTGGAATCCAACAACGTCTGGAGGGTTGCAGGTTCTCCACTGCTGATGTAGACCCTTGTACCCGAAGAGACTCTGGGCAATAGAGTCATCTGAAAGTCAGTTGGGAACTCCTGTTCCAGCTCCCAGCTTCTACCGGATTTACTGCCACCTTCACTCTTGGGGCTTCTGTAATGAAGGGTTAGAACTGGGGATCAAGACAGGGCTTAGGCAGCAGTTGGAAGGATTTAACAAAGGGTGACACATCCATGAGCCAAAGCATTTCAGTCTGGTTTGCAACTTTTGTAGGTTCTTCCAGATCCTCAGTTGTACTGGTTTTTTTCCATGGAGTCCCACGCTGTTGCTTCCTCAGAGGAGGCTAGCCAGGGATCTGGCTTAGGTAGGAGCCTGACAATTCTGTACTTAGGGCATCTGTAGTTATTTCCCCCTGTAATCAAACTGACTTAAGTAGAATGTAATAACTGCTAAAGAGACTCTCTGTTTTTTGAGCCAGCATCAAGTAGATGCTGACATCCTTCTAACACTGATGGGTCTGAAAGATTGGCCAGACCACTGCCTATGAACTTCCTAGGTAAAAATCCTGAACTTTCTGCTTTTCATCTGCTTATTTTACACAAGGTCACACCCCAGCATATGTGGAAAAGGAACATGGGCTTAACCAATTCACTTTCACTCAAGTGTCAACGCTCAAATTTAATAGTGTGAGTAATCCAGGAAGAGATATAGCGTAGGTTTAGTGTCCAGATCCAATCTATCTGAAATTATGTAGGACTGTTTGCGTATTGGACCTCTCTGCATTTTCCTGCACTTGGCCAACCACCAGAGTGATGGTTGTCCAGATTCAGTGGCCAGGAAACCTCTGGACACATTCTAATTCCTCATGCCTTGTTAGGAGAGCAATTGTTTCAGTGACTTTGCAGAGACTCCTCTGATTTAGCCCTTATATTAAGCAGAGTTGTATTTCAGGCATGAAAATGTAGAGAATTGCATTCGATCAATACTTCTACCCTTATCAGTCTCCAAAGATACCCAACCTCTCCTCCCATTACTCCCTGCTCAAAATATAATACACCCATCTTTACTTTCTCTTTTCGTTCTTATCAGAAAGTGGCTGGTTCACAACCCGATCCTCAAAGGCCAGGGTTATTCTCACCTGGGGGTGGGGGGAATTGCATGGCAGTAACTGTTCTTTTAAGGAACAAATCCAATAACTTCCATATAAATTGTCTGGGAGAGAAAACTTCTTTGCTTTTGGTCTTTGTAGCTGTTTCAGCATTTTTTCCCTGTGGAAGATGAAAAACTTTTGCATTGAGCAAAACACAGATTTATGGTCAATAAAGTGAAGTTTAACAGTTTATAGGAGCTATACATTCTTTTTTTTACAAACTGTTATTAAAAACAGGGTGTTCTCTCCCCCACCAAATTGTGTGGAAGGAATGTACTTCAGGGCCCATCGCATCGGTATTTCAGAGCTCCAAAGAGACAAGCAGAGCCTTAGGAATAATAGTGGGCCAGAGCAGACTTTTCACTTTCACCACTTGGTGACTGCTGCTCATGCAAACCAGTGAAACTCATAAAGTTGTCACTTTTTTTGATCAGGATTGCATTGAATGCAGAGAACTGCACTGCAAACTAGAATTCCCACACACATGCAAAAAAGGGGGGGTTCAAAAGGGGGTTAAGGTAGAAGAGCTATAGTAAAAAATATCAGTAATGATCACATTGTCCTCTGCAAATTTGGTCCATATACAGTCAAACCTCGGAACTCGGATGTAATTCATTCCGGAAGACCGCTCAACTTCCTAAACACCCAAGTTCTGAGACACAGCTTCCAACTGGTTGCAAGGGCTTCTTGCACTCAAGCGGAAGCCGCGTCGGACGTTTGAGTTCTGAGGAACGTTCGCAAACCAGAACACTTACTTCCGGGTTTTCGGTGTTCAGGAACTGAAACATTTGGCAGCAGAGCTGTTTGAGTTCCAAGGTTTGACTGTCTATCTCTTTACGTGGTTATTTTCAAGCACAAAATGCTTTATACAGTGAAAAACTGCTTAAATTGAGAGGAAGTGGACTGAGGCTACTTGGTGAACTTCATGACCAATTTTGTCCTGGTTCTTGCTGGATTAACCATTCAGGTGGGAATAGAATGCAGCCCTCTCAAAAGATGGTGTGGCGAGCAAGAAATTCCTCTGGATCTTTAAGAAAGGAGTTGCAACTTATGAAGTGACCAATAGTTTCCCTGTTTTTCTTGTTTTATAATTTTGTTTTAAAGCCTTGCCTTGCTCACTGTGGCACAAGGCTCTCCCTACATCTTCCTGAAATGCCTTGGGAATGAGGATACCTCATGATGGATCATGAGGTTCTCTCCATAGGTTCTCACTGGCTACATTTTCTGGCAAGCCCCAGTAACAAATGCAGCAAATTACTCCCAATTTTTTTGGAAGAATTTATCCCACGCACAAGAAAACAAGGCCCCATTTTCATAGGAGAGAGTATTTTCAGAAATTTCGGGGAATGGGGAGTATATTTGATTCCAGGATCAAGAGATAAGAGCCTGGTTTTCCCCCCATGATTTTATGGCAGGCACAGCCTAGCCTCCTACTGAGATTGTTTCTGCTCACAGCATACAGGACACCCTTGAAAAATGCCTTCAGACAGTATACGTTAAACACAGATCTATCATCAGCTCAGTCTCTTGGAACACAGTCCTTCCAACTGTGATCAGTGGAAGGACTCCCTTTGATCAGTGGTAACATTCTGTGAGACTCCATGCACCTACAAACATATGAACATAAGAAGAGCCTGCTGGATCAGGCCATCTAGTCCAACATGCTGTTCTCATAGTTAGTTGCCTGTGGGGAACCCACAAGCAGGATCCAAGACAAGCACAAGAGCTCTCCTCCCTGCTGTGGTTTCCAGCAACTGGCATAAACAGAATCATGGAATTGTAGAGTTGGAAGGGACGCCCAGCGTCCAACCCCCTTCAATGCAGGAATCCTGCCCACAGCCATCTCTGGGTGGGCTCAAACCACCAACCTTCTGGTTAACAGCCAGATGCACCGAGCCATTGTGCCATTGATGATGGACATTGCTGAGCTTGAACTATTACTCTCATCCACAGCATATAATGAAGGTACTTTTATTGGTTAGCATGGAGAGTCAACGCACAACTTAGAAAACAAAAAGTCAACTTTGAACATTTAAAGAGACAGCCTTAAAAATATATTCAGCAGACTAAAAGGTAGTATACTCACAATTGGTTTAGATTTATGATGGAAAGCATCATCCTTGAATGAGACTCCACTCATTCCACTATCATGGAGGAAAACCTCGACCAGCACAGAATGTTTTTAAGGCATTTGAACTTTTAGCCAATCAGGGCTTAGATCTACATCAAAATGTATCCCAAAAAAGAGGTGTGTGTGTGTCCCCCATGACAGTGCCTCCCAGCTCATGCTCCTTCTTCAACCATGTCTGCTGGCATGTTTGTTAATTTAACTTAGACTCTAGAAACAGCCTCCATAAAGTTATTGATTATGGTCCCAGTCCCACTCTGAACAAAATCAATGGCAAAATTATTTTTATAATTTGTATTGTGATAACAGGGATCACTGTGATTAGATCCACGTACAGGATAGATAGGCTTTATATTCTTAGATTTCCCCACCTCCATTGGTCTTCCTAAGGGTAATTTCATGTAGCATCACTAACACTTCAATATTTCTCTTTCTGCGTTTTGTCCGCCTTAAACTATCTCAGCTCTGTAATTGGGTATCTTTTTACTGATACAATAATGTACTATTGTCCTACAGACTATTCCATTAAGCTGTTATGTTTGTTGGGGAGAAAATCCTTTACTAAGAAATACACAAGATATGCACCAATAGTTCTGCATCATAGTCTGTCAATTTAGGGAAGGGAAATCTTTTTTTCTTTTTCTTTTTTTGGTCTAGTGATCAGACAGAAGATTTTGTGCTGGATTGCATCTGCAGCTCCACACAATGCTTACATTAAGTTTGGAGGATTAAAGCATTGTTTTGTTGCATGCAACTAATGGACCTGAATGTGGGTGCATGCTTCTGCTCTTATTAGATGCATCTAAACAGAGATCAGCATCAGCTGCTCATGTGATTTCATTTATCAGATGAGGACATTTGCTGATAGCTAACACAGTGTAATATGGCTACTCACCCACACCTATTTATTTGTTATATTTGCATATCCTGTCCTTCTTTCCAAAGGAGCCTAGGACAACAAACAAGTGATAAAACGACAGAGACTGTGCCAGCCTAATATTCCTAATATTGGAATGCTCAGCAATTTGGGAATGGCTACCATCACCTCCTGGCAAATAGAAGGGGAAGAAATGGAGGCAGTGAGAGATTTTACTTTCTTGGGCTCCATGATCACTGCAGATGGTGACAGCAGCCACGAAATTAAAAGACGCCTGCTTCTTGGGAGAAAAGGGATGACAAACCTAGACAGCATCTTAAAAAGCAGAGACATCACCTTGCCGACAAAGGTCCGTATAGTTAAAGCTGTGGTTTTTCCAGTAGTGATGTATGGAAGTGAGAGCTGGATCATAAAGAAGGCTGATCGCCGAAGAATTGATGCTTTTGAATTATGGTGCTGGAGGAGACTCTTGAGAGTCCCATGGACTGCAAGAAGATCAAACCTCTCCATTCTTAAGGAAATCAGCCCAGGGTGCTCACTGGAAGGACAGATCCTGAAGCTGGGGCTCCAATACTTTGGCCACCTCTTCTCTTCTCATGAGGACTCCCTGGAAAAGACCCTGATGTTGGGAAAGAAGGGGACGACAGAGGACGAGATGGTTGGACAGTGTTCTCGAAGCTACCAACATGAGTTTGACCAAACTGCGGGAGGCAGTGAAAGCCAGGAGTGCCTGGCGTGCTCTGGTCCATGGGGTTACGAAGAGTCAGACACAACTAAACAACTAAACAACTAAACCATTCCTTTTGGTGCTTATGGAGCGGCATCAGTGTATCTAAAAGTCCAGCTCTGGTTTTGGTGCTGAGGCCTTGAGCAATCTGACTTGCAGTCTGCAATGCTATGAATACTGGGGAATATACTCCTGAGTAAACCACCACAGGATTCTATTGCCAAATTCAGTTTCATAGTTTCAATGAACCAGGGGGCCTGCTGAGCACTAAGAAAAACTGAACAAGGCGTTTTGAAACCTTCAAGTTTCTCATCTCTGGAAAGTTATATATGCAAATGTGGAATTCCGCAAGGCAGTATTTTCCAAAGCAAATGCTGACATTACAGCCAGCTCCTTAAGTACTTGTATAGCTGATTTGTGCTAAACTGCTTTGTCTGACTGGCAAAGCTGTCTCTTTGCCAAAAGTAACGGTTATAAAATTATGACTTGTGCATATATAATGTTTGTGTTTAACAAGATGACAGAAATGCCACCTTAGTAAAAACTGATTGTGGTTACAGCTGCACAATTCACATCAGGCAAGATTTATTGTATTAAGGTTATGCAATCATCTCATCGTAGAGACAAGGCTCGGGTAATAATATGGGAGGCATGTACTTCAATCTGCAATGCTAGATTCATTGCCACTTTCTTATTAGCTTGTGGAAACATTAGACCTGCATTATCCATTTCGCTAGAGCCTCATTCAGCATTTCCACCAGGAAACAGATGCAGAAAAATTGGGGTATACTAAATACGCAGTGAGGCAAAGTTGTCTGAGTAACCATATTGGTGTAAAAATGTGTGCACAAAGATAGGTTTTTGTATGTTGGGGGTGGCTGACCTGTGGCTTTTCTGCTGCTATTGGACTACAACTCCCAGCAGCCCAAGCTGGCATGACAGTAGTGGAGGGCAAGGTTGGGTGGTGGCACTCGCCTAATCTCTGGTTGCTTGTATCACTGCTGCATTCCAGAGGTGGAGAGGTCAGCATGGTGCAAACACATTAGGACAGCCAATCTGTTACACCTGCCATTGCATATGCACTGTGCTGACCTCCCCTCTCCTTACTATGTAGCAGCAGTGCAGGCAACTGGCAGTCAGGTGAGCACTGCTGTCCCCTCCTGCTGTCCCCTCCTGCTATGCCAGCTGAGGCTCATGGGAATTGGAATTGAACAATATCTAGTCATAGGTTAGCCATCCCTGCTGTATGCATGTATGTGCCTGACTCTGCACCTTTATCAGCTCTGTATTAAAACCATGGATTCAGAAGCAAATATCCCTGCTTTCAATGAGACTTATTAGTGTATATTGCTCCACTGGTTTTAAAGTGCTTTCAGGACTTTCTAGCGGATTGTGCCTTTAGGTTGGCCAGGGAACCTTATTGTGCTTTATTCAATTTGCACGTTGATCTTTGTTAGGTATGAAGTGAAAAATGTAACAGCTCTTGTTTGAGGAAAACAAATGCACATACTGGCATAGTCCCCTTGATGCGGCAAAGCTGTCTAGAGACAAGGAAGACTTCTAAAAATACCATCAAGAGTGCATGTTGATTATTATGAGACTGACACATACCTACAAATCTGCAACACACACACACACACACACACACAAAATCCCATGCACAATCTACCTCATCAACTGTTCCAAATCCACATCCAGCTTCTCCTCTCTTTCCTCTCTTCCCTTTTGAGCACGGCCAGCCCAAGACTTTTACTTAATCCAGTGCTAAGGATTTCCACTTGTGCAAAGGGACATTCCCCACTCTCTTCCCATGTGTGCACCCCACACCAACCCTAAATTTTCTCCAGATGGTGCAGAACAGATTTGGGTGTGTGTGTGTGGGGGGGGGGGGGGGGACAGGGACTGTCCTATTGCAGAAGCAGAAATCCTTGCGCTGACAGAACACTTACACTGGATACATGACCAGGTGATTTTGCTGCCTTAGGTGA
The DNA here is from genome assembly GCF_951804945.1 of Podarcis cretensis. Lineage (NCBI taxonomy): Eukaryota > Metazoa > Chordata > Lepidosauria > Squamata > Lacertidae > Podarcis > Podarcis cretensis. The sequence continues at coordinate 25,136,285 of NC_137175.1, forward strand.
ATATTCTGCCTTAGCTGAATATCACTACAACATGTGTGACTGGACAATGGCTAGCTTATTTATTACATGAATCTATGGTGCCATCTCCTTTGGAATCCTTTGTGCTGTTCTGATTGCCTCACCTAAAAAATGTTGTTAGTAGAGTTGGAGAAGGTTCAGAAAAGGGCAACCAAAATGATCAGAGGAATGGAGCAATTCCCTGTTGGAATTATGACTATAGAGAAATCTAAAATATAGTTTAGAGTATATAATGTAACATTATGTATGGCATGGAGGAAATGGATACAGAAAGGTTTTTCTCCCTTTCTCACTACATTAGAGCATGTGGACAATCAATGAAGCTGAATATTGGAAGGTTCAGAACAGATAGTTCTTCTTTATGCAGCACTTGGTTAAACTAAGGAACTCGTTCCCACAGGAGGCAGTGATGGCCAACAACTTTGATAGCTTTAAAAGAGGATTAGACAAATTCATGGAGCTTCTGGCTATCAGTGGCCTCCCTGGTTGAAGGCAGTAATGCTTCTGAATGCCAGTTGCTGCTAAGAGTGAGTGCTCTTGTGCTCAGGTGCTGCTTGCGGGTTTCCCACAGACATCTGCTTGGCGACTGTGAGAACATGATGCTAGACTAGGTGGGCTATTGGCTTGATCCAGCAGGCTCTTCTCATGTCCTTAGCCATTATTTCAATTTCTATTCCACCCTCCTTCAAGCTCATGAGCCCAGAATGAGTCACAATAGAAAGCACAATCAACAATAACACTGCATTAAATATTCAACTAAAACTGTAACCTTCATAGAAAAAATCACACAGATAGACAATATATCAGTGCACAGCTGGCTCATTACCTCCATCCCTTGGAAAGGCAAAGAGGCAGGTCTTCCAATGGCGTCAAAAGGCAACCAACGTTGGTGACAGCTGCACCACTGAGGTCTTCATAAACAGGGTGCCATCACAGAGAGATGCATAGCACAGACTGCGGGGCACACACAGCTCAGCTCTCCAACCCCTCGACACAGCTCCCCACCCCATGGCATCTTCTACCTGAGGTGGCTGCCAAATTAAAGCCAGGCCTGCGACCCATCTGAAAACACCCTTAGTAAACATGCCTAGGTTATCCCAGTACTCAAAGAGACCATAAATTTCTCCTTAGTTCCGTAATCCATCATTGCTTTTGTCTAGATGACGAGCTGTTGCTCCTGTATTTAAAATAGCTGTGGATTTTGCTGTGTGCCTTTCAGGAGTGAGGATGCTCAGTTCTGTCAATGATTACAAGAAGGGAAAGTTTAGGAGTAGAAAGAACACCGGAATCACCTTACCTCAGCAAAGTCGGATGAAAAGACACCTCTGCATTGACAGTTGTGGGTATGTGGGTGTCCTTTTATAAGATGTCCAGTGCTGATTGGTCATCCAGTGTTAGAGTAGGGGCCAGGATCTGCCAGCTGCATCCAGGAACCAAGTAGGCTAAAAAGACAAAAGACAGCTTTAACTTCATTCACACCCTCCCCATTGCATTCTATTGTTTTAGTGCCCGATTAGGTGAGGCTGCTTAGTTATGGAATGCCCTCTTCAGAGAGACTTGCTTGGCAGCCACTTTAATGTGTTTTCAGCCCTGGACAAATACCATTTTATTTTCATAGTCCTCTTTAAACTCTGTACTTTTAATCTTTGGTATTATGCTGTGGTTTTGCAACAACAATTCCAACTCTTGATTCTTTCTAGATTTTTATATTAGATGGTGTTTACTAAGATCTTAGACACTTCTTCTGATTCAGGATTGCTGTTCTTCATTTTGTAATGATTTAAGTATAGAATATTTTTGGAACATGTGGTTTTGTGTGTGTGTGTGTGTGTGTGTGTGTTTGTATGCTGCCCCCCAAACTATTATTGGGCATCTGTTTCACAGATAAATGTAGGAAGTCACTCAATCAATCAATCAATCAGTTTAGCTTTGCTACTTAACAGATGTACTGTGTCTAAAGTACTAAATTATTAAAGACCCATGTTACAAAGATTAAAATTCCAAATACTGAACATTAAAGGGAGGGTGGTAAAAAACACACACCTGCTTTATGATTTAAAGAAAAGTATTAATGATCTTGACAAGGAAAGGCAATGGCAAGGAATGTGTTTTCCAGGAATTTGGAAGTCTGCAACATTACTTTATGTAATTAATTGCATAATTTCCTTTGCATGTGGCCTTTCTCTCTCTCAAAAAATGTTATTAATGCCTGCAAGATGCAAGACCAATCTAAATATAAAACGTGAATACACAAAACATATAATGACCTACAAAACATTTTCCCGCATTTTTAAAAATAATTCCTATTGTATAAGGAATCTGATAGATTGGGATTAGTTTGGGGCTGCAGCATTCCAACCCAAATCTAAGCATCAATGACAATCTTACGAGTTTTGCTTTGCTTTTAAACATATGGCTGAGGAGAGAAGAATAGATCCGGCATAAAATGAGCTTTGGGGAATAAATGAATATATCTTTTAAAAAACTCAAGAACCTTACATCTAATTATCACTAAATGTGAAGTGTGCAATCACATTTTAGTAGACGGAACTGGCAGGGCCTCCTCCCAACCTCCTTTTTTTTTTTTTAATATAACTGACCTTGTCTTTGACATTTTCTTAATTTTCTCACATACAATTTGGAATTCTGTTCCCTTCATTTACTCTCTGGTTTTAATTAGCTACAGTTTTTATGTCACCAGCGCTCCGTGAATGTGCCTGTGTACAGCTTTATTTATTTATTTTTGTTCTCTGTACATTGGTGTCTTTTGCTTCTGTACAAAAGCTTGCAGTCAGCTGATTCCAGCCAATAGAGAAAAATGTACCACAGCAAGATTACTGTTTCATTTCACATCTCCTCCCTGAACATTAGTGTGAGGGGTTCTTGGCGTATGCTTGTACTAATGCCCGTCCATTGACCTCTTTGAATTTTTTTAGTTCCTAAATCCGTTTGGTGTGCTCAGCTGGGGCATCGAGACATGCTTATCCATAAATGATCCTGCTTTGACATTCACTGTCAAGTAACTAACTATGCACAGAATTGCAGCTTCAGGTTGCAACCCTAAACCCTGAACTGGGGAGCAAATCCCATTGAATTCAGCAGGATTTACATCTTAGTAAACATCCTTACACAATCTTAAAATGTTGCCGTAACTGCCTTCAGCTTAACACAATGGTGATCCATTTCAGTGTGATCCTTCCCACTTCTACACAGAATTCAATGGAGCTTACTCTCAGGTAAGTAGGGCTAGGTGTGCAGGTTTCATTGAAATGGCAGCATGGGAAAGATTTGGAATGTGGATTTGAAATTTACGGCGTGTTATGCGATAAAAGGAAATTATATGAAAGTGATGGATAGATGGTATATGACTCCTAGTAAATTAGCAAAATGTATAAGTCGAAATCAGATATCTGCTGGAAGTGTAACGAGAAGGAGGGTACCTTTATCCACATGTGGTGGTCATGTAAAGTTACAAAAGCTTTCTGGGAAATGATTTATAATGAGTTGAATATAAATATATATAACCTTCATCAAAAAAACCAGAAGCTTTTCTTTTAGGTATAATCGGTAGAGAGGTACCTAAAGAACAGGGAAAAAAAACTATTTATGTATGCCACTACAGCTGCCCAAACAATTTATGCCCAGAGATGGAAATAATAAAAAGCTCCAAAAAGGGAGGACTGGCAATTAAAATTGATGGAATACCCTTAAATGGCAAAACTTACCAGAAGAATAAGAAATCAAGAAGAGAGACTTTTTAACATAGAATGGGGAAAGTTTGTGGACTATTTGAAGATGTATTGTAAACAACTTAAAACATTAGCAGGATTGATGTAAAAATGTGCAGTAAGAATAAGTTAAAGGGAATACAAAAGGAAGATTAGTAAATAGGTTTGAATTGGATAAAAGATATAAATGAAGTAACCACAAAAAAGGAGGTTGTGGGTCAAGGAGGATATGGTATTGTAGACTGATTGTGTAAAAACTTTTTCCGTTCAAATATTGTAAAATGGCAAAATAAAAAATAAAATTTATATTTAAAAAGGAGTGCATGTTTCGTTAAACTAAAGGTAACATCTCTTACTCCTTTAAATATCTTGAAAAGACACCTAAGTCATCCAAGTGAGTTTTTTCATAATAGGCAAAGTGACTTAAACTTGCTGAATTAACTAATAAATAAATTGATTAAATCAAATCAGCTAAAACTTTCTTCATGGAATCTTTCTGTTAATTTTGAAAAATAACATCAAAAACAAATAATCTAATCGTAGGAGGTCTCTCTTTCTAATTCTTTAAAAGCAGAACAGAGGGAGAAAAGATTGTCATAAAACAAAGCAAACATTGATGGAGGTTCCAAAACAGCTGGGGGAAAATAAAATACTTTGTTGTTTCTGCATGTGTATCATCTATTTTTTTGTCTGAGGTAATCCACAGCTCAGGAGGAGGGGAGAGTTTTGCTGCCTGTGTCACTGGCTCTCTTGACAGGTTGTTTTAAAGGGTGGGTCACAATAAGAACTCACACTGTTAGGAGAAAATCAGCATTTTTAATATTTTACTGAGTTGCCTTCAGCTGGCACCTTTTAATACACTTCAAAGTAGTGATTTTAATAATTTGTAGTAGAGATGGGGACCATGAGGTCCTGTTAGATAATATTGGACTCCAACTCCCATTATCCCCAGCCAGCATGGCCAATGGTCATGGATGATGGGAGTTGTGCTCCAACAACATTTGTAGGGCAGCATTTTCACCATCCCCACTCTATAGCTTGACCCTTCCTGTTGGCAAGTATTGTGTTGGAACATGTAGGAATTGGAATTCAACATCTTTCAGAACTCTCTGCCAGCCCTACCAAGTGAGCACACCAACTTGGAGATGTGTGCGATGAGCATAAATTTACACACAATCGAGGACTGGCACACTGAAGAAACAGGCCTTTTCCGCAGTGGTTCCCTATTTGTGGAATGGAGGTGCGGCTGGCATCTTTGTAATACACCTTTAGGCACCAGGCAGGCATAAACATTCCTCTTAAAGCAGACCTTTGGCTGAGTGACATCCTATATTCTTTAAAAAGTATTTGTGGGATGGGACAGGGGTTTGTTGTTGTTGTGTTGTTCTTTTTTATTATGTTTTTATCTTGTATTTTTTGTTGTGAATTGCCCTGAGATCTATGGATGAAGGATAGGATATATATGTTAACAACCACCACCACCCTTGCCTGTTAAGGCAGTAACTTGACCTGCTTCAGGTAGTACCATGAAGTGAAGTTGGGTGGAGGAGAGAGAGGACTAGATGAAGGCAGGAACTGGCGTCCGAATGGTACAGCAAGGTTTGCTACTGGCCCAGCAGCAGCACTTGTGAGTTTCCATTTGGGTAACTCACGTAGCGAAATGTTTTAGGATGGCACTTTAGTGTTGGCAGGGGCACAATTGGGGCTTAAATGGCAAATGAGAAGAAGCAGTTTACCTCAGGAGAGCAGTAGAAGCACTTTGATCTGAGGCCAGCTTAATAACCTTCTAACTTGCTCTTTCAGGAGGTGTTGGAAGAAGACCCAGTTGGCAGAAGACCCAGCAGTGAAGCCCAAACATCCACCCTGGCCCCTCACTCACTCTTGAATGCCGCTGGAACAATACTACATCATGAAAAGGCTTCGTTCCAGAGGCATTCTGGTAGGGGGAAATGGCAGGAAGCCAGTAGGTGGTATTCTCCAGGAGAGGCTTTCCTGCTGCTATTGCCAAAAGCAGTGGCAAAAATGCAATTTATTAAAGTTCAAAGGGCAGGAAAATGAGATAGGAACTGAAAATGGTAAGTAGCACCCTCAGATCTGCAAAATACTCCCGTACTCAAAAGAATCAATGAATTAACCTCCCCCCCCCAAAAAAAATATAATAATAATCAACCTGTGAACAGTCTAGCAAATTTGAAGGGGTTAATTCCATCCAAACCTTATTGGCAATCATTCAGGGCAGACACATTTCTTCACAGGATGCATAATGAACTCATGGAATTCACTGCTCCAAAATACAGTGATGGCTTTTAGCTCAGATGGCTTTTAGATTGCTTTTAACAAGAATTAGACAAACTTATGGAGGATGGGTCTGTCAATGGATATTAGCCAGGGCAGCTAAGTGTACCCTCCATGTTCAAAGGCACCAAGCCTCTGAATTCCAATTACTTGGAACAGACAACAAAGATGAGCTGTTGACTTCATGGCTTTCTTGAAGGTTTTCTTGAAGGCTTCCCAGAGGCTGGCTGGGAGCTGCTGGAAATGGAATACTTGATTGGATGAATCTTTGGTCCGATTTTGTACAGTACATAGAATTTGCATTCCATTGGTATTCTTTCAGAAAGGAAAACATCATCAACTTCATCTCTCCAAGAGATTAAATTCACATTAAGGCTTAAGTTAGTCACTCTTCTTTCTTTCTTTCTTTCTTTCTTTCTTTCTTTCTTTCTTTCTTTCTTTCTTTCTTTCTTCTTCCTCTCTCTCTCTCTCTCTCTCTCTCTCTCTCACACACACACACACACATACCACACATCCCTTTCATGATGATATATACTCATAAGAATATAAACATAACAACAGCCTGCTGGACCAGGCCAATGGCCCATCTAATCCAGCTTCCTGTTCTTGCAATGGTCACCCAGATGTCTGTGGGAAACCCTCAAGCAAAACATTTTATCACAGAAGAAACAAACTGCCTAGAAGAAACCTAAAGCATCTAAATATAACATGTTTGGCCTTCATCACTAATTCATTCAAGGTCCACTTTTTAGATGTACTTGACAAAATCCATTTTTTGTTCTGTGGCAACTCTGACAGAGAATATCAATATTTATGCTTAAGCCCTTTATATCATATTCAATTTTGCAATAGTATGGTGTTGGGATGTTTTCCCTTCCATTTTTTATGGATTGGTATTTTTTTACTTTTTGATGCAAACTGGAGGCAAGGCAGAAAAAACCCCTGGTGGTCTGTAAAGAGCACATTATATACATATTATGGTGCTAGATGTGCTCTCTGATCTTTAAGCATGGGTTGTGCTCTCTGTTCAGTGTATGTTCCAGGCATACATGTCCATGCTACAGGGTGCTCTTCTCAGAGGATGTAAGACCATAATCATTGCATTGCGAGATAATGCCTGAGCTAGCTCTCCACTTAGTGTTTTGTGAATTAACCATCAGCTCAGCTGATGAGGCCTTCTTCCCTTATTTATTTGATGCCACACAAGAGTACAAGGCAACATCTTGGTTTTCAAACTGGTTGTGGGAAGCTAGTGGTTAAGCAGAAATGAGAAACTGGGAGTGAAAGAAATAAGGGTCTATTCCCAAGAGACTGCAAAACAAATAAACAAAATGAAACTAAGTCCTTCTTTAGGAAGGAGTGTTTTCTTGCATGATGGGGCTGTCCAGAAAGATACGGGCCTGTGGTTTCTTTTCATGGGAGGGGGACGATTTATAATTCATCAGAGACATGGTGCATCTCCCCCCTCCAGTTGATTATCAAAGCAGAGTATACAACTACAATGAAAGCAATAGCTTCCTCATTTGCATACAGCACGCAAAAATAAGCAAATAAAAAGAGTTTAAACAAAATGAACCAGAATTAGAATGGGGTAAACACTTTCCCATGAAATGGATTTTAGGACGGACTCTTGAACTCTTCAACGGCAAGACAGATCCATTTTCAATGGGGGTTGCTCTTGCTCTCTTCAGCTTCATTTGTAAGACCAATTACAGAGCATTCTGTACAACAATTACTGGCATTAAAACCACTCTGTTCCGTTTGATGAATTTTAGTAGTAATTGAACACAAGAACCCATCAACTGAAAGACTGTCCAATCAAGTCTGCCCACATGCTGAACTGTAATTTCCACTCCTCAAATTCAGAATGCTGTGCTAAACCATCAAACCCTCCTTCAGCTGGGTCAGACTTTCAGAGACTCATTTCCAAACAACTTTAATTTTATTTTTAAAGTTCCAACTCTAGTGAAATCTAACCAGCCATACTGCCTTGTTGCAACAAGATACAGGCAGCTCTTTCCAAAGAGAGAGAGAGAGAGAGAGAGAGAGAGAGAGAGAGAGAGGAGCTACCTGGTGTGATATCTTTTATTAGACCAACATCTGTTGATAAGAGAATGTTAAACTGATTTTTTTTTTAAAAAAAGAACTCAGTACCAGGTAGAAGGGAAAGCTGTCAATTTGTCCAAAATAGATTCATACCAGGATGATATATACTAATGTGAACTTTGTGTTTCCTCAGATAGATAGCAGGCTAATTTTATCTCACCCATTCTCCCTGCCAGAACCATTTTTTCCTGGCAGATATTTTAAAGTGTATCTTGTCTTTCTCTCTGTGTGTTGACTGGGATATACGTGTGTGGACAGAAAGCATAATAGTAAACCTATTGTAAGGGGTGCTTGCACCACTGAGTTGGAAAGGCAAGACTATTCATCCCAAAACGTATGATCTTGTCAAGTAGGAAAAGAAATATCTCATCAAAGTAACACCTCTTAAGATACTTCTGTGGGCTATACTAGGAGTAGTAAGTATGATGCTCCTCCAGATGTTCTGGACCACAACTCCCACCATCCCCTGCTATTGGCCATGCTGGCTGCGGCTGATGGAAGCTGTAGTCCAAAACATCTGGAGGGCACCAGGTTGGGCACCCCTGGATTAGACAATGTGCTAAGCATCACCATCCTGTGCATATCTGAAACCTAAGAAAGCTCAGGAATCAAACTGATTAGTCCCTTGCTTCCCCTCATCCCTTGTCTATCATAGTCCTTGGAACACACCATAACAAAAAATAATTTTGAACATACTTTGTCTTCATTTTACTGGCAAGGCTTTGCCTGCTACGTTCTGGAATGAAACCCATGTCACTGGCTTGAAGAAAGATGCTACAGTTGTGCCTGCAAGTTACTAGAGCTCATTTTAGGGTCTTTATCGAGCGCAAGGGTTGTTTATTTTTATTTCAACACCAATGTTCTGTTTTATTCCAATCATTTTTATCGTGTAGCTTTAATAAAATTAGAACTCTGGGATTTAGAAAGTGTTTTTTGCTAACTTGGGGTTGGTCTCACCCACTTGCCCAACCCATTTATCAGTGTTATTTATTTAAATTTGTATTTGAATTTTATATTTCCAGAGCTAGCATTCCTACCTCCACCTCATGCACTAGAACAAACTTTTCTTGACCCCCTGCTCTCGGTCCTTCTTTGCTTGTCTGCAGGTGAATGAAGAAGTGGAATAAGAAAGGAGGCTGAATTTAGTACTGCGTCGAAAGCTGCCCTCCACTTTCTCAAAACCTTCCTTTCCCCATGACAGAGGCTTCTGTTTTGTCTGCCTCACTAAGAATTTATTCACTTGTATTAAAGATTTCTCCAGCACTCTGTAATCTGAACTCCCACCTGTATTTCCCAATATGAAAATGCCCCATTGGAGAAGTTACCTTGAAACACCTTCCTCGGTAAAGCTACAGGGCAGCAGTGGAGCAAGCCGATTGGGCACCTGGGGTGGTATGTGTGCCTTGTGACTGGGGGTGGGGCCAGCCAGCCATGGGGTGGGCTGAGCCAGGGCAGGACGCTCTGTGGGGCCTCCAAGGAGTCTGCCTGCCTCCTCTCACTCAGCCTCCCTACAGCTGATGTGGAGGCGGTGGGCAGACCGTTTGGGGCAGCGCAGAGCCTGCGGGCGCCCAAGCCACCGTGTCACTCCCAGGAGTGACACGTGGCTCGGGCGCACTGCAGGCCCCACAGTGAGTGCCGCCTGGCATTTTGTCACCCTCCTCAGCGGTGACACCCGGGGTGGACCGCCCCCACCCCCCCTTCCTCCGCCCCTGCTACCGGGTGCCTGATATCAGTGCAATAGTTGATTTTGTTTGAAATGCAAGACCTTTCTTTAACCTTTAAAAAAATCCACTCTGATTTCTTTAGAAGTAAAAATACAGCACTTAAAAAAACAAACAGATGTCAGGTGCACCTTCCTCTTGCTCTTACCAGTTTTCAGGAAATGGAGGCAGCTGGAAAAGCGGCAGAGCAAAGACTGCTGGAGAGAAGATTTGTAGAAGGAAAGAAAGGATACAGTGGTACCTCAGGTTACATATGCTTCAGGTTACAGACTCCGCTAACCCAGAAATAGTGCTTCAGGTTAAGAACTTTCCTTCAGGATGCGAACAGAAATAGTGCTCCGGTGGCGCGGCGGCAGCAGGAGGCCCCATTAGCTAAAGTGGTGTTTCAGGTTAAGAACAGCTTCAGGTTAAGTGCGGACCTCCGGAACGAATTAAGTACTTAACCCGAGGTACCATTGTACAAGCAAACATCCCTCGGCCACCTCAAGAGTAAGATAAGTGCAACGAAAACCCCATGGAAATTTTGCTCAGATTGTCACTTCTCTTTGGTATTTTATAAACACAATTTAGTGTCTCAGTCCCTGATAGGGAATGGTTGGGGAAAATACAGAAGTGTTCACCACAGCATTAGCTAAATTTGAGCAGTGGAGCCTAGCCAAACGAATGGTGATTATTGAAATATCTGCCTACAATTAGAGACAGAATAATGTGTCCACTTCCATTCTCTTTGTTTCTTTGTTTTTTCCCCCCTTCATTTTTCCATTCATAAAATCAGTTCACTCCATTTGTGCAGCAGTTTGTGGGGTTTTTTTTTTAAGTAAACACAAACTTTACTCATTTCTACAAATATATATATTGTTGTTTGCAGTTTTCTTTAATATAATGCATTTTGGGGTGAACTTTCCCCTAGCAAATGCTTTTGGGGGCGCATATTTTCCTTAGATAACTTCATTGCAAAGTTCATAGGCGTGAGAATTTTGAAGGATAGTTGTGTTTCAGCTTGCAAATTGATTCATGAAGCACAAATTAGGTTTGCATTAAAATGTGAAATGAACAAATTCCTTCCCCCTACCTACAGTAAAAGGTGGCCCTTTTTTGTTTTTTTAAATAGAAGAAATGCATTTCTGTTTTTCCTTTGCAAATGGAAGTAATCATGCCCCCACAACTACAAGCCCCAGAGAGGAATTGAAAGGATTAATTAGTTAATGTATATATGGAACTAGAAAAGACACTCAAGTATTATTAATAAACCTGTAAAGGACCTGGACCCAGGATAAAATCTATTGAAGCTTTGGTGATATGGATGAATGCATTTGACAGCCTGTAAATCATCTTCTCAAGGTTGATGAGATAGGAAGCTAGAAAACACCTCCCTTCCCAGCAGAACAAGCTCCAAAATGAAGAATAGGCAGAAGAAACATTTTTGTTGTTGCATAAATGTACTTTTACACGCACACAAAGTTTGTGGACAACTGTGTAAATAGATACAATTTTGTACAAAATTACTTAGCAAGTTAATAAGCAAGGAATCCCCATCTTAAAGAGAATGCAATGGCACCATTGATTCCATTTATCTGTGTTGGAACCCTTCAAGCCTCTGATTACATTCTGATCAATTGTAGATGCATATTTGTTTCTGATTATGATTTGGTTACATAACTCGCATGTATATACTCTGAATAGTTAGTGAGGTTCTCTATGCTGTTTCATGCTCATTGTCTCACCACTACGGTTTGCAATCAACCTTAATTAGTCATCTTGTTTTATTATACTGTATGTTCTTCCTTCTCCCATTTTTTGCCTCTGTTTCAAACTTTATTTCAAAATATTCTTCTTACGAGTCTGTTTGTCCCAGATGCCCAAAGCTCCTTCTGAGCTCTGTATTGTTGAAATAACTCACAAACGACCTATAATTCATTGTTTGTTTGTGTTGAATTTTGTTGTGCATCTATGCGCAAAATCCACGCTGGAAAAGTTTGCCTGCAAAATAGCCCTCACGTGTTTTCCTAGTGTTTTTCCACACTGGAGACTGAGATCCATTCATGCCCCATTCAGCTTTGTAACAAAAAAGTAAGAGCCTCATCACCCAGAATGCTAATTTGCATCACAAACACTGCCTCCCCTTCTTCTCACAAATGATCAAAGTAGGAAAAGAGATGCTCAAAGATCATTTAAAACTTGTATGTGAAAAAATTGCCTTTGTGAGATGTCCATTGTCTAGATAGTATTGTACCCTAACCCCCTCTCACTATGCCTATTAGGGTTCCAAAATTATTATACCTGAAACAAAAGTTCAAAATCACACATCTTAATTTGACATCACTTTTTACTGGACTTTTCTTTCAACAATGGTAGTTGTAGGCATGGGGTAATACTTCATTTTGTTGCTCACCATTTTTCTTTATCCCCCTGAGGTCTAGAAACATGCTTCATTTTTATTTCCCCCCTAAAAAAATCTCATTTTTTTCTCTCTGGTGGGTAAAATACTCTGTTCAAAAACCACACTTGCTTTTTTGCAGCAGACATAGCTGTACAGATTTCTACGTTCCCTGGTTGTGAGCTGTTGTGGTTTGGTCACACTCCGTTACAAAGTGCTTTTTTGAAAACATAGTATTTGCTATTATTATAATAATAAAAAGTGTGGGTTTGGTTTTAATTTGTGGACTTTTTTATAAAAAAAAGCACTGCAATTAGGAAAGGCGTTAAATGGTAGCAATTCCAACATAATTCTATTAAATTCTGCCTGTAAAGTTAATGTTACAGACTTTTTAACAGATGTTTTAATTAGACATTGTTATTAAAGGGAACACTGTAGAAATTAAAACCAGCCCTAAAATGTGTTAACACAGACATTTTTCCCATGTTGTGTAGATGGCAGCAGCAGCCTTAGCAAAAGCATTTCGGCAGCCGGCTGGGAGAAGTGTATTAAAACGCAGCTCACTAAAAGATATGCATTGCTCAGCTTATAGCATGCGAAGGAAGTTGCTATAGAATTTCACATCCGGCACCACCTCAGGCCGTTGTTTGAACTGGAAATGAAGGCCGCAATTGCCTTCTAGGATAGCAAGCATATTTTAGCACAGCTACATTATCATAAGATAGGCACAATTAGTCAGCCTCACCGCTGTACTTGAAGAGGGGATATTTTGCAAGGCCAAAAAGAGAGAGAGAGCTCATTCTTTAAGGAGGAAAAGTCCTCGATTAATAGCATTGCAGGGCAGGGTGATGTTTCTAGATTATGAGCAATGGCACTGTAAAACTGCTCCCTTCCATGTCAACTGCTTTTTAGCTGAAGTAAAGTGAATGTATGGGTAAGTAGGGGTTGCCCAGTCAAATTTCAAAGGCACTTCACTGAAGTAGCAGGTCCTATTCTTATTTTCTTAGCAAATAGTTTGCAGTTGCTTGTTCTGCAAACTGCAATTGACTGGTTTTTTTATAATCCTCTGACTGGTGTTTTTGTTGTGCAGTGTTTTTCTTCACATGCAAAGTAGCCCAGGATAGTTTCATACTGAGTGGAAGGATAGGATGCTGAGGGAGGGAAGAAGAGAAGAGGAGAGGAGAGGAGAGGAGAGGAGAGTAAAGCAAAGCAAAGCAAAGCAAAGCAAAGCAAAGCAAAGCAAAAGCAAAGCAAAGCAAAGCAGAGTGTTTAACCCTTTGCTTGGCAGCCGTTTTTCTACCCAATCCTAAATTGTTTTTCTCTGAGGGAGGGAGGAAAAGAGATTGCAGGGTGGGAGGGGGAGACAATATTCAGGATTTCAAAATGGTAAAACAGCAAATCCTCCACTGGTTCTTTAAAAAAACACACCCTAAAACAAAGCAATGGTTTTCACTTAGCAGAAAAATGGAGACTCAGCTGTGCTATATTTCTTCAGGAAAGGTTAGCTTCTGTGTGGCCACCTATAAAATGTTAGTGTGTGAACCTCAGTATGGCGAATAGTCCTCGGAAGGACGGATGGGAAACCGTGACTTGCAAAGCCCTAGTGCATATCCTGGGCTTTGGGTGATATTATAAATCACTAATCAGGCCCCCATATTTTGATATCCCTATAGTCCTAACATTATCACCAGGACCTTAGTTTTCAGAGGCATAATAGATGGATCTGACATTTTAAGACTCATTTCAAGTCACCTGCCCTCTGATTGCAGAGATCAGCATATTACAAAATGCCTCTTAATAATATGTAGCAGCCGGAGAGTCCTTCTTCTCCCTATCAAGTGAGGGTTGGTGGGAAATAACAACAGAAGCATGCTTGGAAATGCACAGAACTGAGGGACAAACACCCAAGAGTTGGAAACCTTCTTTCAGTTCTGACACACCTTCTGTTTTTCTAAGATCAGTGAATCTCAACATTAACATTTCAGAGTCCCGAGATAAAGATGAGCCTTCCCCAACATGATGCCCTCCAGATGTTTTAGACTTCGGTCCCCATCAGCCCTGCCAGCTGTGCTGTAGACCTAAACATCTGGACAGTGTCAGGTTTGGGAAGGCTGATCTACAATTCTTTCAGTGGTGATTCTGATTGGAGAAATAGATTTGAGCTGTACTATCAGTTTCAAAGATAATAACAATATATTACTTGTACCCCACCCATCTGCCTGCATTGTCGAAGCCACTCTGGGTGGCTTCCAACAGAATATAAAAAGCGCATGATGCATGAGACATTAAAAAGCTTCCCCATACAGGTCTGGCTTCAGATGTCTATGGGGGGGGGGTTGTATAATTGTTTATCTCTTTGACATCTGACGGGAGGGCTCTTTGACATCTAGTGCCAGATTTACGTATAAGCTAAACAAGCTATAGCTTAGGGCCCCACTCTCTTGGGGCCCCCCAAAAAAAATTAAAGGGAAAAAACTGGATGTACATTTCTAAAATATAAGATAAAAAAACAACAACCTACATACAGCAACAGTGATTTGTGTTGTGTAGGCTCCTATGATGTAAGTAATGGGCCCTGCCTGCTAGCCTGCTCCTTAAAATATCACTGGTTTGCTCATTTTAAAAATACTTCTTATTAATTGTATTTCAGTTCCACAATTACTTTGATAAAATACATATTCTGTTTTGTGCAAATGGTTTTAGATACCTATTAGGTCCATAAATTACCATATAGCATATATTCAACACACAAAAACAGCGACAATTTGTTGTTGACAAAGGACAGCTGAACATATAAAGGGCCCCATTACCTTCAGTAGCTTAGGGCCTCATCAAACCTAAATCTGGCCCTGTTGACATCATTCCACAGGGCAGGAGCTACTACTGAGAAGGCCCTCTGTCTGCTTCCCTGTAACTTTATTTCTTCCAAGGAAGGAACTGCCAGAAGGCCCTGGGAGCTGGACTTCAGTTTCCAGGCTGGATGATGGGGGTGGAAATGCTCCTTCAGGTATACAGAACTGAAGACATTTAGGGATTTACAGGTCAGCACCAACACTTTGAATTATGCTCTTCCCTATGCCAAAGGACTTGGGTGAACAGATGCAGCTGCAAAGACCTTTCTTCCCCTGGATATATATTCAGAAGTAGAAGAGGAGGGAAAGGACTCCTGGATAAGCATCAGGCAATATTTTTATTGTACAATAACAACTTGTTTATTTCTTTAAAATGGCTCAGTAAAAATATTTGCATCATTAATTATAAATTATAATAGCATGTATATTCCCTGACAAAAAATGCAGCAAAAATAATTACACCATAAATTATAATAATTTGTTTTTACCATATTGCGTTCTTACGATTACCTATCTTTTACCTAGCTATAAATTATATAGCTATTAATAAGTCCAAATTCCCTATCTTTAAAACAAATACAAGCCAAAAAAAGGTAAATTAGAAAAAAATATTATGTATAAATCACACATAAAAACAGCATGGTAAAAGTATATACAGGTAAAGTACAAATTGTACATAAATGGATATATCAGCCAATTTGTTTTCAAAGAAACAGTTGAATTGGTTTTTTCTTGAAGTCCGCTCTTAAAAGTTAAAAATTCAACCTGTCTCCTCTTCTCTTTTAAAGCTGCTCAAAGTGAAGTTAAATGAAATTATAGTTTTCAGAGTTAGGTTTTGTTGTGTTGAACCCATAGTAGTTAAGCTCACGTGGTCAATAAAGTTTAAACTGTGTGAGATTACAAATACCTTTTGATTATTTTGTTGAATAATTGCACTTCTTCATTCAGTACTTTGGAAAGAGTGAAAAAATGAAGGTCCTATCAACACACAGGCAATTATGAGTGGATATGTTAAAATAAATATAGGACATGTTATGTTGCAGCATGAGAGTGTCCAAGCAAGTGCAGAATTTATCCTTACCTTAACACAGGTAACAAGGACAGGGAAAGTGGGAGGCACTGGGTGGAAGAGATTACCAGTTTAAGTATTGCATTTTTATATACATTAAATTCTTGAAAATCAGTAAATAAATGCAGAAAGAATACCAACCGTCATGTTGATGTCCAGTATCTGGGGGAGAGATTCTTTCCTCAGTATCACCACCAAGGCAGGTTACCACTGAAAGAGAAATAATGAGTGACATGAAAATGCAATTTTTATAAATTGACATAATAGAATAGCCTGTGCAAAGTTAGGCATGCCTAACACCATTGATTTTTCAGTGATCTTTGACATACCAAACTCCTCACAGAACTAGGTTATTCAAAGTTAAGGGCTGAACTATAATTGACATTAAACAAGTTTTTGCATTTTATGTACAGGTTTTGTTTTTTTAAATGTTAATAGCATATATGGGAGAGGGTTGATAATTATCTGGGTTGCAACAGACATGAAGTGGAAATTTAATCCTTTCCTCCCCTGCTCTGGTCCTCTGGAAACCTCTTCTGTTGCTTATAACTTCACTTATGGGTAACATATGCAGAATATCATCTGAAGTAGGGATGAGGGAAAATTCAATTTGGTTCACAACTTAATAGGAATATGCCTAATTTTCAGTTCCCAAAACAGTGCACAAATACACAAAGTACTTGTGCAGCTTTCTGGCTTTGTGCAAATCTGATGCGCTTACTAGCAGGATGGAAAAGAAACAAAAGCAATTGTAAATTTTCAGCGCATTCTTTTCAGATAGCTGCCTGATATAACTGGTCTAGAAACTCTTGGTGCAGTTTGCCTGTGTAATTTTCTGGTTTTGTGCAAAAGTCAATAATAATAATAATAATAATAATAATAATAATAATAATAATAATAATAATAAATCTTTCATTGAGAAGTTTGCCATAGCCAGAGAAGAAATGAAAGCATTAAGGAAATCCTAGGCATGGAGAAGTGTATAGCAGCAAGTGATGATTGACCCACCCTCTCCAAAACACACACAGACAAATAATCTGTTCCCCCAAGTTTGGTGGCTTGGAACCTGATCTGTCCCAAATTATCAGATTATCCCTGTATTGGGTATACCTGAATTTACAGAGAGAAAGCATCAAGACTGGTGTTGTTTGAAGAAAACATCATGTGGACCCTTATGGACCCTTCCAACTCTACGATCCTATGACTTTGCAAACATAAACAGTTGCAAACAGACAGTAAACTCCAGTGTGGACGAGTTCTCTGATACCATTAACTGAATGGAAACTTTGAAACCCCAACCCATTAGCTTTTATGTTCTTTGGCGATCACTCGTAGCTGAGTAAGATTGTCTTCCATAAACACGGTTTTAACAATGAGTCCATAAGTGACTGTGGAAGCCAATTCTGGATCCACATGTCCTTCCACAGTGGGACCATTGGTTTCTGGGCGGGAGTTGATCACGGTGTGGATTTGCCAAGAGTGCTTTCTCCTAGCATGTTTCTCCCTTGCATCCTGAGTTCAAGTGTCTTCAAAACCCAAGACACCTTTGGTAAAGGCTGTTCTCCAATTGGAGTGCTCGCAGGCCAATGTTTCCCAGTTGTCAGTGTTTATACTACATTTTTTAAGATTTGCCTTGAGACAGTCATTAAACCATTTTTGTTGACCACCAGCATGACGCTTTCCATTTTTAAGTTCGGAATAGAGTAGTTGCTTTGGAAGATGATCATCAGGCATCCACACAACATGACCAGTCCAATGAAGTTGATGTTGAAGAATCATTGCTTCAACACTGGTGATCTTTGCTTCTGCCAGTACACTGATATTAGTTCGCCTGTCTTCCCAAGTGATGTGTAAAATTTTTCAGAGACACCGTTGATAGAATCTTTCGAGGAGCTGGAGATGGTGTTTATAAGTGGTTCATGTTTCACAAACATATAGTAAGGTTGGTAGTACAATAGCTTTGTAAACAAGCATTTTGGTTTCCCTGCAAATGTCCTGCTCCTCAAACACTCTGCACTTCAGTCTGGAGAAAGCCGCACTCACAGAGCTCAGGCGATGCTGGATTTCAGCATCAATGTTGACCCTTCTGGAAACATAACTGCCTAGGTAGGAGAACTGATTGACATTTTCCAATGTTACCCAATTGAGTTGGATTTGTGGCGCTGCAGAGGGGTTATTTTGTACTTGTTGGTGCTGCACTTTGGTTTTTTGGATGTTAAGTGATAGGCCAAGCTTTTCGTAAGCTTCTGCAAAGATATTTAGGATGGTTTGGAGGTCATCTTCTGAGCGTGTGCACACTACGTTGTCATCAGCATACTGAAGCTCTATGACAGAAGTTAAGGTAACCTTACTCTTTGCTTTCAGCCTGCTCAGATTGAAGAGCTTTTATGTACAGCACTTGGAGCACAGTTGGAGAAAGTGACTAATATAGCACCATAAATTAATTTAGATTGGGAGAGTGGCTCAAGGGGCAAGAGTTGCTATTCTCATGCTAGTGTATGCGGCTTTGCAATTGTTGCAACTTTTCTCTGACTCCTCAGCTACTTCTGCCTTCTCTCCTCCTGAGCTCTTTAAAGTTTAAAAGTGGCAGAAGATCTAAATGAATGGAGGCGTTCAAGCTTTTAATGATCATCAGAGTCAAACAAAATAGGAAATCATCTCGGAGCAACAATTAAGGATAAAAGGGGAGGAAAAATACCAGGAACAGAGACAAGTGGCTAATTAACTGATGTAAAACTGATACAAAACAACAGAATCTGGAAGCCAGATGAGAACCTGCGTGGCAATTACTTACAAAAAGGTAACACTTTCCCAATTAAAGCAGTTCCAAGAAGTTGCATTAATTATATAGGTTTCCTTCTCTCTCTCTCTCTCTCTCTCTCTCTCTCTCTCTCTCTTTTATTAAAGTCACTCAGTGCTCATGATCTGTGGGAAAAGTGCTAACATTTGCAAATTGCTAGTTTATGATAAATGAATCGTGGAAATTCAGCCGCCTCGTTGGGGCCCGGCTAGATTGCGAAGTGCCTGCATCTCCCGCTGCTGCAGCCCTGACCCTGACTTCACACTCATTGATCACAAGTGGTGCATAGCTGTGACCACCAAATGCATACACTGTTGCTGTGGGACTTGCTTTTTTCCCATAGTATTTCATCACGGTTCCACATCACAAGTGCCACAGTGACCTTTGGCACTTCTTACGATAAGACTAATACCTGCAGGAGATTTCCCCTTACCTCAGTAATCACTGCTTCTGTCACTCCAGTGGAAATTCTCCCTTAAGAGAAACCATTCCTTTCAAATGCCCTTCTTTAAATCAGCAGCAGCATGGGCGTGATTTCTCAGAATCCATGCTTCTTTGTGTACATGAAAATCATGCCTAATATCACTGGCACATCTCTCAAGAAGCAGGTCCCACTGAGATAAAGAAACTGCCAAGGAATGCGCTTAATGCATTTTTAACACACTTAGAAGTATGATTATAGTAAACACAGTACAGGGTTGAAAGGTAAGGCTGAATTCAATCATCATCATCATATTTTATATTGCATTTTAATGTTTTTTTTTATTTTCAATGTCCTTTTTAAACATTTTATAAGCTTCAAGAAGGCAGTTTCAGCATGTGCTACAGAAGAAGAAGAGTTTGGATTTGATATCCCGCTTTATCACTACCCTAAGGAGTCTCAAAGCAGCTAACATTCTCCTTTCCCTTCCTCCCCCACAACAAACACTCTGTGAGGTGAGTGGGGCTGAGAGACTTCAGAGAAGTGTGACTAGCCCAAGGTCACCCAGCAGCTGCATGTGGAGGAGAGGAGACGCGAACCCGGTTCCCCAGATTACGAGACTACCGCTCTTAACCACTACACCACACTGGCTCCCAGGGGGAAATGGGGGAAATGAGGGAGCAATGGGGCCCATCAAGAAATGAATAGCACTTTCCTCATTCAGTCCTGCCTGGGTTTGCCCTTTCCTTTGGTCTCTCTTGGAGCAGTGATGCTGCATTCCCCATACAACCCAATACACAAGGGAGGTGACGGGTATCAAAAGTTTCCTCCTTCGTGTTTCTCAGAGCCTGTGAATGTCCACAGAGATCGATGACAATGGTGTGGAATGGTTTGCCCTTTTCCTCATTCTATCCCCCCTTCCCTTTCATTCACATCTTTTCCCACCTTCGTTTGTGTAGCCGCAGTGCCCTGCTGCCCCTGCCATGTTGGGTGCCAGCTACAAAATGTTCAGCCATCACTACAATGGTACCTCGGGTTAAGAACTTAATTCGTTCTGGAGGTCTGTTCTTAACCTGGAACTGTTCTTAACCTGAAGCATCACTTTAGCTAATGGGGCCTCCTGCTGCCACTGCACAGCCGTTGCATGATTTCTGTTCTCATTCTGAAGCAAAGTTCTTAACCTGAGGTAATACTTCTGGGTTAGCGGAGTCTGTAACCTGAAGCGTATGTAACCTGGAGTGTATGTAACCCGAGGTACCACTGTACTTCCAAAAAAATAGCCTGACCACTGATGAGACTGGATTACTGCAACATGCTCTGTGTGGGGCTGCCCTTGGGCCTGGTTCGGAAGCTCCAACTGGTGCAGAATGCAGTGGCCAGATTGCTGGTGGGGGCACGTGGCTGGCAACATGTGACACTATTGTTAAAACATCTGCTTTAGTTGCCTATAGCTGGTCATCTTCCAAGCTGGCAAGACTCCTTTGACAGCAACAAGAAATGGAACCTTTAATGTCATCTGCCCAGTCTTTTAAAAGAACCTTCTGTTCTAACCTTTAAGCACCTCTTGAAAACCTTTTGATGCCACCAAGCTTAAGCTTAAGCTTAAAAAAAAAAAAATCCTTCTGTAATAGTTGAAATTCACTGGGTGACCTTGGACTTGTTGCTGTCTGAACCCATCCAACAAAGTGTTTGTGTGCCAGGCCAGACCTGTCCTCCAATCCTCCAACTTTGGCGAATGCCACTTCTGTAGATTATTGCTTCTTCTGTAAAAAGAAAGTACCAGAGATGTGTTCCTGTTTCACTAGATCACTAGATAAACTGACAGTGCCAGTTTAATAAGGCACTAATATTTCTGTGACAGAATATTGGAAATGGAGCTTAGATTGGCGGCACCCCCAGGTGTATCAGTCAGATTGTCCCAGCTATATGCCTTATGAGGCCTTAAAACATGAAAACATCTGGTGTAAAGCAAACCATCAGAGGGAAGCAGAGACCCACGCAAACATTTCTGGGAATGCGTGTAGGTGCACATGCATAGAAAGAAATCTTGGCCAGTGCTAATACACATGAAATTCACCATCCATGAAAGACTCTGGATAAGAAACTACAGTGTCCCATAGAGACCCAGAGTAATGAAGTTATGGAGAGCTTGAAAATGTTGGTATTACTTTATTACAGAGTATTGAAGAGAGCTTGAGAGCTCATGCTCTGAGGATCATATTCAATAAAAAATAATATCTCCAGTTTCCACTCATGGCCACTCAAGTACCAAAAAATCAATTCTCGTCATTGAATTGGGCCCTAAGGTGCAACAAAACGGGTAAGATTCACAACAGTACAGTAAGGGAAGTGAAAAGATGTGCAGCCCATGGTCAAGGACCATTTTCCCTCGCCTTTTCTTTCTTTTAGTATCGGTGCAGAAGCAGGACAAAGCTCAGCAAACCCAAAGCAAAGATGTGTGCTGTGTAAAGTGTGAACTGGCCCAGAGCGGATTGCAAGAGCAAACACACCACAGACAGAATGGCTGCTTGTATATGTAGGAAGCAGAGCCAAGAACATACTGGTCCATCTTGACTTTGCTGAATAGGTTCCTTATAGAGGAGAAATAGCATTGTATACTCTCATTCTTAAAACATATGCAAAGAGTATGGAGGGTAACCCCTACAGAATATCAGGACTTGGACCATGCAGTGGGTCCCAAACCAGGTTGATATTAAGTGAGGAATCTGCTTGTGCACTAACCCAAAGCTGTGGTCAAATGAGAGATGCTGCGGGAGAGATTTCCCTAGTTCACACTGAATTCCCAGTTGGTCAGACTTTATTCAGTAATGCATTACAAGACAGAGTCTGAAGAGTCTGCAAGAGCTTTTCATTAGGACACACTCTATATAGGAGAAATATATGTCATCTTAGTTGTTTCATTCTCTGGCCAGCTACCTTCTGCCACTCCATCGCCCCACCATCTCTCATCCAACCACAGTCCTTGAAATGCAACTTCACTCAATCCATTTTTACTGTATGTACAAAGCCCTCCTTGTACCTTATTTAGAGTTGTTTTTCACTCTAGCAGTCAGCGTTAGGTTCCTCCTTAACTGGTTCTTACCAATTTTGTGGTCAGGCCATATTCTTACATGGTGACACTGGCCTCAAGGATAATGGGTTTTACAGAATTTCTGCCTCAAAGTGCAGGGAGATCAACCAGATCGGATCAGAAGCTTCTTATCATCAGTGGGACTAATCAATGGGAAACAGCAAGGACTCCTCTCCTGTTGGCTGTAGACTTCCTGTGGGCCTACCATTATATGATTCATTTTGCACGTTCTTATTAGGAAGTACCCACTTGGGATACACCATTTCTGTTGTTGTTGTTGCTGCTGCCATTTTATTTATACCCTGCCCTTTCCCCAGACTGGACTCAAGGCAGCTAACAGATAAAAACAAAACCCACTAAAAACATTTTTAAAGAAAAAACAATGAAACATTGTTAAAATTAAAACTATATACATCTTAAAAAATACGTGTACAACATACCAATAATTACAATCACAACAGCACAGCACCAGACCTTTAATTAAAAGCAGTCAATTCCCCAAAGCCAGTTGGAACAAGAAAGTATTCACCTGCCGTGGAAGGATAACGAGGCGGGAGCCAGTCTAGCTTCTCTGGGGAGACAGTTCCAAAGTCTGGTAGCAGCCACCAAGAAGGCCCTCTCCTGTGTCTCCACCAAGGGTGCCTGTGAGGGTGGCAGCATTGAGAGAAGAGCCTCTCCTGAAGATCTCAAAACTCAGGCTGGTTCATATGAGGGAATATGGTCTTTCAGATAGCTTGGACCACAACTTTATAGGTGACAACCAGCACTTTGAATTGGGCCCAGGATGGTTTACTGAGAAGTTTTTGCACGTTTCAGATAGTTGGGTAGTATGCTTGAGTACTGACAGTTCATACAGAATACCTTGGATTTTTATTGCCGAAAGACTAATAAAAGTGCACTTTTAATACATCTTAAATGTGCTGCTCCCTAATTGCTAGCAGATGTTTTATGAACATTATTAAACACACACACAACAGTGTGCCATACTTCAAACCAGGGGGGAAAGCAAGACCTAAGTCTACACGCTAGAGCTTCCAAAAACAACACCTTTCTGTGCCAATAATTGTTTATCAAACTGCATTCCAAATTAAGTTGAAAATCAATGTTAGCCCCCATGGAACATGTCAAAATAACACTGATGGTGTTTTGAAGTGAAACCTGGTCTAGCTAGTGTTGTGGGAGAACAGGAGGTAAGTGACTAAGCCAATCCCCAATTCTCCCCTTCCTCCCCATTTCCCCCCATTGCTAACATTATCCAACCTGGTCTCCTGCAGAAAAAGGATGAGAGTCCTTTTGTTCTAGGGATATCTGACATGTCTGTCCAAGTGTCAGACACAACAGGGCAACTTGCAGGATCATAAACTGTTAAGTCCCTGTGGAAGAAAATATATGAATTTCAGATGCTCATGAAAAATTCATCCAAACAGCAGAACCTTTTAATCCACATTTCGATTTGTGTTAATCATATACTCAACACAGCAGGGGTTGCCAACCTTTTTAGGCCGGTGGGAACATTTGGATTGTTGAATGAGTATTGTGGGTAACACCCCCCACTTTCCCCCTTCTTTCCCCCTGATCAGTCCTTCCCCCATAGAGACACTGCAAGAGAAAGTGTGTGTGTGCGCGCACACACACACACACACACACACACACACACACACACACCCTTTCAAGTAATGTGGGGAGGGGGAGTGATGTGTGGAAAAGTCAGATCCAGTACTTTTAATCTGAGCTTTGAAAATAATAATACAGTCGTACCTTGGAAGTCGAACAGAATCTGTTCCGGAAGTCCGACTTTCAAAATGTTCGAAAACCAAATTGCGGCTTCTGATTGGTTGCAGGAAGCTCCTGCAGCCAATCAGAAGCTGCGGAAGCACTATCGGACGTTCGGGTTCCAAAAGAATGCTCGCAAACCAGAACAATCACTTCCGGGTTTGCAGCATTCAGGAGCCAAAACATTTGAGTTCCAGGGCATTTGGGATCTAAGGTACGAGTGTAATTTATTACTTATACCACGCCCATCTGACTGGGCCTCCCCAGCCACTCTGGGCAGCTCCCAACAGAATATTAAAAATGTGATAAAACATCAAACATTGAAAACTTCCCTAAACAAGGGTGCCTTCAGATGTTTTCTAAAACTCAGGTAGTTGTTTATTTCCTTGGCATCAGATGGGAGGGCGTTCCACAGGGCAGGTGCCACTACTGAGAAAGCCCTCTGCCTGGTTGTCTGTAACCTCACATCTCGCAGTGAGGGAACTGTCAGAAGGCCCTCAGTGCAAAGCATAGACCTGAAAGAGGAAGTGGAAAATTGGGAAGTCACTCTTGCAACTTCCTCTAGCTTCTCAAGGGAGGAAAAGACAACACAATGACCAAGAGGGAATGTGTGTTGGTTGGGGGGGAGGGGAGAGAGTTTCAGGGGCTTTGCTGGAAGAAGACCAACAGAGTGCTATTGTGCCCATGGGCACCATGCTGTCAACTCCTGCTCTACAGAGGTTCTATGACACTGAAAAAACCTGGTAGCTGCTTGCTTATTGGAAGACTCAAAAGCTGTGATTCTGGTCTCAAAGCAAAGGGTGTTTACAATATTGCTATGCATATCTGTGCTGGGCACGAGGTATCTGCATAAGGAAGTAAGAGGGATCGTTAAAAAAAAATGCAGAATGAGTTGGATAGTAGGGTTGTTTTTGTTTTTATTATGTATTTTGTATTTTGATATTGTGGTTTTTTGTTGCAACTGACCTGAGACCTGTGGGGAGGGTGGTATACAAATTTTATAAATAATAATAGTAGTAGCTGGTCTGCTGAGCAACTAATATCAGACATGGACAAAGGGCTCGAGGGCAATTAGCACTACGTTCATGAGCAAAAAGAGGCAAAGGGCTCTTTAACCTCTTTCTTATCCTGATAAACTGATGGCTGGTAAAACGAGGTTTTGGCAGCATCACACTTGCATCTTGGCCCTCGGCCAGTGTCTCAAGAGTGCTGGGGGTTGAAGGAAGCTTTTATGAAAGCTAACCCGTAACAGCCAAAACAACACATTTAAAGAATGATGTACAGCTTGAACCTTGATCATTAAAACCTTATAAAAACTATAGTTCAGAAGGAGTTGGTGGTGCACAGGAAGACCCTCTAAGTGTCCCAATTTTCCAGGGAATGTCCCTGATTTAGAGAAGCCATCCCGGTTTCCCAATTTATCCCATAATGTCCCGCTTTTCCTTAGGATGTCCCTATTTTCACTGGAGAAATGTTGGAGGGTATGAAGTTATCCAACTCCCAAGCCACCTGAAGGCAATCCTGTATAGGGAAGTTTTCTTTAATGATTAGTGTTTTATTATATATAATGTTGGAAACTGCCCAGAGTGCTGGGGCAACCCAGTAAGATGTGTGGGGTATAAATAGTAATATTA
Source organism: Podarcis cretensis (assembly GCF_951804945.1). Classification (NCBI taxonomy): domain Eukaryota; kingdom Metazoa; phylum Chordata; class Lepidosauria; order Squamata; family Lacertidae; genus Podarcis; species Podarcis cretensis. The sequence continues at coordinate 25,162,170 of NC_137175.1, forward strand.
TCATTATGGAATCAGACGTGTCTATTTTCATCAGAGAAATGTTGGAGGGTATGGAAGCTTCTTTTCCCAGTAGTGATGTACGGAAGTGAGAGCTGGACCATAAAGAAGGCTGATCGCCAAAGAATTGATGCTTTTGAATTATGGTGCTGGAGGAGACTTTTGAGAGTCCCATGGACTGCAAGAAGATCAAACCTATTCATTCTTAAGGAAATCAGCCCTGAGTGCTCACTGGAAGGACAGATCCTGAAGCTAAGGCTCCAATACATTGGCCACCTCATGAGAAGAGAAGACTCCCTGGAAAAGACCCTGATGTTGGGAAAGATGGAGGGCACAAGGAGAAGGGGACGACAGAGGACGAGATGGTTGGATAGTGTTCTCGAAGCTACCAGCATGAATTTGACTAAACTGTGGGAGGCAGTGGAAGACAGAAGTGCCTGGCGTGCTCTGGTCCATGGGGTCACGAAGAGTCGGACACGACTAAATGACTAAACAACAACAACATGGAACCTCTAGCAGTGATTAGCTGGGGAACCATCTGCTCAGAAAGGGAGGGCCTGTGGCAGCCTCAGCAAGGCTGGGGGACCTGTGCCCCCTTGATGTTACTGGGCTAAATCTCCCATCAGCCCCAGCCAGCCAGCATGGCCAGTGGTCAGGAATGATGGGAAGATATAGTCCAACAACACTGCAAGGGGCACAGGATCTCCATCCATGACCTATAGTTCAACCCTGCAAATACTGGGTTTTCTCAGAGGCCCTATACACTTGCCAGAGCAAAGCTTGCAAAATCAGGTCCGTATTAATTCAGCCAGAAGCCCCATTTTATTTCACTGTGCTTGTTTTATTTTGCATTATGACCCGTGCCAAAGACTGAAACATTTCACTGTGCTATGCTTAGAATTGTAGCGCTCCAGGTTCCCCAAATCACGCTGAGCGATTTGATTCCTGCTAACAAATGACATCAAATTTAAATCCACCCAGCCTGCACCCATAGTTTGTTTATTTCCATTATGTAAACAATCTGTGGCTTGCAATATTAGAGCAAAGAGCTTGAGGCCACTCGAAAATTCAAAATCACTTGCTGTTAGCAGATTTTACTTTGAAAAATAATCTTTTTCTTAAAAAAGAAAGAAAAAAAAAGGAGCAGGCATAGACTTTTTCTGTTGTTCTCCTCCTTATCCTCCCTATAAAACACAAAATTGTTCGGGCAATAAATATTATTCATTTAGAACTGATGTGAACCAAATGTTCTTCTGCCTGAAAATATCCATAAAAGTGGGGTTTTTATCTTCCATCTGGCAGGGCCCCTTGTGCCAAGACGTAGCAATGGAGGCTGCAGGAGTAAGAAGACGTTAAGCAAAATCACACTGCGTCCTTTTAATACGCATCTGTAAACGGAGCTACCCATTAGCCTTTTCATCAGCCAAGATCTAGCCCTGCCAGTTTGGGTTGTGGGATTTTTTTGGGGGGGGGGTGGTGGATGGGGGAAGAGAGTGATTAACAAAGAGGAACCATTATGGGATGAAAGCACATGACATGCTGGGGGGGGGAAATGAAATCAAAGTGCACAAATGCAAACACTTCCTTCCAGGATAATATTTAGATTTTAATTTCTTCTTCTTTGCATTTAATTTTTCCCCCCTTTCCTTTTTTTTTTAAAGAAACCCCAAAGATGGCTGAGCCAGTTTTAGATAGCACACACATCTGTACAGCAATAAGGCTACTTTCAAAAGTACAGCTCTCAGCGGGATATTTATTTAATTTGTATTGGTTTTGGACCGCTGCCTATAATGAGAAAAGATACAGGCAGTTGCTGAGGAGATGGCTGCTGGAACGCGAACCTTTTTGAACATTAAAGTACAAAAAAAAGCCTTTGCGTGTATTAAGGTTTTAGTGAAAATTCAATAACTTTTGCTTTAGACACTTTGCTTCTGATGCTTATAAAGACAAGAGAGGCTTGACACAGGCAGCAAATTAGGAATTAAATCAGGGTAGGCTATGGAAAAGAATTTCTGCCAAAAAAATAAATAAAAGTGTTTTCCATTTTCTTTCGGCTTGTTCTTGCCTTCTCTCGCCCTATTTGGGCATTATTCTGCCCCCCCCCCCCCATTCCTCATTTAAGATTATGTAGAAAGAAAACAGATCCTCATATGCCCTGGTGCCACTCCCACCATCACATTCCCTGTTGGCTTTGGCCGTATGCTGCATACCCGTCAACATTTCTCAGACGAAAATAGGGACATCCTATTCCATGCCCTCCAACATTTCTCTAATGAAAATAGGGACATCCTAAGAGAAAGGGGACGTGGGTGGCACTGTGGGTTAAACCACAGAGCCTAGGACTTGCCGATCAGAAGGTCGGTGGTTCAAATCCCCGCAACGGGGTGAGCTCCCGTTGCTCGGTCCCTGCTCCTGCCAACCTAGCAGTTTGAAAGCACGTCAAAGTGCAAGTAGATAAATAGGTACCACTCAGGCGGGAAGGTAAACGGCGTTTCCATGCACTGCTCTGGTTCGCCAGAAGCGGCTTAGTCATGCTGGCCACATGACCCAGAAGCTGTACGCCGGCTCCCTCGGCCAATAAAGCAAGATGAGCGCTGCAACCCCAGAGTCGGCCATGACTGGACCTATGGTCAGGGGTCCCTTTACCTAAGGGAAAGTGGGACAAACCGGGATGGCTTCTGTAAATCAAGGACTGTCCCTGGAAAATAGGGGCACCCAGAGGGTCTGTATGCTGTTCATTTGAAGCGGTTTTGCCTGTAGCTTGTCCCTGGAGAGAACCATGACACAATTCAGGAGGCATCCCCTTTATAGAAAAGCATAGATTAGCCTGGGACTTGATGGCTGGCGTGGAACCAGTAGGCATGCCTCTACTCTCTCTCCAGGTGACTCTAATCTGTCTTTGCTGGCCATTTTTACATTTGAACAAAGGCTTCCAATATGCCATACACCATGGGTGGAGAAAGTCATGCTTGCCGGCCAAATACAGACATCTCCATGTGGCCCATGGAAGTCTATGCAGGCCACACCCCCCCCCCCCTGTTTTCTAAGGCCATATCATTCTCTGAAATGATTTATAGTGTGTGTGTGTGTGGGGGGGTATTTCCTAAATAGAATAGCATTTGGTTCTAATTACTGCATCTTTGCTGAATTAGTCAGGTATTATTTTCTGATTTTTGGAGCTGCATTGCAGGTCATCTAGGATGAAAATGCAGTGGAAAAAGTGGAAAAAATGTACAAATAAATAGGTTTGCCAGACAACAACATCTGCTATCTTCTGGGACTGCAAGGTTGCAGTCCTAGGGACACTTAGGCCTGAGCTACATGAGTCAAATTACAATATAAATGCATTATAACACTGTGACACTAGACGGTGCTGTAGAGCTGAAATTGCAACTCAATTATATTTTCCATTGTGAGCTTTACAACGGTTTTTCAGGAGTGTTTTTTAATAGTTCTGTAGATCTAGCCTGCGTGTGTGTGTGTGTGTGTTCGAAACTAAAATCATTGCCTATAGTTGGAGCATCCGTGAATTTAGAGTATATCATTTGCTTTGAAATTTAGACGTTCAGACTTGTTTCTTAAATTTTTGAATAACAAGCTCAGGATTTTAAATGGGATGCTGAACTTGCATGATGCAGAGAAACAGTATGGATTTTTGCACAGAATGCACCCTTTGAAGGCATACATGGCATATACTGAAACCACATTGGAAAATTTCAGTTACTTGGTGCAGAATGTGAGTGCTCTTTAAAACAGTGATGAATAAGAGGCATGAATCTTCAAAAAATTTTAGGATTTTGATGCAGATTTACTTTCAGCAAATATATAGAGATATCGGGGTCTGTCTTTCTTCATACAACCAAACATTGTAAGCCAATGGAAGGTCATTAGTTAATGTATTTTAGGAGTGTCTAGTGGAACAGTGTGTACTTTATAAAGCTTGAAGATGCTTATTTCCACCCTAGTCTTCAATCTGGACTGCAGCAGATCTTCCATTTTAAGGTTACAATTCCCCCCTCCACCTTTTTTTTTTTTTTTTGTAAACTGTACCCTGCCATCTAAAATGGACAAGAATATATATCCTTTCGGCCTCAGAAATTTGTTAGTTTAGATTTGTAGCCAATTTCTCTATAAAATTTAAAGTGAATTGGACAAGGAATCCTGAATTATAGCACTCTAAAAATGAAAGGGTGAAAGCTGCCAGGTTTTTCATCTGGCAAAGTTCGTATAGTTAAAGTGAGGTCAATAAATCTATGACGGTTTGCACCAGCCAAGAGCATGGCCCAGAGATCTTACATGCTATTCCAGAAAGTCTCCTTATTCCAGAATACCAAAACCAAAAACAAATCGTGAACAAATGTAAAAGATGACTCTGAAAACCTGCTTTTTGAGGGAGTCTGCAAAATGCATACCTCATGAAGAGGATCCAGTTTAAAAAATAATGAATCTTAGCCAAGGAATTCAGTAGAGATAAACTCCACTCACTCCTACTATTCGAAGTCAATAATAATTTGAAATGACAAAGGTAGAGATGGTGTCCAGAAACTCACTGAGGGAGCGTAAGCCAGACTAGAGTTATATCTAGAAATGGAGGGCCATAGCTCAACATACAACATCTCCAGGTAAAGCTTTGGAAGACCCCTATCTGAAACCTGGAGACCCATCTGAAACCATACTGCTATACTGCTAGTCAGTATAGACAATACTGGAGATGTCTCTTACATATTACTCCCCACCCCTACCCCCCAAAAAGAGAACAGAAGAAGAGCCTGCTGTATCAGGCCAATGGCCCACCTAGTCCAGCATCCTGCTCTCACAGAGGTAAACCAGATGCCTTTGGGAAACTAGCAAGCAGGATCCTAGCAAAGGAGGACTCTCCCATCCTGCAGCTTCTTGCAGCTGATACTCAGAAGCATTACTGCCTATAACAGAGCATAGCTGTCATAACTAGCAGCCTTAACCTTTGTCCAATTCTCTTTTAAAGTCATCCAAGTAACGAGATCTAAAGATTTGAAAATGCTTATTTATTTGTGTAAATACAAATTTAGAAACGATAACTTTGATAGAAATAGAAATGCAACACATCTCACTATAAAGGGGAAGAGTGTGGGCAGGTGGCCTCTGTGCCTGCTCAGTCTGCTATCCAAGAGCAGCTTCTAGAAAGACCTCTGTTCATCCTTTAGGTTCCTTATTTTTAACCTGGACTTGGACTGGACAGCCCTAGAAATAGAGGATTCCTTCAGACATAGGACACATGACTATCCTATAGATGGGCCAATTATCTGACTCAATATATAGCTTCCTGTGTTCCTATGTTTTGGGCTGGAGCTCAGTTGACCAGGCACCAAGAGGAGGCCTAGCTTGTATTTACATCAAGTCTGGCCATTTCAGAGAGGAAGGGCGATAGATCAATGGTTGAGTGCATGCTTTACATGCAAAAAACCACCCCTTGAATTCAATTCTTGGCATCTCCAGCTAAGAGGATCAGACAGCAAGTGCAGTGAAAGATCTATCAGTGCAAGGATTATTTGCTTCTGCAACAGGACTCTCCCCCACCCCTTTTTCCCCTGCATGAACACACATCCTTCCCAAATCTTATCTGCAGGGCTGGGGGAATCCCAGTAACGGATTTAGAAGGTGTATGGAGAGGGGAAGAATATCATTGCACAAGCATAAATCCTGATGGGATGCTAAATCTTCACACTGCATCAGATACAAGCCTTGGGTTCCCAGACCTTGCAGGAGGGTCTTCACATTCCTGACACTCTCTTCCTTTCTGTATGCAGCAATGTGCACATAGAATCTAGGGCCCATTGTGTGTTGCTCCACTCATGTTGAATACCATTTAATTATGAAAACGAAGAGTCTCTGTCTGTGCTTGTGGCACCATTCCTATTGGTGAAGATTAAAAATTGCCCCAGCATTTCTGAATTACATTTTTAAACCTATTATTTCAATGTGATTAACTTCACTTCTTTTCATTTAGCTGTAAGCAAAATCTTGTTTACAAGGCAAAAAAAAAAAAAAAAGGCATTTGCTGTAATATTGGCAATAATAATAAAAACGAACATTGTGGAGAAATAATTTATGTGTAAACCAGCATAAATTTGTCATTGATGCATGAGTTTCCTCTTCAATTAATAAAAAGGAGGAAATGTTTAAAAACAATTTATCAAAGAAATACATACAGTTCATACATCATACACTTACAAAGGAGGTACTAATATCCATTCTGTAAATAGCGGTGAAACCCTGGGTGTTATGCAGATGCTGGATTCTTCAGTGAGGCCTAATTAAAGATGTGGTTGGTACAAGGCAGGCCTGGTTCACTGGGCAGAGGGAAATGTTGTTGCATGTGGGAATCTAATGATCACCTAAATGACTGTGGAGCTATACTGGAGGCAGTTAGGTAATACTGCAAACCTGAGGAACCTTTGGGCCTCCAGATACTGTTGGACTGAAAACGAGTAAGAGGTTTTGTGGCACTTTGCTGGTCCTCAGAACCAATTCATGATGGGTACATGGAGCTAAATTTCATGTGGCTGTAATATAGCCAATGGTCATAAAAGCTGACCCTTATTTTGGTCTGTCAGAGATGACTTGGAGTAGCTCTGAGCCAGGGACTCCAGAAGCACCTAACAGATGCACTTCTGCAAGAAGATCTCATGGAGCCAAAACTTATCCAGCTCAAGGACATCACGTTGCTCTTCTCCAACTCAGAGGACTCCATCTCTGAAGCCCCAGTGCAACCCAAGTGTCCCTTGCTCTATCATAGTAAATGTCTGCTTGCATCCTTCAAATGATTCTTTTATTCTCAGTAAAGGTGGAAGAGACAGAGGTGCAGCTCATTTATAAGATTCACTTCGAGAGTTTCAGCTGCTGAAGCAACATCTGAGTTCTGAAGTTAATACAGTGGTACCTCAGGTTACATATGCTTCAGGTTAAATACGCTTCAGTTTACAGACTCCGCTAACCCAGAAATAGTGCTTCAGGTTAAGAACTTTGCTTCAGGATGAGAACAGAAATCGTGCTCCGGCGGTGCGGCAGCAGCAGGAGGCCCCATTAACTGAAGTGGTGCTTCAGGTTAAGAACAGTTTCAGGTTCTCTGAAACGAATTAAATACGTAACCCGAGGTACCACTGTACAGTATTCAGCCTGAACCCTGGATGGAGCTGTCCAGGGTTCCCTTGCCTCAGCAGTGCTTACATCAGAACACTTAGCCCTAATATACACTATTTTATACGCATTGCTGCTGCTGTTGGAGAAATGCATTGCAAAATGTGTCAATTTCAAAGGATGGCTGCATTTCAGTTCATATCTTGCTTCAAGAAGTGCATATTAGGTAGTTTCACATTAAAATGAGAACTAGAGCAATTTTATCTCTAAACCCATGAAATGCCATGCTGAGTCAGTCTGCCAGTCAATTTGGAGAAAGCAGACAGTTGAGAGCCTCCTGAAAACTGTTGTGTCAAACTCCATATGCCCACCAGTGATAAGTTGTCATTTAAACAAATGAGGTTCTAGCACCCATTGAATGTAGGAAACACCAAAAAATATAACGTTCTCAGCTATGACATCCAGCAAGCAAGCTTCCTCAATTTGGTGTTCTCCATATATTTTGATCTGCAATTCCCATCAGCCCCAGCCAGCATAGCCTAAAATATCCAGAGGGCTCCTGGTCCAGCAAGGCTGCATCCAAGTGCCGAGATCCAGATCTCTTTACCTCTTAGTACTCATTTGCCATATTAGGTATCCCTCCAAAATGCAGCTTATCCATTTAAAAGTGACTTTTCTAGTTTCACTACATTTAGTCTGTTTGAAATGCACCCACAACATTTCTTTCCCAGATTCCCTTTGCCCCAAGAAACCGGATAAATAAGAGGAGCCCGGTTTTAATCTTGCTCTTTGCAGGAGGCTTTCTCTGATGAAAAGTGTAATTTTCAGAAAATGCTACCTTTCATGGATTAGAGGCTAATTCCCCCCCCTCCTATTTTGTCTTAGACACATTGAACTTCTTCTGTGACAAAAAGGAAAAATACCCAGATAAATGTAGGAGTTTAAGGTAGCTTGCCGCCGCTGTCACTTTTCTACTAAAAAACTGATAACAATGCCAAGTTCTAAAAATGCAACCTGAAAGGAGAATAATTTAGATTTCAGAGTTTGTGGAGCGCAGGCTGCAACATCAAAACCTAAACTTCACAGCTATCCTCGGCATTTGTCAGACAAAATAAATAGGCCGTGCAGCCTTTTTCCTCCAGGTACCCAATCAGAGTTCCGTTTCAGTCCAGGGACTGAAAATGCAAAAGCAACTTTATTGTTGATGTGCAGGAGTCCCACACCTCCCTGTGTAGTTCTTTAATGGCTTCCCAATTTGGTTTGCTTCAGAACAAAATTGTTTGTAGCCATAACATTCGAGGTGTCTGGAACAGTGACATATAGGGGATTTGATCAGTGCTGACTCCAGATTTGCCCTACCACTAGGCAAATTGAAGCACGAAGTGGTGGCAACAGGCTTGAGGACCAAGCCGTGTGTGTCATGTGGGCTGGCTTATATACCTCTCCCCAAAGCTAACTGCCTTCAGGTAGCATGAAGGATAGTGTCCCATTGCTGGGGTTGAAGTAAGATTCAATGGCCACAATGTCCAACTTCTGTATATGTGAGGAAGCCATCTTATCCTTAGCTGCAGGCAGCAAAATGTCTTGGACTGGCTCTGATGGAGCTGACTCACCTCCTTCTCACTGCATGCCCATTCTCCATTGAACCCAATGCACAGAACCAGAGGGCAAGGAAAGTGGAGGCCTCTTGCAATTTCACCTTGTTCCTGCCAGTGCTCACTTTCTTCAAGAGGACAAGTGAAAAAACAGCAGTAGCCAACATAAGGAGGAAAAGGAACAACAGGCCAGAGAATGATAACATAGCTCCTAGTAATGTGTAGGCCTAGGCATGTGTTCAGAGATGCCACCTCCTGAAGTCAACCTCATGTGTGCTTGTCACTTGATGACGGCAGTCTCGGGAGGGGACTTGAATGAGCACCACAGGCCAAATGCCACAAATCAGATTTTTACATCACCTCTTGCCATCTAAAACAAAATGCCTTCGAATGGAGTCAGTTACAACATTCATCAAACGGGTGTCATCAAATGCAGAGTGATTCAGGGATGAGAAATCAAGTGTTGCTTATACAGTGGTACCTCGGGTTAAGTACTTAATTTGTTTCGGAGGTCCGTTCTTAACCTGAAACTGTTCTTAACCTGAAGCACCACTTTAGCTAATGGGGCCTCCTGCTGCCACCGTGCCGCTGGAGCACGATTTCTGTTCTCATCCTGAAGCAAAGTTCTTAACCCAAGGTACTATTTCTGGGTTAGCAGAGTCTGTAACCTGAAGCATATGTAACCTGAAGCATATGTAACCCAAGATACCACTGTACATGTGAGAACCAGTTCTTAGATACAGATGCTGGTGGTTTTTTTTCTAAAGATGTGGTTCTTTCCACTCGACTCTCTAGCAAGATCTGGGATGCACACACAAAACACCGTGTGGTGATGGCCACTAGTGCTGATAGGAAGATGATAGATGGATAGAGAGATGATAGAGAGATGATAGATATAGATAGATGATTGTTGTTGTTGTTTAGTCGTTTAGTCGTGTCCGACTCTTCGTGACCCCATGGACCAGAGAACGCCAGGCACTCCTGTCCTCCACTGCCCCCCGCAGCTTGGTCAGACTCATGCTGGTAACCTCGAAAACACTATCCAACCATCTCGTCCTCTGTCGCCCCCTTCTCCTTGTGCCCTCCATCTTTCCCAACATCAGGGTCTTCTCCAGGGAGTCTTCTCTTCTCATGAGGTGGCCAAAGTACTGGAGCCTCAGCTTCACAATCTGTCCTTCCAGTGAGCACTCAGGGCTGATTTCCTTCAGAATGGAGAGGTTTGATCTTCTTGCAGTCCATGGGACTCTCAAGAGTCTCCTCCAGCACCATAATTCAAAAGCATCAATTCTTCGGCGATCAGCCTTCTTTATGGTCCAGCTCTCACTTCCATACATCACTACTGGGAAAACCATAGCTTTAACTATACGGACCTTTGTTGGCAAGGTGATGTCTCTACTTCTCAAGATGCTGTCTAGGCCTGTCATTGCCCTTCTCCCAAGAAGCAGGCGTCTTTTAATTTCGTGGCTGCTGTCACCATCTGCAGTGATCATGGAGCCCAAGAAAGTAAAATCTCTCACTGCCTCCATTTCTTCCCCTTCTATTTGCCAGGAGGTGATGGGACCAGTAGCCATGATCTTCGTTTTTTTGATGTTGAGCTTCAGACCATATTTTGCACTCTCCTCTTTCACCCTCAATAAAAGGTTCTTTAATTCCTCCTCACTTTCTGCCATCAAGGTTGTGTCATCTGCATATCTGAGGTTGTTGATATTTCTTCCGGCGATCTTAATTCCGGCTAGGGATTCATCCAGCCCAGCCTTTCGCATGATGAATTCTGCATATAAGTTAAATAAGCAGGGAGACAAAATGCAGCCTTGTCGTACTCCTTTCCCAATTTTGAACCAGTCAGTTGTTCCATATCCAGTTCTAACTGTAGCTTCTTGTCCCACATAGAGATTTCTCAGGAGACAGATGAGGTGATCAGGCACTCCCATTTCTTTAAGAACTTGCCATAGTTTGCCATGGTCGACACAGTCAAAGGCTTTTGCATAGTCAATGGAGCAGAAGTAAATGTCTTTCTGGAACTCTCTAGCTTTCTCCATAATCCAACGCATGTTTGCAATTTGGTCTCTGGTTCCTCTGCCTCTTCTAAATCCAGCTTGCACTTCTGGGAGTTCTCGGTCCACATACTGCTTGAGCCTTCCTTGTAGAATTTTAAGCATAACCTTGCTAGCGTGAGAAATTAGTGCAATTGTGCGATAGTTGGAGCATTCTTTGGCACTGCCCTTCTTTGGGATTGGGATGTAGACTGATCTTCCCCAATCTTCTGGCCACTGCTGAGTTTTCCAAACTTGCTGGCATATTGAGTGTAGCACCTTAACAGCATCATCTTTTAAAATTTTAAATAGTTCAGCTGGAATACCATCACTTCCACTGGCCTTGTTATTTGCAGTGCTTTCTAAGGCCCATTTGACTTCACTCTCCAGGATGTCTGGCTCAAGGTCAGCAACCACACTACCTGGGGTATATGAGACATCCGTTTCTTTCTGGTATAATTCCTCTGTGTATTCTTGCCACCTCTTCTTGATGTCTTCTGCTTCTGTTAGGTCCTTTCCACTTTTGTCCTTTATTATGGAAATCTTTGTACGAAATGTTCCTTTCATATCTCCAACTTTCTTGAACAGATCTCTGGTTCTTCCCATTCTATTGCTTTCCTCTATTTCTTTGCATTGCTTGTTTAAGAAGGTCTTCTTGTCTCTCCTTGCTATTCTTTGGAAATCTGCATTCAATTTCCTGTATGTTTCACGATCTCCCTTGCATTTTGCTTGCCTTCTCTCCCCCGCTATTTGTAAGGCCTCATTGGACAGCCACTTTGCTTTCTTGCATTTCCTTTTCATTGGGATGGTTTTAGTTGCTGCCTCCTGTATAATGTTACGAGCCTCCATCCATAGTTCTTCAGGCACTCTGTCCACCAAATCTAAATCCTTAAACCTGTTGCTCACTTCCACTGTGTATTCATAAGGGATTTGGCTTAGATTGTATCTTACCGGCCCAGTGGTTTTTCCTACTTTCTTCAGTTTAAGCTTGAATTTTGCTATAAGAAGCTGATGATCTGAGCCACAGTCAGCTCCAGGTCTTGTTTTTGCTGACTGTATAGAGCTTCTCCATCTTTGGCTGCAGAGAATATAATCAATCTGATTTCGATGCTGCCCATCTGGTGATGTCCATGTGTAGAGTCGTCTCTTGTGTTGTTGGAAAAGCGTGTTTGTGATGACCAGCTTGTTCTCTTGACAGAACTCTATTAGCCTTTGCCCTGCTTCGTTTTGATCTCCAAGGCCAAACTTGCCAGTTGTTCCTTTTATCTCTTGACTCCCTACTTTAGCATTCCAATCCCCTATAATGAGAAGAACATCCTTCTTTGGTGTCACTTCTATAAGGTGTTGTAAGTCTTCATAGAATTGGTCAATTTCAGTTTCTTCAGCACCAGTAGTTGGTGCATAAACTTGGATTACTGTGATGTTAAAAGGTCTGCCTTGGATTCGTATCGAGATCATTCTATCATTTTTGAGATTGCATCCTTGCCGTGGCGAAGGGGCTTGAAGAACTCAGAGAAGCTATGAACAATGCCGAGCAGGGCACCCAAGATGAACAGGTCATAGTGGAGAGTTTTGACCAAACGTGATCCACCTGGAGGAGGAACCGGCAAGCCACTCCAGTATCCCTGCCAAGAAAACTCCATGGACAAAGATAGATGATAGATAGATAGATAGATAGATAGATAGATAGATAGATAGATATAGATAGATAGATATAGATTAGAAGCAGTAAAATAAAATAGACCTCTTATTTGTTATTAGCGCTGAGAACTGAAATGGAACCTCACTGTATGAAAGCAGTATACCTGTACATCCCACATATTACAGATAATCAAAAGCCCATACTGACTCTCCAAATCATAATATGGGCATTGGCATATTAAGGGAGACATTGAGTCTGCCTCTTTTCCATGCCAACCTGGAGTCAGTTCTGCTTTGGCGTTTCCAATTTCCCATCCCTCAACAGGGTATGATCCATTTTACCACTGCAAACTCTGTGATTGTGCCCTCTTTGCGGCATTAGAAACATGCAGCTCATTTAGTGCAATGCTAAATACTCATAAAGGCTTGATAGAACAATACTGTTATAATAGCACGGGGCTTAAAACCTCTAGGTGCCACTGCAGTACAAATGTTAAAGAGCTAGAATTGGGGTTTAATAATATGATTTATTGGGTTTGTGTGCAGGTAAAAACATGTGCATCCCAAACAAAACCTCTAAAAGGTTAGGGCAAAGAAGATCCTTTTCTTTGCTAAGGTCATAAGCTCATGTTTTAAAGGTGATAATAACATTTGAACATTTGAACATTTTGCCTTAGCAGCAGCACCTCATTGTCTCTGATCTTTTTTACCCTATTTCACTATTAAGGGCGACTGAATTTTCTTCCACCTTCTGCATTTTAGCCTTGAGAAACATTATAGGGGAAAGAGTAATCCATGTTTATTTTAACAATAAAAACTCCACTCTGCTGAGAACTCTTTCCAATTGATTGATTTTTTTACTACCCTGTTTCCAGCTGTTTCTGATAAGTCAACTGAAAACTGTACTCTAGTAAATTTCACTTGCAGTGGATTCCTGTTTGTTGCCAACAGAGACCAGGCAAACACAACTGGCTACAGCAAGAACCACTAATTTCCACTAACTATACTTGCTGCATGGCTGGTCTCTCTGTAGACTTTATGGTTATGTAACATTGACCAGAGCTGTCTCAGTTTCATACGTGATGGCTGCCAGGGATGGCCTGGGGCAAAAGACAAAATGGAAACCCTCCAGCACTAGCAGGGCCGGCCCACACAAGGCATGGGGTGAAGCAGTTGCCTCAGGTGTCAGAAGCCCCTAAGGCGGTGCCTCTATAGGCTCCCCACCTGCCCCACCCCCTCCACCACTGGCAGAAATTGGCGATGGTATCAGCACGGATTTCCGACAAGCTCTCATGAGATCTTGCCACAAATTGGTGCCAGTGCCAGCATGGCTGCTCCATCAGTAGTCGAGGCAGCATGACTGATGGCACTGCAGAGGTGCTGGTTGAGGTGGGTGGCACAGTGCTGGTCGCAGAGGTGGTGGGACAGGCAGGGAGGCAGAGTGGGATAGCACTTTCCATTTTGCCTCAAGTTGCAAAATGGGACCCACTGCTGTCAACGCTGGTGATGAAGGAGCAGACTAGCTTGGGTGAGTGAAGGGGGACTGTTCCCAGAATCTACTGCCTGAGGCAAGTAAGTGTGTTGCAGCTGCTGAAGAAGAAATAAGTACAGTGGTACCTCGGGTTAAATACTTAATTTGTTCCGGAGGTCCGTTCTTAACCTGAAACTGTTCTTAACCTGAAGCACCACTTTAGCTAATGGGGCCTCACGCTGCCACCGCACCCCTGGAGCACAATTTCTGTTCTCATCCTGAAGGAAAGTTCTTAACCCGAGGTACTATTTCTGGGTTAGTGGAGTCTGTAACCTGAAGTGTCTCTAACATACTACTGTAAAGGTATGTTGTGTTATGTACAATCTTGGCCACCTCACCATGGCCAAGATCATCCAGCTGTTCAGAGACACACTCCCCCCCGATACCCATATCTGCAGTTTGAACTGGCAAGACAGAGCACTGCTGTTAGCTCACTGCACCTGAGGTCAGCCCACTAGGATAGGTGGCACACAGCAGGCCTGTCGTCCATCATTATCCACACCCCCATCATCACTTCTTAGTTTTAGGTGTCTTTTTCAGACTCTCTTGTATCAACAGGAATGAATTTTATGTGATTGGCCAGTTTCTTCTGATCAGAAATGGAAGAGAAATCCAATTTTGTTTGCATATTAATATTTTAATCCGCACTTCTCAAACCAGTATGTGAACCGAAACAGTTATCCTTCAAAATTTGCATTATACTGATGCAGATATCCAATGAAAGAATATATACAAATAGGCACTTATTAGGGGGAAATGTGCATTAAAATGGGTGAGAAATGCATTCAAAATGCATTAGGGTTGCATTTTGAGAGTGAAATTGTTTGCAAAATTGTGTATATTCATTAATACTGCATAAAAATGTGATCATTAGGAGAAATTCACAATAAAATACTGACAAATTTTCCTCTCTCTATATTTTTTTAATCTGGAAATTTCTGTGGGAAAATGGAAATGTAGAGAACCCAAATCAACAGATTTTTTTCTATCCCTTCTTATTATGTTGCCTGCTTTCATATTTTCCTTATATTTGTTGCAATTGTATATTTGTTATACAGCACTTACTGTAGGTGTTTTCTGTATGAATTAGCCATATATAGAATCATAAAACTGTGCAGTTGCAAAGGACCCTGAGGATCATCTGCAATGCCGGAATTGCAGCTGCCCCATATGGGGATCAAACCTGTGATCTTGGTGTTTTCAGCACCTTGATCTAACAAACCGAGCTACCCAGTGTGTGTGTGTGTGTGTGTGTGTGTGTGTGTGTGTAAAATTGATTGCTTGATTAAATTTTATTGGCCACTTCTTTTGCCACAGCAGCTGAAAGTGACTTACAATATTTTAACTATAAATATAAGCTAAAAATCACCTGAGGTGTCCACCCCATTCTACCTAATGGCAGAGCCGGCCCGGATCATGTTGCGTCAGAGGGTTAAACAAACAAACAAACGGCATCAGTCCCTGCCTGAAGGAGTTTGCTATCTAAATCTGGTGGTAGTGGAAAAAGTGCAGGCTGTGGTTGTTGTGCGAGTCTAGCAAGAGAGGAATGTGAGCAAATGCAGTTGCACATGCTTAAGAACCCATTAGGATGCATAATGAAACCCCGCAGCACTGTGGATTCTATACTGTTTTGCTCACCTTTAGCTGACACACATGTTCAAGATTTCATAGGTTCTCCTTGTGTAGGGAGAGTGCCAAGAGGTGCTCTCCTCCCCCAACCCCTCCATCCCCACTGTCACGGCCTCTTCCTGGCAATGAAATCTGTTTGGTTTTGCCGACCTCTTTCATTAACAATCTCCAGTCCCTGCCAAGGAGAAGATGGAGAGGGGAGCTCTGCACAGCTGCTAAATAACACTGTCTAAACAGCGCATGGGTTTCCGAAGTGCTAAAATGAAAGGTGTGTTTGCCACTGCCTCCCGCCACCCCCAAAACACACACTTCTGCGCCCAAAAGCAGCTGTGCAAGATGTGAATCATAAAATCGGAGGTAAGAGCCCAGTTGCTGGCTCAGGATCAGAGAGCGGGACAAGGGTATAATCTAAGTAAAAACATTGGATCTGTCTGTTTATGGATCTAATAAATTATGTGAGAATGGTGCTGTTATAAATCCAGCCTGTCCAGTAAACCCAACAACTAATACATCAGTCGCTTGTCTAGCGATCTGACTATCCATTCCAATTGTTCAGCATGCAGATAACAAGGTACTGTACAAATCTCTTAGTTAAATGTCATTTGTTTCAGTGCTATAACATGCTATGGATCATTGCTCATACACAGTAACCCAATTACATTAACCTGCACAGCAATACGGTGTAATGACATGACATTAATGCGAGCACTTCAGAGGTTTTTCGAGAATTTGGTCTTCCCTTCTACAGTGGGGGCTTGGTTTCTTTTGCCTTCTGTTTTTTCTCCCTACCGTTTAAACCAAAAGCAAATGAATGTGGGAAATCAGATAACGGGTAGGCTATAAATGCAATAAATATTTATTCCCAAGCGGCCTGCTCCATTTCTCTCCCCCCGCCCTTTAAAAAATGCAGTACATTCACAGGCCTTTTACCACTGACGTCAGCAGAGAAGATGCAGGCAGCCATCTTCATCAAAGGTGATGCTGCAGGGAGAATTTTTGTCCCCTTTCTTTAGGGCCTGCTGAAATTTCTCTTGCAGGTTTCTGTTTTTGAGGCGGTACCTTTAGCAGTGGCCCAGGCAGTTCCTTTTAGCCAATGTGGTGCCCTCCAAATGTTATTGGACTACAACTCCCATCATCCCTGGCCCTTGCTGTTGCTATCTGGGTCTGATGGGAACTGTAGTCCCCACACCATTAGGAAGGCACCACATCGGCTACTTAAATTATACTGACAGCCACCTGGCTGTAGTGCACCGTTTCTCAAACTTGAGTCTCCAGCTGCCGTTGGACTACAACTCCCATCAACCTTGACCAATGGTCCTGCTAGCTAGGGGTGATGGGAGCTGTAGTCCAATGACAGCCAGAGACCCAAGTTTGAGAAACACTGGTGTAGTTCTTAGAGTGCTGAACTCTATGACCCAGGAAACCTGGGTCACTCAGCTATGAAGCTCACTGGGTGACCTTGGGCCAGTCACTGCCTCTCAGCCAAACCTATCTCACAGAGTTGTTGTGTGGAGAAAATGGAGAGAGGGGGGTATGTACACAACCTTTAGCGCCTTGGAGGGAATTGTGAGATATGAATTCAATCAATCAATCAATCAATCAATCAACCAACCAACCAATGGCTGTCGCCTGCAGCAGCATCAGAACTTCTTGCAGTGCCTGGTGACCACAAGCTGCGGTTATCTTCCCTCCACAGTGCCTCTACACATAATGTAGCATCGTTCTGAAATGTCTTGGGGGAGGCAAGGAGAAGGGGATGGCATCTACTGGAAACGGATCTAGTAAAGGGGCATTCTTTTTTGTTTTTTACCCCTAAACCCCTTGGAACATAAGACGCTGCCTTATATTGAGTTGGATTATTGGTCCATTTGACTCAGTGTTGTCTATGTTGTCTACATTCACAGGTAGTGGTTTCTCCAGGGACCTTCTGCCATTGAGCCACAGGCCTTCCTCACGCTACATCATGGTACAGCACTAATCCAGGGCACTCTGGGGGGAAGGATATGATGCGCAGAAGGAAATGGTGTCCAGAAGATTCTGGAGACTGTTAAAAGGCTGCATTCACACAGCAGTTTATTCCATTTCCCTAACTGTTAAGTTCCATATTATATGTGAGCTTTCGCACAACATAAAAGCCACTTCTGGATCTTGCATAGTGCGAGCTGGGCGCTCATTCCTGTGTTTTTTGCCTTCAGAAAAGATCTGTTTGCAAATAATATAGAAATGAGTGCTAAACATTTGCTATATTCCACTATAGTTCCAGAGGTGGCTTTCACATTGTATGAAAGTTCAGATATAATGTGAAATTAACAGGGAAATGTCATGAAGATGGAATAAACTGCCATGTGAATGCAGCCCAAGTTGGACTTCTAAAAAAATCCCTCTCTCCCTCTTCCTGTGCCTCTGCCTCTGTTGTTACCCAGCCTAAATTCTGGAGTCAAAGTTTTTTCCCTCAGTTTTACAGGGATATACAGTATCAGAATAAACCATCCTGGCACATTTACAAGCCTTTTTTCTAGATCTCTGCAGAAAAAAAAGATGTAAACCAATCTTTCAAATCAAGGTAAACCTGCTGATATCAGTTAAAAATCAGTTTCCCACTCTATGGAATGTCCTAGCATGGGAAGAAATGGTTAAAAATAAAACCTTTTGCCTACAGTTCCTTTTATCTGTTACAATGAACCTCCTTTGATCACCTAGCTTCTTTCTTTATTAGGGTGTCTAAATATTATGAGGAAATCTGTGACGATTGGTTGCAAATACAAGGCATGTGATATATACTCACTAAATTCTTTCCGCTGTGCTGTTAAATGCCTCCAGCTGTCCCTACATTGAAGTTAAATATACTATGCTGTAAGATTGAGGCATAAGTAGAAACTGTTAAAATAAACCCAGCCATTTTCTTCCCACTGAATTTATTATGGTTGGGGAGGTAAAAAACTTCATAGGGATTGTTGGATGAAAACTACAGCAAGATCAGATGAAGGGGACATAGGTAGAAATGAATTGAAGAAGTGTTTTGCAGATATGTCAGAAGAGCCAGCCAAAAATTTACTTAACCCCCTCCTACTGAATGGGTTAGCTAGGGAGACAATGAAACAGACATCATCTGTTAGAGGCGCAATTTGAAAAAGGAGAACACCGTGGTTTGGCATAATAAACTGAAAGGCAATTCTGTATATAAAGACTAGGATGAAGAAAAGGAGAATAAGGTCCAAGGGTAGACATCTGGGTGCCCTTATTCTGAATCTTGTGTTGCTTGATCCTGGTGGCCCATATCTTCTGCCCCCATCGCTCATTACAACCTTGATAAAGGCTTCATTGTGCATTTATTGGGATCCTAAGTTGCTTTACTGTCCAAACATGTTATGTTATGATAAATGTCACTGCATATTGACAGTGGGCAATTTTAAATGTTTTACAAGCTACGTGGAAAACGGTATCCACCCAAGTATTACAGAAAGGTGGCTTTTCCTCTTCTGTTCAGAAAGGGGGCAATCCACCCACTCCCCCCCAAAAAAAAATCTGGCAAAGCATAAGAGCAATGCAATTGCACATCCATTAGCTTTGCACTGAGGAAAGCAAGCCAGTGTGAGCAAGTAGCTTTGGCAGCCAATATGGCGTCCTCCAGATGTAATTGGAGGGGTAGAAACTCTCAGATTTTGCATGCAGCCACTTTCAAGGCCTTGCTGCTACTCAGGTCTCTTTGTACACCAGGAAATGGCCTAGTAGCTCCCCCCCCCACTGTTCTTGGCTAAGAAGCTTGAAAAGCAATTTTTCTCCTCCCCTACGATATTTTAAGCTGCTGTGGGGTCTGTCCCGTTTGCAACTTGAATGATCCTTTAGGGCAACAAATAAGAATCAAGGAAAAAGTGGTTCCTTCTTCCTAATTAATTGCACAGAGAGCATCCAGGTGTATAGCAGGCTTTCCGGCACAAAAGTCTGTCCTCCAGGGCAGGGATGCCATCTGGATTTCCTGGACCCAAAACACCTCATGTGCATTATTCCCCTCTAACAATTGCTGACAAGAACTGCTACTTGCGTACGTTTATTGCCAGAGCCTAATCTACCTAACAGGATGTGAGTGGCACTGTGGGTTAAACCACAGAGCCTAGGACTTGCCGATCAGAAGGTCGGTGGTTCGAATCCCTGTGACGGGGTGAGCTCCCGTTGCTCGGTCCCTGCTCCTGCCAACCTAGCAGTTCAAAAGCATGTCAAAGTGCAAGTAGATAAATAGGTACTGCTCTGGTGGGAAGGTAAACGGCGTTTCCGTGTGCTGCTCTGGTTCGCCATAAGCGGCTTAGTCGTGCTGACCACATGACCCGGAAGCTGTACGCTGGCTCCCTCGGCCAATAAAGCAACCCCAGAGTCGTCCGCAACTGGACCTAACGGTCAGGGGTCCCTTTACCTTTAATCCACCTAACAGGGATGCTGTGAAGTTGCAAATGGGGAGGCCTTGTACACAGGCCTGACCTCCTGAGAGGAAAAACAAGATACATATATAATGTAGCTTTCAAAGGCTATGTAGAGACCAATAAACATGAACCAAGGCAGGACAACAGCCTCTCCTCACTTTAGCTCAGAAGCGGTTGGGCGTAGGGTGGGAAACAGCACTTACCAGTGTGGTGTAGTGGTTAAGAGCGGTAGTCTCGTAATCTGGGGAACCGGGTTCGCGTCTCCGCTCCTCCACATGCAGCTGCTGGGTGACCTTGGGCTAGTCACACTTCTCTGAAGTCTCTCAGCCCCACTCACCTCACAGAGTGTTTGTTGTGGGGGAGGAAGGGAAAGGACAATGTTAGCCGCTTTGAGACTCCTTAGGGTAGTGATAAAGTGGGATATCAAATCCAAACTACTACTACTACTACTCTTCTTCTTCTTCTTCTTCTTCTTCTTCTTCTTCTTCTTCTTCTTCTTCTTACCAATGTTGCTACAGCTTACCAAGAGGAGGAGGCAGTGGGCTTGCAGTGAAGTTGGCACAGTGGAGAGCACCAGATTGGTTCTGCCAGTGCATTTGCACTGCACCAGCATAATCACAGCCTCAGCCCTCCCTCTCACCCTCCTGGTAAGCTGAAGCAATGCTGGTGGCAGGAGGTCAGGTAAGGGTTCCCAGCACAGTGACTGCTATCGCTTTAGCCACAACATTACACAGCCCTAACATTTTATAGCAGCCCTCCCCACACAAAAAAAACCACCCACAGTTTGTCAACCTTAATAAACAAATTGATGGAATTCAGGAGGAGAATGCCTCAACAGGACTCTTATGCCGTATCATCCTGGCACATTGTCCCTCTGTGTTGGCTGGCTGGCTGGCAGCTCCAACTGACAGGTTAAGGAACATCATTATCTGATACTTTTAGTTGTTTGATTGATTTTTAATTGAATATTGTATATCCATTTTGGATTTGATTGTTACCTGCCCTCCAGCCTTTGCGAAGGGGCCTGTCTACAGATTCAAAGAAACCAATCCTCCCAGCTTCGTTAACTATTGAGTGGAAAGTAATCTTAAAGCAATACTTTCAAAGACAAATGCAGCACATTGACCAGTTAAACGTTTTCTTTTATGACTTCAAAAAGCACTGAGCTATCAGAAGGCCCCACCAAGACATTAGGCAGCCAAAGGAAATGAAGTACTTTTACCCAAAGGCAATTGTTTTCCCTCCCCTCCCCACCCCCCACACATCGCCCCACTTCATTGGTCACTGTCACTTTCATTTCATGGTAAATTGGCTATATTTTTAATTATGCATGATCATAGTTGTCATTCAAAGATGCAGAGCTAAGACAAAGCTCGGAATCTAGTAGAAAATAAAAATACAGGGAGCGTGTTGGGATCAACAGAGTTGGGCTGTGTGTCAAAGGCACTTTTGCATTCTTTGTATGACTACTCTGGAAAGAAGAAGCTACTGGCTCCATTAACTATATTTATTTGCACCTCCTATTTTAAAGAGTTCTGAACAGGAGTAATTTGCAGTCTCCTTTATGGTATTAGCTGGTGTGTGTCCAGGTAAGACCAGTTAAAGGCAACTATGGGGTGTGGCGCTCCTTTTCAGGCTGAGGGTCCTGGAGTTTGTCTCTTTCTTTCTTTCTTTCTTTCTTTCTTTCTTTCTTTCTTTCCTCTTGCACTATTGCAGCATTTCAGTCCTCACTTGAAAAGTATTCAGCAAAATGAATACCCTTTCCAATTTCACCTTCCAGGAATTCTCCGTTCAACCGTGGATCCAGTTTTGATATTGTTTAATATTATTAAAGCCCATTGCTTATTTCATCCGCCAGTATGAACCAAGAATTTCATTCAGCATTTTCTGAGGGGAAAGTGTTGGAAAATTTCAAAGGTATTATGTTGCTCCCTCTATAGTTTGCACTGCAACCCGTCATAGTTCTCAATACCACACAGAAACAGCCTTTAATTCTTATCTGGTTACATCCTCAGGTGCCTTGGTTACAGCTCCTTGCTGTTTCAGAGAGCTCTGAGATGCATTTTGTTTCTTCAGGGTCTCCTGCCATGAACAATATGGTTAGCCATTGCTACCCTCAGATATTTGGTGCAATAGAGTAGTTTTAATAATAATAATAATAATAATAATAATAATAATAATAATAATAATTTATTATTTCTACCCCGCCCATCTGGCTGAGTTTCCCCAGCCACTCTGGGCAGCTTCCAACAAAGATGAAAAATACACTAAAATGTCACATATTAAAAACTTCCCTGAAGAGGGCTGCCTTCCATGTTTCTGTTTCCTCAGCCAGATCTTCCGCTGTTCTCCCCCCAAAAAAACATGCCTTTAAACATTTCTGTGGTGATCAACTGTTCCAGCAGTTCGAACACCAGGAAAGAAAATTAGGTCATCAAAGCATACCTGTCAAACAAAGGAACAAGTCAGCTAAGAGAGGGATAAATTTGTCTGTGTGAAAGCAATAAGTAAGCCTTGTTGAGAGTTTCAGCAGTGACAAAAAATGGCGGTGATGAGTAACAGTGAAAGGATCTGTCAATTTGGGGTCTCTCAGTTTCTCACTTTTCCAATCTTAAATTCTGCTCTGGGCATTATTATTATTTTTTAAAAGGCTCATAAAAATTCATCAATATCTTTGTACAAATTTTCCCTAATAAACACAGAGTTACAAGCAGTTTTGCCAGCATAATGCATTTTGCATGTTATTTTCAACAACATATTCATTTTTAGGCACGTTTTCCTCTGATATTTACATTTTGGTAAACATTGCTTGGTGGGAGACTTGCAACGCAAAATTCAGAGAAGTATGAATTTCAAAGGCTAGCTGGGTTCCAGTTAGCGTATCGTTTCAAAAACTGCAAATTTGGTAGTTTCACCTTTAAATGTGAACTGAGTTTAATTCCACCCCCGCAATACTAGTGATGAGATCCATTCAGATGTTTCCAGTGAGAATATATAGACGTTATGAGTCTCGTTAGGTGATATCTGTAACATACGTAATTGAACCTTGGCATCTTTTAAAAATAGATGTTCCCTTCTGTCACAGTTACTCACACATTTAGAAGGTACAGGAATAGCATACAAAAGCAACACAAAGCTGTGAAAAACGTCCTTGGTAGCGTACAAGCAATACTTCCCATTCTTCCAGAGGCTGCTACTACTACTTTTGCCCATATCATTCAGTTGCAATGGGAGTTTAATGGGCTGCCCATTGGTTGTTGGCTTTCAGGGATATTAGGTGTCAGCTTAAGGCTGTCCAAGGACCAGTAAAAGGATGAACTGTGCTAGCTTCCAGTTCCCCCTCTCTCTTTTCCCCCCTCTCCCACCGCCCTCCAGTTTTGATCAAAAATAGATTTTAAAAGCCATCTCCGTTACTCGCTGGAGAGACGGTTCAGGTTTCCGTCCTCCCGCACGTCAACCACTTCAGCACAATTTAGGAGACTTGGGTTTGGATTGATTCAAAAGCGGGGGTGGGGGAAGGAAAGGAGAATTGTGTGTACCTTGGAAAGCATTACTTCACCCGGGAGCTTTTCAAACCAAATCAATGAAGAATAGCCCTGATCAGGGCCAAACTACATAGGATGTTAAATGTATATTTGCAAATGACAGGTTTTTAATATGTGGGATGCATTATTGGGGGGGGTGATTAATGGCAACACAGCAGGTGTGCAGGGGAGATTTAACCTATTCCTCCCTGCTGCAGCCCTCCATAACATCCCTCCTCTGAAGCTGCTATATTCATGAAGCATGGATGAAATCCCATCCATAGGTGCCAATGCAGGGGTAGTTTCCTCCCATCGCCAGCCCCACAAGCTCGGGGGACAGCGGTGCAAGCCGCTGCCCCACGTAGGCTAGAGAGGCTGTCCCTGAAGGCAGAAGAGGGAGACGGAGTGTTCCATCTCCCTCTTCTAGCTTGGGGATGGCTGCGCAAACCTGGGGGGGAAATAAAAAATTTCCCCTTGATTTCCCCCCAAAAAAACTAGGTGCGTCCTATAGGGTGAAAAATCCGGTAGTTATCAGTCCCACAGGTGATGGTTTCTTTATTTAGTTCAATGAATGAAGTGCTTCCTATAAAACATCTCTAACCTGCTTAACAATAAAAATATACATTCTCTTTTAAAAAGTATCTCTCTCTCTAATAACTCGTGTGTGTGTGTGTGTGTGTGTGTGTGTGTTGATAGATAGATAGATGATACATACATAGATAGATGATAGATAGATAGATGATAGATGATAGATAGATAGATAGATAGATAGATAGATAGATAGATAGATACAGTGCTTTCTTTCTTAAAAAAATGTTTAGGGGTACTCTCATTTTGACTCAAGAAAACCACCATTTTATAGTTCAAATTGGGGAAAATACATGCAGTAAATACAACAAAACTGATGAATCACCGTGCTAGATTCCAACTCCTACTTCACACATTAAACACTCGCTTCCGTCTGAGACTCAGGAATCACCGTGACAGGAAATGAGGCCACTATTGGGGGTAGCAACGGAAATGACAATTCACCAGCTAGAAAAGAAACTTTTTTTTTTAAAGAAAGTTTCTTCTCCCATTAGATTCACAAAATGTTTAGGGGTATGTGTACCCCTGCGTACCCCCCAGAAAAAAGCACTGGATAGATAGATAGATAGATAGATAGATAGATGATAGAGATATAATTTCAAATCCAGTATAGATACAGGCTGAGAGAAAAAAATCTCCCCTTATTGAAAAAGAAAGGTCTTCAGTAGGTGCAGTATAATTTGCAAAAACACATATAAGCAGTTGAGGTTGGTGAGGCAGTGCAGGCAGCATGGTCAGCCAACAGCAACATAATCATAAGCCAGTTTACTTGGTACTAATATGTTACTGTCTCTAATGGGCCTTACTCCCTAGTGTAAATGTGGATAGGATTGCTGTCGAAGCCTCGCTGAAATGTTTATCCCTTTGTGGATGAATGTCAGGCATTGGGAGGTTGAGGTGGGGAGAGAACACAGAGAGATCTGCTCCTTTTCTCGGGGGCCCTGTGCATCTACACTGTTTGTGCAGGATCACTGAGCTATAGCAGGCATCCAATATAAAATGCAAAAAGTGCTATTCAGATGCATCTCCCGTCAAGTAAGATTAACTTTTCACTACACAGCAGCACTTGAAAGATTCCCAAGATGCAAGCAAAGTTGCAGGAATGCAGAACTCCCTCCCCCTGCTTTAAGCCTTAGCTGCCTGGCGAATATTTCAGACAGAGTTCCGTTAAGTAGAGATCAGCACTGCCAACAAATATTGATGATTGATATAGACTTGTCTCACATCCTACCTTAGTTTTAAACATTATTAATATGCCCTTGGCAGATACAGAACAAGAGCTAGTATTTTGCTGTGGGCACTCTCTGGAAAATTACTTAAATTAGTTATTGCAAGCCTTGAGACTCGAATTTTGTGCTGCTTTGCTGCTGCCCATATGAGAGAGTAAGAGACCGGGAGAGAAAATAGGTTGTTGGGGAGAAATTGAGCATATGGAACCAGCTGTCCACCATGCTTCTCTGCTCAACAACAGCACCCCAGAGCAAATGGCTTCCTCTTTTTTTAGGTCACCTTCCACAAAATGCCAGGTTCTTACTTTGCTTCTCACGATGCTGGGTGTTGTTCTGTAGCCAGATCCTACACACATTACTTAGATTATGCCCCATTGCTTTCCAGAGGTGTTACTTCCAAACAATGCATTTAGGATCAGAGTGTTTGATGGGGCGATGAAATGTGATTGTATCATCACATTCTTAGATGCAATTCAAAGCCTTCTGTTAAATCCCATATGGTCTCAGAATCCAGGGCTGGTTCTTATGGGACTTTTCCCATTGCACATATTCATTCTTTTGGGTTTATCACATAATGCTTTTGTTTTGGTCGGAGCCCTTGGAGTTGCATTATATTTAACCAATGAGTATTTCTCAGATATCTGAATGAGGTGTGGCTGTGCAAGCCCAGAACCAAAGTCTGAATACAGCGGTGGGCTGTATCCTGTAAAGCAGAGGCTATGTGAATGGGTGGTTCTACTCTATAGGATACAGGTCAGTTACCTGTTCCTGACAAGGTTGCAATCCTTCTGAAGGAGCAGGTACATAGACAGGGAATACTTATTGATCCCTCACTGTCACTGGAGGGCCAAGTGGTCTCTGTGGCTAGCATTGCTTTTTACAACGGCTGTGTATGACCTCCACCAGCCACCAGATCTGATTCAGGCCCATGGAGGCTTGTAAGTAGAAATCAAATGGCATGCGCACATACATACACACAGGCACCATTCAGGCAGCAATTATTGTCTTTACTCTCTGCCCCCTCTCATGGTGTTGTCTGAAACAGATTGCTTCATCCTTTATGCATGGCAGGGCTGGACTTAGATAGATGGCATTGGTAAAGCTAAAGGACCCCTGGACAATTAAGTCCAGTCAAAGGCGACTATGAGGTTGTGGCGCTCATCTCGCTTTGAGGCCGAGGGAGCTGGCATTTGTCCACAGGCAGCTTTCCGGGTCATGTGGCCAGCATGACTAAACTGATTCTGGCACAATGGAATACCGTGACGGAAACCAGAGCACACGGAAATGCCATTTACCTTCCCGCCACATTGGTATCTATTTATCTACTTGCACTGGCATGCTTTCGAACTGCTAGGTTGGCAGAAGCTAAGACAGAACAAAGGGAGCTCACCCCATCACGGGGATTTGAACTGCCGACCTTCTGATTGGCAAGCCCAAGAGGCTCAGTGGTTTGGACCACAGCACCACCTGCGTTCCATAGACTGCATATGCATATGCATATGCTATGAGAACGGAATGCTGGACTAGATGAGCCTTTGGTATTATCCAGCAAGCTGCTTCTTATGTTCTGTGCTATAACTCCTGCTGAAAAAAGGTTTATGCAGGCAATTAGGAATGCATCTTTCCGCAACAGTTGATTTCTTCTTCCAACCTTTTTATAAGGCTTTTATTGTATGGTTTTATGTACAGTTGTAGCAAACTGTTTTGATATTTTTGACATGAACTAACAGTATAGAAATCTTATTTTATAAATAAAATAAAATGAATGAAGCAGCTTCCTTGGTTCCCCTTAATGCAGCAATGTGGAAGGGGCCACAGGTTGAGAAGGAGCAGCTGCTTTGCATGCAGAAGTTCTTTGGCTCAATCTCTGGAGCTTCCAGGTACGAGGCTCAGTTGACAAGTGGTAAGACAGATCCTGAAGAATTGATGCTTTTGAATTATGTTGCTGGAGGAGACTCTTGAGAGTCCCATGGACTGCAAGAAGATCAAACCTCTCCATTCTGAAGGAAATCAGTCCTGAGTGCTCACTGGGAGGATAGATCCTGAAGCTGAGGCTCCAATACTTTGGCCACCTCATGAGAAGAGAAGACTCCCTGGAAAAGACCCTGATGTTGGGAAAGATGGAGGGCACAAGGAGAAGGGGACGACAGAGGACGAGATGGATGGATACTGTTCTTGAGGCTACCAGCATGAGTTTGACTAAACTGCGGGAGGCAGTGGAAGACAGGAGTGCCTGGCGTGCTCTGGTCCATGGGGGCACGAAGAGTCGGACACGACTAAATGACTAAACGACGACAACAAAGCCAGATCCTTGTCTGAAGCTGCCACCAGTCAGAACAGATGATTCCGTGCTAGATGACTCAATGGTCTGACAGCTTCGTATGTTTGTATGACTTCACTGAGTAAGTGGAATCAAGCAATTAGGCTTTGCTATACTTCGAATAATGTCCTGATCTCACTGAAGTGAGTCGTGTGGGGTCTCAACAACTCTGTCCAAATCACATGATTAGGACCAGAATGTAAATAACTCATACAGAATTTTCATTCTCTACTTAATTCCACATCCATTTGTTTTAAGACCCTCTGTTCCCGCAACAACGATGGCCTGATGAAAAGATCCCTTGCCCTTATTTTAAAGCATGCATCAGGAAATAAGGCTTATTAAAAAAACATAAATACTTTTCTTTCTTTTTTAAAAAGTGTTCCAGCTTTGGCATTAACACTACAAAAGAGAAGTGAAATCTAGCTGTGAGGAGGTAATGACTGAGAGCTAATGCCCTTAAATCAGAGAACTAGTTATACAGGCAAAGACCGAAATCAACAAATGTGTGCCACAGCCTAGCAACAGCCTACCTAGATATAAAAATAATATTTTTTCCCCAAAAAAAAAGTCAAAAGGAAAAAAGAGCAATTTTTCATATTTTAATAGCTTTCATTCTGTGTCTTAATAAATGCATGTTTGTAGATTTGTATAAGCATGATGTAGGAAGTCTGCGAATAAATGTAATTTGCAACAGGGGGATAGCTAACCACTAGCAAACACTTTTGAATAATGAATCCCTACTGTATCAGATGGACGCTATTCATAATAATTCCTTGCTTTTCTCATTTTGTCGTGTACAGTAGCGATTAATCAATTTGCAATGTTATGTCACCCACAACAAATTGCTAGCACCAAGACAAATTTATTGCTTTATGATAAAAGAACTTGTTTGGGTAGAAATAAATTAAATTTTGGGGTTGTTATTCGACTAGGATGTTTACATATATGACCCATGCCGCGTAGGCCAGCCGAGGTGAGGATATCCAATTATTACTCCTGTGTTTTGAGAATAGTTGAAAGACATGCAAAAAGCAAATGATATGTTTGTACAACTAACTAGTCCTTGAAGAGAGCAGGGCCTCCTGGGGAACAGGAGAACATGAACAAAAGACTGTAAAAAGTTAGATCACATGATCTGGGGGCATATCCTCATGTCCTGCAGTTCACTGGTTGTCTCATATGATTTTGAAGCATTACTTTGTATTATACCATCTGTGGAGAATGATTGGCTTACAGAAGCAAATGCTGGCTGTGTGGATTGGCTACTGGATTAGACTTCCATTTATATCTGTAGGTTTGGGAAGCAGCAAGTTCTGTTTCAGAGCTGTTCTGTCTCTTTCCATTCTACTTGTTATTTGGGACTCATCTGCTAAAAAAAGGAAGCTCTGCTTGCTTCCATTCACTATAATGGGGGATCTAAAAATGGCTAGAGTCTTTTCACATTTCACAGAACTGGGTGGAATTTGCAGGCACAATAACCTCTCCAGAGTGGATTAAGCCTGACAATTTATAGGCAAATATAACCCCGTTTCCCCCCCCTTCAGGGCACGTTTACAATTAGTTGTGTTTTTTTTTAAAAAAAACAGACCAAACAAACAAACAAACAAACAAACAAAAGCCAAAGGAAAGGTCTATAACTTTTTCCATTTTCTTCCAGATTTGGATTCAGTTTGCTCCCCATCTGAGCGGATGAAGTCTGCCTAATTTCAGAGTGACTACTGAAGTGGTTCTCTTGCAAGGGCAAACATTACCATTTTGGAATGAATTAAATATGACTTACTTAGGCAAATTCTAAGCAAATTTACTAAGAAATAACCCCAACCATGCTCAGTGGGTCTTACTCCCCACTGAGGGAAGGATAATGACAGCTGAAGAAACTCAGGAAACCCCACCACCACCATTAAGAAGTAAAGGTAAAGGTAAAGGTACCCCTGCCCGTACGGGCCAGTCTTGACAGACTCTGGGGTTGTGCGCCCATCTCACTCAAGAGGCCGGGGGCCAGCGCTGTCCGGAGACACTTCCGGGTCACGTGGCCAGCGTGACATCGCTGCTCTGGCGAGCCAGAGCCGCACACGGAAACACCGTTTACCTTCCCGCTGGTAAGCGGTCCCTATTTATCTACTTGCACCCGGAGGTGCTTTCCAGCTGCTAGGTTGGCAGGCGCTGGGACCGAGCAGCAGGAGCGCACCCCGCCGCAGGGATTCGAACCGCCAACCTTTTGATCGGCAAGTCCTAGGCGCTGAGGCTTTAACCCACAGCGCCACCTGCGTCCACCACCATTAAGAAGTCAACTTCTAACCAGCAAAAATGATCTCTCTGCTATTCAACCAAGGGTCAAGGGCTGGCTCTAGAACAATGTAGCAAAACCTTACAAGATCCCTTGGTAGAGATTATTACTGAGAAAATACATTCCACCACTCACCTTATTTGCTTTTTAAATTCTCTGTGCCTTCCAGGACCTCAGATCTTGCAAAATCAGAGGATGATCACAAAGAGGGTCAGTGATGTGAAGAACAAGTCCTGTGATGAAAGGTTGAAGAAACTGGATATGTTTAGCCTGGAGAAGAGAAGACCAAGGAGGTACATGAATGTCACCTAGGAAGGGGGAAAGACTTTCTCTGCTGCCTCCAAGGGTAGGAATAGATTGAATGGGCTTAATTACAGTAACAGGAGAATGGATGTTAGGATAAATTACTTGTGGGTGAACAGTTTGACAATGGAACAAATTATCTTGAGGGGGGGGCACATTCTCTCTTGCTGGAGTTCCGGCAATGTTCTAACTCTAGAATTCCTGCAATGGGCAAGGAGTTGGACTAGATCCATAGTCTTCAGCCTCTGCAGAACTAGGACCCACCTTTAAACTAAAGAACCCAATCCTATTCCCACAAAATTGCTTGCCTTCTTTTAGTTTCTACACCATCACTCTTTATATCTGGGTGTTTCTTTGCCTGTTTGCTTTCTACAGTTTCCATGATATTTCCTGTTAAATGTGTGTCTAATATGCAACGACAATTTTAACAGTCCCACCACATGTGTAACAGTAACACCTTTATAAAACAGGCAGTCCAACAGTGTGTGTGTGTGTGTGTGTGTGTGTGTGTGTGTACACATACACAATCACATACACATGATAATAGAATGGAGTTTTGATAGGATTTGATACTATTTTTTGCTCTGACTTTTGTCTGTTGTCAATCTCTTCTGTTCAGTGTAATGGTGTGATATTTGTGGCACACTTGCCTTTTGTGGAAGATGAAAATAGAGATAAATAAAGCAAAACAAAAATATGGTTTTTGCCTCTTAAGTAGGCCCAGCAAATTTCCCTTTTCAGAAATTAACCATTGCAGATCTTTGTGGAGATTCCCTTCTCTATTTACAGAAACACTTTCCAGATCTTGAGTTATGCTTTTAGAGAGTTGCATATTTCTTTTTTCAACTTAGGAAACATGTATCACTAAAACAAACCCAGCATGTAGTCCTTTTTCAAGCAAGTAAGCAAATGTCTTAAAAATCAACAAAGCATATTTCCCAATTAAACATGAAAGCATTTGAGAGCAGGCAAGCCATTTCTGCTAGTGCAAACACAGATTAATCGTAGAAGGCAATTCAAAATCCCCAGAACCCATCATGATACATAGAGTACCACCAGTTTGTGATGTGTACTGGTTGCTTTAAAGGATTAAAAGAGTTTTCAATGGCACCCAAGTAGAAAGAAAAGCATGCAACATAATTACAAGTTCCTTTATTCCTTCTTTACTAGTGACAGAAGAAAAGGGGGGAGGGGGAATGGAAGGAAGACCAATGGCGCAGCAGCTCGACTATTGGACTAGGACCTGGCAGACCAGGGTTCAAATGTGCTTATTCAAAAATTCAATGTGTCTCTAGTAATTATGTTGCATGCTTTTCTTTTTACTTGGGTGCCTTGATATGTGTAACTGTTTTACAAGGGCTTGGACCCACAGAGGAATTAAGGCCATTGAAAGCTCTTTTAACCCTTTCAAGCAACCAGTACACATCACAAGCTGGTGCTACTCTATGTATCATGATGGGTTCTAGTGTATCTGAGGGATGCAGGTGGCGTGGGTTAAACCACAGAGCCTAGGACTTGCCGATCAGAAGGTCAGTGGTTTGAATCCCCGCGACGGGGTGAGCTCCCCTTGCTCGGTCCCTGCTCCTGCCCACCTAGCAGTTCGAAAGCACGTCAAAGTGCAAGTAGATAAAAAGGTACTGCTCTGGCGGGAAGGTAAACGGTGTTTCCGTGCGCTGCTCTGGTTCGCCAGAAGCGGCTTAGTCATGCTGGCCACATGACCTGGAAGCTGTACGCCGGCTCCCTCGGCCAATAAAGCGAGATGAGCCCCGAACCCCAGAGTTGGCCACGACTGGACCTAATGGTCAGGGGTCCCTTTACCCCTTTACTTTTAGTGTATCTGAATGATAGGCCTCTCCTTCACTCTCCAGCAATTGGTATTCAAAGGCATACTGCCTCTGATCCTGGAGAAAATATACAGGCATTGTGACTGGTACCTGTTTTTTTTTTTTTTTAAATCATTTTTATTGATTTTCCAATAAAAACAGCCAATCAACATATCCACATCATAATCCAATTTAAAAAAAATAAACTAAAATAAAAACCACCAAATTACAGTCCAAATTGTTAATTATTAATTTTTCGGGGCTCCCCATAGTCTGGACCTCTGAAGAATATTTCCAATATCTTCATTCCTGCGTCTCCTGTTACTGGTACCTGTTGATGCTTCTTCATGAATTTGTCTTATTCCCTTTAAAGCTATCTCAGTTTGCAATCATCTCCACATATCGTGGTAGTTTAAGTATGTGCTCTGTAAATAAGTGCTTTCTTTTGTCTGTCCTGAATCCCTCATCATTCGGCTTCAGATTCTATTATGGTTTGAACCATTTGAAGGTACACAACTCAGCAAGCTTGCTGAAGCCAAGCAGGTCCGGATCTGGTCACTGTCCATATGGGATAATACTTTGAATCCCATGACCAAAGGCTCATGGGATCTAATTGTGGAACAAGCATGACAGCAGCATGGCTTGGTAGAAGGGATTTCTGCAGTAGTTTTAATAATTGTTGTTGTTGTTTAGTTGTTTAGTCGTGTCCGCCTCTTCATGACCCCATGGACCAGAGCATGCCAGGCACTCCTGTCTTCCACTGTCTTCCGCAGTTTGGTCAAACTCATGCTGGTAGCTTCGAGAACACTGCCCAAACATCTCATCCTCTGTCGTCCCCTTCTCCTTGTGCCCTCAGTCTTTCCCAACATCAGGGTCTTTTCCAGGGAGTCTTCTCTTCTCATGAGGTGGCCAAAGTATTGGAGCCTCAGCTTCATGTTTTCAACCCATTTTCTAATTTAGGAAGAAGCAATGTCCTTATTTGTTCTAGTTGCTTTGGTGGTTCATCTCTGGAAATGTATGCCGTTAGATCAGGCTTCCTCAATCTCTGCCCGCCAAATGTTTTGAGACTACAATTCCAATCATCCCTGACCACTGGTCCTGCTAGCTAGGGATCATGGGAGTTGTAGGCCAAAAACATCTGGAGGGCCGAGGTTGAGGAAGCCTGTGTTAGATCATTTTTAGATTGTGCTGACAGCTCTTTAGTTCTTTAGTGTGGTGCCAGAGGTTGTCCAATGTCCTTGCTGAGACCCAGATTGACTAAAACTGCAATCCGGTGCATTACCTTGGAGTAAACTCACTGAACTTAATGGGACTTACTTCGGATGAAATAGACATGGGATTGGGTTGCACACCAAGACTGTTCTCAGCTGCCTCGGCCTCAGTGGCATTGTTCCAGGCTGATGCCAGCATGACAAGCAGAATTAAACCCAAAGGTTGTGTTACGGGTCAATGGCATCGTAAGTAATGCTCTATTAATCAGGCAGTTCCTTTGACACCTGCTCTCGCACTTTATTACCCGTGACAGCAGCCCATTGCCAATAGCAATCAGCACTCAGAATCTGATAAGGAAGTTCCCATGCCTGCTGAATACCCATCGTCTATGCGTGTGATGAAATCTGAGGGTATTTTGCAATTACTTTTGCCTGTCAAATTCTCCTTAATCAACATGTTTAAAGCTAAACAAATCAGGGCCTCTGTGACTCTGCACTAAAGAAATAAAGAAATCCCAATATCAATGAATTATGTACAGGTTACAGAATTATGTAGAGGTTACAGAATATTTTAATTCCAGCTTTTTGGAGTGATGACCCACTGTAGGGTGGCTGGGGTTCCCGGTGAACTGGAGTGAAAACAAATAATCAAACTATAATCAAATAATCTCAGTCTCACGCCCTGAGATGATGATGGTGGTGATAAAAGCTAGGCTCTTCAAGAACACTGAAGTCAGTTCTTCAAGTACCAGGAGTGCTGCAGATACCACAAAAGCCCTTCCACACACCCTGAAAAAATGCTGATGAACATGAACATTAAAAGCCCTCCCTTTCAGCATCTGGCAGAGTTTGCGGCGGTATAGCTGGAAGCCAAACTTGACACAACTCCACACATGCACAGAAACACTTTCTCTACTAACTATACCAGTATTAATTAATTCAACCATTAACATGAGCTGGGCTTTTCTGATTCATTATGCATTGCTTCTGGGCCCTCATGAGGAACATCAGAAGATCCTGCTGAAAAAGTCCAGCCACATATCTAGTCCAGCATCCTGTTCCCGGTGTGGCCAACCAGATGCCTATGGGAAACCTGCGAGCAGGATTCGAACACAAGAGCGCTCTCCCCTCCTGTGGTTCTCAGCAGCTGGTATTAAGAAGCATTGCTGCCTCCAACTGTGGAGGCCCAGTCCAGCCACCATAACTGGTATCCCTTGATAGTCCTTTTCTCCATGAACTTGTTAAGGCCATCCAAGTGTGGGGGCCATTATTCCCATGTGTGGGAATCAGTTCCTTGGCTTAACAATGTACTGCATGAAGAAGAACCTGGTTTTAGCTGTTCTCAGTGTTCCAATATTCATCTTCAGTGGAAATCCACAAGTCCTATTGTTATGAAGGTGTGTTGGGGGGGGGGGACTTTTCTCTATCCACTTTCTCCATGCCATGCCATACAACA
Organism: Podarcis cretensis; assembly: GCF_951804945.1. Classification (NCBI taxonomy): domain Eukaryota; kingdom Metazoa; phylum Chordata; class Lepidosauria; order Squamata; family Lacertidae; genus Podarcis; species Podarcis cretensis. The sequence continues at coordinate 25,196,871 of NC_137175.1, forward strand.
TGGGAGCCAACTCCTAAGAGCTGAGGTCCCCTAGCCTCCCCAGTAAAATATATGAGAGGGCCAGAGTCCCCCAAAGTTGATAGGCATTGCCATTCAAATAGTGTATGCACACTGTGTCTTGTGATTGATTAAGGGGCAGGGATTACCTGGCCCCTGAAATATTGTATTCAAGCCGGCATCCCTGCCCTGCATAATTTTATAAATTTCTGTCATGTTGCCTCTTACTTGCCTATTATTATTATTATTATTATTATTATTATTATTATTATTAGAATTTATATAACGCCCTATACCCAGGAGTCTCAGGGTGGTTCACAGTATAAAATCAAGATATAAAACCACTAAATACATAATAATAATAATAATAATAATAATAATAATAATAATAATAATAACAACCCAATAGCTCCCTCCAAACACACACACACACATTTTAAAAGGGCATAGAATGTCAATCAGTTCAACCAAAGGCCTGGTTAAAAAGGAATGCATTTGCCTGGCACCTAAGAATGTATGATGAAGGCGCCAGGTGATCTTCCCTGGGGAGAGCATTCCATGAATGGGGAGCCACTACAGAGAAGGGGCATTCTCGGGTTGCCACCCTCTGGACCTCTCAAGGAGGAGGCACATGAAGAAGGGCCTCAGATGATGATCGCAGGATCCAGGTAGGTTCATATGGAAAGAGACAATCCTTGAGGTATTGCGGTCCTGAGCTGTTTGGCACTGTGGTATTGGCAGTTTTATATTCATTTTCTCAGGGATTTTTTTCCCCAGCCGGAACTCATTGGAACTTGGGTCAGCACAGAGCTTGGGGTGGTGCGGCATAGTGATCACGGATGTGTGATTATTGTGTTAGCGCTACGATTGTGTTGGCGCTATGCTCGTACCTGCATGAAGGAGGTGGAGGTCAGTGTCAGTGGGGGCTAGCGGTGAAGAAGAGAAGGTGCTTCCCTAAAAAAAGCTCAGCAAGTTCCACCACCTCTTTTTCTAGGAAAAAAAATCTCCTAAGGATTCTTAGCATGGAATTTGCCTTTTTTACAGCTGCCACACATTGACTGAGTCAACATCTTCATCAAGGAACAATGTGTCCATTGTTCAATATATAAATGACAGATATTCTAGGAACTCCTATGGCCATATGAGATCAGATGACTCCTAGATTGCCTCCTGCTGCAACTGTTTAAAGTAGACACATTTATGCCTTTTGTACATAAGTATTGCTTGAGAAAACTCTCAGTTCCGGATAGGTTGAGCAACTGGATAGCCACTGTGCCTTGTTTGTGGGGAGAGCAAGAGCAGAATAATGTCATTAGAAAACAAACAGACATTGGGGTTGGATTAGTTGACCCTCGAGATCCCTTCTGACTCTACCAGTCTATGATCCCTTATCACATCTGAAAATTAGTCTTTTCATAAGACAAAAACAGGAATAAAAGAGCTACACTAATTCCTGCCCCCCCAATTCAAAAAGAATACTTACACAGGTACCGTAAATCAGTTTATTACTTCAGATTTACCTGGTGCACTTTGAGTGCCATGCCAATGGAATATAACTAATTTTTTACTTTAAAAATTGGCAAAAAAATAGATTTGATAAAGACATAAATCCATGTTCTACGGCACCTGCAGAAGTTTCTTTTTGTTTCTATCCACCCATTCACACCCAGCTGCATGATGGCTTTGCCATAACATAACTTAGATTCCCCGCACACTTGAGGTCATGTGAACATCAGTGCTCATTGTAACATGACTCTCTCTCCATGTGTGTTTGGAACAACACTGTATGGTTTTCCTTCCTCGTAAAAACAGTTTTCCAAATCCACATGTGTTAAAACTTGCAGTTAAATCGTCTCTCTGTTTTTTAAAACCGACTACTTTGGATTCATTTCTTGCGAAGACGCCCCAAGTGAGAAAAGCGACACATTTCAGTCATGCTTTTGAAAGATCTTTCCGTCTGCTGGAGCAGAGACAGCCACCAAACAAACCTCTCTATGCGAGAGGCAGGGGCGCTGTGTCTCTTGAGCCAAATTGGGGGAGAAACATGCATATTAGGAGGATGGAGGGCTTTCTTTTTTTCATTCATTACTGCCACTTTAATCACTTAGAAGTCCAATTAGGTATAAATCATTAGTATTAAGTTACTTTCTCCAAGTCTCTTTATAACACACATGGCTGGCTTTGGAGACTAGATTTAGCGCACAGCTGAAAAGGCAGGCATATGGAGCTCCCCCCTCCTTCTCCTGCTGCTATGAAATTGATAAATGAAGCCAACATTCTAGGTGCCGCAGTAATTTCTGTAGTGCAGTCAAGTGCTGGCTCCCTTGCCTCCTTTCAGCAATGGGGGCATGGTTCCCTTTAATACTTCAGCCTTCCCCTGGGCTGCCAAAAGGGCATCCCAGTGCCAGGAACAGTTTCATTTCTATGCGGAAATTCCCAGTGCATGGAGGAGGGACCCTTTCGATTCATTAGCAGCGGTGAGAGCCTTCCTTTAGAGCAGCCACAAAGAAGAGAGAGGCACAGCTTTCAATCTCTTCCTGGTTTCCAGCCCTTGATACTTTTCATCATATCTCCCCAACAGCCTGGGAGGTATGTAAAAGTAACAGTGCTCTTGTCATCCTTTAAATTCCACATTCCTCCTCTTTCTTTCTTTCTTTCTTTCTTTCTTTCTTTCTTTCTTTCCTCCTTCCCATGGATAAAATTTCCCCAGCGGCCAGAATCGCTGTCTGGGAAGCATATTTCCTTCTAATCGGTTTTACAGCTCTTTTAAAGTAATATGTCAGATCATTTTCTCCATATACATAGTTAATGAAAGTAACCCTACAAATTCATTTTGAATAGATGGAAGTTGTTATAACCCTGATCTGGAATTTATTATGTTCATTACAATCTTGCTGAAGTAGGTAATGTAATGGACTATTACTTTTATTATCTTTTTAATCCCTCAAAATTATTAGGAACTGACTAATATTTGGCATCACCCTATTCATGTTTAAACAGAAATTGATACCGCCATTCATCTAACAAATGATGGAGTGCTTCCCCTGCCCCCCCTCCATTAAAGGGGGGAAATAACTTGGAAAGGTTTTTCAATCTGGATCGGTCCCAAAGTTTCCAAAAGAAAACTATAAGAATGTGATAAATCAGTGCTCTTAAGTTGTTTGAAGCATTTAAAGGATAGGATTTTAGTGGCTTCATATCCCCTGGCTATGACATTGTTGCTCCTTAATTTTAAAAGCCAATAAACCAGAAGCCTTGCACTTCTCTCTGGGTCAAACCACTTGCTTAATAACCAATTGTGCACTTAAATATAGGTGGCCTACACTATTGGTTTAATTGCAGAAAAAGGAAAAAAAAGGGGGGGGGGGACACCAGATGCTTTTGTTTTAAAGTAAGTTCCTCTACTGAAGAGGCTAGAACAGCTCGGTTGGTTAGAGCATGATGCTGATAACACCAACCTTGCAGCATCAAGCCCCATAAGGGACAGCTGCATATTCCTGCATTGTAGGGGACTGGACTGGATGATCCTTGGGGTTCACACCAGCTCTGCAATTCTGATTCTACATAGTTTATATGGGACGCAGGTGGCGCTGTGGTTTAAACCACTGAGCCTAGGGCTTGCCAATCAGAAGGTCGGTGGTTCGAATCCCTGCGACGGGGTGAGCTCCCGTCACTCGGTCCCTGCTCCTGCCAACCTAGCAGTTCGAAAGCACGTCAAAGTGCAAGTAGATAAATAGGTACCGCTCCAGCGGGAAGGTAAACAGCGTTTCCGTGCACTGCTCTGGTTCACCAGAAGCAGCTTAGTCAAGCTGTACGCCGGCTCCCTCAGCCAATAAAGCGAGATGAGCGCCGCAACCCCAGAGTCAGTCACGACTGGACCTAATGGTGAGGGGTCTCTTCACCTTTACCTAGGGGACTGGACTGGATGATCTTTGGGGTTTCCACCAGCTCTGCAATTCTGATTCTACATAGTTTATAGCTGCAGGGAGTTGGTCAGATGGGCAGGGTACAAATAAATTATTATTGTTGTTGTTGTTATTAATTTGTTTTGAAAGAGACAAGCAAAAGGCTTCTTAAATGCATAGGCCTTGCATACTCAACTTGTTTTGTCAGATGCATACCATTGTAGTCTAATTTCCTTGTACAGTGGTACCTCTGGTTACAGACGCTTCAGGTTACAGACTCCGCTAACCCAGAAATAGTACCTCGGGTTAAGAACTTTGCTTCAGGATGAGAACAGTGGGAGGCCCCATCAGCTAAAGTGGTACCTCAGGTTAAGAACAGTTTCAGGTTAAGAACGGACCTCCAGAACAAATTAAGTTCTTAACCCGAGGTACCACTGTATATAGCAAGGGGAGCACAAAATGATCTTGATAAATGTTTCAAGTGGGAGAACCCCCGTGTTTTTACATCAGAAGTACATGACGTAAAACTGCATGAAATAAACCCAAATGCACTCTTCCATTCCGTACAGCACCATCTTCAAAATATATCTTATTTATTTGTTGACTTAAAAAACAAACCAACAACATCTTTCCCAATCTCTCCAGGCAATTCGCAATAAAAACTAATATGCATTTATACTTAAAATCAAATGAATATTTAAAACAATACATTGCAGTGTTCTGGCTTTGCAAACAGCTAGAAATTAAAAAATATCTGGAGGGACCACAAAGCATTGCTGGAGAGCATCTTTTGCATGCAGGAAGTCTCAGGTTCAATCCCAGGCATCCCCAGTTAAAAAGAGCAGGTGATAGGGAAATATCCCTGCTTTAGGTCCTGGAGAACCTCTGTCAGTACGAAAGTATACAGTGGTGGTCTAGACTGGGATGGGGAACCTTTTTCAGTCAGAGAGCTGCATTCCTTCTCAGGGTCACAAGCCAAAGGTGGGTGGAGCCATAAATAATAATAATAATATAATAATAATTTATTATTTATACTCCACCAATCGGGCTGGGTTTCTCTAGCCACTCTGGGTGGCTCCCAACAGAATTAAAAGCACAATAAAAACCTCCCTAAACAGGGCTGCCTTCAGATGTCTTCTAAAAGTCAGATAGTTGTTTATTTCCTTGACATCTGATGGGAGGGTGTTCCATAGGGCAGGCGCCACCACCAAGAAGGCCCTGTGCCTGGTTCCCTGCAACCTCACTTCTTGCAGTGAGGGAACCACCAGAAGGCCCTCGGAGCTGGACCTCAGTGTCTGGGCAGAACAATAGGGGTGGAGACGCTCCTTCAGGTATACTGGGCTGAGGTCGTTTAGGGCTTTCAAGGTCAGTACCAACACTTTGAATTGTGCTCAGAAACCTACTGGGAACCAATGTAGGTCTTTCAGGACCAGTATTACATGAAACAAACATTGGCAGGGCTAGGGGCAAAAGTAGACAGAGCAACAGATGTGATTCTAACCCAGGGGTCAGCAAATTTTTCCAACAGGGGGCCGCTCCACTGTCTCTCAGACTTTGTGGGGGTTATTTTGAAAAAAATAATGAATGAATTCCTATGCCCCACAAATAACCCAGAGATGCATTTTAAATAAAAGCGCACATTCTACTCATGTAAAAACAGACTGATTCCCGGACCATCTGTGGGCCAGATTTAGAAGGCGATTGGGCGGGATCCGGTCCCCGGGCCTTAGTTTGCCTACCCATGCTCTAACCTATACACACTAGGCTATACAGTATTTCAGCCATGCAGAAAGCAGTGGCAGACTTTGGGCTCTCAAATTTCAGCGGCGCCCTGTGCAACACTAAAATTCACCCCTTCACCTCTCACACTGTTCTACAGCATTGTTGTGGTGCCCCCTGCAGTGCAGCCAAACTGGTCGCACTCTCCTAAAACGGCCTCTGCAAAAGTCATGGGGTACAAATTGTAGTACAACAGAATGCAACGTAACAACCAGAAGAAGCAAGATCAATGCAATTAAAAACCACGCAGCACCTAGCACAGTGCATTGCAATGGCTGCTGCAGGAAGAAAAACCATTAAGTGATCCGCCAAGATCATCTGCAATTTTCAGGTGGTCTGTGGAGAAAAAGTTTAGGAACCACTGGACTAGGGAGTTGGTTTTGCTGGACAGGGAAGGCTCTCAAGGAGCAATAAGAATCAGAACTGGCCTGACTGTGTAAGCAAGACAAGTGGCCTCTTGGAGAAACATACTTATAGAGAGGTCAATGCAGTGTCATGTGATCCAAAGATTGCATTCAGCCTTAGAGTCACCCCCAGCATTCTCTGTGACATTGTATGGGGTCCTCCTGGGATGCCCTTCCAAGCAACGTATCTTGTTCCAGTCCTGGTGAAAGATGGAATATGATGGTAGCTATGCTAATAATAATAATAATAATAATAATAATAATAATAATAATAATAATAATAATAATACCCCACCCATCTGGCTGGGTTTCCCCAGCCACTTCCAACAAAATATTAAAATACAATAGTCCGTTAAACATTAAAAGCTTCCCTAAACAGAACTGCCTTCAGATGTCTTCTAAAAGTCTGGTGGTTGTTCTTCTCTTTGACATCTGGTGGAAGGGCATTCCACTGGGCGGGTGTCACTACCAAGAAGGCCCTCTGCCTGGTTCCCTGTAACTTGGATTCTCACAGCGAGGGAGGCCCGCAGTGCTGGACCTCAGTGTCTGGGCAGAACAACGGGGGTGGAGATGCTCCTTCAGGTATAGTGGAGCGAGACTGTTTAGCACTTTAAAGGTCAGCACCAACACTTTGAATTGTGCTTGGAAACGTACTGGGTCTCAGATATCATTGCACATCTCTCCTAAACACTGAAGAAAAGCAATAGGTTTGCTACCAAACACAAGAAATCATCTTTCAGCAGTATATGACAGGGCCTCTCCTTTCTAGTCCTGCCATAATGATATTCACATCTTATGATCTGTAACGAAGATAAAAAATAAAAAGAGCTGGGGGGGGGAATCAGAATTCCAAACACTGCTTTAATAAGAGCAAAAGCTTTTTCTCTCATCCTAGCCCTGAGGCAAATAAATGAAAGTGTCTGCCCAATATTCTTGTAGGTTTAAACTGAATGGAAGTGTTCCTTTTGAAAAGCTCGTTCTGTCTGACAGTCGTGAATGTGTTCCTATTTCAGTCTCTCTTTGGACACCCATCTTGTCTGTGCTGACGTGGCTTTTCATTTAGCTAAAGATTAACAGGATGCAACAGAATGACAGGAATCCAGGACAACTTCACTGCACAGAACGCAATTGTTCCTATGTGTGCATGTGTGTGTGATTGGGCACCAAAAATAGTGTTGAAAGCACTATTGCTTGCAATATCCCTGACACAAAAGTACTATTATTATCTCCATATTGTTGAAATGAGAGAAAGACACTTGCCTAAGACCATTTAATTGAATTCATAACACAGCTGACATCTGAGTCAGGGACTGAATCAACTTCTTCAGCACCATGCTACCCTTCCAGCTGCAAACCCATACATACTTACCAGGGAGTAAGCCCCTTTCAACTCAGTGATGTTTACTTAAGAGTAGAGATGTATAGAGTTTCATTGCAAATCTCAAAAATTATCACCTATCTGTTTTTTTAATACACGCAAGTGTGTGTGTGTATCTTCAGTTCTGTCTATAACTTTGCACATATATCTTTCGATTTCTTTTGCTGAGGTGTGTTAAATATAACGCCCCAAAAGCTCCAGAGAACCATTTATTTCAAAAGTATTTCAACTGTCTGCATTGGAATAAATATGGCAATGCAAGTGTTGTTATAGTGATGGCTTTATAAAGTACAAAATGCAGTGAACAATGCACCTTTTAGAGGGCCCTGGATAGTTGCAAGCCATGGCAGAACAGTGTAGAAATTCATTTCATCTCTTTTATGATTAGTTTTCTGTAAAAACGATGCCATGTACAATCAAAGGCACACTCTAATATTGCCAAGCATACATCCTATGAACAGTGTGAATGGAGTGAGGTGGGTTGGGGATGGATGTGTTATCGCCAAAGCAACTGCAGCAGAACAATTATTCCCGTTTTGAATAAAAGTGCACTGTGAACTTCTCAACTGATTACAGTTCTTCCGTTCTTTCTGAAACAACTCCCGGTTCGATTAATTAGCTAGTTAAGCTAAGTATTACAGCATCTCTGTGCCATTAGCAATTTGAGGTTCTTTGCTGAAGGTCACTTTGCTAATATGCCGGAGACGCATGGAGCCTGTTGCACATATCACGGTTAAAACCTGAATGTAGGCATCCGCTTCAATTAAGATCGGATCAAAATCTACATTTTAATATCGGATTAATCAGTGGGTGCTTTAATCATGCCCGTGCATCTATTAATGCTCTCTTCGTCCCTAATTGCTTGGGAACAAGAGGACTACTAGAGAAGGGGGTTCTACAACTGTAACAATGGTGCAGAGCAGTCAAGGAAACTATTAGAAGCCAGGAGGTAAATCTTGTTGTTCCTGTCAGCAGGCTGCATGAACAGGACCTGTGTGCATCTCCCCTTTCCACAGTTACACGACAGACACTTTACACTCTTGGAATCCTTAAGTACAGCAGAATGGAAATGGCACTGGAGAGTCGAACTGTAAGTGGGAAGGGCGGAGAGTCTCTTGAAATGAACTGCACACAGTCCGTTGTGTTGGCATGATTGATACTGGAGCATGTAGGTGTAATGAAACTGATGCTGTCTCCTCTGCACCTGTGATTTATTGAGTACAAATTTAAGATGAGAAAAGGCCCCATACCAGGAGCTGCATCTTCCCCCTCAAAGGGAGGCTGCTCATCCATCACCGACCATTGCAAGAGGCCCAATAGCGAGCTGCTCATCAGATGAGGCAATAGTCTCTTTGTTGGGATTCCTAACAAGTGTTGGATCAGCAAAAGTCTATTTAGACTTGTGGACCTTTCAGGACCAATTTGTAGTGGGTCACTGATTCTGCTTGTGTATTATCTTCTTTACTTACTTGTACCAGTTGGGCAAGCAGCAGAGATTAATGGTTTTAGCTGCTGACTGTTTGTGGCAATCTACCACATCTGGAGCCAAAGATTAAGATTTGTGTAAGAGTGTGTGCTTGTGTGCTTGTGCATGTATGGCTTACCACCATGGCTGAGTTAATGGACAGAGGGCCTTTGTGCTGCTGAACATCATATTCTTACTCTGTCACTGAAAACCACACATTTTTATCCTGTTCACTTCTTTCAGTATTTTGATGGCCATGTTTAGGGAGTCATCATAGAGTTTTATTTTTTGGAAATCCAATTTAAATACAGATATCCATGTTGCAGCTGTCATGGTGAGGCCACTGTAAATCGCTCCATATAACGAACAGTGTTATTAAATTATTACCTTTATATCCCACCTTATTCTGCAAGGAACTCAAGGAGTGTAGTTATTCCCAGCTCTCTTTTCTCATCACAGCATCCCTGTGAGGTAGGGCTAGTCTGAGAGACAGCCAAAGAATACTGAGCAAGGATTTAAATCAGAGGTTTCTCTGACCCACAGCTCTAATGACCAATCCCACACTGGTTCTTTCTGGTTTGTGTTCACCATGGAAATTGGGTGACTTTTTCCACTCCACTACCAACCTTTTCTGAGATGTTTGCACCGATATGAAGAAAACAGACTGATCCACATGATGAGGCAGTAGAAAAGACATAAAATTTCTGGAAATGTTGAAGCCATGGGCGGGGGGACAATTGTTTTTTATTTTTAATGGAAATTTTTGAGGAAATTGAAATCCATTGATTTCAGGATCTCATCCAAAACTGGCACAATCTTGTCTGAAATTGGCACCAGTGGTGGCAGTGCTTCTCTTCCATCAGTCAGTGTGGCAGGGTGCATGGCAGTGGCACAGCAGGGGGTGGCAAGAGCAGGTAGGTCATGGGTAGGCAAACTAAGGCCTGGGGGCCAGATCTGGCCCAATCGCCTTCTAAATCCGGCCCGCGGACAGTCCGGGAATCAGCGTGTTTTGACATGAGTAGAATGTGTCCTTTTATTTCAAATGCATCTCTGAGTTATTTGTAGAGCATAGGAATTCGTTATTATTTTTTCAAAATATAGTCCAGCCCCCCACAAGGTCTGAGGGACAGTGGACCAGCCCCCTGCTGAAAAATTTTCTGACCCCTGAGGTGGTAGCAGCAGTGGCAGCACAAAGTGGCACTCCCTGTTCTGCCTCAAGCAGTGGGACAAGAAGTGGACCCGAAAGACTTCGAAATAAGGAGAAAAAATCCTTTCAGGAAGATTGCGAACTTCTCTGCCCTACTTTACAAAAGAACATAATTTACCTAGATAGTGTGCACATATTAAAATTTAAAAAGCAGCTGAGCTTAGGAACAAGGAAGAAATATTAATGTGATTGTACTGGACCTTGTTTGCAGTTTGCAAACCAATACATTAACAAAAATACACCTTTGAAATCCACAAATCTCTGAATTTTGCAATTCATTTCTGCAATAATAAATGTGTACATTGAGCAAAGATGCACGCAGAAATATATTATATTGGGGAAAGCTGTTTGCAAAAATGCATATATTGGTCAAAGTTACATATAAATTCATGTACTGGGGAAATTATTAAAAATTTGCTATGCAGTTTTTTAAAAAACAAAAATAATCACAAACTGAAGGGGAAATGGAGGAAACTGAATTCAGGACTGGAAAATGAGGTATGGAGAGAAAGCAGATTTCATGGATTTGTCCAACCCTAGCTTAGGACAGAATTTCTGCATCTTCCAAGTAAAATTTAAAAGGTTCTTAAACGTTTAGGGTAAATTGAAAAGAACAGTAAATCAAGCAAATGTGAAAATGAATACAAAACATAGTGCTTATCAACTACAAAACGGGTACGAAGTTTTATAAATTGCCACTAGCCAATTTCAGTTCAATGCAGTTACTCTCCACTGCCCTAGAGTGCAAAGTCAGTTTTCTTTATCACCGTACCAGCATGGACACACTGTAGTCCCCAAACTCCTATAACAGACAGAATCATACGAGTGTCAAAATACAGAGGTTAATGTCTGCTTGTTAGGAAGTCTGCTGAAAATATAACCTTGTTTGTTCGTTCATTTGCTCAAATCAATTTTACTTTTCAACGTAAAATTCCCAAGGCTGCTTACAACATATTTTAAAATCAATAACAATAAAACCATCAAAACAAAACAACAGTAATTGTTTTCTTCAGGTGGGGAATCCCAAAGAGCATTGAAAGCTACTAAACTGCCTGACCAGCCCTCATGTCTGAGCCCATTAAATGTTTGAGAAATCAAACTATTTTTACCTGGAATCTGATAAGTGATCAGATTTGTTGCCAGATGACCAGATAAGTGAGGAAGAGAGACAGAGAGAGATCTGTTATTAAGGTGCCACAATCAAGGAGGCCCTACTTCTAGCTGCAAGATATATCACCTTAGATGAAATGGCTTGTGTGTCCGAAAAGATAAAACAGAATTCTTAACTGATTCTAACTGGCGCTGTGGTCTAAACCACTGAGCCTCTTGGGCTTGCCGATTGGAAGGTTGGCAGTTTGAATCCTTGCAATGGGGTGAGTTCCCGTTGCTGTGTCCCAGCTCCTGCCAACCTAGCAGTTCGAAAGCATGCCAGTGCAAGTAGATAAATAAGTACTGCTATGGCAGGAAGATAAATGGTGTTTACCTTCACGGCATCCGTCACGGTATTCCATTGCACCAGAATCGGTTTAGTCATGCTGGCCACATGACCCAGAAAGCTGTCTGTGGACAAATGCTGGCTCCCTCAGCCTGAAAGCGAGATGAGCACCGCAACCCCATAGTCGCCTTTGACTGGACTTAACCACCCAGGGGTCTTTTACCATTATCTTTACCTTTACCTTTAGCTTAAAGCAATAGTAAAGGGAAAAATCTCAACAGCTAAGAGAAGGGCAGTTTGGTGAATGGAATACAATCAAGTTTTGTTATGCTTGGCACTGCACTGCAAACCCTGGCTAGGGAGTGGCAGGCAAATTGTTTCACCAGCTCCGGCCAAAACCAGCTCTTGATCCTCTGGCAGAACTTCCATTTGCCTCCATGGGTCAGCTAGGATGGGGAGTTCCACATTGGCAGAGTGATACTGGCCTCACTCTGTGGGCCAAGGTTGGTGGAAGCTGGTAGGGTTGGAAAGATGGGCATCTCCACCTATTCAAACCCTCCCCCAGTCCAGTGTGAAGAAGGTTTGGATTGCAGCCTTAATATTTTTTTTGTTTTGTTAACAAGTTCTAAACCAGACATAGGCAAACTTGGCCCTCCAGATGTTTTGGGACTACAACTCCCATCATCCCTGACCACTGGTCCTGTTAGCTAGGGATGATGGGAGTTGTAGTCCCAAAACATCTGGAGGGCCAAGTTTGCCTATGCCTGTTCTAAACTGCATTGGAAATGTAGAGAGAAAGAGGGCACTTTTTACCATATGTGGTGGCATGTACATTAGTAAAGGCTTTCTGGGAAATGATATATAATGAACTTAAGAAAATGATTAAAAATAGATTTGTAAAAAAAAAACCAGAAGCCTTTTTACTAGGTATTATAGGTGAAGAGTTTCCAAGAGAAGATAAAAGACTTTTTATGTATGCAACAACTGCAGCGAGAATGCTACTAGCCCAGAGATGGAAGGAAGGAGAAATACCAACAAAAGAAGACTGGCAGATGAAACTGATGGATATTGCAGAAATGGCAAAACTGATGGGGAAGATCTGAAACCAGGAAGATCAAGTATTTTCTAAAGACTGGAGTGAATTTGTAATTTACTTAAATGACCACTGTAAACAGTTAAAATATTTGGCAAGGTTGTAAAGACATTTATAATGTGGAATTGTTGTAATGGTAATTATGGTTATATAATAGTAATATAATAATATAATAGTAATATAATAATATAATAATTGTGGTTATATAAGGGTAAAAGATGCAGTAAATATAATCTTATAGATGGAACCCATGGAGGGAGGGAAGGAGATCTGAGGGTTCAAAAGAACTCTGTATTTTAATGTTTGAAATCGCTACGTTTTATATGTATTGAAAATTTTCAAAAACTTAATTAAAAATTATAATAATATTTTTTTGTTTTGTTTTAAAAGAAGACAATAAGGGTGAGCATGCTGGCAATGCACAAAACTACACATGCTTTGAAGAAAGTGGTCAGAAAATGTTTTGCTCCCTCTCCCATTATGCTTGAACCCACGCCACACATTCCTTACTTGTATAGTTTAGCTCTGTGTGTTTATTTTCATTTTAAGATTAGGGCTATGGTAGGGGTGAAGTGTTTCTTTGATCCTTTATTCCCATACCACAGTCAAAACAAAAGATGCCCCTATTCCCAAATCCCTATTTGCATTAGGAAAGAAGCTGCCCTACTGGGGACAATATTTGTCATGATCATGGCACAGGCATAAAGGGTTAAAAAGTGCTACCTTTTCAAGTCCTGATCCTCCTGCTCGTCCACTTTCTATAGTGTGTACAAACTGAAAAAAGTAAATATGCAGCGCCAAACTATTTGTTTGCTCTATAACTGAGAGTCACTCAAAAGCATTGATTGGCAGCAGATTCAGGATAGGCCAGAGAAAATATTTCTACACACAGTGCATAATAAATTTATGGATTTCAACACCATCTAACATAACATACAGACCATAAATTGCAATCCAATACACACAACAATCTGGTAAGCAAAATCTAGCACAGTTTTCCCCCTGACTCAAACCTCTTTAGATGTTTTTTATTTCTTATTTTGCTTTTATATCCCAAGGAGAAGGATTTTTGCTTTTTTTCCTCCAAGGAGACAACAAACAGAACCTCAGAGCAACACCATTCTCCCCACCTGCAGTTCTGGGCAACTGTCATTCAAACACATGCCAAAATCATGCAACAGCAATGGAAGACAAGGAGTAAAGGCCAGTGAATGTGAGTAATTTTAATTACAATCATAGAATTAGAGAGTTGGAATGGAGTTAGCAGTCCTTTAACCCGACCTTTAACCCAACCTTATGTATGGAAGTGAAAGCTAGACCATAAAGAAGGCTGGTCGCTGAAGAATTGATGCTTTTGAATTATGGTGCTGGAGGAGACTCTTGAGAGTCCCGTGGACTGCAAGAAGATCAAACCTATCCATTCTTAAGGAAATCAGCCCTGAGTGCTCACTGGGAGGACAGATCCTGAAGCTGAGGCTCCAGTACTTTGGCCACCTCATGAGAAGAGAAGACTCCCTGGAAAAGGCCCTGATGTTGGGAAAGATGGAGGGCACAAGAAGAAGGGGACGACAGAGGATGAGATGGTTGGACAGTGTTCTCGAAGCTACCAGCATGAGTTTGACCAAACTGCGGGAGGCAGTGGAAGACAGGAGTGCCTGGCGTGCTCTGGTCCATGGGGTCACGAAGAGTCGGACACGACTAAACGACTAAACGACTAAACAACAACAACCAACCCAACCTTGCTTCAGCAGCTTTGGTATTCCTGAGAGGTGACTATCCAGCTTCTATTGAAATATCTCCAGTGAAGGCCAGCCCATCCCCCCCTGTTGAGCACTTCTTTTCATTAGCGAGTTTCTCCTGATGCTTCCCTGCCATTCCCACCCAAATAGTCATTTTAATAACAAAAGCAATTGGGATTTCCATTTTTATATTTTCAGAACATTTGACAGGACACTCAAGGATGGTCTGTTTTCATTTCTGCATATGTTTCTCTCATTCACTTAAAGGAGCTGCACAAAATCGAAAAGAAAGGATAGGTATCAAGACAATCCCTTTACTGGGAATCCTTTTATTAGGACAGAGCAGCTCAGTGGGTGAGGAATGCATGCACTCAACAATCCCATTTTTAAAGAAAAGAATGCGATCATTTCTTAATAAAAATGATCTAATTATCTCAATAATTCTCTTTTTTAGTTGCAGAAAAAAGGTCTTTTCTATTCTAGCTGCCCTGTTTCAAGGATCATCAATCACAGTCATTGGGATCATCCAACCCTACCACGATACCAGTTGTATACACACTACTATACAGGATTTCATTTTGTGTGGCTGAGCTCAAGGACAAGATGCTGTTTAACCAGCTGATGAGACTGGGAAGACAGAAATCAGGATGATGTGAAACATTACATTGCACTGTGGATTCCAAGAGGTAACGGAAGACCCAAATGTTGGGTTTTGTACAATAAAAACAGACCAACCTCAAACACTACAGTCAGCCAGGTATAGGCCCACTCACCCAGGGAATAATAATAATAATAATAATAATAATAATAATAATAATAATATACTGAAAACAGGCTTTCCTATAGTTCAAAATGCATCATCCATTTTAACCACAATGTCCTATTTGAGATTTACTTATTTATTAAATCTATATAGCTACCACCTCCTTCCTTGGTGACTTGCATCAGAACAGTATTCAAATGCAACATATAAGGACATGAAAATCTGACTTTTTTGGGTTTCTCTCCATTTCTCATTGTCTCCCAGGCTTAAATTCATATTTCTACATTTCCATATCGGTCTGCATTTTTCAAAAAGCCTTCATGAGAGTTCATCAGCATAGTATAAAAAAAATGATCCTGAAACACACACACACTTGTATGCAATTTTGCCTAAATATACACATTATTTTTGCAAAGCTGTTTTCGCTAATATATTTACTGTTACTCATGCTTTGCCCTAGCATATGCATTTTTTTGTACACATTACCTAGCTAGCGAACTGCATTGCAAAAGTCAGAGAAGTGCAGACATCAAAAGCTGGCTGTGTTTTAGTTCATGTATTGCTTCACAAAGTGCAAAATAAGTAGATTGCCTTGAAATGCAAACTGAATCAAATTTCTCTCCATCCCATGGAATCTATAGCCATTAAAAGCAACCATAAACAGCAGCAAAACTCTTCCTTTCAGCAGAAGAATTGTGAATGCAGCTGCTGTGCTTTACTCCTGATCAGTGTTCGAAACTCCAGTTGTTCTAGGTGCAGTTTGTGACAGGGAATTTCATTAGCGTGAGCAGTTTCTGAGCTCTGGACCAGTGCTGAATTTACATATAAGCTAAACAAGCTATAGCTTAGGGCCCCACTCTCTTGAGGGCCCCCAAAAAATTTAAAGGGGAAAAAACCTGGATGTACGTTTTCAAAATATAAGATAACAAACAAACAAATAAAATAAAACCTACATACAGTAACAGTGTTTTGTGTTGTGTATGGACCTATTAGGTCCATAAATTACCACATAGCATGTATTCAACACACAAAACAGTGACAATTTGTTGTTGACAAAGGACAGCTGGACATATAAAGGGTCCCATTACCTTCAGTAGCTTAGGGCCTCATCAAACCTAAATCCAACCCTGGTCTGGACACAGTACTGAGCCTAAGATTTCAGATTAAAACTGCAGAGTGGAAGGAAAAGAGGGCCTTTTCTGCCTCCCCACTTCCAGCTACTCTCTGGAGAAGAGACCCTCTTAAGAAAATTAGGGATAGGTGGGCAGGGGAAGGACAAGACGATGTGAAAAATGAACATAATATTTTAGCTGCAGTTCACTCATTTTCAGCTTTGTATTCTTGTTATAAAGAAAAAGTGTGCCTAGACATTCCATTGTTGCACCCATTACCAGGTTTAAGGGGCCATTTAGCTCCTAGCTTTCATATCTCCATTTCAAACACTGCTCCTAATTACAGGTTTCACTATTATCCCTCTGCCAGTGAGGTGTAGTGGTTAAGAGCGGTAGACTCGTAATCTGATGAACAGGGTTCGTGCCTCTGCTCCTCCACATGCAGCTGCTGGGTGACCTTGGGCTAGTCACACTTCTTTGAAGTCTCTCAGCCCCACTCACCTCACAGAGTGTTTGTTTTGGGCAAGGAAGGGAAAGGAGAATGTTAGCAGCTTTGAGACTCCTTCGGGTAGTGATAAAGCGGGATATCAAATCCAAACTCCTCTTCTTCTCTTCTTCTCTGCTTCTGATGTTCAGGCTATGAATGCCATTGCTTATGATGCCCAAATGCTGGAGGATGAGAATGGAAAGCAAGGGGAATGTGGGTAGGGGACATGGAATAGATTGGCTGGACTCTGAAACACCTGCATTCCATGTTGCAAGTCCCACTAATGGACAGTGGCAGAGCTTCATGCTCTGGCACCGGGGGGCGGAGAGCAGATGGGAGTGGAGCTGGCACATGTCCTGGGGGCGGGGCATGCCACCTGCAGGGGTGTGGCACCCAGCGTGGGCAGGGGGGCAGCCATGATGGCACCCCACCGGGATTGCGCTACCAGGGGCTGTCCGCTCCCCACATACTCCTCTTTCTCCACCAGTGCTTGTGGAATTATTTACATATGTTCCTGTATGTCCTTTCCCCCCCGCTAGTTCCACTTTTATATTATCTCACTACTGGGAGGTCTGAGGAATAGGTGGCAACATTGCTGCTATATATAGAGAGAGGTTGTTTTTTTTAACCCACCTGTAAGCTACAATATTCCCACAAAAAGAGTGGTTGCAAGGTGGGGCTTGGGGAGCATTAAATGAGACAGATAAAAGCAAGTGATAACCTGTGCAGCTAATCCAAGTGATAACCTGTGCAGCTAATCCAAGCTGTACACTGCAGCCTGCAAAGATCGATATGAACAGGCTTAGTGGACCATCTGCAGCTGAAACCCATTTTATGCCTCCTTTTCTCCGAGAAACCACCAACCCTAACCCCATAACACTTCTGGTTTAGCACTAAAAACAGCATGCACTAAACAAGGGATAGTCAACTCGATGCCCTCCAGATGTTCATAGACTCCCATCAGCCCTAGTCAGCATGCCCAATAGGCAGGAATGATGGGAGTTGTTGTAGTAGGACTTGAAGGCTTCCATGTCCACTCCCAGGCAAGGCTCTATATCATGACAGGTGGTGGGATGGGCGGGTGTACATTGTCCCCTTAGCCATATGCTAAGTTGCCGTTCAGGTGCTACCTAAACTACAAACCCACATCCATAAGAATATAAGAAGGGCCCCGCTAGATCAGACCAAAGGCCTATCTCGTCTAGCATCCTGTTCTCACAGTGGCCAACCAGACGCCTATGGAAACCCCACGAGAAGGGCCTGACTTCAAAAGTAGCCTCTTCATGGCTCCCAGCAGCACCCTCTGGTCCCTTCCCCTCTTCCCCACTGGAGGTGTGGCTTTCCCCACTGCAGGAAGAGAAACTGCTTTGAAAGATTTTTGGAGGTTCCCTGTATCCCAATGACCCCTCTGCCTCCCTTCCCTGTTCCGATGGCAGTCCCCTGACACAGAGGAAGAGGGCTTTGTCATGGAAAAATCTCACTGAAAAATCCTAGGAAAGGGGGAAAGTCCAGAAATGGCATTAGAGTAGGTACCAGGTGGGTCTTTCTCTGGCAAGAGTGTTCCATAACCCCAAAAGGGCAACTCCTGAAAAGGCCCTTTCTCTTCTAACCCACCACAGCCACCAGATTCTGTTGTTCAGCCACTGTGGATTAGGACCAGCATAGAAATTCATGCAAATCTACCTAATTTGCATTATCTGAAACAATATGCAAACCAAACCAAAACTGCCCTTTAAAGTTTGCCCTTCTCTGAATTTTGTTATGCCATTCTTCAACTGAATAATGTGTGCAAATAAATTATGCAAAGGAGTGCAAAAAAAATTGCATCGTATTGGTGAAAAATCATTGCCGAATTGTGCATATCAGGCAAAATTGCATTAAAAATGTGTACATTAGGAAAAATTGACACTAAAGTACTGACAAGTTTTCATGTTTTTTTAAAAAAAATATTTCAACTGAAACTAAAATAGAAATATGAGAGATGAAGTTTAAGACTGGAAAATATGAGCAACAGAGAGAAACCAAAAGGAGAAAGAGAAGGGAATGGAGAGAGAACAATGGTACATTTTGAAGTGGGCCCAGAAGAATCCTTGACTGTGTTCATATGAATTACTGGGCTGGGCACAGATAGAAGCTCTCCCAGTGTTTGAACCAATCCTCTAGAGGCCCAAACTTAACTCAGGGTGTAGAACCAAAGAGCCAGATGTAGGTGCGCATGAGAATAAACACAGGCAGCCTGAAAAACAGAGTTCAGCCATCTTGATCTCTCAAACTCCAAATGGTTCCCCTTGATCATAGAGTGTAGACTGGGAAGGTAAATGTGCCCACTTTCCTTTGGAACATCCATGGCAGCTTCTCTCTTGGGGCAATAGCAGGTTTAAGAAGAGGGTATGAGGACTACCACACAGAAGAGAAAGTTTCAACCCTCCATTGGGTCATTGTTCCATCATAGCCTTTTCTTTAATCTCCCGCACCCCTTAAAAATAACACCACCACACTGGTTTTCTGCATATCCACCCATCCATAATAATACCTCATCTGTTTATTCTTGCACATCTTCATAAAGGCATCTCAAAGGGTTTTCCCCTTTTGGACATCATATTTCCATGATAGGTTATTGCAAGCACAGCTGTATGTCTGAGGGTATGTCTACAATCACTGGTGCAGGTAGGTAATGGTAGATTCTGGACTTTAGATGATAATATGTATTGCTACACTTCAGGGCCGGCCCAATACATTTTGGCACCTGAGGCAAACCAAAAACTGGCGCCTTCCCCACATCAGGTACAAGGCGGAAAGAAAGATTTACATCAGGATCTGCTGCCCCTGTAGATTCTGATGCCTGAGGTGGTCACCTCTCTTGGCCTCAAGTAGGCTGGCCCTGCTACACTTCCTTAAATAGGTGCATTTGGGGGCCCTGAAGCTCATTCTACTGCATGGGGGCTCTGGACATTTGCCCCCAAATCCTGACCTAGCGGCACCAGTGTCTACCAGTGGCTAAGCATGGGGGAGCACAGGGGCCATTACCCTGGGCACAAAATTCTTAGGGATGCAAAATTTCAATACCTGGTGCTGCCTCAATAGAGCTATGTGCTTCCTTCGCTGAGCTCTGTTGAAAATAGCTTCTCTATCTGAACCAGGAAGTGATCTTTCTGGACAATGGGACAACTCTTCTTATCTCTACAATGTCCTGAGTGACATGGATATTGTTTGGCAGTTGAATGTGCATGCAAACTCCATTCCCCCCTCCCCCCCTCCACACAGCCCTGGGCGCTATCAACCCATGCTATGCCACTAAATGCTTGGGAAAAAGTGGTCTGTGAGCCCCTAATGAGTACTACAAATACCTAAGAAATGAGGGCCAAATCGACACATTTGGTTGTCTTGTCTGAACACATCCTGAATCAGCACTGTACTTCCAGTGCAGCCGCAGTCTCCTCCTCCTAGATATCATTTAACAATGCCCATAATTTATGTGCCCAACAAATTCAAGGTATCCTTTTGCAAAAAATAAAATAAAATAATCTGACCCACTTTTCCTTCTCATTTAGGCTCCTTCCTAAATATATACTGGGAGGAAATGAAGCAGAGTCAGGAGAATTGTGCTTCATTAGGTGAAAAGGGAGCTATGTGAGAGTATAAGGTGGGACCCCCTCCCTCTTTGCCCCATTGGGGACAATAAATCTGATCCAACATTCTCTGATCAAAAGCAACGTGAAAATTGCAAACCTGACCAGTACATCAAACAGGAGTTTGAAAAATACTTTGTGGGAGGGGGTGGGATGCTAACTGTGCATCCTTCTCCTGTGACTGCTCTGATATTAAATCTGGAAATAGCACAGGACAACAACCACCACAAACACAAAGACACAGAAGCTGTCAAAACAGAAACCAAACAAAATCCCTAATGGGGACTTTGGGTGAAAAGAGCAAAATAAGAAGAGTATTCAGCATAGGTTTATGATTATATTTAAATCTTTAGGCAGCATATAAGGGGATTCCAAAATTCTCTCTGTCTAAGCAATTTTTGCAACCAATGAAAGGGAATTGTTAATCAGGCTGAGTGCAAAGGCAATTTCCAGAGGACACTATACAATATGATATGGACTTGCCATTTGTTCTATGAGCAGCCTGCAGGATCTCTGAGTTGCCCTCTGCTTTGATTTCTATGTACTGTGAAATGATATAGAAAAGCTTGTTTGAGATCCTATAGAAAGCTTGCCAACTTCTTCCAGAAGGCTTCTTGGCAACCTATGGTCAAAGACTTGGAATGATCCAGCAAAGCATCTAATGAAGTTCTCTTTTGCTTCTAACACAGGACAAAATGGGGAATCAGCACAGAAGGGCCGTCTTTCCCATAGGATTTAGTAGTGCTTTGCACCAGGGCACCGGCCTCTCAGGGGCTCCCCAGCAAGTGGGGGAACTGCACGGCTTTGCTGATGGCCTTTCCTTTCCCTGCATGCCCGCCAGCTGCGCCTCGCCAACCATATGACTGGCAGGTGTGCAGCTTCCCTCCCAAGCTTCTGCGGGGATTGGTCTCCTCCTTAGGAGGCTTGGGAGGGAAGATGTCTCTCCACCCACGGAGACTTGGGAGGGGCACATCTTCACTCCCAAGGCTCTGCGAGGATCGCTCTCCTGCAGCGGCATGGGGGAGAGTTGCGTGCCCCCCCCCGATGGCTGGCAGTGTGCAGCTATGGCCACCCCAACACTATCCGTGGTAATTTGGGGGCGCTGGGCGGATATTTGCACCCCGGTGCTGCATCTGCTAAAGACAGCCCTGGATGCTGAACAAATTAATGGAGCACCCATCTAGCAATGGCTTTTGCTAGTCATAACAGCTGAGACAGAAACTCCCTTGATCAGAGTTGAGCTCCATGGTTCTGGTGGTCAGATGCTGGGCAAACAAAAGGTGGTACCATTCTCAGGCCATCTTTGTCTGCCTCACAGATCCCCCTCCCCAGCCCACAAAGCTGGCAAGAATTAGTTCAGGACTGCAGCTGAAATGAATTTGCATGGAGCAAGTTGGAATTCTCTTTTTTTAAAAAAAATAATAATAATAATATTTATTAGCAGTTTAAAGATTACAAAAGAAAAGAAAAAGAATTAAACAATACAATACAATACAATACAATACAATGCAATACAAAACAAAACAAAACAAAAACACCACACAACACAAACCCTAAAACATTGAATCAACCAAACAAAACAAAAACAATTAAAAACACATCCAATAATTTCGATATAACTTTCGTTCACTTGTTTCAGTGACCTCCTCACACCTCCCTTTTTGTATTCCACTTCAATTAGCTGTTTCAGCAATTCCTTTCCATCTTCCTCTGTTTTCTGTCCTGTAATTTATCTTAACATATTCTAACCTTGTTTTTTCCCTTTAATACATTTACAATCTGTCTGTACCTAATTCCTTATAATATTTCTGCTAAAGCCATATAACTTCATTCCATCATTTTTCTAACATTCATTAATTTTACAATATTTCTGTAAATAATCTTTAAACTTTTTCCAGTCTTCTTCCACCGACTCTTCTCCCTGGTCTCGGATTCTGTCAGTCATTTCTGCCAGTTAGTCCATCAACTTCATCTGCCATTCTTCCCGGGTGGGTAAATCTTGTGTCTTCCAATACTTCGCGATGAATATTCTTGCTGCTGTTGTTGCATACATAAAGAAAGTTCTGTCCTTCTTTGGCACCAATTGGCCGACCAAGCCCAGGAGAAAGGCCTCTGGTTTCTTCAGGAAGGTATATTTGAATACCTTTTTCATTTCATTATAAATCATCTCCCAGAATGTCTTAATCCTTGGGCATGTCCACCAAAGGTGAAGGAATGTACCTTCAATCTCATTACATTTCCAACATTTATTTTCGGGCAAATGGTAAATTTTTGCAAGCTTGACTAGTGTCATGTACCACCTATAAATCATTTTCATTAAATTCTCTCTTAGGGCATTACATGCCGTAAATTTCATACCTGTGGTCCATAACTGTTCCCAGTCAGCCATCATAATGTTATGTCCAACATCTTGTGCCCATTTAATCATAGCAGATTTCACCGTTTCATCCTGAGTGTTCCATTTCAACAGCAAGTTATACATTCTTGACAAATTCTTAATTTTGGGATCTAGCAATTCTGTTTCCAATTTTGATTTTTCCACCTGGAAGCCAACTTTTTTGTCCAAATTATATGCCTCCATTATTTGGTAATAATGGAGCCAATCTCGCATTTTGTTTTTTAATTTTTCAAAGCTCTGCAGCTTTACTCTGTCTCCATCTTCTTCCAAAATTTCCCAATATTTCGGCCATTTGGCCTCCATATTGAGTTTTTTCTGTGCCTTCGCTTCCATTGGTGACATCCATCTTGGGGTTTTATTTTCTAACAAATCCTTATATCTTATCCAAACATTAAACAGTGCTTTTCTAACAATATGGTTTTTAAACGCTTTATGTGCTTTTACCTTATCATACCACAAATATGCATGCCAACCAAATACATTGTTAAAACCTTCTAAATCCAGCACATCAGTGTTTTCAAGAAGCAGCCATTCTTTCAGCCAGCAAAAAGCAGCTGATTCATAGTAAAGTTTAAGGTCTGACAGGGCAAATCCACCTCTTTCTTTAGCATCAGTTAATATCTTAAATTTTATTCGAGGCTTCTTGCCCTGCCAGACAAATCTGAAAATATCTCTCTGCCACTTCTTGAAACAATCCATCTTGTCTATAATTTGCAATGTTTGAAACAAGAACAACATCCTCGGCAATACATTCATTTTTATTGCAGCAATTCGACCTAGCAATGATAGCTTCAAATTTGACCATATTTCTAAGTCCTTTTTCACTTCAATCCAACATTTTTCATAATTATCCTTAAACAGTTTCACATTCTTGGCAGTCATGTTAACCCCTAAATATTTCACTTTCTTGACCAATGTTAATCCTGTCTCCTCCTGGAGCTTCTCTCTCTCATTCACAGTTAAATTTTTCTCTAAGACCTTAGTTTTCATTTTATTCAACTTGAAGCCTGCCACCTGTCCAAATTCTTGAATCAGCTCCAGTACTCTTTTGGTACTAGATTCTGGCTCCTGTAAAGTCAACACTAAGTCATCAGCAAATGCTTTCAGTTTGTACTGTTTAGCTCCCACTTGTATACCTTTAACCTCTTGGTCCTTTCTAGTCATATTTAACAATACCTCCAGGACCGATATGAAAAGCAATGGAGAGATTGGGCAGCCTTGTCGTGTTCCTTTCTCAGTCTTAAACTCTTCTGTCACTACATTGTTCACAATTAATTTTGTCTTTTGTTCTGAATAAATTGCACCTATACCATTTTCAAAGCCTTGACCTACCCCCATCCCCTGTAAATTCGTCTTCATAAAATTCCAAGAAATATTATCGAAAGCTTTCTCTGCGTCCACAAATATCAAAACTGCCTTGGTATTGATATTCACTTGTAATTTTTCTAGAATATTAATTATATTCCTCATGTTGTCAGACAAATGTCTGCCCGGGAGAAAGCCCGCTTGGTCTTTATGAATTTCTTCTACTAGAACCTTTTTTAATCTTTTAGCCAAAATGTCTGCAAAAATTTTGTAATCCACATTAAGCAGCGATATGGGGTGGTAGTTCTTAAGCTGTGTCTTTTCAGTCTCTGTTTTTGGTATAAGTGTAATGTAAGCTTCCTTCCACGACTCTGGTGCCTTTCTCCCTTCCAAAATTTCATTACAGACTTCCTTCAATGGTTGTATTAACCATTCTTTCAAAGATCTGTAGTATCTTGAAGTCAAACCATCTGGTCCTGGAGATTTACCTAATTGCATATTGTGGATGGCCCCTTCCACCTCCTGATCCGTTATTTTATAGTTCAACATTAACTTATTTTCCTGAGAGATTTTCTGTAGTCCATTTATTTTCAAAAATCGATCAATGTCCATTTCTTTCTGCTTCTCCTGTGTATAAAGTTGTTTAAAGTACCTCTGGAAGCACTTCCTGATCTCCACTGGGTTCTGTACATTCTTTCCTTCCACTTCCAAATTCGTAATAGTATTAAGTTTTTGTCTTTTTTTCATTTGCCAAGCCAACAATTTTCCACACTTATTTGCCGATTCAAATGTCTTTTGTCTCATCTGTTTAATCTTCCATTCTATTTCCTGATTCATCATTTTCATATATTGTACTTGGTATAACTTTATCTCTTTCAGGATCTCCTGTGACTTTGGTTTTGCTCTCAGTTTCTTCTCTCCTTCCTTTATTTTCTCCAGGATTTTATCTTTTTTTTCTTTTTGGGTTCTCTTCTTAATTGCATTCTGTTGTATCAAAAATCCTCTCATAACCGCTTTACTTGCGTCCCAGATTACTCTTTTTTCCACTGTAGTATTCATATTTATCTCAAAATAATCTCTCAAGGTTTTTTGGGCCTTCTTGGTCACTTCTTCATTCCTAAATAAAGTATCATTCATCCTCCATCTAAAAGAACCAATTGGCGTCAATTTCAATTCCATCTTCACAGCATTATGGTCAGAACAAGTTTTGGGGCAAATCTCCACTTTGCTGGTCTTTGGAGCCAGTCCTCTAGTTACCCATATTTGGTCAATTCTTGTCCATGTCATTTTAGCCTCAGAGAAGAAAGTTCTCTCTCTTCCCAGAGGATTCTTCATTCTCCAGATATCAACTAAATCCATATTTTCAGTCATGTCAAAGAAGGTTTTTGGTAGTCTACCATCTTTGGTAATTACCTGTCTCTGTGCCTTATCCATATTTGTAGACACCACTCCATTCATATCTCCCATCAAAATCATATTGTAATCCATATAATCCAACAGAGTCTCATGTAACTTCTTAAAAAATTCCGATTTTCCTTCATTTGGTGCATAAGTGCCTACTATCAAGAATTTCTCTCCTTGTGATTGGATTTCAATTGCAACAAATCTTCCTTGGTCATCTTTGAATATAAATTTCGGTGATAGGCTCTCCTTTGCATAAAGAACTACACCTCTTTTTTTAACTTTATCTGATGAAATAAATTCATGGCCCAATCTTTTATTACTCAATATCTTCCTGTGTAGCCTTATCACATGTGTTTCTTGTAGGCAAATCAAGTCCAATTGTTCTTTTTTCAATAAATGAAAGACTCTCCATCTTTTTTCCAGGGAGTTCAGTCCATTCACATTCCAACTCAATACTTGCAATGCCATGATATAATTAATCTGATTTTCCTCCAACTGCATCCAATGCTTGCTCTTCTTCTGTTAGTAGTGTTGGTGTCACATCACTGGGGGGTCCAGTCCAAAGGATAATGTTGCTATATCCACTATTCCTCTATTTGATGATCTTCTGTCCAATGCTTTTTGCTCTAGTCCTCTATCTGGTGATCTTCTATCCGATGCTCTTGGGTCTTTTCCAAGTTCCTTCTGCAGATCTTCTTCGTGATTATACAAGAACTTTACTTTGTCTTCTACTGATCTTATTTTTATTTTCCTTCCTTTGAAACTGAAAGATAGACCTTGGGGAAATTCCCACCTGAAGATGATTTTATTCCTTCTCAATAGGGCCACCAAATCTCCATAGTTAGATCTGAGATCCAAAAGATATTTCGGGGCGTCTTTAAAAATTTCCACTCTTGACTGTTGTACTTCCAAGGTCTTCTGGTAGTGCCAACCCAAAATTCTGTCTCTCTCTTCTTTAGTTTGGAGGGTGATCAAACAGTCTCTTATTCTATTCTTCTCTTTTTCCCCTCCTCTTCTAAGTCTGAAGGCTCTCACAATTCTGAACTCCTCTTGCTCCAAGTCCAAGTCCCAAAAATCAGCAAATTCCTGCGTAAGAAAGTCTATCAGACTATCCTTCTCCGATTCAGGTAAAGCTCTGATCCTCAGATTCATCTGTTTTTCTTTAAGTTCAGTCATAGAAAGCGTCAACTTATGGTCATCAAGTTGCCTCTGTAGGGCTGGGACTCTCTCTCTCTCCAGTTGTGTTACTTTACATTCCACAGCAACAGCTTTTTCCCTAGCTTCCTCCGCAGTCTGCCGTATCAAGGTAGATTCTTGAATCAATTTCTGCATGGTTTCTGTATTGGTATTCACCTTTTGTCCCAGATTATTTATACTTTCTGTATTTAAATCGATTTTAGTAGTTGCCACATCCACTTTCTTGTTAAGCTGTTCCAATGAGTCATTTATCTTACTTAATGCCAGCGCTAAAGTCTCTTCTGTTGACATTCCTCTTGATTTAGAAGGTACTGGTACAGCCGCAGAGGAAGCAGGGGGCCCGATGTTGAGGCCCTCCTAGGTTGCTGCCAGGTCTTCCCAGACCTTGTTGTTCTTTCAGGAATTGACTGGTCTATTTTTTCCTTTCCATCTGCCATAACACTTAAGAAATTCAAGGTCAATCCTACAGTCACACAATTTTTATCTTGCAGCTGGAAATTCCCCCAATCCAACTCTTGTAACAGTTTCAAAAGCTTCCTCTAGGGGGAAACAGTTGCTATTTGTGTCAATCCATAATGTTCCCTTTTAGAACACAGTTCAAACAATAAAGGCCCTTTCTCTTCTAACCCACCACAGCCACCAGATTCTGTTGTTCAGCCACTGTGGATTAGGACCAGTATAGAAATTCATGCAAATCTACCTAATTTGCATTATCTGAAACAATATACAAACCAAACCAAAACTGCCCTTTAAAGTTTGCCCTTCTCTGAATTTTGTTATGCCATTCTTCAACTGAATAATGTGTGCAAATAAATTATGCAAAGGAGTGCAAAAAAAATTGCACCATATTGGTGAAAAATCATTGCTGAATTGTGCATATCAGGCAAAATTGCATTAAAAATGTGTACATTAGGAGAAATTGACACTAAAGTACTGACAAGTTTTCATGCTTTAAAAAAAAAATATTTCAACTGAAACTAAAATAGAAATATGAGAGATGAAGTTTAAGACTGGAAAATATGAGCAACAGAGAGAAACCAAAAGGAGAAAGAGAAGGGAATGGAGAGAGAACAATGGTACATTTTGAAGTGGGCCCAGAAGAATCCTTGACTGTGTTCATATGAATTACTGGGCTGGGCACAGGTAGAAGCTCTCCCAGTGTTTGAACCAATCCTCTAGAGGCCCAAACTTAACTCAGGGTGTAGAACCAAAGAGCCAGATGAAGGTGCGCATGGGAATAAACACAGGCAGCCTGAAAAACAGAGTTCAGCCATCTTGATCTCTCAAACTCCAAATGGTTCCCCTTGATCATAGAGTGTAGACTGGGAAGGTAAATGTGCCCACTTTCCTTTGGAACATCCATGGCAGCTTCTCTCTTGGGGCAATAGCAGGTTTAAGAAGAGGGTATGAGGACTACCACACAGAAGAGAAAGTTTCAACCCTCCATTGGGTCCAGCAAAACACCTCAATTTGTGTCTGCTCAAAAATCAGAGTAAAATAAAAATAAAAATCAGACATATTCTCCAAAGCTTAATGTTCTCAGCATTACCAGTTTTAAATTGTGCAATATATATGATTGTTTTTAAAAAGGCATGTTAGCCTGGTTAGCTCAGTTAGTTAGAGTGTGGTGCTTATAATGCCAAGGTTGCAGGTTCGATCCCCATATGGGACAGTTGCATATTCCTGCATTGCTGGGGGTTGGACTAGATGATCCTCAGGGTCCCTTCCAACTCTACAATCTATGATTCTATGTGTAAGAGGACCATGTTTGTGCCAGAAGCAGGTTAGTCATGCTGGCCACATGACCTGGAAAGCTGTCTGTGGACAAATGTTGGCTCCCTCGGCCTGAAGCGAGAAGAGCATTGCACTCCATAGTCGCCTTTGACTGGACTTAATTGTCCAGGGGTCCTTTACCTTTTTTACCTTTTTACCAGTATTCTTAAAATTTACTAAGATTTAAAAGATTGAAGTGTTTTTTTAAACGGAGTATTCCAAAAAGGAAAGTCTCTGAAGTGAAACTTGAAAATGCTCAAAATTCAAAATATCACTTTAAAAAAATCATTTTATAAGCAGAACACATGTCAGACAAGCACCTGAGAAAGCAAAAAGTCTTTATTAACATTTAACATGCAATTAAAGCTTCCAAATAATCCTGGGAGTTGTAATTTATCCCCTGAAGTGCCTAGTGTCCTTCATAAACTACAGTTCCCAAGAGTCTTTGAAGGGAGGAATGCGACTTAAATGTGCGGTACATTCACAGCCTAGATAAACTATATTTCAAATGGAATAATTCCAGTGGCCTGGAGGGCTTCACTGGAGAAGCAGTTCCTTAGCTGTAGCACCAACACTGAGAAAGCACCAGCCTGGTTACCAAGAGAACTCACCACAAGGAATTTAGTAAAGGTTCTTGAGATGTCTATTATTGGGCCAATTCTAGTTTAAAGTTGCAAGCTGTAATGTCACCCTGGAATCTTCTGCAGAAATAAAAAATATTTCCTCATGGGTGGCCAGCTTTTCATGGACACCTACCATGAAAATGTGTCTACATGAAAAGTTCAGCTTCTGTTGTGTTGCTTCAAATGTCGTTCTCCAACATTGGCTAACTGGAATCAGCATGCAGCTTCAGACAAATATAGCTGTCCTTGTTACAGACTTTCCACACACCATAAATCAGAAAGTCTTGTGAAGAGGCAATCTTCACTTAGTTAGACTTCCTTACTGCATGAAGAGTTGGAGAGGTGTGTGAGAGAGAAAGAGAGAAACTCTCCATCATAGACTTTCTGCTGTTGGACATACAGCATTAGAATGCTAGAATACAAAGAAAAACTCATTTGGTGGATCATTCCTCTGCACAAATGGAAATACAGAGTTTGTAGTCAAGTCAATAAACTGTAGTCAAGTGGAAACTGTTGTTATAGTTGTAGCTGCTGGTCCTAATGGTAGCAATGTCACACAACTTTTCTCATCAGTGATATGAACCATATTGATATTCAAGTGCCTTAAGAATGTCAAGTGCAAAATATTTACAGACAGCCCCATCCACACTGCCCAACTAAAGGATTTGGGTGTAAGCTGCTACAGCCCCAGTGCTTTCAAGGGGAATTGAAGCCCTCAAATCCAAAGCCTTTAACTTAAAAAGGATTGTAGATTAGGACAAGAATATAAAGGTGTATGCTTACGCGTCTATATTCATCTGTATTCAGAGGCACTGACTAGCATTTTTCTCTCACTGGGGATCTACTACAGCTGATTTTTTTTTTAAAAAAAGTTAAAGATTTTCCCCTAAATGTTAAGGAGATGGAACCATGAGGACTAGAACCAGTTTTTTTAATGCAGCTAAAATGGGGAAATGAGAGGTGTCTCTTAATAAAAAATATTCCTCGTTTCCCTGATTTCAATTGCAGGATTCACAGGTGTGTGTTGTGTGGTGCCTTAAATGGCTGTGGTGCCATTATCCACCTTCAGCCTTTTGAGAAAGGTGGGTCACAATAATCTAAGCAATTGCAGAAATAACGTTGTGCATGCCTTAGCTTGTGGCAGCTCCTTGAGTGAGTGCAAAGCTAATATTTCTGCCTAAGTACGGGTGGAGGAAGAAGGACAGAGGAAGAAAAAACTGTGGGGAGATGTTTCTGATCATAACTTAGTTCACTCAGGGAGAGCCCAAAACAGTTGACACTTGCAGAGGAGCCTCCTGGAGGCAACCCAGAATCCCAAATGAACATATATGCCTGAACAAACAAACAAACAAAACCAACAGCAAATCTGGGGATTTAAGGTGCACTTTCTAATTAAGCTTAAGCGCATTACACTAATGAATTCATCAGTTACACACAAGCGATATTGCTGTGTCTTTAAATACCTGTTTGTGGGAGGGGGGAGCTGTAGAAGCGGAAGACCTTTCATTCTCCGTTCATTCTGGACAATGAGAACACCTCGGGATACCAGGCCTTTGCTTCTTCCCTCTCTTCCCATAGAGATGCTCCACCTGCAGCGCTTGCAGATGGAGAGCTGGTACTGGGTCAGTAAAAAAAATAATTAAAATTTTAAAAAAGCACGTGGAGGATTCGTTTACCCGAGACATGACAGATCCTATGCTGGTTGAAAGGGTTCTGTCGGATCTCAACACTTCCAAGGATGCCGTCGCGCTGGGGGTGTCAGTAGGCCAAATCAAGGAGGAGTAGGGAGAGAGAGAGAGAGAGAGAGAGAGAGAGAGAGAGAGAGAGAGATTTCATACCTAAATTCGTAGGCCATGCAGCCGAAACGTGCAAACCTCCACATTCTCACCCACCCCGTCTTATGTACGCACAACACACACTCTGATCTACAATTGATTATTAACCAGAGCTGTTTTTGCTTTACACGGGAAGCTTGGGGTGTGTGGGTAGGTGGAGATACAAGCACAGCAGAACACGTCGGTTGCTTTCACAGGTTTTGAAATGTACAAAGGCAGCAAAAAATGAAACCTTCCTTCCTGCCCTGAGATCCCCTCCCCCCCCACTTTTTTTCCTCCTTCTCCCCTTTCCCCACCTCCCACTATCAGATCTTGGGCGACGCAAAAATGTCTCTTTGGGAACAAGTTCCTGTTCCAATCAGAACACACGATACACTGCAGACTCTCTCTCTCTCTCTCTCTCTCTCTCTCTCTCTCTCTCTCTCTGTGTGTGTGTGTGTGTGTGTGTGTGTGTTCTCTAAATGGAATGCGTGTAGGTAGGTAACAGGTTAGTAAATGCAGAGCTGTGCAAGGAGGGAGGGCGCGATAAGTACTGAGTTTCATCATCAACACATTTCAAACC
Source organism: Podarcis cretensis (assembly GCF_951804945.1). Taxonomy (NCBI): domain Eukaryota; kingdom Metazoa; phylum Chordata; class Lepidosauria; order Squamata; family Lacertidae; genus Podarcis; species Podarcis cretensis. Next base: position 25,228,361 of record NC_137175.1, read on the forward strand.
ACGTTCCACTCAGCTGAAGGAAACAGATCCCCCCCTCCCTCGACGTGATTTTCAGGTTCGGGGTGTTCTTAGTTGTTCCTTTATTTTTATAGACTTTCACCTCGATCCTGACTCAGCACGTGGGCACTAAAATGAGCTTCCCAGTTATCCTTGTTAAGCACCTCTGCAAAATACGGTAAGCTGCTCCGTCAACGCACCGAGATCTACAGGTACGTCTCGGCTGGAACTAATGTGGGATACAACTTTGCGCGTTAGGAGCTGACCGGTTGCATAGGAACGGAGAACGTACTAAGTCAGACAACTGGCCTATTATCAAGCTCAGTATTGTCCACACGGACCGGCAGAGGCTCTCCGGGGTTTCGGGCAAGGGGAGATGCCGGGAGTTGAACACTGGACCTTCTGCACTCCAAGCAGATGCTCTGCCGCTGAGCCACGTCTCCTCCCCAACTTACTGCGACACGATTGCCATGTCCCTCCGAATTTTCAAAGGGGTGGGGAGTCAGAATAGGAAGCTGAAGCAGCAGGGAGACGTTTTGCATTCAACCTGAACACTTTTTTTTCTAAATAAGGGGGAGGGTTCGAGGAGCTCCTGAACACTTGCCAGTCTGTGCTCATTCCCGCAGCCTCGTTCTCCTTACGCGCACCCGCAAGCGCAGCCACGCACACGGATCCAAGCGATGAAATCCATTAGCCTTTTTTGACCTTTCCAGAGTGAAACCAAAGTGGTGGTTTCAAGATCTGTACACTTCCCTTAGGAATTCAAAAATTAAAATAAAATAAAAGTCAGTATTTACTAATGTGAGATTTGGACTTACTCTCAAATTCGCTGCCCTACAGAAGATATAGATAGAATCATAGAACTGTGGAGTTGGAAGAGATCCCAATGGTCATTTAGTCCAACCCCCTGCCATGCAGGAATCTCAACTAAAGCATAGATAGATAGATAGATAGATAGATAGATAGATAGATAGATAGATGATAGATAGATGATAGAGATAGTCCGGAATTTAATCACCATCAACTGGGACTCATTTGAGGCATCATTTGAACCAGGGGCGCTTTAATCTGTTTTTTGCTCTCTTTTAGAATTGCCTGCGTTTCTTTCTGGAAAACCAGGCGCTCGTTTACTTCGGAGTCTCGCCTGCTTAATTGTTTTTTGAACCTCTTTACTGTCTTGCGAAACCAGCGGCTGCTACTCCCGCAGCTGTTGTCGCCCAGTGTAAGGAGACGTGTGCGGAGACCAGAGTACCACGCACGCACACCTTTCCTGCATCCCAGCCACGTCGGCAGCTAGAGCATCCACAGATGGTCCGGCTGCGTTACTTAGGCGCAAGCTCTTTCGCGGGAACTTTCTGGCCAGCAAGTGAAGCTGAGGATCGGAGCCTTGCCTATCCCACATCGCATTCTCACTCGCATCCGGCTTCGCTCTTCGCCACCGCCAGTGAACCGGATTCAAACCAGGGTCATCTCGTGCGCTTTCACGATGAAACTCGGACGGGTTTCACATTTCAGTCGAACAGGGCTGTGGATCAGGTCGCTAAGCGATAGGCTTCTGGTAGCGCCCAATGCACAGCTCCAACCTCGTAAAAGGGATTTAGACTGCAATCCTTAATCCACTACTAAATCCTTAATCCATTTACTGAATCCACTACTGAATCCTTAATCCACTTCTCAAGGTAGTGGGACTTACTTCCGAGGAAACATGCACACCCTTGCTTTTCACGGCAGCTCCCCAATTTTATACAGAGCACAGGGAAGCAAATCTTTCTTATCTCAGTGAAATCAGTGGGGTTTGCTTCCACCAGATCTATTATTTTCCATCTGTGTGCTCTTTCCAAGTAAGGGCAATACTTGCTGAGAAATTCTCCTGCGCAGGCACCTTTACAATGGATTTGCTCCTGCTTTCCTGCAGCTTCCATGGGGGTGAATCGAGCAGCGGGGAAGAGGGAGAGGACTAGATGTCTTAAGTACTCTGTATGTTTATTATAGGATGCGTTTTACCATGCTTAACTTCGAATAAAGCCCAGGGAACTCTTTCCCATCTGGAGTTCAGATCCTAAACTTATTCCACTTGGAAGTAAATCTCAAGTGTGCCGTGTGTAGAAATCCCGAGAGTCCACGTTCACAATCGGGGTGAAATCCCCACTACATTAAATTCTGCGGCCAAACTCCCCCTCCTTCTCTCTCTCTCGCGCTCGCTCTCTCTCTCAATGTAAATAGTTCTGGATCGCCCAGAGTGAGCACCAGTGGATCGCTTCGAAGCGATTGCATCGCCATGGATCTTAAGCTCGCGCCTGACTCTCCCATTGACACCCCATTCAAAGTGCTTAATTTTGACCGGCTGGATTGTGCGCGACGTATTTAGGATTCCAAGGTTCACTTAAATTCGGGCACTTCTGCTTAAGTGGTTTATGGCGACTCTGCATGCCCTGTCCGTCTCTATTTCTAACCAGAGAATAGCCCTTCCTGCTCGTTACGTATACTACATAATCCTGCTACTGATGAAAACTTTGGCGACCTTAAATAAATAAATAAACTCGCCCACTAAACTAAACCAGCCTTTAAATACGAAAAATCGACGGAGCGCCCGAGCTCCGGTTTTTAACAAACCCGCTCTTTTTGCTTTTGATTTTGTCGCAGATGATAGCACGTTTTGTAGGAAGTCTCTTAAATTGTTAATAGGGAGAGATAAAAATGGCTATTAAAGGGGGGAAACCGGGGCAGGGTGGTGGTGGTAAAGGAAAGACTCCTTTACAGCTGCCTGGATAGTTTATGAGGACCGAGAAGGGCTCAGAGAAATGCCCACGGAGGCGCGCTCGTTCGGGGGTAGAAAGAAAAGACAGGAAAGAAAGGGATCGCTGGGGGTGGGTGGATGGATTGGGGGCAGGAATCAAAGATGAAGCAAAGCAGTAAAATGTTCTCGTAGGGAAACATCCGCTCAGCCTTTCCTTTCCTTTCAGAGTCTCCACCTCGCAAAAGGATTAAGGAACATATTTTTATTCTTAAAGAAGAGCAAGTGAATGCAAGGATCGCGCTCTGAGATTAGCTTGCACAAGGATAGAAAAGAGGTTGGATGAGGGAAAAGGGGTGTCGGGGGAAGAGGCTCTCCTCCCATGGACCCTTGGGTCAACAGGATCCTTGCTGAGGGAGGTTACCCCACATCCAAAAAAAACCCACAACCCTGTTTCTGAGGTCGCAGGCTCTTCTGCCCCCCTATGCAAGGGAATGGAGAGCGCGCGCGCCTTGCACTGTATTCCACATAATGCGCATTCCATATAAAGTGCCGCGTGAGCGAAAACGACAGAGCATCCGCGATGCCTTGCCAACGAAAGGGGCTTCGGTGGGGATTGCAACCCGCCCTTCCTTCTCCAGAAACGTGCGGCGAGGTGCGTTGAATTATAAATGCTTAAACCGGTTGCAGAGGAGAGAGAGAGAGAGAGAGAGAGAGAGAGAGAGAGAGAACCACTCTCACTCTCTCCATCATCGTAATCATAATCATCTCCATAGAAAGTGTGGATAAAATAACTCAGCAATCTGCAAGGGATGCGGCGGGGGGGGGGGGGTCCTATGCGGAAGGGCCGCGTGGGGAGGGGGCAGCAGCTTCCTTCAGGTAAGGAGAAGGGATCAGTTGACTTCTTCTTCCGGGTGAGGAGCTGCTTCAAGGAGCAGTTGCGCCTTCGTTTAGTCTCCTCTTTCTGCTCTCCCCACCTTCGGATGGCGGCAGGCCGCAAACTGCTTTACACTGGAGTAGACACCTGGCTCTTTGTATCCCCCCCCCCCCAAAAAAAAAGGCTGTGTGTGTATGTGTTTGTGTGTGTGTGTACAAACCCACCCACCAAAATACTGGTGTGACTGGTGTAGGCCGCAGCTCAGTGGCCCCGATCCAGCGGCCCCAGCTGACGTGGCAAGCCTAAACAGATAGGTTAGGAAGGAAAGCAGTCCCCAGAGTCTCAGTGGGACTTACTTTTGAGTAAGCAGAGTTGGGGATCGCGCTGTGGAAGCCAAACAGTGAAGAAAGATCAGACAGAAATTTTACTTTTGCTTTTTTTTTTAAGCCACAAAATTCAACAACGTCAATATTTTCAAAGGGTCGATCCTAAGCAAACCAGCGCGCGATCCTAACCATGTCAAAGACGTCTGTGATTTACTCTCCAGTAAGCGTGGGTGCGGTCCTGTTTACACTTCAACGCCACTGAAATAAGGGCGATCGGACTTATTTGAAGTAAACTTGCTTAGTAGAACGATGCCAGGCTGCTATAGCGAGCCTGCTAGTGGTTTATCTTAAACCAAAGGCCCCGATTCTAAAGACACCGTTTTACAAACAAGTCCACCTGGTTTCTGCGGCTTTTACTTCCAGGTAGATATGCTTTACTTAGATATGCTTAAAATCGGAGGACGGCGGAAAAACCTATCCTGGTTGCGCCGAACTCAAAGGCATTCGCTATGAATTAATTTACAGAGCCAACCTATTACATGTCTGCTCAGAATCCCATGGAGTTGAATGGGGCTTTGTCAATTATAGTTGCAGCCAGAAGCGCGCCTTAGTGCTGGATTGTGGTTATAATGTAACAGCCCGCATTGATTCTATTGCGCTCTACTTTCACGAAATGAATTTGGGCAGGGGGGTGGCCTCAACCCGCTTCTCCCACCCTTCTTCTGTGATTTGAGTAGACCCGGGGATTGAGGCGACTCAGGTCAACCGCCCGGCCCCAGCGGAATCCGAACTCAGGACCTCCCGGTGCTTTTAAACCGAGAACAGTCCATTCATCAGAAAGCAGCATGAGCGATTTCCCTCGGTGCTTGCGCTCTCTTCTGGTTAATGTGCACGTCCTTGTTGATTGCGGGGGAGGAGGGGCGGCGTGGAGAGATTTCTCTCTCTCTCTCTCTCTCTCTCTCTCTCTTCCTGAATACGATTAAACGGAACAGGAAAGCAAATCTCAGAGAATTTCAAAAACAGGGAAGGGGAGCCGCGGTTCAAAACTGCATCCCTCTAATTGCCTGGGCGACTAAGTCCGGATGAATTCTGTTTTACCAGTTACGAGTAACGAGGCAGAGGATGTTTACCGAGGGCTCTTGGGCCAGGCACGTGGAAAGATGCAAAGCAGTATTGATTTTGCCTTGGTGTGTATGTTTTAGGGAGAATTGCATGTTCTGCAGATGTCCGTGGAAGAAAAGATCCTCGTTGGTCTAATTTTCCCTCCACACACTTCAGATAGCAAGGAGAGGAGTATCCCCAAATTCTGCAAAACAAACAAAGAAACAAAAAACCCCACCACAATTCAGCTGCTGCTGTTTGACTTGGGCTACCATAGCACGCCGAAAGCTTCTAACTTTACGCTGTCTCTATTTAACTCCTCGTCCGCCTGCATCTCTCTCTATCTGACACACGCCCCTCTTCCTTCCTGGAGAAACAGGTAGAGTTTATATAGGTGGTCACAGTATCCTTCTAGTAGGGGCTGGTGGTCACCTGGCCCCCGGAAGCCTCTGTCCTAGCTTTCGAGGGGTCTTTCTTCCCCCGTGCCCTCATCTCCCAGCCTCAGGAGGTTCTTGCAACACACTCCCCTCAAATCCCACCACCCTCGAGTTCCAGCCGATTGCAGTCGAAGAACCCCAGTTCCAAGCGAGCACGTTCAAGGCAATGAGGTCCGTTGGCATGCCCTGAAATTCCTTTTGGAAGAGGCCTGCGCGGAAGGCGGAGGTAATATACAGCCACCGACGGTTACCCTCGTGTTCCTGTAGTGCCTGGGCATCGCATCATGACACCTGGAGATTTCTGGGCTAGGATAAACTCAAATGGAAACTGCACTGAGCTACTATTCTGTTCAAAGTTTTGATCGCATCTTTAAAAGAAATTGGGGGGGGGCGAGGAGAGGGTAAAACCTGTGTGCATCAGTAACTAGCATATATCCTCTTCCCTCTCTGAATGAAAAAGATCAGAGGTCATAGAACATTTGATCAATCAGAGGGGTGGGTGGCTGTGAAATACCCTTTCCGTGAGAAGACGGCAAGTGGGTGAAGAAATAACCCAACAGTTTCTGGTGGAAAAGGATCACTTGGATTTAAAACGCCGTGCCGGTGTAGGAAGCCGTGGTCCTCCCGATACAGATTTCACTTCGGTTGCCCCTGCCGTTTCTATTCCTCGTCCATAGATGCTTCCGTCAATTTCGCCTCCTGCTCTGAGTATTTCCCCCTCTCCTTTACAGATGGATGCTATACTCCATGTGGCCACTTGGGGTCGCGCTTTATGCCTGTTTGGGGCAGAGCTGCTGAAAAGAGAAATAAGAGTGAGCGAGCGAGCACCTTAATCTCCCTTAATCGTTACAAAATGTTCAAACAAAAACAGTGGTCCAAAAAAAAGAAAGAAGAAATCTTGCAAAATGTGATCTTTGCATGCAGTTACTCGCGGAGAAGAGGAAATCACAGGCCTGCCCCAGGTGTGAAATGGAGAGGTCTAGTTCCTCCCTGCCCACCCGTCCTGTTGAAGTCATCCACCACTGCTAGGATGCTCTTTTTAAAAATGATCTCTAACTTGGGACCTCGCTCCCCCGCTCCATATAATAAAAGGCCGTGCAAAACATGTCTACAACCCGCTTCCTTCCCATCCTGCAATATGCATGCACGCGCACACACCTCACTCGCGTTTTGCCCTAACTTTCTTGTGCAATAAACCCCATCTCCTTCCCAGGCACCATAAACACGGGGGGGGGGGCAGCCCTTTACTAGCACTTTCTCTTATTCCCCCTCCCCCGCGAAGCAATTCTTTTTTGCTCCCTTTCCTATAATGGGGACGGTGTGTGCGTATGACGGGCTGGTGGGGGATTTAATTAAGGATAATTAATAAAGGTGTGGGCGGGGGAGGGTGACTCGCAAAGCCATAGACAGGCGCGGGAAGAAGAACCTGGTGGCGAGATGAAAACATGAAACGCCCCCCCCCCCCCCCCGCTCCTCCCCAACAAGCCCGGCCGGGAGCTGGGCTGCGCGAGCTGCTTCTCCAGCTGCGAGTCAGCTGACTGGCTGCGAGCTGTCAGCCGGGCTTGGGAGCGCGGCCCCGCCCCCCGGCTACCCCAGGAACTCCGCGCCCGGGCCGCGGTTGGTCGGCGCGCCCCCGCCGGCCCCGCCCCTCGCGCATATAAGTAGAGAAGAGCAAAGGCACGCCGAATCACAGCTGTTCAATCGGCGCTGGAGGAAGCGGCCGCGAGCCGAGCGCAGCTTGCCGAGGAGTGGGCTGCGCGCGTGTGAGAGAGAGAGTGAGTGAGAGAGAGAGAGAGGGTGCTGTTCTTTTTTCCCCTTTCCCCTCCTCTTCCTCCTCCTCCTCCTGCTGCTGCTGCGCTCTCTCCTTCCCGGCCTCCCTCCCATTTCCCAGCGCGATCGCAACTCTGCACACAAAAAGCAGCAACTGCAACCAGCCGCCCTTCTCTGCTGAGCAGCAAAGCGAGCGAAAAGTTGCTCCAGGTCGCGAAGGGAAGCCGGACTTACAAACCAGAGACTGAATCTGAATCCTTGCAGATCGCTCGTTCCCCCGTCTCTCCCTGCGAGGGGAAGCAGCGCGCGCACGTACGAACAGCTCCGAAGGATTTTCCTCCCCCCTGCATTCTTCCTTTTAAAAAAAAAACTGCTCTTTTTTTTGCCAGCGGGTTTCTGGCAAGCAGGAGAAACTGACAGCTCTCTCTCTCCTTGCATTGCATCGCCGGCACCGTTAGGGCGAAGGAGAACGAAGAGCCGCGGCCCCTCGAGGGAGGGAGAGAGAGAGAGTGAGTGTGTCTCTCTCTGGCTCTGGCTGTCTCCGGGACTTGGCTTGGCTGCGGTGAAGCGGCGGAGAAAGTTTCTTCCGGGCTGGCTGGCAGCGCGGAGGGTTGGAGCGTGGAGTGAGCCGACGAGGCGGTGAGATCCGTCTTCCTCCTCGTCGTCGCCGTCGTCGCCGTCGTGGTCCCCTCTCCTCTCTCCGGCGGGAGAGGAGGCTCTTCCCCCCGCGGAGCCCAGCGCAATGGCTGGCGAGCTGAGCATCGGCCCCGAGCTGCCCACCAGCCCCCTGGCCATGGAGTACGTCAATGACTTCGACCTGATGAAATTCGACGTGAAGAAGGAGCCCCTGGGCCGAGCCGACCGCTCGGGCCGCCACTGCACGCGCCTGCAGCCCGCCGGCTCGGTGTCGTCCACCCCGATCAGCACCCCCTGCAGCTCGGTGCCGTCGTCGCCCAGCTTCAGCCCCACCGAACAGAAGACGCACCTGGAGGACCTCTACTGGATGGCCAACAGCTACCAGCAGATGAACCCCGAGACGCTCAACCTGACTCCGGAAGACGCGGTGGAAGCCCTCATCGGGTCCCACCAGGTGCCCCAGCAGCTCCAGGGCTTCGAGAGCTTCCGGGCCGCTGCCGCTCACCACCACCACCATCACCACCAGCATCACCATCACCAGTACACCGGGGTCCCCCACGAAGACCTGTCGGGCAACGGGCACCCTCACCATCATCACCACCACCACCCTCACCATCACCAGGCGTCGCCCACCCCTTCCAACGCCTCCAGCTCCTCCCAGCAGCTCCAGAACACCCACCAGCCTCACCCATCGTCCTCGTCTTCGTCCTCCTCGTCCTCCAGCAGCGTGGAAGACCGGTTCTCCGACGACCAGCTGGTGTCCATGTCCGTGCGGGAGCTCAACCGGCACCTGAGGGGCTTCACCAAGGACGAGGTGATCCGCCTCAAGCAGAAGAGGAGGACCTTGAAGAACAGAGGCTATGCCCAGTCTTGCAGGTACAAGAGGGTCCAGCAGAAGCATCACCTGGAGAACGAGAAGACCCAGCTCATCCAACAGGTGGAACAGCTCAAGCAAGAGGTCAACCGGCTGGCCAGAGAAAGAGACGCCTACAAGCTCAAGTGCGAGAAACTGGCCAGCAATGGCTTCCGAGAGGCCGGATCCACCAGTGACAACCCGTCTTCTCCCGAGTTCTTCATGTGAGTCCTTAAAAAAAAAACAAAAAACCCCACCAGCCAACCGAGATATGTTTCTCCCCCTACCCACCCCCCACCTGCTCCCCAGTTGTCGTTCCCCCTCTCCCATCCTCTGACATCTCCATCCATCCTACCCTCTTGAGCTGAGAATCAGAAGAGCAACCGAGGGGCCTGGGAAGGGGGTGACGCGTTGGCCTGTGTAATCCGTGACTCTGCTAATCTTTGCAGATCCTTGTCTTCCTCTAGATGAGCTGCGAAGATCCAAGCGGGAGGGGAAGGGTCGCAACTTTTTCATCTTAATTGGCCAGAGAGAGACAGAGATGTGTGGAAGAAAGAGAGAGAAAGAGACAGACAGAGAGAGAGATGGGGCGGAGGGGGTGGGATGGGGAGAGAAAAGTAGGTGGGGAGGAGGAGAAAAGGACTGTTTTAAACAAACACACACACACAAATGTTTTATACGAATCGGTTGCTTGCTTGTAGAACTTTAACCTGGACTTTGCAAAGCAAAACGATGGGCACTGGACAAGCCATCTAGAATTACTTGCTTTGGAGTGGTTGTTGTTTTATAAACGGAAGGAAGAAAACAAGAGAGAAGGGAGGAAAATACCCAATTTACCTGGAAAAAGAGGAGAGGACAATATATGCAGACTCCTCATATATTGCCTGCCTATGAGAAAGTGACAGAATTCAGATGGGACGTTGCCATGCGAGAGAGAAGGGAGGGAGAGGAAAGAAAATGAAAACTCCTCGGTTTTATTGCCTGCTTGATCATATAGGGGATAAAAATACGAAAAAAATCTGCATTAAAAATATTAATCCTGCATGCTGGACATGTATGGTAACTTCTATTTTGTACCATTTTTCTTGTTTAAACTTTTCGCATGTTGTTGATCATCGATCATATCTTCTTTTTCTGTTCCTGTTCGTTTTTTTCCCCTTTTCTTTTCAATGAGTGAGGAAATGTCACGAGTATATATATAAAGCCCTCTTTTTTAACTGCTCATGCAACTGTTTCTCTATATTTCTTTTAAAAATAAATAAATCTGGGCTCATTCCACCAGGAACTTCTCCTGGGCATGTCCCTTTGGAATGAACAGGGCTGCTCTTGGTGGATTGGGCCCCCTGTTAGCTTGTAAATATATATCAGCCATATCAACCGGCGCAGGGGGCAAATCACAATAACATTTCAGCAGGCTGGCTTTTGATGGTTTTGGTCGTTCTTTAGGGAAATAATAAATTTACACACACACACACAAGAGAGAAAAGAGAAATTCTGGGCATTTTGCATTCAGAAAGCAACTTTGTATATTTGGTGCACTTTGAAAAGCTGTAACTTTAAAAAAATGTTTTTAGTTTTCATTTTGATTTTTGTTGGGGCAGAGAAAATGACAAACCTAACCTGGTCCACCCCAATGATCTTAAGTATACTCTAGAAGTTAACTCTTCCGAAATCAGCGGAGTTGACCTCCCGATCTGTGCGGTTAGAAAGGGCCAAGTTCCCCCTGAATTAAATTGGACTTTTACTTCCAAGTATGTGTCGTGGTGTGTCCTTCAGAGAGCGAAAAGGAAAACAAGTACCCAGGCAGAATATTATTAATGTGTGACAACACTTGGATCCCGTCCTGGGTCTTCACCGTAGTCCCCAGTAATCTTCCGTTTGGGCTACCTGAATTTATCAGACACTCAGGAAAAGTAAGAGATTTTACAACTTGGCGATTACTTCTCCCCGCCCTCGCAAGCCCCTAGCAACAATTGGCCGCTTCACTTCTTAACGCTGAGAGATGCGAGTCAGTTTCAGTGGCTGCGTCTCGCGCAACTCACGTGCTCGCGCTCTGATTGGAGTTAAGTTAATCAGTGTAAGAGTAGGAATACATTCTGAATGCATTAAAAAAACCACACCTCTTATTTTTTTTAAAAAAAATATTGTTTTGGAGGCAGACACTTCGCTTTTTCAAGTATATTCTTTTTTGCAATGTTTAACCTGCTTCTTCATGCAGCCAGTGAGAGTTTAGCCAAATTTCTTTGCAAATGCTAATACTGTAGTTAATAATCTGGAGTCTTATGGGTGTGTTTATTACTTTTTTTTTCTTCTGGTGTTTTTTTTTGTTTTTCCTCCTGCAGGTCAGTAAAAGGATTTTATGTTGCACTGACAAAAATACCAAAATGAAAACCTTTATTTTTTAGTTTTCTTTTAGGGTTTGCTGGCACTGCTGGCCGGATGCATTTTAAGTTTGTATTAGTTTATAAATTAACAGTAATACCAAGAATCGTGAAAAATGAAGAGCATGGTGCTTGCCGTTTTAAATATTGTGGATATTAATAGTCATGCATCAGAAAAAAAAAATACCCCTCTGAGCTTTTTGGGTTTTTACGGATTCAACTGTGTTGAAGTCGCAACATTGCAGCAGCAGAGAGAGAAAAAATATTGTTTTTATTTCATGTAAACGTTCTGAAGGGATCAATTTAAAATCCTGCTTATGATATGAAAAATATTAAAAAAACACCTCTTGGTCTTATTGTAGTTTTATTCAGACTGGTTTCTGGTTTTTGTTTGTTTATTAAATTGTTTCATATTTTTGCTTACTAATATTATTGAAATGGTATTTTCTTTGGAGGGGGTACTTCTTTCACTACTTGGGGGTTGAATTCTCTCACTACTTGGGGGAAGAAGACATTTGTGACTGTTATTATTTGGGTCCAGATTCACCAAATCAGGGGACTGCTAGAACTCTGTACTTCCAGCCCGATCCATTATCAAAATTCTTCTTTAAAAAAACCTAACAACAATAACATCCTGCAGTCTGAGAAAAGATGTATTTTCTCGGAAGTAAGTTTTAACGTGTTAAAAGGGGATCTCTTCCACATAAATGCCCTAAGATGGTAGCCTTAGTCCCAGACACTTAATTTCAGAGGCAGCACATATATATCACTGTGCTTTAACCTGTATATGATAGATCAAGTTGAGGTCAAATGATGATTTCAGCAATATCGTTGCACCAAGTTGTGCTTTGGTCTTCATAATATTCTAGTTTGTCTAGAACTGAAATTCTCATTTCTTATTCTAAAAGCATTTAACTTGGAAGCGAGCATCTTTGATTTTAATGAGAGCTTCCATGGAAAAAATGTTCCGGATCAGGATAGAACATGGAAGTTTTCTGGCTTGCTTTAGTCCAACCTTTCAGCGTTCTTAAATGAAGGGGCCACAGCATTAGGGGGGGGGGGGGGAGAGAGAAAGATGCCAAGATCACGTCCTTCTGTAAAATGGACAGGCCTCGATGGAACTTTGGCCTGAGCTCAGCCGTACATCACCCTGGTCTCGAACCACCCAGGGATCGGGAACTTTTCACTCTCTGCAAAGATCTGTTTGCCTGTGCTGTTTCCAAAGAGCCCCAAACTCTCCATGCGGCTGAAAATAGTTGCTTTTTTCAATTGGACTGAAATCCTTCGGCCGGTCTTACTGCCCCTACTCTCTCTCTCTCTCTCTCTCTCTCTCTCTCTCTCTCTCTCTCTCTCTCTCCCTCCCCCCTCCAATGACACAAAACGTCGAAAGGGTTAAACGCCATCGCGCGCGCGCACACACACACACACACACAGCTTCCACACATCTCCAGTTTCACACCTAAGAGAGGCCGAACCGAGTCTGAACTGAAATGCTCGGGCCTGACAGCAAGGCACCTCCGAGGGGGGGCGAAGGAAAGGCTTGCAAGCTTCATCACATCAGGCTTGCGGGGGGGGGGGTGTCTCTCGGGTGTGGGAAAGGGACCTGCGGCGATCGTGCTGAAACACAGGCCCAAGAGCTTAACAAAACATACGGGATGGGCCTTGTGTATCTGTGTGTATATACAGAGCGCCATTCCGGTTCCCCGGGGAGGAATGGGGGGGGGGCGGAGAGAACCTCTTTGTTGTTATTATTATTTATTATTATTTATTCAACAACCCGCACGCCCCCTCCCTCCCAGGCAAAACCATTCGTGAAACAGAAAGCGCCTAGCGGAGCAACGCTGACCCAGAGAGCCCCGGGGGGCTACCCCTTGGAGGCACCCCGCCCCCCCCGGATTTGAACCGTCCTTCTCTGCGTCCTCATTGCCCCACAAGCCAAAGTCAGAGTTGTGCCATTCCTGATCTAGCCAGCTTCACCTGCCTCCCACAGACCCGTCCCTCGGTTCCCAAGAGGTGATCTTAGCCTCCGCCACTCGCCACCGCAGCGGATACATGCTTTCACTCCTCCTCTGTTAATTCACTAAGTTTAGGCTGATGGTGGAGGTGACTAGAAGAAAAGCCAGCGGCAGCGGTCGATGTCCCTCTCCTTCCTGATACAAACAGCTGAGTCGCTCCATGCTCAGAATCAGCGCAAGAGTGTAAACTTTTTAAAAAACAAAAACCCAGCCATACAGAATTTAATTTGAACTGATTTAGGTACGCTCGAGGTGAGCCGAACCTTCCACCTTACTTCCATGGAAAGTGTAGGAAGAATGGGAGGTACATTTACGCGGAGGTAAGCTCTGTGGGTTTCTGGGGAACACGATAAAAAAAGAAAAACCAGTCTGTAACTCAGAAGCGAAGCCTCGCTGAGTTGAGCTGGGCCTGGTTTCCTGGTACGCGCCGTCGGGCTTGCAAGCCTCAGCAGGCTAACTAGGGAGTCAGTTTCCTTGACCAGCGTGAGACAGAGAACCAGGAAACTTGAAATACACTTCCAAGAGAACGTATGTAGGATCCGGATGGCAAAAGCTTTCGGGTCTATGCCTTCTGCTCTCAAATGACGGGCAAGTTGCGCAGGTAGGGAACGCTCTCTGTGTGTGCTTTGGTTTTTAAACAACTTTCCACTCCTTTTCAGAACTCAAAGTGAGAAATACCTATTTCTGTTATTCCTCCCGAAACTGTCGTCTTGGAAGGAAGGCCGAGATGGGGGGAAGGATCATTATAATAAGGCGTGCGTGAGAGAAGGGGGTCGGGGATCAGTTAAACCTGTGAGGAGGAGACTCCCACACCGACCGCACTTGCAAGCGGAAGACAAATGCGAAGCTTTGCCTGCGGGTCGATCATCCCCACCAGGCAGCGAGGGTTGTCAGTATTCGTAAGAAAAATTCCAACCCCGCACTGGCTGCTAGAGAAGGCGGAGAAGAGCTGCTGCCAGCCCGAAGGAGCAGCATGGAGGAGGGGGCTAGCGAGGGCTTCATTTTTCTCCCCCTCCCCACTTGCCAAGGGAGGCACGCTCGGCCTGTCGGAAGGCCTGAGCGGAATATTGTTCGTGGGAACTGCCATCGCATATTAATGTTCTCTCATGCATGCACGGAATAAATCACTGCAGCTAATTGAGCAACAATTTTTCCCCCTCCAGGAAAACAGGCCTCAGAGAAGTACAAGGAGGTTCCTTTGGAAGCGCCCGGATTCCCATCAAATAACTGTGTCAGTGGAAAGGTTCAAGGGCAGAGGTCCGCTGCTGTAGGAAGTGTCCTGGCAGCAGCACTCGGCGCTCTTAATAAATGTTAATTTAGCGGACTTTTAAAATTTGATAAAAATCAAAGTATCAACCTCCTCTAGTTAGACTTGTGGGATTAAAAAATGAGTGGTGCCGAGGGGGTAGGACTTTCGAGCAGAAGTCAAGGGTCCCGCTCGGGAGAACGAGCAGGAGGACCTCCTAACGTAGCGCGAAGTCATAGACATTATTATACCATCTAAGAAGGAAGGCTGGTGCAAGGACGTTAAAGTCAGAGTGTTTGAATTGCCTAACCGTAGGAGGGCTAGGAACATGGGCAGCCGCATTATATGCCAAGCCAGATCTCTGGTCCATCTACATCAGGTTTATCCTGGGATCACCTGGGATCTCTGGCATGCAAAGTGCGTGGCACTAAGGCACAGTCCTGCTAAGATCGCTTTGTTTTTGGTGGTGTTCCCCCTCTTTCTTTCTTTCTTTCTTTTTTTTTTTTTTTGAGGGGCACTCAGTTTTGGGCCTATGGCAGTGGGCGCAAATTGTCTACTTGCTGACAAACGGAACCGGGAGAAAACAGGCACATCTTGCAGAGATGCAGTTACAGTATAACTCCGACCTCTGCAAATGGGACAGAGGACGAGTTTCTCAGGCTACAAACCTTGAGGTTCCAATGCTATCAGGCTATCGTTGATGTACGCAAAACAGCGACTCTCTCTCTCGCTCTCTCGCTCTCATCCCCCCTCCCCCGTTTATGTAGAGGAGGCTAAACGTGCACGCACGCGCACACATACCCCGACTGCAACCCTATGCACAATTGCTCGGAAATCAGGCTTACTTCGGAGTAAGCATGCATAGAATTGAAGCGAGGCGCACATTCTCTAGGGGGCTGTTTCAAAACAGACGCCCCAACAAGGCTGTTTTGAGATCAAAGGGGAAGTGAAACTTCATGCTGAAAAGGACGGAGGAGAATTCCCCCCCCCAGCTGCTCTACAAATTTCACAAGCTTTGTTGCTATAAAATCACATACAAAACACACTATGAACACTTGTGGAAATTGGGGAAGTGACCCTTAAAAAGGAATTTAAACATTCGCATTTTATGGAGACGACCTGGTAGCTTTAGCAGGAAAGAAAGAAACCCAACGCAGCTAATGTGAAATGCTTGTGTGTGTTTGTGTTACTGGATAGAAAGTGCACCAGAAGTAATTGCAGAGAAATGGGGTGGTGGTGGGGAAGAGAGCGCACTAGTAGAATGGGTGTCTGATCACAGGGACCGGATGAAATAGATAAGATGCAGCCCCCAACCTGGGCATGTTTAACTTAGAAGTAAGCCCTACCTTATCTAATGGAGCTGACGCGCTATTAAACAAGGCCACTGAATTCAACCGGGCTTGCTTCTCTGAGTAGGCATGGTGAGGTTTGCGCGGGATGTATATATGCCAAATGGCAGCCTAAGGTTTCTAGCGGCGCAGCTATGGCATGGGAAGAGACATACAGACTCAAATAGACAGACTGTAGCTGACACAAGATAGGCAGACGCCGCTGTGTACAGATAGACAGGCTCACAACTCGGAATACAGACACGATTAGGGTGGGAAAGATATAGTTGAATAAAACTAGGGTGGTTTGAAAGCGGCGGGGAGGTGTTATCCAATCTGAGGTTTCTCTCTTCCCCCCACCCCACCCGATTTTCCTTGTGTGTGATTTTCCTCTGCACAGAAGAGAAGCAGATGAATTCACTAGCAGAGCAAAACTGCAGGCCGCCTCTTCTCGTCCGCTATAGAAGAAAAAAAAATCACAGATTTCCTGCATCGGGAGAAGTTCGGCCTTTTCTCTCGTTGCCTGGCCCGGAGTCTCTAGCTGGGTTGTCTTTTCACTCAGGCATTTCGCCTTCTCCACAATTTATTCTGTCTCTCCCTTTCTCTTTCTCTTTCTCTTTCTCTTTCTCAGACTGGCCTAAGGGCATTCCCGAATACAGTATTTTCTTTCAGTATGTCTCGATAGGTTCTCAGTTCAGAAGAACAGTTGACACAAGCATCAGCTGGAAAGAGGAAAGCGCAATTCTCTCTCTCTCTCTCTCTCTCTCTCTCTCTCTGTGTGTGTGTGTGTGTGAGAGAGAGAGAGAGAGAGAGAGAGAGAGAGAGAGAGAGAATGTATGCACACCCACCCACACAAGGGTTGCCCTTGGGCCCAGTGCTTGCTTTTATATTATTAAAAACCAAACAACTACGATACGTTCCGGATTAAGCTGAAGCTTTCAACACCCACTACTGAAACTCCATGCATGTGATGGAAGCTAGAGATGGTAACTGAGGACTGAGGGGAAGGCGCTTTTTGCACAAGCTCGGGAACGCACGGCAGGAATACGCAATCTGAACATAAGCCTCGGGGACGATTCCCATTAGCTTGTTAGCCTCTCACACAAAACCCCCGCCAATATTGCCAAGCAGCTTGCTTCCACCTTAGACGGGCTGCTGATCTCGATGAACTCTCGGTCGGAGGCATCAGATCTCTCCTTGCGGACTTCTTAGCCCCCTGTTCCCTGCGCAGCTTGACCCACGCGCGCGTTCATTTCCTCTTGGCTATTGATTGACAACAAAAATAGGAAGTGTTGTGCAGAGAGGAAGAAAGTGGAGTAGACAGGGAAGCGTTGGCCAGGGAAAGTAAGATGCAAGGGGCGCCATGCGGTAGGGGTGGGAGGGAAGAGAAGGGCCCAGTCACCCCCTCCTTTGTTTCAGATCACGCCTAGTGGTGATATCTCAAGAGCACTTGCTCCCGGGTTATTCTTATGCGCAACACTAAAGTAACCTTCCCCAAGGGAAGATCAAGGAACTTTGCTATGAATTTTGTTTCTCTCTTCCGCCTCTTGCAACCTAAAAGGGGACCTCTGAGAGGAGGAGATCTACGATCCTTCTAATACAGAGGTCCTGTGGCTGGGACGGGACGATATGGGATGGGGGGGGCAATTCCCATCTCTTGCGGGGCGCAATTAGTGCCAGCACCGTCCGTTAAGAGTTTGGGTGTAATCTTCGACACCTCCCTTTCCATGGAGGCGCAGATTGCAGCTATAACAAAGGCGGCATTTTTCCATCTCCGCCAAGCTAAGCAGTTGGCTCCTTACCTCTCTCGCCCTGACCTAGCCACTGTGATCCACGCAAGGGTCACCTCCAGACTGGATTATTGTAACTCGCTCTACCTGGGGCTGCCCTTGAGACTGACCCAGAAACTCCAGCGGGTGCAGAATGCTGCAGCGACTCCTTACTGGGTCTTCGCTGCTAGATCACATTCACCCGGTGCTATACCAGCTGCACTGGCTCTTGGTGGTGTACAGGATCAGGTTGAAGGTGCTAGTTTTAACCTTTAAAGCCCTATAAGGCCTAGGACCCTACCTACGGGACCGCCTCTCCTGGTATGCTCCACAGAGAAACTTACGGCCTTCAAATAAAAACATCTTGAAGGTCCCAGGCCACAGAGAAGTTAGGCTGGCCTCAACTAGAGCCAGGGCTTTTTCGGCTGTAGCGCCGACCTGGTGGAACACTCTGTCACAAGAGACTAGGGCCCTGCGGGACTTGACCTCTTTCGGCAGGGCCTGCAAGACAGAGCTGTTCCGCCAGGCCTTTGGCCAGGGCACAGCCTGACTCCCTCCCTTGGCAATCTTCGTGGAGCTCTGGCCCAATGGTGGCCAGTGGCTTGAATTTAATTAATTTTATAATGAATGATTTTAGAGTGTTGTTTGTGCTGTACTTTTGTACTGTTTTATTGTTGTTAGCCGCCCTGAGCCCGACTTCGGCTGGGGAGGGTGGGATATGAATAATATTTATTATTATTATTATGAGTCCCGCCAGAATCTTTATTTTGAAGAACTGATGGAGGAACATAGGATGCCAGACCACTGGTCTCTACCCTGACCGGCAGCAGCTCTCCAGGGTTTCAGACAGGGGCCTCCTCAGAGTCTTATCTGGGGATGCCGGGGATTGAACCTGGTACCTTCTGCATGCAAAGCAGACGCTCTGCCACTGAGCCACTGCCGTTCCCTTTAGCCCTTTCCCTAGATCCAGGAAGGCAACGTCACCAGTCCACAGAAGGCGGAATAGAATGTCCCAAACATTCTGTAGGAGACGCATTGTATAATGGTCTGGAATTATGATTCAGGACCCATAAATTAAAGGGGGATAAGGCCTCAGCCAAGCTCTTACTCCTATATGCAGTGTCAGACCTGCTCCAACGCTGCAATTTAACAATAACATATACTAAGAGCGAGAGAGAGAGCGCCTTGGCCCATGTGCAGAGTTCCGCCACTAACCGTAGCCAAGCCTTTCTGGGGATTAATAGTAAGGATCAACTTTCGGCGAGCAGCATATGTAACTTCCAGGCAGACTTCAATCTACGAAAGACACACACACACACACACACACACACACACACACACCCCTTCTCGGTGTAGAGATTAAATGCTGCCGCCCTGATATGGCTAACAGGCAAGCCATATTTTGCTGTTTTTATAGAAGCCTTCTTTGCGCAGAGAAAAGAGCAATCATGGTTATTACTGTTCTCCTTTTCTATATCAGAAACTGGGGCCAAAGAAAGCAAATTTTCCTCTGGTCCGAGGTGTGAGGAGCAATGAGTGGTGCAAAGGCTTGTGTTGTATTAGCCTATTGCATCTACAAAGGCATTGACTATGCAGTGGAAGACAAGCCTAGTAAACGTGTTTGTTTACTAGGAAGTGCGGTATGTCCTGCTGTTTTCAATGGAGCCAGCTCCCAAGCAAGGGTGCACAGGATGGCGGTCTTACAGCCCCAATCCTTTTACTCAGAAGTAAGTCCTACTCATTTTAAGCGTTTATCCTTATTTCCCAGGGCTGCTAGCCTCTGCGCGCTTTTCTTAGGAGGACATCAGCGGTTACTATCTCTGAGTAAGAGCACATATGACCGGGCTACGTAACTGGGAATCTGGATCAGCGCCTCTCGTCTTTCACGTCGCCTTTGGAGACGAAATATAGCCAAACTATTCCACATTAGGAACTAAGCCCTGTAGATCTCAGTGGAGTGTTACTCTTGAGTAAGCATGTGGCTCAGGCTGCACACAGGAAGCATTACAGGACCCGATCCCGGAGTCAGTGCAACCTTCCCCCATCCCGAGGTGGGGTTGGGGTATATAGTTCCTGGCAGAAATACAGCCAAGCTCATACTGATGCCCCACCTCTTTCTTAAGGCGCTTGATTTCACTACCGTTTTGCAACGAACACGTGTCTTCCACTGACTCGAGTTCGAATCCCACCAACAGTTGTCACTTAGTTCCATTCATTTGCATCATGGTCCGAGATTCCGCCCCTCACCCTAGCAAAGCTTGATTGTCCCTAATCCAATTTGCCTGTGACCTTTTCTTTTTCTTTTAAGATACTGTCATTGCAGTGAGAGCTGCATGCATAAAAAAGGACAGGAGGTTTGAAGGCCGTTCAGGATTTGCAGCCTCTTCCAAATGTGGCGTCTGATTCTGCTCCTCCTGCATTCTCGAGGTGTGGTGCAGCCGCCGCTGCCGAGACCCCTTCAGTGCAAATCAGATTATTTTGTTTGATCTTCCAGTTTTGCTGGAGCTATTGCTAACCGCTGTAGAGAGATTTGCATTGCTCCGGGTTTGCTCTCCCTGCAGGGCAGAGAAGGGAACGACTAACAAGGTTTTGCCCCAGAATTAAACAAGACGAGCAGGAAACGCAACGGGGGATCGCGATGGAAGGGAGGGTGTAGCAGATGATGCTTGCGCCTGGGACTAGAGAGGATCCCACTGGAATCATTTAAGACAGGCCTGGCTCAAAGTCAGATCACTTTTGGAATTGGGGCTTAGCAAATATATATACACAGAGAGACTTGTGAATGAGCTCCACTGGACTGAGTGTGACTTAAGTCCAAGCAAGCCAGAATTGGATCGGGCCGCAAGTTTATGCGCTCCTCCTTGGAAGTAACCTCTATTCTGAACCCAGTGGGGCTGCCTTCTAAATATGCACAAAAACCTGCTTTATGGCTGCAATCGTTTTGTACACTTACAGTCTGCATAATATTTATTTTATACGCAAGGAAATCTCACATAGAATGATTGGAAGGGACCATGAGGGTCATCTAATTTAACTCCCTGCAATGCTGGAATTTTTTTCTCCCAACGTGGAGCTCGAACCCACGACCCTGAAATTAAGAGTCTCATGCTTTTACCGACTGAACTATCTTGTTGCAGTTAATGGGACTTAGTCCCTGAGAAGTGTGTGCAAGATCGCAGCCTTACTTGGCAGTAACCGCATTAAATTCAGTGGGACTTCCGAGCAAACGGGCTTTAGATGTGCACGAATGGGTTTGCGTGTGTGCAAATAAACTTAGTCCAACATGACTGATACTCAGAGTGGATCCACTGAAATCAAAGGACTTGACGTTAGTCATAGCCAGAGCAGACCTATTGCAACCATTGATTTCAAAGGGTCTACTCTGAGCAAGACTCAGTCGGATCTTACCCCCGATTTTCGGTGTGCGTGTGTGTGTGTTCACCATAAAAACTCTGCAGGAAAACCTCTCCCCCCCCCCCCAGATGCCCGTCTGATCAACTTTTGCAATCCAGTAGATCGGCCACGACTGGACCTAATGGTCAGGGGTCCCTTTACCTTTACCTTAGATCATGCACAGTACTGTACTGGTTAGCCTTGAAGGAGCCAGGTTGGCAACAGTATTAGGATGAGCTGGGGATTGCGAGATAACCGCAGCTGTGTTTTAGGTTTTAATGTGATTTTTTAAAAAACATTTTTTATAAAAAAAATATTTTAACTTGGCGAAACGCCCGCACGTCGCTCGAGCAAGCTGGTTCCGCGGGTTGATTGACAGCGCAAGGTCACCGAGCTCTTCTGGGCGATGGGTGTCAAGTTTCAAGAGCAGACAGATAAAGCTGCCGGAAAGCTCTTTTCTGCCCCCTCGCCCTTTCCCTGCTTCTTCTCGCCTTGTTCTTTTTGGCATGGCGGAAGAACCCTCTTCAGACTCAGAAAGCAAGGACAACGGGCACTCTGCCCTACCTGCGCAGTTTATGCGTAGACATTGCTTTTTTCCTGCTTAGCTGCGACGCTGCGAAAAGAAGGCTTTGGTCGGGTTGACCAAATCCCAGCCGAGCTGTAAAGCTCAGGAATTTTGTCTCCCACCTTTTAGAACCAGGGGCTTGCAAAGTTTCTGCTGTTTTCAAACAACAGTGGTAAATGTTTCAAACACAGCAGGTAAGGTTTAAAAAGTTCAGGTCCATTTTGTATATTTAAGGGACGGATTTACACCCTCCCTTAAATATATTAAGGGTTCAATCCTATATAGATGTCTGCTCAAAACCATGTCTGACTACATTCAGTAAAGGAGCACATTCAGATAAGGGGGTTTATAATTGCAGCCCATCTCCAATAAATGAAAGAAGAAACTTAACCTTTATTATTATTTTTACTACATTGGCTCCTCTCTCTCCCCTTTATGGTTAAGGGTAGGCTTAGGCTGTGTGTGTGTAAGTGTCACTGAACTCAGTGCAACTTACTACTAAGTAGGTAAGCATGCAGTGGGATGCAGCAGAAACGTCCCTCCCCCTTCGGGAGGGGACAGAAAGGGCAAGACATATGGGCAAATAGTGTCTGGGGGGAAAATATTAATGACAGGAGTTCATTATAACAGGGGAGGGTAAATTGGGGGAGAGCTTCTTGTTGGGGGTGTGTGATTGCCCCCTGGCCTCCCTGTATGGTCCATGCATGCATAAGTTTGCACTGCACAATTTTTGCTTTCCCTTTGACTATATGCCTCCATGAATTAGTCTCTCTCTCTCTCTCCCCCCCCCCCACTCCATTCCAATATGTTCTGTAAGGTGGACTTCTAGAATGCAACACTGGCTGGCTGTTTTATATAAGGCAGAGGGAAGGCTTCTGTGCTTGCTTTCCTCGCCGTTTAGAACAGCACCTTAAATAAATGATACGCTTCTTGGACCAAGGCAGGAGCAAACCTTCTGCACAGCTGTGCTCTTGGAATGGAGGAACCCTTTTCTATGCTGCATGCTTTCCTCTGCACAGTGGCAATTCAGAAGTGTTAAAGGAATAGCAGAAGGATATACAGCGAACCCATGCTTGACAATGATTTCCTGATGTTTCTGCTTCGCACGGCCATAATTAGAATAAGTGTATTGCAATTACAGAAGAGGAACTCATATGTAAGGCAAAAGGTACTGACACAGGCTCCCCTCTCCTTTCTCTCATCGCTTTGCTCAAGCAGTTAGGAGCAGCTTTTAGCGAGAAAGATCTGCCCTTTGAATGTATTTTATTCCCCCTTTTAAAGTTTCATTACTTCTCTCAAGCTCTCCCCCCCATGCGAAATGCGATGTTTCCACGCTCTGTACATGTGCTCCCTTAAAAGATTTGTTTAGCTAAGGAAACCGCTGCTAAGCGGCGAGAAAGGAATTAAATGTATAGAATGATAAGCTGCTGCTAAGACGTATAAGAACACTTAAATTAATAATAAGGACTTGTTCTGAGGCAAAATTCAATTTTGCTTCCTATTATGCAATCTTTGCATGTAAAGTTGCTTTAATGCAAAATAGCAGCTCATCAAAAATTCTGTTTTATTGTTATCAAAAATTTATGATATCCTGAGGCATGAGGGGCCAGGGCGCAAGGTAGGCAAGCCACGTCCTTTTAGCAAGTTTAGTGCTTTCTGAAAAGCAATGTATTTCAAACTTTGGGGGAAATTATTCCTGAGATGAAGGTACGGTGGTGGGGAAGTTTCGGTTGCGGTAAGGCTGCTTGCACGAGAAAGCCACTGAATACTGGCAGTCAGTAAGCCAAATATATTCTTTCGGCAGAGTTCAGAGATGTCACAGGCAGCTGCTATTATTGGTTGGAGAAGGAAGAAAGGGGTCTTCTGAAATGTTACTTGGAAATCTTCAGTTTCCCAGCCTATATCAACAATTGTATATGCTCTCTGACCCATTTATCAGCAAATATGAATGTCTGTAGAAATGTAGAAATGCAAGGGGCCAGACCTAGACTTGCTCATGCTTAGAATGGGCCCATTAAAAATCAACGTGACTTCTTAGTCATAACTAATTTGTCCTATTCATTTAAATGGGTCTACCTGAAGCACAATTAAATCTGGTTCCAACCCAAGCTGTTGAAAAATGAATCTGATTTTTATTTATTTATCTTTATAAAAAAAGCTTCACGTGCTTTTCTGTGCTATCTTTATTTCTCTCTTAGTACCATGCTGTAAAGCACTGTGCAAGAAAACCGCACTCTCAACAGCCTCATGAGGGTAGGTAATCAATATAAGAATCTAATCGTTTTGCTGGTAGATTTAAGCTGATAGCGGCTCCTTCTGGCTGCAGGGGGGATCCATGGAAAAAGTGAGTCTGGAACCCTGGTTTCCCATGTAGTGGAGCAAAATGAGTTGAGGGAAGGCCTGCAATGTTCTCCAAAACAGTAGGCTAGTTTCTACACACACTCACACACCCCTCACTGTCCTCCAGACAAAAGGCGTTATCAGATTCCAAGGACACATTCCTGCCTGGTGAAAACAGTCAAGGTCTGTCGCCTGGTGCGAGATGTTGTGGCTAAGGATGGTTGTGCATGTGATGTGGGGAGAGTCCTGAAGGCCAGGATCCTCAACTCTGGTCTAATGTGAGAGATGCTGATTCAGAAGTCTGTCTAGAAGCCAAGCTTTCTGATCAATGCCCTCCCACCAGATGTCAAAGAGAACAACAACTACCAGACTTTTAGAAGACATCTGAAGGCAGCCCTGTTTAGGGAAGCTTTTAATGTTTGACAGACTGCTGTATTTTAATATTTTGTTGGAAGCCGCCCAGAGTGATGGGCGGGGTATAAATACAAAATTATTATTATTATTATTATTATTATTATTACAGTGGTACCTCAGGTTAAGTACTTAATTCGTTCCGGAGGTCTGTACTTAACCTGAAATTGTTCTTAACCTGAAGCACCACTTTAGCTAATGGGGCCTCCTGCTGCTGCTGTGCCACCGGAGCACGATTTCTGTTCTCATCCTGAAGCAAAGTTCTTAACCTGAAGCACTATTCCTGGGTTAGCGGAGTCTGTAACCTGAAGCGTATGTAACCTGAAGCGTATGTAACCCGAGGTACCACTGTATTATTATTATTATTATCTAAGAGGCACATGGAAGGGCTGGTTGTCAACACCCTGTGGCAAGGAAACACAGTCTGTGTATGCCCAGAGACAGTTCCATCTTTATTGCTTCCTCCAGTGAGCCATGGGGATTGGAAACAGTATCTGATGCTCAGCTCAGAAAGGTGGCCTTCCATTCTGGACTGCACTCGCCGTAATAGCAGAATTAGTGCCCACGTACTGGTGGAAATGGAGCTGAGTTTGGGCTGCTGAGAAACAAGAGGAAGGCATCCTGATGTTTACAGATTTGGTTTTTTTTAATTGAACCCTGCCACAAATAAAACAGAAAGAGACATCCCCCTGCATCCTAAGAGCCAAATAGCACTGAGCATGCTCAGTGGATACAGGCACCAATGAATGCCAGCTAGATAAGAAAAACTGAAGGCAGGGTTGGGTGGGGAAAATGAAAGGGCAGTTGGGCTGCTGGAACTCCCAACAGCTTTGTGTCCCGGAGGGTGGCATGGCTGGCTGGCTGGCACAAACAGGAGTGCTCTATTTAGTGGAGGGTGTTATACGGCAACATTTTGTTCTACTTTTAGCACTGGGTGTAATGAAATACTTCTTTCTGTTGCTCTTTTTGTCTGACAGTTCTAAGTAAAGACTCCTTTAATGGCAGACTTACAAACACCACACATTTGTACTGGGCATCTGCTGCACAGTCAGCTGACCTGCGTATCAGTGGTGCTGATCAGTGGTTTGGAGTGCCTGCATCCAGTTGTGGGTCCAGGGACTCCTTAATTGACCCAGGTGCTTTGTTTGCTGGGAGTGCTCCTAGGCAGGACCTCATGCATATTTGTAGACAGGTTGCTTGGGGACTTTGCGGCACATCAACAGTTAAATTGTATTCTGCCACATGCAGATAGAAGTAGAAATTTCAGAGCTAAGAAACTCCTAAGTGATTCACACATGGTCTGGGAAATTAGCTTTCTATGCATTGTTGCTATGACTATATTATATAATATATATATATAATAAAGGGTATAATAAATATATAAACATTATTCTGGAAATACAAGTCTAAGCAAGGACACACTAAGTAGAATCAAGCCTTCACTATGTTTGTTTCTAACCTACTGACTGTCTTATTTCCTTCTTTATCATTCAGAGCTCAGTTTAAAAATTGCTTTATACATTGTCTTGTCCACACAACAACCCCCATGAGAAAAGTTAATATTGTTCTTATTTTGCAGATGGGGAAACTTGCAGAAGGCCATCCAGTGAAACCATTGCTGCGTTGGGGAGAGTGTTTTGGATGAACTTGGCCCATGGGATTGCACTAATTTCCTCTTTACAGCATGTGGCTATTAGGACTCTATTAGTGCCCTGCACATCATGGTGACCAAGAACCAGGAGAAGAAGCTAAATGGATTGCAAACCTACTTGAAGAGCACGATGAAAAATGGCTGAATCATCAGCCGTGTCTTCCTCACTTTGGATCCTTCTCCCATTTTGGGGTTTCTCCATTCGCCCCCCTCAAAGTACAATGTTATTTTCAAGGGCAAGTTCATTTCAGACTCTGGATTCAGACTCATTTCAGACCTTTTGTAAATTTCTTCCATGTTAAAAAAAAAACAATAATCAAATATTTGCCTCCCTTCTCCCCACCAAAAAAGCGCATCAGGGACAAAGATTGTAGACCAGCCTGCTGCTGGCAGTGCTAGTTTTGTATGTCCAGAGGTTTCTTTCATTTTTTTAAAGAAAAAAGAATACAAGGGAACATTGTTTATAACTGTGATTCCCCCATTTGTATTTGAAGTGGTACACTCCATTCTACCACCTCATTACACCACCATCTCATTCGGCTACATGGGCAGACCAGGCCTTAGGCAAGTTACTTTTTCTCAGACTCAGTGTCTCCCCTCAATTCTGTAATATGGGGATAATGCTTGGTTGTTAGGCAGGATTGCTGAACTGATGAATGTGTAGTGCTTTGAACTCTCTAAGCACTATATAAATGCTATTATTAGCACAAAACACAAAGACACAATGTGCCGTTCCGTCCACTCCAAAATATACCTGATTCACAATCTCTAATAAAGGTGAATCACAGGTAAGAATTGTGCGTCATTTATAAAATGAAAAGAGCCAGAGTTAAAGCCTTTCTTGAAGCCAGATTGTATGACTGGAATCAATTCTATTGTTAGAAAGTTTAATGATAGTAACAGTAAATGGAAGGCACTTTGTACGTGTTTCAGTGTGCTCTTGTCTTGATTATTTATGAATGTCTATGATGCAGGTATAAGTCCTGACATTGAAAACAAGTTCTGAAACTAAGCCTGGTGAGTCTTAACTAAAATTAAACCCAGAATAAGAGTTAAATTTGCACTCAGAAGAAGGCTGTGTAGTAATGTCACCCAGTTCCATAATTTATGAAGCAATTTGGATCACACTTAAACATAGCAGACTTATCATCTTGTCTCTGGAATAGAATTTAAAGACATTGTTTATAATAAATCATTGCAACTCTACATCTTTTGTCTCTTCTTTAATCTGTATCCAGTTGTACTTTACTGTAAATACATCATAATTACCGGTGTCTGGTGTTTATGCATGCAATAGCTGATAGGTGACACTCTTTTGTTTATTCGTCTGCACAGTAAGCAAAGGGTTCTCTGCTGCAAATAAAAAATCAAATCAAATCAAAGATAAATGTGGTACTTGGAGGGTTAAACAAGGTCTCAGAATCTGAGTAAATATTTATATGAAGTGCTCAAAGAAGGGAAAGGAGGGGCAAAAAGCCCCTTTCAATATAACTAAATATAAATTACAGAGCTTTATATTAGCTGTCAAATTATTCTAGCTCTTGTATTCAAGTACTTGTTCCACTGGTAATGCTACATGCGACATGCAGGTTTATGCCTTCTTGCAAGGCTTGGCAAGTAATTAAACTAAATTGTTTGGAGGTTTGCACCGATTTATTCAGTCTGTGGAAGAGACAAGCAACCTGTTAACTTGACGGTTACTACGAGGGCATCATTCTCCATCACCACTTAAAGGGAGGAATGAAAGCAAGCAAGAAAATGGTTCTTCTGTACTGAACTGCGCATGTAACTTCAGATCCTTCATCAATGGCCTATTTGGGACAGAGACCGTTTCCTTTGGTTTGAAAAGAAGGAACAAGATACAGTGTACTTGTGGAAATTGTTAATAAAGCTGAAACAAATTTGACACTCTCTGAATGCAGATGTCAAATTTTCATCCAATGAGTGGGACCTACCAAAAAAAGAGAGAAAGTGGAGTGCTATTGTTCAGGATTCCAGCTATAAGAAGAGCTTGCTGGATCAGGCCAATGGGCCATCAAGAGGGTCCATTCCTAAATTTTATCAACAAAACAACTATGTGAAGTAGATTAATCTGTGGGAGAGTCATAGGTCCACAGTCACTGAGCAAGCTTCATGACTTAGCAGAGGGCTGAAGAACCAGGTTCCATACTATGGCTTCCCAATGACAGATTTTTTTTCTTCATGTGGGAAAGTTCCAGAACCCATAATTCCCCCATAATTCCCGCCCATAATTCCCAGAAGCATGGCACAATGGCTGGTCAGACTCCAGGCTTGAGGGATCTACTTTGGATGGCTTGCTGTGATTGAATCTGTAAGATCCAGGTACAAAATAATGTCTGGGGTTGGGATTGGGGAAGCTCAGCTTATGAATTGGTTTTCAGAACCAGAACTGATCTCATAGTCTTCTCAACTCCAGTGTGGTGTAGTGGTTAAGAGCAGTGGACTCGTAATCTGGTGAATTGGGTTTGCGTCCCCGCTCCTCCACATGCAGCTGCTGGGTGACTTTGGGCCAGTCACACTTCCCTGAAGTCTCTCAGCCTCACTCACCTCACAGAGTGTTTGTTGTGGGGGAGGAAGGGAAAGGAGATTGTTAGCTGCTTTGAGACTCCTTAAGGGGAGTGAAAGGCGGGATATCAAATCCAAACCCTTCTTCTTGTTCTCCCTAAACAGGATCAGAGCTTTTATAGAATCATAGAATTATAGAGTTGGAAGACACACCAAGGGTTGAACCCTCTGCAATCATGGCTAGAGAATCCCAGACAGATGGCCATCCAAGCTCTGAACCTCCAATGAAAGAGAGTCTGCCACTTTTGGAGGGAGTCCATTCCACTCTTACTGCAACAGTCCACCACTTTTGGAGGGAGTCCATGAACAGCTCTTACTGCCAGAACGTTCTTCCTGATGTTTAGTGGGAATCTCCTTTCTTGTAACTTGAAGCCATTGGTTCAAGTCCTACCCTCCGGAGCAGCAGAAAACAAGCTACCTCCATCTTCCATGTGTTGGCTGTTTGAAGATGGCTATGATATCACGAGCCAAGCTGAGGTAATTGTTTTAATTAGGGTGTGTGTGTGTGTGTGTGTGTGTGTGTGTGTGTGTGTGTGTGTGACTAATTGCCCCAACTCCTCTGTCTGCTTACCTCCCACTTCCTTGCCCTGGCTACCCACTCAGCAAGGCTCTCCATCCCCTCCTCCTCCCTGCCTTGCTCAGTGAAAGGCTTCAGTGAGTTCCAACAAAGTGGCTAGGCCAGGTTCTCCGCTGCCATGGTTCACCTTTACAAGTAGAAATGCTGTTGAATCATAGTAAAAAGCAAACTTTTTTTTTTAAAAAAAAGAAGTTTACTTTTAACTAAGTATGCCTGGAAAAACTTTCCCCTGATCAATTTTGAGATGTGGTAAAATTGTTTTAAAAACCCCAACAAAAGCCCTATTCAGAAGGAAGTTGGCAACTCTATGTAGTCAACTCTAAGTTGTTCTGTGAACTGCTTGAGACCTTTGGGTACAGGGCGGTATATAAATTCAAACAACAACAACAACAACAATAACAATTATAATAGTCCCTAAATTGAGCCCAGAGCATAATGTGAAGACAATCTTTTAGTCTTCACTTTTGGACAAATACACACACACACAAACATACATATATAAATTTTGGACAAATATATCTATTTCCTGGGATATTACAATTTTTCTCACTTATCTCAGAAGCTGTGTTATACTGTGTCAGACCATTGGCCAATCTAACTCAGTATTGTATACACCAGGGATAGGCAACCTAAGGCCCGAGGGCTGGATGCGGCCCAATCGCTTTCTCAATCCAGCCCACGGACAGTCTGGGAATCCGCGTGTTTTTATATGAGTAGAATGTGTCCTTTTATTTAAAATGCATCTCTGGATTATTTGTGGGGCATAGGAATTCATTCATTATTTTTTTTCAAAATATAGTCCGGCCCACCACATGGTCTGAGGGACAGTGGACCAACCCACAGCTGAAAAAGGTTGCTGACCCCTGGTATACACTGACTGGAGGCAGTTCTCCAGGCCAGCTCTACCTAGAGATGCCAGGGCTTGAGCCAGAGACCTTTTTGCATGCTGAGCAGTGGCTCTGCCACCGAGTTTGATACAGCTTCATTCACCTAGTCCAGATGCCAAATTAACAGGGAGTTGTGCAATGCCCAGCCAGCCTTTCAAAATCATCCGGGAGGCACTGATCTGTCAAGGACTGAAGACAGACGATGCAACCAACAGGATGGGGTTAATTAAATTGCAACCACTATCTGCCTCTGCTTTGCCCCACCCATGCTGTACATACTGCATGGCAGAGCGGAAAGAGCCTTTTAGCCAAAAAAATCTTTAGCCCCCGAGGAAAGGGTGTGTTTGTTTCTCTTCTGAACTAACAACTCAACAGCTTCATTTCAGGAGCAGCCTGGGTTTTGTTGAGCTACCCTGGTTAATGGAATGGCTGTACCCTTTGCAAATAAAGAGATGCTTAGTGTTGGGATGGCTTGATGAAGATGATGCTTCTCTGTTAATTAACTGCTGGGCCTGTTAAATTAATGGGATTCCTTGTAGTCTCAGCTGATGTCTTTAATTGCTTTATTTCCCCTCCCTTGCTCTGGTACTGCAAGGTTTTGTTTCTTCCATATTGTATTTGCTTTTCCCTCTGAGTTCCTCAGGCCGGAATTTCTTATGTTCTCTTACAGTGCTAAGTTGCCCTCTGTGTGAACAGTTAAAATAGCAAAGAGTTCACTTCCCCTTGTTTGCTAACTTTTTCACAGGCCAAGGCCTTCTTTCTCTCCCAAAGGGCATGCCTGCTAGGGGAAGCCAATTTTAAGTATACATTGCAGAGCAGGGGTGGGGAAGTTCAGGCTCAGAGGGGGGCGGCGGCAGATATGCGGCCCTCCAGTCCTCTACATCTGGCCCTTCAGACTCTCTGCTGGTTACATTTCTGCATAAGCTATACCCTCTCTTTCCCCAGACCACTTTACTTTGTATCACCCTTGAGTGTTGTTGCCTGTCTGGAATGTGTCCCTAAAACAACAACAACAACAAAACAATTGTATGTAACTGTGATTATAAACACTCACCCTTGAGTGTTGTTGCCTGTCTGGAATGTGTCCCTAAAACAACAACAACAAAACAATTGTATGTAACTGTGATTATAAACACTCACCCTTGAGTGTTGTTGCCTGTCTGGAATGTGTCCCTAAAACAACAACAAAACAATTGTATGTAACTGTGATTATAAACATCGAGGATGGGTGAGTGGGAAGTCATTAGCATTATAGAATAAGGATTATAACTGTTGAGTGATACAGTGTAACTTTGAATCTTGAAATAAAAGAATCTTGAAAAAGAAAAAAAGAAAAAAGGAAAAGGAAAAGGAAACCTGAAGAAATCATAACCCCCTTTCATCCCCTCCATCCTGCAGACATACAGAGATTAAAGCAATAAGAAATGAAATCACTTGATTCTGGCAAGAACTTGTTGATCTGAAGGCATAGCTTCTTCTTCTTTTTTAAAAAAAATTTTTAAATTAAATTTTCCATTTTAACAATCCAATCAAATCACATTAAATATTCCAAATTATACAAATACATATAATATAGTCCGAATATTCTGCCAAATTATAAATTTTTATTGTGACTTCCCATGCTTCAAGTTCGGTGGGGCTCTGATCATCTTATATCTCTACTGCCTTGAATTTCTAGGCAGCACCAGCATCTCTCATATATGGGGTAAGGCGATCTTGCAGGTAAAATGGTCCCAAGTTTACGTCTGTTTACATCTCGCAGGAACTATATGGTCACAACATAGGCCAGTGGCCTAATGGTTTTGGTTCCATCTCATTAGGCTCCCAGTTTCTGCAAAGCCTGAAGCTGATTGGCTGTGATCCCTTGAAAACCACCTTGGAGTCAAAGCTTGCTCCTCCCCTGCCGTGATTCAAAACTGAAGGGCAGCAGTGACATTGCAGAAGGGTAGACAACAGCTTTAAAAATACCATGCCAGCCTGTATGGGGAGTTAATGGGCGTAGGAAAGTCCTGGTAACCATTCTGAAATCTAAAACTTCTGTAGTAGATTGCATTTGGTTCAGCAGCAGCTTTACCACTCATATATCTCCCCACATTCAATTTAAAGTGGCAATTCCCTTTTCTCAGCCCCTTTCTCACTTGGTAGCTGTGTAGATTAAATCTAAAATAGAAAAATGCTATGGAATAGATCTGTGGATGTTCAGGGATGTAGGACAACTTAATGAAGCAGCAATTGAAATACCATAAGTATCCAATAGCTTTAATTTATACAAATATTATTTTTACAACTTTCATAACACGATGCAGTGGAATTTCAAGGGCGCAAGTATAGAGAGATTCTGCTTTCCAATATTATTTCATCCAGTTTAATGTTGAGGTTTGAATCCAGACCAATTCAAACCTGAAAGGCTACAAAGAACTGTGCTCTAATTGTTGGAATGGGCTAGCACATGTGAAAATCATACTTGTTCTGTGTATCACTCAGAAGGAGATGGTCAAATTCTGAATTTTACCACTTCAGACTGTAGGTGAGGGGTATATTTTTGTTTTCCCACATAGAAAGCTTTGATTCCAGAATAAGTGAAGGAGTCTAGGTTAATCTTCCCCAACCTGGTGGCCTCCAGATGTTTTGGAATACAATTTTCATCTTCCATGATCATTGGCCATGTTGGCTGGGGCTCATGGAAGTTGTAGTCTGTATGGGAAATCCAACCGGAAGACCAACTGTATATCAAGGAGGTAGTGATTCTAACAAGGGTACTCTTCCTGCCTCTGTTCCTTCCCCCTCCCTGGCAGCTGTTAAGTTTTTGAAGGTGTGAGAACCTTCTCTGATGTCCTAATCAGTTGTGAGGAGGTGAAGCCCCCAACATAGCTGCCTTAATCAGTCTAGGAGGTTAGTGCTGGGAACCCTCTTTAATGCTGGAAATTGTTATTGGAAAGGGAGGCATTGGGAGGAGCTGGCTACCTATAATATCAGATTATTTGTGATTTAGAAGCTCGCGCATGGACTGGTCGGCCACAGGGCTGTACAATCTACACTAAGGCTACCTGGGGGAGTCACTTCACCACTTCTTGAGAGCTTCCAAGTGGCAAATAGGAGTGCATGTCTGGTATGTATATATTGCTTGTTGTTTAGGAGTAAAATCTTCTCACTCACTTGTGTTTTGTATTGCTTCTGAATCATTTTAAAAAGAACCACCTTGCATTTGGCAAGACATGGTCCAACAACATCTGGAGGTTGCCAAGTTGGGGAAGACTTGGCTATACTTATTTCTCATTTGCTAAATGGAACTTCCAAGATAGTATATATCTGAGTAGCATGCATACATCTCACCACAGTAGAGAAGAAAGAGAGGTAGGACCACAAAGCACCATATTTCAGGCAAACTTTGTCCAACATTTGTCACCCAAATATTTTGCTGCCTGAGATGGGAAGCCCTACTTCCATCCTATGAGTGGGTTGGTTTGGTGCATAATAAGCACTATTTTTGTCTCCTGTAGTATTTGGGTAAAGGAAGGCTCACATTCAGTGTCTGCACAGCTTGTGGTCCATCAAGCCAAATGCAGCCTATCAGCAATGGATGGAGGTTCACAATGGAGTAAGAGAAAATGGAAGTCCCTCTAAGGTCTTCTAGTCCCATCACCTGCCAGTTTGGAAAATCCAGTGCTGCAGGTCTCCAATTGGTCATCTAACTTCTGCTTCAAAACCTCCTAATGAAGTCCACCAACTTCCAAGGTACACTCTTCTTGTGGTGAATAACTCATAGCACCAGAAAGTTAATTTCAAACCCCTTTGTTGGAATTTGATGTTATTCATTTAAGTCCTCCCCTCTGTAGAAACAGAGAACAAATGAGTTTCACATCATCTGTGACAGCCCATCAAACATTTAAAGATGGATATTATGTTACCTCTTAATTGCCTCTTCTCTAGGCTAAACATACCCAACTCCTTCAACATTTCCTTATCAGACTTGGTAAACCTTCCATTGTATCTGCCTGTCTAGGCATGGAAAAACAAGGAGGAGGCTATCAAGCTTCTGGTAGGCTTTCATACACAGCTGCTGGCTAAAGTTCCATTCACGATTAGAGTAGGTCTGGTTATGGAAATACATATTTTTGGCATGAGCTAAAGTGCCTTCAAGGCAGTGCAGTTCAGTGGTAGAGTACCTGCTTTGCATGCAGTGTTTTCCAGGTTCAATCCCAGGTATCTCAAGTTGGGTCTCGAAAACCCTGGAGAGTTACTGCTGGTCAGTGTAGGCAGTGTTGAACTACCTACAAACAGTCTGACTCAGTAGAAGGCAGCTTCCTATGTGCCTGAATCACAGCATGGCCTTGATCCCACCCCCAGGAGTGTTTTAGTCTCCCAAGAGAGGTGTGGGTTCAAATCACATGCCTGGCAGTCTTTTAAAAACCTTCACCTATCAAGAGGCGGCTATCAACTGGTATTAGCAGTGACAGCTGAATGAAACCTCCATGCTAGAGGCAGCATTCCTCTGATTTTGTGCACGTGGGCAAAAAACAGCCAATGTTTTTTGTTTGCATTCCCAGATGCAGGCTTCTCAGTTGGCTACTGGGGAAAACAGGATGCTGAGCTAGACAGAGCCTTGGGCTCTTCTTATGTTCTTATATTAGACCAGCAGAAAGCATTTGAAGATCACTGTGTTGTGCTTCGTAGCTGCTGCCTGGAGAAATAGTCATACTATAAGAGCCGCACTATAAGAAAGTATGTGGATTCTGTTGAACTCTCTGTACTTTGGCTCAGTTCCGTTGACGTTACTCGGAGCATTACAGAGGTGGGATTTAGGAAATTGTAGCATTTATATTATGTTTTGTCCAAGAGTCCAGAATTTCTTCTCCAGATTTTTATTTTGCAAAGCACATTAGACTTTCTGGGGGAAATGAGATGCCAGAAGGCTTCCTTGTTCTGAATAAAAGCATGGTCTGTTAGTTAGAAAAGGAGATGGCTTTTCTTTATACTTCATCCATTTTCATGATTTGTTATAGGCCTGGAATCACTTGTTTCTTCATAGACTGCCAAACATTTGGTCTGATTTTAACCCTCACCTTCCATATACACAGACTATAAAAATCTCACTCTGCCATCGGCGTTCTCTGTCAAATTCTACTCAGCTGTTAGCTTCCCTCAAACAATTAGAGTGTTGTGACAGAAAGTGGGGATTAGGGATGTAAGAAAGTATTGGGTTTTTTTGTTTTGTTTCACCCTGTATTCATTTCATGCAGCGCTACTTACATTCCAATGCAGTCCACCTTCCCCACAAAATACATTATTCATCCCGCTGTCTGCTGTGTAATTTATGTTATTAATTACGTAAATTATACTGTCATAACCCCAACCATTTGTAATTATAGACCACACACCCTTTTCCTCTTGGTATGTTTTATTGTTGGCATCCATCTGTCTTGAGAGACAATGGAATGTACTTCCAGGGGTGAAGTCAAACTACTGTGTTAGCAGCACTGTGTTAGCAGCACTCCTGAGCTGCCCAGACATCAAGACCCACCTCTCGGCCTCACTGATGTGGTCCAAAGGAAAGCAGAGCAATGTGTTTGGTACCAGCTTGGCCATGGAAATTGCTGCAAGGAAGTGTACAAGATGCCATTCGACTGGATTTGTGTAGAGTTTACTCCTTAGTCATTTTTTCTCCCGAAGATATCCCACAAGGCAGGAGAGGTTTAGGATCAGAGTTTTACTTCTCCTAGATGGACTACCTTCTCAGGTTAATGAGGTCCATCTGTTCCTCACTTTCCTCTACAGCACATGTGGAAACCACCTTCTTGACCATTGGACTCACTATTGGTCTTGTCCATTCTATCCACTGGAGCCTGTCCTTGCATTCAGACAATGTGCCTAACTCACCGAGCGTTTGAGACCCATCACCTGGTTTAGCCAGCCAGTCAAAGCCATTCCTGGGGGTGTGACCACTGTCACATGTTGACAGCTTCTAGGAGCCACAGGTGAGAGCTCAGTGCAGGGTGGGGACCAAAGATCAACAAACTACCCCAGAAAGAGCATGATGTGTCAGTGTGGTGTAGTGGTTAAGAGCGGTAGACTCGTAATCTGGTGAACCGGGTTTGTGTCTCCGCTCCTCCACATGCAGCTGTTGGGTGACCTTGGGCTAGTCACACTTCTCTGAAGTCTCTCAGCCCCACTCACCTCACAGAGTGTTTGTTGTGGGGGAGGAAGGGAAAGGAGAATGTTAGCCGCTTTGAGACTCCTTTGGGTAGTGATGAAGCGGGATATCAAATCCAAACTCCTCTTCTTCTTTTTCTCTCACCAGAGATACTATCTTCCCCTAATACCCCCCCCCCCATGTTTTATTATTGTTTCAGTAAATTGCATAGCTGTACGGGTGGCTCTGTGCGTTAAACCACAGAGCCTAGGACTTGCCGATCAGAAGGTCAGCGGTTCGAATCCCCGCAACGGGGTAAACTCCCATTGCTTGGTCTCTGGTCCTGCCAACCTAGCAGTTCGAAAGCACATCAAAGTGCAAGTAGATAAATAGGTACCGCTCTGGCGGGAAGGTAAACGGCGTTTCCCGTGCGCTGCTCTGGTTTGCCAGAAGCGGCTTAGTCATGCTGGCCACATGACCCGGAAGCTGTACGCCGGCTCCCTTGGCCAATAAAGTGAGATGAGCACCACAACCCCAGAGTCGGTCATGATTGGACTTAATGGTCAGGGGTCCCTTAACCATTACCTTACCCTATACTTTGTTGGTAATTGTGACAACTTACCTTTTTTAAAAGTGTTTTTTCTTTCATTTCTTTTTTCTGTAACTTGTTTGTTGTTATTTAATTTTAATAAAAACTATTTGTTCCTCATTTATGGAAGGCCCTCCCTTGTGAGGTGCACCTGTCTCATAATTCACCTTCTAGAGGAATTTTTAAAAAATCCTGTTTACCCATGTATTTGATGGCTGAAGATCCAACCGTTTTAGATCCATTGGATGAAGAGCCAATGTTTTATTTTCAGTGTGTTTATTTTCAGTTTGTTTGCTCCTATGATCTCCTTCGGGAGAAAGGGTGAGACTACTACTAATGAAATAAATACTCCCAGAAGTTAGCTG
Organism: Podarcis cretensis; assembly: GCF_951804945.1. Taxonomy (NCBI): domain Eukaryota; kingdom Metazoa; phylum Chordata; class Lepidosauria; order Squamata; family Lacertidae; genus Podarcis; species Podarcis cretensis. The sequence continues at coordinate 25,265,325 of NC_137175.1, forward strand.
TCTACCCAGCTATTTGCCATTGAAAGCTTCACAACCCTCCCACATCCATCTTCTGCAGGTGTCAAGATATCTTTTCTTCAAAAATATAGATGAGAAAAACCATCACTTCTCAGCAAGAAAAACTGAGTATTGCACTAAAACAATTGACAGCCCGGGAGTTGCCAAACCATTTCAATCCTATAAAATGCATGGCTTTTCCAATAATAAGCTCACCATGCAAAGGGTTCCTCTTCATGACAACGACAGTCTCCTAATTTCTGTTAAGCAGCCACCTGAATTCCTTTCGACTCCAGGCTTGCCGTCCTTCAAACTATTGCTAATCCAGTCACTTATTTCATGAATAAACGAGTTATGAATATGCATATGAGCCAGAGTAGAGCAGAGGCTGTGCTGTCACCTTACATCCAGAAGGTCATGGACATAAATCTTCCCTGATGCTAATATTCCATCTACCTCGGCTACATATTGAGCTCCTTTCCAGCTTCCAAGCGCAGCGAGAAAGCGAGAGATCATAATTGGGTAGAAGCATTCACGTCCTCATTCCCAGGTGTTTCTTTTTGAATGAAGTATGGAAGAAAGGGAGAGGCTAAAGTTAAAGAATGGGGTTAGAAAGAAATTAATATGCCAGACAATCACTGGTAGCTCATCAGTCACTTATGTGGATGGAAATGTGATGTCTTTTCCAGGAGGCTGACAAACTGGAGGCCTGATGTGGGGAGTTTTGCTGCTTCATATATGACCAGTTGGACTTGTCTTGCAATAAGACACCCCCTGCTCCCTCTCCCCCCTCAACCTCACTTCTGTACTCTGCACCCAGAGAATACATGCAACAAACTGGCAATTAACTGAGATTATTGGATTGGGTTTACCAGCTATTTGTCTTCCCCTTAAATGGCTGGCTAAGTACGGCAGGATATCCACTTGGAAAGGTCAGTGAGGCTTGAGTTACAACCCAGCTTGTCCCAATGGTGCTTTTCTCATTCACTCCTCAGTTTCCACTCTCTTCCTCTCTTCTCTCTTGGCAAATTTAAATCAATGGGATCTCCCCCTTCTCTGCCTCTCCTGGACCTAGGCTGGAACATGCTGGAACATAGATCTCTTCATTTGTTTACTCTTCAGCTTCTTCTCTGGAACAATCCCAGACCTACCTTATCAACTCGGAGATTAAAATCTGTGTATCTATCCATGTGTCTATCTTTGTCATGTTAACTAAATCAGGAAGAACTCTTGGAGATTTACAGGCACCAAACATTTCAGAAAGACAACTCTTCCCTATTTTGCTTTAAAAAAAGCCTTTCCATTATTTTTTTTAAGCCCAGGGAGTGTCAAGCACTACAGCTAACACTTAATTTCCCCCCAGACTGGAGTGTTTTAGAGAAGAATATCATCTGCATTGAATATTTGATTATGTTCCTAATAAAAGCACACATTTGCTTTAAGCATCTGTACAGATGTTTCCATTGAGCTTCAGAAGCAGATCTTGCCTGAATATTAACTTTAGTGCGAGTGAGGAGAGGAAATGCAGTATCCTTCTACCAAAGTTCATCTTTCAGTGCAATAGGATTTGTCATAGGAAGGAGCTGAGGCATCTGTTGGAATAGATAGGCCTTGAGTCTGCTCCAGCAGGGCTCCTTATATTTTAATTCATTTTCATTTTAAATTTGTATACCATCTACATTATTTTACAACCCACAGAAATGTCAAATGGTACAACAAGAGCAGAAACATCTTGATACCTTGTAACAATTCAAACCATAACTAGAAATTATAACCTAAATTCAAGAATTCATTATATACAAAAGCACCAGCAAACTTGTACCTGGCATAAAAAAACCCCATTGCAGTTTTGAAACCAGTGCCATCTTGGTTCAAAATGGTATCCAAATGTTTCCAGACATAATTGAAAATATGATTCAAACCATTTCTCTGTATATTTCCAACATCTACCTTGACTACCTTTCAGAATTTGACTTCAGCTCCACCTTCTATAGGGACGCAGGTGGTGCTGTGGGTTCAACCACAGAGCCTAGGACTTGCCAATCAGAAGGTCGGTGGTTCGAATCCCCACAACGGGGTGAGCTCCCGTTGCTCGGTCCCTGCTCCTGCCAACCTAGCAGTTCAAAAGCACGTCAAAGTGCAAGTAGATAAATAGGTACCGCTCCAGCGGGAAGGTAAACGGTGTTTCCGTGCGCTGCTCTGGTTCACCAGAAGTGGCTTACTCATGCTGCCCACATGACCCGGAAGCTGTACACCAGCTCCCTCGGCCAATAAAGATGAGTGCCGCAACCCCAGAGTCGGCCAAGACTGGACCTAATGGTCAGCGGTCCCTTTACCTTTACCTTTACCACCTTCTAGTTTCACCTCACTCTTTTGACAGACAATTCAGCCAAAACATCTCTCTGAAAAACACCTAACCCTGCAAAGATCCAGACCCATCATCCCCTGGGAGGCAAAGATGCCATATGGCGGTGGTGAGGACCCTTTTCACCAGGGCAGCCATTAGCAGCCAGTGGGGCAGCATGGGTGGAACTGTGTTGCTGTCTTGGAAATTGCCACATCATGTGTCTCTATCAAGAGGAGGGCAAGGTAGTGTGGAGTTCAGCAGGTGCAGTGGCACAGCCAACCCAACACTCCTGCCACAGTGCCCACACTATGCCAAACTACCACTGCCTTGCACCTCCCAGTAAGAAGCAGCAACACACAGCATTCAGAAGCCAGGAGAGCAATGCAGCTTCACTTGTGTTGCCCACCCACAATGGCGGCCAGAGGCCGAGGCAAAGGTAAGCAGAGAAACAAATGTGCATTTTACTTTTTTACAGGCGGCTAATTTCTACATGCACTCACCCGCCCTACTATCTTGCATCCAGGCAACCCAGAAGCATTATCAGAGTTCAAGGCCGCATTCCAGCCAGTCCAAAACACTCAAGGGGGGTATGAAGAAGGGCTGCTGAGCCGTGTGGCCTGGGTGTGTGACAGAGGAGGAGGGAAGTGGCTGGGGACAGTCCCAAGGGCCAGGCAGAGAAGCCTGCGGGACATATTTGGCCCCCAGCCCTGTGTTTCCTCACCCCTGCCAGAAAGAGTGGACACAATAGTTTTTCATTTACAATTCCAGCACTGAATTGAGATAAAAGTTTGACTGCTGAATATGCTTTTTGACTTAAGCACATATTGCCTTGCTTGGGAGTTAGGATGGAGGATAAATGGTGACCTTCACTAATGCACATTTCCTTAAAAAAAAAAAAAGCATTTCTGATAGATTTCAATTCAAGCAAAAAACAAAACAACCCCCTCCCCCCAAAAACGGTGGTGGGAAATGAAAATTACAATGAAAGAAAAAAGAATACAGTCATTGACGGACTTCCCTTCTTCTCCTTCCTCTCCTTCCATGGTTCCTTTTATCTTCCATTTCCTCTCGCATTTTCTTAGTTTCCCCAATCTTTTTCTCCTCCTCCTGTGAACTCTGGTTCTAACTTAAGCTGCTGAAAATATTATCATCCTGCTAGTCTAATTGTCTATTTATAATAATTTTTCAGATAATCAATAAATATTATCCAGTCTTCCTTATATTTTTTATCCCATTTGTTTCTTATTCTAGTGGTCATACCTGCTAACTCCCCATATTCTAAGTTTGAGATGCCACTCTTCTTTTATCGGTACATTATAAGCTTTCCATTTTTGTGCTAATAGTACACGTGTGGCAGTTGTCGCATACAGGAACAAATTTATCTGTTTTTTTGGGGTTTTTTGGTAACTTCTGTTGTGATTTTTCCTAACAGAAAGGATTCTGGGTTTTTGGGAAAGGTTTTTTGAACATATTTAAAAGTTCATTATAAATCATTTCCCAGTAGTCCTTAATTATACTGCAAGACCACCACACGTGGTAGAATGTTCCTTCTGCCTCCTTACATTTCTAACAGTTACCCCTTATTGATTTTGACATCTTTGCTAATCTGTTTGGCATTAAATACCACCTATGCATCATCCTCACAAACTTTTCCTTTAGTGTTTAGCATGCAGTAAACATTAGAGTAATTTCCCACAATTGCACCCATAAAGCAAAGTCAATATTGTGTCCCACATCTCTAGCCCAACTTTTCATTGATGATTTCACTGTTTCCTGAAACAATATGCAACAAGCTGCAGCTACCCTTCAAAATTCTCATGTCTTCGAATTTTGCGATGCATTCTCCAACAAAGAACTGTGTACAAAAATGTGCCTGTTAGGAAACAGTGTGCATATTAGATGCATATATTCATGAAAATATCATACAGAAGTGTGATGCATTATGGGCTTGCAAAAATGTGTATACGAAGAAATGTATAAAGCACACTAAAATGCTAGCAAACTTTTCTGAGGGATAGATAGATTAGATAGATAGATAGATAGATAGATAGATATCTCAAAGTGATATGGAAATCACAGAATCATGGAACTGTAGAGTTGGAAGGGACACCAAGGGCTGAATCCCTTGCAATACGGGAATCACAGCTGAAGAATATTTGACAGATGGCAATCCAACCTCCAAAGAAGGAGAATCCAACACCTTCTGAGGCAGTCCATTCCACAGCTCTTAGTGTCAGAGGGTTTTTTCCCTAAAGTTTAGTCGGAATCTCATTTCTTGTCATCTGACTCCATTGGTTTGGGTCCTACCCTCTGGAGCAGCAGAAATTTGGCATGTGGAACCTCAAACTGAAATGAACAGAATTGTCCATCCCTACAGGAGCTGTGTGTGCAACTGGGTACCAAAGGAGGCTGTCCTGCCTGTCCCTTGAATAGCAGGACTCAGGTGTGCAGCAGGTAGGATGGAGGGCTACTCTGATACTACGCAACATTGAGTGAGTGAGGCACATTTTCAGAATCTGTGGCACAACTTATCCCACAGTCCAATAAAATATTTTCAATTCAGGACCAATCTTGGGTATGCAATTTGAAATTGCTCTCGGAAAAAGCTGTCAAACTGGGCTTGCAATGCAGGAAATAAGCACCGGCAAGTTAAGTTAGCCCCCTTTCCCCCTACCCCATCACTGACTTATGAAGCCTGTGTCAAATATTTCCTCATACTCATTTCAGAGGAAAAAAATGGTATCCCAATCCACTTTTGGCTTATATTACATATTATAGCTGACACATCAGAGTAATTCACAGCCAATGCTACTGTCGTTTTTCAAGAGTGTGAATAGCAAAGTCTCAGATCTGAAAGCTACTGGCTATATTACAGAATTAGCAGCTAGATTGTCTTGGATCTGCCAAGCAATTATGGTAACTGCTTGGTTCCTTTGAAAAGGCTGCTTGACAATGTGTTTAGGACCAACAGTTGAACTGACTTGAGATGACATACTAACAAGCAAAGGAGGCCCCTTCATTTTAAATGAATACATAGCTTCTGCTTGCTTGCTTCTTTCAAGTCTACTTAACAGTAAGAAATAGAATTTAAACCACACATGTGGTTGATTAATGTCTCTGCAATGCAACCACCTGGCCAGCAAAGCAGGCACAGGCCACATTCACACCATGCACTTAAAGCACTACAGTAGCACTTTAAACAGCCATGGTTTCTCCCAAAGAATTCTGGGAGCTGTAGTTTGTTAAAGGCATAGAGCAGGCATTGGCAAACTCGGCCCTCCAGATGTTTTGAGACTACAATTCCCATCATCCCTGACCGCTGGTCCTGTTAGCTAGGGATGATGGGAGTTGCAGTCCCAAAACATCTGGAGGGCCGAGTTTGCCTATGCCTGGCATAGAGAGTGCTTAGGAAGCTTCCTATTCCCCTCATAGAGCTACAATTCTCAGAAGAGGGATTGGTTGTTAAACCACTTTGTGAAACTGTAGCTCTCAGATGAGGGGAATTGGGGTCTCCTAGCACTCTTAACAAACTACATCTCCCAGAATTCTCTGGGGGAAGTCATGACTGCTTAAAGTGGCATCAGAGGGCTTTAAAAGTTCATAACACCAACTATGTTGGTGTTATGAATATGGGAGAAGTAGGCCAAGGCCAAGCTAGCTGGGATAATAGTAGACTTTTGTGAAGAATTTGGTCTGCTAGCTATAAAGCAACTAAAGCATCCATGGCAGATGGCCATCCAATCTCTGCTTAAAAACTCCAAGGAAGGAGAGTCAACAACCTCCTGAGGGAGTCCATTCCACTGCTGAACAGCTCCTACCATCAGAAAGTTCTTCCTGAATTTTAATTAGAAACACCTTTCTTGTATTGAAACCATTGGTTCGGGTCCAACCCTCCGGAGCAGGAAAAAACCAATCTTGTTCCATCTTTCATGTGATACCCCTTTAGATATTTGAAGATGGCTATCATATCTCCACTGGATCATGGCCACTGGTCCCATCACCTCCTGGCAAATAGAAGGGGAAGAAATGGAGGCAGTGAGAGATTTTACTTACTTGGGCTCCATGATCACTGCAGATGGTGACAGCAGTCACAAAATTAAAAGACGCCTGCTTCTTGGCAGAAAAGCAATGTCAAACCTAGACAGCATCTTATGAAGCGGAGACATCACCTTACCGACAAAGGTCTGTATAGTTAAAGCTATGGTTTTCCCAGTAGTGATGTATGGAAGTGAGAGCTGGACCATAAAGAAGGCTGATCGCCGAAGAATTGATGCTTTTGAATTATGGTGCTGGAGGAGACTCTTGAGAGTCCCATGGACTGCAAGAAGATCAAAACCTATCGATTCTTAAAGAAATCAGCCTTGAGTGCTCACTGGAAGGACAGATCCTGAAGCTGAGGCTCCAGTACTTTGGCCACCTCATGAGAAGAGAAGACTCCCTGGAAAAGACCCTGATGTTGGGAAAGATGGAGGGCACAAGGAGAAGGGGACGACAGAGGACAAGATGGTTGGACAGTGTTCGCGAAGCTACCAGCATGAGTTTGACCAAACTGCGGGAGGCAGTGGAAGACAGGCATGCCTGGCATGCTCTTATCCATGGGGTCATTAAGAGTTGGACACGACTAATTGACTAAACAACAAAATCATATCTCCTCTCAGCCTCCTCTTTTCCAGGCTAAACATACCTAACTCCCTCCACCTTACCTAATAATGCTTGCTTTCCAGATCCATGATCATTTTGGTCACCCTCCTCTGCACACATTTCAGCTTGTCAATATCCTTCTTAAAATTGTGGTGCCCAGAACTGGACACAGTACTCCAGGCCTTCCCTTGATAAGGTCACTGTACTTTCATTGATGCAGCCAAGAACAGCATTAGCCTTTTTTGTTGCTGCATCACACTGTTGAGTCATGTTAAGTGTGTGATCTACTAAGATCCCTAGATTCAGGAACTGATGACAAGTAATGGGAGGAGGAAGTGATGGGCCAAGGTACAATTAGGATAGTTCAGTGAATGTTTTCTTTTCTTTTTAAAAAGGATCTTGATAAAGTAGGTGTTGTCTATGTAGATGCTGCTGAACATGTCTTATGGTTGGATAATCAGGACTTCTCTCATATGAACGGCTTCTGTTCAGAGAAAAATAGCCACTCTTGTAGAAACTTAAGACTCACACATCTATTTTTTCATAAGGTTTGGTGAACTCAAGTCCACTCCTTCAGGTGCATGAAGTGAAATCTTACATGGCAGATATCTAAAGGAGAAAACTGTAAGATGGAAGTTGAATGGCAATGAGATACAGGAATCGTTGTATAATTAGTGCATAGATATATAATTAGAGTATAAATGTAGGTTAAATAGGAAGACTTTTAACCCACTGCAGTAGCAGATTGGTGATAATTGTTGAGATTATTGTATTAGCACCTGTGGTGAGGAACAGAAATATTTGCAAGGAACAGTTATAGATAGCACATATATACTGGCATTGGTCTCCTTATTAACACGTGTTGGGCGATTAAAAACTATGAAACTGTTTAAAGAATTTGTGATGAGTTTTAATGGTTTCATTAAATTGCTTTTAATGACATTATATATTTTATTGTTGTGCAATGCCCTGATGTTTTATATGGCAATATATAAATACTTTTATAAAAACAAACAAACACACAAACAAGCTTTGGTCTCAAATTAGCCTTCACTTGATGACATTGAACTTCTTAATGAGGTCCTCTTTTTGGAGGTTAACCTTCATGAGGTTGCCACCATTGTCAGAGATAAGACTGCCTCCTACAAGAAACATATCTTTCTGCTGGTGGCGCTGTCTGTAGAACTCTCTTGCATGTGAAATAGGCCCTCAGTAGGCCCTGTTAGGAGAGCTGTAAAGACTTCAGCCAGTAAGCAATCTTGGAACTTTATTATCATCTTGTATTCAGTTGGTTTATTAATCATATAATGCTTAATGTTTTGTTGTCTGCACAGTCTATTTGTCCTTCTCTGCCTGAGACTCAGTTGCAAAGTAGTCTGAGTCTCTTGATCCCTAAGTCAGTGTTCTTCAAGCTGCCAGGGGGCTACAGCTCCCATCACCCCAACCATTTTTCTGCACAGCTACCATATTGGTCCTGTATGTACAGTATCTGTGTGCATGTGTTTGGTCTTTGATCCTTGAGTTAAAAAAACTTCATGTTGCTCCCCCTCAATTGGCAAATGCCCAAACATTGTTCTGTTAATACCTGAAAACTTGGCCAGACCAAACAGGGAAACATGAAGTGAACTTGCTGCAAGTTCTCCTTTCTCCTTGACGTAATCATTGTTCCAGATGGCATCTCCATCAATGTTCCTTAGGGGACAAGGAATCCATTTTATCCATTATTAAGTTCAATCCAAAAGTTTTATAATAAAAAGGCTTAAAGCTCAGCCCAGTGAGAACTCCTACTGGGACGATTCATTAAAATACACGTTTGTCACCAAAAATGCACTCGTGCATCTCACTTCTCCTTCTAATTAAGGAAACAGGTGATATGGCATCATCCTGAAGTGTGTTTTTCTGCCTTCACCTATGGCAGCCAGTCAATAATGCAGATCAGGGCTGGGAAAACACATAACGTGGCAACATTACACAGGTTTCCTTAACTCTGAGAGGCGGGGAAATGAGACTCGTGGGTGCAATTTCTGGAAGCAAAACTGCATCTATGGTAATGTCTGGCTTGAGCTTAACTCTGAATCTCTATGGAAATAAGTTCTGAGGATAATAGGGATGGGGTGAAGATTGCATTAATAGGAAGGAAGAACTAAACAATTCACATGCACCTTGGAAAAGATCACTTCCAATTTAAGTTGGGCACAGCTCCCCTTCAAGCAGAGCCCAATTCAAACTGGGGCTTCCATCCCATTTCCATTGCTGCCATGCTTTCCCTGCCAGTCCCTCCTTCTTTAAGGTGGAAAAACAAATGTTCTTGGACGATAAAACTTCACACGCTTTTGTTAGGATTCCCCCCTCTTACATTCAGAAATAGTGTAACAGCATTCTGACTTTTCAGCTGTCTGCTATATTTCACAACACAGTGTGAGTCTGCTTCACCTGCCAATGGTTGGAGCTATGAAACAGAATTTTCAGTTGAGATCAGTGTTATTTTGCAGCATAATGTTGGCTTGATCTGTAACACAGTTAAAGGGAAGAAGCAGGAATTGATTTAACTGTTTCATTTCCCCCAAGATGAGTCCCACTTGTTTGGATGAAACTTACTTCCAAGTTTGGACCTTAGCACTGGAGTAGAATTCAATTCTTCGGTTAGGGAGGGAAAGGGGGAAAAAACCATTATTATTATTTTTTGCAACTTGCATAACTTTGCTTGTTGAGTGTACAAATTCTTTTTTTCTATGAAATGAAGGGGGAAAAAACCAGAAAGACCAGTCTGCAACTAGAAAGCAAAATGGTTTCTGTTTTTGTTTCAAGGAATACAGTGAATCCAAGAACAGGTTCTGTAACTTTCCAATAGGTGTGAGATCTCACCTACCACAACCAGCTTTTGGAGGAGGCTATTATTACAAAACTGGGAAAAGAAGCACACAGTTTTAAAATATGTGTAAAGAGTGAACTGAAAATGCATGAGCATATCAACACTTTCATTGAGGCAGAAGCACATTGTGCAGTGTGTATTCTGCCATTCCGACCCCTAGCTAGCGCTAAACAGAAGATAAAGAGCAGTAGCTGGTGATATATGGAACTGTGGTCTCTGTTAACTGAAGTGTTAGGATCACATACCTGCCCCATCTCTATCAAAGTTCAGAAAATGACTTGGCTGAAATGCATGCCAGTTTTAAATTAGACAATTGCTCCATACAAAGCTTTGAAAAGTTATCAGGAATTATCACAGAACATTTCCTCAAGAAAATACGGGAAATGAAAACTGATTAATACTATAGTAATTTGACAGTAAATGGTTAGAAGGATAATTTAAAAGGATCCTAATATTTATGTTTGACACAAAACATCAGTTAATTTTTTCTCTCTCTCTCTCTGATTTTTTTAAACCACACACCATTCAAAAATATCCTAGCTGTGTACGCGAAAATAAATAGAAAGGAAAATCAAAGTTAAAATAACAAGAAATACATTAAACCCATCTGTAAAACCAGCATGAACAGTATCCTAGAATACTTTCCTGAAAAAACCCCTGGATGAATAATAAATTCTTAAGGAGATGCCTCAAGAACAAATTTTAGGGGCTGTTCTAATTTCCAGAGGGAGTTTGTTCATTCAGTGGAGTTCCAGGGCATGTGATTCCTGCAACAAGCCCTTACTTGAAGACCTCAAGGCTTAGAATCGTAGAGTTGGAAGGGACTGCCAAGGATCATCTAGTCCAACCCCTGCAATGCAGGAATTTCAACTACAGCATCCATGACAGATGGCCATCCAACCTCTGTTGAAAAACCTCCAAGGAGGGAGAGTCAACAACCTCCTGAGGGAGACCGTTCCACTGTTAAACAGCTCTTACTGTCAGAATGTTCTTCCTGAAGTTTAGTTGGAATCTCATTTCATGTAAATTGAAGCCATTGGTTCGAGTCCTACTCTCCAGAGCTTGAGAAAATGAGCTTGCTCCTGCTTCCACATGACAGCCCTTTAGATATTTGAAGATGGCTATAATATCTGCTTAGTCTCCTCTTTTCCAGGCCAAACATACCCAGCTCCCTCAACTGTTCCACATAAGGCCTGATTTCCAGACCTCTTTACCATCTTGGTTGCCCTCCTCTGTACATGTTCCAGCTTATCAATGTCCTTCTTAAATTGTGGCACCCAGAACTGGACAAAGTATTTCAGGGGTGGTCTGACCAAGGCAGAATAGGTGATAAGGAGAAAAATACATCTCTCAGGTCAGGTGGTCCTAGGCTGCTCAGGTCTTATCTAACACCACTAAAACCTTAAATTTGGTCCGATAGCTAAATTGCAGCTAGTGCAGATATGTTATCAGTGGTGGCAGTTAGTCACTCACAACAGCAGCCTAGCTGTAGCTTTCTCCTCCAGCTGCAACTTCCAGACCAGCCTTAACAGAAGCCCCATATAGAGCATGTTGCAGTAATCCTATGTTGCAAGCATACCCAATTTTAATAAGGTTATGGCATAGAAAACCTATGGATATAAATAGTTGCTGAAGATGCAGGGCTAATCAAGCATCACTGAGGCTTATGTTATGAGTCTGCTGCCTGATTTTTCACCTTTCACGCAGCAGGTTTCCAACAACGGTAATATAATGTTAAATGCTAGATGTACGTTTTCATTAAAGTAAGCCCTTTTCCTGGAATATTTCCAGCAGCTTGAAAACTTGATTTAAAACAAGGAGTTTGGCTCAAGTATGGTTTTTAGAAGTTAAATAGAGATACAGCTGGCTGGCTGGAAGCGGGACCTGCAGAAAAATGTTGCAATCTCAAATGCTGCCCTCCACAATTCCATCTCTATCTCACCCCTCTTTCTATGGGTTATATCCCATGCTAATCCTAACTCCGGGATGTGGGTGGCACTGTGGGTTAAACCACAGAGCCTAGGACTTGCTGATCAGAAGGTTGGCGGTTCGAATCCCTGTGATGGGGTGAGCTCCCCGTCGGTCCCTGCTCCTGCCAACCTAGCAGTTCGAAAGCACGTTAAAGTGCAAGTAGATAAATAGGTACCACTCTGGTGGGAAGGTAAATGGTGTTTCCGTGCGCTGCTCTGGTTCGCCAGAAGTGGCTTAGTCATGCTGGCCACATGACCCAGAAGCTGTACGCCGGCTCCCTCGGCCAAAAAAGTGAGATGAGCGCCGCAACTCCAGAGTCGGTCATGACTGGACCTAATGGTCAGGGTTCCCTTTACCTAATCCTAACTCAGAGCAGGGAATATTGAAATGAATGGACATGATTTACTGAGATTCATCAAATCCAGTAGGTCTACTTTGAGTCTACTCATTGTGTTTCTCTCTCTCTCTTCCTTTTCTAGCCGATCCATTCCATTTTCCTCATTGGGATGTTTTGGGGACCCTGCCATTAGGATCCCCCTCCTTAAGATTGGTTGTACTTCTGAAAACCTTGGGCTTCCTCCAAGTCTGCTGCTGCCTCTCCTGTGTTTGTCAAGTCAAACACTCACTTTTGAGCGGACAGATTAAAAGTACTGTATTTCCATATATGTACACAGAGAGAGGGAAGAACCAGACATTTGTTGTTAGGTTTCTTTTAAGACCAGGGGCTTCCACTCCTGCTTGCTCAGCTCACCAATCCTGCCTACCTGTCAACCCTTTGCCAACCCCCTGGCCAAGCAATGCCTCTGGTCTTTATACCCCTCCCTTTACACCTTACTCTCTCCTTCCATATCCTCTTGCAGCTCACCCTAAGTACCTACCCTCTGATGGCTCAGCCCAGGGGGCTGGGAGGCACTTCGGATAGTGGTTTATGAGAAGGAGGTGCTTGGAGAACAGTTTGCCAAATAACAGTAGCTATTTGGTTGGGGAAACCAGACTGCTGAAGCAGTTCCTGGGAAGCCCTTCGCCTGGGTACTTGCAAGGAAGAGTTTCTGGACTTGAACTGAATTGGGCCTCTTCCCTTTGTTCCTCCCTGCTGTATGTACACCAGTGTTTCCCTCCAGATGCTTGTTTCCAGTGAAGCCACATATTTCTTTGTCAGTTCTGAGCGGGTCGTTGGCATCCCAGGGTTACACTGCGCCAATGGCGTGATAGAAAGTGCTGAGTCGGCAAATGCTCACTTCTGGCTGGACCCTATCTCCCTGCAAGAATATATTGTGGTCTCATGCTGGCAAAATGTGATATCCCCTCAACAGAAGAATTAGCCTGAGCAAAGATATCGAGATCACTTCCCCAACATATCTCACAAATGCACATGGATTGCATGCTCACACAGTGAGGAGGAGAGTCCTAGAGTCCAGCAGCTCTGGTGTACATGTGAGGGCTGTGATGATCACTCAAAGTACGGGAGGCTCAGAAACCAGCATCAGGGAGTGCTGCTTGTTCAATGCACCTAAGCATTTAAATAAATATTAAAGGAAGCGTTCTGGACTGCAGCCACAAATGTGCTGGCATACGTAGTAATTATCTGACTGATAATTATTTGTTGTTATGATGCAGAAAAAAAGAGGAACTGCTAAAAATGCCCTAGAAAACCCCTCCATAGCTACCAAACATCCCCTTTTGGAAATACTGTAATACTTACTGAAACAGTTGAAAATAAGATGAAATATAAACTGGGAAAGCTTTGTGGGGAAATCCCAATGAAACTATGATGAAAGGCCATTCTTAGGAAGCTGGCGCATGGCTGCAACTACATGCAATAATAAAAACATCAACATAATTCTGCTAATGATAATTGATAACACATATGTTGAAACGGCAGGGTGATTAATTTGGACAGCAGGCGTGCAGGCAGACTTGTTACAAAAGAGCTACCCTAATTGTTGCTAATAATTTTCAACTCATTCTCTGAAGCCTGGTTTGGGGTTCAAATGGTAGGTATGGGGGCACAAAGTATGTGCGGGCTGTGGGCCTATGCACATTGCACCTGCTCTGACATCCCCACAGGCACCTGGTTCTTCACAATGTTGTGTGACGTCGCATCCCCCTGCCCCATTTTTCTGGAGAAGCCAGTGTCTCTAATCTGTGTATAAGCTGTACAGTGGTACCTCAGGTTAAGTACTTAATTCCTTCCGGAGGTCCGTACTTAACCTGAAACTGTTCTTAACCTGAAGCACCACTTTAGCTAATGGGGCCTCCTGCTGCTGCCGCGCCGCCGGAGCACGCTTTCTGTTCTCATCCTGAAGCAAATTTCTGGGTTAGGGGAGTATGCCACCTGAAGTGTATGTAACCTGAAGTGTATGTAACCTGAGGTACCACTGTATAAGCTCATAGCTGTGAAGTGTCCTTTATTTTAAGGGACAGTCCCTTATTCCAGCGCCATGTCCTGCTGCTGTCCCTTATTGATGGATGTCCCTTAAATGTCCCTTAAATGATGTCCCTTAAATTTCAAAGGAAGCAGCTCCTCTCCCTCCCTCCTTGCCGGCCAGGGAGGAGGGAGGCTCCAACTGTGTTGCTCGGCTGTGTTGCTCACCTAATAAGAAGTTCTTAAATGACTGGGGGGTGGAGCTTGCATGCCTTGTGTGTGGCTAGTTAATGCAAGGTGAGGGGTTTTTGAATGCTGGACGCCATTTTGTTGCACATGCTGCTGCAAACTTTGCAGTGCAAAGCCAGGCCGGGGAGCCATCTTAAGTTGAGGCTGCATAGGCCTTGTGGTTCATGTGATTCAGATTCTATTTAGTTGAGCCTCTGGTTACAAAGTTGGTTGGACAGTGTTCTCGAGGCTACCAGCATGAGTTTGACCAGACTGCAGGAGGACAGGAAGACTGGAGTGCCTGGAACAGGTAAGGCTGCAGGTCCCTTATTTTGGCTGCTGGTCCCTTATTTTCAAGGCTGCTGGTCCCTTATTTTCAAGGCTGCTGGTCCCTTACTGTCAAATCTGTAAGTTGACAGCTATGTATAAGCTTCTGGAAATTTTAAAGCCATGAGAAAAAAACGCCCCCCCTGAGTAGTTTTACAAATTGCGTGAAATGCAGTGTAGGTAAAAGTATTGTGCTTGCAATAAAACAGGTAACCACCCCTCTTTCCCTCAAAAGCAACAAAAAAAGCAAGAACCCATCAGCACAAAAAATAGTCAGATTTGCCTCTTAGCACTAACAGGAAATAAAGTTAAGATCCACCTCAATATTTAAGCTCCATAGAAAGTCTACTCTTTGAGTAGTGCTTTTTAAAAACAAACAAACAGAAGACACAACATATACATGCAGTTTACTCTATTTCATTTTCTGAACTACTGCTATTATTTTCCATTTCTTCTTCCTCTTCCTCTTTGTCATTTTTGTCATGGACTTCTAAAAAACGGCTTTGGGGAAAAACAGGGGGAAAACTGTTTTGCCCCCAATTTTTCCAGTTTTTTTTCCAGGCCTTCCCATTTCTACTTGAGGACAGCCGGGGCAAAGCATAAGGCAATTTTTTTGCATGCCAGGCCCAGAAGGAACCAACATCCAGTTACTGATAAGTATGTTGCACTAAGGCTCAAACTCTGTTTGAAAGGAAAATGAGTGTGTGTGTTTTTAAAATTGAATTTGTTACTCTATATTATAAACCACATGATGGTAAGAGAGCTTTCTAAACAGTTTACAAAAATATACAACAGAACATTAAAATGATTGATAAAACACAGTTAAAAGCAGGTATTTAAGAGTATTCAAAAGATGATTAAAGTCAGCAGTGGTTAAAAGAAGGTAAATCGCATGCAGCTTCTACATGTTCTGATGGGCTGGCCCTAACTAAAATGTTTTGAGCAGTTGCCAGAAAGAGTACAGTGCATAGCTGTCAGAGTTTCCCTTTTTTAAAAGGGAAATTCCATTATTCCAAATAGGATTCCTCACAAGAAAAGGGGAAAGTTGGCAGCTATGGTACAGTGAGAGCACCTGCCTGGTTTCTGTTTTTCCCCAAAGCCAGTTTTTTCATGAAAAAATGAAGAAAAAATAGTTTGTGGAATATTCAAAGTATATCAAACTATTTTTTTCCTTAAAAAAAATGCTTCGGAAAACCCCCAGAAAAACCCTGTTTTTCTTCTTCTTCCAATTTTCCATTTTTTCCACAGGCTTTCCCATCTCTAGTCCCTGTTGATTTATAGTGTCCAGTGCACAGCGGAATGATGAGGAATACGTGCTCATACTCTATATTGCTTTATTTACATTTCAAAGCTGGTGGATTACAGAAAAACATCTTGCCTCTGCCGGAGCAGAAAATGCATCCTCTCTCCTCTGAAGCACAGAGAGAATCACTGAGTGAACAGTGAAAAACAGGAAACCAGTGTACGTCACATCCAGTCTCCCTTTCCCATGGGAAACACAACAGCAATGCTGTCTGTAGAATGTGAACATTGTCTTGTGACAAGCCTTTCGCTGCACAGTGAAGAGAGCAGAAACCAACATCCTCCCCCTTTCTATGAACATCACTGGGCAGTGTGTTCGTACAATATCAGTACAAACCCAACTTCTGCACATAGGTACAGTGTTGATCCCTTGATACAATCTTGGACAATACATCAGCAGGAATTTCATTACCTGGCATATAGGACACCGTTACGAGTCCCTTCTGAATACGTTCCCTAGCATGTTGCAACTTCAATTGCAAGTGCTTCGTGCTTTGCTTACAACCTTCAGAATTCAGAATCTCTCAAAACGTCCCAAATTTCTCTGGCTGAGGTCTTATCACGCAATAGACAGAGCTCTTCTGGGGATACTATCAATGTAAGAGTTCCCCTTGCTTTGGAATCTTTAGCTTCCCATGCATCTGTAATTGGAGCTGGGGGGGGGGTGTCTGTAATAACTTCAAACAGACCCTCTTTCCGCAGAATAGCCTCTGCATAGAGAACCCAGTCCACATAGTTCTTCTTATTGAGCTTGGGAATCCCACAAGCATCCTGAAGGGCCATCATGACTCTGGCATTAGCCTTCTGCGTCATCTCTGCTGCTTTAAATCAAGCTGCTTTATACAAGCTGCGTCTGTGCTGCTTCAAGCCTCATTCCAAAGGCAAGTTCAAAACAGCCTCTGCATGTGAGCCTGTGCCACTCTGCTTTACTGCAGCTGCCTCAAACTTCATGCCAAAGGCAAGTTCAAAAGTGCTTTCCCTCTGCTGCCTTAAATAGTGCTGCGTCACTATTCTCTGCAGCTGCTTCAGCCCAAAAGCACATTCTAAAAGTTACTTTCGATTTCCCCAGCATAGCCGCTGCCTGTTCCCGGCAAACGGACATAAAAGTTCAAAGTCCAGCCATAAAGCCATTAATTAGAAGCTGGCAGGCTGCCCGGAGCAGTAGCACATACCTCATCAATCATCTTGACGCGCAGAGCAGATAGCGTCCGATCCGTCCCTTTGCATTCCGATCCTTTTGCCGGCATCAGATGACTGCGTCTTTCTGGGCCCATAACCAAAAATGTTGATTTATAGTGTCCAGTGCATAGCGGAATGATGAGGAATACGTGCTCATACTCTATATTGCTTTATTTACATTTCAAAGCTGGTAGATTACAGAAAAACATCTTGCCTCTGCCGGAGCAGAAAATGCATCCTCTCTCCTCTGAAGCACAGAGAGAATCACTGAGTGAACAGTGAAAAACAGGAAACCAGTGTACGTCACATCCAGTCTCCCTTTCCCATGGGAAACACAACAGCAATGCTGTCTGTGGAATGTAAACATTGTCTTGTGACAAGCCTTTCGCTGCACAGTGAAGAGAGCAGAAACCAACAGTCCCAACACTATGTCCATGAGTGGAAGCATGGACACCTGCTCCCCTTTCATAGGGTTATTTAGCTTTGGGCTCAACTTGAACTTTCAGATTGAGGCTCCTCCCCCAATATCAATAGTAACTTTGGGCACAATCCGTTGGAAAACTTTCCTGTGCATGAGCCCCACTCCTGCTGTGCTTGCTCACTCAATGGAGCTTGCAGAGTTAAGCTGTAGAATTCACTCTCACAATATGTAGTAATTGCTATCAACCTGCATGGCTTTAAAGGCAGATTAGATCAATTTATGGAGGATAAGTCTCTTAATAGCTACTATTCATGGCAGCTATGTTTCCCTTCCAGGATCAGAAGCAGTATGTCTCTGAATGCCAATTCCTGGGAATCACAGGTGGAGAGGGTGCTGTTGTGCTTAGGACTTGCTTGTGGACTTTGTGGGGGCATCTGGCTGTCCCCTGAGAAGAGAATGTTGGACTCGATGGGCTTTTGGTCTGATCACACTCTTCTTACGGCGTACAGAAAAACCTAATGGTGTGTTTTGCCCTTTGAGACTCTCACCACTGTCCATTCCATGAAACCATTTTTGCTAGGACAACGGTTTCTTCATCAGGAAAGGAAATGTAGTAACTTATCTGGGAACTGGGGAGGGGAGAAACTTCTTGAAGTTCAAGACTTTCTTAAAGTACCCTATTTTACTTGTGCAGGAATCAATGTGCTTATACAAAGGAGACCTGCATAAGCAAGTCAGCCTGTGGCAAAGGAGTAATCCATTTTACGTTGGGTGGTTTCTGTGGTGCAATAGACTGTTGGGCAAGGCTTTCCCTTTGGCAGTCCGCGCTAAAATCTAGGTCACGTTGTAAGTAAAACAAGTTTGTGAACCTCAGACAATAGAGGCCACCTTGCAAAGTGGCTTTGTGATGTGCAAGCTTGAAGAACATTAAAAAATAATAATGTAACGACGCGACAAGGAGACGAGGAGTGTCTCTGTCTTTGTTGCATCGAACTGATTGGAGGCAGGGCATGATGTAACTCTAACACTTATAGATGATGTAAATTACACCGTATATCTGATGTTTCCCCACATGGCCGTTTCTAGCCTCCTGCAGTGTAAACAGTGCACCTATAATTATTTAGCACAGCTGCTAGTTCCTTTTAAGATGAGAGAGTTTCATAAGGGACACTAGGCAGTAGAGAACCAATTTACTACTAATCCGTTCTTTTGATGCTTGCTACAAATAGAGTTTGCAAAGCTCACTCCAGTCTTCATTGTCGGGCTGGTGCACATCGACAGACGTGTATCCGTCCATCTCTCAGCACTTAATTACTCATTGCTTTATGCATTCCCAGTGAAATGTCTACACTCCCTCCATTGGCAAGTACTGAATTTTGGATCATGGTCAAGCTGCGATGGCTCAGTCATACGTGCAAGTCATCACTTGATGCTACTTGTCAAGGAGCAGACATTCGGGAAATGGCACTTAGCCTCACATCAACCCTGGGAAACAGTTATGAATACTTTGGAGCTCTACACTGAAGGTGCAGGATGCAGCAATGCTAAAGCTGAGAAGGTCAAGCTTGGGTCAAAATCTGGATAGGAAATTATTTCAGCTGGATACATCTATCAACAGATATGAACACCGATGGCTATATGGATCTGTTGAAACCAGAGGTTAATACACTACCAAATAACTGTTGCTGGGAGCCAACATCACTGGGGGACTACTGCCTTTCAAGTCCTGACTGTGGACTTCCCAGAGGCACCTGGTGGTTAGCCATTAGGAGAAGCAGGACAGTAAACTAGATATTTTGATTTGATCTAATCTGCTATGGCTTTTATGTGTGTATCCCTTCCTATGCCACCTTGAGTTACATTGAAGAAAGGCCTACCTGCAATAATAAAGAAAGAAAGCAGCACATTATTGTACTCTACTCTCCCCCGCTTTAATAGGTGCAGGATAGCTTTGGCAGCAATTGGCCCCCAAAGTGTTAGGCATATAAATAAACAAATATTTAAGTAGATGGCTAACCCACTGAACACCACAGAGATTAGATTGTGGGCCTTTGATCTGGAAGATGTGGCTGATGACCTCCATGTGCCTGCTGTCGCTGCATATCCTGGGAGGAGTCACCCTATGCCACCTAAGCAACCTTAGGGTTGATGTGAGCTCAAAAAAATTATGAAGTTTGTAAAGCATTTACAAAGGTCTTTGTGTGCAAGGAGTGGTGGGAGTATTAGATGAAAAGGGCACAAGAGGGAAGTCTTGCCCTAAATTAATCTAGTTTAGAAGTCAATCAATTGATTTAAATTACCTTGAGTGCAAGGAAGAATATCTAAGAATGGAGTGCAAGGAATTGCAACTTGTCACTCAGCCATTCAGTGAAACAATGGACAGAGAGGATTATGAATTTGTACCTTTCAGCAGCACCAAGTCTAGCACACTGTGTTTTGTGCAATGCATGGGCCAGAATAATGCTTAAATGATGTGCAACACGCAGCCTTAGGACCCCTTGCAATTCTGCAAGGCTCCTTGAATCTTCATTCACTTTGAGTTGAGAATATCCTGCAATTTTCCTGAAATGCATATCATCTCCTAGCTCCTGTTAACGTGCAAGTTAATTTCCAGGAAGAGGCATCTGCTATGCAAATCATCCAAGCTACTGCAGTTCTGACATGCCTGACCTACAACACACCCATCCCGCCAGCGCCTGCTTGGCAGTATCTATAAATTTGGTGTGCACATGAAGAAAACATTATATCTAGGCCCTTTCTGGTATAGGGAGGGTTCATTGAGAAAGCTGCAACCCTATGTTGCATTTTTCACAAAATGCGTTTCTAAAAGCCCCCTGTTTGTGCTTCGTCTCCACATGGAGATTGTGTGTGTGTGTGTAACCTGTAGCCCTCCAGGTTTTGCAGAGCTACAGGGATAATCGCAATGAGTGTGCAATCTGTGTGCCTGTATATAAACTGCATGAACCACTGGCTGTTGTGAGAAGAGAATGCTGGACTAGATGGGCCCTTGGTCTGATCCAGTAGACTCTTCTTATGTACACTCATACAATTATTTACATGTAGTGTTCAATGAGTGTGCAGTCTGTATACAAAATAGTTGAGTTGTACCAATCTTCAAGTGTATGCTGTCTCACACAAACACTAGCATGTGTGTAGAGACTGCTTGCATGTATGTTCAGAGTAATATGTGAGCAAGCCTTACAGCTCCCCGTTTGTGGAATGCTGTCCCCAGGGAGGCTCACCTGGCACCTTCGTTACATATTTTCAGGTGCCAATAGTCTATAACTGGACTTTTGGCTGCTTAACATTCTATGGCTCTTTAAATGTGTTTGTGGGAGTGGGGAGATTGGTTTGCTTTTGTTTTGTTATGCAGTTTGTGTTCTCATTTTGTATTTTTATGTTGTGAATCGCCCTGATCTTCAGGTGAAGGGTGGTATAAAAATTTAATAGACAAACAAACAAACAAACAAACAAACAAACAATGGTTTTGATTGCAAACAAATCCACATAACTGGAAAGGAGCACACTGTGAAAATCAAGGATACTGAAAACAGATTAAAGTCATCTGCACTGCTGCTGTCTACTATGCTGTGAGGCAGCAGGGAGGTTGATGCAGTGCAAATGCATTGGCAGGAGTGCTGGACTGGCTAAGGTAAAGGTAAAGGGACCCCTGAACATTAGGTCCAGTTGTGGCCGACTCTGGGGTTGCGGCGCTCATATCGCTTTATTGGCTGAGGGAGCCAGCGTACAGCTTCTGGGTCATGTGGCCAGCATGACTAAGCTGCTTCTGGCGAACCAGAGCAGCGCACGGAAATGCCGTTTACCTTCCCGCTGGAGTGGTACCTAATTATCTACTTGCACTTTGACGTGCTTTCAAACTGCTAGGTTGGCAGGAGCAGGGACCGAACAACGGGAACTCACCCCATTGCGGGGATTCGAACTGCTGACCTTCTGATCAGCAAGTCCTAGGCTCTGTGGTTTAACTGAACTGGCTACACTAGTTCATTTGCATCACCATGACCTTCCCACCACCTTACCCCTCTCCCTCTTGGTACGCAACAGCAACTCAGCTGTGGGGAGGTCCGGTGAGCTCTGTTGCCCCACTCTGCTATCTGCTACTGCTTAAAGTTTCTTAGGTTCAAATGAGGAATGTCTCTGACAGCATGGGGTACTTAAGGAAACTGTACAACAATTATAAATGCAAGGATGGGAGTTATAGCCTCTGAGCATATTGAAACTGCTCACTTGTCTATTTTTAATTTGCATAATTTATCCTGAGTGAAGAATTAGAGTTGTACCGTATGTGTGTGTGCACAAATTCTATAACAGATACACACAATATAAGTTTCCTGTTCAGCTATTGACATTTCCTCCGCTTTCCCCACTCTCTTAGCATTATTAGGAAAATATGAAAAGCAGTATTTTCATGTGCCTTTTAAGGAAAGTGGAATTTTCTAAAAAAAAGAAAGAAAAAAGAGCAATGAAGCATTGAGAAAGAAATGTGTCAAAAATATTTCATGTTAAGCATTTTAATATATCACGCTTTATTGAGACATTTGGCATATTTTCTCTAGCAATATTCCCCCAAAGACTTTGGCATGCCAACTCTTTTCCTTCTCCCAAAGTACTGCTGTGAGCGTTAATTAATCGCTTTTTAGATTTTAAGGTAGCTGGAGGCAAACTTGCTTTAACTGGGGGAAGGAAGGGGGGAAAAACCAACCTCGTATATATTGACACACCTTCAAGGCAGCCAACTTAGCTTCGTATTAATATTGATAAGAGACTCATTAATTAGGCAGTTGCCAAAAGAGGGTTGGGTGGGGAGAAGACAAGTTTTATGAAATTAAAAAAAAGAAATAGTGCCATGAAAGTTGCACATTGTTCAGGACAGGGGGATGCCCGGGGCAAAAGCTATGAAGTTAATTCTGGGTATTAACTCTGGCAGTCTCTAGCCACTGGAGTAAGAACATCCTGCCAGGCCGAGAGTTCCATTTGATCAGGTAGCAAACAAATTAGCATACCCGTTTACCTTGGCTATAACGCTTGCCATCCTTTTAATTAATGTTTTATGGGACTCCCTGGCCCAGTTACTGCTTATTTTACCACACATCTGTAGTCCCACCCAGTGGGGGCCACCCCCGTGTTTCTTCCTGTGCCAGCTTTAGTTTCTGCTGCTGCCTCTCCCTCTCTCTTGGAAGCATTTATAGGTTGTCCTCACCTGAATCTCTTCAGCCAAATAAAGGTTCAGTTGCCTACACTGAGACATCAGTGTCAGGTACGTAGCTACAAGGGAGGGGAGAATAAAAGGATACAATCCCCTAAGTTTAAAGTGTACATCTGTGTCAGGAGGGTTGATTAGCTTTCCTCGCTGCTTATTCAGTGACATTCATAGTCTGAGATAGCCAATCAGAGATCACAGTGATTATATCATGGTGGTGGGATCCTATACAGAGCAATGCTTATTGAACAGGTAAACATTATCATTCCCTTTTATAGCAATTCCTCCCAAAATTGCCCAAAGGGGAGCTGGCACCGTTTGGGCTTAGGGAAATGTTCACAACACACACACCCTTTTCATCTGAGCCCCAAAATATAACTGTTACAGAACCCTGCTGCTGTAGACTGCAGGTGGTGGGAAAAGGACTGTTTGAATGAATACCTGAATACAAAACTCCCTGTAGCTACAAAATTAGTATGTCCCAAAGAATGTTCTAGCCCAGGGATAGCCAATGGGCTGCCCTCCAGATGCTCCCATTATTTCAGACCATTGGCCATGCTGGCAACATGAGAGATTGGATGAGACAACATCTGCAGGGCACCATGTTGGTTCCATCTGCTACAATCACTCAGTTTATTTGGGAAGCAAAAAATGAAGTTGCTGGTAGAGGAACAACCTTCCTTCCTTCCTTCCTTCCTTCCTTCCTTCCTTCCTTCCTTCCGCAGTATCAAACCTGAGGAATAATTCACCACAATGCACAAACTCATTCACTCATTTGTGATTATTTAGCTGGTCCTAATAAAAGCAGAATTTTCTCTTTCTCTGACATGCCTGTCTGCATCTTTTTTTGGGCCTTGTGTGTGCATATGGCACACTCAACCACTTGGCCGAGGATGGTGTTCCATACCATGGAGAGAAAAAGGTTTCTATATGTCAGCATTGCCCTCACTTCTGTTCCACAGTCATATCTGTTCAATGGGGCATTTGTCTTCATGAGTTAATGAAGAGGCTTGTAAAAAGATTAGCTTTCTAGCACCAATTTCAAAAGCAGGCAGAGTGGTGAGTCTTTGCTTCAGGTGCTCAGTGTGCCTCCTTTGAAGATGCTGGTTTGACTTCTACTCAGTGGGTGTTTTCTGGTTGACTCAGCTGCACATGGGCACCTGAACTGTCCAGCCAAATAAATTAAAAGGCATTCCTGTGGGTTGCCTATAGGGCCATAGCAAGAGTTTACTTTGCCTCTGCTGTGCATACAGTCCTTAATATCAATTTTCGTTAATGTAAAAACACCTATTTTTAGCCTGGGCTGAGGAGAAACACATGGGCGATGTCTGCTGAAGGCTCTGAGCCTGAATGGAGGAAGACCCTTTTGGAAGTTGCAGACTTGCAATCTAACCTGCCCCTCTGTGTCCCCCACCTCTTCTGAAAACGTCTCATGTTCTGTTTTCCCTAGTGTTATGCCACAAATTTCTTCCACTTAAAAAAACCATTCTCCATCAGTTAATAAGAAAATAAAATAATTTGAAAACGATCAAATAGGAGAAATAATTTCAGTATCATTCTGATGGGTGAGGTCTTTGTGTCATTCTTACCTTACATTCCACATAGGTGAAAGTTATTTTTTTTTTGTGTGTGTGTGTGTGTCCTTTCATTCCACAAAATCATGTTCTCTTGTCCTCTATTTCCTGGGTGCTTGTGAGTCCTATAAACCCCATGATATTGCCAGCTGGGCTTTCGTGTAGAAAGCACTGCAGAAAGTGAACTAATGTGGAGGGAAGTGGACAGGAGAGAATGAGGCAGCTGATTGAGTTAGATGGCCAGAAGAGGGTCAAGGTTCTGCTGTGGTCAGCAGTTAGAGGTTAGCTGGGAACTGTGGAGCAAAGCCAACTGTTAGGGCCAAAAATGATGTCAGAGCCAAAGGACAAGGACAAGGATCAAGGCCAAAGTCAGAACCAAAGAAGGATTTGGTGGGCCACTGTGGGAACAGAATGCTGGCCTAGATGAACCTCTGGCCTAATATGGCAGGGCCTTTTCCCAAAGGACAACCAAAGATACAGGAGCATATCAGTGCTCAGGAATACCTTGGTACTAAACTGCAGCCTAAACTGGAAGAGGAAACTCTCATATATTACTTCTAGTCTAGCAGGATTCGTTGGCTGGACTTGGTAGGCAGAGTTAGTCCAAAGCCTGAGGGTACATTTTATGCAGAAGCTGCCCTCTGTAGTTCAGTGGTTCACTATGAGGCAGCTGTCCACAGACACAAGCAGGAAAGTAACAATAGGACAGAATGTCAGCAAAGGAGGATCACATATTTCAATTCTGCTGAAGAATGGAGGGATATAAACCTAAGTAACTGCAGGGGTGGCTGAGTTTTTGTCAATAGTGTCATTTAGAGTTGTGAATGGCACTATTTAGCGGGAAGAAATCCCAATGAAAATCCTCATTATTATGTATTTTACATGGATGCATATTTGCATAGATTTTAAAATTTTATATATGGATGTTTTATGATGTTTTATGATGGCCTATACTTGTAATGCCTAATAAAGGTTTGGTGAAGTAAATAAACATAGTAAATAGTAAAAATGTGGCTGTAGATGTGCTGGATTGTTGTCTTGCCACAGTAGTGGACTTTATGTGAGCCAAGAAACTGAAGCTCAACCTTTCTCTAATCCCTTTCTTGTAGATTTTACTGTGAAATCCCTTTAAGATACTTTTAAAGAAGTGATTCATAAATGGAAGCAAATCGATCAATCAATCAATGATAGCTCATAAAAATACCAAAGGATGCCAAAATATCAATATTGTACAATGATTTCTAGGTTTACTGTAGGCAAAAGGGACAACTTCACTTTTATTTTCTTAGCGATTCACCTAATTGCAATCTGATAGTTGCATAGTCTTGAAAAGAATAAACAAAAGCCTAACTAGAAAATATCTTCCCAGGATATTAGCACCATCCTGCTTCTTCAGCTGATGACTGAAGACGGGAGGAGACTGGAGAGGTTTAACTTATGAGCCTGTTGGGGACTTGGTAAGACTTGCCTCTTTCGCTTCCTGTCCTCTCCCACAGGAAGAGACAGGTGGCAGAACAGGCAAGAAATGTTTGACTTCAAACTTGCAGCAGGTCTTGCTTGCATCTAGTTAAGGATAGTATGATTTTCAGTTAAGTTCTATTGGACTTTTCTAATTTTCCACTGAAAGGACTCCTTTGGGAGATGGTGGACTATCTTTCAATGGAGGTTTTTATGAAGCAGTTGGATGGCCGTCTGTCATGGATGATTTAATTGAGATCCCGGCATTGCAGGAGGTTGGCCTAGATGACCCTCAGTGTCCCTTCCAACTCTACAATTGTATGATTCTATGAATGGTTACAGAAAAAGATGGGGAAAGGGACCCTAACATGGTGGGAGAACACATGTGTTCTCTGCAGATGGCCTTAGATTTATTTTAGATACCTATACAGTGGTACCTCGGGTTAAGTACTTAATTCGTTCTGGAGGTCTGTTCTTAACTTGAAACTGTTCTTAACCTGAAGCACCACTTTAGCTAATGGAGCCTCCTGCTGCCGCCGAAGCATGATTTCTGTTCTCATCCTGAAGCAAAGTTCTTAACCCGAGGTAATATTTCTGGGTTAGTGGAGTCTGTAACCTGAAGCATATGTAACCTGAAGTGTATGTAACCCGAGGTACAACTGTAATATCATTTCATCCTTTATATACTGTGCTATGCAGGAGAGGATCTCCTGCAGATACCATCTCATCAAGAGGTCAATTCTGTATGCTATCAGAATCGGGCCTTTCGAGTGGTGGCACATACCCCTTGGAACTCCCTTCCATTACCTATCAGGAAAGCACTGCCCCTATTGTATTTTCGGAACCTATTTCCTCTTTCAATAAGCCTTTCAAATGCAGGGATCCCCCCCCCCCCCCCCGTTGAGCAATTGTTTTATATATGTTTTAATTGTTTTGCGAAATTGCTTTGAAATGCTTTATAAGCAGCAATTCATCAATGAATCATCATGAATCGGTTACACTTTTATTCTGCCTCTCCTCCAAGGAGTTCAAGGAAGCACACAAGGTTTTTCCTTCCACCCTTCATTTTATCATCCCGAAAACTAGGCCCATGTGGAGCTTGTCTGAAGCCTGGGGCATGGCAGCGTAAGTCCAACAAGCTCCTGGCGCTCCCTCCCCACAGCTTAGCCCTCTGAGGCCCAGAGCAAGTTGCACCCTGCCACTATGTAAGGGTCTGACAAAAGCCCTTTCAGATAGCTACAGTTGAATGAGAGATAGACTGGCCCAAGGTCACCTAGTGGGTTTCATGACTGCAGTGGGCATTTAAAGCCATGCCTTTCAGATCTCAGTTGAACATTTCCTTGGAAGAATGAAGCCTTGCTTTTTATGACACACCCAGGTAATGGTGTTTGAGACCATGGTGCATAGGTATAAGTAACTTTAAATACAGATCCTCCAGCTTTAGTGTCTCTTTAAACATAGCATAGCCAATCAGGAATAATTTAATCAGGGTAACCCTACTGTATTCTGAGTTCCCCCAGGCCTTTCAGTGGTGCATGAGAGAAGGGCAGGCAGTAGGTGTGCCTTTCTAGCTTTCCTCTTCTCTGCAAAAGTTATGCCTCCCACTCCTTGTTTGCTTTAAGTCTGTCTAGTCCTCGTCAAATATGTATTGCCGCCAGAATAAATTGTGTTTAACATAACATTAAACACGCTCATTTTCTATTTTGCAAAATTTATTCAAGCACAACATTTTGAATTCATTGGAGACAGTCACTGAATTCAGTGGAGCTTACTGTCAGCAAGTGGGGATGACATTACAACCTTAGCTGATCTTCCAGAATTGCTTAGTAGCTGTCCAGAACTGCCTGGTAGTTTCATAAGTAAGCAGGATTTAATTGCTGCTGCATAGCATGCTGAGGAAAGACCCTTGCTTGAGACCTAAGGGAGCTTCTGTCCGTCAAAGCAAACAATGCAATGCTAGTTGGACCAATGGTCTGGCACATAATGAGACAGTTTCTCATGCTTGTATATGGGTATGAGTGAGAGTTAGTGAGGAGACAAGATGTGAGTCAGCATTATGTGTATATTACTCTCTCCAACATAGGTATCCTGGCCACACTCTTTCCCTTTGGAAATAAGCAGCTAAACTAGTCCAACCAGTCTTCTAGCCCAAAGCAACAAATTGCTTTCTGTCCATAATATTGTAGCGAATGAATCACTAATCAAGCACTGTGCTCACTATGTGCTTTCAGCTTTAATTTCTAACAGCAGCTGTATTGCCCATTAAAAACCACAATGCCCTTTGCGGTGGTGCCAAAAAGGGACATTAGCTCACAGTTAATTTCCAGACATAAACCAAGGTGATGGCTTTCATTTGGGGTATGCACTGACCACAAGGTTCAGTTGGGAGCTGAAATCTGCATTTCAGGACACAGCCTAACATGGTTTGAGGTGTTTTGCAGGCTGCCTGACTCAGTTCAGGGCCTGCCGAAATGCACTCATATCCCCACTTCATGATTTGTTGACGACGACAATAGCTATAGAGCCTTTTTCTTTTGACAAAAGGGGGCTTTCTTAGTATTAGTGCCCAGTCAATGGGAAAGCTCATCGGACTGGTCACATATACAATGTTGTTTTATTTCTGCAGGCATTTGAGATCAGAGGTGGATTTTATCTGTACTGACTGTTCTAGTTATTTCCAACGCTATCTTGTAATCTGTTATTTTATTAGTTGTAACTTTAATTAATTATTGGAAACACTGTGTTTTACAAGTTGACTTTTACCCTTTTAATCATGTAAACTTCCTTGATGTTCCATTTGAACCATTTGATGGGGCTATAATGTATGTAGAATAACTTCTTAGAATGCATTCAGTTCAGATTAAATCAGTGGGATTTTGTCACTTGATGTCAACAGATTCCATCCTTCTGTTTCAATTAGTGGTGGGCAAATCTGTCAGTTTTGATTTCTCATTTTGCCTGATTTTAAGTTCAGTTCTGTTCTTTCCATATCCATTTGCAATTTTCTTTTGAAATTTTGCAGTTTTTTGTGCAAATTCCTCCTAATATACACAGGCTTCTATGCAATTTGGCTAGTATAATCCTTCCACCAATCAGTTATACCTAATATAATTTACTTTTGTGTTATCTTCACTAATATATGCATTTTATACACACCTTACCTTCATATATATATATATATATATATATATATATATATATATATATAGTACACACGATTTCTCTGGAGAACTGCATTGCAAAATTCAGACAACTCCGAATCTTGAAGGAGGGCAGCAGTTCGATCCATGAATTATTTTGGAAAATGCAATTTAGGACGGTTCATCTTTAAACGTGAAGTGAATCAAATCTCCACCCCCCCAATCCCTAGCTCTGATATAATGAAGTATAACAGTTTCTGATTTTTGATAAAGTCAGCCAGCAACCTTTCCTTGCATAGCCCCCATTGTGATGAATAGGACTTACTTAAGAGTGTAAATGACTGTTTGTATCTGTTATATCCATCGTGCCTGCAGCAACCTCCAATGGTGCCCCATTTTAATATGCATTAGCAATCACTTTTAGTCTTGATTTATGCATTATTATGTAGCAGTGCCATTAATAATGATAATAGTAATAGCATTGTCATTGATACCATGGGACTGAATAATTTTCATTTTCAAAGTACATTTTTATTCTAGTTTTTTTCCCCCAGTGAGGAAATCAGCACCCAAATAGAGCAGCAAAGAGAGATGTCATTATCCAAATTAATACATAATGCCTGCATTCCAGAGCACTGTAAGCAGATCAGTCAAACTTAGACGGCTGGCCATGGCAGATGGAACTCTGCCAATGCACAGGCTACACTTCCTTGCTACTGCCAGTAAATTTAAATCCTACAGAAGCATCAGTGGAGATAAGGAGGACCTGATCCTCACCAGGCTGGCCACTACATCTCTGAGCTCCTTTCAACATTAAGAGAAATGTTCCTAAGAAATTAATGACAAATGGAGGGGGAAACCCAGTTATTGCAACTGCCTAGCAGATTGACATATTAATTACAGATCATTATTGTTTCATAACTGATGATTGATTAGCAAGATGGATCTCAGGTGAAATTGCAAACCCAATATCCTTGAGGCTATACAAAAGAAACTCAAGTCTATTGTCCTACACCCACATATTTGGGGGGCACGTTCTAAATAGCTCACTGGGATTAGGTTCCACTATTCATGCCTAGAGCTGGGCTGGGTGCAGTGCTTTTTTTCTGGTGGAACATGCTGGAATGCAGTTCTGGGACCTTTTTTTGGTCAGATCTGCTAACTTTCTCTGGTGGACGCATCTATGTTTCTGAGCGAAACCCTTTTCTTCCAGCCTCTCAGGTGGATCGGGGGCAAATCCACACACCAGAGCAAGTGCAAAGTGAGAGCTGAGATGCTGCTGCTGAGCTTGGCCATCCAGCTCAACTCTCAGTGCCCCCTAAGCGGTGCTGGAACTAAGTTCCAGTGAGTTCCATCTGAAAAAAGCCCTATCTGTCTGTCTATCTATCTATCTATCTATCTATCTATCTATCTATCTATCTATCATCTATCTATCTATCTATCTAACCGTTAAGCACACCCTCAAGGAAGCAAGTCTTATTGAACCCAGTATGATTTACATGTTTAAATTAGGCTGAAAATGCTAGTCTGGGTTATTAAAAAATAATAATCTTATTTGACTGACAAGATGAATAATGGGTGAGGCCTATGTATCCCAACCCCTCTGTTCTCAGTTCATAGTTAATGGCAACTACCTCACTGTGATGACCTGCAGCCTCTGCCATTCTGTGCCCTTCCATGTGATAAGCCTGTCCCCACTCGTCCTCATGCTTGGAAAGAAGGCACAACCTTCAAAGAGTCATGTCTTTTGGAACATACATATTTAAAATAGTCAGGCCATACTAATGCTCTACCAGAGCCACACTTCTATTAGCATGGAAATAGGGTTTCAAACCTCATGTATGAAACACCTGCAGTCTATGGCAAAACAGCTATTGACTTTAATGGAGCTCAGCTGCGCCCTTTCACTGATCACCATGATCGCCAAGATGCCTGAAGTCAGATAAAATAAATTTTAAATGCTATTAAATGACAAATGATAGAGTGGGCAGTGGGGCAGCAGGGGAGGGGACCTACATGAAAACCAAAGCAGGCAAGCAAGCAAAAATCTGATATGAACTTTTAATTAGGGTAAACCAAAGTGTGGGTTGGCAGACTGGCAAACAGATCTTATGCATATGAACACAGAATGAACTTAGAGTTCTTCATGTACGCAACCATGTATAAAACCAATAAAGTGGTAGCTTGGAATGATATAACAGGGGTGGGGACACTCTGGCCCCCAGGTGTGCTTCTGGGTCCTAGATGTACCATGTTCCAACAAGGATCTTTATTGGACTTGCACAATGCTATCTCAGATCTATGGGCTTAATATAACCTTGCCACCTTCTTTGTGCCTAAAAAGGAGATGTGAGTACACGTGGCCATGAGTTCATCATAGGCTTCATGAACCCTGATGATTCTAGGGTTAATAACATTCAAGGGAGATACAGAGCACTAAAGACAGACTATCTGATTGAGAGGGGGTTAGCAGTCTAGCTCCTGGCCTAATCCAGATGAACACATACAGCTGGCTGTTAAAAATGGTGTATAGTGTTCACCCCTGTCCTACCTTTCACAGGTGGGGAGGATCGATATCACAGTTTGACTACCATGGTTCTGCTGGCAGAGCTGCAGCTATGCAGATGATTTTATGGCTTCCTCCAAATTTACCACACCTAAAAATAGTAATTGAAACCCTGGGAGAACAGATTTCCTAACAGGACTTCCTGATTTTCTCTTGGTTTGTCATTACTGTGAGAAGTCTGTGTGGTTGTTATCTCCATACTTCTGCTTCTGGGACCTCCAGAACTAGGAAGTCAAGAACTTTGTGAACTTGCAAACAGTAAAAGGAATCTCCGAACTCCTCGTTAGATTTTTTATGCATTTAAGGTACTGTTTATTTAAGCTTCCCAAGGCCACTCTTGCTGTGAACAATATCCTAGCGAAGAACATAAGCTTCTAGGTTTGTCAATGCCATGAATCACCCACCCAACAATCAGAAGCAAATGAGCTTGGCACTCTTGAATCACACGACAAAGTCAACTCCTTTTGCCAAAATCCGGGATCAAGGACCTATTGGACCTTCTTGGCCTGAAGAAATGTAGGTTAGGGAAGAGATTTGACCCAATTCTTCCAAGGACAAGTTAAGGAGGTTCCTGCACCATTACCTGAGCACCTAGGTGTTCACTCTTCCAGCAGAGGCCACAAGGGAGAGATATTGAAATCATAATGTTGAAGGGGAACTAGGAGGTCATCTGGTTCGATCCTCTAGATGTTGAGATTCCATTATTCCTGGCAGATGACTGTCCACCTCTGCTTAAACACCTCAATTGAAGAAGATCCCACCACCACCTTGTGACCCAATCTATTCCACTGTCAAATAGTTCTTAACATTACAAAGTCCCACCTCCTTGAGATTAAATGGAAAGATGCTTCCCTGCAATTTACACCCATTACTTCTAGTCCTGCCCTTCAGAGCAACAGCGAGCAAGTCAGATACTTGAAGGTAGCTTTCACGTCTCTCTTTAATCTTCTCTCATCCAGGCTGGATGACAGAATCCAGCATTTTCAACTGCTCTTCTCGAGCCTTAGTTTCCAGACCCTTCACCATCCTGGTCACTTGGACAGTTTGCGACACATCACACTATTTGCATTTTCCAGACAACCTCTGAGCATTCATACTGATTTACTCGCACATGATTTAGGCTGTGGATAGACTACGAGTCTTTATTGCACATTCGTTCTGATTTGTTTGTGGCCAGTTATATATCAAAGAACATTCACCCTGGTTTGCACGTTTTTGTCTTCCTGTTAATCATTTGTTCATCCCACACTTTTGAGTACATTGACCCACCACTTTCCTAACTGCAAAAGTCTGTTTTTGTTTTTAAAAAAGTAAATGTAAAAAGCACCAGAAAAGCAGCAGAGCTCTTTAATGCACTTTAATTGCACAAAATTGAATCCCTCCTACAAAATACTGACAGTCTGGAGGTGACCCAACACAAAATAAAGTGGAACATCTTCCATCTGAGACCTGCTAAGGAAAGCTACCTGCTAATAGCATTGAATATATAAATAAAAGCTGATAACAATTATCACACACACACACACACACACACACACACACACACTCTCCTACTCCCTGCATTCCTGCATTTATTTGCTTATCTACATTTTGCTGTTATGTTGCAATCAGGCTAGGGATGCTAGAAATGTCTCTATCTTCACATTTTCTACAGCGCTCTTATACCTTTTTTGTGGTTTAATCTGATTTGGCTTCTCCGAAGAACCCTTCCTTTCATTTAATAATTGTCTTAAGAGGAAATGCAGTTGCTGTGCATTTCCCCTTTTGTGGTCTCACTTAAATCTTACAAGCCTCACTAGGCTATGGGTTTCCGTTGCTTAAATGCTATCTCCTCTTTATAGCTCATTGCTTGATTTATTATTGATTCCACTTACAGCCCACTTCTGGCAACAAGTCTTTGAGGTGTTTCCAGTTTACGGCTTGCACAGTTGAAGTCTCTGATTACCCGCATTTGTTCCCTTGCACCTTAAAGGTAAAGGTAAAGGTACCCCTGCCCGTACGGGCCAGTCTTGACAGACTCTGGGGTTGTGCGCCCATCTCACTTAAGAGGCCAGGGGCCAGCGCTGTCCGGAGACACTTCCGGGTCACGTG
Source organism: Podarcis cretensis (assembly GCF_951804945.1). Lineage (NCBI taxonomy): Eukaryota > Metazoa > Chordata > Lepidosauria > Squamata > Lacertidae > Podarcis > Podarcis cretensis. The sequence goes on from NC_137175.1 coordinate 25,299,022, forward strand.
GCCAGCGTGACATCGCTGCTCTGGCCAGCCAGAGCCGCACACGGAAACGCCGTTTACCTTCCCGCTGGTAAGCGGTCCCTATTTATCTACTTGCACCCGGAGGTGCTTTCGAGCTGCTAGGTTGGCAGGCGCTGGGACCGAGCAGCGGGAGCGCACCCCGCCGCAGGGATTCGAACCGCCGACCTTTCGATTGGCAAGCCCTAGGCGCTGAGGCTTTAACCCACAGCGCCACCTGCGTCCCATCCCTTGCACCTTACTGACTCCTTATTAATGTGGACTCTTGCCTTGCTTTTTGGTTGATTTGCATTTCTGCTACAGTGTGTCCATAACTTCAGTTCACTCTTTAAAGGCAACAACAATGTAAGCAGGATCTAGAGGTGCAAAAAGGAAAATCAAAATCTAGAAAGCTGTTTGCTCAAAATGTATATATGTTAGAAATTTGAAAAATCTCTATAGAAAGCTCACCATCCTTCCCAAACCTGATACGCCCATACATTTTGGACCACAATAACCATCAGTCCAGGAAGGCTGAGAAATATACACAGTGTAGGTCTTCTTTAAACTTACTGGGATTTCTTGTTATGGATGATGCTGAATATAGATGCTTTAGAGAAAGCAGTATGTTGATATCACCACCACCAAATACAAATATCCCTGAAAATAGATAAGGGCCAAAGTGCCTCCTTATCTTTACAGGCCCATTCTCTCACTGCAGATGTAGGTTGTCAACTTTTGAAGTTCTTGGGAGCTGGTCAGAAAGGGGACATGTTTCAAAGTGCCGGTAGCAGATGCTTCTCTCCCCTATTTTTCTTTATATTTATTTATTGGTATTCCTAGTATGTTCCAGTATGCTACCCACTACAGTGGTACCTCTGGTTACATACTTAATTAATTCCGGAGGTCCGTTCTTAAACTGAAACTGTTCTTAACCAGAGGTACCACTTTAGCTAATGGGGCCTCCAGCTGCCGCATGATTTCTGTTCTCATCCTGAGGTAAAGTTCTTAACCTGAAGTAATACTTCCAGGTTAGCGGAGTCTGTAACCTGAAGTGTTTGTAACCCGAGGTACCACTGTATAAGGCTTTTGTGGAGGAACACCAAATCAGTTCCACAGGCACTAGTTTATTGATACCATAACATAGTACAGCAAGCAAAAATGCCTGGAAAAAATAGGATGCCGTTCCAGGCTGTGTTTCACTGATTGCGAAAGGGAGGAGCTTGATGTGTGAGGATTCGTGAAGCAACATCTCACTCAATGCTCACTGAGTTAATTGATGCATAGGTGTCGTGGGCTGTTTCATATTGTTATCAATGTTTATTTTTAATATTGCCCATCATTTCTGGCCCTGTCTTGTTATCATTTAGTTATTGTGTCTTTTGCTCTGGGATTATACATGACCTGTTGTGAGTTGTCCCAGCAGGCAGCCCTCTGGCAAATTGCTTGAAATTGTGTCGCCCGGTGCAGTTTGATCTTCCCTAACGCCCACGTCAGGTGTGGAATGAAGCTGCATCTTTGCAAATCTCCATCAAAGCCAGAAGAAAAGAAAAGAAGGCACACCCAGTAAAGGGAGGCAATGAGTAACAGACTCACCTAAGTGAGGGCATTGGCCTTAGCTTTTTTCTTTTCTTTTCTGGAAACAGCTGCATTCAAGAAATGGATCTTGTGAGAAGAAAGACTGGAGACTCCTATGGGGCCCTCATTGCAAGGGTGTGAGGGGACCACAAAAATAAATAAATATGAGGGGTGTGTGGTAGAAAAAGCTAGTGATTTAGTGTGGCATCTGAGGGAATGGGAAAAGGGCATGAGTGTCTGAAGCTGGCTCCAAACCCATCCAAGACACATGGGTAGTGTGGGGTCAGAAAAAGAAAATGTCTGAAAGGCGGAAATTTTTTTTCTGTGAACCACTATGACTGCTTCCAGATAATAATAATAATAATTTATTATTTATACCCCGCCCATCTGGCTGGGCCTCCCCAGCCACTCTGGGCGGCTTCCATGGAAACCAAAAATACAGTAAAATATCACACGTTAAAAACTTCCCTGAACAGGGCTGCCTTCAGATGTCTTCTGAATGTCAGGTAGTTGTTTATCGCTTTGACATCTGCTGGAAGGGCGTTCCACAGGGCGGGCGCCACTACCAAGAAGGCCCTCTGCCTGGTTCCCTGTAGCTTTGCTTCTCGCAATGAGGGAACCGCCAGAAGGCCCTCGGCGCTGGACCTCAGCGTCCGGGCAGAATGATGGAGGTGGAGACGCTCCTTCAGGTATACTGGACCGAGGCCGTTTAGGGCTTTAAAGGTCACCTGCTTAGTGAACATTTATCCTAATTTGTTGGCACAAAGTTTATGGGGAGGTTAAACAATACTGAAAATGTATTAAGCATTCATTCTGATTTGTTTGCAAGGTTGCATCAAACAATTGTTACCCCACACTGCCCGCTGCATTTTCATGTGACTTGCCTCATTGCAAAAGAGCACCAAATCAACCTTAGTTGTATGACTTGATTTTGCCAGGATATAATTGAATCCCACCTGAAAATAGCAACTGCCTGGACATACCTTATTCTGATAACATGCATGGGCAAACTGAGTGGGAGCAGGGAGATGGGGGTTGGAAACAAGCCCAGCTTGTATGCAGAAAGTAGGCATAGCCAGTGACGAAGCTACCTGCTCCAGCACCAGGAGCGGTGTACATCTGGGGGCATGGCTGGTGTGTATGTCAGGGGGCGTGACACACATGTTGGGGGGTGCCGCCTGCAGGGTGTGTGGTGCACATCGGGAGGGTGCGTAGCGAGCACCAAGCATCCCGGGGATGCATGGCAAGTGCCAAGCATCCTGGGGGGCAGGGGTGGCCACAATGTCACCCCCCATGTCACCCGGGGTGGACCACCCCCACCCCCACCCCACCTTTGTCTGCCAGTGGGCATAGCATGCCAATGTTGACCCAGCTGTAGTTGAGGGCACTGGAAGTTCTTCAAAGAAATATGGAGGAGGCTTAGAAGAGGCAAATTGCATCTTTTTGTGTGTGCCATTCCTTCAATTGAGTACAGAGGTCAAGCAATCAGACTGGGTTCTGAGGCATTGGAGATAACGATGATGGCAACTGCATCTGCTTGGCCTGGCACTTCTCTTTATAACACCAACCCATTTAAAAATTATTACAGAGTGGGTGGCTGGCTCAGCTTTCAGAGCCAGCATGCTAGTACCTGCTATTGCTCCTTGATGCCTATCCCCCAGTAACCAGGGTCCCTGCCTTCCTCCTGCCAAACCTGGTGTCAGTTTTGATTGATTCTTTTTGGGGAGGGGCAGGTTAGCCATATCAAACTTTGTTGTGTGGTGCTTAAACCCAATCCTTTAATGCAGAGATGAGGAACCCTTGCCCTTCCAGACATTGTTGGACTCTTAACTTTCATCAGCCCGAGCCAACATGGCCAATGGTCAGGGAAGATGGGAGTTACAGGACACATTCACACCACACATGAAAAGCACTGTGAAACCATTTTAAACAGCCATGGTTTTCCCCAAGGAATTATGGGAGCTGTACTTTGTAAAGGGTGCCGAGAGTTGTTAGGGGTGCTACAATTCCCAGAGTGGCTGAATAATCCATCCCTCTTCACAGGGAACTTTGGAAACTGTAGATCTGTGAGGGGAACAGGGGTCTTCTAACAACTCTCAGCACCCTTAACAAACTACACCTCCCATGAGGCTTTGGGGTTTAAATTGGCATCATAGTGCTTTAATTGCATGGTGCGAATATGTCCATAGTTCAACAACATTTGGAAGACCACATGTTTCTCATCCCTCCCTGTGGAATGCCCTCCCACCAGATGTCAAAGAGAACAACAACTACCAGACTTTTAGAAGACATCTGAAGGCAGCCCTGTTTAGGGAAGCTTTTAATATTTGATGTATCACAGTATTTTAATATTATTATTATTATTATTATTATTATTATTATTATTATTAATGTTTCAGGTTGAAGTCTATTTCTAGCTCTGCAATCCAAAATTGCGTAAGTGGAGATGTTGGAAGTCAAACCATGGGTTGGATAAATGACAATTCAATGTGATGCCCCTAAGCTTCTACTGTGGCCCCTTTGGCAATTGGCTAGCATTCAAAATTTCTCAAAACCCAATTTGCTGCAAAACCAGTCCCAGTTTGGGGCAAACTACTGCCCACTCATTTGAGAGTATCTGCAGGTGTTTACAATCTGGGGTGTGTGCATGGATTGTGTTCTACAAAGTACATACTGTTTTTTGTGTGTGCAGCAGATAATTTGTACCCTTCCCAAATTCACAGGGTACTTTGTGTAGGGTGGACTCATTGGGATTGCCTTAAATCACTCATTCTGCAAATTTCCTTAGCTTCTTCCTGCCAAAAAAGCAAACCATTTCCTAGCAAAAAAACAAAACAGGTGTAAGGGCTTAAGGAACAATGACATATTTTTGGAGAGCAGACGTAAACCATCCTAACTATTCACATACATGACAAGCATGCTCAAAACACACCCACTCAGTTTATATAAGCCAGCTGCTATGTTAATGATATAATCACTCAATTGTTGTCTCCAGCAGCTTAATTAAAATGAACGAGGGAGCATGCTGAAGCACTGTTTGGTGCAAATCACCAACAAATTTACTCCAGAGTAATTGTACTCCAGTCAATGAAGCAAATAAATTATGGTATAAAGCTCCCAAACCTTTAAGAAGTACCATTTCCGAGTGAAAGTCTTCCTCCTAAAAATAACTGATAAAATGTGTGTGTGTGTGTGTAAAAGACAAGGGAACTGATCTAAAATTTTCAAAAGATGGGGGGGAATTATCCAGCTTTTTCAATCTCTGGACTCATGGATTTTGCCTCCTTTAAACTTGGTCTGTTTACTTTAGATGTAGGTATCATGGATTTAACAGGACTTCTTCCCAATAAAGTGTTCATAGAAATGTATTTTTTATCTACGACATTAGGGACAGGGAACCTGTGTCCCTCCATATGTCATTGGACTCCAGCTTCTATCAGTCCCAATGAAGATGGCCAGTCGTCAGGGAATATATGCACACAAACTACTTTTGGTGGGTCACAGGTTCCTTATTCTTGAATTTAATGACTAACTGCAATGATTGTACCATGTGTCCAAGAAGAAATTATTTTTGAAAAATGAATGATATCTCCAAAATTTGACATAATAGTGATGGATTTGTGAGCCATCACACATTGGTCATTCAGTATAGAAAAGTTCATATATATCATGCATGGTGTGGTTACCTTTCTTACTTCCCGTTTTCAAATGGTTGGATTGAGGTGTCTTCCACTGATTCCATTCAATCTTCATCAGCTTGTAAAGAACAAATTTGTTGCCATGTTTCCCCGAACACTTAGCAACTGTAAAATATGCAGCAATTCAACCAGTGCAGATTTCTCCATAACCACCTCCCATTCCAAGAAATGCAGACTTGTTGAATTTCTCCTTGTACAAAGACACAGATTGCAGGCATGCTAAGCAAACGCTTTGCATTGCTCTTAACTGTGGAAGATTCTGTAGAGAGATCTACCTGTGGACTAAATGCCGTTGGCCACGTTGACTGGAGCTGCTGGGAGTCACAGCATTGGTACGGCCATAGGTTCTGTATCCCTGCTCTAACCTCTACACCACACTGGACGTTGTTCTAGAAGGCGAAATCCTAAACTGCATCTTACAGCTGGTGGTGCTCCCCAGGAGACAGAAAAAGTGGTTGAATACACAACGTTGAAGCATGGTTTCAAATACATGAGTAAATGTAGGGGAGAACTGAGCAGCTCTACCAACTGCTTTACTACATGCCTGAGAAATGTGCTTTTTGGTGATTAAGTGATTGCAGCCTGCTTTTCTAACAAAGCAAAATGGTTGCTTTGCATGGAGCCAATACCTGGATGATGACTCCAACAATTAGGGAAGGGATGGGCAAATATGTCAAATTCAGTTTCTCCCAGTTTCTCAGTTTTCCAATCTTAATTTTACTTCTCCGTGTTTCTACATCAGTTTGCAGTTTATAAAAAAAGTCTTCATGAAAATTCACCAGAATTTTACTCGGAATTTCTCATAATATACAATTTTAAAATAATATTTCCCCTAATGTACACATTTTTCAAAAATATATATCCCCATATATGATAATTATATATGCTGCTTTTATATTTGGATGCACACTTTACCCTAGTCTGTGCATTTTTCTACACAGCACTTGATTGGAGAAATGCATTGCAAAATTCAGTGAGGAGCGAATTTCAAAGGATGGCTGTTTTTCAGTTCACATATTGCTTTGAAAAGAGTGAATTCGGAGATACGAACTGAATCAAATTTATTCTCCCATACCTAGATCAGGTGTGGCAGTCCTCTCTGAAGTGCATAGGTAGGGCCTGGTCATGCTCAAGGATAATGTTCGGGTAAAATTTCTTCTGTAATGTTTATTGAAAACAATTAGATCATGTACTGCATCTCCTGGAGGGATTTTAGAACACTCCAGAGAACTGACTTTGGAACAGACACAAAATCTGCTTCATGTGCCTTTTTGTGCATGTGCCACCAGCACCGACTCTGATGAACCCAGTAGCCTGTCTGAATTTCCAGCAAATTACAGGTGTTTTAAGCAGGCCTTTGCTGAAAGACGGGGGGGAGAGATAATTGGCGTTTTCTATCCCTCCAGGTTCTTTTGTGGCTGTAGTGACTCCTCCTTAAACTTGTCTGCCGAACCTGTCGGCTGATGCTATAATTTGTAGGACTGGGTCACCCCCCCCCTTCCCCAAGCTTGTCAGGCAGGTTTAGTAACCGAGCCAAAGCGGAGATGATATACCTGTTCAAAGGCTGTTCAAAAGTGATGCAAGATTAATTGTGTTAGTGTATTTCCCTTGCAGGGACGCAGGTGGCGCTGTGGGTTAAAGCCTCAGCGCCTAGGACTTGCCGATCGAAAGGTCAGCGGTTCGAATCCCTGCGGCAGGGTGCGCTCCTGCTGCTCGGTCCCAGCGCCTGCCAACCTAGCAGTTCGAAAGCACCTCCGGGTGCAAGTAGATAAATAGGGACCGCTTACCAGCGGGAAGGTAAACGGCGTTTCCGTGTGCGGCTCTGGCTCGCCAGAGCAGCGATGTCACGCTGGCCACGTGACCCGGAAGTGTCTCCGGACAGCGCTGGCCCCTGGCTTCTTAAGTGAGATGGGCGCACAACCCCAGAATCTGTCAAGACTGGCCCGTACGGGCAGGGGTACCTTTACCTTATTTCCCTTGCAGCCTCCAATCTATGTTGCGGCCCTTACATCAGTGTAAATTGAGAATTACCACTGTAAGGAAGAGAACAATTAAAACTGGTTTTTGAGAGTATCTAGTATGAATCACACACAAATGTCTAAGGCTGCCTCTTCTAGTATCCCATAAGCAAAAAGCACAAGAGATGGCTTTCAGTGGGCCTTGGGCAATGCTGTTTGGCTTCTGACTTTTTTCTTCCCTTCAGGAGGTTCTACTTCAGGTATAGCTAACATGTTACCATCATGATGTTTTGGACTACAAAACATCCTTGTATCATCCCTGACTGTTGGCCATGCTTGCTGGGGCTGATGGGAGTTGTAGTCCGCAGAATCCAGACCTGTTACCACCTTGGCTGGTAATCTGTGTCATCCCATCTGCTGCGATAATGATTGTGGTCTCAGAAATGAGGACCATGCCTCTAAAAGGGGCCTGTGTGCCATTCCCATTCAAGTCTCTCCTGGTGGTTCCTGAGGACCTTCTGCAATTTGATTCTATGGTGGTGGAGGATCCTGATTGTGGCACTGGAGTGGTGGCGAGTTGGAAATCTCTCCATCCACCCTAGTGTCACAATCAGCATTGAGATCGCTTCCTCTCCCTGCTCACTAGATTGATCATCTGTTGCAAGGACAGAGGGAGTTTCTGTATTGCATGGGAGTGTCTCTGTGTATCTCTATGTGGTGTTTTTGTGGTGTGTGTGTGTGCACACACATGCCAGCTGTGGGATGGGTACACTCACTTTGGTCATGCCTGTCACTGGTGTGCGGTCTCTAGAGTGGTTGGAAGGTGCTGGTATGTCCCTCAAAGCTCATAGAGGTTGTAAGAAGCAGCTTGATGAGGGACAATTATCTGCTTGATATGTGGGGAACTTGTAGCCCTCCAGATATTGCTGGACTACAACTCCCATCAGCCCCAGCCAGCATGGCCAAGGAGCAGAAATGAAGTGAATTATAGTCCCAAAACATCTATAGGGCACCTGGTTGAGGAAGGCTGCCCTAGACTGTGAATCTGTCTGGGAGAATCTATCAGTTTCTCATTTTTTTTCCAATCTCTCTCCCCCACCCATCTGTGATTTTTTTTTTAAAGTCCTCATAAAAATTCACCAGTATTTTAGTGCAAATTACTCCTGATATGTGCATTTTTGTCTAATATACATATTTTTTGCAAAGCAATTCCCCTAACATAATGCATTGTGTGGAATGCCATTTTCATGAATATATGCATGTTTTAAAATTTACACTTTAGTAGATGCATTTTTCTAGCTAATGCTGGAGAACTGCATTGCAAAATGTGGAGAGCTGCGAATTCTGAAGGATTGCTGTGTTTTGGTTCACATATTATTTTGGAAAGTTTAAATTAGGTAGGCTCACCTTCATCTGCTGCCTGAATCAGAATCCTTCCTCTTTGCTATCGTGACACCAACCCCTGCTCATAAATAGTTGTAACCCTTATTCCAGACAGTGATGTGTTCTTCCCTGCCCCTCACCTTTGTTTTATGTTTCAGACTCATGATTCCATTTGTTAAAACTTTACTGAAAAATTAAGCAAGCTGAAGCGTGACAGGACCTTAGAGGCCTGATACAAAGAGAAGGGAAATCGATGGTAGGAAAGACTCCGATTGACTTCTGGACCCCAGTGGGTTAGCTCTTTAATGCCTCGACTGCACTCTCTCAACTCTGCCCGAGCCAATGCAACATGGCAGCAAGGGGTGTTTCACAGAGGAGAGAGGAGGTTACAAATTGAAGGCAAAAACACGGCTGCAGGCAATTTTTATATATGGGAAAGCAATCTGATTCATGGGCTGCCTCTTAAGGCTTAAGAAAACAACAATAAGGACTGTGCAAAAGAAAAAGGAATGAATCTGCCCGATTCAGGTTTTGTATACACCACACAAGATGATTCACTGTCTGGTTTTCACTTTGTTCGGCTCTGCTGGCAGACACAACTCTGCTGTGCAGCTGTGCGGCAGGGACTATAGACTTGCCCGTGCCACACCTCCCTTTGCTGTGAGGCGTTTCACTCTGGTCATTGTCTCCCAATTTCCTCTTGATGACAGGAGCTCACTTCCATCGCACATAACAAAAGTGACATACCCTTATGTCTCAAAGAGCAAATCACCCTGGCCAGATCAAATAGTTTTCCTTTTGCAGTTGGTTCGGAGGGATACACCCCGGTATCAGCATGGACCACCGGTGCTGGAAATTCTGGAGCACATAGTGTTTCTGTATCATTGCCCCAGACAACAGGTATCCAGAAGTGGCTTGTTGGGTGTGGTGGAGCTGCTACATTAGCTTCACAGCAGGATGCATTAATTGTAATTGCTCACAGTGCCCCAGAGTGACATAGCATCACTGCGGGACTTTATTGGCAATTACTCTCTCTCTTCTGCATTGGAACACGAGAAAAGATAAAGCAGAGAATTCAATCTGAGAAAATTTCCTGGCTCTGTCATGAGTTCCTTATTTAGCCTCTGAGAAGCCACTAATTCTCAGCCTCAGTTTCCCTTTTCCAAAATGGGAATAATAATGAGCTATCTCACAGGGTTATTGTGAGAGTGAACATGGTAGTGGACATTTTTTTTAAAAAGAAAGTATTAGACACATTTGCAAAGGATATGCCTATCAGTGCCTGTTAGCCACTGGAGGAGAGGCAGATGGTGACTGAAGAGAAGGCATTCTTTGTTCTGGCCCTCTGCTTGTGTTGTTGTTGTTGTTTAGTTGTTTAGTCGTGTCTGACTCTTCGTGACCCCATGGACCAGAGCACGCCAGGCACTCCTGTCTTCCACTGCCTCCCGCAGTTTGGTCAAACTCATGGTAGCTTCGAGAACACTATCCAACCATCTCATCCTCTGTCGTCCCCTTCTCCTTGTGCCCTCCATCTTTCCCAACATCAGGGTCTTTTCCAGGGAGTCTTCTCTTCTCATGAGGTGGCCAAAGTATTGGAGCCTCAGCTTCACGATCTGTCCTTCCAGTGAGCACTCAGGGCTGATTTCCTTAAGAATGGAGAGGTTTGATCTTCTTGCAGTCCATGGGACTCTCAAGAGTCTCCTCCAGCACCATAATTCAAAAGCATCAATTCTTCGGCAAACAGCCTTCTTTATGGTCCAGCTCTCACTTCCATACATCGCTACAGGGAAAACCATAGCTTTAACTATACGGACCTTTGTTGGCAAGGTGATTTCTCTGCTTTTTAAGATGCTGTCTAGGTTTGTCATTGCCTTTCTCCCAAGGAGCAGGCGTCTTTTAATTTCGTGGCTGCTGTCACCATCTGCAGTGATCATGGAGTCCAAGTAAGTAAAAACTCTCACTGCCTCCATTTCTTCCCCCTAGGAAATATTGCCTGGTACCTACATTGTTATCTCTTTGATGACAGGCAAGCTGGAACATGTGCCGAAGAAGGTGACAAAGATGACCAAGGGTTTGGAAACCAAACCTCATGAGGAATGGTTGAAGGAGCTGGGTATGTTTAGCTTGAAAAAGAGAAAAGAGGAGATATGATAACCATCTTGAAATATCCAAGGGCTGTCATATGGAGGATGGAGGAAGCTTATTTTTTCAAGCTCTGGAGGGCAGGACCCGAACCAATGGATTCAATTTACAAGGAAGGAGATTGATTAATCATCAAGAAGAGGTTTCTGACAGTAAGAGCTGTTGAACAGTGGAACAGACTTTCACAAAAGGTTGTGGACTCTCCTTCCTTACAGGTTTTTAAACAGAGATTGTATGGCCATCTGCCATGCATGCTTTAGTTTTGATTCCTGCATTGCAGGGGGTTGAATTCAATGACTCTTGAGGTCCCTTCCAACTCCACAAATCTATGATTCTATGTAGTATTTTCCTAGGCAGTCCTTCTTCCTGCTTTCAGAAATGAGCCCGTCATCTCTAAAGGGCACCCATGCATCAATCCGAGTGGTCCTGAGGCTGCTTGAGACCCCAGGGAACAAAAGAACTCTCAGCAGTGACGTAGTTTGACTTTCTCTTTGCTCCATTCCAAGAAGGGCTTGGCCAGCCTGAGGATGTGGCACTCGGTGTTCTTGCTTCCCTAAGGCCAGATCATTAAATTGAATTATTTATGAATTCACAATTTGCCATTCATCTCATTCCTAAGCCAGTCTGGCAGTCAAGTTCTTAGAGTGTGGACCGGAATTTAGAGACTTCCCACACTGTTCACCGGAGACCACAAAACACCTTTCACTTCCTCTGAAGAGGTTACTTGTTGAGCCGCAGCTGTCATAGGCTTAATGGCTGTACTATTCAGAAGCAAAAGCAGATAATCTCCATAGTGCCTGATAAAGTGGGGTTTGTGGATTGCTGTGACTCAGTGCACTCTTCAATCTCTTATACCAGAACATAATGCATTGTCACTTGTTATAGACAAAATAATAATAATAATAATAATGATAATAATAATAATGCTTTAAAATGTTGCAGCATGGAATGCTTCTTTTCATCTGATGTCTGCTGCCATCACATGACATGTGGTTCTCAGAAGCTGATACTGAAGGCTGGATGGCAGGGTTAGAAAACCTCAGGCCTGGGGGCCAAGTGTGGAACCCTCACCAGCCCAAACCTCTCGCTTTTCACCCTCCTTGAGTATTTATGCCTGGCTGGGACTCTGAAAATGCCTTTTTTCTTGTCTGGATGGAGAGCAGAAAGAGGTGTGGGAGTATGTGCAGAAACAAAGGTAAAATTCACTTTCATGTGGGAATCCCTTGCAGACAACCATAGTGCCTGGAGACAGACAGTCAGGTCATGTATCCACAACAGTGACCAGAGGAGGAATGACCGCTGCGAGGAACGCAGAAAGATGAAACACCATGGTGCATCTGCAATAGCACAGCTGCATACCTTCATCAGCCCCCAGCTGCAACAAAACATGTCTTTCCTGCATCAGTCTCTACAGCCACAGCAGGTGCTGCAACCTTCAGTTTGACTTCAGTTTCATTCTCCTGCTTAGTTTTAAGCTGTTAAATTAGCTCAGTTTATTCCTATTGTTTTTGTGTGGATTTATTTTCAGTATTTAGTGAGATGATTCTTTCTAAGGGTTCTTTTTTTATTGGTTCATTTTTATATGTTGTGAGCAACTTTGTGTAAAAGTGGCTTACAATAAACCAATGATGAGGATCCATAGAGTACACAGGAAACTAGAAATTTCAATCAGTTGCTTTATTTTGGATGAATATCAATACATCACCATTCTCTCACTAAATAAGCAGATTTTTTTTTAAGAGAAAAGAAAGGGGATTTCTCTCCCCCCTTTAAAATGTTGCTCACATAAGGAGCTAGGGAAATCCGGGGCATGCAGGCCAAGGCAGATAAGTACACCCTACTGAGATTTAATGCCGGATCACAAATTAGTCCAAGCGAGGAAGGCATTGTTTAAGAGAGTAGCTCCCACTCCAGCTTGCTAATTAATCAAGCACAAAAGGCTCATCAAGGAACAGTCCAACGACAAGAGGCAGATTAAGACAAGGTTGCTTTGAAGGTTAAAGATACACAGGTTTTAAAAATTAAATAATGAACGTTTTAAAAAATTCTGGCATCTACCTGCTTTTATATGTAATACTGAAAGTTTCTAAACAAAAAGCTAAGTTAATTGTAAATAATGTGGTAACAGAAGAAATATCCATAGAAAAAGGTACACGGCAGGGATGCCCAATATCCCCTCTGCTTTTTATATCAGTCCTGGAGGTTTTGCTAAATATGATTAGAAAGGACCAGTTGGTTAAAGGAGTCCAGGTCGGAGTTAGACACTACAAACTAAGAGCATTTGCAGATGACCTAGTATTGACCCTGCAACAGCCAGACACTAGCACTAAAAGAGTATTAGAACTAATTGAAATATTTGGTCGAGTAGCAGGTTTTAAATTGAACAAACAAAAAACGAAAGTGTTGGAGAAAAATTTAACAATGGAAGAAAGAGAGAGATTTCAGAATGAAACAGGCTTGGAAATAACAAAAAGGGTAAAATACCTGGGGGTAAACTTAACGTCCAAGAATGTGAACTTATTTAAGGATAATTATGAAAAAGGTTGGTTAGAAGTAAAGAAGGATCTGGAAATATGGTCAAGGTTGAAACTTTCCTTGTTAGGCCGAATTGCTACTATTAAGATGAATGTACTGCCTAGAATGCTATTTTTATTTCAGACGTTGCAGATTTTGGACAAGATGGATTGTTTCAAGAAGTGGCAGAAAGACATATCAAAATTTGTCTGGCAGGGCAAAAAGCCCAGAATCAAATTTAAGATTTTAACTGATGCAAAGGATAGAGGGGGGTTTGCCCTGCCGGACTTAAGACTCTATTATGAATCGGCAGCTTTTTGCTGGTTGAAACACTGGCTACTCCTTGAGAACACAGACATTTTGGATTTGGAAGGGTATGACAATAGCTTTGGTTGGCATGCATATTTATGGTACGACAAGGCAAAGGTGTATAAAGGCTTTAAAAACCATATTGTAAGGAAAGCATTGTATAATGTTTGGATTAGATACAAAGATTTGTTGGAAAGTAAAACCCCCAGGTGGGTGTCACCAATGGAAGCTAGGGAAGTAAAAAAGCTTAATATGGACTCTAAATGGCCAAAATATTATGAAATTCTAGAATATGATGGTGAAAGGGTTAAACTTCAGAGTTATGAGAAACTAAAGCCCAAGGTTCGAGATTGGTTGCACTATCATCAGATAAATGAGACATTCAAACAGGACAGGAAAATAGGATTCCAGAAAGAGAGGTCAAAACTAGAAACAGAATTGTTGGAACCCAATACTAAGAATTTATCAAAAATGTATAACTTGCTGCTGAAATGGAATACACAGGATGAAACGGTGAAATCAGCTATGATTAAATGGGCACAAGATATTGGTCATGATATTATGTTTGCTGACTGGGAACAGTTAAGGACCACCGGTATTAAATTTACTGCATGTAATGCTTTAAAAGAAAATATTATGAAAATGATCTATCGGTGGTACATGACCCCAGTCAAGCTTGCAAAAATTTATCACCTGCCTAACAATAAGTGTTGGAAATGTAATGAGACTGAAGGCACTTTTTACCACCTTTGGTGGACCTGCCCAAAGGTCAAAGCTTTCTGGGAAATGATCTATAATGAAATTAAGAAGGTCCTTAGGTGGACTTTTTCTAAGAAACCAGAGGCTTTTCTCTTGGGTATGGTTGGCCAATTGATGTTAAAGAAGGATAGGATTTTCTTCATGTATGCCACCACAGCAGCAAGAATTCTACTGGCAAAGTATTGGAAGACGCAAGAACTACCCACCCTGGAAGAATGGCAAACAAAGGTGATGGACTTTATGGGACTGGCTGAGATGACGGGCAGAATCCGCGACCAGGGGAAGGAGACAGTGGAAGAGGACTGGAGGAAATTTAAAATATATCTTAAAAACTATTGCAAAATTGAGGAATGTTAAGATGTCAGGGGGTAAGAGGTAAAGAATTGCAGCAGTAACTAAAAAACTAAAGGAAACTTTATGAAAGGGAATTAAGATAATTGACTTAAGGGTTGCTAAAGAATCATTAAACAAGGATGCAGGGATGGGGAGGTATGGGGAAGTCAAACGAAAGAAGAGTATGAAATGATGATTCTGAAGTTATATTGGTCTAATTGTTTTGTGTGTCTTGCTTGCTTTTTGTTTTTCCTTTGTTTGTTTCGTTGTCTCTTTACTATCTGTCTGAAAAACGAATAAAAATTAATTTAAAAAAAGAAAAGAAAGTTTGAATGACACCAGCAGAAGTTGGCAGTTACAGGAGGGTTGTTTGATATTTTGTCTGTCATTCATCCTGGTGCAGAAAGATGAAAATGCACTGATAGTTCTTCAGGGTGGAGTATCAGTTTTATGTTTTGTTGACAAATCTTCCACACACCCCTATAAGAACATCATTCTTTCCAATGATGCTGAAAAATTACTTAAGGGCCACTAAATGCTGCCAAGAGCTTGCCAAATTTGAGACAGGGTTTAGTCCCGCTGTCTACTTCAATGACATTATTCAGACCTGGCACAGTGATAGTAGAGTATTTCTGAGCTTGTAAAGAGTACGTTTTGCTACCGATGAATTATGACCACCACCCATTTAGAATGATGGAGAAGGATTTCCAGACACAAAGGAGGAAATCGAAAGGCAGACTGGAGACCTGGCAACTCTTCATTTAAAAATTAATGGCTATTCCAGAGTGTCATTAGGAATAAATAGCTACCTCTGCATGTTCTCAGTGCAGTGCCTTTTAAGTCCTAAATTCATAAATCTAGGTCCAGTCATTCCACTTATGTAGATGGAAGCAGTGGTGCCATCGTGGTTGGACCTGGAGCCTAGGTCCAGGGCTCCACTCAGGAGAAGCTCAATGGACCCCAATCAGCAGAATCAGCAGGAAAGTCCCACTTAAATAAGTGAAGCAATGCCCATTACTATCTAAACAGCTACTCTAAAGAAGGTGATCATGATAGAACCATAGAGTTATAGAGTTAGAGGAGACGAGGGTAATCTAGTCCTTTGAAATGTATGAATCTTTTGCCCAATTGGGAGCTCAAACCCATGACCCTGAGATTAAGAGACTCATACTCTAACTGAACGAGCTATTTCAGTAGAGGTTGAATGGCTATCTGTCATGTATGCTCTAGTTGAGGTTCCCACATTACGGGGGCTGGACTAGATGACCCCTGGGGTCTGTGCCAACTCTATAATTCTATGATTCTATGAAATGTTTGGGTAAGGCTGATTTGTTCCCCCCAGATGTAGATCTTCACTCACCTCTTCTTCCCTGGTGGGAGGGGGCATTTTGTGGTTCACCTCAGGTGCCAAAATGTCTTGGGCCAGCCCTGCTTGCCTGTTTGCTATGACTGAAACTCAAAACCATCCTGCTAGGGATGTGCAAATTTGTCAGTTCTGCAATCTTTGCCCCCTCCCCGCGAAATCCAGAGCTACCATGCCACACACAGAATGACCTATAATTTAGTGGAGACATTGGCAAGTGTAAGATGAGGGTAGGGAAATTGAAGCCTCTGGGTCAAATGTGTCCCTCTAAACCTTGCACCTGCCTCTTCACCTTTTGCTTGCAGAGACTGGAGTTGTGATGATGACGATGGTTAGAATTATTTTTATTACAATTTATTACCCACTGTGGGTTACAACAAGTAAAATGCAACATTAACGTGTATATGGACATCTCCCATAGCCTGCCTCCTATATTTGAGCCCTTAATGGTGTGTATTTAGCAAATGCTGTTTGCTAAAAATGGGAGAGGAACTGATTCTTAGAGTATGATTCCTGTGCCAAACAGAAAAAAGAGACCGGTGAAGATGAAAGCAGATTAAAAGTGGTCTGAGAAAAGGTCTAGTAACAAAGGTGAGTGTGGCATCATAGCTGGGGAAAGTTACATATAATAGAGGTCTTACCAAGAATGGAGGTAACCCAAGGTAAATATAGCAGTAAGTGAAAGAGTTCAAAGGTGTATCTAGAGTATTGGAACAATAAGAGATTTTACACTCCACACAGTCTTGGTTTAGAATGGAGTATATTTACAGTCTTGAACTCTGAACTCCCTTGAAAGAGGTTGCTTCCATACCCGTCATTTCACTCTCAGCTCAGCTTGACTCGATCAATGGACAGCTCTGTAGTTTTCGTTTTGCAGGAGAGACAGAGAGGCTTCTACAGATGCTTTTGGATATCACTCATTGACGGCCATACCACTCATCATGGGCCAGACATGATGCCAGTGTTGTAACACTGGGGCTATCTCACTGCCATGTTATGCTGGAGAATGTCGCTTTGAAAATATTGTCAGAGTCAAGCTCTTCTTTGGAGAGAACATGAGCTCTCTGGACCTGACAGCTAATTGGTAATAATGGGCAACTGATATTCCAAGCAGGTCACACCTTATTGCTAAGGTAAAACCTGATGTAGCAGAAGGGTCAAGGCAGATCTAGAAAAAGGTAGTTTGCAGCTGGCTGCCTAAAACAACTTTTAGGATTTGGGAACTGTGAGGTTACTGGAACAGTGTGCAGAGTGCCTGTTTCTGTACCCCTATAATGCCTGCTTTATTTGTGCATCTGTAACTGAAAGATCCTTACACAGATACTCAAATTTCTAGTGCTATTCTGAAAAACAGCTTATTATTATTATTCTGAAAAAAAATATTCTGAAAAAATCCTGCAGGATCCATCACCTGAGTATGAAATCCTTAAGACTTTGCAGCTAAGGCAGGCTACTGTAACAACTTTGTAAGGAACTTTGGGGACAAAATCACTCAGATTTGGGCAGAGTTGGGTGCCACAGTTAGAGCAAGTCTTCATATATGAAGCAAGAATTAAATGAAAGGGATGAAAACATTGATAATGAGGGGCCACTTGCCTGCAGTGGGTTAAGAAGTGTGTGTGTGTGTGGGGGGGGACAATATATGGAATAAACAGTGGGTTGAAAGAGGAAACAAGCCCAACATGAACAGTTTATAGCCTGCTGTGGAGAAAATGCATTTAGTGAGGAAAACCAAAATACTGAATGTTGCAGAGTTAAAACCTAGGTAGACTACAGACTACTAAAAACATTTCAAGGCATGAATTCAAACACACCATTTTTTTCTTCTCTAAGCCACTGGTATTCAACTAGTGGGGCATGACAAGGTGGGTTGCAATAGGAACACTGCCACCATGCAAATATATGGTAAAAGGTTAAGTAATGGGTTCCCAAACTATTCCTTGTAGTAGCTTCACACAAACAATTTCCCCCCTAGAAGTTTGTTTGTTTTTAAAGAAAGAAGAAAAATGTTTAGGTCTCTGTGTTGTCCTTTGCAGCAAAGCCATTTTGGGAAGTGTGAGGTCTTCTGGGGGTAAAAAAACCCCCCATCCTTCGTACAGCAAAACAGAGATCCTTCATCCTCTCTTGGAAACTTCCTTGCAGTGTGATGTAATGTGTCATGTGCTCCATGAACCTCCTTGTGTCTTGGCAGATTGAACAGAGAGATAATCTACAGGGATATGTGGAACCCAGCTTGCCACCTGCCACTTGCCAACTGGGAAATAGCAATGCCTAGAAATCAGCTGGGTTGGCGCAGGAAGTAGATCTTAACAATTCACGAAGGCAGAAGTTAGGCTGAGAGGCAGTGATTGGCCTAAGGTCACTTAGAGAGCCAGTGTGGTGTAGTGGTTAAGAGCGGTAGTCTTGTAATCTGGGGAACCGGGTTCGAGTCTCCGCTCCTCCACATGCAGCTGCTGGGTGACCTTGGGCTAGTCACACTTCTCTGAAGTCTCTCAGCCCCACTCACCTCACAGAGTGTTTGTTGTGGGGGAGGAAGGGAAAGGAGAATGTTAGCCGCTTTGAGACTCCTGAAGGGGAGTGAAAGGCAGGATATCAAATCCAAACTCCTCTTCTTCTCTTCTTAGTGAGCTTTGTGGCGAAGTCTGGCTTTATGCAACCAAAGCTGCAACATAAACAATGACGGGTATAAACTGTGTACATTGTTTCTGTCTATGCAGTGTTCACTGAGCAGTTATCAATGCTATATGGTATAATTTCATCCTATTTCCCCCATAAAATAACTTGGAGATCTATTTCATTGCAGATAATGAGCTTAATGAGGGACTACAACGACAACTACTACTACTAGTTGTTTTCAGCTGGGGAGGGATAAAAAAATAAAGGCTCATTCTTCAGTTTCAATTTTCTTTCCAACCAGTGAACCAGAAGGATTGTAGGAGGCCCTCCTACTTTTCTTCAGCAGACCTATATTTATAGCAGAAGCAGCTGTAAACAGAGGTGGGGAGTGAAATGGCAATTGTGACATATGCATCAGTGCAATACCCCCCTGCCCTACTATATATTTCCTAGCCCACCTGGTAAGCCCTGCTCCAATACATATTGGTTGTCTTGTGACAGCAAATATGCTTAATGTTATGATGGTTGCAGAGCAGTTATAGAGCACATGCGTTTTCACAAAGGATTTAGGCATCTTGCTCTAACATGGCAGGTTTTAACATTTGCTACTAGTTGTTGGTTTTTAACATATCTTAGTAGGATTTAAGTCTTAGGTTTAATGTTCATGGTAAGTTCTTTACCATATTACTACAAGATCACCAGATAAAATCTGACATAAACTTGGCAAATTGTGTTGTGCTTTCCCTGTTTTTGAGAGCAAGTGAGCACAACAATTTTTTAAATCAAATTAAGACACTTGGAAACTTACCTGAGGGGACAGAGATCCAGTCCAACACCATCGAAGTCATAAGTGACCTCTGCAACAACAAAACAAAAGAATCCAGTTGTGCAACATATAGATTTGAGCAAGTTTTACACAGTGACAATGTACCTTCCCATTCCAAGAAAGGACCTCTCAAACTATGGGTTCCAGCGTGTTTGGGGGCAGACTATGCAATGAAATACATATCTTTGACATGCTTAAATTTTATTCAAATACATACTGCCTGTGCACATAAAATGAAGTATAAAATATAAACTACATCAGTAGTGCAAACAGTGATGTTCTGGCACCTTTTGTTGGGAGAGAGTAGGACATGAAAGGAGTGGCAAGTTTACAGAAGGACAGAAGAAAAGCCCTCTTGGTACTCCTACAGTGGGCAGCCAAATGCCTATGAGGAAGCTCACGTGTGTCCAATTTAAAAACATATGAGAAACACATATTTTTAAGAATAAAAATATCCACATAGTTTATACCAATAGAGCATCTTCAGGCAGAACTGGCATATTGAGTCAGTTTGGGTGTAATGCTAAACCATGAATGAGCTACATTGAGCTGCAGGCTCAGCACACTCCTTTTCTTCCTCTTTCACACACAAGTGAAGGTGCTAAAGAGCTTCCATCTGTCAGGGATTCTTTAGTTGTGATTCCTGCATTGCATGGGATTGGACTAGATGACCCTTGGTGTCCTTCCAACTCTACAGTTTTATGATTCTATGGTCCTACTAAGCTAGAGTCCATAGATTGAAGGAAATGGCTTATCAGAATGGCAAGAACAAACAAGATTCTGGGGAGAGCATTTTATTGATGTTGATCTCTTAGCACAACCCTTAAAATTATGATGGCATCTGAGCAGTAAGCAAATGAGTCCTTGCTGAAGGCTCGCAATCTACGACAACAGAAAAGAGAAAAATGAGGAAGGGGAGAAGACACTGCATAACCTTTCACTGCATCACCCTTGTGGAATGCCAAAAGTCCAAACAAAAGGAGATATTTGACCTTTATGGAATTATCTGGTCTAGTCTTTTGAACGCCATGCTTCAGTAGAGGAGCTGAGGGAGTAATAATTAAGCAATAAGCTCATCCACATGACAAGTTTGCTTCCCATTGACAGGCGCTGTGCTCATGTGATAAGGAAGCTTAGTCTCTGATGGCTTTATCTGAGATGTCTGTTTCATATATAACCAAATTCTATTGTAATATTTGGCAGTTTGTCATTCCCCACTTTTTACTGTAAACTAAAAACATACCATATAGACTGTTAATAGAAAAAAAAAGCTATTCATTTTGCCAATAATCATTAACTTTACCCAATACTGTATCCAACAAGGAAGTGATTTAATAGAACTGTTGTCATACCTAATTAATTGGCATCCTATAATCTATATGTTTACCAGAAAGGAATTACATCAATTAGAATAAAGAATGAGATTTGAATATTTTCAACTTGTATAGTCCACAAAACTATTGAAGGTATAAAAACACCTTATTTCCCCCCAATAAATTTACTGTATCATCAGTCTCATCTGTTAGACTGCAATCCTACGCATACTTACCTGGGTGTAAGGACCTGTCAATTCTGGTTTCTTCCAGTTGTTATATTTTCCTGCATTAAGTTTGTGCTTAAAAGAAGAAGAAGAAAAAAGACCTCAGAACAATTTACCTGCATTTTGTGCACATTTCCTCTAATATATACACACCTCAATGTCCAGAGGCCACTTGAGCTTTCAATAATAATGGCTCTGCAGAGGGGAGGTTCTGCCAGAACTCCAAGCCTCACTAAAAAGAAAAAGAAAAAGGTGTGATCATGGCAATGGGAGTTATAGAACCACTACTTCATGTTCCAGGCAAAGATAAGCCCTGTTGGATCTGGCCCAGTGACCCATCTAGTCCACAAGCAGGAAAAGAGCACTCTCCCCTCTGTGGTTTCCAGAAACTGGTGTCCAGTACTGCGCTTACTGTGGAGGCAGAACATAGCCATCATGGCTAGTAGCCATTGATAGCTTTACCTTCAATGAGAAGCCATCTGAGACAACCTCCAAAAGCTCATACAGGGATGTTGCTGGGCGGGCCACACACTTACAACGCCCCCCTCTTGTCTTTGATAAAGGATGCTGTCCAGAGCCTTTAAAACTCACCACCTAGTTTTATAGTGACTGCAATGTGATGACCCACATGGTAGTGAAGGCTGTGGATGAAAACTATAATACAGTGGTACCTCGGTTTAAGAACAGCCCTGTTTACGAGCTATTCGGTTTACAAACTCTGCAAAACTGGAAGTAGTGTCCCGGTTAACAAACTTTAACTCGGTCTACAAATGGAAGGCGAATGGTGGAAGGGCGGCAGGAGGCCTCATTAGGGAAAGCGTGCCTCGTTTTTAGAACTGTTTCGGGTTAAGAACAGACTTCTGGAACTGATTAAGTTCGTAAACATGGGTACCACTGTATGCCATTTGGCCACACTTTGGCCTGCCGATGGTAATTCAGTCCCATGGAGGGATCACCACATTCAGAACTGCTTTTTTAGTTTAAATGTGGCAGCAGGTGATCCCATTTTTAGCAGTTTCAGTGGGGGAGGGCTCATATCTGATCAGGATAAGAGAATCCCCCCCCCTTTGAGGCTGCTATTTGTTTCCCCTCTTGGGTCCATTGTGGTTCTGGTGTGGCATTTCAATGCTCATTTATAGTGGTTTGCAGTGGTGGTATAAAAGCCCCATCTTGTTGTCTCAATGGAAAGGCGGCTGTTGCATCAAGCAATTCATCATCATTCATTATTTACGCTGCCACTATAACTGTACTAGGCACCATGCAAGAATTTAAAAGACATAGTCCTGCCCGCAGACTTATAATTTAATTTTGGGCAGATTTCCAAAGTCTACTAGGAGCTCAAGACTTGAGCACATTATCCCTCAGTGTGGAAAGTTTTCTAGCTTGTCAGGTAGATGGTCAGAATATGGGACTACCTGTTTCTTTCTGTACAAGTTAGATTCAATTTCTTATTTATGTTATGTAGAGAAGTATTGGGAAGTGTTTTCATCTGTGCTGCTCTGGTAAAGGTAAAGGTAAAGGTACCCCTGCCCGTACGGGCCAGCCTTGACAGACTCTGGGGTTGTGCGCCCATCTCACTTAAGAGGCCAGGGGCCAGCGCTGTCCGGAGACACTTCCGGGTCACGTGGCCAGCGTGACATCGCTGCTCTGGCCAGAGCCAGAGCCAGAGCCGCACACGGAAATGCCGTTTACCTTCCCGCTGGTAAGCGGTCCCTATTTATCTACTTGCACCCGGGGGTGCTTTCGAACTGCTAGGTTGGCAGGCGCTGGGACCGAGCAGCGGGAGCGCACCCCACCGCAGGGATTCGAACCACCGACCTTTCGATCGGCAAGCCCTAGGTGCTGAGGCTTTAACCCACAGCGCCACCTGCGTCCCTGTGCTGCTCTGAGTTCCATACAATTCCCTGAATGTTCATTCAGGATTAGAAACTTAGAAAGCTGTCTTATACTGAATTAGACCATTGGCTCATCTAGATCAGTATTGATTACACTGACTGACAGCAGCTCTCAATGATTTCACATTGGGTCTCACCCACCTGCAAATGCTGGGGATTGAATCTGGGACCTTCTGCATGCAAATAAGATGCTCCACCACTGAGCCACAGCCCTTCCCCAATTAATAAATTTATTTGAACTTACGTTCAGGTAACTTTGTCAAGTACCACTGCCTTAAAGTATAGGGCAAAGGTGACAAAACCAATAAACAGTCAGTTTGCATTTCTTAGTGCAGAAAGTATTGATTTGATGTGTAGAGATCTTTCCTATTCTACATAATTCAAGAGGGTTCTGGAAGCTTCTCTATGTGAAAGAAACAAGCAGAAGGTTCATGATGTTTGGGTTATTCCTCCAGAGAAGCTGAGTACAGCTGGTTTAAACTGGTTCTCTTATCTCTTTCAGTCAAGGTCATGCTGACTATAAAAGTAAGGCCGGAAGGAGCCTGGGTTTCACTTTCTCTTTCTATCTCTCTTCCTTCTGGTGTGGTGTTTTGTATAAACTGTTAAGCTTTAGACTTATTATAAGTTATTATAAGTGTCAGTACGCCTTTCAACCAATGTCAGCGACTGGGCTTAATAACTGGTTCTGCCCGGACTGGGCTAGGCGACTGGAGCACTTTCAGAGACCTTCCAATCCTGGAAAGCAGGTCTCAGTGCCCTGGACTCACAACTGTGCATTGTGAGCACCAGACTCAGCAGAGTATAAATAACGCGGAAGCTAGCTTTTATTTCTAATAGCTACTACAAACAAAAGAACTACTGGCTTGCATGAATGTTACATCTCCCACTCAGCCATCTAGTCACTACATAGATAAGACTCTCTCCACAAACAGAGTCAGGCAGTCAGTCAGGAGTGGAAGAGTAGAAGACCAGTTTCCACCCCCTCCTTTCTCAAAACATCAGATCAGGAGATTCTTGCAATGGGAGGGGGTGAAAATATCAACAATAAGTTTAAGTTAAGTCTGCGGCAACTGGATTTCTTATGGACAGTGCCAGTCCTGAATCACAGAATCATAGAGTTGGAAGAGACCACAAGGGCCATCGAGTCCAACCCCCTGCCAAGCAGGAAACACCATCAGAGCACTCCTGACATATGGTTGTCAAGCCTCTGCTTAAAGACCACCAAAGAAGGAGACTTCATCACACTCCTTGGCAGCAAATTCCACTGTCGAACATCTCTTACTGTCAGGAAGTTCTTCCTAATGTTTAGGTGGAATCTTCTTTCTTGTAGTTTGGAACCATTGCTCCGTGTCCGCTTCTCTGGAGCAGCAGAAAACAACCTTTCTCCCTCCTCTATGTGACATCCTTTTATATATTTGAACATGGCTATCATATCACCCCTTAACCTCCTCTTCTCCAGGCTAAACATGCCCAGCTCCCTTAGCCGTTCCTCATAAGGCATCGTTTCCAGGCCTTTGACCATTTTGGTTGCCCTGTCCTCTGGGGTGTTAGCCACCCCTCCCAGTTTGGTGTCATCTGCAAATTTGATCAGGATGCCCTTGAGTCCATCATCCAAGTCGTTGATAAAGATGTTGAATAAGACCGGGCCCAAGACAGAACCCTGTGGCACCCCACTAGTCACTCTTCTCCAGGATGAAGAGGAACCATTGATGAGCACCCTTTGGGTTCGGTCAGTCAGCCAGTTACAAATCCACTGAGTGGTAGCATAGTCAAGACCGCATTTTACCAGCTTCTTTACAAGAATATCTTGGGGCACCTTGTCAAATGCCTTGCTGAAATCAAGGTAGACTACATCCACTGCGTTCCCTTCATCTACCAGGCTTGTAATTCTGTCAAAAAACGAGATCAGGTTAGTCTGACATGACTTATTTTTCAGAAATCCATGCTGACAGCATTCCTTTCTAGGTGCTCACAGACTGTTTGCTTAATGATCTGCTCCAGAATCTTCCCTGGTATTGATGTCAGACTGACTGGGCGGTAATTATTTGGGTCCTCTCTTTCCCCCTTTTTGAAAATAGGGACAACATTTGCCCTCCTCCAGTCTGCCGGAACTTCGCCTGTTCTCCAGGAATTCTCAAAGATGACTGCCAGTGGTTCTGAGATCACATCTGCCAGTTCTTTTAATACTCTTGGATGCAGTTCATCTGGCCCTGGAGACTTGAATACATCTAAACTAGCCAAGTATTCTTGTACTATCTCCTTAGTTATTCTGGGCTGTGTTTCCTCTGCTGAATCATTTGCTCCAAATTCTTCAGGTCGAGCATTGTTTTCTTTATCGGAGAAGACTGAGGCAAAGAAGGCATTGAGGAGTTCAGCCCTTTCTGTGTCTCCTGTTTGCATTTCACCATCTTCTCCTCTGAGTGACCCCACTGTTTCTTTGTTCTTCCTTTTGCTACGAACATACCCATAAAAGCCTTTTTTGTTGCTTTTAACCTCTCTAGCAAGCCTGAGTTCATTCTGTGCTTTAGCTTTTCTGACTTTGCGTCTACATGTGCTGGCTATTTGTTTGAATTCCTCTTTGGTGGTTTCCCCCCTTTTCCATTTTTTGTACACATCCCTTTTTAACCTTAACTCAGTTAAAAGTTCTTTAGATAGCCACCCTGGCTTCTTTAGGCATCTTCCATTTTTCCGTCTCATTGGTATTGCCTGAAGTTGTGCTTTTACTATCTCCCTCTTAACAAACTCCCAGCCATCATGAACTCCCTTTCCTTTTAGTATTACTGTCTATGGGATCTCACCCAGCACTTCCCTAAGTTTTATGAAGTCGGCTTTCTTAAAGTCAAGAAATTGAGTCCTAGTATGCTTGGCTGCTCCTTTCCGCTGTATAGTAAACTTCAGAAGAGCATGATCACTCACGCCTAATGATCCTTCCACTTCTACCCCACTAACCAGGTCATCAACATTGGTTAGGACCAGATCTAAAATGGCTATTCCTCTTGTTGCTTCTCCCACTTTCTGGACAATGAAGTTGTCTGCAAGGCCAGTGAGGAATCTGTTTGACCTTATGCTCTTGGCTGAGTTTGACATCCAACAAATATCCAGGTAATTGAAGTCTCCCATTACTACTATCTCCTTTCCTTTTGCATGCTTGGCCATCTGTTCCAGGAAGGCATCATCTATGTCCTCTGTTTGGCTTGGGGTTCTATAGTAAACTCCCACAATGAGGTCACTGTTATTCTTCTCTCCCTTAATTTTGACCCAAATGCTCTCACTTTGGCTTTGAGGTTCTAAATCTTGGATCTCTTCACAGGTATACACATCCCTGACATATAACGCCACTCCTCCTCCTTTCTTGTCTGGTCTGTTTCTCTGAAATAGATTGTATCCCTCCATTATTACATTCCAATCGTGGGACTTATCCCACCAGGTTTCAGTGATGCCTATTATGTCATATTTAGTTTGCTGTACCAAGAGCTCAAGCTCATCTTGTTTATTTCCCATGCTTTGCGCATTAGTGTACAGACATTGAAGTCCATTAATCATTCCCCCGTGTCTCTTAAGGATTTTTTTCCCCTGAATGTATTGGATTTGTGACCATTATGCTCATTTTCCTTTAGTAGCAGCAAAGCTCTGCTGGGTGAAATACAATTGCCTCTGGTCTATTTTTGGGGAATCCTGCAATGTTGTTACTCTGCTAACTATGCATTGAGGTTCTGCTCTGGATCAATATTGAGTAGAATTCCATGACATAAACATCAGTTGCACAACTTCATTCACAAGCAATATGATTTCTCATAGGCAAGAGTCCACAAAAACTCAGTGAATCAGAGCCATTTTTAAAGTCCAGGAGTTTGTATAGTGTTTCTAGAAAATTATAAATTTGATTGCTCCCCCATGTAGCAAAACGAGGAAAATGCTCTTGGCCAGGCCTTTTAGATTTTTGACATGTGGGAGGGGGGATATTGAACTATATGGTGTCCATAAACCTGACCCATGCACCAAGTTTTGTAATAAAAGAAGAAGGAGGAGAATTCTATCTCAATAGGGGCCTCTCTGGGCAGTGTTCAGTAGTGGAGTGTGTGATGGCTCAGATAGTTAGAGCGTGCTAGGGAAAAATAAAAATAAAAATGATAACTTTAATGAGGAGTCTCTTGATTTCCATTCCCAGTCTTTCCTTTAAACCCCAGGAAGATTATCCCAAATGCTCATGTTGGGTTAGGAAGCAAATGTTTTCTGTCAGGGAAAGAACAGGGATATTGTGCAGACCCTAAAGTTTCGGAAGAACAAGTGACCTTAAATCCTTAAGGTCTTTTCTACCCACATTAGTTTCTCATTGCACTGATAATTCTTATCTACAAAAACACATAATGAGAGTGATTATGATGGGAGAAATACTTTCATAATCCATGAATGACTAGAAGTACTACCATGCCACAAGATGAACTGAAGGGAAGCAGGAAGCTGCAGTTGACAAATCAAAATCGGAAAGAAAATGAATATTCCCCTCACTCCAGACAATCCATTCATAATACACGTGTGTGTGTGTGTGTGTGTGTGTGTGTGTGTGTATTTGTGATGCTACTCAGAGTACAGAGTCCTGGCACCTCTTCTTTTTTTGCTGCCCATGGCAGCTATTTTAGCTGGCACCCACAGCACTTTTATAATATATGAGTACCAGCACTTCATTTTTTACCTCCCCTACATAACAGAAACACACAATAGCTATCCTCTCTCCCTCCTCTCTACCCTCTCATCTCCAGAGAGCATTAGGGCCAATCTACACATGTAGAAAAAAAAGCATTGGTGATGAATTACCGCAAACTGTGCCATTCAGCCTGCAGATATGGGCACTACAAATGTGGAGATCTTCAACAGTTATGTCACTTTCTATGGAAAATATGTTAGGGGAGATGTGCAACCTAGCCTTCTGCCCGAGGTGCTCATTTTCTGTGTACAACAAATTACTTCCTGTTTGCCACTGTTTACTCACTCTCTTTCACTTGCAGTCTACAATGGACAGGGCCAACCTAAGACATTTTGCTGCCTGAGGACAATATTGTGCTCACCCATTACCTGCACAGAATCCAATCAGAGGGAAATTTATTTGAATCTTTCTTCGACACTGGTGACAAATAAATACCCTCCACCACTCCAGAGGACAACAGGTTAGCATAGATGTGACCCTTTAGCAGAAAAATCTTCCCATTATGGTTTCTCAGGTCCTGACAACCGTTTTTATCCAGGTGTAACTTGACTACTTGAGAAGGAAAGGATGGGCCTGTATACTGTATACTGGGGGTATAATGTTCCATTCCACAGTAGCCAAATGAATATTTTCTGGGGTGCTCCTCTCACAAGCAATATCTTCATCTTAAACTAAGCAGATAATTGCTTGTCAAACTGATTGATGTTCTGTAGAAGTGTCTTTTCCAGGAATCACCCCCTGCCTGTAAAAGACAATTTGATTTTGTACTAGACTTTTCTCTGTCTCCCCCCTCTTTCCTTCTCCTTCTACAAGAGCTGTAACTTTTTCCTCTGCTTAAAAGTAGTAATTATTTAATGAATAGCCATCCACATTTCCTTGTCAGTTGTTCGCTGCAACAACCAGCTGGTTTTGTCTGCCTTGGGTAGCAACAAAAAATATTAAAATAATAATAACAACAAAAAGAATGTTCTTTACTCTAACAGATACTACACCACATGTCCTGCGGGGTTCATTGTTTGGATGAGTAGACTTTTTAAAAATGCAGGCAGCCATGTTAGTCCATAGAAAGAAATCCAAGGAGAAAAGGGGATTATATTTAACTGTTTTATACTATATCATAGTTTTGCACACTTCACTGAAGTTTTGCTTATCCTTCTTCATCTTGCTACTTTCTCCATGTGCTGTCCCCAAGCACAGAAACTGAGAATATTTTAAAGGGTAGTGGGTTGGTGGTGGTGGGGGGGAATAACCTTGTTTGTTTCCTCCTCTGCAAAGGCTCACCCCTCCACAAAAGCCAAATCTATAAACCTCTGTTGAGCTCTCAGAATTGAGGTCAGGGCTTTTACAAGCTTGAGTTTGTATCATGAACCAGTGCCCAGAGTTAATTGTACACAAAGAGACATTGTTGTTTCCATTAGGGGCTGCAATACGACTGCATTTTAATTATTTGGTAACATTTCACCCATTATGTTACTCACTCCTCTTCTCCCTTTTTCACCAAGGAAAAAAATTTCAGCCTCACAATGTGCCACAACCAACACTCAGGGAGGCCATGTGTCCTTTTTATTTTTTAACAGATGGCAGTCATCTGTCTGAAGGGCTGTGAGTGGAAAGTCCTCTGTTTGAAGGAGGCATCTCTTGGAAGGATGTTCTGAAGAAAGAAAGAAAGAAAGAAAGAAAGAAAGAAAGAAAGAAAGGAAGGAAGGAAGGAAGGAAAAGGGTGATCAGGGGCCATGGCATAAGAACATAAGAAGAGCTCTGCTGGATTAGGCCAAAGGCCCATCCAGTCCAGCACTCTGTACACATGGTGGCCAACCAGATGCTCACAATAAGTCCACAAAGACTCTCCTCCTGCAAGAGAGGGGAGTGGTTGTGGTTGGGAGCCAGACTACGCCTCAAGCAGGGGGCGTTAGCCCCCTGCCTCCCACTCACCTGGCTGGCGCCCACGCACACGGGCAGGCCTGTATATATGCAAATATAACAATTTTTATTTTGTTTTTACTGTGCTTTCTGTAGAATAATGCACATATTTTTTAGTACAGTGGTACCTCGGGTTACAGATGCTTCAGGTTACAGACACTTCAGGTTACAGACTCCGCTAACCCAGAAATAGTACCTTGGGTTAAGAACTTTGCTTCAGGATGAGAACAGAAATTGCGCAGTGGCGGTGTGGTGGCAGCAGGAGGCCCCATTAGCTAAAGTGGTACCTCAGGTTAAGAACAGTTTCAGGTTAAGAACGGACCTCCAGAATGAATTAAGTTCTTAAACCGAGGTACCATGGTAATTCTATGAGGCCTCTGAAGCTTAACATAGATAAGGGCATCAGCATATCTTAACCAAGCCCACAACAACACTTTCCCTAACTATGATTCCCAGCAAATGGTGTTCAGAGTTTTACTGCCTCCAACAGGGGAGATAGAACATAGCTATTTTGACTAGTGGCCATTGATAGGAATTGGCATTGTCCATCAACAGTTAGCACCAGGACAGAAGAAAACGGGCATCTAGCGCCTTCAAAATGGCTGCCTTGGTGCCACAGATGCTCCTGGAAGTGGAGGGTGTTGACAACCTTTGGTGCCTCCGGCGTTAGAAAAGAAAGCAGTGACTATTGCCAGGGTCACTACTACCAATAGGCAAATCTGCCAATTTTGTGTTCTGTCAGTTTCACCCCCCCCCATTTTTAGTTCTCCACATTTCCACAACAGTATATGATTTTTTAATAAGTCTTCCTGAAAATTCATTTGCATTTTAGTGCATTTTCTTCTAATATACATATATTTTATACAGTTTTGCCTAATATACCCATTTTTGCAGAGCAATTCCCCCCTACAATGCATTTTTAGGTTCTTTTCACCAATATTTTCATTTTTTATGCACACTTGACTTCAGTATTTACTTTTCTGTACATCTTATTTGGCTGAAGAACAGTATTGCAAAATTCAGAAATATGTTGGTGGCTGGCCATGCTTCAATTCTCATATTGCTTTGGACAGTGTGAATTAGATAGGTTCACCTTTAAATGTGAACCAAATTTCTTAATCATCCTTAGTCACTACCACCTTTCCCCCCTACAACCATCCTCTCTCTATCTCTAAAAATATCATCAAGATAGGAGTCTTGGTATGATGTTCTGTACTGGGAAGCCCCTGGGCAGCTGTTCATCTTATGCTGAAATCCCCTCTGCTATGCAACAATGAAAGGAATAGAAGCCCTCTTCACTTTTTTACCCGGCCAGTTCCACTAACTAAAGGAATGCCTCTGATTAATCAATTTAGAACTTTTGACTGATTATCAGCCCAAGAAACTGATTAAAGTTTGGAGACCTAGTTGTCACACCCTTCATGGTTTGAACCAGGAGCTCTGTTTGAAAGAAGCAGAAAATGTAATATGGGCAGAGCATGTCCATATTTTTGTGTGGGGAGACAGAATATAGTTTCTGAGAAAACTCGTGACTCCTACCTATGTTCTGTACAGCATACATAACTTGAATTAGTTTGGGATGATTTAAATAGACCTAAGGTGCAATGGGGAAAATGATGCATGCAGTCAATATTTTTAAAATTCAATTATTGATATTAATAGTTTGGTATGGTGATATGCCTTTAAGAGAACTCAGACTTAATCACATCACAGAAATGCATTAAACTAGGATTTGGAAGGAACTTGTAAGATGGGAATATGGAGTTGGAGGAAGCAGTTAGCAAGGAGGAACATATGTTTTGCTGTTGCCAAAGCTTGCAGTTCCTTGGTTTGAAATCTGAATGTCAGTGACTCATAATGCTTTGTTACAGAGTAAGCTTTATGGTCCTGAAAGCTCTGTCCTAACTACTTACTTACTTACTTAGAACACAGATTAGACAAGCTGTATAAGGGGCAGTGAGGAGCTGAGGTAAAGTTGTTAAAAATGATTAGGGGTTATATGCCGCTTCTCCTCCAACTCAAAGTTAGAAGCAGTGGCTAGTTGCATTTCTTTTTTTCTTCTCTGTCACCACAGGTGCAAAAGCAGAGTTCTTTTGTTGATTTGTCAACCATTTTGTTTCCCCCATAATGCCCTGGACATAATTTTGTTCTGGGATGTTGAGGAAATTAAAAATAGCCACAAACAAAAGAAGCAAATGAGGAATCGGAGAAGGGCCATAGCTCAGTGGTAGAGCAACATCATGGAGCTCAACTTCAGGGCCATGCTCTTCAAAAACTGGATGAGAAGATTGAAAGAAAGAAAAAAGTTGAAGAAAAGTGCATTTTATCATTTTTCCATGTAAACCAAGGATAATCACAAACATATGAATAATTTTGGTTCAGCCCTAGTTTCCTTTGTATACAAGTTCCAGCCTTTCAAAGTCCTTAATCATAACAAACGATATGTCAGGCTTCCCTTTTCTGGCTGCTCTTCCTCATCCTTCTAAGATGGTTGTTTCTTTGCTCCCTTTGTTCTTTGGAGAGGCCACCACATGAATAGAGAAAAAGCTTACTGTGACACCTTGTCAAGATATATTCCTGCAAGAGATTATTTACTGAAATGTCATCTTCAGTCTAAGCCAGCCTTTCTCAAACTGTGGGTCCCCAGATGTTGTTGAACTACAACTCCCATCACCTCTAGCTAGCAAGGCCAGAGCTCAGGGATGATGGGAGTTGTAGTCCAACAACATCTGGGGACCCACAGGTTGAGAACCGCTGGTACTAAGCCATTCTAGCCATGATAACCCTGACATGACAAAACGACATGAGATCACTGTGCAATCTTCTCCTGTTGCCCTGCATTCATTTGTGCTGCTTGTTTTCCCTGTGCTTCCCATAGGTATAGAAAGAAGCAAAACATGGAATGCAACCATTTTTTTCTGTTTTTTGAGGAACTGTAAAAATGTGAAGACTTCTTTTGTTCAAATAAACATATTGTGGGAGACAGAGAAAACATCTCAGGGTAGATATAGTAGTGTGCAGCAGCAGTAGCCTGTGAGGGTGTGGTCAGAGGCAATGGCATCTTCCTGGTGGCAGCAGTTCTGTGCTGATTAGGATGGGATTAGAGATGGTAGTAGGAAGGTTGGGGGAGCTCCAGGCTGGCAGTGGTGGACCCTCTGGGCTGCTACCACCACCTATGCAGGACTTGCCTGACCCATCACCCAACCCTTCTCATAGCCACCTCTTCTAAGTATTTGGCTGAACTCTGAACTCCTTATCAATGAAAACAAAACTGGAAGATGTGTATCTGCATTTGCCCTGCCTCTCTTCTCCTGAATTTGGATTGTAATTACTTTAGGGACAGGGACCAGTCTTTTTACCAATAATATCCTATAAAGACAATAATGACACTATAAGGCTACAAGCCCATGCACACTTAATTTGGAGTAAACTCTATTGCCCTTTGCATGTTAGACATTTGGCAGAACTCAGATGTTCCACCCAGAGGTTTTAAAGATTATTTATGAAATTCTACATGAAGAAAGGGGATTCATAAATCTTCATGAAATCCACTTTGCTTGCAAAAAGGTGTGTGTGTGTGTGTGTGGAATATTAAGATTATGTATGTAAAATGTGTGGACCTAATTTGTACAAACACAATTGCTGCAAATATTTCTAAAATAGTTTTTATTAAACATTTTCTTGGATTACAAATGTACGTGCATTGTCTCTATTTTCAGATCATAGAGTTCTTTTCTACAGATTAGTTACATTCTAGGTGAGACATTAACGTTGCAATTGCTGCAAATGTTTAGCTTCTAGCCCTTTTTGATAGGAAATGAAAACCAGGATCCTAATCTGATAAACTACCATGAAGAAAAGAGACTTGGTTTACTTTGGCATTGAGATTAAATGCTATGCATATGACACAGTTAGATTCTCAAATATGCCAGAGGGGCTAATCCAAGATCCAAGTCAGTTGATTTTTGTTTTGTTTTTTTCATTCATTGACTGCAATAGACCATGTCTTTCATTCATTGCTACTCTGGACGGAACAGAGAAAACAGCAAAGAAACACAGCTCAGTGGCACAGTATCTGCTTTGCATGCAGAAGGCCCCAGGTTCACTCACTGGTATCTCCAGATAGGGCTGGGAACACCTCCTGTCTGAACCTCCAGGAGTCAGTGTAAACAATAGAAGAAGAAGAAGAGTTTGGATTTGATATCCTGCTTTATCACTACCCTAAGGAGTCTCAAAGCGGCTAACATTCTCCTTTCCCTTCCTCTCCCACAACAAACACTGTGTGAGGTGAGTGGGGCTGAGAGACTTCAGAGAAGTGTGACTGGCCCAAGGTCACCCAGCAGCTGCATGTGGAGGAGCGGAGATGCGAACCCGGTTCCCCAGATTACGAGACTACCGCTCTTAACCACTACACCACACTGGCTGAACTAGGTTGGCCAAAGGCGGCTACATTGCACATTGCATATAGCAGGGGCAGCCAAAATGACATTGGACTTCAGCTTTCATCAAATATCCTATTAAGGGAAAACCCATCACTGCTTAAATCTGCTCATTTTATAGGTTATTAGTCAGACAGACTTTTAAGGAATACTTTGGTATTATTGGGGACTGGCTTCTATTGGATAGTTTTATTAGCTTTTCTGCTTATCCCTCCCCCCTTTACATTTAGATGTGTGTTGTGAGTTGGCTTGAACTGTATGTTCAGGAAAGAGGGGATAAAATCTATAAAGTGGCAACAATAAAAGAAACCCATCAATATAATTCCACTGGATGGCTGGTCTTTCTTAATACCAAACTTTTTTTTAATGAAAAGAAGTATACAAACACCTGAATAAATAAATAACCCATCTCAAAATGCAGTGGTTTACTGCTTTAATGAAGGCTCCAATAAAGTGTGGTGACACCTCAAAGACTGTCTCCTTTATTGTGGTAATGGCTCCCTTTGTCAGATATCTGAAGAGGAATGAGGAAATCTGCATCGTGTAGGTAGATATATCATAGAAGAGAAATGAAGTTAATAAGGAGAAGAGGAATACAAGAATGACAGGATCCAAATGCCTTTTGTCTTTTCTTTTATTGATAGTTCTTGATAGCAAATCTACACAACCCCCAAACCCACACATTTGTAAATATTTCTTTGCTTAGTCTGATTTTGTCTGCATTTGCCGATCATACTGAGAGGAAATATTCAAGGCATTCCTTCCCATTCATTGACCATTATATTAACATGAAAATCAAGGAAGTTTGCAGTGAAAGACTATCCAGTACAGAAGATCATGGTGACTTAAGAGACCTGGAAAGGCCAAGGGGTGCATTACTTCTTCCATTTCCTCTTTGTATATTTTATCAAGTGCACAGGACCGGCTGTGTTGGAAAGACTGGTGCCCCTAATTAGAGTAATAATATAACAAAGGATAAATCAGCATGTCCGGTGAAATCCCCAGGGTCCTCGAGGCCTATGCACGGCATAGATGTAAGACAAGGGGAAGGAAGGCAGGGAAGTCCTACAGATTAATCAGATAATAAAGGAAATTCCTTCACTCTCAGGCCTTCAGTCCTTCCCCACAACTTGCCTCTTCAGAATGCACAGAAGCTGTGTAGATTCCTCAGACTTGAGGTGGAGATAACATTGATGCCTTGGCCATGGTAAGTCATACAACAAACACAACTTTATCTCTCATCGCCACATGGAGCCCCAGAATCAATAAGCACTCATCACTCTGACATTGTGCAGGAAAGAGTTGTAAGTGGCTCATCCTCCTGCCCCCCTTTCCCTTTTCTACGAGTTCAAAGTTCATGCAAACATGGCCTTGGCAGAAACAGGAAATACATGAATATTGGTAGAAGTGTAGGTTTTGGCAGCTGCAGTGTTGCAAAAGGCAGAAAGGGAAAATGCTGGCTTTGTAGGGTGTTTGTTTTTTTCTTATTTGTTGGGGCGTCCCTCTGTGAAGATACACATCTCTCTCTCTCTCTCTCTCTCTCTCTCTCTCTCTCTGTGTGTGTGTGTGTGTGTGTGTGTGTGTAGGGGGGAGGTGTGTTTTCCTGTAGGCCTGGCAGGAAAGAGCAAGACGAAAGAAAAGAGAAGAAATCCTGGTACTGGAAACATCTGGATTTTTATATGTGCCTAGCATCTCTAGAGAGCTTGCTTTGTTTGTCCTTCTTGCCAACAAATTCAATAGTTTTCACTGAAATATACGGGAGCAGGAAATATATATATATTAAAGGTTAAGTATTCCTATTTTAGCTCAGTCTTGGGCTATTAAGAATGCCATCAATATGAGCAGACAATGGACTATGTACATCTCCAAAACAGAACAAAATTAAGTCTGACTTACACAGGTCCAGAATAATTAAATAATACTAAAAATCAGAGTGAGTGACCAATTAAGCAGAATTATGAGTGGTTAGATCTTTCTCATAGGCAGGGGTCATGCTGCTACTGTCTCAGACTGGAATCAGCCCTACTCCTTATGCTGCCTGTATTATTTTACAGCATGGGCGTGTGTCTTTTTCACAAACCTCCCAAGAAATATTTCAGCAGACCAACACTTATTGTTGTCTTCAAAAGTGTCGACAGGCTCTCCACCTACCTTGTGTGATGCCCTGGAACTGTGCAAGTTACCTAATTTGTGGCCAAACCCATCAGTCCATTGTATGTTCTCCTGCAAAGTAGCTTGAGATGGTGAGGTGAAGAAAGCATTGCAGGAGAGGGGGGGGGGGAGAGAGGGGCACAACTCGGCAGGTCCAATAAATTTTGAAAATGTAATAGCCAGGCAAAAACTTCAAGAATCAGCTGGTTTTTATTGGACTTTACAAGTCTTGTTGTGACACTGTCTCTTGAATAGTTTAAAGATGGCAGTATTCCAGTTCAGTTGCCATATTATTTCACATATCGGGTCTACTTCCTGGTGGGGCCGGGTTGCGGTCACTAACCACTCCCCTTAGTGTCGGGGCGGGACAGCATCCTGCATCAGGCTGAGGGAGACCCCAGCTACGTCAGGTTGCCAGATGGCCACTCAGGTCGCTTGGAGGCGTGGCCGGGGACAATTTAAGCCACTCCGAGGCTTCCTCTTTCAGCCTTGCGCCACGGATCTCCCACCCCCACCCCTTTTCAGGTTGTGTCATTGGCCTTGCTATGAACTTTGGTTAGTCACATTTGAGGGGCCTGGTAGGACTTTTTCCACTTGGCAGATTGGCACCATCCACTTGGTTTTCACCTTCCTTGTAGCAATCGTCACAACTTTGTAAGGCATTGGAATTGTGATGTGAGGGGGGGGGATGTGCAACCATCACCTGGCCCTCCATTATTAAGGGTATTCCGTTAAAGGAATCCGGGGGTGTGGATCTCATCTGAAGCCCGGGGAGGGGCTAGGGCCATGTCATGACCCCAGCGGGAACCCAGGGGTGCTTGAGTCGATCCACATCAGTGGGTCTCCCCCTACTGGTGGTTTACCCTTTCTTGCAAGGCAGGCAGGAGTCAGATATAGTCTGTGGATGCCAATGCCTAAGTCAATACCGCTCACATTCTGTAACCAATAAAGTTGTGGCCTAAATTCTGTCCATTAACATTAACCTAAAATCAGTATCTTTGTGTCTTTATTCTCCTGGGGTCGCTTGGGGGCCTTGACATGCAATAGAAGAACAATTTATAAGCACTAACTGGTGCTGCAATTGTTTGAAACCTGATGGCTTTTCTGCTCCTCCCATTTTAGACAGCCTATGCCAGGGGTCAGCAAACTTTTTCAGCAGGGGGTCAGTCCACTGTCCCTCAGACCTTGTGGGGGTGGCCGGACTATGTTTTGAAAAATAATATATGAACGAATTCCTATGCCCCACAAATAACCCAGAGATGCATTTTAAATAAAAGGACACATTCTACTCATGTAAAAACATGCTGATTCCCAGACCGCCCACGGGCTGGATTTAGAAGGCGATTGGGCCGGATCCAATCCCCGGGCCTTAGTTTGCCTACCCATGGACTATGCTCATTTAAATGGAGGTGTGCATACCTGGATTTCAGGGACATAGGCAATTTGGCAATTACCTCCATGTGTACAAACAACCCAGGAGGGGGTGAAACAACAAGTGGGCCTAGATCAAACTAGGAGGGCACAGGACATAATTCATCATTTATCTAGCTTCTAAATCAAATCTGCTTTTCAGTTCTGGAAAAGGTAATTATTCTCCATGAGTCGATGCACTGTAGAGATCCCAGTTCTAAATCCAATCAGACTTTTTCATGTTATAAAGATTTCTGAGTGTTCCCAGATGGAACTTACAAAAGATCTTCTTGGTCATTCGAATAGTTCAATCACTACTTTTCAACTGGAAACAAACAATTTTGTTTTGAAAGAGAGTTTAAAGTGGCATAACAGAAGATGGCATAACAGGAGGAAGGGGAGGAAACTGAATTAGAACTGAAGCACAATTGAATTGAAGCACAAACAACCTTTGAAATTTGTATTTATCTGAATTTTGCAATGCAATTCGCCAACCAAACTATGTTTACAAAATACATTTATAGGGGAAAGTGCGCAACCAAAGGAAGATATTTGTGAAAATAACAAATAAAACCACATTATATTAGGGGAAAATTCTTGAAAAAATGTGTACATCGGTCAGAACTGAATGTAAAAATGTGTTATTAAAAGAAATTCATACGAAAATGCTGATTAATTTTCATGATTTTTTTTTAAAAAAACATTTGCACATGGCTGCATAAATGTGGAGAACTGAATTTAAGATTGGAAAAATAAGAAACTCAGAGAACAAAATCTGACAGATTCTTTCATCCCTAATGCTGTTTCTTTGGTCTCACTGTTGCCTCTCGTTGGGCAGGCTTTTCAGTTATCTGAAGTACTAAACAAAAAACACACAGAATCTATCT
The DNA here is from genome assembly GCF_951804945.1 of Podarcis cretensis. Lineage (NCBI taxonomy): Eukaryota > Metazoa > Chordata > Lepidosauria > Squamata > Lacertidae > Podarcis > Podarcis cretensis. The sequence continues at coordinate 25,337,442 of NC_137175.1, forward strand.
ACTCAAGAATATGAACTGAGATGAGTATATGACCCAAAAGTGATGATGACAACTTTTTAGAAAACCTTCAGGTCTGTCGCTGTTGTCATTTATCATAGACCTTTGTGTGTGAGAGAGTATCCAAAAACTGCACAGCCAAAATGCTTATTCATGCTTACATTCTGTCTAGCTAGCATAGGTTGACTCAGAAGTCATTTCTACAAGCATAGAGGTAAAATTTTTCTGGAAATAGACTGGGCGCTGAGCCATAAAAATCATGTCTCATGGGTCAAGGGGTTACTGTCAAATAGTTCAAAGTGTATAGCCCCAGCATAGCTAAACATGTAGATTCTAGAAGTTCTGGTCCTTATCCAAAGTTTATTATCTTGTCTTCCTTAGTCACTAATGCTTTAATCTGATTCATGGGCAACTGAAAGTCATGGGAACTTCACCATTGATTTGAGATAATCTATGCTCACATATTCATACATCACTCTTTAGACATCTGGCAACTGGGGTTTGTAAGCAATGTGTAAGCTTGAAATGTACATTCAAATGTTAACAAAAATCCTGCTGATTTGAGATCAGGGTTAAGGCTATTCCATTTTGCCTCAAGTTCTACAAATGCCTACCCAGAAAGTTGAGGTAACTTTTATCTGTTTTAGTAATTTAACTATTTTATGTTTAAAAGTTTGGTTATAAATGTTTCCTGATTTTATTGCTTTATCTTTATTGTAAACTGCTTTGAGCCCCCCCCCCCAAATCAAATGTTGTATCAATTTTATGAGATAAATAAATACAAAACCAAGAAACTGGAAATGAAGGCTGATGCCTTCAAATATTCTTTTAACAGCAATGATGTTGTGTGATGTCACAAATTGTGCTTGCATACAATTTATCTCAGTGTCCCTGACCTATTTCCTGCCAACCTAGCAGTTCGAAAGCACGTCAAAGTACAAGTAGATAAATAGGTACCGCTCCGGCGGGAAGGTAAACGGTGTTTCCAAGTGCTGTTCTGGTTCACCAGAAGCAGCTTAGTCATGCTGGTCACATGACCCGGAAGCTGTACGCTGGCTCCCTCGGCCAGTAAAGCGAGATGAATGCCGCAACCCCAGAGTCGGTCATGACTGGACCTAATGTTCAGGGGTCCCTTTACCTTTACCTGACCTTTTAAAGGTCCAGATGCAGATGGGAGGATGGAGTGCCTGGGACTAGTAAAGATGCTCTATGTTGTCTTCATTCTGTATTTCATCATGAAGCACTGGAGCCTTACTGTCAGGAGCTGGTTAGACAAAGAGGACTGGTGGGAGGCACCAGCTGGGGAACCCCCAAGGGAAATGTCAGAGGAAGAAGTCTCAGAGCCTGGGGATTAGTGGTGGGACACTGCAGAGAGGTCAGAGGGAGAAGACTGGGAGGAGGTACTCAATGTCAAAGGAGCAGCAAGGAGGAGCAAGGTTTAGTGAGTAGGAAGAGCCTGTGAGAGGGAGCAGTTCAGACTCTGCGACTGAAGCAGAGGAGAGGGGCCAAGAGGATGCTGAAAATTCCCAGGAGTCTCCCTCTCTCACTGCAACAAGCTTCCCTTCCCTCTGGTCTCCAAGAACGTGCAGAATAATGAGAGCAGAACAGAAGCCAGAGGTGCGCACACACAGTTTGAGACTGCTTGGAAAACATCCAGGAGAGGAAGAGCCTTAGCAGGGGTGGAAGGCAGGGGCCTTCAGTCCTGGAAACTGCTCCATAGGGGCAAGACTTGCCGGGAAGTATTGATGAGTTGTATGCCATTTCCTTGAATAAAGAGTCAATTTCCCTGACAATAGAGCTCTGCTTCTTTTGTGCTGACCTGCGGCTGACTCCAGCCCTGACACTTACTATATGTGGGGTATTTGTGTGTGTATGTGTTCAGTGTGTGGCCATGTCTTGTGAGGGGCTACTTTAATACATACATAGAAACAAAATTTTATATGTATGCCATAGCCCAAACCATGTTCAGGGTGGCTTAAAACATAAAAAATACATAACTACATAACTACAACATAACATAAACAATAAGTAAAACATTTTTTTTAAAAAAATACCATGAACAAACTGAACATTTTAAATCACAAGATTTAAAATATATAAAAACCCAACAACAACAACCCATCTCAAACAACACCCCCGGCCCCAGCTTTTGTAGCTGGAGTTAGGGCCCCACCCTCCCAGGCCAGGTGGAAAATGGTCTTCAAGGTAGGGAACAGGTCTTCCAGGACTCACAGCCAAGATGGCCTTTTTTGAATAACTTTTGAACTGCTTCTCAGTACTTCACCAACTCAGTGAAAGTGTGTGTGTGGTCCTCAACAAGCAAGAACAAAGTATACCCGTGGTTTTCATCAAACTTAGAATGGATTATACAATATCCCTGCATAAAAATTGCAATAAAAGGGGTCAATGTGTCAATTTTCAGCACATTTTCACTTGTGCCAATTTCCATTGGATTAGTTTGAAATTTGGTACATTTGTAGACCCCATCAACTAGACCATGTGTTCCAAGTTTCATGTTATTAGCTCAGCAGGTGTCTTTTTATAAGCTATAGAATTATGAGCCTTATAAAGGTGGGATTTTTCTTCTTGCTACACACTTAACTAAGTACATGTGTAAACTTCATTTCCTTGATTTGCAATGCTTAGGCTGCCATGACTCATGCACAAAAGGGAGGTGGCAGCACACACAGGGAAACCCCAAGTAGTGCAGTAGTAAAGAAAAAACATTTAGGTAAAACACCTGGGGAGGACACCGCAAAACTGCTCAGTGAGGCTTCAACCTGCTCAGTGGTCATGGGATGCTGAATGACTATTGAAGGGTAAACCCTCAGGAAACTGGATGGGTGGACGAATGGGACAGAGGAAGGTTGCTGGAACCATGAACAGGAGCACTACATCCTTCAACTATTTTGTTGCAGATTGCATTTGTACTTTCTATTATCAGACTCCGAGTTTATGAGTTTTCCCTGACGGTTTCTGATGCACTCCATTCTGCCTGGCAAATGCTAGAAGTAAGAGAATTAGAAGTCATTTTGGGTGTCCCAAGCAAGACAACTAGGTACCATAGAGCTTGCAGAAATAAAGCTACCTGGCCTGAGCCAGCTGTTATTCCAGGCCTTTACAAATGTAACAGGCTAATTGGAGCTCAGTCTGATAGACAGTAGCAGTCAGTGTGGTGGAATAGGGTCATGGAACCAACTTCCTGCACGTGCATTGATGCAATTTATCTGGGTGGGACTGGGGTGCAGCAGGGCAAGGATCGGGGTGTGCAGAGCCAATCTGGCACTCCCACCAGTGCACCTATGCCAATCTGACACTCCCGCCAGCGGATCCAGCCCTGTCTAAGCAGGTAGTGATGATACTGGTGATTGAAAGACAGTTTCATCAGTCTGTACCACCATACTCCCCACTACTGTCCTCAGTCAGGTAATGTCATGGGGTTGAGCCAAAATGCCCCCACAATTTTGTGACTGATTTGCAGGTGGAGAAGACAGCAGATAATTTTGGTAAGCTGAGAGGTGGATGTGAAAGCGAGTAAGGGAAGCAACAAACTTATTCCCAGTGGGCAACAATACACCCTTAAGCTTTTGCAGCTTTTCAGGGTTCCGTAGAGTGACAGCAGAAAACATTGCCTTCATGCTGACTGGAAAACCCTACAGTCAACAACTGCCACCCCACCCCACCCACACTGAACCTCTAAATTTTGTGTGACAGTTTTTTGGCTCCATCTTAATTAATGCTGTCTGTAAGTGCTTGACAATCCACAAACAAACATTTGTGGTCTTAAGCAGGCAACAAAAATGGAAGTGTTATCAACTTCCTTGCTGGTGGACTGAATTCAATTCATTGGTTACGGGTAATTCTTCTTTCTTTCCTTCATTCCTCTTTTAGATGGTATGGGATCCAGGGAACTGCAAGCAAGCATTTTAATGGGTTCTGCCTCAACCATTGATGATGAATCCTCTAACAAGGTGCTGGATCTTCCCAGTGAAGACCTGGGTGAGCAGACAGAGTTCTCCAACACCAAAACTGGAGACCCTGGTATTCTGGGAGGGACCTCCCCAGGCCTGTTTCCAGAGGGCACCCTGGAAAAGGTGGGTTCATGACCCACCATTGGCAGAGGAGCTCTTGGCCAGAGAAGAGTCAGCTGGAGATGGTGACCTTTGAAAAGTTGATGGGCAGAGGGTATCTGGTGTCAAGGAGGAAGGAATTCATCATTAGGCTGGAGGGGTGTTGCACTTGAAATTTTGTGTTGCTTTGATGCATTGAAATGGAGTCACCTGGGGACTCCGACCTAGGGTCATTGCATAAAGGAAGATCAGAGACATGAATAAAGCATCAGTCATTAGTGAGTTAATTTAGGAGGAGCCTTACTCCTTTGACCTTTCATGTATCACTGGGGACTGGTTAAATGACTAATCTGTGATAGCGTTGTTTCAGAGGTTTCCAGACAGGAATTTTGTGGAGCATCAGACCTGGATCAAGTGAAGCAGCCATTTGTAAAGACTCTATGACCTTTCAACAATATTTGTTACTTGACTCGTAATCCCTGCTGCTTTGTTAGTGTTGGAGACCCACAACACACTAGCGATATGCAAAGTTCACAATGCCTGCGCTTTTCAGGGGCAGGAAGAACTCAGTGGGCCTTTACAGCCCTAGTTACATTTCTCAGAACCTAAATCCTCCAGTTTCTTGCAGGGAGGAATGAGGGTGCCTATTCTCACCATTGTATGCTATGAACCTTGCAGATAACAAGGTTTCCTAAATAAATTGAAATAATACAGGAACACTAACATAAGAAGAGCACTGCTGGATCAGGCTAACGGCCCAGCTAGTCCAGCACCTTGTTCTCACAGTTGCCAACCAGATGCCTATGGGAAGCACGCAAGCAGCAGGTGAGTGAAACAGCACTCTTGCCTCCTGCAGGTTCCAGCAACTGACATGCAGAAGCATACTGCCTTTGACATTGGGGGTGGAACATAGTCATCAGTAGAACATAGAACATAGCAGCAAGATTCCCTTTCTGAGGGATCTGCACTGGCACCTGAAAATTTTAAAGTACAAACAAAACTTATTCAACAGCCTAGTTTCCCCAAAATATTCTCCCCCCCCCCTCATGAGAACAGGGACTTTCTTCCACACTGCTTTTAGTCAAAAGGAGGACACATCCCTCCCCCATTTGGGTGTCTGTGTTGTTGTTTTCCTAGCTGCAGGGATGGGAATCCTTTTTCAGCTCCAAGGCCACAGTCTTTTCTGAGTGAACTTTTGAGGTTAGAAATCAAGTTCCCTCCCCTAACTTTTTTTTTTGGGGGGGGGAGTGGATCAGTTTGAAAACTGAGGCCTGAGATAGGTGCACCTGGGGAACCATCCTACCAAAGTTCAAAGTACCAAATTGGTCCGGGAGCTTTTGTGCTAGGTGGTTCTACCCTTGCTATAAAAAATTGGAAAAGTCATAATTATTTTTAGCTGCTCCACCCCTTTCTGGAAGCACTCACTGCAATGACAAAGGAAGTGAGAGAGTGCTATATTTTTTTTTAAAAAAACCTGTTTGTTAGGGAAAATAACAATTGGGAAAGAAGTAAGGAACTCTGATAGTCTAACTCAACAGCTTATGCCCTGCTCTCACTGCTAAAAATCATGTCTGCTTCAACACCCTGCCCCCAAATCCCTGTGACTGGAATGCTCTGGGGGAATAATTCACTATGATTAAAGTTATACGTGCCTATCAAAATGAAAGATCCTCTCTGAATACCTCAACACGTCTCCCTTCTCCGTGGCTCCCATCTTGAATTCTGGGCATTTCCCCAGTTATCTTGCTTTTGTTTCTCTGAAAATAAGGGGGGGGGGCTGCGTACTTAGCTTTATGGAAAAACCAAGGCATCAGAAGTGGTCAGGAGGCCGGGCACTCCCTGACTTGCCTTGACATGCCTTGTTAACAGCAGAATCTGACTTGATAATGTGAAAGACTGCCTCACATCAACCCTTTTCACTTTGTTATTTGGGGTTCATGCTGCTGATGCAGACTCCCTAGTAACTTAATAATAGAGCAAGACTACACACACCACTTCAGTTGTGTCCAACATTAGCCTGATGATACCTTCTATATTGCAAAGCTCTGCTGGGGGTGGGGAGAGAGAGGAAACAGCAGGGGGAGGGCTGAAGACCAGCTGCTTTCCATCTGATCCCACTCCCCATGACATCTGTCCCACATGGGCTTTCCATAAGCTATTCATGGGTCTGATGGGGAAAAGGCAGCAGAAGGGGGAGTGGCAGTGGAAATATATAGCTGAAGGAACTGGGTTAAGCGCCCCTCTCCATTACCTTTCTCATTTGCAATGCACTCAGCGGCGGAGCTTCATGCTCCGGCACTGGGGGATGGAGAGCAGGTGGGGGTGTGGCGCACGTCCTGGGGGCATGGCACACCACCCGCAGGGGTGTGGCATGCATCTTGGGGCGTGGCGCACCACCTGCAGAGGCGTGGTGTGTCTCCCAGGGGCGGGGCGCATGTCCTGGGGGGAGTGACTCACCACCTGGGGTGTGTGGTGCCTAGTGTGGGCGGGGGGGGGGGCAGCCGCAATGACACCCCACCGGGGTTGTGCTGCTGGGGGTGGTGCGCTCCCTCCGCCCCCTCTTCCTCTGCCAGTGAATACACTCACTCCTCAGAGCTACAGCAAAATGTGCAGTTTCACCCAGGTATATAGGAAGGCTTGCAAAAAAGAAAGAAGAAGGATTTGTTTCAATTGATGCATCCTTGATCTTCCTGCCAAGAGAGAGAAAAATACTTGTGTTGAGGTGCAGAGGATTTTTCTGGACTGTAGACATCTAAATTGGGCAGAACTATCTCCTAGCAGTGAATGAGTCAAAAAGGTTTCTATTGCGAAGCACCCATTTCCTCATCTTCCATGAAATCTCAAACAGTGAATATAAAATAAACACTGGCAAGTTTTTTATTATTATTATTCAATATAATAAAAGGGAAGGTTGGCCAAGGAAGGCAGTAGTCCAGGCAAGTCCACAGGGCAAGTCTCAACTGTGTATATGTGTGTGAGAATTTGTAGTCATCTGGGTGCTGCCAAAAGAACTGCCAAACCCTCTCTGGTTCCTGCTGCCTGCTCAAGTCTTTTCTCTAGAGCTTATAGTGCAGCCAATCCCTATGGTTAGACTGGAAAGGGGTTGTGAGGAAAGTAGAAACGATATGAGGAATACTAGAGAGGCATGAGCTCCTCAAGCTCAATTTGTGCTGGGTCCAGGAATTATTAGCAAAACTGGAAATGCTTGGAACTCAAAAAGTTCTAAATTGTCTTGTAATTGTGATGAAATTTGCCAGATACCCTTGGAAAATGTTGTTTCCCAGGGCTCCCAGTAAATATCAACACAACACTGTTTGGTAGACTGGAGAGAAGGTGAACATTAATTAATTAATTTTTATATCACTATATGCCAAAGTGCCAAAACAGCAAGGTAAGCCAGTGAGTCAGTGGGAATGGGAGTGAGATACAAGTTCTTCCTTGGCTCAGGTTAAAATCTGGGCCAGAAAATAGCACACAGCCATAGGACTTGCCCTCCTATTGAAGATGAAATTATGAGACTCCAGAGTTCTTATTCCAAGTTCAACTTTTGAGTGGCAACTTGAAAAAAAAATGTCTGAAAAAGTATATAAAACATGACTTCTGTTCATAGCTTGGAATAAATAAGGTTTTCCGCCACCAACAAGACACTAAATGTTCATTTTATATTTCCTAAATTTGTAATTAGCATGTCACATCTGCATTGGCTCAGTCCTCTTGCCCATGGAGGCATATACAGAAAAAATGTCATTGTCATTGTCATTTTAGGATGATTTGTTAAAATGCCCTAAAAGTACCCCAACTATTTTTTTAAAAAATAATTCATTTACATCCTGCCCAGCATCTCAGAGGTGTACAATCAAAACAGTAAAATGATTTTTTAAAAAAGCAAATCTCAAAACTCACAGCATCCAAAATATGTAGGATCTAAATTGAGAACTGTAAATACTTTAGAGCAGTCAAGAACTTTAGTTACTTGGGCATCTCTATACTGTACTATGGTTGTTATCTGAACTTGCCTTACCCAGAGTACACCATTGTAAACAATGGCCTTAAGTTACTCATGAATTTATTAAGTCCATTGATTCTAATAGGCTACTCTGAGAATGACTTAGTTGGACACCACCCCATATCCTTAAATGGTGTTATTCATTATTCCTGCTGGGTTTCCTGTAGTTTATTTTGAGGAAAACCAAGGCAGAGTGGTACAACATCAATATAACTTTGTAAGGCAAATATGTTCTGTTTCTGAAACTGGCACTCTCATGAATTCTTACAGAAAAAAAGGGAAACTAGTTTGAAGATTTCAACCTGTATCACTTTCAGATAAATCAGCAGTCCCTCTGTGGTGCTTTGAAAATAGTTAGGATGGTTGCAGTAAATGACTTCCAGGCTTGAAAAATATATAACTCCCCAATCTGAATTCCTGTTCTGTTGAATCAGCTAGTATGCCACTGTGCATGGCACCTGTTTGCTAGATCAATTACTTGGCATGGAATGGCTGTACAGCCAAATGAAATATATCTATAGGCTCATAAGTCAGGCTGCTGATAAAGAATATTATTGTCTATGAAAGTTTTTACTATTGTAAACCTGATGAAAGTCAAGATGCTAAGATGCTTATTGCTACTAAAACAAAGACTGCTGCTGACATTTCAAGAACTATATTAAGGGGATACACTAAACACAGGGCCCTTATATTTAGGACTGTAATAATTCAGCCCCCATGTGATTCAGTTCTGTCCTTTCTACTCTTTCGTGTTAAGTTTGGTGGGTACCAGCTATGAGATAAATTTCATATACTGAAACTTGGTTACATTGGTGAGCTATTACTATATCCAAGGCATCACACTATGTTCCATGTATGCTGAACAAAGAAGATGTAAACTTTCCTTTTGAATGTCGGTCTGGCTTCCAAATAATCCTCTGTTTTAAACTCTTCTGATTTTTCCACTAAACAATAAAACGTTGTTGTGTGCAGCGCTCCTGTTCAGGATGCTCCATTCCATTCCCCACCCACCCACTTTTACATTCCCATCCACAGCTACAGTCAGTCAGCATTTTGTCACCACTATCTGTCCAAAGTTAGTTTATATATAGATATATATAATATTTTGCAAACCTTCATATTTCCTGAAGTCTTCTGATACCTTGTTCTTTTGCATAGACGGTGCTGCTTTGGCTATATAAGGATCTATACTTGGAGAATTGTGTTCACTATTAGTATATATGATATTTCATTTCTTATTGTATGTTACAATGAATGCGTACTGAATGAAGACAATCACGGAGCTTTTTTAATGTTTGAGAGGTCAGGTACGCATCTGTGACTGATGGAAGTCACTTAATCATATTTAAGTGGTCAACGGTTACTGCTATGAGTTCAGAAGTGGAGGGAAATGGCAGACATTAACACAATTTCCCCAGGACTGTTAGGATTCACTTGTGAACGTCAACATTAAAAAAAGTTTCACATTCTCTATAAACTTTGTTGCTCCAAAAATGTTCCTTTGATTTCTTGAAAATTTCAAATAAAATGTATGTATGGCAGAAGCTGGAAGGTATGTGATATTTATCACATTTTGTTCAACTCCCTTAAAAATGTAATCACCTTTCATTCCGTTCATGAAAAGTTTGACTTCAGAGGATCACCAGACATCCAAGAATAACAATTCTACCTGGTCTTATAATGTGCTGTGATTATTTGGCTTTGCTTATATGTCTCAGGAAACCTAGGCTATAAGATTCATAATTGTCCTTTGAGATATCCTATTCCCTTTTGCTCTGACTGGATTAGGTTTTTAAAATATACAAATTAATTTGGTGTCTGAGTCTTTTTCTATTCATTAATGCTGCCCCTTTAACCAACACACACACACTCACTCACTCATCTGTCTTCAGGATAAAGCTGTTCTCATCAACATGCAGGGAGCCTGCTTGTCTGCCACATCGCCCACATCTTCTCAATCACTCCCTTTCATTTATCCTTTTATGCCTCTATTTTAACTTATGCTGCTGCTGATACTTGGTGACAGGAGGGATCCAGCTGAGCATTAATCCCTCTATGCCATAGAGTCTATGTCTGCGTAAGACCAGTCCAACTTGATCAGAAGAACATAACAGCACAGCAGCTTTCTAACAGAAGGGAAGGCTGTTGTGATGCAAGCAAAAGGATAAACCTGTAATTGGAGCTAATCATGAGTGCAAGGTGTTTTTTTAAAAAAGAAAATACTGACTTTCTAATAGTAAAATGGTAATTTTTGACACTGATAATGTTTGCACATTTAAATTCATCTCTGTTCTCCTTGAGAAGCATTTTAGATGAATAAGCTCTATAAACTTAAGGCAATAATACTACTGTTGGTTATACAGCGAACACAGTTGCTGCAGGCATACCTGTTTCTCAGCTGTGTTTTCTACAACAGCATGGGTAACATATAGGGATGTGTGTGCTTTTTAAAGCATCTGTGTACATCTGTCAGGGAAGCCTAGCATAATCAGGGCTCCCAGGCACCTGAATGCAGGTGTTTAAAGCACATCTATATGTTAATGCGATGCATGTATATTGTCCACTTTACTGTGGACAACACAGGTAGGACACATCTGTGAACCTAATAATAATGATAATGACAACAACAATTTACAACATGGAAGTTGGTAGCAGTTGCATTCACTAAAACCCCAACTGGCTTTTGAGGTAAGCCAGAAGGGACTCCCAAATATTTACTTCTCCATATCTGAGCAAAGCAAATTTGACCCTACTCTTTAAAGGAAATGCCCTGGCAAGTAATCTGGGATGTTGCTAACACACTTCTTGTTGTGTCTTAAAGATAACATTGATAATGCAGGGGGAGGGCTGAAATTAACACATCAATTGCATCCTATATTGAGTAATGCAGTTACCAGATGGAAGCATGCAGAAGGAGCAACTGGGCTGATTTTTAACACGTGTAAGTGTTGCATCGAGGAATCTGTCTATCAGTCCATAATTGGGCAATTACAAGTCTCTGCTCAAGAGTGACATGCTACTAGCTGGCTGCCACATCCTTTATTGGTGGCTGCCCTATGATGGTGAGGGGTAGAATGCCTTTGTCTCTCCAGCTGCCCCTCAGAGATGCACCCTTGGGATAGCACATAATAATAATAATAATAATAATAATAATAATAATAATAATAATAATAATTTATTTATACCCCGCCCATCTGGCTGGGCTTCCCCAGCCATTCTGGGTGGCTTCCAACAAAATATTAAAATATAGTAATGCATCAAACATTAAAAGCTTCCCTAAACAGGGCTGCCTTCAGATGTCTTCTAAAAGTCTGGTAGTTGTTCTCTTTGACATCTGGTGGGAGGGTGTTCCACCGAGCGGGTGCCACTACCAAGAACGCCCTCTGCCTGGTTCCCTGTAGCTTAGCTTCTTGCATTGTGGGAACCACCAGAAGGCCCTTGGCGCTGGACCTCAGTGTCCTGGTAGAATGATGGGGGTGGAGATACTCCTTCAGATATACTGGACCAAGGCCATTTAGGGCTTTAAAGGTCAGCACCACCACTGTGAATTGTGCTTGGAAACGTACTGGGAGCCAATGTAGGTCTTTCAAGATCGGCGGCCACTCCCAGTCACCAGTCTAGCTGCTGCATTCTGGATTAATTGTAGTTTTCGGGTCACCTTCAAAGGTAGCCCCACATAAAGCGCATTGCAGTAGTTCAAGCGAGAGATAACCAGAGCATGCACAACCATGTCACTTTGAATGGATTACAGGTGCAACACATGCATCTTCATAACAGAAGACAGACAGCTGCCTGAATAAGAATCCAGATCTCCTTCTTACCTCCCGCACACAGGAGTCCCCACCTCCACCCCCATGCATCCTTAGGGCCTGAGTAGGACAAAGTAATTTGGATGCAGCCCTTAGTGTTTAAGATGCTGTTGTAAATGTGAGGGTGCAGTCACGCATGGTATTGTGGGGTGACTCAAGATATTGCCGAAATATGTCAGCATGAAGTGATACTGGATCCATTTCTGTCAGCCTTGAGTGACAACATCTTAGGTCCATGGCCTAGGAAGAAAACTGACTTTGCATTGCAACATGAGTGGTTAACTACACATGAAGGATAAATCCACATTTCAGAGCCCCAACCTTTCTGTCCTTTCTATTTTTTTTAAAATAGAAAATCCACTTTAGGAGTTAGCAATTGACGAGACTGAAGTGGTCCTCTGGGGAGTTTCAAATACAAAGGTTTCCTCCCTCCACTCTTTATGCACCCTTCATTTCTTACTCCAGAGCTGATTTCAACACTTTGCATTTAACCTGCCATTTGCCCTTAGACTCTTGAACTGGGTGCCAGGGATTCAACTAGGGTCTTAAAACCATTTCACATATTATGAGCTTCATGTAAAGCTGTTCGTTCTCCTATGAGAATGGCCTTTATATAAAGGTTTTCTCTTTCCTCTGTTGATGTGGTTGAGTTAAGCATGTATATCTCCCTGTCTCTCCAAGGTATTCCATATAACCATGGCAGGCATCCAGTCCATGTGTAGACCATTGTTGCTGCTATCATCATTTTATAAAGCAACTAAAATTTGCTCTGATACATCCGCATTGTATTTGTCCTCTATATTCAGCAGTATCTGGTTACAACATTTCATGTTATTCGTGATAGTTAGTTACATAGTGTAATGCACTAATTGTCAGGATAGAGTGTCTCACTGATACTCCTCCACTGTTGTCCAATTGCTACTTGTCATTTGGCTTCACTGGGGCTGCAGATCTTGTGCTTCTTGTTCAAGTTCCACTAATTCTGCACAAAGCTGAAAAGAGTATTGTCACAGCTCGCCTCAGCAGTGAGTTTGAAGCCACTCTACAGGGAAGGGCCTTCTCCAGACTCAGTTGGGAAGCATGGAGAATGTCATGCCATTATCAAGCGCGCACGCACACACCTTGCAACCTTTGAGATGCTCAACATCCAAAAATTGTGAGCAACCCTGCAAAGAGCAATGGTGTGTCTCTATGTGAAATTGACACAATTCTTCCTGTAGCTTTCCACGACTCAGGAGGAACCCTATAACCTCAGAGGTGAACCTTGCAACTTTGAGGTCATTGCCTTAATGATACATTTTAAGGAAAGGTGGGATACAAATGTTTTTAATAAATACATCAATAAATTTCACCTTTAGACTGAAGTGTCTTCACAGGCTCTGCTGCAGTCTGATCAGTTTTATGATCTATCCAACAATGATTTTGACCTCTCTCATTCCTCCCCCCCCCCCCTTAGTGGATTGTGGAAAAGAGTGATTAATTTTTGAGGAAATAGAGGAAATGAAGGAGGCAAAAAAGAAGAAGCTGCAGTTAGTAAAAATCAATATATTACATTGCAAAAACATGGAAGTGGTTTTGCTTTCAATGTCTCACGGCTGAAGTGGGCAACGGCAGGATCGCAGTAGCGGATGACACTGCCGTCATGTTACTGGCGAAAGCTCAAGAGGACTCTCTGAACCAAACGGCCTTGAGGAATGTTGAGATTTGCTGACAGGAAGTTCGAATAGACCAAAACAAATTGTGATTGACAGGAAAAGGGGAAGAAACAGAACACAATCTCCAGGGAAAGCAGACAGGGTAGTAACATAAATGCACAGCTATTTTTGAATGATGTGTGCAGAACATGCACATATGCTGTAGGAATGCATGCCTTTCTCCTTGCAAGCCATGGAAACTTTCCACTGTATCTACTCCTCTAGATACAGCATTCCTTCACTTAGGAGCCTCTGGTCTTGCACTCATGGTGCATATCATGCTCAAAAGCTAACAGGCAGGCTCTACCATCATTTCCCCTTCTCTCTTCTTTTTCTTTATAATGCGACACCTTACAGAACTAGACTTGAGTGATTGCCTTTAAAAAGTTATTTTTGTGTGGGGGGGGGGATGAATGAATTTTCTTTCATTCTCCCTGCAATCTTAAATTTGGTTCACATTTCAGCAGCAATTTTCATGTAAAAAAACAACCCTCCCCAAAATATTATCCTAATATGCAAATTTGCAAGCAATCTCCTGCCATATAATTCATTTTTGTATGTTATTTTCACTAATGTATACATTTCCATGAACACCTCCCCCTGATTTATGCATTTTTTGTGCACATTGGTTTGAGAAATGCATCTCAAAATCTGGATAAGTGCATATTTCAATGGATAATTTTGTTTCAGCTTGGATATTAGTTACAAAATAGAGAATCAGATAGCTTCTCATTAAAATGCAAACAAAATTTAATTTCTTCTCCATCTCTAGTTATAGCTCAGATCTTTTTATCTAAAAACTGTCTTACAGTATTTTTAACTTTGGGAGGGGGCAACCCTCTTTGGTTCTGATCTTTTCATCTGTGGTCTCAAAGCTAGCTGCAATGGAACAGATACAATTGTGAGAAAGAACCATCCCAAAGGAAGCATTAGATCAATAGGACAGTGAAGGAAAACAAGGAACAAATGCATGAATGGAGTAAATCAAAATACAAGCCCTTATTCCTTGATGCTTTATCAGGCATGGCCAAACTTGGCCCTGCAGCTGTTTTGTAACTACAACTCCCATCATCCCTAGCTAACAGGACCAGTGGTCAGGGATGATGGGAATTGTAGTCCCAAAACAGCTGGAGGGCCAAGTTTGGCCATGCCTGCTTTAAATAAAGGAAAATACTTGAATAGGGATGTTATTCTGTACACACCTGGGAATAAGCCTCAATGAACACAATAGGGCAGGGATAGCAAACATGTTGCTTTCCAGATGTTGTTGGATTCAAACTCCCACCATCATTGACATTGGCCGTGCTGGCTGGGGCTGATGGGAATTGGAGTCCAACATCTGGAGGGCACCATGTTGGCTGCTTCCAGTTCATGGAACTGGGGTGCCTGATGCATAAGGCCGGAGGGGAAGAATGAATGGAAGAGGAATGTCCTGGTTAAGGCAGCAAGAAAAGTGGCGGAGTTGAGTAAAGTTGGGCAAGTAAGGTTGGAAAATGGAGCAAGGCTGGGCAAGTAATTCCCCCTGAACAATTGGCCACATTTGATGCTAGTAACTAGATGAGAGTGCAATGATAGTAAAGGAAGAAAACTGAGAAGAGATGAAGCAAAGTAGAAGCCGATTCTACATGAAAAGAAAAAAGAGAAAGTTAATGTTTGTAAAACTTATTGTTCTATACTTCAATCTGCAGTCATGAAGGTGGGAACCTATAAGTTAATACGCTGAGGTTGCAACCCTATTCATGGCTGAAAGCCCCACTGAGCTCAGTGGGGCTGACTTCTGAGTGAGCATTTCTAGGATTGCTTTGCTAATGTATTACCCAAAAAAATACAACATTTTCCATTACATCACTGTCCTCAGCCAGTCTATCATTTCAGAGGGCCCAAGCAAAAGCAAATGATAATCTGCATTAAATCAAAATGCAGGTTATAGATAAAAAAGTTGAATCTATGGAGCTCTCCTCAGACAGCCTGTCATGCTTCCCTGCTATACTTCCATCACTGCCGACAACATAATGCTGCCACACCATTCATGTTCCAAGGAACACCTCAAGTCAGGTAGACACATAGTAGGTTAATTAGGGGGCTTGGTAAATTGAATCCGCGGACTGTAATTACCGGCACTCAAGACCTGCAATTTCTGTTTTAATTAAAATAAACAGTGTGAAGAAGCTGACATCACAGCAGAGTAACCAGCGTGTAAGTCACAGTTAATTATATTGAACTATGACCTCCACTGTTGGAGAAGGAGGCGTTGGTGGGGGCTTGATTTGAATACACAAGTACTGGACCTGATCGGTCACCTCAGCTGAATGGATGCACACCACAAATTCGCTATTTGGGAGTGAGCCACTCCATTGCTAAGAATCTTGCATAAATGAAATCTATCAGAGCTGGTTTTTGCTTTAACTAAAAATTAGGTAGGATTTTGCTGCCATCATTTCAGAGTCCTGGTCTTTTCTTCCATTCATTCCCCCAATTCTGAACAACCAGGGGCAGCTAGCGCCACCAATTGATTAGGTGGAGCACTAGACCTATCTCAGAAAATGTCCACAGGTTCCAGCAGGACTAAATCAGCTTAAAGCCTGCAACTCTGCCGTCATTGACTAGAAGACAAAATATGAAAATATAACAAGATCTGCTGCAGAAAATATGCAAGATCATGAACAAAGTCATGCATAGCTGGGGCGGATTTACGGCAGTGTGTGCTGTTGCACTGGGCTTGCAGTCAAGGAGGGCGCCTTCTCAAAGCCCAGTAAGCGCTTGCCCAATTTCAAGAATGTGGCATGAGGGCTTTGACAGGGTCCTAGAGTCCTCCTACTTCTTTCCCAAAACTGGGCAAGTGTTTATCAGGCTTTGGGAAGAAGGTAGGAGGGTTCTAGGAGCCTCCTTCTCAAAGCCTGGCTTAAACCAGTACCACAAGGGCTGGAGGGAGGAAGTCAGATGGCCTAGCACAGGGCAGCATATTATTAAGGTCTGCTCGTGTGCATAGGCTCTAACATGAACCACACCCATACTACAGAATCATTAATATTCACTTAACCTCAGTAAAGGATGGTTTTAGGATGAAATATTGTACAGAGGAAATTTCAGAGAAATAGAACTGGGTGACCATCCTGTACCTTGTGACATAACACTGATAAACTGCCAGGAATTCAAAGCACAGTCATACAATACTTTCTGGAACCAATCCCATAAATATGCCTGAAGCCACAGTCCAGGAGAATAGCATGGACAACAGTATGCTGAAGATTCACCTATTCTGCCAAATTTATACTGTTCTGTTCCATTTGGGACCATTTCACTTGTTTTATATTTATAGTGGCTTATAGTGGGACGCAGGTGGCACTGTGGGTTAAAGCCTCAGCGCCTAGGGCTTGCCGATCGAAAGGTCGGCGGTTCGAATCCCTGCGGCGGGGTGCGCTCCCGCTGCTCGGTCCCAGCGCCTGCCAACCTAGCAGTTCGAAAGCACCTCCGGGTGCAAGTAGATAAATAGGGACCGCTTACCAGCGGGAAGGTAAACGGCGTTTCCGTGTGCGGCTCTGGCTCTGGCTCTGGCTCTGGCTCTGGCCAGAGCAGCTTTGTCACGCTGGCCATGTGACCCGGAAGTGTCTCCGGACAGCGCTGGCCCCTGGCCTCTTAAGTGAGATGGGCACACAACCCCAGAGTCTGTCAAGACTGGCCCGTACGGGCAGGGGTACCTTTACCTTTACCTTTTATCTGTTAACCTTATGCTGTTATAACCTGCCCTGTGAACTTATGGTGATGGGCAGAAAAGAAATCTTAGAGTTCAATCAACCGAAACCTGCTGAGAGATCCAGGAGCATCAACAAGATCACACTTTCCCTGCCCCTCACCCAAAGAAGGTCATCTATTTAAGACTGATTCTGTCCCTCAACTGGGCCTGAACCCAGACTGGAATTGATCAAGAGGATTCTAATTATCTTCAAGCCAACACAAGTAAAAGCCACCAGCAGACCTTCCCTGCTTAACATGGGGAGGGACAGAGACAGAACAGGTGGGGTGACATGTGTGGAGATGCTGAGGGGTGGGGTGGGGGCTACATATGCCCTCCTGCCCCCACCCCTGGTTTTACAGCTCCCATGTTTAGATGAATGTCTGAATGTAGCATATATAATACAATTCCAAGATGGGTCTTCTCTAAGCTGGTTATTCTACAAAATGAATAGGAATCATTAGATTCATTTCCCTATAAACTCAAGCAGTTAAGATAAAAGAGAATCCACATCAAACCAATTCTCCCAGATCAATTTCCACAGCTGTGGTATCTCCACAGTTTGATCTCTGGTCTGTGTTCATGCTCAGAATAAAATTGCATCACATTTGGGCATTAAATGAATGCTGTCCATTAAAAAAACCCTCCTAAAACTTGCTTTATAAATTCATTTGACTCCACCATGCCTATTAGCCACCGTGGCAAATTCAAAGTTTTGTTGATATTCAAAGCCCTAAACAACTCGGGACCAGGATTTCTAACAGTCTGCCTCCACTGGTGCAGCCAAGCTAGTTGGTAGAATCTTCCAAGGAGACCATGCTGGTTGACCAACAGATTGTCACTTTTAGATGAAATGGAAGCAGACCTTGTTGGTGATAGCACCCACCTTCTGAAATAACCTCCTCCAGATTATTTGCGAAGCAGAGGCAATGGTGATCTTTAAATGTTTCTTTGAAATTTATATGTGCAATCAAATCTTCCCGGACTCTGACTCTTCATTTTTTAGTTCCTTGTTCTGCTTGGCTTTATATAGTTCTGCATTGTTTTTATCTACCTTTTAGGAAATTTTGTTTTGTATAATCATTGCTTTTATGTAAACTGGTACACACACACACACACACACACACACACACATTTCATAAATAAACAAGAAATAGACAAATTAGGGACAGATTGGGTAGGGCCAGACTGCACAGCATGAACAGCCCTATGCCTTCTGCTCACAGAAGGTTTCCTGTTCAGGACTATAATCTCTTCCAAAACATATTTTCTTATAGGAACCTCAAAAGAACACTGCTAGCCTAGGCAGCATTAATGCCCTACATCCATCCTGCATTTTGCACTCCACCCAGGCTTCTCTTCCAGCCACTCCCTTCACCCACTTCCAAATTCACATCATCGTTGATAGCATCTGACATGCTAGGAACATCTTCTCAGTGAATGCATACTGGTCATCTTTCTTTACAAATGCTCAGCAGTTCATAATCGTGCTCTCCTATATGTTATAAATACCCAAGACTCCACTCATAGCTGTGAAGCGCTCGGACAACAAACAAACATCTATTATCTGTGCTCGCTCTTTCACAGAATCACAACAGTCTACAGCAGGTACTGCTTCTGTTTCCAAAACAGCCTCCAAGTTTGAAAAACTTAAAACTTGCGGAGACTGACATGTCAAAATCCATACTGATGTAATGTTCTAGAAACTGCAATGGAATCATGGAAACAGTTAACAGAAAAATCACAAGTGGGGACTGCATCATAATGTTTCAGGGACTAGGCCTGAGAGTAACTTCACCTGTCAAGGATATCTTCTTGCATCAGCTATCCATAGCAAGTCAGAGGACTGACCTTAAGGAGTAGGTGGGTTTGAAACTTGTTGTATGGTAAGCCACCACAAAGGCCATTGGTTTGGAAAGACAAAGTATATGTAAACATTTCTGTTTCAGCTAATGGATTGTCATCGCCATTTACCCTCAACTGCACAGGTTCTAAGTCTATCACTAGTGATCACTAGTGCCCCTCTGGAAAGGGTTTTTCTGAGGAACCCCAATGAATCTGATTTATTAGGCAGCATCTGCCCTATATTAGCCATATGTCAATGTGAAAACTTCCTCATTTCATCCAGACTGAACTTGCTTGAATTCTTCTTTGAGTTCAGTAGCAGGCACTAAATGCAATTAAGGGTGGAGTGTACCAGAACCCTATTCCCTGCAAAACTTGGAAGGAAGGGTGCTTTCTCCCTAAATTGCCATAACCTGTCATGGAGTTCCACTTATTGCTTATCCTATTTTCTAGGATAGAATGGCTTTCCCAGATTCTCCAATGAATCATTACTCAGATGGGATTTCCAGTTATCCTCACCAGACTGTATTTACAGAGCAATCCTAAGGCCCTGTTTTGAATACTATGTCAGGGCTAAGGTAGTTGTCATAATATTTACTCTCAGCAGCAATATTCAAGCCACAAGAACAGAACAGAAACTGGCAGACAATCTAATCCCTCTTGCTTCAGATATCATTTTGCCCAGCCAACATATCCAGTCCATGTCTCCCCGATGTTCACATGGTTGTGTGTCACTGATTATAGTCCCTGGAAGATATAATCCGAAACCTTCACACTCCATTTTAAGATACATGACTGGTTTATCATGAGAGGAGCAACCAGGCAGGACAATGAGCTGCATTGCATTATGGACACCTATCACCATTGTGGGTATTCTAGTAGCAAGACTATGGGCATGATAGCCTTAGTGGTGGCTGTGGTGAACCCACTGCCTCCCTCTCACTGTATGCCTCTCATGAGGACCTCTAAGGTTAGCTACCACATGGGAGATGGAGCAAGCTTGTTTTCTCCTGCTCTGGAGGGTAGGCCCCAAACCAATGGATTCAAGTTACGAGAAAGAAGATCAGGAAGAACTTTCTGACGGTAAGAGCTGTTTGACAGTGGAATGGGCTCCCCTTCCTTGGAGGTTTGTAAGCAGAGGTTGGATGGCCATCTGTCATGGATGCTTTAGTTGAGATTCTTGCATCTTAGGGAGTTGAACCAGATGACCCCCAAGGTCCAACTCTACAATTGTATGACTCTACGATTCTATTATTTGGATGCATCTTCTGGATTCTGACAGGTGCCCCTAGAACAAAACAAGTAAATGACTATGTACTTTCAATACCTCTGTTGCTTTACTGGATTGCCTTTTGGACTTTGTTCTGCCCCTCCTCAATGGACATAAGGAGTAGTTAGTGTGGGTGTGTATGCATGCCAATGAGTGTGACTACAGCTGATGGTGGTTGTGCCATTCACACACCCATTCACAATCACACATACATGTACACATACAAATGCATTTACAAACAAACGTGCACACATACTCATTGGGAGGACACATGCAAACACTCTCCTCTGAATCCACCTTCCTTCCTATTGCATATCCTGGTCCTGGTCTCATCCACAGCACACATTTAAAGCAAGCTTCCCCCAAAGAATCCTGGGAACATTTGTCTGTTAAAGGTGATGTGAAATGAAGCTCTGTGTCCCAAGATTATTGGGGAGAGGGAGCCATGCACCCTCCTTCCCATCACAACTCTATCTCCCTCAGTGAGTGGGAGCATGAATTACAGCCGGATGATGGCAGGCAGGCTTGCAGGTGCATGAGCTTGGCATGGGAGGAGTCAGCAGTGGAGGAGTGGCTTGGCACCAGCATAGGATGCAGTAAAGGCATTTGAAGGTCTCCTGTCCCTGGAACGCAAGTTGCCCAGGTGTGTTGGACTCTTAAAACTTTATTATTGTGCCAGATTGGTCCATACTGACAATGTCATGGACAAATTTGGTCTCCCTGCTCTAGTTATGCATTACTTACATCAAATCACTTGCAACTTATTCATAAAAAGACAAAGATACCAAGGAGGCAATTTTGGCTGCATTTGTGAGCATTGCCAGTGCAGAACAGTACTTGGAGAACATGTATTTTACATTCACATGATAGTCTCTTTACATGTGGGTGTATGATTTGAATAAATCCATGGCCATGAAAAAGGATTGTTTTTCTTAGGTGCAGTGCTAGTCTGTCAATCTCCATCATTACAACAGAGGTAAACTTGCGACTTGCCTTTTTTTATGGACACATTGAATCTCTCTCCCCCTCCCCTGGATAGACTCAATGGTCCCTAAAACCACATGCCTGTGTGCAACTGAAAGGGGGTGACATCTGTGATGAAAAAAATACTGCTGCCTTCCCCAGCGCTTCTAATACAGTGGTACCTCAGGTTACACATACTTCAGGTTACATATGCTTCAGGTTACAGACTCCGCTACCCCAGAAATAGTGCTTCAGGTTAAGAACTTTGCTTCAGGATGAGAACAGAAATTGTGCTCCGGTGGTGCGGCAGCAGCAGGAGGCCCCAATAGCTAAAGTGGTGCTTCAGGTTAAGAACGGACCTCCGGAACGAATTAAGTACTAAACCTGAGGTACCACTGTATTGGATACTTTTAGCATACTCAGGAATAAAAAGCTTTGTGCCCCTTCTGTAGGAATGTATATTTTTTTGAGCATTTTGCAATTTCTAGTATCTATGCCACCTTTGCACCAAAAAGCACCCCAACATGGCTTACAAAGGTTAATGCACAAATACAAAATTCAAGTAAAAGAAAGGGAAAAATCCTAACATTGTTTTTAAAAAGCTAAAAACCAAATACTTTCATGTTCCTGCTGAAAGGCAAAGGGCAGATCCCCTAAAAATGTCACACAGAGAGCAGAAGTAAATCCTTTAGAAGCACCTTCACCCTTATAAGATTTCTAAGCAAGAAACTGAGGCAGAGCAGGTGGCAATGCTTGCCCCTTGATGGTCCAGCACAGTGACTCTTCCCTGCAGCAACGGAAAGGGCATGAGAATTTGAGCATCTCATCAACCAATATCATTTCACACATGCATAAAATATGTAAAAACCAAATGCATTTTGCAAGGAGGTTATCTGGCTACATGAAATTGTCGCCCACAGCTCCTAGGTGGGTTGCACTCCCCAATGATGCTGTCTCTTCTAGCTTTGTCTTCATTATTTCTTAGATCTCTTCCTTGCTGTTGAGAGACAATTACTGAATATTTTGGAACTGGTGTTTTTTGGGGAAACCACCTTCCGATGACTTGCTGCTTACCTGAGACCCCCGTCTGACAACACATATGACAGATTGCCATGTGTGCTAAACCAGAAGTCAGATTTTCATCCTGTGAACGAAAATAACCCCCAAAAGGCATTCATAGGAGTCACGCTGCAGCTGACTTATTTCCTTAGCAAGAAAGAGTGCCAAAAGGCAGGATCACGCCCCGTTTTGCTGAGCAGACCATTTCCTTTTCTCATATCCTCCTTTCCATGAACTAGGTTGAGCAAGAACCTTTGATGTTAAAGCAGCACATAAAGGAGTCCATGTTGGCTCCAGGAGGGTTGGGAGGGGGAAAAATCAGTTTGGTTTACATTTTAAGGTGAACCTGCCTAATTTGCACCCCCTGAAGCAACATAGAAACCAAACTACAGCTGTCCTTTGAAACTTGTACTTCTCCAAATTTTGTAATGCATGCAAATTAATTTATTAGAGGAAAGAGTACATAAAAGTGCAAGTTAGTGAAAGCAACATATGAAATGTATTGCACTGGGGGAATCTGATTGCAAAATTTTTTTGTATTTTAGGCAAAATATGCATACTTAAAAAAAAAACAACCCTGATGATTTTTTGTTTTTGTTTTAGACCACCTGACAGACAGTTATGAAGGTGATGTAGAAATATGGTGAACTGAGCTTCAGGTTGGAAAAACAAGAACCCAAGAGAAACTTGATGAGAAGCAGAATTTGACAGATTCTTCCATCCTTATCCAAAACACCCTGGAAACATCCCTATGCATTTCAACAACCCTTAATGATAATTTGGAATTGTTGGGTGGTATTCTACTACATTTTAATCAGAGTAGATCCACTGAAATTAATGAACATGTCTTGGTTATGTTTATTAGTTTAAATGGGTCTACTTTGAATAAAACTTAGTTGAATACTACCTGTTGCTTTGAACTTTAGAATTTAGTAATTGGTACAAGGAGGGTACAAACATTACCATTTTATATGTCCTTTCACCATTTTCATGAGGATTTGTTGTTGTTGTTTTGCAAATTTCTGCAAAAATGTAGAGAAGCAAATTCTAGACTGGAAAAGTTGAGAGAACCAAAGTTGACAGAATCATATAACCCTATTCTCTCATAATATTGGAATTTGCTCATATATCAAAGCTGGATGGTGAGAGATTCAGGTCAGACAATAAGAAGTTCTTCCCATAACCCATAGTTAAATTATTGAATTTGTTACCACAAGACGTAGAGGTGACTGCCAATCTGAATAAGTTTAAAAGGGGGCTAGGGCAGTTCTATACGATGCATTTAAAGCACATGACTCTCCTCAAAGTATCATGGGAACTGAAGTCCCCCCCCCCACCACATATCCAGCACCCTTAGCAAACCACAACTCCCAGGATTGTTTTGTGGAAGCCATGTGATTCTAATGTATCATGTACATCTGCCCATAGTCAAATTCATGGAGGATAAGGCTGTTAAGAGTTACTAGCCTTGATGGCATCCAGGATTTGGATGAAACTGAATATCAGCTGCTGGGGGACAAGAGTAGAAGAAGGGTATTGCCCTCATGTTGAGAACAAGCATCCCCAACCATTGCCCCTGCAGATTGGGACTGATGGGAGTTGTAGTTCAATAACATTTGGAGGGTCACAGGCTCCCCATCCCAGATGTGCACAAGCTGGATCAATGGTCTGATGCAATATAAAGCAGTTCCATATATCCTACATACACAAATTTGCCATCCTCCTTGGGAGATTGAAGAAAGGGCTTTCTCAGTTGCCTTATTTTACTCTTGCCAAGAGGCCAAAACACTTCCATTTATTCATTTATTTTTTGGAAAAGAATAAAAACTGTTTCAGAGGGAATTCACAGTATTTTCTCTCAGCTCAGAAACACGAGGGCACAAGCGAATTAATAAATATAAAACTTATTTTAACCTGCCTCTTCAGTGCTGAAAGTGGCTTTCAACAGAGCATAAATAATAAAAATAATTTTAAAAATCAACAGAAATATAGATAGAATCAACAGCAGTGGCAATGTAGGGCCACGGTATCCACGCAGGAGCCACAGAGCTTTCGAGGAAGAGGTATATTCCCCTCAAAGAAGACTAAGCAACTTCAGAATTCAGCAGAGAGGTTGCCCCACAGCCTTGGAGCAATTTCCATAATTTGAGTTAATCTAGGGGTGTCAGTTTTGATGTTAATTACAGAGCCTGTGTGAGGATTATTCCTTCCCCTCAGCATGTGTGGAATACTGAACACACACACACACACACACACACACACACACACACACACCTCTCTCTCTCTCTCTGTCTCTCTCTCTCTCTCTCTCTCTCTCTCTCTCTCTCTCTCTCCCTCTCTGTGTGTGTGTGTGTAGGGGGGCTGCCTGTACAATTTATAGCCGCAATGTGCTTTTTTATTATTATTGTAAAAGTATTGTTTTTCTTCCCCCGTTTTCCCAATTTGGAAGTAATTTGAGGCAGAGTGTTTGTGTGACATCGAGCAGTTTGCAGTAATTGGATGGCTGCAGTCTGCCTCCCCTCAAAAATTCTCATAAACGCTCTCAGGAACTCATATAACGAGGTTGGCGTTCGCCTTTCCAGGCCCCAGAATGAAGCTGAGCACTACTGCTGCTGAAGATTTGCTTTAGTTAAAGGAAAAGAACAAGACAGCTATTAAAACTTATGAGTGGTGGGAGGAACAGCTTTGAGTCTAAGTAACCTCTTAGCAATGCCAGTAGAAGGATCTGATTGACGTTAGTGGGTGCTGAAGTGAGTCTTTAAGAGCGCTATGCATTAGGTTTGAAAGATCTAGACTTCCTGGAACCACAGGTTCGATTCCTGACAAGGTGACTGGGCTCTTCATTGCACTATAGCAGATAAATGGATTTTTCTGCATTTAGTGGTATGTGTGTTGGGGAGGGGGGAGTACTTTGGTGACACCTAAAGCAAATCACTGTTTTCTCATTAAATGGGAAACTGTTCTGTTGGTGTGATCATGGGATTATTCACATGGAAATATATACACATTTCCCTTTCTTTGACTTTGTCTGCAAACAGTGGGTTTTTGTCGAGTTGGCTGGCTTCTGCTCAGGTCTACAACTGTTTATTAGTCCAAAGAGTATCAGTTTAGGATCCTCTGGAAATAAAGTCACGCCCTGTGAATTTGCTATGACTTTTGAAGGACTAGACACTAGCTATGAAGTTATCCTGTTCTCTGCTTATCCAAAACATTCCACTTTATGTGTTTATACTGCATGCAAACCTTTCGTTGGATATATCGAGAAGACGACGGGGAAAACATGTGTGATCCCTTCCCTGTCAACATGCATGTGGATTTTTGAACAGGACACCTGTAAGGTCTGAACTATCCATGGCATTCATGACTTGATTAATAATCTTTTTAAGAATAACTAAATAAATGAATAAAATCAAACAACTCAATCATTCAAATACATACATACATACCAGGCGTAGGGATGGGATTCCCATCAGCAGGCAGGATGGGGAAGTTAACTCTTCCCACCCTGGCTGTGATCTCTGTGAATTTCTCCCACCTTGCATGCTAATTAGCATTGGGAAAAGAACTCTCATTGGCACCAATGAGAGCTTTTTATTCTAATCTTGTTTTCTGCACATGTAGCAGTGTGTGTATGTGATTTTACAGAGGCTATGGCTGGATAGAGAAGACATACCATCCACGTCCAGCATGCTGTATCTTGATAACAATCACCCCATGCCTGTAATTCATTTGTTTATTTAAACACACACACACACACACACACACACACACACACACACACCTTGATGGTTATGCCATGTCCTAAGATAGGTTAGCTGGGTAGATTTGGTACTAATTTCCCTAATCGAACTCCAACACCGTAGCCATATATTGCCTTGGGTTTCTCTGCATAATTGATTTAATACTAAAAAAAAACACTTTTATAATTAAGTGTATAATTATGTAGCTGTGTAATTTAGATATTATATTTTATGTAGGGAATCATTGGGAATTTTGGTTATTATATATATATGTTGAGTTTCAATAAAGATCTTTGAAAAAAAATACTAAGAAAAAAACTTAGTTGATTTTGAACATTTTAGTCATATGATATATGTGGGTTGCTTAAGATCAATGTTGTGTACACCCATTTCTCAGAAGAAGAAGCCAAAGAGTGGTTTAATTTAGGTTACACCAGCACCCTGCAATGATATCACATCATGGAATTTGGGTGGTACTTGCTGCTACTGCGTCAAAAAGGCTATATTGCATTACACACACACACACACACAGTTTCAGCAACACACTCCACATTATGACATTACCAAAACATGCAACATTGTGTGTTTGTGTGAGTGAGTGGGGATTTCCAGAGCTGATATGGTGGTTCTGCTCCTACCATCAGTTCCTTTGGGGTTTTTGACTTGACCCTATGACTTCTGTGCTAGGGGATGCTGCAGGACTCCAGCGTATTTTCCTCTGCTTTTTAAAGATCTATATAATTTTTCTGGGCGTGGCAATCTGAGCATTTGGAGTGAGGTGCCACCACCATACACAATTTAGAAACCTATGAGATTTAAAAGAAGGCAAAAGCAATTCATCCCAAGTTGTGCTGCTATGAAATGCCTTCTCCAGTTTTGACCCCTCATTCACATGTGAGGAAAACTGGGAAGTATTTATAGGGATTTCTGGGAAAAGCAACAACAGTGTGGTCTCAAGTGAAACCGGTGGCAATGGTAAAGCCTGGTAAGCAAAAGTGGTGGTTTGGGGATACCTTTTGGGGGTACTTCCCTCCACAATATTGAGACAAGTTGCAGCCCAGCCATAAAAAAACAGCAGCAAGCCATTAAATGCAGCAACAAATATGAATCAACTTCACATTCTAACAACCTACAGACTATTATACCCTTGGCCACACACCCAAAGGACAGCAGGAAGGGAGGAAAATGTATACTCCCCTCCTCAGAAGTGCATTCATGTAATGGGTCAGGGTGATGTGGTGCAACACCCCATCCCAAACAGATGCGATCACAGGGTACCGCATTAGAGGGATCTAGTGGGAAGATGAAGACAGGAGTGCCTGGCGTGCTCTGGTCCATGGGGTCACGAAGAGTTGGACATGACTAAATGACTAAACAACAACAGTGGGAAGATTCTGTCCAGAAGCCAAGCATGGGACAGATGGGCCATAGAGCTTCCAGCGGCAGCCTTGGAGGACCACCTAGGTAGACCCTTGTCTTCAGAAGGTCCTCCAGTTCCAGGTTTGACGATGCTCAAGTGTGTGTGGAGGGGGCAAGAATGCCAAAAGCCTAAAGTTGTGGTCAATTTTAAATCTCAGCCCGTTATCCTTCACAGTTGGTTATACCCATCATAGCCCAGGCCTTTGTTCCCTGGAGGCGGGGGTCACTGCAATTGGGTCTGCAATCTTGACTAAACTTCTTTAAAGCATTGCACAAAAAGACTGGCTATAAAAGAAGAAAATTCCTGTTAGGACTTTTACCAGACTATACTTGGTTGTTCTAATTCTTCACGTTTGTGCAACATCATGGGTGTGGGCTTAGGGGCTTTGGGCTAAGGTAGTAGAGCCAACATAAACTGTTGCTCTGGAAATTTCGGTCCCGAATTAAGCAACAGGGACACAGATCCAACTCATAAACTCAAAGGAGGTCTCCTTACCCTGAACACAGGCACTGACTTTTCCAAAGACTTGCAGACTTCTTCTACCGCTGTATCCTGGATGGTGGCCTTAGTCATTTCCCTGGCTCACAGCAGAGTAGCAATGTTTCTATACAATTCAGATCTAGATAGCATTTTAATTGTGCCTAGAGCTTTACAGTGCTAACCTTCGCCTCCAAGGAATCATGTGGAGAAGGTCAATAATAGTAGTATTCTGGAGACTTGGAGACAGTATGGGTTGCCCAGGGTGGCATGAGGCATCCATAGCTGAGATGAGTGCTGGTTCTGGTCTGTGTGTGTGTGTGTGTGTGTGTGTGTGGAAAGACCGACAGACAGGGAGGGAGATAAAAATAGCAGAAGAGAGCTATTACTGACAATGCCTCTGGGAAGTCTTCGTAGTCTTCTCAGAGGCATCTGCTTGGCCTTTGAAGGAAACAGGTTTCTGGACTTACAAGGACATTTAGTCTATAGACCAAGGGTAGCCAATGTGGTGGCTTCCAGATGCTGACAAATTACAACTCCAAATGCCCCAGCCAACAAGGCCAATGGTCAGGGATGAAGGGATTGGTAGTTGAAAAGCATGTGGTGGGCAGCATCATGTTGGCTGCCCCGGTCCAGTCCAGGAAGGATGCTCTTCTAAGCACTTCCCTCTATTGAGCAACAGCCAAAGGGAGGAATCTACAGAAGCCTTACTGGTTACTATCTCTGAGAAGCACAGGTGGCAATGTGGGCAGCAGGCTGGTGGCATAGTTGGCTATGCTGGGTGCTGCTATGGTCCATGTCTTGCAGTGAAGGCTACACATTGTTCAATGGTGGCTGCTATCTGCCTCATTAATGTGGAAGAAGATTGGAAAAAAATTAAAGATTATCTTCAAAAATATTGCAAAATTAAGGATTGTTAGAAAGATGTTGGGAAAAGAAAATTACATGGTTTTAGTAGAAATGACATAAAGGATTAAGTAAAAATGAGTTGGTGAAAGAGAGAATGTAAAATTATAGTATATTAAGACAAATTATTAAGATAAAAATAAGGTTGGAAGGATTTGCTGAAATAACAAATTGAATTAGAATACAAAAATGGGAGGTGTGAGGAGGTCAAGGAAATAAGTGAATGTAAGCAAGTGATGTACAGGTTTGATTTGTTTTTTTTATCTTTTTTCTTCTGTTTTCTGGTTTTTGATGATTTCTTATATATATGTATTTTATATGTATTGTTTTTTCCTTTTTCCTTGATTGTTACTATTCTCTTTTTTCCCTGTAATTTCTAAAATCTTAATATATATATATTTTTAAAAAAATTCATTTTCCTGAAATAGGCAGGTACATTCCCAGAGAAAATACATATCACCTTGGATTTCATTCTTCCTCATTAGTGTTGTCTTACTTCAGTTATAGTTTATTTTTTTAAAAAAAAATACTGCAGAATATTATAAAAAGTCTCTTAAGTCATTTACATTAAAAACCAGTGGTCACTCAAAGTGACTAAGGACGTTATATATGTAAAACAAATTGTCATTATTAAGTAAAATAGATTTTTTTTAAAAAAAAAATACATTAAAAAACCAGTGGTTTGTATCCACTGCCAGTCTCACTCTGAGAAGGCCCATTGAAAATAATGAATGTGACTAACTTAGGGTCATTAATTTCAGTGGGTCTACTCTGAGTAAAACTTAGCTGGATATGACCTGAACAACAAAAAAAGACAATAAAACTTCCAAAAACTAAGTGAAAACTGAAATGAAGACAAAACGCAACTGTATATTACAAATAAAACTGAGCAGTACATGCACAAGAAAGTTAAAAATAAAAATAAAGAGTCAGAGTCCAGGAAAGTTATAAGTATGGGCACATGCCAAGAAAAATATAAGCCAAATTTCTGGATGTTTTCACACTTGCATATTGAGAAATAGCCCTAATAAGCTGTATACATGCAGGCTCTTTATACATGCAGCTCTTTATACATTCAGTGAATGTGGTTGAAGGCAAGAGCTATAGTCACCAGCTCTGAACTCTTGGATGCAGCAAAGTTCACACACACATACACACACAATCTCTTTACCGCACCAAATAATTATGGAACCTATCACAGAATGCAGATATTTAATTGCATTGTTGCACAGGGTCCAGTTTGCATGAGACCTATGTAGCAAATTAGATAACCCAGCCCTAACAGTGTAATATGTATATGGTACACAAGTGATCATGTTGATACTTTTTTTTTATTTAAAGCATTTGGTTGTGAAAATATTGATTAAAAATGTTTGTAAGAGCACCATCGAGGTTTCCCTGCCCCGCCCCCCTCTCTTTCAAGTTCAGTGAGTAACTGTTTGGATTACAGGTTAAAGCCCCACATGATCCGGTGAAATACTTTCTATTGTATTTAGCTTCTCACTGACATCTATGGATTATTCGGCTTTTGAAAGTCTCTTTCCTGAACTTTTGTTTTTGTTTCTCACCTGGAACAGAAAGGTGAAAAGGAACAGATTTGCCCACAATCAGAAGACTGCCTTTTCTTTCTTCACTGTGTGTGTGCGCTTTGCCTCATGACTGTCGGTGGAAAGATTTCAGATTTCTTGCTCAGCTGTTAGTCACTATGCTTTTAGGAGGAGGTGCAGAAGATGGGTCAGAATCAGGGAGGAGCTCCCTTGCAGAGACAAGGTTATGGCTAGGTAGGTCATTGGGGGTGGGGTTGTACTTTGGTCTGGAGTAGTGGGAGGGGCATGGTTGGAGTTTCTGTGCAGGGGAGATACTACTCAGTAGAGATCTGCACCAGATTTGGCTGACGCCCAAGCCAAATTGGGTCTATTCAGAGTGACTTGGGTGTCAGATGTGTCAGGTCCAGACAGTCGTGGATCACTACAGATCAGATTGGTTGACCTTGCGTGATCAGTGGCTGTCAAAGGGCAGGGCATCTAGCAAGTAGGAGAGGCGGTCATGGCAGGAAAATGCAATGGAGAAGGAAAACCTATCTTTGATCACTGGCTGCGTCTTCTGGGAGAAGGCAGGCCCAATATTCTGCTTGCCTGGTGCTCTCCTTCCTGCCTGATGCCTCTCTCCACTGGGATCATGACCTCCAATCAATAGCTGTTTAGTGAGGGGTCAGTCTGGAGGGTTTAGGTCCTGTGGGGTGGGTTTCAGCTGGGATGGGGGAAAGGAGATACTAGGTCTTCTTCCCCTGCCCTTCTTTTGGCTATATGATTAATTAGGGTTTTATTTTATTTATTATTTATTATTTATTTAACATAATTGTTGCAACATAAAAGCAAAATATTGCAAATACATACATATATATTTCAAATAAGCACATATATATGAAAAAAGAAAAAAAGAGAGAGAAAAGAATAACAGAAAAAAGAAGAGAAAAAAAATAAAGAGAAAAGAAGAAGCAGAAAAGTTGGAAGAATTTCTTCCAAGTTTATTCTACAAATATCTCAATATGAAAATAATAAAATTTCATTGATTGACTTCGATTGCTTCCACTGCACTTCCTATATACATTTTAATTTAAGCAAGGTTGTATCTGTTATTCCGTATTTTCCCCATACAATCTCACACAAATATTCTAATCAATAAGTTTTCTAAATCTTTCATAAATCTATTCTAAACACAACCAATACCTTAATCCTTGTCTACATAAATAATCATTTAGACATTTCCATTGTTTCTGGATTATATTTTTTGGTTTGTGTCTTCAAATCAGTCAGCTTTGCTAATTCCAAGTATTCACATAATTTATTCAACCTGATTAGGGTTTTAAAACTGTCCTTAAACATTAGCCTTCCAGGACTGGATCCAGGGTGGGTGGGTGGTGGTCTCCAGGTTGATCCAAGGTGGGTCAACATGATGCCCCCTGGTGCTGCACGGGGAGGAGATTCTGCATAGTCCCACTACTCAAGCAATTTGGCAGGTGGAATTTTTTTCAAATTGCTATTCAGCTGAAGCTCTTGAATTTGGTTTTAAACAATCTAAAATCTCAGCACTTTTTATTGGCCATTGCATTCGCATTATTGAATCATTGCTACTGTACCACTCATTCCTTTTCAAGGGATTTGTTTTCTACTGTAGTCTTTTCCATATCATGTCTGGTCCAAATTATCATAACCCACTTCCTATTTTTCTAACTTATTAAATTCTCATTATCTATTTTTCTACATTCCTATCTAGCTTTGTTCCTAACACAGAAACCAATTTCCCTCAGACATTTCACCTAACTAGGAAGTTACTTGAAAAGTTCTGATGATCAAATCCCAAAGCAACAGTAGCATAAAACCTTTATTAGGACCAACTAAAAAAGTCACCAAGATGTTCTGCCTCTAGCAGTAATTGGAACATATGGGTCCCTTGTAAGATACGGAATGGTAGTAAGAAAAAATGAGGTGATCCTTATGTTAGCAAAACGGAATATTAATTTTTGGCAATGCATTATGTGTAAACTCAACAGAAATTGAATTAGAACATGCTAATCCTCTCCACAGGCAAAATCTCATCCCTAGTTAGCAGAAAGTTATTTTCTTCCAGTTCTAAGATCTGTTCCTAGCTTGATAAATTCACTCATATGGGTTATATCCAATGCTTGTCTCAGTAGGCCCTGTTGACATCAGTGAACCCAAGTGAGTAATGCCCTAACTTGTGTCTACTCTGCGTAAAACTAGCATTGGCTGCAACCCTATAGTTTATATGATGATCACAAGCTAGAAAGCAGTAACAGTATGGTCTGAGAAACTGAATAGTGACATATCTAATCTATGTACACTGATAAAAAATGGTGGTTATAATGATAATACCATCAAGATAACACACCAATTTCAGCTAGTTAGGACAGCACTGTGTTGGGTTGAAATTTCCACCTAGGATGAACTTGGGTCAACTGGTCCCAGGTTGCTTCCAGGAAGATTTGTCATCAGGTTTAAATCCATCTTTGCCCACATACATCCCAATTCTCCATTCATGGCTGTCCCATCTTATTCTAAGTAATCTCTTTAAACAAGAATGAAAGCTCTGATCCTCTGAGCCCCTTCCATGGGTGAAACTTGTAGCATCAGGCCATAGACTGGTTTATTTCTGACAGCTATTAATCTTGTTGACACATCATGGCTGACACCAGACATGAGAGTATTTTATTCATCGGCTGGTGAGAAAGTTCTGCCTTTGTGTGTGGGATATGCACGCACACCTCTTAACTGTTTAGCCTGGGCTCAGAATTCATCTCCTCATTAACCAGATATAATTACACCTGACAAACGTACTGAATGCACCAAAGCATGAAAGTAAAAGACAGAAGGATTAAATTGATACAAGTCTGTCACCCTGGCAAATAGAGCCCCAGAAAGCTTAAGAAGGAGCAGGATGAATAATTGTTTAAGGATCATCGGCATGATTACAGGGTGTGATCTCACACACTGCACCTGAAGAGTCAGATAATTATGGAAATTACAAAAGAAAATCAATTGGAGTGCCAAGATATGGGGAAAGTTCTGTATTGGTGCACAGTGCCTGAATTGCTATCTAACAGAGCCACTTTATGTTATTTTAAAGGGTGGGATTTTCGATGCATCGCAGGGCAGAATAAAATAACTTTCTTTTTTAAAATAATAAATAAATAAATGAGTTTTTAATACAATACAAAACAGTAAGAGATAACTTTCATACAATACAATCTGTAGACATTTAAGTGAAGATGAAAAGTGGATGTAAAATTGGCATATTTAAATATGAAACAATGTCAAAGGTAGTTCATTGCCATTTTACATCACAAGAATTGGGTGCCCTTAAATCTATTGAAATAAATGGGCTTAAGGACTCCTAACTCTGTGCCAGATCATAGAATCATAGTCTTGTAGAGCTGGAAGGGACCACATGGGTCATCTAATCCAACCCCCCTTTTTACATTTATACCCCACTTTTCTTTCCCATACCCCATTTTTACCCTCACAACAACCCTTTTGTTTGCTAATATTTTTGCCTTGTCTCTCCATCTAAGACTGACACTCTAACCCAGGCATAGGCAAACTCCGCCCTCCAGTTGTTTTGAGACTACAATTCCCATCATCCCTGACCATTGGTCCTGTTAGGTAGGGATGATGGGAGTTGTAGTCCCCAAACATCTAGAGGGCCAAGTTTGCCTATGCCTGCTCTAACCATTACACCACACTGTGGTAGGCCTATTAGAACAAATGAACTGGCAGATAAAGCAGCATGGAGGCAAGGGTTGCAGAGTGGTTTTCAAAAAACAAGGTAATGTAAAAACAGGATACACAGAAACATGAAAATAATCAACATAAGTTGAATAATTAACAACCTCATAAAAATTATTTGACACATCCATCTGTATAGGCTTGACAAAAAGGTGGGTTTTTAAACTGGCATCGAAATGAACATAAGATTGTGATGAAACTCACTTCATCAGGATGGTCGCCCCAGAGACATGAAGACACCATCAAAAATGCTTTCTATGAGTCCCAGAGCAATGCCCTTCATTTACCGCAAGGGCAGGTTGGTACAGGAAAAGGCTTTCTCTCAGATATTTGGGCTCCAGGGCATTCAGGGTTTTAAATGTCAACATAGACACATTGAAGTGATCCCAGAATATATGTGGCGATCACACTGTTGAGGCAATCAGCTGTTTTAAAATAAGAGTTACATGGCAGCTTCACTATGTTATGGTAAATGTCTGACATTTGGCAAATGCTGACAATCAGTAATCCACTGACCTGTTTCAGAGAAGTCTGGGTTGCCAGAAAATTCAAATATTTTTGGTAAATCCTCAAGAACTAGTGCTAACTGTCAACATTCATTGTAATTTTGGAACTGACTAGCATTATAACATGGAGCTCAGAGCTGAATTTTTAGCCAGATTAAGAAAACTGTGAGTTAATTTAGACTGCCAAAAATGCCAGTCCCTTGCCAACTCCCTTCTCCCTCATTCATATCATTTAACTTAACTCTGTGTTCTGATGTCCTGACATTCTTCATTTTGCTAGAACTCTTCTGCTGTCAATGGTGCATTAGGACATGGTTAGGTTGTGCTAGACATTACAGAAGGTGAAGGAGGATGAGAAATGTGCCTACCATTTTCCATTTAATTTGACTTTGAGAAGCAATGATATGACCCAGGCTACCCATCTTCATACCTAAGCCAGGACTAGAACCTATAATTTCCACTTTGAAGCTTGACATACTAGTCACTCTGCTCCAAGGGCTCCCATTGCAACATCTAAATCTGAATTTGCCCACTAACTACTCAAATATATTTTGGGCTCATTCAGCTTTCCTTAGACCATGGGTATCCATTGTGGTGCTCTCCAAATGTTGTGGGACTACAACTCCCATCAGCCCTAGCAACTTTAACAAATGGGCCAGTATTATGGGACTTGTAGTCCAAAAACATCTGGAGAGCACCATCTTGGCTGTCTCTGCATTAGGCTAGAAAATCACACAGGGACACTCAAATACTGTCTTTTTAGATCACTTGACTGTCAGCCAGCAAATATAGCCTTTGTTGTCTCTTGTTTAGATGGTGCATTTCTTACAAAGGAAGTTGAGATGCTGACGCTTGGAACTCTGGCAAAATGTGGAACCTCTTCTTGCAAGTATTGCTTCTCTAATTTCTTTTAGTTTATCTCTAAAAAACTGACATACCAATTCAATGATTTATTTGGATCTTATTGAACGAGCACAGAAGGCACCAACACCCATATTTCCAACATGGAAGGGACAGTTGTAGTTTTGGAATTCTCTGAATTAAGCACTTAATATGGACACACTGCTAAGCCAACAATTATTTCTTTCATGTATTGCCCAAATTGGATGTTCCTTATGTACTGCCTTGACTTTTCTTTTGTCTTCAGGTTAAACAGATAGCAAAAGCTTACTGTTGTTTAAACATGGTACAGTTTGGTGTCATCTGCAAATTTGATCAGGATGCCCTTGAGTCCATCATCCAAGTCGTTGATAAAGATGTTGAATAAGACCGGGCCCAAGACAGAACCCTGTGGCACCCCACTAGTCACTCTTCTCCAGGATGAAGAGGAACCATTGATGAGCACGCTTTGGGTTCGGTCAGACAGCCAGTTACAAATCCACTGAGTGGTAGCATAGTCAAGTCCGCATTTTACCAGCTTCTTTACAAGAATATCTTGGGGCACCTTGTAAAATGCCTTGCTGAAATCAAGGTAGGCTACATCCACTGCGTTCCCTTCATCTACCAGGCTTGTAATTCTGTCAAAAAACGAGATCAGGTTAGTCTGACATGACTTATTTTTCACTTCTGTCTTCCACTGCCTCCCGCAGTTTGGTTAAACTCATGCTGGTAGCTTCAAGAACACTATCCAACCATCTCGCCCTCTGTCGTCCCCTTCTCCTTGTGCCCTCCATCTTTCCCAACATCAGGGTCTTTTCCAGGGAGTCTTCTCTTCTCATGAGGTGGCCAAAGTATTGGAGCCTCAGCTTCACGATCTGTCCTTCCGGTGAGCACTCAGGGCTGATTTCCCCTATGACAGCCTAATAGCATTTTGTACTTAAAACTTCATTTTGTCCAACTATTAGCCTCTAGTAGGGTTCTTATCATTTTTATTCATAGATGGCTTCTTGATCTCCTGGTTCCAAAAGCCAGTTTCTTCTTTATAAGTTATCAATCTTTTTCAGTTATCAGCTGTGCACAGACTCAGTGGTGTAGTGTTGGTTGCCGGTGCCCAGGGTGGGCGTGCACACATGTGCTAGGTGGAAATGGGGGTGCACCCTTGCTCTGACACTGCTAGAGGAACCCCAACCTCACCAGAGCAAAGCATGGCTGCACTGAGCCACCTGTCCACCCATGGATGGGGGAGCCTAGCCAGCTGTCATGGCCCTTGGCGGGCGAAGAGGAGCCCCGGGTCAGGCTGGACTGGGGGCACCTAGTTCGCTCCCTCTCAAAAATTGTGTGCCCAAGGTCATGGCCCCTCTGGCACCCCCCTCACTACACCTCTGCACAGACTGAATGTGCATGAGATATGTTCTCTTTTATTTTGGGTGGGGAAAGGAATCAGGTGGAACCGGAGCAAATGGATGATGGCTTCAGAATTAATGATAGGCAGAGCCAAGTAATTATGGTTTTGTTCCCATCATCCTACCTGCTGAGTTCTACAAAGGTGACAATGAGGAGGCAGCAGCAGTAGCAGCATAAGACTATTAAATCCAGAGTCTAAAATTACCTAACTGCACATGAACGAAGCATTTTTTTAAAAAATGGTGATGGCAAAACCTATCTGGATTGCTTTTCCTTCTACTGGTCCATGGAAGGAAAATTTAGTGAGCCAACTCATATCACTCCAAAGGCTGTGAATATTCCCCATTTTTACCATTGGGGCAGCTTTCTTAAAAACTCATTACAGCGGTACCTCGGGTTACAGGTGTTGCAGGTTACAGACGCTTCAGGTTACACACTCCGATAACCCAGAAATAGTACCTCGGCTGAAGAACTTTGCTTCAGGATGAGAACAGAAATCGTGCAGCGGTGGCAGTGGGAGGCTCCATTAGCTAAAGTGGTACCTCAGGTTAAGAACAGTTTCATGTAAAGAATGGACCTCCAGAACGAATTAAGTTCTTAACCTGAGGGACCACTTTAAAGGCCTCCTAAAGTGAAAATGAGGCTCTTCTCAGATCCTTTGCAAAACCCAAGTACATCAAAGGAAGGGCATAAGCATAAGTGTATTAATCACATTCATCTATCATCATAATGCAACTTATATTGCAACAAAGCAAGCTTAATGCTTCCTGGCAACATCAAAGATGTATTTCAATCTCAAACTATATCAATGCAAAACCAGTTTGGGGGGGGGGGAAAGCAAAAATGATATGACTAATATTATCTGTGCTGCTGCACATAAGCACCCACACTAGCACAATTTCATCATAAAATAAACCATTTGTATTTCTCATAAAACTATATATAGATAAAGTAATACAACTAAGAAACTGTGTCAGAGGGTGTGCCAAAGGCTCTTCAGAAAAAGTGGACATTAAGGAGGGATTTGGTAGACTAGGAAAAGAGGTGGCACCATGAAGGTGCTCTTGAAATCACTTCCAAGCATAAGAAGCAATAAGGGTGGAAAGGGAGAGACCTTTGGGCATACAGTTTGAGAGTGTAGGAGTTGGAGGAGTGAAGATCACAGAGTTGTGAATGAATAAGCAGATAAAGCCATGGATGGCACTGGGCCCAGGAGTGAACTGGGTGGGTGCTGGATTAATGATTTATGGAGGCACATTGTGTAAGAACATAAGAACAGTCCTACTGGATTAGGCCAAAGTCTCATCCATTCTCATCATCAAGACCTATGGGAAGCCTGCCAGCAGGACATGAGTGCCATAGTGCTCTCCCCACTTGTGATTCTATGAGAAGGTGCAGATGATCCAATGTGGACTGAAAGAATGGATAAAAGAAGCTGCAAGACTGCAAAGGCTGGCTGTACTCCCACTGGTGATTCAAACAGTGGTCATCACTTGCCATCTCCGGTATAGGCTCAGAGAGCGCAAGCGGAATAGGAAACTGGAACATATTAATGTACCTGGGACTGATTTTAAAAGGAAATCTAAGAGAACCAAACTTTATATCATAGAAGCTCAGTGTTGAACAGATTGGCAAGCCAGCTCTAGTTCCACATTTGCAACATGAGAATAAGGAATATATGCATAGTTTTATTTTCTCTGTTAGTTGCAACATTAAAGTTGCTATGAGCAAGAAAGCTTGGGCACCCTGAGCATACCACTGGACT
Organism: Podarcis cretensis; assembly: GCF_951804945.1. Classification (NCBI taxonomy): domain Eukaryota; kingdom Metazoa; phylum Chordata; class Lepidosauria; order Squamata; family Lacertidae; genus Podarcis; species Podarcis cretensis. The sequence goes on from NC_137175.1 coordinate 25,376,291, forward strand.
GGGCTGATGACATGCAAGATTGGTGCTACCCAACCTTATCCATAATTCTCCAGATTTTCCTTCTCTCCATACCAAGGTAGGAATTCTCAAGCACTATCAGTGGACTATGCATTTTAGAGGAATAGCTATTAGAACTGTCACTTGTAAATCTGATCAAAGTAAAAGAGAGTTGATTTCTTTTCAGGCACAGGGAAGGGATATATCCCTGAGGTAACTCCATTATTTCAACTGATAGGGCAAATTTGTCTTAGTGTTTTTAACTAAAGTCACTTTGTCTCCAGTTCCCAGAATGCTCGTGTATTTGACATATCAGGACATTCTTAGCTTTTTCCCAGTTGGTTTTTCCAATGTCAGATCAATGGACTGAGAGTTTTTGATGTAAAAGAGAATTGATTTATGATTTTCAAAAGGCTGCACAGGTTCAGCTGTTTATTGCAACTGTATCCTAAACAATTTAAAGATACTTTTGTTGTTGTTTAGTCGTTTAGTCGTGTCCGACTCTTCGTGACTCCATGGACCAGAGAACGCCAGGCACTCCTGTCCTCCACTGCCCCCCGCAGCTTGGTCAGACTCATGCTGGTAACCTCGAAAACACTATCCAACCATCTCGTCCTCTGTCGCCCCCTTCTCCTTGTGCCCTCCATCTTTCCCAACATCAGGGTCTTCTCCAGAGAGTCTTCTCTTCTCATGAGGTGGCCAAAGTACTGGAGCCTCAGCTTCACAATCTGTCCTTCCAGTGAGCACTCAGGGCTGATTTCCTTCAGATTGGAGAGGTTTGATCTTCTTGCAGTAGAGAGTGATTCTCTGCCTGCTTACAGTGAAGCCATCCCAGTTAATTTGATGAGTTGACACCAGAAGTAGTTCACTGGGTAGGAGGGATTTGCTATGCTAGCTTCTTGGCAGTTGGGTCCCTGTTGCTGACCAGAAGGGAGATGAGGAGGGGTGAGGTGGCAGGGAGGATGTCACAGTGTGAACTGGTAGAAGCACCAGATTGGCTCAGCCATTGTGTTTGCACCATACCAACATCCCCACCACCTCACTCTTCTCCCTCCCAGCAAGCAACAGAAAACTAGTATGGTGGTTCTGCCACACCCAGGGAGCTACTTCTGGCTGACACTACTGTACCTGGATAGTGAGTATGCTGGGGATTCTGTCATCCCATGCAAGTAGGCCTATATATTAACTTCTTATTTTAAAAAAAGTCCATTTGAGATTTCTTCTTAGAAGAAAATTTATCAAACTTTTCTGAAGCTCAATTATTTGGCTTTTGAAAAAGAAAATTAGATAATGGTTTTGTTAGTGGTCTTGTTATTCTCCCCATTTGAAGAATGCCCTCCCTAGTGAAACTTATTTGTCTTTCTCATTAACATTCAGTAGAAATGGGGGGAGGGAATCCAGTTCACCCATGCATTTGATGGTTGAAAGGTGAAGGTATATGACTGTTTTTATATGAATATGGATGTTCTTTGGGGTGAATGGTGGGATAGAAAATTCAAAGATGTTGAGGATAATAACAGTAACAATATTTAAAAAATCATCTCCATCATCTTAAGGTAAAAGCTCTGCTGCCTATGCTTTTTGGGTTGCCCCTTTCCCACATTCCTGTACAGCGTCAGAAGACCCTACTTAAAAAAATAAATGAAATAATGATCATGTTGGGGTCAACAAAGGCCCATTGGCCACATGCCCAAGGCAAGAGTCGGGGGCAGGGGAAACTGCAGAGCTGGTGGGTGGAGCACAGAGGAAGAAGCAGAAAAGGAAGAAGAGGAAGCAGGTCAGACAAGTAAAGGGCCAGGTGCTTTCCCATCCTCTCCTGCACTACTGTCTCCCAGAACCAGGAGGGGACTGAAAGGGGGATGAGCAGAGGAATTTCCATGCAGGCATAGTCTTTGACTACATGTGCACAGTCCGTTGGGGGAAGGTACATAAATTGGTGAAGGGAGAGTGGTCTCTTGTTGCTGCAACTGCTCCATAGAATGCAGACTGGGAATAGCTATTTAGATGCTAGATTGGTGTGTGTAGGTATCCAAAGCTTTAGAAGTGACTGTAAGTGTTATCTTTGACAGTATAGAGTAAAGTATCTGAGGTGTGCATTCCTTTGGCTGGGGAGCACCCTTGACAGCGGTCCAGTTCTGCTCCTATTTGCATAGGGATATCCTAACTTCTTTTGTCCGTGCTCTGGTAACCTCTAGGTTAGATTACTGCAATGCATTATACATGGGACTGCCTTTGAAGATGGTTCAGAACTTTCAGCTGGTGCAGAAATGGTTTGATTAGTGGTTGGAGAGATTAAATAAAGAAGGTTCTTTTCCTGAATCATCACAGGTCCACAACCTCATGTGGTTTGTGACTTTTGCAATCTCACATTCTACTGAAACCAACGGAGTTCTGTTTTTTATGCAATACTGCTGTAAAAAATTCACTGGCAACTCCACCTTTTGGAGTCGAATTGTATGTGCCTATGGCAGAGGTAAGTAACTATTTGTTCTATGTAAAAAAAAGATGATCTTTAATCACAGCATGTGATTGACATGCTGGAAGGAAGCATAACTGATGCCATTTTAGAATGATTCACTTAGCTTTGCTCTTGAAAGCACACCCTAATAGTATTTATATAAGAAACACTGACTAAACAATATTGACACCTGCCAATCATGGCGATGATGAGTCATTTTGCATGGCTCGGGCTTTCCCTTACTTAGGTACTGCAAGTTCATTTGTAATCTATTTAGTGTAGAGCACATAATACTTTTCCTGCTTGTTACAGATATAATCTTGCTTGGCTTATTTGATTTGGGTCACATCCACGACATCTGCTTTCGTGCAAAGACACCATCCATGCTGAGTATGTAACTGGCACCCTGTGCGGCTATTCACATCTTATTCCCTTAATGAAAGAGACACTGGAGACTGTTCCATGGCAGAAACCACAGAAAATGGCTTAACATTGTCAATATGCAGGAGAATCTACAGAGTAAACAGAGCGCTGTCAGCTGTTTCAGAGAGCAGCAAAGCTAAATATACCAGAAAAGAGGGTCCCCCCCCCCCAACAAAACAAAACAAAATTCTAGCTTCCCGGGGAATTCCTGGCAGACACGTGAAAGGTCTTCCAGAGCAGCTATTAAAGCAAAGCAGAAAATATTCCCCTTGCCAACTCTCACTTGCTAAACATGCTTCTCGGTTAATGTTTTTCATTGATTTACAGAGCTCTTCCAGACTCTTTTTTGTTGTAACAATTTATGAGCCTTGGAAGAGAAACTATGGGCTTTGCCAGATTTTCTACACCAGAGTGGACAAGTTCAGTAGCCAGCGAGCCTAATTGAGTCGTTGTTTAAATTTTGTTTTGGCTCTTAGTGCATTTCTCCTTCTGATCTTGCTTTAGCATCCGCAGCTCGTCTACTCACAACTGCCGATGCAAAGAATTTCTCCCTTGTTGCTGATGCCATCTGGAACTGCCATTCTATATTTACCCAGCTCGTCAATTATTCTGATTAAAAAGCTCAAAATAACAGAATTTCTAAAAAAAACCAGTCAGAAGCACAAGTGCTCTCCTCACTTGTTCAAAGTGTTCCTTGAGCTTCGAGCCTGAAAATCTTCAACCCTCCTCTCTGTTGACCATACCCATATTCACTCCTCTTTTGCGTCTTGTCTCAAGTCCTCACCAAAACTTTTTCTAAACCATTTTAAACAGGTATGAGGCAGTGGTGGACCTTGGCATCTCAGATTTCAGTGGCACCCTATGCAACGCCAAAATCCAGTGGCCTCCTGCTTCTCGTCTTCCATTGGATGTCATAGTTAATGGCACCTGCTGTAGCACCCCAGAAGCTCCATGCCTGGTATGACCAAACCAGTCACACTCTCTTATATCTGCCTTTGCATGGAGAACCTGTGTCTTTTCAGATGTTGCGGGACTATAAGTCCCATCATTTCTGCCCATTGGCCATTCTGTCTGTGACTGATGGGATCTGGAGTCCAATAATATTTGGAGGGCTGCAGGTTCCATCTCCCTGACCTCATTTTCTCTTATCTGCACATCTGCTGCCAAGGCCAGTGGGCACTCAATGCCTGATCCCTCCATTACTCATCTTTTAAGATCCTGCTCTACCCCTTTCCCTACATGCACTTTACTTCATATTTGATATTGGCTTTATGTGTGAATCAATTCCATTGAAAAACTAGCTTTCAATGTGATGCAAAAGCTGTACCTGTGGTTTGTTCCTGTGATGGCTTTGGAAAGTCACTCCTGGGCACTGCAGCGATGATCCTTCATGCATTAACCAGCCTGAAATAATTTTGTAATAATTTCCCTCTGTGCATGGATTATGACACCTCCATTAAAGGAAGGACTGTGACTCAGAGGTAGAACATCTACTTTGCATGCAAAAGTCTCTGGGTTCAATCCCTTGCATCTTCAGGTGGGTCTGGAACCCTGGAGAATAACTGCCAGTTACTGTAGAGTAGACAGTACTGATGGATGAATGCTATGACTCAGTATAAGTCAACTTCCTATGATCTGTACTGTACCTGTAATGTACCTGTTGATACAAAATGTTAAGTGGCAGTGGTGGCGGCAGTGGCAACTTCATTCTGTGGAGAACACAATATCTCTCTTTTTTGTGCTTAATTATGACACATGATTTCTTGAAAATCAAGGCCTCCTCCGCCCCCTGACTTTTTTGGACATGGCGGCTCCCAGCCCTCTCTCCAGAAACATTGGGTGCCCCCCAAAGTGCTCAGCCCCCAGAAGGTGGCACCCCTGAGAATTAAAGATGCTTGCACGAAGCCAAGTGAGAAGTGAAGAAAATGAACATAAGCATCCAACAGAGTAGTGCAACAATTCAGCAAAATATTTGTCGTAGCTCAAAGGAAGCTTTCTCTTTTTCCACTTGAAAACTGTATTTTTCCAATGGAAATTTTTCACTGAAAACAACCTCAATTTTTTTTTTGGGGGGGGGTGAGGCAGGACTGCTTTCTCCCACAAAGTTATATTTTTCCACAGCGGTTTTCTGCAGTATTTTCTTACCTGCTCTGCCTTCTTCAGATCTGATGTTCAAAGTGGATCTGTGTTTTGCAAAGCTTAGATTCACTGGTTAAATCATTTCACTGTCAATACTGACGAAGAGATAGCAAATATTTGGTCTACCTTTTTCAGGTGAAGGAGAATCTGTTTCCATGAACAGATAATTCATCCCCTATTGGATCTGTGCCAGCATAAAAGCACAAGCTGTAGGCTAGGTTACAAATTCTGATCCCTTTCTCTGATGGCCTTTCAAAAGACCTTCCTGTTTAAACTGGCCTTTGAGCCCATATATTGACTATTTGCCTGCAATTGGCAGGTTATAGTTTTAATTAGTGAGTGGTTTCACCTACTTTTTTCACTTTGGGGGTAAGTTTTTGATATCTGTGTCTGCATTGCATTCCACTTTATGTGTTATTGCTAGCCATCTTGGACACGTAGTGCAGAAAGGTGGGATAGAAATGCAGGTAACTAATACATGACAAAATAATACAGTAAGAAGTGATCTGAATTCATTTCTTTATTGGCCCATCCTACTGGAGAAAGAAGGTACATAGCAGACAGCTTGGGCATAGTTCATGTCTTTTCAGATTAAAAAAAGAAGAAGACATAAAATGTGATTTGAGTATTTTAGGGTACTCTCAGAGGTAGGTGACTGGCTACAGCCCAGGTCAAATTGACACAGGCTATAATCCAACCTGGTGGGTGCAGGAGAACTGTGTACATAGAGGGTGTCATTCTGACATTTTCTCCATAGTCAAGGTTAACTAGGTCCATTCAGGACTTGGCCGCTGTGCACTGTGGCCATAAACAGTGCATTGAGGTTTGTCCGGTTTTAAGGGGACAGCACGGCTCAGGACTCACCTAACCTTTTCTCCCCTCTCTCTTACTCTTTTCCTCCCCTTCCAAACATGGATGGAAGTGGCCAGTTTGGCCAGAGTCACTATTCAGCTGACTTCACATGCCAAGAACTTCTCTTTTGGGGTGAATAACAGGTTGGAAGGGTGTTATTAATGGACATCTTGTGTGGATGAAAGGGTTTCGAACACTCTCAACATATGCCCCCCAGAGGCTATTGGGGTGCATTTTTGTGTGAGTGTTATGTGGAGGAAAGTAGGATAAATTTGATTATGTTTGCATTTAAAGGTGTACATACTTAATTCTAACATTCGGGGGGTGGGGTGGGAGTGAACCAAAACCAAGGCATCCTTTAAAATTTTGTACTCATTTGAATTTTGCAATGCAGTTCTCCTGCCAACTAATGCATATGGAAATGTGTGCATAGACAATGCATACATCTGTGAAAAAGATACACAAAATTACATTATATTAGGGGTAATTGCTTTGCAAAAAATGTGCGTATTAGGGGAAATTACATACAAGAATGAGTATACTAGAAGAAAATGCCACAAAATTGCTGACAGACTTTTTAAAAATTCATGAACTGATGGGGAAATGGGAAAAACTGAACTTAAAGTTGGAACAATGAGCAACAGAAACAGCAGCTGACATATTCACCCTTCCCTAGTTGTGCAAGATGCTATGCCAGAAGTAAAGTCTCACATACTATCTAGCATCTTGTGTGGCACCGTTTATGGCCTGGAAGCCAAGCTGTGTGGACCGGAAGCCCCAGAAGGCTCTGTGGTAATCCTGAAGCCTCTGGGCATCCTCTCATTTATTACTGGAAAAGATGGGAGGTGACTTTGCTGCCTGTAATCTGTCATAGAATCTATACAACCTAGAACATTTTGTACCCTCAACTCCATGGTGGTGCATTCAATGAAGAAAGGCGCTTGCTGCAAAGCAAACCATTCCTGATGACTCAAGCAAATGGGCAGAGACACATTCTGCCTACAGATAACTGCAATAAATCAAATGAAACCAACAGGGTTATTAACCAATCTACCTGGGAAACCATCCCATTTCCACCTTGATAGGCCTTGTTCAAGTGCATTCATGAACATTATGAAATTATACTGTGAAGTATAATGTGAAATGTCATGCGGTTCCTATAAAGCAGGGATGGGGAACAGGGGTAGTGGGCTGGATCCTGAGCTCACCCACCCTAGTGAGCCAGGTGCCCCAACTCTAAGTATGTCTGCCACTCTGCCAAAAGCATAGGTCAGATGCACTTAGGAGTTCCCAACTGAGAACTCTGCACTGCAACTGATAGCTGTAGTGCTTACTGCAAGTGCCAGTCAGCTGAATGGTGCCTGCAGCAAGCCTCACTTGCCAAGAAACAGTTGGGAGTGCACTTAAAATTAGTTGTTCCCTTGCAGCTGCAGCTTTACCTGCCCCAAAGCTGATGTCTCTCATGAAGACATCAAGTAGAAGTGATCTGGGTGAAATGGCCTCTGGGATAAAATAGGAAAACATGCAGCTATCTGACCATTGGTCCATCTATCTTAGTATTGTCTACACAGACTGGCACCAACTTTTCAGGGTTCAGGAAGGTGTCTCTCACAGCTAGTACCTGGAGATGCCAGGATTTGAACCTTGGACTTTCTGTGTGCTCTACCAATGTACTTCAGTTCTTCTGCTACCGAGCTACAGCACCGTCCAGCCACATGGAGGCTCCAGCAGAATCATGTGCTGCTTTTTCCTTTACAGGATGTGAGAAACTGATCCATCCTCTGGAGAGGACATATGATAGCCATCTTCAAATATCTAAAGAGCTTCAAGTTACTAAGAAATTCCAACTAAACATCAGGAAGAGCTTTCTGATGGTAAGAGCTGCTCAACAGCGGAACAGACTCCCCCGGAAGGTGGTGGACTCTCTTTTATTGGAAATTTTAAAGGAGAGATTGGGTGACCATCTGTCAAATATGCCTTAGCTAAGATTCTTGCATTGCAGGGAGGGTTGGATGAGATCACCCTCGAGGTCCCTTCAAAGGGGCATACCTAGCAGATGGCTAGGTTAGCCTCCACCAAGCATGCAGGCCCAGGGGGTCACAAAAAGCACTCCTCTCTACTTTGGCTCAGAGTGGCTAGGAAGCAGAGCAGAGGGCAGGGGAGGCAGGCAGGGAGGGAGGCAGAAAATGAGACAGTTGGACTGATGGAGGAGGAGGAGGAGGGAAGGAGAGGAGAAGAGAAGCAGCAGAGTAGACCTAACCCTGATGGCCATGGAGGAATGGCTCAGGACAACAATACCTCAAGGACCACCTCTCTCCATATGAACCTACCCAAACCCTGAGATCATCCTCAGAAGCCCTCTTTTCTGTGCCTCCTCCACAAGAGGTCAACAGGGTGGCAATAATGATAACCTTTCCTGTAGTGGCTCCACATTTGTGGAATGCTGTTTCCAGGGAGATTCAGGTGGCGCCTTCATTAAACACCTTGAGGCTCCAGGTGAAAAATTTCCTTTCAGCGATGCCTGATGCCCTTTTCAATGTGCTGCAGGGGGGGGGATTATGGGTGTGTTGTTTTTTCTTATTTTTCTCATGTATTTTGTGGTTTGTATATTGTAATTGTATGTTGTGAACCACCCTGAGAACTACAGATGAAGATCTATGGTATACAAATTTAACGAAGAAGAAGAAGAAGAAGAAGAAGAAGAAGAAGAAGAAGAAGAAGAAGTTGTCGTCACTGGTGGAGGATGAAAGGCAACGAAAAGCAGACATTTTGAGTTTCTCGTCCAGGTCTTTCCCAGCTTCAGAGATGCCAATATGATGATACATCTCTGCCAATGGCACAAGGGGTGGGGGTGGGAGGCATCAATACAGCTTCTTGCCTGGGGATTCTAGGTACACCTCTCTGTATAATTCCATGATTCTATCACTTTGAATTCTCTCTTTGATGCCCATGAAAGAGAGGGGTCCCTTCAAAGTGGGAAGGGCATGTAACTGTTCTGGTCCCACATTTCACATTTCAGGCACCTCTTTTTGAGTCTGGGGAAGTGGTGATTCAAGATGTTTGGAGGGTGGTGAAAAAAGAGGTCCTTCTCCGTGGTGGCCCCTAGTTTAGAATGCTTTTCCCAAAGAGACAAGCTGAAGACTAACTCTCTCTCCCTCTAAGGCATCTAATGGTTTGTATTTCAACACTGATGATGCAGACTACGCTTGCTGATTAATTTAATGGTGATTATACTTACGTTGCTGAGTGGATGTGGGTTTTTTATTACTGTATTGAGATTAATGCTTGAATAATTGTAGTGTTTTTAGACAGCATTTATTTTTTTTAAAAAATGTTATGCAATTGTGATATTTCTTTAATGGTCAAATTACCTTGAGACGTTTTGTAAAATTAAGTGAGGGGTGTCATGGGCAAGTGGGTGGAGGAATATGACCACACACACAAAAAAAACGTGTTTGCATGTTTGAAAGAAAGAGTGAAACACAGAAAACTTGGGACTTGGAACTATGAAAGCACAGCACATTTATCCTTGGCCATGCAAAGTAATCAAAAGACAAAAGGATTCCCCATTTGCCTGCCATTTTAATTGCTTTTAATTATCCACTGCTGTTTTCCCCCTTTATTGAAATATCAATGCAAAGCTATGTTACTCAATACACCCTAATGCCCTTTAAAATCATTAACATATCATGAAATGGATGGCAGACACCTGCTATACTACTAAAAATACAGGGGGGGGGGAGAGCTCTTTATTAATGGAAAAACCAATCATACCAAAATTGAATTATTTTAACAGCTCTGTTCCTATCGTGGGAACTCATTTAAAGCAGACTTGGACAGCATAAAATGTAATGAGAGCCGACTCTAATAGGGAAGATGTTACTATAGCATTTAGGGGAAATGTAAGCTGATTCCATTATCTGTGTGGAGCAAAACCTCTGACATTTCAGCCACTACTGGGCTATTTCAAGACTTTCCTATGACATAGTAAGAGGAAGATCAGAACAGACTGACTTCTCTGATCCATAACCCAAACGCCAAATGAGGTTACCTAGAGACATCATAATGAATTATGCAGTGCGGTGAACATGGCAATCATAAGTCCAAAACAAATGAGCCGTCCCTTGGGACAATAGACTAAGTCTTTCAGACCTTCAAATATTATGTTGCTCTAATGACAAACTGGGGCTAACGCTTAAAGTTGCATTGCATTACTCTTATAAGTTCCTCACTAGATCAGACCAGCAGCCTATCAAGTCCAGCAACTTTTTCCACACAGTGGCCAACCAGCTGCCTATGGGAAGGCTTAAAGCAGAATAGCAGGGCAATAGTCCACTCCTGCTCTTGTTTTATAAGGCTTGTGAACCACACTGAATTGCACTTGCCATGTGTATTCATTCTGAGCTGAAATTTGGGGTGTCAGAGAATGCTCCCGTCCTTGAATTTTTCAGGTGGGAAATGCTGTTCTCTATGACTCTGAAGCGCTGCTGCCAGGCAGTGTGGATGATAATGGTTTAGATATACCAGTGGTCGGATCCAGTATAAGCAGCTTCTTGGCAGTGGTCAGCAGGGCAGGGCAGGGTGGAGCTGTGCTGCGTACCTGCTGAGCCAACTTTGGGGTTGCTGCTGGTGAGCAAGAAGGAGACAGAGAGGAGTGAGATATCAGGGAGAGTGGTGTGGTATGGATGCAGGGGTGCAGTGGTGAAGCTAATCCACTGCAACTGCCACTGCCTCTGCACCAACCTCTCTTGTTGCTTTGCTCCCTCCCGCTTAGTAATCTGTAGTTGGCAAGTCAGGTGAACAAAGCAGCCCCACACGGTCTTTCCTCCCTACAACTACTGTTCCTTGCCGACTTTCCTAAGTGCTTCCAAAGTCCCTCCCATCAGATGTCAGAGATAAACAACTACCTGACATTTAGAAGACATCTGAAGGCAGCCCTGTTCAGGGAAGTTTTTAATGTGTGACATTTTAATGTATTTCTAATATTTGTTGGAAGCCACCCAGAGTGGCTGGGGAGTCCCAGCCAGACGGGCAGGGTACAAATAATAAATTACTATTACTATTACAGATGGAATCATTGGAATTACTGCGAACCTATTCTAAGTGGGGTGTCACCATTTCTGCACACCAGTGTTCACCACTGAAAGTGTTGGCTTGGGTAGTGAAACACTCTAAATTACACGAGGACGGATGTGTTTCCCTGTTTTAATTTCATTCATCCTTGTGGTTTATGGTTCGAAGGGTTTAAATAGTTGCATTACAAAACCTTTAGTAAAAATTTGTTTCGCTATTCCTAACATGTTTGGCTTATTCATTCGCCCCACACTTAAATGCCTTACCCGGTACAGAGTTGGCTGGGCCAGTAAGTAAGTTGCAGAGGCAACAAATGGGAGAGGAGCCAGGAAACAAAGATATCCATGTGATGGCTGAAGTGAAGACCAAAAACGTGAGAAGGTGGTGTTAGTTGTTTGCTTGTCTCCCTTCTCTTTCATGGTGCAGGCTACAGCTTGTGCCATCATGCCTGACAAGGTCAAAAGCAAGTCTATGGTTGAGCAGAAATGATTTCTCACTGAGTATGAGAATATTTTTTTCTCACTGAGTATGAGAATTTTTTTTTCAGACAACAACCATTTGCATGGTACAAAATTTGAAACTTTTTTTGTACTCTATTCAAGCAATGCAGTTCAGAGAGATAAATGTGAGAAGTAATTAATAAAAAAGCCAACTTAAATAGTTCTTGGAGGTAACTCTGCCATATTATGCATTATGGGATAGCATAAAAATTGAAATCGCTATAATTCATATGATCTATAGTATATTTAAAGGAAAGCTATTCACTAGCTGAGATGCATGGCCAACACATTATTCTCAAAATTCCCCTGTCTTTATTTAAGTTGTAGGCTTCTGTGACATCGTGTGATTTATTTTAATGATATGCAGTGCCTCACTTTGCATTTTGTGATTTCAAGACTCCTATAAGCTTATGTAAATTCCAGCTGCTAGGCCACAAGATAAAATCATGGCTCTTACTTACTCTCTTTATGTCACATAAATGTGAAAAATTGAAGAGTTGCTCCAGGCCAGTGTGTTACATTTTACATTGTGGTGATCTCTGTAGGCTGCCTTTTCAGCTCAGATCAGGGATAATGCTTTAAACAGCATGAACAGGAAAAAAAAAATGGGAGTAAGGGGAAGATCAGCTGAACATTTTGAATTTTGTACACTACTGGTCCTTTTTCCTCCCAACCCAGAATTCTTCATTTTCTTGAGATTTTGGTGCTACTGGAAGTGAAGTTGTGAAACATACATGTAAACATATAGCAGACATGAAATAAAAAATTAAAAAATAGTCCAGTAGCACCTTAGAGACCAACTAAGTTAGTTTTGGGTATAAGCCTTCGTGTGCATGCACACCTCTTCAGATAGACATGAAAGACATTTCTACTGAAAATTCAGGGTTGGTCCACGCAATTTGCTTTGACATTTAGATACTCCAAGCATTTATAAATGTTGTAACCCAGCCATTTGTCAAATATTTTTCAGGATTTGCATGGCTGAGCATGTGTAGCATTCACGAGACTTGGGTATTATGTCAATTTGCCAAAAAGCTCAACTTGCAGCAGCCATAAAGGACAATGTTATGTGAATTGGCCTTATGTTCCCAGCAGCTGAGAAAAGTATTTCTCTAACCATAAAGAATAATTGATTTGTCCAGGAAATAATTGATAACTTTTCTAATTGTTGCACAGCTAGTAATTGTTTTGACACAAACATGTTGGAAAATGTGCTACTTACAGGTCTGGAACATTGTTCTGTTAGAAAGATTGACCAAAATAACCAAAAGACACAGAAGAAAAGGAAATATGCAAACATTTCAGATGACAAAATACTTCCTGTTACCCAAGGCCCCATGTGGAGATATGTTTTTACATATGGGGACATTGGGAACTACATGTACATCTTCTAGTCATGATGAATATACTCAGCCTCCACTGTTGGAGGCAGTTTGCTTCTGAACACCAGTCAGTGGCATAGTGTTTGGGGGGGCACAGAGGTGGTTGCCCCAATCGCAAAATTGTTAGGGGTGCAAAATTTCAACACCCAGTGCTGCCTCAAAACAGCTGCTCATTTCCGTGGCTGGGCTCCATTGAAGATGACTTCTCCATGCAAACCAGGAAGTAACATCTCCAGACAATGGAACAACTCTACTTTTCTGATCTCTGTGGATGCAATCTCCTGGGTGATGTGGACAGTTGAGTATGCATGCATACTCTGTCCATTACCCTCCCTTCCACCCACTCACCTCTGCAGGGCCCCAGGTGCTGGCAACCCATGTTACGCCACTGACATATGTGCATCCTAGGTAATAATTGTCTCTGATGCACCACCTGGGGAAGATTTTAACTGTGATGTGGCTCTTAGCTATTAGTAATTATTTAATAAAAGCCCAATTTCCACCTGCTCCCACATATGCCTACTCAAACCTTAAGATCTTCTTTGGAGGTCTCTGTGTGATTCCTATTGATATGTTCTTTTTATGGTTACGTACATTTTTGTATGCATTGGCTGGAGTATCACATCACAGAATTCGGAGAAGTGCAATTTTTCAAGGAGAAATGTGTTCCGATTTGTATATTGGTTCATTTCCCTACCCCACCCCTAGGCACACTTCTACTTTCACCCTCATCACATGAAGGTCTTTGTCTGAATATTTCTCTAAACAACAAGCATTTGGAATTCTTCCTGAGAGGCAAAACTAGCAAGGGAAGGGGACTTATTGGAGCATTGGCCTTTTGTTGTGCAACAATATGATTTAAGTCACAATTCTTACTCAGTGGCACAACTCATGTTAAGTTTGAGGCTCTCCTGCTTCCAGCCAGCAAGTTTTTGTGAAGCTAGTCAACAGGGGAGCTGCCACAGTGCTTAGTAATCTAGATGGGAGATGCCAGTGGGATCCATTGTGAAGTGTTGTAGAAAATTGTTATGCAGAAATAACCAATATCCCAATATTGTTACATGAGTAACAATAAAACCTCTCTTAGTGCAAAGTATAAACTATTGTGATTGTCACTGTCTTCTTTTGTACCTTTGCCTATTGGGAAACCCCAATTTATGGGGATCCCAATCAGTGAGAACATTTGCTTTCTTTTAAATTCAGCAAGTTTCACTTTAGTTTTCTGATGTGAATCAACCACAATGCTTACTCAATAGCCATTCAGTTTAACTTAGGTTTCACACCACAACATTCTGCAATGCTTGAGTTCCTTCTGGTTTTGATGCAAAGATGAAACAGAAACAAATCATGTGTGCTGAAAGATATATGCTGAATTTTATGAGTGCTTTTCCAAATAGATAACCCATGTTACTTTTGTAGTCTATAATGGATATAATCTATCTGCTTTCCAAATAGAAAACAGATATATAAGTAAGGGAAGTTTCAACTTCAGCAGTGTCACTTATACTCATCACACTTTCACAGACATTTTATTTTATGTACTACTAATGCATCATAGCCATTGGCAAATGCAAAGTGGTGCTCTGCATGTTTAAAAAACAGCCAGGAGGTAGAGAGAGCGCACAAACACATGCTGGAGGTGTGGGGTGTGGGGAGTGTGTAGGGGAAAGAAATGTGATTAGGAAGCATCAGAGTAGATCTGATCGTGTCAAATTCCTCTGGAGGAAAAGACAAAGAGAAAAATTACTGGCACGCAGTTCTTGAAGTCAATAAATAAAATCTACCCAATTCAGCATAGGCATCGGGGAAATCACTCTTGATTTGTCTTTGATAGATTGACAAAATCTTAGTTAAAGCCATTTTAATGCTTTTGTGGCTAAGCTTCCAAATACACTGAACTCAAGCCAGATCTCACTTAATAGAACCAACCCTCCCTATCAATCAAATGAAAAACTGATGAGAACAAGACAGCTTTGCCGTCTTATATATTTTCCTTCTCTTGAGTTGGACAGCAACAAAGCCAAATACCTGGCTTTCTGTGGCTAGGAAATAGAGCCCCGCACCTTTCTTCAGAAGAATTAAATGCAACCAATTTAAAATTGGTCCCTGGATGTTGTGATCTTAGGTTAGCCACTCTCTGGCTATGCAAGTTGTTTTTCTGGAGCGTTTCGTGTCTGGATACACTTTGTTCCTTGAGAAATGCAAGGAGTTCTTCTCTAAGAGCCACCACAATGATTTGGAGCAATTCCCAGGTGGCGATTTTGCTAAACCTGAGACTTTACTTGAGTGAAGGCTTAATAGGGCTTGCAGACACCCCTCAAGCAGCCAGACACAGATGGAGACAATCCATGTGCATGGAAACGAGGGAACACCATAATAGTGTCAAAATTAACACATTATACCCACCAGACATAAGCTGCCGAGAAACAAAGACACCCTCCACAGCAGCAACCACTATAGCATAGGCAACAGGAACCAAGAAACTGAGAGACTCCAGGGATGCCTGCATATTGTGGAACAGATCCCCTTTTACCACTCACACACAGAGGTTGTGTATAACCAGAGCTTTGACTGTTGACACTCAGGAAAGGAAGGGCAAGCGGTTCAGTTCAACAGCTGGCCAGCTTCCTTCGTGGGGGGGGGGGGGAGAGATACTGAAAAAACAAATGTGTAAGCATCCCTGAGATAATATTTTTAGTGGTCCAATGCCCAACCCAATAGTTCCCATAGAAAACTTTCTAATGATGCTTCCTCCTTTGTATGCCAAATGTATGTATCATGAGGCCTGAGATAAGCACTCATACTGCCATCTGAGCAACAAATTTACTGCAGGGGTCATATACTGATATGGGTATATTAAGATTGAATGCAGTTGGGCAGAATACATTGTAACAGTGAGTGGTCTCCACTAAGGTTTACCCAGAGTAGAGCCATTAAAATTAATAGACCTAAGAGAGCCGTGTCTTAATTTGAATGGCTGTACAATGAATGACTAAATGAAGAATACTAGGTATATGAAAACAAATGTGGTTTTTAGCTAAAGGTTTTTGTTTTTTTTGTAACACAGCAATTTTAAATGGTTTGAACTGTTAGCCATAAGAATGAATGAAGAATTAGCATTGGATTCAACCCATGAGTGCTGGAGGGAAAGATGTGCTTTGGATCACTACTGAGTGCTCCAATTTACATATAAGTCCTGTCCTCCTTTTACAGAAGATAATCCTCTGTTTAAACAGTTGTGATCCAGGTCTGGCTTACAGATAAAGAAGCACAAGAAAGTTGATCAGGGGCCTTGAAGTTGCCATCAGTAGTTAGCATCTGCAAAGCAGACTGAGCAAGGATAAAGGCCACCTGCTCTGAGTGTTCCCTGTTGTGTTCAGATGAACTGTATTTCTATTTAAATTCTTAATATTACTTTTAAATTTGCATCTGTAAATATAAACTAGCATGTGCAAATTCTATGTGGAACTTGCCTTCTCTTCTATCCATTTTTTGGATACTGTATTTCTCTCCCCCTCTCTTTTACATTACTTTCTTTTTTTGCCATCACATTATTACACTGGTGTTTTAACAATTGATTGTTTGGATTTATATCCCTTCCTTCTTTCCAAAGACTTCAGGAAGGCAAGCACATCCATAATGGGAGAGGGAAAAAGCATTCCAAAACAGTTAAAACATTCTATAAACAGTTACACTTAAAGGCATCAAAAAAACTTTACAATTGAAAACATTTCATCCAGTGATCTCAGATTTATTAGGAACAGTATTCTTTATGAACATTTTCAAATTCCTCCTGGAATTTAATAATGACAAAAAGAGACACACCTCACTATGGAGGGTAGCTAGCTAGCATAATTAGATTTTAGGATTGCAACCCAAACCTTTCTGGGGGATTTTTGAATAAAAATTCTAACAAATCTAACAAATTCTAACAAAAGATCCTAACAAATCTGCAAATTGTCACAGGTACTGCACTGGAAGAAGGGACGCAGGTGGCGCTGTGGGTTAAAGCCTCAGCGCCTAGGACTTGCCGATCGAAAGGTCGGCGGTTCGAATCCCTGCGGCGGGGTGCGCTCCCGCTGCTCGGTCCCAGCGCCTGCCAACCTAGCAGTTCGAAAGCACCTCCGGGCGCAAGTAGATAAATAGGGACCGCTTACCAGCGGGAAGGTAAACAGCGTTTCCGTGTGCAGCTCTGGCTTGCCAGAGCAGCGATGTCACGCTGGCCACGTGACCCGGAAGTGTCTCCGGACAGCGCTGGCCCCTGGCCTCTTAAGTGAGATGGGCGCACAACCCCAGAGTCTGTCAAGACTGGCCCGTACGGGCAGGGGTACCTTTACCTTTACCTTTACTGCACTGGAAACCAGATTCATAGAATCATAGAACTGTAGGGTTGGAAGGCTCCATGAGGGACACCTAGTCCAACCTCCTGCAGTTCAGGAATCTTTTGCCAACATGGAGCTCAAACCCATGATTCTGAGATCAAGAGTTTCATGCTCTACTGACTGAGCTACCCAGATCATGCTATGCTGTTGTTCCTGTCTGTGCTAACAATATGTGCTACCTTCCCCTAAAATATAAGCAGTTCCGTTCCTGTCTTCCATACGTGATGCTGCTGTTTGTCCAGGAACTTTGATAGTGGGACCACCTCCCACAGCCACACAGATTAAATATTTAGCATCCTGTACATGTGTATTATATTTATCTACTTATGTTGGGTTCTGCTTTTTTCTTTCCTCAGAAAGGAAATTTCCACCAGAAATTTAGCTTTCATTATCTGTTTTGAGAATGAATTAAGCAATCCATATGGAAACTAAACTGACCCATTGTCAACTGCATTGACTTCTCTATTCCTTTTAGTTACTGATTAAGTAGTACAATATCTTCACTTTCTGTTCTTAAGAAAACAGATGATACGATGCTGACCCTTTCAGCAACATTAGCATCTAGCACTCTGCATTTGAAGTGCATTGCAGAACAAAATAAACCATTCTTCATGACCACTGAACCTCTATAACTGCTCCAAGGTTTCTGCCTTTCTTGTTCTCATTGCCCCAGCAGTTTTATTAGTGGCTTGCAATATAGCTGGTACTTCAGCCCAAGTTACCACAATCATGTCCAGCGGGGAAGGGTGCATTTTGCAGATGACCTCCTAATGACAGTGAGGCTACAGCTTACTGGAAGAGAGGGTGGAGACGTTGATGACATCAGTGCTGTGTGGGCATGGTGGATTGGCTCCATTAGTGTGTCTACACAGCAGCAACATCCTTGGCACATCCTCTTCCTCCTGGTAAGCTGTAGCAATGCTGCTGCTGGGAGGTCAAGTGTGAGGCACCGCCCTTCCCTGTCAGCTGCTTCTGGGCCGCCATCTTTCTTCATTGGATTGCAAAAAAGAGGATATCATAGAGTTTGAGAAGAGGCTGAAAGGGGAAAACAAAGGGCTGCAGCATCTCCTCTGTGGCAAAAGGTTACAACATTTGGGGCTTTTTAGCTTAGGGTGACAAAAAGGAGAAATAAGGAATGATATAACAGAGGTGTATAAAATTGTGTGCAGCACAAAGAAAGTGAACAGAGATAAGTTTTCTTCCTCTTTCATAATAGCACAACTGGAGTTCATCCAGTGGCAAGCAGTGGCGGAGCAAGCCAATCAGGAGCCTGGGGCGGTGCGGGTGCCCTGCACCTGCAGGGGTGGAGCCAACCGCCCACGGGGCAGGGCAAGCTGGGGCAGGATGCTCTGTGGGGCCTCCAAGGAGTCTGCCTGCCTCCTCCCACTCAGCTGTCCTACAGCTGAGGGGGAAGCGGCGGGCAGACCATTTGGTTCAGCGCAGAGCCTGCTGGAGCCCAAGCCACCGTGCCACTCCCAGAAGAGACACATGGCTCGGGTGCACTGCAGGCCCCGCAGTGAGTGCTGCCTGGCATTTTGTCACCCCCCTCAGTGGTGACACCCGGAGTGACCCACCCCCACTGTACCCCTTTCCTCTGCCCCTGGTGGCAAGCTGAATTATAGGAAATTCAGGATAGATGAAAGGAAGTACTTTTCCACACAGCACACTGCTAAACTGTGATATTCACTATCACAAGATGTGACAATAGTTGCCAACTACAAAGCTTTAGAAGACTGACTAATTTATGGAAGCTAAGTCTATCAATGGCTACTAGTCATGCATACCTTCCAATTTTCCTCTGATGAAAATTAGGACATTCTACATCAGTATCACTGTTTGAGCATTTCCTTCTGGTCAAGTTCAAATGTTATTAGAGGAAACACACAAATCAACAGTATTTTAAGCACAGAAATCTTTGACTTCTTTGTATTGCATTTAGGGAAGCCTTAAGACGTTCAACAGTACCATAATGTGATGGCCTGGGATTCGGACTCGGAGGCTGAACCTGAGGAATCCCAGCCTGCAATGGAGTCCCCGCCTCCAGAACCAGCTGAGCTGGGGCTGGGGCTTGAGCCTGAAGGATCCTCACCTGTGCTGGATCCTCAGGTGAAAGCACCAGCTGAGTCTGCTCTGGCTCCTGAGGTGATGGAGGACCCATTGCCTGCAGGTGCTCCACTCTCAGTCCCGTCAGGGGAAGCTGAGGTTGCCTCTGGGTCCGGTAACCCTCCAGCCTCTCCTGAGCTGCAGAGGCTCAGGGCAGAGAGGCGGAGGGAACTAAGTTCCCGCAGGAGGAGTGCTTGCCTCCAGGCCAGGAGAGGCAAGTCACCTGTGGATCGAGGCCGCCCTGTGCCTTGGGGCAGATAAAAGCCAGCCAGCCCCAATCCCAGGTTGCAGGAGCAACATTGTTGGTAGCCTGTTCCTGCCTGCACCCTGTCCTGCTCTTCTGCCAGAGTTCCTGACCTCACCCAACTCCCTGCCTTGGACCCCGCTTCAGCTTTGACAGCCTCCATACCGCACCCTCGACCTCGGACTGGACTCGGACCTCACCACATGGTTAACCCTCGGGACCAGCACACATAAGGATATAATCTACCTGACAATAAGGGTTTAGCAGTCAGTTGTCCATGTTGGCAGTAAAGAGGGGTCCTTAGGACAGCAGTAGACTAAAATGTGGGGTGGCCCATTCTGACCCACTCTGCATTTTAATTGAGCACTATTGAGAGCACTCGATTTTCTGTCTTGAAAATTTTCCCTCATGGAGAGTCTATTTTCTTGCTGTCTCCCGTCTCGCAGAGACAGGCTTTAGGAACTGAACCAGAGCAGTGAGAGATAATGTGTAACAGTGAACCACAAACAGGCCAATACAAAGGCCATCACATACCTCCATAATCGGTCCTGCACGGTTAAGTAGTTGTCTGGGAGGCTTGTGTCATGTCTCTGGCAAAGGCTGGAACTGTCCAGAGCTGACATTTAGCTAAAAGACATCTCCATTAACTTAGAGCAGTGAGACCCTCTGTTCTTTTTAATTCAGGCTTCTTCATACGCTAAACTAGACATTTACTGGAAGGCTTTGCAGTAATTCTAGTAGGTTACTAAGTGCAGAGACGTCTAGGAGGGTAGAGAGGCTTCAGGTGGGGAAAAAAATGAAGCCATAGACTCTGGAAACCTTATTTTTAAATGATGGGGCAGGGTGTGTGCATTGGAAGAGGGGGCAGAACACCTTCCCCTGAATTTTGCGTCAGAAAACATTCCGGGTGAAAATAAAATCTAACCCAGCTCAATTAAATAAAGGGAGAACCCTTGCCATATAAACTGCTAATCACAATGTCTTTCTTATCACCTCTCACTACTATGTTTGACAGGTGTCAGTTCACCGAGATTATAATAGTATTCTGGATAATGGAATTTCCAGTTAAGTTAGGATAGGTTAAACAGAAAGTTGATTTAGACAAATGACCAGTGCTTCTTCACTGTGGAATATCACACGTGCACACACACACACACCATCCCTTGTAAGTCAGAACTAATTAAGCAATGACTAAGAATAGTTTATTCACTGATTTGCTTTGAGGAGTGTGGCAGATTTGGACAAATCCTGAGTTGGGCTTGTCAAAGGTGAAATGGGATCTGTAAGAGGAGCCCTGAATCAAAATGAGTTCTCCTCTGCAAGTACTTTGTGGTGCCTTGGTGACTCAAATGACCAAATAAAAATAAAATAAAATACTGCAGACAGTTTGTCTGCTAAAATACTACTACTGATCTTGCATGGAACAAAGGAAAGTGGTACCTCGGGTTACAGACACTTCAGGTTGCAGACACTTCAGGTTACAGACTCCGCTAACCCAGAAATAGTACCTCGGGTTAAGAACTTTGCTTCAGGATGAGAACAGAAATTGTTCAGCTGCAGCACAGCAGCAGTGGGAGGCCCCATTAGCTAAAGTGGTACCTTGGGTTAAGAACAGTTTCAGGTTAAGAATGGACCTCCAGAACGAATTAAGTTCTTAACCCGAGGTACTACTTGTATTGCCAGCCAAAGATCAATCAATTGCTGAAAAACCTGCAGTAACTTAACTGGTTTACAACTCATGAAGCTTGCATACATTGTATGGTTTAGTGTTGGCATTGAGGGAGAGTCGGCTTCCTGTGCTTTGACGAGTTGGAAGTTTTCAATGCGCACACCAGCCTGTTCCTCAAATGAAAGGACTTTCCTCACTCTGCAGCATCAGCTAGGGGCAGCTATGTAATGCCCATGAATTGGTGCCCATAAACAAAAACACACAGTGAAAAGCAAATCTCTGTTAATTCTTTCCTACAACAAACTTTAAAGTTACCTCGTCCCCTCCTCCAGAATATACACAAACAACACAACCAAAAACATGGACCTATTTTGCACCTCTTTTACACCTGTTATTTTTGATAGCCAATAGCCCACATAACATAAATGGGACGCGGGTGGCGCTGTGGGTTAAACCACAGAGCCTAGGACTTGCTGATCAGAAGGTCGGCGGTTCGAATCCCCGCCATGGGGTGAGCTCCCTTTGCTCGGTCCCAGCTCCTGCCAACCTAGCAGTTCGAAAGCACGTCAAAGTGAAAGTAGATAAATAGGTACCGCTCCGGTGGGAAGGTAAACGGCGTTTCTGTGCGCTGCTCTGGTTCGCCAGAAGCGGCTTTGTCATCCTGGCCACATGACCTGGAAGCTGTACGCCGGCTCCCTGGGCCAATAAAGCAAGATGAGCGCCACAACCCCAGAGTCGGTCACGACTGGACCTAATGGTCAGGCGTCCCTTTACCTTTACAAGCCCACATAACAACAGGAGAAATTATGCAATTCTTGTATTTTTACCCACACTAAAACCACTACAGCTATCCTTTTGGTTTGGAAGGATTCATCCCCTCAAGAGTGTCTATCACGCCGGGATGTTTCATTAAATTCTTCCAAAAATCTAAAGAAGCTATTGTTTTACTCTATGTATTATTTATTAAACTTGCAGCAAGAAAAAAAATCATCGAATACCTCAAAGCGACCTAACAACACCAACACCAACAAAACCCACTCATTTGTTAAAAACATGGGAGGAAATAATATTTTTAAAATAAATAAAAATAAAATAAAAGAGAAATCAAACTCTAAAGGTGTTCAGCACAAAATTCCTAATCTGCATTTATTCCATCTTGAAGGACTACGAAACCTGTGAATTTCACTTACTTTCATCATTCTTTGATTTCCCCACAATGAAGGGAGGTTTCATTGTTTTCCCCATACTAAATGGTAGTGATGGGAAACAAATTGTCATTTTTTCCTGAAGTGTCAAGGGTGTCAACAGAATTTTCAGAGCCCAGAGCATTGCCCAGAAAATGATATGTATCATATGAAAATTGCATCCTCTGTTACAGTTGTAGTGGAGGGCCCTTGAGAGATACAATGTCAGCAGGTGAAACCTTTAATACAATTGCATTTCCATAGCAGAAAAGGCACAACCCTAACCTATTGAACTAAAAGCTTAACCTGTTGATTGCCATGCAGGTCTTAAAGTGAGTGTGGCTGGCAACAGGTGAGAACCATGCTTCCTATGAGCCAGCCCCAAACCAATTCAAGTTTCCTGAATTGTAAACAAGCTATATTTCTGTAGACTGTCTATCAAATGCTGGGACCTTACAATGAAGGGGAGATAAAAAAAAATAATTTTTTTTTTAAAAAATCTTTTATTCAGTGCAATATCAGAGGGGAAATTTCAGGTGGCTGTGTGGAGAGTAGTCAAATGAGATTTAAGATTCATAGGAACCAAGGTTCAGATGTCCATGCTAGGATAAATTCAACAATGAATTGTTAAAGAGAAAGCAATGTATTCTAAGAACATTTGTTGTGGTTATTTTAAACGTAAAGGGACCCCTGACCATTAGGTCCAGTTGTGACTGACTCTGGGGTTGCAGCACTCATCTCGCTTTATTGGCCGAGGGAGCCAGCGTACAGCTTCCGGGTCATGTGGCCAGAATGACTAAGCCGCTTCTGGAGAACCAGAGCAGCACACGGAAACGCCGCTTACCTTCCCGCCAGAGCGGTACCTATTTATCTACTTGCACTTTGACGTGCTTTCGAACTGCTAGGTGGGCAGGAGCAGGGACCGAGCAACAGGAGGTCACCCCGTCGTGGGGATTCGAACCGCCAACCTTTTGATTGGCAAGTCCTAGGCTCTGTGGTTTAACCCACCGCGCCACCCGCGTCCCTGTGATTATTTACTGATACCTTATAAATAATAACATCTTGGCACGTTTTTCTTTGGTTTTTGAGCAAAATGGATTGGAGCTTCTGTTAATACTAGACCCATGTGTTTTTATACCAGCAGCAATAGCCCACTGCCAAGAATCCCAATTTTCCCCAAGGGGTGGGAAAGTAATTAATCACACACCCCTCCATGTTGCTATTACAGTTTGCCTAGTAGCGTCCCCTTAATATTCCAACAATACTGCAGGGTTGTCATATACAACTCTCTCTCATCCTGCCTGCTCCAGCAATATTAGTATAGCAAGACAATGTTTTGGGGCAGGGTTTCCATAACAAACACTTTCTTAACATCAGTACCTCATCTTTGCAACAGCGATACACCAATTATATTCTTTGCATTAATGTTAGCAAGATTTTTTTTAGTGATGTGTACATACACATAAAAATCAATCAATCCCCACCCTTCCAAAATTAAAGATGAGTTATAAAGAGCACAAACTCCTTCCTGTCTTTGCTGCTACATTATACATTTGAATGGCCCCCTACTTTCCAGGCACACTAAGATACTGGATTTCTCAATTACAACTCTGGACAACATTCCTTTCTTGGCCAGGTATGATGAAAACTAGCTTCAAAATGAACCAGACAGTCCTTATTCATTGTCTGCTTCTAGAGAAAGTCTAGACACAGGCACCAAGAAGGACAAAAACCAGTTTCAAAATGACACAGCGTTTCCTCATTTGGATGTTTCCTTGATTTGATTCTCCATCTCAAGATAGCCCTATTTTGATCAGTGAGATGATAACAAGGCCCACATACTAAATTACTCTTGGGGCCTAGTATGGTTCTATGGTGGAGTCCTGGCTTTCAACAGCCTACCTAGCAGTCTAAATTTTGCTGCTTGGTTATCATATTTACATTTACCAACATCATTAGTAGCAAAATGCACCATGACCACTGTCTCTTCCCCAGCACTGTCTTACCAAGCTAACTGAACTATGTACAACATCCACAACCTTCATACCAGGCAAGCAAGTCGCCAGGCAGTCTGCACACCCACCAGACACCCAGAAATCTATGACCCTAATGATCAAATCACCCACTAGCAGGATACCCCCATAACCCTTAGGGGGTGCCCTATTCAGTCTATAGCCTTTTGCTGGTATTGAGCTGAAGTTTGCATTAATTACCATGTCTAGCCAGTGCCCTTGCCCCATTTGACTTTGTTACAGTTATTATGAAGAACCTCTTCTGTACTGCCCATAATAATGTCATGAGAAAAACAATTGCAATTTCTAATGTTCTAGGATTTATAATAGAATACTGCTATAAGGTGAACTGATAGCTTAGGCAGGTTCCAGGAAGGAGAAGAAAGCTGTGGTCCAATCAAGTTAGTTCACATTTTGAAGAGTTTTGTGGTGAACTGCCTCTGAACTGTAGTTCCACCCACATTACACAATACTTGTTTATTTAGAATTCCTTGTGTACTTCTATACATTACAAATTTTGGGTCAGAATGACCCAAGATGGGTCATGTGGAGAAGTCCTGAGCCAACTCCCATAGCAATGTATGTCATAAATATGATTTGCAAACTGTTGCTGTTTAATGTACCACTGGTTAAGTTCACTTTGTAAAATGTCTGCAGTGAACATAAATCTGATTGCCTTCTTTCCTTGTGGTTTAGTGAATGCACATGTTTCAAAATTAATCCAGTGTTTTGTGGCAGTCCCGGTCAAATTATATCACGTTTGAAAAGTCTAACTTTTCCCAGTAGCCTAGTGTCAACATGATACTATTAATAATGCTCCCATATGCACATCCTTGTGCTGCATCAACACGTTATTTCTGCATTTTCACCAGAGTACTCTGTATCCACCACTTGGTACAATTCCTTTGTGTCTTCCTTGCCCACTTGGCAATGCACATCTGCACACTGATTTAAAATAAGAAGCAGTCATGACGTGATCATATATTTAAACATGATTGAATCAAAATTGTGGCTGAGTGAAGTTTTACCAGTATGCAGGTGCTTGCGTACTGATAAAATCTGTGGGTTTTTGTGCACTGGTAAAACACCATGAAAAGAAGCATAATTGAGATCTACATACCAATATTCTTTGGAGTAGTGTTTCACCAGTGTTTTGTACATAAGCAAAATAGTGCACCAAATAATCTCAGTGCATACAATTATACATGCTGTGTTTTGCAGCCTTTTATTTCAATCTGGAGACTGAAAGCTGTGACAATTCACATATGCTCCAGTTCTGAAATTCAGTGATATATATGTCTCTCTCTCTCTCTCTCTCTCTCTCTCTCTCTCTCTCTCTCTCTCTCTCTCTGTGTGTGTGTGTGTGTGTATATATATATATATATATCCTGGTTAAACCCAGAATTCAGGAGAAATGGTAAGGAGGGAAGAGCAAAGTGAACCAGATAAAAAGGAAATCAAGTAACAGGAGGAAGGAAATCCTCTCAGCTGCAATTGTGGCTGTCCCCAGCTAATTTGAAGAACTGCAGTTGCACAATGTAGCATGTGAGCTTTCAGATTATGCAGAATTTTTTTCCACCAGCTCTATACCTAAGTATATTTTTTTTAAGGTGGGGGGAAGCTGAAATTTCTGGCTCATGATGGTTTGCCCTCTCTCTCAACCATCCTCTATTTCTTCTCTTTCCCCTTTTTCTTTTTCTAAAAATAGAACTACCCATGCACAAGGAGGAGGCTTGGAAGTCCCCCCCCCAAGTCCGTCCCCCCAGAATAAGTTTAAAAAAAACCACAAGCCTAAAACCTCTAATGTGGATTGAGCATGCTCAGTGAGCATGAAATGCTGGCTGATTACATGGCTGTTTCTGTACGACTTGTCTATTAAGCATCCGTCCTGATTTGCTTGCCCCATGTTTGCCAGGATATAATACCACACTGGCTGTTTATGGACCACTCTTCCTGATTTGTTTGCAATGGGGCTATATGACAACTTTGTGGCAAGCAATTGTTATCTCATACTTTCCAGTGCATTTCCCCACTACTTCCCTTATTATTAAAAATAAAAATAAAAGTCTAGGGTGGTTTTTGTTCCTTTGTTTTTTGGAAGCAGGTCTATTGGGCAAGAGTTCTAAATTCACTTTAATTGTGCAACGTGTATTTTCCACTCCCAAAACCGGGTCAGTCTGGAGGAACCCTGGATGGTAGCCAACTAATTTTTACATGGAGTAGACATCTACCACCATCTCTGACCCTTGACTATGCTGTCTAGGACTGAAGAGAGTTAAAGACCAACACAATCTGGAGGACAACGAGTTCCCCATCCTTAGTCTTGGTGGACTGTTTTGTAAGTTGCACTGGCATAGTGGACCCAATCCAACATACCTAGTTATGGATTTTAGATCCACTGATCTGATACTGACATCTTTTTGTGTCATTTTAGGAAAGTTTGTTCACTAGCAAAATACAAAATACACTCAATATGCCAGCAAGTTTGGAAAACTCAGCAGTGGCCAGAGGATTGGAGAAGATCAGTCTACATCCCAATCCCAAAGAAGGGCAGTGCTAAAGACTGCTCCAACTACAGCACAATTGCACTCATTTCACACGCTAGCAAGGTTATGCTTAAAATTCTACAAGGAAGGCTCAAGCAGTATATGGACCGAGAACTCCCAGAAGTGCAAGCTGGATTTAGAAGACGCAGAGGAACCAGAGACCTAATTGCAAACATGCACTGGATTATGGAGAAAGCTAGAGAGTTCCAGAAAGACATCTACTTCTGCTTCATTGACTATGCAAAAGCCTTTGACTGTGTCGACCACAGCAAACTATGGCAAGTTCTTAAAGAAATGGGAGTGTCTGATCACCTCATCTGTCTCCTGAGAAATCTCTATGTGGGACAAGAAGCTA
Source organism: Podarcis cretensis (assembly GCF_951804945.1). Taxonomy (NCBI): domain Eukaryota; kingdom Metazoa; phylum Chordata; class Lepidosauria; order Squamata; family Lacertidae; genus Podarcis; species Podarcis cretensis. Next base: position 25,403,610 of record NC_137175.1, read on the forward strand.
CAGTTAGAACTGGATATGGAACAACTGATTGGTTCAAAATTGGGAAAGGATTACGGCAAGGCTGTATATTGTCTCCCTGCTTATTTAACTTAAATGCATAATTCATCATGCGAAAGGCTGGGCTAGATGAATCTCAAGCCGGAATTAAGATTGCCGGAAGAAATATCAACAACCTCAGATATGCAGATGGCACAACCTTGATGGCAGAAAGTGAGGAGGAATTAAAGAACCTTTTAACGAGGGTGAAAGAGGAGAGCGCAAAATATGGTCTGAAGCTCAACATCAAAAAAACGAAGATCATGGCCACTGGGCCCATCACCTCCTGTAAAATAGAAGGGGAAGAAATGGAGGCAGCGAGAGATTTTACTTTCTTGGGCTCCATGATCACTGCAGATGGTGACAGCAGTCACGAAATTAAAAGACGCCTTCTCCTTGGGAGAAAGGCGATGGCAAACCTAGACAACATCTTAAAAAGCAGAGACATCACCTTGCCAACAAAGGTCCGTATAGTAAAAGCCATGGTTTTCCCAGTAGTGATGTATGGAAGTGAGAGCTGGACCATAAAGAAGGCTGATCGCCGAAGAATTGATGCTTTTGAACTGTGGTGCTGGAGGAGACTCTTGAGAGTCCCATGGACTGCAAGAAGATCAAACGTATCCATTCTTAAGGAAATCAGCCCTGAGGACAGATTGTGAAGCTGAGGCTCCAATACTTTGGCCACCTCATGAGAAGAGAAGACTCCCTGGAAAAGACCCTGATGTTGGGAAAGATGGAGGGCACAAGGAGAAGGGGACGAGAGAGTACGAGATGGTTGGATAGTGTCTTCGAAGCTACAAACATGAGTCTGACCAAACTGCGGAAGGCAGTGGAAGACAGAAGTGCCTGGCGTGCTCTGGTCCATGGGGTCACGACGAGTCGGACATGACTAAATGACTAAACAACAACACAGGGAATCGGTTGCCTGTGGAGAACTTGTGCATTGCAAACAACTCTATAAGGAATAAAGAATCCACAGGCTTACATTACCCCAACTCAGCACCCAAAAAGAAAGATATATATATATATATATATATATATATATATATATATGAAAGATCTGCATATTGTTAATAATTTATTATTATATATTTTTTATTTCACATAGGGCTACATTTTGGATTTTCAGCCCCAGATGTTTTGAAAAAATGACTTTGGTAATCTCTGAAGACTGCTGCCCAGGTAGCTTGGAAGGAACTATTTCTTTTGACACTGCTGCTAATAAGCCTCAGACACCACCTGCCACAGCATTTATATTCTACCTTAGCCTCTCTTTTCCTAAATCATTATTATAAGGCATTATTATAAGGTCGTAAAATGAATGGTACACATTATCCCTTCCAGATAACATTGCTATTTCCATGCATTAGTTTTTTCTTTCTTTCTTTCTTTCTTTCTTTCTTTCTTTCTTTCTTTCTTTCTTTCTTTCCTTCCTTCCTTCCTTCCTTCCTTCTCTCTCTATCTATCTCTCTCTATCTCTCTCTCTATCTCTCTCTCTATCTCTCTCTCTCATCTGGGTGGCATCAAGTCAGTGATTAGCTGTTGAACCTCTCCTTGAATATGCATGTCATCAAAACCATATAATACATGTCTACACATCACTTCTCAATTAATTTTCCATTTATATCCTCCTGTAGCTGCCTCATTCTGTTTGCATTTTGAATTAATATTTGCAGGATAAATGGAACCATCTTGGGCACCAAGGATGGATGATTGGGGCGAGGTGGGGGCAGGGAGGAGAGAAAATCAAGGCAGAGAGAGAAAATGTTCCTTGAACTCTTTATTCAGCCAGTTTGTATTCTACAGCTATGCTGATAAATTTAACACAACACTAGAAGTTGTGCAGGAGAGGGAATTTTAGCAGGTGCTGGTGATTTTTTTTCCCTTCCAATTTTTGGCTCAGCGGCTTAGATTAGTCTTCTCCAACATGGTGCTCTCTAGGTGTATTGGACTGCAACTTCCATTCGCCCCAGGCTTCGCAAGTATGTCTTAGCTTTAAAAAGTGTCACTTTTATGCAGATTCCATATCTTCAGGAGGTCTGTTCTGTATGATACAAGAACTGGGCCTTTAGTGTGGTGGCACCTACCCTTTAGAACTCCTTTCTAGTATATATCAGACTTGCACATTCCCTGTTGTCTTTTTGGTGCCTATTAAAGAGCTCCCTTTTCAAACAAGGCTTTTAAGCGGTGATTGTGTCATTGTTTTTATTACCAATGTTTTCTTGTGAGGTCACTTTGAGAAATGTTATGGGGAGCAATCTACAAATGAAATAAATAAATAAAACGGTACTTTAAAAAAATTAAAATTAAATAAACAATTTGAATGCAAGCTGGTGACCTTGAGTTCCACTTCACCCAGCTTCTTCAAATAGTTTAGTAATACTTGACTTCATGACATCACACAAACATTTTCCAATCTAGACGTGACTGGAATCAGCCATATTAGGCTCTTCTGGCCTACAGCGTTCTGTGCTCCCATCCTGCAGCAACAGGGGGAAAGGAAAAATTAGTCTCCTCATGACTAGCATGTAGGGGGAGCAGAAAATGAGATGGGAAGTTTGAAGCTGAGCCAAGGAATTCAGAAATTGGCTATTAATGAGCTCAGGAGAGAGTTGTAATCCAGCAAATGTCCAGAGGGGATCAAGAGAGGGTGTATACACACTTAACTTTTGCAAACAACAACTTGGGTTTTCAGTGGATTGCTGTTTGCTCTGAATCAGCGCTAAAAAGCGGGATTTGTTGCAGAAAGCACTAGAACAACAACAACAAAAAGGGTGTTTGGACATGGAGCTTTAATAATAATAATAATAATAATAATAATAATAATAATAATAATTTATTCCCCACCCATATGGCTGGGCTTCCCCAGCCACTCTGGGTGGCTTCCAACAAAACATTAAAAATACAATAGAACATCAAACATTAAAAACTTCCCTAAACAGGGCTGTCTTCAGATGTTTTCCAAAAGTTGGATAATTGTTTATTTCCTTGACATCTGATGGGAGGGTTTGCCACAGGGTGGGTGCCACCACCAAGAAGGCCCTTTGCCTGGTTCCCTGTAACCTCACTTCTCGCAGGAAGATAACCTCCAGAAGGCCCTCAAAGCTGGACCTCAATGTCCGGGCTGCATGATGTGGATAAAGATGCTCCTTCAGGTATACTGGGCCGAGGCCATTTAGGGCTTTAAAGGCATTCTGCTTGGAAACGTAAAGTGTGGATTGTGCCTGGTAAGTGTGGAGGAAAGGTAAGTATGGATAAGGTCACTGCCAAAGCCTCCTTCCTTTCCTCTTCCTCCTGAGTCAGAGTCACTTGGCTGCAAAATGGGCACTCATGTGGTAACTTTGGGCTTCCTGCCACTATCACTCCTAAGGCCCAGAAGGAGGAGGGAGAATTGGAGATCAAGATAGGGTTTGGGATGTGTTCAGAGGGGTTTGGGCCAGGAGAGACATCCTTAAAATGAGGTTCTTTAGGCTGCCTTTGGATTACCATGGGTCCTCCTGGTTTTCAGTCAGAGTGCGGTTCTTCACAGGGCCGTAAACTCTTCTTCCAAAAGGTCTCTCCATGGTGAGGAGGAGCTGAGATAGGGAAAGACTTGGAGAGTTGAATGCCACCCACAGCCCACAGGTTTTCAATGGACTTCGTGCTGCTTAACTTCTGAATCCATCTCCTACTGAACAATAGCAGAACCTTTGGTGATGGATTGTAGCTAGTTAAATTATTATGATATTGACAAGAGAACTTCTAAGGTGAACCTTTTGGATTCTGTTGATTGTGTCACTTGACTGGGCACTGGAAATGCTGGGCTCTCATTTAAATTAAGCCTACTTTTAAAGAGGGTTGAGTTATTCCTCCCTCCCTTTCTGTTTTGCAAGGAAAAAATCCTTTCAGATTATGCTAGGTCTTAAAAAAAAACACAGTAATAAATAGCTGATAGTTTTGGAGGTGTGATTTATTTGTTTTATGAATCACAGAAGAGCCCATAACTCAAGAGAGATTAAGGTTGAAGCAGGTTGCATGGCTCTTGCATTACAAGTGGAGATTAATGTCTTATCTCATGAAGCACTGTCATTAACCACTCTACACTGTGATAGTTTAATGTTAGTGACAGGAAAAAAATGGACTTTTAACGTTTTGAAAACATTCTCGATTCCCATTTCCCTTTACCAGGATACTGAGCCTGAAAATCAGTATGCCAAGAATATCCGGGGGGAGGAAGATACACAGAATAGGTAGAAAATGTCTCAAATGTCTCTGCAAGTCATTTATTTTGACACTCACACAGGACCTTCACCGCCTTCACTGGTTCTGATTTAAAAGAGAGGTAGAGCTGGGTATCATCCGCATACTGATGAACACCCAGCCCAAACCTCCTGATGATCTCTCCCAGCGGCTGCATGTAAATGTTGAAAAGCATGGGGGAGAGGACAGAACCCTGAGGCACCCCACAAGTGAGAGCCCAGGGGTCTGAACACTCATCATGTGTGAATGAAGGGGTGAGAGAGTAGGTCCTTGTATGTTTACACTTGTGTGGATTTGACTAGGGTGTGTGTGTGAGAGAGAGTGCGTGAGAGAATGGATGAAGTTAAAAGAGGAATTGAAGATGGTGTTTTGGCCCTGCACACACCACAACCAGTATCTGGTCCCCAACCACTTTCTTCCAAGGGAATGTGGCCCCTGACCTGAAAGAGTTGCCCACCCAGGGTGTAGGCAAAGCCAAGAGGACTAGATAAAGATGGAAATTTTACATTCTACCAAGCAGTTTTATTTGCACATGTTTGGGAAACATCACCCTTTCCCTTTAACAGATGAATAAGAGTCTCATATTTCTTGTGTGTTTGTCTTTTATTATTGGTTATTGGTATATTATGAAGTAGAATGTTTGGACAGTGGGTGGCACTGTGGGTAAAACTTCAGCGCCTAGGACTTGCCGATCGCATGGTCAGCGGTTCAAATCCCGTCTTTCGGTCCCAGCTCCTGCTCACCTAGCAGTCCGAAAGCACAATTAAGTGCAAGTAGATAAATAGGTACCGCTTTCTAGCGGGAAGGTAAATGGCGTTCCGTGTGTTGCTCTGGTGCCGGTTCGCCGGAGCAGCTTCGTCACGCTGGCCACGTGACCCAGAAGTGTCTGTGGACAGCGCTGGTTCCCGGCCTATAGAGTGAGATGAGTGCACAACCCTAGAGTCTGTCAAGACTGGCCCGTACGGGCAGGGGTACCTTTACCTTATATTATGAAGTAGAATGTTTGGACAGTTAAACAAAAGCTGAAATGTGGGGTTGAAACAGTCCCCACCTGTTCAGCCAAAGTCCATTTAAGGGAGTGTGATTGGTTCGGTCGCACTGGGCATGGAGCCTCAGGGATGCTGCAGTGGGTGACACAACTATGATGTAGAATAGAAAGCGAGATGCAGGGGAGCGCACTGATTTTTGGCATCACACAGAGTGCCACTGAGATTTGAGACCCCAAGATTCACCACTGGGTTCAGCACAGCCATACATTCACTGCAACCCAGCCCATTGGTTAATCTAGATTAGTATTGTTTGCACTGACTGGCAGCAGCTCTCGGGGGGGGGGGGGTTCAGTCATGCCAGGGATCAAAACTGAGACTTTCTGCATAAAAAGCAAAAGCTTTACCACTGAGCTAAATCGCCTTCTTGGGACAGAGGGCTCATTGTTCAGTCCTACAAGGCCTGTTCTCATATCCCTGTGTGTGTGTGTGTGTGTGTTTGTGCATGTAAACCTTTCTAAAGGTCTTGCATTGCCCATCTCCCCTCCTACCGGTTTCCTTTATTTTCCAGGCCCATTTGCTGGTCCTTATTTGTGGTAAGCAATTACTGCACTTTAAAACAAACTCCATGAAAAAGGTTTCTCTCTCTCTCTTCCAAGTGGAGATCAAAGAGCAACGCAAACTTAAAAGCACTCGTATAAAAAAGCTGTATATTAAATAAACGAAGTGATATCCATATGACTTTTTACATCCAAACCTCATGGTTCCATCTCTAGAAGGCTGTTTATTGCCAGTAGGAATGTTAACGTGTTATAGAAAAGGCATGTGTACAACAGGGATGTATTGCACAGCTGGCAACTGGCATGGAGTTACCTTAGAGCTTATTAATGGTACAGCAGTTTTTGGGGATATGATCAATGCCTTAATTTTATTTATTTATTTTAAGGAGATGTAAAATCATGAAGTATTTTTGGCCCTTCTAGAGTTCCAGATGTGATCTGAAAAAAAAACGCTACTTAATTTAGCAGAACCAGTTGAACTGCTTTCCAGTAAATGTCAAGTCCCTTTCATTGGCTTTTCTTTCCTGTCCTTAGTCATTTAATTAGTCAATTCTATGCTTAGTTTGGTCAGAATCAAGTATACACTTCCAGAGTTAATGATAAATACGTTACTTCTGGTAACTGAGCCACCAAAGCTGCTAAAGGGCTTTTTAGAGTCATCTACTCATGTACTATCTGAAATCAAAGGGGCACATTGGTTGCTAGATGTGAAATATTTGGCGTTATTTTCAGCTCTCCTACCTCACTAGAATAAGGAATGGTCTCCTTTAAATGTGAACCAAACTGAATTTCTCCCTTTTGTGTATGACCTCTTCAGTCTGATGTCCTATGACCTGGATTGTCACTTGTTCCACTGGCAATATTCAATGGCTGGGTGTGATTTACTGTGGGTGCTTCCAGACTGACACACTGCTGTTAGGAAAGTGACAAGGAAATGCCTTGAAAAGTGTGGAATGGATGTACAAACACTTTGCAGGCAAATCAGGATGAATGCTGAATAAGCAGGTAATCTGGAGGAGCTCTGTGGTAGACTATAGACATGTGAGAAGCTATGGCAGTACCCTATTTCTATCCTTTGACACCACTACAAGTTTTATCATTCATATATAGGATGGGTGAGGAACCTCAGAGCATGCAGAGTCAGTGATGGATGTGTCCAGGGGAGAATTCTGAGGACCTGAATTTGGACCCTGGGCCTCTATCTGGCCCTTGGAAATCTCCCCAGGCCACAGCCACCATTGCCTCTGTGTGTGGATGGAAGATACAGAGGGGTGTATGAGTGTCTGTAGAAATTAGTCTATTGCACAAAGGGAAAATTTACATGCCCACCACTGGTATGTGGCCGCTGGAAAGTTGTGTGGATGGGACTGTGCCCCTCAGGCTGAAAAAGGTTTTCTCCTCACTGATATAATTAATGGTATTGGCCAGATGAAGCCATGAAACCTTACCTCTTTGCTTGGTGTGCAATTCTGATGACAACAGGCCTTCTTGCCTCCAAGGCAAGCGTTTGGCTTCAACTGATTTGTTATTGCTTCTGTACACATGGTGAACACAGCATGTACTCTCAGCAAATAAACAAGCAGTTCTTTAAGGAACCAGGACAAAGACAAATGTGGAGCAGGCTCTGAAGTTCTGTTTGATTTTGACCCCCCCCCATTGCTTTTCTTATAATGATCAAAACCATTCCTACCACTGAACCACATGAAAAATAAAGCCAGCATTTGTATCTGTGCCAAAAAGGTGGAAAACCCTTTTGGCCCATGGAATAAAGGAAGAGAGAGACATAAATTAAAAACTGGTAACAAGTATCCTTATTTACTTTTGGAGGGGCAAAGCTCTGCAAATGCTACTTGAATTCAATGATTTCCTTTATGAACACGAAGCAGAGGCTATACCAAGCTTGATCATTCTTCTGTCCATTCTCACTGGCAGTAGCTGCCCACAGTCTCCTTTGAAGTCTTCTCCATCCATCTTACCCAAGGAACTTTGAGCTAGGGAGGGTGGCAAGGATCAAACTTTGGGTCCTACAAACACCAGCATTTTCTCTTATCATTGTGTGGTGGCTCCAGCCAACATGGCCAGTAGTTGAGGATTATGGGAGTTGTAGTCTAAAACATCTGGAAAGCACCTTGTTGGGGAAGACTGGTGAAGACGAAGAAGAAGAAGAAGAAGAAGAAGAAGAAGAAGAAGAAGAAGAAGAAGAAGAAGAATTTATTTATACCCCACCCATCTGGCTGGGTTTCCCCAGCCACTCTAGGCAGCTCCTAACAGAATATTAGAAACACAATAAAATGTCAAACATTAAAAGCTTCCCTTCAGGTGTCTTCTAAAAGTCAGATAGTTGTTTATTTCCTTGACATCAGATGGGAGGGCGTTCCACAGGGCGGGCGCTACTACCAAGAAGGCCCTCTGCCTTGTTCACTGTAACTTCCCTTCTCACAGTGAGGGAACCACCAGAAGGCCGTCAGCACTGGACCTCAGTGTCTGGGCTGAATGATGGGGGTGGTGAAGTACCTTTATGGTACCTTCAGGTAGTGTGAAGAATCTTTATGACCTCTCCACACCTCAGCTGGTGCTAACTTTAATTTGATTACTGCTGGAAGACCTCTGAGCAAGTAATCATAGAACTGTGTAAACAACAGTTGGAAGAAAACTATCAAACATCTATGCCAGGAATGGGTAGCCATTTTCAGACTGAGGACCACATTCCTTTCTAGGCAATCTTCCAGAGGCTCTGTGCCATTCGTGGGGAGGGCTAGAAACAAAAGTGTGTGGAACAACAAATGTTAATTTACTCAAACATCCCCCTCTATCCTCTTTTGAGGCAACCAAGAAGCTTTATCAGAGTTCAAGGAAACACTTGAGGCAGGCTTGTGGCCTGGGAAGAAGGGGTGTGAGCTGGGAGAGTCTTGAGGGCCAGACATTTTGTCTCCTGGGTCTGAAGTTCCCCATCCCACCTCAAAGTCTATCTCTTGCCATAGCAACATGAAAACCTGTGTCTTAAGTAGCATGACTGACAAGAGCCTGTCCAGGTTTACTTGATAACTTCTGAGGAAGGAAATCATGGAAATAGACAGCTAATTTTACCACTTTGCTTCAGTTGCATATCTTTCTGGAGAGCAGGAACACTGAGCTTGATGGAAGGCAGACAAAAAATACCAAGGGGAAAGGATTACTGGAAGAGGGAGAACATTTAAGTATTTCAGAATGATCTAGGAAGCAGGGGAGGGATTTCTTTCACCTGCTGAAATAATGATAGAGGCACCATCCAATAGGTCTGCCCCAAGCATAGCTGTGCACACATCATGACAGCAGTTGCAAAGTTGCAAAGACAGTTGCTGGTGGCCCTTGAAGCAGCAGCAGCAGTACCCCTTATTGCAAAGGGATGGTGCTGTAGATGTGCATTGCAGGCAGAAGGTCCCAGATTCAAGTTCCAGTATCTTCAGGCATGTCTAGGAGAAACTCCTATCTGAAACTGAAGAAAGCTGCAGTACTAAACTCAGTATAAGGCAGATTAATATGTTTCTGAAATTGCACTCACAATAAATTGTTGGGAGCTTCTCTTTCCCCTGAAGAAATAGGGTAAAATATCTGCCCCCCCCTCCACCCACAAACAGAGTAGAGAATTTTGGGAAGCAATTTATAAGCAGCTGTAGAATTCGCTGGGAGTTTGTCATCTAGATTACCCACAACAAAAGGATAACATAGAGACCATCTTTTTTAAAAAACAAACAAACAAACCACCCTGATGCTTCTTGAAATAGCTTCAAACGAAAACAGAAATTACTTTACATTTATCTCACTCAGTACAAAATGCCACCTGGAATCAAAATATTGAATTGGACTGGGTTCTTTTAGCAGTGGAACAGCTTGATAACAACATCTGCTGGCAATGTCACCAAAGATACAGATGGTTAGGAAAATTCAAACCAGTGGGGTGACTCAGCAACAGAACCCAAAGGCGGTTATCATCACCAAAGCCTGTCTTCCAAAGGCAATGTTTAAATCCAAGAATTGAAACCATGCAACGTAAATACTGCCATCAAGATCCTATAAACAATGGCAGAGTGACAAAGAAGTTCCTTAACCTGGGTTTCAACTTGGAGTGTACGCACAAATATAACGAGGAGGGGGTCTCTTCTGTGTTTGCTGAACAAGTCATTATTTTGAGCATTCATGAGAAGTGAGCTGAAGGCTCTCAAAGTAATTTTTCCTCTGAGTTTCTTTTTAAAACCCCAACCCCTAATAGAAAAAGAAAGGTATTTTGCATCAAAACGGGATTCTGAGAAGATTCATTTAGTTCCAGTGCTCAACCAAATGGTGGGTCAATCTTTGATGTAAATCTTCACCCCACTGAGAGATGAATCATCCTTTTCAGAACCTGAAATTTAGAGAAACAATGTTCACTATTCATAGTGAGTTAATGTGGTGCAGTGGTTAGAGTACTGGAAGACCAGGGTTCAAATCCCCACTCAGCCATGGAGCTTACTAGGTGACCACTGTCTCTCAGGCTAACTTACCTCAAATAGTTGTTGGGGAGATTTAACTGAGCAGGAGATAACCATGTACCTCAAGCTCCTTGGGGAAAAAGGGTGGGATATAAATACAAAACAATAAATGAGATAAATAATAGTGAAGGCGGGAATCATTTCCCACAATCAGGCTTGGGCTTTGTGGTACCAAGTTGCCTGATTTGATTAGATGAGCTGTAAACACATGTTTAATTCAGCATGTATACAATATATGTAGCTGTGTCAGCAATAGCTGACCTGTATGCTCATACACTTATTCATATGCAACATTCAACCTGGTAAGTAGAAGGATTTGATCTGTGTGGGATATGTTCTTATATACATGCAAATGATATTTTGTACAAATTAGAGTAAGGGTGGTGGTTCAGTAGGTAAGGAAAAGTAGAGTCTGGATGGGACAGCCTCTTAACCACTTAGTCCCACTAACTTTCGCTAAGATGTAGCCACTGAGTAGGTCCCTCTTTTTCATAGTTTCTCCTTTCCATCCACACCTGCCTTTCCTTCTTGCCTGATGCCCTACCCACTGACAACCTCAGATTACTCTGGGCCACTCAACTCAACCCATGGTGATCTGGGGCTGTCTCAGTCCAACTCAGCCAAAATCCAGATTCCTCCAAGTCTTTTCCTTTGGCAACCATTTGTAGCTGAGTATTAACAGTGAGTCCGTAAGTCCATTCTGGATCTATACGTCCTTCCACAGTGGGGACATAGGTTTCTGGGCAGGAGTCGATCAAGGTGAGGGTTTGCCAAACGTGCCTTCCTCTTAGCACGTTCTCCCTTTCACCTAAGCAGGCCTGATTTGGCTCAGCATTTGGCCGAATCTGGTTCAAAGTCCTAGTGAAAAGCCTGGGCTTTGTCAGTTCCCCTTCACCCAGTGCTAAGGAGGAAGTAAAAGAATCATGCCCATGTCATCTTATTGCCACATCACAAGAATGAGTCAGTGAATGCCAAAGAGAAAAATACAAAAAAACTATATGAAATCTATACAAAACTTCTAACTGTTTTGGTTGTTGTAATTATCTTGTTTATTTCCACCCTTTCTGGGCTCTCAGATGGGCCTTAGTCTGGGGAAGTTCTTCTTTAAATCCCCCCCCCCCAAAAAAAATAGTTTTATTGGTTTTACATAAATTTATACACAATAACTATAACCATTCCACAACATAAAAATAAAAAGTTTCTACTGAACTTTTGGACCTCCTCCCCTCCCTCCATGGGGTCTATTTCGTTTTTTTTAATCTTTTTCTTTTTTTCCTGCATCTTTTGCCGTTATCCATCTATTATACAATCATAGTAATCAAAGTTCATTTCACACCTCAAGTGTCATTGTATCCCTGCCAATGATTTTAACTGTCTACAGTGGTCTTTTAAATATATTAAAAAGTTATTCCAATCTTTTAAGAATACTTGGTCTTCCTGGTTTCTGATATTTCCCATCAGTCTTGCCATTTCTGCATATTCCAACAGCTTGGTCTGCCTCTCCTCTCTGGTCTAAACTACCCTTTCCTCCTGCACAGCTTAACATGCAGCTAGCAGAAACTCCTGGCTCATCATCTCCTCTGGTCCTTTGTCCCTGGGGGAGATGGAGAGGGGTCTGAGATCTAAACAAAGGGGTTGGAATGAACCCTACCCTTCTTTTCAGGATCAAGTATCAGGGTACTCCAGGAAAGGGGTCTGGGGGAAGGTTTCTGTCCCAATGCCCAGATGGAGGCTAATGGGTCGCAGAACTCCCCAGATGGCATCCTGGAGGGATTGCTCCATTGGATGTGCGTCATGGTGAAATTCTTAACCCAGGATTGACCCTGATGTGATCATCAACCAGCAGTTGGGTTGGTTGATTCAGGATACATACCCAATACCTAAGCCAAAGCTTACTTACATCTGTAATCAATGAAGTTGTGGCCATTTCAGTCCCAAAATGTTGTCATGTCATTTTTACCCCAGGCTTACTGTGGATGAAGAGCAATATGCAAATAAATTTTTAAAAAATGTTTTTCCTTACTAGAAAAGGGTTTCACTTGTCAAATTTCTGCCTGCTGCACAGCTGTTGAAGCAAGCAAGCAAGCAAGCAAGCAAGCAAGGAAGCAAGCAAGCAAGCAAGCAAGCAAACAAACAAACAAACAGTAAATAAATGTCACCCTTAAATGCACACTAGAGACCTCAGCAATTATCAATATGCGCTAATCAGTTATTGTGTACTTTTGAAGATTACATTCCAGAGTCTCTCTTTTGGCTTTAGAGAAGACAAGTATAATGTACAACATTCACTTCCTGTGTCCATTTGAAAGCTGTCAGCTGAGTCTCAGCATCATGTTGATGGAAACATTCTTATTTCCGAGGGCATTTGGATCTCTGGCAGTTAAGTTGCCCGTGCCATTATCTGCTGCTGCCTGCCTATGCAGTTTGGCTGCTGATCTTCATTGCTTTATGTTGTTTAGCTACTCCTTTTTTCAATTTGAATCATTTTAACGTGTTAATTTTAGGACTTTTTCATTTTTCATATCTTGGTCCTGTTGACTGCCTTGGATTTTCTGAAACAGAAAGGCAGGATAAAAGAGAAAGTTTAAACAAATAAATACCACCACTTCTTTTCAATGGGGCAACACTCTATTTGCTGCCATTGATCTTCACCCAAATGGCTGTGTTCAACTGGAAACACGAAATGACTATCAAACCACATGGGAGCAGGGAACCCTGGCTTAAGTTTTGACCTACTGCATTTGCCACATTGGCACTCTATGGCATGTCTTTTCTGGTGAATTATGGGGTGACATGCAGGATATTAACAAGCATCTTTCCTTTTGACGTATGTCAATAATATAGAAGGAAACGGGTTCATTTTGGACTTCACATGCAGGCCAGTCATTGTTTGACTAGTTTGCCATGCCCACAGTACAAGCATCAACCTTCATTTTGAAGCCATGACCTCAAGGCAGATGTGTGCATATCAATTGGACTGAGCAGTCAACCCCCCATTTGGCTAAGGGAAGCAGAAGTAACTTAGAGCAGGGCCTTCCCTGTGGCTGCCCCTGTTCCATGGAATAGCATTCCTCTTGAGGTACAGCAGGAGCCTAATATCTGTACCTCATTTTTGTTTCAGTAGGCTTTTCCAGCTAGATGGGAGGAAAGTCCTTGCCTTAAATGTTCCTTTTGTATTTTCTTAAAACTCATTTTAACCATTTTTAAAATTATGTTTGTAAATGGTCTTGAGACATATATGTAAAAGGAGATTAAAAAAATGAATCTATAATAATAGTAATGCATATCTGAACACCAAATGTGGAAGAGAAAAATATTGTTTTTATTATACTGGCTTTCCTTAGAATCTGACTCATCATTCTCAAGTTAGGATTTATTTATTAATTTAACAAAATTTATATACTGCGTAATTGTAACAAAGATGCTAAGCACTCCACAATTTAAAACATTGACAAATTATTAAAATTAATGTTAAAAGAGATAATAATAATAATAATAATAATAATAATAATAATAATAATTTATACCCTGCCCATCTGGATGGGTTTCCCCAGCCACTCGGGGCGGCTTCCAGCACAATATTAAAATACAGTAATGCATCAAACATTAAAAGCAGGGCTGCCTTCAGATACACCAACATTTATGTGCCTGGATAAGGCTGCCTAAACAGAAATGTTTCAAGTAGGCACTGAGGAGTTTAGTGATTATTCTTTCAATCACAGTAATTGGATATGAAAATAAGAAGAAAAAAATTAAAGGTCTTCTGCATCAAGGTCTTTTGCACCTCCTGCCTGATGTCGATAAGCAGGGAGTTCCAAAGTGTAAGGGCCACCACACTAACTGTAATGGTTCTAAGGGGGTTGCTCGTGCGTAAGTTGCCGCCACTCCTGGCTAGGTTGCCTGGTTGAACCCTTTCTCTCTGGACAGCCTTGCACTCGTGGCTGTCTCAGTCGCTGGCAGAATCCATCAGTGGGCGTTTCTTAAACTTCTTCCAGCAAAGAAGTTCTTTGACGCCAAGTCTCCTACTCTCCCTGCGCGGAAGTCTTCTGCGCAGGGAGGGTGTGGGCAGCGGAGGACCCGTGCTCTCCCCGCTGGTCTCCGGTGAAGAGTCCTGGAGCCTTCTCTCCGATTCCCCCATCTGCCCCCCTTCACCCCTGGTGTTACGCTGATTTCCTTCCCCAGCAGATGGGCTGCCTCTCTCCCTGCTGGGACCCTCTCTGGCATCACTCTGGAGCCTTCCCTCCGCCTCTGGCTCCAATGGCAGTTCCCTGACACTAACATATTGATTTTTATGTCACACCAGAGGCTGATTTAGGGAGCGCAACCGGTTTGGTCACACTGGGCATGGAGCTTAAGGGTTGTTGCTGGGGGTGCCACAACTATTATGTAGAATGGAAGGTGAGAGGCCTTCCCTCTCAAATTCTGCCATTGCACAGGGAGCCATGGAAATTTGAGACCCCCAAAGTTTGCCACTCGTGGCATCTGTAACAGTGTCTGTTACACAGATCAAAGCAGACAGATGGACATATATAGGGAAGCTGATCCTGCAGATATATTGGTCCCAAGCTGTTAAGGGCTTTATATTCCAATATAAATACCTTGAACTTAGTCCAGTCACAAATTGGCAACCAGTACAGTCGTACCTTGGTTTTGGAACAGCTTAGTTCCTGAACGTTTTGGCTCCCAAACACCGCAAACCCGGAAATGACTGTTCCAGTTTGCGAACTATTTTTGGAACCTGAACATCTGACAGGGCTTCTGCAGCTTCCAATTGGCTGCAGGAGCTTCCTACAGCGAATCAGAAGCTGCGCTTTGGTTTTTGAATGTTTTGGAAGTCAAATGGACTTCCAACAGAACGGATTCTGTTCGACTTCCAAGGTACAATTGTACAGATCTTTGATCAGAGGTATTATTTGCTGACAGGGTCTTCTACACAATCTTATAAAACTGAAAATACAACAATCTTTGGCTGCTTTTCGATATTTCCACTTTTTCATTTCTATTTCCTGTGACTTCGTAACAGTCCTTATAGTGAGAGAGGGGGGGGGGATGCTTGAGTTTTCAGAGCTGCATCCAACAAATATCCACTTGAGTTACTAGTGACTGATTGTTTGTATGCACCCTCAGTTAAAGGCATGAAATCCAAGGAATCACACACAAATTGATTTGATTTCGAAGTTATTTGAAACTTTTTTGTTTATTTATTATTGCTCATGCAATTACCTCATCTCTGCGAACAGCTGATGAGGGGTGCCTTTTAGCCATAGCCCGGGATAATCTTGATGCAAAAGACCTGTAATTTTTTCTCCTTATTTTCATATCCAAGTACTGTGATTGAGAGAGTAATCACAGCAAGAGCACAAGCAAATTACAGGCCTGATTTCCCCTGCTTTAGATCTGCTTGCAGCCACTATGAGTTGACTGAAGCCACAATGATGCAAAGGAGAATCACCATTAGCTCATCAGGCTTGTGGTGCAACAGCCAACAGCATCTATTTCTCTTGCTCAATATTAGGGTGCTCTCTCTGCGTGAGTGTCACAAAAGTAATTGTCATGCTGCTGAATTATTATTTTTTTTTTAAAAAAAACCCCAAACCAGAGGACAACTCTGAAATAAACATTCGTCATTTGACTTTTTGAATAACCTTTGAAGACTGGTGTATCTCAAATCAATGCTTTTTGAATTAAGCACCCCTATCAGTTTGATGGAGGTTCATCAGGAAGCTTCCACAGCAGTTTATTGTGGACCTGGTGGACTACAGTTTCTGCGGGGAAACCAGGGAAAAGAGGATTGTACACATTTGTGAATGATAAAGTTATTCATGGCTATGCTCTGCCCCCATAGTCAGAAGCAGTAATGCTTCTGAGCAGCAGTTGCTGGAAACCACAGAAGGGAGAGTGTTCTTGTCCTTGGGCCCTGCTTATAGGTTTCCCACAGGCATCTGGGTGGACACTGTGAGAAAAGGATGCTGGACTAAATGAGCCATTGGCCTGATCCAGTAGGCTCTTTATATGTTTTTATGGTGCTACTCACACAGGAATTCCGCCCGCCCGCCCCCCCAGTATCGATCAAAGACTGCCACACGACCTCATGCTGCACACTGATCTGAATTAACCATTCCCATGGTTTTCCTGCAGAAACAGTAAATATGGATTAAATGGGACAATAATAAGGGACAGTATGAAGATGAGCAAAATTTGCATGTGGGACCAGCACTGAATCCACAATAAAGTATTGTCTGGAAGCATCCCAGTTTAAATTAACTCACCTTTCATCTCTGCAATTGTAACCAAAAGGTATGTCTTCTCGGAGACAAATTAAATGTGCTGAGTGCTGGTGGACACATGCATATTATCTATATCTTCTCCATTTATATATAAACCAGGGTTGGGGAAGGGAGTCTGTTATTTACATGAAAGGGAGCCCATAGCAGAAGACGGTGAAACATGTGCTATTTTTGCATCTAAGCTCACTGCACTCCATCTTCTCCTTGTATGGCTCACTACTGGTGCCAAAGCCAGGCTGAACCCATTCAAGCAGTGAACTGCAGTAAACTAAGCTAGTTTGGGGTTGTTTCCAACAAAGTTCAACTCAGAATAGACCCAGTGAAATTAATGCACCTACGTTAATTGTGTTCCTTATTTCCAATGGGTCTACTTTCAGTAGTACTAGCATTGGATACAACCCTTTGTTCCTCTCTGCTGCATCTCATGTAAAGAGTAGACCTCTTTCCTAGACATAGGATCATAGGAAATTGTCTTATGTTAAGTCAGACCACTGGACTTTCTACTCAGTAGGTATTGCCTGTACAGATTAGCAGCATCTTTCCAGGGTTTCAGACACAGGACTTGTCAAGTTCTACCTAGAGATGCCAGGGACTGAACATGGACTCTTCTGCATACAAAGCCTGTGGTCTACCAACATTGAGATATGGTCCTTTCCCTCAGATTTCTCCATCTGTGTCTGACTCATGCAGCAAACATTGATAGCACATTTACTTTCGGGTTAGCCTTCAGAGTGCCTTTTTCCGGTAAGTGCATGGAAGCAGACAGCCTTGCATGAGAGACTACCCAGCACATACAGCCACAGAACTAGACAGTCTGGTCACACCTAAAAGGAAGAACGGTCAAAAGCTTTTCAAGACATGCAACAAAATCTTTCCATAATGGAGGCACTTGCAGCAGAAGTACAGAAACATCTGATCTTATTTCCAGCTTTTTTGAGAAGGGCAGTAGCATAAGCAGCTTTAATTTGACTCATTTCGCTCATCTCTCAGCATCCCAAAGTGCTTTCCAAATCTACATGAATTAAATGAAGTTATTATTTATTTATTCTAACTATTTATACACCACTTAACCACTGATTTGTACACTAAGCAGTGTACAATAAAAAATGTCCCCTCAAAATAGAAATGTATTCCGAAAGTTCAATAGGGTGTGGGTCCATCTGAGCTGGGATGAAGTTCCACAGAATTGATTCCACAGTATGGAATGTCAGGCTCCTGGTGGATATGGGCTGAGCAGCTAAACCATAAGGAATCACTAAAAGAAACTCAGAAGGACTCTTTAAAAGCCTTTTGTTGGATAAGGCCAATGGCTCATCTAGCAGTGCTTCAAGTTCTCATAGTGGCCAAGCAGATGGCCAGTTGTAGGCAGGCTTCTGTGCAGGACCTCCCTGGGGCAGGGCCAACTGTGCCAGCAGGTCTGCACCCGGGGAATACATAGAGGGACTGCCTAGCCCTCTTCACCCAGTTTGTCTTTGCCTTCTATCTCCTTGACGACCAGCAAGCTCCACTCCAGCTCAAGCTATGCTTAGTGCCTGCTGTTCCACCATCTCTTAACACCATCTGCCTAACAAACCAATCAGGGCAGGCAGGGGGAGAGAAGAGTTAACATCTTGGCATGAAAGAAAGCTGTACAACATATGTTTCCACCATTGCACAAAGGAAGTTGTTTAGGGGAGAAAAGATGCAGACCTCGCAAGTTTTCTTTATGGGGAGAACTTTTTTTTTTCCTAACTAAAAAAGAGGAAAAAGGTTGAAGAGCTTCATCTCCCTTTAGAGGAAATGCCTTTGAAATGTATGTATGAAAAAAAGGAGTTTAAATTCTTATCTGTGTTTGATAAACCCTCAACCAGAACAGGATTAAAGGACATGGGGACACAATGATGAACTGTGCTTCAGAGTTCCACAGCGCAGATGTAAGGTTGCCAACTTTTCACCTGCCCCACATCACTGTGCCTTTGAAACTAGCTTGATCAGCAGGAAGAAGTGAAGTGTTTCATGGAGATAATTATAATCATGCACTCATTCCTGAAGATCAAGCTGCTGTCCATGGACTATGTAAAAATTTGGCAGCCTTTCCTTGTGTTTTGTTTATTTATTTGTAAAATTTCTTAAACTGCTTTCTGTTCAAAAGTATCTCAAGGTGATGTACAAGACTGGAATCAAATGCAACCCAAAAAAATCTCAAAATGATGTACAAAACAGAAATCAAATACCTTAATAATGAAATAAAAAACCTATTAAAACTACATCAGGCTATTCAATCTGCAACATTCACAGTGACATAGCCACCCGTACCCCTCAGAATGACTAGGCAAAATATTATACCTCCTCAGAATTCAAATAAAAAATATTCTCCTATCCCACCTCCAACCTGGGGCAGCCAATTTATTCCCTCCCTGCCTCATACCTGGGAGGCAGATTTACCATGTTTGATGAGGAATGTACAGACAGAGACAAATGAAAGGCAGGAATATGTGACTAAACTCTCTGCCTCTACTCTGCCCTGCCCTTAAAACCTTTCACAGGCCTGGCTACTGCATACATACATTGACCTGGATATCTTATTTTCCTGGATACCCAGGAAAGTCCAGGATCGGCCAAATCCAGACTCTCTCATCTGAGCAGCTCTCAGTTTTGGATGGTGCTGTAAATCTGGATCCAATCTACAGCTGTTTTAATGACCAGCTGAAATGGAAGCGGTTTGGGTAGCCTGATGAAATGCCCACTTCTAGGTGACAGTTATGGGAAAAGAAGAACCAAAGGCACCTAGTCCTTCAGTTAAGCTGACGGACTGGTTCTGCTTCCCTTCTTTCCCTCTGCACTGCAGCCAGATAGGATGTCTGCCATACCAGCTGAGGGAGAGCTAAGGCTAATCACATTACAATCACACAGAGAATTGAACTTGCTCTTCAAATTCTCCATATGCCTAAGTAATGGAAAAAGTAAGCATGTGAGTGTATTTTTTTATTTTTTATTTTTAAAAAATCATTTCATTGAATGAATAGATAAGTTTCTTCCCACGCACAACAGGCCATTCTGAAGTTACATGATTCATTCTACATGGACACTGCAATTCTTTACCTCTCCTAAGTAATATCCTCTATTTCCTCTTCAGTCTGACACGTGAGCGGACCACAACTTGCTCAAGTCAATTATTTTTATCCAGCAGTGAATAGCCTCACTTCCCTCTTCTCAACAAAGCGATGATGCTCCTAAAGATCCTTCTTGCCTCAGAGGTTCTTGCAAAATTGATCCGTTCTTTGAACCGATAGATACTTCAGAAGCAGCCAACATCAGACACAATGTAAGATGGGCCCAGTTACATGATTCCGACTGAGAATGTAGGTGGTTGAAGTGCATCTGGGCAGTGTTTGAAATGTGGTGAAGTGTCCATATAATGGTTTGAGCTTGCAGCTCAACCCTCAGACATTTTGAGGATAAAATCACTCACACCAGCTGTCATAGCAAGCTCCTGTTGGTCCACTTTGGTATCGCAATGATCACTTGCATAAGTATCTATTAAAATCACGATAACTTGGAATGGAATGGACTCTTCCATGTCCATAGTTTAATGCTTCTGATCACCCCTTCTGATACTGGGACAAATGATCAGATCTGCAACTAGAGCTGGTGAGGAAAGCTAAGTACACCATGGTTTCTTTCTGGCTTATTGGCTGTTAGCACACATTGACTTACTGATGTCTTGATTCACAAAGTATTTCAGATAACTCCGCTGCACTCTGGGCTGCTGAGCTAGTGTTTATCCTCTGTTCCCCTTCCACGCCTTTCCACATTCTTTTCACTTGTGTCTCATTCCCAGCATTACCTAATTGAATTTCAGAAGTGAATTTTCTTTGTGTGTGAAAGCTCCATCCCACAATTTTTGAATTTTTACATTGTCTGCAGCAGCCTTTGCCAACTGTTGCCCTTTAGATGTTTTGGAGTATAACTCTCATCCATCCAAGGTGGCACAGCTGTTGTTGTTGGGACTTTTAGGCTGAAACATCTGGTGGGCACCAGGTTGTCCTAGGGTGGCCTATACATCCCAGGGCCCACTTAAGCTGCCCTACGTTACATTCTCATAGACAAAAGGCACTGAGTTTTCTATATGAATTGTCATGGCTTTCCTTGCTATGCCCCTTGATCACGGCACACATTTTGCTTTGATGAAGTTTTTTAAAGTGTCCAAGGGCATGAAAATATGAAAATATGTTGGGCAAGTTCTGGGGGTGGGGTGTCATCTGGGATGTAAGGCCATGCCCCAGCGCTTCGCCCATTACACAAGATTTGAAGGAAGGAAGGAAGGAAGAGAAAAAGGAAGCAATTTATGAGTTGCCTCTGAGTAACATGGATATTTGGTTACCGATTGAGAAATGGAAAAAGTGAGAAGTGATTAAGAAGCATTTTTGGATCGTGTTACTTCTGTATAATAATAATAATAATAATAATAATAAGAAGAAGAAGTTTTATTTTTTGGGTAAAGCGGGAATATGTTTAGCACAACTTAAGTGTAAAAGACTAATTACAGTATGTACAATTCCATAGTTTTCATTTGGAAAATGACATACATGGAATATTGGGGAAATTGGAATAAGTGGGTGGTGATCCTTTCATGACCTTCCATCAGTTCCTTTTTCTCTTGCATTCTTCTTGTGCTTTCACTTTTTCTATGACATTATTATTATTATTATTATTATTATTATTATTATTATTATCTTCAGCAGTCGCACACTGAGCTCTTGGAACCGTGTGGTGAAAAAGCAGCTCTCCCTCAAATAGATCTATCAGAAACATGAGAAACATGATAGAGACATTCCTGCATTTTCAGTGGGAGATTGTTCCTATGGGGCAGAGTTGATTTGGGGCTTGCATGTAATTCAGGGGAATCCCACCAAATGTCTCCTTGGAGCTGGATGACATGTTGCTGCTATGTGATGAACCTCTCTGACTGGCACAAGGACCATGAGATGATCACTCTGAAAGTTATCAGAGTTCTTAGTGACTGCAGGACAAGTAAGGCTGAGAATAAGAGACTACATTTTGGAATTCCATGATTCTTCAGGGTATGGAATTTTGGCCCTTACCTTAAGGGCGTCAGGAGGGAACTAATGGGGTGGGATATTCTTTGTTTTTTAAAAAAGATTTATAAGAACACAGATGCACACACACTGGAAAGCTGTTAACATATCTAATAGATAAAATAAATATTTCACTTTAGTACATAATTAATTCATAGCATCTTTAATGATACATTAAATTTTTACTTTTAATGCAAAATTATAATAATTTATAATTTATATAAAAATATGTAAAACACAGTACAAACTGATAAGGTCATAAATTATAGCATCTGTGAAAAAGCTTTAAATAATTCTAAAATGGTACCCCTGTGCCATATAATTAAAAAAAGATGGGCCAGAGTTTCTAAAAATAAATAGCCAAAATAAAACGTAATTGCCAATAGCATGATACCATTAGGCACTAGGAATAGTGTGTAAACACTTGGGATACAGGTGTGGTCACTGCTGGGAAAGGTGCAGAAAAGGGCTCCCCAAATGATAAGGATGCTGGGACAATGATGAGGAACAGTTATAACATTTGGGGCTTTATACTTAGGGGAAAAACCAGTGAGTAAGGGGCGACAGGATAGGATTGGGAGATGCTTTCCCCTTCTCATAATACAGGAACTCAGAGTCATCTGATGAAGCTGACTGACAGGAGTTTCAGGAGAGATGAAACGAAATACATCCTCAGGTATCACATGGGTAAACTGTGCAATTTGCTTGCCTGGGAGAATCTGGCACAGCTATGGTTTCACAACTAACTTGAATTGGACCGAGGGCCCTGACTAGGGCTGCCTAGTCAACAACTTTGGAGTTTGTCTTTAAAAAACTTGTGGGGTGTCCTGTTTTTTACTTTTTGAAATAGGGCAACCCTAGTCCTGTCTCTGGGAAAACCATAGCTTTAGCTATACAGACCTTTGTTGGCAAGGTGATGTCTCTGCTTTTAAAGAAATCTAGGCAGCATCTTAAAAAGCATCACCTTGCCAACAAAGGTCCGTATAGTTAAAGCTATGGTTTTCCCAGTAGTGATGTATGGAAGTGAGAGCTGGACCATAAAGAAGGCTGATCGCTGAAGAATTGATGCTTTTGAATTATGGTGCTGGAGGAGACTCTTGAGAGTCCCATGGACTGCAAGAAGTTCAAACCTATCCATTCTTAAGGAAATCAGCCTTGAGTGCTCACTGGAAGGACAGATCCTGAAGCTGAGGCTCCAATACTTTGGCCACCTCATGAGAAAAGAAGACTCCTTGGAAAAGACCCTGATGCTGGGAAAGATTGAGGGCACAAGGAGAAGGGGACGACAGAGGACGAGATGGTTGGACAGTGTTCTCAAAGCTACCAGCATGAGTTTGACCAAACTGCGGGAGGCAGTGGAATTTATATAATTCGTGCTCTGGTCTATGGGGTCACGAAGAGTCAGGCACGACTAAACGACTAAACAACAACAAAAGACCTGTCTCTATAGATAATTTCTATGCATCACGTGATGCTGTGAAAGAATGCCATGACATGAGACATGGGAAAGCTGGAACACAATATTGATCAAGCAGCAACCCTCTGTCTTCTTATGGGACTGTTCAGAATGCACAATGAACTTGTAGAGAAGATGATAAAATGAGCAGTTGTGACAATCTTATCTATTCATTGCTTTTTATAGCCATATGTGTAATCCAGGAGGCCCTCAAAGCCAACCCCCAAATTTGCTGGAAATTGTTTTTTTGTTTTGGACTCTCTCTTTTTGGTGAAAATAGACTCTTAACTCCAAACATTTTTCTTTTTTTTATCCTTTATTGCTGTTCCTCAATTGATTTCTTTGGTGGAAATTGTTTCAGTTCCTCCTCATCCTTCTGCACATCAAGGCTGCATGTGAGGGAGGGCATATGAAAGACTAAATAACTGCCTGTAAGTAAATAAAATAACTGTAATAAAAAAGTTAATTCTTGCCTTTTGTTGGTTTCCATTGTAAAATTGCCACGGGACCGAGGGAACTAGAGTGGTGCTTAATTTTAATAGTTCCATCATTGTAGACTGGCTGGGTATTAATTGTGTTAATGGTGATCATGTTGAATTCATTTGGTATTTGTTGAGCGGCCACCTGTGCACCCATATGTTTTACATCATTATTTAGTAGTAGTTAATGAACCCGTTAGGAGTGAGTTAGCAGAGAGATGTGAGTTGGTGTTTCTTCCTCAGAAGCACGACTGTTGGTGTGCTTTGCAATCAGAAGATTTCCTTTCTCCCCTCCGAAGAGACATTTCATTTCTTCACCAATATATTAAAAACATACAAATCATTCACTTTAGCACCCAAAGATGCACATCTTTTTTGGCTTAGCTGCTCACGCCCAGGATGCAAAATCAAGGCCACTTTGAGACCTCTTATTTTAGCAAATTGCCTTTAACTATGCCAGTGACAGTGTATAACTTGTGTGGGGACACGGCACATGAGGGCTGCCTGTCTCGGCACTCTTTCCAAATGTGATGAAAAGGAAGAGATGGCAGGAAAAGGGGAAACACATGCTTTTTTTCTTCTCCTCCACACCAAGGCCCCGTTACCACAAGTGACAGGTTTGGGCCATGCAATGGGTTTCGATTGTGCAATACCAGAAACCAATGGCGGGTGGGGGTAAGAGAGAGAGTCATGTGCAGTCAGTCAGCTTCGACTGTCAGCAAAAGAGAAGGAGGAACATAGCAGCAGGGTGTGGTTATGGCTGTGATTCCCCCCCCCCCTTTTGACCACAGTGACCTCCTAATGTTATGCCCATGCAGCTTAGATTGTCATGTGCATCAGCTGGACCTACATAGTAGCTAGGCATCACACCATAGGATTTTAAGGGAAGAGGGAGAAAGCAACTACAAAACTAACTTTTAACAATTATTTACAAATTGTATTAATCTAATTGATTAATCTTTCTGTTTTGTTTTCTAAATAAAAAAAACTTGGTACTTTTGAGATACAATTGTAGATATTCATACAGAATATATGAATGAGGTATGTAAGAGACTTTTGTACATGAACATGTACACATAAACATGCCTGGCATGGGTGAAAAGTATGTTCTTCAACTTCAAGCTGGTGCAACGTCATATGTGATGAATTTTTAAGATGGGTATCACGTTCTGGTAGGAAACGGCATCAAGTCACATGTGTTATGAGTGTATTTGCCATATGTACATGCTTTGGGAATTTGCTGCTAAACATGGCTTCTCATCCAAGTGTGCTTAACCTGAAATAGACACATGTGCATTTGATTTCCTCCATAAAAGCTGCATCTTTGTAGGGCATGCATCAGGCATGAATTGGCTCCGAAATGCTCCACCAGGCAAAGGGACGATTATATTTGATTTTTAGTGGAACTCCAGCCAACAAACACCTTCTTAAAGTACTGATGAATAAGAATCTACGAATTAGCTGCATTCTAATGCAAAAAAAAATGGCAACTGTTACACAATGCAAATAAATGAAGTCTACAACTGATATTTCACCTTTCTTGTTTCTATCTGTGTCTTTAAAA
Organism: Podarcis cretensis; assembly: GCF_951804945.1. Classification (NCBI taxonomy): domain Eukaryota; kingdom Metazoa; phylum Chordata; class Lepidosauria; order Squamata; family Lacertidae; genus Podarcis; species Podarcis cretensis. The sequence continues at coordinate 25,428,803 of NC_137175.1, forward strand.
TATAATGGTGCTAATAGGTATCTTCATTATCATTATCTTCATTATCCCTAGTGACCTCCTTTTAACAACATACTTAGCACCTTTATGAGAGCCAGTGTGGTGTAGTGGTTAAGAGCGGTAGACTTGTAATCTGGTGAACCGGGTTCGCGTCTCCGCTCCTCCACATGCAGCTGCTGGATGACCTTGGGCTAGTCACACTTCTCTGAAGTCTCTCAGCCCCACTCACCTCGCAGAGTGTTTGTTGTGGGGGAGGAAGGGAAAGGAGAATGTTAGCCACTTTGAGACTCCTTCGGGTAGGGATAAAGCGGGATATCAAATCCAAACTCTTCTTCTTCTTTATCCATAATTTGGGAGTCAGTCAGTCTACCCCAACCTAGTGCCCTCCAGATTGACTTATTGATTAAATTTCTATACTGCCCAGGGTGGTTAACAATATGAAAACAGAAAAATACATAACATAATAAACAAACAAAACAATAACACCCACATACCCACAGATTAAAAGGCCATTAATTGTTTAATCAGCCAAAGGCTTGGGAGAAAAGGAATGGGTTTGCCTGGCACTTGAAGATATTCAATGGAGACTCCAGGCAAACCTTTCTGGGGAGAGCATTCCACAGACTGGGAACCACCACAGAAAAGGCCCATTCTCGAATGGCCACACTCTTGGCCTTTTATGTAGGGGACACACAAATAATGTTTTGGACTATAACTCCCATCAGCCCCTGCAATGCTATTCAACCTATGTTGAATAGAGTTTTGCATATCTTTCTGCCATCCCTTTGCTGGCCCCTTGATTCCCCCTGTTGCATGTGGACTAGTGTCATGTAAAAGCTCAACAAAAGTCTTAGTAGGATTTGATTTCCACGGGCTTAAGTGAAGTGCACAAACTGATCAATGGAAGTTAGAGTCAAGAACCATGAAAGCAGAGCAACAAGCACAAAGGGCACTCTGAGCTGAGTTCAGAAGCAGCCAGACTCCAGGACTAGGTAAACAATGTGGATGCAGTTGCTGATTCAAAAGAAGAATCGGAACAAGGAAACCAGAATAGCAAAGCATACAACCAGCTGGACCATCCAGGAAGTTAAAAACAGGAACCAGAGAGGAAGGAATTGGGCAAGGTTCTGGAGGGAAGACAGGAGACTGAAATACACAAGGCTAGGTAGAATTTGTTCAGCCAGGGACTGTCCTGAAAACTGTGATTCCCGCAGACATTATCTGCAATTAATGACTACCAGCACAGTAGGTGGCTAGAGTCAAGATGTGTGTTCATGGCCCTCTAGCAGCTATATTGTAAACTCTACTACTACATTCGTGCAATCTGGCTTGATATTTGGTAAGGAAGAGGACAAAATGAGAATTCACCTTGATTTTTAGTGCATGAATAGTGGATTTAAAATGGATTTTAGTGTATGCATAGTGAAAAAAGACTTCCTCTTTTTTTGGAGAGGGAACAGAGCAGTTGTAACAGGCGATGTGCCGCTTTCAATGGCAGTGTGGTGCAGATTGAACCAATCCCCCCCCCCCGATACTTGATTAATTGATTGATTAAATTTCTATCCTCCCTTCATCCCCGGGCAGCAAACAGCAAAGCAGTAAATTAGTGCAATTAAAATAACAAGATCAGCTGAAAACATTTAAATTTGGTTCAGTCCCATCTCTATCACTCACAGTGGAGCTCTTATAATAAAAGAGAAGTTGAAAAACCAGAACAGAAATGAAACACACAAGCCAATAATACACTCTTTTGCCTATCCGTGGACTGCTGTGACTTAGCTGAATGCCAGCAATGTTGGAAACCCAAAACAAAGTTATATAATAATAACAAATATCAAATGAATTAAAGACAGAGGAAAAAATGTCTGCCCCCGTCTGGCCCACCCATGTGCAACTGAGTATAATAAGCCATAAAGAGAGTGTCTTGGCCATGGCTGGCACTTTAGACCTGGTTGGGTGCCAGCTATGAGACTCCCACTGTTCTTGGAAGTTACAGGCTTTTTTTATATACAGAAATTGAGTCACAGCAGCTAAGTGAACCACTGAAACCAAGCTAAACAAAGGCAGGAACTTGAATGTAAGGGGTTCTTTCTTCCACAATTGGATTTTCGGCACCAATGAAGATGCTTGTATAACTTTTAGATTGTTTTTGTTGGCCTAAGCCTCAGTCCTCTTGGCATAAAAGAATCCTAGGAGGCTGCTTTATCCTGAGTGAGCCCATTGGACTGTCAAGCCTGGTATTGTCCATGCTGGCTGGTAGCAGCTCTCCAGCATTTCATGCGGGGTTAATTCTTGGCCCAGCTTGAGGATTCATGGGATTGAAGATGGGAACTTCTGCATGCGAAGCAGATGCTGTACCACTGAGCTATGGCCCTTCCCCTGTTACTGGAAATCATGGTCTGGACCTCTGGGGAAGGACAGGTGTGCAAACTGGCCGTTCATTGTGTGCTGAGGCCTTGTATCCATGATGCTGCTTCTCTCAGGAAACTTCCACTGAGATGTAATAATAATAATAATTTATTATTTGTACCCCAGCCATCTGGCTGGGTCTCCCCAGCTACTCTGGGCGGCTTCCAACAAAGATTAAAAATACATCAAAATGTCACACATTAAAAATTTCCCTGAACAGGGCTGCCTTCAGATGTTTTCTAAATGTCAGGTAGTTGTTTATCTCTTTGACATCTGATGGGAGGGTGTTCCACAGGGCAGGCACCACTACCGAGAAGGCCCTCTGCCTGGTTCCCTGTAGCTTTGCTTCTTGCAGTGAGGGAACTGCCAGAAGGCCCCGGCACTGGACCTCGGTGTCCGGGCAGAATGATGGGGGTGGAGACGCTCCTTCAGGTATACTGGACCGAGACTGTTTAGGGCTTTAAAGGTCAACACCAACCCTTTGAATTGTGCTCGGAAATGTACTTTGCTGCAAGGACTCCCTTGGCATGTCTTCATCGCTGCCAAATGGAACATGCCATCCATTAAAGCCACCTCTGCCCTTGCTTTGCCCTTGAGCCAAGGGGAAATCAAGAAAAGAAAGGGGGTTCACAAACAGGAAGTAGGCCAACTGGCCAACTGGCCAACAGGAAGTCGGTCAAGTGATGGGGTAGGTCAAAATGTTAGGTCAAAATGTTGATAGCCTTATCCATTACAAATTGATATAGAATCATAGAGTTGGAAGAGACCACAAGGGCCATCGAGTCCAACCCCCTGCTAAGCAGGAAACACCATCAGAGCACTCCTATAATCCTCTTTTAAAGTCATCTTTCAATGTCAACTGTTGCGGGGAGCGGAGGTGACCTTTTGCCGATTGCAGTTGGGGCGGGAAGACTAAATCTTGCCCCCTCAGCTTCACTCTCTAAGAAGATAACCCATTCCCCCCAAAAGTTATGCTTGGAGAAAAACAACAAAAACATTCTATTCAATTGCTGCTGAGGTGAGGAAAGTGGGGGGGGGGGGGAGTTAAGTGGTTGTGTGCATGGTTGTGTGTGTGTGGAAGGGGACCAGCTTGCAAATGTGTCGTCAGGTCTCAAACTGTTGGTAGCCCATGTCTGAGTCCATGATCTGAGCTGCCCGAAAAATGGAAAACTTTACACAAGTCCAGCTATACGAAAGACTGAAATCTCAAGATGAAATCCCACAGTTTTCTCTCCCCATTCTGTTTCTTTTTTTCTTTCTTTTGCATTCACATCATCTGCAGTGAATGGAAAATCTTGTGAACAAGGTCATTTCCAAGTTACATGATTCACCCAGAGGGGACATGGCTGTTCTGTTTCTTCTAAGTAATGTCCTCAGTTTCCTCTTCGAGGAGTCATGTGAAACAAAAACCACAGCAGACAGGAATATTTGCTAGGCGGGAAGTGTGTGAGGGAAAGAGCCTTCATCAAAGGGCAGCATCTTCACTTTTAACTTGTCTTGTGTGTTTTCAAGGGTTTGCTCCCTTGCTTGAGAATCCCTCTACCTGCTGCCTCAACTATTTGTGGCTGAATGACCTCAGTGTGAGGAGCTGCGAGGAACACCACATTTTATCTTCATTCATTCTCCCAGGAACAGTAATACTTTTAAATGGAAAGGGGGGGGCTGTTTTCCTTTCCATACCTTCCTGGTGAGTGAAATTGCCATGTTTAGGCTGCAATTCTATGATCCCTGGGAGGGCATTCCAAAAGGCAGAGGAAAATTTGGATCTGCTCCTGGAGGTCAGAGAAAGGGAGAGACAATGTCAGAGAGAGGAAAATTTGATGTCAGGTTCCCCTCTCTCTGGCTGCTCCAGAAACTTTCATAGACCCAGCACTACCATCATTTGCACTGTGTTGTCAGTAAAGCTAAAAAGTGGGTTGCTGGGGTGCCAACTTGAATAAAAAATGGGGGGGCAAGCCCTGCCCGTATAATCGATCACATGACGTGGTGCATGCACACCATTTGAATGGCAATGCCCATTAACTTTGGGGGATCCTGGCCCCCTCAAATATTTTATTGGGGGTGTGTGAAGACCCCTCAGCCCCTAGGAGCTGGCTCCTATGGTCGGGTCAGGTGTGGACCCAAAGGATCCAGAGCCTCGCCTGGCTTCCAAGCCCTCTGTGCCCGCTGAGCTGGTGTCAACCTCTCCTTTTTGTTATTTATGTTGATTTTGATTTATATCCTGCCTTCAGAGACGACTCAGTAGCTGCAGCTACTGCAAAATGAGGTGGCTCGACAGATCACTTGGGCAGAGTCTCACCACCGTGCTCTGTGATTGTCCTGAAACCTCTAGGCAGTTTAAAAGAAATATTAGTGCTATCAATTAAAGCAGCTAAAGCAATTAAAAACACATGGAGTTAATTAAAATTAACAGGAAAGGAGATTCAAACATGTCAACATCTGTGCATGTGGATAGGTTTGCTTAAACAAAAATGTATTAGGCAGGTGCCAATTGAGTACAGCAAATGGGCCTGCCTTATGTTAACAGGCTGATAGTTTCAAATTGTAAATACTGCCACACCATTATTTATTTATTTCACTTATTTTATTGCATGTATTTCCCACCTTTCCTCCAAGGAGCTCAAGGTGGTGTACAAGCCCCCCCCCCCATTTTATGCTTACAACAACCCTGTGAGGTAGGTTAGGCGGAGAGACTGTGACTGGTCCAGGGTTACCCAGTGAGCTTCATGGCTGAGTCCCCCAGGTTCTAGTCTGGCACTCTAACCATTACACCACACCTATCAGCCAATCACCCATTCCCACAACCCTTCTGAGTAATACCCCTCCCCACCCTCTCACTATATATAAGGGTCTGGTGACTTCTGTTTCAGTGTATTTGAAGAAGTGTGCATGCACACGAAAGCTCATACCAATAACTAACTTAGTTGGTCTCTAATTTGCTACTGGAAGGATTTTTTTTTTCTTTCCATTATACCACACTAGCTCTCTAAAGGTTGATTTCTTACAGTTGTGGAACAAGTATTATGTGGCACAAATGGCAATGCCAGTTCTGCAGATCTGATAGTGGGCACTTATGGGGTAAGATGACCCCACAAGCAAACTCGTCCCAATATGTTAAGTGCTTTACATACTAATAGTAACATCTTGAATATGGTGCTGTGTGCTGACAGGGTCTCACTCCTGTTGGCAACTTCTAGGTCAAGAGCAATGGAAGCCTCACAGAGAGCGGCTAGCAGTAATCTAGTTCTGAAGTCACCAATGCTTGAACTATATGGTCAAGCTCCTGTTATTCGGCTGCTAAATGAATAACTATGTGGACAGGAGCCCTATTGAATGAGTTTTGGCCAAGGGCAGAGGGCATTTTCCCACATGTCCTCTGCACACATCATGCCATATGGACAGGACTTCATGTCTATTTTGAATCAGGGGGCCCAGCCCCCATATTGAGGGGGCTGACATCCCCCACCACTGCCGGGTGCCTCTGCACACCCTAGCCCCCACCCGGGAGCTGGGAAGGGGCTGGAATGAGTGAAACAAGGATCTCCTTCTGCACGTCCCATCCCTGCCTGGCTCATGCTGCAGGGAGAAGGAAGCTGAGCACGGAGCCCACATTGTGCTCTGCCGCCTCCTCCTCCCCGGCCAATGCTGCATCTCAGTGGCAGGGGTGGGACGCATCATGTGATGCCCCCCCCCAATGTGGGCAGCAAGTTGGTGCCCCTGGTTTGCAGCCACCAGAGATAAAATGATTTCATGTGTGAGATTCAATGTTAGAGTAGACCCATTGAAATTAATGTGCTTAAGTCACTTACGCCCATTGATTTCAACACGTCTACTCTAAGTATGAGTAACATGGGATATCATCCCATACACCTGGTATTCCACAAGTGCTTGGTTCCCAGAACATTTTTCAAACTGTTCCATAAAGGTAATAGGTGTGAACCAAGTTTAGACTTGCATTTCACCATTTCTAAGAAAGTTAAGATCCAAGTCCTGCCTTAATCCCATCTCTAATTCAAACTAAACCCTTGTTTTGGTTTCAACAGGAAGTTAATCAGGAGGGATCATCACAGTACCTGGTGAGAAAATATTCCCAAAGGGAGAATCATAAAAAAAACTTAGAACAAATATATTAATTCAAGAGCTGCTTTTCCGTGGTTCCCTCTGAAGGTTTGTGAGCCCTTTATAAACCAAACACTCCTTTAATTGAGTCTAATACTATTTTTCTTGCATGTTCTGGTCCATGGGGTCATGAAGAGTCAGACACGACTAAACGACTAAACAACAACAACAATTTTTCTAGAAAAAGAAGTGCTGAACTCACCATAAACACCTCCCTTATAATGGCAGTGGAACCCATCTGAGGGGTGCTGGAACTGGCTGAAAAAAAGCCCTGATCTAATAGTCAAAGAAGCTCAGTGGCCAGTCTAATCTATTTCACCAATGATATCCTTAGAGAAGGAGAGAATTGAAACGTAGAAGCTTTAATACAGGAGTCACCAATGTGGTACACAATGGCAACCTTAAGGTTGTCCTCTGGCATCTGTGAAGCCTCTGAGCTCCCTCTCCTTGAATGTTCCCTTGGCCCTGAAGCATTGAAGATGGTTACCTTTCTCTCCTTTCGTAGTTCATCATGCTGAATGAGGAAGTTGGGAGGGTGACAATCTTTCTCACTTCCTTTTTCAGCTCTATATGATTTTAAGGCTAGATTAATACTACTGGATCCAACTTTTACCCAGATTACGTGGAAAAGTGATGTGTGAGAGGGAGAGGATGAGTTCTCTTTCTGTGTCTCGAGGGCAGTAATCCAGGGGAGGGGAAAAGTAAGCTATCTGAGGGGTGGCACTCTAAAATTCAATTGTGCCCTGCCATAGTTGACAATATGTGCATTAAAAATACAACTCACTTGCTGGATCAACACCTTGCCGGGGTGAGTGGGCTTGCACGTTCCTAAGACCCTTGTGAGTGAAGCTGTTGTGAATCTCATACTCCCAGCAGGGTCACCCAAGGCAGTAAGGTCAAAGGGAAGGAGCTAGACAAAGAATGATTCAAAAAGTCCTCAACGGCAGAACAGGCAGAGGATAAAAAGCGATATGTTCAGGGCTGTCTTAAGCATATGCGGCGCTGGGGTGCAAAGATACATCCGGTGCCCCCCTCCATGTTGCCCAGTCCCAGGCATGCAGGAGGGTGGAGCCGGCCGGCCACCTCAGCGTCTTGGTGGCTCGGTCACCCCTGAACTCACGGCGCGGAGCCGCCCGCAGCAGAAGAGCCCGCAGAGCTCTGACAGATGGGTGGGCTCTTCCCCGGACTCAACTCTCGGGCCCCGGACTCCTAGCGCCTATGGGTAAGACAGCCCTGGGTATGTTACAGTGGCTGTGAAGGCAGATGAAGGTTGCAGCAGATAAGAATCTACCGGTCGTCATGATTACTCATGCCATCAGAACAGAGCCTTACTGCGAAGACTGTGTTGGTCAGTGTGCACTGATCTACACACATCCAACAAATTCACGCACAGGCGTCACCGTCTCTAAAACCATGACTCCAAACGTAAGTTGTGTTATGACTTGGCTTCTCAGATGTAAAGGCCAATGGACAATATTTGATCATGGTAAATGCTGTTTTTGTCAGCTAAGGGACTTGAATAAAAATCCGACTGTAAACGTTTCTTTACGCGTACAGCTGGAGAATGTCAAACTGTGCACAAATCTGCCGCAAGACACCTTTATTCTAACAGACATCTTTGGCAACACTCAGCACCATATCATAATCATGAGGTTTATGCACTTCAGTTGACACCTGTGCGTCATGCCCTACAGATGCTGCACTGTGTTTAGGACCGAGCCCCAAACAATACAGCTGTTTCAACACATGTGCATTTTCCACTTAACAAACCATAAGAACACAGCAGAAGGTTACAACATCAGAATCCTAGGGCTAGAATGCAGGAAGGGGGAAGAAATGTTTCTTTGGGACATCTTTCCAAGAGGCTCTGCCTACATACTCAGGATGGTGTTCATATACTCCACTACACACAGGCAACAGAGAAGGCAGTTCTGATTGATATTGCAAGTGACAACTAAATCCTTTGACTCATTCTTACATTTCATCTTCACAAGGTACTACGCCCACAGGATTCATGTTTGTGAAGGTAGGGGGGAAAAAAGATATGGAGGATTATTCCAGTCTTAAGTTTTCAAAACTTACAGATGGAGAAAGACCCCCTTCCTCCGTCTACAAGCATTAATGAACTGAGATGGAAAACTACCCAACTGAAGAATAAATATCAGTGTCATGTCTAACTAAGTGCCCCTCAGTGCTGACCCACTGAAATTCATGGACTTAAGTTCATGATGACTACAAAATCCTATAGGTCTACTCAATACATCACTTAGATTGGATACAATCCTTAATAAATATAATAACCACAGAGCTGTGAATACTACAAGTGGTACAACATCAGAAAAATCAGGGTCAGCTCAAGATATTTTGCTGCCTGAGGCAAAATGCAAGATATCACCATCTGCAATTCAATGTTGTACTGGCAGTTGAATGTTACTTCAGTTCTGACAATGGGATAGAATCCTCCATTTTACCTGAGGGCATCAGGCTAGCTTTCAGGATATATGATAGTTCTGATCTTCAGCAGTGGGGGATGACCAGCGGGCTCTGAGCATCTGCTGCCTGCGGGCATTGCCTCACTCTGCCTAAAAGGAGGGTTGGCCCTGAAAGAAAAAGTGCAATTATGTACAGATCTAAATTTATTCAGAAATAAGTCTGATGTGGGTGGCACTGTGGGTTAAACCACAGAGCCTAATACTTGCTGATCAGAAGGTTGGTAGTTCGAATCCCCACGACGGAGTGAGCTCCCATTGCTCAGTCCCTGCTCCTGCCAACCTAGAAGTTCGAAAGCACATCCAAGTGCAAGTAGATAAATAGGTACCGCTCTGGCGGGAAGGTAAACGGCATTTCCGTGCGCTGCTCTGGTTCACCAGAAGCGGCTTAGTCATGCTGGCCACATGACCCGGAAGCTGTATGCCGGCTCCCTTGGCCAATAAAGCGAGATGAGCGCCGCAACCCCAGAGTCGGTCACAACTGGACCTAATGTCAGGGATCCCTTTACCTTTACCTAAGTCTCTTACTCTGAGTTTAGGCTGATCCCAACACCATTGCATGGGAGATGCAAGGTGAAATGAGGGTTGGTGTGGTGCAAAAGCAACTCTATGAGTGCAGGATTGGCTCTGCCAGTACATTTGCCCTCTTGGCAAGCAACAGTGAGGCACCTCCTGGGAAGCTAGCATAGTAGCTCCACCTCACCCAGTGAGATACTTCTGGCTGTTCCCATGCCAGGGATAACAGTCATGGAAACAGATGCCTGGTCAGTGGGGGAAACAAACAACATGATCTAGATTATGTAAGTGATTACTATTAATGCATTAACACGGAGCCCAAAGAGAAGGGTTTTTTGTGGATGTGGGTGTGTGGCATCCTAGAGGTGATGGTAATGTACCTTTTGAGCCAACAATGTCCGCTTACACATATTTTTATTCTCCTGTTGGAATAGGATTTGATTCCTGTGCAGCTCTAGCAGAGTAGACAGCAATGAATTAGAAAGGTTTTTGGTGGTCACAGTAGCAATTCCCTCCTTTATTAAGATCCTCATTAGGGCCAACTGTTACGACTTGAAGCTCTTTCCGTTCATGGAGACTTAATGCAGTTGTTGCAATATTTCTACTCACCATATCCTCAAGAAATCTGAAGTTACATTCAGAGAATCAAACAACGAACATTTCAGCGAAGTTATTATGCAATTTTGCAAACAGCTGTTATTCAGCTAATGCCATTTTTAGTAGATGTGGGCCTGGTGGGCAAGGATGGCAGACCTGATTTGAGACCTGAACCTTCTCTAGATATATGAAAGGCATGGATGGGATATGTCTCATCAATTTTAATTTCTGAACCTGCTTGCTAAGGATGGATGAATGGGCTCTTCCATTGTATAAGGGCAGGGGTGAGATGCATGGCAAACTTCCATGCCTTAGAGATGGGGGAAAGTGTCTATTTGAGTTCCTCTCAGTTTCTTATTTATGCAACCTTACATTAAGTTTTTTTGTATTGGAAACTCTTGTATTGGAAACTCTTTTCATATTGGAAACTCTCCCAATATGCACAATTTGGTATAAACTTTTGCCTAAAGCACACATTTTTGCAAAGAAATTGCTCCCAATATAATGCACTTTCATGCACTTGTTTTACTAATATGTGCATTTTTATGCACACTTCACCCTAGTATGTGATTGTTATTTTTTTACACATCACTTAGATGGAAAACTGAATTCCAAAATTGGGAGAAGATCAAATTTAGTAGAATGGCTTTGTTTCAGTCCACACCTTGTTTCAGAATGTGAGAATTAGGTAGGTTTGCCTATACATTTCTCCCCCATCCCTACTGCTGTCCCAGGATATGCATTCTATAAATTTTCTTCTAGTTCAAATTTTGGGACAGATCAAATTTCTGTAAGTAGATTCTGATGTGTGATCTCAGCTATTGTAAATATTACAAAACACCTGTGTGGAACACCTAGCCTACAGATACATTAAAACAAAATAAAAACATGAACAAAAACCTTTTTTGTGAGGGTTGGGTTTGTTTGTTTTTTGCTTGCATGGCTCTAACAATTTCTTAGTAAAAATGATGGGGTTTTTCTTCGTCAACATCGGAGACATTTCATGACAAGTACTTAGGCTGGCATTATTCAAATTGTTTGTAGAGGGAAGCTTGGATTTCTTTTGAAATTTATCCTCTGCCCTCAGAAAGGGCAGAAAACTTCCCTAAAAGACAGCTTGCCCACCATTAACCATCTTCTTCTTAACTAGATTCTGCAGTCACAGGAAATTGTACACTCAGTTCACACAACACAACAAATTTCAGTAACTCTAGCTAGCATTCAAGCATAAACTGGCTGTCCGTTGGTCAACATGCCCAGAATATTCTGCAATGCACAGTTATTTTGTTGAAAACCACTGTGCCTTATACAGAAAGGAAGATGGAGGCAAAAGCATTCCGTTAATTGAAGGACTTCATCGCCAGTTATTTTAAGTGGTCCTACTTTCTCCTCCACCCTTCAATGGTTTATCACTTGTAAATTATTTGTCACATTGTTGTAATTCTATCCAGATCCTTAACTTTCTAATCATGTATCTTTTATGGGGTCTCTTTTAAAGAAGCACTATAATTACATGCCAAGGGTCCCTGTAAATTTTATCAGGCTGTAAAATATTATACTTTAATTATTTGGCATGGGGGGAATTGGAAATGTTCCCTCTGCAAGACTAGGCAATCAATACTGCAAAGAGCATAAGGTCTTGGGTAGTTTGAGCATTCTCCTTATTGGTGCCTACCTATCTCAGAAGGTTTCCAAACTCTCTTTGCTGCATTCAATAGCATGGGGATCAGTTAATAAAAGGAAATCGCATTTGATTAATCTGAAGAAACTGCTTACCATAGGATTTAGCTAGGTGAAGATTTACTAAACAGAGGGGGTTGTGAATTATACAATCTCTAAGACTGATCTTAGCTTAAATGGGAGACCCAGCTGTTTCAGGGAAAGTGGAACCTCAGAGGTTGGCATGCATTTTTATTGAGGACCTCTGTTAGAAATTTGCAATGCACAAATTATAATGAAAACTTATTATCAGTATATTGAGGTGGTAAATCTAGGTGTTTCCAGTTTGAGTCACATCTTCCTTTGAACATTCCCCTTAATTTCAGGAAAATTACAGTACCTGCTCATAAAAGCAGAAGGCATAATAGAGAAGATATGGATTTGTACCTATTGTGATATATTGAAACATAATGACTGGATATGCACATCTCAATAAAGTCTTCAAGTGGATCATAGGATGACTATCAGCAACTTCAGACTATCACCTACTAAGGACACTATACTCTCTAAACCAGGCTTTGATCTGCCATGGAGCAATTGAGTTCTCTTGTAAAACATTCAGATGAACAGTGGTATTTTCTTTTAGAGAGAGATATGTCAAGAATGCCAAAGTACCTAAATACTGTCTTCATGCGTACAGGCAGAATGCCTTTGCGTACCAAATACTACAGACAAACAACTAGTGAATGTTGTCCCATGGCCTGGTAACAGTGTGCCTGGTTAAATGGACCTTGATCTGACCTGGGAAGCTGATTGTCAGGTTGTTAAGAAACCCCCAGTGACAGCTGTAGTATGCTGAATACAGTGCAAGGTGCTGTTGATGTTGCTTTCTTTTTTTAGCTTGCTCACCGTGTTGGAGGAGGGACGCGGGTGGCACTGTGGGTTAAACCACAGAACCTAGGACTTGCCAATCAAAAGGTTAGCAGTTTGAAATCCCGGAATGGGGTGAGCTCCCGTTGTTCGGTCCCTGCTCCTGCCAACCTAGCAGTTTGAAAGCACATCAAAGTGCAAGTAGATAAATAGGTACTGCTCCGGCAAGAAGGTAAATGGTGTTTCCGTGTGCTGCTTTGGTTCGCCAGAAACGGCTTAGTCATGCTGGTCACATGACCCGGAAGCTGTACGCCGGCTCCCTCGGCCAATAAAGCGAGATGAGCGCCGCAACCCCAGAGTTGGCCACAACTGGACCTAATGGTCAGGGGTCCCTTTACCTTTACACCTTGTTGGGTTATTGCTTTTGGTTTGATTTCATGTGTTGTGGTCTTGTTGTGAACCGCCCTGAGACCTCCGGGTATAGGGCAGTGTATAAATTGAATGAATGAATGAATGAATGAATGAGTGAGTGAGTGAATGAATAATAAATAAATAAATAAATAAATAGCCACTCTGGGTGGCTTCCAACAAATATAAAAGCATGACAAAACATCAAACATCAAGAACTTCCTTATGTAGGGAACCTTTTCTAATTGGGACGCAGGTGGCGCTGTGGGTTAAAGCCTCAGCGCCTAGGGCTTGCCGATCGAAAGGTCGGCGGTTCGAATCCCTGCGGCGGGGTGCGCTCCCGCTGCTCGGTCCCAGCGCCTGCCAACCTAGCAGTTCGAAAGCACCTCCGGGTGCAAGTAGATAAATAGGGACCGCTTACCAGCGGGAAGGTAAACGGCGTTTCCGTGTGCGGCTCTGGCTCGCCAGAGCAGCGATGTCACGCTGGCCACGTGACCCAGAAGTGTCTCCGGACAGCGCTGGCCCCTGGCCTCTTAAGTGAGATGGGCGCACAACCCCAGAGTCTGTCAAGACTGGCCCGTACGGGCAGGGGTACCTTTACCTTTACCTTTAATATCCTTTTTGAGCTGCAGAGACCAGAACTCTTTACAGTGTCCCAAATGAAATTGCACCATAGGTTTGTATAATGGCATTATGATAGCAGCAGTTTTATTTTCCTTTCTTCATGAACCTTAGCATGGAATTTGCCTTTTCTACACTTGGTGCACACTGGGCTGACATTCCTTGTCTGTCACTGCCAGTTCAGACCCTCTCTGAAATTAAGACTTTTTGCCCCAACATGCATTTACATTTGTTTACATTGAATTGTGTTGCCATTTCACCACCCATTCACAACCCACAAGCAACCAGCTGTCTAAGTGGTTTGCATAAAACAAAACAAAATGCTCATAGGAGAAAACCAATCAAATCAAACTAAAAAAACCAGACAGCATAATAAAAGTTATCAAAATATAGAGAAAACCAATAGTTTTAAATACAAATGTCCATAATAAATGTATGAGTAGGTTTGACTGAGCAAAAATGGCTTTAAAGGTAAAGGTAAAGGGACCCCTGACCATTAGGTCCGGTTGTGGCCGACTCTGGGGTTGCTGTGCTCATCTCGCTTTATTGGCCGAGGGAGCCGGCGTACAGCTTCCGGGTCATGTGGCCAGCATGACTAAGCAGCCATCCAAAGCAGTGCAATAAAGACACCTGCCTAATATTAATAGGCAGAGAATATTTGCTTTTCAGTCTGAGAAGAATAATGACAAAGGGAACAGATTAGAATATAACTAGCCAGTGGCTACCTGTTGAGGGTCAAGTCACTGGCAGTGGCTAGTCTTGTCTCCAACCCAAACAGTAGCCCATATAGAGCTCCCAACACTATCTTCTTACAGTGTTTGCTATCCTATAGCCCTACTTGCACAATCCTATGTGCTGGGAATGACAGCAGCAAAGCCTTCTGGGGCACATTAGCAGCAGAGCCAGAGGCTAGGCAGTGGATGGAAATTAAACAGGCAACAGAGCTCTAGGGATACAAATGTTGCTCCAGGCAGGCCACGAGCGACAATTCAACACAGAAAGCAGCCAAGAAAAGATGCTTCCTCTCATGTAAAGTTTGCACTGTGGGAGTTGAGGGAATACTGCATAAACCACCCCATTCAAATCATGTGTTACCCAGGCTATCCAAAAGATAAAAGGGAAAGCAACCAATTGGTGATATATATGAGGGGGGTGTGCTTATTTGGTTGCAGACTTCTGTTGATTTTTCAATCTTTTATTCCAAGAATTCATATCTATTTTTACATGGACACACACTATTTATGTCTAGAGGGCAAGGTCAATTTGATAGCCTGCCAGCAAGAAAAACCTTGACTCTATTGTGGTATCATCTGCACTATACAGTGGTACCTCGGGTTAAGTACTTAATTCGTTCCGGAGGTCCGTTCTTAACCTGAAACTGTTCTTAACCTGAAGCACCACTTTAGCTAATGGGACCTCCTGCTGCCGCTGTGCTGCCAGAGCCCGATTTCTGTTCTTATCCTGAAGCAAAGTTCTTAACCTGAAGCACGATTTCTGGGTTAGCGGAGTATGTAACCTGAAGCGTATGTAACCGAGGTACCACTGTACTGTGCATTCAAAGAAGTATGATGTCACAGTTAAATAATCATGGCTTTCTTCAAAGAATTCTAGAAACTGGTCTGTTTAGGGTGCTGAGAATTGTTAGGAGACCTCCTATTCCCCTCACGGAATTACAGTTCCCAGAGTGGGTTAACAGTCACTCCTTCTTCCTAGGTAACTAGGATTTGTAGCTCTGGGAAGAATCAGGAGTCCTCTAACAACTATCAGCACCTTTGACAAACTATAGATTCTAGGATTATTGAAAGTGGTATGGTACTACCCATGTCTGACAGAGATCCAGCTGCTCAGCCCCACTCCCTTGCCTCAGAGATCAGGGCCACCTCAAGTCATTTTTCTGCCTGAGGCAAAGGACAAGATGTTTATTCTATTCCCCCAAACCAACCAAGTCCTATACAAAAGCTGACCAGTGACTCTTACTTGGACACTGGTGTTCTCCATTGCATCTGAAGACAGAAGTTTAGCTAAGGAGGCACAGTGGAGGCTGCATGGCACACACAGCTAAGTCCACTAACTTGCCCCTCAGCATCTGTTGCATGTGGTTGCTTTCTCACTCTGCCTAATGATAGGGCCAGCTCTATCTGAGATGATCAGTGGCCTCTTCTACTTAGTAGGTGGAAGCTGAAGGACAACACCAAGGAAGATCAAGAATGAGCTCAGGTAACGCCCTCTGAATAATCCCCCAAATAATCTGTAGGGACATTCGCTGAATGTGTTTTTTGTTGCAGAACCTTTCTGCAAGCTGCTTTGAGAACCTTGTGTGGCTACAAAGTGGGATATCAGCATTCTGGATAAATAAATAAAAAAATGTAAACCTGACTCCGGAATCTCGAGTTCAAATTATTTTCTTGTGAAAATTCATTTCCCTTTTCCTCAGTTTCGTTTACTGAAAATGGAGCACAAAGGGTTTGCAATTATGTATTTCCCTAAAGAATTTACTTGATCATCTAAATGTTACTTTGACAGAACAAGTGTGATGCAGGGGCAGATCTATTCCAGGTCCCCATGTGGTCCTACCTGTTATACTATTGAAATGGTGCATGGGCATCTTTAGAGAGTTCCTTTCTTGCAGGTGTAGATGCAATACATTTGTGAATAGTTGCCTGGGAGATTAAGACTTAAGATCTTGCTTTCCTGCAGAGATGTGATAGCATTTTATATTTTCTAAGTTGCAAGTGTATAAATGTCTGTAGATCTAATATTTCTCTTAAACATTATATAGAAGGAAACAGCCTGAGGCAAACTTAGTACTTAGTGGTGTGGTAATATTGCAAAAAGGTGGCCACCCATTCAAATCTAGGCTCTCAGCAGCATACGGATTTTCTGACTTCTTTTAATGTTATGATTTAATCAGTTTTAACTTCACTGCAGATGATGCAAATTGTGCCCATTTATGGAATCAAAGTCCTGGCCTAAGAAAGTGGGGAAATGCTAGAGAAAAAAAGAGAGCAAAGGTATCATTTGGACATTCCCCAGATAATATACACCTTCCTAATAACCTTTGAACTGTATTGATGGTTTTATAATGGATATCCAAGACCACAGGATCAAAAGGAATAGATGAGTGTTATTGCTTTCAACCATTCCAAGTTGATCTGATCTTTTAAGTTAAAAAGCTTCAGAGCAATGACTTTTGTTTATTTTCCACTTCACCCGATATTACAGCAAGCAATAAAAAGATGAGGTGAAAATCACAATCCCCACTTTTCTTAGAAAACAGATGACTAGAAGTCATGCACCTAAGCCAAGGCCTATCTGGAGTTCCAAATAACTGTGGGAAGGTGGCAAACACTGAAATCAACTACAGAGGCAAGAAGTGACTCTCACACAATGTGTTTGTTAATTTATTAGGAATTAAAAACATTTTAAAGAAGATTATTTGAATTGTTTTTAGAAGGTTATTTTAAAGTGGGTTGTCTTTTTTAAAAGAAGAAGAAGTTTAAATTGTATTCGTATCAATATGTTTGCCACCCTGTGTTCCTTTGGCAGAAGGTGTGGGAAATAAATCTAATATTTTTAATTATTTATTTGATCAATTTCTAACCCACTTCTTTAAAAATCAGCCCCAGAGCAGGTGACAAGAAAGAGCACTCAGAAAACATACTGAAAAATAAAAACTCACTGAAACCATTAGAAACAAATCAAAATTAATTTTAAAAAAATATCAGCAAGGGCAGTACAGCTGTACCTCGGAAGGTGAATGGAATCTGTTCTGGAACTCCGTTCGACTTCCAAAACATTTGGGAACCAAGGTGTGGAACTTCCTGCAACCAACTGGAAGCCGCGGAAGCTGCAACGGATGTTAGGGTTCCAAAGAATGTTTGCAAACTGGAATACAGTGGTACCTCGAGTTACAAATGTCTCAGGTTACAAATGCTTCAGGTTACAAACTCTGCTAACCTGGAAGAGTTACCGCGAGTTGAGAACTTTGCCCCAGGATGAGTACAGAAATCATGTGCCAGCGGTGCAGCGGCAGCAAGAGGCCACATTAGCGAAAGCACACCTCTAGTTAAGAACAGTTTCAGGTTAAGAACACACCTCCGGAACGAATTAAGTTCATAACTAGAGGTATCACTGTAATCACTTCCGGGTTTGCAGCATTTGGGAGCCAAAACATTAATCTCGCAAGGTGTTCGATTTCCGAGGTATGACTGTATTCCCCTTTGAACCAACTTAAACCAATGGCTGGGTGAATAAATGTATCCATAAAAGCACCTAAAATAGATAGTGGTTCAGAAGGCCACTATTCAGAAGGAGAGCCAGCATGGTGTAGTGGTTAAGAGCGGTGGACTCATAATCTGGTGAATCAGGTTCGCTTCCCCGCTCCTCTACATGCAGCTGCTGGGTGACCTTGGGCCAGTCACACTTCTCTGAAGTCTCTCAGCCTCACTCACAGAGTGTTTGTTGTGGGGGAGGAAAGGAAAGGAGATTGTTAGCTGCTTTGAGACTCCTTAAGGGGAGTGAAAGGCAAGGTATCAAGTCCAAACTCCTCCTCCTCCTCTTCGTCTATTAAAGGAATACAAGAAGAGCCTAATGAATCAGGCCAGTGACACATCTAGTCCAGCATTCTATTCTCATAGTGGTGAAGCATGTCACCAGAACCTGAGCACAACAGCTGTGATTTCTAGCAACTGGCATTGGAACACTGGCAATACTTTGCTTCAACTCTTTTCAATCAATATCGCTTGTAACCTAGATTCTTTGTACTGACAAATTAAGATCTTCACGGCAGTCGCAAAGCAAGGAAGAAACTGAAAGATGTGGACTAGTCTTAGTGGAAGACTTGGAGCTGGTTCTTTTCATGTAAAAAAAGAGACAAAATTGCTGTCCTAGGATCTAGGAAAGGCCTGCTTTTATTATTTCTCCAGAACAAAGGAAGTGCTGAAAGTTGCGCTTGGAAAACATTCAAACAAGTTGAAGGTCAGCAGCAGTTCTATGCCAGTGAGATCATATTTGCACAATGCTGCCAAAAAACTACCTTCTGCAAGGTTTGTCAAAAATAACATCACATGATTAGGTGAACAGGCAGGGGAGATCTGCAAACACCCTGGGTGCGACGAGGCATGAGGTCAAAGGCCAATTGCATTTAGCGACCAGGAAGTTCATAAACTGTAAATTTACAGAGTAACTTAACTCCCTAGAGGAGGCTTATTCCATTCAGAAAACAGTTAGCTGATGAGGTAAGGGGGAATTTGTGTAAAAAGAAAAAGTACTTTTCCAAAATGAGTGGTTGTGCGTTTTTTTTAAGTAAAAGTACTAATTAAAGAAATATGTTTTATAAAGAGAGAGAGCCACAGGTTTAAGCTCCAGGATCAGCTGACTGATTAAGTGTGTTCTGAGCATCTGACCACCGGTTGGCAAACAAGAAGTCTTTACTCCATTAAAAACTATTTCAGTAACACTTTGAAAACATTGCCCAATGGTATCCAGCTCACTTGGGATTCATTATAATCTCATTAGGTGGGATTATATCATTTGGTTTAATGTCAATTGCCTTTCCATATCGTGTCCGGTGGTTTTATGATGTGGACCAATATTCCACTAAGGACTGGGCTGAGGTCATCAAATTTAAATTCTTTTCCTGAGTCACACACACTTGGCAGGGTTCCGCATCTTGACACGGCATCAAGCTTTCAAAACCCTCTTTGGAAGCAAATGGGGAATAAATTCAGTGGAGCAGGCACAACTTTACACCATCCAAAGTGATTGTTCCAGCAGTGATTTGTCTTCGAGAGTCATCAAAACCTGACCTCTTAAGAGTCTCGAGTCAAGTGCAAAAGCAGCCGTTGAGTTTCTTTCAATCAATTCAAGAGAGCAAAGTATCCTTCTACCGTAGAGCACATATACCCGGGTCATTACCACCATTGCCAGGTCAATATAGAAACCAAGAGAGCGAAAACTAGCCAATAAGAAAATGGATATTGCAAGTGCTGGGGTTGTTCTGCTTGCCATAGGCTGAGCTGCTTTAATGGTCAAAGAGGATTTAGAAAAAGAGCAGATGGGAAATAAAAGGGCAAAGGACAGGAAGAGACAGTGGGATGAGATGTAGTAAAGAAAGAGAAACCAGAGAGTCTGGTGGGTGATGAGTGAAGTTGTAGTCTGATACATTACACTGAATTATAAAGCATCTGAACACTGTAAAAGGGGCAATTCTGCATCTTGGGCGTGGTTTGTTGTCTTGTATACCTTCTTCTATTTTGCTCACTGGCTCTTTCAGGTTGCAAAAACCTGGGGTAGAAAGTCCCATTGATTTCAGTGGGAGTTTTTAGGGCTGTGATCCTATGCCCAGTTACCTGGGAGTAAGACCCATTTACAATTGAAGGACATACTTCTGCATACAATTGCACTGTGTCCTGCTACTCAGGTTTGGTTGGGTTATGTCCTGAATGAAACAATGCATATGTTCACTCTCTGATCATTCCAGTTTGCTCCAATCTGTAGGCTCCAATCTCCTTTGAGTATGAATATCACTGAATCATTGAAACTTTTTTTTTTGGGGGGGGGAGTGGAGAGAAAAAGATTTCCTTCATGCTGACCCTCTGTGATCCTAATTGAGACAGCTTTGTAAATGTCAGCTACATTATAAATAAAATGCATGTGAAAATAACACATCTGAAGGAAACAGGATTATTTCCCACATGGGAGAGGCTTTAGGGTTCTTTCAACCTTACAGTCATGTTATTTGAGAATCATGTTGGTTTTCAGCCACACTGAGCATTTATTGTTAGCTGAAATTGCCAGAAAGCACTTTAGTGGAAACACAAAGCAAAAAGAACTAGGTAAGGACAAAGTCACATGATTAAAAAAATGAAAAACATCCAAAACACTCTCTCTCTCTCTCTCTCTCTCTCTCTCTCTCTCTGTGTGTGTGTGTGTGTGTGTGTAGATCAGGGTGGATAAGCTTTTTCAACCTGGAGGGCCACATTGCATTCCAGTCAACCTTCCAAGGGCCACATACCAATGGTGGGTGTGGCTAGAGGCAAAAGTGGGCTAAACAACATGTAAATGTGACAGTAGGGTAGTTTCTGCACACATTCACACACCAAGCAAGAAGTCTTTTCAGAGTTCAAGGACACATTCCAGCCAAGCAAAACATGCCAGGAGGGTTCAACGCAGGCTGTGGTGAAGGGCTGCGGCTTGATGAGATAAGGCATGGGTGGGGAGGGTGAGTTGCCTGAGGAGAGTCCTGATGGCCATGGAGAGAGAGGCTTGGAGGCCTGCATTTTGCCCCCAGGCCTAAGGTTTCTCATCCCAGCTGTAGACAGATAGCTTATTACTCATCTTCCAAACATGCCTGGCTTTCATTTGCGAAGATTGTTCTTATATGTAAAATGAAACACACACATGAAGCAGGCATCCTTATAAATTTTGTTGTTAAAAAATCCATCTGTTGCAATGAAGTTTGGTGTTAGAACATTTGTTCTTGGTTATACAATAATCGCATTAAAGATAATAAAATTATGAGGGAGGAAAATATGACACTGTGTGAAACTTAAGTGAGTTTTCTAACAGAGCGGTGGAAAAGGCCTTGTGTTATTTTAAATGCACAATACGTTGCTTGGTCTTTTCCATGGCAGCGTCTGAATGAACTGGTAAAATATATATGGAGATTTAGTTTTAGAGTTGTTTTGTGGAAAAATCATGGTGCTGGAGAGAAATTCCTCTGAATTTTGGCCGATGGGGTTGCTTCTTACTTTACTTTTCAAAGTAGACAAATGTCTGCTTGGTGTGTGGGTTGGTGTGAACACATAGCCTTCTTGAATTAAAAATGGAGGAGAAGGACAGCAATTCTCTCACGTCAAAGCTGTTGAAGTGAACTAGATATTTCACAGCTGAAGGCTTGTGGGAGTTATGCATTACTGAAGCTTAACAATTGGCTGCCTGGATAAGTCTTTCTTGTGCAATAGTGCCACCATAACAGTTTGCTTGAAGAAAATTTTGAGGCATGTTGGAAGACCCTGCACTGGTAAAAAATGTGTATTTTAAGATGTTTGGCCATTGACTATAATAGCAACCATGGATGGCCTTCCTTGTGCCAGCAGGAAGCCAAATGGGCCAACCACAAAAAATTAGCATACTTAGGGGGACCTCAAGTTATGTGCAAGTGCATAACATTCAAAATTAACTGGAAGTGAAAATCCCTCTGCCCTACCAAGGAAAGTTGCTTCCAATGCATGTTTGTGACTAGAAATGTTGGTGAATTCTGACGTAAATAGAAACAGGAGTGAAAATTGTCCATGTCCACTTATTTGTCCCATGTCCAGAATGGTAAACATACTATCTGCACTCATCGACACCATTACTCTCCATGTGTTGTAGGAACAGTATTCTACTGGTGTGGGCTCCGGGCAAGGTGTGCAGAACCCTACGTTTCTTGGATTCTAAATTGTGTGAGGCGTCTGTCTACAAAAGTAGAGAAGGCTCCATGCTAATTGTCAGTGCCTTCTTCATTTTGTTTTCCTTTGGCAAAATCTGAAGGCAAATCTGTAGAGTCCCAGTCAGGAGAAATATCTGCAGGCATTTTCAGGAAAACTGAAACGTAAAGGAATTGGATAAGATTAACAAAATGGCATGTCTGTGTGTATGTTTCACACATCCCAACTGTGCAAGGTAAGCAAAATCCTATGCCCTGTTTCAAAATATGACACTGGGGCATTATTAATTATTATTATTTTTTTAAAAAAAACTGCTGAATCTTAGCACTCGGGTGTGGGGGTTGAAACGTTTAGCTGAGATTTGGGCTTGGAAGGACTTGACAGACCCAAAGAACAAAGCTGACTCAGTTTCCTTTATGATTATGTGCATTGGCTTCAGAAAGAAGGCTGTGTAATGCAATATCTACATGTGGAAGGAATGAAGAGATGTGCTGTTGATTCCTGGCAGTGTCAAAGAGAAGCCAAGAAAGGGAAAGTGAGTCATTGGCATCACCTCTCTCACCTAACAGACAAATCGCACAATGGAAGGAGACGGAGCAGGGCAGAGAGAATCTACTTGGTATCCCTCACCACAGTTTTGCAGCTGCTGCTATGGAGAAGCATAGCAAAGGGCCCTGCAAATTCCACCCCATCACATCTATGAACTCTCAGAATGCTCAGATAGGGTTAGTGTGTTAATCCCAGAACATTCCTAACAGGGTTCCTTTGATGTCATAAGCATGAACCCAATAAACTCCCCCCCCCCAGGCATGGGTGCACTTGTGTGTGTACACTGGTAGGTGTATTCATGTTCTGTACTTGTAAAAGCATCTATGGGCATGTGCAGCCTCCTACTTTACACTCCAAGTTGCAGAAATTATCAGAAAGAACACTTGACTCAGAACATACCTAAGCATTACAAACTAAAGAAATTCATATTCTGGACCAGGGAATTGTAACTTTGGGAACATCAGGTTTGTTTGTTTGTTTGTTTGCTTGTTTGTTTGTTTGTTTAAACCATTTATATACCACTCAATTACAACGATCTCTAAGTGGTTTACAAGATACAATATAAAATGTTAAAAAATAATTTTAAGTTTTAAATTTTGGTTATGGTGCCTGCTGGAACAAAAGTCTGTAGTAGGTGTCAGAAGTTCATTATGGAGGTTTGCAGTCAGGAAGTGCTTCTGGATTCACATCAGGATGCCAAAATACTGGTTGCTGTTAAGTATATCTTTGTCCAGTTTGGTGTTGTGTACCAGATGAACCTCTTTCTAATCTGGCTACAGTACCACACGCCTTGCAATGATGCTGCATTTGAAAAATCTTCATGAATTTCAGCTGGTTCAGGTTGTAGTAGCAAGGATGTTAGTGGATGCTTGCCTATGGGTTAATAAGACTCCTATCCTGCAATACCTAAAGCAGATATAGTTCACCGGAAGAGGTGAAGGTGCTATGCTAGTTTCTTGGCAGGTGGGTGGGTGTTCCTTACCAGGAGAAAGAAGGGAAAGGGCAAAGCAGCATGGGAGTAGGTGCAGTGCAACTGCACAAATGGAAGGTCTCTGATAGTCCTGCCAATGTGTTTGCCCCTGCATTACTCCTCCCTCTCTCCCTCTATTTTAAGCAAGAGCAACCCACCTGCTGAGAAGGTATCATAGGGACTCCACCCCACCTAGTAAGTCGCTTCTGATCTGGATGCCCTAAATGGCTAGTATCCAAGATAGTTTAAAAATTGCCTCCTCCCACAACAGCCTGCCCACTCATTAAAAGCAAGTAAGGAGGCCTTTCTTTGTATCCCATCATTAATGGAAGCATGGTTGGTTAGGATAAGTGGCAGGAACTTCTCAGTGGTCACACCAATATTACGGAACATCTTGCAGCGGTCAAAAGGAGCAGTCCACACTGCGACATTTTGCACAGGTCCTGCATATACTTGTAATGGAATGTGAACTTTCACAATAGATCTGACTCTACTTATTACAGAACTTCTGCAACTCAAACAAACCCAGCAGCATATTCTATCTACAGAAGAAATTAGTGAAGGAGGGTTATATCAATTGCATTTTCCAAGCTTTATTGTTTCAAACTTTCACTGATTCTGTATTGCGGATGTATACACTCTAAGCCTAAAAAGCAGCATGCACATATTTTAGATAATTACGTAAAGCAAAGGAAGCAGAGTCTTGGCCACCATTAGTATTTTCCCTCCAGTTTTCATTAGTATGTTTTCGTGTTTCAAAAAAGTCTTGGATGATGTTTCATATGCCTCCATGTGAAAAGTCAATTTGGCCCTTAGTCTTTGCTTCTCCTGTGCTGTTGAACTGATTCAATAGAAGGTGCTACAAAGTGGTAAATCATTGCTATTCAGGAACACTGCTGAGTCATAGGAGGAATGCTGGTTGTGCTCTACACACACACACACACACACTTTGGGCTCATCTTTAGGGCAAAACACTCCATCAGAATGCTCAAATTAAGCTTTCTTTTGTTAATTTCCTCTGGCTGGTTTGATGCCAACAATCTCTTACTGAGAAACAAACAACCAATGAACCTGCCCAGATCAGTACATTCAGCTAATGAAAATGTATGTAATTGATATTTTATAACTATACAGAGGAGGATTTTCTTTAAGGACTTTAATGGTATCGATTGAAAGAGAGAAGCCAGGGAGCCGTTTCTCGGCTTCGCTATGAGAGGTCTAAAGTGCCTTTGAATCAAGGAATGTACACACTAGTTTAAAATTCACCACAAATTTCCATGCCATTTGCAGCTTTTTAATGCCATTTCACAAGCTGGCAATGAATCAGGAATCCACTTGAGTCAACTGGCTCTCTCATTTCTGATCAATTATCAGTGTCAAGA
The DNA here is from genome assembly GCF_951804945.1 of Podarcis cretensis. NCBI lineage: Eukaryota > Metazoa > Chordata > Lepidosauria > Squamata > Lacertidae > Podarcis > Podarcis cretensis. Next base: position 25,453,821 of record NC_137175.1, read on the forward strand.
CCTCTCACTGTGAATACTGATTGGTATCAGGCCTATTGAAGAGAGGAATGTTGACAGCATTAGGAAAATAATCTAAGCAGGCAACCCTGGTGTCTATACAGTTTCATGGGCTGATGGCTTGTGCTTCAGCTGAAGCCGTAATATGGTACAGAACTTGATATTTCTTCTCTTGATAAATAGATAGACAGATTGCAGAGAAACACATTCATAACTTTGTGTAGTTCCCATGTGGCACTGACAACCTAGAGAGCCTTTATGCCCCTTCCTGTTCTGACATCAGTATTGTTGCCTGCTTCCACCCTAACATAAAGGAAAGGAAGCAAGGTATTGGTCATAATTGATATTTCCCCTCCATTTCAGCATAGATACATGAGGGGCAGGATAAGGGGACAGAGGAAGGAGAGGACATGAGAAAACATGGGTGCTTCATATCCCTTGCTGTATTGGGAGTAGAGATGGGAAGGTCTGGAAAAAAACCTGGAAAAATTGAAAAACAAACAGTTTTTTCCGTTTTCCCCCAAAGCCGTTTCCCCACAGAACAACTGAAAAAAAGTGTGTGAAATATTCAAACTATATCAAACTGGGGTTGTTGTTGTCCCCCCCCCCCCCGGGGAAAACAGCTTTGGAAAAACGCGGGGGGAAACCCCTGGGGTTTTATTCCAGTTTTTTCCCCAGGCCTTCCCATCTCTAAGTGGGAGATGTAATGAAATCTTTCAATTTTCTAGATTGCAACCTACGCCTTGTTAAGGTGTTTGGGTGCTTGTGTGAGTAGAGTAGGGGCACAACTGCTTGCATCCTTCCATTGCATCGTTGTCACCTTGGAAGGTAAACTGCACTGCTGTACTGGTGTAAGCTCATTTCACAGTTTAAAAGCCAGCATGATTAGTGCTGTAAATTAGATGGTGAGTCTATGTGAGTATAAAAGGCTCCCCGGTGCAGATGCTTGCCCTCAAGTGTGCACTCCTCTCTAACACTGGAACAGGCATGGGCAAATTTGTCAATTTCAATTCTCTCTGGTTCTTGTTTTCTCCAATCATAAATTCAGTCCCCCATATTCATCACATTTCCACATCATTTTGTAATTCTTTAAAAAAGACGTTATCCTGAAAATCCACCAGCATGTTAGTGCAAATTTCTCTAAAATACACATTTTTGGGTGCAATTATGCAGAATATTCCCACCTTTCCCCTAATATTTAGGCATGCTGTTGTTTTTGTACACATTACTTGGCTGGAGAATTGCATTGCAAAATTCGAAGCGTGAATTTTGAAGGATGGCTGTTATGGTTCATGTATTGTATTGGAAAGTGTGAACTGGGTAAATTTGCCTTTGAATGACAGCTGAATCAAATTTCTTCCCCATCCCTGCATCTGAAGAGTATTCCATCAACCCTATAAATATGCCTTTTGTTTTGGGATGGATTATGTATTGATATATCTAAAATGCTTACAATTATATATATATAAAACAGCTGTGTAAATGGTTGGAATAAGTTACGTATCCATAACATAAAGTAGGATTTAACTATGTTTTATTCAGAGTAGACCCACTGAAATTAATGGTGCCAACTTAGTAATGTTCATTACTCTGAGTAAAACAGTTGAGTACTGCCCAACTGGGGAGATGAGCAGCCCGTCCCCCAAGTAGCTTGCTTTCCAACCACCTTTAATTGCTATGCTAGGTAAAAGAAAAGCAGTTTTCACATGCTTACCCCACCAAATGCACTTTGTCTCTTCTATGATGTCCCCAATGCTGCCACTTCCTGCTGCATAACACAGGGAACCCTTGAAAAGTGTAGCCCTGATCAGGAAATAACTGCACAGTGCCAGCTGCAGGTTCAGGTGGGATGAACATCCCCTTGGGCAAGATGAAGCCAATAGGCCTTCCTCCTCTCCAAGGCACTACTGCCCAAATTCTTGCCCTTTCCCTCTGGACCCAATCTGCACACTTGCCCCAAAGGAACAGCCTCTCCACCTCCACACTTTCCACCTCCTGGCAGCAGCATTACTGCCACTTGCCAGGAGGGGCAGAAGAAAGGTGGTAATGAAGTCAGGGCTGTACAGTTACACCAGTAGATCCAATCCTGTACTTCTGCTGGGGTGCTACTAGTCATGGTGGCTGGGCTGGTCCTCCACAGTTGGAGGTAGCAGTGATACTGAATACCAGTTGCTGGAAACCACAGGTGGGGAGAGTACTCTTGTGCTCGAATCCTGCTTGCTGGTTTCCCACAGGCATCTGATCAGCCACTGTGATACCAGGATGCTGGACTAGATGGGCCATTGTTCTGATCCAGCAGGCTGTTCATATCTTCTTATGAGCCTGTGCAGCCCTGACTTTGCCACTGTTGATGATGGGAGGCTATTACTGCAGCTCTGCTCTACTGGGTGAGCCACTCCTGATTACTAGCACCTTCTCAACCTGGTCTGCAAGCCACTGTCATGACAACAGTAGTTTTCAGATCACAAGGCCTGTAATTCAAGAGTGCCACCTGATGAAGGATTTATTCTGAAATACATTGGTCCTAATCAACTTTTCTCTACACATCTAGAGCTCTCCTAAAGCTGTCCACTTTTCTTCTTGTTTTTGGTGTCTTCTTATTCCCCCACCTCCCCCCACCAACTATCTTACTCAATAAATGTTGAATGTCAATATTCCTGTTTTTGTACTCTTTCTGCACACTCTGTTTGCAGTGACCATGGGTTCCAGAAGTCAGCTGCAAACTATGAGAATAGGAAGCTTTCGCTTTGTTAATGTGACTGGATAAACAGCTGTTCCTAGGTCACTTTTGCCAACTCTGTTATGAATTTATATATTTCATCGTCAATTCTAAACTGCCTCTTTCTTTAGGCCATCAATAATTTCTTTTTCTTTTGGCTACTTCTAGTATGGAAAGCTTTTAATGCCTAGATGTTTCTATTATTATTGAGGAACCATAATCTATGCCATATCCAGTTCCACTTTCCTTTTTATCTTTTTTGGAGTGTGTGTGTGTTAGTAAAAGATGAAGTGACCAGAAATGAACATGGTACAGTGGTACCTTAGGATACAGATCCTTCAGGTTACAGACTAACCCAGAAATAGTACCTCGGGTTAAGAATTTTGCTTCAGGATGAGAACAGAAATTGCGTGGTGGCAGCACGGTGGCAGCAGGAGGCCCCATTAGGTTAAAAACAGTTTCAGGTTAAGAACGGACCTCCAGAACGAATAAAGTTCTTAACCCGAGGTACCACTGTACATGAATGATTTATAAAATGACATAATGAAAATTCCTTACATTCAGTTTTTTCTTTCTTTCTTTCTTTCTTTCTTTCTTTCTTTCTTTCTTTTGATGGCTTCCCCCTGATGACACTGGCTTTCCAAAGTTCAAAGGGACGCTTCACCTTGACTCTTCCTGTCCACTAAATCACTTAGTATCTTCCTGTTGGCTTTTATCACCTGTAAGGGAGCTGGTTATCATTACAGAACAAAAGAAGAGTTTATAATAAGCAGTTTCACTGTTGTTAATTTTCTGTGTTCATTAAAAGGCTCCAGATACAGATCAGTAAGCTTTATTCATTGTTTACTCTTTCATCTGCCCTGAACTGCGAACATACGATGACTTTGATAAGCAGATGGAATGATGTCTGGTTTCAATAGAACTCCCACCATAAGTATTCATGAGGTGAGTCTCCATTTCTCATTACAGTTTCCATCATAGATCTCAGTGGGACACAAGTCTGACAAGGAGTTGCCCATGCAATGGAGCTCAAGAAACACCTTGCTAATAGCAGAGAGTTGAGATTTATCTACGCTTACCTTTTGCTCTGCTCTTTCCAGGCACAGTTCCACACTGTGTATGGGAACACTTTTTTCCTTTTGCCCTGGAGCTTTCCCCACAAAAATCCACTCTTTAGCACTCAACTGGAGCAAATATCAACTCAGGTTTCCTGTGGCTTGCCATTTGTTCCAGCTCAGCTTTAAAGAGCAGGTTTTTCTGGGCAAAGATACAGAGCAAAGAAAAGGGTGCTCAGACACAGAGCTTTAAAGTGTGGATAATGCCTGGAAAGAGTGAATGAAGGGTAAGTGTGGAGAAGTCCTGGGTCAAAGTAATTCTATGGAGGTTATGTGTTTACCCCATTCCATAGGAGCAGAAGAAAAACACATGAAGTGTTAGTGGATGAAGAATTTGCTTTCCTAGAATTCTAAACTTCCATTTTTAATTATTCCAGTTTCTAGCGCTTATGGGTATGAAAAGATTCTGGAATCAAAGAGTCAGAAGGGTCTCTGGAAGTCAAACTAAAATTGCACCAGCTTTTTAAATGGCCACACCACACTGTTGCCTTGTGTTCAGCTTCCAACAGTCCAATTCTACATGTGAGTTCAATGGGTAATGGTTTTTTTAACAGACGAATCCAAAATCAGGCCGGGCAGAGGGTGTGAGGCAGCCATGTAGCTGCCACCAATACAGAGCTCCATTGTTCACACCATCTGGGACAGAAGACAGAGGCAGGCAAAAGCTTGGTCTGGAATTTGCCAGTCTGGAACTTGTGTAATGAATGGGTCCAACCTCAGCCCAATGCCACCAAGTTGAGTCTAATGCCCAAACAGTCGGGTCAGCCCAGAATCCTGTTGAATCAACTTTTCCCTGCCCTTTTGTGGAACTGCTCTGGGCTGGCTGGAGCTCTTTACTCCATCTAAATCCCCCCAGTGTTGGGACTGAGGGGTTTGAATTATGCCTTTAGTGTCTAGAGGATTGCAGCATAAGACACCAAGCTATTTTCAATGCCCAAGTCCCTCTTATATGTGTCTCTTCCATCTTTTCCACCTAAATGCAGGGCTTTACATTTATATCTCTCAAATGCCCTCTTGTTAATCTCAGCCCCTGCCCCAGCCTGTCAAGACTGTTCTGAATTTGGTTCTGCCTTCTGTAATGTTTCACTCCCTCTTCCACTGGCAGGAGTGGATGGGTAAAATTTCTGGGACTTTCCCCTGATACGACTTGCAAAAGTAGAATAAATGATGCAAACCAGGAAAAATTGAATAATAAATTATGCAAATGTGTGGAATTTCATCACATATACAGGTCGTGGGTTTCAACTGTGATTAATGCATAAATATTGTCTGGATGCATATATTTTATTATTTTTTTTTAGCACATAATATCAGCATACAGAGCCCTGGGAACTGGCGACTACAATATTTCAGAGGAACTTATTTTAAGACACGTTTTTATGAATATGTCTTGGTTTCTTTATATATATATAGTTGCCCTGATGGCTGTTTGGGTTGCATCATGCAGACTTGTTGCTGGAAGGTTGCTGAGTCATTTAATAGGATAGCACTTTATTACTTAAAGAAAATAATCAAATTAATGTCATGATTTATTATTGTGCAGTCCCAGTTTGAGTGGAGCTCATTCTGTTCCCAGTGGTGAGTTCAACAGGACTGTTTATGGTAACCAAACCTAAGATCATTGCCACTTGCCTGTGGGTAAAAAGTTTGACTCTGTACACCAGAAGTCAGGTGAAAGGGCTCTTTCAAATCATTGCAACACAATTTAGGGTTGCTTTTTCAAGATACACACATGTTTCTGTTATAAACTGTGAATCCAACATTTCTCCCCTTCATTAGATTAAGTAAATAATTATAAAAATTACCCTTTATGCTAAAAGAAGCAAAAAGACCAGTAGCACTTGAAAGGCTACCTAATTCATTGCAGTATATAGGCAATTGCCTATTTTATCACAAACATATTGTGAACAGACTAAGAGCCTATAGCAGTGACTGGTCCGCTTCAAAGTCTGTCAAATTGTCAGTGGACATATGGGGGCTGGGGAGTAAATTCTTATTATTACTTGGTAGATTGATGCATATTAGTGAGCTTGTGCAGTACATCTGTTTGTATTGAACTCTAGGGGGCATTATTCAAGTCTATTTAAATCTCACTTATCTCCCATCATGAGACCTAAGGTGGTATACACAAGGCTCCCAGGTGGTCTCCCATTCAGACACTTGACCACAACCTTAACCTGCTAAACTTCCACAAGTGGTTGAACCACATGGGTAGAACAGCAACACATTTTACAAAATATTAATGACAGCTGTGGCACATCCTCATAGAAAAGCCCTGATGCACGACAATGCCCATTGGAGCCATAGAGCTCAGTAGGCAACACACACTTTACACAGCCAGATTACAAATATGCCCTTTTGTACAGCTCCATATTTTTAAAAGTGTGTGGTGGTAGGGAAACAGAGGAACATCAAAAGGACAGATGTGAGAGACAGTTTCTATTAGATAATAAATAGTTATTCATAAAATGAAGAGAGGGAGCTTGGGGGAGTGTTCAGTCCCTAAACACTAATGAAACTCCATCCACAAGACATCTGGGACGGGGCGGGGGGAAGTGAGGAACCTACAGCAGCTGCTGCTCAGGGTCTGAAAAACATTAAGGAATTAGCATCAAAATATCCGCCCACTTCCCTTTCCCATAAACTGATGAACCCCTGTAATGCCCCAATTGTATTATGTAATTTATTGACAGTCCACCTATTTGGCCTGAGACATGCTTCAGTGTGTTAACTTCACTTTTCTGCAGTGCTTTAAAGATTGGGGTGATCAGGATTGTTGCTTTATTTTAATGACTCTTGTTGCTCTGCCCAACATACAGGAGTTTTTAGCAAGTAGAGTTTTTCTTTTTACCTGCTCCATGTCTACTAAATGTCTGCATCTCTGATTGCTGCTAAAGAGGCAAGAGCAGGCCCTGATAATGAAAAACATTGCACACAGGCTTCCCCCCCTAAATGTTCAGTATGTAGCATGGTTAGCGAAACTTCGGTGATACAAATTCCAGAGCCACAAGCTCATCTGTTGCTACTTATGCCATACAAGAAGTCAAACATGATCCACTAAGAGGTAATATTTAGAAATGTTTTCTTAAAAGAGCTCTGGTGGATGCAAAATGTTTGAGGGCCTCTATCCTAAAGGGATCCCAAAGAATTTTGCAGAGCAAACCTATGCATGCATACTCACACTATTCAATGGTACTTAATCTCAAGTCTGTTTCTACAGGATTGTATAGGATTGTAGCCTTGGTCTCATTATTTTGAATGTGAATGATAGTCTTTATTATTCCAAGAAGGGAACTCTTGGGCTAGGGCAAATAGGGTGGGAGTTCTCCTGAGAAGTGGTTGGTGAGGAGGGGCAGCTCTGCACATTTGACCTCCTGGCAGTAGAGTAGTACTTCTGCTTACCAGGAGAAGTATGGGGAGGAGGCATGGAGGACAGTGCATGTTGGATTGGCTCCATCTGCACTACACTGACCTCCCCACCACCCCTTGTTCTATGTAAGCAGCCATGACTTCACTGCCAGGAGGTCAAGTGCACTGACCGCTCAGGTTTCTGCTGTCAATGCAGATCGAATCTGTCCACTCCTGCAGATATAAGGATGGAATGGGGTTGCTCTTCCCTTCCTGCTGTGTTCATGATAATGTGGACCTCTCTTGTTGGGGACTTTGAGGGGTTTGATTTTTATGAACTTTGCTAAGTGCTTCCCTGATCCACACCTCTTGGGATAATGTGTGGATTGGCACTCAGTTATCCACCAGCATTTTCATTTCCTGCACACTCTTGATATGGTTTAAGGACTGTATTAAAATATGCTTAGAAATGTGTCTTTAGCGAGGAACATATATTTAGAACCGCATATTTTTACAGTAAAATCAATTCACAATTCAAAAGTTTCTTTTCTAAAATATTTTTTAGCTTAATACAGAAATTAGAATGAACATATGGGTAGAAATGTACAAAAAATGGTCTGTGGTGAACTAATTGGTCATCTTCCTCCACATATCTTCAGATGTCCTAAGAGATGACTTAAAACTGGCTTGCCACAGCATAATGTGTGTGCACAAGAGTCCAGAGAGTCTTTGATCCCAGAGAAGCTGAGAATAAACTGTGATATTGACAGTAGCTTGGCGCCTAAGTGACCCTCCCACAAATAGAAGGGTTACTTCTGTTCACAGATGGACTTTTGATCCAGAAAGAAATCCTTCTGGCAGAAGGAGGGGAGGGGATTTTTGCCAATTCCCCCTTCCCCTGAAACTCACTGTGGCAACCCTCCATCCCTGCCACCATATACACAAAGACTATTCTGGGTGGTCCTCCAACCTGCTGGAGCAGATTTGAGGGTGAGATACAGGAGAAGGGGGAATTGGCAAAGATAACCTACTCCCTTCTCCCAGAGGAGAGTCCATGAGCAAGTTCTACTCACAGGAACCCGGGAACCTAAGAGGTACCATAATCGTTATATTGTTGTTGCTGCACCTTTATATAGTTACAATTTTTTAAAAGTTGCATATGAATCTCATATATGTGTTACCATTTCCTTTACACAAAAAAGAGCAAATAGAAGTTTCTAGGCTCCCTTACCCTTCAAAAGACAAGTTTGGGGGGATAATTTTAGACTTGGCATCTCCACCCATGAACGTCCCATATGTGGTTAGCATTACAAGCCAGGTCCTGCCACCAGCTGGAGTTACCAGAAACAGTAAGCAAAAAATAAATAAAAAAATAAATTAAACATTCCAGTAGAGCAGAAAAAGAGCTGCAGTTCCTGTTCTTCTGCCAAGGTATTTAATTTGAAAATATTATTAGACTCAGTGGCTCTCTTCATACAGAGAAATAATACAGGGAACTACGAAATGGTGGGAGGGGAAATTTACTAGTCCAGAAAGACACTGTATGTCTAAGTCAGCTCAACAACCTTCTTGTTAGTTGCTCTATTTTCTAGACAGATGTTCTTTTTAAACAATAACCTATCTTCCTTTTTTCCATTTCTGCTGCTCAGACCTTTGCAAGCATCATTATTAATTCATTAACCTCATTAAGGAATGATAATCAAAATATAATTGCATGTCTCTTAGTAAAGAACAAAAAGAGCACAAAAATGTGAAGGCCTTCAAAAACTCTATCCAAAGATGTTCCAAAAGAATCCTAGAGTAATCTGGGATTCAGAGCTTTTCCATCTGTAATTCTGGCAGCAATACAGACAATAGTAACATCCCCTGGAAAACTGTGTAGGCCTATGATTTGTTGCAACATACTGTTGGTGTAGGCTAGCAGAAAGATCCCAAATAGTATATTCCTGGAATAGGAAGAAGCATGGCAAAACCAGGAAACTATGGTTTGAGTGAGTCCTCCAGGATTGCAAACCATAGTTTTCTCTTGAATTGCACTGGATCGACTTCGAAGGCTGATTCACACCATGGTTTGATTATTCACACATTGGTGAATAATGTAATAAGCCATGTGAGGGAAGCAGGGAAAGGCAGTGGTATGATGGAGGACTGGCTGATTGCAATCTCTTCATCTTTATAATCAATTTTCAAATTATTTAATTTGCTATTTAATAGGAAGGAAAACTCTGCAGAGATTTATGTGAGAATATTGCAGAACTGTCTATTTGGCTGTGATTACACATGTCTGGAAGCCTTACAGCAATGCCCCTTTTCTGACCTTTGAATGAACAAGTCCAAAACGCAAGCAAGCCTATGCAAGCAGTTTTATGATGCTTACACGTCTTAGCATCCAGTGACAGTTCATCACCTGACATTTGGGGCATCAGAAAAACAATGAAGATACAAGCTTTCTTTCATTCTGGACTGCGCTGTATTTTTATAAAAAAATCAATATCTTAAAATCCAACCACTATAACATCTTTTGCATGATTTAACCCTACTTAGGCATTTTAAGAAAACAAACAAAGCACTTGAATTGGCTTGTTTCTATTTCATTCAGCTAACTTATTACATTTGTTTATGTGACCAATGTCTCAGATGGAATTTACAAGAAGAAGATGTGTCTGCGTATACCAAATTTGAGGAATAATGAATACGCTATGCTTTGTGAAACACAGAAATGGCTAGGCGGGGCACTGGTGCCCATGGCATATCTTCTCAGGGGCCAAGCGGAACTCGCTTGAGGGGCAGATAACAGCTGCACCCAGAGGCCACGCCCCTGATGTCATGTCCCCACTGTCCATGCTTTTGAGAGAGGGGAATATCTGTAGCAGAGAACCTGATCTATTAGTGTAATAATAATAATAATAATAATAATAATAATAATAATAATAATTTATTTATACCCCGCCCTCCCCAGACAGAGCTGGGCTAACACCAGTAAAATTACAATAAAAACATAATAGGAAAAAAAAACACAATTTAAAATACAGGTTAAAATACAATTTAAAATGCAGTCTCATTTTAAAAGTAGCCCATAGATCAAAACCATAAGGGGAGGGAAACATAAGGGTCAGACTGAGTCCAAACCAAAGGCCAGGTGGAACAGCTCTGTCTTGCAGGCCCTGCGGAAAGATGTCAAGTCCCTCAGGGCCCTAGTCTCTTGTGACAGAGCGTTCCACCAAGTTGGGCCCAGTACTGAAAAGGCTCTGGCCCTAGTTGAGACCAGTCTAACCACCTTGTGACTGGGGACCTCCAAAATGTTGTCATTTGTGGACCGTAAGGTCCTCCGCAGGGGAGGAGAGGTGGTCCCATAGGTACATGGGTCCTAGGCCGCATAGGGTTTTAAAGGTCAAAACCAGCACCTTAAACCTGACCCTGTACTCCACCGGGAGCCAGTGCAGTTTGTAAAGCACTGGATGAATGTGATCCCGTGGCAGGGACCCTGTAAGGAGCCTCACCGTGACATTCTGCACCCACTGGAGTTTCTGGGTCAGCTTCAAGGGCAGCCCCGCATAGAGCGAGTCACAATAATCAAGCCTGGAGGTGACCGTCACATGGATCACTTCGCATGTAGACTTCCTCTGTGGTTTAGAACTTTTCAGGCATCCTACTTCAGATATATATAGATACCTTGGGCCAGCAGTGATGCAAACAGGGAGGGTGTGATCAGTGACTGTGACCTCACTCTTTCCTTCTCACAGTTCTCAACTGTGCACAGTATAGTGCCCAAACAAGGCTACTGCAGGGGTGGGGGAGTGTGGACTGAATAAGCATTGTCTACTTTCCAAACCAGCTTTGCTTGACCTCACTCATGCCATTCACATAGACAACTCTGATGAGTTGTGTGATGATTTGTTGAGCTGTCTCCAACTGTGTCCCTCTGTTCTTGATTGTCTCTCTGATCCAGAAGAGGCTTCTGTTCTGGAAGAGCAGGAGTCAGTATTCTCCTTCAATCTATAGCCCCTGTGCTGTGTTCCAGAAAGGTGCTGCAGAATAATAATAATAAAATTATTATTATTATTATTATTATTACATACCCTCCAACATTTCTCTGATGAAAATAGGGGCGTCCCATTCCATAATGATAATTTTACCATTTATACCCCACACATCTTATTGGGTTGCTCCAGCACTCTGGGCAGCTTCCAACATATATAAAACTTAATAAAACATTAAACATTTAAAAAAACTTCCCTATACAGGATTGCCTTCAGATGGCTTGGGAGCCAGAAAACACCATACCCGCCAACATCTCACCAATGAAAATAGGGACATCCTAAGGAAAAGCGGGACATTCCAGGATCAAATCAGAAACTGGGATGGCTTCTCTAAATCAGGGTTGTCCCTGGAAAATAGGGACACTTGGAGGGTCTGTTGTTGTTGTTGTTGTTGTTGTTGTCGTCATCGTCATTACTACTATTACTATTACTCTCCCTCTTCCATTCAAGAAAGCCTCTACAGGAGCAAGGAGCCTACCATATGCAAATATACTATATTTTTAAAAGCAAAAAGAATGGTGCTAAAAGCTATAGTTCAAGGATGAGGAAGTTTGTGGTCATCCAAATGATGTTGGACTACAATTCCTGTTATCCCTGATCATTGGCAATGCTGACTGGGGCTGATGGGAGCTGGAGTCTAACAACTTCTAGGCCATAGCAGGACACACACATACACACACACACACACACACTGTATATGTATGTGCCTATCTCGCACCTGGGATGTTGTCTCATCCTCAAACTACTTTTGCATTTAACAATCACAGTACAGTATATGTCAAGAAAAGAAATGACATTTAAGAGAGCAGATGGGCGTGGTTGGGGGGAATTTTGAGTGTGCCCTTTGTATCCCTTTGTATGCTTGCACTGCTTTTCCCTGAATATAGGATTATTTCTGTGGCATCGACCCACATTTCACGAAGCAGTCAAGAAGCAGAATAGGTCCTGTTTGCTAAAGAAAACATTTTTTTTTTGGTCAACTTTGCCATTTCTTTTCTTTCTGGGTATTTTCTGCGGCTGATGCAGAGCTTGGAAGGAGATCACAGAAGGAAGTGTAGAAACTGAGGTCAATTGGCCTTGGAACCTGTTTGTGACTAATGCATTAATGAGCTTCTTTGGGGGAAATCCAAAACCATTTTCATGTCTACACCTGAGCATAATCAGTCTGCAGCAGAAAGCTGAGTGTCTTCAAAGAAGATAACTTTTCACATGTATTTTTTTTAATTTTTTAAAAAAACTTGCAACACATTAAACTTTTATGCTCAAAAAGTAATGGCACTGAGTGACATGTATTATACGTGCAGCCAATGTAATGTTGGCTACAGACAGGAAGTAATTGCTCATCAAAAGAACTTATTATTATTGAAAAGCTTTTCTAAAACACTTAAGGGTATTGGTATCATGCTTGAAATATTTCACGTAGACAGTTTTTTCTCCTGACCTCTTCACCACCACCACCCCTAGTTTTGAAGGTGGGATACAAAAGGCTGCTTCATATCCATAGCAGTACACACATAACACTTTCCTGGGACTGGAAATATTAATTGACCTAGTGTAAAAATTAAAGGTAGTTTGGTCAAGTATTAGAATTTTTTCATGACAATTGCAAGGGGTGGGGGGAACCACATGGATTTTCTGTTTCAATAAACAAGATACCTTGTGCGGCAAATGGACTTTCATGTGGCTATTTATTTATTTGATATTACCCCGATATGCCACCTTCCAGCCAAGATGGAACACAATTTAAGTGCAGTATTCAACTACATTTTTAGCACTAGTGCAAAGATTAGTTGCAGTGCAAGACTTCCTCCCCTCTTCCCCAAGACATATGCCTTGTGACATCCCCAGATTTGTTCTGGAGGTTTGATGGAAACTCCAAAACAGATTTAGGTAGCAGGCAGGGGGAAGAATGTGTGTGTGATTCCATTATGCAAAAAGAAATCCTTATCCTGATAGGACAATCTCCTTAGTACCATATTGAATACAACCGTGCGACAAACTCTTATAAACTAAAATATTACAGGCATGTTATATTAAACATGTATATATCCTGGTTGTCTTTGGCCTTTGGTGGTCTCTTCAGAATCTGAGACTGCCTCCAGGAGCTGATGGCATGGACTTCTTAAGAGCCCCCCCCCCCCAAGGTTGCTTGAAAGAGGCTATCCTGGCTCTTATCTCAGGCCATTAATGGAACAAGATCTCTGGCCTGAGCTCTCCTCTTTTGCTTTCTACGAATCACTTTCAGCTGGTGTTAAAGGCATCAAATTTGGTTGGGCAAAATCCCCAGGAAGAAATGGTTATGACATGAACCAGACCTTTGGTTTGGGCTTGGCTTTGAACCTAAATGTCTTATCGTATCCTCACCCAGCACTCTGTTTACTGAAGCATGGCGGCTTCTTGAACTGTCTGCTCCTTGAACAAACACAAAGAAGAGAAAATACGGCAAGGTGAAAGACAATAAACAAATGAGCCTGAAATTTGCTGCGCTGGGCCTTTGCTGGTGAATATCTCAGCACCCTCTAGTTCAGAAGAAGAACATCATCCCTGCCATGTTTAATTGAAGGGTAAATTGTCACTCTTCTGGGTCTCCGGAATGATGGAGAGCTTTTCTGTATTTCAGCCTCAAAAGCCTCCCTGCTGGACTTCGGAAGGGAGAGAAGAAGGGTGTGTGAGAGAGATGAGGTGGAGGTGGGGGAAGGAATTGGTGAAGAGAGATGAATTCCCCTGGGCCTGTTCCATGGAATCTTAATAATGTGCTAAGTTATTGTGCAGCAAAGGAATGCAATTAGCACAGCGGCCAAAATCCTCCTCCAGCAGGTCATTACTGCATTAGTAAATGGAGGCTGTTAAAGCGTACACCATCCCTAAACATACCAGAGAGGCCGTCGGCCCAACAGGACCTAGGATTGATGAGAAAACTCCCACTGCTCCCTCACTCCCTCCACTTTTCATTATTGCTTTTCTGATCAGGCCTACGAACACATCTTTGCTTTCCTTCCCCCCCACCCCTCCCAGCCTGCCTTCTCTACATCCTCTCCCGAGTGGCCTTTACTGCAAATCAAGTCTCAACCCACTGAGAGGAATCTGCGGTCGTACACAAAAGCAACTTCCAGCTGTGAAAAACCAAACACAGCCAGCAGCGGGCTTTGCTGGTTGAGGCTGCTCTGCAAAGCTGATGAGTGCAAACAGACATACTTAGGAACAGAGAGCCACCAGTCCTGTTATATCGGACATGGGGAAGCACATCCTTCCCGCTCTCTGTTGAAGGTTTCCTTGATTTACCTGTGCATGGGCAAAACAAGGGTCCTTCTGTGATCACCAGCCACATGAGCTATGCAAACACCCATGAAGTGAACAGAACAAATTCAAAGACTTAGCAGTGACTAATTTATATTCTTCAGGAGGAAAATAACAGGAAGGAGAAATGCAAAATCTGCAAAGTACCAACAGTTCCCAATTATCCTAAAGGGGGAAATGCCCGTATGCAGCCGCTGGCCATTTGCATATATTCCTTTTTTTTAAGGGGGAAAAGGCAAGAATGCATAGTTTAATTTATCTGTTTTAATCCATCAGATAATTTAAAGGTACAGGCATGCTCTTCAGCTCTACCCACAGATCCAGGTAATTCTGGCAGTATTTTGAAATGCTGGATTTTATAAGGTTTGCAGCCCGAGGGAGCCCAGTGCTAGAGTGGCCAAGTGTCTCCTTTGTACAGGGGACAGTGCTGTATTTGAACTGAAAAGCTATCAGAAGGAGTCCTCTATTTGAAAGGCTTCTAGTCAAAGTTGAAAGATAAACGTGTGATCAGAAGGGAAAACAGGGGCCTTGAAGTTGGTCATCAAAGGTCAGCACCCAGACAGCAGACCAAGCAGTCCATAATTCCAGTTCTGTACTAGATCAGCAAATTGGAACTCAATGACCAGGAGGAAGAGAACATGCCAGTTGGGCATGTGTCTCTGCCAGGGTCCTACACGAGAGTAGGATGCTCCTAACAGGCCCATGACCACCTCTCCTCTTCCTGCCACCCCTACTTGATGAGCTACTCCATCGCCTCCTCAGATCCCAAGAACAGCATTAAGGCCGTAATGAACAGAGTAGCAGACCCCAAAGCACAAAAGGGCATGGGCTGCTCATGCACGAGTTCCTTAGGAAGAACCTTTCCACCTCCTCACTCCCCCTCCCCGCCTCCTTTCCTGCCAGCCAACACGACACCCCCCCCCCCATTTAACCAAGAGATAGAACTACAACTGGAGCCCTCCTCATGTCCCAACCAGCACACAGCTTGCCATCTCTGCTCCTCCCCGCTTTCCTCCTTCCTTCAGCCAGCAGGGACCCCACTGCCTGGGGTGGCCCACCACCGCTGCCCTCCCTTTCCTCCGCCAGTGTCATGGGGGACCTAAAATGGCCATATAGTTTTCACATAAATGGACAGAATTTGTAGACATCCAGCCAAATTTCTGGTAAATCAACCCAGGAGTTTTCTTGCAGGGAGCAAAATTTGTTTGATTGATTTTTAAATGAGAAAAAAGTCTCTCACCTTTTAAACTTTCTTCCATAATTGGATGCAAATTACAGGCAAGGTTGCTTTTTCTCAGGGGATAAATGTGGCCAAATTTTAGAAAGATAGGTGCAGCAATTCTCCTGCAAGTTAGGCTTTAATATTTTAGGGTTGAGAAATAGACATCATACTACCTCACTTAGGTGCAATACATTTGAAAACTGGGGTCATGAGAGAGGTGCCCCATACTTTTTAAAAAAGCTGTCACTGTTCAGACAGATAGGTCTAAAGGACAATGCTGTTGATTTTACCTTTGGTTGTTGTTGTTTTTTAAAAAAATTAGGATAGGTCACAGTTTTTTCTTGCCACCCTTTCACCTTCCTAGAAGCATCCTTTGTGAAGAAAACAGGGGAAGTTGTTTTTAATTTTTTGTTAGGAAACAGAACAATTGGGAGTGAAGAAAGCTACCCCACCACCTACAGCCTGCTCTCACAGTCAATATTTGTTGGGGGGATGATGACTCAAGTGAAGAACAACTCTGTTATTTACTTCAACATCTCTCTGTGATTGGAGTGCACTGGGAAGATAACTCACTATGACAAAAAGCTAGACATCTTCATCAATATGAAATATTCCCCCATCTCTCCACCCCTCCCCTTCCTCTCCACCCCTTCCCTGTCAAGCTCTTATGTTTCCCTGGTCAGCTAAGTTTCCTTTCTCAGAAAAGAGAAGTGGGATGTGAGGGATGTCCTACATTTAACTTCTGGGGGCAACTGAGGCAACAGAGCCAGCTGAAGGATCCCAGATCTGCCTCAACATGCCTTGTCAACAGAACAACCCACTGGGAACATGAGATTCTATCCTCAATCACCCCAACTTGTCTTGTTATTCAGGGTACACATAGAGTTGATTCACACCTCTGAGAGGCTCTTCTCTAGTCCACAGGGACAATTGGAGAATAGGTAGTTGCCATTACATATGGCATCACCACATGGCATATGGTGCTCATAGAAGTGCAGCTCAAGCTTAATTCCATGCCTACTGGAAAGAGGAATGTAGTGCGATGTCACAGATTGGCACCCCAAAGTTTGAACATCCCAACCAAATTTTTGTGAGGAGAATTGGGGCTGAAATGCACAACCCATCTTCAGAGGGTTACTTGCCCTGGTTCTTTCCTTGATGGCATTGCCCTACCCCGATATGCCTTTGCATACTGGTTGCTGGGAATTGTGAGTGCTGCTTGTGGACTTCCTCTGGGCATCTAGTTGGCCACTGTGAGAACAGGATGCCATTGGCCTGGTGCAGCAAGGCTCTCTTTATCTTCTTGTGCTGGTACACCTGCACTAGAAACCTAGGAATGGGGTGGTTTTGATAGG
Source organism: Podarcis cretensis (assembly GCF_951804945.1). Classification (NCBI taxonomy): domain Eukaryota; kingdom Metazoa; phylum Chordata; class Lepidosauria; order Squamata; family Lacertidae; genus Podarcis; species Podarcis cretensis. The sequence continues at coordinate 25,470,914 of NC_137175.1, forward strand.
CAGGGATTGCACAGCCTCCCTAAAACACTCTTCTGAGCCTCAATGGAGCATCAATATTCTATCCATGTATCTCCTCAGGGTGGCCCAGTTCATTCGCATGGCAAGCAGCTTCCTGCTTTGTGAGCCATAATCAGAAGAGAAGAACTTTCTGACCACTTTTATTAATAGATCTTGTAACTTGGAGTCACCTAGTAAGGTATAAATACTCCTTCCCTGCAAATTATAATAGAGAGGATGTTCTTATAATTTAATCATTGCTTTAAATGTTTAAAGCTGTAGCCCTGATTTTTTTCTTTCTTTTGAAAAAAACACACCAACCATAGCACCATTTCCCGCTTTTTAGCATTATGGGCCATGTTTATATTGCTATGCAAATTATTCCTTGTAGAGAGTTTACAAATTTCCCCTTTCATTATTAATAGTGCTGCGAGGTCTCCCTTCGCCCCCCATCCCTCTCTATCTATATTGCTTTGTGTAATACATAATTAATGCTAACTGCCTCACACTGGTCTCCGTGCCAGTTTACATTAGGATATTTTTCCTTGTCTTCTGTCTCCGGAAGATGGAAATTGGTATTCGGGGTGAATGAAAATGGTTGGATTTCTTTGTGCTGCCCCTTCCAGTACTTCCATTTGCTTGACAGAAAGGGCACCAGGGGATTTGGCTCAGTAGCACTTTGCGTCTGAAGATCTGAACTCAACAGAAGCCCCCAAATGCCATTGCATTTTGCCATTTCCTTTTGGTCCAGAGCTGGGCTTCGTCACCTCCTGCAGCAGCAGCTTAGGCAGCATGTGACAACGGGGCAGTGAAAGTAAAATGGCCTCAAGAATGAAGACATTTTGGCTGATATTTGGAAGTGGAGAGATGGGAGATAAGCTGCAAGTGGCTTTTCCCTCAAGGACAACAGCAGCAAAATTGAGGTGACTCCTCTGGTGGGGAACCTTCTTCAGCTCAACTGCCTCATTCCCTTCTGGGCAACTTTTTCGGGGCCGCATGATAGTGGTGGATGGGGCCAGTGTACATTTTGCCTTTGTCCAGCATGCTAGTTTCCACACAGGGGATGGCACTGCCAGTTGGCTTCCTCCCCCTTAGTGTCTGTGTTGCCCTTGCAGAACCCAGCAGGGAAGATGGTGGGGGCGAAGCTAGAATTACTTGTCTCACTAGCCCCAATGGGCACCAGCCACTGCTGTTTGGGGATTTGGGGAACTGTGGTCTATAGGCTATCTATGCCTTCCTTAAGACATTAATATCACAGAGATGTGTAGCCTAGAGGAATGAAAAACCAACACCTGCAGCTGTGTCCATGCTATACTTTAAAGCACATTTGAAATTTCCCTCGAAGAATCCTGGGAACTGTAGCTTGCCACACAGAGTTACAGTTCCCAGCAATCTTTAACAAACTACACTGCCCAGAATTATTTGAGAGAACGAAGAAGCTTCAAATGTGATTTAGAGGTATAGTGTGGACACAACCTCTATCAGTTTAATATCTGATTTCTCAGGCTGCTGATACAGGAATAGAGTAATATTTTTTTTTTTAAACTGTCAGCTCTCTTTTAATAAGGAAAATACTTTTCAATCTCCTTCATGGGTGGGAATAATACTATTTGAACCCAAAGATGCATTAAAATGTGTAAAACTTTATCCCTAATGTGTCCTTATCCTTCCCCTCTAACCTTTCACCTCTAACTTCACACTGCATATCTTTTCCTATGATAAAGGAGCTCATCACTCTTTTGTGTGTCAGCCTCTCCCCCCTTAATGTAGGTTTTTTTTTTAAAAAAAGTGTTTTATTACATGATATTTTCCCATGGGAAGAAATGAAACGTAGCACATCCAGGTACTGGCAGATTCTAATGACCCCAACATGGTGAAAACTCATTAAACAACATACCTACCTTCTGTTGATGAAGCTGTTAAGATAAGGAGGTGTTAATCATTTAGGTGTTGGTGGGTTGTTGTTTTGAAGTAGACCATTTACACATCCTCTTTTAGAGTCAACACACACCAGAAGCCAGAACCATTTCCCCAAGAAATCATCCTTGAAATAAGAGTGTGAAGTGGTTCTAATTTGCATAGATATCTTGTCCATTATTAGCCATTCCCATACATTGTCCAGCTGCTGTTTATTAGGTGGTGTCTGGGGGATTTCCACTGTGAAGTCAGTTGAAATTTGGCTCCAATTTCAAAAGGTCTGTTAGTTCACAGTTCTAAAGCCTTCTTTCCACAGCTAACAGAAGAAAATAGCAAGTGGGTTCATGGGGATTGTATATCCTCTAGCTGATGTGTGTGTGTGTGTGTGTGTATCTCCCTAGTATATATATAATTGTCCAGTAGCACCTTAGAGACCAACTAAGTTTGTTCTTGGTATAAGCTTTCGTGTGCATGCACACTTCTTCAGATACACTGAAACAGAAGTCACCAGACCCTTGTATATAGTGGGAGGGTGGGATGGGACAGGACATTTATATAGTTAAGGTCCCTTGCCCAGTGTTGTATTATCATTGGGCATGATCACCATTTGAAACTATGCTGTTTTGTGCCTCATCACCAGAGTGTGGTACCATTTTGCCACCATTTTAAAATTGATTTCCCTGGTATTGGTGGATGGTGAATAAAAATGAGACGATTTTCATTTTTTTCTTCTGTTTCCCCAATACCTCCACATTCTTTTCTCATTTCATTACATACTATGATTGCTTACCCCAGTAGTGTTAATCCAGAAACTAAGGGATGCGGGTGGCACTGTGGTCTAAACTACCGAACTTCTTGGGCTTGCTGATTGGAAGGTGCTCCCTCAGCCTGAAAGCGAGATGAATGCCACACCCCATATTCGCCTTTGATTGGGCTTAACTGTCCAGGGGTCCTTTACCTTTTTACCTAATCCAGAAACAAGGCTATATAGTCTTCATGGTTCTTGGGACCTCAGTTTCCCAACTTAGCCACAAAGCTCAAAGGTCAGTTTTTCTTTCTTAACTTTCTTTTCCTTGCACAGCTGTTTCGAGGTTAAAGAAGGGAAATCCATGTATGTATGCCATCTTGAGCCCCTTGGAGGAATGGCATCATTTATGGGTATGCCAAAGCCAGGGGGAAAATAATTTTTGAAGAAATTAGGGTAGCGAATGATTTTTGAAGACAATCTGATTGATTCAAATATATTTGTTAATTTTACACAATTTATTTGACGACTTTAGAATTCTGTGTGGGGGTTTTTTTGTAATACATAGAATATATTTATACCTAGGCCCTTTACACCTTTAATACAGGCCTGTCCCAAAGTTTTACAGAAATGATACAGCACATCTAAAATAAGTATATTTGCTTTCTCTGGGATTTTCAGCTGAAAAAAGAAGATGAAATGGATCAGGGCTCCAGAATAGGACACTGAGGTTGTAACAGACCCAGCATACCACCTTTGTATAGCAATACCCTTTATTATTTAAAACAATGTTACTATATTTAATATTTTTATATTATCTCGGAGTCGTTGCCTGATAGATCTCATTTTTCTTTAAGCTGTCTCCAATTTGGAGTCCATTTGACCACAATATTTGATTAGCAGAATGGCACCATGTATTTTGAAAGCTTTGGAGGTCTGAATGCAAACATTCAAGTTAAAGTTCTTCCATTGTATCAATCATGCCAGCATTCCTTGGGTTAGGCAAAAGGTCCAGATGAAACATGGATCACAGTAGTGAAGTAGAAACTAGTCACGACACAAGGAATAATGCAGAATGCCCGTTCTCAACATAGCCAGCCTCACTGTCGCTCCCTCTTAAAGTCTCTGTCTTGTTTTGCTCAATTTACTACAAAACAAGTGTTTCCACTTCCTACCCTGAAGGGTCAAGTGAGCTCATAAAAAACCTGTCTGTCTCCCTGCATCATCACTAAGAGTGCCCATCAGGCCAAAATGGGAGCTTGTTTCCTGTTGCCTAGCAATAGGAGATGATGTCTAAACTAGACAGGAGCCAGACAGAGGTTAATCCCACAGGGCTGAGAGAGTGTTAGTGACATGTTTGAACTAGTAAGAAGAGCACATGCTGTTTAGATGCGTTGTGAGTCAGGGTAAATGTCTGTATTTCTGTGTGCAATAACCACAGGTTTGTGAGATAGGCAGACATTCTATCTAGGATCTGCAGAATCACTCCGGAGCATTAGAACCCTCTGAAAGGGAGGTGGTGTGATTTCATGTTATTTTTTAAATTAATTTTCCAAATAAAACCATATTAATTGAATACAAGTTCCTAAAACCAGGTTTCCCACTCCTGTTCCTGTGATTTCAAGTACCTTAATAAACCATTACTGAAGCTAGTGTAACAAAGAACAACATTTTACTAGGTGGGGAAGCGTAGGGAGACATAGTCTGGTCCCATCCATCAGCCAAAGGCCACTGGAAGATTACACCCTCTATCCTAGGAAGAACATCAGAGCAAGGAGGAAAGCAGCCTAGCTTCAACCATCAGCCACAGAAAGGGAAACCAGGAAGCTTTCCCCCTCTCTCTCTCTTTCCCACCCCAATTCTCCGGGAGACTGACAACTCTGCTACAATTCTCAGTTGCTTTGTGACTGCAGAACTCAATCTGAGCCATCAGTAGAGAACTAGGTGCCACTGGATTGTGTGTATATGTGGAGATTTTTGTGTGGGGTGTGTGTATTATTGAAATATATTCTAAGATACATTAAAGATCATTAAACATTAAACATTACATATAAATCTTTGACATAAACGAATAATAACTAGGTGGGACTTTTTCTTATATGCAACTTGCTCTGGATCAGACTGCATGCCAGTTGTGTGTCGAGGTCTTTAAGCAGAGGCTTGACAACCATATGTTAGGAGTGCTCTGATGGTGTTTCCTGCTTGGCAGGGGGTTGGACTCGATGGCCCTTGTGGTCTCTTCCAACCCTATGATTCTATGATTCTATTCTATGATTCTATGATTCTATGAGGTCCCCAAGACACTCCCCAAATAAAACACCATTGACACATAATTTTAGTTTAAGGTTTCTGGCATAATTTTGGCCACAACTTTATTAAAATTACAAGCAATGTGAGTGGTTGCTTAGGCACTGGTTGCGACTATCTGACCCCCACACGGGGACAGACTGACATTCACACGCACGCGAAGTCAGAAAGAGAAAACATTTTGGGCAGAGAGACAGAGCTGGGTACCATGCCTCACCTCTCCCCAAATGCTCCCAGGGGCTCTTGCGTGGCCCTAGCCCCTTGGCAGGAGTTCAGACAAAAGCATGGCGAGCTCCTGGATTCCTTTAATGGAATACCCTTACAGCAGCAGCATTTGGAGGGGCAGGCACAGCCAATCCATACCCCTCCACCAACCAATTCATAAAACCAATTCCTAACCGCAACCTTACAAGTTGTGACGATTTGCTACACAGTAGGCAAAAACCAAATGGCACCAGCCAATCAGCCAAATGGACAAATTCCTACCGGGCCCTTGCCCCAAAAGCAGACAACCCCATGACAGTCATAGCAAGGTCAATGTGAACAACCCTGAAAATAGGGAGGGAGGGCGGGTGATCCAATGCGCACAGCAAAAAGAGGAAGCTCAATGCTGCGTGCAGGGTATTAAAAAGCTATGGCTGTCAATCACAAAATGGCAACATATGAATCTCCCAGCAACAAGAAGAGCTCAATGATAATGGTGGCCAACCTCTTTTCCCACCCAGCAACAGTGGGTGTCTTGATAGCCCCCACCGCAACATGTGCTCTCTATGAGGGAGAACATGCTTTGCTTGTCAAGCCACTAGATGGGGGAGAGTGCTCTTGTTCTCGGGTCCTGCTTGCTGGTTTTTTACATGTATCTGGTTAACCACTACAAGAATTGGATGTTGGACTAGATTGGCCAATGGCCAGATCTAGCAGGCTGCTCTTATATTCTTAAGGGGCTCCAGGGGAGGGATCCACAGCCATCTTCCTGCTGGGATGTTGGCTTTGTCAGTGCTGAACAGTGCCAACCTCCTGAGGTAAGAGCACTGAGGTATGCTCTGTGTGGTACCCACAGGTCTGGTACACTGCAGGGATAGAGCAGTTGAGTGAAACTCAGCAGAAGGTTTAAAGCATTCTCTTCCCATACTGCAAAGTGCCTTTCCCCCAAGGGCACTGTGGAAAAAGAAAAGAGGGCAGTCAGGCCAGTGTTTCATGCATCTGCAGTATAACGTGGAGAGGCTTGCCAAGAGTTTTGCCTGGCTCAAAACTCATCGTATCAGTTTACAGAGCTCTCACAAAACATTATGCAAGAACAGCTCTTGGAAAGCTAGAAGTGTGTGTGTGGGGGAGGACAAGCAGAAGCCCTATTTGGGCATTAGATAAGCCACACACAACTGAGATCATGTAAGGGAATGTGGGGACAAAGGTCACATTACTATGCCCGTCCCTATTTGCCCTCCATATGTTGGAGGGCAAACATCTGCAGTGAAGATCTTGCTGTACTCAAGAAGACTTTCTGAGCAATGTAGAACTTGTTGTTGTTGTTTAGTCTTTTAGTCGTGTCTGACTCTTCGTGACCCCATGGACCAGAGCACGCCAGGCATTCCTGTCTTCCACTGCCTCCCACAGTTTGGTCAAACTCATGCTGGTAGCTTCAAGAACACTGTCCAACCATCTCATCCTCTGTTGTCCCCTTCTCCTTGTGCCCTCAATCTTTCCCAACATCAGGGTCTTTTCCAAGGAGTCTTCTTTTCTCATGAGGTGGCCAAAGTATTGGAGCCTCAGCTTCAGGATCTGTCCTTCCAGTGAGCACCCTGGGCTGATTTCCTTAAGAACGGATATGTTTGATCTTCTTGCAGTCCATGGGACTCTCAAGAGTCTCCTCCAGCACCATAATTCAAAAGCATCAATTTCCTCGGCAATCAGCCTTCTTTAAGGTCCAGATTTCGCTTCCATACATCACTACTGGAAAAACCATAGCTTTAACTATATGGACCTTTGTTGGCAAGTTGATGTAGAATGTAGAACTATGATCATGCAAAGTTCTCAATTGGGCAGGGAGTCAACAGGAGCACAACAAGCCCAAATGTATTCCATAGTAGGTGGAGTTAGTATGCTCATGCTGATCCTCATCATCATTCCTTGAGGGACCCAATCCCTGAAGTCTGTCACAGATGTAAGTGTAACATATATGTTAGTTTTCATACTTATATACTGTTTGCTTCAGTGAGTGTCAGTTGGCCTGACTTCTCAGGAAGAAGCCTCTTTCAAAGTGAAAGTGGAGGGATGAGGTTGTTCTAGAAAATATAGTCAATGCCTGTGTTCTCAGGGACCACTCTATTTTCCACACAGTAGTTTGGGGGCTTGGAAGTGCATTTCACTGAACACACGGACTTCTGAACAGCTGCTGAGACTCTGTAATAAAGTTGGCACCACCTAGCAGTAAATAAGAGCATCACAGTTAGAGAAAGCACCACACAGGCCTAGCTGTGGGACATTATATAAAAATCAAATCGCACAAGTTAAGTCTGGATATATTTGTCTCTTATAATCAGAATGGATTGGGTTGTCCATCATGGTTGGTTCTAGAACTAAAATTCTGGGGCAGGGGCAATATTACAAGGTGCATGCATGTGCACATGTGCCAACATCACAAGCCAGGAGGAAACAGACACACTTTCCTTCCAAAAGCTTAGTGAAAATGCTCAGAAATATGAAGCCAATTCCATATATAACCAGGAGCTCTGCTAATCCAGTGTATGTGGGAAGAAGAAGAGAGTTACCTTACTGTGCGTTGAGCAGGCTGTATATTAGATCGATGATGGGATTGCCACACTACCATGCACTAGGTTTCCCAGAGGTTGTCACATGTTGTGGGCTAATCCTTCCACCATCTGAACTGATCTTGATTCCCTTTCCATTTGTTTATCTCCTCTCCTGCTTTAGCTGTTGCTGCCAGAATATCTGATTCATCTTATTCTCCCTGTCTGACCTCTTTCCTTTCAGGCAGGGAGCCCTTTGTCTATCATCCTTGGACTCAAGTGACCTATTCTTATGAGTTTATCTCGCATTGATTAATGCAATGTTAGAATTTCTCAATTTTTCATGAATTCTAGGAGCTGATCAGGTTGGGTCAACAACAAAGCCTTTTGGGATAATGGCCTGAAGAAATTTGCAATGCCACCTCATATTTTTTAAATCATGTAATAATAATAACAACAATATAATTTCATTATGTATATCCTGCCCATCTGGCTGTGTTTCCCCAGCTACTCTGGGTGGCTTACAGCACACATACAGGGCTGCATTCAGATGTCATTAATAAACCTGCTAGTTTCCCCCCACTTAGTATGAACAGTTAGCAGTATGGTAAAAGAATGAGTTACAGCATGCAGTTAAAATAGTATAGGAAGTATGGCATTGTAGTCAGTCAAGAACCAATGGCATTTCCCACCTTCATATTTCTAATTTCCCAATTTACGCTATGGCCTTGTTCACACATCATGCTAAACCAAACCATGGTTTAGGACAAATGCATGAGGGGGGGAGACCAAATTTGTTGTGAGTTCCAGTCCAGAAGCCCTTAGGATAGTCTTGCATATTTATGCTAAGCCAAGGTTAGGAAAGCAGATTTGATTGCAAATCTGATATGATCAGATAAATGTGAGATGTTGGGGAAAATACATGTATGATCACTTTGCATTGCAGTGGCCCCAAACCATATTTCCTGGGGTACCTCTACCCCACAAATAAAGCAATCAACATAATATTGATCTGTGTCATGGGGTGGGATTTCTGAAGGCATTTGCTCTGGCTGGTCAAAACTGGAAACACATGTTGCCTTCAGCTGAGTGGGCATTCTAGTTTGCAAACTGTGAAGCAGCAGTGAAGAGGGCAATAAGAGCCAGTTCATGTGACTATTTTAAAGTGATGATACAGTTTGAATGACAATGGTATGGCTGATAGCTTCAGAACACATCAGGACCCCTACCACCCCTTTCTAAAGAAAGTTGTTATTTCCTACAAAATCCATTGGCAATTTACAAGAAAATTCCTTCCCTGGTATTATACTGGAGGACTTTCTTAAAGATACAAAAGGTAAATGGAAAGGTGATAATGAAAAGTATGGAATTTAAGCCAGGAAGTCATCCTGCCGCGTGGCGTCAGCAGCCTAATCTGCTTATTTGTAACATAACCAGTGAACCAAACTAGTTTCCTGTATTATTTAGTGGTATGATAATTGCAAGTGGGAGCTGACAGTTTTAAGTTCAGTTCTCCACATTTTCACATCAATTTGCAAATAAATAAATAAATAAATAAATAAATAAATAAATAAATTCAAGTCCTCATGAAATTTATCAGCATTTTAGTATATCTTTCTCCTAATATACACAATGGGATTTCATGGTGCACACATACCAAGCCCTAATCAATTGTTCCAGAATAGCTACTTTAAGTTGATAAGGGCTTTAACAGGCAAGTTCCCCCTGCCTGCCTCCCTTCCAACTCTTCTCTTCCACAGATACCTTGCCATCCTGTAAATCCTGGAAATTTAGAAATCTTTTGTCAGGCCATTTTAATTATTTTCATTTTCATTTATAGACACATGTACTTTGGCATAACTAGGGAGTCTCCTGAGTATGAGGAAAACACAACCATTGTTTTGGGGCTGCTTTGATATCAATCACTCGAGTTCACGATTGGCAAAAATGATACCTAAAAATTGATACAATGCAAGCACTTCATGGACATTATCTTGCAGTGTTAGAAACTGAGACACGAAAGCTAGGAGCTAAATGTCACTATAAACCTACGTTGGGGGCACCAGAATGAGTGTCTAGGTGCACTTTTTTTTAGAACAAGAATACAATGCTGAAAATGAATGAACTGCAGCTAAAATCTTATGTTCATTTTTCACATGGTCATCATCTGAAGGCTGCAAAAAACAAAACCATACTTCCCCTGCCCAGCCCACTAATATTCTGATGAGTGTCTCTTCTCCAGTCCTCAGAGAGTGGCTGGAAGTCAGGAGGCAGAAAAGGGTTCTCCTTTTCTTCCAGCAGTGGCAGTTTTAATCTGAACTATTAGGCTATGTACTGTGCCCAGAGCTCAGAAACTGCTCACATTAATGAAATTTCCTGTCGCAAAACGCGCCTAGAACAATGGGAGTTTTGAACACAGTTATCTTGTAAGACTTGCAAAATTCTATGGCATTTCTCAACACTGTGATCTCCACAATGTAGATAGAAGTCTGAGGCTGAGAAACAGTGGCTTGCATAATCATGGTAGTGGCCAGATTCAAATCAGGGACATCTTCTTGACACATGCCGCATTAACATAGCCGCTGCACTGCAGACTTCTTTGGGTGTTCTGTTTCTATGCATGATAGCAATTACAGAAGGGAAAGCAGGAGTGCACTGCCAAGACTTCTTGTGCATCACGATCTTTGGGGAAAGAAAAAGCAACCCTCTGCAAGTACTCTACTGGTGGAGACTCTTTTTGTGATTTTAAACCCTAATTATGCAGGTTGTGAATTACAAAGGAAGATTCCAAGAATAGAGGATATTCCCTGCATCAGAATTTAGCTTTCCAATTTCTCGTGGGTTGAAATAACAACAATAACAACAGCAACAACAATTTATTTATACCCCACCCATCTGACTGGGTTTCCAAGAGTAGAGGATATTCCCTGCATCAGAGTTTAGCTTTCCAATTTATGGTGGGTTGAAATAATAATAATAATAATAATAATAATAATAATAATAATAATATACCTTGCCCATCTGGCTGGGTTTCTCCAGCCCCTCTGGGTGGCTCCCAATAGAATATTAAAAACATGATAAATGCAATAAATGCATCAAACATTAAAAACTTCCCTAAAAAAAAAGTGACGCACTTCATGGGGCTTTGCACTGCGCTCCCACCCTTCTGCATGTAATTGTTAATCACACATAGAAATGGGACACACACACCCCTTGCATTCTAGCTGCTGAAGAAAGGTGATGAAAGAAATTTCATCCTTGGGCAAGTGTCACAATAAGACACACACTCTGTTGCCATCATTGTGGGTCCAAGCTCTACTACCTTCAGAAGTCCACCTATGGGGTGGACTTCTGTTCTTCCTCTTGCTGTTGTTGATATACAGTAATTATATATTTATTGATACCCTGCCTTTTACCCTGATGGGATTCAAGGCAGCTTACAGAGGAATACAAGAAATGCTACAAACATTTTTTTAAACAAATCATTAACAAAGCATTCAACACTGATAGAATCAAAACTATATCTATATCTATCTATCATCTATAATCTGTTTAAAACATACAAATAACAACAATAGAAACAGCACGACACCAGCCCTTTCATTAAAAGCAATCAGTTCCCAAAAGCTGGTTGGAACAATAAGGTCTTCACCTGTCGGTGGAACAAGGAGGGAGACAGTCTAGCTTCTTCAGTGAGGGAGTTAAATCTGTAACTAAAGTGCTAAGTAGCTGTCTGCACAAAAAGGATTCAGGAATGGATTCTATCAGGGATCAGTGCCACAGTCCAAGAGGGGTTCTGCTATAGCATCTGGGACACCTTAAGGACTTAAATGTCTACTTAAAAGAAATGATCTGAACCTTGGGGCAGGAGGAGAAAATAAATGTCAAATAGAGCACAGCTTCAGGAGGAGAGACAGCATGGATTCTTCACTTACTTCCCATAAAATTAACCATGAAATGTTTTGAGTCCTTATGAAAAGCTCTGCAAACACACACACACACACACACACACACACTTGGCAGGCATGAAACAAAAATAGCCATTTCTTTCAAACTTTAAAATCACTTGTAGATGATGTGCCGAGTGGAAGCCACCCAAATGCTCATTGACGTAGAGAGACACTAGGGAAGGATCATTAATTATGTGTCAAGATGTTATGTAATAAGCTTAATGTTGTGTAAAAATATCTCAGTAACGGTGCAATGTACAGGAATTAATTACAACATCATCTTGAGTTGGCAAAATGAGGAGGGGGAGATGGCTCTCTGTTTTATTTTCCATTTATGCTGAAGTGGGGCAGGGGGTGTGTGTCTTGGATGGAGAAGTCAGTGAAGATTAATGAATAGTCATTCTTGTGCAATCTATGGAACACCGCAGGGGATGCCATAGTTTGCAGTTTATATTGCTAACTTCTAAAGGTCAGCATGGACCATGTTGACTGTGACACCAGTGACTGTAGGGAGTTGCTCGTTCACATGGAGATACTTTCTGTGGTTTTTTTGTTCCTCGGGACTGTTTATACTAACAGGAAAGAAACAATACTGTCACTGTTCCATCCAGATCATTGCTCCTATTTCAGTACCATAGAACTGTATTATGTGTAACGCCTCTTTTTAACTTAGAGCACAACCAGATGTTTGCAAGGGTGCATTAGCTTTATTGCCATATCTTGATTGTCTTGCTTTTAGCAGATATCAGATTTGAAATCTGGCTACCTGTCAAAAATCCTATATCCTGCCAGAAATGTAACACCACTGCACGTCCGTGATCAAATGCTGAAGTATAATAAAAAGACAAGGATGCCACCTTTCCACCTCCAAACAGATAATCAGCACTTTCAAAGATGACTAGTTAATTTAAGCATATTTAGTGCTCTAAGTGCTGGGTAAGAAAACTTTCTCTTCTACAGCACCTTTTCACCCTCGTAAGTCAATACCCAAAGAGCAATCTATGCACAGAGATCTCTTTCCAACAAGCCATCTTTCAGGATGGCTTGAGAAACGTATCTGTGTCCCTTAAATGATGGTACAAAAACATCTCCATCATGAATTATACTTTATTCCCCAGTGTATATAGCATGCCTTGTCTCCATGAACGAACTTGAAGCAGCAAATCTTATTGCTCCTCAAGATGTGTATATACAGGTGTTTCTTTGTGTATGAATGCGCTGAGGTGATTTTGGTGTCTGGCCACTGCTATTAAGTGGACACTCTTCTGTTGGCAGCAATTATTTGCAGCCTCTTCCTTCCCAACACCTGCAAAGTATTTCAGTTCTATTGATACAAGGCGTCTCCATTAAGTGAATGGCCATGGGATGGAAAGGGATAGGGTAAGAGCGCTTTGCTGATCGTTTACAGAGATAAAGCAGGACCGCTATTTTCACTTGTTCAAGAAACAAACTATCTGAGAACTATATGCTTGTCAAGCCAAAGTTATTTTTGGCAGTCCTCTATGGAAAGCTGTGGATTTTGTTTTGCCACATACGATCCCTGGAGTCACTTTTGATTTAGACAGAGCTGTTCAGCCATGCTCTGGGGAAAGAAGAGCAGGGGCAGGCTGTATTTGGAATATTGTATTCCAATAATACATTTTCATAGTCAATATGGGCTCTCCCTTCTGGGCCCTAAACAGTATTTCCAGCTAATGCGTATGTATTTATATATAGTCGCCAACCCTGAGTCAAAATGAAGTGATTTGTTTTGCAGATGTTGAAAGGAATATCAACACCGAGGATCTGGAAGGTAAGGAGTTAGAAGGACGTATCGGATGTCCTACCACAGCCTTTGCCAACCTCTCCAGATGTTTTGGATAGCAGTTCCCAGCAGCTCTAGCACCACAACCATGAAGGACGTTGCAGTTTAAAAATTCTGGAGGGCACTGGTTTGGTGACATCTATCCTAAAAGTTAACAAAGTGTGGGAAGTTTGTGATCTTTGGTAATTATCACTGTCAACTTTGAAAATCTCACACTGTGATTCTAGCAAAAAAAAAAAAAAGTGTGTGTGTGTGTTTCCCCCCATTAATTAATTTATAACTTACTGCTTATTTCACATTAGGGTTTCAAACTCATGAAGCCAAGACTGATGTGTCACACAGCAAGAATTCTACATAGACAGTTCATTGACAGCCAGCCCACAGGTTCAATGAGAACTCGAATATTTTTCTAATAGACGGTTTTGATTTCACCATGTTTTGCACTGTAATAACAGCAGTATGATTTTGTTATTAATATGATTTCCCCCTTCCATTTTGGTTCCAAATCACTGTTTTTGCGTAAAATACACATAGCAGCTATGTTTAAGGAGTAGTGATGTTTATGGGTAATTATAGGGTAGCGTTTTCAGAACTCTTATTATCTAGTCTTACTTAGGTCTTCTGGAAAAGAAAAAAAACACCCCATCACATTTCATAGCATATTCTTAGAAAACAGCTAGGTGTTTTGCAAATATACCCTTTATACTGCAAAAGATACAGTTCACATACATTACCGTTGTCCCTATGAAACTGTCACCCTATACAGATGCAAACTGCTGAACTATAAAATTAGACCTTTCTTCCTGAAATATGGGATGCGGGTGGCGCTGTGGGTTAAACCACTGAGCCTAGGGCTTGCCAATCAGAAGGTTGGCAGTTCAAATCCCCGCAACGGGGTGAGTTCCCGTTGCTTGGTCCCTGCTCCTGCCAACCTAGCAGTTTAAAAGCATGAAGTGCAAGTAGATAAATAGGTAAACGGCATTTCCATGTGCTGCTCTGGTTCATCAGAAGTGGCTTAGTCATGCTGGCCACATGACCCGGAAGCTGTACGCTGTCTCCCTCAGCCAGTAAAGCGAGATGAGCGCCGCAACCCCAGAGTCGGTCACGACTGGACCTAATGGTCAGGGGTCCCTTTACCTTTACCCTGAAATATATAAATATGAAGGCCATGACCAATTCTTCCTTTATGTTCTCATGACTCCTGTGCCTTGGGGTTGGAAAGTGAGCCCAACAGGAAGGAGCAAGAGCTTCATTTCCCCCGTCACCACCTCAGTTGCTCCCATGAGTGTTGCCCCTACTGCCTTCTTTTCAATGTTAACATACATGTGTACACATGTGCAGATGTCTTTATGATGAGAATATAGCAGCAGTCTGTGGCTGGGATAGCAGCATCAGAGGCTAGCAAGATAACCGTGGTGGCAGTTCCAGACTTGCCTTGGTTTGAAAGTTGGATCTGAGAATCAAAGTGTCCTGATTTGCATCGTCTGGAGTCTTTCCTGAAGTGACAATTCATGGCTCCATCAGATGTCTGGCTCAGAGTGCTTTTTTAAAGGTTTCCATGGCCTAAGACCCAGAGCTGGAGAGAGGCTAATGGATGTGTATCTTTGGTCTCAACCATGTGTTACTTCCCTCTCCACTAGTTCTGTCAATTTGTGTGTGTGTTTATTTACTCTATGTTTCCAAAATCTCTTTCCTGTTTCAAATTCTGAATCTTGTTCTCCTCCTCCTTTTCACTATCTCACTCTAACCCTTGCTCCATATCAAATTTTCCTTTCAACAATTCAGCCATGCAAACATCAGAATGATCACAAAGTTATTGTTTTCAGGTCTCGTGGAGTTAGACCCTAGGATGTTTTTGCTGATAAATGAGCAGTTTTGTTGAATGAATAGTAACACAGCATTCATTTGGGGGAGGGTATGTCAGAATGGAATGGGGGTGTGCAATTTCATTTTATGAAGAGGTGCTGAGAGGTGATTTTTTGTGTTCTTGCTAGATAACTGCATCACATGCCCTGATAGGCTTCCTTGAGATGTTATAGACTCTGCATGTTTATAAAAAGCTTCCCTTCTGAAATGTCTACTGTGTACAGATAATATGAAAGTTGTGAGGTGTGTATGTGTGTGTGAAGTAATGCTTTTGCTCTTCCTCCTCTCACCCCATTTTTATTCCTTTTGAAATCCATGCTGTCAGTTGTGTTAAGAGTTAGGGATATTTTTTAAGCCTAGTGGGTCCCCCCTCCCCAAAGTACCACTCTCTTAGCAGTCACACAGCTTTTGCAACATGGTGCTGCCTCACTTGTCTCCCAGCGCCAGGCACCAACAGCCAGTGGAAGAAGCTGCAAACTCTTGAGATGCCTGTTAGGAGCCAAAATTGCCCCGTCTGCATGTTGGCTGATCACAGACCCAGAGGCAGGACTTCGAGGGGTGGAACTGATTGGGCTCCAGCCAGAGTCTTCATTCAGGCCTGGCACCACAGTCACTTCTCAGACCCCCCCCCCCTCCATCTTTTCTTAATTCCTGTTTCCTTTGGTTGGTTGCTTTTTTTGACCCTGTTATGGTTAATTCAGTAACCATATTTGGAACTAGGGAGGTACAGTCGTACCTCGGGTTAAGAACTTACCGTAATTTGTTCTGGAGGTCTCTTCTTAACCTGAAACTGTTCTTAACCTGAGATACCACTTTAGCTAATGGGGCCTCCCGCTGCCGCCCCGCTGTCGCCATGTGATTTCTGTTCTCATCCTGAAGCAAAGTTCTTAACCTGAGTACTATTTCTGGGTTAGCGGAGTCTGTAACCTGAAGCGTCTGTAACCTGAAGTGCCTGTAACCTGAGGTACCACTTTATTTCCCCTTTTATCTGTGAATTATCTTCTTCTTCTTCTTCTTCTTCTTCTTCTTCTTCTTCTTCTCTCCACTCTGTTTCTCAATAACTCTGTGCTCTCTGAGGGCTCATCCTGACTTCCTGTTGTGGTGCATTTCTAGGCACAGGTCAGGGCTTTAAAGCTCTGTTTCCAAGCATTATTATTTTTTGTCCCAGTGTTTTATTGGGGAAAACCTGTATTTTACCCCTGAATCAGTGTAAACAGCAATCAGGGTTTCTGTGGACTGCCATTTGCAGTAAAACAAAAGCTTTCTCAGGGAAAGTGCGAGAACAAAATAAAATGCTTGGACATGCAGCTTTAAAGTGCAGGCCTGTGCCTTAAAAGTGCAGCAGAAAAGAAAGTCTGGATGAACCCTAAGCTTCATTCTTAAAGCTCAGTATAAAATGAAGCTCTGTGTTCCCCATTCAGTATAATGGCAAATTTTTAAATGGCTATCTTTATCTCTTACAGAGGGAGGGAACAGGCAACACACACACACACACACACATGAGTGCACTTTTTGTCACTGCCACAGTTAGATCAGTGAGTAAAGGGGAGTTTGTTTCTGGTATGAATAATATTGAAAACAGAAAAAACTGTCTGAAGGGGGGTAGTTCAGTTCAGAATGATGGAGCGCTTTATGAGCACACCAGATTCCCATTCTAAACTGGATCATTATGGACTTCAGCAACATCACTAGTGGAAAAGCAGACATCCTGTTAAGCTAATGTCTAACACCTTTAGTTTGAATGTATAACCTTTGGTACATTGCAAAAGGTGAAAAAGATTGTTTCCTCATTTTATAGCTGTGTAATATTTGGCCTTTTATCTCCAAGCATCATCAGGCATGGAAGGGTGGGGAGCTTGTGAGAGAGGCTCACGACATTGCCAGTTTCACCTCCCTGACACCCGTGGGTTTGGCTTGGTCTTATTTCTTCCTGCAATCTCAAACCGAGATGAAAGCCAGATTCATGTCAAGTGTCCCACAGCTAACCTCTACACTAATTTTTTATTGCCTCAACGAGAGGGATTGAGGAAAAAAAATATTTATAGGTCCTGGAAGAATAGTAAAAAGTTTGCAAGCATTTAGGGCTTTTACTCAATAAACCTTTATGTGCCCTTCACGCACCCGTTCAAGATAAAAATAAAATGAAATAAAATAACACAGGGATCTTGTGTGCTGACAGTAAGCTGAACATCCCATAAATTCTACTCTAAGCTTAGGTCCACAACTTACTTGAACCAGGGCCGAGCTGAAAAAAAAAAGGTGTGTTTCTCAAAGAACCCTCAGTGAAATGAGTCCCTGATTTTTGACACCGATTTTTAAAAGGGTTCAGAGAGGGGGGGAAGGGAGTGTTCTCCCATTGCTAATGCAACCAAGCCAGTGCTTGCTTGTATCAGGATACCTATCCAAGGTCACATACACATCATACATTTAAAAGCATTATGATACCACTTGAACCAGTCATGACTTCCTCTAAGAATTCTGGGAACTGAAGTTTGTTCAGGGTGCTAAGAATTGTCAACAGACCCCTGTTGCCTCTAGGATTCCTAGAATTCCCTGTGGAGACAGATTGACTGTTACACCACACTGGGAACTGTAGCTGTTGGAGGGGAATAAGGGTCTTGCAACAACTCTCAGCACCTTTAATTAACTACAGCTCCTACAGCTTTTTGGAGGGGGGACCATGACTGTTTAAAGTGGCATCATAGTGCTTGGACTGTATAGTGTGAATGTAGCTTAAATGTGCTTTCCAAATGTGCTGGAACCAGTGAATTGGAGAAAATTAAGGTGCACATTGGGATGGCGATAGTTTCAATGACCATCCAAATGTGTGTGTGAATATGAATGCTTTTCATCTAAACTTTCCATGGGGAAAAAGATATTTGGATGTAGAGGCCAGTGAGTCCCCATCTCCTCCATGAATGGAATAAGTTCAGGGTAACAACAAACTGGTGTGGGGAAAAACCTAATGAATCAATGAAGGTAGAACCTCCTTCTTTTCTTGTTTCTGAGCAGAAAGGAGAGGGCATTTGGGACATTTCTGGGCAGTTAGCCTGACATTTCTTTCTGACTTTGGATTTTTGAACCACAGGAAACTGCCTTACACTGAGCTGAACTGTTCATCCATCTACCCCATCCATGTACCCATGGAAGCAGTTCTGCGGGATTCCAGACAGGGCTCTCTCCCAGCCCTGCCTAGAGATGTCAGGCAGGGACCTCTTGCATAGAAGGCAAATGCTCTACCATTGAATGGTGGCCACAGACAAGACAGCTATCTGGATGGGTATGTATCTTGATAATTATTGAGAAAATTCTTTATCGAGGGAAGAGTTTTTATCTTTCTTCTTAAAAGCGATTGGGGACGGGGAAGGGTTGTAGCCAGTGCTACTCCAACTCAGATTAGATCTATTGAAAATAATGACCATAACCAACATTGTTCCATTGATTTCAGTGGACCTACTGTGAGTAAAACTTAATTGTCTGGAACCCAAATATTTCACTGCAGTTCTTAAGGCATTTTTCAGTCCCTGAAGTTCATTTCTGAGCCCCATCTTGAATATTTTTCCACTAGTGGGTTTTATGGGGGGGTGTTGTTTTCTATTTGGAAGTCAGAGGTAAATTTCCTGTAAAAGGAAATCCAGAGAGAGGGAAGAATACTATGTAGAAAAAACACACACGTGCATCATATATTGTGCTCAAATTTGCCCCCCCCCCCCCAGTTCCTGGGCATAGATTTTGTTTTGCTTTGTTTTGTTTCTGTTTGGCTTTATCATTTCCATTAGTCACTGATACTCAACAGGGAGTTTCAGTTTTGATTATATTTTTTAGCCTAGATCTCTGAGAGACAGGGATACTGAAATGAGCTGAGGATGCTGGATAAAAAACAGTGTTTTGCATATCGAGGAAATTGCAGCCAAACTGGCATGTGGCTTGCTGCCAACCTGTAGGTATTATTTATGTTCATTTCCTGACCTGCTTGCTGGAGCCTTTGCACAGGGAATGGATTTTCCATGCAACTGATTCTGGCTAATCTACCTCTGAGAATGGTGCCAAGACAAGTAGGTTAAAAGCATTGCTATTACACTCCTATCACCTTAGAAAGGGGCTGAGACTTGGGATGAGAGAGAAATTTGATTCAGTTCACATTTATATGAATGCCTGGACAGGACTTGAATCAATCAGGAAAAAGCCTCTTGAACAAGTGGGGGGCGGGGAACCATATTTGGAATCACAAGGCCAAATTGTAAACTAAAATTGTGAATCTTTTGTTCACTATATATGGGAAACGTACTTCTGAACTAGCTAGAACTATATCAGAGTAAAGGAGTAAGAGAAATGCAGATAACCTCCACCATCATTACAATGGAGTTTGCTTTCTATGGTTACCTAGGGGTCAATCCAGTGTCACACTTCACCTTTTCACTCCAGCATGCCCACCTACTCCCCACCCCCACCACACAAATTGGGAACCTCCCCACATTCAGAGAGCAGCACTCATTGGAGGGTTGTGCATGCTTCAAGGGATGTATATGGGTTTTGGCTGGACTGTATATAGCTTGCATTATTATTTTTTTACTATTTCCAAATAGTAACTATATCCATAGGGATGGATTCAGGACCGTATTGGATCAATTCTGCCGTAGGAAGTGTAAGACTAAAATATTATCACTGGCAGTATAATTCCACATACAGAAGATGCTGAACTTCCTCTCTTTGATGCACTTCACAACTTGCCCGAAGCAGTGAATATTTGACCAAGTCCCACAGGCAGGCAACCCAAAGGGCGTCACCTGCTATCTGCAATCAATCTTTGCCTAGAGTGTCAAAAGTGACCTCACTGGGGGTCACTCAGCACGGTAGCACTCTGTCAGGGGAAGGAGCACTTCATTGCCTGCTATAAAAGGGTCGTTGATAAACGCTGGCTATAATTTGCTAGCTAGGTGTGTGGGAGGGGAGGGGAGGAGGAGGAGGAGGAGGAGGAGGAGGAGATAGGAGCCTGAGGCAGCACTTGCTTCAATACATACTTACAGATTTTATTTTTTAAAAGTAGTGCCACTTTGGATTTTGCATTAGGGCACTGTGGGAGCTGTGGAATGCCATTCATGCAATATAGTAAGTACCTTTATCATTAGGGTGAGTTGCTGCACTGAATGTCAAGGCTGGCTGAGTTGCATTTATGAATTGAAAATGTACATATTGCACATTTAATCTATCTCTTGCATTCCGATTGCTGGGCCAGATCAGCACTATTGGAGTTATACATAGAAGAAAATTGATAAATGTCAAAGGAGAATAAAGGGAAAATGACAATACGACACCATAAATTGCACCAGTTCAGAATAAATGCATCCCTCATGACAGATTATTTATGACTGTATCGTGGTAATATATTTTAGGCCTGGTAAGCAGAAAGGAGATTTTCGTCTCATGCTGCATGAACCTCTGGTAGCAATGCGATCTTGGGTATTGGGACCATACTGTGATCTTGGGACCATACTGTAAAATGGTCTTATGGAAACTGAGGGAATGTCAACACTTTTAATTGAATTTACATAGTCAATCTACACAAGCATCATATGATTAATGTTACCCGTGGGGCTGATCACCGCTATGGTTAGGGGTATAAGAAGGCATTGATTTCCATTCTGCCCAGGGTTTGTTGCATGCAGCACTGTTTTAGTTCCACTACAATTCAGCTTCTCATGCAAACAATAGTATCCATCTTATTCTCCTGTTTTTGACATGGAATGAATAAACGAATACTGCCAATTTCCTCTCCTGTTTCTTTCAGAATTCTCTGACATCCCTAACTATGGTCAATAATGCCGGAAGAATCCACATGGAGAAATATTATACATAATCCCAGGCAGCATGGTACTACCTTTCTCAATCTACTTTGCACACATTCATTTAAAAGCACCAGAAAGGCAGTATGGAAAACAAGGCTTAACTTTATGTCTCACAAACAATACATAAAATAATGAATTCATGATTAGCGTTACTGAGTTTTACTCCAAGTACTGTCCACTCTTAGTTGCTCACTTGCTGGTCTTTTTGCCTACCTTTTGCTCATCTACTTTGACAAGTAATTCTCCAGGTGTGCCACACAGCAGGTATCACAAGGGTGTATGGAAAAATAAGGGGGAAATGAACAGAAGCTGCTACATTTTCCCAGTTTTCCACTTCATGAGGGAATATAAAAGTGTACATCCAGCATCAACAGAGGCTTATTTCCTCCATTAATCTGTTAGGCCTGGTGTGAAAATACACAGGGAGGCTATTTGATTATTTTGCTCAGGTCCTGTGGCTTCCCACTGGCATCAAGTTGACCACTGTGAGAACAGGTTGGTCTTTGGCCTGATTCATGTTCTTATACTTGCTTATCGCCTGTCTTGCTCTTTTAGTTTCTCATACATGCCACCCAAATGACCTTAGTTTGTACCCAGTGAAGAGAGCTGGGGAATTCAACTCAAGACATGTTTCTCAGGTGTTCCATTGTGCTTCTCATTGTGAGGGTAATCCTGCATTGGGCAATGTCTTCACTGTGTTAGAATTTAATTGTTTTCAGTCTCAGCCACCTGGCAAAATGTGGCAAACCTATTTCAGGTACATTGTCAAAACATTTCTAATATAGAGCAAGCATCAAGTTCTCAGACTGACTTTTATTCTTTGATTGTGAAATCTATAAACCAGCAAAGAGTTACTTAAAGTGACTTACCAGTAATCTTTTCTTCTAGGTTAGTTCAAGTTTACAAAGTATGAAAAAACAGCAACCCTGAAAGCCACAATCCTAAACACACTAAGGAGAAAGCACCATTTGACACCATGGTACCTACTTCTCAATAAACATGTATAGTACTTCATCTCACTTACATAAGAAAAGTCCTGGGATCCCATTATATTTTACATATGGGAATTTGACTTGGAGAGCACAGCTGAACTGCATACTGCCAAACAGATTTAGCTGCCATGGCTTCTCTGGAAAAAAACATTAGAAATGTTAATGTTTATGAGGGTGCTGAAAATTTTGCCTTAGAGATCCCCAGAGTTTCTAAATGTATCTTGGAATGCCTGATGTGAAGACTGGCAATGTCAACCCTGCTGTGTGGGAATCCCTTGCACATCACCACAATGTCTGGAGACAGACAGAGAGGTTGTACAACCATAGCAGTGATCAGAGGAGGAATGGCTGCTGGGAGAAGTGCAGAAAGGAGAAAAACCTTGGTAGACCTGCATCAGTACAACTGGATGCGTTCCCAGCTGCAACAAGACATGTCTCTACAGCCACAGTGGGCACTGTAACTCTAAAACAAATGTGTACTCCTCCATCGACTTCCAAGACAGATGGATGCCAACAATTTTGGAAGGAGCTATGAAAGTGAAATGAGCTGAATTTTGTAATATAGATGGTGCTCGATCACTATTCCCAGGCCACCCAGGAAGACTAGTTGTCACAACTATACTGTGCCAATCCAAATAAAGTATTGTGGATCACAATATGGATTCACTTTTGGTCCCTGACGCTCACTACTGCTTAAACCCTAAACTGAACCCACATAGGAAGCTGCCTTATAAGAAGTCAGAACTTTGGCCCTGCATACCTGAAGGAGCATCTCCACCCTCATCATTTAGTCCAACTCCGAGTGCTTTCTGGTGGTTCCCACATTGCATGAAGTAAGGTTTCATGGAACCAGGCAGAGGGCCTTCTTGGTAGTGGCGCCCACCCTGTGGAATGTCCTTCTTTCAGATGTCAAGGAAATAAACAACTATATGACTTTTAGAAGACACCTGAAGGCAGTTCTGTATAGGGACGTTTTAATGTTTGATGTTTTACTGTGCTTAATGTTTAAATTTGTTGGAAGCCGCCCAGAGTGGTTGGGGCAACCCAGTCAGATGGGTGGCATAACAACAACAACAACAACAACAACAAAATTGATCCATCTAGCTCAGTGTTGTTTACACTGACTGGCAGAAGCCTCTTTCCAACAGGGCCTCTCTCAACCCTATGTGGAGATGCTAGCAAGGACTGAACCTGGGACCTTCTCCAGGAAAGGTAGATGCTCTATTGCTATGGCCCTTCCCCAGTTCTTTCAGATCATACCCCATGCTGCCCACTAAACCATGTTACTTCTGAAGCTACATATGCAGCCTCATCCCAATGTGCATATGCTCAGAAGCATCTCACTGATTTCAACTGGGACTTATTCCCAAGCAAACATGCATGGAGTTGCCAGATTAGCCCCATATGATTAAACAGGTTTAAGTGAAAGCAGTCCACTTTAATCAGCTTACATATCACTACTTCTGAACGTTGGCTTGCAGAAGCTGAATTCACACTGTACTTGTTTTTCACGTAGGTCTGGATCTCTTTAATTATGTACACCACAAACGTGCACTTCCAAGATCTCACTCGAGCAAATTATACAGTTTTAAACTTTTATTCTCTCTATCCCGTTATTATAAACTGCAGCAAGGGTAGTGCTTTAAAAACATGCACACAGCCAGAGCTCAGTCTGAACCACAGAGGGTGGAAGAATGAACAGCACACATGGCTTTGGAGATACAGTTTCATGATATTTCATTACACAATATCACCATGATGTCATTTACATTCATGAGTGAGCACAGGGAAAACTTGAGTGACTTATCTCTCCATCTTTGTGAGTGAAGATTAATGTCAGAAGTGATCAGAAATCATGTATTGTATATACACACATGATGTATATTATTTTAATCTTCCATGTTCTCCAGGAATAAAAATACTTTAGCTGGTTACAGGGAATAGGTGGGTCTGAATGCTGTCAGGTTTTGAATATACAATGTGACAAGTTATTTCATCAGGGGAGAATGATAACAATGAGGCACATGTGTTTGTTTTTTGCTTTTTTTAAGGCGAGAGATGGAAGAAAAATAGCACCTGATGATCTTTCTATACAGAGGCAGTCATGCATCATACAGTATGTACATGGATTGATCTCAATCCTCATCTGTGAGTTTATACTTGAAAATAATATGACCTAAAGGTTATGCAGGAGAATATAGGTTCCTGATTTTGCAGAATTTGGAAATATCCATTTTGCAAAAAATGATATATATTTTCCCCTACTATGCAATTTACTTCATTCTGACTGTGATAACTGATAGTCAGGCAGATAATCTAAACTGCATTCTTGCTCGCTGGAATGCTTGGATTTGATCCCTGTACTAGGTGAGGATGGGGCTCAAGACCAAATTAGATTTCACACGAGAGATCCATCAATAGGCTCTCCAATGGAGTTTGCAACTGCATAGTACCTGCATATGTCCCCTATGAGTCAAATAGCCCTTCCGGAGGCACATGTTTATTGGGAAAATGACCCTGATCCAGTAGTGGAGGGTGTGGCTAGGCACCACTGCTCCTGACTTCCAGTTGGTTGCATCACTGCCGCTTGCTGCTTAGAAGTTTTATTTATATTTAAGTGGATATAAATTTGGTTAAATAAGTAAATAGAGGCATGGTACAAAAACAACATCAGGAGCCCTGAATTGACTCCACTGGTGTGTTTGCATCATGCCATCCTTACCACCGCCTGTCTCCTCCCTCTCTACATCCCAGAAAGCAGCAGCAAGGCAACTGACTGGAGGTTGGCTGAGTGATGGCAGCCCAACACGCCATCTGCTAGTGCCCCAATCCAAATAGCACATCCCTGTGGCTGCAATTCATTTTTCTCCCAGGCTACATCCCATTGCACCTTCATGTGACACCTCTTACCCCAAGATAAACAAACAAACCCATTAGCAGCTAGTAGAGTTACTACCTTTCCCCCCCTCCCAAGGCTTTTGTGCTTTTAACTGCTGCAGAATAGGCATAAGTTGAACTTCTGTAGCTTTTCTAGGCAACCGGGATGGGCAATGAGATGGAAAACTTCGTTATAAAAATGGCAACAACTTGTGCACCTGTTTAAGGCACAGGGCATGGGGGGAAATGTGTCCAAGCCCCAACAACTTTTCAAGACACTGTCCTGTGAAAATTAGGGCTATATACAGCCCTCTGGTTCCTCCATGTGGTGCCTCGACCATGCCGATTTCCCCTGTGCCACCTCAAGGCCACCCATCCCACTCTGGATCCATCCTGAAAGCAATTTGGGGGGTGGGTTTTAAACCCCCTTGAAACCCTACTTTAAAATGTGGTTGGGAGGAGGAAGGTGCAGGATTGGATCCTCCTCCTCCTCCAGTGTTGTTCCTTGATGAGTGACCTCCCTGCACAACATGGAAACTGTTTGTGAAGGTACAGAGCTGCACATGTCTCAGTCCTCCCACTTAACAAAGAAGATGCAGCTGCCCAGTAGCGCTCACCTTCTTGAGGTTTCTCGGCTTTCTTTTAGCTCGGGCCTGCCTCTCCTCCCACTCTGATGCCCCAAGAACCCAGGATGGCTCTGGGCCACTCAGCCCGACCTGCAGTGATCTGGGGGGCAGTCTCAATCTGACTTGAGCGAGGCCCAGATCTCTCCAAATAGGCCTGATTTGGGTCTGGTGCACAGCCTTACTGAAAATGCACATGCATATAGGACAAATACTTAAAGTTACATAATATGGATGACTTACCACTACAAGTAAGGCATTTCCCAACCCAACCCCAATCTTTCTGTGCATATGATTCCATTGCTACAACAGCTCCACTGCCTATCTATCTGTTTCTGGGTACAATGCAAAGTCCTGGTTATGACCTATAAAACCCTATAAGGCCTAGGCCCAGGATATCTGATTGAATTTTCCTATACATTCCTGTCCAAGCTCTGAGATCTTTGTGGGAGGCACGTTCCTCAGTCCCACCACCTTCACATAACTTGTTTGGTGGGGCTGCGTGAGAGGGCCTCCTCAGTGGCTGCTCCCCAACTTTGGAGCTCCATTCCTTGTGATGCTAGCCTGGCTCTGTCCGCATTGTCCTTCCATTAGTAGGCAAAGGCTGCTTTATTCTGGCAGGCCTTTAGAAACTGATTGCTTTCACATAAAATGTTGGGGCGGGGGGGGGGGTGATTGGCATGTCGGATTTTGTTACCCCCCCTCAGGGATGACACCCGTGGTGACCTGCACCCCCACTGCACCCGCTTTCTCCACCACTGCCTTGAGGTGGGAAATAAAGAAATATTGCATGCTTCTAAGTGAAATAGAGACCCACCGTTTCAGCTATAGACAAACATGAAATACAGTTGTACCTTGGAAGTCGAACGGAATCCGTTCCAGAGGTCCGTTCAACTTCCAAAATGTTCAGAAACCAAAGCACAGCTTCTCATTGGCTGCAGGAAGATCCTGCAGCCAATTGGAAACCTCAAAAGTCATGTCGGACATTCGGCTTCCAAAAATAGTTCACAAACAGAACAGTCACTTCTGGGTTTGTGGCAGTTGGGAGACAAAAGGTTTCGAAAACCAAGATACAACTGTACACAAAGAAATTCCTCCCTCCCTCGCTCATTCTCACACATGTGCCCCTTTCCCACTGATTCTGCAGATCAACCACTAACCCCCACATTTATTTGCTTGGATTTGACAGCCTGATGCTGCCTAAAGAGACTCAGAGCAGGCTATAGCATGTTAAAACCTAAAACACATAAACGTAACAGCTGCTGGGAAGAAGGGAGCGCCTGTCATTCCACCCATTAGCAAGCCTATCTGGTTGCTATACACAAACTTCCCCCGGGCTGAGGGAATCTTCATCTTCTCCTCTTTTCCTTGGTTTTGGCTGACATTGGATCAATTCCCTTGGAATGGCATTCTGTTTACTCAGGAAAAAAACAGAGTTTAGCCCATGGTTCTGTGATGCATTACAGGGCTGTTACCCAGGACCTTTCAGATTTATAGACATTGATCTGCAAGGTGACACAGAAGTACAAAGTTTACAGAAAAGATTCACTTCTTTTCTCTGGGCCTGTGTCATGGTTTCTTGCTAGAACACAGGCAGATTCAACAGTCTGATGTAGTACTGCTAGAATCCTATGCCTGAGAGGGTTGTGTAGTTTTACAGAGCAGTGGAGCCAGTGCCGTATCTGCAGCCCCACTGCTCACGCTGACTGGGTAGAAGGAGGTGCAGGATAATATTGAATTTTTGCTATGCCAGCTGGTAGACTGGTTCAGTAAACAGGCCTGGATCAGGGGCCCCACCAGAAGAACATTTGCTGGACCAGATCTGCCCCTCCTCACCCCTGAACACCAAATTTCAAGATTTACAACTGGCTGCCACTAGCAGGGAACCTTGAGTAGGGGTTGGCTCACCTGTGGGTTGGATCGCCTGGGTGGAGAAAAACTTCTAACTCAATGTATTTGGGTGGGAGTGAGAGTCTGCATGTGATGAGCAATGCCAAAGGACACAATGGGTGGAACCACCCCCTTTCTCTATCTCTTTCCTTTCTGCTACCACCTGCTACCATCTCCATCTTATTTTTATCTATTTTTATTAATTAAATTTCTATACCATCCTTCATCCAAGGATCACAGGATGGCTTATGGTATAAAAACACAAAAGCACAACACAATAACAAACGAAACAATAACACACACACACACACAGAGAGAGAGAGAGAGAGAGAGAGAGAGAGAGAGAGAGAGAGAGAGTTTAAAAGGACTGGGATAAGAGGAGTGCTTTTACCTGGTGCCTAAAGATGAATAATGATGGTGCCAAGGGAGCCTCCCTGTGGAGAGCATTCCACAAACAGGGAGCCACCCAGCAATACAAGAGAAAGAGACAAACCATTCTCGTTTGAGGTCTAAACTGGTAGCTTGCAGAAGGTTTGAAATGAGACAAAGCAGCCACAGGAAGTTAGGGCAAGGAACTGGTGTGACTAGAGGGCCCACAATTTCCACCCTTGGTTTAGGGCTACCACACTTTTATTTATTCTATTATTTTTCTGCAGCTACCCAGACCAAGGAACCCTGTTTATAGTGAGAGGTTATGGACTTCCGGGTTAGCGCCATCGTCTAATGGCGGATTCCCTCCAAGCTCCGGAGGGAATTGGCTCAATAGGAGACGGGTCCTGCCGCCGCAGCGACGCGGGGACCCTCAGAAACCACAGGTGCGGAAGCCTGTGGACTTGGTGACTCGGCGGGCACCATTAGCACCCTCCCCGACCCGAGAAAGAGCCTTTTTAAAGGCTTCGGAACGGGGGACGGGGAGAGGCGCAGTGCTGTGAGTCGACTGCTACTCCTACTGAGGGAAGCCGCATGCCATGGACGGAGAGCGCTGACTTCTTTCTTTGAACATTTGGACTCAAAGTAAAAGCCTGTGAGTAAAACGGAAATTGGATTTATAAAAGTAACATTTTTTTGTCTGAATTCGGTACGATTGGGGAAGGTGCAAAGAGGAAGTCCGCCTCCCCGCCTTGTAAACAATTTGAAGCAAGGACTAAATAACTAAGGTCGAGAGAACATCTCCTTCTTATTGGAAAAAGTTATTAATTGCACGAATTGATAGTATAAGTAATTTTGCTGGAGGATAAGAGCTAACTTTGAGAGCTAAAGTGCCACCCCCCCCCCGGGACCCGGGAGTGATCCGCGAGAGGAGCCTGTTGAGGAGACATAGAAGATTTTGACAGCTGTCAAATTAGCTGTCAAGGTTGGAAAAAATAGAGAACTTTGTTTCTGTTGTTTGCTGGTTACATGCGTTACATTATAGTTATAAATTGTTGAAAATAAAGAAGAATTGAAACAAGTTAACTCGACTTTTGGGCTGGAAGTGGAAGGAATACTAAATAACCAGAATCCCTTTAGAGGGGGTTCAGGGACACTACAAGAATGGATATAGGTCGAAAAATACTAGCTGATCTGGACGAGGTCTTTTTTCTCTTGGGAAAGTTGCAAGAGCAAAGGGATGTTTTGTCTACAAGTGTCACAACTTCGAAGTCAACAGTAAACGAATCTACTGAGTTGGATAAGGACTTGATTTACAAAGTCCAGGCAGCTGAACAAGAAAAGAATTCTGAGGAATTTGAGGAAATGGAGAAAGAGATATATGCTGAACAGGAGGAGCAGGAAGGAGGGGCTGTAATGCTGCAGATGGCAAAAGAGAGCCAGAGGCCTGTCAAGATGGATACAAAAGAAAATAAGGACTGGATGACGAAAACTTGGTTTGAATTGAAAAATGAGGAATGGAAAGATCTCTTTTTGCGGAGATCTGAAGATCTATGGACTATAAATCTGATTAAGGTGGAAGTTGGAGCTTTTGGGACATTTGGACTTAAAAGGATTAAGAAACAAGATCTAAGCTCCACCTTTAAATATGGAGTCTGGCTGGAAGGAACATGGACATTATTGGGACAGAGCCCCTCCGAGACTTGGTGTTTAAGACAAAGGACTATCAAAAAAACCGGCAGAGTGGAACTGAGAGAGAATTAAGAGCCTCAGATGTGAGGTCTCCAGGCTGATACCAGATGGACTGATGGACAATGGTTTGGGGATCAAACCGGGAAAGGGAGGGTGGGGTTTGGGAATCCAAAGGGTGTATAAATATATTCTGATTCTTTTCATTTTATTTTGCTTTGTTATCAGTATAAAAATAGGGAATTTATGGAAGGGAAATTGGGTCGACCATAGAAAAAAGTCTTTAAGTATAACGATTGATGTATATAAGTTAAAGTTTGATATATAAATTGAACTAAACACAATAACGAATTAAGGTTAAGAATTGGGGATAGGAACTTGTTGAACTAATATTTGGACATGGAATACAAGAAGGGGAGGCGAGGGGAAGTCGTGGAAAAACGTTATTGAAAATAAGGATTGTAAATGTTGAGTGTCTTTTAATTCCGTTTTTTTCTTTTTTTGGAAAATTATTTGGTTGTTTTTTGCTTTTGTGTATTATTTGAAACTCTAATAAATATCTTAAAAAAAATATATAGTGAGAGGTTATGGGCACACTGTACTAAAGAAGTTATTTTCTACCATAAGTACTCCATTATATTCAAGATTAGGGATGAGGGAGAAATTTGATTCAGCTGAACCTACTGACGTCACACTTTCCGAAACAATGTGCAAACCGAAAGACAACTACCCTTCAAAATTTGTAATTCCACAGATTCTGCATTGCAGTTCTCCAGTCTAGCAATGTGTATAAAAATAAATATACTAGGGTAAAGTGGGCATATAAGTATCTATATCATAGCATACTCTGCGTGCTCTGGTCCATAGGGTCATGAAGAGTCGGACACGACTAAATGACTAAACAACAACAACATCATAGCAAAAATTAAAAGCATACAATATATTAGGGGAAATTGTTATGGGGAAATGTGTATATTGAGTGAAAGTGCATGCAACATGTGAATATTAGGAAAAATTCGCACTAAATTGAATTTTCTTGAAGATTTTTGCTTTTTAATTGCAAACTGATATGGAAAACCAAACTTAAGACTGGAACAAGGAGAACATGGGAGAAAACAAAATTGACAAATTTCTTTCCCAGTTTCCTCATTACTTAAGGGTATTAGGAAATCAAATGCCTCTGTATCTTTTCCTTTACCTTTTCAGAGTGGTGCCAATGTCAGTGCTCACTCTCCTAAGTTTCCAAGTAGTGGGAGAGAATCCCACTCCCATTTAATGGGAATTTCTCTAGCAGGAAGGGTTAGAGGCTCTGACCACTATTCCTGTGTGAAATTAATTGAGCTCCAAAGGTCAGCAGGTCACGGGCAGGCTCATTATGACAAATGATTTCTGTTTGAGAAAGACCTTTGGGGTCATTTCAGATTTCCCCCTAAATTTTGTAATTATGGCTGCCTGAGGCCTTAAGCAAACAAAAACATGTGGAATAGAGGCTGCATGGAGATTAAGTGCAAGGGGTAGGAAGCAAAGCAGCCTAGCCTGGTAAAACAGGTTTCAAGTTGAGACTGTAAAAGATGGATGTTATTTCAAAAAGGAGGGAGAATGTTTGATGAGTATTACTGTCCAGCAGACAAGTTTTTAACTTTCTGGTCAACAGTAACTATCTAGCTTATCTCAAGGTGCTTTCATTCAATGAGAAAGCGAGAGTGAGAGGGTTTAGCATCATTTCTGACAAGTATTCCTGTGTTCCATGTCAGATCAAACAGCCACACTGTGCTACAAACAGCAAAGATTCTCCAATTGCAGGGTGCACTGTTGGGCAGAGGGAAATAAAAGCATGAGCTAATATGGACCAAAAACAAGGGGCAACATTCAACTACTGCATCCCATCAGAATAAGGACTTCTCCTTGAACAATGGGACTTGTCCTCCCCCATTTGCACCCCACACCTACCCCAAATTTTCTGCAGAGGGTTGGGGGAACCCCAGAACAGATTTACGGAGGGTGCAGGAGGAGAAGGGGAGAATGTTCTATTGGGCAATGATGAATCCTTGCACCGATGGGACAAGAGACTTAGTGCTAAATTGGATTCTGCCCCAGATACTGGGTGTCCTTGAACCATCTGAAAAACAAATGAATTTATCACGGCGCAGGTTTCCACAGGCAAGACCCTACTACATCATCAAATGTGTGAAGTAGCCCACAAAATCTTGCAACACAAATTGAATGTGTTTGTCTTTAACTTGGCATGCCACATTGATTGTTTCTCGCACAACAGACTAACAATTAACATAGCAAATCAAACTCCAGCTGAACAGTGGTGGGATGTAATGGAGCCATCCCTGAATCTGCAGTCCTATCAGTCAAGCTGGACACAGCAGAAGTTAAGAGGCAGGCAACAAGGCACAATGCTACCAAGTTAATGCAGTGGAACTTGGTTAGGGACCAGAGGCTCCTGGGCAAGTTCAGGGCCTCCCTGCCTCCAGAACATCCCATATGAGGAATTTCCATGGGCTGCCACCAGCAGCAGTACTTCTGCTCACTCCCAACTTTCATAGACAGAACCTGGGCAGAAGCTGGCAGAGTAGTTCTGGGCCAGTCAGAATCAGATCCCGCAACCCTACCCCATCCAACTGCCAACCTCCAGCTTTGCAGATCAGGGGTTTGGATTGTACTCTAGGTCATATCTCTTATATGAAGGATGTATACACCTTTCTAATCAGTGTAACTAATCTGGTTCCTCCCCCCCCAAAAAATATTGTGAACTGAAGTATGGTGAGGATTTTGCTCATGAATTCTACAGATCCAAATAATCTGTCTCATTTGCCTGAAGTTGAGAGGACATTCTCAGTAGTAAACCAAAGGGCAAACAGTATTTCCCCAGTATGTACAAGTCTAACATTTTCTTCCATAAGAAAGTCTGATGTATATGTCAGAGGGATGACCAATATATTTTAGAAACTGTGCAGTCTGGTTTGACATCTTGTGAACTGAAAACCAAAGTCATGAACTTGAGGGTTCTGGCTTAGGACTTTGGAACATCTGGAGATTAGCCATCATGGTTCTGTGGCTTTGGACACAATATATTATCTGATTTTGGCAGCCTAGTGCAGTTAGAAAAGCAGGTCAGCCACATACTCATTTCTGCCAGGGTGAACACAGATCCATGGCTGATAATGGCTGACCTTTAATTGGACATGGTTATGACTACTACTAGGCTGTTTTGGAAAATACAGTCCAAAGGTTTAGGAGATGGATGTGCCAAGAATACCAAAGTCTTGCTCCGCACAAAGGGCACACCATGCAAGCAACACAGAACTGCATGTACAGTGCTGAACCACAGGCACACCATGTCTAGTGCAAGCCTTATATAAAGGGGGATTCCTTTTGTTGGAGGCATCATCTGCTAATTCACTTTCCACAACAGGATTGGTCACTTCTGGTACAACAGATTTGTGAATGGAACCTTTTAGTTTCTGCAGATCTTGACTGTGGGTATCGGTAGTGACCTGTGTGATGGGGCAGAGTAGTCAAGTCATTTCTGAATACAGTTTTCGAACCTCAGTTTTCAAACGTAATCTGTTCCGGAAGACCGTTTGAGTTCTGAAATGTTCGAAAACTGAAAACTCAATAGCTGATAGCTAGGCCTCAGGATCTTGCACTCAGCGGAAGCCGCATGGCATGTTTGACCTCCGAGGCGTGTTCGAAAACCGAAGCATTTACTTCTGGGTTTATGGCGTTCAAAAACAGAAATGTTTGTCAATGGAGATGTTCGAAAGCCAAGATACCACTGTACCTAGATGGGACAGGAGTGAAGTGGAGAAGGGTGGTGACAAAGTCAGGTCTGTACCAGAAGGAAGGATGGATTGCTCTACTGGTGTGCCTCTATGAGCCCCACCTTGCTTTTGCCCTGCCCCTCCCCAGCCTTGTCTAGGTAAGCTTGAGTGACACCAATGTCAGGAGGGCAGCTCCACCTCACCACATGGGACATTACTGATGTGTATTGTATTTGCCCTAGGGATCTCCTGATTATAAACTTCACCTCCTTCCACGAGCATCATTGAAGCTCAGGATATCTCACTGGCAGCTCTCTCCTCACGTGAAGACTTAAGCTCAACAAGATAAGACAGCTTCTGTAGTAAACATCTTTTAAAGTATATTACCAAGCACCGCCCTGACCATAACCCAAAGCTAACAATCAGCTGACCATGTCACATGAGGCACCTGCAGGCCTTCTGTGTACCTGCATTTCCTGTAACATGGCAGAATCCACTAAGGCACACAATACAGGTACATTATACACACATTACAAGAGACAGATTAATGGGAGCCTGAGAATGTAAGACACTGCCTTATATCCAGACAGATAATTGCTCCAACTAGTTCAGTATTTTTTGACACTGGTTGGCAGTTGCTCTCCAAGGTTTTGGGCAGGCATTTGGGATGTTTTAACTGCCTTTATAGTTCAGCAAACACTGCAGAATTGTGAGATTTATTATTTTTTAAAGGAAAAATCCAAATGTCACCCGGCAAGTTGATTTGGTTTGTTGTTGAACTGAAAGGATAACAAAAGAATTACAGGACATGTGCAAAGATCCAACTTGTAATACAAGCCTTAGCTTTTTTTTCTTTCGGGAATTGGACATGACATCAAAAAAAACTGATGTTGAAACTCTCAGAAGGGCATTTGCATGAACAGAAGCAGTTAAGCTTGGGGGGAGGATTTCCTTCCAGCCAGGAAAAAAATCCCTTCATTCACCTTCTCCCTGCATTCCTTGTTATTTTGTCAAATGCAGACTTGTGGCCATACATTTACAAAGAAATGCCTACTTTTACCCATGGAGCTGACACCTAACTTTCGCTTCAGGCAAAATTCCAAGTGAACTGAGATGGGGAGTTCCTCCTCACTTGAAATGTTTTAGGAACTTTCGTTTTAGCTTTGATTTGAGATAATATTAACACAGTGCAATTCTATGCATGTCTACTTAGAAGTAAGATGCCTTGAGTTCAGTGGGACCTATTCCCAGGTAAGTGTCCATAGGATAGCCACCTTCATTTATATGCTCTCTAATTGTCAGAAGAATAGCTACATTGCAATATATATATATATATATATCCCCAGTGGCACCTTAGAGACCAACTAAGTTTGTTCTTGGTATAAGATAAAGAAGTGTGCATGCACTCTAAAGCTTAAACCAAGAACAAACTTAGTTGGTCTCTAAGGTGCTACTGGACAATTTTTTTTTTTATGCATTTCGACTGCATCAGACCAACATGGCTACCTACCTGAATCTACATTGCACATAGTGAAACCACAGTCACTGCCATATTTTGGCTCTTGTAATCTGAAGGTCTGCTGAGGTTCATTGATGTCCTACAAATATTCCAGCATGTTGCTCCTCACCTATGAGTAAATATGATGTAAGCTGGTATGGGGTTTCCTGGGAATGTATTATATGTCAGGTTTCCAGCTATTTCTATTGCCCTTCCAGTGACATTATTTGAGTTGACACAAAAAAGTGACTGCCTTTGTCTTGACCTGAAAATTCAGATATGTCAAAAAAAGGAAATGTGAGATGATGAAATTCATTGCATATATCACCAATGCAATGCAGGGTGATATCATCTATAAATTCATCTGAAAATAACATAGATAGATGCAGTTATTTTATTTTTCTTATGAAGATTTATTTACTATATATATTGTAAGATCTGAAAATAAGACAACATGAAAACAAGACAACATGGCCTTTCTAAACTCCACGTTCATAATGATATGCTAACAGTAAGCTTGGGAAATGTCCAGAAATGAATGCACTGCTCCCAGTGCACAACTCGACAGCCTATTTAGGCAATCTGAATATCTTTTCAGATTTCCATTTGACTTTTTCTTAATCTTTTTGTTCCCTTTAGGCACTCTACCAATGATGTTAGGTTTCTTTAGCAGAAAAAAAAAGTTGTAAAAATTGTGTTGAGCAATGATGAAACAAAAATTGCCTTTCTAGAATGAGTAACTGAATGGGCTTCTGATCTTGATTAATGATCCCAATCTTACCATGGCGACGGATGGGAGATTCCTTGGTGGAGCACCACATCCAAATCACTGCTGACTAGCCACAGTCAAGGCGGAAAGTGATGTTGGTGGGCTTTTTCTCTATTAACCCCGGGAACAATATAAAACGAAATAACATAATAAAATGAGCAGGGAATATAAACAAATGTTAAAACAATCCAGTTAATCAAACAGTAAGAGAGAAACTGTATGGAGTAAACCAAATAACTACTGGTGACTGTTAACAACCAAAGTTAACATCCAAAGTTTCTTTCTTTTTTCCTTCCTTCCTTCCTCAGCACATCTGCACTATTATACCTGTGCATCTCTTCACCTAGATACACCTTATTAATTCAGTCTCCTAATGCCTGTCAGGAGAAGCTGATCGTGACTATTTCACAATCCTTGATCCAGCTGCATTGCAAAATCCTCTCTCATGGTGACCCGCTATTCTCTCCCTTCATCCCCCAAGAAGCAGATCACGTCTATTGTGGACACGCATGTGCAATTTTGCATGTTCACCATCGAAGGGAAACAAATGAATAGACTTAATTCTCACTTATAACACAGATGTGTGGGAAGGAAGAGTATGAAGATTTGTTACATCTTGGCAGTGAAGAACATAAAAATCTGACACGACAGCTAATCTAGGAGAACCCCCTGATCCCTGAACTGTAGTCTTGCAAAGCAAAATGTAGATTGAATTATCTCTTTTGATGGAATATTTTTATCAGCAAAAGAGCCCACCAGCTTTTTTGGCCTGAGTGCTTCCCTCTTTAGTAATTCCTCTTTTTAGCATTTCAGCAGCCTGCCTAGTTGCCAATACTTCCTTGATTGAAAGTGCCTCAAATTGCCACACACAAGAATTGATGGGCGAGATCCAGAATGTTCAATTAATGCTTTGCAGCTTGCCATTTCAGAAAAAGGGGGGGGGAGAGAAAAGAAAACCTACAGTAGATTTCCTCCCCACCCCAAACATTAAAAGGGATTCCTCATCTCCACCTCTTCTTTCGATTCCAACTGCCCCAGCTGGAAACCTTCTAGGCCTTTTAAAAACAGGATTAAAAAGGCAGTTTTCTGCATTAGCACAGCTCAAAAGGATAACCTCAGCTCTTTTCTCTGCCAGGCAGCTTTTTAATCCCGAATCACATGTCACTTCAAATTATGAATATGATTTTCACGTCCC
Source organism: Podarcis cretensis (assembly GCF_951804945.1). Classification (NCBI taxonomy): domain Eukaryota; kingdom Metazoa; phylum Chordata; class Lepidosauria; order Squamata; family Lacertidae; genus Podarcis; species Podarcis cretensis. The sequence goes on from NC_137175.1 coordinate 25,507,768, forward strand.
CCTCGGGCCTAAATTTCACCCAAGTAAATCCTCTCATTCAGCAGCTGGAGAAATGTGTCAAAAGCAGTGATCTTCAAGTGCCGAGAGAGCTCTGGGAGAGATCAAACTGTCCCAGCCTGAACTCTCTCAGTGCCAGCCATCGTTTTTCCTCTTGCTTATCGCTGTTGACACCCCCGTCAGTTAGAAAGGCTGAAAGGGCAGGACTGAAGAGAACTGCACTCTGCCATTCTGAATTTCTGGGGTTGACTTCTTGGTTCCCTCTCCCCACGCACCAACCCCACCTCCGCCCTTCTTCTTTGGGAAGGATGGGGGGAAAAGCTCTGAGGAGATTGGACATAAAATACCCTGACAGATTCCTGCATTCTTTGATCTGTTTTTACAGACTGCTAAATGTGCTCAGCCAATCAGATTAACCGAAGGGCCAAATATCCCAACATTGTTTCTTCATTTGAATTATAAGACCAAGGAATGCAAACAGCAGCAGCAGCAAAACAATGCACACACACAAACATTTTTCAGAATACTAAAAAAGCCTTGTTGCATTAGTACAAAACAAGACTCATTTATTCCACATTCTGTCTCCAACAGCAGCTGACCAGGTGATTTTGGAAGCTCACAAGCAATGTGGGGCTCGAACGCACGACCCTGAGATAAAGAGCCTCACACTCTACTGACTGAGCTCTTCTTTTGGTGTATCCTGCACTGTAGACCTTGCATTGCACAGAAGCTTGGACTGAATGATCCCAAAGGAATCTTCCAACTCTAAAACTCGTTGATTCTGTGCCCAGCAAAATCCAAACGGGCTCTCTTAGGCATGACAGAGCACCCTCCAAGCTAATTTTTTTAGGTTTTGGAAAATGAGATAAATCAAAATGGAAGAAGGTTCAGAAAAGGGTAATCAAATTTATCAAGGTATGGATCAACTCTCCTATGAAGAAAGGCTACAGCTCTTGGGACTTTCTAGTTTTGGGAGAATGAACAAGTAAAAGGTGACTTGACATAAGTTTACAAAATTATGCATGGCAAGTAGAAAGTGGATAGAGAAAAGTTTTTCTCTCTGCATCTGTTGGAAGATGCAGGGCAGATAAAAGCACATAGCTAGACTATGGAACTCCCACAGGAGACAGTGATGGCCACCAACTTGGATGGCTTTGAAAAAAGATTGGAACGATTCATGGAGGGTAAGGATATCAATAGGGACGCAGGTGGCACTGTGGTCTAAACCACAGAGCCTAGGGCTTGCCAATAGTAAGGTTGGCAGTTTGAATCCCCACGATCAGGTGAGCTCCCGTTGCTCGGTCCCTGCTCCTGCCAACCTAGCAGTTTGAAAGCAAGTCAAAGTACAAGTAGATAAATAGGTACCGCTCCAGCAGGAAGGTAAACAGCATTTCCATGCGCTGCTCTGGTTCGCCAGAAGCAGCTTAGTCATGCTGGCCACATAACCCGGAAGCTGTTTGCTGGCTCCCTCGGCCAGTAAAGTGAGATGAGCACCGCAACCCCAGAGTCGTCCGTGACTGGACCTAACGGTCAGGGGTCCCTTTACCTTTACCTTTAAGGCTATCAATGGCACCTAGCCATAATGGCCCTGCCCTGCCCTGCCTCCATAGTCAGCTGCAGTGATGCTTCTGAATTAAGTTGCTGGAAGCTACAGGAGGGGAGAATAATCTTTTGCTTGGGTCCTGCTTGCAGGTTCCTCACAGGCTGTGATGCATTTGCCTGATCCAGCAGGCTGTTCTTATGCTGTTACTTTTTTAAAGCCCCCCTTTTTAACTGAAAAGTTTCTGAGGTCCAACAAAATCATAAACATAAATACTGGATCCCACAAGCTGCCATGCAATAACTATATAATGTTGTACCTTGTTGAAGATTACCACTTTCCCCATTCCCAAATACAAAGTATTTCTCTATAGATGAATCAAAAGGTCATCAGATTTTTAATTTATGAAAAAGTTTTTCATTTCCATGCTTCTGACATTGCTCAGTTAATTTTTACATAATAGTAGACTGAATGGCCTTTTAAGCCAGCGTAACACAGTTAATACTGTCATGGATTTCCAATGTAGAGCAGCACTAAGTTTGGCAGAGGCAAGAAGCTTCTTAAGCATATCAACATAGGTTACAATAAATGTCTACGTCAGGGGTCAGCAAACTTTTTCAGCAGGGGGCCGGTCCACTGTCCCTCAGACCTTGTGGGGGCCCGAACTATATTTTGAAGAAGAAAAGAGAACAAATTCCTATGCCCCACAAATAACCCAGAGATGCATTTTAAATAAAAAAAACACATTCTACTCACGTAAAAACACACTGATTTCTGGACCGTCTGTGGGCCGGATTTAGAAGGCAACTGGGCCGGATTCAGCCCCTGGGCTTTAGTTTGCCTACCCATGGTGTATGTCATCTCTCCCTCTCTCCTTTCTTCCTTTTTATTTTCCTACCACTATGTTAGACTCTGGTACACATGTGATGCAGGTTTTCACGTTTCAGAATCCACATTAGGGCAATACACATTAGGGCAATATACACTAGGTCAACCAACATATAGTTTGCAAGACTTTCAGTTGTCTTCATCGGGCTGTATGTTAAACTAAACAAGGTGTGTATTAGAGGAAAGGGGAGAAAGATATTTAACTGGTGTTGTTGGAGCCAGGGATGGAGTCTGCATCTAGTGACAGTCTTAAAATAGAATGTGGAAGGAGGCGGCAGACATTCAAATGAGACTTTGCTTGGTTTTCAGATGGCAGTGGCCATAACATTTTAAATAACATTGATTGGTAGCAATCTCCCATAAATCTCAGGATGAGGCTTTCTCACTGTACCAATTTGGTGAATGGTTAAAAAAAGTGGTGAAATTTACATCCTGATGCTAGATTTAGGGTGTTGCTTAGGAGAACTTTGATCTGCAACTTGCATATTTCCACTATGAGACACACTACCTAGGGAATTCCCCCCTGTGGAGAGTGGAGGTGTTGTGAAATCAAGATCTGGGAGATCTAAGGAGAGCCAAAATAAGGTGAAGATTGCTGCAGGTGAGTAAGATACACTGTCATAGTGAAGATTAAAGCATTTGTTTAAGAAATTGTATTTATTAATTTAAGACAATATATATCTAAGTGGTGTACAAGTAACTTGATACAATAAAGATAAAGAGTAAAAAAAAATCAAAATTCAGTTAATCTGGCTGCTGGAATTAAAAAAATATATGTATTCAGTAGTTGTTGGATGTTCAACAGGGAGAGGGGCCTGTCTGACCCCAGCTGGAAAGGAGCTTCATAAAATTGGGCCCACAATACTGAAAGGATATGAGCCATGCATCTGAGCCACGGAGACTCCCATGAAGACCTCAGTGATCAAAAAGGGCTATAATGGATTATAAAATGTTTGATCATACTACTATTAGCTAGATAGGAATTCAGTGATCCTGGGTAACTCATCTTACTTATTATATCATTTCTTTCTCTATTGTACTCCTCTTTTTTTTGTTGCTGCTGAGAAAGCATGCCTTGGTGGAAATACTCCATGACCAGTTCAAACAAATAATGAATTTATTTATGAATCTGTGTACTGGCCTTTTGACACATGTGTCCCTGTTAGGCACTACACAAGTGGACCTCCAAAGTTACTGCTGCTGCTTCAGCCTACAATATTTTCCATTACCATAATGCAATTACCGGTACATTCCTCTAAGCTCCAGATGCAACCCAGGTTACATTTATTATGATGTTCCCTTCTGTTTATTCCGTTTCTATTTGCAAACTTGGCTGAGAAAATTCATGTGAACTGGGGATTGAAGAAGTGGTTTGGTTGTGGTTGTTTCTTTAAAAAATCAGAATGGGACTACTGAAGCTACTTGATTTGCATGTATTAACAGTAAAATAGTTGGTAGCAGAGAGCAATACTAAAGGGATGGCACTGGTGTCAGGTTCCATTTCAGAAGGAAAATGTATAACAGGCTTCATAGAAACCCTTTGCTGATTGCATGCTAAAGAAGCCGTGAGGTAGACATGGTTTAGTAGCAGAGGGAATTTTTGCATGTAGATGATCCCAGGTTCAGTTCCTGGAATGTTGAGTGGGAGATGGTTTGTTCACACTGAATGCCTGCATGACTCAGTTATTTGTGTACACAGTTTGTACATTTGTAGAATGCAACGTGCAAATATTCCTAACATGTCTCATAATGAATGAAAAAAAGTGCTAAATAATAATAAATAAAATAATTAAGAAACATAAGAATAAATACACTATAATGTAGTGGGAAAGGTCTTGGAGGGATAGTTTTCAGCTATCATCCATCATCTGGAAACAATGTACACCAACAATGGAAAACTCCTTAGGAGCAATCAGTGTGAAACAGGGAAGGAGGAGAAATTCAATTCAGTTCTCATTTTTAGGCGAACTTAACTAATTTGCACTTTCAAAAATAATACATGAACCAAAATACAGCTGTTCTTCGAAATTCACATTTTCCTGCATTTTGCGGTAGTGTTTGCCTTCCAGTGAGTACAAAAGGTATATACTAGAATAAAGTGTGCACAACAATGTGTATGCAGTATTTGTGGACATATCCTACAGAAATGCACTATATTAAGGAAAAATTGCTTTGCAAAATATGTATATTAGGCAAAATCACAATGATATGCATGTTAAGAGAAATCCGCGCAGAAATGTTGTTGAATTTTCATGGTGACTTAATCACCACCACCATCATCATAATTGCAAACTGATTTGGAGATGTGGAGAACTAAACTGGAAAAATGAAAAACTGAGAAAACCCAAAATGGAGAGATTCACTCACCCCTAACTTGAAGAGGGGCCTGGACTTTGGGGCAAGTGGAGATATCAACAAGATGGCACCAAATTATGTAGGAGAGGCAAAAAGAGGATAGGTTTTTTTAAAGATTATTCCAAAGTGATATGGTATAGCATCCTGTTTTCTCATCATCAGTATGTGTGTCCTTACTGGGCTCAACACCCACAAATACATTCTCCTATTATTATTCCCCAAATGATAATACTTAGTAACAAACAATATAGGTAAGCTAATAATTGTTCACGGGGTAAGAGCATGAATAAGAGTCTTCCCTCACTCTGTAGATTAAAAGTTTGTTTATATGTGTGTTTTAAAGAATTATTATTTGGAGTAAAAGACCACCAATGAAATAAACCAGAAAGTGGTTTTCTTGTGCATTTGCCTAATGATTTTATACTCAGGGGGACAATAAGCATAAGTCTATACAATGTTAGCCTCACATTAAACAGATGGCAAAGGAATTATGACATTTGGAGGGGGGGAGCCACAGCATCCTTCAGTTTTCGCTGAGGGATAATAATACAGGTGGTACCATGTAAAGGAATGAGATTTTGGCAGAGCTCTGAGGATTAAGCTTGTACTCCACAGGGTCCAATTCACAGTTTGATCACACTCCTCCTTTCTTCCTTGCCACATGGACATCTGGCACCATTAAAAACCAGTAAAAGAACTGTTTTCAAAGCCCACTCACCACTGCTACATCTGTAGCCATATTGGGTAAATTTGCATAGCATATAGAGGGGAAACAAACCAATAGCCTGTTTATTGGTGATCTGCTATTCTTTTCTAATCAGTATCTGTGTGTTCATGTAGCAGTTAATGGCCCTCAAAGCTAGACATGCACTCCAGGTTTATGATTTTTGGGAAGTCCTAAATTTACCTCAATTTCTAGGGGCCCAATATATTTTTCTGATGCGCACACTTGTGTATCAAACTTAGAATGAATTTAACACCTGTATGTTACCTGAACTGGTGTGGTAGCCGAGGTTTTCAGCCAGGAAGCCCACAACTCCAATCTCAACTCAACCATCAGCTCAATGGATGGTTTGTAGTGAACCACTAATTTCTCTGTTACACCACAGTTTCACATGTATAATGTGGAGATAATGGCTTCTCTCTAATGCAGTTCTAAGTAACCATCCTTTAAACACAATAATCTCTGTTTGCATAATGGGACTTTCTCTCTCTTCTCCCCAAATCTGCTCCAGAGGCTTGGAGGAAACCACAGAACAGATTTTTGTGGGGTGCACAAGGGAGATGGAGGGGAGAGCCCTGTTCTGAGAGTGGAAATCCTTGCACTGATGGGGCGGTTATTTAGTACTGCAATGGATAGTACAAGTCAATATTTCCTTGCTTGGGGAATTCACCAAATCTATACCTGAGCATCTCCAAGAACAGCCTGAACCTTTTGGATGCATTGAAATGCATTTTGATAAATTCCTTGAGCTGAGAAATCTAAAGGATAAAGTTATAATCAGTGCTTTTCCTTAGGAAAACAGGGTGCCAGTACTCACCATTAAATTGTTACAGTAAGTGCCACATTTTTAACATTTGAAAAAACAGGTGCTGGTAACTGCATACCCTTGAGTTTCCCCAGAAAAAAAAGCACTGGAATCCTTTCATTAGTCCAGAAGATGTTGTTGATCTACAGTTCATACTGGAATTCAGAGAGATTGAATTACTTGAGCATCCTTACAAGAAGAGAGCCCTCAGGCAGTCCAGCTGTATGCATGGGGGCTCTCTACAAACATCCAATGAGCACATTTTAGGTTGGGGTTAGAGCCGACAACTATATTACCCTCTCCAACTCCACGCATTCATTTTAATTCCAGAGAACATCTAGAATATCCACTCCACGCTTCAGAGATGGAATGCACTACAAACCCAATGGCTTGGTATTAGATAGATAAAATGTTCTGCACGACAGCTGTAATTCGGCCATTGGAATACCTTGTGTTTGTTGTTATATTAAGAGGAGATAATCTGAAAATCAATCAGTAACTGGCTTAACCCACCCCCCTCTTCCAACTCCCCTTCATTAATGACTCCCATTAATGAGGATGGGGAGGCTTTGCCAGCATCTTCCCTTGATAAAGTCTCACATTGTCATTCAGCCTTGTTGAACATTTGCTGTGGGTCCATTATCAAAATATCATTTTCAGCTTCACTGAACGCATGTAGGAAATGTTGCTGTCTTATAAAGGGGAGGGGTTGGGAGAGATAGGATAATAAGCCCAGATTGTATTGGTGTAATTATCCTCCCTAGAACAGGCTTTGGTGAACAGATAGATCTAATTTTTGTAAAGTCGTAAATCTAAGAGCATAAGTTGTCACTGATTAGATTAGTAAGTAAACAATTGAAATTTCACATTGGAAAGTTCTCATTTTCCTCCTTTAATAAAGATGGATATAAAACGGATAAACAAAGAAGGAAAGATGTTATTTTTAGGTCCATTTTTTAGGTGATAACAATCCCATAAAAATAAATGGGAAGATTAGAGGAAGACAGGAACTGTTTCACTTTGTTCACTGAAATAGGTGCAATGTTGTCTAGTCTCTATTTTGGAAATTTTCCATTTACATATAAAGGTTGCAGTGTCTCTCATTGTCAGTTCATTTATTCCTTCTTAAAGTTCATTTAGGAGGCCTAAACTAGACACACTCTCTCTCTCCCCCCCCCCAACAGAAACAACCAAAAGAGCCTTGAGAAGCTGCACATTTGAGTAGGAAATGGCAACAAGAAAGCCTTTGGAGTAACAATCCCAAAGAGCAGTGATGGAGAACCACCAGTCCACAAGGCCAGAGGGGATCTTAATTTGGCCCATTAGACCATTTCCCCCAGCCACCCACCCACATCACATTTATGATGTCAGGGGCAGGGCAGGCAAAGATGTGGCTGACAAGGAACAATCTGGAGCCTTAAAATGTGTTCCAAATATTTCCTTAGCAAGCAAAGGCTCATGTTTGGCACTGTTTAAATTTGGCAGCAAATGCAAGCCTGACTGGAATCCATCGGGAGCTTCTAATGAGATCCCTATCAAAAGTGAGGTTAGGATTCAGCACCAGTCAGCCGATGGACAGTTACTTCAAGCACCCCCGGGTTCAGCTACACTACAGAGGAACTCAGGAACTCAGAGGAATTCAGGAACTCTACAGTAGACTTCTTCAACCATGGCCCTCCAGATGTTTTGAGACTACAATTCCCATCATCCCTGACCACTGGTCCTGCTAGCTAGGGATCATGGGAGTTGTAAGCCAAAAACATTTGGAGGGCCGAGGTTGAGGAAGCCTGCTCTACATCATAACCAATCCCTTTTGACAGAGGAGCACTGGTTAAGATAGGTTGATTGGCAGCGACTTCAAGCCCTGTTTGGATCAGCTGGGATCTTTCTTTGCAGTGCAGCTTGGACACTTGCTGCACTGCATAGGAACAATGGGACACCTGATCTCACCACAACTTCAGGTGATTGACAGGTAGGTGGCCCCACCCTCCTGTTAAAGTGGCCCACAAGCAGGATTCTGGCTGAATCCTGTTCCTTGCTCCGCCAAAGATCCTCAGTTTCCTCTGTCATCTGTTAGCTTTTAGATGACAAGTTACAACTGTTCAGTTCCAGAGGGCTTTGGGGTTAATTGATTAATGGTGAATTTCCCAGTAGGTTTTGTGTGGCTATTAATTGCTAGACTTTTTTCTTTTAAGATTATTGGCTATCCTTGTTTAACTGTCACTTGTTTCCTTTGTGATATTGTGCTGTTGCAGTTGCTTTTTAAAAAAAATGTGTTACAGGCCTTCTGAGCCTTTTTAGATCAAAAGGTGGAATAAAAGTATTTCAAATAAATAAACAATCCTTTAGGGCAGGATCCCTCAAACTCGGTAGTCTCCAGATGTTTGAGACTACAGTTCCCATTATCCCTGACCACTGGTCCTGCTAGCTAGGGATCATGGGAGTTATAGGCCAAAAACATCTGGAGACTCCCGAGTTTGAGGAAGCCTGCTTTGGGTTTGAATTTTCTGATAACATTGTCCTGCCAGCAGAACAGGCTCATACTGCTGAACGATGTTGATCCAGATGAGGTTAATTTATTCAATAGCTCCATGATTTCTGTTGACTGTGGGATCATTATTTCCTCCACAGTGTTGACTTTTGAGGAGGAAGCTGGTAGACTTCCCCCACTGCCACCTGAAAGGAAATATGTTTTCAAGCATTTGTGATTTCCTGCCTCCCTAATTCATAAGGATGAAGTTGATCCATGCAAAGGATTGTTTTTTGATTTTTTAAAAAAACTTTAGGTTACCCGTGTTTCATACCAGACATGTGGCTTCTGTTTCTTTAAGACGGGGGTGGGGAAACTTTTGAAGACCATGGGATGCATCCTCTCCTGGGCAATCTTCCAGGGACTCCGTGCCAATGATGTGCGGGGCCACAGGCAAAAATGGAGAAAGCAACAAGAGTGACTGCTAGCTTTGGACACACAGTCCTTTGGTCCTATAGCCAGGCATGCAAAAAGAATAACCTGAGTTCGGGTACAAATGTCAGCCAGGCAAAAACACCCAAGAAGGGAACAAAGCAGAGACAGTATGGGGTAAAATGGACAGGGTGGTGGTTGGGGAGAGTATGTGGCCTGGGCAGAGTCCCAAGAGCCAGATAAATAGACATGGAGGGCTACATTTGGTCCCAAGCTCCCCTCTTCTCTCAGCTTTAATAGCTCTAAGGAAGGGGTTTCAGAGGTAAAATTCCACCCACTAGCATGGCGGGGGTGGCGGGGCCGGGGGGCGAGGCCTTCAGTAACTTGCCAGGCTACAGAATTTTTCACAAGACTGAAGTTCTGTCCTGGATGGAATACAGAAGCTCTAGCAGCCGTGCACTAAGATTGTTTTCAAGTCCTTCCCCCATATATACGTAGGAAGGAATACCTCTTTAAGGATGTACTTGCTTCCACATTACAAAACATCCATGTCCCACACTGATCAGGAAGTGAAGACAGCCTCAGTCCTTCCTGGGGGGGATGGGAGATAAAACAGCTGGCCCTGGACTCCAGACAACACCTTTAAGAGATGGCCATCAATCACAGAAAGAGGGAACACTGATTTCACATTAAAGAAAGCCCTTCCTGAGCTCAGTTATGAATCTTGTCAGTTTCACTGATTATTTGTCTTAATATGCTTTCATTAGGATTCAGGGATAAGTTAATGTAGTTTTTCCAGGTCTCCAATTATCATTTAGTACAGCACATTAGTGTAACCAGACCCAATTCGCAGCCATTTATCACGCAAAATCTGCTTCTTGTGTCTGCATTAAAAGATCTCTGCCCATCTCTCATGGCTCCTGAACTTTTCACACAACATGTCTAGCCAAGCAGGAAGTGTTCTTTGCTCGAATGCCAGTTTTTGGTAAGCCTAACCCCTCCTCGCCATGTTTTCTCTAAACAGTGTGGGTTTGGGGTTGGAGTCTGCTGTGGCTTTACATCACTTATGGTCTTTCTGAGTCATAGCCTTGCTAACAAAGACCTATATGTAGGAGACTTTAGGGAGTGATGGGAAGAACAGCGGATGTCCTGCATGCAGCCACATCTCCAGCGACAGATGAGATAGGAACCATCACTGTGAGGTTTGTATTTTCCCCCCATAGTATTTGTTTATTTACATTATATCTTTCCTGTACCCCAAGGCCTTTGTGTGCTTGGGTCTAATTTTAACTAGGCTGGTTTTTATAGTGGGTTTCATAGCATTTATAAAGGGTCAGCTAAATTGGAGAGTGGTTTTGGCTGGAGAAATGCCTGTGCGTACTCCAGGGACAGCCAACAGTGTAAGCTTGGAAGGCTGGGCCTTCTCTATTTGTTACTTAGACTGTAGACCAGGGAGGGGAAATCTGTGGCTCTCCACATATAGTTGGACTCCAACTCACATTGGCCTCTGACAGCATGGCCAGTTGCCAGGGGAATAGGAGTTGTTACTCCTATTACCCTTGGAGGGCCACAGGCTCCCCGTCGTTGTTTTAGACCTCCCCTGCTCATGATGTCATTGCCAATTTCAGAGGATGGGGGTGAATGGTAATGTGGAGGTGGCTTGGTTTTTCTTCTGAGGAGGAGGAGCTTCAGCTTGGGTGGAAATTCCTTCCAGATGGAAAATGTTGGCAGATGCTCGGAACAGAGGATGGTATGAAGATGGAAAAGAAAACCAAGGTGCTTTTTCTCTGGATGTCACTGGTGCAGGCAAGATGACAGATGTTCCCCAAACCCTCAGGATTTACCGCAAGAAGTGTGGAAAGCACAAACCTCAAAAAGTATTAGATTGCTGCAATGTGTTATATGTGGGGCTGCCTCTGAAGACAGTTCAGGAACTCAGCTGATGCAGAATTCGGCAGGTTGCTCACTGGGGCAAGATGGTTTGAATGTATAATGACAATCCTGGCCATATACTAATAAGATGATGATGATGATGATGATGATGATGATAGAATCATAGAATTGTAGGGTTGGAAGATACACAAAGGGTCATCTAGTCTGCAATGCAGGAATCACAGTTGAAGAATCCCTGACAGATGGCCATCAAACCACCATTAAAAAACTTCCAGTGAAGGAGAGTCTACCACCTTCCACTATCAGGATGATTATTATTTAAACTTACCTAAATGGTCTCCAAGGGGACGCGGGTGGCGCTGTGGGTTAAACCACTGTGTCGTTTGGGCTTGCCGATTGAAAGGTCAGTGGTTTGAATCCCCGTGATGGGGTGAGCTCCCGTTGTTCGGTCCCAGCTCCTGCCAACCTAGCAGTTCAAAAGCACGCAGTGCAAGTAGATAAATAGGTAGCACTCTGGCAGAAAGGTAAATGCCATTTCCGTGTGCTTCTCTGGCTTCACCAGAAGTGGCTTAGTCATGCTGGCCACATGACCTGGAAAAACTGCCTGTGGAAGCGGACAAATGCCGGCTCCCTCGGCCTGTAAAGCAAGATAAACGCTGCAACCCCGGAGTCATTTGCGACTGGACTTAATTGTCAGGGGTCCCTTTACCTTTAAATGGTCTCCAGATGAGTTACATTTAAAAGCATAAACATAAATACATTATGGCATGAAACCAATTCATACATATGAAACAAAGTTACACATGTAAACCCTGTTTTGGGGAGGGGGGTGTTGTAAAGTTTTTCCTCCTCTTTTATTTACTTTATTTAATATTTCTTACTCAATTGTTATTTTAACTTCATAATAAAGTCTTGAAAATTAAAGAAAGGCAAAAGAAGCAACCTGGGGCCATGCCAAACTTTTCAAAGCAGAAGCAAGTCGGTCTACCTATCCCTTATTGTGACAAAAGAAAACCAGACATTTTAAAGTACCTGTCAACAGCTATAGATGAAGTGATAAGACTTTTCCCGAATGACTCTTATCTCTTTTTCAAAAGCTAAGAGAGTATTTGCAAATTATACTATTTTAATTCTAGAAAATGTTCCCTCCATGAAAGGTTAGGAAATGAGAAGAGCCCTTCTGGGTCAGACTAAAGCTTCATGCAGTCTAGCATTCTGTTCTCATAATGGCCAACCAAAGGTACTTGGGAAGTCCACATGGGATGGGAGCACAGTAGCACTTCCTCACTAGTGAACCCCAACAGCAGGCATTCAGAGGCACACTGCCACCAATACCAATAGAAGTAATACATATCCATCATGACTAATAGCCATTGATAGATTTAAGAAACTTTGAGATGGTTGTTTCACTTGACAGGTATCACTGCTTTACTATTACAGTGGTACCTCGGGTTACGTACTTAATTAGTTCCGGAGGTCTGTTCTTAACCTGAAACTGTTCTTAACCTGAAGCACCACTTTAGCTAATGGGGCCTCCCATTGCCGCTGCGCTGCCACAGCACGATTTCTGTTCTCATCCTGAAGCAAAGTTCTTAACCTGAAGTACTATTTCTGGGTTAGCGGAGTCTGTAACCTGAAGCATCTGTAACCTGAAGTGAATGTAAGCCGAGGTACCACTGTATAACCATTACTATTATAATTAATTTGGAACAAAATGATGGTAACGTAAGAAATTTGGGAATCAAAATTGGAAAGGGATTTTCTTTTTTTAATATAATGAACCTGGTATATTATCTTCAGGAATCCCATTGCTTTGTACTAATTGCCCCTAATATATATGAATATTGTCAGAAATGCTGCTAGAGACTCGCAAATTTATCAAGTTCAGTTTCTCCCAGTTTCCCATTTTCCCAGTCTTCACTTTTCTGCATTGCCACATCTGCTTGCAATTTAAAAAATAATCCTAATGAAAACTCACCTGCATTTTTGTGTGAATTTCTCTTAATATTTCTCAACACTCTCACACACATTTGTAAGCAATTTTGTCTAATACAGACACATTCATATGATGCTTTCACAGATAAATGCATTTTTGCCCTAATATTTGCATTTTTGGACTTGGCTGGAGAACTGCACCGAAAAATTAGTGAAAGTGCAACTTTTGACAGATGGCTGCATTTCAGTTCATGCATTGTTTCAGAAAGCTGAATTAGGTAGGCTCACCTTTAAATGCAATGTGAATCTAATTTCTCCCCATCCCCATTCAAGGCAGAAATCACAGAACATCACAGAACATCACCTTCCTCAAAGAGAATTAAACCTGAGTTCAGAATTTTGAGCCTGCTTTGTGACTTTTTGAAATTGTGGGTGAATTGCATGCTCCAGTTTTTGGCACAAACCCTACTACCTCGAAATATATCTCTGTTCTCTGGCTGTTGTCACAAAAGGCCACAATTTTCTGTAGCAAAGCTGCAAATATCACAGCTCTCTTGTCAATGTCCAAGCAGCTCAGAGCTGCAATTTATTTAAAGCTAGCCTGAAGTGAACCAGTTAGAAGGAGCTGGTTTCCTGTCACACCTCATTCTGCCTCCTGCCTTTGAAGCCCACTTAACACAGCTCCAGTGTCCTGCAGGGACTCCAGTGGATTAAGTCAGGTCCCAAGAAAATGCACTGACTGTTCCAGGACTATTGCCCTCACTCTGGGTTGAAAGTTGGGAAAGAAGGATGAAACGCAAAAAACAAAATGTGGGAGACAGAATAATTTATTGTGCTGTTTCAGGGTAGTATGATTGAAATAGAGTCACCAAGTGATTTCATGCTCTTTATTCAGCTCATAGTGGTGAGGAGGAATGAATGAATGTCCCCTCAAAGTATCTGCTTTATATACATTATTTACACAATGGGCTGCACATGATTGGCTAATTCCGGAATTCTACTGTAAGCCAATCAGGTTGTGGATTCACTTCTATCTGGAGCATGATTATACTGCTGCATTGTTCTAGGACCAATCAGACTGCTGCATTCTGAATCCTATTGTTCTAGGACCAATCAGACTGCTGTGTTTTGGATCCTATTGTTCTAGGACCAATCAGACTGCTGCAGTTTGGATCCTATTCAACTCAGTACATAACAATGATGTACATGTCCTAGTCAAGTTTAGCATATATAAGCTTCTCCCTGATTTGCATGACAATCACATTTTGTAAGACAAATAGTCATTTATTTTGAACTCTCTGTCATGTGCCCATGAGGGTTATATTTCCATGAGTGCTCATGAATTACAATGGACGACCATATTTATAAACATATTACCGGTACTTAGGCAGCTTAAAAGATTAAAGAGAGGGCAGAATAGGATCTAGAAATGTTTACAGAGAGCTCCCCACATCTCAACTTTTAAAAGTTTCCTTCCTCCCTTTTCACTGGGATCCCCCCTTTTTTTGTTGAAAAAGTTCCATTTGGATCACTCAACAGCATCAAAAATGACCTCCGTATGAATTTTGCATTGGCTTGCACTGCCAAGTTGGGTGGAGGTGGGGTGTGTGTGTGTTTTAAAATAGCCATCAGCCACACACTGAGGGGTGGATGCACAACAGCACCAGGTTTTTTGACTCCTAAAACACATCCACTATGCTATTGCATCGTATGGGGGAATGAAACACTAGAGTCTCCTTGCACATTTGATTCTTCAACCAGTTAGGAACACCGGTATAGAAGAAAGCTATGAATAGATCACAGATTAACAAGGACACATAACACATGAATTTATGTGAAGACTAACAGAGAAGGAATTGTAGTGTTTTTCAGATAGTAGTTCCCTTCAATTTCTCCATACATCACCATCATCAACTACATGGGAAGGAGATGGGAACTGGGAAAGGCAGAGTACAAATCAATAGTAAAACTCTTCCAAGTGATTCTATACATGACAATCTGATAACTAGAATCGGCCCAGGACATTTTGCTGTCAGAAATGAAAGACAAGATGGCACCTCTCCTTTCTGTACACAGAAGCTGACAAGGTTGGCAGCTGAATACTTTGAAACAGTCAATAGAATCATAGAATTGTAGAATTGAAAGATACCCCAAGGATTATCTAGTCTAACCTCTTTCAGTGCAGGATCTCAATTAAAACATCCATGACAGATGACAAGCCAACCTCTGCTTAGAAACCTCCAAGTAAGGAGAGTTCACCATCTCCCAAGAGACCATTCCACTGTTGAATAGCTCTTACAGTCAGAAAGTTCTTCTTGATGTTTAGTTGGAATCTCATTTCTTGTTACTCGAAGCCATTGGTTCATGTCCTAGCCTCCAAAGCAGGAGAAAACAAAGTTTGCTCCATCTTCCACGTGACAATCTTTTGAAAATCTGAAGATGGCTATCATATTGCCTCTCAGTCTCCTCTTTTACAGGCAAAATATACCTAACCTCCCTCAACCTTGGTTTCCAGATGCTTGATCACCTTGGTCACCCTACTCTGCACACGTTCCAGCTTGGCAATTGTTGTTGTTTAGTCATTTAGTTGTGTCCGACTCTTCATGACCCCATGGACCAGAGCACGCTTGGCAATATCCTTCTTAAATTGTGGTCCCCAGAACTGGACACAGTACTCCAGTTGTGGTATGACCAAGGCAAAATAGAGGGGTATGACTACTTCCCTTGATCAAGATGCTGCAATAGGACAGCAGAATTAACTGCATTTGAGGGCAGTTGCATAGCTTATAGGGTACAGGGCAGGTTGTGTGGCACACACAACTCCATCTTCCAAAGCCTCACCACCTCTTGCTCCTCTTGCTCCCGCCAGTTTCTGCTTCATGAGATTAGGGATAGCCAGATCTGACAATTCCAGTCCCCCCCCCCCACTCTCATTTCCCCAATCTTAAATTCAGTTCTCCACATTTCCAAATCTTTTTGCATTAAAAAGGCATCCACAGGAATATTTATCAATATATTAGTGTGAATTTCTCCTAATATACACAACCTTGTATGCTATTTTTCCTAATATCCTCATTTTTGCAAATTCTTTTCTCTGAATATGTTTCCCCCCACTAATATATGCACATGTGTACTCTAAGTATATGCATTTTTGAACACATTGCTTGGTTGGAGAATTGCATTGTAAAATCTGGAGAAGTGCAAATTTTGAAGGATAGCTGTTTTGGTTCTAATATTGTTTTAGACCGAGCAAATTATGCAATTTTGCTTTAAATGCAAACTACCTCATTCCTATCTGAGATGGCTTCTATCTAGCAGGCCCAATACTACGGAAACAATTTAGTAGGACATTTATTTCTGTGAGCTGTAGGAATGCCTTGAGTACCAAGTTTAGATGATTGCATACTTCAAACAAGAAGGAGACTACTAGGTTTGAAACAACAAGCATCTAAGTGTTTAATCCCCAAGCTGAAAATCAGTGCAGAATCCAACAAGATTAGTGACGCACTAAGCTTTTTCTAGAATGGCTAGAAATAAACCTTAAGTTCAGATATGGATACATTCACTATATTTACATACTCATAAATAGCTTGTGCTCGCAAATAGCTTGGAAGAGTGTAAAAAAGATTTTATGGCAGTAGTCCTAAACATACTTATTAGGAAGTAAACACCAAATAACACCAAGTGTTGTACTTCTGAGTAAACGTTCTGTGTAGTGCTCTGTTAATATATCAGATATGTGAAAACTCCTTGAGTCTGATATTGTGAAAAGGTCCTAAAAGATCTTGACTGAAACTTCCAGGCCTTAGTTTTATACTTTGACCTTCACTTCCGAGGTCCCTGAGGCAAAAGCCTAATGAAATCTCTACAAGACACAAGGCTCGTTCTTGACAAACTTCTGCTTCTTGTTGAACAAAATTAGAGTAATTGCTCCTGAAGTAATTGCTCACTGTTCAGTGTTCGTTTTCTCTTAGTTCTACATCTTCAGCTTACTGTAAATTAGCCTTATGATGTGGCAGTGTGTCGGTTACACTATGGGGAAAGAGATTCACAGAAGACATTCCTGGGAAACAGAAAACATTTCTGCTTTCTGGAAAAGTAACTATACTTCTGAGAATTTGCAACAGTCAACTTTTATCCTAATTCCGTGACAACTGTCTGAGAATGATTACACATGGGAAAAAAGAAAAGAAAAAGAAGAACCCTAGATTGCCCCACCATGATTTGGACATAATAGACAGGAGAGCTAGAAGCCAGTCCTGGGGTTTGGGACAACCTCAACTGGGTGTTGTCCTAGGTTTCCAACACAGGCTAAGGAGACTCTTTATCAAGAAAAATGTTTCATGATTCTTAATTGTTTTAACAAAGTGCATATTTGCTCCCCTATACAAGGCACAAAATCTTACACCCTTTCCTCATGTTTTCTTGTCCTTTTTCTTTCTGGGCAAAGGTCGGTGCTTTCCACATGACCATCCTTTTGCTATGATAGGATCTGCCTGGAAATAATGAAAGGGGTAGTTAAACAACTCGCAAAGGATATTGCGTAAGGCTGTGCTAAGTGGCGGACCAAGTTCTAGAGATCTTGTATTCCCATTGTTAAGCATTTAATAAATATTTTAATTTGTCTTAATTGTATCCCCAAATTATTAGAAGCACATGTGTGCAGTCAAATATTAACAGGGAGGAAAATTGATACACTGTGCTTTTCAGTAGCCCAGAATTAGGGTTTTTTTAATGGTGCAATTGTTGGTTTTTCTTTATCTTAAAGTGGTCAATGATGCTACGCAGGAATGGGGTTGGTTAATTGAAGCTCACAGTTTGACCTACTTATCTGCACACCTGTGGTCTCTTGACTGTTTGACTAATTAAAAGGAGAGTTTACTTTCTGTACCAGATGCAGGAAGGGATGTGATAGGATAATTGATTATTTGAAACTGTATTTAAGTTGATTAAATGTTTTATATGCTGCTGGTGAGGGGACGCGGGTGGTGCTGTGGTCTAAACCACTGAGCCTAGGGCTTGCCGATCAGAAGGTCGGTGGTTCAAATCCCCACGACGGGGTAATTTCCCGTTGTTTGGTCCCAGCTCCTCAAGGCTAGGACCCAAATGTTGCCTACAAGCCTCTTTGTCTCATCCTCAGGACTTTCTTCAGGATGCTCCATCCCTGGTCCACATTCCTCATTGGACTTGCTTTGCACTTTTCTTTCATGTTTTTGCTCATCTGGTATGGATTCTTGAACTCTGACAATGCCTTTTCCTTACTTGGATGGAGGACTAGGGAGGGTTGTGCAGGTGTATGTAGAAATTAGCCCACTGTACAAAGGTAACCTCTCCATTCATTGCTCTGCCTAGTTCTGCCTCTAGTCCCACCCATCACTCTGGCTGAAAAGGATCCCCACCCCTTTCTCAGACACTTACCTACCACATGGCACCCTGGTTATCTGATTCCTTCACTGTAGCACAAACCAGTCTTCTACACGGCACCTCTGAAATTGCATCAGGGAACTTTGTGGCGGCATGCAAAATTATGGTTTGTTGCATGTGGGAAATGTTTGACACAACTCATTCACCAAAGGCAACATTGCAACCCAGCCAAGAAAGAAAGATTTTTTTAAAAAAGATAGCATGGTCTTGAAAACAGGTTTTTTATTTTGCAGTTGCTGATGCCACATAAATCGATGTGAGAAACTCTTATCCATCTGCCTTTTTCTTGCAGGTGTCACATCCATATAAAATCAAGGTAAAGAAACAAGATGGAGATGAAAGATGCAGGGGGAAAAACTGACTACAGATGTACATAAAACTGCAGGGGAAGCAGCTATTAGATATAAGAGTGTACATTCTTGAGAGATTTTGCTGAAAAAGTGCTTACCATCCCCCCCCCCCAACAGAGGGTTCATATAATCCTTGTAGGCAATAGAAGGAAAGGATGCAGTGTATATAACCAACTCAGGCTGTTTCTCCCTCTGGGAGATTTCATGTGATTTGATTCAGCTCTCTAACATTGTTCAAGGTAGACTTCATCTCCCCCAGCACTCATCAAAGCTGCTAATAGGTACTTCAGAACTCATAAAGAGATGACCAAATCTTGGGCATTGGGGACTCTGCCTCATTTATCTTCCACAGGCAGAATCAGATCTGATTTTTTACACTGCCTGCTTGGATGCTAATGCACTCAGTGGTCCCTGCCACTTTGCAGTGGCTTTCCTTGTAATAATGATCAGGTGAAAATAGATAGGAGTAGCAGCAAGAGCCCTGCAGTGCTTATATCCCTAGCAGTATCTACACAACCTGATTATCGGCAGGTTAAGTGGTTCCAAGGAAAGTCCCCCTCCCAAATCCACAGTAATTCACGGCATTTTCTCAGGGGGGAATCTTATATCCCTAATCAAAAGGTAATATTTGGGCAAATTGAGAACTGACCCAAATTCATCTGTAAGAATAATATTCCTAATTCATTATCAAGGATCTGAGCATCCTTGAAGATTATCTGCCCCTCCCTTCATCTCGGTGCCTCCATGTGTAACAAGTAATTTGCATCAGTGTGTGACTGTGGACTCTTCCCTATGACCTGTCTTAGGAGTCGGGTCCTGATGTGCTTGCACAAAATCTATGCAGAGGCTAGATTATATCCCATTATACAACAATGTACGTAACAATGAACATTCATCCTGATTTGCCTCCCATTAGTCATTCATTCATTCCACACTTTTCAATGCATTCCCCCCATCACTTTTCCAAACTGTTCTTTTTTTAAAAAAGTGGATTTGTTGTGCTAGTGCAACAGAGTGCATAAATCTGAATTAAACTGGCTTTAATGGTGTAAACCTAAATTTCCCAGTAACCTGATTTTATTTTATTTTTTCAAAACACTGACGGTCTGGAGGTGCCCTAATATAGTATATTAAGATGCAATGACCAGCATATTATTGATGATTTTCTTATTTATAAAATTTGTATGCTGTCCTTCATCTGAAGAGCACAGGACAGTTCACAACACGGAAATGCAAAACGAGAACACAAAATACATAATAAAAGAAGAACAAACCAATAACCCCACCACAATCAAATTTAAAAGGCCATGGAATGTCAATCACCCAAAGGCCTGATTAGAGAGAACTTTTTGCCAGGCACCTAATGATATGTAATGAAGGCTCCAGGCAAGCCTCCCTGGGGAGAGCATTCCACAAATGGGGAGCCACTGCAGGAAAGGCTCATTATCATGTTGCCACCCTCTGGACCTCTCATGGAGGAGGCACATGAGGAAGGGCATACAAACATGGGCATAATCCCAATGACTTTAGTAAGAATTCTTCCCAAGCAGGATCAGACTGAAACCCTACATGATATCCCAACAGCAAAGGACTCAGAGAAGAAATCAGTGGCATGAAACAACTATGATATTTAGAGTCCTTTTCCCTTTGTTCACATTTTAGGTTATGATTGATTACTCTTCTCTGTGGGGATGGGATTCAGAGTATTGGTAGGGCCTTCAGGGGCCAGAGGAAATTGTTACAGATCCATTCAATGGAGGGGTCATCCCACTTCCCATCACATTAGAACTGGGCAGACAGACATATTTATGGAAGATCCTAACAGGAGGGGAGGGGGGGAATCTAATAATGAGAAAGATTTTATGGAGTCAGTAAAATAGCTGGTGAGTAGGTAGTGTATCTAACAACAGTCAGAAGGCTCCACTTTATAAAAGAGGAGGTCATCCTTAACAAATATGATTAACATTGTGGAAGAGAGGTGACAATGAAAGCTGACAGGGTAATGCAGCAGACATAATGGATTTGGATTTCTAGATAGCTATTTATGATAGTGTGTGTCGCTGGAAAGACTTAAGAGCTAAAAAGTCTGGCATTGATAGTGGAAGTCTCCACTGGCATTAAAATAAATTTCTTGGCAACTGAGATCCAGCTAGCTAGGACGTAGCCTGTTGCTGGGGGTAGGGTTGGAGTGTTTGGGGATGAATGTCATTCATGCAGCCATTGGAAAGAATAGGAAGTGAAGTCATCCAGTTACCAGATGCCATAAATCTGACAAAATAGCAAAGAACAAGAAAGCTTTGACTGGGCCCATGAGCTGACATAGGATGGGAAGACAGGCGAACTAATACCAATGTACTGGAAGAAGCAAAGATCACCAGTGTTGAAGCAATGATTCTTCAACATCAACTTCATTGGACTGGTCATGTTGTGCAGATGCCTGATTATTACCTTCCAAAGCAACTATTCTATTCCGAACTTAAAAATGGAAAGCGTAATGCCAGTGGTCAACAAAAGAGGTTTAAAGACTGTCTCAAGGCAAATCTAAAAAAAAAGTAGTATAAACACCAACAATTGGGAAACACTTGCCTGTGAGTGCTCCAGTTGGAGAACAGCCTTTACCAAAGGTGCCATGGGCTTTGAAGACACTCAAATTCAGGACACAAGGGATAAACATGCTAAGAGGAAGGCACGCTTGGCACATCCACACCATGATCAACTCCCGCCCGGAAACCAATGACCCCACTGTGGAAGGACGTGTGGATCCAGAATTGGCCTCCACAGTCACTTACAGACTCATTGTTAAAACCGTGTTTATGGAAGACAATCTTACTCGGCTACGAGTGATCGCCAAAGAAGAAGAAAGGAAAAGGTATTAAATTCAAATATATAGAAAAGTGAAGGACTTGGTGCACCCTTTAAATCACAGCAATTGTGCAAATTGTTTGTGTACATGTCCTTTGTGAAATTGTGGTACAAAATGGCTTGGGCCTCTTAACTCATTCAAGTCCCCAGTGAACTCATTGGCCATTTGATACCTGCCTGTTCAGCTGAGTCCTGTCAATCTCTTTCCAGTTTACCAGATTTTTTTTAAAAAAAGGGGGTATATGGGGTACATAGCTGTCAACTTTCCCCTTTTCTTGCAAGGAATCCTATTCAGAATAAGGGAATTTCCCTTTAAAAAAGGGAAAAGTTGACAGCTATGATGGGGTATTAGAGGAGGGGCAGTATTTCTGGTGGGGGACACGTTGTGCTCCTTCTGGGATAGTTCGCCCAACAAGGGTCTCACCCTGCACTCAGCTCTCATCTGTGGCTCCTAGAAGCTGTGAGGCTGCAACTGTGGCCACATCCTGAGTAACGGCTTTGGCTGGCCAGCTAAACCAGGTGAGGCTTTAGCTCACAATGGGTCTGCCCTGGGTGAGTTACTGACTTGTATATCCTCTGCATGCAAAGGCAGGCTCTGACGGTTTGAGTTGAGTTGAGACCAATAACAGGTCCAACGGTCAAGAAGGAAGTTTCTGCATGTGCTGTCAAGGGAAATGAGGGGCAAATGGGGCTTGTCAACCTGGGAAGGTGGCCTATCTAAGAGAACGAAAAATCTGATCCTAACCTCCACTGCCTTGTAGCCTGTCATAAGCCCTGGTCTGGAGACATGGCTTTCTGAGAAAGTTTGCTTGAAGCTTCTTCGTGGGAAGGCCTGCACCACACCTAACAACTAACACATCTAGTTGTGTTAGTTGTGTGGTCTAAGAGATGATGAGGTAGGAAAGCTTTTCTGCATTGTTGTGAGCTGACAGAATGAGACCAGCAAAGCGAAAATGGGAGGGGAATCTCAGCACCTTCTCGGGTCTTGTTTTCCCACAAAAAGAGAAAGAGCCACTTCACCTATGTCATGTCTCACTGTTAATTACCCTTTGTCTGTTTTTTTGCAAATGCAACAATCACCTCCTGCTTCTGATCCCAAGCTTCATTATTTGAGGCTAAGAAAAGAACCCCCCCCTTTCTTTCTTGCATATTTTGACATCGAGAAACCATTTCTTTCCACATTTTCTGGCTATGATCCCTGTGTTAAAAGGCCCCCTTGAACTCTTGTTTTATGGACACAAAAAGCATCATTTTCTCTGTGTAACTTGACACATCCCAGCGGCAGGACAGCACTCAATTACCCGATGAGGCAAGCTTTGTGCTCCTCACACACACTGCAGCCCCGAGTAAAATACACCCTCCAAGGCCTCAGCCAGCTACTTCTTTGATGAGGAAGTAGTTATTATGGAGAATATTATGCAGGCACTCAGGCCAGATTCTCACTAATTTAAGTCTTTTGCTTTTTATCTTTCCTCAGCTATTTATCTGTTCTGTGGAGCAAAGCAGCAATAAAGCCAGGAACAGGGGCTGCACAAGAGACAAAGCTTCATAGCCTCATAATCTGGATGTTTTTCATATTATTAATAACAACCATTTTGCACTGTGCAGTGATTTTTTTGTAGGTTTCTATCCACTGCATTACGTCACACACCCTGCCCATTTTCCCAATCCCATCCTACTACCCTCTGTCCCCCTGGACACACACACACCAACCGGCCAGAATGCTGTGCCCAGTGAGCATGTTCATCCCTCTTTGGACTGGGTTTATTTTTTAGGAATGTAAGAAGAGCCAGACTATCGGTCTATCAATATTGTCCACTTTGACCGGCAAGGTTTCAGGCAAGAGACATTCCTAGCCCTATTTAAAGATGCCAGGAGTTGTATATGGAACCTTCTACATGCAAAGCTGTTGCTTTGCCACTGCACTACAGCTCTTCCTGCACAGATCTGTACTTCTGCAAACCTTTGGGTTTCCCCCAAGTTTGGTGATGCTTCCTGCTTGTGTATATGTGGATGGTGCTGTTTTGGCTATATGTCATGGGTAGGCAAAGTAAGACCTGGGGGCCAGATCCGGCCCAATAGCCTTCTAAATCTGGCCCATGGACGGTCCGGGAATCAGCGTGTTTTTACATGTGTGCTTTTATTTAAAATGCATCTCTGGGTTATTTGTGGGGCATAGGAATTCGTTCATTTTCCCCCAAAAAATATATTCTGGCCCCCCACAAGGTCTGAGGGACAGTGGACCAGCCCCCTGCTGAAAAAGTTTGCTGACCCCTGCTATGTGGACACACACTCACCCCTGAGCTACTACATTCATTTTTGTATGTATGCATCAGTGGCTTCAGGACCCTTGCTTAATTCAGACTTGCAATGCCTAGCAGCACTGTTTACAAGTGGGCATTGATATGCTGATTTTACAGATGAGAAACCTAAAGAGAGACAGACCGACAGAGAGAACCAGTGATGCTGGTGTTAGTTGTGTGGGAAACAGCATGAGCACATCGGCAGAGCTGTTTTTTCATTGAGAAACACTGACTGATAATGAGTTTGGATTTGAGTTTGGATTTGATATCCCGCCTTTCACTCCCCTTCAGGAGTCTCAAAGCGGCTAACAATCTCCTTTTCCCTTCCTCCCCCACAACAAACACTCTGTGAGGTGAGTGGGGCTGAGAGACTTCAAAGAAGTGTGACTGGCCCAAGGTCACCCAGCAGCTGCATGTGGAGGAGCGGAGACTCGAACCCGGTTCTCCAGATTACGAGACTACCGCTCTTAACCACTACACCACACAATGTGTGCTCATGAAAGGGGAAGAGGAATGTCTGCCCTTTCTGACAGCTATCAGGATATGGCAGCAGAGGTGGTTGTCTCTTATTCAGGGGAAATAAATGCCAAAGAGCACTATGCAGTAAGTAACAAGACAATCCAATGGTCCATGCGCCAATGTAAAGCCTAACTCAGTGCACATACACCGGTGCCATTTACCCTGAAAGTTATTTATCTGTCCCTACTGCCTCATTAAACTTGTGCTGCCCAAATCAGTACCTCTCAAACACTAGGCCCCTCCAGTTTTCACCAAGCTTGCATGTTAAGCACAGCTCAGCTGGTGGCTGAGTGCAGACTTTCCATACTGACTGTAGCTGGCACACAGAAGAATTAGGACAACTTCTGGCAATAGAGTACAGTGGTACCTCGGGTTAAGTACTTAATTTGTTCGGGAGGTCCGTTCTTAACCTGAAACTGTTCTTAACCTGAAGCACCACTTTAACTAATGGGGCCTCCTGCTGCCACCGCGCCGCCGGAGCACAATTTCTGTTCTCATCCTGAAGCAAAGTTCTTAACCCGAGGTACTATTTCTGCGTTAGTGGATTCTGTAACCTGAAGCGTCTGTAACCCGAGGTACCACTGTACATATGGGTAAGAAAGGAAAAAAGAAAGCAGGATACTCTCTCTCTTTCTCTGGCTAAAACATCCCTGTACAGTATCAGACACAGGCCTTGGCTTGTGCTTGTCCATAGTTTTGGAACTATCTCAAGCAGCTACAGTTCTCCTCTACCCTTGAGTGGCTACAATGCATACCTAACACACCATTGCTGCAAAATACATTGTAACTAATACTAGTGTCATAATAATGCTACTATGGGCTATTATAGTGAGATGGTCTCAATTCTACTTTCCTTGCTATTATTATTCTAGCTGTCTAGCTGCCTCCTTTGGACGTTGTCTTTGGTTAATACAGACTTCTACAGCTTGAGGCATTGGCCTTAATTTAAAAGCTCTTCCCAGACAAAATATTATGTGGCAACACATTCTTTCACCCCGGGGAGAAACTGAGTCAGAGTGAATGAACTACATATGACATATGGTCATCTTTTTGTAGAAAGTGCTTGGCATATGTCAGCAACTGCCATCGACAGGAAAACCTCTGCAGAATATGAAGCAAGGGAGATAGCAACATGTGAGAACATATTGAACGTCAAAGTGGTGAGTCAGCTGCTGAAGACTTGCAGAATATTCTTGAGATCAGAATACCCTGCAGTATTCTTTATTTTGCCACTACCCTCTGTTCTTTAACCAGCTAAACTTCTTACTCATTTTAATAAGTTTTAAGATCTTAAATCAGCACTGCTGATATGGAGTGGATGGACAGACAAGGAAATACCTCTGAGTAAATATGCATGGGACGCAGGTGGCGCTGTGGGTTAAAGCCTCAGCGCCTAGGACTTGCCGATCGAAAGGTCGGCGGTTCGAATCCCTGCGGCGGGGTGCGCTCCCACTGCTCGGTCCCAGCGCCTGCCAACCTAGCAGTTCGAAAGCACCTCCGGGTGCAAGTAGATAAATAGGGACCGCTTACCAGCGGGAAGGTAAACGGCGTTTCCGTGTGCGACTCTGGCTCGCCAGAGCAGCGATGTCACGCTGGCCACGTGACCCGGAAGTGTCTCCGGACAGCGCTGGCCCCTGGCCTCTTAAGTGAGATGGGTGCACAACCCCAGAGTCTGTCAAGACTGGCCCGTATGGGCAGGGGTACCTTTACCTTTACCTTTAAATATGCATAGGACTGAATTGTAAAAGTGATTTTGTGCACATTTTTTGATAATAGTGGTATGAGAAGAGATACGTTTGTGACCCGGTTCAACCCTGGCTATTTTGAAATGCAACAGACGTGCTTTTTTACACACACACGCCAGCCAGTATGTTGTTGATATCTGTAATGGCAAGAACAGCTGTCTCTGCTGGTTGAGAAACATATTTTTTTCCATATATACACACACACACTAAAGAATAGAACATAACACAAAGAAGAGGAAGTTTGTGTGCATTGGGGAAAAACACATAAAAGAGTAGGACAGGCATGAACAAAATAAAACATAAATAATGGTAACTAGGGGTATCTACAAAGTTTGCAGAAACCAAACTTAGTAATGAACTTGAAAGAGCCAACCTCAAAATGAAGCAAGCTTTAAGAAGCCCCCAAATTATGCAGGCTTGGCTGTTGAACCAAATAGGTGTGAACTGTTGAACCAAATAGGATGTTGCCCCACCTGTCTCCACTGTTAGGTCTGTAGGGTCAAATTCCAAGGATGAGGCTTGGGAGCCCAGTCTCAGAGAGTCCCTAGAAGGCCTGGGTGGGCACCCTACCATCACTTCAGAATCCGAGCCTTGTTGCTCTCTCCCCACTTTTCTGTAGAAAGGAGGGCTTGCCTTGCTAAGGGGGAGTGGGGCAGCTGAAACTCAGTTCTGGCACCTCTCAAGTGGGGGCCATTGTCATTCTAAGAGAACAAAGGAGGTGTTCGTGGTGGGTTCTGGCACCTCTTTTTCTACAAAAATAGCACTGAAGGGGGAATAGTTTTTTCAAGGTCTTGTCTTGACCAAATTCTCAACATTCTTCCGATTTCAAAGTAGGCCTCAGGTAGTTTCTAGGCAAATTTGATGCAATCTTCAAAGAATCAGCCCATCACTAATTGCAATATAGAACAGGTCTAGTATTGACTCTTTCATTTCTTCACAGGTGAGTAGTCTGAACAGCTGCCTTATAAGAAGTGCTATTTTTCTAGGAAAAAAAGAGGTGCTGGAACTCACTATGAATGCCTCCCTCATTCTCTTTCAATGGTAATGGAGTCCATCTGGGAGGTGACAGAACTGAGTTCCGGTGAGTTCAAGCTGGAAAAAAGCCCTATAACACATTGCAAAGTGAATGGGCTGAAAACACAGCCCTCTTCTGACATACCAGCTCCCATGTAGAATAATGCAGGAGAGGGGTTAGATAGAGTACCCCACCCCTGACATCAGGCATGTAAAATAGCCTTGCCACTGGTCTCCAGTGGAAATGTCTGCACAGAGGGGCCTTCACATGTACCTTGAATCCCCATCATAAAACTTTGCATGGCATGTGTGGACACTGGGTGAGGGGGCTGGTTGGCATATGCAATGCCAATTTCTAAGGCTACTTTGTGAGACTCTACTTCCAACTACCATGTTGTTCTACCAGGGGCAGAAATACTTGAAGAGGGCTGATCAGGCACAGTACATAAGGTGGATCACGGCTGCTATGCCACCTTTCTGACTGTGGTGGCACTGCCACTCACCAAGACTGGGAAGCCATTCACTCTATACATTTAAAGCAGTATCATACCACTTTAAACAGTTCATGGGTATCATGGGACCTGTAGTTTCTCAAAGGTGCTGAGAGTTGTTATTCACTTCACAGTTACATTCACAGAGTATGTTTAACAGTCAAGCCTTCTGAGCAGAGAACTCCAGAAACTGTAGTTCTGTAAGAGGAATAGCCTCTTAATACTCTCAACACCCTTAAAAAACTGCAAGTCTCAGAATTCTTTAGGGGGTCATGACTGTTTAAGGTGGTATCATAGTGCTCTAAATGTTTGGTGCAAGTGGGGCCTAGGATAATTATTACTACAATGTTTTCCAGCGCCAGGGATGTGGCAGGGCAGTGGTAAAGTCAAGGGAAGCATTAGGTTGGTGGAAGCAGACACATTATTATATTGTTCCTTGGATTTTCTCTGATCGGCATTCATTTGGAATTCAGGTTGTGAAGCTATAAGATCTAATTCCAGAATTGGAACATGCTTAATTCGCTGCAGCTTCCCATTCTTCTGCATTTACCTGTTTATGTTACTGATGAATGGAAGTTTGATGCATGCATGTGCATTGATATATGTATGGTGTCAGGGACTGGCTGGATGAGGAGGTGTAGTGGGAGGCCCCAGCCAGAGAACCCCCCCCCCCCAGGAAAGCCTCAAAACGGAAAGGCTCAGAGCTAGGGGAGCGGTGATGGGACACGGAAGACAGGTCAAAAGAGGAGGCAGAATGGTCAGGTGCTGAGCAAGCAAAAGGCTTGAGTGAGAGAGGAAGAAGAGGCAACTGAGAAGGAGTTGGAGGCTGAGGCCCTAACAGATTCACAGGAGCCTGTTGGTCCTACTGTATTCAGCTCTAGCCTCCCTACCCCGCCGCCCCCGTTTCCAGGGGCTAAGAGCCAAAGTTTTGCATGTAGCACAACAAAGAGTACAGACAGCATAGACACCCTGCTTCCAACAGAGTTTAAGATTGTAGGGAAAACAGCCAGACTGGGAGGAGACTTAGGGAGAAGTAGGGGTGTCAGATGGTCAGTTCTGGCAACTCCTTTCCTTGGAACCAGTTTTGCGCATAGATTCTCTGTTTGTATTCTGTTTTCTTGAGTAAAGAATCAACTTTACTGCTCGTCTCTGAGTCTCTGTGCTGACGTGCAGCTGAACCAGCCCTGACATAAGGTTGCAGCAATATTCTTGTTGTATGGTGTTTAACAAATGCACTCCTGAGCTTTTCTGTGGTACTTTACCAATGCACCTCTGTACAAGGGTAAAACACCAAACTGAAATGATCTTGATACACCTGTAGGTATAACCACATAAAGTTAACTTGCACACGCTTGCATCAGAAACACAGGGAGGGAATTGCAGAGGAACTGAGCTTCAGCAAACTGTGCGTGCACATCTCACTATATAAAAAATGAGAAATAAAAACAAAATAGAGCAGTAGAACTCCTAGCGAAGCCACTCCACTTTAGAAACAAGACCAGATAATTTAGAGGTTCAAAATCCAGGAAGAAATTATGAAGAGCACACTTTGGAAAGCAACTCTTGTTGGGGGGGGGGTGTCCTATGTTCAGCAGATCCTTGAGGCCCTGCAAGAAGACATATTTCCTCTATAGCATGCTGTGTCATCTAATCTCCATAGCATCAGCTAGACAGAGTTTGACATCCTTTTGACTCACAGAGCAGAGGCATCTGCTGCGCTTTCTTCAGTCTGGGAGAGCCACTTTCAGTTGCTCGGTCCATGGCAGCTATGAATCCACCCCAAGGTCTTGGCCGCATGGTTGAGAATCCAAAGTATGTGGTGACTGCCTGCATAAATCTGGATAATTTAATTACCTCCAGAAGATTGATATCTTGTACTGCTGTGCCACATTATTATTACGAATGTCAGCCATTCCTGCCACACACACAAGTTCAGACAGAAGACCAATGGAGGCAGGTCACGGAGTGCAGGAATCTACTGTAAGAAGGACAAAGCATCATAAATGCAGGATTGCAAGTTATCTAATAAATCTTATTTCACAAAGATCCATGTTGCAAGGAAGTGTGGGGACATATCTGCTGAAGGCTAATGGGTTAGATTTTGGGATACGATAATGCACCATCATACATTTCAGAAAAGCAAACAATAAGTACATATTCTTATATATCCAGAAGACAAGATAATAACTTGACAGCATGGGTGAATTTATTTTTTCTATTTGTAATTAACTGCCCCCTTACTAATAATCAAGTTAATCTGATATGGTGTGTTCACTCACTTAGTATTACTCAGAATTAAGTCCTACTGAGTTTAATGGGGCTTACTCCCGAATAAACATGTACAGGATTGGAGCCTTCAGCCCATGATGGACTTTGAGGCTAAATGCTGCTGCTAATTCCACCTCCCCCTTTTTTCTTTTTTTCTTTTAAAAGTGAAGACCAACTTCAACGTACTTGTTTTTAAATTTAATCAGTATTGTATTTCTGAAATTGTTTTAGTGAAAAACAAACTTTCAAAACTTTTAGAAATTATCATTTAAAAAATGTTAATGGTCCTGAATACACTTCCGTTTCTCAGAGAAGTAAACATATAAACTATTCATGTTGAATTGACATTTATTAAATTCATCTTGTTCTATGTAAACAAGTAAATATGTGCACCCTGTACTCCCTCCCCAGATCTGCTCTGAAAAGTTGGGGGGGGGGATCCAGAACAGATTTAGGGAGGCATTTGGGGAGAGAGGAAGCTCCATGGCACAAGTTGAAAACAATGAGATTTAAGTTATTTATGACTAACTTTGCTCACAAGGACTGCAGTGGAACCAAGCAAATGGTGGATTTGTTGTCCAGTACTTGGACAACAAGTGAAAAAGAAAGAGAAAGATTTGCTGATCCTTAAATGACAAAAGAGAATCAGACAGGAAAATGTGCAGTCCAAAAACAAATGTGTTTGTAAATTCTGGAGATATATCTGAATCAGATCTAAATCATAAATGAAACAGCTGCTGGAATATTTTGCTCCACTACATAGTATTTGTCAGCTCTTCGGCACTGGAGAATTACCAAGTGGAGGCTTAAAACAACAAGTTCTGTGAGCCGGTAACATGAGCCGTTTAATTTGAGGTTGAAAATGTTCCTGACGCGAAGAGGTGAGCCTCTCCTATTGCTAACTTTCCATGCTTACTAGAATTGTTCACTGAATTGAGCAAGGTTACATAGAAATATACACACCAAAAGGAAGGGCTTAAATAGCTGGTGATTTGATTCAAAGCCCATCCCAGCCAGTGTCTTGCCAGCTGTGACAACAGTATATGCAAGGACTCACTGCACTGTGACAGAGGGAATGGCCAACAATGTTCTCTGGTCCTTGTCACCTTAATGAAGGCCTAGATCCAGGTTGTGGGTGGCTCTAACAAACTGCTGTCTGGTGGGCTCCCCTCATAGTAGGCAGTGGAAAGCAACAGCAATATAAGAACATAGGAAGAGCCTTGCTGGGCCCACCAAGTCCAGCTTCTTGTTCTCACAACACCCAACCAGATGTCCGCTTCCCATCTCAGAAGATTAGAACTGTTCCGCATATGGACTGCAATGCACACTGAAGTGGCACTGTTTCATACAATGCACTTTGCTTGTGACACGTTTATCTAAATGACGAGTCACCACTAGCTTAACCAAATATTTTATATATTGACAATCCTTGGCCATCTGAATATTTGGAACTTTAGTGTGTATATATATTGCCTTTCTGAGATTAATGATCTGAACAAAAACTCATTACAGTAAGTGGCAATCTTAACAAAGGAGAAAATAGCAGATCTACAACAACAAAGAATATCCACAGAAGGAAAAACCTTCTTGTAGCATGCAAATATGAAGCGGAAAATGTTTCACTGAAAAGTACAGTGTGAGACTCTTTGTCTGTCCGGGCTTCTGTGGAAGTATGATAGTATATTGTGCCAAATGGTATTATTACTAAAGGGGAGCTTGATCCTAAATTCCATCTTTAGCTATTGCACCTACACCACATCCTAATCCCTATAAGGTATATTTGCTGTAAATGGGGCTGCTTTCGGATTGTGGATATTTTGCTATGGGATTCACCTGCATACTGACAAATTGAGGTCACACAGTGAAAGTTGATTGTGTGTGTGTGTGTGTGTGTGTGAATGTATGGGTGTGTGTTGCTGTGCTGTGTATTGCTGTGTTGTAGAAATATATCACATCGGTTCACAACAATAGATAAACATAAAACCATACAGTAAAATCATAAACAATCTAAAAACAAGCATAACTACATAAAATGAACCTGCTGGATCAGGCCAATGGTTCAACTAGTCCAGCATCCTGTTCTCACAAAGGCCAACTAGATGCCTATTAGAAACCAGCAAGCAGGATCCAAGCAAAATATCACTCTCCTCCTGCTGCAGTTTACAGCAAACATACAACCATATCTAAGAACCCTGCTTGTTTCTCAATATTTTAAGGATTTTAATTGGGTGGCTACATATTTTTTGTGCCATTTTATTTTCGGTGATTTTATCTTCGGGTTGTCCTGTTTTAATTGTCTTCAGAGGCTCCTGTTATTTATGGATATTGTGATCGTTGTGTTTTATGGTTTTTAAAATCACCACATCCTATATATTTATTTGTTTGGGAGGGAAAAGCTTTCCTCTGTAGACTGTCTTGAAATATGTAAAATAAATAATAAATTCAAAAAACCTGCATGGAGCCAGAACTCTGGACTCAAGGTCAACAGACAACATAAGGACAATGTGACTTTAAAAAAGAACCCTAAGGGCCAGTTTACACAGTCCTTATATAACCCTTAGATATAACCTAATATAACCCATAAGCTCACCAATTTTTAATTTGTTTACAAGCTGGAGTGCTGACTCAGAGGCTGGAGTGAGCTGAAAGAGATCAGGGGCTTCTGACTCACTTGTGTTTCGTCATAGGATATTTGACTGTGTAATACTTAGAAGGGCAGATATTGCTTATTTATGAAGTTCTCTATAAAACTTGACAGTCCTCTAGAGTAGTGGTTCTCAAACTTTTTTACCTGCATGGATCACTTGAATATCACTGAAGGTCTCAATGGAACACTTAATAAACCTTTTAAAAATTATCCGTATTACCGTATGTATATCATTTCATATTTTAATAATTTTGTTTGATCAGAGCTGGCATCATCATCCACACCACTTATAATGAAAGTCATGGGCCCTGGGCTAGAGCTTTGTTAGCCTGCTTGATAATTCAGCCCTGGTTAAAACAGCCTTGGTTTATTTCATTGGGGGTGGGGGGAATGAATAAAGAACAGAGTCAAGTACAGACATTCTCAATGGTTCCACAACCTTTCTGCAGACCTGAGATGGAGCTCGTGGACTACAGTTTTACAACCTCTGCTGTACATTCACAAAGGCTGCACTCAGTTCTCACAGTGAAGGAGAACCTCTCTCCATCCTGGAGATAACAGATGTTGTGATGTGGGAGCTCCATATGTATGCTAGTTAGATCCCCACTTTTCTCGGTGTTCCATCTTCATAGGCATCTGCATGTAGCACTAGCTGCTATCTCTGTGGTGGAGAGGAAAGGAGAGTGATTACTCCTCCATCATGGGAACTGAACCTCGGCTACAGCAAATGTATAGACTGGAGCTACGGGACCCGTGAAAGTTAGCAAAAGGGTATCGTTGAGATACCCTAGAATTACTTGCTCGTATAGAGATGGGGGTTCACCTTGAGCTCAAAGTCCTGGGATACTTGAATTCTACCTGTGTAAACAGAACTTCTTTGAATTAAAGTATGGAACCAGTGCACTAATGGATAGGGAGAAACCTAAACATCTGCTAAAGAGAACCTCTCGCCCCCATTAGCTGAGAAGTAAGGTTTGCAGGAGAAAATTTGTAAGGATTGTAAAGTGGTATTTTGAAATGCTAATAATGTGAAAAAGGGCTACTGTGTAAGATAGGGGCATAAGATTAAGCACTCAAACTGATCTATCCCTCTGGTATTGTGGCAGCTGTATTTTTGGAAACTGCAATCCTTTATATTTCTATTTTCTCCTGGCTTTGCCCACAGACCTCATTAATCTCCACAGCATTTGCAAGAGAACAATTGCCCTAATTCCATCTGCCTAGAGTTTGAAAAACTTAAAACTTTCTTCTTTCCTATTTTTCTTCTTTCCTTCCTTTTCCACTATTATTCTGGACATTCCCGGCAATTTAACACTTTGCTACTTGTTAATGATATTTCCAGAGCTAGTTTGGTTGGTACGTTTCGAGAAATGGGATGATTAATAGCTGGGCATCTGGGAGCTCTCGACAGGCTGGGCCGCTGCCATTGCATTGACCTTGTTCCATAGCGGATGATCTTTCTTAACATTACAAAAATCAAAATTAGAATCCATAGAAGTGAGGCTAGATATTTTCTATTTTAAAGGGAGAGAGGGAGAGAAGCCCGCCATTTTCATGGGCTGGCTTGTTCTCTTTAACGATGGATGCATGAAAAGGTTCTCCCATGGGAGCTAGAAAGGAATAATATATGTGGCCGCCTGTAGATGTAGATTAGAAATGAAAGGGTGATGATGAAATAGGCATCCTCTTAGTGACAGACAACCTGTCAATCAGCTGCTTAAAACCAGAGCCAAAGGCCCAAGTGCACCAGTAGGGTAGTTGAAAGTTGGATAAACTTATCTGAAGTTACTCACTTTCCAAGATACTTATATATTTGGAACAAGCATGGCTGGATGAGCTTCCATGTCAGGGACGATCCTATAACAGAGCCTATGCCCTCATTATAGGAGGTGAAATTAGTTAAGAGCTGGAGAAGACCATTCACTGTGATCCAGTTGAGGCTGGTCCATTGGGGCAACTGGGACAGGACACATCGGCCTGGTATCAGTCAGTTCCCACATGTCTGACATCTTGCCAGCAACCAGTCAAGAGGCAGTTCTGCCTGTCATTGGCTCTGACACCACCTACTGTTATCACCTTACCTTCTGCCATACCAGTTACTTTTGGCACCGGTCAACTCCGCTGTGATTTCCACCCTCTGAAATGACTTCCCAGTTGAGCTTAGCAATAAGACCCGCTCCCAAAACATGCAAAACCATGTTTCAGGTGACTTACATTGATTTGGTGGTTTCAGTAGTGCTGTCCTCAGAATTATTAGGATAACGTGGGGCTCGTGAAGGCGTAACTCAGAACCATTTAAAGATCTTTTAACAGAACCATTTGTTATCGATCAGCATAAGGGTCAAGCTATGATAAATATGTTACACATGCCCCCCCCTTATTCTCGCAAAGTCTATTTTCAGACATATCTCACAGTTTTAAACCTAGCCTAGTTTGCTTGAGGTTTGTGCTCAGAATCATTAAAATGCACTGAGAATCATTCACAGCCACATTCTGGAAAAGGACAAATTTCCACCTTTTCATTTTACAACTGAGTAAGTCAAAAGTGGTTCTGAGGGGTAATGAGATTTCGTTAAATAATCTGTCGAGAAGGCGCCATAGGAGTGTGTTGTCTTTACCTTCTTCACTTTCTCAACGGCGCTTAACCTTGTTGAAATGTACCCAACATCATTTTATTTTTAAGAGGCTCAACTATTTTAAAATAAGATCACTTGTCTCTATAAGCTCTCCCAGCATGACTTCCTGGAGCAATGGAGAACATCTGCCCCCCTCTTCCTTTTCTTCTCCTTAGAGTTCTCCACCTCCTTCCCTCTTAAACTTGAGACATCTTCTGAAAGCAATTTTGACTTTGCAGAGAGATTTTTTTTTTTTAATGTGACAAATGTAAGACATGGCTTTCCTGAAGGGATGACATATTGGCCAGTGTTATAATTCTTTCAAGCCTACATTAATCCTTATTAATACTATTAGCATAATGTATGAGCTGAGGGGGAGCGCATGGATAGAATGCCACTTAGTTTTTATGCAAGTCCTTTGCCTCTGTCCCTTTATAATGGGTCTTGTGAACTGGAGGAGGCCTCCACCCCCTGAAGCACTTAAGACACAAAGCCACCTGCTGCCCTTGATCCCTTGCGCAACATTCCTATTAACTCCAAAGAAGGCTGTGCATACAGATGGCGGTTCTGCGGCCATTTTCATTCAGCCTCTGCCCTGCTTTCATGAGGAAGGAGGAATTAAACTGGGGGGTTGGGGTTGGGTGGGGAAACAGGATGGGTGCAGAGATTATAAATAACTATACAACTTTGAGAAGGCATCTGAAGGCAGCCCTGTATGGGGAAGTTTTGAAAGTTTGATATTTTATTATGCTTTTATATTTGTTGGAAGCCACCCAGAGTGGCTGGGGCAACCCAGTCAGATGGGCGGGATGCAAATAAAATTATTATTATTATTATTATTATTATTATTATTATTATTATTATTTCCGAGCACAATTCAAAGTGTTGGTGCTGACCTTTAAAGCCCTAAACGGCCTCGGTCCAGTATACCTGAAGGAGCGTCTCCACCCCCATCATTCTGCCCGGACGCTGAGGTCCAGCGCCGAGGGCCTTCTGGCGGTTCCCTCATTGCGAGAAGCAAAGCTACAGGGAACCAGGCAGAGGGCCTTCTCGGTAGTGGCGCCCGCCCTGTGGAACGCCCTTCCAGCAGATGTCAAAGCGATAAACAACTACCTGACATTCAGAAGACATCTTAAGGCAGCCCTGTTCAGGGAAGTTTTTAACATGTGATATTTTACTGTATTTTTGGTTTCTATGGAAGCCACCCAGAGTGGCTGGGGAGGCCCAGCCAGATGGGCGGGGTATAAATAAATTATTATTATTATTATTATTATTATTATTATTATCATCGTCATCGTCATCGTCATCGTCATCGTCATCGTCATCGTCATCGTCATCGTCGTCATCGTCGTTGTCATTGTCATTGTCATCATTACAGATGGCTGGGGTTGAAATGGGCCTCATTCTATATCTAGTCTAATTCATTTCCACAAGTCTTCATCTCTGTTTCCACATTAATTAGCAATGGTAAAAAAATCTCTTGTAAAAATTTGTGTTTCAGAAAACATGGCTTTTAAGATAGAGTTTCTCTCTAAAGAAATCCTTTGACATATTTTGTCTCAAAATATGCATTTAAAAAGCTTTTTGATGCATTTCATTTTTGTAGTGAAGGACGACACCGGAACATTTGGGAAGTACCCAAAGTGATGGATGGCTAAATTATGATGTGCACATTAGTCCAGGAGGTGCAGAGCAGGTCAGGATTTGCAACGATCACATTCTGCATGCATCCCTATGCAGAGGTTACCTTGTGCTTCTCAGGACTCAGCTGCATTAGTAAAAAAAAAAAAATAAAAAATAATGTGTTACCAGTTGGCACTATAGCATTCCATATTTTGGCAACATGATTTCCCATTATGAGGTTTACAATGCATTTTCCTTAAACTTTTTTAAATGTGTCTAGGTCCAGCCTCTGTCTTTAACAGCAAACACAGCAGGAAGTCTCATTTAAACTAAAACTATCTTAAAACTGTGTTTGAAGCTGCAATGCTAAGCACCTTGTATTGAAAGTAAGCTCATTTGAACCCCATGGGACTTTTTGTCAGTACATGCTCTTATTAATTTATTATCATTATTATATTGCCTTCCATATATGTTCTGAGTTGATGTGCAAAATATAATAAAAAACAATAAAAATAACAGAATATGAGTTTAACAAGGCTGATCTTAATTAACTTAGATCTGCTTAGCAAGAATGATGTTGCATAATTTAGGCAAGAGGGAAATAATAGGGGTTTTCCACTGAGAGAGCTGAGGAATTTTAAAAAGACCTTTACTTGTACACACTTAGGCTTCATTTAAATAATAATAATAAATAAATTATTTGAAAAACCTGCTTGATCAGAGGTCATTGTGAGACTAAATCTTGTGAACAGGACAAAGTTGACTATATGGACATTATATTGGTGGAAAATCACCAGGTCTAGAAGAAGACTAGTGTACAATAATAGATCGTGTGGCTGCATCCCCATATGAATGGGTCTGAAGCAGTGGTGGGAATAGCAAGGGGTGAATGTTGCCTACCGTACTTGGGGTTTACACCATCCTGAAGATGGGGAACCTCACCAGGAATAGCCATACATTTGTGAAACCTTCATGCTTGACTACTGTAATGTGCTTAG
This sequence comes from Podarcis cretensis, assembly GCF_951804945.1. NCBI lineage: Eukaryota > Metazoa > Chordata > Lepidosauria > Squamata > Lacertidae > Podarcis > Podarcis cretensis. The sequence goes on from NC_137175.1 coordinate 25,545,666, forward strand.
CACAGAGCAGTCCCCAGAGATGACTCAAAAGCTGAAGCTGATACAAAATGCTGCCTTTTGAAGAAAAACATATTCAGCCTGTGTTGTGGCAATCACACTGCCTTCCCGTTTGCATCTGAACCCAGCTTTAAATTTTGGAGTTTACTTTGAAAACTCCCTTTAAATCTCTTACTGCCTCTTCCTCTATCGAACCATTCTCATCAGACCCTGTCCTGTGCATTTTCATTACGTGAGGTTGAAATATCAGCCACTAGGAACAAAGGCATTAACAGAAGTGCTCCATGATTATGAAGTCATTGATTTTTTGAACGTAGAAAATGTTTCTGAGGAAGAAGTTTACATTGGAATCCCCTGCTAAAATGGAGTCCTACCTCTCCTTTTTAGCAGGGAGTTCCATGCAAAAACTTTCCTGAATCTGGTTTAGCACCCTGCTCATCAGTTGATGAATGCAGCCAATTCAGGATTTAACCCCACACTCCTGCCCTTCAGATGATATCACTAATGACATCAGATTGGCTCAGCTATTTTATTTTTTTTAAGGTGTAAAGTAGTCCAGTCTCTACAGGTCAATGGGATCAGGGGAGGGGTTGGAACACAACCACAACTGAAGCAAGAGTGACCTAACTTTTGAGGCCTGGGATGTGATGCAATTTTTGAAGCCAGATTACTGATCAAGAGGGGGTAAGGGGGTAAAAGGATAGTATAGACTTTCTCAGCTGTAAGCCCTTCTCATCAGCCTATATCTATTCATTTGCATGCAGCTAATGACTTGTTTGTGTCTTGTTTTGCTTGTTCAGAAGCATGCCACAAGCTGGAAATACTGCAGGGTTACTATATCAATTAATAGTTATGAACGACTGCTTTCATGTTTAACAGATTCAAATATGTTAACAAATCTTTCCTTTTTCTCAAAAACAGGGGAACGATTAAAAACCTCTACCCCCACAAACCCAGGAAATTCAAAGCCAAGGCTGATGCTTTAACAGACATGTCCTGTGATCAGCAATGATATTATGCAATGACACAAATTGTGCTTTGATGCAAATTACACCCCACACACCCACAATTTCCCATGGTCTTTCAGGCTCAAATCCAGATGGAGTGTATGAGACCAGCAAAGATATTCCTGCATTGCCATATGAAACATCTAAGCCTTGGGGTATTGCTAGAGGACTCCTCCAGTGAACTAAGCCATGGCAATCAATTTTTCAAAACAGAAAGGTGGGGTGGGGGAACGGGATATTGCAAACTTTATTGGTCCTGGATAAGTGGTGCATCAACACTGGTTGTGTTTTGCTATCACTTATTAGGCCAAATTCTCTTCTGTACTAAGTGAGACTTTCAAGTAACATCCTGCTTGCTTGTAGTGGCCTTTGACAGAAGACATCAACTTGGTGTTATATGAAGTGTGATGTTGTGTTTGAAAGTGGTTTTCATTTTTCTTCTTCCTCGATGAGAAAAGGAGTAACATGTTCAATAGTCAGGGGATTTTTTTTCTTGTCCAAGTATGAAATTCAAAGCCATTCAGAGGAAAAAGATAAAAAAGTCGTTTAGATAAGTCGTTAAAGAAGAGAGGCGTTTTTTCTTCCTCGCTCAGTCCTCAGTCCTACAGATTGGTAATGAGAGAAAACTAGTGATATTCAGAGCTGCCAGGGTATCAGAGGGAATGAGATTTGAAAGCGAGGGGAGGGGAATTAATGACATGCTAAATATGTTGTCGAAATGCACTGGGAAACAGAGGAAAACAGTTTTGAAATCATCTAAATCAGCAGTCAGACATGAGCAGAAATGTCTCCATAGACGAAGTGTGTGTATAACGAAACTGTCCATAGGTAGCTGCAAACAGACATGTCTGGTACCAAGAGCTATTTGTATGTATTGCAAGATTTTCTAAAATGGAACCTAGTGAAGAAGGGGAGCATAAGAAGCCAGGCAGAAAATACAAGAGGAAGCATTTGAAAAGAATATTTTAGTCTTCCTGCTAGAATAGTGTAAAGCAACTTGGATCTGAATCATGCAACTGAATCTGTAGGGATGCTGACAGGTTAAATTTCCATTCTGCCTTTATGTTATGGCACCATTACATTATTCCAACACATTTATTTCATTGTAAAGGAAACAGAATGAAAATGGTGGAAGATGTCATCAACCATTTGCTGGATTGATTTCCATTTCAGACATGGGGCAGTCCTACTCAAGTTATCCATGACTTCCCTAAAATGAAAGCCGGTTTCAGGATGTTGTTCAGGTGAGTAAAGTTTAGAAGATTCAGTAAAATTCATGAATTTTGGCTGTGTTTTGGGCTTGCTTCAAACAAACCATAGCTGAGAAAAGTGGAAGCTTCCAAATGTTTGGTCATGGCTGCTTTGAAATGAGTAGCATGAGCCCAGGGGGAGCCAATGAGAATCCCCATCATGATAAATCATGGTTTATCATAATGTCTGAATGCAGCCATTTTGCATGTCTCTAGGTGTGCAGTGAAACTCAAAATCCATAGCCATGGCAAAAAAATTGCTGTTGTATCTATTTCACTGCTCAAAACCCTCAAACCCCTGGTCTCTTGGCACCGGGGCCTCTATAATTTCTGTAGCTGATGCTCAAACCTGTTGCGTTTTGTCATGTGTAATAAGAAAGGTTGCTCAGCTCCGGACAGAACCAGTTTTAGTAATCGACTATATCTTGTTCACAGATAAAACAATTTCCCGTCTAGCTTAGTGTTTTTTGAAACTACTACTGAACAACCTAGAACCATGTTGGAGCATTTGTATCATCTAACCACAGGCCCAATGTGATACCTATTTTCTCCACAGACACAGTAAATATCCCACCAACTCCCATCCCTAGGGTGTAATGAGAAACACACATCCAGGCTGAAGACTCACTTATGCAAATGTAATTTTAAAATTTTCAATTAGTTGCATGTATCAGATCTAGAGATGAGTAAAGGTTTGATTAAAATTGCATCTTCTGTAAACCATCTCTGTTATGTCACTTCAGGGAAGAGGGGATGCTTTAGTTATTCACCTAGATTATCCAACCTAAATAAGAAAAGAAAGAAAGAAAGAAAGAAATCACCCTGCATAACTCAAGCTAAAGATATCTTCCTTATATGTAATGTTGGGCTTCTGAATATATGAATGTATGAATGACTAGATAGGAACTCCTCATAGACTAATAGGAGTAAAGGTCATGTTATAAGTTACTAAAAAGGCAATTTCCCCCATATTTGCAATAAGGTATTTGGGTTGACCTTTGACACCTTCATTGTTACCTATGACCCTGCCTGATCACACTGGACTATTAGGAGTTGAAGGTCATGCCATATGCTTCCTCACTTCCAAGGTTAAGTGTTGGGTCAGAGAAAAGGCCACTCTGTAAATCTACCGAAAATTACTTATTGAGTAGCATACAGTTCTCCTTTTCTATTTGTTCAAGCTAATTGTTCATGATTTTGGAGAAATCCTATGAGCACATTAACCCAGGACAGTTACCCATCAAATGATGAACTTCATCATGTGACTTAAAATAATCTTATAAAGTATAATTTATTTAATTAAGTGCCCCCCCCCCAAAAAAAAATTAAATGTCCTCTTTTAATGTAGAAAAGTGGCTGAGCCCACTTCTGAACTCTGGGGCACTTGTGAATTAATTTCAAACTGACAGAATGATAGCCATTTCTTTTCTCAGCCATGCTCCCTCACAACTGGAAGCAGCTCCACAGAAATGCGATTAAAGTGATTTCCACTTTGAAAGGATTTGTTCACATGATTCCCTTCCCCTATAGCAACAGTAATTCCAGCCATCTGTAGCTGACTTACAGCTGGATTGGCCCATGGTGAACTGGCTGTGTGTGCACTGCTGCCTACTGAAACTCAGGATTGGTTAGCATTTGTGTAACGCCTGCTGATTCAGAGCACATGCATGAGGCAAAATAATTGTGCAAACCAGTTCTCCTGCTGGTTTAAATCGGAGTAAGATATGCCACCCACATTTAAATCAGTTTGTGACAGAAGGAGCAGCTTTTTATAACGACAGCACTTCAGGCCACGAAAAAGAGGAAGCCCTCTTCCGAAACAAATAAACAACATTTTCTTTTACCTCCAAGGACCTGTCAGGATCCTACAAATAAGCGATTAGTATCTAGATTTTCAAGTTGGGACATGATGGAAGAACCCCCCAAAGTCTCTGCAAGGAAGGATGATTTGCTCCTGCTGGAAAACAAGCAGCAACTATTTATTTATTCATTCATTTCATAAAATGTAGACACTGCTTGATTGCAGAAGAAAACTCAAAGCAGTTTACAAAAAACTAAAACAATAAAATCATCACTAAAGAATTCACAACCATTATTTAAAACATGCAGAAGGTTAAAACCATAATAGAATAGACTAAAATAAATTAAAACTCATACGAACTCTCTAAACATCTGGTTAGGCCACTAGGGATAATTTCTGAGCAACTCTTTTGCTCTTTCCTATCCATCCACATGGAAACTCTAGAAGAAGAGATAATATCATTGTCTAAGAGAGCTAGATAGGCCCAATTAACCTCTTTTACCTTCAGTCCTATCACTTCCCATGCAGTTTTGCAGAGCCTAACCAGCCCACTTTCTTGGGTGAAGTGGCTTCCTTACTCTGCTGCCCACCAAGCTTTACAAGCAGCTGGGCAGCCCATCCCTTGGGCTGGGGTTGATGGCGATGCTGACTAATCTCCTTCCCTGATTCATGCAGTGAACTCAAAGTTGGTTACCTCTGCCTGTCTCTCTGCCATGTCTCAGGTGGTGCAAAGTCAATCAGGCAGCTTTGGAACTCTTCCTTCTCCTGCATCCAGCTATATTCTAATGAACATACTTGTGATGCACTGGATTCTTTCATGCAATTCAGTGTGTGCCTTGAGCGGTAGAGAGACTGAAAGAGAACAGTGGTGTTAGGAAGGGGAGAGTGATCCTACTATTACTACTGCTAAATATCCCTTTGCTCAGTTGAGCATGGAGAAGAATGCATTCAGCTAAGTAAGATGACCTCTGCACACTCATCAACTAAATGGATAGTTGAGGCAGAGTTTGGTTTTGATAGGGGACCTGAGTTCAAATGGTTTGAGAAATATTGGATCAGTGACTAACCCTCTAAAAGTCAAGTGGCTCAGGACATTTGCCTATGCAGAAGTGAAAACACCCGGCTTGGGGAAGATCAGCTTTAATGCTGATTTTGTGGGTTATGTTTGTGCGTTGCTCATGAACAAACTGATGATTCAGCAGCACAAGGGAAATGGTGACTCTGCAGTTGTTGCACGCTCTTCCTTTCCACAGAAGGAGGGTGCTTTTCTTTTCTTTTCTTTTTAACCTCGGTAACTAGAAAAATGACCATTGTAAGCTTGCCTCCCACTGATGGCTTGAGATAGATGGTTATATTATGCAACTGTTAGTTGGTCCACTTGGTACAGAGACTCCATTTTGCTAAACAGAGATGCATAAAAACAAACTCTGTCTGGTAATGCATTATTGAACAAAGTCTGAGTAATTGGGGATCTGGTTTAAGCCTCCTTATTGAACCCCCAAAGGGAATTTTCTCCCACACTGGCCTCCAATGCGCATTCCTGCTTGCTCCTTTGCACATATGACTGGACATCTAAAGTGGCCTTAGATTATAAGAAATGTGTAAGTGGAATAGATTATAAGAAATGTGTAAGTGGAATGGAGATCGGCTAAAAAAAAAAAAGAGCTCAGGAACTGTGAGCCTACCCACATACACACAAGGAGAAAAGAGGTTCCATTGTTGACATGGTTGAGGCATGGGAAACCCATGGGAAACCCAGCCAGATGGGCGGGGGTAGAAATAATTATTATTATTATTATTATTATTATTATTATTATTATTATTAACAGTTGCACCACAGATTGAAAGCATTTTCTTTCATCTACAGGCTTCATCAGGTAGTGCTAGCAGAGGATTAAAAACATACGTGAGCATGCCACATGCACAGAGAGAACGAAATAAGCCATTAAGAAATATTTCTGCACAATGCAATTATTACAGCTGTATAATTGAATGGGGAAACCATTGATCTGTAGTAGAAAGGAAATTGCTCTTTTTTCATTGTGTTCCCATGAATATGTGAACATTAATCTCAATCTATAATCAACGTTCATTTCAAATCTGATTGCATGCCACTAAACACCCATAGCTATGCTAACATTATGTTAATACGGTTCAACATCATAGCTCCCAGCTTCACAGCACAAATATTTTTCTTTGGCAATCAATAGTAATTTCAGTGGAGTGGATGGAAGTCACGTTTTAATGGTAATCTTTCCGCCAAGTCTTGGAGTGGAAATTCGGCTGGTACCTTAACACGGCTGCAGAACATTGCATGTAATCAGATAAATTAACCTAAAAGAGAGAGAGAGAGAGGGAGGGAGGGAGAGAAAACACAGTTCAGAGCAGGGGGGGGGAGGAGTGCCAAGATGCTCTACATTCTCTTGATAGATTAAAGTGCTCATTACTATGAAAGAGACAGAGAGCGGGTTTCAAGAGTGGAAGCTGAATTCCTTTGGCTTTGAGCCACTGTTGTACTGCAAGGCGCGGGTCACACAGTGGTGAGTGAATATAGCTTATAGCAGAAAGTTGGAGATACTCTGCAAGCCTGCATTATTCTTAATTCAGCTTCCTAGAAAGCCAGTGCTGATGTCGTTTTAGGTTTGTTGTTTCATCAAGCAGGGATTTTTTTTCTTTTTCTTTTTACATCTCTTTGTGGCTTTAACAGTTTTTTCCTCTTTTTTTAACAAGGCTGTAATCTCATGCATGCTTGGGAATTCTGAATAAACAAGTACATATTCCAAGGAATCTGATCCCCGGAAGACAACCTAATCTGTGGTTGAGAACAAGTGAGCTCCATCTCATGTTGATTTGCATGGCACAAGAGGGCCTAGCATGCCTTAGCATGCCTGAAATCTGGAAGGTTTTCTGGGATGTTATGAGATGCTGGTCTGATTAAAAAGGTAAAGGTAAAGGACCCCTGATAGTTAAGTCCGACTCTGGGGTTGCGGCGCTCATCTCGCTTTACAGGCTGAGGGAGCCAGCGTTTGTCCGCAGACAGTTTTTCTGGGTCATGTGGCCAGCATGACTAAGCCACTTCTGGAGCAACGGAACACCAAAACCAGAGCAGCGCACGGAAACGCTGTTTACCTTCCTGCCAGAGCGGTACCTATTTATCTACTTCCACTTTTTGACATGCTTTCAAACTGCTAAGTTGACAGGAGCTGGGACCAAGCAATGGGTAAATTCACCTTTGACTTGAGGCTGTGCATACACCATACATTTCCCAAAACCAAACCTTAGAATTTGATGGCAAAAGAAGTCCAGTATTCAATCTGGGCAATTAAATATATATAACATTTATTTTTGGATACTTGTTTCCCCTGTCCAATCTTTCTTGAGCGAGGCACAAAAATCATGGATAAAACACACCAAAGACTACGGGAAACAGTTTTATAAATCCCATTTTAAATTAAAAGATCAAACTTGGCCAGTCCCTCTCTCCCTCCTGCCCACTTTTCTATGCCTTACAATAAGTACAAATCTACAACATAAACTACATTAAGGGATTAAAGGAATTGGAAGGTATTTGGGTTTTGAGTTAGGGGAGTGAGATGGGATTGACAGGCTGAGATGGGTGTATAAACACGTTGGAAGACTACTCTCATAAATCACAGATAGCATCACTAATTCTCTGAAATGATAATGTCCCCCACCCATTAGAATTATGATCCAGTGTCTTCCAAAGCAAGAAGAATAAAAAGCACTTCATTGTTGCAGTTAAAGGGAATCACATTCTGAGCGTGCCTGTGTTCTTGGACCCTTTTGAACTGTGTAAAATTGTCTCAAGATTACGAGCCTGAGACATTAGGGGCCATTTTGGCTGGATCGGAGGTTACTGCCTCTCCTTTTTAACATTCCACTTTTATTTGCAGGCTATGAAGTGTAATAGTTCACCATTTTGGTTTAAGTATCACAATAAAAGTCACTGAGATGGAACAGGCAATAAGCAGCCGTTTTACATCACTGCCACTGAGACGGAGCGCTTAAGTCTTCATTAATCTGTTCAGGAAGGAACTAAAGAATAGAGATTGAACCTGAAGAAACAGGATTGGGGCTTAGGCCACTTCGAAAATTTTGCTGGCTGGCACAATAAAATCAGTCCCCATGATGCACGGTCAATGTGGGGGTTATCCTTGGTTGTTCTCCTCATGCTCTTCTTGGGAGTTTCTAGAGCAGGGTTATGGAGAAGGGTTGTAACATTCTAAGATAATGTTGGTCCCCATCAGCCCCAACCAGCATGACCAATAGTCATGATGGGAGTTGCAGTCTAGCAACTTCTGAAGCGCTACAGGTTCTCTACCTGCACAATAGAACCCATCTCTCCTGGTTACTGTCAAATCATAGGTCAGGCTCCTAAGTGTGAGGCAAAGGTGGGTATGGTAAGGCAAAGCTTGAGGTGGTTGTCTCACTCTGCCTAATGGTAGGGTGGGCCCTGTCTGAAGTTGACTAGGATGTTTCTTTAATGGCATTGTAATGATGGAAATGATGGACTCCTGGAAATAAATGAGTTATCCCAATGTTGCTCTTTGAGGAAATGGTACCCAGAATGCAAGACTGATACCTTTGGCTAATGCGCTTCAGAGATGTTCACAATTGGATGGGGAATATTTTTCATTCTGGGGTCACAGTCCAACAGCTGGAAGCAAAATGTGACTGGAGCAAAGGTTGTGACTCTTACCTTTGTATAGTAGGCCACATGAAAGCTAGAGATTTCTACACTTCCACCCAGATACATCTCTCTGACCTCCATCTAGACAAGGAAGATGCATTATCACAGTTTAATGACATACTCCAACCAGCCAAAAGCAAATAAGGGCAATGCAGAGCTAAGCTGGCAATGGGCAATGGGTGTAGCCTGGGGCAGATGGAGCATCCCTGTATAAATAATGCTTCATCTGGGCTGCAACGGTAAATGCACTTACCAGCTGAGTCCAGCAGGACTTAATTCTGAGCTGATGTGCTTAGATCACACAGCTGGTAGTCAAATGTTGTTAGGTATGTTTCACATCATGTTTCTTCAGGGTCCCTCAGATATTTCTTCCTTTCCTAAGTTCTCCATTGACCAAGGAATTGCTGCCACTTCTCTTTTTTAAAAACAGCCCTTGCTTGGCAGTCTCTTGTCACGGGCAATTTTGGTCCTTTTCAGCCTTCAAACATTGTAGCTGTCCCAATTCATATGGACCAATTAATATAATTGAGCCTGCTTAATTTAACATACTGTAGTAAATAGAAACTGGAACAAAAATGCATGTAAACAAAATCTGAATACAGCAAAGTTGGCAGCATCCAGAGACCAGTTTGTTTGCCAGGATAAACCCATCAGACTATGCATTGCATTTATAGAATGGTAGTCAATCTGTGGCTTACCAACAATTCCTGTCTCTTCATGGATCCATCTTTTTCTCTTCAAAATGAGATCTATAGATTATGCACCTTATCGTCACAATCTATCATGAAGATTTGCATAATTGACCATCTTGAAATAGAGTTGTAGAAAAGCACCGCGACTCCTGATCATTTAAAAAGTGGCTTGTGCTGGAGAAGTTCTGGGTAGATTATGTTCCTCGAATACAGTGGTACCTCAGGTTAAGAACTTAATTTGTTCTGGAGATCCGTTCTTAACCTGAAACTGTTCTTAACCTGACATACTACATTAGCTCCCACTGCCACTGCGCCACTGCTGCACAATTTCTGTTCTCAACCTGAAGCAAAGTTCTTAACCCGAGGTACTATTTCTGGGTTAGCGGAGTCTGTAACCGGAAGCGTCTATAACCTGAAGCGTCTGTAACCCGAAGTACCACTGTATAACCACACCTTACTTATTAAATTTGATCCATGAGCATGCTTCATGCATAATACTTGTGACTCCCTGATCCTTCCCAACCACGTCTGAGAAGTATTTCACTTGATCATGTATTTGTATGGTTTAATGAGTGTTGCCAATGCACTCCTTTTGTGTCAGCTCTACTGTTAAAATATTGATTCCTATGTTGGTTTGCATCAGAGAATCATAAAGTTTCAGGGCTGGGGAGGAACCTGGAGATCATCTGCTGCTCTGCTTAATGCAGGTCCTGCCATGCAGGAGGAACTATGGTCTCTGCTTAAATTCCTGTCACCTCTCGGCAAAGCCTGGTCCACTGCCCAGCACCCCTTAAAGTTCAGCAGATTCTTCTAAGGATTACCTGCAATTTGCATCTCTGCGGATGTCCCGCCCCCAGCTCCATCTTAATCAAAGGACACAGTGTATTTTTAGCTACTGCAGTGGTTATCTGTACTGAGTTTAACTGTATATAACACCATCATTTTAAGATACAATTCTTGTTTTAATATTTTTTTGTGAAGCAGCATGGAAGGGATCATATGCACACCATAAATTTAGAGCACTATTGTGGCATTCCATAGCTATGTTCCCCCCCCCAAAAAAAGCATCCTGGGAACTATAGTTTTGAAGTGTAGCTGTGTTTCAGTTCAAATTCGGAAATGGGAATGAGGTTGGCTTCAATTACCATGCAAGCCAAATTAATTTCTTACCCATCCTTAATGTGTGCATCGTGGCTCTTGCAGCCAGAGCAATCAGTGGATGAGGAAGGCCCAGGCATAATTCAGACGGAATACGCAATGCTTCCAAATTGCGAATCATCATATTAGAAAGAGACTCATCTATCACCAGAGCTCAGAAACCTGGCATTATATTTTGTGTTGGGTCATAGTAAATTCCCTCAATAATTTATTCCCCCCTCCATTCTGCCTCGGGGCTCCCTAATTTGTTTACTATACATTTATGAGCTGTTATTTTTGTTCATTTCATTTTTAAACACTGGACGTCTATGTTGTAAGTTGCCATGTAAGTTTATTAAAGTAATGTTAGAGGGTTTTGTTGTGTTTTGAGAGAGAAAGAGATTATACATGTATTTTCCTTTTCCGTCTTTCCCCTTGATTTCTGTTAAGTTACAGGGGTGGAAATAATGATCACTGAAATAACTTTATGATTGTGTCTGTATAAATCACCCAAATTATGGAAAAGGATCCAAGTCATTGCAGTATTACCAATGGTGTTGGGATTGTGTACAATTGCACTGTTTAGGAGGCAAGTATCTCATGTTGCAAGTGTACTGATGAAGCCAGAGGAAGACAACAACCTTCCCAATCATGCTTCAACCCTCTTAACCTAGGAAAGTACAGCCTTTATGCCAGGGGCTGCGCTAGCACCTTGTAACTGGAAGGGCTTATACGTCACGCCACATTGAGTTATGCAAACAGTTTTCACCTCAGCTCAGCAAGTTCCTGGCATCAATCACAGCCTCCTCCTCCTCCTGCACCTGAAGTGGTTTATGTGCAACTGCCTATAAGTCACACTTTCTGAGGGTCAGCTGCTCAGTGAACCAAACCAAACAAACCCCACATGTTATGGGACAGTTCAGGTTTTCCCATTCCTGACCAGCAGTGCAAATGGAGAAGTTATGGGGAAATTACATCTGAAGTTCATGTTTGTACTGGGAAATGCCTATTTGTTCTCTCTCCCTCTCTCTCCACACTTTAATATGTTTGCTGGTCAGCATCTCTGTCAATAAAGCATAAGCTCTGACAGATGTTGATATGTTGCTTGGTTTCCCACCAGGCTCTCAGCTGCACTGCACACATAGCAGATGAGGGCAGGGGTCCCAGAATAATGCTTTTTCAACCATCACATTTCCCCCATTTTGTTTTTCTTTAAAAACATCTGCATCATTGTTTGCTTTGTTGACTCACAAACACCCCCCTCCCAGGACTCACGCTTAAGGGTTTGGTCCTGAAATATGAGTGAGGGCTAAGAATGCTAATGACATGAGTCCTGCAAGTCCAAGACATGGGTGGCACTGTGGTCTAAACCACTGAGCCTCTTGGGCTTGCTGATTGGAAGGTTGATGGTTCAAATGCCTGTGATGGGGTGAGCTCCTGTTGCTCTGTCCCAGCTCCTGCCAACCTAGCAGTTCGAAAGCACACCAGTGCAAGTAGATAAATAGGTACCACTCTGGCGGGAAGCTAAATGGTGTTTCCGTGTGCTCTGGTTTCCGTCACGGTGTTCTGTTTGCCAGAAGCAGTCTGGTCATGCTGGCCACATGACCCGGAAAGCTGTCTGTGGACAAATGCTGGCTCCCTCGGCTTGAGCGCAAGATGAGTGCTGCAACCCCATAGTCGCCCCAATGTCCAGGAGTTCTTGACCTTTTTTTCCTTTACCTTTTTGCAGGTCCATATAATTGCTTGGATTTGGCACAGTCCAAATTTCAGAATGGTCAACAGATTACAGGGACACATAGAATCACTATATGGGTTGTTCTGAATGTTTTAAATTCTCTTTTATTTACACAGAGGACTTCTGACACCATTTTTGATGTGATTGGGTGTGATTTAATACGGCCCCGGTTATCTGTGAGCTGTGCCCCACCAACAATTCCATGCGTTAACATGCCAATGGATATGTGACAGACAGTTCTGGAGGGACAGTCTGTCATGAGGCTTCTGTCACCAGCATCACACCTTCCTGCATGTGGGCTTCAATACTTATTTGTCCTGCAGTTTCCTATGCATACGCTGTGAGCAAACAGGGGCTGTCCGGATATCTTAAGGTCACATATCTGAGGCTTCCAAACTTTTTGTGTGGATATGGCTCAAGGATCGCACCACAGGATGCTCGCTCATGAACACACATAAATCTTGCAGGAGGCTTTATGGAGAGAAGCCCAAGCTTGGGGTTTTGGAGTTTCATCTTATTTTGTGTTTTATATATATATATATTCCTTACAGCCCTTGGCTGTCCAAAGAAAGCAAACACATCTCCTTTCCAGTGAAATGCAACTACCCAATCTTTCCAGCGCTAATGGATTTCTCAGATGGAAGATGTCGTGCTAAGCAAGAACCATAATAATAATAACAAAAAACCCCTAAAGAAAATAAACAACACATAGGCAGGATTCATTGTTTTTTAATAAGCCCCAATATTTTGCCTTCCAGATCGGCAGCACACTAGGAAATCCCAGGCTTGAATGATGCATATGGAGAACATACACATGTTGAAGCATAACTTTTATTTTTCTTTCGAACAGCAGGTTTATAGTATAGATCACCAAGCCAGTATTAAATGTGGCTTCATTGCTGGTGGTTTCCAGCTTGGGCTCACAAGCTAAACGTCTACTCCAAATAGCACTTTGTAATGTTTTAGCTGTGTAAACACAGAAGACCGCAACATTTCCCCAGCGATAAAAGCAAAAACAAACCTAAAGCAATGAACTCCTAGTCAGTTATTAGGGGAATTTTTTTTTTTTTTTTAGGGAGACCATTCTTCGGGTTGAAGCATGTAGCAGTGATATATGCTTTCTCGCAATTTGCCATTTTTGCCACAGTAAACTTACAGTGAGATGGTTTTACAACCCCAGATCCATGTGGTAAGCATTTCATGTGAATGTCTCTCCTCCCCACAGAAACCAGATACAAGAAGTCCAGATCAAAGGAAATAATAGTACCACTCTATTCTGCTTTGGTCAGACCTGGAGTACTGTGTCCAGTTCTGGGCACCACAGTTTAAGAAAGATATTGGCAAGCTGGAACGTGTGCAGAAGATGGTGATCAAAAAGATCAAGGGTCTGGAAAACAAACCTTATGAGGAACAGTTGAGGGAGATGGGTATGTTTAGTCTAGAAAAGAGGAGATATGAAAGCCATCTTCAAATATCTCAAGGGGGGGCTGCCACATGGAAGATGGAGCAAACTCGTTTTCTCCTGCTCCGGAGGGTAGGACTTGAATCAATGGTTTCAAGTTCCAAGAAAGGAAATTCTGATCAGACAGAACCTTCTGATGGAAAGAGCTGTTTGACAGTGGAACGGACTCCCTTGGAAAGTGGTGGTCTGTCCTTCACTGGAAGTATTTAAACAGAGTTTGGATGCCAATTGGTCATAGATGCTTTAACTGAGATTCCTGCATTGCAGTGCGTGGGATTAGGTTGGACTAGGCGATCCAACTCTAAAATTCTATGATTATTATTTTTTATAAGCTACATTAAAAACTAAAGTTTGCCTTGGCATGATAGATACCAGATCCCACCATGTGAGGGTTCTTCCAAATGAAATGGCCATGCCACCATACAAGAGGTCTCTGTGAAAATCTGACCATGGGAAATGCCAAACTCTCTTTTTTTCTAGGTGTCCCATCGTAGCTGGTATGCAGCAGATCATAAACTGCTGGTGCCCAATTGCTCACCCTCACTTGCAAGCTTAATGGGGGAATGTTGGAAGTAGGGATAGCCTGCAGTGCTCAGCATATCACCCCTGCCTCTAATACAATTTCATCAATAAAGACATAGGGTCTTCCTGCCCATTTTCTACTCTACCTCCTCACTGGATGCCATCATCTCCAGAAAAGTCTACAGAACACTAGATACACCAAGGCAAGGCCATCAAAAGTTTGGGTTGTGATCCTGAAACATCCCAGGTTCTACTTTTCCTTCAGCAATGAACAGTTATTACCTATTATCAATTCACTTTTGAAAGGGCTATATCGCTGTGGGGATTAGAATTCATGCTTCCAGCATGCTAGACAAAGGCTGACTGATCTCTCAGTTTCCTAATTTTTTAATAATTATTAAAACCTTAATGTCTTAACCTTTCCCTCTTTTCTTAAAGGGTGCTTTCAGTCAGAAAGATATTTCAGGCCGGCTGAATCAGCATGACTGACATCTGTAATTGACAATAGGGAATGTCAATAGGGTTGATCACTACTATTTCAGATGGGCACTGGGATCAATTACATCCAGTTTGAATAATAATAATAATAATAATAATAATAATAATAATAATAAATTTTATTTATATCCCACCCTCCCCAGCCGAAGCCGGGCTCAGGGCGGCTAACAATAATCAAATAATCAAACAATCAAATAATCACACATTCAAAAATATTTCATTATAAAATTAATTAAAATCAAATTAATGGCAACCGATTAAGCAAGATTCTGTGCAGGTTGCCAGAGGAGGGAGTCAGGCTGCGCCCTGACCAAAGGCCTGGTGGAACAACTCTGTCTTGCAGGCCCTGCGGAAAGATGTCAGGTCCCGCAGGGCCCTAGTCTCTTGTGACAGAGCGTTCCACCAGATTGGAGCCGCAGCCGAGAAGGCCCTGGCTCTAGTTGAGGCCAGCCTAACTTCTCTGAGGCCTGGGACCTTGAGTATCTTGGTGTTCCTGGCTTTCAATATTATAAACTAAAAAATAGAGAAGCCATCCAGACAATTTTAAAAGTCTTATTTATTTCCTGTACTTGCATAGGTCTGTAAAGCTACATCTCTAGATCTTAAGATACCCTTCTGAATACCTTCCTTGAGGGGACCAATACATTTATTACTGACTATCTGACAAAGTATCTGAAGACTGCTGTGTCTCTTAGACCTGCTATGTTGATTATTGTTATTTCTTAGTTTGCAATTTTGTAATGCTTGGCTGCAATTTTGTATTTTATGTATTGCAATGTGTCTTTTTGGTCTGTAATAATAACATCTAACTGGCTGCATTTGCAAAGACACATACATAGCGTCTGATATGTAGGATAGATGTGAATAGAGCACTATAGCACAGAGTACTAAACCTGGGCTGAGTAACCTGTGGCCTTCCTGATGTTGATAGAATGGCAAATCCCATCAGCCCCAGCCAGCATGGGCAATAGGCATTAGTCTAACGGTCAATAATCCAACAACATGTGGAGGGCTGCTGCTTCTCCATCTCTGCACAATTTATGTGTGTGTTATTTTCACTAAAATATGCAGTTTATGTACCTTATGGGCATTTTGTACACATTTTGTTAGGTTGGATAACTTTAGGACAACATTTAGAGAAGTACACATTTGAAAAGAGAGCATCATTTTGGTTCATGTATTGTTTGGGAAAGCACAAATCAGCTAGGTTAGCATTAAAATGTGAACTAAATAGAATCCACTCCTCTTTCACGAGGTCCATGCAAATGGAAGCTATTGGTTTTCTGAAACCCAGCCTGTATGCCTTCTGATCAGAGTGAAAACATTGAGAGGTGCTACTTCAAGATCATTCATCATATAAAAATATCTCTGAAGATGTGGCGTTGCCAGAAAAAAAGAGTCAATCTTCAGACTCTAGGAGGGGAGTTTGCCATGGAGTTGATGGGAATCCCAACCTAGGCCTCATGCCACAGTTAGTGTTGATCCTCTTCTACCCTATTCCATTTGAAATAAAGCCAGACGTAAGATTTATGAATAAAATTGCAACATCTTCCCTGATGCATTGATGTGCAGGCTCGAAACAATTTCTGCCCTATGGGATGCAAAGACGACAAATCTATTAACTACATGAAAAGCTGTGCAATAAAATGAAGCCTCTTTTCAGGGGTCTTCTCCCCCCCCCCCCGCATGAATTAAGTCTAAAGGGCTTAGTGGTTTGTGTAAGTAAGAGTTTTCTTTCTCTTCTCTTTTCCTCCAGACTGTCTAACATGACAGACTGGCCTTGCCTCAGACAGTGTTCTGCACTGTCAGTAAATGGCTTGGGATACTGCATCTTTAATCACTGGAACAGAGGAGAGGAGGAGGGGAGGGGAGGACAGAGCAAAATGGAATAAGAAAAGAGCAAAGCTGACTTAGATTGATCGCATCGTTTGAGCCAGGACTGCAGACTGTACACCTCAATCCAACGCCGACACTAAATAACCAGCAATCTCCAAGATTCTCAATAGGCAGTGTAGTACAGTGTCTGGATACAGACTTTATCAGATAGAGACCCAGAGATTAACCTCCTGGCCCCCTAATCGGGATTGTGCTAGTAGACCATTTATTACCATGCTTAGGCAAGGCATGGGTGGGGGAAGGGGAAGAGGGTCAGGCCATTCAAAAGAAAGCACTTCATCTGAGTGCTTAGCCAGTTAAACCTTGCAACAGGCTGTTTGGTCTTGAACAGAATCTATAGTTTTTGATATGTCCTTACCAAACTACTAAAATAAATGCACAAGTTTTCATTTAATGCCAAGCCTTGTGATTCAGCCATAAAGACCTCCATTAATTAAGTGAACTTTGTGGCTCCGGTCAAGTCTTGATCCCAGTGAGTTGCTCTCTATTGTGGAATAGAATTCTGGTGGGGCCCCCTCAGAGTTTCTTCCTCTCTCCACTGTCTAACAACCCAAATTTGGCACATTTCCCTTCCTCTTTAACCCTTTGGAGCTAAAAACAATATCCTCTTGGAACCAGCCAAAATGAAATACAGTGATTGAAACTGAAGGTGTTTAATTAGGAGTGGTCAAATGACGATGGGATCAGTACTCACATTTTACAGCCTCAAGATTAAAGTGAAGGGGGGTGAATCAGGTTGTGCATCCTAGGAGAAACAAAATGATTTATTGTGTAAAAAGGGCCAGCTTGAGCTGGGGACACATAAAATGTCTGCTTTGGGGGATTCCTGAGGAACTAAGAGTTGGGGAGGGGTATGTTTTGCCTTCTCAGTACCCACTAAGATTTTCTAAATCAGAAATTTCCACTCAATACATCCCTGTTCTATACTAATACACAGTTATGAATCAAATGGGAGAAAAATATCCCATGGGAGTTCATATCCCAATTCACTGGGTGACCTTGAGCCAGTTTCTGTCTCACCTACCTTACAGAAATGTTGTTAGCTGAATAATCCTATGTATGGTGGCCTGAGCTCTTTGACAGAAGGATGAGATATAAACCAATCTAGCAGTAAGAGGTAGTATTAGTAGTAGTAAAATATCTGTGCTCCAACCAGTCTCATCCCTGTCTTGTGACTAAATTGAGATTGTAACTATCTCAGTTCAGGTAGCTTGTTTTCTCCTTCTGTGTTGTGCACAGCATACTGCAAATTAGTTGTGGCTATCTAGCCAATGGCATTTTTTGTTTAAATGCTAAGAAAGTCATCCATATGTTCAGAATATAGTGCACATGCCTGTCCCATGTGCTGCTATGCCAGCTAGTAACAGGTTGAATTGAAAACTATTTGATTCTTGTACATGGAGAGGAGAGAATATTACAGCATCACAATATTGCGCTCTCTCTCTACCGTTTTTATGTTTGTTATGATTTTATGCTTCAAGGATGACCATGAACTTGAACTGAAAGTGAAACAAATTCTCACCCTGTTCCTTCCATGAAATAGGCTAGGAACACTATAGCACAATTTATACATGAGGTTGAAATGTGAAATTCTCCATTTGAATGAAGGCAGACATGTTCATTTCCCTGTCTCATCAACAGAATTCAGTCTGAATCTCCCCTAGAGTTTTCTTTAGGCAGTTGAGAGGATCCCTAATTGAATCTGAAAGTAGGTTTGTAGGCAAAATGCAACCAGCTTCCCAGCATGCAACATTGCTGATGACTTTACAGCAGCAGACTGAGAAGAGAGAAAGACAGAGGACGAATGCATTTTTCTACACATGGACAAGGTACTTTACATGTATTAGCATTACCACTGTGCCAACTTGACATACAGAGAAAGCCTGCAACTCTGAGACAAAGCAACTTGCTTGTACAAAATAAAATCAGTTGCAGAAAGTAGAACACAGATCTAGCTTGCTGAGCATTGGTTCTTCTGTCCCATTTTGCTTCTAAAATGTCTGGGTATGCTGCTTGCATGGAAAGGTGAGTTTTCCAACTTCCTAATGCAGCCAGAAAGTAGTTTGGAAACAACCAGAGAGGAGGTAGTGCCTGTCTTGGCAATTATCCCCCTAAGGAGACCTGTAACACACTGTAGTCCTGTTGGGTGTGTTGTTCATGTGTAGTTTTTATGCGTGAGCAAAGTAAGCAAGGATGAGCATGCTAAGACCCAGTCTTGCATTGCTGTGTCTGTCACTCTCCATGAGTTGAACGGCAAACTCTGAAGCAGGGAACCTCCTCTATTGATGAAGGTTTCATATGTATTTTAGAACCCTTCAAAATTAGGGATTTGAATCACACATTACCATTAGAAGCTGGGTTTTTGGAGAACAGTCTAGTGTTTGGGACACAGATGTGCATCATCTGTGGTTTAGGGACTCTGCAGGGCACCAACCAGTGAACCACACAACCAGTAATGCAACTTTTTTAAAAAAGTTGTGTGGTCAACTGTTGTCATTGGTCTACTAAAGACAACCTTCCCCAGGTGTTTGTAATCCCATCTTGGTGAGAACACCGTTGGCAAAGTATTTTTAATTGATCAGAAAGATATTTAGGGATGTGGGAACTTTTACACAGTTGTTCTCAGGGATGGCTTGGATGAATGTGGGATTTAGTCATCACCACAAGAACTCTCTACGGTTGGTCATCATTATTTCCATTGGAGGAGATCTCCCCTTGGCTCAAATTGAATTCTGCCAGCTTGGTACTTGCAAGCTTCCCTGCTGAGCATTCAGAAACTCATCTGCTTTCTGAGGGTTGCCTCCTGGTTCACACATTTATAGTGTTGCATGTTACCCTATATGTGGATTCTCAGGAACAAGAGAGGATCCAAAATGTGGATGGAGCCAGCAATCACATAACACATTTGCAAAGAACATTTGAGAGAAGGGACCAAAATGGAGAATGTATTTTCTATCAACACAAAAGGGTGTTTGGTCAGGTGGCCTGGTCATGTACTTGCACAGCAATCAACAAGAGTGTTAGCTTGACTAACAGTAAGGAACTTTTCCTTGTGCACGTACAAAGCATCTGACTTTTGGCACCTGGCTTGTTTAACCCAGTCAGTTCCTGCACAAAACCTTGCAGCATCACATTTCACACCCTGAGCTGCAGAAGAGCCTTAAAGGAAAATGCTAATATATCACAACTGAGTATTTTGAATGTTAGAGGAAAACTGGGAATCAAGAGTTAAGCAACGAAGTCAAGATCAGGGGGCCAAGCCAGGAGCCATGGAAGTTCCAACTACAAAAAGGAATCCTTTCTGCCAGTGAGATCCCAGTGCCCAGTTTAAGTGGGCAGGGCCAGTCCACAACCTTGAAATACTTCACTTACATGATGATGTTGCAATATGAAGTTTTGATAACACGCCACGTGGGGAACCTGCTCAGCAGATCCTGGCACTGAGGTGGGAAAATGTGTATTGCATACCAGATAGTTATGATAGTTACTTTGGTAACATCACTAATTGCCAAAATGTGGAACTGAGACAGGGTGAATTTACCAAAGCCACTCATTAAGCTTTGCATTTTGGGATGGTTTGCTGACCCTTAAAAATATTGGGGCTGACTTGATCATCTGCACGATGAGAGTCTTGAGACAGGGTGAATTTACCAAAGCCACTCATTAAGCTTTGCATTTTGGGATGGTTTGCTGACCCTTAAAAATATTGGGGCTGACTTGATCATCTGCACGATGAGAGTCTTGATCTTTGCTCTGAGCTTATCTTTAGCTATACTAGAGATGGGAGACCTGTACCCCCCAACAGGTGTTGTTGGGCTCTCAGCAGCCCCAGCCATCACGGTCAATGGTTAGTGATGATGGGAGTTGTAGTGCAGCAACATCAGCACGACCACAGGCTTCCTATCCCTGATTTACACAGTAAAGTGGCATGCCACTACCACAACTTTTAAACATGTTTCCATGCCAGTGGTGTGCTGTAACAACGTATGTATAATGGTACAAGCTTCCACAACCTACAGTCCTCTTCATCAGTGATCTATTCCATACTGTTCAGAACATGGAAGACACAAGCTCCTAGTGTGCTTATAAGTTCCATTAGTTTCCAAACCATGAGGTAATTAGTTTCCAAACCTTGAATTCCTATACATGTCTACTCAGAAGTAAGGCCCACTGAATTCAATAGGGCTTACTCCCTGGTAAGTGGCTATATAAGTGTAGCCTTAGGACTTAAACTGGTTGTGTTTGACAGAAGGAAAGATAGTGTCAACATTTTGGCCACTTGTAGCCTTTGATTTCTGCCCTTTCCTTACTGCCCTACCAGTTGATTTGGCTATACAGTTGTATTTTTTGTACTGGACTAATGGCCTGCTAAGTGCATTAACTCTTAGCCATTTGTTGTTTCATTAGTGCTGAAATGACTTTCTAATTGAGTTTGTAGTTGTAGCTAAAAGCAACTTAAGCACTGACCTAAAGAAGTCATTGCCAAGGACTTTTCCACTCCCTGTCTTCTGTCAGTGAAACCTTAATGGAACTCTTCTCTCATGGAGGAAGACTACTGGAAGTAGATCTTGTTTGGTTTATTTTCACAGATGTGTGCATCTTTATGCACTATTGAGTAAGTTTTTCCTGTTAGAGTGCTAGCGTTTCTGTCCCATTTTCTAATCTTCCTTTCATACCGCAATACCTGTTGCATAAATGGAACTTTGACTTTTTGACCAATATTCTGGCACGTCACACTAATTGATGTGGCACAACAACGAACCTCGCAACTCCCCCAAACATTTTGCACATGGGCGCTTCTGTTTGCCTGTGATTTACACATGAAAATGACAGAAGAGAAGCATGCGCTGCTACACAATCCTAAATTTCATCACTTTACTCCTGTGATTTTTTTTATTTTTTGCATTAAGCAGGTTAGCAAACAGATCATTTTGGGAACCAATTAACATGGAAATGAGTGCTAGATGTTCTGCTAGATTTACAGAAGTGGCTTTTGTGTCATGTGAAATATAATATAATACAACGATTAACAGATAAAGCTCGGGGAAACAGAATAAACTGTTGTGGGAATGCAGCTTAGGTTTAAATTCAAATGCAAACTGAACCAAATTTTCCTACCATCCCATAGTAACATTGACATTACAGTCTACCCCCTGCAGTGTGGAGAGGTTCAAGGCTAGCTCCAGCGTATAGTATGTATGCTGCATTGTAAGACACCCCCTCCCACAAAAAAAGGGAAGGAAAATTGCTTCTGCATTACTTGCTGTAGACATCAGTAACATCAGCAGTCAGAGAGGATCAATTGTGACCTTCTTGCTCTTATATCCCACCCACTTCTGAATTATCTATATGTTTGCAAAGGTTCGAAGTGCCACTTAACTTGGGCTTTCATTTTCTTCAGATACAGTTGAAGAGAAAGTGTTGCTAAATTCCCAGGCTGGCAGGACAGAGTTTACACAGATGGAACAGTTAGCATCGACCACAGAACAAACACCAGCAACCAACCAGTTTCACACTTCCAAAGAAAGAGAGAAAGGAATGGCAGAGGCGGGCCAAGCCAAACAGGCCTCGGAAAACTCCTGTCCCCTGGATGGAATTTTCGGCTCTTAGTATTCTTTTCACAGTTCAGCTTCTTTGGAGCTTTCTCGATTGAGTCAGAAAAGACAGAGGAGTTTTGCCTAAAGAGTCTAGTTGTTAAACCTGAGCAAGCAAAGCGGCGGCCAGGGCCATCCATCACACAACATGCATTGTTTGAAACTTTCGAAATGTGGTTTTATTGAAAGCGGCTCTCTACATCAATTAACACAATGTCGAATCTCCTGCAGTATGAGTAGTGATGACGGCAGGGGCATATCCATCGCCTCCGTACCCAGAGAGCATTTCAATGGGACTTCGCCACACTTCTCTTATTCTCTGTTGTGCTGAGATGAACCGAGGGATTCTGTTCAGAAGTGTTTCTTTCCCCTCTGACAAGTGCCCCCCCCTTTCAGCAATGGAGAGGCTGAAGACATTCTAGCCAAGAAGACTCGGCATTGTCACAGATTCATAGAATTGTACAGTTGGAAGGGGCCCAAGAGGCATTTAGTCCAACCCTCTGCAATGCATGTTCTCTCCACCAGGCTCTCAGTGATGGCTCAAGAAGGACACTTGCTTCATATGATACAGCAGTCATCAAGAAAGAGCCCACAGCACCCATCTTCTACACCATCCTGGCCTGAGGCCATGACTTTTTTTATTAGCCTCAGAGCCTGAGGGCGATTCCCCTGTAGCCTCTCTTGCTCCAGCACCATGCAGAAGCATGAGACTACAGAACAGGCTATGGGGCCTATAGATATTGTAAATAGTGATCCCAGTGTGTGTGTGTTTGTGTGTGTGTGTGTGTGTATGTGTGTGTGTGTAGTCAATGGCTTCAGATGGCTCTAGGCCTTTATTGAGATGCCATTTTTTCACCTAGCAGAGCCTACTGGAAGATGCCCAGCATCTAGATTTGATTTTGTACTGTCTTGCACCATAACTGGGCTAGGCTGGGCTGGATTAGGTTCTGCCCTCTGCCAACAACTCTCAGCCTACTTAGGCAACTATAGCTCCCAGAATTCTGTGGGACAAACCACATGACTGTGTAAAGTGGTATTATAATGCTTTAGATAAATGGTGTGAATGTGGCCTTCAAGTTTACTTCGGTCTTATAATCTTTCTACTCTCATTCACTCCTAGGCAAAGGTGAAAAGGGATGGAAGTTAAAACACGAGGAATTCTATATGCAGTACTTAGATATGGAACAAAACCAACTCAGTCTCCGAAAACTGTACACTCTTTGAATGTTTTTAAATAGGCAAAGGCAAACCAGGTGCTGTAGCTATGGCTACCTGAGCAATTTCATGTCCCCACCCCCACCCCTTCCGCTACAATGCTTCTCTGCTACTATTGACTAACCCCTCCCTCCTTCCCAGCAACCTTTCCTGACAGGATTCTACAGTGATCTATTGCAGGATGCTCCAGAGTGCCACAGCAAGCAGTGCAATGTGACGCACTCACTGTACTACAATGTACTGTTTCATAGCGCTAATGACATCTGGGTATTGAAATAGTCTCCGCAGGGAGCAACACCACAACACCTGCTTCTTGTAGCTAACTCAGCCTGCTTCCTCCTGTCGCTGTGGAGGAAAAAGACCCTCTGCAAGAGGTGGCTTGCAGTAGGTTGTCTAGTAATTGTTAATGACAAATTGTAACATGATTTCTACCCCCTCTGCATGTTGGAATGGATTTTTTTATATGCAGTGTATTTTTGTTTTAAGTATGCAGTTTGTAGGTCAGAGCTATGTTCAAATCAATTATACGATAACCAGATTTTACACACACACACACACACACACACACACACACACACAAATATATATATTTAAAGTGTATGATTTATCTATTTAAACAGGGTGCAAACCTACACCTCTTTCTGTGAAACAAGAGTTTATATCTGTACAGTAGTACCTTGGTTCTCAAAATTAATCTGTTCCGGGAGTTCGTTCGACTCCTGAAACCATTCGAAAACCAAGGTGCGACTTCTAATTGGCTGAAGAAGCTTCCTGCACTCAAGCAGAAGCTGTGTTGAATGTTCGGTTTCCGAAAAATATTTGCAAACCAGAACACTTACTTCCAGGTTTGCGGTGTTCAGGAGCCGATTTGTTCGGGAGCCAAGCCATTCAAGAACCAAGGTACCACTGTATTGAAAATGGCCCTTGAAACCTTTTGCTAAGATAAAGGGAAGAGCCTAGTGGTGATTTCGTTCTTTGGAGCCTGATCACTGCAAGGTTAATTTCTTTTCTTTGGAGAGCATTTGCAAATCCTCATAGTTGGAGAAACAACCTTAAAAAAAATAAACACAAAGGCATTTCCCACTATGGAACTCACGGTCTGCTTGTGGGCTTCCCAGAGGCATTTACTTGGGCATGTGAGAGCAGAATAGTGGACTACATGTGTCCTTGCTCTAATCCAGCAGGCAGGTTCTTCCTATGTTCAAGGCCCTCTACTTGAGTTGTTACGAGAAGACTCATGGTGATAACAGCCCAACTTGAAGACTCTCTTCCAGTTCTATACTTTTCTCCCACCAAGGGTGTGTGTGGGGGAAATCTCATGTGGGGAAATTGAAGCACCTGGTGGAGGGGCTTCAGTGAAGAATGGTGGGCTGCCTCATGGCTTGCAAATGGCACAACATTTTCCTCTTGCGAATAAGGTGCATCATCTCTAAGGATAGTTGTATCACCTGCCAGTTTTCATTGGAGCTATTCACTGCCTTGTCCTCCTTCCTCAGGGTGAAGAGACTTTTGGGCCTTTCAGGCAGGGGAGGACCAGCACTCGTGACCTTTGAAGATGAAATTGGCTGAGTGCAGCCAACCATCAACTGTTGCAGTGTGGAATGCAGGAAGCACTCTCTCATTCTAACTGGCCCACCATTTTTCTGTTCTGTTCTGGCAATCATCATTCCATGGCCACTGACCATGCTCATTCGGCTGATTTGCACCTCTCACTCAGAGCTTTTCCCTACAGATGCAATGTACTTCTGCAAACCTTGGGGTTCTGCCCAAGCCTGCTAAATCCTCCTTCTCATATGTGGGTAGTGCCATTATGGATATAAAAATATCAGCAGTGGTGGCTGGTGCCCACCAAGATAGGTAGAGCAGAAATCAGAGAGTGAAGCCAGGGTCAATGACTGCTGGAACCAACTAATAGTTTTTTCACCATCCTCTTCTCCGTGAGTTCCACCAAGGCAGCGTTGATACTGAGGAAGAGGAAGAGTAAGATTTTCCCTAGTGCCACCCTTTGGCAGGCAGGTGGAGCTGGCTGAGGGAAGACTGAAGTTCGTGGGTCAGTGCCCCATTGCCCCCAATGGCTCTACTAAGGCTACATTCACACTATATATTCAATGAACTATTATGCCATTTTAAACAGTCATGGGTCTCCCACCCCACCTGAGAATTCTGGGAGCTGTAGTTTGTTAAAGGTGCCAAAACTTATTAGGATACCTTCATTCCCCTCCCAGAGCTACAGTTCCCAGATACTCTGGGAAGGGCAGCACTGAGAGGGAAACAGAGGTCTCCTAACAAGTCTCAGCACCTTTAACAAGCAATAGCTCCCAGAATTCTTTGACGGAACAATAGTGTTTAAAGTAGCATCATGGAGTTTATATGTATGGAGTGAACATTGCCTGAATAACAGAACTTAGGGCTGAAGATGGGAAACAGAGGCCCAGGTCATGCTCAGAGAGTAGAAGAGGCACCAATATTTTTCAGAGCAAACACAACGCTGCTCACCCATCTGTAAATTAAAACTCTGTTTCCCTTCTAATCTTTTGAAAACTTTCCTCTCTCGTATTTTGAGTCTCTGATGGACCTACTCTCAAAAATGCCTGTGCATGTGAAGAATATGTTTTAACATGCTTGGCAGACAACTTGACAATGACCTCCACCAAGGTGAACACATTGCTACAAGCTGAAGGGAGTTCTACAAAACTGATTATTTGCACCACAGGAGGTAAATAATATTTTTTCCCCTTGAATTTGTAATTTCGGCTTGCAATTTCAGTGAAGAAAAGAACCCCATAAAGCCTTTTGAAATTCACAAGTACAATATATTTCAGAGATTGTGATATTCCATGCTCCTCCCCCAAACTAATCCTCATCTAACTGATGAACTGTTTCAGATACCTGCACATTCACATAATATGTTGCTATAGCAATGATTAGCCAGCACTCATCTTACTGGATCTGGCAAATTGATTCCTGCCAACATAATAAGTTTATTTATTTATTAAATTTCTATACCGACCTTCATCCAATGATCACAGTGTGGTTTAGAATATAAAAACACAAAAAATACATAACATAGTAACCAACAAAAACAACCACCCCCATACAGTTTAAAAGGCCATAGATTGTTTGACTAGCCAAAGGCCTGGTTACAGAGGAAAGGTTTTAGTTGGTGCCTAAAGATATGTAACAAAAGTGCCAGGCGAGTTTCCCTAGGGAGACCATTCCTTAAACAATAAGCCACTGCAGAAAAGGCCTGGGCAGAACTGGCATGGAGTGTCAATGGTGCCAAGGCTGCTCCCAAGCAAATAATGCCCTCAATTCACTGAGCGGGCCTGGCCAGGGAGCCATGGGAAGAGCAACTCCAAAGGCTGCCAACACAGAGAAGCTGCAACAAATAGCAGGGCTGCTATACCAAAGCTCTAAGTTCTGGAGGTTCCTCAGGCAAGATGCCCTCCATGGTCCTTCCTGTCTCAATGAATTTAGAACTGCTGCCATTCCTCTTCCTCATCAATGCTATTGCATTCTTCCTTGTCAGGCCAATGTACAAGCATGTAATTGCACCTACTGTGCCGCAATATCACCACCGCCATTCTCTGAAAATGAGGAGGAATTAAAGAACCTCTTAGTGGTCCCATCACCAGTAAATAGAAAGGGAAGAAATAGAAGCAGTGAGATATTTTACTTTCTTGGGCTCCGTGATCACTGCAGATGGTGTCAACAGTCACGAAATTAAAAGACGCCTGCTTCTCGGGAGAAAAGCAATGACAAACCTAGACAGCATCTTAAAAAGCAGAGACATCACCTTGCCGACAAAGGTCCGTATAGTTAAAGCTATGGTTTTCCCAGTAGTGATGTATGGAAGTGAGAGCTGGACCATCAAGAAGGCTGATCGCCAAATAATTGATGCTTTTGAATTATGGTGCTGGAGGAGACTCTTGAGAGTCCCATGGACTGCAAGAAGATCAAACCTATCCATTCTGAAGGAAATCAGCCCTGAGTGCTCACTGGAAGGACAGATCCTGAGGGTCCAGTACTTTGGCCACCTCATGAGAATAGAAGACTCCCTGGAAAAGACCCTGATGTTGGGAAAGATTGAGGGCACAAGAAGAAGGGAATGACAGAGGATGAGATGGTTGGACAGTGTTCTCAATGCTACCAATATGAGTTTGACCAAACTGTGGGAGGCAGTGGAAGACAGAAATGCCTGGAGTGCTCTGGTCCATGGGGTCATGAAGAGTCGGGCATGACTAAACGACTAAACAACAACAACAAAGAACCAAACTGCAATTGTGAAATGGAAGAACAAGTCCAGGGGGCTCTTGTCAGCGGAACTCCTGTTGAGGTGTGGGCCATCACTAGATACCCAAGCATTCCAACCCTTGATACCAGCCCAGCCTGCATGCACAGCCAAAATGAAATAGGGAAGTCCCTGGCAATGGCAGAGGAAGAGGAGTGCGGGGGGGGGGGGGGGAAGCGCATGGCCCCTGGCAGTGTGATTCCTGTGAGGTGCCATCATGGCTGTTCCCTGCCCACACTGGGCGCCATGCCCCTGCAGGCAGCGTGCCACAGCCCCGGGGTGTGCCCCACCTTCTCACTGTCCCCCCCCCCGTGCCAGAGCATGAAGCTCTGCCACTGGTCCCAGGAATTCCTGTTGAATATAATTGGAATATATGTGTTCGTACAAATGCTGTCTTGTTTCAGCAAATGTCCTGATTTATAGTAATCCAGGAGAAAATATGGAGCTCTGCTCAGCTTAGTCAATATTAATGTCAACAGAAGCCAATATCTGCTTATTATTTAACTCTCCGGGAGTATAATTTATTGCTAGAAAGCATTTGGGAGAAATTTTGTATTAAAAATACCATATAAAATATAGCCAAGATCATATGTGCCTAAGATATGGGATGGAAACATCATTTATTTCCAGTATTTAATTTCTCTTTAAACTTCTAGTTGCAGCCATGTCTTCCAGTTGGCTACTAGAATTTGATCCCTTTCAGCACAATCCTTCGGTTATATACTTGGAACTTGGAAGCAGGTTTCACTGGGGATTACTCCCAAGTAAGTGTGCACAGGATTGCAAGTGGGGACCAGGGAGAAATTCAGTTTAAAGACTTGGCTAAGTGTGCATAAAATGCCTATATCAGTGAAATAACATATAAAATGCATTATATTATAGAAAATCTCTTCACAAAAATATGCATATTAGGCATACACACACACACACACACACACACACACGTATTTTTCGCTCTATAAGACGCACCAGACCACAAGATGCACCTAGTTTTTGGAGGAGGAAAACAAGTGAAAGCAGCAGTCCCTCTTGCTGTTCTGGCTCCTGTGATAGCTGCACAGCCTACATTCACTCCATAAGAAGAACACACATTTCCCCTTACTTTTTAGGAGGGAAAAAGTGAGTCTTATAGAGCAAAAAATACG
This sequence comes from Podarcis cretensis, assembly GCF_951804945.1. Lineage (NCBI taxonomy): Eukaryota > Metazoa > Chordata > Lepidosauria > Squamata > Lacertidae > Podarcis > Podarcis cretensis. The sequence continues at coordinate 25,574,619 of NC_137175.1, forward strand.
GTATATATATATATATATATATATATATATATATATATACAGGTTGAGTCCTTTAAAAGAGGCTCTGTGGATACAGAGTACACATGTTCCACGAGGCCTCTTTTAAAAGACTCACCGTGTGTGTGTGTGTGTGTGTGTGTGTGTGTGTGTTTGAAATAAATACTAAAATGTTGACAAACTCTTATAATATTTTTTTAAAATGCAAACTGATATGGAAATTAGGAGACTTTAATGTAAGATTGGAAAAATAACAAACTTTCTTAAACAAAAAATGACAGATCCGTCCACTCCTAATTGCAGGCTTAGGAAGCCACCCATTGCATACAACAACAATTTCTTTTGAACATAGTGAGACTCAATTCTAAGTAAATACACATAAGTGCACTGTTAGAAATGTGTGCAAATGATACAAAAATAGCCTGTAAAGAGTTGCACATTAGGGTTTGCAATAAATACACTGATGCGTGAAATGTGGCTCTGTAGTAGAATCAGCTGTGATTTTTACCTGCATTCACTTGCAAATGTTTATTTGATGCACATGAAATACTTACTGCTCAGTACATACATTATTTGTATTATATTTCCATTTTTCAGACTGATTTTCCCCCCCTCCCAAAGAGGCTCACATCAATTAGAGAAAGGGAGAGTCCAGCCCTGCCATGAAGCTTACAAAATGAAAAGCCAAGACACAGAAAGGAAAGTGATTGGAGGGGAAACATACAAGAGGAAGATCACTTCTTCAAGGCCAGGAACAAAGAGGTGAGCTATACTCATTTGCATCATGTTTAGCCAAGGCTTCACTTGCTCAGTGTGATGTTCCCGACTGAATAGCAGTTGGTGGCTCTTGTTCCTCCGGGCGAAAGATGCTTCCAGAGTGTTCTTCCCCTGCTCTTGCTTCTGAAGTCCAAGGGCATTGGACATGTGTGCTCTTTTTCACAGGGAAAGGGAAGTAAGCTCCCTTCTGCTGCCCATTCTTTGGCTGATAGAGCTACTCAGATCATCTCCTTGCCAATATGCTCTTTCTGGGAGAAACAAGGTGCAATCTCCTGTTGGCCTCTGGCTCTCTAGGCAATGGCGGAAGCCAGAGTGCACCTTACTTTTAGCTTTGCATTCCCAGGGAACTGGAAATTTGTTTCTCAACTATTGAGAAAAGTGCTCCTACGTGATCAAATTAAAGCTACTTTATACAAGACAACAAACAGCCTTGCCTGGGTGGCAAGGAACTACCATAATAAATCTTAAACATAGGAAAATGACCAGTGAAAGTTGCTTTGAGGTGACTTTTTCCTGCCAGAAATGTAACTTTGCTCATGATGGCTAGCAATAAATTAAGTTTACTTGGATGAATGGACCTAACATAGTCATATTCTGAAGGCAGCCCTTTTAAGGGAAGTTTTTAATGTTTGATATTTTATCACTTTTATATTTTTTTGGGAGCCGCCCAGAGTGGCTGAGGAAATGCAGCCAGCTGGGCAGGGTAAAAATAAATAAATAAGTTGTTGTTATTGTTGATTTCGGGGGGGGGGGGGTACTTTTGGTCCAGCCCTCTCATGACGAAAGGCGAGGCAGGTGCCTCAGGGCAGCAGGCTGGGACATGGCAAGCACATGGCAGAAGAGGAAGCAGGGGTGGCATTTTCTGTTATACCTCTAGCAGCAAAACATCCTGGCTGGTCCTGGCCTACTCTGACTAAAACCCTATGTAAACAGAGCACTTTTTTCTTCTTGTCCTCCTCAAGTGTCTGGGAAGAGACAAAGATGAATCCACAGATGTTCCTGGATCATCAGGGCATGTTTTCCTGCAGGGACAGAGCTGAAAGCTTAAATGTTGTTTAGTCATTTAGTCGTGTCTGACTCTTTGTGACCCCATGGATCAGTGCACACCAGGCACTCCTGTTTTCCACTGCCCCCCACAGTTTGGTCAAACTCACGTTAGTAGCTTCGAGAACACTGTCCAACCATCTCATTCTCTGTTGTCCCCTTCTCTTTGTGCCCTCCATCTTTCCCAACATCAGGGTCTTTTCCAGGGAGTCTTCTCTTCTCATGAGATGGCCAAAGTATTGGAGCCTCAGCTTCAGGATCTGTCCTTCCAGTGAGCACTCAGGGCTGATTTCCTTCAGAATGGATAGGTTTGATCTTCTTGCAGTCCATGGGACTCTCAAGAGTCTCCTCCAGCACCATAATTCAAATGCATAATTTAAATTCAGAGTACCAAAATTGCTCCCTATTTTTGGACTTCAAGTCCTATCCTAGACAACATGGTCAATAGTCAAAGAAAACTGGAGTTGTAGTCTAACAACAGCTGGAGGGTCACAGGCTCCCAATCCCTGTTCTCAATCCTAACTGGACCGCAACGTACCAAACACTCTTTCCACTAGCATGAGCTAATGCAGCTGTGCGTTATATTGCAGTTGCCACGTTTCAGTTCATTCTGTCTGCCTGACACTTGCGGTGATGTGTTTCCTCTTTGCACATGCTGCAATCTGCCGAGGGATGGTTTTAGACGAGGGAGATATGATTATGTATTTAATTCTTGAAAACTCTACTGGAAACACCAGGAACCAAAATAAAATCCCTATGCTTACTCCATTCAGTGTTTTTCCTCACGAGCAATGACGAGCGGGCGCGTGCCCTTTTAATTATTATCATTCTCCCTTGAAATTATATAGGCAAAGTACTCTGTAATATTTGAAACATAAATTATTGGCCCACAGCTTCATGCTACTGGTTTTCTTTATCCCTGCCAGGGCTGCAAATCAATTTTTCTGTATTTTGTTCAGATTGTTTTTTAAAAATGTGGAAAATAGCTGTTGGCACATGGCATTTTTCCACCATGGTTAAGGGTTATTGAATTTTGCAGCAACGTGCAGCTGTGTGAAGCCAGCCCAGTTTAAAATACCATCCTTAAAAGGGTCAGAACGCTTTCTCAATATGGATTTCATCATTTTTCCACAGGAACAAACAAAACAGCCCACTTTGGTTTTGCTTGTGGCACCGTGTCACAGTATTATTCTTTGAATTAATTTTTTTACCCTTATTTTCCTTCTCCCCTTACATCCCTCCCTGCTTTTTTACATAAGCTATTGCTACTGTTTTCCCTTACTGCGGTGGCATTTACAAGGGATCTGTTTTGTTCACTTTGCCTGCACTCATTCCTTCCTTCCACAAATCAGCTTCCATGTGGAAGGTCTCCAGAATAACCAAGGGTGGGGAAGGAATGTTGGAAGATGCTGGTCCAGACATATTCAAGTGGGGGGAGGCACAAAAAAGGTCCCTCTGCCTATCCCCATCTCCCACCCATCACTTATTTCAGATGGTGAAATGAACAAGAAACTGAGCCAGTTTTCTGAGTTCTGATTCTCAAGTTAGAGAACGTTTCCTGAAACAGCTAAGCCAATTCCACAAAAACTCAAGGTGCTTATATTTTTATCCAAACTGTGGGCACTGATGGTAACTCGAAGGGCTGGGTAAAAGCCCCACGGTCCTATCGTTACCAATCTGCACAGTTGCTGATCTAAGCAAAGTTCTGATGCCTTGGGATCAAGGGGCCTGGGCAGTCCTCAGGGAAGCTCCTCAGCTCAGCCTCACTGTGTTCCTTTATATACTCTGGCAGTTCTGGATTTACGTATAAGCTAAACAAGCTATAGCTTAGGGCCCCACTCTCTCAGGGCCCCCCCAAAAATGTAAAGGAAAAACAAATTGGATACACATTTCCAATATATAACATAAAAACAAATAAAACCTACATACAGCAACAGTGTTTTGTGTTCTGTAGGCTCCTATTTGTTATGTGCAAATGGCTTTACATACCTATTAAAGGTAAAGGTACCCCTGACCATTAGGTCCAGTCGTGACTGACTCTGGGGTTGCAGTGCTCATCTCTCTTTTTTTTTTTTTTATATAATAATTTTTATTAATTTCCACACATATAATGAAGAACAATGTAAAACAGTATCACATCATACTCATCAGTTCTTACCCTTCTTTCTTTGACTTCCCCATACCTCCCCATCCCTGCATCCTTGTTTAATAATTCTTTAGCAACCCTTAAGTCCATTATCTTAGTTCCCTTTCATAAAAATTTCTTAAGTTTTTTTGTTTACTGCTGCAATTCTTTACTTCTTACCCCCTGACATCCTAACATTCCTCAATTTTGCAATTATTTTTAAGATATATTTTGAAGTTCTTCCAGTCCTCTTCCACTGTCTCTTTCCCCTGGTCCCGGATTCTGCCCGTCATCTCGGCGAGTCCCATAAAGTCAATCACCTTTGTTTGCCATTCTTCCAGAGTAGGTAGTTCTTGCGTCTTCCAATACTTTGCCAGTAGAATTCTTGCTGCTGTAGTGGCATACATAAAGAAAGTCCTATCCTTCCTTGACACCACTTGGCCCACCATGCCCAAGAGGAAAGCCTCTGGTTTCTTAGGAAAAGTCCACTTAAGGACCTTCTTAATTTCATTATAGATCATTTCCCAGAAAGCTTTAACCTTTGGGCAGGTCCACCAAAGGTGGTAGAAAGTGCCTTCAGTCTCATTACATTTCCAACACTTATTATTAGGCAAATGATAAATTTTTGCAAGCTTGACTGGGGTCATGTACCATCGGTAGATCATTTTCATAATATTTTCTCTTAATGCATTACATGCAGTAAATTTAATACCGGTGGTCCATAACTGTTCCCAGTCAGCAAACATAATATCATGACCGATATCTTGTGCCCATTTAATCATAGCTGATTTCACCGTTTCATCCTGTGTATTCCATTTTAGGAACAAGTTATACATTTTTGATAAGTTCTTAGTATTGGATTCCAACAGTTCTGTTTCTAATTTTGACTTCTCTTTCTGAAATCCTATTTTCCTGTCCTGTTTAAATGTCTCATTTATCTGATGGTAATGCAACCAATCTCGAACCTTAGGCTTTAGTTTCTCATAACTCTGAAGTTTCACCCTTTCGCCATCATATTCTAAAATCTCATGATATTTTGGCCATTTAGAATCCATATTAAGCTTTTTTACTTCCCTAGCTTCCATTGGTGACACCCACCTAGGGGTTTTACTTTCCAGCAAATCTTTGTATCTAATCCAAACGTTATACAATGCTTTCCTTACAATATGGTTTTTAAAACTTTTATACACCTTTACCTTGTCGTACCATAAGTATGCATGCCAACCAAAACTATTGTCATACCCTTCCAGGTCCAAAATGTCAGTGTTCTCAAGAAGTAGCCAGTGTTTCAACCAGCAGAAAGCTGCTGATTCATAATAAAGTCTTAAGTCCGGCAGGGCAAACCCCCCTCTATCCTTTGCATCAGTTAAAATCTTAAATTTAATTCTGGGCTTTTTGCCCTGCCAGACAAATTTTGATATATCTTTCTGCCACTTCTTGAAACATTCCATCTTGTCCACAATCTGCAGCGTCTGGAATAAAAACAACATTCTAGGCAATACATTCATCTTAATGGTAGCGATTCGGCCTAACAAGGAAAGTTTCAACCTTGACCATATTTCCAAATCCTTTTTAACTTCTGACCAACATTTTTCATAATTGTCCTTAAATAAGTTCACGTTCTTGGATGTTAAGTTTACCCCCAGGTATTTTACCCTTTTTGTTATTTCCAAGCCTGTTTCATTCTGAAAACTCTCTCTTTCTTCCATTGTTAAATTTTTTTGCAACACTTTCGTTTTTTGTCTATTCAATTTAAAACCTGCTACTCGACCAAATATATCAATTAATTCTAATACTCTTTTGGTACTGGTGTCTGGCTGTTGCAAAGTCAATACTAGATCATCTGCGAATGCTCTTAATTTATAATGTCTAACTCCGACCTGAACTCCTTTAACCAACTGGTCCTTTCTGATCATGTTTAACAATACCTCCAGGACTGATATAAAAAGCAAAGGGGATATTGGGCAACCCTGTCGTGTACCTTTTTCTATAGGTATTTCTTCTGTTACCACATTATTTACAATTAATTTGGCCTTTTGTTGAGAATATATTGCACCTATACCGTTTTCAAAACCTTGGCCTACCCCCATCCCTTGGAGATTCTTTTTCATAAAAGTCCAACAAATATTGTCAAAGGCTTTCTCTGCATCCACAAAAATCAAAACTGCTTTCCTATTAATGTCCACGTCCAACAGCTCCAAAATATCTATAATGTTTCTCACATTGTCTGACATATGTCTACCTGGGAGAAAGCCTGTTTGGTCCTTATGAATCTCTTCTGCTAAAACTCTTTTCAATCTTTTTGCCAAAATGTCTGCAAAAATTTTGTAATCCACATTGAGTAAGGATATAGGGCGGTAGTTTTTAACCTGGTTCTTCTCAGTCTCTGTTTTCGGTATAAGTGAAATGAAAGCCTCTTTCCACGATTCAGGTGCCTTTTTCCCCTTCAAAATTTCATTGCAAACTTCCTTCAATGGTTGTGTCAGCCATTCTTTCAACATTTTGTAGTATTTGGCCGTCAGGCCATCTGGTCCTGGTGATTTTCCCAATTTCATATTTTGAATGGCACCCTCTATTTCTTGTTCTGTTATTTCCTCATTTAAGATCCTTTTACTTTGTTCTGAGATTTTTGGTAAACCGTATTTTCTGATGAATTCTTCTATTTCTTGCTCGTTAATTGACCCTTGTGCATACAATTTCTTAAAGAAGCTTTGAAAACAATTATTGATCTCATTGGGTTTATGGATAATTTTTCCATCCATTTCTAAACTTGTTACAGTATTCATTTTCTGCCTTTTTTTCAATTGCCATGACAGAAGTTTCCCACATTTATCCGCTGATTCAAAAGTTCTTTGTCTCATTTGCCTTATCTTCCATTCTATTTGTTGGTTCATAAGCTCCATGTACTGCATCTGATAGAACTTTATTTCTCTCAAGATCTCATGGGATTTTGGTTTAGACCTCAACTTCTTCTCTCCTTCTTTTATTTTTTCTAAAAATTTTTCCTTCTTCTCATTTTGTTGCTTCCTCTTAATAGAATTTTGTTGAATCAGGAAACCTCGCATCACGGCTTTGCTTGCGTCCCAAATTATTCTTTTTTCCACATCTGTTTTCCTGTTGATCTCAAAGTAATCTTTTAATGTTTTAAGGGCATTCTTGTGGATCTCTTCATCCTTAAATAGGGTGTCATTCATTCTCCATCTAAAGGATCCAGTTGTTGTTAGTTTCATCTCCATCTTCACCGCATTATGGTCGGAACACGTTTTTGGGCATATTTCTACTTTTTTTGTTCTTGACGCCAGACTGCTAGAAATCCAGATTTGGTCTATTCTTGTCCATGTCATTTTTGCTTCAGAGAAGAAAGTTCCCTCTCTCTCTAGAGGGTTCTTTATTCTCCAAATATCAATCAAGTCCATTGTTTCAGTCATTTCGAAAAAGATCTTTGGTAGTCTCCCTTCTTTTGAAGTCACTTGTCTCTGTGCTTTGTCCATGTTTGTTGAGACAACTCCATTCATGTCTCCCATCATTAGGATTTTATAATCTAAAAAGTCAACTAATGTCTCATGCAACTTCCTAAAGAATTCGGCCTTCCCTTCATTTGGGGCATAAATTCCCACAATTAATATCTTTTCTCCTTGAATTTGTATTTCAATTGCCAGGTATCTTCCTTGATCATCTTTAAATATCAATTTTGGAGCCCACTTTTCCTTTACATAGATCACCACACCTCTTTTCTTTACTTTGTCTGATGAGATAAATTCTTGACCAAGTCTCTTATTTATCAGTAATTTCCTATGTATCCTGGCAATATGGGTTTCTTGCAAACATATTATGTCTAATTGTTCTTTCTTCAAAATGTGAAAAACCTGTCTTCTTTTCCGAGGAAGGTTCAAACCGTTACAGTTCCAACTAAGGAGTTGCAGAGACATTTTGTATTTAGGTAGCTGTTCCTCCAACTGCTCCAAGCTTCTGCTCTTCCTCCGATGGTGGTAGTGAAAGTCCAAATGACAAATTTGCTATATCAGGTGGTTCCCTCTCCTCCACAGTTCCTTTCTGCAGATCCTCCAGGTACCTCTCCAAAAATTGCTCTTTGTCCTGAATTGTTTTTATTTTAATCTTCCTTCCTTTGAAGTTAAAGGACAATCCTTGTGGAAACTCCCATCTGAATGGTATAGTGTTTTTCTTCAGCAGGTCTGCTAGGCTTTTGTAATATGTTCTCACCTCTAAAATATATTTAGGAATGTCCTTAAAAATCTGTATCTGGCAATTTTGGATCACCAATGCCTTTTGATAATGCAGATTCAATATTCTATCTCTTTCTTCTTTTGATCTCAGTGTAATTAGACAGTCCCTTGGTTTTTTATCCTGCTTTCTACCCAGTCGAAAGGCTGATATTATCTCAAGTTCCTCGTCTTCCTCCCATTCCTCCTGCCAAAAAGTTATGATGTTCTCTGTAAGAAATTTCACAAGGTTGTCCCCTTCCCCTTCAGGCACCAATCTAAATTTTAAGTTCTTCTCTTTACGTTGAAGTTCCAGTAAGGAGAGGGCTGCATCATGCTCATTCACTTTTTTAATAATAGGCCCAAACTTTTCCCTTGTCTCTTCAGCCGTTGTTTTTGCACTTTCTGCAATCTTTCGTGTTTCTGAATTTTCCTGAATTAATCTATTTATAGAATCTGTGTTAGATTTAACACTAGCTGTATTCACATCCAACCTTGTTGTCAACTCTGTTAATTTTTTAGAATTCTCTGTCGATAGCTTTGTCAATGCTTCCAGGGATTGATTTATTTTAAGTAGTGCCTGAGTCATAGGATCCATAGAAGCTGGTGTTTTTTCCTGCACAGCTGCAGTTCCTGATATAGAGCCCCTTTTCTTCTGAGATTGTTTTGCTTTCTGCCTTGTTACTATCTCTTCTGTAGGGGCACTCATATCCTCAAGGTCGTTTTCACAGAGTTGATTCCCAAGTGGAAAATCCCACTGTTACTTTTCCAAGTGCAACAGTTTCACACAGAACCCTCTAGAGGGAGCATTCAATTGTATCCAAATGGCAAAGATAGAAAAAAAAACAAAGAGGCAAGGAAGTATAACAGTAGCCAGAAGTTTCCAATATCCAAATTGTAATGTCTCTATTTTCTATGTGGCCAAAATGCAACAGGGTACGTCTAAGGTCCGGTAACTTTGTTGCAAACAAGCCCCCACTTCTCAAAGTTTGACAGTCCACGTCCCGGTGTCTTATTTGGGCAGCCCGACCCCGGGGGATTTGGCAATGGAAGATCTTAATTTTCCATTAATTTTCCAGCAGGTTAACAACGTTCCAATCCCTTCCCCCCTTCTCCTGCCAATCTGGGGGGAGGTTTTAAGTCCGATGTCAGTTTGACAGCTTAAAAAAATTAGAAAGATTCCCTTTAAGTGCAGCTTGATTTTCGTTGCTTTATCTCTTCTGCAGTTCCGGGGAGGCAGACTTCCTTAATTTTTGCCTTTCCCGTTTTCAGCCAAATTTCTTTTTTAATGTCCCGTTACTTTTTCAATCTTACTCACGGGTGCTGTAGTCAAATTCCAATTGCAGGAAGGAATCGGCGCTCTCCGCTCATGGCGACGCGGCTTCACTCCGCTAGCTGGGTGACGACTCTCAGCACCGCGCTTACCCCGATGCCGCTCCGAAGCCTTTAAAAAGGCTCCTTCACAGTACCGGGGGGCGCAAAAGGTGCCCACCGAATCTCCTTTGTTCACAGGCTCCGCGCCTGTGATTTTAGGGGTCCCCCGCTTGCCGTAGCGGGTAAGACCCGAACTAACGGAGCAGTCCTGCCTCGGAGCTCGAGGCTCGGACCGCCATTAAGCGCTGGCGCCGACCGGAAGTCTCGTGCTCATCTCACTCTATAGGCCGAGGAAGCCAGTGTACAGCTTCCGGGTCATGTGGCCAGCATGACAAAGCCGCTTCTGGCGAACCAGAGCAGCACACGGAAACGCCGTTTACCTTCCCGCTGGAGCGGTACCTATTTATCTACTTGCACTTTTGACGTGCTTTCGAACTGCTAGGTGGGCAGGAGCAGGGACCGAGCAACGGGAGCTCACCCCATCGCGGGGATTCGAACCACCGACCTTCTGATCAGCAAGTCCTAGGCTCTGTGGTTTAAGCCACAGCGCCACCCGCGTCCCCTACATACCTATTAGGTCCATAAATTACCATATAGCATACAGTATATTCAACACACACATAAACAGTGACAATTTGTTGTTGACAAAGGACAGCTGGACATATATAGGGCCCCATTACCTTCAGTAGCTTAGGGCCTCATCAAACCTAAATCCAGCCCTGTACTCCGGGCAAGCACTCCTTATTTGTTTCTTTTATTTGTATTCCTTTCTTACATTTATATCTCACCCTTCCTCTTGAAGGAGCCCAGGGCAGCAAAGAGCAAGTAATAAAATATATTAAAATATCTTTAAATATCCTTAAAGCATCTTAAAAACAATTCCAGGATTCAGAAGCCGTTTCTTAGCCCTCACCTAGCTCACCACCAAGTTCAGGCACCAGTCGGGGGCTTGCATGACCTCTCCCGATTCAGATGTTACAGAGATGTAGAGCTCGGTACCATCAGCATACTGTTGTGACACCTTGCCCAAATCTGCTAATGACCACTCTTAATGGCTTCATAAAGAGTTAAACAGCACTGGGGACAAAATGATATAGCACAACTGCTAGGTGGCCAAAACACATTCACCCAAGGCAATTCTCTGGAGATGGGATTGGCACCATGGTGCTTTCAATCTCACTAAGTTGGCTCAGAAGGATACCAAAGTCAATGTTATCAAAGGCTGCTCAGAGATCAAGTAAGAATAGCAGGGTTACACTCCCAGGGTTACAATAAAGGTTATCCACCAGGGCAACCAAACCCAATTCAATTCCATATGAGGCCTGATACAGGCTGTAATGGATAAAGATAATTTTTTTTTCACCAAAGACTACTTGCACTATAGTCCTCTCAATCACCTTCCTTAAATACTCAGCTCAGAGTAGCTCATCAAGCACTGTCCCTGCAGTCTTTTTTGGCACTGGTTGAGTATTTTTTACTTCTAAAATGTCCCAGGTCTATGATTTTAAAGGTTATGTGATATTATAATTTTTAGTTAATAAGCTGTGTACTTGCAGATTATCTGGTTTGATTCTTCTTTCTGTCAGGGAAAAGTATTTTGTGATGTAATGTGTTTTTTTTTATGATATTGCACTGTACTGCTTAATGTAAGATGGGTGACACCTGGCTTGAGAGCAGTACATGTGAAAAGGATCTAGGAGTCTTGGTTGACCACAAACTTGACATGAGCCAACAGTGTGACGCGGCAGCTAAAAAAGCCAATGCAATTCTGGGCTGCATCAATAGGAGTATAGCATCTAGATCAAGGGAAGTAATAGTGCCACTGTATTGTGCTCTGGTCAGACCTCACCTGGAGTACTGTGTCCAGTTCTGGGCACCACAGTTCAAGAAGGACACTGACAAGCTGGAACATGTCCAGAGGAGGGCAACCAAAATGGTCAAAGGCCTGGAAACGATGCCTTATGAGGAACGACTAAGGGAGCTGGGCATGTTTAGCCTGGAGAAGAGGAGGTTAAGGGGTGATATGATAGCCATGTTCAAATATATAAAAGGATGTCACATAGAGGAGGGAGAAAGGTTGTTTTCTGCTGCTCCAGAGAAGCGGACACGGAGCAATGGTTCCAAACTACAAGAAAGAAGATTCCACCTAAACATTAGGAAGAACTTCCTGACAGTAAGAGCTGTTCGACAGTGGAATTTGCTGCCAATGAGTGTGGTGGACTCTTCTTCTTTGGAGGTCTTTAAGCAGAGGCTTGACAACCATATGTCAGGAGTGCTCTGATGGTGTTTCCTGCTTGGCAGGGGGTTGGACTCGATGGCCCTTGTGGTCTCTTCCAACTCTATGATTCTATGATTCTATGATTCTATGATTCTATGATTCTATGAATGTGTCTGGACTGGAGAACAAGGTTGGTGGGTGACCTTACAATATTTATGTAACCTAGAGAGGAATTCAGTGCCATGTTCTTCCAATTGTTCCCTCAGCAGAAGCATTTCAGTTTGCCTGATGCAATGATTGTGGGTTCTTCAGGCCCTCCCTGAGCTAATTTGGGGAGGGGGTTCATGGGGGAGCAGCAGAAGTCCTGTTTCATTAGCAGGATTCATTTCAATGGCTCCCAATACTGTGCATACTTAATTGAATTTGGCCCTTAGTAAATAAAACCAAAGGCATCAGTAGTCTGTTGCAATGCTACTAGAAAATATAATAGCAGCTTGTTGTTCTTGGTCCCACTTTACACATTGCCTGCATGGTAGTTTCCCCTTGTCCATGGTGTTCTGTAGCAGATATGTTCATGTGCAGAAAAGCTTAGATACAAAATAAATGAAATATAAAATACTGGTAAGGATGGGGGAGAAATTCAATTCAGTTTGCATTTAAAGGCAAATCTACCCAATTCTCACTTTCTGAAACGATGTGTGGATTGAAACGTAGCCATCCTTCAAAATTGGCACTTCTCCAGATTTTACAGTACAGATCTCCAGCCAGGTGATGCATACCAAAATGCCTATACTAGGGTAAAGTGTCCATAAAATGTGCATACTTTAGTGAAGAAGTTATATTAGGGGAAATTGCATACAAACATGTGCATATAAGTGGAAATTAACACTAAGATGTTGATGATTTTTTTTAAAAAAATTGCTAATTGATATGGAAATGTAAAGAACTGAAGATGAGAAAGATCAGAAACTGAAAGAACTCAGGCTGTTCACCCATCCCATGTGGAGTGAGGTTGCTCCAGTATTCCTATAGGAACACTAAATATTTTATTTTTATTTATTTATTGAATTTATATACTGCCCTAGGTATACAATTAGGCATATAACCTCCGGGAGGTTCACATAACAAAATCAAAATATAAAACCACAAGATATATAATCAAAATAAAAACAACAATAACACCCCTCAAAAAAAGAGCCAGGACGCAGGTGGTGCTGTGGGTTAAAGCCTCAGCGCCTAGGGCTTGCCGATCGAAAGGTCGGCGGTTTGAATCCCTGCGGCGGGGTGCGCTGCTCGGTCCCAGCGCCTGCCAACCTAGCAGTTCGAAAGCACCTCCGGGTGCAAGTAGATAAATAGGGACCGCTTACCAGCGGGAAGGTAAACGGCGTTTCCGTGTGCGGCTCTGGCTCGCCAGAGCAGCGATGTCACGCTGGCCACGTGACCCGGAAGTGTCTCCAGACAGCGCTGGCCCCTGGCCTCTTAAGTGAGATGGGCGCACAACCCCAGAGTCTGTCAAGACTGGCCCGTACGGGCAGGGGTACCTTTACCTTTACCTTTACTAGGGTGTCCTTTTAATAGTTTGAGATGTTCCACTAATTCCTGACCCAATGCTTCTAATATATTGTCAGTTACTATCCCAGTCTTTGCCTTAATGAAAGTACAATTCTCCAAGAGTAGGCATTAGAATAATTGGACTCAAAACTTGTCAAACAAACTACAGTGGTACCTTAGGTTACATACGCTTCAGGTTACAGACTCTGCTAACCCAGAAATATTACCTCGGGTTAAGAACTTTGCTTCAGGATGAGAACAGAAATAGTGCTCCGGCGGCGCGGCAGCAGCAGGAGGCCCCATTAGCTAAAGTGGTGCTTCAGGTTAAGAACAGTTTCAGGTTAAGAACAGACCTCCGGAACCCGAGGTACCACTGTATACCGATTTGCAGGATTTGTACGATAGGTTTCTGTTATAAACTTGCAATGCAACTCACAAAATGTGTTCTGTCTTGGCACAAAATGTGGACTTCTTTTGGTACAGAATCCATTACGCAGTAACCTAACAACTCTCAAATCTTCAGTGTCTAGAAGAAATGGTTGTGCTAAAACCCCAGAGAAATCCTGCATCTGGGTTTCTGATTATATGTTCCATTGCAAGAATGATGTAATGTTTTACTCTATAAAACATGTGAATCAAGCATGCTGTGAAGCCAGTGGATGTTAACTGGCTCATTTTGTATTTGGGTCTTCTGAGGGTAGTTATTTGTAGCCAGAATATCATCTGAATGGTACAGACCAAAAGACTATTTTAAAAATATTATTTTCTTCTGCAGAAGAAATGACATCCATGGATTTGTAAAAAAGTATAATTCTGAAAAGGAAAGCTGAGTTAACCTTTCCCCCCTTTGGCTAGGATAAAATAATGAATTGCTACATGCATTAACAGAAAGGAACAAGCTAAATGAGACAGAACAAGAAGACAATCTAGTTGCCTTTAATGAGCCTGGAAAAAATATGGTTTTAAATGTGAGGTTATTGATAATACCTAGTTTTATATGACAGTGGATGTAAGGTGGGTCAGTGGTAAACAAAGCACCAACCTCCCATGATCTTATTCTGAATGACACTATGGACCTGGTTTGTATCATTCAGGCTTTGGATAGCCATACATAACTTCATTATTGATGTCACTGTAAAACCTACTCCCATTTTTGGACACTATCTTGCCTTGCTTTGTCTGAGATGGAGCCAGTATTTCAGATTCGGTTGGGTTTTTTTTTTGTTTTTTTTTAGCAGGAGATGGCTTTGTTCAAAGCTTATTATCTGGCCTTTTATGTCAATCACAAAGCTACTTTTCCACCCTTCCAGGGCATACCTGGGCATAGTCCTTGACTGGTTAGTCCTTGTCAATCGTCCCTTCTCTGAATAATATTTAAAATAGTGGACCCCTGCCCACAATAAAGGCCTTGAAAAAAAAATTACTGAACAAGCATTTGATCAGATTAACACGCTGAATTGACTCAGTTCAAGATTCAGCTGGACCAATTGTTCAGCCCTAGTAATCAAAATAGCTGCTGCCAGATACCCTCACTCATCACTATGTTGGCAGAAGTCCGCATCTTTTAAGGAAGAGCTGAGATTGATGAAGCACAAAAGAAGTGCTTCTGCCTCTTCATTTGTGACAACAAATCATGGCACTTTGGAAGGTTTTTTCCATGACAGTAGGATTTTCAATGGCCACCGGATGTGCGAAGTCTCAAGCTGCCCTGGGTGTTGAATGGCCTAGTAAATCATTGCTGTTGCCATCTGAAAGCTGAGTCATCATCAGCCAGATGCTTTGATGGGTTTGCAACCTACTTTGCAGACAAAGTTTTTCATATTTGTTTCAACTGGAAAGTCAAAGGCTTCCATACAAAGTCAGAGATATGAAGGCAATCTCCCCTGAATTGCATGCATTCCCATCATAACTAACTGGGGAAGGCCAAGAGATCCTGAATCTATAACTAACTGAGATCGGTCATGGTTTTTTTAAAGAGGAGGTAGACGCTGGATGAACATAAATCTTTATTGTTTTGGGTCCTTTTTAAACAATATGTACCCTGTATGTATTCTCTCTAGCAAACCATTGACACGTCTTCAAATTTATTTTATTTTTAATTTAAGTTTTAATACATTGTAACAATTACAGGTAGGCTCATCACAAGTATAAACAATATACAAACAACAGAGAACTATTGTTACTTATACATGCCAGGGCAAGCATATTGTCATGGTAGATGAGTTGGTTTCATATAGGATATGGACACCGACATGGGTCTTTTTCACATTTCTTTGGAAGAACTGAAAGTCTCGGTCTGTGTTTCCAAATGCAACTCTGCTGTGCCCTCCATGCATTCAGTACCCATGTGAATTACTGTAATAGGACAGGTTTCCCCATCCTGGTGCCCTCCAGAGGGTTTGGACTCCAATCAACTCTATGGGTCCAATCAACTCAATCAAGTTTCCATGGGTGGTGGTCAAGAAGGATGTGAATTGTAGTCCAAAACCTCAGGGGGGGGCACTAAGTTAAGGAAGGACTCCCACTGGCCTTGCAGAAGGATAAACTGGGTCAATGTCCCCACCCCCTCTTGTTTTATTGGTACTAGCTTGCATTTCATTACTATTATGCGGTTCTCTTCCAGACACCTGCTTCATTTGATCCTCAAGCAATCACATCTTCTGCTCTGTACAATATTATTACTTTTTAATGTGTACTGTACAATACTGTACTGGCTGGGGAAACCCTGCCAGATGGGCGGGGTACGAATTAATAATACTGTACAATACTGTACAATATTATTACTTTTTAATGTGAAGAACTATCGTGGATGAACTTGGCCACCCTTCCTCCAGGTGGAATTATTCCCATGGAAATCATGGAGATCCCATTATTGTAACTTCCATTTCAGCTCTCTGTACAGATGTGCCAGATGTTTGGCAGAGCAGGTGACTAAACACATACCAGAACTGCCTAAAAGTCTCATAACTGAGATTGCTTACATTATCCCAAACAACCATGAATGTAATCTCTTAAATTCATGTTATATTTTATTTTATTTTAAATGTTACCATATAGCATGTCCGTGAGAGTAACAGTAGTCTTTGAAAGCAGGGCTATGTGGAAACAATGGGCTTTAGAGCCTGTTTATTGAAGGTTCATATGAGGTAAAGCAGTGAGCTAAAGACCACATGTTGCTTTTACTGCAATTTCTTCTCCCTTGCTTGCCATTCTGAGCCAAGAGTTCCCTTAGAACCCTCAGTGCCTACATACACACAAGTGAGACGGGCTTCCTTGCCAAATGATTGTTATGTGCACAGCTTAGCATGCAAATCCTTCATCAAAAGGAAATAATCATGACTGCACTTCTTCAAGATACAATCAGCAATGTCCTAACCCAGCAGCTCTCAAAGTTTCCAAAATTGTGCCTCCTTTAAAACACAACAGCTGTCCCATAAATTCTGCTCCACCTGGAAAAACCTCATGGGGCTCCCAACCAGGTTGCTCTGTCCCCATCTTTGCAACTCCCACATACACTATCACCATGGCAGGAGAATGGGGAATCGGTGACTTTCCAGCTTTTGTTGGACTACAACTCCCATCATCCCTGAGCATGGACCATGCTGGTTGGGGTTGATGTGAGCTGAAGTTCACCAGCATATGGATGAAGCCATGCCTGCACATTCACCCCAAATCTTGGAAGCTATTGAAACACAGGCACAAAAAAAATTGTTTATATTGCATTAAAGTTTCCAGGTAGGAAAGCAAGGAAAGCATGATCTCTCTTCCTACTATGTGCATGGGATGGATGTAGGGACACTTATCATCTGATACAGCAGGGATGAGAAACACCTGTCCCTTCAGGTGTTGTTGGGCTCCCAAGCTAGCAATGGGCATAAGGCAGGGATGATTTTGGAGTTGCAGTCCAGCCACATCTGAATGGCCATAAGTTCTACACCCCTGCAGATCCTGAAGTCTTCACATCCACTTCATTTTGGCACTGTTATTAGTATTCCAATGTTGTTGTTCATTTATTAACAAGAGCCATTGCCATTTTTAAGGATTTCATTAGTATAATATGTGTGACAAATACGATTCTAGTTGTGCATCCCACAAAAAGTGTTGGAGAAGGGTGGACAAAGGTATTGTGGGAGCAGAGGATATAAAGACAGTTACTTCATTGTTATGTAAAATGACTAAAGTTAAGGCAGAATCCAGAATGAGACCTGGTAATATTGTTTAGCTATTATTACTAAACAGGCATGCAAAATTATTCGGGCCATCTCCTGCTGCTATGCTAGAGGATCCCAAATGGAACCTTTGGAAGCTTCTGTGTTGACTCACAGTAGCTGGAGGTGGGAGGATTTTTGGTAGGATCATGGTTTAAGTGGGAAAATTTAAGTACTACCACTCTCATCCTGATCCCCTCCCAGAATCTACTATTCTTAGATGTGGGACAGGAGGCAGAAACAGGACGTATTAAATGCATTCGTTGTCATGGATGTTTTGTCCTTTTAGCTGCGTGTTCAACTCTTGGCACCCAAAGAAGCAGTTCATCAGCAAACTAAGTGCTGAAAAGTACCATAACCAGCCTGGAGCTTGCATTTCTTGACATTCTGTGGGAACAAGCCAAACCACATGCAGGCATTTCTCAGAATATTATTAGATCAAGGTACCAATATGAAGTAAGAGAGTTGCTCTTCAGCTGTGCAACTGATAAGAGTCTTACACAGCTGGCTGAAACATGCCATCCCATGGTAAACAACCCTTCTCCTTCTTGTTGAAACAGGAGAGGGGACAGTGTTGTTACTTCAAAACATACATCAAGAGATGCAAGGACAGCTTGTCCTCATCATGTCAACATCGGTATTCAGGGTGGCTTATCTTAGATATTGCAAAAAGGCCTCCTCCCTTTATTTAAAGACAACAGCTCCTTGATAACATTAAAACCACTTGTAGTGGCAACCTGCCTTGTTGTAGAGCATCAGTAACAGGCTGAAAATGGTTGTGCATATTGCAGTCATGGAAAAACTTACTTTTCACCTGCAGGTGCTGCAGGGGACTGGAGAGTCTTAAGATTTGGGGGGGCATTTGGTGGACCTCTATGGTGTATCTTAATCATCATCCCCATCACAATAAAGTCCCTGCAAAGTATGAAATCTCCTGGAAGTAGTTTTCTCTAGTATTTTCCCTGTTTGCTTTCTTCACCCATGATTTACGTCTTTTGTCTATTTCCCCCCTTAGTCTTTTCCTTACAATTAGATGTTAATACTCTTTCATTGGGTTTTTCTGTATAAATGTGAATTTTATTTATATAGATAGAAATATTTTCAGTGCAATCTATATTAACGCTCCCCCCTTTTGCATACCTACCACATCCACGATGTGCATTTTGTTTTGTTTTGTGTTCTTTCTTTCTTTTGTAAAAGATGTATACATGTTGATTTCAAAATAACATTTTTTAAAAAAAAAGAAAAGAAAAGAAAAAGAAAGGCATACACCATTCTAATGCAGATCTATGACCCATTTCCCCCCAGTTTTATCTGGTCCATATGCAGCAGGGTGTTAGTGCATCTGCTTTCAGCTTGATATGAAAACCCCTTGAGGGGAGAATGTGTCAGGCACCTGTTGCCAAACTACAAAACTATAAAGCAATAATAATAATAATTTATTATTTATACCCTGCCCATCTGGCTGGGTTTCCAGAGCCACTCTGGGTGGCTCCCAACAGGATTAATAATAATAATAATAATAATAATAATAATAATAATAATAAAGCGATAAAACATCAGACATTAAAAACTTCCCTAAACAGGGCTGCCTTCAGGTGTCTTCTAAAAGTTACATAGTTGTTTATTTCATTGATGTCTGAAGGGAGGGCATTCCACAGGGTGGGCACCATGACCAAGAAGGCCCTCTGCCTGGTTCCCTGTAACCTCACTTCTCGCGGTGAGGAAACCTCCAGAAGGCCTTGGAGCTGGACCTCAGTGTCTGGGCTGAACGCTGGAGTTGGAGACGCTCCTTCAGGTATGCTGGGCTGAGGCCATTTAGGGCTTCAAAGGTCAGCACCAACACTTTGAATTGTGCCCGGAAACGTACTGGGAGCCAATGTAGGTCTTTCAGGACCAGTGTTATATGGTCTCGGCGGCCACTCCCAGTCACCAGTAATATGGATTTCCTGGACAGGATACTCCCTTATCTTCAAGCTACCTGCTTCTCATGAGCAGTTATATCAGCCAGCTGTGAGCACTGTAAGCAGAGCACCTCTGACTGGCAGGCATGCCTATCTGGGTGTTGCACCCCGTAGGCCAAGGTTAGGTTTCTGTTGTACAAATGCCAGCATTCACAACTGTGCCAGCCTTAGGTGTATGGGAGGAATGTTAATATACCCCCAAGTCACTTTTTGGAGGATGTAACTGTTCAACCACTGGATTAAGGTGAGAATGGGAGGCGGGGAAGAAAAGCCCCAGAAATGAGGTGATGTGTAGCCTGTGAAAGAAAGGGCTGGTCCAAGAGCGAATAAATAAAAGCACAGCCAAAATTCCCAACCCCTCTTTCCCTGCCTTCACTCCCTCCTCCCCTGAAATTTGGCTTTCATTCACGATTAATGAGTCTCCCACAGGTGTTCCACTTTGACTAGAGTTGGGTAGGTTTTCATGTAAACAGAAAAAAGAGAAAACCTAACCTGCCTCTCATCAGGTACTTAGGCACATAAGAGTTTAAAGGCCTACACTGATGCGGCATCTTTCTTATTAGACACTGTGGGTGTTAAAGAGACCCTTATGGTCTATTCAAATAACACATCAGAAGTACCCTGATATTCATTCATGCTCTCTCTCTGTCTCTCTGTCTCTCTGTCTCTCTCTCATTTTTTCTTGACAAATAGCATGTTCTGGGAAGTTGTGCAAGATCATTAGGCTGAAGCAGCCAAGCAGCTACAGCTGAAGTTGGAAGAACATACCCAAAGGAGAATGTCACACACCGGAGTCACACGTTGAATGGATGAGACATTTGTCCTGAGTACTTGTCCTCCAGAGTGCACCAAGTGGACAGAACTGGTGCTTGTTCCTTCTGCTGGCTACAACATTGAGACAGTCCTCAGCAGGTGCCAGTTTCTTTGCCACCTAGGCCTGGAAGCCACATGCCATTTGGATTTCCCACAGTGCCTAGAAAGGACACTGTGCCCAGGGCCTCTTCCAAGGTGGATTGCAACAGGAGCACTACGGCCATGCAAATATATGACCAAAGATTAAGAAGTGGGTCCCCATATGCATGCTTGGGTTAAACGTGGGTCCTGCGTCTTAAAAGGTTGACAATACCTGCCCTATATAATGCATCCAAAATAACATTTGTGTTCTTTGCCATGCTCATAATCTTTGGATTAACCAATATTTTAGTATTAGGAGTGTATATGGCCCTGGCTCCAAGATTTTTTTAAAAAAACTGATATTTCATGGTCTTTCTGTGCTCTGTCTGCTTCAATCTATAATTCAGCTTTCATGTCTCTCTGTGTAAATCAAAGCTTCACTTTCACTGAGGAACTCATCTATATCGGGAGTTTGTCTTCTTCCCACAAAGCGGCACCCTGCCCACCTTAGAGCCAAACTGCAAACTGTGCTTAATATGTAGCATGCATCCAATTCTCTTGTTTTTCTTTCATTAGTTACAGGTGCAGGGGATTTGTTAATGGGATCACGGTGCTCAGAGAAGTTTATCTTTTCTCTCCTCAGCCATGACCCCATCCCTGAAAACATCCTCCCATGCCGAGATGAAGCTTAGGGAGTGGGAAAGTCTCACTGGAGTCAGTGGGAACATTTCTAACTCCAAGCCTTGTAGCCTTGTTTTTCATAGGGGATATTTGGGAGGAGTTGTAGCTGAGGGGGAAAAGGCTACCCCCACTCTCATGGAGCACTGTGATGTCCATGACAACTGTCGCTCCCCTCAATTAAACAAAAACAAGATCTGCTTCCTGCACAATAAGTATAACATGTAGTCTGGCTTTTACCTGAGAAGATAGCATCTAGAAATACTGGGCAAGTTCCTCTCATACAGTTGCTCTGAGCGATTTACCACATCTATTCACTGAATAGTTCTTCAATCAAGTCAGAAGAAAGTGCACAGGGCTGGCCCACCCATGAGGCAAGGTGGGATGACCGCCTCAGACAGCAGGCTCTACTGTGACAGCAGATCTGGCCTCCAAGGAATTCATTGCCTGCTGCTGCTGCTGCACTCCCCCTTTTTCCCAGTGTAGATCTTCACTCACGGCTTGATGTAGGCATTCATTCACCCATTCTTCCCTGGCAGGTGGAGGGGTGCCATTTTGTGCTACTCCTCAGGTGCCAAAATGCCTTGGGCCAGCCCTGGAAGTGCAACACACTCCATATAACAATGCATTTCCACAGGAGCACCCACTGGATGTAATGGCATAATGTGCTGAGGGGATTCCGATGTGAACAGTTTCTCAAAAGATTTGGTATCATGTTGCTGCACAGGATAACTTGACCCATCTTGCTCAATAATTGTGAAAGTTCCCAATGATAGCTGTTCCCAGTCCTGTTCCCACTGAAGTCACTGGCAAAAGTCCCAGTGCTTTAACTGGTCATGTTCCAGCTCTTTAGCAACATGCCTCCTTCCCTCTACACATCCATGTTTCCAATGGCATCCACAGCAACAATCTGCAACAAGTGGGGAAGTGTATAAGATCTTAAAAGAGACACCTATACCCACCTGCTGTTACATCTGTCCAGCAATGCAGGATGGCCCCTGAAAGCTGCATGTTTGTCAAACATGAGAAAGGGTGCGCTAATGTGTTCAAACACAGAGCTCCACCACCTAAAGGCGAGTCAGACTCTTGCCTTGATTGGGTGTATGTTTTTGGTTCCCTCGATTGCATATTAAATGAACATCCACAGGGAGAATAAGGTGCAGGCAGCTCATACAGCCCTGCAACACATCCAGGTATTCTTCTAATGTCTGAAGGGAACTTCTCAGTCCCTTAAGGATACTCACAGAGCAGTCAACACACACACACACCTGACACAGCACTAGATGTGTGTGCAGATTAGACAAAGGTGTCCTTCCATCCAGATTTCCCAGCTAAGCAGACTTTCCACTGGTCACTATACTGTATGTTCAGACAGGTAGAAGGTCTGCTTATGGGATACCCAACAGTGAAAGCCAGCAGAAAATTCCAAAATGGGGTGTACTCAGCGTGGGGGGGGGTAAGGTTGAGCTGTTCTGGGATCTGCTGGATCTTCAGTTATTCTCACTACTATCATACAAGAGCATCAGATTCAATCGATCATGCCTCCCACACCTTCTGTTACTGTTGCCATGAACAGCAGGGCTGCAAATGCAGTGGTGATCCTGCGACTCCAAAAACCCTCCCCAGCTGATGGTGAGTTAGGATTGCACCCTCAGATACTAGATATGGGCTAGTCAGACAAGTACTATGTTGCCCACTTTTGCAATTAGAAACTTCATTCTCAGTGCATCCCCCCCCCCCCCCCCCGCATATCAAATTTGTTTGGGAAATACATTTCAGACAGCAAAATTGTTCGGTTATAATGAAATTGTGACAGCCATGGTGCTCGTAAGCATCAGGTTCTGCCATTGCCATGTTAATTCAAAAAAGTTGTACTTTCCTGGCACATTCTTGAATGTGATCTAGTTCAGTGCTTTTCTTTGCCCAGGAAACAGCTGTTTGGACTCTCTCATCTGCCTGAT
The DNA here is from genome assembly GCF_951804945.1 of Podarcis cretensis. Lineage (NCBI taxonomy): Eukaryota > Metazoa > Chordata > Lepidosauria > Squamata > Lacertidae > Podarcis > Podarcis cretensis. The sequence continues at coordinate 25,597,630 of NC_137175.1, forward strand.
GAAAACCCCAAAACCTGTTTTACAGGCTTTCAGATAAAAGCAATGCAAAGCCTCCTGTGGCAGCTTCAGTCCTGGCACAATTAGTATGCAGGTAGGTTGAAAAATCTGTCCTAGTGTGTTGTTTCTGTAGCATGAAGACCTCACTTGCATGCTATGGTTTAGGGTATAGGTAGTTCATCCATCATATCATCTGAATACTGGTCTGGCTGCATTCAGACAGCACTTTATTCCCTTATCCCAACTTTTTCTTACCTGGTAATTTTTCTATTTTGTGTGAGCTTTCACTTGACACAAAAGCCACTTCTAGAAATCTAGCAGAATCTAATGGAAATTCAGCACTTGTTTCTGTGTTAACCACTTCCAAAGGGGGGGGGGGAGTCATTTGCAACCCCACTGACCCAGATAATCATGGGATGAAATTTGGGGCAGAATCCAGGCATACAGTTATTTCCAGATGTCAAAGAGAAAAACAACTACCAGACTTTTAGAAGACATCTGAAGGCAGCCCTGTTTAGGGAAGCTTTCAATGTTTGATGGTCTATTGTATTTTAATATCTTGTTGAAAGCCACCCAGAGTGGCTGGGGAAACCCAGCCAGTTGGGCGGGGTATAAATAAGAAATAATAATAATAATAGTAGTAGTAGTAGTAGTAGTAGTAGTAGTAATAGTAATAATAATAATAATAATAATAGAGGGTGAGGTGGAGATGGAAAATCAAGGAAGGGAAATGGAATGGAGGGTCAATGAGTACAAGTGCTCCACACTGTAGCATTGTGTTGCAGTTCTGGTTGTATGTTCAAGTGAAAAAAGACAGGTTCTAATGTATTTGAGTGAAGCAAGACATTTCCTGCCCATAAGTTCACAATCTAAACCAGAGATAGGGAATGTTTGACTCTCTAGATGTTCTTGCAACCCGACTTTCATAAAACCCAGCCAGTCAGGGATAAGAGGGATTTTTACCCATCTCTATCTGGAGAGCCACAGGCTGCCTGTCCTGGATTTATTTGAAGGCAACACTCTTTCAGCATATTCTGGCAAAGAAGTTTCCCATCCTTGAGCCAATCTGCGATGAAGTGGGAAGGAGATGGGGAGACTTGACCAACTGCTACACTTTCCATTTATCTAGCACATTTTTACAACTGACAAGCAAACAAACATCTCTGAACTTCAAAGGTTTGGAAGCATTCTCATTCCCTCTCTTTCTGTCTCTGAATTCATATATGTAATCATCCCTTCTCTCTGTATATATGCCAGTGAAAAAGATCTCAAGAGGCACGCTGAGTTTCAGCTATTTTGCTATCAGTAGCAAGGCCAGCGTTATTTAATAAACATTTTCCAAAATATAGTGGGCTGGATTCATTGCTGATATAAGCAGAGAGAACAACATTAGGAGAGGGGTTGCACACATTAATTTCAGCAGCATACAAACCCCACGGCATCATCTATGTTTGAACACGAAATGTAACTAATCTGGTTACATTGATCTCAATTTCATGTTTATAAATAGACTGTGTAATGGATTCATGGCTTGTGAAATAGAGCTATCTTCCATATGAAATGGTCTGTAGGGCAAATTCTTTGCTGAATTATCCCTCTGCAGACTCCCACGAAAGTCAAAGAGAAGCTGCATATATATATTCTTATTAATAACAGCAGAATGTATAATTATTTTCAATGTGAGCATTATTGTATTGCTTGCAACTTTACTATACAGGAGTAAGGTCAGTGAGCCTGATTGCTGACAAGGGCAGCAGTTTTGCAGGGGTAAAAATATTTGCTCCTGCGGCAACTGGATGGATCTTTCATTTGTTAATGAAACCTATATTGCCGCCCTCTGAGTTTCCTTACAGAAGGGACTTAGAATCTTTCTCCTTTTGAAGAAATTAAATGTGAAACCAAACAGCAGTTTCATAACCTCTTGCAGGTGAAGGAGTATCATGATTTTTGCCTTCAAGACTTCAAGAAACGAGTGAAATACTCTTGCAGTGTACTTGGTGATGGGCAACTAAACTTTTCCCCCCAATTGCAGCCTTGAAACAATCATGAATAACAGCTCCCAGTGAAGCATGCTGCTGCTGCTGCTGCTGAGGTGAAGCATGAAGGTTATCAGAATATGTAAAAGGTACAGCACAGAAAAGGTTAATGTCTGGTCTTTTTGCCCGCAGGCCTTGGTTTGGAGGGAGTAGACTGGTTTCATTCAGGAAGATTTGAGAACAAAGCCTTCAGTTTATACAAAGCTCCAGCAGAGCAGATCTGATCCTCAAGCAACAGGGGGCCTCTGAGCTCTTAACCTGTGCTTCAGTATGGAAAGCAAGAGACACACACAGGCAACTCTGGGTTCCCATAAGCCCTGAAAGAAACATCTCATTTTTTTTCTTTTAATGCAAGATAAATTTGTTGCAAGTTCCCATTCAAGTTGTCCTGGATTCACAAGAATAACAGTACGTTTTATGCAATAACTGAAGGAAAGACCAGCAATGGGCTTCATGGGTTTCAGAATGAGAGATGGATGCTTCCAAAAAGCACATTTACCCTGTGGCCAACTGACCGCCAGTGTGGTGTAGTGGTTAGAATCTTGGACTAGGACCTGGGAGACCAGCGTTCTAATCCCCATTCAGCCTTGAAGTTCACTGAATGTCCCTGGGCCAGTCACTGCATCACGGCCTAACCTACCTCACAGATTTGCTGTGGGGATTAAATCAGGTGTGGGAGAACTCCTTGGATAAAAAGTTGGGATATAAATGCATGGACAAAATTCACTAGGAACTGGCCCATCTGTGCAGAATTCCTATTGCTATACCTTCACAGTATGCACTCATTAACCCCCCAGTTCCTCTTATCCCACAAAAACACATGTTGCCATGGTTGTCATTCTAGGATCCTGGAAAAGATAAGATAACTGATTACTACTCTGAGCCCCCTTTCTCCCAGCCCATACTCTGAACAGCACCGGGTGGCTATATTTAGCTATCATTTTCATTTTTCATAATGCTCCTGACATAGGACAGGGATGAGGAGCCTCAGGCACAAGTGCTGCTTTCCAAGCATCTATTTTTGGCCCTTGCTAGCCATTCCTCCCCTCCCCAGGTCATACCCCTCAATGGCCCTGCTATGCACCATCATTGAGTCACTTTGGCTGCTATGAGTATGTCTTTGCCCTGTAATAATGCCTCTTGCTTGTCTGGATGGGGAGAGGGCATGTTTGTTTGTGTGTCCATATCTAACTTTCGTGTAGCTAGAACGTAGTCCACAAAGATGAGAGTCTCAGCAATTGGCCCACCCAGTTTTGCCTCTGGGTCTACCCACCATCAACATGTGGTCCCCAAAAGGTTGCTCATGTGGTCCTCGGGCTGAAAGGTCTCCCTCCCCTGCTCAATGACATTGTGGGAAACGAAAATGGCAGCTAGACATGGCAATTCAGACCACCACTGCTGCTGGTACTGCTACTGGGTCAACTTCCAATGCCCATTGATGGGGGGCAAGGGTTAGTAGGGGGCACTTCCGTGGTAGGAGGCTCCTTTCCACATCTAACAGCCCTGCATTATGACATGGAGTTGCCTCCTTGTTCCTTCTTTGTTTGCAGCATTGAAGACATCCAAGGGACCATCTCAATACCTTCTTCCTGTGCATGCCGATTCCAGTCCTTTAAATGATGTCCTCCATTGTCCTGTGAGAGCTGCTTGGGAAGTCCTGCTCAAGGTGCCCTCATTTTAAGATTTTGCAGCTGGATGTGTGGAACAGCATCTTCTCAGCCATGGCCCAGGTGATGATGAGAAATATATAGTAATCTCAGTAGGAATACAACTCTGCTGGCTTTTAGAATGGCTGTAACAGTTATTCCCCACAATCACTTTTTAATTCTGGGAAGCAGTAATTATTTGAGGTGGGATCTCCTGCACCCAGCACTTTTAAGTTTATTGCATCTGTTTTTAATTTGATATTTAAATATAATGACATGTTTGTGGGTTTTTTTAATCAAACCACAAATAGACAAATTTGATCATGTCATATAGATTATGCAATTTTTGGCAAATGCTGAAGGCACACTTCTTTATTCCAGCATTTGATACCTGAGCTGCATAATTTCAAGTCCCACTTTATCATTTTTTTAATTACAAGTTTTTCAACTCTTTTAAACAGTATTTCAAATTGTTGTAACCTGCCCTGAGACCTTAGAGTGAAGGGTGGATAACAAATAAACTCAAATAATAACAATTTGCACTTCTTGAACCAAGACATGAATTGAAACACTGCTATTCTTCAAAATTCACACTTCTCCAAATTTTGTGATACTGTTATACAATCAAAGAATATATACAAATATACATATAGTAGGGGGAAATGTGCATTAGAACACATATATTATATTACAGGCAATTGATTGCAGAAATGTTTCTATTAATCAAAGTTGCACATAAAATGTGTTTATTAGAAGAAATTTACACTAAAGGGCTGACAAGTTTTGTACATTCTGTGGGGTTTGGGCACCTGAATTCTCATCAATGCTGGGTTCAAACTCTTCTGAACAATGTAAGGTGTGTCTTGTGCACTGCTTTGAACATGTCAGCATGGGGTGACCTTAGCAGGTGAGCTAGGATAAGTCAGGATGTTCTAGTGAGGAGAGGCAACATTGCTTTAAAATAAATAAAATCACTACTGGACCTACTGGGGAGGTGGCATTAAAATGTCCTTTGATATGATGATATAATGATATAATGTTCTCTCTCGCTAACATCAGGGAGCCCCTTTCCCAATATTATTCTTTCTTTACTTAAGTTTAAACAAGTCTGAAGTGGAAACTTTGGGTATCCTTCATTCTCCATTTTTCTTTTTTTGCATTCCTGCTTCTGAGATGGAAATGATGGCAGGAGCAAGCGAGCGAGATTCAACACAAGAGGCTGTTAGATCAGTTTCATGCGCAGGACAAAGCAGACAGGAATTATTTTTCTTGTTAGTCTTCTTGTACGAAGACAGACAGCCCTTTCAGCCCAAATACAATATTGTAATTGCTCATATTCAACTGACAGAGCTTCCCAGATGAGCTGCGCTGAGGCGTCATTTGCTAATCTGTCATGTTCTGTAGCACCCGGCACTGTGCTCTGTAAAAGTGTCTTCTTCTCTTTAAGTTATTTATATAGTTGGCTGAAAGCGCATTGCTTGTACAAACTAGAAACTATTAGATTAGACCAGCAGAGACAGCCAGAGGCAATCTTTTTAAAAAATGAGTGGGATTCAAAGTGGGGTTGGAAAGCAAATATTATTTCACTGGAAGTCTATTAGAGGTAGTTCCCTGGATAACAAATAAGTGCTTTGTTAGCTTTGCTGGGAGAAATGGACTGGCCAGATTGGCACCAGCTGGGTTTAATGGTAAACTGCTTGATGGAACATGATCATGCCTCTGATTGGTGGAACTCTTTAGAGGCAAGGTTGCTTCTCCTCCCCTCCGTCCTTTCCTTCGGTTTACTTATCTAGAGTGCATGTCAGAACTTAGCAGCTGAGGATGAGTCAGTTTGTTTTAGAACTCCTCACTGTAAACACACAGGCTCTGAAAACATGAGGCAAATCCAGCCAATTGGAAAACAAACATTATCTGTAGTGGGGGAGAGCTGAAAGGTTGTCCATATACAAGACTGTCTCAATATGTGATGGGGTGAGGAGAGAAAAGAAAAGGAAAAGAAATGTGATCTGTGTGTTCTAAAAGTCAGAAGGAACAAATCATGTCCTCTCGGGTAACTGCATGTGGGAGATGGCCCCAAGTGATGAGGCTGCCAGGTTGAATAAGACCCTACCCCTCTCCAATTATGGGGGTTTAACCTGCTTCAGTGCCACAAAATGCCAAGCCAATTGGATTATTGATACACCATAAGTTCTGGTCCTTCTTTCCAACAGTGGCACCAACTGCCAGTTGAGACCCTTGGAAAAGATGCTCTGGAGAACATCCAGTCCATAAGAATATTTTACTTCTCATTTACAGCTGCACTTCAGGTGACCCTGGGTCCAAATCAGACCCAGCCCTATCATCTGGCAGAGTGAAGCAGCTGTCTCAGGCAGCAGATGCTGGAGAGCCATATGGCAGCAGCCTCTGAAGGAGAGCTGTGTGTACTATAAAATCTGCTCTGCATCCTCAAAATGAACCTGCTACCCTTGGGGTGGGTAGGGGGATGGATGCTGTCCCATCACCAGCACTGAAGTGAGATTCATCTACTGATGTAGTCAAGCTTCTGACCCTGCAACAAACGAGCCTGCAAAAATGTGCTGTTGTGTGTGGATTTTTGGCCTTGTGTTACTTTTGAGGGAACACTGATCAGACCTTTGGCATCATAGCATCACAGGTTCCAAGGGTTATAAAGATTCCAGTTGATTTCTTCTCCCCTTAGGGTCACACACCCACCATACATTTAAAGAACATTTAAAGTACAGTTTTCACCACTGTATCCTAGGCACTCAAGTTTGTTAAGAGTTCTGGGAACTGTAGTTCTGTGAGTTCTGGGAACTGTAGTTCTGTGAGTGATAAACGACAGTTCCCAGGATTCTCTTTGGGAAATAATAATAATAATAATAATAATAATTTGTACCCCGCCCACCTGGCAGGGTTTCCCCAGCCACTCTGGGTGGCTTCCAACAAATATTAAAAATACATTAAAATGTCAGACATTAAAAACTTCCCTAAACAGGGCTGCCTTCAGATGTCTTCTAAATGTCAGGTGTCTTCTAAAGTCATATGCTATAAATGAATGGAGTCAATGCAAACCATTTATGTTCAAGAGTTGATGATAAATGCTTAATTCAAGCAGATCCCAGTAAAGGTTTAAGGATGGATGGCTGAGGGGGACTCAAAATTTAGTTCCCTTCGTCCTTAGCCCTTTGTCCTTTCCTCTAGCTGCATGCTGACATCTCGAGCTGTGAAGGTACTAAACAAGCACTGATAGAATTCTGTTGCAAGAAGTGATATTCACCATCAGCTCTCACTCAACCCTGAGAGGTGACTGCATTAAGTGATCCTGCTGGGTCAAATTCCATTGTGTAAACTTTCAGGCTGCAGCATTCGGATCACTCTTTGTAAAGCACCTCGGGGTACATTTCCTCTCAATGAAACATTCTTTGTGAATGGAAAGAATGATTATTACAATCCATTATTAATAAGGAGTTGTCTGCCCGCTCAACGTTCGGTGCTTGGGACTTACCATTAGGCAAACCTGGTGAAATTGATCAGAGAGAGCAGCACTTAGCTAGATGGAAGCAGGTCAGCTAGTTCCCTACAGTCTTCAAAGCAGTGGCGAGCAAGCTATGAAGCCTTCGCCACCTAAAGGCAGGGTTTCCTCTGACAATCAGTGCTGCAAAATAAACTCTTGCAGGTACTATTGATCCTTCCTCTTTTATCTGTACCCACTTAGCAACTTCTCCTAACTAAATGTAGCATTCCTGAAATAGCGGCTTTATTAAGAGACATAATTATATTGTAAACTGCCCTGTGAATCTTAGAGGAGAGGTGGTATAGAAATTTAATAAATTTAATAAAGATTGCATTTGGGCATTTGGTTTTCAAATTATTTGGGACTTTAGAGAGGTATGAAACAGCACCTTGTAGTGACTGGGAAGCAAATGCTTTTTAGCGTTTTCAGAAGTGGTGCTATACTTTTGATGTCCTTGTTAATATTCTGGCAGCCGCATTCTGCACCAGCTGAAGCTTTTGAGTTGTCTCCAAGGGCAGCCCCATATACTTAACATTACAGTAACGATGGGTTGTGTGAAGAAGCCTTGAGCTGGAGCATTTCTCTCTTCCTAGAAAATAAGGACTCCCTTGACAGCATTCTGAGAATACGTTGCATTTTCTGGAAACTTTTAAAGCGTACATTTTATGGCAATACTCCTATATCACCACTGTAGTTATGTGCCACAGAAGGTCAGAATGTGAATGGCATGAGGCTGATTCCAATGTCTGAACATTTGTGGTGTGAAGAGGGGCTCTGGTGAGGGAGAAGGCTCCCCAAACCTTCCCCAATGCTTACCTGTTCTCACTCTGAATTGGCATTTCTTTTGCCCTTAGTGACATCATAACATAGTCAAATACCATGGGCAATGTAATAATTTCAATATTTCCAGGAAGAGAATATTGATTTGCATGTGCTGTATGTGTGTGAGAGAGCTGGAATGGTGCCAATACTTGATCAGAGCTCTAAAGAGGCATTTTCTGTAGAAACTAGAAGCTCTGCCACCTGAGAGGATTGCTGCAGTGCTGCTATCCAAATGGGACTGGGGATAGGCTATCAAAGGTGGCTTTGGGGTAGGGTGCTGTGGAGGGATACATTTCAGGGGAGAGCATGAGTTCCTAAATGTGCTGGGATATATGAACATTATTTAACCCGTCCCTTCAAAGAGATGATTCCCCCCCCCCCCTAATTTGTACATTTGCTGTATCTCTATACTAGCACTTTGTTGCTGTCTTTCTTGGAACAGTCTTTAATGGTTTCTGGTGTTATAGTTAGCTTACCACTTAAAACCTGGCCCCACACTAAACAGATTGAAGCTGTGTAGTACAAATTGCTCTCATATCATTCTGAGGCTACAGTTGATGGGGACATTGGGGTGGGGTTTGTGCATGTTGCCTCCCCCATCCCCCCCCCCAGTCCCAGAGCTTCTCTATCACATTACCCCTACATTATATGCATCAGGGATGGGAAACCTGTGGTCCTCAATATGTTGCTGAATAGCACTGGATAGCTCAGTTGGTTAGAGCAGTGTTTCCCAACCTTGGGCCTCCAGCTGTTTTTGGACTACAACTCCCATCATCCCTAGCTAGCAAGACCAGTGGTCAGGGATGATGGGAATTGTAGTTCAAAAACAGCTGGAGGCCCAAGGTTGGGAAACACTGGGTTAGAGCATAGTGCTGACAATGCCAAGGTTGCAGGTCCTTCTCCTGCTGCTGTCGTGGAGGGGAAGAAGAAAGAAAGCAGCCCCCAGCCAATGGCAGTGGTAGGAGGAAGAGAAAGAGCCACCAGTCATTGAAGCTGCCTGGCTGCCACATACGGCTCCACCCCCGGCTCCTCCTGCTATCATACATGTGACATCAGCACCCCCACATCTCCCTAGGAAGTTGGCACCTCTGTCTGAAGGGACCACTCATGTTCCCCATTCCTGATGTACATGAATGAGTCCTAAGGCTGGTCTACACATGTTGTTGTTTAGTCATTTAGTCGTGTCTGACTCTTCGTGACCCCATGGACCAGAGCACGCCAGGCACTCCTGTCTTCCACTGCCTCCCGCAGTTTGGTCAAACTCATGTTTGTAGCTTCGAGACCACTGTCCAACCATCTCTTCCTCTGTCGTTCCCTTCTCCTTGTGTCCTCAATCTTTACCAACATCAGGGTCTTTTCCAGGGAGTCTTCTCTTCTCATGAGGTGGCCAAAGTATTGGAGCCTCAGCTTCAGGATCTGTCCTTCCAGTGAGCACTCAGGGCTGATTTCCTTCAGAATGGATAGGTTTGATCTTCTTGCAGTCCATGGGACTCCCAAGAGTCTCCTCCAGCACCATAATTCAAAATCATCAATTCTTCGGCGATCAGCCTTCTTTATGGTCCAGCTCTCACTTCCATACATCACTAGTGGGAAAACCATAGCTTTAACTATACGGACCTTTGTCGGTCTACACATACAGAGCAGAAAAAGGTACCTTGAATGGATCCCTATGCAAAAGAACAAAACAGAACGCCTCCCCGTCACTTAGAAGTTAGCACAGCACTTCTCTCCCTGCCATACTAGATTACTACATCCAGGAAACTTCTTTGCTGATTCCCAGTCTCCCCTCAGCTGGAGCCTGAGGTGCACTGTATCCCTCTCATTCCACTGCAAGGCCAGCCCCAGTCCACAAAGAGAGAGTAGGGCCCACCAAGGATAAACCAGGGCAGGGCCAGTTTAGCAAGAAATCCACTTTGTGAGTTAGCAGCAGCAGATACATTTCCCATCCTATGATGAAACTGACTGTGTGCTTCTCACACGTTTCCAAGTCGATTGTGAAACTGAGAGGGTCTCAGGGATCCACCTGGCGTCGAGCTTGCCCCAGGAGGAGGAAGAGCCAGTGGTGCCTCCCAACTCGTCTTTCCTGCAAAGCGCCACAGCTCCACCTCTGCCGTCTGCAGGAAAACCCCAATGTTTGAGCCATCCTGCTGCTTCCCACTCACACACTTCATCTCTAGCAGCGCCTCTCTTCAGTAATGATGGGTTTAGCTTTTCTCGGGTTTGGAAAGAGGCAGCAATTCAGCCGTTCCCTTTGATCTTCCCCTGTTCCCTTCCCTCCTCCTGCAGGGCCACATTTCCCTAAGGGAGGAAGAGACGAGGGAGGAGGCATGTCACCCGCTCTCCCTCGCCATGAGCCCCAACCGCGTCTTTTTATCTGCAGGGGAGGTTTCACTCCATTTAGGAGGATTAAGGCTTCTCAGGTCTGACTTGAAGCCTTTGCCTGCAATTTAAAAATAATAATAATAAAACACTTCAGGAGCTCAGCCCCCCTGGCTGAACGCACGCTAACAGGCTCCTTAAATTGAACAGTGTGTCAAAGGGAACCTGAATGGCAAGTGGAATCAGCCTCTCTCTTTCATTAGGTGCCAGCAGGCTTTCGTTCCTAATAAATGCCAGACAAACTTTGCCAAGCTCAGTATAATTTCTCGACAGTCTGTTTCCTTATTTACCATTGGCATCACAGGGCTGGCTGCACACAAGAAACATAACAACCGACGGAACAAGCCCACCGGGAAAGCAGGCCAGTTTGTAATTGGTCCATGCCATGGCCAGGTTGGCATACCTGTCTCCTCAAGCACACCTGCCCTATGTTCAAAAAGGCAGGGGCAGGAATGTTGGCAACAGGTCCGCAGTGGCTGGGTGTGGAAGGCTCAGAGCACTTGGGAGCAGGGAGGCTCAGCTGCAAATCTTCACACATGTTTCAGGTTGCACTCAGAGCTCTATGCACACAGTCCATGGAGTGTTGGGAACTGCTACAGGGCTTTTTTTCCAGGGGGGACTCACAGGAACACAGTTCCAGCAACTCTCAGCTGGGTACCGTTGCCATTCTAAGAGAATTGGGGAGGTGTTCATGGCGAGTTCCAGCACCTCTTTTTCTAGAAGAATAGCACAGGGAACCAGTTCCACCTTTTCCAAAGGTGGTAATAATGTAAAATATTGTTTTAACATTATTACTACCTTTGGAAATGGTAGTGTCGTTTTAAGACTATTCAGATAAAGGCAGCTTGTACCCCTCAAAAGGCTCATCAGTGGTCTGTAAACTCAGGTGGCAAACTTTATCTGTTCCAGTTTTAAGACTGAGGGGTGTCATTATTTTTTTACAAGGTTTGCCAGATTGCAGCCATGAGATTCACATCTGAATTTATTGATTGATTGATTTCTTACTTGCCCGTCGCCATAAGGTCCCAAGGTGGGTTACAACAGAACTTGCAATTTTAACAACAAATAAAATCATTTCTCTTGTGAAACACAAATGGAACAGAAGAGTGGGTTGTCTCCGATGGGGTTTTACCCAGAGTAGACCCATGGCTATTAATGAACCTAACGTACAACTAGTCCACACATGTACTTGCCCTGTGCCTCAAAAGCATGGGTCTGAGTGGTTTCCTGCTTGTCCCACACTTTCTAGGTAAGGGTCCAAGCAGTTCCACAGCTTTCCCTTGGAAAACCCACTCTTTAGCAATAAATCAGAGTAAATGTCAATCCAGAGAAACCCCAACTGACATTTGCTCTCATTCAGTGGTAAAGATCAGGTTTCCCTGGGGGAAAGTGTTGGGGCAAGAGCAAGACTGGATGAGCCCATAGTTGTGTTTATTAATTTCAGTGGGTTGACCCCTGGGAAGAATAAATAGCATTGGGTCCACTTCAAAATGAATTTGTCATAAGAAGTGGGTTCCACACAACAGAACACCATAATTGTCAAAACCAGGGTAAAGAACCACACTGGAGCAGTCCATGTAGCCCAGCACTCCCACAGTAACGCACCCAAGATGACTCTCTTGCCCCCACTCCCCAAGTAGAGGTGCTACTTTGAAGTTGATTTCTGTGAATTCTAGGGTAAGCTGGCCTGCACTGCTCCTCTTTGACTAATGTGCAGATAGAACATTATTATTCTGTGGATTTCGCACACCCCCCAATTTTGTGATACAACTTCTTCTTTAAAAACAATTCAAAATGTGTTACAAATGTGCATTTTCAACAGAAATGCACTGAATCAATCCTGTGATCATATTCAATATCAAATTTCCTTGCCACGTGTTTCTTACTTCCATCTCCAGCTCTCATAGAAGTCTTACATATTGCTATGTATCTTACACTGTTGTCACTTTTGGGGATTTCCAAAGGCTTTCCCACAGTATCTCTGTACACCCCACCTGAATACTGATTGACTGGCTATAAACATGCCACCGTTTTATGAGGTTAGGCTGACCAGACATGTCCTCTTTCCGTGCTTCTGCTGTTCTGTGCACACATTATGGCCATCACACAGTCACTGCTGTACATCATTCTATGTAGATTCATTTTAAAGTGGCCTCCAAAGGATGCACAAATACTGAACACCAGCTCTAAAGGTGCCTTTTGACTGTCTGGATATATATTTCCATCACTAATCCTTCAGGTTGCCTCCAGATTGTCAGCATTTAGGATAGATTCAATCGCATTGCAGAAATTTGTTTCCACAATTAAAGTGGATTAAAGCACTGCTGCCTTGGTCCCACAAATACCGGTACACACACACACACGCACACAAGCTTTTTACTATTAGGAAAGTGGTGAGGGAAAGTGTAGGATGAATGAGTGATTGCGTGCCAAGGCCCCATGACCTGCAGTTCCCTAGTGGATAATAAAAACATGGACACAAGTACAGTGGTGCCTCGCAAGACGAAATTAATCTGTTCCGCGAGTCTCTTTGTCTTGCGTTTTTTTCGTCTTGCGAAGCACGGCTATTAGCGGCTTAGCGGCTTAGCGGCTATTAACGGCTTAGCGGCTTTAAGAAAAAGGAAACAAATTCGCAAGAACTCGCAAGACGTTTCGTCTTGCGAAGCAAGCCCATTGGGAAATTCGTCTTGCGGAACGACTCAAAAAACGGAAAATTCTTTCGTCTTGAGCGTTTTTCATCTTGCGAGGCATTCGTCTTGCAAGGTACCACTGTATTTAGGTTTATAGGTTCAAATAGGCCACAACCTCATTGGTTACAGATATGAGCGGTTTTGCTTAGGCATTGGGTGAAGCCAGGCTATATGTCAACTCCTGCCCATCTGCAGTGAGTCCATCTAAGGGTAAACCACCAAGAGGGGGAACCCTATGACTTACATCAAATATGGGTACTCCAAGGGATCCCTGTTGGGGTCATGGCATGGCCCTAGCCCACATCTGGGCATCAGGTAGAATCCACATCCCAGATCCCTTTAACAGGATACTCTTAATGAGGAGGGGCAGGAGGAGGCTACGATCTCCCCTCCATCCAAACAAAAGCTTACCCAATGCCTAGCCTCACAAAGTTGTGACAATTGCTACAAGGCAGGCAGAAACCAAATGGCTGGTGCCAATTTGCCCAGTGGAAAAAAATCCTACCTGGCCCCAACAATATGGTGGCTGACATTTGTCCATAGCAAGGTCATGCCATAGAAAAACATAAAAAGAGGATGGGTGGGTAGTGAGATCTAGTGAAAGGGCACAAGAAGAGGTCTCCTGGCCACACCCCAGTTTATTTTCTCGTGGCCATGCCTCCTGCCGCCACTGATTGGACAGCAGGGCAACCTGCACCAGCATCGTGGCCCGGAAAGTGATGAGGGGAGTGTTAATCTCCGCCCCCTGCTTGCTGGATCACTGCAGGGGCCCCAATGCCTGGCCGCAACACCACCCACCCGAAAAGGTGAGCAGACTTAATGGGAAGATACGTCGTGATTAAATGAAGATAGATGGAGAATGAATGCCCATTGTTGCATAACTTCCCTGCAAGCCAATCATAATGAATGTTCAATAAAGACCAGAAATAATCTAACCTCTGCAAAAGCATTGTGCAATGAAAGCTGGATGAAAGCTCAATAAAAAGGTAATCTGGGGGAGCCTTTACAGAAAGTTTAAAGAAAATAGTTCAGATCAGGCTAGAATCTGAGATGCATTGTATTGTATTGGTGGCTTTTTATTGTAGGATTTTTATTTTATTTTGTTGTATGCAGTGTGTGTGTGTGTGTGTGTGTGTGTACATTTCTTTCATTATTAACAGGTCCTCTCTTTCTTCCAGCCAAGTCTGTTCACATCAGATTCAGGTAGGCTGTAATGTTCTTAATGCAGCTCTGATCTATACAGGCCAAAAGCCAAGCTTGAAGATATATTGCAAGCTTTATTGCCCTGTTACTCCCATTCTCTCAAGTGCTTCACCAGATCGATGGTGAAATTCTGCTAGTTTAGTGGCTGCACTTCTGCATGCCACTTGCTCCCCAGATGCTGCTGAGCAGAACTGTCACAAACAAGTCTTATTGATGCTGCGCCTGCAAAGGGACATGTCACACAGGCTGGGCAACCATCCTATAAGCAAATTCAGAGTCATGAGAGCAGAGAGGGCTGGGAGAGGCAAAAAATGTGTCTTATTTAACTCATTGCCCCAAAGGTAGAGTGTCATGCTTCTCTAAAAACACTATGGTATGACCTTACAGAGTGGGAGCAGTAAAATTCACTGTGTGGCATAGTTTCTCATATATGTCAATCAACAAGGCAGGCAAAGTGTCTGCTGATTGCACAGTGCAAATGTTGAAGGAATACATTTGAATTAGGTTAACTCTTTCATTTGTTTGCATTTGTTATCCCTAAATAATACTGGGGGCAATCTCACAAGGTAATAATGATTCTCCAGCCTCTCTCCAGTCACTAATTTGGTGATGCAATCAAAGAATTCATCCAAGGATGAAGTAAAATCCCTGAAACATTTTTTTTTTTTGGGGGGGGGGGTGGCCTTAATTCATCCCTCTATATGGCGGCACACCACTACATGGCTGGTTCACTGAATATGTTGATGTGGACGAACATCATAATGCAGGTGAATTCAGGTATAACAAAATGTGACCTAAAGTCTGAATCACAGAGACATACGATTTGAGCTTCTGAATTGTCCTGCAAATGTTCTTTCCTCTTTCTCTGACTTAGACTCCTTTCTTAGCTGTACAACATTCTTATCTCACACCTCCTCACTTCCTTGCTCTCTCTGGCCATAATCAATGTGATGACATGCTGTCAATTTGAACCCAAGTGTTATCTGAATGAATTTTGCAAATACGGTTTGTGGACATTGATGTCACGAATGGAGAATATATTTCCTTGGCAAGTTTCTCTTTCATGCAGTATTTTGGTTTCTTGTCCAGAATGCATCCAATCCTATCCCATCATGGTTGATCCATTGAAAAGCAAATTAGTTTATTCATTTATTATATCACACACATGCAGTGCTATTTTTCTAGAAAAAGAGCTGCTGGAACTCATCATGAACACCTCCTTTGTTCTCTTATAATGGCAACGGCGCCTACCTTAGAGGTGCCAGAATTGAGTTCCAGTGAGTTCCGGCTGGAACAAAGCCCTGTCAAAAGAATCTCAATATTGTAGTCCAAACCTGGATGCCTACTGAAATCAACAGGTAAGCAGCTGACTGCAATCAGCAGTAGAGATATAAACTGTTCTTTTCATCTCAGCCAGGTTTCTGTGTGGACTTTGATCTTATGGACAAGCAAGCTGGATTTCTCTCTCTCTGCTAAAATATAGGACATCTTAGCATGTTAGCTGTATCCAGAGTGGCCATGGGTGGGTGTCAGGGGATTGCTTGTTGGAAAGGAAGCAAAGTCTTGGAGGGTATATAAAAAATAAATCACGAGTGTTTCCTGATATGGACAGGCAAATCCTGATATGGGAAAAAGTTGTGCTCCCGTATGCCAGATAATAATAGCTACTTTGATATCCCTGGTGCATATGGATTAAGTATATCAGATTTTTCCCATGTAGACAAGCCCAGAGGCCAAACAAAAGCACAGGCATTAGGTCCAACCCCTTGAATATGATTACAACTTTTGATGCAACAATTGTTACTTGATATTCAACACCGTATGCGTTGCTAAGTACTGTCTCTGAAGTTGAGAAATAGAGAAATAGATGACTCCTTGGCATTCATGATGAAGATTAATTAAGTGTCAAAAGTGCTTTTCATAAAGTTAAAATGTATTCTATTAGACCTGTGTTGTAATCATGCAAGGGGCTCTATCACATGCATATTACACAGTTCTGTTGTATTCAGATGTGCAGCCTCCATTGCCAGTGTTCAAAGTAGGGTAGGATAGGGGATCAAAAACAATAAGAATCTTAGCAGTGCTCCTTACCCTTTTATTCTTTTCATGGCCCTTGTTCTCTCACATATAATTTAATCTTTGAGCTCTTCGGGAACAGAAATCCATTTTTATTTATGAATCATTGCTATAACAACCACGATCTCTCTCTAGTCTTAGAACAAGTCAGTCTATAAATAAATGTGGACAAATCATCATTAGAGAAGATTTTACACCTTCAGATAACTTGGGTTTCGGAATTCTGGAAGGTGGGAATTGGTTATTTCTTGTGCTACATTATCTGAATTGACTCCCCTTAGCTTGCAATAGCAATGATCAATGGCACGTCATTAGTAATTTGCCATTTTGTTAGCAGATGTTCAGTTCAGCTGGAGACGGCAGTTAGGTTGGCAAAGTTGTGCAGGGAATGAAGGGGGATCTATTGCTGACTGCAAAGCCTGAAAGGGCTCCAGAGTCTTCCGATAAATGACTTCTTGAGGATTTTTATTGAAGTATCTAGTACTCCTAGGAGAACGTTCTTTTCTCAGGCCATATGCTGTGAGCTAAGACATCCCATCCAGAGCATCATTTGGCTAAGCGGAGTGAATGAGCTGTGATTCATATACAGAGACAATGAAAATGGCTGTGAATGTGGAGATGGACAAGAGCTGAAGCAGCTCAGTTTGACTGCTGCTGTCAGTTTGCAAGACACTGGCGTGATGGTGTGTATATTGGGTTATTGGCAGGACTGGGGCAAGAAGCAGAGGGCTTGGTGTTTGTGTTGGCGTGCTTGAATATCTTAACAAGCAATCACAAAGCACAAAGACCATTTCAGATGCAGCATCCTTCAGGAGACAAACATGGTCCCTAGTCTTTTGAGACACAGCAGCTGCCAATCACTCTGCCAGCACAAATGACAGACATAGAAAGAAGGAAAGCCCTCCCTCCCTCTTCTCCTCTCCTCTTCCCATATGCCGCGTTTTGCTTTTACTTCTTTCACCACTGGGAAGGTAGATAAAGAGAAGAGAGAGTGTGTTCTGGAGAGTGAGGGAGGCAGAGCTAGGCAGGGGGAAGCCCATTGTCAGATGTCATAGAAGTGTTGTCATAGAAGCAAAGCCCATTGTCAGGTCACACGGTGCACAGCCTTCTTGGTTGTGGCACCCCACTCATGGAATGTCCTCCCTTCAAGCCACTAGATGCACTTTATATGGTTTAAGGTTACAATTAAGCTGTTGCAACATTAGGCTTTTATTGTTTTCATGCCTAGGCTGTATCCAATGCTAGCCCTACCCAGAATAGACCAACTGAAATTAATGGGCATGACTAACCAAGTCCATTAATTTCAGAGGGTCTATTCTGTGTAAAACTTATTTGACTATAACCTTCTGTGACTTTACTGTATTCATTGTTTTAGCTGGTATATGCCAACCTGGGATCCTAGCTGATGAAGGGCAGCTAAGAAATTGAAAGGCATACAGAAATAAACCACAGACTTAGAGGAAAATCAATAGATCTCTGCTGTGTTCTTTTTTCTTCTGGAAGCAAATAACACATAAATGAGCACTAAAGACTCTCCTCCCTGAACGAGAGGGGAGTGGTTGTGGGCGGGAGCCCGAGCACCGCCCAGCAGGGGGCATTTGCCCCCTGCCTCCAGCTCACCTGGCTGGCGCTCACACCCCCCCCCCCGTGGCCATCCAACCAGGTGCCACGGAGGGGGCGTGTTCAGCAGCCTTTTGCTGCATCGCCAGCCTTTCCCTGGCCTCATTCCTCGTCCATTATTTATTAATAAAATAAATAAAGAAAATAAGTGGAATGGCATCACATACCAAGATTAAATTGATTAATTAATTAAATAAATCTAAAGATAAATATATAAATAGACAAATAAAATTAATAAAAATAAAAAATAATAATATTTATAATAAATAATTGACATATATTTCGGAACCCTCAGTTGCTTAGATCATGGTGACAATAATGCCAAGGTTGCAGGTTCGTTCCTGTATGGAACAACTGCATACTCCTGCATTGCAAGGGGTTGGACTAAATGACCCATGGGGCCCCACACAATTCTAGAGAGCCTGGATAGCTCAATTGGTTAGAGCATGGGGCTGATAATGCCAAGGTTGGTGGTTTGTTCCCTGTATGGAACAACTGCATATTCCTGCATTGCAAGGGGTCGGACGAAATGACCCTCGGGGTCCCACACAATTCTAGAGAGCCTGGATAGCTCAACTGGTCGAGCATAGTGCTGATAATGCCCTGTATGGGACCCCTGCATATTGAATGAGATATTATAATATGAAGTAGGAAGCATCTTTATATATGTGTGTATATATATATATATATATATATATATAGTAATAACACATGCACGTCGCACATACTAATTGGATAAACAATTGAACATTTAACCAAATACTTGGAAAAATTGTTATTTATTATAAGTAAATCAATCGTTAATTAGTACATTCGTTTCAGAATCTATAACATGTGCCTATAACAACAGCTTGTAAACAGTAGCAGGTGTTTGTGGCAGTAACTTTAGCGCGTTATCCATGGATCCTAAGAGGAAGTGCTCTGCGGCGGAATCAGCTCACGCCTCAGGTTGCATGGGTGCCACATGGACGGGATAATAACCCCAAACCTACGTCACACTACCTAAATGCCTTTAGATCGTTCATTGATGATTATGAGCAGCTTTTTTCCAATCAATCCCCTAACCCCATGCCCTCCACTGCTACCCCTGATATGATATCAGATACCCAGGTGGTCCCGGAGAGCCCGCCTCTCACCCAGGTTGATGACCTTCCAGGTACCTCTGCCGACCTCTTCAACGATTCTCAGTTCTCAGGTGCAGGCCCAAGCTCTTGGACAGTAACTGCAGCAGTGCAAACTGGGTCTCGGGCTCACTCGGCATCATCTGGTCCTGCAAACTGGGTCTCGGGCACACTCGGCATCATCTGGTCCTCAGAACTGCATTGGGTCCCCTTGCGAGGAGGCCGCCGGCCTGTGTCAATAACCCTGTTGTGTCCAGTTCTTCCAGTCCTTCGCAGAATAAGCAGCCCTGGGTCCAGCTTCCAGAATTGGGCACCTCTTCAGCCGGTGAGGAGGAACAGCAGCTGGAGGGGGAACTTCAGACAGCTGAGGGGGACAAACCGTCAGGCAAAAGACGCACCAAGAAGAAGCACGTGTGTAAGAAGAGCAAGTTGGAAACGGGCAACACGGAAGAAGAGTCAGAACAGCCTATGTGCCTTATGGGGGGGCCGCCACCGTTAGCTATGATAAAAGTTCTGAAGGAAGGCTTCCAGGATCCCGCTAGCACGCTGGGATCAATTTGAAAAGGGCATCTGGTCGGTGGCGGTCATCCCGTATGTTGAGAAGAAGCCATTAGATTCTCATCGCATGGGTAAGCCGGACTTAAGAAGGGAGCCAAAGCGCAAGGTGTGTTGGAAATTCAATAAGGGGTCATGCCAAGGCAGTCTGGTAAGTATCCGTACGAATGCGAGAGGTGTGCAGGGGTACACCCAGCCGCAGCGTGTTACAAAGAGAAGCAGCCCTTTCGGGGAGGTCGGGGGTTCCACCATTCTAGCTCCAGAGGAGCCCCCGCAGCAGGGAACAGACGATAGGGACCCTCCGGGTCTAGCATTTTCACTGATCCAGCTCCCTCCTCTCCGCAACCTCTTGTCTAGCTATCCAGACGGAAGCGCAGCATCCTTTTGTTGGAAGGGTTTTGTCAGAGGGTTTCAGAATACCAGTAACTGACTCTTTAATTGCAAAGGATTTCCCCTAACCAGATGTCAGTAAGGGAAAGGCTTGAGGTTGCAGAAAAAGAAAATAACTAAGGAAGTGGCCGCAGGGAGGGTGGCTGGTCCATTCGTACACCCCCCCTATCCCAAACCTGCATATCTCGCCCCTTGGTATTGTACCCAAAAAGACCCATGGTGAGTTTAGATTAATCCACAACCTTTCTTACCCTAAGGGTCTCGCTCTCAGATGTCTCGCTTCCGGTTGCTAGCACCTGGAGCTCATGGGCTTCAGGCCAGGGATATTGGGGCTTTTGCCTAGCATGCCACCTACCATGGATGACATTCTGCAATACCTTTACCATCTTGACGATTTGGGACGGGACCCCAAAACTTTAAAGATACACGTAGTCGCCATCAGCTTCTTTGCTAAAGCCATGTTTTCCTCTGACCCGTGCAGTGACTTCCTGATCCGCAGAGCTATTGAGGTTTGGGGCAGGCTACAACCCCCCTAGAGCCGTAAGCCAATTTCTTACGGGCTGCTATCTCAGATACGCACAAAGCTTAGGTCAATCTGCTGGGCCAAGTTCGAGGCCCGCCTCTTTTCCGCAGCATATGCGATCGCCTTCTTTGGCGCCTTGAGGGTTGGCGAAGTGGTAGCCGAGGTTAACGCAAGTGGGAGGAAGTGCAGTTGACCGAAGCTAGCATGACTGTGCTCATACGTCAATCCAAAACGGACCAGGCAGGTGGGGGTTCCCTTGTAAAACTTACAGCTTCAGTGCAGCGGGGCCCATGCCCGGTCAAAGACACTAGATGGTACCTTTACCTCAGACTGCCCGGTCCTGGCCCGCTCCTGGTTCACGAGGATGGGTCACCTTTGTTGAGACCCCAATTCACAAGGGCACTCCGCAAAGTTATTGATGCCTGTGGTTTATCTTCCCAGGATTATGTGGCACACTCATTCAGGATTGGCGCCGCCACAACAGCTGCACGCTTGGGCCTGCCAGCGGATAAGATTAAGGAAATGGGCCGGTGGAATCCGACGCTTATAAAGGTTACATTCGTTAGAATGCTCCCTGCTCCTTTACCTCTACTTATCCGTAATTATTTTTTCTTTTTCTTTTTCTTTTTCTTCTCTTTCCTTTATTCTCAGCCGTTCTCAGATGTGTCTGGATTTGTGGCCATGGTATAGTCCATTGGCCCATGTACGGTCAGTTAGCTGTGGCCTCACCCCTAACATCGGATTGCCACCTGGAGTGTGAGTTTCCTGGTTTTCGAGACGAGGCATTGCTTATGCCATTGCTGAGAGGGAGAGTTGCCGCGTTTGGCCCTCCTGACAGCTACCTGGAGTGCGAGTTTCCTGGTTTTCGTGACGAGGCATTGCTTATGCCATTGCTGAGAAGGAGAGTTGCCACGTTTGGCCCTCCTGGCACCCACCTGGAGTTCGAGTTTCCTGGTTTTCGTGACGAGGCATCGCTTATGCCATTGCTGAGAGGGAGAGTAGCCACGTTTGGCCCTCCTGACAGCCACCTGGAGTGCGAGTTTCCTGGTTTTCGTGACGAGGCATTGCTTATGCCATTGCTGAGAGGGAGAGTTGCCACGTTTGGCCCTCCTGGAGTGCGAGTTTCCTGGTTTTCGTGACGAGGCCTTGCTTATGCCATTGCTGAGAGGGAGAGTTGCCACATTTGGCCCTCCTGACACCCACCTGGAGTGCGAGTTTCCTGGTTTTCGTGACGAGGCATTGCTTATGCCATTGCTGAGAGGGAGAGTTGCCACGTTTGGCCCTCCTGACACCCACCTGGAGTGCGAGTTTCCTGGTTTTCATGACGAGGCATTGCTTATGCCATTGCTGAGAGGGAGAGTTGCCGCGTTTGGCCCTCCTGACATCCTTATCCTTCAATTAGGGGGAAATGACCTTGTTAGCAGAAGAAGTGTGGACTTGTCGTGGCACATAAAGAGAGATTTGGATGAGGTGGCTGCCTTGTGTCCCGGAACAACGGTGTTCTGGTCCTCCTTCCTGAAGAGAATTGTGTGACGCAGTGTGCAGAACTGTATGGCCATTGAAAAATCCAGGAAACTCTTAAATCGTGCATTAGTCTGTTGGGTGCACTTTTTGTATGGCCGAGTCATTTATCATGATTTATCCAGATTGGCGACCAAGCTTTATACCGGAATGATGGTGTCCACCTATCGGATCTGGGGAACGACATTTGGTTAGCTAGTGTCAGCAAAAGCATCTGGGATTGGTTACAGCTTTGAAGGTATTGGCGGCGAGCCTTTCGGCTCGGGTGGCGGTTAGGCATTGGAATAATGTGTTGTGGTGTGTCGAAGTGCTAGGTGTGGCCATCGCCTATGCCTTCAATGTTTAGGGGTATTCCGTTAAAGGAATCTGGCGGTCGTGTATTCTGTCCGATGCCTGCTTGGCGGGAGGCCATGGCACGACCCTCGGTGACAGCAGGAGGTGAGCCTATAGTTGGATCAGCATCAACAGGCTCCACCTACTGGTGAATAAACCCACTTGTTTCGATCCAATGCCTAAGCCAATACCTTTTCATTGCTGTAATCAATAAAGTTGTGGCCTTTTCTAGCCCATTAACCTTATATCACGTGTCCTTGTGTCTTCATTTCACTTCGCGGGGTCGGGTCCTCGAACCACAAAGACTCTCCTCCCTGAAAGAGAGGGAAGTGGTTGTGGGCGGGAGCCCGAGCACCGCCCAGCAGGGGGCATTTGCCCCCTGCCTCCAGCTCACCTGGCTGGCGCTCACGCCCCCCCCTGTGGCCATCCAACCAGGTGCCACGGAGGGGGCGTGTTCAGCAGCCTTTTGCTGCATCGCCAGCCTTTCCCTGGCCTCATTCCTTGTCGTCCCGTTGCGAGTCACCCACCCTCCACTCCCTTTTAGTTAGGGCCTAGGTCATTGGCCTTGCTATGGACCTTAGGTTGGTCGCCCTGGTTGTCCGGGGGGCCTGGTAGGAGTTTTTCCATTTGGCATTAGGCTTTTTGGTTTTTTCGCCTACCTCGTAGCAATCGTCACAACTTTTGTGGTATTGGTGGGTAGGTTAGGCATTGGAATAATGTGTTGTGGTGTGTCGAAGTGCTAGGTGTGGCCATCGCCTATGCCTTCAATGTTTAGGGGTATTCTGTTAAAGGAATCTGGCGGTCGTGTATTCTGTCCGATGCCTGCTTGGCGGGAGGCCATGGCACGACCCTCGGTGACAGCAGGAGGTGAGCCTATAGTTGGATCAGCATCAACAGGCTCCACCTACTGGTGAATAAACCCACTTGTTTCGATCCAATGCCTAAGCCAATACCTTTTCATTGCTGTAATCAATAAAGTTGTGGCCTTTTCTAGCCCATTAACTTTATATCACGTGTCCTTGTGTCTTCATTTCACTTCGCAGGGTCGGGTCCTCGAACCACAAACTTGAGCTAGATTTGGCGATATTTCCAGAAGTGGTTTTTATGTCGTGTGAAAGCTCAAATATAATGTCAAAACATCAGGAAAATGGAACAAACTGTGGTGTGGATACAGCCTAATAGCCATTGATAGTCTAGTCACCCATTAATTTGTCTCATCCTCTTTTAATACCATCCAAGTTGTTGGCCATCACTACAATTTATGGGAGCAAAATCTGTAGTTTAACTGTGCACCGTATGAAGAAATACTGAATCTTTCAATTTGCAGCTACATTGGATGACTCCAGTTTCTAGAATTCTGAGCAAATATTCCTTCCATCCATTGTAGCATTCGTTCAGTGGTGCTGCCTATGAATGCTTTGTTTTATCTTGGACCAGTGCAACTAGGGTGAAAGCAGAGGTATAAATGGCATTGCAAGACTGCTTATCATAGGAATCTTGCTTTTTAATTACCCAGTCCCAATGTTTCTTATTCTCAAGTTTCCTAAGGTACTCCGGGGCATAACAGCCTTCAGAAGATGACAGCTTTTGTTTGATTGGTGCAACATATTTCAGCAGCCAAGAATGAAGACTTGGAAGAAGGCAGTTCAAACTCTTCCAAACAGCCACTCTATAAAATAGGTGTGCTTGAGTCAATTACTAACTAACAATAATATCCTCCTGAGTGCCCTCTGCTCTTTTTTTTCTTCTTTTTTTCTTTTTAAGGTGGTTTTGGTAGCATTATAAGATTCTGCTTTCTTGGCAATTCTTGAAGGGATTCCAGTCTTGGTGTTAATCTGCAGCAAGCAGCGAGGAGCTTCAGTGTTAATAAAAAATTGTGACTAGTTGCTTCTGGCTGCAAAACAGCCCTTTGCTGAAGCGCAAAGCCCCTCGAGGATGTGAAAGAGCACATAAAGTCTTTAATTTAATAGACTGTGAGTAAAAGGCGCCAGAGTATAAGAACTTTGTCTTGGGGAGGTTTCTCTCCTAGGCTGGTCACTGGGAATGGGATTTTCTTATCCGGACAAACCTAGAAGTTTGCAGCTTAAGATTTCAGCGTTTCCAAGGACTAGGCCACAAAATCAATTTTGCTTTTAGAGAGGGGAGTGATAGGCAGCAATGTTAGAGGCATAAGCTTATTACTGGCAATTAAATGATAACCATAACCGTATCCATACATGCCATACCAATGCAGATCCCCCCTTTTGTTATGTACATAAGGAAGAATGTTAAATTTTGTCAGCCCAACAAAGATCAGAACACATGGTTTGAAAAATCAAGAAAGTTTTGACTGAGTCTTAATATCATACACCAGTGTGTGTGTTCACATGTTTGCTTTTTTTCTGAGCCTGAAGGGTTCACATTTTCAAGTTTTGCTGGGCCCTGTGGGGATTTAGAAAATTGCTTTCTTTCAATAAATAAATAGGGAAAAAATGGGATAATCTCACTTAATTGCATGGTTACAGATGTTAGAGCTTCAGCAGAGGCTCAAAGTTACAAGCCCCAGAAGTAAGAATGGACCAATCAGCTTGCAATTTCTCCAAGCTTAACTTAAGGAGCTGCTTGCATTGTATTGTCAGATTCAGTACAAATAGAGTCCTTCCTGATCTGTTAACATCAGCAGGTGTTACTTCTTCAGACACAGCCTGTTGACATTTTCCCTCTTATCCAGTTATTAAAGGTAGACCTTGCCCAGTTGCAACCTGTGTCCCACATCCAAAGCATCCATAGCCAGTTTTGCAGTGGCAGCCAGGGAAAGCTTCTGTAAGCATAGGGAGAGCCTCGGTGCCACACTGACAACCCCTGTTGTACAGAATCATGGTATATACACATTAGCCTATTCTGTTAGATGAGGATTCGAAGCGCTTCCCAGTTCTTAAGAAGGGAGGGCAGAGGCCTTGAAGTTGCCCATCAACAATTTGCACTTGGAAAGCAGACTGAACAGGCACACAGGTCACTTTGCCACAGCCTTTCCCACTATGGTGAGACGATGATGTATTATGATTATTTGTTGTTTCCTACTAAAATGTCTCAAAAGCAACTTACCATGATAAAAGCATACATAACACAAAAATGCATTTAAAAAGAACACCCACTGACTAAAAGTGCTCATTTTGCAATAACATAAAAAGGAGAAATGCTTTCCTGCCCTACCAAAGATAAAGGCAGGGTTATAATTGGGCCCTGTGACTCCTTGTAAGACCTAAATACATGGGTGAACAAGAACATCTTCATTTGACACCTAAAAGTTGGTAATGGTGACACCGGGGGAATCTCTCAGGGGAGACCATTCCACAGTTGGGGAGCCACTAGTGAGAAGGCCCATGCTCATGTTGTCACTCTGGATACCTCTTTCAGAGGGTGTACACAATGTATTCTTGTTCTATGCCATTTTTTGTTTCATTCCATTTCTAGTTTTTCCAATCTGAAATTCAGTTCTTTTCACAATTCCACAACAACTTGTGAATTTTTGAAATTGGAAACAAAAAATCCTCATGAGAATTCATCAGCATTTTTGTGGGAATTACCCCTAGTAGTCACACTTTGGCATTCAGCTTTGTATGGTTTTCATCATTGTATGCATTTCCACATACACTTTCCCCAGATATATACACTTTTGCACACGTTAGTTTGCCAGAGAACTGCATTGCAAAATTCAGAAAAGTGCAGAGGATACATGTGTTTTGGTTCATATATTGGTTCAAGAATTGCAAATTAGGTAATTTCTCAAAAAAAGAGAAAGAAATGGGGGAAAATATGCCTCATGACACTTCTAACTGTTAACCCAGCCTGTGGATAGGTAGAGGGCAGTCAAGATCAGATGATGTTGTGGTCACTAGAGGAAAAGGATAGACAACTCTTACTTTTAAGGTATTAAATGTTAAAACTTTCATTCTTTTTCTTTAAAAAGTGGAGACAATCAATGCTAGCTATTTTTATTTATTCGAAATGTGCTATTAGCCATCTTCCTAGCCAAAAGGATTTGGCAAATTAAGTGTTAAGGAACTGAATTAAATATTTTGCCAGCTGCTTTCCAAAATCACTAAATCAAGCAACACAGCCACAACCTGGGATAGTGGGAGGGGAGGTTTGAATGAGGGAAACAAACACACACACACTTTTGCTTGAAAATTCAAGGAAGGGTGTGGGTGGGTGTGTTTAGCGGGGGGAGTTAATTTCCAACCTCATTTTGGCTGTAGCTCAAAAGAAAAGAAAAACCATTAGCTGTTTGTCAGATACATGTTTTCATTGGATTTAGTATGAGAGTCATTTCCACCCAAAGCAGAGAGGCTCCTGTTTTTCTTAATGGCTCCAGGGCGGGGAGATGCTCCACAGGTATGGCATCTCCCACTTTGGTGGCTCAGCTGTATCATCTTGCTATTCACGAGAGCCCCAGAACTGCTCAGCTCAGTGGCATGTGTACATTGCATGTATGCATGTGCATGTAAGCAGGTGGCTGAAGTGAGTTGGTATAATCTTACCTGGAGAACATCTGCCTGCCCTGGAGTCATTCACCAACAAGCAAGATCTTTCTTTAAGTCAGAAGGTGGCAATCCTTTGCCTTGTGCCAAGAAATTCATAGCTGGTGGAGAGTGATGCATCTAGTACTTTATACTAGATGCTGTTCTGAATCCTACTGCCATTCCTTGAAAAACAAGAACACTGTGACAAATAAATTTTACATATGCAGCATACAGATTACATTTGTATCATCCAGCCCGGACACTGAGATCCAGCACCGAGGGCCTTCTGGTGGTTCCCTCATTGTGAGAAGTGAGGTTACAGGGAACCAGACAGAGGGCTTTCTCGGTAGTGGCACCCACCCTGTAG
Source organism: Podarcis cretensis (assembly GCF_951804945.1). Taxonomy (NCBI): domain Eukaryota; kingdom Metazoa; phylum Chordata; class Lepidosauria; order Squamata; family Lacertidae; genus Podarcis; species Podarcis cretensis. The sequence goes on from NC_137175.1 coordinate 25,624,925, forward strand.
AATGCCCGCCCATCAGATGTCAAGGAAAGAAGCAGCTATCTCATTTTTAAAAGACATCTGAAGGCAGCTCTGTTTAGGGAAGTTTTTAATATTTAATGCTGGATTGTTTTTAACACTCTATTGGGAGCTGCCCAGAGTGGCTGGGAAAACTCAGCCAGATGGCCAGGGTATAATTTTATTATTATTATTATTATTATTATTATTATTATTATTATTATTATTATTATCATCATCATCATCATCATCATCATCAAAGTTGTTATTTTCACTTAGCCAGACTGTTAATTTGGTGAGCAGATGGCGAGCATAGAGTTTGGAGGGGATATCCAGTAGGCTAATAGAGTGATAGTTTTGGGGGAGGGTTTTATCTCCTTTTTTGTAGATTGGCATGATGATGTTCAATTTCCAACCATCTAATTTTACATATGATCAAATACATTTTGCTGTGTGAAGCAAATCACAATCAGGAAGAGGGCCTTCTCTATACCCTGGATGCCCCCCTCCTGCCCCAGAAGTAAGGTATTTATTACCACTGCTACACTTCTGCTGTATGCTTTTACTTCATTGCAGACCCACTGTCAGCGTCCCCCTCCCCAGACAATAACAATGGTGGGTGGAACAAACTTGACAAGACAGCCTTCTGAGATTGAAAATTGGCCATAACTTTATTGATTGCATATGTAGGTTGGATTTGACTCTGGCACTGGGTGTATATCCATTATCAGCCCCCCAATAAAAGGTTTACTACTACTGCATGGTGTGCATCTGGGGGGCGGGGTGAGCATGCCAGGGGGGCACCGCCTGCGGCGAGCGTCCCGGGGGGTGCAGTTATGTCAACCCCCCCCCAGGGATGACACCGGGGCAGACTGCACCCCCCACACAACCCTTCCTCCACCAGTGCAGCCCCCAAGGGAAAGCTGAAACTTGAACAGGGTCATGTCTGGAATATGGACCACTTCGAGACACAGGTCAACTGAGATGGTCCATCCTTGGCCACTGTTGGAAGCTCTATGGCTTGTCTGCTCCTGCTTGGCTTCTGGACAGAGACTTCCACTTAGACCTCTCTAACGGGATACCCTGGGATCACATCTGCTTGAGGAATAGGGGAGGCCCACAACAGGCCACAACTGCTGCCCACCCCGGAGCTGGGTAAATAGCTATTTTGGCCACTGCTGATTGCTTGCCACTGCAAGTTTTAATTGATTTGGACCACTGATCATACTTGAATTTTAATATATATTGTATACTGTAATTCTGCTGTAATACTGTCTATTGCTATTGTATGCCACCTGGAGATTCTTGTGTGATAGGTGGCATACCAACATTTCAATACCTAAATAAATAGTAAAATAAATAGAAGGCAAGCTGGTGCCTCCTTATGCTACAGATGACTCTGGTTTCAACACTGATCATGGGACAGCATCTTCCACCAAACCTGAGGGCAGCAGGCTAATTCAGGGAACATAAGGCAAGCTGTGTGGCATATGTGACTCTTTCTTCCAACACATAGCTGCTACTATTTATGATGACTGCTCAGAACCCACTGAAACCAATGCTTCAATATATATTAAACACACACATGCACATGCCTGATGCCAGTTAGAGCATGTGGCTATATGCACAAAGGGTTCTCCACATGCACTCAGGAACCTTGTTTTCCCATGTGGAGAGAACACTTTGCTTATACATGTCTTCTTTGGCCATCACTCATAGCCGAGGAAGATTGTCTTCCATAAACACAGTTTTAACAGTGAGTCTATAAGTGACTGTAGAGGCCAATTCTGGATCCACACGTCCTTCCACAGTGGGGACATTGGTTTCTGGGCGGGAGTTGATCACGGTTTCAAACATTGCATGAATGGGTGGCTCTTAGAGTCCTCCAGTTTCCCATAGAGTTTCCACACATACACACTCTTTTCATGCATCTATATATTATGGAACACATAGAGAAACTGCCTTTAGTCTTCTGTGTTTTCAAATTGGAACCGTGGTGTCTTCAGTTCAAGCTGGCTATAGACTCACTTGGGTTAAATTTGTCTCTGCTTTTTGTGTTTCTCCAGCACCACTGAGGAACTCCACCCAGATGATAATACATGGATAAAAAGGTTTATTATGCAACCCAGTGCATCTTTAGGTTAACTTACTGTGGTTTGGTTGCTTGTTACGTCTTCCAGAAAAACACCAAGAGCTGAACAATGAAGGTTTTGTGAGCTGAGAAAGAAAGAGAAGGAGACTTTCCCCCCTTTTAATTTTTAAAAATACTTTAATAAACTAATGGCATAGAGGAACTCCAGGCACATTCCAGTGTCAGATTTGATGTGCGTACTGTTAGAATTTCTATGCAGAAAAAGAGAATCTGGCCTTTTGTGTGACTGAAGTAAGAGACTGGGAAGCCATCCCACATGAACAAGCTGAATAACACATTTGTTATTTCTTCCCTATAGGCCAGGGAGATTATATAAAAGTAGTTTTAGGATTGTTTTAGGAAGCTCTGTCTGTGTGTTTGTGTGTCATTCTCTCTCTGTGTGTTCTGGTTTGAGGGAAAACACATCAAATAGCAGTTTCCACCCCTCACTGAACTATAATTCCTAGCACCTTTAACAAACTACAGTTCCTATATGTGGTTTACATACAACTCTAGGGTACTTCCACATTGTCCCTTTCTTGCAGGTGAGATTCAATTGCATTTTAGCAAATTAAAGCTATGAAATGCAATGAACCCATGTCTCTTTCCCAAAATGGACTTTTGAGAAGAGAAGGATAGGAAAATACATTAGAAAGTGTACAGAATTAATGGCATTAAGAAAGGAAAGACAGAAATAATGCAATTTGAAAATGCACACTTCCTCCATTTCTCAGTTATATTAAGCAAAAGTTTAATAGTGGTACCTCGGGTTAAGAACTTAATTCATTCTGGAGGTGCGTTCTTTACCTGAAACTATTCTTAACCTGAGGTACCACTTTAGCTAATGGAGCTTCCCGCTGCTGCCATGCCACTCCCATGTGATTTCTGTTCTCATCTTGAAACAAAGTTCTTAACCCAAGGTACTACTTCCTGGTTAGCAGAGTCTGTAACCTGAAGCATTTGTAACCCAAGGTACCACTGTATTTGGAATTATTTGACACCCCTTTGCTGCTGAAATAATCAATTTGCATAAATTATATTTATATTGATTTTACCTTAGAAATGTTAATTTGTTTATCCATTGTGCAAAATCTAGTCATCATATCTTGAGAGGTGTCCAAATGCTTAGCGAACAAAAAAAAAAAACCAAAACAAAAAAACAACACTTTCCAAAATATTTACTAGATGTGCAGCTCCATTAATGGCATTTAAAAGGGGGAAATAAGCATTAATTCATACTGTGAAGAAAATCTATTTGGTTTCATTTCTACCCCAGATGAAAACTTTTCTCCTTGTGGAGTTTCACTGTTCATTAATCTCCAGTTTTGACAGTGGATGTTATTACTACTGGGTACTACTAATTTGAGATACAAATTAGAAATAATCTGCTTGTGCCTTTAAAAGGACCGTAAGCAGTGCTTCTTGGCACCAGGATCTCTGTAGCTGAGGGAGGGATATGCACAGTTCACTTCGGATAGTTAGCAGGGTGCTGACAGCAACATGTTGGTACAAGACTTCTCTGTTCAGTTTTGTTTTTAATTAAAGGAGCACTGAGGTTTCCCGATCAGTCATAAAGCTCCCCTTCTCTAACAATGCAGCAGCTCATATAAAACCATATTGTATCATACTCGTAAAACTGCTAAAAGTGGTGGGAATTTATTTAAGGTAATAAATTGCTTATTGATGGTGAAATTTCAATTCATCGTTGAATGGTGTATTATTATCACCACTATTAACGTATTTATGTTTTCATTGCCTTATACCAAAAGAACTCTTATGTCAAGAAGGCAACTTACATCAAGGAGTAATATAATTCAAAAATGTAAGTGAAAAATTAAAACACAATTGACAATAGACATGTTGTTGTTTAGTCGTTTAGTCGTGTCCGACTCTTCGTGACCCCATGGACCAGAGCACGCCAGGCACTCCTGTCTTCCACTGCTTCCCGCAGTTTGGTCAGACTCATGTTTGTAGCTTCGAGAACACTATCCAACCATCTCGTCCTCTGTTGTCCCCTTCTCTTTGTGCCCTCCATCTTTCCCAACATCAGGGTCTTTTCCAGGGAGTCTTCTCTTCTCATGAGGTGGCCAAAGTATTGGAGCCTCAGCTTCAGGATCTGTCCTTCCAGTGAGCACTCAGGGCTGATTTCCTTAAGAATGGATACATTTGATCTTCTTGCAGTCCTGGGACTCTCAAGAGTCTCTTCCAGCACCATAATTCAAAAGCATCTATTCTTCGGCAATCAGACATAACCCATTCTAAATGCTGCTGCCAAGAAGCGGGTGTGTGGGGTGAGATTAATATTGTCATTTAAGTTAAAAGCCAGGTTCAAGATGCTTTTATTAATTTGCAAGGCCCAGAACAACATAGGACAGGGGGATTACCTGAATCCTTCGGGACCACTTGAACCCTTATATCCCAGCTTGATCACTGACTGAAATCATCTGTAGGAGCAGTGCTGGTGCTCCCCCAGTTCGGTGAGGCTCCTCTGACATTGGCATGAAACCAAACCTTCAGTGTCATCAGCCTTGACCTCTGGGCATCCTTTGCTGTAATTGTTAAATGTTGGCTGAACACTTTCTATGCTTCGAGGCTTATGCAGACAATTAAGAATAAGAATTTCTGTAGCCAGTTAGCTGCTGGTTTGTGAATTTAATTTGTGTGTGTGTGCTTTAATTTTGTGTGCATGCTGTAAACCACTTTGGGTTTTTTAATTAAAAAAACCTGCAATATCTAAGTATTTTTTAATATGTATTAAAAATGTGCAGAGCAATTGAAAGGCAATGAAAGTGGGAGAATACAAGATGGGATAACTACCCAATCCCGTGGCCCAATCTCATGCTGGCCACGATATACAGTTGTGGATGGGGAGGGGGTAGGCAGCTAGAGAGAAAGTAAGTTCACCAGCTACAGCGCAGTCATTCTCTGCCCCCACTCGCCCCTATACTGGGAGAACAAGAAACTTTGCTATCTTCTGCCATCTAGTACACCCTTCCTATGACCCATGGAGCAGTATAGGATTGTTCCCTAAAACTATATTCTTAGCACATATTCTGAAAGTATTCCAAATACCAGGTCTATGTATTGTTACATAGCACCACATATCATAAAGACACCACAGTCTCTACTGTTCCACCATTTTCAATTCTTAACTCTGGCTTTGTCTTCCAAACTATCTCTGTCTTGAGGGATGAGCCCCACCCATTTGTTGTCTTGGACAGAGCCCCCCTCCATTTGTTCTCTTCATGGCCCATCACCCAGGCGATCACCTCAGATGGATCCAATAAGTGTTAAAATATAAGACAGACTAGGTCAGTGGCGTAGCATGGGTTATCAGCACCCGGGGCAAGGCAAGTAATTTGCGCCCCCTAACCCATGGATTTGCGCCCCCTAACCCGTGGATTTCCCTAACCCCCAGATGTTGCGCCCGGTGCGGCCGCCCCCCCCCCTGCACCCCCCATGCTACGCCACTGGACTAGGTGAGAGAAAGGCAGGGGTAATCTCAGAAATTTTCTGAGAAAAATGTCTTCTGAGAATTTTCAGCTCATATCTACTCTTAAGCAGTGCTCACTTAAGGCAGTCGTGGTTTGGCCTACTCAGAAAGAAGTCCTATTGAATTCAGTGTGGCTTGCTCTGAGGTAAATGAGATTGGGGCTGCAGCTTTAGGGAAACAAGGCTCAATCAGGAATGTGGGTTTAGCACTAACTGAGCAGACCATTGAATTTATCGGCTAAAGGTATTGCTCTCATGTACTCCTTTTGTTGCCTGATTGTTCATAACTTGCAACAGTCTTTTTGTTATAATTTTGTTTCTATTGTTATTAGTCAATTTGGGGATACTTGATGGACAGAAACATGGGATATAAATATTTAAAAGCAGGGAATGAATAACAAATGAACTTGCCTTCCTCTGCTAGTCATGTTAGGCCATCTGAAAAAGCCAATGTTGGTTAGCTGATCTTCAAAGCATTGTGGCCATCTATCTTATTTACTCAGGCTTTTCCTGTAAATGTTGCCAAGGGGAATTGAGTTACAGACAGGAGAAGCTTATTTATCTATTCTTTACATCTCTTAAAATGTGTGATATTCTTTAAACATTTGTAACTCCCCTTGGTGCCCAGGAGAAAATGGAATGTGTGGGGAGAACAAATGACAATATAAAGCAAATAATTTTCAGGTCATTCAAACATAGCAGTTTCCTTTTGTACTCTTATCATGCTCCTCTTTGAGTATGTGATTTGTTTGTGATTTGGGAAAGAAAGTGGTCTATTATTTTTCCAGTGGTAATGGTACCTTCGTTGTTATGGTTTAATTAATTCATTTATAAATAGTTTTGTAAAAGGTGTCTTGGAATGTTTTATAGTATAATAAAGAACATATTAAACAAATTTCACCAGCTGGTGTCCCCACCCCCACCCCTCTGCACCCAGCCAGTTCATGACACCAGGCTATGATAGTCTAAAAATGGCTGTAGCTGACTTACTGACTGAAGGTCATAAAAGTTACTCCTAGCTACTGAGGTCACCTGGCCTCTAATAATGCAGCTGGATATGCGAGTACATGTGGTTTGTCACATCACTGCAGGCACCTTCCCCCACATTATTAGGCCACATTAACTCAAACTTGTTATCATGCAAATGTTCCAGTTCTTAAAAAAAATTCTTAGGATTTAGCTGTTTCCTATGGGTATATGTGAGAGGAGGGATGTATGGGGTGTTAGGGGAAGGGAAGTACCTCTGGTGTAAAAGGTAAAGGTAAAGGGACCCCTGACAATTAAGTCCAGTCGCGAACAACTCTGGGGCTGTGGCACTCATCTCGCTTTAAAGGCTCAGGGAGCCAGCGTTTGTCCGCTTCCACAGACAGTTTTTCCGGGTCATGTGGACAGCATGACTAAGCCACTTCTGGCAAAACCAGGGCAGCGCACAGAAACACTGTTTGCCTTCCCGCCAGAGCAGTACCTATATATCTACTTGCACTGTACTTTTGAACTGCTAGGTTGGCAGGAGCTGGGACCGAGCAACAGGAGCTCACCCCCTTGTGGGGATTCAAACTGCCGACCTTCTGATCGGCAAGCCCAAACAAAACAGTAGTTTAACCCACAGCGTCACCCAACTTTGGTCCTTACCCTTCACTCAGCTCTCATCTGCAGCTCCTATGTATCCCTTAGATCATGACCTCTAGTAGCTATTCGGCTTATATGACTACTCATATTTACTGGTAACTTTTGCTTTATTATACAACCAGCTTGCTAGCCTTGGATATTCATTCATTATTATGACAGTAAGATTTGAGCTTAGAGCATTTTAAAACATACAAATAGGAAATCTGTGTAGTTCATTATCATGCTGAGTGTGAGAGACTGGTAGCACCTGGTGTTGGCCTTGGAATACCAGCAGGCCTAGCCTAACCAGGAGCAAACTGGGGCAAACTGGAAGTGATTTTGTTTGGTGAGGGCAGAGGACCTGGGATGCTATTGCCTTCCTTGCCAGTGAATAAAGAAGTCCTAATCTGGGGTTTAGGATGTGGATTCAACTCCTGTTTCCAAGTATAGCCTTCAAGGGAAGATCTAGAACACTAAAGGAGACAAGGAGGAAGAAATGCCTGGGTCATTTTACCCTATGGTATGTCAGGAGTAGGAGGCAACAGAAACAAGGTAGTGGTGGGTGATCATATAAAGGGACTTCAGAGTAGAGGAGGGTATGCATGGTGATTCATGCTAAAGATGCAAATTGTGTGCTGAGCTCCCAACATTCCTGGAGTTAAAGATGAGATTGATGCTGTAATATCCAGCTTGCAATAAGAATGTAGGCCAGATATCAATGCTCTGAACCATGTACACCAAATTTCCCTTTTGAATTATAATGCAAAATGCAATTGTTTGCAGTCCCTTGGAGTTCATTATTGGATTGTGTTCTACTTTATGAGACTGAATTAATCAGTTGTGGCCTTATGCAACATGATGTAGTGTACACACGGAGCATGCTTTGAGGTGGTACAGTTGCCTTATCCCCAACCACTTCCTGAGCTATGCTGAGGGAGATGTTTCCTGGCATCCTGATGGACTAAATAGTATTTATTACACCACATTACCATCCTCACTTAGAACATGTTAATGATTTGCCTCATCCAAATTCTGTTATCTCTCGAAGTTGCCTTTCCTGTGCAGACTTCCTAGTTGCAAGATAAAAGAGCTACTGATTCTCAGGACTACAAAAACATGACTAGGCTTTCTCCTACTGAATGAATTTGGCTTGCACAAATGACCATAGTTCAGTGGGAGAGAGGCAATAGTGAGCTAGATGGACCAACAAACTGACTCAGCACAAGGCAGGTTCCTATGTTTCCATGAGTCATTTTCATGTGCTGATTAATTCACCCCCACTCACCCACTTTTGCTGCAAATACGAAGATTGAGATACCTGAGGGTTAAGTAGCCATTTTAGTAGCAACAAAAATATTTTGACAGGACATTAAAAAGACTTCAGAGAGGGATAATTTATTCCCCTTTAACAGCCTTTGTGGATGAAGACCTTCATTATGCTTTCAGGTTTTGTTCAAAAGAGTCTCCTCTTCCTAGGGTATAAGTGGGCAACAAGAACCAGCAAGCCTGGCCTGACAGTGACGTTAACCACAGCTGGGGAGACATGAACTGCAGCTAAGAGAGGTGCCTTCCAGATGCATGAAAGCACAGAAGTTGTGTCTTTCTGCAGACACCTGACAAGCATGATTATGTCCTCCCCCTACCACCCCACTTTAACCTCCCTCCAGGTGAAACTCTGATTCAGCATCTGAAGCAAAGTCAGAGAGAACCTTGCCCGCCAGTCTGGGAGTCTTGTTGTCTCTTTTTTCTCAAGACTCTACATGCAGAACTTAGACGGCCCCAGAGGGTAGGTTCTTCAGCTAAAGAACTGTGCAGTGGCTCACTTGAGAAAAAGGGAGCCGAAGTTGCTGGAGCTGTTTAGACTTGTAGGGAATCCAAGGAGAGTGTCAGAGTCATTCTTTGCTTTGTCACCCAGACAGGACTCCCCTGTCAAGGTTGCTGAGACAGTTGATTTATATTAATTCCCATCATTGTTATATATCCTTTAAGGAGACTGTAATTTAAGGAAGGCGGAGGGGCAGTTGTTGTCCCCCCCACATCCTCCTATGTTTCAAGGCAGATGTTTTGGGACTACCTCCAGATGTTTTGGGACTACAACTCCCACCATCCCTAGCTAACAGGACCAGTGGTCAGGGATGATGGGAGGTGTAGTCCCAAAACATCTGGAGAGCCGAGTTTGCCTATGCCTGTTTCAAGGCATATGTGATCATAAGTACTTACATTCTACACTCACTGATCCTACATACCAAGGACCTAGCTAGATGTGACATTAATTATATGATTAGTAATCATGCTGTCTGTTTATAAAACGTAAGTACCCGTAGCGTGTGGAAGCTATGCAGGTAGCAGCAAGCAGAGGAGGAAACTAAAGTACTTGGTAACAGAAATGCATCTGATTGGCTTCAGAGGTCCATGCATCCATACATCCATACATCAGATCAGGTGTTCAGGGACAAGAGAGGGCCCTTTGAACAGTGGCACCATGCCTCAGCTCACTCACAGCCTGGTTACCCCAGGCTCCCTCTCTTCCCATCTTTTGATGGATGGTAAAAGTGGGTGGTGCTGTGGGTTAAACCACAGAGCCTAGGGCTTGCCGATCAGAAGGTTGGCAGTTCGAATCCCTTCGATGGGGTGAGCTCCTGTTGCTCGGTCCCTGCTCCTGCCAACCTAGCACTTCAAAAGCATGAAGTGCAAATAGATAAATAGGTACCGCTCCGGCAGGAAGGTAAACGGCATTTCCATGCACTGCTCTGGTTCGCCAGAAGCAGCTTAGTCATGCTGGCCACATGACCCGGAAGCTGTATGCCGGCTCCCTTGGCCAGTAAAGCCAGATGAGCGCTGCAACCCCAGAGTTGTCCGCGACTGGACCTAATGGTCAGGGGTTCATTTACCCATTACCTTTAAAAACACTTAAAGAATGGACTAGCTTTCAGTCAGTAAAAAATTGCTTTAATGTGTTGTTGAAGTCTTTGTTAATAATGCAACCTTTTGAGTTATTGATAGCTCAGCTGCTGGAGCATGACACTCTTAATCTCAGGGTTGTGGGTTGTGGGTCCCCGTTGGGCAAAACGTTCCTGTACTGCAGGGGGTTGGACTAGATGACCCTCATGGTGCCTTCCAACTCTATGATTCCTGTTCTATTGCCCTATTTTTGTTGCTTTTATATTTCATTTCATTTTTATTGTATGTCTTAGTGGCAAAAGAGAGAATTTAATGATAAAATCAAATAAACTAAATTAAACACTGCTTTTGTTCTGTTGGGACGCAGGTGGCGCTGTGGGTTAAAGCCTCAGCGCCTAGGACTTGCCGATCGAAAGGTCGGCGGTTCGAATCCCTGCGGCGGGGTGCGCTCCCGCTGCTCGGTCCCAGCGCCTGCCAACCTAGCAGTTCGAAAGCACCTCCGGGTGCAAGTAGATAAATAGGGACCGCTTACCAGCGGGAAGGTAAACGGCGTTTCCGTGTGCGGCTCTGGCTCTGGCTCTGGCTCTAGCCAGAGCAGCGATGTCACGCTGGCCACGTGACCCGGAAGTGTCTCCGGACAGCGCTGGCCCCTGGCCTCTTAAGTGAGATGGGCGCACAACCCCAGAGTCTGTCAAGACTGGCCCGTACGGGCAGGGGTACCTTTACCTTTACCTTTTTTTGTTCTGTTGGCAGACTTGTTGAGCAAACGTTATTTGGGATGGAACCTCCTGGTTAAAGCACAGCCTTTCCTAGCCTTTCTGCAAGTCAGCTTTGGATCAAGCTGCTAGCGACATGAATCAAACACCTCCTGATAACTGATTGGTTTATTAGAACAGAATCTATGAGTCTGTAATGTACACTGTACAGCATCATGAGAAAGCACCATGCCTTGCCCTCAAGGTATTTTGATCATTGTAGATGATAAGCAAACATATTTGGGGAGAGCATAAGGAAACAATAGTGAGAAGATGCCGATTCACAGACCTGATGTCTGAAGATTATCAGTTTTATGAGAGTCCTTGGAACAGATGAAAGTAGCTTTTGTCCTCTATTATTTTCTTACTGCTTTCCTACAGTTTTGGACCTAACAGGTGATGCAACATCAGCATTTGAAGGCGAGATTGGTCTGTGCTCAGACAATCATTTTCCTCCATGAATGTCTGGTACTGCCTTCTGGAACCTTTGCAAAGTGATGGTTGTCATAAGCCTCCAGGTCCTTTCCCTTCTTAAATATCAGCATTTCACCTGCTGTTCATACCGAGGCCAATGGATTTATCCAAGAGCCATTAAAGGACTTAAGTCCTCATCCAAGTCCATTTCTATGTGCTTCCAGCCATACTTTGCTTTCACTTTTATAAATATATCATCATAATCCAAATACAATAAAAATACAGCAAATGCAAACACAAATGTACAATCAATAAATGCAATAACCCAGCAAATAAATGCAATACAATAGGAAAACCAGGTGCACCACTAATCAGACAGTATGCATTTATGCTTGTTAAAATTAAATCCTCCTAATGTTCAACCCAAATCTAGCCTCCTGTAACTTAAATCCTCCATAGCATCATTTGTTTTGTGCATATCTGGCTCACATCTTTATAGATTCTTTCAGCTTCATTTGGAGTCAGACGCTATACAAAGATCCATAACTGACTGAGGGTTCCATTGGGTTTTCTGTTACTGTCAGTCAGGAGTGTCTCTTCAAACAAACCCTGTCAACCAATTTACATAAGTATGCATCTAATATTCAAGCACACACAATCAATATTCCAGACAATGTACTTTCTCACTCCACCCTTATTCCCTCCCTGCCTTCCTTTTGTTGCATGTCTTAATACATCTTGTTTCAGCATGCTCACTTCATGCTTTCACTGTCTGATTCCTTGCTGTGTAGCCTATCCAACTAATTATTTTCAATTTATTGGCTAACTCTCTACAGGGAGATTAATGGGTTAGTCAACTCTGGCAGCCAGTATACAGTGTGAACAGCTGTAGAGCTTCAGCAAAGGTATGTGTGTGAAAGGGAGGATGCTGGGATCACATTTCAGGTGCTACCTTTGCGATAAACCAAAGGTTTCTTCTCTTCTCTGTGGCTGTGCACAGATTTAGCCTGTAATGTAAAAAGCTTTGCTGTTAGCCCTATAGTGTTATGAGGCCAAATTCAGCATGAGAAGTCTGATAATTATGCAGAAGTAATGGAAGAGGAGAGCAACACTGGCATATGGGGTGGCACTTGCTTTTTCCTGCTCTCCTACTTCTAAATTAAAGCCAGCTATCCGATAAAAGTTCCATACAAGCAATGAAAGTAATAAAATCGACTAGCCCTTATTCTGTGTGTGTGTGTGTGTGTGTGTGTGTGTGTGTGTGTGTAGGACTGCAGGAATCTCTACTGTATGTGGATGTGCTCATCATTTCATGTAGTAGTAATAGAAGAAGAAGAGGAGGAGGAGGAGCTTGGATTTGATATCCCGCTTTATCACTACCTGAAGGAGTCTCAAAGCAGCTAACAATCTCCTTTCCCTACCTCCCCCACAACAAACACTCTGTGAGGTGAGTGAGGCTGAGAGACTTCAGAGAAGTGTGACTAGCCCAAGGTCACCCAGCTGCTGCATGTGGAGGAGGGGGGTCACGAACCCAGTTCACCAGATTACGAGTCTACCACTCTTGACCCCCACCCACCCAAAAATTGCACAGCATCAGAGAGAGGGAAGGTGCATTACTCAGAGTGGCTATTACAGGGAAGATCCTCGTGAAAATCATACTGAAATGTTTGCATGACTGTTTCAGCACTGCTGATCACACATCTGGCAACACAAGCCTATGATGTTTCTCAAGGGCACTTTCTCCATACCTTTTAAGAAAGCACTTATCTCTGCAAAGCTTATACAAATCCATGGGGCGTCAAACTCTGTCAACATATAATTATATTTCATAGTGGAAAACAAACCCATAATGCTTTTGTTAACATGTGTCCCTGGAATTTCTCTTTAAAGAAAGAGGTGCAGTTGCATTTGTTAATTGGTTTTGTACAACTGTTAGGAACATAAACCCAGAAACTCACAACAGTCACAGTCACCAGCTGTGGCCATCCAGCTAGACTGGTAAAGGACTCAGCTAGACTGGTAAAGAAAAAGTGAATTATATGCTTTGTATGTGCTATATAACATTGTGCTGCCAGACAGCGCTGTGGAGTCCCTTTTGTCTCTACCTGTTTTCCCTGTTTAAATTTACAACACGTTTAACTGAAACGCTTCTTTGATGTGTCTAGATCCAGCCTCAGAAGCAGGGCACCCTGGAGTAATTCCTTCTATCCCAGGGGTATGCAACCTAAGGCCTGGGGGCCGGATGTGGCCCAATCGCCTTCTCAATCTGGCCCATGGACAGTCTGGGAATCAGCGTGTTTTTACATGTGTGCTTTTATTTAAAGTGCATCTCTGGGTTATTTGTGTGGCCTGCGTGGTGTTTTAACATGAGTATAATGTGTGCTTTTATTTAAAATGCATCTCTGGGTTATTTGTGGGGCATAGGAATTTGTTCATTCCCCCCCCAAAAAAAAATAATAATAATAATGTGGCCCACCACATGGTCTGAGGGACGGTGGACCGATCCATGGCTGAAAAAGGTTGCTGACCCCTGCTCCATCCTCTGTAAAAAGATAACAAGCAGAGGAGTGAGTAGAAGTTGGAACAAGCTACAGGTGCTGTCTGGTGGTGATTGTAGTTAGCACTCAGTGCTCATTGTCCTTTGTTTAAAATGGTTCATGGCAATAAAACTGAAACATCCTGTTAGGATGTTAATGGGTAAGCACGGGCTAAGGCAGTGTGGGCAGGAAGGCATGCAAGCATCTGGTTTGAATAGCGAAACTTTATGCAATAGCAGCTGGCTTTGGGCACTTCCCTTTTCCCCTTTTCTTCCTCCACCCCTTCTTCACTTTTGCAAATTGAATGCCCTTGAGCACTTTGCAGACTGCACCCTATTTGAATTTCCAAGGAAGACTCGAACGGAGACTACTGAAAAGGACCGGCTTGCTGCGGTTCCAGTAGCCACTATTTCAAGTTGAAATGGCTCTGAATTGCAGAAGACATTGTTGCAGTAAAAGGTCAAATATCTCCTGGAACGCTTGAGAGGGAAGAGATCTGGGGCCCTGCCACGCTTCAAATGTGAAAGCAACATGAGAAAAGACATTCAGCTGAGTGCCTTTGGAGGATGCAAATTCCTGTGTGCCATTTAGCCATACGACCTGCGAGGGAGGAGAAATGGGCAGATGAAGAAATAATATTTTCTCTGAAAATTCCCTGCCTCTAAGCTATTTCCTGATGGCTTCCTAATGAGAAGGGGTGGAGGAGGCTGTGGCACTGGATGCAAGTTTGTGTGTGTTCCTTGGGGTACTCCATTCCGAGAGCCTGGAAGTTAACACCGTGGTTTCTCCCCTCTCTCCTCCTGAGATGAGGATCATTTTTAAGTGTTACTTGAACTGGAAGACAGCTCAGGGAGTGAAATAAACACCTGACTGTTAAATGTTAAAGGTTTGCTCAACTAAAAATAAAAGTAGTTCTGGTTTCCTCTGCGAAGCTGTAGAATTACTTGAGGCAGTATGAATTGAGATGGAGGCTCGAAAGGTTAAAGCATTCTTCAAGTGAATCTTGAAGAAGTTCAGCTTGCATCCTATGAGAGTCCACTGAATAGTTAAGACACCAGAAGGACTACCAGACAATGGCCACTTGTTCATTATATCCCAGTACTTTATTTATTATTGCATTTCTATCCCACCTTTTTCTCTAAGGAACTCAAGGTGGCAGGGATGCCGACTTGCTCCCACTTATATCCCCCAGAGATTGCCCTCCGCATGTCCCGCCCTGCGCATGCCAGGTGGCGTCATGTGAAACATCATGTGACCGAGCCCCTCAATGTGGGGAGCAAGTCGGCACCCCTGCCACCTTGAGTTCCCTAGAGAAAAAGGTGGGCTATAAATGCAATAATAAATAAAATACTGGGATATAATGAACAAGTGTCCATGGTCTGAACAGCAGCAAGTAATTTCTCAAGTGACTCATGTTCCATGCAAGAGTTCTTTAGGATGTTCAGAACCTAGCACGATGCAAAAACTTCTGGTAGCAATCGCAACTCTCTCACCACATTCAATGAAAACTGATAGTGTCCCTGCATGGGTTAAAGAGGAGGCCCTTGGGCCAAGGAGTGAGACTCCTGGAGGAGAAGGGAAGAGGCTGCTGCCAAATGAGATAATGCCCAAAGCCACTGTGAATTGAAAGAGGAGTGCTGCAAGCTGCAGCCCAAGCAGGAGCATGCTAAGGCAAAGTATGACTTGGGAGTGGAGGAAATCTGGGGCATGGTTGTGCAAGGACTACAGGGATGTTGGCATTCAGAGCTCTGAGTAGCGAGGACTTGTAGGTAATAGGCTGCAGAATGAGATAACCAGTAAACTGGAAACTCTCAACACTCCCCTTAATAAATGCAACTATTGTACCCGAGCCAAGAGTGTGCGTGTCTTTCTTCCTGTTGAGTGAGCCTAGTCTTAGCACTGAAATAAGTGCACATTTCCTCTCCTGTTTATCTCTGCATCCATTGCCTTCCCTTTCATTTGTTGTCTCCTCTCTACAATTTAAATCAGGGGCAGGGAACCTGTGGCTCTCCGAGTTCCTTCATTCCTGAGCACTTGCTGCAGCTGGGGATGTATGAAAGTGCCTCAATTTGTTCCAACAATCATTTGCAGTTTAAACTGATATTTTCCATTCCACTGCAATGAAGCTGCTGTTTTGAATAATTGCACTGGCTGCCAACAATAATTTTAAAACAAACATTTGGAGGATGGCTAGATGGTAAAAACAAAGAGAGAGTTTTGTCCAGGTGGTTCTCCCACTTTGACAAAGAGGCTTCGACTTTAACTGGGGAGTACAGATGAAGTCCACAGGTAACAAAAATGACCACTTTCCATGATAAAAACCATCAATGAACAATGCATACATCAATGAACTGCTTGTGTCAACTGAATATGTAAATACAGCTATTTATGTATAATCCACACATTAAATAATTAAAAAACACCTTTGTGGTAGAGAACTAAGAGAAAAACCATCTTCAACAAGAGTCTGTGCCAAGATGTGAGCCAAATGGGCAGATGAAGGAAATCATCCTGATATTTTCCAAAGATTCCTACAGCATCCTTAGCTGGGACTAAGAGAACTCAAGAGTCTGGTAATTATCTGGAAGGCCATTTCTAATCTCAGTTTTGGCAAACTCCACCAGTCAAGAAAATGTTTGCTTATATCTTCTAAAACACCATGCACCATGCTACAAAAATAATTAAGGTTTGTAAGAAAATGCAGAGCTATGGCAGTGGCATCATTGAAAAGCCTGAGTCTACAAGCACAAGAATGTTTGTGTGTGAAGGAGGGAGAGAGAGAGAGAAAAAGCCCTTCCTTTTTATTTAAAACTTAATAGACTCTAGGCTGGCAGAGGTCCATAGTATGTCCAGGAGCATGTTATAGCTGCTAGCTATGTCATCTAGGTACTGGGAAACATCAGCCTGTTAATCAATGCTAAGAGCCCAGTTCTGCAATTCACAGCAAGAAAAGAACATGACTATGCTGATATCTGCACCTCCTGTCAGTAGGCTATTAACTCGTGTAACCTTTGCAATGTAGTCTGCAGACTGGAAAAAGGTGGAACTAATGGAAGGCCTAGCCATCTGTCTCTGCTCAGGTCAGTTGCTTGTTCTGATTGCTTAGCATCTTGTGGCAAAGTCCGTGCACACATTTTATCAACTGGAGCACACTCAACAGGCTGAAAATCATGCACCCTTATCAGGATGACATTACTACAGATGAATTAGCACCTTATGGTAAAGCCTTAAAAAAACTGCCTCTTGCAGATGGGGATAAAAGCTCTGAAGAGAGGCTCTTGCTGCTGATCATCGCTGGTGATAAGCACATCAATGAATTTGATAGACTAAGCTAGATTAGAGCAAAACTGTTCTTGTTAGCATTTGAAGCCGACCTGTTGTTAACCAGATAGGGGCTAAGAAAGCCTGGTCCCATTAAGGAAAGTTAAATGAGGGCCACCTGTGCTCAGTGAGATTTCAACCTACTCCTGTCTCTCAAGTACTCCTATTGTCTCTGTTTTCTGTGAAAGCAAATCTTCCCCAGGGAAAGCCAATTCTGTAGGCAATTTTCCAAGACTATTTGGCATAATTGGCGGCAAGCATGAAAGACGGTTATCGGGATAACTCAAGCGGAGTTTGGAAAAAGACATGGCTGAACTTGCTTTAGGGATATACTTTGGCTACATCGGTTTTATTGCTCCTTGTATAAATGTCACACACAATTTGTCTCAAAGCAAGAAAACAAAAACACAAAAGCGGCCGAAATATTGCTCATGTGCATATTGGGCCACAAATACAAGCATCAAAATAGATTAGGTGACATATCAAGAGAAGGCACATCTCATTCATAAAAAGTTAGCTGTGATATGCCCACATTACAATAGCATAGTCAGAGATGCTCCTGCACCTCTAATAGTTCTACTGAAATCCCCTCTTTTCCACAACTACTAAATATGTGGGAGACTTCTCCTTTGCTTCTGTCCACTCTACATTGCAGACAATTAATGGGGGGTGAACGTTTCTAGCTTTATGGTTAAAAAAAAAGAAACTCTCATGGATGAAGGACAGATTTCTGCTCAACAGGGTTGCCAGATTTTCAACAGTACCTATGAATTTAACGGTTGCTTGATGCATGGCTATTAGAGGAGTTGTTCTCACAGCTGAAGCAAGGGAGGAAAGGGTTAAATCCCCCTAATTCCTGCCAATCCGCTGATTCTATTTTCATAAAACGTGCAAATTAAATGCAAATATGCATTTCATGTAACATCTAGTGTGGCCCTTAGTGCTGAAGAGAAACAGAAAAGTTTATAAGTCTAGGGAAGCATCCTTTTCTCCCCTCTCATTTGCAAACCGTTGGAGGAATTGCAATACTGTGTGAGAGAAATTGGCCAGTTCTGTAAAGTAGTGACTCTTGAATCAATACATTTAATTTAAAGCCTCTTTTTATAGAGCACTTCCGTTTTGATTGTAGCACACTGCGATCAAGATTGTGTAGGTCAATGGAGCAGGAATAGGGAGTCTGGGATTATCCAAATGTTGTTGGACAATGACTTCCCTGCTTCCTAACTATAGGCTGATGAGAGCTCCGTTACTTCCGGGTTGCCGCAGAGCGCAACTCGAACGCGCTCAACTTGAAGCAAATTTAACCCGAGGTATGACTGTACTTAATTCGTTCTGGAGGTCCGTTCTTAACCTGAAACTGTTCTTAACCCGAAGCACCCCTTTAGCTAATGGGGCCTCCTGCTGCCGCTGCACTGCCAGAGCATGATTTCTGTTCTCATCCTGAAGCAAAGTTCTTAACCCGAGGTAATATTTCTGGTTTAGCGGGGTCTGTAACCTGAAGCGTATGTATTCTGAAGCGTATGTAACCCGAGGTACCACTGTATGTTGATTTTGATTTCTCAGATTCTCATTTCCCCAGTCTTATGTTAACTTCTTCACAATTTTACATCAGTTTGCGATTATTTTTTTTTAAAGTTCTCCTGAAAATTCACCAGGATTTTTGTCTGAATTTATCCTAATATAAATTCAACGTATGAATTTTTCCTAATATAGACATTTTGTGAAGCAATTTTCTCAAATATAATATGGTGATATACGCTGTTTTTCAGTACCTAATGTATTCATTTAAATCCACATTTTGCCTTAGTATGTGCATTTTCATACATATTACAAAAATGGAGACCTGGAGAACTACATTGCAAAATTCAAAGACAGGCAAATTTTGAAGGGTGGCTGTGTTTTGGTTGTCATAATGTTTTGGAAAGTGTGAAGTAGGTAACTTTCCCTGAATCAACTTCTCTCCCATCTCCGTTGGAGTCCAACAACATGGGTGGCTGCATGGTCTCCAAGTCAAAGGTAAAGGGAGCTTGAGTCTTTTTGTAACACAGATGATACAATTTGGCATGCATGGATGAAAGAAGCTGTTCTTGCTGACCTCTCGCATAAAGATGGAGCCATGTCTCCCTTTGCATCTGTCCATTCAGCTAGTTATCTCTAGGCCTAGGACTTCTTCTTCTTCTTCTTTTTTAAAATAACTTTTATTCAAAATTAAAACAAAACGTATTATCCAGAAACATGTCATCCTTATTTCCCCCCCATTTTTCCTCCCTCCCCCTCCCTCCCCCCACAGAACCCACACACCCACACACCCCGACTTCCCTCAGTTCCAGTCTTAGATTTCTCTAAAAATGCTGTTTTCTGCATGTTACACAGTTGTATAAATCCTCAAACTATTTAGTTGTTTATTATCAATAAAAAGTTTGTGAATGTTTATTCAAAACCAGCCAAGGAGTCCAGTTCGCTTTGTTGTATTTTCAAATACTTTGTAAAGGGTTCCCATTCTTCTTTAAAGTCACAGTTATCCTTGTCCTGTAGCTTGTATGTCAGTTTTGCCAGTTCTGCATAGTCCATCAATTTTTCTTGCCATGATTCTTTGCTTGGGGTTTTTTCAGTCTTCCATCCTTGTGCTACCAGAACTCTCAAGGCTGTTGTCGCATACATGAAGATGTTTTTCAGCTTTTTTTGGCAGATCTTTCCCTACAATCCCTAATAAAAATGCTTCAGGTTTTTAAACAAATGTTAAATGGAACATTTTCTTCAATTTGTTGTATTGTTGTTGTTTAGTCGTGTCCGACTGTTTGTGACCCCATGGACCAGAGCACGCCAGGCACTCCTGTTTTCTACTGCCTCCCGCAGTTTGGTCAGGCTCATGTTTGTAGCTTCGAGAACACTGTCCAACCATCTCGTCCTCTGTCGTCCCCTTCTCCTTGTGCCCTCCATCTTTCCCAGCCTCAGGGTCTTTTCCAGGGAGTCTTCTCTTCTCATGAGGTGGCCAAAGTATTGGAGCCTCAACTTCACGATCTGTCCTTCCAGTGAGCACTCAGGGCTGATTTCCTTAAGAATGGATACGTTCGATCTTCTTGCAGCCCATGGGACTCTCAAGAGTCTCCTCCAATACCATAATTCAAAAGCATCAATTCTTCGGCGATCAGCCTTCTTGATGGTCCAGCTCTCACTTCCATACATCACTACTGGGAAAACCATGGCTTTAACTATACGGACCTTTGTTGGCAAGGTGATATCTCTGCTTTTTAAGATGCTGTCTAGGTTTGCCATCGACTTTCTGCCAAGGAGCAGGCGTCTTTTAATTTCGTGACTGCTCTCTCCATCTGCAGTGATCATGGAGCCCAAGAAAGTAAAATCTCTCACTGCCTCCATTTCTTCCCCTTCTATTTGCCAGGAGGTGATGGGACCAGTGGCCATGATCTTCGTTTTTTTGATGTTGACTTCAGACCATATTTTGCGCTCTCCTCTTTCACCCTCATTAAAAGGTTCTTTAATTCCTCCTCACTTTCTGCCATCAAGGTTGCGTCATCTGCATATCTGAGGTTGTTGGTATTTCTTCCGCCGATCTTAATTCCGGCTTGGGATTCATCCAGCCCAGCCTTTCGCATGATGAATTCTGCATATAAGTTAAATAAGCAGGGAGACAATATACAGCCTTGCCATACTCCTTTCCCAATTTTGAACCAATCAGTTGTTCCATATCCAGTTCTAACTGTAGCTTCTTGTCCCACATAGATATTTCTCAGGAGACAGATGAGGTGATCAGGCACTCCCATTTCTTTAAGAACTTGCCATAGTTTGCTGTGGTCGACACAGTCAAAGGCTTTTGCATAGTCAATGAAGCAGAAGTAGATGTCTTTCTGGAACTCTCTAGCTTTCTCCATAATCCAGCACATGTTTGCAATTTGGTCTCTGGTTCCTCTGCCCCTTTGAAATCCAGCTTGCACTTCTGGGAGTTCTCGGTCCACATACTGCTTAAGCCTGCCTTGTAGAATTTTAAGCATAACCTTGCTAGCGTGAGAAATTAGTGCAATTGTGCGGTAGTTGGAGCATTCTTTGGCACTGCCCTTCTTAGGGATTGGGATGTAGACTGATCTTCTCCAATCCTCTGGCCACTGCTGCGTTTTCCAAATTTGCTGGCATATTGAGTGTAGCACCTTGACAGCATCATCGTTTAAAATTTTAAATAGTTCAGCTGGAATATCATCACTTCCACTGGCCTTGTTATTAGCAGTGCTTTCTAAGGCCCATTTGACTTCACTCTCCAGGATGTCTGGTTCAAGGTCAGCAACCACACTACCTGGAGTGTACGAGACATCCACTTCTTTCTGGTATAATTCCTCTGTGTATTCTTGCCACCTCTTCTTGATGTCTTCTGCTTCTGTTAGGTCCTTTCCACTTTTGTCTTTTATTATGGTAATCTTTGTACGAAATGTTCCTTTCATATCTCCAATTTTCTTGAACAGATCTCTGGTTTTTCCCATTCTATTGTTTTCCTCTATTTCTTTGCATTGCTTGTTTAAGAAAGCCTTCTTGTCTCTTCTTGCTATTTTTTGGAATTCTGCATTCAATTTCCTGTATCTTTCACTATCTCCCTCGCATTTTGCTTGCCTTCTCTCCCCCGCTATTTGTAAGGCCTCGTTGGACAGCAACTTTGCTACCGAGAAATTCGTTGTATATCATTTCCCAACATTTTTTAATTACCTTACAATCCCACCACATATGATAAAATGTCCCCTCCTTTTCCTCTAGGCCTAGGACTTCTAACAGCATTTTCAGAGGTTTGAACTATCTACACTCACAATTAATCCCTTCCCCTTTTCTTTGCTCCGGACCATTTCATTCATTACACAGTAGCCAATCCAGATTGGCTATGGAGTAACCATCAACGGGAAGCTCTAGCCAATCACAGTTCATTAGGGAGCGAACACCTAAATGACTGCAGGTTTCTTGCATGCACATGTCCGATGTACACTATTTTAGGTGTATGCTTAAAAAGCACATTTGTTGGTCATTTGTTATGAATTTTATTATTTGTGATTTTATTGAGTTTTAACCATTTTATTCCCCACTACCATATTTTTTAATGTGTTGGTGGTTTAGAAATATGCTAATAAATAAATAATTTACTTATATCTGGGCAGCTTCCAGTATAAAATAAGACAATAAAACATCAGGTGTTAAAAGCAATCCAATAGAGAGCTCCCTTCAGAAAGTCATATATTTATCTCTTTGACATCTGACAGGAGGGCGTTCCATAGGGCTGGAGCCGCTACCAAGAAATATTATGGGGGGAAGGTAAAATGAGAAAGGAATGAACAACAATAATTTCAAAAAAAAATAAAATCAACAATATACTAAAAAAAAAAAAGGTTAAAACATGCACCAACTTTCTAAATATCTGGGAATTATTATTATTATTATTATTATTATTATTATTATTATTATCTTTTAAAAAGTGGTTTTAGTAGTTTCTGAAAAGAATACAGTGTATGTCCCTGCAAGTCAAAGAATTCCCAAGTGTAGGTGCTGCCACACTAAAAGACCGCGTTCTTACAAATGCATAACATGTATTATGTGGGACCCAAGCAGTGTCAGTTTTGCCTATTTAAATGGTTTAGTAGGTGCATATGGGGTAATTCTCTAAACCAGGGGTCAGCAAACTTTTTTAGCAGGGGGCCAGTCCACTGTCCCTCAGACCTTGTGAGGGGCTGGACTATATTTTTTTGGGGGGTGGGATGAACGAATTCCTATGCCCCACAAATAACCCAGAGATGCATTTTAAATAAAAGGGCACATTCTACTCATGTAAAAACACGCTGATTCCCGGACCGTCCGCAGGCTGGATTGAGAAGGTGATTAGGCCGGATCTGGCCTTAGTTTGCCTACCCATGGTCTAAACCAGTGGTGGCCAAACTTGGCCCTCCAGCTGTTTTGGGACCACAACTCCCATCATTCCTAGCTAACAGGACCGTGGTTAGGGATGATGGGAAATGTAGTCCCAAAACAGCTAGAGGGCTGAGTTTGGCCACCACCGCTCTAAACAATAGAGATGTTTAGTCTGAAACCACAACCATTTTCCTTGACTATAAGGGGACTCACGAAACTTCAACTGCTTCTAAATCTTTAAGAATGTAGATGTTGGTATTTTGGTCAGTCAGTCATAGCATTTGCCAGCTTCATTCTTTCTTCGACCTTCCCATCCTCTGCAGACCTGTTTGTAGTTTCACCTTGTCCTGCACTTATAAAGTTGTCTGCTTCTCAATGGCAGTGAGGGTGGGGGAGAGAGAATCTTATTTCCTCACCCAATCAAACCTGGTTCCTATTGACAGATGGATCCTGGGGATTCATCCCTGAACAACTATCTTTGAACTGAGGACTTCTTTGTGAAGCTAGGGGTTTCCTGGGGTTTTAAGGTTTTTTTTCCATATTGATTATGGAATTTTTAAACAAGGTTGGTGCCTCTGATCTTTTTCTCAGTAGCCACGAAATCGTTTTCTCCCCCTGTATGTTTTACAGAAACAATGTATTGTAAAAATTAAAGGGAAAAGGGAAGCTGTAACCTTTGGAAAGCAAATCTAGATACCAGAAAAGTACAAGCAGGGAAGAATAAGGCATAATTGGGAATGGTGTTTCCTTCCTCTTCGGATAAAAGAGTTGGTCACCCAAAACCTTAGCTGAGTCTGTTGTGAGTGGAGGGGAGATATTGGGAGAAACATTGATTAAATTGGTGCTTGGAAAATTTTGAAAGCAAAATTGTTTTTATAGAATAGAACTAGAATACAGAACCTGATAGCTTGCCCCCTTAATCTAATTAAATTCCTCCATGTGCAGCATTAGCAAGACTAGTTTATATATCATTTCTTATTTTTATTTCATATTTTTATGTCAGTCAACTTTCCTTCTGAGAAGAAGCTCAAAGCAACTGGCCATAAGAGCAAAGCAATCCGCACAAAAATATCAAATTTACAGTCAATATAGATGCATAAATAATGAAACGGATTACCTAAATGGGTAGTAGATTCTTCCTTTCTGTATGTTTTCAAGCAGAACTTGGACAGTCTGTTGGGGATGCATTGAGACTGGGGTAGGGGATATATTAATGCGGCTTGCATTTTAACGAGAACCCTTTGCAGTTCCCAAAATGATATGCAAACAGAAACACATCTCTCTTTCTAAATTCTTGACTTCTTTGACACTTTGTAATGCAGTTCTCCAATCAAAAGAAGTCAGCAAAAGAGATAATAGATGCACATATTGGTGACAATAATGGACAACCATGCATTGTATGGCCCTTCCCTGACTGTAGCTGGTTTCATTGGACCTACACCATCACAGCACCAACTGTGCTGGAAATCTGCATGGGAATTCAAGCTTTAGGTATAGATTGGGATACAACAACATTATTTGCAAGAAATGATTGACTCAAGATGGCATTCACCAAACAAAAAGCTTGGGTGATCTGGTCATGTGGTTCCCTGTAATCAGTGAGAGTTTATAGGAAATAAGGAAATTCTGCACATCAACCTAAAAAATAGCTGGGCACATTTGTATAGTACAAAACCAGGCAATCATGAATGTTGCTGCTATTACCACATATGTGAGGTACAAGATGTAAGCAAACAGTAAGAAATAGTCATGCTGAAGTCCTTTGACTCTCTAGGTATTCCATCCTAGGCAAGAACTGCAAAGGGGGATAAGTTGGTTTTACTGTAGCACAATTGGCAAAGTGCATGGCGTTTATGGAGAGGATTCAATCCCTGATATCTCCAGTCCAGGGATAAAAGAACTAGTGAAGACTTCTCTATGGAGACTTAGAAAACCACTTCCATGCACCATCCATCAGCATTTTTTTATATTGAATTTTTATGCTGTGAACCACCCTGAGATCTTATGGGTATAGGGCAGTATACTGTACAAATTTAATAAATAATAATATTAATGTTAAAGTAAATATTCTCCCAATATACACATTTTTTTTACAAAGCAAATTTCCCTAATAAAATCCATTTTGCATGTCCTTGCTACTAATATATGCATTTTTATGCACACTTTGCCCTGGTTTGTGCATTTCTGTGCACATGACTAGATTGGAGAACTGCAGTGCAAAATTCAAAGAAGGGTGAATTTTAAAAGAGTGGCGGCATTTCTGGTTTGTTTATTGTTTCAGCATGTGTGAATTGGGTAGATTTGCCTTTACATGAAAACTGAATCAGATTCACCAGCCTCTACTCACTAATTCAATATTAAGCAGCACATATGTTCATATTCTATTCCTCCCACATCCAGATCCATCTTTCACAATTCCCCGTCTATCCTTGAACCAGGATCCTAAATCAGGACACTTGATCTTCTTGCAATGTCAGAAATCAAAGGCGGCGATATGTAAAACCTCCACTGCTTCCTGTGTTGCATTTCTGTCCATAGCTGCCTTTTCATGTAGAGCTTACAGGCCCTTGCAAAATGAAGTCTTGTAATGGAAACATTAACACAACCTTGACTAAATTGGCTCTGCTCTAATATCGCTGAACTTCCTTCGAGGGGGCGAAGCTTTGCCTCAGGTATCTTAATTATCTGATGTGGTCAATTACTCCAAGATAATGATGGCTTTATCAAGTATTACCGCTCAAGATTTTTTTTAAACAATTGGCAGGCATTTTAATTGCCTTCTTGACCTACCAAAACACTTACAGATGACTCAGTTAAACGTGGAAAAAAGGGAGAGAGATGCTTCTGCAAGGGAATTTCTCCCATTTGAGTTTTCTGCCAGCATTTCAAACAATGCCAGTGAGGCAGGCAGATGAAGATGCCTCAAGGGTGGCAGAGATGTTGCATTTCATTCAGACAGTGCATAGTGAGAGGATGCAATGTTTTATTACAGGAATACCTACCAAAATTAGAAACCATTACTAGAAATGACTAGGCCCCCACATTTGCAGGGATATGTAATTCCCACCCAAAACAGACATTTTGCAGGTAAGAGAGAACAACCAAGAGAGACTTTGGCTGCCAGCATTTGATTTGTCTTCTCCTTGAGCTGTTTTGCATTGCAGCCGGTCATTTTAATAACTCTGTAATGAAACAAAGTGAGTTTGTTTTTCTCCTCCTGCCAGCTCCTTTTCCTTTTGTGTCATGATTTTTTTAGATGATACACACGTCAGTATATTGTAAGCCTAAGGGTCTCTTATTATTGATATTTATAAACCTCTCAGGGAGCCTTTTTGGCTGAAAAGCAGGGTAAAATATTTTAAAGAAATAATATAAAGAAATAGATCTATCTATCTTTGACTTGGTGACTATTTCCATATGATGACAATGTTGTCTACTTTACAAGGCTTTTCATAAAGATGTTTCAATCACATACACTGAACATGTTGAAAATATACCATAGCAATACTCCTATACATTATTGCACTATTGCTCTCCCTTGTTGGTTAATTCCTCTTCCCACAAAGGCTTGGCTTCTTCTTGCTTTTAAATACAGAGTTAGTGAGTCCAGTTCAACAGAGGACTTGCCTCTTACTAACCTAATAGAATCTGCTATTAGTACTACAATTTGACTTTAAAGGGAACCCTCCTGATATTTTCCCAACCTGCAGTATGTCACATGCCCTTTCTCAGGTCCTGATTTCCAACAGGTGTTCTTTGCCTCAGTTCCAAAGTTTTTGCCTCTGTTGTTCTGCTACCATCAGCTCTGGGGTCAGCAGAAATCTTAGGCTCATCTCCAGTCCATATTTTTACGAGAAAGTGTGCATAACAAATGCATCTGTTGGTGAAAAAAGCACCCCAAAATGCATTCCATTCAGGGAAATTGCTTTCAAAAATGCATACATTTGACAAAACTGCATTCAAATTGTGCATACAGTCATACCTCGAGTTACCTTTGCTTCATGTTGCATATTTTCAGGTTACGAACGCGGCAAACCCGGAGGTGTTTACTTCCGGGTTCGTTGCTTCACGCATGCACAGGAGTGATCTGCGTGCATCGTGCATGCGCAGGAGCGCTCTATCACATCATGCGCACGCATAGAAGCAGCTCTCTACTCTACGGACTTCTCAGGGTGTGAACGGCACCCCGGAATGGATCACGTCCATCAGTAGAGGTACCACTGTACTTTGCAGGATGTATACTAAAATGCGGGTGGATTTTATGGGGACTTTTAGGAAATCAAAGTAATGCAGAAATATGGCAACCTGAATTTAAGATGAAAAAGACAGAGAGAAATGGAAATAAACCAATATTGGCAGATAGCTGTTTTATGAATTTTATTTGTTGTAAATTGGCAACGAATTTTAGCTGAAAAGCAGAATATAAATATAAGGAAAAAATTGTCTTGCTTTTATACCAGCTTCTGCACACTGCCTTTCAGAGACATGAAATAATAGTCTGGAGAGGCAGAATAACTGTACTGATAGAATAACCTAAGTCTCCCACTGGATTTGATTGTGACATCAAAAAACAGCCATTCCTTCCACATCCTGCAAGCTTCCCTCTCTTAAAGTCTTAGTTTCTGAACTGGGCAGATACATATTTCAGAGTTACCTCTTAATACAATTATAGTTCATTTAGCCAGCAATTACAGTAATAGGAAGATTGGCAACCATTGTCATTTAGACAGAGGAAAATCAATGCTAGCAGTTTCGTTTTCCATCATGCAAAAGGCTTTCTCAATAAAGAGACCTAGCAGTGATGCTAAGAGTTTAAGCCAATCCTGCTTTTCTTGAAATGATTTTATAATACATGGAAAAGTTCTCTCTCTCTCTCTCTCTCTCTCTCTCTCATTTCAGAGGGCATAGACAAGCATCCAGAGATTTCATGTATTCTTTCATTGTGTTTGTTATTTTATTTTACTAATGACAATGCAGGTTAAGACCTCCAGATCTCAGTTTTATGATGCACTTTCTATTTCAGATAAAGTAAAGTAGAACTTTGTACCACACCACTGTCTGCAAGATATGGCCTTCTTGGTGATGGTGCCTGGACAATGCAAAGGTCTACACCAGAAATTGCATTTAGCTTAGTTCCTGTTTTTGTCCTAGGGAAAACCATTCTAGTCCAGAGGAACAATTTCTCTCTCTCTCTATGCAGTGGTTAAGCTATTTCATTTGTTGTTCTGCATTCTAAGTTAGTTTATTGGTTATTGTTTTACTATTTATAAATGGTATGTTTCTGTTTTTGTATTAACCCTTAGATGCCTTTGCCCCACATGTTGGGTGGGCTAATATTTTTAATAAACAAATAGATAGGTGTTATTTATGTATTGTATTTAGTAAAATTTATACACTGCTTGATTGTTAAAAAAAGTACTCAAAGCAGTTTACAAAAAGATAAAACAAGAAAATCAATAAAAAATTACAATACTTTAAAACATACAAAATTTAAGATGCTAAAAAAGATAAAAATTACATCAACTTTTTAAGCTTTGGGATAGGCTTGTCTAAACAAAAATGTGCAGTGAATCATACAGCGAAGGTGCCTGCTTGATATCAACAAACAAGGAGTTCCAAAATGTAGGTGCTGCCATACTAAATGAACATGTTTCTGCAGATGTTACATATCTATACGGGAAAATGTAGGCCTTATTTACCAAAGACCTAACAAACTGGAGAAGTATCTTGAAATATTAGCTGAACTTACATGCATGCTTAGCTATTTGATCTGGCTAGTTACAGTGCAATGCAGTACAGTACAGGTCTATTTATAAATAAGTATAGCTGATTTCTGTGTGGTTTATTCACAAGTAAGTAGGTATAGAACTGCTGCATCAGTTAGCAGATTCGGAGCAAACTGCAAACTTGCAACCTGATTCTATACTGCACTTTGAAATTCCTTTAGCGTAAAATATGTCATTCCCAAATTGCGTATTCTGTTGAAAGATTGGGGTCACAGAAGGAACACTTGGCACTGGGAGCACTTGGCACCGGGATCGACGAGGAAAGGTGCCCCTGAATTTTTTAATTTTATTTTAAGAGAGGGTTTTTTTAAAATTCATTCCACACGTCTGCTAGGAAGTGGGAGCTTCCCTTATGCTGTTTAAAGGAAATGTTTAAAACACTCCTGATGCTGCAAAGAGTCACATCAGTGTGGAGATAAATGATGTTTTTGCTGGTTGCCAAACTTCTGCTGCAGAGCAGCCTCCTGGCACTGAATATTCTTAGTTCGATTAATATTACTGAATTTCCTCTTTGAACCACTTGTCTCTTGATGGTGCTATCTTTGGACACTGCGCTGCCTTGTTCTCTTGATGAATTATTTGAATCCATCATCCAGGAGTCTGATTCCTCCAAGGATGGGTTAGAGTTATGTACCATCAAGAGGATAGGTATTGATAATGTACCCTTGGATTCTCTGTTGCTAATGGAAAAACCTATCAAAAGGACTCACATTCTTTTCTATAATGAAAAACAATGGGTGGATTCAGATTACCTATGGTCACACATTGTGCTTCATGGCTAACTGATCCCTGGTCTCCCAAGGCCGAGTCTGACTCTTGTATCAGTAACTTTTAACCCTCATTAATTCACACAAACACCAGAAGCAGTGCTATTTTTCTAGAGAAAGAGGTGCTGTAACTTACCATGAACACCTCCCTCATTCTCTTAGAATGGCAATGGTGCCTACCTGAGAGGTGCCGGAACCAAGTTCCAGTGAGTTCTGGCTGATAAAAAGCCCTGGTCTGAAGATTATTGCGGTTGTTCATGAACCTTTTCTTCAACACTGTAGATTTTTTGTGATTCATGGCAAACTTCCAACAGTATTTTTGTGACTTATAGCAAAATTCCAACCATGCCTACTTGGAAGTAAGTCCTATTGAATTTTAGGGGGCTTCCCCAGGCGAGTGTGGCTAGGATTGCAGCCTTAACCATCAACTGAAGGTGTTGCAGTTAAGTTTAGCTAATCAGAAACTTTAGCTGAATAAGGAGTAGTAGATTCTAGCATATCTCTGGTTTTGTGTGTACAAACAAGATGATGTCTAATGGCAGAAATAAAGTAGTGATTTATTATGTATACTGCTGTAAAGGAAATTCCACTCCATGCATTTTAACTTGATGAGAGAGCTGACTCTACTAAATCATACATATTGCAGTGATGGCCAAAGCGGACATCGAACAATAAAACAAATGCCTGAAGAATTTAAAATAGAGCTGGAGACAAAAGTAATATCAAGCACTTCCTGCTCTGGAAGTTGAACTTGGGGATGGATTGGATAGATGGAAGAGTCTCCTGTGTGGCTCAGGAAGGGTTCCCAGTTTTGGTATGACTCAACAAGAGTGGAGGCTCAGGCCCATTGAGACTGGTAGGGTGGAAGGCAATAAGACTAACCATAGATGGAGGCAGATCCAACAGCAGGCAGAACCAGGGCCACTAACAGGTTCCATCCCCCTCCATACTAAATCTTAAAACAGTAAGACTAAGGAGGAAGAGGCTGGCCAACAGAGCTGTCCCCTGGACTGGTTGTAAGGAAGGAAAGTAGGCAGGTGGTGGGGCTGTTTGAGGGCAGTGCCCCACTTACCTGAATGGACCAACCTTTACTGCTACTGTTTGTAGTATATCAATACTACAAACAAGGCATCCTTAACTCAGCACCCTCCAGGTGTTTTGGACTACAACTCCTATCAGCCCCAGGCACCAAAAAGAGTACAGCAAAGGGGCCCGCCTGATGTCAATAGGCCAGGCGTTCCAAAGTGTGGATGCTGCCACATTAAAAGATTGATTTCTTCCAAGTGCAGAACAAGTAATAGGTGGCACCTGAATGAACGAATCAATTTATTGTGTTCACAGACCAGAGATGGTGGCACCTGTAAAAGTGCCAGTTCTGCAAACCAAAATGCTCGAGTGGGGATATATGGAGTAAGGTGACATTTCAAGTAAATTGATCCCAAGCTATTATGGCCTTGATGTACTAATAGCAACATCGGCAGCTAAGCAGGTAATAACCAGTTCTGGTTATCTGAGCAGAAGTGTTATATATCCTGTAAGCGTCTCACTCCTGCCAGAAATTGTGTCACAGCTTTCTGGGCTAACTGCAGCTTCTAGATGAAGTGCAAGGGAAGACTCACATAGTGTGCATTGTAGTAATCCAATCTTGAAGCAACCAGTGGCCAAGCTCTCCCGGTCCAGGAAGGACGAAAGCTATTTCATCAGTCACACTGGAGCAAAGGCTCTTCTAGCCACTGAGGCTATCTGGGTCTCCAGTGACAAAAGTGGATGCAGAAACAGCCACAGAGTATGAGCCCACTGCTTCAGAGGGAGTGTAAACCCATGCAGAGTAGGCAATAGACCAATTTCTTGCACATAGATACTTCCTTGTTTCTTGGTCCCTCTAAATTATAGCTGTCAGAACTCCACACTTGAATTTGCTGTTTATTATACAGTATGATAGGGACGTGGGTGGCACTGTGGGTTAAACCACAGAGCCTAGGACTTGCTGATCAGAAGGTCGGTGGTTCAAATCCCCACGACGGGGTGAGCTCCAATTGTTCCTCCCTGTTCCTGCCAACCTAGCAGTTTGAAAGCACATCAAAGTGTAAGTAGATAAATAGGTACCGCTCCGGCGGAAAGGTAAACGGCGTTTCTGTGCACTGCTCTGGTTTGCCAGAAGCAGCTTAGTCCTGCTGTCCACATGACCCAGAAGCTGTATGCCTGCTCCCTCGGCCAATAAAGCGAGATGAGCGCTGCAACCCCAGAGTCGGCCACAACTGGACCTAATGGTCAGGGGTCCCTTTACCTTTACCTTTATACAGTACATGAATAACCGTGATGAGAGAAGAGCATGGATCTAGTTAAAAATTAGATATTGGCTACTACTGACAAGTAACTAAAATTTACTTTGAACATCTCTATCGGCTGATTAATTTTAAAAGTGCTTTTACTGTCAAAGCCATGATAAAATGAACATTCTTCTAGACAGTGTGGCGCAGTATATATGATTTAGAATATAGACATTAGGTTCATATCCTTACTCAGCCTTAGACTGATTGCACTCTGCAGTGACAGACTTAGGTCCCTATCTGTAAAATGGGAATAACAATAGGCTACTTCAAAGGATCGTGAGGGCAGATAAGACGGAGATTCTAAAACATACTGCACATATATGCACCTTGAACATACTGCACATATATGCTGTATCCATAAGTTCATTCTATCACTAGTAGCCGATGTGGAGCCTTGCAAAGGTTACTGGACTCCAAATCCCATCAGCCCCACCCAACATGGCCAATGGTCATAGTTGACTGGAGTTGTACTCCAGTAACATCTAGAGGGTACCATATTGACTACCCCTGCTCTAGTGGCATCCCTTAGCAGAACCAAGAAATTGAACCCAGAAGGAAGGCTATGCAAGTGAAGTCCCTCAGTTACGTAACAGGAGTCAATTTGATTCATATGGGGTGGGGAGAGGACACATTTGAGGGTTGGGTAAAACCCTAGAGTCAGCAGGAGTAGGTAGAACCATGTTTTTGCTCTCAATAACGTTACAAAGTGAAGTTCTTCCTTCCTTCATATATAGCTTTATTATAAATAAATAAATAAACCATTATAAAAAAAATTCCACAAATAATAAATAAATAATAACAATCACAAATACTCTTGCTGGTTAATATTCCCACTTAGTTTTGTGTTGTTGTAAACCACCGCATACATAAATCTTCTATGCAAACTTTATAGGACACTTCCAAAGGGACTTCTTCCCTTGGTCGGTATCTACCTTGATTGTAGCGAGCTGTGATGATGAGGCTGTATCATACGACACATATTCCATCACTGGAGAGGGAGAGGGAGAAAACACAGGGGTTCAGATGGGGCTGAGAGTGTAACATGGTACTTACAGGTTCGGTCTTGACTTCTGACTGAAACCTCTTTGCCATCCGTCCAGGGAATATACTGTAAAGGCTGTGATTTATTGCTGTGTTATCATGCCTGTCTGCCTCATTACAGACTCTGAATTTTATCAGGCAGCTTGTCCTGCAGTGTCTTGTGAGCAATTACTAAGGCCTGGAAGGAAGCTTGAAATATTTCGCTGAGCATCACCAATACGCCTGTTTTAGAGCCACTCTTAAAAAAGAGCAGTTTCATATGGACAAAACAACTTGCCTGGCAGCTTTACATATGACCTTTTGGGGGCTAGTTTGCATGTCATGTGTATTTAGGGAGTACTCAACAAACATATGGCAATCAGCGTGCAAAGTGGTGTGGGCAACCACTCTGCAGAAATCTTAGCCACAGTCTGATTGCTACCCTATCAAGCGATTGCTCTGCGGTTGACAACAGTAAATGTATATGACATGAAGCTGGGCCAAGACTGGTCCCATGATAGGTGGACTGGAACTGATTCAATGAGAAAGCAGCAAAAGGCTTAACTTGGATGTGAACAGGATGCTTGCTCTTTTCATAAAATGGAGGAGCAGGCCCACATATAAGATAACACTAAAAGCTGGGAACTGCACAAACTGGTTTGCACAGCAGTAACGGGGATGTAGGATTCCTACCCCACTCAGATTCTGAAGTGGACTTACCTGATGTGATCCATGCTCGGTTTTTCTTGGTTTCTCATTTTCCCTGTCTTAAGTTCATTCTTCCATATTTGTGCATCAGTTTGTGGGCCCGTGGGCCTGCCTCGGGTGCTTGGGAGCTGTGTGATGTTTGTGCGATCTGGAATGGTGTGTTTGTGTGTATGTGTGGATTATCTCCACCAGCATACATTTACTTGGCTGTGCTGTGTTGTGCTGTTGGTGCATGTGGCTGTGCAATTGGCAGGGAGTTTGGTGGCTATGCCTACGGCATGTGAGGTGCCTGCAGCATTCCTGATTACCTGCATTCCTGCGCTGGCATTTCGGTTATGCTTCCCATGAGCTATCTCTGTGTAATCTTGCAGTTTGCAAACACCTGGTATGGGTGCCTGGGACTTCTATCTTGAGCGTCTACAGGTGTGTGCTGCACCCTTAGCAATGCTGGCTGAGATGTTTCTCTGTGTTGGAGACTCACTCCCACTCCACTAAGCCAGGGCTGGCTCAGCTGGCATCTGTCACTCCCAGGGCCTCTTGAATGGGCCTCACAACCAGTGGACTTTTGGCCAGTTTTGCATAGGCTGGTGTAAGTTAAACCAGCTTTCTGTGCTCAGGATTGTCCAGCGAAATGCAAAGGCTACTTCATTCTGTGGGTGGTAGCCCATAATTGAATTCTCCTCCATACAAAATATCCCCCAAGATAGAAAATTAGATTCCAGGGTGATATGTAATCACTAACAGGCTAGTTTTCTAGGAGCAGAGTTTTTGGTTTTTAAACGGAGGAGCAATCAATCATATGGCTCCTCAACTGCACTCTCGGTTGTAGAGCCAAGACACAGTTTTGACACCTCCCTCCCCGCCACCCCTCTCCTGCCATCTCTGCACCTCACTCCCTCCCTCTCCCCCCCCTCTCTCTCACACACATTTCCTATGAGACGAGATTCTTGAAAGTTTCTCCACATCTTGGAAGACTTCTTTTCATTAAGGAGCAGCTTGGTGCTCCAGTGACATGATTTGTAGCTCCCAGGTTCGAAAGGCTATAATTTCTCCTGACAATTAGCAGCAGCCCTATATTTCTGACATATTCTGTGTTGTGAACAACAACTTACACCACAAGGTGCTTTTAAGAATTGTGCTTTTATGGATTACAAAGGTTTCACCACCCTCTTTCTTCTTTCTTTTTAATCCCCCCCCCCCCCCGCTTATTTGACAATTTCTTTCCACAGTCAATGGAAATTAATGTCAGAGGTTAGAGAGGTGATACACAATAATCCACCCAGCTAAGGAAACGCTCTATGAAAAGGAACATGTATGAAGCCCTACAGGAATGTTCGATGCTACAAAGGAAAAGCTTCAGGGTTTGCCTTTTTGGTGAAGTGATTTCACCTTCCACTTCTCATATAATCCTCTGGCAGTACTGTAGGTAAGTAGTTGTTGCTCACCATTCAATTAATAAGAGTGAGTAATATTTGTTTGTACATTGGCTTGCCCAGAAAAGCATAGCAGACCTCTAATATATTTAAGGGGAATTTAGGAGAATTTCACTTAGTCTGCATTTTAAAGCAAATGGACCTAATTCATGGTTCCAGGACTTACATGTGGATTGCACACTCCTCCAAATTTTATGATGCAGTTTCGCTTGTATTTTATGGAGGAAATGTTACATAAATCCATATTTGGGGGCAAAATCAATATTTTAAAAAGTGCATACAATGCATATTTTGGGAAGGAAATGTACAACATGCATATTTTAGGGGGAAATGCATAAAACATGAACAATATAAATGTAATTTTTGCTTCTTCTTTTTTTAAATCAGGTGGAATGGATCTAAGACTAAATGCATGTGAAACTGACACGCAACAGCAATGTAAACAGAAATCTATTCACCCCAGTATATAATAAAGTAGATCAATTTGTGGAAGAGCTTTATAGAACAGGCCAGAGTTTGTTCGCAGCAGCAGGGTTGTGGCCAAGTCAAGTTCACTCCTGGGGGGCAGGGGAGGGATACCATTATTTATATTTAACAGACCCCTATGACAGACCTTAGGGTCTTAAATTTCAGCAGCGCCCTGTGAGACTCCACAATCCCTTCCCCCCAGTCCCTCGTCTTCCAATCTACTTCATAGTTGTGGCAGCCCCAAGGCCCAGCACCCAGTGCAACCACACTGGACACACTCCCCTAAATCTGCCTCTGCACACCCTTTAAAAAAAGTTAAATAACACATTTTTTCCCCCATCGGAAAAACTAGAAACTGTTTGTAGATTTGGGGGAAAGTTGCTCATTCTCATTCACACTGATCCAGCATGTTGTCTTTGTGAAAAACTTCCATCTGATAACTCAAAACTTCATTGTACACTGGTTGCAGTTTCCAAACACTTTTTAAGGCATCTCTATGCACAATGTGGACACGGGTGGCGCTGTGGGTTAAACCACAGAGCCTAGGACTTGCCGATCAGAAGGTCGGCGGTTCGAATCCCCGCGACAGGGTGAGCTCCCGTTGCTCAATCCCTGCTCCTGCCAACCTAGCAGTTCGAAAGAACGACAAAGTGCAAGTAGATAAATAGGTACTGCTCTGGTGGGAAGGTAAACGTTGTTTCTGTGTGCTGCTCTGGTTCACCAGAAGCAGCTTAGTCATGCTGGCCACATGACCCGGAAGCTGTATGCCAGCTTCCTCGGCCAATAAAGCGAGATGACCTAATGGTCAGGAGTCCCTTTACCTTTACCTTTATGCACAGTGTTTTACAGGAGTCTAAACTAAAGGCTTGAGTAGTATCATTACTCACAATAGCTAGATATTTGTCTTCCAGAAAATGGGGATAGCTTACCATATAAGACATGGGCAAGGCTTTTTATTCCTTCTTCCTTGCTCCCACCCACCCATTCCATTTGTGCCCATGGCTTTCAGCCATTTCTGATTTCAAATCAAGTGTGTGAGTCCGAAATTGTTGCTTTCTGCCTTATTAGAATTGGGGTGTGTGGGATTTACACCAACCAAGCTATTTGTAGGTCATGGTTCTCCAGTGTCAGCGGAACCCATCAAGACCGAGTGGTTTTTCTTTTGCCCAGAAGGATCCATATAATCTCATTAATGTAAAGGAAAGTCAGAAGTACTAATCAAAGGAAGAAATGACCCATAGAAATAGTTAGCTTGATCCTGTGGCAGCAGAGAACCTCATTTTTTCCATATAAAATGATGGGTCGGCAAAGGAATGTTCATCCACCAGCCTCTTGCTCTGATTGGCGTGTGTGTGTCTGAAGACTTTATAATGGGCAGTTATAAATAAAAAAAAGCTTTAAATAATCAATTGGTATTTAAATAGTATACATCAACCATCTTATTAAAGCTAACTCTTGAGAAAGAACATGCTGTTTGACATTAAAGATAGGGGCACCACCAAACAGCCACAAAATTCCAGCTCATTATATGTCATGACTTTTATTATGGGATTTAACAGGTTAGGCAACAGTCTGGGAGAAGTTAGGCACAAACCCAGCTTTCTCGATGGCCTCTTTATGTAGTCCTGCATTTCAAGTTTGAAGTGCCTTTTTAAACAACAGCCACACTTTGTTTTCTTTGGCTTCTGAACATGTTTTACAAGGGATCCCCAGCTTTCAAATGGGTTCTTCGGACCATACTCCAAAAAGGAAAGAGCATCAAAACTAAATCAAGAGCAGCTTTTATGGTCTCATTGTTGGACTATTACTGCGTTTTCAGTGGTTCAGGACAAGCTGCCTGGAAAAATATACCATCCAAGTCTATGTCTACATGAAATTAAATGGAAAAAACTATTACAAATGTGTTGCTCTTTCCTTGTTTCACCCTCTCTCCATTTAACTCCAGGCTGAAGGTCTCTCGAAATTTCATCATGGGAAGTTGCCTTATACGGAGTAAGAATGAAGGATAAATAACAATGAGGATTCCTAGATAACAGTACATAAGTTGGGTCCCCAACATGGAGGGCACGTGTTGCAGTGAGATCACCAGAAACTACCTCCATGTTGTGGGGCAGGACCGTTTGGATGGCCACAACACCCCATTGGTTGCCCCTCTATTGCTAGGGCAGAAATTTGGTCAGTTTGCTATTGGCTGCTGAGGGGCTACTTAAGCTGCTGCACATCACTGTAGAGTTTCACTTTCTTCAAACGTGCAGAAGATCACCCGCCCTCCTCTCCCTATATTTAGGGTTGTTCTTTTGGCCTTGCTATGCCTGTCTAGGGGTCGTCTGTTTTGGAGCAGGGGCCTGGTAGGAATTTTGCCATTTTGCCATTTGGCTGATTGGCTGGTGCCACTTGGTTTTTGCCTACCATGTAGCAAATTGTCACAAATTTGTGCCAGAGCCACTGGGAGCATCTGAGTTTAGCTGTGAGATCGAAGGAGTTCTTGTTCCCCCAAGATGCTTTCCCTTATTGACATATGGTAGTGCCCGGTGTCAGTCCTGTTCCTGCCACCGTGCAGGTTCAGGTAGTCTGGAACCAATGCCTAAGCATCAACTCACATGCTGTAATCAATAAAGTTGTGCCCAAAATTTAATGCCAAAAATCTTAAACTAAAATCTGTGCCTATTGTGTTCTTCACCCAAAAGGTGAAAATGGTACTGTATTAAACCCTGAGAACATAGATATCAAAAAAATGCAGCTAGTATAAATTACAGTTCATGGAAGTGGTGTTTATTCCATTTTGCCTGGGCAATTGTATTTATTGCATACTGTTATAAGGTGTTTGTATGCTTCTCTCTCTCTCTCTCTCTCTCTCTCTCTCTCTCTCTCTCTCTCTCCCTCCCTCCCTCTCTCTCTCTCTCTCTCTCTCTCATTCACACACACACACACAATAGCAAGTTGTTAGCTTACAACTAACAATCTACAAACAGAAAAAGCAGTTGAACAAACAAAATAACGTTTATTGACTAGTATTACACACGGAGGACTTGGATTCATTTACTCAGGTGTGTGGTGCTAGCACTCTTCCCAAGAATGCTGCATTAAATGTATGGGACTGAACGAAAAACTAATTAGTCAAAATGGACTTTCAACCAGTGTTCCATATTCTGATATATAGCACACTCTGTTGTTTAAGTAACATTATATTTTATATATATATATGTTTATACAATTTGTACACTGCTTGATTGTAAAAACAACAACAACCCATTTTACCAGTCATTATTGATGGTTGTTGCTATTTTCAACAATACATAATCTATTATTCTCCTCCCTTCACAATTTAAAAGGTGTTTGCTTTGCAATGAAATGAATTGCCTTTGCCCTGAAATGGTAAGGAAATAATTACATCATTAATTGTTTTAATTTCATAATTTATGTTAATAACATAAAAAATTATGTATATTATGTTAACATCAAAAAGGGAGATGAACAATGTAGTATTGGGTGGGAAATGGACTGCATAGAAACAGAAACAGCACTAATTGTGACAAAGGCAAGTTAGAATCGAAGTCACTGCCTCCCACATCCTTAGCAACAGCTAACAAGAGTCATAGAATCATAGAATTGTAGGGTTGGAAGGGACCACAAGGGTCATCTAGTCCAACCCCTGCAATGCAGGAATCTTATGCCCAATGTGGGGCTCAAGCAGTATTGTTGTTGTTGTTGTTTAGTTGTTTAGTCGTGTCCGACTCTTCGTGACCCCATGGACCAGAGCACACCAGGCACTGCTGTCTTCCACTGCCTCTCGCAGTTTGGTCAAACTCATGTTAGTAGCTTCAAGAACCTTCCAACCATCTCGTCCTCTGTCGTCCCCTTCTCCTTGTGCCCTCCATCTTTCCCAACATCAGGGTCTTTTCCAGGGAGTCTTCTCTTCTCATGAGGTGGCCAAAGTATTGGAGCCTCAGCTTCAGGATCTGTCCTTCCAATGAGCACTCAGGGCTGATTTCCTTAAGAATGGATAGGTTTGATCTTCTTGCAGCCCATGGGACTCTCAAGAGTCTCCTCTAGCACCATAATTCAAAAGCATCAATTCTTCGGCGATCAGCCTTCTTGATGGTCCAGCTCTCACTTCCATACATCACTACTGGGAAAACCATAGCTTTAACTATACGGACCTTTGTTGGCAAGGTGATGTCTCTGCTTTTTAAGAGCAGTATTAAAAAGTTCAACATCCTAATTCATGGAACAAGTAGGTTTCAAATCCAGCACTGAGAAGGTCATATGTAGCTTCTTTGGCAGGAATTCCACAGCTATGGGGTCACCAGCGAAGAGGCCCTGCCAGTCTTAAAGGCAGGTCTTAAAGGCAGGTCTTTGAAGCCCTGGTCCTTTGATGATCTTGAAGGCGGGGAAAGATCGTATGGCCAAACAATGTTAAGAAGAGAGCCTAGAGCACTTCTGCTGATTTTTAAAACCTCAGATTAAGAGTGACATTATAGAAACCCATCCCTTATAGTCAGCCTCAGTAGAGCTCAACAACCGGTAGAAAGTCCCCTTTCTTTGAAAAGCCACCTCAAATTATGACTGCCAGTGATTTTCTGAACATCTGGTTCTTTGCCCTAAGTCATGCATGACAGGGCCTTACAAAGCCACATATTGGTTCCTACTGGGGGCCAGCCTTGGCAAAGAGTTAATCCATTGCTCCTGGCTTGCAGCACGGAGACCTGCCTTCGCTCTTAACTCCCTATCAACACAACGGAGATTTACGCTCTGGTGTAGAGGCACCTAGAATTTATTGCAGTTTGGCCTGTGCAGTAAATCTGCATGTCAGCGCACTGGAACGCCAGGTCTTGCCCGCCACACAATTTATGCGGTGCAGCGATCCTCGCCTTGGTGTCTTCCGCGCCAAAGGGCATTAAGCACCAGCTCAGCACTAGTAAACCGACCAGAGTTCAGAGTGACAAACTGTCCTTCTCCCTCACCAGTTTGGGGGTGCTGGGGTAGAAGAGAGAGAGAGAGAGGATTGCAAGTAACAGATAAAGTTTACCATCCTGCTTGCCCCGATAAATTGCACTTTAGCTCGGTAGTTATTGTTATTCCCGCCCCCCCTCTTTTATGTATATATTTCCCTCCCCATTCCTTATTTTATTTTAAGCGCCTTGGAGAGTTCAACTGTCGCCCAAGGCTTCAAACTAATTTTCTCTTCAGAAATGATTGCGGAGAGCGCATGCATAATAAATCCCGTTATTGCTCTTGTTATTAAAATGGGTTGTTAGGGAAGTGGACTCTGATGACAGCAGTTCTTTTAGCTTGGCACTTATGGCTTATTGACAGACACTGCCAGGTTTTCAAGCGAGAAGCAAAAAGAGAAGGACCTGAAGCTGCTGATTGAATAAGGGGAGGATGTTGGAGGTAGCCGGTCCAGAATACATTCAAGTTTTTTTTTTTTGGGGGGGGGGGAATGACACAACCCTGTTGTCATTTGTGTGGTGGTAGAAACAGGGAGTTGATTGAATCTTGAAGTTACTTAAGACATTTTTGTTTGTTTGTTTGTTTTAAAAAGTAGGTTCAACAGTACATAGGGAACCAGGGGGCATTGTGATTTGTTTAATGCAATATTTGAACCTGTAATTCTTTCCACTAAAACCTTCCAAACCTTCCAATTATATGCCATGATGAAACATGCATTTTT
Source organism: Podarcis cretensis (assembly GCF_951804945.1). Taxonomy (NCBI): domain Eukaryota; kingdom Metazoa; phylum Chordata; class Lepidosauria; order Squamata; family Lacertidae; genus Podarcis; species Podarcis cretensis. Next base: position 25,666,162 of record NC_137175.1, read on the forward strand.
TATCATGTTTAGGGAAGTTTTAAAGGACTGATGTTTTAATGTATTTTTAAACTCTGTTGGAAGCCCCCCAGAGTAGCTGGGAAAACCCAGCCAGATGGGCGTGGTACAAATAAATTATTATTATTATTATTATTATTATTATTATTATTATTATTATTTCTTAAAGCACCCTGTAAACATTAATTAGCATCACTAGAGTGCACTCCTGCCCATGGCTGCTGGAGGGCAAGAACTTGTTTTGCTTCTAGAACGGAAGTGGGGAACCTAACATCTATACACATTTAGGTATAACTACTATAAAAGCCAGTGTAGTGCAGTGGTTAGAGTGTCAGAGTAGGATCTGGGAGGCCAGGGTTCAAATCCCTGCTCAGCTGTGAAGCTCACTGGGTGACCTTGGGCCTGCCACTGCCTCTCAGCTTAACCTACCTCACAGGGTTCTTCTTATAGGGATTAAGTCCTATTGAATTCAATGGAGCTTAGTTCCAGGTACTTGGGATGAGGACTGCCTCTTATATTGCTCAAAGGGATTACTCGCTTTCAAAATATTTCTGCCTTCCAGTTCGAAACATACCCTCTGCCACTTTAAAGGATCTTCATCTTCAACCAAACTTGGAAGACAACTATTCACATCTAAGTAAATATAAAAGCAATTGCAGAATATTCAGGTATTCATAGAAAATGGCACCTCCTGAATATTGAATTGACCAAGTGCTGGCTTTCAATTAATAAATAAATAACCACTGAAACATTTTGCTAACATTAGAGAGTTGGAAAAGATGGAAGAAAAATGCTGTTTATCTGCTACATTAGTGTCCATCACTAATGCACCATGCAAGCACGGGGATTACTTTTTAAATGGCCATGGCTGGGGTAAACCAGGACACTGCAAGATGGCAGCCCACAAAACACCGAGATTGCCAGGGCATTGCTAAGAAAACATCAGTGTACATCAGGAACGGGCTTCTTCTCCATCTGAGCTTGAATACCTCCACCCTCCCATGCACAGCTTTATTACAAACACTACTGTAATCCAGGTCAAATTATTAAAACCAGAAGTCAAGCTAATGATGGTTACAAAAGTCCAGTGGGACCTGCAACAACATTATTTACTGGGCCTTCTCAGTAGTGGCCCCCTCCCTGTTGAACGCCCTCCTTTCAGATGTCAAGGAGATAAAGAATTACACAACTTTTAGAAGACATCTGAAGGCAGCCCTGTATTGGGAGGTTTTTAATCCTTGGTGTTTTCATTATATTTTTAGATATGCTGTAAGCCATTCAGAGTGGCCGGGGAAATCCAGTCGGATGAGTGGGGTATAAATTATATAATAATAAAATAATGATGATGATGATGATGATAAACATTTCTGACCCACTCTTCATTGCAAGTGCAATTTCAGAACAAGTTGCCATGAAGGCAAGTTTCAAACAGATATAATACAATCACTAATAAAAATGCAGATTAAATAACTACCAGCCAAATAACAAACATCACCCTATTGTAGTGTGGACAGCTCCTGGTCAGTGTACCAGCAGGCTAACCATGTTAATTTCTCCCCTGAAGCAGTTCCTTTTTATACTTCTGCAGACCCAGCCTGCTAATCTCCTGCATGGATAGTGCCTTTGGTGCTATATGGATTGGCACTGAGTGAATGAGTTTGCTGTCAGTATGATGCAGGAATTGCCAGTCTGGGCTAAGGCAAGGCATAACTTCATGTCTTTGGGACAACCTCCCAAGTCTCTTCCTGGTAGAGCTTTCTATATTGCCGCCACACTCAGAGTTTTGGAGAATAAAAGCAAAAGGAAATTTCAGCAAGAAAGCAGATCATCATCATTACAAGCATAAAAAGCCACAAATCTGTCACCCTGCAGAAACGCTCCCTTCATTGTTAGTGTGATTTATTGGGGGAGCTAATTTTAAACAAGTTTTTCTCCCTTCCTTCAAACCACAATAGAAAAGCTGAAAACAAAAACAAGCCAGAGGACAGGAGCTGATGGCTATGGGACAATTTAAGCAATAATCTCATTTGCTTTGTAGTATTAAAAAAAAAAAAAGGCAATAAGGGGCTATTTACTGAGTGAATGAACACAGAATGAATCACAAAAGCGCTCTTTATTGCACACATACTGCAAGGATAAGGAAGTTGGCTTTTGCAAGATGCAACGAGAAAATCTTCCTTGATGTGCCAGATTTGGAGACCACTGAAATGCTAGGATGCATTTATGAATCCTTGACTATGCTTTGTGTGTGCATAATATTAGCATAGGACCAGGCTGGTTGTGAATGCAGATTAGAGAGTCACGTGCAAATAATTGTAATTTAATGCAGTCAGTTTTCAAAGGCTTTCATTGATGGACACTTGTTTCAGAACTTCAGTTTCACACAGCAATATGAAATCTCAGTTAAAGGGTTTCAGTTGCTCTAGAAAAAGGTGCTTGAGAGAAGGAGAGTACACATTCATCATAGGCTGAGTGATAGGTGAATTTTATTGCCTGCAGCTGTTCATAGGACAAGATCTGAAAACAAGATTAGCAGCACAGTCGTAGGTATGTCTCAAGTTGAGTGAGTGGGGAATACCCCTGTCCACAGGCATAATTCACAAGGACCAGTGCTCAGCATCCAAGAAGTTTGCTACAAGGGCACCAATGAAGATGTAGTCAAGGCCAAGCTCAACCACCATAGATTCAATTCAGATGGTAGAAATGGGACGAGGGCCAAGGAAAAACCAGCATTTGTAGGTGAAGAGTCAATCCAGGAATGAGAAGCACATTTGAAGCAGGATTAACTGGAGCAAATGCAGGCCAAGTGAAAGCACACATTATTAAGGAAGTAGCATCAGTAAAGCCAAGCATCACAGACCCTCCAAGTGTCCCTATTTTCCAGTATTAAAAGTAAAGTACTTATATATTGCAGTTTTATTTTTATTTTTATTAAAAAAACAAACACCAAAGTGGTTTACAACATGCACACAAAATTAAAGCACACACACACAAATTAAAATCACAAACCACGAGCTAACTGGTTACAGAAATTATTATTCTTAACTGTCTGCATAAGCCTCAAAGCATAAAAAAAAATGTTCAGCAAACATTTAACAATTACAGCAGAAGATGTCTGTGGAATCTCGATTGGGAGAGCATCCCAGAGGTCAAGGCTGATGACACTGAAGGCTTGGTTTCATGCCAATGTCAGATGAGCCTCACCAAACTGGGGGAGCGCCAGCAATGTTCCTACAGATGATCTCAGTGATTAAGCTGGGATATAGGTCCCTAAGGATTTAGGCCTATGTTGTTTGGGGCCTTGCAAATTAATACGAGGATCTTGGCTTTTATCTTAAAAGACAATATCAATCAGTTTCTGGGGCCAATTCAAAGTGCTGGTTTTGACCTATAGAGCACTAAACAGCTCAGGACCACAATACCTCAAGGGCTGCCTCTCTCCATATGAATTGACCCCGACCCCATGTACATCCTCTGAGTCCCTTCTTCATATGCCTCCTCCATGAGTAGTCCAGGGGGCAACAACACAAGAATGAGCCTTTTCTGCAGTGGCTCCTGTTTGTGGAATGCTCTTCCCAGGGAGACTCACCTAACACATTCTTTACATATCTTTAGGCATTTTTCTTCAACCAAGCATTTGGTTATGACTTTTTAAATGTGTTTGTGGGAGGTGGGTTGTTGTTGTTGTTGTTGTTGTTGTTGTTGTTGTTATTCCAGTAGTGATGTATGGAAGTGAGAGCTGGACCATAAAGAAGGCTGATCGCCGAAGAATTGATGGTTTTGAATTATGGTCTGGTGGTGACTCTTGAGAGTCCCATGGACTGCAAAAAGATAAAACCTATCCATTCTGAAGGAAATCTGCCCCGAGTGCTCACTGGAAGGACAGATCCTGAAGCTGAGGCTCCAATACTTTGGACACCTCATGAGAAGAGAAGACACCCTGGAAAAGACCCTGATGTTGGGAAAGATTGAGGGCACAAGGAGAAGGGGACGACAGAGGACGAGATAGTTGGACAGTGTTCTCGAAGCTACCAACATGAGTTTAACCAAACTGCGGGAGGCAGTGGAAGACAGGTGTGCCTGGCGTGCTCTGGTCCATGGGGTCACAAAGAGTCAGACACGACTAAACGACTAAAGAACAACAACTATTATTTATTTATTTGTTTATTTATTTATTTATTTATTTATTTATTTTTCTGTTGTGAACCATCCTGGGATCTTCAGATGAAGGGCGGTATGTAAGATATAGATGCACACATATATTCACATCACCTGAGGTCAATGGCATGTCTATCTTTGCTTGCTTTAGAATGGATAAGTAAACATGAAATGGTGATTGAGGAGGAATGGCTGCCATGGCTGAGAATAGATTATGTTGGTTGATGGTTTTGACCCAGCTTTGATGGTTTATGTTGTGAAAGAGGCTTTCAAGATTTGGAATCCAACCTTTCTGGGCTGTCGGCCTTTGTCAATATTCCCAGCAACAACATGGGTGGGGGAGGGGTACGCTGGCTACTGAGAACTGAGCCTTCATGTCAAAGACAGTTTCTCTCAGTAAGATGTGGTTTTGGCTCAGCCATCAAAACCACTTACACCTGGTTTACTTCAGCCGTCCAGGGCAGGATATGGTTTAAGACCTGGGGAGTGAGTGCCTACCAAAATAGCAGATGTTCCATAACAGCACCGGCTCTCAGCCTCAGTTGGAGTGAAAGCCAAGCCAATGCCTTGCTCCCTTTCATGTTCTCATGACCGATGTAAGACAAAGATATTGAGAAATGGATTTTAATGTGAACCAACCTAATTCACACTTTCTGGAACAATATGCAAACCAAAACACAGCCATCTTTTGAATTCGGCAGTTCTCCAGATTTCACAGTGCAGGTCTCCAGCCAAGTAATGTGTACACTAATGAATATATGAAGGTAAAGTGTGCACCATAATGCATAATATCCGTGGAAATAACATACACAACTGCATTATATTAGAAGAAATTGCTTTGCCAAAGTGAGTACATTAGGCAAAAGTGCATACAAAAGTAGGAGAAATTTGCACTAGAATCCTGATGAATTTTCATGAAGCTTTTTTTAAAATTCAAACTAATTTGGAGAACTGAACTTAAGAGAGGGATGAAACAGATCTGCATCAATAAGTGTTGCAGTGTAATCATATATATGTATGCTCAAAGTATTTTTTTGTAGTTCATGAAAGCTTATTCTATAAGAAATGTGTTAGTCTTGAAGTCAGAACAAGACTTATTTTGTGATACCTTATTTCATATATTCCTTTCTAGGAGAAGGGGGCTATATTCTTGAAATTGCACCAGGGTCCCCAACCACCTTAATCTGGTTTGGTATGGGTGCAGTCAGATGAAAATGCAAAGCAAAAAATACACTCTGGAACAATTAACAACAACAACAAAGGTCTAATACAGCTACTCCTCTGCGAATTCCCAATAGAAAATTACCTACAATATTCATGCAATGTTGTAAATATTTCAAAAACTATTTGGCAAGTCACCAGATCTTATGAAAGTGGCTTGCTTCTTACCAGACCTTCATTATGCATCAAACAAGTATAATTTTTCCCTCTTCATCAAATGTTGGAGAATCTGTGTACCATACATAATAAACATACATTCTTGAAGTCTTCTAGATTCTGAAAGCCTATTAAACTTGAAAACATTCCATAATAAACTGGGGAAAACATACCACCCAATCTGTATGACACAATTGGTTAGATGTTTACCTCCTGCAGCTCCTTTTTGCTTAACTCCTCTCTTCGTATGGCCCAGGGTGAAAGGTTGTGCATGGGTTGTTGTTGTTTGGGAGAGCGCCTTGAACTCTAAACAATTTTTAAAGCGTGTTGCGAGCCTGCAAAGTTAACATTTGTGTGATGATGTTTGTTATTCTTCCATTACACAGATATTTAGAAAAGCCAAAAATCCTTGTGAGGTTTCTTCTGATTGTCCCAAAAGGAAAACATTTGCATTGTGCAGACCATGATTGGGAACACATGTATTTTCGGCACCCCATTTAGCTCTGCTCTCTGTTGCTAATAACAGAGAAAGCAAATCCTTTGATTTCGTTCTTTCAACTGGTAAGCTTCGTTTTAGGAGTGAGGGCTTTCTGTATTCCCTTAGATTCAATCCAATTCATCATGGAGTGCTGAGCCTAGGCAAGGGGAGTGAGGAGAGACATAGATGATTTGCTCTGACAACATTAGGCCTACACTCAACAGGGGGAGGAGTGATAAATTTCTCTTAATTAATGGCATGAGGAGTGATTTGTGGTGTAGTGGTTAGAGTGTCAGACTAGGACCTGGGAAACCAGGGTTTAAACACCCACTCAGCCATGAAGCTCACTAGGTGACCATGGGCCAGTCACTGTCTCTCAGCCTAACCTACCTCACAGGGTTCTTGTGGGGATTAAATGAGGAGGGAGAGAACCATGTACAATCAATCAATCAATCAATCAATCAATCAAATAGAGACATTTACAAAGAATGATGTTTCTCTTTCAAACCATGTAAGGCAGGATTGGGGAACCTGTGAACTGCTAGTTTCCATCAGCCCTGACCAATGTGCCTGATGGTCAGCTATGACGTCTAGAGGAACATGGGCTCCCCACTCCTGATTAGAGATTTGGAAAATTCCAACAGAAATGGGAAATGAAACGGCCAATGATTGCTTATATGTCCCATGTCCAGAACGGAAATCGATCCAGTGAATATGATCAGTATTTGCTCTTGTTGCTTTCAGTCCACAAACAATATGCAATTTATGAAGCCTCTCCCCTAATTCTATTGTGTTTCCTTACATGAAAATGAATGAGGTGAAATATTTCATTTCATTTCCCTTTTAATTTGTATACCGCCTTTACAGAAGGCAGTTTACAAGCTGAAGAAACAACAAAGATTGCACACCTTATAACAATCTGATCCAATACAAAAATGGCATAATAAAAACATAACTTTAAAATAAACAGTGTATATCAAATAAAGGAATATTCAATCATCCAGTAATGGATTGACAATGTAATTCAGGTAAGTTATGTAAATTTCCCCACTGCTGACAGCAAGATGATCAAGGTAGTCTTTGAGTGAATATGAACCGCAGAAGAAGAGAAATAGTGCTGCATGTGATGAATATGAGACAGGGCTAAAAATGATGCCCTTTTTGTCCCTTCGCCAGATATAAAATGTAGGTGGTTTGTAGGATGTGAAAAGGTGATAATGAATCCTCTGTCTGTACTGTTTGATCCATGAGCGCCCATTCATGGGAGTCATTGCCTGATGCTTTAGTAAATGTGCAAGCTGACCCCCAAATCCACAGAATGAAAATGTTTCACTAGTCCTCTTAGACACCCAATGCATACATATATCTTTTATTTGTCCTTCTTTAAAGTATAAAGGAAGTGGAGTATTTGGATATGGTTGGTATTTGGCTATGGTTGGTTCCCCCAGATGAATGGCCAGGCTGACAACAGAATTTGGATCATTAAGGAGAAGCAGCTGACTATTTTCTTCTGGACTATCTTCTGTTGTGACCTGTGCACACTTTTTATTTATACTGAACTCTATTCAGGCCAAATGAGTTGAAACAAACACAATTACACACAGAGGTAGGTTGCTTCTTTAAATGTTAACAGCATCCATTCAGTGCTTCAGATAGATAACTATAAACCCTGTAAATAATGGTGTGTGTGTGTGTGTGAGAGAGAGAGAGAGAGAGAGAGAGAGAGAGAGAGAGAGAGAGAGAGAGAGTCTTAGATGGCCAAGTGTATTTTGTTGATTTTGAACCAATGCACCTGTCACAATTCTTGTTTGCTTGAATGGTTTTATACATATATGGTTGGGGAAGAGCGTAAGTTCTCTATTCATATTAACAAGGTTGTGAACATATTAACCTAAACTTTTAAATATATACAGGTTTCTTTCTGGAATGAATAAGAGATTAGAGATCTGACAGTGCTTGGTAGTGTGAATAAGGCAACTTTGGGATGAGAATGTTTTAAAGCTGCTCTTTAGTTTTTTGGCTATATTAAGTAACAAAGAGTACCCAGGTTCAGGAAGAGGGGAAATAAACCCCAATTTCCATACTCTCTCCGGTGATGACAATACAAATTGTAAGAAATATGAAGTGAGGTCTGATGAGGCACATTCAAAAGCTGCCCTAAAAAAAAAGAAGAAGTAGAAGTAATTATCTGAAACACTTTAACTGAAAAACTACTATGGAAAGCTGAGAACCAGTGGTGTGGTTTGACCCAAGGGACAAATATGGGTCAGTAGCAAAGGTCATATCCAGAGACAAATCTTCCCCAAGTTGGAGGGTATTTTGAACTGGGAATTTGATCTTGGTCTGTCTCCAAATAAGGAAGGTAATAGCTTCCTTGCATGTGACCTTCTCCAGCATGGAGAGTTACTTGCATAGCCCCCTGAGTGCTTTCCATTCAGCACATATTTTCCCCTAGATTCAAATTAGGGTTGAGGAGATTTCTACTTGAGAATGTCTGATGCACTGAATCTCATCTGTCATTCCATTAAGTGTAAGGGAAAAGTGCTACCACAGGGGGACCAAGGAATCTTAGAGAGCAATCCCATGTGTGTCTCTTCAGAAGTCACACTGAATACATTGAGGCTTATTCCTATGTGGCTCGGCATTCAGAAAAGAGTTATTGGTTTCACAGAGCAGGGATGGGGAACCCGTGGCCTCCCAGATGTTGCTGGACTGCAGCATCCATAATTCCTGGCCATCACCCATCTTGGCTGAGACTGATGGGAGTTGTAGTCCTACAGTATATGGAGGGCTGCAGAGGAAAGAAAGCTCACTGAAAATGTCTGAATGAATCAGTGCATAACAGGAACATTCTGAAATATGCATAGATACTGCAGCCATATTGTCTTTGGAAATCATACAATCATATACAGTAATCGCAGAGTTGGAAGGGACCCAAGAGTCATCCAGTCCAATTTCTGCAATGCAAAAATATCAGTGTTAATTTTAGAGGGAGGTGACATAGGTTTTAAAACCATGCCTTTGCCTTCTTCAACATCCAGGTTCCCTTTTTAAACTATGTTGTAACAAATCAAAACTTGACTTCTCAAGTTTCAGCAGCTAAGTACTCCAAGCTCATTGGTCCCTTGGCCAAACCCTAATACAGTGTTAATTATTGCTCTTTCAAACATACAACCCCCCCCCCAATGATTTAATTACTGACAATTACTTTTTTCAGTTATGCCATTTGTTTTGATACTTCTGTTTATTTCATTTCATTATTCCTTCATTTGTTCCTCAGTGATTCCACAGCTTATTCAGGAATAAAGGTAGCTCACATCTTACACAAGGGTTCAGTTCCAGGAGGTCCGTGTGTAAATGCAAAAACGTGTAAAGCCAGGAACTCCTGGAACTGCACCCCACCCCACCCCCAAGGTGGAGAGCTGCTTACCTTGCTTTGGGAAGATGGCACAAGGCCTCTAGGATGCTTTCAGATGTTATGTGGGGCAACCCCAAGTTAAAATACACCTTCCAATAACTGAAGCATCGCCAAAGAATACTTCTGGTTAGAGTCAGACTGTGTGTGTCTGACAACCATCTCTCCACTAGCAAAGAAATGAGACAAGAACAACAAAAAAGTACAGTCTGTATAAATTGTATCCTCTGAAAGAGAGTATAGCCTTGTTCCAATCATCCCTCCTTGTAATATATATATATATATATATATATATATATATATATATATATATATACACACATATATATATTCGGAGTACAATTTAGTGTGGCCAATAAAAGGCCAGCTAATTTCTAAATCAGCATGTAGCCAAGTCAGCCACCCAGTAGCTCAGTCCTTGGGCAATATTACCCGTGTGCAAACAATCTATACTAAAGCGATCAGCTTCCCTCTGGCCTGCCAAGGGGATGCGTTAACTGAGCCCAAAATATGACAGGAGGAAATTTATGTGCAACTTTTACACATAATATCTCATTATGACTCTCCCCAATCTTTCAATTTTAAAAATAAACGGTCTTTGTAATGATTTTACCAGGAGCATGTTGGAAGCAAGATTGAAAACAAAGAGAGAGAAACAGTATTTGGCTGCTGGTCATTCTCTCTCTCTCTCTCTCTCTCTCTCTCTCTCTCTCTCCCTCTCTTTCTTTCCCCCCACCTTCTGTTTCTCTTGGTTTTTGCTTTAATTTTCCTGAAGATGTTTCCACTCAATTTAAGAAGAAATGAAATTTTTCCTCTCCTCATTTCTTTCATTTCACTTTCTTTTCTGTTTTGGTCAGGGGTTTCAACTGACAGAGTGGCTGACTTAATGAAACCCCTGTCAATAGCAAAATCATTTTGACTCATCAGTAAATAATGAAAGTTTCCAGTTAAAGCGCAGCTCAGTTCACCCAGGAGACCAGCATTTGGTTACATTCCAGACCAACAAATTGTCATCCATCCCACTCCACACACACACACACACACACACACAACTGACCTAAGCATATCGCCTTCTAGTAATGTGAAAAAGAAGGAAAGCAGAGTTAGTTATTGCTTTGCCAGGCAGAAAATGAACTTTTCATGCTCTAGTTTGTTGGGTCTAAGGTAGGAATGGCCAACTGGCAGGCCAAAAGCTAGCTTTAGCTCCTAAAGTAATTTGACCTGGTCCCTGGTGTTCCTACCAAGCCTTAACAGAGTGGAATTAAAATGTTTACCCAGAATTTCATTGATAAGGAAAAAGAAAACTGCTTCCAAGTTGCTTAAAATAGATATTCCACACTTTATTGGTTTTGGATTGAGTATGTAATAGGAAGCAGGAAACGGCCTTATACTGTGACAGATTATTGGTCCATCTAACTCAATATTGTCTTCAGGGACTGGCAGTGGCTTTCCAGGGCTTCAGACATGATACATCTACAAGCCTACCTGTTAGATGCCAGGAATTGAACTGGAAGCCCTGTTGCCCCAGGACCCTGGATGCAACCCTATGGCCACCCAATAACATATGTGTTTGGGGAACTCATAAAAATTAAAATAATAAAATATGCTATTAACGTCTGTGTTCTTGCACTCTGTAATTGTCAAGCCATCCCTGGTTGGTAATGCTGATTGTGTTATGGAGCTGTGCAGCCCATAAGGGGAACAATTAATGGGAATTCTCCCTGCAGTGGAAGAATTGCAGTACCTTTGTGCCAGTGGCCAGGGGTCTTGTCTATTCATTTCTAAGGCTTGCAACTTGCAAATGTGACTATAAGAAAGCATGGTGCCAAACCACAGTACCTTCTCTTTCTTCCCACACCTTCTCTTTCTTGTAGCAATGGCTGTGTGCTCGCACCATGTAGAGGCAACCTTAACATGCTCCTCTGCTTTAGATGACAGAATCTATCGAAGTTTTGAAACCATATTTTGCAACGCTCCCACTACACACAGTTGCTGTAAAGTGCACATCATAAGACTTGCCGCAGCTGTTGGGGTGGAGCTTCCAGAAAAGCAATGCACCTATAATCTGTCACATCAAAATGGACCACTATGAATAACAAGATGTGAAAGGGACAGAGATGAAATTATATAGACTCTTTCCAATGGTAAAGCATTGCTACTTAAGACAGAAGTTTTGCACAGACTTAATAGAAGTGAATGCCATTGGAAGACTTGCTTTTAGGATCGCAATGTTTACCTCTTTAGGTTATGGAATTAAGATGTAAAATTTATTGGCAACAGAGGACAAATTCAAATCCACAAGAAAGGACATTTTAATTATTATTATTTTCTGTCCTTCATCTTAGCCAGCAGCCTCCCACAGTGTTCAAAAGGGTAAGATGTAGTCCTCATGCAGCTGTATCATTTAGGAATGCACATAGGAAAACTACTGGGGGGGGGGAGTGTGCACAGGTAGGGAAAAATCACCCCACACAAAGAAAGCACACATTGTCTCAAATTGATTGGAATTGACCTGTATGAAAAATTCTACAATTTGTAAACAGAGACACTGAATGTACTTTTGTTACTTATGAAAAATCTTTTATTAAAATGTATTTTTAAAAGAAAAGAAAAGAAAGTGTCAGTAAGAAACCTACCTGAAGCTTTGAAATCTCTGTGAGTTCTGATTTGTTCTGATCTGTTGGAAAGGGAAGGGCCCTAGAAAGTCACAGGTTCATTCCCTGGAAATCCCACATAGGTTTGGGAGAGACTCCTCCTTGAAATCCAGGAAAATAACCAGAAAAAAGAGGGCAAGTTCCCGCCGGCAGGCAGTTTAAATGATACGTGCCATGCCCCCTGGCTGAAAAGATTGGTCGGTCTAGGGCATGGTGTGGAGGGGACTCAGTAAGACACGGGGGCTAGCCACACCCCCGTGCACGGGGAGGGATCGTGTCCAGCCCACAACTCCATTTCCCCAGAGAAGGGAAATGGCTTTGCAAGAAGTGCAAATTAACAGGTGCCAGCAACTGATGCTACATTGCTGCCTGACAGATTACCTCCCCCCAAACCTGCGCTCATTGAAGGATGTTATCCCCTTGCCAGTCAATTTTTGTACATAGACCAAGATGGATGCCACAATGCCCTTTGCCCCAGGCAGCAAAATATATTGGGTCACATTCAGCCTAGGAGAGGCGGCATAGCCAGCCCAAACAAGAGGAAGACAAAGCAATCAAACAATAGCAGAGCATCTTCTAAGAATCCTGCTTGGAAGGCTAGAGATTTGCAGTCACGTGCAATGGGTCATTCACTTCAGTCCTTCATGGGCCTTGTTGTGTTTTCCATGCATATCAAAGTCAGGGAGCAATGGAACATAGCCAAGAACTGGTGATGGCTACATGGCCCTCAAGGTTGCATATCTACTCGTGAAGGCTTTTGAATTGTAGAGGAGAAACAATTTCCTTGTGAAACCTCTCCTTGTGTCTCTTGTTCTCAAATAAAGTACTGAGGGGACCACCAGGAAGGAGTTGGTGGGCAAGCAAGCCAAGTTCTCAGACCACACTCTGAGAACAGTTACCTGATGTGAAAATCCACAGCAAGCATTTGGTGGAATAACCCCCCCCCCCCCATACTTATGAAAATATGTTTTTCCCTTGAGAATGTAGCAGTGGTGGTAATGTGGGAAGCTGCTTTCTCAGAAAGTAGGAAATGCTTCATCTGCCAGGGTATACTGACTGAGCTTCCCATTATAGCCCTCTTGGGAAAGAAAGAATGTAATCAAGCAAGAAATAATTGGGCAAATGTGTTAATGTATGTGCTCCCTGTCTTACTCTGTCCTGAAGCAGTTTGCAAAAAAAGGGGGGGTTGGGTAATTTTGATATGTTGCATGCTAAATCTTTTTTTTTTTTAATGGTATCAAACAATGCCATGGACTTCTCACCAACTCTAGCCTTCACTCAGTGCTAACCTACACTGGCAAGGTCAAATCTTATTCTTGCTTATGGAAGATGCTTGGGCCCAGATTTCTGGGAATCTCCAGAAAAGGAAAATGTCTTAATGGGAAGGAAGCATTAAAAATGATGTCTGTCCTTGGTGTCCAGCTGGAATGGATGAATCAGAATAAATGAGTATTTCAGGTTTACAAGGCTCAAGCCATATGGGACTCTTCCCCAACCTGGTGCTCTCCAAATACTTTGGACTACAACTCTCATTATCTCTGACTGTTGGTCACATTGGCTGAAAGTGAAGTGTTGCAGCCTCACACATCTGGGGTAGGCTTTGTTTTTTAAAAAAGCAACAACAAGCAGCACCTTTGGTTGTTCCTAGAACAGGGATGTTAAACTGGTCCCTACTGCAAAAATGACAGAAGCTGCATGAAATCCCAACTGAATTCTAAAACTGCACAGAAAGCCACAATTCCCTAATAAAGCCTAAATGTAATACTTTCCAAGAAATGTCTACGCTGCTTTGAAATACATTAAGCATTCCATATATACTCAAGGATGTCGGTGTGCCATAGATATAATGTTATAACCCCTAGTACCATAAGCGGATTTCTTGTTGTTTTTCTCATTGGTTTGCATACTGATGTCAAACACTGCCCATCTTCCTCGAGTACAGCAGTCACACTGAGCCGAATTTTGTACAGTTTTGCTTTTTATTATGTTTCTTCCCTCCGCCCTGCTCCTGCTTTGAGGAACATGCAGTCTCACAAAGAATCCTGTAGAACATGGAAGCTTGCCACTCTTTTATGACATTTTGGTTGGTCCGAATAAAGATCTTGCTCAACTGTGGATTTTTGGCGTCTCTTCATTTAATTGGGGGATGGAGGGAATCCAAAGTGCAGCAGTAGCACAATGTGTTTATCTAAAAGAGAAAAGTTTCATGGAAATCTTCAAGCTGTGTCACAAAAACAAAAACAGCAGAAGAGGTAGAATGAGAGGGGATGGGAAAGAGGACATTAGTACAAGGACATGGTGGAAGCTGAAGGAGACTGGTCCATTGGGGCAAGTGGGGCACTGCCCCACCAATCTTAGTCTGCCCATACCCTGCCCCTAACTGCCTACCTTTTTACTCATAACCCAAAAAATGAGTCACTCTGCCTGTCACAGGCTCTAATGCTAGCTGCTTCTGGTCTCCCTGCCTTCTGCCCTACCTGCTCCAATGGGCACCAGCCACCATGGATGGAAGCCCCATGTACAACATGCCATTGTCTTAAGATGGTGAATGGAGAAGGAAGCTTGTCACATGCCATTTGGGTGCCTCTGACAACTATGTCAGTTTGTGTATGTATCAGTTTGTATATGTGCAAATGTATGACTAAACCTTGCTGACCTGCTCTTCACTCCAAAGACTTCCAGTGCAGCGAAGAACTTCCTGAACCATCATCTAAAGACTATCACTTACAGCGGACTGGTCTTTGCACCCTCTCTTGGGAGTCTTCCCACCCAGTGAAGTCATAAGAGGGGGCACTGCTTTCTGTCTTTTCTCCACTTGAGTGGTGAGATCAGTGGGAGTGTGTTGCAGAACATTTTCTGTGATTACTTGATAATTATGGAATGCTATATGGATGTGTGCCTGCAATTTGAGCGGCAAAGACTCATCTTCATATATGCTGCCAGCTTCTAGGCAGGTGAGAAGGCAGCATTTTTTGGAAACCAACTTGAGTTATTTTTGCTTAGTAATTATTATTGTGGTTGTGGTGTGTGTGTGTGTGTAGACAATCAGTAAAATGGGTGCAGGTCTAGCAAGTGAAGGGTTACCAAAAGACTCTGATGAGGATGGAGAAGAAATTTGATACAGTACACATTTAAAAGTAAACCTTTCTAATTTGCACTTTCTGAAACACGGTGAGAATTGAAACACAGCCAGATTTCAAAATTCACACCTATTCGGAATTTTCAGTATAGTCTTCCAACCCAAAGTGTGTACTAGGATATAGTATGTAGGGGGAAAAATGCACATAAATAGCACACACAAATACATCATATTAGGGGAAACTGCTTTGGGGAAAAATTTAGGCAGAATTGCATACAAATTGGAGTATTGCACAAAAGCCCAATAAATGTTCCGGGGGGGGGGGGGGACACACAAACTGAAATGGACATGTGGAGAACTGAATTTAAGATTGGAAAAATGAGATACTGAGAGAAAGCAACACTAAGAGAGTAGCCCATCCCTACCTCCAAATCCCCTTTGGCTATGTCACACTCAGGTGCTTAATCTTAAACAATTTTAAAATGGTTTTGAATGACTGAAATATTAAATATTCCAGGGAAACCAATTATCCAATGTGTTGAAACCATTCCTTGATCTAACACTTACCCACAACTCTGGCCATGACACCTGCCATCCTTTGTAGCATTGAATTTGACCCATATTGCAGCCACTTCTAAAATAATATTCAGTCTAGATTAATGCATTTCTAGTCCTGGGGTGGGAATATCAATGACTTTTTAGTAGCAACTTTAGGAGTAACCTAATGGGTGCTTTGGCCCTCCACATCTCCATCAAGGTCTGTATTAATTTGACAAGCCTTAATGGTCTGTGAGTTGGAGGGGTCAGGCACTCCCACTGGCTGACACAGTTTCTCCCCTGCCCCCCTGTTGCCCCAAGGGCTGAGCTGTGATTTATTGGCGAAATTCCTTCAAGACTTGGGGAAGCCGCAAAAACAGGTCTCAAGCTTCAGCCCAAGTTAAATAAATGGAGTGTGTATATATTTAGTAAATGATCATGAGAAACATAGAAAAATATATGTGTGGAAGGGTGGAGAAAATGTACTTCCTGGCTGGGAAATTAGTGAACTGCTAAAGGCAGGGGCCAGATGGTTTAGCAGAGCAATTTCACTAGCTCCCTGCTCTATGTGTATGTGCTTGTGGGGGGAAATTACAGGGATCGGATGTGTGAGGTTCAAAAGCCCAACCCCTTGTACTGACCTAGGCAAAAATAACCTAGGTCTGAAAGCTGGACCAGTATCACACATGAGTTTGAAAGAAAACAAGATGTTCTCCAGCATTCTGTATGTGGAGAACATTACCAGAAGTGATTGGTATACTTTCATGGAATAATAGAGTTGGAAAACAAAAATGCCACAATCTGCTGCTAAGTGTTATGCCCAGTATTCCTAAATTGTCAGAATTGCCCAAGTTACTGTTTCTTGTCCTTATCATATGGCCCCATATACACAGGCCATTCCTTCTCTGAGGGAAATAAGAGTGGCTCTGGAACAGTCCCTTTGTTTCCTAATGGGATATATATTTTAAATTCAGCCTCACAAACAGATTCAAGTATTTGCTTCAGCACCAGCTCTCTCTTTCCTTATGGAAAGGGTGCAATGCTGAACTGTAAATTTACAGTGAACTGTACTGTGCATGTGTCAATGACACATTAAACATTTAAAGCAAGGGTCTATTTCAGTATTCTGTGCCACTTCCACATTAGGCTTCTTAACGTAATGGATTTTGAATTAATTGGCATGAACATTTAGCACTCAGTAAGAAAGCCTGCAATTTCCACTGATTAACAAAAACTATTTTGTAATTACTTTAAAATGAATATTTGTTTATTCTGTACTAATGCATTTCCCCTAGTTATGCAGGGCAAACTACCAGGCTCTTGTGAGACAATTTTAAAATGGCGGCACCACCCAAGTAGATTGGCACAAAGCTCTGTCAGATGCTTCTTTTGACTCATAATCTTAGATGGTCCAGTCCTGCTTTGGATGCTCTACTTAAAAACTTATTTTTTTAAAAAAAGCAATGTAGACCAAAGTAACTTCTGGTACCCCTCCAGGATTAATGGCCCTGAAGCTTAAGCATCATTAGTTTCATAGTAGATGAAAACATGTAAAAGCAGTTCCTATGCTTGTTGCTCCTATTGAACTTTGGTATGTAGAGTGTGGCTTGTACCTGTTGCAATCACACACAGAGCAATATTGGTAGATAAAACCAATAAAGTTGTTTATTGTAATAAGTACATAACTTGGACAGAAAATTCTATTAGGCAGCTAGGCAGGAGAAAACAAAAGCAGCCATGCTTGTGACTTTGTGCTCAGGGGACAGATCCAGATTTACCTTTCATTCCGAGGTGTGAGAGAGGAGAGTGAGAAGGAGGAAGGGATAAACAGGATGCAACCACTGGTGGAGGAAGAGGGGGCGGGGGGAGCACACTGCCCCCGGCACCATGATCCCAGTGGGGTGCCATCATGGCTCCCCCCTGCACTGAGTGCCATGCCCCAGGACACGTGCCACGCCCCCTGGGTGGCGCACCACGCCCCAGGACACGTGCCACACTCCTGTAGGCGGCATGCCACACCCCCGGGACATGCATCACGTCCCCGGGATGCCCACCAGCCATGCCCCTGCCTGCTCTCCACCCCCGGTGCTGGAGCATGAAGCTCCACCACTGGATGCAACCTAAGACATATCAGTCTAAACTTTGAAGGTTAGAGAGGGGGTCATAGAGGGGCTCATGTAGTCACTGGAATTATGTCATGACTTATGAAACTACTTAGCCAAACAGACTGGACTATGTGGATGCAAATGAAGTGAACAGGTGGTCGGAGCAAAGTAACTAATCTGGAATAGGTGGAAACGTTCAAAGCTATCACATACAGAAATAAGGAAAGGGCAGGGGCAATTTTCAATGTTGAAAAAAGATTCATGAGCAGCCACAACCATCTTCATGTGCTTGTCTGAATAAATGAGTTAGTGGTTGAAGAGTCAGACTAGGATCTGGGAGACCAGGGTTCAATGATACATGAAGCTCACTGGATGACTTCAGGAAATCTGAACCCACCCTTTGTTTTTCATTATAGCTACATTTTAGACTTATACATGGAAAGAGAGTCCTTTGACAGGCTTTTCCTTTAGTGGCAGAGCATCCAAAGGTACATTATCAAGAGCTCTCCTCTTGATGGTACATAACTCTAATCCATGCTTGGAGGAATCAGAATTTCAGATGATGGATTCAAATAATTCATCAAAAGAACAAGGCAGTATATTACAGCAGTGTCCAAAGATGGCATCATCAGGAGACAAGTGGTTCAAAGAGGAAATTTAGTAATATTAATCGAACTAAGGCTATTCAGTGCCAGGAGGCTGCTCTGCAGCAGAAGTTTGGCAACCAGCAAAAACATCATTTATCTCCACACTGAAGTGACTCTTTGCAGCATTAGGGGTGTTTTAAAGATTTTATTTCAACAGCAAAAGGGAAGTTTCTATTTCCTAACAGAAGTATGGAATACATTAAGAAAAACCCTCCCTTTTAAAAATCATTTGTAAAAAAAAGAAAGAAACATAAATGCAATAGCACTTTGACCTTTTGATTTGGGTACAAAGGGGGGAAATCTAGCAATGCTCAGATCAGTATAACAGACAGAGTCTACAATGGGTAACTTTTTTTTTTTTAACCGTTCCCTGCTTATAGCATCAGCATGACCTGCTGGCATTCACAAAATACAAATGTGCTTCAATATGCAAGCCCCCACCCTGCCCAATCACCTGGTGATTTGTTTTGGATCCAGCTGTTCTTCAAGACACAGGAGCAGAAAAGTCTGGTTTATTTTTCTGGACATTGGATAACCCTGACCTACAGGTGTTCTGATTTCTACACCACTAGTGTTATCTCAAAGTAAATTAATTTGTATTTTGTTAAAAATTTGGTTAAAAATGAAAGTGTGGTTATATTCCAGATTGCTTTATGGCTTTTCTAGCACTTTCATGAGCTAACTCACCCCAGACACACCAGACTCAAAAGCTCTCCTTGCAAACTGCCAATGCCCCATGCACCCTCAATTTTTTAAAAAATTGAGGGGCTTGCTTGCTTAGTTATTTTACATATTTCTCATATGGCTGTTGTCCAGAATGGTTGGATTTTGGGGCACTCCCACCACATGTGGAGGTATGTGCCTGTGGAGGTGCACCCCCTCCAGCATTTTGGTGAAGTTCCTGGGCGTATTGGACATCACCCCAGAATTGGCCATACTAAACATCTTCCAAGACAACAATGCCCATTTAGACCACAAAGAACTCATAAGCCACCTACTTTCAGCAACCAGAAACATCATAACCAGACACTGGAGAGACCTGTCAGGAGTAAGCATGGACCAATGGTACCAAATAGTATGGGAAACAGCCCTACTAGAAAAACTAATCAACAAACTGAAACTGAGACGGGGACAAACAGAAGAAGACACCTTTACCCCTGTATGGCTCCCCTTTATCACATGCGCAGCCCAACAAGACAATGACAATAATCCACCAACAGCGTACAAATCAATATGGCTAACCTGATCCAAAACACCCACCCCACTCACACACGAAAACAAAGATCACCACAGCCAATCACAAACAAACAACCCTAGGCCACACCCTAGGCCAACCCCAACCTCTCTCACCACCAAAGGAACACAAGTGAACAGCAGAGAACCTGCATGAGCAACGCTGAAACCAAACCCTACATACATTAAGCAAAATAGAAACATACTTGATTGGCTATGTAGTACTCTGATGTCACCACTTGCCTTACGTAATCCCAGATTGGAGATTGAACAGTAGGCAGGAAGTAAACGGCACCAAAGAATGATGAACACCAGAAGCTACCTTAAGCTAAGTCGGATCACTAGTTTGGTACTCATTTGTTGTGGTTTAGTCGTTTAGTCATGTCTGACTCTTCGTGACCCCATGGACCGGAGCACGCCAGGCACTTCTGTCTTCCACTGCCTCCCACAGTTTGGTCAAACTCATGCTGGTAGCTTCGAGAACACTATCCAACCACCTCGTCCTCTGTCATCCCCTTCTCCTTGTGCCCACCATCTTTCCCAACATCAGGGTCTTTTCCAGGGAGACTTCTCTTCTCATGAGGTGGCCAAAGTATTGGAACTGTCCTTCCAGTGAGAACTCAGGGCTGATTCTCCAGGTTCTCAGCCTTTCCCATCATCAGCTACGTAACAATTTAGCTAGAGATGCTGGGAATTGAGTTTTGTGCCTTTTGCAGGCAAACGGGAGCACTCAGCTATGGCCCACACAGGATTGGGGGGGGGGGAGTTGTTATTTACACAATCAAATTATTTATTGGGAGAAATTTACACCCCGCTAAAAACACTGGACCAGTTTAAAGACTGTTGGTGGGAGGGCTATGGGATGTGAGATGGACTAACTGAAGAGGTAATGGAGATATGGAAAGAGCATAAGAACAGGTTTCTACCAGATGGCTTGGCAAGGAGGCCTGAAGCATTTATGAACAATGTTTGTATTCCTAAAGACTTCATAACTCCACTAATGCTTCCTGTAACACTACATATATCCACAAAATAAGATAAAGGTCAGCATATATTAGAGTCAGATCCAAAATTCTTGTCCTTATTCTCCCACAGTCTATTCCACCCTGAAGCTTGGGGGAGCAACTTGTGGTTCATGGCACTTGGTCTAATTTCAGAGTGATAGAGTGACACAAAGAGAAGGTGGGAGGTGTGATGGCAGAGGAAAAAGTGGGAGGGGACACGATATGAGAACTCTATAATCCCAGGTTCCTGATCAGAGGAGGGCAACCAAAATGGTCAAAGGCCTGGAAAGGATGGCTTATGAGGAACGGCGAAGGGAGCTGGGCATGTTTAGCCTGGAGAAGAGGAGGTTAAGGGGTGATATGATGTTGTTGTTTAGTCGTTTAGTCGTGTCCGACTCTTCGTGACCCCATGGACAAGAGAACGCCAGGCACTCCTGTCCTCCACTGCCCCCCGCAGCTTGGTCAGACTCATGCTGGTAACCTCGAAAACACTATCCAACCATCTCGTCCTCTGTCGCCCCCTTCTCCTTGTGCCCTCCATCTTTCCCAACATCAGGGTCTTCTCCAGGGAGTCTTCTCTTCTCATGAGGTGGCCAAAGTACTGGAGCCTCAGCTTCACAATCTGTCCTTCCAGTGAGCACTCAGGGCTGATTTCCTTCAGAATGGAGAGGTTTGATCTTCTTGCAGTCCATGGGACTCTCAAGAGTCTCCTCCAGCACCATAATTCAAAAGCATCAATTCTTCGGCGATCAGCCTTCTTTATGGTCCAGCTCTCACTTCCATACATCACTACTGGGAAAACCATAGCTTTAACTATACGGACCTTTGTTGGCAAGGTGATGTCTCTACTTCTCAAGATGCTGTCTAGGCCTGTCATTGCCCTTCTCCCAAGAAGCAGGCGTCTTTTAATTTTGTGGCTGCTGTCACCATCTGCAGTGATCATGGAGCCCAAGAAAGTAAAATCTCTCACTGCCTCCATTTCTTCCCCTTCTATTTGCCAGGAGGTGATGGGACCAGTAGCCATGATCTTCGTTTTTTTGATGTTGAGCTTCAGACCATATTTTGCACTCTCCTCTTTCACCCTGAATAAAAGGTTCTTTAATTCCTCCTCACTTTCTGCCATCAAGGTTGTGTCATCTGCATATCTGAGGTTGTTGATATTTCTTCCGGCAATCTTAATTCCGGCTAGGGATTCATCCAGCCCAGCCTTTCGCATGATGAATTCTGCATATAAGTTAAATAAGCAGGGAGACAAAATGCAGCCTTGTCGTACTCCTTTCCCAATTTTGAACCAGTCAGTTGTTCCATATCCAGTTCTAACTGTAGCTTCTTGTCCCACATAGAGATTTCTCAGGAGACAGATGAGGTGATCAGGCACTCCCATTTCTTTAAGAACTTGCCATAGTTTGCCATGGTTGACACAGTCAAAGGCTTTTGCATAGTCAATGAAGCAGAAGTAAATGTCTTTCTGGAACTCTCTAGCTTTCTCCATAATCCAGCGCATGTTTGCAATTTGGTCTCTGGTTCCTCTGCCTCTTCTAAATCCAGCTTGCACTTCTGGGAGTTCTCGGTCCACATACTGCTTGAGCCTTCCTTGTAGAATTTTAAGCATAACCTTGCTAGCGTGAGAAATTAGTGCAATTGTGCGATAGTTGGAGCATTCTTTGGCACTGCCCTTCTTTGGGATTGGGATGTAGACTGATCTTCTCCAATCTTCTGGCCACTGCTGAGTTTTCCAAACTTGCTGGCATATTGAGTGTAGCACCTTAACAGCATCATCTTTTAAAATTTTAAATAGTTCAGCTGGAATACCATCACTTCCACTGGCCTTGTTATTTGCAGTGCTTTCTAAGGCCCATTTGACTTCACTCTCCAGGATGTCTGGCTCAAGGTCAGCAACCACACTACCTGGGGTATATGAGACATCCATTTCTTTCTGGTATAATTCCTCTGTGTATTCTTGCCACCTCTTCTTGATGTCTTCTGCTTCTGTTAGGTCCTTTCCACTTTTGTCCTTTATTATGGAAATCTTTGTACGAAATGTTCCTTTCATATCTCCAATTTTCTTGAACAGATCTCTGGTTCTTCCCATTCTATTGCTTTCCTCTATTTCTTTGCATTGCTTGTTTAAGAAGGTCTTCTTGTCTCTCCTTGCTATTCTTTGGAAATCTGCATTCAATTTCCTGTATGTTTCATGATCTCCCTTGCATTTTGCTTGCCTTCTCTCCCCCGCTATTTGTAAGGCCTCATTGGACAGCCACTTTGCTTTCTTGCATTTCCTTTTCATTGGGATGGTTTTCGTTGCTGCCTCCTGTATAATGTTACGAGCCTCCATCCATAGTTCTTCAGGCACTCTGTCCACCAAATCTAAATCCTTAAACCTGTTCCTCACTTCCACTGTGTATTCATAAGGGATTTGACTTAGATTGTATCTTACCGGCCCAGTGGTTTTTCCTACTTTCTTCAGTTTAAGCTTGAATTTTGCTATAAGAAGCTGATGATCTGAGCCACAGTCAGCTCCAGGCCTTGTTTTTGCTGACTTTATAGAGCTTCTCCATCTTTGGCTGCAGAGAATATAATCAATCTGATTTCGATGCTGCCCATCTGGTGATGTCCATGTGTAGAGTCGTCTCTTGTGTTGTTGGAAAAGCGTGTTTGTGATGACCAGCTTGTTCTCTTGACAGAACTCTATTAGCCTTTGCCCTGCTTCGTTTTTATCTCCAAGGCCAAACTTGCCAGTTGTTCCTTTTATCTCTTGACTCCCTACTTTAGCATTCCAATCCCCTATAATGAGAAGAACATCCTTCTTTGGTGTCACTTCTATAAGGTGTTGTAAGTCTTCATAGAATTGGTCAATTTCAGTTTCTTCAGCACCAGTAGTTGGTGCATAAACTTGGATTACTGTGATGTTAAAAGGTCTGCCTTGGATTCGTATCAAGATCATTCTATCATTTTTGAGATTGCATCCCAGTACAGCTTTTGCCACTCTTTTGTTGACTATGAGGGCCACTCCATTTCTTTTACGGGTTTCTTGCCCACAGTAGTAGATATGATGGTCATCCGAACTGAATTCACCCATTCCCATCCATTTTAGTTCACTGATGCCCAGGATGTCAATATTTATTCTTGCCATCTCATTTTTGACCACCTCCAACTTACCCATGTTCATGGTTCTTACATTCCAGGTTCCTATGCAATATTTTTCTTTACAGCATTGGACTTTCCTTTCGCTTTCAGGCATATCCGCAACTGAGCGTCCTTTCGGCTTTGGCCCAGCCGCTTCATCAGCTCTGGATCTACTTGTACTTGCCCTCCGCTCTTCCCCAGTAGCATGTTGGACGCCTTCCAACCTGAGGGGCTCATCTTCCAGCGTCATAACTTTTATATGCCTGTTGTCTTTGTCCATGGAGTTTTCTTGGCAGGGATACTGGAGTGGTTTGCCGGTTCCTCCTCCAGGTGGATCACGTTTGGTCAAAACTCTCCACTATGACCTGTTCATCTTGGGTGCCCTGCTCGGCATAGTTCATAGCTTCTCTGAGTTCTTCAAGCCCCTTCGCCACGGCAAGGCAGTGATCCATGAAGGGGGGTGATATGATAGCCATGTTCAAATATATAAAAGGATGTCACATAGAGGAGGGAGAAAGGTTGTTTTCTGCTGCTCCAGAGAAGCGGACACGGAGCAATGGTTCCAAACTACAAGAAAGAAGATTCCACCTAAACATTAGGAAGAACTTCCTGACAGTAAGAGCTGTTCGACAGTGGAATTTGCTGCCAAGGAGTGTGGTGGAGTCTCCTTCTTTGGAGGTCTTTAAGCAGAGGCTTGACAACCATATGTCAGGAGTGCTCTGATGGTGTTTCCTGCTTGGCAGGGGGTTGGACTCGATGGCCCTTGTGGTCTCTTCCAATTCTATGATTCTATGATTCTATAATTCTATCTCAGGGAGACTTCTAAGCATCCTCAGCTGAATGTGCATAGGAACCTCCTTTAGACCTTCCCAGTCCACATGGGAAGATTGCCCGGGGGGGCGGGGGCGCAGAGCAGATAGAAACAAAGACATTGGGGCAGTGCTTGCCTATGTGTGCCCATGCCTCACAATACCTGATGCCGAATCACATCTGAAGGATGCATGAATGTGACTTCTGTTGGTGCTTATTGATAAACATGACTCTGTTCATGTCCTATTGCCTGCAATGTGTGAATACTACTACTACTACTACTACTACTACTACTACTAATAATAATAATAATAATAATAATTTATTACTTATATCCCGCCCATCTGGCTGGGCCTCCCCAGCTACTCTGGACGGCTCCCAACAGAATATTAAAAACACAATGAAACATCAAACATTAAAAACTTCCCTAAACAGGGTTGCCTTCAGATGTCTTCTAAAAGTCAGATAGTTGTTGATTTCCTTGACATATGGTGGGAGGGTGTTCCACAGGACAGGTGCCACTACCGAGAAGGCCCTCTACTGGGTCCCCGTAGCTTCACTTCTTGCAGTGAGGGAATCACCAGAAGGCCCCCAGTGCTGGACCTCAGTGTCTGGGACGGATGCTGGGGGTGGAGACGCTCCTTCAGGTATACTGGGCCGAGGCCTATTAAGGCTTTAAAGGTCAGCACCAACACTTTGAATTGTGCTCAGAAACATACTGGGAGCCAATGTAGGTCTTTCAGGACCAAAGTTTTTCTTCTTAACATGCTAGACATAATGCTTTAGGAACACAGGAAGCTGTCTTATACTGAGTTAGACTATTGGTCCATCTAGCTTAGAATTCTGCACTTCCTGGCAGTGGCAGGAGTCTCTCCCAGTCCTACCTGCAGGTGCCAGGGGTTGAACCTGAGACCTTCTGCATTCAAGGCAGATGTTCTATATATATATATATTCATAGATTGTGGTGCTGAAGAATGGGACTGAAGAATGAGACGCGGGTGGCGCTGTGGGTTAAACCACAGAGCCTAGGACTTGCCGATCAGAAGGTCGGCAGTTTGAATCCCCGTGACGGGTTGAGCTCCCGTTGCCTGGTCCCAACTCCTGCCAACCTAGCAGTTCGAAAACACGTCAAAGTGCAAGTAGATAAATAGGTACCGCTCTGGCAGGAAGGTAAACGTTGTTTCTGTGTGCTGCTCTGGTTCGCCAGAAGCGGCTTAGTCATGCTGGCCACATGACCCAGAAGCTGTATGCCGGCTCCTGTATGCCGGCCAGTGAGATGAGCACCGCAACCCCAGAGTCTGTCATGACTGGACCTAATCGTCAGGGGTCCCTTTACCTTTACTTTACTGAAGAATAGACTTGGGAAGGGGACAGCTAATCATACTCCTCCCCTGCCCCTGGTAACAGCTTTTGTTCAGTATGTATCATATCGTATATGTGAACCCAGTTTTGAACTTTTTGAAGACCTGGGAGATTTCAAAAGGACCTATTAGCAACATTGGGGCAGCCCAGTCTTACTAGAACGGGAACATGATTTAGTAACGCTTTGTGTTTTCAAATCCCAGAAAGGTCAGACAAAGTTTCGAAGAGGAGGGGACCATGTCCTCCCTGCTCACAAATAAAATATGCTTAGATTCATAACAAACAAACATTCTAAGTAGTGGTGGTCACAGCATAAAAGAGTCACATGTGTTTTTCTTTTGTCCACTAAGTAAATCTTTGCCTTTGCCAAAGGGCAAGTGGGCTAAATTAGGAAAAAAAACAGGCGTGATTGCAAAATGACTTGAATTAACTAGGAATATTGCTATATATAGCTATAAATATCTGCTGATTTGTTCACAGTTACTGAAAACAAGAAACAACCTGGAATTAAGCTGCAAACTCAGTGGGTGATATTCAACTAAGGTTTACTCAGAGTAGATTTGGTGGAATTAATGGTACTTAGTCATGTTCATTAATTCAATTGCATCAAATCTGAATATATCTTAATGGAATACCATTCTACGGTTCCTGGTGTTCTGCTAAAGCAAAATAATTATTTAATAGGCTGAGACTTTTGCTTTGGAGTTGAGTTGAACATGTCCATGACTTATGTTCAGGAGATGGAATGTGACACATTGGTGCAACTAATTTCCAGTGTTTTCCTGCAGCACAATTCTACTCAAAAGTGAATCCCATTGAGTTCAATAGGGTTTACTCCCAGGAAACTGGGCATAGGATTGCAGCCTTACACTTCTGTCACTGAGCTGAGAGCTGTTCACATGACATTTGCATGCAATATTTGTTTTCAAGCTGCCCCTGTTTGTGTGTGCTATGGAGCCAACACAAAATGGAAATGTGGATATCTGGGATGTGAGTGGCCTCTAAGGTGGGTTGGAAACCTGTCAACCTTCAGCAATTGTTGGTCTCTGATTCCCAGAAGCCCCAGTCAGCATGGCCAATTATTAAGGATGATGGAAATCCTCATACATCTGCCAGCCCACAGTTTTCCCTCCTCATCTCTAAGTAGGGATGGTTGAATCTGTCAGTGTTAGTTCCTTCATTTCCCCACAGTTAAGTTTAGCTTTCCACATTTTTGCATCAGTTTGCATTTTAAAAATGTCCTCATGAAAATTCACCAGCATTTTATTGCAAATTTTCTCTAATATACACATTTTTATGCAATTTCACTTAAAATACAGATTTTTGCAAATTACTTTTCCATTATGTAATGAATTTTTGAATTGAACAATTTTCACCAGAATACACATTTTACACATACCTTGCCACAGTTAAGTGCATTTTTGGGAGTACACATTACTTTGCTCCAGAAGTGCATTGCAAAATTCAGAAACATACAAATTTCAAAGGAAGACAGAGTTTCTATTTGTTTATTTTCTCAGAAAGTTTAATGACAAAATAGAATGAAATGGACTACTGAGGTGAATCCACACACAAATTCCATGGACTGGAAACAGACTGATCTGTCCATTCTTAAGTAATCATCTGACAGGGAATAGCCATGTGAAGTTAGGCGGCGCTGCTAATCTAAACTGCTGGGAACCATGTGTTTGGAAAGTTCTCATCATATAATGTTTGGGCAGGTCAACATTTTATATGATCATCAAAAATAAGTTCTTCCCATGATACAAACATATAAAGGGAGGAGAGGGTGTATGTGAATGTTAAAAACACAAATACTAACAGTCCTAAATATTCACATATCTATAGCAAAGAAGGAAGAGAGAGATAGCAAACAAATTTAGCCTCAAGTTTGTTTTATGTCCTTGTTATTGCAAAGAGGTTTGAGCCAGAAAAGACATAGAAGGGACACAAATGAGATAATTTAATGATGCCTTTTAGGAGTGCAGTGAAGGGAAATAAATAAATAACAGAACTCAAAGCACATCAAAGGTGGTTTCTCCTTTGCTTTCAGCAAATGGGAGGGGAGAAAGAAAAACACAGATACACCACAGTTTATGCAGCTTGTATGCTCCCAAAAACACAAATCTTGTCAGAGGCATGTACCCACTGTGCTGGCATTTTATTTCACTGCTTGTTCAGAGGAAGCAATGTTGAAAAGTTGCTTTGTGGGACCTAGAAGAACTGGCATCTAGTTAGACAAAGATATGCTTTTCCAAGTTGTAGGATTTTTTAAACACACACTCTCACTCACATACACAGTGCTACTGGCTTCATTTTACCAGTGGCTATGGTCCCATTAATATGTTTTCGATTCAGCATCTTTTCATGCACCATATATAACAGGAAAGGAAGAAGGGGGAAAGAAAGAAAGAAAGAAAGAAAGAAAGAAAGAAAGGCAGGCAGAAAAAGGCAGACTTGTAACTTGTTCCTTTCACAAAGGCTAGGGGGTTGGTGGGGCATGGATGGAAGCCAAGAGAGAACCAATGGGTGTAGAGAATAATGTTATGATGATTGAGAGCAGGTCTGCTGAACCTGTAGATGGGTTCATACTGACAGAGGAAAAGAGAATTCAGAATTTCTGGGCAGAAAGCCATGGACAAAGGAAACACCGAGACAGGCTGAAACAGGGAAGGTTGCCAGATATCTGCTTGTGGTTATCAGATCCAGGAGTGTCACAATGGTTCTGCGCTATTTCCTTTCCAACCCATTCAACTGTTTCGCTAGCATCCCCCCCCCCCCCACTCTCGGCTCCTTTACATGTGTCCACAAGAAGCTCAAGTCACCATCTGTAGGAGGCAGCCTCGCATAGAGAAAGCACATTTCCCAAATAATTTCATAGCCAAGGATTTTAAAAAACCCACCCCAACCCTGATATTGGCCATTGTTGCTAGCACAGCCTTGATAGAATAAGGACTTTTCACACAAAAGCATCACCAAGATTATTATTCCACAAGTTTAGGCTGGGTTCAGTATTCAGCCCAAATCTGTGATTCTTCCAACGAGACTGCACTTCCGCTGAGTAGGAGTGGGATCTTGACTGCGACATCACAATGAGTTTCATTGATGCTAATGCATTGCCCCCTCTCCCCCAACAATGAGCCATGGAGTAGAATATCTTCAGGATGATTGACAAAGGACAGTCCTCTATGTAAAGGGCTACCAGAGGATAGTCCTCTATTTAAAACAGCCCAGTCTAAGGTTAAGGAGAACAGATTGTAGAATGGGAGAGAACGGGCCTTAACGTTGCCCATCAACAGTTTCCACCTGGTCAGCAAATCTAAGCAAGAACACAGGTCACAGCCTCTTCAACTGTCATGCCTCCACTGGAGGAATCCTCCTTGAAGGATGGCCTGGCACTCTCTGAGCAAAAATAACAAGGAGACATAGCCTCTGTTGAGAGGCTATGAGGCAGAGTGATCTAGTGTTTGCAGAGGAAATGGCAAACTAACTTCTCCCTCATGGCACCCCTTCTTGGAATCAGAGGTGGATGCTGAGTGGCCATTGAACCCTTGGGAACACAGGCTGCTGAAGATGGAGGCTGAGTCAGCTACATACATGGCTTCTGGGTGTGTTCCCTGTGAAGGTTTCAAAGCCTTCCATCCCAGGCAGTGGCGTAGCAAGGTCAGGTGGTACCCAGTGTGGAAAATTTCTTGCCATGTCCCCCACACACATTGAAATTATTAAAAGAAGGAAAATAAGATATTTACAGTTGCAAGTGTTATTTTCTGGTTTATTTACTTAACATGGTGAGCATAAGCACTTAAAACCTTTTTTCAGCGATGGGAATTTCTTATTTTAAAAAGACATATTTTTGGCATTTTGTCACCCCCCTCAGTGGTGACACCCTGGGTGACCCACACCCACTGCACCCCCCCCCTTCCTACGCCCCTGATCCCAGGCACAGAGTGCTGGAATGACATCACTTCACTACTTCCCCAATGTTGTCAAGTTAGTCACCGCTTCTTGACCTTGGTTTTTGTACTGCCCCTGCTGCAAGACTGATTTTAGGCTACCCTTGTTAACTCTCAGCTACTCTCCCTGTGTTCCACCTGAAGCAGGTCACCCACAATGATGAAAAGTGGTGTATTTCAATTAAAACGATAGTACTTATTTCCAAATTTTTAGGGGATGAGTTCCCAATTTTTGGCATACTAGATGTCTCTCTGCTTTGTAAGCTGTTCTGTTTTCAGCAAAACTGAGACACACTACCACCCCTTTCCTGACTGTGTGGTATATCAGAAGCCTGATTTCTCTCACTTTCCCTGAATTTAAGGAAGGGTAGGGGGGGATGCCTTTCCCAGACCAGTGCTACAGGATGTTGCCCCCTCTCCTCTCACTCTGTGCCCCCCTAAGGTAAAGGTAAAGTGTCCGACTCTGGGGTTGCAGCACTCATCTCGCTTTATTGGCTGAGGGAGCCGGCAAACAGGAGCTCACCCTGTCGCAGGGATTCGAACCGCCGACCTTCTGATTGGGAAGTCCTAGGCTCTGTGGTTTAACCTACAGCGCCCCCCTAGTCCTCGCCAAATCTACGAATTGGGTTTGTGTGTGTCAGGCAAACACCAGAATTGCATGCAGGGGAGAAGAGAGGAGACCATTCCATTTGGCAAGCAGAGATGTTTGTATTGTTGGAATAATCTCCTTGGCACAGTGTTGAATACCACCCAATGTTCTTTTCTTGAGTAGCATTCTCTAACCTGTAGCCCTCCAGAAATTTTGGACTACAGCTACCATGAGCCCCAGCCTACTCAAGAGCTTTAGGTTGATGAGGCTATTCTTGAAGATAAATGTATTGGTTGCTTTCCTTGTTTTCCCAAAAATATTTGTGTGTGCGTGCGCGCGCGCGCACACACACACACTTGTTATTTCTGAAAATACACATTCACCTCTGTGTTGTTCTGGCAAGAAAAATATGAATTACAGTTAGTTTGATGACCATACAGTCCTTATTTACCAATTACTGGACCGCTAAAAGCAAACATGAAAACTGTGGTCTGTCTTGTGGGTGATCCATTTCGGGCATGCGGAGGCCATCAAGGATTGCAGTCCTCAAAACATAGACTTGGTTTTAACCCAGGGTTTGTTGAATATGAGTGGGTGGTATTCAGCTTTGTTAACAAGGTTTTTGTTCCTTTCCTTCTCTTGCTTTAAAGGAATTTTCTTAGCGGATGTTTGGGGCAGGCAGATTTGCAATGTGAAACTAGACTTGGAATGAAAGACACACTTCTTTTAAAAAATGGGGAGAATTCCACCAGTGATAAATTTTCACAAGGATATTCAGTTGAGGAACACAGCAGATATTGCTATCATAAGGCTGTATATACTAGTGTGTGGCTCACTACCCCAATCTCTGAGCGGTACAATATTCCAGGGGTTCCAGTCACCAGTCCAGGGTTCATGTTTCCTTCGGAATGAGGGACAGTGGAGAATGTGATGTCTTTATGTTTAAGGCTTATTTGCACATATATGCAAGCTGAACCTGTGATGGAGGGGTTCACCGCATTAACACCCCAAGAGGGGCTTGCTTCTACCACAGCCACAGCCTTGAATTTGAACAGAAATCTGGCGTGGCTCTTCCTCACAAGCTTCAGCCTGCTTCTCCTCCAGCTTCTAGCTTACATGTATGCAACTCCTTTGTCTTATCCCTCCTACCAGTGGGTTGAGGGAGGGAGGGGGCACCCATTTGTAATCTGGCAAAGAGCCACGTTTATTTGTTACCTTAATGGCCCATACTCAAAGGGCTATTAAGAGGAAAAGGTAAAGGTACCCCTGCCTGTACGGGCCAGTCGTGTCCGACTCTAGGGTTGCGTGCTCATCTCGCTCTAGAGGCCGTGAGCCGGCGCCGTCCGAAGACACTTCCGGGTCACGTGGCCAGCGTGACGAAGCTGCTCTGGCGAGCCAGCACCAGCGCAACACACGGAAACGCCATTTACCATCCCGCTATAAAGCGGTACCTATTTATCTACTTGCACTTTGGGGGTGCTTTCGAACTGCTAGGTGGGCAGGAGCTGGGACCGAAAGATGGGAGCTCACCCCGCCGTGGGGATTCGAACCGCCGACCATGCGATCGGCAAGTCCTAGGCACTGAGGTTTGACCCACAGCGCCCCCCGTGTCCCTCAAAGGGCTATTACAAAGAGACTTGTCTGGCTATTTCAACAATTTGAATCCTTCCTTAGATTTTAACATCTGTTGGGTCCAGGAATTAGAATGGTCTCAGCAAACAACTTACTCTCCCAGCCCACAAGAAACCCATGACAAGGGCAACATGAAAAGCCAGTGTAGTGTAGTGGTTAGAGTGTTGGGCTAACTAGGGCCCAGGAGTCCTGGGTTCAAATTTCCACTCAGCTATCTGTAAGTCATCTTGAGGAGGAGGAGGAGGAGGAGGAGGAGGAGAAGAAGAAGAAGAAGAAGAAGAAGAAGAAGAAGAAGAAGAAGGGGAGGAGGAGTTTGGATTTGATATCCCACTTTATCACTACCCGAAGGAGTCTCAAAGCGGCTAACATTCTCCTTTCCCTTCTTCCCCCACAACAAACACTCTGTGAGGTGAGTGGGGCTGAGAGATTTCAGAGAAGTGTCACTAGCCCAAGGTCACCCAGCAGCTGCATGTGGAGGAGCGGGGACGTGAACCCAGTTCACCAGATTACGAGTCCACCTCTCTTAACCACTACAAGACACTGCCTCTATGCTGCAAAAGCTCCTAAAGAGATTTAAAACATAAAATAAATAGGATCTCAATTAAGGTTGCCCTGTTATGGTGGAATTCACTCAGTAAATATGAACCAAAGCACAGGACAATAATAAAATTGGTGTGGGGAGGATGCAAACACCCAGTGCTCTCTAAAATCTTCCAGTAATTTGGAATTCATTATTTCTTGAACTGGGATAAAAATCAAAACTTTGAAACACACAGAGAAAGGCACTATGAAATGAAAACTTGTGAATTGGCTTCATTTAGAAATGTCAAAATAAACCAGCATCCTGTATTGAAAGGAAAATTGTCATTTCAATTGTTATTTTGACATTCCTAATCTGAGAAAAGAGAGGATTCTGTCCATTTTAAAACACTCTATCCATTTTAAAATATTCCCCAGATTGTGATGGTTGTTTAACAGCTTCAAAATGACATTTTCCAGTGCCTTTATGAGGAGACCATGCCAATTTGGGTTCAGTAAGGATTTAAAATACTTTTGCCTACACTATTGATGTTGTTTTACTGCAGCAAATGTACAATTGAGCTTCACTATATAGCTCTTTCTTGCTTCAATCAATCCAAAATGTGTGGAATTATCTTGCAAGTGAGGATACATTAGGCCCCCAAAGGATCCCTTGTGGCTCCACTGAAACCCTTCTGTATTCTATGCAAATTACTGAACAACATATAGGCTTAGGTACCATGTGGTCCTTGCTTCCCTCAAAATTAATATTTTGATTATCAAAGAGCCTAGCTTGTGTCCACACACACACAAGGTGAAACCACCTGAGAGTGATCTCAGCATGTATGTAGGTATGTCTGCCAGAAAGATACAGAGATCTTGCTGTTACTATTAGATTATATAAAAGAGTTGTTTCTACATCCTTCCTACATTGCTGATGGCATCTCTGCCTGATCACAATTCCTTAACAAACACCCACAAGTTCAAGTCTAGTGTGATGGCTTGTTCTCTGTAATCAATTTCCTATCCCTTTAGATTCTGAAACACCTTATCCACCCCAGCCTTTCCATTCCATGCTACCAAGGGTATAAACTTCATAATATTGACCAAAAAGCTGGGCTGTTTCATGCTTTCAAGTCAAAGGTAAATCTCCCATTGACTTTAATGGGAGCAGCAATAGGCCCTAATTCTCTGTCACCACTGGAGCTCTTTTCCAGCAAATTGAATCTTCTTCAACAATTGGCAGCACATCAGAGACAGTGGACAGGCATCCCCCTTCCCCCAACTCCACATCCTCTCATCCTTTAATAGGAAATAGGAGTTGTGTTACATTTAAAATGACCTGGATCTCCAGGCGTACATGGATATCTCACTTAAACAAACAGACAACATTTCTCTCCCGGTTAAGGGCAAAACCTCTGAAAGGGGAAAACGTAGTTGGACTGGAGACTGACCAGCTCCTGCAGCGATACACACAGATGCAGCCCTGGGTGTCAACAATGCACGGACCTACAAACTCCAAAACACAAAGAAATCAAACACCACCCACTAGCCAAACAAGCAAAGTTCAGAAGGTCTAGAACTGGCAGGTGATTTGGAAAGAACGAGGCTTGCTGTGGCCACAGACCCTGCACTTTAGCCTTTATATTTGTTTTAACAAGTTGATTGTTTTCCCATTGATCATTGGCCTCAGTAGGGGTCTCTCAGAAGATTAGGCTTCAGCTTAGAATTGTAGGGTTGGAACGGATCTGAAGTTCATCTATTACCAGACTTCTCAGGATGTGCAGCAGCCCCATTTTGAGGCTCCTGATAAAAATGGAAGTAGCTGCAAGAGGAGATAGAACTCTCTCTTATTTTATCACTTCTGCTGTCAAACAGTTTTGTGCCCTAACAGGATCAGATGGCAAGAGGGGATTGAGAAGACCTGGTGGGGCTTTTCTTCCCGACATTCTTCAGTCCCTCAAGCCCCAGGGACTCTCCAAATCTGAGATGGTTTAGGGGTCTTAAACCATGGCGTAAGGAACCTTTCTCAGACCAATGGCTGCATCCCACTGTGGCTCACCTTCTGACGTGCTGGCGTACTGCAAGAGGGCTCAGACGGTTGAAGGCCCTCCCACAGGCAGTGAGTGTGACCAAAGCAAAAGACATGGATCCCTTTCCCTCATTCTTGCAGACATACATAAACATGTGCACACACCCACACTCAGAAAACATACACATATTCATATATTCATGGACTCATTCACACATATGCAGAATGCCCATGCACATCCCTTAGCATAAAGGTCTGTACTTTGAGATGTATTGCGCTTTCTTGTGTAGCATTGTTAGCGACATTCGGGAGGTTTTCTCTTAGACAGCAGAAGCTGGCTGCGACTTTTCAATGTCAAGAGAAGCATCTTCATGATTACTTTGAACGTCTGAAGCCTGGCACACAGAAACAATAGATTCTCATAGGAAACTGTCTTACACCATCAGACTTTTGGTCCATCTATCTTAGTACAGTTCACACTGATGGGCAGTTGATTGTCCAGGATTTCTCCTGTTTTCTGTTTTCCAGTCCTATCTGAACAAGTCAGGAATTGAACTTTGTGAAGCATATCATTTACCACTACAAACTACAGTTTCCAGGATTCTTCAGGGGAAGCCATGACTGTTCAAGTGATATAAGAGGGTTAAAAATAAATAAATAAATGTTGTGTCAACGTGGCCAGAAAGCAAAAAGCAATCCAGCATATATCTCACCTGCTAGATTTGCCCAATATCTATGTGAGGTGGCCCTTACAATGAGATTATTTAGAGACTGGGCACTGTGCCAGTATAATTTGGATCACAGCTGGCTCTAATGCTGTGTGCCATGTTGTTCCAATTTAAAGAGGAACCATTACACCAGTAACATTTAAAAATGCTTGCTCCAAATTGCCAATAGTGGGTTTTAGATGTACAACAGCAGTTAAGATCTTGTCTGAGAATCTTTGCTCTGTGGTGTGTGTGTGTGTGTGTGTGTGTCCACAAAGCTAAGAACTGGGAATGATAGTATTTAAAGCCCACAGATGAAACAATGTCTCTTGCAGCGGAGAGTCTCTTAGGGAGCTGGAAAATCAGACAGTGACAGACAAGAGAGAGTAAGTGATTTGCTTTAGGCTTTTGTTTTGGTTCTTACAACACAACCACAAGCCTATTCATGTTAAGAGAAAGGGCTGCCACCCCCATCATCTCTCTCCTCTTTCTGGATATTTCCAGGAATGAACTGGGGAAACATAAACAATAGAGGTTAGGAACTAATTCCAGCCTTATCACCACAATTGGCAGACTGCCTTCAGTAGGCCTGAGCTTTCCTTTCTCCCATTTATTCTCATACTCTCCCACCCCCGCCCTCACCCAATTTTAACTTCAGAATCAGGCTACCTAATTTCAGTGGTTTTCTTTTTCATATGGCAAAGCAGCAGAACATCACAGCACAAATGCATCATGTCAGACAGAATAGACATAATGTATATGTGAGATCATATATATGTATGAGTTGCAATCTCATCAAATGATCCTATAAAGTGGGTGGGGAGGAGGGTAAAGCTTTTGCTATAAGAATGCTCTGCTGAAACAGACATCAGTGTAGGGACTCAGCTATATAGCTGCAAATAAAACGTTTTGAGTGTGTTTTAAGTGCAATATACAGTGTGAAACTAGATGGTGATGGTGAGCCTTATGGGAAAATGTAATGTACTGTATTTTTAAAAACTTTTTTTAAAAAGAAAAAGCATTTTCAGAACAGTTTTTAGATGTGTGTAGATTCTACTTAGGTAACAATTTTTTCATCTGCATGATACTCCTAAACTAGCAGTGTTTGATACTGTTAGCGCTGTTTCACATAGCACTCTTTATACAACTGTAAAATACAGGAGAAAAGGCACCTATTGCATCACATTAATTCACTAAAACATGACGAAACAGAAAGGTTTTCAGCAGGTGGAGAAATATCAGAATTATCTGATTCCATGGGAATGGTGCTCCAGAGCACTGGTGTCAATATGCTAAAAGCTTTGCCTTACTTTAAAGGTGGCTCATCTTCTGCTCAAAACTATGTCATCTGTCTCGCTGTCTGCTGTGGCAAAATTACATCATTTAAAGAATTAATTACATTGCTTACATTGTCATTATGTAATTCCACCACAGTCATTTTAGTGCAAAGGAAACTCAGCGCAGATGGGGAACACCTTATGTGTTATCATGTGCAGACTGAAAGCAGCCGCAACGGATCGTATTCACTGGATTGCTGTCTATTCCAGACATGGGACAAATAAGCGAAACTGACAATTTCTCCTCCTGTTTCTATTTCCGTTGGACTTCTGTTGCAACATCCCTAACCCAGCTCCAAGCTGTGACATAGTTAATAGCAAACCTCTAAATTAACTTGATCTCTACAACAGGTTAAAAAGACTTTAAATCATTTGGCATTCAGTGTGTGGAAGCACTTCAAAAACTTCTGAACAGATTAGCTTGAACCTTCCTTGTTGCAAGTCCCCATAACCAGCAATGCTTGTCCCAGACTCCCACTTTATTTTCCACTCACTTTCTTTATCCCATCTGTTTAGGCCTACAATAATGCCTCCTGACCCCTAAAATGGCCACTATAAAATTTCCCCTTGATTACCATTAATGGGGAGGGGGGGGATACAATCAGACTTTATGCGCAAGTACATTATCCAGGTTTCTGGCCAATATGAGCTCTCAAACATGTGTGGAAGGGCTGGGGGAGAGGAATGAAACTAATTATTTCTGCTACATGCACATTTAATCTTTTTGGGAGGTACCCTCCCATTACAACATCCCTCACTAAGCACATGCTTTTGCAAAGATACTGAAGAAATCTGCCAGCCGTTTTTCACGCAGCCTCCGTTCCCATCGTTATGAGAAATGGCACATTTCACAACATGAAATTTAGGGTGTTGTGATCCTGGTACAAGTGCGTCAAACCAACCAGTGCTGTTGCCACCTTGTTCCTGTCTGGACAGGGAGCAAGCAGCAATAAATTCACATTCCCACCCCTCTCTGTGTTCAAACAGCTGAATATGGTTTGCTAGTGTGTTGGCTGCCTTTGCAGATGCAGAGCCAGACTTCTCCATTTCAAAGCAGGGGAGTGTGTTGAACCCAGATGACTGACAAGAATACACGAGAATGAGGTTATCTGGTGTGGCAATGTTCCTTTAGCCTCAGAGGCACTTTCTTGCTTTGTCAACTGTCCAGAGCATGAAAAATCAGGAACGATAAACAAGCACTGAAGTGAAAGAAAATAGCCAAGTGGTTTTTCCTCTTTGGTTTTTCTGTCATGAATGTTGAAGCCAGAAGGCAAGTGGCTAAAATTTAGTCTGTGGTTCAGAGGGCAGGCATGAGAGATGGTGTGTATATGTGTGAAAGTTAAGCTGATGTGACTGCATGGCTGTTGTTCCTCTGTCACACATGCATTGATAAACAATAAGGTTTCAGAGACTTTTTCCAACAATATTAAACAAGCAAATCCCTTCCTCATTTTAGTGTGACTGTGGATGGCACTTGCTTCTGGTCATCATCATCATCATTTTATTTGCATGCCGTCTTTCCATAGCTAAATTAATATTCAAGGCGGCATACAAAATAAAAAGATTTACCTAATTACAAGCATAGCGAAGCAGTCATAAAAATAAATAAAACACATCAAAAACAACATAGCCAAACTGAAAAATTTCCACATAAAAATAAAGATACAGAAATAACAATATCAGTAACAGCAGCAAAAATTCCCAACAAAACTTCCCCCAAAATACCCCAGTCATCCTGGGCAGCATATAACTCATGACTCCAGTCTGATTTCACATTAACAAGTATATTTTGGGAAGGAAATGTGTATTTGGCTGTGTATTTTCATAATATATACATAGTTTTCCCCACAGAATAAGTTGGTCATTTAAATGGCTAAATCTGTTGAATAGCTTGATTTTGATCTATGCTCCACCATAAGGTGCAGATCCAAACTTTTCAGAAAGGAATTTGCAATAATTGAATTTTGTGAAGGTACCATTTTGGAGATATCTATTATCCATATATATATATATATATATATATATATATATATATATATATATATAATATAATCATGTGATCAAGATGCTTCTTTTTGGCCTGAGAATTGGTAAATGTACATCTGTGCTAATTAACTAATTAAATGTGCAAAAGTAATGTGGAGTGATGCAAACTAGCAAACTTTGTGTACAGTGGTCAGAACAAAGTCTGAATGCTTCCACTTAGGAAAAACATAGGCTGTTCTGAGTAAAGACAACACTTCCTGTATACTTCACATTACCCTCACTCTGGATAAATGAGGGAGAATGCAGGTCAGATGGGTGCAGAAGGTTATTGCAGCTGCCATTGTGCCTGCTGTTGTCACTGCCTAGGCAGCCCATCAGCCAGACAGGTTGGAGGACAAAAGGTTGTGTAGCTGCCGTTGTGATTTTTGTGATATCTCCTAGGTAAAATGAGTGAAACTTTGGCCCATCTGAAGACACTCTCTAAAACTGCCAAAAGTGTGAGAGAAGGGTTTTGTTGCTTACAAATATGAGAGAATCTGTTTTAGTTCTGCTATATCTTTTTTTTAAAAAAAAAAAAAAAATCTCCCCTGGGGTCTGCCACAATTCTATTGTAGAAATTAGATTATAAAAATATCAAGTTAAGCAGAAAAGACCTAGGCATAGATTCAGTGGTGTGTTTTTGTGTGTGTGGCTCTCACGAACTGAAAGACAACTGTGATCAGCAAACTTTCTAACTGCATTTCTTTCAAGTACTTTAAAACAGCCTTTAAACACCAAACAAAAACACTCCAAACACAAATCTTTTAACTCTAGGGCACTGTAACCTGGGACCAAGTCAGCAGTTCCTTCAGAAGTTCTGGCTTCGTGAGCATGTGTAGAAGAGCAAATTGTGCGTTTACACACACACACAGAGACACACACACACACACACACACACAGAGAGAGAGAGAATATATATATATATATATATATATATATATATATATATAGGGACGCAGGTGGCGCTGTGGGTTAAAGCCTCAGCGCCTAGGGCTTGCCGATCGAAAGGTCGGCGGTTCGAATCCCTGTGGCGGGGTGCGCTCCCGCTGCTCGGTCCCAGCGCCTGCCAACCTAGCAGTTCGAAAGCACCTCCGGGTGCAAGTAGATAAATAGGGACCGCTTACCAGCGGGAAGGTAAACGGCGTTTCCGTGTGTGGCTCTGGCTCTGGCTCTGGCTCTGGCTCTGGCCAGAGCAGCGATGTCACGCTGGCCACGTGACCCGGAAGTGTCTCCGGACAGCGCTGGCCCCTGGCCTCTTAAGTGAGATGGGCGCACAACCCCAGAGTCTGTCAAGACTGGCCCGTACGGGCAGGGGTACCTTTACCTTTATATATATATATATATATATATATATATATATATATATATATATATATATAATCTCAGCAAGATTGTTGTTCACTCAGAAACAAAAGGTACATATACTACCTCAGAGAAATGACTGCAAAAGTTGAAATTAGTTCCAACGTCAAATGCAGCATATAATTAAGAAGAAACAGGACATTGACAAAATACAGTTTTGTTAAACTTTGCTGGGAATTTTAATGCTGTGAGAGATAAACTAGAGTGCCCACTATTCTTTGAGGGATAGAATGTGTTTCAGATGTGCTTTAAAGGCATTATTCATACATAGCCGTGGTAACTGTAGCTTCATGGGTACCATAGAGTTGTGGACACAATTAAAGGTGGAAAGCTAGAACATCTGGCAGGTACTCTGACTATTGACATGAGACAGGCACTCTTGCTGTATTGTTTTAGATGCCTATGGAAAACTCAATGAGCCTGCCCAGACATATTTAGTTATGTATGTTTCTTTTTAAAGGTTTCTATGATTTTCTCTATCTTTGGTTGACAATTATTTTATGACCACCAATCCCATTCTC
Organism: Podarcis cretensis; assembly: GCF_951804945.1. Classification (NCBI taxonomy): domain Eukaryota; kingdom Metazoa; phylum Chordata; class Lepidosauria; order Squamata; family Lacertidae; genus Podarcis; species Podarcis cretensis. The sequence continues at coordinate 25,706,821 of NC_137175.1, forward strand.
CTGATTTTTTTCTGATTAAGCAGCCATGCATTTTTTTGTTGTTTGGTGGAATGAATCAAAATCTGATGATATTTTCAAAACTAATGCTATACTTGAAATTTGACACCACAGAGTTTGAAATCTGGCTTTTGGTTGCTGTTTTTTGTCTTCTGTATTTATGATTTTTTTTTTTAAAAAAACAAAACTAAAATCTCCAGTGCTTAAGGTTTTGCTGCTGTTGCTCAATAAATAATAATATTTTTAATGTGGTTTAAATTAATGAGAATAATGGATACAAATCACCTAATATTTTGTTGTATAATAACTGTCAATTCCTTACTGCTGCATATTGTGATAGCTGTCAAATATTGCTAATTACAGCATGTCAGTTGTCAAATACAGTAAGTTATATATTTGTAAATGCATAGGAGGACATGTGTGGAGGCGGAGGAAGTGAGACAATGTATATTGTTCATTTATGTATAAAATTAAAAACATCATTAAAATCTTAAACAAAAATATTAAACAATAAATAAACAAATACCACTGCGGATCATATTTCCAAAGTTGAAATGAGGATGCATAGTTCACTTTTGTACTGTATTTTTCTTTCTGTCCCAACATGATGTTGGGAATGTTTCGATGATTTTATATCAGGCTGGTTTTTTTTAATATTTAGTCTGTATATTTTTTATTAAAAAAAACACAGCTGTCAGATGCCAAGTGTCAGTTAGCATCAAATATAAAACACTTGATACCAAATATCAAATACTAATGTTGTATATTGAACTGTTGCGGAATATTTGCATATTAGGAATAATTTTAATTATTTTATTAATAATCACAAGAAAATCAGCAATAAGCAGGAAGTCAAATGTTGAAACTGAAATCTATTTATTTTTGCCATATATGTGCAGAACATTCACAGTGGGTAGAGCAAATTCATTTCAATCTAACTAAGGTCCTTTCGTTAAGAACAATAATCTACACCAGGGGTAGGAAACCTAAGGCCTGGGGGCCGGATGTGGCCCAATCGCCTTCTCAATCCAGTCCATGGACGGTCCTGGAATCAGCATGTTTTTACATGAGTAGAATGTGTGCTTTTATTTAAAATGCATCTCTGGGTTATTTGTGGGGCCTGCCTGGTGTTTTTACATGAGTAGAATGTGTGCTTTTATTTAAAATACATCTCTGGGTTATTTGCGGGGCATAGGAATTTGTTCATTTTTTTTTTTTACAAAATATAGTCCGGTCCACCGTCCCTCAGACCCAAAGATGAAAAAGGTTGCTGACCTCTGATCTACACCCTCTTAACTCTTATGCAAGCTTTTAATTACAAGATTCAGGCAGGAAATGATGAGCAACAATAGAATGAGTAAAGCAGGTGGAGACGGACATAGTACAAGAAATCATTTTTACTTTTATTTTTCAGGGTACCCACTCTGAAGTTGTGCATTATCCAATATCCAATGACTTCTCAAATAACTGCTCACCCTCACATATGGTATCACTACTCAGACTCTTACAAGCAGCCATTTAGGGAAATTTTCTTTTCTTTGCTCCATCAGATCACACAGGTCATAACCATGGTTTTAAATTTTAGAAAAGCTATCAGATTATTTCAGATGCACAGCGCTTCCCTTGCACTGTATCAGCACCTAATATCAAATCCAAACCGGATAGCATAGGCAGAACAATGGGAAATAGATAGCATCTGTTGTTTAAAGGGGGGGGCGCATCCAACTCTATAGCTCTGTGTTTCATTTCTTTCATTTTTGTAACTTGGTTGAAATCCAAAGCACAAAGACATCCTTGAAGGAAAATGGAGAGGAAGAGGAAGCACAAGCTAACCTGCTCTCTCTCTCTTGCTCTCTGACACAAAGTCCAGTATTCATAGTTGGCAAAGGTAAATAAAGTAGAAACAAGTTCACGAGCGGACATTAAATTATCCTCTGTCTACTTCTAATTAGCACAGGAAAATTAGCAGCACATGACATTGCCAATGTACAAATTGTGCCATTACAAAGTACAACGGAAAGTGTAATCTTGTATATCTCATTCTTAAATCGGGTCTAATTAAATTAAACATTAGTGGATTAAAACATCAGATTAAAAGCTCCATGGCATTCTAGTACAGTGGTACCTCGGGTAAAGTACTTAATTCATTCCGGAGGTCCGTTCTTAACCTGAAACTGTTCTTAACCTGAGGTACCACTTTAGCTAATGGGGCCTCCTGCTGCTGCTGTGCCGCTGGAGCACGATTTCTGTTCTCATCCTGAAGCAAAGTTCTTAACCCGAGGTACTATTTCTGGGTTAGCGGAGCCTGTAACCTGAAGCGTATGTAACCTGAAGCGTATGTAACCTGAGGTACCACTGTATGCCTTTTGGGACACAGAAGTTTATAAGCGTTGCTGGGCAGGAGGCCTTTGGGGTGGGGGGGTCTCACTCTGGCCCTGTATGAACTGAATGTGCTCTAGAGCCTCAAGAACATCTTATAGGACGCTTATGAAAGCCTATGAGATGGCTATGAAAGCTGCTAAGAAATCTTACTTTGCAGCTTCCATTGCATCCGCTAGCTCTTGCCCGGCACAACTTTTTAGAATAATTAGGTCAATAACGTCCTTAGGAGGACAACCAAATTTAAGCACAAATTCGACCCACAGCTGTGAGGCATTCACGAGCTTTTTTGTGGAGAAAGTCCTGTTGCTCCGCCGTGACTTCCCTGCTAAATTAGATACAGTGACTGAACTGGAGGCCCCTCGATTGACTTCAGGTCCAGTGTTGGACCATTTCGATTGGATACTCCCTACTGATGTGGATAGATTCCTCCAAGTTGGTAGGCCCACCACCTGCCTCCTTGATCCGTGCCCATCTTGGCTGATTAGGGAGTGTCCAGATGTTGCGTGGACCCCCCTGGTTGAAATTATCAATTTGTCCCTTGACACGGGGACATTCCCAGGGGAACTGAAGGAAGCAGTGGTGTGTCCGCTCTTAAAGAAAACTTCATCAGATCCCTTAGACCTATCCAATTACTGCCCAGTTTCAAATCTTCCATACCTGGGTAAGGTAATTGAGAGAGCGGTTGCTGAACAGCTTGGTAGGTTTCTGGAGGAAACATCAACATTAGATCCATTTCAGTCCGGTTTCCGTCCTGGTTTTGGGACGGAGACGGCTCTGGTTGCCCTAACAGATGATCTCCGTAGACAACTGGATCGAGGCGGGTCAGGACTGCTGATCCTTTTAGATTTGTCAGCAGCCTTTGACATGGTCGATCATGATCTTCTGGACCACCGCCTCGCAGACGTGGGGATACAGGGCATAGCCCGTAACTCGTTGTGCTCTGTCAGGGACAGAGGGTGGCACTAGGGAGGGAAATGTCGTCGCGCCACTCCTTGGTGTGTGGAGTGCTGCAGGGCGCAATTCTCTCCCCGATGCTTTTTAACATCTTTATGTGCCCCCTTGCCCAGACTATCCGGAGCTTTGGGCTGGGCTGTCACCAATATGCTGATGACACTCAGCTCTATCTGCTGATGGGTGGCAACACCGACTTGGCCCCGAACACACTGACCATATGCTTGGAAGCTGTAGCTGGATGGTTTCGTGGGAGCCAATTGAAACTAAATCCTTCAAAGACAGAGGTCCTATGGCTAGGTCAGGATGGCATGGGGATGAGGGACCAACTCCCTTCTCTTGCGGGGGCCCAATTAGTGCCATTGCCTTCCATTAAGAGTTTGGGTGTAATCCTTGACGCCTCCCTTTCCAAGGAGGCGCAAGTTACAGCAACAGCCAAGGCGACATTTTTCCACCTTTGCCGCATCAAGCAGTTGGTCCCTTACCTTTCCCGCCCTGACTTGGCCACAGTGATCTATGCAACGGTCATCTCCAGGCTTGACTACTGTAATTCGCTCTATGCAGGGCTGCCCTTAAAGCTGTCCCAGAAACTCCAGCGGGTACAGAATGCTGCAGCGAGGCTCCTCACGGGGTCTCTGCCATGGGAGCATATTCACCCTGTGCTTTTCAAGCTACACTGGCTCCCGGTGGAGTACAGGGTCAGATTTAAGGTGCTGCTTTTGACCTTTAAAGCCCTTCATGGCCTAGGACCCTCGTACCTATGGGACTGCCTCTCCTGGTATGCCCCACAGAGAGCCTCAAGGTCCATAAATAACTACACCCTAGTGGTCCCAGGCCCTAAGGAAGTTAGATTGACTTCAACCAGAGCCAGGGCCTTTTCAACTCTGGCTCCGGCCTGGTGGAACACTCTGCCTCATGAGACTAGGGCCTTACAGGATCTGATTTCTTTCCACAGGGCCTGTAAGACAGAGTTGTTCCACCTGGCCTTTGGCTTGGAGCCAATTTGATTCCCTCCCTCCCTCTCTTTCTTTTTTCTTTTCCTTCTCCTCCTGCGATGAGGCTACATTTTAATATTTTAATGTTCCATTATTTTAATGTTGTATTTTATTTTTGTTTTTAAGTTGTAATCATTCATCTTATTTTTATTATTGCTTGTAAGCCGCTCTGAGCCTGGCCTTGGCTGGGGAGGGCGGGGTATAAATAAATTATTATTATTATTATTATTATTATTAGAGCCCATAGACTTCTGGAAAGTCTATGGGTGACTTGAAGCAGATCAGCAAGGAATTCTGACTCTCAGAAATGGCAACAATGAAATGACTTCTTCTCTCCCCCACCCCCCAAATATAGTGATGAAATGACTGCTGGTGGGTAGTTAGTACTAGGTGTAGATTTTTGTGTGGAAGCTCTATGAGCTCAGCTCTGATACTTAAAACAGATTCCTGGGCACAAAATTCTTTAAATCTATGTGTATGCATTTTCACCTAGCTTCAGTTGCTGATTCTGTGGTTGGCTCTTTTGAAAATAAAGTCTGAAACTTGCCCACCGCCATTCTAGAATCCTCTGAAATATGAACCATAGGGAAAGATCAGTGGCTGAGGAGCTATAATTCTTTGTCATTATCAAACTTCTCAGTGAGGAACCCTTGATAAGGTTCTAAGGAATCCCACAGTACCATAGAACACAGTTTTGTCATCCTTGGATAGTTATGTCATCCTCAGAATATGGCTACCTAAGCTGCCATTTGTGTAGCCCTTAGAACGCGTCATGGAAAAGTGGTGCAGTTTGCAGGGATTGTGTCCCTAGTAGAGTTCCTCTTCTGAGATCTGTTGGAGGAATGTCAGGGCTGCTTGTTATATTACCTAACCAATTACATTACCTTGGTCAATAAATGACCACAAAATAGTAGATAATCGTGCACTTTTGAAGCACCACATGATTATTTGACTGTTTGGACAGGTGTTATTGCTTAAGAATGACAATCCTGAGATGAGATATTATGAATGCTGTCTTGTATAAATAAGATCTTCAGTATTACACACTGTAGCTCTGTTACTTGTTGTTGTTTAGTAGTTTAGTCATGTCCGACTCTTTGTGACCCCATGGACCAGAGCACGCCAGGCACTCCTGTCTTCCACTGCCTCCCACAGTTTGGTCAAACTCATGTTGGTAGCTTCAAGAACACTGTCCAACCATCTTGTCCTCTGTCTTCTCTTCTCATGAGGTGGCCAAAGTATTGGAGTCTCAGCTTCAGGATCTGTCCTTCCAGTGAGCACTCAGGGCTGATTTCCTTCAGAATGGAGAGGTTTGATCTTCTTGCAGTCCATGGGACTCTCAAGAGTCTCCTCCAGCACCATAATTCAAAAGCATCAATTCTTTGGCAATCAGCCTTCTTTATGGTCCAGCTCTCACTTCCATACATCACTACTGGGAAAACCATAGCTTTAGCTCTGTTATTCAGTGGTCTTCATTTTATGGAGAACCTCCATGGATACAGGAAGCTCCTGCTGAAGATGTCTGTCCTTCAACTCATGTAAGGCTGTTAACAAGGTGAAGATGACCTACCAGCTGGGGCTTGCCAGCACATCCTCGCTCACTTTCTTGGCAGTAATTGGGAAAAGGGGTTGAAAATATTGATAGTAATATGTTTTTGAATAACAGTTGCTGGGAACCAAAAGTGGGGAGAGTATTGCCCTGTTCAAGTCTTGCTTGTGGGCTTCTCATAGGTATCTAGCTGTCTGCTATGGATGCTGGACTAGATGGGCCTTTGGTGTGATCCTGCAGGGCCTTCTTATGTTCTTTTATGTAATTTGAATTGTTTGAGGGTAAACACCACCTGAACAGAGTTTGTGTGAGATGTGAAGTTGCATTTGTAGCACGATTGATGGAAACTGCTGGTAAGTCCTTGCAATATTCTCTCCTGTGCTTTCCAGTCCCTCCCCAGAAGTGAAACTTGACCGGCCATCCAATTTGCACAGACCCACAAATCATTACTGATGTTTGCTGCCAAGAAATGTTTAAACTCATGCCAAGGCCAGGCTTTATTATATTGACAGACATCTAAGGTAACCAATAAATGAAAAGGTTGCAGAGTTGACATAGTTGATTTTTTTGCACTATAACCTGTGATTTTCATACAGCTCTACAAAGAAAATGGCATTAGACCCTTGAATAAAGTGGTCTGTAAGTCAGTGTTTGGTAAGTGACCAGTTCACAAACACAATCAATACCTCATATATGCCTCATATTTTCACATTGTTAAAGAAAATGCTTTTTTGTTTTGTTTTTGTTTGAATTCACCTCCATCTGCAGGACCTTTTATTTTTTCTAATACAATATAACAGTAATTCAAACATTTAAGGCTCTGCAGCTTCTTCCACTAAGTGCTCACACTTCAATCACATCAAGAGATAAATTCTCCCAGGGCCTTTTTTCAGGCCAGGAAGTGTGGGCAGTCAGGGAGGCTGCAGGCTGCTGGGGAAATGTTATGGGGAAAGAAAGTCACATACATGCCCCCTGGGCCATCTTGTAATGATAAGGTGAGCTCAAAACCCCACAGTCAATGACATTCTTTTAAAAAAAAATTAGCAGGTTTCCTAAAAGCAAGTGAGTTAAACACAAGCCTCTTTTGAAGGGGAAGAAAACTTTTGGAGAAACTGGAGGGCAGATCTGAACACATCATTTATTTTATTTTATATATTTACTTTTTAAAATTTCTATACCGCTTTATATTTTTAATAAAAATCTCCAAGTGGTTTATTGTTTTATATTAATAAAACAATAGCCGGGCGATGTTCCTCCGGCCTCATGAGGAGCCTCTTCAGTAGGACTGGTGAGTCTTTCAGTTGGTCTGGTATGGTTGGTGATTTTAGCTCCTGTTATTTGCTGTTTTGTTTTCAGGCTCCTTTGATTCATATTGTATATGTCAGTCTTTTCATTTCTGGGCTTTTAAGCCTGGCTGGATTTTTAATGTTCGTTGCGGCTCTTTCAGTGCATTACTGTCATGTTTTAATTGATTTTGCATGATGAACCGATTAGCTTTATGAGGTCTCTAAAATAAATAAATGAAGTTTTGAAATGTTCATGTGCAATTTAGCAGATTCACCATGTAATCTGGCCCCATGGACTTTGTACAATGTGTTCATAATTTACAATTTCAGCTTTGGTGTTTTATGTATGTGCCATGTGTGTCCGCTGGTGTGCATGGGTTTACACGCACAACACACAGAGACACACACCTCATACTTTTTGCATGCGCCATGAAGGCTCCTTGTGACAGGTTGAAGGCTTGATGTATTCTGATCCTTCTTAACCAGATGAGACACAGGAGCCTGTCTTTCCCACTTTATAATTCTTCACTGAGTGCTTGTAGTGAAATTGTTTCATAACCGCATGAATTTGGAGTTTTCATTTCACCCTTGGATGAAATGTAGAACCTGGCAAGGTGACAAGTATAACAGTGTGTAAAAGCACAATTAACTTAGGCTTTCACCCCATTCTTTTTTAAAAAAACACACATTTCTAGGGAAGCAGTGAAATTTCAGAGTGATTGTTTTCACATTGGAGCCAGCAAGCACAGGTTTCCTTCACTTCATCAGCAATCCAAAACAATCTTGCACCCTGTAACCGACAACACATGCCCTCCCCTTTCACAGCCCCCAGTGCACATACTCTGTGGGTGGAACCAATAAAAAAAAAAAAAAATCAGAAACACCTGAATGTCTAGATGGTTAAAAGAAGAGCAGGAACAAAGTGGTCTTCACAGAGCAGCAACTGTGCCTGGGTGGCAAAGCCTGTTTAAGAATCAATGGCAGCTAACCATTGAAAAGGGACGCAGGTGGCGCTGTGGGTTAAAGCCTCAGCGCCTAGGGCTTGCCGATCGAAAGGTCGGCGGTTCGAATCCCTGTGGCGGGGTGCGCTCCCGCTGCTTGGTCCCAGCGCCTGCCAACCTAGCAGTTCGAAAGCACCTCCGGGTGCAAGTAGATAAATAGGGACCGCTTACCAGCGGGAAGGTAAACGGCGTTTCCGTGTGCGGCTCTGGCTCTGGCTCTGGCCAGAGCAGCGATGTCACGCTGGCCACGTGACCCGGAAGTGTCTCCGGACAGCGCTGGCCCCTGGCCTCTTAAGTGAGATGGGCGCACAACCCCAGAGTCTGTTAAGACTGGCCCGTACGGGCAGGGGTACCTTTACCTTTTACTAACCATTGAAAGGTTGATATGTTCCCTCTTCAGTCTATTATTACCTTTTCCTGGAAAAATCACCATCTTCATTTCATTCCAGTCATGCCCTTTAGGAAGATTTTAGGAATGTGGTTTTTCAAAAATAAAAATAAAAAAATAGTGTGTCATGCACATGTGCGCAATCTAACACATGAGTGTTCACCTCCCATAATACAATGGAGTTTTAGCAGGCCTAAAATAAGGACAGACAGATCTAGTGTGACTTTGAAGATTATTGGTATGTACAATTTTAACATTCTTAATAAACATAATTAAGTCTGTAAGCCTAATGCTGCTTAATACTCCCTGTCCAGTCCCAATATATCGTCAAGTGCACATGAATCCTATTAAAGCATTAAAATGAACGTATGAGTGCTTAAACTGAGGAAGAGAGAGCATGCATTCTATCTCGACCTTTATAGAAGTTCTGAAGGCTACTTGTAAACATATTCGGCTTGAAAACATCAGGAAGCCTTCAGGAGATCTTATAAGGCAGGGTTCCTGATCACAGGGAGACTTGTAAGCTGAATGTACCGACAAGAAGAGTGACTAGTGGGGTGCCACAGGGTTCTGTCTTGGGCCCGGTCTTATTCAACATCTTTATCAATGACTTGGATGATGGACTCAAGGGCATCCTGATCAAATTTGCAGATGACACCAAACTGGGAGGGGTGGCTAACACCCCAGAGGACAGGATCACACTTCAAAACGACCTTGACAGATTAGAGAACTGGGCCAAAACAAACAAGATGAATTTTAACAGGGAGAAATGTAAAGTATTGCACTTGGGCAAAAAAAATGAGAGGCACAAATACAAGATGGGTGACACCTGGCTTGAGAGCAGTACATGTGAAAAGGATCTAGGAGTCTTGGTTGACCGCAAACTTGACATGAGCCAACAGTATGACGCGGCAGCTAAAAAAGCCAATGCAATTCTGGGCTGCATCAATAGGAGTATAGCATCTAGATCAAGGGAAGTAATAGTGCCACTATATTCTGCTCTGGTCAGACCTCACCTGGAGTACTGTGTCCAGTTCTGGGTACCACAGTTCAAGAAGGACACTGACAAACTGGAACGTGTCCAGAGGAGGGCAACCAAAATGGTCAAAGGCCTGGAAACGATGCCTTATGAGGAACGGCTAAGGGAGCTGGGCATGTTTAGCCTGGAGAAGAGGAGGTTAAGGGGTGATATGATAGCCATGTTTAAATATATAAAAGGATGTCACATAGAGGAGGGAGAAAGGTTGTTTTCTGCTGCTCCAGAGAAGCGGACACGGAGCAATGGTTCCAAACTACAAGAAAAAAGATTCCACCTAAACATTAGGAAGAACTTCCTGACAGTAAGAGCTGTTCGACAGTGGAATTTGCTGCCAAGGAGTGTGGTGGAGTCTCCTTCTTTGGAGGTCTTTAAGCAGAGGCTTGACAACCATATGTCAGGAGTGCTCTGATGGTGTTTCCTGCTTGGCAGGGGGTTGGACTCGATGGCCCTTGTGGTCTCTTCCAACTCTATGATTCTATGATTCTATGACAAGTCTCATCAAACCTTCCTGCTTGACATAGGAAGGTCAAAGGTGGAACAGATGAACCCAGCATGCAACTGCCCACTCCCACCAGACTGCACCAATGCATTCTATTCAATGCTTGAATCAGACTTAGGTGTTTCCTGATTGAATAGGATCACACCATGAAGTAGTGCCAACACAGCAGAGGCAATGACTGAATAGCTGTGTGGAGGAAATGTTCAAATGAGTGGACACTGGGCTCTTCCTTGAGCTTCTTTGCACCCTCCAGAACAATAGGGTCCTCGTGAAAAATTTGGCACACCAGCATTCTCCACAATGACACCCAAACCAATCTCCCCAAGCAGTAACTTCATGTCCCATGGCATATAAACCATGTCTACTCAGAATGGTTTATGGATGATATTTGGCAGGCTTAAATTTCCTGTATCAGATGCGCTGCTCTATCACCCTCAGCATCTAATGCTTCATCCTGCTTGATTCCTATAATGTAAGTGTAACAGGGAAGCCAGCAAAGGGTCATGTTGTTCTTGCGCCTTCCTTCCTGGGTTTATAGTTGAATAACAAATATATCAGAAACGAAGGCAATATGTTGACCTTACATAATTTGCGCTGAGTTTATATATGTGCTAACTACATTTACTTTCATTTTATCACATTCCAGCTTCTTTTCTATGGAACAAGTACTTTAATGGCTGTGTTATGTTCTCATCCTCCAATCCCTACCCAGTCCGCCAAGTGAGACCTCCTTCAGTCAGCAATGTTTTCCGTCAGCGATCTGTCTCCTGTAACTATTTCCGTGGGGAGGCCTTCCATCAGGAGCTTGGCAATGAGGGGAACGTTTCTCCAAAATGTTTTCTCTCCCTCTCCCCATGTAAAGTACATCCCTTTGGAGGCTCAAAAGGTTTAAGATTTATTTTTGGTGCAGGGCATCAATTTTCTTTTATGTGGTTTGAAATCCATACCTTTTTACCTTAAAAAAGAAAGAAAGAAAGAAAATGCCAGAGAGGGGAAAAAAACACCAACCCTTACCTACCCTTAAGTTAATAACTTTTGAAATTAAATGTTAATGTTCATTCTTGGCATATGGGCCGGATCATAAGAAGTAGGAAGTATGCCTACTAAATGCTTCTCCTTTGCTCTCGCTCTCCCCCTCCAGTTAATAGAATAACACGGATGGAAAAGTTTACATAAGGATCAGGCACTGAGTTAAGAAACAGATAGACCTGGGTGTTTCCCTTGGCATCAAAGCAATAACAAAATAAAAGCAGCCAGTCTCCAGCAATCTACACCTTCACTGGTTGACTAAGAGGATCACTTGTCAAAATTTGGAAGATGAATTCTGATTGGATAAGAAAAAGGCATTCAATATCCAGAAAGCACATTTGTGTTGTCTTTAAAGCATAAAGTTATAAATGAAAACCACTTTCAGAACCTGCATTTTGAGCTAGGTGGATCAATTGGCATGACCTGGCAAGGGTGTTGCAGTTTTGTTGTTTTGTTATGTTGATATTTACATCGTGACAATTTGATAAATGTTACCTCTTGTAATTATTCTGTGGAAATAAATGTCAGACCTAAAACTAAAGCTACAGTATTATCAAGGTGAAATCTTCAGAAAATCTGTCCCTTACATTTCCATGTCATATAGATATATGTGCTAGCATGCTCAGTGTCACTCTGATATGATATATGTATTGATGCTGCTAAATTATTATGATCAACAAGAACTGGCCTTTTTAGTGTGAAACAAAACTGCCCTAAAGCTTTGTTATGCGGGTACCTGATTCTTCTCAATTTTGTATAATAAACTGCTTAATACAGTGACAGAGCAGTTGTCCTGTGGCAATTACCTTCCATCTCTACAGTTCCTAAGCCAGATTTGAGCACGTTACTTGGAGGTGAAAGGCTGAGGATCACATTCTCAATCAATCCCATAAATATCTGGCTCCTAATCAGTAAAGCACAGACATCTCACATTGGCAGTGCCTGAGAACTTGGAACATCTCATGGGAATGAAAAAGTTTTCTGCTCTTTTTATTGAAGATGAGCTCAGCCATTTAACCCCAAAACACAGACATATTTATTCATAACTGTATTGGGATCTATGTGAAGTGTGCACCAACCACAAGATTTAGTTCAGGACCTGCTTTGGAAAAGAGCAAGATTCAGTATGGAGCATTTCTGAGGCTGTTTGATTCAGCTTGGGGGTCTGAGTTGAGAATCCATTTGGGGGAGAGGGCAAAGTGGCTGGGATGGAAGAGTCTGCTGACTTTTTTACTATTTATGGTAATGCAACAAAGGAGTGTGTGTGTGTGTGTGTGTGTAGACATGCCCTTGAACAAAATAATGAGATTTGATTTTTTTTCTGTTTGAAACAATCTTCTAGCTTACCTATGTAGCTAAAGTTCACATTTCCTAGCTCAGAAACACAAATCTGGGTGAGAAATGATGCTTGCCTCGAATATAAGCCAAGTCCTGAAAGTTCTTCTCCTACTCAGATTTTAATCAGGCATCGTAGAGGGAAAGAGGGGAAAGGGAAAGGGGAAAGAGGAAAGAGAAGCGACCAGCCTTTCCGCCATTTCTCTGCTGCCGCCACGAGAGCAGCAATTAAGGTAAGAGAGAGGAAACAGAGCCTTACCAGGATGGATGGGGAAGGATGAGACTCTATTGTATTCTTGGTGACATCATGAGAAACACGACGGGGCCAAATTGGGCTTGGAACAAACTTTTATAGTTTTGGGAAATCGTCTGCTTGTTCCAGCTACAATTTTGAGTCTGACCAGGGTGTGTTTGTGTCTTCCCACCAGTACCCTCCATCTCACGACACCAGCAGCTCCTGTCCCCACTGCAGGAACCAGGAGGTAGGAAAGCAACCCAGGAAGCAATTCTGCTCTAGTTTACAAGAACTGCAAAGCACTTGGTGCACTATTCCTAGTAGGAATAAGAATAAGAATAAATGTTATTCCCTTTAAAACCCAGCTGAAAACGAAAACAATATACATAGCAGTTCCCGGATGAACAAGAACAAGAGCAAGTCAATAGTGGGCAGAGGACCAAATTATCTAACCCCAAACTATGATACAGGGTGTACCAAGTGCAACGAGTTCAGGAAACACATTTTTCATTAAGGATGGACAGATGCACCCTTATGCTCCCTGGAGTTGAGTGGTAGCCATTCGACTGCAGCAGTTTCTAAGATACATGGAAAGCATCCAACATCAGCAAAGAAACTAGTTGCTTCAGAACCATGCAGATACAATTACACTTACATTTACACTGTTTCTTTCATTTATGAACTGCAATTCACACCTGAATAGATTACACTTCTGTGTTTGGGGTTTTGTTTTCCAGTCTTCAAAGACATCTATCCAAGAGAGTCTATTGACTCCTTAGCTATTCTAACATGTTGCAGTTAAGTGATTTGGTGTGCTTACCAAATTCTTAGCTAAACTCAGAATGTGCTACCCTTGTGGATTGCCCTTGGCATATAACTTATCCATTCTGATGAGCAATTGGGAAGACAAAGGGCCTTTTCCCTTCAGTCGAACAGTGGAAGCTGATTTATGCCAAATCTACCCATCTCAGCGTTGTCTACACTGACTGGGAACATCTCTCCTTAATTTCAGAGCGGGAATATTCCCAGCCCTACCTGGAGATGCTAGAAATTGAATCGGGGGCCTTCTGCATGCAGAACAGATGCCAAGTCACCAAGCTACAACTCTTTCCGTGTTTAGCATTCACCCATTGAACTGATATAGATATTGATTACCTCTACTATGTATAGTGACCCACCAAGTTGAATACAACCTACCAGTTATGTATGATGAACTACTACAAGCTATGTAAACTTCCTCTGCTCTTATTTTTTATGAATGTAAGACACTTTGAAATCAGGGAAATAGCATGGCTCAGTTTAGCGATTCACAAGTCTTCTTCACATGTTACTTTCAAGATGCAGCTTCATTGAACCAGTCTAATTAAGAAGACATTTTTGATCAATGTATGGCCTTCATGGAGGCCCATTTTGTATCAACTCTGATGTCCTAAAAAGTTTTCTTATATATAGCTCTAACAAAGTCCTTTGATGGCAACAGAAAAACCATGGAGTAATTTTAAAAGAAAATCGAGCTAAATCAACTCTCAAATTCCCATGTAAACTGGGATTTAAGAGTGGAAAAATTTTCTTTTACCTATTCTTTGGGTGGTACAAAAATGTGAAATTCCTAGAGCCCTGCTTCCCTGGGCCAAGTCAAACAAGGATATTGTCCTTTTAATGTCTTAAAGGCTCTGTTTTCTTGTAATGCCAAATGCAATATTTTTTTGAAAACACTACACCAGAAGTTTCCCAGCTGAGAAAACAGGCTAGTGAAAAATGGTTTCAGAAAACGAAATAAACCATGCTAAAGCCATTCAGGGTGTGTGTATGATATGAACATCTGGATTGGGGTTGTTAAATTACCTCTTTTTTCTCTCTCCCCACTCACAGCTGTTCAAAAGAGTCCTGAGGGCAAAGAGACAGGTCAATGGTCTGGCTGCACCTTTAAACAAAATTTCTTTGCACCTAGCTAAAAGAATCATGACTGCATGTGTGTTTAATAAGTAGCAACAAGCTTACTGGGGAAAAATTAAATCTTAATTCCTGTTATGTTTGTGTGTGTTTGTGTTTGCAAAGGCATGGAACAAAAATAAGCTCCGGATTTCAAATTCTCTCAAACAAAAAACAACTACCCCACTCCCTATGGTTCTAATAAAACATTTCTTTCAGCATACATGGGTGTTTTAAAATCAAAAGCAATATAGATGGACTATTTCTCTCCATGCCTTGAAAGAAGAATGACAGAAAGTTATTTATTCCATTACAGTTTGGAGGAAAGGCAAAGTGGGAAATAAATGCTCTGGGTTCACTGAACTGTATCTTCCAAGAGGGCTGTAAATATATTTATATATGTTTACATTTAATGAGCATTTAATTTCAGATCACAGCTTTCCCCTAACTTGATTGGCAGAGAAACCAACCCAACCCATAGAAGAAGCAAATTTGCTGTAGTAAGAAATGGGGAAAGGAAGTGAAAAGAGAGAAGGTAAGGGTTTTATATATATTATTATTGATTGATTGCTATTACACCATTTCTGGCTCTTCTCAAAATTCCTCAAACATATATTTATTTATTTATGTTTTGATTTGATTTGATTTGATTTGTATACTGCTCTTCATCTGAAGATATCAGGGTAGTTCACAGCATAAAAATGCATAATAAATAAACAAAATACATAATAAGAACAGACAGTATTTCCCAATGTAGATCCCCCAAATTCACTTGGAACTTTGCACTTACGTTGCACAATCCTGAATCCAGCCTGAATTTTGCTTTTGTATTACTAGTCCATTCTGTCCTTAGTTCTAATGTAAGGGTTTAATCTAGGGCTGAGTGCAAATGCCCTACTTCCCAAATTCACCACCACATTTGTAGGTAGCAAATTTGGGAGGGACTTCACTGCTTTTGCATAGAGGGTTGGTTATGTGGTTGGGCACAACACTGTATCTTCGCCCTCTCTTCCTAAAGCATCCAGAGATTGCCAAAAGTTCTGCTAGAGCATGTTTGAATTAGCCTCAGATTAATTATAGTCCAGGGGCACTTTCACAACACCTCCCCCCCTGCCAAATATGTGATATATTGTTGTTACTCTCTGAACCCAGGACCACCCTGGGTCACATCACCCTATCCAATGTCAGGGCTGGCTCTGCCAAGCAAAACATTTATTTTATCAATTGATGATATCTATATCCCATCTTTCCATCAGGGAGCTCAAGGTAGCACCCCCATTTTAACTTCACAACAGTCCTGCAAAGTAGGTTAGGCTGAGGGTGAATGACTGGCCCAAGTGGACATTGCTGTAGAGCTGGGATTTGAACGCTGGTCTCCCCAGGCCCATACCCAGCCACTCTGGATGGCTTCCAACATATATAAAAACATAATAAAACATTAAA
Organism: Podarcis cretensis; assembly: GCF_951804945.1. Lineage (NCBI taxonomy): Eukaryota > Metazoa > Chordata > Lepidosauria > Squamata > Lacertidae > Podarcis > Podarcis cretensis. Next base: position 25,722,882 of record NC_137175.1, read on the forward strand.
CGTTAAGAAACTTCCCAATACAGGGCTGGCTTTCCCTATACAGGGCTACCTTCAGATGCCTTCGAAACATTATAAAGTTACTTATCTCCTTGGCACGGAGGGTCACATGACATGAAAATAGGGACATCCTAAGAAAAAGCGGGACATTCCAGGATCCAGGACTCAGCTACATTGGCAAAGAAAAAGCGCTTTATATGCGTTGCATATGCATTATAACACTGTGACACCAGATGATGTTGTGGAGTTCCGTTTTTGCCAATCTGATTTCTCATACAACGTTTACAACACATTTAACTGAAATGCTTCTTTGATACGGGATGGCTTCTGTAAATCTGGGACTGTGCTGGAAAATAGAGACATTTGGGTGGTCTGACATCCTAGCACTCTAACCAATACACCCTACTGGCCCTCCTTAAGAAAGCAATTTTGGGAACTCATGTGAAAGCACCCAAATGAGGAAGTCTATTTTAATTCTATCTCTCTTTAAAAAAAAAAACTCTAAGAAAAGAATGCCCGTGAATATCATTTATGATGCATCCAATTTTTTTTTAATGCTATGGAGAAATAATTACTGGAAATATAATACTTTGTGACTGCACTGCAAATGCTGAGGTCTCAGTATCCTCATTTAATGGGCCATTGCAATCTGCTGTTACACCCTCTGCTCCACATCTGAATCCCCCACCCCCTCCCTCCTATTAAATTGCAAACATTGCCACTGTTAGGTCAGAACTTTGTTACCATAGCCCATGGCAGCTTTCCAAGGAGTTATAGTGTCAGCGAGAGTTGAAACCATGTTCCTGATGAGGCCTAGAGCTGACCTTGGGAGAAGGAAGAAAAAGACTTTCACACACAAATTCAGATTGTCAGATGGGGCTTTGAGAAGGAATGAATGGCAGGCATAGTGGGAGAAAGAGCAAGGGGTTCTGGGAATGAGCCCTGGGTCTTCAGTGTTTTGTATTTCAGGTTCTGCAGGAATGAGCTCAGCTGGGCAAGTGTGAATTTTGAAATCATCCTACTCTGTATCACTCGTGATATAGGACTTTTCCACCGTCTGTTCATGCTGCAGCCGAGTATCTGCTGAATAGCATTGTGTTTGTTCTCCTCAGACTGACAAAGTGCAGCAATGCAGGCCAGCTCAAAACTAGACAGAGGTTAACACAAATTCGTAGCAAGTTGAAATGTAAACAGCCCATCAGCCAAAGTAAAGACAAGATGCATCCTCAAGCTCAAAGTATCCCCAAACATTAGAAAACCAGGATATTTAAGTGAAGGGGGTGATATCTAGAAGGGAATGTGTATTACTGCACTGTTAGCTTCTGAGATTTCTGGGATCTTTGGCTGGGCCAAAAAGCAAGTATAAATGCAGTTGTCAAATAAAATCTGATACTCATCCCCGTCAAAGACAAAAAACAGTACTCTAGGCTAGATTAACTTTTGTCATTGCAATATGCGCTGCCTTAACAGCTGAAAATAAACCCCATGCAAATGTTAATATTTGGCATCGTTTTGGAATGTTATACTTCGCAAATTCTGGTAGTGAAATCTGACTTTGATGGATCTTTGCATGTGGGGTTGGGGGAGAAATCTTAACTCGTCAAGAAAGCTGACGTGCTTCAGTGCCCTAAGAAGTTAAAATCATGGCAAATAAGTTAAATGGCAAATGATGTAGAGTTGTCCAGCTGGCTAGCATAGACTGAAAGGAATGACAGAGAGAAAACAGCAGGCTGCTGAACTGCCCACAAGGAGGAACTAGGCAATGAATTACATTTTTAGTGCAATTTTTTTGAAATCTTGATGACTTTTGTTGCAATCAGAAACGTCAAAAGCAACGGAAAGAAAAGGGGACAGAAACTTTACATAATGTTTATGCATTCTGCCGCAATGACCTTTGAAGATTACTAAAGAGGTCTGTGATTCCTTCGCTTTCACTTCTGCATAAGTCAGGTTTCAGTCATCTGATTGGTGGGAAACCATTTCACTCTCCCCATCCATTAAATGGGGATATGTACCAGTGTTTCATTTGCAATATGCTACCACCAGGCAAAGAGGCTGGCTTTTATCTGAGGAAGAAAGTTAAAGCCTGCATCTGCTGTCAATTAGCAAGCAATTAAGGGAATTGAAAACAAACCTGTTTACATTGGCTATGAAGTCTTGGATAATTTGAGAGACGTCAGGGCAGGATTTAAGACATTAATGATCTTCTCATTTCTCTCTCTTTTTGTACTTCCTCATCTTTCTTTCTGAGCTCCTCACACAATTAAATCTGAGGAGGTGGCTTTCAAACCATTGAAGTCAAGTTGGGTTGGGAATTAAGGACATATGAAGGGCCTACTGGATCAGGCCAGTGGCCCGTCTAGTCCAGCATCCTGGACCCATCCTGGACCAATCCAGCACAGTGGCCATCTAGATGGCTGCAGGAAACCCATAAGCAGCACCTGAGCACAAAATCGGTCTTTCCTGCAACCAATATTCAGAAACATTACTGCCTCTGACTCTGGAGAAGAGCATAGACATTATGGCTAGTATCCATCGGTAGCCCTTTTCTGCCTTCTCTCTTCTTTTCTGCAGTATTCTCTCTTGTACTGAAGATGTAGAAAGTAAAGTAGAAGTGAGCATTCAAAGCAAGGGTCCTCAGCTTGGTGAGCAACCCTGCTTGAATGTGCATGAGCAGAATCAAACAGGTCTGTCTTGGGTTCTCCTCCTTCTCTACTTAGCCCTCTGTCACCAGCTATGTTGACTCCCATCCTCAGAGGAGCAACTGAAGCATAGCAGGCTCCTTCAAAGATGGTCCTTCTTCTCTGATTGAATTTTGGAAAGAAGTTGCAGTGGCATTGTCATCATCTCTTTCCCATCACAGATCATGCTTGCTGTATTACACATGCATGACCTTCAGTGGGGGGGAAAGACACTACCAGCATCGTTTACAGCAGGCATCCCCAAACTCAGCCCTCCAGATGTTTTGGGACTACAACTCCCATCATCCCTGACCACTGGTTCTGTTAGCTAGATATGATGGGAGTTGTAGTCTCAAAACATCTGGAGGGCCAAGTTTGGGGGTGCCTGCTTTACAGCAAGAGTTGAAAACATTTTTTCCAGCCCACATTCCATCTGGGGGCATGAGAAGCGCACTATAGATTCATCTGTATCAAACACATACAATCACTTGCAAATAAGAAACTATGGTGTGCCTTTCAAGCTGCATATGCAAAAAAAGTCAAGTGAGTTGGTTTCCAAACATGCAGCAACACAGGGGATACTCGAGAGGAATTCATATGGTTAGGAACCAAAATATAGTAATGGAAAAGCTTGCCTGATGCCTGTAACTACACAGGGAGATGTCCCACATACTATAGCTACTGGCCACAACATTAAACGCAACTTTGTGGTTCAAACCCAGCTTTACCAGCCACCATGGCTCTTTAGAAATCTGAAGATTTTGGGAGGTATTGGGATTGCTAGCATCAGTTTCATGCTTGGTTAAAGACTACACCCTAAGCAATTGTGGGGCCCTGCTACAAGCTTTTAAGTGGCTGCCACAAGGCTCTGCTCCATAGAATGTGTTTAGTACTGAGAGTGAGCCAAGCTGAACATGATAGTTTGCAAACAAAGTCAATCTCCTTTGCATAGATCTTTGACTCTCTTTTTTCATAAAATATCTGGTACTTGCAAAATTACTATTTCATAAGGGGAGCTAAAGGAGGAATGCATGTCTACTCTGGTTGAGTGTCTAATCTGGGATAGGCAACTTGAGGCTGCAGGCCATCAAGGCTTTTTTGCTGGAAAGATCATCCTACAGGTGGAATCAGTCAAATTGTGGAAGAGGAAAATCTTGGTTGGGTGGACACAGTTCGTTACCCTCCCTAATTCAGGGTTGGGGAACCATGGTACTTCATATGTCGGTGGACTACAACTTCCATCATGCTTGACCATTGACCATGATGGCAGGGTCTGATGGGAGTTGGAGTCCAGTGATATCTGAAAGGTCACAGTTCCCCACCCTTGCTTTAATAGCAAACACAGATGGTGAAAGCCAACAGGGCCTTCGAGAAACAAGAGGTTCCGTATCTCTGAGCTAGAAAACCCCAAATGGAGACATGTATAGGGATGGTGCAGTGAAAAAGTTTGTTTTGAGTCCCACTACGTAGGCTTCTATTGCACCTAGCCCTGATCTGAACATTGGGTTCACGCGCCTGGAGCTCTGCCAAAGTGAAACGGTGGGAAAGAAGAAACACTAAACTATATTTATGTGACATTTGTTTTCCTGTATATTATGTCACCTCCCTAATTGTGGGTGAAAGTAGAAGTAACACTTGTTTTAGTAAGCTGGACTGGTGACTCAGCCCTTAACACACAGACCACTATTCCAGCAGATACAGTAACAAAGTGCCATATTTAGATCTTGTGACCATAACACACCCTTTTAGAGAACTGTGGTGGATCAACTGCTCATTTCCCATAGTTACATCATTCATTGCTGATTCCGGGAAATGTGAATGATTGATTGATTTACAAAGATGATCTATTCATCAAGACAATCTGCTTGAGGGAAGTGGGTTGGAATAGTCCTGGTTCAGAAAAGATGCCGCTTCGTCCAATAGTTACCCTCATAAAAGTAAAGGAAAGTGTAGCAGAAAACATCAAATGTGATTTATTTTTAATTCATGTGTACCTGAATTGAGTGTGCTACATTTTGTTTTCTGAAATATGACACACAGCAGTTGAATACCTCTGAATGCAAAACGTTGTTGTAATAAATTCATTCTGTTTTCATCCTACTGTTTCTCATAGTTGCTCAGGACTGGGCCTTGTGCATAGTGTTATTCTATTTCCGCTTCCCACAGCACACGTTTGAGGTAGGTTACACCTGAATGATGTCACCCAATAATGTAATGGCTAAGAACACAGGTTTCCCTAGCCCTAGCCCAAAACTGCCCACAACACGTGTAGAGGATTTTCTTCTCTAAGAAGGAATTTTTTTAAAAAAAAAAAATGGGCCCAAGGTCACAGCAACCCTATACATATGTAGAGTGCTTTTCCTCCCTCTAAGAAAACATCACACTTAGCTCAGGCAGTATAGACATATTCTTACAATGGTACCGTGGGCTACAGATGCTTCAGGTTATAAATGTTTCAGGTTACAGACTCCGCTAATCCAAAAATAGTACCTTGGGTTAAGAACTTTGCTTCAGGATGAGAAAAGAAATTCCGGCGGCGTTGCAGCAGCGGGAGGCCCCGTTAGCTAAAGTGGTACCTCAGGTTAAGAACAGTTTCAGGTTAAGAATGGACCTCCAGAACGAATTAAGTTCTTAACCTGAGGTACCAATGTACTCACATAACAAAGAGCAATCTCTAGACAGCTTACAATCAAGTTTTACAAAATTGCAAATTCCATATACTGTTGTTGAAAGAAGTGATCTGTCAGGTACTGTGGTCCCAAACCATATAAGGTTTTCTAGAATAAAACCAGCACACTGAAATGGACCTGGAAGCATATAGGCAACCAATTGCTGTTGTGCTAATACTGATGTTATGTGATCAGAGTGTCTAGCTAGTTCCCATCAGGAGCCTGGCTGGCTGCAGCATTCTGCATCAAGTGCCATTTCCAAACTGCACTCTGCATACAGCACATAGATCACTTCAGCCATGCCACCCTGTGCATTTATGGGTGTAGCTGGGCCATTAGCCAAAGCTGGTGTAAGGCAGTCCATGTCATTGAGGCCACCTGCGTCTCAAGAAACAGAAGAGGACTCAAGAGAACACCCAAGCTATGGACCAGCTACTTCAGGAGGAAGTGTGACACTACTCAACCCAGTCAGAGGAACGACTCACCTATCGGCATCTCAGTCTTATCTGAATTGAGCTTCAGTTTATTGGTTCTCATAAGTTTGTCTCTCTTTGGTTTGCTGCCATAGTACTGCCTTTGATGTAAATCTTCTAGTGCACACCTTCGGTTATACATTTCTGTACAAGATCAATGTTCCATCATCTTTGTAGCAACTGACCTTTACACAGGTGACAGGAGGAGGACATTGCTCTCATTTGTTAGTTCAAGATGCATTGGCCATTAAGTAAATGAAACAGTAAAAATTGTGAAATTTATACTGCCTCTCCAAACCCAGTGCCCTCCAGATATTTTGGACAACTCCCATCAGCCTTGACCATTGGTCATGCTAATTGGGGCTGATGGGAGTTGGCGCTGTACTGGAGAAGGGATATCCCTCCAGATGTTACTGGACTACAAATTCATTGGTCATGCTGGCCATGAATCATGGGAGTTGTAGTCCATAAACAACAGTGGCCTGTGGGTAAATGTGTGGTTGTGTGAGCCACAGCTGATCCAAACTAGTGTCCTCTTTTCTTTGATATCTCGCCTGCATTGATCCCTTTCAAGATGTATCAGAACTGTCATCTCTCTGAAAGCCAGATAGACATCAGGAAAGGAGGGGAGGTGATTGGGCTAGATTGCTCAGCTTTGGGTGTCTGTTGTCTGAGAAACTGAGCTAGCTTGTGTTCATTTCAAGAAAGTTTATATATAACACAGGCTGGCCAGTGGAGAAATGGGGTGGCGGGAAAGGAAACATAATGACTGTTAAGTCTTTCAAGTCCCAGAGGACTTCACAAGCAGACCTCTCGCTGCCCACATCCTAGTGTGAATGTGAACCAAGGGCTGAATCTAAACCATACAACACTCTGGAGAAATTGAATTTAATAGCCACACAAAAAGTCTATCTTATGAGAAACTGAAGAAGAGGAGAAGCTGAACTCTTAATTACTAGTTTAATAGCAACACACAAACAATCTATTCCCCTACTAGCAGATTTATTCTCAAAGGCAATGGTGAGCTCTTAGGTTAAGCTGATATAGCCCCACTGGCTTCCAGCCAATTAGCTAAATTCTCAGCTGTATGAAACAGCTAGATGAATCCCAGTAAGAGATTAATTATGGGCATTGTCACATGATGACTACAAAACACCTCCAAGTTTACTAAGCTACTAATTGCTACTGAGCTCGTTGTTTTTCAATATCCCTTTAACAGGAAGAATTCATCTTCTTTAACATGGTCTCTTTGGTTTGGAAAAACCAGACATAAATTAATTCCTGGAAGCTTACATTGGAAAAACATTACAACCTATTTAGAGGTTTCTGTGGATACCTTGGTCTTTGCTTCTTTGAGTCAGTTAGGTTGCCTGTGGCACTGAAGCCAGGTTGTGGGGGTAAGGGGTTAGACAGGGGTGAAGCTAAATACAGAGAGGTCCTACACATGTCCATAATGCTGGATGAGAGGAACTTTGGTCTGATACAGCCAGACTAATATAATGTCCATAGGCTAGCTTCTGATGTAAACTAAGAGCAGAGATGGACAAACTGACCCATTTTATTTTAAAAACTTCCACAGGCACTTTACATTGCATTTAAAGACACATTTTTTTTACCCATCTCAAATGGAGATAGCCAAAGATGGAACCTAAAATTTTCTGCATGCAGAACACATGCTTGACTGCTAAGTCACTATCACTCCTCTGTATGTGTGGTCTCAACCATAATCAGATCCCAGCCGCGGTTGCTTTATGCAGATATGTAAAGTAAGCTTGGGTGCTTGTACCAGAAGTGAAGAAATCAGGCTATTTTGCATTGTGGGAAACAAATAGTGGTCACCTAGAAAAAATAATCTAAAAAGGTCTTAATGTCATTCATCAACTTGGCACACTAAAGCCACAGCTTCTGCCCTGGTGAAAGTGCAGAAGGTTGTTGAACATTTTCTGCTGCCCAGCCCATAAAAAACCATGAATGTAATACATCTTGCCAGTAACATTTTTAAAATAAAAAACATGAATTTTGTGCTTTTATTTTCCGGGTATTGTGCATCCTTATTACCACGAATCTCTTAATACAATAAACATTTCCTGAAGACTCACTTCCTTTTCATGTGCTTTGGTGGAGAACAACACCTTGTCCTAAATGGACAGACACAGGGCAATGGAGGGCAATATTACTTTGGCTGTGAATTTCTGTCCTTTCCTAGCTGGTTAAAATAGATCTTCCTTTATTATCAGTGATGCAATAGCAATTATATTGGTTCCCTCAAACCACAAGTCCACATTAAATTATTGTAGAGCACTTGGAAGTTTCAAACTTGATAACTTCAGGGAGACATTTCTATGATTGTTCGCCTGCCAACAAACTCCTTTGCGTTGCAAAGGATTCTGGGGTCTAGTCTACAGTACTGTGTCACCTCATGTGGAGACACAGTCAGACAGAGGCCAAGTGAAGAAGTGTAGCCCCACCACTCCATGGGCTGCTGTGTAAAGGAACCTATACACATTAGAAGTCTCTCCCCTGTAGGGACTCCACACAATTGAAACGCCCTTTCTTTTCCATTCAATCTCTCTCCCCACACATCAATACAAATGTTCATGTCAACATGACATGAAGGCTGGCAACATCAATCATGTCGTGTGGGAATCCCTTGCAGATGACCAGGGGCAGAGGAAGGGGGTGCGGTGAGGGCGGTCTACCCTTGGTGTCACCACTGAGAGGAGTGACAAAATGGTGGGCAGCACTCACCTCAGAGCCTGCAGCACGCCCGAGCCCACGTGCCTCTCCTGGGAGTGACTCGTGGCTTGGGCGCCCGCAGGCTCCATGCTGCCCCAAACAGTCCGCCCTCCGGCTCCCCCTCAGCTGTAGGGCAGCTGAGTGGGAGGAGGCAGGCAGATTCCTTGGAGGCCCCACGGAGCGTCCTGCCGCAGCTGGCCCTGCCCCATGGGCAGCTGGCCCTGCCGCTGGGCGCAGGGCACGCACACCGCCCCAGGTGCCCGATCGGCTTGCTCTGCCACTGCAGATGACTACCATGCCTAGAGACCGACAGCTCATAGCAGCCAACTCCAGGGGGCTGTGGGTGCTTGGGCACCCACAATAATATAATTATGGGGGCCGGGCACCCACAAAGTCAGTGAAAAAAGCCAGCAGGGGGAGAAGCAGTTCAGCTCCATCTTCCACAGCCAGCCAGCCAGCAAGGCATTATTTTCCAGGAGGGTGGAGCTTGGGCACAGAGGCATAGTCTCTCTGCCTCTGAGTGCAAGTCCAAGTCCTTCACTGTGGAAAAGGGTGCCTCATTGGCTGCTGGCTCTGTGACATCACACACACTACATGCAGGCATGTGCGTGTGACATTGCACGTCCATTTGCAGTGGTGGGCACCCACAATCCTCTGGGCAAGATGGCATCCCTGAGACAGCTTATGTGTCCAAAGCTGTGACCAGAGGAAGAATGACCACTGGGAGGAATGCAAGAGAAGAAACACCATGGTGCATCTGCAGCAGCACAACCGGACATGTTCATCTGCTCCAGCTGCAACAAAACATGTCTCTCCTGTATTGGTCTCTACACTCACAATAGGAGCTGCAACCTTCTAACAGATTGACTTCACTCACAAAGGCACACTCCTCAATTGTTTCCCAAGACAGCTTTGTCTCTCCAAGTACAAGTCTGGGCACATGATACTTGAGGCAAAGCCAGCAGTGGCTGCATTAATGCTTCAACACAGGATTGCCCAATTTGTAAATCCTATGTCTGTTCACCTTCAGTCTTGTCCTTATCTTGTAATTTGGGAGAGCTTTTTTTTGCAAACTTTAATCCCTTTCTCTTAAACCAGTAAAGATATTTTAATAATATAAGGAAGACAAGCTTGCTTGTGTACATCATATGTACATCTGAATTAAACATTAAAAATTCAGTTAAAAAGACAGACTATCAGAGAGCACTAAAACCACAAAATACAAGCAGCAAAGGCAGCAAATAAAACAGCCGTTAAAATTCATTAAAAGAGTCTCAAATCCCATTAAAAGAATGGGGAAACAGAACAGATGTCATTATAGTTCTGAGGAACAGCACATCCTCTGCATGCAAAAAGTCCCAGGTTCAGTCCCCAACATCTCCAGGTAGGATTTGGAAACCTCCCTTTCTGAAACCATGGAAATTTACTGCTAGCCCCTGAAATGGAGGCATCTCAACTAAAGCATCCATGACAGATGGTCAGTCAACCTCTGGTTAAAAACATCCAATGAAGAAGATCCCACAACCATCTGAGGGAGTCCATTCCACTGTCAAACGGCTCTTACCTCAGAGTTCTTCCTGATGTTCAATCGGAATCTCTCTTCTTGTAACTTGATTCCATTGGCTCAAGTCCTATCCTCTAGAGCAGGGGGAAACCAGCTTGCTCCATTTCCCATGTGACAGCCCTCGAGATATTTGAAGATGGCTATCATAACTCCTCTCATTCTCCTTTTATCCAGGCTAAACATACCCAGCTCAACCATTCCTTATGAGGCTTGGTTTCCAGACCCTTGATCATCTTGGTCACCCTCCCCTACACATGTTCCAGCTTGTCAATATCCTTCTTAAATTGTGGTGCCCAGAACTGGACACAGTACTCCAGGTGTGTCCTGACCAAGGCAGAGTAGAGCAGTACTCAACTGAGACTGTGTATTATAGGGAAAGACATGTAATGCTGTGCAAGATTTTGTTCTGATTCATCCACATCAGGTATCTACAAGGCAAGGCAGCCAGGAACTGTTTGCCAGATCAGCATGGAGAGTTCTTAGGATGGGATTCAATGCTAAGTGGGGTAAGGATGTGTGGAACAAGATCCACTCATGCTGTAAGTCTTCCCCTCCTCCTCTCCTTCCTCCATGCACACCCCTTAATCTTGTTCTGAGGGTTCCTGCAACCCCCCAGACTAGAGTTAGGAAGTATAGAGGGAAGAGAGGGGGAAAGTCCTGTTGTGTGAACTGATTTTGATCCATGCACACAATAACTTAGTTGAATCCCATCCCTAGTAACTCACTCCAACAGAGACGACTATGACAGCTGCTAATACTCAAGGCTCAAGAAAGACTTGAGGCGAAGGGGGACCTTATGAATCTTTCCATCCAGCCCATCACTCCAGAGCTCCATGTGATGCCTAAACAGTGTGTATCCTTAAAGGACCAACACTCTGACTTGAAGGCAAATACTTCTCTTCTCTTCTGTTGCTCCCTACCTGGTATGCTTCCTACATCATTATACCAATGTGGTGTAGCAGCAGCACTTGGTTGCCCAGGTGAATTGGAATTGAGAGAAATCATCTTTTAGGATCCTGGCTCAGGTTTTGCAGCCTTCTGATCAGTAACCTCAAGTTCGGAATCAGGAGTCTGATCCAGTTTCACAGCAGGTGGAAGAGATGCTCCCTCTTCCCTCTCTGCATTTAAGTCCATGGCCATCACAGATGGTTTGCAGGGAAGTTTGTCTACCATTATTGATATCATTAGAAAACCCTAAAGAGCTCTGAATGAACTATCAGTCCCCCTGGAAAAGAGCTTGAAAGCCACTTTTCTAGTACAAGGAATTCAATTTGCATTGGCTTACAATTATTGCTTTACAAGGTTTCATATTAAAATGGAAATAAGAATTTGGCAGCACAGCCATCTTTATGATATAAAGTTAAGGCATAAAACAACTGCTAAACTAGTTCTGCAGCTAAGCCAGAAATTGAACAAGTTTTGTTCAGTCTAATGCTTAAAGAGAGCCAGTGTGTGTAGTGGTTAGAGTTTTGGACTATTTACTCTCTCTCTCTCAGCCTAACCTATCTCACAGGGCATTTGTGAGGATAAAATGGGGAAGCGGAAAACTCTGTGTGCTAGTTCTTGGCATAAAGGTAGGATATAAATGTAATAATAATTGTTAAGAATATTGAAAAAGCTATATCAAAGCTTAAATGAAACATTCAATGCAGAGTCAGATAGATTAGGACACTGCTATTTTATTTTATTTTATTTTATTATTTATTTTATTTTATTTTATATCAATTTCCATGCAAAGGAAACAGCCTTCTGGAAATGACCAATGCCGAACTAGAGCAAATGAACTTCAAAGAGAGACTGCAACATGTAACCACTGAATTACAATAGATCAAGGATTTCAGCTATCACTTGTGAACAGAAGCAAGGCAAAGTTTTTGTCTTTTTTTGCACACGTGTGAAATGGCTTACCAATGCCAGGATATCTGTGCAATGAAGAACTCTTTGGTGAATAACCACTGTTAAATATGTCATTATCCCAGTCTGCACTTTTTGTGCATTTCATTTCCCTCCAGTCTCACTTTTTAAAATTCCACCCAGCTATGTATATGTATGCACCTGAAATTCAACATAAGGCTTCAGGCGCTCAGTGAAGTGGACTGAAGTCCATGAAACCTTATCCCATAATGATCTTGTTCATCTTTAAGGTGCCCCATGTCTCTCTTGGGTTTGCAAGCAAACACTCTGGAAATCATATAAAACAAGGAAGTACAAAACTGAGCGATTCCTGGCATTGTGTGAGAGGATGAATGGAATAGAAAGCTTCTGTTGGCAACATATCCAGCACAGGTTCAATATTTCTCATTCAGTACCTTGAAAATACTTTCCTAGTGAGCAGATGTGTCATTATAAGCCAACGCTTTAAAAGCATGGGCAAACACTGTGGTGAAATAGACAATTAATCAAAGGTTATTGGGAGGCCAGGATTTTATTTAGATTATTTTTATTTTTGACATTAATTCTTTTAGAATCTTATAGTATTTGCACTAAGAAGTGTGCTATGGAAGGGGAGTTGCTACAAAATATTAATCAAAGTCTCCTCCTTCCTTCCTTCCTTTTAATAACCAACAGGTGGAAATGTGTTATTTTGGAAGGCTTATTTTTCTTCTCTCAATACTTTGTTTCAACATCAGAGGGTTCTAAAAGGTCTGGGCTAGTGATCCAAATGGTGACATGCTTTTTCCAATATCTAAATGACATTTAGTTGCCTTTATTCATTAAATATCAATAATAATCAGGAACCCAGTTGCCATTGCTCAAGGAGTTTAGGAAATCTAGCCCAAAATGTATTCTGGCAGCAAAATGAATTTGAAAATGTCCACAGTGGCTCGAGTTACCACAATCTTCCTTTGGATGGTCTGCGCTAGGCAATTGAATTAAAGGATAATGATTTAAAGAAACAAGTGTTTGTGTAATCATTGTTGCATGGAATAAGCCAAGTTCTATTGAAAATGGAACCTGCTTAGTTAAATAAACACACTTGAATATCTTACTGACTTCAAGGATTACACAAACTGAAGGGGGGGGAATGCACAAAGGGGACTTTCTCTTTGCGGATAAAAAGGTTTGCCAGCTGAGGCATGGAAGCTGCTGGCCTTCCACATTTTCTCTTCTCAGTTCTGCATTTGTTTTGTTTTTCTGTTGAAGATGCGGGAAAGGGTTACAAAGAGAGAAGAGCTAAAGACAGACTTCATTTCTGAAGCATGGTGTGGTATGGGGAAATGCTCGTAATATGGATGTAACTGCCCATGCACCACCATCACTATCACCACACACACACACCACACATACTGCTGCAAGCTCTATTCAAAGTGGGAGGTTGATTAGGGGAACCCCAGTTCTGCTTCTCAAGAAAGTTTATGAAAGCCTGATTCTGTGCTGTGTGTGTGTGGCTGATGTGGACATTATTGCTGGCAATTTCAGTGAGGTTCATGGCCGTTCCCTTACCACCACTACCCTGTCAGTTCCTCTGCTCTTTTCTTCATTGTGCCTTGTTTATCTAATGATGAACTGCCCCCCTTCTCCTTCTTCCCCAAAGGTCTCCCTGGTTTGGGAGAGTGTAGAAGGCAACAAATCCTTCAGATCAATGGCTTTCCCCAGCCCCTCACCCCGATAGGCCATAAACCATCCCAGACACTCCCCCTCTTGGACCCAACTGATGTTGGCATTCCGACATCAGTAAGGCTACAGATGCAGAATACTGTGCCAACCTGGAAATGGCACAGTGATCATGCGCAGACTGGGCCAGTATTTGTAACCCAATTGAAACTGTCATATATAGCTGCCAAACCTACCATTCCGTGTGAATGAGATTAGGCCATTTTTCTTCCTTAGTCTTAGGGCTGCTCAACTATTAACTCTAGTTCAGGGGTGAGGGACATTTTTGGTTCTGCAGACGGGGTCCTTATCTGCTTTCTTATCCATTACATAATGTCATGATGGAAGTCAGGGCATCAAACACCTTGCTACTTGCCCATCATTTTAGCAGAGGATTTGCATGAAATCACCTTCTTAAATAATGGGGAAATGTACCTTTATCAGATGATCCTGATCCACACCCCTTCCTCATTTAGGGTGACTCTAAAAATGAAATGTGCAGGATTTAACTGCACATCAACTGATGAGTGGAGATTAAATCCTGCTGCCTTGTGTGCAGGCAATGCCAGATTTCACCCTGTCTTCCTGACCATCAGCTGACGTCACAAGTGACATCAGCTGACTAGCAAGTAGGCGTAGTTTGTGGGAAATGGCTTCATGGAGCAAATTGGACCCACTGGCAAGGCAAAGTTGGTTCCCCACCTGATTCTAGATCTCCCGGTTTCCTTCCAGTTATGTTGAGTGGAAAGAAACTGGAACTTCTAGAGTTAAATTTTCAGCAGTCCTAAAAATAAGGAGAAAAAAGTGATGCATTACAGATTTATGAAAAAGTTGGCATATAAAACGAGAAAAGGGCCAATATTGGCCTTATTATTATGTAGTGAGCTATATTTATTCATGTTTACTTGTTCGCTATAAACACTAAAAGCAGCATATGCCCATGAGAGCTGGGTGAATAATTTAAATACATGAGTATGTGTATATATATCTATATACATATATACACACAATAATGTATTTGATTTTTTGTGAAATTTGATGTATACATTATTCAAGAAATTCTAATGTGTGTGTGTAGCCATACTTACAGCCAGATTTGCAAAAAAGCAAATACAAAAAACATACTCCACAATTTATGGAATACACCAAAAGCTGCTTTTTCAGTCCCAGTTGGACATAAAAGCATCAAAACTGGATGTCAGTCCTTGCAACAGCTCCTTTCTGTGCAAGAGTAGGGACCTCTTTATTCACTCTGGATAGAAGAACAATTACTGGTTGCTAACATCCAGACCCCTAGCATGGGTTGAACCATCTCACGGGACTAGACTAGAGGGGGAGGTTTTGACCCACTGGAATAATGTACTTGATCTTCAGTGATCTTGAAGTGGCCCCACTGCCATCACATGATGACATTGGCCCAATCTGTGCATAGTCACTGTGGCACTTCCAGGTTGGCACAGCAGTTTGTCTGCCCCACTTCTCACCTTTCAGTCTGGCAGGCATGTGCAACAGGACCGCAGATGCAGTGGTTGCTCTGCCATTTTGTTAAGTTCTTATGGGCAAACTCCAGAATTTGAATCGCATCCTTAGTCTTACTATATGAAACCAAGGTGATATACAAGTAGCTTCCAGGTGGTCATTACTCCAAGGACTGACCAAGACCTGCTTACCTTCAGCAAGGTGGTGACATAATTTGCTTGGGATTAATGAATCTGTTAATTTTGGTTTCCTTCAGTTTCTCATTTTTCCAATCTTAGATTCAGTATTCTATAATTCCACATCAGTCTCTCTCTCCCCCCCCCTCCCTATTTTAGTGTGATTTTTTTCCTAACATAAACATTTTTGTAAACCATTTTTGTAAATGGTTTTTTTTGTTATTATTATCATACACATATGCACTTTTATGTATGCTTTACCCTAGTATATGCATTTTTGCACACATTAATTTCCTGGAGACCTGCACTGCAGAATTCAGAGAAGTAAGAATTTCAGCAGATAGCTGCATTTACGTATTTTCCCACAGTAAACTGTGACTCACAATAAATGTTACCTTACAGTGGTACAGTGGTACCTCAGGTTACATACACTTCAGGTTACATACGCTTCAGGTTACAGACTCCGCTAACCCAGAAATATTACCTTGGGTTAAGAACTTTGCTTCAGGATGAGAACAGAAATCGTGCTCCGGCGGCACGGCAGCAGCAGGAGGCCCCATTAGCTAAAGTGGTGCTTCAGGTTAAGAACAGTTTCAGGTTAAGAACGGACCTCCAGAATGAATTAAGTTCTTAACCCGAGGTACCACTGTACATAATATTAGCAGTGGAGGGAGGGAGGGAGGGAGGGAGGGAGGGAGGGAGAGAGAGAGAGGGAGAGAGAGAGAGAGAGAGAGAGAGAGAGTGTTTCCCTGTAGGAGTGTAATTGGGAACTAAGGCAATTCAAAGGCCCCGGTTATGGTTTGGAGAATCCAAATGGTACTTTAACTGCCACCAGTACCACCACTGCAGTAGTGCCTGGAGCACCATTCATACATCAATTCCTGCCTTCATCCATCCAATCCCCACACTGCTTCATATTGCCAACTGAAGCAGGTGGCTTTACTCTACTGACAGGGCCTGGTCAAGCAGCTGCCACCAAAGTGCTAGACCAGTTAAGGACCTCCCTTTAGGTGGGTCTTTAAGCCCAATAAGAGTGTCATGCTTTCCTTTCTCCTTTACCTTTTCCTGGTAGGATTTTCAATGGATCAGCACCAATCAGTCTCCTCAGTTATGTGCTCAGCTATGTATGCCATTGCCAAGACAAAAGGTCATGGCATGCGTGAGCCCGTGGGTGTGATCCAAGTGAGTGGATTTGGATCAGCTATTTTGAGAAATGGTTTTCCGCCTTCTGCACTCCTGTTTTTATTAGTATGTTTTCTTTGGCCATTCCTCTGAGGAACACAGGTGTGTGTGTGTGTGTGTGTGTGTGTGAGAGAGAGAGAGAGAGAGAGAGAGAGAGAGCTCTGTGGGGGAGGATATCTTCCCCTCTCCCCCATTCTTTCTGTCACTCTCCATGCCCTATTGGATATGTAATGCTGCTGATGGCTTGAAGAACAGGATATGCGCAGTTGTGTGTGCATTCTGTCTTATTCTATGGGGGCATCCCTTCACTTCCTTGAGTGTGTGTGTGTGTGTGTGTGAGAGAGAGAGAGAGAGAGAGAGAGAGAGAGAGAGAGAGAGACAGACAGACAGACAGACAGACCAACTGAAGAACAGAGACAGAATGTTCATTTTGTCTCTCGGTGTAAAAGAGACAACATCAGGAATTTAAGATGTGGTGCAAACACACTGGCAGGGGTGCACTTGCATCATTCAGACCTCTCCACTGCCTCCCTCTTCCCTTTTGGGAAGCAACAGTGGTCCACAGTGGTCCACGGTAGACTCGCAATCTGGTGAACCGGGTTCGTGTCTCCGCTCCTCCACATGCAGCTGCTGGGTGACCTTAGGCTAGTCACACTTCTCTGAAGTCTCTCAGCCCCACTCACCTCACAGAGTGTTTGCTATGGGGGAGGAAGGGAAAGGAGAATGTTAGCCACTTTGAGACTCCTTCGGGTAGTGATAAAGTGGGATATCAAATCCAAACTCCTCCTCTTCTTCACTCGCCAGGAGCCTAAAGTAGGACCCCTGCACCTACAGAGTATCTTTTGCTTGTAAAGACAGTGCTTGTTACATGGGGAAAAATAGCCCCCCACACACACACACTTTTAGGAAGTGTGGCTAGAGAAAATGGGAACATATTCTTGATGTGGAAGCAGGGACAATTGGGTGGGAAGCTAATTTTGGGAGGAGAAAATGGTGTGTGGGGTTTGGTCTTGAGCAACCCTTCTAGCTTCAGTCACCTTTTTGAACTGTCTATTGCAGCAGGAAATGAGGAGTCAGCAAGAAATGTGGTAGCTGGAGGTCTGATCAATTTGTGGTCATGGGCAAGTTACTCATCTCTATCTGATCCAGCACTCTGCCTCCCTGTTCTTTGTCCCCCAAATCTGGTGTGAAGAAATATAGTGCCCCTGAACATGGTGGTTCCATGACTGATAATAAGGGCTTTCCTAGATACACTGGAGTGGAGCTGGCAGGAGAATTCTCAGTGACCCAAGTGTCTTGTAAGGTGGGAGGGGCCCACAGTACTTCTATTCTACACAATGGTGGACCTACATTTCTGGGGGTATGAAGTTCAAACTATTATGCAGGCCCCTTCACAACCAGCAATGGGGTCCTGATAAGCACTGTTATCTTCTTCAGAGAGGTTGTTCCACACAGATAATTACAAATTTTCCATGAGTTTGAGTTTTTGGTATCTGGACCCCAAAATGTTAAGCAATGTGAATTAAGTTTGCATCTGGGACCCCTCCAGGACCAGGGACTCTAATGCTTAAGTTTAATTAGTTTCATAGTAGATCTGCCCCAGCTTCTGAATTTTGGAGGCATGAGCATATTTCAGTGAACCACTTCCATGGGTCAGAGATCTCAAGGAATCAGCAGCACAGCCTAGTATCTGAGTGCCACCCTGCAGTTGGATAAATCTGCATATGCATCTCAAAAAACCAAAAGTAACAGATCTGATGTAGGACCAAACATATTCCTTGAGGGAGGAGTCATAGCTCCCTGGCAGAGCCTCTGGTTTTATCACATAACATCTCAGCCTCAATCCCTGGCATCTTTAGCGAAACCTCTGTGCTTGCATGCCTACAGAGACATTTGCCTGAGAATCAGGCAGAACAACTGTATTAATAATGTAAGATACAGCTCAATATACCCTCATGAGACTCTTGGCCATCACATCTCTGCTGAATCCAACTTCCTGCAGTCATTAAACAAAAGAGTTTCCCCTATAGCAGAAGGCAAATGATTGCACGTCTCCTCTCCTAAGCATTTAAGCATTGTAATTGTTCCCAGATTTATTCAACATTTTGGAACGTGCTGTACTGGCCCCCTGGTGGACTGAGTTGCAGAGATCCCGATAATCCATGGATAGGACCTAATCTGACCCCAGCACTTGGAAACCAGAGCTAAGCAAGCATTGGCTGCTTTATTTCCTTAAAGAACTGCTGATCGTCAGTAGTGTTTGGTTTTACCTTCTGGAGTTCGTAATTTCCATAGAGCTGTCATCATCCTTGGCATATCGGCCATGGAATGTCAACCAAGGCTGCTGGTTGCAACATTTGGCTTTGTTTTCAAAAAGAAACCTATCCAAAAGCATCACTTGAGGGGAAGGAAAGCAAAGCCGGAGAGGGAAAGGGAGAATGGGAGTATTATAAAACAAAATTAACAGAGCCACAGAAGCAAGGCTCAGATCTGTGGAGGGAACACCCCATTCTCCCTTCCTGCTTTAGCAAGAGTTCAGCTTGTTTTTCTTTCCAGTTTTCAGTTACTGTTCAGTCATCCTGGCCAATTTCTTTTGTCAGATCTGTCTCTAGATTCAGGTTGCAATCCCGTACATACTTATGGGAGCAAGTTCTGTTGAACTAAGTGGGGTCACATAAAGATGGGTGAATCTGTCATGTTTTGTTTTTCTCAGTTACTCATTTTTCCAATCTTATGTTCAATTTTCTAGATGTAAACATCAGTTTGTGATTATTGTTATTTTAAATCACCCTATGAAAATTCAGCAAAATATTTCTCCTAATATACACATTTGTAATCAATTTTGTTGAATATACACATTTTTTCAAAGCAGTATGCACCAATATAATGCCTTTCCAGGGATGAGGGAGAAATTTTATTCTGTTTGCTTCTAAAGGGGAGCCCACCTAATAAATTTCTCCCTCATAGCATACATCAGAGTGCACTGTTACTGTGCAACTGTTTTATTGCGCGAATGTTTTATTATGTTTTATAGATGCTGTAAAGGGACACAGGTGGCGCTGTGGGTTAAACCACAGAGCCTAGGACTTACTGATCAGAAGGTTGGCGGTTCAAATCCCCACAATGGGGTGAGCTCCCATTGCTCGGTCCCTGCTCCTGCCAACCTAGCAGTTCAAAAGCACCTCAAAGTGTAAGTAGATAAATAGGTACTGCTCCGGTGGGAAGGTAAACAGCGTTTCCGTGTGCTGCTATGGTTTGCCAGAAGTGGCTTAGTCATGCTGGCCACATGACCCTGAAGCTGTACGCCGGCTCCCTCAGCCAATAAAGTGAGATGAGCGCCGCAACCCCAGAGTCGGCCACGACTGGACCTAATGGACCTATATGCTCTAAGCCAGATGGGAGGGGTGTTGATAAAAATTATTATTATTGTTGTTATTGTTATTGTTATTGTTATTGTTATTGTTATTGTTATTGTTATTGTTATTGTCATCATCATCATCATTACTTCCCCTGAAGTGTAACATTTTTTCAAACATATGTTAATGGATTTTCAGAATAAAAAAATGGCACCATATATACTTAAATGGCTCATAAATCTATAGTGTAGATGGGTTGATCAAAGAAGAAGGGAGATGCTTTTATTTCTGGAGGTAATTTTAGATGGCGTGCGACCAAAAGAACAGGAATCCAAAGGAAAATATTATTTCAACAGATTTGAACATTTCTGAGTAGCAGCAAATGAAAATGCCTTTAAAGAGATCATCAGAAGTTAAGATTCAGAGATAGAGAATACAAATTTCAAGAGACACCATGATGGTAAGTTGCACCGGACGAAATTAGGCATGACATTCATTATGTCATTATTGTAATGATTTGTGTCTAGTTTTAAATGTTTAAATTGCAGCTGCACTAAGATGGAGCACAGGAGCAGAACTACAACATGAGGAGTGGGGGTTCCTCAGTGCTCTCCCAACTACTCTGTAGTTGAAAGCATCTATTGATGACAAGAACAAAGACATTTAAGGTTATAATCTGACCCCCCAGAAAGGAGCTGGGATATTTCAGGTTCACATCTAAGTGCACTTCCAAACAAGTCCATTAGCCTGAGAGGGCTGTCCCAATCGTCACAGTGTCAAGCTGACACTTTGCAAAATTTCAAAATTCAACAGGAGGTATCCCCTTTTCGCTGTGTAAATATAGATATCTCTCACTCAACTGACCCTTCTCGACCCCCTCCATTTTTCTGGGTGTCCCCCCCCTCAGAAGAAAGGGGAGTGACACTACCACTCCACCAAGAGGACACAAGATACACACCCTCCACTGTCCTCCACCTGTCCCGGTTTTATTTTATTATTTTATTTTTTGGCAGATTTACAAGAAGAAAAACACACACCAATAAATAAATTTTAGACTCCTTGTGCTCTGCTCCGCTTCGCCTTTCTTCCTGCTTAGAGTGGGCCTGCCCTCCATCTGCCCCTCAGAGCTGGTGCGTCACATGGGATTGGGTCCCAGCAACAGTAGCCTCTCCTCTTCATTCAGTCTCCAGCAGCTACTATGAGATGCCCAAGGAAGGAGGCTAGCAGCAGCTGCCATGGTGATTCCATGGAGAAGCAATGGGATGTTCCCTCGCAACACTGCAGCCACTGTCGTTGCTTGGGACAAGCGTTGACTCATCCTCCTTTTTGAGCTCAGTGGCAGCAGCACTGGCAAGGGAACTAGGGACATTCTGGAATCAAATCAGAAGCCAGGATGGCTTTCATAATTCTGGGACTGTCCCTAGAAAATCAGGAAACATGGAGGCTATATGAGGGCCTTCAACAACAGGGTGTTCTCCTAATCCTTAGACTACAACTCCCATCAGCCCCAGACATCTATGCCATGTTAACTTGGATTGATGAGAGTTGTAGTCCAAAACATCTGGCCGGTAAAGGCTGTGTTATTCAGAAGGGGAACTGCATTATGTTCCCTCTTTTTTCATGTTATTATCTATTTGACCCTCCTCCCTAAGGAAATGGGGCTGGCCAATTCTCCCCATGTACAGTGGTACCTCAGGTTAAGTACTTAATGCATTCTGGAGGTCTGTACTTAACCTGAAACTGTTCTTAACCTGAAGCACCACTTTAGCTAATGGGGCCTCCCGCTGCTGCCGTGCTGCCAGAGCCCGCTTTCTGTTCTCATCCTGAAGCAAAGTTCTTAACCTGAAGCACTATTTCTGGGTTAGCGGAGTCTGTAACCTGAAGCGTATGTAACCTGAAGCGTATGTAACCCAAGGTACCACTGTACTCTCTTATAGAAGGGAGCCCCTCTCTCCTGTATTCTGAGGAGTTAAAGACACAAGTCCTTGTTCTCCCCTCCAGTCCTGCATCAGCAAGCCCAAACTGGGATCTGCAGGCACATAAGCCTTGTAATGTTTAAACAATCCTGATCCTGTATACACCAAAGCAACAGTAAAATTCCCATTGACCTCAGAGCCAGCGGGGTTGGACTCATATTGCATGACCTCTGTTCATCTGATTATCAGTTCATTACCTTTTCTTGTGATATCTGAACTACAAAGACTGCATCCAAAATCCACTAAAATCAGCAGCAGAGTGCTTCCATGTGCCTCGTTTAGACCTTCAATCTGAGAAAGGGGAGAGTAAGAAGAGGAGGGAATGAGAGTTCTTGCGAAAAAATGTAAGTGGGTGTGATCTGGAATGGAAGAGATTTGGATACTGCAGAACAGACCAGGAGCTATTTAAAGAGTGTGCTTGCTACTGAGTGGTCCCCTTTCAAAGGGTTATATAAATATGTTCTCGTCTCAACATATGTGGAAAAACAAGGTCTGAGGTGAGACTATATCCCTTCATTTCTTATGGGAAATAGTGTTTGGACTCGTAACACCTCCTCTACCACCGCCCACAGGCCCTGGAAACCTCTTACCAGCTGCATTTAGTGTAAAACTAACATCCGGTAGCACTCCTTTAAGAGTCCAGCACCTTTCCATTATATTAAGACTCTTGTTTTTATTCCTTTTCTTTTTTTGACAGGGATATAAAAGCTTTCACATGAAATTGGTGAACACCCTGTCTGACAAAGGAGTATAAGCCCTTTCCTGGGGCTTTGCTTCTGTTTGGTCTTGTACTGTGTGTGAAATAAATACACAAAGTCTCAAGCTATGTATTGGACATTTCAGTCCAATTCCCAAGTCATAATGAGGCCCGAATAAATGGGTCACTGGAAGTCTGTGATCAGATCTTCTATCTCTTTTTTAAAAAAAATTCTTAAATGCAATTTGGATCAGGATCATGGTGCTCAGGAGCTTGGAGTTAAACCCTTACAGCTCCTGCTGTTTTCCTAATATAAATGACCACCACCAAAAAAAAATAGAAGAGCCTGCTGGATCAGGCCAATGGCCCATCTAGTCCAGCATCCTGTTCTCACAGTGGCCATCCAAATACTTATGGGAAGCCCAAAAGCTATTTGGCACATTATGGGAAACTTACATATACTGGCATTTTCCCATTAAGTACACAGCACAGGGCAAAGGTTATTGTTAGCATGGCTGCCTCAGTCCAATTGGGCACCAAAACTGCCTTTAAAGGCCATTTAAAAAGAACTGATAAAGGATCTTGCTTGGTCATGTGTACACATTGACTCACTCAAATTCTCATTTCCAATTTCTGTTATGGTCTAATAATCCTGAAAGGGAACATGTTGAAACATATTTGGCTGCCAGTTGTTTGGATTATTTTCTCCATGCCACTTCAAACATCCCAAAACATCAAACTACAAAGTCCTACAGTGGCTTGCAGAAAATTAGGCAATCTGCATGAGCCGTAGCACATAAACAACTTGCCATGTGTTAGCATATGCTGCAGTTTAAAGTGGCCAAACAGGCCCTTGTGAAGGATATTCATTACATACTACAGATCTCTGGTGTCCTGAAATATGGGTTCATTGCCATATTCTGGGTAACTGGTGCTCCAGAATACCATCCAATCCTTTTCAGTAAGGGTTGTCATTAAAAAGTAAGGATCTACAATCCTAGGGCAGAACTGACCATAGGTATTTAAGAGCTAAAACAGTGTGCTTAATTTCCCAGGATATTAGAAATCAGCAGTGTTCTAAGTGCAGACTTTCTCTCCCTTTAAAGCCATTTACCAGCCAGCCAATTCTATGACCATAGATCAGTATTCCCATCAAGGCCTGTTCAGCAATACTGGGTACATCAGTTCAGGAGGAAGAGTCAAAAGATGGAAAGTATTTAGAGGAGGCAGTTCTGGATTTAGAGTGGTTTGGGTGGTTCCCCCGATCAGGGCATTAAGACAAGGGGGCACACAACAACAACAAATTTACAATATCTATATTTATAAGGGTATCTACTCAAAGTTGAGGAAGGCACAAAAAATTGTCCTCTCTCAGGACACCATATTACCGAAGTCCATCATGGAGGAAGGTTCCACAAAGGTTCAGAAGGAAAAATCCTACGGGGACTGACTTAGAGAACAAGGTTTGTTTAGCCTAGCAGAATGGAACCAACTGAGTCTACAGTCTGAGTAAGATAGGGCAAGGGGCAATGGATTTAAACTACAGATAAAAATGTGTTGATGAAACATAAGAAAGTTATCCCAAGTATAACAGCAGCCCACCAATGGAACAAGCTACCTATGGACACTTTCCCCTTGGACGTTTCCAAGGAATGTTTTCATAAGTTTGTTTTATGGCAGAGAAGGGTGCTTTAGTATACCATTGCGTACCTTGGGACACAGAGCTAAACACGGGCTCCGTACTACATGATCACCTTGTTAGCTAATCCCTAGTAGAGTTGCCAGTGAATTTTACTGGGGAAGCAGTCAGGCACTCTCCATACGTGTGTGTGTGTGTGTGTTTTCAGTTGGAGGCAAAGGCAAAGGGGCACCGTATGCAAGCACATGGCTGATAGTTGGCCAAAATACCCAGCACAGACATAACAATTTTCATGCTTCTGTTGTCTCCTTGCAACATCTGTAAGGGCTTTGGGCTAACCATTCTCTCAGTTACTGCTCTGCAGCAATAGGAGGTTCTCTCTAAAAGTGCCTCTCCCCAGCCACTACTGCAAACAAAACTTCTCAGGGAAACTATGCACAACCCAGAGAACTCCACTTGCTTTACTGACTGATTCCTTGCATTTATATGCCATCCTTGGGGAAGCCAATCCAGATGTTGTTAGACTCCAGTTCCCGTTAGCCTCAGCCAGCAGGGAGTGACAATCCAGCAACACTGAGAGAGTATCTCATTGGCTATCTCTGGTGTAATGTGATGGTGTGAAACCACAACATGCTGCAATTTAAATCTAAGAAGGTCAGGGTTTGGTCAGTCCCTGAATGGATTGGAATATAGTGCAGACTGTTACTCAAGCTGCATTGCTGTTGTCAGCTGCTTCTCACCAGAGACTGGAAGTTCTGTGGGAGACACACTCCCTGACAGCAGGCAATGTTGAGAAGAACTGGGCATGACAACAGTTGCCACTGAAATAATTTACCAATTTATTGAATTTCTATCCCCACTTTTTCTCAGGGTGGTTACTCCCCCATTTAATCCCCACAACAACGCTGTGTGGCAGGTTAGGCTGAGAGACAGTGAGTGGCTCAAGTTCACCCAGTGAGCTGCATCACCAAGTGGGGATTTGAACCCTCGTCTCCCAGGTCCTACGCTGACACTCTAACCACTACACCACACTGGCTCTTCATTCAGAACAAGTGAATCAGTGGGAAGATAAACTTGAATCAACAAGTTCCCGTCATCTTGTAATAACAAACATACTACATAAACACTCATTTCTGAAGGTTTTATTTTACAGGATCATATCCCTCACCCATCCATTGTTAATTGGACCATTTTGATTACACATACCTAAGTTTTATGCGTTATGTTCTTTGCTTGCATCCAGGGATCCACAACTCTAGGTTGAAAAGAGTCTGCTACCAGTGAGCTCACCTTTGAACTTGCTCTTTTTAAAAAAGTTGTGTTTTATAGGTGTAGGAGAAAGGCAACCAAGCAGAGGATGTTGAGGATAATGATCCTTGGCTAACAGAAATGCCATTACCAAGTGACTACGTGCAGAATTGAATGTTTAATATCAATATACAAGATGGGGAAGCACAACTGTAAACTGATACTCTGGATTAATTGAGTCCACATTCAAGTGCATAGGCCATTGTTTGCCTTTACTAGGGAACATATTTTGGCAAAGGAAGGGTGTGTTTGAATTATTTGGCTTCTCCCCCCCCCCTCTCCCTAAAGTGCAGCTGTTAAGTGCTATATGTGAAGCATTCAAGAACATGTGTGACCAATCTGAGGATGCAGAGTTTGGCAGAGGAAATTTGGCAAGGTTTAATGAAACACAGAACAAGTGCATGTATAATATAATCCTTATTTATTTTTCCACCTGGAATCTGCAGCAAATCATGTTTCCTGAGCTAATCGCTGTCGATTTAATTACAAACAGCCTGATCCAACACCCCCCACCTAAAAAAAAAAGAGGGATTGGGGAAGGGGAGATATGCTGTCTCGCTAAAGCAATCCACCCATGGAGCCTTTAGGATCTGGACATATGCAGAGCTATTGTGCAAATGATGTAACATTCCTCTCATTGCACTGGAGAAATATTTAGATCAGCTCCAGAGACGTGACAATATAGTGAGGAAGAGAATGGCAAGCATTAATTAGCATTGTGAGCACCTGGATCCTCTGTTTTCCCTAGAAGGAACACTGGTGTGGGAGAAAAGTACAGGCTTTGTAAGCCTAAGCTTAGCCGAATACAGTGGCACCTCAGAAGCTGAATAGAATCCGTTTCAGAAGTCTGTTCAACTTCCAAAACATTGGGAAAATAAGTTACAGCTTCTGATTGGCTGCAGGAAGCTCCTGCAGCCATTTGGAAGCCATGGAAGCCATGTCGGATGATCTAGTTCCAAAGAATGTTCGCAAACCAGAACATTCACTTCCGGGTTTGCGGCGTTTGGGAGCCAAAATGTTCGATTCACAAGGCATTTGGGATCCAAGATACGACTGTAGAGGCATTGGAATACAAACTAAAATGAAAACTAAAATAAAACCTAATTAAACATTAATCCCACCCCTGAACTGCCCTGGGGCTGTACATGGGACAGAGGCCCCTCAGGGTGGCACAGGGCAAGCCTGCCTGATCTAGGGTCCCAGATTGGGGCCATGGGGTGGATTGGGGTCTTTGCACAGGCCCAGTTTTTGTCTGGTTTTTTCCTGCTCTCACCCTTGCCCACACTCACCTTTTCCACTTTCTCAGACTTTTGTGAGGGTGTTGCCCACATCATCACTGCTGTGTGCCACTTCTGGTCCCAGTGTGGCTACCAGTTGATGGTCACCATCAACCCAAAGCCCGCTTGGCATGATGTTAATTTCCACTTGTGGCTACTGAGAGTTGAGCTGCAGTTGCTTCCATCAACCACCACAAACCCAAGGCTTTGAAAAATGAAAGCAGCCGAGTAGTTTCACGTCACCTTTTGCCACTAAACCTTCTCATGCTTAGCCAGACATTTAGCTACTCATACCTAAGTTAATTTAGAGTGTGGTATGGGGACTAAGGAATTGTGTCTGATGGAATTTAGAGTGTAGTATGGGGACTAAGGAATTGTGCCTAAAGATGGGCTTTGAGGAGAGATTTATAGGAAGGAAAAGTAATGGCTCCACACTAGAAAGAGAAAAGAACTTGCACATAATTCACTTCACTGCAAAACCATCAAGAAAGTGGCCACTCAAGCCTTCGAGGGGAGGGGGTTCTGTAATTTGGGTTCTGTAACTGAAAAGGCAATGTGTCATATCCCACCTAAACCTCTGATGGGAATGCAAAGTAGAGCAAGGGATCTGATAACAAATGTAGTATGTGGGTTTCTTCATGGGAAAGAGCTTGGTCCCAAAACAACTGTTTTTCAGATTTCTGTTGTTGTTGTTTTGTTATTATTATTTACCCACCCTTCATTCTAAGGTCCCAGGTTGGGTTATTTAAAACAGTTTAAAACAACTTACAATCACATAAATAAGGTAGGTCCTAAAAATATGCATCTCAAGTGTCAAAAACCAGTGTAATGCCCAACACTTTGAACTGGGCCTAAAAACAAAATGGCAGCCAATGGAATTTGAATAACTCCAAATGAGTAAATGCTGAAAAGTGAATATCAGGCAACATCCTGGCAGTTGCAGTTCATTTCACCAATCCTACTGTCATGGTATAAAATGTTTGTTGGGATGGGAAATATATACAGTTATACCTCGAGTTGCAAACGCTGTGAGTTTTCAGGTTGCGGACCGCACCGAACCCGGAAGTACTGGAATGGGTTACTTCCAGGTTTCGGTGCTCACACATGCACAGAAGCACCAAATCACAGCACGTGCATGCACAGATGCGGCACTGCGGGTTGCGAACAGTGCAGATTGTGAACGTGCCTCCCACACGGATCACATTCGCAACCCGAGGTATGACTGTATATATTCTTTAAGTAAAATACACTATAAACCGTAGAAGATTAAGGATCTCATCATGATGTCCACTTTTTCTTTTCTTTTCTTTTTAAAGCAACAACTTGCTGGCAGAATATGGAGAATATGAGGTTATTTCTGAGATTCCACTTGATTGCTACACTGTTCTCAAATGAAGTGACACAGGCAGTAGTCTGGAAGCAGCAATAAATCTCAAAGCATTACTAGCCTTCAAAGACAACTCCTAACATTACAGCTAGGAGGGTGATGCTAAGGGTGATGTATGGGGATGTCATCAACTCCTCCATCACACATGCACACGGCTTCTCCCCAACCCAACACATGCACTTTTATTGGCTTCAGCAACTTGACTGTTGAGCAAGTGCAAGCCATCAAGATAAGTGACAGCAGGCCAGAGGCAGCTTTGTCTCTCATTCACTGTTGATTGGCCAGTTGCTGATGTTTATGGGGTAATGGAAGAGGTGGAAGGGAGCTGAGCATAATTAATTGGACAATTGAATAGGTTTTGCTCCTCTGATTTCAATTAACCTTTGACCTTTCCAGCAACAGAATCTGATGGCACCCATCACTGTCAGGTCGAAAAGATATAACTAGACATGCTTAAACTAGCTAGACTGAACAGAATCTGGAAGGGGAGAGAAGGAGGTGAAAGCAGAGCAGAGATTTCTCAGAAGAGTTTTTTTGTGAGAAAATTCCTCAGGAGTTTCTTTTCACCTTTCCTGGAAAAGAGGACTATTTCCAGAATATTATCTAAAAGAACTCTCTGACGTTTTGTTAAGTGGTGGCTGCCATTTTTGTGTGTGTGGCTGTTGCCATTTTGACTCTCTTACAATGTGCCACATGGGACATTGTGGGGAGCATAAAATGGTGGACAAGCTGTCAATATACAACACACACATATACATAGATCAGTGAGGCCTTGATGCATTTATTTGAAAAATTCAGTTAAGTGCAGAGTAGGCCTAAGGCAAACCCCATTTAAATTTGTGGCTGTGTTTACTAGATCAGGGGTAGGATTAATGTGCAAACTTTCCATGTGAACAAGCATTGCAGCTTGCCAGATGGAACCCACTGTGTACTGTTCTGTGGGCTCTCCTGACCCTTACAGAGTCATAGGGTGCAGCAGGGGGAAGCCCCATTGTACAGATGGAAGTTCTTGCACAGGGCTTCTGCTGGCAGGGTTTATTAGGTGAATCTTGAATGAGGAGACAAATTAACAGTCCCCACCCATTTGTTTGGAGACAGTGACTCCATAAATTCCAAGTCAGTGATTTTCACCAGTCATGGGTGACTGACCTCCTACTATTGCCATCATCATGACTTACCAGTAGAGAGAGGCAAGGTGGAGATGTACCAGTTTGAACAGACCCCCATCACTCCTTGAATGAAAGTACTTACCGTCTTCAGTAGAGCTGAAGGTATATGAGAGCCCCAGGGAAAATAATATGCCAAAGAGAGTGGGGCAAAGACACAGCCCTGTACCAATAAATTTATTGTTACCTAAACTTGCTTAGCTAAACATCAATACCTGCTGGTAGATCTCTGGGCAAGTTTCAGCAATTTGGGAAGGGTTTCTGTCTCTCAGTTGTCTGACACTAGCAAGCAATGACTTGCTTGGCTCTGTCACTGACATCATCATTTTGCCTCTCCCACTCTCCATCC
Organism: Podarcis cretensis; assembly: GCF_951804945.1. NCBI lineage: Eukaryota > Metazoa > Chordata > Lepidosauria > Squamata > Lacertidae > Podarcis > Podarcis cretensis. The sequence goes on from NC_137175.1 coordinate 25,752,588, forward strand.
TGCTATGGTATGATGATCCAGCTGGAGAGAGGTCAGCAGCAATTCCACCATGAGGTCCACTATGAGTGGCCCTCCAGGCGGCTCTCTCTTGCCCTTGGGATTGTTCCCAGGACACCCTCCCTCCCCATCTATGCTCTCCTTCTTCATATTCCACTCTTCATAGGGCTTGCTTAACTTCCTCCTTGAATGTTTTTGATGGGTTGAAATTTGTCCTGGAAATCTGATAATGCCTTTTGCTTGCCTGGATGGAGGACAAAGATGGCTGTGCCGGTGTCAATATAACAACTAACCTAGGTAAAATTTGCATGTATTGTTCCATCCACATTCCCCTCTCACCCCACTCACCACTAACATGTGACCCCCAGAAGGTGGGTCAGAAAAGAATGCAGCCCTCGGGGTTTTGTTTGTTTGTTTGTTTGTTTGTTTAAGGCCCTCCAACTATCCCCTAGTGGCTGCCTAGTCTGCCTGTATGGCTAGTGTAAAATAAAGGTAAAGGGACCCCTGACCATTAGGTCCAGTCGTGGCCGACTCTGGAGTTGCGGCGCTCATCTCGCTTTATTGGCCGAGGGAGCCGGCATACAGCTTCCGGGTCATGTGGCCAGGATGACTAAGCTGCTTCTGGCGAACCAGAGCAGCGCCCGGAAATGCCGTTTACCTTCCCGCTGGAGTAGTACCTATTTATCTACTTGCACTTTGATGTGCTTTTGAACTGCTAGGTTGGCAGGAGCAGGGACTGAACAACAGGAGCTCACCCCATTGTGGGGATTCGAACCGCTGACCTTCTGATCAGCAAGTCCTAGGCTCTGTGGCTAGTGTAGGCCTGCTCTAATACCTAGAGGCATCACCTCAAGAAACTGTTTCATCTTTAGTAGTTTTTTTCTCCGCTCATTCCTTTTAAGCTGGGCATATCGTGCTCTGAAATATTCTCTTCCATCAAAGGTATGGTTTATGGCTAGTTAGTGGCAGGCTAACAGGATGGCAAGCCTCATTACTATCACTTTGCAGATTGCCTTAGTAAGATGCCTCAGGAATGATTGATCTTAATCAAAAAAATTAATCACCTATCAACCTAAGCAATTAACATTAGCAAATCTATTTGCATATATCTGATAATTTATACCACTGCTGAAAGAAGGGTCCTCTTTGCAATAGTATTGATTAAGGGAGGACAGCCAGAAGCTTCTATCACTGCGATTTTAAATAGGGCAAGTAAAGTGTAAATGTATGAAGGGCACTCCGGTAGTCAAACTTTATGCATCAGCCCTCCTCCGAAGATTCAGATATATTTTTGATGCTCATGCCCATTGCCCAGTCATATTTGCCAGTGTCTCTTTTATTTCATTGTCGAAATATATTTGAGAATATATCTCGGTCTGCTTGGTGACTTATGTGATCTCCTGTCCCTTCCATAGCTGGGAGGGAGAGGTGCAACACAGTGGTGAGATTTTTTGTTGTTCTTGTATGCAATTTTGTCTAGCGTATGCATTTTTGTTTGGACCTTGTCATTAATAAATTTCTCTTTGTATTACTGTTTTCATTATGCTGTTTAACTGTTTCCATGTTTGCATTTTCCTACAGTGCTTAGCAATTTTAAATTTTAAATTTTATATTAAATTAAACAAGGAAACAGATAATTTTCATCTAATAAGAATGCATTTTAAACATTATTTTCACCAATATTTGGATTTTTGCTTGCACAGTTTTGTAGGTATTCTTTGGTTTTCAGAACGGCATCAGAAAATTCAGAGAACTGCAAATTTCGAAGGAGAGCTGGGGTTCAGTTCACATATTGGTTCCAGAAGTGCAAATTCGATATGTTTGCATTAAAGTACCAAACCAGACAATCCCTCCTGATCCCTATATTAAAGAAACTCTCTACAAAGTGGCAAAGTCAATAAGACCTGCCAAATAGACTTGCTTTCTGTCACTCGTCTAACTGAGTTGGTTTTGGGAACAATAGAATCCACAATCAGAAGCTCACAAATTTCAGCTATAATACCTTCAACAAACTAAAACTTCAAAATGCTGCCTTGCCATACACAACAGTTGTGAAGGCTGAGAGCTGTGAACTCCTGGCTTGCATGTTTCTCTGCTTCAAAAAGGAGACCTCCTATGAGTGAAGGAAGTGTTTGAAAAGCAACCAAAAGTAACATCTGTAGTGTAGACTTCCCATTGGCAAAAAAAAGTACATTAAAAAATGTTATAAACAGATACAATTCCTGGCTCATTCTCTGTGCACAAGAACTAAACCTGAAATGTTTGTTAAGCCTTTCCCAGGCCTCTGTGTATTTTTGTGTTTCAATTTGATGAACCTTCGCTGTTCCTTCTGTAAGTCAGGAGCTACAAAATGTGCAGATTAACTTACACAAGTAGAATAAAACTGTCAAAGTGCCTTATACCTCCTTGTGCATCAGTTTAGTGAAATACAATTATCTGAATTGTAAAAGAGATAGATCTTAAATTAATGTCAAGACCCCACCTATAAGTCTCACATTCCTAAATGAATGCTTGAATTACAGAGGTCTTCTTTGTGTTTGAAACTGTAAATGGCCTTTGTTGCAATGAATGTCGATTGAATAAATATGCACTGATGATCAAACACACACATACCACCATCACTGAACTAAGAACAGAATTAAAACTGCCTTTCCAAATCAGGTCATTGACCCAAACACTTGCCTTCTTTTATCTTATGAAAGAAGCAGTACCCAACAAACTGGAAACCCAGGCTTGTAACCAAATAAGCTCTTTCATTTGTACAAGGACATTGCCCATGGGTTGTAGAAGTTTTACTCTTACTCAGAGTAGACCAATTGGAATGGGGGGGAGAGACTAACAGTCTCATACACTTCAAAGGGGCTGCTCTGAGATAAATTTAGTTGAGTACAACACTAGATATTTAAAGGAATAGACCTGTGACTCCTGTATTTAAAATACTTAAGGCCCAAGGTACATCCTGGTATCTCAGGACTAGGAGCAATACATCATATATAAAACGCTACATTTACAAATATACGAACAAAAAATGTAAAATCCATCAGAAACAGCAGAAGAATGAATATTACATCTGAACATTAAAATCACCATATGCTTGTGTAAACAACCTTGTTTTTAGCCCATGTGTGCATGATAATGAAGTTGGAGTCAGCTAGGGATGGGTGAAGTCAATTTCACTTTCTCTCAGGTGCGAATTTTTCCAATTTTAAGTTCAGTTCCCACATTAGTTTTTGATTTCCACATTAGTTTTTGATTTTCTTTCTAAAATGTCCTCATGGAAATTCATCAGGATCTTAGTGTGAATTTAGTAAGTTACACCACAGCCATGCAAAAATCTGAGCTTTAGAGTGACAGACTCGTAATCTGGTGAACTGGGTTCGCGTCTCCGCTCCTCCACATGCAGCTGCTGGGTGACCTTGGGCTGGTCACACTTCTCTGAAGTCTCTCAGCCTCACTCACCTCACAGAGTGTTTGTTGTGGGGGAGGAAGGGAAAGGAGAATGTTAGCCGCTTTGAGACTCCTTTGGGGAGTGATAAAGTGGGATATCAAATCCAAACTCTTCTTCTTCTTCTTCTTCTTCTACACACACACACACACGCACACACACGCACACACAGCTCCCTATCCACAGTCAGGCAAAATACTCAAAGAAGGCCTGGAGAGTCACTTATATCCCCTCTCACCTGAGGTTCCCCACTTCTGCCCTAAAATATCACCAAAATTGATGGCCTTTTTCATGTTGAAGTAGCAAAATGAAATGCCGTCCTACCTATTTTGATCCTGTCCTAGACATCTCCACTGAGTGTGTTCGGCCCAAATCCCAGAAAATTCACACTTCATGTACAGATGGAAGCTAGAAGCTCTCATATAGTCACTGCAAAGATAACCGCTGCAAAGCATGATAAAAATTCAGTCTAAAAATGCTACATGCCTGTGAGTTTATCAGATACTGGGGAGGGGGTAGAGAAAAGTGGTTTGTGGCTATCTCTGTTTGCACTGACATGTGTTTTAGGCACATATATTTTGTACATATTGGCTGGTTGGAGAACTGCATTACAAAATTCAGAGAAGTGTGAATAGTGAAAGAGAGCTGTATTTTGCTTCACAACTTATACTACCAGTGGAGATATTATATTGGCCAGATGACATCACATGGTCACATGACCATTTGGGGAAGAACTGTCCAATGGGAAGCTTGCTGCAAAGAGCCCCAAATCACTGCAAGCGAATGTAAGCTATAAAGTTAAATGCAACACACACATGGCCAGGTCTTCTGGAATTTAATATTCAGTAGGTGGCGCTGTGGGTTAAAGCCTCAGCGCCTAGGGCTTGCCGATCGAAAGGTCGGCGGTTCGAATCCCTGCGGCGGGGTGCGCTCCCGCTGCTCGGTCCCAGCGCCTGCCAACCTAGCAGTTCGAAAGCACCTCCGGGTGCAAGTAGATAAATAGGGACCGCTTACCAGCGGGAAGGTAAACGGCGTTTCCGTGTGCGGCTCTGGCTCTGGCTCTGGCTCTGGCCAGAGCAGCGATGTCACGCTGGCCACGTGACCCGGAAGTGTCTCCGGACAGCGCTGGCCCCTGGCCTCTTAAGTGAGATGGGCGCACAACCCCAGAGTCTGTCAAGACTGGCCCGTACGGGCATGGGTACCTTTACCTTTACCTTTTATACACCCTTTTTGAAACAACTTTTGTTTTGCCCCAGCACACACACCCATTGTTTTATTTGGGGGCAGGTTGATACTGTGCAAAGCTTTAGTGCATCACTAGACCTTGAGCTTTAGAAAGAAGCTTATTCACTCCATGTAAGTCAGTTGCCTGGCTGCAAATAGATATCAGAGGACCAGTGCAAAGAGGTTCCCAGGTGCCACTGCCCTAAGTCATTTTCCATTTCTCTTGCTCCACCTTCAGTGCCAAACTGCCAATCTTGAGAGAGTCAGATGAAAGTCTCATCTCATTGCCATATAGTAGGATACCAGCAACAGCGACTAAGTATGAGCTTGTCGTTCCGTTGACTAAGTCTTTAATGATTTAAAAACAATAATATCAAGGATGCCCAAATAGGCTCCTGAAGCAAGCCTTGGGGGGGGAGCCATAACCTTCTACTTAAACATACCCCCTCCATGTTTAAATCAATAGGACAAAGCAGGGGTGGGGGGGAGGCAAGGATGGCCATAACTCACAAGCGAATTTGTTTAAAAGAACCAGGAAATGAAAATGAAAGGGGCTTTGTCGTGATTACGGGGTGTTAATAAGGAAAGACATAAGCCTGGAGCCTTGATGTACAACTAGACAACAAGAGGTTAGGTTTGGAGTCAGGGCGATGCTAATTTGCAAACTGGGGTCCATTTCATTAAGTGAGCAGAGAGACGGGCTGTCTCAGTCCAACAGAGAAGGATCTCATTATCCATGCAGGGAGCAAGAGATAAGAATCTTTTAATAATTGCTGGGAATTTTTCCCCTTCTTCTTCTTTTGGGTAGCATGATATGGAATGCCAATTTATGCCTCTCCAAGGCAGATAGAATGTGGCGGCCGCCGCAGTTAAAACCAATCCCCTCCGGCGGTGGCCATTAAGGGCAGCAGGAGACTGGAGAGACTAATAGGTTTGCCCAAGAGACCAATGCCAGAGGACTCCATTATCAGCACATCATGTAGAAACCTGTTTGTTTACAAGTTGCCAGAAACTTTCGGTCGGAATTTTGAGGGATAAAGCTGTTAACGACGGGCCTTAGAAGAGGCATTTCAGGCTTGACTCATAGCCTGTTAAAATCAGTCATGGAGTCGTGGACGGGGGGAGCGGGCTGGGCTTGAAGCCTTTGCCTTGATCACAATGAGTCTTGTATTTGGATGTCTGTTTCAGTAAGGGGCCCTGAAAGGCCATGGGTGTGCGGTGTGTGGGAAGCTTTGAAAGCTGATTGCAAATAGGCGGCAGAAGGACCAGAATGTGCAAGGTCCCCACCACCAACTCTAGGCATTGCCTTGTAGTCTAGGGAAATACATAACCAGGATTGAGTTGTTAATAATAATAATAAAATTTATTTATACCCCGCCCATCTGGCTGGGTCTCCCCAGTCACTCTGGGCAGCTTCCAACAGGATATTAAAAACAAAATAAAAGGTCAAACATTAAAAGCTTCCCTAAACAGGGCTGCCTTCAGATGTCTTCTAAAAGTCAGGCAGTTGTTGATTTCCTTGATGGGAGGGTGGGCGCCACTACCAAGAAGGCCCTCTGCCTGGTTCCCTGTAACCTCACTTCTCGCAGTGAGGGAACCGGTTTCATCAGAAGGCAGTCCCATTTTTAAACAAGAGTTAAAAATATTTGCTTTTTGGGCTGAAGGCAATGCATTCTGAGCAGCCTTTACTCGCCTTCAGTGAGATCATCACATAGGCAGATTTGATTGGCTATGTAGCTTCATAACATTATTCTGCAGAGTATAAGATCCCCAAATGTGCCCATGTAGCCACTTCAATCTGTGTAACTGGCACTTTTACAAATGCCACATAATGTTCCTTTTGCACTTGCTGGAGATCAATCTTTTAGTTTGGCAGCATCTGTTATTGCTATTTAATTTAATATTTTATAGTATTTTATGTCATCTGCTTGGATATTATTATTATTATTATTATTATTATTATTATTATTATTATTATTATTATTATCTATCAATCTTCCTACATAAATAAAGAAAGGACTGGATTTTTCATCACTATACATTGCTTATTAATTCTAATTTACTTTGGTGTTTCACAACACTTTGCAGGGAATCCAAAACTAGTTGCACGAACTGTCAATGAATCTACCATCTCAGAATCTATTGTGTGCAGTCATGTCCCCCTGCTATTTATTTTATTTTATTTTATTTTATTTTATTTTATTTTATTTTATTTTATTTTATTTTATTTTATTTTATTTTGGAAGTGCAACACTGGAGTGAAAGTGGAGATAGAGGTAAAATAAAGGTGAAGCTCCTTTTTGCCTCTCATCGATGCTAAGGCCACCACTGTTTCTTTCCTATTTAACTATACAAAATGCATGAACTCTGGTGGCACAGTGTAGAAAATGAGCCACAAATGTTGCCATGACCATGCAATAGATTGGAAACATGGAGAGGTCTTGTATATGGAGTACAAATTTTGCAGCCAGCTCCCCCTGTGGCTGGGGTTGCCGTAGAGTTAGGTGAATATGTCTGCTTCAGTTTCTCTTAGTTTCTCAGTACAGTCATAAGTTCAGTTCTTCACATTTCAGTTCTCCCCATTTTCTCAACAGATTGCATTTTTTAAAAATGTTATGAGAATTCATCAGAATGTTATTGTGAATTTCTTCCATGTCTGTATACATTTTTTTCTAACGTACACATTTTTGTACATGCTACTTGGCTGGACAACTGTGTCGTAAAACTTAGGGCTGGGCAGATTTTGAAGGGTGCCTTTGTTTTTGTTTGCATATTGTTTCAGAAAGTGCAGATCAGGTAAGTTCACCTTTAAAGGAAGATTGAATGCAAATTTCCCCCTATGCCTAGGTTCCCATGATGTTGTGCAGTATGCTTAGAAGGAGAAAGCTCTCAGTGGACATTACTTAAGAGAGTAAGAATATTTGCAATGGCAGTTTTCTGTCCCATGTACATATAAGCACATAAAGTTGTATTCAGATCCAGATTGAGAGCTCAGAACCACACTGATCTAAACAGCCTGCAAAAAGTATCTGCTATAAAGCACCCTTTATGGAACATAAACAGTCCTGCTGTTAAGAGTCACTTTGAGAAGAATTCAAAGTCATATTACTTTACAGTCTCTTACACACACACATAGGAACATATGCAGAAGCCAGCTGTTGAGTTCTGTACCTGTAGCCTCAAACTGTTCCTATGCAGCAGCTGTTCCATCCTTACTGGGGATAGCAGATGCCTGCCCTGAAGAGAAAGCAGACTGACACTAAAGCATTTCACCCTTGGAGCATCCGTCAAATCTTTGCATAGTCTCACTTGCCAAATGGAAGTGGCTGAGTGCAAGCGACTGGTTTTGTGTTGATCCTGCAGAATTAAAAAGAAACAGAATTATCGTAATTAGGGTTGTTGGGTTGGTTGGTTTCTTTTGCAAACTCAACGAGCTATCTTACTCTGTAGCTAACATTGCTCAAAAACAAACCCCTGTGTTGCAATACAGAATAATCAGTTAGCTACATTGGTTAGTGAGCTCTGATCCACAAGTATTACATTTACCTCTATGGATTCTCTCTAAAACTATTTGCTGACAAAGATTCATCTTCGAAACAGTTGATTCAATCCGGATATACTGTCTTGGACATCATCCATTGAAAGGTGTTGTGGTGTTCCCCACCAGCAATTCATTTTGTTGACTACTTCTTGGTTATGGACTTATATATATTATTTTGAAGCTGATAAATTGTAAATTTTGAATGACATTCTACTACTACTAATAACACATTTACTATATTCATTAGCCACGTGTTGTGGCTGTATTTGAGCAGCTAACATTGTTCAGGCAGGAAGCAAGGATAAGTGAAAGTACTGGGTGGGGTGTGGAACAAGAGGCGGCTGTGGAACTGTTAAAGCGACAGACACCGTCATGATTGCATGCACCAACCCTAAAGAAAGAAATAAGACTGCACATCATGTCATCTCTTGGTTCTGCTACCACCTACTTTTCCCTTCCTGTATCTGAGCAGGAAGGAGTCTTAGAACCTGTGAATTTAAGCAGAGTCTCCTGCCGCATGCAACCCCACAGTCATGGTACAGCCCCTGTCCCTCTTTCCCCTCCTCATTGAATCAGAATGCAGCTCATTTCAACCACTGGCATTTGACACGTAAGAGCTTGATCTTTGAATCCTTAGGAGAAGAAGCCAGACCCAATTATGCCATTCAGGAAGCATTTGTTAATGCAGGCAATGCACACAAAGGAAAAACAAGCATCAGCAACCGAAGAATTCGAATTCAGCACAAGGAGTCAGAAGAAAAAAAGGAATCAGGAGTGAATGAAATGGATGCAATTATAAAATTATAAATGGGGTATTAAAGCAAAATTGACATTGTGCAATGAAGGAAGCAGGGGAGAGAAAGAAAAAAAGGTTCTGCCTGTTTATAGATGACACCAAACAGAATAATATTTTTGAAGGGATTTAACACCCCCCCCCATGTGACTGCAGTGGCATATATTTAATAAATTATCCCCAAACAGATGAAATCAGAAGGGTCAGCACAATCCCTACCCATGGAAATATTACACACCAATTTCTCTGAGATAGCAATGGGCATACCTTTCTTGAACCAGCTACCAAGCGTAAGCATGAAGTGTCTTTCCAGCCAATTTTTGCTAATGGTTTCTAATCAAGCGGCTACCAGAAGATATACAATTAACTGTTTACATGTGAGGTCCATTACCTTTATCGAAAATAGACAAATCACATGCATCACATTTTTTTTACCTATAAGTGTTCTGGTTTCTGTAATCACGTGCTTCAAAATTTATGAACTTCCGCACAACCCCACCACTTTTATTTAGTTTAAAGGGAATACAAATTCAGAGTAGAGGTGTGTGGATCAGTCTATTTCCCATCCAGATTAATTTTACAAGTGCCCCACCTGTCCATTCTGTCCTTCTTGTGTATTAGGCTGCAGTCTTCACAAAATGCATTAAATTTGTCTTTTAATGCTTCATTTCTTATGTAGTTTATCACAAAATACATATTTAAATACATATTTTATCCCAATGTACTCATTTATCAACACAGCTTATCCTAAAATAACATTTTGCAGTACAGCATTTGGCACTTATTTTGAGCTGTGTGGCACATTTTGGAAAAGTACAAAATCCAAAGGATAAATACATTCCATTCTGCACATTAGCCTGGCAGGCAGATCAGGTCAGTTTGCATTGGAACTCACACACACACAAAAAAAAATTGAATTCCTTAAACATCCCTAGTTCAGAAAAGAGGAAACAAAATAGGGAATAATGGAAAGATTTCTACCTAATGGAACCCCTATGAAGTTAGGTCATTTATGTGTACAACACAAATGGATGTGTAGGTGAAAGTGCTCAGAGAGAAAGACCTAATGGAAACACTTCTCTTTTAACCTGTACTGACAACAGGTTCTTGATTGAGAAATGGGAATCAACCAGGAGTGTGCAGCTTAGCGGGTCGAACACATAAGCATAGATAACAACACTTAGCACATTGTTTTGTCCATGGCATGGCTTTAAAATGTGTACATTGGATGAAATATTATATTGACTGCCCTGTCAGATAAGAACAGAGGCCCATCTAGTCCAGAATCCTGTTCTCATAGTGGCCAGCAAGATGCCTGGGGGAAACATATTGCCTCTGACAATGGAGGCAGAATATGGCCATCCTAGCTATTAGCCTTTCATAGTCATGGCGTATTTGAGATATTTAGAAATGTGTGACAGGAGCAGCCCTCCCTGCTTGGCCCAGACGGTGTCACCAGATCGGGGGGGGGGGGGGGAGTGTGTTTCTGGAGAGCTGCCGTTCAAATAGTAGGAATGTGCACAGACAGAATTAAATAATTCCATTGTGAACATGGTACTGTAACTTTAAGAACTTGTGTTTGAACTTGCCATTTCTTCTCTCCCCACCCCCTTCTCATCCCTTTTCCCTCATGTGCCATATCTTTTTAGATGGTATGCCTAAGGGCAATCTTATATTCTGAACCACAACCAGGGCAAAATTTCTGAATATGTTCTTTCTCAGTTTCCCTAGAAACTAATTGAGAATTCCAGGCCCTCCATGGAGAAAATTCAACAAATCCCTCCCCACACCTTGCCATTTTACCGTCTGTAGAGAATTCTGAGACGTCAGTTTCACTTAACCCTACAAACATCATGATCAGGTGTGGCATGTCCCATTTTGCCACTTGAGGTGAAAGTACAGCCCTGCTGCTGCTGCCAACTTGTCACCCTTGCCAAAGCATTGCTTACCAAAGTTGTGTGGCGGCAGCACAAAGTGACAATGTTTTCTGTGTGCTCCATGATATCTCATGAGACTTCAGCAAGATCTCATGAGATCTCACTGGAAGTTGGCACCAATGCTAGTATTGCTTCTCTCCTAGCAGTGGAGTGATGGAGCAGGTGGGGGGCCTACAGGGGTGGCGCTTAGAGGCTTCCACCACCTGAGATGGGTGCTTCACTCTGCCTCATGGATGAGCCAGTCCTGATCCTAATCTACCATCATCCCAGTACTTGGGTGAATTTGTGCCCTCTAAGAGGGATGACAAGTATGTATCTGTGCACTGCACTACAGTCAAAACTCCCTCCCTCCACACACACCCTTCCTGTTATCATAAAAGGTATTTTTCCAGCGAATAATATTTCTGTATTAATATTTTTCATGCAGCACAGAAACAATTCTGAATAGTAAGATTTGATTCCATCTTCGCATATCACTTTCCATGTGACAGGGAAGCAGGGAAGTGGGGGAGGGAGTTTTGATACTGAGCAGACTGTTGCTCCCCAAGGACATTAGATTACATGAAGGAGCTTGGAAAACTTCCATTTGCAAATTCTCACTCCAGCAGTTAATTTGGCAATGACAGCTCCAAGAGGCCCACGAGCAGAAAAGAACAGAAATGAGCATTGGTCTTGTGTCTTTGTTGAGGGCTGGAAGAAAATGCTTCTTAAACTGTGCTGGCTCAAAATCTCCAGAGCAAAATCTCCAAATGAAGCTTCCACATTGGCTAGGAACTCTTATATGGTGAACGTTCTCTGCAGATGTATGTTTTCCTGGTTGCAAATAACATACTGGCTAACAGAGGAAGCTGCCTTGATAAAAGAAGTCCATTGAGTTTGGTACTGGCTGCAGTTACTGGTGGCACCTTTCCAGGGGTTTCAGTCAGAGTCAAGGCCTTGAGATGCTGGGGAATAAACTGGGAACCCTTTTCATGTAGAGCATGTGCTCAAATTACTAAACTATGAATGGGAACATACAGTGGTGGCTGGTGGGGCAGAAAGTAGTAGGTGGAGCTAGAGCCAATGACAGCCCAGCAGTAGGTGGAGCTAGAGCCAATGACAGGTAAAGGTAAAGGTAAAGGTAAAGGTACCCCTGCCCGTACGGGCCAGTCTTGACAGACTCTAGGGTTGTGCGCTCATCTCACTCTAGAGGCTGGGAGCCAGCACTGTCCGCAGACACTTCCGGGTCACGTAGCGAGCGTGACGAAGCTGCTCTGGTGAGGCAGAGCCGCACACGGAAACGCCATTTACCTTCCCGCTAGTAAGCGGTCCCTATTTATCTACTTGCACCCGAGGGTGCTTTCAAACTGCTAGGTTGGCAGGCGCTGGGACCGAGCAATGGGAGCGCACCCCGCCGCGGGGATTCGAACCACCGACCATGCGATCGGCAAGTCCTAGGCACTGAGGTTTTACCCACAGCGCCACCCGCGTCCCTTTAATGACAGGTGGATCCAATTAAATCTTGCTTTCTTCCTATCTTCCTCCCTGTTGAGTTCTATAAAAGCAACACCAAGTCTAGAGGAAGATACAGCCAGCAATTCCATCTGGAATGCCTGTAAGTAAGAAGACAAGAAAGTGTGGCCTGGGTGAAGGTAGACCGAGGTTGGTGAGCCAGTTCACTTACTCTCTTCAGCAGTGTTTCTCCAGGGTTTCAGTTAGACATCCTTTCTAAGCCTACCTGGATATTCCACAGTTTGAATCTGGGAGACCCCTGCACCCTTTCTCCCAGAGCCCTTCACAGAGGAAAAGATGGGTGTCGATTCTCCTAACAATGATCACCCAGGTACACTCCTTCATTGTTAAAAGCATCACCTGTACCTGAGGTATGTAGGACTGCAACCTTTCAAATTTGCTAGCGACCAAGGCAGTTTCAATCCCATGATGGGGCCTGAATCCCAATGGGAAGGCATCCAAATGGTCCGCATCCTCCAGGCATGCCTGGTGTTGTTCAGCGACCACTCACTCAATCACCTTGCCCAAGAATGGAAGATTTGAGACTGGGCAATAGTTGACCATATTGGTCAGGTCCAAAGATGTTGTTTTAAGAAGTGGCTCAATAACCTCCTCTTTCAGTGGGTCTGGAAAGGCTCCCTCACAGACAGATGCATTCACCAACCCATCACCCAGATCTTTTCGGCTGGCTTTTATGAGCCAGGATTGGCAAGGATCAAGGATAAGACAGGTGGTCATTTTTACTTGTGCAGGAACCTTTGGCCTTTCAGATGTTGCTTAACAACACAGACAGTCCCAGCAAGCACAGCCAATGGCCAGGGATGATGGGAATTCTCATTTAGCAGCACCTGGAGGTCCACACTTGCATTGAATTTAGGGTGGCCATGTGTTCTATTTAACATAGGACATTTTGAAGGAGTACTCTGCTTGAAGAGCTGTCCAGTCAAGGTCCCGCTTAAATATAAAGAACCCCAGTGGCCCTAAAGCTGCTTATCAGCAGACTGAGAAGACACACAGATCAACTAGGCAGATTCTTCTTCACTATTGTCATACTGATTGCATTTCTTATTGGTAGCAATTCTTTCTAAATTTAGACCTATACAACTGTGTTTTACCATTGAATTGCATTTCACTGTGTTTTAACGTATTTTTAGATGTTCTTAATTATTTTTTTATCTTTGTCTTGTTTTCTGTTGTAAATCATCTACATGCAATCAGTATAAGGAGATTAGCAAACTGAATAAATAATAATAAATAACATACGTGTAAACCAGCAAATGAAATTTCATAGAAAATCTTCACTTTTTCGGTGACGCCTATCCTCTGTTTTTGCACTATGTTCAGTGGTCACTTTGCCAAGGGGTATGTGCTGTGCTAGGCAACTTTGCATCTCTTTCCTAGAGAGGGATTTGCACTAGCTAGCTCATGGGAGTTAGATAGCAATCTTTTTTTAACCCCCTGCACTCTTTCTCCAATTTTCAGTGGTGCCAAATCAATGTGTACTCATTTCCCCAAAGCCACGCAGTGCCTAAGGAAAACATTTGAGAGTGTTTATGGGCCAGTTGAAGTGTAATGATTTAGGAGATGTTTATAAATGTTTATACTATACAGATTAACATTCCCCTGAGGCTTTGGAGTGAAGAGAGTTCCAACTGGAATCAAACCAGCCAGTTTGGGCTGGACATGTATGAATGAATCCTGCTGGGCTTTACTTACTAGCTATTTACATTGTTTGAATGGATTTCCTGAGCTCATCATGCTCTTTCAGCATTTTATTTCGGGAGAGGCAGAAAAAGAGCCATCCAGCTCTGGTGTGAATATAGGTTGGAACTGACATTCTAGTATGCCATTGGGGACCACAATTATTAATCAAACATCACTCTAGACAATAGGATAAAGTTCTTTACAAGACTGCTGAGCCCTCTTTGTGTTTAATTTAGCACTGAATCAGTCTCCCCTGACTAATTTCGATGCACAAAGGCTTGCTAAGGAAGAGTGCACATGTTTGCCCTGGTGCAAGAGAAGAAAATAGGAATAAACAGAGGGCTGGATTTGTGTTTTTCTTACAAAAAAATGATTAAGCATAATGACACCAGTCCAGGATGAGAAAACATACATGGAAATGAGATGGTTGCATGAACTTGCCCACCAGGTATCATATCTGCTCATACATGCTGATTATCTGTTAGACCAAGAATGGGGAGCCTGTGGCCCTCCAGATTTTTTAAAAAATCTACCCTGATTTCTTTAAAAGCTAAAATGACTTCACTTAAAAATAACAACAATTGAAAGACACACGGTAGCACAACTTTCCACTTTCTCATGATTAAAAGAAAGTTTGTCTGAGGGCATGGTGGGGTCTTCAGGAAATATTGGAAGGCTACAGAGTGTAGAGCACTGGAGAGGTGATTTGCAGAATGAAAGAATGGATGCACACAATTCTCCTCAGCCATCTTGAAAGTAACAAACCCACTGCAACTGGAGATGGGTGACTGCCAATTTCAGTTTCTCCTTTTCTCAAGTTCACTTTCCATCATTTCAACATCACTTGGCAATTTAAAAATATAATAATAATAATAATAATAATAATAATAATAATAATAATAATAATAATTTTATACCCCACCCATCTGGCTGGGCTTCCCCAGCCACTCTGGGGAAATACAATCACTTAAAAAGTCCTCGTGAAATCCAGTAGCATTTTAATGTGAATTTTCCAGAATAGTCACATGTTTGTATGTAATCTTGTCTAATATACACTTGCTTTGTCAAACAAATTGCTCCAATTTTTAATGCACACTTTATCACAGTATATGCACTTTTGTACACATTCCTTGGCTGGAGAACTGTGTTACAAAATTCAGAAAAGTGTGACTTTCCAAACATGTCAGCTTGAACATTGTTTCAGGAAATGTGAATTAGGTTAGTTCGCCTTTAAATGTGAACCAAATCAAATTTGTTACCCCATCCTTGCCTGCCACTTGCCAATTATAATTTCCTCAAATATTTTCTCTCCCCTCTGATCATTTCTCGATGCAAATTCTTTTCTCATAAATTAGTGGGAATTTTGTGTGTGTGTGTGTATGCATATGCAGATTATTTTTGCACAACATTAATCTCATGACAGACTCGACACACTGATACTTCAGCCAAAGAACATGGCAAAAGAAAGGAGATTTTGTACACACAGAACTTCACAAATTCTTTATGCTTAAATATGGGAATGAGTGAAGTTTGTGTCTAAAAGCTAGCTCTGAGTCTTCTCCTGGTGGAAGGGCCTTGATTCTCCCTTTCCTGGCACCTATGCATGTTTTACTGAATATTGGAATTTCTTTTCTCTTTTTGTATGAAAGGAAGATTGAAAAAATGACAATCTCCTTTGTTTGAGGGACGTTGTTGATTGAAAGCACATAGAATTAGCACTCCCAGTTCCTTTTTATGCTGGTATGCTCAAGAAGAGATGATAATAAAGTAGAGATGCAACAAAACTGTCTTTTCCATTCATGCAAAAGAATTCACAATTTGTAATCAGAAGTGATAAACAGGCTTGTTAACTATTCTTTCCAAGATGATTGCTCAGCTGCAAAGCAGAAACTGTAATGTAAAGCACCTTCAAGAGTCCAAAGACAATGATGACCTTCTTTAAGGAACATCTCAGTGTTTGAGGGTCAGCTAAATGTGGCATTGGGAGACTTGACCACTGTTTTTTAAGAATAGCTGAAAGATGGGGGTGATTTGATCAGTGTTGCAATACTGCAATCACATTTAACCCTTTAACCTGTGCTATTTTCCCAATGGAAATCATTGTCCCATCCCCACTGAAGCTGCCATTTGCAACAGGGCAAAAGACACAGGAGATCCAAAAGATCCAAAATGGTAAGAGAGATGAAATACAGCCATTCTTCCAAGTTTGCACTTACCTGAATTTTGTGATGCAGTTTTCCAACCAAACAATATTTACAGATATTAGATGAAACGACTGCATTAGTGAAAATAGCAGACAAAAACGCATTGCATTGGGGAAAGTGCCTTGCAAAAAGTGTGTGTTATGCAAATTGCATAAACAAATGTGTCGATTATGAGGAATTCGCACAATAAACGCTGATTTGGATTTTTCAAAAAAAAAAAAATTAAATTCGAAACTGATGTGGAAGTGTGGAGAACTGAATTTAAGATTGGAAATAGAGAAAGTTAGAGAAACCGAAAGTATCAGGTTAGCCCAACCTTACTGCTAATGACATTATGAGATTGGATGGACAAATCCCACCTGATTCAGTACAAAACATCTTCATATATGGAAGCTGGAGAAGGAGGTGTTGATGACTCTATTGCTAGGCTGTAGCATCACTATTTGAAATGTGCTGTGCACCTTAAATTTAAGTAAGCAGCACTGGAAGATGACAATGAAAGAACTTTTTGTTGATTTGCATGCCCTGTTTTAGCTCATTGATCAATCGACTAATCAATTACATAAGCAGACAGGAACACAGAAAATTGGTTGGTGTGTCTTTTCTCCAAAAACTTTTATTAAGAACTTTCTTGAACCTTCCCTTCAAGTTCTAAATAGGAAGCAGGGGATATTCATCTGCTTAGGGGAGTTGCACCAGTTCTGCAGAGCTTCGTAGTTTCAGAAAGCTTCTACAATTTATCCAACAGCTAAAGGAATTCATTCAGAATCCAGAAAAATGTTATGTCTTTGTATTATTTAGGGATGAGTAAATTTTCCCAGTGATGCTCTGTTATTCATCTGCCATGCCTTTATCCCTTGGGTTTAGCCTTTTTTCAGGCATGAATTGAGGATTTTCTGACATTAATAACAGATTATGCATATGCACTATTACACTCTACTAATAATTTTAAAAGCAAAGAATCTCCGTTGTTTCACCAATAATTATTTATTTCCAAAATGTTTTAAAACCATTTTAAATGAGCAGAACTGAACTCCTGTTAAAAGAAGGAGGAACCTTTTTTATTTTATTTTATTTATTTTATTTATTTTTTTAAAAATATCTCAGTTCTTGCAAATTAAAAAGGGATATTAAACTCTAACAAAATAGAAATATTCTACAGGCCTTTCGAAAACATTTAATAAATCAACACTGTTTATCTTTTTAAATAATCTACAGGTGTACAATCATGCAACAGTAGTCACCCAGCAAAAATAAACTGAAAGAAATGCTATGAGTTAAGTTAAAACATTAGAAAGTTATCTATTCCATTTGTCTGTGTTGCTAATTTTGCAGGAGTGGAATTTGTGCAGTTGTACTCCCATAGGAGAGGGGGTGGGGGTGGAAAGCAGCATTGCCAGAAGCAGTCCTGGGTGATCACATCGGAAAGAACCGAGGGCCTGTGAGCGTTTCTGATGAGAAAGCGAGGCTCCACGTGCCATTTCACTAGGTAAAATTGGATACAAAAATGTGTCCACTAGGAGAAATTCATACTAAAATGCTGGTGAATTTTCATGACTTTAAAAGACTGTGGAAAAGTGGAGAACAGAGTTTAAGACTGAAAAAAGCAAGAAACTGGGAGAAAACGAAATTGGCAGATCCGCCCACTCCTTGATAGGATACTGTGCTGCATTTGGAGACAATTCAAAAGGCTTGGAGAGGGTATTCCCCTCCCCCCATCACCAGAAAGACATTGGAGTAGTGGCAAGGTGAGCCTCCTTGAGAAGGGCATCTTAAAATAAAACACCATCAGGTTTACTATGTGGATTTCAAAATAGTATACAGAGGAAGTATATTCAAGGCATCTCTCCTACATCTATTCCCTATAGCTGCATAATATAACAAACAAAGTGTGGTTTTAGCAACAAAACCTTTTTACTGGCACATCTAACAAATAATGGTCCTTAGTATAATAAAGTGTCACCATAGCCCTTATTGAATGGCAGGACAACATTTTAAGTGCTCAAAATGGGTGTTCCATAGAGTACAGTATTTTGCAAATATGAAGTCCTGCGAACTGCAATGAACAACGCTGTTCAGTGATATGACTCATTTACGCCACTTATTATTTTTGGCAAACATCACTTTGGTCTTACTATAATTAATATGATTCAAGACTGGAAAATAATCTTCTCATTCTTACTTGATATAATGAACCAAAAGCCATATTATCTGCATTTTTTTTTAAAAAAAGCACTGGATCTTTTGACTATCGCTAACTAGGGATGAGAATATCTGCCAATTTCAGTTTCACATTTTTCTTAAATGAAGTTCTCCAGCAGTTTCATGAAGCACTCAACAAAAATGCTAATCAATACCTTTTTAGAATAATAGTCAGATACTTAATAATTTCAACACATAACTCAACTAAAAAATAACTCAGTTTGATTATATGAATATTATAACATTTTCTGCACGTTTTACCAAGTACATGCATTTTTGTACACATTACATGCATGGAGAACTGTATTGCAAAATTTGGAGATGTGTGAATTTTGCATGGATTAGCTCGGTTCACCTTTAAACACAAACTGAATTGAATGTCTCCCCATTACTATTAATAATCAATGGGGCGGGGAGAGAGAGAGAGAGAGGAGAAAAGAGAAAAGAGAAAAGAGCTTGCTTCTGAACATGCAGGCTCTCATACCTCTTTGTATTGCCAACCCTCCCCATAAAAGTTTTGCAAAATTAATAAAGTAACTAACTATATCTGTGTAAGCAGATTCCTTGTAATAAACTGTCTGGATGAAGGGGTTATTTTACAATAACATAATCCTGAGTTAGTAGTATAATTGTTTTTCAGGGTGGTGGGTAAATGTTCAGACTTTCTAGTTAGTCACCGTTCTTGGCAATTTTATTATATTTCAGTCCCACATCTGATGACCTAGATAGACCCGCCGGTCACAGTTTTACTGTGAAACTGGCATGCAGAGCAGAAAAAGAATCACTGGCAATTTATTCTGGGTCAAGGCAATCATTTAGGAGTGACTAATTTAACTTTCTATTCAGTGACTTTTGCAGTTTTAAAACTAATTTGTTTTCCAGACAAAGGCTGTGACAAACAATACAACTAAAAGCATTTAGAAGAAATATTAACCATTGTATCCAGTAAATGAAAAGGATGGATGGATGGATGGATGGATAGATAGATAGATAGATAGATAGATAGATAGATAGATGAATGACAAATGTTCAGATACGTATCTGCTCTGTTCCCAGGGGCATCAATGGCTACTAGTCAGTGTCAGAAGCAGTATGCCTCTGAATGCCAGATACTGGGAATAACAAGTGGAGAGAGTGCTGTTGTGCTGAGGTTCTGCTTGTGGGCTTCCCATGGGCATCTACTTATCAGTCACCATGAGAACAAGATGTCGGCCTAGATGAGTCTATAGCCTGAGCCAGGAGAGCTCTTCTTGTGAAAATTAGAGGCCCTAGTACCAGACCCTAGTGTCATCTGGGAGGACAATAACCCAGAAGGTATAGCAACAAGAGGGCCAGATGAGAAGTGAGTAGTGTTCAAGTGCCTACTCAGCCATGGAACTCTTTATCAAGAAGATGATGGTGTCTGGGCCTTTGGTGTCATCTTTATTATCCAGCAAAATTAGCATAAGAACCCCATGGGGCTTGTGAGGAACAGGGAATGACGCAAAATATCAAAAGTATTGGATATTGAATTCCTCCCTTGAAGTATCAAGGGAGGAATTCAAAGTCACGTTCTTCTGATCATTCTGTCAGCACAAGCATTTCTGCTTGCCAGATGGAACAATCCCCCTTTTCTTTCCCTGTACAATGTTCTGGGCATTCTCCCAACCCTCCAAAGAGGATTTAGGGAAGGCACAGGGGTTTGTGGGATTAGGAGAGCAAGGAAACTCCATCGCAGTAACAGGAGCCCTTGTAATGGCTTCCACTAGCATGCTGCATTAATTTCATCCCGCCCCAAATGTCCACACAATATTATTTTTTAAGAGAATTAAATTTTTAAAATGAATGTATACACAGGCATAAATTGAATCAACGAGAAAACTGATAGCTTTATTGACTTTTTTTGTAGTAATCAAATGTAAATGGCTGTCCATTCAGAAGGATGAAACCCCAAAACAACCGGCATGGAAGAGTAGAAGACCATATTGCTATTCAGGGCAAACCACAGAAAGCTATAATGGGACAAGTGATTTTTCAACATGGTATAATTAATTAGAACTCATAAAACCCAATTAAAGAGCACTTTTGAGACCATCAAGTGGTGCATGTTTGAGACTGTGACTATGACAGCTTAAGTACCTTTTTATAGCTGGGCAATCTCTCCAGGATTATTTTCAGTGCTCTAACTAAGATGTGAAATGGCACCATTTTGGCCCTTGGTAATAAATCCTTTGGCAACTTGGTTATATTAATAACCTTTGTTGGGAGTGAGATGGTAGCATGGGAGGACAAAAAAGAAAATAATGCCAGTTCACTGTAGCAGTTAGCAGAATGTAATCAAGTCTGAAGTAGTTATTTAGGCTCTGATTCAGACCCGCAATCTGGTGCTGGGGAGGTGGAGTGGGACTGCGCATAGGTTTACCTCTGCTGAAGAAGTTGCACAAAATCACTCCAGTTGCGCAAAGCTCTGCCAAGTGAAGGGGCAGTTTGAGGTACTCCTGGTGGGATTCCCAATGGTGGTAGCCTGTCCAAAATGATGCATTTCCTGGAGGGGTGGTGGTAGCTGAGTTGACTGGGATCCACTTGGCAGCCTAGGATCCACTTGGCAGCATCAGGCCTGATCACTACGCTGGTTCCCAGCTGGCACAGCTTGGAGGAGGCCTTTGCAGCATGAGCGACAGGGCTGTGAATGTGGTGTTGCCTATTCTCCTGTATCATGTCATGCCACTAGGGTTTTAATTGCTCTGTGAATGCCCTCCAGCTGACTTTGGTGGATTCGAAAAGATGATTAACTCAACTGGTGGTGGGGAGGCAAACGGGCAAGAGTAACATTTGTCACAGACAAGGCTCTGCTTGAGTGTCAGAGACTGGCTGGACGAAGAGGAGTGGTGGGAGGCAGCTTAAGGCCATATCCACACCATACATTCCAAGCACTACTTTAAACAGTCATGGATTCCCCCAAAGAATTATGGAAGCTTGTGGCTGTCAAGGGAGCTGAAACGTGTTAGGAGACTTCCATTCCCTCCTCTCCTGAGAGCTGCTTTCCCCAGTGGTTCAACAACCAATCCCTCTTCATGGGGAATTCTGGGAATTGTAGCTCTGGGAGGGGAATCTCAGCACTCTTAACAAAACCATGATTTTTTTTTTTTTTAGGGGGTGAATCTATGTCTGTTTAAAGTGGTATAATGGTGCTTTAAAGTTGTGGTGTGGATATGGCCAAATTTGAGGATGAAGTTCAAAATGGAGAGGGTGGTTTGCAGTAGCTTTGCCCCTGCTGTTATAACAGTGCGATTCAGCATGCTTCCTTCCTTTCCTTGATTGTGTGTGTGTGTGTGTGTGTGTGTGTGTGTGTGTGGTTGTATACATGTTTGCTCACGAGCATCTGTATGCAAGAGTGATCTATAATCTAGTGAGAGGTAAAAGCTCACTTTCCTTTTGTTTATTTACAGGGGCCCCCACTTCTGTTTAACTTGGCAGCCAAGCGGCCTACACTGTGTGCCAAGCACTAATTCCTTGACTGCCCTGACAGGCTTTGGCGTGCACACCTGAAAGTCGTTAGCGCTTGGACCCGTATTGTTCTCACATTTCGAGGCAGTGACCCGCAGCCATGTAAGGCTTCAGCAGACCCTTTATCATTCCCCTCTCCTTCCTCCCTGTCATCGGCTCTCCACTCAGGGGCTCAAGCAGTGCTTGACCATTGCATGTAGCAGCCAAAGATGAAAAGAAGCCTCTTGTCATAGCAGATGTCATAGCCTCACATCAGCTCACAGGTTGCTTCTGACAATGGGCATGACAGGCAGCCAGGTAATTTTGTAGAGGCCAGTGAATTTATTTTAATAACAATATTTTATTAAGTTTCCATTTTACAATATTTAAATTCATCCTTATTATACTCTTTACTTTTTGCTCATACCAGCTTATCGACTTCCCTCCTTCCCGCCTCACGGTTTTCATAATTCATTTTTCTGTCATAGCACTTAAACATCTATCCCATTTATGTTTCAGTCATACCTGTTATCTCAAATTGTTAAATAAATATAAAAAGGTAACTATTATCAACATTACAAGTCTTTTTACAACAACCCTGCTAGTGTTGTTAATTGTTTACAATTGTCCTTCAAATATTGTATGAATTTACTCCAGTCTTTTGGAAAGCTTGATCATGCTGGTTTTGGATTTTCCCAGTCAGAGGCCAGTGAAATTGGTCTTCATGACTTATCTTTGAAGCCCCCCAACCCACCACAGGTACATATTACAAACGACTTACCACCTCCTATAGGTTAGTTGATTGCATAATGCTTAGTTGATGGTTTCTGATTTAATTTTTTTATTTTATATGTAGACATGATTATAAACCACTTTGACTTTTGGTCAGTATATAAATATTTTTAATAAATCAATACATAAATATATTGGTGAACAAATGTAGACATTTTAATCCTTGCAGCACAGTTGATAACATAAAATGGACCGCTTAAATGGCTTAAATACCACATCAGACTTGCAATCATTTGTTAAAGGGTATTATAGATAGAAGTCCCCCCCCCAAAAAAAAAAAAAAAAAATCCTTTCAAAACATGCCCAGATGAACTGGAGAGTTAAGAACCATGTTAGAGAGTTTGGATTTGATATCCCGCTTTATCACTACCCGAAGGAGTCTCAAAGCGGCTAACATTCTCCTCTCCCTTCCTCCCCCACAACAAACACTCTGTGAGGTGAGTGGGGCTGAGAGACTTCAGAGAAGTGTGACTAGCCCAAGGTCACCCAGCAGCTGCATGTGGAGGAGCTGAGACACGAACCCGGTTCCCCAGATTACGAGTCTACCGCTCTTAACCAGTACACCACACTGTTACTAATTTTGAGTTTGGGATGGTATTTATAACAGATTAATTAAAGTGAGGAATAAATGTGTAAATTTGTATATGTGGCACAGATTGACATTAATCCTAAATTCTTTGGCCTACTTATTTCGGAGTATGCTCTATTGAACTCAATGGAATTAACACCTGAGACATATTTAGGACTACACTGCAATGCTATTTTTCCATTTTCCCTCTTACTCTGAGAAGTAAGACTTTTCCTGCAGGATATTTTTTTAAAAAAAAAAAAACACTTTCCTGTGGTGTAAACAGGGCTGTAAATTTGTTTCAGTCTGCTGTCCAATGTGCGTTTGGATTTCTAGTTTTGATTAGAAAGTAGCAAACTCCATTTGAAGAGTAAAGTATATAAATAATTATTGTACTAACAGTGCAATCCTACGCAATGTGAGGTTTTGACCAGCTTCGGCCCATCTGAAGCTGAAGCTGATACAGGCTCGTCATCTCTGGAGCCCAAACAGAGCGTCGTCACACACAGCGGAAGATAAGCAGTATGTGCCACATTCTTAACTTTATTTACACTTCTATGCTGAAAGAATACAAACATGCATCTTGCCTCTGCAAGAGCAGAGAAGCAACTCCTCTCGGAAACAAAGAACACAGAGAGAATAGTGAAAAACAGGAAACCAGTGAACGTCACATCCAGTCTCCCATTCCCGTGGGAACCCAACAGTAAACCTGACTGTGGAATGCAAAACAAAGTCCCGTGACAAGCATTTCGCTGCACAGTGAAGGAAAACAGAAACCAACACGCATGTTCATTAAGAAGTGAGCTCCAATGAGTTCAATATTAAATTTAAAATATTATTTCTACTTTTTCCTGGCTTTCAGTATCACGTGCCATTGACATGTCTCACTGAAGCATCCAACGAAAACGAATCCTTAGCATGACTTCTGAAAATGTTCTATCTTGACGTCTTTTGGACCGTGTTCACTGACCATATTCACAAACCTGGTACAACATTCAGAAAAAGGTCAGAGGTTAATGTGGAATTCTTAGAACTGTTGAGACTGATTTCTTGGGACCTGAGAGTTTTAAAACTATCAAGAAACCAATAATCAAATTTCCAGAAAGGGGGATACACCATTAGACTAGTGACCTGGGAAATTCTGATGCATTAGACTTTACAGTCATGCTTTTCAGTACATAAACATAACCATGTTAGAGCCTATTTGAGCTTTTAATTGCTCCTCTGAGCCCAGTACATTTGATTGCATAGTAACCGAGATAGTTGGTGCTTTAAGCAAAAAGATGCAGACTGTTCCTTATAAAATCTTTAAATGCTCCCAAGAAATTCCTCAAATATTTCCCCCCAAAATTTATGAAAGCACACGCAGAATGCATGACTGCTATGGTATAAAAGTCTTATTTATACCTCTATTTTTCAGTAAAATGTTGTCTTATTCAGCTCTGCCAACCTCAATACACCTTGAAGAAAGCCTGAGAGCTTGCAAATGTGTTACATTATTGCAAAATTTATCTAGGGATAAATTAATTTAGCTATGGAATGTTCACCTTTACAACCCCTGCTAGCTGGTACCCACATATGTTAAATCAGCCTTATCATACATCCAGGGCTGGTCTAAAACATTTTGCTGCATTAGGTGGAACAAGAAATGGCACCCTGCTCCTCTCCCCACACAAAGCAAGATGCACAAAGTTATATTTGATCTTGGGCAGAAAATCCCACAAGGACCTCTTAAACTCTCTGTGCAATATGCAATAATGTGCAATATGCAGTAGTAAGCAATGCTGTGCTATCCCACCACCGTTGGTCCCCCCCCCCCCAAGAAAGCAGCTTCAATTTTTCTACCTCTTTCTCAAAACAGTTCAACATTAAATTGAGTGAAGGCAGGGTTGGTTGAGCTTACCTTATAGATACAGTGGTACCTCGGATTAAGAACTTAATTCATTCTGGAGGTCTGTTCTTAACCTGAAACTGTTCTTAACCTGAAGCACTACTTTAGCTAATGGAGCCTCCTGCTGCTGCCGCAATGCCAGAACACAATTTTCGTTCTCATCCTGATGCAAAGTTCTTAACCTGAGGTACTATTTCTGGGTTAGAGGAGTCTGTAACCTGAAGCGTCTGTAATCTAAGGTACCACTGTATAGTGGTGTGGGGTTTTGTTTTTTTCTTTCCATTTAACATTTCTCCAGCCTTCCCAAGCTGCTCACACTTCCTAATCAGAAGAAGCCCCGTGGGATAAGTTGTCAGCTTATGGCATCGTCCCTTGGGCTTCCCTCAGAGCATGAGAAGCTGCTGCTGTGCTTTAACAATCCAGAGCTCTTCGCTGCTCTGCAGCAACATTTTAGACAGGCTCGCTTCCAGTGATGCCCAAGTACCTACGGAAGCAGAGATACAGAGAAAATATGTTACTGAAAAGCATAGAAACAGAGAGAGAGAGAGAGAACGCAGGGCCCCAATAAAGCTTGTGCTGGTTCACTGACATTGTGCTTCGATTTAGTAAAAGGTAAAGGTAAAGGTACCCCTGCCCATACGGGCCAGTCTTGACAGACTCTGGGGTTGTGCGCCCATCTCACTTAAGAGGCCAGGGGCCAGCGCTGTCCAGAGACACTTCCGGGTCACGTGGCCAGTGTGACATCGCTGCTCTGGCCAGAGCCAGAGCCAGAGCCAGAGCCAGAGCCGCACACGGAAATGCCGTTTACCTTCCCGCTGGTAAGCGGTCCCTATTTATCTACTTGCACCCGGAGGTGCTTTCGAACTGCTAGGTTGGCAGGCGCTGGGACCGAGCAGCGGGAGCGCATCCCGCCGCAGGGATTCGAACCGCCGACCTTTCGATCGGCAAGTCCTAGGCGCTGAGGCTTTAACCCACAGCGCCACCTGCGTCCCCCTTCGATTTAGTAGGGAGATATCAAATCTACCTGATTTCCCTTGTTATTCATTCATTCATTTGATTTATATCAAATCACAAAAAGGTTACTATATATAAAATCAAATCCAATAGCACCCCCCCAAAAAAGAACCACATTTTAAGGGGTATAGGATGTAAACCAGATCAACCAAATAATAATAATAATAATAATAATAATAATAATAATAATAATAATAATTATTATTATTATTATTATTATTATTATTATTATTATTATTTATTTGTACCCTGCCCATCTGGCTAGGTTTCCCCAGCCACTCTGGGTGGCTTTCAACAAAACATTTAAAATACATTAAAACATGTATTTAATACATTTAATGACATGTGTCATTAAAAGCTTCCCTAAACAGGGCTGCCTTCAGATGTCTTCTAAACATCCAATAGTTGTTTATTTCTTTGAAATCTGATGGGACGGCGTTCCAAAGGCCTGGTTAAAAAGGAACGTTTTTGTCTGGCGCCTAAAGGTGTATAATGAAGGCGCCAGGCGAACTTTCCTGGGGAGAGCATTCCACAGACAGGGAGCCACTGTAGAGAAGGCCCATTCTCGTGTTGCCACCCTCCTGACCTCTCGAGGAGAAGGCACACGCAGGAGGGCCTCAGAGGATGATCTCAGGGTTCGGGTAGGTTCATATGGGAAGAGGCGGTCCTTGAGGTATTGAGATCCTGAGCTGTTTATTTGGCTCCCACTAAGTTCCAGTGCACACACCTAGCATTGGATGGTGTCCTTGCCTCCCTCTCCTGTTTCACTCTTAGTTGACCATTAATTGCCTTGCAGTAGAGGAAGGGACAGGCTAGCCTGGAGGCCAAATGTGCCCCTCCAGACCCCCTATCTGACCCTAGGACACTCCCCAGGCCATATTTCTTCTTGACAGGCCACACCTCCTCAGTGGTCCTGCTTCGTATCCACTTTGAGTGTTATTGTGCATCTGGAAAACAGCCTTGAATTCAGATAATTCCTCTTGCTAGTTTAGATGGAGGACACAGAGGAAGGCATGAGCATGTGTTCAAACTAGTTTACTGCACAAAGTTAAAAATTTCTGCAGATAGGTCAAGACCTTCTTGTTCCAACAGATTTCTGGGAACTGGCTGCTGTTAATGAAAGGGCTGGTGCTGTGCTGTTTTTATTGTAATTATTTGTATGTTTTAAACAGATTTCATATGTGTATGTAGTTTTTATTCTATCAATGTTTAAGTGTTTTTTTTAATTTTTTCGTTTTAGCAATTCTTGTTTTTATCTGTAAGCCGCCTTGAGTCCCCTCAAAGAAAAAGGCGGGGTATAAATAAATGTATCATCATCATCATCAACAACATCATCATAAAATTCACATTTTCCACTCTGCCTTCTTTTGTCCCTCTGGCCCCGCCCATGAGAGCCAGTGTGGTGTAGTGGTTAAGAGCGGTAGTCTCGTAATCTGGGGAGCCGGGTTCGCATCTCCGCTCCTCCACATGCAGCTGCTGGGTGACCTTGGGCCAGTCACACTTCTCTGAAGTCTCTCAGCCCCACTCACCTCACAGAGTGTTTGTTGTGGGGGAGGAAGGGAAAGGAGAATGTTAGCCGCTTTGAGACTCCTTAAGGGATGTGAAAGGCGGGATATCAAATCCAAACTCTTCTTCTTCTTCCTCAGAAAGTTGCCAGGAGGGAATCAGGCGCTCAGGCTGAAAAGGCTTCCCCACTCCTAGTCTAGCTGAGGTGGGGGCAACTAGCTCTCTCCTTTCCTCCTTCCTCACTATTTTCACAGCTTTAATCAATGCGCATTGGCTGACACCAGCATTTGTAAGGGGAGAGGAGTGAAGTAAAAACGTACAGCAAGCTGTGCACACGCCGGTTCTGAAATTAATTTTAGAAATTCTCCCAAGCTAAGCCGCGAGGAAAGGAAAACAGAACATGGGGCAGAGCCAACCCACAGAACAATAACTGGATGGAATGGGGGAATGTGCTCATTTCTAGTTTTTGTTCAATTATTTGCTCTAATATCCTCCCAGGTCTGGAAGTCAAATACACACAGCTGTAAGTCCCTAACTTGAGCCTTTCTTGGCAGCAAAAGGGGCAGCCAAATGGATTTTAATATATGTAAAAAAAAAAGGTAAAGGTACCCCTGCCCGTACGGGCCAGTCTTGACAGACTCTGGGGTTGTGCACCCATCTCACTTAAGAGGCCAGGGGCCAGCGCTGTCCAGAGACACTTCCGGGTCACGTGGCCAGCGTGACATCGCTGCTCTGGCCAGAGCCAGAGCCAGAGCCAGAGCCGCACACGGAAACGCCGTTTACCTTCCCGCTGGTAAGCGGTCCCTATTTATCTACTTGCACCCGGAGGTGCTTTCGAACTGCTAGGTTGGCAGGCGCTGGGACCGAGCAGCGGGAGCGCACCCTGCCGCAGGGCAATAATTTGTAGAAACCCAGTTCTTTGTGGATTTCAAGCATGATGCGATTTGACAAAAGCCATCATAGGAACGTACAGTGAGGCCTTAAACCTTGGTCAAATCACTGGTCCATCTAACTCACTATTGTCTATGCTCATTAGGCAACAAATCTCCAGGATTGCAAGCAGGAGTTCTTCCTGGTCGTAACTGGAGTTGGTAGAAATTGATCCTTGAATTCCCCCCACACACACACACACATACCAGTAGTGGGAGATGGGGTTGGGTGACAGTGCTTACCTGCTACTGCTTACTAAGGAGAGTGGAAGGTGCAAGGTGGTGGTGGAGGTCAGCACTGTGTAAACACACTGACAGGTGTGGCTCTGCCAGTGTGTTTGCATGGTGCTGACCTCCCAGCCACCATGCCTTTCCCACTGTCCCTCCCAGCAAACAGCAGTGACTCCACTGCCAGGAGGTTAGGTAAGTGCCTCCGCTGTGCTGCAGTATCTGCTATTGCCAAGCACAGGCTTTCCCACTTCCCTCAGGAGAAGAAGGACTAGTTTTACACATGCAGCAGAATAGGATTGAGATGCGATGGTAGCACCCTGAGGCGGCAAAAAATATGACAGTATTCAAAATGGCAATCATCTCCCACCAGTAGCGTAAGTGGTACGTCTCCCCTCTATTACTTCATCTCAATATTCTACCACCTCCTTCCACTTCAGGTATAGATCAGGGCCTAATCCTTTTGTGGTAGGAGAAACCTGTGTGGTCCTAAAGGAATCAGCTTAAGTATATGAACTGCATGTTTTGAAATGTCATTAAAAAAAAATCTTACTATTTGCCAGGATTGGAGAAGCATACAGCCTCCAACAGTGGAGGCAAGACATCCACATCGTGACAGCAACCAGTTATGGCTTTGTCCTCCATTGGGTTATCTAATCCAAGCCATCCAAATTGGCAGCCATCACTGCCTCTTGTAGGAGTGAATTCCATATTTTATCTATTTGCTGTGTGAAGGTGTGGACCCATGGTGTGTGGAGACCTAGCAATACCACCCAATGACCTCTGTGGTTGAATAGGAAGGCACAGCTGAACATGTCCTGGATCCCCTCGCCCCAGCAGTGCATCAGGTGGCTGGGTACAGCAGATTTTTTAAAAGGAACAGGAAAACCAAAGAGGTCTAAAATTCTAACAAATTATCATTAAAATGGTGTACTGCAAGCAGGGCTGTGGGATATGTTCAGTTTGCATTTAAATGAAAGACTTCTTCACTTTTCAAAACAATATGCAAATTGTAGCATAGCTATCCTTTGAAAGTTTGCAGCACAGTTCTCTAATGTGGACAAAAGTATATATAATAGTGTAAAGTGTGCATAAAATGTATATGTTAGTGAAAATAACATAAAAATTCATTATATTAGCGAAACTTTGCACAAAAATGTATTTTGGGTAAAACTACATGTTTATATTAGGAAACATTTGCAGAAAAATGTCGAGGATTTTAAAAAATGCAAACAAGATATGGAAATGTGGGGAAGTGAATTTAAGATTGAAAAAAGGAGAAACCAAAATTGGCAAGTTGTTTACAAATGCAGTTGAAGAAATAAGCAAATGTTGCAGGGCCAGTTAAAATTTAGCATGAGGGAAAGGGACTGAAGAAGCATTGCAGATTTAATTCACCACAAGACTGCATCTGAATGCTTTTCCAGGCTTTGCACCATCAGCATAGGATATAACATCATGATGATGTCAGCTCCCGGCCGGAGGAAAGAGCGGTTTTAGTTTTACAAGGGGAAATATGAATAGTTACAAAGGAATGGTGTATGACATAATATAGGTTAGATAGTCTCACATTTTGAGAACTCAGGATTAGAGTGTGAATTCCATTCAACAGTTGCCCAGGAATTCTGAAGCCAATCCAGAGAGGATCATAGTGTCCATGTTGCAGTGAGACTCTGGTGTGTTTACCTAAGAAAGTGCTGTAACATGAACCCAAATTGTTTTGGGGACCATCAAAGTTCTGAACAACAAGTAGGAGCATCTCTCTCCCAAGCCGCTGCCACATATATAGGTAAAGGTAAAGGACCCCTGGATGATTAAGTCCAGTCAAAGGCGACTTTGCGGTTGCGGCGCTCATGTCGCTTTCAGGCCGAGAGAGCCAGCGTTTGTCCACAGACAGCTTTCTGGGTCATGTGGACGGCATGACTAAATCACTTTTGGTGCAACGGAACACCATGACAGAAACCAGAGCGCACAGAAAGGCCATTTACCTCCCCGCCACAGCGGTTGTTGTTGTTGTTTAGTCGTTTAGTCGTGTCCGACTCTTCATGACCCCATGGACCAGAGCATGCCAGGCACTCCTGCCTTCCACTGCCTTCCGCAGTTTGGTCAAACTCATGCTGGTAGCTTCAAGAACACTATCCAACCATTTTGTCCTCTGTCGTCCCCTTCACCTTGTGCCCTCCATCTTTCCCAACATCAGGGTCTTTTCCAGGGAGTCTTCTCTTCTCATGAGGTGGCCAAACTATTGGAGTCTCAGCTTCAGGATCTGTCCTTCCAGTGAGCACTCAGGGCTGATTTCCTTAAGAATAGATAGGTTTGATCTTCTTGCAGTCCATGGGACTCTCAAGAGTCTCCTCCAGTACCATAATTCAAAAGCATCAATTCTTCGGCGATCAGCCTTCTTTATGGTCCAGTCGCCGCAGCGGTACCTATTTATCTACTTGTGTGCTTTTGAACTGCTAGGTTGGCAGGAGGTGGGTGGCACTGTGGTCTAAACCACTGAGCCTCTTGGGCTTGCTGATCAGAAGGTTGGCAGTTTGAATCCCTGTGACGGGGTGAGCTCCCGTTCCTCTGTCCCAGCCATATAGATACAGTATCCTTGTTCTTGAGAAAGTTGAGTCCCATGGGATCAGAATGTGAGGCAGCATGAGGCACAATCTTCCTGCCGTATGCTGGATTCTTTCCAGACAGCAGGGAGTAACAGAGCATAACAAAGCTCTGAGCTGAGTCCAGGGCCTTGCATGATTTCCTTTGCTGCCTCTAAGGACATATTTGGCTCTTTGATCGTTAGGCTCGTTGTGCAATATCTTATACCTGTGACAATCTATATTACAGGGCATGACTGTACCTGCTTGTGAGTTTCAGGAAGCCCTCTGTTAGATACAGAAAGTGGGACTGGGCTGACTGATCTGATCCAGCAAAACCTCTTAACAGTTTTGTACTGATAGGATTGTATCCAAATGTGTGCTTAGTAGCACAACCTGTCACTGCAAGAATTTCTGCTTGTGCAATGGGGCTTCCTTCCTCGCCCATGCAGCCTCTAAATCTGTTCTAGGGGTTTACCCAACCCTCTAGAGTTGATTTGGTGAGGTCACAGGGCATGCAAGAGGGGGAAGGAAGAAAAACCATTGTGCTGATGTGACATGCCAGTTAGACCTTATCTTTAGCTTGTGGGATCACCATCATTTATGAATGAGCTCAGAACTTGTTGCAAACATTTTGGGGAATCCTGATTCCAGGCTGGTGCTGTTGATTCACACTGTGGTTCTGCTATGCTGTGCCACCATGCAGCATCCTGAGAAGTACAGTGGTACCTCGGTTTACAAACTTAATCCGTTCCTAAAGTCTGTTCTTACACAAAATCCGTTCTTAAACCGAGACGCGCTTTCCCAAATGAGGCCTCCCGCCACCGGTGCCCTTCCACCGTTCGGCTTCTGTTCATAGACCGAGGCAAAGTTTGCAAACCGGAACACTATATCTGGTTTTGCAGAGTTCATAAACCAAATAGTTTGTAAACAGGACTGTTTGTAAACCAAGGTACCAGGGTACTGGGTCCGAGTGACCTTTGTGGGGCCCACTGCCACTGTGCCCATTGACACCCCCTCTGCTGTAGTCACCCAGCTGCTTGCCTGCCCACTGGTGACAGCACTCAGGCCTACCAGTCCTGTCGTAGCAGATAGGCTGCCCTACCCTGCTATGTGTACTGCCTGCCTGGACTAGGCGCAGTGGTGAGGGGCGGTCCAGTAGCTATTAAAATCAGACTACAGTGGAGGGAGTGATGGGAAGCAGGGCCACCAAATGCTCAACTAAAAAACCAGCAACTTACGTCTCCTCCTCTCTTGCATGTAGGATTGGCATTATAATAAGAGATTTTGAACTAAGAACTAGTGCTTGGATTTTCTTTCTTTCCCTCCCTCCTCCTCCCCAACCCCTTTTCTTTTTTTGCCAGCATTTCAGGTTGTAAACCTGAGGTCAGGGATTGTGCAGCCTTGTTTGGTTTAAGAGTGCAGGAAAAAGAATCCTTTAAAAATCCACCAAGCAGGTTTTGGCACATGGTACAGAGCACCACCACTGTCACCAGGGCTGAAGGATCACTGACACTCCCCCCCCCCCCAAGCTTGGAGCACAACTCTAACTGTTCAGTGGTTACTCAGCATGCTACAGAGAAAAATGTTGAGATTACAGCGACCTGTTCTATCTGGGACCAAAATTCATTTTCTGAAAGATGTATTTAGACAAATTTACAAGGCAACTTTTCAGTCATCATTTCAGTGCACCTATAGCACCTCGCTGCACTAGTGGGCATAAAGAGAAGAGGCTAAGGGGGATTTTTTCCCCAGTTAAAAAAAAAAAAGTAAATACAGATGCAAGCCAGCTATTGCTGGATTTTGTTTTCTTTAAATTAATACTTAACAGTACACGATGATTGCAGTTCACCAGAAGTACAAACACTTTCCTGCAATTACGACTAATGTCAGAAGCATATACTGTACATTTCCTTTGCTGAGAGGCTGCTGCGATCTGGAATAAAAAGTCCCCATTGAAGAAAATTTCTATGCATGCTGTGCAGCAGTGTAAGATTGTATTACAGACTGGGATTACTGATATGTGTCTTCTCTCTCTCCCCACCCTCCTCCAATGCATCCCTGATACCATTTAAGCTTAAATAGCTATATAAGTTCAAGAGTATGCTTATAGGGTGAAATAACGGGGGGGTTTTATGTTTCAGAAACAATGAGCTTGGAGATCAGCCATTTCTCGCTAAAGCCTGCAGTTTCAGGCTTAGGGAAATGGCTTTGACATTTTCCATTCGATGTTTGTTAGCTGATTTTATTTCAAATTCAAGATGCTGTATAAATAAGATGCTATCTGAACCTCCGATAAAAGTTAGAACTGGTTGTTGTTACTAGGAATTCAGCATTGCTGGGTTCTGGATACTTTCCAGCATTTGCCAGATACAAAACAAGTTTATTTGCTTTATGTTATACAGGATAGCGATAGTGTCTCTAAGAGGAACAAAGAGCAAATATAATCTGGAACCTGTTTCTATGGGATCTGCTGGATTGATAAATATCAGCTTGCCGGCTTCTTAGATCCTGTTTGCACATCCCAGCAGCACTGCCAGATTTGCTTCCACATAATTTTCATCCAAAATCACCATCAGTGTGTGGACACAATCATGTGTAAACTGGAAGCAGAGGAAATGTTAAGGACTGCAAGGATTCCCTTGATTTCAGCAGCTCCCTTCTGAATCACTTTGGAAGGGCTGTAGAATCTGTTTTACAAGGAAAAGGTCCTGGTGTCTCCAGATACAGCTGAGAAAAACTCCTGAAACCCTGGAAAGGTATAGATTAATATAAGGTAGCTTGCTAGGTTCCTGATCATTGTAATTCCTTGTGTATATGTACATAAGAGGAGCCCTATTGGAATAGTCCAAAGATCTACCTGGTTCAGTATTCTGTTTCCATTCTGGCCAACCCGAACCCACAAACAGGATGCAGATTCAATAGCACTCTCCCACTCAGGATCTCTATCAGCTGGCATTCAGAAGCATACCACCTCTGATAGTGAAGGTAATATGTAGCCATCTGATCAGCTATACTGAAGTTCTGATCTCCAGCTTTTGTAGAGACCCTTGCACATGCCCATGTTACGTATAATTGGTTTAATTGACACTGAAATGGGAATGCATGTGTGTATTGGTGAAAGGGTTTAACTGGAAGATTCCAATGAAGCTAAAGAACAGGAAGGAGAGCTATTTCTGGGCTTTAACTGGTTTATAATTAACTGACTGTTGTCCTCTAGCAGCAAACACATGAGTGATAAACCTTAGATCATGGGAGAAGTATTGAATTGCAAATAGACCATCTTGAAATGAGGGTGGTTCGTTCTTTGTTTTCTAAAACTCTGAGGATGTAAATGAAGCTCTCCAGGTAAACAGCCCAAAGCAGGATGCAGGATGGAATGCAGGCAATGGAGCCAGAGGGAGAGAGGGAGAGAGGGAGAGAGAGAGAGAGAGAGAGAGAGAGAGAGAGAGAGAGAGAGAGAGAGCGCGCAATATGTTTGTCAGCTCTTATTATAAGTTAATTTTATTTCTAAGATGCTGAGCCTGTGCTGGACAACACAAGATATTGTATGGATTTTTTGGGTGTACCTTTGATCTTTTGTTCTGCTTTTGAAGAAAGTTCTGGAAGTAAAATTTTGAATAATAACTATTGGGTCTGGGCAATGCTTTATTCCAAAAGAACCCAGTTTTTATGTATCTAGTCGCTTCAAACAGTTCAATATTAATATCTGCAATAGTTCAGTTTGCCATAACCTTTCTTCTGATCATTCTCACCTCTTTTTGTCCTCTTTATATTTATCAATGTGCATAAGAACTTAAGGGATAAGGTGCAATAGCATATAAAAAAAGCAGACTGAGAAATAGTATTTGGACCATCACACAGCAAGGGTTGAAACTGAGGGTGGAAGAGGTTGCACCAGCTCCTGTGTCAAGATGGAGGATGCATGGCTTCCCAGATGTTTATGGGACAACAGTTCTCATGAGCCCGAGGCAGCAGTACCAATGGCCATGGCTGATGGGAGTTGCAGTCCAGCAGACTCTAGACAGCCACAGAGTCCCCACCCTTCCGGTATTTGAGATTATGCATTCATAGGGAAACTCTTGCATGTATAGGGAGCTGGCTGTGGTTGCTGGGCATCTGTTGAATGACAGGTAGGTAGAGAACATTCAAAGTTGCATGCATTTCAAAGTCACTGTGATGTACTCAGGCTTCCCAGATGTTTATGGGACAACAGTTCTCATGAGCCCGAGGCAGCAGTACCAATGGCCATGGCTGATGGGAGTTGTAGTCCAGCAGACTCTAGACAGCCACAGAGTCCCCACCCTTCCGGTATTTGAGATTATGCATTCATAGGGAAACTCTTGCATGTATAGGGAGCTGGCTGTGGTTGCTGGGCATCTGTTGAATGACAGGTAGGTAGAGAACATTCAAAGTTGCATGCATTTCAAAGTCACTGTGATGTACTCAGGCACAATCCCTATGTTATTCGTAACTGTGAGGTTCTGTTGTATCTCAGACATGAAACACCAGATGCTTACTTCCATCTTATTTCAAAACTATCTGAAATGTTTGATTAGCTGCCGCTGCTGCTGCTTCTTCTTCTTCTTCTTCTTCTTCTTCTTCTTCTTCTTCTTCTTCTTCTTCTTCTTCTTCCAGCTTTCATGCCCCCTGCTACTCTGTCAGAACCATGAAGCCAGTCAACCTCAGTGCATTTTGTGATCTTTAATGGATCCCAGAGGTTCAAAGATTAATGAACCAAGAAGCTTACTGAGCCTGAGGAAACTAGAACCATTGCGATTTCTATCTGGCCAGAGATGGCTCAGCTATCACTGTTTGAAAGCTATCTTTTAAGGTAAGTAAATAACATGTTTGTTGGGTATCCCCCCCCCCCACAAAAAAATTATTTGTGGGTAATGTAAATTGGAAATCTCCTACTTTAAAATTTGTGTAAAAAGGGAATGCATTACTTTGATATTGCCACTCCTCCCCACCCCCTTCAACACCCAGACCAAAGGAAAAACAGATGTATCTCTTATCCCAGATAGCTTCCTGGGGAATGTAGCATCTTAAATAGCTGCAACAGCTGAGTGGAACAAGACTCTGAGATGCGAGTCACAAAACCAAAAGTGCAGGAACTTGTTTTTCTCTCTCTTTTGTTTGGGGGTGTATTCTCTTTTTTGTTCATAGAGAAAACACAGGTTGCTGCTTTTATTGCACTGAAGGAAGCTTCTGCAGTTTCATTAAAGACTTAGATACTTAGTAGGAGCTATGGCATTAACAACACAATCCCAAACATGCTCAATAAGTCCTATTGAGTATACAGATTTATGCAGCAATCACACACTCACTTACCTGGGTACACACACTGTTGAATTCAATGAGACTAAGTTTGATTTAGACATGCCTAGAATTGTCCTTTGCAAGTTCTGGTATGAGCCAACCTGATTCGGACCTCCCAAACTAACGTGCAGATTGGAATGAAGTTATTCTTTAGATTTTACTGTTCTCTAAATTTTGCCGTACGGTTCTTGGTTCAAAAACAATATAACTGAATGCATATGAAAAAGCATACTCTAGGATAAAATCCATTTAGAAATGTTTGAAGATTCATGTAGAAATGTGTGTTTTGTGGGGAGAATATTCTTTAAATACATATGTAAATGCATATTTAAAACATGTACTTCTTGAATAAATTATTAATTTTGTGTTACTGTTTTTAAAATGAAGATTAATGTGGGAACAGATTCAGGAATGAATGAGCACATGTGAATTGGTGCAAACTGGAAATTAACCTAAGGCAACTGTTCCCCCTTCCAGATAAATGTGTGTAGGATTGCAGTGTATTCACTGCTACTCTATTTCATTCGTTAAACCTTTTCTTTCTTTTCTTTTGGCTGTAAGGGATTGTTTTAGAGTGGTTTGCTACTCCAAGACCATGGGATGAGCAACTTATTATTCAATCAAGAGGGTATCTTACGCTACTCCTCATGCAAAACACACACACACACACACTTTAAGTGGTTAAACAATGAGTTTGTTACCAAATCTACGAAAACTTTGCCTGTGGGAACACTGACGTCTGAAACATATTACAACATAATCATCAGC
Source organism: Podarcis cretensis (assembly GCF_951804945.1). Classification (NCBI taxonomy): domain Eukaryota; kingdom Metazoa; phylum Chordata; class Lepidosauria; order Squamata; family Lacertidae; genus Podarcis; species Podarcis cretensis. The sequence goes on from NC_137175.1 coordinate 25,790,194, forward strand.
ACTAGGAAATAAACAACTCTCAATTACCTCAAACCCCAAATGCTGAGCATCTTGTTCCTTTTTTTTTTTGTTCTGAGGACTTAAAATTACTGAGTTGTTCTGGTCTGCTGCACTGTGGTGAATAAATCTAGAACGATTCCCTGGGAAGAGTGAATTGCAGTTGACGTGCTGTTAATGCAAGAGACCACAGTCCGCTGTTCACCCCAACACTCCCTATCCGGAGAGGGAGAGATAATAATAATAATAATAATACAGTGTTCTCATCAAGAGGGAAAAAAGAAAGGAATGGTGGGAGAGATCTAATTTCTAGGAAGTGGGAAGCAGGAGAAAGTTGTGTGATGAATGCAGTCTAGGGAGAAAGAAATATGAAAAGAACACACTTTAGCTCCCTAAAGTGGGGAGCGGGTTAGATTCTTACACACACCCTTGCTCCTGTCAAAGTGCCAAGCTCCTCATTTTTTTTTTATACCCCCCTCCCCAATGAATAACCTTCCATAACTTGAGTATGTAAACTCAAGTTAATCACATTGGGATCTGAGTAGGGGAAGCATGCTCCACTGCTTCTCAGGAGAAATTGTGTCCGTTCCATTCTGGTCCTGCAACACAAAGGACTTCACTGCCCCATCAGAGTGCCAGAGTTGAGGCTTAAAAAGGGAAGCTAAGTCAGGTCCTAGATTTGAATGAAAAAGGTTTCAGAAAATTTCTAGGCACCTTTCAGGCATTTTCAGAGGCACCTAAATTACACCACAACCTTTTAAAAAGAAAATTTGCGTATGACTCACTCCCCCGCCACACACACATTAGCGATGGATTAATCTGTCAATATTGGTTTCTCTCTATTTTCATTCTTGCAATCCTAAACTCAGTTTGCTACATACCCACATCAGTTCTCTCTCTCTGTGTGTGTAAATTTGTTTGCATTTTTGTGCATTTCTCCTAATATCCACATCTTTGTATGAAAACACGCTTAATATACACATTTTTACAGGCAATTCTTAATACAGTGATACTTCGGTTTAAGAACAGCCCTGTTTAAGAACTATTTGGTTTACAAACTCCACAAAACTGGAAGTAGTGTCCCGGTTTGCAAATTTTACCTTGGTCTAAGAATGGAATCTGAATGGTGGAAGGGCACCGGCAGTGGGAGGCCTCATTAGGAAAAGCGCGCCTCAGTTTAAGAATGGTTTCGGTTTAAGAACAGATTTCCAGAACACATTAAGTTGGTAAACTGAGGTACCACTGTATACTGCATTTGTGTAAGTTGTTTTCACTTATAGGTGTGTTTTAAAAATGCATTTTATGCACATTTTCCACAAAAATTGAAGAAGTGCAGATTTCAAAACAAGTATCTGCATCTTTGCACCATGGAGCAACAACTGAATGATGAAAGGATGGCTGAAGATTATGGAACTGTCTATGCAAGCTGGAAACAGTGATATGCTGATTCAGTTACAGGCTCCAATGGCTGCTAGAAGTCTCTGCATTGGCAGCTGCAGAGGGAGGAGAAGGGAGGCATTTTTACCTAAAAGAGTTCCTTCCCCAACATCTCATACTGTATGACTGGCAGGTGAATCTTTATGGGTAGTGTTGCCACCAGGGTCTGCTCGGTTGGTGTCAACCTGGGACAGGGCCTTTTCAGTGGTGGTTCCTCATTTGCATGAGGCCCTCCCTGATGAGGTGTGTCTCTGTCATTAATGCCTTTTAGGAGGAATTTGAAAACATTCCCATTTAGAAGGCATTTAATGGTTGAAGGAGACTCTTTCTGGCAACCCAGAGATCACTGGATGAAAATGTTTTAGCTGTTTTTATAATATTGTAACTCTTTCTACAATGGCTTTCAAAAATGTTTTGTTGATGTGTTTATTAATTTATAGCCCATATAAATTCTCTCTTGGGAGAATTTATATGGGCTATAAATTTATTATTATTATTATTATTATTATTATTATTGCAATATTATTAGACAGTGTATCTAATAACTTGTGCAATTCACCAATGAGCCTGACTTGCATGTTGAAAAGAATAGCCAGTTAAATGGACAAGTGGAACAGACTTCTGTTGTGCTTTCGAAAAGGGTCATTACAGAAGCAAAAGCATATGGAACTAAGATCCCATTAGCCTTGCCGTATTCCTGTCCAGTGTATGGATGTTCAGAGCTGCTTGCCTCTTGATGAAGCTGCACAGTTTGCACTGCCATTTCAAACAAACAAATTTGTTAAAAAAATGCACTGCTGAAAAATGCTACTGGGATAGGGATAATAGATCCATATTGCTATTGGTGAGCAATTAAGCTTATAAACCCTAGGAGGATCAGAAGAGTCACCTATTGCAAGTTCGACAATAGTCTTCAAGATGGCTTCTTTTGATCTAACAGGCAAGCGGTAGGGTGGGTTTTCTCAAAGAGAACAACTTCAACTTTCATTCAAGATCCTCAAAAGAATGCCTTGTGCTATGCAAATAAATTGTGTAATCAATTAATTAACCCATCTGTAAAAGGCAGATAGTTAACTGAAAACTCTTTAATCAGCTGACAGCCCTAGCATTTTGCAGGTGCAGCAGGCTGTGGAGCCTGGCAATAAATTGTCTCAACCCCCCCAAGTGCTTTGATTTAACTGGTTTGGAGCTATCACTCCTAAGTTATCATTATATGCAATCCTGATCTGTTAAAACCAATGGGATGTTTGCCATTGACATCCACAATGTTTGGCTTGTAAATACACCAATATGAGCTGATGCACACACAAATCATATGGATGGCTTTTGCAAAGCCAACAGTTATAAAATTAGCCGATTCCCTGCTTGGTGCAAAACTCCCTATCTGGTTTTAAATGGTATTCCTTATGAGGGCTAACTAAGGCAAGCGATTTGTCTTATCTTATAAGATGTGCCCCACTATGGGTCCTGTCTCCCAGTTATGTCCAATGAAAGTGGTGTTTATGTTGTTGTCTCAGAAACACAAGATGAGTTAAATGTTCAATATTTTCTTATAAAATATTTAGGTTTATAAACAGTTGCAAAGTGGCTAGCGTTTATATAATATGCAGAGACAGCTGCGATCCCTATCACGAAAGACACCAACTAATGTATAAGCTCTTAGCAAGAAGCAAGGAGGTTTTTATTTAAAGATGCTCAGCCTGTTTTAAAGTGCCTTTGCCAGCTCCAGAAAAGTGGATCTGTAAAAAAGCACAATATGCATTTTCATATTTATTTCATCTCAGTAAAACTTGCTCCGTTTTACAACACTACTCTCATTCCTCTTTATTTATTCAAATGTAGTCATTTAAACAGAAATATAAACTGGGCAACACAGCCATGGTGCGTGCCCCCTAGTTATTTCAGGCCTCAGAGCTAAGAAGAGCTGTAAAAAGCAGCTTAACATTGCCTGGAGGGGCATTTGCAATAGACAATGGGGGTAAGCAAAGCAACACCCTCGCATATTCTGATTTCCCCCAGCAAATTTTTCCCCCATGCCCTATGATAGCATTACAAAATACAGTTCTATCCCTAAATTCCAGGTTTTGGCTGGTCTCAGCCAGGTTTTGGGCTCAGGTTTAAGGAATTTTTTAAAAAAATGACTGATGTTTTAATGTATTTTTAATCTCCTGTTGGAAGCTGCCCAGAGTAGCTGGGGAAACCCAGCCAGATGGGCAGGGTATAAATAATAAATAATAATAATAATAATAATAATAATAATAATAATAATAATAATAATAATAATAATTTGCCTTAGTCAAAAAGAAGATGGCAAGCAAACCTACCACCTTTCTTGTCCCTGAGACCTTAGCAAGGTGTCACTACTAGATATTAACCAATTTCATTTCAAATGTCCTTTTCATTCATTCATGCATGAAGCAACCTGTTGAATTGTGTGAAGTGTCATAGGCACAATGTCAATGTTCTCTCTGCACTGTCTACATTCTGTAGTCTATAGTCACCATGCCACTGTTACTACCAGTTACTGGGGAACACAAGCAATGCTAATGCTATTGTGCTCATGTCCTGCTTAGGGGCTTGGCATAGGCATCTGGTTGGCCACTGTGAGAAGAGGATGCTGGACGAGATGAGTCTTTGGTCTGGTCCAGAAGTTCCTTCTTCTGTTTCTATGGGGACAAAGAGATGAAGCCCCACACTCTCAAGCCCAGATCTCCAAAACCTACCACATAGATATAGTTCTTGTCTTGGGCTGAAATCTGACACCATTCTTACAAATTGCTCGGGGTTATTATGGGCTATAACTAAGCTACTACAATGTATTGCTAGCACTCAGACAGTCATTTTGGGGAAGAGAAGCCATATAAGTGCTACTTAAGTAAATAGGTGTTCTGAGAGAGCGTTGGCGACATTGCATATGACCTTCCTGTTATCTTATTTGCATAGTAAATTAAAAACCCAAACACAGGAAAATGAAGAGGTTTAATTTTTCAGGCACGAGAGCTTTGTTAAGGGAGAATTTAAAGAGAAAGAAAAACACCTTCCATAAAATGAAATTATTATGAGATGAACACCTTTGAAACATTCTCTTCCCTCTCCCATTTAATTTAATTTAATGAAGGATGCTAGTTAGCAATGCCAGTAATGGATTGTTGTGGTAACTCATCATGGCTAGTGAAACCCAGATCTAATCAGGTGGAAAAGTATTAAGAAGTGGCTCCAGCAATCATTAAGAGATTGAGTTTCTATAAAAAGAAAGAACAAATTTTAGGCAATTATTCATTCTCTGTTGTGTTGCTGAATGTATGCATATAGCTTTCTCCTGCAAGTGAGCACTCGCCCCACCTTCACTCAATCCAGGAGTGAGAAATCTTTTGGGAGGAATGGATTGTATTACTGAATGAAAAGTTTACAGGGACTGCATTCTAAAAAGAGTGGGACCAGACTCAACATGGGTAGGGCTGGACCACAAAGTGGGAGAGGCCAGACAGAACACACCCTTAAGACACACACAAACATAACAACAAAAGGATTTAGACACCTTGGAAGGTTGTGAATAAACATCCACAAATTTATTAGTAGAACATATGATAGATAAGGCAATGATAGGTACAATTTTACAACATGCAGAGAAAAATATGTATAAACAAATCAGAGAGGGGAGCTGAGGGAAGTCTCTGGAGGGTGGGAGAAGGAGGGGGGAAATGTAATTGGTTATACTGATTTATAAATTGATTTGTTAAAAGTTATAAATAATTTTTTTTAAAAAAAAAGACACACACAAACACAGAGAGAGAATTACACATATACACAAAAAAACATTCAACAGAGACACACCCTTGACTAGAGATGGGCAAATATGTCAATTTTGGCTTCTCATTTTTCCAGCCTTACATGCAGTTGTCCACATTTCTTTATCAGTCTTCATTTTAAATAAAATAAAGTGTCATCAAAATCCACCAGCAATTTTGTGTGAATTTCTCCCATATGCATATTGGTGTGTGTGTGCGCATTTTTGCAGTTTCCCCTAATATAAGGCATTTTTGTATATGCATATAACTGCATTCATATGCACACTTTAATATGCATTATTTTGTATTATTTATTTATTTATTTATTAAATTTCTATACCACACTTTATCCAAGGCCCACAGGAAGCTTTATAATAATAATAAAAAAACTCACATACACAAAATATACACAGTACTTAGCTGGAAAACTGCATTGCAAAATTCAGAGAAGTGCAAACTTTCACAGATGCCTCTGCTTCATAGAATCATAGGAGCGTAGAATTCAAAGGGTCCCCAAGGGTCATCTAGTCCAACCCCATGTAATGCAGGAATCTCAACCAAAGCATGTTTGACAGAGAGCTATCCAACCTCTACTTAAAAGCCTCCAGTGAAGGAGAGTCCAGAATCTCCAGGCGGAACCCATTCCACTTTCTGACACATCTTACTGTCATGAAGTTCCTCCTGATGTTTAGTTGGGATCTCCTTTCTTGTAACCTGAAGCCATTGGTTTGAGTCCTGCCCTCCAGTGCAAGAGAGAACAAGCTTGTCCCCTGTCTCATGTGACAGCCCTTGAGATATTTGAAGATGACTATCATATCTGCTGTCAGTCTCCTCTTTTCCAGACTAAACATACCCAGCTCCCCTCCAGACCGGTAGGTTGCTTGCGGGACAGGACGGAAGTTTGAGAGAGGGAGTTGTAGGTATAATCTGCAACATATCATTGACACAGAAACTGCACATAAGCAGTGAATTTATTATACCAAACTACCCAGACATCATTCCACTTTATTAGCTGTTCCAGTCTTCTCCAATGTTACTGCATCATTGCCATCTGAGGGACAATCTTGCACTACAGCATAACAAAGATGGGATGAAAAAGAAACTCAAAAATTTGTGGTGTACAAACGTTACAGGATTTCACCAGGAAATTATGGGAGATGCACTGATTGGAAATGACGCAGTATGTCCGCCTCAAAACTTCTGCAGGCACAAACTGTAATGGAAGTAAGATAATACATAACTACCCGGGTGCTATCATGAGCACAAATAATCCCCAAAGCACACTTTTCCAAAAGGACTTCAGAAGGGGCCCACAGATTGAGTCTTCTAAAGCAAGTGGGCATCAGCCTTGACCGAGGAAAGAACAAATGTCTTTTGGTGCACTTGCTTGCAAAAGTTTGCCACCCCTTTGGCAAGGGGACAGTGAGGCTGAAGGAGAGAGAAGCAAGCTGGTCTGCTTGGCATATTTCCATGACACAGAAAGGAAAGCAGAGTTGGCATCAAAGAGTTAATGAAATTGCTGACATGGTTAGGCAAAAAAAAAAAAAAAAAGTTGCTAGCCTAAGCTGTTCCCTTGCCCACTGCTCCCCCCCCCCCTCCCTGAGCTCTGAATCCCAGTTTATAGCAGCAGTTTGAATAAGTAAAAGCCATGGTCTTGTACAGCATGCCTGGCTGATGAATGAGTGATGAGCAGCGTTTAGCAGCATCTGTCTGCGGTGTGAACGTACATGGCAGAGCACATATGCCACTGTGTTCCAGGGCACCGTTCCTCCCACACTTCATGCACCAGGGACAAGCTTGGATCAAGGGCAAACGGCTGCCAAAAGCTTTCCCCAGCACAGCTCTGCCAAAAGGAATCAAGTTTCCATTTGAAAGGAAAACTGTACGCTCACACTCCTCGAAGCTGCAGCAGACACTGAAAAGAAGGGAAAGAGCAAGGCTTGGCAGAGGGGGAGGAAAGATGGATTTGTTATCCGTAATTATAAAACAGTGTCATCGTGTGCTCCCAGGTAACAAGTGAAGGGCTGCTGGGTTTTGAACTGCCCAAGACTGATTTGAAGATAAAGAAGAATAAAAATGGAGAAGAAGAGCATTGGAGTGTCAGCAGCTGACTGAGCAAGCCACTATGGGGACAGGAGAGTGGCAGCAAGAGAAACAGTAGGACACAAAGAGTCTACACAGAGAGTGTTCACACATGACAGTCAACAAGCATACATTCTGTACTTGCACAGTTGAGTGGTACACTCATAGAGCTATTCAACTGTAGCTTTCAATGAGTGTACAGTCTGTGCGCCTGTGTACACAATAGTTGGCTGCTACAAATCAATTAGTGTACAGTGGTACCTCGGGTTACATACGCTTCATGTTACAGACTCCACTAACCCAGAAATAGTGCTTCAGGTTAAGAACTTTGCTTCAGGATGAGAACAGAAATCGTGCTCCGGCGGCGCGGCAGCAGCAGGAGGCCCCATTAGCTAAAGTGGTGCTTCAGGTTAAGAACAGTTTCAGGTTAAGTACAGACCTCCAGAACGAATTAAGTACTTAACCCGAGGTACCACTGTATACTCTTTCACAAAAACACTTGCACATGTGTAGTGACAGCTTGTACAGGCTGTACACTCATATAATATTACATGCAAATAACTGGGAATATGTAGTTCCACTCTTTATGTACATAAGCATACAGATTGTACATTCATTGTGTACTCATTGAATGTAGCATAATTTGAGATCCCAGGAGAATTGGAGACAATGTTGTTGGTCAATTATACAGGTCCCCAAAATAATTGTGGGTACATGAATTAGGCTTTTCCACTGCATAAATGACACAAATTCTAGGGTCTAGAGGGCATTTATTTTTTACTTATAAATAATGTGCATGCCATAAGGCAATGCCTGGCTACAAATACAAATCAAGCAACCAGAAACAAAACAGAAGAAACTTAAACAAAGGAAACTAAAAGAAGCGAAAAATAGAGAGATTAATTAATTGTTAATCCCAACAACCCCATTAGTTAATTAATTAATTGGTTCAATTGGGGGGGGGGCAGTGACTTTACAGGATGGTGCCCTCTCTTGGAAGCTTACACATATATAATAGCTAAAACACATTTCATATAATATAATTAATATAATATAGAAAACACAAATTGTGCCAACAAAATAGCAAACCATTGAGTACTAATAACAAGTTAACCACACCATCTATCTGTCTAGCTATCTGTCTATTTTTTTAAAAAAATAATATTTATTAAGATTTTTAAGGGTTACAAAAAACAAAAGTCACAATAAGAAAAAAAGAAAAAGAAAAAAAAGAACACACACAAAAACAAAAGCAAAAAACACAACTAATCTTCCCAACTTATCTTTCATTTGCTTGTTTCCTTGACCTCCTCACACCTCCCTTCTTTGTATTCTAATTCGATTAACTATTTCAGCAAATCCTTTCCATCTTTTCCAATTTTTGTTCTGTATTTTGTCTCAATATAATGTAACTTTACTTTCCCTCCTTTCACCAATTTTTTTTAACCTTATTTTAACATTAAAACTAAAATACTTATATATGCTTAACTCCTTATAACATTTCTGCTAAATCCATAAAATATCAATCCACCATTTTTCTATCACTCATTAATTTTGCGGTATTTCTATATATAAACTTTAAATTTTCCAATCTTCTTCCATCAACTCCTCTCCCTGGTTTCGGATTCTGCCAGTCCTTTCCATATAGTCCATCAACCTGGAGATCTTATGTCCGAGGCTCTTAACTCTTTTCCAGGTCCCTTCTGCAGATCTTCCTCATATTCTTTAATGCTAGAGAGCAAATCTCGAGAGAACTCCATCCCAACATTACTTTTATTCCTTCTAGACAGTTCATCCAGATTTCCATAGTTGAAGCTAGTGTCTATACAGTGTTTCAGGATGTATTTCAAGGTTCCTCCAAATCCAAACGCCCCCAAAACTTCAATCTCCTTCAAATCCAAGTCCATGTCCCAAAAGTCAATTAATCCCTGGATAAAGAAATCTTTCCAACTATCCTTCTTCAGTCCAAGCCGGGATCCAATCCTCAAAATCTGGCTTTTTCTAGATGCAATCATAAAAGGCCTCAATTTATAGTCCTCAATTTGCTTCTGTAGAACTAAGGGTCCCGCTTGTGTTATTTTAGGTTCAAAAACAACGACTTTCTCCTTTTCCTCCACCATTTGTTCTGCCAAGGTAGGTTCCTGTGCCAGGTCCTGAATTATTTCTGTGTTGGTGCTCGCTTTTTGTCTCATATTAGTCACTTTCTGTTCCAAATTATCAGTTTTAAAAGTCATGTCATCCATCTTTTTATGAATTTCTTCCAGCAAATAGTTTGTCTTACATAATGCAGTCAAAATAACTTCTCCTATCAACATTTTGAATAGTCCAAGGTCAATCTCTGGTTCTCAGAATCCTTATCTTGCAGCTGGAGACCTCCTAGTTACACTCCTATAACAATTTCAAAGGCTCCCTGTAGAGGGAAACAGTCTCCACTTGTATCAGTTCTTTCAAGCACAACTCAGGCATTAAACATAGTTTCGATTTTCAGTTACTTTTCCCTCCATCTTAAATGCAGAAGAGGACAATGGAAACAGTATCTTGCTCTTATTTTAGCTAGCTGTCAAATCTGTTCTGTCAATAAACTTTCCCCAAGTGTCATCTGGCAGCCCGTTCCCAAGTTCAGAGCTGAGGTAATTTGATCTTCCCCTCACTCCTGCAGGCTTACTAAGTTCAAAATTCCAAATTTCCACCCTCTTCACCTGCTTCCAAGGGTTTTTTTTGTATTTTTAACCAATGGAGATTTAATCCTTTATCAAAAAACTTTCAAAGACTTTAGCTTGTAACGTCTTTGCTTCAGTCTATTTACAAAAGCGGAAGGCGGACTTCCTGTTTAAACCTCCCCGCTTCAGTGTCAAATTGAGTCTTTTTTCTCTCTCCTTTTTTCCGATTTATCCTACTCACGGGTAGTTGCTTTTGAAGTCGAATTGTCACAGGAAAAAGCCAGCGCTCTCTGGTAACGGCTGTGCGGCTTCGCTCCGTAGAAAAAGCAGTCGATTCACAGCACTGCGCCGCTCACCCCGCTTCGCTCCGGAGCCCGTAGTCGGGTTCCCCCGCGACTTGGGGGGGGGGGCGCAAAGGGTGCCCGCCGAATCCCACGTTCACAGGTTTCACCCACCTGTGATTTTTAAAGGGTCTCCACCTTCGCCGTGGCGGACAGACCCGATTCCCACGAAGCAAATCCCTCCTAGTCAGAGGGATTCCGCCATTACCGATGGCGCTAACCCGGAAGTCCTAGCTATCTGTCTATCTCAACATGAAAATAACTTCACGGTCAATTGTTAGCATTCTTCCAATTTTTCAAAACAGATAATGTTCTACCTCCCCAGGTAGAACTCTTCCAATTCTTCCAATTTTTCAAAACAGATAATGTTCTACCTCCCCAGGCAGAGGCAGTATGTATCTGAATACCACTTGCTGGCGATCACAAGTACGGAGAGCTTGAAGGCTTCCCATAGGCATATGTTTGGGCACCGTAGCAACAGTCTTGTTGATTAGATGGGCCTCTGGCCTGTCCATCAGGGCTCTTCTTATGTTCTTATGTACATGCATTGATGGTGGGATCTGGGAGAACATAAGAAGAGTTTTTGTTACGTTGGCAGTTCCTTCTCCATGAAACAGCTTACGGTGATTCACCATGAAGGACACCAGTGCCCAGTTCAGAAATCTCTAGTTTGAATCCCAGCCAATCCTGGCAGAACACATGGCAAGATCAGGAGGACCAATCATGTCCTGGCTCAGCACAGATTTCCAGGATGTGGTGCACCCTGATCTCACCACATGCCTATAGCATGACTTAAACCAGCAGTCATCTCATTTAATAATAATAATAATGATAATTGGTTGGCTTCACCACACCAGTCACCATGTCACACTAGTCAACCAAATCCAGCTTTAGAAGTCTACCAGTGTGCCTCTCACCATATGATGCCATCACATTTTTCTATTGCTTTGGAAAATAAATCCTGCAGAAGACATTTGAATCGTCTTTTGTGATGAGGCAATGGGCTGTAGCTGATGAATTTAATGGAACCTTCTGCTTTTCTCTGGTGGAAAAATCTTTATGAAATATTAGAGTGTGTGAGAGGAAGAGGGAAAGATCCTGTGTGGTGTGCCAGTACAAACAATCTCAACTTGTAAAGTTTACAGGTTGCATACAGAAGGAAATTTTTGGTGAATATTTATTTTTTATGTGTTATTTTGTTTAACAGAATTTCTGTATTGTGTAATTGTAAAAAACCCAAACCTCTAAACCAAGTGTAGAGGACCTTTAGTCTCCTAGACTTCGCTGAACTACAACTCCCTACAATTCCTGGCCACTGGAGTTGGAAGCTTCCATGGACTTTGGACTCCTTTGGCTGCTTGGCTTCTCACTTCTTTTCTCCCTCCCTTTTCCTGGCCCCGACCTGCAGCCCCACTACTGCTCCATATCTCGGTGTGGGGAGTGAGGGTGGGCTGGTGGTGGAGAGAAGGAGGCATCTCAGGAGAGAGTGTGAAGGAATGACTAGGCGAAATCACAGCCACTGCTGCTGCCACCTTCAGAGTTTAGTTGAGGCTGCTTCTGAGCCAAAAGGAAGGAGGCAGGAGGTGTGTGGAGAACAGGCAATGGCATAGCTGGAGACTCATATGTGGGGGTAGGGGGTGCTGCCTTATGGGAAATTCCAAACATCTCTTAAAATTCAAAAATTCCCCCCATTTTAGGCATCCGATTTCTGGACATGTCCATAATTTCCTGGATGTATGGCAAGCCTACTACAGATGATTTTCCATGGCTGCGTTTACACAAAGAACATGTAAGCCCCTATCCCAATGGTGTTCCAATCAGCAGCCCTAACCTTTCTCCAATTTGATAAGACATATAACAACACCAGCAAGAAGAAGTGGGTGCTTACAATTCACTTCTATGGGGAAAATGAAAGGGTTGCATCCTACACTATATGAGCAGAGTTCTCCCCAACACAAGGATCTCACCTTCCTCTTCTCTTTCCATCCCCTCCAAAAAATTCTGGTCTGGAGGTTCCCCAAACTCTCCGTAGAAGATTTTGAGGATTTGTGTGGTGTTTGCGGGGAAGAGGAGAGGGAAGTTTCATAGAGAAAGTGGAATGAGGGAACAGAATGGATGCATTAGATGCAGGCCTGTAAGTCCTGGTGCAGGTTCACATTTAAGAAAGAAAGAGAAAGAAAGAAAGAAAGAAAGAAAGAAAGAAAGAAAGAAAGTAGTAGAACTTACTTCCATGTACGCATTACAGTGGTACCTCAGGTTAGATACGCTTCAGGTTACAGATGCTTCAGGTTACAGACTCCGCTAACCCAGAAATAGTGCTTCAGGTTAAGAACTTTGCTTCAGGATGAGAACAGAAATCGTGCTCTGGCGGCGCAGCGGCAGCAGGAGGCCCCATTAGCTAAAGTGGTCTTCAGGTTAAGAACAGTTTCAGGTTAAGAACGGACCTCCGGAACGAATTAAGTACTTAACCCGAGGTACCACTGTACAAGAATCAGGATGTTTTATGTTTTCCATTGCCCTTTCCCCACACCTCTTCTTAAATCATCTTTAATAAAGCAACCGACCAACGATGATGGCTATGCAGCAAGCACCATACCCTGCTTGAATCCGCTGAGAAAATAATATAGAGGTTTCATATCTGTTAAGTGTGACAAACAAAAACAAATAAAATAGTACCAGCTCCATGTCCTTCCAAGCCCATCACCAAGCAGACTGTGAGAAGCTCCTGCTTCTTTAAATAACAATGGATTATCCTTACTGTAAAGGTGTGCTGAGTTTACAAGGAGCTTCTCCTCATTTGGCTCCCACACCCCCACAGACTCAATTTGACACCGAAGTGTGGGAGAGGAGTACTTAAAACGTTCACATTCAAATCAGCCGTCAGTGTTTGTCTGTCTGTCTGCCTCTCTCCCTCTTTCTCATAAGGCTGCCAAGAAAAAGGCTTTTTGACAAGCCAATAATGGAGCCTAGAGGGAATGAACATGGCACCATTATTTACTGATCCAAACTTTTGATCATCTGATCATTAGATTTTGCCCTTAAGGTCATTTTGTAACTACCATTTGCTCTGAACTTCCCTCCCACCCTTCAATAACTATTATTTCTCTCTTTCTGGTGGCACCACAAGTTGAGTAAGAACTTCCCCTATATATATAAAAAAAATTGTCTGATGTGAAATCGTTTTAGACAGCCTTCCCCAACTGTGACATCTTGTTGATCGTTGAGCTAAAAGGTTGGTTTAAGGACTTGGATTGCAAGAGACACAGACTTGTAATTTAATGGCACACCTTCCACAATGTTCTGCAAAGCTGCAGTCTAATTTTGAGATTGGAGTAGAACTCAGCATCTTGTCCCGGACATGCTGTGCATCTGCACTCACACTGCTTGCATTTTCAGGAAGCATTCGGGATGTGCGGATTATTTAATATGTTTTCCTGGTTAAAATGCTAATGCTTCTTTTCCTGGTTGGTAACATTCCTGTTGCATTGCATTACCTGTTGCATTATGGAACTGTGTTTTTAAACATCAATTTACACCATGTCCTGCTACATTTCATTCATGCCAGTGGGCATGGTGTGATGCAACAACGACCATCATAGGACATGTCACCACCACCACTCTTTATGAGCAGGTGTGCTTCTGTTCCTAAAGAATTTATCCATGAAAACAGCAGGAAAGAACTGTATGCCAGTATACCACCCCCAAATTTTGATCATTGAAAGTCCTGGGGAAATTACAGCACTAAACTCCCAGAATTTTCTGGATTTACAAGGTTGCAAAGGGATTTCTCCTGGAACCAACTAACACAGAAATGAACGCTGGACTTCTGCTAGGAAAAGTCATATGCATTTTTGTGAGCATTTATCCTAATATATGTATTTTTAATGCAATTTTGCCTAGTGTCTGTATTTCTACAAATGCTTTTTGCCAGACTGAATGCATTTTTTAATGTTATTTTCACTAATTTGCACATTTTTGGTATACCTACTTTGGTTGGAGAACTGCATTACAAAATTCACAGAAGTGCACTTAAACACACACACACACACACACACACACACACACACACACACACACAAACCGCAATGTTAACAGCCAGTTTTTATTATTCTGTATAGAACAGCATCAGGTGGCATCAATTTCATCACATTTTAGAAGTGTAAATTTCAAAGAGGAGCTGCATTTCAGTTCCTGCATTGGTACAAAAGAGGTAAATGTGGTATGTTCTCATTACAATGCAAACGGAATACTCCCCCCCCCACCCCCAATCCTTCAACAGAGTCAATGGCATAGACTACCAAGGGGATTTCACCTCATTCCATACAATGTGTTGCTTTCTGTTTGATATGGTGACAATCAGTTTCTAACTCTTTTCCTCCTCAGATTTTAACAGATTGCACAGGGGAAGGCATACAACCACAGACCTGTCAGGCCTGATAATCTCCTTAGCTGGCTAAGGGCTATAAGGAGAGACTGAGGTCAAAGACGAAAAGATCTTGCAGGCACAGTAAAGGAGGATGCATTGCTGACCACCCACGAAAGAGGCAGCGATTCAACCACACTGGAAAATAAAACATAGTGACTGATAACAATTATTGCTCAACCTCAACTTTCCCTCCTGCATATTTCACAACTTTAAGGATGATATCTCATCCTATATATGTGCCATCATATATTTGTTTAGTCAGAAATAAGCCCCGCTGTGTTTAGTCTGGCCTACTCTTAAGTAGGGATGGGTGGATCTATCAATTTTTGTTTCTCTCTGTTTCTCATTTTCCCATTCTTAAATTCAGTTCTCCACATTTCAATATCAATTTGTGAATTCTTTATTTTAAGTCCTCATGTAAAGTAATCAGCATGTTAATGCGGATTTCTCTTAAATTCATTCTGGTGTGCAAATTTTCCTAATTTACACATTTTTGTAAGCAATTTTCTCCAGTATTTTTGTATTTTGTAGTTTTGTTACTTCCATAAATAGGCAAATGTTATTTATTTATTTAAAAATGCACACTTTACCTGTTATACATATTTTTGTACACATTATTGGGTTGGAAAACTGCATTGCAAAATTCAGAGAAGTGTGAATTTCAAAGGACCACTGTTTTCTCAGTGTACATTTAGTCTCAGGTAGTGTAAAGTAGGCAGATTTGCCTTTAACTGTGAACTGAACCAAATTTATCCTCTGTCCTTACTCTCAAGAAAAAGTGACCTAACAGTTGCAAGCTTAATTGTCCTAGTTTGGGCCAAACATCTGGACTGGGAAATGCCATCCACAATGTGCAGACATCCACAACAGTGATAGCCATGCTATCGATAGTTCAATTGGAAGTATCATTGTCAGAGCAAGGCAGCCACAGCTGCAAGGAGGCAGCATGGTAATGCTAAGTATGAAGACTATAAATGTTAAGAGAAAAGGTCAGCTAGTGTATAAAGGTAAAGGTACCCCTGCCCGTACGGGCCAGTCGTGTCCGACTCTAGGGTTGTGCGCCCATCTCACTTAAGAGGCGCTGTCCGGAGACACTTCCGGGTCATGTGGCCAGCGTGACGAAGCTGCTCTGGCGAGCTAGCACCAGCGCAGCACACGGAAACGCCGTTTACCTTCCCGCTATAAAGCGGTACCTATTTATCTACTTGCACTTGGGGGTGCTTTCGAACTGCTAGGTGGGCAGGGGCTGGGACCGAAAGACGGGAGCTCACCCCACCGCGGGGATTCGAACCGCCAACCATGCGATCGGCAGGTCCTAGGCACTGAGGTTTTACCCACAGGGCCACCCGTGTCCCCAGCTAGTGTATAATTCATTAAAAAAACACACACACAACTATTAATGTGTTCACATTGGGGGGAAAGCTATGTGAATTAGCCCTTACTTAGTTAGATTCCAAAATACATCTCCCTCCTTTCCATTTTGACCTATTTAGACTGGGCCTAAAGCCATCTGATTCATTTGAAATTATTACCACCTCTGCTCATTCACTTCCAACGATCCCTGTAGCTGCTCTTGTATAAACAGTTGAGCAATAGTTCTTCATCCAACCATCAATAATGCTATAAAGCAATTCACACACGACAGCTTGGTAAAACAGCCAGATTTTATTTGGGCCTGAGTTCCTGTGCATGTGGGCACAGAGGCCATTCTAAAAAAAACCCTCTTGTTCTCACTCTCCCATGACTTAAGGCTAGGAACATTTCCATTCAGTCCTCCCACTTTAGAATCAAAGCCCCTGAAGTCAAGATAAAATCATCTAGCGTGCTGTAAAAAAATAATAAAATAAAATAAAATAAATGCAGCTTATCATGAGAAAAATGATATCCAAATGAGCTTGAGGCTTGTATGGGAAATGTGCAAAGGATGTTGCTGTCACTGCTACTGACCACAACTCAGCACTGAGCACGGATAATAGGAAATATCTCCCTTGAATCAACAGCAGAAGTGCCATAGTGAGGAAAATGAGTGCATATTTTAGGAGGAACTAAAGATCGGAAGGTTGGCGGTTTGAATCCCCATGAGGGGGTGAGCTCCCATTGCTCGGTCCCAGTTCCTGCCAAGCTAGCAGTTCAAAAGCACATCAAAGTGCAAGAAGATAAATAGGTACCGCTCCAGCGGGAAGGTAAACGGTGTTTCCGTGCGCTTCTCTGATTCTTAAATGTGAAATTTTGTGTGGTGTTTCTAAAAACACACCACAGCTTGCTGTGAAAATGGGGAAGAATGGTAACCTTGAGTTACAAACGCCTCAGGTTACAAACACTTCAGGTTACAAACTCTCCTAACCTGGAAGAGCTACCTTGAGTTGAGAACTTTGCCCCAGGATGAGAACGGAAATTGTGTGCCGGCGGTGTAGCAGCAGCAAGAGGCCCCATTAGTGAAAGCACACCTCTAGTTAAGAACAGTTTCAGATTAAAAACAGACCACCAGAACTAATTAAGTTTGTATAGAGGTACCACTGTATTATGAAAGCCAAGTGATGCGGGTGCCAAAATGATGAAGACTGGATGTAGACTGTTTTGCCTATTTCTTATCATCATCATCATCATCATCATCATCATTATTTATATACTGTACCACTTAATGCCTGGACCAACTTCTAAGCAGTTTACAGATTATAAAACAATATAATAAATACAATAAAATGGCAAAAACAATATCCAGATCAAAGGATCATGAAAATGCTTATGTAAACAGGTGCATCAAGAGCTGGCATAATGTCAACAATATGTGACCTCCCAAATTTCAGCATGAAGGGCATTCCTTAGGCCAGACAGAGCACAGTCAATCAGAATTTATATTTTTTTCTTATATTTTGTTCAGCTGATGACTTTAGTTGTACTTTCCAGCCAGTTCATTTAGCTGCATCAGTACAAAATGCCGGTGGTGTCAAGTCCTGAAAATCTTGCAAAATAAGAGCAGATTCAAATACAATCTATTGGTCCATTTTATTTTTTACTTAAGTGAATATTGCTGGAAATATTCACTTTGGCCATATTGTGTTGGATTCAGATTTCGATTAACTGAGATCTCCTCATGGAACAGAACAGTTGGGTTTCAACCGTTTCTTCCCCCAATTTCTCCCTGCACATTCCCCAGATCTGCTCTGGACCACCATACAAGATGGCACAGAGGGGCTGTAAAAGAAAAAGGGAATCTCAGGAAATTATTTCCAGCTCCACTTTCATTTGTGAAAGTCTCCCTTGAATCCAATCTTCTTTCATTCGTGGGAGGACACCTTTGGATTGAGCCCAATAGATTCTTATCATCTTTTTATAAATTGCCTTTTATTTCTTGCTTGCTAGTCAGATCAAGCTCTTTTTCTTTTATCCACAAAATGAATTTAAGGGAATCCAGAGGATGTCAAGTGTTTCGGCATAAATTAAAAGGGAAGTTTTGCTTTGACACAAACACTTGGCTGCATGTAAAATCAGAACAGTGAGAATTTTATTTTTAAGTGCTTAAACATTCCGTATCCTTTTGCCAGCCTTCCATATCTAGACTGAACACCTAATTCTAGATAGAGTAGATCAGCTGGAATGATAGCAATTGGCACAAATATATGACAGGAATATGGATTAGGCAATCTGCTATGTTTGACAGAATTGAACCTTGCCATGAATATTCAGTTTGACTTCATTATCTTGCCCTTTATAGACAGCCTCATCTATATTATATGTAATCTGAAATCAGTACAAATGAGATTAGATAATCCATATTAACATATCATAAAGACACTATTCGGTTTGCAAATAGTTTATAATAATGTTTTATGTGACCTGACTTAGATGTGCATTCCCATGGATCATTCCCATCAAGATTGGATTTAATTTAGTACCCATCCTCCACTGTGGGCTTTCATGGGGCAAAGCACCTTCAAAATCATTTATGCCAAGACCATTCCTATCAGGTGGTCCTTAATGTGCTCATCCAAATATACTAAGGTCTTGTTTCTACAGCCACTACACAATTTGGCCAGCAGTTGGCCAGCCACACTATGTGTGGCCTATACTATCAGAAATTATTTGCTCTGGAAGCCTTTTGTTTGGTTAAAAAGTGGATTAAAAAAATAGTTTTGATTGGTCATTACACAATTGGGTTATGATGCTGAATGAGTCATGGAAGCTGGTGCTGAATGGTCCATCGGTTCTTAGTATATCACAGCATTTCTATTCTAGGACACCAGTGAGAAAGCTTCAACCCTTGGAACAAATTAATATTCTCCTTTCAGTCAGAAATTCATGAGCATATCTTTCTTATAAATTAGCTTCACAACATTCAGTGCAGACAGGCAGAGGTAACCAGAGTAAATCAAGACTAGCACCAGAACCAGGAAAGAACCAGAAAAGAACTAGGGCTGATCAAGTTGTGCAATAATTGTATTTATTACACACACCTTTCCCTTCATGACAAGAGCTAGAGCACATGGAAATGCCGTTTATCTTCTTGCCACAGCAGTAACTATTTATCTACTTGCGCTGGTGTGCTTTTGAACTGCTAGGTTGGCAGACGCTGGGACAGAGCAATGGGAGCTCATCACAGTTGCATGGGTTTGAACAGCCAACCTTCCAACTGGCAAGCCCAAGAGGCTCAGTGGTTTATGTCAAGCTGACCCTTACAAAGGCTTCTAATCACTGGCTACCAGGACAATGGTGGAGGAGCAGGTGAGGGCCTTTAACCATCTGGCCTCCTACATCCTTTGCTGCCACTGCTGCAACCTGCAGGTGCTCAACCAAGAGCCCCATATTTACAGCTGTGACACACTGCCTAGAGCACTCTGATTTCTGGGGGTGGGGTGTTGAGCTAGGCCAAAAAGGGGTCACTGCAAAGCAAGGGTCACCCCTATTTCACTCTGAGAGAAGGGAGTAGTTATTTGTTCTTGAGGCCCTCCTAGGATGGTTGGTGGCATTTGTGAGGGGGTGGTGTAAAAAATAATAATACTATGTGTTTGTTTGCTTGATTGCTTGCTTGCTTGTGGGGTGAGGTTGGGGGTCTTTTGCTGCTGCTTCTGCGGAGATGTTTAACAGCTACTATTTGCTGAAGCACTGGTTTGTGCTTTTTTGCATTCTTGCAAAATGGAAGGAAAAAGAAAAAAAAACATTAAAGATGGATTTATTCTCTTCCTTGCTTGTTTACAAAGCATGGGAGTGTTCACAAAGTCAAATAATCTCAAGTTGAAGACCAGTTTTTATTCTAAGTAAGGTGGCATTGGGTTTGACACCCAGTCGTTGCCCTGAAAGTCTTTGAATGTGGCCCATGCAAGTTCAAATGGCATTTGCCACTGTTTAGAATGTCAGTTGGCCTTTACCCTTATGTTTTCTTCAATATTTCCAAAAGGCCCCAAGTGGAGGTTTTGATGGTGTGCAAATTTATTTATAATTGAGCAAGTAATCAATCAGAACAGAGACAACTGATCAATTGCAAATCTGTAATCAGTTGACACCCTCATAAATTACTGGTTGCCATCTTCGTATAACTGTTAACATAGAGACAGTAGACAGTGAACTATGTCAGGTGTGGGGAACCTTTGACTCTCCAGATGTTGCTGAACTACAGTTTTCAATAGCCCTAGCAAGCATGTCCAATGGCCAGGTATGGTGGGGCATGTAGTTCAGCAAGAGTTCTCCACATCTGAACAACACCTTCCTTTTTAGAGGTATATTTGGAAGCAGGACAAATCTGTAGGACAACAGGGGAAGGTTTCATTCCACCTTCATGCCCTCCTTGTGAGTTTCCCAGTCTGCTTGAAATTCCAGGGAGTATCTGCCTGTCAGGGTAGACAATACTGGTCTAGATAGCCTAGCCTGTCATGTGTTTCCCATGCCCCTATGCTGTTTCTTATGATTGTGTAAGTAGTGTAGATCATACAGTGGGAGGAGACGCAATGCAAGTTGGCACTGTCTGAAAACATATGCAACAAAACTTACAAATTGGCTTAGATTAAAAACAGAATAGCCCTCTATTGAGACAGAACTAAACAATATTGAAGAAGGTAGAACAACTATGTATGATGCAAAAGCAAGTGAATGGTGCAATATCAAGATAAAGAATCAGTGAGCCTCAAACAAACCAGTGCAGGCCCAAGTGAATCTTTCACCAGGATCATAATCCACATCTGCAGATTGGAAAAATAAATCCCCTTGTGCAATGTGCTCAACTATTCTCAGGATTTCACAAACCAAGGCGGTTCAAAATCACACTTTAAACAACACACACTTTCTGCACTTTTAAAGGTTTAAATGAAGGTCCTTGAATTGAAAATGTTTCTCGATCCAGGCAGATAATTTTAGGCAGATCACTATTACTACAACAGCTATCTCAAGAGATACTGACATTGTTTTTCAGTTTCCCGTATCTACATAATGACAGCATCATGAACTGCATATTCAATTGTACTGTATATGTTTTGTACTCTTAGAAATATCACACCCACCATTTTCTCATGCAAAATAGGTCAATCCCACAAAATGAGATACCTGATGTTACCTTTTCCTACAGCAACGGTGGTGATTGTTCCCAATTTTTTTAAAAAAACAAAAACACCTTTAAGAGGCTTTAGCCATCCTGAGACCTCATGTGTTCAAGATCTCATTTGTACAGAAGCCTATAAATGTACAACCAGGCTTGGTTTGTGTGACCTGTACCCTATCAAAATTAAGCATTGAGTCCACTGATGGTATGGTCCAAGTCCTTTCAGATGTACATGTGTACGTATCTAAGCCATTGTGCAAATGGAACCCAGAATGCATGGAGGCTGGGGGTTTTCGTTCCTCTCTCCCCCTCTCAGTGAATTTGTACATTTAATGCTTTTCTGCAAAAGGATTTGTCTCTGCTTATAGGAACAAGAAGATATATATATTTAAGATCATTCATATCAAAGGCCTGCATTGGATCATGGATTAATTATGGTCTTGATTAATAATGAAATTAGCTCAAGAATGAAGAGCTATCCCTCAAATTAAAAGGAGGAAGCTATTACTTGTATCGTATGCCAGGACAGAAGATATACCTTGCAGGAGCAGATCTCTCCCACCTGAGCTGGCTTCTCCAAATGCTTAGGGGGAGTGGTGTGCTTCATAATTGTTTTGCAATCTAATCACACGGAGCACCACCCTCCATTGAAGGGAATGGGCTAGCTCACAGGAGATCCATAGATTTAGTGGAACATACGTGGGATTCTGCAGCAGGAGCTTCAGAGGCAGGCATCCCTTGCGAAAGTAGATTGAGCACTCTCCAAAGGAAACATGGAGGGAAACACCTTTGGCTTGCTGCTTTCTTGCATGACGGTAAGAATGTTAACTGCATCCCTGAGAGATCCCAAAGCTTCATTTTCCTGCTCAAAAGCATCTTGTCACTGTTTCCCCCACATTCAGCATTCTGGCAACCCCCCTCCCTCTCTCTTGCTCCCCCCCCACTTCCCCCTGTCTTCTGGAGCCATTGCTTTGGACCTTACATTATTTCTCACTTGGAGTCTACAGTCTGGAGCCAGAGTGGTTTGTCTGCTTCCCTGGGTTCAGCTAATAAATTGGGATCAGAGGGTCACACAGCAGGGGACTTGGAAGCCTGCAAGCCTCTGACACCATTTTTATTAGTTTTTACTATACATACCATTTCAGGAGCTGGGATGCCATCCCAGTGGGGCCCTCTCCATTGCTTAGTAACTAAGATTTTGTAATCTAAGTTTTGACAAGGTCATTTTTTACCTTAGAAGAGTTGGGGGGGGGTGAGGGAACCCACATACATTAATTACTCAAAATGGGGACAATGCAAATGGGAGCTGATTCCCCTTTCTCTGTATAAGAGGCAAAAAACAAACAAACAGAAAATACCCTATCTGGAGGCATGGCTCCTCTTGTCTGCTTCGCTTGGTCAGAAATAGTACACATACCATTCAAAATGGGCAGACTGTCATTCCTTGGCGGGGAAAATGAGATAGAATCTCAGGTTCTGTGCAGAATGCTATTCTGAAACAAACAAATTAACAAAAACATTAGTTTGGCTTCTGACTAGTATTCTATGAATGGAAGGGGTCCTTCCAGTAGCAGTGGGAACTGGGATCCTGAGGTGGCTCCCTCTAGAGTAGAGGATGGGGTGATGTTTTTCATTGCTGTCCCCCAACTCCTTGAAGCATATTTTTGAGTGGCAAAGGGACTGCAGGGGGAAGGGAAGTCAGAGAAAAAAAGGCTACCACATTTTAGCAGAAACTTAGTTCGCTTCTAAGCCATGAATGAAGAAACCTTTTCAAGCTGAAGGCCACGTTCTTTTCTGGACAGCCTTCCAAGGGCCACTTGCCAGTGGTAGGTAGGGCCAGAGGAAAAGGGGGTGGAGCACCAAATGCAAATTGTATCTTTGTACAGCAGGCTGGTTTCTACTTACACACCTGTCCCTCTGTAGGCAAGCAAGTGGCATTATGAGTGTTAAGAAAACATTCCAGCCACGAAAAAAACCCTGCTTTGAGGTGTAAAGCGAGGCCAGTGAGATAGCACCTACTCCTGCAACACAGGAGCTTGCAAAGCCACTGTATGCTCCAAGCATAGCCTACCAGGTTGGTCAGAGCTGCTACTCTAGGTACCCAGCAGGTGGGTCACTTACTAGGAGAGGGAGAGCAATGAAGCATCAGGGAGGTCAGTGCAATGTAAATGCATTGGAGGAGCTAATCCGTTTGTTCCTGCTGATGTGTTTGCATTTCTCTGACCTCCCTGCTGCCCTAACCCACCACAGTACCATTGGGGTAAGCTGCAGCATTGCCCATGTCAGGAGGGCAGCTGTGCTTCACCACAGCAGACACAGTGTTTGGAGGTGACATAATTTCTGACAAGCCATGCTGCCCAGTTTCTTCCGTGAAACAACAACAACAAACCTATGGTTACGTGGAACATACTCAATAAACACAAAACGTAACCGGCTGTACTTTTGAATAAATAAGGTATACTATTCATTGTATCAATTTGTAGATTTCAACAGAAGTCTCATAAAGTTCAACAAAAAAAAGCAGAAGACCCAGTAGATCAGTTCATTCTCTAGTCAGTTCATGCATAAGGTCCATACATGTATAAGTATCTATTCCACCTGTCTGTTCAGAGAGTTCAATAATCCACATGATGGGTTGTTACATTTCCACAGAATCCTTTCACAGAGTCTCAGACAAGGATTTCCGGAATATTAGCCTTGTTTCGCCATCCTAGGATTCATCAGTAGAACAGGCTCATATGTAATATTACAGGATAGTGGATCTTATAGCATAGCAGTGGTTTATTCAAAAGTACAGCCGGTTACATTTTGTGTGTTTATTGAGTCTGCTTCTTCCGTGAGCTTGAGCTTCTTCCTCTGTTCGTGTAAGTTGTTAACATGATACCTGTAGGGATCCTTGAGAAAAATTATATTTCCAAATCCTCACACTGACTGACCTGACCTGCACCTCCTGGACTAATGTGCCAATCAGAACATTGCAATTCCTATGGATGCACACGTCTCACCTCAAATATATACATATATAAAAAACTGTGTACTTCGAGAAAAAATGCACGTTCAAAAGTTCAAGTTTAAATCAGGCAGGCTCTCACCCTTCAGGCACCTGAAGAAGCCCTTTTTCTATTTTAGTACCTCAGGTAAAGTTTTCTGTTTTCCATTATTAATTTCAATCATTTTTTTTTATCCACTGTATGTCTCTTGTAACCTCATTGTACACCACTTCGAAACATAGCACTGGAAAAGTACTATAGTCAAACCTCAGTTTTCGAACGTCTTGACTGCCAAACGTTTTGGAAACTGAACGCCAAAAACCCAGAAGTCAATGCT
Source organism: Podarcis cretensis (assembly GCF_951804945.1). Taxonomy (NCBI): domain Eukaryota; kingdom Metazoa; phylum Chordata; class Lepidosauria; order Squamata; family Lacertidae; genus Podarcis; species Podarcis cretensis. The sequence goes on from NC_137175.1 coordinate 25,814,781, forward strand.
TCCATTTTTGAACATGCCTCAGTATAGTCCAGTTTTTTCCATCAACTTTGCAGCCAGCCCTTTGATCATTTTTGAACATTTTAGAACTTGAACGGATTTCCAGAATGGATTATGTTCGAAAACCAAGGCTCCACTGTATATGAATTGTTGGAATCAATGAATAAATATGGATCTTATTTTTTCAAAAAAAAATGCAGATCAAAGCAGGAAGAAGATGCAGCAGACTTATAGGGGAGCACATGCAAAGGTGGTTTGGACTGAGAATAGACTGAGTCATCTATCATTTGCCAGCCTCTGACAGAGTTCAGCTGGCACAGGTTGGGGAGACATTCTGAAGGGCTGTGTGGGGTAACTTGTTTTGTCATTGTTACCTTTCTTTCCACCACTGCCCCAGTCCCCAGCCTCTGATGTGGTAAGCTGGGTTTGAGTAATGCTTTTGATGCCCTTTGATATGCACTCTGTTGGTTGTCACCTTATTGGGCTCCAGTGTTTGCTTTGAGGTTAAGTCCCTCACATTAGTGTTTGCTCTTTTGTTGTGGTCTCTTGATTCGTTCATGATGGCCACCCCTTGGCCACCCCGCAAGTAAGCCAGAGCTCACAGCAAGCTTGAAGTGAGGAGGTGACTCAGTCACTCTATCCACTGGCAAGCAGCAAACAACTGGCACCAGCTCAAGGCAGATCAGAGAGAAGCAGGCAACAAGTGTCTCCAATATGGATTTTAAAATGCAAACACAAAAAGTGAAATGAAAAAGGTTGAAAAATCAACAAGAGAGAGGGAGGGAGAGAAAAAGACCGAAACTGAAGGAATGGCGGGGGGGGGGGGGAGAGAGTTGAAATTCCAAGCAGAGGCAGAGAAAGAGAAAAACCACTGAGTGAATCTGATCTGTATTTAATCACATGTGCTGAACTGTGGTTCTGAGAACTACTCAAATATGGGCAGTAATAGTCCCAGATTTCTTTTCCATCAGTTGACTTGGTTTGTTGAGTCAAAATACGTTAGTTCTTGCTGCCAGTGCAGGAAGCTGAACCTAGGACCCTCTCATTTTTCCTTTCTCTTTATTGTTGGGGTTGATGTCAAAGGCAAGTTTCTGAAAACAGTGCTTGATGTGTGTTTTTCCTGTTGGGATATGAAGCAGGGCAGGGCAGCTCGCTTGCTATTTCTTTGTTCTAACAGCACTGAAAGAATGAAAAAAAAGTTTGTCCCGGGGGGGGGGGAAGGATGTACAGTCCAGTTTTCATTGTCATCCATATCGCCCCCACTCTCTAAAGACCACGGCCAAGTTACTGGCATTGGAGCAGATTTTAAGGGAAGAATCAGGTTGCAAAGGTGATCTTTTATTTTAATTAGCATGTTAAAATAAATTAGGGATGGCAAAATTAGCAGCAAGCCTTTGTCACCTCAACATTCCACCTGGGCTGATAAAACAAGTCATCTGAGATAGAAAGGAAGCCCAGAAGTCAGGTGAATTGCAGTTCTGACTTTGTCCTGACTCATAGGATTTGTAGAGCAAGGAAAGAGTCTCAAAGGCTTACCTCCTGATACACAGCATTCCTACTCTCTGTTTGCAGAAAAAGGGTATGGCAAACAGAAGTCAGGGCACTGTGCAAACATATGGACAGAGCAACAGGGACATGAGACCAGGGCCCTGCAGGATTTAACTTCCTTCCGCAGGGCCTGTAAGACAGAGCTATTCTGCCTGGTTTTCAATTTGAACTTAGCTTGATCTTTTATCCCCCTTCCTTCCCTCCCCTCCCCTTTTTATGAAGATTACCCACTCTGGGATCCAACAGCTAATTCTCCCCTGGTCTCCTCACTGGCCCAAATAGGACTAATTTAGCCAGCTAGCCCTGGTGATCATCTTATGTTTATTGGCTGGATTTCCCCCCTAAATTGATTTTTGAATTCTGAATTTATTGTTATTCACATTTTATACTTATTTTATCCTGTTTTTTGTTGCATCAATTAAGTGTTTTAAATTTGTTGTTAGCAGCCATGAGCCCGGTTTTCTGAACCGGGAAGGGTGGGGTATAAATAAAAAAATATATTTATTATTATAACCCTATGAAAGAGAAACACAGTCGATGAAACAATCTCAAAGCGCAGAGCTTCGACACCTTCTGAGAAGCCCATGAAGTTTTATGTACAGTGGTACCTCGGGTTAAGTACTTAATTCGTTCCGGAGGTCTGTTCCTTACCTGAAACTGTTCTTAACCTGAAGCACCACTTTAGCTAATGGGGCCTCCCACTGCCACCATGCCGCTGGAGCACGATTTCTGTTCTCATCCTGAAGCAAAGTTCTTAATCCAAGGTACTATTTCTGGGTTAGCGGAGTCTGTAACCTGAAGCGTATGTAACCCGAGGTACCACTGTATAGCAAGAGTGGGGAACCTGTGGCCCTCCTCCAGAAGTTGTTAAAAGTCTAGCTCCTTTCAGCCTTAGCCAACATAGCCAATGTCAGGGATAATGGGAACTCTAGTTCAGTGGCACCTGAAAGGCCACAACTTCCTGACCCTGATGTACAGGGATGAAGCCCTTAGCTTCCTTGGGAAGATAGGAAATTCCAGTGGAGGCTAATCTACTACCCTACCAACCTCACTATATCGTCAGCCAGCCACCAGCTACCTGCCTTTCCATTTATAACCATTCCAGGGGGTGGCCTTGCCTGCCAGCTTCCTCCTTTGTTGTCTCAGTGTCGTCTCTTGTAAAACTCAGCAGGGAGGAGGATGGAGACAAAATTAGCCATAGCCTGCTCTGCCTGCCTGCCATTGGCTCTCACTCCATCTGCTTTTGGCCTCTCTGCCTTAAACCATGCCAGTCCCAATGGGTACCAGCCATCCCTGCTTATGTTATTACTAGGGACTCTGCCCCTCCTTGCTCATCTTGCCAACCCCACCTTTCCCCCTTTTGTATATAAAATATATTGGTAGGAAATGAATAATGGCTACTGTAGACTGGTAAGAAACCTGTCACATTTTCCTTGCAAAGACCCCCCCCCCCCAGTTCTATAAATAAAGTTTGGAGCTTCTCACCTTCCTTTTCCTGCTATGGGCAAGGAGATGGGTCTTTCTATGGAAGCCTGCATGGGACATGAAGGGAGAAAAACACAATCCCCTATGTTCCCCCTTCTCCTGCCTGCACAGCCAGCACTCTCGGTGGTGACAAGGTGCTGTGGTATCAACAGTGCAGACTATTGCCCCCTAGAGCAAAAATTTGTAGATCCAGCACTGTTGTCACAGGCCTTCCTTTTCCCTGTTGTCCCATCACTAGAGCACAGAAATGCTCTCAACAAGCCCAGGCTTTATAGTTTGTATCATTTACTGCAAAAGGAGCAGGTGATGGCTGGTAAGACAAGCCAGACTGACTATAAAATTAAAAGCTGAAAAATGATTTACTGCTTAATCCAAGAGGCACAGTTCAAAAATTAACAGTACATAAAAAAGTAATATTAATCCATGTTTCTAACACTGCTGCAAACCAGGGCTCAGAGTGACCTCAAATCACTGCAGGCCACTTTTCTATGCTTATGATATCACCTAGAATTATTCTTATTTAACAACAGAGTTTGGATATTGAAGACTGAAATAGCCCACAAGTTGAACTCAGATGAAACATACTTCTGCATGCTTGCATGTCTTCACGCCACTTCGCCTCTTAACTCAATTGGGCTACAGCACTGCAGCCATTGCAGAGAAGCATGTTTGTCACATTCACCCATTTCCTGTGAAACCTGCTTTTAGAAACACAGGAAGCTGCCTTATACTGTGAGTCCATTGGCTCACCTATTTCAGCACTGTCCAGACGGACTGTCAGTGGCTTTCCAGGATTTCAGGCAGGAGTCTCTCCCATCACTGCCTGGAGATTGAGCCTGGGACCTTCTGATTGCAAGGCAGATATACTACGCCTGAGCTATGGCCCTTTTCTCCCTGTGTTTGAGGAGTGGGCAACCTCAGGCCAAATGCAGCCCTCAATACCTCTCTGTTTGGTCCCTGAAACTTTCACAGCCCCTCCTACAGCACACCTTGAGTGCTGTTGCCTAGTTGGAATGTGACCTTGAACAGTCAGTTGTGATAATGCCATCCTGGAAAAGGTATTTTGTATGTGTGTGGAGACCTCTGGCTTGCACATGACTAGAATGGAATCTATTGTACAAAGGAGAATGTTGTGCTTGTCCACCTTTGTATCTTGGCCTGCCCACCACTAGTTTGCACTTGCTGGAAATTTCCCCATGAGGGATTGTGGCCTTCAGGCTGCAAAGGGCTCTCTGCCCTGCCACAGTTAAATAGGCAGTTACCTTTGCTTTCTCTTTCTCCATCTCATGGGTCTCTCTTATGCATTTCTCTTTTTCTCTCTTTTGCCAACAACCATCCTTACTCCTCTTTCTGTGTGGTGACATTTTTCTGTACACCCTCATCTCTCCTGTCCCCACATTTCTGAACAGCACATCTCCCATGACCCACTGGTCACAAACATCTGAGCTCTTATTGTTCCTTTATCCTTAAGCAAGAGAGGCATAATCAACCAACCACTTGGAATAAACAATACCTTGACTTACTTTAACATTTGAATTGTTTTTACATCCAGGGGATGAATCAGCTGTTGATTCGAGCTGAAGGCAAGTCAATTTCCAAGGGAGAGGAAGAACTCCTGACTTCTCTCTGTCTTCCTAATTTGGATGCAGTTTAAAGGTAAAGGTAAAGGATCCCTGACAGTTAAGTCCAGTCATGAATGACTCTGGGGTTGCGGCACTCATCTCGCTTTACTGGCCGATGTTTGTCTGCAGACAGTTTTTCCAAGTCATGTGGCCAGCATGACTAAGCCGTTTCTGGTGAACCAGAGCAGCGCACGGAAACGCCATTTACCTTCCTGCCGGAGCGGTATCTATTTATCTACTTGCACTTTGATGTGCTTTCAAACTGCTAGTTTGGCAGGAGCTGGGACTGAGCAATAGGAGCTCACCCCATTGCAGGGATTTAAACCGCCGACCTTCCAATCGGCAAACCCTAGGCTCAGGGGTTTAGACCACAGTGCTACCCGCGTCCCTTCCCTGTATGCAGTTTACTTGCTAGTAAATCGGGTCACTTTCAGTGCCACCTACTCCCTAATTAATATGTTTAGGATTGGTGCCTTATTTATGTAAAATATCTACACCCCATCTTCTAATTGTAAGGTAACTTATAAGACAGTGTGTGAAAACAACAGCAGCCCACAGCCAACCACAGTAATGGACACAATAAATATACACATCAAAAGAGCAGCAGTAGTCATTAAAAGCTCAGGCAACTGGAAGGCTGGGGACTTTGTCATATGAAGAATGTAAGAAGTCTTGCTCCATCAGGCTAACTGCCCACATACTCCAGCATCTTGTTCTCACATTGCTCAACCAGATGTCTATTGGAAGGCTGCAAGCCGGATCTGAATGCAAGAAGCCTCTCCCCCTCCTTGCTCACAGACCTCTTTCTTTAAATCTGAGTACCAGGGATTCAACTGGTACCTTCTTCCTGCGAAGTAGATGTTCTGCGAGTGAGCTATACCTCCTTCACAAGGGATTAGACAGGCAGGAGTATACCCACTCTTCCTTAGGTATAATGAAGGGGAAAACTGGCTTTCCAGAATGGAGCACACTAACTGGACACAGCTCCTGTTCAAGCCTCAATGAAATGACATGCAGAATTGCACCCATATATTCAGCTGGCTGGTTACAGCAGATTTGACCTTTGTTGTAAACCTTTTCAGTGCCACGCGGTAATGATAACCCCGAGGGCAATGCAGGCTGAAGTCTAATGATTTCCTGTGACAGATGGAGTGCCAGGACATGCAGCATCTGTCCAGTAGGTGTTTCTTAAGAGGCAATCCTTAGAGCATCTGTAGACAATTAGATGCTTAATCAGAACAAAATTGAACTTTGCAGGCACATTCAAATCAACCGTACTGGTGTTTGTTGACCTTTCCAAGATTCTTAGGCAGAGCTGTTGTAAGTGCAACGAGATCAGATTGCTACTCAAAAGTGGTGGTTCCCCAATTCTGCCACAGTCAAACATAATTTGCCTCAGCTTGTTGATTAGGCAAAAGGCCCTGGTGGTTCTGAGAGATATGTTTTCAGCAATTCAGGCACGAAAAGATAAGGGTTTGTGTCACCCTTTCCAACACTTTGTCAGAAGGTTGGAAAGCAGACAATAACTCAATGGTGTCATACAGGCTCAGGGTCAAAGTAGACATGGTTCAGAGTGTGTGCCTGGCATTGAAAATGATTCTCAGTTCTCTCACCCTCTCCTTTTCTTACAATCCCAAGGAAGCTGCAGATATCATTGATCCCCATTTAAAGCACTTTTATGCCACTTTAAACAGGCATGACCCCCCAAAAAAACCCACTGGAAATTGTAGTTTGTTGTTTAGTGCTGAGAGTTGTGATGAGATGGCTATTCCCCTCACAGACCTACAATGTCCAGAGTGGCTCAACAAACAATTGTTCTTCCCAGGGGACTCTTAAATTTTCAGGGACAGGACTGTAATTCACTGGTAAGGTATCAACTTTGCATGCAGAATGTTGAAGGTTTAATCCACAGCATCTCCAGGGAGGGCTGGGTGAAATCCTGCAGAACCACTACCAGTTAGTGTGGATAAAATTGAGCTAGATGGACCAATGGTATAAGGAAACTTCCTATATTCCTAGGCCTTCACTGTGACCAGGAGAACCTTTGCACAACTGAGATTGGTGTGCCAGCTGCATGCCTTTTTGGAACCTTCCAATTTGGCTATGGTGCTCCATGACTTTGCCACCTCTCATCTTGATTACTGTAACGTGCTTTACATGGACCTGCCTTTGCAGATCATTTGGAAACTTCTGTTGGTTGAGAATGTTTATACCAGGCTTATTCCAAGGACTGGATATAGGGTTTAAGTAGCCTTCCCATCACCTACTTTTGTACCAACTGAATTGTCTTTCTATTCACTTCCAAGTGCATTTGACCTATAAAGCCACTAGGGACCAGATTACTTGAAGCATCACCCTTCCTCCGTTTAATCCTGCCTGTTCTGAAACCCCAATCCATATAGAATCCAGGAAATAATGGATATATAAAATGGAATACACACACATGCAAACATACACATATAGCTCAGGCGGTGAAACAGGGCCTGATCCCACTCTACACGCTAAGTCTCATTTACAGTGGCCTGGGGTTATCAGCTAAAATAAGGTTAGTGTTTTTTTATTAATAACCACAGAACAATTTCTTCCGGTCATACAAAACCTCTCTCCTTCTCTCTCTCTCTCTCTCTCTCTCTCTCTCTCTCTCTCTCCCCCCCCCCCCCCGTGCTTTCTCAGAATCAAAGGTTGCCCACAGAGGCCAATGTATCTCACAGTCAGAGAATATTATTACTGTGTAACGTTATAAAAAAATTCCACATAGCAGGTAAACACGTTAATTAAGAACAGAGAACAGGTCATAAGATAAATACTCAGCCTTCGGCACTTATTCTCGGAGTGCAGGGTTCACTTGTGAAGGCTGCATCTTATAATATTAGATTATGGTAATAGATGAGAACTATTTCCCACAGTTTCCCTGCTCTCTGTTGCTTTGAACCTTCTGGGGGTTCCCCCCGAACTTCCAGGCTTTGCATTTTTCTCATGAGCCTCTGAATACTTTGGGGCATTTTCTTAAAGGGTGATGACTCACAGTGATAATTCTAGAGAGCAAATCCTTCTAGAGAGCTACTCTTTCTTCAGCAACCTGCCCTATATGGAAAGTATTGGAAAGGAGCAGGTAACTTGGTGGGAAGCTACTTTAAACCATATCAGACAATTGGTCCATCAAGATCAGTCCTGTCTACACTGACTGGCAGCAATTCTTCAGGGTTTCAGACAGGGGTCTCTCCCAGACCTACCTGGAGATGCTTGAGTTTAACCTGGCACCTTCCACACGCAAAGGAGATATTATACCATTGAGCTATGTCCCTTCCTCAATAACCCTAAAGAGGTTTTCCATACAGTCTCAGGTAGCAATAGGAGTTGGCCCTTACTTATTCTCCAAACCAGCTTTAACTGAGGAGGTTTAGTTGATGCCCAAGAGAATGGCACCACCTACTGCAATAGTAAGGGACGTGGGTGGCGCTGTGGGTTAAACCACAGTGCCTAGGGCTTGCCGATCACAAGGTCGGCGGTTCGAATCCCCGCAATGGGGTGAGCTCCCATTGCTCAGTCCCTGCTCCTGTCAACCTAGCAGTTCGAAAGCATGTCAAAGTGCAAGTAGATAAATAGGTACTGCTCTGGCAGGAAGGTAAATAAGCTCCTGAACAGAGCTTGGAATAGAGGTAACTTATGGCAGCCTAAGTTACACCAGCTTCCTAGAGTTATGATGGCTGTTACCTCTGCTCATTAATTTCAGTAGGCCTACTCTGAGTACGACTAGCATTGGATACAACCCAAAAGAGAGACTTCAGATCATTGTCATCCCCCCCCCCCCCAAAAAAAAGTTGTTTCTGCACACGGAAGTTTTTGATAAGGTTCTTCTAGGAATTGCCAGCTTCTCTTGAAATCAGGGAAGGGCTTCTAGTAGGATCATATATTTTAAAGAGAAACTATGGCTGCTATTCTGCAATGGGAGACTCCCCCCCAAAAAAAAACAAAAACCCCTTTCTGAAATATTTTGTCTTTCCTCAAGTTGAAAGCAACCCCATTCCACCTTCACCACTGTTATTATGTCCAGCAGCCATCAAGACTCCAGCTAGTGAGAAATGGGCATTTTAAAATTTCTTTTTAGAATTAGACATTTGGAGATGATGCAAGACAGTACTCTTTGCTTTCTATCACCGAAAAACAGAAAGTTACAGTTACTGCAACTTTATTATTTTAATAATAATAATAATAATAATAATAATAATAATAATAATAATTCTCTAATATAATTTCCTTCTCCCATTCAGCTCCTGCTAGTGGCACCAATCATTACCAGACTGAAGTGTTCACGTCTGGTGCCCCTTAATCTACCCCATGAAAAGAACCAAACATGCTCATGCATAGCTAAAGCAGACCAGCTTTTACATTGAAAAATATGTACAGGCAAATTCCTTTTGGAATAATCATAGCTGGTCCTCAGCCTCCAAGAGCAGTAGGAAAATAAAGTGGCTCACCCCTTTTCAACATAGTCATGATTCAGGGACAGGACACATTCTGGGAAAGGGAGCCTGCTTATGCGATGTTGACAGCTATAGCTTGTTGTATTTTAGTCATAATTCTTCCAGGAAAGGTACTGTAGTAAGAACTTATGTAAAGAGCTGCAGACTGGAAACTCTTTCCAGGTCACAAGGAGCAGGTTTTTATGACATGACAAAACCCTAAAAGAATGCTGCATGTTCTCAATTGCCATCTGGTGGCAGGTTATGCACTAACTTTCTATAGATAATATACATGACTGGAATATAAATTGCTCACACTATCAGTATGCTAATACAGACACTTCCACATCCTGGACATGCAGGAGTGTGAAGGAGTTCACCAAGCTCTGGGCCCTGAATTGTTCCAAGAGTAGAAAAGAGAGAGCATAGTTCAGTGGTTCACCTCTATTTTGCGAGTGGAAGGTCCTAACTTGGATCTTAGATGGGCAACTCCAGTTACAAGGGAAGGGCTGTGGATCAATGGCAGAACACATGTTTTGCATGCCAAAGCTCCCAGATCCAGGAAAGCTTCCTGTCTAAAACCCTGAAGAACTTTGGCCAGCCAGTGTGGACAAGGAACTAGATTGGTGGTAACCAACCCGGTGCCCATGTGTGCTATGGTGCCTGTGAAGACCTTCATTGGTGCTCGTAGACAGGAACCCTGAACTGAACTTCCACAGGGGCACTGATCCAGAAGGATGCCTTTGCAAGCAGTTTCCTTGCAGAGAAGCCACGTGCAAAGAAGCAACCCACCAAATTGGACTTGGCCCTGCCCCACTCCCAGCCATATGCTTAATTAGGTTTTTAATTAAACCTTAACCCCATGCTGAACTAATTTGGGGCTGGATCCAGGGCAGGGTGGTTGGTCCCCCAGTTGACCCAATATCCATTAGCCTAATGGGGAGAAGATCATGACCATGGAATGGGTGGGTGGGTGAGTATGCACAAAATTTCCTAGACCCAGGTATCTTTAGGAATCACTGAGCCCACCAGCATTCTGGGGAAGGGCTGTAGTTCAGAGGTAGAGCATCTGCCTTGCATGCAGAACGTCACAAGATCAACCCCCAATATCTTCAGACAGGCCTGGAAAAGACTCCTTGTCTGAAACTGCCACAGCCAGTCAACCTTGGGTCCCAAGATCTTATTGGACTGCAACCCCCATTGTCCCTGACCACTGGTGATGCCAGCTAGGGATGATGGGAGTTGTAGTCCAACAACATATCATATGGGTTGAGAAAGGCTGGTGTAGACAATGCTGAGCTTGATGGATCTATGGTTGGACTCAGTATAAGGAAGCTCCTTTGGTTCTTATCTCAAATCAGCCCTTCAGCTGCTGACCAGCATTTTCAACTGCATAATGACCACAGCCTGTCACAGATCTGACACTCAGTGCCATTTTGATTACCCTGGCAAGAGTGTGAGAGAAATCCCTTTCTGTCTGCCAACATCAGACAGAAAAGACAGACAAGCAAGCAGACATATATCTGCATAGAAATGAACAAGACAAGTTCACATATTCTCTCGGCATTCTGTTCTGCTTCTGATTTACTTGACTCAGAAATACACATCTGAATCCAGCTGGTGATTTGGCAATAAAGTGATATCTGAGCTTAACAGCCCAACAAGAGAAGAAGAGGGGGGAAACTAAATTACACTTGTTTATGGAAACATTACTGTACCTTTGATCTGACTTGTGCTTCATTTCGTGTGTGTGTGTGTGTGTCAGATGACTGCAAATGAGCTTTTGTATTTCAGTTTGCCAAGTTTGATGGAAACCTTTAATTAAGTCAAAGTCCTGGAGGGCAGATTTCCCAATTTGGCAATGAAAGGCTGACATAGCAGAGAAGATTATCTATCTATCCCCATACTTCAAAAGTTGCTTGGAAAATTTCTGTGGCTGTACACTTTATAAAATATCAGAAAAGGTGTCTAAATTGATAACCAAATCTGAGAAATAATTCACTAAACTAGCAGCGGAAATTTCTCAAAAACATTTTTTTCCTGTTTTTGAAGCTTTTTTATTTTGAATATTGTCAAATGAAATAATGAGCTTGGTCCTCTCATTCAGTCTCTCTTAGTCCATTGCCTACTTCATCCTCCAATGTGAAATAACAATAAATGTGATTTAGCATTAAGTGAGCTAACATTGCTCAAAAAATTAGTATATTTTAGATAACATGCTTGAAAATTTCACTTCTTGCACACATACAGGAATCTTCAGCAAGATACTCCCTCTCTCTTCAATTTCACAACCCACAAATAAATATTGCATCCAGATGCAATATTTATTTGTGGGTTTTGATGGGAGTTGTAGTCCAACAACAAAATGATGGGAGTTGTAGTCCAACAACATATGTTTTGAGAAAGGCTGGTGTAGACAATGCTGAGCTTGATGGATCTATGGTTGAACTCAGTATAAGGAAGCTCCTTTGGTTCTTATCTCAAATCAGTCCTTCAGCTGCTGACCAGCATTTTCAACTGCATAATGACCACAGCCTGTCACAGATCTGACAATCAGTGCCATTTTGATTACCCTGGCAAGAGTGTGAGAGAAATCCCTTTCTGTCTGCCAGCATCAAAGACAGACAAGCAGACTACAAATGTTAGTTGTAGTCTAACATTTTGATGGCAGAGCCTATTGGAACAATACAAAACTGATACAACATAATAACACTATTATTAGCAGTTGTGTGACTACTAATCTTATTGGGTTGTATTCAAAGTAGCACTAGGGGGGATGTTCCATCAGTTCAGGGATTCATCCTTGCAGAACACAATGCTTTCCCCCTTTTACCTACTATTCACCATAAGGTCTCATGGTGGGTTACAACAATATAGAAATACAATATAAACAAGTTTTAAAATTTTCATGCCCTCCAACATTTTCGTCCCCAAAATCGGGACACCAAGAGGGGAGCCCCTTCTGGTCTGGCACTCTGGCGCTTGTCAGCAGGGTCATGCCAGACCACTGGACCTTTTGTACTTTGGTGCGACCTTGCTCATGAGCACCAGAGCACCAGAATGGAAGGCATGGCATTCTCCTGCTCATCAGTCGGGTCATGCCAGAGAGCCTTCTGGTCCAGCATTCTGGTGCACCCTGATGATCAGTGCCAGACTTTGGCACAACCCTGCTGATGAGCAACCGAGTGAGTATCTGATGGTCCAGCCAGCACTCTGGCATGAGGACTTGTGCCAGAGTTCCCAACAAAAAAATTGGATGTCCCACTTAAAACAGGACAGTTGGGGGTTAGGAAAGTTTCAGTTAGAATAATAGGGTGGATCCTAATATATATCTTCTGTATCTTAGGTAGCATCAAAGCCGAGGGAAGAGGTGTGGTTTTAGCAGATGGTGGAAGCTATAAAGTGAAGATACTAGATTCACCTCTGAGAAGGGAATTTATGGAGCTGTCACAAAAAGCTGCCTCCCCTGTGCATGGGTGGGGAGGTCATTTGTCTGGGCTAAGAGTGGAGGCTGCCCCTTGGGGTTGTCCCATTAATTTTTGTCTTCCGCCAGTTGATGAAGATGTTTCTATAGGTTTTTGCATTGCTGAGCAGCTGGTTTTTTATCTGAATATACCTCTATTCTATTGTTGTGTGTTGTATGTGATTGGATTTTGTCTTGATTTGGAGTTTCCTTGTGAAACTGTGATTATAATTTTTGTTGCAAACCACTTTGCCTGATGAAACAGCAAGGTACACTTCTTGAATCATTGTGTAGAGGGACAAGCCATCCCTGTATTCCACAGTGGAACTGTAGAGAGACAACCCACTCCCTTTCCTCAAAGCACCAGCACAAATGAAACAACAAGATGGAAATCAAGGGAAAACTGTTCTGGGTTCTTTCCATTTAGGCTTAAACTTCCAAGCCAGGCCTCCATGGCTATAAGAAACCCTCGAAGACAAAATCAAGAACAGAAACTCACTGAGCCTGTGAAGCTGAAAGAGGTATTCTCATTTCTAATTAGAGTAATACCCCAAGGTTACACTAGCTCTTTCCCCACACATATTTATGGGCTATAAAACAACCTGTTGGTGCCTTCCATTAACAAACTGCTTCTGGTTTAGCAAAGCAGCAGTTTTATCTCATTCCTTCCCCACCAATTGTGCAACCTCTCTGTAGAGCCTCATTAATTATGTGTTTCTTCACCTCTTGATCTGGCAAATGGCTTGGAGGATAGTTGACGAAATTTTCCAACCTCTTTGATAGCATTAAGTTGTTTGTTGTGTAAAGGAATGGAAATCATTAGAATATGGAAAGTACATTGACTCTTGGATGAAGGAACATGTCTGCTGGCTTCAAACAGAGGAAGATAGAGACATACAAGCCCATCCATTTTGTAGAAAACTGCATTCTATAGAACCATATGCGCCACTAGAACTTATAGTTATTGATCACACATTTCACAAAAATTGTTCCAGGGCTATTTGCACTAGAATTCACATGGCTAGGGAACTGGCCTGTTTATTGCTACACACACACATATGAAGAGCTTTTTGCTTAAAACTAGTCAGAATTTGGGTTTTCCATAAACACTGGCATACATTTTACATTTTTGTTCTTTTTTCTGCTCAGAATTCAGTCCCAATCATATCCTGTGCAAGATCTAGGATTGCAGGGTTTAGAAAAGATCCTCATCCGATACCCTCTGGAGCTGAACCAAACAGGATTGATGGACTATAGATACTTATAACTTGAAGGGGACCTCTGCTTAGAGTGGAGCTAATGTTCTGCATGTGTAGGCACTCCAGATAAACCCATTGCATATGTCATTAAAAATACAAAGGAAGATTTTGCTTAAGGTCCTGGATAGCAGCATCACTCAGAATGGACCATATTATACGGGGTAGTACTCAGTATCAATCTGACTCAATATCAAGCAGATGCTTCTATCTAATTGGCTTAATTTGCATAATGCTTTTGTGCCTGTAGGGCAGCAATAGGCAATACAATGTCAGCAGACAGCTTCTGATCTACCAAGGCATTGATTACTCTCATCCTAAATGACTGGTCCAGAAAATGTGCACAAGATAACAGCAGTATAGAGCTCCATGTGTCAAAAGCTAAATGTTCATAGAGTTGTAGAATTTTAGCATTGGAAGGGTTCCCAAGTGCCATCTAGTCCAACCTCCCCGCAGTGCAAGGATCTCAAAGAAAGCATCCATGACAGTTGGGCATTGAACCTCTGCTTAAAGACCTTCAAGGAAGGAGGATCCACAACCTCCTAAGAGAGTCCGTTCCACTGTTGAACAGCTCTTACTGCCTATCATATCTCCTTTAGTCTCTTCACTACCAGGCTGAACATACCCAACTCCCTCAACTGTTCCTCATAAGCCTTGGTCTTCAGGCCCTTGATCATTTTGGTTGCCTGCCTCTGCACACATTCCAGCTTGTCAATATCTTTCTTAAATGGTGGTGCCCAGAACAGGACACAGCACTCCAGCTCTAAGGCAGAATACAACAGCACTATTACTTCCCTTGATCAGGACACTAGACTTCTGTTGATGCAGCCAAGAAGAAGAAGAAGGAGAGTTTGGATTTGATATCCCACCTTTCACTCCCCTTCAGGAGTCTCAAAGCGGCTAACATTCTCCTTTCCCTTCCTCCCCCACAACAAACACTCTGTGAGGTGAGTGGGGCTGAGAGACTTCAAAGAAGTGTGACTAGCCCAAGGTCACCCAGCAGCTGCATGTGGAGGAGCGGAGACATGAACCCGGTTCCCCAGATTACGAGACGACCACTCTTAACCACTACACCACACTGGCCAAGGATAGCATCACACTTTTTTTGATGCTGCATCACACTGTTGACTCATGTTAAGCTTGTGCTCTCCTAAGTTAAGACCCATATGCTTTGCAGTGGATCAGGAGTGCCAACTTGGCCCCACAACCGTGGGTGCCCGGGGCCGTGGGTGCCATGCAGCATGCATGGCCCTGGCACCCAAATTTGCAGGTGCCTGGACCCTTCATGGGGAATTTTGTGGGTGCTCGGGCACCCAGGGCCCGAGGGCGTTTGCACCTACGCAGTGGATAAAGCATGCAGACCTTACATTGCATAGCCCTGCAGGAGGGGATGCCAACGGGTAACTGGTATACATGTTGGTTTTATTTATTCTGACATAGCCCAACTAAATTAACTTGGCCCTGACCCTATGCGACCAACCAAGAAGATGCATCATTTCCCACCACTGAAGAGAATGGAGGAAGCTGTTTGTGCAGAGCTTCATATGTAAGCAAGGCATGGAAATTGTCATGGTCTGGACTATAGCTCTGTGGTAGAGTTAGTACTAGATGACATAGATGAGGCTGTACCACTTACCTGACCTCACTCTGGCAGAGTTGCTGCTGCATAGCAGAATCAAGAAGAGGACCCCACTGCTGCCTTTGCCTCTCCCTCTCTCCTTCTCTGCATGCATGCAACTCAGTTGGAGGGAAGTCAGAGGAGTAGCACAGCCCCACCATACAGTCTGCTGCTGGAGTGAGCACAGTGTTTGCATGCTGAAGGTTCCAGGTTCGATTCCTGCCACCTTCATTTTAAAGTATCAGGAAGCAGGTAATGAAAAAGACCTCTGCCAGAGAACTGTTGCCAGTGAGACTAGACGCTGCTGGGTTTGATGGACAAAGAGTCTGGTGGGGTTTAAGTCAACTTCCTAAACTGCTACAATGGCAAGAAATTTCCATTCATAAAGCTCTTGTTCCATAAGTATACAGTTTAGATGTTTTAATATGCATAACAAGTGATAATTAAAACAAATTGCAATTAAAACAGTCTTTAATGAGGTTAAACAGTAACATGATAGATATGTATCTCTCATGTGATTCAATAAATAATTTCTTAATAAGAGACATATAATTAACATAGGGAAAAGGGCACTGTTGAAACTAAATTAAATTATACCATACTTAAGGCACTTATCCATTTAATGCTATGTGTTAATGAAAAAATATTTTAAGGCACTTTTTAAATTTAATGAAGAATAGCATTTTAAGGAATTAAATAAGCCAGCATAGCAGATTGCAGTCATTCTGTCAGACTCATGTTGCCCCACTGATTTAAGCCATGCAAGTTGCTAATTATGCACTGTGTTATGTTTCAACAAATACTAATACATAAATGAAGCCTTATGCAGATGACATAATCTATTAAGTCATTCTTGTCACAGACAAGCAGGGCCAGCTCTGGGATTTTTTTTTCTGCCCTTAGGCAAAAAGTTTAAATGCTGTAATAAGCCCTCACACACTAGAAATGGTGAATTCTAGTACTTGTTATTCAACCTTTCCACACTGGTCCTGTGGTTTTCTGGTGTCAGGATCATACCTGACCCAGACTGGGGAAACCTCTTGTGAGGAAGATGTTTGGGGCCTCATGGCAAGCCACAATAAAATTGAAGACCTTGAAGAATCCGCATTAGTCTTAGTAAGCAGTCATGACTGTCTCATCTGCTTGCTCTCAAAAACTCCTTTGAACCTCACCCTGACCCTCCTCCCCAATTCTCTCCAGCCCAAGACTCAAGAGCAAAGGTGGAACAGCGGCTAACAATAAACTAGTAAATAAACAAGAAGAGGAGGAGTCAGCACTGAGGATATAAATACCTTAATCTCATTTCCTGGGTTAATAGCTTCCTATTGAGCGCTGTTGCTCAGCTCCCACTCCCAAATTAGGTTCTGCTAATACACATTGTTGACCGTGTCTTTTTCATCCCTTCCCTTAATCTCCTCCCAGTGCTGAGTCACATGGATAGGTTTTCAAGGCTGCAGCACCACCTAGAGAAGTCTTCCCAGCCACCCGTCCTCCAGGTATTGTTTGAGTGCATCCCATCATCCCTTAATTATTAGCCGTGGTGGCTGTGGCTGATGGGAGTGGTAGTGCAAAGCATCTGGAGGGGACCAGGTTGCAAAGGCTGGGCTAGAAACTCAAGAAAATCCATAGAATGAGCCTTTCTGGTGTATTTTTTCCCAAGTTCTATGCATTTTCTCCCAAGTCCCCCCCCCAAAAAAAATATATGCAGTGTAGGGTCCAGCATGGCAAGCTCCACATACTCAGAGCTTTCTTACCACCACCATAAACTGTCAATCTTCCTAGAAATGTGCCTTTTAAAAATGGAGTAGTTTAAACTAGGCCCCATTTGGCCCCAATGTCCATTGGAAAATGCAGGTGTGGAAGGCAAACCTTGCCCTGTGCCATGGTGCCAACACAGCTTGCTCCCCTATTTCTTAAAAAATGCTGCACACCTGGGAAAAACACATGGAAAATGTCAGAGCTAGTTTATTCGTCAATTTTCTTTCACAATACAGGGTTGTTCAGGCCCAACACACCAAGTTTGCAACGTCAGAATATTCTTGCTTCTATACAGTAAACATGTCAGCATCTATAAATCCACATGGGACAAATATGTCCTCTTTTCTAAACTCCCAGATCCTCCAATATCATAAGTCTTAAACACCTAACAATCTCCTTCGAGTATTTCTTTAAAAAAAATAAATCTCTATCCAAAGTTCCATGGTCTCATTATACCCATCATTTCAGAAGTGCTGTTTTTCATGTAATGGAGAATAGTTTCAATTCACCACACTCACACCCCAGCCCTCATTTTTTGAGAAAAGGGACTGAGAGTTGCATTGGGAATGAGGGCCTCCTGGGTAAATGGCCCATTTCTTCCCCCAAGCCAGCTGTTTGGCATGGCAAGCAGCCCCTCGACTCTCCTGTGAATCACAAGCACATTGAAACAAGGACTACTGGTATTGGATTTCGTTTCGTTTCTGTTGGATTTAAAGTGCCAAGCCTGGTTTATAATGATTGAGTCAAGATTGCACAGTGATCTTTTTCAAGCAAATTTTAATTAGATAGACCCAATGGCTGGGTAACAGATAAGCTGCCGGCACACACTACGTAAATATATTATATTATCCGTACTTGGAATAGTACATGCAATCCAGCCAATTCACTGTTGATTCAGAAGGCATGCATAGATTGGTTCCAGCATGAAAAAAGGATGGCACTTTTAGCCAGGACAGGCTTCCTATATGATGAGGATACTGCTTACCATTCAATAATGCTCATCTGAATTCTAGGGTTTTTTTGTGCACCGAACAGGGCCAGTGTGTTGGATGTGACATCCTGACTGAAACAAATGACTTGATTACAGGCTTATTAAAATTGAAACAGGGCTGACTTGATGAACCCTGACAGGCCCTACTGTACATGTCACTCTGCATCACAGCTAAAAACAAAAGATAATGTCCTTAGTTCAGAAAGAAGCTGATGCTCACTTAGGGAAATAGCCACTTGCTGATGCAGTAGGCACACTAACAGCACAAGCCACAAACCACTTCTGTCAGCGTATGGCCACTTAAACCATCTAAGCCCCACCAATGTCAAGGGACGGGGGAGGCGGGGAGAGAGAGACACAGATTCGCAAACCAATTAATCCAAAAGACTTGGACCAAATCCAGTAAGGGCCTAGTCTGGTGGGCTGCTGTGCTGTGCCAGAAGTTACAGAACGATCCCTTGCACAATATGGTTGCAAAGAGCCCCAGTAGGCTTTTTGCTAGTTAAAAGGCTTTCTGCACAGGGCAAGCTCAGGTTGCCTGTGTTCCTATTTGTCCAGTAGAGATGGGGGTTGGGAGAGAGGTTTCTTCCAATAATAATCTGACAAGCAAAGCCAGGCTAGGAGCTTGGGCTTGCGTGCAGCTCCATCTCTGCCAAGTTCTTCTGAGGCTGGTGGCATCATGCCAGGGTGTCATTTTTCACACGGAAGATGCAATACCCAGCAGTCTGGCTGAGGAAGAATAAAATTGTCATCTGCACTCACTCTACTCTGATCCTTAAAGGCTTGTTTAGGTTTGTTCTCCTTGCCTGTGAAACAGCTCCAATTGATCCAACAGCCACATTAACATGACACTTCTCAGGGACTAGGGAGGGCTGAATCTGTCAATTTTGGTTTCTCTCAGTTTCTCATTTTTCCAATCTCTTTATTCCCCCCCCCCCCAAATCAGTTTGCAAATTTTTGTGGGAGGCCTCATGAAAATTCATCAGCGTTTTAGTGTAATTTCTCCTAATAAACACATGTTGCGTGTTTATATAATGCATGTTTATATAATGCACACAGAGAGAGAGAACATTTTTGTGTTTTCGCAATATAATGCTATTTCCCCTAATATAATGCATGTTTGTGTGTTATTTTCCACAAAAAACAATGCATTTTTATGCAGCTTCTCATAATATACACATTATTTTTGTTAGGAGAATTACACCATTAAATCTGGAAAAGAGCCAGTTTTGAAGGACAGCTGTCCTTTGGTTTGCATATTGTTTTTTTTTTTATAATAATTTTTATTAATTTTCCACACAAATAATAAAGAACAGTATAAAACAATACAACTTCAAGCTCATCAGTTCATACCCTTCTTTCTTTGACTTCCCCATACCTCCCCATCCCTGCATCCTTGTTTAATAATTCTTTAGCAACCCTTAGGTCCATTGTCTTAATTCCCTTTCATAAAAATTTCTTAAGTTTTTTTTTTGTTTACTGCTGCAATTCTTTACTTCTTACCCCCTGACATCTTAACACTCCTCAATTTTGCAATTATTTTTAAGATATATTTTGAATTTCTTCCAGTCCTCTTCCATTGTCTCTTTCCCCTGGTCCCGGATTCTGCCCGTCATCTCAGCCAGTCCCATAAAGTCAATCACCTTTGTTTGCCATTCTTCCAGAGTAGGTAGTTCTTGCGTCTTCCAATACTTTGCCAGTAGAATTCTTGCTGCTGTAGTGGCATACATAAAGAAAATCCTATCCTTCCTTGACACCACTTGGCCCACCATGCCCAAAAGGAAAGCCTCTGGTTTCTTAGGAAAAGTCCACTTAAGGACCTTCTTAATTTCATTATAGATCATTTCCCAGAAAGCTTTAACCTTTGGGCAGGTCCACCAAAGGTGGTAGAAAGTGCCTTCAGTCTCATTACATTTCCAACACTTATTACTAGGCAAATGATAAATTTTTGCAAGCTTGACTGGGGTCATGTACCACCGGTAGATCATTTTCATAATATTTTCTTTTAAGGCATTGCATGCAGTAAATTTAATACCGGTGGTCCATAACTGTTCCCAGTCAGCAAACATAATATCATGACCGATATCTTGTGCCCATTTAATCATGGCTGATTTCACCATTTCATCCTGTGTATTCCATTTTAACAGCAAGTTATACATTTTTGATAAGTTCTTAGTATTGGGTTCCAACAGTTCTGTTTCTAATTTTGACTTCTCTTTCTGAAATCCTATTTTCCTGTCCTGTTTAAACGTCTCATTTATCTGATGGTAGTGCAACCAGTCTCGAACCTTTGGCTTTAATTTCTCATAACTCTGAAGTTTCACCCTTTCGCCATCATATTCTAAAATCTCATGATATTTTGGCCATTTAGAATCCATATTAAGCTTTTTTACTTCCCTAGCTTCCATTGGTGACACCCACCTAGGGGTTTTACTTTCCAACAAATCTTTATATCTAATCCAAACGTTATACAATGCTTTCCTTACAATATGGTTTTTAAAGCTTTTATACACCTTTACCTTGTCGTACCATAAGTATGCATGCCAACCAAAACTATTATCATACCCTTCCAGATCCAAAATGTCAGTGTTCTCAAGAAGTAGCCAGTGTTTCAACCAGCAGAAAGCTGCTGATTCATAATAAAGTCTTAAGTCCGGCAGGGCAAACCCCCCTCTATCCTTTGCGTCAGTTAAAATCTTAAATTTAATTCTGGGCTTTTTGCCCTGCCAGACAAATTTTGATATGTCTTTCTGCCACTTCTTGAAACAGTCCATCTTGTCCACAATCTGCAACGTCTGGAATAAAAACAGCATTCTAGGCAATACATTCATCTTAATAGTAGCAATTCGGCCTAACAAGGAAAGTTTCAACCTTGACCATATTTCCAGATCCTTTTTAACTTCTGACCAACATTTTTCATAATTATCCTTAAATAAATTCACATTCTTAGATGTTAAGTTTACCCCCAGGTATTTTACCCTTTTTGTTATTTCCAAGCCTGTTTCATTCTGAGGTTTGCATATTGTTTTTAGGGATGTGGAAATTAGGTAGTTTTACACTAAAAGGTGAACCAAACTGAATTTGTTCCCCATACTTAGCTGGGAACCAGTTGCCATTTGATTTTGCATACAATGATCTCAGCACACTAAACTTTTGATTTTTAAAGGATAATTGATTGGCAGTTTTCATGACTGAGCAAGCCAATGAGATGATTGCCCACAACTGCTTTAGCACATAGTGAACTTACAGTGCAATAGAAACAACCATAAGAAGTAAGCCTATTGGCTTCAGTGACTTAATAAAAAACATTTGAATGGCATACATAAGGATGCTCTTAGATGCATGTTGGACTGGAGCCTGTGTTTCCAGTGGGTGATATGGTTGTCAATTATTCAGTTCAAGCTATAACCCTCTCCACAAACCAAGCATGCAATGGCACCTGCACTTTTAAAACATAAATAAACGAAGCTTCAGTGAACTTAACCTTGGAAAGAGGTAAACACCTCCTACGGCAGTCTGAAATATGACTTGTCAGCTTATAGTGAAGGCGGAGAGAGTCCAAAGGCACTAAAGTCTTAGATTTCCTTATTAAATTTCACTCGGAGCAGGGAAGGAAAATGTAAGCACAATCCTGGAAAGAACTGTCCATTTAGAAAGAGAGTAGAAGATTGGCCTGAAAGTTCCATGTCAAGGGCAAACTAGGTGTTCCCAGTCTGAAACCCTGAAGAGCCACTACCAGTCAGTAGAGAAAATGGCAAGCTAGATAGGTCTGACTCACAGATTCCTATGTTCCCTTTATTACTATGTAAGCAAGCCATCACCCAGCTTCAGCGCTCTCAAATCTCCAAGATGAGCATGGTCTCCTATCTTACAAGCCGGTATAAAATTCCCTGTAATAATGCATGAAGTACAACATCTTGAACTTCTAAAAGTGCTATATAAACACTAAATATTATTATAAAGCTGCATCGTTTATGAATTCTGTCTCCATTTCTGTACCCTGATTGTCAAAGTAACCAGGTGGTCAAATCGGGTCCTCCCTTAAAGAGGGCACGTATTGTGGTGAGACCTGGACAACTGACACCCTGTGTTGTGGGTGGGTACAATTGGTAAGCCACAACACCCGATTGATAGATCCCTCAAAGCTGGGTACAATCTGGCCAATGGGACACAGTTCAAACGGTTTGGGGGACCTATTTATGCCCATACACACGACCCAGAGTTTCCTCTTTCGGTGCGTGCACTCGGAACACTCACCCACCTCTCCCTGCTTTTAGAGCTTGTTGTGCTTGACCTTGCTATGCTGTCGTGTGTTGTCTGTCGTTGGGACATGGGTACGGCAGGAATTTCCCCCACTTGGCTGATTGGCTGGTGCCATTTGGGTTTCACTTGCTGCAAAATTTTGAGTCAAGTGTGAATTTATTTAGGGGGGAGGTTTCTGGGTCTGAACATGCAAAGCATCTTAAGGCTCTCTAAAACCTTGCCACTTTCCCAGCAATCTCCTACTGAAAAAGAAGGAAACAATATGTTTTCTTGGAAGCAATTGCAGCAAACTGAGAGGTTCAGCATCAGCATCCTGCATAGTGGAGCATTTAATGAAGCCTAAATGTCCAGGAAGGTTCCTCTAAGACTGATGCCTGCCCTGTCCATAGTACTTCTTGATCCCCTAGAGGTAGAACATCTTCATCTACCCTCTTCCCCTAACCCAATGGCTGCCACAGTTGCCACTGCGGGATATTCAATCAGAACACACATTATACAAACACAGAAGAGCTTTGCTGGATCAGAGCAAAAGCCAATGTAGTCCAGTACTCAATTTCCCAGCAGCCAACTATCTGCCTACAACAAGCACAAGCTGGGCATGAGGGTAATAGCCTCCTGCTGTTGCTTTTCCCCAGTATTGATGCATAGTGTCTCAAATTGTGGATAACTTATTCGGCAACCAATAGTCTTACCTTCCATGAATTGATCTAATGCCTTCAATGCTTCCATCCAGGTTGGTGGCTAATCACCAAAATGTATGGAAATTAATGCCATTCAATCTTGGTCCCTAGATGTTGTTAAAATCTGATTCCCACCATCCCTGACTATTGGGCTAGGCTGGTTAGGGATTATGGGAGCTGTAGTCCAAGAACATCTGCAGACCCAAAGTTGACACACGGTCATAGTTTACCTACCTCTCAGCCCTGACCACTCCCTGAAATGAAGGTCAGTGTTGGTGGTTTGGGCAAAGCAGAACACTAGTTAGAGATGAGCTCTGGGATCAAGTCCTCCCCATACTATACAGCATCTGCAGGTGAGTGCTGCAGTCTGCGCTGATAGTGTGGCCATCTGTTTGGTGCTACAATCCATCAGTTGTACGACACACTCTCTATCCTAGGTGGTAGATATGAGGATCCTGCAGTGGACTCTTCAACATGCATAAGCCTCAATTTAAAGCCTGCTTCTGCATCAAATCACCCTGGCTAGATCAGGGGGCTGATTTCTACTTGGTGTCAGAAGAGACAGGGAGTAAGAGTGACATAAGATACTCATTCAGCAGATTGTCTGTTTATGTAAACACTGCCTTTGTAAGTATTTGGGGTGAAGACCCTAAATGCTGTCACTTGTCAACAACAGACTAAACAAAATGTGTAGCCAGAAAAACGTTACGATGGGATGGGGGGGGGGGGAGAACGGTAAAATCTTGAGAATTTCTCTGTTTTTTAAACACAATCTGCCTGTTGTAAAAAAAAAAAGTGAGGAACAGATGTTTGCATTCACAAGTCTTCTAAAAAACAGTTAGATTACTATTAGTAGGTGTTGTTAACCAAAGAGAAGTGAATATTGCTTTGTTTGGAGCCTTTTCAAAAATACCATCCAATGTTGGATGTTCAGGGACTGTGATACTGACACATCTGTATTTTGATTTAATTAGCTGTTTCATGAGATTACACTGTGGCATGTGATGCCTTTCAAACCCAGCACCTGTAGGCAGAATTAGAAGCATTGAAACTGCGGCTACTCGTGTTCACAGAATTTTAACTCCTTTTTTTGTCAAAGCAATTAAGGCACTACAAAATTCTAGCAAAATCATTATTACTTTGTATTATGAGAACCTACCGAGAGTTTCCTTCTTGCCTGAATATATATCTATTCATGGGGGTGGGTGGGGGAACAGTATGACTGAGAAAATCCTAAAAGCAAGAATGACACCACAAAAGTCTTGTGTGAAACTACAGTTTGGGGTTGAATATACCCCAGCTGGAACTGCAGGTCAAGAGTCCTTCCTATATCTCAATACTGGAAACGTGCCTGGCTTTGCAAGATGTCCCCAAGTCACGGTGGAAGGCACAGATTGTTGACTGGCCCTGGGCTACATCTTTGGCTGCTGGAGAAGTGATGACCTTTGCCCCTGACAGAGAGCTTTCTGCATTTCTCTGGAGTTCTTGCTGAGGATGAAATAGCTCTTCTGCCATTTGGGTCTGCAACCTGACATCTCCATGTCAAACTCAACACAAAGGCATCACACACACATTTATGCACACCCTCCTTTGCTTAAGTTGTGGATGTAGTGTTTGTTGCCATGAATATCATGCCTGTGTAAATCTATGGGCATATATTGTTAAGGTGTACATATGTAACCTAAAATGACCCACTCCATGCTGCCCCATTTTTGCACTTTGGAACCTGTTAGGAACCAGTCCCTGGGTACCCTGCGCTGTCAGAACTGGTGATGGAAGGACCTGTCAATTTTGGTCCTCTCGGTTTCTCATTTTTCCACTGTTAAATTCAGTTCTCCACAATTTGCAAATTATAGATAAAGTTATATATAGATTATCATGAAAATTCACCAGCATTTTAATGCAAATTTCTCCTAGAAACACATTTTATATGCAGTTTTGACTAATGTACACATTTTTTAAAAAGCAATTTCCCCATATAAAATGTTTTTTGTATGTTATTTTCACTAATGTCTTCATTTTTAGGCACACCTTCACCCAAATATATGATTTTTTGTAAATTGGACTATAGTGCAATTGGACCATAAGAAGTGCAAATTGGATTATAAGAAATGTACCACCTGAAATTTCACATATGAAAACAGGATTTCTCTTGCCCACTTAACTTGTGATGTCACAGTCCAAACCCTGAATTCCTGCACCCCATCAACACATATTATCTTAATATTTTACATCCTAAAAACAGTTATCTGAAGGAGCACTTCTCTAGCTATTGTCCATCACAGCTGAGTGAAGGCTGTGAGGCAGGATTTGGCATAGGGTCTTTTTGGTGATACCACCTGAGCTATGGAACTGCCTTCCCCCTGATGTAAACCCAGCAGTAATTTGGCAAACATCCTCACTGCTAACTTTCAGGCACCTCTTGAAGAGCTTTTATGCTAACAGATCTATTCCAGTTGTGTAAAATTCTCTTAAAATGAACCAGCCATTATTTTATTATTATTATTATTATTATTATTATTATTATTATTATTGCTGTTGTTGTTGTTGTTGTTTTCATGGCAATCTTAGATTTTATTGCTTATATTGTTGTACACCGCCTTGATGTGTTACATGTGTGGGCAGCTTATAAATATTTTTTTATACATACATAAACTGTTGATCTGTACAGTATTGCTGCTTTAATATTTTTGATTGCTTTCATGATATGTTGTGTTTGTTGTGAGTATCAGTACTAAGGTTGTTTGGTGATGAAGGGTGTGATACGGGTTTTGCAAATGAATGAATGAATGCAGAAATCTTTTCTCTGCTGCATGGATTCTGTAACAGCCTGCCCTGTACTTGCTTCTGAAACTAAATGTGTTACTATGTTGACCCTAACAGGATTATTTTCTAATTTAAGGATGTTTAACACAATGCTAAATCCTACAGCAGATCTGCTGGTATACTTTTTACCAGCGGCAAACAGTGATGTGTTTCATTAGGCAAAGCCACAGGCCATCACAACATGGCAATAGAGGGGTCAGGAACTTCTGACATTAGGACATAAAGGTGTCAAATCCAGCATTGTGCAAACGTAGCGTTGTTGAGCAGAGGGTTGTTCTGGGGCAGGCTGATGATGTCATCAGAAGCAACTATCCACCAAAGCATTGTCTGTACTGAAGTGCTATAGGGCAGGTTGCAAACAAGACATTCTACAAGCCTTTAACTTAATTAGTGTGCTCATCACATGGCACAACAGTGCCCTAAGGCCCAGGGTAGCTAACAACAGTATGAAAACAACCACACAGGCCACAAAGCCAACAGAATAACAGTGGAAATAATGAAAACCACAACAGTGAAACAGTGAAATATCAAAACTACATCCATGGTTTCCACAGTAGAAAGACCCTTTGTAGCTCATTTTTCCAGGGACTTCCCAAACAGAAAGAATTTAAACTAAGCCTTGTTTATATGAGGGGGGGGGACTCATAAACAGTTTAGATAGGCACCCTAAGTTTCTTGGAATTGGACATTCAATCCATAAATGCAAAGCAACAGATAAATGAACAAGTCTTACCCTAACTTTCACTTGAACAGGACAGTTGGAAACTTGTTCCATTAAGCACTATCATCATAATCAACACTATTATTCCTACAATTGGCAAGGGCAGTATGAGATGCCTCCAAAATGGTCAGGCCTGTACTTGAGGGCCCTAGGTCAATGGCGTGCTACTCTTTGCTGCTTATATATTCAGGTTCCAGAGTTTTCCAGCTTAAGCCACTGAGACCTTGGCACTAGTTGCCAGGGGAGGGGTTGAGAATAGGAGTTTGGCATACAAAGTTGTCCAGTACTTCACCCAGTATGATGAGCTTGTCCCATACCCCTCTGAAACTGAGTTCTGCTAATGAGCTCAACCCCACCAACACTGGATTTAGGGTGGTGTGGGCAGCACCCCCTTACAAAGCACTGAGCTGAGTGACCAAATAATAATAATAATAATAATAATAATAATAATAATAATAATAAACTTATTTATTATATTTAGGAGGGTGTGAAATTTTGTCCTCACCGTATTACCAAAGTTTGCCCCAACCCTACACCCAGCAGAATGCAGCCATCCTTGTTGGAATAAGCAACAACCTTTAATGAACACCCACAGCACAGAGAGAAGTATTTAGGGGTTAATGTATCCAGGAAGTGGAAGTTAGGTGGCTTCCAGAGTAGTGAGTTTAGTTTCTCTTTCACTTTTCTTCCTCGCTTCTCCTGTAACCAGTAATGGTTGATGTTGTTAAGTAAAGGATCCAGTTTTGAACCTTTTAGATGTGACTGTCTCCTTTGGAATAAAACAAGGAACCTGCTCTGCAACACTCCCTTCTTGATTCCCCATTTCCAAGCAAAAGACACCACCACACCTTACCCTGAGTGTGCATGCTTCCCTGTATGGGGAGGCCTCCTTTCAAGCCCATAAAGTCCCGACAATGCAAAAAGAGGCTCCCTCTGTCTTGACTCCTATTTTCTGTCTCATCAAGAATTGCATAGCCAATGGAAGAGAGATTGCCTCTTCTAGAGGGGGCTGAGTTAATTCTTCCTCATCCAAGTGGAAGAACTAAGCAAAGCTATCAATTTTCAATTCATGCATTTCCACCTTTGAAAAGAGATTTCCTGCTCTCCACTAAGAACCTGCAATTTCAATCAAGGCTGAGATGTCGGCATTCCTGCCAACATAAAGCAGCTGTCAAAATTTGCTTCCTGGAATGGATCACATTTTTTTAGCTAACCCACATTGCTAAATCCTGGCATCGAAATTGTCACGGATGCTATGCTGTGACCATCCAAGGCCCTTAATGTCTGGGAAGAGGGTGCCACTATTTGGCACATGGGGTGAGATTGCCCTGAATTGAAGGGGGGAAGGGGTCAACCTGGACTTCAGCAACATCGGTATTTGAATCAAAGTGAACAAAGGGGAAACTGTCAAGATGCAGCAATGCCCAGTCATATGTGCCAATAGCAGGGCATGCACCATATAAACAGGTGAAATTCTGTCAAAGCAAGTCATGCAAGATTAGTGCAGTGCCAAACTTTCACAGCACTTACGGCACTTACACAGCATTTACACAGAGTTCAGGGAGGGGTAAGTGTAGGTGGGGTAGAGAAAATAGGATGACCAATGACATTGTGATGCCAGTCAATGGACAGGTTGACAGTCCCTCCCACCTGTCAAATGTGGTTCCAGAGGAAGGGATAGATATGTACCCATCATGCTGGATCTAAATCTAGTTCCTCATCCCTGGCCTAAGTGATGGATGGTTGAGAAAGCAATATAAATGCATGCAAAGACAGCCTCTGGCAGATTGAGTGCACAAGACCAATAGTGGCTCCAATGGCCAATAAGGCAGTTTCTGCACATGCTGTAGAGGGAAGTGAAGAGCAGATGGGGCTCGTCATCCTGGGAAATTAGCCCATCTAGGAGAAGGAAAACTCTGATCTGAAACCTTCACTGCCTTGTGAGATATCTTTGGGAGAAGAAATGGCTAAGAAGTAAACTCTACACAAATCCAGAGTGGAGTCCCTATAACAGCTGGATGGCAACTTGTATGCCTCCTTCCAGCAACTCCTGCAGCCAAGCTGCTGCCAAATGTATTGCTCTGATTTCCTTTGGATCACATCAGTGAGGCTGAGAGGGGGGTCTTGTTGTCTGGGCAGCCCAGGATCTCTATACATATTGCCCAGTCTTGCTCCCCAATGAAGTAACTTTGATGTTGCCAATGGACCAGTTTGACTTCACCTCCAAAGACGCACTCAATTGTCTCTTGAGACAAACGGATGCCAACATCTATATCATCTTATCTATCTATCATCTATCTATCTATCATCTATCTATCATCTATATCTATCATGTATCTATGTATCATCTATTAATAATCCTGAGATAAGGAACAATGTATTTCAGACTTTGCATGAAAAATTAAATACTTCATACATGTACCTGAAATCATGGTCCCTGTTGCTGATGACACAAAATCACAGAGGATGACCACAGCAGCAACAATCCCCCTCTTTCCTGGAACATGTATTTATGAACAGCAGGATTTACAAGCTGGTCCAAATGCTTTATGGGATTTACAAGGCTTAAAAGAGTTTTACTAGAAAGATGTAAAACATCAATGGGTTGAAATGGGAATGTTTGCAAGGGACTTGGGATCAGCTGGTTTTGATTGCAGCTCAGCCAGTGGCAGCAAAGCTACACTTTTGTTCTAGGAGCACAGACTGATCGCTCAGCGACAATGAAGGATCAAAGAGAGATGACTATTCAGGATGGATGAGTTACCTCAAAACACAAAAGGTCAAATAATCTCTGTTTAGTAAGCAGTTTCGTCTTGAGGTTACATTTATGGAAAATGTGCCAAGTAACATAAGGCATCATCTTAAGCTGTGTTTGTTTTTGATCATTTGGTTCATGATGTTTCATAATGCATCCATTTGCATGAAGACAGGGGCATAGTGGGGGGCGAGGCTGCTGGGTCGATCACCCCAGGCACATTTGGGGGGAGCACTGCTCACACCACTCTCCCTGAACCAGCCCTGTGCTGTTCTGTGAGGCTGGGATCCAATCACAAAGTCAGATCAGACAAAGCAGCTTGGGGAGGGTGGCATGAGAAGGACACCCTGTGCCCTTTGACCCCAACTTTGCCCTCGAGGGGCTGGGATCGAAGGGCACATGGCTGTTGCATCCTTCTCACACCACTTTCCTCAAATCCCAGCCTTGCCAAGCGCCACAGGGCCCTGTGCCACTTTGCAGGATTGTTCCAGTTTTCAAAGGAGTTTGGGGCTAGTATCACTCCAGTGTGGCAAACAAGTGATAAAACCATTTTGAATGAACCTTAAAGCATCTTAAAAACAAATCCAATACAGATGAAAGCTGGGAAAGGTCTCAGCCTTGTTGACAGCCTTGTTGAAAGGAGGAAATCTTCTCCAGTTAGTGAAAAGACAACAAAGATGATGCAGCACTTATGGCCTGATACCCACATTGTGCTGTATGGACCTCCTAATAAGATGGTGTCTACAATAGGGCCTCATCTGCATAGCACAATGATTGATTGGGTATGTAAAGGGTGAGACAATCTTTCAGGTATCCTTGCTCCAAGCTGTGTAGGACTTTATACACCAAAACCAGCACCTTGAAGTTAGTCCGGTTAGCAGCCAATTTTCCACCTGCAGTGTAGGTGTGGTGGGGGCTGCAGTTGGCAGAGTCTGGTGCATCTAGGCAGAGGGATGCGTCCACCTCATCCAAATTCCCTCCAGTATGGCAAATCCAAGGGGCTGGATTGCCTGGGCCATTTCTATCTCTCTTTTTCATCAGCCTTCCCCTGAGGCATTCTACTTATTATTTCTTATTTATTTATTTATTTAAGGCATTTTTACTTTGGCCTTCAGCTGTAAACTAAACCGTTTACAAATAAATTAAAAAAACAGGAAAAGGGGATGGGGAGACAGGCCAAAAGCAGGCAAACTCAGGCATCTTTCCTTAAAGGAACAAAGGTCTTACAACAATGAGTGGCTGGGACATACAGTGGTACCTCAGGTTACATACGCTTCAGGTTACATATGCTTCAAGTTACACACTCCGCTAACCCAGAAATAGTGCTTCAGGTTAAGAACTTTGCTTCAGGATAAGAACAGAAATCAGGCTCTGGCAGCGGTGCAGCAGCAGTAGGAGGCCCCATTAGCTAAAGTGGTCTTCAGGTTAACAACATTTTCAGGTTAAGAATGGACCTCCGGAATGAATTAAGTACTTAACCTGAGGTACCACTGTAATTGATTCAGGAAGAGGAGGAACTAAAAGCTGGTGGTCTTTCACAGCAAAGCCAATAAGTTAGCCCTGCTTCCCTTCCTTGGTTGTAGATTGGTGGAATTTCTTCTTCTGAGCAATTTGAGCATTTCTCTTAGTTGTACTTGGGGGAGCTGTAAGCAAGCTTTTCTGATTGATTTAGAGAGGTTTATGGTAGAACGGTTTGGGGAAAGATACACACACACACACACACACACACACACACACACACACATATAGTGAGATAGTTGGTTCATATAGCAATGAATATCCTTAACCAAATACTACTGTAAAGCATTTTGCTCCTCTGGGGCATGGATTGATGCACAGGAGGCCTAGGGCTCAGCTGAATGGATGCTCTGGAATGAACGTCTTCCATTTTCCAAATGTTCAAGATCACAGGGACAAATGGGGAAAAGAAGGGAGGGGGCTAGGGAAGCAAACACTGTTGGTAAATGCAGACAGATCCTTCATCAGTCTGAAACAGATGTCACTCAGGGGATATCTCCTTTCACACTGGTCAAGTTCAGCTTGTCTGATCTGACTTTGAAATCATTGTTCGCCCCCTTTAAAATACCTTGGTTGTCTGAGACAAGATATGAGCATTTAGGAGCTCAGCGGGGCGGGGAGAGGAAGAGAAGGAGGGAGACAAAGAATCCACAGATCAATAAAAGCACTTTAGGATAATGGCACTACCTAGAGAGAAACAAGTCTGGATGCCAGTGCAGCTCCATCATTGCCAGGAAATGTGCATTTGCATGAATGAAGTGCTTAATCCAGAGTGTTACAAGTAAAGGATTGCACTTGCATCTTCCTCCCTGCTTGCTGCTGCTGCTTAAGAGGTGTTTGTTTACCTACTATTCTTTCCCAGAGCTTCAGAGGCTGTGTACACACTGACCCATTTGTATCACAGAAACATAGTTTTTTCCTCATTCTGGAATCATTCACCCTTTTCCTCCACATGCCGCTTTCAATGCGGATTGATTCTAGATCCATGCCTTTTCCTTCCTGCACACGACACAAGCAAATGAAGAAAGAAAGAAGTGGTGACATCACCCATGCCATCATTACACAGGTATGAATACATCCTCCCCACACTTTTTGACCCGCTGTTTGTATCTTTTTTCAAATGGACACACTGTGGGGTTATGCAGACTTAATCTGCAATGAGCTTTTGCTTTTGAAATGAAACCGGTTTCTCAAGAAGCATTTTTCAGAGGCAAAAATATGCAACAGCTCTAGATTGTGTGTGGACTACGTAGAAAAAAAATGAGTACTAGGAGCGTATTGGTTCTAGGATGTCATGTCTATGCATGCAGCCAATCTTTGAATCCACTCATAGGAGCATGCCTTGTGGAAATTGAACAATTGGTGTTTTTAAAAAATGGCTGAGGTTTCTCTCTGCCTGGGATCCTGATGACGAGAACCCAACTGCTGCATTTGGCAGTCACTGCAGCTTCCAGACGAGCCCTAAGGGCAGCCCCTTATATTGTGACCTTGGGTCCCCATACGTATTTGGACTGCAACTCCCATAATTGCCCCATGGGCAAGACTTATGGGGATCCTCCAATCACTATATAGTAGCCATTTTCCCATGTGCTACCATGTGTGCCTATGGTATATATGTGATTTCTGCAACCATGTGAGCAGAGCTGACATTCCAATGGCTCTCCATCTTGCCAGTGGTGTGGCAGGTGGAAAAGATTCATAGAATCAGCCTCACCTTTATTCTCCAATTTGTAATGGGTTTGCTATCTAGGCATGTTTTTACAACATGACCATTGAGCTTCCCATCAATCTCACCCTTTAAATCAGAGATGGGGAACCTGTGGTCCTCGTGTTGTTGTTGTACTCCAACTCCCATCGTCCCTGGTCTGTATGGCCAATAGTCAGGGATGATGGGAGTTTTAGTTGAGCAACATTTGGAGGGCCACAGGTTCCCGATCCTTGTTTTAAGGCAGAGGGCCTTCTCGGTAGTGGCGCCCACCCTGTGGAACACCCTCCCACCAGATGTCAAAGGAAAAAACAACTACCAGACTTTTAGGAGACATCTGAAGGCAGCCCTGTTTAGGGAAGCTTTTAATATCTGAAGAACTATTGTATTTTAATATTTTGTTGGAAGCTGCCCAGAGTGGCTGGGAAAACCCAGCCAGACGGGCAGGGTATAAATTTTTATTATTATTATTATTATTATTATTATTATTATTGCACTTTGAAAGAGTGTGAACCCCACCAAATATTTAACCACTTTTTATCAACTTTCTGGGTACAAAGAAGGATAACTAATCACTCTTAGAGATTTTGTAAATGCCTCCTGAAAGAGATAGATCTTAAAAGTCCTAAAAGTACACAGAGACAGATCTTAAAAGTCCGTATTTAGTTCTGCAGTTATTGAAATAAACTAGAAGAAGCAACAGTTTGTCAAAGGGAAGCAGATTTGTTAGAAGGTCCAGTATCCCTGCAAGCTATTCTGGGAAATCCAAAAGGATTCAGAAGACTGGAAACTGTTTCATTTGCAAATCAGTGTGCAGCATCAGAATCCTTTAAATCTAGTGAAACACTAGCTTGTTCTTTAATATCAAGAATGGAAAGAGAATTGAAATGGTGCCAGTTCTGTGGCAAAGGCCTATACAATCTACTCCAGTAGCCCTGGTCTACTTGTGGGCCTTGAATTGTGAAAATGGCACCCTTGAACAACCCACAGAATAGCAGTTTCCAATAGCACTAGTGTAATGTTTAAAGGATGCTTCTTTAAGAACTAGATGAGGAAAATAGGAGGTTGTGGTTACCAGGGGCAATTTTTTATTCGCCACAGGTGACTGGATGAATGGTTAATTGCAACTTGCCTCGGCTAATCTAATCCCAGCCCTGATTAGAGTGGCTTGCAAGAATTCTTAGCTGGAAGCTGTGGTTGCAGTCCTTTTGATCTTGAAACCATTACAAAACGAATAGCAGAGAATGCCATAGGATTGTTTCTGTGCTTAGGACACTGTCTGTTTTCCAGTTTATCATTCATTTTGTATAATGGAAAGTCATTAAATTTGATAGTTAAAGTTAACCAATCTTGATACATGTATAACTAGTATTATGGGTTGTGGTGAAGTCCATCTGCTGATGCATGAATAAGGTTTTCACTGGGATTAGTAACTGGCTAGGGCTGAACCACAAGCCCTACCCCAAACTTTTTCATTTGAAAGTAGAATTTATTATTTATACCCCGCCCATCTGGCTGGGTTTCTCCAGCCACTCTGGGCAGTGTCCAACAGTGATAATTATCCCAGTTGCAGGAGGGTGACTTTTTTTTTTAATCCTCAGGGCTGAAAATGAGGGCAGGAGGTCTTCCTCCCATTTTGATTTGATGTGATGATTATGCCACAACATCGTGTGGCATTATTATGAAGCAGAAGTGGGTAACCTCAGACCTGGGAGGCAAATGCAGCCCTCCAGTCTTCCATGCCTGGCCCTCAGGTAAAGGTAAAGGACCCCTGGACCGTTAACTCCAGTTGAAATTAACTATGGGGTGCATCGCTCATCTCTGCTTTCAAGCTGACGGAGCTGGTGTTTGTCTGCAGACAGCTTTCTGGGTCATGTGTCCAGCATAACTAAACTGCTTCTGGCACAACAGGACACTGTGACAGAAGCCAGAGTGCACAGAAACACTGTTTACCTTCCCGCTGCAACGGTACCTATTTATCTACTCGCGCTGCCATCACTTTCTCCCCAGGTGACACAGAATTTCCTCAGGACACATCCCTCACTGGCCCTGTGCTGAGCCTCCCCCATGTGCTTTTGCTTGGCTGGTTTGCATCCTTGAACTGCGATAACATTTCTTGCTTGGATTTGATTTGATTCGATTCAATGTGTTGAATATATATAAATATTTGACTTCTGTGTGGCTGGTACAACTGTCAACTGTGCAACATATAGGATTTATATGTGATATAAAATCTATCTTCAATATCACATGTGTATAATAGCCACTGATAGTCCTGATAAGACACAACTGTAGAGTACTACAGTGGTACCTCGGTTTTCGAATGTCTCGCAAGCCGAATGTTTCAGTTTTCGAATGCCAAAAACCTGGAAGTAATTGCTTCTGTTTTCAAATGCTTTTCAGAAGTCGAACGGCTTTCGCTGCGTTTTTTTTCAATTTTCCCCATTGACCTTGCCGACTCCCCTTTGCGCCTCGGTTGCTGAACGTTTCAGAAGTTGAACGGTCTTCCGGAACAGATTACATTTGACAACCAAGGTACCACTTTAGTTGCAAGCAATTAAACACTGATTCTTTGTATGATCCTAGTGCTGTTTTGTACTTCTTTTGATGTCATTGGCATGCTAAGGGGAAACCTGTAATTATTTACTCTGAAGCAATTCCATCAACTTCAGCAGAGCAAATAGTATTGTTGTTATTGTTTATTACATTTGCATAATGCCCTATACCTGCAGGCCTCAGGGTGGTTCACAGGTTCAATAATCTGCCTCAGAAAACTGTACAATTTGAAAACATCCAGTTTCCAAAAAGGTTTGAAATCATTTCTGAAAGTGGAACCACCACATAATAAAAGGCACATATCCAACAGATAATAGGGAAATAAACTAAGGGCATGGTTCAGCCAAAGTTAAATAGATTCAGTATCTGTTTATTTCATTGGAAGATATTTAGCCATGTGCATAATTCTCCCACTGAATTCAAAGGATTCCAGAATTCAAGAAAAGGCATCATGTATGCCAAGGCTTCAATAAATTTGAATAAAATAGCCAAAAAAGAGAGAATATTTCCCAAAACTGATTTAGCAAAACCTATAATTCTGATACCAAGAAACAGTTCACTAGTCTCTTCAACCTTTGCACCATGAAATGAAAATCAACAGCAAAAACGGGGGAGTGGGAAGACATAATAGACTAAGCCAAATCTGTATAATAAGACAAACATCAAAGATTGTTTCCCTTTCATTATCCTCTCTTGCTATCTTTCTTCATCAGCTGGAACTCCCTATTCCTTTTTCTCCCCTCTTTTTTTTTTTTTAACATAAACAAAGCAGTGGGTTTTTAATAGCGACCTAAGTCACTTCTTTGGTTTGAGTAATTACCAAAATTGTCCCATAAATTGTCCATTTCGTGACACTCTGAATAGCCTCGTTTATTCTTGACAACATACATCTGTTTCAGCGCACATGCACACACACACACACACACATCCCTTTTTTCATTTCCATGGTGGGATTATCTGTATGCTGTGATGGGATCGCATTGAGTTTCAGCCCCATATCGTGTTTTGGCTGGTGGCGAAGTCCCCACAGCCAAAGTGAAACTGAACCCACACTGGGGAGAAGACATGTAAACATGGCAGTTACATTCTAAGCAATGGAAAATCTTCCTTTCAGATGTGGCTGCTAAATGAATCTTGTGAGAAAGGCCTTAAAAAAAAAACCACTTTTGGTACTCAGAGGAGACTTTAATAATATGGAGGGGGGAGGTGTTTTCCTCTCTCTCAACGTGGATCCATTAGTTTCTGTTTGGCATTAGACTAGAGAGAAGCAAAAAGAAACCATGTCCCATCCAGAGGAGACAGAATACTGAAAGACTCCTCATCAGCCTTACTCAACCCTGTCAGAAATTAAGGAAACCTCATTATCTGATTTTACTCAAGCACCTGAGAAAATAATTATGTGTGAGTATAGCTGCTTTACCTGTTCCTGCAGTAAGCGCAAAATTGCCTGTGTTAATCAGGTCATATTTTTTTTAAGGCAAAATGGTGCCCATGCTGAAGGCGATTGCCCCAGAAGGTATGGAATGAAATGGAAGCAAACTTTGGTCAAGAAGCTTTGACTCATGCCTGCATTAAGGGTAGAAATGTCTCTGTCTGCCTGGACCCACTGGTGGAACATGAGAAGCAAAGGCTTTAGTCAGGCTGAGATCAAGAAGAAGATATAAGGCTTGCTAGCCGCTCTGAGTGACTGCCACGAGATTCCCTATTGGTGGGGTAGGATAGCTGAAAATAATGCCAATATATTTCACACCTGGCAACCAATGTGCCCCTAGGCTCTAGGAGGTTTAGCTTGGTCAGAATCAAGAATATACAGTGGTACCTCGAGTTACAAACTTAATTCGTTCTGGAAGTCCTTTCTTAACCCGAAGCGTTATTAACCGGAGGCGCACATTCCCTACATAGGCCTCCCGTGGCCCCGGAAGCAGATTGTGTTCATATCCCGGGGCAAAGTTCACAACCAAGGACACCTACTTCCGAGTTTGTGGAGTTCGTAACCCGAAGCATTTGTAAGCAGGATTGTTTGTAACCTGAAGTACCACTGTACTCCCATAGTTAATGCTAAATACATTACTTCTGGTAAATGACACTCCTCCATGATGGGTCAAGAGGGTGGCAACACAACCACAGGCAGTTTCTGTGGTGGCTTCCCATTTGTGGAATGCTTGCTCTTCATTGCATATATTTAGGCGCTAGGCAAGAACGTTCCTATTTTCCCAGGCCTTTGGCTAATTAAACTACTTACGGTGGGGAGGAATTATTGTTTTTGTTTGCTAACATGTTTGCATAGCTTTTGTGCTTTTATATAGTAAACTGACCTGCGACAATTGAATAAAGGGCAGTAGAGAATTTTAATTGATTAACTGATCAAGTTGAGCTACAGTATATATTCATACTTAGTTTTGCATATACACATTATTTGCATATATTAGTTCCTTATGTCTGCCTTCAAGATTTATTCATGTATAATGTGCTGTAAACAAAAAACACTCAAAGAAAATACAAAAACCAAAAATTTTAACATATAAGGAAAAAAGAGAAAAAATAAAATAATAATCCCTCTTTCTAATATCTTACCACTCATTTACTTATTTTCATGACTTCCTCACACCTCCCTTTTTTGTATTCCATTTAAAAATTTACTCAGCAAATTCATACCCTCTTAATTTACCCTTGTTTATCTTCACATATTATAACTTCAAATTTTCATCTAATACAATCCATTCTTGCATATTCTTACTTTGCCTTATTACTAGAACCACTTCGTTTCATTCCAACGTTGTTAACATTCAATGATTTTACAGTGTTTCTGTAGATAGATTTTAAATTTCTTCCAGTCTTCTTCCACCAACTCTTCTCCCTGGTCTCGGATTCTGCCGGTCATTTCTGCCAATTCCATGTAGTCCATTACTTGCATCTGCCATTCTTCCAAGGTGGGTAGATCTTGTGTCTTCCAATGCTTTGCAATGAGTATTCTTGCTGCTGCTGTAGCGTACATAAAGAAAGTTCTATCCTTCTTTGACACCAATTGGCCGACCATACACACTGGGGAGACATTTCAGAGTAGATACAGTAAGCAGAGGGGATGAGCTTGTGTTTACCAGGGTCAGAGAGGATATATTCTGGAAGGAAATTATTTGGAACCAGTCCTGGGGCATGTGTGTGTGTGTGTGTGTGTGTGTGTGTGTTGTTGTTGGGGGCTCCATGCCCCTACTTGAGCACAGTGATTGATCACCATTTCTGCTTCCACATAGAGAGACTAATTCAAATATTGTTGTTGTTGTTTAGTCATTTAGTCGTGTCCAACTCTTCGTGACCCCATGGACCAGAGCACGCCAGGCACTCCTGTCTTCAATTCAAATATAGAGCCCAGTTAAGATATCCCCCTTCAATTACTGAAACCAGAAATGGCAACCCAGAATTTTAACTGGATCACACTCTACCGTTTATTAAATCTCAAAGTTTCTGTACTTTGGCCTATAGATATAGATATAGATGTATGGAGCTCCGTTCCCTGTGGGGCCCGGTTCATTTCAGAAAAGAGAGAGAGAAGCTCCATATTATGTGCATAGGAGCCCCAACAGCCTCAAGAGGTGATTTGGCCAACAGCTACCATGCAGCTTCCAACAGCAAAGGGTTTTCATTTACGTGTAAAATTCCTTTCTCGTGCTTTGCTTTGCTTTGCTTTGCTAGGCTGAAGGTTTGACAGAGTCTCACCAGACCAGTAAGTGGTGGAGGAGCTTGTCTTGCTTTTAAATCCATATCATATTAACGAAATAAAATATCTGTTATTTCTGTCAGCTATGCCAATGGTACCGAATGTGTGCAAAATTTCCACTAAAGGTTTTTGTAACTTAATTTTACTCTGGAGATAAGGGGAAGCCAGAGTGTTTCTCTCTGGAACTTGGCTCTAAGCCATCTCTCTCTCCCACCCCCCCCCTCATTTTCTGCCTTTCCCCCACCCCCATTCTTCACTGTTAATCATGTGGCTTTATCTTCCCAATATTTCTCTTGTCAAGCTATTAAAGGGCTAAGGAAGGGTGGGAGCGGGGAGACTGGCTTAAATATAAACCAGCATTGCTCCCATGGAAAGTTACTCTTTTTTGAAGATTGAGTTTCAACTTTAACTATATGTGCTGATAACGCACACACACAAACATGTGCACACACACACACCAGTTAATTTTAGCTTCCAAGGGAACAAAGGACATAAGTTTTTGTTTTTGAGATTAAGATGGGTAGTACATTCTTTTCAGCTTGAAAAACCACTAGTCTGCCACATAAGATATGGAAAGAGAATGATAATAAAATCGGTTGATAACAGTGTCTAATCCTGTTGAGTAGGCCTACAGTCCATGCCAAATGTCCATGTGATCGCTTTTTTGCATTGCCATTTGCTTTTCAGATTGTAATGGGAGGCATGTGGCTAGGGGAAAGTTGTTTAACTCATTGGGAGCTGAAAAGCAAACAGACTGCACAACAGAACTATCAGATGGCTGCTTTGCCATACAGTTGGTTTAAGGTACACTAAATTCATGTAGCGCTTTAAATGCCTTAAAGCAGAAGTGGTAATAGTTGGTTTAGCAAGACTGACACATTGGTCTTTTTGAATTTATGAACCTAGGAAAGTTGAGAATACCAAGCCATGTTCTGTATCTCCGTTTAAGCGGGGCACCCCATATTTTAGCACACAAATATATTCTGGTGAACTTAGTCCTCTAAGCTAACCATGCTAT
Source organism: Podarcis cretensis (assembly GCF_951804945.1). NCBI lineage: Eukaryota > Metazoa > Chordata > Lepidosauria > Squamata > Lacertidae > Podarcis > Podarcis cretensis. The sequence goes on from NC_137175.1 coordinate 25,854,739, forward strand.
CAAACAGATTGGGCTCTTAGAGCATTGAGTAGTTTATTGTGTTCCTCATAAAACTGGGGCATCACCACCAAGAAGGCCCTGCTCAGTGTAGTAGCTCCATGGATTGCCCTCCCCTTGGGGCACCAGATTTCAAAATTACAAGGATCCACCCTTTATAAGCATTTGAATAGTGTGCTCCCTTTCGCGCATGCTTGTGACATCCCAGGTTCCAGCCTCTGCCCACAACAGGGACCAGCAACTTACCTGAGGCACAGCAAAGGAAGGCAGTATGAGCAATGGTTGTGGGTGCTCCCCAGGTCCTGATGAAGCATATTTTCCTACCAGAGATGGAACCGGGGCAACCTATTGTTGCTATATACATCTTTTCTACCTTCTGAGGGGAGGACAGTTGCCATCATCATTGCCTTCCATTTCCCAGAGAAGGAGGAAGGTGGCAGCAGGAGATGCTTTGCCAGAATCCTCTAAGGTTTTCTTAGCTTGTTTTAAGCAAACACTTCTTCTTGTTGTTGTTGTTTAGTCATTTAGTCGTGTCCGACTCTTTGTGACCCCATGGACCAGAGCATGCCAGGCACTCCTGTCTTCCACTGCCTCCTGCAGTTTGGTCAAACTCCTGCTCTGAGAACACTGTCCAACCATCTCGTCCTCCGCTGCCCCCTTCTCCTTGTGCCCTCCATCTTTCCCAACATCAGGGTCTTTTCCAGGGAGTCTTCTCTTCTCATGAGGTGGCCAAAGTATTGGAGCCTCAGCTTCAGGATCTGTCCTTCCAGTGAGCACTCAGGGCTGATTTCCTTAAGAATGGATAGGTTTGATCTTCTTGCAATCCATTGGACTCTCAAGAGTCTCCTCCAGCACCATAATTCAAAAGCATCAATTCTTCGGCGATTAGCCTTCTTTATGGTCCAGCTCTCACTTCTATATATCACTACTGGGAAAACCATAGCTTTAACTATACGAGCAAACACTCAACCCCCAGCAAAATGCAGTCTGAACACTCACAAAGGCTGGAGCATTTTGGGAACAAGCACATCCCTAGGCCAGACTCTACCTGGCTACCCCTTGAAGTATATATTTGGTGTATTTTGTACTTTTCCAATGAAATTTTAGGAGGCACACGCCAGGCCTTTGTCTGAATCAATGTACCTAATACTAGGGCAGACTACAGAAGAAGTAGGAACTCTCTCCCCTCTTGTCCTTACCAGCATCCAACATTGCTTCACTCGAGACAGAATGCTGCCATCACTGAAATTAAGGTGTTAAATTGTCCGTAAGCGGTTTGGTCCATGAAGAAGTTCTTATCATGCTTTGCTCGCTGTGAATCAATCCTTTCAATTAAGGTAGCTGGGGGAAATAATGATGTTTTTATTTGCAATTACAGCTTTAAATTAGGATCAATAGAGTCAGCTACAGCCCTACCATACCAAGAGTACCGAGAGGTTAGTAGGATTTTTGTGTGAGAACAGCTGAAATAAAACCATCCACATTCGAGCCCCAAATAACAATAATAAAAGGGCCAAGACTGCAAGACTGAGAAACTAATGCAAGTGGAGGACTCAACCTATCCTCCTGTTTGTTTTCCCTTTGTTTCTAGGCCCTGAGCCAACAGGGCCCCTTTACTTGTGGTTGCTTGGTTACAGCCCCAGAGGCTCACCATGGTAACATCTGGAATGAAGGTGAATGGGCATCTTGCTAGGTCAAAGCCAACCCTAAGTGTATCAGTGGAAGAAAGAAAAAACCCTCTTTCCCCATGGCCCATAGGTACAAAAACAAGTAGAAGCTACTTATTTACAATTAGTTTTGTATCCTACTACATCTGAAGATCATTTAATTTGGATTCAGGCCCTGCAGCAGCACGCAACATCCTGCCAGGGTCCTGGCACCCTGGAAGGGTCCACTGCTGCCCCAACACCTTCTGGGCTCATTCCTCTTTCTATCATCCTACAGTCTGGTCTTGGGACACAGGTGGCGCTGTGGGTTAAAGCCTCAGCGCCTAGGGCTTGCCGATCGAAAGGTCGGCGGTTCGAATCCCTGCGGCGGGGTGCGCTCCCGTTGCTCGGTCCCAGCGCCTGCCAACCTAGCAGTTCGAAAGCACCTCCGGGTGCAAGTAGATAAATAGGGACCGCTTACTGGCGGGAAGGTAAACGGCGTTTCCGTGTGCGGCTCTGGCTCGCCAGAGCAGCGATGTCACGCTGGCCACGTGACCCGGAAGTGTCTCCGGACAGCGCTGGCCCCCGGCCTCTTGAGTGAGATGGGCGCACAACCCCAGAGTCTGTCAAGACTGGCCCGTACGGGCAGGGGTACCTTTACCTTTACCTTACAGTCTGGTCTTTACTGAGTAGCAACAGTGGGTGGCTGGGAAGCTGCCATTTTAAATTACCCGCAGTGCTCTGCAGCAACATGCCGTTCTTGTGGCACTGTGGGTTGTTACAAGAGTGACTACCGCTAATCCCTACCAGCAGCAGCTGGAAGAGGGGGGCACTGAATCAGAGTGATATCAGAGATCACTTTGCCTTGAGGCCTTTCATACTGGGAGCTGGCCTTGTAATGATTACAACACTGTACATCAGTAGGCGGCTTGAAGGCCCTGGACGATACACGTATGGGTCTGCCTCCTTTCTAGTGCCCTTAGAAGGAGAGAGAGGAGGCTACCCCCAAAATCACCCCAATTTCCCTTGTTTTTTGACCCATACACAGAGCATCCATTGATTTTGACAGTGATGCCACAAAAGTTTGCAATACCTAATTCCATGGCTTGAAATATGAAATTCAATGACTTATAATGTGAGTGTGTGGGACATGGGTGGCGCTGTGGGTTAAACCACAGAGCCTAGGACTTGCCGATCAGAAGGTCAGCAGTTCGAATCCCCGTGATGGGGTGAGCTCCCGTTGCTTGGTCCCTGCTCCTGCCCACCTAGCAGTTCGAAAGCACATCAAAGTACAAGTAGACAAATAGGTACCGCTCTGGTGGGAAGGTAAACAGTGTTTCTGTGCACTGCTCTGGTTTGCCAGAAGCGGCTTAGTCATGCTGGCCACATGACCCGGAAGCTGTACGCTGGCTCCCTCGGCCAATAAAGCGAGATGAGCACCGCAACCCCATAGTCGGTCACGACTGGACCTAATGGTCAGGGGTCCCTTTACCTTTACCTTTAATGTGAGTGTGCAACAACCACAAGATTTGTCTTATCTGTGCATATGTAGATTTGGGAAGAAGACCAATCTTTTTCAGAGCCTCTCATGTGTCTTTCCAATTCAATGTCTTCTTTGGCATCTAAAACAAAGCTCTGTTTTTACCCCATTCACTATAATGGACAATCTAAAATTGGCTATAACCTTCATTGCCTTTTCATGTATTGAGGATGACATTTGCAGGCAAAGCTGCCCATGCAGCAGGAATTGAGCCTTCCAAATTGTACATCCATGTGCAGGTTACTTTTAATTTTGTTTTTAAGCAAACCTTCTCATTTTCCACCAAATTTGAATGCAATACAAGTCATGGTCACCCTGCCCTCAACTGAAATCTTTCCTTTCAATTGACCATGACTCTAATCTTTGTCATGGTCACCCCTTCTGAGGACACAACCCCCTTCTTTAAATTAGATTGGACTAAATGACCCTTGGGGTCTCTTGCAACTATAATTCCTCTACCATTGCATCGCAAAATCTTCAGAGGACCCCTAAATCACTGGATCAGATTTTGAACGGGAGTGTGGCGTGCAGAGAGAAGGAGAGACAGTTTTGTTAGAGAAGCAAACCTATAGTGCACAAATGGACTGTGCACGCATGAAAACATGCCCTCAGTCAGCCTGAAACATTCCTTGCTATCTTGAGAACCTGTGTTAAGCCATTTCCTAACAGTGCAACCTTGGATGCGGGTGGCACTGTGGGTTAAACCACAGAGCCTAGGGCTTGCCGATCAGAAGGTTGGTGGTTCGAATCCCTGCAATGGGGTGAGCTCCCGTTGTTCGGTCCCTGCTCCTACCAACCTAGCAGTTCAAAAGCACGAAGTGCAAGTAGATAAATAGGTACCACTCTGGCGGGAAGGTAAACTGTGTTTCCGTGCGCTGCTATGGTTCGTCAGAAGCGGCTTAGTCATGCTGACCACATGACCCGGAAGCTGTCTGCGGACAAACGCTGGCTCCCTCAGCCTATAGAGCGAGATGAGCACGCAACCCCAGAGTCATCCGCAACTGGACCTAACAGTCAGGGGTCCCGTTATCTTTACCTTTAACAGTGCAACCTTATATGTGTCTACACAGCAGTAAGCTTAGGTACTTTCCAGCCCAATTTATACCTGGTTTTATTAATATCTTGAAAAGCTTTGTCTAGGAATAAATGCCCACACAGCACAATGGAAAAGCCAAAACATCAGATTTCAAAGTTTAGTCATCCAGTGCTTCTTTTACAACTGCTTGAGGACTGTGATGGTATCAGTCAACTGTGGTTAGCTGGGTTATGTTTCAGTTGAAAGCATCCCCTCATAATTATGATTGCTTAAGAAAGTCATCATTCATTGTCAACTGAAGTGAACCTCTGTCCCAAACAAACAAGCTCTTATTTCTGTTTATCACTGCACGCTGACCTCAGACATGATGAGGCTGAGGTTATGGGGGAGAAAAGTTGTGCTTGTTAAAGTAATTACTACCATACTAAGCTACATTACCTATTTGTTTCAGAGCTGAGACTCAGCAAGGATGCACAGTCCCTCTGCTGGATTCCTCTAGTGTAGCACCAGGGCTGGGTAAGCACTATTAATATGGCTATCCTCAGAGGCTAGGCTGACGACTGCTGCAATCTTCACACAAAGAGAAAAGACAGCTGGTATAAGGCACAGCAGCAACAGCCTGAGTACTTTGTTCTTCATTAAAAAAGAAAACATTTCAAAAACAAGGTTCTAGTCCTCATGGCTAGATAGAGTAGCTTGCCAATATGTGCAGAGTAAGGCCTCAGAAGCCAGAAGGCTGCTCCTCCACATTGTTCCTTGTCTTTGCTAATGGCAAACTGATGCAGAATCCATTCTGGATAGCTCAGTTGGTTAGAGCATGGTGCTGATAGCACCAAGGTTGCAGGTTTGATCCCTGTATGGGACAACTGCATATTCCTGCATTGCAGGGGGTTGGACTAGATGATCCTCAGGGTCCCTTCCAACACTATGGTTGTATAAAATAATTAACGATAAATTCATAAAGAATTATGCAGCTACATTCACTTTTTAGGTCACAGAATTCAGTTCTGTTGGTGGACTAATTTTTTTTAATACAGTGGTACCTCAGGTTAAGTACTTACTGTATTTTCACTCTATAAGATGCACCAGACCACAAGACGCACCTAGTTTTTGGAGGAGGAAAACAAGAAAAAAAATATTCTGAATCTCAGAAGCCAGAACAGCAAGAGGGATCGCTGCGCAGTGAAAGCAGCAATCCCTCTTGCTGTTCTGGCTTCTGGGATAGCTGCACAGCCTGCATTCACTCCATAAGACGCACACACATTTCCCCTTACTTTTTAGGAGGGAAAAAGTGAGTCTTATAGAGCAAAAAATACGGTAATTCGTTCCGGAGGTCCGTTCTTAACCTGAAACTGTTCTTAACCTGAAGCACCACTTTAACTAATGGGGCCTCCTGCTGCTGCCGCGCCGCTGGAGCCCGATTTCTGTTCTTATCCTGAAGCAAAGTTCTTAACCTGAAGCACTATTTCTTTATTAGCGGAGTGTGTAACCTGAAGTGTATGTAACCTGCAGCGTATGTAACCCGAGGTACCACTGTATGTTTTAAACTGCAGGCTTACAGGCATAAACCACCTTGCTCACACAGGTCCATATCAGACTTTGTCTTTGTCACATTCTTACACATTTCATATTGGAACAGAGTAAAAACATCAAGTCACAATGAGCAAAATTTCCGTGCCGCATAGCAGGCTGGCTGCTTTTAACCTTACATTGCCGTTTAAGCTCTAAAAATGGAAGGCTTGATGGATATTGAAAGTGGATGCTTTTCTGTGCTCTCATTGTCAGTGTGTGTGTGTGTGTGCTGGAGTTGCGGTTTTACCAAAGGGCAGCTGTAGATTCTCCTGCACGGGGTTTGACGGCAAGAATCTCACACCCATTTTTAACAGCATCTATCGGAAGAAAAGGCCTGGAACAATTAATTTGAAAACTTTCCGCCTGCCACATGGATTTTACAGAAGAGAACAGAAAGCTTCACCATTGACCTATCCCTTATCCATCAAATGCTTTGATTTATATTTCAATCATGAATATTACAGTGCCCTCTGTGAGATTTATTTCTCCAGACTCAACTGTATTGTTTGGTTTCTTGTTACAGCTCCTGTTGTATGGAATAAATAATGGCCTTGTTAATCCTGTTAATTTCTGTAAACAACACTGCCGTTGCAACTTAAGACAATCATTTAGGTAACCGTTCATCAAAATCTAGCTTAACATTAGGTGATTTGTTCCTGCAGGTATATCATTCAAATCATTCTGTTGTTGGTTTGATTGCAATGTTGCTTTACAGTCATGCCAAAGGACTAAGAGCAGATGCTAGGTTTGGGAAGGTTTTTTGCAGATGTTGGAGTCACTCAGCAGAGGAATAGAGCTTTTTTGTCCCATTTGGTTTCTCTACTGGGTTTGCAATTGCTTTTAATATATGCAATTCTTTTGACACACACGCAATTGTTTTTTTATAAGTTTATGGTATTGTGAAATCACTTTGACATGCTTCAAAGGAAGCAATTCATTAATGATGATGATGATAGATGTATAATTCATAAGAGCTATATAGTATAAGCTTAGAAATGCTTGAAGAATTTGATCTTTGTGAATTGTGATATGGATGAACATGATGGACTGGGCCCAAACTAACAAAATGAATTTCAATAAGGACAAATGTAAGGTTGTGCACTTGGGCAGGAAGAACCAGCAACACAAATATAAGATGGGGCACACCTGTACATGCAAAAAGGATCTAGGGATCTTAGTGGACCACAAGCTTAACATGAGTCGACAGTATGATGCAGCTATTCTAAGCTGCATTAACAGAAGTATAGTGTCCAGATCAAGGGAAGTAATAACACTACAGGGGAACCTTGGTTCCCGAACAGCTTAGCTGACGAACAAATTGGCCCCTGAATGCCACAAACCCAGAAGTAAGTGTTCCAGTTTGCGAATGTTTTTCGGAAGCCAAATGTCCGTTTTGCCAACATGCCTACCTAAGATAAGGGCCAACTCATCTCAAGCCACATCTGCAGTTCATGCAATTTCATAATGCCCCTTGGTTGCGACAGGAGAAAGGAGAAGAAAGAAGCAACACTTCTACAGTGTTGTTAAATGTTGTATTTTACAATCCAGGGAATGGGGCGACAGAAAGGGTGAATTACAAAGCTCAGGAGCTTTTTCATAACTCAGTAGACCTTATAAACAACACAGAAGATAAAACAGAATGAAGACGCCACAATAAGGTGCTTCTTTGTTACTCTACCGGTCATTTGCTGTAAGTGGTAATAAAAGGAAGGAGTAATGAGGGACATTTAGCTTTATAAACTTCTTTTTCTCTTGTAATCAGAATGTCCTAGGCATGCTATTACCAATTGCCTTGAGGACAAATTCTGCTAAGAATGGGGCTTTTCAAAGTGAGCAAAACCACCAGCTTTAATATTAGCCTAAATCCCAAGTCATCTGTTTAAGTTATTGCATGAAATCTTTATTCCAGTTCAGTCTCCTAGCACTGGTACACAAGCATTTGTGTTCTCATCTGCCACATGACACCACGTTAATTTTTCTTGTTACAGCTGAGATTGCCAGTTATACATTTCAGGGGTGGGGTGTGGGGTTGAGGAAAGTGGTTCCAGTAGCAGAGAGAGAGAGAGAGAGAGAGAGAGAGAGAGAGAGAGAGATATTATTCCAAATACATTCATCTGCATCCTCAAGTACACCATCATGATGGATCAGACTGACAGCTGGTTCACATCACATAATACCAGTATGATTCCAGCAGCTAAACGGAAGTAATAGGAAGGAAAAATGAACTCTCTCGCTCTTTCCCTTTCTCCCTCTCTTTTCCTGGACTTCTGAAGTTCCTGGGGCAGAGTTGGTTAAAGAGAGGAATCGATTACACCCAGCTCCAGAGAACACAATCATACTTCTTCAGTTTACAGTCTTTAGCCAATTATAAAGGTATCCTGACTGGATCTGTGGGCAACTCAGCATTTTAAAGATGACGATTAATCTTCAAGCACCTCCCAGTTGAAATTACATCCTACTGTGCCTCTGACAATTATAACCGCATCGACATCATTTACAGTTTTGCTTTTGCAATGCGAAGCCCCAAGGAAGGGTTAGATCAAATCAACATGCTGCCATTAAACTTTAGCCATAGATCAATGGGGGTGTGAAATTCTCTGCCAAACACAATAAGAAATCTGTTAAATTCATATCCCTGCTGTAACAAAATGTTATTCTTCCAAGCAGCCTGTTTGTCCCCTTTGGTTTCATCATGGAGTGTTCTCTGCTGGTTTATGGTTCAGTGTGATCTGCTGAAATCATGCCACATATCTTATTTGACTGTGTTTTACAGAACAATGCACTTAGAAACTACGCTCGTACTTTTACAGTGTAATTTTCCTTTTGGGCCATTTGTTCTTGTGAAATGCATCACTGTTGCAATAGAGTTATGTTTTGGATAGTTTTTAGGGACGTCCACCATAGATGAACAGTTTATGATTTTAACATCAACCATTATTATGAGTCCTCCTGTAGAACAAGGTAATGTGCAGAATTTTGCTCACCAGGTGGTGGCCATGGGCATCATGGAGCTCTTGAGGTCTTCCTTGTACCAGAAAGACTCTGTGCAGCCGCCCCTCCAACTCACTTACCTCATAGTCATGAAACTGTGAGGGTGGTTACTTTCTCTCTCTCCCCCCCCCCCCATTTTAAAAAAGTACAAGAGAGTAATTGGAAGAATTGTTCTCTTTCCCATTTCCTCTTTCAGCTCAGTGTGCTTTTCAGGCTGAGATTCAGCTGGATCTGAGTTTTAAATAGATCACTTGGAAAAGTGAAGCTTGTGTATGTCTACTAGCTCTGTTTCTTTCTCTGGGGGGTGGGGAGTAATCCTGGCCAGAAATGACCAAAGGGCACCCTATAGCACCTCCTCAAAAATCCAAATGTGCCCACAGGCCTAAAAAGATTGGTGAACCCTCGTGAAAAGGAAGATGGACCATCATAGGACAATATATTAGCCATTGAATCTTTTTGTCCTGTCATCTTCTGCATCTGGCCAGAGGAATTCAAGGGCTTGTATAGATCATCCCTTCTTAGTAGTTAGCATTATAAGCTCCCCAAGGTCATTTCTGAATCCATGTGCAGTGAGGTTTGCTTTTGAGTGCATCTTGTACTGGAGGTGCTGTTCAACACTTCTTAAAAAGAGCAGGAAATGATGTAAGTAGTTTGGGCTCATGCCGATGACCTGCTTCCTCCCACGGAAGTGCAACTGGAACTAGGGAGGGACTTCCTGCTGATCCCCTTGCTCATTCTGCTGAGTGGGACTTCTGCTTGAAGACCTTTCCCTGCTCAGAACATTATATATGCTAACCCAATTTTATCCTCACATCCCCCCCCCCAATTTTATCTTTCTGTAGGTTAGGCTGAAAGCTGGTGATTAACGCAGAATGGAGATTTGAACCCAGGTCTGCCCAGCCCATGTCTGACACTCCAACCACTGTACCACACTGGCTTTCACAGGTCTTCGCAGATCAAATCCCCATTCTGACTACAGCACCACACGGGCTTTCTATTACTCATTGGTATTTTGGTACCATGCCTAGATATGCATTGTGCTTAGATATTTTAAGTACCCATCCATCTGTAACACATACATGATCCTAACAGGTGAGAGGAAGGCACTGGAGATCTATCATAAACCTGGCAGCCACAGCAGTCCTGAAACAGCATTTTGAAACTTTGCACCAAACCAAATCTTCTCCAATATATTATCTCACAGGAATCAACACATGATAAATCCTTAGCACAATGTGTTTCCCCTCCCTCTGCCTCCTCCCCACTTCAGAAAGATTTAACATCTAATTCAGGTTTTGACGAGCTGCTTCATCACAGTAGGAGCATCATTGATCTCTGTCGGAACCTCGTGGCCTTGGACAGAGCAAACTGAAAGATGGGGGGGAAGAGAGATTTTGGCCATTGGTAATGATAAATAAATACATTACAGGATACAACTCTGGGGAATGGAGGTTGACACTGACTGAACGCTATGACCTCCATGCAACTGCCAAGCTTCAGTCATTTAACAAAAAGTCTGCTTTCGCTTGCCTACTTCTTAATGTCGATTTCTTAAAAGTGCCGACATGGGATAGGAAAGAGAGACTCTCTGGACACCTCCATCTGCAAAGCATTGCACTTTGGATCTGGCATGGCCATTCATTTTCTTTGCCTGGTCAAAATCAAGAAAAGGCATTCTCTGGCTGCCGTACAGAACATGTCAAAAGTTAGCATGTGTTCTATTTAGGATCAGGCAAGCTCACTCAAATGCTACACTTGAAAGCTAACTTTTAAATTACTTACCAGGGGACTTGGGGTATGATTATTTCAATTGGTGTGTGTATATATTTGCATATGTTTGAGTTGCCTCTGAGGTAGGTTTAGGGTAGCATGACCAGTTTGGCCACATGGGGCACCGCACTGCAGGGGGCACAACAACAATGCTGTAGAATGGAGTGTGCAAGGCCTGGGGTGCCACTGAATTTTAGCATCACACCGGGGGCCTCTGAAATCTGGATCCCTTCCAGTCGGGATTCAGGCCGCATCATGGGACTGAAACTGTCTTGGTCGCACTGGTTGATGATCTCCGGCGGGCTAGGGACAAAGGTGAGAGCTGTTTCCTAGTTCTGCTGGATCTCTCAGCGGCGTTTGATACCATCGACCATAACATCCTTCCAGACCGTCTTGAGGGGCTGGGAGCTGGGGGCACTGTCATACAGTGGTTCCGCTCCTTCCTCCTGGGCCGTGTTCAGAAAGTGGTGGTGGGGGATGAGTGTTCAGACTCCTGGGCTCTCACTTGTGGGGTGCCTCAGGGTTCTGTCCTCTCCCCCATGCTTTTCAACATTTACATGCAGCCACTGGGAGAGATCATCAGGAGGTTTGGGCTGGGTGTTCATCAGTATGCAGATGATACCCAGCTCTACCTCTCTTTTAAATCAGAACCAGTGAAGGTGGTGAAGGTCCTGTGTGAGTGTCTGGAAGTGGTTGGAGGATGGATGGCGGCTAACAGATTGAGGGTGAATCCTGACAAGACAGAAGTACTGTTTTTGGGGGACAGGAGGCAGGCAGGTGTGGAGGATTCCCTGGTCCTGAATGGGGTAACTGTGCCCCTGAAGGACCAGGTGCGCAGCCTGGGAGTCATTTTGGACTCACAACTGTCCATGGAGGCACAGGTCAAATCTGTATCCAGGGCAGCTGTTTACCAGCTCCATCTGGTACGTAGGCTGAGACCCTATCTGCCTGCAGACTGTCTTGCCAGAGTGGTGCATGCTCTGGTTATCTCCCGCTTGGACTACTGCAATGCACTCTACGTGGTGCTACCTTTGAAGGTGACCCAGAAACTACAACTAATCCAGAATGCGGCAGCTAGACTGGTGACTGGGAGCGGCCGCCGAGACCATATAACACCGGTCTTGAAAGACCTACATTGGCTCCCAGTATGTTTCCGAGCACAATTCAAAGTGTTGGTGCTGACCTTTAAAGCCCTAAATGGCCGCGGTCCAGTATATCTGAAGGAGCGTCTCCTCCCCCTTTGTTCTGCCCGGACACTGAGGTCCAGCTCCGAGGGCCTTCTGGCGGTTCCCTCACTGCGAGAGGCCAAGTTACAGGGAACCAGGCAGAGGGCCTTCTCGGTAGTGGTGCCCTCCCTGTGGAACGCCCTCCCATCAGATGTCAAAGCGATAAACGTCTACCTGACATTCAGAAGACATCTGAAGGCAGCCCTGTTCAGGGAAGTTTTTAATATGTGACATTTCAGTGTATCTTTCATCTTTGTTGGAAGCCGCCCAGAGTGGCTGGGGAAACCCAGCCAGATGGGCGGGATACAAATAATAAATTATTATTATTATTATTATTATTATTATTATTATTATTATTATATGAAATTTGAGAGCCCAAAGTCTGCCCCTGGCTGCCCTTTCTGGGAAGTGAGGTTGTGTGGCAAATCCCCTCCCCCCATGTGAAATGAAGACACCGGACACATTATTTAAGGTTAATGGGCATAAAAGGCCACAACTTTATTGATTACAGGAATTGAAAGGTATTGGCCTTAGGCATTGGCTCCTATCGACTACCCGGCATGGAGACTGGGAAGGGTTATCCACAAGCCATGGGAGTCCTGTTGAAGTACGCCAACTAGGATCCCACGGGTGTCACTGGGTTTCGGACAAGGCAACGCCCCCCGGAGTCCTCTACTGGACTACCCTTTTCCTTGGGGGAAGGTGATGGCACTTCCTTCCCCCTTTATTTGCATAGCAATTACCCCTGCCAATGCCTAACTGCCAATACCGAGGAAGTTGTGACGTTTGCTACGAGGTAGGCGAAAAAACCAAAAGGCTGGAAGAGCGCCAAGTTGGAAAAATTCCTACCAGGCCCCTTGCGGTGACCAACCGGAGTCCATAGCAAGGTCATAGCTAGCTAAGCCTAAAGGGTGGGTGGGATGGGAAAATCGGTCAGCTGGAATGGGGCAAAGAGGGCGGTCCCCGGGCGCACCTGGCCTTAAATGGGCTAGGCCATGCCTCCCCCACCCGCCGATTGGCAGGCAGGGTCGCAGGCATGCCTGGGGATTCCCTTGTTCTCGCGGGGGCAGAAGGCCAGCCCCCGCGTGTGTGGGAGGGGGTGGCCCGCAACCCCCTCTCCTCTCAAGTTCGGAAATGGCTTTGCAAGCTTTGTGAACTGGGTTTGGGGATTCATTATCAGGTCAGCAAGTTGAAAGCTTAAGGCCCATCAACTGCTTACACATCAACTGCTCGTCCATGTTTTTGCTTTTCCCATGTCTAGAAAGCATTTGCCGTATTCCGATTCAGAGTAATGATCCACCTAGGTCAGTATTGTCCATGTTGCTGCTGCTATTGTCGTCATTGTTTAAACGTTTTAGTTTCTTTATCTTGCCCAAGGAAACCCAAAGTGACTTACAACCAACCTACACTAGCTAACAGCAGCTCTCCAGAATTTCAGGCAGGAGACTACTCTCCTGCAAGAGACATCAAGGATTGAACAAGGACCTTTTGCATCAGAATCAGATGTTCTACCACTAAGCTATGGTCCTTCCCTAAGGTTAGTTTTCTCTGATAACACTTAAATAGTTTGCCCAAAATCTACACTTCCAACATGGGTTGACAGACATCTGGATTTTCCCAGACATTTAAGACATTTCCGCCCAGACGCTGTTTACGAGAGCCAAATCCTGGCTATGTCCAGGAAATTCTGGACATATGACAACCCTAAAAAGAACTCTTGTGTAGCAAGAGGCCAAAGGTACTGAAATCCCTCTCAATGCAATAATGGATACATGACATATGAAAGGAAGTTTATTATGGCCAAAGGGAGATCCCCAGGACCAAGCTAGACCTGCAGTTCACCAAGAGAGCAGCAGTATCTCAGTCCCCTCAGTATGTCAGTGGGCTTCAATTTTGGGGAGAAGTGCCTTAGCCTATTTCCTTTCATTATGGTAGAACATATATTTAAAATATATGCAGCACAATTCACAAGTATGTGGAAGTGTGTGAGTGTGTGTTTTTGTAGGGGGACCCCAATGGGAATTCCCTTGAGCTGCCTTCTCTCCTCACTGACCCTGTCTATGACAGGGGCACTTGCCATTTATCATTATAGAACAGTGTGTGACAACTGAGTTTGCACTCTGTAATAAACTAATTTCATTTTCCACAATTAATTGAGGATTTGAAGGGTGGGTAGGGTTTTGGGGGTCCAAGGGTTTCTTCTATGATTAATATTGTGTGCTTTGTTGATTGTCCCTATATGTGACTTAAAATCAATAAAAATGTTAATAGAAAATGAAAAATGAAAATGGCAACTTGCGGAGCTAGGTTCAAAAGAATCAAGATTTACTGAAAGAAGGGCATCCTCAATCGAGAAGGTCTGAAATGCAAAACATAGTCTCAGCATGTTTGGAACTCAGCATGGGGACTTTACTTGAATAGAATTCTATGTCTACACAGTTTTGATCTATGAAAGAGCAGCTCCGTCAGCAGGAGATTCTCCACTTCCACAGGAGGCCACCATCTTTGGCAGAGAATTGAATGTATAATCATCTTCATAATTTTATTTGTTGACACCTTTCCACAAAATGTATCATGGTCAAAGTGGCTTACAACGAAGAAAAAAAGGGGTTCATCTCAAAATCAGCCATGGCAAGAACAGTTTCATAATGACATTATAAGCAGCAACATAATAGGTGTTTTCAGATACTCCTCCATCTGCCTTTGGAAGCCTGGCAAGTTGCTGTGGGTGCAAGAAGCAAAGAGCAAAGAGGAATGGGGAGAACTTGAAGAGGTGTCTGTCCGAAGATGAATGTGAGGAGAAGAAGAAGAAGACGAGCAAAGAGAGCAATGTGCAAACAACATTTCAGTACTCTAAATAAAGCAAGATCACATGAACAACATTATGCTCCTGGCAAGGGCAAAAATAACAAGGGAGCATGGCAGTTTCACTTTGGTCCTAAAACATCACATGATGTTGCCCACAGTCCCTCTCCTGCAGCATAAAGTGATGGAATCATAAAATCATAGAACTGTAGAGTTAGAAGGGATCCTGAAGGTCATCTAGTTGAAGTACCTACAATGCAGGAATCTCAGCTAAAGCATCTGTGACAGATGACCATCCAATCTCTACTTAAAACCCTCCAAGGAAGGAGTGTCCACAACTTCCCAAGAGAGTCCGTTCCACTGTCAAATGGCTCTTACTGCCAGAAAGTTGTTCCTGATGTTTAGTCGAATCCTCTTTCTTGTAACTTAAAGCCACTGGTTCAAGTCTTACCCTCCAGAGCAGAAGTAAACAAGCTTGCTCCATCTTCCATGCAACAGCCCTCGATATATTTGAAGATGTCTATCCTATCCCCTCTCAGACTCCTCTTTTCCAGCTAAACATACCCCAGCTCCTTCAACCGGTCCTCATAAGGCTAAGTTTCCAGATCCTTGATCATCTTGGTTGTCCTCCTCTGCACTTGTCCCAGCTTGTTAATTTCCTTCTTAAATTGTGGTGCCCAGAACTAGATTCAGTGTTCCAGGTGTGGAATACTGCAGCTTCATATAAAACTTTGAAAAGTGAGGGTTGGGGTAGCCGGAATCATCCTTCCCATGATACACCTCTTGTATTTAATTGTATTAAATTATGCATGATTTAAATGTTATTTGTTGAGAAGATACAGATTTGAATAGTTTTAAAACAGTAATTGAAATAAGTACTGTGGAAATGGTGTGTGTTCCTGCAAGTACCACACCAGTTATATAACCTAAGACGGGGACCTTTGCACGTGTGGTAGAAAAATAAATGTGAATACACCATTCTTGAGCTGCAGTTTTAAATCATGAGAGCAAATCCACAAACTACATTTGCGCAAATGATTGATGGGCTTTGCTAATGCAGTAATAATTCTGTACTGACTCTAAGGTGGCATTATGGTTTTAAAGCATTTCATATTGTTCCTCAAACCACTCAAAAGGAATGTGCAGCATTTAAATTTATAATGCAAAGAGATCCATTAGGAACTGTCAATATTTTTGGTGGAAATATCTAATTACTATAACTCGCTACAGGCGATTTTGTTAAATTTTACATAAATGGCTAAATATTCCTGAAAAACTTTGATGCATTATTAAAGGGGTAATCATTTCGTTATTGCTCGTGTAATTCTGTATTAATTGCATGACAGCTAAATTCATCATTTTTATATCTATTGAGGTTTGGCAAGTTGGTTTTGTGCAATTGTTCGATATGTTTGCAGAGCTGAATAAAGGCTAAAAATCCCATTCTAACTTGCTTAGGTCAAAAATGACAGCTCTAAACTGCTCTTAGAATGTAAGCAGCCTGGACCAGTAACTGATTATGGTTCAGACCAAATTGCTCAGTGCTGTATCATCTGGAGCTAAGCCAAAATTTCTCAAAATATTTTTTCTTCCCCTGGGAAGATTTCTGAGATGTTTCTTTTCTTTTCTTTTTTCACTTTCCTAAAACAAGAAAACCACTCTGCAGAATTTCTCTGCCACTGCAAAGCTGGCAGGAGAGTTTGCCATTGACCCCGCCAGGGCAAATAGCAGCTCCAAAACTGACAATTGTCACCAGAAACACAAGGAAGTGAGAAAGTTAAACCTTCTCTCTCCACGTACCACAGTCCCAGTTTTGATCCCCAGCCCTCTCTGGCTTCCTTTCACATATCTTCCAGTTTGGCCTTCAGCCACTGCACATTTCATAAATAATGGAGGAAATTCATCTCCCATTCAGTATTTCCCCCCTTTTTCCCCTCCCCATATTTTTAACTCATTTTGATGATGATAATGGATCGTTCATACACTCTTCTCTGCCTCTTTCATGAATATCCATAATTTCTGCTGAACCTTTCCAGTGTGATTTACAGTTCTTAACACATTTGCCTCTCTCTACAAACCTATATGCTGGGTGGTTTGGGGCTACATGGCTGTTTTGTCCATTTGAACACTGATTTTATATATATATATAATATTAACTTCTTGTGGTTCTTAATCATGGTGGCTCTATTAACAACAATAGTAATAATAATAATAATAATGGTGGCCTCAGCGTGCAGTTTCTCACATCCTTTCTGCTTATTGTTTCTGAATTGCAACTGCCGAAATGTCCTCTCTGAACCTCCCCAATGCAAAACCTTGACAAACTGACATCATTATACAGTCAGTGAATCTGAGGTCATATATCTCACTTCATTCCCATTTGGAAGAAGGATCTTCAATTAAGCAAACATTGATTTTCTAATGATTTTTTCCTTTCCTCTGCCCATGACTGGTGGACTGCTTGAAACTGCTCCAGCCCTGCAAAGTATAGGGAGAACAATTAAATATGCATCTTAGTTGACAGCAGGGCTGTTTTTAAGTAAGTGAATGCAATTTAGCCTTTTAATTCGCCCCCACTACATGAACAGAATCTTTTAACAATTATGAAGACAGAAAATGACACGCTTGTTAAATACTGCAAGTGTCATGGAAGAGGAAGAACTCTGGAATAGCCTGCAATGAGTAGGATCTGCAACAAAATGTTATACAGTGGAACCTTGGTTCTTGAACGGCTTAGTTGACAAACAAATCAGTTCCTGAACTCCAAAAACCCAGAAGGAAGTTTTCCGGTTTTTGAATGTTTTTTGGAAGCCGAATATCCAACGTGACTTCTGCATGAGTGCAGGAAGCTCCTGCAGCCAATCGGAAGCTGTGTCTTGGTTTTCGAACAGTTTTGGGAGTCAAATGGACTTCTGGGATGGATTAAGTTCAAGAAGGAACATAAAGAAGGCTGACTGCCGAATAATTGATGCTTTTGAATTATGGTGCTGGAGGAGACTCTTGAGAGTCCCATAGACTGCAAGAAGATCAAACCTATCCATTCTTAAGGAAATCAGCCCTGAGTGCTCACTGGAAGGACAGATCCTGAAGCTGAGATGTGGGTGCTTTAAAGTTTAGACACTCAATATCAGACCTCTCAAGTGTTACTGACATGATCTCTATGTGGCAGTGTTTTCTAATATCCAGGAGCAAGGGTTTTTAATAATCTCAGAGTAAAAGCTTTGGCAACTTACAGTACTCCTCGACCACAGAATCAAAGTGAAGATGAAGCACTTTGGAAACAAAATTGGAATTTTATTTAAGCACACTCAACAACGGTTATAGCTTAATTTTTACTCTGCTAAGGGGCAAGCTTTCATTGCAGTCAAAACCTCTTTACAAAGATACTTAAGAACCCTACTTTAAATAAGTATCTAGTTTTTAAATATACCAACTAATGCCATCCTACAGTTTACTTCACAACGGGCCTTTGATTAATTAAACAATCTATGACATTTTTAATTGGGAGGGGTATTGCTTTGTTTGTTATTATGGTATGTACTTTTGTGGTCTTATATTGTAACCCACCCTGTGATCATCAGATGAAGGACAGTATAGAAATGTTAATAATAATAGCAAATTATTTTATTATTATTATTATTATTATTATTATTATTATTATTATTATTAGCTGTACTTATCAGGAGCATTTGTATTTTTCTTTGTTCTTTCCTATAAAAGCATTAAAAAATAATAATTTTAATGGTATCTAGTTTAGCAACTCTTCAAACCCCAGGGTTTTGCCTGCCCTCTGGGCATGTAAAATTATTAGAACAACAGTGCTTCCCAATACCCTCCGTTCAATTTTTTTTTAAATGAAAAAGTCAAAAACAAAGAGGACACAAAAGTTAACTCCTAAAAGCACTAACATGGATTAAGACTCCACTTGAGAGAATATGTTTTACAATCCAAGCCATCATATTGCTAGCTGCTGCTGCTGCTAGATTTCTGCCTGAATGTCAAGTCTCAGCTGTTAGCATAGTGAGAACATTAGAAATCCAATGGTCACGAGAGTGCCCTCAGGCTGTACAGATTATCAGAAACTGGCTTAAAGCAAATGGTGAAACTTTTAAAAGGCAGTCTTTTATGTACTGTTTTAAGAGAGCCCCTGGCTTTCCAGGTTGAGATGTTTTCCCCACACATTATGTTTGCCAGTTCAACTGCTCAATACCTCATAACATTTCACTATATCAATACCTCATAACATTTAATTTACTACCTGTTAATCTGTATACAGCAATATTTGATAGTTAAGCTTTCTTCTCATCTCTCTGAAACTAATTTTGCATGCCTTTCAAAGCAAATTTCCATATCACCTACTCTAGGTTTATTTTTCTGACTCCTAGGGCTTATCCAGATTTTCAGCTCAAATTAGTCACCGTTCAAAGTCAATAGCAATATATGCTCCCTGGCCACACATAATGGATTGGTGGGATGGGGGGCTACCTTGATGAAGGGGAGGGTGGCATCATCAGACCATTATAACCCTTCCCTCCTCCGGAAAAAAATAATCTGGCTGTTGTGCACATTATGGATGAGTGAACACTGGACCCATAAAATGGGGCTGAGTTTGTATTTGCCTGCTACCCTGAAGGCAAAATGTGAAGAAGCCTCTTGACAATTTCACCTTGGCATACCACCCCGTCAAAGTTTAAAGGCAGGGTTATGAAAAAGTGCAAAGAAATCACACTTTCTCTCTCAGCAGTTATCTGTTAAGTCTGAAATAGAACTTTCACATCACCTTTCCCTGCTGAACGGAAATGCACAAGCTTTGCTCACGTGGAGAACATGTGCATTTCCCAGTGGGGAGAAGTGCTCAGGATATAATCATCTGGTCCAGAGTTATATAGGGCTTTGCGTGTAAGCAGCAGATCTTTAAAATTGGCTCAGTGGCTAATGGGCAACGAGCATATATGCTAATAGCCACCGAGCCAGTTTTAAGGATCTGCTGCTTACAAACAAAACCCTATATAGCTCTGGACCAGATTACCTCTTCACTGCCTGGTAAGGGTGCTATGAGGAGCTAATGGGATCCAGAAAGCTTTGCCACATCCTGATGATTATAAGCTTGTGGCAACTGGTAGCACCAGTGTTGTGGAATGCCCTTCCTTCTGAAATATAAGCAACCCCATCAGCATTGGCATTCCACCGGCTCCCTGAGCGACGCCTGGTTAGGCAAACATTCCCCTGAACCTAACTTGTGACTTCATTGTTTTAACTGCTTTTTAGCTGTTTTAATTGTTTTATAGTTGTAAAGGTAAAGGTAAAGGTACCCCTGCCCGGGTACAGGCCAGTCGTGACCAACTCTTGGGTTGCATGCTCATCTCGCTTAAGAAGCCGGGAGCCAGCGCTGTCTGAAGACACTTCCGGGTCACATGGCCAGCGTGACGAAACTGCTCTGGCGAGCCAGCACCAGCACAGCGCACGGAAACACCATTTACCTTCCCACTATAAAGCGGTACCTATTTATCTACTTGCACTTTGACGTGCTTTCGAACTGCTAGGTGGGCAGGAGCTGGGACCGAACGACAGGAGCTCACCCCACCACGGGGATTCGAACCACCGACCATACGATCGGCAAGTCCTAGGCACTGAGGTTTTACCCACAGCGCCACCCGCGTCCCTTTATAGTTGTACACTGCTGCTAAGAAGCCGTTTTAGCATATAAATGGTGTATAAATTAATAAACAATTATGACGACACACTGATGTTGAATGCAATGTGCCTGTTAATTAAGAGACTATAGCGATGTGCTGAGGTCCATTCAGAAACATTGACAAGAAAGTGTCTAATGTGTCACCAAATGCAAACTCCACCAGTTTGGTCAGTCAGCATCAGGGGGAGGGAGATTTCTCTCTGTCAAGTAGACAAATCAGGCCTGCTCAATTTCTGATCCACAAAGCTTTATGCAGCCTCTTACATAATAGCACCCTAACAGGGACTCAGCTGAACTGATAAGGAACCTCAGCTGCTGAAACCAAATGAGGCTTCCCAACTTCTCTGTCTGACCCTTGAGATTCCCCCCCCCCAGGCCACAAACGTCACTGGTACTGCTCCATGCCCATTTTGGGTGGTGGGTTGGAAGGTGTTATTTTGACTATGATGATGCCTCTTGTTTGGCCGGATGGAGAATGGGGAGATGTGTATGTGTATGTTTTTGCATGGCTAGAATGTAGCCTACAGAGCAGTGGTAAGAATTACATACATTGCATACATACATTGCAATACCCCGCTTTGCCTCTTGCACCATTCAGCACTGGTAAACAGTCCCTGAAAGGTTTGCCCACAAGGTAATGAAACTGTCTGGCTGAAAAAAAGTTTGCCCATCCTGCAACAAAGGCTCCTCATATTGCCTTGTGCTCTGAACTGCAGAACTACTGGTAGGGGAAAGGGTTGTAAAACCCCAGGGAATCCTCAGACCATGGCTGCTGGGCCGTGTTCAACTTGGTAGGTCACAAGTTGTGCGGGTCTGTGCAAAATATGAATGGAAAGAAACTGACGCTACACACAAAGCTGGTAGAACCAAACGAAACAGCCAGGTGTGACTCTCAACAACCGGAATCCCTCCATCATTTTCCTACCAGTCTGATAATAAAAAGTTTTGAGACTTTTCAGTCTGCATTTCTCTAGTCTGTTAATTCTCCAAAGCCCCCATATTATTCTGCTTCATCTGACCTGAATCTGACTTATTGCATTTCCCAAGCTACTTTTCACTCAGCGGTTAATTAAAAGATTAAGTCCTTGACACAAAGCTTACAGCCCTTATTGGCACCCATTAGCCCAGCTAGACTAATTCTCCTGAAAACCAAACCTCCTTATATTCCTGGGGTCATGAGTTTAGCTTCAATTCCCTAAATCTTTAGCATTTGCTGTTAACTTAATTCTTCGAAATAAGCCTGCTGTAGGGAGTTTGCATTCAAATTTAGAAACGAAACATAAGCAAGATAAAGCCAGTTTTATGTGTTGTTTCCAAACAAGCAGGCCGGTTTTTACAGAGGACTGCCACCCTTTGGAATTGCAGTAGACAGCTATAAAATTAGCATGTCGATTTAAATATCCAGAGTACCTGGGATCAAGGCCTGTAAAGAAGGGGTAGCTAAACTGTGGCCCTACAGATATTGCTGATCTAAAACTCCCATCAATTTCAGCCAGCAATCAATGGTCATGAATGATGGGATTTGGAGTCCATCAACATCTGGAGGGCCACAGGTACCCCACTCTGACTGCAAAGTGTTGTTTTGCAGAGTCCTGAGCACAGCGGAAGGATGAGCAGTACGTGCCACATACTTTACATTACTTTATTTACACTTCAAAGCTTTTAGATTACAGAAATGCATCCTGCCTCTGGGAGAGCAGAAAAGCAACATCCTCTCTCTTCGGAAGCACTGAGAGAAAGTGTGAAAAACAGGAAACCAGTGTACGTCACATCCAGTCTCCCTTTCCCGTGGGAAAGCCCAACAGCAACTCTGACTGTGGAATGTAAACATTGCCTCGTGACAAGCACTTCGCTGCACAGTGAAGAAAGCAGAAACCAACACAAAGGATGTATTCTGTTCCCCCCTTCTTATAGGAAGATCCTATGGTTGCTAACCACAGAGCACCGTGGTTGAAGAGTGGGAATATAGTCAGTGTCTTGTAGTTGTTAGAGTGTTAGACTAAGGTCAAGGAGATGTGAGTTCAAATCCTCCACCTAGCCATGAAACTCGTTGGGTGACTTTTGCTTAGCCTAACATCACAAGGTTGTCGATAAGATAAAATGGAGGGGACATGGATGTTTCCTTAAGCTCCTTGCAGTAAAGGTGGGAGATAACTGTAATAAATAAATAAATAAATAACAAATAAATTGTGGCAGCAATAACACAAAAGGCACAATGATTGTCTTTGCATTTATCAACTGCTTTTCAACAGTCCTTAAAGTTGCATTCAAGTTTAAATGACAATAATAATAAATAGGGCATATAAGTTTAAACCAGCTAAAAATAAATTTTGTTACAAAAGAAGGCAGGAGAGAAGGTAAGTTTACAAAAGCCAAAGAAACCGCAAACATTTTTGACTACTTTCAAAACAAGCAGAGATGAGATGGGCAATCCTCTCAATGAAAAGACTTTAAATACTCCAAGGCATTTCGAGAAAAATCAGAAACCACCTTGGCACCCATAAATGTTTGGACCTGCAATAAGTCATCATTAGAAGATCTCAAATCTCAGATGTGTAGGATCTTGATCATCTAGGACAGGGATGGGGAACCTGTAACCTTCTAAATACCATTGGATTCCAGCTCCCATCAGCCTCATCTAGCAACTCCAGGACCTGGAAATGATGGGAGTTGTAGTCTAACAACACCTGGCAGGTCACAGGTTCTCCATCCCTGATTTTAGGGATTTATGAACTGGGCCCAGAAAAAGATGGCTTACCAACGAAGCTGTTGCAAGATAGTTGTAATATGATCACACTAGTTTCTGCCAGTTGATTGGGCAGTGGCTTCTTGCACCGGCTGAAGTTTCAAAAACTACTTTAAAAAACAACCCCCTGTAGAACTGTCTAGTCTGGAAGTCACTAAGGTAAGAATTACAGCAACCAAGATCAAGTTGCCCAAAGCTAAAAATCCTCAGTTCTTTTGTTAGAACTCACCAGTCTTTCACATTGAAATCAACACAGAAAGCAAAGTTAATTTCCCAAGGTGTGTGAGAGGGAGAGAAGGCAAAGTTTAATAACGATATACAAAAAAGTAGCTGTTCAAGAATCCTATTTATGTTAAAAGGAGTTGTCATTAAATCCAACCTTCCCCCCATCTGCCCAAACCTGGCATCTGGAATTGCTGAGATCCCAGTGACGACCTTATATATTTCTTTTAATTATTCTGAAGTAACCTCCTCCAGTCCCAGTACAAGCCCTCAGCTACTTCAGGCAAAGACACTATAATGATTTCAATTAAATCTTGGCCTCTCCCCAACAGAACACAAATTAAAAGCATTACTAGGAGATACAAGCTTCATTGCTTGGAAGTGTTATATAGCGAAAGGGGGAAAGTTGCCAAGGGTTTGTTGTCATTTCATAGGCAATGGGGGGGGGGATTAACTCCTTGGTGACCATCCTGGTGCCTAAGATGATAGCACAGTGTCTATGTTGATGCTCCAATGAGGTTCCAGTCCTCTCTGTTGTTTATCTCCAGTTATAAGATAAACTGATCTGAAGGATCAAACTATATTGGCTTTCAGCTCTAATCTTGTGAATGGATGTCTATCACTTTTTGGACTTGCAATCATATCTCAATATTTGTGATACTTCTGTGTATTGTGTGTGTGTGTGTGCACGCACGAGCGCATGTGTATATGAGTGTCCCCACCCACTTTCCAGGCCACAACCATAGCTTACATGTGGCACACAGAGGAGAGGCAATGGGGCCCCCAGACCAGAAAAGGGTAGCTATGTCTGGTATAAATGCTGAGTATTACTATTTGTCTCATTTACTCTCCTCTGTGTGAAACAAATGACACAGAAACAACATGCCACATTTTTCGCTCTATAAGACACAACAGACCACAAGACGCACCTAGTTTTTGGAGGAGGAAAACAAGAAGAAAAAAATTCTGAATCTCAGAAGCCAGAACAGCAAGAGGGATCGCTGCGCAGTGAAAGCAGCAATCCCTCTTGCTGTTCTGGCTTCTGGGATAGCTGCACAGCCTGCATTCGCTCCATAAGACGCACACACATTTCCCCTTACTTTTTAGGAGGGAAAAAGTGAGTCTTATAGAGCAAAAAATACGGTAGATATATTTTGGTGGCTCAGCAAGATTTCTCAATACCCTTTATAAAGCCCTTATATTTAACTGAATGAAGCACAGTCTTCTTCCTCCACAGCCCCCCTCCTCTTTTTCCAAAGCCTCCCCCTTGCCTCTGCCTCTTCAAACACCCCACTTCCATCTTTTCCACAGCCCTTCATACACATTGAAGGTGATGAGGGAGTAAAAGGAGGCTGAGGAGGAATGGGTGGCAGTGGATGGGTGTGGAAGAGGCAAGCAGGCACAGAGGAGGAGACCACAGTAGCAGGCAAGTGTGAAGGAGGAGGAGGAGGAGGCATGTTTCTTGGAGGCCAGATTTGCTGCCTGAAGTGGCTGCCTCATGGGCAGGCTGGCTCTGAAATGAAAGAATTGCTAGAAGAGCTTGCAGCTTGGATGAATTAGATTGAAATTATCACTTATAGTTTCTGGAGTTCAAGTGCTTTATTCATGTAGGAGCAATTAACAGGATCAGTAGAGATGAAAGCAATAAATAGCAGACATCTTGTCTCAATAAGCTCAGGTGGAGGCCACAAGCAAGCACTGGCTGAATTGCTCGACAAACAGTACCCTTGGGTGGTTTAAAGTAATACATGCATTAACTAGAAACTCAGAAAAAGGAAATGTATTGGGGTTTCTCCAATAGGAATTGCTTCCACACATGTCACCAATAGTAATACTTATTGTACTCTGTATTGTTTTTCTCCCCTCTTATTCACAGTTCCTTACTCATAGCCATTACTTCAGTTTAAAATCACCAGACTGAGCAAAATACTCACACATGAGAACTGCTGCTTATTTAGGCCTAAGACTACACAACCCACTATGCATTGAAACTGTGGACAGAATACAGATATAGAGGTTTCATTAAAAACAAATGAATTGTCAATGGTGACAAACCAATGGTCTAATGGAGTTTGGAATCTGTTACACATTCCTTCTGGCGGTTCCCTCACTGTGAGAAGTGAAGTTACAGGGAACCAGGCAGAGGGCCATCTCGGTAGTGGCACCCGCCTTGTGGAATGCCCTCCCATCAGATGTCAAGGAAATTTTTAATTATCTGACCTCCAGAAGACATTTGAAGGCAGCCCTGTTTAGGGAAGTTTTTAATGATTGATGTTTTAAGGTATTTTTAATATGTTGTTGGAAGCTGCCCAAAGTGGCTGGGGAAACCCAGCCAGATGGGTGGGGTATAAATAAATTATTATTATTATTATTATTATTATTATTATTATTATTATTATCATCATCATCATCATCAAATAGGCCTGACTCACTAGGGATTCAGGTTACCCCTGCACATATTGGATGAGCTCTGAATGCACAGGGAACCCCTACAACCCAGGCCAACATGCAGGGGTGCTGGTGTCTGTGCTGTTTGACTTAAGATCAAAAGAGCCCACAGGACTTGCAAGCCCTCTCTCAATGTATTATTTCAATGTATTGAGGGTTTATCTGAGCCCCCTAACACTAGGTTCCATATGCTCACTAAGGATAATTCCAAAGTAACAGCACCAGTTCCCTAATATAAAGCCAGGGTGGACCTAGTCTGATAGAACAATTACATAAGGGATATTTAGCCAAGCTTGCCTGTAGAAATTCTTGAAGGCACAGGACAGGCTCAAAGAACACATTATTTACAGTCAAAGGAAAACTTTGTGTGAAGTATCCTTCTCCAAGAGATAGAAGATGCCTGGTATTGTATCATATTTCTCCCGTTTAAGAGAAAGAAAATAGATATATTTCAAAGTGAGAACGGCTCCAGAAAGTTTAATTTAGGAGGCTAATCCCCTGATATCTTTGGGCTTTGTGTTGGTTTTGTTTTTGCTCGAATAAATTTGGCTAGCGAGGAACAGCAGGACTGCCTCAGCTCCCCCACACTGTCTCTGAGCACCACTATATCATCTCCACCATGTTTCAAGACACAGAGTTTAAATATTTTTTAACCTAGTTCCCCCCACACCCACACTCTTTTCTCAAGATGTTCTGTAAAATGCAGTCTTGTTTCCAGTATGTAGTTGGCTGGATTTCTCAACCCATTGCTCTTCTGCATTTGTAGAAGGGAGATGAAAGTAATAGAGAATTTCAAGTCTGATCAAGAAGATATACTGGTGTCAGAAGTCAGCATCACTGGGCACTTGTCAGAGCCCACAGATCAACAGGCCCCCCCAACTAACCAGAGACACTAGAAAACAATGAGACTTCCTGCAACCATATTTGTTTTTCCTTGTGCAAATGCAAAAAAGAGCCTATAGCAGACATAGGCAAACTCAGCCATCCAGATGTTTGGGAACTATAATTCCCATCATCCCTGACAACTGGTCCTGTTAGCTAGGGGTCATGGGAGTCGTAGTCCCAAAACATCTGGAGGGCCGAGTTTGCCTATGCCTGGCCTATAGTCCTGGCCACCAATGAGGCCCATGGCATGGCATGAAAGCTATGGCATTTAGGGAGAGAAAACCATAAAACCAACGCTAGGCTGTCCTAATGTACAAAAGTCTTTATTGAAGTTCAATTTCCATTTCAAAGCCGCAGCGCGCAGCCCTACATCTTAAACCCTAGATCGGCGAAGTCCCGTCTGAGTCTCCTCCCCTCTGACACCAGTTTAAGATCCTAGCCCTGCTCCACCTTTTCCGCTGCTCTCTCCTCTTCTGGGTCCTCCTGCCCGCTGGGGCATTGCCCTTTCTGGACTCTTCCGACGCTGAGTCGCTTAGCTCCTCCCCCTGCCTCCTGCGGGCTTTAGGACCCGGTTCCCAATCCTCATTCTCTGCTGTCCCGCGCTCCTGTACATTTGAACTTGCCTCTCACGCCAACCCAGTGACCTTTCTCCTAACCGTTACACTACTTCGGTCACTGCTTCCCTCTTCCGGGATACTGGCCGGATCTGACCTCCCCTCCGTTGTCCGACTTTCTGATGGAGGCGTGGTCAGCCCTGCCTCCTCTTTTCTCCCTGGTGGGGAATGCACTGGCCCCGATACTTGGGACTCTTCCCCCCCACTCTGCTCTGGTGGGGAAGCTGGTCCTGATTTCCAACTACTGCTCTGGGAGTCCCTGCTGCCCCCTTGCTCCTGGGGCGTTCCCCTTGGGAACCCCCTACCCCTGGCCACTGGCGCCCCCTTCTGTGAATCTTCCGATTCGCTGGAGAGGCTCATGGAATCCCTCGGTCCACTGTCCTCTTCTCCTACGCTCCCCTCGGATTCTTCCCCTTCGCTCTCCATCTCCTCTCTTCCCTGTGCCTCTGCTCCTGAGCCCCTGACATTATATATATATATATATATATATATATATATATATATATATATAAAACACAAAAAGGCAGCGGCGTAGCGTGGGTTGTCAGCACCCGGGGCAAGGCAAGTAATTTGTGCCCCCTAACCCAGGGCAAGGCAAGTAATTTGCACCCCCTAACCCAGGGCAAGGCAAGTAATTTGCACCCCTAACCCCTAACCTGCCGCCGCTGCCAGCTTCTTCTTGCTGCTGCCTGGGCTGGTTGGGTGTGGTTCTCTCCCGCGCTCAGCGCTGCACTGGGTGGCCGCTGCACTGTCCCTCCCCCAGATAGTCCCTCCCTCGCTTTCTCTCCGCTCCGCAATGCAACGCACGCCTGGCACCCTCCCCCTCCACAGTGGGCGGCGACCTGGCAGCTCGGATAGATTCGCACAGCCAGCACTGCAGTGACAGAGAGTGAGTGAGCCAGGTAGGGGCAGAGAGCTGCGAGTGCGAGCGCGCCCCCCCAAAATGTTGCGCCCGGTGCGGCTGGCCCCCCCTGCACCCCCCACACTACGCCACTGCAAAAAGGTAAGGTAATGAAGGAATCATCCTATTTATCTTCTTCTTATGGGTCAACATGGCTACCATTGCATTTTTTAAAAGTTCATTTTTAGCCCTTACAACAACCTCCATTGAAATTCATTATTCTCTTCCATTTTGCAGATAGGCTGAGGCTTGAGGCTACCACATTCCTGGCAGAAGTGGGATTCAAACCAGGGACTGGCTGATTTGTAGCCCCATCGCTCAGCCGCTATTCTTGCACAGCACCACACCACCCCAGAGCTGATCAAGATATTAAAGCAAGAGATTACAGCAACTGGTGCATGCTTCTGCGTTTCATGTTTCTGCTATAAAATGCAAAGCAGAGTTTTATAGATCTCACCACAGGTGGAATCTGAGAGCTGCAGGGGTTGTTGAGGGGAAAAGTCCGAATTCATATGTTAAAGAACAATGATCTCAAAGTCTGTAGCCCATGAAAGCTTATGGTGAAATAAATTTGTTAGGATGCTACCTGACCCTTTCTGGCATATTTGCTGCAAACATGCTAAAATGACTAGTACTCAGGAATTTGCCTTAATGCTTCTATCCCCCACCGACCACCACCTCCATGTTATGTTCACACCCAGTCAGCAAGCAGAAGAAACAACACACAGGGAGCACAAATGCTGATGTTGATCAAAGAATCAATGTAGAATAGTAACGTAATAATCATTCATTCATTCATTTTTAAGCACTTGTTTCACAAACGTGACTCAAAGCAACTTAAATCAAAATGAAAGGAGGCATCATTTTTCATTCTGCCCTGTACTTGTCACATGCAGAAGAGTACCCGTTCCACTGCAGTTCGCCTTCCACCAAAAAGTATTGGAGGAAATAGCAGCAGGTGGGAAGTGGAATCAATTGCGTGTTGTTTATGGACTGAAACCAGCAGCCGCGACAGAGAACACTGATAATATTTGCTGGATTGATTTCCATTCTGGGCATAGGACAAGCAAATGAACAATGTCAGTTTCCACTCCCAGTTCCATTTTCCTTGGAATTCTCCAACATCCCTATAGTAGAAGAAGGTTGTGATGGCTGCATAAGGGGATCCCATGCCAGGGCTACTATTGGTTGTAATAAATAGGCTGATCGCCTCCCCCAGATGCATACACACTCCCAGCCTAATCCCAAAACTTGCTGGGGCAGCACATAAGTGTAAGTAATTAGAATGAGGTGTATCAACAGCTATGCTGTTGTGGTTTCACAGCACAGGATGCTAAGCCGGTGCTGCAGGGACCTTGCAGACAGACAGGGCTGCTGATTTATTTATTTTTACTGGCCCCGCTCCTGGGCTTTTAACAGCAGAAAGGAAAATGGGCAAAAAAATTAAGCAGAGGCTTCTGCCTGTCGTGCCGAAGGAGCTTAAGCCCCTTAATTTTCTGTTTATGAGGTTGTTGTTAAAGGTTTGTTGTGCAGGGAACTCTGAAGAAGTGCTCCCAGCCAGCTCAGAACTGGAGCATGGCTCTCACTTATGCTGTATTCAGCTTGGGCCGTGCTGCTTCAGGCTTACTTAAGGATTGCTTTGACGTGGAATTTTCTTCAAACAGCAGGCCTTCCTTGTAACAAACTGCCCTGTGTAGTTTATTTAAGGAGCTCAAACCTACCCGTCTCTCCTTTCATCTTTACAGCTCTGGTTTTTGAAGCCACTTCAGAGGAAGCCACTGCAACGATGAACCTTATAAAGAAACGTATGGTTACACTTTGCTTTTCTTGCTTGAACGTGACTCCTGATGTCGGTCCATAACGTTAGGTACAGTTGGATTTTGTTGAGGCACCATTCCTTGCAGGACCAGCCCTACAATTAGGCAAAGTGAAGTGGCTATCTCAGCTGGCAGGTGCTGAGGGGCAGGTAGTGGGCTCAGCTGTGTGTGCAATGCTGCCTCCTCTATGCCCTCTAAGTCAACTTGTTGTTAGGGATGTTGGGGAATTCTAGCAAAAAAAGAGAGAGAAAGAAATGGGAGCAGAAATGGCTAAAATCTGCTTAATCATCCCTGTTCCAGAACGGAAACCAACCCAGCAAATACAATCATTATTTGCGCAGGGGCCATGCTAATCTTCTCTGTACTGTTCCAATTTTAGTATATGTGCTGCTGAAGCTGTTGTTGCTTTCAGTTCACAAACAATATGTAATTGATTACATTTCTTCTCCATTTGCATTGTGTTTCCATTGTATTGAAATGAATGGGGTGGAATAACGTAATGACAACATTATATATGTGATTTTGCCACTGTGGACAGTGAAACGAATAATGTAATTTTTGATGGAAGACAAACTGCAGTGGAGCGGAAACAGTGGTGCATGCAATGAATACAGGGCAGTACGGAAAATGATGCCTTCTTACATCCCTGTCTGCTGTCCTCAGGTGTACTGGAGGACACTGTCCCATGACCAGTGATGAATAAGTTTCAGCTCCAGCTTCTGTACATAGAATCATAGAATCATAGAGTTGGAAGAGACCACAAGGGCCATCGAGTCCAACCCCCTGCCAAGCAGGAAACACCATCAGAGCACTCCTGACATATGGTTGTCAAGCCTCTGCTTAAAGATAGAAACATGGAATGAGGAAGGTACCATCTTGTCCTCTGCCTTAGGTGGAAACATACCTTGGGCTGCTGCTCGTTCCTTACTTTCTGCTCACTTGAGTGAGTTCATTACTCAGCAGTCACCTCTTTTTCACAGCTTTTTGAAAAGGAAAAGAAACACTACCCAAGGCTCCTTCCTTCCTTTGGTAAACCAGTAAGCTTACCAAATAGGTTACTGTACAAATTGTATTTAAATATTAGTACCTTTATGAAGGCAATAAAGCTGTCATGTCAAAACGATACTTCTCTTGTTAGTTTAAGGTACAACAGGACTGAGAAAAATGACACAAGGGGGGAAAATCAATTTGCTTGATGAAATAAACTAATTAGGTAAATTACACATCTATGATGATGTTAATCGTGCAAGCAACATGTCTTGTCGTGATTCGGCACTTCGCTACTCTCGCTGACTGTGTCTCTGTGCCATTTATTAGGAAGAACAGTGAAGAACCCTACATGAACATGTCTTTGTGAGGGAAATGAAAACTGGGGTGTGAGTGGTTGGCCTATTAAGAGATCCCCTGCGTCTTTATTAGCAAAATCCCTGGGTTCCAGATTGCATAGATGCATATGCAAGTAGGATTCTTTGTGCATAGACTTCCCCTCATCAAATCCCCATGCCAGTGCTATTTCCTGCAGTTTCCCCAATGTGTTCTTCATCTGCAAAAAAGACTTCCAGTTTTCTGCCTCTTTCGCAATGCACTTTAAAATTTCTTAATACTTTTGGTGGGATCAGGCTGGGATTTATTTAGCATTGTAAGGTTGGTATAGTTGTGTTTTTCTACCCATTAAACATTTCCCCAACAATCTGCAGCCCACTCAGCTCCCTGTGCCTCCTAATCTCAACAAACTCCATGGGAGGAATTACCTTAGCTCTTTTCTTGGTTTTGATTGGAGTAGGGAATAGTGGCTCCTGAGCTCCTGAGAGTGGCATAGTCACTGATTTTGTTTTTAAGGGACGTTCTCCTTGTATCCTTTAAAGGAATTTTTATTCAATCATTTCTTTTTTTAAAAAAAAAAAACTTCACTTAGTGAAAACAAGTGAACAGCTGCTAGGTTCACCGTAGGCAGCCCCCCTAACTTCTTGTGCTAGTAATAATAATAATGATAAATTTTTATTTATACCCCGCCCTTCCCAGTTTAAAAACTGGGCTCAGGGCGGCTAACAGCAATATAAAACACTGATTAAAATGTGACTTTAAAACAGCATAGAATACAACATAAAATGCAGCATCAATATCAATAAAATTCAAAAATTCAGGGGTCATTTTTGGAAGAAGAAAAAACCCCAGTCAGTAGACATCGAATGATCACCAGGGCTAACTGGCCAAGTTGGTCCTACTAGGGCCAGCAATGAGACCAGGGAAGAATTTAAATGTGGGGTCCCAGAAAGGGTTTCTTCATAGAAGAGGATAGGGAAAAGGGAATAGAGGATCAGGCTGATTCAAATTGAAGGCCAGGCGGAGTAGCTCTGTCTTACAGGCCCTGTGAAAAGAGATCAATCCTTAAGGGCCCTAGTCTTGTGGGACAGAGCATTCTACCAGGTCGGAGCCATCACTGAAAAAGTCCTGGCCCTAGTGGATGATAGTCTTGCTTCCTTAGGGCTCAGGACCTTTAAGCTATTATTATTCATGGACCTTAGGGTCCTCTGCGGAACATACCAGGAGAGGCGGTCCCGTAAGTACAAGGGTCCTAGGCCTTATGGAACATAGCTGTCTACGTTTCCCTTTTTTTAAGGGAAATGTCCTTATTCCAAATAGGATTCCTTGCAAGAAAAGGGAAAAGTTGACAGCTATGGTATAGACTAGTCCAGCTGAGGATGTTCTGCTTTTTTCATGAAACATGAGCACCCAGGAAGGCTGCATTGTGCAGACCATTGGAAAGATGCTTTGTAGAGGGGGAGGACACACACAATCACACCTTAGCCACTCTAAAGCTAAGGTGAGTGCAACAAAAATGCTGAACCCCACCCATGAGAAGTCTTCCAAGGATTTCTCTTCCATTTAATAATTTTTAGTAGAATTCCTGTTCTTGTTAATTAATGGGAAATGATAAAAAGAATGCAGGAAAATGTTCAGTGTAGCACTAGTGCAGGTTCACTGGGTGGCTGTAGGGAGGCCAGAAGCAAATGTTGTGTGTGCAGTTTTCTATTAAACAAAAGTCCTAAGAACAATACAATAATGAAATACTTCATGGTATTGTGCACAAATCTGAGGAGGAGGAGGAGGAGGAGGAGAAGGAGGAGGAGGAGGAGGAGAAGGAGAAGGAGAAGGAGAAGGAGAAGAAGTGGAATTTCACCATCACAACAATTTCTGTGATCTCTAAAGTACACATCAGGGCCTCAGAGGCTTAATATTGAGATTGTTTGTGCAAATAGCCAGCAGCTATGATTGAGACAAGTTGCTATAATATAATGTGCAAAGTGGTTTTTGTGAATGTCATAAGCAACATTCACATGATCATTTACAAAATAAATTAATTGGAGGAGGCCGCCTCAAAGGATATGCAAAACCTCAGGCATTTAAATGGCAACATTCTTCTATACCAGGAAACCAATGTAGTGTCCTCCAGATGTTGAACTCAAGCTCCCATCAGCCTCGTGGTCAGGGATCATGGGAGATGCACTGCAACAACAACTGGAGGTAACCAAACTGACTTCTCTGCCACCCATGTTGATTGTGCAAATTCGCTAGTTTGTAGTATGGCTAAGCACAATTGTTCTGTTGCTTTTCAGTTCTGAAACAACAACAACAGCAACAGCAACATCAGCATAATCATCATCATTTCCTGTCTACTCTTCACCCATAGGTCCCAGTACTGGTTACAACAATGTAAAATTACAGTATTAAAATGAGTTATAACAATTTATAATCAAATGAATAGGGTGGGCCCTAAAACATGCATCTCAAGTGTCAAAGGCCAGGGTAAATAAATGTCAGATTCACATTTAAACCCTGAAGTAACCATATCAGATTTGGCCTAACTTTCATTTAAGTACAAAATCTAGCTTAGTTCTGTAGCTCAACGCTATGCTGAGAGAGTGCTCATAAGGAAAACACTGCTGGTTCCTCATTTTCTTTTTCTTCCTTGTAACACAAAGACGGGTTTTCAAATTAAGAGAAACAGAAAAGAAATAATAAGATAAAGAAATAGGGAGTTGGAGTGGAAAATTCCTGGAACGTACTCTGTTTTGACAGCTTTTGTAAGCCTTCAAAAAGATTGGCTTCTGGGAATAAATGGGCCCTAACAAAAGGACTATGGTAGTTGGTTTGCTGTCCAGCAGTAAACACAGCAAAAACACATGAACATAGGTATGTAAGATCTACTGGGTCAGACAAAGGCCTACATAGTCCAGCATTCTACTTCCATAGAGGCCAACCAGTTGCCTATGGGAAGCTTAGAAACAGAGCATAAGTATAATACTATTTTCCTGCTCATGAATCTACGGAGGGATGTATCAAAGCCATTTCTGCTGTCAATCTCAGAGAAGAAATAAAAGGCAAAGGAACCTCAGTGTCCCCTCTAAAAGGAACAGTAAATCCAAAGGGGGAGGTTGGTTTTAGAAAACTGTTGGAGAGAAAGCATTATCCTTTTCCTGAATGGGATATTCTGTTTTATTTATTATATTTATATCCCACCTTTGCTTCAAGGTGGAAGACCTGATCTTCCCCCTCACAACAGCCCTGTGAGATGGGTTAGGCTGAAAGGCAACGAGTGACCTGAAGTTACATAGTGAATTTCAGGACTGAGTGGGGATTTGAACTTTTGTCTTCCAGATCCTACTCTTAGAACTCTAAATACTACACTATACTACACTGTCTCTTTGCCAGATCTGTCACAAAAATAAATCTTTCCACATAAACCTGGTGCAGAAAGACATTTCTGTAAAGAGAATGCCTACCAATTGATGAGGCACTCCTGGTGGTCCCAAATGAAGTGAAGTGTATAGTGCAGGGGCCCAGGGAAAAGCCTTTTTGGTGGTGGCTCAATGTCTGTAGAATTCACAAAGGGATATTGTTACCAAAGATAGCTTTGTCTAACATTATGGGCAGTCTAGTAGCACAGAGGGAGCTATGAAGTGGGGTGCTGACCAAAGCTTCATACTGCTGCAGAGATTGTTGCCCAAAACTGGCTGTCTCCAAAGTTCTTATTGTCTTCTACACTGATGTGTTGATTGTAAATATGCAGGCTCATTTTGCAAAATAATATCTGGCTTCTTATAGGATAAGTCACCTTTCCTTATACTGCTATTAATCTCTCCAGTGATCTGCACTCTGCAGCCTTCCTGGGTGCCCATCTTTCCTGAAAACTCCATGGCAACCTCAGCTGGGTTATCCTGTAATCAGGAGAAGGCAGGAAACCTGCATACTGTGTTTCTTATTGTTTTAAACTAAAGTATTTTATTTTTAAAGAAATCTGCACAAAGGTGTTGTTGTTGTTTTTTTAAAAAAACACAAACAACCCAAAGTGGTCATGCTGACCTCGGAGTCCCATGCATCAATAAAATATCAGGAAAAGATGTTGTTACTTCTCTTATTGGGCTTTTTCAGGAGGTGCCAGCAGCTGGGGAGGCTGCAGAGCACTGGAGAAAAGTTTAGTGGAAAGAAAAGCATGCAGCACACCCACAGCTCCCTTGCAACGATGAGGTAATGTCAGGTCTATTTTAAAAAAAATCCCAAAGTGCCCTAAGAGAGAGGCAGAAAAATGGAAGCCTCTGTTACACAGGGAGAAAACTTGTAACTCTGGAGGAGAGATTTCTGCACAGCAATAGCGTATGTGAAAAGTGGTGATGTTGGAATCATACAGGGCCATGCTGATGCTGTTTAGATGAGCCATCTGCAGTCCACTATAAACATGCTAATAAATATATCCATGTTTGCCACTGCCTACTTAGAAAGTACAAATTCTTCCAAATATGCAAAGATATCAGATACATCCAGAGCCCAGAAATAAAATGAGCAAGGTGAGAAATATACAAGCCATGACAACAGCTTACCCTAATGGACAAGGAGAAATTAGCTCAGCTGTTGACACAATACTAAAGGGTTTCCCCCCCCCCCCCCCAGTTGAAAGTAATATTATTGTGGCTTGGGAAGACAGTGTTTCTTTCTTGCAGCTTTGCTATTTTGAAAAGAAGCCACCCAGTAGTTAGCATATCAATTTACTGTTGTAGAGACAGACATTTGCTTGAAAGGAACACTCAATAATAGAAAGCGTCAGAAACTTTTATTGTGTTTGGACTTGTGTTTAACCAAACCTAATGTCTCAATGGAATAACAAACCACTTATATGAAAACGCTAAGTGGCTTCTATGAGCCTGATCCAAATCTCCCCCAACTCCCCTCCTCCTAATTGTCAGTTGGAGTCCCATAGAGGTTAATAGGAACTGGACCAAACAAGCCCATTGTCACAGAAAAGGAAATGGATACGCTTACAGTTTTCTAAGCAGTATTGTTTCACCCTTGCCTTCATTCTGCAAATTGCTGACTACTTTATCCCTAAACAAATTTCAGCAAAATAATTCAGATTGGGTCACATAAACCTAACTACATCCTGACAGGCTCTGAAATGGCAAAAAAATACTTGGGGTCATGGAAGAAACATCATTAAAAATATCAACTTAAGCCAGACCGAGGATACTTTTTTGGCCTGTGGACTGCATTCTCTTCTGAAGAATTTTCTGGGGCCCTATGCCAGTGGTGGCTGTGGCCAGAGGCAAAAGCAGAAGGAGCAATAGATGTGACTCTTACAGGAGGCCACACTCCAGCCATGCAGTTCTATATGCACACACAACCATATCTGCATCCAAACAAGGAAGATGCATTATTGCAGATCAATGACATAGTTCAGCCACCTAAAGCTTCTGAAGGCTCAGAAGAGCTGGGGAAGTGTGAGAACTAGGGGAAAGTGTCCTAGGCATGGCCTGGGATGAGTCCTGAAAGACAGAAAGGCCTGGACAGTCGTATTTGGCCTCTCAACCTGAGGTTTCCCACCCCTGAACTAACTCTTGAACCAAATGGGACACTAATTGCAGGGTAGAGGACAGAAATTATTCTACATGGGTAGACATCTAAGAGGCTAGTATCACTTTTGTAAATAGAAAACTACCTCAGCCAACAGTGAGGGTATAATGCTGCTAGCAAGTAGGCATGCTTGAGGAATTTGCTTGGTAAAATTTCAAAAGCAGGTTCATCTGATCAGCACCTCCTGAATTTGATCAATAGTTCTTCTTTGAAATCTGAATTCCAGTGAATTGCACAAAATATTCAAAGCAATGCCTTTAAAAGAGAGAGAGACATTCCTTTCTTACAGGTAAAAGATTTGAAAGGCCTGGAAAGTGCCTCATTGCTGCTGCATGATGAAAATGGGCTGTAAATGCCCCTGAGAGTGAAAAGATTAGGGATAGATGAATCATTCTATTTCTAGTCTGTTCCAGTTTCGCACGTGTTTATTCATAAATGTGTTTATTCATAATTTTTTTTAAAAAAACCACTGCATTTTTTATTCAGTTTCTTTATTATTTTTCCATTAAAAAACTCAACATCAACAATGATGTACATATGTTTGATTATGTTGTAAACTGGTCACATTGTATCCTTCATAGTCACAATGTTTTTCATTACATTCCAAGAATTTTTATTGAGTGTAACATTTTAGCATTTTCCTTATCCCAACGAGTCTCTCCAGAGAGTTCCATTGTTGGCAGTGGCTGGATTTGCTAAGATTATATTTTGTCAATTGAACAAATCCATACCATTGAGCACAAAAGTCTGTGTGCATTTTGTTATTTCTTCATTTCTTTTTGAAGTAAAGAAACGTACTGCAAAATTTGGAGAAATGCAAAAACTGAAAGGTAACTGAGTACTGCAGAAAATGTGGATCAGGCCATTTTGCTTAAAAATACAGACCAGATGAAATTGTTGAGCATCCTTAGATTTGGACATTGTACGGGGGGCACGCTGTCCACATGGGCTGCTACGTACAGCAATCTTTTGGGGGCCATGGGTCATAAAAGAGTGGCTGGAGAGCATCATGACCTATCACTCTCAGGCACAATTGCACCCATCATTTTTCAATATGGAGAGTCAGATCTGTGGGGTTTTTTTTAGCTGATGCAGGCAGTTCAAAAAGGGAGGGAAAGTGTTAAAGTCAGCTGTCAGAACACTTCATAAGTACTTTTCAAAATTATAAAACTCATGCAGTTGAGCTTTTTTTCCAGGAAAGCACCTGAATGGAAATGGGTCAGAATGAATCTAGAGCGAACACATGCAAATGGGACACAAACTAGATTGCAAATTATTCACTCTTTTCTCAGTGATGGATGGTGCACACTGGGATTGGGAGGGCAGATGGGAGACCAGCAGTAGGTGGACCCAGAGCAAATGACAGACAGATCTACTTCCTCACTGATTTGGATGTGCAAGTGGCTGACAGATTACTGAGATTATTGTAACAGTCTCCCATTCACCCTAATGGACCAGCCTCCTGGCTGCCAGGCAGACATTCCACGAGAAACAGTATCCTAGTTGCATGAAGTCTCAACCCAGCAGAAGTGGTCTTTGGCAGCTACAACTCTAACGCTGAGTCCGGTATCTGTGTACTTGACAACCAGTTAGGAATAATCAGGAAAGAAAGAGGGAGAGGGGGAGAGAGGATGCATCTCTGGTTCACTTACATTTAGAGTAATGACAGATGTAACATGTAACATGTCAAGGCAAAAAATCTTCAATTTCGCAACTATCTCAACTGGCAGTGACTGACCAGTAATGAGACCTTGGAATCGTAGGGGACAGCTCAATGAAGGCTAGTATCCATTAGGAATGGAACTGAAAATAAAACTGCTGATATCATAATGCAGTTAGACAAATCAGTGGTGCAACCACACATGGATTAGAGTTGCACAAGAATGCCAAATGCTGAATTTGCTGGCATGGGATTGAATCCCACCTTCAAAAGAACAACAGTCTGGATGCACCCTCAGTCCAATTCAGGCATCCATCGTTTCTTCTTCTACAGCTAAATATTCGGCATTTATGCATGGTTTGCTGTTCAAGTTGTGTACGAGTTACTGATAAAATTGAAAACTAATTTATAATTCCAGTACATCTGAAGGAGCGTCTCCACCCCCATCATTTTACCCAAACACTGAGGTCCAGCACTGAGGGCCTTCTGGCGGTTCCCTCACTGGGAGAAGCCACGTTACAGGGAACCAGGTAGAGGGCCTTCTCGGTAGTGGCGCCCTCCCTGTGGAACGCCCTCCCACCAGATGTCAAAGAGAACAACTACCAGACTTTTAGAAGACATCTGGAGGCAGCCCTGTTTAGGGAAGCTTTTAATGTTTGATGTATTACAGCATTTTAATATTTTTTTGGAAGCCTCCCAGAGTGGCTGGGGAAGCCCAGTCAGATGGGTGGGGTATAAATTATTATTATTATTATTATTATTATTATTATTATTATTATTATTACAAGACAGTGTGGACAAATACACAACCTAGTGTGCAGTGGAGGCCAGAGCAATTCTTATGGTGCTCCGATTTTTGTAATGGGAGACAACTATAATCTAGAATGGAAAAAGTTGGGTTAACTGTAACCCGTGGAATATATGAGATGGCATGTCAATTCAGAATCATGATCTGCGCATTCTCTCCTTTGTAAGCTGCCAGCCAGATACCACAAGAAAGTTCACAAAGAGGGAACAATGATGATTGGTATCCCATCCCCATTTGTTTGTCTCCAGCATCTGGTAGCCAGAGGTATATTGTCTGTGACTCTGAAGCTGGTATTCTTCCCTACTTCTTTTTAAATGAGACAATTTATGCAGTGTCATCCCATTGTTGCAGCCCATTGTTGATTAAATCCATAAAGTGCATGTGTGTGTGTTATGACCTTTTGTTAATCTCAAGCCTAATTATCAATTTCACTTAAAAAGCACCAAGTTATTTTTGAATGTGTGAATAATTGTCTGTTCATTCTTTCCATGCTGTACACGAATTCATAAATCTTATGAGATCTCCATATGTGGTTCCACCCCAACCTAAAAAACCCAGCTGTTTAAAACCTTTCTCCATATGCTTCTCTATAATTTGCTTTTAAGCAAATGATAAAGGTTTTTCAGGACCATTGCTATCTCTTTCTACCCATTTTCAGGTTGGGCACATCAACTTGAGGGTAAGACAAATGTCACATCTCCACACTGGAAAGGCCAGTTGAGATGTATCCATTCCTCCACGATCTCCAGCGTGGAGAGTTCTGAAGAAAGCAACAGCATGTTGTCATAGCCCTTTCAAGTCCTGGAGCAGCTTTGCAAGTGGGAACCACAGGCTGCAGTGATGCTCTATAAGTACCTCTGGTTCTCAGTGACATGACGTGGTCATCTGAAGGAAAGGAATATTATGCCGACTGGGGAAGTCCTGCACATGGTCTTATTCATCTGGGAATGGAAGTCCACTTAATTGTGATGTCTTTGGGGGAGCCAAAGTGTATCTATTTTATCAATGGTGCAGCTGGTCTACGCCAGGGATGACAAACCCATTGTGGCATCTATCTCAACATCAAGAACATAAGAAGAGCCTATTGGATCTGGCCCAATGAATGACCCGTCTAGTCCAGCAGTGTGTAACCTTTATCATGGATTAACAAGAAATGTGGCGAAGACCCAAACCAGACCTGGGGACCAAATGCAACTCTCTAGGTTTTTCTATCCAGCCCTTGGGAATTGGGAAGGGACCACACCTTTCATCAACCCTGCTCTACAACCTTCATGAGGTCTTTTTGGGGTGGTGGTGGTGGTGGTAATGCCTCTTGCTTGCTTCAATGCAAAAAAACCCACCTCTGACTTGTGTGGGTGGAATGCATCCCATAGTACAATGGGAAGGATCATATCCCCACTTCTGCTTCTGGGCATGGTCACTAGTGATATGCGTACCCTGCCCTACCCCCAAAGGTTCTCTAGAAAAAATGCAGACCTCCTGCTGAAAAAAAGGTCCCATTCCTCTGACCTCAATATTTCCTACCCAAAATATACAAGTTAGTAGTCATTAAGCATGGGACGCGGGTGGCGCTGTGGGTTAAACCACAGAGCCTAGGACTTGCTGATCAGAAGGTCAGTGGTTTGAATCCCGGGACGGGGTGAGCTCCCATTGCTCGGTCCCTGCTCCTGCCAACCTAGCAGTTCGAAAGCACATCAAAGTGCAAGTAGATAAATAGGTACTGCTCCAGTGGGAAGGTAAACGGCGTTTCCGTGTGCTGCTCTGGTCCACCAGAAGTGGCTTAGTCATGCTGGCCACATGACCCAGAAGCTGTATGCCGGCTCCCTCGGCCAATAAAGGGAGATGAGCACCGCAACCCCAGAGTCGGTCACGACTGGACCTAATGGTCAGGGGTCCCTTTACCTTTACCCTAGTCATTAAGCATGTACAGTATATTTGCTCCTACAATGTATATGTGACTGTGAAAGTCAAACCTACAATTAGGTTTGTGGTGTTAGAACCACAAAACAATGGTTTTACCCACCTCCCCAATTCTCCTTTCTGAATTTTGATACTGAATATTCTTAGAATATTCTCTGGCTATAGGATTAAGAGCACAAAAGCCTGCTGGATCAGGCCAAAGGTCCATCTAACTGAGCATCCTGTTCTCACATTGGCCAGTGAATATTTAGAATTCAGAACTATAATTTGATATATGATGACTTTGCAGTGACCATCAACATTTGACTGGTGACCTGTAAAAAAAAATCTATATTAATTTCATCTCTTCCTTTAGCCAATCAGGAAAATTCACTTAAATGAGTGAAAACAGGTGGAATTTTATGTCAGAATTCAATTCTGAAACCCAAATGACAAAGTGTCAACATCAAAACATAAATTGCAGAATTTCAAAATGTGTGAAATGTAAACTATTAAAATGAAATTTTGTATTTCAGAAATTTGAAATTCCGCAATTTATGTTGATGCTCTCACATAACAATCAGCCATTGTAAGAAGAAAGCAACAGAGGAAAATATAGCAATGTGGAAGATGAATTATTATTATTATTATTATTATTATTATTATTATTATTTGTGTGATACATATAAAAATAGATGAGAATTACAATGCAGCATCCTTGTAACATGCCCAGCTGCACATATTGATCACATGTATAAATCTAAGGAGGACAAAACTACCAACATGAAACATCAGTGTAGATTTCTCTCTCTCTCTCTCTCTTGTAAAACTTTGACTTTGCATCACTTTATCTATATTTAACCTCCCACAGGCTCCAGCCCAGTACAAGCCCACGAATTAAATTCATTATTATTCATTATTCAAACACCATCCCTTTGTTTTCTGGAATAGCTTTGTAGCCTGGAGTCAAATGAGCTAAAGTAAAATTATGTGACTTGGCATTGAAAATATATTACTTCAGCTGCCAGAACGGATTTAACAGAATATGTGCACAGTTCGTCACTTCTTCCACAACTGCCTTCATGCGCACAAAGGGGTATGACAGCCCCTGAGTTATGAGGGGCCATTCGAGGGGCTGTGATGGATTAGATTGTTTTATGCACTGACTTAAGATCTCATTTCCTGCAACATTCACAAGTGCTTTCTCTACGACTGAACAGAAACTCACTCTGTCCTATGAGGGTTGCTCTTCCTTGTTAACTAGAGAAGCTGAGGATATCAGAGAATGGGATGACGTGCGCTCTCTTGGATAAGACCTTTCGGAATGAGCTAAATGACTTGAAATAACTCAACATTAGGGTCTCTTCTCCTCTGACACTCCCAGTTAGCCCAATTTTCTTTCTTTCTTTCTTTCTTTCTTTCTTTCTTTCTTTCTTTCTTTCTTTCTTTCTTTCTTTCTTTCTTTCTGCCTAAGAGCCAGAATTAACTATTGCTCTTCAAACAGGCCTGGATGTTCAGGTAAGTCTGCTCAGAAACAGTTAACACAGCATCATATCTACCTGCTGGCTGTGCTCCTTGATGTGCATGTCAGCCACACACCCTGGTAACACATATTTTATATCAGTGAAGGGGTGTTTGTGCATTACATTCAACAAACATACAATCCATGTACCCAGTGTTATTTTTCTAGAAAAAGAGGTGCCGGAACTCACCATGAATGCCCCCCTCTTGTTCTCTTATAATGGCAATGGCACCCACCTAAGAGGTGCCAGAACTAAGTTCCTGTAGTTCTGGCTGAAAAAATAGCCCTGCATGTAGCTGTGTATACAAATAGTTGAGCTCTACACTCAAGCAGTTATTCACATGCAACGTATAATTTGTGTAGAGTCTGTGCAACTCTGTACATAACAGCTGACTTGTAGAGACAGCTTGTACCTGTGTTCAATGTGTGATGTGTGAACAAGCCTTGAGAAAAGACTGTGCATGTGTTGGGTCCTTTCTCACTTATGTCAAATGTGTGACCACAAGGGTTTAAACAGCAGGCAAGCTGATGAGAGTCTACTCTTGCCCCCACCTTGACTGGCTGCATGTTATAGGACCTAGAGGCAAAGGCTTATCTCCAAACTTAGCACTGTGGTGCTTAGTCCTAAGACTGGACATGGGGGGGGTCCCTAAGCACGTAAGTGCTCAGAACAGAGATAAATTATCTCTGTGTCCAATGTCACATGACGTCGACGGGTGGCTGTGGTTTGCCCCAAATGGCCTTGCAGGGCCAAATTCAAAGGTCTGGTGGGCCTAACATTAGGCCCACAGGCTGGAGGTTCTCACCACTGATACAGGTCATTTATATAACCATGTAATCTTCCCCTTTCCAAAAGAAAGGATCCCTCACTGATTGTGCTGAAAAAGCCAACATTTGTATTAAATGACTGTGCATAGGCACTATTCAGACTTCCAGATGGATGGATGTGTGATGTTCTGAAGAGGAGAAACTGAGCATAGATCCCAGATCCTAAATGGGAATGTGCTAACCCTTCTCAAAAGTATGCTGAGGAATAATGTGCCCTTGGATACAATGGGTCTGGTTATTCTGCTCAACCGGAGAGGCACCATTGATCCATGCTGCCTCTGAACCATCGGCTTCTTGATAGCATAAGCAGACACTCCCTGCTCATCTTGCCACAGAACTACCACAGCAGCTCCCCTTCTCCTTGGGTTATTTTCTACAGTAGTTGGCCTCTTCCTTGGTGCTATTTAGCTGCCATGGCAACTAGAACTGGCCAACACCCTGCTCTCCCACAGACATACATTCCATCTGGTCATGGTCATAGTGTCTGAAGCCAAGGGCTGATGACATATAATGGTGGCTAGACTGGCTTCTCTCTCTCTCATATACAGTGGTACCCCAGGTTACAGATGCTTCAGGTTACAGACGCTTCAGTTTACAGACTCCGCTGACCCAGAAATAGTACCTCAGGTTAAGAACTTTGCTTCAGGATGAGAACAGAAATTGTGCAGCAGTGGGAGGCCCCATTAGCTAAAGTGGTACCTCAGGTTAAGAACAGTTTCAGGTTAAGAACGGACCTCCAGACATAGCTGTCAATGTTTCCCTTTTTAAAAGGGAAATTCCCTTTTTCTGAATAGGATTCCTCACAAGAAAAGGGAAACGTTGACCCTCCAGAATGAATTAAGTTCTTAACCTGAGGTACCACTGTGTGTGTGTGGGGGGGAACCTTTGTTGCTGGAGGCATGAATCAACCGTGTTCTATATGAATTATTTCATCTATCATATTAGTTACTGGAAGGTGACAAATTGGGTGCATTCAGACATGGG
Organism: Podarcis cretensis; assembly: GCF_951804945.1. NCBI lineage: Eukaryota > Metazoa > Chordata > Lepidosauria > Squamata > Lacertidae > Podarcis > Podarcis cretensis. Next base: position 25,899,257 of record NC_137175.1, read on the forward strand.
GAATTTTAGCATTTGCTTTTCCAAATAGAATGCTAGTACTTCTGTCCCATTTTCTAGTGTTCCTTTCACACTGCAGTACCTGTTGAACTGTTGTGACTTTTCGACTGCTGTACCAGCCTGCCATACTAAATTTGATTCACATCAGTAGTCCATTGTATTACATTGTGTGAAATATAACGCAGAAATTAACAGGGTAATGTCAGGAAAGTGAAATAAAACTGCCATGTGAATGCAGCCATAGAAGTACACATTCTATGTCTGGAGTTTTCATTACTGGAAACTGAACAGTTCTTAAAGGGATGTCAAGCATGTGGACGTACTGGGAGCCCAAAGGCAGGATGGGACAGGAGTCAGTTCTGCACTTTCCCTTGCAGGGAATAGTGAGAGGTCAGTAGAACAATCTATAGGTATGAAACCTTAGTCTACCAGGGTTGGGAGTTTGAGGGAAGGAATCAAGTAGCTTGCTGCTAACTTCCCTTAAACTTAGAGTCTATATTAGGTGGAAGAAGAAGTGGGCTCAGAGGATTAGCCTGAGTTCATCCTTAAAAACCAGTTTACCTCCAAGGGGTCCTTTAAATCAGACTTTAGGCTTGAGGGGGGGGGGGCTACTTTGTTTATTACTAAAAAAAAACAAACCCCAAGGTCCACTATACTGAGCCTGATGCATAATAGTGGCTCAAAGGTTGTGTGCCCAGGAATTTGTTGTTACTGTTATTTTCATTTGTAGAACTGCACTCAATGTTTTATCCCTATGAACTCACTCCCATTTTTTTCTCCAAGCTTGATTTGCTCCAGAAGACTAATTTATGAGGGGCTGGGAGATGGGGAGAGGGGAAGACTAGTTGTTGTTAAACAATAACAATTGCAGATCATTCAAATTTTTGCACATTGTCCAAATATCTACCAGCGGATGACAGTCTCTCTTCTGCATAAACATGCCTTAAATTGCAAGGAGGGCTAGCAATATGCGGGGTTTTTTTTTATAATATTTATTAAAATTTTTAAAACAATAAAAAACATACATAATAACATAGTATTTTCCAAAATCCACATTTCATTCTCATCCTAGGACTTCCTCACACCTCTTGTTCCTGCATTCTAAACTCAAAATTTTACTAGCAAATTATTAAGTTGATTCCGTTCATATAATATAATTTCCCAAGATTAAATCTCAAATTTTGGAATTTAAAATCACTCTTTTAGAGATTTAATTATAAAATAGTATTTAACCAAAATTTGTCTTTTCTTCCAATTACACTTAAATTTGTATTCTTTGTAGCTAATTTGTTGAAGCCATATTATTACTAATCTTACATCTTTCTTAACATTCATAAAATTTACAATATTTTTGTAGATAATCCTTAAATTTCTTCCAGTCCTCCTCCACCCGTTCTTCTCCGAGGTCTCGGATTCTGCCAGTCATCTCCGCCAGTTCCATATAGTCCATCAGTTGCATCTGCCATTCTTCCAGTGTGGGCAAATCTTGGGTTTTCTAGCATTTAGCGATAAGTATCCTTGCTGCTGTCGTAGCATACATAAAAAAAGTTCGATCCTTCTTTTGCACACTCTGGCCGACAATGCCCAAGAGAAAGGCCTCTGGTTTCTTAGGGAAGGTATACTTAAATACCTTTTTCAACTCATTATATATCATTTCCCAGAAAACCTTCACCCTAGGGCAAGTCCACCAGAGGTGAAAGAATGTTCCTTCAGCTTCTCTACACTTCCAACATTTATTGTCAGACAAATGATATATCTTTGCAAGCTTGACTGGAGTCATGTACCACCTATATATCATTTTCATAATATTTTCTTTCAAGGCATTACATGCCGTAAATCTCAAACCCGTGGTCCATAACTTTTCCCAGTCAGCAAACATAATGTTATACCCTATGTCCTGTGCCCATTTTATCATAGCTGATTTGACCGTTTCATCCTGTGTATTCCATTTTAACAGCAAGTTATACATTCTTGAAAGTATCTTAGAGCTGGGTTCTAACAGTTCTGTTTCTAACTTTGATTTTTCCACCTGGAATCCTATCTTTTTGTCCAACTTAAAAACTTCTTTGATCTGAGCATAATGTAACCAATCTCACACTTTTCCTTTATTTTCTCCATACTCTGCAACCTCCAATTGTCTCCATCTTTTTCTATTATTTCCCAATATTTCGGCCATTTGGCCTCCATATTGAGTCTTTTCGGGGCCTTAGCCTCCATTGGTGATAACCACCTTGGGGTCTTATTTTCCAATAAATCTTTATATTTCGACCAGACATTGAACACTGCTTTTCTGACAACATGATTCTTGAAAGCCTTATGTATTTTAACCTTGTCATACCACAAATATGCATGCCAACCAAAAGCATTGTTAAATCCTTCCAAATCTAAAACATCAGTGTTTTCAAGAAGTAGCCAATCCTTCAACCAGCAGAAAGCTGCTGATTCATAATACAACTTTAAGTCTGGCAGGGCAAAGCCCCAATATGCGGATTAAAGGAAAACAGGGAGAGCTATTGTCCATGGGTGGCAGTTCATGAGGGATGTAATTGAAGTCAGAGGGAGGGGTGGCCTTTAAGGTCAGTTGTCTCCATGCTAATTCACCAGTGAAGTGATTTTTTATTTTTTATTTTTAGGTCTGCATTTGTACACATCTATTTACAAAGAGCCATTTCTTCAATGATGTTGTGTCTGGTAACAGTAAATAACTCTAATGCAAGTGCCTCACCAGTGTCCTAGGTTGCACAGTTGTGGCACATGCATGTCAGCAACCCACACTCAGCTCTTAGCTTTTGAAAAACATTGCCCATTTAGTAACTCAAACAAAAAGATTCAAACCAACAAATCACACAAAGGGGAAATGTTTAGTTCGCTTTGCCTTGTGGGGCTTTGAAAGTTCCACGCTGTTGACTTCATGGAGCTTCCATTCCCATCACTTTAGAGGCATGGTTAATCGTGGATGAATAATTGTTTTAGGAAGTGGCCTACGTGGACAAAAAAAAGTGATGTTATTGGAGGCCTGCTGAGTAGTGTGTCAATAAGGATTTCAGCATCATTTGTGAGAGGATAACATTTGCTTTTTCTGGAGCCTGAGAAAAGATGAGCTAAAAACCCCTTGTCTTTGGAAGATTTTTTTACATATGTCTGCATTGCGTAAACTTTGGTGAATCTCCATGAATATGTTACTTATAGCAGCCCATGTTAACTATAATTATATTACTAGAGTATCTTATTAAATAAATAATAAAAGAGCAATATCCAGTTGATGTCTCGGTTATTAGATTTCAATTTCAATTGATTGTCAAGAACACGGCCATTAAGATTCAACATCTGTTTAATAGGTATATCTTATTACACAGTAATACTTAAGTCCACATGCAACATCTGATTTTATACGAGACACAGTTTAAATAAACTCATTATGCAATCATGATCTACAACCAAGCTAAACACGGACCTTTGAAAATGACACATGAGTTTAATCAAAGCCTGTGCCTCAAAGTGAACAGAACTTAACCACTGGACTGAGTCATAGCCCTATTTTGATTTCACAGCTGCAACCAGTGAAGCCAGCACCCTCTGAGAGCTTCCTGACTCTACAGTGTATCTCATTCTCCCATGGATGAGAAACAGGCAAGTATCCTCTTTGTTTTGAAATAAAGTAAATATTTACACACTTCTTGCAGGGAAGGTGCCACCACCACCTTGTTAGTCACCATCAAGTATGGCGTAAGAGACCCTTGAGTAACGTTGATGGGACTAAATCAGTGACAAGCAAGAAAGAAGACAGATGTTTCAAAATTTTGCTTTCTGTTTGCTTGCTTGTAATGCTTTATTTATTTATTTATTTATTTATTTATTTGCTGCAAATCATGGTTTGCCAGAACAGCATCCCTAGGTGCCCATGTACCTAAAGATGACTTTCCTGGTGCCTGCAAGGTTCTTTCCATCCCTAGCTGTGAAATTAGGCTTGAAAGAAGCCTTCTGTTATAGCCAATAAAAAGTGGGGGGATTTTTAAGCCTAATTGTTCTGTGTGGGGGAGTAGCGGGGGTGCTCTTCCTGCAAACAGCATCTGGGGAGGGAAGTTTCACTCATGTTTCCCCAGCTGCACTCTTTCCAGGAAGATCAACCCTCCTATCACTGTTGGAGTTGTTCATGTTATCAGTTGCTTTACTCATGGAGTGACCCAAAGCAACTAACATTAAAAACAATTGAGGGCATGCAAAAAGAAAACCCCTAAAAGCACAACTATCCAAGTGAATGGCAGGACTGACAAACCTCACCCAACTAAAAGAGGGCACAAAGCTACCCTTCAAAGCAAGAGCCAAAAGCCCAGATAAAGAGAAAGATGAAGAAGATTCCAGACACCCCTCATTGGGGAGAACATTCCGCTTTTCCTAAGCCAAATTGCCAGGGCAAAGTGTATGTGTGTATGCATGGCTGTGGTATGTGCATAGTTGTATGTACACACCTATGTGTGTTGTTGCAGTGTGTGGATGTGTCTGTTATGTTGCCATGATGCCCACAACAGTTTCTCCAGTTAGTGAGCCTTAAAATGTTGGCAACTGCTGCTGTAAATCATAATTGAAAATGGAATTTGAAAACTTAAGTTCCCAGCCTGCATCATTCTCTCCTCTCCCTATGCCCAGCGGCGGAGCATATGGCCATGCTGCCCAGGATGCGCACACACCTGAGGGGTGTGTGGTGCAGAGGGTGCCTTCCCAGGTGCAGGATAGCCACTCAGGTGCACGGAGCAGCACATGTGCCCTGCAGCCAGGGGTGGAATGAGCCACTGAAGGCAGACATTTGGTACGCTGCCCACTCGCGACTCCCAAGCCTCCCTGTCAAGGGGAAGGGGAGACACCACTGGCAAAACGGCGCAGCTCCCCCCCTGTTGGAATTCTGCCTGGGTCAGAGGAATGTGCCACAGCGTAGGCACCGGCAGATATTCCTTGGCGACCTCCCAGCTGCTACTCCCGGCAGATAAGCTGGCGAGGTCTCGGCGATTTTTCTCAGGCTGTGAGAAAAACACACCGTTCCTCCCTCTCTCCCCTTTGGTGTCCCCCAGGGAGGGGAAAGAAGCAGACAGAAATCTATTTACATCTTTTATTTCTGTCCTTTCACATCAGTATAGAGAAACATGTCTGCACTCAACAGCAGTAAGAATAAACTCCACCCATGTACATCCTGTACAGGTCATATGACACACACACTGAGCTCACATCCGGTGCTCAACAAGGAGAATGGACTGCCCCTTTGTTCCCATGGCAACAGTCACAAACTTCCTGTTTGGCTTTCCAGCCACAAGCAGCTGACTGAGCTGCTAGAGCCTTTGCTTGCTGCTGCATTGCTGCTTTAGAATAACACCCCCTTCCCCCAACGGCTTGGGGTAGGCCTGGGAGTCGCAGGTGGGTGGTGAACCAAGTGTCACCCCCTCAGCGAAGACACCCAGGGTGGCCCACCCCCACCACACCGCCTTCCTCCACCCCTCCCTAGGCCTCCTCTTTAGCACCAGAAATTGGCAAATTGTCTTCTCTTTTGAGCTTTGAAGTCTGATTACGATGTCTGACATCATCTAATGTCTTCTGCTTTATCTCACTGTTGCTTGGATCTTCATAATATTCTGCTGCGCCAAGCATATCCTTGGATTGTTTGTGCTGTTGAGTTGTTCCTAAAACAATCATGTATGGGCAGACATGACTCCAGTGAAATCTATGGACGCTCATGCTTCATGTAAGGTAGGGTTGTGTGTCCCAGAGACTTTGGTCTTTGCTGTTCAAATGGAAACTAAACAAATGTAAGTGATAGGAAGAAGTGAGTCTTAAGGCTTTTCATCTTGTAATCAATGAATCAAAGGGATGCAATAAGAGCTCCTCAGTGGAGACCCTGGGAAGTCAATCAAGCTTTGTATACTTGCATTGGGATAGTTCACAGCTGAATATAGATCTGTATTCTAGCTCATTTTTCTTTGGAATATATACCAGAACCTGGAATCACATCTGACACCTTTTGCCTCACTAAAGACCGCATCATGATTAATGTGTTCATGATGAAAAGCATCGGGATTGAAAATGATTTGCGACTCAATCATTAAAACAGCATAAATCATAGTAATTGATTGGTTAATTAATTATGACTATAATATGGGCATCAAGTGTTTGCAGAGCAATTCACTGGTAATTGAGCTTTTTTTTTTTTTAAAAAAAAAAAATATATTAAGTTCCTGATGGTTTTAACTGTTTACCTGTATATGCTAATACAAACTTACATTTCCCCAGATTCCTTTCAGCTCAAAACACTAGTCTTTTAACTGTGCTGAATTTTTTAAAAAAGAAATAATTTTAAGAACAATAAAAATTTGAGTGTACAATAATGCATACACTGCAGTCATGTTTAATGCTCCTGCAAAGTCAGAATATATAGTGCATTCCCTCTCCCCAAAAATCTACTCCTAGATTTATAACCTCTCCTTTTTCTGTGCCACACCTCTGTCACTGGTTGATATGTTCTGATGTCACAGTAAGATGCTACTTTGAGGAAGGCAGGGCTTCCTGGGCTGATATTGGCTGCTGCTGTGAAGTCAAAGAAGGATTAGTCAATCTGGGCTCATGAGGCTCTGGATGCCAAACCCATGAGCAGTATCTTCTTCCCCTGGAAGCCAGAAGCATTTTGCATGACACTAAAACTTGATGTGAATTCACAGAGCTAGTTGTGCACAAGCAGTCCTTCTAGGCATACTCCAAGTGAAAAAGAGCAAAGAAAAACACACTCCCAACCTCTACAGAAGCTGCCTTTTTACAGGGCCCTCCCAATTTAACCGAGACCAAAGAAGGGCTACACTGCTGCAGTGGCTGCAACTTCTTAGCAGGGCTTCCCTGCCTGGTGAGGAGATACATGTCATCTTTGGTGGGAAAGGGACACACTGGTGGCATCAATTTCCACCTGCTTTGGAATAGTGACATCCCATAGGGGACCACTGTTTCAGAAACCCTGATGTGCTCCACTGTGAGTTGGAGAAGTAATGGCTGGTGCCCATTGGGTCTAGTAGGATGGAAGGGAGGGAGGCCACCAGTAGGTGGAACTAGAGTTTGTCCCCATCCTCCTTTCTGCCAAGTCCTATAAGGGCAGCACTGAAACACTTTCCAAGGCTGTGCTCCAGAATTCAGAAGACCTCAGGACTTAGTTCTTACTTAAAAGATATGCAGGTGTCTGGTGTCCATTTCTCCCACTCTGAAAATCCTGTGCCCATTCAAGGAAAGTAGGAGGGAGGGCAAATACACAGGAAGGATATAAACCAGGCTCTGGTGGTTTCCTCAAGAAGGGCAGGTGATTCATACCAAAGAATGGATGTCTGTGCTGCATTCGTTTCACCTGTCTGCACTAGAATAACAAATTCATAGAAGTTAGCTTACCTTGACTGGTCAGGCAGCATTATGGGATGGCACCCTCCCCCCCTTCATGATCTTGCAAGGAGCTGTATCTCAGGGATTTTCCCCCAGCTGGCACAACATAAAAAATGATCCTTACGCCAGACAGGGTTGACCCCTAACAGGTATACCCACAGCAAGCAGGCTAGAGGTTTAATGGTTCTATCCAATGCCTATGCCAAACCTCAGCTGCTGTAATCAATAAAATCGCCGCCTGATATTTTTTGGGAGTCGGGCACGGGGGGAGGGGGCACTTGTACCACACAATCATAGAATTCTAGAGTTGGACTGGATCTCAAGGGGCAAGTAATCCAATTCCCTGAAATGCAGGAATCCTGTTAGGATTGCACCCTAAATTCTGTGCTTCTAGACTGGAAAATCTTTGGAATTCTACAGTTGGAAGCAGTGATGCTTTTGAATACCCGTTCCTGAAAATGGCAGTAGGGGAGAGTGCTGCTGAGCTCATGTCCTGCTTGGGGGCTTCCCATAGACATCTGAATTGCCACTTTGAGAACTAGTGCTGGATTAGATGAGCCACAAGAGGACTCTTCTTCTGTTCTTCTGTATTTAATACTAGCAAGCCTTTCCTAGCTGCCAGGTCTAGCAGGATTCCAGAAACGGAACAATGTCACTGGACCACATTGCTTGTGCTTGAACTTACCTTCCCCCCTCAGATGGGCCAGAAATAATAATAGAAGGCAATCCTCTTCTAACATCAACTTCTTCTGATCATGGGTGAGGTGAAAACCAAGTGAGAAGAAGGAGGAAAGGCCCCTTTTGGATTGACAGTCTAAAAAACAAAGAGACTATTAAAGTTGTCTAATGCCAGATGAAAAAACTAACAAGTTGATCAGGGAGAGGCAGGGGGAGAACTAGGCCTCTGCTCTGCCTCCCCTCTAACTACCCATCTCTTTTCCTCCTTCTTCTTCTTCTCCCCCCACCCCTCCTTCCTTTTCCTATTTTCACCTCAACTGTCAGCTGTTTTGAAAATGGGCTGGCAGTCAGGGAGAGGGAGAGTATCCAGTTCAGTCTGGTTCCTGGCTCAGGGAAACATTTTATTGGATTTGTTACTCTTTGATGCTGATTAAGCCCATGGGGTAGAAAAAGCAAAAGAGAGGAGGAGGTGTGGAGGGGGGGGGGAAGGAACGTTGCAGTTTCCCTGTGGCTGCAATGTTTTTAATTTATTATTAACCATCTCTCATGTGTTATCTGACAGGATGTGAGGGGAAAGCAGAGCCTGTGTTTCTCATTTTTCCAAGGGCAGATATTGTCGCTCTTCACCAAATCAAAGTCTAGATGTCATCTCAGGAGTTAACTTTGTAGCTGCTAATTTATAACAAATAGATTATTACAGAATTAGTTCCATAGGACTTGGAGGGTCGAATGGTTATAAAGCCAGGATTACACAATGGAAACTTTAATAATAGCCTGGGAGCTTGGGGTTGAGTGCAAATCTGGGAGTTTGGGTGAACCAAGTGGAATGTTGCAAAATAGCCCATGGAATTACCCCTGTCTTCTGTTTAAATCTTCTCTCCCTTGTACTACTCAGCTGTTCCAAAGCCAAATTCTAACTGATCTAACTACCATGTTTAGGATGAGGAAGGCTGTCATGAAGTATTTAACATTCCCCCCCCCCACTTACTCAGGGGTGCATTTTCAGTAGGTGGGCAAGTTAGAAGAAAGCTCAAAGTCTCTATGGACATAATACATAAGCAGTATGCCTTAAGACAAATGATTGATATTATTCTCTAAAGTGGTTTTATCAACATAGGACAAGAGTCACCTTGTTTTGCCCAAGGGGGATTTCTGCTTTTTGCAGGCATTTGTAGGCTGCATTTAACTGTGTAGAAGAATCAACACTGAAGTCTGAACCTCCAATCCACGGTATTCTTAGGAGATAATTCATAAAAGCAAGGAGACATTTCCTTCTCAATAGGTATTTCCATGATAGCAGCGTGAAAGGTGTTTGGCATTTTTTAATTCTTAGCATGGCCACTTTCATGTCCAGAATGTTGGTTTATGTTACATTATCATTAAATATACTGCTCTTGGGTAAAAAGATTTTCAAAGCAGTGAACAGCATATCAGTACAACATTGATGAGTACAAGAATCAATCATCAAAACAACGTAAGAAGCAAAATCACAAAAATTCCTCATAGTAACTCCTTGATACAGTGAGTTAGCCAAAATTTTATGGTGATCAACTAACACAGGGCTGTCTGGGTCAACCCACTCAATGTCTTTCTTCCTTTGGCCCTGCAGGTCTGTTCACCCCTTCTTGGGCGGGTGGTTTTGTGGGCAGGTCCCGAGCCTCCTCTGTTAACCGCCCTATTGAAGGCTGAATTGTCCTCCTGCCGCCAAATTGGCAAATGGTGGCAGGAATCAGAGGATGTTCTCCTGGGCACAATGCCAACTGACCAATAGTGGTGCTTGGCCCCATGCCCTGGGCAAGGATAAATTCCAGGCAGAGGGCCTTCTCAGTAGTGGCGCCCGCCTTGTGGAACGCCCTCCCATCAGATGTCAAGGAAATAAACAACTATCTGACTTTTAGAAGACATCTGAAGGCAGCCCTGTTTAGGGAAGTTTTTAATGTTTGAACTTTTATCGTGTTTTTAATATTCCTTTGGGAGCCACCTAGAGTGGCTGGGGAAACCCAGCCATATGGACGGGGTATTAATAATAATAATAATAATAATAATAATAATAATAATAATAATAATAATTTACTACATCAGCTCAGCAAGCAAAGTGCCCTCTGCAATGTACTGTTCATGGAACCTGACTTAAAGCATTTAACCTAGCAGGCTTACTTCTGAGTAAAGCTGCTTCTCCCATCAACTCCAAGCAGTTTGGGTAATAGTCAGCAATGTTGGAAGCTGCAGTGTAAAACATCTAGGAGACAAGGTTGGACTATGCCTATCTTAAGGAAGTGGCTGGGTTATATATGATCCACTAGACTTCTAAAAACTATTGTACTTGCAGGTTTCCTAATAGCAATGTGCTCCTCAAATTTGGCCATTACTGCACTGGGCTCCACCTTCTCTCCTTTTGCAAATGGGAAATAGTTCTAAATCTCCAGGGCTTCTACTTCCACCACATGCAACATGGTGGATTTACTTTATCAAGCTTTTCTTCAGTCCCTATGGCTGCCAGGTAAAGTTCAAATCTTTGCCTGAATTTTCTTTAGTTTCCTGCAATATTGTGAGACATCTGTAGGCCAAATGGGGGTTGCAGAAGCTGTGCTGAAATCTTTCCTACAGTTTTTTGGCAGTTTTCTTCTTCTGGTAAAGAGGCTTCATATTTTCTACTTTATTCTCAGGGCACCTGATTTGTTTTATCGTTTCATTCAGTGCACTCTATTGTTTTGAATTGGCTGTGGGTGATGTATGCAATTTTCTTTGCGGTATACATTTATTTAGCCCTCTGAAGCGTCCCTGGTTGCCCACATGTCCTGATCTGAAAAAGTCTTACAGGAGGAGTTACCTCATGATGACTAACCTTGGGCTTCAACTGGGGAGGCTGGAGAGTGCAGGCTGCTGGTAAGATAATTCGGGAGGCATGTGGGGAGGCTGGAGAGTGCAGGCTGATGGTAAGATAATTGGCAGAATGAAAATAAGGCATTCAAGCACAAAGACCCCTTTGCCACCTCAAAAATAAGTTCAGTGCATAAACAAACAAACAAACAAACAACCCTGTGCCATACCCATGAGAATTTCACTGACACTTTCTCTTCCCTTTGATAAATTTGAAATGCAATTTCTTTTTTCAGTCATTGTTGGAGAATACCGTATTTTTTTAAAAAAAAAAACTTCAAAAAGTACAGGGTGATTCCAGCGCAGCAGTACAACAACCACCTTTCTACTAGGTGGCAATAAGGCCTCAAGCTCTTGAGTTGGGATTTCTCTTGCATAGTTCATGTGTCACTTTTGTACAGGCCAAGCTTGTCCCAGAAAGCTCCAAACCCCACCTACCATAATCTCATCCGCACATTGAGACTACAAAGCTGTGCCTGTCTAGCTATGTGTGTGGACCAGTAGGATTTCAAAGAAAGCTACTTTGGCTATGTGTGTGGACCAGTAGGATTTCAAAGAAAGCTACTTTGGAGATCCTGGCTTTCAGCATTCTACCCAGCAACCTAAATTTGGCTTCCAGGACCCTGTAACTACTTTCCCCCATGTCATTGGTGTCAACCACTGACTCCTCCCCGACGCTATCTACACATTTTATTTTTCTAATCTCACAGCTAAAAATAAATCACTTGTAAATTGTTTTATAAATTATGTATAATAATCTAATGTACAATGCTTCTTTCCTCTTAAATATGGAGAGGCCTCTCTCTCTCTCTCTCTCTCTCTCTCTCTGTGTGTGTGTGTGTGTGTGTGTGCATTCATACCATGGTCACAGAGAAAAAGTTATCACCTTTGCTGAATGTTTGGGACTCATTGTATTATAAAGTCCCACAAATGGAGTTCATGATAGTGGTGTCAGACTCCTGGTACAACAACTAGGAACAAAGTGATTATTGGTGTCACTTGTTTAGCTAAACAAAAGCTAGATTGCCATCTCTCATTGGTGAGCATAAATGACAGATAAGGTGACAAGCTGTGCTGGAGAGAAGCCTTGCTCCCTCGCCATCAAAAGAGGCATCCCCTGCCTGGTGGGGATTTCATTTGTTATTCATTATAATAGCATGGATCCTAATGAATTCATTTGGTATTCATGCGGGTGTCACATGGATTTCCAGAGATGTTCCACTGTAATTTAGCGTGGGTTAATGGACACCTCTATTAAAGTGTTATTGAAAGTTTGACATTCAAATAACCCAGTCTAAAATCAGACAAACTTAAATATTAAGGCTGAAGGGGAAAGCGAGGGAGAGGGAGTAAAAAGGAAGAAAAAAACCCAGAGTACATTTGCAAAAGTCAAGTATGGCAATCCAGTTTAACGCACTGATTTTATTCTGGCTGAAGGGACAGAGGTTTTATTGCACATACTGTTACTATGCTTCATGTTACTCCTTGTACTAACTCCAGAACTACTTCCCTGTGGTAATTACACATGTGTATCAACAATCCATTGCTGCTGGACTAGCCTTTTGCACAGAAGATCTCCATCAGAGTCTCTATTCTCTGTGTCCCACCTGCATTAGGCTCCATCTACACTGGACATTTAAACAATACCATACCACTTTAAACAGTTGTGGCTTCAGGTAAGATAGAAGAAAGTATTTCTTCATGCAGCACATAGTTATACTATGGAACTCACTCCCACAGGAGGCTGTGGGGGCCACCAATTTGGATGACTTTGAGAGAGGACTAGACAAATTCACGGAAGAGAAAGTCATCAGTGCTAGTAGCAATGATGCCTATGGTCTGCCGCTACAGTATTCAGTGCCTCTGAATACCAGTTACTGGAAATGACAGGAAGACAAAGTGTTTGAATTCTGCTTTTGGGTCCCATCTGGTTGGCCACTGTGAGAACAGGATGCTGGAGTAGATGGGCCATTGGCCTGATCCAGCAGGCTCTTCTTATGTCCTCATCAGCATATTCATCATCAGCATTTCAGTGCAAAGTTATCCTAATAAACAGATTTTTATCATGCACTCTTGTATTTTATTAGTTGAGATGTCTGCATTGCAGGGGGTTCCCCTAGATAACCCCTGGAGTTTCTTCCAACTCTACAATTCTACGATTTCGTGGTGTTTCCTTAACATATGCATTTTTATCCATACTTCATCCTCGTGTCTGCATTTTTGTACACATTACTTTGTTGGAGAATTACACTGCAAAAATCAGAGAAGTGCAAATTTTGAAGGATGGCTCCATTTTGTTTTCACATATTGCTTTGGGCAAGGCAGTGCCAAATTTACAGGGTGCCAAGCCAAATTGAGAAGATATACAGTATAATTGAGAAAATCCATTTGGGGCACCAAATTTTGGCCTCGCACATGGAGCCATATTACAAAAGATTTTCAAAGTCCACCCCTGAGGTATGTTCACCTTTAAATATGAACTGAACCAAATGTCTCTCCCATGCCTATGATGAAGCTGGCAGGGACACTAATGAGGGTCTTCGCTGTTTAGACTGTGGAACTCCCTTCCAAGGGAGGCTCTTTAAGACTCTATTTCAGATGGCATTTCCTGCTGCTAGACTATTTCATTTGCAGTGATACCTTGGTTTACGAACTTAATCCATTCCAGAAGTCCGTTCTTAAACCAAAACTGTTCTTAAACTGAGGAGTGCTTTCCCTAATGAGGCCTCCCGCTGCTGGTGCCCTTCCACTGTTCGGATTCTGTTCTTAGACCAAGGTAAAGTTCTCAATGTGGGTGGCACTGTGGTCTAAACCACTGAGCCTCTTGGGCTTGCCGATCAGAAGGTTGGCGGTTCAAATCTCCACAATGAGGTGAGCTCCCGCCAACCTAGCAATTCGAAAGCATGCCAAAAAGTGCAAGTAGATAAATAGGTACTGCTCCGGCAGGAAGGTACACGGCATTTCTGTGTGTTGCTCTGTTTTCGATGTTCCATTGTGCCAGAAGTGGCTTAGCCACATTACCCGGAAAAACTGTCCGTGGACAGACACCGGCTCCCTCGGCCTGTAAAGCGAAAAGAGCTCCGCAACCCCAGAGTCGTCTGCAACTGGACTTAATTGTTAGTGGTCCTTTACCTTTACCTTTTTTTAAAGTTCTCAAACCAAGATACTATTTCCAGTTTTGCAGAGTTTGTAAACCAAATCGTTCTTAAACCGGACTCTTCTTAAACCAAGGTACCACTGTGTTTGTTCTCCAACCCACTACCTGTTGCTTTTAGTCAGCTGCTATTATCTATCTATCCATCTATCTATCTATCTATCTATCTATCTATCATCTATCATCTATCATCTATCTCCGGTTTTACTTTTTAAAAGTGCATTTTTATTTTGTTACAATTATGTTTTATCATGTGTTTTCATTGCAGCTGAATATTATTGTTAGCTGCCTTATCCTATTCACACTTTACATTTATAGATATATTCCTGATACATTTTAAGTGTTCCCCACCTTGTATGTGCATTCAGCACAACTTGTGAGAAGCCGTCATATAAACTGTGTGCACAGTCAGGGATCCTTGAATATGCAAGTTCCCTGGTGGCACAGATTGTACATCTGTATAGGTTCATTCACATGTTGGCTGGGAATATATAGGGGATGTGTAGGGTTATGTGTAGGGGATGAGGTCAGCATGCATTATTCCGCTTCCCTCACTACTTGCATTGACTGTACACACATGTAAGGAATGTACAACCCTGCAATCTCTGTGGGAAAGCTGCACTTTCATTTGCCATGGAAGAAATGACAGCCCATAGAAGAAATGGATTTTATTCTGCACTTTTGGGACACAGCTAAGCTCCTCTCCCATGCTGATGTGGTATGGCTGTTTCCACTGTTAAGTAAGATTTTCAATGGAAGAAAACAGCCAGAGACAAAGAATTACCACAAAAACCTTTTAAAATTAAGAAAATATATACCATGCAGAAGCTACGTGATGGTGTGGTTTGCTACTGAGGATTATTAGCCACTTCTATGTCAGGACCTTTGGTGTCTTGGTGAGTAATGCAGTTCTCCAATAGTCACAGCTATAAAAGCTTAATACTACCTCATCATGGATTCCGTGTGTAAGTACCCACAAATAAAAGCCTAGGCTACATAAAACACAGCATGCCCTATTAATGTTGTAAAAAAAGGCAAAAACACCGACAACCTCCAAATCACAGATGCTTAATGTAAGCAGCAACATTTGGTTCCAATAGCTGAAGGTACCAAGAGTGAGACTCCCTCCCTCAACAGCCTACACCATAGAGGTGATTTCAATGGCGCAGATATTTCTGGCTGGCTTTTCTGTGACTGGTCTCTTCTAGGAAGAAAGGCTGAGAAGAGATACATAGAGCTCCATTTGTCCAGAACACAACTGGAACACAACTCACTGGGACAGTTTTAAGGGATGTGTCAGACCAGCATTTAAAACAGCTACACTGGTTTCAGGCACAATTCAAAGATTTTGTTCTCACCCTTAAAGCAATGGTCAGGAACCTGTGGCCTAATGAGTCTCTCCTGGCCTCAGAGGGTTGGCCCACCAGACCATTTTGGGCTAACCAGGCACCTCTACTGAGTCTAATGGCATATGATGTTGGGTGTGAGAAATTCAAGGAAGATTCTTGCTTTACAGACATGGCTTGAATTCACTCTTAGTGATCTCCTGATTCTTTTTTTCTTTTTCAGCACTTTTTGAATTTGGCACCTTCTTTTCTGTCTCCCTACTTGAGATGTGTGGTGTTGTGGGTTCAATCTGAATTCAAGCTAGGGGATACAAAGGAAGAACCCTTTTCTTCCTTTAAAAAGGGTGCCAGATTTTGAAAAGCCCTTCCCTTCAAAGGAAGCATTAGGAGCACACTTAAATTAAGGCCAGAGATATAAAGGAAGTATAGTCGATTCAGTATTGAATTCAAGCCCATGCTGAACTAGCACCTGGGAGGCCCAGGTTCAAATTCCACTTAGCCATCAAAGTCACCGACCCTCAGGCTGAACTAGCAGGCAGGCCTGCTGTGATGGTAAAATGCAGAGGAGGAGAACCATTTATGCTACCTTAAGCTCCTTGGAGGAATGGTGAGCTTATGGCTCTATAGCAGCAAACCAGCCCCACCCACCTGTCAAAGTGGGCAATTGGTGTTGGGCCAGATCCAATTCTCCACCCATGCTTTAGAGTTGCATATGGCTTGGAAGCTGGGCACCTCCTGGTCCACTTCCATATACCTGTTTGTGCATCTACATCAGAGGCATTTCTCCAGGTCCCTCCATTGTCAGAGATTAGGCCAAACTTCCCCAGTCAAATGCCTCCCCATTGTTATTAGCTGCATTTGACTTGTATTGTATTTCCAACTTTTAAAGTTTGTATTGCAAATGTTCTTCCAAACCATCTTCAGGCTCAGTCTGCAAAGCAATATAAAAATGTTTTGAGAAATAAAATAATATATACACACAGAGGCTCAGATTCAGTTAAATAGTTGTGCTAATGGAGTCAGCACAAAGAGTCCCACTCTCACAACACGCCTTTCCTCCCATGGTGTACTCCTATAAATCATCTCTGAACAATCATAATACTGCAGTGTTCAATTCCATCCAGAGTGCGGTGTGATAGTCAATCGGAATGACTCACACATGGACCAAGTCAGATAACTGTCTGACCAGTTATGCCCCATGATTCCAGCTCCCTTTTTCTCATCCAGTATTCTCCCTCCCTTACCCTCTTTTGTCTTTCATCAGGAAGCCTGAGGAACAGCCTGCAGCTATTCTAAAGGGACAAATTTCTAAGCACATAACATAAGAGGGTTCCACACAGACATCGTGAAAATTGCCAGACACAAATACCTAACCACATTTCAGATTATGTCAGGCACAGAATATTCAGCTCTTCAGTCTGCAATGAGAGCCAGTTTCAGAACAAATTTGGCAGGAAGACTCATCCAGAAACTTGGGAATCATTTAGGCTGTGCTCACAGCACTCTAATATATAAAATACACTGCAATCCTACACATGCTTATCTTAGAGTAAGCCCTCAGAACATAGTGAGACTTAACTTTTACTGATTAACATTTTTATACATTTCATTACAGAATACACAATGCATATGGATAATACAAATGGCACCTACTTTTGAGTAAATATGTATAGTATTGCACTATTACAAGACCTGCTTTTTGACCTTGGCTGGATCTAGACACATCAAAAAAAGCATTTCAGGAAAACGCGTTGTAAACTTTATTATGGGAAATCACGCTGGTGAAAGTCAGGACTCCACTGTGCCATCTGGTGTCACAGTATTATAAGGCATATAAAATGCTTTTTCTTTACTAATGTAGCTGAGTCCCTTGACTTCTGAGACTCTTTGAATATGAGGAGATGGTGGTTCCAATACAATGCTGCATTATGAATGGGGATGCTCATGCAGAAAGCCTTGCAGATAAACAAAAACTGTACAAATCACCTGTTGGGAAGAAGAAGAAGAAGAAGAAGAAGAAGAAGAAGAAGAAGAGTAGTAGTAGTAGTAGTTTGGATTTTATATCCTGCTTCATCACTCAAAGCGGCTAACATTCTCCTTTCCCTTCCTCCCCCACAACAAACACTCTGTGAGGTGAGTGGGGCTGAGAGACTTCAAAGAAGTATGACTGGCCCAAGGTCACCCAGCAGCTGCATGTGGAGGAGCGGAGACGGGAACCCAGTTCACCAGATTACGAATCTACCACTCTTAACCACTACACCACACTGGCTCTACCCTCCTTCTTTCCACTTTTGAATAGTTTATCAGTGGAATTACCGATTTTCCAGTGAGGGTCTGCACACCTATCCCAGATTGTGGGAGAAATGTTGCAGGCAGCACTCATTTTCATGTTTAGTTCCTCAACAAGCTAGGTTCATGCAGGCAGCTAAATATATGGAGCAAAATGCTATCAGCAGTTAGCTACTAAGCATGAAGTTTGTACTATATTCAGGATCGTAGACAATTTAGCTCTCTGAATACCCTTGCTGGGAAATACAAGTGGGGAAAGTGTTGCTCTCAGGTTCTGCTTGCTGGCTTCCCATAGGCCTCTGGTTGGCCACTTGTGGCTGCGTTCAGATGGCACTTTATTTGATTTTCCCGAAGTTGCCTTATCTGTTATTTTTTGCATTTTATGTGATCTTTCAGATAATGTAAAAGCGACATCCAGAAATCTATTGGAACCTAGCAGAACTTGAGCATTCATTTCCTTCTTCTTTCCAGTGGGGGATAGGTTTGCAACTCGAAAAATCTGTTAATTTGGAAAATGACAAGAGTTTTGCACTGTAGCTTTCCCCCGGTTCCCATGATCACGATAATGCTGCTCATGACATGAAATTTGGGGTAGTATCCTGGCACACAGTTCTTTTCCATTTAAAATTTAGTGCAAGGCACAGTTCCATAATGCAAAGCTACTGCAGTGCAAAAAGAACGTTACAGATCAGGACAGAAGTGCTAGCTTTTTAAGCAGTAAAACGAATGCAATACACCCCTATGTCTGAATGCAGCCTGTGAGAACAGGATGTTGCATTTGATGGACTTTGGGTCCGTTCCTCAAGGCCTCTTTGTATGTTCTTATGCAGACAGCTAAGTATTTGCAGACAGAAGCCTGCTTCTGCATGCATATGGTCCCTAGCTGGGCTGGAGTGAGGTTTTCATTTTTGTTTTTTAGTGAATTCCATGGCCACAATTTCCTATATATTTCAGTCTCTCTGTTCTCTGGTTTTCTTTCTGTAGCTATCCTTCAAGTTGGACAGGCCAAGGAAAGCACCGCCTTGTTCTCGACAGGAGACACTGGTTTTCATTATTATTATTATTCCCTGGGGCAGCTCATGTTCACGGGGTATTAAGACTGGTTTCTAGATCAAAATGTGTTTATTAAACGAAGAGTTTTTAAAAAGAGGGAATTTAGCTGAAGCAGGACTCTGAACCTCCTTGGGGTAGCAAAAATGCTCGGCTTTGCTTTGTGGGTTTCGCACGCTGAAGACACTCACAACAATCTGTCAGGCACTGAAAAGCAATGAACAGCAAAATGCAATGCTTCATTCAACATGCCATGGATAGAATATACACAGATGGCATCCCAGGGCCATATTTTCCAGGAGCCCCAGAGTAATACTTTCCTCAGAGAAATAATGAAAGTCCAAGGCCTGGATTCTGAAAAGCACCTTTGGAAGAGGGTTAGCAGAAGGTAACATGCCCACCCTCTCCTCTCACAGTGACTCCTCACCTCTTAATGCTTTGGACTATGGCATGGGTATCCGAGGAAGAAGGAGGAGATCTCTGAAAAGAGGGGAAGGTGTTTTCAGTGAGTGGGAATTCCACTCAAGGAAGGTGCTTCCTCCAAAATTTCAGTCTCCCCATAGCTTGCAGTTCTGATTCATGCCATTATGAACACTTAGATAGGCCAAACTTGCCCTTGCATGCCAAGCATAAGCAATTACTGTATGTTCCGTGGCTACAGTGTTTTCTAGACCAGAAGCCAAGTATTTTG
The DNA here is from genome assembly GCF_951804945.1 of Podarcis cretensis. NCBI lineage: Eukaryota > Metazoa > Chordata > Lepidosauria > Squamata > Lacertidae > Podarcis > Podarcis cretensis. The sequence goes on from NC_137175.1 coordinate 25,918,743, forward strand.
CCTTCCAAATGGTGATGAGGCTTTGTGATAAATGTGTTAACCCACTGCAAGAAGGGCTGCACCTGCGCCTACTAGGGTTTGTCAAATTATAAAGAGGCTTTCCTGCCTACAGGGTTCCTGCAAGTGAAAGCCCTGAAGAGGTTGTAGTGCATTTTGAATTTTTTTACAGAATGTTGCCTGTGAATTAGTTGCAGCAGTGCAGAGTAGCACTTTAGGAAAAGACTTGATGGGTTGTATTCAACTTAGCACTAATCCTGTGGCTCCAGCAGTGCAAGGATTTCTTTTTGCACAACAAAATGTTCTCCCCCTCTCATCCCCCTATGCACTCCCTAAATCTGTTCTGTAGATTCCTCCAACCCTCCCGAGCAGATCTGGGGACAGCATTCACATGTGTGGATGTGCAAAGTCCCTCAGGTTAACAGAACCAACACCTCTCCTGATACCATAGTAACCTGCAGATGTTGCTGGGCTACAGCTTTATCACCATCAGCCAGCGTTTCCCAGACTTGGATCTCCAGCTGTTTTGGAGTACAATTCCCATTATCCCTGACCACTGGTCCTGTTAGCTAGGGATGATGGGAGTTGTAGTCCAAAAACAGCTCGAGGCCCAAGTTTAGGAAACCGTGGCCCCAGCCCACATGGCCAGTGGTCAGGGATGATGGGAAGGGTAGCTCAACAACATCTGGACCATGCTGGCTATCCCTGCTGCAGCATTTAGTTTGGACCTACAACCTGCCACATATAAATTCTTAGGATGAATTATAAATAAAGCCAAACCAGTGCAAAATGATAAAACATGATGTTACAGTGGTGCTACACAGATAACTCTGGTACAAATTGAACTGGGGTGTTAGCAAACTTGTAACAACAAAAACAAAACAAAAGACCCAGTTTTTTTGAGTCTCTGCCATGTCTACAAACTGGCCCAAAAATGCATATATGAATCCTCAAAATGCACAAGGAACAGTCTGTTAAACATGCTATTGCAATGTCACAGAGTGCTAAACTGTGTTGTGTGTTTAAAAGGAAAGGAAGAGTGGAAGTGACACAAGATATATAACCAGTCATCCAGACACACAGATGCTTTTTATTGGCTGTGTTGTTTTTCAAACACACAAAGCATAACACTGCATGGAAGCATGCAGAACAGATGCACAGTGAGGTCAATCAATGCCAAACTACTCAGTACACAGCTTTAAAGCATCACGACACCACAATCTGGGGTGATATATGAGAGATCATGCTAGGCTACCCCTGCTGAACGGCTCTGTGAATGATGTATGCTTGGGGGACAGTGTCAATGGAGGGCAGGAGAGCATCTTAGCAACAATTCAGCCTGCAATTCCAACTCACATGTTTGACTGGTTTCCTGGAAACCACAGGAGTGTGAAGTCAGAAAGCAAGGCTAATAGCACAGTGATGGACTCTGTTAATTGTACTGCTCCACCTGGAAAAGGAGTGCTTTCAGATATCACATTTCAGATATCAGGACAAGGATAAGCTTGCCCTGCCGTGTTGCAGAAACGTGCTGCAGTTGTGATCACTCCTCATGGCCTTAAATTTGGATGCTATATCACAAATGTTTTGCAATCAGTGCAGGATGGATATTAGGGCTGTGCACAAATCCAGAGCTCTTCAGACAACATTTTGGACAGACTAGAGATTCTTCCTTTCACAAAAGGAAGGAATTTTGTGAGGAGCTGTTTTGAATGGAACTGAAATCGTTTCAATACTGCGCATGGTAGATGTGCCAGGGTGGCTGGGTGTCTACAAATCAATGGTTGCCACCAACATTTGTTGCAAACTCAAGTTAGCAAAACTCACAGCAGATTTCCAAGTGACCTTTCTGATATCACAAAAGTGGTTGTGTCCCACCATGGTTGCTTCCCTGTACTGATATTTAAAAACCCAAGTGTGGGAATGTGCAAAGCAGAGAGAGATCCTGAGGTTCAGTTTCTGATGACTTACAATCATTGCCCTCGATGTTCAAGCAAGGGCAGTACTGTTCACTTCCATGGTACAACTCATGCGATTAAATGAGGGTAAGCATGCATTGAAAAGCTTTATGGAAATCATAGCTCATATCTTCCATTCTGTCCTGCATTTCTTTTTCTTTTTTCCCCTTAACCTGCAAAGCTAGCACTCTCCCTTTAAGATCCAGGGCCTTTCCTGCTTTCCTGGCAGGTTTCCATTGGCAACTCCAGAATCCTGCACAAGGCTCTCAACACCTGATTAAATATTAATCCAGGGGTGGGGGCCTCCCTCTTTTATGATCCTTTCCCTTGAAACCCCTATTAGTAAATCACAGTCCAGCATGAGAGGAAATGTGGCCATTCCATTACCCTCAGTTCACGAAGGGGCATTAATTCTTAATAAACTGGCCTGATTATAATAATACTTGAAGGATGCAAAATAATGGATAGACAGGTTTACGTCCATGCCTAAGATTAAACACATGTGTGGCCCAGGGAGAGGGAGATGGGGGCAGCAGGCTGAGAGGGAGATGGATGGGCAAACTATGGCTCGAATTCTCAATGAAAGTGGGTGTTGTGCTGCTAAGTTCTCTATAGGTCCCTGGTGAGCTGTACATTTCCCTTTTCTTCAGTGCTGCAAATCTCAGGCCCTTCTCCCCACCCCCTTTTGAGATGCACAAGTAGCCTGCTGTGAAAGGAAAACAGGTAACCATTTTCCCAGTGTAAGTGAGAAGACATTCTAAGGTTCCAAATCAAGTCCCTGAAAATTATAGAGTGTATGTGAAGCAAAGGGGGACGACTCAAACAGGGCAAGGTGGGTATATTTCTTTCTCAATATCAGCCTGACAGGCACTGCCTTGCATTCCCCTGCTCCTTAAATAAAACAGTGCTATGGCCACCTGCCCAAACTTCTTCATTCCTCTAAAGGAAATCCTTTTGTGTCATAGCCCTCACTAGTGGATGCTTTACAGATGGGGCAAAATTATGAGGGCATCACCATATGCACACCTTTTTAAAGGGGATAAGAGCTGTTCAGGGTGGAGGAGAAATTTGACTCAGTTCATATTTGAAGTCAAACCTACCAAATTTGCAATTCCCAAAGCCATGCAAGGATTGAAACACAGCCATCCTTGGAAATTCAGACTTCTCCATATTTTGCAAGGCAGCTCTCCAGTCAAGAAATATGTACAGAAATAAATACAACAGGGAGGGGCAAGGTATGCAGGAAAATGCATGTATTAGTGAAAATGACTTTTTTTTAAAAAAAAAAAATCCATTACAGTAGAGGAAATGGTTTGCAGAAATACCTACAAAACTGTGCATGTTGGGAGAAATTTGCAGTACAGTGGTACCTCAGGTTAAGTACTTAATTCATTCCGGAGATCCGTACTTAACCTGAAACTTTTCTTAACCTGAAGCACCACTTTAGCTAATGGGGCCTCCTGCTGCCGCTGCACTGCTGGAGCCCGATTTCTGTTCTTATCCTGAAGCAAAGTTCTTAACCTGAAGCACTATTTCTGGCTTAGTGGAGTGTGTAACCCGAAGCGTATTTAACCTGAAGCGTATGTAACCTGAGGTACCACTGTAAACTGAACTGCTGGTGGATCTTTAGGAGGATTTTTTTTTAAAAAAATGAGGTGGAAATGTGGAGAAATGAATTCAAGACTAGAAAAATGAGAAGCAGAGAGACACCAAAATGGACAGACTTTCTCATTGCTTGGAGCTGTGAAATACCATATTGATTGGAGGTATAACCTTGGTGTGGGGCTGGTCCAGGACATTTTGCAGCTTCAGGCGAAACAGAAGATCTTGTCCCACCACCACTATGGCCACCTCCTCTGCTGCCACCTGCCACCGGCCTCCTACTGTGCACCCACCCACCACAGCTAGGCATGAAGGGGTCAACCAGGTTTGGAGGATGAGACAATGGGCAGTGGCAGAGGAGGCTGCATCTGCTGTCTGAGGCAACTGCCTCACCTCATGGGTGGATTGGCCCTGCCTAGGTGATATGTCAAATGTTTCCATCTACCCTCCCCTTCAAATCCAGATTGGGATGGCAATGAAGGAGATTTTCTTTCTTTCTTTTTACCCTATCCCCTCAAATAATGTATTATTTTCCATATTTATATTGGCTATCTTTCAGGGTTGCCCCTCTCAAAGCAACTCTCAACAGGTTAAAAACAATCTGTGACATTATGTTCCATAAAATACTTATTTTTTTTAAAAAAATTATCATCTCAAGACACAATAGCACATCTAAAAATCATCACAGTAGCAGACAAAAATAATATCAGCAGACTAAAATAATACAAGTGTAAAAGCAGAGAGCAGAAATAGCACATCATAAAACCAGAAGCAGAAAAGAACCAACAGAATTAAAAGCAGTTTCAAATAAAAGAAAGTCTTCAAGACCTATTTAAAAGTCATCAGTGTAAGGGCCATACATACTGCTACAGGGACGGGTTCACATTGGGTGGCCATGTGTCCTGCGTTACAGAGGATAGTCCTCCATTTTGAAGGGCTGTCACAGAACAGTCCTTTAGTTGAAAGTGTCCTCTATTTGACAGCTGTCAACAGTGTCATCCAAACTCAAGATCTGATGGGATGAGAAAGCTTGAATTCACCGGAACATGAGATTTCCCAACTGAACTGAGTGTATGCCAGTGTATGTCCCTCATCCTGGCTCACCTGGTGCTCAGCCAGCAGAAGGTAAGATGGTTCCTATACCAGCATAGCAGGATGGGAGTAAGTCTCTCCTTACCCCTATTACAAACTCTGTTCAGGCCAGTCATGAGAACCAGGACCCAGTACTCATCATCATCGTTTATTTATATGCTGCCCATCTGACTGGCTTACCCCAGTCACTCTGGGTGGCTTCCAACAAATTAAAACACAGTGAGACATCAAACATTAAAAACTTCCCTATACAGGGATGCCTTCAGATGTCTTCTCAAAGTCTGATAGTTGTTTATTTCCTTGACATCTGATGGGAGGGCATTCCATAAGGCGAGTACGATGACCGAGAAGACCCTCGGAGCTGGATCTGTGTCTGGGCTGATTGATGGGTGTGGAGATGCTCCATCAGGTATACAGGGCCAAAGCCTTGGATCCACATTCACCTGCTGGCTTAGTCAGTGGTAGGCCCTTTCAGAGGCTCCTGAATAGAAATATATTACACTGGCATAAGTTACACTGGTTTCCTCTAGTTAGGATTCCAGTGTTAGGCTGGAATCCTAAACACACTTAACCCACTAGACACTTCCAAGTAAAGAAGCATAGCATTCATTTGCAAATCACACCCTACTGAAATCAATAGCACAAATAGGGTTGTAGCTTCAAATGTAGGGGGGAAACCTACTCCATTCACATGGGGTTGCTGGGGAACAGACCAAAGGTGTGAATACTGCTGTCTTGACAAGTAATGGCCATATTATGCATTCCTAAACATGTCAAAAAGGGTTTGTTCATGCCCAAAAGCAGGGCATGAAGGCAATCCTGTCCCCCTCCGGGCACTGTTTCCCTCCAATTATTGGGATTCAGTGGTATGTTGTTTCCATTTAGCCATCATTACTTAATTTATTTAATTTAATTTAATTTAATTTAATTTAATTAAGAAGGCTGATCGCCGAAGAATTGATGCTTTTGAATTATGCTGCTGGAGGAGACTCTTGAGAGTCCCATGGACTGCAAGAAGATCAAACCTCTCCATTCTTAAGGAAATCAGCCCTGAGTGCTCACTGGAAGGACAGATCCTGAAGCTGAGGCTCCAATACTTTGGCCACCTCATGAGAATAGAAGACTCTCTGGAAAAGACCCTGATGTTGGGAAAGATGGAGGGCACAAGGAGAAGGGGACGACAGAGGGCGAGATGGTTGGACAGTGTTCTCGAAGCTACCAGCATGAGTTTGACCAAACTGCAGGAGGCAGTGGAAGACAGGAGTGCCTGGCGTGCTCTGGTCCATGGGGTCATGAAGAGTCGGACACGACTAAATGACTAAACAACAACAAAATGTATTTAATCCCATCTTTAACAGTGGCAAAAAAGCAACAGTGTCGTACTCTTGCCAGAAGTGCAAGTGGTGCTTAGTTTCATGTTGGGCCTTACATCTTTCTAGAAATACGTTGCAATTTCTTGCCTGCCCTTCCTCAGAGATTCTCAGACTGGCACGCATGAATTCCCTACCTCGCTTTTCTCTTCCCAGTTGCCCTCTTTTTTTATAAGCAAAGGAGAGCATTCCTTGGTTGGAATACCCTAAAGCAGTGTTTCCCAACCTTGGGTCTCCAGCTGCTGTTGGACTACAATTACCATCATCCCTGACCATTGGTCTTGCTAGCAAGGGATGATGGGAGTTGTAGTCCAAAAACAGCTGGAGACCCAAGGTTGGGAAACACTGCCCTAAAAGTCTACTAATCATAAAGAAAATATATGCAGTGTAGGAAATTATGCTGTAAACCACTTTAGTAGGCAAAGCTTCAGTTATTGTGCTTTCTTATGTTTGTTTGTTTGTTTTTGTTAAAATTGGAGTTGCCATCCAATCAATTTTCCAGTTTTTGCTTCTTTAAATTATTTGGCTTTTGGTTTTAAAACACTCAGTTGGGAAAGCTTTAATGCTGCCAGAGTTGCAATTTAAGTGGTGAAATTATTCAGCACCACTGTAGTAAAAGAAAAGAAAAGATTATGGCATATTTTTTGACTCATATTAGACATAAAATACATTTTAAAGATTTAAGGTGCCATCAGTCATAACTTTCTTCCCTCTTTTTTGCATTTATTTCCTAATAATGTTTGGGGCATTTTGCATGCATATTCATTGACTATGCTAGCTCACTGAAAAAAATACATTGCATGAGGAGGTGATGTGGAAATGTATCCATTGGTCCATTCCTGTCTATCATGTTTCTTATGGCCCCTGCCCTACACATATTGGGGCTGGGTGGATGGAGTAGATTGCCTAGCCTTGACGGAATTCCAGTAGACTATAGCAGTAGACTATATCTCTGCTTGTGCAAGACCAACGCCTCCCTGCTGACCCATCCAGCTCTCAGTAATACTGTGTTTCATCAAGCAGGTTTTTAACTCATGTCCTTTCTGAATGTAGCCTGCCTCTTGTCTTGGTCTTATGCCACATTATTTCATTATATTCCCTTTTTGAAGTATTTGAATTTGGTACTGCATGCTTCTTTTTAAGAAATGTAAGAGGCAATTTGTTTTGTACTAAGCCACAACTAAATACAATAAATGTTGTTGTTGTTGTTGTTTAGTCGTGTCCGACTCTTCGTGACCCCATGGACCAGAGCACGCCAGGCACTCCTGTCTCCCACTGCCTCCCGCAGTTTGGTCAAACTCATGCTGGTAGCTTCAAGAATACTATCCAACCATCTCGTCCTCTGTCGTTCCCTTCTCCTTGTGCCCTCCATCCTTCCCAAATCAGGGTATTTTCCAGGGAGTCTTCTCTTCTAATGAGGTGGCTAAAGTATTGGAGTCTCAGGATCTGACCTTCCAGTGAGCACTCAGGGCTGATTTCCTTAAGAATGGAGAGGTTTGATCTTCTTGCAGTCCATGGGACTCCCAAGAGTCTCCTCCAGCACCATAATACAATAAATAAAGTTTAGCAAATCAGAGGAACTCAGTATCTATTAGAAAACAACTCTGAGAAGGCACCTGGAAGTAAGGAGTGGAGTGTTTCCTAAGTAAGTGTGATGAAAGTTCACATACCAGATCACTCTTGCCCATTTTACATGGAGAATACAGAAAATTGACTTATAGATCGTGGGCTTACCTAGCTTATTTATTCTTTTGAAGCTAGAACATAGTGTGCTGGGTGACCCAGTCGAAGTGGCATAATTTGGTCTGCCCAATACTACTTAATGAGTCCTACTCTGTGTAAAACAAGTGTACACATTCTTTCTCAAGCAAAAGTAAGACACTGTACATTTCGGTACAGTAAACCTTTTTTCTAATGTGATAAATAAGGAGCACAATTGGGTTGTGTGTGTGTGTGTGTTTGTTTGTTTTTTTGTTTTTTTTTAGAAACAACAACAACATGGTGCATTAAGAGTTAAGCAAGGCAGCTACATTTCTTGCTTTTCCTGATCACGTAGCTGGTGACCAAAAATAGACCAAGAGCGTTAGCATCACTCATGGCTTGTTGCTAATTGTCCTGTTTTAGATGCAGATGTTTTTCACTTCCAGGCACTGACTCTCCCCCCCTTTTTTTTTCTTTTCTCTCCCCCCCTTTTTTTTTTGAGGAGTACAAAATATGCTGCTTTGGCATTTCTGAACCCAGTAAAACTTTGATTTGCTATGCTGAGATAAACATCAAATCCCAGTAAGCAGTTGCCTTTTTGTCTTTCATGAGCTATAAAGTAACAAGACCTCTTTTAAGCAGGAGCATCTGTGAAATCAGGAATTTTCTTTGTTTTCCCCCGAGAGAAAAGTGGGTGTTGTTGTTTTTTAATGTGATAGGCTTTCCCCTCCTGTTCTTTCGTTTTTCTTTACTTACTCCATGTAGAAAAGAAGAAAAAGAAGAAATTAGCATTGAAATTGACAGTTCCATTTGAAAGCTGTTTGGTTAACAGGCCAGCTTTGGTTAATTTGCTGTGATTTCCAGTGTCTGTAGAAGACAGGAGTGTCTTTAATCTGCCCCCAACCCTTGAAAAGTTGGTGCATTAAAAGGAATTATCAGCAGTATGCTTGATCCACAATGTGCCAATTAAATGCATCTGTACTATTGTGTAAGCTGGCCAGAAAAATGCTTGCAGATAAGAGTTTGCCTTTCTGCAAACATTTTCATACATGAAATTTTTTAAGTGGCTCTTGCTTCAGCTGGGTTCATAATGTGAACATAAAACCTACACATACCAGAATACAATGTCTGCCTTTGATTTCTGCTCTACATGAATACTGGGTAAAGAAATGTTAACTTAACACACATACGTGTATCTTTATATTCACACACATACATATAATAAAAGAGGCTCAAACACAATTTCTTCTTCCTTTTTGGCGATCACTCGTAGCCGAGTAAGATTGTCTTCCATAAACACGGTTTTAACAATGAGTCCATAAGTGACTGTGGAGGCCAATTCTGGATCCACACGTCCTTCCACAGTGGGGACATTGGTTTCCAGGCGGGAGTTGATCACGGTGTGGATTTGCCAAGCGTGCCTTCCTCTTAGCACGTTTCTCCCATGCGTCCTGAGTTCGAGTGTCTTCAAAGCCCATGACACCTATGGTAAAGGCTGTTCTCCAACTGGAGCACTCACAGGCCAGTGTTTCCCAGTTGTCAGTGTTTATACTCCATTTTTAAAGATTTGCCTTGAGACAGTCTTTAAACCTCTTTTGTTGAGCCACCAGCATTATGCTTTCCATAGGCCTATTGACAACGATAGTAAATACGCCAGCTAATAATATACTGACAATATTTTTATAACACTATACTGTTTCAAAATTCATACACAGAAGACATATAATACATGCATGGAGTCACAAACTAGTAAGAATCAAATAAATGTTCCATGAACAGGAATGGTAGGAGTGGTAAGTCACTGTCAAAGAGCACTGAAATGGAGGCAGAATGCCTTTCCACAGTCCGTATCCTACAAATGTAGGATCAGCTATCACTAAAAAGTGTAGTAAGCTGTGCAGTAAGTTTGAATTCCCTATCTATCTTTCTGTTCTTAGGTTTGTTTGGTGATGCTGTTCCAGGACCAGTGTTGCAGTGAGATTCAGCTGCTAGTCCAGTTAGATTTTGGACTTGGAAAAGAGTGAGGACCATATGCATCTTCTTCTCAGGCATCTTAGGCCAGCCTCCACCAGGTGTGTGTGTGTGTGTTGCCCTCTCTCTCTTTCTACTACCTGTTTATGCATTAGAAAACAATTCTAATATTTTGGGGTAAAGGAGGACTTCAAACTGTCTTGTTAATAAGCACTCTCCCTCCTATTTCTTTCACACACGTGCACTCAAAAGAAAACTGCTTAAAACTCAGCTGGTAAACAAGCCCTCCTTAATTAGTAATAGTTTGTCCCAACTCCCCGGGGACTTCTGAAATGACACACTCCTAGTAACAAAGAAAACATAATGAAAACAAATTTATCTGACCTGAATCCAAACACTGAATGGAAAGGCTTGTTGTTTTAAGAGATACGATCTTCCATCATTTACTAATCCAAACAATCTGATTATAATCCGCCCCCTTCCCGCTCTTGATAAGTTTCCCAAAATACTATGTTTAATTTATGTTTTCAATGGGGTATTCCAGGTAATATTCAAATTTTATATTATTATTATTATTATTACCTACCCTTCATCATAAGGTCCCTGGGCAGATTACAACACTTCAAAAATACAATTTTAAATTCAGTTTAAAGCAAATTAGAGTCAACCAAAAAGGGCGGATCTTGGTCCATGAACCTATTTCCAAAATAAATTGTGAATATTTATCTTATCTAAAGTTGAGTGGTGACAATAATTCAACAATGTTTTGCTGGAAAGAGCTGCACAATTAATTAACTTGGACTGACATCCTATGTATGAAATCAATGGAACTTAATTCTGAGTAGACATGATTGCTGCTGCTGCTGCACTGTGAGTGTTGGGGAAGGCCGCTCCCTCCTCAGGCTAATTCCACCAGGCCTAGGGGGCGGGACCCAGACTCACCTCTGCTACAGTTTTAAGGACACTGGTGCTGCTGCAGAAAATGTTAAAAATGTTTTTATATATTTTAAAGTGTTTTAAAGGTGTTTTTACTTTTTACTTTGTTGTACCACCGTGAACAGTGGTTTTTATCTATGTATTTTTATTTTGTTCCATTTTATTGTGGTTTGGGGTGGGGATTGGTTTTGTTTAGGTATAATTGTTTTTGGTTTGTTTTGTTTTTCTATTTTCTAAAAGGAGGCTTGTATGAGGCTTGTGATTGCTACCGTGGAGGGGCGAGGGAGGTATGGCAGTGGGGGCAGATGTTATAGGCAAAGGGGATCGAGATATGGATATGCTCATACCCCTTCCAATCTGCGCCCCATCCCGAGGGACAAGGGTAGGGTGAGCAAGGATTACTCACCTCCATCACTGGTGTTGTGCAATGCCAGGTCTATAGGCAACAAAACCGCCACTCTGCGAGATTTCTTTACCTCGCAGGGGGTTGACCTGGCTTGTGTGAAGGAGACCTGGGTGCGCAAAGGGGAAACTGTTACCTTACGAGAGATGGCGCCCCCGGGTTTCTCCGTCCTCCACCAGTCACAGACTGTGGGCCGGGGGGGAGGGGTGGCATTATTAATCCGGGAAGATTGTTCTTTCAGGGCTCTACCATTGCCATCGATCCCTGGCATTGAATGTGTTGGCCTAGTGTGGGGCTCCGAGGTGAGCTTGGCTGTCTGGCTGGTGTACCGGCCACCTAGCGCACCAGCAGCCACCCTGTCAGGCCTGCTGGAGGCGGTGGCTGGCTGGGCCTTGGAGTTCCCTAACCTATTGGTATTGGGGGACTTCAACATCCATGCTGATGCCACTCCCTCCTCACAGGCTCTGGACCTAGTGTCTTCCACGGCGACACTAAGGCTCTCCCAGTTTGTTTCGGGCCCCACACATCAAGCAGGCCACACGCTGGATTTGATCTTTGGCGCCAGTATAGATGTGATCATGTCTCCTTCGATGAAGGTGCCATGGTCTGATCACTACGCTCTGAAAGCCAGGATTGACTTTCCACGCCCACCCTGCTTAGGTGGCGAGCCGATTTGGGCTCGCCCGCAGAGGCTGATGGACCCTGATAGATTCCGTCAAGCCTTGCGGGACCTTGTTCCCCCTGGCGACTCGTTGACTGAGCTTGTTGAGGGCTGGAATATCCAGCTCCTGGCAGCCATCGATGAGATTGCACCGAAGCGCCCTCTGCGACCCCGCAGAAACCGGGCTCCCTGGTTTACCAAGGAGCTTCAGAAAATGAAGCGGGACCTCAGACAGCTAGAGCGAGTATGGCGGGGTGCCCGTGACGGAGCCTCAAGAACATCTTATAGGGTTTTTATGAAAACCTATGAGATGGCAGTGAAGGCCGCTAAGAAGTCTTACTTCTCGGCCTCCATTGCATCCACTAGCTCTCGCCCGGCGCAATTATTTAGTATAATTAGGTCTTCAACGTCCCTTGAAGGACAGCCAAATTTAAATAACAATCTGACACACAGCTGTGAGGCATTTGCGAGCTTTTTTACAGAGAAGGTCCTGTTGCTCCGCCATGACCTCCCTGCCAATTTGGATACAATAAAGGAACTGGAGGCCCCTCGACTGTCCTCAGGTCCAGTATTGGACCACTTTGACTGGATATCCCTAGCCGATGTGGACAGACTCCTCTGAGCTGGAAAGCCCACCACCTGTCCTCTTGACCCTTGCCTGTCTTGGCTGATTAGAGCGTGTCCAGACGAGGTGTGGCCCCCCCTGGGGGATATCATCAATTTGTCCCTTGGCACTGGGATATTCCCAGGGGAATTGAAGGAGGCAGTGGTGCGCCCGCTCTTAAAGAAAACATCATTAGATCCCTTAGATCTATCCAATTACCGCCCAATTTCAAATCTTCCATTCCTAGGTAAGGTGATTTAGAGAGCGGTTGCTGAACAGCTTGGTAGGTTTCTGGATGAAACATTGGCTCTGGATCCATTCCAGTCTGGCTTCCACGCTGGTCATGGGACCAAGACGGCTCTGGTCGCCCTAACAGATGATCTCCGCAGGCAGCTGGATCGAGGCGGGTTGGGGCTGCTGATTCTTCTAGACCTGTCAGCAGCCTTCGACATGGTTGATCACAAACTCCTGGACCACCGCCTTGCCGACGTGGGGATCCAGGGCACAGTCCTTCAATGGCTGCGCTTGTTTCTCTCTGGTCGGGGACAGAGGGTGGTGCTTGGGGGGGAATTGTCATTGTGCCACTCCTTGGTGTGTGGAGTGCCTCAGGGTGCGATACTCTCCCCGATGCTTTTTAACATCTTTATGCACCCCCTCGCCCAGCTTGTCCGGAGTTTTGGGCTGGGCTGCCATCAGTATGCGTATGACACCCAACTCTATCTGTTGGTGGATGGCCATCCTGACTCGGCCCCAGACACACTGACCAGATGTTTGGAAGCTGTGGCTGGATGGTTACGTGGAAGCCGGTTGAAGTTAAATCCTTCGAAGACAGAGGTCCTCTGGCTGGGACGGGACGATATGGGATTGGGGGGGCAACTCCCATCTCTTGCGGGGGTGCAATTGTTAAGAGTTTGGGTGTAATCTTCAATACCTCCCTCTCTATGGAGGCGCAGATTACAGCTATAACAAAGGCGGCATTTTTTCATCTCCACCAAGCTAAGCAGTTGGCCCCTTATCTCTCTCGCCCTGACCCAGCCACTGTGATCCACGCGACGGTCACCTCCAGACTGGATTTTTGTAACTCGTTCTACGTGGGGCTGCCCTTGAGACTGACCCAGAAACTCCAGCAGGTGCAGAATGCCGCAGCAAGACTCCTTATGGGGTCTTTGCTGCGAGAACACATTCATCTGGTACTATACCAGCTGCACTGGCTCCCGGTGGAGTACAGGATCAGGTTTAAGGTGCTGGTTTTAACCTTTAAAGCCCTATACGGCCTAGGACCCTTGTACCTACAGGACCGCCTCTACCCCACAGAGGAACCTACGGTCTGCAAATAAAAACATCCTGAAGGTCCCAAGCCTCAGAGAGGTTAGGCTGGCCTCAGCTAGAGCCAGGGCTTTCTCGGCTGCGGCTCCAATCTGGTGGAACGCTCTGTCACAAGAGACTAGGGCCCTGCGGGACTTGACATCTTTCCACAGGGCCTGCAAGACAGAGTTGTTCCACCAGGCCTTTGGCCAGGGCACAGCCTGACTCCCTCCTCTGGCAACCTGCACAGAATTTTGCTTAACGGTTGTCATTAATTTGATTTTAATTAATTTTTATAATGAAATGTTTTTTAGAATGTTGGATTATTTGATTGTTTGATTATTTGATTGTTGTTAGCCGCCCTGAGCCCGGCTTCGGCTGGGGAAGGAGGGATATAAATAAAATTTATTATTATTATTATTATTATTATTATTATTATTATTATTATTATAGGATTGTGCTGCAAAGTCACAAAGGAGTCACATTGAATTAATGGGGCTTATTTCCATGTAGAAATGTGTAGGATTACACTGTAAAGGATGCAAAAAGTCCAGAGTGGAATACAATATTTGAGTAGTAGATGTTTGATGTAGCTTTCTTCCTCCAGATCTGGAAGGGTGCCATCTTTTCCTTCTGTTTCAGACAGCAAAATGTCTTGGGATACTCCCACATCCCCCTCTTGTTTGTTTATCTACTGTTGCTTAACCATCCCTCTGAAGTAGCACTCAAAAACCTGCATACTGTTTTAAGATTTTGAGGTTAACTCTAATAAAGCTATCGTTTTGTGATCCTTCTAGAGGATAATTTAGGTCCAGAGGTATTCATGTATAACTTTAGCCTCTTATAATGCATTACCTTTTATTTTAAAACAGCAACTTTTTGTGAATTTGTAGTACCAACCCTTCAACAAATGAAAAGTCTTATTTTTCTTCGACCCACCCAAACAAATTCATGACTGCAGATTGGGCAAACATTTTGCCACTGGCCGTCATACAGCTAAATTCACAGGTTGGGTTTAAGCGCTAGCAAAACTCCTTGTTGAATTAACACCACTTGGCATGCCTCCTTCATTGGGCTTGTTGTGATTGGATACAATGACATGTGATAACTGATCCATAATGGCTGTTCCAAACATTTGAGTTATGAAGCGACATCTGCAGTTTTTCTGCAGAAAGCACATCTGAACTCAATCTAAGCATGGAAGGCTTGATTGCTGTGTGTTAGGGGCAGCCAGAGTTTTTCAGAATCATATGACACTACCCGGGCAGAGATGGGAGTTCGCTTTGCATAACACTATGTTTATGCACAAGATGATGATAGAGCAGGGAACATAGTTACAAAGAATCAGAGGTGGAAAACTCATAGCGTAACAGCAATAAAAGCAATGCTGATGGATTCGAAGCAGATTTCTAAACATGGAATGGGGTGCTCTGAAGTCTAAGCTCCTCCCTGCAGCACTCTGCAGTCCCAAAAAATTGTTCCTAATATTTATTTATTTATTTATTTATTTATTTATTTATTTATTTATTTATACATACCCCGCCCATCTGGCTGGGTTTCCCCAGCCACTCTGGGCAGCTTCCAACAAAAGATTAAAAATATATTAAAACATCAGTCATTAAAAACATCCCTAAACAGGGCTGCCTTCAGATGTCTTCTAAACGTTAGATAGTTGTTTATTTCTTTGACATCTGATGGGAGGGCGTTCCACAGGGCAGGCGCCACTACCAAGAAGGCCCTCTGCCTGGTTTCCTGTAACTTCGCTTCTTGCTGTGAGGGAACTACCAGAAGGCCCTTGGTGCTGGATCTCAGTGTCTGGGCAGAACGATGGGGGTGGAGACCCTCCTTCAAGTATTCTGAATGGTTGGGGGTGTTGCTTTGTAAGCCCCTCCATAGAGGCTGGCCCCTCTCACTGTCCTTGGAGCTTGCATACCGGTAACCTCCTCTGGCTGATATCCAGACAGACCAGGAAGATTTTGATAGGCGACATTTTCCCAAGTGTGGGTAAAATGCACAACCCCTCCCTCCTGCTTCCACAGGGGAAAGAAAACAAGTCAGAAATCTGTTTACATGATGTTTATTTCTGACATTACAGCACTAAAGAAAAACACGTCCTTTCAGTTCAGTTCTTCCAGCACGTCTGACAAACTTCCTGAACATGCGCAAACGGAAGGTTTCAAATTACACTCTTCACAGAGACTTATCCAGCCTGTGAACATCCCGGGAAATTCTTCTTTCCCACAGATAGGTGCATCATGTGATGTCAACAATCTGGCTGTCTGCAGCGGTGATGTTTCCATATACTGACAGGGGGATCCTCCAGTACAATGCTAGAGGTGTTGCAGGGGAAACTCAACAATAAAATAAAATAAAATAATACCTTTTCCCTCTGTTAGGAAGTTGCTACCTGAGATATTGGTCCATCTAGCTCAGTAATGTCTGCAATGGCTGGCAGCTGCCCTCCAGGATTTCAGACAGAGGACATTGCCAGTCCAACCTAGAGAATGAACCTGGGACCTTCTTCATGCAGCACAGATGATCTACTACTGAGCTGCAGCCCTTCCTATTTGTGGAAGCCTCTGTTAATGAGCTCAGTTGGGGGTTGGAGCACCTCTGAGCCCACCCCAGAAGCTGTGGGATGGAATGGAAGAAGACTATGGTCAAGAGACTCTGATTTATAATGGGAATAGGCCTGAAGACTGTGTGGTGGGGAGGTGGAGGGTCTGAGAAACAGAAATGTTGACAAGATTTTGGTTAAGCGAAGATAAGGCTTGGGATCACGTAAACCCCTAAAACAATGGAAAATGGTGTCTGCAGCTGTTTGCCCAGTGACCTGTCATGTACCAATACAGAACCAATTCTAGTGGTGAGCAAAGGAGCAATTAAAAGGAACCAATCAGTGTGCTGGAAAGAAGTTTCTGGGATGGTGGAAAGCAGAGAGAAGTGGCAGTTTTCTCCTCTGACTACATCTTGGCTTTATCTCTTTTTTACACAAGGAGCTGTTTCTGTTGTCTTTTTGTGCTGTAACTTATCTCTTTTCTGGAACATACACACAGAGAGAAGAAAAAATACTTTTAGATTCCCTTCTTACCATTCTTAAAACTGGGTTACGTTTATCTTTGCTGAGTTTTCCACTTTTGTGTGTGTGTGTATAGCTCTGGTTATTTTCTTCACAGCTGAGGTTCAGAATTCACTATATTTTTAGATACTTTAATTTTTCTACCTGGACTAATTTTCCGTTTGGATTTTCTGGGATCCCATATCCTGGATCACACTGATTTCTAGTAACATGCATCGAAAGGAGCCTGTTTCCTGGAATTTCACTCTGGATTGGTAGAAATGTTTTTCTCTTAACCTAAAAGGCCATGTAATTAGGATAGATGGGATAATATAGTAAACTTTTTTTAGAGGCTTGGTGGAGTTCAGTTGGGCCAAAGTAGCATTCAGCAAAGTGAAGTTGCAGTTAATTTTAATCTTGCATATTATTCTTCTGAGTAAAGTTTAATAGCTAAGTTGAATATTCAAACTCTATTTTGTTTTCTACATAATCATTAGTGGCATATATTGTTCCTTATTTCTCCCTTCCCCAAGATTCATGAATGAATAATGTGCTGTTGATTCCTCTTTGATAGTATTACACTCATGTCTTTCATAAACTGAAATGCCATCTCTGGTCTTCTGCTGATATATTTAAAATGATTCTTTGTAAACAGGATTCAGCCCCTTGAATCCTATCTTGTCACAACCATCTTGCCCATTGGGGCAATTTATGAACCTCATTTCCCGCCACTATTAGTTCCAAGTCTCTTCAATGAATGGAAGGGCTCGTTCTGCTTATAGGAGGACACTATGAGACCCAATTCCATAGAGTGGAATTGAACACAGCACTAAGGAAATTGTTCTGTCAGTGCAAGCATTTCTGTTTGCCTGATGCAATGCTCTCTCTGCTCCTCCTCCGTCTTCTTTTCTGGGGGTTCTCCTGACCCTCCAAAGTAGACTTGACAGAGGTGCAGAGGTAGAGGGGGAAATCCTTGTTGCACTAGTGGAAGTCCTTGTGGTGGGCTCTGAATATGGCCCATGATGCTTTAGAGCAGACCATCCAAATGTTGTTGGACACCAGCTCTCAGTGACCTCAACTGGCAAATGTCAGGGGAATTGTTCTACAGCATCAAGCAAAAGGCCACCCCTATTTTAGAATGTTCAGAGTGCTTCATGTACTTCTGTATGATACTCAAAGCAACCCTGTAGGATGGGTGATTGTTACTGTCTGCAGATAGGAAGCTGAGAGTCAGATGGTGGCCTGCCTATAGACAGTTATAGACGGTTAAAATGAGCTGGTTTTGACTGAGGCAGGGTTGAAAAAAGGCCCAATGAAGTCCACAGTGCTTCCTCATAGTCACTACATTATACACCGTCTCTAAAGACATCTCACACACTTGGACAATTTCATAGGAAAGGGCAAAAACAGTGGCAGATTTTAAGTCACATGAGGAAAACAATGTCCATGAATAATACATGTCCTACATGAGTCCTATCTAATAACTTTAAACAAGGTTAGAAATAATTGTATGCTACATATTATGTGTGTTTGAAATATCTTGGCCAGCTTTTCTAAGTTTTGCATCTCATTTCTCATTTTAAAAAAAACTGAGAGGGGGGGAGAGGGGAGGAAGATGGCTATTTCTTTTAATCTACAGACAAAAAGGAGCCACTTTTACATCTGAAAATCAGCTTGTTATTGATTCTATCCCTGTTAATATTCATGAAGCTCTATCACAGGACTGGAGATTTTAACACAGTGCCCCACACTCTAAATCAATTCCCATTGATTTCAATCGGCTTCTCCCATCCAAGCATCGACCTCGCCCCCTCCCTTAGAAACATGCTCCCAAGGTCCTTTGAAGCACACTTGCAGCATAATGAGCTCAGAGGGATCACACAAGGTTCAGCGTAGTCTGTTTGCTTGCACCAGCATCAGATGGGTGGGTGCTATTCCTTAGCAAAACCAAGATGGATGTATACAAAAGGCGCACACAAAACAAGCACAATTCTATTTTTCTTGAAATGACTCAAAGGGCATATGGGCAACAAATATATAACATCCTTAGATTTCCTCACATTAGAAGCAGAAGCAATGAAGAGCTTGTCACTCCCCACCTGACTTCCCTTCTTTAAGGATTCTAGTGACTTCATCTTAGAATCTTATACTGAGTCAAACCATTGGTTCATCTAGGTTAGCGGTAAGTAATCCATATGTTGTTAGACTCCAGATCCCATCAGTAAACATGGTGAGTTGTTGACCACCAGCATGTGGAAGGAATCACCCTCTGTTCCTAGTAACTAGCAATGGCTCTCTAGGGTTTCAGGCACAAGTCTTTCCCATCCCTCCCTAGAGATACCAGGGAATGAACCTGTGACCTTTCACATGCAAGGCATGTGCTCTACCACTAAGTTACAGTCCTTCGCCAATGGACCCCTGAAGAATTTGCTGTTCCTAACTTGGCATTTCCCTTACTTAAACTGAAGGTGCATCTGATACACAATGGCTTCGGTTCTTTATTTGACTATTCTTTGATGAGGTGGCTGATCTTGTGGTTCTCTTCTCTTCTGTTTTCCCATTCTGGAGATCCTTCCTGTCTCCAAATGGACTACAGTAATACCTTGGGTTACAGAGACTTCAGGTTGTGCTTTTTCGGGTTACAGATGCACCGAAACCGACAAGTACTGGAACGGGTTACTCTTCTTCTTCTTCTTCTTCTTCTTCTTCTTCTTCTTCTTCTTCTTCTTCTTCTTCTATCAGAGAAGCTTGGGCATTGCTGTACCCAGTGGGAGGAAGGTTCTGTAATTAAGTATATTCTTTGCTGTTTAGAAATACACAGGCAGCCAAAAAGGTCAGTTTCAAAATACTAAATTTAATTCAATATGAGGCCAAGGTATTGACAGTTGGCACAAAGTAACAGGTTTTGATTTTTTCAGGAAATGGCAACAATATAAGAAAGATTTGTACAAGACATTGCTTCTATGCATTTCTCTGCTACACTGATAGTTTCAATCCAAAGTCTATGCTTTAGAAATCGAATTAAAATATCCTTTTATAATAGCAAGGCAAGACATTGTTGAAGGGGATAAAAACTATTGTTCAGTATTTGAAGGACTTGACCTTACTTGAGTTTTATTGCTTTCACGAATATTAATAAAATAGTAGGGTTTTCTCAAAAATTCAGTAAAATTTGCAAGTCACAGAGGCAAACGTTATTCTCCAGCCCTATACAGCCCTATACAGTTGCTACCAAATTGTACCTGGAAGGGGAAAAAATTGAGTGACTTTGGAGGGTCCAACCAGGGCAATTTTGTCAGAATTATGCATTGACTAGCTAAACCGCTTTGCTTGGCCCAGGCCAAGCCCTGTGTAAGGACCCTGTGTACAGAGTGTTTGTCTTGCTGGATCAGGCCTGTGTACAGAAAGATGCTCAGTATTGTACAAAGTATTATCTTCCCCTGTTTGAGTAGAAGGATCCGGGATCCAGACCTCAGTAGCGATCCCCACAGCTAAAGCTGGCTATGCCAATCTTCCATTCATCAAGGCGTATGTAAAATTTTCATGAGCACTTTGGGAAACAGAAGCATTTGGCAACCCTTCCCACGTTATCTTTATAGACACAGAAATGGCATCCACAAGAACTTTTAAAAAATGTAAACTGCAGAGAAGCCTGCAATCTTACTGTTATATGAGAACAGAACAGAACGACCAGTGACAAGGAAGCAGGGAAGCTAGCACCCCACTGTGTTATTTGTTGGAAACAGTACTGTACAATGTGTCATTTTCCTGGAGTTGTCCTGTTTGTTTGTTCATTCATTCATTTCCACACATTCTCAGTCTCGAATAAATCTGAACGGCAGAAAACAGAGTGAGCGAGTGCTGCTTCTACTCACATTAGAATGAGCCTCACAGCTAATGAGCCAACCGCAAGCTCCGGCCTCTCATCCTCTGTCTACGGGACTCAAATGCTGTGAATCTGAATAATCCCTGCCCTAAGCACTCAGGGGTGATGGGGTGTAAGTGGATGAAGTTCTGTTAGTGGTGTTTTAGAAGGGGTTGTGTCAGCATTTCCAGTGCAGACTAGTCCATTATGGCAAGTAGACCACTGCCAGACCAATCTCACTTTCCCCTCAGATAGCCCCCACCTCCCTGATTTCCTACTTACAGCCAATGGAGAGGCTGGGATTATCTGTCAGCTTCCTCCTCCTTAGCACTGCCCTTGTAGTGTTCAACAGGGAGGAGGCCGGGGCAAAAGTAGAATTTGTCATGGCTAAAAATTGGCCGCTGTTTCTTTAATGCTAAAAGAACTAAGTCAGCATGAGTCAGCGGCCTACAATGATTCATGTAACCTTTCACCTAATTGTACCTGTATAGAGTGGTCAATGTTAGTGATGGGTGTGGGTTGGTCGGATGGTAGAAAGCTGGTTGCATTTGATATGTATAAAGCTGTCGGTTGTGGTTGGAGAAGAAGATTTTTATAATAAAAGCAGCATTCTGCAAAGTACTCTTTCTCAAGGACTCTTTGTGCCATCTAGGGTCTGAGGACCAAGCAAAGGAGGCAAAGGAGCTCAGAACCTTTCCCTTTTTCAATCACTGACAGAATTGGTTGCCTCTGCCTGTCACTGGCATTTGATCGACCTACCATTAGTCTCCCTGACTTCTGACCCACCAATCCCAATAGGCACCAGCCACCACTGAGGATTTCCCATCAACCAGTGGCATAGCATTGGTTGCCACTGCCCAGGACTGTGTGGAGGCACTGGGTGGGAGGGAAATAGACAGGGTATGCATGCTCATTCAATGTCTCAATGGTGTCTATGTCACCCAGGAGAATGAAGCTACAAAGATAAGAAAATAAGTGTCATTCTATTGTCTGGAGAGGTCACTTCCTAGTTTGCATGGAGAAGTCATTTTCTACTGGGACCAGCGTATTGAGGCAGTACTGGGTGTTGAAATTTTGCATTGCCCTCCCCAACACTACACCACTGCCATCAATGTCCAAATATCCAAAGCCAGCACTGATTAACTGTGTGGTTCTCTCTCTCTCTCTCTCTCTCTCTCTCTCTCTCTCTCTCTCTCTCTGTGTGTGTGTGTGTGTGTGTGTGTGTGTGTGTGTGTTTCCACTGTCATCTCTCAATTGACAGCAATACTGGAAGGATCCCATTTTTTACCAGTGACACACCGAGAGCAGTATTCACCTGTTCCTGTCCCATCCTGATGACTTTTAAATGTTGATCATCCCCTTTTAGCCCCATCTGTCTGAAGCTGCTGGATGTCAGAGCTCAAACAAAACTGGGACCTGTCTGCCCATGTTCAGACAAATAGCCCAAACCAAGATGATTTATTTACAACAGTTAATACAATTGGTAGTAACGACTTTATAGGCAACCTCTAAGTGCAGGCAAGATGAAAAATTTACTAAATTGGAGTATAAAAATTCATAAGAAAATGTACAGAATCAATATTTCATGGGCCTTGCTTTACCTTGCCTTACACAAATCTACTCCAGAGCTTGCATTAAAATTTAAAGTAGCTCCGTGCGACAAGTTCAAATACAGGGGCCATTTCGTATTAGTTTAACTTTGGAGGTTTTTCTTTTTTTCTTTTGTTAGTTTGTTTCATAAATTGGGAAAAGGAAAATGTGTGGGGAACTCAACACTTAAGTGGCTGCAATGCAGGAGATTCTTGTTTCCTTTCTTGTGATCCCCCCCCTTCCCTTTTAACAGAATGAAAACTAAAATTGGATGCCTTGTTCTTTTATCGCACCAGTTTTTAAAAGAAAAAATGTAAGCATCAATTAACATGATCCAAGATAGTCATTTTTTCACATACTGGTACCTTCCTCTCTTGTAGCTTCATGGCACTGCCAGCTGAGATTTTCTTTTGGCTTCCTTGCTCTGAAAAAGGTGGGTTTCATAATAATAGAACAGCAGAATGCATGTTATGCATGCAGAAGACTGTGAGCTTAATCCTCAACATTTTCACTTAAAAATGGTTTCAGGCAGCAGGGATGAGGAAGATGCCTGGCTGAGATTTGGAGAGCACTTGCTAGTCAAGGCATGAGTGGTCAGCTTAGTGGGGTGATGTCGCAGAGCTCCTCTCCTGTGTACTAGAATGATGCAGGAATGGGACAGTGAAGTCAGTGACATGAGGGCATATTAGTGGGAGTACCAGACTGGCTTTGCCAGTGCACCCATGCATTTTTTGCCTCACCACCCCTGCCTCATTTTGCTCAGGTATACACCTATGCTGTGAGGGCATTTCATCGCTATGTGCTAGGCTGAAAGGACCAATGTTGTAATTCAGTAAAAAGCAGTTTCATGCACAGTGGTACCTTGGTTCTCAAATGCCTTGGTACTCAAATGCCTTGGTTCTCAAATGCCAAAACCCCAGAAGTAAGTTTTCAGGTTTTCAAACATTTTCCAGAAGCCGAACGTCCAATGCGGTTGTCAGCTATTGTTTCCAGGGAGCCTGCACCAATCAGAAGCTGTGCTTTGATTTTCAAACATTTTGGAAGTCAAACGGAGTTCCAGAACAGATTAAGTTTGCTGCTTTTGGTTTTGCTATTTATTTTGCGTTTTTGTTTTTGAGACTTTTCCAGTTAATTTGTTCTTGTATGTTTTGTATAATTGATTGATTGTGTGACTGCGTAAATGGATAAAAGCCACCCATCCAAACAATGACTATCATCAGTGCAGGTAAGAATTTTTTTTAAAAAATTTTTTTATCATCATTGATTATTGCTTTCATTTTATAGATCAGTGGTCTCGTTAGATAGTAAAATTCATGTTAAATTGCTGTTTTAGGGGTTGTTTTTAAAAGTTTGGAACAGATTAATCCATTTTGCATTACTTTCTATGGGAAAGGGTGCCTTGGTTTTGGAACACTTTGGTTTTGGAACGTACTTCCGGAATGGATTAAGTTTGAAAACCAAGGTATTCTATGTTTTCCTATTCCGAAGACTACACCTGGTTCCTCAAGAATCTGGGACTTGTAGTATCCTTTGGCTCTGATTTAGAAGGTTTTTATAAGCCAGCCAGCCACTGACAAGAGTCCGGCTATGAAACAGTGAAAAGTAGTGGACAAATGAATAAGCTTCCTCGTCATATAAAATAGGCATCCTTGAACTCTATGAAACAGATTTCATGATATTTTCCCCTCGTCTGGCTCAATAATTGAGACCAAATGTGCAGAGTTCCTTCCACTCACTATGTGTGCCAGCTTCATCTTCACTGGGCTTTCCTTCCAGAAGAAAATAGCATCCAAACAATTCAATCATATGGCTGATTTTCTGATTAAATGTTGGAACCCACCACACGATTTTTGCTTCTTTGCATTGAATTGTACGCACATAGATGATGTTCAGATGATCCATTCTTTTGTGTCCATGTGGTTCCAGCACATCTGATTTGTGAGGTATGTAGGAAGCTGCCTTCTACTGATTCAAACTTATTGGTCCATCTAGTTTAGTATTTATACAGAACAGCAGGGGATTGAATCAGGGACTTTTGGCTCTAACACTGAGCTATGGGCGTGCACAATTGTTCCCTTCTACTCATTGACCAGATCAGGAGAGACACATTATAAGGACATAAGCAGACTCCTGCAGGATCAGATCAAAAGTCTATCTGGGCCAGCTTCTTGCTTCCCATAGGTTGTGCACAGCTTACACATCCACAATGCATTAAAGTGAAAAGGGGAATAATTTGCTTCCTGCAATTAAAAGCTTAATGCATTGAAATATTTACTTAGCAGTGAATAGTCATCATAAAATGCAATTCAGTTTTTGGTCCAACCCTTCTGCATAGTCATGCATACTGACAAAATTAATTGCATGCTCACTGGGTGCCATTGCAATATTTCCTACACAATGGCACCTATCAATGTTTTTGTTCTCCAGCAATCTGTGATCTCACTTATGGGTAGCGATGTCATTTTCAAATTGATCCAAAATGGGATAGTCCCCACTCTGGAGCTAGTTTAGTGGATCACACTTTAGCTGCAATGGTTCAAATAACCATATTGTTTGGGCTTTTTGCAGGAACTCAAGATTTATTTCCACCTTCCACCATATGTACAATTATGTGGTACTATTAATTTTCAATGATTTCAGTACAGTTGAAAAGTGTGGATAGTGTTGCTTCCATAGCATTTGTTTCCTGAAAAGAGGCTGAGTCTCTTATACTTCAGAAAAAAAGTGACGATCCCTTATTACTTATTATACTGTAATTCATTAAGCTGCTAAAAATATTTAGATACTTAATTGGCATTTAACAAGATAGCTATAGGGTGTAAATGAGACATTAAATCCTCTTCTAAAACGCTCATTAGGTTCGTGTTAGAAATTAATTGATCTAATTCGCATGCTGTAAACTATTTTACTCCCCATGCCAGCTGAGCAACTCTCAGTGTATTGATGAGGAGTTTGGAGAAGGTGGCAGAGACTTCTTATGAGTGCTTGGCTATAGGATAGCTCACTTAGGGTTCCAGTTAAAGGGACAAAGCTTTAGGGATCCACTTGCTTTAAGGACTTTAAATATATTTATATTATTTTCATTATTTTCATTTTCATGTCGCCCATCTGACTGGGTTGCCCCAGCCACTCTGGACAGCTCCCAACAAAACATTTAAAACACTAGAAAGCATCAAAATAAATAAATAAACAAAAATCCCTATACAGGGCTGCCTACAGATGTCTTCTAAAAGTCAAATAGCTTTTTATTTCCTTGACATTTGATGGGAGGGTGTTCCACACTGCGGGTGCCACTCTGCCTGGTTCCCTGTAACTTCATTTCTTGCAGTCAGGGAAACTGTCTGTTATTACATTCTTATTCTATTCTTCTTTCACAGCCCTCAGGGCTGCATATTTGGTCCCCCCCCCTTTTTTAATCTCTACAACAGGCATGTGAGGTAAGTTTGTCTGAGAGATGGTGGATGGCCCATGATCACACAAGGAGATAAATTGCTAATGTGGATTTGAATCCTGGTCTTCCTTGTGCTAGTATTAGTAACATGCTATCCACGGCACCATCCTGGCTCTCACTATGTGGCTTTAAGTGTACAGAAAAAATAAAAAGGTAATGTTAAGTTCCAGTGAAACTAAAGGTGCACAAAGTACCAAGGCCTTGCCTAGAGTCAACAAATGATAATGGCAAAGGAAAGGCAACAGAAATATAACCAGCTGGAATGTGAATGGGCAGTTGATTTTTCCAGTAAGAGATAGTCAGAAAGCACATTTCAAAATGGGATGTTGTTTCCATTGTGGACTGCAATTCACCTGCCAATGTGTTACATTTCAATGGAAACTTGCATGGATGCTCCAAATGACAAGGTGGTATATAGGAGATCCAGTCGTGGCCAGCAGGAAGATCATCTCTAGGGTGCACTGAAACCTGAACCACACCAGTTATGGCAGCCATTCCTTGCCTAAGCTTTTCATTCCCATGTGTAGCCAAAGTTGGCCGTCCTCGTATTATCCACAGTTTACGTCCCTCCTTTCACAGGCTGTGAACTATGCATCCCAGAGCAATTAGTGGGTTAATACTGCCCTCCCTAGCTCTTTCTCAGATGCCAGACCAGCTCAGCGTCAATTTGAGGCAGATTTCTTTAGGGGAATCTGGGCTATTATTTCTGTGAGTGCTGTCCATTTGACAGGAAGGAAGCAGCTGTGTCACAAAAGCACCATCAGCATCCCTTTGAGTATCTGCTGCAAACCTATCTCAGAATTAAACATTTAAAGCTACAATTAAACCCCCACCTTCCCCAAAAGCTGCAATCTGATGTTTATGGAACTTCGTAGGTAATTTATAAAGGGCTTTTAAAAAAAAACCCTCAAAAATCTTAGTTCCCCTCTTTGCTTTAAAAAATTGTAATTTGGAGAGAGACAGCACATCTGATTATAACAGAGGTTCCTAGGAATTTACTCAGGGATGATAAATGAAAAATGCAGAAGGATTTGCGGAGATCACTGAGGAGGTTTCAGACATGTATCTGGTTTTAAACAGCTGTTGGGGAAATTATTGTGATTTATTTTTTTTTAAGCCTGTGTGTGTGCATGTTAAAAGGGACGCAGGTGGCGCTGTGGGTTAAAGCCTCAGCGCCTAGGGCTTGCCGATCGAAAGGTCGGCGGTTCGAATCCCTGCGGCGGGGTGCGCTCCTGCTGCTCGGTCCCAGCGCCTGCCAACCTAGCAGTTCGAAAGCACCTCCGGGTGCAAGTAGATAAATAGGGACCGCTTACCAGCGGGAAGGTAAACGGCGTTTCCGTGTGCGGCTCTGGCTCGCCAGAGCAGCGATGTCACGCTGGCCACGTGACCCGGAAGTGTCTCCGGACAGCGCTGGCCCCTGGCCTCTTAAGTGAGATGGGCGCACAACCCCAGAGTCTGTCAAGACTGGCCCGTACGGGCAGGGGTACCTTTACCTTTACCGTGTGCATGTTAAAGCACAGAAAGCTGCTTTCATATTGCTCTGCTCATTGAGCTTTCTCCTGAATCAATCTTGGTACCCCACCCACCAGGTGACTGGTGCCACTAGAGCAGTGATAGTCAAACTTGACTCTCTAGCTGTTTTGGGACTACAACTCCCATCATCCCTATCTAACAGGACCAGTGGTCATGGATGATGGGAACTGTAGTCCCAAAACAGCTGGAGGGACAAGTATGGCCATCACTGCACTAGAGGGTCTGTTCCATATTCCATACCAAGCCATCAGTCGTGCATTTTTATTGCTCACACATCCCTTGGGGATGAGATACATCTTCAGCTAGCCCTGTAACCCATACAATGTAGATGTCAGCTATATTTATGATGGGAGGTAGAGTTTCATAGCCAGGGTGCCACCCAAGAAAAGACCCCATTTTGAGTTACTGATCAGTGCACCGTGCACAGTCCAGGCTGGAGTTGGGAGATGCTTGGGGATTTCATTTGGTCTGCATTTTTAAATGAATCAACCTGATTCTCTTTTTTGTATAATTTTTTATTAATTTTCCAATATTACCACAGTTTTTCAAATTATACAGATTTCGATTAACATCAAAATAATTCAAATTCTTTCCAAATTCATCCAAGTGGTTTCCCGCACTCCTGGATTAATGTTTTTTGTCCAGTTCTTATATTGCTGTGGCTCATATTTTTTATTAACATCTAATTACATTTCAGTTGGTATATTAATCATTAATATAACAGCTGCATTTTAGTGATTATCATTCGTGTTAATACCTTATCTAATTTTCCATAGGATTTCAAATGAGGTGCTCTAATTATTTTCCTTTTCTCTGCGTGTGTCACTTTGAATATGTCCAATTATAAAGTTCTTAGCCTTTGTCTGCTGTCCCATTCTTGAAATTCCTCCAATTGCTTTTGTCTCTCAGCATAGCTGGGGTGCGGCGATAATCCTGGAGAATTCTCAAAATTCTCATTAGATCCCATCATGCTCTCACCTTGCCTGGTGTTTCTGGACAAAAACATGCTCCAACAGTCCACTCTTTCTTGCTACTCAGTCAACATCTAGAAATTTCCACAGCCCAAGAAAGAGGGATCCAGCTTTCCAGTACTTTCATTTTAATTGATCACCATCAAAGTCTCCATGCCTCCCTCATCCAAGGCTCCAAATTCATTTCAACTTTACAACTGCATTTTGGCCAAAGTCCACTTAAGTTGTATCTCTTCTCTATTTTTTTAAGGGGGGTTGAGATGGTATGCAATCTAATTTTCCAAGATAATCAATTTCAGCACTAGAGCGCCCCCCCATCTCTTACCTCACACGTAGCTAAATGTTCTTTTAATCATAAGTTTTATTCCATACTGCCATCCAACCTCATTTTGTATCTTTAAAATTTTGCATCTGGAGATGGTGGCCAAATCATTAATACCCTAACTTCCAAACGTCAGAACAATGCAGCTGGGTAATTTCACAGTTCTGATTACATCTTCTCTCGGAGTGTGCCTGACTTTAAAGCCAATTAACATTCCAATTAACAGGAGAACCACTGCTTCATAATGGTAGCATAGGAGGGTTTTCGCCAGGCGAAGTGCTTTTAAATTCAGCGCCTCCCTGCCCCCCGCATTCCATGCCGGAGCGAGAGCCAGGTACCGAGACTGACTGCGAGTGAAGCCCATTCCACCCTTCCATGGGAGGAATTTCCAAGAATGATTTACCCTCTATCATTCTTGTTTTTCTCCGCCTTCGATCCCCACTATGTTGTGGGGGCTGCCTCCATAAAGGAAGATAGGAACCGGAAACCGATTTTCACTACTTGGACTATATTTGTATTATTATCCTTGAAATACACACACACACACACACACAGAGAGAGAGAGAGAGAGAGAGAGAGAGAGAGAGATTGAGATTATTTATTTATTTATTTATTTATTTATTTATTTATACCCTGCCCATCTGGCTGGGTTTCCCCAGCCACTCTAGGTGGCTTCCAACAAAAGAATAAAAATACATTAAACATCAGTCATTAAAAACTTACCTAAACAAGGCTGCCTTCAGAGAGAGTTAGTTACAGGACCACACACACACACACACACAGAGAGAGAGAGAGAGCTAAATGCATATTTTAGGGTGAAATAAATTAATTAATAACAACAGTGGCAGACGATTGATGCATAAATGGGATGGAATTGACTTGTGAATAAAAGGATGAGAAACTGACGTAGAGTCATGGAAGAACAGAACTGTAGAGTTTGAAGGGATCCCGGGAGGTCATCTAGTCCACTCTAAACATTTTATTTTTGTTTCCCAGAGGGAAGGTAATAACATGATCAAGAAATTTTCAAGAGCCAGGGGGCATTGAGACATCAGCAGCAGTGCCTCCCCACCCCACACCCCAGACTGAAATTTGGCCACTGCTGTGAGTCACAATAGCCCTACTGTTAGTAGCCTAGGAGACAACAAGGATGGAACGTCAATAAAACATGCCCACCTAATTAATAAGCAACCAGTTAGCTTAAAGCTTTATCTGGCTTTAGATTCCATATAATAAGAGTAGCAAAAAATAACAGTTAAACTGTAAAATGAACACTGTAATGTTTCAGGAGGGAACAAATAGATTTTCTCCTAGGCCAAAATGATCGAAGTAGTGGCCTATTCAGCCAGATCCAATTCTCAGATAAATTTAAGGGAAGCCTTTCTATGTATAAACAAGCATAACTAATTATGCCATCTCATGCTAAAGACAATTTGTGAATACCTGCAGCAGAATGGAGTGTTTTAAAAGAAAGCAACACAATATATGCAGTAAAATTATTTTGATTCCCACTTAGCAATGAATGGGAAAATGCAAACTGCACCATGCACTGCTATTGGACATCTTCAATGGAAATGGAAAGGAAGTCCCATTAAATGACTGCAGATTGCCCCATAGCACAGTTTGGTGCTTTTCTTCCACTATATTTTATGAATGCTACAGAATGTGCGGAGGTGGAATAGTGGCTGTAGACTTAGCCCTAATTTTTGAAATCAAAGAGCTGACTTGATGATGTAAAGTGCTGAATCATATACAGCTGTAGGCTGCTTTTAATCCAGTACTGGCATTTGGCAGAAGTCTGTTACCATTGCTGAAATAAACAGGACTCTATGTCTGTTTGTGTAATCCAGGACTCGATCTGTTTGTGTTGGCTAGATGTGCATTCATTTCTGAGACTTGGAATCTGGATAAATTCAAACTACCAGTTTTCAGTGAGATTTTGTTTTGTTTTTAAAAGCAGAACCAAAAATTATAGCAGGACATAGCAAATGGTAAATGTATGGCAACTGATCTCACGGAGAGCCCCCTCTCTCACACACATCCCTATGTACTTTGATGCACTCCCCCCCCATTGCTACTTTTTCTATTCTGTCCTTTAGTGTCATCCTATGAGCAACATTAGGGACGTGGGTGTCGCTGTGGGTTAAACCACAGAGCCTAGGACTTGTGATCAGAAGGTCGGCAGTTCGAATTCCCGTGACGGGGAGAGCTCCCGTTGCTCAGTCCCTGCTCCTGTTAACCTAGCAGTTCAAAAGCACGTCAAAGTGCAAGTAGATAAATAGGTACCACTCCGACGGGAAGGTAAACGGCGTTTCTGTGTGCTGCTCTGGTTCGCCAGAAGTGGCTTAGTCATGCTGGCCACATGACCCAGAAGCTGTCTGTGGACAAACGCCGGCTCCCTCGGCCTATAGAGCAAGATGAGCGCGCAACCCCAGAGTCGGTCACGACTGGACCTAATGGTCAGGGGTCCCTTTACCTTTACCTATGAGCAACAGGTCCTGGAAAGCAGAATATATGTTGTTGTTATATGATCAGGGGCAGGGGCAGGGGGCCATCTGCTGGTGTTCTATCACCCAGACCCAAACCACTACTGGTAGAGCAGCAGTAAAAGCTGGTAGCATTGACTCAGCAGTAGTTTGCTACTTGCCCTAGTAGGCAAGCAGTGCTGCATAAGGGCATTTCTTTCTTCCATGTAGCCTGGGAGAAGGGCTGGTTTGTAACTTTCCTCCAAGCCTGAAGATTTCTGATGCACTAGTGTGAGTCATGTTGGAGGGGAGGTTTCAAAGGAAGAGTTGTCTTTGCTGGCAAAGAGGCGGGATCAGATGTTGTGTTAGATAAGAGCATCAAATCATGCCAGTGCTAGAATAGATGAAAGGTTCTTCTTGTACAACATTCTGCTTCCAGGATTAGTCAAGTAAATACTCCTGGGAATCCCATAAGTTAAGCAAGAGGCTGAGAGCCTCGGTTCCTTGCCCCCAGCATCTGATAATCAGAGGTGAACCTCCTTTTAACACAGCTGACAACAATTGGCAGACCTCCATGAACTTGACTAATCACTTTTTAAAAGCTATCTCAGCCACACACCCACACAGCACTTGTAGTAATGGATTTATGTGCTAAGAATGTGCTGGTCAGCAAGTATGGTGCTGCAAGCCATGGTTTACCATGCTGGAGCTGCCACACATGCCCTAAGTACACTCCCCAAATGAAGAATGGTGGGTGGGATGAAGCAAAATTGCAAGAAGAACAATGCTCATTTTATATGCTATTAATTAATATTTATCTATACACTCTGAGTTGGTGAGGCTTATTTGACATTGACACTGAGCCTTTCGTGTTCTTGGCTCAATCCTCATGAAAACCTTTCTTTGCACCAGGTCTTGGCAGACAATTGAAAAGAAAACCATCTATAATTGATGATCTGTGATTTTAGTGTTTGATGTGGTATAATACATACAAACACACACTCTTCTTACAAACCACTTTCATTTTTCTAATGAAATGGCAATATGCAAGGAAATGTATAAATTCACACTCACACCCCACAATATGCAAGGAAATGTATAAATTCACACTCACACCCCACAGTTCTGTACCAGCTGTCATCAAGGGCACACACTCCTCGAGTCACCAGGATGAGAACTTGCATTCATGTCCTTCAGATCACCCAGCAGTATTTCAAGAGTTGACAGTCTCAGGAGCAGCAAGGTAATCATTGATAGAATAGAACTTCATGCTGAAAGATCCCACATAGAAAAGAGCAGCCAGGAATCCTGGAGAAAATTCAACCTAAGCTTTCCTTCCTTTGTCAAGCATTGCCAAAAGGGCTCATTTGATTTCTATCCATGCCAACATTTGCCCACATTTCACAGACCTGCCACTACCCTCCCTCTCTCCATCTTGTAACCAATCCCTCTGCCTCTACAGCTCAGATTCCATTTTTTTTTCTCTTGCCAGGAGCCTGTGGGTTCAGGGTCTCTCTTGGCAACTCAGTGTGCTCTGTCTGACAAGAAAACTGAAGTATTTTCCCAGAAGCTCTTATCAGGAAACAATGTGTCAAACAAGATGAAACTAGCTCTCTGTTCTTGGAAGACTTACTACAATTCCCCTTATGCCTGCAGAAGCAATGTTAACACTAACCAGCTACGAAGGCCTGCAGTGTGAATATAGGGTTGCTGCTTTTTATTTTTTTTAGTCTCTTTCCCTTTCTCGTTAACAAATGTTATAAATGCTTTTCTCAGGTTAAAAGCTGGGCTGGTTCCCCATTTTGCTGCCTGAGAAACATCTCCACAGGGGTCTCTCAAATGTACAACTGTTGGAAAGGGAAAGAGCAAGGCATCAGAATCAGTTTGCCCTGTAGTGGATCCATGTTTACACCTCTCTCTCCAGCTTTGCTGTTAATGAAGAAGGCATGTGCAAAAGAAAAGATGCAACCTTGTTCTGTTAACCTTTCTTAAGATGTTAATGGCATGCGGAGGGAGGTATGTGGTTGACTTTGATTTGATTCTCTCTTAACAACCATGCAAACTCATGGAGCGGAGGGGAGAGGCAGCAGGGAAAATGGTAAATGGAAAAGCTATGTACAGGCTCACCTGGCACCACTTGTACTGAAGTATTTATGACCAATGTTCTTCCTGCTTGCAATCCAGGGATTCAAGTTATTATTTGCTGTTTTGAAAAATAAATGTCAATTCCTAAATAAATAAAAGAAGCTCGGGTATATTTTTCTTCATGAAAGCTTTTCTTTTTTTTATGCAGCAGGCTTTTCCATTTATATATTTCCAGAGCCTGCAAGTGTCCCTGTTTTCCAGGGGCAGTGCCAGATTTACAGAAGCCATCCTGGTTTCTGATTTGATCCCAGAATGTCCCACTTTTCCTTAGTATGTCCCTATTTTCATTGGATAAATGCTGGACGGCATCGAATTATGCGACCCCAAGCCAAGGAGATAAGTAACTATACATTCTTTAGGAAACATCTGAAGGCAGACCTATATAAGGAAGTTTTTTAATGCTCAATGTTTTATTATGTTTTTATATATGATGAAAGCCCCCCAGAGTGGCTGGGGCAACCCAGTCAGATGGGTGAGGTATAAATAATAAATTATTATTGTTATTATTATTATGGAATAGGACACCCCTATTTTCATTAGAGGATGCGGGTGGTGCTGTGATTTAAACCACTGTGCCGCTTGGACTTGCCGATTGGAAAGTCAGCAGTTTGAGGCCCCATGATGGACTGAGCTCCTGTTGTTCAGTCCCAGCTCCTGCCAACCTAGCAGTTCAAAAGCATGCTGTGCAAGTAGATAAATAGGTACCGCTCTGGCGGGAAGGTAAACGGTGTTTCCATGCACTGCTCTGGCTTTGCCAGAAGCGGCTTAGTCATGCTGGCCACATGACCTGGAAAAACTGTGGAAGTGGACAAATGCTGGCTCCCTTGGCCTGTAAAGCGAGATGAGCGTTGCAACCCCAGAGTCGTTCACGACTGGACTTAACTGTCAGGGGTCTCTTTACCTTTGCCTTTACTATTTTCATCAGAGAAAAGTTGGAGGGTATGTATTTTTCTCCCCACCCTCCCACAGCTAGCCAAAGCATGGGTTTAAGATGCTGGAATACAGTAAGCAATGGAGCCCTGTAAAGAAATAAAGCAAGCATTTTGTTAACAGAAAAGTTCATCTGAATGTATAAAACTCTGTTGGCTAACATGATTAGCAAGCTTTGTACTATCTCAGCACAGACTTCAGAACAGTGGTGGGCAAGGTCTCCGCAGCTCACTTCTGCTCAATTTTCCAAGATTTCCTGAACTCAGGAAACTTAATGAAAGCCCCCAAAGACCACCAAGATTTGGGGAACCCCCAGCCCTCCATGTTGCCACTCCTCCCTTCTTTAAATTCACCCCAACCACAAAGACACCTGTGGGATGGAATGATATTAGGAGCCAGGAGGTGCTGACTAGTTCCCTAGCAGTAATCTCAAGCATGATGGGGGGAAACAAAATTCTTCGCATCTATGCCAGGAATGGGAAATCTGTGGGCCTCCAGACATTGTACCAAGAAGTCCAGCAAATCCATTGTAGCAACTGCCCATGCAAAAAAAATACAGGCTGATTGTACCTCTACAAGGAGATGTTTTCAGCTTCTGTCTTATGGAGATATTAACATCTCATAGAACAGGATATCACATGGAATCATAAAGTTGGAAGTGACCCTAAGGATCATCTAGTCTGAACCCCTACAATTCAGGAATATGCATCTTTCCTTTATGGGGATCGAACCACACACTAACCAACTGGGCAACATCACCAGTCTGTTATGCCTACAAAAGTGGGTGATTCTGGTTGCAACCCTGTACACCTGGACACAAGTCCTGTTGAACACAATGGGGCTTATTTTTGAGTTGATATGTATTGACTCTGTGCCTTTCTGTATATGGCATCAAATAACACCTGCTAAACCTGGAGCCTTTCGTGTGGATAAATGTAAATGAGCTCTCCAGTGGAGCCTGATCCTTTTTAAAAAAAATGTTGTTAGAGTAAGTTAGTTTACTGTTAAATAAAGGTGCTATCACACATAAATATTTATGTCTTTGAAGATGTCAAATACTTTAATTAGGAGCTGCACCTATAACTGGATTGGGCTTAATTGAATCTCTGAGCCAGACAAAGCCCAAGACTTTAATGGTCTGTAACACAAATATATTTGACTGGTGGTTAATTTTGTTTTGTTCTCCTTTTGACAAGTAAACATTCTCTTTCATCCTTTTATCCTTAGAGGACTTAGTGCTAGTTAAAGAGGCTAAAATAAACAATTATAGATGGGGAAATGCTCAATTTCTTCATCAAATGAATAGGAAATACCAAAATAAGAAAGCGGGGTGCGGGGGAGGTAACACTCTACATTGCCCATTGTTTGAGTGGTATGTGTTGTTTGTGGATGGATTCCCAGAGAGTAATGATTTTCAATGCCAATTCTAAAAAGGCCTTTTTAATGGAATGTACTTCTGTTTTAGTAAGGAAATGGATGATTGATTAAGAAATATGCAAAGCACAGAATTAATGTGAGGGTTTAACTCCTGAATCCTGACTAGGGACAGAGGAGGAATTTATTTGGTCTGAATTCACTTACTTCGCACCTCCTGAATTTCGTAGATTGGACTGTAATAATCTCCGGGATTTTTCACTTCCCCAAATTTTATGATAGGCTGGTGCTTAAATAAATACTAGACTTCAATAATGTTAACACATGATGACCATGCTTGTGCTTGACGTTTTCTAAGGTCTGTGCCTGTAATAGCTGCCTCCTTCGATTCACTAGTAACAAGCAGAGCTTGGAATCTCATACCATATGTCGACATGGGTGCTCAGCAGTGGCAAAGACAACCTCAGCTTTTGCTTCAAGCATACGAGTCAGCTGATCTAGCATGAGAAGGCAGGCAATATGCCATGGTGACTATTAGCACAGAGGAGCTGCCACTAGCAGGGGAGGTTATATGCACTGACCCTGGCTGGCATATATTAGGTGAAAGTTACCAGGACTGATCTTTGGAGATTCAGCCACTCTTACAGAAGAAAACCCCCCACAATTCTGTACATGTTTTGTGCTCCTGTATTATTTAGCACTGCGAGGGGCTTTTGTCTTCTTCTGGTCTTTTTGTGCTCACAGATGTTTTAATTACCGAGGAAAGAGAGCAGATTATTCTGGCCATATGTCTCCATTCCACATAAATAAGGATCGCCACCCGCCCACCGTACTTTCACGGGACTATCAACAATCCCACTGACACTGAAGCTGTCGGGCCAGATAAGCATCTTCTACCCTTCAGTGAGCAAGTTAATTCAGGGAACACTGAGACTGATATGCCATGAAAACATTCCATCAAGAAACAGGCTCACACTGCAGCACAAAAATGAGAGGAAAGGGGTTCATTTAGGAATTTGGGGCCTTGCTTGGTTTGAAATGTGAGCAAAAGGGAGTGGAAGAGGAGCGTGCAGAACAGAGCAGGTGTCTAGTGTATGGCAGATTCAGGAAGGGTTGCAGTTCAGCAGCAGAATGCATGCAGAAGATCCCAGTTCAATTTCTGGCATCTCTAGGTCAGGCTGCAAAATAAAACCTCCTGTCCGAAAACCTGGAGAGCTGTTGCCAGTCAATGTTGATAATAATGAGCTGGATGGATGGAGAAATAGTCTGACTCTCTAGAAAGCAGTCAGGATGTGGTTTCAGGATGTGAAGTGGGGAGGCTGGAAAAGACCTCTCCAGGAATAGAGCACCTCTGCTTATCAGGACTGCTTTATGTGCAATAATCAGGCAGGATCACACGATCATCTCCATATATGGTGATTATTGATATGGAATTATTGGTAATTGACATTGTTAATTTTAGGAACTGGTATTGCATGATGACACACTATTATAATTACATTTATTATTGAAATAAATTGTAGATTTGTCATTTTGGAGATGCTGTAATTAATTACGCTTTGATTGAATTGCTCTATTAATTATGCTTTGAATGAGCGTATGGTAGATTACGATTGTAATTATGCTTTGATAGGTCTTATTGTTAAAAGTATTGTGGTTTCTGTGCTGTGATGAAATGCTTTGGGAAGCTTATGTGGGAAAGTGACATAAAAGTTAAGGTTACCAACCGCAGCAATGATGAAGTAATAGAGGCAGGGACAAGGGTGTTTGGATGTTCAGAAGTAGGACTCATCTTGTGTTAACATGACTCTTCAGATAAAAAGGTAAAGGTACCCCTGCCCGTACGGGCCAGTCTTGACAGACTCTGGGGTTGTGCGCCCATCTCACTCAAGAGGCCAGGGGCCAGCGCTGTCCGGAGACACTTCCGGGTCACGTGGCCAGCGTGACATCACTGCTCTGGCGAGCCAGAGCCGCACACGGAAACGCTGTTTACCTTCCCGCTGGTAAGCGGTCCCTATTTATCTACTTGCACCCGGAGGTGCTTTCGAACTGCTAGGTTGGCAGGCGCTGGGACCGAGCAGTGGGAGCGCACCCCGCCGCAGGGATTCGAACCGCCGACCTTTCGATCGGCAAGCCCTAGGCGCTGAGGCTTTAACCCACAGCGCCACCTGCGTCCCTTGACTCTTCAGATAGCAATGGGCAAAAAAAACCCAACCCTGAGTGACTTGAAATAAAAAACTGCAATGTAAAAATTTAAGAGTTCTTTCTGGATGAAGGTGAATAATTAATTAAATTATAAGGACAATTAACGGGATTTATCTCGAGCAAATACCTTAAATCCACCAAGGCATGAACTGCCACACATCATCAAGGGCAGCAGCCGAATTTCAGAAAAATGCCCTGAACGTCAGCTAAAACTCTCTCTCCTCTTGGCTGGGTGTTCTTTATTTCATAGAGTTCAGTGCTACACGAATTAAGGAGATAGCAACAGTGATAATTAAAATAGCAAGTTTTAGGTTCCGGAATGATTGCCAAAAGGTCAGGAAGAAAAGCTTTCTTCCTTGGCTGATAGTCTTAATGGCTTCTTCTAATTCAAAAAAGTTCATAGGTTTGGTGCAAGAATGCAATTGTAGAGAATATGTTATGTACAAGAAATGGCTTCTGTTTTCTTAACAACCTCCTTTGGCCTCAAAATGTGGGGAAATTATTGAGAAGGTGAGGATAAACAGCTGTGAGTTATGACTTGATTCCCCTGGCCTTTAGATGGTACTCCATAACTTATGTCAGGTGTACCAACACACCTAGTTCTCATTGAGCTGATTTAAGCTGTATCCTTGCCAGGGGGTGCTCATTCTTCCATACAAAAACAAATCCCCTACCCATAGAAAACAAGCTATGGGGTAGGCTAAGCTAGAAACTTTTGCCATGATGAATGATATAGCTAGCTAGCTAGGCAGTCAATCATCTGACTTCCAGTGGTAGTCTCAAGTCGTGCAGCCCAGAGAGAGCTTTGCTAGAGAACTCTCTCTTCTGGTCTCCTTTTCTTTCCATTGGCATTGGTACTGCCCTCAGTTTTGGAGTCTGCCAGTATGCACAATGTAACAACATGCATGGGAAGCTGCATTATACATAATCAGACCAATGGTTCACCTAGTCCAATACTGCCCTCCCCCCAGTCTTACTACTGGAGAGGCTGTGACTATATGTGTTAGGGAATTAATATAGAGATTTTGTGCAGACAGAGAGAATGGCTGGTGGGTTGGGAACAGGCAGAAACTCAATAAATAGGACTAATCTGCTTTTACAATTTAAATAATAAAGATTTGACCTAAACTCTGGGGGCTCTGGAACAACTTGTCCCACCCCATTGCGTCCTGGTGAATGTCACACCACCACAAGGAGTGCACCACTGCTGGTAGTACAACATCTGGGAACCCAAAGTTGGAGAAGGCTGTTCAGGAAGCAAACACATGAACAATGAAGTACAATATTTAGTTTGGCATCTTTGAATTTCCTGCTGCATTTGCTGCCTAGCAAGCTACTCCAGAGTTTTATGGAACACTAAAGTTTGCTTTATAAATGTGCCTATTCCCACTCATCAAAAGATCTGGAATCCTCCTGCTGCCAAGCATATGACTTCAGCTAAACTTAGTACTTTCAAAAATATTGCAATGTTGCCATGATGTCATGCCATTCTATCTTGTACAATAATATTCTTAAAAACAAACAAGCCAAGGTTTTATTTATTGCATACTTATTTTTGTTTAAAGCCCACTTCAAACCTCACTATAATGTTTTGGTTAGTTTGATTCATCCATCTGAAGAAATAAAGGGGGAGCACCATAGTTTTATTTATTTAAGAGACATAAAAGTGGCCTGATGCCTCCGAGGAGAACACATTTAAACTTTGATTTTGGGTTCAAAAGTCAAAATACAAAATACTACACAATGTTTCTTCCTCAATCCATTAAAAAAAAAAACTTGTCAGTGGATTATTAATTCAGAATAAAGAGTTCAGATTCACTGCAGGAATCTCCTTGAAATTTCTATAGCTTTCATCTAATTGATCTGGATGTATGGTGAACCAAATAGAAAAACAGAAATACAGATCAACTATTTAGAATTTCTATGAAATTATTCACTAAGTCTGCTTTCATAATATTTCTGTGTGATCAATAAACATTATTCATACTTTACATAGGTGGAATTGGATGAGAAATTGGGACATGGTGCTATCTTCTGATCTCCCAGATCTAGAACTGTGTTACTGTGAGGGACAAATGTGATAAATCAAACTATTATTGAGGATACACCTACAAATTCACAAATTGGTTAATTTCTGGCTAATGTTGTTGTGTAGCTGACCCTAAAGTTTGGCACTACAACAATTTTCTCGTGCAGATACACCAATGAAGCATGGGTCTAGACTTCACAGCTGCTACAGAGTCCATTGTTAGGAGTCTGGCTTTTAGGTACATATTTGGCTTGACTAGAAGCAAGCATGGCAAGGCCAGAAGTGATACAGAGCCACCGGTTTTCTGGCTTCAATGAGCCACTGCTGTCCTAGCCATGTTCTAAAACCTGTTTGTAGCTATGGGGAGAGAAAAACCTGTTTGTAGCTATGGGGATAGGCAGAGGAAGCTTCATCTGGGACATGCAGGGAACTGGGCATACCACTAGAGGGGACTCCAATATTTGGATGCTTCAGTAGGGCTCCTACACCCATTAGGAGACCAATTCAAGAACCCTACAGATGCAAGTGATACCCTTTGCTGTGCTTTTAGACCCATACAAGTTCTTCAGAACTGATTACTGGAGGATGCTTGTGTTGCTCCTGATAATATGTGAAGGCCAGGGCCTGATACCAGAGATCAAAAACTGTTTCTTCCACCTTGCAATATTACTGGCCAGGACAAATGTTGCTGTTTAACAATGCAGAAGTAGGCCTGTATGATAAAGCTATTCCCAAGCGGAAACTGGTTTGTTTATACTGTGTCAAGGTTTGCCACCATAGCATGAACGAATGATTTCAGCTTTTCAACATAACACTGCTCTGCCAGAGCAACTGGCTCTTCCATGAACAATTGAATTTTTACAGGGACTATGTTTTCAAGTCCAATTCAGAATGGTTCCTCTGTGCTGTAATTTCAGACCACTACACTGAGCTAACTGGATGCAGCTTTCTGTTAAAAAAACAATGGTTGGCCACTGTAGAAGAGCCCTAGAGGAAATCTCACAGGAAAGAGGTCTTAGATCCTGCAGTGTGCACATACATTCAATACCTGCTACTCCTAATTCACGTGTCAAGTGTTTCATTTTAGTGAAAAACTGCCTCATCCACTCTTCTCAAACCAATATGTGAACTGAAACGCAACTATCCCTTGAAATTCACATTTGGCTGAATTTTGCAATGCAATTCTCCCCAAAATAGTATGTACAAAAAATATGTAAGTAAGGGTGGGGAGTGATATGCATGAAAGCACATTTATTAGTGAAAATAGGATTCAGAAATGTACTATATTGGTGAAAATTGCTTGCAAATATGTATGTTAGTTATATACAAATACAGTGGTACCTCTGGTTACAAACTTAATTCATTCCGGAGGTCCGTTCTTAAGCTGAAACTGTTCTTATCCTGAGGTGCACTTTCGCTAATAGGAGTTCCCACTACATGTGTGCCTCCAAGCATGCAATTTCCTCTCACATCCCAGGGCAAAGTTCGCAACCGGGAACAGCTACTTCTGTGTTAGCGGAGCTCGTAACCCGAAGCACGCGTAACCAGAAATACGACTCTATAAGTATATACAAACATATATACAAAATGTGTTTATAAGGAGACGTTTGAACTAAAATGCTGGTGCATTTGTGGAAATGTGGAAAACTAAAGTCAAGGTTGGAAGAAAAAAAAAACAGAGAGAACCAAAATTGACTGATTTGTCCACCCCCTGCTAACACTGGTGTTGCTGTTGCTTGTGTGGATGGTGCTGGGACTGTGTGGGTGTACCGGTGGAGCCAATCTGGTGGAGCCAAAAATTTCAAGGGCTACATTTTTTCATAAATCAAGTACTATAGCAATAGCAATTTGCGGGTGGATATTTTTCTATTGTTTTTTTCTACAGCAAAAATGAAGTGGCAAGAACACTTCCTTTATTGTTTCTCTGGCTCACTGTGCCATGTGTTGCACAGATTAATTAACAGAACTTCTAAAATTAATCTCAGGATTAAAGCACACATCGTTTGTCACAGATTTAAGTTTACATGCATTTTTCTGCCTCTGCATTACTGATATATGTGCATCTGAAGATAGATAAAAACACTGCCAAAGAAAGAAGAATATTGATGTGATAATCCTTGTGTTTCCATCAAGCTTCTTTTCATGTGGTGTTTTACTGATGCACACATTGCAGTTGGTAAAAATTTGCTCAAGGATTTTATTTAGACTGCATTTTTTAAGCAAACTAACTTGATTCACACTTCCCAGACTAATACATGGATTGCAATGCACTCCTCTCTGGGGGTTTCATATTTCTCTGAATTTTGTGATACAGGACTTAGCACAAGAAACCCCACACCAACATGCATTTTAAAAAAAATGTTAAAAAGCATACAAGAATGCACATTTTAGGATGAAATGCATTAAAATGCACATTTTCAGGTTAAATGCACACAAAAATGAAATTGCCTGTAAAATTGCTTTGCTATATACCGGTATATGTAAAAGGTGATAATTGATTGATTGATTATGCACCAAAACACACATTTTCATGTGTGTGTGTGTTTTAAATGCAGAAAAAGGAAACAGTGAATTTATGAATGGACCCATGTATAATGGAGACAAACCGGAAATAGATCGATCCTTTCATTGCTGCACACATGCACTTCTGGGAATTAGGGAAACAACACAGAGACAGAATATTCAATCAGCCATATGTACAATCACTCCAGTTTTGCATCTTGGCCAGTGTTTTATCAAGGCATATGACTGCAGGTGTGCCACAGTGTATTCTGCACACACAAATTTTTAATGTAATCTGCATATGGACACGTTAAGCCCCTAATTATTTGCCCTGCATTATGAAGTTTGTAGAATTCACAGTGCATCATTTCCATTTTGGAAACAAGGCAGTTCATTCAGAACTCCAAATCTGAGAGAAATTTGGACGGTGGGCATCCTGGGAGCGTCTCCATTTCAAGACAACCTACTAATCACTGCTACAATTTGAGCAATACTGTACTGTATTGGTGTGCGGGTTCAGCTCTTGTGTTGTGCAGGTTAAAAGGCCAAGGACGTGTGGCTGAAGATAACATGAAAATCTGCAAGCCCAGTATGGGCAGCTTAGACCATGAATATGTGGTCAGAACTCGAGAGTCAATCAATAGCTTTTTAAACCAGAAGTCATCATTTATTTGGCCTGAGTCACTACTGGCTGTTGACTGGAGGTTTAGTACTGCATTCTTCCTGCTTGAAATGGAAACCCACTCGCCCTGCAGACCAGTGTTTAAGCCCTATGGAATGTGCATAGGTGTTGCACATGATCAGAAGCTTTGTGTAGTTGTGTTCTCAAAAGTATGGAGAGCCTACATGCATTCAAGTAATAACAGGAACAAAATGTGAAGCAGAACCTTTCTGGTTCACTGCTGAGTCTTTTATTCACTATGTTATATTAACTCAGATTTACAGGACCCACAAATTAGCTGGCTGGGTTGGAAAAAACAACAACTGGATTAACTGGCAGATCCCTTAAACCCAGATTCCCATCTTTTTCTACAACTTTTGAAAATACGCATCGTTTCCATTTTCCACCCGAAGCCATTTAAACAGAGAGAATACAGATTTGTGGACAACCGGTTGTTTTCAACAATATTCTCCTACAAGCTAACACCATCTTCATGAGAATATATTAAATAAAATGTATGGTTGACAGAGACTGGAATGCCACAGTTCATAACTACAATTAACCACTATTAATTAAAGGCTGAAAGATAAATGAGCCATGAGATCCATTTATTCCTAGGTTGGGAGTATTTAAATTCACAGTAGGATGCGAGCCCATTTTTCACAGCGCTGAAGGCCTGACACTGCAGGAGATGAAAGCACAGCAGCAGGGATCACGTTTTCCATACTTGGAATTAGCAAAGAGGTATGAGTGATGAGCATAAAAATATAGGATGAGGCCTGCTGGATCAGACCAAAGGCCCATCTAGTCCAGCATCTTGTCCTCAGATGGGTCAACCAGAGGCCTGTGGGAAGGGCCTGACTGCAACAACCCTCTCAGAGGCATATTGCCTCTGACAGTGAAGGCAGAACATTGTCCTCATGGCTAGTAGCCACTGATAGCTACTGATGGGTTGAAGTAGCCTCCACACTTAATCCACAGTAATGTAATTATGTGGGCATGGAATGATATATTTTTTTAATTACAAAAGAAACCCTCAAGAAAATTTATCAGCACCTTAGTACAGATTTCTCCACATTTTTACATCAGTTTGATTTTTTTAAAAAAAAAAACCTCATGAAAATTCATCAGCATTTTAGTACAGATTTCTTCTAATATATACATTTTT
Source organism: Podarcis cretensis (assembly GCF_951804945.1). Lineage (NCBI taxonomy): Eukaryota > Metazoa > Chordata > Lepidosauria > Squamata > Lacertidae > Podarcis > Podarcis cretensis. The sequence continues at coordinate 25,962,612 of NC_137175.1, forward strand.
GCAAAGCATTTTTTGCCTAATACGGGCAAAAAATCTGTATGTTATTTTCACCATCATGTGCATTTATATGCATTTTTGTACACATTACCAAGTTGGAGAATTTCAGAGAAAGATGAAATTCACTTTTTGTATTGTTTCAGGAAATGTAAATTAGGTAGGCTGGCTTTTAAATGTGATCTGATATGAATTTCTCCCCCAGCCTAAGTGGAGAACCATGCCTTGGCTCCAGTGTTGAAGTACATAGAACGGGGCCACCATCTTGACCATGATATCCGATAGCAAAAGGTATTGAACCAACCACTTGCTTTACATTGATATACCACTCTTCAACTGAAGATCGCAGGGTGGTTCACAACATAAGAATACAAGACAAAACCACAAAATACATAATAGAAACAAAAACAAAACAATAACCCCCCATCCCCTCCTACATACACATTTAAAAGAGCATAGGGTGTTAACTAGCCAAAGGCCAGGTTGAAGAGAAACATTTTTGCCTGATGCCTAAAGGTATATAATGAAACACTGGCCCAATTTCCCTGGGCCAAGAAAATTCTGTTATTTTGGTAACCCTGACTCTCTTTAAAGAGTGGTTTGGGTACTAGTATTCTAGATACCCAGAGTGTTTGAATCTGGATTCAGACAATGTGGAGGCTTTCTATATTTGCTTGTTAAGTGGTCAGAACCAATGAAATATACCCATTCTCCTTAATGTGCAGATAGCAGTTCAACAACTAGCAAAATAAGAAACTAGACTGGCCTGTCATCTGCCGCAAAGTAGATCTCTTCTCTGGCTCTGCATAAAAGGGAGATCACAATAACGTGAGCTACCTTGACCAGGGGAATTTTAGTTTGTTTAAAAAGAAAGCAAGGGTATGTATTGAATTGTAGTATTTCATCAGCTTCCTCCATTATTGTTTACAACATGAGCAACGGTAATTGCAGGCAAAGGAGAACAAGGGTCATTGGCACATTGTGACAAAAGGACTACTCAGAGCATATGGGCTCCGAAGCGGAGCATATGGATCTATCCCTGAAACACGTGGTCATCCATATGCCCATGGATCCTGGCTCAAAAGAAAATCCTCTTCCCTCTTCCCTGTGGCTTTGACTAGGTCATGAATCAGCTGCTGCCCAACATCTTGTGCCATTGGGCAAGTTTGCTTTTAATTAGTACAGTGAGTTTCAACACAGTGTGAGTAGAAACTGGACATATGGCTGTTTCCAGACAAGGTAAAGTCTGGAGCTGAATGTCCTTCCTCTTGCCCCTCTTCAGCCTCGATCTTATCTTTTGTCTTGTGCCAGTTACATTTATCTAACTTTACTTACCTTCCACATCCATAACAAATGCTGTTCCCTCATTCCCTTGACCTATGGATTTGACCCACAAGCCCTGCAGGGAACATCAACAAGCTGTTAACATAGCCTAGGATATGGCATCCAGCCAACTAGCAGAGAGTCCTTGCCCCTTTCCTACCACAGCCCCTCTCTTATGCTTCATCAGCCTTGACTGCCCACAGATATCTAGCATATGTTATATGCCTGCTGCTTCCCTGCTAGAGGTGGCTCCTTGTAGCTCTCTTAGTATCTGCCGTGCAAGAGCAGTCTGGTTAGAAGGCAGGGATGTGTGATCATTGAAATGTTGACAAGAAGGCTGAGAATGGCAGAAAAGATAGTGTCTACCCTGGCACGCATGATGATCACTCCTTCTTTGGAGAGAAACCTGCCTGAAAATTCAAAGCTTAATGCTCTGCTCGGGATGCTTTAGGATAGACACTTAAGCCTAAATGGACCCAAACTCGATGTTTTGCTCATTGCATGAATACGGACATCTCAGCTCATCCTCTTTTCTCCATGGTAACATCTAGTAATGCAAAAGGTGTGACATGATGTGATCAGGTTTCCCCACACCTGCAACTGACAGTTGAAGAGGGACAAGAAACTCAGGGCCTGATGACACGGCATTGTCCATTTTGTAACAGTGGATATTCTAGGGTAGGGATGGGGAGGAGATGCTGGCTGCTGTCTTTAGAGCAGCTAGCAATGCATCTCTCACTATAGCTTAGGCTGCAAGCCTTGCCATTACAATTCAGAAGTAAGTCCATTGGTTTTAATGGGACTTATTCCCAGGTAAGTGGGGTTAGGATTGCCGCTTTAGTCCCTTCCTTAGAAATGTATGCTATTCAAATCACAAGGTAAATATGATAGTGAGTTCCATCTGCACAGGAGTAGGAACTTGCATTTGCAGTTGAATAGATGTTGGTGGAAAGGTGCATTCTCTGCTCCAGGACTTTTATTTGCCAATCAGGAAAAGCCAATGCAAAGCCATCAAGACATTGTTGCATTCCAGCTACCGTCATCCCTGACCACTGGCCCTGCTGCTTGAGGCTGATGGGAGTTGCAGTCCAACAACATCTGGAGGGCACCCTGTCTTAAACATTGACAATGAACCCTGCTAAGAAGAACCAATTGCTTCTGTGCAAAGCAGAAAAGTGTGCTATTTGTTAGGCTATGAAGTTGCCTATGAGAGCTGGTGCTGTCAGTGACTAAAAAGCCGAGTCCCCATTTCAAATCTCACCTCCATGTTGCAATTTGTGGGATGACAATGCTAATTTACTAATTTAAAATGTTGTTGTAAGGATTTTAACTAGGTGACCAAAGTGCGCAACACTTTGAACATTTGAAAGTACTATAAGAATCACGGGTAGACAACACGGTGCTGGAACCACAGTCAAAACAAAGCCAAAGATGCAGGGAATGTGGTCCAGCAAAATCCAGAGGGCACCCCATTTGCTGCCCCAATATAAACGACTCTTTTCAGAAGAACACCTCAAGTCAATGCATGGGGTAGGGAGAGACTGAAGCTGTGCTGACTGGCAATGTAGCACACACTGAAATTTGCACGGAGGGAGTTTTAGCACGCGCACCTGTACACACAAAACCCTGTGTGCAATCTGGAACTTGCACGATCAGGGGTCCAGGATGCATAGAAACCTTTGTACATACCATCACACCTATTTGTGAAGGCTCTTTCCCTGCAGGCATTCACTCCGTGCACCTGGATACCAGCAGATGGGGCTAGTTGGTTTTAGCTACATTCAACTTTGCCCTGCTCCCCGCTCAAAAGACACCAGGTTAGAGAAGACTTTCCTAAAGCTAAAGACAACATATGGATCTTGACAAAGGGCACTTTCACTGAATATGGTGAATGCCTTAAAATAGCCAGGGCATGCATCTGCTTTCCAAAAATGTCCTTAAAATAAACTAGTGATATAGGAGGCCAACATCTCGAAAAGCCTGAACAGAGATTTTAGCTTGCCTGTGCTGTTTTATATTTTATTTTAGAAACAAAAACACAAAAACCCCTAATGCTCTCAGAACTGGTTACTGCTGTAGACAAGATGGAGTGGATGGATCATTCATATGACTCAGTAAATCAGTTACTATATTAGTATGTTTTGCATTTCTTCACTTAGTTTCCAAGGACAGTCCAGATAAGGAACAGAAAATAAATCTCAGAAAAGTGGAAAGGGACCAAAGAAAACAAAATGTCTTTTTGAAGATGCTGCTAACCATTAACTGGCATTTCCCGCACAATCCCTTACCCTAGAAGATTACTTCTCAACCTACTAAAAATAAATAACCAGGGGGAGGGTTGCATTTGAGTGAAAGATCAAGGGCCCAATTCAGCCCTTGCCCTGAGCATACTACTGGGTGCATATAGTTCTATACAAGCACAGTTTAATGTACATGGAAAGGTTGCTGACAAAGGATTGACTGTAGATGACATTCTTACATACAGCAGAATATTGGTGGGAGGCTGTGACCAAAGACTGGATTGTCATCTCCGTGTCTCATGGAATTGGCTAGCCTCTGCCTCCATGGTTGGAGGCAATAATGCTTCTGGATTTTAGTTGCTGGAAACTCCAGGAGGGGAGAGTGCTCTTTTACTCAAATCCTGCTTGCTGGTTTCCGACAAGCATCTGATCAGCGACTGTGAGACCAGGATGCGGGACTAATTGGACAACAGGTCTGATCCAGAAGGTTATTCATTTGTTTTTGTGTTCTTAATTGTGAAGGATGCAGTTTTTATTACTTGTTTCTGGGGTGAACTGAAGTGCTTCCCCCAACCTCACCATATTTTCCTCATGGCATAAGGTTGGCAGAATGTGAAAGCATAATGTCAAAGGTTCTCCTCCCTCTTGGTGCTTCCTGAAATTTTGGTTGGCTGCCATTTCTTTTCCACCTAGGATTTTTCCGAGAGGGTAGGAAGCATTGTTCTTATATTGCAGATGATCTGGCTTAAACACAGTGCTAATCAAGATGTCAATCCTGTCCACTTTAGCCATTCTCTCCGCATCAAGATTACCATTGTATGAGCCCATTGAGCCCCATCCAATCTCATATTCAACTCACGTGTTGGGTGTTGAATTATGCAACAGGGAAACTTTGCTATTTGAGAAGGTTCACCATGTAATTTGAAACCTTGGAGGCCCAGTGTCCTAAATTACAAAGGGAGCCTGTTCAAGTAGAACACATGGAAATGGTGGGTGGGTATGCAGGAGAAACATGTTCATGCCCACTCTCTCCCTCACATGGTGGGGACATCACAGAGGAGGCATCATGACTTAGCATTGCCATTAAGCTATCATTGTGTGAGGGCAGTACTTCCTACCTTTAATCTAAGGGGGATTTGGAGAGAGGGTATCCTCTACCAGTGACCACAGATCCATTGGTCAGAAGCAGGAATATGAAACATGATCGCAGTGAAAAAAATCTAAGGCAGTGATGGTTTACATAAATCTTCCCTCTCTCAAATTTGCCCAAAGTGCTCCAACAGGAGTTTTCAACAGAGCCTTAGTTTGGAGGTGTAATGTATACTTTGTTTTTCATATTGTTTCCTGCCTTGAGAAACTATGTTACGATGCTGATAAAGAAAAAAGAAACAGGTCAACAACTCTCAGATATATAAAATCAATATTTGGGAGGAGTTACCTAAAATAAAACCTGAGTTATTTGAAAATGACAGGAACAAATAACTCAGACCCAAACAACTTGTCTCATAATAGGACTTGGTGGCAATATGTGCACAGTTCTCATTCCCATCCTTCCCTAATGCTTTCATGATTCAGCATTGAGTAACTTCACATGCAGGCGACTTGTACCAAATCTCAGTGTAAATGACTTTGTGTTCATAATGTGCCATGATGAATACAGCAGAGGTCAAATTGGAGATATTGCACAGGTACCAGAAGGTTTGGAACAAGTGACTTATTTGCTGTCTTGAGGGGGGAACTTGTGTTTTTCTCCCCTGTCAGGTAATGTAACTTGAGAGGGACATTCCACAGTTATGTACACAGGCATACAATATGTATAATACCCTTCATTAGCAGATGACTAGGGAAATAAAGTCAGTGTTACCTTACTTTATGAGAGTCAAACAGCCACATACTGAAATACCTTAATGATTACATTGTATTTCCTGACTTATGGGAAGTATCAAGAGGTAGCAGTTCCCCTTACCCTGACAGCTAGTCAATTGAATTGCATATGCTTCTGTGAAAAGAACATGCCAGCTAGAAGACTCGTATTATTCTGCACTTTGGACACAGTCTGTAATATCAATCACAATGCATTACCAGTCAGTAAGCATGACAATGCCAAGGACTTCTATTTAAGGAAAAGGGTGAGGAAGATTGCCAATAGCTGGCTATTTCCATTTCCCCAGCTAGAGGCCGAACATGGGGTTACTGATCAGCAATACACACATGCCAGTTAAGATGGAACACTTGGATTTTGGCCCTAGAGTCAGAGGGAGTTCAACTTTTGTACAGGGCCCAGAAAATTGTATTAGTGGGCACTGAATACACAAAGTTGAGTTAAAAACTCATTGCAACTAAATGCACATGCATTGGTTACACTAATTTTCAGTAATCTACTTTGTAATTATCTCTGAGTATGACACACCACATTAAATTCCCACTCCCTTTAATATACAGTATAAGAAGTTAACACAGGGCTCTGGACCAAACCATCATCTGGATATGGTTTTTTTAAAACAACTAGCTTGATCTTAGGCAGGAAGAACCAGCTGCACAAATATAAGATGGGGAACATCTGGCATGCCAGTAGTACATGTGAAAAGCATCTAGGGGTCTTAGTAGACCACAAGCATAACATGAATCAACAGTGTGATGCAGCAGCAGAAAAAGCTAATGCTATTCTAGGCTGGATCAACAGAAGTATAGTGTCCCAGTCAAGGAAGGTAATAGACCCACTCTGTTCTGCCTTGCTCAGACAACACCTGCAGTACTGTGTCCAGTTCTGCGTGCCACAATTTAAGAAGGATATTGGCAAACTGGAATGTGTGCAGAGGAGGGGGACCAAGATGATCAAGGGTCTGGAAACCAAGCCTTATGAGGAATGGTTGAGGGAGCTAGATATGCTTAGCCTGTAAAAGAGGAGATGAGGGGAGATATGACAGCCATCTTCAACTATCTCAAGGGCTGTCATGTGGAAGATGGAGCAGGTTTGTTTTCTCCTGCTCCAGAGAGTGGGATTCAAAACAATGGATTCATGTTACAAGAAAGGGGATTCTGACCAAACATCAGGAAGAACTTTCTGAAAATGTATACTTTGTTTTTCATATTGTTTCCTGCCTTGAGAAACCATGTTACGATGCTGATAAAGAAAAAAGAAACAGGTCAACAACTCTCAGATATATAAAATCAATATTTGGGAGGAGTTACCTAAAATAAAACCTGTGTTATTTGAAAATGACAGGAACAAATAACTCAGACCCAAACAACTTGTCTCATAATAGTGGAATGGACTCCTTAAGGAGGTTGTGAACTCTCCTTCCTTGGAGGTTTTTAAGCAGAGCTTGGATGGTCATGTATGTTTTAGTTGAGATTCCTGCATTGCAGGGAGTTGGACTAGATGACTCTTGGGGTCTTCCAACTCTACAACTCTACAACTCTATGATTCTTTTATTCTATGTTTATTCTATGTTTACTGAAGGGGTAAGTTCTGCTGAGATCAATAGGTCTCACTCCCAAGCAATGGTAGGCCTTGCTTACAGTTTTGCTCCTTGCTTGTGGAACACTCACTCAGCAGGTGTGGTCTACTCTATGTGGATGTTTGGGTGTAGAGATCTTGCTGCCAAGCATTTTCAGGAAAATGTATGAGCTGTGAAATTCAAGCAGTCATATCTATGCACCCCCAAGGCGAGTTGGCCTTTATAATAGTTCAACCTATTAAGTCCTTGGATCATTTAATCCTGCTCTCTCCCTCTGTGCATTTGAAAGACAAAATAAAAATCCCAGTCCCCTCCTCTACCCATGGCCAAAACAAAAATACTAATGAAACATTGTGCCAAAAATGGGGGGAAAGCGGGGGAAATGACCAGTTCAGTCTTCACCACTTTTAGAAGATTCTAATTAGGAAGCTGCCAGTGCCAGCCCCACAGCAGGAAGTCCACATTATTAACGCTGGCACGGTGCACAAGCTGACTGCAAAGCTGTAGGAACGGCTGCCGAACTGGCACAGTCTTCCCTCCAGATTTTGGCCGAGGAACCAGAACAGATGTCTAAAGGTTTTCTCTCCCCCCCCCACCATCCAGACACCCCCTCACTGTTGTGTGACCTTATGCCAGAAGGCTACATGCGCCAAGGCAAAGGTTACAAAAGGGTCAAATAAACATTTTCGATAGAAGAAAATATGTAAGTCTCTGTGATGCTTTAGTGGGCTTCAGAATGGTCAAGGTAGGGAAAGCTAAGAAGTGGCCTTATACAAAGGCTGGCCATTGGTCCATCTAGCTTAGCATTGTCTACACTGACTGGCAGCAGTGACCCGGGTTCTTAGATCCTGTCGCTCGGAAATTTTGGGAATAGATTCTGGTACAGTGGTGCCCCGCAAGACGAATGCCTCGCAAGACGAAAAACTCGCTAGACGAAAGGGTTTTCCGTTTTTCGATGTGCTTCACAAGACAAATTTCCCTATTGACTTGCTTCGCAAGACGAAAACGTCTTGCGAGTTTGCTTCCTTTTTCTTAAGGCCGTTAATACCTGGGGAATCCGCGCACTGCAAGACAAAAAAAATCGCAAGACGAAGCAACTCGCGGAACGAATTAATTTCTTCTTGTGAGGCATCACTGTACCTTCTTCATGCAAGCTCTGTTGCATGAAGTCAGTGGCACACAGAGTGTTTCCATCAAGGTAGAAACCATGAAGACCTGCTTAGCTTCAGTGAAGTTACAGCATCATGAACCTTCAGCCTTGGGCTTTCAATGAAGCATGCCTATGAGACTGTTTTTAGTGGGCTGTGTTAACTTGAGTATAGAGCTCCTCAGCAGTGTGTGTCTTTCTCTTTGTTCATTCATTCATTCATCCATTAATTTTATTGCATTTATATCCCACCTTTTCCTCTAAGGAGCTCAAGGTGGGGTGCATGGTTCTCACCCCCCTCATTTAACCCCACAACAACCCTGTGAGGTAGGGTAGGCTGAGAGTCAATGACTGGCCCAAGGTCACCCAGTGTGCTTCATGGCTAAGTCGGGATTTGAACCCTGGTCTCTCAGGTCCTAGTCCAACACTCTAACCACTACACCACACTAGGTCACCACACTTTACTTGATTAGGTATAACTTTAGCAAGAAAGACATGTAGTATCAGGGAGCGAGGTTATTACTATTTTTATAAAAAGTGTATGTTTTATGGAGAGATACCACAAAACATGACCAGTAGTCCTGGCTCAAAGAAGATCTACAGGGAAACTGACATCTGTCATCCCACAAGAATTATCACAGAAAACACATTCAGAAAGAGAATGCTGCCCTGACGGCCTGAAAACTTGCAGAAATACCAAGGCTCTTTTTGTTTGAACATGCTTGTTTCTAATGGACTTCCAAACCCATTGAGACCCATGGGGTAGGGGGTGCAGCCACAGAGTCACTCTCCCAACACTAGCATTGCTGTGGCTAACTTGGATGCAGGTGGAGCTGCAGGGAGTTTGGGTCCGCATGGTTGCAGCAGAAGGGCTTCTACTGCCAATCTGGCACTTCCACTGGTGCAGCCACTTAGTTCTGACTTTGCCACTGCCCCCCTCCTATCTAGGCAAGAAGCAACAGTGAATGGCTACATTCCACCACATGGGCAGCTACTGTCTGTACCTCTTAAAAAAGCCATTGGATATTGCTGCTCATCACCCACACCAACCATACCTTAACTTCCTTGTGTCCACTGCCTAGCTGTGCCCATCTTCATTGCACCATGTGACCCATTTGTTTGCCTACTCCATCGTGTGATTCTCAAACAGCAGAAGTGCATGCCCCTTAGGAACACACCATCATGAAGAAGCCCCTCTCACCTTGATATGTGACGCAGTAAATAAGGGTACCAGATTCTGGAGTCCATATACCTTCCTTTATTTAAAGTGGATATGAAGACATGATTTGCTTGCGGAGCTCAAAAAGTGAGGTTAAGTTAGAATTCCTAGTAAAAAAAGCAGTCCTCGGATGTTAACCCAAGTTTTCAAAGTAGGAAGTCCTTATTTCTCAGAGCACCCCTGAATAGGGCCTGTACCGTACTGTATAGGCAATTCACTGGCTCCCAGTACATTTCCGAGCACAATTCAGAGTGTGGCTGCTGACCTTTAAAGCCGTAAATGGCCTCTGCCAAGGATATCTGAAAGAGCATATCCACCCCCAGTGCTCAGCCTGCACACTGAGCTCCTCCTCTGAGGGTCTTTTGATGGCTTCCTCACTGTGAGAAGTGAAGTTACAGGAAACCAGGTAGATGGCCTTCTTGGTAGTGGCACCTTCCCTGTGGAACACTCTCCCTTCAGATGTCAAGGAGATATAGAATTACATAATTTTTAGAAGACATCTGAAGGCAGCCCTGTATCAGGAGGTTTTTAATGCTTGATGTTTTATATTATGTTTTTAAATATGCTCTAAGCTGCCCAGAGTGGCTGGGGAAACCCAGCCAGGTGAGCAGGGTATTATTATTATTATTATTATTATTATTATTATTATTATTAACACAGCCATTCCCTTTCTTAAATAAAGTTGTAGAATACCAATTAGAGAAAGGTTGAGATATAAGCAGTTTGCAATAGATGTAGAAAGGTATTACTACAGTGGCTTCAAGAGAGCATTAAAAACCATCCCATTGGCCTGGCCTCATGCTGAGTCAATGAATGATTTGCTCACATGAAGAGGAAATGAAGCCATGCAGTACAGTTCCTCCAGAGCAGTTTCTCATTCACTTGGAGAAGAGCTGAGGAAGAAGCACACTTCACTCCAGCTACAAGAGTGAATATTTTTATTCCCCCCCCCCACACACCATTTCTTTCTTTTCTCAAGCCAAGTTTCAGACAGGAAACCTTCAACAAGCCCACTTTCCATTGAGGGCAGGCAGGGTGCTCCATGGGCTTCCTCAGCTGGCTTGTGGAATCATGTTTCCAGGATCTGAAAGACAGTCTCAAAATGCTGCTGCGGCCCACCCACATCCTCACAGCACTGTCTCTCCTGAGGCACTCTACCCAGTCCTAGGGAGCGTGCAGCAGGGCAGATGTGGGTGGGCCATTGAGTTCCAGACCCCTCAGAATTAGGGGAAGCAGAACTTCAAAAGAGGCACTTTTGGAAGCTGCCTAACTTCGTGGAAAAGTTGGTTAGTGGCTTCATGCATTCTCTCTCATTTCTTTCTAAAAGGTATTGATTTTGGATGCAGGGGAGGAACTTTTTCAACCTCTCTCCTGCCCACGGGTGCCCACAGGGGTCAGGAGAGCCAAAAAGAAGCCACAAGAGAACTCCCAACGGCAGACCTCCAGAGACCCAGTGACCATGCAAGACTCCAGTGCCATAAGGCTTATTATGACAATGTTATTGGATACCAATCCTATATGCCAAGCTGCAAGCATTAGCCTCCTGCAAGGAAATAAACTGGTGTCTCGGTCCAGAATACAAAACGAAGCTCCTGTAAAGCAGAGCACCATGTTCATTTCAATGGAGAGTCACACCCTGTGCATGTGTGTAGCAGAACTGCTCAATAAAAGTAATTATTTCCCATCTCATCAACCATTTGGTAAGTTGTGTCAAGACAGGCTCCAAGATGAGCAATACCTAATGATAATCCCATTGTGGAGTTTCATCCTAGCCAGATGCATAAACTCAGGGAGGTACACTTAAAACGCAGGGCTAGTGGGAGAGAATGCAGATTTTTGTCATTCTCAAAGAGAAATGTCTTAATGTTCAAAACCCGTATTCAATAAATCACTACCAGGCCTTGTCAATGGATTGCAATTTGAGGTTAATTTCCATGTAGTAACTGGGACAAAATCTGTGACTCAGGAAGTGGTGCATTGATGACTCAACTGGCACTGCTCCTATTTTTGACTTAACCAGTTCTTCAGCCTCACACAAAAAGATGGCATTGTTCAACTCTTTTCAATCATGCTCTTAGGACAGCAGCTGGGATGGGGGGTTCCTGATCACTAAATTACATGGGGCACGTTTTGCCATAGCTGAATGCTACCACAAGCTGAAATGATTTGGGTTCACATGAAAAACCATGGGGCAGAGCATAAGTGTTTGCTGAGTTCTCTGTTGGAATGGACTAACGCAGGATCTGTGAGATAAATAATAAGCACCAGCAATTCAATTTCAATTGAAACAATTGGACAGATGAGTAAAGAAGCAACCAAACACCCACTTAGTCCTTGCATACTGGGTATTTTCCTCACAGCTTCAGAAAAACTATAGAAAGGGAAAGACCATAGTTCAGTGGTAGAGCATCTGTCACCCATGAAGAAGGTCCCGGTTCAATCCCCAGAATCTCAAGTTGGCTGGGAATGTTTCCAGTCTTAAACCCCGAAGAGCTGCTGCCAGACATTGCAGACAATAATGAGATACATGGACTAATGGGTCCAACTCAGTATAAGGCAGCTTCCTGTGTTCTTAGTGTCAACAAGCCAAACACTGAAATTTGGTGAAGTAACCAAGGAGCCTGACTGGTTTTATACTTTGTTGCTTCTCTTTGTCAAACTTCATCCATGATACCTTTTGGAGCATACTGCACACCTCTGCCTCCAACATATTTTTGATCCAGCCTGTCAGCATTTGCTCCAGGGGCCACTGAAAAGGCAATTGTCTTAGCTGGGAGAAGAAAAGCCTTTTTTTATGCCATCTTTGATTTTCTTGGATGATTTATACTAGCAATAATGGAGGCACTGGTGGGGCATTGGGCCTTTTGCCAGACTTGCTACCACAGCAAATGCCCATTTCAGACATCCTCTTGTGCCAACCCCACAAAAATGCATATGACCAGGTAGTGTTGGACATCTTACAGATCACCCTTTCTTTTGTTTCACCAAGTGAACTCATCTGTGTTCAGAATCTGCTGGTTATTATTATTTTTTATTTTCAGGATGCAGGAAACTGTCTTATGCTAAAAGTCATGCCATATTTTATACACAGACGCTTGCCTTGAGTCTGAAATGGTTGAATAGCTGCCCACGAAAGAGTTCTTCTAGTTACAGCTAAATAACATGCTCAAAGAAGATTCAGCAGCAGCTTTGAAGGATAGCATATCCTGGGGACAATGAATTCTTTGCTGAATCTGTATCCTCCACATAAGCTTCACCAACATTATACTGACACAAGCCAGGTAACCACTTGCATGAGCAGTTACTTGCCTATATCTGAGCTGATTCATAAAGTATGAATCAATGCTGGCCCAGTATTATATCACCTACTCAGAGAGGGGAGGACAGTGGGATGAGGGGAGTTCAGACAACCCTCTTCATGCATTCTGGTCATGTGGCTGTGTTCCCAATGCATCTGGTAACCACACCCTCACAGTCTGCATGACAGTTGCATCTGAGCATACCAATATACCCTTCTCTGTGCAGGTTTGGACCCTGGTCCAAACACGATCACCTTTGTGTGGAAAATATCTACATACTTCTGTCTGTGAGCTCTTAAGCTTTGTTTTCACAAGCATGTAACACAGAGATGTTGATGGCAGATCCACCAGGCACATCAGGGAGGCTAGCCCAAATGTCTACTCATGCATTTTTGGAATCTTTCTAAAATTAATGTATATAAAAAGTCCAAGCCCACCAATGTACTTCTCAGGGCAGCTTAGAACAAGTTAACGTCACACTATATGTAAAAATAAAAAGGTATATTGAAATACAAACAAGTTCAACAATAGAACCCCATAAAATATACAGCTATGCAGCACAAACAAAGTGAGTGGTCTACCACTGATTCTGCATGGCGTTCTTGGGCCCATAGCCTAGCCACTGTTCTGGCACATAAATGTCTTATTTCAACATTTAAAGTAGAATTAAGTGAAAACCTTGTGTGCAGTCATTAGCCATTTCCCATTGGAAAGGTGAAAAGAAAAGAAAAGAAAAGAAAAGAAAAGAAAAGAAAAGAAAAGAAAAGAAAAGAAAAGAAAAGAAGAAAAGAATGAATTTTAAAAAACCCAATACATTTTACAGTGGTACCTCTGGTTAAGAACTTAATTCATTCTGGAAGTCCGTTCTTAACCTGAAACTGTTCTTAACCTGAGGTACCACTTTAGCTAATGGGGCCTCCCGCTGCTGCCGCGCCGCTGCTGTATGATTTCTGTTCTCATCCTGAAGCAAAGTTCTTAACCCGAGGTACTATTTCTGGGTTAGCAGAGTCTGTAACCTGAAGCGTCTGTAACCTGAAGCCTCTGTAACCCAAGGTACCACTGTAATTTAAGGAGACTGTGGCAAAGGTTAAAACAGCATCTTGCAAGGTAACTGTGATCAGAACCACACTTTGTATTCAAACACTTTGTAACTTTTTCTTTCCCCATAAATTTCATTCAGCTGTACTGAAATAAGAAAAAGAAGTTATGTAAAACATGGAGGACAGCAATTTATGAACAAATCCTTGGCGGAGTGGATCCATGCTTGACTGAACAGGAGACAGGCCAACAGGCAACACTGTGAAGCTTCATGATCAAAAGAGTGTCAGTTATATCTTCTAGCTGGGCCTAATAAAAATGTGCAGCACTGTGAGTAATGGCAACACTTTCTCACCCGAGGAATTTGTAGCTTCTCTGCCAGATTACGTCAAGGGAGTCAGGTGGATCCTCTTCTGTTCCTGGTACGGTTATCAAGCTGATGCAACATCCCGAGCAAGCAAAAAGATTAGCCTTTGCCAAAACTCAAAATTATTCATTTGTTATTTCAGGATTAGAATAACATCTTGCCTGCATTGTATGGTTGGTCTGAGACAAGAAGCCTTTCAAATGCTGGTAAAGCCTTCCAATAAATGTCCTATTCAAATATCATTTGCAATCGGTGAAGGTGAAAACAGATTAATCAGATTAATCAATTATGTCAGCTACACACACACACACACACACAGAGAGAGAGAGAGAGAGAGAGAGAGAGAGAGAGAGAGAGAGAGACTGACTATCAGAGCCACTTCCTTGTGGTCTACATCCTGCTGGTCAAGTGGCAAAGACCCATATAATTATCTGGCAACATAACTGAGATATACAGTGATGTAGGATCACACCATAAGGAAGACGCTCCATGCTGGGCTGTGTTGGCTAGGCACAAATGCTATTTCAATGTTTTGTTGTTAACATATAAAGCCCTGAACAATTCAGGGCCAGGCTGGCTGAAAGACTGCCTACCCTGAAAAATTACTTAGGTGATATGATGAAATTCTACTCATAACAGCACAGCCTACAGAATAACATTGTGTGTGAGGCACAATTTTGGTGGCAATCCTACCAAACAGCATGGTTCCTTGAGCCAAAGGAAAGGGGCCCATCCAACCTTTGAATTCACTCCTGAACACCAAAAGTGCCACCCTTAAAATCACCATCAGAGATTTGCCATTCCTGTTGCTGCAGGGATGAATTTTAACTTGATATTGATCAAGGGAATTTTAAAATCAATTTTAATTAAATGAAACATTTCTACCTTGCCTGCTTTTGTGTGGAACACAAACTGAACCACATGCATTTATATATGTACGTGAAGAGTCTGATCAGGCAAAATGCATTGAGATTTCAAAGCTCTTGGGTCCCATTTGGCGGTGGGGGAGAGACGATGGAGCAGCACAGGTGAAAGGAACACCATGTGTTCCAGCTATTATCTTGGTTTGCTTCAATTTGCTCTCAATTGTTCCCAAAGTGCAGAATAATCACCTCTGCCTTTTTCCTAGCTGCATACAGTTTGAATAAGAGCTGACACTGACAAGATAGAACTCCCTAACAAAACAACTAACAAAAAAAAAAAAGGAAAGTTACATAGTGGAATAAAATAATCCTCTTAAGCAGAAGCCCTTTTTTAAAAGAAAAAAGAAAAAAATATTAATTTGTTGAATCAATTCATACTCCACAAATACTTTTTTTTTTTAAAAAAAAAAAAAAAAAACCCTCTAAGAAGTGCCGCTGCCATGGGTGCCAATTTTTGGTGAGATCATTCTGATTTAGAGTTGGATATTAGCCCAAATGGACACTATCTCACCCAAAATGCTGCTGGTGCTGCTCTGCCACTGGTGGAGGTGGCAAGGCAGGCAGGGTACCTGGAGTGCTGCCTTGGGGGCTTCTGCCACTTGAGGTGGCATCCTCAACCCACCCAGTGGCTGGCCCGGCCCTGTGTGCACTCATAATAAAATGTGCACTGATCCACTGTGCTCCGAAGACTCATCCCATACTATTGGGAACCCTGGCTTTACAAGCCACAGTGCTGCTACCCATCCCTCCACACATATTTTCATTTAACCCCCTTCTCAGGTCAGAAATGATAGGTATTCCTGTGTGACAGTAGGCAGGAAATAACTGAGAGAGGGGGTGAAGGGTTCACACACTGTATTCTCTTGTTAACTTTTACTTTGGGGTATCTGTTCATACTTACAGAAACCTTCCCAGAGCCTCTTTGTCTAGGCAAATATCTCTCTTTCTTTCTCTCCAAACCAACAAACTTTATGTCAGCATTGCACCAGTTGCACCAGTTGATGATTCTGGAAGCAAACATTTCTGCACAAATCCTTCATATATATATATATATATATATATATATATATATATATATATATATTCAGCCTAAAGCTTGTTCCGAAATAACCTTATAAACACACACAGCTCCTTAAATCAATGGCATGCCTCAAAAACAGTGCTTTAAAAACTTGTGGTTTTTGTTTCCATGGCGGTTAGAACTAACTTGGACAAATATGTTCACAGAACAACAAAATACATGAAATATCAAGCAATGGAGAGGTTAACCAACTCTTTCAGGGTTATGGGACTCATAATCTCTTTCAAAGTTAAACAACAACAGCAAGTCTGCATTGCACATTCAGCTGTAGTTCTGACAAGTTAAGACTCTATAAACTAGACCACGATTGGCTGTGGAGTCAGTTCTGAAGAGGGTGTTTTCAAAACAAAATCTACCCACCATGGAAAAAGATAGAAGGTCATTCTTCTCCCAGTGGAGCCATAAATAAGAAGAGATAAGGGCAGAAAAGATGCTGAAAGCATGCTCTTCTCAGGGCAACAACATGTTCTGCTTATTGTCCTGGTTCCGCAGATGGACTCCAAGGACTCAGTCATGCGCCACTGACTCATAGGATGCTGATGCTGGTGAAAACTAAGAGGGGATTATGGTTCTCCTCCAGCCCATCTCTCCCAATCTTGTTCTTTAGTCTTCCTGTTTTTATTCACATGTAACAGCACGAGATTGATGACCGTGGAGATCTAGGAACTTGGGGCCAAGTTCACCCATCCATGATGAACTACAGATCTGCCCCCCTGCTTCCACATGTTTTCACTCTGCCTGTTCTCAGACATGTGTCCATTATTGTTAACAATATGCATTTATATAACCGCAGAGTTCTACTCCCAGCAACATGCACTTATTCCCACTGAAGTCAATGGAGGAACACTCCTGAAATTGAACCCAGGAGGATAGCAGCTTTATCGTGCTTTTGCAGCCCTTCTCCAATTCAGGCCCACAGCGTGATTTGGATTGACAACATCTAATTCAGGTAGACAAGGGAAAGTCAGCCAAAATGGCATAAACATACAGGATCATGGTATACACTCTCACTTCATTTAAAAAGCAGTCCTAGCGTAGGGCAGACCAAGTCAGAAGTGGTGTCAATAACAGCTACTTTCCTAGTTAAAAACAAACAAACAAACATAGTGTGTTGGCTATGGCAGTAGTGGGGATGCTCTTGCAAAATCTTGTGGGGCAACCTGACTTTGTGCAAGATCTCCCTGGAGCATCCCAACCACTCCCAGCACCACTGTGCTGCATGTAGGGCACACCCAGCAGACGTTGCACAGGATTCAAGGCCTAAAGCTTAAAAGCTGGTTTTGTGCCGTGTCCGCTTGAGGTTACTCAGCACAAAAGGCCTTTTAAGCTCTTAGCCTTGCTTCTCAGGCAAAGCCAGCTTAACGTGCTGGCTCTGCTCATGGTAGGAATGCTCTCTCTCTTTATAGAAGGGAGGCTGGCTAGTGATGGGGTAGCTCCAAGGTTAACACAATTTTGGTATACCTAATATTTGTGTATAATTGTTGCCCTTGGAACCAAACTCCCATGTAAGATGTAAGGGTTTCCTTATAATGCATTTTTGTATCTTATCTAAATAATATGCACACTTTACCCTAGTATACACAATTTTTTTACACCTTACTTGGCTGGAAAACTGTATTGCAAAATTCAGAGAAGTGCAAATTTCAAAGGATTTGCGTGTTTTAGTTCACATCTTCTTTTGGAAAGCATGGTTTGTAGTTGGTTGACTGGCTGAACCCAAAGAGGGCTCACTAATGGTTCTGTTCTGGTTGTGTTGTTGTTCAATGTATTTATAAATGACTTGGAGGGAGGAATTGAGAGGATGCTCATCAAATCTACAGTGAGAAGGGTAGAGAATGCCATAGAAGACAGGAATAGGATTCACAATGACCTTAACAGATTGGAGACCTGGACAAAAACTAATACAATGAATTTCAGTAGGGACAAATGTAAGGTTCTGCACATAGGCAGGAAGAACCAGCTGCGCAAATATAAGATGGGGGACACCTGGTTTGACAGTAATAAATCTCAAAAGGATCTACGGGTCGTAGTATACCTCAAGCTTAACATAAGTCAACAGTGTGATGCAACAGAAAACAACAACAACAACAACAACAACAACAACAGATATTCTAACCTGGATCAAGGGCAGTAATAAAGGTAAAGGTACCCCTGCCCGTACGGGCCAGTCTTGACAGACTCTGGGGTTGTGCGCCCATCTCACTTAAGAGGCCAGGGGCCAGCGCTGTCCGGAGACACTTCCGGGTCACGTGGCCAGCGTGACATCGCTGCTCTGGCCAGAGCCAGAGCCAGAGCCAGAGCCGCACACGGAAACGCCGTTTACCTTCCCGCTGGTAAGCGGTCCCTATTTATCTACTTGCACCCGGAGGTGCTTTCGAACTGCTAGGTTGGCAGGCGCTGGGACCGAGCAGCGGGAGCGCACCCCGCCGCAGGGATTCGAACCGCCGACCTTTCGATCGGCAAGCCCTAGGCGCTGAGGCTTTAACCCACAGCGCCACCTGCGTCCCTGCAAGGGCAGTAATAGTTTTGCTTTATTCTGCCTTGATCAAACCATACCTGGGGTACTGGGTTCAGTTCTGGGCACCACAATTTAAGAAGGATATTGATAAGTTGGAACGTGTGCAGAGGAGGGCAGCCAAGGTGTTCAAGGGTCTGGAAATCAAGCCTTATGGGGAATGGTTGAGAGAGTTGGATATGTTTAGGCTGTATAAGGGGAGACTGAGAGGAGATAGCATAGCCATGTTCAAATATTGAAAGGGCTGTCACATGAAAGATGTTTTCTCCAACTGTGGAGGGAAGGACTCGAATCAATGACTTCAAGTTACAAGAAATGAGATTCTGACTAAACATCAGGAAGAACTTTCTGACAATAAGAGCTGTTCAACAGGGGAATGGACTCCCTCGAAGGTGGTGAATTCTCCTTCCTTGGAGGTTTTTAAGCAAAGGTTGCTTGGTCATCTGCCATGGATGTTTTAATTGAGATTCCTGCATTGCAGCGAGATGACTCTTGGGGTCCCTTCCAACTCTACAATTCTATGATTCAGGTAAGTTGACCTTTCAGTGTGAACTGAATATAATTTCTCCCCCATCCTTACCTTTTTGTTCACACAATCATTTGCCGGGGAGAGCATTTGTGGAACACTCTCCTCAGAAAAACACACTGGGCACCATCACAGTCAGCTTTCAGGTAGCAAGTAAAGTTGTTCTGTTGACCCAGGCTTTGGGTAGTTTATCTGAATCACACACTGGTATGCTTTCAGACTTTTTGTGGTGCTCAAATAGAATGAAAAAGAATTGTTCTGTTTATAGTATTGTTGAATAAACACTTCAGGGATTTTGCTTATTGGATCTTGTTTATTTTCGTATCTGGGTTTTAGCTGGTTGTTTATGCTGTTTGTGTTTTATGGGTCAGTTTGAGACCTTTTTTGTAGAAAGCAATAAATAAATGTAAATAATAATAATAGTTAATACCAAACTTAAGGTTAACATTCAGTGGGATGAAATTTGATGTGATTTAATTGTGATTATTACTATAACTGGTTTTTTTATATGTATTTTATTGTTGCGAATCATCCTGGAAACAGAATGATCAAGAAATATTTTAAATAAATATTAATAAAAGATAACCAAATAATAACTCCACTCTTGAGTTCACTTCTAGTAATAAATGATATGCTGCATGCCATAATGGTATGATACAATGCTAAAGACCACCCCAAACATTTAATTAATTAATGCAGTCTGAATGCTGTATTCATTTATCCATCAAGTTGATTTACTTCTATTACATGTCGTATCATGTTAACCTCTGCTGTATAAATGGAAGCGACACACCATGGTTTAAACTGAATTTGAGCTTTGTAGGAAATTGAGTCTTCATTTCCGTTTCTGTTCGCCATAACATTTACAAATGACTGCTCATTGCAGGAAATGTCCAACGGTTTGCAGTGAAGAAAAGCAGCAGTTAACACTGTTGACAGGCTCAAGGAACACCTTGAAGCATTTGTGATTATGGTAAGCCTATCGTTTCCCATTGCTTTTCAAATCCTCACAGTCAGGATGACCTCTCTGTCTACAGCCTTCAAGGAAGACTTCCAAGATGCCATTCATGGGGAACCAGCTGCATTCACTTCTCATCGTTGATCTTCTGAACAAGTCTCAGCCCACATACTTTTCACAATATGATTTTGTCTCCATGCAAATAAGATTCCATATGCTGCAAATGTTATTATTACTAGGGACAGTCCCTATTTTCTACTCCTTGTCCCAGCTAAATCATTTTTCCTGTTCTGTATCTATTTATGCTTAAAATTAAACAACTTGCAGTCCAATACTACCAGGCCAGGTTCAAGTCTCTGTATTAATTAACAATGTCCTGAAGAACTTGGGCCCAGGATATCTCAGGCTCTTCCTGATCCCATATACTGATGTATTTGGGAGAGTCACTGTTAGTGGCCCCCATGGCTCAGATGCACAGCTAATCTCTATAAGGAGCCATGCAGTCAATATTCTGGACCCAATTTTGTAGAACTCCCTTCTAGCTGAGGTCAGACAGGACCCTCTCTGGTGAACTTCCTGTGCTTACTAAACTTGTTTTTCATAGATTCATTTATGATGATGACGACGACGACGACGACGACGATGATGATGCCCATCTTGCTGGATTGCCCCATCCACTCTGGGCAGCTCTTAACAAAAAATAGTAAAAACATTTTATTCCAGCAACCTTTCTAACGGCGCTCTAATTTTATAATGTTACCTTATTATTAAATCAGCCCTGAGTGCTCACTGGAAGGACAGATCCTGAAGCTGAGACTCCAATACTTCGGCCGCCTCATGAGAAGAGAAGACTCCCTGGAAAAGACCCTGATGTTGGGAAAGATGGAGGGCACAAGGAGAAGGGGACGACAGAGGACGAGATGGTTGGACAGTGTTCTTGAAGCTACCAACATGAGTTTAACCAAACTGCAGGAGGCAGTGGAAGACAGGAGTGGCTGGCATGCTCTGGTCCATGGGGTCACGAAGAGTCGGACACAACTAAACAACTAAACAGCAACAACAACTTTTTGTTCTCATTGTATTGGGTCTCCTATACACCACTTTGAGATGACTGTGGTTAAGCAGCATACAAATTGTTGAAATAAAAACACAGAAAATAAACTACATGCATGTGTCGATATTCCGGATTCCACAATCCTCTGCTTAATTAAGTATGGACAGAGAAGAGCAGAAGAGGAGACTTGTCCACCACTTCTAACCAAGATTCTCACTGGCAAATGGTCAGCAGGAAAATTGCAATTTATATAAAACTTTTTAGTTGCCATTCCACTAAGAAATGCCAGTTGGAGGAAGAAACGGCAAAGACGGCAGGACATGGCACACACATGGATTAGAGCTATGGATTGACTCCAGATCCAATCCAGATGTGGCTTGGCAACATCTTGGGTACAGAATTGGCTCTGGTAAAGAGAGCAGCAGTTGTGAATATGTGGCTTCAGTGCATTGCCTCTGATAATGTTGCTGTTCGGTTTAAATGAACATTTACAAAAACAAATACCTTGTAAATGTGTGTGATTTAAACTTGTGGTTTCCACACAAGTTTACACAATCATAGTTTAAGCCATGGCATGTTGTACATAAATCATTATTATGCCAACACAGTGGGAGGTTTACTTGCCAAGCAGTGTTAGGCTTGGCTAAGGCAATATTATCCAGTGATATGGGGCCAATGTTTAGGTTTTGTTAAAATAAGCTGTTTCCAAAACTTAAGGACATTCAGAATATGCACCCAAAATTACAATTTAAACTATATATATATATATTTAATGAATAGTGCTTGAGTTTAAGGGATTACATTACCACTGGAAAATGAAATGCATTGGAAACTGGCTAAGGACAAACATGAAATGTGAAATTTGCTACGTTTATACTGGCTGGGCTGAATGAAAGTTGAAGCGGGGAGGGCGGGAGTGTGTGTTTAATGTGAATGGGGAAAAGAAAACAAGCCAGAAAATAGGATGGGGTTTAAAACAAACATTGGGGAATACCTACAAAATGGCAATCAAAAAGTAAATCAGCATGAGTTAAACAAGCAAAAGGCAACAGCAAGGAACTGTGAAAAGGCAAAAAACCATAGGCAAAAGAGAATAAGTTTATATATAAAAAAACAGAAGTGGATACTAAATGTTGCAAATCACTCAACTCTTCCCTTTTACTCCCTG
Source organism: Podarcis cretensis (assembly GCF_951804945.1). NCBI lineage: Eukaryota > Metazoa > Chordata > Lepidosauria > Squamata > Lacertidae > Podarcis > Podarcis cretensis. The sequence continues at coordinate 25,984,925 of NC_137175.1, forward strand.
TGCAGTCATTGACTGCATGCCTATATAAAAAATACAAGAGCCAGTAACATACAGCAAAAGCTCTGAGGTTCCTCACCCATTTGCATTATGCAGGATTGTGATGTTAGGAGCCTATTTATAAAAGATGAAGGAATAAGTTTTAGCAGAAAGTTTCCTTGGAGGTCCTCCTCAAGGTCCCTCTTTTATCAGTGTTATGGCAAAGGGCTACCCAAGACATGTTTTCTCAGTGGTGGGGCAGGTGTTAAGGAAGGTTCATTCCCACCCCCTTTCTGCAGATCTTTAGATGCAGGGCAAAGGCAGTGCTTTTCAGCTTTGGAGACTCTGAATTTGGCATTTGTGGTCTTGGTAGTTCCCTGCTGTTGAATTTCTCACATTCCTGTCATATTTTGTACTTACTTTGTTTTATCTTGGCTTTAACTGTTAATGTTATATTAACAGATATGCAGACACCTAGTCATCCTGGAGAACTGAAAGTTTGCTCTGAGAGCCAAACTAGATGGTTAGGTTTGTCATTTATTATGAGAGTTCCTCATTCACACATAAGGATGTAAGAACACAAAGTTTTCCATTCCACCTTGTGTTTATTGCATGCGGAACTGGTGCTGTTCCACTGCAGTTCATCTTCCACCAACAGCTATGTTATTTGTCTCGCTATCTGCTGTGGCAAATGCATGTAACTTGCATAACTTATGTACTTTATGTAATTAATTAATTACATAATTTAAATTGTCATTGTATTATTCCACTCCATTCATTTCAATGCAAAGGAAACACAGTGCCAATGGTAGGGGTGGGACCATAATAAATTATATATCATTTACAGACTGAATGCAGCAACAACAGTGAATGCCAATTACAGTCACTGGCTTTATTCCATTCCAGTTTTCATTCCCATTTCTGATTGTGTTGGAATTCTCCAAAACCCTTATTTACACATAAAGCAGGATGTGGAGATTGAATATTATGGCAAAAGGGAATACTCAGATGACACAAGCTCAACCCTCTTTGCTCTTATTTTTCCACAGCACATCACTCCACAATATTTTCTCCCAGTCCAACTATTTTCAGGTGTAAGAGCCAGGTGGGTGAAAGGTACTTTGGGAGATGTGTCAGAGGCTTCTAAGGTGCTAGGTTATGTGTTCCGTTCCCCTCACCTTTATATCCCTTTTGATGTAAAAAAATAGACCCATTGAAACCTTCTATATATGTGAATGGGAAAGACACATGAACAACAGTCACAGCTGACCAAGCTATGTCCAGTTTGACCCTCGGAAGCCAGGATGTGTCTCTGTTGCCAAAGTTGTTCTGTTTTCATTTTTTGTTCTCACGGTTCCTGAGAAAATCTTGACGTGTGTGAAATGTTTTCCCTTAACCAAAAATTTCCAAACTCAACCACCAGAGCAATAAGTTGCTGTTATTATAGGGAACTTTTGTTGCCACTAAGGCACTGCAGCACAGGGAAGTCCTGGAGAGGGGAACTTCCACCGTCAACTCTGTGGGCAGAAAATGAACAGGCTTAAGACCGCTTTACTCTGTGCTGAATTGTGACCTTGTAATTTATGAGATAAGTGCCAGATATTAAGCGATTGCCAAGGCCATTTCAGCACCAAATTTCTGGTAGGACAGCCCCCTCCATTAAAAAAGGAAGAAGCCTATCTTGAGTTTATGTATTCCTCTACTCCTATTTTAAGTTTGAAGACCAGTCCTTTGTTCTTGTTACACCATTACATTTTGCAAAGAATTATTTCCAAAGCTCCCATGCAGCAGGGGATAAGGATGTCGCCTCAGAGAGACAACAGGGCTGTTTAAACAGCAGCCACCTCCTCCTGGATTTTACTACAGGCAGGGCCTAGTTTGGTTGGCAAGGCAGGCAAAGAACAGGTCAACAAACTCCTCAGCTGCAAGTTAGTTTGTCAAACCCTCTTTACGGCAGCATGACTTTACAAGTTAATGCGAGTGTTTGCCGCTGTGTCAATAGCCCCTATTGTGAGCATTTGTAACACAAGATTTATAGTAAAGCTTGCAACAGTACTCTCTCTACCCCCCTCCCCACTTCCCCCAACATAATGAGCATTTATTCACCATTCCTAGGTCTATGAGCAAAAGCCCTGACAAGTAATTATTGACACATTGTGTGGAAATGAAAGTGGTGGGCGAGCTGCTGTTTTTTGAACACCAGCGTGGGTAGTGGGGAGGGCGGGCCCATGTCAAAAGAGTGACAGCCTTGGTGCCCAACACTGTCAAAGGCAACACTGAGTCACACTGTTCTATGCTCCTGACTGTATTTGTGCTCCCTGTCACCGGGGTATGACATGCCAAAACAGAAGGGGTGCTCCTTTTCTCATGCTAATGTCTTGTAATGACAGCTTTCGGATCCCCCGGGCTGTGTTAGCACTCAACAAGTCAAGGTGTGACAGGTACTAGACCCTATTGTCTGTCTACTTCCTTAGCCAAGAATTTTATGTACAGTGTTACTTATGAGAGGGTTGTTGCTATGCTAGTACCAGTGAAATGACTGATTCACACAACCACTTGTGGCACATCAGGTCGATCAAGTAAATCTAGGGTAGACAATTCATGCCCCTGGTAAAGTAATCTTCTGAATTCTTCACCATACTTCAAGATTGCAGCTTAGTCAGCATGCTTTTGAACCCCTTTCAAATGGGTGGATGTGTAACTTTGGAAATTCTGGAGATTGACTGTATTGCTGCTGTCAGGAGCAAGTCAGCAATAACCCACAAGGTGTCAGTAAAGTTAACTCTTTATTCAAAGAAACAAACAGCTCAGGCCTAGTGAGCACAACAACTATTCCCAGTGGATCTTGCCCTAATGAGGCAATTGTGAGGACTGGATTTCCCTGCCTTCCCACAGCCCTTCTCCTTTGGTTCCTTTTCAAGCAATCTGAGGTTCATTCATTTTGCCTGACTCTGCTCTGCTATCTTCATACCTTTGAGGGTTCTGGGTGACAGAGGAGGGGAGGGGGGAGCTGGTCACAGCAAGAGGGGGAGAACCCCTGGCTTCTTCAGCAGCCTACCTCATCTGTGCCTCTGGGCCCCCCTCCTCTTCAGCCTCCACTTCTGCCTCTGATTATGGACTGCTCTCTGCCACCATCTCTTCCTGCTCACTAAACCATGTTACCTCTGCAGTTTCCGATCCCTCCTCCTCCCTGTCTCCTCTCTCTCCTTCCCCTGACCCCTCATTATCATCCCACCACCAACACCCTCACGCTGAGCCTTCGTCGCTGATGGTGCCTCCCCCACTCTTCAACATTCAACAAGTTCATGACAATTGTAATTGTAGAGCATCTGTTGTGCATATGCAAAAGGACCCAGGTTCAAAATCCCAGCATCTCCAGGTAGGCTTGGGAAAGACTCCTGCCTAAAACTCAGAAAAGCCAGTGCTGAGCTACATAGATTAATGGCTTGATTCAGTATAAGGCAGCTTCCTATGTTCCTTGGTTCTCATGTACAGTTTGTGTTCATGGTGTAGTACTTGAACTCCGTTTTGCTAGGAGAAGAAAAGCAACCTATGTCATGACTTCAGATATGCAGAGTGGGTTATTGTCTTCCTATAGAAGGAATATAACAAGAAAATCATTACTCCAGTACCACCTAATAATTATTTTTTTAAAAATTATTTTTTATTAACCAGCCAATCAAATCAAATCACATCACATCACATAAATTCCGAATTACAAAGCCAAATTTTAAATTTTGTTGGGAGGACCCATATTTCAATATCCAAAGGGGGATTCTGATCATCTTCTTGCTACTGCGTTAATGTCCAAATCAGTCCAAATCAATCCAAACAGAGTTCATAATTCTATCCAGTCTTATCTTGCTGTTTCCACATCACATCTTGTTCATATATTTTCTCTTTTTTCTTTATGATCTCTTCTGATAGTCTCCTTAAGCCGATAAACACCAATAATAATCCTGTGTGAATTTTTCCGTTCTTCCAATCCTCAAATCGAGATGGTTTCCATATACCATCGCCTTCATAGATAACATCGCTCTTTCCATCATTAATCTCGCAAAACTGTCGCTCTTAAGTTCCACTGAGGAGTTTCACCCACAATATAAAAACAGCTCTATTTCTCTATTTCTCCTCTCAGACTTAAGTCTTCCGACAGAACTTCCCAATATGGCGACAGAATTTTTAACTGCATCATTCCAAAGCTCTTATACATTCCATGCTCTTCTTAAAACATGCTTTGGTTCGAAGGTTTATCTCCACACAGCCTTAAATCCACAGCTTAAGTCCTTAAAACGACATTTCTGACTCGTGAGGGGAGGGGATTCTTGTTTAATCACATAAGGAAAGAAAGGAAAGTTTTTTTCCCTCCCCCATCAGTCATTTGCCATACCGAGTCTTGGCGTATCTTCTCATGATTTCTCTTGTTCCTCCGACTCGTCTTATTTTATCAGAGATCTCTTCTGTTAGCAGTCTTTACTCCCCCTTCTTCCTTGAGATATGTGCATTCCTTCATCCAAATTGTTTCTTTTGAAGTTCTTGCAGCTAGTGGCGTGGATCAGGGACGGCGTCCAGGAGCACCAGAATCCCACAGGAGGGCTTTGTGCCTAGTGCCCCCATCACCACAAATTCAGGGATGGTATAGGGCACAGCAGGCAAGGCAGTCCCCCCCCCACCATCCTGAGGGGGGTAGGGAGGCTAATTACTCCCATCATAGCCTCCAAATTACCTCGTGTGGGTTGGAGAGATGTTATTGTCAGCCATATTCCAATGCGCACCCTTGTGGCCCCCCAGTACCACCTAATAATTAAGTCCAGTACCATCTAGTGACTAAAACTGGGAAAGGGTACAGGAAGTCAGAAGGCCAGAACAGGCCCACCAACCTCCTACCATATTTTTAATGGCTGCTGTGAAGCATTATTTGCCAGTCTTCCTCCTTCCTTGGACATCTGTCACCTTTGGAAGACACACTGATCATCACCACTTTGGATCCCATTGACACTCACAAGTCCCTTCCAAATCAAGGAAGTAGCGGGGAACTTCACAGAAACCATTGCAGGCAAGCAAACAGCACAAAACTTCACCACAAGCACAAGTAACTTGAAGCAACTAAAACCATTGAAATTTTGATGTGGTTTGTGTGTAGAGCAGGAGGGAGAGTGGGAGGGGAACCTGATTTTTGCTAGTTAGAAGAGGAGGAGATGTGACTGGAAGATGAATTGGTTACAGTTTGAATAGTAGCATTTAAATGGCAAATTCTTGAAATGCACACACACACACACACACACACACACTTTGTGTGTTTAAATAGAAAACCGGTGAAATTTTGATGCAGTTTTTCTATATGAGAGATGGGAGTGCTGCTGAACAAAGAGAAGAGTCAAATTTGTTGCTCTGTTTACTTTTCCCTCTGGTCCCACTGACCTCTATAATGCAACTCCTGAAAGGTCACAGGACAATGCTGCCCTCGGGCTGAAAAGGGTTCCGCACCTCTGGATTAAACTATCCACACATAATCCATGCATGCAGTCTGTTCAGAACCCTGTGGAGAGTTGGAAAGCACCATTGCTTTCCAATCTGAATTGTAATGAAAAAACGTGGGCTTCTAAAACCCAAAACATGGGGAATGCTCTCAAACTGAATTTGGAAATGTTGAAACTAGAACCCGGGGCTTTGGTTTCAAACAGGAAAAAATATTTATCTTTCAGAAACAAAAACCAGTGATACAAATATAATTCAAATTGATGTTACAGTCTAGCTTGACTTCATTTTTTAAAAACAATAAGTGAAGGATAGCATGAGAGGTGCAAAAGCAATGTCCCTATCCTTTCTACATGCTCATTTGAAAGACACATTTGATTTGACATTTTCCATAACAAAAGATCATTTTCATATATATGGCTTTCCTCTCTCTCTCCCTCTCCCTCTCCCTCTCCCTCCCTCTCTCCCTCTCTCTCTCTCTCTCTCTCTCTCTCTCTCTCTCTCTGTGTGTGTGTGTGTGTGTGTATGTTAGATTAACTCAGAATGTTTTGTTAGGATAAACTCATGTATTTCAATAAAACATTTTCTAGAACAAACTCTGCTTACGTTACACTATATATTTCAAAAACTTGATGGTTGCCAATCTCAGCCTAGGAGACTATTGGTGCACAAACAATGAACTCTGTTAGAAAACAATTAATTAGCCTTGCAAAAACCAGAAAGTGATACAGGTCAGATAAGGGTTTTGTTGGCAGAATGTTAAAGAAGCTTGCAACAACTGTTTGTGCTTTGTTTGGGTCTACCTAGTTCTCTCCCCCCCCTCCCACCGCCGCCGCCTTCCCTCCCTCCTTCTTCTTGACTGTTTCAGGAGTACTGTACTATGTTCAACTCAAATATAAACCACTCATATTTTGTTCTTCATACGTGGGTGAAAAGGATCTAGAGGAGGCCTCCAAGTCATTTATAGCAGTTACAGTTTCAACCTTTTGTGGCTGAAAGTTCAAACTAGGCTTGGAGAAGGTTACAATTCCCGGTTCTTCTCTGAACCTTTTCCAGACAATCCAAATGCCAAAAGTAAGCAAAAGGAGCCTAGTAATCTTGCCAGAAGTATCTTTCTGTGATTTATGGAACTTCCTGCTTCTCCTCAGGCAAAACCAGGAAGTCAGAAATAGTGGTTTGGTGTTTTTTTTAACTATTAAAAGTCTTTAAATGCTAAAATGTTCATAGATTCAGCCTTAGAGTGAACTTTTTGGTCTGGTTTTGTTTTATTTGTGCGTTATCAGCAATTGGGCGATTATTATAACATTATCCAAGTGGTGTGTCCTTCATATGACAATCAATAGTTTAATATTGATTTTAAAATATATAAACCATGATGGAAGGCAAAGGGATCTAAACGGTGGCCCTACAGTTGTTGCTTTCATAAAGACTCCAACTGCCATCAGTTAAGATGAGAGTTCTAGTCAAGTAAAATTTGAAAAGCCACAGGTGAGATACCCATGTGGTCCTTATTTAGTATATGTGAGAGATATTCCTGGGAATGGCTGGCCACCTATACAACACCAAAAAAGAAGACAAGGGAAGTCACATATTTACATATTCTAATTTATATTCAGTATTCCTGAAGGAGCGTCTCCACCCCCATCGTTCAGCCTGGACACTTAGGTCCAGCTCTGAGGGCCTTCTGGCAGTTCCCTCACTGTGAGAAGCGAAGTTACAGTGAACCAGGCAAGAGGGCCTTCTCGGTAGTGGTGCCCGCCCTGTGAAACGCCCTCCCATCAGATGTCAAGGAAATAAACAACTATCTGACTTTTAGAAGACATTTGAAGGCAGTCCTGTTTAGGGAAGTTTTTAATGTCTGATGTTTTATTGTATTTTTAATATTTTGTTGGAAGCTGCCCAGAGTGACTGGGGAAACCCAGTCAGATGGGTGGGGATATAAATTATTATTATTATTATTATTATTATTATTATTATTATGGATCAGCTCATTTTTTGAAAGAATTACTGTATCTTAAATAGAAATTCCCACTATGGTGAGATGTAAAAGTTATCAGGTAACTTGTGTGACTGCTCAGTTTGCTCTCCAAGTAGGTAAAAAAGGTAAAGGACCCTTGGGCAGTTAAGTCCAGTCAAAGGTGACGATGGGGTGTGGAACTCATCTCACTTTTCAGGCCAAGGGAGCTGGCATTTGTCCACGGACAGCTTTCCGAGTCATGTGGCCAGCATGACTAAACCGCTACTGGTGCAACGGAACACCGTGATGGAAGCCAGGGCACACGGAAATGCCGTTTACCTTCCCACCACAGTGGTACTTATTTATCTACTTGCACTGGTGTGCTTTCAAATTGCTAGGTTGGCAGGAGCTGGGACTGAAGAATGGGAGCTCACCCCGTTGCGCTGATTCAAACTGCCAACTTTGACCGGCAGTCCCAAGAGGCTCAGTGATTTAGACCGCAGCGCCACCCATTCTGTTGACAAGCAAATTCAAGAACCCTGCTCTCTTTCCTTGTCTGGGCAGACCCTCAAACAGAGTTCAAATAGAGTATTGTGTAAAGTAGGACACGTGCTATTTTGCTCTGGACATCCCTTCACATGGACAGCTATGCTTGTTGGCTGTCCAACCCATGCTATTCCTTGTAAGCTGTGTTGATGGCTGGGAGTGACCACATGTCTAAGCAACCTAAGCATGCATACAGAAGCAGTGAGCATTTTAAAGGGCCAAATGCCATGTATATTCTTCAAGTAGATTGGGCATGAACACAGCCCAACATTTGTCTAACAAAAAGACCCATGGAAACCTCCAGTTCATGCAGCTGGAATACTGCTATAAAACATCAACTCACTTTATCAAAAAGGAATAGGAAATGTACCGTACTTCCTACTCAAACCCCAAACTGACAGATTCTGCTTTTTGTCTAGGTGTCAGCTCTTCAAATACAAAAAGGCCAGGCTCACTCCCTCCTCACTCACCCCTCTTTCCCTAGGCTCTGCACTAGCCCTAGCCCTACTGATCTTGCAATATAGCTAGCTACTACCCAGAAGTCATTCTCATCCATCACTCTGGCTAACAATGACAGTCTCCTGCCGGACTGGTTCTTACTGCTCTGGCTCCGTTGATGTCACTGACAATAGACAGACACATTTGTCATAATTATGGGGCGGGGGGAACCTCCATTAATTGGAAAGCATGTTGCTTGGCCTTAAGTCAGCACAGCTATCGATGTCAGATCAGTGTGCAGGAACCCCCTGGGGAGTTTGTGTCCAAGAGGAAATGGAACAGCTTCCAAGAAGCCAAAGCAGCTGCACCCTGTCAGCTTGATGAAAAGCAATCTTCTTCAACAATAGACTCCAAGCATTTGTCCTCCTGTAGAGACATTACAAGTGGGATGTCCTTCAGCTCTGTGTTTGTATATCTCATGCCTGCCAGTTCTGGGACCTTTCACATCAATCAGTATCATGGTTTTAACTGAGTTCTGGTAGAGAGAGAATCTAGGGCCAAGACGTTCCAAAAAGCTTTGAGAAAAACAACAACACATAGTTGTGTTTGGCACCTGGAGCATTGGAAGGATGGATATGAATGAGTTGGGCAGATCTTCTCGAGGACTAATGCCTTCAGCTGAAAGAAGAAATTGTGCTGGCAATAAGGCAGCTGGTAAAAAGTATGACAACCTGGTGACACCATCCTGTTGATAATCACAAGTGTCAGAGAGAGCTAGGCCTTCAGTTAGCTGTGTTGTGATCTTAACAAAGTTGCTAATAAGTTAGCATTAAAGTCAAGCTGCCCACGTGTTCTCTTGGAACTTTTTGGAGGGTTTAAAAACCTAGCTCCAGTGATCAATTGGAGCCCAGGTAGCAAAGATCCTTGATTTCTTTGGGAGAAAATTGGCATATGACTTACAATGTCCCAAGGCTCTCTGCTTTTGAAACTCAACTCCAAATCCTTCTCACAAACAACACAGCCTCAATTCCCTTCCTTTAGGGAGAGTAGAGGCAGCTTTAACTGCAGAGTAGAAGCTTATTGGAAATGTAAAATGAATACCTAATAGCAGGGCTATTTAGGAGAGCAATTCAGAGCTGCCGAAAGCTGATTTATATCAGTCCATTGATTACTTGTTGGAGACTTACAGAATCCTGAATTTTTGATGGAGTTTTACTAGCACTACTTTTATTGTTTCTGTTGTGCTATAGAGCAATTTTATCATCAAGGCCTCCTCCTCCCCCCCTTCCCATATCCTATCCAAGTGGTACATGGACACTTAGAGCATTTTTTTCACCACAGTGAAACACTTTAACAAAAGAAATGCAAAAGTATCCTTTCAGCTTTTAAAAACAGAATTTCCAAGGAAAAACAGGCAAGAAAAGATCTGAGCATTTACTATTTTGGACTCATATTATAGTTGCATGGAGTATATTTGAAGAAAGGGTTGTTACCCAACACAAATAAGAAGCCCTGTCTATTCTCTTCAACTTCGGCTTGGCTAGTGGGCAGGACCTGCCACTTGAAACATCACAGCATATTTTTAAAATACAGGAGGAAAGTTCTTATACTATTTTTCTGGGGCTCACACTGACCACAATAAAATCTGACATGTATGCAATGAGTTGCATTGGATCCTGAGGTCTTGTGAATGGGTGCTCACAAAACGTCCCACTCATGGGAAACAATTGTATCGGCCTTTCTTGCCATTTATTCTTTCCCCTGAAGATCCCTGAAAATCTGCTCTAGAGTCTGGAGGGTTGGAGGTAGTGGTGGATGAATCTCTAAGTTTTGTTTCCCCTCAGTTTCTAATTTTTTGAATCTCAAATTCAGTTCTCCGCATTACCACATGTTGGTGAATAATTATTTCAAAAAGTCTTAAGACAATTCATCAGTGAACGTCTAATATGCATTTGATTATATGCAATTTTGCCTAATATGCAAATTTATGCAAAACAATACAGTGGTACCTCGGTTTAAGAACAGTCCGGTTTAAGAATGATTTGATTTACAAACTCTGCAAAACCAGAAATAGTGTCTTGGTTTGAGAACTTTGCCTTGGTCTAAGAACAGAATCCGAACAGTGGAAGGGCACTGGCGGCGGGAGGCCTCATTAGGGAAAGCGCACCTCGGTTTAAGAACGGATTTGGTTTAAGAATAGACTTCCGGAATGGATTAAGTTCATAAACCGAGGTGCCACTGCATTGCCAAATATGTAGTTGGACTCCAATTCCCATCACCCCTGACCATGTTGCCTGGCGCTAATGGGAGCTGGAGCCCAACAATTTCTGGAGCACTGCAGGTACCCCACAAAGTGTGGATGTTTAGTCCTGTTTCTTTGTCCTCAGAGTATGTAAAAATAAAAAAAACTTAATGCACCAGCCCCCCACATGTTCCTGTAAGGGCCATTGTGGGGGAAGATAAAGCATCTAAGTTTGCAACTTAGCCGGGAGGTAACCTTGAAAATGAGCTAAGAAGTACTTCATGCTTTCAGGCCATCCAAAGTAAAGAATAAGGCCCACATTTACAAAGAGAGTGAAGTCAAAATGCCTGACAGCACACTGAAATAAAGGTTAGGCCTTTTATAGGAGTAAGACAGAAGCAGATCAGTCAAGGGTTAACAACATCAAAGTTGTTACAGCTCTTTATGACTGCAAAACCAGTACAAAGCAAAGGGGGAGCAGAGAAAACAAAGGCTTCAAGGTGTCAGCAAAATAATAAAGAAACAACAACCAAATGAGAGGGATCAAAGAGTCCTGGCCTATAGCCCAGGCAAGGCACAGGAGCACAAGGACATGCTTTGCTCAGCTCCGTAGAATCACTCTTGAAAAAGTTTCCTTTGATGGTGGCAAGGGGTGGGAGGAGGTAAACAAAAGCAGCAGAATTCGAATGAAAGACACTCTCCTCTCTCAAAACCACTTCCTCTGGAGAAGTACTCTGAGCTATGCAGAGCAGGTTGGGCTCCTTAAGCAAATTATCTTCATTGATTTTCCCTGCTTCCTGCTTTTGCAGCAGTTTTATTTTTCCACAGCTGTTTAGCTTTGGGGTATCACATTTTTTCTGTTTTGAAAGGGGGAGTTAATGGGGTCTAGAGACCACAAGGACTTAAGAGTAATTGCTCCTTTGCATTTGCAGGTAAGACTCCAGAGGAGCTTCCATATAGCATCTGTTTGCAGCAAGATGTCCCTAGTCCTAAGATTTATTTTTTAAAGACAGTGCTGTCTGCTCCTTCATATGTGCTGCAGTCCAAGGGTGTGTTTTTAGGGGGAGGTGGAAACTCAGAGAAGCTTAATGGGTTTGTAATCCTGTGCCAAGCAATAGGACCCAACATATTTCATGGCTGAGCAGATAATACTCCTCAGACATCTCCCAACAGGGTTGCCAACTTTTGAATCTGGCTCTGTAGCTACTCACTTTGCAGCAATGAGCAGGTTAAACTTCTCATTTATCTTCATGCCATGAAAAGCTTCATGGGCTAATTCTGTACAGGGGCTAGATGCAGAAGAGGACAGGTGGTCCTGTATCTCCAGTAGGTGATTGATTAATTGTGTAATTTCTATCCTGCTTAATATATTAGAAACATCTCTAAGCAGTGCAGAGAAAACTGAAGCAACATGAGAGAACTTACTTTTTTTTTACAAAAATACAAAAATGACATATAAAAACGCTACTAATATATACAAATCAATATCAATTCATTTTCCTTTGGACACACCCTCCCTCTCAGCCACTGGGTTCTGACTCTGGGTCTAAACAAACACTCAGCTACCCACAAAGTCACACAACAAGAAGAGTGCTTGGAAACAGCAGTAAAGGTAAAGGTACCTCTGACCGTTAGGTCCAGTCGCGGATGACTCTGGGGTTGCGCGCTCGTATTGCTCTATAGGCCGAGGGAGCCAGCGTTTGTCTGCAGGCAGCTTCCGGGTCATGTGGCCAGCATGACTAAGCTGCTTCTGGCGAACCAGAGCAGTGCACAGAAATGCCGTTTACCTTCCTGCTGAAGCGGTACCTATTTATCTACTTGCACTTTGATGTGCTTTCGAACTGCTAGGTGGGCAGGAACAGGGACCGAGCAACGGAAGCTCGCCCCATCGCGGGGATTCAAATTGCCGACATTCTGATTGGCAAGCCCTAGGCTCAACAAGAAGAGTTCTTGGAAACAACAGACACCACCCTAATGTTCACTCTATTAGGGTAGCTTTTTTGGCAAAATTGCAAGGTAGCTGGTACTTCCTCAGGCTGCCCACACCTGTGTCCCAATCAGCTGCACTCTCCCCACCCAGTTCCGGATGCAGCAGGGCTGTTAAGTTTTCCAAGGGGTCCAAAGGATTAAAAAAGGGTCCATCTACTCACAGCTCTTTCTTCACCCTCTGCCCTTGCCGCTGCTTCCTCCTCCAATTGCATTTGTTTGCATCCGTCGACCTCAGGAGACAATGGAATAATGTGCCTTTTGGGATAAAGTCCAACTGTGGGAGAGCTGTAGCTGTAGAGACCAATATGGGAGAGAGATATTTTGTTTCAGTTGGGGAAGATGAAGGCGTCCACTTTTGCTATTACAGATGCACCAGCGTGTTTCTTCTCTCTGATACACAGCCTGTCTGCCTCCAGGCACTGCGGTCGTCTACAAGAGAGTCCCATATGGCAGGGTTAGTGTTGCCAGTCTTCATGTCACATTTGCAGACATCCTTGTAATGCAGAGTTGGTTGTGAGGAGGGATTTTGGGTGTGGATTGCATGACAAGCTATAACTGCAGAATTTCCCTCTTGTACCCAGCTCTGAAAGGTATGGGAACCCTCTCCTTTCTTGCATCTGGCCACTCTGTGATTGCCAAATATGCTATTAAATGCACAATAACAAGCCAGGCCACTTTTACTCATGAGCTGTCAATGCTTCTCACAATGTTTCTGAAGTTTTTAAAAATAACCATCTAGTTTAAAAAAGGCTGACTACAGAGTCAAATGCCTTGTGAGTATAAAGTTTTGGCTCCCAAACACCGCAAACCCAGAAATGGGTGTTCCAGTTTGCAAACATGCTTTGGAACCTGAATCTCCGACGCGGCTTCTGATTGGCTGCAGGAGCTTCTTGCAGCCAATCAGAAGCTACACCTTGGTTCTGAACGTTTTGGAAGTCGAACGGACTTCCAGAACGGATTCTGTTCGACTTCCGAGGTACGACTGTACTCTAAATAAAATAAATTCAGTTATATAAATAAAATATTTATTATTTATACTCGGAGCCCAGGCATCATGAAATGATTCTAGGGTAGGTCACAAAATTAAAACAGGTACAATGGAAGATTAAAACAAAATCATAAAACTAAGCAGTGAAAACAGCAGCACAAACATAAGAGGTGTTTCTTTGGATTGTGGCTACTAGCTAGTATCTATTCAACAGATACATATATTAAATTCAGTATCAGTAGTGATGATGAAAGTCTCTTCCCCTCCCCTCACAACCACCGCCATCCTTCCTATTGTGTCATGTGCAAAGAGACAAGCCCACAAAAAAGTTGCCAACCAGCCAACAACAGCCTGCTGGTCTGCTTCTGTCCCTTTAGCCGAGGTTTCACCAGCAGAAATCAGCAGATGAAGCTTTTCAAAGCTAAACCCGATCCCCTGCTCAAACTGCTGTTAGAGAGAAAGCTACAGTGGCTGGCTGAAAAATGGGCAACCCCAGTCCGCAGCAGCCTATTATCTTTCATAATCTTCCAATGCTTTTTTCCAAGAACTAAAGCTGAGACAAACAGAAACGAGGGGGGATATCTGACTGTAACAATATAGTGCAATGGTGGGAAATATCCTTCTCTCCCCCGCCCCTCTGCCTCTCCCCTTTGCCCACTAGCCAACTCCTTTTATCTTTCATTTGTCAATATTGCCCTCCAACTGATGGAGTCTTCACTCCCCTGCTTCCTCTTTCTCCTTACCCTTCCACCCACCCACACAGATTCTGCCCTCTGAACTGAGGCAATGATCCATTCCCTGTGATTAAATTAGTGTAAGTAATAAGATATCATAGAACTGATTGATTTCCCCAGCAATGGTTATTAACCAGCTCAATTCAGAGGCAAGCAGGGCTATTATTCTAAACATTGATTCCAGAACAGGACTGCAGGAGAGATTTTCAAATGCCACGAATAACCGGAACACAAACCTCTATATGAGCCATAAGCAAAGGATGGGCTACTTCTTTCTTCTACTGCATGTGTTGTCAGCATCCAGCTCCCATCAGCCCCAGCCAGTATTGCCAATGGTCGGGGAGGGTGGGAGGTGCAATCCAGCAACACCCAGAGAGTCGCAGGCTCCCCATCCCTGCTTTGCAGGAACTACACTGAAGAAACATTGACTGTGTACCCACCATACATTTAAAGTGCATGTACCCAATCCTGGGAACTGTAGTATTTAAGGGTGCTGAGAACTGTAACTCTGTGAGGAATAAACTACAGTTCCTATGATTCTTGTTTTTGGGTGGGGTTTAAAATGTACATTCGATGTATGGTGTGTGCTGTGTGCACAGCCTGTTTCTGAGTTTGATGACTACCAGAGGCAAACAGAGTACTGGGGGGTGTCATAAATTGGCGCATATGGGCCATTGCACATTAAGGGGTGTGAGACCCATCAGCTGGCTGAATGTGAAGCCCAGCTGATGCACCTGTGAGATTAGAGACATTGAAAAATTCATGATCAACAACCAACATCCAGGCTGTTAGAACCACAGCATAGATCTACAGAAGGAAAACCAACTTGGTCGCTATGTCAAAGAGGCAGGTCTAGAAGTGTACTAGTTCTTGAGACCAAGAGATTAAAAACAGCCATAAGCTTAGTGATTAGAAATGTCCACACATCACTGATCTGGGCCCAAGACAGTACAAACTTGTTTCAGTACACACACAACATACACCATTGCCTGTTTTGAACAATTGACACACACACACACACACACACACAGACAGACAAAATACATTTTCTGTTTTGAAAAGTTTGGGATTGATTGGGATCCTTGAGCTGTTTTTACTTCCTTTTGTTTAAGCATCTTACCTTTCTGGCTTGCTGAGTTGTATCCGTAGACAGGCAAGAAAGTATGACGTTGCATATATAAATTTTACACAAGTGTCTTTCAGGCTAGGAATGGGTGAATCTGTCAATTTTGTTTTTTCTCAGATTCTCATTTTTTCAATCAAGATCTGTTCTCCATATTTCGAGATCAGTTTGCAATATTTTTTTTTTTTACTAAAACAAGTTGTCATGAAAATTCATCAGCAATTTTGTACAAAGTTCTCCTAAGATATGCAATTTAACCTAATAGGCACACTTCTGTTCAGCAAGTTTCTCTACTATAACACATTTTTGTATGTTGCTTTCATGAATATATGCACTTGCTGCACACTTTACCCTAGTGTGTGCATTTTTATATGCAATATTTTACTGGCAAAATGAACTACAAAATTCAGAGAACTGAAAATTTTGACGAATGACTTCAGTCTTTCTGGTCCAGGATCAGTGTTTTGATTATCAGAGGCCTAAATTGTTTACTGGCTCCTATAAATCATATCCATGAGATCTCATTGTTCCTGATTTATTGTGATGCTTTCCCCAGCTACCAATCAAAATCCACACCATGTTGTCTCCTCCTTCCTGTCCATAGGAAGTACCAGCATGCACTAAGGAACTATGGGGCATGCAGATCTTAAGACAGTATGCCATACCAGGTGGCACACCTTTCTCTTTCTCAAGCTTCAATTCCTAGAGCAGAGCTGGAGAACTTGCAGCTGTTATTGGAATACAAATCCCATCAGTCCCAGTCAGCATGGACCAACGGGAGAGACCAACTGGTGTGACTTAACAACCACCCTGTTAAAAAGTGGGTCCCTGTGATGGGGGCAGCCAATGTGATGCCTCCAAATGGTATTAGATAGCAGCTCTCATCAGCCCTAACCCTAACCATGGCCAATGGTCAGGGATGGTGGGAATTATAGTCTAGTAACCATAGGGGGTGCTGTATTGGCCACCCCGGTCTCTGAGACTGGATCCCGAGATCAGCCCCCTGAAACAAAGAAACTATCCCTGAAGTTGAGAGAGAAAAGGAGCCATGCACTGAAGTAATTAGAAACACTAAGTGGTAATACATTCCCCTAGCTGTACATTTGTAGCTCCATCAGCGGCTATTCCCTTCCCATCCAATATCATTCTCTTTTCCCTTCCCCGCCCCATTCTGGAATTCAAAATGAAATGCATTTTGCTTTAAAGAATCTCTGAGAGTATGTGCATGCCTATGGGACTTTTTCAAGTCACTTATTTGTCTGAATGCCATTGATTTTCCTCCTAATTGATATTCACTATGCTAATTTCCCTCACAAATCTCACACACTATTGATCAAAAAGTAATAAACTCTCCAGCAAACAAAACAAGCATTATTGCAATGTTGGGAAAACATCATTTAATATCAATACCATATTTACAATTATCTTTAACCCAAATTTCACCTGTGATGCAATGCATAATCAAAAGCAGAGGGCTAGAGACATAATGTTTGTGTGTTTGTGTGTTTTAAAGTCTTTTGCTGGACTATATCATATTGTTCAGTAAATGGAGGGCTGGACTAGGACAAATGTAAGTAACCCTTTATGTAACATATACCATGATGTTATAAACCAATATTACACTAATCAGTCTCCCCATTTTTCTTTTTTTAGGCCAACAACCATAATTTTGGAGCTTTGTGGCAAAGGGCCACATTGATGGTCAGCCACCCCTCTGGGGGCCACATGGCAATGGCGGGCATGCCTAATATATGTTTACCCTGGCCACAAACAAGACACACACATTTACCATTCATACATACCACTCATGCACACTCTCCCCACATGTAGCAAACCCATCTTATATGGAGGCACACAACTCTCTCTCTTCCACACCATCACATGTAGGCACACTCATAGAAACACACTATCCATTCTTCTTTTCCGTTCTCTCTCTCACACACAGGCACACCCACAGCTATCTCATGCTGTCTCTGCATGCTCTACAAAGTCACACCGCTGGGATGGCGGGGGGTGGGGTGGAAGGGCAACATTGCTTTTCACTTTTCACAAAATGATCTGTGAAGATTAAGAAGTCAGAGTTTCCTGGAACAAAGCAAACATGATTGCAATGTTGGGAAAACATCGTTTAATATCAATACCAGCTCTGCAGTGGGGTGGAGGGAAATGCTGCCTTTTACTCTTCATCTTTAAAGAGAAACGCTCTATCTCCCTAATCTCTGCACTGCGGTGCTCAGTGTTGAGATTCTGAGAGGAAGCCTTCTGCCTGCTCTTTAAAGAGCAATTGCCTCACCATGTCTCCACATATTCTTGAACGGAGTTACTGTGGGGACACCACTGACCTTGGCCACAGAGCCTGTCTTTTTTGTGCAAGGAATGTGGCTTGGTAACATGGTTCAAACCTGGCCAGTGTCTGATATGTGAGGGGTTCTAACTTGAAGAGGTTCCAGGCACTTACCAGTTTCCTTGGAATAAGAGACTGTGGTGTCTTTATGATATATGATGTATTTCTTGTATGATATATTTACTTATATATACAACCTGAGCCTACGATGGAGGGGCTCACAGCATTAACACTCCAATAAGTTCTTGCTTCTCCCATAGTCACAGCCTTGGATTCAAGCAGAAATCAGGCATGGCTCTGTCTCTCAGCTGCCCAGCCTGTAGCTTCTAGCTTGCACACCTCAGCTGCTGGTCTTTCTAACTAACAGACAACTGAGGTAGTGGCACCACTCATTTGTACTCTGGCACAGAGCCACTTCCTGTTTTACCTTAACAACCATACATGAATTATTACCAATAAACTTCCAGGCTATTCCCGAAATTCTGGATCCAGGAATTGGAAAGAACTCAGAAATACAGCCTTCCTTCCCACCCCCAACCTCACTACCAACTCACAACATTATTAACAGTTAGTGTCAAGGTGCCATTAAACATCTCATTATTAGAGAAGACTAACATGGCTTTCATTTTGTACAGAAAAATCAAGTCTCTTTTTATCTTTATCCATGCACTGAAATGCCTCCTTTTTCACTTATTACATATATAACGTTATACATTGTAGTTTGCACAGGATTTTGGAGCCAGCTCTCCCCTTCTTGCTGTCTACAAAGTTCTGGATAACTGTTCTTGACTTTTCCATCCTCTACTTTCAAACTCTTCCACCTAAATTCCCCCATCTGCAACCACATTCGCTTTGAAAGAAACACTCAGCTAAAGAGACCGGGGTGGTGGTGGGGAATTCTTCAAGCTACATGTCACCAAGTGTGATAAACACAGAAATCTGTACCGTGGGTGGATTTGCAAAAGAGAAGCTATTGAGTGTGGCCTGCCATTCAACTCTGCACCTGGCAGAGAGTGAAAACAATCCCAGCTAGCCAACCAAAATAAAAGGCTAAAGCAGGAGTGGAATCAGCATTCTCCAGGCAACTCTCGCTACAGCCCTCCTAAAGTATGGAGAAGCCCACATATGCTGAGAAGCCAGGTTTCTGTCACTATCCAAAGCAGCCCACATATGTGTGTGTGGCTTATTGGATGTATCTCTTTGCAAATGGGAATCATAACTGCAAATGAAGTTGGAATAGGACAATTCCCTTGAAATACGAACACAGAGCAGTGTTTCTCGGATTTTATGAAATCTCACACCTCCTCCAAGCTTTAAACTAGATATTCCATGTTCCTGCTCAAGTTATAAATTGCTTACATCTACATCAGGAAGAGACAACGTGGTGCCCACCAGATGTTGTTGGAATGGAAGGCCATGCTGGCTGGATTTTGTGGGAGCTGGAGTCCAGAAACATCTGGAATACACCCCGCTGGTTGCCGCTGTCCAACACTGCTCCAATACAGGCACACCTTTGCCACATCTACCTCATTTTGCCTTTCGCTGCATTCCCTTCATCTGCAGCCTGAGGGAACCAGTTCCAGAGAAGAGGCACACACAATCCCAGTCCCCCCTTTCAGGGAGGAGTAAGATGCACATTTGGGACTCTAGGTCCAAACTGCTTATATAAGAATTACCAGAAAAGCAGTGCTTCCACCACTGGCATTTCTGCACACTTTCCCGTCTGATTGCCAATAGGCATATGCTTTCTTCAGGGATTTGTGGTAGTACATGTGAATGGGGCATGTGGGAGTTAGCTCTGCCCTCTCTAGACTGGCCACACTCCTAAGTCAATGCACAATCAACAAATGGGTTCAAAAAGTCCATTCATCACCACATGAATGGTATCCATGATAAGGATATGAATGTTGCATGCAATGAAGGTGAACACCTTCAGACTCAGGCAACTGCATGTTGGCTTGAGCATGTGGCCAGGATGTGTGGTATCATAATGGAGGTACAGCTACCAAAGCATGTTTCCTTCATACGCACTGCTGTGAACACTTAAGAGGCTTCCTCAGTGCTCACATTCAAAATTTACGTGTGTGTGTGTGAGTGAGGTAGGTCAAACTTACCTAGAAATCATAGTCATCCAAATCATAGTCATCCAGATTTTGTCATTACTCCATCTCCATGCAGAGCAGAGGTGCCGAGATCTGTGGGACATGGGGGGGTGCTTGTTGTGTGTATGTGACATAACATGTGCAACACACATACATAGGGAGGAGGCCGCAAGGCCTGGGGAGGCCCTCCGCCACCACAGTGAGGCCTAGCAGGGCCTGCTCCTTAAGATTGGAAGGACTCAGTCCCTGTCCCTGCATACTTTGTGGTGGGGGCATAGAGTTGGAGTCTATGGTGAAGAAAAAAGCTTTGCCTTCACTGCCAAGAGTGAAAGACTATTTTAAACCTCTTACTGCTTATGCCTTAAACATTTCAGGGGCACCCACATGCTTGTTGAGCATTCAATATAACAAAATGAATATTGCCAAAGAGCATCTTATACTGTGATGTGTTTAGGATGATCTTACAACAGGAAAAGAGAAGAGTAGAGCTTGGATATTCCATCCTCCATGCTCTTTTAGACAATTTTTGACACCCTCATACCGAAGATTAAAATTTAACAATCCCACCTGGTCTTGGTTGAGTCTTTGATCACCCCCCCCCCCTTTATATCCAATTTTTGGTTCTTGCTGAAAAAATGCAGGAAAGATGCGCTTCTGAAATTAAATAAGTATATCATAGCATATTACAAAAATAAGTTCTGAAAACAACACTAGCTCTTTCTGGAAGAAGTGCCTTGATGATCATGATGAAAAATTCATTTGTCTCAAAGAGTTAAATTTTACCACCTTCATTCTCAACCTTGATCCAATGGATGTAACTAATGGTTGTTCCAAAGACCACATTTCTTTTCCCAACCAGCTAGATTACACTGGAAGCCAGTTTTATATACCCAGCACACTGCAGTCTAGCTAAAAAGTTAACTTCCGTGTAGTTTAATAGCACGAAATGTTCTGAAATCTCAGCCCAAGTTACAAAAGGCTGCCTACTATTATTTTGTTCTTAGCGTACTAGGAAATGAAGTGTGTGGGTTTTGGATTTGAGGATCCAGGCCATCTGCTAAACCTATTGGAGGGTTTCTGTGAATTCTAATTTACTGTCAATTTAAAAATAGCCTTGACATTACCCTGTCATTTTCTGTAAATTATATATTATTTTGCTTGCCATTTTTAAATATTATAGCTCTTCTCCTCTGGTTTAATTTAGACTCCTTATCAAATACAGCTCCCCCATCATAGAAACCAATATTCTTCTCCCCTCCCCACCCCCACTACAATTGTGTGTTAATAGCTATTAAGCAGCTAATGCACTTGGAAGTTGGAGAAAGCACCAAGGAGAGGCGGGGAGCAGCTCTCCTGTTAAGACTGAACATGAAGTGCTTGGAAATATTTGAAACTTGGCTGTAATCCTCAAACCACTTGCTCTGGCACAGTTGAAGAGGGTGCTCCAGGATAAGTGATTTGATGACTGCCGTTTCTACAGCGATGGAGAAAGGCCACGTTTATACTGAAGGGGTGGCATAAGTTAATTGCTCAATTATCCCACGATCGCATGCCAGCCTTTGGCATACTGCTGCTGCACTTTCCAAGCAGAGAGCCCTACAGCTGATATAAAATAAATATGCATTATAATGAGTTTGCAGCAATTAATGTGCTGCAGCCTCTCCCAGCGCCAGATGCACACCCTCATCACCGGTCAGTGGGCGCCGAATTTGGAGCACAGAGCAGAAGCCAATATAGTACTCAGCCAGCCAAAGGTGAAATTGTTAGTTTGAGTGGTCACACAACTGAAACAGATCAATGGAGGCAGAGGAGCACTTAGAGAGAACATTCTCCCTCTCCTTTCCATGTCTCAGAACACATGTGATAATGCTTCAGAAGCAGCTATATTTCTGGCCAACTCACAGGTTTTATTGTTCCTTGAAAAGCTATTGCTGTAACTCGCATGCCAAAGGCACAAATCTCCTTGCCTCAAAAAGAAAAAGAGTTGCTTTAGCAATAATATTGCTAAAAATATATATATTAAAATGTATACGGCGGATTATGCTCTTGGGATTAGACAAATTCAATGGTTACTAGTCATTGTGACTATATATTACCTGCAGCATCAGAGACAATGTGCCTTGGGATACCAGTTCCTGGGTAACATGAGCAGAAGAGTGTTGTCACACAGATTGTTAAAAAAAACCTCACTTACATAACACAAATGGAGTCCAGAGGGAAAAGCCTTGATTACTGAAGAAGCTGAACAATCCAGTGCATAATGAACAGGCCTTGCACACAACACGGAGATAACATACAGAGGAAAAACTTCCTCAGAACTACACAACCAATCGAAGCGTATGTTATCTCAATGAGCTTCATGCTAAGCAACACCCACACCCACACACCCTCTTGGGTAGTTGACTGACACTGAGAACAGAATTAACAATTAAGTTACACATTGAATTTTCTCTGCTGATGTCCTGTTATTTTCACTGAGTAAACAGGAGCCTTGCCAGAAGCACCACCAATGGGGCAACAACCAAAGCAGTACCCAGGGCTGGTCCAAGCGTCAGTTCAAGCACACAAAGTCCATAACAAAGAGTCAGGTGAGAAGCAAAGTCAGATAAGTTCAAGGCTACATTTGGCATAGGCAGGGGATCCAATAACAGGCAGGGCACAGAGGTGGTACATAGACAATGTACAGAGCTGCATCAGCAGCTATTCCAGCCAGGTACTGGGGGGCTTTTTGCTGGAGCTGCTGGAAGCACACCCCAAATTCAGCCTCCTATCCCTTCTTTCCAGATGTCTCCTTTAGGAGTCCTTGCCTGTAGTCAAGCACTTCTCTGGATGGGGCAGGTTTCCATGAGACATTTCCGGACAGCCCTTTCTCAGCCTTGTCACATGATCCTGGGCCCTTGCCCACAGATGGAGCCTGTCCTAGGACTGGTCTGAGGCCGTATCCTCCTAGCTCTTCTCTGAGGAGGACTGTGATGTCACAGGACTGTGATAAGTTTTTTTCTTTTTCACCCTCACACAATCTGTTGGAAATTTCTGCCTCCAAAGAATATTCAGTTAACCCCCCCCCCCCCCAGCATCACACAATTTCACCACCTACAAATAGCCACCTACAAATAGCCTGGAGAATTTTGGGATGCCATTTTAACAAGTAACTACCTTAAGCCACTAAGCACAATAATCACTGTGTGAAACTTATGGAGCATGTTTATATCTCTGGGTAATGTGCACACAATATAGGCCCATCCACAATTCTGGTTTTCCTGGCAAGTTTCAATACGGAGAGCGAATAAAGGTAACAACACTTGAAGAGATCGTGTTCCTTTTCCATCTGCGCCATGCTCTGCACCTCTTGCTTCTGAACTCTGCTGCCTTTCTGTGCTCTCGCTCAAGCTAAACAAGCATCGAATGTGATCTATTTATAAAGCAATCAAGAATTAATATTTAGTGGCTGCATGGCCATTCAGCTTCTTGCAGGAGTCTATGGGGGCCTGCATATTTTCCAAGCTGCTAATAATACAAATAAGACAGTTAGTATATTTTAAAGTCTCTAATAATAAATTGGAAAGGTCAACTATGCAAGGCTAATATTTATTTTATCTCGTGTCCCTGCCCCAATGAGAACTAGGTAAGAAAAGAGAAAATTATGCATATGGCAGATATTCAGTGGAAAATCAATTTGTTTCCCCCCTCCCCTGAACACAATTTTAGATGGTGATAGATAAATAGATAGATGATAGATAGATGATAGATAGATGATAGATAGATAGATAGATAGATAGATAGATAGATAGATGATAGATAGATGATAGATAGATAGATAGATAGATAGATGATAGATAGATAGATAGATAGATAGATAGATAGATAGATGATAGATAGATAGATAGATAGATGATAGATAGATAGATAGATAGATAGATAGATAGACAGACAGACAGACAGACAGATATAAGGAGAGCCTGCTGAATCAGGCCAATGGCCCATCTAGTCCAGCATACTGTCACAGTGTCCACCAAGATAACAACAACAACAACAATTATTATTATTATTTATTTATACCCCGCTCATCTGGCTGAGTTTCCCCAGCCACTCTGGGCAGCTCCCAATCAGGTGTTAAAAACAGTACAGCATTAAATATTAAAAACTTCCCTGAACAGGGCTGCCTTCAGATGTCTTTTAAAAATAGGACAGCTGCTTATTTCCTTCACATCTGAAGGGAGGGTGTTCCACAGGGTGGGCGTCACTACCAAGAAGACCCTCTGTCTGGTTCCCTGTAGCCTCACTTCTCGCAATGAGGGAACTGCCAGAAGCCCTTGGCGCTGGATCTCAGTGTCCGAGCTGAACGATGGGGGTGGAGACGCTCCTTCAGATGCCTGTGCGAAATCTGAAAGCAGAAACCAAGCACAAAGTGCTCTCCCCTCCTGTGGTTTCCAGCAACTGATATTCAGAAGCATTACTGCCTCCCACTGTGGAGGCAGTGCATAGCCTTGGTATCCTTCCATGGATACCAAGTCTAGATGGATACCTAGTCTAGATGGATAGTTATTCCAGAAAACGTTCAAAATTCATGGTAGCCTATATGTAGCTCAACACAGTGTATAGCAGATCCTTCAGAGAGGATGTTCTAAAGTTTAAGAGCAGGAATAACAAATGGAAGTGAAGAGAGAAAATGCATGTGTAGAAGAGGGAACTAAAAGAAGTCCAGGCATATAAGGTTCGGGGTAATGTCCCACCTCCTCAGCAAATCTACAGTCAGTGGAACTGCCCTTTTCTTGCCTGTAAAAGAAACCAGCAATGTTGTCAGCGTACTTGTAAACCATTAGAAAAAGGAGGGTCTCGGTATGCGCTAAACCATTCCTTACTTTCTAAAACAAGATACCAAAGTCTGAAAGGTGCTGCCTGTAACTTAGAATTACTCTTTTGTAAATCCAGGTATAAGGATTATAAGGTAGAAGGAAGGAGAGAGCACTCTTCAGATTGGACATTATATTTCCCCTTCATATACTGCAAGACTGAACTCGGGTTCAAATTAGAGTAGCCCTTTATACATCTTCAAAAGAAGAAGACAATAGAAGTCAAAGATTTGCATAAAATTTGGCATGTGCATGGATAGATGCAAATCTAGAAATAACTACTATAACTTAAAATAGAAACACAATACTGTACCTCATACCATGTCTTTGTGCCTGTTCAGTCTGCCATTCACATGCTAACAGTTGATGAGAAACTTTGGGGTACCTTTTCTCCTTTGCTTATGGTTGTTTATTTTTAAACTGGGCTTGGACTGGACAGCCCTTCAAAAAGAAGACTGTCGTGTGTTAAATTGGGATGCATGGCCTCAGCTTGAGGTCTGGAGCCAACGCTGGTTGCACTGGCAGTGCTGCGCAAGAGCTCTTGGGATCATTAAACTGACTTGAGGCCGAATATCTCCTATGCTTTATGTGTAGCAGTAGCATTTAGAGATTTTTAAACCATGTGATTTAGGCAGTGTGTGACATCGTTTCTCTATATGGAACCAACAACATCCAGAACAATATAGTGTGTCCTAGGCCTTTATGGAGGAACCCGCAAGACTCTGGTGGGTAGCAGAACCCTGGAGACATTTATCGACAAAATGTCACTCACAATTATTTCTTCTCACAAATTCCCACTGATATAAGAGTGAACATGGAAAGGTAGCAATTAGCCCCTATTCAGGAGAGCTGACACTTTGAAACTAGCTTGGCCAATTACATACAGACAAACTACATAGCTACATACACATACACTTATTTTTAGCTGTGTCTCCGTGCTGGGCAGTGGGCAATTTCAAACTAGCATATGCTTTGACTGAAAATGAGCAAGAACTGGATTCTTCTTTTACCCCCATGGAGATACACTTATACCCCTAAGCCTTAGCTCACAAAATATTTGAGGCGAGGGTGCTGGGGCACTCAAAAGGGGTTTTCATACTCTCCTGCTGTCAGCTCCTCTGAGTTGAAGAGGGCCTCCAAAACCATTCCTTGAAAATACTTGATGTGGCTGCGAAACTTAAACTTCAGCTTGGCGCTACAATGCCTCAGTAAAGTAAGTGGCATTTGGCAGGCCTCTGCGATGAACGCTGCACGCCTCAGCTGCTCCGCTTTTGGTTAGGCTGCATACCTGCGCGAGATCCAACCGCTGCCCCGTCCTTATTCTTGCGGTGGTGTCTGTTTAATGTCTGAGGCAGACGCAAGGGACTTGTGCCAACACATGGTGGAGGGCCCACAGCAGACTCTTCGAAACCATAACTGTGCATTAAGGCTGTGTTTTGGCTAGACTCTCTCTCGGGTGGCTTATTTTTACTACTTTTTAATTACTCTAATTGAAGAGGAGAATATTTCCCTCTGTTGCTCTAGTTCACTTACTTCTCCAAGCCCTGCTTCGCTGCTCCATCTCTTCCCCCTGATGCTTTCTGAGCAAAATGATGACAAAAACCTTCCCGCTTGTCATATAACCACATAATGTTGGGGGTTTGTTGGGGGTTCTCCTTCTCCTTCTCCTCCTTCTCCCTTCCTTCCCCCTTACAGCTGGAAGGTGGAAACACATGAATTTCATTAGCGAGGTTGGCTCTGAAGTTGACACACCCTACTGCACATAAACACAAGGATTGGCTTGCTCTCTTTTAATAAACACAGGCCTTTAAAAATATATGTCTCTTGCCATATTTGTTTAAGGAATTTCATGTTTACAAAGGGAGAGGGGACCCCTGTGAGAAGAACAAGCCTACCATTTAGCTGCAATTGGGGTGGAGGAGTAGCAGGAAAGGGATCAGGCTGGTGGGAGGAGGGCTCCATTCCCTACTGCCTGGAATGCAGAAGCTCCCTCCACCCACCCGCTTGCAAAATCTGGCAACCGTACCGGAGTATATGTAATCAGCTTTCTCCAGGCACAAAGGCATGTGCAGCCTCTGCAGCAAAGGTCTACGCTACAGTAGGCCCAAAGGCATGTGGGTGGGTAAGTGGGCGGAGGGCCTGGGGGAACCACAGCTACAATTGAGGCGAGGACAATAGGTTTCTTAGGTTGTTGCTTGCACATACAAAAAACTAGCACTCACAGGGGTACATTTTGGGCAAAGGAAGTGAGGTTTCCATTGCACAGAAAACAGACAATAAATCAAGGATGTGAAACCTCAAGGCTTGGGGGATGGAGGAGGGGTGGCCCTCCAGGCCTTTTCATCTGGCTTTGGGGACTGTTCCCAGCCACACCCCGTCTCCCCAGGCCACACCCCTCTCAGACCCTGCTTTGCACTCTTTGGAATGCTTTAGCCTGGCTGCAGTTTGTCCTTTAATTCTGATAATTCCTCTTGCTTGTCTGGAAGGATTAGGATCTCTCTCTCTCTCTCTCTCTCTCTCTCTCTCTCTCTCTCTCTCTTTCTGTGTGTGTGTGTGTATGTGCACGCAAACTAGCCTGTTGTGCAAAGGTAAATTTACATTACTTGATCCTCCCACTTTCTCATCTGTCCACCACTGGCATGTGGTGGCCCCCAGAAGGTTGCCCCAGAAGGGAAGGTGGCCCTTGGGATAGACATGTTTCCCAGCCCTGCAATAAGTGCACTGACTTCAAACGTTAAGAAAGTAGGGGGGGGGGATAGCAGGTGCTCCCTTGGTTATGTCCACTGGCTGAAACTGAAGCATTGGCTTTGTTTCTGTCACTTATACTGCTTGACTACTTTTTCTGCTCCAGTTCTGATGCTGCACTGCTTTGTCTCACAGGTTTACACATGCTGGGCTGCTTCTTGGGTTGGATACCTAGCATATGCTAAGAGAGGTTACTTGCTTTGGCCTCTATGATTTCCCCTTTGAAATATTTGCATTGCGGTGTATTTCTGCTGTACAGAAACAGCAAAATCATGCAAGGAAGCGAGCTAGTGAGGGTTGGGATGTTCCAATAGAGTAAAAGAGGGCACGTTGTTACAAGGACAGAACAAAGGGCACTCACACACATATTGTATGATAATGGCCCACGCTTCTACTGGTCTGCACGACCTTACTTGTGATAGCATCAAATTCAGTGTCAGAATCAGTAAGTTTTCTCCTGGAACGAAGACCCTTCCTCCTTGAAACCACATACAAGAATACTATAGCCCAGCTTTCTCCTGCCTATGGAAAACATCTGTGTCTTTGTGACATTAACAGCCATTATTCTAATCCTCACCCTCATTTCAGATCTGCACGCATGCCTATAAAGAAGGCACCTCATTCTGGGGAAAGGTGCAAATACTGTTATGCTTAACAGCTCTGGAAGGATCATAAGTGAATGCAGACATACAGAGATATTCAGCATAGCTATTCATTAAAAACACAGTGGAAGCCTGCTACAGCCATGTGACAGCATTGGACCCAAACCAATCTGCCTGCCCCCACCCACCACTTTCCACCCCAACTGCCATGTGTGGCAGGGCTCTGGATATGGTGATAGGCTCCGCCATCCCATTAAGGCCTACTGAACTGAGTGTGTGAGAGAGTTGTGTATCAGACAGCAGTGAAAAATCAGCAGCAGCACTGCAGAGAGAGTGAACTCACCCTCCATTTAAAAAAAGAGAAAAAGCTACCTTTTCCAGAAATCATTCAGGAGATATCAGTGGCCCCGTTTGGTATACATCAACAATGATCAGTACATGTTTCCACTGTTAATGAAAACATCCAGTTTCCTTTGAGCCTTCACTGGGTTTGAATGAAGAAGCAGAGAGCAATTTTAGAAGCACAGCTGCTCTTAACTTTACTTTGTGCCCAAAATGAGCAATGTGTAAATATTCTTCGCTACATGAATCAGAAGTACAATCGAAGCCACACCATTCTGATTTTAGCTAACTCCTAAAAGTTTGCATTAAAATTCTACTTACTCTTCTTCCCTAGTTGTAAGAACACCCTGTTAGAATTTTGGTACCGATAACAGTACTGCTATCCATCACACTTCTCATGAGTGTTCTCTGCTGCCCCTTGTGGCATCACTATAGGAACAGTCCCAGTCTAGAACAAGCTATTTCCTCTTCTTCCTTACCCCCCAGTCAGCCAGCAATCAATCAGTGTTGTACACTTCTGTAGCTCTCTTCATGTGCATATGTCAGAGTGCTTAGCAGTCATTAAAACCAAACAAAATAAAAGAACATAAATTACAAAGGAAAGGAAATTTAAATAATTCTTTAAAGGGCTGATTTAAAACACAAACAAACAAAACTGGGAAGGTAAGCCAGAGGTGGCAAAGGTTCATTCAGTTACCAGGAATAAGCTACATTTTTTCACCCTTCAGGTTCATCTCCTGGATGCAGGAATGTGCAAAAAGGTTATTGGACTGACCTTTCACCTTGGCCAACTTGATGTCCAAATGTTACTTAGCTGTACAGGATAAGAGATTAAAGAGATAAAGCACACTACTTAGGAAACATTTGTCCATGCAAATAACTGGTGTGTCTGCCAACTACTGGTGAGACACTGGAGGATTTCTAAAAATTAGTTGGGAACTCTCCCGGCATAGCTGGACTTGGGAGGAATCTTTCTGTACTTTCACAGCCAAATAGAGATTTGATGTCTCTGTGTTCTGCGTGATATGATTATATCCAGAATGACTCAAAAAGACACTCCTGCAGGCAAAGTTCATTTCAGGCCTGATGCGATGCCAGCTGAAGTCAGTGTGGAGAATCCCCACTGACCATTGCAGATGCAGACTCTTAGGAGAGGGATTGCATTCCTCCAGGGCTGGATTAACTCTTATGCTAAGTACTCTTTGGCACAGGATCACAACTGGAGCCTACGGTTTAATTTTCTATGTGTTCCTTGCTGTGGACAATGCAAATATCTTGGTTGCTTTCTTGCACTGAATTCCATTAATTCCATGGGCCAGAATAGGACCGGCTCACTTTTAAAGATGAAGCAATGGTTGAAACTCAGATACAGAGGTTTAATTTGGGGCAGAGAGGTCTTGCCTACCTCAAATAATGGAATGGCCTTCATGCTACTGTTTGCCTAGCACTGATTTCATGTGGAACATTCAAAACACAGGGTATAAGAAGCCCAACATTTTTACCACCACCTTTTTCCCCCAAATGTTCAGCCACCCATGTAGATGCCCCACTTTGTAGGATCACAGTTTCTTTTACTCTGGGCCAGCTAGGTGGTTGGTTGCCTACAATGACATTTTGCTATGGGCAGCACCAAAGGAAACACTGGCTCATGAGAACACGCTGGGAGCCTGAAGCAATCATGGCTTGGGGCTCACTGAGATTGAGGCATCTAATAATAAGCCTGCATTTTTATTAAAGCTTATATGTTTAATCAGGGCTTGTATTTTAAAATGAGCTTAAAGATTTTCAAATGTTTTATGCCAGGCAGAAGACCAGCTGCCTAAGAACCTTGGCAAAATGTTTTTCTCCTAGACAAGGGGGCCCCCTGATTTATAGCAGAAAACAATTTTCAAAGTCGTAAAAAGGGAATTACAGGCTGACAGCCAAGGTTACACTGACCCTACATATTACAGAAGATAAAAAAAGAGATAAACATAATTAAGAGTGGGTAAATAGTAAAATAAAACCATGTGCCTCCCATTAAACTTGAGCCATATTTTCCTAAGGTTCAAAGGTCAAGAGCAAATTGAAAAGCAACTGGTCTGGCTGGCAGAAAGAGAGCATTTTTGGGAAGTCTTTTCTAAAGCTGTTTCTTTCTTAAACTAAGATCCTTTTAAGATTTTTTTTCCTTTTAAAAGGTTATTTATGTATTAAATATATTAGCTTAAATATAATTATGCAAAGGATTTAAGAAATGCTAGATTCTTATTTCATATAGTTGTAAGAGTTGTAACTATCCTGAAATTAAGTCAGCCACCAGCCCAGCCTCCTGCCAGACAGGAGACGCCATCGAGCACTCCTGATATATGGTTGTCAGGCCTTTTTGTTTAGAAACCTTCAAATGAAGGAGATCTCTCAATGTTGATGTGAACTCAAAATCCTTGACATATGTTTAAGATAAAAATTCAAGATTAACCATCTGTTTTGGAAGGCAATAGGGCAAGGAGGGCAAGAGGTGAGCTGGTAATTAAGATTCCTTGTTGAGACACATGTAAGATATATTACTACTTATTTGTCATTTATAGATAGAAGAATATATAGCTTTTTGATTCCCATAAAAGGACAGAAGGAAATGGGTGTATCTTTTGTGATTGGTTCTAGCAAACAGCCAATAAGAATTTCAACCAGGCTGATTGGACAGAGGCAGCCACAGGAGGAGCAAGGGGGCTGGATTAAGGAAATATAAGTGCTGGCCAGAATGGCAGGAGGCCAGGCCAGAGCTTGGTAACCATATACCACTGTGCCTCATATTTATTTGTCTGACAAATAAATTATTATTTTAATTTCTCTATTGCTGCGTTGAATATTTCATTCCAGCTAAGTGTTAACCACAAGCAGGGTGCTACAAGATGTCAGGCACAAGAAGCTAGAGGCAATGGAACAGGAAGATTGCATGTTAGAATCCAATGTTAAAACAAATCTGCACGCCATTAACTTTTGGCTCAGATTTGTTCATTGTGTCTGATTCCCCAGAGTCTATATGCACAGACACCCAGAATATGCAAGCCATCCATGGGGACAACATGAATAACAGGGATATGTGCATAGGGATTATCAAATGCTAAAAAAAACCAAGCGTCTAAATATGAGGCCTGCTTTGAGCTTGAGGCCTAGACGAACTCCACCCTCTTAATGACAGATTTTGGGTTCTCAAATTTCAGTGGAAAGCTGTGTGATGCTAGAATCTGGTGTCCCCTGACTCTCGTATTCCATTATACATCATTGTTGCAGCATCCCCTGTGGCGCCAGTGCCCAGTGTTGCGTGTGTAGGTCCCCAGGCCACCCCTCAAATAACTTCACACATAACACGTGATTTTAGTTTTGGTTTTTGGGCACTATTTTGGCCACAACTTTATTAAAATACAAAATCAGTGAGTGGTTGTTTAGACATTGGTTATGACTATCTGTCCCCCCGCCTGGGACAGAACTGACATCCCGAGGTCCGATCGGTAGCCAGTAGAAGAGAAAGTCAAACTGGGGGTCATTTGAGCTAAGCGTCGGACCCACGCCGCTCACCCCAGCAGCTCCCCGAAAGCTTGCCTGCCCGGTCCTATAACAAGGATTCCCATAACAGGGATTGGGCGGCCCTGGTCCCATAACAGGGATTGGACGAAATCATGGCAAGCCCCAGGATTCCTTTAACGGAATTCCCTTCAGCGCAATAGGAGGGGCAGGCACCGCCTGAACCCCTCCACCACCAGCATATTATAACCAATGCCTAACCGCAACCTTACAAGTTGTGACGAATTGCTGAGTAGTAGGCAAAAACCAAATGGCACAGCCAATCACCAAATGGCAAAATTCCTACTAGGCCCCTGCTCCAAGGCAGACGACCCCATGACAGGCAAAGCAAGGTCAACCGGAAAGAGGGCGGGCGGGCGGGTGATCTGATGCACTCTGCAAAGAGAAAGAGAAACCAGAGTGCACCAATATTTAAAGACTATGGTCCCTCCCACCCAATTTGCAACATACAATTTGCCCCAGCAACCCGGTTACCCAATCATGATGCCAGGCAACAATTATTAACCTGCCTGGCAACAAGAGGCCTGGCCTGGTGGCCCACACCGCAACACATGCTCTCATTTATTGGAGAACACGCTTTGCGTGTGTAGGTCCCCAGGCCACCCCTCAAATAACTTCACACATAACACGTGATTTTAGTTTTGGTTTTTGGGCACTATTTTGGCCACAACTTTATTAAAATACAAAATCAGTGAGTGGTTGTTTAGACATTGGTTATGACTATCTGTCCCCCCGCCTGGGACAGAACTGACATCCCGAGGTCCGATCGGTAGCCAGTAGAAGAGAAAGTCAAACTGGGGGTCATTTGAGCTAAGCGTCGGACCCACGCCGCTCACCCCAGCAGCTCCCCGAAAGCTTGCCTGCCCGGTCCTATAACAAGGATTCCCATAACAGGGATTGGGCGGCCCTGGTCCCATAACAGGGATTGGACGAAATCATGGCAAGCCCCAGGATTCCTTTAACGGAATTCCCTTCAGCGCAATAGGAGGGGCAGGCACCGCCTGAACCCCTCCACCACCAGCATATTATAACCAATGCCTAACCGCCACCCGAGCTTTAACGCTCGCCGCCAACCACTCACAAACCCAACCAGGAACCTAATTTTTTAGCCACAGCATCCAACCAAATCATTCCCCAAATCAGAAAGGTGCACTCCATCCGCCCGGTAAAGGGCTGCCGCCTTGAAATAAATGCTGGGGTGGGGAATAACCAGCCCACCCAGCTCCAAAACCTTCTTGCACACTGCAGAGTTAATGCATATCCTGGCCTTCTCAGCGGCCTCCGGGCGGGAAACACCGCGCCAGGTTTGCCTCTGCAACAGGTGAGACCAAATATTCTCACTGAAGGTAAAAAGGCTGCCAATGCCTCCAAATCCCTTTTTGGATTGAGGTGCGCAAAGCAAGGCAATCAATAGTTGCCACATCATTTTCCCCCAGCTGCACCCCTATGGCCATAGGGTGGGGAGGTCCGAGAGCAGCCGGCGACCAATCAGCGGCATAAACTCTCCCCATGACATTCCGCGTCTGGAAAACCATGACACTTGCATGTGCTGTGGGAGGCCGAGACACGCTCCCCTTGCAGACTGCCTCGCTCTGCTGCCAGCCCAATGAACGATGCTGTGTCCCACTATCCAGATGTGGACCAGCGTGGGATCTACAAGGGTTGAAACAAACAAGCATTAGTACCAAACTCAGCATTTGTTTCGCACATAACCCTTGAAAGCATCAGATTTCCATGTCCCAAATCCTTGATCCTGGCAGCCGAGAAGCCCCAATGGGCCACCATAGTCGCTGCACCTATGTGAAAGGAATGAGGGGCGAAACCAGAGGCCGAGATCCCACAAGCAGAGATGGCCTTACGCATGACTTTTGTGAAGTAGTGTTGTGCCAAAGGGTGACCATTTTCAAGCATGAGTAGCGGGCCGTCCCCAGGAGGTCTCAAGGCCAAGTACTTCCTTACATCCTTGACCGGGCATGGGCCCACCTCCCCAGTCGCTGGGAGGCGGACAACCTCCCCCCGACCCAGCTGGTCAGTTTTGGAGTTGCGCACTACAAGTCTCAACTCCAAAAGGGGAACGCATATATCCTGAAGGAGCAACCCATGAGAACCAGCAACTTCTAGGATCGAGCCAGCCCCCCAGGGGAACAAAAAGCCAAATATTTCTGTATCCAATAACAGGGCAAGGACCCACCTTACCCGTGACTGGAAGCCTGATGATGGCAACCCTGCTCACTAGGTATGACTTAGAGCTCCAGACACTTATGACAAGCTCCAAAGCAGATAAGGAAAAATCCTGAGGCAATAAGCCTCCAAACTCTCCGCCCCGTGCTGGCTACAACACAATTTCCCCAACCCTCAGTACACCAAAATTACAATGGAATACTGAAAGATGTCTCGTCTAGATTTAGAACCAGGAGACAAGTCTTAACTTGTTGCGGATACTGCATAGGTCAAGATTGACCGGCTTCCTGCCTGCAGTCCTGTGAAGGCTGGAGTCTTTTCCAACCTTCCGAGACCCTGCGCACGGCACACTTTTAGAAGGGTCTCTGAAAAATTAAAGCTTTACTCTAGCAGGCATTGCAGCGGAGTGAATTCTGATAGATTTAACAGTGCATCCGATCTGCAGCAGGTAGGCCAATTACTGCAGGTCCTGCTCAGAGAATGGAGGCAAGTTCCTCTGAATGGCTGAGGACTGCCAGCTAAACGCTAAGGAATCAGTCCAGGCCTTCTCATAAGACCTGAAAGCAGAAGGGGAAATGTAAGCTACTACTCCTCTTAATTATAAATTGTTGCCAAAGCGCCACGGGAGCTCCAGAAAATCCGGCTATAGCTGGGCGTCCGGAGCCCAGGATCTGAAGCTCTCCAACTGAAAACGGGATAGAGTGACAGCGAAAACATTAGATGATCCCGTAATAAAGCGAGCAGAAACGCAATATTACACCTTAAGCAGTGCAGCTGGAAAGCACATAAAAGGGGGCGGAGACTCTGCCAAAGCATGAGGACCATTTTGCCAGGACCCTCACACTGCCTGGTTATCAGACCAAGGCAGACCCAACGGTCCCTGTACTCCTCAGTCCAGATGTGCGCTGACACTACAATGGGGAGAACTCAAGAAAAGTTAGGTCACATGAGATAGCCTTGCCCTGCCAGGCTCAAGGCCACTGTACAGGATGATGAAGGGACCCCGGACCATGAGACCACCTGGCCGAGCAGGAATGGAAGGGGCAGCCTGGAACAACCACCCTGCATGCCAATTTTTTTTTTTTTTACTGACTTAGCAATGATAGAATCTGACAAAGCAACATTTGCTATCAGAGGAAGTATTACAAGAATAACGTCCTTCACGGCAAACAGCTTTTCCACAGGCAAGCAGAGGTATGAGCAACAATATCCAGCTAGCCGCTAAATACATTAAAGGGGGCAGTAGGAGCCACTGTCCTATCCACTGCCAACGGAACACCCAGCTCCTCAGGGAATAAAAAGGGGGCGTCCAGTAAGCCCAAGCAGGGTCACACGAACCAGCCAGTGAGATAATCCAAATAATGGTACCCCCAGTTAAACGAGTCTTGACTCGCGATGTTCAATCCAGAAAGATGCTAAAGGACTCAAGTGTTGCACAGCCTATAGCGCAACACATTGGCATCGCCTTTTCAATGTAAGGACCATCCAATTAAAGCCCAACTAGTTATAATCTTGAGGGTGCACCGGCAGCAGCCTAACAGCCAATTCAATATCGCATAATGCCAACCAGGCCCACTTCCAATTTGTTGGTAAGCTCAACTGCCTGATCCAAAGATGCATATTTCACGGAACAAATTCCAGAGAGTCATTCACTGAGGTGCCTTTGGGATGCGATAAATATGGATTATATGGGGCTTTCTTAGGGACGATCCCCAAAGGGGATAAATGAAAATCAGGAATAGGAGAAGAATCAAGGGGATCCCACCAAACGTCCCAATGAAAGCTGCTTCCTAACGTTCTTACTTGCTACCACAGGTAGCTCTCTGACTGGCTTTTGAGTTGCTGTATTCTGAGCCACTGGTTGAAAAGCCAGAGGAATCCCAAACCTTGGGAAAACCCTTCCCACAAGCACAAAACCACTGACCCATCTAGATAACCTTTTAGCCAGGCTTTCAAGGAGGATATTTTTATGGAAATAGGGGCGAGAGGTATTGAGTTATTGCTTGCCAGCCCCCGCTTGGGCAAGATGCCCTGCCTTGTGTTGCCACCATGATGTGTAAATTTACAGGGCCAACACTGGCCAGAAACCCTAAAGAAGTCCCAACAAAGCTGCCACCGGGCCAGCTTCCTGCATACCAGCTTCAGGTTCTATTGCTCAGGGAATTTCCATTTAAAATGTGGAGCTGCGCAAGTGGTCCACATGTCCCTGTTCCTGCGATCCTAGCGAGCTGAGGGGGTGATGGCAGCCCTGCATCTAACATTCCCATCATAGTGAATTACCACTTATAGAATAATGGGGTTAGAAGGGACTCCGAGGATCATCTAGTCCACTCTCCCACAATATAATAATAATAATAATAATAATAATAATAATAATAATAATAATAACAACAACAACAACAACAACAGTAATAATAACAACAACAACAACAACAACAACAGTAACAACAACAACAACAACAGTAATAACAACAACAACAACAACAACAACAACAGTAATAACAACAACAACAACAACAACAACAACAACAACAACAACAGTAATAAACATCATCATCATCTATTTGTACCCGCCCATCTGGCTAGGCTTCCCCAGCCACTCTGGGCAGCTTCCAACAAAATTAAAATACAGTAATGGATCAAACATTAAAAGCTTCCCTAAACAGGGCTGCCTTAGATGTCTTCTAAAAGTCTGGTAGTAGACATCTGGTGGGAGGGTGTACCACAGGGCGGATGCCACTTCCAAGAAGGCCCTCCACCTGATTCCCTGTAACTTGGCTTCTCACAGTGAAGGAACCACCAGTAGAGTGATGAGGGAGAGTGATGAGGGAGCATAAAGCTGTCCCATACAGGGACCAATCCTGCAACCTAGGCATTACTGGCACCATACACTGACCAGCTGAGCTATCCAGGATGATCCCTAAAGACCCGGAACAGCCTCACCCTGACCCCTGGAGAGGTCCAAGGTGATGTCTGAATCATCATCAGAGCCCAGGGATGATTTACCTGCAAGGAGGTGTAAGCATCATCCCTGCTCCGCTTTTTCCTGCCTCTGAAGACTCTTCCTTCTGGAAGAAGGCACCTGGGGCATCAGCAAGTCATCCTCTGCAGGAGAGGCAAGCTCTGGAGGCATCTGCAAAGGCCCTGTCATAGTCTGCAAAAAGAAAAACCTAAACAATGTGAGGAACAGGTGAAACCAATGCTTTGTGCACCACATGGGGACACTATTCAGGCCAGAAACGCTGCCAGAGGCCATCAAATTCTAGGGCCAAGCGGGCCAAGCCCTAGGATCACCTGCTAGGCCAGCATAAATGTTTCCAATGAGATAACAAACTCGAGGCAGCCCACTGCCTGTCCAGGTACCCCTGTTAGCCCTTTAGAGGGAAGCACCTCCTCAAGAAACCCAAAGTTCTTTTTGGGAGCAATATCACAAATGGGCCAAACTACCCAGCAACAAAATAGTCCAAAAGGAGCAGCTTGTTTTGCTTTGTTATAACAATGGCTAAGTGGGGGATATGAACCCTGTCTCCCAGGTCCTAGTCCTGTACTCTAGCCACTAAGCCACAATGGCTCGCCTCTAAAATGGCAGTTGCCATTATCAGGGCAAAACAAACTTGAAGAAAATAAACTTGTTCAGAAACAGCATAGTTAAAGAGCATACAAAGAGTGCTCATTGGAGGCACAGATAGCCTCTGGCTCCACTCTGTCTGCCTAAGATATACATTAGCAACAAGTGAGCCTGCAAACAAACAGATACATTCTTAATAGAGAGAATGAGTCACATGTCACAGAGACTTAACAATTTACTGTACTGCTAACTGTAGCAGGCTTAGGCTTGAAAAATATGTGCAGGCCGAGCAGGCCGTGAAGGCCTCCCTGCTTCAGCTCTCTGCCTTTTATAGTCTCATTGCAATATTAAAGGAACTCAATATAGAGTGCCCGCCCAAGGCTAGATTAAAACTCGGCCAACAGCACTGCATGCACCCAAAATAAAGCCAACCTTTGGGGATACTATAAACGAAAGATGATACCAGCCGAGCTGGGAACAGCCCTGACTAGCCCCACAATTAAACAGGCAAAAAATGGGGAAAACTTTTTTGCAAAAGAAAGCTCCTAATGGGGGCTCTCTCCCTATAGGGAAAGGCAAGCCACAGATACAGGGAGAATCTTCCCACAGGCAGGGTAAGGGGTGGGGTGAGAAATCAAACAGGAAAAAAGGGAAATTAGATTAATTAAGGAACTAGAGAGGATTCAAAAGAAGGGGGGAAATAAAGAAATGTAACCAGACATGAGAAGATTGCTCCTGATCTGATGCACTCTGCAAAGAGAAAGAGAAACCAGAGTGCAGCAATATTTAAAGACTATGGTCCCTCCCACCCAATTTGCAACATACAATTTGCCCCAGCAACCCGGTTACCCAATCATGATGCCAGGCAACAATTATTAACCTGCCTGGCAACAAGAGGCCTGGCCTGGTGGCCCACACCGCCACATGTGCTCTCATTTATTGGAGAACACGCGTTGCTGAACCGGTTGTGCTACCCTAAAACTACCTATGGCCCTCTTCTGCCTGCCCATCTGATTGTCCCAAGATATTGAGGTAGGGGTGGAGAGCACCTGCATTTTGGAGAGCTACTTCACCCACTTCTGGTTGCATGTCACAATGTAAAACACACACACACACACCATGGAGAGTTGCCTTTTGCTCCAGCCAACCTGAAGTCAAGATGTTACTTAGCTGTAAAGGAGAAGTGATTAAAGATCTAAGCACAGTACTTAGGAAACATTTGTCCATGCAAAAGACTGCTGCTGGTGGAAAATAGCTGGTGGAAAATAGTTTCTATGCTGGGGGAAGCAGTAGTTTTGTATGTGTGTAACATTTAATATCTCTGTTACGGTGCCAATATATACCTTGGGCCGTCTCTGGATCCAGCTCTGTTCCCTGGTGCTGTTCGCTGCACACAATATTAAATGAACCTGCTGGAGATTAACATAAATGAGATAGTTTCCACTGTGTGACCAGTTGTGTGTCTTGTTAGGCAAGAGTTCCAGAATGACAGAGCTGGAAAGTACTGAGAGGCCATCAATTACAGCAAGGGAATTGTAAAAACACTAGAGGAAGCAGGGGGAGAAGGAGCTACAGCCAGGGTCATAGAAAATGCACAAGGAGAGCATATAAATACATTGTTCTAAAAATAGAACAAATCGACAGCCATTACAGTTTGAGACCTGTGAAAATTCAGAGGGAGGGGTGACTACTCAAAGGAGGGGCAGTGTTCTCTGGGGCCAGGTACCCACCTTCTGCTTGCAGTGCTTGTGAAAAGGGCAGTTCATAGGGCAAACCTTTCATCTGTGAAAGGAGAGTCTCCCTCAAAGCTTAAAGGAGGAGGAAGAAACTGAAGTCAGAGGGCGTGGGCCACACCTTCTGAATCTGAACCCCCTTTTTTGATCCAGCTCTGAGCTGAAAGGAAGGAGCATGCAAAGGAACATTCTTGGTGTTGTTTTTGAATCATATTGGTCATTAATTTACATCCAACTTCCTTTTACTATAAGCTAGCCCTAATAACGACAAGCTGGCAATATTTGATTGAACGAAACCCTTTAAACGTGTAGCAATACTGTCTCCTTACTGCATCGGAAAACACGTTGTTTGGCAATACAAGACAGCACCCTGCATCCCTGGACCCAACATTTGCACGCTGTCCTCCATGAACTCGCTCAAAGTAGCATCCCCGTAAACAAGTGACTTTGCTGGGGCTAAGACTGCATTGCTTATCTGCATTATGTCTGCCATGCAGGGGACCATTTCCGCTTTATGTTGTTCCCTCATAAAGAGCTAAATTATTTAAAAAAGAAAAGAAACATTTTCTTGAGTGGTTGCAGGTCACTCTGGATCAGCGAGGTTTAACTTTAGTGTGTTGCAATAAAATATTAATACTGAGTCAGTGTGTTTATTTCTCCAAGCGTCTGGAGCCCCCGAGTGTTTATGTGCTGAGATTAGTAGAAAGTGTGTCCATGCATAGCAGTGCTGTACTTAGAGAGTTCTGAGGTTTCATGACTTCAAGGGTGTCCCTGAGAAATCAACGGCACACAAGTCTTTGTGTTATCTGAACTGTTTGATCGGGAATGCACCCTGGAGGATTGGATCCCACACCGGCAGCGCAACGTATTGTCAAGTCACTAATAACGAAAACAGAAAAGCAGATTTCTCAAAGGCCAGTTCACACAATTAAGTTGGGCATGTTGAGAATGTAGGTTGAGAGGATCCCTGCGGAATGCAGTACATTTTTGAGTGGTCATGTGCTTGATCCACCATATGCCCAGCATCCACCTTTATTCACCGCAGCACAATAACACTACCCAAGGAATATATCGAGTGGTAACTTTGTACATGTGAGATGAGTGAGCACAGGAAATATATATATATATATATATATATATATATATATATATCCTGGTGAAGCATGACCACATGAACTGAATACAGGAATCCCCGCAGACACACTGAGATTGACCCACATTTTAAGCACACTGGTTTGGTCATATAACTTGGCCTTCAAGTTTCTGTGATCAAGGCAATCAGATAGGTGCAGGTGGCGCTGTGGTCTAAACCACTGAGCCTCTTGGGCTTGCCGATCAGAAAGTTGGTGGTTCGAATCCCCACAGTGGGGTGAGCTCCCATTGCTCTGTCCTAGCTCCTGCCAACCTAGCAGTTTGAAAGCTCGCCAGTGCAAGTAGATAGATAGGTACCACTGTGGCAGGAAGGTAAATGGCGTTTCTGTGCGCTCTGGTTTCCGTCACGGTGTCCTGTTGCGTCGGAAGCGGTTTAGTCATGCTGGCCACATGACCCAGAAAGCTGTCTGTGGACAAACGCCAGCTCCCTCAGCCTGAAAGTGAGATGAGCACCACAACCCCATAGTCACCTTTGACTGGACTTAACCATCCAGGGGTCCTTTACCTTTACCTTTTACCTCTTAATTATATCCCAAGGTTATTGTTGTTTGTTTTAAAATTTCTAGCCAATGGAGACTGCAAGCTAAGGCACATGACCAGGGGGCAATATGATGCTCCCTTGCTGGACTGTACCACTTCAGAATGCAGATGGGGACACAAACGTTTGAATATTCAGTCATGATATTAAAAACAAATAACCTCTGCACACACACACACACACACACACTTCTAGCATGTAAATACAACATTCTAGCTACAGTAGTTGAGCATTCACATGAGAGAACATTTAAACATTAAAGTTTGTAGTCAATGCTTGTTCTTCATAGAGCAGATCCATTGAAATTAATGGATTAATGGAAATTAAAGCTATTATGAGGTGGCTGAGGGTGGTGTGTCTGTTTTACTTTCCAGGAAACATTTCTCCAGCAGTCTGCAACCTCCCTAGCTGGCAATACTTCCTGGCCTGAACCTCAACCCCCACCTCATTGTGGGACTTGTCTCATGGTGCCTTCCCCTGGACTTGAAGTATGAACACCCAGGAAGCCAGCATTGTGCAGGCCACATATAAGATGATTTGTAGAATTTTTAAAGGGACAATCACAAACATCTCTCAAGCACCTCAAAACCAAGTAAATCACAAAAATGCTGCACTCAACGCTCAAGAATTTTACTGAAATTTTCTGTCCCCTCTAATAATTTTCAAATGCACTTTCTTTTTGTATTAAATGTTGGAGAATGCTTGAAAAAGTAAACACAGAATTAATGTCCAAGCTGCTGTGGACAATCAACCAGTTGTGTGTCACTCAGAGATGAAACCCTCCTTCTTTCCTAAGGGATCCAGGTTTAAATGAAGATCAGGCACCAATCCATACTTTTAAGAAAAAATATTAGGAGTTGATCTTTGTAATTTGCAGCAGCATATACAGTCAGGAACAGTTCTGAAGGTTTTGGTTGTTGTTGTTGTTGTTGTTTAGTCGTTTAGTCGTGTCCGACTCTTCGAGACCCCATGGACCAGAGCACGCCAGGCACTCCTGTCTTCCACTGCCTCCCGCAGTTTGGTCAAACTCATGCTGGTAGCTTCAAGAACACTATCCAACCATCTCGTCCTCTGTCGTCCCCTTCTCCTTGTGCCCTCCATCTTTCCCAACATCAGGGTCTTTTCCAGGGAGTCTTCTCTTCTCATGAGGTGGCCAAAATATTGGAGTCTCAGCTTCAGGATCTGTCCTTCCAGTGAGCACTCAGGGCTGATTTCCTTAAGAATGGAGAGGTTTGATCTTCTTGCAGTCCATGGGACTCTCAAGAGTCTCCTCCAGCACCATAATTCAAAAGCATCAATTCTTCGGTGGTCAGCCTTCTTTATGGTCCCACTCTCACTTCCATACCTCACTACTGGGAAAATCATGGCTTTAACTATACGGACCTTTGTTGGCAAGGTGATGTCTCTGCTTTTTAAAATGCTGTCTAGGTTTGTCATTGCTTTTCTCCCAAGAAGCAGGCATCTTTTAATTTCATGGCTGCTGTCACCATCTGCAGTGATCACGGAGCCCAAGAAAGTAAAATCTCTCACTGCCTTCATTTCTTCCCATTCTATTTGCCAGGAGGTGATGGGACCAGTGGCCATGATCTTCGTTTTTTTGATGTTGAGTTTCAGACCATATTTTGTGCTCTACTCTTTCACCCTCATTAAAAGGTTCTTTAATTCCTCCTCACTTTGTGCCATCAATGTGTCATCTGCATATCTGAGGTTGTTGATATTTCTTTTGGCGATCTTAATTCCAGCTAGGGATTCATCCAGCCCAGCCTTTCGCATGATGAATTGTGCATACACAGAATTCTGGTACACAGTGACTATTTCCTTTACACCAGCCTTGGGGAGCCTGGACCCTCCAGGTGTTTTTGGACTCCGACCAGCAGGACAATATTCAGCGGTGATGAGAGCTGTAGTTCAGCAACAGATGAAGGGCTTCAGATTGTTCATCCCTGCATCACCCAGACCATTTTCAGATTTTGCTCAGAGAGCAAACATACCCCATGTTGCATAGGCTACTTATTTCAGCACAATCATTTAAACAGAAAGACCAAAATGAAAGAAAGAAAGAAAGAAAGAAAGAAAGAAAGAAAGAAAGAAAGAAAGGAAATATGTCAGCAAATACAGGAATGGAAATGACAGCTTTTATTTTATTTTATTTTATTTTTTGATGGAAACAAAAAATTGAGATAGTCCTGGTTGAACCAGGTCCAGATTCACCTTATACACACACCCAGTCTAGACTGACTAACTCAGCAAGTGCTGAGACTTTAAGAACAGGAAGCAACTTGATTTTTGTGTTCCAAAGGTCAGCCAAGGAAGGACAGGAGCAGCAGCTTAGGGAACTTCAGCGGAAAAAGGATATTGAAATGACCTTCAGTCCAGCTTTGCAGGGAGGTCCATTTCCCTTGTTCCCATCCAAGTGGAAAGACTTCTTGCCTCTTGGCTGCGAACCTCTCTCACATGCCATGTGCAGAGAGGTACCATCGCAGCTTCATTGTTATTTGCAGCCAGTGCTCTCCAAAAGGATGAGTCACAGAACTGAGGTCCCGGCCTTGTTGCATGTACTGTCTGTCTCGATTTCCTTGTTATGGTTTTCAGTCTGG
Source organism: Podarcis cretensis (assembly GCF_951804945.1). Taxonomy (NCBI): domain Eukaryota; kingdom Metazoa; phylum Chordata; class Lepidosauria; order Squamata; family Lacertidae; genus Podarcis; species Podarcis cretensis. Next base: position 26,028,714 of record NC_137175.1, read on the forward strand.
CAATGATAATCAAGTGCTAAAGGAATGAGTGTTGCTTGAAAGGAAATTCACGCTACTGGGGCCGATTTGGCTTTGCTGCATGTAGGAAATGCTTTTAAAAACACTGTAGTTCTCTTACACTGAGCATTTTTCCACTGCGGGGGATCTCAACTGTCTGAACTGTGCTAAATCCCAAATACAAGGAAGATAGAGGAGAATTCAGAATGGTCTCTTACACAACATTTATCTCATGTGTATCAACCTGAGCATCATTTTCCCTCCTAACACAGTCAATTGCACTATGAATTAGGTTCAAATGTCACCTCTGCCTTGAGCTTACTAGGTGGCCTTAATCAAGCTCCTCCAGTCCCCTCCCTATCTGTCATAAGAGGGGCAACTAGACTGACTTTACCATATACAGTTGTTTATTTTATATTCTATTTTTATTTACACTCCACCCTCCTCAACACCATGCACTGCTCAGAGTGGCTTGCAACAGTTTAGTATAATATAATGAGCATATTAAAGTAAAAATGCATTAGCAAAGCAATCATACTAGACCGGGGAGGAAGGCATTGTGGAGGATGAACTGTTAGATCCAAAGCTCATGTCAGGAGGGTGGGAGGAAGCACCTATCCAGCACGATGTAGTGGTTAAGAGCGGTGGACTCGTAATCTGGTGAACCAGGTTCGCTTCCCCACTCCTCCACATGCAGCTGCTGGGTGACCTTGGGCTAGTCACACTTCTCTGAAGTCTCTCAGCCCCACTCACCTCACAGAGTGTTTGTTGTGGGGGAGGAAGGGAAAGGAGATTGTTAGCCGCTTTGAGACTCCTTCGGGTAGTGATAAAGCGGGATATCAAGTCCAAACTCTCTTCTCTCTCTGTGTCTCTCCCTCTCTCTCTCTCTTCTCTTTAAAAAAAACTACTACTGAAGGTTTTCCATCCCATTGGTTCCCATGGGAAGGAAAATGCATATGTCTGTCCCAGGAGCAGTGAGATCTCTTTTCCAGGGGTGTGTCAGGGTATTAGGAGGACTCCTAATCTCCCCTGTCCATGCCAGAATGCCACCATGCCACCCTCTATTGGAACACAGTGGAGAGCAGACTGGCAGTGGACCTTGTGTTCAGCCCTCTCAACATGGAGGAATCCCCTGTCCCCAATCTCTGCCCATGGAAAAGGAGATCCACATGATCCTATGGCTCCAAGGAATGCAAAATCCAAAAATAAAAAAGGCCGTAAAAACAACTGTTGGAAACTGCAGATAAAAGATACTAAGCAGGTAAAAACCTGCCAAAAGAAAAACCTCTTTATTACCTGGAAATATAACCAGAAATGGGGGTCACCCACATCAATTCCCCTATCTCTTGCTGACATTAGCTATGCCTCCAGTCTAGTTGTGGCACAAAGAAGGGTCTCTCCTTCAGATGCTTTGCAACAGCCAGGATATAGCAGGGAGTAAAGTAATCACTCAGTTACTCTGGACCCAAATCAAAAACACTTTGAACTGCTGAAATACTACGCTAGCATTAGGGGTGTGTGACATGGAATTTTATTTTGAAAAAAAAAATACAGGAAGAACACGGCTGGAGTTCTAATTGAGAGGAGGAAAGGAAAAATTCTCCATGAAGCATCGGTTGTGAAAGTGGCCTGAGATTGGGCATGATCCAGAAAAAAGTAAGTTGTATCTTTGATAGGTTTCTCGTTGTCTACTAAACATAATAGCTAACAGAACCACCTTTTTCAGAGTATCTCTTTATACTAAACATTGGGAACAAGCAATGTGAGGGGTTTGTTGCCTCAGTTGCCTGCTGAAGGGCTTCTCAGATGAATCTGGTTGGCCACAGTTAGGAACACGATACCGAATTAGATGGTTTTCTTGTCTGATTCAACAGGAGTCTTCTCATGCTATATCTTATTCCAATAACAAAAAACAATAACTTCTGAGCATTAAACTGCATTAAAAAGATATGCACCAATATTTCTCAATTTTACTAATTCAACTCTAAATATGCCCAATTCAGCATCAGGTTACAAAAAAGGAGGGGTTATTAATTACTTTGATTCTCCTCTCCCAACATTGGATTTTTGTTTTTCACACTGGGGAACAGGGAAAGAGAATTTAAGCTATGCCCCTTTAAAATTCCACCCCATCAACGGATGCCCAAGAGATTAGCTCTGCTTGGCATAAACACTTGCACTAGATGAATTAAGTCTGCCACCCCACCCCCCACCCCAGCCACAAAAATAAAAAGAAATTAGACAAGTCGTAATAGTACCATAATAAAACTATAAAAGCCAGAGACTGCTTCAGGCATTTGACATGCATCTTGGCACTTTTAATGAGGAAAAACAAAAGACTTAAAAGTGTGTCCTCAACAGTGTGTGTGTGTGTGTGTGTGTGTGTGCAGTAGAGAAAACAGAGGAGGATTGTGACAGTGCAAAGGAGGGGGGTGTTACTCACTAAACCCCACCATTCTCAAGGGTTGTTGTAAATATCTTCAGCTGAGTTAACCCCGCCTCACTCCTCATGCTACATTAGGCTTGTTGTGCTCCCTTTGGTTTATGGAGGATTGTGGTGGTAAATGAGGTAGAACAGAAACTGCAGTATCAAGGGATAGGTTGACTGTCTTTACCAGCCAGCTACATTAAGTGAAAACTTCCCCTCTTTTCTTTCTCTCTGCTCTAGCCATATTACAATTTTCAATCACGGGAACACTCCCGAAAGTCACTTCCATGACTAGCCAACATATGAATGTTTGAAATATTTCACTTGTGTGTCTATTCACAGTGCACTCTGGGTGTGGGTGTGTAGTGGGGAGAACCCTCCTGCACAGTTGCTGGAAATTGTAGGAGGGAAGAGTACTGTTGTGATCACATCCTGCTTGCAAGCTTCCCATGGGCACCCAGTTGGCCACTGTGAGAACAGGATATTGGACTAGATGGGCCATTGGGCAAGAATTCGGTATTCTTAGGCTCTTTCACACAACAAACCACTAAATATAATAACAAAAATTATTTTAAGCTAGTTGTAGAGTTAGGCAGGCAATACGTTTTTTGGGTGGGGGTTTGAAACAGTGAAAAACCCTGGGAACTGGCCAGCACAGGGAATGAGTCCACCTACCACAAGGAGTGATTCCTTTTTAAACCATTAACTCTTTGAAAAATGATCGTCTCCAGCTTCAGACTCCCTTTAACTTTAACTCCCTTTAACAGTGGAGTGGAGAATTGTGTTGACAACAAAAGACTGGGAGAGGAGGACATAACCCTTTTCCAACATGCCATGTTCCTGGTGTAAAGTGGCCCTCCAATGTGGTGTAGTCGTTAAGAGCAGTAGACTTGTAATCTGGTGAACCAGGTTCGCGCCTCCGCTCCTCCACAGACAGCTGCTGGGTGACCTTGGGCTAGTCACACTTCTCTGAAGTCTCTCAGCCTCACTCACCTCACAGAGTGTTTGTTGTGGGGGAGGAAGGGAAAGGAGAGTGTTAGCAGCCTTGAGACTCCTTCGGGTAGTGATAAAGTGGGATATCAAATCCAAACTCTTCTTCTGTAATCTCTGCACAGCCTCTGCCATACACAACCCTTCACCCATCCCCCAGATGTATGAGGTGGCAGGATCCACAGGGGCAGCAGGGGCATGCCTCTAAGGAATTCATTGCCCAGTGCTTCTGCCATGGTGGCATTGACAGCTGTGGTGCACTCCTTGGAGGTCATATCTGCCACCTCGTCAGCAGCGCTCCGCCCAGTGCCTCTTAGTGAATGGGAGGCACTGATGTTCCTTGTCCCTGATCTCCATCTTTGGTTACTCCTTGTCCTCTGATGGGGGAAGGGGACAGGAAATCATTTTGTAGTGTGCCTCAGGTGCCAAAATGTCTTGAGTCAACCCTGTGTATAATAAATCTCATATGAACAAAATGATATAAGACAAGCCTGTTGGATCAGCCCATTGGCCCATCTAATCCAGCATCCCATTCTCACAGTGGCTAACTAGAAGCCGGTGGGAAGCCTGTAAGCTGGACATGAGTTCAACAGAGCAGCATCTGGCATTCAGAGACATAATGTCTCTGGCAGTAGAAGCCTGTCTGGACTTCCAGAATGAGGTGGTGCGCTTTCAATCACCTGACTGGCCACAGCACATGACTGGTAAGCTACATTTGACTTGGTAGTTTATGAACTTTCAGCCTACATTTCACAAAAGAAGCCTCAACTTCACTGGAATATTCATTTCTCAACTCTGACATCTTATCTCCATCCATATGGTGAAGAACAGAGTTAAAAGGATGGAATGAAAAGAAAGAAAGGGGGAAACAATGTTTAAAATATTCTTTCACTTCTTCTTTAGACCTTCTTGATCTGCAACCAGTTGTGTACATGTGTCACGACCCACTTGGCCCCACCTCAAACTGTGTTGCTTTTTAAGCAAACAAAATAGAAGTTTCTTTGGGGGCTGATGTGAGGTTGAATCCAGATGGCCTGCCCAAAGAAAGCATTCTGCAGATGATTGAAATATTAAGGAGGACTGATGATCTTTCCTGGCTTCCTTGAGGAACATCAGAGAAATTGGAGGCCTCTGCAATTTCAAATTTGCCCTACACTTAAGGTGCTTCTGGATGACCTGTTTGTTGAGCATTCATTCTGTTTCACTTGCAGGGAGGCTATGATGATGTATGAAAGCCAGTGCTACACCACACTTTCCAGCACTTTTAATAATAATAATAATAATAATAATAATAATAATAATAATAATAATAAATTTATTATTTATACCCTGCCCATCTGGCTGGGTTTCCCCAGCCATCATTTTCCTTATTGCAAAAGTCACATCTTTGGGGAATGCGGGTTTATTGTGCAAGACCTCCCAATCATTCATAATTGTGCAACTTCAATTTGCTGTTTTGTGATTGAATCCCACCTGAAAGTAGTGATGACCTGGAAGCACCCTTACTGTGACTCAGAGAGAACCTCACCAGTTTGCATCCCATAAAAACAGATGTTGCTGTAGCAAACTCTGGGTCAATGGTGATTTGGGCCTCTCTCATGTCCTCATTTTGTGGTCTTGAGCCATCTACCAGACCCTCGCTTCCAAGTGTCAACAGCCAAAAGCACCTCGGAAACTTAAAAGCAGAACATGAAGACAGCAGTCTTCTCTTATTCAAGTCAGCTTCTAGAATTCAAAACCATGCTGTTTCTGAGCTGGAAGCTCAATGACTTGCACTGACAGAGCAGAGCTGGAGTGGCCTGCGACCGGTTAGAGGCTATGTGTGAATCGTCAGGCAAGGGGACAGAGCCCAGTTGGTTTTCCCCAGCTGCCTAGCTGTGCCTGTTAAAATTAAGAATCAGGGAAGAATGAATTTGGTCTGATACTCCTGTGTGCCTGTGGATCAGAAATCAACTCCGACCACACACTACTCTGAATTTTGCAATGTCTTTTCGGTGGAAAAAAAAGAGAAACAAAACTATGTATTTTATATAAGAGATACATTAAAAATCATATTTTATGGATTAAACACATTGAAAAGTGTACTTTACATTAAAAAATGGTCACAGAAGACATGCCAACTGCCTATAGTGGGACAGTACAGGACAGAATGGCACACAATTGCTCAGAGCAGAGTGGAATGGACATACGTTTGAGTTCCAGTTAGACTGAAAGGGGACCGAAATGGCTGCTCAGGCCATCTCCACTTGCAATGAAGTTCACATTAGGTTGTTATGCAACAGATTCAGCTCACGTTTAGCAAATACAGCATTACAAAAATTCACAGATCGCTTGAAAACTTTCATTTGAATAAAATCTCTTTGTTCAGACATAGCAAAAGGAGCATCACACTGGGCAAATCAGACTGCTGTGCAGAGCACACACTCCCATGTCTCTTTCCAAAGCCCCATCAAATCAAGCCCATCACCCTCATATCTGAAATTAGAATATATCCTCCTGCTGGTTTAGAGAAGGCTACGTTGCCACTGGATATTGGGGAAACTGCCTTAGCCTTTGTAGTCAAATCATTTCCACCAGCCTGGCTTCACAAAACTTGGACCACATCCCAAATCATTTTCTGAGCTGTGTTTATGTAGAAGTTTAAAGAAGGAGCAAAAGGGTTTTAGGGAGGAGGTAATCATGTAAGGGTGTGAGAGAAGAGAAGAGGGGAAGCAGAACTTTAGGTTACATTGCCACACATTTGTTTTGCTGCCGAAATGTTTTGCACTAGCAGAACTGTTGCATAAGAGAATGCATAAGCAAGTCGTTGGTGACTTTCTTGCACGGTGGATTGTGCAATCTGTTGCAAAATGGGTTTCTGCTAGTGCAACTGTTGCATTGCATCCCTCTGTTGTGCAGCATTAAAACTCACCCATCTGCTAGAGAAAGAGCCCTTGTCCTAGCAGACCGAGAAGACTGAACAGCAGGTACACCCCCTAAGGCTTGTGTTTTCACAGAAAATTTATAAGGCAGAATTAATCAATTTACCACAGCCTCCTCCTGATTAAAAAAGAAGAAGCAATATTATTTATTACATCTCATGTACAGGTCATTTTTTTACTATATCTCCTACATCTGCGTTATTTTTATATCTGCTTTGCTCTCAACTCCATTTAAACCCATTTTGCTGGATCACTCTGGTAGCATTCCTTATATGATTTTCAGTGGCAAACAGGTTTGGAACAGGTGACTGAATGAGAGAAGTGGTGAAGGAGGCAACTGGGGAACCCTGTTCCAACAATCCTAGGGAGAGGGGAGTGTGGTGCAGGGGGATGGCTACTGGGGAAGTCACCTTTATCCATTGGGATTCCATCCCTCAGCAGATCAGTCCCCTTGGGAACCAGATTTGAGAGGTTGCATTTGGCACTGATTCATAGAAACAGAACAGGTATTCTGTGGGTGCATCTCATCTGTCACCCCACTACCTAACTCCCTCCTCAAGACCTAAGGTGGTCCCATGTGTAGTACTGGAACACCCTGAGATAGTTATACTGGAAGATTTCAACATTCCCAACATTCCCAAGAAGGCCAATTTTGTTTTGTAAATGGTGGTAGTGATTGGTTATCTGGTTGGGTGGTAAGGCATTATAACCCAATTGTTATGAGTAGACCATTTCCTGGTGAGGTTTTCCCATTTATTTTGCCCAGCCATTTTGTTTTCATTTGTTTTGATTTCCATTCATAAGAATTGCATTACTTTCAATCATACCCTTCACTGTTTGCCATCCAAACGGAATAGTGTTTCCATTCATTCTCTTAATCCCCTGGCATCAGGCCTGCCATGTTTCAAACTGCACCCCTATGTGATCGGCCTCATATTATATCTGTCAGTTTCACTGTTTGCTTGCTCTTCTTCTGCCCTTCTTGTAACCTTTCTGATTCTTGTAGAGGCTGTTTCAGACTCTTTCAATGTCTCATTCCAGTGGAAACAGATGAAAAACGAATCAAACATATCAAACAAATTAAAAATGAGCAAATGTTCATGTAGAACTCATTGATTTGGATTCTCATTTGTTTTCACAACTAAAACAAATGGAGCTCAAACATTTATTTTTCTATTTGTCTTTTAATAATGAACATACCCTGCTAGATGAGAACAGGGCCACTCCAAAAGATAAAATTAAAGAAAAGGACATGCTTTCATGTGTTCTACTTTCAAAATCCCGATGATTTCTAGGCATTTTTTTAAAAAAGTTCTAAAGCATAATTTCATTATTTTGAAACCAGATGTCTTTTCTACAATCAGTAACTTAGAAATGCAGCAGGATTTTATTAGTTTTTAAAGAGCAAGCTTGGTGCTGTACACATGTAAATTGGTTTTTCTGCCTGGCATTTGTAAGCAAACATATGCAGCGGGTGCAACCAGATGTGAATCATTTAGCACCCTATTGCATGCATTAGTGTGCACCCAGATGCATAGGGATCAGAATATAGCATGAGGATAGTCATGTTCTTGGGAGCTAGGAATAACTTAAGAGTTTCTTAGGGCATAGCTGTTGTGTTGCTTTCTAATCTCAGATGCACATTAAGACTTTGAGGGAAACTGTGTACAGAAGTACCCTACACATAATAAAGGCCTTTATTAACTGGTTGCCATATTCACAATATCTGCAGTCTGCCCAAGCTGGCTTGGTCTTTAAATATATATATATGGCAAGGAAAAGAATGCCGAAGAGTGTGTAAAGTGTACTTTGACCCAGTAGTGGGAACTTGGCATGGTGCAGGTGCAACAGCAACCTGCCTTGCTCCTCTCTTTCTTGGTAACCGGTAGTGATAAGTGACATTGGAAATCCAGGTGAGCGACAGAGCACCACCAGCTGTGAATGGCTGGGCCAAGACATTTTCCTGCTTGGGGTAAAGGACAAGATGGAGGCCTCTCCACACATTCCATGTATGAAGAACACTCCAGAATGACAACTGAATCTTTCCTCAGTCCTGCTAGCAGGGCAACATCATCTACTGCACAAGCTAACAGCCTAGCTTAGGGGATGCAAAGCAGGGTGTTGATTTATATTAAGCTTGTGGTCTGCTAAAATCTCAAGATCCTTTTCACACATACTACTGGCAAGCCAGGTGTCCCCCATGTTATATTTTTGCAGCTGGTTCTTCCTCCCTAAGTGTAGGAACGTGATATTTGTCCATACTGAAATTCAGTTTGTTAGCTTTCCAAACTGCTAAGGGAGCCTTTCTCAATCTTGGGTCCCCATATGTTGTTGAACTACAACTCCCATCATCCCTGACCACTGGTCCTGCCAGCTAGGAATGATGGGTGTTGTAGTCCAACAACATCTGGGGACCCAAAGTTGAGGAAGATTGTGTTAAGGTCATTTTGAATCCTGGTTCGGTCTTCTGTGGCATTGGCTACACCTCACAAATTTGGTGTCATCTGCAAATTTGATGACTATTCTCTCTATACCTTCATCCAAGTCATTCAAAAAGACATTGAACAACAACAGGCCCAGGACAGAACCTTGTGGCACCCCACTTGCCACTTTTTTCTACTATGTTTCCTCTTGTTTATTTCCCTTCAGATAAAGGTTCTTTTCAACCCTAAAGCCCAGTTTCAAGCTTTTAGCTGTTTTTGCTGTAGCTGTATGTGTCTCAAGTACTTTTTTTGTCTTCCCACAGGAAATGTGCTTTTTTTTTTCATTCTTTCATAATTCAGAAGTGTCCAAGTGAATTCTACTCCAGTGTTTTGCAAAAAAAATAATTCTTCAGGCAGCCTCCACTCGGAAAGCAGTGTGCTTTGTTAAAGAGGGCACCATACAGAAAAGACTGTCATGCAGCTTTAGCTATAGAATAGTTGCTACTTACACCAACAATACTATACACAGCTATAGAAAATGCATATAGCAAAGCGACGTTATGGATTATGATTCTTGTTTCTTTCTCTTTTTTTACTATTGAAAGTTAAAATTATATACTACAGACTATCACGAGAATTCCCTGGTTAAAGCGATACCTCCAGGAAACTCTGCCCTCATGCTGCAAAAAGGAAACCAAAATAGAGGCTTTGGCAGTCAAGAGTTTTCCTAGCAGCCCACTCATAATGAACCATAGGAAAGGACATGGTGGCCTACTTTTAAGGGGGCCTCTTTGCCAAATCCCCAAAATAACAAGAGAGAAAAATAGGGTGACATTTGTAACAATCTCTTTAAGCTGTGAAAACGTTGGCTTCACAAACAACCCTTCTCGTTTTCATCAGTGATATTTAAGTGAGACTAATCGAAGCCTACAGAAGCAGAGTCAAAAGCATAAATCCTGGGAGGATTATTGGGCTCTTTAGTGGTTTTTAATACACCCTGTTCTACCCCACCAAACTAAACACAAATTACTGAGCCATCATCAGAGTTAGGTACCATTATTAGGTCAAAAAGGTACATCTTTCCAACTGCTGTATTTCCATTCCACAACATCAGCCCCTGGCCTGCCATCCCCTATTAATTAGCAGTGTAAGTGTCAATGATTGTGGCAAGCCAATATTGGTCATTGACCATAATGAAGAGAGAGAGAGATGATAGATGATAGATAGAGGCAAGCAAAATGGAGTGCAGTAAAGTATGGCATTGCAGATTGCTTGAATTTACAATTGGGAAGAGGAATCTGTGGTCTTGCAGATATTGCTGGACTACAATTCCCATCATTCTGACCATTAGCCAAGCTGGCTAAGCCTGTTGAGAATGGAGTCCATCAACATCTGGAGGCCAATAGATTTCCAACAGCTAAGGGTGGTGGCAGGGGCAATGGCCTGGGGATCAACAAATAAAAAGCTTGGATGAATGGAGTTTTTGGGAGGATGGAATAGAGGAAGAGTGTTGTGACAGGTGATTTGGGAAGTGGTGGCATGTGGAAACTGTAAGGTGGTGATCACAATCCAGGGTTGGTTGGTGGTGGTGCTAGGGATGAGGAACCTGTGGCCCTCCAGATGTCACTGAACTTCAGCACCCATCAGTATTAGCTAATATGACCAATGGCCCTGGATGATGAGTGCTGTAGTTCAGCAAGATCACCTGGCTACAGTACCATGACAGTCACACACATCAATCATTTGGGTTCTCTGTTCACTTTTGGGGTACTTGTAAAATACATCATGGATGGTAGCCAATGCTTGCCCCAGAGTAGACCCATGGAAGTTACTGAACATGGCTAACTTAGGTACAGTGGTACCTGAATTCATTCCAGAGGTCCGTTCTTAACCTGAAACTGTTCTTAACCTGAAGCACCACTTTAGCTAATGGGGCCTCCTGCAGCTGCCGCGCTGCCGGAGCACGATTTCTGTTCTTATCCTGAAGCAAAGTTCTTAACCCGAGATAATATTTCTGGGTTAGCGGAGTCTGTAACCTGAAGCGTATGTAACCTGAAGCGTATGTAACCCGAGGTACCACTGTATATGGATTTCAACAGATCTACTTTGACTTAGGACTAGCATGTACTCCTGAGTAGGACTACAACCTTATGTCCTGTTCCGAGTGAAGTCTTTTCTTACTAAAGACTATTTCAATCAATTTTGAAAAAGAGGCATTCTCACAAACGGTAACTGTAATTTCTCCACTTTTTATGCTTAGAATTCACCAAAATAGCCCTGCCTGATAATATACAGTGCAGTATAGTAATTAGAAACAAGAGACAAAAATCAGTGCTCATGTTACAAACCTGCAGCTGCAGTGAGGCAAATCATATCCTTTGTGGCCAGAATAATTTTTGATCTTGTTTTTCTTTTCCCCTGCAAACAAAGGGTGCTTGTTTCCCAGAATACAAAAGCCCACAAGGCAATGCCAAGATCAAGGCTGAAAGTGGAAAGGGGATTAGAGGATAAATGTCCTCGAAAGCTGGGCCTATTGGGTCAAGTAGTCGGAAGAATAGTCAACTTGCTGGTGAAAGTCTAGAATGCTGTTAGAATCCTTTAAACCTATTGTATCATGCACAGGCCATGGCATTTTCACCCTAGGATCTTTCTTTAGCCACTCTCTCTTCATAGCCCTAGATAATTTAAAACGACTTACAGTCACAAAAATAGGGCAGCTCCTAAAATTATGCATCCAAGTGTCAAAGGCCAGGGTACAGGGGTGTGTCTCCAGCATCCATTGAAAACTGTATAAAGTGGTTGCAAGATACAGCTCTGTGTGGAGAGTGATCCACAATTTAGGGGCTTCCACAGAGAATGCCAGGGGACGCGGGTGGTGCTGTAGGTTAAACCACTGAGCCTTTTGGGCTTCCCTATCAGAAGGTCGGCGGTTCAAATCCCCGCGACGGGGTGAGCTCCCGTTGCTCAGTCCCTGCTCCTGCCAACCTAGCAGTTCGAAAGCACGTCAAAGTGCAAGTAGATAAATAGGTATCGCTCTGGCTGGAAGGTAAACAGCGTTTCCGTGTGCTGCTCTGGTTCGCCAGAAGCGGCTTAGCCATGCTGGCCACATGACCCAGAAGCTGTAGGCCGGCTCCCTCAGCCAATAAAGCGAGATGAGCACCGCAACCCTAGAGTTGGTCACGACTGGACCTAATGGTCAGGGATCCCTTTACCTTTACCTTACAGAGAATGCCCTCTTTCAAATCACACACATCCCAAACCTCTGAGGCAATAGAAGTATGAAGATGCTCCCCTCTGCTGATCTTAACACCCAAAAGGATCTGTAGGGAAGGACCTTAAGATTTTAGACCATAAACTTGTGTGTGTCAATGTAATTTAGCAAAGGCTTCAAACTGGGAGGGGTGGCTAACACCCCAGAGGACAGGATCACACTTCAAAACGACCTTGACAGATTAGAGAACTGGGCCAAAACAAACAAGATGAATTTTAATAGGGAGAAATGTAAAGTATTGCACTTGGGCAAAAAAAATGAGAGGCACAAATACAAGATGGGTGACACCTGGCTTGAGAGCAGTACATGTGAAAAGGATCTAGGAGTCTTGGTTGACCACAAACTTGACATGAGCCAACAGTGTGACGTGGCAGCTAAAAAAGCCAATGCAATTCTGGGCTGCATCAATAGGAGTATAGCATCTAGATCAAGGGAAGTAATAGTGCCACTGTATTCTGCTCTGGTCAGACCTCACCTGGAGTACTGTGTCCAGTTCTGGGCACCACAGTTCAAGAAGGACACTGACAAACTGGAACGTGTCCAGAGGAGGGCAACCAAAATGGTCAAAGGCCTGGAAACGATGCCTTATGAAGAACGGCTAAGGGAGCTGGGCATGTTTAGCCTGGAGAAGAGGAGGTTAAGGGGTGATATGATAGCCATGTTCAAATATATAAAAGGATGTCACATAGAGGAGGGAGAAAGGTTGTTTTCTGCTGCTCCAGAGAAGCGGACACGGATCAATGGTTCCAAACTACAAGAAAAAAGATTCCACCTAAACATTAGGAAGAACTTCCTGACAGTAAGAGCTGTTCGACAGTGGAATTTGCTGCCAAGGAGTGTGGTGGAGTCTCCTTCTATGGAGGTCTTTAAGCAGAGGCTTGACAACCATATGTCAGGAGTGCTCTGATAGTGTTTCCTGCTTGGCAGGGGGTTGGACTCGATGGCCCTTGTGGTCTCTTCCAACTCTACGATTCTATGATTCTATGATTCAGGTATGCCTGCATGAACGAGACTTGTTTAGTTCACATTTTCACTAGGTTGTTATTGTTCCTTGATCCTTTGGGAAAAGATGGAGGCAATGTTCCTTTTAGATTCCAACACATATTGTGTGGACAATACAGACACAAACTAGCAATCTAAATTATAGGCTTCATATAAACATAGGAAGTTGCCTTCCTGAATCAGACCAATGGTCCATCTAGCTCAGCATTATTCTGACTGATAGCTGCTCTCTAGGGTTTCAGGCAGGGCCTTTAGCTGTAGATATGGAGTATTCATCTTGCAACCTGCATGCAAGGCAGATTACAGGAAGCTGCGTTAAACTGAGTCTGACCACTGCTTCACCTAGCTCAGTATTGTCTACACTGACTGCCAGAGGCTCTTCAGGGTTTCAGACAAAGTTTTCTCCCAGCCCTACCTGCAGATGACAAGGACTGATGTATTCCTACTTAACTACAGTCCTTCCCCAATAATTTATTCTATTATCATGTGTGTGTTTACTTGAGCCCTTGCTCATGTCCCCAATAAATAGTCACTTTACTTGGACAGTTTAACTCTCCGTCAGCCCACTTGTAGGAAGAGTGCATGTAAACTGTCACCCATTCTATAGACTTACGTGCACTAAAGGGAGGGGGAAACCAGAGTTGTCCCTTATATTTATAAGACTGCTAACAATCCTGGCACTTCTGCACACACCTCAAATAGTCTGAAACCAGCTGTTGGAAAGCGTGAAAAATTGCAGCTAAAAATCCATGTCCTGAAGCCATTTGCACATATAGCTGTTGGACTATTGAAAGAGAGCTGGTAAGTGTTAATGAGCATGCAGACAAACAGTCCTGAAGAGAGCTTCAGAAAGTTTGCATAATGTAGATGCTTCTTCAAGGATAAGAAGCAGCTGAGAGCTTGTTCATATTTCTGCACTGTGCAGTGTAAAATCTCAGGATTTAATACCACCATTACTATTAAAACATGTGAACAAGTCATGACAGGCAGTGCTTAATTTCTAAAGCTAACCTGCCTGGAACTTCCACACCCTGGCCTAAAAATTATTCCCAGAGATTACTCAGAAGAAATGAAAATGCACTTAGTTCATGCTCAAAAAAAACCTGTTATCTTATTCTGTGAATACAGCTAGTTTCCACCTTTCTTCCAGTGGATCTCAAGTTGGCATATAGGGTTTCCTACCAATCTTCCATCCAAACACTGACCACATTCAGACTAAGCATGATTGAAGAAGAAGAAGAGTTTGGACTTGATATCCCACTTAAACTACCCTAAGGAGTCTCAAAGTGGCTACCAAACTCCTTTCCCTTCCTCCCCCACAACAAAGACTCTGTTCACCATATTACGAGTCCACCGCTTGGTTCACCATATTACGAAACTTGGTTCACCATATTACGAGTCCACCGCTCTTAACCACCACACCATACCATCATTGTTAATTGTCCTCGTGAAAATTCACCAGCATTTTAGTGTGATTTTTCTTCTAAATTTACATATTTGCTCATGTATTTTTGCCTAATATACACCTTTTTAAAAAGCGATTTCCCCTGACATAATGCATTTGGTATGTTATGTTTCACAAACATGCGCATTTATATGCACATTTTGCACAAGCAGAGACATTTCTGTTCACATCAGATAGCTACAATGCAAAATTCAGAGGAGTCAGTGTGAATTTTGAAGGGTCTCTATGTTACAATCCACATCTCGTTTCAGAAACTGCAAAGTAGGAAAGTTCATCTTTAAATTGTGAACTGAATCAGATTTCTCCTCAATCTTTACCCCTGGCCCAACCTTTTGACTTAACATGTGGTTCTTGAAATTTTTTGAGTGCAGTAGAATCAGGTCAAGCTTTTATCTGTATGCATAAGAACCAGAAACTTTTGCAAAGTAAATAAAGTCAATCTCCTCCCAATCTTGATTTACTTTGGAGCTTAATGGGAGGAAAAACCGCTGATAGCGAAGTGCACAAACACAACAGCATTCTCAGAGCTGGCAGCTGGGAACAGGGATGTAAGCATGGTTTGAGTTATCTTTATTTATTTTTTAAGAAGCAAGGCCAAATGTTTGTGCAGTATGTAAAATATATGTGACAACAGCAGATATGGCAAGTATTAGAAGGCTGGTTAATGTTCTGCGATGGCTGAAAATGTATGGTATGTGTATATATGGGCTGTGAAATGTCTTCAGAGAAACACAGAACGTACAGCCAAATTGTGGTCAGGGTTAAGGTTTTTGATGGGTTTTTTTCCCTCCCCCAAAGGCCTTCCATGTTGTACACTTCATTTATAATGTTGACTCTTGGGTTATTCTGAGACATAAAAATAGCAGCCTTAAGAGGGTGATGGCCAACAGATGGAGGTGGAGTGGAAGGTCTGTGAGTCCTGGCCTTTTCCATGCCAGTGCGTCTTCTGCTCTCCAGCTGCTGTCTCTGTGTACAGACAATGAATCATTTGCCTAGAAATTAAACCATGTATCTGAATAAACCACACTCTGTTGCTGTCTCTGTTTGGTTATTTATTGGGGGAACTGGACCAATCCAAGCCCATGGATTCAGCACAGAAGCCAGTAGAATTAAAATTCACAGACACACCAAAAAAAAAAAAAAAAAATTGTAAACTACCTTGTAAAATATAGTATTAGGGTCATGCAAGGCCTCAAGCAAAAAGGGAATTAGAACAAACCTATTAATAACCCAAAATGTAGATAAAGCTTGTGCTTGGCGTGATAATAAAAAGGCTTGTTAAAATTCCAGGTTCTTGCAGTCATGAATATTTTTTTATCAGATATATGAAAATCTATGCATGGTTTATTTGTAGGATAAGCAGGGGATGGGGTCCAGCTTTAGGTCAATCTTAGGATAAGCGTGCTGGAAGCTGAGACTTTTTCTGGGTAAAAGATGTTCAGGAAAACAAAAAATATATATACTTGCTCTATCTGATTAAACAGAACTGATTTGTGACCTTAAAAAAAGCAAATGTGTTAAGAGTTCAGCATGAAATAACCTTTGATTTAATTTCCTCCAATTAAGTTATGTACTATGTGGGATTAATTGTACTGCACAATCTGTCCCCACTCTTTAAGTATTCTTGTGAAAAATAAGACTTTCATTTTTTTCAAATGTGGTGTTCAAGAAATGGAAAAATATGAAGCCAGGTTGTGATATGAACCCATCATGAGGCTATGGAAGGGTAATTTCATGTCAACAGTCTCTATATCTAAAAGATTAATTGCTCCATTCTACTAAGGCTTTAGTCATAGTAGCTATCTACTAGTACCTACTTGGTGCATTGCTTCAAGAGCTCGATTATCAAGATTCTGGGTCACGTTAGGAAAAACCCTTTGAAACTTTCTGATAGTTCTCCATCCTGTGGAAAGAATTTTCAAGTGATCACATTGTGTTTCTGAGCTTAAAATGCACTACATGAAGCTAGGTCGTCTGTCTACAGTATGGGTCAATACAAAGATGTCCTCAGAACTGCTTTTCAGTGGTAAACATTAAATCATTCCTAATCAAAAAATCTGTATAGTTAAAGCTATGATTTTCCAGTAGTGATGTATGGAAGTGAGAGCTGGACCATAAAGAAGGCTGATCGCCAAAGAATCAATGCTTTTGAATTCTGGTGCTGGAGGAGACTCTTGAGAGTCCCACCGACTGCAAGAAAATAAAACCTATCCATTCTTAAGGAAATCAGCCCTGAGTGCTCACTGGAAGGACAGATCCTGAAGCTGAGGCTCCAATACTTTGGTCACCTCATGAGAAGAGAAGACTCCCTGGAAAAGACCCTGATGTTGGGAAAGATTGAGAGCACAAGAAGGAGGGAATGACAGAGAATGAGATCTGTGGACCCTACTGGATACTTGATACTGCGGTAGCTCAACATTTGCAGCAGGGCTAACTAAGCAACTTTTTGCCCTTGAGGACTGCAGATGGTGGTGAGCGGGTGGTCTGGGGCTGCATGCTGTTGTGTGAGAGACAGAGAAAGGGAGAGAATGAGAGACTGCAGCCTGAATACAGCCAGTAATGGGCAAGGTGTCAGCTATTCAGACTTGGAGATTCACATACAGTGGTACCTCTGGTTGCGAACGGGATCCGTTCCGGAGGCCCGTTCACAACATCAAAAGCCCGCAACCTGAAGTGCCATATCTGCACAGGTGTGCGGCGCGATCTGGCACTTGTGCACATGCACAAAGTGCGATTTAGCACTTCTGCGCATGCGCGAGCGGCAGAACCCAGAAGTAACCCTTTCCGGTACTTATGGGCCACCACGGGATGCAACCAGAAAAAAACGTATCATGAAACGAACGTAACATGAGGTATGACTGTATGTTTATTGGGCAGGATTAGTATACTTATGCATAGAGGTGACTTATGCTCTCACCCATATCACAACCGTGCTAAGAGTAGTACAGTTTAAATCACAGTTTGAATTGTAAGGACCTCAAGCGTCATGTAGTCTAACTCCCTGCAATGCAGCAATCACAGCTAAAGAATCTCAGACAGATGGCCATCCAACCTCTGATTTAAAATCTCCAGTGAAGGAGAACCTGCCACCTGTCAGACATCTCTTACTGTTAGAAGGTTCTTCCTCATGTTTAGTTGGAATCTTCTTTCTTATAATTCAAATCCATTGGTTCAGGTCCTACCCTCTGGAGCAGCAGAAAAGAAGCTTGCGCCATCTTCCATGTGGCAGCCCTTCAGATATTTGAAGATGGCTGTCATATGACATAATAATAATAATAATAATAATAATAATAATAATAATAATAATAATTTATTTTTTGTACCCCGCCCATCTGGCTGGGTTTCCCCAGCCACTCTGGGTGGTTTCCAACAGAATATTAAAATACAATAGTCTATTAAACATTAAAAGCTTCCCTAAACAGGGCTGCCTTCATATGTCTTCTAAAAGTCTGGTAGTTGCTTTTCTCTTTGACATCTGGTGGGAGGGCGTTCCACAGGGCGGGTGTCACCGAGAAGGCCCTCTGCCTGGTTCCCTGTAACTTGGCTTCTCGCAGTGAGGGAACCACCAGAAGGCCCTCAGAGTTGGACCTCAGTGTCCGGGCAGAACGATGCAGGTGGAGACGCTCCTTCAGGTATACTGGACTGAGGCCATTTAGGACTTTAAAGGTCACCAACACTATGAATTGTGCTTGGAAACGTACTGAGAGCCCGTGTAGGTCTTTCAAGACTGGTGTTATGTGGTCTCGGTGGCTGCTCCCAGTCACCAGTCTAGCTGTTGCATTCTGGATTAGTTGTAGTTTCCGGGTCACCTTCAAAGGTAGCACCAGTAGTCCAAGCGGGAGACAACTAGAGCATGCACCACTCTGGCGAGGCAGTCCGCAGGCAGATAGGGTCTCAGCCTGCGTACCAGATGGAGCTGGTAAACAGCTGCCCTGGACACAGAACTGACCAGCGCCTCCATGGACAGCTGTGAGTCCAGAATGACTCCCAGGCTATGCACCTGGTCCTTCAGGGGCCCAGTTACCCCATTCAGGACCAGGGAGTCTTCCACACCTGCCCCCCTCCTGTCCCCCCAAAACAGTACTTCTGTCTCGTCAGGATTCAACCTCAATCTGTTAGCCACCATCCATCCTCAAACTGCCTGCAGACATCTTTTCTAGGCAAAACATATCAACTACCTCAACTGTTCTTGAGAATAGGACTGCACTTTTATGAAACTCAGGTATCAGGACGTTGGAGGAGAGTAGCCATTCAGAGTAGACAGTGCTGGCATGGATGGTCCATCTGCCTTCGTCTTTGCTGCAGTACTCAACACCACTGTTTCTTATCCTGCTAAAATATACTTCATAAGAAACAATGTAGAAAAGCCCTCTTACCTATTTTTGTAGTCTTGGTCCTTTTTCTTTTAAAGAAAAAAGAAACCTTGGAAAGTTCATAACATTCAGCCCTGGAGGCAGAAGGGTTTTTCCAATGTAAATTTCTTCTGGTCACTGCAATATGAACAGAAATCTTGGCTGGCCCTCTATTGCATCAGTTTTCATATTTTCTTTGCCTGCCTGGCTATTTGTCATTTTCCAATAATCCCATGCCCTGGAGATATTAATGCTTAGAGAATAGGCCTGCCCCATCACCCTGCCCTGCAAACATAATAATAACATTGTGCCTCAAAATCTGTTCATCAATGCTGATCATAGAAAGAGATGAGATGTCTCCCGTACATACATGGGAACTCTGAGTTGGGGAAAAGGTGTGAGATCATGAATCCCACAACTTTCCTCATGAAAGATACAGATGCCCCTCCAAGTCTGTAAAAATGATTTTCTAAAGCATGCAAACAGCCCCAAATGATGCATTAGCAAAAGCAAGATATTTTTGCATGGCCATATAAGGCAAGAAATATTAAATACAGGATCTTTGGGAGTTTTTCTCCTTTCCCAATAAATTCATTGCCTGTCACTAATAAATCCATGATCTTAAATTTGTTGTCAGTTTCTCTTAACTTGTTTTCATTTCCAGAGACACAGACAGACAGACTGACCACAACCAGAATTCTTCCTTCAGCGCCTGATCCCAATTTGCTTAAGCCTCTTGCTGAAGTCATCACTTGGACAGTTCTCAAGTGACCCTAGGCTGGGATCACATACGGAAAAAACGAAAGCACAACATACTGCAGCTAGCCAACAGACTCCTTCTAACCAAACCCAAAGCACTTAGAAGCCCAGGAAAAAGTCTACCTTTTCTCTTCACCTGTAGCTCTTCATTTTTTATTTTTTATTTGTAGAACGAGGGTTGCAGAAGTGATAGTTAGCAACAAGGTACGTTTGCTTCTTTCTCACATGCACAAAGTGATCCCATGCATACTTACTTTCTGTTAAGTCTGGTGTATTTAAACACAAAAGTTAAACATGCATTTAAATATTTCCTATTGAAATCAGTACTAAAAACATGCTGTTGAGCTAATCTAAATAACCATGTGCACTGAATGAAGTCCTCAGTTGCCCATTTCTCTTACTAAGTAGTTGTAAATCTTTAGGGCTACAGTAGATACTAGTGACATACTGCTTTTCACAGTGTTAAGTCTACATGCGTGACAATCAGTCTAGAATGAATGCTCCAAAAGAGGTTGTCTGAGATATCAACCACAAGGAGGAGTTACTTATGAGTAGATCTGCATATGGCTGGGAATTTTAATCTGAGGTAGCCAAAACCAGTACTGAAGCAGGGTAGTTTTCATTCCAATTAGTTAACCCATAACACTTTTGTCCCTGGCTCTACCTATTATTGTTTCTGAGTCTGCCATTTGCCAGCCTAAAATTCTGTCCCTTCAGGATGCACCAGGGACCACACAGGGATTGGGAATGAATGTTGGTTACCTCTGGTCTAAATTACACTTTCCCTTGTAGTATTTATTCTGGCCAACACTGACAGGAGGCTGTGGAAAAGTCAAATGTGGGGATCCTAAGGCTTCCCAAATGACTGCCCCTTTAATGAGGGTTAGCATCTTTATTTTAAAGGTCTGGCATATACTCCAAGAACTTCACATTTGCCTAGAAAATTATGAGGATGTTTTTTAAAGAACAACAAAAAGTTGTTTAGACTCATAAAATTGTAGAGTTGGAAGGAACCTCAAGAGTATTCTAGTCCAACCCCCTTCAATGCAGGGATCTCAACTAAAACTTCCAAGACAGATGGCCAACCAAGACAGATGGCCTCTGCTTAAAAACCTACAAGGAAGGCGAGTCCACAACTCTCCCAATGAGTTCATTCCAATGTCATACATCTCCAGCTGTCAGAAAGTTCTTCTTGATGTTTAGTCAGAATCTCTTTTCTTGTAACTTGAAGCCATTGGTTCAGGTCTTAACCTCTGGAGCAGGAGAATACAAGTTTGTTACATTGTCCTTGTGACAGCCCTTTTGAAGATGGTTATCACATCTTCTCTTAGTCTCCTCTTTACCAAATTCCCTCAACTGTTCCTCATAAGGCTTGGTTTCCAGACCCTTGGTCATCTTGGTTGCCCTCCTCTGCACACGATCCAGCTTGTCAATCTCCTTAAATTGTGATGCCCAAAACCTGACACAGTATTCTAGGTGGGATCTGACCAAGTCAGAATACAACATTATTACGTCCCTTGATTGGGACAGCAGACTTCTGTTGATGCAGCCTACAATAACACTAGCTTTTTTTGCTGCTGCTGCTGCATCACACTGCATCTAACTTGTAGTCTACTAAGACCTCTACATCCTTTCCACATGTACTCCTGGCAAGCTAAGTGTCCCCCATCTTATATATGTGCAGCAGGTTCTTCCTGCCTGTATTCAGAGCCTTACATTTATCCCTATTGAAATTTGTTTTGTTAGTTTGGGCCCAGTTCTCCAATCTGATAAGATCATCTTGAATCCCAATTCTGTCTTCTGCAGCATTACCTACTCCTCCCAGTTGGGTGCCATCTGAAAATTTGATGAGCATCCCCTCCATTCCTTCATCTAAAGATGTTGAACTGGGGGGGGGGGGTAATGAATATGTGCCATGCCCACAATGAACATATGTGCACCATTCCTCATCACAGAAAAGAACAGGGAGTATGCATGCAGAGCAATTGAATCTGGTGAGTGTGGCAACAGAGAACTATAGGGAACACATATCATACTTTTCACAGCATCCCCTGTTTCTAAAATGTTAATTTGGCAAGCCTGTCCTGATCTTGTTTTTATTCCACTACTGGAAATCTCGCCACGGTCTCTTCATTCAGAGTAGTGGGACCTTCTTCTCCTGTTTGACCCTGGAGTGAGTTTCCAACTACCCACGTTTAGGGATGACTGCATCCACCTCTTGCCTTTCTGTCTCCCCTCAGCACTGAGATTTCATGGCTGCCTCTGCTCTGAGTCTGACAACAAAGCTCTCAGGAATCCCCCCTCAGCCAAGAATAATACCCATAAAAATAAAGTCCTTATTAAAGCCAGATTACAACTGATCTGAAGTTGCAGTGAGTGTAATGTGACTCAAATAAAAATCCCAAGAGAGCTGGAGACAGAAGGTGGGGGCAGGGGGAGGGAATCTCTCACTTTCAAAGTCCTGGACCCCAAACTACTTCTGAGTTAACTGGGATAATCCATCAGACGACCACAGAAAAGAATGCCTCCCCCGCTCCAGATGCAGCTGTATCTTGTCCCAGCCTGTCTTTCTACAGCATTGTGATCATAACCACATCAAGAAAGTAGGAAAACACAACCTTCATTAGGCTGGGCAGGTTGGAAATATCCACTGTCTAGTGCATACACTTCATTCACACACACACACACACACACACACACACACGTATTTTGTAATCAGAACTATTTTATACATACCATGGTACCTCAGGTTAAGAACTTACCGTAATTCATTCTGGAGGTCCATTCTTAACCTGAAACTGTTCTTAACCTGAAGTACCACTTTAGCTAATGGGGCCTCCCACTGCCACTGCACCGCTGCCACGTGATTTCTGTTCTCATCCTGAAGCAAAGTTCTTAACCCAAGGTAGTATTTCTGGATTAGCGGAGTCTGTAACCTGAAGCGCCTGCAACCCGAGGTACCACTGTATTGCTAGTTTACTGTGTTGGAGAAGAGCTCAGGTGGCAGTCAGAAGGCATAGATTTTTCTTGAATAATAGAAGAGACTTACCTCTCATCATCAAACCTGAGCTGGAGTTATGAATCAAAGCAGGAGAAAATGGCAGAAGTTGCAAAGAACCATAGGAGCACAGTCTAGTGGCAGCAAGGCTGATAATAGGTAGTGAGAAGTTCATAGATGGCAGGACTTCAAAGGAGAAACGCTATTCTTGTTGTTGTTTAGTCGTTTAGTTGTGTCTGACTCTTCGTGACCCCATGGACCAGAGCACGCCAGGCACTCCTGTCTTCCACTGCCTCCCGCAGCTTGGTCAAGCTCATGTTGGTAGCTTTGAGAACACTGTCCAACCATCTCGTCCTCTGTTGTCTCCTTCTCCTTGTACCCTATAAGCTATGCCATGCAGGGCCACCCAAGACAGACAGGTCATAGTGGAGAGTTTTGACCAAACGTGATGCACCTGGAGTAGGAACCGGCAAGACACTCCAGTATCCCTGCCAAGAAAACTCCATGGACAAAGACAACAGACACTCCATTATACAGATCCAAACCTGAATCCCACCCTTGTGGACACCAGTGGTGGATTTAGGGCAGCATGACTGGTTCTGCTGCACTGGGTGCTGAGCCTAAGGGGTGCTGCCAGGTATCACAATTAGAATGTAATAAGTTGAGCAGAACAGAAGGCGAGAGGTGGGGGGCACCAAAATTTGGCCTTGCACAGGGTACCATTGACATTTGAAAGACACCACTTGATAATCACCGAAGAAAGAAAATTGTGCATTTCCTTTGTGAATCACACTGAGCAGTACATATACATATGTACATATACATATAATACATATAATATAATGGTACCTTGGTTCTCAAACGCCTTGGTACTCAAACAACTTGGAACCCAAACACTGCAAACGGAAGTAAGTGTTCCGATTTGTGAACTTTTTTTGGAAGCCAAACGTGCTTTGTTTTGAGTGTTACGCTTCTGTTTTGAGTGCCACGCTTCCGTTTTGAGTGTTACGCTGAGGTCTGTCTGTTTTTGCTATTTATTTTGCATTTTTGTTTTTGTGGCTCTTTTTGTTTTCGTGACTGTGTGGAACCCAGTTCAGCTACTGATTGAATGATTGTGTGCCTGCAGTACACTGTTTATTGCTTTCATTTTATGGCTCAATGGTCTCATTAGATAGTAAAATTCATGTCAAAATGCTGTTTTAGGGGTTGTTTTTAATAGTCTGGAACAGATCAATCCATTTTGCATTACTTTCTATGGGAAAGCACGCCTTGGTTTTGGAATCCTTTGGTTTTGGAACGGACTTCCGGAACGGATTAAGTTTAAGAACCGAGGTACCACTGTATTTCTCAGTGATATAGCACAATGGTTCCCAACGATTTTTCAGCCACCACCCACTTGGTTCCATGAACTCATCCCTAGTGCCCCCTACACCATAAAAAGTATTATTCAGAATAATGGTTTGCATGGTCCACAAAGGAAGATAATAGCACACAAACATTCTAAATAGTAACAGTTAATCATACATTTGTCTAAATTTGAATTAAACTGTTTAGTTTAATTAATTCAACAAAAATGATGAACTTGATCCAGTATTACCAGCTTTTCAAGTCATTGGCACCTTCACAACCACAAACCCTCCAAGTGTCCCTATTTTCCAGGGACATCCCTGATTTAGAGAAGCTGTCCCATTTTCTGATTTGATCCCAGAATGTCCCACTTTTCCTTAGGATGTCCCTACTTTCATTGGATAAATGTTGGAGGGTATGGAGTTATCCAGCACCCAAGCCGGCTGAAGGCAATCCTGTACAGTGGTACCTCAGGTTACGTACGCTTCAGGTTACATACGCTTCAGGTTACAGACTCTGCTAACCCAGAAATAATGCTTCAGGTTAAGAACTTTGCTTCAGGATGAGAACAGAAATCGTGCTCTGGTGGCGCAGCGGCAGCAGGAGGCCCTATTAGCTAAAGTGGTGCTTCAGGTTAAGAACAGTTTCAGGTTAAGAATGGACCTCTGAAACGAATTAAGTACGTACCCAGAGGTACCACTGTATAGGGAAGCTTTTTAAAATATTTACTCTTTTATTATGCTTTTATATGTGTTGGAAGCTGGGGCAACCCAGTAAGATGTGTGGGGTATAAATAGTAAAATTATCATTGTAAAATGGGACATCCCTATTTTCATTGGAGAAATGTTGGATGGTATGTAACCACCTTCCCCATCCTAGGGTGTAGCACCACCCACTTTAGAAGCCCTGGAAATAATGTATAAATGCTCAAAGAGCTTCCCATACATGTACTGCAGTTATTATTACAAAAAACCTCTACAGTCGGTCAATCCTATTGAACCAATAATTGGAGCGGGGGGGGGGGGAGGAGGCATGGATTATATGAATAGTGCCCTCATGAGTTCATGGCTGAGGTTGCACTGAAGTAGTGATTTCCCTGATCAGAGCTTGTTCTAGATTTTCTGCATTTCAAAAACGCCTGTGCATGCACCTCAAAGAAGGTAGAACAGTGTGGCTTCACAGCGCTTCAGATGAGTGCAGCTCAGCAGAATTGGCACAGTAGCTACTTAAGCTTACCCAAAAAGAGAGTGGACCAAGTCACATAAAATTTGCATGTGCTAATTTGTATGTCTACACAAATAGGTGCAAATTTAGAAAGACATTTAAATAGAAATACAATTCATCTCATCATAGCATGTATGAATGTGACCAGGTTGTGTGCCTGCTTAGTTTGCTATCCAGCTGTTAACAGCTAGTGGACAACTTCATGGTCTCTCCTGCTCTCCCTTCTTATGGTTCTTTCTCTTTAAACCAGGCAGGGACCAACAGCCTTTCAAAAAAAAAGGCTGTTCTCTGTGCTGTGGTAGAAAGCCACAGGTATCTTTGGACTTCGGGTAAGAAAAGACATAACTACTTACTAAAGGGACCTAACCATTCTATATTATTTTAATGAATGTTGAATGTTATTGAATGTTATTTTATTTGCATATTGTCTTATTTATATGATGTTAGCTGCTCTGAGCCTGGCTTTGGCTGGGGAGGGCAGGATACAAATAAATTTTATTCTTGTTATTATTATTATTATTATTAACCATTTATTTGAATTTAAAACTCAATGGAAGCCTATATCCTCTAATGGCAGTCAGCCATGTTATCAATAAAGCAAACAGCAGCCAGGTATTCTTCCTCCCATGCTGCCTCTGGAGTACAAATGGCCCCTCCTGCAATTATTCACTCTTCCAGGAAATCCACATGCACATTACCTCATTCTAACTGGCCTGGTGGCCACTCTAACTGCAGGCCATCCCTATTTTCCAGGACAGTCCCTAATTTCATCGGAGAAATGTTGGAGGGTATGTAACTGGTCACCTTCACTGGTGGAACTGAGTTGATAGACTTGCCATTCCAGCTCCCTGCTTACCCTTAAGCTGCCCTGACCATGTAACAAATATTCTGCAGGGCAAATGAGGAATATAAAAATATTCATTCTCCTGTCGAGCCTTTCTAGCTTTCTGCCAACCACTACACTGTGGGCACTTGAAAAGTATACTGGAACCATAGGCCAAGGCCAATGCTATTCAAAAGCAAAACAAACAAGAAATGTGGACAGCCTCAGAGCCTGCAGCTGACAGGAAATCCCTCTGGGAAGGCCCAGGTGTTCACCAGGAGAGAAGAAAGGGGGGGGGGTTAAAAACCTCTCCACCCCATTCTATAAAAATCCTTTGGCCTGGCCATCTCAACATTCACATTTCCCACAGAGAGAAGGGAAGGAAGGAAGGGAAGGTGGCTTTTAGGCAAGTCCCTTCCCCTTTCTTCAGTCCTTAAATAAAAGGGAAAACCCAACCCTGCTGCTTTTTATTATTATTATTATTATATATATATTTTTTTTAAGTAGCACAAATGTAAAACGGAGGAACGGCCTCCCCAAGAAAAGATGAGAACAGCTCATTAGTGGCTGCATTTCATCTTTATCAAAGGAGTGTCTTGGAGACCATCCCAGAAGGATCCAGCTGTGTTTCAATAAAGCGGCTACAGGGTTTGAAAGCTGAGTCAAAAGCACTTTGAGAGCATCGTCAAGCAGGCAGCCCATTCAATTTATTTATGGAGGGCATTAGAAATTATTGGGGAGGGGAGAGATGGGGGCATCTATGAGAGACTGGCAATGTTTTGTTCCAGCCAATGTCAGAGAACACAAGAGGTCAGAACCCCACGCCACCCCCATCCCATGGAATGAGTCTCGTGAAAGGCCGTCCCAGTAGTGCAGTCATATCCTGCAGCTCTTAAGCCTCTGTAAGGGAAAACTGCCAATAATAGGGGAGGGTGGAGTTCCAGAAATGACAGTCTTTCAATACAAGCCACAACTTCTCAGTCATGCTAATAATGAGGCCTTTCATGTATTTAAAAAGAGCGTGCGGACATACGTTTGGGGTGTTTTGTTGATCTTCTAGCTTACACCTATAGAAAGTATACTGGAATCTCTTCACCTGAGAATTTGCAAATGTATAGAAAATGTGTCCTGTGCACTAGGACAGATTGGCAGCCCATGTCCTGAGACGCCAGTACAACAGCCCAAACTTTGCCCTGTTTCCCTAATGTCAGATTTACAATTGATGCTAAAAAAAGATTTGCTCACTTGATTTATAACCCATCCTTCCTCTCAAAGAAGCCCAGGCCAGCAGACACAACAATGATAAAACATTTTTTAAAAGAAAAGAAAAGTTTTAAAGCATTAAAAAAAAAAAAATGTTCCAAAAAGAGCTTTAAAAAAAATTCAACTAGTGATCTCAAGGTTGCCAGAGAGAGTTTCTTTCAAACATCAGGTGCTTGAGTAAAGATGAATATTTTCAAATTTCTGTTAAAAGTTAATAATGAGGGAGACAGATTCACCTCACTCAGAAGGGAATTCCATAACTGGTACCACCACTGAAAAGGCCCTATCATGGGTCAGTGCCAACAGGGCAGACAACAATGGCAGCACCATCCCCAAGGCCTCACCTGCAGTTGTAAGGTCCCAAGACATTTAGGGCTTTATATACTAGCACTTACACCTTGAATTTGCCCCGGTACCTCACTGGCACCCAGTGCAGTGCTTTCAGGACCAGAGACACAGTTTGCTTGCTTGCTTAAGTTATTTGTATCCTGCACTTCAGCTAAGGGTGTTGGGAATGGCAATAGGAGTAGAAATTGCCAGTGTTCACTTATTTTTCCAGAATGAAAATCAGTCCAGTGAATGTGATTAGTATTTGCTGTTGCTTTCTGTCCACAAATGATACATAGCTGATTATTTTTCCCCAACCATTTTGCATTGCATTCCCTTTGCATTGAAATGAATGGGGTTGGGTGACATAACGACACTGTAATTTACATAATTAATTCTATAAGTTATGTAATTTCTTCACAGTGAACAGCAAGACAAATTACAGAGATTTTGGTGGAAAACAAACTGCAGCAGAATGGAAGCGGTGCTGCATGTGACGAATACAGAGTGGAATAGAAAACAATGCCTTATTATGTTTTACTGTGGTTTTATAATTGTTGAAAGCTGTTCCAGAGTGGCTGGGGCAACCCAGACAAATAGGTGACATATAACTTTATTATTATTATTATTATTATTATTATTATTATTATCATTGACTGGCTTAGCATTGCCTCTGAATCTGAACTTAAGTTGTGCTTCCCACACAGAAACTGCAAATGGTAAGGTAAGAACTAACCTTGGTAACTGCTTGTCGTTTGGAGAAATGCAAACTATGAGTTAAAGTTGAGACATCATGCTAAGCCAGACCATGGCTAAGCCAAACCAGCAGCATGGCAGAAGCAAGGTTGGAGTGAAGCACAGGCAATTTCACCATGTTTAATTTTTTTTATGGTTTAATGTGACATGCTAACCAAACCATTGGTTCTCAATACACTGTCAGTTGACACATTCTTTCCCTTTCAGCCTGTCTTCTGTTTTCATTTCCCCAATCTTCTTGGTTTCCTTGTTGCTGTTTTGTGTGTGTGTGTGTGTGTGTGTGTGTGTGTGTGATATTTAAGTTGACCCATTGGCCATTCTGACCCAAATTAAGCAAAGGTGTCCCTAAGTAGTCCAAATGGCATGGATTAGTGCCTCCTAGTTGTCATATCATGTTTGTATAAAGCAGGCTCCCACCAATTTTCTTTTGCCATAAATCAATGAAAATTGATGTTATGGACTTTCACTTCTGAAGGAAGAGTCTTTTGCAATTAAGCCAGCTCTGTGTATTTATTTAGCAAGCTCTTCACTGATGTCCCACTTCACCAGAACATATATTATGAAAAGATGCTAACAGCAGAGCTTCTGTTTCTGTTGATATATGCATCAGTGCAGATACTTCAAAGACCTACCTTGTGGGTGCCTGATGCAAGTATGCAAAATGACTTTTACAGATTGGAGAAGTGGGCCCAAACTAAGAAAATGAATTTCAATAGGGACAAATGTAAGGTTCTTCACTTAGGCGGGAAGAATCATATGTAAAAATATAAGATGGGGAACACCTAGCTTACTAGTAGTACATGTGAAAAGGATCTAGGGGTCTTAGTGGACCACAAGGTTAACAGGAGTCAAAGGTGTGATGTAGCTGCAAAAAAGGCTAATGGTATTCTAGGCTGTGTCTAGTGTTCCAATCAAGGGAAATCATAGTAGCACTCCATTCTGCCTTGGTCAGACCACACCTGGAATACTGTGTCCAGTTCTGGACACCACAATTTAAGCACGATGTTGACATGCTGGAATGTGTGCAGAGGAAAGTAACCAAGATGATCAAGGGTCTGGAAACCAAGCTTTATAAGGAATGCCTCAAGGAGCTGGGTATGTTTAGCTTGGAAAAGAGGAGACTGAGAGGAGATATCATAGCCATCTTCAAATATCTAAAGGGCTGTCACATGGAAGATGGAGCAAACTTCTTTTCTCCTGCTCTGGAGGATAGGACTCAAACCAATGGCTTCAAGTTACAAAAAAAGAGATTCCGACTAAACACCAGGGAGAACTTTCTGACAGTGAGAGCTGTTCGACAATGGAATGGAGTCTCTTGCAAGGGACTCTACTTCCTTGGAGGTGTTTAAGCAGAGGTTGGACGACCATCTGTCTTAGATGCTTTAGTTGAGATTCCTGCATTGCAGGGGGGCTGAACTAGATGACCCTTGGGAAACCTTCCAATTCTATGAGTCTGAGTCTGTGAGTCTAAGCATCTCACATGAGATATGTGCAGTCTCATATTAGCAAGCACCAATGTATGTATTATGAACGTATTGTTATGAATTTGGGTGGGAGGAAGTAGGCTGTATGTGAGGTTCTTCTAACGCCTGGATCTGGCCAGTGTCAAAATATAAGCCAGGCTAGCTTCCTGTGTTGAGGTGACAGCCCGGGTGATGGGTGATTAAGGGGAACAAAGTAAAGGGGCTCTGTGTGAGAAGGTAAATGGGTGTGGCCATTCTGCCAGCTCAGGACAAATCCAGAGATTAGAGTTGAAAGTTGCAGTGATGTGACCGAGAAGTAAAGCAGCAAGCTGGAGAGACAGTCAGAGCAACATTTGAGAGCAATGGTTGATTTCTGTTTGAATCCAAGGCTGCAGCTATGGGAGAAAGAAGACCCTTTTGGGGTGCTAATACTGTGAACCCCTCCATCATAGGCTCAGGTTGTGTATAGGTGTAAATAAGCCATATATCATAAAGACATATCCAAAAGAAAACACGAACCCTGGTTAAGCTTCTGAAACCCTCGGAATTTCACACTACTTGGGTGTTGGGCAACAATATCTATCAGAGTTGGTGCAAAGGATGAGGCCATTGGCTTTACACTGTGTTCTCTTATCCTGTAGGAATCATACTGCAATCACTTATGTGGAGACTTGCTATTTAATTACAAAGTATTCCTTTTCAAATATTTACTGTGTAACTAACAAATATATTCAATGGGGGGGGTAGCTTTATAACAGCAGAGAAAAGGCCTCATGGCAATGAATGTCCAACTTGCAGTTACTACTTATATAAACAATAAATGGAGCTCAAGTCTTTCCAAATATTTTGCATTTCTATTTGACCTCACGTAGGCAGACTTTTACAGTCAATTCAGCCATTAAGGAGGCCAGATTTCAAATGTCTGAAAGCCATTTCTGAGTGCTGGAAGGTTAGAGTCAGGCCATTTTGCAACAATTAAAATTTGGCAGGGTTTAGCAAGTTCCAAAACAATTCATAATGCTCCCCCTGCATGCAGCCCTTTAGAAATACTAGGAATTATTATCACCTTCCTCAGCCTCATCCTGTGCCAGTTGACCAAAACAACTATAAAGACATGAAAGCACAGATCCTGCTTCTCCCTTTAACTACTACAGTAGCCCAGACAACATCTGCACAAACAATTAATGTATGGATTAAGAACAGAATAAGAGGACCTATCTAGTCCAGCATTCTGTTCTTGCAGGGCCACCCAGATGCCTGTGGGAAAGGCCTCAGCTCTCTTGTGGTTTCCAGCAACCAGTTTTCAGATACATTACTGTCTCCAGCTGTGGAGGCAGAGCATAGTCATCATGGCTAGTAGCCATTGATAGTCTTCTGCTCCATGAATTTGCCCCATCCTCTTTTAAAGCCATCTACCTCACTGTGTCCTGTGGGAGCAAGTTCCACAGTTTAACTATTTAGGAAAGGGGTGTCCAGAATCTTGCCTGTTGTTTCTGTCACCAACTTCCACATGTTCAGTTTGAGGAAAGCCATCTCACGTACAGCCCACATTCATTTAGAATCCAGTCTGTTTCCAGGTACCATTTAAAGGACTGGTTTTAACTTTAAAAGCCCCAAATGATTGGGACCTGATCACTTGAAGGATCACCTTCTGCCATATTTATCTCACCTTTGGAGGCCCTGATCTAGGTTCCCCAGAGAATGCACAGATTCAGGTAGCCAACAGTGTGCAGGGCTTCTGGCATCATTCTAGAGAGGCTTCATAGAAGCCTGGAAATGTACAATGGAAAGAAAAATTCACCAAAGCTCTAAAGAAATTCTAAAGCACTGTGAGAAAGAAGAAGAAAAATGGAAGCCTCTTTCACATGGGGATGAAAGGTTTTTGAGAAACTGGAGGCCAATCCTTGCAGATGTAGGCTCTGTTCAGGTGAACATTTGGATATCAGGACAGAGCCAGCAAGTAGAATTCCCTCTCTTCCCGCTATGCACATCATTATCTATAGCAGTATTTCCCAACCTTGGGTCTCCAGCTGTTTTCAGACTACAATTCCCATCATCCCTGATCTTGCTAGCTAGGGATGATGGGAGTTGTAGTCCAAAAAACAGCTGGAGACCCAAGGTTGGGAAACACTGTTCTATAGTACGCATTCCTTCTGTACATACATGTTGTCTGTGCAGGTATCGGATGCTTCAGATATGAACATTAATACTGTAGCCAGAGAAGCTTTTTTTTATACTGAAGTGAACCAACACAGAAACTTTTGATTGGTTTGCTCAAGATGGGTCACACCCAGATGCCTTCTCAGCCTCATTGGGAGTTGTGGCCAAAAGTGGTTTATAGCATACAGAAAAGAATACCCTTGCTTTTTTATGATCATCAACACTTCCGGTATTAATTCCGGTACCTTGGGTTAAGAACTTAATTCGTTCAGGAGGTCTGTTCTTAACCTAAACTGTTCTTAATCTGAGGTACCAGTTTAGCTAATGGGGCCTCCCGCTGCCGCCGTGCTGCCGCCGCACAATTTCTGTTCTCATCCTGAAGCAAAGTTATTCAGCCGAGGTACTATTTCTGGGTTAGTGGAGTCTGTAACCTGAAGCATCTGTAACCTGAAGTGTCTTTAACCCGAGGTATGGGGCTTTTATTTCTTGGAGTGTTCTCAGAATCTGAAAACACAAGAGGCAAACAGATGCTAGACAGTTCACATACTTGTAGCTAAAGTGATTTTTACCAATAGCACTTTTGGTTTGGCCTCATACCAAACTGTTGACTTCACCACTCACTAGGACCCATTGTTCTCTACTCCCACTGTAGTGATGTTCCAAAGGTGGATAAGAACAATGTGTGCCCATTTCTTTAGTATTATTATTGTTGTTGTTGAAGAGTAGAACACATGATAGACCCTGATGTTCCACCCACCTCTTATGCCTGAGGTAGATCCACCCATATCATATGGATCACAATTAGAGAACCACAGGACATTTCATTTGGATTCATTTGTGATAAGCGTCAGGACAGATGGTCATCAAATGGCTAAACCGAAAGTCAAACAGTACGTATCCAGAGTGGGCATCAAATCTTTGACCTCAGAGTCATTGACAAATGAACTTGAATTATGCATTTCCATGTAGCATTGAAGCTGATAATTTATTCACAAGTTGCCTTCCATTCCAAAGAAAACAAAGGATATCACAGTCCCACAGGGAAACGTATCCGATACTGAAATGCAGCTGCGATATTGTCAACAGAGGACAGCTGCTTGAAACCCCTTAGGATGTTTTTGCAAGGATTTATGGTTAGAAGGGAAGGACAGCATTTCCAAAATCAACTAGAACTTCAAGAGGTTTGATTAACCAAAGCAAGAAGTTGGTAAAAGCCCAGAAACAAATTACCTACTGAGAAAGTTGGTGTCAGATTTTTAATCACTGCAAGTTCTGCAAGCAATTTAAATGTTACTGTGATGGATTTTTGTTTTGTTTTTAATGCATCCTTCCCTGATATGGACTGCACCATCCATGTTGATCCTTCAGTTACCCAACTGGTCTTCTGATTCTGCAAGGACCTAGCATAAGACATGTTTGGGTACTACATGGTATCCAAGATGAGTTGTGTTAACTGCATTATGTCTCCACCAGTGGACGGGCAAGTGCCTCTAGGCTGGGAATTCTCTCTCGGCCCTAGTGGGCATGACCACAGGTAAACAGATGATGGAGCAATGAATATGACTTGTACTTTAGTCTATATTTATTCCAAGTAAAAGACAGATTTTCTACACACACACACAACCCTCTCTATCCTCCCTCCAGGGAAGGAAGAGACATTATCACAATTCAAGATTCCAATCAGGTGAAAAGTTCTCAAGAAGGGCTTGGTGAAGGGCTAGTAAGGGGTGTGGCCTGTTGAGAATGGCCATCTGTCATGGATGCTTTAACTGAAATTCCTGCATTGCAGATGGGGGGGGCCTTTCAACTCTACAATTCAATGATTCTAGGAGGGGTGTGGCCTGGTGAGGGGTGTGGCCTGGGAAGATTCCCAGGGGCTAGAAGGGCAATGGTGCCGACTACAATTCTGAGATAATAAAAATGTGTTTTAAATTGGTGTTGAAAGAGGGCCCAAGACCAGCTTTAGTCCAGAGTGAAGGGAGTTCCATCACAGATACTATCACAGGAAAGACCCTACGGCATTTCTCCTGTATTCAAAAACCTATATTCAGAAGTATGCTGAATCTGAACAGGGAAGCTCTGGTCCTAAGAATACACAAGAACATAGGATGAGCCTTGCTGGATCATACACATGGCCCATCTAGTTCAGTATTTCCCTCTCCTGGTGGTCAACCTGTGTGAAGCCTACAAGCAGAACATGAGTACAAAAGCTCTCTCCTGTTCATGTTAGCCAAAAGCTGGCATGCTGCCTCTAATACTGGAGGTAATATATAGCCAGCATGACTGCAAGCCATTAGGGATAGGGGAGAAATGTGATTCAGTTTGCATTTAAACACGAGCTTATCAAATTTACACTTTCTGAATCAATACTCAACATGAAACACAGCCATCCCTAGAAATTCACACTTCTCCAAATGTTGCAATGCAGTTCTCCAGCCAAGTAATGAAGTATACGGGGGTAAGTGAAAACAACATGCAAAAAAGCATTATATTAGAAAAAAATTGCTTCGCAAAAATGTGCATATTAGGCAAAACGGCAGACAAAGATGTGTACATTGAGAGAAATACACAATAAACTGCTGACAAAATTTCCATGAGAACCTTTTTTAAAAAATTGCAAATTGATGTGGAGATCTAAACTTAACATGGGAATAATGAAAAACTGACCAATACATCAATCTCTAGTTGGCACTGATAGCTATTGGCACTGATAGCTACACAGATTTGTTGTGACTTGTGTGCTCTGCCACATAAAACTGATAGGCCTCCTAAAATTATTGTAACCAACCCCCAACCCCCTGATTTCCAGGCCCTGCAAATCTATCTTACTATCTACATCTCAGCAATATGTTAACTTTGGCTCCACGGTTCCCAAACATTCAAGAGAGCCCCCAGCACAAATAAGCATACTGGTCCTGGGTAATTGTTATTGCTGCCGCACATGTAGTCCTGCCACTTCTTCCACTGATCTGAAATTATTTTTCTTTTGAATGGTCTGATCCTCACATTCCTCCACTGTTATTTAAACAGCATGGCATTGGGGATATATAGGCAGGACGAGAGAGAGAGAGAGAGAGAGAGAGAGAGAGAGAGAGAGAGAGAGAGAGACTTTCGTGATTTGATCCTACTATGTAGACATAAGACTAGGAAATAAAACAGGACATTGAGGGAGCTTTACTTAGCTATCAACATAAAGGTCTTGATTGTGAGAGCCTTCAAAGTTCACCAAGAACAGTTTTCTGCTTATCTTTGAAAAACAGAATTTCCCTTACATATCAAGAGTATGCATTTTTTTAAAAATGGGAAAAGCTTATTCCAAGTTTGCTTTGCTTTCCTCCAACTCTGACACCAACTACATCCCTCTGCCAAGTAGCTGCAGATGTTTGAGGCCTTGTACTTGGGTGGACATTGAGAACCCTTGAACTCAAGGATGTACCCGTGACCTGCTAACCTGTTGCTTGGATTAATTTAATACTGGGCTGTCTTTGAATATTGTCTGTTATCTTCAGTTGGTGCAGAATACCACTTCCAGGCTTTTGATGGGTATCACATATGAAGGTTTTGCCTCCTCAGTGCTAAAGAGTGCTGAACTAGCTGCTTCCAGGACCATTTCAAAGGGTTATCATAAGCCCTATGTGGCTTGGTACCCTGGTGCCAGTAGAAGTCCTCTACCTTCCTGCACTTATTATTGGATCATCAACGCAGGCCTTTCTCTCTGTCTCCTTCTTGTCAGAGGTGAAGCGGGTGATAACTAGAGAGGGGTCATTTTTGCTTATGGTACCTCATTTGTGCAGGAAGGCTCTCTGTTGTCAACACTGCTTTTCAGCGGCCAGGAAGAACAGGAAATGCTGTCCTCTGAGTTAGATCAGGCCCACAAACCTTTCTGTTCTGACTAGTCCTCCATCGGTCCCATTCCATCAACCTCCATCCCTTGCTCTGTCCCTGCAGCAAGTTCCTACCTTTTTCTACCACACACATACTCCATTTCCTTGCCACAGTTCTGCAGCCACCATGAGGAGAATGAGAAAAAGAGGGAGACCGGCAGGCAGGCAGGCAGGCATACAAATGCTTGAGTTCAGTGGACCTACCACAGAGCACAGTAGCTGAAGTTGTGTAGCATTCTTCAGAAAAACGTTTGAGCCACTGTGATCCATTGCCAGACCTCCAAGCTTGTATGTGTGTTGTTGTTGTTGTTGTTGTTGTTGTTGTTGTTGTTGTTGTTGTAATTATTATGCTACACGTCTGACAGTGTTGCCCCAGCCACTCTGGGCAGCTTCCAAAAAATTAAAATATCAAACACAGTAAAGCATCAAACAGTATGTCTTGTCTGTCTGTCTCACTCTCCTCGTGGCAGAACCATGGCTTCCAATGCTTCCTTGTGATCTTTGAAGGGTGGTATAGAAATTTAATAAATAATAAAAAAATTAATTCCTTCATCAGGAGTCAGGCATTCGCAAAGCTTGTGACCTCCCACTCACTAGCTATTGCCCCCACCAACTCACTTGCTTCCTACCACCAATACCAAGCATTGGAAAGACCAGCTTCTCACAAGAGAGAGGAGGGGAGAGAGAATAGATGGGGGGGATGTGTGAAAGAGTCTGAATGCCTAATGGATGAATGATTGGGGGGATTCTTATTGATGTTCCAACCTGACATCTTGCTGCACATGCCTCTATATGTAATCAGGAACAGAAATGGCTTGTGGTTTGGCTACATGCAACAAAGTGAAGGAAAATAGAATAAAAACAATTGCATGTCAATCTGCTTATTATGAGCTTGTAAAAATTATGCGCCTGTGTACGTGTGTGTTCAGAGTCTGGAGAGTTGAAAATGTTTGTATTTGTTTACCTATCTTCCAAGTTCAAGTAATGGGATATTATTATTTTTTAAAAAAATGAACTTAATATTTTAATCCTGCAGAAATGAAACTAAAAAATCTTAATCTTTCACAAAAAACGACATTACGTGCTTGCTCAGAATGCCTTTGGGATTATAAACCAGTAGTGACAGAAAACTCTCAATACATGATTATAGAAACTTAAATAAAACATCAGATTCTTTGAAGGTGACTTGGAAACTACAACTAACATGGAATGCAGCATCTAGACTGGTAACTGGAAGCTGACCCTAACACTGGTCTTAGAACATTGGCTCCCAGTATGTTTCTGAGCGCAATTCAAAGTGTTGGTGCTGACCTTTAAAGCCCAAAATAACTTTGGCCCTGTAAACCCTACTGAGCTTAGTGGGATTTGCTTCTACGTAAAATGAATTCAATTGAGCAGCATACCTTTTTTTGAGAAAAAAAAGTCCTCTTGAAACTAGATGAAGGCTACTAGCATAAGCCAAGTCAATATGAATCCAAGAAACCTCCTACCTACGGAGCACAGATAGCTTTCTTTCTGTAGACATAAACGATGTGCTCATCAATAGAAACGTAATATTCCTTGAGTAGAAAAGAAACACACAGCACTTACTAGGTCTCCTCTGGTTCCCGTTTAATTTCCTTTGTCTAATGTAAACTCAGTGGGCTATGACTAAGAGCTAACATATAATTTCTAATTGTATGGCATTATGTTATGTTAGCACAAAAACATTATCTGAGCCAAGACACAAGACAGCAGCCTATAGTGGCTGCTGTCTTACTAGGGATTAGATAGGAATGGAAAAAATACCATCAGCATCAACTGCATTTGTCAGGGAAGTAGATGAAAAGCCAAGCTTAATGGGAAAATATTCCCCATGTCTTTCACCTCCTTCCTTAGTAGGTGCAGGGTCATTTTGCAAGCCAAATGGAACACGCTCTCATCATAGATGTGAAAAAAGGAAACTGAGGACTTTGGACTGTTATTGTTTGTTTGTTTTTACAGGCAGTCTGCGCATCCTTATCCTAGGTTTCAGAGCTGCCTTTCACATCTCCCTGTACTTTGCATGCGTCCGTCCACTACCTTGTTACCCAAACCTTCCATTTCCTGCCTTTGACCATTTCCACTCGCATTTTGCAGTCCACAGAATATCAAAGGCTTACATCTGGAGGGAGGTGGGGAGGTAGAGAAACAACCCTGAATTTAATAGGAAAAGAGCTAGGGATAAAACACGCTGATCAGAAATTTTAAAAAATCAAGAAAGAGAGACTGCCTTTCATAAGAACACCTTCATACATTCAGTGAATACACAGGTATCAGGAAAGCACTTGCCAACCACACTAATAATAATAATAATAATAATAATAATAATAATAATATACTCTCCCCGATGCTTTTTAACATCTTTATGTGCCCCCTCGCCCAGCTTGTCCAGAGTTTTGGGCTGGGCTGCCATTAGTATGCTGATGACACCCAACTCTATCTGTTGATGGATGGCCATCCTGACTCGGCCCCAGACACACTGATCAGATGCTTGGAAGCTGTGGCTGGATGGTTACATGGGAGCCAGTTGAAGTTAAATCCTTCGAAGACAGGTTGGGACGGGACGATATGGGATTGAGGGGGCAACTCCCATCTCTTGCGGGGGTGCAATTAGTGCCAGCACCGTCCGTTAAGAGTTTGGGTGTAATCTTTGATACCTCCCTCTCCATGGAGGTGCAGATTGCAGCTATAACAAAGGCAGCATTTTTCCATCTCCGCCAAGCTAAGCAGTTGGCTCCTTACCTCTCTCGCCCTGACCTAGCTTACCACGTGTGATCCACGTGACGGTCACCTCCAGACTGGATTATTGTAGCTCGCTCTACGTGGGGCTGCCCTTGAGACTGACCCAGAAACTCCAGCGGGTGCAGAATGCCGCAGCGAGACTCCTTACGGGGTCTTTGCTGCGAGATCACATTCATCCGGTGCTATACCAGCTGCACTGGCTCCCGGTGGAGTACAGGATCAGGTTTAAGGTGCTGGTTTTAACCTTCAAAGCCCTTTACGGCCTAGGACCCTCGTACCTACGGGACCACCTCTCCTGGTATGCCCCACAGAGGAACTTACGGTCTTCAAATAAAAACATCTTGAAGGTCCCAGGCCACAGAGAGGTTAGGCTGGCCTCAACTAGAGCCAGGGCTTTTTCAGCTGCGGCTCCAACCTGGTGGAACGCTCTGTCACAAGAGACAAGGGCCCTGCAGGACTTGACATCTTTCCGCAGGGCCTGCAAGACAGAGCTGTTCCACCAGGCCTTTGGTCAGGGCGCAGCCTGACTCCCTCCTTTGGCAATCTTTACAAAACTTTAGTTTATGGTTGCCATCAATTTTGATTTTAATTAATTTTTATAATGTTTTTATAATGTTGCACTGTTTTAGTGTTGTTAGCCGCCCTGAGCCCGGCTTCGGCTGGGGAGAACGGGATATAAATAAAATTTATTATTATTATTATTATTATTATTATTATTATTATTATTATTATTATTTTATTTGTACCCTGCCCATCTGGCTGGGTTTCCCTAGCCACTCTGGGCGTCTTCCAACAAAGATTAAAAATACATTAAAATGTCACACATTAAAAACTTCCCTGAACGCGGCTGCCTTCAAATGTCTTCTAAATGTCAGGTAGTTGTTTATTTCTTTGACATCTGATGGGAGGCATTCCACAGGGTGGGCGCCACTACCGAGAAGGCCCTCTGCCTGGTTCCCTGTAGCTTTGCTTCTTGCAGTGAGGAAACTGCCAGAAGGCCCTCCGTGCTGGACCTCAGCGTCCAGGCAGAATGATGTGGGTGGAGATGCTCCTTCAGGTATACTGGGTCGAGGCCACCCCAAAAGTGGAAGTGGTGGAGCATCTGCTTTGCATGCAGGAGGTCCCAGGTTCAGTCCCTGGCATCTCTAGCTAGGGCGGCGAATGCCTCATCTGAAACCCCGAGAAATACTGTTCCTATACACAATAGTGAGCTAGATGGATCAAGAGTCTGACCTGACATAAGGCAGATTCCTAAGTTTCTATGTTCCTTAATTTGCCCTCGTGCATGAATGTTTCTGAATCAGTTGTGTTAGCTTGTCTCCTTTCCCCTTCCTTATTTCACAAGATAGATCCACATGTTGTTTTTCCTCTGTGTTTCCTTGTACAGTCGCACCTTGGAAGTCGAACAGAATCCACTCCGGAAGTCCGTTCAATTTCCAAAACATTTGGAAACCAAAGTGCAGCTTCTGATTGGCTGCAGGAAGCTCCTGAAGCCAATCGGAAGCCATGGAAGCCCCGTCAGATGTTTGGGTTCCAAAGAGCGTTCACAAACCGGAATACTCACTTCTGGGTTTGCTGCGTTCAGGAGCCAAAACATCTGAGTACCAAGGCATTCGGGATCCAAGTTATGATTGTAATAACATTCAAATCCAGCTCCAGGCCTGTGCATCAACTAGAAACTGGACTCCCAGGTTTTTTCCACCACTTTCCCACAATCTCATCTCATTTTTGCCTGCTTTCCTCTCATCCACTTAGAAGTACGCCTTTTTCAAAAAAAGGGGGGAGAGTGGAGCTTCAGCTATTAATTAAAATTATTATGTATTTATTGCTTAAACTGGGCTCCCGCATGAAGGTTAATTTAACCTCCGTGCAAACTCAGATGACTCCCGTGAATACGCAAGAACCAGCCTTTCCATCCGAGCATCCATCCTGCTTGCCCCTCAGACACCTGTCAATTGACCTTTCATGTCACTCCTGCCCAGGATGCATCTTGGTACTGGCCAATGAAAACCTTCCAGGGCACTGTAACCTTGATTCTATTGACCAGAGTTGCTTTGATTTAAATTTCAAACAGCCTGTGATTTTTATTCTCTCCTCCTCCCAGCTCCAAACGCAAACATTATGGATTTTAGAGGAAAGGAAGCCCTCACTGCACACTTGCTTTGCACAATCTTTGCATAAGCAAAAAGGCAGTCGATACAAACAGAATTAATTTTAATTGACCCTAATATGCACACCCAATTTCTTTCATTCGCAAAGAAACCGAGCACAACATGCTTGATATTTACAGAAGTACTGGCCCAAGTACACAGAACGGAGTTAATTACAGTGCTTATTACTAAATTTACTTGGTTATGATTATAGCGAACCATCACACAGGTCAGTGAATGTGTAAATGGGAGGGAGGGATTAGATTGGCACTATGGTACCCAGTAATATGTTGCTGATTAGAAAGCTTGTCAAAAGAAAGCAGGGGTCTCTCTCTAATCACCAAATCTCCTGAGATTGTCAGAGAGGGTGAGATGTAATCTAATTGTGATTTCCCAATCAGAAGAGAAATCCAATACAAGAGTTGCACTTTGATC
This sequence comes from Podarcis cretensis, assembly GCF_951804945.1. Taxonomy (NCBI): domain Eukaryota; kingdom Metazoa; phylum Chordata; class Lepidosauria; order Squamata; family Lacertidae; genus Podarcis; species Podarcis cretensis. The sequence continues at coordinate 26,069,915 of NC_137175.1, forward strand.
ATCAATACATTTCAAGGAAATCAGCAAGGAAGGAGGCCCAGTCTGCTCACAATTATAAGCACTCCTTGCATGAAACTCTGAGAACTGTTGCCAGTCAGTGTTGACCGTATGGCACTAGATGGACCAGTGGTATGACTTAGTATAAGACAGATTCCTATATTCCTATGACCTGCATGCAGCTTTCTAGTTGTTTTGCCAAGAGGCTCTCATAGGGTTCCACAAAGCTCTCTGGCAACTACAATGCAAGACATCTTCCTAAATTCCATTTTGAAAACATCTTTATTTATTAATCTTTCCATATAAAAAACCTCTTCCAACAAGAACGGGGGGGGGGGGGAGAAAACATCACTATCCACAAATGAAGTCATTCAGTTCAATTAAATACAGCCATGAAGATCAGACAACTAAAAAAAGAAAAACAATCCCATTAACAAGTCCAGATGTCATTCTATTAATAGACCAATGCCAAATTAAACATCTATGCAGTACACCACTGCAAGATATACAGAACATAAGTGGTATCAGTTATAATTTGTTTCCTTCTCACACCCGTATGTTCCTGCACAGCAAAGTTATCCATTTCATTTGCTAACCCATGACCGCTTGTCTTGCCCCCTATCCCAATGTCACAATTGTTGAAGAGTTTTATTGGCACCTTAACAAAATCAACTAGAAACAGCCATTTAAAATGTTCTTACAGGCCAACTAAATGTCAGAATTATATTGTTCACAGAAAAGTGAACTTTATTTTGAATTAAAATGTTTGACAGTTAAAACACTAACTGAAGTATACGTGTGTTTTAATAGCATGTCAGCTGTTCTAAGAAACTTATTTCTCTGTCATTGACAAGGCATGCACCACCTTTTTTTTTTATCTGGAGAGCCCAGCAACATGGCTACTCATCATCCAACAAAGGGGAAAAATTGGGATATTGATTTGCATAAGATTTGCATGTACTGATTTATATGTACAGTGGTACCTTGGGTTAAGAAGAAGAAGAAGAAGAGTTTGGATTTGATATCCCGCCTTTCACTTCCCTTCAGGAGTCTCAAAGCAGCTAACAATCTCCTTTCCCTTCCTCCCCCACAACAAACACTCTGTGGGGTGAGTGGGGCTGAGAGACTTCAGAGAAGTGTGACTGGCCCAAGGTCACCCAGCAGCTGCATGTGGAGGAGCGGAGACGTGAACCCGGTTCCCCAGATTATGTGACTACTGCTCTTAACCACTACACCACACTGGCTGTACTTAATTCGTTCCGGAGGTCCGTTCGTAACCTGAAACTGTTCTTAACCTGAAGCACCACTTCAGTTAATGGGGCCTCCTGCTGCTGCCATACCACCAGAGCACGATTTCTGTTCTCATCCTGAAGCAAAGTTCTTAACCCGAGGTACTATTTCTGGGTTAGCAGAGTCTGTAACCTGAAGCGTATATAACCTGAGGTACCACTGTATAGGTGAAAATTTAGAAACAACTATGGTACTATGGTTATGTGATGCATTGCACCATCATAGTCAATGGCACGACCATGTGACCTGTGTACCTGCTCTCCAGGTGATATTGATGGGCTCCAGCACAATCCCTGTTCTCCTTGCTGATGGTTCTTTATATTCAAACCAGACTTGGACTGGACAGCCCTTCAAACAGAAGCATCGTTCAAATAGAGTACTGGCCACCCTAGATCCTAGCCATTTCTCTGATGTGGCTAAGTGGAGAAATGTCAAAACAGTTCTGAAGGCCTAGACTTAGCTTAGCTTTGCACTGTGAGAGATGTGGCTTGGTTATATGGTGTCAGTGGCCACAACCTGCACAAGCCCATGCTTTGCCAGGATAAAAACTGCTTAGTGCATCACTTTCTTCACATACACAGCATGTGGTCTCTCTAAAAGCCCCTTTTATGCTAAGCCAGAGTAGATGTCAGATAGACTGAACACAGAGTTAATTAATTGTGGATCATTTTTACTGAAAGCCCAAGGTGGGAGACCTTGTGGTAGTACATGCCACCTAAGTGATCAATCTTTAATTAGCATGGCCAAGGAAAGTTGCCTGTTCTGCACATAAAACAAAACCAGAATTTCAATGTTCAGGAGTTGCTCTAACCCTGCGCCTTTGTGAAGGAATTCATGAGAGCTACAAGAGGAACGTCACTAGATTTCAAAAGTTGCTTAAATTCAAAGTTTGAAAATTAAAAAATTATCACCTGAATTATCACCAGAACAGCATTTTTACATGAAAATCCCATGTCTGCCCATCATTGAATTGTCACACTTATGCCTGTTGTTTTGAAGTCAGTTCCTCTATCGTGGGGCCTATTCACAGAAAAGTGTGCATAGGGTCTATCGGACATTGCCAGATGTCGAGGGCTCCCACATACCGGCTCTTTCAGAGTCTCTCTCTGTGTGTGATCTTCAGAATGCCTACCAAAGTATCATGAAACCACTTCATGGTCACCTGACCTCAGCTCAAAAAGGGTATTGTTGAGTTGGAAAAGGTTCAGAAAGAGCCGCCAAAATTATCAAGAGGCTGGAGTGATTCCCCTATGAAGAAAGGTCTCTCCCTCTTTTACACACACACACACACACACACACACACATATATTCACATACCTGTTTCTAGTTTGCAGAGGGGAGAATGAATGCAAGTGCCTGGGCAGCAGGGAGAAAAGTCTATTGCAGAGAGGGGACACTTTCTGGATTTCTGTAAGACACCATAAGAATCACACAGAAAGCTCCCTTATACTGTAATCGATCATTGGTCCACCTACTTCAGAATTCTTTATTAGCATCAGCTCTCTGGGATTTTAGGCAGAGCTCTCTCTCAGCCTGAAAATGCCAGAGATGGAACCCAGAACCTTCTGCTTACAAAGCAGAAGCTCCACCACTGAGCCACAGCCCTCCTCCATTAATCAAATGATAGATTTGAGGGTGGTAGTGGTAATTACTTTTTGATACAATGGACTGAAGTGATACAGAGGCACTTATTTATTTATTTTGGCACCCCAGGCTTCAAAATGGCTTAGGCTGATGCTGTCAAATTGCTTCTTGATCCAGGCTGAAAGCTGCTGTGCTTGAAGATGTGCTCTCTCTTTTTCCCCAAAAAAGAAAATTCATGTTGTCATATACAGAGAAGTCAGATCCCTCCATATATCTGCACACATAAGTGTATATGTGCATGTTTTTCTGTCTCATTCTCATGTCTTAGTGAGACATAAATTCCATTAACCTGAATTGCGGGCTTAGCTCACCTTTACAACAGCCAATATTGACAAGGTGCTGGTGATCAATATGGGACAGATTGGAAGCTCATTCCAACAAATTGATAAAAGTTCAGAATGAGGAGGGGTGAGGTAGTTTACTGCAAAGGTTAAATCTTTACATTCTGCTTTCTCTAATATCCACTTTTTTCCCTTAGATGCTCCTAACCTTCAGAATTAACCCCATTTTAAAATACAAGCAATGTTTTCTAGTCACACTTTGTCCTTCATCCTCAGCTCTCTCCTGTATCAAGGATACTTTGCTGGGCATGTGCCTGTATCCTGCCTTGTACACGTGAAGCAGAATAGCAATGGCTCCATGTTAGGGACTAGCTGGATGAAGAGAAGTAATGGGAGGCACCAGCCGGGGAACCCTCTAGAGAAACCTCAGAGGAGGAAGGCTCACAGCCAGGCGAATGGTGTTGGGACATTGAGGACAGGTCAGAGGGGGCGGGAGGGAAGGAATGGTTGGATGTTGAAGAGGCAACAGGATTTAGCGAGCTGATGAAGCAGAGGAGAAGGGAAGCATCCCAGGAGTTTGTTGCTCCTAATGTCCTAAGCTGCCCTGCCCTCTTTTTCTCCTAGGACACGGAGGGCTATGCATGTAGCAGAATGATGGGCACAGATCCCTGCCCCACTCCTGATGTAGTTTGAGGCTGCTTGGAAAACATGTGGCTGAGGAGAAGACTTAGAGGAAAGGAGAAGGCAAAGGCCTTCAGTCCTGGCAACTGTCTCATTGGGGCCAGTTCTACTTGTAGGCATTGCTGCCTTGTTTTCTTGAACAGAGAGCTAATTTTTCTGCTTGTCTTTCTGTCTTGAGTGCCAACCTGCATCTGAACCAGCCCTGACACTCTGATATTCATCTTCTGATGGGGATGACTCAGATGGAAGAAGCACAGCATTCACTCATAAAAGCACCACAAGTTAAAGGCTTCTTGTGGACCAGAGATAGGCCTAACGATAGATTGGATTTGGAAGTACAGTCATGACACAAATAGGACGGACATGCAACATGTTGCAAGCTGTGTTTTTGCAGCATTGGAGTCAAATTCAGTGCAGTGCTAAGTGGGGTATCTGCTGGTATAGTACTGCTTTTGCTATGGTTTTATTGTCAACTATTTCTATTGTGCATTTGAAAACCGCCTTGGTTTTGGTATTAAACTGAAAGCTGGAGTAGAAACAGTGGTAAATAAAACAAGCAAATAAGGGGGGGTGCTATCCCAACTTTGTAGGAAGATCAAGAAATTAAAAAAAAGTTGTCGATTGAATGCTCATAGTAAGGTCAGCCCTTAGATCCTTTGTCAAGACCCAGTTCATACTAAATGCTCTTGTGCAAAACTGCCTTTCCAATGTGTCTATCAAGTGAGCCAGAATAGCTTTTACACAGTGTGCTTTTTTTGTTACCTTACTTCATTGACACTCTTAAACTTGATAACTGCCTGAATTTTGCTGTCGACACTTTGCCTTCTGTTTTAAGGCTGCTTCAAGTTACTCTAAAAAAGAAATCACTTTACTCTTAATTCCCTGAAAGCCCCACGCTGTTTTAAATTACATGCTTATACTGGGATAGGCAGACTATTTATTTAGCAGGCAAATTTCAGAGCCATCTGAAATTAATTTCCCAACTCCTACATTCCTGGGTACCAGCCTTCAATCTAGCCATGGAATTTCCTGGTGGAGCTGCACACGTTTCAATCTTTATGTTACAGGTTTCTCAGCACCACCAGGCTGTTGCCCTGTCAGCTGTGAAAGTGAAGACCAACTCCTCTGTTGCCGCCGGTCCACTGCTGCCCCCTTTCACATGCAATCTCAGGCTGTACATTGCAATTGATTGACTTCAAGGCAAAAAGCACAGAATCTTAGAGCTGGAGGTTAAGGTGTAGGTTTCTCAGACCAGAAAATCCAGTGCTGCTTCCCCAGCAGATGACTGTCCAGCCTTCATTTGAAAACCTCATCACTCAAGAAACTCATCACTGCCCAAAGTACTTGGTTCCATTGCCAAGCTGATCTCATCATTAAGAAGATTCTCCTTCTATAACTTAAGCCCATTAAATCTAGTCCTATCTTCTAGGGCATTAGAGAATGAGTTTTGGTGCAGGTATGGGAAGATAATGTTCCCTCAGTCTTCTCCATTCTCAAGGAACATGCTTTCCATACACCTTTGTAACTCCAGCACCATCATGAGAGTCATTCCAATGCCCCATCTTATGTTTCTAAGATTGACCAAAGCTAACCCAAGACTCAAGATCTCAGGTGCAGCAAAGCTTCCAGATCTGGAGGGCTGCTTTTCTCTCTACTGCCACCTGTCTGTCCATCTGTCCATCTGTCATCCAATCTTATGTAGTAATTAAGTTGATGTTCCTCAAACTGATAAAGAGATATTTCTTCTTTGCATATATCCAATAAAATAGGTACATTCTATGTACATTTTAAATTGCCTATATTGCTGAAATGGAGGCTAAGCTTTTTTAAAAAAAAGTCAAATAGCAAAAATAAAGGACAGCCCTTGCATGCAGGACAGCACTGTGACTGGTGACCCAGGTGGCATCAGTGGCACATTTTCAGCTCCAGATGGTTTGAGCACTGCAGTCATTCCTGGACTGAGGTAATCTTTCCATGATAATCCATGATCTGCTAGCCTTCTAATTAGATTACTGCAATGTACTCTACATGGGGATACCCTTGAAGAGAATTCAGAAGGTGCAGTTTGTGCAGAACGTAACCATCACCGTTTGGAGTGGCTTATCAGAATACTAGAACTCTGATTTTGTGTGATTTGAGTTGGTTGGCAATACACTACAGAACACAATTCAAGGTGTCAGTCCTAACTTATAATGCCCTAAATGACTCAGGACTAAAACTTTTGGAATAATGTCTCTCTGTGTAGCTTAGAGAAGGGCCACAGCTCAGTGGTAGAGCATCTGTTTTGCCTGCAGAAGAGCCTTATTTAAATCCCCTGCCTCTCCAGGTAGGATTGGGAGAGAAAGCTTCCTGTAACCATGGAGAGTTTCTGCCACTCAGTAGACAATATTGAACTAGGTGGGCAAAAGGCAGCTTACTTTGTTCTTGGTTTCATCTGTCTCATCCATATCAAACCCTGCATGTTCAAAAGTATACTAACAGGGGCCTTGTGGACTGTTCCTTGGCAAAGGCTAGGGAACGTGGGGTGAAGTTTCCTGCTATTTTGAGTGGTGCTCATCACTGGCAAGAGCCCTGAGAAAACTGGAAATGCTGTGTATCAATCTGGGCCCAATGTGCTATGAATAAACACATGTGACAGGAGACGGATGCTTCTAGGGAATCTATAGAGTAGTTGGTGTAGTGGGGTGACCACAACCCACATGCTGACATGACCATGTCATTAAACCGTGCATCGTAATGTATACATACTGTGGATAGAGCAGCCACATGAGTGATTAAGTAACAAGCATGTTATTTAATATACTTCTTTTAGCAAATATACTATTGATTGTAATTACTGCTCCAGCCCCTAGGAGCCTTCACTTAGAGACTAAAACTCCCCAGGATAGTAGGCAGTCTGCAAGCATAGGAAGCAAAAGTGGGTTGGAGAAGAGAAAAAGAGGACAGTAACAAGAGAGACTGTGGTCAGGCAAATCGGTAGCCAAGATAACACTGGTAAAGTACCTTGTGACTAAAAACAACCTGTTCCTTATACCATGTGCTTGTTCCTAGAATGGCCTCTAGCCCAGGCTCCTTTCTCTTCACATTGATTATGCCCAGTGAACAAAAGCATGCCTGGGGTCTCTATGCAGTCCTTTATCTGGCACTCAGAACTTTTCTTAGTCTACACCCCCTCTCCTCAGGCCCTACCCTGCATCCCCCCCCAAAGAACATTTGCAAACTGGAACAATCACTTCTGGATTTGCAGTGATCGGGAGCTAAAACTTTTTTTTTTTTTTTTGCAAAAATTTTATTAGTTTTTACAATATCAATGACAAACGAAAACATAAAACAAACAAAACATAACAGACATAAATCATAACCTTATTGAAAATAACAGTTATTTACTTTGTAAAACGACTTCCTCGTTTCCCCTTAGTTGAATTTCATTGCATATCCTTATAACGGTTTTCCAAATCCCAATTTTAATACCCTTTAAATTAAACATTAGCATCTTTAAATCTTCTCCTTCTTGTATTAAACATATTATTTTATCAGGGACTTCCGGGTTGGCGCCATCACCAAATGGCGGACTCCCTCCGAGCTCCGGAGGGAGCCTGCTGGGCAGGGGTTGGGTCCCGCCGCGCCGGCGACGCGGGGACCCTCAAAAACCATGGGCGGTGATGCCCATGGACTTGGTGACTCGGCGGGCACCGTTTGTGCCCCCCCGACCTGCGAAGGAGCCTTTTTAAAGGCTGCGGAGAGGGTGACGGGGGGTGTGGTGCTATGAGTCCACTGCTTCCCCTGCCTAGCGAAGCCGCATGCCATTCGACGGAGAGCACCGACTTCTTAATTTGAAAATTTGGACTAAAAAGAACAACCCGTGAGTAAATTTATCGGACTTAAAAGGAAAAATTTGTTTTATGAATTCGGAGCGAGCGGGGGAGGTGCAAAAAGGAAGTCCGCCCCCCCCCCCATTGTAGATGTTCTAACACAAGGATTTGACAACTAAGATCGAGAGAAGAATCTGTTTATTTGAAAAAAGTTATTAATTTCACAAAGGGAAATTACAAGTAATTGTGCTGGAGGAGAAGAGTGGTTTGTGAGAACTAAAGAGTAACCCCCCGGGAACCGGGAGCGATCCGTTATGAGAGACTGGTGAAGAGATATAGAAATTTTGACAGCTGACAAAGTAACTGTCAAAGTGGGAGAATAAGAGAACTTTGTTACGATGACTTTGCCGGTTAGATTCGTTACAATTTGGATATAAATTACTGAAAATAAGGGCAACAAGTTAACTTGACTTTTGGGTGTGATCTGGAAGGAAACTAAGTTACCATAATCCCTCTAGAGGGAGTTCTGGGACATTGCAAGAATGGCAGCAAGTGGAAAAATACTCATGGAATTGAACAGGACTTTTTATCTCCTGGGAAAGCTGCAAAAACGAAGTATTATTTTGTCTACAGAGGTCTCTACACTAAAGGAGACAATGGATTTATCTATTGAAGAAAGGAAGGGACTTGACGTTTGTGTTCCTGAACAAATAAAGCCTCTGTAGAGGAACTAGAATTTTTTGAATTAGAAGGTTTTCGCAGCGGAACAGGAAAAGAAACCTGAGGAATAAAAATTGGACCAAGCTCGAAGTTGGAACATTTGGGACATCCAGACTTTAAAAGGATCAAGAAACAGAATTTGAGTTATACTCTTAAATATAGAGGTCTGGATGGAAGAAGAATGACCTTTTCTGAGAGTTTCTCTAAGATTGGGCTTTCTGAAATTAAAGATTACCAAAAAGACGGCAAAGTGGAATCGAGAGAGATTTAGACATGGACGTGGGATCTCCAGGCTGGCAGTAGACAGATGGATGGATTTTGGGGATCGAAACCGGGAAAGGGGGGAGGGAGATTTGGAACCCAAAGGCTGTAAAATTATATCTTTTTATTTTTTCTTGTTTTACTTTGTGTGATAAAAAAAAGGGGAATTCGTGGAAGGGAGCTGGGGTCGATCTTAGGGAAGTACAAAAAATATAAAGAGAAATGGTTATACAAGTTAAACTAAATTTGAATAATGGGCTAATTATAATTACAATAAGGTTTTAAAATTTGGGGTAAGAATTTGTGGAACTAATCTAATGGAAATGGAATACAAGAGGGGGAGGGTGGGGAAGTCCTGGAAAGATGTTAATGAAAGTAAGGTTTTAAATGCAAATTTTATCTTTATCTTTTTCTTTTTTTTCTTTTTTATTCTGGATTTTTTGAAAATTTTAATAAATATCATTTAAAAAAAAAATAAACATATTATTTTATCAGTTAACATAGATACAATCCTAAGCCCTTTAAGTATCTGGACACTATTTCCAGTTATTTTAGCTTAACAAATTTAACTAAATAATCATTAAATTTCTTCCATTCTTCGTGATGTTCCTCCTCCTTCTGGTCGTGGACTCTTCTGGTTAGATCGGCTAGCTCCATACAATCCATCATCGGGAGCTAAAACGTTAGTCTCGCAAAGCGTTCAACTTCTGAGGTACAACTGTAACTATGATAAGGCATCTTGTTTATTTGGATAAAAGGTGGTGGTAGGAAGGTGAGTGTGTGTAGGAAGCAGCCTACTGTACAAAGGCAAAGTTGTAATTCATTGCTCCACCCACTTTTGTCCCTAGTTCCTTTCACCACTAGCAAATGGCCCCTGGGAGGCTTCCCAAAAATAGAGTGTGGCCCTTTGGTTGAAAAGGCTTTACTGCCCCTGATTTAACTCAAAGCAAGTGAGCATTCTGAATTGCCACCCGAGTTTCATTTCATTCTGCACTGACTTCCAGTTTGTTTCTGAGAGGAATTCAAAGTGTGGGCTTTTTTCCATAAAGCCAGAAATGATTTTGCGGCCAGGAAATTGGAAATACCACCTTTGCCCATATGATCCTGCATACCCCACTGCTGAATTTTTTTGGAAGCATTTTGACCAAAGAAGTCAAGAATTCTACAGCTGCCACCCCCGGTTTTCTATCCACTCCCAATGGCAACAGCATCCAAAGAACAGCTTGAAATTTCTCCTTATGTACCAAAGAACCTGGATCAAACACAATTTCAGAATCAAAGGCAAGTGGTCTAGAATATGCATAACAACTGGCCTACCCAAATACCAGCACATGGAAAGAAAAATGGGAATGTCCTGAAAAGAAAAGCATTTTACTTTCCCCTTTTCTGTTCTCTTTGGACTGAATGAAAGAAATGAAATTTCACCCAAGTTGGTGAAACATCTAGTTGCTCACAGACTGTACATACCTGGGTTTTTATCGATGTTTACAATGAATCATATGATTCTGAATGGTTTCCATTATTCTAAGAACTACATTGGCTTGTATAAATCAGAGAACTGAGGCTATTAATTTTCAGGAAAAAAGGAAAACACAGTGGTTAAAGTACCCATGAAATATCTTAAGGAAAAAGGAAGAGTGCCTATTTGAAAACAAAACAACATTTTTGGTACTACTCCATGACTCATTTGATATGTATTAAAAACACTAAAAAAACACACACCAAAAAACCCACACATTTTAAAGGAATAATATACCATGCCCTAAACCTCTGGCACATTAAAGGCTGCAAGAAATGCTTTTCCCACCTTGATCTCTGGGTGAACAAAAATCTGTTTTAGATGTAGTCATTCTTTCCTTCTTCAAAGTCTTGCAGTGTATAACTACACGATTTCCTGGAGGGAGGGTCATTCTTAAAAACATTTTGTTAACATTTAACTTTTTCCATCAAAATGGCTTTCTTAAAATGTAATGTTTCCATGCAAGGAAAGGAAGATAAAACGGAGAAAACATGCAAGATCCTTAGGCATCTGCACTAACTAAAAGCTATGGTAGAAACATTTGCCAAGTATATTTGGCAGAAACATTTGCCAAGTGCAGTAATGCCAAGAATCAGAGATCCTTAGACTACACCAACAGCCCATGCCTTCAAGGTGTTGACAGACCTCAGCAAGGTTAGAGCCTAGTCTTGGACCTGTGGACAGCTAAACCCAAAATGGAATCTATAATCAAGGTCTGCATTTCTAGGTAAGGATCAGAAAACTAATCTATGCTCGAGTTAGCGGCAGGAACCAAGGCAGTTATCCATGGTGCGGTAGGAGGGGAGCTTACCTTAGAAGGAGGGATAGAAATATAATAAATAAATATAACTTTATATACAGAAGTGGAAAGTAGAAAGACAGAGGAATACCAGCAAAGGATGAATAGCTTATGAAACTGATGGACTATGCTGAAATGGTGAAATTAACTAAAAGGACCTAATGATGAAGTGTTTAAGGAGGAATGGGTCAAAGTATCACATGTACATGAAGTCGCAGGCAGGATTTGAAATAGAAGCAGGAGATTACTAAAATAACTGATGATAGTTTAGATAATAAAAACACATGTATTAAAAAACAGCTAATAAAAAGAAGTTAAAAACCAAACAAAAGGAAAGCAGGGGGTGGAATCAGACCTGATCATCTTTTTTTAAAAAGGGGGGGGAGGTAGTGGGAAATCTGGTCCAAAATCCATATTGTGGTAAGATGCTAGATGTGCAGGATTCAAATGCATTGGGAGAGGGACTCTTGGAGTTCAACTGGAATAAAGAAATGACAGTTAGGGAGATGGTTAACCACTTATTCATTGTAATTTTCGTATCACAATCTTTCATTAAGAAAAGAATAGTATCAAGGCTGTTCTACGTATTCCCACATGGCATGTTGTTAGCTCTCAGGATTGTTAAGGGTCCTTCCAGAGTAAGATCTTACAAGTATAAATAAATGCTAAAATGCCCTGAGAGATTGCCATTCAAATGGAAGTCTCTTCCACAGTGAAGAAAGGTTTTGAGAAATTTGAGGACAAGTTTCATCTCCTGCACGCAGTAAAGGAATACACCTGCCCTCTCTGCCGCTGTCACTGTCGCCGCAGCCACAAAACAATACAGGAGAAAAACGGTATACTTGCAGAGACAAACAAAAAAATGAGGAAAAAGAACATATATTAAATATAAAGAGCCCCTGCTATACCCAGAGCATTTCAAGGTGTTTCCTCTCTGCAAACAGTTCAGAACTTGCATATCTTTCACATTTACTGTGACTGAATGTGCATATTTAACGCTGCATTTTTTGAAATTGATTATAAGCCACGATACAGACTCCAAAGGCTCACTGAAAGAATATAAAGGTTAGAAATCAATCTACAACTTTTCAAATGCCTGCTGAACCCATACACACCAAGGTCTAGACCTGACTGGTCTAGAGCTCCACTAGAAATGCACAAGTCTGTCAGTTTCAGTGTCTTTCAGAGAGAGAACTGCATCACAAAATTCAGAGAAGTACAAATTTTGAAGGAAAGCTGTGTTTAGGTTCACTTGTTCATTCGGAAAGTATGAATTAGGTAGGACTGAACCAATTTCTTTCCCATTCCCAATTGTTGTTGTTTAGTCGTTTAGTCGTGTCCGACTCTTCGTGACCCCATGGACCAGAGAACGCCAGGCACTCCTGTCCTCCACTGCCCCCCGCAGCTTGGTCAGACTCATGCTGGTAACCTCGAAAACACTATCCAACCATCTCGTCCTCTGTCGTCCCCTTCTCCTTGTGCCCTCCATCTTTCCCAACATCAGGGTCTTCTCCAGGGAGTCTTCTCTTCTCATGAGGTGGCCAAAGTACTGGAGCCTCAGCTTCACAATCTGTCCTTCCAGTGAGCACTCAGGGCTGATTTCCTTCAGAACCCATTCCCAATAGACACCTGTAAACCCTTGGAAGGGTTTCAATCAGCATTTCTATCAGGTGAATAGATTCTAGCTGATGTTTGGCACAAATATGTTCCATAGTGATCCTAACAATATTCTTTATTTAAAACATATATACACGGTCCATCAGGCAGTTTATAATACAGTGGTACCTTGGGACACGGGTGGCGCTGTGGATAAAACCTCAGCGCCTAGGACTTGCCGATCACATGGTCAGCGGTTCAAATCCCCGCGGCGGGGTGCGCTCCCGTCGTTCTGTCCCAGCGCCTGCCAACCTAGCAGTTTGAAAGCACCCCCGGGTACAAGTAGATAAATAAGGACCGCTTACCAGCGGGAAGGTAAACAGCGTTCCATGTGCTGTGCTGGCTCGCCAGATGCAGCTTGTCATGCTGGCCACGTGACCCGGAAGTGTCTGCGGACAGCGCTGGCTCCCGGCCTATAGAGTGAGATGAGCGCACAACCCTAGAGTCTGTCAAAGGTACGGGCAGGGGTACCTTTACCTTTACCTTTTACCTTGGTTTGCATACGTCTTGGTTTGCATACATTTTGGATTATAAACATGTCAAACCCGGAAGTGCGTGTCCTGGTTTGCCACCTTTTTTGGGATTACAACCCATTTTTTTTTATTACAAACAAAAATTTTTGGGAGGTCCCAATAGACTTTTAGTGAAAGATCAAATTTGGGGAAATCGGGTCCTCCCTTAAAGAGGGCACATATTGCAGTGAGACCTGGAAAACCAACACCCTGTGTTGTGGGTGGGTACGATTGGTCAGCCACAACACCCAATTGGTAGGTCCCTTGTAGCTGGGTGCAATCTGGCCAATGGGATGCAGTCCAAACGGTTCAAGGGACCTATTTATACCCATGCACATGACCCAGAGCTTCCTCTTTCGGTGCGTGCATTCAGAACACCAGCCTACCTCTCCCTACTTTTAGGGCTTTGCGCTTGACCTTGCTATGCTGTCGTGTGTTGTCTGTCGTTGGGACAGGGGCACTGAAGGAATTTTCCCCACTTGGCTGATTGGCTGGTGCCATTTGGGTTTTGCCTGCTGCGTAGCAAATCGTCACAACTTGTAAGGTTGCGGATAGGCTCTGGTTCAGGTGATAGGAATGGGAGAATGCTCTCGCCATCCCTAAGTGAAGGGTATTCCATTAAAGAAATCCAGGGACTCGATAGCTTGGTAAAGCCCTGAAAGGGGGTTGTGCCAAAGCCTGAGTCCAGGTGGACATTTGGGTGGCGGAGTTAGCCCATTCCCGGCTTTCTGCTTATCCAGGTGTTCATCCTTGGCTGACTTATGCTGGAACCTTGGGTCAGCACTACCTGCATGGCAGGGAACTAGTCGAACCAGAGCCTATGCAACCAATCACTTTCTGTAATCAATAAAGTTGTGGCCTAAATTCTGCCAAAAACCAAAACCAAAATTTGAGTCAAGTGTGAATTTATTTAGGGGGGAGGTTTTTGAGTCTGAACACGCAAAGATTAATTTAAAACAAGTATCCCTGTCCCCTTTTTTACATGCTCGTTCTCTCATCCACTCTCTTTTGCTTTCTTTCCCCCTCTCCCCACATCTTCTCTTCCAGCTCCCTACCAAAGCAGCACTTACCACCGTGACAAATGAAGCAATAACAAGGGTAGTCATTTAACTCTTTGCATCCTACTTAAAAATCGCCCTAATTACCATGTAATGGGTCCGCAGAGGCAGCAGAGGCTGGGTGAAATCTACCCGGAGGGCATCAGTATAGTTCATCTGTCCATTCTCTAATAGAACTCTAAAGTTCACCCTTATAAACATGTCACCTAGTCTATAATTAAGTGACTGGTCATTAGGTAACGCATGTGGTACCTGTGGGTCACATATCAGTCAATTGGTGATGGATATTTATCCAATAGCTGCTCAAAAGTAGCTCCATAGCTCTCTGTCACCACACCATGCTGCAGATTCTCAACACGTGGAATGCTCAGGGTAGTAATCTGTATATGTGAAGGTTTTAAAGGGATAAACTCATTGTCTGTGAAGAGTAAGATATGGAAGGAATGGAGGGGAAAGTGTGTCATAACAATGTTAGGAGGCCTAACAGTATTAGGCAGCTGAGATTTCTAGATTCAATTCTATTCAATTAGTCCTGCCTCTTTGATGTAATCTCAAAAATGTATGTCTGTTTGATGCAGAAAAATCAGAACTGGGATGAGGGAGTAAGGGGGACTTCTGCTGAACTATTATTATCTTCCCCCTTTTTCTGAAATGCATGTTGCATTCAGGGTACAAGAACTGTTCAGAAGATGATGTAATTGGGTACAATAAATGAGAAGGGGGTGGTGTGGTTGCGCAGGAATCATTTTCAGGCACAGAGCTGAAATGAATTTGCTCCAAGCAAATCTTTGCAAAAGTTATCCTTTGAAAATTTGGATGGTGGTTATTTGCCAAATATTGGCTCTTATTCAGCAACAGTGTTTGACACCAGCAATTATATGGTAGCAGTCATCGTTTGACAATATATTATAGCCAAGATGTGATAGGATCTGACAGATAAGCAAGGTACAAGGTTGAAATGGCCTATTCTTTGATACGTTTCAAGATGTTTCAAGAATAGAATCATAGAGTCATAGAATCTTTTTTTTTTTTTTTTATAATAATTTTTATTAATTTTCCACACAGATAATAAACAGCAATATAACACAATATAACTTCATACTCATCGGTTCATAACCTTTTTTCTTTGACTTCCCCATACCTCCCCATCCCTGCATCCTTATTTAATAATTCTTTAGCAACCCTTAAGTCCATTGTCTTAATTCCTTTTCGTAAATATTTCTTAAGTTTTTTTGTTTACTGCTGCAATTCTTTACTTCTTACCCCCTGACATCTTAACATTCCTCAATTTTACAATTATTTTTAAGATATATTTTGAAATTCTTCCAGTCCTCTTCCACTGTCTCTTTCCCCTGGTCCCGGATTCTGCCCGTCATCTCGGCCAGTCCCATAAAATCAATCACCTTTGTTTGCCATTCTTCCAGAGTAGGTAATTCTTGCGTCTTCCAATACTTTGCCAGTAGAATTCTTGCTGCTGTAGTGGCATACATAAAGAAAGTCCTATCCTTCCTTAGCACCACTTGGCCCACCATACCCAAAAGGAAAGCCTCTGGTTTCTTAGGAAAAGTCCACTTAAGGACCTTCTTAATTTCATTATAGATCATTTCCCAGAAAGCTTTAACCTTTGGGCAGGTCCACCAAAGGTGGTAGAAAGTGCCTTCAGTCTCATTACATTTCCAACACTTATTATTAGGCAAATGATAAATCTTTGCTAGCTTGACTGGGGTCATGTACCACCGGTAGATCATTTTCATAATATTTTCTTTTAAAGCATTACATGCAGTAAATTTAATACCGGTGGTCCATAATTGTTCCCAGTCAGCAAACATGATATCATGACCTATATCTTGTGCCCATTTGATCATAGCTGATTTCACCGTTTCATCCTGTGTATTCCATTTTAACAGCAAGTTATACATTCTTGATAAATTCTTAGTATTGGGTTCCAACAATTCTGTTTCTAATTTTGACTTCTCTTTCTGAAATCCTATTTTCCTGTCCTGTTTAAACGTCTCATTTATCTGATAGTAATGCAACCAATCTCGAACCTTAGGTTTTAGTTTCTCATAACTCTGAAGTTTCACCCTTTCACCATCGTATTCTATGATCTCATGATATTTTGGCCATTTAGAATCCATATTAAGCTTTTTTACTTCCCTAGCTTCCATTGGTGACACCCACCTAGGGGTTTTACTTTCCAACAAATCTTTGTATCTAATCCAAACGTTATACAGTGCTTTCCTTACAATATGGTTTTTAAAACTTTTATACACCTTTACCTTGTCATACCATAAATATGCATGCCAACCAAAACTATTGTCATACCCTTCCAGATCCAAAATGTCAGTATTCTCAAGAAGTAGCCAGTGTTTCAACCAGCAGAAAGCTGCTGATTCATAATAAAGTCTTAAGTCCGGCAGGGCAAACCCCCCTCTATCCTTTGCATCAGTTAAAATCTTAAATTTAATTCTGGGCTTTTTGCCCTGCCAGACAAATTTTGATATGTCTTTCTGCCACTTCTTGAAACAGTCCATCTTGTCCACAATCTGCAACGTCTGGAATAAAAACAGCATTCTAGGCAATACATTCATCTTAATAGTAGCGATTCGGCCTAACAAGGAAAGTTTCAGCCTTGACCATATTTCCAGATCCTTTTTAACTTCTGACCAACATTTTTCATAATTATCCTTAAATAAGTTCACATTCTTGGATGTTAAGTTTACCCCCAGGTATTTTACCCTTTTTGTAATTTCCAAACCTGTTTCATTCTGAAAACTCTCTCTTTCTTCCATTGTTAAATTTTTTTCCAACACTTTCGTTTTTTGTCTATTCAATTTAAAACCTGCTACTCGACCAAATGTTTCAATTAATTCTAATACTCTTTTAGTACTAGTGTCTGGCTGTTGCAAAGTCAATACTAGGTCATCTGCAAATGCTCTTAATTTATAATGTCTAACTCCGACCTGGACTCCTTTAACCAACTGGTCCTTTCTAATCATGTTTAACAAAACCTCCAGGACCGATATAAAAAGCAAAGGGGATATTGGGCAGCCCTGTCGTGTACCTTTTTCTATAGGTATTTCTTCTGTTACCACGTTGTTTACAATTAATTTGGCCTTTTGTTGAGAGTATATTGCACCTATACCGTTTTCAAAACCTTGTCCTACCCCCATCCCTTGGAGATTCTTTTTCATAAAAGTCCAACAAATGTTGTCAAAGGCTTTCTCCGCGTCGACAAAAATCAAAACTGCTTTCCTATTAATGTCAACGTCCAGCAGCTCCAAAATGTCTATAATGTTCCTCATATTGTCTGACATATGTCTACCTGGGAGAAAGCCTGTTTGGTCCTTATGAATCTCTTCTGCCAACACTCTTTTCAATCTTTTTGCCAAAATGTCTGCAAAAATTTTGTAATCCACATTGAGTAAAGATATAGGGCGGTAGTTTTTAACCTGGTTCTTCTCAGTCTCTGTTTTCGGTATAAGTGAGATGAAAGCCTCTTTCCACGATTCAGGTGCCTTTTTCCCCTTCAAAATTTCATTGCAAACTTCCTTCAATGGTTGTATCAGCCATTCTTTCAGCATTTTGTAGTATTTGGCCGTCAGGCCATCTGGTCCTGGTGATTTTCCCAATTTCATATTTTGAATGGCACCCTCTATTTCTTGTTCTGTTATTTCCTCGTTTAAGATCCTTTTACTTTGTTCTGAGATTTTTGGTAAACCGTATTTTCTGATGAATTCTTCTATTTCTTGCTCGTTGGTTGGCCCTTGTGCATACAATTTCTTAAAAAAGCTTTGAAAACAATTGTTGATCTCGTTGGGTTTGTGGATAATCTTTCCATCCATTTCTAAACTTGTTACCGTATTCATTTTCTGCCTTTTTTTCAATTGCCATGACAGAAGTTTCCCACATTTATCCGCTGATTCAAAAGTTTTTTGTCTCATTTGCTTTATCTTCCATTCTATTTGTTGGTTCATGAGTTCCATGTATTGCATCTGATGAAACTTTATTTCTCTCAAAATCTCATGAGACTTTGGTTTGGACCTCAACTTCTTCTCTCCTTCTTTTATTTTTTCTAAATTTTTTTCCTTCTTTTCATTTTGTTGCTTCCTCTTAATAGAATTTTGTTGAATTAGGAAACCTCGCATCACGGCTTTGCTTGCGTCCCAAATTATTCTTTTTTCCACATCTGTTTTCCTGTTGATCTCAAAATAATCTTTTAATGTTTTAAGGGCCTTCTTATGGATCTCTTCGTCCTTGAATAGGGTGTCATTCATTCTCCATCTAAAGGAACCAGTTGTTGTTAGTTTCATCTCCATCTTGACCGCATTATGGTCGGAGCACGTTTTTGGGCAGATTTCTACTTTTTTTGTTCTTGACGCCAGACTACTAGAAATCCAAATTTGGTCTATTCTTGTCCATGTCATTTTTGCTTCTGAGAAGAAAGTTCCCTCTCTCTCTAAAGGATTCTTTGTTCTCCAAATGTCAATCAAGTCCATTGTTTCAGTCATTTCAAAAAAGATCCTTGGTAGTCTCCCTTCTTTCGAAATCACTTGTCTCTGTGCTTTGTCCATGTTTGTTGAGACAACTCCATTCATATCTCCCATCATTAGGATTTTATAATCTAAAAAGTCAACTAATGTCTCATGCAACTTCCTAAAAAATTCAGCCTTCCCTTCATTTGGGGCATAAACTCCCACAATTAATATCTTTTCTCCTTGAATTTGTATTTCAATTGCCAGGTATCTTCCTTGTTCATCTTTAAATATTAATTTTGGAGCCAACTTTTCCTTTGCATAGATCACCACACCTCTTTTCTTTACTTTGTCTGATGAGATGAATTCTTGACCGAGTCTCTTATTTATTAATAATTTCCTGTGTATCCTGGCAATATGGGTTTCTTGCAAACATATTATGTCTAATTGTTCTTTCTTCAAAATGTGAAAAACCTGTCTTCTTTTCCGAGGAAGGTTCAAACCATTACAGTTCCAACTAAGGAGTTGCAGAGACATTTTGTATTTAGGTAGCTGTTCCTCCAACTGCTCCAAGCTTCTGCTCTTCCTCCGATGGTGGTAGTGAAAGTCCAAATGACAAATTTGCTATATCGGGTGGTTCCCTCTCCTCCACGGTTCCTTTCTGCAGATCCTCCAGATACTTCTCTAGAAATAGTTCTTTGTCCTGAATTGTTTTTATTTTAATCTTCCTTCCATTGAAGTTAAAGGACAATCCTTGTGGAAACTCCCATCTGAATGGTATAGTGTTTTTCTTCAGCAGGTCTACTAAACTCTTGTAATATGTTCTCACCTCTAAAATGTATTTAGGAATGTCCTTAAAAATCTGTATCTGACAATTTTGGATCACCAATGCCTTTTGATAATGCAAATTCAATATTCTATCTCTTTCTTCTTTTGATCTCAATGTAATTAGGCAGTCCCTTGGTTTTTTGTCCTGCCTTCTACCCAGTCGAAAGGCTGATATTATCTCAAGTTCCTCATCTTCCTCCCATTCCTCCTGCCAAAAAGTTATGATGTTCTCTGTGAGAAATTTCACAAGGTTGTCCCCTTCCCCTTCAGGCACCAATCTAAATTTTAAATTCTTCTCTTTACGTTGAAGTTCCAGTAAGGAGAGGGCTGCATCATGCTCATTCACTTTTTTAATAATAGGCCCAAATTTTTCCCTTGTCTCTTCAGCCGTTATTTTTGCACTTTCTGCAATCTTTCGTGTTTCTGAACTTTCCTGAATTAATCTATTTATAGAATCTGTGTTCGATGCAACACTAGCCGTATTCACATCCAACCTTGTTGTCAACTCTGTTAATTTTTTAGAATTCTCTGTCGAAAGTTTTGTCAATGCTTCCAGGGATTGATTTATTTTAAGTAGAGCCTGAGTCATAGGATCCATAGAAGCTGGTGTTTTTTCCTGCACAGCTGCAGTTCCTGATATAGAGGCCCTTTTCTTGTGAGATTGTTTTGCTTTCTGCCTTGTTACTATCTCTTCTGTAGGGGCACTCATATCCTCAAGGTCGTTTTCACAGAGTTGATTCCCAAGTGGAAAATCCCACTGTTACTTTTTCAAGTGCAACAGTTTCAGATAGAGCCCTCTAGAGGGAGCATTCAATTGTATCCAAATGGCAGAGATAGAAGAAAACAAAGAAGCAAGGAAGTATAACAGTAGCCAAAAATTTCCAATGTCCAAATTGTAATGTCTCTATTTTTCTATGTGGCCAAAATGCAGCAAAGTACATCTAAGGTCCGATAACTTTTTTGCAAACAAGTCCCCACTTCTCAAAGTTTGACAGTCCACGTCCCGGTGTCTTGTTTGGGCAGCCCGACCCCAGGGGATTTGGCAATGGAAGGTCTTAATTTTCCATTAATTTTCCAGCAGATTAACAACGTTCCAATCCCTTCCCCCCTTCTCCTGCCAATCTGGGGGGAGGTTTTAAGTCCGATGTCAGTTTGACAGCTTAAAAAAATTAGAAAGTTTCCCTTTAAATGCAGCTTGATTTTCGTTGCTTTATTCCTTCTGCAGTTCCGGGGAGGCAGACTTCCTTAATTTTTGCCTTTCCCGTTTTCAGCCAATTTTTTTTTTTTTTTTAAAAGTCCCGTTACTTTTCCAATCTTACTCACGGGTGTTGTGGTCAAATTCCAATTGCAGGAAGGAATCGGCGCTCTCCGCTCATGGCGACGCGGCTTCACTCCGCTAGCTGGGTGACGACTCTCAGCACCGCGCTTACCCCGATGCCGCTCAGAAGCCTTTAAAAAGGCTCCCTCACAGTACCGGGGGGCGCAAAGGGTGCCCACCGAATCTCCTTTATTCACAGGCTCCGCGCCTGTGATTTTAGGGGTCCCCCGCTTGCCGTAGCGGGTAAGACCCGAACTAACGGAGCAGTCCTGCCTCGGAGCTCGAGGCTCGGACCGCCATTAAGCGCTGGCGCCGACCGGAAGTTCCATAGAGTCATAGAATCATAGAGTTGGAAGAGACCACAAGGGCCATCGAGTCCAACCCCCTGCCAAGCAGGAAACACCATCAGAGCACTCCTGACATATGGTTGTCAAGCCTCTGCTTAAAGACCTCCAAAGAAGGAGACTCCACCATACTCCTTGGCAGCAAATTCCACTGTCGAACAGCTCTTACTGTCAGGAAGTTCTTCCTAATGTTTAGGTGGAATCTTTTTTCTTGTAGTTTGGAACCATTGCTCCGTGTCCGCTTCTCTGGAGCAGCAGAAAACAACCTTTCTCCCTCCTCTATGTGACATCCTTTTATATATTTGAACATGGCTATCATATCACCCCTTAACCTCCTCTTCTCCAGGCTAAGCATGCCCAGCTCCCTTAGCCGTTCTTCATAAGGCATTGTTTCCAGGCCTTTGACCATTTTGGTTGCCCTCCTCTGGACACGTTCCAGTTTGTCAGTGTCCTTCTTAAACTGTGGTGCCCAGAACTGGACACAGTACTCCAGGTGAGGTCTGACCAGAGCAGAATACAGTGGCACTATTACAAAAAAATAAATTACAAAAATAACAAAAAAGAGCAGTTCATTTTAAGAATGTTGCTAATGGTAGGTAGGAAGGCATCCTAGGGTTCATAGAATTTATCAGATCTCTCTCTCTCTCCGAGAACAGAAAGGGAGATCCCACTCCTATGTTTCTTTTATCAGGCTGAAGAAAGGTCAAAACAACCAGCATTCTGACTTTGGGAAGGGCAAGAAGGGAGACATGCGGAGGGGGCAGAAGAGACTGTAGAACTACATGTTCCACAGTCCACCAATTTCTCTGACATGCTCCCAGCACAGGCAAAAAATTACACCATCTTATAGTAGAGCCGGCATAGTTTATTTCCTTCCCACCAATTCAAAACAGTATACAGTCGAACTTTGGAAGTCGAACGGAATCCATTCCAGAAGTCAGTTCGACTTCCAAAACATTTGGGAACCAAGGTGCAGCTTACGATTGGCTGTAGGACGCTCCTGCAGCCAATCGGAAACTTTGGAACACAAATATTTTGTGAATCTTTGTACTTTTGTCCATTTCCTGTATTTATTTTTACTGATTTGAACTATAAAATGGTGGTTTTCTTTAGTCAAAATGAGATACCCCTAAACATTTTTTTAAGAAAAAAAGCACTGACAACCACCCTCCAAAATTCACATTTTGCAATGCAGTTATGAAACCCCAGAGGGATGCTTCCAGCCAGTGTAGACAAGACTGAGCTACAAGGACCAAGGGCTGGACTCAATATAAGATAGCTTCCTATGTCCCCATTTTCTACATCTTTTTTATTCCAGCCTGTGCATTAAAGAGAGGCTACAAGGAGCATGGCTTTAGGGGTCATGACTTGACTAAGTTCCAACTCAAAGGCAAGTTTTTTTGCCCTGCTAAACTACTAGGGTAGGTAGCTCTGTTACCTGGAGCAACGTTAGGGCTGTCCCTGAGCTTCAATAGCCTATTATTTCAACTGCCAAGGAGTAAAGTGAAGATACTGTGCGTCTTATATATCATTAAACTACATGACCACTGTGCATCTTATATATCATTAAACTACATGACCACATCTGGGAAGTAAACCACAAAGGGCAAAAGGATCATACAGCTTAATGTCCTTTCTCTTCCTTGAATTCCAAGTATTTTAGACCAAACTAGAAGTGGTAGTGGAAAGCGAAATGGGGACAGTCAGGGCTATAAACCTGCCTGGGGAGGAGGAAGTGAAGAAATGGAGGCCAGCTGAATTCATAAACAACCCAGGTAGTGGGGAGGGATCTATTGTCAGCAGCAGCTGAGCACAATGTTAAGAGACAGAAAAGAAACATCATCTCTCTCACTTTAAACCATACAAGAGAGCCACATGGTGCCCTTGGTAGATCCTCCTCCTTGATAGTGTTTGGTACCTATGGATGCAGCATATCAATCACTTTGTGATTGATGGGTATCCTATACACAGGTCAACTATACATCCACTGTTTATCGAACAACAGCACCTGGCCCTCATTGAAAGCTGACGGTAGATCCATATGATTCAGGCCCAATCAAAGCAGCGATTTCTCAGTGCTAAGGACCCTGACATGCCACACTGAGATCATACAAGGCTTCAAATGAGCTACAGAGAAGACAGTGAATAGGATGTTAGCAGGACAATGCTAAAATAAACCTAACATTTCTTTCTCAGATACATTTAAACAGATTTCAGCTACAAGAAAAGCCTGTAACTGAACTCTGTTATGTTCAATATTTCTTACAGGGGTGTGCAAATTAGGGACACAGTTTGATCAAAGTGGTTTTGATTGTCCCTGTGCTCTCAGATCATATCTAACCGTGGGCATGGTGACTGACATACAAATCATGTTTATTTGCATGTGAGGTCAACTCTTACAGTTTAATGTCTTATCTTTTCCCTGATTTTCAAATATTTTAGACCAAACTAAAGTAGTTGTGACAGTAGGGATGTCGGAAGAGTCCAATGAAAACAGAAACAGGAGCAAAAAAGGTTGATGTTCACTTATCAATGCCATGTCCAGGATGGAAATCAATCATGTGAATATGATTAGAATTTGCTGTTGTTGCTGCTTTCAGTCCTCAAACAATACACAATAGATTATGGCTTTTCCCCATTTGCATTGAAATTAATGGAATAGTGACCACATAACTCACACAATTTATGTACATTATGTATGTTACATAATTTTGCCACAATGGTCAGCGGGACCGATGATGTAGTTTTTGGCTTAAGATGAACTTAGTGGAACAGAAACATTGCTACATGCAAAAAGTACAAGGCAGAACGGAAAACAATACCTTCTTAGATTCCTATGTGGCAGCCCCATTTTATTAAAAGCTAGTCTTCCCCAATTGTGGTTCAATTTTAAGAACAGAGGTTAAATAAAAAGAACGTTAGAGTCTTTCTTTTCACACATATTTTGAGCAAGTGTTTGAACAAGGGATTCTATTGCTACAATTGCATTCCTCTCTCCTTCCCCCATTCCTCTCCTATAGTTTACAGGTAGCCTTAAATGTTAAGACACTGCCAAATGTTTTAACACATGTTAACCACTAAAGCTGCCTTAAAACACTTGAACTGTTTTAGTGCCTTGGGCCACCTCCAAGAGTATCTTAAGTTAATCAGAAAAGTGATACTTGAATCAGGAGAGTAGACAGGCAGTGCTACGAACAACCTTATCAGAGCCACAGCTGGAAGTGTTGGAAACTCTCCTGTAAGCATTCGGCAGGAGGAAAGGCTGCACAAACAATACTCTGAACTCGGCTGTGTTGAAATTTAGAATACTATATCTGATTATGCTGGTGGATTTCATCCCTGGGGACAAAAACCGCCAGGGAGACACTAATGAGTTTGAGTCACTTGCAGATCTTGCAAAATGCGGCGTGTACAGTACAACAATAAGAAACAGCTCAATCTCTGTTGAACGACACACATTCCAATTTCAGTCTGTTTTTAATGAACCATAAAACAATCAGTGAAAACTGCCTGCAATATTTTCAATAAATTTTCACAATCTCTCTATTTACGTCTTGTGCATGGAAAGAGCCAGGGTGGGGGGGGGGCGGAGGAGGGAGAGGAACAATTGAAGTAATTAGCCTGGGTCTTGCCAAACCTTTCTGTGACCTCTCTGCCTGAGGGGCTATGAAAGGTGCAGTTAACCAAAAGCATTCCCTTTGCTAAAATGGCTTAGAAGTTGCCCCTCTTATATCTAATGAACCCAAGGAAGCTCGGGGCTTGTTGACATGATGATGGTTCAGAAGTTGCTTATCTCAGGGCAGTTAATATCACAAGCTTGCTATTATTCAAGAATCCCATGATAATTCAGAGCTCAGCTACATGTTACATTTTCCAGGTTCAACTGGATTAATGTGTAAAGTAACCCTACTTCATCCTTTGAATGTATAGCCAAGGGCATATCCATACCATACATTTAAGCCCATGACTCCCTCCCACAATAATCCTTTGAACTATAGTTTTCCCTTCACAGAACTACGAGCCCCAGGACCCTTAACAAACTGCAGTTCCCTGTATTCTTTGCAAGAAGCCATGTGCTTTAAATGTGCATTGAATGTGCATTAAATTCATGCAGATCTGCCGTAAGTGAGAGGCTGGCATGCAAGAGTTGTTATTCCATGCTATTTGATTGGCTAGACAGGCAGTTCTTGTTTGTCCAAACTGAACCTCAAAGCAAAGATTTGACTCCTAGTGAATATGGCTGTTGCTGTTTACCAATTTGATGGCTTGGGAAAAAACAAGAAAGCAAAGCTCTTTAAAAAAAAGAAAGAAATAAAGAAATGTAGCAATGTAGCTAATTACACTAGCCATGGGGGAATCAGGAATGATTAGAATGCCCAGCTCCACAAGGGCCCCTTTGGGATCCTTGGCTTTTTGGAAAAGGACTAGCTCAGCTGCTTGACAGACGACTCAAGTGAAACTGCCAAGTTAGATCTGGTTTCAATTAAGGCAAATAAAGATGAAATCAATGAATTAATTCCACATGGCTTTAAATAGATTAGTGGGGTGTATAATGTGAGGACAGATTACAGTAAATTTGCAAGGTTTTCCAGAATTATTTTTAAATTTTTGACCCCCATTATGTTTTTTGTGCCCTGATTAAAATCCCGCCCCCCAACGAATGTTAAACAGTGCACTGAAGTATCCCTGCTACACGCAAATATAAGTGAGAAAAAAGAAACATCTTTGGTAGTGGAAAAGACCCTGGTGTTGGGAAAGATTGAGGGCACAAGGAGAAGGGGACTACAGAGGATGAGATGGTTGGACAGTGTTTTCGAAGCTACTAACATGAGTTTGACCAAGCTACGGGAGGCAGTGGAAGACAGGAGTGCCTGGCATGCTCTGGTCCATGGGGTCATGAAGAGTCAGACACGACTAAACAACAATTGGTAGTGGCTCCCTAGACACTCCACAGTCCCTTGTAGTTTACAGAGGGGAGGAGGTTCCTCATCAGTATCCCGTGCCCACAGTGCCTACTAAGTCCTCATTCTTCTTGGGATTCCTGCCACTTTAGGACAGGTGTTCTCCTAAGGATTTTTGGCACTTCCACAATCCTTTGAGTTCCCCTGAACCCTCTTAGGCATGAATAGTGCTGATTACAGAGGATATCAAGGAATAGCACTTGGAGAACTGAATTTGCTATTGGTATATATTGATTTTTTATATTCTCTCTCTCTCTCTCTCTCTCTCTCACACACACACACACACACACACACACACACACACACACACCTTATTGTCAGCAAAGCTCTATGTAAACATCCCATTAGTGCAATATTGCCGTTTACACAACAGGACTTTCCCTCTTCTCTCCCCACCCACCCACCCTAAATCTGTCCTGGGGTTTCCCCAACCCTCTGGGGCAGATTTGGGGAGGTTGTGGACTGCATATGAAGGAGAAGAAGGATGGAGGAAAAGCCCTATTGCCCAAGGGAGAATCATGCACTGTAACTCACACCGATGAAACAAACTCAAGTGTTCTACCCTTTTCCCTGCTGGTTAGCAGCGGGGGGGGGGGGGGGAGTCAAGAGAATCTAGCCTGAAAGTCTCTTCCAATATTTTCTTCTACTGCTCCAGCTCAAGATAGCTGCCAAGAGTTGCCCCAGTGGTGAAACATGTATGTACATGACGATAGGATCTCTGTAGTACAACAGGGGTGTTTGAGCCCGTGCTGATTTGCACAAGATAGAAAAGTGCTTTTCCAAGACATCCAAACCATTCATTTCATCCTTCTGAACTTGAAAATGAAAGCTAAGAGCCACCTCTCTTAGAAGAGCTGCTTGAGCTGTGGCAGAGCAACTACGAGTTTGGTAAGGGGCAAAAAAAAAAAAAAAGATTTAATGTGGAAAAAAAGTCAAGTTGGGAATGACCTTCTGCACTGATTGACTTTAGCAGAATGTAAATGATGGGCAGTAAATCAGGTGACATGCAAGCCCCACTGTGAATCATACTGTTCCCTTCAATCCTATCAAGAGTGGAAGGCATAAATCCTCCCAGTTCATGCCAGGCCATGAGCAGTCCTTTAAATTTCCAATTAAAGATATACTGTCCTTTGCCTGGTGCTCACTTGAGAGGCTGTATATTAATATGATAATAAGCAACAAGGAGCTCACAGTGGTGGTCTCACTGTCTCTGGAATATTGATCCCCAGGCTTCCATCCGCAACGACTGTAAGAGTAGGTTCTTCAGACAAGAGATGGAGATAGAATAATTATTATACATTTTAGGGCTATTTGCAAGCATCGTGATCTAGCACCTAGATTTCATCATACACTAGTGGCCAAAATTATGGAAACCTTTTGGGGAAAGTGTATTTCCAAGGTTTGATGGCTCATAACATCTGTTTGGCTCTCTAAACCCTCATGTTCACTGGCTACACATTCAAATGAAGGAAAGCTATCAACCTAAGCAAGGTGTGCTTCCTTTTTCTGGTTATTTGGCTATATCATTTGATGGAATACAGATAATTGAACAAACATTGTTGCATTACGTTCTTCATTAAATCATCTTTCAACTGATATATAATTTTACAGTATTACTCCAACAAAAAATGGTGTTATGAGCCATCAGGCCTCAGAAATACACTTTTCCAAAAGTTTCCACAATTTTGGTCACTAGTGTATCTTTAGATGATGGTGGAGTGATTTTAGGATGTCATTTTTCACCAACAAACAAGCATCTTCCCAAAGCAGCTAGATTTTCCAGAAATTTGTGTGTAGTATGTGATGCCATCCACTGGAGAAATGAACACTGGCCACATTCAGTATCGCAATGCAGATTTTGATCATAAGTTGGGAGGTTAGAAACATGTGTGCATGCTCCCTGCCCCCTATCTGCCCAGCTTACTAAGAATATAAGAACAAGTCCTGCAGGGTGAGGTCAAGGGCTATCTGCTGGAGCATCCTGTTCTCACAATGGCCAAGCTTGTGAGTGCAGTGATACTCTCTCCATTTGTGATCCCCAGCAACTGGTATTCAGCGACATACTACCTAGTGAAGGTCTTATCCTAGGTAGCCTTGCAGCTGATCAATTGGACTACATTCCTGGTCACTGGCTAAACTGTTGGGATTGTGGGAATTGTAGTCCAGGAACATTTGGGGAGACAAGGTCAAATAACACTCTACTAGAACACTTCCGCCCTAATTTGGGTATTCTTCACTTCCATGTTCAGCAACAATATGAAGGTAAGGGGTGGGATCAGACCATGTAAACCCAATCCTGCTGTCACACACCTCCTCATGGTGAAAAGACAGGATAGAACTTTTTGAAAAAAGAAAAAAGAAAAAAACTTCATATCACAACATCCAGAAATGAGTCTCCTGCACAAAGCAGATTATCGCTTTTTCACCTGTTACCTAGGAAAGTGGGCATCTACCCCACTTCTAAGCATTCCTGCCTTGAATATAAGAAAGAATTTGGGGCTGAAAGTGCTGGCCAGTTAATCCCATATAATGAATCAAAACTATCAATGCAGCTTGTCTTGTTTATCTGTTTGTCACATCAGCAGCCTGCCATGTTCAGCAAAAGATATGGGTTAGCTACAATGCCAACAACGTAGTAGCAGCCAAGCATACTAGGACACAATTTCTTGACTTTAAGAAAGCCAATTTCATAAAACTTAGGGAAGTGCTGGGTGAGATCCCATGGACAGTAATACTAAAAGGAAAGGGAGTTCATGATGGCTGGGAGTTTGTTAAGAGGGAGATAGTAAAAGCACAACTTCAGGCAATACCAATGAGACGGAAACATGGAAGGTGCCTAAAGAAGCCAGGGTGGCTATCTAAAGAACTTTTAACTGAGTTAACTGAGTTAACTGAGCTAAGATTAAAAAATGATGTGTACAAAAAATGGAAAAGGGGGGAAACCACCAAAGAGGAATTCAAACAAATAGCCAGCACGTGTAGACACAAAGTCAGAAAAGCTAAAGCACAGAATGAACTCAGGCTTGCTAGAGAGGTTACAAGCAACAAAAAAGGCTTTTATGGGTATGTTCGTAGCAAAAGGAAGAACAAAAAAACAGTGGGGTCACTCAGAGGAGAAGATGGTGAAATGCAAACAGGGGACACAGAAAGGGCTGAACTCCTCAATGCCTTCTTTGCCTCAGTCTTCTCCGATAAAGAAAACAATGCCCGACCTGAAGAATTTGGAGCAAATGATTCAACAGAGGAAACACAGCCCAGAATAACTAAGGAGATAGTACAAGGAATACTTGGCTAGTTTAGATGTATTCAAGTCTCCAGGGCCAGATGAACTGCATCCAAGAGTATTAAAAGAACTGGCAGATGTGATCTCAGAACCACTGGCAGTCATCTTTGAGAATTCCTGGAGAACAGGCAAAGTCCCGGCAGACTGGAGGAGGGCAAATGTTGTCCCTATTTTCAAAAAAGGGAAAAGAGAGGACCCAAATAATTACTGCCCAGTCAGTCTGACATCAATACCAGGGAAGATTCTGGAGCAGATCATTAAGCAAACAGTCTGTGAGCACCTAGAAAGGAATGCTGTCATCACCAATAGTCAGCATGGATTTCTGAAAAATAAGTCATGTCAGACTAACCTGATCTCATTTTTTGACAGAATTACAAGCCTGGTAGATGAAGGGAATGCAGTGGATGTAGCCTACCTTGCCGTCGGGACGGAGATACAGGACGATGAAGACAAGAACGAGCTGTCTCAAGAACAGCTTCTTCTCCAGAGCGATCTCGGCCCTGAATGGGAAACCTGGACTTTGAAAGTCATCTAATCTTCCTTGTTGTATTATACTGTATTGTTTTAATTAGTGTTTTTATAGTTGTTCTGATTTTGTGTGGAGTGCCCTACCTGGGTGGATGGAGCAGCCAAGTAATTTTCGTTGTCCCTGAGAGGGGGCAATGACAATAAAGATTATTATTATTATTATTATTATTATTATTATTATTATTAAATGGATTAGGAGGGAGGGAACGCAGTGGATGTAGGGAACGCAGGGAATGCAGTGGATGTAGCCTACCTTGATTTCAGCAAGGCATTTAACAAGGTGCCCCATGATATTCTTGTAAAGAAGCTGGTAAAATACGGTCTTGACTATGCTACCACTCAGTGGATTTGTAACTGGCTGACTGACCAAACCCAAAGGGTGCTCATCAATGGTTCCTCTTCATCCTGGAGAAGAGTGACTAGTGGGGTGCCACAGGGTTCTGTCTTGGGCCCGGTCTTATTCAACATCTTTATCAACGACTTGGATGATGGACTCAAGGGCATCCTGATCAAATTTGCAGATGACACCAAACTGGGAGGGGTGGCTAACACCCCAGAGGACAGGATCACACTTCAAAACGACCTTGACAGATTAGAGAACAGGGCCAAAACAAACAAGATGAATTTTAACAGGGAGAAATGTAAAGTATTGCACTTGGGCAAAAAAAAATGAGAGGCACAAATACAAGATGGGTGACGCCTGGCTTGAGAGCAGTACATGTAAAAAGGATCTAGGAGTCTTGGTTGACCACAAACTTGACATGAGCCAACAGTGTGACGCGGCAGCTAAAAAAGCCAATGCAATTCTGGGCTGCATCAATAGGAGTATAGCATCTAGATCAAGGGAAGTAATGGTGCCACTGTATTCTGCTCTGGTCAGACCTCACCTGGAGTACTGTGTTCAGTTCTGGGCACCACAGTTCAAGAAGGACACTGGCAAACTGGAACGTGTCCAGAGGAGGGCAACCAAAATGGTCAAAGGCCTGGAAACGATGCCTTATGAGGAACGGCTAAGGGTGCTGGGCATGTTTAGCCTGGAGAAGAGGAGGTTAAGGAGTGATATGATAGCCATGTTCAAATATATAAAAGGATGTCACATAGAGGAGGGAGAAAGGTTGTTTTCTGCTGCTCCAGATAAGCGGACACGGAGCAATGGATCCAAACTACAAGAAAAAAGATTCCACCTAAACATTAGGAAGAACTTCCTGACAGTAAGAGCTGTTCGACAGTGGAATTTGCTGCCAAGGAGTGTGGTGGAGTCTCCTTCTTTGGAGGTCTTTAAGCAGAGGCTTGACAACCATATGTCAGGAGTGCTCTGATGGTGTTTCCTGCTTGGCAGGGGGTTGGACTCGATGGCCCTTGTGGTCTCTTCCAACTCTATGATTCTATGATTCTATGATTCTATGAACGTATACCTTTCCCAAATAAAATAACGGAACAAGCACAGAAATAAACAGTTCTTGAAGGGCTCACTGGCATGCATGCTATCCAGAAGCATTTGAAGCTGCCATAGGCAGAGTCAAAGGATTGACCAATCTAACCCATCTAACTCATAACTGTCTACTTAAGTTCAGCAGTGGGGAAGCTCTGTATCTGGACATTCTGACTCTCCCCAGGCCACACCCCTTCTAAGCCACACCCTCTGTCCCCAGGCTACTCCCCTCATCAGTCTTGCTTCACCTCTTCCTTGGGTTTTTTTGCCTGGCTGGAATGTGTCCTTGAACTCTGGCGATGCCTTTTGCTTGCCTGGATGAAGGACAGAAGGGTGGGGGGATATAAACTAGCCTACTGATCAAAGTAAAATTTACATTCATTGCTCTGCCCATGTTTTATTATGGCCCTGACCACTGTCGGCACATGGTCCCTGGAAGGTTGCTCAGAAAAAAAACCATGACTCTTTGCAGATAAGGTTCCCCAGCCTTGATCTGTTCTGACTGACAGTGGCTTCCCAATGTCCCAGGCTAGAATGTTTTCCAGCCTTGCTCCTTGAAGTCCTTGGAGATGCCATGGATTAAATCTGGGACCTTCTGCATGCCAGGCATGTGCCACTGAGCTACTGGCTTTCCCCTTCACATCCCTGCACTTTCCTCCCTGAACCAAATTTATTTTTTAAAACATAATGCCAAAGGATGGAGTAGGGAACAGTGCATGTCAAAAACGGAATCACATGCACGGTGGTGCATGAGCACAACCAGCTGGCCAGGAAAAGGGAACTGGCTGGTGGAGGATTTTTCTAGCAATCTCCTATGATTGCTACACTCCCTGACAATTGCATAAAAGAGTGAATAGAGCAGATCAGGGAGCAATAAAAGTTGCTTCATGCAATTTTTGTTGCCATTTCATAGCATGGGGTGATTTTTCAGTTCACATACTGATAGCATCTGCCCTTGCAAGTCAACAAATATCTCAACAGTGGGGAAATCTGTCCTAAAGAGGCATCTGATTAACTTGCATTTGGCTTTAAAGTGGGTAATCTACTGTTTAAGTTACACGTAATGACTGAAATGCTCCTTTAATGGAATAGTTGTTTATTTGGAGATCAGACTGTAAAACTTGAGTGTAACTTCAGTTCCCATTTCCTAGACCAGCAGGCACTGGATGTTTTGAAGAAGGAAGAGCCCATTTTTAGCAGATACCAGGTACCAATCGTTAAACTGTAGGCAATAGCCAATGCCAGTTTTAATTTTAATTTTTTGGGAGCAACATTTCTTCGAGCTGCAAAAGGCAATAATTTCCCCTAGGAAAATAGATAAAGAGACTTAGTAGAGTACTTGATCCTGAATTATTCACCTCCCTGAACTCATCCCAACAGTCCAGTTATTTCTGAGAACTTATTTCCTTCTATTAGATCAGTGTACATATTTGAATACATAGCAGAGGACCCCAAGTATAGACTAAAAAAAATGTACCACACAGAGTGCTTATAAAAAGCAAAAGCAAAAACAAACAAAAATTGCAGATTTCAGAAGTTAGGCAGTTAACTTGAAGCAAAAGCAGTTCCCTGTATCAGCAAGAAGACCTTTTTCTGAGCAACGCTTTACAATAAAGCAGACTTAATGAGCACCAAGCAGTTGTGTAAATTCCATGGAATTGCATATTGAAAAGCTGCATTCACACCCAAGGAGCCCATCAGGACGGGTATTGTTATCATGAATGCCAAAAGAATTGCAAAAACGAATTGCTAGTTTATCTTCAAGTGCCTCCAATTTTCTCCATCCTGCCACCTGTGTCATTTGGAAGAGGTGGAACAGCAGCGGTGTAAACCTCTCCTCTCAGCCCAGTGCTCTGATGGGCTGAGTTCCCCATCACAGCACTAATTTAAACTTCTCCAGCAAGCTCAGCACTGTGATGGAATGATTTCTACACACTCTGTGCAAGTGAATGGGTCAGGGCAGTCTCTCCATTAATTTGCATGGGAAGGGGAGGAGAGAGGCTGCAAATCCCCACCCCTAAAAAGAAGGCTGCTGGGAGGAGACACGCATCCACCCTTGCCAGGAAGGGTGGCAAGGGGTAAGAGGTTCCTTAATATTGAGGTGTTAAGATCCCCATACACCAGCTATTCAGTATTGTCTGTTTCCCTCCCACCCACCCCCACCCTCCTCCTCACAGCTCTGGACACTGGCAACCCACGCTACTCCACTGATCCTTGTCAAAATCAGTAGGGAGGAGGATGGGACAAAATTAGAATTAGTTGGTTCTGTATGTGAGTGGCCCAGTCCCTGCATTCTGCCCCATCAGTCTCAATGGGCTGAAATTTTGCACTCCCTAACAATTTTGCACCCAAGGCAAGTGCCCATCCCCGCTACACCACTGACAAGGGTAGCCTCCTCCTCAGTTCCTTCCTCAGGCTTCTTGATCACAATCTCTCACCATCATTCCAGTGTAGCTACATTCCAGTGTAGCTTTTCTCCTCCTACAGTTCCTGAGCAGAAGAAGCACCTTGCCAAAATAGCATCAGGAAGGAAGCAACCTTTCCATCTGCTTGCAATTTAACCAAACTGCAGCTCCACAAAAAGCTGCAACTGACTGGGATCATATGCTACAGAGGGTACTAACTGAGCAGTATTGGAGTAACAACAAAAAGTTTTTCCATCTTGAAGCATTAAGGTTGTATATGGAAAGCAAAGAGTTCCCATAAAAACCCCAGTGAGACTAGCAGTTGCCAGACCACCTCAAGCACTTTATCTGCATGAGCACAAACATCCATTGCAAATAAAAGCCCCCAAACTATCACCCTGCAGCCCCTTCCGTGTTTCCGAATAAACTCCTGAGTGGCTCCTAGACTCTGCTGCACAAAGGTTTCCCCGGCTTTATAATAAGGCTGATTTATTGTTGTCAGCATGGGACCTGATTCGAAAGCTCAATCACCGTAAACTCCCCATGGTGGGGTTTGCGTCTTGGAACAGGCCTTGGAATTGGAGAGGAATTTACCTCCTGCTGCAGAACATTACATAACAATCAACAGAAAACAAGCGGAGAGCAGCGGGTGGTCCCATCATTAGCCTGCACAGTCATGTTAATGGAGATGGTGCATACACTCATCTATCTGCACTTATTATGGAGCTTGCCAGCCTGAAGGATTGTGCAGAAAAACAAGAGGATGGAGGGCAGAGGCAGCATATGGGCCAGCAGCTTCCAAATGAATGAGGAAGAACTGGCAATCAGCCCACTGGTGGCTGAGGCCCCAAATTCTCTTAAACCACATGCTCTGGGGCAGGACCCAAGACCCTATTTAGATTCTGTATGCACTCTGCAATATACAGGTCTATCTTTAATGTGGTTGTTGTTGTTTAGTTGTTTATACATGTCTATCTTTAATGTTGTTGTTGTCATTTAGTTGTGTCTGACTCATTGTGACCCCTTGGACCAGAGCATGCCAGGCACGCCTGTCTTCCACTGCCTCCCGGAGTTTTGACAAATTCATGTTGGTAGCTTCGAGAACACTGTCCAGCCATCTCGTCCTCTGTCGTCCCCTTCTCCTTGTGCCCTCAATCTTACCCAACATCCGAGTTTTTTCCAGAGAGTCTTCTCTTCTCATGAGCTGGCCAAAGTATTTAAGCCTCAGCTTCAGGATCTGTCCTTCCAGGGAGCACTCTGGGTTGATTTCCTTCAGAATGGATATGTTTGATCTTTTTGCAGTCCATGGGGCTCTCAAGAGTCCCCCAGCACCACAATTCAAAAGCATCTTTAACGTACCTTTGCCTAATAACCCAGCTCATAGCTCAATGCCGCATTGCATAATACATCTAGGGGGAATTGCACACCTACATGCAGGTACCGGACACACCCACAGCCTCACATGCCCACATCCTACAGCACTCTCGCACTTTGCTATACTTCTCCTCCAGCTCTCAGATCAGTAAACTGGTTTGGCCTATTATGGACCTGTTTAACTTTCATGGCATCTCCTCGTTTTGACACAACCTTCTCTTCTTCTGCCACCTCCTAGAAAACTTTTTTGTTTCTTGTGGCTGAAGGATGCTTCATGGCCATTTCCCCGGAGCTGGGTTTGCATAATTCTCTGTGCATGTCCTCTCTACATGTATTATTTTACATTAAATGGCTCTTTACATTTGGGATGTGTGAGCGCCATCTTCATCAAGCTGACAATGAATTGGGCTTTATGCGTATTCCAGTTGAATGCTAAAAAAAAGAGAAAGAAATGAAGAAAGAAAGAAACCCTCAAAGGGTTTTGCAAGCATTCAATATGAACAATCAAAACACTCAATTAATTTTCTGATACTACATCTCACTCCCTGTTAGCTACACACACACACACACACACACACTTCTCCATGGCAAGAAAGCTATACTTGAGGAGCCCCCCAAACAGCTTTTTGTCACCATCTGATCTCCTCATTCAAAGGATCTTTCCTTCCCTGCTTGAATGGGGAGAAATCTGCTCTTCTCCACCACAGCACAAAAAGCTCTGGATTGCGAATGAACTGTGTGTGTTTGTGTGTGTGTGAGGGAGGGAGATATTTGTATTTATTGATACCATATTGAATATTTTATTGATGGATTCTGTTTTATTTCTGTTTACTTTGCCTTGCAATGTTTTATACATATTTTTTCCCACTTAGAAAAACACAGTAGTCTTATTGTGTTTTATGTAAGGCACTTAGAAATTTCTCAGATTAAGTTGTATATAAATATAACAAATGAATGAATGAATAACATGACTTGATATTTATTTGTGTTCTTTAGCAGGTTCTTTTGTTTTAAAGTTATTTGAACTGTGGGCACAACAAAAATAAGGATAGTGTTAGACTGTGCAGCACAGAGGTCACTAATACTAAAACTCATGAGCAGCCAATGAAGCTGAATGATGAAAGATTCGGGATGAATAAAATGAAGTACTTTATGCAACACATATTCAGACTAGGAAACTTGTTCTATCAGGAGGCAGTGATGGCCACCAACATGGCTTTAAAACAGGACTGGACAAATTCACTGAGGATCAGGCAATCAGAGGGTGTTAGCTGTAATGGTTATGCTCTGCCTCTGCAGTTGGAGGCTGTAATGTTTCCAAATACCAGTTGCTGGAACCCCCAGGAGGAGAGAGTGCTCTTGTGCTCAGGTTCTGCTTGTGGGTCTCCTGCAGATATCTGGTTGGCCACTGTGAGAACAGAATGCTGGAGTTAGATGGGCCATTGGCCTGATCCAGCAGTCTCTTCTTATGTTCTCAAGTTAAGTCTATGCACAGCAAACATCTATGTTGACAACACCTAAAAAGGATTCTCAGAGGCACCATGGACTCAGCAATACGGCTGCAAATAAAATGTTTTAAGTGTGTTGTAAAGTGCATTATGGGGACGTGGGTGGAGCTGTGGGTTAAACCACAAAGCCTAGGACTTGCCGATCAGAAGGTCAGTGGTTCGAATCCCCGCGACGGGGTGAGCTCCTGTTGCTCGGTCCCAGCTCCTACCAACCTAGCAGTTTGAAAGCACGTCAAAGTACAAGTAGATAAATAGGTACCGCTCTGGCGGGAAGGTAAATGGCATTTCCGTGTGCTGCTCTGGTTCTCCAGAAGCGGCTTAGTCATGCTGGCCACATGACCCGGAAGCTGTATGCCGGTCCCTTGGCAAATAAAGCAAGATGAGCCCCGCAACCCCAGAGTCAGCCACGACTGGACCAAATGGTCAGGGGTCCCTTTACCTTTTAAAGTGCATTATACAAATATGACACAAGATGGTGAGTGTAAGCTATGACAAATTTAATATATTTTTCAAAACTTTTTTTAAAAAAAGAATTTTCACAACGTTTTTTATATGTGGTAGATTCCACCCAGATCAGCTATCCAAATGTAAGAAACTGTTGAATTGTTTCACGGGATCCTCTTAATCGGTTACTGGGTTTATGGTTATATATTGAACCCTACCCATGCCAAATAGGTTGAGTGTGGTGCTGAGTTTCCAGGTTGCAGCTCACCACAACATCTCTGAACAAGCTTTGTGGTGGAACAGTGAATCATGATCTGAATGTATGGGCAATTAATCAACTGTTCCAGCATTAATTCTGTGCTCAACACAAACCTTCAGCGTAGCCAAGCTCTCCCCATTTCTTGGATGGGAAAAATAGTATTCCCTCTTTTTCCAAAAACAGGAACCAGATGAATTCCATGGGCCACCACATAATGCAACACCTAAGTGCCATGAGGATAGCTGCAGTGTCCATATTGTACAGCTCACACTCAAAGCTCCTTAGTTCCCATTTTTTTTATAAAAAATCCCATAAAAAAGAAATACGTGGATCCATTTGTCATTTGTGAGATTGGGAGATGCCTTCTTAAAACCCACGTCCATCTTCACTAGCTGGATACTGATTTCTTCTGTTGCAGAAAACAAAGCCAGTCTCTTGTAAACCTTCAACAAAGTGAAATGTTAATAGGGTCAAGGCAGTGAGACCATGCCTGTTGATTTAGTACGAATAAGGTGCATCCATTTCCTTCAATCTGGCATTGCCTAAATGTACTGCATTTCTCTAATAGCCTGATAGGCCTCCCTTTCTATGCCTCTGATATTCTTTCTGCCGATCTCAAAGTCATTGGTCTGTTTCATATTATATTTCTTTTTAATCCTAATCAAAAGTGACAGTGTTAAACAATCATGATTTAATAAACAAATCAGCTGGCATGTCATTAGTTTGTAGGCTGCCACTTCTGCTTGCTGATAAATGCTGTAGCTTTCCATTAGGAACAATGACTCTTTCTCTTGCAACCCATAAGCGACTAGCACATTAACCCAGCTCAAATGGACTATATTTATCCCTGGGCAAGTGATTAATCAATGGGAAGGCTCCTTAGAATTTCTCCTTCCCCCACCCCTATTCTAGATTCTCTTGCCTCCATTTCACATACACACACTTCCCCCCAGGTATTAATAAGCATTTGCAAATGAATGACTATCTCATATTTCACAACAATTTTCCCCCACCACAGTATTTTGCCAATGCACTGATTCATCTGAACTCGGAATTGAAATGTGGTCCTAGTAAGGCCATGACCAGTCAGGTGGGGTCAGCCACCAACGTAAGATTGCCTTGTTTGTCTTTCTTTATGTTGTCTTGTTCCAACCGTTCTTTAATACACCAGAGAATTGCTTGCTAATCTTTTTCAAGAATAATCTGAAGAAGGCTGCTTTTTTATTCCAAACCAGATACCAGCCTTCTACTTGCAGGTAAAACCAACTCCTAAGCAGGGAAAGGAGGGATGAGCTAGCTAAACCCTGTCCCCCCACCACTGCCACCCCAGTCTCTCTCTCTCTATGTGTGTTAGACTACAGGGAGGACATCTAAAACAGGGAGCCTCCTGATGTGATTTAAAACCATGGAAGATCAGAGTTCTAAATCCCCCAATGCCCCAAAGTAGTTTTTTATGTAGTTTTTATGTAGTTTTATTTGGTTTTTCCATTTCATTGTTCTGCATGGGACAATGACAATAAAGATATCGTATATCATAATATAGGAGGAATGCCAATTCATAATAATTTTTTGTTCTGCCTGACATTAGAAAACCAGCAGTGGTACATCTTGGAGGAGGAGGAGGAGGAGGAAGAAGAGGTTGATGACTGACAATTAAAGAAAAAACACCAATACCCAGAAATTTAATTGGTTTGTTTTTAATGTTCCCACAGGTATGAAACTGCAATAAGAATTTTTAAAAAATGTAAATCCTGGGTGTTAGTATTTAAGAATAAATAACACATAAACCCTTGACCAACAAATAAGCTGGAGGTCTCTTTGGCAGAATGGTGGCTGCTAGGAGGCAAAAAATGTGCTGTTCCATCACCCTTCCCATAGTATCCTATTTCAAATCGTGGTACAACCCTTCTTTTAAAGGCAAATGTGTCGTGGACCTTCCAAAGTCTATAATTCCTCCTGGAACACAGAGTGGAACACCAGGAATATCGGGAAGTTGCTACCAGTGCTTCCCCCCCCCTTTAAAAAAAATGTTTAGGGGTACTCCCATTGTGACTCAAGAAAACCACAATTTTATAGTTCAAATCAGGAAAAATAGATACAGTAATTGGACAAAAGTATAAATTTTCACAAAATGTTTAGAGATATGCGTTCCCCTGCATTCCCACCCCCCAAAAAAATTGGTTGCTACAATAGTGAAGCAGAACTGATTGAATCCACTCATTTTCAACTGCATAAGATATGGTAACCATCACTGAGTTTTCCCCTGGTGATACAAAACCATCAGTGTTGTTGCCATCTTGGCGTCCAGGTGCAAGGGGATGATGGCTTCAGGATGCTACTACAGAGAAGGTCTTATCCTGCAAGCTGCATGTAGCAGTGTGACAGCAAGAAGGCAACCCATTCTGATCTCAGGGCCCAGGTGAGCTGATACTATTTTTGTTTCTTCCTTTGTCTTTTCTTTGACATGCCCCACCAGCATGATTCACATTGAGACAATACCTCGAATACCAAACTAAATTAAATAAAAATGCACTAGAGTATTCTAAAATCAATCCACTTATAGTTTGGTTTAATAAAAATCCATGAAGGATGGGTAGACATAAGAAATGCACCTGCTCAGTGAGGGTGTTCCATAAAACATACACACAGCTATTGAAGTGTAGCTGTGGAATAGGGTTATTGAACACTAGCAGGAGTTAATTGCATGGCGGTATGTTGAACATGCATCAGTTGCCACACTCTCACTCCAAGCTTTGCCACACCGGCAGTCAATAGTGATCTATTACCTAAAATAATGACAGGCACAAGGCCTCTGGATATGGACCTGTGTGAGGAGCTGATGTATGATGGTTCTCCAACCAACCAGATCGTTTGCTTCTTCTGTTTTCCGCATTCATAAATTGAGCATAAACTTTTTCTCCATTGTTTCAGCCTAGTTGAGGTACTGTACTGGAAGGCAGAACAGCTGTGTTCCGCTCCAGAAAGTCTTAAGCTATACAGTAATACCTTGGGTTAAGGACTTAATTAGTTCTGGAGGTCCGCTCTTAACCTGAAACTGTTCTTAACCTGAGGTACCACTTTAGTTAATGGGGCCTCACGCTGCCACCGCACAATTTCTGTTCACATCCTGAAGCAAAGTTCTTAACCCGAGGTACTATTTCTGGGTTAGCGGAGTCTGTAACCTGAAGCGTCTGTAACCTGAAGCGTCTGTAACCTGAGGTACCACTGTACAGGCGTTTTTGTCTGCAATCAATGAAGGGGAGTTCAAGGTCTTCCTTGCTCAGGGGTTCCCAAACCCAAACCATGGTACGTGGACCACCAATGCTCCACAAGCGTCATTCAAGTGGTCTGTGGCATGTCCACATGAAATATTAATACTTCATTTTGCACGAGGGGGGTTACATTCTGGACTCCTGTGCACATAGGTGGGGCCTGTGTAAAGCATTCCACCCCTATTTTGCCCTTTTAGTGATCATTTAGTGATGTCTTCTGTCACATCCAGGTTCAGCACCACGGTGCATGCACGATCGTGTGTCAGACGGATGTGTGTCAATCAGGAGTTGCCTGTATTGTTTCTTCCATTGTATTTTATTGCTTCTTTCATTTCTTATATTGTATGCTATCGCATTTCAATTTGAATTCTACGGAATGCAAATTGTAATGCAATAAAAGAAAAAAAAAGAAGCATGAAAATACAATGAAAAATCAAACTTAGTCTAGCACAGCACAGCACAATTGCTACTAGTCAGAAAACAATTCAATGGTCTGCCAAGACCATCAGCTATTTTCAAGCGGTCTGTGGGGAGAAAGGTTTGGAACCCACAGTGCTAGCTCTACTGCATCTTCATCGCCACCACCCTCCATATGACTGAGGGCAAGTATCTGCAGAGGAGGGGGCCCAGTGTACTCATTGAGACTTCCCATGAGATTTGGTAGCATGGCTATGCAGGGCTTTTTTTAAATTGTGCTGGGAGCCTCTATGAATACAGCAGCCTCTTTGCTGATGGTGCCTTACCAGTCAGGTTGTACCAGCAGTAATCTGCTAGCACAATGATGTCAATAAGCCAGCATAGTTCCCAACTCCCCCCATCTAGTTTTGCTGTACTCTAGCAGTGAAGATGAATTTAGGGGCAATGCTATATCCCATGGCTGGCATAATTTGATACAGTTGCTCTATTTGTTTGTAAATTGTAGTAAAAAGAAAAAAATATGAAAAATGGCTCTAAAAATGATCTCTCCAGACCTTTGAAATTTCAGGAAAGAAATGAAGATTTTTTAAAAAAGAAAATCTCATCCCAAGTGATCTGATTTCTTTTTTTTTTAAGTGCAGTAGTTCTAAAACATATAGCTTCTCCAAACCAGTCAGCTGTCTATTATCCAATTATATATCCAATCATCTCATTTTTATATACAGTACCATTGTTTTTATATATTGATTTTTTATATATTTGCAATTTTTAATTATAATAATAAATTAAAGAAAGAAAGAAAAATAAACAGCAGCATCAACGACTCAATATATTTGGAAACAAATATCTCCAGTCATAACCCACCATGGTGTTTTACCCATGAGTAGCATGGCTGAAATTCTACAAGCATAGCTTGCTTGACAGAACTTTGTTATGGGAGCTGTATGATCTTCCAGTCTTCTCAGCTGGCGGTAGTGCATGGGGGAAGACTGTCAATATCTCTATTTAGCTGCCCA
The DNA here is from genome assembly GCF_951804945.1 of Podarcis cretensis. NCBI lineage: Eukaryota > Metazoa > Chordata > Lepidosauria > Squamata > Lacertidae > Podarcis > Podarcis cretensis. The sequence continues at coordinate 26,112,009 of NC_137175.1, forward strand.
GAAGACTGTAAAATACACAGATTCCCCAGCCTCCCTTATTTTTCTTTGCTTTAAGTATTTTGCTTCCTGTAGCAAAGACTGCCATATTAGTCTTGTAGCAGCTCCTGAGTTCCCCCAAGACAAGACAAAGCTTCATGCCAAACGAAACTGTCCTAGTAGCGTTTCCCTACTGGTAGGCTATTTCCCTACTTTCCTGATAGGCTATTCTTGGCTGTTCCAGTACATTGACTTGAAGGACAATAACCTCTAGCTTGTTTAACAACTTGCACAGCAGGGGCAATTACACTCCCTTTAATTGGCTTGTGGGGTTTAATCATCCCCTGGGACACAACTTCTACCGTTTCTCATTAATTGCCAGCTTGCAGAGTTATTCTAAGGAAAATGGGATGTACTAGAGAATGACAAACTAAGGGCAGCTTTGGGGTCTAAGGATTTAAAGACAGCAGTGGTTACTACCAGACAAGGTGATATATAGAGCTTTCCTGAATATATCACCCAAAGCATCTACCAATTGCATTCTACCCATTTCATGATCCTCACCCTTCTATGCAAGTGACCCATCAGTTGCAACAGAGTGAAGGCCACCAGCAAGCTGCCACCAGAAACCTGGCCCATTCCCAGAGCCCAAAGACATACTGTAGGCTGTTTGAGCATGGACGTATAGCACTATGTCATGGATGTGCTTAATCAGAATCTTGCTTAATCAGTTGCCATTAATTTGATTTTAATTGATTTTTATAATGAAATATTTTTAGAATGTGCGATTATCTGATTGTTTGATTGTTTGATTGTTGTTAGCCGCCCTGAGCCCGGCTTCGGCTGGGGAGGGCGGGGTATAAATAAATTTTATTATTATTATTATTATTATTATTATTATTATTATTATTATTAAGAGGTGAATAAAAAGGAAGGAAATCCTGTATGTGGTACAAGAATAACAACCGTGTGATCATCATACACTGGCAAGGCCTTGAGACTCAAGGAGACTCCTATTATTCCTCAGCTATGCTCTGTAGGTTTGTTTGATTTTTCCATCAGGATCCTGCAGCTCAGTTCTCTTTACCAGCAGCAGGAAGTTGCTGGGAAGGGGCTTAGAAGCAAGAATCTGTCAAACTGTTGTTTTATTTCCTACAGTGTTGGCTGACTGGCCAAGATCCTATTTTTAAAAAATCAAATTTAGGAAAACAACCCCGAACATGTCAAGGCTATTGGAACAAATGATACAATAGAGTGGGGACAGTTGGGGGGGGGGAATCTGTTTTGCTTTCTTTTTTCTGTTCAGCCACAGGCAACTTATTTATTTATTTAAACACCTTTTTCTTTTCGCTGTAACACACCATTTCCCCCCCAAAGGGCTGCGAAGGTTCAAAGGGACCGAGAGCACCGATAAATCATGGCCATATAAATGTCTGCTAGTGAAGTTTGATTCTTATTTACCCAGGCCGCTTCAGCCAATCTTCAGTCTGGATCCAAAGGAGGCAGATTTACTTCCTCTGAGATGCCCCCAATTCACAGAGCACTCATCTTTTCCAACTGCATCGCTTTCAGCTTTTCTGCAGCCAAAATGGAAGCCACATTTCAACTTGCTGAAGGGTTCGGCATTTGCTTTGTCTGCCTCTGTGACTCCCTTTGCTCTGACTGTCTCAGGCTGCTTGAAGCTGACTTGTGTACATGCAGTTACTGTTTGTTAAAACAGTAGCCAGCTGTGGGTCATTGTGTAAGTTTCCAAAGGCTGCTTCCAGGTGATCTGTTTATTGAGCTTTCGTCCTGATTTGTATGCAGGGAGGTTAGACGATACTGGCTATTTATTGAGCATTCCTTCCAATTTGTTTGTGAGGAGGTAGACAAGGTTGCATCAAGCATTATCCCACACCTTCCAGTGCATTATTTCCCAGTCACTTTTCTTATCAGAAATTGTCCCATCTTTTGGGGAAGCAATTGGCTGGTATGCTGTTGGGTAAACCCAAACATAGCTGTAATCTAGAAGTGCTCTAGCAACACTTGATGCATCCAGGGATTAGGTTAAAAAAAAGGTAAGGTAAAGGACCCCTGGACAGTTAAGTCCAGTCAAAGGCGACTATGGGATTGCAGTGCTCATCTCTTTTCAGGCCAAGGGAGCCGGTGTTTGTCCACAGATAGCTTTCTGGGTCATGTGGCCAGCATGGCTAAACTGCTTCTGGTGCAGTTGACGGAACCAGAGCGTGACGGAAACCAGAGTGCACGGAAATGCCATTTACCTTCCCACCACAGCAGTATCTATTTATCTACTTGCACTGGTGTGCTTTCAAACTGCTAAGTTGGCAAGGAGCTGGGACAGAGCAATGGGAGTTCATCCCATTGTGCCGGATCCAGGGATTAGAGGAGCCTGGCACATAGTTTAACACCCCAAACTCATAACACTATAGAATCTTCCTAACAGTGCAACTGTGTGCATGATTGTTCAAAGGAACTTCCTCCTAGATAGGTGTCCCTAGGGCTAGCCAAAAGAGTCAAACATTGTACTCTACAAAGCATACACTTTGCCAGCTGTTGAAAGTTCGAGTCTTAATCTGTAAAGTGCTATGTTTCTGTATGACTTGCAGTAATTGCTTTATACTCACACTTGCCCTTGTGAGATTCTCCTCAGCCTGGCCAAGTAATTATTCAAGATGAGTAAATAAAACATTATTGGAGCTTCTGTTACCACAAGAGTAAAGGCAGCTGTTGGGTGAGCTGTAGATGATCTTCGACAAGGAAATGTGCAGAATCAGATATAGTAGGATTAATAATATCACATTTTAGGATCAACCTGGACCAACGGTAGTAGATTAGACAAAAATTAGGGGGAGGGGTGGTGAGAGAGAGAATAATCACACAATAAAAAAATAAGTTCGTAAAATGCTTGCTTCTTCACATTTTTAGACTAGGGATGTGATCCTAAATGCAGTTACTTGGGGGAAAGTACCACCGAATTTAGTAAGGCCCACTTCCAACATGTACACAATCAGGCTACAATGCGTGCTCTCTCTCTTGGCTAGCAACTGTATAATATGAAACATTATATATATATATATATATATATATATATATATATATATATATGGAAATGGAAATGGAAATGAGTTTATTACGGTCATAGACCAGAGAAACATGGAACAACAATAGTTTACAAAGGGAGTAATGGTGTCAATTTAAAAAAAAAAAAAAAAAAAAAAAAAAAAAATTGTAAAATTATACATAAAAAGCAACACATATGCACACACACACACACACACACATATATGCACATTTATGCACTGCAATATATGTATAGGCTTAAAAGATAAGGGGGCTTGTCCAGGGGTCAAGTCTTTTACTTTTTTACAGCTAATGCCCTCCGCTTGATCGCAGCCGCAGAAAATTTGGCCACTTTCAGTGTTACTTCTGGGTTTTTATCTCCTAGTAGGATTTTCAGCCGCTGAAGTTCAGATCGACCTGGAAATTTCTGAACGATGGGGGAGATAAACAGTGACCTAATATCCCCGTAAAGGTCGCAGTGTAGCAACACATGTAAAGCCGTTTCCACCTCTTTCAGACCACATGGGCAAACTCGTTCAGCATAGGGTTTGCCCTCGTATCTGCCCTTTAGTAAGGCAGATGGCAGTACATCAAATCTGGTAAGGGTAAACGCCCGCCTGTATTTTGCGATTTGTAGATCCAGCAAATATGGTGTTAGATTAAACCCTTTTCCATAATCTTGGATGGCTGGATATTTATCTATCTTGCTCATATGATCCTGAAGCTCTGCATCTCCTATTCGCTGGCTCACCATCCTTTTAGCCTTTTCAAAACCTGAGGCTATAAGTTCTTGTGAGGAAAGCCCCAGGCCCTTCAATTTTTCATAAAGCGACACTCTCCATTTAGACTGGAACGGGTCTAATAGAGTCAATGGAGCCACTCCCACTGGGAAAAATATAAGTTTTAGCCAGAGGTGAATCTTCAAGATCCATATCCTGGCATTTATAGAGAGTTGACCTACCTCCAGCCTAATGGCTGCGTTGGAAACGCAGGTAGGTAGCCCTAGTAGGGAGCGGTAAAATTTAGTTTGTACAGATTCCAGGGACTTAAGTTTTTGACAATTGAATATCTGGGTGCCATACATCAGTTGTGGAAGTATTTTTGCGACAAAGACCTGGGAGGCAGCAGGAACATATTGACCTCCTTTTCTGTAGAAGAATCTTATGATAGCTCTAGAAGATCTTTGCGCATTTGCAATGGAATTCTTAATCTGATGGCACCAAGATCCCTTCTCATCAAAGATTATTCCAAGGTATCTAAAAGATGTTACTTGCTCAATAGGTTGGTTATTAATTTTCCATTTATGTCGGAGTTTTCTCTTGGAGAACACCATAATTTTTGATTTAGTGTAATTTATTATTAGGTCTTCGGCTTCGCAATACTCTGTAAGAGCTCGTAAAAGTTTTCTTAGGCCCACACAAGAGAAGGAAATAAGTGCCGCATCATCTGCGTACAAAAGGACTGGAATTGGTATATTATTTAGGTTTGGGGGGTGAGTACTTGCTTCCTCCATCTTTCCGACTAAGGAGTTTATATAGAAATTAAATAGAATAGGGGCAAGAACACAGCCTTGCTTGACACCATGGAAACTTTGGATTTCCTTTGATAGGTTCCCATAACGGTCGCATCTAACACGGATCCGAGTATTTTCATGTAATCTACGGATGAGAAGCAAAAGACGTCTGTCGATGTTTGTGGCATTTAATTTTTCCCAAAGTCTGTGCCGGGGTATCAAATCGAAAGCTGATTTGAAGTCTATAAAGGCTACATAGAGGAAGCCTCCTTTCTTTGAGGTGTATTTCTCCACTAGATGTTGCAATACCAGTCCTTGGTCTAGAGTTGATCTATGTGCCCTGAAACCAGCCTGGGCTTCCTTAAGGATGTGCTCCCGTTCCAGCCAGTCCGCAAACTTTCCACGTAAGTGAGTTGCATAGAGTTTGCTGATGATGCTTAAGAGACTGATTGGTCTGTAATTGGCTGGATCAAGTTTACAGCCTTTCTTGAATATGGGAACGATGATTGCCAATCCCCAGTCCTCTGGTATTATTGCTGTTTGATCTATGCTGGTGAATAGGCTGGCAAGGACTGGGGCCCACCAGTCAACATTGGCTTTAAGAAGCTCAGGAGAGATATTATCTGCTCCCGGGGCTTTTCTGTGTTTGAGTGCCTGAATAAGCCTCCTGACCTCCGCAACCGACACCGGAGGCCACTCGTCACCTGCCTCACACTGTGTTAGTGGCTGTGTCAAAGGCAGAGCTGAATATGAAGATTGGAAAAATGCCTCCCATGTCCCTGCAGGTATAGTATACTCCACTTCTGAGGAGGTAGATCGCACTCCATTTGCTACCATTCTCCAGAAGGTGGCCGAGTCTCTCTCTCTGGATGCATCTATTAGGCATTTCCATTCTCTTTTCTGTGCCAGGAGTTTTTTGTTTTTGATCAGGATTTTATAATTTCGTTTATCTTCAAACCAGACCGTGGGGAGTTGGGGTAGGTTGGCAGATCTATAATTCTTGTATTTTTTCAGTAAGTTTAGCTTCATGTCCTGACATTCTTGATCAAACCAAATATAAATATATATATAGATTAAGACATTTGCTGTTAAAGAAAAGGATAACGGTAACAAGATATTTTGAAAACAGCACATGTTTGAATTTGTTTTCTGATGATCTTACGACAGCTGAGATAAGATTTACTTGTAAAGCAAAGGAGGAGAGAGGACACTCAAAAGACAAACTGGAACATACTGAGCAAGGGTCCCTGAAACTAAGACAGGAGATGAGACTGCCTAATGAGGGGACTGATAACTTCTATCCAGAAGAAAAGGCATTAATAAATCAGTATATATATATATGTTACAGATGTATAGGTCCAAGCCTATTTTCCAGCCAATGACAGTGAAAATCTATCTCTTAACAAAATGGACAGATATAATTGCACCACACACAGTTAGATGTGTGTGATTGATACAAGCCGAATGAAAGGGAGGGAGGCTGAAATTATAATGATATATAAAGATCTGGATGGGAGAACGAAAAAAAGAAAGCAAAGAATCATTTTTAATATGATTAATATTGCAGCAAAAAGGGGAAGAAAGGAAGGAGATGGGATTTTGCCCCCTCCCTGTTATAACACTCTGTTCCCGTGCAATACTGCTTAGCAGGAAAAGCCTTCCAGCTGAGGGCTATGAAACAGTTATCACTGTTAGGTGATTAAGTTACTAATCCTTCAGGGAGAAGACATTTAGAGGCCCATATTAAAGGAGAGTGAGGCAAAATTACATTCCGTTTCAATTTAGTTTAGCAATTCTAGTGATTTAGTTAAATGAAAAGCAATTGTTCCAATTAATAGTATTGAATGTTATTCATCAAAAGTGTCAAAACAGCTGTGTTGGTGCATTAGTAACCTATTCTCTTGTCAGAGATATGGATAATTCCCCAGGACTGAAGCAGGGAAATGGCACAGCATTCAGGAGCCTTTGGAAACAACTGCATGAAAGCATTTTCTCCCTACAGAGATGTTGCGGCACTTCGATTAAATTATTTGGCATCGTTTCAAAAGGATCATAGTTGGACCAGTATTCTGAGGTGGAATGTGGATTCTCTGAGCATATAGATCCATCATTGATTTCTTCTGGAATGTTCAGTAAATTTATTTTATTTTATTTTTCAAAAAAAGGAGGAGAATGTGTGTTCATTGCACAGTACAATTTGTATTAATTAACCTATTTCCATGCTTAGCCTGAGGGTGGAGTAGGGCAAGAAATACTATGGATGCTATTTTAGAGAGGCTACTTTTATATGAATCCTGATGTAGAGTTGCCTGCACGCAAAATATATTAAATTTCTATTTAACAAGAACGTTTGAATTTTCACTTATGTAATAACATCTGTATTTGCTTTTTGACACTTGTTTTGCCCGTCTAGTAACAATTTGGGGGAGCAAAGGTAAAACATATTTTGGGGGGTGGGTGTGTGTTTTACATAGTACGGAATATTTGAAGATTGAGTAGGTCATTGCAAACCTTCCAGCGATTTAAATTAACTCGGTTCTGAAATGTTAGAATTCATTTGCAGCACAGTCCTGTACTTGCCTACTCAGAATCAGAAGTGAAACCCATTAGGCTCAATGGGGCTCTGCTCTCAGGTAGGTGTGTGTAGCAAGGGCATCTAACCTAAAGCTCTTCAGATGTTGTTGGACTCCAACTCCCATCAGCCCCAGCTAGCATAGAGAATGGTCAGAAAATATAGGGATTGGAGGTCATCCAGGTGTGGATCTACCATGAAACAAATGAAGCTTAAGCTTCAGGGTCCCAAATTCTGGAGGGGCCCCAGTAGTAACTTTGGTCCACATCGCTTAAAAAATGGATCTAGGACACCCAGTTTCAGTTGCATAACTCAAAATGGTTATTTTTTTTCTTGTATCTATTTCAACACTCCCAAAGTTTGAGAGATAGTAGCACGTATGTTGTTGTAAACAACACCATTGAAGAAGATAACAGTGGTTATCCAGACCTCAATGCTGGTTGCAAAGAGGCGTCCATAACAGTTCAAGCTTCATGGCCACCAAAATGTAGGTCTGCCACTGGCCTGACTGTGGTTGGTTCATATAAACAGCATCCACCAGATGCCTGTGGAATCTGACAAAAAACAAATGCTGCTCTCCCAGTAGTAAAATTTATATTAAAAGAAAAAACCCTACTGGGTGGGGAAGGAATGTTAAGTATAATTGTTTAATTGTACATTGAAATGGAAAATAACTCTCTATATGCCTATATGTGCATTGCTAACTGGGGAAATTCCACTGAAGCTAAGACGGACTCTCTGAGTGCCTAATAGGTTGATAATTAACTTAGGGTGTTCTCTGCTAGCTCTCACATGGTGTTTAACTTTAGACCATGTGACAGGAATTCAATTGCAAATTGCCTTTTTGTGTGTATGTATGTTTCTCTGAAAGCCACAGAGGACAAAAGGATATGATGATGGTTTCTCTTCAGGAGAACAGAATGCCCAAATGCCTTCAGGAGAAGAGAATGCCTTAGGCTGGAGTGCAGGCTATGAGAGAGTGCAGGCTTTGTTTTTAGCTCTGATTGTAATTATTCTATGGGGACGCAGGTGGCGCTGTGGGTTAAAGCCTCAGCGCCTAGGGCTTGCCGATCGAAAGGTCGGCGGTTCGAATTCCTGCGGTGGGGTGCGCTCCCGCTGCTCGGTCCCAGCGCCTGCCAACCTAGCAGTTCGAAAGCACCTCCGGGTGCAAGTAGATAAATAGGGACCGCTTACCAGCGGGAAGGTAAACGGCGTTTCCGTGTGCGGCTCTGGCTCTGGCTCTGGCTCTGGCCAGAGCAGCGATGTCACGCTGGCCACGTGACCCAGAAGTGTCTCCGGACAGCGCTGGCCCCTGGCCTCTTAAGTGAGATGGGCGCACAACCCCAGAGTCTGGGCAGGGGTACCTTTACCTTTACCTTAATTATTCTATATTTGTAAGAAGTGGATCCTGTGCTTTGGTAACCATATGCTTTATGCAACTATCTGGATGTAACACTGATTGGTTTGTGTCTGTTTTTGGAATAAGTTCTGTTAGTAAAGCTTTGAAACCATATTTGGGGTCTGGACAATTTTATTCCAAGAGGAGCCAGTTTTTATTCAGCCTACTGCTTCAAGATGCACAATATTAATGCCTGCTATAAGGAAGGCATAATGGGAATCAAACCACAACTCTAAAGATAAGCTGGGCTCATGGCAACAGGGTGGAAATTGGAGAAGCATTGATCTTCCCACAGCCCCTCCTTTCAGAAGCTTAATAAAATTATTTTTTCTCCCGTTGCAACCATACAGCAGCCACAGGGCTAGCATATTGCCTCCCCATTCCAGGCGCATCTCTCGCGATCTGCTCCCAATATGTCCCCCAAATGCCTTCTTGTTTCTCCCTATACCACTGTAGCATTGGAGGAGATGGAGGAGATTTTTCGGCTGCTGGGAAGCTTCCATCATCAGACCTTCCTCCCACAAGGGCAGATCTTTCTGCCTGTCCGCAGAAAGGGAGATCAGCACTGTCGCACAGACCCCAGGATATCTTCTCAGGGGCCATTATATAATTCAGTCATTTCCACCTTAAATGCATTTGGTATGTGTCACCTTGGGTGGTCAGCCCACTCAGAGTACACTGCTGTGTCATGAAGTGCAGATAATAAATGGCAAGGTCTGAGTCAGATACGGCTGTAGCAATGTAACCGCCTTACCAAACGGGATGTGGGTGGGGGGAGCGACTATTTGACACCAACCTATTTGGGAGGTCCAGGGGCAATAGAAGATCCAGCAGAACTTTTAAGCTGCATGACAGGAAACCTCTAACCTACTCTCCCAACTAATAATCAAACTTGCCAACAACAATTACTTCTCTTTTGTCAGGATTAAGCCTCAGTCGATTTCCTGGTCTTGCAAGGACCTTCTCAAAAAAGCACTAAACAAGACTTGCCCTGGCTATGGAAAGCGATTTCTTGCACACAGATCCCCCTGGCAGCGGAACTACCCACGAGTTAATGCTTCATGCCACTTTCTTTTATACATGATGTGTAACTCAGGTCAGATGTTTCGGTGCCTCTTCTCGGGGAATCAATCCATCAAAACGAGTGATTAAGAACCTAAGAGGAAAAGTTCGGATGTAACCCCTGAATACAATGGGGTAATAAAACACAATGGTGCTGATAGCCTGGGAATATGACACTCTGGCACAAGACGGTTCCTTCTATTTTGGGAAACGGAGACTAGTCTGAACATGGCCGAGGGCATCCTGGAGCTCATTAATCTGTATGGGAATGACGGAGACAGGATAAAAGGTCTGATAAGGCTTTCCTCCAGCCTTTTCCTTACAGAACACTCGCCCTGCAGCCGCCACGGCTATCTCTACTCAATAAGGCTTTATTACATTTCCTCCCGGGACTTATAATTGCCATCTCTGTATGGCCGATGCTATCATCTTCCTTTCCTTTCAAATTTCCACAGCCTTTTAAATAAGAGATTACGAAGTCTCTGTCTTTTTTGCACTTCATTGTTATGGGTTTCCCCCCCTCCCTCCTGAGCCAGTCAACAAAGAAAGGCAGGGGGTAAGGAGAATTGTACTCTGTGCATATAAAACATATGAACTTCAAGTATAGGGGGAAATAATAATAGAAGCCCAGATCTTCAGGGATCGCTGACTGCTGCTCCTGACATCATCATCATCATCATCATCATCATCATCATTATTACAAATCTGCATACCACCCTATACCATTGTTATAGAGTGGTTCACAGCATAAAATCACAATATAAAAACACAAAATATATAATAATAAAAACAAAAACAACTACCCTCTCAGCAACATTTTGAATCAGGCAAAGGCCTGGTTAAAGAGAAACGTTTTTGCCTGGAGTCTAAAGGTGTATACTGGAATGTATGAAGATGGAGTCTCTTTTTTTAGTTGTAGTTTTGCCTTTGTGGCAGATCAAAAAGGATTTTTAAGACAAATATTGCAGCCAGCAATCAGCAGATCATGAGCAGGGAGCCATATTGTACAGAAAACCAGTATGGTATCTGGAAGCCCAGATTAAAATCTCCACTGTGCCATGAAACTAACTAGGTGCCCTTGATCCCATCCCTGTGGCTGTGTACACATTAGTGGCTTAAAACGCAAAAGTATCATTTTTCCCTGTTGCATTTCAAGTAGCATTTGCACATTGCTGTATACACCAGAGAGAGGACACAGATGTTTTCACCCAATGTGCATTACTTCTTTGGTTTCCCTACACCTGCCGCCACCCCCAACTCATATTCATGAAGTTATTACTCTATCCACTTTCTCCACCATGCATAATTTTGTACACCTCTGTCTGGGAGGTCTCTGGGAGATCATTGGGAGTGGGGCGTGGTGGCTGTGCATTCAAGAAAGCATTCAGGACATCTGTTGGCTGCCTGAATAGCAGTGAATCACTACAGAAATGTTTCCTCTCACTTGCAGCACAGTCCTATGCATACTTATTCAAACTTAAGTCCCATGCTGTTCAGTGAGGCTTATAGGTAAATTTGCATAGGAATGTAGCCTTAGATGCTTCCAGTTACCAATGGTGTGCGGTTGTTGGACTAGAAGGAAGAGGCTAGTCCCCTAAATGTTCCCCTGGTTCCTCCTTCCCAAAGCCTGGGAAGCTTCTGCCCAGCTTGGGGAACTCAGTTCCACCTCCAACTGGGGACACCCGCGTCACGCTGGGGCAACCCTGGCAATGCCATGGGGCCTTGCAGCCAATCAGCTCTCTTGGGGACATGGCCGCGGCCGATTTAAACCATGGTGTGATGATGTAGCTTCCTCTTTCCAGCCTTGCACCACGGATCTCCTGCCCTTTCTGAGGTCCCTTTCTCAGGTTGTGTCATTGGCCTTGCTATGGACTTCGTGTAGGAGTAACAGAGATGACAGGAGGTTGGATGCAGGTGAGCTGTGCAGAAGCATGCTGGCAAGCATACTCCAAGCAAGCTGCCGGCGAGCTCTCCCGAGGCTTCTTTTATTAGCAGAAGTCAACAATTGGAAACAGTAGTGAAACAACCCTGAACTTAACATATTTCCATCTAAGCACATTTCCAGCATTAGCAAATACACGTGTCAGCAGGTGTTTCTCTCAGATGTTCCCCCCAATACTTGATGACAGCTGAGTCCCCAGTCATGCTCCAGCCAAGCGCTATGTCTAACAAACAAATGTGAGAGGACAAAAGGTCAGGGGGAAAACCATGTTTTCTAGCCAAGAAGGTCAGGGAAAGCTCCTGGACATACTGTTGCATGTCTGGTGTGAGGTTTGCCTTTGCAAAGCAGAGCGTTACCTCTACAACTTCAGTTGGTCCCTGTTAAGGGGCCTGGTAGGATTTTTCCCACTTGGCAAATTGGCACCAGCCACTTGGTTTTCGCCTACCTCGTAGCAATTGTCACAACTTTGTAAGGTTTGGCAGTTAGGCATTGGAATAATGATGTAGGGGAGGTGAGGTGCGGCCATCACCTGCCCCTCCATGCGGAAGGGTATTCCGTTAAAGGAATCCAGTTGTGTGGATCTCGTCCGAAGCCTGGGCAGTGGCTAGGGACATGCCACGACCCCTTCGGGAACCCAGGGGATGCTTGAGTTGATCCACATCGGCAGGGCTTCCCCTACTGGTGGTTTACCCTTACAGACTTCCTGCAAGGTGGGGAAGAGTCAGATATGGATGCCAATGCCTAAGCCAATACCACTCATATTCTGTAACCAATAAAGTTATGGCCTAAATTTGGCATTAACATTAACCTAAAATTCTGTGTCCTTGTGTCTTGATTTCTCCTGGGGGTGGCTTAGGGGCCTTGACACGCAAGTAGGTGCAATGCTCACTGGCATGACATCTGTCCCGTCCCCCCATCGCCATTGCAAGATGGTGTCTCTCACCCTAACTGTTCCCCAATGAAAAATTCCACTGCATGTCACTGCCAGTTACCATTATAGCAACTCACCAGAAATAATTCAATGGCAGTTGTTGTAGTGAGCCAAACCTTTCGATTTACACATTCAAACATGCAAAGATAGATATTTTCATCCAAGGAAAGTGAACAGCGGCATTATTACTGTACATCTTTAGACCTGGAGCCCAAAATTATTATATTTCTCAAAACAGTCACTCTCTTGAAAAACTCTATCCATATACGGTAGGTTTTCAATGAACTCTCGCAATTAAACTGTTTTCCTATTAAATGAAACACACCTTTTCCCCTGAAGTGCAATTAAATGCATCCCATCAACATATTTGGAACCTTCATTTAAACGAATGGCAGTATCATTCTGAAACAGCTGGGGGTAACATGCTCAGTGATGAAAGGGTCAAATTGGACGGGGGGGAATACTAACATTTATATTATAAGCAATGTTGCTGCATTATAAATAAGATCACAGAATACATTATTTATACATTTAATATATTGAGCTTGCTTATAAGTTCAGCTTGCCTTCAGTTTTTTGAAGAAGCCCATTGTCAGTAGTAATGGAAAGGAAGGAAGAGGCAAGAGATTGAAATCATGTATAAATACTTTTGAGGATGAATAACTCAGAAGATGTTGGGCTAGGGAAGTAAAAGAGAACTACATTGAAAGATGCACAATTCTGGAACCCATAAGTACGGGCTTTGAACCTGACAAATTAAAAGTGCTCCACTTTTTATTGGCATTCAGGAAGTTTGGTGGATATTTGTTCAAACCGTGTGAACCTCTGACAGAGGGAAAATATGTTTTGAGGCATTTGACACATTCAGTTCTGATCACAATGTGTACTTGGTGGTGTGTGTGTGTATGTATGTGTGGAAATCTTTCAACCATGAAAAAATGCTTTGGAACATTGTCAAAAGTAGGTTTCACATTATTGAGTTCCTTCAAGCAGCTTTTCAAAATATGAGCACAGTCACCCATGTTCTTGGGTATTATTTCAAGTTGAAACAAGGGCTAATTCACCAGACCAGTTAGCCTGCGTTTGGTTCTTTCCCTTCCTGGATTGCATTATGCTCATGTTGAAAGCGTTGTCTGAATAGTTCAGTAAATGAACTATTAAATGAACAGGAGCCCTGATTTTACACACCACTGAAAAAGTTTCAAGTATGTGATGATTAACAGCTCAGTGGCACACAAATTATGTTATAGATACCTTCAGCAAACGACAGCTGGCATACACTTAGCAGGACCAGGTAGAATAATGTATGCATTTTAATTTATTAACATTATTAGTTACTGAATATTTAGCACTAGTGCAGGGTTTCCCCAAACTTGGTTCTCCAGCAGTTTTTGGACTACAGCTAGCAGGACCAGCAGTCAGGGATCGTGGGAATTGTAGTCCAAAAATGGCGGATGACCCAAATTTGGGGAAACCTTGCACTAGTGTGTTATGATTTTAGCAGGCAAGGCTGGCATAAATACTTGTGCTGCCTAAGTCACCACCACTGCCACGCCACTGCCACTGCTTCTCTGCATTGTCTCTCCCTCTGCCACCCCTCATTCTCTTCATAATGGCAGTGTTAGCAGCAGGGCCACCCACAAAATGGCATCCCTTTCCGTACCAAGGAAGAAGGAGTGAATAAATATCTACATCAGGAACAAGGTGGGGAATAAAGATCTAGATTTGGATCTGCTGCCCCTGTCGTTCTAGCCAACTGAGGTGGATTCCTCACCTTGGCTCATGGGTGGGCTGGCCCTTGGGTAGCAGAGCTCCCTTCACCTCAGCTTACATTTTCTCGACCACTTAGGCAGAGTGAGGGAGAGGCCTTCCAGCTCCAGCTGCTTCCTCACTCTAAGAAAGACCCAGGGAGGCCTTTCCTCAGAGCAAGGCATTCTATTCAGAATTCAGGTGTGGCATTTGCCGCATTGTCACTACCAGTAATCTGTTTTCCCTGAACCCATCCTGTGGCATATCATTCACTGCTTTCACTAGTTGAATTCAGATGTTGCCCTCATGATTTGTCTCAGTAGAAGAGTGGGGTGGTCCTAACTTGCTGACTTCCATGTGAGCAGCAGAAATGTCCTGAGAGAGGAATCTCCATGTATACAGCTGTATGTGTGAAGGTTCCCAACTTGCAGATATTCATATTATCTGTGCAGATGTCAGGTGCTGGGACCATTTGGCATGTGTGACATCAGGGACATGACTGACCCCAGCCATGCATTGGGACATCTGCCTTTGGTTTATGGGACTTGCTTAGCCCCTAAATCCAGCTCAACCACAATTGTATGGTCCTCACTGGTGCAACATGTCTGCCAGCATCCTGGTTGGATTCTTTCATTCAACCAGATGCTTGACAGTTGTGTCAATCAGTTGCCTGTTGGCATTTCCCAGCATGACTGAATAAGATGCAAGGGCCTCAACACTGCAAACAATGCTCTTGACTCTACATCTATTTTCCAGATATAGTCTGTTTTGCTCCTGCACAGGAAAGCACAGAAGTCCATCGCCAGACTTTCAGCATGTGCTTGTTAGTCTCTCTGTTTACTCAGTTGCTGGTGTGTTGTGTGTGTGTGTGTGTGTGTGTGTGTTATCTTATTCAATTAAACTCAAAAGGAACAGAAGAAGGAACACTTAAAGGAATGAAACAAAGAAGCCTACAAACAGGGAGCATACAAAACAAATGCTTCACATACCATACTGTTTATTTGCACATCAATCTTGACCCAGATTAATCCCATAATCATGAACAGAGTACATATAAACCTGGAAATGACTTTTTAAAACTATCCAGGGGTTTTTGTTTTGTTTTTTTGAAGTATTTTTACATTAGAGGCTGACAAAGCAGGCTTGGAAGGGATGGCCAAGCAGGCTTCGAGCAGTTTAGATCCTGCAGATATCTAAAGTTAATGTCTTCTGAGAGTAAGTAGCATTTACATTCACAAAAACTATGTTATTTTTATAGGGTTAGTCCAACACACTTATTCACTGCCACCAATAACAGGTTCAGGTAGAATCAGTGAATGAGAAGCTAACTGTAAGCACTCCTTGAACTCCTCTTCTGAGAATCCAAAGCAGTTTGCAAAAGATTTGAAAGATCTGAAATACCTTACATACAGAAGTAAAAATGAGAAGCAGTAAAAATGAGCAGTCATAAGAACATCAGAAGAGACTACTGGATCAGTCCAATAGAATTAAGCTTAAGCCTTTCTTCCCAGCCCGATTCTCCATGACTCCCCATACCCCAACCATGGCAATAATTAGTGTTAGCAAAAAATATGAGTGTTTCTCCACAGCTTAAGGCTAAGACAGATCTTCAGCAGATTAGTCCACTGGATCTTTCCAACTGAGGTGGCCTTAGAAAATATTAACACTGCTACTTGGTTGGTTACAACGTGGTCAGGCGCTGAGTAGTTGGGGCTGAGGGGTCTTCAGCCACACTCTGCATCCTCCTCCCCACTTGATGCTGTGCAGGGAAAAGGAGCCCAGCTCTACATTCCCCATTCCCCATCACAGTGGTGGGGACAGAACACCTGTGTGTCCTGGCCTGGCGCACGAGTGCTCAGATGCTAGGTGGGGGCGGGGGGCATTACGTAAGGTTACCAGATTTTTTTTTCAATGAATCCGGGGACACTTTTCAGCTTCAATGGATTTTATGTGGGGACTGATGTGTAAATCCAGGGACTGTCCCCGGGAAATGGGGACGTCTGGTAACCTTAGCATTATGTGATGTGTCATGTGATGTGTCACGTGATGCACCCTCCCCCCAATGGGGGGGCAGTTCAGTGCCCCTGAATGTGGTGCTGATAACACCAAGGTTGCAGATTCGATCTCTGTATGGGACAGCTTCCTGCATTGCAGGGTCTCTTCCAACACTACAATTCTATGATTATGTGAATGCCAAATTGCTGTTATCTCAAAGGACGTACAATGCAGACACCTTTCTCCATCATGGACACCTATAAGCTCTCCCCTTTCTCAAACAACCTTCAAATATAATAGAAGTTTAGCTACGGAGCAGCCGTTGGTATCATGCACTGCAGAAACAGAGAGAGGTATGAAGAGGGGAAGAAAAATAATCTCAGCACACTGTAACAGGTTGTTAAATATTGCTATTTGAAACGGGAAAGATAAATTTCAAAGTGCTAGAGCAGGTCTAAGAACCCCATTAATAGAAATTAGAGGGAAATCTAATAGGAAAAGACAGAGAGAGAACATTCTCCCCATTGCTCCCTGGGGAAACCTTGTAGACTGAGAGATGACACTTTATCTCCCCGAATCCCCACGAGTGCAATAGTCACAGCACTCACCCTGCAAATAATAATAATAAATACGGTCTGAAGTGACTCCCGCTATTCCAGGCTTAATAAATGGGCTGAAATAGTGGCAAATTCTGATACAGAGAGCATCTTTTCAATAAAAGTAGATAGGGTTGTTAATAACGTTAATGGAGTATCATACAGCTTCTCATGCCGAGAGGCTCATATAGCCTATCATGCAGTTTTATTATTTTTAATAACTATTCTCCTACGCTCCCTCTACTCCATCCTCCCTTCCCCACTGTTGCCGCCTGAATATAAACCTTACAGCAGTGTTCTATTCTGCCATATGTTAGCTGCATGTTGGAAATGCATGTCAGGAGTTTACCATCTTCTGATGAGCTTCATCCAGATACTTGCTGTGGCAACACATGTTACACAAACCCTACAGGAACATTATCACCACCTTTCTGTTTAGGGTTCAGTGTAGCAAACATTTATCTGTCCCTGGGGACCTGATGCCTTCTGTAACTATATCCTATGACTCCATACAGCCCTTCTGGATAGTATCAACATCTCTCAGACCTACGGCCTGTCACATCTTTCTGAAAGGCTTGCAAGCAGGCCAGGAAAGGAATTGTTCACCCCTCTTGCTTCTCCCTAGTTTCTGGTACTCCAGAAGCCTAGGCATAATGTCATGGGAGATGGAAGTTCTGTTTAACTTATTATGGCTAATGGCCATTGCTAGCTTTATCACCCATGAATTTGTTCAATGATTCCCTCCTATAACAAACTCAGCTGGTTGAGTGCCTACAGTATGAAACAAAGTAAGGTGATGATACACATACATGCATATGGGTTCCCTAGTTAAGCAGGTAAGCATTTATGTTTTTAAATTAAAATATTTGAAAAGGTAGTCTGAAAAGGATCCATGAGCTTCCAGAAAGTACAGAAGTTTGGTTCCAGACTAAGTTCGTCATGCTTTAGTCCCAGTGAATCAGTGGGACTTAGCTTAGTCATGACTCATCATCCTATTGAACTTAATGCAAGCATGACAAATTTAGTCTAGATGTTGCCCAATATGATGAAGTGTCAGTTTAGGGAGATGGAAGAAAATAGAATGGAGTGGGGGGGGTGTAGAAGAGAGAATCAACATGCCAAAGCCCCAAAAGCCTGCAATAAGTTCCTAGAGTGGAGGGGATTAGGGTTGAGGTGATGTGTGCCATGAAGTTTCAAAACATCCACTTAGCAGGAAGGAATGGGAAAAGGTCACATTTCCCTTATCATGGCTTCAGTTTCAAGTTCAGGGTCAGAAGAGGATGAGCCAACTGAGTCTGCAGCTGCTGCACTAACACCTGAAGAATTAAAACGGGCTTTTGATACAGAGATTCGAAGTCTTGGGATCCAAATACGGACTCTGTCCCCATCACTATTTCCTGTCCAGGTCCAGGTGGCCTTGTCACCTTCACCCCGTCCTAGTTACACCAGCTGGTGACAAAATGCAACCTGTCACCAAATATATCATCTTTAGCTATTAAGGCCAAGCGTAAGCAGGTAAAGAAAGCTGTAGTTCCAAACCCCCCACCATGTAGAATTGTTGTGATGCTGTCACAGATCAAGAGATTTGAAATGAATAATCTGATTTTGTTTTTTAAGAAACTGATGCAAACCTAGTCTCTATATCTCTTTAGATTTCCAGCCACTTATAGGGAGCCTTCCAGAAATGCTGGCTGTTGTTAATAAAGCTTCGACTTCCTTACTTTGATAATATGCCTTAGTGCACTAATTGAAGTCTCCCGGCAGGAAACCCCTTCATGTGGCTCTTTTAGGGTATTCTCCAGGTGTCAAAATCCTAGCAGACCCAGAGGAATTTAAAAGGCAGATGCTGCTCTTTTTCCTTTCAGCTTTGGTGCCCCTAAGATGCACTTGGTTAGCAAACAGGATGGCTGCATGATTAAAAGGGGGGAAAGGGGGCTTGTTTCTCCAGCCTCACACATGGATGCAAGGAAGGAGCAATCAAGAGCCCGAGTGTTTCATATCACAGAGCTTTCCTTGCAGAAGGTGGAGGGGAGGGGGCGAAGGGGTGGGGAGGAAAGAAAATTATAGAGTAGCAGAGAAATGAAATGTTTGAACAGAAAATAATTTCCCTAACTCGCAGCCTGCGGGCATAACCTGTCATAACTCTGCATGAATTGAACAGTCAGGGAGTTCAAGTTTTCGGCAGCTTACCATAAACTAATATACTCCGTCACTTCATCCTCTGCTGACAGGCATTTCCATGTTTTAGAGGAGCCACTACTCTGCAAAGGGGTAAAAAGGGGTTCAGGGTAGGAAAGGAAAAACCCTGAAAGCTAGAGAGGGGCCCTCACTCAAAAGCTAACAAATTTAACAAGTCTTCTCAGTTCTTGGGAAGCATGTGGATGCCTTGGAGGGGAGAGGAGGAGGCAAAAGTCCCTCCCCACCACATGCAGGGGGTTGCTTCAAGTTTGATGACACTATGGGCAAAATGTCTGCTGCTGGGGCTCTTTCTCTGCCACAGGACCCTGGCAGGCTTACATTGCTGAAGGAGCAGGGTTCAGCTCTGGGTAGGACATGCTAAGCCTAGGAATGGGAGGGAAATTCAATTCAGTGCACATTTGGGAGCGAACTTACCTAATCTGCACTTTCTGAAACAATATGCAAACCAAAACACAACTACAGTTCAAAATTCACACTTCTTTAAATTTCCCAGTGTTGTTCTGCAGCCTAATAATGCGAACAAAAATGCAAAGTGCCCATAAAGACTGGAAAAATGAGAAACAAAAACTGATAGATCCACCCCTAGTTTAGCTCCCCTTTTATTTTCCAGAATGCCTCGAGCAACATTGGTTTGTGTGCATTGTGAGAAATTAAAAGGGTGTCAAGATCTACTGCCTGGTTAGTGGAGTGCTAGCATAGAAATAATATTTTAAAGGAGACCCAATACAATCATCATTAGCCCCTCGTGTCAGTTTGAGAATCGCCAGGGATGCGCAGGGAGAAGCATCTTTGCCCCGCACATCCCTTTGACAATCACCAGGGATGTGACCTGTGCAAAGGTAAGGGGGGACATCAGGTGTGTGACATCATGCACGTGCAACAGCCCCCCCCCCCAATTTTGGGTGCAACTCAGCGGTGCTGCTTGTTGGTGTTTAAGTAGAGGTTGGACAGCCATCCATGTATGATGTATTTGAGATTCTTACATCTCAGTGTATTGGGCTAGATGAGCCTCACAATTCCTTCCAGCCAACAGTAGCTCAATTCCTTAATGCAGTTTGGAGCAGGTGGCGCTGTGGGTTAAAGCCTCAGCGCCTAGGACTTGCCGATCGAAAGGTCGGCGGTTCGAATCCCTGTGGCGGGGTGCGCTCCCGCTGCTCGGTCCCAGCGCCTGCCAACCTAGCAGTTCGAAAGCACCTCCGGGTGCAAGTAGATAAATAGGGACCACTTACCAGCGGGAAGGTAAACAGCGTTTCCGTGTGCGGCTCTGGCTCGCCAGAGCAGCGATGTCACGCTGGCCACGTGACCCGGAAGTGTCTCCGGACAGCGCTGGCCCCTGGCCTCTTAAGTGAGATGGGCGCACAACCCCAGAGTCTGTCAAGACTGGCCCGTATGGGCAGGGGTACCTTTACCTTTAATTTCAGCCAGTGCAAATTCTTCCAGCTTCCTATACTTAGTAGTGCTCTGTGAGTGTGTCTAGGATTGCAGTTTTAACAGAAGCTGACTTATTTCTTGTTTTGAGCACTTGGCTAAGCAAAACTTGTGACAATGCTGAGTTACTCCAAATTTTTTGTGCTGGGCAAGGAAGTGCTTCTGAGCTAATCAAGGGTAGATCTATGTTTTTCTCACAGGAAGATGGAGTGTGCAATCCAGGATGTCACGTTACAAGCCTCTCTAGACGCACAAGGATATTACCACTGAGACCTCTGAATACCCTTATAGCATCCTCCTATAACAAGAGCCTGAAATGGCTGGAAAACTCAAGGCAGCAAAAGGTCTTGTTAGACTGACATGATTCAGCAGCTCAAGGTAGCCCTTCAGATTTATGTGCTGTCACCATAAAAGGGTATCAGGTTGATATCTGAGAGTTATAAATAGCTGTCAGGTCTGATTGTCTACCAGCCTCTTCCATTCGGAGCTTGAACTGAAGCACAGCCCTCTTGCATCCACACACTTCTGAGAATCCTCAAAAATACAGCAAGGATTCCGTAAGTCTGAATCAGAAATTTGGGGGACAGATGAGGAAATAACGTCACATTTCCCCTCCTAGGCCCTATTTTGGGAATATCTGGCTTCAACTAAGAGGTCCTGTGGCATAAACTGAGGACCTGCACATAGGAAAATGCTGTGCTTGGCTTCCACAACTGAGTGGCAACTAAGGAGCAGGGGCCAATGTACTTGCCAGGCAGTGAAGGGGCAGAGGAGGTGCTGGTTTGTAAAGTACAGCCACACTGCTAAAGCAGAGTCCTCTGGCACGATGCCCCACTAAAGAGGAGGCATATTACTATTCAAACCTAGGAACCCAGAGAAAAAGCCCTACTCAGCCATGAAGCTCACTTGGGCCAGTCACTGCCTCTCAGCCTAACGTGCCACATAGGGTTGTTTGGGGGATTAAATGTGAAGGAGTAGGACAACTATGGGACACAGGTGGTGCTGTGGTCTAAACCACAGAGCCTAGTGCCTGCCGATCAGAAGGTCGGCAGTTTGAATCCCCACGACGGGGTGAGCTCCTGTTGCTTAGTCCCTGCTCCTGCCAACCTAGCAGTTCAAAAGCACATCAAAGTGCAAGTAGATAAACAGCTACCACTCTGGCGGGAGGGTAAATGGTGTTTCCGTGCACTGCTCTGGTTGTGCCAGAAGCGGCTTAGTCACATGACCCAGAAACTGTCTGCGGACAAACACCGGCTCCCTCCGCCGGTAAAGTGAGATGACCGCCGTAACCCCAGAGTCGTCCGCAACTGGACTTAATGGTCAGGGTCCCTTTACCTTTAGGACCCTATACACCACCTTGAGCTACTTGGAGAGAAAAGTGGGATATAAATGCAAACAACAACAACAACAACAACAACAACCCACCACTAGATTTTTTTCTTTCTTTCACAGCATTTGAGAGATCTGAAAATTCTAACTGCAAGTGATTTCATGCCTTGGTTCAACCAGACTTTTGCACGCAATTGTTCAGTCTTTCCCTACTGCACACCACACAGCAGAGAGTAAACACAGTTAGTGGACACACCCCAAACAGCACTCTGAGATGAAGCATTATATTATACTTGTGATTTGGAAGGCTTAAGCATGCTGTTTTAACTGCCATGTCACCACCGTTCATTAAAATAGGGGAAAAGACTACAGATGACACAAACAATTGCTACAGAAGGCTAAAAGGAGCCTGAGAAGCATATAGCTCTAGAGATAAGCTGCCATATTGTTGGCTTTGGTGGGACAGCCAAAGAAAACCACCAGACTTATCCCAGAAGAGTTTGCTACATATTGCTTCTGCACCCTGAGAGTCAATTAGGATGCAAAGAGTCGTCTCTTTCATGTGGGATGAGAAATGGCCTCCCTTTGACGCATTATCCCATTTTAATAATTTCTCTAACTCAAAATATATGGCTATGCAATATTTTTCTTTTCTTTTAGTTAAGCCTAGCAGTCATAATTTCTCACATAGTAAATTTACTGTGAGGCTATTTTTACTTATCATTTTGTCACAGCGAATGTTTCTTCTGAATTTGGGGGTGGGAAGTGTTCTGCCTTATAAGAGGATAGTTCCATGTTTGAAGAAGTCTGTAATGAGTAGGCAACTAAGCCCTGAAACTGCACATGGACAGTAAACTGAGCAGACAGACAGTCCACCCGTTAGAGTCTTCCCCAGTATGGTGAGGTATATTGGGTGCTATGCAATGTGACTTCTGTTCAGAGTAGACCCATCAAAGTTAATGGAAATGACTAAGTTAGACCCGTTAATTCCAGTGGGTCCACTCTGAGTAGGACTAATTAAAAGCAAGCGTTCCAACTAACATACCTAGCTAGTAGAAGCCAACTGAAAGGACCTCCACTAGCACAGCGGGGCATTTCTGCTTTCCTCCCACCCACCTCTGCTCCCCATATTGGCTTGGGGAGCTTGGTGGAACTCTCAGAATAGTATGTGGGGGAAGGAGGGGGGATTGTTCCATCTGGGAAACAGAAATATTTGTGCTTTTGGAACAATCTTCTTAGTGCTATGTTGAATTCCAACCATTGCATTTCTGTTTAGATCTATGCAAATAAACTGGCATGTGCAAATGTGCCAGCATGTGCCTAATTTTTGCAAATCCATATTCTTATTTTTGGTGATGCATTTCCCCTTTTCTGGAGATACATAAGTAGTGATCAAACCTATCCATTCTTAAAGAAACCAGCCCTGAATGCTCACTGGAAGGACAGATCCTGAAGCAGAGGCTCCAGTACTTTGGCCACCTCATGAGAAGAGAAGACTCCCTGGAAAAGACCCTGATATTGGGAAAGATTGAGGGCACAAGGAGAAGGGGACGACAGAGCACGAGATGGCTGGATAGTGTTCTCGAAGCTACCAGGATGAGTCTGACCAAACTGCGGGAGGCAGTGAAAGACAGGAGTGCCTGGCGTGCTCTGGTCCATGGGGTCACGAAGAGCCGGACACAACGAAATGACTAAACAACAACTATTACTTCTGAAAGTGCCTCCACATAGCAAGATCTTGCATTTACCACCTTCTGAAAACTAGTTAAAGCAAGATCTGCAGATATATTAAGCCCCCAATAGGGCCATCAGACTAGAGTAGACTACCAAGACTGGCAGCAATTTTCGTTGTTAGTGTTAACTAATTGCTTCAACATGGTGGCAGTGAGAACACCCTTAATTATTCTTGTTGGTGTCAGCTTTTTTTAGTATTTTTTATTATCTCTTCAAATTTCTAGCCCGTAAGAGTGTTGGGTGTATGGTTAGTGAGAGCACCTTTTAATCCTCTGGCCTGGGAACACTTTCTTTTGGATCTAATTTGTTCCATTTTTTTATTTTATTTTGCTTCCCAACTGATTGGTAGCATTTGATTGTACTCTATTGGATATTATGTTTGATGTGCTGTTCAGTGCTTTGGGAACCTTTGGGCCAAATAGCAGCATATAAATAATAGTAATAATTAAAATAATAAGATGAAAGTGTCTCTGGGTGTACACAGATTGCTTTCTTGCTTTTCAGTTGTTAATCTTCTAAGAAGAAATGTGAAGTTTCGGGGGAGCACCTCTTTTTTTAAAAGAAATGAATCCCCCTTGTGCTAATACAAATTAAGCAATTTACATCCAACAACTTTATAAAATTATGTGCAAAGTCTGCGTTTTTACAAATTCAGCTGAAAAACCACTTTTGCCATTTTTCCAGCTTTGAGACCAGAGGGTCTAGAGAGCCCCAGACATAAACCAAGGGGCCACCAAAATTCTCAAACAGGATCTCTATTCTTGCCATGTTTTGATATCAGCAGGTACATGCCAGAACGGAGAGAACACTATGTCACACATGATGTTCTTGTTGGTCCCTCCACCCCAGTGTCCAGCTTCCTTTCTTTGTCCCCAGTGCATGGAGAAAATGCCCGGGATGTGACCTGCTCCGCGATGGTGGCTTCCCCCAAAGCACTCTGTCTGACCTCAGCATAATGAACAGAATTAATATGGCAAAGCCACTAACACGGCACCACTTCCCAGCAGCACAGCCACAGCCTCTAATTGATTAGTCCATAAAAACCTGTGCACTAAATTGAAAGGAGCTGCACTAATTCTCTTTTATGTTAAATTTCTGTCTCTCTCGTTTATCGAATTCTCCGTCCAATGCCCCTTTTCACAGCCTATTGTGGGCTTGCTGTGGGCCTGTTTTCCTCTTGGCCAGATTAAGTACCTAATCAAAATCTTGTCTCCCTTAATGGCATAAAATTGAAAGATAGATATTGCACTTTACACAGCTGATTAAACACTGGAATGTGGCTAAATGCTTTACAGGGCTTGTTACATTAACTAACTCTGTCATCTGCCAGCTATCTTATAATTGCATATGCTCATGTTGCTCCTGGTGAAGCCTAGGTAAGGATTCTTTTTTCCCTCCATTACCTTTTTTCCCCCTTCTCATTCTCCTCCCTTCTCCAAGATTGCCAAGGAAGTAAGGTGTCAGGGAGCATATGAGATCTGCCCTATCACAGTTACTGGAGGGAAAATAGCCCAAAAATATATTCTTGGAAAGAAAAACCTTGCACAGACCTATCTCTTTTAATTAACCCTTTACTAATCCTTACCAACATACCGTACATAAATGGCCCAGCAGATGAGAGAAGGACACCTATAGCTCCAACAGAGCCAGGCCAAGGGATTGCCAACTCAGAACCGAGATGCTCGAACTTTAGTACCTTTTGTCTGGTCTATTGATGCAGCCGAATCAGATGGTGATGTTACAGATTGCAAGGGGGAACCACAGTTTTGATTGGTTACTGTGTTGTTAAAATCTACCTGCAAGTCTGAATCTTATTCCCGTAGAGAAGAATGTGTGCCAGAGCCTTGATGTTATATTTTTTCCTTTTACTTTCAGGGAGTTGTTTTACATGGAGGAGCAATCCACTCTCCCACCTCAGGATTCTAGCACTTCATTCTGCTTACATGGCTAGAACCAGACCATTAAGTCCACTGACGAAGTGGTGAAATGAATCAACTGCTGTTTCTCCTACCTGTTCCCTCCCCTGATCCTCTTCCCCATTTCCTCTGTGGCATACCTGGATTTCTGTTCATTTTGAGCTTCGCTTGGACATTCATCCTCACCCAATTCCAGTCTCATGAGAGGAAAGGGCTTTGCTCACTGGCTCACTATCCTCTATTGTGTTCCCATCACCCAGACCTGCCATCATCAACATGTTGCGGGGTGGGAGGGAGAGATCAGAAGTGGGAAGCCTGTTCTATACATGCAGACTCCCTGTACAATGTAGAACCCCAGCCATGTGGAGAGCCTACGCTTATAAAATGGACTCCTCATTTAAGAGCATCCCTTCTAGCCCATGGAACATAACAGATGACTCAGGACCAGGAAGTATAGTCTTGCTAATTCCACCACTACCACCATTCACAAGATTGGAATTACATGGAATTACATAAATGCACACGTAGGCCTCCAGTGAGTGGGAGAAATATGAACAGTGAGGGGGAATTATAGGCACATAAAAGCACGTCTGCTTCTTCTCCTGCTTCTGCAGTTGACATAAAGGAAAAGAGCAATTCTCTGGGTTATAGCTTAGCAACTCCATCCGAGCCAGGCCCATACTCAGTTATCGTATGCTTGTCTGATCCCAAGCATGTTCATTCTGACTAGGGATGGAGGAAGAACTCAATGCAGCTTTCATTTGAATGCAAACTTACCTTATTCACGATTTCAGAAATAATATGCCAACTGAAACACAGCCAATCGTCAAAATTCACACTTCTCTGAATTTTGCAATGCAGTTGTGCAGCCCAGTAATGTGCACAAGAATGCATGTACTAGGCGTATTGGTGAAAATAGTGTACAAAATGCATATCAGGAAAATGTGCTTTGGAAACATGTATATTAAGCAAAATTTCATACAAATAAGCATGTATGCAGATAAATTTGCACTAAAATGCTAGTGAATTTTCACGAGGACTTTAAATAAGCTGTAAACTGATGTGGAAATGCGGATAATTGAACTTAACACTGGAAGAATGAGAAACTCAGATAAACCAAATTCAGAGAATTGCCCATCCCTAATTCCAAATGAGTTCAATGATATGCTCAGGGCTGCTTGTTAAGCTATTTCCATCTCTTTTTCCTGAGGCACACACTCAATGTAATCTGAATTTCCCAGAAACAGATATTTTGTAATTGTTGTGCCAGGCCAGAATGTACAATAGGGATTGGGCTGAGAATGGTTTGCATTCAGATAATGCATTCTCTCCATTTTCCTTCTCTAAACTTTGGAAAGGAACCAATTTGCTGAGTAATGAGTTGAATGACCTATCACCAAATGATTCTACTAAAAAAAAAAAAAATCCTGCTTTCAGATACACCTTCTGAAGTAAGCATAGACCAACACTGCAAGCCAGTCCCAAATTCATTTTGTCCCAGTACTGAAAAGAATTCCAAAAAGGAAAGAGGATTTTTTTTCCCTGTCCCCTAGAGAAATGTAAAAATGCCCCCATGGACCTATGTTCACAGCCGCTAATGAAAGTACTACATATCCTAGCACTAAAACAGACCCAAAGGCCTCCTCGTATTCCCACAGGATCACTGGCTATTGAGTGAAATACAAGTAATTTTTCTTTTCCATTTAAGTGGTGTTGAATTAAAAGGGACATGAATCAGGCCCAGATGTCTGTCCTGAAGGCAATTAATAATCAATTCATCATTATTCCATTCCAATAGGACTCTTCTCCCCAACTAGACTGCACTCTCCATATGAAGCCCATGAACGAGTTCATCAAACAGCTCAAAATGTAAGCTTGATAGAGTCTATTATGCAGACTTTACTAAGTGCTTGTTATTAAAGATTCATAAAGGCATAATATATATTTTAATAAGGCAGGTTGTAAGATATGAAATTCAGCTCTGAACTAAATGCTTCCCACTAAGATAATACGGAAAGTTCCACCTCAAATTCTCTTCAGGTTAAGTAAATGGAGTGTTGTCTTTCAGGAATTCATTCTTACCCTGCCCCCACCACATCAAGCATTACACGGGTATCTAGTGCTACAATGCACACATGCGCACACCCAGGCAAGTGAATAATAGAATCACAGACTAAATGCAACCACTATGGAGCTCAGTCTATATGATGTTTGGTTTTCCCCTGAACAACTCAGGGGGGGGGGGGACTCAGCAAAACCCTCATTTCCCAGCACAGCAATTCCAATCTAAATCTAGGACGGTGGGGGAATGGACATGTAAAAAGGTGTATTGGGAAATGATTCATAATGAATTGAAAAAAATATTCAATACTTCTTTCAAAAAGAAAACCTGAGTCCTATTTGTTGGGGATAACCCAGATTGAAATTCCCAGGTGTCAGAAAAGGTTATTTATGTATGCAACAATTGCGGCCCATGTTTAGTTAGCCCCAAAATGGAAAGTGAGTGAGGTCCCAACTAAAGAGGATTGGCAACTTAAGTTGACAGAATATGCACAACTTGCAGATTTAACATATAGAATAAGAGAGCGAGAAGAACATCCGTTTAAAGAAGACTGGAAAACGTTTATTGAATATTTGGGAAATAACTGTATGCAGCTGAAAACGCTGGCAGCATTGAGATAAATTCAACAGAGTAAATCATTTTTGATGGATGTAAAAGTGGAAAACTGATTTGAATGGTTATAGCAAAATATGCAGGGATGTATGGTATGTAAAATGAACCATAGAAGAGAATAAGGGACGTAATTGGATATTTTAAAGTTTGTAAAATGTTTGTTTGAAATTGTAAAAATGAAAAAAATTTTAAAAATTTTTTTAAAATCTAGGAGGGGGCAGTGGCTGCATTGAGCATTAAAAATAAATAAATCACAGGTGATCCAATCACGGATCTCCCTGTTGAATTTGCAGTGTCCCAAGCACAGCGGAATGATGAGGAGTACGTGCCACATACCCTATATTACTTTATTTACACTTCAAAGCTGGTAGATTACAGAAAAACATCTTGCCTCTGCCGGAGCAGAGAAAGCATCCTCTCTCCTCTGATGCACGGAGAGAACACAGTGAGAACAGTGAAAAACAGGAAACCAGTGTACGTCACATCCAGTCTCCTTTCCCGTGGGAAAACCCAACAGCACAGACTGTGGAATGTAAACACCTGTCTCGTGACAAGCACTTCGCTGCACAGTGAAGAGAGCAGAAACCAACACTCCCACCATATCTGAATGTGCCCTTTAGCTTTTTTGACGCATCTTCATTCCTCCCATGGACAGATAGGCCTTGCATCTTGTCTCCCAGATCAAAAAACTGGGCATATGTGAGTGTTCCCATGGCCGGAGAGTCAAAACCCCTTCTTGACACTTCCACAACGTCACAACAACAGAAACACCCCCCAGCCCATTCTAACCCTTTGATAACACATCGTCTCATTCACTTTTATTCTTCTCAAAAGGCAACTGGGGGATCAAATAAATATGAAGCGAAGCACCTACCCACCAAGTATCTTGTTTCATTTGAATGGTGCTAAATTAATAGTGACCTGGATCAGGCCCCTGTGGTCAGGAACACAATTAATAATCAATGAATCATTATCTTTTTCCCCCCCGCATAAAATCCCATTCCTCTTTACAGATCTCTCTCTTGGATTGCATAAATGTTGCGTGTGGATAAAAATAATTGTGATAGCCTTTTTCTCTCTCTTAAGAGTTTGTCTATAAAGACCCATTCAAAATTACCATAATTAATCACTGTGTTAACACCAGAAGTGTTCTAGTTTCCATGAAGAATACTTTTTTATTGCATCTATATATTTCAGCAAAAAGAAAATATATTTTGCCTGCCAATGTGAAGTAAAAATGGTTGACAAGTACCAATCCTTCAAATAAAACACTTTAGGGTTTAATAATAATAATAATAATAATAATAATAATAATAATAATAGTGCCTGGTTAGGCAGAGAGAAAGAAATGTTATCCTTTTTTAAAAAAAAACAAAAAATGGATGTAAAAATGAATGATTTCATCCTAGTTAAGTGACTTACAGCATCATTAACACTTACATTTTGTCAATGAAAAATGTACTGAAATGACCACTGGGAGGCATATGGAATATCTTTGGATGATTAATTCATTTGTCAAGAGGTCAACTATTCAATCCTTTTTCTTTTTCTTCCAAAGAAGCATTTCCTTCATGTTTTTGTTATCTTTTGGAATAATTTTCTAAGTAAAATCCAGTTGGAATTTTCTACAGGGCATAAATTACAATTTTCTGGACACCTGCCAGCACCGTATAGGCCAGGAATGGGAAACCTCTGGATCTCCAGATGCTCTTGAACTACAACTCCCATGATCCCTGACTATTGAGCTATGCTGGCTAAGACGGATGGGAGTTAGAGTCCAACAATGTCTGAAAGGCCCCACATTTCTCATAACAGACATAGACCCTAATCCAGAAAAAAACTGTGGTCCAGAAAAAAAGCCTTTTACTACCCTTCTGGACTTTACACAAACACACAGACCTACACAAAATTGCAGGAGGATTCTTTGTCAAGAAAACTCCAATTTATTCTCTGTGGGAGGGTCAGCCTTGCTTCTTCTTCTTCTTCTTCAGCGATCACTCGTAGCTGAGTAAGATTGTCTTCCATAAAAATGGTTTTAAAAGTGAGTCCGTAAGTAACTGTGGAGGCCAATTCTGGATCCACAAGTCCTTCCACAGTGGGGACATGGGTTTCTGGGCAGGAGTTGATCATGGTGAGGGTTTGCCAAACGTGCCTTCCTCTTAGCTTGTTTCTCCCTTGCGTCCTGAGTTCAAGTGTCTTCAAAGCCCATGACACCTTTGGTAAAGGCTGTTCTCCAATTGGAGCGCTCGCAGCCTTGCTACACCTCTCAGCACACACAACTTTCGGCACTATTGGGAATACCAGTAGATTCTTGTAAACCTATTCCTCCCTCCAACAGTAAAACAATGTTAAAGCTCGTTTGAGTTGTGTCTGTCGGGTACCGCTACTGCTTAATTTTGCTGCTGCTTATCGTATATGTAACTTACCCTGGATACATTGTATTGTTGGAGGTGTAGGCTATGCATTTTGTAAATCAATCATCAGTCATTTTGATAATGCCGATCACCGCTTGTTTCACAGGAGAGACCTTTGTGGCATTGGCCAGGATTTCCAGATCAGGACAATTAGGTTTAACAGCTTGTTTACCAGCTGGAAGAGAAGTCTCGCTGTATTCAGTGGGGCTCACTCCCAGGTTAACGTGCATATGATTTCAGCCTGAAATTGTCTACAAATGCCATCACTTTTGTCCCTTTCACTGACTCCAACTACAAATCTCTTGCACCTCTCTATATGCAGTGGCTACTCAGAAGGTTAAATGTTTTAGAGTGCTATGCCCTCTACCTCGTGGTAAACAGCTGTTTCTTCTGATAGAAAAATTATGTAATTATTTATGTGAGAAATCTGAGGTAATGGTCTGCAAAGCCTACTGACCGAATTCAATTTTTCTGTTTTGACTACCGTTACCTGACTTGAAATCCCATCCTTAAATTATTTTTAAAAATTGTTTTCTATAATCTGAATCCTTGGGTGTATTTGATCACATTCATTAACTTGGTGTTACAAAGCATCATGGGTTTTGTAGTTTTAAATCTGCTTAGTCATCCATACAGTTCTCCATTTTGTTTGATTATGCAGCGGCCATGTTCAGGCAATCATATCTCAGCTTACTGAACTAAGATATGCTCAAGCTTTTTGCCTGCATACACTGTCCCTTCATGAATCCCATTATGCAAGCTACAATTAAACCAGGAGGTGTCTAATTATAGTCCCTTTCTGAACTGTGATTACAAACTTCAGGACAAGCCAAAATATTAAACCACAGTTTTAATTAGTTCTCATATTCTGGCTTCTTCCAAAGTTAATAACCACAGTTTTCCAGTTCAGATGAAACAGGAAACTATGGTTAATCATGACTCACACAAAGACAGGAGCAAAAAAGCAAAAGGCTTTTGCATAATGTGGTTTAATATACTGACATATGATTGCATTGGGCCAATGTACCATAGGTGCTGTTGAATTAAAGATGTATTAAATTTAAACAAGAGAAACCATCTCTCGGATGACCATGGACAGGTTTATAAAAAGGAAAGCTCTGTATAGGTTTGAATGTTACTCCCCCAAACATTTTGCAGAACCCCAAATTCCAACGCAAGTTCCAGTCCAGGCAGAATTGGGTAGCAACCCTAATTTGAGATAGTCGGCCTTGCAATTACTTCTCTTCACATCACAACAAGGAAGAAAATGCTTGCAAGAGCGGTTTGTATCTTGCTTTTAAATGCAGAGAATAGGGAAATAGATGCAATGTGTATGAATTATTTAAAGCTGCACAAAGATCTCTCTCTCCGCCCCCCCAATCTTCTTGCTTAAGCCTTGCTCATTGTTGGAGGCTCTAGGGATGACTGACACTTAACATGGCTCTGTCATGCTCCCATACCCACTTCATGCCTGACAGCTGGAGGGCAAAAAAAAAAAAAAGGCCACACACAACACACAAGCATATGCAGATTTCAAATGCTTCAGCCTACTTGATTTGTCCTTCCTTCCAGCTTTCCCTGAACGAAACTCTTTGCAACATTACAACAATTTAAAAAGGGGGAAAACCTTGCCATCTGGCAAAATGTCAAAATAATATCACTTCATTTATCGCATGATTAAGAGTCACTTCTCACCCTGTAAGTAACAGATATTGAGAATTAACACGCTGGTGATGGTGGAGGGCTGGGGGAATCGTCCATTGTTATCTGTGGTTCTCTCTGCATGGTTGTATGATATTTTCCCAAGCTTAAAGGAGCTGTGTTTTCATGTGTTAAGTGGGTGTTTGTACCTCACACAAAGCATAACTTTGAGCATGTGTGATCCAAGGTGTTTGAGAGGTATCAGAATATTTTCTTCTTCTTCAGTAGCACAATAACTTCCACGGAGAACAGGCTGGAGATGCCACCTTTCACGATACTCCCTGGATATTTGCTTCATTAGTGTGATTTTGTAATCCTTCAGCTGAACAAAAAGTCTGAACAAAAAAAAACAATCCTCAAAATTGCTTTTTGTTTGAAGATGCTATCTTCTGTGTTAAGTTATATACTGGCAGAAGACAACAAATACTTCTCCCTTCCCAGAGTTCATGTCAAGAAAGAGAGATTGTTATACACTCATTCCCCTGTCTAAGTCCAGTTCCTGGTAATCATTTCATAAGTCTTTGCTTAAAAGACTGTAGAACACAATGTATGAACTTCCTTAACACACCACAACCACTGGTTCTGTTGAGCCTAGACAGCAGGGTGAACGGTAGCAGAAAAAGATGGCACTTGGGAGCAATCATGTCAACTGCCTGAGTCATCTCTGAATTCCACAGAGCAGCTAGAGCTCCAACAGTAGGACCAGCCAAACAAGCCAGAAAATGCCACAAGGCTTCAGGAATCCCTCAGATTTCATTAGTCTTCCGGGGTGGATCATTCTACGAGGTGCCAACCCATGCAACACAGCAAGAACAGCATAAGGCCAAATCACAAGAGGAAGTGACCTGACCATAGAGAGTGGAATGGATGCTTAAGGAACACTTTCAGACCACTTGCTTTCCACCTGATTAAGAAATGTGCCCTGCTATATGTGTTGGGACAATCACATGTTAGGATAATCTCATGGTTGTCAAAGTAGCCATGAAGTCCTGGGCCGCCCTGAACAAAGCTGTCCTGGCAACAATGTTGAAGTTACACAGGAAAACCATCCTGGGAGTTCTCAGCACTAAACCTAATACCACCTCCATCCAGTCAAACACAACCCCTCATCTGTCCTGAGTGGCCAACACAAGATATAAACTGTCAGTCAAATGGTGTGGTCCAGGTCCGGTCCAGAATCCAAAGGTTCCACTAGGAGTCAGTCCGATAGGGTCAAGGCAGGACACGAGGCAGGAAACCAGGAAAGGACAGGTACAGGATCTCAGGCAGGATCTGGTATACAGCAATGTTGCTCCTGCAACCTGGGGCGAGGTCCGACAGCCTTTTATCTTTGTCGGGGTAACGCCGGTCCTGATCCCCTGGTGAGTCACCTCCCTGTCTTGCCTGAAGGCGAGCACACCTCCTGTGAGTACTCAGGTCTCTCCTTTCCTCAGACCTTAGTCTCTGCAGCTCGGGAGATGTCAGTGGGTTACTAGACCCAGGGGCCGCCTCAGCCTCCCCTGACCAAACCAGTAGTAGAGCAGCTGTAAGTGATGGCCCAGCTGAAGGCAATGAGGTAATCCCTGCATCTGGAGCCAGGGTCAGCTGGTGTTTGTTTCAGGGGAACCTGTGCAGACTGGGACTCTTCAGGATTAGGCCCCAGACTTGGTTCAGATGGTGCCTGAGGCAAAGGATCTGGTGCAGACTGAGACTCCTCTGGTTCTGAGTCCAAACCCGAATCCCAGGCCATCACAAATGGACAGGAAGCCTAGAAACAGAGAGGGAGCAGCTACAGATCAAAAATAGCCAGTATGGTGCTTTACAAATGTTATCCCTGACCATTGTTACAAATCATCATCCCTGACCATTGTCCATGGTGGTTGGTGCTGATGACAGCTGCAGTCCAATAACACCTGGAAGCTGGCTATCCCTGCCCACCACCCTGACCATGAAGTCTATGCTGCTGCAGAACTCAATACTTAGAAGGGTACAGCTGGGAGAACTAACCCCAACCAGCTTGTTCACCTTGTTCTTAACAATCCAGGCCAGATTGCTCCACTCCACTTCCCTGTTTATCTCTTTCACAAGGACCAGTTATGCTCAATGTTACCCCACTAGCCTCAGGAGCAAACAAATCTTTTTGCCCTTTTTGTTCTGCTGCTATTGGATCCCACTAGGCTTCATGACCTGATTTGACATTGACCCTATCTCTGACTTTTACCAGATACCAGAGACTTTGAAGTCTAATGCTTGTAAGCCTAGAAGTGTCTTAGATTTCTCAGTATGATATCAGGGTGCATAATTGATATTGTTCAAACCAATTCACTTTTAGCCAGGGATTGATCTTTCCAAAATAAGAGAGGGATATAAGAAAGAAAGGAAATTAGGAGTGCAGCATCAGCGCTCCAAACAGACTCGGCTCACAAAGTGTATCTGATCGTTTCTTTGACTTCCTTTGTAGAAATGATTGCCTACAGTCAAATACTACCATACAGTGAGGTCCAAATTTGCAGCGTCTTGGACATGTTATATCATTCCTCATAAAAGTGAAGACACAGCTCACAAAAAACAGAATGCTCCAAGAGATAAATTGTGTGTGTGTGTGTGTGTGTGTGTCCCCAGTAAGTTCAAATAGAGTCTTTGGCAGGGTCTCTTTTACAGAGATCACATCTAAAATACAGCTGAGGGCTCCCTGAGCTATTTCTTTTGATTGGTAAAGCAAATGGTTCATGACACAGAGGAGACATTCTTGATGCGCGATTCGGGAAGCAACAGAACTGTAATCATTCTCACTGTTCTTCTTTTGATCAGCTGATCCGCAGAGTGCCACTTGAAGAATTTACCTTAGAGTACGTTGGCATTTGTTTTTCTCTATTATTCCATGCATTCATTACCAAGTAGGGGCTCTAACCCTGACCAATAAAGTCTGTCCTCACATAAGCAGCCTGTGCATTGAATTTTAAAGACAAACAACAAAGAGCTACCATCACCACAACTTTGAAGAACATGGGCAGTTGCTTTAGACTGAGTCAGATACACAGCCCATTATTGCTTATTCCAGGGGTAATGAAAGTGATACCCTCTAGGTGTTTCTGCATTACAGCTCCCATAATCTCTCACTATTGGCCATGCCAGCTGGAGCTGATGACAGTTCGGAGACCAACAACATCTGGAGTGTAGCATATTGGCTATCCTGATCTACTGTGATGGGCAGCTCCTACTGTTGAGGGTCTCTGACAGAGTTCTTTCCATTACCCTGATCCTTTTTAACTGGAGGTACCAAAGATTGAACCTGGGACCTTCTGTAAACAAAGAAAGGGCTCTATCACTGAGATATGATCCCTGTTCCTCCTGGGTGGAAAGTGTGTCGAAAGTCATCACAACAGATATTTTGGAAAATATGGTTTCATTTGGTTATATTTTCATTAAGTTATATTTTGTATAGGTTTGCATAATTGGTTTGGTCTGATTTTATCTTTCAAAATTGGTTTTTTAAAATATTTTTCTTTTACACTTTGGTTTCTTTTATACTTGTACCATTAATAGATTTGGGTCCCCTACGGATGAAAGAAAAGTGGGATACAAGTTCAGTAAGCACATAGTTCTATTACTATGGTTCTCACTCCCATGATTACTTTGTGAGAATTTTCAAATAGATTGCATCTTGTGACTTAATTTTTTAAATTTCTATTGTACATGTTTTTTGAAACATTCACATGCACATTTTCTGGTTGAGAAACACTTCCCTAAACAAACTGACCTTGCTGGCAGGAATATTCTTGTGACAAAACAGCAAGTCACTTATAAATTTGTGCTGTGATTATCAGTGACCTAGAACTGAAAACTGAAGGATCTATGAGCGACTCTCAGCCATGATTTCAGCACCCACCCCAGACTACACAAGTATCCATTAGCTAACTGTAAGTGCATCAACAACAGGAGCCATTAGCATCCCCATTATATTGCATCTCTTGAAAACTTTGAAGTTCACCTTGGACGAGAGAAGTTCACTTACAGAATGATCAGGTAATAACAACTCTTCCTTCCTGTACCCCTACCCTTGTGAATGAAAATCAGCATGAATGAAGCCAGTTTGCCTGCATTTGTGATGTACTTACATACTAACTCCAGGAAGCGAGGGCTTAATTTGATCTGAAAACTTCCACAGCCTAGGCATTTTGAGGACCCAGCCACAAAGCCAATCAATAGGGACCATTCAGATACTTGCTGTCAGTGGCTAAAAGAAAATAGATACCGAGAAAGCCATAACTATGATAAATTTAGGTGCTGCCTCTCTCTGACTAATGTAGGCACTAAAACACTGCCTGAATATCCTACTTTGAAACGTGTCATATTTCTGAGAGGCCAATCAATCTCGGGTCCTCTGCGGACCACATTAAAATACATTTGTCACTGTGCGTTTATGAAATATTGATGGTGTTTTTAGGGGGGGTATTAGAAGGTGGAGAGGTGGATCAGAAAATGGGGAGGGGAGCAACTTTAATGAATTATCTTTAGGCTACAAGAAGAAGAAACAGATACAGAGGCTGATTGCGGATGAGTGTGAAAAACAGCTGCTGGAGCACTGCATGTCTGTGGAAGGGGGTTGCTACCTCTGTGATAAAACAACATCCCACTGTTGAAAGAATTGAGGAAGGCAACTTCTTAGGAAGGAAGGAAGCACACAAGCTCGTTGGCTCCAATTGCTTTATAATTTTATGCATCGGAATGGGACAGGTATCTCTACCTTGCAGGCAACTATGCAAGCTACATTTTAACAAAGTGTGTGTTCGGGTTTTTCTTTTCTTTTTCCCCTCAATGGCTATCTAGTTTACTAGGCATAAATATGGTATCACATCTGTATTAAATAGAGAGCTGTAAAAAATAAATAAATCATTTTTTCCCAACCATTCTGTCAATTATTTTAAAAATGCCATTGTATTCAAAAATTATGAAAAAAGTTATTGCATTAAAAAATTATTAGATTGGAAATAAATTTTTAGAGAAATATGGGTTGAGGTTTTTCGTGTGTGTTTTTTTTTTTTTTTTGGTTATGCTTACCTTTTTTTTGCCGGTGGCCATGTGGCTTTGTAAATTTCCTTCCTTTGATCACACAAAGACTGTACAGTGGTACATCAGGTTACAGACGCTTCAGGTTACAGACTCCGCTAACCCAGAAATAGTTCCTCGGGTTAAGAACTTTGCTTCAGGATGAGAAATCGTGCAGCAGTGGCGCGGCGGCAGCAGGAGGCCCGATTAGCTAAAGTGGTGCTTCAGGTTAAGAACAGTTTCAGGTTAAGAACAGAGCTCCAAAATGAATTAAGTTCTTAACCCGAGGTACCACTGTATTCTGCAGTCTCCCCAGGTGTCTACACTTCCTGAAAACCTCATGGCACCCTTGGATGGGCTTTCCTGCAAGTAGAGGAAACTGGAGAGGTTGCCTGCTATGCACCTGACAGCGGTTTGTTGGTGGTGTTGTTTAGGCAAAGTATATGCGGTAAGTTTTTCTTTTTAAGGTGAAAGGAAGTACTTCTCTCCAAAACAAAATCTGTGAGCACATCAGTTTCAGGCACTGGGTAGTCATCTTCGCCAGCTTCTTGGGCTCCACTTTTTTCTCCCATCCAGTCACTGACTAGCAAGTATCAGCAGAGTTGCCGCACCATGTGCCTTAAATGCCATGATCTGTATTACAGTGACTCTGCCACAAGGAAAGATGAATGAACGTAAGCACCAATGGCCAGTACATACAAGGACCCAGCCTATCTGTCTCACACATAACATGGTGCAGGAGCAAGCCTTGAGCAGTTTAGTGTGAGATGAGACTGGTGCACGGATCCACGTATGCCCAAAGCATGTGAGCCACCCCTTCTTTTTGCAGCAAACTAATAGCATCAGTGGGGACGCAGGTGGCGCTGTGGGTTAAAACCTCAGTGCCTAGGACTTGCCGATCGAAAGGTCGGCGGTTCAAATCCCTGCGGCGGGGTGCGCTCCCGCTGCTCGGTCCCAGCGCCTGCCAACCTAGCAGTTCGAAAGCACCTCTGGGTGCAAGTAGATAAATAGGGACCGCTTACCAGCGGGAAGGTAAA
The DNA here is from genome assembly GCF_951804945.1 of Podarcis cretensis. Classification (NCBI taxonomy): domain Eukaryota; kingdom Metazoa; phylum Chordata; class Lepidosauria; order Squamata; family Lacertidae; genus Podarcis; species Podarcis cretensis. Next base: position 26,150,264 of record NC_137175.1, read on the forward strand.
CAGCGTTTCCGTGTGCAGCTCTGGCTCGCCAGATGCAGCTTTGTCACGCTGGCCACGTGACCCGGAAGTGTCTCCGGACAGCGCTGGCCCCTGGCCTCTTAAGTGAGATGGGCGCACAACCCCAGAGTCTGTCAAGACTGGCCCGTACGGGCAGGGGTACCTTTACCTTTACCTTTAATAGCATCAGTAAGGGATGTGGGTGTGCTGTAGTCTAAACTACAGAGCCTAGGACTTGCTGATCGGAAGGTCGGCGGTTTGAATCCCCACGATGGGGTGAGCTCCTGTTGCTCAGTCCCTGCTCCTGCCAACCTAGCAGTTCAAAAGCACGTCAAAGTGCAAGTAGATAAATAGGTACCGCTTGGGTGGGAAGGTAAACGGCATTTCTGTGTGCTGCTCTGGTTCGCCAGAAGTGGCTTAGTCAGGCTGGCCACATGACCCAGAAGCTGTACACCAGCTCCCTCAGCCAATAAAATGAGATGAGTGCTGCAACCCCAAGAGTCGTCTGCGACTGGCCCTATTGGTCAGGGGGTCCCTTTATCTTTACCTAATTGCATCAGTAGGATCAATTCACATACTAATTTATTCATGTAGGATTTGGTTCACACTAGATATCATGTCTGTACATCCCATCAGCTGCAGCAAAACAGAAGAGCCATATGTGATGTTGAAACAGTACATGCTAGGCACACATTGCATGGCACATGCCCAGTCTAATACAAAGTATTTTCTCCTTATCAGAGCAACCGCTTAGTATTCAGCCAGACACATAATGCAGGGATGTGCCAATTCCAAATCTGAACATTACAGCCAGAGCCTCGTTTTTATTCTTTTCCTCCTACTTTGTACATTAGTCTATCTATCAAACTGATAAAGATAAAAATAGACCCAGCACAAGGCAGTTTGCAAGGAGGTTGCCAAATTCATTGTGCACAGAGAGGTTCATTATGCCATCTACTATAATGCTTTATAGTCAGCACTTCCCAAAAGCCCTGTATTTACATTCCTAAGCACTTTGCAAATAGCTGCTCCATGTGCAGAGAGGATTGGCAGCTTAGCTGTCAGCAAAAGGCCTTCACAATTTTGGAACAGGCTCTGGCTGGAGCATCGCCAGAACTCAGTTTGGCAACATTCACAACCGCACGTTTGTTGTGCGTTGCTACTCAGTTGATTGTTTGATTCAAACTTGTTCATCTCAGCCAGTGAAAGCGGCAATAGTAGTTAAGCACTTTGGGACTTAGAACAAAACAAAAACCAAACAACTATGACTCCAGTTGGAGTATTTAGATGTACAAGCAGAGGTTTGCAAGAAACCAAGGGGGAAGGAAAGTGAACAAAGCTAGGAGAGAGAGTCCTTTGCCCTCCACTAGCGGAGACAGACTGAAGCCTGGAGAATGGCCACAAACCTTTAAAACTCTCAACACAGCAGGATCTAGGGAACCTCTGGATTCTCTCTATTCTCCTTTTCTGACCTTGTTGTCCATTCCCATCCCCTGATTGCTATATGGCATGCCTGGGGCTAGCGGTGCTTGAGGAATTCAATTCCTGTGAGTTCTGCTGCAAACTGAACCCATCTGCACATCCTGGGCTAATGGGCGGATCAGAAATGTATATATTGTTTGCATTTTACACCTCCCCGGATTTTGCAATGCAGTTCTTGAGTCAAAAAATTATACCAAATCTGTTAAAAATGTGTTTATAGGGCAGGGGGAGTTGGGTTTGTTTGTTTTTCTTGTTTTTATTATGTGTTATTTGTATTATTATGCTATGAACCACCCTGAGATCTGTGGATGCAGGGCAATTATATATGCCAGATGGAGGGACGACGGCTGTATTGGCAAACCATGCTGTGCACTGTGACTGGGACAGAAGTTAGCTGGGGAGGCAGGTTGCTGCACCAGACAAGAGTTGTCACAGTGATGGGACCCAGATTGGGCCCAAAGTCATCACGCAAAAGTGGCAAGGCCAGCTTGGCATTCAACACAATCCAGGCTGATGCAGCCGCTCCCCAACTTCAGAAAGCCCTGCTTCAGGATTTCCCACTGGCTTCTACCAGCGGGGACCCCAGCAGTGGTACTTTCGCCTGCCTGTATTTCTGATATGCAGAAGGAAACGCTGTACATAAGTAAAGTGGCACCAGCATATCCTGCAGGTGGGAGAGTGTGGGAGTCCAACGGAGGCAAGCAGGGCTTTGGCAAGGGTCATCTCTGTCCAATTCAAACTACCTCTTGGCCTGGTGCCAGTATGGCTTGGTTTGCTCTGTTAAACGTTATTGTGCAGGTACTTTGTACAGATCCTCCTGAGTGTTGAGATCAGAAGAGGGTGATTCTGCGTCCCTCATTGGTTCTCAGGCAGAGAGGGCATTTGCTGTGGCAGCCTCTAAGTTATGGAGTTCCCTTCCCACAGAGGTGCATCTAGCACCTTCATTATATAACTTTCCACAAATGCTATAGGACCACCACTTTAAACTAGTCTTTGTCATCTGAGATCTGTGTTTTAAGAGCCCATCCTGTTCCTGTGGTTGTAGTCTTCTTTAATAGTTTTTAATGTATAATTGTTCTGGGTTTGGACCTGCTGGTCAAGGGCTAATAATAATAATAATAATAATAATAATAATAATACCTCCAATTAATGCAGAAATGGGACATAATGGACTTAGGAATGGACAGATGAGAAACAGGAATGTTCTGGAATTGCGCACCTCAATTTTCAGAACCTTGAAACCAAAAAAAAGTATTTGTTGGCAGATGTAAATGTGCCATCAAAGCTAATGCACACCTTAATTTTCACAACATAATTTGGCGGAAAAAAGGTGAGCATTAGATTCGAGTAAATATGGTATATGAATGTTCTACAGCAGGGGTAGGCAACCTAAGGCCTGTGGGCCGGATGCGGCCCAATCGCCTTCTCAATCCAGCCCATGGACAGTCCAGGAACTAGCGTGTTTTTATATGAGTAGAATGTGTCCTTTTATTTAAAATGCATCTCTGGATTATTTGTGGGGCATAGGAATTCATTCATTTTCTTTAAAAAAAAATAAAATAGTCCGGCCCACCACATGGTCTGAGGGACGGTGGACCGGCCCACAGCTGAAAAAGGTTGCTAACCCTGGTTCTACAGCTTCTCTGCTCTGACACTTCAGAATAAGGCAAGAAACAAATTGGTGGGCATAGAAGGACTTAGCTGGGCATATTGTTGTATCCTAAAAGTTTAGCAGCACTTGGACAGCAAGGGATGATAGGGAAAGCCAGATCAAGATTTTTTTTCTTCAGAACTGTGGTTTTCCTGAAAAATATTCCTAATTGTAAATCTAATCACTGAAAATGTAGAACTTTGCAGGGCTGCTGATAAGCACAGCTTAGAGCCAACAATTATCAACCAAAATTATCTGGGAAATGATTTTACATAAATACAGTCAAAACAATTATAAACTACTCTGGAAATTTAGAAAAGGGTGAGGGAGGTTCTGATTGACTAAAATTCAAACACATCAATCCTTCATCCAAATACAGCTTTTTCCATTGCCAAAGGATTGGGTGTTTTATTTTATTTTTAAAGTATGTCTGTTCCTAATAAATAAGTGACTTTCTTACTGCTGAAGTTATTCAAGTTCACTTTTTTAAAAAATGTATGCCACGTTAAGGGTCAGTCATTCAGCAAAATAGTTGGTTTGTGATTTAACATAAATCTTCTTTATTTCAAAATATTCCAAATCAAGCAATGAAAGGATTTGTAACTCCATTTATATGAAACCCATGGTACACTCTGACCAGTTTCTACAGCTGTTGAGGGTCTATCGTCAGTCTGAGTGATGTATCCTCCACAAACCTGTTCACAGGTCCTTGTATGATCAGTGGAAACAGTTGGTCCTGGCAAGTATTAACCACTCTCAACTCCAACCTGATAATTGCCACCTGCCCAGATTTTAACTTGTCTGAATTAATTTTAAGTTGTATTTTAATTAATTGATGTCTGTTTTTATGCATATTGTGTTGTTTTTATGATGTTAGCCGCTCTGAGCCCGGCCTTGGTTGGGGAGGGCAGGATACAAATAAAAAATTATTATTATTTATTATTAATTCTTCACTTACTGTTGCTTACCTCAGTTTTTTTATTTTCTATAGAAACAATATTGCCTTGATAGAGAGTGGGAGGGAAGGAGATAAGAAGCCTGCAACCTTCCTGACACAGCAGATGTGGAAGGCATTGGTGTGCCACTCCTGTAATCTGAAGTTGCAAACATAGTCTGTCCTGTCACCTTATTCTGTTGCGTTTTTGTAGACTATCCTTCCTTCCCCCATCCTCTCTTTCTATCTCCTCCTCTCTTTTGTAGAGGAGAGCCTGGGCCAGCAACTCACAGCTCAGAATGTTGCTTCTTCTATTTCAGCATTGCTTCTGATTGGTTGTAGTGAAATCAAAAGATTTGACAGGATCAGGATGCCTCGTACAGACACAGGGAAGCAACTCTGTATAAGCAGCATAACCTACATTTTCACCTCATTTTTTCTCCTTGTGGCAATGGGCTTGTATTCTAGCTGACAGCAGGGCCATTGGATTCCTAAGCCTTGGTAAAGCATAAACATTTTCCCTATCATGCTTGGGTCCTGCCTTAGAATCATAGAATTGTAGAGTTGGAAGGGTCCACATCTGTTATCTAGTCCAACCCCCTGCAATACACAAATATTTTGCCCAATGTGGGGGTCAAACCTACAACCCTGAGATTAAGAGTCTTCTGCTCTACCAGATGAGCTATCCAGGTCCAATGTCTAGGCAGCATCCTTATTACTGAGATTTCCTCTTCTTTTTATTTTTTCCAGCTACTGCCTGCTAATGCAGCTCTTCTGCCTATACTAGACCTATCCAGGTTCCTTTCATCTGACCACGTGGTTTACCATGATGGTTGGAGAGCTAAATGTGTGATCGCCTCTTTACTAAGCCCAATTCCTCATGAACTCACCATAAATGGATTAGGAGGGAGGGAATCCTCTCATACTGGGAGAAAACTGTGTGGTAGGCGTCTCTCTCTCTGTGAAAAGTTTTGTTACAAGAGGTTTGGGCTATATATGTAACAATTACTTCAAAGCTAGGGACATTTCTTAGTATCTTTCTTCTGCCATATGCCCACCCTAAGAAAACAGGGGAAAGGCCAGATAAAAAGCTTTTGAAATCCAAGGACTAGACTTTTTAAAGAATGTAGCAAGGTACTTTTTAGTTCAGGGCCCTGCCAGAATGAAGTGAGCACAAAGGAACACGTACATGCCAATATCAGTGGCATCTGGAGCAAGAGAGGAGAAAAAAAGGTCATTTGTAGAACAATTAGAAATAATGTTTCAGCCTTGGGGGTCTTCCTCAGGCCATGGAGAAACTAGGACACAGCCAAACTCAATGACATCCTGTTCCTCTGTAGCCTAAGGAAGGCCCTAGAGGCAAAATGCCATGTCTTGTTTAATTCTCTTGTTTTGACAAGCAGATTGAACCTTCCCTTTCTAATTTGTTGTTTTGGAACTCGGGAGGTGTCAATGCAAAAACTTGTGTACTCCAAGACTCAGAGTCATCTCCAGAGGTCATCTGCAATGGGTAGTCCATACACGCCCCAGATATTTCTCATTTTCAAAGTCATCTCAAAATGCCCCCATGGGAAACCAGTCAGGTGACCAGCAAAATTATGAATGGTGTATGGAGAGAGTGAATTGGGAAATATTAATCTCAATGGTCAGTGTCTAAATAAACAGTTATACTTGCGCAAAAGCTGCCCTCTCCCTGAGGCCCCCAACACCCCCCAAATCTGCTCCAGGAATTCCTCCAACTTTTTGGAGCAGATTGAAGAGGGGCTTGGTGTGCACAGGGACAGGAGAGGGTTAGAAGATACATTGTGTAGTTTCAAGTCATTGCACTAGCCTATCTGTTTAGTTAGAGACTATTATGTCTCTAAGACTACAGCTTTGGACATAATTCTGTTGCAGAGTAACCAGGAAGCAGAAGTGGCCATGTGTCCTGTTTTCCTGCTTCTCTGTGGGCACATTCAGGTTAGACACATGAATGCTCAAAGTGTAGTTGGTGGCAGAGGCGCAACTGTAAGCCCTGCCCCAACATTCTCATGTGCATCCTTCATGCATGGCCAGTCCCTGACCCTCTTCAGCCCAGTATACCTGAAGGAGCATCTCCACCCCCATCGTTCTGCCCGGACACTGAGGTCCAGCACTGGGGGCCTTCTGGCGTTTCCCTCACTGCGAGAAGCAAAGCTACAGGGAACCAGGCAGAGGGCCTTCTTGGTAGTGGCGTCTGCCCTGTGGAACACCCTCCCATCAGATGTCAAAGAGATAAACAACTACCTGACATTCAGAAGACATCTGAAGGCAGACCTATTCAGGGAAGTTTTTAATGTCTGACATTTTAATGTATTTTTAATCTTTGTTGGAAGCCACCCAGAGTGGCTGGGGAGCAAATAATAAATTATTATTATTATTATTATTATTATTATTATTATTATTATTATGTTGCACAGGGAAGGTCTGTGTGGGGCTTTTACCATGTTTGCATGAATGCGAGTAGAAGTCACATGCAAAGCTTCCCTGTGAAACATGGGAAGGTTATGTCTGAGAGACAGCAGGGTAGGGGGATGAACATGAGGACACTAGGGGAGAGGCTTGCATGGACACTCCTGCTCCCATCTATACTTTGAGCATTCATGTGTTCAGACCAATGCCTGAAAATGCCTTGTCCCACCTCAAAGGATTAATCACCAATCCCAATATCTTATTGCAGGTAGATGCCCATTCTTTTCTGCACATTGTGAGCAAATATCACTACTGGTGGCTCTTGAACATCCTAATTCCAGGCAAGATTAATGTATTAACATGAACTACAAGGCACTAGAGAAGGGAGAGAAATTTGACCCAGTTTGCACTGAAAGGCGAACTTACCTAATTTGAAGTTTCTGAAACAATATATGACCTGACTCTATCTTTCAAAGTTCACACTTCTCCAAATTTTGCAGTGTAGCTCTCCAGCCAAGCAATGTGTACAAAAATGCATGTGCTATATAAAGTGTGCATAAAAATGCATATATTAGTAGAAATAACAGACAAAAAAATGCATTATATAAGGGGGAAAGTTTATCTTAGGCAAAACTGCAAACAAAAATGTGTATCTTAGGAGAAATTCACATGAAAATGCTGCTGAATTTTCATGAGAACTTAAAAAAAAAAATATCACACTATTGTAGAAATGTGGAGAACTGAATTTGAGATTGGAAAATGGGAAACTGAAATTGGCAGCTTGGCCCATTCCTACAAGGCACTCATGCTTCCTTTACAGCACTATCCACATTTAATGTCATTTTCCATTTCTGTGTATGAGTGTGTGCATGCATGAACGCAATTAGTCTCTCTTTCTCTCTCTCTCAAATACCACATCATCAGAACTCATAGAATCATAGAATAGAATCATAGAATCATAGGATCATAGAGTTGGAAGAGACCACAAGGGCCATCGAGTCCAACCCCCTGCCAAGCAGGAAACACCATCAGAGCACTCCTGACATATGGTTGTCAAGCCTCTGCTTAAAGACCTCCAAAGAAGGAGACTCCACCACACTCCTTGGCAGCAAATTCCACTGTCGAACAGCTCTTACTGTCAGGAAGTTCTTCCTAATGTTTAGGTGGAATCTTTTTTCTTGTAGTTTGGAACCATTGCTCTGTGTCCGCTTCTCTGGAGCAGCAGAAAACAACCTTTCTCCCTCCTCTATGTGACATCCTTTTATATATTTGAACATGGCTATCATATCATCCCTTAACCTCCTCTTCTCCAAGCTAAACATGCCCAGCTCCCTTAGCCATTCTTCATAAGGCATCGTTTCCAGGCCTTTGACCATTTTGGTTGCCCTCCTCTGGACACGTTCCAGTTTGTCCGTGTCCTTCTTGAACTGTGGTGCCCAGAACTGGACACAGTACTCCAGGTGAGGTCTGACCAGAGCAGAATACAGTGGTACTATTACTTCCCTTGATCTAGATGCAATACTCCTATTGATGCAGCCCAGAATTGCATTGGCTTTTTAAGCTGCCGCGTCACACTGTTGGCTCATGTCAACTCAGGGCTCTTCAATGAAACTGATTGGTATTGAAAGCAAATAAAAGGAAATACTTATTCATGGAATCTGTAATAAATGTGTGGAATTTGTTGATACGATATGTAGTGATAACCATTAGCTTTTCTTTTCTTTTTAAGGAAACTGAATAAAAGATAGACTTATCAATGGCTATTACCCATGAAAAGGAACATGGAACTTCATTTATCTCCTTTTGTTTGCAGGTTTCAAAAAGCATCTTGTTGACTACTGCTAAAGACTGTATTGGATTAAATGGACCACAGGTAAGATATAAAGAAACTGTTATCTCAAGGTTCTACTTCTGCTCAATGAAAGTTTTCAATGATGTGTGAAATCTCAGCTTGTTTACAGTTTAAGCCTACATTAGAAGCAAGTGGCTAGACCTTGAACCCATGGCTTATGAACTGGCCTTCTTCTTTTTCTTCTTTTTTAACCTTTCTATTGTAATCTTAAAAGCTTTAGAGGGGGCTCTGGATCTATGAATGGGCCAGGTCTTCTATTATGCTGTATCTTCCCTTCACACTCTCTTTGTAGACAGTTTACATCCAGGATAGAGGTAAATGAGGCCTTGCGACCTAAGAAAGTTACAAATTGGTTAGAAAGACAGAATGGGGGGGGGGGGTTTGGTAGCACAAGTTTATTGCCACCTGGAAATGTCGAAAAGAACAGAGGACATATACTGTGATGATGTACAAATCCTTTATGAATGGGGCCCTTGTGGCTTCATGTCAGGAATGAATCTGAAGCAATGACAGACAACTCATAAAAAGCCCTTCTTGGGATACTGAAGGACTCCTTTAAAGAGCTATCCTGGAAGAATGGGCTCTGGAGACCTTCAGAGTAAAGAGTCCTTCCAAGACAGCTGAAGGTTCTTTGTGCTAAGCAACATTTATGATCACCTTTATACCCAGAAGGAGCTGGTTGTGGAATTTCGACTTGCTGGCAACGCTGAATAACCTCTGCTCTTGTCTCTGGCATATTTTGACCTAGAGCTTGGGTTATCCAGGTAGCATCTCTTACAGCAGAGTTTAGCCCCTTATTGGTGTTTTTAATACTGACATCACCTGACATCTTCCCCATTCCTGCTAAGAATGGGTGGAGAAACTACCTATAGCTCTTCATCAGCTATAATAGGTTGTCCAGGTGCCACGTTCCTCCTAGGTCTGGTCTCACATAAATCTTGGGCAAGGTCTGGACACTACAATTCAACAACTTTTCCTGGAATTTGCCTGAACTGAACTTGCGCTCCTCTGTACAGGCTCCAAAATCAACCTCATCTCTTTACATATATACCATAACATCAAGCTACTTTCCATGAATCTCTTATAACCTAGCTATTGATCTCAAATAAGAATGCAAAAGATGGATGCTTTAATGCGGTATGTGTGTGTTTCTCTCACGCATATGAGACAAACCAGCATTACTAAAACATTTAATGATTTGGGGCAGGCCCCTCCCCGATACAAAATTATGTAAAAATTGCATATGTTAATTTAAATTTGTGGATGAAAATTTAGATTTATAAATGCCACAAAAGACACATCAACTAACCTCCCCAGAGTCATCAGCTAATTTGCAGCACACCCTAGATCACCCCATCCATTTCTCTTCTATTCATTTACCCGCAATTAACTTCCTAAGAGATCCTGCTCCAAATCAATTCAAGTTCCCTTCTATTACCTCCCTTCACTACCTCTCACTTATCCTGTATGGATGTCTTCTGAAATGAATGCATCCCTCAAATCAGTATACCACCCAGAATACCACTCAGTTCATTCCCAATTCAATTTTCCCCAAATTCATTGCCCACCCAGAAATACTTGGGACACTTGGGGAGATTCAGGGCTCATGTTGGGGGTGGAGCAACCCCAACCGTGCCCCTGCAGCTACATATTGATACTTATTTGGGAGCAATAGCTAGGCTATCAGAGAACCATATGACATCGTAAAGCTTGTGCTCTCTTAACTACAGCCTCAGAGCTGTTACGTGCCTATGCCTGATTTGATTTCATATCTGAAAGATATGCTCCCTGTTAATTGAAATTTGGTGCATGAAAAGTTTATTAATTTAGACAGCAACACTGCAGAGGAGTAATGACAGAAACTGCCTGTAGGCTGATCTTCTGTGGCCTATCATTAAATGTTCTTAGAGTTAACTATTGGTGCTGTGACTTTTTAGTACTTAGATCACATTGCATTCACATTTTTAAGAAAAAGACCCTTTTTTCACAGGTCCTTGGGCTAGAGGCAGAGTTTACCGAGTTAATCACCAGTCTGAAGGTTTTAGTACAGAATATGAAAGCAGTACAATGCATGAGAGGCATGCCTTAAATGCAGAGTACATGCTTATGACAATTACAGTGTTGTGAGACCACGGCAATGTCTGAGTCACAGAATTTCCATTGCCACGAAGCTGTTTAAATTCAAACTATTCTCAACAGTGCACAGGAAGGAAGGACCTTTTCACACAAACACCTGCCCATCTAATGTATGCTACTGATTATGCTCAGAAGAAAGAGCAGCGAATCACAGATCCCTGACAAATAAAGCTGTAATATGGAGAACATATTACAATTCTCCAATTGGAACACAGCCTTTACCAAAGATGTCATGGACTTTAAAGAAGCACAAACTCAGAATGAAAGGGGAAATCGTGCTAAGAGGAAGGCACGTTTGGCAAACCCTCACGGTGATCATCTCCCACCCGGAAACCTATGTCCCCACTGTGGAAGGACGTGTGGATCCAGAATTGGCCTCCACAGACTCACTGTTCATGGAAGACAATTTTACTCGGCTATGAGGGATCACCAAAGAAGAAGAATGTAGGTCTTGAAAAGTTCACACTACACATTTTTCCGTGTACTCCTGAAATGGAGGGTTCAGACTTTATGTGTTTATTCATCGTACAAAGACTCTCCTCTCTGAAAGAGAGGGGAGTGGTTGTGGGCGGGAGCCTGAACACCTCTCCTAGCAGCTCACCTGGCTGGCGCTCACGCCCCCCCCCCCGTGGCCATCCAACCAGGTGCCTCGGGGGGGGGGCGTGTCCAGCAGCCTTTATGCTGCAGCGCCAGCCTCTCCCCGGCCTCATTTCTCGTCGTCATCCTATGCGAGTCACCCACTCTCCACTCCCTTTGAGTTAGGGCTTAGGTCATTGGCCTTGCTATGGACCTTAGGTTGGTCGCCCCGGTTGCCCGGGGGGCCTGGTAGGAGTTTTCCATTTGGCATTAGGCTTTTTGGTTTTTTCGCCTACCTCGTAGCAATCGTCACAACTTTTTGTGGTATTGGTGGGTAGGTTAGGCATTGGAATAATGTGTTGTGGTGTGTCGAAGTGCTAGGTGTGGCCATCGCCTATGCCTTCAATTTTTAGGGGTATTCCGTTAAAGGAATCTGGCGGTCGTGTATTCTGTCTGAAGCCTGCTTGGCAGGAGGCCATGGCACGACCCTCGGTGACATCAGGGGTGAGCCTATAGTTGGATTAGCATCAACAGGTGATGAACCACTGGTGAATAAACCCACTTGTTTCGCGATCCAATGCCTAAGCCAATACCTTTTCATTGCTGTAATCAATAAAGTTGTGGCCTTTTCTAGCCCATTAACCTTTTATCACGTGTCCCTGTGTCTTTATTTCACTTCGCGGGGGTCGGGTCCTCGAACCACAACATACATAAAGCTTAGTGATGGTTTGTGAGGGGGGTGGGCAGAGTCAGTGGCATCTCCAGGTGGTGCCACTGCACTTGTCAGGATGGGGCAGGACTAGGCAAGTCAGTGGTGAATGAGCTCTGGGCTGGTGGCTGCAGTCCAACAGGTTCACATGCACCTGCTGGGCCACCCTCCTCCCCAGAGCTCTCTCAAATTCACCACTGCCTTGACCCATCCCTGTTCTAACTAGTGCAATACCCCTGCTTCCAACTACCCTCACAAGGCATCATATGCTATCTTAAAATGTTCCAACATAGGCATGGATGTCTTTATTAACACCACCAGCTTCCCCCCCCTCCACCCCCACCTTGGGTTGTTGGTTTTTAATTAATGTGCTTGCGTGTCGAGACCTAATAGCCCCCCCCCATTGATGAATAAGACACAAGGACACGCATATTGGGTTAATGGCTATTGGACAAATTTAGGCCACAACTTTATTGGTTACAGAATGTGAGCAATATTGGCTTAGGCATTGGAATTGACCCAACTATATCTGACTCCTGCCCGTCACGTAGGGAGTCCTGTAAGGATCAACCACCAGTAGGGGGAGCCCCATCAATGCAAACCAACTCGAGCTCCCCCTGGGTTCCCGACGGGGTCATGGCATGGCCTTAGCCCTGCCCTAGGCTTCTGACGAGATCCACATCCCTGGATTCCTTTAACAGAATACCCTTAAACTTGGAAAGGCAGGTGATGGCCACACCTCCCCTCCCCCATCACAAGATCAACCAATGCCTAACCACCACACGAGCCCAACGCTCGCCGCCAAATACCCTCACACCTGCAACCAATCTTTTATACCTTCTGCAATATTGGCCAACCAAACATTGTTTCCCCAATCGGAAAGATGTTCGCCATCAGCTTGAAATAGGCCATCTTCACAGCATAGAGCCCAGTTGCCATGGTTTAAATGGAGCATGGCCATGCCCCCCCAGCCCCGCAGCCAGCAGATTGGCTGGCTGGAACAATGACGTGGCTGGAGACCTCCAGGAGGGGAGTGGATGGCCACATGGTCCACCGCAACTCCTCCCCACTGGGAAGGTGAGTGGATTTATATTATCATGTTTGCAGAACTGGTTATGCACTTTGTAATCTGACTGTAGTCCCTTGTGGAGTTCTGGTGCCCTTTGAACGCTTGCACACCCTAACACGACATTTTGGTTGGCCCCAAAAGGTATTGCCCTAATCTTTTGGAATTTCAAAATTAAAACGTGTCAGCTGGTGATATTTTATAGACAATGTTGCTTTTCACAGGGAAAGGGGCAGAACAAGGAGAAAGGAGCAGGAGGCAAGATTACTGAATGACAGCATTTCCCCCTTTGCCAGTTGGATTAAATGAGCATGCAAGTGAAGAAGAAAATTTCCAGAAGGTTTAAACGTGTTCATCTATAAAATGGAGATAATTAACACTTCCCTCTCTCACAAAGCTCAGTTGCTATGTTTGGTTGTCTAATGCTTTTTCAGCCTATCAAGACTGCAGAGCCCTATAAGAACTATTATGAACCGATTTTAAAATGTGCCACATGCCAGTGTTTCCAGGCTTTAAACACTGGATGCAACACATACCCAGCTCTTGCCTTTCTGCTTGGATAACACTTCGCACAGTATTGGTTCTCGGGTTTTTTGTTTTGTTTTCCAGCTCAGAAAAAAAAGGCCACTTTTACATAGGATAATTATGCCAAAATGAAAATGTCAAAGGAACTCCAGCACGATAGACTATTCATTTATAGCCTGAGTGCCTACAAAATCATTCCATGTGGAATAAACGTGCAGTTGTTACTCATTTGTCATATCCCCCTCCAGGGAGTGCTAGTGTTATACTTCTGTGGTGCCCCTGGAAAAATGACCACAATGCAGATGGACACAAGCAACACACACTTTTCTAATGCTTTTGCAGGCTGAGCATTCCCCTTTCATGAGGCAACTGAATCTGGAAGTTCATATGTAAGCCTAATACAGTCATACCTTGGTTCTCGAATAGCTTAGTTGCTGAACAAATTGGCTCCCAAACAATGGAAACCCAGAGGTGTTATGGTTTGTGAGCGTTTTTTGGAAGCCCAACATCCAACACAGCTTCCGCTTGAGTGCAGGAAGCTCCTGCAGCCATTCGGAAGCTGTGCCTTGGTTTTCAAATGGTTTCAAGAGTCAAATGGACTCCTGGAATGAATTAAGTTCAAGAACCAAGGTACCACTGTACTTTCGCAGAGCAATGGCTAACCACATCACATTGTTGTTGGCATCTGTCTGTCTCGAGAGACAATAGAGGATTGTGCCTTTGGGGGTGGTCAAACCGTTGGAGAGTTACAGCGCCTGCTGTGGTTGTGAAGACCAATACAGCAGGAGGAAGAGGAGGAGGAGGAGGAGGAGGAGGAGGAGGAGGAGAAGAAGAAGAAGAAGAAGAAGAAGAAGAAGAAGAAGAAGAAGAAGAAGAAGAAGAAGAAGAAGAGTAGTAGTAGTAGTAGTAGTTTGGATTTGATATCCCGCTTTATCACTACCCAAAGGAGTCTCAAAGCGGCTAACAATCTCCTTTCCCTTCCTCCCCCACAACAAACACTCTGTGAGGTGAGTGAGGCTGAGAGACTTCAAAGAAGTGTGACTGGCCCAAGGTCACCCAGCAGCTGCATGTGGAGGAGCGGGGAAGCGAACCCAGTTCCCCAGATTACGAATCTACCGCTCTTAACCACTACACCACACTGGCTCTACCCTCCTTCTTTCCACTTTTGAATAGTTTATCAGTGGATGCACAACCTGACTGTCTGTCTTCAGGCACTGGAGTCCTCTTCAAGGGATTGCCATCTTTCATGTCATGTTTGCAGATATCATTGTAATGCAGAGTTGGTCTGCCAAAGGGCCTGGTGCCAGAAGCCAGCTCCCCATAGGGCACATCCTTGGGGATTCTTCCACCTTCCATTCTGTGTACACAACCAAGCCAGAGTAGACATCACTGAGACAGGAGTGCAAAAATGCTGGGACTATGGGCTTGAGAGTGCACAACTTTCTTTGAAACTCTGTCCTGCCATGTGATGCCCAAAATCTTGGCATTGGTTGCTAGCATCACATTCTCCCACACACTTTCAGGGAAGCGAGCCATCGCTGTAGCTGCCTTGCCAATAGGCTTGTCCAGCTCAGCATCGATGGAGAGGTTGTTGGTTATAGTGGAACTCAGGTTTTAGAAGGCCTTCTCAGTAGTCATGCCTGGCCTGTAGAATGCCATTCCATTAGGTGAAAATGAAATAACTATCTGACTTCTAGAAAACATCTGAAGACAGCCCTATATAGGAAAGTTTATAATGTATGGTGTTTTACTGTTTTATACAGTAACTTGCTGAAAGCTGCCCACAGTATCTGGGACAACCCAGTCAGATGGGTGACATATAATTTTACAACAACAACAAGGCTGGATGCTTCTGCTGCTCAAGTGTTAGAACACATGCCTGCCCTTAATAGGGGCAAACAACAGCATGGTTATTCCTTTCTCTATTCTATCCACCAATCAGTAAGCATGTTAACAAGGATGGGGTAATCTGTGGCCCTCCAGATGGGACTGGATTCCAAATCCCACCATTCCTGACCACTGTCCAACAGCATCTGAAAGACATGTTACTTTCCCAGCCTCATGTATTGCAATGGGCCTGTTTTGCTTCTTTAAAATTGATATTTGATATTTTGTGGTACCCACAACAGTTTCTTAGATTTCCAAGTGTGCCCCTGGATCACAAAAGGTTAGGCGCTCCCAACCTGGCACAGGTCCCAATTTCACCTGCAAGACTGGAATATGCAGACTATTCCCACCTACCTCACACCTGGTGTCAGGGCACTCTGTAAGTGCAAATATTCCTTTACATCGCCAGCTTCAGTTTGAGGCAATGATGTAAAGAATGTTCCTCTGCAGTTACATTTTTTTATTTTTTTTTACTTTGGGTTGCCTGATATCATTGTGAGAGGTGTGGGGTATGGCCCACCTGTCAAAATGACCTGTGGAGGTGAGAGGGAAGTCAAGACTGACCCTGCTGGTCAGATCCTGTTCATCAGCCCTGTTCTAGTCTACAGATCCTGCTATGAATCTTCCTGGATAATTACGTTGTGCAAAGTCCACATTGCATTTCTCTCTGGGACAAAGCCCAATTGCCCGTTCGGTTTGATTTCAAATTGAGGCATCTAATCATAAGCCTGCATTTTTATCAAAGCTTATATTTTTGATCAGGGCCTGTATCTTAAAAAGAGCTTAAAGATTTTCAAATGTTTATGCCAGGCAGAAGACCAGCTGCCTAAGAACCTTGGCAATGTTTATTCTCCTGGACAAGGGGGCCCCCTGATTTATAGCAGAAAACAATTCTCAAAGTCGTTAAAAGGGAATTACAGGCTGAGAGCCAAGGTTACACTGACCCTACATATTACAGAAGATAAAAAAAGAGATAAACATAATTAAGAGTGGGTAAATAGTAAAATAAAACCATGTGCCTCCCATTAAACTTGAGCCATATTTTCCTAAGGTTGAAAGGTCAAGAGCAGTGAAAAAGGCAACTGGCTTGGCTGGAGAAGATAGGTTTCTTCCTATCTTATTTTGAGGCTGGAAACTGTTCCTTCCTTTTTTACTTTGAGAAGGTTTATTCTTCTAAAAAGCTATCTATGTTATGTATTAAATATATTGGCTTAAATGTAATTATGCAAAGGAATTAGAAGCTAAGAAATGTTAAATCCTTATGCTAGATTCTTATTTCATATAGTTGGAAGAGATCACAGGGGCCATCAGCCATCAGCCCAGCCCCCCTGCCAAGCAGGAAGCATCATTAGAGCACACATATGGTTGTCAGGCCTTTGTTTAAAGACCTCCAAGAGAAGGAGATCTTTCAATGATGATGTGAACTCAAGATCCTTGACATCTGTTTAAGATAAAAATTTAAGATTAAACCATCTGTTTTGGAGGGCAATAGGGCGAGGTGAGCTGGTAATTAAGGTTCCTTGTTGAGACACATGTAAGATATATTACTACTTATTTGTCATTTATAGATAGAAGAATATATAGCTTTTTGTTTCCCATAAAAGGGCAAAAGGAAATGGGTGTATCTTTTGTGATTGGTTCTAGCAAACAGCCAATAGGAATTTCAACCAGGCTGATTGGACAGAGGCAGCCACAGGAGGAGCAAGGGGGCTGGATTAAGGAAATATAAGTGCTGGCCAGAATGGCAGGAGGGCAGGCCAGAGCTTGGTAACCATATACCACTGTGCCTCTCATTTATTTGTCTGACAAATAAATTATTATTTTAATTTCTCTATTGCTGCGTTGAATATTTCATTCCAGCTAAGCGTTAACCACAAGCAGGGTGTGCTACAAAATCGTTCTGCCTGATGCGGTTTTCTACAGCAAAGGAAGCCAGTGGCTCTTCAGGGTCCGCAAGCCCCTCCCCAAGGCAATCTTGGGTTGTTGTTTTTTCTTTATGCATCTGCTCCGAACATGGAGGGGGCAGGTGAGCATGATGAAAATCAAGGGAAGGAACTGCTCGAGCCGTCGCCGAGGTCCCCATAAATATTCCCTATGGAACTCATTACACATTTGAGCAAACATTACCTTCACTCACACAGCTAAATTTCCTGTTTGCTTGGCTGATCAATTCCTCATCAAATTTTAATGTGGGGTTCAGGCCGTCTGTGGCGTTTTAATTAGGCCTAAGACTGCACAGCATTGGAGGCAGAGCTAAGAATCACTGAAATCCCCTCTGCCTATATATTAAAGCAAGAGACGGGAAGGGAAGGGAAGGGAAAGGAAGGGGGCTGTGGAGCGGGCTTGGAGAGGCAGGGCAGGGTCTGAGACGAAAGGAAGAGACCAGGCGCTAATTAGCTCTTGTTACCAGGTTAAGCCTGCTCTCTAGTGGTCACATCACAAAGAGATTGTAAACATGCAAAGAAGTCTGTAGAAATAGAGGAGGAGGGGGCAAGCATCACACCCACCCGTCAAATAAAAGACAACCTTGCAAATTCCACGCAGACTTACCCTTGTGCCTGCAATTTACATGCAATTTGACTTCTGACACTGGTTTTCTCTACTGATTTCTTTCCCGTGCTTTCAATTTGTTTCTTTTATTGGCTCCCTCAGATTGGATGTGGCCAGAGAAGAAGAAAAAACACATTAATGACGTCTGCAGGCCTTATGCTAAATCTATTCAGAGGCATTTCACTGCACAATCAGCAATAAGAGGTGTGAAGTATGCCACAAAGGCTAACACGTATCCTCTTAGCTCGAAGCCCAAATTAACTGAATACCAAGCAATAACCTATATAGCCACACACCTTCCTCAGAGTATTTTTGTATATATGTAGTTTGGTCCCTTTTGTGCCAGATGACACACACACACACACACACACACACACACACACACAAAATTTAATCCTGTATGGTTGTTATTTCCTCTTATCCATCACACTTCTTCCCTTCTCTTTGTCATTGCTTTTCACTGAGTAGCACACAAACTATTCTTAGAGATTAGGTGAATCGTTCTGGCAGTATTAAGTTTCCTGCATTAAAAATGGTTACGGGGAGTTAAATTTGAAGAGGTATTTGTTGCACAGAAGATGGGAGTGGATAAAACTATCAGCTGCAGTTTTGCAAGGGGTGGGGTTAGTCTTAAGTTAATTCACACACAAAAAGTATTCATGAAAATTCATTTTAGTGTGGATTTCTCCTGTTATGCACATTTTTGCATGTGATTTTCTGCAATGCACACATTTTTGCAAGTGATTTCCTCTGATAAAATGTCATTGTTTTGTTATTTCACTACTTTATACATTGTTATACACACTTTCCCCTCATATACAACACATTATACACTGCTAGGAAGTACTACTAGGAGATTGTCATTTGGCTCCATGACTTTGGGGCTGTGGGGTCCAGCAAGGGTCCATTCTGTCCCTTATGCCATTTAATATCTATATGAAACTGATGAGATCTGTCAGGCAGGAAGTTGGAGCATCAGTATGCTGATGACACACAGCTCTATCTCCCCATTCCATCAGAAAAGGCCGTGAATGTGTTGGACAAGCTTCTGGAGGCAGTGATGAACTGGATAGGGGCCAATAAACAGAAGCTGAAGTCCTGATAAAATAGAAGATTGTTGGGTGGTGGGTTCCCATGTGCATCCTGTTCTGAGTGGCACTGAACTCCAGAAGGATCAAGTTTGTAGCATGGGGGTTCTCCTGGGTTCCAATTTGTCAATGGAGTCTCAAGTGGCTTCTGTAGCAAGGAGGGTTTATGTCCAGGTTAGGCTGGTTCTCCTGATACGCCTCTTCTTGGACTGGTAGAGCCTAACCTCAGTTGTCCATGCTCTAGTGACCTTCCACTTGGATTACTGCAATGCACTCTACATGGGACTGCCCTTGATGGAGGCCTGGAGTTTGCCTATTTGAGCCTATTTGAGGCCTATTTGAGTCAAGCCTACCTAACAAAGGGATCAGAACTGTCATCCAATCCCCCAAGCTTACAGCACGAGCAAATACCACTCCAGCAGATGGTGCCATTGATTCTTCTGTAGAGTTGCATTCCCTGCCCCTAAGCAGCCGCTATAAGAGTGGCTGGGAATCTACCCTCTTGCCAAATTAAAACCCTCATCGAGAATACAATAAGGTCGGTAAAGTGTGTTACAGGGAAACGATAACTTATCAATAAGCCATGTTAATGGATCCTGAGGATTGATTTGGAAGTTAGCAAATGTGGCTTCCAGAGAGGCAAAAGTCCCAGTATCTCTGTCCTTCTGCAAATCAATAGCTATCAAATGCCCTAGGGGAAGTGTGTGGCTTGTGCTTGTTGAACTGATTCCCCCACATCCACAAGAAGCAATCAACTCCAAACAACTGAAGCCTTGTGGTCCCAACTTTATTATCTCCATCAACCATTTACACTTGAACCAGCAAGAGGGCATCCATCCATATTCACTGCAGGGCACCCCTAACATTCCCTATGAGTCTGAGCTTGATGCCACTCCCCCTGAGGAGCCTCTGCTTCTAAAGGGTTTTCTCCGAATCAATGTTATCAATCCTGCTTGTAATTTTTACAAACTTCAAAGGGTTAAGATGGCAAGCGCCTTTATCGACTGGTGCTTCTTGGTGGGATCAGTAAAGCATGACTGATTAGAGCCCAGTTCTAAAGAGCCCAGCTTTTGTGGGGCTGGAATAAATAGGAGGCCTGTCAATAACTCAGATCCAGGCATATTGACGTAGTTTACAGCCTCAATAGGCAATTAACACTTTACAGTGGCTATTACCCAGTGGCCTCCCCCATGCTTTACTGAACATTTTCGGCCATCAGCTGCAATATCGAAGATTCAGAATAAAAATTATATTGCACAGAATACACCTTTGTTCAGCTGCAGCAGGGATTTCTTTTAACATCTGGGAGAAATCACACTTCTGCATTCTATTCAATAGACACACGCACACATCTATATACAGGCGCATAGGCATGCACAGCTTTCGACTCTCCACTGTCTCTCATTTACAGTCACTAAGCCCATATTGGAAAGCCTAAGAAACTTCAGCTTCATAAGTAATTGAATCTGTCACATCCTACAACACCACAAAGAAACCCCTGAAGAATGATGAGCATTGCAAACCCACCCCCTTCTTCAAAAACTTGAATAGTGAAATAAGTTACAGAGAAATGCCTTGTTGGCAGATGAATGCATTTGATCGTTAACCTTAAATCAAATCCATGATTGCACTCAAACAAGAATATAGCTACATCTCAATATGCAAGTTAGTTGACAACCCAAAGATACTCTCCTAAGCACATTGACAGAGTTGGGGGCAGAGGACAGGGGGATACAGGTTGGTATTCATCTAGGATGCTTTTGTAAGTCCCTTTGAGTTGCCCTGGCAAGAAAAGGCAGCTAATAAATGTAATAAATAATAATATTCAGAGCAGACCCATTGAAATTGATGAACATGACTACATTATGCACATTAATGTCAATGGACCCACAGATCTTCTTAATTATATTCAATATTTTGCTCCTTAACTCACAGTTCCTTTTGTGTGTTAGCCTGAGACACATATCCAAGCACCCGGATGCTGCTGCTGCTGCTGCTGCTGCTGCTTCTTCTTCTTCTTCTTCTTCTTCTTCTTCTTCTTCTTCTTCTTCTTCTTCTTCTTCTTCTTCTTCTTCTCTTTGACAATCACTCATAGCCAAGTAAGATTGTCTCCCATAAACACAATTTTAACAGTGAGTCAATCAGTGACTGTGGGGGCCAGTTCTGGATCCACACGTCCTTCCACAGTGGGAACATAGATTCCAGGACAGGAGTTGATCGGAGTGAGGGTTTGCCAAGCATGCCTTCCTCTTAGCACATTTCTCCCTTTCATCTTGAGTTTGAGCGTCTTCAAAGTCCATGACACTTTTGGTAAAGGCTGTTCTCTAATTGGAGCGCTCGCAGGCCAGTGTTTCCCAATTGTCAGTGTTTATGCTACATTTCTTTTAAAAAGATTTGCCTTGAGAGAGTCTTTAAGCCTCTTTTGTTGACCTCCAGCATTATGCTTTCCATTTTAAAGTTTGGAATAGAGTAGTTGCTTTGGAAGATGATAATCAGGCATCTGCACAACATGACCAGTCCAGCGAAGTTGATGTTGAAGAATCATTTTTTCAACACTAGTGATCTTTGCTTCTTCCATGCTATGGGGAAAGCTTTGACAGCATCAATAAGAACATAAGATCAGGGCAATGGCCCACCTAGTCCAGCACCCTGTTCTTATGGTGGCCACCCAGATGCTTGAGGAAAACTTGCAAGAGCATCCTCCCCTCCCTCCTGCACTTTCAAGGAGCTGGTATTCAGAAGCATTACTTCTTATGACCATGGAGGCATGACATAGGCACAGCCTCCAACAGAGGCCCCGTGGCAGAGGCAGAGGCCCTGGCCCAATCACCACCATGGTGAGCAAGCAGAGGCAAGGCAGTGGGCAGAAGGGGCGGACAGAGGCTGGGTGTTGTGCTTGTGCTGCTGGGCACCCACAATCTGGAGCACAAGTCAGCGCCTCTGAATGGGTACAAATAGGGTAATGAAGACCTACCTGATACCCGTTTGTTACTCGTCATTCAATTTATAACAAAGGGAAAGTAAACCAAATGGATCCCATTTGTTTCCATTTTCCACTGGTTGCAAAATGAATGCCTTCCCCTACTTGTTGACAAAACCACTGTCTAAAATAAATAAATACAGTGGATATAGCATGAGTCATTTATTTCACGCAGGAAAGAAATTCCATGGCATGCAGGAAAATGCTTGGATGTACTAAAAGAGGAGGTATTTGCTTGTCCAATAACCATATGCCAGTAATTCTTATTTAGATAGTATATAAAAACTGTGATTCCTACCATTTAACATATTAGGGTTAATCACAGTCTGGGAAATATACAAATGAAGCCTGTGGTCCTTGCTGCATAGAAAAGCCAATTAAGGCTTGTTTTCACCTAAGTAAAAATAAATCATAATCATCTTTTCGCACAAGACAAATATGCTCATTTTTAAAACTGAACTTCCCTCCTCAACAATTCCCACACCACACACAAGCAAGAGCATCCCCCATGGGCTACCTCACCGAGATGTGCATAAATGTTGGCCACAAAGTAACTATTACACAAGAAAACCAAAGTAGGTGCTAGCCAAAACTAATCATTACTTTAAAATGAAATATGAGGTTAAGAGCTTCTCTCCTTTATGCACATGGATAACAGATTACAGAACAATATAAAAAAGCAACCTAGGTGACCCCTATGTTTTCAGGTAAGCAACTTCCTATATAATATATATAACCAGCATATTCTGCAATCCTCTTACTTGTGGGTGAGGGTCAGGATCATTGTTTGGGCCAGTTAGTATGGGGAGGGGGTTCACTGGGAAGAGGACGTGTATATTAAACCAGTTTAAATGCATGGTATAGATAGATAAGGTATGCAGGTGGTGCTGTGGTCTAAACCACTGAACCTAGGGCTTGCTGATCGAAAGGTCGGCGGTTCAAATCCCGGCAATGGGGTGAGCTCCCATTGCTTGGTCCCAGCTCCTGCCAACCTAGTAGTTCGAAAGCATGTCAAAGTGCAAGTAGATGAATAGGTACTGCTTTGGCAGGAAGGCAAACAGCGTTTCCGTGTGCTGCTCTGGTTTCGCCAGAAGCGGCTTAGTCATGCTGGCCACATGACCCGGAAAAACTGCCTGCGGACAATGTCGGCTTCCTTGGCCAGTAAAGTGAGATGAGCGCCGCAACCCCAGAGTCGTTTGAGACTGGACTTAACTGTCAGGGGTCCTTTACCTTTACCAGCCCTAGTCTGACAGTCTAAGTCAGGGGTCAGCAAACTTTTTCAGCAGGGGGCCGGTCTACTGTCTCTCAGACCTCGTGGGGGGGGGGCTGGACTATAGTTTGGAGAGAGAAAAGAATAAATTCCTATGCCCCACAAATAACCCAGAAATGAATTTTAAATAAAAGGACACATTCTACTCATGTAAAAACACGCTGATTCCCGGACCATCCACGGGCCGGATTTAGAAGGCAATTGAGCTGGATCCGGCCCCTGAGCCTTAGTTTACCTACCCACAGTCTAAGTACTGCACCACACCGGCTCTCAACATAGCCACAGTTCCCTATTCTGTTGGTAACAGAGTCAGGGCAAAAAGAAGAAGGACATTTCTTGTCTCTTTTAAATATGGAGTCTTCGGCCAGAACTCTCCCTGCATGATGCTGGAATTAACTTCCTTTACAGCACTCAGGGAGGGTAGACGGCAGAAAAACAAGAAGTGTGTCTCCACTTTGACAACTCCCCACTCCAAAGTCACAGACATACCAAGCATGGGCTATATAAGAATCCCAAAGGAGACCAGATTCCTTCAGTTTGCCGCAACTTGGAAGCTATTCACAGAAGGTCGTGGATGGATCTTTCTTTTAATTATTTTATTTTCCCAAGATAAGGATCATGTTCAGTAGCTCTATCATGCAACTCTCATTCATGTGGGTAACATTTGTATTTTACACAGGCTTTCGAGTGTCAATTCCCTGTACTTAATGGACACTTAACGTGCTACGGATTATTTTTTGGTAACACTTTATTTCAGATTTCCCATCATTATGAATTCATTTAGCACTGGAAGTAATAGCCCCGCTCCTAATGAATTCATCTGGTATTAATATGGCTTTCACAAGTGTGTCCATAGGTGCCCGAATGCAATTTAGCATTAGTTAAGCGAGAGTTAATGGATACTTAAAGTGCCACTTATTTTCTAAGTGGTCCATAAAAAGGGAGACAAAAGCCTGCCTGCATATTACTCTCAAGATGTAATATGTCGATTTCTGAGGTAAAAGTAGAAGCCAGTTTGAACATAAAAACATTGGATGCTGCGCTGTGGATAAGGGCAAGGTCCATCTAGTCCATGGCTGAAGAAACTTCCGTCGTCCAGTTGATGTTAAATTCCAACTCAAGTCAGCATGGCCAATGGCCAGAGAGGAAAGGAGTTGAAGTCTAATAATAGGAAGCACTGATTACTTCAAGAGGTGGGAGCCAAATTTGGGCCTGCATGGGTTCCAGTTTGGCCCAAAAGGCCATTTCCCCCCAAACCACACCTACCTACTTCACACACACACCCAATATGTTCTTTATATGTTATTTTCACTGATATATGCATTTATCTGCACACTTTACCCTTTTATGTGCAGTTCTGCATACATTACCCAGCTGGAAAACTGCACAGCAAAATTCAGAGATGGTGAATTTTGAAAGATGGGTTGTGTTGTGTTCAGTTCCTATATTGTTCCAGGAGTGTGAATTAGATAATTTTACCTTTAAATGCAAACTGAATCAAATTTCTCCCCCATCCCTACTCAAAGTACTGTTTATGACTACTGTGTTTTGGACAATACTTTCTGAAAGCATCAAGAGATGGGCAATAGTTTTTGGGGGGCAGAACCAAAGTCATTTGGCAGAGGCATTGGTTCCATACTAAATACTCGTCTCTCTGTTGTCCTGCTGTTACCTCTGGTTAATCAGGTTTTGCAAGCTTTTGAAACAAGAATAAAACCTACAAAACCTGTTTACTAGTGGCCAAAGTGGGATAAGTGCACAATGAGCAGTGGTCAGCCTTCAGCTTTTTGATAAAACTGCCCACCTTCGTATAGTTAAAGCTATGGTTTTCCCAGCAGTGATGTATGGAAGTGAGAGCTGGACCATAAAGAAGGCTGATTGCCAAAGAATTGATGCTTTTGAATTATGGTGCTGGAGAAGACTCTTGAGAGTCCCATGGACTTCAAGAAGATCAAACCTATCCATTCTGAAGGAAATCAGCCCTGAATGCTCACCGGAAGGACAGATCCTGAAGCTGAGACTCCAATACTTTGGCCACCTCCTGAGAAGAGAAGACTCCCTGGGAAAGACCCTGATGTTGGGAAAGATGGAGGGCACAAGGAGAAGGGGACAACAGAGGACGAGATGGTTGGATAGTGTTCTCGAAGCTACCAGCATGAGTTTGACCAAACTGCGGGAGGCAGTGGAAGACAGGAGTGCCTGGTGTGCTCTGGTCCATGGGGTCATGAAGAGTCGGACACGACTAAACAACAACAACAACACCAGCCTTCTCCAAACGGCTCTGTACTAGGGCAACGGCATCAGAAAGCTAGGAAATAAGAGAAAGAAAGTACAGCAAACAATTAAGTCTTGCCTTGTTGCTTTTTACTTTAACACAATAAGAGAACTTTTAAATGTTCAGGTAATTATTCCTGGGAGATGATGACAGAGCAGTGAAAGTTGCTGCATGGGGAGCAGAGTAACAAGCGTTGAAACTCCTGACACAGACACGGTACAGATTGCATGACCAGCCAGCTCTTCCCACCTTTCAAGAAATCACATTGTTGTCAACATTTCAGCAGCCCAAAATTAGCTGAAGTATTCAGGAGTTGTTGGCAGCTAACAGCAGGCGAGTTCTCAGATGGATTGTATTTTCTCGTGGCGCTTAAAACCTCAAGCCTTGCAACCATTACAAACAGCCCAAACACCTGCAAGTATCAAGGCAGGCAGGCACCCATCCTGTACCCCCACAAGAGGCAATTTAACAAATGAGATTCAAAGTCAAGGTCCTTATGACTTCTGAAAGTAAAGCATTTTGCATGGGGGCTCTGAAGTTTCCTTGATTTCCAAGAGAAACTACAGACCATAATATTTCAGCTGCTTATCTGGCAGGTTCACAGACTTGATCTCCTTTTGGTGATCTAATATTCATATTTAATATATTTTGCATAGCCAAACTACTACAGCAAGGGATTTGACATTGTAAGCTCACGGTCTAGTTAAATAAGGTGGACACTGATAGATTTGACTTACAATCTTTTTCTAATCATTCCCTATACAAAACTTCATAGGCTAACAGTGTATGGGGGAACAGGGCCACCCAAAAACAAGGTAGTGGTTTCTAGGTATGCAAAAATATACCTGACACCTCCTATCTCAAAGCAATTAATTAACAAAGTCATAATCATCACTGTTGGTAGCTGTGTAAAGGTAAAGGGACCCCTGACCATTAGGTCCAGTCGTGACCAACTCTGGGGTTGCAGCACTCATCTCACTTTACTGGCCGATGGAGCTGGTGCACAGCTTCCAGGTCATGTGGCCAGCATGACTAAGCTGCTTCTGGTGAACCAGAGCAGCGCACGGAAATGCTGTTTACCTTCCCGCCCGAGCGGTACCTATTTATCTACTTGCACTTTGATGTGCTTTCAAACTGCTAGGTTGGCAGGAGCAGGGACCGAGCAACGGGAGCTCAAGCTGTCACGGGGATTTGAACCACCGACCTTCTGATTGGCAAGTCCTAGGCTCTGTGGTTTAACCCACAGTGCCACCTGCGTCCCTTGGTAGCTGTGTATGACAGGGTAAAAGTAAGAATTCCTACTTCCGGGTTAGCGCCTCCGGTAATGGCGGAATTCCTCTGATCGGGAGGAACTTGCTCCGCGGAGTTCAGGGTCTGGTCGCCACGGCGAAGGCGGAGACCCACTAAAAATCGCAGGCGGGAGAAGCCTGTGAACGTGGGATTCGGCTGGCACCTTTTGCGCCTCCCCTACTCGCGGGGAGACCTGGTTTCGGGGATCCAGAGCGAAGTGGGGTGAGTGGCGCGGTGCTTCGAATTGACTGCTTCTTTCACGGAGTGAAGCCGCATTGCTGTTGCCGGAGAGCGCTGACTTTTTCCTGTGGACAATTTGATTCTAAACAACTACCCGTGAGTAGAACGGAAAATTGGATTTTTAAACGTCTTAATTTGGCACCGAAACGGGGAGGTTTCAAACAGGAAGTCCGCCTTCCCCTTTTGTAAATAGACTGAAGCAAAGAATTTGCAAGCTAAAGTCTTGGAAAGTCCTATGTAAAGGATTAAACTTCCATCGGCTAAAATCATTAAACCCCCCTTGGAGGCAGGAGAAGAGGGGGAAAATTTTGGATCGCGTAAGCCTGCAGGAGAGAGTGAAAAAAGTTGGATTACCACCGCTCTGAACCTGGAAATGGACTGCTAGTAAGACTGACGTTTTGGGGAAAGTTCATTGACTGTGACAGTTAGATAAATAAGAGAAATACATTGCTTTCATTGTCTCCTTCTGCGTTTAAAAAGGAGTAAAAGTAGCTGAAAATTGAAACTAATTTTACTGCTTGAACTGTGCTTAAAAGGATTGATACAAACAGAAATTGTTTCCCTCTAGAGGGAGCCTTTGAAATTGTTACAAGAGTTGGGCTGGTGGAATCTCCAGCTGCAAGAGAAAACCGTGAGATTGACCTTGGATTGCTTGAGAATGTCGACAGAAGAAGCCTTAGTGATTGCACTATGCAAGATAAGTGAGTCATTGGAACAGCTCCACAAGAAGACGGATGTGATGAATATTAAAATTGATATTTTGGGACAAAAAGTGACTAATTTGGGATAAAAAGTGAACATCTACACAGAAACTATTCAGGAACCGATACAGGAATCTACTTTGACATGCCAAATGGTGGAGAAAGTGAGGGAGAAAGTTGTGGTTGTTGAACCTAAAGTAATACAAGTGGAGAGGGAGAGAGCCCCAGCCTTACAGAGGCAATTTAATGATTACAAGTTGTTGCCCTCTATGATTGAATTCAGAGAAAGTCAGATTGGAACCCTGCTTGGGCTGGAGAAGGAAAGTTGGATAGATCACCTCATGCAGGGATTTATTGACCTTTGGGATCTGGACCTGGGTCAGGAGGAAATTGGAGTTGTGGGGACCTGCAGATTTGGAGGGACTTTGAAACACATCCTGAAATATCTTTTGGATTTTAGTTTTAACCACGGAGATGTGGATGACATGTCGAGAAGGAATAAAAACATTGTTAGGTTGGAGCTCCCCCGAGACCTACTCTTCAGCATCAAAGAAAGGATATTAAGAACAAGATCAGCAGAAGACAAAGTAAAGTGCATGTATAAATATGAAGAAGATCTGCAGAAGGGACCAGGAAAAGAGTTAAGAGCCTCGGACAGAAGATGTGTGTGTTTTTTCTTTTGTTTTTCTTCTTCTTTTTTCTCCTTTTCTTTCTTTTCTTGTTTGTAAGGTTTAAAAGTAATAAATATTATTTTTTTAAAAAAAGAATTCCTGACCAATAGTGCTTTAGGAAAACAAAATTTGTTTGGGAATTATTATTTATTTATTTATTTGATGTTTTAGTGGCTCAATGCTTAAGGAGTCTACAAGCAACTTACAAAAGGAAGTATGGCACAATCAAGAAAAAGAACAGCAGAGGCCATGCAATAACCCATAAAACAAACCCAATAAACAGCAGCATAAGCATATATTTGATAGACAGCAAAGTCTGAGGAAAAACTGCGTAGTTATCAAAGCCTCATAGGTAAATAAGGGGTTCTCATAGAATTATGGTGGATTCTAATTGGAAGAAACTACATTTCTGCCTTTCTCTGATATCAGAGAAGCAAAGTCTGTATACAAATGCTGTGTTTCTGTGGGTGAGTTTTCCCCTTTTTGGCTTTGTATTGGACCCTTATTTCCATGTATCTTGTTGTCTCTGGCTTAATCATCATTAGATTCCGGATTTGCTGGTTTAGGCAGCCTTCCCTCACCCTAAGCCCCCTCCCCAGATAAGTATTTCTGCCAAGATTAAAGCAATTAAGGAATCCCGAAACAGGGGGCAATAAAATGTCTGAAGAGAACAACCCTCATTAGCAGCAGGGCATGACTTTCTGGGCCAATACTCTCCGTCTAGTATATTATTGTGCAGTTTGGGGAGTTAATACAGTTGCAATAAGGTGCGTTTGAATCCACAGCATAAAGCATGCATGCCAAGTCCGCAAGCCAGCAGAGCGGTACAGTAATGACCGGGAGGCCCAATCTGAGGGATCCTGCTGAAGTAGTCCTTGTTTGAAATAATAGCTCACTGTTGCAGGCACCATTATAATTAGACTTGGAAAAGCATCTGCATTCCTTCCAAATTTAGTCTGTGATTGTTTAAGGAAAATTAACTGGAGTTATTTCGAGTAACAATGTAACTCTGTACTAGAGGCAGGCGATTCTCAGCAAATACTCACTTCCGGCATAGCAGAGACTCAATTCTGGAGGCCTGCTAGCTGTGATTGGCTACATGAGTCATGTGGCATTATTTTGAATTCCCAGCATGGCCCCTGCACACATTGTATACAGGTGGTTGCTTATATCATGAAACAATGCAGCCTTTTGCCTTACACTGGCCTGCTCACTGGCTTAGATAGATTATCAATATCCCTAGTGCCCTATACTAGCCTGTCAACTCCTAGAAACTGTCAATTGCAGCTTCTCTCAGCTTCTCATTTTTTCCAATCTTAAAAGCAGTTTTTCCATGTTACTGCAGCGGTTTACACTTCTTGTTGTTTAAAAAAAGAAATTTTTTTTGAAAATTTGTCAGCATTTTAGTGCAAATTTTTCCCACTACCCATTTTTGTATGCTTTTTTTTTAGTAATATGCATATTTTTGCCAGTGCTTCTCCCAAACATAATGCATTGCCTTTTGGTATGCTGTTTCCACTAATATATGCACTTCTGAACACATTTCCCCCCAATATCTGTCATTTTATACACAATATTTGGTTGGTGAACTTAATTGCAAAATTCAGATGTCTGTGAATTTCAAAGGATAGTTGTGTTTTAGGAACATATGAGGCAGTTAGAGTTGCAGCAACAGAATCCCTGATTTGGATCTTGGCTTTTGTGCAGAATGAAGGCTCCCTATCACAAGAAAAGTTTCAAAGCTTTATTGAACTTAAAATAGTCCTGAAAAACTGTTACAAGATACAAAGTAACTCATTGCTTTTAATCAAGCAAGCAATGCGGTCCCATCTTCTTTTTAGTCCTTGATTTAGTACAAGAACTTTCTCATCTCCAGTCCCAGAGAGAGAAAGAGAGATCCTAAGCAAGTTGCTCATCCATCATTGCAGAGTGAAACCACTACTGCTTCTGTTGCAAGCTCCATTGCTGACAGAGACGCTGAAGTCTCAGGTTTCACCTTCCTGTTGTGAGAGATCTGAAGCTCAGGTTTCCAGGATGAGTCATCAATGAGCTTAAAGACTGAAACGGAACATTCAACCTTTTCTGCCGCGTTTGTCAGTGTGAAACCTCTCGTGCCTAATACAAACTTTTCTACTTTGCAAATGCAAACCTTTACATAAGTTTTTTTTTTCCAAACCTCAGTGTATATAAACTTTACATGTTATGCATATGAAACATCTCTTTAACAGAAGCCACCTTATACCAAATCGAACTATTGGTCCATATAGCTCCATATTGTCCATACTGACTAGCAGTTGCTCTCCAGTGTTTTAAGCAGAGATGCTTTCCTAGCCCTTCCTGGAAATGCTGAGGATTGAACCTTGGCCTTGCTACATGCAAAGCAGTGCTCTGCTGCTTAGCTACAGCGCTTCCTCAGTGATTTGATTTCAGTAACTGGTTGCAGAAGTGCAAATTGTGTATTTTCTCATCAAAATGCAAACAGAATCAAGTTTCTCCCCCACCCCTGGCCTAAGTAAATGTGTTAGTCTCTCAGGTACCACAAGATTCTTCACTGCTTTTGTTGCAAAAGACTAACACAGCTACCCATTCTGGGAAATATCCATACATAGGTGGATTTTAAAAAGAAACATGTCACTATTCTCATCTTAACATAAGAGACACTACATATTTTGTATGCTAAGCTGGTGTGTGTCACAGTGGTGGGTTCTGTCCTCATCATCTGTGGTCAAGAACACTGTAATCTTCCACTCATTGACTTTCTCCTGACACCCCATTATTTTGGGCACATGGTTAAAAATAGCATACGCCACTTCCCGGCCTGTGACTTGGTCTTCTGTGACAACAGCAGCCTTGGGTCAGTCCTCAGGGTGTCTTCTTCACCTCAGATGCTCTGTGCTTCTTTTCCACCTAAAGCAAGACAAACACATTTTAACACACAATGTTTTCCGTTGTGGCCTCGTGGTGGAAAAGATGTGGTGGAGGCAGGTCAGGGGGGCAGTAGAGAAGCTGTTTCCCATGTCTTCTCAAGAGTGACACCGCCATTTAAATATATACATAACTCGGGATTTTATCATTTATTCATAAGGCTATTTCTAATCTAATTCTTTGCATATTATCCAGGGGCAAGAGAAGTCACATAGCAAGGAGCGGGCCATTTCTGGCCCCCGCCTTTTCTTCTCAATACAGAATTGCCACATGGAGAACCGCTGATTAATATGCAAAACACCGGCCGCAAATAGGTTCATAAATAAATGATAAACTATAGCGGCTGCTTTATTTACCTATGGACTTACAGACTGCGGAACCCTGATTAAATCAGAATTGCTGTTTGGAGCCGACTATGGGGCTTAACGGCAGTAATTCTCAAAGCGAAAGGTTGGCTTCCTTAGTGAGGTAAATGGAAGTTCCCCAGGATGCACATGCTTTCCCCAATTTGCCCTCTGGCGTGAGTGAACAAATGCAAAACAACCTCCTCAGTAGTAAATCCTTGAATACACATATGTCTGAGGTGGTTCCAGGGCCAAATGTTAGGCAGCCTTTTAATGTTTGTTGGTTTGTTGCGTTTATATCTCACCTCTTTCTCTGAGGCAGGCATAGGCAAACTCGGCCCTCCAGATGTTTTGAGACTACAATTCCCATCATCCCTGACCACTGGTCCTGCTAGCTAGGGATGATGGGGTTGTAGTCCCAAAACATCTAGAGGGCCGAGTTTGCCTATGCCTGCTCTAAGGAGCTCAAGGTGGTGTACATGATTCTCCCCACCCACCTTATTTATTCCCCGCAACAACCCTGTAAGGCTGTTAGGCTGAGAGACTGTGGTTAGTCTGAGAGACTGTGACTGTGGTCAGGCTGAGAGACTTTAACTGGCCGAACGTCACCTTTATGACTGAGTGGGGATCTGAACCCTGACCTTCTGGGTCTTAGTCCACCACTCTAACCACTACACCACACACTTAAATCATCTGCTTTCATTCTGAAGGGGGGATTTGTATTCAGAGACCATGGCAATCTCCAGCCAAGCATCACACAGATTTCTGCAAGTTACTTGCCCTGCAAAGGTATTGTTTACTGCACCCTGCCACAGTGGTGGCTTTCAGTGGGAAACTGGCGCATGCTCCCAGATTTGGGTTGGGAGCGTATTCTGGATTGGGGCTCACAACTGTGCACCCCCCCCCCAAAAAAAACCCTTCTGGCTTAGGCATGCCTTTTCAAAAGCCCTATTATCATCACATGTTGTTTTGCCCTCAGTAGTTTCTTTGCTGGGCAGTGGTGAAATCGGCAGGTCTACTCTGGCGAAGAGTGAATATTCCAATTTAGCTTTCTAATTTTTCCAACCTTAAGTTCATTTCTACACCAGTTTTCGAATTTTCTTCAAAAAGTCATCATGAACATGCCTCAGGATTTTAGCGCAAATTTCTCCTAATGGACACATTTTCATAAGCAGGTTCCCTCAATATACATATTTCTGTAAAACATTTTCCTGGCACAAAATGTAACGTGAGCAGCAGACTCATCACCTTCTTTAACTGATCTCCATAAGCTTTCAGACCCAAAGTTCAAAATGTTTCTGAGGGGATCTTGTTGGTTTAAAAATACATCCTGTTGGATGTTTCCTTGCCAAAAATTACAGTACTCTTCTTTGGGAATTGATTCAGAGACTGTGAACCCTTCTCGCTTCCTTCAAATAAAGGGGAGGGAGGGAAACCCTTCGAGCATTTTTCATATGGCAAATCTGTGCTGCCAACTCAGGTTTCACAGCTGAACACTCCCAAGGTACTAGTTCTGCAATTCAGGGCTTGGCTGCTCTCCCTTGTTCATGATGGATAGCTATAAAATGAAGGCACTTTGAAAAGTACCAGCTGTCCAGGTACACGCTCTGGTTTAGGCTGGCTGAGCAATACTCCCTCTATCTTTGCACTTCTCTCTCTCTCCTTTTTAAACATATTGCACAATGAATTTGCAAGCTCAGGTGTATGCTGGAAAGTTTTCCATGAACTCTCAAGGAGTCCAATCTCTGTGTGGGAGCAGGGCTTTTTCTTCCTTAACCTCCACTGCCTCCATAGCAAGACTTCGCCTTCCTGCTTTCCAGATGTGTGGATTCAGTTCTCATTTACAGGTACAGTGGTACCTCAGGTTAAGTACTTAATTCGTTCCGGAGGTCCATACTTAACCTGAAACTGTTCCTATCCTGAAGCATCACTTTAGCTAATGGGGCCTCCCGCTGCCGGAGCACTGCTGGAGCACGATTTCTGTTCTCATCCTGAAGCAAAGTTCTTAACCCGAGGTACTATTTCTGGGTTAGTGGAGTCTGTAACCTGAAGCGTAAGTAACCTGAAGCGTATGTAACCCAAGGTACCACTGTACAGTGTCTTCACATGTTTGCTCACCAAGCCAGGGTCTGTTGCAATAATAATAATAATAATAATAATAATAATAATAATAATAATTTAAGAAGTAACTGCAAAATAAAGCTGTCAGGTTGCAATCCAGAGATTTTCCCTCTACCACCATTACTATACTGGATATATGGGTTATTCCTTCACTCCCATTCATGAAGCATTTTCACTTCCGGTAGGGAGGATGTTTTTCTTAAAATAAAAAATCCAGGTGCTGCTTTCAGCCATCTTTGGTGTTTATTTACTTTTCCAATTCCTCCCCGCCTTTTAAATTTAGGCTTAAATGAAAATTTTAAATGAAAACTAAACTCTTTTTTAATTGTATTTTTTATTGTGTTACAACTATGTAAAGCAGCTTAATCAGTAGTTGTGGGGGTCTATGAAAACTGCTATATTATTAATAGTATCAGCACCATCAAATATACAATATTTTTGTGATGCTGCTCAGTTCATCTGATTTCACTAATCCAGAGTTCCAATTAAAAACAGTCGCTAGCCTAGGGCAATGATTCCCAGTACATTAGTACAATGGGGATATTTACAGCTCCGCTGAGAATAGTCCCCCAGCATTTGTTCTGTAAATGAACATTGACAGAAAGGTCTTGCCCTTACTTATGAGCATTGATGTGCCAATTTCTGGATTTACAGTTTCCAGTTATTGGGTAGGTTTTACAGCTTTACACAAACGTGTCCTGGGTAAGACGGGTTGCCCAGTGATCGGAGAGTTGTGCACCAAATATTTATGAAAGAACAGAAAATGTATAATATTCTTATATTCACTGATTCACTCAAAAATATTAAGATGCCTATTCCTCTAGCTGCCACCAGTCCCAAGACCAGGGGAGGGGAAGGGAAGAACAGGGACCAAAATCCAATTTATTCAAGGTGTATCTCTATGACGACCACAGTAAAATATCATGAGGTACATCTCATACTCATGGCAAGCATGCATGTGGAAGCTACTATAAACTGTAACCAATAAGTGAGCACTTGTTTACAACACATGATAATATTCACCACAGTTATGCACCTTATCACAATATGTGAAGCAGTTTGGAGAACCACTGTTATGGATATTTTGAGACTGTAATCACAGTACATATAGCAGGAATTGTTATTAATAGTAATAATACACTTTAGCCATTTCTTCTCCCAAATATGTCCCGCAAGGCAGTGGAAGTTTAGGATCAGAGTTTTCCTTCTCCTAGATGTGCTACCTTCCCAGACTGATGAGCCCCATCTGCACTTACTGCAGTTGTTACAGTAAGGGCCACACTTTTAATCTTTGGGGAGGGGAAAAGGTGCCAGCCCTGTGTACCCTTGAGCACCCCTAGAAGATAGCACTGTCATCTACCCTCACCTGAAGGAGCGTCTCCACCCCCCATCATGCAGTCTGGACATTGAGGTCCAGCTCTGAGGGCCTTCTGCCAGTTCCCTTCCTGAGAGAAGTGAGGTTGCAGGGAACCAGGCACAGGGCCTTCTTGGTAGTAGCGCCCACCTTGTGGAACGCCCTCCCATCAGATGTCAAGGAAATAAACAACTATCTGACTTTTAGAAGACACCTGTTTAGGGAAATTTTTAATGTTTTATGTTTTGTTGTGTTTTTAATATTCTGTTGGGAGCCGCCCAGAGTGGCTGGGGAAACCCAGCCAGATGGGTGGGGTATAAAATTAGCAGTCATAGTAGTATTCCCTGTACATCATGTGCAGAACGCACTTTCCTGACTTCTTGACTGTTGGACCCACTATTAGACTTGTCCACTGAATGCACCAGTCTTTTGAAGAATTGCAAAGCCTCTCAATCAACTAAGCAGGGAAAGTCTGTGTCTGAAAAAAGAATGCACAGCTTTCCAAACTCTGAGGGACCCCTCCTCTCTCACACACAAACACACAGGCGTATATACCCTAAATGGTATGTTTAAGACCATTACCGCCTAATCCACACAGTTCCTTCCACATTCTCTTGACTTTTACAGACCTAGGTGTTATATTAATCACTGCCACCTAAAGGTATTTACAGCACCTCTACCTCAGTATATATTTACTACTGAGCTATATATTTAGCAGGAATGTTTTGTATGCTGGGAGTACTTACACCAGCTTGTGTGGTGGGATTTTGTTTTGTTTTTTTAAGTAGCCATATCAGTTATCTATTGAAAGCTGCATCAATTTCTCCCAAATGGCCCATTAAATCAGCTGCTGCGGAGAGACTTGCTTCTGAAGTGTCACTTCAGGAACGGTCCTTTTCTATGTCTGTATGTACTCACTACAGAGAAAAGAGTTTCGCCGGGGGTGGGTGGATTATATTCTTCCCGACCGATACTCCATCTTGTCATATCATGAGGCAAAGCATTAAACAACCTCAGCGTGAGACCCTCATTGTTTTGTGTAAGTACAACAGAGATCTCCAATGCCCATTTTCAGCTTTTGGCAGCCTTAAAAATAACACTCATGGCTTAATAACAAATGTTGTTTCATTTCAAATTCTGCTTCTAAGAGAGCTGTAGTGAACCAGCCTGTAAGGTGTTCTTTGGGGACATTCGTCAGATACGTTGAATAAGCAGCTTGGGCTTATTCAGGAGTGTTATGAGCCATGGAACTAAGCGGTGATTTGTCCAGTATCGATGGCTGCCAATTCACAGGGAAATCGAGATCTGCTAGAGAAGCAACTCAACCCTAGCTGGCAGGGTGGGGAAAACAATATTTGTGTTCCTCTTAGGTAAATGCATGTCAAAAATAATAATAAATGGAGGGCGGAGAGAAAGAAGTCGGGTTGAAATTGGCAGAAAGAGAGAAATGAATTTTAAGATTTTTCCCTGGTGGAAACTTGCATTCCCATACGCATCTGTACAATGGGTGCATTTGTAAATGAACAATGTATATTACAAAAGGCAGTGGGGCTGAATAAATGCACAGGCTGAGCACTTCTTTCCCTTCCTCCATAAAACATGGAACTGGGTAAATGTGAAGAACTAACCAATTTGGGCTGTTCATTTGTTTTTTAAAAAACAAAACAAAACAATGAAGAAAAGCTTTTTTCCCCACTGTGTGTTGTTCTGCAGCCAAAACATTTGACTTAAATCAAGTAGCACAGGGATAACCGATAAGACGCCTTCCATAATTCACATCATCCCTGATCACTGGCCATGGTGGATGGGGCTGATGGGACACACAGACACAAACAAACAAATCTTCTTCCTGCCCTCACTTAGAGGGAATATCACCTTCTCTCTGATGGGTGCCTCACACAAATGCATTGGGAGATTTCTAACCATCTCCTAACCCAAGGCTGGGGACCCTAAGGCCTTCCAGATGTTGTCAGACTCTGAAATCCCATCAGTCCCAAACAGCATGCCCAATGGTCAGGGATTATGGGAGTTGAAGTCCAGTTACATCTGGAGAGTCACAGTTTCCTCATCCCAGTCCCAACCATTATCTCCTGCCATATGACCACTATTAAGGTAAAGGGTAAAGGGACCCCTGACCATTAAGTCCAGTCGTGACCAACTCTGGGGTTGTGGCGCTCGTCTCGCTTTATTGGCTGAGGGAGCCGGTGTACAGCTTCCGGGTCATGTGGCCAGCATGACTAAGCCACTTTTGGTGAACCAGAGCAGCGCACGAAAACGCCATTTACCTTCCCGCCGGAGTGGTACCTATTTATCTACTTGCACTTTGACGTGCTTTCAAACTGCTAGGTTGGCAGGAGCTGGGACTGAGCAACAGGAGCTCACCCCGTCATGGGGATTCGAACCACCAAGCTTCTGATCGGCAAGTCCTAGGCTCTGTGGTTTAACCCGCAGCGCCACCCAATTTACCTAACAAAGGACTGATCCACTAGCATCATAAACCATACACTGTTTTGCATCCAATCTTGCTTTTATTGCTTTAAGATCCTGTAAAATACTCAGGTATAAGGGCCACTTCTTACATTCTTTTCCTGCCACTAGCATTAAAACAGATGTCAGTAAAAAGAAATAGAGTGATAAAAAAAATAATCCTGCTGTGCAGTGCAGGGGTGTCTAGTGCCAAATACATAAATCCCACAAGAAAATAGGTTTGTTTTAGAGTAAATCAGAAGTCTTGATTCTATTTAATGTATATGACTAGGGGACAGATACGCAAAATAAACGCAAGCCCCAGATATCCTGATGCACTTACAGTACCTTGTGGAATCAAATAGCAGTCAAACAGCTTTTCATTTTGATTGTCCTGTGACCAAGTTAAATTCACCAGAGGATAGAGTCCCTGCACCAGCATATGACCTCTGGAGTCTTGCCACAAATCATTCAGTTCGTAGTTATGCTTACTGACTACACAGGAGTGATTTTTCCTCCCACAATGCTATGTACAGTCTAGAATAAAAGCCTCATGCTGTACAGTCATACCTCATGTTACGTTTGCTTCAAGTTGCGCGTTTTCAGGTTGCATTCCGCGGTGACCCGGAAGTACCGGAAAGCGTTACTTCTGGGTTTCGCTGCTCGCGCATGAACAGATGTGCAAAATGATGTCACGCGCATGCACAGAAGCGGTGAATCGCGACTCACGCACGCGCAGACGTGGGTTGTGTTCTGCTCATATTGCAAACGGCCTCCGGAACGGATCCCGTTCGCAACCAGAGGTACCACAAATAAGAGGGTCACTCTGTTGTGAATATTTCCTTCTTGAGCTCTGTGGAAATAAATCAGCGTGCCTCAAGACTGAGTTCCGCCATGATGCTAATTCTGTAGAATGGCTGTAGCTCAGCGGTACAACATCTGCCTTGCATGCAGAAGGTCCCTGGTTCAATCCCCAGCATCTCCAAGTAGGCCTGGAAATGTCCCCTGTTTGAAACTGTGGCGAGCCGCTTCTAGTCAATGTAGGTCATATTGAACTAGGTAGACAGATGGTCTGACTTGGTGAAATGCAGTTTCCTACGCATATATTTCTTCCAGCGATCTCCAGACCAGTGGACTCCAAGCTGCTTGGTTTGACTGCAGAAAGCACATCCACTGTTTCATTTGCCTATCCAGAGGCTGTTCCTGTTCTAAAGCACTGCAAGATCTAGACTCAACGCCTAGTTCTGTGCTACTTTTCATCTACAAAAGAAATATCAAAGTGGCTGGTGCAATATTAAAAAATAGCAATATCCTATAAAAATAAACACCAATAAAACCAGTAAATTCATAACAATGACCAAGGACTTCAGCAACTGGTATTAATCAATAGGAAAGGTCACAGAAAGCATAGCCTTCAGCAGGTATGCCCACAGTTAGCACTTGCCTGATTTTATTAGGAAGAGGTATGCATTGGGAGGGAGATGGCCTTCGTCTGTATTAGCACCAGATGGACTTCTGTAGGTGGTGGTATGATCAGCAGAAGCACCCCATCCAAGACTGCAGTGACCTGGACAGTTTAAATGGGAGAAGGTGTTGCCAAGCCCCCTTCTCAGCACAAGCACTGGTAGAATGTGAGGTGATGCATTTCTGACACTTTGCACTCTTCCTATGCCCAGCCCAAGCGCAGTTTCAGAAAAAGCAGCAGAGGCAAGCCATGCATCGTACCAATCCTCAGCTGCCCAAAGGGACGTGGAACAGAGCAAAGAGGAAAAAATACAGCATGTTTATTGAGCATTCATCCTGATTTGCGTACGTGAAGGTTAGACCATATCCAGTCTTTAGTGAGCATTTGTCATGCATTCATCCCAATTACCTTGTGGAGTGTTTATGCATCTTTCCATTAGCTCTTTAATCCACTTTAACTGCACAAACCCAAAGCTCCAGGATGCATTTTAGTCTGTCCTCTAAAATAGTGACAAGCTGGCGTAGGTGAATTTGATGTACAGAAGGGGAAAAGAAATTCAATTTAGTTCACAATTAAAGGTGAACCTGCACAATTTTAATTTTCTGAAACAATGTGTGAACCAAATCACAGGAGCCCATCAAAGTTTACAATTCTCTGAATTTTGCAATGCTAAATAATGTGTGCAAAAATGCATATACTAGTGTAAATTTTGCATTGAAATGCATATACTAGTGAAAATAACATTTTAAAATGCATTGTACTATGGGAAATTGCTTTGAAAAAATTTGTAAATGAGGCAAAAATGCACACAAAAGTGTGTACATCAGGAGCCATTCACACAAAAATATTGATGACTTTTCATAATGACTTTTCTTTTTTTAAAAAAAATCCATAAAATGGTATGTAAATGTAGGTAATTGAAATTTCAATGGGAAAAATAAGGAACTGAGAGACACCCAGACTGACAAATTCACTCATCTCTTCTTGAAGATACAAGAGTGCTAAGGCATTGTGTGGGACAAAGTCAGAATTGAGGATGCTGAAGAAGAGTTTGGATTTGATATCCCACTTTATCACTACCCGAAGGAGTCTCAAAGTGGCTAACAATCTCCTTTCCCTTCCTCTCCCACTCTGTGAGAGTGGGGCTAAGAGACTTCAGAGAAGTGTGACTAGCCCAAGGTCACCCAGCAGCTGCATGTAGAGGAGTGGGGACGCAAACCTGGTTCACCAGATTACAAGTCTACCACTCTTAACCACTACACCACACTGCTGAGATGGGAGGAATGGAGTTTTCCTTCCCCTGGAAAGACGTAGCCCACTCTCTCCACAAAATGTTCTGCATACCTCTGGGTTTTGGATGATTTACAACAACCCTGACAGACAGGTTGCTATTATCTCCACTTTACAGATGGCAAAAGGAAACTTCAAGATTGCAAGGAGCATTCAGATATCGAGATGTGAACACCTGTTCCAAGGTTTTGTGAGCCCATTTTAAATCTAAATAGGAGGGGATGGGATGCTTTGAGAAATCAATGATAAGATAGCTGGATTATT
Source organism: Podarcis cretensis (assembly GCF_951804945.1). Lineage (NCBI taxonomy): Eukaryota > Metazoa > Chordata > Lepidosauria > Squamata > Lacertidae > Podarcis > Podarcis cretensis. The sequence continues at coordinate 26,190,803 of NC_137175.1, forward strand.
TGTGATGGATTATTATAAAGTTCCTTCCCACACAACTAGCTCAATAAGGAGACTACAACTAACCCATTTATTCTCCCTATGTGCGAGAAGAAGCCGCTGACCTGGTGTATTGACCTGTCCATGAATTTTCACAGTAGCTGACTTCATAAAGAAAAGATTGCACTGTACGCAGGAAAGAACTTGGATCACTTTTCTTCCAGTTTTTCCTGCTAGGCCAGGTGCCGCGTCCACCAAGCACTGCAAATGACTCCCCTTCCCCCACTCCAAACAAATAACTTTTTAATGCACCTGTCATTTCAAACGTCAGACCTGAGACAGGGTCAAGCTTGGAGCGAAATCAGCCTGCTCCTTCTTTGACCCACCATTCATCACTGCATTTATCCACAACACGGGCACCCCAGCTGGCTTCACAGGGGTGAAAACACACACGCACACACCACAATCTGAACAGTTCTAGAAGGATCCCATTTCTCTATTTCACTGACTTTATTAATGGCACTCTGCGGAAGCCAGCAGAGGTCCTGATGGACAGCTTTGCAGCAGCGTTAACCCAGAGGAAAAAGCTAGAAAATTCCAATGCTGATCAGGAGGCTGGAGGGTAAATATGGATTTGAACTGCTGAATGGATAAAGCTATTGTATGTGATTGCTGCCTTAGAATTCAGCTTAGTGGGGACATTCCGCAGAAGCCTGGTTTACATCTTTCATCTTTGTATAAAATAAAGCAGCATAACATGGAAATGCATAGTGATCAACAGCCTTCCTGTCCTAACCCTCATTATGTAGGGCAAAGGGCTCTCATGCAAAGTTGTGCTTAATTTCCCATTTGAAAAGCTCATAGGCTAACTTGTCAGGTATGAGAAACCTGTGACTCTCCAGATGTTGCTGAACTACAGCTCCTATTAGTCCTGACAGCTGCTTTTTCCTTAAAAAAGAAATGGGTAGTTATTACACATGCTTGATGATGGTGCGCAAGTAGAGCTATGCCTCCGTAACTCTCATTTTTCTTCTTTGTCTCTTACATGGCCCTTGTTCATGCCTTTACCTTATGAGAACCAAGACTTAATTAATTTCAGCCTTGGATCTGTTTGGATTACTCCAATTAGAAGTGTACAAATATGTTCAGAATATTAAACAAAAAACAATCCTGCTCTTGCTAAATCACAATCCTGCTGTGATGTGATGATCATTACAATCCTTCATCAATTAATGCATGCAAAAGCCCCACTGAAATTAATGTAGCTTATGAATCTATCACTGTGTTTAGGTTCTCCCCTAATAAACTATGTGCCAACCATGCTTGGTTGGCATAAAGTTTATTAAGAGAGAAATGAAACACGATAGATTTGCATGCTGGATTAATTTCAATAATTTTGCATGCGTTACTCCTTATTCATATGCATCCAGGAGAGCTAGAAACTTGCATTTGTATTTATTTTAAATGTGATGGTGTGGTGGAGCAGGACCTGGGGAGCAGGGAGTGCAGCTCCAGGATTAGAGACGAGAAAGAGAGAGAGAGAGAGAGAGAGAGAGAGAGAGAGAGAGAGAGAGAGAGCGCAGGAGCAATGGCATCATCTGCCAGAGTACCATGGTAAGTGATGGCTTCCACTTGCTTTGGCAAATGAATGAGGTGATCAAAAGGCCTTCAAATTGTAGTAAAGGCAGGGTCGAATTAGTACAGCAGAAGTCAGAGAATGAGCACAGAAACCAAACAGAAGCTTTACTTGGATGAGAATCCTCCTCCATGCTATCATTTTGAAGAATAATGTTTGCATTGCTGCCTCATTCAGTTGTCAGAACAAGGATGATCTGGCAGATGACATAATCACTTCTGACATCATCACGCCAACAGATGATATCATCACAGCTTGGGGGAAAAACCTGAGAGCTGCCCTGCCCTGCATTACAGCTACTATTATTAATTATTATTGTATTTGCTAATCACTTATCTCACAAAATATAACCCTATAGATTAAAAGAGGCCACAATAACCTTTGAGTTGAAGGCCAAAGTATCCGGGGGGGGGGAGTATTCCCTGTCAGTTAAACTAAACAAAGATGGTGTCTGGCAAGTCTCCCTGGGGAGCGCATTCCACTAGTGTAACTTGTCTTATTCCAAAATATTTATTACCTCCTTTTCTCAGGGTGAAAACTGTGTTTGTTTCGAGGAAGGAGGGAGCAAATTCAGTCCTCCCAGCTCTGCCCCCTTGCTCTGCCTGAGGATATGGCCTCAACACTGAATGAGAAGAAAGCAGTAGAAATGAGAAATGAGAGTGGAGGCTTGTGAAATAAACCATAAAGAAATCTCTGTCCTGGTTGTTCTGCCACCTGTCAAATCTGATGGGCTCTTTCTATGACAGAAAAATAACAATATATTTTTATAAAAGACACTGTTAGTATACATCAGCCTTTTTCAACTTTGGCTCCCTTTATAGCGCTGAACTACAACTCCCATTACCCCTGGCCATTGACCATGTTGCCTAAAGATTATTGGAGTCCAACAACATAATGGGACCCAGCACTGGAAAATGCTGGAACACTTGTATAGATCTTTGTTTTCTTTACATTGTAAGCTCCCACACTCCTTTCTAACTGCCAGCAAACTCCAGGATGGAAAAGTGGTCCGCTGTATCTTCCCACCATGTTTTCTCCATTGCACATAAAGTTCCAATTGTTTTAGCCTCCTAAAAAGCACCCAAACTCTGATGCTCACTCCAGCAAGGAGCTTGTGGCAGACAATGCCAGTCAGAGTTGAAGATGCTAAGTTAGATGGACCAATAGCCTGGTTGCGTATAAGGCAGCATTATGCATGCCACTCAGAGCAGTGGGAAATCTTTTGGAAAATCTGTGTATTTCCTAACCATCCATACTAGTGAACTTTGTAGCAAATCTCACAAAAAAGAATAAGTCACTGACTGAGAGTAGCCCTTAACCCCTCAAAGGTGTCCACAGCTATAAGCATTCTTTCGCCATTTTCCTTTTTAGCTGTACGTACCACATTAGTAGCCTCAATACAAATCACTTGTTTCAATGGAAATTCAGCTCCAATTCATTTGGTCTTTACAGCTATTTTGTTGTTGCTTGGTGCATTAGTGTGTGTGTGTGTGTGTGTGTTTTCGCTTCTGTGCTTTTCCTCCATGCTCAAGTTGACAGCTATTTTATCACCCCAAGCAAGAATGCTGAGCCTGTTGTGAAGGCAAAACATTTGGAGAAGGGAAGGGAGCATGCACAGAGCAGAAGGAAATGGAGAAAGGGCTACAAACAAGCTTCGTAAAAAAAATATGCCGACTCTCCCATTTAGGGCACGAAGCACCTGCACCTCTGCCCCCAGCAGTGCTGCCTGCAGACACTCCTATTGTTTCCATTGCTAGTTGTGACTTGATCATTAATAAATTACTTTCCCCCCTCTCATTGGCTCTACCTACCAGGGGAGCAGGCAGGTGCACCATGCTAACAATTAGTCTTTGGTAATGCATGCTTGGCAAGAAAAGTTGTCCTCGAGCTGCAGAGTTTACCAACTGGATCTTGCTTCCCTAGAAGTAATTAAAGGAGAATTTTTGCAAGGTGGGACCTCAACATCGCACAACAGCCAAAAAAAGTGAAGCCATGTGCCCAAAAAATCTCTTAACTTAGCATTCTTCTTTAAAACTAAACCTGGTCATGCAAATGTGCTCACTGTGAATTCAGCTGTTCTCTGGAAGTCTCTTTCTTCCCCCCGGAGTGGCAATTTGCCCATCAAAGGACTAGAGAAATTGTAGCATACAATGGCAAAAGAAAACAAAAAACTCCTTTTTGATTAAGAAGGCTTTCCCTGAGGTGTGACCCCATCCTTTATGAAATATTAATTGTACATTTGTAGGGATGGATGTAGGGACGCAGGTGGCGCTGTGGGTTAAAGCCTCAGCGCCTAGGACTTGCCGATCGAAAGGTCGGCGGTTCGAATCCCTGCGGCGGGGTGCGCTCCCGCTGCTCGGTCCCAGCGCCTGCCAACCTAGCAGTTCGAAAGCACCCCCGGGTGCAAGTAGATAAATAGGGACCGCTTACTAGCGGGAAGGTAAACGGCGTTTCCGTGTGCGGCTCTGGCTCGCCAGAGCAGCGATGTCACGCTGGCCACGTGACCCGGAAGTGTCTCCGGACAGCGCTGGCCCCTGGCCTCTTAAGTGAGATGGACGCACAACCCCAGAGTCTGTCAAGACTGGCCCGTACGGGCAGGGGTACCTTTACCTTTACCTTTAGGGATGGATGTATTGGGTTGGATTCACCATCACACCAATATGAATATTCCATCTGTACAAGCATTTCAGTTTGACATATGGAATGAATCCTCTCTCCTCCCCACTTGTGCTGTCCAGGGGGTTCTCCAAAACCTCCCCAGAGTCAATTTCGGGAGCACAAGAGCAAAGTCCTTTTGTACAAGCCAATATCCTTGCACAAGCTTTCCACTGGTTGGGCTCTTTAGATGAATCTTGCTTTTTAATGTTGTTGTTTTTAATCTTGTTGGGAACTGAGAAGTGGTTTCTAAAACTTGTTGTTGTTTAGTCGTTTAGTCATGTCCGACTCTTCGTGACCCCATGGACCAGAGCACGCCAAGCACCCCTATCTTCCACTGCCTCCCGCAGTTTGGTCAGACTCATGTTTGTGGCTTCGAGAACACTGTCCAACCATCTCATCCTCTGTCGTCCCCTTCTCCTTGTGCCCTCAATCTTTCCTAACATCAGGGTCTTTTCCAGGGAGTCTTCTCTTCTCATGAGGTGGTAAACTCCACTTACCTGGTTGTCAAGCCCATGAATTCAATCGGACTTACCTCTGAGTAGACATGGTTAGGAGCATGCTGTGAACCCAAATGTCACAGGTTTTGACCTGAATTTGGCAAGCCATGATCAATCTGTCTCAATAGTCCATCTATAAAATGGGAATAATAAATAACTCCTTACAGGCCCACTGTAAGGATTACTGAGATGTGTGAAATGGGTTTAACCGCACTAGACAAATGGCTGTTATTATTAGTTCCATAATACCTTTATCTGAAGGCCTAACCATGTAAAGACTCACTTCCTGGGTAGGATCATAACATTTTAAACTAAAAGAAGGTTTTGGAGTAAAAGACACGTAGTCACCATCAGGGATCCCAATGAAATTTGCATCCAATATCTAATAAAAACATGGCAGCTTTTTTGCTCCTCTTTGCCTCACTGTATTGTGTAAGTTATCATCTGTATCAAAGAATCTGACCAGGATAAGACTTGGGGGAAAGAGAAGCCCTTGATTTCCTTTCTATTTTTTTAAAAACCCAGGGTAAAAGTAAACTATGATTGAGGCTGACACATGTAAAACACCAAAGTCCTGAAGATTCTCCTCGCCCTTACTTACAACAGACTGTAGGAAGAGGTTCAATAGTCACAGCAAGATACGTAGGTTTATGGATGAAGTCATGCGGTTGGGGATCAAAGGTGGTGTGCAGCTGCTACAGAGCACAGTAGGGACCGGGAGAGGTTGGGCACTGGAGATTAATTTCTTGGATGGTTAGAGCCAAGGTTTAATAGCAGCCTAGGAGAGAACCGTGATTGAGTTCACTGCTAGCGGAACCTACATTTCAGGTCACACAAAAGCTGGAGGAGGTGGGGAGGGCGAAGCGTTTTCTGTGCGTCTCTTGCAAAACCAAAGTCTAATGGCTTAACAATACAGTGCATCAAGAAGACTTATAGCAGCCGCTACTAGTGAGCTACGTGCTGCTGTGTTGGGGTAGGGGGTAGAAGCCAGAGAACAGAACCTTGTGTACCTGGCACTTACCATTTAACTAAGAATAAATATCCAAGACCAGAATAATGCACAGAGGCAAGAAAGAGTGCACAAGGTGTAAAATTGCATAGGTTAATAAAACAAAGAACAATTTAGAACATGCCTAGTAAATACAGAAGGACCCATTTTTAAGGTGGAGAGGATTTCAAAGAAGGTCTTTCTTTCTCTCCTTCCTTCCTTCCTTTCTTCCTTCCTTCCTTTCTTTCCCCAGGAGATACTGCATATCTTTGCCTATAGAACCCTTGGCGGAGTAAGGGAAAACAATGTCCAGGAAGGGTGGGGGAAGAGGAACAGAACAGGAGCTAGAATGAGAGCCATTGCAACTCACTCACCCAAATGATTATTCACAATGAAAAAGGACATCATGTCATGGGTGCTTTCAATTTTTTTATTTTTTATTTTTTTTGGGGGGGGAGGATACGACTTCAGGGTAAATTATCTGGAAGTGGAATGTTCTGGAAGCCGAGGCAAATTTCCACAGGGATCGCCATGTCAGTTGCAGCGAAACCAACAAATTTTACAGACTAACACATTTTATAATGGCATTGGCTTTCATGGACTAGAGACCATTTCATCAGATGCACAGGGTATGACCCTCAGTTACCTCCCAGGTGTGTGTGCATAAAGGCCTGAGTCACGTGGCAATGGAATGCAAGGGCACAGTCTGTGAGAATTCAGTTAGCATTTAAATGTATGCCAAATGAACCTTCGCAGCAGTCGTACGTAACTGGTGATAAGACAACCATCTTAGCATTGCTGAGAAAAGGGACAATACAATTAGAGCATAAACGCATATAAAACAAGCACAGCGACCCTCACTGGAGTAGCAATCGGTGATACAACAGAATCATTCCCATCACTGCCAGGTAAATACCTTTAGCATAGTGCAACAGGAAGCCGTTGTTGCAATTCAGTCCTAAATAAATGGTTTTAAGTTCCTTTGTTCCAGGTTGTCCCTCTTAAAATCAAGACATGGTATTTATATCACTCAAAATGAAGTACTGCTTCTGTTTACTAGAGCAAGTTTTAAAGGACTCATAACCCCACTGTCAATAACAGCAGTTCTTCAGCCAAAATGCATTACTGTATTAGCTATGGCCATATACTTTAGCTCAGGCATAGGCAAACTCACTCTCCAGATGTTTTGGAACTACAATTCCCATCATCCCTGACCACTGGTCCTGTTAGCAAGGGATTGTGGGAGTTGTAGTCCCAAAACATCTGGAGGGCTGAGTTTGCCTATGCCTTTGTTAGCTCATAATTATCTTCACTGATGGAGTAAGGAAGCAGAAATGAGCAGGCTATTATATACACAACCAAAGTAACAGCAGCATACCACCAGAGGTTACTGGTTGCTTATAGAAGAGCTTCCTCCTGCATTGCAGGGGGTTGGCCTAGATGACCCTTGGGTCCCTTCCAGCTCTAAGATTCTATGATTCTACGATCCTAAGTGTACAAGAAGGAATTTGCACAGATTGTTTACCCTGAAGACTAGGGACCTGTTCCTTTTGCACAGACACTAGTTTCTCTTGTGTACAGGATATGACTGGCTATTCATCCTGCATCCATCATGGCTTTTTCTTCCAAAAGTGTTTTTCCAAAGACTCCCCGCCTTTTGCCCAGAATAGCTGTTGAACCTGTGCTCCTTCCTCCCTGCAAAAAAAAAAAAAAAAGACTTAAAAAATGTGGCACATTGGGATGTAACTCAATGGCACAAGCAACAGCAACCTATATTTCTTTAGGGTGCCAACATTCAGATGCCAAAGTGCCTCCTAGGATTGGACTACCACTTGCACTGTAATTAAATTGAATCTACTCTTTGGCTAGGCTTTGTCCCTGAACAATACTACCATTTGAGAAATACATTCTCAGGGCACTCATACATCACCCGAGCAAACTCTGTGTCCATGATGTATTGGTGTAATGCATCATCAGAGTGCACTCTCGCTCTAAGGATGTATGGGCATCGTAGATCATGGAGGTGAGACAGAGTCATGATCTACTACTCAGAAGATGGCACCAGTCACGACTAGGCTGGGCAGGGCTCAAGAGGAGGTAGGTTGGCATCTGAAACAATAGTTCTGATGCAACACAAGCTTAACTCTGCTGTATTTATTTATTCTGGGTCACCAAGGGCATGTCTGCAAGGGAGTTCTCCTGCTCACAGTTCAGTTTTATAGTATCAAGACTGGAAATCTGGCATAAGTTATTTAGGACGGGTATGAAATAAGAGAGTGCTCAAGGCTGGGTCACTTCTGAAGCCTTTGCCCAATGAACTATCCATGTAGGTCCAGAAACTGACTTCCTTCTCCCACTGTCTCAGGTCCCCACTTGCAATTCTATATTTTCAGCTTCTCGGTGCTTTTTTCAGCATAAGTACGCAGTCCTGACACCTTTTCCTTAAAAAGTTAAAAGTGTGGCACTTACTGTAACAGCTTCATGGTGAGTATAGCCACCATTTTTTCCCCTATTAAAAATAGCACTGCAGGTTCTATATTCTACAATTCTCATGCAATTCTGTAATTCTGTGTTTGAGTTTTAGTGCATGAAAAGTTCCACATTTCAAATTGAGAACATAGGAACATCGGATGCTTATACTAAGTAAGATAGTTGGTCCATCTGGCTCAGTATTGTTTCCAATGACTATCAGAAGCTCTCTGGGGTTTCAGGCAAGAGTCTCCCAACTCAACAAGGAAAGGCAGGAGATTGAAAACAGGATCTTCTGCCACAAAACAGATGCAAAGCAGATACCTAGCATGGTGCACTGTCCCTTCCAGGCTTTTCAGAGATGGGTGTCTTTCTGGTCATTCATTTTTGCTGCTCCCCAAAGGGTTCATTAGCCCAACCCTGAAAACTATTTCACTGGTGGAACTCTTGCAGCTTCATGGATCCGGGAGGAGGGAGTCAGGTTCGGAGGTCAATTTCACACCCCCCCTTGGGAAACCAAACTTCTTGCTTTCATAACTTGCAGCATGCATAGCTGGTCAGGCTGGTTTCTACTATGATGCGAGGAGTTAGGAAGAAGTGAATTTCTCCTAAAGTTTAGGTGTGCCAAGTGTGTCCCCCTCTGTTGTGCGTGGATGCTTGCCTGTCTACTTTGGCTGTGTATGTGTGTCTGTGGCAGGAGTGTGTGCATGCAGCCCTTGAGGGGAGTGGTCCCTCAAGGTAGTCCTTGAGGAAAGGAAGTCAACCACCTCTTCCCTAAACCCAAAATTCTCGTGTATATCTGATGGGATTTGCTGAGCCCACACATACATACATACAGTGGTACCTCGGGTTGCAGGCGCTTCAGGTTGCAGACACTTCAGGTTGCAGACGCTTCAGGTTACAGACTCCGCTAACCCAGAAATAGTACCTCGGGTTAAGAACTTTGCTTCAGGATGAGAACAGAAATTGTGTGGCAGCTGCATGGTGGCAGCGGGAGGCCCCGTTAGCTAAAGTGGTACCTCAGGTTAAGAACAGTTTTAGGTTAAGAACGGACCTCCAGAACGAATTAAGTTCTTAACCCGAGGCACCGCTATACATACACATGCCGTCTCTTGTGGCCTATTTTTGCAGCCACCAGACCTGTACTTCTTCTTTTTTATTAATTTATTGAGTACAGATACAGAAAGTGATAAAATTGTTGTGTGAGTCAATCAGTTTAATTAATTTAGAAACCTCCAATTAACTGATTTGTGGATTAGGGTGCAACACACACAAAGTCACGGACTTGATTCATCTTACCAGAACAAGATGTTTCCCCCCCACCAGCCATGGATCTACATGGCCCATATTTTTAAGTATTCTTCTTCCCAAAATGTGAAAGTGATACTTATCTTGGGGGGGGGGGGGGGAGACATCCATACCCCAGAAATTCTTCTACATAAAACTGCATTTTTCCATTTCTCTCTCACACACATACACTCTCATTCTCTCTTTCTCTTTCTCTTTCTCTCTCTTATCATCAACATCATTAATTCCTGATGGAAAATATATATTTCCCCTATAGAGGAATGGGGGTGGGTAGGTAGGGGGTTTGGTCTTCTATTATTTTTGTGCAGGGGGTTAAAAAAAGGTTTGATTTTGCAGTTTAGCATGTTGAGGCCTCGAAGTGCTCACTGTCGGAGGGTGCTGATTACCCAGCTCCATTCATCAAAGTGTCACTTTTCTGACAGCCGCTAATAAATATACTGCCAGAACCCCTCACACCTGGCAGCCATGGCACACTGCAACACGCCGCTAACCTAATTTGCTAATTGCTGCTTTCCCCATTAATTTTAGTCCTGTCTTGTTTGGTGTTGACATGGAGAAAAAGAAATAAGATGGGGGGAAGCAAGAAAATATATGGGATATTTATTTTTGTCCAGATTTTTTTTTTACCATTTGAAAACTTATGGTTAAAACAAATTCTCATTCCTATGTCTAGGCATAGCCCCAAACCAGGTTTTTGTTGCCAAAGTCTGGCCCTAAAATATAATGAAGGGAGCTCTTCTATCATGTGCAGAGTGCTTTCTCCCTCACCATGAGTGAACCAGAATCAACTCTCTTGTTTGTGATTAGAAGGAAGAGCTATTAAGACACAGGGTGTGGCTTCTAGGCAACATAAAGCCCCAACACTGCTCTTTTTAAATATTAAGAACTGTGCTTAATTAAGGCCAGAGCTCTAAACACACTTACTAGGGAGTAAAGAGCACTCTACATACTCTCTAGTGTGTTTGGAATTATAGTCTTAGTGTCCCACTAAGCCAGGTGGCCCACGATCAAAGAAAAAACAGCCCTCTATCTGAATAGCTAATGGAGGACAGTTCTCTGTTTGAAGGCATACTCTATTTTAAGAGCTGGAAACCAGGGGCCAGCAGGCACACTGGTCACCTTGGACTCAGCTACATCTACATTGACAAAGAAAAAACGCTTTATATACGTCATTTATGCATTATAACACTGTAACACCAGAGGGTGCTGTGGAGTTCTGTTTTTGCTTACTCGATTTCTCATACAAAGTTTGCAACCCATTTAACCGAAGCACTTCTTTGATGTGTCTAGATCCAGCCCTTGTCACTGTCTCCCCCACTATCATGTAACACATTTTATTTCTGCTTAAATTATAGCAATCATTTCTAAATTTGCATCTGATGAGCATACGGAAATATACAAATATATAACCCTTCTTTCGTCCTCTCTTTTTTCTTTTTCTTTTTTTTGCAGTGGTGAAGTGGCTAATGCAGAAATAAACCCCACTGAATATACTGGGACTGAGTAAACCTGTGTAGGGTTGCCCTGCATATTTGGATTGTTTCTATCAGTCAATTCTGTAACTCAAACATTGCATCAAGCAGATGAGGATGCATTCTGGAAGCTAGTGATGGCCAAAGTTAACTGGGCATGATACATGCAGTTCCCATCTGAGCTTTTAGCCAGGTTTACTGGCAACAGCTTAGGGTATTCACAGGGCATCAAATGTGACACCAAAAGGACATGGTTATAGGTCAAATGCTAAACTGGTCAAATTTAAACTTTGCAATACTTTTGGAGTGCTTTGCCTCTACATGTTTTTGGAGTAGGGTGGGATGGGAATGCATTGTCTAAAGCAGGGGTCAGCAAATTTTACAGCAGAGGTCTGGTCCACTCTCCCTCAGACCTTGTGGGGGGGCCGGACTATATTTGGGGGGAGGGGGAAATGAACAAATTCCTATGCCCCACAAATAACCCAGAGATGCATTTTAAATAAAAGGACACATTCTACTCATGTAAAAACACGCTGATTCTCGGACTGTTCACAGGCCAGATTTAGAAGGCAATTCCCATGGTCTAATGTATACATGACCATAATAGCAACCCAAAATCAGAGCCATGCTCCCCAAACTCCCTTTTACTGCTTGGTTGTGACTTCAGGTAAGATCCACTACCAGTTTTGATGGTACTTGGAGGGGGGCTAACAACATCCTCCACTCCCCCCACAAAATGTGTCTAATGCAAAACAGCCTTTATTAATCTGTGCCGATTCACAGAAGTGTTTTTACTATCATTTTACTGCAACATCATATAATAACCAGGCAGGGAAAGACCATATTAGAATAAAATTTCACAAAGTTGTAAAGAGTATTCAGGACAGTTTGCAAAGTGCTTTCCCCCCTCCCTTTTGAACAATCTCACTCTGAACATCAACTTTCCCAGGCCAATAGAAGCTTCCCTTCTACCTGGTTTGACTCTCACCTGTGCAAAGCTGGTAACAGCAAACATCGCCTGGATTCCTGTTCTCAATGAGTCATTGCTGCAATAGGTTTCTTGCTTTGGAGACCTGGCAGCTTGTACATGTTGAGTCAGCTTGAAACTGCTGCCAGGCTAGAAAAGGCCACAAACATCTGCTCTTCCTTATTATCTTGACCCTTGACACAAAGGGTTGCTGCTCTATCAGCTTCTCTTCTGAAGACCACTGGGTTCTCCAAATGAAAACACACCAAAGAGGTTCAGGGCTCCTCAGCAGCCTTGCGGTAAGCGCCTTTTGTTCAAAGCTCAGAGCTGTTAATTAAAGACTGGTGATTAATGATTAAGCTCCATGTGGTTTCTAACTTGGGCTCAAAAAGTCCTACCGCTGCTGACTTTGCTTAAGGCTTCTGGGTTGAATTCTGCTGCACACACAGCTATTTATATACAAGTCCATCAGAGTTGTAAAAGACGAAGAGTCTCTTTTGCATAAAGGGAGAGAAAAATCACCCTGCACCAGCAAGTGTGGAGGTCATCTCTTCAGACAAAGTAAACAAGATGTCCAGCTGTCACAGACAAAGCTACAGCAAGGCGAGTCATTATTCACAGCCCATTTACACACCAGATCTTCTGGCTGTAAACTATGAAGATTAAACAGTGAGAGAAAAAGTGCTCTACTCTTTTAGGAAGGGCGTGTGGAAAAAGTAATGAGGATAGGTCATCAATTCACAGATGGAGCATCAAAGGATGGATACAGAGATAGTAAGGTGGACCAATACAGAAATGGAGAGATGAACCAAAATATGACTGCCCAGTAAAATTCCCAAGCCTTGCTTTAGTGTAATTTATTGTAAGTTAAGCCATTTAAGTTGCTTAACTTACAATAAACGTTCACTATTAGAAGGCAGAAAGGAGGAACAAACTAGAATGTTCAGATTTCTCTGGTCTCTTTGATGTTTGAAGGCCACCTAATTTTGTTAAAGTGGATACAAATGAGAGATACGCTACCTCTCAAAGCACTAGAACTGGTGAAACCAGTTATGGACTCGAGATGTTGTGGACTACATTGCCCATTAACAGCATCCAACATGGCCAGTAGTCTGGGATGATGGGAGGTGATGTCCAGCAACATCTTGAGGGCCACAAATAGCCAATACTCTAGACCAAGGTTGGGTAGTCTGGATCTCCAGGTCTTCATCTCCCATCATCCCAGCCTACTGGCCATGCTAGATGAGGCTGATCAGATTCCAACAACACTGGATGATCAAAAATAACCAATACTCTAGACCAGGGGTTGGCAAATTCAAGCCCCCTTTCCCAAGAGTTAATTGTCTGGCTTCTAGAAACTGGTGAACAATATTCTTCTGTTATTTCCCCCTCTATGACATGATGATGGCCCAGGACCACAGGAGCTTTGTTTATTATATGTACAATTTGGACACAACTGAAAATTAAAATGGTAACCTGTATCCTTCATTAATCTAGTCCAACTTTACCTTGAAAAACATCTCTTTCCATTGCTTTGACAACAAGTGACACGGGGTTTGTCTCATCAAAATGCCATCATGTCTAAGCAGAGGCACTGCCTGAATCAGAGTGAAAATGAGTAATGATCACAATTATGGGCCATATAACAGTCCAATAAAATCTAATTAAAATGATCCACATCCCATCTGCCAGCAGCATATAAGCAAAACCAGTCATTTGGGAAGAAGGGGGAGAAAGTAAATATTGTCATGGTTGTTTTTAAAATATTTCATCATGAAAATCTTATTTGCATTTTATAGTTACCCCTAAAACTGTTCCTCCAAAGATTCCCAGTGACTTTTCTGTAGATCATATACACCAGGAATGGTGCGAAAAAATGGATTCTATTTGATGAGAAAGATTGGACTACAAGACCATAGTTGGCAGAACTCAATCTCCATGTATGTTTCTCACCCTCTTGATATTCAGAAAAACTCCTAAAGAGAACTTTTATGTATGGGACTGGATGCCAGTGTAGCAGGAACCATGATGGGTAAGGAATGATATTGCCTTAATTCTGTTCTCATTATAGAAGGGAGTACCAGTTAGCACCCACTGATATCGCCTTACAGGAAGGGCACAACTAAAAGGAATCCCCAGTTCAGAACCAAAGAAGAGCCGACCTAGTCCAGCATCCCAGATGCCCATGGGAAGCCTGCAAGCAGTGCCCGAGTGCAACAGCACTCTCCCCTCTTGTGATACCCAGCATCTGGCACGCAGAGGGATGCTGCCCCCAGTGGTGGAGGTAGGACATAGCCATTATAGCAAGTATAGCCTTATTGACCGTGGATTTTCTAATCCTCCTTTAAAGCCATCCAAGTTCTCTTTCTTCTGAGAAGAGACAAGCTGCAACAGACAACAAGCATTCTGGAGTCTTCTCGCTGAATCGATAGGACTGCCCAGAATTCAGTTGCAAATATCAGTGTGCTTTAAAGCACAACTTGTGGTGGTCCTCTCCACACAGTGGACTGTTTGCATTCATGGGCTTCCCATGAGGATGATGGCCCTTTGTCGTGCAGATCTAACCAATGATAATAATAATAATAATAATAATAATAATAATAATAATAATAATAATAATAAATTTTATTTATATCCCGCCCTCCCCAGCCAAAGCTGGGCTCAGGGCGGCTAACAACACTAAAACAGTGCAACATTATAAAAACATTATAAAAATTAATTAAAATCAAAATTGATGGCAACCATAAACTAAAGTTTTGTAAAGATTGCCAAATGAGGGAGTCAGGCTGCGCCCTGACCAAAGGCCTGGTGGAACAGCTCTGTCTTGCAGGCCCTGCGGAAAGATGTCAAGTCCTGCAGGGCCCTTGTCTCTTGTGACAGAGCATTCCACCAGGTTGGAGCCGCAGCCGAAAAAGCCCTGGCTCTAGTTGAGGCCAGCCTAACCTCTCTGTGGCCTGGGACCTTCAAGATGTTTTTATTTGAAGACCGTAAGTTCCTCTGTGGGGCATACCAGGAGAGGCGGTCCCGTAGGTACGAGGGTCCTAGGCCGTATAGGGCTTTGAAGGTTAAAACCAGCACCTTAAACCTGATCCTGTACTCCACCGGGAGCCAGTGCAGCTGGTATAGCACCAGATGAATGTGATCTCGCAGCGAAGACCCCGTAAGGAGTCTCGCTGCGGCATTCTGCACCCACTGGAGTTTCTGGGTCAGTCTCAAGGGCAGCCCCACATAGAGCGAGTTACAATAATCCAGTCTGGAGGTGACCGTCGCGTGGATCACAGTGGCTAGGTCAGGGTGAGAAAGGTAAGGAGCCAACTGCTTAGCTTGGTGGAGATGAAAAAATGCCACCTTTGTTATAGCTGAAATCTGCGCCTCCATGGAGAGGGAGGTATCGAAGATTACACCCAAACTCTTAACGGATGGTGCTGGCACTAATTGCACCCCCACAAGAGATGGGAGTTGCCCCCTCAATCCCATATCGTCCCGTCCCAGCCAGAGGACCTCTGTCTTCGAAGGATTTAACTTCAACCGGCTCCCACGTAACCATCCAGCCACAGCTTCCAAGCATCTGATCAGTGTGTCTGGGGCTGAGTCAGGATGGCCATCCATCAACAGATAGAGTTGGGTGTCATCAGCATACTGATGGCAGCCCAGCCCAAAACTCCGGACAAGCTGGGCGAGGGAGCGCATAAAGATGTTAAAAAGCATTGGGGAGAGTATTGCACCCTGGGGCACTCCACACACCAAGGAGTGGTGGGATGACAATTCCCCCCCAAGCGCCACCCTCTGTCCCCGACCAGAAAGAAACGAGCGCAGCCATTGAAGGACTGTGCCCTGGATCCCCACGTCGGCAAGGCGGTGGTCCAGGAGTTCGTGAGCGACCATGTCGAAGGCTGCTGACAGGTCTAGAAGAATCAGCAGCCCTGACCCGCCTCAATCCAGCTGTCTGCGGAGATCATCTGTTAGGGCGACCAGAGCCGTCTTGGTCCCATGACCAGCGCAGAAGCCGGACTGGAATGGATCCAGAGCCTATGTTTCATCCAGAAACCTACCAAGCTGTTCACCAACCGCTCTCTCAATCACCTTACCCAGGAATGGAAGATTCGAAACCGGGAGGTAATTGGATAGATCTAAGGGATCTAATGATGTTTTCTTTAAAAGCGGGCGCACCACTGCCTCCTTCAGTTCCCCTGGGAATGTCCCGGTGCCAAGGGACAAATTGATGATATCCCCCAGGGGGGCCCGCACCTCGTCTGGACACGCTCTAATCAGCCAGGACGGGCACGGGTCGAGAGGACAAGTGGTGGGCTTTCCAGCTCGGAGGAGTCTGTCCACATCGGCTGGGGATATCCGGTCAAAGTGGTCCATACTGGACCCGAGGACGGTCGAGGGGCCTCCAGTTCCTTTATTGTATCCAAATTGGCAGGGAGGTCATGGCGGAGCAACAGGACCTTCTCCGCAAAAAAGCTCACAAATGCCTCACAGCTGTGTGTCAAATTGTTATTTAAATTTGGCTGTCCTTCGAGGGACGTTAAAGACCGAATTATACTAAATAATTGCGCCGGGCGAGAGCTAGCGGATGCAATGGAGTCCGAGAAGTAGGACTTCTTAACGGCCTTCACTGCCATCTCGTAGGTTTTCATAAAAACCCTATAAGATGTTCTTGAAACTCCGTCACGGGCACCCCGCCATACTCGCTCTAGCCGTCTGAGGTCCCGCTTCATTTTCTGGAGCTCCTCGGTAAACCAGGGAGCCCGGTTTCTGCGGGGTCGCAGAGGGCGCTTAGGTATGATCTCATCGATGGCTGCCAGGAGCTGGGTATTCCAGCCCTCAACAAGCTCAGTCAATGAGTCACCAGGGGAAGAAAGGTCCCGCAAGGCTTGACGGAATCTATCAGGGTCCATCAGCCTCTGTGGGCGAGCCCAAATCGGCTCGCCACCTAAGCAGGGTGGGGGTGGAACGTCAATCCTGGCTTTCAGAGCGTAGTGATCAGACCATGGCACCTTCATCGAAGGAAACATGATCACATCTAAAGGTAAAGGTAAAGGTACCCCTGCCCGTACGGGCCAGTCTTGACAGACTCTGGGGTTGTGCGCCCATCTCACTTAAGAGGCCAGGGGCCAGCGCTGTCCGGAGACACTTCCGGGTCACATGACCAGCGTGACATCGCTGCTCTGGCGAGCCAGAGCCGCACACGGAAATGCCGTTTACCTTCCCGCTGGTAAGCGGTCCCTATTTATCTACTTGCACCCGGAGGTGCTTTCGAACTGCTAGGTTGGCAGGCGCTGGGACCGAGCAGCGGGAGCGCACCCCGCCGCAGGGATTCGAACCACCGACCTTTCGATCGGCAAGCCCTAGGCGCTGAGGCTTTAACCCACAGCGCCACCTGTACCGACGCCAAAGATCAAATCCAGCGTGTGGCCTGGGAGAGCCCTAGTGTCGCCATGGAAGACACCAGGTCCAGAGCCTGTGAGGAGGAAGTGGCATCAGCATGGATGTTGCAGTCCCCCAATACCAATAGGTTAGGGAACTCCAAGGCCCAGCCGGCCACCGCCTCCAGCAGGCCTGACAGGGTGGCTGCTGGTGCGCTAGGTGGCCGGTACACCAGCCAGACAGCCAAGCTCACCTCGGAGCCCCACACTAGGCCAACACATTCAATGCCGGGGATCAATGGTGATGGTAGGGCCCTGAAAGAACAATCTTCCCGGATTAATAATGCCACCCCTCCCCCCCGGCCCACAGTCCGTGACTGGTGGAGGACGGAGAAACCCAGGGGCGCCATCTCTAGTAAGGTAACAGTATCCCCTTCGCGCACCCAGGTCTCTGTAACACAAGCCAGGTCAACCCCCTGCGAGATGAAGAAATCTCGCAGGGTGTCGGTTTTGTTGCCTATAGACCTGGCATTGCACAACACCAGTGAAGGAGGTGAGTAATCCTTGCTCACCCTACCCTCGTCTGTCGGGATGGGGCGCAGATTGGAAGGGGTACGAGCATATCCGTATCTCGATCCCCTTCACCTATAACATCTGCCCCCACCGCCATACCATAGCATCAAGGGGGAATTGTTTCAGCCACACATTGAACTGATGCGTGTCAAAAGCACACTGGAAGGAGACAGCTGTTGTGGGGGGAGTGATTTAAAGCAGCCATCACATGGCAGACATATTGTGTGCACACACACACAAAATCAAAACAACAACAACATTTGTTCCCTTTCTCTGGAGGAAAGGCTCTTGGCACGTGTTCAGAGGAACTCATTCTAAGATCAGATCCCAGGATTTTTGACAGCTGAAGTTGACAAATAAATGCAATATTTTCCTTTCTAATCTTGTCCCAATTGAAACAATATTTTTAAACACACATAAGGGAAATGATTTACTTTGTTGTGGCATGCAGAATTTACCAACACCTCCAACTTTTATTGAACAAGCTTTGTTTAGTTATATTCTAACTCACAATGCTGTTCCTCCTTTTTCATGAAGCTTCTTGTCCTCAATGTGGATGTCACACTCTGCACAAGGCATTGTGCCTAGGATCCAAAGAACTGTGAAACTAGTTCCTGCCAGCCTCCCAGGAAATATGAAACAAAACACCCCCTAACTCCTACAAAAACACACACACACAATTTGTTTAGGGGGCTCCCAACCCTCCAGAGCAGAACTGGAGGGAATAGGAGGGCACATAAAAGAGGAGAGGTAGAGCAAGTTCTGTTGCATGAACAGAAGTCATTGCATCAGCCGAAGTTGCATGAGTGAAAGTCGTGCACTCACTCAGTTGGCTTCAACCCACCATTTTCAGGCAGCTGCCAAGTGCCTGGCAGAACCCATTGATAGCACACTCTTTCCTCCCCCTTAAAACAGCAGCACCAGACACTTTGGAGCCACTATTTAAAAAAAAAAAATTATATACCTATGCATAATAAAAACAAAATTTAAATAAAGCGAACCAATAATAGCAAAACAGAAAAGAAAAATACAAAAGCAAAAATACAAGGATACAAAATAATTACATAGACTACAATCAAAAATATGAGCATTATATTCTCCTTAAAAAATGAGAAATAAAGATAAAAAGAAAAAGTGAAAAATGACTTCCAACTAATTCCATGTGGATCTTTATTTCTCATATCACTGGTTGTCTGTAATGGTTAAATTTTGGAAAAACATTCTAATAACCTGTGAGGTTTTTATTCTAAGCTAAAACAAGTATGGATCTGGGATCCGGTTCTCTTCATATAATTTATAAAGGCTTCCCACTCTCTCCTTATTTTCTCGTTGTAATAATTTCTTATTAAGCCTGTGAGTTTGGCCAGATCAAGATATTCTAACAATTTAAGGACCCATTCTTCTTCTTCTTTGGTGTTATGTTACTTTTCCAATGTTTAGCGATTACTATCCTGGCCACCATTACCGCATACAAAAAATATTCCTTTCATCTCTTTTGAGATGTCTGTTGTTAATAGGCCCAATAAAAACATTTCTGGGGGTTTTGGGGGGAATGTATGTCTTAACATTTTAACATTTTCTTTAATTCTTCATAAATAGTATCCCTTTAAAAAAAAATTAGGGCATGTCCACCACACATGGAAGAAATTCCCTTCTTAAGTGGAGCCACTATTTTAAGCTAGCACAGTGCTCAAGTTCAAATGGGTCATTCTTAATAGAGCCCTCGATTTGAAGGCATCCCACTTGAAGGGCTTTTCAGTCCAAGTTCCATTTAAATATAGAGAACTCTGAGGAGAGGGGGCCTTGAAATTTTCTGTCAACAGTTAACTCCTGAGCAACAGAATGAGCAGGCACAAGGGACACGCTTTCGCAGTTTTCCCCACTATGTTGAGATAGACTGTAGCTCTTTTTAAATCACAGCAATAATTGATAAACTGGAATCTACAAATGTTATGCAAGCTTATGCCCTCTTTCGAGAGTGATGCGGGCGGTGGGGGAGGGACCCTTCAAATAAGGAATTATAGGAAAAGGTTTCTGAAAGTGAGCACACATCATCTTCAGGAAGTTGCTGGGGTGCAACACACTGCTAACATCTCTCCACTCCACCTTAAGTGCCAGGCAGCTGAGAGTCACTATTTGAATTGACTGTAGCATAACATTGGTGGTTGGTTATACAGTCAAACCTCATCCTGCATCCACCTCCACTTGCATCCATTCCAGCAAACATCCACAGCAAATCCGGAAGTACTAGAATGGGCCGCAAAACGAGGCTCCACTGTATTTACATTCCATCTTTCCTTCAAAGAGCCCATGGTGGTGCATATGGCTCTCCTCCTTTCCATTTTACAACAACCCTGCGGAGCAGGTTAGGCTGAGAGACAGTGACTAGCTAAAGACCACCCAGTAAGCTTCATGGCTGCGTGAGCATTTGAACCCGGGTCTCCCAGGTCCTAGTCTGACACTCTATTCACTAACCTGGTTGTCCACATTGCTTCATCAAGGGCATTGTGGGAAAATTAAATGGCCACTTCCAGCCACAGGACATTGCCTAGCACCAGGTAACCCTGCAAGGACTCGCCAAAGTAGGAAATGGGGTCCTTTGCCCTTTAAGAGTGGTTTTTGCAGCCAGACTTCAACCTTGACATGTCTTCTTCTGGAAATTAAGCACTGGGTATCTCTCATACGATTATATAAAATAAATAAGAGGGATGTCAACAGTCCCTGAAGTCACTCAGTGGACTACTAGGACAATCCTTAAAAATCAGCAGCTGATTCCACAGACAAGATACAATGCAGGCTTTCCCCCAGTGACAATGTTCCCAAACTAGGCTATCCTTTCACTCAGGAAGAAGTTAGAGATGAGCAAATGAAACAATGATCTTCCGAATAAGTATTACAATAAAATGGAATGGGGGGGGGCACATATTATAAAACATCACCTCCAGGAAACAAAAATCACAAAAGTTATTAACAGTCTGTCAGAGGCTCTGTCGTTGCCTATCCTACCGACCCAGAGTTTTGTTAGTAATAAAGGCAGCTTCTTAATGTTTCCTGCTCTGAAATGCATAATTTACTACTCCCAAAGATGAGGCGTGGAGGAGGGTGGGGGGGAATATAGCATTTTCATAAAAGGCTATGAAGTTGTCCAATTTTCCGGACCTGCAAGACGACAGCATCTGAGTGCTGTATGGTAGAAGTCTGTTTATGCATTATGAATACATAGAGACTTTGCAATTCAAAGTGACAGAGCTTGGCTTTTGCATTGCCTGGCATTACTAGATTATATTGCAGCAACTACAGAATCACTGGAGACTGAGCAAGCATGCCCTGGGATATATAGTGGAAAAATCACCTGACCAAGACCTAATGCCCTTATCCCAAGACATGCTGCGCCAGCTAATAAATACTTCGGATGAGGCTTATGATGTCTCCTGCTGCCTTAGCCTGAAATCACAAACCAAAAAGGTATACTGCTATATTGCAGCCAATGTGTGGGGCACCCTATTTGTTGCCAGCAGGGTAGAGGAATTGCCTGCTACCCATTTGTCCTATATAAACCCTTAATACTGTGGGACAGGGGTGCAGGATTCAGCTAGTCCCCCATCCCCAATATATCCAGGTTTATATAAAAAGGCCACCCCACACACTAGAAAAGTGAGAGTTGAAGCAAATTCAACATTTGGTAAAAAGTCTGAATTGAACTTTCTTTTTGTCGTCTTGTTGGGCTGGGTGCGTAATAAAGGGGAGCCGCACCGGGGTGAAGGCATCCTCTTTTGTTTGTCCCCATGCTAGTTCAGTTTGTCTGTTAGCTTTTCTAGTAGGGCTGTTTCCCATACACAACAAGAACCCACCGACACCATACAAATCGAAATTGCTAATTTGACCCAACAAGCTTTTCCCCCTCACACACGCAACAACACTCACTGCAGTCAGAGGTCTTTTTCAATTCCTCTAAAGCATTTCTTTATAAGTTATTTTAAATGCTTATTTTTCTCAAAACACATATTTTCAACGAATCTGTTTTTATTTAAATAGTCATAAACCACACTTTCCTAGAAAATATAGCATGACGCTGTAAAACAGAAAAACACAAGCAAAACAAAAACACAAGTAAAAAAAAAAAAGGATTTCTAAGACCTGTCTGAACAATGATGTTTTAAAAAGATGTGTAGAATATTCATTTCTTTATTTAAACATTTTGGAATCGTGTTGCAACATTCAGAGATGTGAGAAATCCAGTGAATAGCTAAGTTCTGATCTGCACTTACTATGAGAGGTATTGATCAGTTTGTTTCATACAGGGATTCGCCAAGATCAAATTCCTCCATTATCCCTGCTCTGTAAATACAATGAGGTGTGTTTAGATTTGAACTCTGGTCCTCCTTGAACCCCTGTTGTGTCTTGGTTCCCAGGGCATCCAGAAAAGTGCACCATCTATGCTCAAGGTATCCGAGTCAAGATGAAATTAATTTGTATTGCTTTTCCTGTTGCAGATTTTATTCGGTGTTTCGGATTTTACCCTGATTCCATTAAGAACTCAATCTACTTATATATTTCGTATTCCCAAGCAGCCACATTAGTATTGATATTGCTGCGGGTTATATCAGCACAAACATGCCTGTCTGATGTCACATCAATACTAATAGAGGACTTTTCATGTTGGCCACTACTCTATGGGAATTTTCAGACACTATTGTGTATACAGCATAAATATTTATGTACATGCATTTGCTGATGTACGTATATGCACACAGAGAGAGCTAGACCTAGTTAATCAGAGTCAGTTTGCAAACTTCATTGCTTGTAGATAAAGAAAAATATATGCGATATTAACATATCAATAGCATATACATGCTGTGAGAGTGATTACCCTTTACATCTCCAGGACACCCAGATATGCCATGGATACATTAACACTCTAGTTAAAATATTCTTTCTATTTTGGTATCTGTCTCTCCTCTCTCCCCCCTCCTTGTGTTCTCTCTTACATATTCAAATTCTGTTATCTTTTTTGGGGGGTCCCTTTCTCTTTTATATGTCTTCCTCATCTTTCCCCCTCTCCTCTTTTTGGTTCCATTCATCTTCTTCACATCTTCATCCTCTATTCTACACTAATTCCCCCCACCCCATCTTTCCCTCCCGCACACCATCATCCCTCCCTCCCTCTCTCTCTCTCTCTTTCTCTCTCTCAGCTTGTTTCGCTTGAAAATCTCTACCTTGTGGTTGCGTACTGCTGACTTCACATTTGCTGTGGTGTGAACTTCACATCTGTGAATGGATGACAGAAAAGATTAATAACCCCACAGTTCCCCCTTCTTGTCGACTGTGGGCCTATCTAATGAATGAATAAACAAACAAACAAACAAACAAACAAACAAACAGAGCCATATATCCCCAATAGAGACCCAAAGCCTGGGAGAAAACATTTTGTTCAACCTATTTATTAAGAAAATGGGAGGTTTTGATTCTCTGTATTAAAAAAAACCCTTTACGATCATAGTCGGCATTTTTCATTTCAATATTTTATTTATTTTTAAGGTGAAAAGTTGGAAGCCAAGGAATTAGTTCCTTTTTTTTTTCTCCAGGGCAATCCAAGCAAGGAGCAGCTATACAAATGCAATGACAGCGAATATGCATAAAGTTAGGAAATCAATGTTACGAAATGCATGTCAATGTCACCAGGTTATTGATTGCCTTTTGTGCTTCTGTGGGTTGATTCTGTTCTAGAGCTATTTATTATTTTTTAGTGGAGATTGTTCGTTTCACATTAGAAGCAAGGGATATAGCTGCTTTTTTATTTTATTTTATTTTATTTTATTTGGTCTAGCAGGATCTCACCAGGGACAGGACAAGATCATGGATGGTCATCAAACTAATGTTGAAGCAGCCGCAGTGTAATGTGTAGCTTGGCCTGAAATCAGGATTTTGTAAATCAGCTCCTAACAAGTATGAAACATCCTTAATGTGTGTACCATTTGTTTTCCCATAATACAGAACAGACTCAAATGGTTTTAAGCTGGGTCTACACACCCATTAAGAGTCTATGGACAGCATAGGGTACAGCACTGCTCAAGAAAGATGAAATGGAATATCATTTTTGAATGTCCTGATACATCATGAAGGGATGGAATCCTTGCAAGGAGAAAAGCAGCACAGCCATGAGAAAAGTTCTAGTCTGGCGTTCTCTGTACTGTGCTAGTTGAATGGGGGTGGGTGGAGAGCGAGAGTGTGTGTATGGCAATATTCAACTAATGAGTCCTCTCAGCAGAAGCACTGAACAACTTCCACTTGCACAATGGGGCTTTCCTTCCTCTCCTCCCCCCCCATGCCTCGTGGGCCCCCAGAGAACCCCTAGATCAGATTGTGAGGGGAAGAGAAGGTGATTGTTCCTTCTTGCAAGTTGACTTCCATCTTGCAATGCTCACCCTTACAAAACAATTGCCCTATCACTATGTTGAATTCCTCCCATATACTCAAAACGGTGTTCTGTACCTGTAGTTTGACATCATTGTGCCTACCACCTCAGAACTAAACAACCACATTCTTTACAGGTCTAACCTCCATGTCACTTGTAAAAAGTACTTGAGGGACAACTGATCAGAAGAGCCTGATTAGACCCAAAAGTGCTCAAGTGGCCACAAAATGCTGGCTGACTGTTAGAGGGGTGGAAATGGGAACCAGGGATGGGTGAAGATGGAATGGAATGGAGTATCCTGGAAAAGGATGTGGCCAGCTGAAACCCTGCAAGAACATTTTGCTGCAGGTCCCACTTGTGACCTTGATACTCAGGATTGTAAAGTGGTACGGAAGAAATCAAGAGTTCTGTTCCTAAACAAAAGTCATTTAAATGGAATCTCTGTTTTCTTAACTGAAATCCCCAATGCTGTTTGTACAATCTGTGTCCTCTGTATTTGTACTGATTGATGAGTGAAGTGTTTCCTGTTTCATATTCAGGAAGTGTGGAGCAATATACTTCCTTGCAGCAAGGCTGTGAGAAAGCCGCTCCTCTTCACAGAAGGGCAGGGTTGCGGGCAGGCCTCACACCTTCCCTCAGCGGGGGCATGTTGAGACCCTGCATCATTGGGGAGTCCCAGCCCACGTCACAACCACAGCCAGCCAATCCAGCTGGCTGGGGGGCATGGTTTGCCGCATTTATGCGGCCGTGCAGCCAGGGGCTCTTCCTTTTGCTCCCTGCTTCCACAGATCTCCTGCCCTCCCACTCTTTCTTCTTGCGTTCAACACTTTGACCTTGCTATGGACCTCGGTTGGTCGCCTCTTGAAGGGGCCTGGTAGGGATTTTTCCACTTGGCAGATTGACACCAGCCACTTGGTTTTCGCCTACCTCATAGCAAATCGTCACAACTTCGTAAGGTTTGGCGGTTAGGCATTGGAAAAGCTTGGTTTATGGGAGGGGAGGCTGTGGCCATCACCTATCCCTCCTCTTTAAGGGTATTCTGTTAAAAGAATCCAGGGGTTGTGGTTCCTATCCGAAGCCCGAATGGAGGATAGGACCATGGCACGACCTTTCTGGTGACCCTGGGGGGAGTGCCGAGTTGATGTACATCAACAGGGCTCTACCTACTGGTGGTTAACCCTTCCTGCATGGTGGGCAGGAGTCAGATGTAGTCGGTTCGGGTCCAATTCCTAAAGCCAATACTACTCACATTCTGTAACCAATAAAGTTGTGGCCTTTATTAGCCCATTAACCTTAAATACTGGTGTCCACGTGTTTTTATTCATCAAAGGAGGGGGTGCGGAGCCTTGACGCGCAAAGCAGGGCTGGTTCTCAAGGGATGCTATCCAACTGTTTTCCCTGGAGTACACCCAGTGAAATGAATTTACCTTGTCCAAACCTCCATTTGCCCTGCTTTTTTCCCCTGGAAAAACTCATGGTTCACTACTGAATTGGACCAATTGGCAACTGGGTTTTCTGCAGACTGTTGATTGTTCTAATTCAGTGGAACAACCTGTGGGAGAAACACAAAACTGCTCAGATCCATGCCCGGGAAGCAAGGGACAAGTGGAAAAAACCTTGGTTTCTAAGAACAAGTGTGGATGAGTCCAAACTTTGTTATGTCCATTAATTTAAATGGGTCTACTGTGAGTAAAACTTAGTTGGATACCACCCAGGATCTGCACACAAGCACTCCAGGGGAGCTGCACAGTCAATGAAGCGGAAACAATTCCATAGGCAGGCATTGTCCTTTGTGTCTATTGCACAACAAAACCATCAGCAGAGACGCAGAGCTTTGAGTATTCAGCAATGCTGCGGTCTTCTTTGGGAATCAAAAGTTCTCCCAGGGGAGCTTCTTGCAGAAACTATCTAGCAGGTTTATCAGGGCACAGTTTCATCAGGATATTTCGAGTGCATTTGTGTCATTTCCACCCCTGCATAAAGAATGTGTTCTGAGAATGTGGGTCAAGGTTTCGGTGTGGCAAAGGCATCAGCAGCCTGTGCGTCACTGGGATCAGTGTTCATTATGTTCTGCTGCCAGAAAAAGGATTCCACCCCAGATACAATAGCAGCCTTTGCACCCCTTGAGCTCCAGAAAATTCACACACTGCATTTGATTATGTGAGAACAAACCACTTAACTTGCAAAGCTGCTTGTTTTTCATAAACGGGATAAGTTTGTGTGCTTTATTCTGGTATCTGGCCTGTTTCAGGACGTGATCCCCCTTCCTTTTGGCACAGGATGGTTCATAACAAGAATAGCTATGAGCAACTGGGAAGCAACTTAGGATGTAACGAAACATACCTGAATGGTCTGAGAGAGAGGGGACCCTATTGACCCAGTTTGGTTGTAAGTTCCTGGCTTCACAAACCATGGTTTATGAAATCAGAAATGAGAGTCAGTGCTGTGCACTCTTCCCTCCCATTTTTGTGCTAGAGCTAGCTTGGAGTTCCCAGCTTGTTTTAAACCAGAATTCCTCACAGGGTCCATTAAACTCTGGTTCAGTCTTGGTTAACTAACCAAGATAATAAGCCCTGATTGTTGTATTACAGTTGTATCTTGGAAGTCGAACAGAATCCGTTCTGGAAGTCCGTTCGACTTCCGGAACATTCAGAAACCAAAGTGTGGCCTCTGATTGGCTGCAGGAAGCTCGTGCAGCCAATCAGAGGCCACGGTAGCTCCGTTGGACGTTCAGCTTCCAAAAACAGTTTGCAAACTGGAACAGTCACTTCTGCGTTTGTGACGTTCGGGAGCTAAAACGTTTGAGAACTAAGCTGTTCGAAAACCAAGGTACGACTATGTTGTGTTGTGTTGTTTCACATTATATTATATTATATTATATTGTATTGTATTGTATTGTATTGTATTGTATTGTATTGTATTGTATTGTATTGTGTTGTGTTGTGTTGTGTTGTGTTGTGTTGTGTTGTGTTGTATTATGCCCATAATGGAGAAGTCTGGTTTTAAAATAAACCGGGATGTCTGGACTAAAGATAGTGCAGGAGGGGAGGTCCTGATGCTCATTCCCAGCTTCAAAAAACATTAATTATGAAGCCAAGACTGTATATCTGAACTGGGCCATTTGGGCCATGCTCTGAACATTGTGTCAAAGTGTATAAGCAATCTCAACATCCATGAAAACTAGAAATTAGGACTGAAATCTTCAGCTCTCCTAATTAGGAAACAGATACCAGAGTCAACACAAAATTGGTGCCCATATAATTTGCGTGAACCTCACAACCATTTCACAGTTGAATTCTTTATTCCACTCTAGATCCGCATCAGAATTATTTTTCATATGTTTTCATTGTTTTATCCCACCTTGTTTGCTGTCCTAGGCTCCTTCGGGAGATAGGGTGGGGTATAAACTTAATTAACAAATAAATAAAACTCCAATCGTATTACTCTGTGCTCTCCATGCTGACTGGAGTTGATGGGAACAACACTGGGCCTTCATCGAGAGAAGAGCAGAGGGTGTGTGACCCCTGCAAGGTAGGCTGATGTCGATACCTCCACAGACAGAATCATAAAACCATAGAATTCTAGAGTTGGGAGGGACTCCGAGGGTCATCTAATCAGTGATGGAGGAAAGGGGGGCGGGGGGAGCGCACTGTTAGAATATAGTTCCGTTCCACCTTAAAAGGAACAGGCATGACTGTTGTGTGTCACATGCCTGTTTACATTCCAGCACAGCTCGCTGGGAACTTCCATTTGTATATTGCTTTTGCTATGCCATACTGCTGTTTGCTTGGACGCTTGGACATGAAGGGAAGCAGACATGTTTTTTCCTTTGTTCCTGACGCCTGTAAATAATGCTTACACGTGTCTCTGTCCGCCTCTTCAATTGTGAGAAGTTATTCACTTTGCTGATTGTTGTTTAGTCATGTCCAACTCTTCATGACTCCATGGACCAGAGCACGCCAGGCATTCCTGTCTTCCACTGCCTCCCGCAGTTTGGTCAAACTCATGCTGGTAGCTTCGAGAACACTGTCCAACCATCTCGTCCTCTGTCATCCCCTTCTCCTTGTGCCCTAAGTCTTTCCCAACATCAGGGTCTTTTCCAGAGAGTCTTCTCTTCTCATGAGGCGACCAAAGTATTGGAGCCTCAGCTTCACGATCTGTCCTTCTAGTGAGCACTCAGGGCTGATTTCCTTAAGAATGGAGAGGTTTGATCTTCTTGCAGTCCATGGGACTCTCAAGAGTCTCCTCTTTGCTGATTAGAGCATGCCAAGTCTCTAATGGTCTCTGAGGCTTGTGTCGCTGATTGATGCTATTCCGTGAACCGGAGTTCGCCCGGCTGCCAGCCAGTGGCTGGAGCCAGATGGGGGCCTGCCAAATGTCCCCGTCTCCCCAGATGCATCCCAACATGCCCCCAGCACCATCGGGAAGGGGGTACCATCGCAACCGCCCCAAACACGTGCCACACACTCCCCCACTGTGCCACACTGTGCGGGCAGCACACCACAACCCCAACACGTGCACCACGCCCCCTGGGACGTGCGCCAGCCATGCCCCCACCTGTTCTCCGCTCTAGTCCAACCACCTGAGATGCAGGAATCCTGCCCACATCCATCCCTGGGCGGGCTCGAAGCACCCACCCTCTGGTTAGCAGCCAGATGCACTAATTCACTGCGCCACAGAGCTGGTGTGGGGAGATGAAGTCTTGCCTGAGGTCTCTGTTAAGTTGTGGGTGAACATATCAGACGACACAGCGATTCTTCAAACGGCTCTTGTTTATTCACAGGCCAGAACAGAACTGAACTGAAGGGTTCAGTCAGCCTGCTTATATAGAGCTCCAGTACAATGTAACTGTAACAATTTTCTAAAACTATCCAATCACTGAACGTCACTTTTGATCCCTTATTTGCATAACTATCTACAGTATCCCCCTGCTGGCCCAGGGTGAGAACTTCAGTACATAACAGTCTCCTTGTCAGTTGCGACAAAGATGAGATTTGAACTGGGGAACTGCTTGTTTTACATTTCAGCCACTGCCAGTATATTGCACTGGCTCTTTTCTTGTTTTCTAAAGCTTGGCTAAAGCATCCTGTTGCCTACACCTTCACCCACACTAACTCTCAGCCAGCTCCCAATCGCATCGGAATACACTAATTTTAAATCCAAGTACTAATGTGCCAGCCTCTAACAAATTGCTAAGACAACAACACCCTGCCCCCGCACCTCATTCCACTTTAGTATGCAATGACATGGAGCATTTCCTTTTATTTGCTTATCGTCAATTTCTAGTGATGTCCCTGGTTCATCTACCACTACGTATTACCAATAGCAAGGGCTCACTTGTTTAATGTTGAACAAAGCATATTTTCTTTAAATAGTGCTTCAAGGCGATTAGATGCACTTTCAGGAAAAAGTCTTAGGTTTTAAAATAGTTTGTGCAACTCTGCTTTCTCCTTCAATAATGAATCTGACCTTTTATTTCAAATAAAGAAGCTTTACGATGGCTAAAGAAGCAAACCCCGCAGATTTATAAAAATGGCTCTCTTTGCATATTCACATACAGTTCTTCTGAAAAGCCAAGTGCATGGAACACTTTGCGAGCTTCTCCTCAGCACACAAGTAGCTGCTAAAATGTTAACTTACGTGGAAAGCCAAATACTGTGTTTTGGGGATCTATTTTTCCCAACGTGACAATATTTACTCATCTACAACATGCATTCAAAGCATGCATGACCACCCAACATGACACTGCTTCAGAATTTGATGCAATGAACTAATATTTCTCCTCAGAAATTATGTTGGCATCCCTTTCCTATTTTTCTATTTTACAATCAGAATGAAATTACAGAAGAAAATGGTTTGTAAGTAATCAATGAGTAATTAAATTTATTTTGAAACTGAACCAAAGTTCAAAGCGGGGGGAATAGCTAATATAGAATTGCACAAAAGATCTGCCTGTATAATTACTTATATAGTAGCAAACAAATCTCCTCTTATATGGATTGATTTCACAAACACACACACACTTTTTTGGAGATTGCATCTTGCACATCTGAACTGAAAATACTTTTTTATGAAACAAACACTCAGACGCCTTTGATAATACTGCAAGCTAAAGACCCGAAATAGATATTTAATTTAGATTGAACATGACACTTGCTATGGTAAATAAATAGCAGTTTATTAATGAAAAGTCTCTTCACTAATGCTTAATGACTGAATCTAAATCTGGCATTTCTATTAATCCAAAATAAATGTGTTTAATAATCAATTGGCATTTGTTTATCATGCAATAATAGTCTTATTAAATGAGAATTAAATGCCTATTAGAGAATGTTAACTTAAAGCATCGCCACATCTTCTGAATGAGGCTACAATAATTAATTCTCTTGCTGTTTAAAAGGGAGTAGCAGATTTCATTGTTACAGTATTGTAATGTACATTAGAAAACCCATCACAAGAACTTTGAACTGGTGAACACAAAAGGAGAGAGATAAAATGTTTCTAAGAGCCAATTAAAAGGAATACTCATCTTTCTAATTCTAACATTCAAAGGACGTCTTGGGCTGGATTTTCATAACTTAACATTTTAAAATAAAAAATAATTGGATCCTCCAGGGGTTTATTATCCAGTAAGGAAACAGTGCTCAGAGTTTCCCTTTTATTAACATCAGAGACATTTTAACAAAGCAACGTATTGTACTTTTTTAAATCAACAAAGCATTTAAAAATAAGTTATTTGCAAGAGAGAACTCACCCTTTAAATGTTAAGGCGCATGTATCCCCCTTCCAGAAGACACTAGCTCAAAATTTTAAAGAAAACAAACTCTACCAAAACAACCCTTGCTCCATTTCACCCCATTTTCTCTCATATTCAACCTAATAAACACATTTCAGTTAACTTGTTGTCTGATCCCAAGAATGTGTAGTCAAAATAAAACCCACGCATTTCAGTGGGACTTACTTGTGTGTAAGTGTGCATTTGGATTGCAACCGGATTTCCTTGCTACATTTCAAGAAAGCTGCAATTATTTTTAATAAATGTAAAAAATTAAAAAAGCATGGTGTTGTGTGTGTTTTTAAAAACAAAACAAAAAACATAATGAGGGAAATAAATGACCAGATGATAACAATATGTAATTTCAGGCAGGATCTTTGATAGATGAACTAGCATCTTCAGCACCTAAATATTAAATATTAAAAGGATAACCTTCATATAAGCAGAGCTTTTTAAGAACAGATGTGGACCACCAGAAAGGGAATAATAGAAGGTCAAAAACCATTAAATTATAAGCAAGTAACTCAAAAGGAAGGTATGTGTTTTCTGAATGTAATGTAGATTCACCTCCGTATAGTGAGTGCAGCTATTTTTCTTCAGAGAAAAGAAAGTACAGTGGGAAATTGGTGTCTCATTACAAATGAGAACAGTCGGCCCATTAAGCGAGCATTCAGATAATCTGGTAAGGTTTGTTGTTGTTGTTTTTCAGGGCACAAGCAATGGGTTTGCATTCTGCACAAGCTGTAACAAATTAGATTTCAGCTGCACAAGTAAATTATATATGTTCATGGCAAAAACAATTTCATCTACGTTAGTCTGAAACAGCTGACAATTTTTGACAAAAGAGAAAGTTTAACGTGTCAAAAAGATTCTCCCCTTCTCTCCTTCTATCTTTTTTGAAATCACTAAGTGTGGGGTGGAATTAAAATCTCCATACTTTTAAAACTGCCAATTTAATGAGCAGTGAGTGCACCATAACATTTTGGCATCATGCACAAGCACACAAATGTGTTCTCTGCTAAGTTTCAGTGATTTATGGATCGATTCTGCCCTGCATACCCTCCTGCTTTGATAAGTATAATACCAGAAATGGGCTGGTAACATTCCAAAGATTATCACTGGGTTGTTTTTTTGCACTTTTATTGTTTTCCAGCTAGTTCTACATTTGCACCAGGCAACCAGTATATTACAGCATTTAAACCTTAGTATATATTAGATGGTCACATTTCATTAATTTTGAAAATACAACTCTATTTTTCCCACCACAAGAAAAGAGCAACATATCACATCTCTATTAGCCTGTTAAGCCAGAGATCTGAAAGATGCTTTTGTCCAGATTTCACTAAACTGTTTTCATTTCAAATGCCTCTTCTAAACTAGTGACAGTTTAACTGTCAGATATTTAATAATTAAAACTTTCATCTACTTCTCTGTCTATTGACTCAGCAGTATAACACCTTAGTAACTCTGCCTTTATCTAAACCCCCTTATCCAAAATTTGCACTCTGTACTTTATTTTTATTTACAAGTCTGTATCAATAAGGAACCCATTCATTTTCACTTCTGATTATATTTTCTGTTTGTGTTTTTAAAATATGGGCAGAACTGCAAGTAACCAAACTCCCCAAACAGATTCCCCTAATTCTGGCAGTGGAAAGGATCATAATTAAATGCTCAAGATCTGTCACAACAGCCAGTCAAAGCTGAAGAGATCTGACATGCTTTGCACTCGTTGGCTTTGAAAAGTGCACTACAAAGGGGAGGGCATCCCTTGAAAAAACAAACTAACAGCCGAGTCTTTGAGCAAACATTGCAGGAATATAGGAACGACACGTTCAGTTGATCATACATGAGCAAATTATTAAGCTGTGTAAACTCTCATTTCAATATTAGTAGGCTTACTTGCTGCTAGTGGGCCCTAATATCCTGCTAAGAAAACGTAAGCTGGTTATATAAAAAAACTGAATTCCAAAGGGCCATTGATCTCATATTTCTTTCTTCCTCTCTCTTACGCACACACAACACACACAGGGCTATGGGTTATAGGCCTATAAGCAAACTTGCTTACCGATAGCCAGGCTTAGCTTAGGAAAGTACTGTCCTTATGATGATTGGACTTCAGATAAGCCACTCAATATTTATCAAATGTGTGTATTCTGATTTTGTATTATATGTTGCTGTAAATTCAGGGAATGGTCTGAAGGCAAATGATGCAGGTCTATCATAGAAAAAGAACAACTCCAGCCCTCTAAATTGCCTGGATTGTCAGCTCCATAAGAATCATATGTATTCTGCTTCAAACTCTGTAAGTGTAACAAATAAATAAAAATAAATGTGAGTGAGGAATGCATAACACAAAAGTTGGACTTCAACATTTAAAGCAGCATAACCCTATATCCCTTGCAAAGAAGTTCTGAAACATGGTTACTTCAAAATTGATATATCCTTACAACATAGGCCATATTTTTAAAAAGAAAAAAGTAGATACCTCTTTGTTTTCAGTAGTTTTATCCTCAAGATCACTGCAAAAATACTCAGAAGTTTAAAAAGGCACTTTCAAAACTGTATGTTGTGTGAGCAGCACTGAAACGGTGCCATTCGAATTGATGTGCTTGAAGGTGCTCCAGCATTGGAGAGATACATGCCTGGAACACTCTAGACATATTTTCCAGCTTACGGAAGTCAGATCAGCACTTATGAAAGAGGTATTGGTAGCTGAAATGCATCAGATATCAAAAAGATCGAACAGTTTAATTCTCTTAGAAATTTAGATACAAGAGAAAAGAATAAACTCACCCTGAAAGCAGAAAGTTCATTTCACTGGGGAAATGATACCCAAAGAGTAAGAAACAGTGGGCATGATTCAGGCTTCTGTACCTAGGTAGTTTCGATTCATGTTAACTGATAGTCAGATGTGAACCAATTAACAATATGACCCCCCCCCCTTTAAAAAAAAATCAAACTTGTTTTCTATGTTTCTTCTGGTAGGTACCAGGATAACCAAAGTTCAAAGCCCCAGAGTGCCACCTTCTGGCTGTTCCAACCTACAAGAGAAATGTTAAAGCTGGTAAATAATTTAACTGTTTCCATTGGCAGACAAACTAAGAGGTCAATAGATATAAAGTTCATGTGCAAAAGATCTAGGGTTCTTTCCGAGTCCAAATGACTGTGTGGGCCTGAGGCAAAAGGGAGGGCTTGCTAGTCCATCACAAATGTGGCATCCTTCTGCTGTCCTCTGAGTGATGCCTACATTAGTTTCATGTACAGTGAAGAAGAAGAAGAGTTTGGATTTGATATCCCGCCTTTCACTCCCCTTCAGGAGTCTCAAAGCGGCTAACATTCTCCTTTCCCTTCCTCCCCCACAACAAACACTCTGTGAGGTGAGTGGGCTGAGAGACTTCAAAGAAGTGTGACTGGCCCAAGGTCACCCAGCAGCTGCATGTGGAGGAGCGGAGACACAAACCCGGTTCCCCAGATTACGAGACTACCGCTCTTAACCACTACACCACACTGTGAACCCACAGCTTGTGCCCACTTTATGGAGACAATCACAACCTTACACAGGTGAGGGGGGAAATAAACAAATAAACAGAGAGCAGAGAAAAACAACCTCTCCACACTCCATTTCTTTATTTCCCTATCCCACCCACTCACACCCAGCCTGTCATCCTTGCTTACTGGGCTTTGAGAAGGTGAAACAAAGGCTCTGAGATGCTGCCAGAACCCTGGCGCCGCCTCTCCAAAGCCAGACAAGTGAGGTACCTCTGGGAGCATTCCAGAGACCTCAATGTGTCATCCCAAAGCGTGCCAAACAGCATTCCTGCCTCACAGTGGGGGTGCATTCCCAGGGGGTCTTCATATGATTTGCCGTTGCACACAGACCCCTGGAATCGAACCCTCACGAATGTAATGGGCCCACGGTACTCAAATAAGAGGAAGGCAATAGCAAGGGGAACAGCAATCACTCAAAGGCAGAGTATCTGCTTTGACCGACAGAAGGTTCCATGTTCAATTTTCAGTATCTTCAGCTGAGACATGTCTGAAATCCTGGAGAGAGGCTTGCTGCCAATGTGACTAACACAGGGCTAAGTGGACCAGGTGGGAAGAAGGGCTGTAGTTCGGTGGCAGAGCATCTGGTTGTTGTTGTGAATAACTTTATTTATATATATATATATATATATATATATATATATATTTAAATACAAATACAGAAATAATAAACAGTATAACATATATCATAACATAGTTTCATAACTTCTTTGGACTCCCTCGCGTCTCCCACTCCCACTTACATCATTGTAAATTTTGCCAGCAATTTATCATCTTGTTTAGATTCTTGTATCCCATTCATGTGAATATAATCTAATAATTCTCCAAAAGGTTTATATTTTCCTCAATCTCACTTATCGTCCTAATTCCGCCTAATTTGGTGGTGCTCAATTGATCTAGCATCCTCCTTAACATTCAACCAAATTACAGTATTTTTGTAAATAAATCTTAAATTTCTTCCAATCTTCTTCAGCTCTCTCCTCTCCCAGGTCTCGGATTCTGCCGGTCATCTCAGCCAATTCCATATAGTCTATCAGTTGCATCTGCCATTCTTCCAGTGTGGGTAGATCTTGGGTTTTCCAATGCTTAGCGATGAGTATCCTTGCTGCCGTTGTTGCATACAGGAAAAAAGTTCTGTCCTTCTTTATCACCCTCTGGCCGACAATACCCAGGAGGAAGGCCTCTGGTTTCTTGGGGAAAGTATACTTAAATACCTTTTTCAACTCATTATATATCATTTCCCAGAAGGCCTTCACTCTAGGGCACGTCCACCAGAGGTGAAAGAATGTTCCTTCATTTCCTTTACATTTCCAGCATTTGTTATCAGACAAATGGTATATTTTGGCAAGTTTAACTGGGGTCATGTACCATCTATATATCATTTTCATTACATTTTCCTTCAAAGCATTACATGCAGTGAAGTTCAACCCAGTGGTCCACAACCTTTCCCAGTCCTCAAACATAATGTTATACCCAATATCCTGTGCCCACTTTATCATAGCCGATTTAACCATTTCATCTTGTGTGTTCCATTTTAACAGCAAGTTATACATTCTTGAAAGTACCTTAGTCTTAGGTTCTAACAATTCTGTTTCCAATTTCGATTTCTCCACCTGGAACCCTAACTTTTTGTCATTTTTAAAGACTTCTTTAATCTGAGCGTAGTGTAACCAGTCTCGCACTTTATCTTTCATTTTCTCCAAACTCTGCAATTTCCAATTGTCTCCATCTTTTTCTAGTATTTCCCCATATTTTGGCCATTTGGCCTCCATATTTGGTCTTTTTCGGGCCTTAGCTTCCAGAGGTGATAACCACCTTGGAGTTTTATTTTCCAATAAGTCTTTATATTTTGTCCAGACATTAAACACTGCTTTTCTGACAATATGGTTCTTAAAGGCCTTATTGATCTTAACCTTGTCATACCATAAGTATGCATGCCAACCAAAAGCATTGTTGAAACCTTCCAGATCCAGTACGTCAGTGTCTTCGAGAAGTAGCCAGCCTTTTAGCCAGCAGAAAGCTGTGGCCTCATAGTACAACTTTAGGTCTGGCAGGGCAAAGCCCCCTCTTTCTTTCGCATCAGTTAGTATCTTAAACTTAATTCTGGGCTTTTTGCCCTGCCAGACAAACTTAGATATATCTCTCTGCCACTTCCAGAAGCACTCCGTCTTGTCCACAATCTGTAGTGTTTGGAACAAAAACAACATTTTTGGCAATACATTCATCTTGATAGCAGCAATTCGGCCTAACAAAGAAAGTTTCAATTTTGTCCAACTGTCTAAGTCTCCCTTAATTTCTGACCAACATTTTTCATAATTGTCCTTAAATAGATTCAGATTTTTTGCTGTTATGTTTACCCCTAGGTACTTTACTTTTTTAACCACATTTAATTCTGTCTCTCTCTGAAACCGTTCTGACTCCGTATCTGTCAAATTTTTTCCCAATACCTTGGT
Source organism: Podarcis cretensis (assembly GCF_951804945.1). NCBI lineage: Eukaryota > Metazoa > Chordata > Lepidosauria > Squamata > Lacertidae > Podarcis > Podarcis cretensis. Next base: position 26,227,911 of record NC_137175.1, read on the forward strand.
TTTCTGTTTGTTTAATTTAAATCCCGCCACCCGACCAAAGTCTTGAATCAATTGTAATACTCTTTTTGTACTAGATTATGGCTCCTGCAAGGTCAAAACTAGGTCATCTGCAAAAGCTTTAAGTTTATATTGTTTCGCTCCAACCTGAATTCCTTCCCCAACCGGTCCCCTCTAATCATATTCAAGAGCACCTCCAGAACCGAAATAAATAGCAGAGGGGAAATAGGGCAGCCTTGTCGTGTTCCTTTTTCAATTTTAAACTCTTCTGTAACCACATTGTTAACTATCAGTTTAGCCTTTTGTTCTGAATATATTGCATCAATCCCATTCTCAAAACCCCGTCCCACTCCCATTTCTTTTAAATTTCCCTTCATAAATTTCCAGGAAATATTGTCAAAGGCCTTCTCCGCATCTATAAAAATTAACACTGCTTTTGTATTTATATCTGTTTGCAAAAGTTCCAAAATGTCAATGATGTTCCTTGTATTAGCAAACAGGTGTCTACCTGGGAGAAAGCCTGCCTGGTCCTTGTGAATTACTTCATTTAATACTTTTTTAAATCTACTTGCCAAAATGTCTGCAAATATTTTGTAATCCACGTTTAAAAGAGAGATGGGACGATAGTTTTTAAGTTGTGTCTTTTCAGCTTCCGATTTTGGTATCAATGTGATAAAAGCTTCCTTCCACGATTCCGGCGCCCTCTTCTCCTCCATAATTTCATTGCTAACCTCCATCAGTGGTTGTATCAGATAGTCTTTTAATGTCTTATAATACTTGGAGGTCAGCCCATCTGGCCCTGGGGATTTGCCCAATTGCATGTTCTGAATGGCTTGTTCAATCTCTTGTCGTGTTATTTTACAATTCAGGATTGATCTATTTTCTTGTGACAATTTAGGTAGTCCATTTTTTTCCAAAAATTGTTTAATCTCAACCTCGTCTTGCGGCCCTTGAGTATATAATTTTTTGAAGTATCTCTGGAAGCACTTTCTAATATCCACAGGGTTCTGAATATTTCTTCCTTCAATCTCTAAATTTGTAACTGTATTTAGTTTTTGTCTCTTCTTCAGTTGCCAAGCTAGCAATTTTCCACATTTATTCGCCGATTCAAAAGTTTTTTGTTTCATTAATTTAATCTTCCACTCTATTTCCTGGTTTATCAATTTAGAGTATTGTGCTTGATAAAGTTTAATTTCTCTCAGAATCGGCTGTGACTTCGGGTTTGATCTTAGCTTCTTCTCTAGTTCTTTAATTTTCTCCAAGATCTTATCTTTCCTCTCATTTTGTGTCCTTTTCTTTACAGCATTCTGTTGTATCAAAAAACCCCTCATCACAGCCTTGCTTGCGTCCCAGATAATTCTTTTTTCCACCGTAGTGTTCATATTTATCTCAAAGTAATCCTTCAAAACTTTTTGGGCCTTCTTAATAATCTCCTGATCTCTAAACAAATTGTCATTCATCTTCCATCTAAAGGAGCCGGTTGGTAGTAGTGTCATGTCCATCTTTACTGCATTATGGTCGGAGCAGGTCTTTGGGCAGATTTCCACCTTTCTGGCCTTAGGTGCCAGACCTCTAGATATCCATATTTGGTCGATTCTTGTCCAGGTCAGCTGGGCTTCAGAGAAAAATGTTCCCTCTCTTCCCAAGGGGTTCTTTGTTCTCCAAATGTCAATCAAATCCATATTGTCTGTCATTTCAAAAAAAGTCTTTGGTAGTCTGCCGTCTTTTGTGACATTTTGGCTTTGTGACTTATCCATGTTAGTTGATACGACCCCATTCATATCTCCCATCATGATGATGTTGTTATAGTCCAGATAATCCAGCATAGTCTCATGCAACTTCTTGTAAAATTCCGATTTCCCCTCATTTGGTGCATAAATTCCTAATATCAAAAGCTTCTCTCCTTGATGCTGTTGTTATTCTAAAGCAGCAATGCTGCAGCAAGCAAAGGCCCCAGCAGCTCAGTCAGCTGCTTGTGGCTGCAAAGCCAGACAGGATGTTTGTGACTGTTGCCATGGAAACAAAGGGCAGTCCATTCTGTACTGAGCACCGGATGTTAGCTCAGTGTGTGTGTCATATGACCTGTACTGGAAGTACATGGGTGGAGTTTCTCTCTGTTTGTTGAAGAGAGCAGACATGTTTTTCTCTATATGACTGCTGAAGACAGGAATAAAACATGTAGATACATTTCTGTCTGTGTCTGATTCCCCTCCCTGGGGATATGCTGGAGAGCAGGGAGGAGGAGAAGCAGTTTGGTGTGTTTTTCTCACAGCCTGAGGAAAATCGCCGGAACGGACCTCGTGTGTTTTTCCTACCGGGAGTCGCCGGAGGGAGGTCGAAAGAATTCAGCCGGTGCCTGGAGAGATAGGCACATACCTCTGACCGGCCCTGAATTCTGACATTGGTAGCAGAGCTGCTGGTTTCTACGATCCATGGAACTCTGCAGAAATAGGAGCCTGAGATGGAGGCTGATTCTCTGCAGCTAGAAGCTGACCAGAAGAAGCTGAAAGCCAAGCTACGGAGCCCAGGTATGAGATTTTCGGGCTTAAGAGTGTGAATGCAGATGGATTAGTTCTCTGCTTCATGGGAGCAACGTTTGGGAAAAACAGCTCCGAGAGAGAAGAGTCTGCATTCCAAACATTCCTGTGGTTTTTCCTGTCCAAGGAAAGGAATGTGGTTGCTTAGCAACGCAGGCCAGTTTCAAGATAAGGGCTGGAAGTCAGGCTATGCCCAGATAGGCACAAACAGCTCGTGTTTTGACTAGGCCCTTACAAAGGAACTGTTGGAAGGGGGACTTTCCAAGCGGCCAGTGTTATTGCTGCCAGGTGCACAGAGTGTAAACAAGCCAGCTATTGGATTTTAGAGGCTTGTGTTTGAGAGTCAATGCAAGGACTCAAAATGGATGTCAAGAAGGGAAGCCTGCCTTCTACACCCCTCTTGACCAGTGACAATTATGCATCTTGGTCTATTAAGATGAAGGCCTTGCTGCAGAATCAGAGACTGTTTGGGGTGATTGAGAACCCCATCCCTGCAGCACCAACGCGTGCTTGGGAGTCACAGGATGTGAAGGCCAGAACCGCTATAATTCTGTGCGTGTCAGACTCTCAGCTTATTCATATACAAGTTTTACCGCACGCGAAAGATGTTTGGGACACGCTGAGAAGGACACATCAGAGAGATGCAGGTTCTTCAGCGTTGCTGTATTTTGAAAAGCTGACTAACCTGAGGCTTGCGCCTGATGGAGATGTTCAAGCGCACCTGACGGAAATGAAATTTCTGCGTCAGCAGATGGTGGAACGCAATTTCCGTCTGGATGAGGAAGTGTTTTGCTTCATGGTGATCAACAGCCTGAATCGGACTTACAAAACGGTTGCCAGTCAGCTGGGGTCTCTCCCAGCGCAAGATCTAACGTCGGACAGGGTCTTTGCCGTGGTTCTGAACGAACATGACAGACTTGCCACCCTGGAAGTCAAGGACAGGGGGAGGGAAGAACGGAGTTCTAACACCCCCACTGCTGTAGCTACTGGAGGAGACGCCGTAGCTTTGAACGTTGTCCGATGCCACAATTGTGGACAGACTGGGCATCTTCAGCGGAACTGCAGGAAGCCACGTCAGAACAAAGGAGCCAAGGGAAGCTCCACGAAGTCTGAGGCGTCAGGCAGAAGTCATGCCAAGTCACAGGCGAAGCCTGCAAAGGCTTTGATGTCCCTAAAAGCCACACCACAAGTGGGGAATTCCTTCGTTTTAGACACGGGAGCGACGGTTCACATGACCCATCGTAGGGATTTGTTTTCGTCGTTTAAGAAGCAAAGCTTCGTTGTACAACAAGCCAACGGTCAAGAGCTGGAAGCCACTGGAATTGGGACTGTGTGTCTTAAAAGTCTGAACTTGACTATAAACGATGTTTATTTGGTTCCAGAGTTGAAGTACAATCTGCTCAGCGTTTCGCAGATTGCCAAGAAGGGACTAAAACTGTCCTATGATGATCAACACTGCGAGATCTACAAAGATGGAGAGCTGTATCTTTCTGCCGAAGAGAAAGATGGACTGTATTTGTTGACTTTTGATCAAAGTGATTACATGGAATGTAATTCTTATGATTCTAACATGATTTCTTTTGCAGGTGTAGCCAAGAAGAACGCCAAGCAGGTCACCTCGAGGGTCGACAAGGCATTTCAGCGGGTGTATGCTGATGTGATTGGTCCTTTAGCACCATCTAGAGGCAATGCAAAGTATTACCTAATATGTGTTGATTCTTTTACAGGTTTTGTCTGGATTTCTCTTTTGGAGAGACCGAAAGAAGCCTTAGAAAGGTTTAAAGAGTTTTGTGACAAGGTTAAAAATATGCATGATGCTGACATAGATTGTCTTTGCACAGATGAGAAGCCAATTTTTCTCTTACAGGATTTCCAGAGGTTCCTGAAGAAGAAAGGGATAAGACACAGAATTGCAGCTTCCGAAGAAGCTTGGAAGAGATGTATCTGTGTTAGGGTGAACAAAGAATTGCAAAAGGGAATGGAAGCGCAATTGCTTAGTTCACATCTGCCACATGAGTACTGGGCTGAGTCACTAATGTCATTTTGTTACACGTGGTTGAGAAAGGTTTCAAAAGACTTGGGATGTTCTCCTTTTGAGAAGCTGTTCCATAGAAAACCTTCTGTTGCCCATTTCAAGGTTTTTGGGTCTCATGTGAGGACAGAAGCTCCAGGTGGAGTAAAGAATGCCAGAGGCATTTTTGTGGGTTATGAAAAGGGTCTCTACAGAGTAATTTTGTCTGAATCTGGTAAGGTGATTCTCACAAAATTTCTAGAGAGTGCTCCTGAACAGGAGCGAGTGATTGTTCACACATTTCCCACAGGTGATGATGATGATTCTGATGATGATGATGATGAGTTTGATCTTATTGAGTTCAGTAGTACTGATGATGACAGCGATAGCTCAGACAGCTCAGTTGTCACAGTCATTGAGAGGAAATCTCACATAATGACTAGACCCTCAGAAGAGGAGGATGAACCACTGATTAAGCTTAGTACTGGTTCTTCAGAGAGTTCAGAGGCTGAACCAGAAAGCAAGGGAGAGCAGCACCTCTTACGTAGGTCTGAGAGAGCAACGAAGGGTGTACCACCCAAGAGGTATTCAAAAGAGTTTGCCAACCAAGCTATTGCATGTGTTGCTGTTGTAAACGACCAAGGTCAAATTGAAGCTGTGTCTGAGTCAGAGACAAAGGCACAACAGAGAGTTGCTAACCAAGGTAATGCAGAAGCACTCATTCCTTGGAAGTCACACAACCAGAGAGGTACATTGGTAAAACCAGTGGCGGGTAGTTCCAAGGGTGGAAATGAAACAACAGGGGAGTGTTATAAGTATAACAACTGTTTGTTTTCTTCTCTGGATGACGCTTTGCTCGCAGCACACATTGATACTTTAGGGGGAGTATGTTATTCTAAAGCAGCAATGCTGCAGCAAGCAAAGGCCCCAGCAGCTCAGTCAGCTGCTTGTGGCTGCAAAGCCAGACAGGATGTTTGTGACTGTTGCCATGGAAACAAAGGGCAGTCCATTCTGTACTGAGCACCGGATGTTAGCTCAGTGTGTGTGTCATATGACCTGTACTGGAAGTACATGGGTGGAGTTTCTCTCTGTTTGTTGAAGAGAGCAGACATGTTTTTCTCTATATGACTGCTGAAGACAGGAATAAAACATGTAGATACATTTCTGTCTGTGTCTGATTCCCCTCCCTGGGGATATGCTGGAGAGCAGGGAGGAGGAGAAGCAGTTTGGTGTGTTTTTCTCACAGCCTGAGGAAAATCGCCGGAACGGACCTCGTGTGTTTTTCCTACCGGGAGTCGCCGGAGGGAGGTCGAAAGAATTCAGCCGGTGCCTGGAGAGATAGGCACATACCTCTGACCGGCCCTGAATTCTGACAGCTGTATCTCAATTGCCAAAATTCTTCCATGTTCATCTTTAAATAAAAATTTAGGTGACAGGCTCTCTTTTGCATATATCACCACACCTCTCTTCTTTACTCTGTCCGAAGATATGAATTCCTGGCCAAGTCTTTTATTTATTAACACTTTTCTATGGAGCCTGGTCACATGTGTTTCTTGTAAACAAATAATGTCCAATTGTTCTTTTTTTAATATGTGAAATATTTTCCTCCTTTTTTTCCGGGATGTTGCAGCCATTTATATTCCAGCTCAAGAGTTGCAGAGACATCCTGAATAAATCTGGTTATTTTCCTGGGGGTGGTATCTTATTCGCTGGATCTTCAGGTTCCAAGGGTGAAGGTATCGCCGGTGCTCCCGGCCCAAAGGGTGATTCAATTCCTTTTTGAAGGTCCTCTCCGTATGCAGTCAGAAATTTGTCTCTATCTTCCAATGTTCTAATTTTAACCTTCTTCCCTCTGAAGGTAAAGGATAGTCCTTGAGGAAACTCCCACCTAAAGATAATTGAGTTGCTCCTCAGCAACCTAACCAATTCAAGATAGGCAGATCTAAGGTCCAACAGTTGTTTAGGAATGTCTTTGTAAATTTCAATTCTTTTATCCAAAATGTCCAGTGACTTTTCGTAGTGTAGGCCCAAAATCTTATCCCTTTCCTCCTTTGATCTCAATGTTATCAAACAGTCTCTGGGCTTCTTTTACTTTGCAAATCTTCCAAGCCTGAAAGCTGATACAATTTTAAAGTCCTTTTCCTCTAAATTCCAAAACTTGGAAAATTCTTTAGTCAAAAGCTCAGCTAAGTTGCCTTCTTCCACTTCTGGTATCGTCCTTATCCTTAAGTTACTCTCCCGGTTCCGCAGTTCTATCATAGAAAGATAGATCTGGTGTTCACCTACTTGTTTGCAGAGTGGTCTTACCTCTATTGTTGTGAATAACTTTAATCTTGGTTGCGTAAACATTATTTCAATGTCTGCAGGGGAAGCCGGATCCTTGTGCTGTTTCTCAGCTTCCTTACATGTTCCTGTGTCCTTTGGTTGACCTTCAGTCCTGACTTCACTCTGTAGGCATTGACTCCCGGCTTCATTCTATGGTTCACCTCAGATAGGTCTGCCATACTTCCAGGATTTCTGAGACATATCTGGGATTTGTCTATCGGAAATAGTATCTGGGCGGAACTGCTGGAAAATGGTAAAAATGTCCAGGAAAACCCAGAGGTATGGCAACCCATGTCAGAAGTGCTGTTTTTTTTTAAAAAAAAATATTTTTGGCAAATTATCTTTAAAAAGCTCAATAACTTTGCCCAAAACTTTTGAGTCCAGATTTTCACTTAATCAAATATGGCAACCCTACCTCGGATGATCTCTGACTTCTGCCCATCGCTCAGCCATCACAAATGGGCTCTTTGCACAAGATCAGAAAGTCTACTTTTTTAACATTCCCATTAGTGTGGAGATAGTTGTACAGGTATAGGCTCTGTTATGGCCTTCAAATGAAGACCTAGAGGGCTTCCCTCCATACATTGAAAGAACACCCTCACCAATAACTATACTTGAATAAAACTATACTTGAATAAAATAAATAGCCTACTTGAGAGTGGAAAAGTGAGAAACTGAGAGAAATCTAAATTGGCTTTCATCCATTCCTAGGTGGGTAACATAGATGAAAAAGGAATCTGGTTAAAGAGCTGTTTGACATAGGAAGAAGGAGTAACAGAGTGGTCAGAAAGAGCACTCAGGGCATGGGTCAGCAAACTAAGGTCCGGGGGCTGGATTGCCTTCTGGATCCAGCCCACAGATGGTCTGGTAATCACTGCGTGGATCGGTGTGGGGATTCTTATCGTTTGGGCTGTGCCATTTCCCCCCACACACACCACGGTGGTGCCTCCTCCCTCCCTCCCTCCTCCTGACTTCTCCCCGCCCTGCCTAGAGGAGGAAGGGGGCTGGGCTTTGTTGAGCCATGGTTGGCTAAGCACCATTTTAAGCAGCCCCTTTCCAGAGCCAGCCCTTTTGCGCCGCCCATCGTCCCTCTGCCGCCGCTGCCACCAACCCCTGCCACTCACAAGGCATAGGTAAGCAGCCACCGGGGCTCATCCGGTGCTGTGGAGAAGGGAGGGAGGGGAGAGTCTGGGGGTTCAAAATATAGCCCAGTCCCCCACAAGGTCTGAGGGACAGTGGACCGGCCCCCTGTGGAAAAAGTTTGATGACCCCTGACTTGGGGTGATCAATGGGATCAGAGTGGGCATTGAAAAGATTGAGCATCAGGACTGTGAGCTGGCATGGAAGACTCCATGGAGTTTTTAGTATTTAGCCTAAGGTGCAAGAAAACAATTCCTAAGGCTGGTCCTGAGTTAGCAGCATCATATGCAGATATCCAAGGCATGTGCTGGCTTCAATCACACTTAAAGCAAAGCCATGGATTAGCATTACAAGGACAAGTCATAGTCAGTGTTCTTGCCTGCTAGTGATTGCAGATTAAATTGCTCTTAACAGGACTGGGCCCTGCCATGCAACAGTGTGAAGTGACCTGGTTGACTAGAAGGCAGGGATAGATGAATGCAAGAACTGGTGTCTGCAGCAAGACTTTTGAGAAAGTACTGGCCCTATTTCAGGGAAGGAGTATGCCATTTGCGCTCCACTTCAGAAAAGCACTAATTTGTAAGGGCACATGATGAGGTGCTACCAACAACAACAACAACAGCAACTGCACAAATCTGTCCAAAAATTTTGCAAGCATAAGTTAAACCTTTGTTATAAAACCAATTGTATATGAAAGAAATACAAATAAAAGGGGGAAGGAGGGTGCTTCACCCTCTCTCTCACCTACTGAATGTCCCCTGCCAATGGGTCCTGATACTATTTTAAGTCACTTTTCTCCTCAGACTCTGAAATAGGAAGGTTGACTAGCAAAAACTGCCAGGGGGGAGCAGTCTCCTCCTTCAAATGAGAATCAGCAGGAGCAGGAGGGTCAAGCACTCACACGCCCAGCCCATCTGCTGGGCCTCCCCTTGTAAGTTCCCCTCACCTCCCCATTCCCTCAACAACCAGGGATTTGGGAACACACATTTGCCAAAATACTGCAAAATCGGCCCTAATCAGACAAAGGAAGTGTAGGGAGCAAACTGCCAAGACTGGAGGAAATAATTTTGGTTTGGGAAACAAACTATCAGGCATTAACTTTAAAGTCAAGGCATTTGTTTGTTAAGCAATGGCCATTGGCCAGAAATAATAAAAAACTGACTGAAGTAATCATTTGTCCAATTCTTCCCTTGTTGCAAGGGCCCTTGGGGTCCTGATTAGGGCTGTTCCAAAATCTGACCTCCATTTCTTGAAGGTTGTTTTTGCTTGCCAAAGTGGCTTCCAGTTTTCTGCCTGTGTGGCGTTCTTTCCAGAAAATCTTTCTACATCACTCTGTTGTCTCCCCAGCTATCAACACTGTGTGGTATTTTAAAAGCCCCATGGGAGGAATTAAAGATAAAATGTCTTTCCCTGAGCCTTAAACTGAAGTGTGGGCACCTGAGAAGACTAGCTAAATGATTTGTGCAATAAAAGAGACGACTCTCACAAACACTCCTTGGCCACCTGCAGAGTAAGGTTAGTGCATCAATAACTTTGCACACCAACTTTGAGAATTTTAGCAAAATGTTTTCTCCCCTTTGATACTTTTGGAATGCAGTTTATTTTCTCATTAATTGATGGGAAATTGGGGAAGGGGGTGGCAGAAATTTTGAACACAGCACTGGTCTTAAAACACAGTTCTCTCATTTGGGAAAACACAGAAAAACACATTTCTTAAAAACACAAACAGAGGTCTATTTCCAGAATGAAAGTGACCAGATATCCACCCGTCTCTTCTACATTGGAACCAAGAGACTGGCAACCAAAGTGAAATATCGCCCTCTTCCTAACCCAGGACCATTAATGTGCATATGAGTTTCTGAAAATAGTTTTCAAAAGGAAAAAGAGAGAGAGAGAGGAAAAGGGACCCTGGAGTTTACTAATGTCTTATTTCCCTGTGTTTGCAATTTTTCCTATAATCTGGTTCTGAGGGAGTTAATGCACCTGCCATTCTGGTGCTGACAAACAGTTTTTCAGATGAAAATGGAACATTAAAAAAGAGAGAGAGGGAGAGAGAGAGAGACTCTCAAAGATTGCACTCTAGAGACTTCCTGAGTCCTGCCAATAACTAGCAGGTACCAAACACATGAACATTTTTGACTGCAGTGTGATTGATGGTGTGTATTTGTGGCTTGCTGCCTAAACCTCTCTTTTTCTTTGTGCATCTCGCTTTCCACTTCCCAACTCTCCTTCTCTTCTGCCTTGCTCTTCCCCACCCCCCTTATGTCTTCTTCTTTTTTCTTTTCTTTCTTTTCTTTTCTTTTCTTTTTTTTTTTTTGAATAAATATATTTTCGCCATTTGGGATAAGAGGAATGATTAATCTAGTGCTTTCTCTTTTTTGAACTGCTTTGTTCTGCTGGGAGTTCGGATGGGGAAATAAGTAATCGGTGGGGAGGAATGAAAGGTTGTTATAATGAGTGAAGGCCTTTTGTTTAAGGCATGCCCAAAATTTGTGCTATATAGAAGCATCCATAACAAAAAGCCTGTCAGAGGGAGACCAGGGCTGGCCCAAGACATTTTGCTACCTAAGATGAAGGAAAAGAGGTCCCCCGCCCCACAATTTCACACACAAAAGCTGACCGGACTGGTAGGTGAATTATATTTTAACACTGATGATTACACACAGAATCCTCCATCTCTCCTGCTGATAGCAGGTTAGCACAGGGCAGGCATCCCCAACCTGCAGCCCTCCAGGTGTTTTGGCCTACAACTCCCATGATCCCTAGCTAACAGGACCAGTGGTCAGGGTTGGTGGGAATTGTAGTCCAAAAAATCTGGAGGGCCGAAGGTTGGGGATGCCTGGCATAGGGGGCATTTGGCTACCATATGGCATGCCACATGACACAAACAGAGACATCATCCAGCTCTCACTCCTTCTCCCCAGTTAACATCAACTGCTTGAGATCTCACTCAACCTCCTTTCCAACAGACGCTCTTGGGTGTTGAGATCAATAGAGAGGCCCTCTTGGTAGTTCCACTGTCCTCTGAGGTTTGGGGGTGGGAGTGTCCCAGAACAGTTTTTGTTGCCTGCTGAAGATGCACATGGTCAGCATACCGTCAGAGTATGCTGTCTGAATACCAGTTGCCAGAAACCACAGCAGTTGAGAATGTTTGCGTCAGTCTTGTGGGCTTCCCATAGACATCTGGTTGGCCACTGTGAAAAAGGATGCTGGACTAGATGGGTCAGTGGTCTGATCCAGCAGACTCTTGTTAAGTTCTAATGCTCCTCTTTAGAAAGACACTTTGACACTTGATATACTTAAGACCCATTCTATTGTTCTGATTGTAAATTGTTTCAATTAATTTTAATGTTCCATCTTTACATTGTCGTAACTGACCCTGGGATATTATGCTGAACGGATGGTAAGAAATCTAAAAACCATAAATAGTTATAATACTGGCCCTAAAAGAAGTCCTATCCTAAGAGGCCTTTTAAGCTAGAAAGATACTTTGAAAAGGTTGTGTGCTGTGAAGAACATAACTTCCTGACCCTCTCTAGATTCCCAATATTCCATTGGCACTTGGAGTGAGGCTTGCCTAAAAGATACTTTCATCTACACAGACGGTTTATTTTTTAGCATCAAGTACATTACAGTTGTTTAATTTAACCCTACCCCCACCCCCAGAGTCTTGGTGCCTGTCGATCTGCAACACTTACTGGCTCCATCCCTTCTAAACAAGCTAAGCTGCCACCTTGTGGTGCCAGGCCAAGCCAGACCTCCTTCCTTGCAGAAATTCACCTGAACTTTTTGTTTGGAGCCTGAACACTAAAAGCGACAAGACACAGCCTAGAAAGTGATCCACGTTTTAAGTAAATGGCCAATCACCCCTACAATATCTGAAATACTTGCCATAATTTAGGGTGAGGGAGTAGCTCAATTTCATTTGCATTTAAAGTTGAATCTAGAGAATGCACGGTGTGCAAAACAGTACAAGAACTGAAACAGAGCCATCCTTGGAGATTCACTCTGAACTTTTCAATGCAGTTTTCCAGCTAAGTAATGTGTACAAAAATGCATATGTTGAAATAAAGTGTGTGCAAAAAAATAATAATATATATATTCATGAAAGCAGCATACAAAATTGCGTGCAAAAATGTTTATATTGAGTGAAATTGCAAACAAACATGTTACAGTCGAAGAAATTTGCACAAAAATGCTGATGAATTTGCATTAAAACTTTTTTAAAAAATATTGAAAACTGATGTAGAAATGGGAAGAACTGAACTTGAGACTGGAAAGATGAGAAACTGAGAGAAACCAAAATTGACAGACTTGCCCAACCCTGTCTGTGATGTTTCCAAGCTCCTGATTCAGTTTCATTAAAGAACTCATCTCTGATACCGAAGGGTGACAAGTATCTGTAATAAATCGGAGCAGACTATTAGTAGTTAAATATGTTAGATCATAGTTAAAGATTTATCCGCAGGCAACCACTTACTATTCTTCCCTGCACTCTGAAACATGTTTTACAGCATATATATAATCTTCTAAACATTAGCTTCTGGCTCCAAAAAGTCAGCTAACATTACCTTTCCTTCTCCTCCCACACACATCCAGATGGGAAGGGAAAAAAACATTCCATGCTTCTTCGGAAAAAAGTAGAATGATGAATCATCTGAGAGCCAAGCAAATGAGGTGAGATGCAAAAACAAACACCAGAAGACCTTCTACAGTGGTAAGACACTTTGCTCAAGCATGTAGGCCAAAGTATCATTACTTATATTTTATGCCCCTTTCCAGTCTCATATGACTCCCAAGGCAGACAGCAGTCATCTCATCAGAGAGAAGCAAGGTTTGTGTGGGCAGTACAAAGGAGAAGCAGCTCCTTCCCCCTTAAACGGGTAGGGCAAAGTGATGCCTTTTGTGCAATGCACCTATAAAGCATTCCATTTCTAAGTCTGTCCATTTATTTTTAATGTGATCATTTCATGAGTCTGAATTTTCAGACTAATTTAGGACGCAGTTCAAAAATACCTGTGACTGCCCCCATCTCCCGTACCCATTTTCACATGCCCTCCAACATTTCTCTGATGAAAATAGGGACATCTTACTCAATAATAGTAATAATAATAATAATAATAATAATAATAATAATAATAATTTTATTATTATACCCCACATATTAAACATTAAAAAGCTTCCCTATACAGGGCTGCTTTCAGATGTATTCTAAAGGTTGTATAGTAACTTATCTTATTGGTTTGAGGGGGGTCACATAACTCCATACCCCCCCCCACAACATTTCTCTGATGAAATTAAGGACATCCTAAGGAAAAGCAGGACATTCCTGAATCAAATTAGAAACTGGGACAGCTTCTGTAAATCTGGGACTGTCCCTGGAAAATAGGGACACTTGGAGGCTCTGTTTTCCCTTGAACATAGTTTTCTCCCCATGTACATTTGTGGCAAAGAGGGACTTCCTCCCCAACAACCACAGTGGTTAGGGCAGGGATACTTGCATGCACAAACTCTGCACATCTGATTAGGAACACTGCTTTTTACAGGAACCCATTCACATAGGCAGAGCCTACACACATACAAAAGGCCTCTTTGCATCTCTGGAGCTGAACAATTGGAGGGGAAGGGGGCAGAAGATGGGCACACAATGCCTCTCTCTCTCTCTCTCCACAAGTGCACATCCAAAACACATGCTTTTAATTATTTCCATTAATGTACTTTAAAATAATACAGCACTGGGTGGGGGGTGGGGATGGGGAGAGAGAGCCTGGAGGACAAATAAAACATTTTCTCCAGATCTCTTCAAATGATAGGGGAGATCTACCAAAGCTGTGAGTAAATATGCTGTGTTCACTACAGGGCAGAAAGAATGCCTGCTACAGACCTGAAGAATCTGCAGAGCAGTCCAAGAGTGTCATCTACAGGACGGAAAGGAAGTTGCACATCTCAGTAGGAAATGGCTTGAGTTGCATTAGGCTGGAGACAGATGGACAAACAATATTTCTAAAAGAGCTGAAAGTGGTGATCCAGTCCATGTAGTGTAGTTTCTTTCTCTCCTGCCTCCTTCCCCAGGTCCGCCTTGAGACAAGCAGGCTTGGTAGACTCGGAAGCAATACAAAAGCTGCCAGTCCATTGGCAAAAGTGGGAAGTGGCCACACTATGTGGAGCAATCCTTCTTTCTTTCTCTCCCCCCACCCCCCGAAATAATTTTTATTTGATTTTACAAGTGTAGAATTATAACAACACAAAATACATATCCATATTTAGAGAATTCTCAGAATCTCTAGACTTCCCACCTTCCCCTCCGTGGGTCCTATTATCAACCTTTTCAACTGCATATTATTCCATCATCCAAATTTTATGTTTCTCCATTTTGTCCATAGTATTTTCTACATTGTATTTTCTTGTCATGTTGCATGCTGAAAGAAAATTATATGTAAATGATGTACCGGTGGTATTTGACTCACAGTAAGCTAGCAAAAATGTATATGGCAAGTACAAATATCTGCTAGAAGTGTAAAGAAAAAGAAGGCGCCTTTTATCATATGTGGTGGATGTGTAAGGTAACAAAAGCATTCTGGGAAATGATATATAATGAAATGTTTAAAATAACTTTAACAAAAAAAATAGAAGCTTTTTTATTAGGAATTGTAGGTACCGAGATCCCAAAGGAGCAGAAAAGACTTCATGCATGCAACAACAGCTGTGTAGATGTTACTAGCCCAGAGATGGAAAGAAGACAAAGTCCCTACCAGAGAAGAATGGCAAACTAAGTTGTTGGACTATGGTGAAATGGCAAAACTGACTGGAAAGTTCAGGAACCAAGAGGACCAAAACTTTAATAAAGAATGGGAAAAAATTATAATTTACTTGAGAAATCACTGTAAGCAAACAAAAACATTAGCAATAGGACTTCCGGGTTACTGCCTCCGGTAAAGGCAGAATTCCTCTGATCGGGAGGAATTTGCTTCGTGGGAATCCGGGTCTGGCCGCCACAGCGAAGGTGGAGACCCACTAGAAATCACAGGCGGGTGAAGCCTGTGAACGTGGGATTCGGCTGGCACCTTTTGCGCCTCCCCTACTCGTGGGGAGACCCGGTTTCGGGGATCTGGAGTGACGTGGGGTGAGTGGCGCAGTGCTTTGAATTGACTGCTTCTTCCACAGAGCGAAGCCGCATAGCTGTTGCCGGAGAGCGCTGACTTTTTCCTGTGGACAATTTGATCTTAAAGCAACTACCCGTGAGTAGAGCGGAGAATTGGATTTTTAAACATCTTAATTTGGTGCCGAAACAGGGAGGTCTAAAACAGGAAGTCCACCTTCCCCTTTTGTAAATAGATTGGAGCAATGAGGATGCAAGCTGAAGTCTCGGAAAGCCTATTGCAAAGGACTAAATTTCCATCAGTAAAAAATACTAAACCCCCCTTGGTGGCAGGAGAAGAGGGGGGAAAGTTTTGGACTGAGTATACCTGCAGGAGAGAGCGAACAGAGTTAATATACCACCGCTCGGATCCTGGAAACGGGCTGCCAACAGGACTGATGTGTTCTGGAAGGCTCATTGACCATGATTAGAATGTTCACTGACAGTTAGTTAAATAAGAGGAATACATTGTTTCCACTGTCTCCGTCTGTGTTTACAAAGGAGTAAAAGTAACAGAAAATTGAAACTAACTTTATTGTTTGAATTGAGTTTTAAAGGACTAATACAAATAGAAACTGTTTCCCTCTAGAGGAACTGTTTCCCTCTAGAGGAAGCCTTTGAAACTGTCACAAGAGTTGAGCTGGGGGAATTTCCAGCTGCAAGATAAAAACCTGTGAGATTCTGGGGACCTTGAATCGGCTAAGAATGTTGACAGAAGAAGCCTTAGTGGATGTATTATGTAAGATAAGTGACTCATTGGAACAGCTTCACAAAAAGGTGGATGTGGTAATTACCAAAACCGACAATTTGGGACAAAAAGTGAACACCAATACAGAAACTTTTCAGAAACTGACACAGGAATCTACTTTGACATGGCAAACTGCAGAGAAGGCTAGGGAGAAAGTTATTGCCGTTGAACCTAAAGTAACACAATTGGAGAGAGAGAGAGTCCCAGCCCTACAGATGCAATTTGATGACCATAAGTTGATGCCTGCTATGATTGAGTTTAAAGAAAATCAGATTTCGAGGATCAGAGCCCTACCTGAACTGGAGAAGGAAAGTTTGATAGATTTCCTCACACAGGAATTTGATGATTTTTGGGACCGGGACTTGGGTCAAGAAGAGATTAAAACTGTGAGGGCCTTCGGACTTGGAAGAGGATGGAAAAAAGAGAAGAACAAAATAAGAGACTGTTGGAACTACCAGAAGAACCTAGAAGAACAGCAGTCAATAGTGGAAATTTTGAAAGATGTCCCGAAATATCTTTCGGATTTGGGTTTAACTACGGAGATTTGGTTGCCCTGTTGAGAAGGAACAAAATCATCTCTAGGTGGGAGTTTCCCCGAGATCTACTCTTCAGCCTCAAAGGAAGGAAAATGAAAATAAGATCAGTGGAAGACAAAGTAAAGCTCATGTATAAATATGAAGAAGACTCACAGAAGGGACTTGGGAAAGAGTTAAGAGCATCGGACAGAAGATCACCAGGTTGATGGACTATAGGGAATTGGCGGATATGACTGGCAGAATCCGGGACCCGGGAGAAGAGTCGGTGGAAGAAGATTGGAAAAAGTTTAAAGATTATTTATAAAAATATTGTAAAATTAATGAGTGTTAGAAAAATGTTGGAAAGGAGTTATATGGCTTTAGTAGAAATGTTACAAGGAATTAAGTACAAATAGACAAATTAGAGTATTAAAGGGAAAATAAGGTTAAAATATGTTAAGACAATTATATATTAAAGGGAAAAATAAGGTTAGAATATATTAAGATAAATTACAGGACAGAAAACAGAGGAAGATGGAAAGGAATTGCTGAAACAGTTAATTAAAGTGGAATACAAAAAGGGAGGTGTGAGGAGGTCGTTGAAACAAGTAAATGAAAGTTAAGATACTGAACTTATTAGATGTGTTTTAAATTGTGTTTGTTTGGTTTTGTTAATTTAATGTTTTGGGGTTGGTGTTGTGTGGTGTTCTTGTTTTTGTATTGTATTGTATTGTTTTGTTTAATTCTTTTTCTTTCTTTTGTAGTCTTTAAAATGTTTATAAATATTATTTTAAAAAAATAAAAACATTAGCAATAACACTTGTAATGGACAGCAATCCTTCTTTCAAATTGCATGAACTATTTGGGGTGCTGTTTGAGCTCAGAAAAGGATCATACAAAGATTCTATATTGTCCTGTGAGTTGAGGCTTAGGGGCCAATGTCTTCAAGCCTCTTCAAGCCTCTCAAACCTGGCCCTCGGGACTCTCCTCGTCCTGCTTTGCAGTTTGTCCCCATAGGCTCATTTGGGAGGAATGGGCGAGGTGGAAAAATAATACATAAATAAAAAGTCTTTTAGGTCTAGAATCACTGCCCCCAGATCCCTTCAAATTTAAAGCTAGATAGCATGCAGCCTGGGAAAAGTTGAAGGGAAATCGCCAAACTGTCCTGACCACATTTGCAGTGGCCAAGGAACCTCATGGGAAGATTTGATACTATTATGTATTGTACCAATTACTGTATTAAAAACCATGAGTAGAGTGCAAATCAAGATGGACTTTTTAGCGTTATGTAATGGCCTAAATCACACAAATGTTGACAGTGTGGACTTATCCTTTAATAAAGGATATCTATCAGAGTCCCTGCACTGTAATACTCTGGAAGAATAAAGAATAAAAATAAAGTCTAACAGCTATAGTAAAGTTATCTATTTCATCACCTGGGTTAGCACCACAGGCTGACATGTAAGTGCAGACCTTTGCTACCAGGGGAACAGAGTGGTTGTGTCATTTTTATAGGGTTAAAGAAGTGGAGCCGTTGCTCAGTATTAAACTGAAAAGGATAAATGTTTAGTTCCTCAGCTGCCAGAATAACAGGCAGGTATCCTCTTTGCAGGGAAAGAGGGCCTGGCAAAAAAAGTCTCAGAAGGATAGTTGTGTCAGTGGTGTTTCAGAAAGAGTCACATGCTTTGTGGGCAACAGCAATGCTTATGGGATTCCCCTTTGCAGGTCAGGGATTTCCAGTGTGCCCTTACTCATTTCACAGGATGATGTTGCTGCCAATAGCCTGGGCTAGGGATGGGGGACAATTTTGTTTCAGTTCACATTTAAAGGTGAACCTACCTAATTTGTGCTTTCCAAAATACAGTGGTGCCCCGCAAGACGAACGCCTCTCAAGACGGAAAACCCGCTAGACGAAAGGGTTTTCCGTTTTGGAGGCGCTTCGCAAAACGAATTTCCCTATGGGCTTGCTTCGCAAGACGAAAATGTCTTGCGAGTTCCTGCGGGGTTTTTTCCCTTTTTTCCCCCTTTTCCTAAGCCGCTTATCAGCTGATCCGCTGATAAGCCGCTTATCAGCTGATCCGCTAAAAGCCGCTAAACCGCTAATAGCGCTAATCCGCTAAGCTGTCAATGGGCTTGCTTCGCAAGATGAAAAAACCACTATACGAAGAGCCTCACGGAACGGATTAATTTCGTCTTGCGAGGCACCACTGTAAGCTGAAACACAGCCATCCCTCAAAATTCACACTTTAGGAATGCAGTTCTACAGCCGAGTACAATGAGTACTAACAAAATTGAATAAAAAATGCACATACTGTTATAAAATATTGCAGAAATGTACAAACTAGTGGAAAAGCTGCTTTGCAAAAAAAAATAAAAAATGTGTAAATTGGGCAAAAATGCCTTAAAAATGTGTAGAATGTCCACTTAGTTGGTCTTTAAGGTGCTACTGGAAGGAATTTTTTTATTTTGTTTTAAAAGTGTGTGTTGTACTAACCTCTTAATGGATTTTCACGATGAACCTTATTTTATTTTTTTAATCACAAACTGTTGTGGAAATGTGGAGAACTGAATATAAGACTGAAATTTAAAAAGGGAACTGGGCTGCTCTCCATTTCTCATTTACGCAAACATAAGCTTGGTTCATCATATTTCCATGTATTTTTTAATTTAAAAAATCGTCCCCCAAAAATTTAGTGTGCATATCTTCAAATTTTAGTGTGCATACCTTCAAAAATACACATTTTTGCAAGCAAATTTCCCTAATATAATGTACCTTTTGTATGTTATTTTCTTTTCTTTTTTTAAATATAATTTTTATTAACTGACCAATCAAATCAAATCACATCACATCACATAAATTCTGAATTACAAAGCCGAATTTTAAATTTTTGTTGAGGGGACCCATATTTCAAGTTTCAAAGGGGGATTCCGATCATCTTCTTGCTACTGCGTTCATATCCAAATCAGTCCAGATAAAGTTCATAATTCTATCCAGTCTTATCTTGCTGTTTCCACATCTCATCTTGTTCGTACATTTTTTCTTTTTCCTTTATGCTCTCTTCTGATTATCTCCTTAAGCAGATAAACACCAATTATATCCTGTGTGGATTTTTCCATTCGACCAATCCTCATATCGTGATGGTTTCCATATATCATCACTTTCATAAATAACATCGCTCTTTCCATCATTAATCTCAGAGTCTGTCGTTCTTAAGTCCAACTGAGGAGTCTCACCCACAGTATAAAAACAGCTCTTTCCTCCTCCCAGACTCAAGTCCTCCGACAGAGCTTACCAATATGGTGACGGTATTTTTAACTGCGTCATTCCATAGCTCTTAAACTTCCACGCTTTTCTTAAAACATGCTTTGGTTAGAAACTTTATCTCCACACAGTTGTAAATCCAGCTTAAGTCATTAAAGCAGCATTTCTGACTTGTGGGGGGGGGGTTCTTGTTTAATCACATAGAGGAAACAAAGAAAAGTTTTTTTCCCCTCCCCCATCCAGTCCCTTTGCCGTACCGAGTCTTGGCTGTCTTCTCAAGATTGATTCTTGTTCTTCCGACTCGTCTTGTTTATCAGAGAACTCTTCAGTTAGCAGTCTTTACTCCCCCTCCTTCCTTGAAATATGTGCATTCGCTTCTTCCTAATTGTTCCTTTTGAAGTTCTTGCAGCTAGCGGCGCGGATCAGAGACAGCGTCCAGGAGCGCCGAAATCCACAGGAGGGCATTCTGCCTAGTGCCCCCATCTCCTCAAATTTGGGGGTGGTATAGGGCACAGCAGGCAAGGGCAGCCCCCCCCCCTCAATCCTGGGGGGGTAGGGAGGCTATTTACTCCCATCACAGCCTCCTAATTACCCCCTGTGGGTCGGAGAGATGTTATTGTCAGCCATCTTCTGATGCGCCCCTAGTGCCCCCCCCCGTATGTTATTTTCACTAATATAAGCTTACCAGATTTTTTTCAATGAATCCAGGGACACTTTTCAACTTCAATGGGTTTTGTATGGGGACTGATTTGTAAATCCGGGGACTGTCCCCGGGAAACAGGAACGTCTGGTAACCTTACCTTAACATATTCATTTTTATTCACACTTTCCTTTTGATGTTCACATTCATTTGAGATTAGAGAACTGCATCACCAAATTTGGGGTTAGAGAACTGCATCACCAAATTCGGAGAAACACAGATTTCAAGAGACATCTGCACTTCATTCTGTGAATTATTTTGCAAGGTCCAAATTATACAGCTTTGCATTAAAATGCCAATTAAACCAGATTTCTCCACCACCCCTGGTAGGATCCATTTGACAAGGCCTTTCTGCTCTTATGGGTATAGAGCAGTTGATGTATCCTACAGTGGTTTTCCAAGCACATTTCACCCCTTCTCATAGTGCACTAATGTGCCCAGACATACTGTTTAGGATCAGTGTCCTAAAATGTAATAGCAACAAGAAGCAAAAGATAAATAAATGACCGAACACAGTTCTTTTTCAATACACACAGTAAAGACTAAAACTACTTTCTCTCTCTTTCTCTCTCTCTTTTTTTTTTTTAAAAAAAAGAAAAGGAATAAAGAAATTAAAGCTTGAGGCGCTGGAGTCATTTCGGGGAGCCGAGCAATTAAAAAAAGAAAGAGAAGCATGTTTCACTGGCTGTTAATTTGTGGCTCTCTCTCTTCCTCCCAAAAAACACAGCACCACAATAATCCTAATAGCTGCAGCCCCAGCATTTACTGCACATTATGGCATCTGAGAAAGTGCTGACTGGGACAGCTGACAGCCATTCTGCAATGTAATTCACACCATAACATCATCTCCCAGCCTCCTGGATTTCTCATTGAAAAATTATGTGATTTTTCTTTCTTTCTTCCTTTCTTTAGAAACTCAAAACTGACTTATTGATATGCAGCAATACATGCACACTTGCACAGAGATAGAGAAGGAGAGGGAGGGAGCAAACAACTTCCAGCAAATTAGCTAGGAGCTCCAAACAAATGTGCTTGATTTTTTTTTCCAGTCTCTCTCTCACCTCCCCCTCAACAGCAGTTTGAGTTTAGGAAACACGTGTGTTTCATTACAGGCATTCTATTGCTTCAACATCTGGGTAAGCTGCTGTATCTAACTTTCTCTCTATTACAGGCTGTTTAATCCCTTCTTAATTTCTCTCATGGGTGTTTACACAAGCAGCCACTTAGGAGCAGCCTTGAACAATTCCACCTTCCGTACACCTCCCTTGGAGGACTGGGTTTTTGTGTGGTTTTTTCCAGTTAGCAAATAAATTTGATTCTCTTCCTTTAGGATGGGGTATCTAGAAACCAATTTTTTTTAAAAAAAATGACATATGTCTTCCCTGCCTCCCCCAATTCATTATTGAGCATAATTTCAAGCATAATACAACAGAAAGATCCTTATCCAACCAGTAAATCCAGTGGCTTGACTTGGTCATAGCTCTGTGTAAAATGATTTCAGATTCATTAGTTTTGATATATAGAAGAAACTAACATGCATTGTGGCTAAAGGAAGAATGGATGATTTATTGATCTACTGATCACACACTGGTGTTCTGCGCTGTATATTTTCAATGCAACACAATGCATCTATTAGGCAGAGTTTCATTTTCTGTTGCATCACTTCAGAGGTGTTGCTGGAACCTTTAAAAAAACCTATGAGACTATTTTCTGCATAATGTCACATCTGCTAATTTGCATGTATCAATGCCAATTTAGGCCTACTTTCAGAGGGACAAAACAAACACTGTCTCTCAGTGTCAGGGCTTACTCTGAGCTAACAGGATTCTCTGAGCCCAGTACAGGAAATGTAGGTAATAATAATAATAATAATAATAATAATAATAATAATAATATATTATTTATACCCCGCCCATCTGGCTGGGCTTCCCCAGCCACTCTGGGCAGCTCCCAACAGAACATTGAAAAGACAATAAAAGAGCAAACATTAAAAACTTCCCTAAACAGGGCTGCCTTCAGATGTCTTCTAAAAGTCAGATAGTTGTTTATTTCCTTGACATCTGGTGGGAGGGCATTCCACAGGACGGGCACCACTACCGAGAAGGCCCTCTGCCTGGTTCCCTGTAGCTTCACTTCTCACAGTGAGGGAATTGCCAGAAGGCCCTCGGAGCTGGACCTTAGTGTCTGAATGACAGAGGTGGAGACGCTCCTTCAGGTATACTGGGCCATTTAGGGCTTTCAATGTCAGCACCAACACTTTGAATTGTGCCTGGAAACGTACTGGGAGCCCCATGTAGGTCTTTCAGGACCGGTGTTATATGGTCTCGGTGGCCACTCCCAGTCACCAGTCTGGCTGCCACATTCTGGATTAGTTGTAGTTTCCGGGTCACCTTCAAAGGTAGCCCCACGTAGAGCACATTGCAGTAGTCCAAGCGGGAGATAACTAGAGCATGCACCACCGGGAGATCACAGTGTCTGAAATTCATAAGAGCTGCTGCCTGTCACTAGGCTACAATCTACCTTCTAATCACATTTGTATATCACTCATATATTGTACAGTGTAAATTATAGTGTAGACCAAAGCTTTCCAACCTTTTAGAGTTGGTGACACACTTTTTGGACATGCGTCATTTTGTGACACAGTAATTCAGCTTTACTAGCAAATCAGAGGTTAAATTAACCCTTTCCAGCCCCAGGAAGAGCATGGGGAGCGTCTGTGCAACACGCCTACATACTGCAGCCGACACACTACTGTGTTGTGACACACAGTTTGGAAAGTTCTGGTGTAGACAATGCTCGTGTAGATGTACCAATGGTCTGGCTTGGTATAAGCCAGGTTCCTATTGCATTGGATTTATTAGTCCAAGTGTACAGATAAATTAAGTAATTTATCTACATACATGAACAAGCTCTAAGACATGACTTGATTTGATTTTGTATGCTTCATTTATCAATGCACATGTAGCTGAACAAAGATTGACAAAATCTCCTCTTACTGTCTTACCCCTCTCCACTAAATGCAAGCTGAAATAGACCCTTTCCCCAATCTTATGACATCTGTCAGATGTTTAGGACAGTCCATGTGTTATATACCCCTTCAGTTACTTGCACTGTCAACAGCTCGTACAAGTGTGGTTTATGAGCATGTAATGAATGGGCGGGGAACTGTCCTCATTCTATAGGTCAACTTTTACAGAGGCATCTTATTTGAAGTTGATCTGCAGGACTTGAATGGGCCACTTGCATGGGAGGGAGCATGTGTGTGGATCATGGACCAGCCTTTCATGTGATGATCCTCTGGGCAATGGGAAACACTTAGTACAGAGGCTGTGGAACATTCCCTGCTCTTGTTATGCCTTGGTTTGCACCTGGCCCTGGAAATCAACAAAGTGGCACCAGTAATGAGGCAATTAGTAACAGGTCAATGGACTGTCTCAGTCACACACATCCAACCCTGGGGAAGATTGTCAGATTCCCTTTCACTCCCATGGATTCCACTTATCAAGCAGTGGCCAGCATTAGAAGGTTACTGAGTGGAAGTGGAGAGACAGCAGCTTGCTTTTAATGGCAGTAATTCAGGAAGGTTTTAGATTTGAACCAGTAGTGTGGAAGTAGAAAGCTCTGTCTTTTCCTCTCCTCTGAACCATGCAGCCCTCTGCTCCACACTGCAACATATATAAGAAAAGTGGCTTTTGGATCGAAACCCAGTAAATGGCCTGAAGAAATAATTTCTTATAGAACTTCCTATATGTAGTCTTTTATTGCTTATGGTTGTGGCCATATCTAGCTGAAAGCGTCATCTGTCTGGAAATTTTATATAGCCCCTTCTTTCTTTCTTTCTTTCTTTCTTTCTTTCTTTCTTTCTTTCTTTCTTTTTTTCTTTCCTTCTTTCCTTCTTTCCTTCTTTCCTTCTTTCTTTCTTTTTCTTCCTCTTCCTCTTCCTCTTCTTCCTCTTCTTCTTGCCGCTTCTTATCTATGAAAGGAGCCTGACAGAACTGGACTAACCATTATGTTAAGTATGCTGGTCAATAATTCTGCACCTACACAACTGCTATGAACAAAGGGAGTTCTTACGCAACTCACTGTGCATGGAGGTGGTCTCCTCCATCCTGGTTTTGCTACCAGTTCCTTTCAGAGAGTTGACAGAATCAATGCATTTATACCATACAGTATATTTGTACTAGTTAAGCAAAAACCGCTCACCCACTGCATTTGAAGTGACAATCCTTCCTCCTTCTGATCAGTTGAACATGTTACCGCCATATGGCATTCCATAATCAACAGCAAAGTTCTACTTCAAGCTCAGCACTGCATTTATAATATTATTGTATGCAGCACAAACACCAATATTTAGGAAGAAAAATGTCCTTTTTATTGGACTCCTGCTGATATCCCAGCTGTTAGCTGGCGCGTGCATAGTTCCTCTCTCTCTCTCTCTCTCTCTCTCTCTCTCTCTCTCTCTCTCTCATTTTTTATACAAAAAAGCCCTAAGCACTTATTTATTTATTTTTGCAAAAGAAAAGGGGGGGGGAAGAGTATTACATCTGAAAGGTACATTTTGCCCTGCCTCAGTAGGTCTCTATAACTATGCTTAAATGATTTTTTTATTAGATGAATTGCATCATTAAATTACATTATAAAAACTAAAAATGCACCATTAATTTTCAAAAACAATAGTAAATACATCTCATTCCTGATACATGATTCTGCATTTAATTTTTGCCCTAGGCCATGTTTTTTTTTTACTCTCCAACAGCCATACTATACTGTCTCCCATTATGCAGACTATACAAATAGAGCTAAATTGCCAAAGAGTGGGGGGTGGTTTTTTTTGTTGCTGCTGCTGTTCTTGTTGCCAAATGTCTGTAATGTGAAAATAAATGAATTTCTAATCGGCTGTTGCAAAAAGAAAAATTACTTTTTGATCTCGGCTCAGCCAAGCAAGAATCTACCTACCTTGTTATAATAGGATGGTAGGCCAGTATACAGGGCGAAGAGAGACAAAGGCTAGACAGAGACAGACATGGCAGTAAATTAGGTTAGCACATTTCAGTTCTATATGAGTGGCGTTTCTTAATTAAATATATACAAGTTCCATTGAACTATATAGTCTCATTGCTGGAGGGTCTTCCCATTTAATGTAGCATTGGTTCTAAACAGCCATAGATCACATTGCTCTTTTGCTTCGTTCTTTTCCTTATAAACGCAACGTGCCCCTTCCATTGGAAGGAAAAAGCTGATAAATCAAAGGAAATGGGGAGGAAACGTGCATGCAAAACTTTTGACTTTTAATCAGGCAAAAATAAATGTTTAAGCAATGTACGTCTGGTTATAGTTTGGGCTTGTCAATTGCATTGCTATCCGCTCAGGGGAAACGCCAAGATTCAGTCTAATATTATGAGACTGCACAGATGCAATGTTAAGTAATTACGGGTCTTCAGAAAATGACTTCTGGCCCACATTTTTAAAATGTGCTGCAACATCACACTATCTGCGCAAACTCCTCTGCCTGGCTCACAGTTCTTTGCAAACTTTACATCAAAATTTGAAGACAGGAAATAAAATATGATCAAAACAGTGGCAGTGTATGGGAGCAGTAGGAAGGAGGCAGGAAGGCAAGTGGTGTATACTCCAGATATTTCCAGAATGATTTTCACTGGTGTTCGTTAAAAGAAACTAACTTCACAAGCCCCAAACTGAGCAGATTTTGTGGTGAGTTTAAATATCAGCTGTTCTGCAATCCCACTGTGTGAATTCCCCACCTCCAATTACTTAATTCATAGCAATTCTGCCATAAATTTAGGGCCCCTATTGAATATTCAATATGTTTGTGTTCCCAACCATTCTCGTTTTTACTGCAGTTTGTGCCTGCAGAAATATTGGAGCAGTCACACTGCTTCATTTCCATTCAGTGCCTGTTCCACAACTTCCTGTGGAAATCCTATAACTTCTTATACTGCAAATGTTTTTTTGTCCCATATTTGTTGCACTGTAGCCCATCTGAAAAGCAGCAGTGTGAAAGCATTGGGGCAGCCTGGCAGAATCAACTAAGGCGGAATAAATCCACCACTAATCCAAGTCCAATACCACAACTCCACCACAAATCCAAGTCTAGGAACATGGGTGGCGCTGTGGGTTAAACCACAGAGCCTAGGACTTGCCGATCAGAAGGTCGGTGGTTTGAATCCCCGCGACAGGGTGAGCTCCCGTTGCTCGGTCCCACCTAGCAGTTTGAAAGCACGTCAAGGCGCAAGTAGATAAAAACCATATTTTTCGCTCTATAAGACGCACTAGACCATAAGACGCACCTAGTTTTTGGAGGAGGAAAACAAGAAAAAAAATATTCTGAATGCCAGAAGCCAGAACAGCAAGAGGGATCGCTGTGCAGCGAAAGCAGCGATCCCTTTTGCTGTTCTGGCTTCTGGGATAGCTGCGCAGCCTGCATTCGCTCCATAAGACACACACACATTCCCCTTACTTTTTAGGAGGGAAAAAGTGAGTCTTATAGAGCAAAAAATACAGTAGGTACCGCTCAGGCGGGAAGGTAAACGGCATTTCCGTGCGCTGCTCTGGTTTCGCCAGAAGCGGCTTAGTCATGCTGGCCACATGACCCGGAAGCTGTACGCCAGCTCCCTCGGCCAATAAAGCGAGATGAGCACCGCAATCCCAGAGTCGGTCACGACTGGACCTAATGGTCAGGGGTCCCTTTGTGTTGTTTAGTCGTTTAGTCATGTCCGACTCTTCGTGACCCCATGGACCAGAGCACGCCAGGCACTTCTATCTTCCACTGCCTCCTGCAGTTTGGTCAGACTCATGTTTGTAGCTTCGAGAACACTGTCCAACCATCTCGTCCTCTGTCGTCCCCTTCTCCTTGTGCCCTCCATCTTTCCCAACATCAGGGTCTTTTCCAGGGAGTCTTCTCTTCTCATGAGGTGGCCAAAGTATTGGAGTCTCAGCTTCAGGATCTGTCCTTCCTGTGAGCACTCAGGGCTAATTTCCTTAAGAATGGATGCGTTTGATCTTCTTGCAGTCCATGGGACTCTCAAGAGTCTCCTCCAGCACCATAGTTCAAAAGCATCAATTCTTCGGCAATCAGCCGGCGATCAGGGTCCCTTTACCTTTACCTTTAATCCAAGTCCATGTGGCAGAATCCATCCCAAATGAAACACCAGGCTGGGGTTGGGGCCCTGAAATGGGAGAGATCAGGCTATGCACATGCTTAACTTTCTCCCACCAACAGGACTTAAGAGCTCTTAACCGTGGCTGGATTCTTTTAATGAATGGAAAGTTACATCTTTGATTATTTGTGATGTTTATAGAGCATGTCAGTGCAACCTGCGTCATCTCATTTATCCTCATAGCAGGTGAAGTTATGCCAGAAATGGCTGGACTCCTTTGAAAGGCTGGGCATGTACTGACAGGAATTCCAGAATCTGAACCAGAAACGTCAACTGGAACCTACCCTAAGAAGCCACCTGGACACTCTTGGTGGTTAACTGATACTTGGCACAAATGTTCCCTAAGCTTAATAGAGTTGGATTGCTGCCAATAACATTTTATGCAGAATTATAGAAATGTCAGGGAGAACGCAATACTGCCCAGTCTTGGTGAAGCGAATCCATTGATTGCTTGGGATGATGCAGACAAGAGCTCCATCTCAACCCTCATTCCCTCTAGGCATGACTACCCTTCTCAGGCTCTACAGAGGCCTAGCATCCCATTCCTACTCCACATTCTCTTGTGACGTGCTGCTGCCTGCATTGGCAAACAAGATCAGTGGAGAGTTTGGCTTGGCAGATCACAGATTGAGCAGGGCTAAGGAACAAGCACGATCATTCAGGAATTAAAGAACCCAAAAAAAAACCACCATATTTGCATCATTAATTGGTTGTACATCAGTGGACTGCCCCAGTGGTGGGGAACCTTTTTCAGTCCAAGGCCCCTTCTAGGCCATGTGTTAGTGGTAGACAGGGCCAGAGACCAAAATCGGCAGACCCTCCAAGTGTCCCTGTTTTCCAGGGACAGTCCCAGATTTACAGAAGCCATCCCGGTTTCTGATTTGATCCCAGAATGTCCTGATTTTCCTTAGGATATCCCTATTTTCATCGGAGAAATGTTGGAGAGTATGGAGTTATGCGACCAGCGATCCAAGGAGATAAGTAACTGTGCAACCTTTAGAAGATATCTGAAGGCAGCCCTGTATAGGGAAGTTTTTTTTAATGTTTAATATTTTATTATGTTTTTATATATGTTGGAAGCCGCTCAGAGTGTCTGGGGCAACGAAGTCATGTGGGCGGGGTATAAATAATAAAACTGTTATTATGGAATAGGATGTCCCTGTTTTCGTCGGAGAAATATTGGAGGGTATGACATGGGTGGAGCAACATGTATAAATTTTACCTTCTACAGTAAACTAGTGTCCACACACACACACACACACACACACATGCACACTTCTAGCCTCCATCTAGGCTAGCACGAGGAATAATCAGAGCTCATGGATACATTCCAGCCTGGCAAAAATATTTGGGGTGCAAAGCAGGGCCACAATGCTCTCCCTTCCCTGAATTCACTTGCCCCAATGCTCAGAGGTTTATTCATAATGTATTAAATTGTTTGTTGTACTATTGGCAAATCAGACCTTGGAATCTTTTGCTACATCACCAGCTTCCTGAACTGCTGATTTAGTTTTAAGAAACCTCGTCTATTTTTAGAAGGCATATTAATTACCCCTAAGCAGGTGCAAATTTCACCACATGGCTCCCTCCCCATTCTGTTTATTATTATTTCCTTGCCTCCTTAATGGCAGTTGCGAGCAAATAAATCCAGCTAATGCAATAAAAGGATTTATTGTCGCCCAAATTTACACCAGCAGTTTAATCATAACACCTTTTCATCTGACAGACTTTTTCGAGAACAATTTGCCCCACAATTTGTCAGCGGGAAAATGGCCTTGTATAAAACGCCAGGAGGAAATGAATGCTAATATGCACCACCACCAGTCTTTCATTCTTCTAATTGCCCAGGGAATTTAAAGGAGACAGACTTATTTACTCACAGTAGGAAGTGTGCTGCAATAAATTATCACTATTATGGGCCTAAATAAGTCCCTGACATCGACAGAACGAGCTGGGAAGGAAGACGAAGTCCTGGAAATTTACATGCCAGTAAATGGGTAGTTGAGCTCATGTATCTCTGTGTGTTGATAAGAGGAACACCAAGGTGTCCATCCACAATACCTGTAAGACATTTTCTGCATTTCAAAATGATGGAGACTTAGGGCTGAAGCATTTCTAAAGGGAAAAGTGACAGAGCATGCAATTTTATCTCTACACTTTCCCTTCCCACCAACCACTCTGGCCCTGATGAAATACACACAAAGTCGCATCTACATTGGTGATTTAAATTGGCTGGCACCACCCAGGAAAGAAATCTGAGAATCTCAGCATAATAAAGATGGAGGAGCAATTTGCTTCAGTGCACATTTAAAGGTGAATCTACGTAATTTGCACATTCCAAAGCAGCATGCGACCCGAAACACAGCTATCCTTTTGCAAAATTCGCATTTCTTCAAATTGCCGTTCTGCAGCCAAGTAATGTGTACGAAAAGGCACTCAGTAGAGTAGGTGTGGTGAATCTTTTGGCCTCCAGATGTTGCTGAACTACAACAAGTTTTTAATATTGAATGCTGTATTGTTTTTAACACTTGATTGGGAGCCACCAAGAGTGGCTGGGGAAACTCAGCTGGATGGGTGGGGTATAAATAATTTATCATCGTCATCATCATCACTGGCCATTTGGCATGCTTGTTGGGGCTGATGGAAGTTGGTAGTCCAGCAACTTCTGGGGGGTCAAAGGTTCCCCACACCCATACTAAAGATCAAATGCATACATCGGTGAAAATAACATACAAAATTGTATGGAATTGAGGGAAATTGCAAAAATGTATACATTAGGCAAAATCAGATACAAAAATGTGCACAGGAGAAGTTTGCAATAAAATGCACTATATGCACATATTACCCTGATATGCATTATTTGGTACAATAACTGCATTGCAAAATTCAGATAAGTGCAAACTTCAAGAGATGGCTACATTTCAGCAAGCATATTGTTTTCGAAAGTGCAAATTAGGTATGTTTGCCTTTGAGTTCGACCTGAATTTAATTGAGTGAGGCAGCCCGCTTCAGATCAATTCAGACTGGCCAGAGAGTGCTCCAGCATGTGCAAGGTCATCAAAGAGGCCAGGCTCACTGCACACACTCCCACTCGCCTCTCCATACATTCAAACTGACCACCAGAGGAGGACTATAGACTGCATCTGTACTAGCACAATGCCAAATTCTGTATATTATCATGGACAGAGGTCCACACCAGGTTTGCAAGAGCTGCAAGCAAAGTACCTTTTCCCCTCCACCACCAGCTCCAAGTTATGCCCTTCTACCTGCTCCTGATTCAATCTTACTGCCCCCATTTTCTCCTGCCCCTACTGCCCTGGCTGTTCTGCTCTTCTCCTACACTGCCACTGCCCCAAGATTTCTTTTTCTTTTCTTTTTAAAATCTTTGTTCTCAACTTTGTAACTTTTTGCTCAGCTGGGCTGCTCTCCCTGCCTCCGACAATGCTGTTTCCATGCTTGCTTAAGTGACGTGTTTTGCAAAGCAAAGAGCAGCACCAACCAAAACTCCCAACTATTCACCAAGTTGGTTTCCCACACAATCCCCAAGGTGTTTCTCAGGAGATAGAAGATGGTAGGTGGCTGGAGCCTGGCTGGCACAGTACAGTCATACCTCGGACGTAGAATGCCTTGCGAGTCGAAGTGAATGTTCCAGTTTGCAAACGTTCTTTTGGAACCCAAACATCTGGTGCGGGTTCTGTGGCTTCTGATTGGCTGCAGGAGCTTCCTGCAGCCAATCAGAAGCCACGCCTTGGTTTCTAAACGTTTTAGAAGTCGAATGGACTCCCAGAACAGATTCCATTTGACTTCCGTGGTATGACTGTATTTTACTTCATTGTGCATGTCACAGCTTGTTGCCACACACACTCTAGCATCATTTTGGGCTCTGGCTCTTCCCCCCAAATCCTGGACTTTGCCCCAAAGTCTGTAACCAGTGAAGCCAATGGGCATGAAAGTTGAGTTACACACTCAGTCCTAGACACAAGACCCATTCAAGAGCTGGGGTGCTCTTACAATGAGCTTGACTTCAGCACGAAGCGGCTCAACTCCTGATATATTGAGAAGGCCCATGTCTTGCTTTCTTGTGCAATTCCTTTACAGTCTCTCTTGATTTTGCTTGCTTCCTTTTCCTCTCTTTCAGCTGAAATTCTCTCATTCCACCAAAACAAATTGCCCACAGCTTGCTTTCCCATACATCACTGAGTCTGGACCGGGCCTTATCAACACCGCTCTGCTTTTCCCATCTATTACCCAGTTTGTTTGCCCTTTTATCCCATCGTCCTTGCACAGGGGAGAAACCATCCATCATCAGCACATCTGCCACCTGTCACGAAGCTGTCAGGAGTGTGACAGCAAACATGACAAAACTGTTGTAAAACCACACCAGCTCTGGGGCTCCAAGTTAGAGATTAAATGTTACACGGGGCTGGCGGGCAACGGCGACAAGAAGAGTAAAGATGTACGTAATAGTGCTTGGGAAGACATAAAACCTTCCAGATCTTCAGCACGATGGGCAATTAGCATTTGCAGAAACCCTTTAAAAGTTTGCATTGGCTTACAATAAAGAAAAATGGCATTGAAGGTTGGTGCAATCTGAATAAGTTCTGTGTTGCAGAGCAGCTAGCAGATTGGCTCAGCTAAATGACCCCAAAGGTAGTTTTACACATGACTCCGCAACAAACCTTGGTGTGCCAGTCTGCCATCTGACAAATGCACCTGTATAATGCATGCTGTCTATCTGTCCCCCAAATTGGTTTTACTACCAATTTAGTAATTTAGGGGTACATCTAAAAATGCAATGTGTAAAGATCTTTCAAAGCAGAGGTAGATAAACTGTGGCCCACCAGATACTGTTGGATACCATCAGCTCCAGCCTGCATGGCCAGTGATGCATGGCCAGCAGACTCACATGTTCCCCATCCCAGCTCTAAAGGCTTGTGCACTCAGTGTTGTGGTGATCAAGCTAAGCTATTTCTCCCTAACCTGGAGCCTTGCATTAGCTTGGACTGCAACATCTATCAGCCTCAGCCAGCTTGACCAAAGGTGAGGTATGGTGGAAGTTCTACAGAGCACCAGGTTGGGACAGCCTAAGGTAGGCACAATTAATGATTACTTTTCAGGAAATATTATCTGCCACATTTAAACAAATAGAACTTGAATGAGAGCATGGCACTGATCTTGCACAGCTCCCATTCATTTCTATGGGGCTTGTGCAAGAGACATTCCCAGTGGAGAATCCTAACATTTGCGTCCATGCTATTCCTCTCACTGTTGTACATGTCTGTGTTGGATCCCTAGTTCTAGAAAAGAATAGCTCAAAATACAACACAGTCGCACAGAAGTTGAATGAAGAGCAGTGGCAGACCTTGGGGTCTCAAATTTCAGTGGCGCCCTTTGCGACACCAAAGTTCAGTGTCCCCTCCCCACCTCTCACCTTCCATTCTACATCATAGTTGTGGTGTCTATGCAGACACTGTAGTCTATGCAGTGCCCCCGAGGCTGTATGCCCAGTATGACTGAACTTGTCACGCTCCCTAAATCCACCTCTGAGAAGAAGAGAAGACACACTTAGATATGGAAGAGAGACTTATTCATCCCAACTTCTTTGGTACTGGAGGTGAACCACTAGGGTCTTCTACATTTTTCCATGGCAAGCAAGACAAGCTTTTTTCACACATTCACAAAGTGTGTACAATGAACACATGGAGGAAGAAGTGGGATTATTGCCCGCAACTTCTATACATTAATTGTTCCTACATGCGCATAGTCTTGCTCACATGCATTCTGTATACACAGTCTACTTCCTTGCAAATGCACCATGCGCACAGAGAAAATATTTGTACTTGTGGAACCTCTCCAAACACAAGAATGATAGATGCATGGAAGTTGTGGGCAAGGACTGTAGATACAACCATCTCGTCCTCTTCATACCCAAATTTCCATACATAGGGTTGAATTTTAATCAACCTCTTCATACCCAAATTTCCATACATAGGGTTGCATTTTAATCAAGATTTTCAAAGTGAGTTTAGGGAAACATACCCTGGACATTATACTAGGTTAGCAAAAGTCCACCTTTTACCTGAGCAGGGCAGAATTTGCACATGAGAGGATATATGCAATCTTGCAGTCCAATTCCAAGGTTCCAGTTTCATATCTTAACTAGGATATAACCAGCTATGACTCACACATACATGTTTGCCATGTATATCACTTGGGTGGTTTCTTCCTATATGCAGTGGCTAGCTGGTGAGTAGATAAGACACCACTAAAAAAGAAAAAGAAAGAGAAACAACTTCACCTGCAGTGCTGTATTTGTGATGGTTTATTTGAATATAACAAATCAATTTTTCAGTTATCATGAGTGACCCTATATTGCAACTCACAAGCATATATTCTAGATTCCCAAACTTAACTTATGCCCTGGATCCTCCTCTTGTAAAAATTAAGTCATGCTTTTGGGAATCGGTTTACAATGAGCTTAAAAGAATATTTAAATACACTTTTCCCAAAAGACCCGAAGCCTTTTTGCTGGGAATGACGGGTAAAGATATTAAGAAAGAAGATAGAACGATATTCCTCTATGCCACCACAGCAGCGAGAATTTTATTGGCACAATATTGGAAAGTGGAAACTATCCCCAATATAAATGATTGGCAAATTAAAATGATAAATTATGCTGAGCTTGATAAATTAACAGGTAAATTAAGAGACTACGATGAACAGAAATCTCTGAAAAATTGGAGTAAATACTGGAACTATATTGGAATAAATGCTTAATGTGATTGGCGGGGTCAGAACAATACTACCAGCGTGTGAATTTAGGCCTATAGATTAAAAATCAAATACGTAATGGAAGCAGATATTCGATACTTACCAAAAGGATGGAAGGAAGTCCAGGAGGTGGTTTTTGCGTGTGTGTGTTTTTTGTTTTTTTTAATCGTTTACTGTTTTGTGAAACAGCCAGATTAATCTATCTTTGTATAGAGGAAAAAGTTGGCTTGTATATCTTGACGCTTTTTTTTTTTTGTTATAATTTTTTCTTTTGTATTTGTTTGTATGTTTGTTATGTGCATAACCTCAATAAAAATGTATCTGGAAAAGAAAAAAAAAATTAAGTCATGCGGCTTAACAGTTTTATACAGCACGATTTCTTTCGCTAATATTTGCACTTCACTAAGAATTCTGGGTGCAGAGCCTGGTAGAGACGAAGAGGAAACCCTTTGATACATGATGTTCTGATGAATACCTAAGAGCTTCTAAACAAGCTGATGTTCCAAGTATTTTTAATGTGAAAAGAATAAGGAAAGTTGCACTTTAAACAAATAACCAAGTATTTGCTGTCTCACCTTAGATGCTGTAGTTTGGGTGCAAAGTTTGCAAAAAATGCTGGCAAATTATACCCAAATATCTTCTAAGAACTAAGAGCTGGAGAGGAATCAGAGGGCATTTTTAAAAAACAAACAAACAAAAAACCACTAACAGAAGGAAATGCATAGAAAGTAAAAAAAAAAAAAAACCTTCTTAAATCAGTTTTCACCATCAAAATTTACAGAAAACATGGTTTCAGAAGATCATTTTGGAAATGAAGTACGTCTGATAAAGCAGCACTGTCTATTAAGTTACATGATCATAATTATCAAACTACATATTAATAGGTAATGCCGCTAATTAACTCCAATAGCAATAGGTCTTAGCAATTAGTAAATAAGAGAAGAGATCAGCCAAGATCTTGAAAGTGTGTACGTAAGTTGAAAAAGATAACCTGAAATCTTAAAAGTTGCTTTTAAAACTTAAAACATACCAGGAGAATTGAGGAATAAGGGCACACATTGTCCATTTCATGAATGTAGCATCAATTCACTTTCTGAAGAACCAAGCTGAACCATTATATTTATGAGCAAAAGAATGTTTTCCGCTAGTCTATTTTCTTGGTGCTGGGGCTATTACCTTCCAAAGTCGCCCCATAATACTGCCTGACAATTTTGCTCAGCAGGAAATAAGGATTGTTATGGCTAAGAAAGCATGGAGAAGCTTGTGTGTTCCTTTCTCCTAACTCCTTTAGTGCTTCTGCTAAATAAAAATCCATTTTTATTCTTAAGGGAGCTGAGTGGAGCGATGTTGTTTTATGTTCCAGTTTTTTGCCACGAGTGATGTATGTCCCTTTTACAAACTTATCTCTGGGTTTTTGCTCAGTTTATAAGCTAGGGGCAATCTTTCTTTCTTAAAGCTTCCTTCCCTCACAGTCTGGAGGAACCTTGAGATTTCCTGCTGGTGATTTAAGGGGCTATAACACTTGCAGGCTAGATTTGTTTTAGTGTCCATAAAACTCAAAAATTTCATAAAACAATTGGCGAAAATAAAATTACCAAAAAATGATGTACTGCCAGCAGACTGTATAATAGTTACGGGGGAAATGGAGAATATGATTCACTGGGGTATAAAAATGACAATGTATTTATTGCAGCGCAGTGACAAGAAACTAATTTGTCCCTTTTACTTTTCAGACAGGGATAGAATTCCGATTTCCCCCCCTTCGCCTCAGCTGAGGCATAGTGCGGCTTGAGAAGTTGCAGGTCCTCTTTTCTTAAGGTTTGTTGCTCTCTGGCAATGCATTTCCTTCAGAGCAAGAGAACAGTGCAGTGATCGCACTGTACCAAAGCATAGTGGAACCAGTAATGGTGTCTTCATATTTTACACTAAATCAGCAGTTTGCAAACACTGTTTCTGGGCACCTCAGAAGTCCTTTTATCGGAAAGGTGGACAAGCTCTCCAGAAAAACAGTTTGCCTACCCAGGACTGCTCTGCCTGTGCATTTTGCAGCTGCCGGGGAGTGTTGCGTATGTTTCAAGGCAGTGGTTGACAGAAGGTAGATTAAAATCTACTGGTAGATTGCAGGTTGACTTCTTGTAGCTCCACAAAAAGCCTCCATAAAAACAACTCAGGTGTAGAATTGTGCTTGTACATGCAGGTTATTCTAGTGTGTGGCATATAGTTGGGTCATTGACTCCACCCTGTGAGCCACCATTTTGCATCTGGCTCTGGTTGGCTGACATCAGGTTCTAGTAAAAATCCCACAAGCCTGAAGTCTGTTTTAGGCTGCACACTCAAGTCACACAGGGCTATAGGCAATCCCAACAAGCTAGGTCACTGCCCTGTGTAAACTGAGTAGGCAGCCTAGAAACTTGTCCCCAGGGTCCTCACCAGAGTCCTCAGCAGACAAATCAATGCAGAAAGAGTTTGATTATAGACTTCTTGAAGGACCTGTTAGCCTACATTAAGCAGAACTTATATGGTGAAGTTAAACGCTGTGCTATTACAAATGTTCCATCTGCTGTGATCATGGTATCGCCACTGCCAGGTAAGTAATATCGACAAAAACAGAGTGGCTTGCCAAATTATTGGAGTATTACAATATATCCAAAACAATGGGAGAAATTGGAAGGATCTCAAAAGAGAAGATAGACAAGGACAGGAAGGTGTTTAAAGGATACTTGCAAAATCATATTGAAAAATCAGTTTCCTATTAGAATAAACAAGTTCCGTTATAAATACTGAAATACTAAATACGATGGATAACAATGTGTAACAGAAAAAGAAGTAGAAAAGTTGGTTTAAAAGTGTGTGAAAGAAAGTAATAGAAGTGGAAAGAAATTGCAATTGAGTAGATTGGAAGTCTAACACAAGGGTGGGGTGAGGGGTGAGGGATGGTGGTGGGCAAAGGAAGTATCTGTAGAACTGAGTGTGGGTATGTATGAATATTTTTAAGGATTGTATGAAATGTATGTTTGTTTGAATACTTGTAATATGTATGTATTAATGTTGAATTATTTTAATAATTAAAATTAAATTTAAAAAATTAAAAAAACAAACAAATGTTCCATCTGCTATTCTGGGGGTTCTCCAGACCACCCTGGGACAATTTTGGTGTCATGATCCTGGGCATGGGCAGCAAGAGTCCAGGACCAGCATGCCAGAACCAGTGTATGAGCAGTGGTGCTGGTAGCCGTCAAACTGGTGGGTCCACAGTCAGACGCAAGTCCAACAGAGGTCAGGGACCAGAGGAGGCCAGGATGCAGGATAATGGGAACACAGGAACCCGAAGCAGACTACAGCTCAGCATAAGGCCACATTGCTGTGACACAAACCAAGGGTGAAACGCAGGCCTTATATGAGTCGTCCTGAGCTTGCCCCAGCTGCAGCTCATCACATCATCTGACCATGCCTGCCCGCCTGCACCTGATTCCCCCAAGGCAAGCATGGCCAGAGCCTGGTCCCTGCAAACCCTCACAGTGTTCATTACATCTGGGGACATGGAGGGCACAGAGGGAGAGGAGAGGGAGGGCGACCTGCTGTGCAAGCAGAAGCCCTAGCGGAGGTTTCCGACTGGTGGGGTTTATTAGCTGAATCCCACTCATAGGGTCCTTATCAGGGTTATTGGGGTTTTTTCTGGTTGGGCTTCTGTCCTTTCAATATTCTGCAAAAACTGGCAGAAATTTAGCAGGAAGCTTTTCCAAAGAATGCCATACAGAGATAGCAAGTGGAGTTTTACCCGCTGCATTTCTGGGCACACCAAAAAGTAAACAGCAAATAAATTTTTACAGGAACAAAAAGTTAGCAACCCTATTTTAACTACTTGCCACATCCACAAACCAGAAACATGAGGAAGATGTGGAGCAGGATCATTTCCACTTCTTGCCTAGAATCACAGCAATGTAGAGTTGGAAGGGACCCTGAGGGTCATCTAGTCCAACCCCCTGCAGTGCAGGGATCTCAGCAAAACATCCATGACAGATGGCCATCCAACCTCTGCTTGAAAACCTCGAAGGAAGGAGAGTCCACAACTTCCCAAGGGAGCCCGTTCCGCTGCCAAACAGCAATGACAGTCAGAAAGTTCTTCCCGATATTTAGTTGGAATCTCCTTCTTTGTAGTTAGAAGCTATTGGTTCTAGTCCTGCTCTCTGGAGTAGGAGAAAACAAGTCTGGTCCATCGTGAAATTGTTTTTGTAGTGTTTGTTTGAATTTTTGGGGGGTTTTTTGTGGAAAAGCAGCATACAAATAAAATAAATAAATGGTGGAATTGAAGGCCACTGAGAAACCAAGATCCATTGAAACCAACAGAACAAGTTGGTTGTGATTATTTTCTGTGCTGTTGCTTTCAATGGGACTGTCAAGATTAAATTTAGCTGAATTGAGGCCATCATCATATACCATATCCACAAATCTTAAAATGGTTTTTTAAAAGTCACAGAGGAGACTTTTGAATAAGAATTATGGAGGCAAACTCATTTCAGCTTTAAATAAGTTTCTGAATTCCAATTTAATGCACCCATCATAAGTTTATAGTTCCTTCTTTCATTCCCTTCTCCCTACACTCATATTCTGGGGCTGAGAAGTCTATTCTTCGTGGCAGCATTGAGCTCTAGAGATGATAAGCAGAGTGTGTTTATTATTACCACATAAGGTTTAACTTCCCATGACTAATTAAAACCTGTCTTGAAATCTTGAGAGGAAAACCCTTGATTTTATCAGTTCATCGCCTCCTATCGTCCATAAGGAGTCAGGAAACTGCATATTACCATCAGGAAATTTAGCCAAGTGAAGCTAATGGCCTTTCAGCTGCTGTGCAAACAGTGAATGAGATATTAGAAAATAGCCATTCCCTTCCATTCCAAAATTAACAAGGCACATTCCTGGATTACCCACAGCTCTGAAATTTCATCATTGCAAAGAGGCCTTTGTGCTGTATTGATAATAGGATCCTCTTCCGGAGAGAGCAGGTCATCACCGCTCTCATGTGATGGCCCTGGAGAATTACTGCAATTCCAATATACAACGTCAAGTGGAAGGGAAAAAGAAACAGATATCTCTTCCTGCCGCCCAAGCAGATGGGCAATGCTACTCTTAGGGCCAACGCTATCACAGCTCCCAGGATCTGTTCGAGAAGAGGATCTGTGCCAAGACTCACACCCTTAGAAGAAGAAAAAACCACAGCAGGGTAACAGCTGCAATGCCTGCTGAGATAAAGAACTGCCTAACAGATCAATTTAACCAAATAATGTGTGCAAATTATGTGCATATTAGGGCAAAGTGTGCACAAATATGCACCAATTCATGAAAATGACATATTAAAAATGCATTATATTTGGGGAAACTACTGGCAAAAATGTGAATATGATGCAAAATGACAGACAAACACATCTATATAAGAAGAACTGCACAGGTAAATTTTAGCAAGGACTTTTTATTTTATTTTTTAAATTGTAAACTGATACAGAAATGTGGTTAACATGAAGTTAATATTGGGGGGAAAGACAAATGGAGAGAAACCAGAACTGACCGAGTCATCCATCCCTAATAGCTGGCAATATTTGGTAATCTACATGTCACATATTTTTAGTAAGCTCCCCTAGCATACAGGAAAAAATAGTTTCTGCGTTACAATTTTATTTGCATGGTTTATACCTCCTGCTTTCAGACGGGCATTCAACGTGAGTTATAAAACACTAAGTAAAGGGTAAAGGTACCCCTGCCCGTACGGGCCAGTCTTGCCAGACTCTAGGGTTGTGCGCTCATCTCACTCTAGAGGCCGGGAGCCAGCGCTGTCCGCAGACACTTCCGGGTCACGTGGCCAGCGTGACAAGCTGCATCTGGCGAGCCAGCGCAGCACACGGAACGCCGTTTACCTTCCCGCTGGTAAGCGGTCCCTATTTATCTACTTGCACCCGGGGGTGCTTTCGAACTGCTAGGTTGGCAGGCGCTGGGACCGAACGACGGGAGCGCACCCCGCTGCGGGGATTCGAACCGCCGACCATGCGATCGGCAAGTCCTAGGCGCTGAGGTTTTACCCACAGCGCCACCCGCGTCACTAAAACACAATAAATCAACATTAAAATGGTGTAAGAACTATAAAGGAGCAGCGTGAAATGCCAACTGATCACTGATCAGATGAAAGACATCTTAATTGCTTACAATCACCCCCCCCCCCAAATACCTTAAGTACTTTTACAATTTTGGAAGAATATGCTGTTCACTCGAAGAGCTTAACAGAGGATGCCCTCTCACTTCCAGCCCCGTCCAGCAATGCTCCAGTTGGAAAGGAAGCATCCTGTTCCCTTCAGAGTCACTGCGTACAATCCGACAGGTCACAGCCTTCCAATCCCTGGCCAACCTCAGGCAGGACTGCTGCTTCCAGGAGCAGCAGTGAAACGTAGCAGGAGTGGTACATGTAGCAGAAAAGAGATGACAGAGTTCAAAACGGGTTGCCCTGAAAGACAGCAGACTCTCCTTCCTTGGAGGTTTTTATACTGAAGTTTGATGGCTATCCATCAGGGATTCCTTGGCCGTGATTCCAGCTTTGCAGGGGGTTGGACTACTAGATGATCCCTAAGTAAAGGGACCATTAGGTCCAGTCGTGACCGACTCTGGGGTTGCGGCGCTTATCTCGCTTTATTGGCCGAGGGAGCCGGCGTACAGCTTCCGGGTCATGTGGCCAGCATGACTAAGCCGCTTCTGGGGAACCAGAGCAGCGCACGGAAATGCCGTTTACCTTCCCGCCGGAGCGGTACTTATTTATCTACTTGCACTTGATGTGCTTTCGAACTGCTAGGTTGGCAGGAGCAGGGACCGAGCAACGGGAGCTCACTCCGTCACGGGGATTCGAACCGCCGACCTTCTGATCGGCAAGTCCTAGGCTCTGTCTTTTAACCCACAGCACTACACGTGTCCCTTTGTTGTTGTTGTTGTTTAGTCGTTTAGTCGTGTCCGACTCTTCGTGACCCCATGGACCAGAGAATGCCAGGCACTCCTGTCCTCCACTGCCCCCCGCAGCTTGGTCAGACTCATGCTGGTAACCTCGAAAACACTATCCAAGATGATCCCTATCAACCCTTCAATTCTATGATAGAGTAGATCAGAGTGCAGCTGAGTTTTAAAATGCTTCCCTGAGAAAACCACACATGCACACACACAAAACTACTGCAGCTGAAAAACGAGCAAAGCCAAGAGGACTCCGAGATAGAATATTGATTTGGCAGGGTCCATTCTTATAGGGTTGCCATATTTCAAAAAGTAGAAACCAGGACACCCTGAAAGTTGGCAGCTTTTTTTAGGAAAATTGTCCAAAATTGTCAAGCTTTCTTAAGACAAACCCCAAAGTTGTTGAGCCTTTTTTTTTACAAAAATGCCAAAAAAACCCCACAATTTTTTGCTTGACTTGCCTAAGATCCAGGACAAAGCACCACCTTTCAAAAATTGCCCCCAGATGTCAATTCTGCCTTTGAAATCCCAGTAATGTCTGGGGAAATCCAGACATATGGCAGCCCTAGTTCTTGTCACTAAGTAAGGGATTTCTTTGTGTGAGTCTTTGTATTATTTAGCAATATATATCTATGCTACTTACTCAAAGATACCTCTAAGCCATTTACAAAAGACAATCTGAAACCTTCATAAAAATACTAATTAAAAACAAGTTACATGAAAAGTAAAATACGAACGAAATCAGTTATTTTAAAACAATTATACTAACTAGAAACACATGCTAAAATTGCACAATAACTTTACATCCCTAGGTAGGATTCCTTAGAGGGGAAAAAATCTTTTAGCAGGTGCTTAAAACTAAACAGTGAAGGAACCTGCCTAAGATCAAAGTGCTACAAAAAAAATTTAAGCAGTCAAGTGGACACTTACAGGGTAGGTGATCCTGGGAATAAACTGGCACTGAGCTGTATAGGCCTTTAGATGCTTGCAACAACACCTTGAATTTGGCCCAGTAACAAATCAGGAGCCAAGGAAGATCTCCCAGCAGGGGTTTTCAATGGTCCTGCAGCATTCTGCATTCTGGACCAAAATACAAGGGGAGCCCAACATAGAGTGTTGCAGTAACCCAGCATTGAAGCTTCCAGTGCCTGCATTACCACAGTCAAGCTATCCCAGGCATTTTTTTTTTATTTTTTTTTAAATGTACCTGCCAACTGCAGAATGTAGGTTCAGGTAGGTAGCCGTGTTGGTCTGGATATCCCCAGCTGATGTAGACAGATTCCTCCGAGCTGGAAAGCCCACCACCTGTCCTCTCGACCCGTGCCCGTCCTGGCTGATTAGAGCGTGTCCAGAAGAGGTGCGGGCCCCCCTGGGGGATATCATCAATCTGTCCCTTGGCACCGGGACATTCCCAGGGGAACTGAAGGAGGCAGTGGTGCGCCCGCTCTTAAAGAAAACATCATTAGATCCCTTAGATCTATCCAATTACCGCCCGGTTTCGAATCTTCCATTCCTGGGTAAGGTGATTGAGAGAGTGGTTGGTGAACAGCTTGGTAGGTTTCTGGATGAAACATCAGCTCTGGATCCATTCCAGTCTGGCTTCCGCGCTGGTCATGGGACCGAGACGGCTCTGGTCGCCCTAACAGATGATCTCCGCAGGCAGCTGGATCGAGGCGGGTCGGGGCTGCTGATTCTTCTAGACCTGTCAGCAGCCTTCGACATGGTCGATCACGAACTCCTGGACCACCGCCTTGCCGACGTGGGGATCCAGGGCACAGTCCTTCAATGGCTGCGCTCGTTTCTCTCTGGTCGGGGACAGAGGGTGGCGCTTGGGGGGGAATTGTCATCCCGCCACTCCTTGGTGTGTGGTGTGCCTCAGGGTGCAATACTCTCCCCGATGCTTTTTAACATCTTTATGCGCCCCCTCGCCCAGCTTGTCCGGAGTTTTGGGCTGGGCTGCCATCAGTATGCTGATGACACCCAACTCTATTTGTTGATGGACGGCCACCCGGACTCGGCCCCAGACACACTGATCAGATGCTTGGAGGCTGTGGCTGGATGGTTACGTGGGAGCCGGCTGAAGTTAAATCCTTCGAAGACAGAGGTCCTCTGGCTGGGACGGGACGACATGGGACTGAGGGGGCAACTCCCATCTCTTGCGGGGGTGCAATTAGTGCCAGCACCGTCCGTTAAGAGTTTGGGTGTAATCTTCGATACCTCCCTCTCCATGGAGGCGCAGATTGCAGCTACAACAAAGGCGGCATTTTTTCATCTCCGCCAAGCTAAGCAGTTGGCTCCTTACCTCTCTCGCCCTGACCTAGCCACTGTGATCCACGCGACGGTCACCTCCAGACTGGATTATTGTAACTCGCTCTACGTGGGGCTGCCCTTGAGACTGACCCAGAAACTCCAGCGGGTGCAGAATGCCGCAGCGAGACTCCTTACGGGGTCCTCGCTTAGAGATCACATTCATCCGGTGCTATACCAGCTGCACTGGCTCCCGGTGGAGTACAGGATCAGGTTTAAGGTGCTGGTTTTAACCTTCAAAGCCCTATACGGCCTAGGGCCCTCGTACCTACGGGACCGCCTCTCCTGGTATGCCCCACAGAGGAACTTACGATCTTCAAATAAAAACACCTTGAGGGTCCCAGGCCTCAGAGAGGTTAGGCTGGCCTCAACTAGAGCCAGGGCTTTTTCGGCTGCGGCTCCAACCTGGTGGAACGCTCTGTCACAAGAGACAAGGGCCCTGCAGGACTTGACATCTTTCCGCAGGGCCTGCAAGACAGAGCTGTTCCACCTGGCATTTGGTCAGGGCGCAGCCTGACCCCCTCCTCTGGCAATCTTTACAAAGCTTTAGTTTATGGTTGCCATCAATTTTGATTTTAATTCATTTTTATAATGTTTTATAATGTCACACTGTTTTAATTGTTGTTAGCCGCCCTGAGCCCGGCTTCGGCTGGGGAGGGCGGGATATAAATAAAATTTATTATTATTATTATTATTATTGACACAGTCAAAATAAATTAAACAATTAAAAAATTGTCCAGTAGCACCTTAGAGACCAACTAAGTTTGTTCTGGGAAGCTTATACCCAGAACAAACTTAGTTGGCCTCTAAGGCGCTGTGGGTTAAACCACAGAGCCTAGACTTGCCGATCAGAAGGTCGGCGGTTCGAATCCCCGTGACGGGGTGAGCTCCCATTGCTCGGTCCCTGCTCCTGCCAACCTAGCAGTTCGAAAGCACGTCAAAGTGCAAGTAGATAAATAGGTACCTCTCCAGAGGGAAGGTAAACGGCGTTTCC
Organism: Podarcis cretensis; assembly: GCF_951804945.1. Lineage (NCBI taxonomy): Eukaryota > Metazoa > Chordata > Lepidosauria > Squamata > Lacertidae > Podarcis > Podarcis cretensis. Next base: position 26,272,518 of record NC_137175.1, read on the forward strand.
GTGTGCTGCTCTGGTTTGCCAGAAGTGGCTTAGTCATGCTAGCCACATGACCCAGAAGCTGTACGCCGGCTCCCTTGGCCAATAAAGCAAGATGAGCGCCGCAACCCCAGAGTCGGCCATGACTGGACCTAATGGTCAGGGGTCCCTTTACCTTTACCTTTTAAGGTGCTAGGTAAAGGTAAAGGTAAAGGTACCCCTGCCTGTACGGGCCAGTCTTGACAGACTCTGGGGTTGTGCGCCCATCTCACTTAAGAGGCCAGGGGCCAGCGCTGTCCGGAGACACTTCCGGGTCACGTGGCCAGCGTGACATCGCTGCTCTGGATATTTATTTAATTTTTTTATTTATTTTGCAGAATGTAGGGACAGTGTTGTAGGAAAATGAGGTGGTAGAACTGTTGATTTTAGCCAGCAGGTGGAGAATGCCATTATTGAGAATGCTCCATTTGCGTGTTAAAAAAAACAACACACAAGCCCTTAGAACAGGCATAGGCAACCTGCGGCCCTCCAGATGTTTTGGCCTACAACTTCCATGATCCCTAGCTAACAGGACCAGTTGTCAGGGATGGTGGGAATTGTAGTCCAAAACATCTGGAGGGCCAAAGGTTGCCTATGCCTGCCTTAGAATATAGAATTGTAGAGCTGGAAGGGACCCTGAGAATCATTTAGTCCAACCCCCTGTAATACAAGAATTTCCAGTTGTCCCATATAAGGATCAAACCTGCAACCTGGGCATTATCAGCACCACACTCTAACCAATTGAGCTATCCAGGGACCTTCTTTCCTGCTGTGTTGCTTTTCTAGTTGCAGGCAGTGTTTTTACCTGGGGAAGAATTCAAAGTTGCATTCCCTCTCCGCCTTGCATATACATGCACATGAAGCCTCCATTCTTCCTCTCCAGTATTCAGTGACCTCAGTTCCTCTGGACTCATAAACCAGGGCAGGCACAGGCTGAAGATTGGCTGCCTCCAGCAAAAACTCTTTTGAGTTCTAACTAGTGGAGGGTTTATATGTCTGTTCAATCCAGAAGAGCTCAGGGTAATTAATTTTAAGTCATTTTGCCCTTGCAGATGGCTGCTCTTTTGTATATGAAAAATGTTGCATGAAAAATGTTTTTCTTCCCCAAGGTTGTTGTATTTACATCATTAGTGCTTTCCCTTGAATTCTTGAACTTGATTACAAGGTCTTTAAGATCATGGATTTATTATCCAAATGCCACAAGTCTTATTATAAAAGTTGGACGAACCAATGAAAGATGCATATGGTCTTCTGGTATTTTTTATTTCTTTATTTTTTATATAAAAATACATTTCCTTGCTTGTACTCTTTGTGTAGAGTGTAATATCTGTGTAAAGTTGGAGCTCATAACTCATTTTGGGGAGAAGGAGGGGCAAGCAATGGGAATGAGGTCACCAGAAAGACATCTGATTAAAAGCTGTGATGCAATTGGACCATTAGAACTTGATATCTATATATGGGTTGTTAGCACTGCTCTAACGAAACTTGTGTTTTTGCTTTTTCTCTTGTTTTGAGTTTGTCGTATTGCACTTGTAACGCTTCTCCTAGGTTTGCTTTTTGTTCCTAAGCAGCTTTGAGCAACACCATTGTGCAGTATAAATGGGGTATAATTTCGTAAAAAATAAATACAGTAAGTCACATCAATGCCTGTTTGCAATTTCTTCTGGCCTGCACCCACACAATTCATTCCTGAACTAAAAGCAACACTGTTGTTTGCATGGTCATTTATTCTGAGATTAAATAGAAGCAAACTATGAGGCTCTTGTTATTCAGGACTCTTTGGCTTGCTTTCACTGGTTCAGCAAAAAATTAAAGTTATAGAGTGCTGCTGGTGTACTCCATAGGGTGTACCCACCCTGTCTTTTTCCACAATGTATCAATGGATTGATAATAGGATTGCCAACAGACCAGAGATGTTCCTTTTGGGTCCAGACTAAGCATGATGGTTGCCATGTTGTTTGCACTCATAAAGCTGACCTTTTAAAAAACTAGTCATTGTATGGAATGCTGTTCAGGACCACGGTATGAGGGAAGGATGCGTTAATTCATTTCCCTTCTCGTGGCCCTATACACACACACCTCCTATTTGCAAAGGAAAGAAAATTCCTATTGACACCAGTTTCCTCCTGTTGCAAATAGCAAGAGGGGAGGACTGATCTGAATTGGGACCGTGGCAAGGAGACACCCTACTCCCCTCATGCCAGGGTCCTGATCCAGTTTCCCCATATGTATCAGCTATCAGTATCAACTACTTGCCAAACATTACATATTACTTTGGTTCTTAAGGTCACAGCCACACCAACACCTTTAAAGCAGTCTTATACTGTGTTAACAGTCATGGAGAATCCAATGAACTGCTGTTTGTTAAGGGTGCTGACCTCACAGACATACCATTCCCAACACCCTGAAGAAATTGTAGTTCTCAGGAATCTCTATGACTGTTAAAGAAGTGTAAGAGGGCTTTAAATGTATGGTTTGGATGTGACCTAGTGGATTTGTAGAAATTAGCAGGGAAAGCAGGGACGTAAGTACCATTATCTACTGATGTCTACATGTCTAATGGCAAGTTGCTAATAAGGATGCAAGTGCTGACACCAGTCAGAGAAGGCATTGGCAACCCCTGGGAAATATAGACAACCTTTGTAACAACACGAAACAGGTGTGAACAAGCTGTTACGTCGTTTGTGGTGTGTAGAGGCCGCATGCCTACCATAAGCGAAGCGCTTGCTTCTCTCTAGAAAGCACAGCTGAGGAAAAATACGGGATGGTCACAAATCACCACACTGAACACAATCCTTTCTTGAGTGGTGGGCTGAAAACTGCAGACTTGTGCGTAGAATCATAGAATTGTAGAGTTGGAAGGGACCCAAATGGTCATCTAGCCCCATCTACAAGGATAAGTTTTTGGGGGGAGCACATAGAGAAGAAGTAAGTGGGTTGCTCTGTTGATATGCCTCTATCTTGGCTGTTTATTTACCCAAGAGCCAAGATGAAGGGTGCAGTGGTAGATTTTAATGGCGGCTGCCACAAAGCTGGGTGTCTCAGCTCCATCCACCAAATAACAGATCATGTTTAAAACTGCCATTTGTACCTTGACAGCTTGCATTCGTCCCTAGCACTGGGCTGCCAAATGCTTTTAAGGGAAGAGGGTGTGGGTGTCAGGAACTAGAGCTTTAAAGCTTTGATTAAATATAGGGAAAGTCCTGTGTGCCCAGATTTTACTGTCAATTTTATAATGGCATAAAACTTTACAGCTGCAGGTGACCCTGTACACCTCTGAGAACATTGCCACTGCTCACACAGCAAGCATGTTCAAACTGACCTGCCAGCTGCTCTGGCGTTCCTCACTACCTCTCTCCATAATTGATTATTTATCTAAAGCAAGGCTGAAATTAAATCCTCATGTCAGATTACAGTAAGAAGGAGGGAACGGGATGGATGAGGCTGGAACTCATCTAATAAGGTATGGATTTCCTGAGCCACTGTACAGCTTTATAGACCTAATCTTTGAATCCTGAAATGATAGCTACACGTCTTATCAATTTCAGCAAAGAAAGCGCCTCTCCTCAGCTAAGCATTAGAGCAGATGGAATGGTCAGCCCAAGAACTAGCAATGCTGTTACACCCTTATCAGAAAATGTTACTGACTGCCCTGCTTTGCATCAAGTTGTACCAAGAATCCAAAGCCACAGGAGGAAAAGATTCTGCACACAAAGACAATCAATTAACCAGCTCTTGACTTCGAATTCCATTCACTGGAAATTCCTCCTATTTAAGGGGAAGATGGTATCAGAAGAGAAAAAACACCAAAAGGAGATTCTGCTCCCAACCTTCCCCCACCACACTCACAATACAGTTGATAATATGAAAGCTCTTTTAATAGTCCCCATCTACCCATCTTGCAGCTTCCTCTGACAATTATAGGCTAGTCATTCCATTATACTGATTACATTTTGCTGTTTATCATATGTCAAGTATGTTACAGGGAAGATTCTATATGCATATGTATAAATCAGTCATTCACTGTAAATTAAGCAAAGAAACAGGCAGCTCAGTTCTTTGGATCAGCCTTTACTACACCAATGCAATTGGCAATTTCTGAGGACTCAAGAGACAGGGTGTAATAAATACATTTGATCAGTCAGTATGAATTCCTTGCAAACACTGGCTGGCCATAAAAATAAAGAGAAAATTTTGCAAAGGGGTGTGCAGTTCGTTGGTACAGAAATTCTCTGTTCCAAAATGCTATCCTGCCGGTAACCCACATTGAAATTCTGTACTTTAAGCTGTGTTGCTGACTTCCGTTTAGTAGCCCAGCAGTTTACAGATGGATAAAAGCACTACAGAGGATCATATGCTTTACTCAGTGGAGAAGTTCAGAATAGGTTACAGGAATTCTTACTCCAAATATTTATGGTGAGGTGTATCCATTTGGTTGTCTCCACACCCTGTCCCAAGGGTTCATAGTGGGTGGCATAGTCACAGCAATTTTTTTTTCCCCTGGGAAAAGTTGGTATAACTTACGTACTCCCTATCTCATGTCAGGTTATTGATTGGTGCAGCACTTCTGGGTTGGATCATGGGAGTTCTTCATTATGGCTGAGGTCCTAAGAATATTTGCTCTGGGATATATCATATTAAATGTGCTTCAGCTCACACTCCACAGACATCACTAGGATTGGTGGGTCTGCTCATTTATCAGCACTGAAGGCTATCATGTAAAGGAGCATAAAAAAAGAAAAGCCATCCAGATTCCTGTAGGAGCAGGACCTAAATGTACGGCACTCTCCCCACTTGTGATTCCCAGCAACTAGAATTGAGAGGCATCCTATCATCAGCAGAGGAGGTGGAACATGTCCAGAATAGCTGTTTTCCATTGATACCTTCCATGAATTTGACTGATCTTTTTAAGCCATCCAAGTTAGTAGTTATCACCAGCTCTTATGGAATGAATTCCATGTGCCATGTGTAGAAGTTCTTTTTTTTTGTCTGTCCTGAAACTCTCAACTTTCAGCTCTATTGGACGGCCCCAAGTTCTAGTAATATGAGCCACATTATGATTACGGAAGCATAAATCCAGTGACTCTAAGAGTTTCAGAGGCTGCCATTTGGAACAAGCCTTCGTAACTGGACAATACCAAGAGAAGGATGGAGAAGACACCATCCTCTGGACTAGAGCTTTGTATAGGTAAAGGTAAAGGACCCCTGGACGGTTAAGTCAAAGGTGACTATGGGGTTGCAGCACTCATCTCGCTTTGAGGGAGCCTGCGTTTGTCCAAAGACAGCTTTCCGGGTCATGTGGCCAGCATGACTAAACCGTTTCTGCTGCAACAGGACACCACAATGTAAACCAGAGCACATGAATACACCGTTTACCTTCCCAACACAGCGGTACCTATTTATCTACTTGCACTGGCATGCAGAGCAACAGAAACTCACCCCGTCATGGGGATTTGAACCACCAACCTTCTGATCAGCAAGCCCAAGAGGTTCAGTGGTTTAGATAACAGCACCACCCATGTCCCAAGAGCTTTATATCCAAACAACAATGCAAAGCAACCCAAATCTGCCATTCCCACTCCCTTTCTATAGCTGGGAATCTGAATTTCCTACATTGTACCGAAGCAAAAGCAGCAGCAAGGAGTGCTGAAACTACCTTCCTCAAGGGCACAACACTGAGGTTCTCCTATCAAGGCAACATCCAAGATGGATTTTTCAGCACCCTCTCCAGGCTCTGCCTTCTCTTCTGCTTTGCCTTTTGATGCTGCCTCCACCTCTTCTCTTTTTCCCACATCCAAAGCCAGTTCTCTTTCTGCCACATCACATTGGATCTCGGAACCCTTTGGCTCCATCTGTGCATAAATATTGTTTTTAAAGGAGAGAATTCCTAAAAGCTTGGCAAGGAGTGTGAGAATGTGGAGCCAAAGACTGCTTCCTTGGTCATCCTATGTACACATTTCAGCTTCTCTAAAAATAAATCTGAAGGCTAAATGCTCCTGCCCGAGCACACCAAAACACAGCGGGCATCAAATTGCATTAGAATGTTTATATTGAGGAAAATTGCATCCTGCAAATCTAAATTATCTCTCTCCTCCCACCTGCCATGGCCCATTTCCTATTATATTTCCCCCCCTAACAAACCAATAGATGCTTGAAATCACGGAAAGCCATAAAGAATTGGAATCAAATTAAGTCTACATTCTAACTGCATTAGGTGCTGTCAAGCATAGTTTACTCACTTTTCACAGTTCTATCTAGAGGCTAAACAATTTTGTACCCTTTTCTCTACTAATCAAAACTGATTACTCTGATAATGGACCCCTGATGCTGAACACTTTATGAAGGTAAATTATGCCAGACTGAACAGGAAAGGGGAATGGAGAAATCACCCAGCAATAAATAGGTCTAAAGATGCATATATTGATCTTGCCCTCATTCTTTATCTCTTTCAGTGCTTCACCATAGCCATAGGCCCAATCAATATTCTCAGTGCTGTAATGCCATCTTTCATAATAACATCATAATTGGCTGTTCACACACTTTGCCCTACAATGAACTTATACTGAGGCTTTTTCGTTTCAGGTCTTTTGTCCTCATCACATACCCTTCCTCATACTATTCGGAAGTTTGCTGGGGGCACAGAGAGCTAAGAGGAGGCAAAATTAAACGCATCCTATATCATTCTAAACACTCCACACTCTCTGCCCACAGTTACATAAGTTGCGATTGCTGTCTAACTTAGCCAACAAGTGCACTCTGATTCATCTACCAAATGATATATAAGCATATATGATGATCCAATGCGTTAGCAATTTTTTTGTTGCAAAAAGCTGTATCAGTTTGCTATTCAGAATATTCCTCCTGGCCCAGCTAAAAACAAGAGGTTTCTTCGCACAGGGACTGGATACAGTTGTACCTCGGGTTAAGAACTTAATTCCTTCTGGAAGTCTGTTCTTAACCTGAAACTGTTCTTAACCTGAGGTTAAGGTTAAATCGCACCGCCGGAGCACGATTTCTGTTCTCATCCTGAAGCAAAGTTCTTAACCTAAGGTACTATTTCTGGGTTAGCGGAGTCTGTAAGCTGAAGCGTCTGTAACCTGAAGCGTCTGTAACCCGAGGTACCACTGTACTGTTAAAACAGATTTCGTAATAAGAAAAGAATTCTGTTGGTCGGAGTGGACTGCGACTGAAGAATAAAAAAGCTAGAAGAATAAAAAGCACAGAAGTCTTCTAGTCCAACTTAATAGCTTAGTTTTCAGTGAAGGAGCCAATCTAGACTATAGCACTTCAGACTGAACATTGAGGCTCACGTGATTGAATATTCTTCCAATATAAAGAACACATTCATACAGACAATTAGCATGTCAGTGTGAGGGCTATGTTGGAATCTTTCCCCTTGAGATTTCATTTTGTATGTGAAGAGATTTTTTTTCCTGTGGTGGAATATTTAAAAATTTGAGCACCTGCCTGCAAGTGGTACAGCCAAGGAATATAGATTTGCAACCTTTTACCCACTACCTATCTTTGCTGCTGGGAGTCCCAGAAGTGGAATATATATCTATGGATACTTCATCTACAACCATGGTCCACTAGGGCAATGGGGCAACTTCACTGCAGACTCACCAGCTCTGAATGGGAAACACCCGGTTCAAGCTGATCTCCTAGCTCCCTCTTCTGATATTCAGTGACTTACCCCATTTCATCTTAGTGCCGTTTCCTCCTAAGCAAGATAATTGTCATGATAAGCTTTGTAAACTGTGAGTTTGCTAAAGCACACCAAACACTAAAACAGGCTCTTCCGCCACCTCATTAGTACACATCTTGCAGAATTGGAACTGCTGGCTTAAAACAGAATTCCATGGAAATTATCTCTCCCATTCCTATTTTACTAGCAGACCTTGCAGAACTTTATCATAGCAGAATAAGTACTTGGCATCCACACAGTGAAATATGAATGCACACCACATTTTGAAAATTTGTTACAAGCAACCAATATCTCTGAACAGGGTCTGCTCTAGAATTTAAACTATACGTTGAACCAATTAAGAGCGCAACAGGTACCATGGCTGGTTTAAAGATCACAAAGGTCTCCGATATGGAACCATCTATAGGTGATAATGATTGGAAAGCTATCTGGCTGTCTAAACCCATGCAATCAGTTTCTGCATATACAGGCTAGATCTACACAGCTATAAAAAACCCACTTTGAATATGCTCTACTACCAAAAAAAAAAAAGTTGTAAAGCTCACAATTGAAAATACAATTGAGATGTGATTTCAGCTATACAGCACCATCTGGTGTCACAGTGTTATAACAATTTTATAACCCTGTATTTTGACCACCCTGTAATGTGGTTGAGTCCACAGTAAGCCCACAACTTATGCAGGGGTTACGATTCCAGGGATCATGCCTAAAGCTAAAATTGAGTATAGTCAAAACACAATGTGTTCAATAACAAGTGGGATTGCCAAAGCCTTTAACTTCTGAGATTAACTTGGCTGGTGCTATTCAAACCCAAACCAGAGAGGTGCTAAATCACAACTCGGTCTTTTGGCATTATTTTACACCAGTTCATACAAATATACAGCACCCATGACTGCCGTGTAATGTTCCTAATACCAGTTTCTGGTATTGGACAGGCCCTGACTTCTAGGTCTGTTTTGTGTAATTGTGGCATGACGAAAATACACACACATAAGCACAAGCCTTCCTTCTTCCACACATCCAGTTCTCTCTCACTCAATAATTGTCACACTTACATAATAGGAAATAATGGCCCTCCAGAATCAATAAGATGCAAAACATACTGCAGTCTGTTTTTCCAGGCATATAAAAGCAGGCTAAGAGTCAAGTAGCCATGCATCATCCATCATTTCATTTGTGCAGAAAGAGATGGGCCAGTGCAATTCCTCCCCCTGCATCCTGAACAGATGAACTTACAAGCTTGACCAAAGCCAATTCGCAATAGCAGAAACCATTCCCACTTCCTTGGCAAGCATCCTCTGCTCAGTGCCAAAACATGCAGCCTACAGAATTATTTTAGCCAAAAGCTGCTTTGCAAAGGCCACTAATCTGTATTATTTTTATTCTAAATATATTTACTGGAACTTCTTTTTTAAAAAAGCAAAAACAAACATGCACATAGCGGATGGGACACTTAGCAGGAAGGCTATGGAAATGGCTACCTTGGTTCAGGAGAGCTGCTTCTGCTGGTCATTCCTAAATCTCAATCTCTCTCTCTCTCTCCACCTTCTCCATGATGGCTGCTTCCATGGGGTGAGTCAATTATCTGAAGTGGCTCACCACGCAGGAGAGCTTTTTGTCACCGCATCACTTGTAGAAGTGTGGCTTAGTTAATTCATTTCAAAGCATTTTTATCTGATTTCCTATTGGGAATAATCAAAGCAGATGATGTGTTTAATTCATTAAACAGCATAAAAAACCAGCATTGTTGTTTTTTAACTGTCTGAATGTACTGTTTTATAAACAACACATAACCAACACACACACACACACCAGGAGTATTAAGCAAATAGCTTTTGTTTTATTATGTATTTCATGTTTTCGTTTTGTATTTTTACGTTTTGAACCACCCTGCGATCTTCAGATGAAGAGCAGTATACCAACTTTAATTAATTAATAATAATAATAATGTTTGACCAAATTGCAGGAGGCAGTGGAAGACAGGAGTGCCTGGCGTGCTCTGGTCCATGGGGTCACGAAGAGTCGGACATGACTAAACAACTAAACAACAGCAACAACAATAATAATATGTTGGTGATTATATTTGTTGGCAAGTCATTAATTGTCCTGCAATAAGCCGCAAGCAATGGAGGCAAGCAGGTCTCCCATATGGGAAGGGAATTCCATAGTCTCTGAATTGCACTAATACAGCCAGTCAAATCATATTTTTTTTACTGCTTGGAAGCAGCCACAGCAATTTAAAGCTGAAACTGTACCTTTGTAGCTGAGGAGAGTCATTGTAAGACAGTGACTACAGTTTTGGCCCTGGCTCTGCAATGAAGATCACTCTGATCTCCAAGCCTGACCACCTCACAAGGCTGTTGTCACACTTAAATACTGATCTGAGTGTCTTGAGAAAAGGGCAGAGAGATAGGGCCCACCCTATTCCTTTGACTGTAATCTGTTTTAGTGTTTGTAATTCTGAATTTTCAATTGTTAGGACTTGCTGCTGAAGGGTGGGCAATAAAATAACAATAATAACTAAAGTATCCATGGCAGATGGCCAACCAACCTCTGCTTAAAGATCTCCAACGAAGGAGAGTCCACCACCTTTTGTGCGAGTCCATTCTACTGTCGAATAGCTCTTACCATCAGAAAGTTCTTCCTCATGTTTAGTCGGAATCTCCTTTCTTGTAACTTGAAGCCATTGGTTCGAGTCCTACCCTCCAGAGCAGGAGAAAATAATCTTGCTGCATCTTCCATGTGACAGCTCTTAAGATGTTTGAAGATGGCTATCATATCATTCCTGTTGCTCAGGAATTGTAAGGAACCCCTTCCCCCCCCCCAAAAAAAAAAAAAAATCAGTGCAGTTTTGAAAGCTTCCACAAATCACTTTGATTCAAAATTATGTTTAGTTATATCCAAATATAACCAAAACCCTACTTCTTGACACGGGTGGAGCTGTGGGTTAAACAACAGAGCCTAGGGCTTGCCGATCAGAAGGTCGGTGGTTTGAATCCCCACGACGGGGTGAACTCCTGTTGCTCGGTCCCTGCTCCTGCCAACCTAGCAGTTCGAAAGCACATCAAAGTGCAAGTAGATAAATAGGTACTGCTCTGGCGGGAAGGTAAATGCGTTTCCGTGCACTGCTCTGGTTTGCCAGAAGCAGCTTAGTCAGGCTGGTCACATGACCTGGGAGCTGTATGCCGGCTCCCTCGGCCAATAAAGCGAGATGAGCGCCGCAACCCCAGAGTCGTCCACGACTGGACCTAGCAGTCAGGGGTCCCTTTACCTTTTTACTCCTTGATCTCAGGAACCATCGTACAAAAGTTGATTAAAACCAATGCAGCTTAGAAAGGTTCAGTTGGCCATCTTGAATCAAAATGGTGTCGTAGTCTCGTTGCTGAGCAGCAATGAGAAGAGCTCAGTAGAGGGGGAGGCCAGCTAACCAGAAGCGTCTCTGAGGCATACTTGCTTTGGAGGCAGAGTAAGTATCCAAAGTCAGGTGCAGTCCTAGGGTCAAGAGAACAGCAATCTGTGTGGTCAGATGGTCCAGGGATCAGGGAATCCGATGATCATGGGGTCAACAGTCAGGACAAACAGAAAGCAGCAAGGTAGGACCAGGAATGACAAGCATTGTTACCAACATCTGACTGCTTCTGGAATCTCTGCTTAGGAAGGCTGAAGCCAACTGGTTCGCATCAGCGCCTTCTCCTCTGTGTCCTTGAAGACTGATCAGCTGCTGGTGGAATCACTCTGCTTTTTCCCCTTTCAGGTTGTTGTTCAGCAGACGAAGCTGACTCCTGGCCCCATGACAAATGGTGTCTAATTGTAAGTGAACATAGACAAAAAGCTGCTCTTGATTCAGGAGTGCAAAATTTGGTTGGGTATCCAAATGCATAGTGAACAACCAACTTCCCAAAACATAAAGTGGATCATGCACCACATCACAGCCTCAGTTTCAAAAGATGTTTTCCATGTGACATGGAGGGGGCTTCTGTTTGAAAAACACATGTTGCAACTGAATTGGCCATAGTCTTCTTTAGATCCACACCTGCAGCTTGAACTATCAGCTTGAACTGGGATGTTGTTTTGGACAAGACCAGTTGAAAGGAACAGGACTTGTATCAGAACATGGGCTGTACTATCAGAAAAAAGTAATCCCTTAGTCCCAACAGGTTGTCAACCATAAAGTTGCAAGGTGCATGCATGCAAGTACAGTACACACATGCAGCCTGTGTGTGTGTATGTGTACAACATATTCCTATCTGCAGCTTTCTGCTCGTAGCTGAAGCTCAACAAGATAAATGTTCCCCTCTCAGAGACAAGATACCTATTCCACAAATCACTGCTCCCTTCCCTCCGCACCTTCCCTTCCTTCTAACCCTCCTCCATTACTCATCCACTGGAAGAAAATGCAAAGAGTAATAATAATTAGACAAGTACAAATAGCCAGACAGCGATATGGATGGCGTGTCCCACTAAATAAAGGGCCGTTACCATACCAACAGGCGGGCAGAGTGCTGATCTAACAGTGCTTGGAGGCGCTCAAGCAGTGGCACATCATCCGTTATCCGACAACTTGGGTCTGGCCTCTCAAAAACACAAAACGTTGCCCGGGACTATGTGCCCCTTCAGTGTAAGTCAAGGGAAACTACTGCTTTTCATTAAGTGCTAAATAAATAAATATTGTTGGTAGCAGCGGCAGCACAAGAACAGCCCTCCTGGATCAACTACAAGATCTGTCTAGTTCAGAGATTTGCAGCAGGGAAGAGTTGATTCGAGTTAAGGATGCCCTCTTAATGTCCATGGGGGGGTGGGGACACAAAGAAGCTAAAGAGCAGTCAGATGTAAAAGTTAATTGTTCAATAGATTGGGTGGTATCCAACACACTTGCACCGCTACTGCAAGGATATATGCTTCAGCAATGGCATGGCTCCCATCACATTGCCCCAAATCTGCTCCAGGGGCTTGGGGAAAATCCCAGAATAGATTTAGGGGACATTGCAGGGGCGGGGGAGATGGAGCACCAGCTTAGAGCTATGTTAGATACAGGCCATAGTAACAAAATTAAATACTTTTTAAAAAGTATTTATACAGGTTATGTTTAGATCAATTCATGATAAAGGTTCACTAAGCAGCTTACAATGTAGAGCAAAAACTGGGGGGGGGGGAGAGCCTTTTGCTGCTTATAAGCCTCCCCTGCAATAAGGATAATGGGAGCCAGCTGTATGCCAGCTGTATGTCTAGCCTGGTGAGAGGACCCCCCCCCTCCCTTCTGTACTGTATTTAAGACACACCAGAAGACTAGTACCATAAACTTTGTTGTCACTTAACTCTTGTTTTGCTTTATATTTCTGTACTTACCGGTAAACCTAGATGAGATGGGTTATTTGTAACATTGAATTTATTCTGTGTTTGTTAAATTGTTGATTCATCATTTTTTAAAAAAATTATTGATGAGCTCTGTATTTTGTTTATTGTGTTTTGATGTTTTGAGTGTTTGCTGTAAGCTGCCTTGAGCACAACTCATTGTGGAAAAGGTGCATATAAGTAAGCTCAATCAATTAATCAATCAAAAATTTACATCTGGGAAGGGGGGAACAGGAGGGGTATGCAGAAAAGACAAGGAGTTGAAAGCCAACTATTTGGAAATGATCTCATCCGAATGCTCTGTATGATATGAGTGAGCAAAAAGACAGCAACGCCACTGTGCATCTTTTGAATCTTAAAACAAAACACCTGTTTGTCTTTAGAGATATAACAGGAAACATGCAGGCAGTATTCAACCCAACTCAGATCAGTAAGAATCAATGTACACTTTACACAAAATGAAGCAGTAGATTTTGTTATTGTGATGGTGTGGGGTGCAGGTAGAATTCTGGACTAAACCATTTCAGACTCCAGGTAGGAAGACCATATTTTTAATGCTCTCCCACATAAACAAGCTCAAGCAATTTCCTGCATGTAGCAAACCAATACAGAGAGAGAGAGAAAAAATAGTAGCCTTATATGTTACTTTTACATGCAGTCAATTTTTTAAAAAATGTGGGAGCAGTCAGAATTACTCTCTCCCACCATCTGAAGTGAGGCAGTTCAGAGTTTTTAATCACCTCATTTTGGCAATTGGCTCTTGGGACCCAAATGTCACAGAGGGGACAATTTTCCTTCATATCAGGACACTCTCCCCCTCTTTCTCTCCTGTAACTCTTCTCTACTGAGACTTCAGGACCAAGCAGTAACCCAGGTGTAGAGAACCTTTGCCCCTCTAAATGCTGCTCAGCTACAACTCCCATCGTCCCTGGCCATTGGTCATTCTTGCTGGGGCTGATGGGATTTGTAGTTCAGCAACATCTGGCAGGTCAAAAGTTCTCCCCACCCACAGTAACCTTTTACCGTAACCTTGAGACCACTCCATGCTCATAATCTGATTCTTGTTGTACTATTTCCATCTCTACCTTAGGCTCTAAAGCTGCTCATTCTGCAACCATTCCCTCCCCACAGAACAAAGCACCAACACCCTTCAAAAAGGTTCAATCCCACTAAGGCCATCCTATTTATAATCCCCTCATGTTCTGACTCCTGAACACAACATTGGCCAGGTCATCATCTCTTAGTCTCCACACTTGACATCAGGAGCACGCCTCTTACTATATACAAATTCAAGCATGCCTCTTACTATATACAAATTCTTTTCATAAAAACACAGGGTAGTCTGCTGCTGAGGGAGGTGCATTGGTTGCTGCTTTGCTACTAGGCCAAAGCCCAAAACTCCTCAGGCCCAAACAACCTTAACGATGCTGATGCCTTCTCAGGGAGCACTTCTGGTGCCCCTGAAGTTTGACGTGGCTCCCGTGGAACTCCCTGCCAGGAGAAGTTTGGAAGGAACCTTCCATTTCCCCCTTTTTTCAGGTGTATTTTGAAAGCGATATTGTTCAGACAGGCCTTTGCAATATAATTTTTCTCATTTTAACCGAACAATATTGGTTTTGTTGATGTTTATAATAAGTGTGTTTATGGGGTTGGGTTTTTTGCTGATTTTATTCTGATATGTTGCATACCACCTGAATGCATATTTTTCTGAAGGTGCGGGTTATAAATACATAAGTACATAAATAAATAAATCCTCTCTGCTCTGCTCATGTCTGGTGTGTTGCAGCTCCACTTACACTGCCCTTTCTCTGCATCACAAATGGCAGGATGCAGCGTCCAGTGTAACAGTGCGAGTGCAAAATGGTACACCGGTACTTAAATGCAGTGCTATGCTATCCTATTCACTCAAGCAGCTTTGGCAGAGGATACAATTGCACTATTAATAGAAGATTAAGCCTGAGCTTGCGGATTGTGTTTCCACTCTTCCTGTCTGTCGAGTCAGGCAATCTCAACTGTGATAAAGAGAGAGAAATAGCTCTCACACAGAGACACTTGCCTCTATTTATAATGACTATGTAAAAGGCCAGCTGTAAGGCAGCCCAGCCCAAAAAACGTGAGTGATAAGACCGACTTACTTTCAGTTAATGGGCTTGAAAGGGAGATGCTGGAAACTGGACCACCGAAATCAGGAGAAGATGCAGCATGTGAAACAGAGGTAGCAGGTGCCTCTTGGGACAGGTAGGGCAGAGCACTGGTCAACAGCAAGTGGAGCAAGAGCTCTCTAGCCTACAAAAATATTTACTGCAACCAATGTTATCATATTTAAGATGCTGCAAGAGTCTTTGTTGTTAGTGCAGGTATCATCCATATACAGTCATACCTCTTGCTGTGTTCCGCTCGTTATGGACTTTCAGCTTACGAATGCTGCAAACCTGGAAGTGTTTACTTCCGGGTTCACCACCCACGCATGCGCAGAAGAGGCGCTCTAGTTGAGGACTTTTTGGGGTGCGAATGGCACCTCAAAACAGAATCAGTCTGCAACTAGAGGTACCACTGTACAATAGTTGGAAGTTTGGGTGCAACTCAGTTTGCTAAGAGGGAGTTGCATGGGCTTAGAACAAATAGAATAAGAGACCTCCAGATTCCCAAACTGTGCCTTTGACCTCTTTGCTGACCTCGCCATCCCCTTGAAGTTTAGACTGATACATCTTAGGTTGCATCCTGTTTACAACCTCCTCACACTTCTCTTTTGGACCTCAAAACGAGAGGTCACCTTGACTCTATCCTCTGAGGGGGGAAAGGCACAAGCATGTCTTTGTCTTCTCTAAATTAGTTAGTAAGATTAGAACTAGAAACCTGTTTCCATCCAAGTTGTGCACTTTCTATCAACTACGTTGTTAATTTTCTTACGCCTCGAGCATCTCTCTGGGTGTGATCGCAAAAGGGAAATGCTACTCTCTCACCAAATTCACAAGCCATACGCTTGCATTGCATGCCCACTCTGCTACTTAAGAGCTCCGATAGGTAATGGGGCTCCTTTTCAACATAGGTACCTGCTAACTTTTAGTTTTGATGTGCAAGGAATGATTAAGCCTCCACCTTGCCCAGCCCTTGCACTTCGCAAGACAAAGGAGACGGTTAACAAGAACTCTCACAGCTAAGCCTTTTTCTCTCCCCTCCCCTTATTTTTTAAGACCTTCGCAAACCAGCTCAATCTGATCTCATAGCCTTCTTGCTGATACGTCTCACTTTATTGGTGAGTTTGGCCTTGGGTGTCTCAGCTGTTTGATCAATATTGCAGGGGGTCAGTGATATTTTCTCCCTTTTAGTGTCTTGCTGCCTTTAACTTTGTCACCTGATGAACAGCGCTACCCCTTGAACGCTTATCTTGTATCGATTTTCTCAGCCCTCTTTCTGCATTTCCAACTGTCTCACCATTTCCTCTCCTGTCACCGGATGCCCATTTAATGTTAACTTATCCCCTTCTACACAAACTCCTTGTTCTTGCAGGGATCCTTTTTTTCCCCCTCCCTCTACCACAACAGCAGATTGTCAAAAAAACAATTTCCTCCTTTTGGAGGGGAACTGACTCATTGATAGCCTTCAGCCATTTATTGTCTGTCACAGGGATTCTTGCTTTCTCTCTTTGCCCCCATGATGATGATCACTGCAATTTCAAAAGGGAGAGGAACACTGTAAATTGAAGTTTCTGTTCTGTATTTTCGTTGCTCCATCCCCTGATAAGCCACTTGATTAAAGGGGCCTTGTGCCAGGGTGGAAGAGCAGATGGAGCCCATCCTCAGACATATTTATTCAAAATATATATAGCCCACTTTGCCAGCTCTTGTTCAAAGGAGCTTACAGCAGCAGGGGAAGTACAATCATATAAAATGGATGAAATCAGAATGAAACAGGGACGACTCACCTGTGTGGATCTCCCAAAGTTGAGCTTCAAATCCCATCATCTCCATCAAATATGGGCAATGGGCAGGGTTGGTGGGAACTGCAGTTCAACAATTTTAGGAGGTTCACAGATTAGCCACCCATGGAATAAAAAGAGATTGTGTGTGTGGTTGTGTATGTATGTATGCACACACACACGTGCTCAGGCACTCACCGACACACACATCAGTCATTCAGGGAAATTGACTAAGACAACTTTCCCCAACTGGGTAATTCCAGATGGAAGCTGATGGAGCTGGAAGTAGCTGATGGACTTCATTTTAAGTTGCTTTAAATATTTGTGATATTGAAATATTAATATTAGTAAAGGTAAAGGTAAAGGGACCCCTGACCATTAGGTCCAGTCGTGACCGACTCTGGGGTTGCGGCACTCATCTCGCTTCATTGGCCAAGGGAGCTGGCGTACAGCTTCCGGGTCATGTGGCCAGCAGCGCACGGAAACGCCATTTACCTTCCCACCGGAGCGGTACCTATTTATCTACTTGCACTTTGACATGCTTTCGAACTGCAAGGTTGGCAGGAGCAGGAACCGAGCAACAGGAGCTCACCTCATCGCGGGGATTCAAACCGCCGACCTTCTGATCGGCAAGCCCTAGGCTCTGTGGTTTAACCCACAGTGCCACCCACGTGCCTATTAATATTAATACTGTGTAATAAATTGGGTTGCTGATGGATTTGAAGTCCCCAGGAAGAATACAGTTGGGTCATACTGCTCCTTCGTAAGCATACTGATGACATCTTGCTCAAACTCCCTAGTTCAGCCCTGGAAACTAGCTTTGAGGACTCGGCCATGCCTGCCTCAGTAGAGGAGAGCATTAGAACCCCCCAAATTCTTCTACAGTTCAGTCACAGAAGACTTCCTAGTTTACCACACATCCATTCAGGACCCATGGACTGGGGGGGGGGCAGAACCGACATGATTGGTCAGTTAGTTAAGTATTTCTATTGTTTTACTTGATGGGGGGGACAGCTGCCCCCCTTGGCTATGCCCATGTCAGGACCCACCACTGAGAACCACTGGAGCAAGAGATTATTTAGCAGCAAGTCACTGTTTCTCTCCCACCAGTTGTTTTTGAGGCCTGTATAATAATTGTTGCTGCAGAAGCCACTGGAAATATTCTTCCAAATACAGTGGTACCTCAGGTTAAGAACTTCATTCGTTCTGGAGGTCCGTTCTTAACCTGAAACTGTTCTTAACCTGAGGTACCACTTTAGCTAATGAGGCCTCCCGCTGCCGCTGCGCCGCCAGAGCACTTTTTCTGTTCTCATCCTGAAGCAAAGTTCTTAACCTGAGGTACTATTTCTGGGTTAGCGGAGTCTGTAACCTGAAGCATCTGTAATCCGAGGTACCACTGTATTATTGTCTTAGATGGTGGGCTTTACCTTCACACACACACACCCCCGGAAAAAAATGGTTTCCTGTGTTCAGCCCTTCCAAACAACCCCAGTACAACTGATGGCATTGTGCAATGTCATCTCAATCTGTTTGTGAAAAAATTCAGAGTGATTTGGAAATGAGTCAAATCAATGTAATTTCTGAGCCAATCAGGCATGAGCTGGATGAGTACTTTCTTTTGTCTATCTTGAATCCTCCAGCAATCCTCTTCATTGTATGGCCTCAAGTTCCAATGTTATGAGAGAGGGAGACAAAAATTCTCCATCTACTTTCCCCACACCATACTTAATTACTGATTTATTAGATCACATCTTCCTCCTATCAAGGCTAAACTGTTTCATGGACTGTTTGAGCCTAGAGAAATCAGGAGATATCTATAGGTAATTGCCCTTAGACAAAAGCTCACTCTCAGCTCAGAAACTAGCAAACTAAACTTTGTGAACAAGATTACAGCTCAGCCTTGGATGCAATATTTATAAATGGGAAGCTGGGGGCAGGGTTAAATGGAGAGGTTTGGAAATACACATTTGTCTTTGCAGAGGGAGTAGCGCACCATCATTATTCAAAGTCTGAAAAAGAGATATTGATTAAAAACGCCAGAAATGCAAAGAGATCTTGATAGGCCTGGATGAAGAGGAAGGAGCCCTGTGACCTAAACTGGACTACATCTTTCCATTTCTTTGATCCAATTATGCACAATTCTATTAACTTGTAAAAAAAAAGTTGTCCCTAGGGACAGAAGGGGTTAGAAATGTACTTCACTGTGCTTTAGTTGTCTGGGAACTTATTGGGTAGTCATTTAGGTCAATACAATACAGTGAGCAGGGAAAGCCAGGCATTTCAGTGTCTACAATGTGATCTTTGCTTCAAATCCCTGATATAAAACAAGGTAGCCTATATTAACAGGACGCGAGTGGCGCTGTGGGTTAAACCACTGTGCCGCTTGGGCATGCCGATCGAAAGGTCAGCAGTTCGAATCCCCACAACAGGGTGAGCTACTGTTGTTCGGTCCCAGCTCCTGCTAACCTAGCAGTTCAAAAGCATGCCCAAAAGTGCAAGTAGATAACACCCCGAAAGCGAGTCCCTGCGCTGAGCTGCGCTGGTTTAGCGCAGCACCTGGGGACTTGCCAAGCGGGTGGCTCGGGGGCCGGTTAAATGAGCTGTGGGCCACTTGTGGCCCATCGACGTTAGGTTGCTGACCCCTGCTCTTCCATTATGTTAGCCAGAAGCACAGCAAGCATTTCCCCGCGCTTCTCTGACAGAAGGTAGCAGCTCCCAAAACAAATGATTTGAGCTTGCAGGGCAGCAGCTGAAGAAGGAGCATAAAGGGTTTTCTTGTGTGTGTGTTTCTTGTGGCTGATTAGCTGCTCTCCCTGTGCAAAGGTCAGAGGGGACAGGGTTTCTGTTGAGGTAGATGATTAGCCTAGCAGCGCGTGCAGTTTGATCCATCTTTTAGATTTAGGGGAGCTAGTCTCAAACGTTTGTTGGGGGAGACCTAGGTTTTTTTGGGGGGAAGTTATTTGTCCTGTTTTCATGCTTTTTATGATGGAGGACTGCTGTAGTCACCCCCAATGACACGTTCTCAAGATGGAGGGTGAGGGAACAGCTGCAGTCGCCTGCGGTTCCTGCGCAATGTTTGCCATCTTGCCAAAGGTTGCAGGCAGCTTTACCTGCAGCAATTACATGTTGATTGGCCTCTTAGAAGACAAAGTCCAGCAACTGGAGGAACGTGTAGCTACGCTCCAAAGAATTAGAGAGCTGGAGCTCTTCTTGGAAGCAACAGAGCACACCATTTCCACCAAGGAGGAAACAGGGGACTCCCCTGAGAAGTAGGCTAGTTCACCAACACAGGAGCCAGATATATGGAGAAACGTGACTCAAAGAATTAGGAGGCCCAGGGTTCGCTCTGATTGCTTAGAAATACACAATCGCTTTGAGGTCCTCTCCCCTAGCATGGAAGACAAAGAGCAGACTCCATTTGAGGATCTCTCCCTCATTACAGTCGATCAGGTATATGAAGACAAGCAGCAAAGTCAGTCCTCAGGGAATGTGCAGGCGACCTTGGAACGGACAGCTCACGGAAGAACCCCGACCAAACCTAAGAGGAGGCGTGTAGTGGTGATAGGGGATTCCCTACTGAGGGGAACAGAAGCAGTGATCTGTGGGCCTGACAAGATGTCTCGGGAAGTGTGCTGTCTCCCCGGGGCTAAGATCCAAGATGTAACTGAACGACTGCAAGGAATCATAAAACCCACTGACAAATACCCCTTCCTCTTGGTTCATGTGGGAACCAATGACACTGCAAGCAATAGCCTCCAGAAGATCAAAAGAGACTACGAGGCTCTGGGCAGGAAACTGAAGCAATTAAATGCACAAATTGTCATCTCATCTGTCCTCCCAGTTGAACGACGTGGCCCAGGGAGAGAGGGAAAAATAGTGGAAGTGAACAGCTGGCTTCACAAATGGTGTAAACAGGAACGGTTTGGATTCTTAGATCACGGACTGCAGTTTCTTGAAGATGGACTTCTGGCAAGCGATGGGCTGCATCTCACAACGCTTGGGAGGAATGTTTTTGCCAAAAATCTCAGAAACCTCATCAGGAGGGCTTTAAACTGACTAATGTGGGCGGGGGGGAGAGACAGTGCTCCTGAAGGTAGGAGTCTATCAATTGATGAAGATGATCATCCAAATGTCATAGACCAAATGGAGCAAACAGCACGCAGACCTAGTGGTGGGAGGGAAAAATCCTTAAATAAGAGACACCGGGGAATGATTAATGGACTTCAGTGTCTGTACACTAATGCGCAAAGCATGGGAAATAAACAATATGAGCTTGAGCTCTTGGTACAGCAAACTAAATATGACATAATAGGCATCACTGAAACCTGGTGGGATAAGTCCCACGATTGGAATGTAATAATGGAGGGATACAATCTATTTCAGAGAAACAGACCAGACAAGAAAGGAGGAGGAGTGGCGTTATATGTCAGGGATGTGTATACCTGTGAAGAGATCCAAGATTTAGAACCTCAAGGCCAAAGTGAGAGCATTTGGCTCAAAATTAAGGAAGAGAAGAATAACAGTGACCTCATTGTGGGAGTTTACTATAGATCCCCAAGCCAAACGGAGGACATAGATGATGCCTTCCTGGAACAGATGGCCAAGCATGCAAAAGGAAGGGAGATAGTAGTAATGGGGAACTTCAATTACCCGGATATCTGTTGGATGTCAAACTCAGCCAAGAGCATAAGGTCAAACAGATTCCTCACTGGCCTTGCAGACAACTTCATTGTCCAGAAAGTGGGAGAAGCAACAAGAGGAACAGCCATTTTAGATCTGGTCCTAACCAATGTTGATGACCTGGTTAGTGGGGTAGAAGTGGAAGGATCTTTAGGCGCGAGTGATCATGCTCTTCTGAAGTTGACTATACAGTGGTGGTTCGCAAGATGAAATTAATTCGTTCCGCGAGCTCCTTCATCTTGAGATTTTTTCGTCTTGCGGAGCGTGGATTCCACGGGTATTAACGGCTTTAAGAAAAAGGAAGCAAACCCGCAAGACGTTTTCGTCTTGCGAAGCAAGCCCATAGGGAAATTCGTCTTGCGAAGCACCTCGAAAAACAGAAAACCCTTGCGTCTAGCAAGTTTTTCGTCTTGCGAGGCATTCGTCTTGCGGGGCACCAGTGTACAGTGGAAAGGAGCAGCCAAGCATACTAGGACTCTATTTCTTGACTTTAAGAAAGCCGACTTCATAAAACTTAGGGAAGTGCTGGGTGAGATCCCATGGACAGTAATACTAAAAGGAAAGGGAGTTTATGATGGCTGGGAGTTTGTTAAGAGGGAGATAGTAAAAGCACAACTTCAGGCAATACCAATGAGACAGAAACATGGAAGGTGCCTAAAGAAGCCAGGGTGGCTATCTAAAGAACTTTTAACTGAGTTAAGATTAAAAAAGGATGTGTACAAAAAATGGAAAAGGGGGGAAACCACCAAAGAGGAATTCAAACAAATAGCCAGCATGTGTAGACACAAAGTCAGAAAAGCTAAAGCACAGAATGAACTCAGGCTTGCTAGAGAGGTTACAAGCAACAAAAAAGGCTTTTATGGGTATGTTCGTAGCAAAAGGAAGAACAAAGAAACAGTGGGGTCACTCAGAGGAGAAGATGGTGAAATGCAAACAGGGGACACAGAAAGGGCTGAACTCCTCGATGCCTTCTTTGCCTCAGTCTTCTCCGATAAAGAAAACAATGCCCGACCTGAAGAATTTGGAGCAAATGATTCAGCAGAGGAAACACAGCCCAGAATAACTAAGGAGATAGTACAAGAATACTTGGCTAGTTTAGATGTATTCAAGTCTCCAGGGCCAGATGAACTGCATCCAAGAGTATTAAAAGAACTGGCAGATGTGATCTCAGAACCACTGGCAGTCATCTTTGAGAATTCCTGGAGAACAGGCAGAGTCCCGGCAGACTGGAGGAGGGCAAATGTTGTCCCTATTTTCAAAAAGGGGGAAAGAGAGGACCCAAATAATTACCGCCCAGTCAGTCTGACATCAATACCAGGGAAGATTCTGGAGCAGATCATTAAGCAAACAGTCTGTGAGCACCTAGAAAGGAATGCTGTGATCACCAATAGTCAGCATGGATTTCTGAAAAATAAGTCATGTCAGCCTAACCTGATCTCGTTTTTTGACAGAATTACAACCCTGGTAGATGAAGGGAATGCAGTGGATGTAGCCTACCTTGATTTCAGCAAGGCATTTAACAAGGTGCCCCATGATATTCTTGTAAAGAAGCTGGTAAAATGCGGTCTTGACTATGCTACCACTCAGTGGATTTGTAACTGGCTGACTGACCAAACCCAAAGAGTGCTCATCAATGGTTCCTCTTCATCCTGGAGAAGAGTGACTAGTGGGGTGCCACAGGGTTCTGTCTTGGGCCCGGTCTTATTCAACATCTTTATCAGCGACTTGGATGATGGACTCAAGGGCATCCTGATCAAATTTGCAGATGACACCAAACTGGGAGGGGTGGCTAACACCCCAGAGGACAGGATCACACTTCAAAACGACCTTGACAGATTAGAGAACTGGCCAAAACAAACAAGATGAATTTTAACAGGGAGAAATGTAAAGTATTGCACTTGGGGAAAAAAATGAGAGGCACAAATACAAGATGGGTGACACCTGGCTTGAGAGCAGTACATGTGAAAAGGATCTAGGAGTCTTGGTTGACCACAAACTTGACATGAGCCAACAGTGTGACGCGGCAGCTAAAAAAGCCAATGCAATTCTGGGCTGCATCAATAGGAGTATAGCTTCTAGATCAAGGGAAGTAATGGTGCCACTGTATTCTGCTCTGGTCAGACCTCACCTGGAGTACTGTGTCCAGTTCTGGGCACCACAGTTCAAGAAGGACACTGGCAAACTGGAACGTGTCCATAGGAGGGCAACCAAAATTGTCAAAAGCCTGGAAACGATGCCTTATGAGGAACGGCTAAGGGAGCTGGGCATGTTTAGCCTGGAGAAGAGGAGGTTAAGGGGTGATACGATAGCCATGTTCAAATATATAAAAAGATGTCACATAAAGGAGGGAGAAAGGTTGTTTTCTGCTGCTCCAGAGAAGCGGACACGGAACAATGGATCCAAACTACAAGAAAGAAGATTCCACCTAAACATTAGGAAGAACTTCCTGACAGTAAGAGCTGTTCGACAGTGGAATTTGCTGCCAAGGAGTGTGGTGGAATCTCCTTCTTTGGAGGTCTTTAAGCAGAGGCTTGACAACCATATGTCAGGAGTGCTCTGATGGTGTTTCCTGCTTGGCAGGGGTTGGACTCGATGGCCCTTGTGGTCTCTTCCAACTCTATGATTCTATGATTCTATGATTCTATTCTGCAAGATTCTTCTGCAAAGAAACCGAAGCTATGATGAAACACGCCCTACTATTAGGCAGAGGGAAGAAGCTGCCTCGGGTGGAGCAGACAATGCTGGCAAGGTGTTAGAAAACACAGCTTGCCCTATGCCGCCTATTGACCTTGGGTGTCGTGCCCTGTCCCCAGTGAGCTTCTGGGGAGCGGGGCTACATCCTGTCCTTCAACTCGGATAGCAAAATCATTGCAAGTGCAGAGATGAAGTCTTCCAGTAGGCAAATACTGAATTTACTCAGCTACCATGCAAGAAGGAGTACATAAGAGACACAGTGTGGTATAGTGGCTAGAAACTGAATTGAAATCCCCCCTGCCCTCTTTCAACAATGAAGCTCACTCAGTAACTATGGGCCAGTCATGATTTCTCCCTCTAATGATAAAGGTAAAGGACCCCTGGATGGTTAAGTCTAGTCAAAGGCAACTACGGGGTTGCAACGCTCATCTCGCTTTCAGGCTGAGGGAGCCAGCTTTACAGGTCATGTGGCCAGCATGACCAAACTGCTTCTGGCGCAATGGAACAGAAACACCATTTACCTTCCCGCTACAGCAGTACCTATTTATCTACTTGCGCTGGCATACTTTCGAACTCCTAGGTTGGCAGGAGCTGGGGCAGAACAATGAGAACTCACCCCATTGCGGGGATTTGAACTGCTGACCTTCCAATCAGCAAACCCAAGAGGCTCGGTGGTTTAGACCACAGTGCTACCCACGTCCTGTAACACACCTCACAGGAGCCTTGTGAGGATGAACTGGGAAGGTAGATATACCACCCTGAGGTACTTGGAGGTAGGGTAAGATAATAAATTATTAGGAATCTTGTAGGACTCAGGGGTTTAATTCAAGCCAAACTATGGTTATAATTATTCTTTCCGGGGGTATATTTATGATAGGTTGTAATTGGATGATTTAATATATTGTGATATAAATTTGAATACGTGCATTTGTGTGTGAAATTACCAGACAGTGCAACATACACTGGGCTAATAATATTTAATATTTTATCCTGCCCAGTTTTATTGGGTTTCATCCTCCCTCACCAGATGCAATGTGATTGTTGTGGAGATCCTGCTTTTGGACCACAGCTCTGTCGCTGTGGGCTGTGGTGTTAAAAGCTGTGATTTAACATACACAGTCTCTTTTATTCATCTAACAAGTTTATTCCTTTGTCAGGTACTGCCTCGTATCAAAGGATTTTTACCGAGGTGGGCGTGCAGGGAATTTATTGCTGTAACAGGTTTATTCTTGCAACCTTTTATTCATTTATGCAGACTCCCTTCCATTTGGCGTCTCTCTGCATAAGTGGGCAAAAGATCTGAGACCGTGAGACCACAGCGCCCCCTTGTGATCGAAAGCAGCACCTGACAGCCCGAACATTAATCATAGCAGCAGGAGTGTAAAATTCAATTTTACCTCTCCATTCATTCTGAGATGAGTTGAAGGCCGGCCTTGTACATATAAACCACACTTTACTTCATCAGAGCCCCGGTAACAAATGGTGTGTCTTCTTCAGGGAGTTTAACCATCAAAAAACAGCACACCATTTAATTCCACTCGCGCCTAGGGTCAGAGCAGGAGCTCTTGGCATCAGCAAATGCTTCAGTCCTCAGCTGCGCAGTAAACTATGTTTTAGAGATTGTTCCTCAATATGAAATGATCAGCCCATTTATCTGCTAAAAGAGCCCATCTCTTTTTTCAGCCTCCCAATATTTTTTTCCGCTGACCCGGTCTGGACAATAAACCAGAGCCGTCTTAAGATATTCACTGTTCAATTTGTTACTTGAGCGCCTACAAGCTCGGCTGTCTCACGTCAGAATCCCAGCGTCCAATTTCCACTTTCGCCAAGCTAGCCTGGATTCTCACTTGGTTTGGCAAGACAAAGGGCTGGAGCCATCCTCAGAGATGGTCCGACAAGGCGACCAAAGATACAAAAACAAGAACCTGGCTCCCCAACCCAAATTATCCCAAAGTATATCACCACCATCAGTCTACCTTTCACTCTAAGGTTGGCTACAACATTAAAACTTTATACAGCAACACATCAATAAAAGATTTTAAAAGTTTAAAATAAATTGCAATCACAAGAATAGGGTGGGTCCCAAAACATACATCTCAAGTGCCAAAGACCAGTCTCTCCAACATACAGCAACTCTGCAGGGAGCGAACTCCACAGTTTAGGGGCTGCCACAGAGATCTCAGGCCACCTGCTCCCTGAGATTCGGAGGGTGGTGGAACTACCAAGTGAGTCCCCTGTGCTCATCTCTAACACCTGAAAGAATTCATAGGGAAGGAGTTTTTCAGCTATTTGGAACCTAAGTCATTCAGGGCTTTAAACACCAACATAAGCACCTTGAACTGGATCTGGAAACAGACTGGAACTGAGCCAAGATTTCTGTCCAAAGAAATTTTGGCTCTGAAATTTGGAAGGGTGGCTAAAAGGGTAATGTTACCATTCATCATCCCTGTTTTTACATTTATATCCCATCTTTCCTCCAAAGAACTTGAGATGGCATGCATAGTTCTCTCCCTCCCCATTTTATCTCCACAACAACCTTGTGAAGTAGATTAAGCTTGAGAGTGAGTGACTGGTCCAGGGTCACTCATCGAGCTTCATGGCCGAGTGAGGATTTGAACCCTGGTGTCCCAGGTCCTAGACCCACACCTTAACCACTACACCCTACTGGATTTCCCAGACTCCCTCCTTTACCTTTGAAAGTGTACGGCCATGTTTCATTTTAATTATCTGCCCCCCACCCAAAGAAAAAGAATACTGTCATCACCAGAGACAAGGATGAAGCTCTTCTCAGTAGACAGAGGCCTTCAGCAACCTGCGTGCATTTCTGTTTGGGGTGTGCGTTGTGTCTGGATGAATCCCATATCAAAGAACCAAAGTAGGGCTTGTCGAAAGTTGAAGTTGAGAGCTCTGAAGCAGGGACCTTCCAATCAATTCAGATGTTAAGAAACGACAAACAGCATGCAAAACAGTCTGCAAAAATTGAAATGTTCCTTGCCATATAAGGAAAATTCCGGCGGGAGGAGAGCTCTTTTTTGTCTGACAAGTCTAGCTTCTCATCATTGGGATGGCCTTACCAAGTCTCTCCAATCTCAGCACTTTCAAGAAAGAGATGTGGAAGTAATTTTTATCACCTTGTTCTTCTCTGTTCCATCCTCTAGTGGTGCTTGCTTGGAAAACACTAGGGATAGCTACATTTCCACTTCTGTCAAATCAGCTATGAACTTAATGCAATATTCAACTACATTTTTGCACAAGTGCAAGGGTTAGTGCTAGTGCAAAAGGATTCCCTCCCTATCCTTCTCCTCCAACCACAAACCCCACTCTATCCCCAAATCTGCTCTGGAGGGTTGGAGGGAGCCACAAAACAAATGTAGAGGACACATGGGAGGAGAAGGAGAGAACATTCTACCCAGCAAGGAGAAATTCTTGCACTAATGATGGAACCTTAGCTTTAGTGCTGTGTTGCTTCTGTGACTTCTGCTGCGAGCTGAGCAGAACACAAGCCTGAAGCTGTTTTCCATGGGTAGGCAAACTAAGGCCCGGGGGCTGAATCTGGCCCAATCGCCTTCTAAATCCGGCTCACAGACGGTCTGGGAATCTGCATGTTTTGACATGAATAGAATGTGTCCTTTTATTTAAAAGGCATCTCTGGGTTATTTGTGGGGCCTGCTTGGTGTTTTTACATGAGTAGAATGTGTGCTTTTATTCAAAATGCACCTCTGGGTTATTTGTGGGGCATAGGAATTCCTTCATATATATTTTTTCAAAATATAGTCCGGCCCCTCACAAGGTCTGAGGGACAGTGGACCGGCCCCCTGCTGGAAAAGTTTGCTGACCCCTGCTGTTTTTGTTTTATTTCCCACAACCCTA
Source organism: Podarcis cretensis (assembly GCF_951804945.1). Taxonomy (NCBI): domain Eukaryota; kingdom Metazoa; phylum Chordata; class Lepidosauria; order Squamata; family Lacertidae; genus Podarcis; species Podarcis cretensis. Next base: position 26,300,753 of record NC_137175.1, read on the forward strand.
TAGCCCATGCACAAAATCTTTTGAAATTTTGCTTTCCTAGGAATATCTTTACAATGTAAAGGTAAAGGTAAAAGTAAAGGTACAGGATCCCTGACAGTTAAGTCCAGTCACAGACAACTCTGGGGTTGCAGCGCTCATCTCGCTTTACAGGCCGAGGCAGCTGGTGTTTGTCCGCAGTTTTTCCAGGCCATGTGGCCAGCATGACTAAACCACTTCTGGCACAACAGAACACAGAAACCAGACCTTCTGATCGGCAAGCTCAAGAGGCTCAGTGGTTTAGACCACAGCACCACCCGCGTCCCCTCTACAATGTAGATCATTATTATTTTTTAAGAATTTGTCCCCAAAACCATAGGGAGGGAAGTTTCCCCTTCTAAATCAGTCTTAGAGGCACCTAGCACAAAAACTGCTTTCTTAGCTGGGGGTGCCTCTCTGACCTGCTATTGTCATACAAATGGTCCACAAAATAATAGAGATTAAGCAAATCCGTTTTTACCCACTCCAAAACTGCAGTTACATGAAAACTACTGTAACTATCCTCATGAAATGTGAAAGCATACATCTTGCTTGCAAATTTCATTCAATTCTGCCAAAAAAATGTGCATAATCCATCCTTTTTTAAAAGGTGGCCGGCATCACAACAACAAAACCCCTAGGCTTAATACGTCTGTAATTTGGCGTGACATGTCCACTCAGGAGGGCCTACTATGTCTGCAAAATTCATCTGCTTCTGTCAAAAAACTGTAACCATTTTAAGAATTACTTCATAATAGCAAATGAGACACAAAGTTTCATTTTTCCCAAAATGCACTTCTGGACTGACCTGAATCGGCAGCCTGAAGCACCTTGGACCCAATTGGGCTGTTTTTTGAAGTGCTGAATCAGGGCCTGAACTGAATCTTGTGCTTGGTACACACCCCTGGTTTCTGCAGCTCTTGGAAGAGCCAATTAATTCTTTGCATTACACAGAACGGCTAATTCAAGAGAGGATTCATGAAATGTGGGTGCCCCAAGGCCCATTCTAGCACATCAAGAAGTGCCATCTGGCCTCAGGTTTGTCAATATAGGGGCAGGAGAGGTTGACTACAGGCCATTTTGGCTTTGTGCTTTCTGTAGTGATGGACCTGTCACCTAAGCTGCAATAGAACAGGACCACAAGTTGCTTTAAACCAGAGGTTGACAACCTGCGGCCCATGGGCCACAAGCAGCCCACGGGGGTCATTTAAACAGCCCACGGGCCACCCCTGAACTGAGCCACCCGCTCGGTGAATCCCCGCGCGCTGTTCTAAACCAGCACAGCATGGAGCGGGGACTGGCTTCTGCGGCGCCGGAAATCGCATCTGCGCAGACGTGAACAATCTCCACGGGAGTGAACCGGCCCAGGCGAGGTAAACCTTGAAGACTGAAACACTAGTCCTGCTAGTCCTGCTCAGTGTAGAGCCATTTCTATTACTGAACATGACTTAGGTTCATTAATTTCAATGGGTCTACTCTTGAGTAAAATGTTGTTGCTTGGGTCTGAACTGTAGAGAGCTGGAGCTTGTGAAGGAATTTTGGAAGTTATAGTGTAGAGGCCCTTTCAGATAGTCGGGGGTTTTTTTAGAAGATAACCACAGGTATTTCCACTGACATATCAACCAAAACTAGCAACTTCTGAAGATTCTCCCAGTGAAGTATTCAGTCATGTAATCCAATTCAGGAAGCCATTCATCCCTCTGCAAGCTTAAATTTAATCAAAGAGTACAGAACAAGGCGACAATGTTAAATAATATATCCAACTTCAGAATGTGCCCCACACTTGTTACTCCTTTTGTCTTTCTGCTTATCTGTATAATTCTGCTTGAGTGCCTGGAAGTTCAAAGCAGCCAATATTCAGAACTATTGATTGTCTTCCCATGATTCAACATTAAGTACAAAAAAAGCACATAATGAGGTTAATGAGCATAGCACCCAGCTTTCTGAGTACGTAGCCTTTAGAAAAATAATCTCTCACCTCTTATTAAAACAGGGAAGTGATAGGCTTGATGGTCACCCTGAGTATTGCTATTGCAGGGTGTGTTATTATTTATTTGATTCGTATTATTTCTCCTCTTTGTATTACCAGTGAAAGAATTGCACAAAGGAAAGAAAGAAAAATGTACAAATCTTGAAGTACATAATTTGGAACGGTTTCCTTTGGGAGGCCTGCTTCATTAATTCTTTTTTTAAATGTAAAAAAATATATAAACATATTATTAAACAGTAAAACCTCTCAAGCAGTTTATAATAAAAATTCCCAACATTCAAAAAATTATCTAGCAACTGGAAAAAAATAAAACAGAAGTGCATATCTCAAATAAAAATGAAACTGAGCAATGTATAAATAAAAAAGTTAAGAGAAAGAGCTTTTAAAAGGCATTTACAGAGAATAACTGTCTCCACCTCATGAACGACCTGAGGGAAGGCATTCCAGAGAGTGCATGCTGTTAAGGTAAGGTTATCAGATTTTTTCAATGAATCCGGGGACACTTTTCAACTTCAATGGATTTTGTATGGGGGCTGATGTGTAAATCCGGGGACTGTCCCCAGGAAACTGGGACGTCTGGTAACCTTATGTTAAGGCCCACTAAGTGACAAACTTGCTGGCTGTGGAATGGCCAGCAAGATCTCCCCAAATCTTATTAGGCTTGGCTTGTACCAAGAAACGTGGTCCACAAAGTATCCTGCTTTGCAACTTCACCAACCCATTTTCCAACGAGTACAGTGGACGCTCAGGTTGCGAATGTGATCCATGCGGGATGCACATTCGCAACCCGCAGCAGTGTGTCTGCACATGCGCGGGTTGCGATTCGGCGCATCTGCGCATGCACGACCGCCGAAACCCGGAAGTAACCCGTTCTGGTACTTCTGGGTTTTGGCGGTCCATAACCGGAAAAAACGCAACCTGAAGCGGCTGTAACCCGAGGTATGACTGTATTTGGCTTCTTTCGACAAACCTTTGGGCCTCATCTGTTAGTGACTCAGTGACTTTGTGGCTGTTGAACTGTTGGTAACATTTGTTTTTGCTTGTGGAGCCTGTGTTTGTGTGTGTGTGTGTGGTTTTTTAATTTGTTTTTAAAGAAATTACAGCTGCATGTGGGGTTGGGGGGACAACACAATGGCAAAGTTAAAGTAGTTTAGTAAGTAAGTCTAATAAATAAATGTATTTACTTCACGGCTTTTCTTGACAGATGATTTTGATTAAGTTGCAGAGTATACATGACGATGCCACTGGATATATTTACAACAAATTCATTCTCCAAAACAACTTCCCACCGGTCCATAATAAAACAAAGTCTTAATAAGTGATGCAGATAATTAACTTAAGAGGTTCCACAACTTAGTAAGCATTAATAGGCACAACAATCCAATATTTCTTAATTCCACAGCTTTATTTATTTTTTCTCTATAAAGTATGATACCAGAGGACAAAGCAACATGGAAATTTACACACTTTGTATCTGGGTCTTTGTAAGCTCCTTGAAAGGGAAAACAGCTTTTAGATACAAGTTCAGATGCCCATAACGGAGCATCAACAATATTCTGGACACCACACAGTACATAAAAATAAAAAGACAACCCCGTCTCTACAGAGTTCACATACAGAGAGAGAGTGAAAGAGAGGGACAAACCCAGTTGCATCAGAATTCCAGGGGTGGGAATGAAATTTTGTTAAGCTAATATATACAGCACAAAGACACTGAGTGGACCACATTCTGACAGAACAAGCTTCTTTGCAGGTTTGTGGGGAGAAGAATAGGAGGGAAGATCTGAAAAAGTGGCTCTTAATGCACATCCAGGGCAAGGAAGACCCTTATTCTGTGTAAAAAAAATAAAATGCTGTCATTTACATATGTTTTAAAAAGAGGCGAAGGAACAAGGCATTCAAAAAACAACAATAACAACCCAATGTTTTAAAACCAAACCCACACATTGAAACCACATCACTGTAAAATAAATGTTATGTGAAAATAAATATTTACTTATCTGAAACTATATTGCTGGTGCAACAAAGGGTTTTTTGTGTGGAAAGGCAGCAACTGCAGTTTAACCAGTGCATGCTACAAAGACCACGCTTCACCCTTGAGGAAGGTAGTCATAAACAGCTGCTAAGTTCACCATGTATCCTATACGCATTTTTTTTCCCAGGGTTCATGGAAGCACGATGGCGTTCACCGACCTAAAGGCAGCACCATCAGATAGATTTCACTAGCTCACATAGCAACAGGAACTTTTCCTGAAAACAGGTCAGTTCTACAAATTGCAAGCTGGGAACTTAAAACTTATTGCACTCGTTCTAATCAGATATTACCTCTATTCAGGATGGAAGCAAGGAAAATTTGCACTCAAGGAAAGGGATTAAGAAGCATAAGGAGATGAGAAAACCCAACTTCTCCTCATAGATCATCTTTCAGTCTTATACTGTAGTGACATCAGAAGCAGAATAAGGAATGGTGTGGTTTTTTTGTCTGGAAATAACAGGAAGTATCTTCAGGACACTCGGTGGAGGTCTAAGTGGCCCTGCCTCTGTCCGACTTCCTGGTAAAAGACAACCATATGTCAGGAGTGCTCTGATGGTGTTTCCTGCTTGGCAGGGGGTTGGACTCGATGGCCCTTGTGGTCTCTTCCAACCCTATGATTCTATGATTGTTTTCCCAGTAGTGATGTATGGAAGTGAGAGCTGGACCATAAAGAAGGCTGATCGCCGAAGAATTGATGCTTTTGAATTATGGTGCTGGAGGAGACTCTTGAGAGTCCCATGGACTGCAAGAAGATCAAACCTCTCCATTCTGAAGGAAATCAGCCCTGAGTGCTCACTGGAAGGACAGATTGTGAAGCTGAGGCTCCAGTACTTTGGCCACCTCATGAGAAGAGAAGACTCCCTGGAGAAGACCCTGATGTTGGGAAAGATGGAGGGCACAAGGAGAAGGGGGCGACAGAGGACGAGATGGTTGGATAGTGTTTTCGAGGTTACCAGCATGAGTTTGACCAAGCTGCGGGGGGCAGTGGAAGACAGGAGTGCCTGGCGTTCTCTGGTCCATGGGGTCACGAAGAGTCGGACACGACTAAACGACTAAACAACAACAAAATTCTATTCTATGACCTCTTCAACTTCCTCCTCCGCAGTCTGGAGAACAAAAGAGGACTTCCTCTCAATATGGTCCTCCTGTGTCTATCTAATGATGACACTCCTCACTTGTGTGCAGTCAACACTTTTTTTCTGCAGGTTCCCCCACCCACCACCCCATTTATCTTGTTATATGTTACTTAGATGGCTTCCAGGCTGCAAAGAGGTTTATACTTTTGTAAAATATATAACTGCCAACTGTCTGATTGGTGGTGGCAATCATGACTCTCACTCCAAAGCAAGATTTGCAAGACCACGGATTCAGCACGGCCGTTTTCCAACATCCACAGGATCAAAAAAAGTTAGTAATACAACCAGATTATTTCTGCAAGAGGCTGCCCCTCAAGTTATTTCTCATTCTGAAACAAAAAGGCAAGCAACTTGCACCCAACCTTGCTTGCGAACGTAATGTACATCCTGCCCAATTAAACTCCTCTCTAAAAGCGCTTAAACTTTGGGGTGGGTGGGAAACTTTGGTGCACGTTAACACATCATGTTTATGGAAACAGGTTCGGCTTGTAAGCAAGTCATGAAAAAAAATGTGAAGGAGAAAAGAAGGGAAAGTCAATAAAGTATTAGAAACCTATCACTTGACAGCAAAAAAAGGAAAAATCACAGCAGTTAGGCACAATCACAGTTTCAAGGTTTTCATTGCAACCCATTAAGGTATTTCAAGGCTTTGCTTGTGGTCCCAAATCTGCCTACAATTTGCAGGCAGGTCTAGGATGACCAACAGCTTTCACAGTGGTCTAAAGGATCCTGAGCGCCACCTCCTCATTCTGAGGGTGCCGTTTCCCCCCACCCACCCTCCCCCTTCCTCCCCAAGGGGTTCAAGTGTTGCTATCCACATATTGCGAAATTCCCTACAATTTTGTTATGTCTTCTTTTGCATTGTTAGTTTCAAACTACCTAGCTTAAAAGGAGCAAAATTGCCCTGGGGAACAGGAGCGGTCATCACATTTAAGACTGTAGGATAAAAAAATATCCACAATGCAAGCTCTACTTAAGTGTTACAATGTATTGGTCATGCAAAAATCCCTACAGGATCCTGGCAGGCAGGCATTTCAACAGTTATAGTTGATGTGGGGTCAGGTTGCTAATCAACTAATTGTTGGATGGACAGTAGAACAGTTTCAAATTGGCGGCAGGTTCTGCGTCACACGCTGAAAAGTTCGACAGCCGCGGCGAGTCAGTGATCGTCCACTTTACTTCTTTTGGCTTTCAGGGAAAGGTGCTGCAAAGAAATGAAAGCATCGTTTTTGGTTTTCATAACATTCATAAATGCTCCAAGCGATATACTTTTCTATTCCAAATTACATCAGTCTCCATGTTAGCAACAAATTCCGTCCTGCATTAGGAACTCCACGCCAACTAAAATGTCATTTTGCAATAGCTGAGAAAACACATCAAGCCCGCCAGCATTGCCAGTATAGGAATCAGTGCTATTTAAAAAGCCATAGACGACTTCGCTGCCTGCTGCTTAAACAAAAACACCCCTGCTCACCTGCAACATTGCTGAGTTTTGTGTCAAGGAAAACATCTGCTATATTTTTATCTACCATAACAGTATTAATGCTGTCAGGGTAATGCCTTTATTTATTGCAAAGACAACAGGTTATCACACCAACAGCAACTCTATCATTATAGAGGCACCCAACCAGTCTTTCCAAGAAGAGGGTTTCTGCCTTCCAGTGCATGCTTGTGGTGTGGGATCAAGCTATTTACGGGAGTTCTCTTATTCAAGGCATAGGCAAACTCGGCCCTCCAGATGTTTTGGGACTACAACTCCCATCATCCCTAGTTAACAGGACCAGTGGTCAGAGATGATGGGAACTGTAGTCCCAAAACATCTGCAGGGCCAAGTTTACCTTTGCCTGTCTTATTCCTTCTCTTCTCTCTTTGTCTCCAGAAGCATACTATTACCCAACCTCCAGCATTTAGCACTAGCAGGTACGCCTTAGGGTTATTTTGCATTTTACATGGAGAAATGTGGCTTCTGCCATCTTATGGTTGCTCCAACACTACTCCATAAGGTATAAAATGCTGGATCACGCCAGTTACACAGATCTGAGTGCATTTACACAGCATGGTAGCAATAACTGCCTTGAAATTGTGCCCCAATCACTTCGGGGGGGGGGGGGCTTATACTGCCAGGGTGGCGTAGGATACAACAATGTGGCACCAACAACACTGCTCCAGGTAACAGGTAACAACTATTTTAAAGTCACTTTGCGCATTCGTAGAAGTGGTAAAAAGTAGGTATGTGAGTTACTCACATTTCTACTTTTCAAGCTTTAAAATAGGAAGCTGCATCCCAATATGGTAGGAACTCAGGATACCTTAGGGAACACCTCCACGCAACAATTTCTACCTGAGCTCTCGTATCTGGAGATGCCACTAAGTCTCACAATTTAAAGACTTTGCATCAAATGGTTCACAGAGCCAGATATCCTTAGTTCCTGCATTGTAGAACAGCCTCCTAGTTTCTTCTGTTGACTGCGTTATGTCCAAAGATGGAAGCATTTTTAAAAGAAGAAGTTGTTTTCCGGCTGATACGACTATTATTTTCCAATCTGGACAAAAGCAGTCAAAAATAGATTGCCCCCATCTCCCAAAACCCTGGGTTGCATCCATCTAGTGATATTTAGAGAAGGCACAGTGAAAACAACAGACTTAGGTTAACCATTTCCATTAACTTAAATAAATCTACTCTGTATATAACTAACATTGAACAAATACTCAATTTAACAAATTTCCTTATATTTGTGTAATTCTGACCAATCACACATAACTGATATTATTTTTAAATTGTGCCAGCCTTTTCATTGAGAAGTCTCTGCCAGAATTTCTAGTCATACAAGGAGGTACAACATGCCTATGGAGTCATATAATATGAAGCTATGATAATTATGAGCAATTACTATAGCAATTGCCAGTTACTTTTGATTAAGTAATGGAATAATGATTTGCATAACTGCTGTGTAGTTAAAGGAACCACTTTATATGTGACACAGGGAGGCACAATATTGGAATATTTTAGTGCTATCAACTCACTTAATTACAGATACCGGATTCCTAGAAGATTTAATATAATTGTGGTGTTGGCTCATTTCCTTCTCAAACCATACCTGAAACACTTTTGCTAAGTGGCCAAAACCACTTCCAGAACTTTTTAATGTTCTGCAGCACAATCAATTTGAATGCATTACAGGATACAAAGCAGACAATATCAATAATTTCAGGATGGGTTCACACACTGCCCAAGCATACAGGTTTTGTGTACCGGGATGCATATGGTTACTGTAGTGCCGTATAACATTGAAAATGCAAGGAGCAGATATTCGTGTGAAACTGATTTTTCTAGATCCATTATCACTTAGCTTTCAGACCACTGTTCTCAACAGAAACTGCTCTGGTGGATTATTTGTACCGAGAACTCAAGTGAGGGAGCACAATCCTTTTCATACTGCTAGACCTCTCAAAGCCCTTGATACAATTGATCATCAAACTCTTCCAGGCTAGTTGGAGACACTGTATTGCGATAGTTGTGGTGTACAAACTGGTCGGAGCTTTGGGCAACAGATACACTAAAACTTGGACTACTTATCCCATGAGGCACTGCTAGAAGAAATATTGTGATTTTAAGTTAATTTATCTGCATAATATTGTGATATAAAGTAATCTTTATCTGGAACAGTGTTTTATTAATTATTGGTAACTTTCAAACAATTAAATAAATACAAGCAAAAACTGGGGTGGTGGGGAGAGGGGATATACTTATGCAAACCCATTTTGCAAGCACAGGTAAAAGCATAGAAGAATAACAAGAGCTGCCAATACGGCAATGGTACTGTTTGGAGGCTATGCCGAGTCCGTACCGTTCCTTGCTGGTAAAAGTGAGGGGCCAGTTCCAATAGCCAAGCAGATTCAATTGCTGTCACGTCTCGCATGTAATACTTGGAGGTCTGCATGACTTCATTGTAGACAACCCTAAAAATACAGCAAGAAAAGGCACATCCACTAAGAGAACATTTGGATACATTCCCACTTAATATTGCATTGGAAAGGTTTCAACATCTAGACACCAAGCCTTAATTCAAAAGTCACTGGGTGGTATTCAACTAAGTTTCACTGAGAGCAGACCTGACTTAGCCAGGTCCATTAATTTCAATGGGTTTACTATGTATAAAATATGAATACCACCCACTATCTTTATGCATGTTCCCACCTGAATTCCCTATATAAAAGATCCCTCTCTATGTTGCCTACCTTCTCCTTATGACTTGATGTGGATTGGGTTACTAGTGAGCCTGGAATGTCATTCCCAATGGTTGGAAAACCATCTAATGCAAGTGTACATTTTTATACCGCAATCAAAACACAAAGGCAGCACTACCAGTTATTGCTCATTGCATCATCCTTCAAAATTGGAGGATATGCATAAGATATGCTGAATTTCACATGCATGCCTTTGTAAAGGCATTACAAACCTCCCCACTGTCATGGAAGCAAATGTTTACACCCTCTCAGATCACAAGCTTCTTGATCCTGCTGGTGGGGAGGGGGAAACCAGCTACTTGGCTTCCCAGTCATGCAACAACTTCTACAACTTCTTGCTGGTAGTGCTCCATCTACCTTTATCGCTTTTTCTCGATGTTAGTGTGGAATGAAGAGTACAGCACGTATTCTGAAGCCACAATCTACCAGATGGGCTGTGTTCTGTGAAAGAAGCAACTCTCAACGATGTAGAGTGTCAAGCTCAACCAGGACGCTAATGAAAACCTTTTCAACGTACCAACGAGGAGGCTTCTCTGCATACAGCACTGAGGTGGGGTGTATATAAAGTTCATGGTCATCGCGAATAGTCCTTGAAAGAACAACAATTATTTTAGACTTACAATATTTATGCATTACACAGCAACGGGACTGTGCCTAAAAATACACCTTTTTTCCCTCAATTATAAGCCTGATCATAGATAAGCAAAACCATCAAAGGATGCTGAAAACTGACCTGGAAGCTTGTTTATTTATTGGTGCCTTTGAAATACCTTCCTTTACCTCTTATTCGCCTGAAATACTGCTCAGTCCACTTAGTGGACTGCTTCAAGTTTTTTCCAGTCTCTTCTAAGCTGTTGAAGCTCAACTAAGCCAGGAGACAAAATGCCAATTTGTTTCAACCTGACGTATTACCAGTTAATGGTACAGACAAGGAAGCATCATAATTTTTTTTACGGCTACTGGCTTTCCAATGAGCCCTTTGTTAACCATTTAAAGACAATTCTGATCTATATGGCCCCACTATGTTCCCTTTCATCTTCCCCTTACTCTCAGAGGCTTGAACTACAGTAATTATCACTAGTAAAGCCAGGGCAGTGTTTTTGTTCATTTTGGGATGCTTATCACAACAAACCTCACATTTACCTGTATGCTCCGGTAGAGTGAAATCTGGCTGCGTTAGCAAAGAATCCAGAAACTATACATCTTAGAACAGGGTCTGGATCTCCTAAAAGGAGAAAATGGACCAGTCATTCCACAAAGTTCATCAAATAAGACCAGCTTTCTCCAACACTGTGTGCTTCAAATGTTTTGAACTACAACTCACATCAACTTCAGCCAGTGTGGCCAATGGTCAAGAGCAAATTAACTGCCTAGTCAAATGATCGCAAATGAGCAGGGGGGAAAGTGGAACTCTGAAGGAATTTTTAAAATTTCACTTAGTTTAGTGCTCATTATTTGGGATGTTAAGCATAACATAGCTGTTTTATCTCCTTTCAAGCTCAATAGATGTTTGAATTGTTATCACAACCAGATAAAATAGGTGGAGCTGATCATTTATCTGTGGAAATCACTTTCTGAGATGTGACAGATCTCGTGCATCTTCTGGAAGGACCAAACTAAATTTTACATGGCAAACACATGTAACACATTGTATGGGGTTTTTTAAAAAAAGTTTAAACAAAAATCAGCTGTAGGAGGCTGACATTTTGAGAATAGAATAGGAGGGGATGCTTAACCTTTCTCTACTGCTGGTTTTCTGTTCAACACCACTCCCTCCCCACAGCTGCTCTTCCAATTGCAAAGGGAAATAATACAGGCACATATCCTTTTCTACCTAGGTGAAAAAGGAACTGAGGGAGTGAGGGGGGGGGCAGAGCCAGATGAAAAGTGGATAAGCTCCCATACCTTCTTATGTGCGCGCGCACACACACACAATTCATCTGCTGAAACTGACATCTGCTTTCTATTAAAACAACAAAAATCACTACATGCATCTGCCCTAAGCTTTTCCTTACTGTGGCAACTGTTTAACAAAAAGAGGAGGGGGGAAGCATTCTTCCAGACATCTTTTGGGGGTTTTTGTTTTTACATACATAGGGTGGTATGCAAGGAAGTTTTACTCAGAGCACTGGTTTTTGTTTAAACTTTTTTTTAAAAAACCCATACAATGTGTTACATGTGTTTGCCATGTAAAATTTAGTTTGGTCCTTCCAGAAGATGCACGAGTTTTACTCAGTCATGTTAATCACTTTCAATGAGTTTCCTCTGAGTAAAACTTAGTTGAATATCACCTACAATTTCAGTAGTTTTAAAACACACTGAACTTCAAGTACTATGGCGGATTACATTTTATTGTATTGTACTACAGAACTGGGTTTTTGTTAGCTATCCTGATAACTTAATTGAAGGGTGAAGAATAAATCTTAATAACAATTTCCCTGTGATTACATTTATCATGTATGCTCTTTATGTTTACAATCACACACACCTGGATCCAAGGTATGTACGCGTTTAACTTATGCCAAGCATGCTTCTGATTATTGTGTTCTCTTTAATAAGCACCTTCCTGCTTAAGCAATTTTTCTGGTTAGGTGTGTTCACTTCTGTTTCCACAATACACTATACTGTTGCCTGGCTGCCCCCGCCCCCAATGCAACATATAATCTAGTCAAACATAAATAGACTTTGCAAGGAAGAGGGAAGTCTCAGATGCAAAAGGGCTGTCGGCAAAGCTAATAAAGTCTATTCCAGTTTCCAGAACTCATGGGTTTAAATAAATATTCAAGCTTGTTATACAAAGACTGAAATGAATGTAAAAGTGAGGAATAGGTGCTCTACACTTAGTACATTAGAAAGCTTTTACAGTAGTTAAAAACACAATATACATCACTGAAGCAGTGTAAAGCAAATGGATAAAAAAGATCATGCTAAAAAAAGCAAGAGTGGAATCCAACGGTGACTGTCCACTGACGGAAGGCTTTCATTCAGAAAAACAGGAGGCGGTAATTTTTGGTGGCACCCCTACCCATTATTGCAGTCCCCTATGCCACACTAAATCTGCTCTGGAAGGTCCCTCAACTATCTGGAGCAGATTTAGAGTGGGAATGGGCTAAAGGAAGATTGGGAGACCACCACAAATTGCCACATTCTGTTAATGCATTCTCTTCCATCAGCAGACAGCCACCCCTGGATTAACGCACAATGGAAAGAAACCAATGCTACAAATGTTGTGAAGCTCCCATGCAGCTCACAGTTGGCAATTCTGGGGGGTTTTTTGTACTAAACAGAGTATAGGCAATAAATAAGAAATTGCTAAGATCTCTTCTCTCTTGCTCATACCTTCACTGGACTTTTTTGGTACTTTGAACTTGACAAGAAGTTTTTTCAGCTGCTCTCTCACAGTTGTGGCTCGAACAAGACCTTTATAATTCAGAAAGTGATCTTGACACCACTGGGAACTCTTGTTGTGCTGCAAAGAAAAAGGAACAGCTGAACGACCTTAAAAAGCTTGCTTTATAAAGGTGTTAGCTCTGACTTTATCTCCAGGTTTCTTTTCCTAATATTATGTGAGTGGGGATGCATGCACCAGCCAAAAATCAGTTTGCAACAGATCAGTCTAAAATCCTACAACTCTCCTGGCAAGAACAGGTCATGCTGAAGGCCGGAATCTGGAAAGGAGACTCTGGTACTTAGCTACTCCTGCATTTCAAACATATCAGTTGATCCTGGGAATATCTCATGTTAGGAATGTTAAGAAGAGCCTGGCTGAATCAGATAAAAGACACATCTAGGCCAGTAGGTTATTCTCACTGTGACCAACAAAATGCCTATGGGAAGGCCAGAAATAGGAGCTGAAAAGAACTTTTCCCACTTATGATCTGCAACAACTGGTGTTCAGGAGCAAACTGCCTCCAATATCAGAGGCAGCACCATCATAATGGCTAGTAGCCATTGAGAGCCTTGTCCTCTGTGAATTTGTCTTAACCACATTCAAAGTCATTCAATTTAATGGCTATTATCATATCTGGTGGTAGCAATTTCCGGAGTTTAAATATGTTCTGTGTAGACATAGAAGATTCAGGACAGACAAAAGTTAACTAATATTCAGTTTCACTGGATGACCCCAGGCTCTAATGTTGTGAGGAATTATGTGTGCCACTATCAAATTTCTTTTCATTCTGAATCTAAATTTTAGTTGACAAAGCCATTATAGATGAGGGAATTCTGCAGTCAAAGCATTATTATTATTATTATTTTACACTCCAAGTGTAAGCAAACATGATGGTAAACAAATATTTTACAAGGTCATGGGTTAGCAGAGGACCTGGTGTGTGTGTGAAACTTGAGAGCCTCATCATTTGTTTTAAATATCACAACATACACACAAGTTCCTAGTCTTCACTGCCAAATAAACTTCAGAATGTATTGTCATAATATCCATTCTCTGAATTCCAAGAATGGCTGAAAGGTGCTTTTGGTAACGCACTCTAATGCTTTAAATACATCTAACAATAAATACACCAGTGGGGCTGTGATTTTACACCCCAGGACAAACCTAGCTTGATTTAGATGAATATATTCTCCGATCAAACTAAGTGGAGCTTTAGGGCTCCGCATAACTCCCTGCCTAGATCAAAACCAGAACTGACTTTGCTTCACTCACAACACACATCTGATCCTATTAATTGCTATGTTGGATGTCCCCAAACTTCTAACATCCACAACAACTGGATTCAAGGCCGGCAAAAATCTCGTACCTCCTTTTGAGCTTACTTACTTTTATAAAGGCTTCATATGCATTAAGCATAGTGAGATGGTCACCTTCCTCCACAGCAAATTTTCTGTGTTCTCTGATCTGAAAAGGAGGAACATTTTGGCAAAGCAGCAACAACAAAACCCCACAGACACCCTTTAGACAGGAACCATATTCAGCAATATCAGAAGGACTCCATTTGTGAATGAATTTGAGAACAGAATCCTCAACCTTTACAATTTTCAGTGCATCTACCGTCACTGCTTAATCCTTTCCGCATTTAGTACTTACCATTTCTTCTATGAATAACATTATTTTGTTAAAAGCATTTTTAAGGGAAATAGTACACATACCCAGTATTTAAAACTACTATGTATTTCTAATAAATCTTTGGGGGAAAGTTAAACATACTGTAATTTTCTCATGCTCACCACTTGCCACTAGAAGGTATGCACAAATAAATGTAGTACAATGTTTTCAACTTAGACGTAATTTGTATGTCTGTCCAACATTTTTTTAGTGCAATAATCTCTTTAGCTACTGAATCATTCATTTTCCAACCTCTCAGAAAAAGTTTAAATGAGTATTTCATTCCTTTCCCCACATCCTGAAAGCAAGTAGCTCACTCAAAAAATATTATATTGCACCTTTCCACTTCTTGCAAAATATGCCCAAGGTAGTTAACAGCAACAAAGATTAAATAGCAATCACAATTAAAATGCAAAGCAAGAAGCATCATATGAAAACAACAGAACTGAAAGAGCCAGAAATAATGAGACCCAAGGCAACAGAACTGCTGGAACAACATTTTTTCAGTTTGCATTGCAACACCAGTTAAGCAGTGACGGCAAACAGATTTCCTGGGCAGTGAGTTCCAGTGGCTCTTTCCAGTGTAACAGAGCTGAGTTCAGAAATGGCACTTACAGCTTGTGTCTTTTGGTTTGGAGGAATCATAAAGATATTCTGGATCTGCATCATGGCTGCAATGCTCAGGATCTCCTGTGAGCAGCCAAAATTCCCTGCAAAATGAGTTTAGGGGAGAAGGAACTTTACTTTTACACTGACAACACAAAGCACATTGAGAAAATTTTATATTCCTCACACCTGCTATATTAAAAATAGCTATAGCAGCTCTCAAAGAACTATATGACAGGAAACACTATGGGTTATATAAAGTGGTGGCTCCATCTAAGAGAAGTGCTTCTGCAGGGCAGGGCACCCAGTTTTCACCAATCCCTCTAACTTAATACAGTCCCTCTTCCCACAAAAAAAAGCTTCTCTAAAGGCTAGGTGACCCCCTGGAACTGTATGGGACATAGCATAGAGGGCTGCAATGGGTTTGAGGGACTGGCGGAAATGGGGTGCCTCACTTTGTGCAAGCGGAAAAACTTTTGCTAGCCAGATGCTATTCCTGGATACAATCCTAATATTTTGCTTCTGCTATGTAGTGGAGAACAGAAACTCTAAATGTCATTTCAAAATGCTTGTTGAAGCAGCTATTTTCTAGGATAGAACATGCTGTAAACAGCCCTGTGATCTTCGGATAAAAGGCAGTATATAAATTTAATTAAATAATAATAATAACATAGTGATAGCAGGCCAAATACCAGAACAGCAGCTGTTGATGGACTACATTTATTTAACACACATGTTCAGTTCTCAAGCAAGTTGAGGCAGGGTGCGCAGGATGTCTGCTCATCACTAGCAACCACACAGAAGATAATCCAACTAAAATCCCATATTGCTTGAGATTCTGGCAGCAATCTAATACCATCTCCTGTGGTGTTGCCTGTTGCATCTCCAGAGCCATGCAGTGGATTAAAGGCTTCCAGCTCAATGTAAAACCTAGGTATGCAAACTACTTTCTTCACTATTCTCTGTTGCATCCGGCATTCAAAGACTCATTTGTTCACATTATGGTATCCAGCTCAAACAACAAATAATCAGTTTACAGCAACAAAAACAAATACAATAGAGGTGGATTTATTTATGGCACTTGTATGCCACGTACCACAACATAGAAGTCACTGGGAGACCTACAGCATATTAATTAAGCTGGACTAACGATACACAAGCTGATTTACAGTTGCATGACACTGGCATTACCTGATTCTAGGAGCATCTTTGCAAACATGGGGTTCAAAGGAAACTCAGCTATCCTGATTCCAAGAGGTTCCGTGAGGCGGCAATATTTATCAAGCCCTGCAGGAAAAACAGCAGCAATATAAAATGCAAATACATACTGATGACTCAACACAGGGTTATAAAGTATTTCAAAACAAATTAATTATAGGCATGACTCTCTCCAGAGAGGTATTGCAATACTGCATGTACTATTCTGCAGAACTAAAATTCTAGCTAAAATTTATTCCTGCGCCTAAAAAGCAGAAACTGTGAGCTGCTGGGAGAATCAGAAACGAGCCATTCTGCAGCATGCAAGATGGGTTTCTTGGGCACTCCATCGGATTATAAACAAGCTGCTGTTTATTAACTCTACTAGTAAGCCAAAAGAAGCAGCCTGAATACCACTACAGTGGTACCTGTAGTACGCTTCAGGTTACAAACTCCGCTAACCCAGAAATAGTACCTCGGGTTAAGAACTTTGCTTCAGGATGAGAACAGAAATTGTGCAGCATCCACGCAGCGGCAGCAGGAGGCCCCATTAGCTAAAGTGGTGCTTCAGGTTGAGAACAGTTTCAGGTTCAGAATGAATTAAGTACTTAATTCAGTTTCAGGTTCGGAATGAATTAAGTACTTAACCCAAGGTACCACTGTACTGACTTCATCCATGAGGCAAAGCAGATGCATTTTTATTTTACTACATTTAAGCCCACCCTTCTTCTACCATGGAGCTAAAGGTGGTAAACACGGTACTCCCATGCTGTCTCCCATTCAGCTACTGACCAGACCGTATCTTCCCAGCTGCCACAAGGTAGCTGCCTCACATGGTCTCTGATCTTGTAGCGGCACATATATAACACACCCTTACTTCTTTTACTGAAGGATTTAATTATGCGTGCTTTGCAAATAGATCTGATAGCAACCTCAGATTATAGGTATTATCACAGAGGACAAAGAGGGCTCCTGGAGCATCTAGCCAAAGCTACTAACAGCCAAAGCTACTAACAGCCAAGGCTAACAGGGGCCTATCACTCCCAAATTTGGCTATATGAATGCCAGTTAGTGCCTTCTTTTATATAAAAACTATATAGTCAATATCCATATAGGCTAAGAATAGGAAAGAGAGAGGGTTCTTATGCAAACCCCACACCTTGAAGGACTGCTTTACTTATTATAATTCTCAATTACTCCAACGGACTATATAATGAGAAAGGCTTGTTCACATGTCTGTACTTGCAAACCACCCATGAAAATCCATCAGCGGCTTGCCTTGCACATGTCTCCATATGAACCAAACAGAATTATTATTATGGGAACACAATGTGAAAGCAACTACAGAAAATCTGAGCATGGAAACCGGACTCAGACAGTGATTGAGGAGATAAATGACTATCTTGAAACCACAATACCTTGTTTAAAGAAAACGCATTATCTCCCAGCATCTCAAAAGCCTGACGTGCTCTTCATGAGATGCTAACAATAAAAGTCCACTATTACATTTCAGTTTTCCTTTTAACATTTTGGAATTAAGTCTAAAGTGCAGGGCCTTAATGAACTTAACAGTATTGCTGGCAATGGTGCACAATTCAGCTGAAAAATGACAGAAATAAGCAGAGGAACCTTACCTCCTAATGCATAGAGCAGCTCCAAAGCTTGCACCATTGACTGAGCAGGTGGAGGCTGGGGGGGGAAACACATACATACCATTTGTTCTGCCTACTGTAGGGACATTTATTACATTACAATGAACTCAAGGGACACAGATAAGGGCTCCCATGTGATCGCTCACCCAGGTCCCGCTTATGCCTGCAGGTATTTCACAGTCAAAAACTTTTTTAGATATTTCCTGAAAAATGTCGTGAGCCATGCAGGTGAACACTGCTTCATAGCCTTGTACAGGCTGTGAACATCAAGACTTCAAAACCCTCTGGTTTTGCTAGCTACTCAAGACAAATTTATCTAGCAGCCATGCTGGATAACATCTCAGCAAACTAGAGCCTTGCACTCAAATGGTTAGCTCAGGTGTCTTCAACTCAGTGTCTGCAGGTGCCAGTACCTTTAATGGCACCCATAAACGATCTCAGTAAAAATCCACAATAGACTGTTTGGCTTTCCTGCTTAGTTCTTGTCCACAGTGCCTCAGGCTTTTTTAATTAAACAAGCTCCCTTAAACAAGTCTACATTTTATTCAATGCAAGATACAAACAGCTTCTCTCTGATGTGGGTTCCTTTCCCCACTATTGATGGGGCAGCTAATAGGAGGAAGAATGGCTGCACCATTTTGTGGTCCCTTTTCTTTTCTTTTTTGTTCTTTTAGATGTGGCAGCCATTTTGTGTTATGCCATGCCCACATTTTGTGACTGTTGCCCACTACATTAAAAAAAAGCTAGTGACCCCTGATTAACATGAACAGAGTTTCAGAACTGCCTTGTGGAGGCACATAAAGCACTGAAGTCCAAATATTAAGTACAAAACCAGAAACTTTACATATTCCAGAACTGCAAGGATAAGGTGGCACTGGAAAATGGAAGTTATATATAGGATGTAATAAATCCAAAGATTTAGAAAGCTACAACTAAAACTTCAAAATCCTGCTAGTGGGGAAAATTATTTGAACAGCACAAGTATGCTTACATTTAATATATATGTTTTATTAAATTGTTCATGACAGCTGGAGTGTGTTGAAGGGATGACAGGGGGAACACTGCAAAACCTAGAACCATGTGCTCCAATATTTTGGCCAGAGACTGGTATTGAAGGCTGGGATGAAAAGAATCAGGAAGCAAAGAGACACTGGACTTGTATGAGACGGAATCAGAGCAAAATTAAATTTTAGTGAATCATCTGCCAAAGCTGTCCGCAAGGGCACAATGCACAACACAACTGTGCTAGATTGATGCAACATCTTTCCATGCTACGTCACCAAAAACTCTCTCTGTTGGAACTGAATATATTTGTTCGGTCAATTTCAATGGCTCCTGGTCAGAACAAGTCCAGGGTGCTGTGCTGCTCCAAGACAGAGTGCTCTGGGCATGTGGAACCTGACCAGCGCTGCTGTGACCAAAAGCTATTCAGTCCCAGGTTACTCTATATTCTGCATGCTGCAGCATGTTGGTAGCCATGAAGACCCCTAGATGTCCCCATTCAGCAAATAATGTTCAATCACAAGCTAAACACGGGAAGAGATTGCGAAATCTAGTTAACAGATCTATATATTTATCTCAATCTCAAATATCTCAATATTTATTCCCATCTTACAGTGGTACCTCTGGTTGCGAACGGGATCTGTTCCGGAATCCCGTTCACAACATGAGCAGAACGCAATCCGCGTCTGCGCTTGCATGGGTCGCGATTCACCACGTCTGCACATGCGCGTGACGTCATTTTGCGCGTCTGTGCATGCGCGAGCGGCGAAACCCGGAAGTAACCCTTTCTGGTACTTCCGGGTCGCAGCGGAATGCAACCTGAAAAAAGTATCATGAAGCAAACGCAACACGAGGTATGACTGTACAATTAAAACCACAACCACCAAGCAGTCTATTGCCAATAACACCAAGAGTGTCTTCACCAGAGAGGCTGCAGGGCAGAGAAAAGGTAGGGTAAGTTCCACTGCATAAATTAACAAAACAGCAGCTTTGGATTGGAAAGCCATCTGAAAATGGATGCTTAATTTTTTTCTGTGGAGATTCCCAAGGTTCTTGCTTTCTTTACTAAAAACACAGGGCTCTTCAGAAGCAGTTGGGCAAACACTCGACCTTGGTGTTAGGTCTACCCTATCCTACTTCCTGGGTGTTAGAGCAATAGTTACTAGGCTATGAACCATTGATCTCTGATGGTCTGCTACCTATTAGTAATATTCAGAGAACATTCAAGACTTACAAGCTCTTTTTAACCTCTCTCCTTATAGCCTGCAGGCATTTCAAACCTTTATTCCAAAAGAGCCATGAGACATGCAGAAACAAAAGGGAACATAAAAGTGAAGGAACACTTCTTAATCTGGCATTTAACAGGAAGATATGCATACAGTCCATGTGAACACAACAGGACAGCAGACCTTGGAGTCCTTGTAAAATGGCTTATACCGTGTAGACAAAGTTGACAAACTACAGAACACAGAAAAATTAAACAAGAATCCCATACTTACTGAGAGGAAAGGAAATCTAAGCACATTGTCAATTCCTAAAGCCTTGAGCTGCAAGATGACTGGTGCCAGGTTACTGCGCTGCATCTCGGGAATGGTGGACTGTGGCAACTTCTCAAAGTCTTCCTCTGTGAAGAGGGCACATGTTTTAAAATGCAAATCATTTAAGTCAAAAACCTCGACAACATTCCAGAAGTTAAGAAAGAACAAAAACACACAAGTCATTCCTAATGTTAACAATTATGCTTAGTAAGGAATTATGCTTAGTAAGGAGATAAACACGACAACTTAACTAAACAAGACGATGTTGGCAAAAGGTGTTTGAAGAAGGTAATTTTGCAGTATCTGGTGCCTGAGAATTTTTATCTAAATGCAAAAGCGAGTATTGAACATGTCAAGCATTTAGAATCAGAGGTAGAAGGGTTTGAATCAGGTGAAACAGGCCTGCAAAGTGAATGTTTCTGAGAAATGTAAACAGAGGGAAACTGATGGAAAGCGATTTTCCCATCCCTTCTCACCTGGGCAATCCCTGGGCAATCCAAGGTGCCCCCACCCCACCCCAAATACAGCAAGCTGGTGGGTCAGGGGACCCCACTGAAGAGGCGAGGAAAGATTTTTAACTACAGTGCCACCCAAGCCACAAACAAAAGAGCAAAGCTTTAAGTGTCACACACACTTCACCTGTGTAAAGTCTGTAGCATTTTCCTGAGCGGTTCCGGCCTGCACGACCTGCTCTCTGATTGGCCGAGGCCTTTGATACTGGGACAACCACAAGGCATTCAATAGCTGTTTTTGGATTATACGCACGGAGTTTCACAAAGCCACAGTCAATCACAAATGAAATTCCATTGATTGTGATGGATGTTTCTGCAATATTAGTGGCCACTATCACCTGAAAGAATAAAGAAAGCCAGTTTGTTTGAGATTTATTATGACTGCTGATTCCTGACTAGCTAAGTTTAAGAAAATAAAAGCAGAAAAAGTTTGCTATAAAGGGGGAATCACAATAATGGGACTCTAATTCAAAAAGTTTTCTAGGAGTGGTTAGGCTAGCAGCAATAATGCTTGCCTGAAAAGCTACATTAAAGAAAAGAAGCACGCACACACAAAACCCTGAAGGTGCTGCAAAAAAGAGAGCCATTGTTTTGTACAAGGGCAGATATGTACTCTCGAGCTGAGAAGAAAAGCACAAAGTCTTCAAAGAATTAAATAAGATAAAATAAACAACATATTCACTACAAACAACTTGGGTGGGCATTGTTGCAGGGCAGGGGTTGTAGTCTTGCATTCAGCATTTTGAGGGAAGTAAACGAGCTACCATGAACTGCAGCAGCAAAGCATAGAGATGATTAACCTCTAAGCCAGCCTTTCTCAACCTTGGCTCACCATATGCTGTTGGACTACAACCCCCATCATCCATGGCTAGCAGGGACAGCAGTCAGAGATGATGAGAATGGTAGTCCAACAACATCAGGGAGCCCAAGGTTGAGAAAGGCTGCTCTAAGCAATATAAAAATGAGTAAAAATTCTTGTTTAACAAGAAGGTACATGGAGTTGATCCCAAGAGGGAGACTTACAGAAAACCCTACAACATCAGTTACCAAATGCAACGTGGGGAAACGAATTGTTACCATGCGGTTACCAAATGCAATGTGGCAAAACATTAATCGATGGTGGGCAATGCCACCAATTTGCAAGCACAGTGCCCTATTCATTTATGACAACGGAAGCAACTTTACCTTTCTAACGTTGGGAGATACCCTCTCAAACACTTTCATCTGCTCGGTAGCAGGTAATCCTGCATACATTGGAAGAACTCGCAGGTGTCTTTTCATCCCTGTGCGAGCAAGGACCCGGGCCTGCTCTATCAGCATAGAAACAACTGTTTCCACTTCCTCCTAGAAAAGCATCAATATAAGCGACAGATCAAAATGCATTTAAGCTCCAATATCATATCATGGAGACTGAAGCAAATTTAGAGACCTTAAAAAACAAAATACTATAGTGTCTTGCTAGAATTTCTTCTCACGTGTTGCCAGATGACCGGCGATCTTTATCCAATACTCCATGGGTAGGCAACCTAAGGCCCAGGGACTGGATCCAGCCCAATCGCCTTCTAAATCCGGCCCGTGGACGGTCTGGGAATCAGCATGTTTTTACATGAGTAGAATGTGTCCTTTTATTTAAAATGCATCTCTGGGTTATTTGTGGGGCCTGCCTGGTGTTTTTACATGAGTAGAATGTGTGCTTTTATTTAAAATGCATCTCTGGGTTATTTGTGGGGCCTGCCTGGTGTTTTTACATGAGTAGAATGTGTGCTTTTATTTAAAATGCATCTCTGGGTTATTTGTGGGGCATAGGAATTTGTTCATTTTTTTTTTTTCAAAATCTAGACCGGCCCCCCACAAGGTCTGAGGGACAGTGGACCGGCCCCCTGCTGGAAAAGTTTGCTGACCCCTACAATTACTGTGTCTTATCGTTCCATTCCAGCAGACGCACAAGAATGAGAATCCGACTTTGCAGTTCCTGCTTAAATACTGCATAACATCCAACTTTCGAATCACAAGCTATCAAGAGGTCTGCTTTGTATACAACAAACAATGACAAGAGGGTGCACAAGTGATTTCTGCTTCTTCTCTCTCTCTCTTGAGTGAACTAAGATTTTCTTGTTATGAGAACTGCAAGCTTCAGCAGCTAGCTGGACCACACAGTGGGATAGTTCCAGGAAAACCCCCCTTCCACATTACAAGCTGTAGCAGGGAAAGAGAACTTCTGAGCTGCAAATACTTTCGTTTAAGTGCTGTAAGAAATAGCTCAGCCTTTCAATTGACCCAAATAGCTATGCTTTCTCCATTTCTGGAACTCCAAAAAGGTATTTGCACATAATTATCCATAAAGGTAATACAGTTGTTATGATTAATTTAGAGGTACTGTAATAAATTTTCTTTCTCCCTGGGTAGTAGAACAGTTCATACTAGCAGTACAAGCGACAGTCTTCAGAATCTACATGTTTTAATGGCATCTCCATTTAAGATTGCAGCTTCCAAACATCTGAAACACACAGGCCAAATTCCCTCTATATTGTCAAAATTATTTCAGGGAATTTTTAACACTTGTGATTTGCCAAGTCAAGTGCGCTCCACTGCATCTCCTGTCACTACAACCTACATTGTATGTGTGCTACAAGGAAGGCATTCTGTTTTAGAGACAGAAATATACATGGTGCTACAACCGTGGACAAAGTTTGCAGAGGAGGAGGCATAATGCTGGTGTAGTTCTCTCCTGTACATCATCATTACTACTTTCACAAGTTGCTGCTATGATCAATTAAAGCCAAAGAGCACAAGCACCAGTTCAGGCACGTCCAAGGCTGGAAAAGCAAATGGAAAGGACCACATCTGAGGATCTTAACAGAAAGGAATGCTAAATTTGCATGGTATTGTTGTACAACAGGAGTAGCTTGCGGAGTAATAATAATAATAATAATAATAATAATAATAATAATAATAATTTATTATTTCTACCCCGCCCATCTGACTAAGTTTCCCCAGCCACTCTAGGCAGCTCCCAATCGAGTGTTAAAAACAATACAGCATTAAATATTAAAAACTTCCCTAAACAGGGCTGCCTTCAGATGTCTTTTAAAAATAGGATAGCTGGTTATTTCCTTGACATCTGCTGGGAGGGCGTTCCACAAGGCGGGCACCACTACCGAGAAGGCCCTCTGCCTGGTTCCCTGTAACCTCACTTCTCACAGTGAGGGAACTGCCAGAAGGCCCTTGGCGCTGGATCTCAGTGTCCAGGTAGAACGATGGGGGTGGAGACACTCCTTCAGGTATACAGGACCAAGGCCATTTAGGGCTTTAAAGGTCAGCACCAGCACTTTGAATTGTGCTTGGAAACGTACTGGGAGCCAATACAACTGATTGAACAAACTGAAATATGGCTGCAGTAAGCAGGTGGAAGCAGGCGACTTAGAAGCTTCCCAAATCAGATTAGAACCACAGTGGTATTTCACAGTTTAGTATAACCCCAAACAGGTGTATGCAGCAACCCTAAATTCTAGAATTATTGAAACTACCATTTTACATCCTTGCTCCCTCTCACACAAATTCTGCATTAAAAAATGTTTTCAGAATTATTGCATAGCACGAAGTAAACATATCTTATACCAAAGCAACAATTTCAACAGTACAAACATTTCTTTTGTGTCTACCTGGCCAGTTAAAAATGCCAGTATATCCCCATCACCTTCTGTCTGATGAATTTTCATAACAGTTTCCACAGTTGATTTCACATAATCTGGAACAGGACTGTTGGAAAAAGCATAGACATGAGTTTCAAGTAAGGAAGGCAAAACTTGCTCTTATCACCAGGATAAAAAAGAGAATATATAGTTAGATTTTCATAAGTAATACAGACAGCTCACATACTTGAAGTATGCTTGATACATGACCTAAAAATTAATCCTGGCGCTAGCTGGACCTTTCTGAATTCTTCACAAGTCACTTAAAATAACTTCACTAGTTTCTTTGACATGATCACAAATCCTGAATGTCTGTATCTAGAGAGTCCTCCATCTCTATATCACATACACGCACAAGAATTTATTTCACAATTGCAGAAAAACAGTTCAATCAACATGTTGCTTCAACATCTAAACAAGTTACTTTTTTAAACAGTTCAGTTGTACTAGTATTTGCCTACAAAGCACTCAGCATTGTACAAACACACAAAATTGCTTCTTATTACCCGAATAAATTCTATGCTTCTATTATAAGGGCCTGCAATATCCAATTTAACACAACAAGCAAATTTTGTAAGAGCCTCTAACATGCAGAGAAGGCGTTCAATATGGCATTGCCCTATATGAAAGCTTACATCTAACTATGGACTGGATCACACATGGAAGCTTAATACTCAATGCCTGCATCATGTGATCTTGCATATGCAAGAGGGTCATCACAGATACAACGCCATCCACAGAATTTCCATACCACATCATACAAAAGCTTTCCAGTGAAATCAGTGCACCCAGTCAGCTGGTAGGACCAAGCATATAGGAATCAAGTTATGTACATGCACATATGAGGCAGCCCTATATGCACTAGTAAGTAGCCAGGTGTTGTTGTTTTTTTAAATCAAATAGCTGTCCTAGTTTTCCTCAGAAAGGAATGGAAATCTGTATATTTAAAATTATTAAAATAAAAATTGGAGAGATTGGAAATTCAAGCTTCTAATATTTGCATAATACGCAATCACCTCATACAGTGTTTAAGGAATGAAAAACAAAGGACTAAATTACTACACCCATATATACGCACTGCTTCATGCATCTAATGATATAATAAGCCCTGAAGACTGTCTGCTGGTTCAGCTACCCCAGACTAACATGGCTACTCTCCCAGAATGCTTTGCCACTGTTACTTGAGCATTCCTCAAAGATGCCTGACACAAACATAGTAAGGTCGCAAGAACATAAAAGGGACACGATTCACAAAGCACACGATTATCCGCCTATGACACCCACATTTCCTTGCCCAGCGCAAGCACAAAAGCAAGCACTGTGTGTGCAGGGGTAAAAAAACGAGCCCACTTCTGCCACCGGACCTGTCCATCTCCTTCTGTGGAGGAGGAGGAGAGAGGGCATGAAGGTGCTGCCAGGTTTGCCCATATCCCTTCTGTGGAGGGGGAAGGGAAGGACTAAGATTCCAGGGGAGGAAAAGCATGAAGATTCCACCGAGTCCCCGTAGCACTCGTCTGAAGTCTGCTCCAGCTGGCCGGTGCAGAAGGGGACGGGGGAAGGTTCCCGAAGCCCTCCTCCACTGAAGTCTGCGCCTGTTGCTCACAAAATAGGAGAAAGACACATTCAATTGGAAAGCAAGATTTCAGGTTTACATCCTCAACGTGCCGGTACCCATGTAAAGACAACTCTTTAAAATAATACCTAAGGTCCGTTTAATGCTTCCCTTTCCCGCCCAGACTTTTGGTCGACAAGCGGGTGTCACAAGATGCACGCTCCTCTAGTCACCACTTACGAGTATTAAACAGGAACAGACCTCTGAATGTAGAAGACATCCACTGGAAATGTTCGCCCTTCCACTGTAAGGATCATGCTGGTATCTTTGCTTGGGTCACTGGTCTCATTTTGGTTAAAGAAATCCCTAAATTTCTAGGGCAAAGATAGCAAACAATTTTTTGAAAATCAGTGTGTTGTTTAAAAGAGTCCAGTTCCTAACTCAGGAGCCAAAGGTAGGGTGTTGCTACTATTCTCTTTCAAAATATAAGCATAGGGAGGGACCTAACTAACTCGTTCTGTCACTGGCAAGGATTTCTGCTTGAGCAATGGACCTGCCCCCATTCATCTCCCTGTGGGTGTTCCTTGCCGTCTTCACATCTGCTCTGGAGGACTGGGGAAACCCCCAGATCAAGTTTAAGAGACACATGGCGGGTTCAACTGCATAAGTGGAAATCCTTGCACTGACAGAACAGATTAGTTGGATATCACCTGTTATTTTCTAGAAAGCAAGACATTACTGTGAGCAACTTATGTTCCAGATGACTTCATTTACTTATCTGCATATGTATGGAAGAGCATACAGTCCTGGGATTTAAGAAGAACTTTTCCTCCTAGTGCTGTGTTGTGATTGGGAGGAAAAAACATCCCAGGTAACCTGGCAAAGACACCTACAATCCCTCAAGCAGCTGGTGACAGGATGCGCAAAGAGGGAGAAGACTTCTGACACAGATTTTGCTGGTGGTGGTAAATTGACATTAGTTCCTGCTAGGCTACTTAGAATGACTTAGGCAGGTCTGACCCAGCTTGCAGGCTCAGATTTGCCATCCCAGCTCAGAATATATGGAGGTCCAGCAATTTAATCCATCTCTGTGAACTTCTGATATTTTATGCTGCTACAAAACATACTTCAATATATAACCTAATAACATTAACAAGTACATTTTCCCATAACTAGTGCTGAAATATTTTTCAAAGTAGCAACCAGTCTAGGTATCCTTGGTTTTGTAATTTCTTCCTAATTTGCTTAATCTAGTAATTATCAGATGTTTTGGAGAAAATGTGGCTGACTATAGAAGTTTTAAGTTGTGTTACCAATGTAAATGGTGCAGCCTTTTGATTTTTAATCAAAAACAGAAAAAAAAACAGATCAAACTGAAAGAATGCAAAAGTTGCAATTTCTGCAATAACTATTTCATAAATATGAATAAATATAAACTCTTTTAAAATAAACTGACCACACAATTTCACAAATTGGGTATTATCTGCTCTAGAACCTTCTAAAAGGTATTCATTTCACAGAGTTCAGGGAAATAGCGTGTAGCGTAACCCAAAACTAACAGCAATTAAGCTTAAACTTTATGCACATTAGTACCAGCAGATTAAGTGTAGGCAATACAATCCAAATTTTATTTTACTTGGATTGGAAATACAAATCTTAATGGCTTCATAAATGTTCACCTCAATGGAAGGCAAGCATTTCAGCTGCGAAAGTTATCTGGGTGAGATTAAAATGAAAGCTGAAAACCCTTTCCCCCTTCCACCACCTCCAAAATTTTCATTGTTAAGAAATTGGTTCCCCTGCCCAAACTGAATGGGGGTAGGGAATGCCAACTATTCTGATGGGGTTTGGTCTGCCTCTGCATGAATGTGTTGATTAGGCTACCATGTCCCATACTCTACTGAAGAGAACCTCCAGATGTTGTTAGCCTCTAACTCTCATCAGCCCCGTCAGTATAGCTACTGATAAAAGATGATAGGAGATGCCAACATCTGGGGGGGGGCACAGGCTCCCCATTATTCTTCTATAGAATGAAAGACAAGATGATAATTGTTTCATTTTCTATCAGAAATAAAATGGGGAAATTATTTGAATCTAATATGTTAGTTCTACCTCTGCATCCAGTGTAGCTGATGCAACAATCAGGCGAAGGTCTCCTCGTTTCTTTTGAACCTGTGAGACACAGCAGGGGGTTTTTAATCCTCAATTATGATTAATCACCACAGAATCCCAGAACTGTTTGTATAATTTAAGAAAGACATTGGTCTGCATACAAAAACAATAGACAAATCAAGTATCTCGATTTTCCAGAAAATGACTTATCCTATTCAGAGTACATGCATTGCAAACCAAGCCAGATATTCCCACATTTGAAAATCATGTAGGTGTATGAGCTTAAGTAATATGCTACCACTCAAATAATCCTCACCACCAGTGTATCATGCTTACAAACCTTAGGAAAATGTTTTATGAAATGATGCTAGCACTGTTTGTCTTAAAGGCCTGTAAACTATTAACAAGTATGGTAGGATTCATGTTGCTGTTTCCATCAGAACTGTACCTTCAAGAATAGCATCCATTATGAAAATCAACTCAAAATTAGCACCATTGCAAGCTTAACAGAGCAGCAAACTCTTTGATAGTAGGACCAAGGTACAGTGGTGCCCCGCAAGACAAATGCCTCATAAGACGGAAAACCCGCTAGACGAAAGGGTTTTCCGTTTTGGAGGTGCTTCGCAAAACGAATTTCCTATGGGCTTGCTTTGCAAAACGAAAATGTCTTGCGAGTTCCTGCGGGTTTTTTTTCCTTCCCCACCCCCTTTTTCTAAGCCGCTAAGCCGCTTATCTGCTTATCCGATAAGCCGATAAGCCGCTAAAAGCCGCTAATAGCGCTAATCCGCTAAGCCGTCAATGGGCTTGCTTCGCAAGACGAAAAAACCACTAGACGAAGAGACTCGCGGAACGGATTAATTTCGTCTTGAGAGGCACCACTGTAATCAGCTCACAAACACAAGCAACTGAATAGACACTCTGAGCAGGTTATAATTCTAGAAACATTATAATCTTTTGCTCAATTCAGAAATTAAATAAATGTGGGGGAATGGAGGTAGGATGCACAAAGAGAGCTCCAACCTTTTTTAATAAGCCAATGGCAATATCTGTATATAAAGTCCTCTCGTGGGCTTCATCCAACATGATGACACTGAATCAAAGAGAAAAGAGCAGAGTTCCAATTATGAGATATCAATGAAAGCTGAAATTAAGTCCACCTGAAAAATTCCAATTTACCAAGTGTAACACATTATATAATAGGCACAATTCAAATAATTATGGAAGTAGTATGCAAGCTGATCTTGAAAGTCACACATTTATGACTCAGCTGAATTTAAAACTCCAGCAGAGCTGCAATAACCATAAATTAAACACAACTGTGGGGGGGGGGGGGAAATGGAATGGGTAATGAAATGCTAGGGATAGTTTTTCTTAAGGCAACGACTCCTTATGGTAAAAGTACAAAATGTGAGGCCTGAAGATTGTGCGTGCAAGTTCATTTATACCAGGGACAGGGAACCAGTTTCAGCTTAAGGGCCACATTTCCTTATGAGCAACCTTTGGGAGGCCGCACGTCAATGTTAGGATATAGTTCTGTTCCTCCTTAAAAGGGAACAGGCATGACTATTGTAAGTCACATGCCTGTTTACTTCCAGCACTTGCTGGAAACTTCCGTTTGTATATAGCTTTTGCATTACTGCTGTTTTGCTGGAGACGAAGGGAAGCAGAAATGCTTTCCTTTGTCCTGAACTATGCTTAATAAAATGTTGTACATTATGCTTACACATTTCTCTGTCCGCCTCTTCTGCTGTGAGAAGATTTACGCACTCTGCTGATAGAGCGTGCACGGGTCTCTAAATGTATCTGAGGCTCATGTTGCTAATTGATGCTGTTCCAAGGGAGACCGGCTGCCGGCCCGTGGCTGGAGCCAGCTGGGGGCCTGCCTGATGCCCCCGTCTTCCCGGCAATAGCCCAACAGTCAGTACAGGTGGATACAGAGGTAAAACTGGGTGTGACTACAGTACTGGGTAATAACAGTGGGTGGAGCAACAAATGAGACTCTTTCCTAGGTTCAGCACATTACTGAGAACAGAACAGAAATCGTGCCCCATTAGCTAAAGTGGTGCTTCAGGTTAAGAACAGTTTCAGGTTAAGAACAGACCTCCAGAACAAATTAAGTTCTTAACCCGAGGTACCACTGTACATTCCAACCACACAAAAGTCAGTGGTTTCTACACAGACACCCCTCCATCTTCCACCCGGACAAGAAGAAGGCATTAACACAGTTCAATGACACATCTGTGCCTGGCAAATGTAGTCAAGGACAGCACAGAACAGGACTGGTGAAGGGTACAGCTGGGGCAAGGGTGTGTGGCCTGAGAGGAGGCTCAAGAGCTGGATGCCTAGACAGCTGCATTCAGCCCCTGGGACAGAGGTTCTTCAACCCTGACGAACTGTAGTATTCCTCTGGGATCAAGCGCACTGTGCTTCATTGGTGCTGCTCCTAATTTGATGCACAATTACAGAAGGTGGTGCTCAGAATTTATTGCTTTATTAAGTTCCGTAAGCATCCATGGCAAATTGCAGAACAATAAGCAAAATGAAAAGTTAATCACTGCTACCAAACTAAAGATAAATGTGAGCAAAAGGAAAAAGGGGGGGGAGCCTTACATCATTAATGTATACAGCAGTTAAAAGGGTTGTTAGCCTAACCTGTATCTTGTTAGCAATGGATCAGCCATCATTTCTCTCACCAGCATCCCATCAGTCAGGAACTAAAACACAGATACAAGAACAATCGATGTCAACTTCAGCAGCACAAAACTCTAGGCAACAGATACACAATTCCCTGCATTTCCAAAGTTCAGAGCCAAGAATGCATCCTTATGAAGCCAGGAAAGCAGTATCCACATACAAGAAGGTACCAGTGTGATTGTTGGAACTCCAAATTGTGTAGAAGTGCCAAGCAACTTTATCTAACAACAGAAAGCTAGGTGGGGGTGAGGGGAAATGGAGTCCCCTGGAGAAGGGCACGGCTACCTGTCTGGAATACTGAACAGGTGCTGCAACATGTACATTTTTGCAGGTTTCTCTTGCATCTACTGCGTTTTCTCAGCCTATGAATCTCTACTGGCTATGTATGGTGCTATGTATAGGGCTGAGTATGGAATAGTGTTTTAGTGATGGGTAGACATTTCACTGGATTAGGAAGATAAAGCAAGGGACACAAATTTCTGCACCTATGGGTCACAGGCATTTGTTCAAAGATGTTACCTTAATCCTTGTAGCTTGTGGATCAGTACAATCATCAAATCGTATGCAGTACCCAACTTCATGACCCAGCAAGGCACCCCTTTCCTCAGCTACCCGGCCTGCGATCTAATAGAAGAAGGAGGAGGAGGAAGTTTAAAACTGTAGACATCAAACAAAACTTAATTCTTGAACTAGACCTCATTAATAATAATTGACATGTGTCTGTAGTTAGAAATTGAATTCAGCTAATTTGGCTAAACTGAGCTAATCCTGTTGGACAATTATATAACTTCTGCACAAGCATCCCTCGTATGACAGGGATCTTTTAGGATCAGTGGAGTTGCAATTACTGTGCTTCTACAGGGACTGCACAACCTACAGGTTTAGCACAACCTATATTTGAAAACTCTACTCATATTAGTGACTCAACACAAGGTTTTGATTGCCCAAACAATAATTGTAATAAATAAATATTTTTTTTATTATTTATACACACCATCAAACTCAGAAAGCTGACACTGGAACATCAATGTAGCTAGAATCCATTTATACAGCAGGCAGGCTATTTATAATGCATGTATTCCCTCAATTACAATCAACCACTTGACTCTGGATGAATTCTAGTTGTGCCAGATGTAGCCTCAGGATATAACAGCCTACAATTGTATTAGCAGTTAGGCTGGCACTTCATGATGTATTAACACTTTCATCCCTCAGTGCCTTGCATGCATCGCAAGACTTCTCAAATGGTCACAGATAAAAACATCTCCTCTCAGGAACCACCTATACAGTGCTGGCTTACTGTCAGCCTATGTGTATTAAAAAATAGGATTGATGAATGGTTAGAAATAGGAAGGTGGAATCATACAGTCAGCTTAATTCCTGGATATATGGATTAACAGCTAGCTTTCCGCCCTCTCAATTTTCATACTTTCCTAATTCAAAAGACAAAATTTTGAATGGCAAAAGTCTCAACATTAAAATGCCTGAACATATACAACTAGGTTTTTCAACCCAGAAGGCCATTGCTCAAGGATAAGGGTCTAAAACACACCACCAGTTTTTAGCACCCAAAAGAGTAGGGTCTACCCACCAAATGTTATGCCACAATACATCCCTGCCATTTTTTAGTGCTGCAGAACTTTCCTGTTTTGGAACAGGAGACTAATGTAACCACTTCTACAGACCTATTTTTAGAATGCTTGGCTATTTCCAAAGCATAAGTTGTACAAAAGCACTGAAGCCTTTTCTGTGTACATTATCTTCCCATTGTCCCTTTCTTCTTGATTCCATGTTTTCAGGCAATATATTTTCATCTCCTGCACTCCCAATATTTCCAGCTTACTGAAGAGAGACTAACAAGCTTAAAACCCCTCACACTTCATATGAATAGAAAAACTGCATTGTACAAAGCCAAACCACTTGTCCACTAGCCCAGTACTGTCTGCTCTGTTTGGCAACAACTTTCCTACTGAGGAAATTCCTAGCTCAACTCCCTTAACTCCCTTAACTGGAGATGGCAGGCTGAAAATTGAATCTGCAGTAGCCACTCGAAACTGAAAATTGAATCCTCTGCAGCCACTCAAAAACTGAACTAGGCTTCCTCCCCATGCCATGCTTATGTTTCTTCAAGACTGCTTTCTCTAACAATGTTCTTATCAGCAATAAGCAGCCCACTCTAAAAATCATTTTCTATTAGTTATAGTGCTACAAATGAAAGCACAAACTGGATCCATGAAAGGCTCTTGTGCCAAAGGCTGAAATATCCAGGCACGTTTCACATTTGTTCATAAAAATGGGCCATATGGTAAAGCTATGCAGCCTTGAAACAAACTAAAAACAAGCATAAAAATGCAAATCCAAATTGTGTGTAAATACACAGCCTGGAGCACATTTTAGAAGAGGCAGAAATTCTCTCTAAACAGAATGCCTGTAATATAGCATTATATATATATAAAGCCCTGCACATCCTATTTTGTAAAATAACCTTCTGGCAAAGAACAATCACCAATCACACAATAAATGAACAAGGGCTGCAAAAATGTTAAATATTTTCTGCACCGTACTTCAAGCCCTTGTAATTTTTATATGAACCATGTTTTAATGGTTACATGCTTCTTTGGATCCTGTACAAAGCTGTTCTCACCTCCCTAACTTCCTACTTTTAATTACAGGTAGATAGCCGTGTTGGTCTGCCGTAGTCGAAACAAAATTTAAAAATTCCTTCCAGCAGCACCTTAGAGACCAACTAAGATTGTTATTGGTATGAGCTTCTGTGTGCATGCACACTTCTTCAGATGCTCAGATCATACCAATAACAAACTTAGTTGGTCTCTAAGGTGCTACTGGAAGGAAGTTTTTTTTATTTTGTTCCTACGTTTAAGCTGATGAGTTTTAAACTGCTATGCACTGCATCTCCTCGAAGTAAAATCTTTTGCTTGACCATGTTATTCCAGCAAATGGCTTCCATTGAGAGACCCACAGGATGTGGCAGTTTAAACCCATCAACAAAAAAATTGGAAGCAGGACAGCAAACCCTGAGAAAGATGCTTTCACCAATACTTGCTCAATGTTTCAGTCAAAACAAGAATGAATTCTTCACCAGAATTCATGCTCAGTTGTGATGGGGAAAGAAACAAATTACTTTGTTCTTACTACACACATCTTTAGGAAGGAGGGAAAACTGGGCTAACACCCTATTGCAAAGATTTTCACTGAAAACATAGGGCCTTGAGCAAGTCAGCATCTGTCAGACTCTGTGTCAGAAGACAGTTACGGAGCCCAGTTAAGGTCCCATTACCACATGGATTTTAATGACATTCAGGAATGCTTAGCTATGCACTGGGTTGTGTCAAAAGCTGATATAAACGGTGCTATACAAGAGGTTGGGACGCAGGTGGCGCTGTGGGTTAAACCACAGAGCCTAGGACTTGCCGATCAGAGGGTCGGCGGTTCAAATCCCTGCGACAGTGTGAGCTCCTGTTGCTTGGTCCCTGCTCCTGCCAACCTAGCAGTTCGAAAGCACGTCAAAGTGCAAGTAGATAAATAGATACCGCTCCAGCGGGAAGGTAAATGGCGTTTCCGTGCACTGCTCTGGTTCACCAGAAGCGACTTAGTCATGCCCGGAAGCTGTACGCTGGCTGCCTCGGCCAATAAAGCGAGATGAGTGCCGCAACCCCAGAGTCAGTCATGACTGGACCTAATGGTCAGGGGTCCCTTTACCTTTACCTTTATACAAAAGGTTAGAACATATTATCATTCCCCAAAAGAATAATACGTAGACAAATAGTTTGAACTGGAGGCACTCACTGAAACACAAGCAACTCTCCGAGGCTGTGTTACTCCCACCACTCTCCCTTCGGCAGTCCAGCCAGCTTCTGTTAGATACTGTAATGAGGAAACAAAGTTATTAACATAGATGGTATAAAAATTCTAAGTTAAATAGTTGCACTAGAGGAAGCCGGTACAACAATTCCTGTTTGCACAAGGAACCTTCCTGCCTCTCCTATCTATCTAAGTTCACAGCCTGGGGCCAGGGTACCTGAAGGATCACCTATCTCCACATGTTCCGGTTGTACACTATGATCCTCATAAGAGTTTCACAAGTTTTCCTACTATCTAGGGCATTGTGAGGGGTTTTATGGGGAGGGGGACGGTCAGTGGTGGTGCCCCAGTTTTGGAATGCCTTCCTCAGAGAGACTTCAGGCACCTAATGAAGACATCATATTATCTCATGACTTTTTTTTATTTAATTAGATCCATTTTGTAGATGCTGTATTGCAGCCAACACTGTCCATGCTAAGATGCTCATGCAACAGGACTTCCAACTTCTTTATCTCTCCTCTGCAGCCTTCTAGGTGCCCTCAAAATCTGCTTTAGCGCTAGGGGACCCTCCAGATAAAGTATGGACTGCATGCAGGAGAAAGAAAGGTGAAGTCCCATTGTTAGAGCAGAAGTCCATTTATACAATGTTGGACTCTGTTCTTTGCATTTATGCTGCTTTTATATATTCTTCTGCTTTTATTGTACTTGCAAACTACCCTCTGTACTGGGTTGAAGGGTAAAAGTATAAATTCCTACAGATGAAGAAAAATGAATCAATTCATACTCACTTGAGGAATCTGAGTGCTTTTCCCACATCCTGTTTCTCCAACAATCACCAATGTCTGATAATTTTCTATCAGATAAAGGATGTGATTTCTAAGCTGAAAGAAAAATAGATATTCAAATTTGATTTAGAATGGCTGAAGAAAACAAGTTCAAAACATCAATTGAGAGAAGTGTTTGCGCAAAAACAGCATAGATTACAACCTAGCACAAACTCCTTAAAGCCCACTGAATCCAACATGTGCCTAAACTGATAGCGGGACGTGTGCATTTTCATCCACTCAGTTACTGTACAAAATAAGTGAATGTTCTAAAAAAATATTTTGTCAGAGGAAATGCACTTTCTATGTTGCAAATGCACTATCACTTTTCATACTGCAAAGCAAATGTAGAAGAAATGGTAAAATACCCAGAAGATAATGTGCACAATAATTCAATGCAAAGTACTTAAAAGAAATTGATACCTTAAAAACTGGTAGTTTTTGCCTCTGTTGTTCAATAGAAAGGGAAACATACGGATTATAGATCACTGAAACACTAGAGCTTTCACCAGCGCTCTGTCTCTCCTCTGAAAGGCTGACACCAGGCCCTTCTGTCCCTGTATGACCAAATAAATAAATGTCACTACTAATAGGATGACAAGACTTTTAGACAAATGCAAAGAAAGTGGAAAGATAAGTTTATCAGAATTAACCTCTGTAGCTTTTGTAACATCCAAGGCTATCATGCAAGGGAGAATTACAAACCAGTGTGAATTCTAAGATATTCAAAATTTGTTTGTTTAAACCACTAGACATAGCTTGCATGTGGCCCTTAACCAGTCTCAGTACAACACACCAAGCCCCAGGAAGTCCCACCCACCTTTCCCCACTGCCCAGCTGATCTTCCATGGGGAGGATTGAGTATCTATACATAACCAGTGTGTGTCTGTGTGAGCAATGCAAGGCCTATAAAACCTTGTCCCCATTTTTATGTAAACAGGTTTTACCAAGTTAAATAGAGACTTCCAACACTGTCACTCTATGAGGATGGTATTGGCTGTCAGCTGGGTACTTGTAATGTAGAATCCTCCACGAAGTTTTTAATTTATTTTTCTGTCAAAAACTTTGCTGGACTGGTAGTGTTGTGCAGGTGCCTGATGATTGTCTTCCAAGGCAACTACACTATTCCAAACTTAAAAATGGAAAACGTAACGCTGGTGGTCAACAAAAAAGGTTGAAAGACCGTCTCAAGGCAAATCTTAAAAAATGTAGTATAAACACTGACAACTGGGAAACACTGGCCTGCGAGCACTCCAGTTGGAAAACAGCCTTTACCAGAGGTGTCATGGGCTTTGAAGATACTTGAACTCAGGATGCAAGGGAGAAACGTGCTAGGAGGAAGGCACACTTGGCAAACCCACACCGTGATCAACTCCTGCCCGGAAACCAATGTCCCCACTGTGGAAAGACGTGTGGATCCAGAATTGGCCTCCACAGTCACTTACGGACTCATTGTTAAAACCGTGTTTATGGAAGATAATCTTACTCGGCTACGAGTGATCGCCATAGAAAAGAATGTAGAATCATAACTTCCGTTGAAAGGATCCAGGTGTCTACTCCATTGAACAGAAAAATCTGGAACTTAGGTCTGGGAGTCTGCCGCTGGCAGCCATCCAGCTCCAAGGTATAGAATCATAGAATCAGAGAGTTGGAAGAGACCACAAGGGCCATCGAGTCCAACCCCCTGCCAAGCAGGAAACACCATCAAAGCACTCCTGACATATGGTTGTCAAGCCTCTGCTTAAAGACCTCCAAAGAAGGAGACTCCACCACACTCCTTGGCAGCAAATTCCACTGTCGAACAGCTCTTACTGTCAGGAAGGTAGTTATGAAGCTGGAACAATCCACAGGAAAGGATATCACACCATATAAATATTGCCAAGTAACGTGTCGGTTAAGGCCCTTAACAGTTGTAATTTCCTGACATTTTGGAGATTGAGTGAACATGGAGAGCTCTTAAACACGACATGTTAAACCAAAAGGTTTTAGTTATTTGGGTGCATTCTGAGAAGGCTTTTCCTACAACTCTCTCATCAGGCAAACTTAAAATTGAAAATGAGAAACTGGTGAGAAAAGGGAAGAAATACCCACATTAAAAAGAAGCGAGACACCATTTAGAACAGCAGGATTGCCTATTGGGACCAATTTAATAATTGAAATAAGGAGTATATGAGTAAGCCCTACTGATATCACTAATGATTACTTTTGAGTAGGCATGCACAGAAACCAACAGCAAGGCCCAATCCTAAATGCATTCATTGAATAGGGACCTGATGACAGCAATTCTATGTACGTTTATTAAGAAATAATTTCACTGAATCCAGTATGGCTTAGCTCCATAAGAAGTGTGCCGAGGATGACAGAGCCTGTTCAACTCAGGACTTATCACGCATATAGGATGCATGTTTCAAGATGTTTTATCTTTTCGAAGGCTCACTTAATAATGCCCGCAACAACTACAAACTACAAACAAACATTTAGTCAGAAATAAATTTACCTTTCAAAACCATATCATTAATCCTTGTGAATTTGCTGCAGATTACTAAAGAGCTACTGACAGCTGTAAGTGCTGAATCATGCAACTGATGTTCCAAGGAGAAAACAACACCACCCCCATCATTATGGATATGCATAATTTGCAGTTTTCCCTACGCAAGTTCATTGAGATGCCCTTCAGTTTGTAGGAGCTATGCCATATGGTTGCAGAACACTATAAATGAAAACCTCTAATTATGCCAGGCTGACATAGGCCCAGTCAGGATACATTTCCAGGATGGTATGAGCAGCACTCAAGTAGCATGTGTGTGCATATATCCTTGCAATCACAATTTTGAAGATCCCCATGCACCCAGTTTTTCCAAAACTTGGTTTTCCTGACATATTTACATATTTGTCCATATGCATGGGGTGGTATTTGACTAGGTTTATTCACAGTACTCCTACTGAATTAATGAACATGACTTGTTGTCGTTTAGTTGTTTAGCCGTGACTGACTCTTCATGACCCCATGGACCAGAGTACACCAGGCACTCCTGTCTTCCACTGCCTCCCACAGAACATGACTAAATTAGGTCAATTAATTTCAATGGGTCTTCTCTGAGTAAAACTTAACAGTGTGTTTTCTGTTAGTATAAACATGTATGTCTGGTTACATACATATGTCTGGTTATATATGTCATGATGGTCAAGTTGTTATTTTGTAGAGTAGCACTGTTTATCATTCATGGGCTTCTCAGTAGTTGGTTAGTTTACAGCCCAACCTTCTACTTCATTAAGCTCAGATGTGATGGTGACTTTTAGTTCTAGGAAACTTCAAAGATTTTGTCCATTTGTCAAAAGTAGTTCAGAACTGCATAGCCATAATGACAAGCATGAGACTTTTTTCACTATGCATCAGCATCCCAACACATTGGGTAGCCAATATGCTTCAATTGGCTGTTCTTTGTGATGTTTTGGACAACCTGAAGATCATCTCTGGGTGATTTCTTATTCAAGGACAAATCATTGCCATGGCTTGTTGTTGACTCAACTGTGCAGCACTAAATGGTCCCAAAGAAACCAGCATGCCTCAAACAAACTGGATCTTAGTTGGGAAAGGTATCAGCATGGGGACAATAGAGGCATAATGCAGAATTCAATACTTGTTCTGCTAATAGACCCATTGAAGTTAATAAACGTGACTACCTTTGGTTTTATCAATTTCAATGGGTCACTGAGGAGGGCTTAATTGTATACAACTCATAATTGATAGCTAATGTTTCACATTCATTATACATCTGCCACCATATTCTACAGGTACACAAGAAATGAATTCAGGCAATAATGAAGTAATTGGTCACTTCCAAATTATTCCTGCAGCGGCAATAAGAGCCATTACTTCCCGGCTTGTTTCTCGTCAGTTCCAATTAAAAATATCTGAGAGTTCAAGCACAATCTTTGTTAAAACTTGGCTCATGCTGGTGATCAATAGAAGCAACACAATGTCCAAAGATGTATCATAAATATATATGGCATGAATCATGTACATCACTTCTGCAAATGCAATGTTCTTGTCAGTAGCTAACAAAAGAATTGGTAGAACCTAAAATCCAATCAAATTATAGTTTCTATGGCAGTCAAGGTCATAAGAGTTGGAAGGTTTAATTTGCAACATTGCCTGTGGTAAATAAAGGGCAGTATAATACTTAACCAAAAATAGTTTCAGATTAAATTTACCATCTAGTATGCTCAAAAGAACCAGTTTCAAAAAGCAGCAACAATTTTCTCAATGCCAATCAATATGTGTAGATAAAATTACCAAGCATATAGAAGAGCAGGTCTTGCTGGAGCAAGATTGACTAGCATCTGACTAACCTTTTTGAGTGTGTCAGTGAGCATGTAGAATGGGGAAATCTGGAAAAATATTGTGTACTTGAATTTTCAAAAAACTTTTGATGAAGTCCCTCACCAATGACTCCTGAATAAATTTGCAATCACGTAATATGAGACAAGAAATCCGCTTTATGAATCAGCAACAGGTTAGAGAACAGAAACAAGAATAGGAACAAACATCCAATTCTCATACTAGGGATCTTTAGGAAAGGAACTGAAAATAAATATGTTAGTATCATAATGCCTTCATACAGATATATGGTTGACTGCCCTAGAAATATTACAGTGGTACCTCGGGTTAAGAACTTAATTCATTCCGGAGGTGCATTCTTAACCTAAACATTTCTTAATCTGAAGCACCACTTTAGCTAATGGGGTCTCCCGCAGCAGCCATGCCGCCGACACACAATTTCTTTGCTTATCCTGAAGCAAAGTTCTTAACCCGAGGTACTATTTCTGGGTTAGCGGAGTCTGTAACCTGAAGCGCCTGTAATCTGAAGTGTCTGTAACCCGAGGTACCACTGTATTCAAATTTCCGGTTGCTATGCCCAAAAAAGGATATTAAACAGAAAAGGGTGCTGAAATGAGTAAAAAAACAGTGCTGGAGCAACTCCCAGATGAAGGCAGATTTTTTTTTTAGGTTAGACAGAAGGTGAGTAAAGGTCATGATAAAATTAGGCAAGGTCTGGTGTAGGTTTTCTCCCTCTTCCATAATACTAGAATTTGGGGACATCCAATGAAGCTGAATGTTGATTTAGGACAGTCATAGGATAGTAGTTGCCTGATTAAGTTTCCTAGCCTAGCTCAAAAATCAATCCTATCAGAGGCAGTTTTAGGGTGCGGCGCCACAACAATGCTGTAGAACAGAGCGCAAGTGAGGGCACCAAATTTTAGCATCACAGAGGGCACCGCCAATGTCCACCACTGATCCTCTGCATGTTGATTCAGAAAAGAGTCCCACTAAGTTCAATTGAGCTCCCTCTCAGCTGAGTATAAATAAATTGCAATGAGTTGACTTCAGCAATTTCACATATACCCAAAACAAACATTTACATAACAATAACAGTGCAATCATATGCATGTTTACTCAGCAGTAAATTTAAATGAGTTCAGTTGGCCTTCCTCCCATGTAAGTGTGTATAGGATTGCAGCCTAAAGGCTATTATTTATATTTGTTCTACCAAAGTGGAAGCATAACTCTCCCAATTACTTACACTCCTGTGCAGCACTTTCTTTATGATAGAAACAGTGCAAACAAAAACGTGTAATAACTTCTGACTAGGCACAAAGAAATATACACTAAAAGAAACTATTACTACAAACACTGTTCTTGAATTTTTGGGCAGGTTAGCTCCAGACCCCAAAGTGAGCAATACTCTAATTTAAATAAATATTAATAGGCCTATAAAATTTCATCCACACAGTGAAACACTGTCTGCTAATTATCCTTCACGCCTGGACAATCATCTCAAGAGCATCATGCATATATCAAAGAGGTAGCATGCAGATTGCTTAGCACTGCAGAAACCCTTTACTGCTAAGCTTGTATTGTTTCATAAGCCATGAGCCAATGAGGACGGGATCTAATTTCACCAGATAAAAATGTTGACCTTGTTGCTTTTTCAGTCACACACAAGCTTTTCCTAATATTTCACAGATGTCCCTTGTTTTCAAATTTTGCCCTTTTAATAACGTGCAAAGATCAATATGGAAACATTCCATATTATTATTACAGCTCTGTGCAACAAATTACAAATATGGTTTAAACTTCTCCCATTTGTTTGAACCACTGCGTTATCACTAGATAACATCTGTTGAAACAAGCATTCTGTCGTTTGATAAACTGCAGGCAGAAAAGATGCAAATCCAATCACTGCTAGGTTTAAACTGAAAAAGTCCCATGGTTTATAATACAGCTTTATTCCAAGTGGCAGGGTAGAAGAATGACAATTAAATATAAGGATTGCAGTCTTGCCATATGTACATTTACCCCAAGGTAAATTCCACTGAGCAGAACAGAGTTCCTAATGAGCCTGGTTCGGAATGGGAACCCAGAATAAGATTCTTTGCCTATTAAGCTGAGTGTAGGCTCATTATGCTTCATTCATTCATTCATTCATATTAAATTTCTATACCATGCTTCATCTGAGGATCACAGGGCAGTTAACACAAAAATATACTACATAGTAATAAACACAATATCTCCCCCCCCCCGAGTTTAAAAGGCCAGATTGTTTAATTAGCTAGGGAGAAGAGGAATGTTTTTGCCTTATATAACATACGATGGGGGGCAGGGGTTCAAAGCGGTTTTGAGTACCTATTAACAGGTAGCAGTGAAACTGAAAGAGGACTCCAACACAGACCCTCCCCCTCACTGCAATATACTATACCCATCTAGTTATCTATCCAGTGCTTTTTTTCTAAAAAATAAATAAATGGGGTAGTCTCATTTTCTTACTCATATTGAAATAATGCCCCTCAATGAGGCCAAACTTAGATTCACAAAATGTTTAGGGGTATGCGTCCCCCTAGAAAGAAGCACTGTATCTATCTATCTATCATCTATATCTATCTATATCCCACCAGGATGCTGGGAGTAGCGCTATAAGCTCCGTTTACAGCACAGCTCACTCGAGCACCCGTTTTTTCAAACCAGCAGCAACAGCGTAAGGATGGCGCGGGTGAAGGTGCTCTCGAGCACGTGCAGAGTACCCCCTCCGAGAAAGGACCGTTAAGGAGCCTCACACGCCTGCAGTGTTTTTATTTTGGTTTGTTCCACGAATACACGGTCTGGGGTTGGGGTGGGGGGATGGTTATCCACCCCGCCCACCCCCAGACAATGCATCCTTTGCAGCGCCGGGGGGAAGAGAAACAGGCTTCTCCTCCTCTCCATCCTCCGCAAGGAAAGCGCCTCGCAGCATTCCGGACCCCGCCCACCGAGCCCTCGAGCCCTTCAGCCGCGCGAAGAGGCGCTTCCGCCAAAGCTTCCCCCAGCGCCCCCCCCCCCCAGCTTCTCGCACTCCCACTCCCCTTCCCCAAGAGG
Organism: Podarcis cretensis; assembly: GCF_951804945.1. Lineage (NCBI taxonomy): Eukaryota > Metazoa > Chordata > Lepidosauria > Squamata > Lacertidae > Podarcis > Podarcis cretensis. The sequence goes on from NC_137175.1 coordinate 26,343,856, forward strand.
TTCAGCCCTTACCCGGCTTCCAAAACTTCAGCGGACCGACGGGCGCCGCCATCTTGGGGTGAAAGGTCAAAAGGAAGCGAAGGAGCTCGCTCCGCAGCAGCGCGGCCCCGGAGTGCGCGTCACGTGGCCGAGGAGGGGTTTGCTATTGGATGCGGGGTTGCCATAGTTGCTTTAACTCTCAGGCTCGAGCCACCGCCGCCTCCTTCCCCAGCCAGGCTGGCTGCGAGGGGAAGAGCGGGAGCTTTGGTTTTTTTTTATATGGTGCTGCCTCATGAACAAATGCAAAGCCTTGCGTGGTATTTGCAGTCGGCCCTAATAAAAGCCCTGTCCTGTTGTGCTGTTCTGTATCCAAAATAAAGAATCAGGCGTCTCTGGCGCTTTGCTTCACTTTGCTTTGTTTGCATTCTGTCTCCGTTGGGAAACCTAGCGAATTCCAAGCGGGCTATCTGCATCCCATAAGGAGCAGGAGCCGCTTTATTTTGTCCTTTTCACCACCATTTGCGGCGCAGGAGTCCCGTGGCAGGCAGTGAGACTGGCACGCCATGAGCGAGGCACTCAAGAAGCTTTCCCTTCTTATTTATAATTATAATAATAATTTTATTATTTATACCCCGCCCATCTGGCTGGGTTTGCCCAGCCACTCTGCGCTTTGAATATTCTGTTGGGAGCCTGAAATATACTCAGAGTCGCCAAGTGATTTCATGCTCTTTATTCAGCTCATAGTGGTGAGGAGGAATGAATGTCCCCTCAAAGTATCTGCTTTATATACATTATTTACACAATGGGCTGCACATGATTGGCTAATTCCGGAATTCTACTGTAAGCCAATCAGGTTGTGGATTCACTTCAATCTGGAGCATGATTGGGTGGTTCCTGCCAACCAATCATACTGCTGCATTGTTCTAGGACCAATCAGACTGCTGCATTCTGAATCCTATTGTTCTAGGACCAATCAGACTGCTGCCTTTTGGATCCTATTGTTCTAGGACCAATCAGACTGCTACAGTTTGGATCCTATTTGACTCAGTACATAACACCCCTCCCCTCTAAGTTCCAGTCCTGCCCGGGAGGTCGCATTCATAGTCCTCAAGGTATGCTGGCGGCCTACGTGTGCGTTGCGGCCTGGGGTGTTCCCTGGTCCGGGGTTCAGGTTCTGGCTCATGTTCCAAGGATGCTGGCTGTGATGGGGCTGTTTGGTCTGGCGCAACCGGCTCGCTCAGTCGTGGTTCTGGTTCCGGTGTCCTTTCGGCCTCACGGGTCCTCTCTGTATTTACTGATTCTGCCTCTCCTGCTGGCCCCTGCTGCTCTATGGGCCTCACTGCCCCACTGTTCCCTTGGGACTCCTCTGACCTGTCCTCCTCCTCCTGGTTTTCTCCCGGGAATCGTCGGCGTATCTGGTCGCAGTGGCGGCGCCAGCATTGCCCCCCATCTGTTAGCACCTCGTACGACACGGGGCCAGTGACCCTGGTGACTGTGGCGGGTACCCATGCAGGGCCTGCTCCAAAATTCTTTGCGTACACTGGGTCCTGGGCCTCGAAGGTCCGAGGGTTCCTGCCTTCCCCCACCACTACCTCATCCTGAGCTCTATCGGGGTGAAGGCGGTCCAATCTGATTGCAAGGCGCCGACCCATTAGTAGTTCAGCGGGGCTCCTGCCAGTCGTTGAGCTGGGGGTGCTGTGCTGTGCTAGAAGGAATGCAGCAAGGCGGTACTCCCAATCCCCTTGCGTCATGCGGCGAAGGGTTTCCTTGGTGGTCCGCACCATGCGTTCTGCTTGGCCATTGGTGGCAGGGTGGAATGGCGCCGAACGGATGTGGCGGATGGCGTTCTGCGCTGTGAAGGTTTGGAATTCTTCTGACGTAAATGCAGTCCCGTTGTCTGAGACGAGAGTGTCAGGGAGCCCGTGGGTAGCAAACAGCCTGCGTAGTACCCGGATGGCTGCGGACGTAGAAGTGGACGGTACCAGTGCGACTTCCAGCCATTTGGTGTAGGAGTCCACCACTATGATGAATGTTTTCCCCTGAAAGGGGCCAGCGAAGTCCACATGCAGTCGTGACCATGGTGCTCGGGCGGACTCCCAGGACTGGACTGGGGCCCTTGGGGGATCCGGGTGGGATTCTTGGCAGGCCTGGCAGTGTTTGACCCAGGCCTCTATCTCTCCGTCGATCCCCGGCCACCACACATAACTCCTGGCAAGGGCCTTCATTCTTACTACCCCTGGGTGTGTCTCGTGTAGGGCTGTGAGGACCCTTTTTCGGAGGGGCTGGGGAACAACGACCCTGCTTCCCCATAACAGGCACCCCTTGTGGGCCGACAGTTCATGTTTGCGGGTTGTGTAGCCGGCGAATTCTGGCCCGGGGCTGCTGCTGGGCCATCCCCTCCACACCCAGTCCAGGACCCGGGAGATGACCCTATCTTTCTTGGAATGGTGTGCAACTTCTTGTGCCTGAATGGGGCGGTCAGGAAGCAGCTCCAGGCTCATAACCTCTTGTGCAGGTGCTGGGTCAGGGCCTGTTTCCGGTAGTGGCAGCCTGCTGAGGGCGTCCGCATGGCCCATCGCCTTCCCAGGGCGGTGAATCAGTGCATACTGGTAGCTGGCAAGGAAAATTGACCACCTGAGGACGCGAGGAGACAGCACTTGGGGGGTCTGCTTTTCGGGGGCAAACAAGCCAAGCAACGGTTTGTGGTCAGTCACCACGGTGAAGGGCCGCCCGTACAAGAAATCATGGAATTTTTTAACTCCCTTCACGATTGCCAGACCCTCCTTGTCGATTTGTGAGTAGTTCCGCTCAGTTGCGTTGAGTGTCTGGGAAAAGTATGCCACTGGTACCTCTCTTCCATCTGGGAGTTGGTGTCCCAGGACAGCGCCAATGCCATAGGGCGAGGCGTCGCATGCTAGCACCACCGGCAGCCTCTCGTCGAAGTGTGCCAAGACCGAGTTTGAGACAAGCAAGTCCTTGACTGCCTGGAATGCGGCCTCCTGGCGCTGGCCCCACACCCAAGGGGCCCGCTTGTCCAGGAGTCTGTGTAGGGGCTCCGCTACCGCCGCCTTGTGGGGAAGGAAGGAATGGTAAAAGTTCAATAGTCCCAAGAAGGCCTGAAGTTCAGTCTTGTTCTTGGGCGCTGGGGCATCACAAATGGCCCGTACCTTGTCCCCAGTCGGGTGGACCCCTTCTGCGTCCACCATAAATCCCAGAAAGTCCACCTGGGGCACTCCTAGTAGACATTTTTCCCGCTTCACCTTGAGACCCGCTGTCTGGAAACGGTGCAGAACGGTGCGGAGGCGGTCCTCAAACTCCTCTGGTGTGGGCCCGGCAATCAACACATCATCGAAGAAGGGGGTGACGCCAGGAATCCCTTTAAGGAGAGAGTCCATTAGATTCTGGAATATGCCTGGTGCCACGCTGACACCGAATTGCAGCCGCTTTACCCTGAATGCTCCTCTGTGCGTCACAATCGTCTGTGCCTCTGCTGTGGTCTCATCTACTGGCAGCTGTTGATATGCTTGGGCCAAGTCCAGCTTGCCAAAAATTTTCGACCCAGCCAGGGTGGCAAGGACATGGCTGACCACTGGCACTGGGTATGCATGGGCCGTGAGGGCCTTGTTTATGGTACATTTGTAGTCTGCGCAGATGCGGACTGAACCATTAGGCTTGACAGGTGTGACGATTGGGGTTTCCCAGGGGGCATTAGGCACCGGTTCCAGCACTCCTTGCTCCATGAGCCGTTCCAATTCCTCGTCTATACGGGGTTTCAGGGCGAATGGGACCCGGCGGGCCTTGAGCCTGACCGGTCGTACTGCGGGGTCAAGCTGTAGAGCAATGGGGGGGCCCGTATACTGTCCCAATTTCCCATCGAAAACCCCCGGAAATTCCTTGCATATGGCGTCCACGTCCACTTGTAAGCTAGTGTGGTTTACCCCAGTGACAGCTAGCCCCAGTGGTCCAAACCATGCCAATCCCAGTAGGCTAATGTAGGGGCCCTTGACCACAAGTAAGTCCAGTTGCCGTGTCCGCCCTCGGTATTGCACCCTGAAGGTCCCCACCCCCATTGTGGGGACCTTACGTTTCTGGAAGTCTCGGAGGGTGAATGGGGCCGGCCTGAGTTTGGGACCCCCACTAGGACACAGTTTCCTTAAGGTCCTTGCCGAGATTATGGATAGAGTTGAACCCGTGTCAAGCTCCATGCGGCATGGGGCCCCCTCTATCTGTACCTCTACATAAATTTTCTCTACGTTGGGGTGGGGCAACTGGTATACCTGGAAGTCCGTGAGCTCCGTCGAGTTGCCTTGGTGCGTTGGGCCCCGGGACCTGGGGTTCTTGGATTGGTCATCTGATGCCTGGCATCGGGTGGGCCGAGCCCGACACACCCGGGCGATGTGTCCCACTTTTCTGCACTGCCTGCACACTGCGTTGCGGAAACGGCAGGTCCTCCTCTCGTGACTTTCTCCACAGCTTGCGCAGTTCCCTCCTTCTCGTCGAGGCAGCTGTGGTATGTGGGCTGCTTGAGTGCGCTGCTGTACTCGGTGCACCTCCTCCCTGTCAGATCCTGAGTCGTCGGTGAGGTCTTCGTGGTGGACCCTCGGTTGGGACGGCTGGCTCGGCCGTGCCTCTTGCGTCGACCTCTCGGCAGCTTCCGTTGCCAGGGCCTCCTCCAGAGCGACCTGGAACGTTAGGTTCTTCTTAGCGTAGAGGCGTCGTTGCAGCTTCTCATCCCTAAGGCCACCGACGAGGCGGTCACGAAGCATGTTCTCCAGCTCTGAGAAGTTGCAGAACCGGGCGGCTTGGCGGAGAGAGGTCACAAACCCAGTTATGGTTTCCCCAGGGGCTTGCCGCTTTGCATAGAAGGCATTTCGACGAGCCACCACTGAGGGCTGTGGTGAAAAGTGCCCCTTCAGCTGTTCCATTATTGTTTTGTATGGAACAGTAGCAACGTCTTCAGGCGCAAGGAGAGCCCGGGCGATTTCAAATGTCTCCTCTCCGCAAACGCTGAAGAATATTGCCCTCTTCTTGGCGTCTTCTTCATCGGTGACCCCTTTGGCTTCTAGGAGGAAGGTGAAACGGGAGGCGTACGCTTCCCAGTCTCCAGATGCTGGGTTGAACGGTGAGAAGCTGCTGTCGGTTGCCATTCTGAGTTCCTTGTGTCCCGGAGCTGAAGCCTGGATACACGGTGCGAGGCAGCGGTGCGGCAGGTGGCGGTGCTGCGGTGCTGTGTGTGGCAGTCAGCTCAGCGGGATCCCATCCTCGTCGCCAGTGAAATATACTCAGAGTCGCCAAGTGATTTCATGCTCTTTATTCAGCTCATAGTGGTGAGGAGGAATGAATGTCCCCTCAAAGTATCTGCTTTATATACATTATTTACACAATGGGCTGCACATGATTGGCTAATTCCGGAATTCTACTGTAAGCCAATCAGGTTGTGGATTCACTTCAATCTGGAGCATGATTGGGTGGTTCCTGCCAACCAATCATACTGCTGCATTGTTCTAGGACCAATCAGACTGCTGCATTCTGAATCCTATTGTTCTAGGACCAATCAGACTGCTGCCTTTTGGATCCTATTGTTCTAGGACCAATCAGACTGCTACAGTTTGGATCCTATTTGACTCAGTACATAACAGAGCCGCCCAATCAAACATTAAAAACTGCCCTAAACAAGGGATTTTTAAAGCCCTGAACCCGTTTCCCTCGCTGGAGGCTTCTCCCAAGTTTCCCACGTTGGCTAAGGATGGAGGGATGGATGGGCGTCCTCTGCATCCAGTGGCGTAGCGTGGGTTGCCAGCACCTGGGGCAAGGCAAGTAATTTGCGCCCCCTAACCCATGGATTTGCACCCCCTAACCCGTGGATTTGCACCCCCTAACCCTAACCCCCAGATGTTGCGCCCGATGCGGCCGGCCCCCCCTGCACCCCCCACACTACGCCACTGTCTGCATCAATCTGGGAGCGCTGAGTTCAAGTCGCTCCTCCTCATCCCACGTGCAACCCACGCGCTCCTCATCCGGCACGTCTGAACTGGAAACTGCGTCCCGTTTGACAGGTCCCTTGGGTCGCAGCCCGAGGCGCCTTCCCTCGCTGGCACCCGGAGGTGGTGAGGAACTGAGTCAGGCTGGGTTGGCTGAGCCACGCCACGGGCTTCAGACAAGACCAGGACGGGATTCAGGTTTGATGAGGCCCTAAGCTACTGAAGGTAAGTAGAGCCCTTTATATGTCCAGCAGTTCTTTGTCAACAACAAATTGTTGCTTTTTTGTGTTGAATATATGCTATACAGTAATTTATGGATCCAATAGGTATCTAAAACCATTTGCACGTAACAAAATACATATTTCATCAAAGCTTGCTTTTTATCTTACATTTTGGAAATGTACATCAAGTATTTTTTCCCTTTAAATTTTTTTTTGGAGGGGCAAGAGAGTGGGGCCCTAAGCTGGCACCCTTTGCGCCTCCCCTGCTCGCGGGGAAATCCAGTTTTGGGGATCCGGAGCGACGTGGGGTGAGTGGCGCGGTGCTTCGAATTGATTGCTTTTTTCACGGAGTGAAGCCGCATTGCTGTTGCCGGAGAGCGCTGACTTTTTCCTGTGGACAATTTGACTTCAAACAACTACCCGTGAGTAGAGCGGAAAATTGGATTTACAAACGTCTTAATTTGGTACCAAAACGGGAAGGTTTCAAACAGGAAGTCCGCCTTCCCCTTTTGTAAATAGATTGAAGCAAAGAAGCTGCAAGCTAAGGTCTTAGAAAGCCGTATGTAAAGGATTAAACTTCCATCGATTGAAATCATTAAACCCCCCTTGGAAGCAGGAGAAGAGGGGGGAAATTTTGGATTGTGTAGCCTGCAGGAGAGAGTGATAAAAATTAAATTACCACTGCTCTGAACCTGGAAACGGGCTGCCAGTAGATTGACGTTTTTGGGAGAGTTCATTGACAGTGAAGAGAACGTATGTTGACAGTTAGTTAAATAAGAGAAATATATTGTTTCCATTGTCCTCTTTTGTATTTAAAAAGGAGGAAAAGTAACTGAAAATTGAAACTAACTTTACTTTTTGTTTTTGTTTTTTTTAATAATATTTATTAAAAATTTTCCAGAATAAAAAGGAAAGATAGCAAGAAAGAAAGAAAAAACAGATATGATTTACACTTGGTTTCAGTGGCATCTTTCCCGGACTTCCCCCCCCCTCCCCCTCTTGTATTCCATTTCCCTTAAATTGATTCCACAGATTCTTACCCCCAATTTTAAAACCTTATTTGTAATTTTAAATAACCCATTTATTCCAAATTAATTTATCTTATTTATCTTAATGAACCATTTCTCCTTATATTTTATATAATTCCCTAAGATCGACCCCATTTCCCTTCCACGAATTCCCCTATTTTCAAACAACAGACATGAAAAAAGAAAAGAAAGAAATAATATATAATTTTACAGCCTTTGGATTCCAAATCTCCCCCCCCCCCATTCCCCGGTTCCAATCCCCAAAGTTCATCCATTGTCTACTGCCAGCCTGGTGTATCCACGTCTATATCTCAACTCCACTTTGCCGTCTTTTGATAGCTTTTAATTTCAGAAAGTCCAATCTCGAAAAAACTCTCAGAAAAAGTCATTGTTCTTCCATCCAGACCTCTATGTTTAAGAGTCTAACTTAAATTCTACTTCTTGGTCCTTTTAAAGTCTGGATGTTCCAAATACTCCGGCTTCAAATTTGGTCCAGCTCTTATTCCTCAGGTTGCTTTTTCCTGTTCTGCTGCAGAAACCTTCTAATTCAGAAACTTCTTGTTCTCCACAGAGGCTTTTGTTATTCAGGAACATAACTTGCGTCAAGTCCCTTCCTTTCTTCAATAGATAAATCCATTGTCTCCTTTAGTATAGAAACCTCTGTAGACAAAATAATGCTTCATTTTTGCAGTTTTCCCAAGAGATAACAGATCCTGCTCAAATTCATAGTATTTTTCCACTTGCTGCTACTGTTGCAATGTCCCAGCCTCCCTCTAGAGGGAATATGGTAACTTAATTTCTTTCAAAATCAGACCCAAAAGTCAAATAACTTGTTGCCTTTATTTCCAATAATTTATGTCCAAATTGTAACAAATCTAACCAGCAAAGCCATCATAACAAAGTTCTCTTTTATTTTCCTGCTTTGACAGCTACTTTGACAGCTGTCAAAGTTTCTGTGTCTCTTCACCAGTCTCTCATAGCGGATCGTTCCCGGTTCCCGGGGGGGTTGCACTTTAGTTCCCACAAATCAGTCTTCTCCTCCAGCACAATTATTGTAATTTCCCTTCGTGAAGTTAAAATTTTTTTTCAGGTAAACAAGTTCATCTCTCGATCTTAGTTGTCAAATCCTTGCGTTGAGCCATCTACAACAGGGGGGGGCGGACTTCCTTTTTGCACTCCCCCCGCTCGCTCCAAATTCAAAGATCAAATTTCCCTTTTAAGTCCAATCAATTTACTCACGGGTTGTTCCTTTTAGTCCAAATCCGAAATTTTCAAAGAAGAAGTCGTTGCTCTCCGCCGAATGGCATGCGGCTTCGCTGGGCAGGGGAAGCATTGGACTCACAGCACCACACACACCCCCACCCGTCACCCGCTCCGCAGCCTTTAAAAAGGCTCCTTCGCGGGTCGGGGGGGCGCAAACGGTGCCCGCCGAGTCACCAAGTCCATGGGCATCTCCGCCCATGGTTTTTGAGGGTCCCCGCGTCGCCGGCACGGCAGGACCCGACCCCTACCCAGCCGACTCCCTCCGGAGCTCGGAGGGAGTCCGCCATTCGGCGATGGCGCAGAAACTAACTTTACTTTTTGAACTGTGCTTGAAAGGATTGATACAAGTGGAGACTGTTTCCCTCTAGAGGGAGCTTTTGAAACTGTTACAAGAGTGGAGCTGGGAAATCTCCAGCTGCAGGATAAGAACTGTGAGAATCAGGGATTGACCTTGGACTATTTAAGAATGTCGACAGGAGAAGCCTTAACGACTGCATTATGTAAGATAAGCTACTTGTTGGAACAACTTCACAAGAAGATGGATGTTTTGACTACTAAAATTGATAACTTGGGACAAAAAGTGATTAATTTGGGACAAAAAGTGAGCACCAAAACAGAAATTATTCAGGATTTGGTACAGGAATTTACTTTAGCAGGACAAATTGTGGAAAAGGAGAAGGAGAAAGTTGTTGTCGTCGAACCTAAAGTAATACAAGTGGGAGCCTCAGCCTTACAGAGGCAAATTGAGGACTATAAATTGAGGCCTTTTATGATTGAAACTAGAAAAAGTCAGATTTTGAGGATCGGAGCCCGGCCTGGACTGGAAAAGGAAAGTTGGAAAGATCCCTCCATGCAGGGATTAACTGACTTTTGGGACATGGACTTGGGTCAGGAGGAGATTGGAGTTCTGGGGGCCTTTGGATTTGGAGGAATCTTGAAACATGCCCTGAAATACTTTATGGATCTTAGCTTTAACTATGGAAATTTGGCTGACCTGTCGAGAAGGAATAAAAGCATCGTTAGGTCGGAGTTTCCCCGAGATCTGCTCTTTAGCATCAAAGAATATGAAGAAGACCTGCAGAAGGGACGTAGAAAAGAGTTAAGAGCCTCGGACATAAGATCTCCAGGTTGATGGACTGTATGGAGTTGACGGAAGTGACTGGCAGAGTCCGAGACCGGGGAGAGGAGATGGTGGAAGAAGATTGGAAAATTTAAAGTTTATATATAGAAATATTGTAAAATTAATGAGTGATAGAAAAATGTTGGAATGGAATTTTATGGCCTTAGTGGAAATGTTTTAAGGAGTTAAGCTTAAATAAGTATACTAGTTTTAATGGAAAATAAGATTAAAAATATGTTAAGACATTTATATGACAGAAAATAGAGAAAGAGGGAAAAGAATTGCTGAGACAACTAATAGAAATGGAATACAAAAAGGGAGGTGAGAGGAGGTCAAGGAAACAAGGGAATGAAAGATAGAATATGGAAAAGGTATGATGTATGCTTTTAAATTGTTTTTGTATTGTTTAGTTTAGTTTATTGTGTTTAGTTTAATGTGTTAAGGTTGTGTTTTGTATAGTTTATATATTGTATTGTTTTTTCTCTTTTTTTGTTCTTTTTTTTCTCTTTTGTCTTCTTTCTTCTTTTTTGTAAGTTTTAAAAGTAATAAATATTATTTTTTTAAAAAGAGAGAGAGAGTGGGGCCCTAAGCTACAGCTTAACTTATACGTAAATCTGGCACTGGACAAGACAGAGGGGTTGGGCAACACAAGCTCACTGTTCGGGGAAAGTGCTTTATCTGCAGTCAAGTCCACTGATCCATCAAGATTAGTATCACCGACCCTGGCTGGCAACGGCCCTCTAGGGTAAGGTTACCAGATTTTTTTCAATGAATTCGGGGACTCTTTTAAACTTCAATGGATTTTGTATGGGGACTGATGTGTAAATCCGTGGACTGTCCCCAGGAAACGGGGACGTCTGGCAACCTTACTCTAGGGTTTCAGCCAGGGACATGCCCTACCAGAAGATGTCAAGATTCGAACCTGGGGCTTTCTGCAGGAATGGTGGATGCTACTGCAGTATGGCCCTTCCCCCAGGCAGATGTGCTCAATAAGAGGTCCTTCTTGCAGTTGTGGGAATCAGAAATGGTGCTGCTACAACTGGGCCTGTGTGGCCAAGTTCGCACAAGGTGACGTTCAATCAGGGCTTCTTTTTTTCAGCTGGAGCTCAGCTCCAGCTCCAAAGTTCACAGTGAGCTCCATCACATCTTTTTCTAGAAAAAAAACCACTGGGGGCAACTTGTTCCTGGATGCAGCTGTTTAGACAACACGAAGGGGATAACTGTACTTTTCTCATAAGAGAACATCTCCCAGCATGTGTAAAGCAAGGAAACATAGCAGAGGCCACTCTAGAATTGTTCACTGTAATATAAGGGCCATTAAATTCAGCATTCTGTTCTCACCAAACTAAAGTAGGGCTTCATAAAAAAATAAAGTGCAACAGGATTGCTCCAGCTATGTATATGGGGGAGTGGTTTCAAACAGTTTCCCAGATTCTTACATTGCAAGCAACCACACCTCTGTTACTTCCGCTGTGAATCAGGCATAAACTCACTGCAAAATGAAAGGGTAGTTAAAAAGGACATTGACCAACATCCACTCATCTCTGCAGCTTTCAACACTGAAATTTCATCTGAGAAGAGCAGATAGAAAGAGCAACCAGAATATGACATGCAGATTTGGAACTAGCATAAGTCTAGCCTCCATTCATCTCTAACTAATAACTTACTATATTTTGGGGTTGCCTGTTCTCTAAGAATGTGGTCACCAAGCTATCATAGCCAAATTTTGCATAATGCTTCCTGAGATCAAGGAGATTTATCTATGTTTAGATATAGTTGAATGCCATTTTGAATTCAGATAGCAGACAACCTTTCAAACCTGAGTTGTTGTTGTTTTTTTGCTTTCTTAGAATTCCCAAGCAACACTTCACACTAATAATAAACCAGAATGTGCTTAGTTTGCAACAGCTCCTGTTACTAAAAATGCAATTCACTTTTCCTTATTTATTATCTAAAAGCTAGAATTTTGCTGCCAAACCCTCTGCATTCCATTCCAGTCAAATAAATGTATTGCAATGTTCAGCTGGTTGTTCATTCAGTCAATTGCACTAGGCTCCATTTAGGAAATGCACTGTCATCAATCAATAGTGTTCACTTATAGACAAGAAATAAAACAGTGCGATCCTATTGCTCGTGACTCAGAAGTCATACTAGGTCAATGAGACTTCGTCTCAAGCGTTTATGTATGCATAGGATTGCAGGCATGAATAGGATTACAGCCGAAGGCTAATGGAAAAGAATGTTCTAAGTTATTGGCATTTGAAAGGCAAACAAGATGTATCATGTCTCTCAGAACTAGTTACCACACAGTACTATCCAGCAGTCTTAATTTTCTGTTTGTTATGCGTTGCTTGTAAGAGCTGGGGAAAATGGCCCTAGATCCAGTGGAGGAATACTGATGCAGTAGAATAAGCACCACTTTTGAGAGAGAAACTGCATTCTGTGTGCTGCAGTACCACAGCAGTACAGAATCCTGCAAAATGTGTTGGGGGCAGTGGATAATTCACCTTGTTGAGAATTGCAAGCTTCTAGCCCTTGTGCATGCAGAAATATGTTTGCAGCATGTGTACACTGCCTGCTGAGATCTCAAACTAAAGGCTTAAACTAAAGAACCAGGCAGAGGGCCTTTTCGGTAGTGGCACCTGCCCTGTGGAACACCCTCCCATCAGATGTCAAGGAAATGAACAACTATCTGACTTTCAGAAGACATCTGAAGGGAAGTTTAGGGAAGTTTTTAATGTTCAATGTTTTATTGTGTTTTTAATATCCTGTTGGAAGCTGCCCAAGGTGGCTGGGAATGCCCGGCCAGATGGGCGGAGTATAAGCAATAAATAATAATAATAAATTTTTGTTGATGTTGTTGTTGTTATATAGTAGAATAAGATTTCCAGGGGATCAGTGTCCCATAAGAGTTTAAGGTCTTCTCCTTAACAAGCAGTGCCCAATTTATTGTTGTTATTAATAAAACATATATCCCACCCTTTCTCCAAAGAAGCCCAGGCCAGAGAAAACACAGTAAGAAAATGTGTCAGTTGGCATACTTTAAATAAAAGTAACACTAAATTCTGAGCTGAGAATTTGTAGTCTCTTGGCAGAGATTATGTCTGGGATTACAGACTCAGTCACCAAAATAACCCCCATCATGTTTACACAGAAGGAAATCTCACTGAATGCAGTGGAGCTTACCACCAGGTAAGCAAGTTTAGGACTGCAGCCTTATTCTTTTGGAAATATAAGAGTGTAAACAGTCCCCATTGTGGCCTATATTGTAAGGAAAGCAAAACTGTCAGAGACCCAAAAGCCTCTTTCACCAGAGATAACTTTCAAGCCTCTACTACCCGTAGCTGTTCTCTCCCAAAGTGCAGGTGCTGCCACACAAAAAGACTGATTTCTGACAAGTGCAGAACAGATGTTATACTTACTCATCAAAGAAGCTGGATGTACTGGAAATACATACAGATGTGAGCAGATCCCCTTAGAAACAAAGGACATATGGATTTCAAAGTTGTCTCTTTGCATTATCTGGATGGCCTTGCTCAGTGCATTTTTGAACAAAGTAAAATCTGCACAAAGTAATATTAAATTGAGCCACATCAGACTTTGCTTTCTTCTTTATTCTGAATTAATTACCCTTGTGGACTGAATAATAAGCTTGGATCTGCATTTAAGTTGTTCAAGTCACTTGGTCCTGAACTGACCCACCTCAAATGGCTGTTAGGGGAAAAATGAAACATGAAGACATTTTGGAGTCAACGTTGCAATCATTAAACACACTTATGTTCAAGCAGAATATAAACTGATGTTTGGTTTGACACTATATTACCTTTAAAAAATCCTCTAACTTGGGAAAGATGTGATTTCTTTTTTGGAAATGTTTTATTTTTCAGAGTCAAATAAGAGTTATATACATAAAAGTAAAAGACAATGAAAATAACAAACAACAACTGGGAAATTTGCCCTAAGATATGGCCATAGTTGTTGGAAAAGTTACGAGTCACTGAACATTGTCTTTGTCATTGTCTTTTGTTAGCCATCAGTTATCAGGCCATCAACTACAGGGTCATACACTTAAAATATTTTTACATGCTCCTATATTGGGACAAAAAAAGAGGCACTACTGTGGTTTTTTAAACAATCAAAACAGCTAATATTTTTGTCCCTTGATAAAACCAAGTTACCCCATGATTTCTTAGACTAAAAAAAGCACTAGAAAGCAACATTTCTAAGGGCAGTACAGAATTGACCAAGTGTGAAGGCTGGAGCACTTACAAGTAAGCCACAAAGAGCAACATGAAGTAGTTTCCATGTGATTGCTACCTTTGTGCCGCAAGGTATAATGTGCATATTGGCTTGGCATTCCAAACCGTTTTTCTCCATGGCACAGCAAAGCCTGAAAAAGGCTTGCAGTATCACAAAGATGGCTGGGCAGCCAAGTTAAAAAACAACAACAACCAACCCAGCAACATGCCCCGTATGGCAATTATGTGTGCCAGCTCTCACGATCCCATTTCTCAGAAGCAGTCATTTGATGAATACAGTGCAAAGTCTCTGAGGTTTATGAGGCTCGTGCTGATCCGCTGCCTAGGCTTTAAGTTGCACCTCACTGGGCGGCAGCCTATGTAGTTTTCTGCCACGTTGCCCCTCCTAGACAGCATGGAAACCATGTGATTCAGCTTGGACCGGATGACGGAGTAGTGGAATTCCCTCTCCTTGTTCAGCTTGCGGAAATAGTCAGCCCTGTGGTTGGCGGCATAGTCTATAGACCTCAGGGATGTCAGCGAGCCTGTAGAACTTGCCCGAGAGCACTGGGAAGAAAGCGAAGAAAGCGACCGAGCACTAGATGAAGTTGAAGTGGCCTTCCTAGAAATGGGAGACACTTCTTTAGATGGCACCCTCTGATCAGGAGATGCTTCTTTGAAGACCACTCTCTGTTCGGGCAGCCTTTGATCGGGCACCCTTTGATTCTGGACCACTTCTGCAGCCTCCCTCTGCTCGGTCTGCGTTGTGGCGGTCTTGTACAAAACGGTCGTCTGAGTGCCCACCATCCTGGATCGAGTAGTGGTCTGGGTGGTGGCTGTTGCCACTGAAATGCTGGTTTGTGTGGCGCAGTTAAAGAGGGCGGTGGTGGGCTTCTCTTCCAATGGCTCGGTCTGAGTTGACTGGCTACTTGTCCCCTTAGGGTTTGCTAGGACCTCAGGGCCATTGTGCCACTCCTCATCGCCACTAAGGTGAGGGCGCTTTGCAGTCACCCTTCCACTTTGGAGTTCCCTCGCCAGCTCCAATTCTCTCTCGAGCTTCTTTGGGCTGCTTGAGAGCCTCGCGAACTCCGCTCTCAGGAGGTTATGCACAGTGAAGTCTTTGCACGGTGTTGCTTTACTGCTCATGTGCTCAGAGGCATCGCTGTTCCTGTAGCTGGATGGCTGCTTCGGGTTAAGAGGTTTCGATCGTGCGTACAAGATGCGGAACTCCAGATCAAAGTGTTCAACCACTTGACCGGAGAGTAGCAATACATTGCTGCTGTTTAGTTTCCCATCAGTCCACGTGAAGCTACCAGGGGTTGGGGGAGGAGAAAAAGAAGAAGAGTATTATGCTATGCATAACTGTTCCTTTAAAAAAAAAAATGTTTTATGGCTGACAAATGGACATAGCAATGCAAATTGGCTGGGGGGTTGGAATCCAATGTGAAGTTCTCTGATGACTTTTTACCTTTTCTTCATTAACTCCAGGGGAAACTAGACCACCTACTCCTCACATTCTCTCACAGCATCAATCTGGTTGTGGTATCTGTTCTGGTACTCAGTCCCTACTTAGCGATTACTTCCGAGTCCAGCCTTTTGCAATGTACATGTGTTTTTGCCTGTGGTAGAGCTTGTTCTTTCAGTATGGGACACATGTTCTATGTTTGTTTGTTTCAACCTTTTTATTTACTTATTTCATTCTGTAGCATTTACATGTTTCTGGGTTTTCTCTTGCATTTGTACTGCAGTGTGATAAAATCCCAATAAAAATATTCAGTGCTTTTTTCTTAAAAAAATGTTCAGCGGTACTCTCATTTTCCTACTCATATTGAAATACTCAACTAGGCGAGACCTAGATTCACAAAATGTTTAGGGGTATGCGTACCCCTGCATCCCCCCAGGAAAAAAAGCACTGGAAATATTATTTAAAACATTGTTTCATGGCCTCCTCTTGTTGGTATGAAGTAGGTAAGACTGAACTGCTCCCCCTTGTGAGACAGAACAAGAATTAATTCCCACTTAAATACACATTTGCTACTTCTTTTTTCTCTCCACAACCCCCACCCCCTCAGTAGAACTTTGGTGCCTTTTTACAGCTTGGCCAACTGAAATTCAACAGCTGCTGCTTGGACAGTCTGAAAGGCCATACAGTGGTGCCTCGCAAGACGAAATTAATTCGTTCCGCGAGTCTCTTCGTCTTGCGGTTTTTTTCGTCTTGCGAAGCACGGCTATTAGCAGATTAGCAGATGAGCACTATTAGCGGCTTAGCGGCTATTAGCGGCTTAGCGGCTATTAGCGGCTATTAGCGGCTTAGCGGCTTAGAAAAAGGGGGGGAAGGGAAAAAAACTCGCAAGAACTCGCAAGACGTTTTCGTCTTGCGAAGCAAGTCCATAGGGAAATTCGTCTTGCGAAGCACCTCAAAAACAGAAAACTCTTTCGTCTAGCGAGTTTTTCGTATTGCGAGGCATTCGTCTTGTGGGGCACCACTGTATGTCGCTTCTGCATAATGAATATACATACATTCCATACGGCCATGTCTGCATATAAATACAAATCAGGAGTGAAGGGAACTAAAAGCAGCTCAAGAAGACTAATCAATCTCCCCCTGGCCCTTCCTCCCGCCCCGCTTCAGGTGAGATAAAGCCTTTGTCAATTTCTTAAAGGGTCTGCTAGTCAAGGGGGCATGTTTGTACCAGGGAAATGATGCTTCAAGCACAGGTGATGGGTATTTGTCTGTTGAGGCTATCACAGACTTCCCGTCAGACTACACTCTACAGAAGAGTCTCGGGTTTGTTAAAGAAATACAAAAGGTATCAGGTAGCTTACCTGTAAGAGCCTGTAGTCACTCTTACACCATCAACCAACATGAACTTCTCATGGACACTCCCAATTATCTTGGCTCCTGATCTTGCATAATAAGTGTTTCCAGTAATAGTTCGGACTCTCATCAGCTGTTAATAAATGGCACACAGTTTAGGCCAAAATGCCAAGCTCTCTTCAAGCCAGGACTGTATCCCAGTGATGGGCCTGCAGCAAGCTAGTTGAGATTTACCACCACCCCATGCATAGTTCCCATCCTGGCTGGAACAAGGTCTCCAGCCACAGTTTGGATTGGTCTCTTAACTGGGATGTATCAAGGGAACCTCACTTCTGGGTAAAGGGTTTGGCATCCAAATGCATTGGACAAGGAAAGGGAAAAGCAGCTTTGAGCATGAGACTTTCTCCTTCTCTTGAATAATGGGCTGAGGTAAATCCAAGATCAATCTGTTTTTCACTTGTAAAATCAGAAGCGCCCCACAACTTACATGCTCCTGTTCAGGAGAAAAATCCAGGTTTTTGCACATATCCATGAAATGACAAAGGCAGGCCTGATCCAGGAGGATGTAGACAGGAACCAGCCTCTTTCTACAGGCTTCCCGGAGATCACTGAAGATGTCCATGTCTGTGAAGGAGTCCATAACTATAGCAATAACCTGGAAGATTTTAAAGTAAGAAAAAATGAATTATAAGAAGTTATGTGCAGAAACTTATTTTGTAACATGCTTTTGGTCTAGGGAGAGGATGTTGTTGGACTCCAACTCCCATCAGCCCCAACTAGCATGGCCAATGGTCTGTCGGTGGGCATTATTGTTGTCTAACAGCATCTGGAGGGCACCCCAGTGGATGCCGTCCAGACCTAGCAACTTGTTACTTTTAAATTTTCTTGCATAGCGTTAGAAGAAGGGTGGGAAACCTGTGACCCTCCCCACCAGTGTTTTCCTATTCCAACTCCCATTGGCTCTAGCCAATGTCAGACATGATGGGAGCTATAGGAGAATGAGACCTTGTCTCATCACACAATGGCTTTTTCCACCTACCTTGCCCCACCCTCCAGCCTTAGGAGCCTTCAGAATGGAGTTGCTGCCACGGGCCTTATGTTCATGTGTCTTTTGATCAACTGAGTGGAAGACTATGAGTCATGGGGGTGGGGGGAGTGTTTCTGCAAATTCAACCATGCTTAGTTGGTTTTTGGTTTGTTAATGTTATTTTGTGGATCACAAGTGTTATAACGCTTTGTGAATCTTAGAATAGGACTTCCGTTGTGGTTCTGCTGTTTAGCGTTTTCCTTTTATTGTTTTGTTAATAGTGTTTTATAGAAGGTGGTTGTTTTACTGGTGATTTGTAATTCTTTTACTGAGGATTTGTTAATTATTTTATATCTGTGGTTCCCAATGTGGGGCAATTTGATTTTTAAGGTGGGCAATTTGAGAATGAGTTATTAGCAGTGAATGGCCTTTGAGGCTTCCTCCACGTGAATAGTTCACTTTTTGAATAATAAGAATTATATGTCGTGGGGGGTGGGATCAGGATTTTAGAGATGCTTAGGTGGGGCATGGCCAAAAAAAGGTTGGGAACCACTGTTCTATATGATTTATGTTGTAATTGTTCTGTTCTTGTTATTCATTGTTTGTAAGCTACTTTGTGACTTGTGTGAGTGAAAATTGGCATGGAAATATAACAAATGGGCGGATGAAATAAGCAACATCTGGAGGGGCACCACTCCTGGCATAGGTATCTGTTCTTATAATCCAGGGGGTATACAACGATCCCTCTACCACCAGCACCACCATCAAGTCTACTGAGGAGCCTGCATTTCTGTGGTTTTCCCTGAATCAAGGCGTTCTACTGTTAATCTCATGCCATGGCCTGAAGAGAAACTGTGGCAGAGTCAACTATCAGTCAACATTTTCCTCCCCTCCCTTCCTCCCAGGCAGAGGCTGGGCCATGTACCGGCTTGCTGCAGGTGTTTGTTACGAAGGCCAACACAGCTTATTAAAAGGATCTGGCGTTTCAGATAGCAAAGCCAAGTCTACAAGGTACACGTGACTTCTACCATGTTTTTTTTTCCCTTCTCTAAACGCTTCATAAGCGTTGAGGAAGGGCCAAAAACAGGCAAAACCTTGTGTTAGCATTGCATAGGAATCTCAGGTATTGTCAGGTGCTGGGAGGAAACAGTGAAGTGTGCCAGAGATTTTTCAAGCACTGCGTTAGGAAGGAAGAAAAATAACATTCTTCCTCTTGAACTGGAGAGCCCACTTATAAAACAGAAATCAGGACTTGCCTATAGGGGTGTTGCAAGGACAAAGAGGCAACATTTTCAAAGTTCTAATTGAAACCTATTAAATTGTAGCCCGCAATGCTAGCCCTACCAAAATAATTATTGTCATTATTTTGTATTAACCCGCCCTTCACCCCAAAGTCTCAGGGTGGGTTACAACAGGCATAGGCAAACTCGGCCCTCCAGATGTTTTGGAACTACAACTCCCATCATCCCTAGCTAACAGGACCAGTGGTCGGGAATGATGGAAGTTGTAGTCCCAAAACATCTGGAGGGCCGAGTTTGCCTATGCCTGGGTTGCAACATCAAAGCATAATGTTAAGCACAGTTTAAAACAATCTACAGTCACAGAAATAAGGAAAGTAAAAAATGTACACCTGTGTCAAAAGCCAGGGTAAGAGGTGCATCTTCAGCATTCACCAGAAGCTGTACAGTGATGGTGCCAGACACACCTCTGTAGGGAGGGAGTAGCTTAGGGGCCACCACAGAGAATGCCCTGTCGCCCAGGCATCTTCATTGGTTACAAGTGCCTAATAAGCCAGGAGCAAAATGTGCCTGGCACCTGGCAATTTTTGAACACTGGCAGCAAATGGCTCAAGGATAATGGATATGAATTCTGAAATACGTATACATCTCACAAACTCATGTATATATATTTTTTTCACATTGCTTGTTTTTGTCAAAACACAAAGAAACATTTGTTGACACATGGAAATAACTAGGATTCCTATGAATGTGTGGGTTTAGCTTTGAAATATGACTGGCTGTTAGAAAACAATCATGAAGAGCTCATTTCGAGTAATCACACATTTAGTCCAAAAACTGTAATAAGATCATCTTCATTAAGCTTCTTTATCTATGGAACCATATGACAAATTTGCCAGTGAGACAAGACCTTACTCTTTGGGTTACTAGACAAAAATAGGAAAAATTAGTTAGTGAATTCTAGATGTTCTGCCTCTTCAGGGTGAATGATCAGAGGACAGTGTTTTTCAGTGTTAGCCTTTGGGCATGAAACAAGACTTGTGCGCCATATTTTTGGTTAGTTGACTTTTTTATTTTCACGTAAGATTCAACTAAATCATACATACCAAAACATGTACAAGTCACAACACAAAGAAAATAACTAAACAAATGAACCCAATATAAAAACAAAATAAGCAGGTTATAACAAAACTATCAGTGAGGGGAAACTTAATACAATGCCACACCTTTAAGATGTTACCAAGTTAAAAAAAAGCCAAGGGACAAAGCATTTAATAATCCATGTACTTGCAGAGTTGAGAAAGGATCTGTCTCTTCCTAAAGAAAGCTATTACAACATATGAGAAAACCTAGTATCGTAACCAAATCCTCTTGAATGCTACTGGTGGCGCTTGCCCATGTTCCGTCTTGTTCGTGTAATCTATGGAACCAAACCACACTGCAACTAACATTTCTTTTACTGTGACCTCTTGTGACTCTGAGTTTGTATTTCCTAGGAGTGCTATTTCTCAGACCACATGATGTCGATATTCTGTGTTAGCCTCACACAAATCTTTCCAGAGCCTTGCAGCTGTCAGCAAAAGACTGATTAATTCTTTATTTTTCAAATCTTTGTTGCCATCTGACCACAGGTTCAACAATTGCAGTTGCAAGGATGGCACAATATTCTGTCTGACTATTGCCTCCATTTCCTTAAATACCCAACACCAGAAAACTTGATTTTGGGGGCAAGTTCTATGCAGCTATTAAAAGACACAGGAGTCTTGTCTTACTCAGGAATGTACATACAGCTATGTCCTGTTCACGTTGACTCAAGAACTAGTGGCAGCTAAGTCCATTGCCAAGACAGGAGGAAATTTGTGGCTTTGGGGTGTTTCTGACAGCACAGTCACTGAATGGAAGTCCCAAGGCTAAATCAAAAGCGCAAATGTTGACTCACCTGTCACCAAGCAATATAAAACTGTTTCTATTTAATTAGTGTCATCTCCCTCACTCTTTAATTATATTTCATTTGATTACTTTAAACCCTTCCCTCTGGTTGGACCGTGAATGACCTCAAGATAAAAGCCTCCCTACATGAGTTAAGATTGCATGGTCCTCTATTCCACACACCTCACTCCTTTCAATTAATGTCATCAAACAGAAGTGTCTATAGAGTTTCCGCCATACTAGTTGCCTGACCTGTAATGTGTTCTTGATCAGCAAAGACCTCACACCCTCCTTCAGTCACCGAAACCACACAGTTTCATCCTCCCCAAACTGCTCCTCGCCATGTCATTTTCCACAAAACTCAACTTCAGGACTATGGGGGGGAAGCCCGCAAGCAGTCCCATTTCTTGAGGAAAGGATATCGAGTCTCCGTTTATGGGAATGAGTTATTCCGGATTCGGAGCTCTAAAAGGAAAAAGACTGCCCACTTTCCACTGTTAGGTACTAGAAAGAAAAATGTCTGATCTGCACAGACAGCAGAATGAAGTC
Organism: Podarcis cretensis; assembly: GCF_951804945.1. Taxonomy (NCBI): domain Eukaryota; kingdom Metazoa; phylum Chordata; class Lepidosauria; order Squamata; family Lacertidae; genus Podarcis; species Podarcis cretensis. Next base: position 26,365,247 of record NC_137175.1, read on the forward strand.
CAGAGGTGGTAGACAAGCAGACTGCAAGCAGGAGAACCTTTTTTTAAAAAATATCCCACATTAAAAACAGAACTCCCTGCTGAAAGGGGAAGGGTCCTAGCTGATCTTCTGTTCTGCAAGTGTTCTACTTGCAGGGAAATGTTGTTTAGTTTTCCACTCTGGTCAGTGACTGAAATAAATCGATTCATTCATGTTTAGTTTTAAGTGCTGGAAACATTCAGGAATGCTATCTCTCATCTTGAAAGTTCACCTCCTCCCACTTACATCTGCCTGGACCATAAGGACTTTGTCAAAAGCTCTTCTTGAGGTGCCCCTGCCCAAAGAGATGCCTTTTTGGTGGTGGCACCCCTATTATGGAATGCCCTCCCCCAAGAGGCTCACGTGGTACTTACTGTACATAAGATATTTTCAGAACGAGGGGAATAACTTTTTCGTTTCTCGTGCCTTTTAGAACCATGCTTTAGTACGATATATATATACAGTACGATATACGATATCTTTATTGTCATTGTCCCATGCAGAACAATGAAATTGAGGTAAAGGTAAAGGTAAAGGTACCCCTGCCCGTACGGGCCAGTCTTGACAGACTCTGGGGTTGGTGCGCCCATCTCACTCAAGAGGCCGGGGGCCAGCGCTGTCCGGAGACACTTCCGGGTCACGTGGCCAGCGTGACAAAGCTGCATCTGGCGAGCCAGCGCAGCACACGGAAACGCCGTTTACCTTCCCGCCAGTAAGCGGTCCCTATTTATCTACTTGCACCCGGGGGTGCTTTCGAACTGCTAGGTTGGCAGGCGCTGGGACCGAGCAGCGGGAGCGCACCCCGCCGCGGGGATTCGAACCGCCGACCTTCCGATCGGCAAGCCCTAGGCGCTGAGGCTTTTACCCACAGCGCCATTGAAAAACTACATAAAACATTCAAAAACCCCTAAAAACTCTGAAACCCCATTTTAAAATACACTATACTATAGAGACCCCTTATGCTGCGTTTAGAACCAGAATTGTATATGCTTGTAACAAGATAATTCTAATTTTTTACTTTCTTTGAATTTTTCTAAGACCCACCACGAGGACACGTGTTAATAAGATACACGAAATAGGTGGCTTGATCTACTCTCAATACCTCAAGTTTCACTCCACTACATATCAGGTTCTAATCAAAGCATCAAATATCAACATTCTAAAGAAGGGGTGGAGAATCGTTTGGGCCCAGTGGACCAGATCATCCTCTGTCCTCACCCTACGGGCCAATTTTGGCAAGCAGGTGGGGCAACTCACCTGCCAGTCACCTGGTGTCATTGAGACACGTGCCAGGCCAAATTCAGGATGGTGCTTCACTGATCACCTGAACAATGGGAAGAAGCTGTGGAGGTCCAGAAAAAATATGACCTTCACGAACACTCTCTCCTCAGTCTCAGGGCTCTTTTCTCCTGTTTTCTCTTCCTCGGCTGGTTAACTCTTCCCAACCCTGTAATTTCAATTATGATAAGCCTCATGCTGCTATTGAGCTTTTTCTAAGCTTAATAGCAGAAAGAGTGTGTGTGGAATTTCCATTAGGATGGTGGGAGAAGGGGGGAAGATTTAAATATTTCCTCATCCAGTGATACCCATTGTGTTGCTCAACTGACGAAGGAACAGCTGAGTGTGGCGAAAAGGAGGCTGAACTGCAGAGTGGGGGGGAAGATACCATTTTTTTTCTGGAACCCCGTCCCTTCTTCCCATTGCTCTGCTGATCAATAGGGGGAAATGTTGTGGGCCACATAACATTAGGCAATGTGCTAGAAGCAGCTTGCAGGGATCCAGATTGCACACGTCTGAACTGCCGGGCGTGTGGGGGGAATACATGTTTCTGGGAGGCTATGCATACTAATCAGATAATGTGTATATTGCCTGGAGAATATACAAAATGCTGTTGAGATATGCATCATTCTACAAGGCCTGTTTGGCAATTGTGCATCATGGCCAGAGAATGTGCATACTTCCTTCTTCATGGATGGATGATGTGCACATTATCCATGATGCCTGGTGAATGTGCACAATGGTCAATGGCTGTGCACATCATCCATTCAACTTGCAGTTCTCCTAACATATCTGTTTCTCTGTCTTCCTCTTCTAGCTAATCCATTCTGATCTCCCTCCACTCAAAGGTTTCAGTCACTCTGCACTGAGTTAATAATGTAGGACTGGATTTGGGGTTCCTCCTCTTAGAGATTTTTTTTCTAGTTATGCTACCACTCTCTCATGCATGGTATGGTTTTGGGGTATGTAAGAACAAGCAGAAGACTTGGTACATGGATGTATTAATATTGCCTGCAAATATGGAGGTTCTATTTACCTAACAGTCATTACCAGATCCACATTCCTAAAAAGGGATCTGGTCTTGTGATCTTTGAGCTGGCAATACCCCAAAGCCAATTACAGACGCTTCAGGTTACAGACTCTGCTAACCCAGAAATAGTACCTTGGGTTAAGAACTTTGCTTCAGGATGAGAACAGAAATCACACGGCGGCAGTGGGAGGCCCCATTAGCTAAAGTGGTACCTCAGGTTAAGAACAGTTTCAGGTTAAGAACGGATCTCCAGAACAAATTAAGTTCTTAACTCAAGGTGCCACTGTATGTATCCCCATAGGGATCAAGCATAAATGAATTACATGGACAATCAATTTCTCTGACTCATTTATATAGCATTTTGGTAAGTACTTTATTTACTGCATTTCAAAGGCATAATCCCATCCTTCAACACACATCCACTCTGTGTAGACAACATGTCCCATCCCCCAAAAAAGGCTGAGAGAGCACACACACAAATCAAATGGCAATTATAGTTTCCTCCCATCTCCTGTGTGTGCATCACAAGAGTGTCACTTAATAGCTCTTTCTTGCCTGGCATTTCAGGAACTTTAATCGCTTGTTTATTTCTCTTTATCTGAGGGTGCATCACCCTTTTGAAAAATCCTTGCACTCTTCTCATGGCAAAGGAAAAAAGGAAAACAAGATCTGCATCTGATCCTGTTTAAAGACAGCTGGATTATAAAGGTCACCTGGAGGCACTGCAGAACAGGCATGGAGCCAGCATCTGAACTAGACATTTATTTTACATTTTAAAAGAATTAAAAAAACCCTAGAGCAGTTTATACTGTGCCTCTTCAGTGTATGATAGCTGCAGCCACATATTTCATATTTAACAGTGCACAAATGTAGAATGCAACTAAAAGTTGCAGCATGGAATGCTGCTATTCAGAATTCCAGTTAGGCAGGGCCAGGTTCTCCACCCCACCTCCAACCCCTCCCCCCCCCAAAAAAAATCACTTAGCACTGCAAGACCACTAAGCATGTTTAGTCCTTATTGGGTGGGTAGGGGGTCTCCTTAAGGTTTTTGTGATTCTGCCACTATTCCCAAAAGTCTGCTGATACCACCTTCTTGTACATGCATGGGGGTGCCATTCTGCCTAGCTGTAGCTATATCGGGTTTTGAACAAAGCAGACCCAAGATTGGGAAGGCCTGTTCTACAGTTACAAAAGAGGGAGAACTAATGCTACTTTGTGGCTTTACCAAGAGGAACACAGGAGATCAAGTGACCACTAGTGCTGTGCTGCACCTGACATATTTGCAACGCAGTACAGAGACTATGCAGGGACGCGGGTGGCACTGTGGGTTAAACCACAGAGCCTAGGACTTGCTGATCAGAAGGTTGGCGGTTCAAATCCCCGCAACGGGGTGAGCTCCCGTTGCTTGGTCCCTGCTCCTGCCAACCTAGCAGTTCGAAAGCACGTCAAAGTGCAAGTAGATAAATAGGTACCGCTCTGGCGGGAAGGTGAACGGCGTTTCTGTGTGCTGCTCTGGTTCTCTAGAAGCGGCTTAGTCATGCTGACCACATGACCCAGAAGCTGTACACCGGCTCCCTCGGCCAATAAAGCGAGATGAGCACCGCAACCCCAGAGTCGGTCACGACTGGACCTAATGGTCAGGTGTCCCTTTACCTTTACCTTACAGAGACTATGCAGATTCAGAGGTTGGAGTAAATAACACCTTTTCACCAAGCAGTCTACTGCATTTCTACTTTTAAACAGCGGGGTGCTTCTTCTGATCAATTTAGGACAAAATTCCCAAAGTACAGTGTGCATTACATGGCAAATTAGTGGGTGTTGCTTCCTTCATGGCTAAACCATGTCACGTGCCTTCATGAGTTAACATTGCCACGACACCCTCTTTATGGGCAGAGATTCTAGAAACCTGGGTCATATTCTGTGTAGTCCACCATCTTTAAGAGGCTAGCAAAGCAGAGGTTAAACCAATTTTTTCTCAGAACCCCTAAGGGCCAAATAGCCTTGCATAAGATACTATAACTAGCAGTTACAATGGATACATTTCCACAAACCAAGTCGTGTATTATGGATATTTAATTGCGCACAAAAAGCAGAAACCTCTTAGAAGTCACCTGTAATTGATGTAGAATTACACCTATCACAGCCAAAGAAGTTTCAAGAGAAGCTTAGAAGCCTTATCTTACAATGCCAAAGTTATCTCCAATGGCTAGACTTGAGCGAGAAAATTAATTTCTTCTAAACCTAGTATTGGACAACTTATAAATGTCATCAAGCACCTATTCAGGCTTCTTATACAAGGAACAATCTTAGCTGAACACCCTGGTGAGAAGCAATTCAGCAGTCACCCTCTCTGAATGATTCATTCTGAACAGAATTAGCAAAGCAACTAGAGCCTTGAAATCTGTAATGCTAGCGTACCTCTCAAAGTGGCAGGCCGTCAGTTTTAAGGCAATGATGTCACAGAGCCCAGCAGCTGGAAATACTAGTGAAGTATGCACATCCTGGTATGTACCAATTTCAATCCACCCATTTCTAGGTGGAGCTGCCATCAATGCTGCAGAAGGCCACAGCAATGGGAAGAACATGCTACACAAGTTAGCAAACTTAACTGGCAGACAACTGATAGCCAGGTCAGAGCACCGCCTGGTAAGGCAGAGACAGCCCACCAGATGCCTCCGAGGCAGTGGAGGGGTCTCAGATGCAGCTGCCAGGCTGCTTCTACCTTCCCTGTCCCCAGTTTCCACCTGGCTGCCTTCAGGTGGTGCAGGGGCTCCTTTGAACTTCTACCTTGAGGGGAGCGCAGCCCCGAACCCCTCAGTGGAAAAGTGTGATGGAGCCTACACATCCCCAGCTGAGCAGCCCCAATCCAGCTCCATGCAAATAGGAGTGAGGTCCTGGCTCTCCCAGCTGGGGAGGAGGGGCTTGCACTCCCCAGCTGAGCAGCCATCCCGCCCAGACTTGAGTGCAAGCAAGAGCAGGGTCGGGGATCTGATGTTGGGAATTCCATTCCACCCTTGCTGCAGATATGTGGGATTGCTACATGTCACATGTCTGTTTACATTCTAGCACAGATTGCTGGAGTCCCATGAGTGGAACATCCACTCTGTATTGCTTTTGTTCTCTCTCTCTCTGCAAGAAGAACGACAAGGAGAGAAGCCATGTTTTTCTTTGTCCTGATTTATGTATAATAAATGCGTAGTTTAGTATAGTATCCACGCCTCAAGCCTGATCTGTTGTGTGTTTACTCTGCTGAGTAATGTGTGCTCTTGCAGCTTGAGTTGCAGACGTACGTCGGAGGATGACTGATGGATCTCCGCAGTGGCAAGGGTGAGAAGGGAGGCGCCCTGGCTGGGCCAAGCCAGCTGGCTTTCCATCCCATGGTTCCGACAGCTCTCAGCTGAGAAGTGGGGAATCGGGGCTCACTCAGTTGGTTGCAGGAGTCTTTCCTCCCCACAGCTGAGCAGTACCTTGGCTCCCACCGTGAGAGCTGAGGCAGTTTCTCCTAGTGCCTCGCCAGCTGGGGCCAATGTAGCTTGTTTCAACATAGCAGTTTATTGCTAGACCACAATGTTTTGCTGGCGATATATCTCAATGTTGAAAACTTAACATTGCCCACCCCTAGCAGGGAGGTTAGACTACATCTGTTATTTACTGAACATTATTTCCAATTTCTTTGCAGGGTCGTCCCATGCTGGGTCAAGCAAATGTTATTCCACAGTTCCCAGTGCCTTTTTTGTAGGGTGGAAAGTTGCTTCTTTGCACAAGAGCTCAAAAAAAACCCCAACTTTAATTGCTCAACTGGAGCTGGCCAGTATGCGACTGAATCTCACCTGCAAAATACTGTCCGTCTAGCAGTGCCCCAAGAATGAACAATGGTAGCTAGATGGAAACGCAGTGTAGCCAGGTAGGTTTCCATGGCACATGCCACCAGGTAGAATCAATAAGGAAGATGACACAATGTGTCATGGGGAATGAAAATCTAGCCAATCTGCTTACAAGAATGTTGTGAGTTATTGCCGCTACAAATTGCCACAATTATAATCATGCAAATATCCATGGCATTTGAATTACACTATAGCTACCCTTTATAAAAAATGGTCATGTACAAAGATGGAGCTAGGTGATGGCATCTTCCGGACTTCCGGGTTAGCGCGATCGGCTAATGGCGGATTCCCTCCGAGCTCCGGAGGGAATCGGCTCTGCTGCAGACGGGTCTCACCGCGACGGCGACGCGGGGACCCTTAGAAACCGCAGGCGCGGAAGCCTGCGGACTTGGTGACTCGGTGGGCACCTCAAGCGCCCCCCCGACCCACGAAGAGCCTTTTTAAAGGCTACGGAGAGGGTACGGAGAGTGGCGTGGTGCTGTGAGTAGACCGCTACCGCAGTGGAGCGAAGCCGCGAGCCATGGCCGGAGAGCGCTGACTTTTTCCCCTGAAATTTGGACTTGAAACAACCCGTGAGTAGAATGGAATTTGGACTTTAAAATTTTTACCTTTGAATTTGGTACGACCGGGGGATGTGCTAAAGGGAAGTCCGCACCCCCCTCTACCTACAAAAAATTTAAAGCAAGGATCGGAGAACTAAGGTGGAGAGATTTTTTTTTCGGTACGAGTTAAAAGACATTAATTCCATGAATTTGACAGAAGAAGATTTGTGCTGGAGAGTAAGAGTCGAATTTTAGAAGCTTCTGTCTAACCCCCCCCCCCCGACCCGGGAGTGTCCCTGTGTGTGAGCTGGAGGAAAAGGAACAAGGAGTTTGACAGCTGTCAAAGGAACTGTCAAACGGACAGTTAAAGTTAAAAACTTTATTGTTTAACATCTCTCTGGACTAAACTTGCTATATTTGAATTAAAGTGCTTGGGAACAAAGTAGTTACAAATAACAAAGCAACAGACTGTTGGGAAAGGACTATTAAGTAACTAGAATCCCCCTAGGGGAAACTTTGAAACATTACAATGGCTACAGATGGAAAATTACAGGCAGAGATGGAAAGAATGTTTTTTCTCGTGGGAATACTGCAAGAGCAAAGCATGGCTATGAACAAACAACTTAGAACCTTGAACTCTAAAACAAGCAACCCTGCTGAATGCATAAAGGATTTGACTGAAACAAAATCTGCAGCTGAACCAGAAGAGACATTTTTGGAACTGGAGGAGAGGGAAGAAGGAGTTAAGAAACTACAGGAGAGTACCAATCTGAAGCCTACATTGCTAGAACATAAAGAAGAAGATCTTGGGATTACCAATCTGCGAAAGTGGAAAGAGGAAGCCCCTGGAACACTTGGAATACTGGAACTTAAAAGAAATAAGAAATATGATTGGGGCTTCCTCTTTGAGTATGGGAGATCAGTTGACTTGTTGCAGCAGCTGTTACTAAGTATTTTGGATGGAAGAAAATTTGACGAGACTGTGCCAGAGCTCCTTCAAGAACTGAGGACCAACAAAGAGTGCTACCACCAAAACCGGCAGAGAGAGACTGACAGAGATTTGAAGGCCTCTGATGTGAGGAATCCAGGCTAAGAACTGTTTTGTGGACGTTTATTTGGGAAGGGACAGAAACTGGGGTAGGGAGGGAGGGGAGAACAGAACTTTAAAACTTTTATGACTTTTGTGTTTGGCTATTATGACCTACACAGGGACGCAGGTGGCGCTGTGGGTTAAAGCCTCAGCGCCTAGGACTTGCCGATCGAAAGGTCGGCGGTTCGAATCCCTGCGGTGGGGTGCGCTCCCGCTGCTCGGTCCCAGCGCCTGCCAACCTAGCAGTTCGAAAGCACCTCCGGGTGCAAGTAGATAAATAGGGACCGCTTACCAGCGGGAAGGTAAACAGCATTTCCATGTGCGGCTCTGGCTCGCCAGAGCAGCGATGTCACGCTGGCCACGTGACCCGGAAGTGTCTCCGGACAGCGCTGGCCCCTGGCCTCTTAAGTGAGATGGGCGCACAACCCCAGAGTCTGTCAAGACTGGCCCGTACGGGCAGGGGTACCTTTACCTTTACCTTTTATTATGACCTACATTTAATATAAAAAGGGGGAAATTCGTGGAAGGGAATTTGGGTCGACCTTAGAAAAGGACTTAATATTTATAAGAAAACTGGACAAGTAAAATTTGGCCAAGTAATAAGAATTAATTTTAAAAACAACAATAATATGTTAAAGAAGAGAGATAAGAACCTGCTGAGCTAATTATTGGATTTGGGATGTATGAAGGGGGGGTGGGGGGAAGTCAGGGAGGGGGGTTAAGAAAGTAAGGTTATGAAATTATACATGTTTTGTTTTGGTTTTCATTTGTGTGTGTGTTTCTAAAATGTGAAAACCCAATAAAAATTATTTAAAAAAAAAAAAAGGTGATGGCATCTTCCATAGTGGCTTCAGACCCCTTCACTTTTGCTTATCCTCCTTTTATACAGACTTTGTCAGTCTCCAAGAGTGTAAGTACATATTCAAAACATCTGCTCGTCCCACCTCTCTTTCCCCATTTCTGCTCACCTAATATACGGCTCTTTCTCAGAGTAGGTATGTCAGCAGTGTGCAGGAAAAGAAGCATTCAACCACCTAACAGCTCGCTGGTTTGCATCACACTGCAGTCATAAATCATGGGAACATACCCAACACGAGAAAATTCACAGCTAATTATTGGCTCTACACAATACTACAGGTACCTCTGCTTCAGTATTCTTAGCTTGGATTGCCACCCAGTACTTCAAAATTAGATCACTAGACCTCTCCCATGTCAAATATAGCCTTGCTGTATGATGCAGGACAACATTGCCAGGTGTCGCTTATTTGCAGAGTCTTGATCCAGAACCCTGTTTTAATATAGGTTAAAAGACTCCCTGCTGTTGGGAAAGATTGAGGGCACAAGGAGAAGGGGACGACAGAGGACGAAATGGTTGGACAGTGTTCTTGAAGCTACCAGCATGAGTTTGACCAAACTGCAGGAGGCAGTGGAAGACAGGAGTGTCTGGCATGCCCTGGTCCATGGGGTCACGAAGAGTCGGACACAACTAAACAACAAAAGACTCCCCTTCAAATCACAAAGCTATTGTCATGTATTGTTGCTGAAAGGGAAGTCACGGGATGATGAAGGGGGGGGGGAGCCAGAGTAGTTGCTATGAGGAGTTGGAGCAACTCCTCTCTTAAGGAAAGATTACAGCAACGGAGATTTTTTAAAGTCAAGAGGGGATCTGATAGAAGTGTATACAATTATGCACAAGGTGGAGAGACTTGATAGAGAGACTGATTTCTCCCTCTTTCGTAGTACTAGCTCTCAAGGACATTAAATGAAGCTGAATATTGGATGATTCAGAACAGAAAAAAGAAAGTACTTCTTCCATAGTCAAACTATGTAGCTTGCTCCCACAATGTGCACTGATGGCCACCAGCTTGGATGACTGTAAAAAGATCAGAGAAATTAATGGAAGATAAGAATCTCAATGACAACTAACCAAATGTCCATGTTCTTAATTCCACTGTTGGAGGTAGTAATACCAGTTGCTGGGAATCACAAGAGGGAGGGATGGGAAACCAGTAGGCAAGATCCTTGTTTCCTCACCCTGTAGGGCCAAATTCGACTGGTGGGCAGAGCCAACTACTGTCAATCATATGATGCCGAGCTTTGAAGTTCCAACGGTAAGGGCTTTAAAGCACAAGGTGGGGGTGCTTGAAAGCCCTTTTGCAAACAGACTCCACACTGCTCTTCAAACCTTTTTCTGAAAAAAAGTTTAAAGAACAGCACAGGGTTGTTTGCAAAAGGGCTTTCAAATAGCCCCACACTGTGCTTTGGCTGCATGTGTTTGTTCTCTGGAGGGGAATAAGTGTGAAGAGCAAACTGAGCAGGACTGAACCAGCTGGTGAGTGGAGGGTTGAATTCTGCTGGTTGCAGGGGTCTGCATCGACAACATGGTCCCCACAGGAAATGTGGTAGCAAAGCAGATCCCAGCAGGACTGAGTTGCATCCATCACCTAGTGATTTCAGCTGATGGCATTGTGCCCCACGAATGACCTGCAGGTCAGAGGTTCCACAGAGGTTATAAAGGAGCAGTTGAAGCAGGCCTTCCCAATTTCCAGCTTAAAGCCTCAGCTCAAGCATAAGCTCTCACCTTAAGACAAGCAACCTCAGCTCATAACTGGACTAGTTTACTGGGTTGTAGTCAAGGTAATAAGTATCAATGCATCTGAAGTGCTGTGCATGCATGGACAGAAAAACACCAAAGACTCCAAGGAAGACTGGACGTCATACATCAGTTCAAAATAACATCTCTCTTCCATCTTTGCCTTTCATCTAGCACAGTACACTAATTGGTATTGGCCAAATACTCCACCTCATTCCACTTCACAAAATGGATGTGAGATATATAATGATTGACTAGATCACATATGTCCCAAAGCATGTATTTTACAAATAATTTTGTTGGATTTCTAACTTATTCCTCCTAAATTCAGCTGCAATACTGAAATGCACATGGATGAGGAATGAAAGAGAACACTGCATAATGGTTACACCTAGTCTGAGGTGGTATTAAGGTCGTGCAACATCATTCTGTCATAGCTTTTCTCTGGCGGTACAGCTCATGCTGGTAATTTATTTATTTTTAATGTACATTGCTAAAACTAGAACAAAGTGTAAAAAAAATCCAAGTGCATCAGAGTCATCCAGTTCCAACGGCCAGCATGGGCACCTTCAACTGTCAGTTATGCAGCAGTTCTATGGTACCCATTCATCTATGGCAGTCTCAGTTAAAAAGGTGACTTATAATCCTTTCATGACTCAAGAGCTACTACCTCTGCCCATGCTGCATAAAAGGACCATTCCAAGAAACCTGTTCTATTCAAACTAGGCTGCTGACCATCTCTTATGCAGGCTACACAACATATATATATATATATAGAGAGAGAGAGAGAGCGCGCGCAAATGAAAGACTGAGAACCACCATTCTAGAGCATTTGGTCCATTCATTGGGGCAGGAGTCTTTGTGTTATCACAGACCCCCTCAGCCCAAAAGATCAAGCAACCAAGCAGAAATCAAACAAACTTACTTCGCTCAATAAAAGAGATGTGGTGCCTATATAAAAAATATTTTTATTAGCTACATTTTGCCCCACCCTCCCTTCCAAAGGGAGTTTGGGGCAGCATATATGTAATCCAAGGTAACAAAACGTTAAATACTCAAAATAGATGCCACTGTGGCAAACAAACAGTACCACAGGGAGACTTTTATGTGGCAGCCCCTAGCCTGAATGGGAGAAACCCACTGGCGGGACCATAAGCGAAGCTCCCCTGTTATAGAGAGCCTCACTGTGGTATAATGGTTAAAAGCGCTGCTCTATCGCTCGAGAGATTCAAGTTCAAATCCCCACTCAGGCAGGCCTTGTCTCTCAGTCTAACCTACTTCAAAAGGCTGTTGTGAGAACTGTATGGGAAGGAAGAAACTCAGGTTTGTCAGGCCCGAGTTCCTTGGATGAAAGGCTGATTAAAGCTTCCAGATACCGCTCGAAAGCTTCATATCCACATTCCGGCGCCCTGACATGGTCTAAGGAACAGCTGGGAAGTGTTGGAGAATCTCCGAGGGAATCGGGAGCAATAGGTCGTTCCTCAGGAATCAGATAAAAAACCGGATTCCCATGCAGCCGCGGCTAATCCAGTCAAGCCCCGAAACGGAGCTGCCGCTGCTTCCCCTGGACGGCTCTGACTCACCTCCCTGGCCGACCGGATCTGCCTGCGCACCACCTCCTTGCAGGGGTAAATGGTCTCGCCAAAGCTGGGCTGGAAGTGCGCCTCGACCCGGGTGAGCCCCCGGAAAGAGCCGCCGACGAAGGCCGGCCAGCCCAGCTCCAGCACAGGCGGCTCCACGTCGGACTGCACCGGGAAGTAAGTGAGAGACGAGCAATCCAGAGAGGAGTTAGGGGACTGATCCGAACTCTCGTCCGCGCCCGACGGAGGCACGGCGGCGCGCAGCACCGCTCGGATCTCGGGCTCGGAGAGGAACGCGCGCAGCTTCTCCCGGCGCAGGAAGGCGTGGAAGGCCGGCCGGCCAGCGGCGATGAGCTCCTCCAGCGCTAGGCGCTGCGCCTCGCTGTAGACCTGCGGCGGGCTGGGGTCCCACAGGGTGCGGAAGCCCCGAAAGGGCGCATCGTCCAGGCACTGCGACTGGTTCGCCATGCGGGCAGCCGGTGCCTCTTTAAACAAAAACCACGACGCGCTCCCGGGGGACTAAGAGGATGCCAAGCACGACGGCGCCTTTTATAGGGAGTTTGAAACTAAACTCGTCCCCGCGCCTCTGCTATTGGCTGCAGGTGCGAAAGCGAGTCTCTGGTTGGCTGCGTTTGAAGACCTTTCGCCAATCGCATGGCGAAGAGGGGGAGGATTTCGGCGGCTGTAGCAGTTTCTGCCTCCCGTAAGTTCTTAGGCGCAACATGTATCCATTCATTTCGCCCGGAGCTTGGGCGCGGTGGGAACTGGGCTCAGACGGGTAACCGCTCCTGCACTGCGATCAGGTAGGTATATGGCAAACTGCGGCGTCACCTGGATCCCGCCGGAGATGGAGGCTGATAATAATAATAATAATCTCAAGCTTTGAGGCTGCGTCCTTGCTTGAGCGCTTTTCTCTATCGGCAAAGCAAGTAGACCGCCAGCCGAGTTGCAGCCGATGTTGACTTTGACCTAAGCCCTGTTTAATTCTATGGGGTTTACTCCCAGGTAAGTAGGGTCAGGACTACGGCAAATTCACACTGAAAGAGGTTTTGGACAACTTGGAGACAAACATATTACAGCGCAATCCTGTATATGTTTACTCACAAGTAAGCCCCCCTGCCTTCGGTGTGGTTTACCGCCTGGTATGTGTAGGATTTCTACCTTGGCCGGCAATGAATTTACCAGGGACTAAAGAGCTCCCGTTGCTCCGCCCCTGCTCCTGCCAACCGAGCAGTTCAAAAGCACATCAAAGTGGAAGTAGATAAATAGGTACCACTCCAGCGGGAAGGTAAACAGCGTTTCCGTGCACTGCTCTGGTTCGCCAGAAGCGGCTTAGTCATGCTGGCCACATGACCTGGAAGCTGTACGCCGGCTCCCTCGGCCAATAAAGCGAGATGAGCGCCGCAACCCCAGAGTCGGTCACGACTGGACCTAATGGTCAGGGGTACCTTTACCTTTTAAAGACCTCTGAAGGTAGCAGGACTTACCGTACTTTTGTGGCATTATGCCACAATATATCTTTAAGGTGCCATAACCCTACCCTAACCATAACGCAGGTGGCGCTGTGGGTTAAAGCCTCAGCGCCTAGGACTTGCCGATCGAAAGGTCGGCGGTTCGAATCCCTGCAGCGGGGTGCGCTCCCGCTGCTCGGTCCCAGCGCCTGCCAACCTAGCAGTTCGAAAGCACCTCCGGGTGCAAGTAGATAAATAGGGACCGCTTACCAGCGGGAAGGTAAACGGCGTTTCCGTGTGCGGCTCTGGCTCTGGCTCTGGCTCTGGCTCTGGCCAGAGCAGCGATGTCACGCTGGCCACGTGACCCGGAAGTGTCTCCGGACAGCGCTGGCCCCTGGCCTCTTAAGTGAGATGGGCGCACAACCCCAGAGTCTGTCAAGACTGGCCCGTACGGGCAGGGGTACCTTTACCTTTTAACCCTACCCTCTATCCTTTTCAAGATGTGATGGTTATTATGTATTTATGTGTTTTAATCTGGAGGTTCTGATTTACTTCCCCCAGCTTTAGAAACAGGAGGCTACTTCATACAGTAGTCAGGCCATTTGTCCATCTAGCTCAGACCAGCAGAGGAGAACCTTTGCTGAACTACAACTCCCATCAGTCCTAGCAAGCATAGCCCTTCGGAGGGGCAACACCTGCCCAACACTGACCGACAGCTGGGTTCTCCAGGGTTCTCTTCCAGCTCTGCCAGGAGAAAACAGGGATTGATCCTGGGGGCCTTTTGCATGCAGAGCAAATGCTCTACAACTTTGCTCTGCCTTAATTCTTTTTGTATGCAAGATTGTCAATTTTTTTAATTTATTTCTGAAGTATATTGTCTGTTCTACAATTACTGGTGCTCTGGGCCTCTGCTTTATGGTGGTCCACCATTCAAACCCAAGTTACATTCATTCATTTATTGATGGAATAAATCTATTTTAAAATTGCCTCTGTGAATGAATATAGGAGGAACTCCTGAGAAGGAACTAGGAATTGACTTTAGCTTCTCCTTGTTGGTGAGTGGGTCATTGCTATAAACATTATTCTTTATTGTTTCTTGTTTTCTTGTTTTTCTTGTTTCTTGAAATACCGCCCTATACCTAGAGGTTTCGGGGCAGCTCCAGCAGGACGCTTGGGGATGATCTTGTGTTTGTGGAGATCTTAGAAAGATCTTCCTTTGCTGTCCATGGTGGACAGAAAAGAAGCTGGTGGTGAAGCACTTCCAATACCATTAGGGGCTGTCTTTGACAGCTTGGGTGAGCGTGATCTGACAGTATCACTGCCCTTTGCAGGACCCTGAGACCTTTGCTCTGCAACCATAGAGTCTGCATTGCATACACAGGCCTATCTGCTTATTTTTAGCCATCTCACAGAGCAGTGATTGCTGACAAACGAAGCAGCCTCTTCAGCTCCAGCCTACTGATGGCAATCTGGAAGCACAGGATGGATGCACACTTGCACAAGCCACTTCTGAGTACTTATGCACTAGGCAGAAAGCAAATTCTAATCAAGAGAAGGGCCAGGGCTCTGAGTTCTTCCTGTCTTTCCCAAAGCCATGGAAGGTTATGCGTTTTAGCACAGGAATGCTCAGAGAGCACGAAGAAAAATAGCGGGCGATGAAATAATGCTTTCTTTGCCCTCCATGGTATGCTTGCTACAGTCATCCACAGCTGTTCTGTGGGCATCTTTGGCATGGCACAACTTGTTTTTTTCTGGTCTTTGCTTGTAGCACACACTGATTAGCATGCATAATGCCTTGCTACACAATTGATCTGGAAGGAGTTATCACAGATGTGGAAGATCTTGTTTTAGGACTGGGGTGGCCTTGGACAGAGCATGGGTGGTACAGTTGGATAGGAATTAGAGAGCTTGTGGGCTGTAAGAGCCCCAAATTCTTGTGTACCTCTCATATTTATCTATACATTTGTACCCCACCTTTCCTGTAAGGAGTTCAAGGCTCTCTCTCCCCATTCTATTTTATCTTCACAACAACCCTGTGAGGTAGGTTGGGCTGAGGAATGGTGATAGGCCAAAAGGTTTGAACCCAGGTCTTAGTCCATCCTCACTGGGGCTGATGGGAGTTTTGGTCCAAAACATCTGGAGGGCACCAGGAACAAAGGCTGTTTTGCAGTTACTTACATTATACCACATGTGCCACTTCGTTTCTCATTTCCCCAGTGTGGCAAGATTGCCTTTGGAGCACTTGCATTCCACCTTGCTTTTCACCATCCTGAATCATCTAGTGTTGCCTGAAAACATGGTCATATTCTGTCATCCCTGACTGCAAATAATTTTATGAGCAAGATAAACAGCACCCATCCAAACAGAGAGCCTTGAGGCCCATGTTGCTTACTTCCCTCTGTTGTGGGAAAAGTCCTGATATCTAATACTTACCATAAAGCCCTTTCCATGTGTTTGAATGATACTCTGAAAGAAGTTTAAAAGGACTTCCCTTTTCAGAGGAGAAGCTGGTTCTTGCTCAGCCGGACTTGCTTCTCTATATTACGCTTTTCACCAACACAGCCAAGGCTTATTTCCCAGCTTCCTTTGCGTATCTTTTTAAAAATGAAATAAGGCATTATATTGCCTACATTCACTAATGGGTGATGACCAGCTACATATTTTTTAAAGAGTTCACCCTTGAGCCATTTAAGAATTCTTAGATGTATCCCATAACCAACGAGCTGGTCTTGAGATGTAGCTGGACTCCAACCTCCCATCAGCCAACATAGCCAGTGGTCAGGAATGATGGCAGCTTCAGTCCAGCAATTACTTGGGGGGACGGGGACACTAAAATATCCATCTCCACTCTAGAATATCATCTCTTGTCATCTCCATGTAACTTTGTTCTTCAGGTGCATTTCCCCCAAAATGGATCCGTCCAACACAAGGAAGACAAAAATGACTTTATTAAAAAAAATACATAGGAAGCTGCTTCAAGCCACACCACTGGTCCACCTACTTCAGTATTGTTGACACTAAATGGTTGGGACGCTTTCAGGCCAGTCCTACCTAGAGACCCTTGCATGCAAACCTTGACCCTTGAGCCATGGACCTCCCCAATTACATTCTCTTCCAGTATAATATTTCGTTGTAGGGTGTTTAGTAAGTAAGCCATGCAGCAGTCTTTAAGATTGCTTGGATCTCAATCCGAGCATGGCTATTTAAATAGGAGTAGAAGCCAGATTAAATGCTAATCTACGTCCCTTACCAGGTTTACAAAAAGCTGCTACTCAGGGGAAGCGGGAAACATGTGCCCCAGTGATTTGTATGTGAACTATGCATGACAGCACACTGCCCCCAGCAATAGGTTTAACACTGCTGTTCACATACCAGCAGGGCAGGAAGTGAAGGCAAGCAGATCTGCCAAGGTGTTGGATATGCTTCAGCATGATATTCAGTTGCTTCAAATAAATGCAATACACCAAATTTACCACCAGCTAGAGGTAAATGACAACCAAAGTCACACAAAAGCAAATGCTGTATAGTTTAGGGTTACCAGATGTCCCCATTTTCCGGGGACAGTCCCCAGATTTGAAAATAAGTCCCCGGACAAATTCCATCCCCAGAATGTCCCCGGATTTCACCTAATGTCCCTGGGAAATGCAGCAGCGGCAGTCTCAGCAGCCTGGAGCAGTTGGCTCTGGCTGGCTTCAGGAGCTGCTTGGAAGTCCCCATATGATGGTGGTGCAGAGACTCTAAGATGCAGCTTCCGGGCTGCCTCCACCTTCCCTGACCCCAGCAACTAAGCTGTGAAGGGAGGCTTCATGCTGCCTATCGGAGCAGCCTCCCAACTCCTACTTGCATGAAAACAGGAGTGGGGCGGGGATCTTTCAGCTGTGAAGGGAGGCTTCACGCTGCCTATCAGAGCCTGCATGCAAGCAGGAGGGGGCAGGGATCTCTCAGTTAGGCATCGGGAAACCTCCCTTCCCAGCTGAGGGATCCCTGCCCCCTCCTGCTTGCACACAAGTAGAAAAGGGATCGGGGCTGCTCCGATGGGAAGGGAGGCATCGCGCTGCCCGAGCCTCGCCGCCACCACTGCTCTCAACCCTCCTCCGCCTTCCATGCCTGACCCACTGTGCACTGCTTCACCACCACCACCGAAGAACCAACAACTCCGAAGAACTCAGGGGCTGCCCAGGCTCATGGATAAAGGAGATAGAAGCCTCAGAGGAAGGTGATTGAGGTCAAGGCGGCAGCTGCCCCTCTGCCTTCACTGCAGCATCAACGTCCTGAATGTAATTTGTTTATTTGTTTGTTTCTTTGCTTGAAGTGTCCCCGGATTCATTGAAAAAAAAAATCTGGTAACCTTAGTATAGTTGCCCCTGTTGCAACCGCTATGGTACCCCTTTTTCTCATTGTGTGTATAGGTTGCTGGTGTTGCGTTTAATTGTTCTTGTTATACCCTGTCCTATCACCAAGGAGCTCACAGCAGCTTCCAAATGGTTCCCGGGTGATCTCCTACCAACAAACCTCCTTGGCTTCTGCAGTAGAAGTGGGGCATGTGCTTTCATTCTCTGGGCATTGATGTGGCTAGCGCCAAAGCATGCTTTGTGCTGTGACTGGTAGGGCAGTTTCTTCCATGAACACATGTAGGCGTAACTGCAGCTTTCTGAAGGTTCTCAACACATGCAGCCCCAGCCACTGGAAAATGAGGAACCACACACAACCAGCATTATTTCTAAGTGCAGTTCCCCATCCAGTTATGTAGCATAACATGCTTTTGCTCACCTGGGGTCCCTAGTCGGACATGGTCTTTTTGCAGAACTAGGCCGCACCTCTTTGCTAGCATGTTTTCCAGCTGAAAATCTGAGCGATCCTTCTCAGAGACGGGGCTGTTATGCAGCAAGCCATGAACACAGGTTTTGCGATTCGGATGGGAAAGTTCAGATGGCAATGAATAATAGGAAGCACGTTTTGCAGTGGATGCTGCGAACATTCTTTTGCAGGGTGCGTCAGCTTCGCCCGTGGAATTAGCTCACTCATTTGGATTGCTCCGTTGCAGAAACCAGCCTTGTACATAGTTCACGGGAGAACTCAGCCCTGCTCCTCCTTCCACAAGCCTCTATGCTATTGGAGGACCACTTCCTGACTGTTTTGAAGCCAGGATGGGCATAAGCAACCTGTATTACTGTCCTCCCCACTTCCACACCTATTCGCCCTGTCCCCTGTGGATATCCAATATTCAGCACAAACACCATTCCAACATTAGTACGCAGTAGTTGTTCCTTGTCATGTAGAGCAGCACTGTGCATTTTATTTATTTGTTTCTAATACTGCTTCTTCCTCCCCACAGCGCAAACTGTGTGTCCATTGGCTCAGGGGTGAGGGCAAGTCGGACTGGAGCAGGCCCCAATTTTAATTAGGATCTTGGCAGAAGAGCAATAGGGTTAAAGTCTTCCTCCTTGCCCCTTGCATACCCGTTAACTATCAATTTACATTTTAAAATAACATGCATGTTAAATGCAAAGATGCACTTAACCCCATGTCCAGCATGGCCTTAAACCACATGCTCCAAAATTTCACAGAGGAGAGCAGGGATATACTTGTTCCAATGCCAATAATCACTACCTGATGTAACCCACTGTCAAGAGCTGTGACGGGCAGTTGCCCTTCATGAGAAACCCCTGCACTGCAAGTGACGGCTGTCTAGTAAAGCATCTTTTGGTCCTGGACCAGTTTTGGCCTACAACTGTTGCCAGATGCTCCCCGTCCTTCAGGAACAGCTGTATATATGTAGGCATCTTTCAGCATAATGAAAAGCCAATCTGAGAGGGCAAGTATTTCTTATATAGTGTTTTAACTCGGCACAAGGACTCAACACTCAACTTCTATCTTGTTCTTAAAAGTAATTTAATAGTTTTTAAATTAAAAATTGTTCTGTTAAGACACCAAAGTCAGAAACTAATACTGTCACACATATACTGTTTTGTCATCATACTTGCAGACAGTTTTAGATTTTATATACTTGTTTCAACAGTTAAGGAACCACCATCTTTTCATACATACATTACAGCAATATGAAGTTGATTCCATAAAATATCAAATCATCCTTATTTTAAAAGTTATATTAGATTCTGTGTGCCAAAATGACATTTTTGTACACAATGCTGCTAATGTAATATACAGGTGTATTTCCCCTGCCAAGACTGCCCACGCCCCGTGGCCCCACTACATAAACAATCTCATTCTTTGTTTGTACATCATTTATAGAGATCCACAGAGTCAAGTTATTGCAAAGGGCTGATCAAACTGTTATTTCCTGAATGTGCAGTAGCTTATCTTCCCTGGATAACATCTACAGGACTTACTCTGTAATCAGCTTCCTTCCTTCCTTTCCAGTCAAAACCTGGAAAAGTTGAATTTTTAGATGTGAGATATGTTAACATCTAACTCTGTCACTATCTTGAAGGAGTGCAATTCTCCAGTAGCAACATTTTGTATATTGCCCTTGAGTGTAGGCCTTGAAGGACAGTATAATCTTCAGGTGAGCACAAAAAAATGTGTGTAGAAATCAAGACTGTAATCCTCATACCTACTTCTTCCAGAATAGCCTCATTAACATTCACTGGATTGCTCTAGAGACGAATTTAAGTGTTGTAACCCAAGACTCAACCTGTGCAAGCCACCATTATGCAAATAAACTCAAACGAATGAAAAAAGATCTATACTTTCCACATCAGATTCACCGAAAGCATCTTTTGTTAATACTCTGTAGGAAAACCATCAAGAAAATCCCACCGCTATGTAACATAATGGACTGCTTTTCTTAACTCTCCATTATGAAGCAACACTGCTCTAAAGTAAGGCTACTATTATAGACTTTATCTGTTGTTTTACCCAAGACCAGGATTTTGGAAATGTTAGGTGCAAATCTGAAAAAACCTGAGAAAGGGGGAGAGAAGCATAAGATGACTAGAAGCTGCATTACAAGAATAACTCTTGGGAACGTTTGTCTTGTCAGGAGTTCAAAAGCAACTTTAAGTTTCATGGAACTGTTGCCAAACACTAAGCAGAGCAGTTCTTCGTAAGACTGGAAGCCACTTACAGCTTCAACATTTCCATCTACCGAAAACCTTAAACAAGAAGAGCATAACCATAACACTCTTCAAACATACACCTCAATGAAGCAAATGAATTCCTTGGGTGACCTGATGTGGATGCTTAATGTGAGACCCACTATGATGATTGTGTAGGAATCCACATCCAGAGCTATGAGATGTGCATGACTAGAGAT
Organism: Podarcis cretensis; assembly: GCF_951804945.1. Taxonomy (NCBI): domain Eukaryota; kingdom Metazoa; phylum Chordata; class Lepidosauria; order Squamata; family Lacertidae; genus Podarcis; species Podarcis cretensis. The sequence goes on from NC_137175.1 coordinate 26,385,989, forward strand.
GGAACAGAGCCATAAAATTCTTTGATGCCCATTAGGAAGGCCTCATACTAGTACTCTCCTATTGACAAGTTCCCTTCCCTCTCAATAAATAAGTTTACGTATCCTTCACATCTCAATATACAACTAGCATTTACATCTTACAGGTCACAGTGCCTGCAAGTGATTTGCTCCTGTGAAAATTGTGCAACATCACAACAGCTTTCATACAACTGAAGATGTCCGGGAGGATGTTGCATCTTCGACCACAACCTCTCAGGGTTGTGAACTTCATATGTGCTTTCAGCTTATGGCAAATAATAAAGTTTCCTTTTGCATGTAATTATGCAGTTGTGATTAATAAACAAATGATCACTAGGGTGAGCTTTCAGCAGATGCTTGCCAAGTCTGGATTTGGAATGTGTACCCTGGAACGGTGATAAGCTATGGGATTTGGCTTCCCCTAGTGGTTCTCAGAGCTTCCTAGTGGTAACACACATTTTCGCTGCAGCATAGGAAGATGTGATCTCTAAGGAGGGAACGGGTGTGAAGGTTGCTTTCTTTAAAACAACAACAAAGTACACAGGTTGGACACCTGAGAGGAACACATTCCATGCTGCACTTCAGATAACATGTAGGAAATCCTCAAGTGTCAGTGAAAGCTACAAGAAGTGGGGGCTGACAGAAGAAGTAGCCTACTGGTCAAAGCCTATGTACAACTTTTTACAAAAATGAATCATTTTCAATTTTTGAAAAAAAAGATTGGAAATGTAAGCTGTAATACAAAACACATATATGAAGGTGATCTTGCCTCTTCCTTCAGCTCCCTGTCACACTGATATGGTGGGACAAGCCCTGGAAATAAAATAATAAAATAATAATAATAATAATAATAATAATAATAATAATAATAATAATTTATTATTTATACCCCGCCCATCTGGCTGGGTTTCCCCAGCAACTCTGGGCGGCTTCCAACAAAATATTAAAATACAATAGTCTGTCAAACATTAAAAGCTTCCCTAAATAGGGCTGCCTTCAGATATCTTCTAAAAGGTAGTTGTTTTTCTCTTTGACATCTGGTGGGAGGGCGTTCCATAGGGTGGGTGCCACTACCAAGAAGGCCCTCTGCCTGGTTCCGTGTAACTTGGCTTCTTGCAGTGAGGGAACCGCCAGAAGGCCCTCAGCGCTGGACCTCAGTGTCCGGGCAGAATGAAGATGGTGGAGAAGCTCCTTCAGGTATACTGGACCAAGGCCGTTTAGGGCTTTAAAGGTCAGCACCAACACTTTGAATTGTGTTCGGAAACATACTATGGAAAGAACTGTGCCTTCAGAAATTGCCAGATTTATTTAGGTTACACGGGTTATGAAGGATCTATAGGAAAATGGCACTGTGTAATTCACTAGCTGACAGCAAAATAGATCATGTGCAGTAACAATTATTCTCCAGTTGAGGGCACAGTAGACTTCCGTTCAGAACAGACACACTGAACATTAAAGTGATCTGTCACATTCAAGATGTTAATTAAGAAACTATTCGTATCTTCAAAAACTACCCCCATATTTCTTGTGCATATCTACTTCTGCTTTTCCATCTGATAACAGGAAAGACAACAACCCGGTTTTACACATACAGCTAAGCTGAACTGTGGCTTAGAATGAATGAGCAAATATGGATTCCCAGCCTGAAGGTTGTGATCATTTTGGTCAGCTTCTGCTGCCGCCACTGCCACACTACCCAGAACATCCAGGCTTGTCTCCCTTGCACAAACCAAGAGTGGTGAATCAAGGAAAAAAAGAGGGGTTTACAGCTTGTGGTTTAAGTGGGGTTGATTGAAGTTACAGTCCCAATGAAATCTGGAGGGCACTAATTGGGGCTTCTTTTTCAAAATCTGTGGTGTAAATTATACTGTGAGGAGAAGCAAAGATTGCACTAAGCACAACTTGATTAACTGAGCTGAAGGAGTTTTTGCAAGTTTACTGCATTGTGTGTGCAATCTTCGATTATTTTACTAGTTTTCTCAGCTCTAGCTCCAGAGGTGCTTTCTCAACAAAATCACTTAAATGAGATATATCCTTTGCAAAGCCATAACTGTTATTGCTTCTATACTCTCTCTTACACCGAGGCTTATTTACACGTCACATTTAGGCAGGTATGTGGCCCAGACCCAGGACATATATGGAGGAATTTAATGTTGCGCTATGATAGATAATTCCATCAGGGCAAGCGTTTCAGCTTGCTAGCTGGAGTAATCTCCCCCATGTGTTGTGCAGGTTCTCACAACCCTCCAAGCCAATTTCAGGTGGCACAGGGGAGGGAAGTGGGGGAAGCCCTGTTGCACAAGTGGGAGTCTTTCCGCGGGCTTCCACTGCTGTGACTCATTGGTTGAATCCTGCCCATACTATAGCAGTAAGTGGCTATAGTTGTTTTCCCTCCACAGCTTATACCTGGAGCATATATTGCTATGTTCTGGGGTGGCGATGGCTAGCCAAGATGCTGGGATTCCTCACAGCCTCATGGTTCTTTGTAGAGTTGGATAAGAAGAAAGTAGAGGTGACAAACAGGATTGTTCAAGATTATCTTGATGGCCCTGGAAGAATGGTCAAGGACCCGACTCGGTTAAGGAGATGTCTCAATGGATCAGAGATTCTGGAAGACAAGACCCATTTGGGAATCAGGGCTCAACTCCTACGTGTCACTTCCTCTGGCTGGGAGCAAGGAGGAAAGAAGGGAGCCGATCTAACTTTGTCACCAAAGACAAAGAATATACAAAGGCCTGATTTCACTTGATGAGAAACCAAAGCAATGACTGTGATGACCCATAACCACCAAAAAAAAGCCACCCCCAAAATAAACTATTAGGAAATCAAGTTCTGTTGGAGTGTTAATGATGTGAGCCCTTTTATCTTATGCTCAACCTGTATGTGTGTTATAAAGCCATGCATCACAAAGACACCACCACAAACCTCCAGTGACCGACATCCCAAGGAAACCTAACTCAAGTATATACTGAGCCCCCTGAGAGATTACCCCACTTGGAGATTGGGGACTGCACATGGCCTACAGCTGCTTTCAATGTCACTGCAGCAGCTTTGTATTCTGCAGAGGTTGAGACGGCAAGTCAGCCATCTTAGATAGCTATGCTATGCATTGTATATTGTTTTTGCCATAAAGGAAAAGCTAGGCCTCACTCTCAAAATGGATGCCACAGTGACGTGGTCTTTGAGCTGTCAGAGAAAGAATTCTGAGTCTAATCTTTAAGAGACGAGACTGCACAGCACATGAAAAACCAAGCAGCCTTTCAGAAGTAAATAAAACTGATGTTTGGGGAAAATTTAAGATGAATGCCACTTCTTGCACAATGGTGTAGCCGAAGGAGAGACTACTCATGCTGAAGACCTTCAATGAGCAGCATGGTTATTTGGCCACAGGATTTGCTTCCAGCCCTTGGTTAATATTCTTATTGCTGTGTGATGGCTTTTGTTCACTGTCAAGAGCTTCCCATGTGAGCAGAATTACACGAGACAGATGATATGAGGCTGTCTTTCCATATTTCTTTCCATATTGTCTTTTCTATTTCTTGCACAATGTCATGACATGAAGTGTTTCCTCATCTGCAGTCACATCAGCCAATGAGTAAGGTTAGGTAATGCACAATGTCATGACACCACAACATGGGATAAATGTTACTGCTGCATGTTATGGTAGAGGAGAACTCAACCCAGCAATTTTCATTGATGGCCCTGCAACTTTCTCAATGTACATTACTGCCTATATTTTTAAACAGCTGAGTGTTTCCAAACCTTGTTTTAGTAACCCTGGTTACTAAAATAGCTGAGGAATAGCTTAGAAAAGCCATAAATTGTAAATATCAGAGGATGATATGAGAATCACAGCAGAACAGGAAGATTTTGCCAAAACAAAACAGGCCACAAACTTTAATGTTCAAGAGCCATTTCAAATACTCTCTTAGGCATAGTAAGCATGGGCTAACCAAAAATACAATTACAACGGTCCAAGTGACAAAAAATAATGTTTAGACAAATGGAAGAAGATCCCATCCACCCTAATCTTTCCCCAACAGTGGTTTGGGGGGAAATCCAAACACAGCTGCTCTCTGATGAAATATGATGAACTTAAAGTTGAATTTGCCAGCCATGTGTCAAATTATGCCCAAGTGCTAAGTGAAAGGACTGCAATGGAGGTTACGTGTGAACCATTAATCCCTTTAGCTGTATCACTCCTCTAAGGAGCTCAGAATATCCCACTCATTTATAATAGGGTTGCCGCTTGCAGAGAAGACCTATCCAACTCTCTGTGTTTGTACAAAGAGCACAACAGGAAATGGTGGCTCAAAAAAATTGGCAACAGGATGGCTAAGTGTCCCAACTGTGTTGTCACAGAACAGTCTACTGGTTGTTGTAGTAAAGTGCATATGTCTTCTCTGTGCAAAAACCTCACATTTGTGTAAGCAAAGTGAGTCCTTCAACAGTCCACCTATGCTGCTCATAAAAGTGCTAGGGTTTGGATCGCATACCTTTGGTAATGGTGCACCAAGGATGTGTTGAGAGGGTTTGTTCCCAAAGTGCCATTTTTCAGGAGTATGGTGGCCCAAGAAGCTCAGAAATAGAGATGGGGTTTGCAATCACATGGATGTAATGAGATCTCTCTCTCTCGTGTGGACAAGAGTATGCAATAAGGAGCTGTCCTGGATTTCTCTCTGCCACCTACACTTGCTTGATTTTTTTAATGGAATTGCAAAAGCAAAGTAAGGTACTAAAAATGAGTAAGCCTGGTACAGCCTGGCCTGAGATGACTGATCCAGATTCTCCCCTTCCGCAGTGATAACAACCAAGACTCAGCAGAGGATGCAACATGCCTACCCAGCTTAGCATCTCAGCTGGTTAGCAATGAAATCGGATCAGGAAATTCTGCAGCACCCGTGCACCTTCTCCTCCATTTCTTCCATGGGAGCTTTGAACTTTAAGAGAGGTGGATCACCGCTCGACACTGTGTAATAAACTGAAGTCCCATTGGACGTATAGGAAGGAGTCCTGGAGCTAATGAGGTGCTCTTTCGCTTCTCCCCCGTTCTCAGCTGTGCTGCCCCCGTTGCTCCCAAAGTGTGTGCTGATGAAGGGGTGGTTGAGAAGCTTCGCTGCTGCCCGCTGCCGTTTCAGCTCCGCGAGGGTTTGGTGGCTCCTTTCTTTGTAGCCCCCCCAGATCTGATGAGAGTCAGGGACTCCGGGGGTTTCATAGGGCAGTGCTTGGCCTGCCTCATTGTCCAGGGCAGAATGCATTTTCCAAACATCTCCATTAGGGATAGAGTATTGGTAAGTGGCAGAGGATAAGTTGAGCCCGTTCTGGAGGAGGGTTTCCGAGTCACACTGCGTGCTTTTGGTTACCAGCTCTGGAAGGACTGTGGGTGAATCTGCTGGAGAGTTCTGAAACAGAAAAGAAAATGAAAAAGGCTCAGCCGTGACTAACCATTTATCTTTTTAAAATATATATATATATATTATTAATTTTTTCAAAAAAAAAATTAAGAACAATACATAAGAACAATACATAACACTGTAAACACACTTATATACATATTTTCCAAAATGAAAACTAATAAAAAGAAAGAAAAGGAAAAATAAAAGATATGAAGAAAAAAGACAAAAGAAAAAAAATACTTTTCATAACCTGGAATATTACCAAATTCTTGCTTCAAATACTGCAATATATAAATCTTAGTTAAAATATTATAAAAGACTTCCACCGCATTCACCACACGTCTCTTAGTTGTCTTACTTGCATTTAAATCTGTTCTTCAATTATTTCCCTTCCTTAGATTATTTCATAATCAACCAAATCTTTATGTTCTCTGTATTCTTCACAGACTAACTGTCAGGGAACTGCCATCGGAGAGTCAGGTGGTGGAAGGGCTCAAGGAGGCTAGGAGACCCTCGGATGCTGAGGAAGGAACCAGCAGGGGGAGAGGGAGAGTTCCTGCAGAAACTCAGTCGGAGGAATGGCTCCAAGATACTTCCAGTGAGCACAGCGGGGAGGTCTCAGGACCTCCGCTGGGGACACCTACTCCGCGCAGGAAACTGTCACGCAGAGAATCCAGAAGGAGAGTTTCCGTTAAGGAACTCTTATGTTGGCGTAAATTCCGGAAGCGCCCACTGACGGATTCTGCCAGCGATTGAGGGAGCCATGCACCCATGGCTCCGCGGACAGGGAGAGTTTAGAAACTGATTGCAGAGCCTTGAGGCTTTAAACGCTTACGCACGAGTAGCCCCCTAATCCCATAACACTAACCATTTATCATTTGACTGACGCTTACTGATTTCCATGCACCAAGGAGCTATGCATGCCTGCTATGTTAGGCTAGCCTGTGGCTTGTGAAAACATGCATAAGCCAATAAGCAGACACAGGGCAGTCTGCTTCCATTCTTTTTGTGAAGTTATCCAAAACCTTTCAGGATTGGCAGGGCAGGGGAAAAGGGACACCCCCATGAGATCGGCATGAGGCGATAGATGAGCACACGTTGGAGCATAGGCTATTCGGATAACGAAACTTCCACTCTACTTTGGAGCACTGGAAATACCTTCACTCCAACAGAAGGATTAGTTAGTTATTACTTTGTCCCTTACTGGATCTGTGTTCTCTTGGTTGGAACAAGACTCTCTGATGTCACCGTTGTAGCCAGAGGTCCTCTGCTCTTCTGAAGATTCTATTTGCTGCCAGATGATGGCCTCCTTCTCATACTCCTTTCTGTAAAGGTTGGTTCGGTCAGAAAGGCTTGCCCTCCGTACCACTTTCCTGAGGAAAAAAGGACAGAGGAGAGGGATTGTGAAGAGATTAATCACTGAAGTGGAGCGGCTACATTCATCGTTCTGCAGCCACCTTTGCAGTGTGAACAGCCCTTCAGAATATTTCACCAAGTTGCATATAAATTGCATATAAGCATCTTCAGGCCTTGCTAATAAGGAAAGTACCCTTCACCCTTTGTACTTATTATTATTATTATTATATTATTATTAGTAGTAGTAATAATAATAGTGATTAGGCCTATGGGACTTCAGAGATTGACCTGCCAGGCCTAAGCGCACCCACCTTTCCCAGCCGTGACTCAAAGTCATTGTTTTTTCCAAGGTGGGGTGAGGCAATATTTTTGATGCCCTCATCCCAAGCTGTATAGAGCTTTGTACACAAGAACAAACACCTTGAATTGAGCTCGGCAGCTTATTGGCAGTGAGTGCAATCCTTTCAGCAGTACCATAACATGGTGGAGATAGGCTGCCCCAGTGAGAAGCCAAGCCACTGCATTTTGCACTAGCTGCAGTTTCTAGGCCAAGGGCAGCCCCATATATAGCATATTGCAGTAATCCAACCTGGAGGTTATAAGCAAGGGATTCTGACTCCCAGTTATATTTAATAATAGCAGCAGCAAAATGACTCCCTTTACACCCTAAGTTATACTGCTGAAATGAAGAGCCCAGGAGTGGAGTTCTGCATGAAAAGGCTGTGAGCTCCTTTAAGTTCTGTTACTCAAATTCAGAATTCTTTAACTGGCTGATGAGTGTATCTTTTACATAAGACTGCAGCTTGTGAATCTCAGGACAGTAGCAAAAAGAATTCAAAAGATCCCATGCGCAAGCCTAAAATCTGTCAACTTGTGCCTTGGTTTAGCAGCAACTGAATTCATTGAAATGCTTGCATAAATTATTGTGAGTAAGCAAATATGCAAATCTGCTATGATATTTTTGCCCAGGACATGTAATTGCTCCATAATTCATAACTAAAGCATTAGTTCCTATGATGCTAAATGGTCAGTAGGTGGCTCTCATTCCATGCTAGCAAACTGTGCGTCTTCCTTCAATATACTGTAGGTATATAAAAAGGTTGAGAATCCTTAACTCCTTAGTTCTCACATTCAACACAACACAATCCTATGCAGGCCTAAGAAAATCTCACTGCGTTCAAGGGACTTAGAGCATGTATAGAACTGCATGCAACTGCATTTGATCAGATTCACTTCTTGTAACCCATGCCTCTCCCTCCCATTTTTTTTGGATCTATATTTCAAAACTAACACAGATAAAATTAAAAAAAATTCCTTCCAGTAGCACCTTAAAGACCAACTAAGTTAGTTCTTGGTATGAGCTTTCGTGTGCATGCACACTTCTTCAGATACACTGAAACAGAAGTTTCCAGACCCTTCTATATAGTGAGGTGGGGAGGGGTATTACTAAGAAGGGTGGTGGGAATGGGTGATTGGCAGATAGCTGTGATGAGCCTGTTGACGACTCTTAACGACTGCAATAGGTCTTACAGGAAAAAGCAAGGGGTTTTTTCTGCTTTTTCCTGTAAGACCTATTGCAGTCGTTAAGAGTCGTCAACAGGCTCATCACAGCTATCTGCCAATCACCCATTCCCACCACCCTTCTGAGTAATACCCCTCCCCACCTCACTATATAGAAGGGTCTGGAAACTTCTGTTTCAGTGTATCTGAAGAAGTGTGCATGCACACGAAAGCTCATACCAAGAACTAACTTAGTTGGTCTTTAAGGTGCTACTGGAAGGAATTTTTTTTTTTTGTTTTGACTATGGCAGACCAACACGGCTACCTATCTGTAACAGATAAAATTGTTTTTGTAAGGTCTTGGTAGCAAGAACCACCTGATATATTTTTTTGCTTATGTTCTTCTGTAAAACAACACATTTTGGTAACAATGCAATATAAAATAATAATGATAAGGTTAATTTTAGTCCCCGATAAACCAACCTGTAGGATTTCCTCCTAAAATATCTCTTGTAGGAAATCAGTATTGTCCCCACCACAAGCCCACATTCTCAAGTTAAATCTTGCAATCATGGCGTGCATTTGCTTTGTTGCCTTTCCTGCTGAATCTGCTTTTATTTATTGAAAGTAAGCTTATAGAAGTCAACTGCAGACAGTTGGAAATCACACTAAGTGGCTACAAAGCTCAGACTCACCAAGCACTAAGGCATGGAAATATACATCTACCCAACATAGCTTCTCTATGCTCACTCACCCTCTGCTTCCAGTGCTGGAGGTTCTTCTGCTCAAGGAGGACTTGTGCCTCATCTGAGACTTCATGATGACATCGTGCTTATGCTTCAGCTCCAAGAGCAGAACCTTAAACTCTTCTTCTTCACAGAGGTCTAAAGGGAATAGAAACCAAACCCTTGAGTTGGCTGCCCTGCAATGATGTAGCTAAAGTCCCCAGCTCACACACTGCATTTTATTAGGAGTACTCAAGCCCAGCAACACCTGGGACTGAGAACAGAAAACATGAACTTCTTTTATTCATATGCACAAACCAGTCTTAGGTTCAGATTCACCCCCCCCAGCAATTTGTGTGGGGGGGTGGAGGTGTAAAGAGCATGCCCCCAGAAGACTGATATTCAGATGGGGAGCCAGGATATGCATTTGTCCAAGAATGGAAAGTGCAAACGGAGGCAGAATTACAGCTCACCTATTGGCATCTCATCCATGGTGGTTCGGGCGCTCAAGCTTGCGCCGTGAGACACCAACAGCTCTGCCATATGCATCTGGAATAAAGGAAAGAAAGCAAAATTCTTACTAGTCCTCCGAACACTAGGGCCATGTCTTTTATACAGGTGAACTTAGCATTGCAAGAAGAGCCAAATTGCTGAATCAGACCAAAAGTCTGGTGCCCTCCATATGTTTTGAACTTCATCTTCAACCTGGCCAGAGCAGGTAGGAGAAGGCCTTCTCAAGAAGAGAGTTTGGATTTGATATCCCGCTTTATCACTACCCGAAGGAGTCTCAAAGCGGCTAACAATCTCCTATTCCCTTCCTCCCCCACAACAAACACTCTGTGAGGTGAGTGGGGCTGAGAGACTTCAGAGAAGTGTGACTAGCCCAAGGTCACCCAGCAGCTGCATGTGGAGGAGCGGAGATGTGAACCCAGTTCACCAGATTACGAGTCTACTGCTCTTAACCACTACACCACATTGGCTCTCCAGTCAAGTACTGCAGCATCTTGTCTCCCCACAGCAGGGAAGCTCACAGGTAGGATATAAGACTCTCTTCATGGTTGCTCCCCAGCCAATAATATTGAGGTTCTATTTAGCTATCATAGGTAAAAGTCTTTGAGGAACTACTTCTCATGAGTTGGTCTTGCCCTCTTCTGAAAGGATGGAAACAAAACACGTACGTGTCCCCAGAAGGCAGCAGCATGGAGGGGCTCCCAGCCATCCCAGTCCTTGAGGTCCAGTCTTGCTCCATGGTCCAGAAGAATCTCTGCTGCGTGCAGGTAGCCATTGGCTGCAGCTATATGCAACTAGGAGAAGGAGAAGGCAATGCCTTTTATATTGAGTCTGAAACAACCTAGAGCTTGACCTTAAGGATTAAGCGCATCCCAAAGACCTAAGCTGCATTCTCAACTGGGCTCCAGCTTCTTGTACCAATACCTCATTCAGCTTTGCATCCATTTCAGCAATTAAGAGTTCTTAAGATTGCCTCAGCTCCCATTCCTTTCCAACTCAAAGCAAATGCTTAGCAATTGCCTCTTAATTTCTTAGCACTGAACCTGCACAGCTAGCTACAAGACACTCTATTATCTGCAGATGTTTTGCCAAGCTCAGATAACCTGATCCTAATATAAAATCAAGACTATCCCAAGCAAAGTATGGCATTGAGCACATAGGAAGTTGCCATATATCAAGTCAGATCATCGGTCTGCCTGGTCTCTTCCAGCCTTACTTGGAGATGCTGAGAACTGAAGCTGTGTGCAAAATGTGTGCTCCGCCACAATGGCACAACCCTTATGGCTCTTGCTCCTAATACTGGCCCAGCCAAATAAGCATGGCTTGATATAAATTCAATACCCACAACCTTTCCATTTCACCCATAGCTCACCATTAACAGCCAAACAGACACAACTCCACAAAACCAATAGGGGGCTCCAAGTGAACGGAGCATTGCTATGATAGAGAAGCTCCTTGCATTCCTTGCCAGAGCTTGATGTGCAAAACAGATTTTCGTTATCAATTTTGCTACTGAAACAACTTGTCATAGGGCCAGAGTAGACGTAAGTGAATCTCCCAACACATTTCCCCTCTGTTGGAACAGATGTGTAGCAGTAACACCCCCCCCCCACGCAAACCATCACCATTTGGATCAGGGCCAAGTACTGGGGAAGAAGATTTAAAATTGTAGAGTTACAGAACTGCGGAGTTGAAAGGCCCCACAAGGGTCATCTAGTCCAACCCCTTGCAATGCAGGAATCTTCTGTCCAACATGGGACTCGAACCCACAGCTCTGAGATTAACAGTCTCCTGCACTACAAACTAAGCTATGTTGCTATACTGTTTTCCTGAATTAAAATGCCTCACTGAAGTGGATATTAATATTATTAATCGATCAAACAAAAATACAGATCTTCACTCGTAAGATCCTGGTGAAGGTTGCTGCAATTTTAAATACAATATAAAAAATGGTTTAAAACAAATTATGATCAGGGTGGGTCCAAAAATATGCATCTCAAGTGTTAAAGGCCAGGGTAAATAGATGCATCTTCAGCATACTGTGGAAATATGCAGTGAAGGTGCCAGGCACACCTCTGTAGGGAAGGAGGGATAGTAATACTAGCAATTGTCCCATGGAATGCTAAAATTAATAAAGTGCAGCAACCTGTGCATTTGATGAGAACTAGCAATTGCAAACACCAATTTCATTTAGGACACCTGACCTGCCACATTTCAGCAATCGGTGGTGGCAGCTCTTAACATACAAACCTACTCTTGAACATCACGGTATTTATTCCAGATTAAAAATGAACGTGGTTTCATTTTCCTAAGCACTGATGAGTGTGAGAATCAATTTAAAGCTCACTTGCAGAAGTAACTCACACTGAACACTATGTAGCCACCTGTTTTGTTACCCAAGACCACAGCAAAAAGGGATGAGATCCACACACACCCAACACACACTCAAACTGTTCCTATCTGGAAGAGTTCATGCGATGTGTTAATCCCTGACCCCTAACTACAGTAACAAAACCAGGTGTAGTTAGCGATCAGAATCTCCCATTTTGTGCCAGTGATGAAATGATGCTTTTTTTCAGCCAGAAGGATGTCCTTGGAGCAATTCCTACGGCGGAATGCACATACAAGTGCTGTATATTTAGTCACCACTTCTCAGGTGAACCCTCAGAGAGGTTTAGTGATCCTGTCGTGAGATAAACTCCTCATTGCACACCAAGCTGAGCTGCTTAGAGGAAGGCTGTAAAAAGGTGGCGGGTGGGGGGAGGAATAAATAGTTAAGCAGGAGCCCAGATGTCTGACTGTGGGTCAGCCCAGAGTGTGGGGAGTATTCCGGGGGGGGGGGGCAAGGGTGTGTTGTCAATGCCTGCTCATACTAGGACCAAAGTACAGAAGGTTTTTTTTAAAATAATAAAGCAGCTTAGAAGAGATACAGATTTGGGAGGGAGGAGGAGTTAACCGTTCCCTCCTTGCAAAATTCCCCTGATCTAAATCCCCTCCTGCAAAGCTGCTATTTGCCCCGCTGTGGAAAATACAACTCTTCCTCTATTGCCGCAGGGCCAATCAAAACGGAAACCCTTGCAGTAATTTTAAAAGCTAAAAATAGAAGCTTCGGGACATCAGATCATGGAGCTCTCATGTCTTGTATTTTAACACACACCCAGGCTTACCTACCTCACATGGTTGTTGTGAGAAAAAAACGGGGGGGGGGGAGAGCTATTGAGAACCTTGATTTCCTTGGAGAAAAGGCCAAACACAAATGGAATAACTAAAATAAGAGCAACATAACCCTCTTATCCTGGTTTCTTAATGCTGGCCATCAACCGTAATGATAAAGATTTGATTGGGCTAATATAAAAATAATATACCACTGGAACCGAAATTCCTTTCATCCCTCTTAAAAAGTAATTGACATCCGTCATTTCAAGAAGATCCACAGCAAAAAAGCAATAAAGGAAATGTCGAAGATTTACAAGTCCAATTACATCCAAAGGCAGGCAGGCAGCCAGCTTCTTATAATAATTCAGTGAGAATATGGCTCACCAGCGTAGCACCTTGTGCATCGGTCCTGTTCAGATCTTGCCCTGTTGCTATCATCTCTGTAATATCATCAACCATTGCCTGTTCTGGCGCAGCTCGCGTCTCATTGATTTTCTCCTGTGTGATTCCTACAGTGAGCAAAAGGAGAGGAGTAGGAACAGCATGAGGTTCTATTTGACTTAACGGAAAAATAGTTTGGTTAGCTTAAAGGCTAACATACATGTTACAGGCAAATGTGTATAGGAGAGTGGCTTTTAAAATAAATCTGTTCCAGGAGGCATACTTCAACTTATGAACACCTTTTTTAAAAAAATTTCAGGGGGAAAGCCAGATGAGAGAGGGAGGCATTTGGAGCAAAGAAACATCTGGATGACAAAAGGTTTATAATAATAAAATAATAATAATTTATTATTTATACCCCACCCATCTGGCTGGGTTTAAGCATACCTCCCTGCTGCTTTTGTGTTTCAAACAGAGCAGTTTTTGTTTTTATTTTTTTAAAAAACCCCAGCAGCATCAGAATTAATAATGCCTTTATTTGCACATAACATGTAGCTAGCCCCTTAGACTACACACATAGAAAAAAATCAACAAATAGTAATCAAAATGGTTACGGGGATGGATATACATAAATAAATCTGCTAGACTGCAGTCATTGACTTCAGCAGCTCTGGTGTACATGTGGGGAACATCAGGGCACACACATAGCTCTGCATGGGGAGAGACTACTGCCTTGTTTACTTCCAGAAAGTGGTTTTCTTTTGCCCAGGACTGGGCACAAAACTGCCGAAAGAAATTAAAGTTTGGTGCAGCAGTTGTGCAGCTGAACAGAGCTACTTTAAACCTAAATATTTTCATGGATGCGAAAAGATAACTTAATGTGCTAGATCAGGGATAGGGTAACAGGTAGACTACAGCTTCCATTATTCCTAGCCTTTGTCTAATCCTCTTTTAAATTCCTCTAAATTGGTGGCTATCAATAGTTTGACTCATGAGAACATGGCCTGGGTGCTCACAAATAATACATACCCCTCCCCAACCCTCCACAGTGTCACCATGCCATGAAGGTTTGGGTTTTATATTGGCCTTAGAAGGCTGCATGCTTCTGCTGCTCATGTGATGCAACACACATCCACCCCTAATACATTTTCTAATAGCAGCATGGCTGTTCCTTTACAGGGATGAGGGAACCTGTAGCTCTGCAGATGTAGCTGGACTACAGCTCTCATCATTCTTGCTATGAGCCATGCTAGGATGGGATGCTTGAGTCACCTGCACTGGACATTCAACCTCCACAGGAAGATGTCAAATAGCAACACAAGCCCACACCTGAAGCTCCAGTTTCTCATAACCGGGCCTTACCCTGGTATGCCATGCAGGTCTCAATGACGTCTAGAGTTGGTTCATCTTCACACAGGTCATATGGCATGTTCCCATCTGCATTCACCGCTAGCAGGTCTGCTCCACTGCAAGGAGAAAGCCAGGCATGAGAGATATCAGCACACTTGGATTCAAGGATCTCAAGGGTAATGCACAGCACGTGACAGCAAATCGTGTTCCATCAAGCTTTTGAGAACTGACTGCTTTTAATGAAAGGGATGGTGCTCTGCTGTTTTTATTGCAATTATCTGTTTGCTTTATAGGCTTAACTATCAATTTTAATTGTTTTTTAATTATTGGTTTTTCTTTAAGATTTTAGCTGTTCTTTTTATTTGTAAGCTGTCTTGATTCCCTGTCAGGGGAAAAGGTGGGGTATAAATAAATTGACAACGACGACTCAGACATGGTGCCCAAAACTTAACAGTGCATTATTGGAGACATATAGGACTGTGGTGGGTTTCAGAGGTGTTTTTCCCCCAGAGCCAAATGAAGCAAAGCAGGTGGGAGTTGAGACCTTACTTTAGTCATGGGGAACTGTATCCCCATGACTACTTTTTCCATCTGCCGCCAGGATTGCCCCCTAGGTGATAAGGAAAGGCAACTGCTAAGAAAGACTTTCAGTGAATTCATTGGATTCTAAGATGGAATGAAAATACCTTCAATTATAAACTCCCAAAGAAAACAACAGTTCCTTCCCACTTAATACAGCAAGACACCCTGAGAGAATCTGAATCGGAGCCTCCAGCTGTCACTGTTTGGTCACAGTACTCTAACCTCTTGTCTCTCAGAAAACCAAATGGATTAGGCTCTGTAGTTAAAGGGAGGGGAGCCTGTGACCTTCCAGTTGTTGTTGGATTATAACACCCTGACCATTGGCCATGTTAGCTGAGGCTGATAGGAGTTGGGAGTCGCAACACCATTGTGAGGGCCACTCTGCACTGCTGCTGTAGATCAAGAACACCCTCTAGTCCATAGTTCTAGCCTGAATACAATCAGTTGATCACACAGCATAAATCCAGGCCAGTAGGGATACACCAGACTGTATAAAGCTCTTACTTCCAGATTAGCTTCTTAGTCCAAATAGCATATGTCATTAAGGAGTCACACAGACCGTGCTTCTCTGGAATTTTATCACCACCCTACCTAAATCTATAATGCAGTTACTACATCAGCTGCCTCTAACCTTGCGGATCTTTGCCTTCTTGCAAGAGAACCAGCCCCCCTCCTCACCCCAAACGGTGAGAGCTTGTCTCCCTCTCACCCCAAGATGTAAGAGCTTGTCTTTCTCACATGCATTTTCACTGTCCCATTCCCACATTTCTCTCAATCATGCATTCCGTTTTGCACAGGGCACCAAAACCGACAGGCCCACCATTCTGCTTCAACAAGTCAATTCCCATGCCTGTAACAAAATCCTAGGGGTGTCCCAATATATTCTGAACCACATGTGGCCTCAACGTGAAAATAATATCCTAATACAGATTAAGCTTGATCTGCCTTGACATTTATATCCCTTTGAAGTGGAGACTAGGCAGTCGCTTCCATTGATATTCATGCTCATTTTTCCTCCCCATGAGAACAGAGGAAATTACAATGTAAAACACACTTGCAGGTTCTTTTTATAGAGTCCGTCTAAATCAGCAAACAAAGCACAGGATCTGACATCCTTTGTACGGCTGCTACTTCTACAGGTCTCTCTGGGTTCCATGTTGTGGCACTGAAGCCTTTTGATTCTGTATTTAAACAGACCCTTTGATCTGATAGACTTCTTACTGAATACTACTTTGATTGCAACAACCACATGCTGTGTTGTGTTCTGGGGGAAAAACTCTCAGTCCGTTGTTTCTTCTGGTACAGAGAATCAACTGGCACGGTGCAAAAACAACAGCATTCTTATTATTGAGGCACAGGCAAAGCAGAATTTATTTATCCTACCATATTTGTATCCCTTTCTTCCTCCAGGGAGCTCAGGTTACCCCCAATTTTGATTCATAACAGCCATATAAGGTAGGCTCAGAAACTGGCAGTTATGAAGTAGCACATTAAACATGCAAGATGGCTGACATCAGACTCTTGTGGTTTACTTTTCCTTCTTCCTTTTTTTTTTAATTAGAATCTTCATGGAGCATCAACACATTATACATTTGCAAAGCAGAAGGGCAAATCCAATTTGTTTCCAGATCCAATTCAAGGTAAAAAGAGCCTGAACTCTTTGAGATCAGGATGTCTTAAGGACCATCTCTTCTCACATGAACTTGCCCATGTACTGGGGCACTAAGAGAGACTTTGTCCTGTGTCCCTCTGCCCTATGAGGCACAGAGGGTTGAGATGCAGAACAGGGCCTTCTCATCAGTAGCACCCTGACTGAATAAACTGTTCTGTGAACCACTTTCTGGCACTCTAGCTTATATCAAGTGGTAACATGAAATGAAGTGTGGCATAAATCCAAACCTTCACTTCTGCCAAGTCTAATCTGAATAAATCATGAAGAACTATAGGACTGCTTACCCATGGGGGAATACCAGGACTGTTGTTCTGGAACGCAAAAACAATGGATGCTGTGTGGCTGGCTGCCCAAAATATTCATCTATCATGTCTTGTTCCTGCTACTTGCTGTAGTTTCTGGCTGGCCAAGAGTAGGCTAGTGAACTGGATCAGACAAGTCTGATTCTGATGTCCTTCACCCCCATGGACCACCTTTGGCAGTTTGAAGTCCGCCTGCCTGTCAATCACCTGACATCAGAATGTCAGGTGACACATTGCTTGAAATCAAATAAGTGTTGCTGATCAGCTAAGACTAACAGCAGAGGGGATGGACTGGAAACACATGACTAAGCAACAAGGACCCCAACTTTTATCAAAGGTATTCAAAATGGGTCCGGCCCAGCATAAGACAGAAAAGTAACACAGGTCACCTACTGCTGAATCAGAATCTTCACCAGGTTGATGTGTCCACATGTTGCTGCCGCATGCAGAGGAGTCCACAGCTCATTGTCCTTTGCGTTGACATTGGCACCATGGTTCAGAAGAAGCTTAACGACCTCTTCATAGTTGTCTATGCAGCACTGTTGAGAATTAAAAGACAGCAGAGGTTTTGTTTCATTTAACAAAATCAATAACCCACTTAAACAACATAATAATCTCAGGCAGGCTTACATTAAAGAGGGGGAATCATTAAAAAGGGGGGGGGGACCACCCACAGATTTTAAAACAGCTAACATAGTAAAATTATCAAAATATAAAAACCAAATAGACATAGTAAAATTACATGTCTCGGTAAGATTGCCTAAACAAAAATGGTTTTAGCAGGCCTTGAAAACTGTACAATGAGGCACCTGTCTAATATTTACTGGCAGGGAATGCTAAGAACAGGGGCTGCCACACTGAAGGAATGATTTCATGCAAATGCAGAACAAACATTGTAGGCTAATTCAAATTCAGATTTATTAATAAGGCAACCAAATACAGGTTTCAGCCAAACAGAAACATATGGACATAAATTATACATAAGAACCATACAGAAAGAAACTTGACCTGTACAATAAATAAAACATACATAAAAACAGAATCTTGGCACTCAAGGAAGGCCACATGGCTTGGTCTAAGTTGAGCTGTGCTAAACATTACAGACCTGTCTGAACTGGACAACAGATATTTAACCTCATCCATATTCCGGAGGGAGCAACTACTGCTAAAGATTTCTCTAAATACTTATGCCTAGGTGTTTCATAAAGCTTACAGTGCAGAATATAGAAGCTGGTGTTTTCCACCCAGGGGCCACCACATAAACAAAACCACTGATCTCCTTGAATCTGCCTTCCAGAAAATTAGACTTCATAGCTGTAGATGAAAATTCAGGGCTATTTTGCTTCCCCATGATGCAGTTTTAAGGCAGGGAAAAAGCAGCACCAGGGTGAGATGATCCTTTAAATAAACTGGTTCCAAGCTATTGAGGGCTTTATATCTTAATTGTGACACCTTGAATTTGGCCTGGCTTGTTCCTGATACTTTGGGATGGGAGTGGGGGGAGAAATTTGATTCAATTCACATTTAAAGTCAAACTTAATTTGCACTATGTGGGCAGCTATCCATCACACTTCTCAAAATGGTGCAGTTCTCCAGTCAAGAGATGTACACAAAAATGCAAATGCATATATTAGTGAAAATAACATTTAGGGGAAATCAATTTGCAAAAATGTGTAGTTTAGGCAAAACAGCATACAACGATCCATACGTTAGGAGGAATTTGCACTAAAATGCTGGTGAATTTTCACAAACCAGGACCAGGATATCTAAAAGACTGCCTCATTCCCTACCCAACTGATCACTATGTTGACAGGAGGCACAACCTGCAAATACAATCCCTCCAGGAAGTCCATTGCACATAATGTTGGAATCGGGCCTTTAGTGTGGTGCCATTATGAAACAAACACCACCCCAGGAAATTCTAAATGTCAAATACCAACAACAAAAGGATATCTGGAGTTCAGTTGTCTAGAAATTTGCCTTCCATCTGCAGTAGTGATATGACATTGTTACATGTTCACATTATCTATTAATGTTTGCATTTATCACCAAAATGGTATAAACTAACCCTTGTATGTCCTCATTTCTGCTCATGACTAGAGGAACAAACAGTTTTTAAGCTATGCGATGACTGAACAATGAGCCTGGTCAATATATGATACTGGAGTCAATAATTTTAGTGAGCTTGCTTTCTGCAAAAGATCCTTGTCTGAAGCTTTCCCACCTGACTAGAAAGTCACTTTTACAGACCAAAAATGTTTTCCTTTGTCATAGGGACAACAAAAAGGAAACATCATCATATTTATTTATTTAACTTAACTTATGAATCACTTCCTATGAGACACCTCAACGTGGTTAACAATACAACAATGTATCTAAAACAGTTACATATATTAAAAAACAGTTTGCAACTACATATATAAAAACAACTTTTGAAATAGAACAACAGTTTAAAACAACCAACAGCACTTACATAAAATCAGTTAAACAAACAAACCAGAACAGATACCAACTGCCATTAAGATTTTAGAAGCTTTGCTGAAATATATATTTAAATATATATCTTTATATTTAGCTTGTTTCAGGAGCTAGTTTGCATGTCAAAGTAAACAACTACCCAGTGCCAGAAAAATAATGCTCATTTGCAGAAGAATCTGGGCTTCAGCCATGGGGCATCAATAGCTGCATTTACAAAACCTACTAAGAAAGAACGAAATTTGGATGAAGTTATCCGCCTCCAGAATCAGCTTAACAACCCTCCCTCTGTTGTTACTACCCACCTCCTCAGTGCCTAGAAAATAGGCATCCAGATGGTCTCCGGAAAACCCAGCAGCCATCTGATTTCAGAAAGTTGAGGAAATAAGGATACGACAGTGAGTCCAGTCTCATTTCCCCCACATCAAAAGCCCATTCAAACACATTATCAACCTGAATGATCTGCCTTATAATGATCTACCCTAGAATGATCTGCCAATTATCCTGCATGGTCCTTTTCTCATCATCTTTTGGGTTGTTTTGAAGATCAGAAACATGCATGTAGCACATCCAGTTTGAGGACTCTTCTACTTATGCTGTCATCCTTTAACCTACACAGTTGGTTCAAAACACATAAAGCTGTCTTCTACTGGGTTAGCCTATAAGTCCAATATTGCCAGGGGCTTTCTGAACCAGCTGTGATCCACATCCTTGTATTAGTTTATTAAAACAGATGTGAGGATGAATGTGGGGATCTGGATCTCGGGAAGTGAGGTTTAAACATTTCCCCGTGCTATTTTACCCAACATAAAATTATTAGCCAGAGTGGAGTTTGTGTGAACAACAGGTACAATTCCCTCTCTCTCTCTCTCTCTCTCTCTCTCTCTCTCTCTCTCTCTCTCTCCACATTTCAATAGTTTTACAGTCATCTTAACATTTCAAAACTTGACTTCCTCCTCTTTCTATGGTTCCTAAAATTGATTTTAAATTTTTAAATTGATTTTCTGCATATTCTAAATAAACTTAACTTATTCTTTTATTCATCTACTTTAATTATATACTCTGATGAAACTGCAGGTTATTACAGTAACCCTGCCAATGTCCTTATCTGTTTACAATTTGTTTGTAAATATTCAATAAACCATTTCCATTCTTTTATATATATAAAAAAAGTTTGTTATCTTGATTTCTTGTTTTTCTGGTAAGTTTCACCATTTCTGCATAGTCCATAAGTTTTTGTATCCATTCTTCTTTCGTCAGGACTTCTTTCTATTTTTGGGCAAATAACATTCTTGCCACTGTAGTCGCATACATGAATAAATTTCTGTACTGTTTAGGTAGTTCTACCCCTATAATTCCAAGAATGAAAGCTTCTGGTTCCTTTGGCAAATGTTATTTTAAACATCTTTTTCAATTAATTATATATCATTTCCCAGTAATTATATATCATTTCCCAGTAAGCTTTAACCTTACTACAAGACCACCACATATGGTATAAAGTATCTTCTTTCTCTTTTTATTTTATTTATTCGATTTTGATTTATAGATTTTTGCCAATTTACTCGGTGTTAGATACCATCTATATAAAACAACAGGTGAAATTATTTGTAGGGGTGTGTGTGTGTGTGTGTGTGTGTGTGTGTGTGTGCCAATGGTGGTCAACCAATGGTATACAGCCAGCTTTCCAATTGGTAACAAGTAAAACGTAAGTTAGTTTATTGAAATCCCAGTCAGGTACATGGACTTGGGTCAGGAGGAGACTGGAGTTCTGGGGGCCTTTGGATTTGGAGGAATCTTGAAACATGTCCTGAAATACTTTCTGGATTTTAGCTTTAACTATGGAAATTTGGCTGACCTGTCGAGAAGGAACAAAAGTATTGTTAGGTCAGAGTTTCCCTGAGATCTGCTCTATAGCATCAAAGAATATGAAGAAGACCTGCAGAAGGGACTTGGAAAAGAGTTAAGAGCCTCGGACATAAGATCTCCAGGTTGATGGACTGTATGGAGTTGACGGAAGTGACTGGCAGAGTCCGAGACCGGGGAGAGGAGATGGTGGAAGAAGATTGGAAAATTTAAAGTCTATATGTAGAAATATTGTAAAATTAATGAGTGATAGAAAAATGTTGGAATGAAATTTTATGGCCTTAGTAGAAATGTTATAAGGAGTTAAGCTTAAATAAGTATACTAGTTTTAATGGAAATAAGATTAAAAATATGTTAAGACATTTATATGATAGAAAATAGAGAAAGATGGAAAGGAATTGCTGAAACAATTAATGGAAGTGGAATACAAAGAGGGAGGTGAGAGGAGGTCGATGAAACAAGGGAATGAAAGATAGAGTATGGAAAAGGTATGATGTATGTTTTTAAATTGTTTTTGTTTTGTTTTGTTTTGTTTATTGTGTTTAGTTTAATGTGTCAAGGTTGTGTTCTGTATTGTTTATATATTGTATTGTATTGTTTTTTCTCTTTTTTGTTTTCTTTCTCTTCTTTCTTTTTTGTAAGCTTTAAAAGTAATAAATATTATTTTAAAAAAAAGAAAATAAAAGAAATCCCAGTCAGGTAATAGCTTTATTAGGACCCAACAAAATGTTACAAATGACAGTTGTATCTTGGTTTTCAAACAGCTTAGTTCTCGAACGTTTTGGCTTCCAAACACTGCAAACCCGGAAGTGACTGTTCCGGTTTGCAAACTATTTTTGGAAGCCGAACATCTGACGGGGCTTCCAGCACCCAATCAGAAGCCACGCTTTGGTTTTCGAACATTTTGGAAGTCGAACGGACTTCCGGAATGGATTCTGTTCGACTTCCAAGGTATGACCTACATCAGGGGCAAACCCAAAGCAGCCAGGCTTCGTCTTTCCAAAAATGAGGAGCAACTATTTTTTTTCTCTGACCCAGAATCCTAGGTGTGTTCCCTGTTTATTCTTTTCTACAGATCAACACAAACTACATTAACCTTTTATCTCCTTTGGCTTACTAAGTAACTGGGGACTTCCTGCAGTTCTAGTTCATTCCTCCCATGCTACATTGACAGCATGGCGACAGCCTACGTGAGCATTTTCTTTCATCTGACCCTGCCTGATGTCACACTTCACCTTCCCTAAACACTTACCTGATGCAGTGCAGTTAATCCATCTTCATTGCACAGGTCTGGGCTGAAGTTGTTGTTCAATAAATAACAGACTGCAAGAGACAAAACAGAGAAGTTTGTCCTCAGTAAATATTATCGCTAATTTCACCTTCAGATGGAACAAACAACTGGCAACAAAGAATAAAGAGAGGATTTCAATAGCTAAAATGCCCAAGCCAATAAACGACTCTTGCAGGGTAACAACAACAGCCTTGAGGCTGACAAATATCAATTATTATGAGGCTGTTCTACAGAATGGGATTCTCCCATGCCTGTTGAAATTTCCTGTGTGGATGGTGTTATTTTGACCACATAAGGATTGACACCTGGTGAATGAGTCCACTATTAGTATGCAAGGTTACATTCTAAACTGAGGAGATAGAATTCTGAACAGTATTACTTTTACTGCAGTGAAAGGGTTATATGTCTGAACACCTCCATACATAAAAACACACACATACACACCAAGACCCAAATACCTCCATGCATGAGTTAAATTATCCAATGGCAAGAAGCTATTAAACATGTATTCCCCATCAGCTAGTTCCTACATACACTAAACATGTTGAGTAGGAGCATTCCAAAATACAACCCTTCTTGTCTTCAGGTCCAGAACTCTACTACCATGGAATACCAAAGCAATGTGGCTAAGGCTGCAATCTTATACATGCTTACATGGTTGTTGTTTTTAAATTGTATTTTAATCCAACTTTTAGAAGAATCTCACTGAATATATTGGGACTTTTGCACAAGATTAGGCTGCAAGAGCCATGAACTGGTCCTCCATGGGTCTGGTTTTTGAATCACCAACAACATTTTGTCAATGAAAGCACTGCTTTTAGCATTTTGCTCACCCCTCTGTAATGTTCCTGAACGAATGAAAACACAAGCCAAGAAGATAATCATTCTCATTTCCTCTCCCCTCCAACGGCTTGGGGGAGCCGGTGCTACTAAAGAACCAGTATTATGCTGATCAAGGATATATAAACCTTAGGGGGAAAGAAGGCTACAAAATGAAGAGCTTTAAAAGGAACTAAATGAGCACTCCATTAAAAGGCTGTGCACACAGCCTATATGGTGTACAACATAAGCTGTATCAAGTACATTACAGGAGGAAATGTGAGTGTTAAAAAGCTACTTCTCTGTCAGCTATTCAAATTACAAGCGAAGACCTAAAAGATGTGTCTAAATAAATTGAAATCACAGATGTCATGGGCAATGGGTTGTCTCCAGTGCTGGCTCTATATAGAGTAGACCTATTGAAATTAATGAACCTATTTTAGTCATCTCAATTAACATCAGTGGATCTACTCTGAGTAGGAATAGCACTGGATGCCACCCTATATATGCATTCTGTCTCTAAGGTCCACTGACGTAAACAATTAGATGATGGTGGTGGTTGACAATGTAAAGCCATTAGATAACTGATGTTTGTTATTGCTAGGAACAGCGAATGCTCAAAGGTGATCATACTTTGTTATTTTATGTAAAAAGAAAAACCCTGTCAATGCATGGGTTGGATTACCACAACGTGTTAGGCATTTGCGATACCAAAAGTGCATTATCTACCTTTATCATTTTCAAATGGACAAATGAACTGATCCATAACATGGCTTAATCATTATGGATGTTTACCTTAGGAACCCTCAGAATGGTGGTCTAGTCTACACAATGCAGTAATGTGAGATGGGAATGCCCTCTAAATATTCTCCCAGCTACACAGAGAGGATGGCATGATCAAGAATCCTGGACCTCACTGAACAGAACAGACGAGGGGCAACAAGCAGGAGGAGCCAGGAGACTGGGTCTTCCTCTACCTCCACATCAGCACATTAGTGTAGTTTGCAGAACACAAAACTGGCTCATACAGCACTCTTCTTGAAGACACAGGCAGCCTAGTTCTCCCTCAGACAACCCTAATATAACAGACCTGTGAATGTGTGTTTACAAATTTGTAATTATGAATAGGATTCAGGACATAGATGGAGGAAAAATGCCTTCCAAGTTCCTGTAACTTGCTTAGCTGCTCTCTCTCTCTCTCTCTCTCTCTCTGTCACTCAGTGTGCACATTTCAAAACATTTTTTTTTAAAGAACAATGCACAAACACTTGGTGCAGCTCTACTTAAAACATCTTAGGTGTATCCCTTAAAAAGGCAGTGTACTCTCAGAAGTTGTCCCCCCTTGAATACAGAGAAATACTAAATATATAACAAGATAGCCTTATACTTTTATGGGTTTTTCCCTCTACCCCTTTCCCATCCTTCTCCTAAAAAGAAAAGAAAAGAAAAGAAAAAGAAAATCAAAATGAGCTTAATCAGCATGTATGGCATATGCAGTCAAACTGCACCTCACAGTATATCCAGTTTAGATAACTTGTGCAACTCATCTAGCAAATCCAAATTTATGTTTATGCTTCTGTTGCTGGCTGGCTAACCACACCGCCCTGCCCTTCTAATACCAACTGACGGATAGATGTGTCACTCAACAGAGGCTCTGGTTTGCTCTTGTTTACTTTGGATGTGATTTCCATTAGGACGCTTAATTCAATCTGGCTCATTTAAAAGCCATTGTGTACTAATGACACGGGGATCTGTATAATCATGTTGACCCTGCTTTCAGTGATATGATCCTGTTACTGTGCGGAGATTAATCTTGTCAGTTCTCCCCTCCCCACTTACATTTGAGAACAAATGTCAAAATAAACAAAACTTGCCAGTTCTATTCTTTTCTCCGTTGACGATGATCTTTTAGGAGAAGTACCATGTACGTTTAAGTCATAAAAAGAGCCCATGGAACTATATATTTTCCATTGCTAACAATGGCATTCCTGTTTTATCTGTAAAACCTATGAATGAAGGCAGCAGACCTTTCCAGTTTTATGTCCAACATATGTTTTCAGAGGTTTCCTGCCCAATGCAGGATCCCACAGGGAAGGGAGCAAGGCAGGTCAGTGGCTGCAGGACCACTGACAGCTCTGAGTACTCCCTTAAGGGTTGAGGGCAAGCTAAGGGCAGATCGAGACCCTGCACATGACTTCCCCCAAAGAATCCTGGGGGAAAGTCATGCGCTTTAAATGTGCATTGAACTTGCTTGAAATGTAGGTATGGCTCTGCCCTGAGCCCTTAAAAGCATCTGCATCCAGACTACTTCTCCCAGGCTCCACCCCTTTGTGGATAACTAGTCTTAAAAGACCAACCCTTTGGTCTAGAGGTGGGCACTCGTCCTCCATTCCATAGCTTCCACCCTGTGCCCTCCTTGTTCTGCTGGGAGGAATTGGGTTCCAAAGGCTCACGGGAAGGTGTCAAACCAATGGCCTCAAGTTGCAAGAAAGATCTTCTGACTTAACATCAGGAATAACTTTCCGACAGTAAGAGCTGTTAGACAGTAGAAAGGTCTCCTTCAGGAAGTTATGAACTCTCCTTTATTAGAGGTTTTTAAGCAGAGGTTGGTTGGTTGGTTGGTTGGTTGGTTGGTTGGTTGGATGGCTGTCTGTCATGGATGTTTTAGCTGAGATTCCTACATTGCAGGGGGTTGAGGTCCCTTCCAACACTACAATTCCATGATTCATTGTTAGGTCTATTCTCCACAAACGTCATCTAAACTAGTGGCGAGCCCCACATCCTACGGGCATGTACTGGGTGAAAGAATTCTTCCTTTTGCCTGTTCTCATCATCAATTCCACCGGAGTGCAAGGTCCAAATGGTTGTAACTGTAAGACAGTGAGGAGGAGGAGACATTAGTCTCTTTCTCCATTCTATTTTCCATAATGTCCTGGCAAGTCTGGGGAGAAGTCATGAGTTACACATAACTTGAGCATGGGCATGTTGCTACTTTCAAGAGCCAGTTCCCTGTGCATGCAAATCATTCTGATTACCTCCTGGGATGCAGTTGCTCACATCAGCTGTTTGGTAGCGCAGATGGGATAGGCTCCCAACACTGGTAGGATGTTGTTTGTGAGGATTAGATGCAGTGAATGATCACATGACAGTTTCCCTTATTTCACCAACCCACCGATGTTATGGTGGCTTTCTGGAATAGCTTAGTCAGCTGTAAGTAAAGATTAAGGTTTAATGGGGAAATTGTTCCTATTACACCTCCCCCCCCCACCAAAAAAGGGAAAACAATTTGCTCTATTCACACTGTAGATAAATACATGCATGACCATCCCTCTACAAACCAAGTAAGAAGCT
The DNA here is from genome assembly GCF_951804945.1 of Podarcis cretensis. NCBI lineage: Eukaryota > Metazoa > Chordata > Lepidosauria > Squamata > Lacertidae > Podarcis > Podarcis cretensis. The sequence goes on from NC_137175.1 coordinate 26,412,736, forward strand.
GACTTATATATTTCTGAAACACAGGTTGTTAACCATATGGCTCTGTGTGAGCCATCTGATATTTTATCATCGTTCAGAACATTAACTCTCAGTTACAAATGCAGTGGTGCTCAGGAGGCTCTGCAAATTTCAGAGTGTTTTCAGGCTAATGGCCAGTTTCCAGCTGATGGAGAAGATGCCATGAATGGGCCAGGCGTAGGTGGGATTGTATTCCTGCGGACTTGGCAGTGGCAGCAGGTTGATTTTTCTGCCACACCTCATTACAATCCCCCAAGATTCTGCAACAGTGTTCTGGCAACAGATCCTCAGTGACTACAGCAAAGGAAATTCAAGAATGCAAAGAACTGCAAAATGTACTCCAATCTTATACTACTTCTATTGTTACACTCTTCCCCTAGGATACCCTGGGAGCAGGAGTTCTGTGAGGTCACAGAAAATCCTTGCCATTATAATTTTCAGGATATTTGAAAACCCAGAGCATTGAAGCTTAGTTCTCCATTTGCACACTGGAGAGGCAGGCGGAACTTCACCTGCCAGCCCAATTACTGACATAAATAAATGGAAAGCAGGGAATGCTGTGTTTTCCCCTCTCTGGACTCAGCTATACAGCTGCAAGGTGATACTAGATAGCGATGGTGAGCCTTATGGAAAATTCAATGTATTTTTTAAAACACTTAAAAAAAAAATCTAAATGGTCTTTATATGTGTGTAGATTCCACTTCCATTTATTTATTCTCTCACCCACCCATGTAAGGTTGCGATCACAAGTGCTAGGAGTGAGCATAAGTTGCAGGCCCACTCTACTTTAGCAAATAGCATGCAGCAACTTCTGCTTCACTAGCCACATTCTTTTACTGTTAAATTTGACTGTTTAGGTTTGCACTTTTAACTGCTCAAAGGGTCATGCACCGTGATATATAGCTGCAGCTTGTTCTAGTACATCAGGCCTACTTCTCTTATCTGAGAGCATCCAATCATTCTTCAGGGCTGGCTCTGCTTCTGAACACAGCTTCTTTATCACAATCTATGATATACGGCCAGTCTTACCTGCTGAGCCAGGAATCCAGACACACTTCCAAAAGATTCCTCAAGGCTCAGAGAGTTCAAAGCCCAAAGAGACTACCTCATGCCTCTAATGCACAACCTTCATCGTGCCAGCTACACAGTATGGTATCGCTGTGCAAGGATTTGGGCCTCCAAGGTACCATCTGTTCCTTACTGAGGCCATGTGCAAGAGGAAATTTCACACAGCTAAGATAAACTGCTAGACTGTTGCCTCATTCCAGAATATCTCTCTCTCCTGCCCCCCCCCCCCGCATTTCTTTTTCATGAATATCTCTTGACAAAGCCTCTTTGCTTTCAGATTACTGCTTAGTCCTGAGGAGTTATCACTCCTAGAAAACACTCTGTTGACATTTCAGTTACATTTCAGACCTCCATCTGTGTGCAAGCTTTCACTTTGCCACTGCGTCAGACTGCTTAGACCAGTGTTTCCCAACCTTGGGCCTCCAGATGTTTTTGGCCTACAACTCCCATCATCCCTAGCTAGCAAGACCAGTGGTCAGGGATGATGGGAATTGTAATTCAAAAACAGCTGGAGGCCCAAGGTTGGGAAACACTGGCTTAGACACTGGTGTTCAACAGCCACAAAAAAGTGTAGGAGCTGAAGGAATGCAATTTCTGTGCAAACTGGTCTGATCCATGCCTGCTGAACTAATGTGCAGATTGGAAAAGAAATATCCTTCAGATTACAGTGGTAACTTGGTTCTCAAGTGCTTTGGTTCTCAAGCGCCTTGGTTCCCAAACGCCAAAAACCCAGAAGTAAGTGTTCCAGTTTGTGAACATTTTTTGGAAGTCAAACGTCTGATGCGGCTGTCGGCTATTGATTTCGGGGTGCCTGCACCAATCAGAAGCTGCGCCTTGGTCTTCAAACATTTCAGAAGTCAAACAAACATCTGGAATGGATTAAGTTTGGCGCTTTTGTTTTTGCTATTTATTTTGCTTTTTTGTTTTTGAGGCTTTTTCAGTTTATCTGTTTTTGTGACGGTATAGATGATAATTTTTAGCATCTACAATACTGTCTTATTTATTTTATAGTGCAGTACATTGATTATTGCTTTATTTTATGGATCAATAGTCTTGTTAGATAGTAAAATTCATGTGAAATTGCTGTTTTAGGGGTTGTTTTTTAAAGTCTGGAATGGGTTACTCCATTTTGCATTACTTTCTATGGGAAAGCATGCCTTGGTTTTGGAACGCTTTGGTTTTGGAATGGACTTTCAGAATGGATTAAGTTTGAGAACCAAGGTACTACTGTATTCAAGCATCTATATTAGCATATGGAAATATTATGCAAATATGTGTCATCAGCATCCACCCCAAGTCCTTTAGGTGCCTAGCAATGGCCCTACTCTTACAATTAATCAACTTAAGATATATTTAATTGGATGGCAACTCCATTTCAAAATAATCATAGACCATGTAACTTGTAAAAGAGGCAAATGTGCACACACACCTTGTTTTTTAGTGCACCTATAAGGTCTGATAATAACCTAATGTTTTGGGAGCCAGCAGCTAATTTGCCTTGCTGAACTTTCAACAACCTTTTTGCTTTACAGCATTCTTTCTGTCCTCGGTCTCCTTTGAAAGATCTTTGGTACCCTGTTATTAAGGCTGCCCACACAAAAAAACTATTTTCTAGACCATCTCTTTCCCACCTCCCATGCTCAAAGTCACAGTCAAATTGCAACCGACTCCACTGTTATTAAGTAAAATATATGCCCACACCTCCTGCAGTAAGCTTTGTGTTTTCTGTCTCTTGTATAACTGTTCAAAAAAAAAAAAATCAAATCACAGAAACAACGGAAACGGACTCACTGGTTCAGTGCAGAAGGAACAATGAGACTGATTGCAAAACAAGTAATATCAAGTTTACAAAAGAAACAGGCTCTGGACTTTTTCACACCTTGCACTGCATAACTCCACACTGCACATGGCACCAATTAATTTGTGAACACAGCGAACCAAAAGTCACTTGTAATTCACATACGTTTGGCAAGTACATGTCAGAGACTGTCACATTTAGAGACAGTGTAGTCTGGGGGCGAATTGAATAATCTTTGGACCAGGAAGCCCTCCAGTTCAAACATCACCTATGCTATATATTCCCTAGGGCTGAAGGCAGATTAGTAACAGCAATACCCCACTCCACTTCCCCGAGCAGCTCATACAGTCCTTAGGTTTGAGGAGGCCACACTCACTTTCAAGTATTTGTGGCCCTCTGGATGTTGTTGGACTACAGTGTCCATCCTTTCTCACCATCTGCCATTATGGCTTTGGCTCATAGGAGTTGGAGTCCCATACCAGTCACTAGGGGACAACAGCAAGGGAGGGCTATTGCTTCCATGTCTTGCTTGCAGGGCTTTCAAAGCGTATCTTATTGGCACTGCGGGGAACAGGATGATGGATTCGATGAGCTTGCGCTCTGATCCAACAGGGTTCTTCTTGTGCAACTATCAGAAGCAGAATACATTATGCAAAATAGAGAACCGTGGGTGAAAGTGTGCTCATTCTGCAGAATGTGTACAAGTCCAACTTTTCCTGGTGTCGAATCTGTGTTAACTTAATACTGAATTTTAAGGAAGGAAAGTTGCTGCAGGTGCCGTAAGTTTGGTTATCATATTCCTTCCACCTGTCACAGACACCAAGGTTATCAAGTTCCATATCAGAATATGTGATAAAATACGCTACCTGGTGCCTGTGCCAGGAGAAAAAAATTCATCGAACTGATCACCAAGCTTCAATTTATCCAGGGAGATTGGTGATAGATGCAAACACAAAGGTTGCAATTTCATTGAGGAAGTGACATTGCGACTTTTAAAAACCCTTTTTTATATGCTGTTTTCACAAATTAATCCTCCCCCAGGTGCTATTTGTTTTGGAGGGGGAAATTAAGGCATGATACAGTGCCTGTATGTTCCCACCCCTCACCCCACAGAACAAATATCTTCCATAAGGGAGGTTTAGATCAGGGGGAAAGTATCCAAGCCACTTCCCCATTCAGACCAGCAATATCCCATAGTTATATTTAGTAAAAATAATGTTAGATATAAGAGATCAATCCCAGATCTGCCAGCCTAATGTGTAGCCAGAACCTTGGCCTTACTCAGGGCTGGCCAAGATGCTGCTCCTGCCCTGATGCCCATGCCCCCTACAGATCTGGGGTCCCACCTTGCCCCCTCCCTGCCTCCACTGTGGTGTGCCTACTGCTGCCAGCCCTGTCACCACAACTGTCTCCTCAACCTGAGGCTGTACCCACGCTGCCACCACAATGCAGTAGCATGGGCACAGTCGCAGCAGTGAGGGCGAGGGAAGGGGATTGGTTTGGCTTCCTGAGACAAATGGCTTCACCTCGCCACATGCACGGGCTGCCCCTGGTCTTACTTGTCTTAGCAGGTACAAAGACAAGAATCATTATATCACAATCTCCCCTGGTCTTGTAGCCTCCATGTGTTTTGGACTATAATCCACATCAACATCAGACAGCCTGGCCAATGGCCAGGGATGATGGGAATTGTAGTGCAAAGTATTTAGGGCATACCATGCTGAAAGAATATGTTTTAATGGATCAGAGTTAATATAGCTGAAGCTGTTTCTATTCACTTTTCTTTCATAGATATATCTTTTTACATATATATAAAAAAACACCCTTAGCTTTAATCTTTGCTCTGGCATCCAAAACAATGTCTCTGCTTGAGGGCAACTTCTCTTTGAAACTATAATAAAATGTGTATTTGTGGAATTGCAAAGTGAAGAATATTTCCAATATGATTCCCAGCAATTGTTTTATTCTGGAGACTTGAGATGCAAAACTGCGTGAAAACATATATTCTGATGAGCCTGGAAAGCTCTTTATCTCAGCAGTACAGTCAAGCCCATTTAAACAAATGCTTCTTCTAAGAAACCTATTTGGGAAGAGAATGTAAACATTTAAATTAACTCTGAGGCAACAACAGCCTGGTGAGCGAATCTCAGAAAACTGAAAGACAAATACACCAAAAATTGAACCTACCAAAACTGGGAAAGTTAATGGAATTTTTTTTAATCATTATTAAGTTGATAATGTATTCATATTTGAAACTTAGATACCATCTGCACATTTGCAGAAGAGTTTGCTAAGGAAAGCTATTCCTAAGGTTTAATTTTATATCCATTCACTCAACATTTTATGGCATGGTGATTCGTGGTGACTGGCTGACCATATCCGGAAACGTAAGATGAAAACAAAACTTATGGGGTAGGCCAAGAATCTACCTTGCACCCAGATCCTACACATATGCTTCACTGGATGTGATGTCACGGTGTATAATGTTGAACTGGTAGGTTCAGCCAAACACAAAACCATAACAATTCCATGGTTAATGAATACACAGAGGATGGAAATGGAAACACAAGCTTCAAGTATGCAACAGCAAGTTGTGAGTGCAAAGGGGCTGGACTAGATGACTCTCAGGGCCCCTTCCAATTCTACAAGTTTATGATTCTATGACTACCACCCTTGACTTCCACACATTCATTTTAAGGTCAAAACAGACCGCCCCACCCTCATATACCTGTAGGTAAGTAGGGCTCTTGGTACATGATTGGAGAATTTGATTTTTCAGGGTTCCTGATCATAAGGAGAGAGCTTTATATGCATACATCTGTACATGCAGAGACTCTATTCCCACTTTCAAATGTAGCTGTGGATGTCAGTGGCAGAGGTAATCCATGCAAATTCACTGTGCCTTGACACATATCCATAATATGTGAATATGGCCTTAAAGGTAAAGGTAAAGGTACTCCTGACCATTAGGTCCAGTTGCGGACGACTCTGGGGTTGCGGCGCTCATCTCACTCTATAGGTTGAGGGAGCCGGCGTTTGTCCGCTGATAGCTTCCGGGTCACGTGGCCAGAATGACTAAGCTGTTTCTGGAGAACCAGAGCAGCACACGGAAATGCCGTTTACCTTCCCGCTGGAGCTGTACCTATTTATCTATTTGCACTTTGACGTGCTTTCAAAGTGCTAGGTTGACAGGAGCTGGGACCGAGCAACGGGAGCTCACCCCGTCGTAGGGATTCAAACCACCGACCTTCCGATCGGCAAGCCCTAGGCTCTGTGGTTTAGACCACAATGCCACCCATTGCCTTAGTTGTTGTCAAAGGAAAATTTGACTACGGCAGAGACAAAATGCATAGCCCCCCCCCCTCACATTCATGGGCAGCAAAATGATGAAGGGGCATTTCAACTATTTTTGGGTGAGGGGACATAGGCAATGAATTTCAGAACGTGTCTAGGTTATCCGGCCTATGTTCCTTCTACATGGCAGCCATTTCCACCCCACCTCAGGATGCCCCACTAAACCATGTAACATGAGAAGAGAACACTGTTCATGATCAGGGGCGGAGGAAGGGGTATGTGGTAGGGGTGGTCTACTCCAGGTGTCACCACTGAGGGGGGTGACAAAATGCCAGGCAGCACTCACCACGGTCCTTGCAGTGCACCTGAGCCACACGTCTCTCCTGGGAGTGACGCAGTGGCTTGGGCACCCGCAGGATCCTGTGCTGCCCCAAACGGTCCACCTGCCGCCTCCCCCCCAAACTGTAGGACGGTTGAGTGGGAGGAGGCAAGAAGACTCCTCAGAGGGCCCTCAGAGCATCCTGCCCCGGCTGGCCCTGCCCCTGGGCACAGGCACCCGATTGGCTTGCTCCGCTCTGCCGCTGGTCACAATGGCACTATGCAAGGAACAAAATGGCGACTAGCAGCTGCCGGGAGCAGCAGAAAACAGCTAGGAGGAGCCCTGCTTTTGTTGCTGCAAGAATGCAAGTAGAGGTAGCAGCAGCAGGCAAAAGGGCATTTTACCCCTGTTCCATTCTTCCAAGCTCATTTGAACTTTTGGCCTAGCTTTCGTCTTCACTGAGCACTTCATCAACTCTAAGATGCATGCCATTAAACAAGACAATAACTTCATACAAAAACTTGGCTTTTCTCCAAGAAGTGCTTTTAGAATTACTTCTATGGAGAAACACACCTGGAAAACATCATGCCAGAAAAGAAATATAGGCAAGAAAGATCCGTGAAGCTTTCCTGCTCACTGGACATTCCTGCACTTCTCACTTAAATTTTCCATTCCAGGGTAAATCTTTTGCAGTAATTGCATCACCCCCAGGCCCCAAAATATAATATTTGGGTTGCTCCAAATGATATTGCAAATAGTAAACTGCCCATACGTCATATGGATCCCTAATAAGGAATGCTCCCCCCCCCCCCGGGAAGAGCAAGAGACTGAAAAATGTGTACTTCTGTCTTAAAGGTTTTCTGCTTCTACAATCATCATCACAGCCACCACATTATGTGCATGCCGCCTTGCCGCAAAAAAAATTATGCTCAAAGCAGCTTAGAAAAATACACCCCAAAAATTCAACCATTTCAAGAATAATTTCATAACAGCAGCAATAAAACAGCAACATCCAGCAAATTTAACCGGAAATGAAAAATAAAAAAAATCAATGTCATACACAGTAGTATTAAACCTCCGGGCAGTAGCAAAAACAGTCTGAACAGTTTCACCTTGGTCCTCGATGTTCTGGCCACTGCTGGTATGTTTGCTGCAAATTAACCTAGAATCAAGCTCAGCAGATCAGATGTCTAGGCCTCAGTTTCCCCAAAGGAACACGGCTCCTTTGGGCATCACCTTCAGGCAGCAGCTCACCCTGTGATGTTACTCACAGTCCCTTTCCTTCGGCAGCTTCTTATAAGGCTTCCAGAGGCAGGGGAGGGGGGTAGCTGGAAACATTCTTCCCATGATGTTACTCAGGCAAGCATGAATGGCATGAGGGTGCTGGAAGGTGAGGGTCCCGCCCAAACCTCAAATGGTGCATGTTAATATGTCAACAGGGTTAAAAGTTTTATGATTCAAGGAGTCTACAGTGATCCCTTCTGTCATCTCCATACTGACCCATAAAGGCCCACTTGCCACTGCCTCTCAACACAAGGACCAAGTATTATGTTTATTTGGCAGAGAGGGCGAGGCACAGTGAGCCAGCTTCATGCAAGGGAGCAGGCATGCATGTAATGCTGTATTTATTTGACACAGTACACTGTGGACCCCAGAAGTTCACTGTCCAGACTGCAAGCGCAGGTGTGGTTGTCATGTGGGTAAAATGTGACCTCGTTCTTTGCTGGCAAAGGCAAAAAGGTTGGCGTGCCAACATATTTCAAGATGCTACCAGCGGGTTTCTGGCAGGAGCCTCAGCATATTTCCTTGAGAAAATCATGGTGCTTACTTTGAGGGATCTGTAGTCCTTCTGTGTAACAACAGAACAGAACCAGTGAACTCTGTAAAATCAATGAAGCCAGATTTCAAAGTAAGTCATAATCCCTGGGGAATATTCCTCCAATACATGTAGCTCTCAAGCAGCGCACTGTGTGTGCGCCATCTATACCAGGAAGGGCGCTGGGAGCGGGGATTTCAGAGATGCAAATATGTCTGGTCCTGCAGACTGAGGTTAGGAGATGAAAGGTGAGTATCAATGATAACCAAAGAGGACAACTCTTAGCTAAGCTCAGGGAAAGTGCTTTGAACTGATAAGCTGCAATGGTTAGAAGGCATACAAATGTGTATCAATGCAAGTGCTATAAAAGTCCACCTTGAACTGTGCTGCTACCAAGATGGAAACCCTTATATTCCCTGCCTGATCACTGATTGAGGTCAAACAGGCCCCCTCCTTACTGAATGTCTGGCATCTACTGAATACTTTAAAAAAAAATAAAAAATCAGCATACATTTTAGCTGAAATCTGATTTTATAGTTTTAATTGTTTTCGATTTTCACTGTACTATCATCCTTGTACGCCACTTAGAGACTATTGCAATTAAGAATTATATTAATTGTCTAAATAATAATAATGATAATGACATTACATTCTTCATAAAGTGAAATACGCTGTAAATAGAACGACTGAGGTAGAGCATGTGACTCTTAATCTCAAGGTCGCGGGTTCAAGCCCCAAGCTGGACAAAAGATTCCTGCATTGCAATCAGATGATCCTTGTGGTCCCATCCATTCTATGATTCTCCTTGACCACTGCAGGAAAAGAGATGCTGAACTAGTGGGTTCTTTTGACATTCCTAATTATAAATTGTTTCATAGTGAGAAAAATGATGGAAGTATAGGCAGTTCAATACAATACCTAACTCCATAATCCCACAAGTTGGTGTTTGTGTACATTTAGTTCATGCATCAAAGGTTCAGTCTGAAAACATGAAGAACAGAATGGATTATTTCCTTTCTTCCTTTATTTAATGACATCGCTATGGCAGGCCTGAGGGAATTATGGTACTAGCTTTGCCAGCCAACTTGACATGTTCCAGTCAAAATCAAGTATTTGTTGGTAGTTACCTGCATAGCAACAGTTACTTGCATTGATAGGAAAAAAGCAAAAATATAGATTCTCAATGCTGACCTTTACGACTATAATTTCCTAACCACTACTCATGTTTTCTAGAATTTTATTTTTTAATAGTAAGAAAATCTGAGCACTTCTCTTCCTCTCTCCCTCTTCAAACAAAGGCTACATGAAGTACGTGCATATCAAAGTTCTGATGCATAGGAAATTTATCCTTCAATAGCAGTTAGAGCAGAGGTGAGTGAACCTCTGGCCCTCCAGATGTTTGTTGAACTCCATCAGCCCCAGTCAGCATAGCCAAGGGTTTAACCAGGGTTGAGGAACCTGCAGTTCTCCAACTCACATCAGCCATGTAGGGGGAATGGTTAGGAAATTTTGTTCCCTTATCCCTGTGTTAAAACCAATTCAAATATATCACTAATGCATGACGTTTGGTCTACTTTGATATATGTGGAACCTCAAAAAGGATAAAGGGGTCTGCATGCTGAACTCTCATGTCAAAATAAAAGAAACAGTGTTTTCTGCTAGTCAAATCTCTAGCCGTATGTGAAGATTATAACTGTCAGGCAAAAACCCGCACCTGCTCACCTTTTCCACAACAGGGCTGTTTCCACCCCTGCAATCATGGAAGGAAAATATTCTGCTCTCAGGTAAGCAAAGGCCTTGAACCTGCATCCCCCCCACAATCCAAATGCATAAGCATTCCAGCTGCGTAAATACAAAATCTAAATTAAAGAACTACACCAGATGCAGTCTACTAGGCCTGAAATTCAAAAGGGAGCGGGGAACTATAGTGATCATAATTAGCAAAGCAACCGAAGAATTCCCCGTCTAGCTGTTTGCAACATGATCTCCTGTGCAGCCTGACACCATGTTAACAGTCAGGCTGTGCTTAAGGCAGCTGCTGCACAGCTCCCCTGAGAACAGGAAGAAACACCCTTTGGAATCAACAGCAAAGACAGCAACCCTCAGCCAGTGCCTTTTCACACCTTTAAAGTTGGAAAGCCTTCCACTTTAAAATGGCTCCCTTTCTACCCCACATCAGTGTTCCTATGTGGCGCATGCACACATGAAAAGGATCATTGGAGGCACTCTCGTGCTGTATCTTGTGTGAAAGTTACCTCAGCCTTTCTTAAACAATAACTGCAGATGGACTTTATGGAAGGGAGGTAAGGTAAAAGGTAAAGGACCCCTGGATGATTAAGTCCAGTCAAAGGTGACTATGGGGTGTGGCACTCATCTCACTTTCAGGCCGAGGGAGCCGGCGTTTGTCCACAGACAGCTTTCCGGGTCATGTGGCCAGCATGACTAAACCACTTCTGGCGCAACGGAACACCATGACGGAAACCAGAGCAAACGGAAACGATGTTTACCTTCCCGCCACAGCAGTACCTATTTATCTACTTGCACTGGCGTGCTTTCGAACTACTAAGTTGGCAGGAGCTGGGACAGAGCAACAGGAGCTCACCCTGTTGTGCGGATTTGAACTGCCGATCTTACAATATGAAAGGGAAAAAGTCAACTGATGTTTTTCATCTGTCCAGGGGTGGATCCAGACACAGGATAAAATGCTATAAATAAGTCAGAAATTAAATTGTTACAACAAAAGGGGGGGGAACCTATGTAAAAATCCATATAAATTCCTTTATTGCTCTCTGGCACCACCTGGTGTTGCATGTTTATAACGCATCCAAAACATATTGTGATGAACGTTGCTGAGTCCCAATGAGAAACAGAAACTGGAGGGCAATCAGATGACATGGGCTTCTCCTAATGATTAGTTGAAACCCCTTTCTCCCAGTTTAAACCCACTGGTTCAGGCCCTGCCCTCCAGATCAATAGAAAACAAGTTTGTGCCATGATCTGCATGACATCCCTCCCCATGCCTGGAGTAAAGGTAAAGGTAAAGGGACCCCGGACCATTAGGTCCAGTCGTGACCGACTCTGGGGTTGCGGCGCTCATCTCGCTTTATTGGCCGAGGGAGCCGGCGTTTATCCACAGACAGCTTCCGGGTCATGTGGCCAGCATGACCAAGCTGCTTCTGGCAAACCACAGCAGCGCACGGAAACACCATCTACCTTCCCGCCAGAGCGGTACCTATTTATCTACTTGCACTTTGATATGCTTTCGAACTGCTAGGTTGGCAGGAGCAGGGACCGAGGAACGGGAGCTCACCCCGTCACGGGGATTCGAACTGCCGACCTTCTGACTGGAAAGTCCTAGGCTCTGTGGTTTAACCCACAGCGCCACCCGTGTCCTCCATGCCTGGAGAGGACTGCCATTTTGCCTCATAATTGTATCTTCTCCCTCAGGGCTAACCGTACCTAACTAATTTAACTTTACCTCACAGGTCTCAAGGCCTGTCACCACACCTTTGTCACTTGATTAGACAGATCCCAGTTAGATGGCACCAAGTTGGATGGCTTCCAAAGAGGATTAGGCAAATTCGTGGAGGGAAAGAACCATTGTGGCTAGTAGCCCTCTGCGGCCATATTCTACCTCTTGTGCTGCTGGGCATCACAAGCAGGGCAAGGACTATCGTGCTCATGTCCTGTTTATGGTCATCCCACAGGGATCTGTTTGACCATTGTGAGATTAGGGTGCTGGACTCTACGGGTTTGGGGCTTGATCCAGCAGGAGCTTTTGTTGCTGGACCCAATATTTCAGCTGAGCTATACAGTGAAAGCTAGGGCAACAAGACCCCAAGAGCGAGTATAGCGTAATGGATAGGAGGCCGAGCTGTGAACCAGGAAGTCTCTTCCCAGTCACGACCTAGCTAGGTGGCCTTAGGCGATTCTCTGTCAGCTTCAGCTTACAGCCCCCTGCAACGTGAGCATAGTAACAGTGGGGCTGCTGGAAGGACTACAACCAAATGATGCACGTGAAGGGCTTTGAACTCCCCAAAGCGCTAAGTGCTGCCATCATTATTAAAGTACTGGCACCTACTATGCTGACAACACAGAGCTCCCATTTCCCCCTGCAGACTTGCCAAAGTATGAGCAAGTTCCCACACTTTGACACTAAAATGCCTTGAAGCTGTGAATGTTGCTAATGCAGGACAGAAACAGAAAGGAATCTCATGTACATATGTACATTATGTGCAATTTAGGCCTCGAGCAGAATTCACAATACGAGAAATGTCAAAAAAGAACCACTTACTAAATCACCTCTGAACTGTGAACTCACAATTCTGGAGGAGCTTTCGCAGCTGGAGTAATATAAGTAATTATTTAGCACGGGGTATAATTTAGCTGTGCATATACTGGTCCCTAGGAGATATGGTTAGGGTGTCAGACTAGGTCCAGAGAGACACATATTAAAATCCCTATTCAGCCATGAATCACTGGGTCTCATTGGCTCACAGTTACTCTCAGCCTAGACTCCCTCACAAGGTTACTGTGAGGATAATATGAAGAGGGAGAATCATGAACACCGAATTGGCCACTTTGTAGGAAAGGTAGGGTATAAACACAATTAATAACTGGTATATACACTATTCTGTTCATTTTACAGCATTTGAACATACTTTAGAGCAAGCGACTCTTAATCTCAGGGTTGTGGGACTAGAAGTTTCTTGTGGTCCTTTCCAACTCTACAATTCTCGGTCTATCTCATCCTTCCTTCAAAGTGCTCAAGACCAGTTTAGATGAGGCTCCCACTGCCCTCCTAGTAAGGTTCACGACTGAGGCCTACGCCCTGCTTCAGTTTAACAATGCCTGCAAATCAAATGCTCCCAGGTCATATATGTTACCTGGGCCAAACTATTGGAAGAGGGCAGGTAAGAAGGTTCCAGGGACTTAAGAGATCCACAAGTCCAAAAAAAGGCAAGGCAAAGGGGAAATGCCCACTATCTACCATAGAGCACCCATTCTTGCAGCAAGAGGAAAACCTAGTTCCATGCTCAGGTGTTAAGTCTAACTGTGTTCAGTGCGGCTTGTAAGGATGAAGGCAATTGCAACCAGAACACACTTCTGCTACTCAAAACAATTTGTTTTGCTCCAAACGCTCAGTTATTAGAAAGCAAGGGACCCATTGCATTTAATTTAGCAACTGAACTATGTTCATTAACCTCTCATTAGCTTGCCAAGATTAATAACACATGGTGGATTTAATCCCATACATTTTGCTGTTGCTAATAAGTCCACCCCAGTTCTTCATGACAGGAGGGAACAAGCTGGCATTTCAAAAGTGGCCCCAGAGAAGGGACAAAGATGGGACGCCCCAAGGCTGGCTGTAGGGTATTACTTAATCCCACAGCGCAGTGTTTTGTCTTCAAAATTTACAGCATAAACTAAACTGCTCCAGAAGCCAAAGTTGATCTCAGTAAGTTCATTAAAGTTAATTAATGCTTAAGTGGCTGCCTATACTGCTCCACGGAAGAGAGAGATAATTATATGCTACAGACGTAGATCACACCAACTTTCCGGGGGAGCCATGAGTCACTTCTAATTAGGAGGCAAGGGCTTAGATTAATGTGGCAAAGTTGCAAGCTTTTTTATTTTATTTTTTAAAAAGACCAAATTATTGCAATTTAGAGACAGCCTACATTTCTGGTTCGGCAGACTTTTGAACCACAACTTTGCCGACGAGACCAACTGCAGAACAGAAGCTTGGATCTAGCCAAACTGAGGAGACAGTTTATTTTTAACAATGGCATACGAACGGCTCCTCGATTCCACACAATCATGTCCAAGGGATGTCAAGAGGTTTTAGCAATGGAAAGTGGCAACACATCACTCCTTTACTGTGAAATATTGGATAAAATGCCAAAATCTATTCAATGCTATTTTAAGCACTAACTGACAGTGAAAAGAGTAGGGTGACTTCCTACACTTGGAAAAAGAAGAAAAAATGTATCATCAAAATACAGGACAGAAGGGGGCACATATCTGCATACGAAAATTGGTATGCATATATGCAATCTGCAAAATAATTACTATAATTCTAATAAAAATGCAATAAATCCCACCATAATGGGGAAGACTGTGAACAGGTGGGCACACACAGTCTGCTGTCCAGGTGTGAAATGTTGATGGGCAACTTCAAGGCCCCTGTGTTTCTTCTTCTTTAACCTGGACAGCCCTTTAAATAGAGTGCTAAGTCTTCATAATACAGTAGTTGAGTAACAAATGTAACTTTCTATATGGAAAAAAGAATAAAATATTATTATAAAGTAGGGCACATGGTCACCCTAGCATCTATGAATCATTAGTGGAAGAGGATGACTGAGAGTTTCATAACATTCTGTTCCTGGGTTCAATAAAGGAATCAAAGCTTACAAGCTGTGGGAGAGAAGCCATTGCTTCTTTGACCAGGATACTTTGCTGCACCCTATGAGGCCAGATTCAAAGTGGTGGTTTTGACCTTCAAGGTCTTAAAAGTGCTCCAAGATGGAGTGATCTTCAGGATACCCCTGTCCAAACAGGGATGGGAAACTGGTGGCACTGCAAGTATTGTGCACAGTGCTATTTTTCTAGATAAAGAGGTGCAGCAACTCATCATGAACCCCTCCCTCATTCTCTTAGGAAGGCAATGGTGCCCACCTAAGAGGTGCCGGAACTGAGCTCTGGCGAGTTCTGGCTAGAAAAAAAGCCCTGGGACTACAGCTCCCATCATTCTTGACCACTAACCATGATGGCTTGAACTGATGGGAACTAGAATCCAACAACATCTGGAGGATCTTGACTTAGTATACCTGAAGGAGCTTCTTCACCCCCATCGTTCTTCCCGGACGTTGAGATCCAGCGCCAAGGGCCTTCTGGCGGTTCCCTCATTGCGAGAAGCAAAGCTACAGGGAACCAGGCAGAGGGCCTTCTCGGTAGTGGCGCCCGCCCTGTGGAATGCCCTTCCAGCAGATGTCAAAGCGATAACAACCACCTGACATTCAGAAGACATCTTAAGGCAGCCCTGTTCAGGGAAGTTTTTAATGTGTGACATTTTAGTGTATTTTTGGTCTCTGTGGAAGCCGCCCAGAGTGGCTGGGGAAACCCAGCCAGATGGGCGGGGTACAAATAATATATTATTATTATTATTATTATTATTATTATTATTAATCAGGCATGGCCAAACTTGGCCCTCCAGCTGTTTTGAGACTACAATTCCCATCATCCCTGACCACTGGTCCTGTTAGCTAGGGATGATGGGAGTTGTAGTCCCAAAACAGCTGGAGGGCCAAGTTTGGCCATGCCTGACTTAGATCAACATCTGAATCAAACACAGTAGCCTCTCTGGTATGCTCTAAAATGATGACTGATTCCACAGAGCAAGGCTGATCAAGAGTTGCAGGACCAGGGATAGCTCCAAGTGAGCAACTTTCTCCAACTAAAGTTGCCAATAGACTGAGCCTTTTCAAGTCTCTGCCCTTAGATTACATCTCCCAAACTCCACCCCATTCTGGATCATCTCAGATGCTTAAATGGCTAGCACTCTGGCCTGAAGATGGGCACCCTTTCCATGGCCTCCTGACCAGTGAGGTACTGTGAGAGGCATTAGGTTCTTTGGAGGAAGGCACTCCCTTAAAGTCCAGCCTCTGGCCCTACAGGCCCTGGCAGGATGGGAGGTTGTTCTGGGTCCATCAATCTCAGGTGCAATGGTTTTCCAGTCTCCGGTAGCAGGTTGAGACCTTTGCCTGGCTCTCCATCTGGAGACTGCAGCCTCCAAATTTGAGTCTTAATTGCTGCTGGTCTCTAGGGCCATGATATTCCAGCACTCAACACTTGTAATGCAAAACCAGACACTTTGGAAGCAACAGTACCTCTTCCACCTCTGCTGGTTTGTGTTACTTTTGGGACCCTGAGTAGAACCTGAAAGAGAGAAAATTCACACACACAAACACACACACACCACAATAGCCATGAAGGAAGAGAGATAAATATAGCAGGATGCCAAGGTAATGGCTGCTGAACTCCATTATCACTCCAGAATTAGAGCAGTAAGTCACAGCAGTTGCTACTTTCATGACATTAACTGGAAATGAAACCAAGGCAAAGAAATGTTTGCATTCTAAGGGCAAAATCCACATCAGATTGAGGTCAACGGGAACTTCTCCCATCCATATGGATGAAAAGTGGTTTACAGACATTAACAATTAAAACCAAACTCTCCCTTTCTCATACTAGCTTGGAGTCAATTTACAGGTTTAGTAATCCTGCAGAGACAATCCCTGAACTCTCTTCAGTCTCCCTTGAACATGTAAACACACTGAAAGCTAAAGTTAGATGAAAGAGAGAAATGTCTGAAAAGGTCACGGTCTCTCAACTCAGTCCTCCTAAGGGACACTTCACACCGAAGCAAAAACTGAGCATAAGGACACTTGCATATGTCATGTAACTACAGCGCATCTTATAAAGTACAAGATATTCACATGCCCTTTTATAGCTGCACACACACACCAACACACACACTGTACGTTGCATGCTGTATGGAGCTACAATTACCCCTAGATTCATGGAGCATGTATAGAAAGAAAAACACTAAATAAAAAAACAGGGGGAAAGACACATCACTCTCACACATTGGTACACCACAAGCAGCATATCAGGTACAGTGGTACCTCGGGTTACATCCGCTTCAGGTTCCAGACTCCACTAACCCAGAAATATTACCTCGGGTTAAGAACTTTGCTTCAGGATGAGAACAGAAATTGTGCAGCGGCGGTGCAGCAGCAGCAGCAGGTCCCATTTGCTAAAGTGGTGCTTCAGGTTAAGAACAGTTTCAGGTTAAGAACAGACCTCCAGAACGAATTAAGTTCTTAACCCGAGGTACCACTCGGGTGTGTGTGTGTGTGTGTGTGTGTGTGTGTGTATTCTTTAATGAATGAGCATGTGACAATAGGAGAGAGGTTATGACAAGCTGTAACACTTGGACTCCTTTACATATTGGGAGGAGGAATGAGGGAGACAAGGCAACAAGCAGGGTAGGGGGAAGGCAAAAGTAATCTATAGACAATGGGAAAAGATCTCCTAGTTGCTCAGATCAGCAAGCAAGCTTGATCCAGACTCCTAAAAGCTTTTACGGGGTCAATTACCTGCCCAACTGGTAATTTGAGGTTTCACTGGCCTCTCTCTGTGAAGATCTTTCCTTCTTCTGCCCAGAACTAACTGAAGGTTCACAGATGAAATCTCCATTTGGCACCCCCTGCAAACCCCTTCAGCTCTTGATACTGACACGAGTTGTCAGCTCCATAGGAAGACTAGGGGTGACTCTCAAGGTATAATCATCATCTCGTCCAAAAGAATTTCCTGGTAGCTAGCCTTTTTGCTGTCCCACACCTCTGATCAGAAATGTAGCATAGGGTTATAATGGTTCATAGAAAAGCAACTGGCAAAAGAATCTCTCTCTCTTTGTGTGTGTGTGTGTGTGTGTGTGTGTGTGTGTGTGTGTTTGTAACACATATGCAAATGGTCTTGAATAATACTCCCCGCAACCCTCTAGTTCCCCAATATTCAATCTGGGAAGCAGATGCCAAGGAACCTAGTTTTAAAGAATGCTACTTTCCAAATCCAGGATTCACCTGCCCCGCCCCCCAATGTTGGCTCAGGGGAAAAAGAGATCACTCCCCACAAAGAAGAGACATACTACCTGGAAATACTGTATTTTTCGCCCTATAGGGCGCACTGGCCCATAGGACGCACCTCATTTTTTTTTGGGGGGGGGGAATGAATAAAAAAAAATTATTTCCCCCCCCCCAGCCCGAGCTTCCCCCAACCCCAGCCCCCAGAACAGGCTGCTATCCGCAAGCCTTGCGCGCCCGGGGGGAATTCCCCCGGGCGCGCAAGGCTTGCAGACACCTGCGCAAAGCACGAGGCGTCCTCCGGAGGGCGCCCCGTGCTCCGGGCTGCAGGCTACCGCCTGCAAGTCTTGCGTGCCCATGAGAACTCCCCCCAGGCACGCAAGGCTTGCGGACACCTGCTTGAAGCACGAGGCGTCCTCCGGAGGGTGCCCCGTGCTCTGGGCTGCAGGCTGCTGCCCGCAAGCCTTGCGCGCCCGCGGGAACTCCCCCCGGGCGCGCAAGGCTTGCGGACACCTGCGTGAAGCATGGGGCGTCCTCAGGAGGGCGCCCCGTGCTCCGGGCTGCCGCCAACAAGCCTTGCGCACCCGGGGGAACTCCCCCCGGGCTCGCAAGGCTTGCAGACACCTGCGCGAAGCACGGGGCGTCCTCCGGAGGGCGCCCCATGCTTCGGGCTGCAGGCTGCCGCCCACAAGCCTTGTGAGCCCGCGGGAACTCCCGCCGGGTGCGCAAGGCTTGCGGATAGCTTCCTGAAGCCTGGAGAACGAGAGGGGTCGGTGCGCACCGACGCCTCTCGCTCTCCAGGCTTCAGCGAAAGCCTGCATTCGCCCCATAGGACGCACACACATTTCCCCTTCATTTTTGGAGGGGAAAAAGTGCATCCTATAGGGCGA
This sequence comes from Podarcis cretensis, assembly GCF_951804945.1. Taxonomy (NCBI): domain Eukaryota; kingdom Metazoa; phylum Chordata; class Lepidosauria; order Squamata; family Lacertidae; genus Podarcis; species Podarcis cretensis. Next base: position 26,431,586 of record NC_137175.1, read on the forward strand.
AAAATACGGTACTACTGGTATTCAGAAGCATACTATGCAGCAAGAACTCTTTTGCCATTGGAAATGGGAACTATTCACTCAGAATACAACCCTGAACAACCAGAGATGGAGGGGAAATCCGTTTTAAAGATGGAATTTTATGGTTCCAACCCACTGAGCTTTGTTCTGTTCTCTTGTGTCTTGCACCCACATACCATATTGGCCTGAGTATAAGCCTCACTTTTCCGCCAGATTCCAACCATCAAAAGTTAAAGTACAGCTTATATTCAGGCGTTATGGTATGCAGCCAGGAGCACGGGGCAAACAGCACCAGGAGTGCGTCAAAGCGGTGCCCGCCTGCGCATAGTCCCCTGTCCTCTCCCCAAAGGGTGGGATGGGAGAGTGAGGAAGGGGAAAGGCCGCCAGCAATGCAACACACCCCACCCCCGCCCCCGCCCCCAGGCAGCCAGGAGCAGCGAGGAAGGGAGTGGCTTATATTCAGGTATTTTTTCTTTTTGTCTCCCCCCCTCCAATTTTAAAGGCGTGGCTTATATTCGGTGCGGCTTATATTTGGCCAATACAGTATTGTCCAAGCTATTCCTGAACTGCTGATTTTATTTTATTTTTTAAATGTGAGAATTGTTCACAGTTCTAGCAAAACATGGGGGAAACCCCACTTTTCATCAAGATTAAGGAGTAAGATGGGAAATTTTTTTTGGGCGGGGGGAGCCCATGTGAATAAGCTCAACGGCAAGATTTTCAGCAACTTCAACCCTTGGTAACAACAGCAGGATTTTGAGTGAATTTTAAAAATCAGCAAAAGCGTTCAAAGCCACCTTTGGCTCTAGATCCCTCTGCAGTTTACTCTACTGCCTACACTCAATATGCCATTACCAGGATTTCACTTTTTTTAATACCTGGAAGGACATTCCTCAGGTTTCATCAAGAGAGCTAATAAGGCAGGCTGACACTGACCTGCCATGTTAAATGAGATCAGTGCCAAATTGATTTTAACTTCTCGTGTAGAATAATCTGCCCAAGCTCACAGATGGCATTTTCCTTTCATAAGAAAAATAGGATCCGACGAAAACTTGCTGACCTGGGCTTTTGCTTTAACACCAGCTGAAAGAGAAAAATGAAAGCAATTTGGAGTCGAGAAGGGACTATTGCTCACCGGTCTTTCCAGCCGCGGCTTCTGGCATTGATCATCATTTAGTTGCCTCTTGAATATCTACTTAGACAAGGTGTGTGTGCCCCAAATACATTCCTAGCATTGCACTGTTCTGCTGAAAGAGTTATTTTAAGGTTTGTTCACACATTAGGCATCAATTTACTGTTAAATAAAGACCAAGGTAGGCAAGAAGTCCAAGAACTGTGATCAAATTTCCCCCTCTTTTAAAAAAACCAGCCATGCAGATGTGGGTAGGGGAATTGTGTCTGTGGCAATCGAAGTTGGGTGTGTGGGATTCATCAGGATGCTTTTTTCCTATTGGAACAAATAGCAGTTGGGGGATTATTCATTACCAGAAAACAGTGAAAGGGTCCGCTCCCCTTCCTCATGCATGATGGTCCCAAATGCAATTTAGAGCACCCCATACTCATCTTCTTAAAAAATACAGGAGATATGGCAATGAATCTCAGAGACCTCAGTGGTATCTACCCATGTGTTCTGAAATGGTTCTTTTTCAACAATCCTGTTGGACTATGGCAATTTTGAACTCTATTATTATTCTTGTAGCATTTCTGCATGTAGGGGGTCTATGGGATGTTAGGGAAGGGGTGGTACCTCTGGTGAGGGACACGTCATGCTCCTTCTGGGATAGGTTGTCCATCTTTGATCCCCACCCTACACTCAGCTCTCACCTGAGGCTCTTAGAAACTGTCAGCACACCCTGGGAAACTGCTTTGACTGGCTGGGTACACCAGGTGAGGGTAGTTGATGGGTCTCAAGCCCTTGCTGAGTTAGGGATTTCCCCTGCATGCAAAGGAAGATTGAGTGGACGAGGCTAATAGTGGGTCCAGTGGTCAAGAAGGCGGCTTCTGCATGTGCTGTAGAGAGAAATTAGCAGAAAAAAACACTGGTAGTGTTTTCCAAAAAATATCAACCATATTCCTGATAACGGTACCAAATGTGGGACAGGCAGCGGAAGCTTTCATGGCACTCCTGGACTGGTGGAGAAGAGGCCTTGAGGGAATAGCCTATAATTCTGGTTTAGATGAAGGTTACATTGTGGTGAAGGGAGTACTTTCTGTGTATGCTCTAAGGTAATTTTTTCTGACATTAAGCTGTGGCTGTAAGGATTCTGTAACTAAATCCTGCTGTACTCTGGCTGAAATTAAGACCAGTAAAAAAAAAATGTTAACATGAAAAGGCAGTTCATCCAGTATCTAGTGATGCTGTGAATACGCTTGCAGAGCCTCTGATCTGATGCCCTTTCCAGTGGTGAAGCTGCTAATCTTCATACCAATGACTTTTAATCAGAGGTGATTAAAGCATCCTCCTATCTGTGAATATTCCCCCCCCCAAAATTGTTAACTACTCTTTAGTGCTACAGAATGTACAAAATACAAAGAAGAACCCCACATTGATGATTCAGTTTGATGCTGCAGGTAAGCAGCTAATTTTGAAAGCTCACCTAGTGAGTTTGCTGGAGAGACAAAATTTAAACCTAGGACTTTCTTTTTCACAAGTCAGTTTCTTTGCCACTGGACATTAAGATTTAAATCCTTAAAAACAAAGAAGCATCATGGGGGAGGGAGAGAATGACAATTTTTGCAGTGTGAATTATGACTGTCTCTAGTAGAAATAGTATGTGAACAAACCACTAGGCTTTTAGATTCTAGCAACAATAACAAAAAATACCAGTTATGCTTAGCACACACCCTGGAGTTTCCTGCTTATAAGCAGCAGGAGTTTCCTGTTCTGTTAAGAGCATCATGTCATGGAGGAATCAACAGTTTCGATTTCCTTTGGCCACAGTAGAAGAAACTTGCTGCACATTCTCGTTCACTCGCACCAGCAGTTCAGCGCAATGCAGAAGGCAGGCAGTGACAATGCAAGGACTAGAGAAGTACTACTGTGAAAGAAAACTAGCCCAGTGTCCATTTCCCTGAGATGTAGCAGTTTGAAAGAATATCACTCTTTACCACACCAATTTCTCTTTATATTCTCCTCTGATAAGATATATATCAGAATCAAACCCATGGAACCTGCGCAGACGTATTGACGTCAGATGCCCACAAACTGAGGGTTGATAGTATCTAAGAGAAAGAGCAGAATCTGATTCCAACACCAATCTGTATACGCCGTGAGACAGAAGTCAGGCTCAGAGCTTTGTGTGTGTTCTACAGGTTGGGATGGGTTGCAAACTTGGTTCGGATCACAATTTTAATATAAACCTATGGAACCTGCACTTCCAGAAACAATATACAAAACAAAGCACAGCTATCTTTCAAAATCTACACTTGTCTGAATTTTGCAATGCAAAAACTGGCCAAGTCATCTGCGCAGAAATACATATATTAGTGAAAATAACATACAAAACTGCACTGTGGCAGGGAAATCTGCTTGCAAAAATATGTGTTGTATTGCATACAAAACTGAATGCTAGGGGAATTTCACACGAGAATACTGATGAATTTTCATGAGGAACCAATTAAGAAAAATTGGAAAGCGGTGCAGAAATGTGAAGAATCTAACTCAGAAATGAGAAACAGAGAAAAACTGAAATTGACAGGTGCATCCAACTGCAAGTACAAGGAGTGTGAATGTCAACTGGAAACTAGTGGGGAAAAACAAGGAATAAACATGGGAGCTTTTCTTGTGCATTTGGTGGCAAGCAATAACAAACAACTAGTTACTACATCTCTGTTCTCCAACCAGGAGAGGCATCATCAGAGTTCCACGACACATTCCAGCCAGGCAAAAAACCACTCAAGGAGGCTGCAAAGCAAGACTGCTGAGAGGAGAGTGTGCCAAGGGAAGGGAAAAGGCTGAATCCTCTTCCTCCCCAGTCCTGAGGTACTCTATCCCTGGGTTTAAAGAAGGGCATACATACATGTGGGCTGCTTAACCCTTAAAGAGTGGCTCTTTTCCACTCAAAATTGGCCTCTCAGCTGCTTCTCTCTCACTCTCTCTTTCAACGGAAACGATAACAGATCAGCCGTAGCTATTGAACAGGAAGCCAGACGCTGGTATTCTTCTGAAGCTTTCAGGAAATGCAGCACAAGAGAAACAAAACAATCAAAGCCTTGAGGAAAGGAAAGGCTTTTTCATTTTTAGGAAAAAATGCAAGCAACTAGAAATGGTTTTGCTGCAAGAGCGTTTGAAATAGTACTTGCACAGTGGTACTGCTTGTGGCAGAAAGGTTAGTAATGACATTCTAGTATGGCCAGTGCTGTCAATCATGAAATCAACTATTCTGGGTACACAACAGGACCCAGATCAGGGGTGGGGAATCGTTCAGCCCAAGGACTATGTATATGCATATATATTTGGCAGTGGTCAAACTTGCTTGCAGATGTTTATGATACAGTTATGTGAGCCATGCCTATTAATCACTTTCATTGTCCAGTGCAGAACTATGTTTGCATGCAACTCATAAAGTGCAAAATGAGAGACCTGCGAGAAGTGGAAGTAGCAAAAATGGGACTCCTGGGAGCAGAAGGTTAGGCCTGACTTTTGCTATGACAAGATAGGCCCCTTCTCCACCAGTCCAGGAGTGCCACGAAAGCTTCTGCTGCCTGTGCTACATTTGGCACTGTTATCAGGGACGTGGTTGATATATACTGTGGAACCTCAGTTTTCGAGCGTTTTGGAAGCCGAACGTTGGGTTTTCGAATGCCGAAAACCTGGAAGTAAATGCTTCCATGTTCAAACATGCCTCAGAAGTCGAATGGTCTTCCAGAACAGATTATGTTCAAGAACATACCAGTGTTCCCAAGAGGAACACCTCTGGCCAGTAAACAGGCAGGCCTCTTCTGACTGGGATGGGGCCCTACCATATGGAGGCCAGCTCGGAGAGATACAGACAAAGATTTCTAAGCAAATTGTCCCTGGAAAAGTTGACTTTCTTCATTGTATGGAGAAAGTTTGTCATAAAAACGTGCCACAAAGCTGTGTGTGTATCTGCAACAGAACCTTTACGCTGCTGCTTGGCTCGTTTACTCCACTTGTCATTTTGATCACATCACTTGGGCAGAGCTGCTCAGTTCCGTTTGTTTATGTCTTGCCTTGTATATGGCAACAAGCTGCTGAGATACATAATTACAGAAATGCTTGGTGCTTTCCCTAATGGGACAAACGAGATTAAAAGAGATTATTTCGTTTGCCTAGGAGGAAGTGGCTGAGTTGTATGCTTTTATTGGGATCAAGGGGCCAGATCATCATCACTATTGATTAATTTATGGATCCCCTTTTATGTTCGTCATTTACAGGCCATTTACAGGCATGCCATAAAGACAGTTTAAAAATAGCTTTGAAACTGGTTACTGGTTCCAAAAAAGCCCCCCTAAAGATAGGTTTAAAAACAGCACAGTATGAAAACCTAAGGCAAAGACCCTTTGATCCATCTTGAAAAGCTTGTCAAAACAGAAACATCTTCAATAGTTTCAACAGATAGAGCTTGTGGGCCTCATGTTGGCAGTCTGGGTCGCAAGGATCACAGACAGTGCATGTAAAGCAGTTTGAACACCCTCAAGGACTACACAGATGCGAAGTATTATGAAAGAAGACAATGCCTTTACTTGGAATTATTAATTCCACTGTGAAATGCTGTAGAACAGTGAAAGGCTGTAACTCAGTAGTTAGAGGAGGGAATGTACTATACCCTGGAGAGGCGAATCAGTAGATGATACTGAGCTAGGTAGAGCAATGCTCTATCTCGGTATAAGGCTTTCAGTTTCCCCAACTCATCCCAATTTCATGATCAACACTCTCGACTGAACTTGAACCCCTGAGAGCCCTAATCATTGACAAAACAGACGTCAACAGACAGTCTCTTCCCCCAGTGTATACAAGCAGAGGAAAGATAACCAGGGTCAAGGGACAACAACTGGATTTTCTTATAAATCCTATCAGAGAGAGATTAGCTCACTGTTGCACCAAGCAGCCAACCCCACTTAATGAGAGCTGAAGTAGACGCTGCAATGCAGTCACACATTTCAGTTGCTGCCTTTAATGTTAACCATGGTTCATCGTTTTGGGTGAAGGGATGTTTAGAAGATAGATAGACAGACAGACAGACAGACAGACAGATAGATAAATGATGTTGTCTAAGATTTTTATTTATAAAACTCTGGGTGGGGGTAGATTCCTACCTGCATGTCATGATCTATTTATTTATAAATATAGAAATAAATAAGTGAAGTAAAACCCAAGGTGGGGGGAACACACCTGCATCCATTGACTTGTAAAAGCTACAATCCTAAAACAAAGGATAATCACTGAAGAGAGAGGGAGCTGTTTCCAAGTAGGCAGATAGGGTCAGCCCAAGTAGGGTTGCCATATTTTGAAGAGCAAAAAAGAGGCCACATTTATTGACTTCTACTTTTAACTGTGGATCGCTATGACGACTCTACCCATGAAAAAGAGGACATGTCCAGGAAAAAGAGGACATATGGCAACCCTACCAAAGGTCCATCTAGCTTTCTACAGAAGCTAAGCAGCTGCCTCTGGGAAATCACAAGCAAGGCCGGAAGACAATCCTGTTGTTTTCCTAGGAACTGGTATTCAATGATACCTCTGAACCTGGATGTTTGATACAGAAACCCTCACACACAGAACCAAACTGTAAATGTAGCTTCTAAGCAGAGTGGAACCTCCTCAACATCAACACTACCAGCATCATCCCTTAGGGCTCCAAAAACATGTGTCAATCTCTAACTACCACATTAGAAACCCTCTTCTCCTCCCATCACCGTTCAAAATACTGTTAACATGATGGGCATCAGAAGCAATAGAAAAAGCAACAAGGAAGGATTTCGAGGCTAAAAGGTCTGGAAGCACTTGTTCTTTCCAGGAGTTCTTGTGTGCTTGTACTTTGACAAAGCTGGTTAATAATTTACTCTGGAAATTTAGTATCCACTATATAGTCAAATAATCACTATTTAAGAAGGTGATTGGTGAGTAATTCCCCTCACAAACATATACAGTATACACGACTGACACACTTTGCTGGAACCTTCCAGCATCCACAGAGCAGCAAGTAGCCCATTTGGCAACATCTGCCACATTTTATTCCAACGACAGGGTAAGAACCAACTAACCAGTTGGCAAAGCCACATGTTGCTTCACATTTGTCTTCTGCCCTGCTCGTTTTTGAAAGTTTTGCTCTTTGTCCAAATGAGGGTATAACAAGACCAGATGCAAAAGACCTGCACTTTCTTTTTCAAGGGACAGGAGGATCAGAATAAAGCACAGGATCAATGTTTACATGGGAAGCATTTGAGCAAACAGCAGTATTTTAGCATTACAATAAGGCATTTTGAGAGGAACTCCTCCCTGTTCTCTATCAAATACACAAAGGGGGCAGCAGGTCCATACTTCCCAGTCCAATCATCAATGTCCACATGCCTCCTTGCTGTGCTGTCTGTCAACATGTTATCTACATGTATGGAGAGAGATCTGCCAAGCATCTCTAATGCAGGAACCAGTTATGCGGATATAACTGTGCTACTAAGGCCTGGAGCAACCTTCTACAATGTGACGCCCTCCAGACGTTATTGGACTACAATTGCCAAGACCCCTGACTCACTGATCATGTTGGCTGAAGCTGATGCAGCTTCTGCCCAAACACCTGGGGGGTACCAAGCTGGGATGTATCATGGATGACTTTAGAGCTATTTCCAAGAAAATCAGAACGTCTGACCTATCTTAGCTAGAATCACTGAATAGGGTGTCAGAGCAAAAGAACACCTACCATTATGCCATGTGTTTTTGTGGAAAGTTCACCCACCTCTTCCTGTGCCATTAGCGGAAAGCACAGAGACACTTCCTGTGTAACAAGAGTAGGGGAAAGGGTGTGATAGAAATCACATTCCTAAACTGGGTGACCACAGCCAAGTGGAAAAACCATTCACACCCAGCTGATGGAGGATTGCCAAAGCCAAGTAGTTTTGTTGCTGCAGGATTTCTATTGTATTGGGTTTTTTTAAAAAAAGAAAGAAAATCATGCTATTTCACCAAGTAAGAATATTAATTTAAACGTAACACGGAATAAACTCACAATCCTGACCACTAAAACATGGATCCTGATTGAGTAATTTTGAATAGATGCAAGAAAATAGGTGTTGGTTCAAGGATTTGAGTTGATGGAGAGCTTGGACAAGGAACCCTTAACAAAGACATGTAAACTGATTATTGTTTCATGCTATCACCGACTATAGGTGCGCTATGCAAAGTACAAATGTCATAATGCCAGTTCTACTGGGATGATGATCCTTGTTAGCCTCGGAGGTCTGGAAATGCCCGATTTCATCAACCTGTGGGTCCCCACTAATGTTGTTGAATTACAACTCCCATCACCCCTAGCTAGCAAGGCCAGAGCTCATGGATGATGGGAGTTGTAGTCCAACAACATCTGGGGACCCACAGGTTGAGAACTGCTGCTCTAGAGTCAACCCTCCAGCAAATGGACACCAACTGGGGCATTTGACCCAATGCTTAGTAGCACCAGCGATGTCCACTCAAGGCTTGCAGAAATGCTTAGTATTATAGCTTTATAAGCATTATATGCAAAGACCGACCTCACACTCCAACAAACTTGTGGGATGACGAATTTTGAAGAACCATCTCTAGCAAAGTGTTATTTCTGGCATCCTCGCCAAGGGGTATTTATGGAAGAGTACAATTTAACTGTCAACCGAAGTATGACATAACATACTAATTACAAGAAGAAATTAGAAAAATGTGAGTCAGATGGGGGAAGTTCTAAAAGTTCCTAAATAAATTGACACAGTTGCCTCCTTCAGACCTCCATCCACTCATGTTCATTTTTTAGGGGGGGGGGCTGGGGGAGTGGGACCATGCTGCTGATATCGCCATACACCACTGGCTCAGTCCCCAATCTCTGTGTGCAGAACCAGAAGTTAGAAAATGAGTACAGCTGTACGCTAGTAGGTTTTCCATGCATTTACATAAATACGTACAGAAATTCTGAAAGGTGGCAGTATGTTGAGAGAACTATTGTTCTAGTTGCTGTCTGACCATTGCTTTGCTGTGCAGATGAATAGTACAGGACTACAAGATGATTACTGATGCTTTAGCCATGGGGGAAAGAATCTCTTGCTGTGCGTGAATCTTTCTATGCTTTTGAATAAGATACTCACCAGGGTGCAGGGAATACGCCATCTTTACAGTGAAAGAGAAAGGACAGAGAGATATGAGAAACAGTTTTGAATGAAGAAATAAAAGTCACCTCCAGACTGCCAGCATACTGTAAATTAAGGTTTGCAAAATCAAAATGAATTAAGAGTGCTCTGTTACAACAATTTCGCTTAAAAAAAAGCCCCACACAGACTTTAGGATAGTGATGGAGAAATGCACTAACAAGTATGGGATAATGCTCAACTGGGGGAGATATAATGTCTACACCAGTGGTTTTCAACCAGTGTGCCGTGGCACCCTGGGATGCTGTGGGCAACACTGACCTCTGTCCCTTTTTCCTTTCCTCCCTCCTTTGATGTTCTCTCACATCTCTGCCTCCCAAAGGCTTGCACAGCTGTTTATTGCAGCAGCCCTGGCTATAACCTCCGCAGGCAAGTGATGCCTCTGAGGTACCTCTCTTTGGGGCAGGAGGGGCAGCTCAGAGACCAGGAGGGGCAGCAGAAGCTGCCCAGATGACTCCCAAGTAGAAGGGAAGGGAGAGGAGGCTTAGAGAACACTCCACAAAGGAAGGTGTTTGAAAAAGGCTGAGAGACTGCCAGCTCTACAGGCAAGGGGTGACATAACTGGGCTCCTGAGCCCCACAGGGGTGCCGCAGAAAGAATGCAGTTGGTTAAGGGATCCGTGGACTCAAATAGGTGGAAAACCCCTGCTCTACACAATCAAATCAAGATGCTCAATGAACAAGTTGTCTGGAGGAGCCTTAAAAGAGAGTGATGTGTATTGTCTGAACATGAAGCGACTCTGAATGGAAAACTGATGCAGGGTTACAACTCTGCTACTGTATAGAAGTGCCTCTCTGCTTTCACTTATTCTCTGTATTTTCACTTATGCTTCTGTATTTTAATTAAACAACAACAACCCAATGAAATAAAAAAATTAAGGTCTTATATATATAATAAATGTTCATAAATGTACCAACCAAGCATGTACATAGATATGTGGACCACATGTCTGGAGCAGCACAGGAAGACCGTCCTGAAACCATTTTGACTCCCAAACTGACCAAATGTTTTCTCTGCAAGGAGGGAGGGGGTGAGGGAACCTTCCCATTGTCTCAGGAACTGGGAAATCACCATCTCAAAGAAATGGAAAGACTACCAGGAAAGGCAATCAGATAAGGCATTATCAGATAACCTGACAGACAGGGGGGGAAACATTCAAATTTCTGTTGTAGACCACCTTTTCTGTGATGTAGGTATGATGTTTGTGGGAGTGGTCTTGGGTTACACCCCTTCTGTGATGTATGTATGATGTATGGAGGGGTGGTCTTGAGCTCCAGGGAAGGCAATTTAAAATGTCTATATAAGGGCAGGCACACCTTTGTTCTGGGACCTCCTCCTTTCTCCTGCATGTGAGGGGAGCACCCTGTTGCAACAATTCAATAAAGATCAGACTTACTACCTGCTTTGTTTCTCAATATTCTCTGGTTGGCCTCTGTTATTTTCTCCTACCGATGGAGAACCTACAAAGGACTCTGTAAGGACTCTTGTGTCCCCCATAAGGAAATAAGGGCAGATTTTGTTTATTACACCAAAAATAAAATGCACCAGTAGCCTTCAATGCTCTCTCATCCATGCAAAATGAAACCCCACAGGGTTGCCTCTGGAACATCTCAGCACTTGGTGAAATGAGGCTCAAGGAGAAATGCTTTTCCTCTGTCTGCACCCTTTTGTCACGCATGAAGCTCCTCGTTTTGAATCTGTTCTGCTATCTTTAAGACCTCATGCAAATCAGGTCACGGGTGAGACCTCATGCAAATGCAGTTGCATTACACCCAGCAGGCTGTAGTGACTGCACCCATGTGCCTGAGATTGCTTCTCATGCATTAATAAAAAATGGTCACCAACACCACTGCACCCCTAGGGATTGCTTTGAAGGATCTTAGGGTCTAAGTCACATCACCAGTTCCAGTATGGCTCTTGCCACGTGCATGCGTGTGGAGGGGAGCCTGCGGTGAGGCAGTTGCTTGACTTGCTAATTGTGGGTACAGAACTCTTTCTACAGAACAGTTTTCCATGTGCCCTTGGAAGAGTCAAAGGTCTTACAGACACAGTGATGTACCTACAATCATATGCTTTGCCTCTGCTTCTGATATTGACACATGCACAAACTGTTACTCTACTGGCATCTCTCATGTAACTAACTTCTTGAACATACTTGCACCTTCCAGACTGGACTCTGTATCTTTCATGGCTACTAAAGGGAGAGAAAGGATGCAAGGTCAATATTGGGGAAGGTCCACCACTTCTCTGTTGGAAGACCTCGATACTGAAGGCGTGATTAAAATCCAGACACTTATGTCACTTTCAGACAACCCGTTTAGTGAGCATTCATGCTGATTTATTTGCGCAAAGCCTGCAGGGAGGTCAGACAATGCCAGCTATTCACTGAGCCGATGTGTTTGTGGAGAGGTTATACAATGCGACATCAAGCCATGATTATCCCACCATTTCCAGATGGGGCAAGGAAAGCAGGTTTGGTGTGCAAGAGCACCAAATCAGCCTCAATTGTGCAACCTGATCTCATCCATTTGGGATTGAATCCCACCAGGAAACAGTGATACAGTCTTGAAGGGCCGCTTTGCCAGTGCAACTTACAGGAGGAAACAAAACAGTTAAGGTACAAGGTGCATCAATACGGGAAACCGAAACAACTGCTGCACAAGCTGGTGGTTGGATGCACCACATGACATAACACCGCCTGTGGCCATCATGTTACTCCCTACACAGTGGAAACAGGAAGCCACGCTAAGTAGCTGTGTCAGTTTTATGCATACAGAATGTTGGCAAGACACTTGGAGATAATAAATGCAACAGCTATGATGAAACTGCAAGAGGAATATAAATAAATGCCAAATGGCTAGGAATTTTTAGTCAATTTTATTAAACGACAGCTAGGAATTTTCGGAGCAGGAATATATTGCATGCTCCTGTGAAAAGCTGCAAGGATATTCACAGGATCACTAGATACTGATGATACCTTTGTTAATATGATACCTTTTCATATTAACATTATTTTTTTACTGGTCTTGTCATTCTCTCCCTCCCCCTATGGTCAGGCACCCCCAAACTCAGCCCTCCAGCTGTTTTGGGACTACAATTCCCACCATCCCTGACCACTGGTCCTGTTAGCTAGGGATGATGGGCGTTGTAGTCCCCAAACAGGTGGAGGGCCAAGTTTGGCCATGCCTGCCCATGGTGCTTCTTTGTTTATAAGGATTTAAAGCTTAATGTACAGTGGCAAAGAAACTGACCTGTGAAAAAGAAGTCCTAGGTTTAAATTTTGTCTCTGCAGCAAACTCATTTAGGTGAGCTTTCAAAATCAGCTGCTTACATGCAGCATCAAACTGAATTAACCATGCAGGGTTCTTTTTTGTACTTTTGTACATTCTGCAGCACTAAAAAGTAGTTAACTATTGGGGGGGTGGAATATTCACAGATGTGAAGATGCTTTAAGAAATCACCTCTGATTAAAAGTCATTGGTATGAAGATTAGCAGCTTCACCCCTTTGCAGGGAGGGCATCAGATCAGAGGTGCTGCAAGGATATTCACAGGATACTGATGAGCTGCCTTTTCATGTTAAGAACGTTTTTTTTTTACTGGTCTTAATTTGAGCCAGAGTACAGCAGGATTCAGCTACAGGATCCTTAAGGCCACAGCTTAATGTCAGAAAAAATTACCTTAGAGCATACACAGAAAGTACTCCCTTCACCACAATGTAACCTTCATCTAAACTAGGATTATAGGCTTTGCCCTCAAGGTCATTTGGAAATGCAGATTTGGGCTTTGGCACTCTTTCTTTATAAACCTGAGTATGAGCAAGAGGGTTAAAGCATGATGAAAAAAGTTAATGTTTCAAACTGAATGGATTCAAAACACAGAGTGGAAATATGAATGAGCATTTGCTCCGGCAAGACTGAACAGGACACACAGATTAACAAAAGCATGTGAAGAAAAGAAAATGGAAAAAATGGCACACACAACACTCTCTTACCAAGTTTTAGCAGTTTTATTTCTGCAAACAACAAATGTTAAGGAACTGGATTTGTGTCACATCATCTGTACTATAATGAACTACAAGACATGGTGGTGAAAGCAATGAAGACTATGAAAGTATTGGCTAAAGTAGACTGATGTCATAAAAGAGTGAAGCTCAATGAAGGATTTTTGGCAGATTCCAAGAGGTGGGCAGGGTTGGAGGAAGGGCCTAGGGAAGAGGTACAACAGGACAAGTGTTTGGAAGAAGGGAGGCGGGGGGGGGGGCTTTAAAGAAGCAGGCAAAGGGAAAGGCTGGTGCCCAAAAAACCAAAAACAAATTTTGGGAAATTATTCCAGATGAATTAAAAGGAAGAGGGGGAAGCCAGAAAGAAATGAGAGGGGAGTAAAACAAGGAGAGAGGAACTGGGAAGAAAGGAGAAATGAATAAATACAAAACAATGCAGGAATAGCTCACCAGAAGTGTGACCATACACCTTAAGAAAAAGTTCTGAAACATGGACTGATTATTGCTGCAGTTACTAACATGAAATTGGACAAGGACTTCTATAGAGATCCTGCCAGCATCTGTGTCAGCACTACAATGGAAATGGTTAACAATATCTATATCCTTATGGTATAAAAATCTTTTATTGCATCAAAAAAATAGCACATAAATTATGGGTCTCTGAGGGACAGGAAGATTCTAGTCATTTTCTTCTCAGTACGGTGGGATTTTATTTCATATAGTTCAGTTTCAGATTTACAGGCATGTCTCCCTATATCATGATCTCCGTTTGGGTGTTACTATTTAATATGTTTAGAGCTCATTTGCCCTGCCTTTAAGTTGGCTATATTATAATTTTTTTGTTATTGCTCATCTGTTTTCGTGGTTCTGTAATAATTTGAAAACTAAAAAAAACAACTAAAAATAGTCTGGCTTATCATGATGTAGAAATGCAGCTGTAGGAAAGAAAGAAAGAAAGATAGATAGAAAGAAAGAAAGACAGACTTGGGAGAGGTTTAACAATATTGCCAGAGTCTGACTATCCATGAGCTCATTCAGTTATTACCAAAATGCAATTACATTTGGGAAAGCATTTTGTTACTTATTGCAAAGGAGAGAGGAACTGACCACACTCCAAACAAAACAAGCAGGAGGGAGAGTTTGCATGCATGGAAATCTTAGCATCCGTTATCAGGAGCTACCTAGACAACTGCTATAGCAACTAGAGTTAAATAAGGATTTAACGCATTTGGCAACTAAAAGGGAGTTATGAGCCTGGGATGTGCTGTAAAATGAAAAGGCCTGAAGGGAAAGAAACTGTGAGAGTGGGAGACAAGTGTACAGAGAAACAGTTCACAGAAGTAACGTTTAGCAAGACAGACACAGGAACCATCCAATTATGTTGGCCAACATTATAAATGTGACTACTACAACATTTGCCTTGACAGCAGCCAGCCACCTAACATGAAGGCCTACGTAGCAATCAGTGGTGCACAGATGGAGAGTGAAATATACTCAGAGTCGCAAAGTGATTTCATGCTCTTTATTCAGCTCATAGTGGTGAGGAGGAATGAATGAATGTCCCCTCAAGTATCTGCTTTATATACATTATTTACACAATGGGCTGCACATGATTGGCTAACTCCGGAATTCTACTGTAAGCCAATCAGGTTGTGGATTCACTTCAATCTGGAGCATGATTGGGTGGTTCCTGCCAACCAATCATACTGCTGCATTGTTCTGGGACCAATCAGATTGCTGCATTCTGAATCCTATTGTTCTAGGACCAATCAGACTGCTGCAGTTTGGATCCTATTCGACTCAGTACATAACAGAGAGAAAATTGCTTTAATCTAGGAAGAAAATGGCACTTTACACAGGGAAAAGGACAGTTTGCTTGTTGGGTTTTTTAAAAAAATGCTCCTTGTGAAGGACCAGGGTGAGTAAAAGCTGTCCCTTTGCATGTCGAGGTCTCCAAGACACCCCCCAATAAAACACAGTTGACACATGATTTTAGTTTTAAGGTTTTTGGCATAATTTTGGCCACAACTTTATTAAAATTAGAAGCGATGTGAGTGGTTGCTTAGGCATTGGTTGCGACTATCTGACCCTGCACGGGGACAGACTGACATTCGCACGCACGCCAAGGCAGAAAGGGAAAACATTTTGGGCAGAGAGACGGAGCTGGGTACCATGCCTCACCTCTCCCCAAATGCTCCCAGGGGCTCTTGTGTGGCCCTAGTCCCTTGACAGGGGATTGGACAAAAGCATGGCGAGCCCCTGGATTCCTTTAATGGAATGCCCTTACAGCAGCAGCATTTGGAGGGGCAGGCACAGCCAATCCATACCCCTTCACCAACCAATTCATAAAACCTATGCCTAACCGCAACCTTACAAGTTGTGACGATTTGCTATGCAGTAGGCAAAAAACAAATGGCACCAGCCAATCAGCCAAATAGACAAATTCCTACCGGGCCCCTGCCCCAAAGCAGAGGACCCCATAACAGGCATAGCAAGGTCAATGTGAACAACCCTGAAAATAGGGAGGGAGGGCGGGTGATCCGATGCGCACAGTGAAAAGAGGAAGCTCAAGGCTGTGTGCAGGGTATTTAAAAGCTATGGCTATCAATCACGAAATGGCAACATTTAAATCTCCCCAGCAACAGTAAACTCAATGATACTGGTGGCCAAACTCTTTTCCCCACCCAGCAACAGTGGGTGTCTTGCTAGCCCGCACGGCAACACATGCTCTCCATGAAGGAGAACACGCTTTATGCAATTCTGGTCCAACACATTTTGTTGCAGGATGCCCTCTTTCCATTTCTAAGTCAAAGTGCATAGAACCCCACATAAGCCAAGTTGTTTTGGGCACCTGAGGCAGAAAAACCTATAAGCAACATTCCCCCCTTTTTCTTAGTAAAAACCACCACCACCATAGTAAGTTCAATAATTAAACACAAGGCAGCCACATCTCTCTGCCTAATGGTAGGGCCAGCCCTGCAGATATTTCCACCTTGCTGCATCCTCCCATCGCATCCTCCGGATATCTCTTTTTGCAGAAGAGGAAACAGTGTTTTCACAATGCAAATTTCAATCACCACGCACAACCCAGTTATGTGGCCCTGGCAATGGTGACAAGGGCACCCCTCATCATTGCCCATTCTCTCCCCATAACGTTCTTATACATAAAACAATGCCAGTGCTGTGGAACTGACTTTCAGATGTCATTACGCAGTGAAACATGACTGGTTAACATGGCAGCATATTGAAGCTAAGTCAGAATGAAAGCAGATTCCTGTCCTTTGTCTGGTGTTGTCTGGTTCTGCCAAAAGGAAGGAGGAAATGGTAATCATCTACCGCTGAACTATGGTTACTCACTTGCTGTTGGACACAGATGGCATTTTCAATATGCACAAGGCAAGCAGCAATGTTTCGTTTTTTACTGTTCAGTTGATGCAATCTCTTTGCATGCAACCCTACTTCACACTGGGATTAAGCAAGCCTTAATTCATCAATGAACATCTTAATTCACAAATTAAAACCCATCCCATCTCAATGAATTGGCAGAGCAGAGACTGAAAGGCACACAGCTGAGCAGGTTGAACATATGCACCAATAGCTTCCTCTCCCTACCATATTATGGAAAATGCAATTTAAAGAAGGCTTTTCCTTCCCATTTACATCCCAAACTAGCAGATGCTTTGCCTTTCAAGTTGAAATACCAGCACTAATGGCAGGCAGCTGTAGCCAACAGCCCTCAGCTGAAATCAATTTCAACACAGGTTCTTAAATATGGATCTTCTAGGGCCTAGGCAGTACTGATAGGATTATGCCTTGTTCATTTTTAAAGCTATTTTATCTCCAATGTAATATGAAGCATTATATATTTGAATTTCCAAAACTGAGGAACAAGACACTACCGAAGATGGACTTTTCTTTTATACATGCCAGCTTCTGCTGATTGAAAGTACTCATATTGCCCTTTAAGTCCTAACCAGCTTGGGGCAGGTTATATGACACCCAGATGACCTTGACTGGACCCTAAGGTCAGGCAGAAGATACAAGGCCTTTTCCGTGGTGGCTCCATATCGGTAGAGTTATGTCCCATAAGTGATATGATTAGCTCCTTTCCCATTTCCTTTTAGGTGGGACTTAATGGATTTTTCATTTCAGGCCACCGGGGTTTTTACCGCTCTCTGTTTTAGATTGTGATACTGTGAACTTTATATTGGTTTGCTGGTCTGAAGTGCTTTATGCTGTTCTTTTATTTATTACAGGGTCATTGTTGTTGTTTTTTAAATAATATTTTAGATACTAGTGTGTTTTTGCTTATTAATAAAAAATAAATATTTGTGTAACCCATGCTAGGAAAACTTTCTTTTAAAAGGCAGCATAGAAATTCTTGAATAGACTAAATATAAATAAAATAATTTGCACTGTTAGGCCATCATACACTTCAGAAAATGTGCCTGATACAACTGCAAAAAGCCACATTACTAAGTTTGGATAGCATGTAAGAATTCAACAGATTAATCAAATCACTTAAAGATCAGATATTAATTAACTAAACATTCTTAGCCGCTTGACAGCCAGGCCTTCAGCTGCCAAAATCAATGACATTCACAGCTAAGAGGGATACTGTGTCCTCTGGTTTGCCTGCTGAGATCTGGCAACACAGAGCTTGCAAAGCAGATGGCAACCTTAAGCATCCGAACTGGTTGTACCTCATGCAGACACACCAATGAGAGCAATTCAAATGAGCTCCGTATGTGCTGCTATGGAAGGAACACATTTGTTAATGCTGCTACAAAAAACAAACAAAACAAACAAAAATGAAAAAATTAATCTGCTAGCATCAAAATGAACACCATTTTCAGGGATAAGGGAAAGGAACTATGCACATAGTCAAGAGTCTGGCATTATCAGCTAGCAATTATTGACATCATTCTCTACCAATATCTAACCCAGCTTGGAAAGAGCTAGGTCCTTCGCCACAATGTTTCCCTTATGACTCGGAAGCAGGCTAAGTGGCAGAGCAAGTGCTTTGTACACAAAAGGTCCCAGGTTCACCCCCAACATCTCCTGTTAATCTCAGGTATCAGAGGTGGGAAATATTTGTATCTCAAACCCTACCACCAGCAGCCAGCACACACAATTTTGGGGTAGATAGTCAACGTGCAGCTCGAGTTCCAACATCTACAAGAAGAAGCCCAGTACAATGGTTTAATCCTATACAGTGGTGCTTCAGGTTACATACGCTTCAGGTTACACTCTCCACTAAGCCAGAAATAGTGCTTCAGGTTAAGAACTTTGCTTCAGGATAAGAACAGAAATCGGGCTCCAGCGGCGCGGCAGCAGCAGGAGGCCCCATTAGCTAAAGTTGTGCTTCAGGTTAAGAACAGTTTCAGGTTAAGTACGGAACTCCATAACAAATTAAGTACTTAATCCGAGGTACCACTGTACAGTGGTACCTCTGGTACCTCTGGATACGAATGGGATCCGTTCCAGAGCCCCGTTTGTATCCAGAAGCAAATGTAACTAGCGACGGCACATCGCTTTTCGCCGCTTCTGCGCCTGCGTATGACATTATTTTGAGCGTCTGTGCATGCGCGAGCGGCGAAACCCGGAATTAACGCGCACCGTTACTTCCGGGTTGCCACAGAGCACAACTTGAACACGCTCAACATGAAGCATGTTCAACTCGAGGTATGACTGTACTTCTGCTATTCCTTTAAATGCTATAAATATTATGCAGAAAAATTGAGAGTGATTTCTGGGGACAATGTACTGAAACAAGGAGCTGAACCTAGATGTCAGACAGATTGCCTCCACCAGGGAGATTCTGTACTTGGGTCAAAATCCCTCCTTAGAAGTAAATACCAGTTTCAGAAGAAAAGGGCTATATGGAAAATTCAAGGCACCTTTGTAAAAAGTCTGAACATCTAGGGAATAACTGGAAATTAAAAAAGGAGTACATTAAGAGAAAGCAATTTATAGAAGCTAATTAAAGGCTCTCTTTAAAAAAACTGCTTTTCTAATTGTTGAAGTTGGTTTTATGTTGAAAGCAGTGCAAAAACAGTAAGTGAACAGCCACTAGAAGGTGTATGGATGATTTTACATACATACACACAGCATATACGAAACACCACTGCGCTCATTATCACTACTATGACTGAATTAAAGGATCATCATAAAGGAAAATTCTACAGTACATGATGAATACTGAATTGATGAGCTATTTCAGTTCTTCCTAGGTTAAGATACTTTAACAAACTAGGAATATGAGATCCATCATACATCTACAACTTTCAAAAGGCTCTTAAAGGTATTTAAAGAACCATATTATCCGTTATCAGGAGGTGTTCCTCTGTCTCACCTTGTAAATTCTGTTCAAGCATCTGCCCATCAGAGTATCCTCCTTCATTTATCTCATGTGTCCGATAACTTTCATAAGCTAAAATCTGCTTAGGTCCCAAGATACAGGACAAGTTCAAGTGTTTCTGGATTGCACCACTTGAGTGAAATGCATTTGTGTAGTTCTTTAGTCCCAACTACTGTTCCCCTCCTCCCACCCAATTTTGGGTTTCTGCCTGTCAAACTGCCCACAACTCAGGCCAGTCAGTGTGTGTGTACACACACAGCACGTGAATGTTCACTCACAAAACTTAAAAACACCCAGGGGCGAAACTGGGCTTTATTTCACCCAGGTCAAAGACCTGATTTGGCACTCCCCCCATGTGTGTTTGCATACACACACACACACAGAGAGAGAGAGATGGGAGCCTCTGGAGGCTTCACCTGGCTAGTTCCCTGGTAGCTACGGCTCTGAAACACCTATAAGCAGAAAGCCAGCCTGCTTAGAGGGGCTACTCTTTTTCATTTCAACCTCTAGTTTCCCATATATATTGAATCCTTTTCTCTCTCAAGTTTAAGGAAATGATTAATTACATGATTCCCCATCCTCATAGTCTGACAACATACAGCCCAGGACAATATTTCTAGCCCATTCATTCATTTCACAGTACTTGTACCCCAACTTTCTTTTTTTATTATTATTAAAAAAAAATTGAATACAAATGCAAAAATAATCAACAATATAGCATATCTTGTATCCCAACTTTCTATCCCCAAATCACTCAAGGGAGACAGCAAACAAGCACTGAAAGATCAAGAAAACAACTTGAAAGGAAAGATAAAGTGACAGCCTGATGGCAGCTGGCCAAAATTAAGCAACCTGCAGGTCTAAAAAGACAGTGAAATGCCACCAGAGAAGGGTGATATCATCCCATTTGTGTGTGGGCTACCCATTAGTCTTTAGTGTGACATGTCTCTTTGTCCTCAGAATCCTAGGGTTTCAAAGAAACAGAAAATGAGGTACTTTAACACCCACACACCCACACCCTGCTTTTAGCTAGAACTAAATACCCCTAAACTCAGCCTAAAAGTATCTCGAGGGCTAGCACCTACAATTTACCCATAGTACTTATTAACACATCTTACCTACAGCATTTCCCTTGAAGCAACTGAAGACTTAAGGCCCTTCCAGGCATCCTTTTTCTCATAGACTCATAGAGTTGGAAGAGACCATGAGGATCATCTAGTCCAGGGTTTCTTAAACTTGGGTCCTCCAGCTGTTTTTAGACTACAACTCCCATTATCCCAAGCTAGCAGGACCAGTGGTCAAAGATGATGGGGAAACTGTAGTACAAAAACAGCTGGAGACCCAAATTTGGTAAACCCTGATCTAATCCAACCCTCTGTGATGCAGGAATATGCAGCTGTCCCTTAAAAGGATCGAACCTTCAACCTTGGCATTATCAGCACCTCGCTCTAACCAACAGATCTATTCATTGTGCATGTATTTTATTTAACGGGCATTTATTTACTTAGACAACTTATATACCGCTTACTTACAGTCATTTCTAACAGGAGTACAGGAGATTCAATACAGCGAGACTAAAAATGAGTTGAAACTATATAATCAGATTTCAATTAAAAGCCTGCTGAAATAAAAAAAAGGTATTCAGGGGCACCAGAAGTTCAACAGGGAAGCGGCTTGTCTGAACCCAAATGAGTTTCATGAAACTGGTCCCACAATGGTGAATGAATGGCTCCTGGTGGATACAAGCCATGGGAGTGGAGACTAACAGTGACCCTGGAGATCTCAATGATTGGGTAGGGATATACGAGATCAGGCACTCTGTAGAGGGATCCTGGGCCTGAGTTGCTAAGGGCCTTTAAAATTCATACAATAACTCTGAAATTGATTCGTGTCCGTGATGGTACTGGTGCTATTCTAAATGTACCATTGCAGAAAAACTAAGAAAGTGGAATGACGGGTGGACGGTCCAATATGTATCCACCACCAACGAAGGATTATTGTATCAATGACATGTTGCAGAATTGTTGTTGTTTAGTTGTTTAGTCGTGTCCGACTCTTCGTGACCCCATGGACCAGAGTATGCCAGGCACTCCTGTCTTCCACTGCCTCCCGCAGTTTGTTCAAACTCATGCTGGTAGCTTCGAGAACACTGTCCAACCATCTCGCCCTCTGTCGTCCCCTTCTCCTTGTGCCCTCCATCTTTCCCAACATTAGGGTCTTTTCCACGGAGTCTTCTCTTCTCATGAGGTGGCCAAAGTATTGGAGCCTTAGCTTCAGGATCTGTCCTTCCAGTGAGCACTCAGGGCTGATTTCCTTCAGAATGGATAGGTTTGATCTTCTTGCAGTCCATGGGGCTCTCAAGAGTCTCCTCCAGCACCATAATTCAAAAGCATCAATTCTTCGGCGATCAGCCTTCTTTATGGTCCAGCTCTCACTTTCATACATCACTACTGGGAATACCATAGCTTTAACTATACAGACCTTTGTTGGCAAGGTGATGTCTCTGCTTTTTAAGATGCTGTCTAGGTTTGTCATTGCTTTTCTCCCAAGAAGGAGGCGTCTTTTAATTTCGTGACTGCTGTCACCATCTGCAGTGTTCATGGAGCCCAAGAAAGTAAAATCTCTCACTGTTGCAGAATACACATGTAAAAAAAAGGGGGGGAGAACCCACTAATACGGAGGGGCCATTCCTGTAGAGATGCTTGCCCTTGTCCAGTTAATTGACCTAGAGTCCTGGACCTCTAAGCAGTGGCTAGAGAGGTAATTAACTGGATGGAACTAGCAATTTACCTCAAGCCCCATTACTGCTGCAAAGACATGTTTGTGCAAATCTCTTCTCAGGATCTATTTGTGCCTTGCCTCCTACAGTGCCCTCCATAAAGATTATACTGTGGGCAGGCTGCCTATCAGAATAATCCCAAACTTGTCACTGTTGCCTTTAGCTTGCCTCCTTTGTCCTGCCTACCTATCAATCTTAGGGTTAGATTGGCAGATTTTTAAGCAGGGATTATACTTGTTTGTTTCCTCTGCGGAGCCAGCTACAATGGGAGCTAAGCCTGTAGCTGATACCACGCAAATAAGCAGGGGCATTTGCAACAGGATATGCTAAGGCTCCCATAGATTTTCCTTTTCCTTTTTTCTTTTTGAGCCTTTCCTTGACAAATGAGCCTAAAATCTAAATGACATCATAAATACCAAACAGCATAAATCTTTTATTTCTCTTTTGAAGAGGAAAACCAATTCTTGCTCAAGGCAGTAAACAATTCCCACACACTCTTGTAACAATTCTCATTTTTAAGTCCAGCGGTTTTAAAATCCAGGTTTTGGGGTGCCTTGACAGTTAAATAAAGATGCTCTAAATGGCAATATACACTTGTTGCATACAACAACACGAATGATCACTTTAGCCAATCCACTGATACAGCAACACCACTTACGCATTCAATGAGCAATGGCTTGGAGTTCAGTGGGTAATTCCCTTCTTATGGATAAACACTGCTTTTGGAAGGATGTCAGATAGCATGTGGCCTGGGGTGGGGCACAGCTGGGGAAACAGCTTCCAATGTAAATGACTGTCATGAAAGGCTAGGGTAGTCAATGGAGCCCTCCAGGTGTTACTTATTCCTTTCTTGGCTCCCATTCCCATGCTGAAATAGAACTCCCATTTGTCTTAACCAGGATAGTCAGGGATGACGCAAGTTACGTAGTCCAAAACATAAAGAAGGCTGCAAGTTAACCGCCTGTGGTCTAGAACAGCTAGGATGCCACTGAGATACCACTGCAGTATTAGTTTTAGTTCCAGTATTTCCACTACCATCTAAATTTCATTTCCCATTTGTTTCCACCCCTTCAGAAAGCGAAGAGTTCTTCCACTTTCTTGCAGCAACTTCAACTTGAGCATCAAATCAAACAGCAATTCAGGTTGCAATTCTTTGCACATTTCCTTGGAAGGGGCAAGTCCTGCTGAATTCAGTAACTGCAGTGTTTGTTTAAGTGGGCAGCGGAAAGCCAATAGGTAGCATCACGAGCAAGAGGCAGCAAGGTGTTAGAAGACAGAGCATAGCATCCCCTAAGCTAGCTCTCAGGTGTGGTGGTGAATGTGTTCTTGCCAACAGGGTTGAAGTAAGAATCAATGACCAGTACATTTGGTTTCTGTAGATAGAACAGAGGGGTGGGACAACCACATAGCTGTCAACTTACAGATTTGAAAATAAGGGACCAGCAGCCTTGAAAATAAGGGACCAGCAGCAAAATAAGGGACCTGCAGCCTCACCTGTTCCAGGCACTCCAGTCTTCCTGTCCTCCTGCAGTCTGGTCAAACTCATGCTGGTAGCCTCGAGAACACTGTCTAACCAACTTTGTAACCAGAGGTTCAACTGAATAGAATCTGAATCACATGCACCACAAAGCCTAGGCAGCCTCAACTTAAGATGGCTCCCCGGCCTGGCTTTGCACTGCAAAGTTTGCAGCAGCACGTGCAACAAAATGGCACCCAGCATTCAAAAACCCCCTCTGCTTGAATTAACTAGCCATACATAAAGCATGCAAGCTCCACCCCTCAGTCGTTCTTAGACTTCTTATTGGGTGAGCAACACAGCCAAGCAACACAGTTGGAGCCTCCCTCCTCCCTGGCCGGCAGGGAGGGAGGGAGGGAGAGGAGCTGCTTCCTTTGAAATTTAAGGGACATCATTTAAGGGACATCCATCAATAAGGGACAGCAGCGGGACATGGCGCTGGAATAAGGGACTGTCCCTTCAAATAAGGGACGCTTGACAGCTATGAGAACCATCTTGTATTTTGTTTCATACTGTTAAATGACATGTGCCAGCCCTGGATATGTTCTCTCCTAGAAACATAACTTGTACTTCATTTTTAGTCCATACTGATTAAAGAACCATCAACAGATAATTGCATAAAACAAACCTTCGGTAAATGTTTAATATATACCTGGTGTATGTGTATATGCTGCTGTTTATACCAATTCTGCAAACATTTCCTCATTCTTCTCTAATTATTTTCCTTGTTATTCAAAACCAAAATATCATATATACATTTAAAAGGCTTTAGACAACATGTCCTGATTGCTACTTGGAATGAATTTACTTCCTTTAGAACTGCTGCCAGACATTTGATATATAAAAAATGTCAATGCTGAAAAAAAATAAAAGGCCCCCCCCTCCATTTCCTCATTCACTACATCATTTGATATCTTCCCTCCAACAATCCAATCTTTAAATCTTGAGATCAGATTACACAATAGTGTCCTATTGTCTTGTCCCAGCTGAACAATTTATGCCTAATGACCAAGGGCAATAGGGAAATATCTGGGCTAATCCTACTTTTATCATCCTCTCAGCTTCTAAACAATTTGTTGTGTAATTCAGATCTCAGATGGTGTTTCCTTTCAAACCATATTATTGCATCTAATGGATCTAGCCGTAATGTCTGTTCCAGCCCAAACTACATTCAAATCACATACTGACAAAAGATAAATAAACTGAACAGCATAACAGGCTGTGAACATTTGATGCAAACTCCATTGAATTTGCAGGCCATTTGTAGCTATTTCTTCTAATTTGCCACCCAAAGGAATGTTTATTATTGGACTCCGCCAAATATGAAACAAATTATTAGGGAAATGTAAGAGAAGAGAGTCCTAAAACAACAACTATTTTTTTAAACTTCAGATAGAATATCCATCTTCACAATCAATAACTTTTTCCATGCAAAAACAAAATAAATCTCAGTAAAGTTATCAAGAGGCAAATCATTAACTTTCCTTCTTTCTCCTTACTTCCTTCTTGTGAGAGGTCTCCTGAAAAGAATCACCATAAATCCTTATACCAAAACCCAGAGCAGCTATTATGCTCTAAGCGTATCTTTTGCCACTTACACAACATATACCAAACAAAGATCAACATTCCACCTAAGTCCAATTCTTTGACACAGGCATGGTTACAAATGCTCATTTTTACTTTAAGTCTATATTACTCTTTTCTACAACAAATTGGTATTCTCCCATCCCCGCCCAAGTAAATGCATCAGGGTAACCCAGAAACAAACCCCATTTTATACCTGTAGCCATGATGCACACACTCTGGGGTATTTTTTCCTTTCTTAAAAACTAGACTTTTTTTTTTTTTTTGCTTCCGCCCTAACACATCAGAAATCTGCTAGAGCAGCCTCTCTCAACCTGTGGGTCCCCAGATGTTGTTGAACTACAACTCCCATCACCCCTAGCTAGCGAGGCCAGAGCTCAGGGATGATGGGAGTAGTAGTCCAACAACATCTGGGGACCCACAGGTTGAGAACCGCTGTGCTAGAGGATGCAAAACATGGAACGGCAGTCAAGTGATGGGGGGGAAAGAAGAGAAATGTTCATTGTAAGCCTCACACTGGACATATTACATATGGCAGTCTAAAGGACAACCATCCAGGGTCCTAAATGAGCACTCAGATGCACCACTGGGCGCTTAGCACATGGCTTGAAGTCAAACCTAGCAAGGGCACATGGGGCACAAGAACTTGCAGCATCTCCTACCTTCCTCAACATCGTTCCTTAGTGAAGCCTCCAGCAGTGCAACGCTGGCCTCAAAGGACACCTTCTTGCGGCTGGCAACGTTCCTCTTCTTCTCATGCTTCCTCCTCTTGTGCTGCATCTCCTTCTCGTATTGCGCCCACTTCTTCAGCTGCTGAGCGCGGCGTTTCTGGGCTGTCCGGAGCCGCTCAAGGGTAGGCACCTTATCCAGTAGCTGCAGCTCTGTCAACAAGTCCATGTGGGTGTCCATGGCCCACCTGCCAATGGGTCAGCCACACTCCTGCTGGACCAGAAGCCCAACCTTGCGACAAGATGACTGGCACTACGGGAACATGCTGCGGCTGGACTGAGAGCAGCACTGCGTAGATACCGGAGAGCACATTGTGGTATCCTGCACAGTGAGAGAGAGAGAGAGGCAGAAAACAAGTAAGCGTGGGTTGCGTCCAGCGAAAACAAAAGCGACATAAAAGAACACTTGTGCTGATTGCTACATTCTATATAGCCATTGAATGTTCTTAATGATGAATGCTGCTCTTTCTTCATGAAACTTCTCACCACAAAAATGAGCATTTCCACCCAACAGGTGTATATTAAGTTGCAATTAGGTATTTGGTCAGCCGACAGGCCTACAACTTATCTGAATATTTTAAAAGTATAGGCGCACCAGGCATGGAGAAGGATTACCAACCCAAGGAGGAATGGCTTATAAAACTGAATGGCCTATACAGAAATTGGCTACTAAATTAAGAGGACATAATGATGAAATGTTTAAGGAGGAATGGAGACCATTCATCAATTACCTATCCAACCATCACCCATACATGAAAGTCGAAGGCAGAATTTGAAGTATAAACAGTGGATTGTTGAAAGAACTAATGATATTGGGGTTTGGACAATAAAAAGGTGTGTTATAAAACAA
Source organism: Podarcis cretensis (assembly GCF_951804945.1). Taxonomy (NCBI): domain Eukaryota; kingdom Metazoa; phylum Chordata; class Lepidosauria; order Squamata; family Lacertidae; genus Podarcis; species Podarcis cretensis. The sequence goes on from NC_137175.1 coordinate 26,458,771, forward strand.
TAAAAATGTGTAAAAGAAACAAAAAACACCAGGAAAGGAAGGTGGGAAGTCAAGAAGAAACTATGTATTTAAAAAAACAAAACACCTGTATATGATGATAAATGCTTTGAAATAACTTTGGAGAATTAATAAAAATATTTATATTTTTAAAAAGCATATGCCCATTAAAGAACACTGAACTCTCAAAGTAGTCTTTTTAAAGCCACGGTTATCCTACAACAATAACCCTTGAACTCATTTCAGTCTCTCCGTCCAGCTAATGCACCCATCCAGATGTTAATTTGTTAAAATTGCAACAAAGGAAATGGGTAAGATTAATGATCACTTTTCACATTTTCCTTGTTTTAAATGTTAAAACCTCAATCAGAGGTCTTAAAAGTGATTCCACCTGGCAGTGTCCAGGGCAGCAGAATCACTTTGTTATTACAGTCGTACCTTGGAAGTTGAACAGAATCCATTCCGGAAATCCGTTCGACTTCCAAAACATTCAAAAACCAAAGCACGGCTTCTGATTGGCTGCAGGAAGCTCCTGCGGCCATTCAGAAGCCATGGAAGCCCCGTCGGACGTTCGGCTCCCAAAAATAGTTCGCAAACCGGAACAGTCACTCGTTGCAACGTTCAGGAGCCAAAACGTTCGGGAACTAAGCTGTTCAACTTCCAAGGTATGAATGTATAGCAAGATTAAACGTTGTGGGGGTAGGGGGAGGAAATGTTACAGTGGGTGGAGTTCATCAGAATAAACACGACCAGAACGCAACAGCACCCTCCACACTTGTGAGTCCTAGTAACTGGCATTCAGTATGCCTCTGACCCCTTCATGGATCACTGCCTTGCCGTGGCGAAGGGGCTTGAAGAACTCAGAGAAGCTATGAACTATGCCGAGCAGGGCACCCAAGATGAACAGGTCATAGTGGAGAGTTTTGACCAAACGTGATCCACCTGGAGGAGGAACCGGCAAGCCACTCCAGTATCCCTGCCAAGAAAACTCCATGGACAAAGACAACAGGCATATAAAAGTTATGACGCTGGAAGATGAGCCCCTCAGGTCGGAAGGCGTCCAACATGCTACTGGGGAAGAGCAGAGGGCAAGTACAAGTAGATCCAGAGCTGATGAAGCGGCTGGGCCAAAGCCGAAAGGACGCTCAGTTGCGGATATGCCTGGAAGCGAAAGGAAAGTCCAATGCTGTAAAGAAAAATACCAAGCTGCGGGGGGCAGTGGAGGACAGGAGTGCCTGGCGTTCTCTGGTCCATGGGGTCACGAAGAGTCGGACACGACTAAACGACTAAACAACAACAAATGCCTCTGACACTGGAGGTAAAATATAGTCATTGTGGCTACTAGCCACTGATTTTTAGGTTTAAAATACAATCATTGCCTAACCCAAAAAATACTCAGTAAAAGGTCCTAAGGTACAGAAACACTTTGGGATTCTTTGTTCCTGTGAACAGATGGCACATTCTGCTGCATCTTTACATAGCAGCAAGATCCACTGGGTGTATCTTAGGTGTGTGCAGGGCTTTTTTTCAGACGGAGCTCAATTGTGGCACCTCTCAGGTGGGTGCCTTTGCCGTTATAAGGGAACAAGGGAGGCATTCATGGTGAGTTCTGGAACCTCTCTAGAAAATAGCACTGGGTATGTGCACACAGAACTGGGTTCAGGAGATCTGATCTCATATCTCACTAAACCATCCCCACTGAGTTGATTGTATGGACAAGCACTAACACATGCCCACTTTCCACCCAAGTAAATCAAACGCATACTGCATATATATCTGAAAATCATATTTTTAATTTGGCTTCTGTGGCCTCTGCTCAATGTACTCCCTGTTCTATTGTGAAATGACTCATAGCACATGCTTTGCATGCAGAAGCACCCAGGATCAATTCTCAGCATCCCCAGGTACGGCTGAGAGAGGCACATGTCTTCTGGAGAGGCCCTGCCAGTCGGTGAGCCAACGGTCTAACTCTGTTTTAGACAATCTCCCATGGAAAATTTGCTCATTCGTTCACTTATTTTGAATTCTGGGTGTGTGTTTTAAGCAAGTTGACTTTTTTCCTGTTGGGAGCTGGGAGTGGGCTGCAAGACCTTAATTAAGTCAACTCCTTCTCAGGTTTAGCACCATTCAAGGTGCTTAGCCTGGGGGACCAGTGACAAAAGGAGGTCAGCAAAGGAGGACAGGCCAAGGAATCACAAAACGAGACAGAAAGGCTCCCAAGGCTCCTTCTGCCTTCAGCAACGTTGGTTAAACACTAACACTTATTACCATTTTTTTTCTTCAAAGGTCATATCCATTAGGTTAATCATACAGCTGCCTGCCGAGAGGAGCACAGAGAGAAGAAATGTCATGGTGCATCTGCAGCAGCACAAGTGGATGCCTTCATCTGCCCCAGCTGCAACAAAACATCTCCCTCCGCATCAGTCTCTACAGCCACAGCATGCGATGCAACCTTCCAATAGCTAAACTTTGTCCCCAAATGCACACTCCTCCACTGTCTGCCGAGCACACACACCAGGTTCTGCCCAACTTGGCACGGGCAGCGGTACACATGACATCATGTGGCAGAAGGGTGTCTAATGGGCCCTGTCCTCCATGTTGCAAAAAGAAGGGGGAAAGGGGAAGACATATTATCGCAAAGACTGCAGAGAGAAGAATTGTGTGTACTCTTCCCACCTTAGATCAAATCTATGCTGCCAGGTGCCATAAGAAAGCGGCAGAGATAGCGCCCCGGAAATGATCTCTTTCAGCTTCTCCTTCTGGAAGAAGGTATAGGGTTATAAAGGCCAGGACTAGCCGCCTGAGAAACAGTTTCTACGCAAATGCAATTCTGGTTCTAAATGCAGCATAAGGGGTCTCTATAGTATAGTGTATTTTAAAATGGGGTTTCAGAGTTTTTAGGGTTTTTTGAATGTTTTATGTAGTTTTTATGTAGTTTTATGTAGTTTTTATGTAGTTTTATGTAGTTTTTCAATTTCATTGTTCTGCATAGGACAATGACAATAAATATATCGTATATCGTATGCACTGAGTATTCCCTGGCTCTTGAAAAAGGCTAATATCAGGGCTAAGAATACAACACAGCGTGGTTTATCTAACCCCTGTCTTTCGGAAGAGGCAGATACAAACTATGCACTAGCTTTAGATTAAACAGCAACAACAAAAAATGGCCCATCGTCTATCACTCAACCACCCTCCTTAGCAGAAAGGGGGGAAGAGGTAAGTAACCACAAAGCTCTTGAAATATCATAACTCTCTGCAAAATGCTTCACTCTTTGGAGGGCAAGTTGAATGGTGTGTTTTTTCCCCTTTTAAAAGCAGAGCATTTCTGACTCACCCAGCACTATACCACACAGAGTGAAACAAACATCCCTGCTAATAGGAGACAGTGAGAAACAGAGACACGGGTGAGAGAGCCTCTGGAGGGATAGATATGTTTGGAAGCAAAAGCAGAGGTGGAAACTTGAAGAGCTCTCAAGGCAACCTAACTCCTACTCGTAGCAACACAGGGGGAGGGGTGGAAAAACTACAAGGAAGGCTGATCAGAACCCCAGCTGCAAATGCCCCATATCCCAAGCCATTCCATATGCCAGAGCACATTTTCTCCTTTCCCCAAAAGCACTGGGGTACATTTCTCACATCAGCCCTTCTGAAAAAGCAAGCTTTGGTAGCCCCTGAAACATATTCCTAGAGTGGGCGGCAGGTATGTAGAGCTGTAGCTGGCAGGGGCGGGGGGGCTAGCTGGATTTTTTCCCCCATGGGTGAAGCCTCCAGAGGGGCTCCATTGAGGCATTGTATGCAAATGTACATGGGGGTGTGTGTGCCAAACTAAGTCTTTGACACGGGGGAAATAAAGCATAGTTTCAACCCAGCTTATGCTCACTTTACTTATGCGATTACAACCTTTCATGGGGTAGGGGAGAATGAATGAATGAACGAATGATGGAGGGAAACTGCTGTTTCACCACCAGCACCTCCATTTTTTTCCTCCCACCCGCACAACCAGAAATACCTTCTTACGTCCTTCCACCTCACTTAGTGGGCTTTGGGAAGGTTGCACAAGGCCCCTGGGATGCTCCTAGAGCCCTCCTATGATGTTCCCAGAGCCTGGTAAAGCAGCTGTCTGCCCTGCAGTTGGAGGGGGGGGGCATGTTCCAGTGATTCCTAACTTTGCAAGCTTTTGCCTTTGTGCACAGACCCCCCAGAAGTGGCAGGCCTACTGTATTACATTTATATCCTACCTTGCCTCCAAGAACCTAAAGGTTTGGTATCTGCTTCTCCTCTTCTCCATTCCACCCCTCATCAACAACAACCTTGTGAAGTGGGTCAGGCTAAGGGAGAGTGACTGGCTCAAGGTCACCCAGTTGACTTCATGATTTGAGTGGGATTTTAATCCTGGTATCCTAGGTCCTAGACTGATCCTTACCACTGTCACACACATACAATTGAAATACTACTAGAAGTGTATCCAGGTTGCTACGTTTTTCAGGTGGGATTTAATCACATACCACCAAATTGAGGTTGTACAACTAAAAGGTGATTTGGAGCTCTTGTGCGATAAACCCGCTTGCACACGCACACCATGTTTTAAGAAAAACGACAGGAAAATGCACAGAAACGTATTGGGTTAACATGTGTTTGGTGCAATATTGTCTAACCTTCCGCAAATAAATCAGAATTAATTGCTCAATAAACATTAAAGCTCCCCGCAGACAAATCTGGGTGAATGCTTGGCAAACTGGTCACCTGGAAAATGTGCCTTTTCCTGTTGAAGGCAATATATTCATAATTATTTTGCCCTCCACCAACCCCCCCCCCGTCCCCCCTTGCACTAAGGAAAGTGAATACAAATTAACATTGTGCAATTAACATTGTGCAATCTTTGGAGGCTTCAATGCTGGATATTACACATAACAACAAGGGAGTGGGGGGGAGGGGAGGAGAGATAAGTTCCTGAGGACCTCAAGCTTGTTCACGACTTGTTACATTTTAGTCAATCCTAATAAAAGGCATTACTGCTACAGTTGTGGGAATGGCTTTTTCGCTCTCCGAGAGACCAACATGACTACTTATGGCTTGTGTATATTCCCCACTCTTCACACTAATTGCATTTCACAGTACATAATTGCACCTGCTAATTTAAATAAGTAGCCTGCAACCATTGCTCCGCATTTCCAGTGTTTCTTTTCTCATCCTCAAAGTTCTGCCTTTTCAGCTCAGTTCTAAAGAGCCTCTTGCAAATGCACCATGGACTCCCCTTTGCACAGAGCTTTCCTCTCCATTACCTGTTCAATGTTAACTGTAGTTTGCTATCCAAAGTGACAAACTGCAGTTAGCAATCCACAGGAAACAGAGAAAGAGAAGCTGTGCACCAGAGGAGAGGAAATTTGGAGACCCTGCAGCTAGTTCCCAGGTTGTTCAAAGTTTCTACACCCAGGGACTACCCTGAAAATTAAGGAGGTCCACCAGTCACAAAATGGTGGCAGGTGGTAAGGGAGCAAGTCACAAAATGGTGGCATGGCGCTTTATGACCCCCAACTTTTGTGACTTGGCAGCAGTGGTGGCTGGAGCCCATTAGGCAGGATGGACAACAGTAGGCCAACTCATTATAGTTTTGTCCCCATCTTCCTTTGGGCAGATGACACTAAGGAGGAGGAAGTTGACAAGTACAGTGGTACCTCAGGTTACATATGCTTCAGGTTACATATGCTTCAGGTTACAAACTCCGCTAACCCAGAAACAGTGCTTCAGGTTAAGAACTTTGCTTCAGGATGAGAACAGAAATCGTGCTCCAGTGGTGCGGCGGCAGTGGGAGGCCCCATTAGCTAAAATGGTGCTTCAGGTTAAGAACAGTTTCAGGTTAAGAACAGACCTCCGGAACGAATTAAGTTCTTAACCCGAGGTACCACTGTAGTTGTTAGTAAGAAGGCAGGTTAAGTGGAGACTGGCTAAGGGCTGACTGAGGTTGACGAAGCTGGGCCCCGTTTGCCCAAAGAGATCACCCTCCCTTGCTAAAAACAGGATACAAACAATTTGCACTCCTTTCATGACACACCAAATCAACTGCCAGATGTGCTCACCTCACACTGCCTAAAGGTAGGCGCCCCCAATCCCATCGTAAAGTTTTCCTTCTGCTTTCAAACACAGCACTGTGTGGATCCGAGCACAGTTCTCCCACATCATGTTTGATTCCTTCTATGGACTAAATACAGCAGTTGCCACTAAGAGCAGCAATAAGGATCTGAAAGAATCACCTGCATGCAAAACTCCAGTGAAGGGCAACCGGCTAGTTGCGTTCTGACTTTGGCCCAAGTCATTAATTAGCACATGACACGGTTCAGAAACCCAGTGCATACCTCTGTTCTGCCGCTCAGGCTGCCCATTTTCAGAAATGACCTAGTTTCCTTTCCAAAATCGAGAGAGAGAGAGAGAGAGAGAAATACAGTTGCCGGTTTCAGTTTTTGCACAAACTGGTCAGTCTAATTATAGCACAGGCACAATGTTCACTTACCTGTGAAGCAGCAGAGGCCACTGTAGTTCACAAAGCATTGCATCTGCGCTCGTTCGCTCCCCCCCCCCCAGGAGAGTGTGTTTCTCCTCTCTACAAGCTCAGATCTGTTTCCATGAGCTCAGCACTTCCGCTTCTTGAGATGTGCCGAGAACATCCTGCAAGCTATGAAGCGCAACCAGAAGAAGTGTGGAAGGAAGAATAATATTGACCTCAAAGGGCAAAGTGAATGAGAGAGAGGTGGGGGCGGTGGGTGGGTGGACGTGAGGCCATTTTACGGTAAGGCAGGCTTACAGGGCTTGCAGCAACAACAACAAAAACCTCATCCATGAACCAGAAGCTGAAAAGGAAGGTGGCAGGGAAACAGCAGCGAAAGGACAGGGCAGTTGTCTGCTAACATCTAACCTCAGCTCACGAGATTTCAATGCACAGCTCTGGGTAACATGCAAGTGCAGGGGGGGGGGGATAGCCCTGGTATCCTCCGCACTAGAACCTGCACTCTCAAATGTGACACTTGTTTTTTATTTTTCTTCTTTCATTATATATCCCTCCCTGCAATGTGTGGAGATACGGATTGTACTAATGGAGAGGTTCCCAAACTTTTAAAGCCACAGCCCCCTTCGTTCCATAAACTCATCCCCAATGCCCCCTTCCCTATAAAAAGAATTATTCAGCTCTCCACCTCTTCCCCCCTTTTCTTCCTCATGTAACACTAATGTCTCAACAAATGAAACTGATCTGTAGAAAATATAACTTGGGGGAAAAAAGACATTGCACATACTTTTGTAAACCAAGAAATCTTTAATAAAAATGTTTGTTTGTTTGTTTGTTTGTTTTTTAAAAAGCATTATTCAGAACAGCAGTTTGCATGACCCACTAAGGAAGATAGTAGTACAATGAAATTTAAAGCAGCAACAATTGATTGCAAATTAATCAAAATTCAATTACAGTAGAAACTATTTAGTTTAATTAATTCAACAAAATTTATGAACTTGAGCCGGGAATACCAGCTTTTCAAAGTCTGATAGTCAAGTACACTTTCAGCACACACACCCATGCCCCACTGACCCCTTGCCTCTTAGCGACCCCCATGGTCATCCCAACTTTACCCAGGAGGTTGTACCATCCACTTTGGGTACCACTGCCCTAATGTGCCCTTCCCCCTGCCATATATATATATATATATATATATATATATATATATATATATATCCTTGTCCTGTAAACGTCACCCTCGTGGAAACAAGTGAGGGATCTTTCCATCCATCACTTCTACTCATAACTCCCCCCTCCACTTTGAAAGCACTTTTCTCCAACTTAGGGTTCAGTTCCATATGCAGAGGATTTACTGGGATAGCTCAGTTGCTATAGAACAAGGCTCAATCTCAGGATTGTGGGTTCAAACCCCACATTAAGCAAAAGGTTCCTGCACTGCAGGGCATTGGACTAGATGACCCTCATGGTTCCTTTCAACTCTACAATTAAGAGTCTACAACTACATTTTGTGCATATTTAGTCCCTGTCTTCCTCCATCCCTTTTGTTGTCTGATTGTTATTGAAGCTTTATTTTTACTCTGGTGGGGAACACGTCATGCTCCTTCTGGGGGAGTTTGTCCACCTTGGGTCCCCACCCTGCACTCAGTTCTCACCTGTGGCTCCTAGAAAATGTCGGCATGTGACAGCAACCACAAGCCAGGATTCAACTGGCTGGCTAAACCAGGTGAGGGTAGCCGATGGGTCTCAAACCCTCAATGAGTCAAGAGTCTTCCCCTGCCTGTGAAGAAAGACTGCAGAGGACTGAACGGACGACGCCAATAGTGGGTGCAACAGTCAAGAAGGTGGTTTCTGCATGTGCTGTAGAGGCAAGTAAGGGACAGATGGGGCTCATCAACCTGGGAAGGTAGTCTATCTAGGAGAAGGAAAACTCAGATCCTAAACCTCCGCAATCTTGTGGGATGTCTTTGTTGGGATGCATCCGGGGAGACGGGGCATTTGGCAGACCCCCAGCTGGCTCCAGCTACTGGCCGGCAGCCAAGCAAACTCTGGTTCTCGGAACAGCATCAATCAGTGACTCGAGCCTCAGAAGCCTTCAGAGACTGAGCACGCTCTAATCAGCAGAGTGAATAACTTTTCACAACGGAAGTGGCGGACAGAGACATGTGTAAGCAGATTTACAGACATTTATTCTGTGGGTTATACCACAGAGCCTAGGACTTGCCGATCAGAAGGTCGGCGGTTTGAATCCCCGGGTGAGCTCCCGTTGCTCGGTCCCTGCTCCTGCCAACCTAGCAGTTCGAAAGCACGTCAAAGTGCAAGTAAATAAGTACCACTCCGGCGGGAAGGTAAACGGCATTTCCGTGCACTGCTCTGGTTCGCGAGAAGCGGCTTAGTCATGCTGGCCACATGACCTGGAAGCTGTACGCCGGCTCCCTCGGCCAATGAAGCGAGATGAGCGCCGCAACCCCGGAGTTGGTCACGACTGGACCTAATGGTCAGGGGTCTCTTTACCTTTACCTATTCAGCATCAGGAACAAAGGAAAAATATGTCTGTTTCCCTTTGTGTCCAAGCAAACAGAAGTATAGCAAAAGCAATATACAACGGACGTAAACAGACATGTGACATACAACAATCCACACATCTGTTCTAAAGGTGGAACGGAACTATATCCTAACAGTCTTCAGGAGAATAAAAGGCTAAGGCAGGCATAGGCAATCTCGGCCCTCCAGATGTTTTAGGACTACAACTCCCATCATCCCTAGCTAACAGGACCAATGGAGTAAACCTTATACAAATCCAAAGTAGAGTCTCTAAGACGGCTGGATAGTGTCCAGAGGTGGAGCTAGCTGCTCTAGCATCTTGAGCGGCGTGCACTCAGGGAGCAGAGCTAGCCAGGGGGCGAGTGTTGGCGGGGCAGGGGCGATGTCACACCCCCTCAGGGATGACACCCGGAGCAGACCACATCCGCTTGCTCCGCCTCTGATAGCACCTCGTATGCCTCCTGCCTGCAACTCCTGCAGCCCAGCTGGTGCCAAACGTATTGCTCTGCTTTCCTTTGAACCACATCAGTGAGGCCAAGGGGGGGGGGGGTCTTATCTGGGCAGCCCAGGATCTCCATACACACTGCCCAGGCTTGAGCTCCAGGGCGGTCACTTCAGTGCTGCTGACCCGGTGGTTTGGCTTCACCCCACCCCACAGGTGGTGTACTCCATTGTTTCTCAAGACAGACGGATGCTAACCAACAGGTCTATAAGGCTGCATATGCATGCTGAGGTACAATAAATCAAGATTAACAATACTCCAGTCGGATATTGCTCCCAACTGGAGCAAGGCAGGAGAGCTTGTAAAACAAGATGCATAAAGAAATTTGGTATATATTTACAAAGCTTAACTTCCTCCTGTGTATCTGAAGAAGTGTGCATGCACACAAAAGCTCATACCAATAACAAACTTAGTTGGTCTCTATGGTGCTACTAGAAGGAATTTTTTTTTGGGGGGGGGGGTTCCTCCTAGGGTTACCAGAAGTTCTTGCTTCACTTGAAACTGATCAGAAAGCTGTGGCTAATGCAAAAATTGAGTGGCTCAACTACTCAGCAGGGCAGAATATTGCCATGATATTACACCACAGCTGAATGATCTGCATTAGGTACCAGGTGGCCTAAGGGGTTAGATCATCTAACCCCTTATACTCCCATCTGATTACTGCACTCTGCAGCACCGATCACACATCCTGTTTTGCCACCTGGGGTGAAATGGGGAAAGGCTGCCTCCCTTCAGTCTCTTACCTGGCTTGTGCGGCAGCAATGGTGCCAGCTCCCAGAGAGATCTCACCAGATCTCATGAGATTTCAGTGAGATATCACTGCCGCCAGTGGAGGACAGGATGGCTGTAGGGGTACCGCCTCTTGGGGTTCAGTTGCCTGAGGAGGATGCCTCATCCCGCTGCCTCATGGGGCAACCTGCAGATAATAGCTTATATCGAGGCCCACATGATGTCAAAATTGGGCCTGGAAGTATAGATATAAAAGTTTAAAAACAATATTCTTTATAAGGAAATTGATCCCTGCAGGCAGTAACTGCTATAAGCTGGTAGGAAAGAGGAATGGAATTATAATTGCTATTGTTATTAATTTATATACTGTATGCTATATGTATTATATTTATATATTAATTCATATACTTAGGGGCAAAATGATTTCTAACTAGTTTGCCAGTTATAATATCCATATGTAATTAAAAATCAAATGAAACAATTTCATCAAAACATTAAAAGCAGACCTAATTAAACTTCACAATAAAATAAGCTTGTTAAAAAGCATAGCAATTAAAACACTTAAACGAACAATTAACATTTGCTTGTGTATTACTGAGAATGGTGGTGAAATCCCAAGGCCTTGCTGCTCATATAGATGCTTTTTACCACCTAGTGCTCTACAGCAAGTCAGGTCGGCAGTGGCAGAGCTTTTTTGCTCATCCTGATCCGTTGCAACTGGTCAGAGTCAGGTGTCACAAATTCCCTCTCTGCCCAGCTGGAGTATTCACTTCCTTATATATGTTATGTTAAGCCTCTGGCATAAAAGCCAATGGCAGAGTGCAAAGATACAATTCTGCCCAACCTACTAGCCAGAGAAGCCTCAAAGCAAGCCAGTCTATGACTTTTCATCTACCACCTCAAAGAAAAACATATCTAAGGCAGCAGTCCAATACTGGTTTAACTGGTACTAAGTCCCATGGAAGTCAATAGGACTTATTTCTGAGGTGATATGTATAGGTTTGCTCTGCAAGTCTGCTAGCTCATTTAAATATGTGGGATTTGGTTCTAGAAATGAACACAGGATAAGTCAGGCCATGTAGCTAAGTAATATCTATACAGTGGTACCTCAGGTTAAGTACTTAATTCGTTCCGGAGGTCCGTACTTAACCTGAAACTGTTCTTAACCTGAAGCACCACTTCAGCTAATGGGGCCTCCTGCTGCCGCCGCGCCACTAGAGCATGATTTCTGTTCTCATCCTGAAGCAAAGTTCTTAACCTGAAGCACTATTTCTGGGTTAGCGGATTCTGTAACCTGAAGCGTATGTAACCTGAAGAGTATGTAACCTGAGGTACCACTGTACTGACTGGCAACAGTTTTCCACGGCTTGAGACAGCAACCTCTCCCAGACCTATCTAAAGAAGCTGGGGATTCAAACTGGGGAACTTTTGCAAACTGGGGATGAGCTCTGCATGAGCATAGATCATGCTGCATGTTTTCTGAAAAGAAAACATGTTTAAGCTATGTTCAATTATTTTAAACAACAAATAACTGTTTGGGGCTATAAATTAGGTTGCACTTGGAGCGACTGTCCTTAACACCCCTCACAAGCATCATTAGTACTCCCCCTGCCCCAAACAAATTGTGACCCTAACAATGGGTATGATTAGATGATAAAGACAAACAGCAAACATTTCCTCTGGGTTACAGGCAGTCAAGTGGAGGAGGACTGAATTGGCTACCAGTAAAAATAATCTGGATGATGGAAGGTGATGGGACAGAAATGGACAAGGAGAAGGAAGTCAATCAAGCAGACAGCTTTCTCCCAGCCCATTAACATTTCTTCCCTGAAAATGTTGATCAGAAGACTACAGCTTCAATACAAATGACATTTGTGTCTAAGCAAGTAAACATGGCCACTGAACACCTAATCATTTATTGTTCAGAAAACAGTATTTTCAAAAACCATACACTGCCAAAATGCCCAGAGACGGTCAACAGAAATGCCATCAGCACATAATACCCTTTTTAGAAGAAGCAGCTCTGATTTGAAAAGCCTGGTTAAAGTACACATTTTAAACATGCCATTAACCAATTATTTGACCGTGCACACGCCTCGGCCAGGTGAAATCCATTCATGATTTTGACTTTTAAAGCAGCACCAAGGTAAGACAGTAAAAGATGGGAGGGAGGGAAGGAAGGAAGGGGATCTGGAAGTAAAGATTGGTGGAGGCAGGGGAGAAATAACAGACAGCTCCAAAAGGTAAGGTGGAAGTAACAGCTACCGCATAGCCTTGTCCACACTATAAAGCTCAATTAAGTTTTTGCCACTTTAATTGCCGTAACTTACCCCAAGGACTCCTGGGAATTAGAATCTGGCAAGTGTTTAGAATTCTGCTACAGAACCATCCCTCAGGATACAGAATGATGTTAATCTGGTCTTACCCTTTAAGTGTAAAATCAAATTTGGACGGGGCCTTGTAGGCCACCTGATTCAATCCCCTGCTTGCAACCAGAGCCAGAACATTCCCATAAGATGACCATTTTGTCTTGAACTTGCAGATGATGGTATTTGATTGACCCTCCCAGCTTCTTCAGTTAAGAAGCCTCTGAATGTCTTTCAAGGTTGTCGGTTGCATTGCTGAGCACCAGCGTAAGGCTGGCTGGCACACAGCCTCCTCCCATCAGTGCCAGAACCTTTTGTAAAATGCCATGCAATACCTATAAGCAGGTGTTTTGGAACCAGTCTGTCCTGCCCTGGGCAATGGAAATCAAAGTCCCTGTAATCCCTGGGCTAAGTAATTGGCTTGCTCTTAACAGCCCACGCCAAATACCAAGGGCAAGTGTCCAAATGCTATTAACACCTGTTTTGAGCTTCCTTGTGGCTGTCAACTTAGAAAAAAAAATATAAAAAGTACGATGTCCTCTCTAACATCGCACTGAAGGGCTATTCAAAGGATCATTCTGATGCCTGCAGAAAGTGTAAATAAGTTGAATCGGGGGTTGGATAAACAATCTCCCCCCATTCTGAAGGAAACCTACAAGCTACTAGTCAGCTTTAAGTCTTGATTTATAGAAGCCATTCATAAGTTACATAATAACATGACTGCCACTTCCCTGTGGCTGCATCTTGGAACATCCAAACAAAAGAATCGCATAAGAGGGTCTGATCATATGTCCAAAGCAGTCCTGCACTTTGCAAGATGCTAGCACACTGACTTTGCTGCTTCTTAAGCAATCATCCCATACAACAATTTATCTAAATGTTAGGGGAACTGGTTTAGATTCAGAAGTAATGGAAGTGAAACCATGGAGTTCCAGTTAAAATATATGAATTGGACTCTGTGGTGTATTGGGGAAAGTTAACAAGGAGGAGAAACTGCCAACCAGTGGTGTGGGTTTTCTGGGGGGGAATTATGATGCCCTAGAGCAAGTGTACCTATCATGGTACCCTCCAACTCCCAGCAGCCCCAATGGTCAGGGATGATGGGAGTCATAGGCCAGCAATATTTGGAAGGCACCTATCCTAGCAATGGAACTAATCTAGTGTATTTATTTTGCTTGTATTTAGTCACTGAAGCTAAAACCCTTGAAGCCGCCAAGCTCCTTACAACTGCATTCGCAACTGGCATCCATTCACTGGGGCTGAAGTACTTACAAAATAGAACACTTTCTGCGGAAAAACAAAGCATCGCTGCTGCCAACCCAGAATGGCTCCCTCTGTCCAGGATTTGAGGCAGCTCTGGAGAAGAGACCATCAATGGGTCCTTTTAACCATGAAGGACAGAAAGTGCGAGATGCTCAAGCCAAGGGTCACAGCTTTGGATGCTGAAGGTTCTTGGTCATTGTTATACATTACTATAAAAGGTAAAGGTAAAGGAACCCTGACAGTAAAGTCCAGTCGTGAATGACTCTGGGGTTGCGGCGTGTGGTGTAGTGGTTAAGAGCGGTGGACTTGTAATCTGGTGAACCAGGTTCGATTCCCCGCTCCTCCACATGCAACTGCTGGATGCCCTTGGGCTAGTCACACTTCTTTGAAGTCACTCAGCCTCTCTCACCTCATGGAGTGTTTGTTATGGGGGAGGAAGGGAAAAGGAGATTGTTAGCTGCTTTGAGACTCCTTAGGGTAGTGATAAAGTAGGATATCAAGTCCAAACTCCTCCTCCTCCTCCTCCTTCTTCACTAGCTGAGGGAGCCGACATTTGTCCACAGACAGTTTTTCTGGGTCATGTGGCCAGCATGACTTCTGGCGAACCAGAGCAGGTCACAGAAACACCGTTTACCTTCCCGTCGGAGCGGTACCTATTTATCTGCTTGCACTTTGACGTGCTTTCGAACTGCTAGGTTGGCAGGAGCTCGGATCGAGCAATGGGAGCTCACCCCGTTGCAGGGATTCGAACCACCGACCTTCTGATCGGCAAGTCCTAAGCTCACTGGTTTAGACCACAGCGCCACCCGCGTCCTTTACATTACTATATTCATTGTCTACTATATTTTTTGTTGTATCAAAGGAACCTGATTTCTTATAGAAGGAAAAAGCATACAATTTAAAATTAAAATACTGTAGATCAAAATATTTACAAACACCTATTCCTCCACCGCAATCTCCCAGGAAGCCTGGAAAAGACTCCTGTTTGACACCAGTCAGTTTAGTTAAAACTGAGCTAGATCGGCCAATGGTCTGACTCAGTATAAAGAAGGTTCCTATGCCCAGATATCCCTCTACCCAGATGACTCATTCAATCAAGCCAAGTCACATGCGAAACACAAAACTTTTCTAAATGGCTCATTCAGAAATGCAGCATCTGGTCATCTCAGCTGAGAACACCAACAATCCAACTGAAGATGAAAGTGGAGAGGAATGACCTTGTGGTGTCTTTGTTTGGAAGGTTCTCTCCAGCTTCATCAGTGGACTTCTAGATGGCATCAGGACCCTGGCAAATTTATCACCTTCCAGAGTGGGATGTTCCTTCGTAGCTATCAGCAGCTAATCTGAGCTTCCTTGGATGACAAAAATAGCTGCCACATCTACATTAGATGCATCAGATTCCCTACTCCTGCTCTTGCTCCTCCCCATGTTGAAAATTTGTGTCCATCTGGTTAAACTGGACACACCAAACTAGCCTTAAATCTTCCTTATATATAAACAAACAAACATGGCAGCACAGCTCCTGCAATCTTGGTTCCAAGGAGAATCAACGAGCAGCAAAAGCTGCTGCTGCAGAAATATATCAGGAAGTCTGTGTGCTGTGTAGCACAGCTACTTTACACCCACCTCATCATGGTTTGTGTGAATGCATACTTGACATAGCTTGCCCTTCCTACACCAATGGAATTACATGCATGCTCTGCAGAAATCTCAGTGACCGAGGATCTCATTTCCCAGAGTGTTTGTAAGTAATACAAAAAGTCTGACCTCTCAACCCCCACCTACCTTCTGTGTTTTAAACCACTCCCTCATATTTACTCCCTTAAAAACCTTCACTCAACTGCATGCCTTTCTCAGGTTCATCATATGTTGTCTGCATGTGATAAGGACAACAAAAGGTTAGAATTGCTTTCCTTAAGATTTTCACATAGTGGCAGTTTTGGACACTGTGGATGGGTAGGAGATGTAGTTCCCCTACCTAAATTCTGACATGTTATCATTGCCAGGGACACTGTACCAACTGCCTTCTTTTGCATTTCTGAAACAGTTCAGTTATTCAACCACTCCTTTGATGCCCTAAACCATGGATAGGCAAACTAAGGCCCGGGGGCCAAATCCGGCCCAATTGCCTTCTAAATCCGGCCCGTGGATGGTCTTGGAATCAGTGTGTTTTTACATGAGTAGAATGTGTCCTTTTATTTAAAATGCACCTCTGGGTTATTTGTGGTGCCTGCCTGGTGTTTTTACATGAGTAGAATGTGTGCTTTTATTCAAAATGCATCTCTGTGGGGCATAGGAATTCGTTCATCTTTTTTTTCCTTCAAAATATAGTCCGCCCCCCCCCCAAGGTCTGAGGGACAGTGGACTGACCCCCTGCTGAAAAAGTTTGCTGACCCCTGCTCTAAATGTCTTCAGCCATGTATACCTGAAGGAATGTCTCCACCGCCATCATTCAGCCCAGACACTGAGATCTACAGTGGTGCCTCGCAAGACGAAATTAATCCGTTCCGCGATTCTCTTCGTCTAGCAGTTTTTTCGTCTTGCGAAGCAATCCCATTGACGGCTTAGCGGATTAGCGCTATTAGCGGTCTAGCGGCTTTTAGCGATCAGCTGAGAGGCGGCTTATCAGCGGAACAGCTGATAAGCGGCTTAGCAGCTTAGGAAAGGGGGGGGAAGCGAACAAAACCCGTGGGAACTCGCAAGATTTTTTCGTCTTGCGAAGCAACCCCATAGAGAAATTCGTTTAGCGAAGCGCCTCCAAAACGGAAAACCCTTTCGTCTAGTGGGTTTTCCGTCTTGCGAGGCGTTCGTCTTGCGGGGCACCACTGTAGCTCCAAGGGCCTTTGGACAGTTCCCTCACTGTGAGAAGTGAGGTTACAGGCAACCAAGCAGAGGGCCTTCTCGGTAGTGGCGCCTGCCTTGTGGAACACCCTCCCATCAGATGTCAAGGAAATAAACAACTATCTGACTTTTAGAAGACATCTTCCCTTATAGGGAAGTTTTTAATGTCTGGTGTTTTACTGTGGTTTTATAATTGTTGGAAGCTGCCCAGAGTGGCTGGGGCAGCCCAGTCAGATGGGCGGCATATAAATAAACTATTGTAATAGTAGTAGTAGTAGTAGTAGTAGTAGTAGTAATTAGCTGATGACCCAGGCAATATGGGTTTTGGTAGCCTGTGTATGAACCTGCTCTAACCAACCAACACTGCATTTGTCACTTCAAGCCACAAATCCATTATACTCTCTAACCACCACTTGGCACTGTAAATAAGCACCCTTCTGTTTAAGCCCAAATTGAGACTTAGTTGTCTCAGTTGGCTATTTCCCCTATGTAACTGTGTGTGCGCAGGTGCGATACAGTCACCCCTGTGGAGTACAATCATCTGTAACTTACAAGTTCCCACACTCACATGAACAGAGAAACTGGCGGGCCTGGTAATAATGCTTTTGGCCAAAAGTGTTATTCAGTGGTGAAGGGCACTGCCAGTTAGCTGGAAGCAAAACCTATAGAACCATGACTAATAGGAAATCTCTTACATTAATAATGTGTCTTTCAATTCCATAGCTCCCAATGCTCTTTGGAAGCAATGATTTATAATTAAGAAGAAAGCAGCGTATTGCAGATCAAGAGAGCGGTGCAAGCTGACCAAAAGCCAAGCACTGATTTATGAGATGTGCCTTGAGATGAAGAGTAAAGGAAGGCTTCTCAAGTGTACTTTCCTAAATCAAGGAGGAAAGCACCATTCCAGTTTTCCTAAAAGGATAAACCCTTTCAGGGGAAGGTTCCCTTCCCCTTTTACCAGGCTTGCAGTTTTGAGAGGGGGAGTTCGCAAATGTTCACAACTGGTTCACATGTTGTTGGAGCAGCTGCAGCCCCAGGATTGCTAAAGCTGTGTGGGTGTAGATCTCATTAGTCTGCTGGTTGGGAGGACATTGGGAGCATCACTGTTATTAGCCATGACACTAAATGGAACCTCCAGAAGCAACAGCCCCCAGACAACAGATGCTGGAGGTTGTTGTCTTTATGCCCAGATAACTAGTTGCTGTGGAAAGGAGGACACGGAACTAGATGAAACCTTTGGTCTGAAAGCAGGGGTCTTAAGATTCTGATCACACACAGTTACTGTCCTACTGAGGCCACCATGCTTCATCTGACACAGGAATCCTTTCGCTATAAGAAAAAGCTGCACATGAATTTGTGAGAGTGATGGGTGATGTGTCTCAGAGCAGTGACTCTAAAAGTCAAGCTGTTGTCTTGACACAGAGTGGGTAAGGGCTGCTGCTGCTGCTTTAAATCTCCTTCCAAATAATAAAACTAGCATGTTGTGAAAAATTATCACTTTAATTTTCCTGCTCTAGCACGTAGTCTTAAAAAAAAAAAAAGTGTGGGCAAAAAGTATATCAGGATTTGCAGTAGATCAGGAAGGATTTCCGACTGATTTGTGTAACAACAACAAAATGACTTCCTACCCTCAGTTAGACAGAGGAAATGAAGAAAACTTCCAGGGACCAGGAATAGATTTTAATGTAGACTGCAAGTGTCCTAGTCCTGTCCTGCCAGCCATGGCAGAGCTCAGTGGAGGGAGAAGTGAGCCAACCAGCTGAGTCTCAGATGTCTTCTAAAAGCATGGTAGTTGTTGTTCTCTTTGACATCCGGTGGGAGGGTGTTCCACAGGGAAGGCGCCACTACCGAGAAGACCCTCTGCCTGGTTCCCTGTAACTTGGCTTCTCGCAGTGAGGGAACCACCAGAAGGCCCTCGGTGTTGGAACTCAGTGTCCGGGTAGAACGATGGGGGTGGAGAAGCTCCTTCAGATATACTGGACCAAGGCCGTTTAGGGCTTTAAAGGTCAGCACCAACACTTTGAATTGTGCTCGGAAACGTACTGGGAGCCAATGTAGGTCTTTCAAGACCGGCTTCATGTAGATGTTGAAAAGCATGGGGGAGAGGACAGAACCCTGAGGCACCCCACAAGTGAGAGCCCAGGGGTCTGAACACTCATCCCCCACACCACTTTCTGAACATGGCCCAGGAGGAAGGAGCGGAACCACTGTATAACAGTGCCCCCAGCTCCCAGCCCCTCAAGACGGTCCAGAAGGATGTTATGGTCGATGGTATCAAACGCCGCTGAGAGATCCAGCAGAACTAGGAAACAGCTCTCACCTTTGTCCCTAGCCCGCCGGAGATCATCAACCAGTGCGACCAAGGCAGTTTCAGTCCCATGATGAGGCCTGAATCCCGACTGGAAGGGATCCAAATGGTCCGCTTCTTCCAGGCGTGTCTGGAGTTGTTCAGCAACCGCTCGCTCAATCACCTTGCCCAAGAATGGAAGATTTGAGACTGTGCGATAGTTGGCTATCCTGGCCGCATCTAAAGATGTTTTTTTAAGAAGCGGTTTAATAACCGCCTCTTTCAGTGGGTCTGGGAAGGCTCCCTCACGGAGGGAAGCATTCACCACCCCACAAAGCCCATCGCCCAGTCCTTCCCGGCTAGCTTTTATAAGCCAGAATGGGCAAGGATCAAGGAGACAAGTGGTTGGTTTCACTCGTCCAAGCAGCCTGTCCACATCCTTGGGGGTAACAGATTGGAATTGATCCCACACAACTTGACTAGACAGGACTCTAGCACTCTCCCGCCCCGGC
The DNA here is from genome assembly GCF_951804945.1 of Podarcis cretensis. Taxonomy (NCBI): domain Eukaryota; kingdom Metazoa; phylum Chordata; class Lepidosauria; order Squamata; family Lacertidae; genus Podarcis; species Podarcis cretensis. The sequence goes on from NC_137175.1 coordinate 26,478,314, forward strand.
CCTGCTCCCACGGTGGAGTCTACCTCTTCTCGAATCTGAGCGACTTTATCTGCAAAAAACTTTGCAAAGTCATTGCACGAGATCATGTGGCCCGTACTGGGCCCTGATGGAGCAGGTGGTTCCGCTAAATTGTGAACCACCTGAAAAAGTCTCCTGCTGCTGTTTTCTGCAGATGCAATAGAGGCGGTGAAGAAAGTCTTCTTCGCCGTCGCTATCGCCACTTGGTAGGCTCGACATTGAGCTCTAACCCGTGTCTGGTCAGATTCAGAATGGGTTATCCGCCACCGGCACTCTAGCCGTCTCAACAATTGTTTCATTGCCCTCAGATCTGTGGAAAACCACGGGGCTGTCTGGGCTCCATGCAATCGGAGAGGGCGCTTTGGAGCCAAACAGTCAATAGCCCTGGTTAACTCCAGATTCCAGTGGGCCACCAGGGAATCAGCTGAAGGGCCATCAACATGGGATAAAGCATCCCCTACCACTCTCTGGAAACCATTTGGATCCATTAAGTGGCGGGGCGGACCATCTGAATCGGTCCCACCTCCCTGCAGAGGGGAAGGGTCGCGCAGAAGTCCAGTTGCACCAGGAAGTGATCTGACCATGGCACTTCTTTGGTTTCGCTTTTACTTAGTGTCAGATCACCAACATCCATAGAGGTGAACACCAGGTCTAAGGCATGCCCATGGCTATGAGTTGGGCCAGACTTATTCAGGGACAGCCCCATTGAGGCCATGCTTTCCACGAAGTCCCGAGCGGCCCCTTGTAAGGTCGTGTCGGCATGGATGTTAAAATCCCCTAGGACAACCAAACTAGGTGTCTGCAGGAGGACATCCGCCACGACCTGAAGCAGCTCGGGCAGGGAATCCTTGGTGCAGCGGGGAGGTCGGTACATCAATAGGAATCCTGTACTGCCCCTATTGCCCAACTTCCAGAACATGCACTCGGAGAACTGGGTCTTTCCAATAGGACGCCTGGTGCAAACTAATGACTTCCTAAAAATCACTGCAACCCCCCCTCCCCGCCCACAAGGCCTGGGTTGCTGTGTGTAAGAGAAACCTGGTGGACAAGCAGCGGCAAGGACAGGCTTTATCCAACCAGGTCTCTGTTACACATGCCAGGTCAAATCCTCCATCCACAATCAGGTCGTGGATGGCAGTGGTTTTATTCATCATTGACCTGGCATTGCACAGCATTGCACAGGGAGATGTTGTTCTGTTGCACCAGTGAAAATTCTTGCACTGCTGGATCTATTTAGCTAGATACCTCCCAATCTTCTCTGCCTAACTTTTTCCACAGTACCAGAGGAGAAATGTCAAGCAGGATAATCTGCTTCAAAATTTCAGTGGAGGCTGCTAATAGACATTTAACGATTTATTTTCTTCCCCCACATCAAGCCTTTTCAAGTTCTCCAGCAAAGTCTTTTTGCATGTTCACGTCTCTTCCCTAATCACATTTCTTCCCTGCACTCACTTCCCTCAAAACTTTCACCTAGCCAAAAAGAAAAAGGAAAAAAGGACACTTCTTCCTTGAATCTTGGTACCTTTTCAGTTGGATCTGCCACCTTCATTTTCCTAAAGGATTGTTGGATGCTCATTCTCTGCAGCAGCAATGTAACGAATGATTACACAGAAACATCTTGTGCCTTTGGCTTACTGCTACCAGCACAGATCCAGAAGCAGAGGAACTGGTCCAAAACCAGAAGGCATAACAACTGAAAATGTGTGTGCCAACTTCGCCCTCAGCGGGTTGGATTTCACAGTCCTTGTATGGCCTGCAACTTTCACGAGCACCTTGAAGACTGCAGCTAATGAGAAGCCCCCAAAGCCCCATGTTGTCCTGTTCTGGTCAAGGAGGAGTCCACAGGGCAAAGCAGCTCAGTTGTTGCAGCACCAAGGAGAGCTCCCTAGCGGACAACTTGCTCTCATGGAGGGGTGGAAGTGAATTAAGATTTTAGATTTCTGCCTCCACTCTGCCTCTTCTGTGCTCTTTAGAGAATTGGGATGCATGCACAACATGCATCTGAAGCATATGATTTACCCCCAAGGAATCCTAGGAACTGTCATTTGTTAAGGGCATGTGAGGGGTAAACTACTGTTTCCCATGATTCTTTGTGGAAGTCATGAGCTTTAAATATATGGTGTATATACCCAGAGGTTGTAGCCAATGCTAATCCTACCAAGAGTAGACCCATTGGAATTAATACAACATAGCCATGTCTGTTAATTTCAATAGATCTATTCAGCATAGGACTAGCATTGGATACAATCCTAGGAACTGTAGTAGGCCGGGCTGGGTGATATCAGCTTTTCAACATCGTGATGTATCACCACCAGCCAAGCATCGTGATATAGCAATACATCACAATGTTAAAAGTTGAGGGAGGAACAAGCTGCCTTGGGCCCAGCCCCCTGAGTGAAACCACCTCTGCTTTCTTGGTAGAAGCGGTGGCGGTTTCACCCCAGCACCTCACAGGCTGGGGTAGATGCAGCTCATTTCTCCAAGTGCCGGCAGGAGAGGGAGGTGGGTGAAGGCACCACCATGCTCTGGCCCTCAAACCGGTTCTGGGTGATGTATCGATACATCACCCAGGCCTAGCGGTGGGGGACACTTTTCAGCCCGCAAACTATTTTCCCTTGTAGAGATTCTTCCAGAGCCTGCATGCCAGTGGAGCGCAACACCAAGGGCAGAAATAAACAGAGCATCTTCATATATGGTGGTCACACATTCCAGCCACACACAAGTCATACGTTTATACACATATACACCCATCCATCCAGAAAACATGAAGAAGCACCACAGTTCAAGGATGCAATCCTGCTAGGCAAAAGCACTAAAGGAGAGTGTGAAGGACTGGCAAGGAGTCTAACTTGGGATGGGGCATGGCCAAGGGAGTGTTCCAAGGGCCAAGCAAAATGGACTGAAGAGCCACATTTGGCACCTGGGCCTGAGGTTGGCTACCCTCATCCAAGTTCAGCCTAGGAGGAAATATGGATCATCCTGCAGTGACAACCATTTCAGGAGCAGTAAGAATGTTAGATACCTACTGGATTTGAGCAAGAGGTTCTCCATTCCAACATCCTACTTCCAACAGTGGCAATGCAGATGCCTCATGGAAGCCCTGAATCTGGCCGTTCTGGCAATACAATGGTCAAGTGGCTTCTTTGCCTTCTTCGAAATCTTACACAGCATTTTCCTGATGAATACGAATCACAACCACTGTTTCAGAACTTATTTATATTATTTTAAGTCTTATTTATATTAAATGGGACTGGACCTCTCAGAACTCCGCATTTTTAACTGTGTTTCCTTCTTCAATCAGGTGCCCCCTCCCATGTGAGCTTTTACTTTTCTTTTTTAGGGGAGAAAAAACCCCCCAAATAATTCCATTAGTCATACTCTAAGCAGTGAATTAAATTATCGGTGCTGGCTGACAGCTGACTTGTCAACAACTGGCCATTGTCCAAGGTCTGATTTCCCAAAACATAAAGGCATGCCTGCCAAGGACCCTAAATTATGTTATGCGGGTCGTGAGTCTTTTTCTCCCTTTTCTTTCTAATGAGCTCAATGCTTGAGCAAAGCTTCGCAGAAGCAGCAAGCTAGGATAAAAAGATCTCGCAGAATATGGATTCTCTAGTGCAAGCACTTAAAGAGACCTTCAGTATAAAAGATAATCAGCACTGAGGAACAAATACGGATGTTCATCCCTGCAGGAGAGTTATGAATTCGCTTCTTTCCTTGGCACACGAGTAAGGATGTTGCAAGGCAGTGGTCAAACAGAAAGAGCTCTGTAAATGAGGCTGCTTCTTTCATCTGTGCTCCCATCCATGGCCTGAGTAATTGAGCTGGGCACCGGAATGATACTTAAACCCCAGGAAAAGGAATCCTGCAGCAGCTGCAGCTGCTGCAGCTCTACTTTACAAGGTGCAATAGATCTGGGGAGCAGTAACCCTCATTGCCCAGGTCCTGGTTTAGTTTCACTCTGCTGCCACCTAAGAGCATGCAGGATCCTGGCCAGCCTTCCAGGAGATGCTTGCCAGTGCTGAGTGGGGAACCAAAGGAGTCAGGCGTCAGGACTGTCACATGTATACTTGCATGCACACAGATATATAGTCTAGGCTCTAGGAAATCTGGAAAATGCCACATTTTCTTTTTGTTTTGAAATGGCTGATCCACAGGTGCAAGTAATTGAGAAACATCAACCAAGCGTTTCAATTCAACTGATGGTTAGGCTTTTAACCAATTAACAGCTCAGCTAACCAAGAATATCCATTCATTTAAGCATGATATGCAATGCATGTTGATTTTCGATAATGCATCGGGGTTTTGGAGTGCCAGAGAGAGAAGCTTGGAATGTAAAATGTAACATAATAAAGGTGGAATGTTAAAATAATAAAGGTGCCATTGAGCATGTGCAGAATATTTTCCCTTACCACTATAAACAAATACAATCACCCTACACACATCCAGGATTCAAGGGAATGGTTTCTAGCCAGTAACCTAGTTTTAAAAGTCAAGCACCTGAACTGCACTTTGAAGCCCAAAAGAAATGCACCCTTGTAGGGAGGGGGCTCCCTTATTTTTATTTGCAGAAGTCACCAGTATAGTGCCTGTGGGTGCAAGGTGTCCTTGAAGGTCTTCCTCCAGTGCCTGCAAAAGCTTCTGACACCACCACACTCACCATCCCCTTGGTAACAAGGCAGTGAAAGTTATTACCTTTTTCTCCCTTGGAAAGCAGAGAGAACTGAAGGATGAAGTTGGAAGAGTCCCACTTTTCCCCACTTCTTGCTTTCAGCTGTACAGTATGTGCTTCAAGGCTCAATCTAATTCTACTTGATCCACCATTTACCTAGATCCCTTGGAAAATTTAAGCATGCACTCTCTCTCTCTCTTTCTGTCTTGGGGCAGAAGTCACCAGAGGTGGCATCAATGGCACTTGCTCAATAATCCGAGAGAGAGAGAACGAGAGAGAGAGAGAGAGAGAGAGAGAGAGGTGCAACCCCTGCTTTATCAGGTTATTCCATAAGTTCCAATCTGTGCTTGCATCTCAGTAAAATAGGAAGAAATACATGTTCAGCTCTTAGTCTATGGGTGGGTAAAGACAGGGTGCTTCCAGACAGTCAATATTTTGCAGGTGGGATTCCATCACATGCCAGAAACTTTTTGCAGTAAGGAAAGTGACAGGAAAATGCATTGGGCAATGTGGGATAACAACAGCTTGATGCAATGCCAAACAACATCCCTGCAAACACACCAGAATGAATGCTCAACAAGCAGCTGACACCCTCTAACTTCCCTGCAAAGTGTGTGCAAACAAACCAAGATTTGTGCTGAATAAACAGGTCGTGTAGAAGCGACCTCCTGACATCTTGCCTCTGTCTACTCCCGATTCAATGCCTTGCTTTATTCCATTCTAAGTTCAGATGCTGCATTTAATGCTCAATAAGCAGGTAGTCATGAAGCAACAGTGGTTCCCCTGAAAATAAATGTTAAGACAGGCAACCACCAGCAGAATTGTGTGTGCATGCTTGGGCTCATCCCTGGAGCAGATCAAGGCACCTGGTTCTCAACCTGTGGGTCCCCAGATGTTGTTGGACTACAACTCCCATCATCTCTGAGCTCTGGCCTTGCTAGCTAGGGGTGATGGGAGTTGTAGTTCAACAACATCTGGGGACCCACAGGTTGAGAAAGGCTGCTGTAGGCTTTGGCATGAACTGAGAGGTGCTCCCTGGGATCCTACACAGAGCCCCAGAGAGGCCTGAGGAATACCGTAAGCCAGATGTCCCCCATCTAATATTTGTGCAAGTGGTTCTTCAGTCAGCAATCGGTGGGCCCTGGGCCAAATCTGGCCCACTGGCTGATGCCACCTGCTTCGCCCAACCTGAAAGCAGCCCATTTGAGATGCATGGGGCTTTGATCTCTGCCACCTCTCCCTCCCCTGTCAAAGCAACCCTCCAGCAAAAAAAAATTGCTGACCAAGGTCCCAAGAGACCTGCCCAAATCACCCAGAAAGTCACCAGAACCCTGCTCAAGAGATAACTTTCAAAATAAAATACTCAGACCAAAAATACATTAAGAAGTCAGCAAGAAGCTACAGCACATGAGAAGGGGAATGAAGGAATGTTTCTGTCATTGAGCAATGCAGAGATTGTGCACAGAACTGAATGGTAGAGATCCATCTGCATGGATGAACAGGCAAGCACATGGAAAGAAGTTGGAACGGCAAGCTGCCTAATTGGAGAAGACAGATTTCGGGTAAGATTGCAATAAGCCTCTTTAAGTTTCCCTAAAGGGTGATCCAGCTGGCAAATCAGTCCCAGGAGGTGTAACTTGACAAAAGTGGTTGGCTACGAGGCGGTTCCTTTCCTATCCTGCGGCTGCTTCTTTACTTCAGCTTTCTTTATGTCCCCGTGAGCCTAAGGAGGTAACTAGGTCTATGTACCTTGGAAAATTTTCATGATTCCACAGCTAAAGAGGAAATGGGAGTTCTCTGTGCACATGCATGCAAACACACTGTATCCACAGTGCATTACAAAACAGAAAAGAGGATGAAGAATAGTAAACGAGATGAGGGTGGGGTACCAAAGTTTTGTTGCAGTAGAATATAGAGATTACAGGTACGTGTCAAAAGCTTTATGGAAAATATGGGCTTATTCTGAATGTGGGATGTGAAAACTCAGACAAGAAGGTCTACATGGGGCATGGCATTTGTGCATATTTTTTATATGGAAACTTTAGCCACAGTGAATCCTGAGTAGGATTAATTCCCTGCCCCCCGCCCCCAGCAGCAAGGGAAGCCTCAACTGGTGTAAATGAGAGCTTCCCTTGAAAACCAAATAACAGATGCAGAAATATGTTTTTTATCAATGGCCATTGCAGGGAATTCCCTGCACCCAATGGCTCCAGGTCGCTCAAGCTATTCCAGACCTAACAACAGACACACATAGTAACTGCAATCATGAAATTAATGTCTATTATGGTCCTGAAGGTAGAATGCTCTCTTGACCACTAAAACAGAGTAGAATAGGCACCTGCACCATTCACTAGGTAAAGGTAAAGGTACCCCTGCCCGTACGGGCCAGTCTTGACAGACTCTGGGGTTGTGCGCCCATCTCACTTAAGAGGCCAGGGGCCAGCGCTGTCCGGAGACACTTCCGGGTCACGTGGCCAGCGTGACATCGCTGCTCTGGCCAGAGCCAGAGCCAGAGCCAGAGCCGCACACAGAAACGCCGTTTACCTTCCCGCTGGTAAGCAGTCCCTATTTATCTACTTGCACCCGGAGGTGCTTTCGAACTGCTAGGTTGGCAGGCGCTGGGACCGAGCAGCGGGAGCGCACCCCGCCGCAGGGATTCGAACCGCCGACCTTTCGATCGGCAAGCCCTAGGCGCTGAGGCTTTAACCCACAGCGCCACCGTTCACTACTCCAAAAAAAAATCCACTATTTACCGATCAAAGTGTCGTTGTCTAAGGAAAGGGTATTTTGCATTTGTTTGCATACAGTGGAGGACTGATTGAGAAATCTTCACTCCATTGACAATGCAACATAGACCCTTTCTCAATATTGCTCACATGGCTTTTGTAAAACAATAAAACACTGATTCACTCTCTCTCCACAGTCCAACAATATCTTGGAACCATAATATGCAGTTATATCCCCCCCCCCCCCCAGCAGCAACCAGTTTTCTATACTTGGCCGAAAGAGCAAAATGTGAAGTTTTAGATTTAGGGTGCGTATACAGAGCAATTAATGCAGAATTCCATGGCTTACATCCTGCTTTAAAGCCAAAAATTTCTAAACCAAGGAAGCAGTGCAGTTTTCAAAAGGAAGCTCAAGAAAAGTGGCAGAATGGCAGAAAGATTAATGGATATGATTAATGAATGAGGAAATTTATTTACTCCACCGAGGCTAGACAGGAGATGATCAAGAGCTTTGTGTGTGTGCATATATAACAACATTTGAGAGAGATGCCTATTAAGAAAGAGTGTGAGAGACAGCTCAAGCTGTTTACACAGATTTACATAAGTAGTAACCAATCGAAACATTTGGGCTACTATCAAGTAATACTTTTCCACTCAGACCATGGTGCAATTAGGTACTTTTACAACCCTAGGCTTAATGGTCTTACAAGACTCCTCCTCTGAAAATGGCAATAAATATTTATTCATCTCCCTCAAAATGTGGCAAGACAGCACTGTTGAGTTTGGGAACCCTTCTGCTCATTCTGCTGAATGGGGGCCTGGACTTCTGCCCCCCCCCCCGAAAAAATTATTGCCTTGATTGGACCTTGGACCACTGCCTTCTGTCTGCTACTTATTTATTTTGAAATCAAATAAAGACTATTTATTCAAGTTTCTCTCTCTCTGCTCCTCTGAAGCTGCAATAAATAGGGTGGCCAGGTTTTGGGGTTAGACCAAAATTCTCCAAAAATTTGTAGGGGGCAAAATGAATAGGTCGTGGTTAGATTTAACCAAGTACAGTGGTACCTCAGGTTACATACGTTTCAGGTTACAGACTCCGCTAACCCAGAAATAGTATCTTGGGTTTCAGAATTTTGCTTCAGGATAAGAACAGAAATCATGCTTTGGCGGCACGGTGGCAGCAGCGGGAGGCCCCATTAGCTAAAGTAGTGCTTCAGGTTAAGAACACTTTCAGGTTAAGAATGGACCTCCTAAACGAATTAAGTACTTAACCCGAGGTACAACTGGACTCTTGTGAAGGGATTACAATTCTTCAATGAAGCAATTTGGGTATGTGATGGTGATGAGATCCTCAGCTCCCCACCCCCTCAATAAGTTAATGCTGAATGTTCTTACTGGTGGAAGGAGGAAGCAGTGGCCTAGGAAAGTATGTGCCACTCAGAGTGGTGGTCTGCAGGCTAGTGCTAGTCAACGAGCCATTGGCTGTTGCTCTGCTTCCAGGAAAGGGTCTACACACCCTGTAAATCCTTATCACCTGCTCTCTAGGATTACTGAGCTCTTCCCCACTTACTGTTGCTTTCCTTCCCACGCCCTCCTTCCAACATGTGCAGGTCTCCACACCCTGCAGCAGATCCCGCTGCTGCCGCCGCCACCTTCCTCTCTCTTCTTCCTCATTTCCACATACATGCATGCAGGACAGTGTCAAAATGGGGTCATTACTTCTACCCCACTACCCAGATTCAAATAGAACAGCCTCCCAGTTAAATCCAGGATCATCAAAAACAGCAAGAACAACCCTCCTGTCTCCTCTCTCTTCCTCTATTAAATGGGGAGACTGTTGACCCTTTGTATCTTCCCTAATTTAAGGAGGAGGGTATGTAAAATGATGGGTGGTGCTGCAGTGTAAACCAATGAGCCTAGGGCTTGCCGATCGGAAGGTCAGTGGTTCGAATCCCCGCAACGGGGTGAGCTCCCATTGCTTGGTCCCAGGTCTTGCCAACCTAGCAGTTCGAAAGTACATTAAAGTGCAAGTAGATAAATAGGTACTGCTCCGGCAGGAAGGTAAACGGCATTTCTGTGCATTGCTCTGGTTTCGCCAGGAGTGGCTTGGTTATGCTGGCCACATGACCCAGAAAAACTGTCTGCGGACAAACGTCGGCTCCCTCGGCCAGTAAAGCGAGATGAGCGCCGCAACCCCAGAGTCATTCATAACTGGACTTAACTGTCAGGGGTCCTTTACCTTTATGTAAAATGATGGGAAAAGCTGTCACCTTTTAAGAAATTGTCCGTGTCCTTTTTATGAATATAGAAGATGCACTATCTTCTGACACAAAGGGGGCTTTTAAAGTTGAAAGGTGAAGTAAATGTGCTTTGTGCTGAAGCTAACATGTTAATATAGTACAAATAGGTTACTGGTCCCTGGCACATTGAAGGGGAGAATTGCTGGTCTGCTGCATCAAATACTTTGAGAAGCACCGACTCAGGAGAGCTAGACACAGTGAGGACCAAGCCCTTTGCTTAACAATAATAAAATAATCTTACTATTAAAACTGGGGTCCAGTGTTGCACTAGAAATCTGGGCAGGCTAACTCACCAGTTTTCAAACCATTTAGGGGCAGCTTACGGATCAACCTAAACATGGCTGGCGAGCATTTCTTGCTAGCAAAAGTCATTCAAATTCCACACAAAGCTGTGTCAAGCACTGAGAGAAGACCCTGCCCAAGTTGCAACCCTTCTTGGGATAGCATCAAAGAGAGAAAAATTGTCCATTACTTAAGCCTCTTAGTGTATTTTTTGTCATGAATGGGGTAAAGGATGTCATTTAGTGTTGGCCTTTGGGGGGGGGGGTCCTCAGGCATCAGAACATTTTATGGCAGTCTATGCTCAGCCCAGGTCCCTTTGCAAAGAAATGTCACCACCTCCCCACAGCCAAGGTCACACCTGACACGGACTAGTATCCTTTCATCCATAAGGAATCACCATGGCATTTGCTCTGAGGCATGTTTGGGAAAGTACAAATTCATTTGTTCAATAGCTTGTCTCCAATTACTGCTTTCCCCAAGGGAGGCAGGATCACAACTGAAGGGTAAAAACCACCAGCATCCAGAAGCTCAGGGTGGACACAGTCAACAACAACAACAACAATTTATTATTTATACCCCACCCATCTGGCTGGGTTTCCCCAGCCACTCTGGGCGGCTTCCAACAGAATATTAAAATACAATAGTCTATTAAACATTAAAAGCTTCCCTAAACAGGGCTGCCTTCAGATGTCTTCTAAAAGTCTGGTAGTTGTTTTTCTCTTTGACATCTGGTGGGAGGGCATTCCACAGGGCGGGCGCCACTACCGAGAAGGCCCTCTGCATGGTTCCCTGTAACTTAGCTTCTCGCAGCGAGGGAATTGCCAGAAGGCCCTCAGCACTGGACCTCAGTGTCTGAGCAGAACGATGGGGGTGGAGACGCTCCTTCAGGTATACTGGACCAAGGCCGTTTAGGGCTTTAAAGGTCAGCACCAACACTTTGAATTGTGCTCGGAAACATACTGGGAAAGTAATTCACCTTTCACACTTTTGTCCTCCTGAACCATGAAGGGGAAAGCCTAGAATGGTGTCAGGAACATGGAGGCAACTTCCCTTTCTTCAAGAGTTGAGGGACTCCAAATAAGAAGCAGGAAGGGAGCAGAGACAACCCCAGTAGCACTTCCACCAGTCTGCTCTTCCAGCCCAGAGATGTGGAACTTTCCTCCTTGGACTCAGCAGACTCCATTGCAGGAGCCCCAGTGAGAACAGAGACACCCTCACTCCCTCATAACTGGTCAGGGCAGGTGGGGCTAACAACTAGGATGCAGCTGCTGCCACTATAATAGGGTACCATATCACAGCTCTCCCCACCCCACCCCCCACCCCCGCAACTGTTCACATCAGAGCAGCTTAATTAGCATTAGATCCATATCTGCTTGTGTACACAGGGATGTTGATGGATAAGAATGTCTTCACCCTATGCCAAGGTGTTCACTAGTTGGCTAGAAATTACTTAGGAATGGCTCAAGGGCTCTAGTCGGTGTGAAGCTGGTTTGTAAGAAACAACACATCAAACAGTTGCATTTTATAACCAAGTAGGGATACATATGCATTTTGGGTAACTGTGAGCACAGATTGAGAACTCAGCCCTGGAGAGCCAGTGAGTGCGCAGTAAACAGAGTAGGAACACAGCCTTAGCTTGTGTGCTGCTTGCTGAAACAGCATTAAAGCTCTGTGTTCTTGTTGCACAGCCTGAACCTCACCACAGAGCCAGACAAAGAGAAGCTTTTGCCCGCCTTGCTCTGTATTGTCTTTTTTGCTTAAGAAGAAAGATGCAATCACAAAATCTAAACAGAACTGAAGTCCAACAAGAAAGAGTGAAACTGTGCTTCTTTAAAAAGAAAGGTACAATAATGGATGCGAAGCACAATCCTAAGTTTATTAACTGAGAATAAAGTCCCATTGTGCTCCATGGGGTTTATTCACTCCATAATTATACTGGTGTGCTTAGGGTTGCAGGTTTAGTACTCAGAAGAAAGGCAAACTAAAATAATACCACCATATTGAAGGACATTGTACAAAATTTGCTGGTTCCATAGCACAAATCAACTTGAGAGCCTGAGATAAGGTAAAGGTAAAGGTACCCCTGCCCGTACGGGCCAGTCTTGACAGACTCTGGGGTTGTGCGCCCATCTCACTCAAGAGGCCGGGGGCCAGCGCTGTCTGGAGACACTTCCGGGTCACGTGGCCAGCGTGACATCGCTGCTCTGGCAAGCCAGAGCCACACACGGAAACGCCGTTTACCTTCCCGCTGGTAAGCGGTCCCCATTTATCTACTTGCACCCGGAGGTGCTTTCGAACTGCTAGGTTGGCAGGCGCTGGGACCGAGCAGCGGGAGCGCACCCCGCCGCAGGGATTCGAACCGCCGACCTTTCGATCGGCAAGTCCTAGGCGCTGAGGCTTTAACCCACAGCGCCACCTGCATCCCATGCGCCACCTGCGATGATAACATAATAATCTGATAATAATAAGATAATAATAATAATAATAATAATAATAATAATAATAATAATCATCTGATAATAATAAGATAATAATCTGCTTGAGATAACAGCGTTCAAAATCCTGCTCAGCCAGAAAATGCATTGGGGGACCTTAGACCAGCTATTCTCTGACAGCAGGTGTGGGGAACCTGGGGCCCTTTGGATGTTACTGAACTACAACTCCCAGCATCTGGGTCCATGCATGCTGGAAGTTGTAGTTTTGAAACATCTGCCAGACCAGTGGTTCCCCTACAGCCAAATGTGTCGTGGGGGTGGGGGCCATGGTCCCGGGCACACATTTTTGAGGGGGCGCAATCAGGCACCCCCATGACAGGCATGGAGCCCTGGCAGATGAAGAACAGCAGCAGGCAAGTTGGTCTAGTAGTGGGCAAGTCGGTGGAGGCAGCAGGCAAGGAGCCTGTTGGAGGCAGGTTCCATTCACCCTCCATGTGGGATCCACACACACCCTCCCAGCTGCCCAGTCCACCAGGGGGCACAACACCTGCCCCCAGATGCCAGCAACCCACACTGCCTAGTACAGCCTAACTTACCTCACAGGGTGTTTTGTGTGTGTGTGTGTGTGTGTGTGTGTGTGTGTGTGTGTGTTGTAAGGATAAAAAGAGAAGGGGGGAACTGAGCCCTTTGGAAGAAAGGTGGGATCATAATGTAATAAATCCATAAAACAATTTGCAGTAAAATCCCATACACCCAAAACAAACCAGGTGATAGAAGTAGGAAGCAACATCATTAAATCAAAAGCCCAGACAAAACTATTGCTTGAGTGCCACCATCTATTGAGTGGATCAAATTGGATCTCAGTGGAAATGGGCCCCAATCAAGTTATGGTGGCACAAAGTGAATTTATAGACAGGCGGCAGTTAGATTTTGATGGAGGCGAGGCCCAGAGAACAATTCAGCAGTGTGTTTTTTTTTTTTTGTTTTGCTGCTGTACAACCAGAGAGAACCAATGACTGAGAAATGCAATTCTTATTGAAATGTAAATAACAGAGACAGCGTGACCAGCCGCACACAGCCAAGCACTAGCATATAAGCACTCCATAAACACCAGCATCCAGTCAAAGGAGAGCATGAAACGGCTCTATAGATGGCTGTGCAGTATTAGGCATTAACTAAAACACACTGTTTCTTTCAAATGCAAAAAGCAGGCTAAACATGATGCAGCAGAAAAAGGGGGAGTAGGGGACAAATGCCAAGATAAAGCTGGTACCATGAGTACAACAGAATCCACACGAGGTCAGTTCCCTAATAAAGAAACCTTGTTAGAAATGAGTCAGCTGGATAAAGATTTTTAAGAAGAGCAAGGGACAATGCTGCTCATTTCTATGCCTAGGATTCTGAACAAGCCTCCACATGGGACCAGTGTTAGAAACTGTGGTATGAAAGCTATGAGTTAAATGGCACCTGAAACCTAGGTTATGGGCACAACAACAGAATGCCTAGGCACGCTTTTTTAAATAACAAGAATACAAAGCTGAAAATGAATGAATTGCAGCTAAAATATTACGTTCATTTTTCACATGGTGTAGTCCTTCCCCTGCCCATCTCCCTAATATCCTTGTCTCTTCTCCAGCCTGAAGAGAGTAGCTGGAAGTGAAGAGGCAAAAAAAGGCCCTCCTTTCCTTCCACCCGGCAGTTTTAATCTGAAATCTTAGGCGCAGTACTGTGCCCAGAGCTCAGAACTGCTTGTGCTAATGAAATTCCCTGTCGCAAAATGTGCCTAGAACAATGGGAGTTCCGAACACTGCATGGGGCTAACTTTCCTTTCCTTTTGACACTCCCATTCCTAAAAAAACCAAAAGGTTTCTCCCTCTATTACCAGCACCAACAGCAACATTTTGGTTTCACGCAGAACCTGACGATCATCTAATTGCACCACCACACTGAACAGGAGTCCTGACAAAGAGAGCCACACTATAAATCAGCAGAGGAGATAAATTACACATGTTATCTCTCATCACCATGTAGCTAAGAACATACCACATTGTTTTCTGTCCTATCCTGAATATTAATGTAACAGAAAATCTCCAGCCCATGGACCAATTTTGGCCTGCCAAGGAATCTGTGTTGGCCCATGAGGCCATCTCCTACAAGCCTTACCCACCTGGCCATTAGCTGACATCACTGGATGACCTCAGCTGATGGGCAGGGAGCAGGGTTTAATCCTGCTGGCTGCAGAAGTCTAGTTTGTTAGTGTGCTGTCACGGCAGCAACCATCAGGATTGAACCCTGTCCGCCACTGACTATCAGCTGATGTCGCCTAGTGACGTCAGCTGATGGGCAGACGTCAGTGGTTTGTGGGAAATGGTCTTACAGGCCAATCTGGACTCCCTGGCAGGTGAAGATTAGTGAGCAGTGGGTTCAATCCTGCTGGAAAAGCAAGCACCCACATGCAGATAAACTTTTGAGGTGTTTGCAGGATCGCTCACCTTTCAGCCCCTTGATGCCATCAGGATGTCAAATGACAGAGATGGGTGACCCGACCCTACTTGCATTAAGGGGAGATAACAAGCACATGAAGACAACCACATGAACACCTGTCCTACTACACATTAGCACCTGCTATGTGATTGTTTAAATAACTACTTGGCAGGAGAGTGGTTCAGCACACTTACCCCAGGGTAGTTTTTGTGGGTTCAGTATGATTCCCAAATGAACAGAAAATATAATTTTTATTAAAAGTTACAGCCACCAAGAGCAATAATCATCATTCTGAAGCAACAGGGTCTGGCTGAGGATGCAGACAGGATGCACTCAATATAATTGTAAAAAGTTTAAAAAGGAAAGTGAGTTCTGTATCCCAAAAGCAGCAAGATGAGACCCTAATGAGGCCAGTTGTTTATTCTTCCAGTAACATCTGAAACCTCTTCAGGTACGTACAAGAGAATCAAAGAATCAGTGCAAACCCTGGAGCACCACGTACTGTTTGAGGCCATCCCCATCCATAGGCAAGCAGTTCTGCTCCAAGCTACCTGCAGCTTCTGGTCACTGTTTTCAAAGAAAGCCCTATGAAGGATACATTTCCATAATCAGTGGCCGCTTCGGATGCTGTTGAACAGGCCAACAAGCAAATGCACAAATGATGTGTAATGTCCAAAAGGCAGTTCATGCTGGGAAGATGAGGAAGCTTCAGCCATGCATGCAATGTTTCTGTACCAAGAGACCAGAGCATCACTGCCTGCTTTGTGCTAAGGCAGAGAAAAAGCCTTCAGCTGAGCGACTCAGCGATGGGTGCCAAACATTCCACATTAAACTGGAGGGCCTGAATTTCAAAACAGTGCAGGTCAACAGAAGTACTTCACCAAGGTGTCCCCTCCTGACATTTCTCTTGTGTGGGGAATTGGATGAAGACTCTGTGCATTACTTCTCCAAAGCCCTGGGAACTGTACTTTACCCCTTGCACTGCTACAATTCCCAGTTCCTTTAAACTACAGCTCCCAGGATTCCCTTAAACTACAGTTCCCTGGATTCTTGGGGAAGGGGAGAAACCATGTACTTTAAATGCATGGTGTGTGGGCAGAGTGGACTTATAAAGGTTGCAATCCTATTGGTTGTTTAATGCACCTTGTGGGTTTGGTTTTACTGCATGCATATTTTATCACTGAAAACCCACTTTGAGCTTCTTTATCTGGAGGAAAAAATACAGTGGTACCTCTAGTTGCAGACTTAATCCATTTCTGGGTGCCGTTTGCACCCTGAAATGTCCGCAACTAGAGCGCCTCTTCTGCACATGTGCGCAGCATGATCGAGAGCTTCTGCACGTGCACGAAGCGCATAGATTGCTTTTGCACATGCGCAAGCGGCGAACCTAGGAGTAAACACTTCTGGGTTTGCCACGTTCATAAGCTGAAAGTCCGTAACAAGAGTGGAACGCAACACAAGGTATGACTAATGTGTTTTAAAAGATAATAATAATAATAATAACAATAAACAAATATGCACATTTACCTGAGGCTCACTGAAGTAAGCAGAACTGTCTTCCAAGTATGCATGCAAGGAACTGCACCACACATGACATTTGCAAAAACAAATTTTGTGGTTCTAATCACCATCCTAAATACTAACAGTGAGCTCATTATCCAAGTGGGGATCCTTATACAAGCAAAACATTCACACAACCAAAAGCCTTTGAGTAACCCTGAGGTTTTCAGAATTGAGAAAAAGAAAAGAAATAATTAGGGGGAGAAACCCAAGGGTGGAAAAAGCACTAACAGTTCAATGAGGACTATCTGAGAAGATTCATTGGCTAGAGGTTGCTGAGTGTCTGTTCAGAAGTAGGGGGTGGAAAATTAGTGTAGGAGTGGGTTGGGGGGGGAGAGAAGGTGTATGGAATGCAGTGTCTGGAATATGAGCAATCTGCATGCAGCATTTGCTGCAGGGTCATCCTTGTCTTCTTGATCTGTTAAGCTGTGAGTGGCTTGGGTCCTGCATACTTAAGTTTAGAGCAGGGGTCAGCAACCTTTTTCAGCTGGGGGCTGGTCCACCGTCCCTCAGACCATGTGGGGGGGGAGACTATATTGGGGGGGGGGAATGAATGAATTCCTATGCCCCACAAATAACCCAGAGATGCATTTTAAATAAAAGGACACATGCTACTCATGTAAAAATACACTGATTCCCGGACCGTCCATGGGCCGGATTTAGAAGGAGATTGGGCCGCATCCGGCCCCTGGGCCTTAGTTTGCCTACCCATGGTTTTAGAGAGTATTCCCCACACACACACACACACACACACACACCATTGCAGCTACCAAGAAATGAGCCCTTTGTGCATCTAATGAAAACAGCAAGGGCAGACAGAGGCATAACATTTTCCTGGAGGCATCTCCCCATTTCCCAAAGGTAGTTTTAAGGGTGAATTCACAGGCACCTCTCATTCCGTGACTGCTGTGACAGATCGGCAGGCCACACAGACATGGCTTTCAAAGCAGACAAACCCAAACTCATTTTGCCAATAGGACAGCTCCTATAACCAAGGCTGATCGAGAGAGTACTGCTGTACAGATATTTCAGCACCCTTATGGAAACAGAAAGCGCTTTCAGTGCTGCAGTTCAGAAGTGATGAGAAATTACTACATTTTTATACTACCCTACTCCCAGGGAGCTTACTGTTGGTGGGCACCCTTGGTTCTCCCTTCTATCCCATTGTATCATCACAACAACCCTGAAGCTTAGGTTCAAATCTCCACTCCACTGTTGACTCAGTGCATGACAGAGGGCCACTCACAACCATCAGCCTAACCTACCTCACAGTATTGTTGTAAAGTTATAAGGGAGGTGAAAGGATACCATATGTGCTACTTTGACCTCCTTAGAGGAAAAGCAAGACATATAAGTAAATAGTAACTACAACAATAAGGTGTTGGATCCTGCCTATGTGATTCAGAACCAAGACCTTTTTATACGTACTGAGAGTGGTTAATATTAATAGTTCCCAATAGTTTGGATGGCTCTCACCACTAGGTTAGGCAGTTATTATTTTATTTATAAATGTCCACCTGTGTTTTTAGCATCCTACCTGTAACAAGGCCAGGGAAGATGCAAATTTCATTGTGTTTTATTGAGGAAAATGCTATTCTAACATACTTTATTATATTACCGTAAGTGCTATATAAATGATGAACTTCATCATTAAATGAAAAAAATTTAATAGGATTGTTCCTAATGCGGCTTAGATGCTGTACTGAGACAACATACATCATCCAAGACATGAAAACTCTCTCTTTCCTCTCCCAAATTAGATTTTTACATTGGCATTTTCGCTTTGAGAGACTCAGTGGAAAACTGCAATAGAGCAATCAATCCCAGATGCTCCCTACTTTTCAAACACGATTTCATTTTTTTAAAAATAAAAAAGCACTCACATTTTGCTTAACTACAAGATGGTGCCTAGATCGCAGTTAAGGTGGAAGAAAATTCAAAGTGAAGCAAAGTGAAAGCACAAGAATGGCAGAAGGAAAATGAAAAAAACCACACCTCTAAATTGACTGCCACTCTGCGATAATGGAAACTCTGCAAAGTGATAACACCCAAAGCCAATCGTGCAATGGAATAAACTGCCCTCCTGTCCCAAAGTAGTACACCAGGATTAACATATACAGCCTTATCCTCCTTCATGTAGGAGGACTGAACTAGATTATCCATTTGTTTGTTTGCAACTTCATCTATCACCAAAATACCTTCAGGAGGTCAAGGGTGCAAGGGAAGGGAGGGCACATAGCCTACTGTCGGAATTGCAACCTCCCCCTCTGCTTCCTGCATCACAAATTTATCCTTACTTCTGATTCTTGCACCCACTCAGTAGGCATCACTTACATATGGAAACATGCTGGCTATCCTGCCCTCATCAACCCAGCTTCACTGATTTACATAAGCAAGGGGGGGTTATTCAAAATTTCTGGCATGCAGAAACTGCAGATCTAGCTTCGTTTAGCAAAAGTTGCCCATCAAGTCCCCCCCCCCTAATAAAATCGCTACATCTCCCAAGTGCACCCTCTGCAGTACTCTGCCTGGCCCAAGGGTGTCAAAGCTCATTTTGTCATCATAGCAACTGATGACAACCATGGTGGCTGTAATGCCTTGGCCTGCCCAGGCCCAGTGTAAATGACATCACAGCAGTTTCAACTGGATGATTCTCATCAGCTGTGAATGTGCAAGTGAAATAACGCAAGTTAATCATCACTGTGTGTAGGAGACAGGTTTGAGTACATTAACAGGCCCATTCAGTGCTCAGAACAGGCAAACACACTGTACATTAGGATACACTATCAGTGCAGCTCATATTTCCTAATACCACATCTAATTTGGCATTTAATGCAGAAAAGGTATGCCCTTACTGAGAACCTTAGCTTCTTAACCTATTTGAAGAAGCAAGTTCCTAACATTCAAGTTTGTTTGAATAGACTTTTGCAGTTTGAAAGGCAAAAATACCCCCAAAGCAGCTTACAATCATATACAATTCAAAAAGCTGCAGAGGAATGGAATACAGAGCCCTTTTCCAGACCACATATTGGGTTTGTGACAGGTGGTGGTGTTAGAATCACACCTGCTGTCCCTGTCCCCAAATGATGCACATGCAATTGACCTTGGAAACAGATCCTGCAAACAGTCAAACGATATATGCACTGGCATGGTCAGGGATTACATGAACAGAGCCTATGCATGGTATGTTGATAAAGTCAGTTTAAACACACACAGGTTGGAGCACAGTCTCTGCATGTATATTCACTTTACTTATCTTAAAAGTGAACATCAGTAAGCAGCTGTGTCAAAGGAGTAGAACCCTTGTATAGCTGACCTGAAGCTAGGAGGTTCCTCCCTGTCTCCACACCTCCTATCCCTAAGTTTTAACTCATACATCACCCTTCCTAACATTGCTTTGCTTAGGGGAAGGATATATTTTTTAAAAGAACTGAGCATGTTATTGCAAATGTCACCTTATTCCAAATGAAGACAGCAACTTAGATGAAAGCACATAAAAATACAATCATACGTCCATGAACGTAAAATCATTTTATAACTTTCAAATTTGATGTTTCAGAAAGGACTAATTCCAAAATCATGCCCCCCCCCCCCCGGTCTCCTTTTCCTTCCCCAACTGTTCTGCATCTCTGCCCTGCCTCACCCACACAAGTCCTCCCTCTCCAAGCTCCCATGCCAGCATCCCCCTCATTTGCTAACACAGCGGTGGCATTACGACACCCTCAATCACACTCCCCAACCCGATTTCCCTCCTGTGGATATTTGGAGAAGGCACGGAATGGAAATAGCAAAAGGGTGTCAGGAAATAACTGCTATGCATTCACCAGAGCTATGCAGAAGACCAGGGCAGAATAATGCATGCAATAGGAGCAGGAACACACATGGGAGAGAGAGAAATGTACACTGCACCTGCCCACGGCTTAAGAGATTGAAACATCCATAGCAGAAGAACTCCCTTAAGCCACCAAGGAAACATGAATATGCACACATTATTGCATATATGCAGACACACTCTAAGGAAGCCAAGGAAGAAAGGCGGAGTCTCAAACGCATTGGAGCTCCGTTATATGAATGCAAAGCTTTAGGAATGCTTTTTCTGTTTCTGTATGGATTTGGATCCCCTAACCATACAATTGCAGAGCTGGAAGGAACCCCAAGGGTCATCTAGTCCAACCCACTTCAGTTCTCAGAGCCTCCAATCTATCCCCACTTTCCCATAAGGTCTGCTTACATGCTGGGCTTCTTTTGAGGCAAAGGCTCAAACCCCAAATACACTCCAGTTTGCCCTACATCAGCCAACACAATGAGGGCAAGAGAACCTCTAACGATGTGCAGAGTGTCACTCCTCCTTTCTCTCCCCTGCAGAAAGAGGGAGAGAGGACCCCCATCCTTTCCTCCTTACACGTGTTGACGGACCGTGTGAACGTCTGCATAACCATGCCCCCACACCTGTAGGGTTTTCCACAGGTGAGAGCCCCGAGGCCATTTCATTAGCCCTTTCCTTCTAAACTTCTGAAATAAAAAGCTGGAAGTTCTCTTTTTGCGTTCAGCAAAACGCACGGGGGGGAAATAACTCAGGCACAGCCTAGGAGACGATCTCGAACATACGTGTTAGACGCTTCTTCAGGTAAGACGCGGGGTCTCCTCCGCATCAATCCCTAACAAGAACAAGAAGAAAAAGCTACCCACCTCCTTCCTGGGTGCTTCTGCCGCGGCTGCAGCGGCTCCGAAGCAGCGATGGTGGCGCCTAGGTGCCAGACGCGCCCGCGAAGCGACCCGCTGCAAGAGCCGCTCTGAACCAGCCGCAGCTGCTCCGCCACTCGCTTAACGCGGCTCAGCGGCAAGCAGCCCAGATCCGCTCGAGGCGCCTGACCAAATCCCCACCGCAGCCGCCGGCCCCAAGCGAAGCAGCGGAACCCTGCAGCCGGAGCTCCGGGGAACCGCTCGCCCCCAGCAGCCTCAGTGTCCTTTGCGGGCTCAAGAAGCGGCAGGAGGTAGGAGGACTCACCCAAAGAAGGGCGGGCGGGCGGCGGGCGGGCGGGGGGAAGAGAATGAAAGCCGCCGGAGCCGATGGTACAGCCTTTGGGTCCGGTCTTCGGTGGCCCCGCCCAGCTCCGCCCCACGAGGCGGGGCTATGCAAAGTGGAGAGGAGGGAGGCCGTGGACCAGGGATGCTGAGCAGTGAGGAAGGGGCTGAGCGGCGAGCGGGCGCGTAAAGGAGGGGAGATGGGGAGATGGGAAAGGCGCGGGCACAAACGGGAGAGAGCCAGGCTGCAGGGCTAAAAGGATGCTCCACCAAACCTCGAAATTGTGCTCCCGGAGACGAATCAGATACTTGGAATACACACACGCACGCGCGCATATATATTCCTGTACCCAATGCAAGCATATACACAATCCCAAAGTACATTTTCACACGGTAGTACAGAGATCTTGGAGGGCAAAGTTGTGAGTAGCACGTGCCCCCCTCCCAGATAGTCTGCAAGGGATGATGACCCATTTTTATGTATGCATTTATTTGTGTGCTTTCGGTATTCTTTATCCTTTTTTCAAGAAACAGGATATAAGCATAAGCACAACGTTCTCAAAACAATTGGTATGCTTAACAAAAGTAATAGCCGCAGGGCAGCTATATAAAATATGCATAATAAGCAAAATCTTAATATAATTCTCATAAATGAGCACAATGGGGGGGAATAGCCTTTTTCTGGGCTGAGGTCCACATTCACTCTATCCTAAACTCTTAGGAGGCTTATTGCATGAGTGGGTGTGGCTATCCTACACTCTTACAGGCACACACCTCTGTTAGCTGATCCTAGGTAGATCAGCTGAGGATGGAGTTTGTAGCCCTCTCTCCTTTTATTGAAGCATTGATCTGATGAAAAGGGATGGGGTGGTTTGCATTCCTGCCAGAGTGATGGACTTCACCCATCCAAGCACCTTGTGTATTTATTGCTGCTGCTGTTGCCCAAAAAAAATTTTTTTTGGGGGGAGGGGGAAATCAGGCCCCCAAACTGTTCATAAGCCACCTCTGAGATGTAGGTGTCAGTCTGGTCAGCTTTTGCATGTGAAATAGGCTGGTCCATCTTGTATTTAGCCTCAGGCAGCAAAATGTCTGGGGCCTGTTTTGAAAATAAGGCTGCTCTTCTAAACATGCATCATACTTGAAAGTTAACAACATCAAAATCATTAAGGCTTAATTCTGTTTAAGACATATATGTAGGGCAAAGTTCGCCTTCCCCAATGCACTTTTCTTATTTACAAGGGCTAAATTCTGATTAAAGAAAAGAAAACCCATTCCAAGTACTCTGCTTTGGTTTGAGGCTTGGCAACAGTGTTGGTTTAAATGCAAGCATTCCAGTTTAAGTGGTTTGTGGGTTTCAGCCATAGCAATTATTGTTGTCATACAATCCAGAAAAGAAAACCAAAGAAATAAGCCCAGTTGGACTCAGACTGCAATCTTATGTGCACTTGCAGTGAAATCTGAGTTGTAAGTGCGTGAGAGGGGATGAACATGGCTCCCATTAATGTTGAATCAAGCCAGAACTTCTTATAGTCTAGAGGTCCTTCCAATGGAGATCAGTATGAAATTTCTGCAATGTTGAAGTCCAGTCACTCCTACTGTTCAAAGGACAAGACCACAAATTTCTATTAAAATGAGTCAAGTCAATAATTTTAATTTTGCATCCCATATTGTCACAATTTATACAATTTTCAAGGGAGCTTTGAGATGGCTGTTTATTGTGAGATTGGCTCTCCTGATGCATGGAAGGTGTTTCTTTACAAAGTTCACATGACATTGTTGGTATCAAAATGCCAGCCTATATTTTTCTCAATTTAATCCAGATTTGTGCTTCCAATGAGAAATCAGTGTTGTTGTTATTTTTAAAGAAGAGCTGTTGCCAATGACCCATTTGCAAATAAAGTCTCCTTCTGGAAGCACCCCCAGTCAAGCTGGAAATATAGTAATAAATAAATTCCTATGAGTATGTCTGTACTACTTGGGGCTGATTAGATTTGTAATCCAAAACATGGAGGGCACCAGTTGGGGAAAGCTGGGCTAAGGGGATGAATAACTTATAGTTGTACTCAAGGTTAAGAGTAAAACTTGAGCAGGTGCTGCATTAACACTGCTTTGTACTTCTAGGTTGCTGAACAATCTCAAGGCGCTCAGTATAAGTTAATGAATCAACGAACCAAATAAGTTGTTTGAGACAGTGTCTTCTCAAAAGCTAGAAGTCTTTGTTTGTTTGAAAGTATTTAGCTTTAACTACTAGACTAGTCTGCCAATGTTTAATCAAAGCCTGTATTTGCTGTGAAAAGATGTACGGTTTTCTCCCTACAATGCCTTTGGGAGTTCATTAGTGTAATTAGGGGTCAGAGCATTAAGCACAACTGACAGAAGTGTGGATTAAAGTAGTGGGTCTAGTAAGGTAAACTCAAATCCACTGGCTGTTTATTTGAGATCTACCATATACCGTAGGCTTACAGGAGCAGCTGTGAGCCCTTTGATAAAGGAGCGAGGGTTGATTTTCCCTTGGGTGGTCCACAACATGTTACAAAGAACGGGTATGGCAAGTCTTTACCCCAAGGGCCTTACAACATAGAATAGACACAAGAAAACAACCTTAGAAGGGTGAAATGGAAGCATGAGTAGACAGGGGAAGAACATGTGATTATTCCAATGACACATACTTTTGTTAGTTTCAATAAGGTATAGGACAGGTGTGGGCAACCTTTGATCCTCCAGTTGTTGCTGAACTGCAACCCTCATTGACCTTGCTTGCTGGGGCTGAAGGGCATTTTGGTTCAGCGACATCTGGAGGACCAAAAGTTCCCTAGACCTTTTGGGGAATGAAGGAGCAGCAAACCCAGAGGGAACAGGAGAAGGGCAGCAGTAGATTGAGGATAAGGACAATGGATAGGAATGAGATTAGTAGACAGGGCAAGTGGGTACCACCATGTCTAAAACAAGTTTCTGGATGAGAATGAGGCGTTTAAGCAGGCAGGGTTTGTGCAAACTAGCAGTCTCAAGGACAGGCTACAGAGCAGCCATCTTGGCAAATATGTCACACCCAAGCAGTCCAGATCCACCTGGGCACATCTATCAGCTTTTACATGTCAAGGCAATTTACAAACATAGCATAAAAACAGCTAATGGTTGTTAAAAAGTAACTAAAGATAGGCTGTAAAATAATACAAAAACATCTAAGGCGGAGAACTTTTCATCCAGCTGTTCTTCAGGGTCTTCTAACAGTTGCTGAATATTGGTACAGTGGTACCTTGGGTTAAGTACTTAATTTGTTCCGGAGGTCCATACTTAACCTGAATCTGTTCTTAACCTGAAGCACCACTTTAGCTAATGGGGCCTCCTGCTGCTGCCACGCCGCTGGAACACGATTTCTGTTCTTATCCTGAGGCAAAGTTCTTAACCTGAAGCACTATTTCTGGGTTAGTGGAGTCTGTAACCTGAAGCGTATGTAACCTGAAGCATATGTAACCCGAGGTACCACTGTACTCTGGAAACCTTTCTAGCTGAAGGAATCTCCCTTTCCCCCAGCTACATTCTGCTTGCCCCCCAGTTTTCTAAATCTTCATGGGCTGAATCTACAATATCAGTTTTTTCCTCTGAAGTAGAATGTATCAAAAGCCACAATATGACATGAGGCTTTGGGGTACTTGCAGGCTACCCACCACAGAACTTGCCCCGATCTCAAAGGCAAGGGCGACAGGGCTCCTATGCTTTTAATTAAGGTTGCCAACTGATGGAGGGAGGGAGAATAACTTGGCCTGCTCCTATATCTCTAATAGCAGCAGATGTGCCTAAGCTGTGCTTTCAAAGCATGGAAGTAAACATCCTCACCTGTTTCTTGCTAGAGAGAGAAAAAAAACTCTGCTGTTAAAGAAACAGCTACAGTGGATGAATAAAATTTGGCAACCATAAAGGTAAAGGTACCCCTGCCCGTATGGGCCAGTCTTGACAGACTCTGGGGTTGTGCGCCCATCTCACTCAAGAGGCCGAGGGCCAGCGCTGTCCGGAGACACTTCCGGGTCACGTGGCCAGCGTGACATCGCTGCTCTGGCGAGCCAGAGCCGCACACGGAAACGCTGTTTACCTTCCCGCCAGTAAGCGGTCCCTATTTATCTACTTGCACCCGGGGGTGCTTTCGAACTGCTAGGTTGGCAGGCACTGGGACCGAGCAGCGGGAGCGCACCCCGCTGCGGGGATTCGAACTGCTGACCTTTTGATCGGCAAGCCCTAGGCGCTGAGGCTTTTACCCACAGCGCCACCATACCTTTTAATAATTGTGTAAAAGTTGGGCTTTCACAGGCCTCTCTTAATCTTGTAAGTAAGACTTGTAAATAAGCACATACTACAGTTCTGCCTTGTATAACTGTTGAATTACAGGAGGGGCCCTTCCCTCCTTTATTTTACGCCAAGTAAACTTAATTGTGGCGTTAAGGCTGCATGACCAATACTTCTGGGGAGGAGAAAATGTCTAACCTAAATTCACAGGCCTTAAATGTATCTGCACTAAATGTGGGAGTAAAAAGTAAACCATAGATCTCGGGAGATGGGAGAATCTGACACAGCTTTGCGACCCAAATGGAGGCAGTCCCTCCAGGTACCTGACCTAAAAAGCAGAAAGGAAAGTTGTAGCCTGGAAGTAAAAAAAAAAAAACACAAAACAAAAAGTTTGGCGGTGTGCCTTGTTCAGGGGTAGGAAACCAAGGGCCTGAGGACCAAAGATGGCCCTCCAAGCCATTCTTATCTGGTCCTCAGAAGCCTCCTTCCCAGGCCACAACCTTCACTGGCCCTGCTCCACACGCAACTCTGGTTCCTTGGCTTGGCTAAAATGTGTCCTTGAGCTGTAATAACACTTCTTGCTTGCCTGGAGAGAGAGAGATCTGTGTAGAAACTTCTGGCTTTTATGTGGCTAGACTGGAGCCTATTGTGCAAAGATAAAGACTCACATCTGTTGCCTCACCTCTGGCATGCAGCTCACAAGGGAAAGCAGCCCTTGGCTTTAAAGAAGTTTCCCACCGTTGGCCAAGTAGGACCCAAGCAGCAAAATGGCTTTCTGTCCCCTCACCTGTTCAAGGTGCATAATACTCAAGGCCAGTCATGCCATTTTGGCATTTGAGGCAGAATTCCACACAGGCACCTCTCTTCTTCCCTGGCAGTAAAAAAGGCAATCAGGGCATGTTTTCTGGAACAGCATCCCTGTTGAGATACAACAGGTGCCTGTTATCTGTACTTTCCGGAAACAATTGAAGACATTTTTGTTTTGACAAGCTTTTCCAGCTGGATGAAAAGGGTTTCCTTCAGCATTCCTTTTGTACTTCTTAACACCTCCCCATTTTTGAGAGGAAGTACTATTTTAAAAACTATTTTCAGCTGGTTTTGCGGTATGGCTTTAAATCACCTTCAGAGGCATGCAAAAGGCAGTTCAATAAATTAATAAACAATAGCGGCAAATAACTAACCATTTGCTGCCCTTTCATGAAACACATACCGTATTTTTCGCCCTATAGGGCGCACTGGCCCATAGGATGCACCTCATTTTTTTGGGGGGGGGGGAATGAATAAAAAAAAATTATTTCCCCCCCCCAGCCGTGGGGCTGGGGCTGGGGAAGCCCGAGCTTTCCCCGACCCCAGCCCCCAGAACAGGCTGCCGCCTGCAAGCTTGTAAGCCCGCGGGAACTCCCGTCGGGCGCGCAAGGCTTGCGGACACCTGCGCAAAGCACGGGGCGTCCTCCAGAGGGCGCCCCGTGCTCCGTGCTGCAGGCTGCCGCCCGCAAGCCTTGCAAGCCCACGGGAACTCCCGCTGGGCGCGCAAGGCTTGCAGATAGCTTCCTGAAGCTGGAGAGCGAGAGGCGTCAGTGCGCACCGACGCCTCTCGCTCTCCAGGCTTCAGCAAAAGCCTGCATTCGCCCCATAGGATGCACACACATTTCCCCTTCATTTTTGGAGGGGAAATAGTGCGTCCTATAGGGCGAAAAATACGGTAACTTGCTTCCTCACACTAAGTCTTAGTAGAAAGTAAGCCCCCTTGAAGTCAGTGGTACTTACTTCTGAGTAAACATGGCCCACATCCACGCCAAACAGTTAAAAAAACTATGATACTACTTTACCAGTCATGGCTCCACCCAAAGAATCCTGGGAACTGTAGTTTGGCAAAAGTGTTAACAGTTGTTAGCAGAGCTCACAGAGCTGCAATTCTAATAGTTCCCAGAGAAGGGTTGGTTCTTAACCCATTTTGGGAATTCTAGCTCTGTGAGGGGAATAGGTGCTTCCTTACAACTCTGTGTCCTTAACAAACTACACTTCCCAGGATTCTTTGGGGGAAGCCATGATTGTTAAAGTTGTATCATAGTGCTTTAAATGTATGGTGTGGATGTGGTCATCCTTACAAGTGTATTATAAAAGAAGTAGCGACTCTCCTCAACAGAACTTACTTTTGGTTAGCCTTCTGACACAGCAGAAAGCATTTTTTGTCTTCCAAGAAGAATTTGCTTTGCCAACCTACTAAATTTTAAACTTCCTATATCTTATCTGCATTTATCTGCTGTTTTCTCCATCCACAGTTGTTATTGTATTTGCCGCATTTACTCAAACGTAATGTGCACCTTTACGTCACGAAAATTAGGGTGTGCATTAGATTTCATGGCGCATTTACATTCGCCAGCAAATACTTTTTTGGTTTCAAGGTTTTGAAATTTGAGGTGCGCATTAGATTCGATAGCACATTACATTCGAGTAAAGACAGTATTATGTCACTTGATTCCAATGTTTTGTAAGGCATATTGAGGGTTTGTGGGGGTTAATGGAAAGATGTAATACAAATATATTGTTTTAATAAAGAAATATTTTCCCTATGTGACTTTTCCAAGACATCAGAACCAAGCTTTGTTATGTCCTTTATTAGCAAAATTGATATTTAAAAACACAGTCCTGTTTGGGCAACAGGCACCTCTTATTTGTTGTTAAGAGAGGCTTCTTAGCCAGTCTCCCTGTAGTTTGGGCTTCCCATGGGCATCTGGTGAGAACAGGATGCTGGACTAGATGGGCCTTTGGCCGGATCCAGCAGAGCGTTTGTGTTCTCTCCTTTGGCCACAGGTAGATGGTGACACACAAACTGAATCTGACCCTCACATCCCTTTGGCTGAAGCTGTGCTCCAGAATCTTGTCCTGACAAATAATTACGGTAATTTAAGGAGCGGGTCACAGGAAGTAACAACAGTTTAAATGCCACAGTGGCAGAGTGCGAAAATTAGCCAATACCAAGAAAAATCTTGTCCCACCTTAAAGGCTAACAAGCCTTTGTGTGTGGTTTTTGTATTATCAGAATAAGGGACTCTAGTGGATGGAGGGTTATGCTACAATAAATCTGCTTAACCTTCAAGACATCACAAACATGCACTATCCCTCTGGGATTTGTAAGGATTAGTAATTAATGGAGGAACCTGGTATCCTGTTTTAAATTCATTTGAATCAAATTCCTAATTATTGCTCTAGAGAGCTAAAATTCACACATGATGTGTCCAGGTCAGATTTGCTTCTGATGTATATTTCATCAAGTCTGCATGTTAAAGCTTCGCTCACATCAGTCTTATTAGAAAACCCCATTTACACAGACTGTCGCTATATGTGCTACTGGACCTGCTCGTTTTAAAACATCTAGTGCTTTCAGCTAACCCTGTGAAGCAAAATGCCAACATGAGAAGGCACTCATGCTACCTGAAGCAGTAGAAATGTTATATTTATTATAATATAGATGACTGGCTGTCTGGCAAGAAACTACTGTCATGTTTATTTCAGCTACAGCACTGAACCAAGTTTTAGCTATTGCTTGGGAATGTAAGAAAGTGAAATGCTTCTTGGATATGATATATAATGAAATTAAGAAAATGTTGAAATATACATATACTAAAAAAATGGAAGCTTTTCTACTGGGAATTGTAGGTACAGACATTAACAGACAAGATACTAAGCTTTTCCTCTATGCAACATCTGCAGCAAGAATTTTATTAGCACAGAAGTGGAAACAAGAGGAATTACCGACAAAGGAAGAATGGCAACTGAAGTTAATGGAGTATGCGGAACTGGCCAAAATGACAGGAAGAATCTGAGAACAGCGGGACCAGAAGTTCAATAACTGGACTAAATTTGTAAAATATTTGAAAGACAATTGTAGTCAATCAAACACGTTGGTAGCATTGCAAGAAGCTTTGTAAGGAAAGGTAGAAAAATCACTGCAGAGGAGAAGAAGAAAATATGATGCTTTGATGTTTTTGATTTGAAAGCAATGGTTAAGCAGTGAAAATGCAGAAATTTGAAATGAAAGATAGAAAATCACAAAGAAGGTTTGAAGGAAGTCATGGCCCTAAAAAGCAAAAATGTGTAAGAGGAGAGATTGTAATGGAAAGCATTATTGTAAAATTAATAAAAATGATATGGCGGGGGGGGGGGAGTTTTAGCTATTGCTACTAGAACAGCCTATTAAATGATACTAGACTTCAATCTTCAACCTATAAAGCACAAAGAATCCTGTGAACTATAGTTTACCTTCCCAACACCCTTAAACAAGCCACAGTTCCCAGGATTCTTTCAGAAAGCCATATGCTTTCTAACAATAGAACCATATAATTGTGGAGTTGGAAAGGACCCAAGGCTGATCTACTCCAACCCCTTGCAATACAGGAATATCAACAAGATCATACATGACAGGTGGCCATCCAACCTTTGCTTAAAAACTTCCAAGGAAGGAGAGTCCACCAGCTTCAGAAGAAGTCCATTCTACTGTTGGACAGCTCTTACTGTCACAAAGTACTTCCTGGTGTTTAGTCGGAATCTCCTTTCTTATAACTTGAATCCATTGATTCAGGTCCTAGGCTAACAGTATTATCGTGTATGACAACCCCCGATTGCTTACCTATCAGGAATCCTAACTGTCTTACACCCATCAATTGATTTCAATGGGATTTTTACTCCTGAGTAAGCGTCTGTAGGATTGTAGCCTTAAAGGCTTGCACTTGTGTGTAAGGACAGAGCCATTCTAGCAAAGGGGAGCTAAGCGTGCTTGCAAGAAATCCCAAGATACTGGATAAAGAAGTCACACTTTAGTAAATAAGAGGATAAGCTGTGACCTTCCAAGAACAGAGCAGGAGAGATGGGTGATTGAAAGGACACTTGAGCAGCTTCCCACTTATGCAGAGCTTAAAATGCTTGCTTAACATGTCCATCACTGTCACCAGGTAAGGGAAAAAACACTGCTCAAATTATTGGAGTTGAGGAGAGAGGGCATCTGACCACCTTACATTTTTTTGTGATGGGCCCCTCTACTGTTTGCTAAAAAGATTGATGCTCTGCCTTTCCACCACTTTGACCTTCAGTGCAGCATGTTTAGAAATACAAAGTGTTTATGGGGTGCACAATTAAACATTTTGATAATCCCACCTGTCTTTGTTTTTAAACATTAAACTCACATTTCTAGACCTTAAGGTTTGTTTATTTCATAAAATGTATTTCATAAAAATGTATTATATACATTTAAATGTATATAATACATTTTATGTAAAAAACCTCAATGTGGCTTACAAAAACAAATAAAACAGTAAGATTATTAATAAAAACAATTAAAAAAATTTTTTTTTAAAGCATTGTGAATTTAAGGATGTACCCAATGCTGGTCCTACCTAGAGCAACAATGTTGGCATCCATCTCTCTTGGGAGAGTGGAAAAGTGCACCTTCAGGGGTCAAGTCAAACCACTGGAAAGTTACAGCGCCTGCTGTGGCTATAGAGACTGATACAGGAGAGACATGTTTTATTGCAGCTGGGGCATATGAAGGCGTCTGGTTTTGCTGTTACAGATGTACCATGGTGTTCCTTCTCTCCGCGCTCCTCCCAGCAGTCATTTCTCCACTGGTCACTGCTGTGGATACACAACCTGTCTGCCTCCAGGCACTGTGGTCAACTGCAAGGGATTCCATGGCCGAACGCCACTCAGGCTTGGACAAAACAGTTGATGAGTTTCTGTAGAGCTTCCTTGGAGTACACTGTCAACAGTGGCAGAGCTTCATGCTCTGGCACAGGGGGGGCGGAGAGCAGGCGGGGGCGGGGCTGGCGCACGTCCTGGGGGCGTGGTGCCCAGTGCGGGGGGGGGGGCAACCGCGATGGCACCCTACTGGGATCGCGCTGCTGGGGGCAGTGTGCTCCCCACACACTCCTCTTCCTCTGCCAGTGACTGTTGAGGCTGCGTCCCATTGAAATTAAATGGAACCTAAGTTACGTCTTATTCAGTAATAGTAATAGTAATTTATTGTTTGTACCCCGCCCATCTGGCTGGGTTTCCCCAGCCACTCTGGGCTACTTCCAACAAAGATTAAAAATACATTAAAATGTCACACATTAAAAACTTCCCTGAACAGAGCTGCCTTCAGATGTCTTCTAAATGTCAGGTAGTTGTTTATCTCTTTGACATCTGATGGGAGGGCATTCCACAAGGCGGGCACCACTACCGAGAAGGCCCTCTGCCTGGTTCCCTGTAGCTTAGCTTCTTGCACTGAGGGAACCACCAGAAGGCACTTGACAGTGAACCTCAGTGTCCGGGCAGAACAATAGGGGTGGAGATGCTCCTTCAGGTATACTGGGCCAAGGCCGTTTAGGGCTTTAAAGATCAACACCAACACTTTGAATTGTGCTCAGAAATGTACTGGGAGCCAATGTAGGTCTTTCAGGACCAGTTTTATATGGTCTCAGTACTCGCAATGGGTCTACTCTGAACAAGACTAGCATTAGATAAGGCCTATAAACTTCAAGGTCTATCTCCTCAGTTACCTAGTGTCCTGTTTGTTGAACCTTGATTACTGGGTTCAGGCACGACACATTTGTAACTTAACTGGTTCTATCAACAGGGCATGTAGCAAAGTAGTCAACTGGAACAGACCACTCTTTTCCACCATAGGCAACTTGCTGTTTCTGTGCCTGGAGAAAGGAAGCCCCCTTTGCCAGTTCACAGCAGAGTGAACCGGGGGTTATTGCTGTTTTTATTTTGATCATGTACTTTGTGGTTTTATATTCTGATTTTATCCTGTGTATTGCCCCGAGACCTGCGGGTATATGGCTGTATATAAACTCAATAAATTATAATAAAATAATGTTTTTGTGGGGTTGGTGAGCATGATTTAGCCCTACGCACCCCACATTTTGCAGCCACAGACCATTTTCCTGGTGCAAGGGAACACAGATGATGAGGAGCATGGTAGTATGGCAACATAAAGGAGATATTACAGATATATTTGTAGGTATGAAATGGGAGACTGCAACACAAAAAGATGTTGTTCTGTAGTGCCATGTCACATGAGGTTTTTTGTTTCTGATTTGTGTATCTTCGTACATTACCTTGACAAACATGGGCCTTCTCTGTGGCTGCTCCCAGACTTTGAAACTCCCTCCCTAAAGATGCAATACTTGCTCTCTCCTTCCTTGTCCTTCCTTGTCCTTCTCCTTGCTCTGTCCTTCCACTGGCAGCTGAAGACTTTATTGTTCAAACAGGCTTTGGGGAACTGACTACTTTTAAGGAAAGGGCTGGTGCCCTGCTGTTTTTATTGTGATTATGTGTATGGTTGTAATATATTTTAGATACATATGTAGTTTTAATTCTATCAATGTTTAACTGTTTTTAATGATTGTTTTCAGGGAAAGGGGCAGGGTATAAACAAATAAAAAGGTAGGTGGTCCATAAATTAAACAAACAAATGGGAATAAATCCATGAGGCTGAAGAAGGCCCCTAATTTCAGCTTTATGAGCTGCAGAATTTACATTCCTTTGCTGGAAAATTAGGACTTGTCAGAGAAGAAGAGAGAAAGGAAGCAATCAGCAACTGAGACAGAGGTACAGACTAGGCAACACAACCCTTTAAATGCCAGAAATCGCTGCTTAGGGAAAGTGGTAGAGGGAGTTTAAGTAAAATGAGGCAGCAAAGACTAGTTTGCCGCCCTGAACAATATAAACTGCCTGAGAACTTGTTCAAGCACATTGTTCAGACATTACAATGCAAAATTAAATTCCAGAGTTGAGCCAGGGAGATATAGAAGCCTGGTAGAAAAGCACTGAAAACATTTTTAAAAGAGATCTATTGGGCCTGATCCAATAAAAGTTAATCACTTTTAAATCCCATCGATTTCAATAGAAGAGATTTAAGCAATCTCTTTTTGAAAATCAATAGACTTTAAAGTGATTAACTTCTGGCTGGATAACCTCCATTTTTCACTACAAATGATTTCCTCTAACAGCAGCAGAGTTTCTTTTCTTCTGTACAAACTTGCATGGCTGCCCAGTCCTGTTAAGATGGGAGGAAAAATGTGTATAAACTGTTCGGTTTTACTTCTCAGCTCGCCATGCTGTCTGTTTTTCAGTTACCTCTTCAAGCATGAAATAGCAGAATGACATAAGAGGTTTAGAAGAGATGATATGAAAGATATAGGGTTGTATTCAACGAATGTTTACTCAAAGTAGGCCCATTGGAATTAATGGTCCAAACTTAGTCATGCTCATTAATCTCCTGAGTAAATTTCAGCTGGATGCCACCCATATATAGTCACACCTCTTGTTACATTTGCTTCAGGTTAAATATTTTCAGGTTGCGTCTTGCGGCGACCCGGAAGTACTGGAAAGGGTTACTTCCGGGTTTCGCCGCTTGTGCATGTGCAGATGCTCAAAATGACATCACGCGCATGTACAGAAGCTGCGAATCACGACCCGCGCACGCGCAGATGCGGGTTGTGTTCTGCTCATGTTGCAAACGGGGTTCTGGAATGGATCCCATTCGCAACCAGAGGTACCACTGTAATGCTAAGAACTTTGAGTGCATCTAGTTAAACCCACTGGTCAATACAGGAATCTTGAAACTGCCGCATTCCTGACAGATGGCTGTTCAGTCTCTGCTTAAATACATCCAACAAAAGAGAGCACACAGTCTTGTCCACTGTTGAATAGCTCTCAGCATGAGGAAGTCTTTCCCTATTGTAAGATATGTTTATATACAGCATATAGTTGAAATCGGTTTCCTTGCCATTTCTACTCATTGGTTTTAGTTGGGCCTTCTGCAGTAGCAGAGAACAAAACCCACTCCATCTTCTGCATGACACCTTTGATATTTGAAGACTGCTCCCCTTAATCTTCCTTTCTACAAGCTGTGTCTGTCACCTGAAATTTTCAGTATTCCAAGGTTGGCCCAGCCTCAGTCTATCATCTAGTTGTGTGCACAATTGTTCTGAAGATGTAGACACTTTGTTGTAGAGTGCTTTCTTTCAGAGCAGTCATTTTCAGCCTCTAGCTTGAGGGAAACCCTTTCCACATCAGTTTGGCTGGTGAGCAACCTCTGCCACAGGATTTTGGGACATGTGATGGAAAGACCAAGTGGGCAAAATGCCTAATGGGGGGAAAGTTAACAGGTTATGGCAGAAAGCATATAAAACCACCATCTTGCTGAAGATAAGCAGATCTGCATCTGGTCAGTGCCTGGACTGGGAAGCACATATACACTGCCTTGGGTTCAACAGTGGAAAACTAACATCGGATATCACCCAATATCAAAGCTATGGTTTATGTTTGGCCTATCTTCTTGAAAGAGATGTCAGGCAGCAGACCCTATACTATGCAGTTACTATGCAGTTACTGAGGAATGCAGTGGTTTACTTTGGAGCTGATCCCAGCTTGCTCCAAAGAAATGTTACTTAGCAATTTAGTTGTTAGCACTGAATATATATGCAAAATTGTCAGATCTACTTGGCTTCCATTTGAACCTACCTAATTTAATTACCCTTCTGAATAAACCCTGAATAAACTGGTCAGCATATGACATCAAGGCATGTGTGTGCGCCCAGAGACAGCATTTTAGGCGGCACTCCTGCACATACTTTCATTTGAGTAAATCTCACTGAACTCAATGGGGCTTACTTCTAAATAGAAGTTTATAGGATTATATTGCTAGAGCTGGGTTCAGTGAAGCTAGATAACACTTTACAGACCACTTTGGAGACAGAGAAATGAACTCATTGTTCATTTTTAATGGCTTTTACCTCAGATGAGCATACTTCCTGCTTTCATAGCAAAAGGCGTCAAAACTGCATTAAGATCAAGTGCTTAAGGGCATGTTTTCTATTTTTAAAATGTATTCTTTGTCTTTCAAGCACATAATCAGGCAGCTGTTTTTCTTTGTTCAGACTTCTAATCCAACACTATGCTTGGAACAGGTTATGGTTTGAGTTGAAATATTTTAATCGATCAGCTAGATTTATTGATTTAACAATTTTAAGATTCCACTTGGTTTTGCCTCTGGCTCTGCACTACCCACCTTTTATTAGCCCCTGCATTTTTAAATTTCGTGGTTTTTTTCTTGGAAAACAGCAGAGGGCAATGAAGACAGCTGCAAATGCAAAAGGCTTATACAGAACAACTAGTTTTGGTGGTGATCAAGGCACACTTGCAAGCATTTGCATGACTCATACAAGCATTTCGCCTCTGTTGTAGGGAAAAGAGGTTACACAAATTGCAGTTGCTGGTGGAACTGTACACTTTAATAAAAAAAGTTGTGTATTTCTACTTATATGCCTGGTTGTTGCTGTTTTAACTGCCCTGGACACAGTGCCCACAACCATCAATGTAATATGAGATGTTTCCCTCATGCCTTCACAGTTGCTAAAATATTGCTTTTTTATTATTAGATTCTGAGAAAGGTTAGCTCAGCTCCGAAAAAACTGCATAGGGACTTGCATGGTCCTTTTGCAATAAGGGAAGGTGAGACTGCTACTTCTGCTCTGAAATAATGTACAGTACTGAGAGATTTTTCTTAAGTGGGGGTTTTTCCCCTCTGAAGAATGTGTATCCTAAAAAGAAAAGGACACTCAAGGGAAGAAGAGTGGAAGAAAAAGGCACACATGATGGAGTACATTTGACAATCTATGCTGAATTATTAACAGTTTGGGCCAGGCAATATGCTTTTGCTGTTTTCTTGCTTGGATGAAAATGGTAGAACTTCCCAGAGGTCTTTTTTTGCCACCAATCCAAGGACCTTCCTTTTTGCAGTCCCAGGGTAAGTGGAGGTTGGAGCAGAATTTGGGGTGGTGATGGTGGGTCAGCACATAGGACTGGTCTCTCTAGAGAGACAGTGATCTTTGAATGGCGAGGATATCACATGTGATGAGAAGATAGAGAAGAGGCTGTAGAAAGCAGGGAGTTTATTCCTGATTGGCTTGGGTGCGCCAGCTGATTTCCATGAGAAACTAGCTGATGTGCCTGAACCCTGCAGAAATCAGGATTGAACTCCCTGCGCAACAGCTGATATGTGGGGAGTTTAATCCTGCATCAGCAGTATCTCCTATTGAAGTTGGCAAGCCAGGATGGGGAGATAGAGATCTGGTCCAATAGGGTTCCCCAGAGTTCTAAACAAAAGGCAAGTAGATCTCAGAAAACTGAAGTCTACTTACCCCTACCATCTGTAACAATCCACTACGTTGCAAGCACTTGGATCTCTGTTTATTGTTAATCAAAAGCAAGTTATTTTCAACCCAAAACGATGCTTCCCCTCTCCATCTAATTTCAGAAGACTCGGAACATCTTCATTTTAACCTCAAGTGGTGCGTTGTAGCATGGTTCCTGGAGAGAACTTAATGAGCTGTTTGTTTAGCGGTAATAGGTATTAATCATGCAGTTGTCTGGCTACCACAGAGATAATTTCTCCCCTGAACACATCCTGCCACAATATCTTCTAACAGGAATCTATCAAAATAAAAGCAATGGCAAATTGCAGCACTGGCAGGGCACACTCTTGCAACTGGGCAGTATCTGGAACCCCGACTCTACAACTTGAGATTCTATAGCATCACATTATTATATGGATCACCGCAGGTGAAGTATGAGCCTATAGTGTGACCCACTTCTTCTACCTCCATTTACCTTGCAGTAGAGATAGTGAATCCAGCTCCTATGCTACACACGCTTAGCTAAAAACAGTTGGGCTTACTTCTTCATAAACATGTATATGTTTGCAGTTGCTTCGTGTGGTCATCAGGCAGGGCCCTGAAGCCTCATTCCCAACCTCTTGATCCCAAGACTGCAAAGAGTATTATCCCTCTCCGTATACTTTCAAGCATATATTTTTGGCATAAAGGCAAAAAAAATTGCGTTTTGATGTGTCTGTATACATGCATGCACACTATAAAGAATGTGACTGCCACAGCTAGCACTATGTTCTACGTTTTTTCTGCACACTTCCAGAATCATTGCATGCACGCAATCTGCTCATTAAGGGTGTAGACCAGTGGTTCCCAATTAGGGGTCCAGAGATCCCTGGGGGTCTGCAGAACACACCCAGGGGGTCTAGGGCCCCATCCCTTGCCTCCCCCCTTCAACTATTTTTTGTCATTTTTGCATGGTAATATCACAAATTTTACGGTCTGTTTTTTAGTATACCAAAAATCCTTTGCTTACTCGAGGCTACCCCACATTTTGTTCAAAAAATTGCTTTGCAGAGGCAACTGCCATAGAGTTATCAAAATTTTCAAAAGTAGGGGGTCTGTGGCTTGGATTTTGAAAAGTATCTGTAATTAGCTAACTGGGAATCACTGGTTTAGACTACAAGGTTTGGTGGGGGCATTCAAGGTAATGTTTTATTTAAATCTACAACCTTCCTTCTCTTAGCAAAGGCTGAAACGTCAAACCCCGCTCACAAACCTTACGTTTATTGCCACTCAGAAGCCACTGGGGAAGCTGACTCAGAAGCAAAGAAACTTGCACTACTTCCATATCTTTTTGAGCACTGTAGAAAACAGAAGGTGGCTTGCGGTGCCGTGCTGGAGAAAAAGAGGGGCATGGTAGAATTAGCATGCTGGTGTAACATTGAGTTCATGAAGTTAGGAGTAACTAACTCCAGCCTGGATCTGACAAATGCTGCCCACAGCC
Organism: Podarcis cretensis; assembly: GCF_951804945.1. NCBI lineage: Eukaryota > Metazoa > Chordata > Lepidosauria > Squamata > Lacertidae > Podarcis > Podarcis cretensis. The sequence goes on from NC_137175.1 coordinate 26,516,760, forward strand.
GTTACCTGGAAGAAAACCTGCTGGGGATTTTTTTGAAGGCATTCAAAACTTAGAATAATCATCCTATCTAGGTTGCTAATGGCACTCGACACACATATTATCAGATGTACTCACAGCTTCTAACAGTCCGATCCTATGCCTGTTTACGCCACATTTTCCCACTACAGTGGTACCTCTGGTTACGTACTTAATTCGTTCCGGAGGTCCGTTCTTAACCTGAAACTGTTCTTAACCTGAACAGTTAACTTTAGCTAATGGGGCCTCCTGCTGCCACCGCACGATTTCTGTTCTCATCCTGAAGCAAAGTTCTTAACCCGAGGTACTATTTCTGGGTTAGCGGAGTCTGTAACCCGAAGCGTGTGTAACCTGAAGCGTCTGTAAGCAGAGGTACCACTGTATGTTGAATTTAATGGGTGTCACTTCGCTGATGGAAGGCATCTGTTAGCAAAAAAAGGAGGGCTGCAAGCTTGCAGCAATTCCCCCCGTTCCCTGCAACCTCTCTCAAAAACTGCTCCAGATGCAATCCTTTGGAGTAGATTTTGGGAAGGGGTGCAGGGGGAGGAATTGCTGAAAATTTCTTCCATCCCTGTTCTGCTGCCAGTTGCTTTCCATCATCGGAGAGACACCCAGTGAACTCTACCCAATAAGTTGAATAAGACAACCTCCAGCATGCATGAGTAGGACTGAACCCACCAAGCACCATTGCCAGCAACTTATGAGTATCTCAGTTTGTATCTCAGATTTACGAGTTGTTCCCTCTGACTCCTAAGTCACATATTACACAGACTAATTCTGCCTAATATTAGACAAACGCAGGAACCACCTTGTGTAAAAAAGAAAAAAAGGTGGAATTGGCGTATCACTTGTAAGATCAACAGTATAATTCATTCCAAAACAAGACCTGCAAATGGCACCATCAATCAATGCATCTGTTTCCAGATGTTTTCTGAATGCTACTCCTAGGTATTCCTTGACTTGTATTTTAAAATCATTGTAAGGAGCCATCTGGAAGATGTATGAAAACCTGCTTCTTTGTACTGTAAGAAAAACCAGACTCAAAAAGTTAATTTTTGAGAAGGCCTTACTCGTACTCACGCCAGAGTCTTCAGCCAAGAGTTATTTTCTTACCACATTCATCTATCCATTTTTAAAGAACACATACACAGAGACAGCTTCACAGAATATCAGGGTCTTCTCTAAAACATTTGGACAAAGGCAGCTCTTTCAGAGTTCAGGAGGAAGTTGAAAGACTTGTTCCAAAGTACACACGACATAAAAATTAATTTTTAAAACATTTTTTAAATGTGTGTTGATAATTCCCCCCCCCCCCCGCAAAAAAATTAACATGTTAATACAAGGCAGTCACTGCTTTTATGGCAGCAATAAAATGTGCACCTTATGTATTTGCACCTCATTTATGTGCACTTTATTTTTTATTGTGTAAACACTAACACTAGCTCACAGGGTACAATAGTTGCCTGTGAGAGCCATTTCCAAAGATTAATCTACACGTGGCCTGAGAACATGAGGGGGGTGTGCACTTCTCTTCCTAACTAAAAGGGGAAATGGCCTGCCTCCTTCCATTTGGATGCAGAACAAAATGTCCCAGGGGCCCTTGACCTCCTCTCAAGACCTCTTATGATATACGGCACTGTTCTCTAGCAAAATCCGTCTCCGAGCCACTAGCAGACGCTTGAGTGACCTAGAAACAGGAATGTGTGTCAATTCCCAAGGTAATAAATGACTTGGAAAGGAGTGCAGAAACGTCGATCTCCTTTTGCCAGGCAACTGCTCAAGAGAGAGTGTGCCTTTAACCCTGCCTAGGGAAGCTCAAATGGTACACTTGTACACAACAGCATACATCAGTTTTCTGAGGGCTGTTATGGTGGTAGAAAAAACTGTGTTTGGCGAAGATTAGTCAGAGTAGAGGACAATCAGGGCCAGATTTAGGTTTGATGAGGCCCTAAGCTACTGAAGGTAATGGGGCTTTTTATATGTCCTTTGTCAACAACAAATTGTCGCTGCTTTTTGTGTTGATAAAATGAAGGGGGGGGGGTTAGATCCTCCTTTCCACTGCATCTCAATTCCTAGTTGCACTCATTAGAAGCTGCTGTTTTTAACACTTTAAAATGACCACCAGACTCCATATATATATATATATATATATATATATATATAGTTGCATAACATGTAGCTTGGCCACAAGTTCAATTATTCATGGATCAAAAGTATGCGGTTGCCTAAAAACACAGATGTGGCATATTAATTAAAACAGCCAAGCTAGTGAAAAGGTATGTAAGGAACTGCAGCAGCCCGTAATGATTTAAGAGATAATAGGTTCTGTTTTCCACGGGACCTGAGCTTTAGGGAGTCTAGGCAGTGGCGTAGCGTGGGTTGTCAGCACCCGGGGCAAGGCAAGTAATTTGCGCCCCCTAACCCATGGATTTGCGCCCCCTAACCCTAACCCCCAGATGTTGCGCCTGGTGCGGCCGGCCCCCCCTGCACCCCCCACGCTATGCCACTGAGTCTAGGTTCTGCTTCTACATCATAGGCAAAAACTAACCTCTGTGGCTGTCTCTGGTAGTTGGACTGCATGTTTCATAAAGGAGATAAACACAGATTAAAGGTAAAGGGATTCCTGACCGTTAGGTCCAGTCGCAGACGACTCTGGGTTGCGGTGCTCATCTCGCTTTACTGGCCGAGGGAGCTGGCGTACAGCTTCCGGGTCATGTGGCCAGCATGACTAAGCCACTTCTGGCAAACCAGAGCGGCGCACGGAAGCGCCGTTCACCTTCCCGCCGGAGCAGTACCTAGTTATCTACTTGCACTTTTTGGCGTGCTTTCAAACTGCTAGGTTGGCAGAAGCAGGGACTGAGCAACGGGAGCTCACCCCGTCGAAGGGATTAAAATCGCCAACCTTCTGATCGGCAAACCCTAGGCTCTGTGGTTTAACCCACAGCGCCACCCGCATCCCATCTTTTGGTCACTACTGTATGTTTAACTCTAACACCCACTCCCAAGGAGTACCTGCCCAAAAGTCAAGACCTATTAACATAAATGGATTCTTTGTGCCAAAAGACTGATACTGATGCACTGCAAAGATATGACTGCACTTGCAACTTATGAAAGGATTGCTTATAGACAGAGACGTTGCATGAACAAGTATAATGATACATGAAAGCATTTATACAAAATATGGTAGGGGATAGATAAACAATCATACTTATACATTAGATAAGTATATATGGAATTGTAAGTGTTAACTTCTATAATGCAATAGGATACCTTTTATTTTAATTTTATTTGCATCAATTAAACTGTTTCATCAATTAAACTTTGCTTATTAGATTTACACACCACCCTTCATCAAGAGGGTGGTTCATCATCATCGTCATCATCATCATCATCAACAACAACAACTTGTTCAAAACTAATCACATATTGCAGGCACAGCATCGACCCCTAGACTAGAATTACCACCACCACCCACCCAGCAAAATAAAATAATAAAAAAGTTTAAAATGATTGATTTTCTTCTTTATGTGCTTGGCCATGCAAAGTGACAAATGTAAGCAAATGGAGAGACTTCTACTTCCCATCTCAACAATGGGCTTAGTAGTAGTGATAGTAATAATAATAATAAAAAATAATAAATTTTATTTATATCCCGCCCTCCCCATCCGAAGCCGGGCTCAGGGCGGCTAACAACACTAAAACAGTGCCACATTATAAAAACATTATAAAAATTAATTAAAATCAAAATTGATGGCAACCATAAACTAAAGTTTTGTAAAGATTGCCAAAGGAGGGAGTCAGGCTGCGCCCTGACCAAAGGCCTGGTGGAACAGCTCTGTCTTGCAGGCCCTGCGGAAAGATGTCAAGTCCTGCAGGGCCCTTGTCTCTTGTGACAGAGCATTCCACCAGGTTGGAGCCGCAGCTGAAAAAGCCCTGGCTCTAGTTGAGGCCAGCCTAACCTCTCTGTGGCCTGGGACCTTCAAGATGTTTTTATTTGAAGACCGTAAGTTCCTCTGTGGGGCATACCAGGAGAGGCGGTCCCGTAGGTACGAGGGCCCTAGGCCGTATAGGGCTTTGAAGGTTAAAACCAGCACCTTAAACCTGATCCTGTACTCCACCGGGAGCCAGTGCAGCTGGTATAGCACCAGATGAATGTGATCTCGCAGCGAAGACCCCGTAAGGAGTCTTGCTGCGGCATTCTGCACCCGCTGGAGTTTCTGGGTCAGTCTCAAGGGCAGCCCCACATAGAGCAAGTTACAATAATCCAGTCTGGAGGTGACCGTCGCGTGGATCACAGTGGCTAGGTCAGGGCGAGAGAGGTAAGGAGCCAACTGCTTAGCTTGGCGGAGATGAAAAAATGCCACCTTTGTTATAGCTGCAATCTGCGCCTCCATGGAGAGGGAGGTATCGAAGATTACACCCAAACTCTTAACGGACGGTGCTGGCACTAATTGCACCCCCGCAAGAGATGGGAGTTGCCTCCTCAATCCCATATCGTCCCGTCCCAGCCAGAGGACCTCTGTCTTCGAAGGATTTAACTTCAACCGGCTCCCACGTAACCATCCAGCCACAGCTTCCAAGCATCTGATCAGTGTGTCTGGGACCGAGTCAGGATGGCCATCCATCAACAGATAGAGTTGGGTGTCATCAGCATACTGATGGCAGCCCAGCCCAAAACTCTGGACAAGCTGGGTGAGGGGGCGCATAAAGATGTTAAAAAGCATCGGGGAGAGTATCACACCCTAGGGCACTCCACACACCAAGGAGTGGCGGGATGACAATTCCCCCCCAAGCGCCACCCTCTGTCCCCGACCAGAGAGAAACGAGCGCAACCATTGAAGGACTGTGGCCTGGATCCTCACGTCGGCAAGGCCCAGGAGTTCGTGATCGACCATGTCGAAGGCTGCTGACAGGTCTAGAAGAATCAGCAGCCCCGACCCGCCTCGATCCAGCTGCCTGCGGAGATCATCTGTTAGGGCGACCAGAGCCGTCTCGGTCCCATGACCAGCGCGGAAGCCGGACTGGAATGGATCCAGAGCCGATGTTTCATCCAGAAACCTACCAAGCTGTTCAGCAACCGCTCTCTCAATCACCTTACCCAGGAATGGAAGATTCGAAACCGGGCGGTAATTGGATAGATCTAAGGGATCTAATGATGTTTTCTTTAAAAGCGAGCGCACTACTGCCTCCTTCAGTTCCCCTGGGAATGTCCCGGTGCCAAGGGACAAATTGATGATATCCCCCAGGGGGGCCCGCACCTCGTCTGGACATGCTCTAATCAGCCAGGATGGGCACGGGTCGAGAGGACAAGTGGTGGGCTTTCCAGCTTGGAGGAGTCTGTCCACATCGGCTGGGGATATCCGGTCAAAGTGGTCCAATACTGGACCCGAGGACAGTCGAGGGGCCTCCAGTTCCTTTATTGTATCCAAATTGGCAGGGAGGTCATGGCACAACAGGACCTTCTCTGCAAAAAAGCTTGCAAATGCCTCACAGCTGTGTGTCAAATTGTTATTTAAATTTGGCTGTCCTTCGAGGGACGTTAAAGACCGAATTATACTAAATAATTGTGCCAGGCGAGAGCTAGCATATGCAATGGAGGCTGAGAAGTAGGACTTCTTAGAGGCCTTCACTGCCATCTTGTAGGTTTTCATAAAAACCCTATAAGATGTTCTTGAAGCTCCGTCACGGGCACCCCACCATACTCGCTCTAGCCGTCTGAGGTCCCACTTCATTTTCCGGAGCTCCTCGGTAAACCAGGGAGCCCGGTTTCTGCGGGGTCGCAGAGGGCGCTTAGGTGCGATCTCATTGATGGCTGCCAGGAACTGGGTATTCCAGCCCTCAACAAGCTCAGTCAATGAGTCGCCAGGGGGAGAAAGGTCCCGCAAGGCTTGACGGAATCTATCAGGGTCCATCAGCCTCTGCGGGCGAGCCCAAATCGGCTCGCCGCCTAAGCAGGGTGGGGGTGGAACGTCAATCCTGGCTTTCAGAGCATAGTGATCAGACCATGGCACCTTCATCGAAGGAAACATGATCTATACCGACGCCAAAGATCAAATCCAGCGTGTGGCCTGCTTGATGTGTGGGGCCCGAAACAAACTGGGAGAGCCCTAGTGTCGCCATGGAAGACACCAGGTCCAGAGCCTGTGAGGAGGGAGTGGCATCAGCATGGGTGTTGAAGTCCCCCGATACTTAGGGAACTCCAAGGCCCAGCCGGCCACCGCCTCCAGCAGGCCTGACAGGGTGGCTGCTGGTGCGCTAGGTGGCCGGTACACCAGCCAGACAGCCAAGCTCACCTCGGAGCCCCACACTAGGCCAACACATTCAATGCCAGGGATCGATGGCGATGGTAGAGCCCTGAAAGAACAATCTTCCCGGATTAATAATGCCACCCCTCCCCCCCGGCCCACAGTCTGCAACTGGTGGAGGACGGAGAAACCCGGGGGCGCCATCTCTCGTAAGGTAACAGTATCCCCTTCGCGCACCCAGGTCTCCGTCACACAAGCCAGGTTGACCCCCTGCGAGATGAAGAAATCTCACAGGGTGGCGGTTTTGTTGCCTATAGACCTGGCATTGCACAACAACAGTGACGGAGGTGAGTAATCCTTGCTCACCCTACCCTCGTCCCTCGGGATGGGGCGCAGATTGGAAGGGGTACGAGCATATCCGTATCTCGATCCCCTTCGCCTATGACATCTACCCCCACCGCCATACCTCCCTCGCCCCTCCACAGTAGGAATCCCAAGCCTCATACTCGCCTCCATTTACAAAATATAAAAACAAACAAACAAAAAACAATTACACCAAAACAAAACCAATCCCCACCCCACTCAACAACCATCCCACCCCAACCCAAAATAAAACAAAACAAAATAAAAATACATGAATAAAAACCACCGTTTATGGTGGTACAACAAAGTAAAAAGTAAAAACACTTTTAAAACACTTTAAAATATATAAAAACATTTTAAACATTTGCTGCAGCAGCACCAGTGTCCTTAAAGTTGTGGCAGTGGTGAGTGTGGGCCCCGGCCCCCGGGCCTGGTGGAGAATGGGCTAACAGGGGGAAGAGGCCTCCCCACAAACTCACGGCAGAGCGGCAGTAGTAGTATCCTTTCTTTAATCCCACTCTCCTTCCTTTGTCAGAAAAAAATAGGTACACTTGTCTCCTGTCAAGATCAGCTTGTTTCAGCAGGAAAACCAGCAAATGATACATGAAGTTGATCTGCTATTCTGGTTAACATCAACTTTAAAAAATCAAAACATAACAAAATACTTGTTGTAAATTGGTACAGGTTGTAAATTGATTTAACTAAATTGCAAACTCCAGTTAACACTGGTGATGGGACTTACAGCTTCTTTTACTCACACAGGAGTCCCACTCGGTTAAATGGGACCCTTTTCCTAGGAAGAGTGCTCAGGACCGCAGCCCTAGTTTCTACTGTGTTGTGTCCTTCATAAGACTTTACAAACTTGAACATATTTATTCCACTCCCCTGCTGCTGATTTTAACATTTTCCACTTGGCAAACATTAATTTTCTTTTGTCTGGGGGCAGCTGAAATCAACACGTCTCTTGTTATTTCCTTGTCATTACTTCCTGGTACACTTAATTGACCCATTATTGTGGTTAATGGTAGAGTTCTGGGAATGACGTTTTGAAGCTAAAGTGCTGTTAGAAAGCTTGCCAAAGGAGCAGGGCAAAATAAAAATAGTACTACCTGATTATTCCTGCTTTATCTTTGCAATTTAAAGTCAAGGTACAATCCTGCCCGTTAAAATCAGCAGGACGTTTGCCACTGATTTAGTGGGAGATTAGATTCTTAATCTTTTGTCAAGGCAAGATGAAAACAAAAAAACAATCATTTTGAAGATAAACCGTGTGGTGGCCAAATTTGGGGCGCAAACAACTTGCAAGCAGTCAGCTGCACAAAGTTGCTGCTTCCTATCTTTTTTCAATATGCCTAAGTAGAGTATTAAAATAAGTGTTGGACTTTTCTAAGCAAGTTTCAGGCAACATGTACAAAATGCTTGTGCCTTCAGAGCGCAGAATTGTTGCATCTTGTGTGTTTAACCTGAGGATTTTGTATATTCCACAATTCTGAACATGGTACAGGTCACATAATTCTGTAGATTTTAACCATTCAATGAGGAATAATGAAGTTTACAATAATCTGGTTTCATTACCTTTCAGAGACATGCGTGGTTCAACGACAATCACTGTTTTACATTAACACAGAAGCACTGTGTACCTAAGAACTGGAAAGAAATGTGCGTGTCTGTCTCTCCAGCAATGGTCACAGTCTTATCTGCAGTACTGCATTCAGTTCTAGATACTGCCATGTTGAAAAGTTAAATCGCATTCCAAGAATGACATAGGCAAAGCAAGAAAGATACAGGATGTTTGAAACCTAACCACCTAAGAGTTGCCTTGATAATCTACTTCTGCAGCCTTGGGGGCCTCAATTGCCCTGACTGTGGCCTGGGGCCAAAAGTGACAGACTTGAACAAACCAAGCAGACTCTGTAAGACAGCTAATGCTTGCCAACTGCCTATAAATGGACTCCCTATTATGGATCACCTGTGCTCAGGCACAACATTACATAAAAGTATTATGTCTTACATCTGAGCTGAAGGAGTGTGGAATCTTTTTCTTAGACAGGAAACACAAATGGAATTCTCACTCAACAGCAAGGAAATATGTAAGTTGGGATGCATATTAATAAAAAAGCAGTAAACTACAAAGTTTATAGATTCATTTTGTAACTTATTTAGAAGAATGTTAAGAAGACAGCCTAATGACTATTCTAAGGCAAATGTACATGATGCCAAGAAGCTAGTGTTGATGTATTTGCAATTGGCAAATTGGACTGAAAGGCAGGGTGTTGTCTATGTTGTAAGAATCCAGATCATTAAGACTTTACTGAGGATGATATTACATATACAACACACATTCGGTTGTTGTATATGAAGTGATCAACGTACATTTGTTCAGAGAGGTTATTTGTGGCCATTCAGCTGGTTTTCTTTTTTATTGTTAGAAAACCTACCGTATTTTTCGGCCCATAGGGCACACCGGCCCATGGGGCACACCTAGTTTTTTGGGGGGAAATGAAGAAAAAAAAATTATTTCCCCCCCAGATGCGGGGCTGGGGAAACCCGAGCTTCCCCCGACCCCAGGCCCCAGAACAGGCAGCTCTCCAAAAGCCGTGGGAGAGCTGCGCGAAGCCCGAAGCCTGGGGGGCGCTGAGCTCAGCGCGCCCCCAGGCTTCGGGGTGCAGGCAGCTCTCCACAAGCCGTGGGAGAGCTGCGCGAAGCCTGGGGAGCGAGAGGGGTCGGTGCGCACCGACCCCTCTCGCTCTCCAGGCTTCAGTGAAAGCCTGCATTCGCCCCATAGGACGCACACACATTTCCCCTTCATTTTTGGAGGGGGAAAAGTGCGTCCTATAGGGCGAAAAATACGGTACTTAAGTTTGTGAACTTCCCAGTGTTCTACACTGAGAAATATACATCCCAGCTTATGCTTTTTCACCTCGTTCTGAGAGCTTGAAAGTTTCCCACCTTGAGAAAACTATGACATTAACATTTTGCTATACCTTAATGAGTGTTTGAGGGCACATCAGCAGCCGAACGCATTTAGATGTAATAAATAAAATAGCACCTGCAGCTGGGTGTAGCCTACCCAAGCAAACCCTGAACTAGACCTTATACAAAAATATAGGCACCAATTAATTACAAATTATCTCCAGTTTCTGTGATAAGAGCAATCTCGGATCAGTTCCTTGCAGACTAATGTTCTGTTTTACCTGGACAGTACTACAATAACTGACAGTTGAAAATTGGGCCATAATTTGGGCTAATTGCTTTCCCTATTTTCTCCCCTTATTAAAGAGTTACAGTTTTTCCTTAATTCACAGTTGTGTGCCTGATTAATAGAGCCGATATTCAAGCATACAGGGATACATTCATTTAGAAGAGAATCTGTGTGGCACTATGACAGGCTAAAACAATGGCTGCTTAATATAAGCAAGAGTAATGAACAAGGGTTTTGTTCTCCTTGGCATGCAGGGGGTCACTAACCAATGAAGCCATGTTCAATTAGTAATTCATCACTAATGTAGGATGCCCTAACTGAACCAAATAAGGCATTTTCTCTCTCTACCAACACCAGTGTTTGCCTCCCTTATGTAATAAATGTTTCATAAACTGATGCATTGCTGAACCTTCTTGTTTTACAAACGTGTGTCAGAATAAACTTCTGAAACTATACTGTGGGTTTTTTCCCCCTTTAGCTATTGAACAAAAGAAAAGAAAAGTCCACAACCATCTGAACAGATGACTAGAATAAGAAACAAAACCCCAAATCTCAATTTCAGCAAAGATTTGTTCCTTCAAACTACCTTCTTCCTTTGGGTAAAGGCTCCCCCTCCTGGATTAACATTGCTACTGATGTATCTGATGAAGCAAGCTCACATTCACCAAAGCTTGAAATAAACACTTTGGTCCATATTGGCATAAGGGTTTTCATAGTTTTTGTTGCAGCAGACGAATATGGCTACCTCTCTGGAAATCAGTCCTATGGTATGTTAGGAACATTTGACACTGATAAACATGGGGAGGGGAAAACCCAAAAGACTTTATTTACATTGCCAACAGCTTTTTACAGCATGGTCTATTAATATAAAACACATGATATGTTAGCCTCAATGAGGCCAATATTTCTTTTGCATTTTTACACCAAAAACTGGTGAAGAGCCTGCAATTCTTCCATGGCAACCATGGATAAAACACACAATTGATCACTGCACAAGCTGAGGTGCCCGGAAATGTCGAACTTAAACTTGCACCCGGTTTTGCAGGATGGCAGCTGCCTTGCAGTTCTGAAAAACTTTACACAGGTTGTGTCTATTTTGCAGTTACATACCATTGCAGCCTGCATACTATGCTTGCTCAGAGACATTGTTTGCGGCAGTTCCCGACGCTTTGCTGGATGCTGGAGTTTCAGCTGCCCGCGGAGCCTGCTTTGGGAGACGGATGGGCACATAGACGTTGGAAGTACAGTGCTCCTTAAGGTATTCTCCACCCTTTTCTTCATAATCTTTCCTAGTAATCCAGCCTTCATCGCGGTTCATGTACTCCAGGGCCCACTCTCGAGCTCCATACCATGCATCTAAAACAGGATTGGAAGCAAGATGCACCTGGATGGCAGCAAGACAACAAAAGGATCTGTTTAGTGGAAGTCAAAGGCCACAGAATAAGAAAGGCAACACGCAAAGCTACATGGTGCTAACATCTGACAATCCTATTTGGTATGAAACAACCTGTTCCTTAAGGTTACCTTCTGAGGCTGTGCTCTCGATGGCCCTGACCTCTGACGCTGGCAATGTAACAACCAGAGCGAAAGTCTTTTCTTTTCTGCTAGCTCTTGTATAGAATGCATTCCCCAGAAAGGTTTGCTGGGTGTCAGTTCTTCTTTCTTAGACACCAATCTAAAATGCTTTTCTTTTCCTCAAGTCTTTAAGGAGTGCTTCTTTTGCTTTTTGGATTTAACATTTTCATATTCTATGGTCTGCCCCTTGCAGTGCATTCTCAGAACTTGTTCTTTTGATCATTTGTAAACTGCCTTGTATACTGAAAAACGGGAAGGAGGGTTACCTTTATAAAGACACAAAGCAGAATGCAGCAACCATGTCCCCTGTTTGCTGTTCTATTGCCAGAATATGAAAGCCAAAAGCTTCCTCTTAGCCAGCATCATATTCCTCAGTGATGAACCAAGAAAGTACTCAAACAAAGCAGGGCTATCAGTAGTTCTCCCACACGGCTGCTTCCCAACAAGCAAGTTTGAGGTCATACTGTCCCTGAACATGAAGGTTCAAGTGCTGGACAATATTTTTGCCTGGGTGGCACTGTGGGTTAAACCAGAGCCTAGGACTTGCCGATCAGAAGGTCGGCGGTTTGAATCCCCGCGACGGGGTGAGCTCCCGTTGCTCGGTCCCTGCTCCTGCCAACCTAGCAGTTCGAAAGCACGTCAAACTGCAAGTAGATAAACAGGTACCGCTCCGGCGGGAAGGTAAGCAGCGTTTCCGTGTGCTGCTCTGGTTCGCCAGAAGTGGCTTACTCATGCTGGCCACATGACCCGGAAGCTGTACGCTGGCTCCCTCGGCCAATAAAGCGAGATGAGCGCTGCAACCCCAGAGTCGGTCACGACTGGACCTAATGGTCAGGGGTCCCTTTACCTTTACAGTACTTTATGCTGGCCAGCATGGTTACCAATGTATTCTATAAATTTACATCCCTCTGTAAGCTTGCTGCCCAATTCAGGAGATTTTTCACACCAGTTCAAATGCCCCCCTTAGCTTCAGATGTGCAATAAAGTTTGGTCATCGTTGCCATGTACAGTATTTGGATGTTGCATGTAGCCATTGCATTGCTAAAGCCAATACTACACCTGAAAAGACGACTGGAATGGCCTCATTTCAAGCAGCTCCTTGTAGATTCTGGCTTTCATTCCAGGATACATCATGTTCCCACCAGTAAGGAAGACATTCTGGACAAGTTTTTCCTGCTGCTCTTTAGGATACCTGAAGAAATAAAACTCCCTTAACGGATTCATAGTGCTTCTAGCTGACTGGGATTGAGGACAGAGAACGAAAGGTAAAATTCGTTTGTTGTTCTGCTCTCTTTTGCCTCTGGCCCCACCCACCACTGGCATATGGCCCCCAGAAGGTGGCCCAGAAAAGAATGTGGCCCTTGGACTGAAAAACATTCCCTACCCCTGTGCTAAGGGTGGATGGGAAGGGGAAATCCCTGTAGTGGTAGGGGCCGATTTAATGTTTAAACTATTTCAAGGATTAAAGCACAAATCTGATTTTAGTTTGTTCCAATTCAAAAGATCCTTCCAGCAAAAAAGCTCCTCTTCAGACTGCTAGTTAATTTACATTTTAACAGTGAGACACAGGGGGCTGTGTGCGTACATGGCTTTCAAATGTGTCTCTCAACCATCTTCTTTTATATAATTTGTGCTCTGCATCATGCACTGTGTCAAGGCAGCTAACAAACTGTATAATCACACAATGCCTTATTTAATGTGGTGGCATCCCCCAGAATCTTGTAAAACTGAGGGTGTTTTATATATAAAAAAGTGAGGAGACTAATTATTTGGGTTCTACAGGAGAAAAAACAAGTACTCTCTGAACAGTGACAGCTTGTTCTTAAATACACAGAGGCTGCAATGCTACCCACATTTACCTAAGAGTAACATTTAATTCAACTAGGCTTATTTCCAGATACACATGTACAGGATTGCACTGTCATTTAAACAGGAGTTCACTTTTGAAAACTCACCTGTCCAGGACAAACTGTATGGTTTCTGCCATCCCAGCCTGCTCTTCTCCTATTAAGGATGGCTGGAAGATAATTTCAGGAACTCGGATTCTTTCTGTGCCAATAAAGAGCTGGTGATACTCTGCCAGGTTAAACACGGGCTGTAAAAATATCAGAGTCAGAAACGTACTGCTACTTGTCAGAACCTTTTATGTAATGCTCGACATTTTATTGAAAATATGTTGTAAATATGGATTAAGCTCTATCACCACCAGAATCTGTATTGTCTACTCTCATCCAGAGATACTTCAACTTTTCAACACATTCTGTTATGAGAGATTATAGGTAGTTGCAGCAGTAAGAGAGATGAGATAGCGTAAGATACTCTATCAGCTGGGACTGAAAGCCTTTTGGCTTCTCCCCTCCCAGAACCATTTTCCACAACCACGCTACCTGGTCATTAAACATTTGCATAACTTTTCAAATAATTAGTTCCTGAATTTACTTCCCCAGTTCTTTTCCTATGCCTTGTTCCTTTTCTACTGCATTTACTAGAATGTAAGCCCTCAGGTATGGACTTGTATTTTTAAAGTTTGGTGTAGTATCTAGAAAATGTTAGGTGCTTACAGTTTACATTATTTCTGCCGTATGAGATATAACTGGTATAAACTGTGATCAAGGTGACAGCAGATACTCTTGGGGATGTTTCTTCCTATTGCTACAAGCATTTTTGGGGAGGGGAAATTAACACTTCTCCTGTAGGTCAACCAAATGCATGTATACTTGAAAGCAAGTTTCACAGAGTTACTCCCAAATATACACAGAATTACAGCCATGAGTTGAAGTCAATGGGATTTGGTAGTCAGTATCTGAAACATGAGTTTACAATCTTCCATTTTTCAATGCCATGGGTTTAAGGCACTATTATTATTACAGTGGCACCTTTGGTTACGTACTTAATTCATTCCGAAGGTCCGTTCTTAACCTGAAACTGTTCTTAACCTGAAGCACCACTTTAGCTAATGGGGCCTCCTGCTGCTGCCGCGCCACTGAAGCACGATTTCTGTTTTCATCCTGAAGTAAAGTTCTTAACCCGAGGTACTATTTCTGGGTTAGCGGAGTCTGTAACCTGAAGCGTATGTAACCTGAAGCATATGTAACTCGAGGTACCACTGTATTATTGACAGATAATAAAACTTCAGCCAAGGGATAGATCCTTTTCCAAGGACTTACTCAGTGAGGCCAGGGCTCAAAATTCATGCCCAGTGTAGCTGACTGAATGCAAAAATTGTTGTTGTTGTTTAGTTGTTTAGTCGTGTCCGACCCCATGGACCAGAGCAAGCCAGGCACTCCTGTCTTCCACTGCCTCCCGCAGTTTGGTCAGACTCATGCTGGTAGCTTCGAGAACACTATCCAGTCATCTCGTCCTCTGTCGTCCCCTTCTCCTTGTGCCCTCAATCTTTCCCAACATCAGGGTCTTTTCCAGGGAGTCTTCTCTTCTCAGGAGGTGGCCAAAGCACTGGAGCCTCAGCTTCAGGATCTGTCCTTCCAGTGAGCTCTCAGGGCTGATTTCCTCCAGAATGGATAGGTTTGATCTTCTTGCAGTCCATGGGACTCTCAAGAGTCTCCTCCAGCACCATAATTCAAAAGCATCAATTCTTCGGCGATCAGCCTTCTTTATGGTCCAGCTCTCACTTCCATACATCACTACTGGGAAAACCATGGCTTTAACTATGCAGACCTTTGTTGGCAAGGTGATGTCTCTGCTTTTTAAGATGCTGTCTAGGTTTGTCATTGCTTTTCTCCCAAGAAGCAGGTGTCTTTTAATTTTGTGTCTGCTGTCACCATCGGCAGTGATCATGGAGCCCAAGAAAGTAAAATCTCTCACTCCCTTCATTTCTTCCCCTTTATTTGCCAGGAGGTGATGGGCCCTGTGGCCATGATCTTGGTTTTTTTTTATGTTGAGCTTCAGAGCATATTTTGCGCTCTCCTCTTTCACCCTCATTAAAATGTTCTTTAATTCCTCCTCACTTTCTGCAAGGTTGTGCAAAAGCTTGCAAAATATATATATCGTAAAGTAGACTAAGAGATAGGATGTGTATAAAGACAAACCTGGACTGTAGTAACTGGCTTTTCAACTTCGGGTTGCTCCTCAGCAAATAAGGGCTCAAATTCATTCATGCTTTCTACATCTTCCATTGATTGTTCGCTGCCCATTGGATCCAGATCAGGCATCTTGAAAACGAAAGACACCACAGGTTCTTATATTAAAACAGGGAAGCTGCAGAAGCTGGCTTGCCAATGCCAAGGTCTAAAACCAGTTATGACCAGAATGAACTAGCCTTTCCTGCTGGATGAATGCCAGCTATGCAGTTCTAAGACGATGCAATTAATCATAAAGTCCCACCAAATTCAAGGGGGCTACTAAATGTGCTTGGGACTACAGCCTTAGTAAACATTTCTCCCCCTCAATTTTATTGTTTTATCTTTTTGTAAACTGCTTTGAGGGGTTTTCAATAATAATAATAATAATAATAATAATAATAATAATAATAATAATTTATTATTTATACTCCGCTCTTCTGGCTGAGTTTCCCCAGCCACTCTGGGCGGCTCCCAATCGAGTGTTAAAAACAATACAGATTAAATATTAAAAACTTTCCTAAACAGGGCTGCCTTCAGATGTCTTTTTAAAATAGGACAGCTGCTTATTTCCTTGACATCTAATGGGAAGACATTCCACAAGGTGGGCGCCGCTACTGAGAAAGCCCTCTGTTTGGTTCCCTGTAACCTCACTCTCACAATGAGGGACGTGCCAGAAGGCCCTGGGTGCTGGATCTCAGAGTCCGGGCTGAATGATGGGGGTGGAGACGCTCCCTCAGGTATACAGGACCGAGGCCGTTTAAGGCTTTAAAGGTCAGCACCAACACTTTGAATTGTGCTTGGAAACATACTGGGAGCCAATGCAGATCTCTCAGGACCGGTGTTATATGTATAAATTTTATGAGATAATAAAATCAATCAATATATTTATATACATCCAATTACTTTAACACAGTTATCCACTTTTTTAAAATCCTCTGTTCAGAGGCATGCCTAATCCACATATACATACAAACATAAGTATATAATTGAAACCAAAAGACTAGAGTAAGTTTAGATGTTCAGGATGGCACAAACTTGGTACATTTAAGACTCATCAACAGGTTTATGAAGTATTTTTGTCTGTTCATGTGAAGCTGGTATGCCAATATTTGCAGTCTAAATAAGAGGTTTTGTAAATAGTGGGAAATTGCTACTTTCGGGCAGCAAAGTTCAGTGAAAGTAAGTATTATGCCAGAAGGGGCAACAAAGACCAGGCTGCTAAAATGACTGAATCAAGATGCCTCCATAGCTCTTGCCAGTGCTGGCTGAAAATATTTTAAAAAACTATTTACTGAGTGAGGTTTCAAACCTGAGGTAGGCTACTTTACTTAGAGCTGTAATGCTAAGCAATTGGGGTTTGGAAATTTCATGCCAAGAATTTGGTTTTGCCAGCTGTAAACCAAAAAAGGCTATTTTTGAATTTAGCAAATATGAGAAAGTTTACAGAACTTATAAATAAAGGCTTACATAACGATAAAGATTAAACATTTTTCTGCATGGAAGTAAAAATGTATCCTCAAATAACTCTTGCTTAGAAGATGTCACTGATTTCAGTGCATGGTTCTCCTTTGCCCTACGCATGCTAGACAAATGCACATGAAAACAAAGCCATTACACGACCAGTATTCATTTTCATAGTTTATGGAAATCATAGGCTCAGAATGTGGTATGCAATGCCAACAGCTATCAATTAACTTTTACACACCCTTTACTATCTTTCCCCTCATACTTGACATTAACGTTTCACCAGTTTCATTACTACTGGTTTATGACCCATGATCAGGGCTTTTTTTGGTGCCGGAACTCAGTTCTGGTGAGTTCTGGCTGAAAAAAGCCCTGCCCATGATATTGGTAAGTGGATCAGTCAACAGGCATCTTCACTTTTGAGATGAGTAGTTTGGAGCAATACATAGTTGCTTCAAATGTATCCAGAAGAGGATAAATTTTAGTAAAAAAACCCATGTAGTCTTATACACGAAAAAGTACGGTATATTCTTGGCATCTACTCAATTCTGTTATGTGAAGCTGACCCTAATTTCATATTCCGTTTTTCGACCTTTTTTCTAACAGGGCACGAGGAATGCTCAAGAAAGGTGCCAAATGCCAAGGAGGAACCTTTGCATAATTCCAAATTGAATATCCACCACTTTCCTATCCTCAACCTCCAATAGGTCATATTTTAAAAATTTTTAAACAGGCTATGGTCTGTCTCAAGAGTGCTCAAAACAAATGGCAGCTCAGTTTTCTGCAAGGAGATGAGGCTACTAAGCTCTGAGAAGAGCAAATATTAGCATAGCCTCACAGAGCTCTTGGGGGAAGATTTTCCTCCATGTTTTTGTATTTTGCATTTCTGCATACCTTGAGATACACCAGGGCCCACTCCTACCTCTCAGCAGCTGCACTGTAGAGTGGAGTGGCTCCTGTTCAGTCTTTCATGTCCTTCTTTCACGCCAGCCATGTCCTTCTTCAAGACACTTTGTTCCTCTGCACCCATCCATTTCCCATTTTCTTCCCTAGACACCAAGCATTCTGTGACCCCAGACCATGTTCGGCAATTTTCTTTTCATAGGTGGAGGGGACTCTTTACGCTCCCCCCTCCCCTCCCCCCGCCGACTATCTTTTTCTACTTCTGCAACCCTTTGGATTCTCTCAAGCAATGCAATACTTCCCTTTTGTTTCTCAGTGGCCCTATTTTTGCTGCAGTCCTGTTGGCACTCACCAACTGAGATCAGTATAAGACAGATGGATGGTGATGGATGACAAGACAAAAAGGAGACAGCTGCAGGAGAATATAGCAATAGACAACTTGCAGGAAGTTGTAACATAGCCAATAAAATACAGTCTTAGAACTGTTTTGCACATACTTAGGGTTATGTGCTGGCAGAATTAATGCAATCTTACTGCAGTACCTCCGGCTTGCTATCAACAACATCCACTTCAACGCTCACTTCTGCCTGTAGGATTTTCTGCTTGGTTTGCTCAACGGCCATACTCAGCTTATGAATGTAAGACTGAAGTTCCTCAGCAGAGTCCATGTTGAGTTCCATCAAGCCTTTGTGAAACTGATCCATATGACCTTCCTCCAGTAGTTCCTGTGCACAAAAAACACAATACCGTCTGATTTTTATTGGCTGCAATATAACTAAGGGGAATGTCGCAGAAAAGCCCAGGGCGGTAGAACATTTCCAAATGAGCAAAAAACTTGCTCTTATTTTCTGGCGACTATTGTGGTATCTGCAATTCTCTCACTGAGATGATATCAAAGTGATCCCATGACATTAAGTATTTCCCCCAAGAATGAAATCTGGTATTTTCATATCGTGTTCTCCTGCCATCAGCTTCTCCTTTTCAACTTCCCCAAAGCTGCATCTCAAACATTGTGCAGGGTTACCTGAACATAAAGCAGCCTGTCCAACCTCTCTTGATCAAGCTGCAGCTTTTCCTCTCTTCGGCGAGCATTGAGCTCCTGGAGCCGTCGAAGTTGTTGCTGCCGCCTCTCCTGCTTCTCTTCAGATGTGAGGGTGCTCCCCAGCAGCTTATTTGAAAAGGGCAGCTGCATCTTATGCACATTGTTCTCATAATATTCAGGTGACCTCCACTTCTGCATTTCTGCTCAGAAGTTTCAGAAGCACAATAATGAGTTTTGCAGGCACAACTCTACAGGGTCTCTGTGCTGCTAAACAAACGCCTTTGGCAAGTTTGGGTATTTGGAAATTACAGGGAAAGCCATCTGATAATCTATAACAAAATGTTATCTTAAAAAAAATGTTGTGAGCCACCTTGGGAGGTTAACTCTCAAAGGTAGCTTATAAACAATGAAACAAACAGCCTGAACTATTACTGTTCTTGCTTACTTTTCAAATTGAAACTGCTATTGTCTGCTAGATGCACATATTTTTCCCGACAGTTTTGCACCAAGTAGAAGGAGACATGAATGAAAAAGAAAGGAGCAAAAGGTACTCAGGTCCCAGACCTTTGTTCCAAGGAGTAGCTATGCTTCAGAAGAACGAGCAAGCAGAATCCCAAGAGCCAACTCTCCCTAATGCAAACCTAGAGGGAGAAAGTGTGCAAATGACATGATGCAATGATGCAATGTGATTTGCTGACAGTCTGGAGTAGGATGGAGAATAGGCATACAGTCTTTTATGGTGTCTGCCAAATGGACCTCCTAAAACCAGTTGCTGACCAGATTCAACAAGGTAATTCAGCCCCTTTAATACATTTTATTTTTTTATAAGTGCACATAATAAATAAGTTTGCTCAAAGCAATCTGCATCACTAGATATTGCTTGGGGCAAGCTGCTGCATCTGAGGGATTAATCACCATAAAAAAGCTTAATAAAGTAAAATCAGGTTAACTTTCCAGCACTGACCATAGCTCACATTAGTATTTTAAGATATGAATGATTTCGGTCCCAAATATCTGAAAGATTGCCTCCATCCCACCAACCTTCTTAGATGTTCAGATCTGCAGAGAGGATGCCCGTGGCAGTCTCACCACTCTCATAAGTAAAGAGGATGGTGGCCCTGTGAGGGGTGCAGCTAGCCTGTTCACTGTTCAGATTTTGCTGTATGCTAAAGATGCATGACTTTACCCTTCGACAATTAAGGTATTTTGTTTGGTGGGACCTACCTCTTTTCTTGAATGCATACGGTTCCTATAATCGCAATGGCTGTCATTGTTATTATAACTGCTTTATATTATTGTTGGCCCTTATGTTGAGGGGTGTCTAATCAATCTTATCAATTAAGTTTTACATCTGCAATATACTTAATGTTAACCATGTTTTTAAAGCAAGTTTGCAAATCAAATCTGAACTCAGGTTTAAAACTAACCATGACTAGCATTTTAACATTTAAGATATTTTCAAACCCCTTTAGCAATATAAAATCACTTCTTAAGATTTTTTTCTCCTGGGATTGACAGAACCCTAAGAGAAAAAATATTCTTACCAAACCATGAGGGAAGAGTATGTAGCTTTAAAGCAACGCTTACCATCCTTATAATCTTCTGCAACATAGCTGTGCTCATGCAGTATTTCCTCTACACGGCTGAGAGTAATGGCAGCAAAATGCCCAGGATATTTTAGCTGCAGGAGACGCTGAAGGTACAGAGCAGCCTGGCACCCTCCAATATTTATACGCTTACAGTTTCTAGCATCCAACCTACCAATCCATAGAAACAAAGTAAATATAGGAATGGTTCATTAAGTTCTTTCTACTAGAGTTCTCAATAGCAGGTTATCATCTAAGGTAAAAAAAAAAAAAAATGCCAGAATTCTGAGCAGCTTAAAACAAATGCTCTAACATAATTTAGTGTCCACGTTTTAGATATACATTTCCACACTTTATTATTAAATTTATATGTCACCCTTCCTCTCAAAGAAGCAGAGAAAACCCATACCAATTCATATAGCAACTCTCTTCTGTTGCCTTCAGGAAATATTCATGCAGCACAAGTAAAAACTATTTTCTCGGAACCAGGGATGCCCCACTGCATAAGAGAGTTCACACACTCGAGGGAAACTGAGGGGACAACAACCACCCCATGACTATAAACTATAAACCTTACTAAGCAAAACTAAGGTACTAGCATCTACATATTCTAGCAACTTCTTGCATACAGGATTAGTAAAAGTTAGACACAAAATCAATGGATCAATTGCAGTGGTAAAGATGACAAACAAAATGAAAGACAGCTGCACAGATTCATTTTCCCAACGCCTTTCAAAAACATTTTTATAAAGGGAGCATAAACACTAATTTGATAAAGATCCTCTTTCAGAACATGTTGGCAAAACCAAACTGTGCAGCAGCCTTTGTTATATAAATTCATGGTCATCTTTAGAAGCAGAACTTCACAGTATTTTAAAGTATCAAGCAAAAAACTCAATTGCATCCAACTAAATTTTACTAAGAGTTGACCCACTGATAAGTTAGCAATGTCCACTAATGCTTGGATACAGTTTATTGCAGCCAACTCACCGGCCATCCAGGACTGGCAAAATATGTGTACATTGATATCCAGAGGAAACTATGAGGCCACTGCAAGGCCAGCCCTGCCTCTTGTTGTGATATAAACTGTACAAACTGTCCACGCCATAAGAAACCTTGGGAACTTGGTAACATTCAAAGAGGAGCTCCGACATCATTTGTCTTGAATAGAGAGGGTTGCAGACCGCTTCAGTGACCACAACTGGGTGGTCAACACAGCCCTGTAATAAAATGGCAAGAAATGAAGACCTGGTTAAAACAGTTTACCTAGGTTTGAAAGTTATTTAAAGAGCTATACAAGAAAAAAGATGACTCTCAGGAGCCCCTTCCAACTCTACAGCTTGATGATCTATGAATCCTGAGAGGCAGTGACTGGCAGGCCAGTCATCAGCATCTGGCGGGAAGCAGGCTGGGTATCGCTGTACTGATGAAACGGAACTATATACATTGAGTAGCAAATGCACAAACTCCTGGGCAGGTCTGTTGGTCAGTCTGGTGCTGATCATGCTACAGTTGCAGGTTTGATCCCAGGAATGGGACAATTGCATATTCCTGCATTGCATGGGGTTTGGAATAGATCAATGGTTCCCAACCTTTTTTTGACCATGCCCCACCTAAGCATCTCTAAAAATCCTGACCCCTCCCCCGTGACATATAATTCTGGTTATTCAAAAAGTGAACTCCTATTTACGTGGAGAAAGCCTAAAAGGCCATTAACTTGGTCTAAACAAGCTTCCAAAGAACATGGCATCCGTGAAAGAGAAAGATAAAAGAATGAAAGGACAGCTGAAGGAAGAAATCACTAAAAAAAGTTAAAAAATAATAATACAGTAATATGAAGTGATATGAAAAAATAGTATTTTCTGTTTAGAAAAACTTTTGTTTAGATAACCTCTCCATTGTCACCAGCTGACCGCCGCATACATTCTGATTTTAATTTTAACAATGAGTATACCACTATATTTATTTATATACTTGCCGTTGTTTTATCGATTGTAGTTCAGAAATTATTTAGTGTAATTGTTAAGCGTAGATTTCTGTTTAAATTTTATATGCTGATATTTAATATGATCCTATAGTATTCTAATGATTGCTGAATGTTACTATTCTAATGATTGCTGAATGTTACTTTGTTTGACGTAGGTTGCATATTTCAAAGTTATGTTTTATCATCACATTTTTGTATTGCGTTAGACTGTTACAAGGTGTTTGTTCTTTGTTTCTTCAGCTTGTAACCCGCCTTGGGTGTTGTAAGATAGAAAGGCGGTATGCAAATTAAAAGCGTGTGTCCCACGCTGGGAACCATGGTACTAGATGGCGATACCTGCGAGGCGACCCCGAGGCGCTGGAAGCCGTGGTCGAAGAGCAGCTCCTGCAGCTCCATCTGCACCGGCACGTTGCGGTCGAAGGGAGAGCGCAGCAGCCAGCGGAGGGGCTCGGGGCTGCCCAGGTCGTTGCCCACCTGAGTCTCGGGGCCGGCCCCTCCGCGCGCCCCGCGGCTGCGCGCCACCAGCGACCGGAATCGGAGCAGAGGCTCGCTGGGCACCTCGGAGGCCCGGCAGGCCCAGCCCAGGCGCAGCTGGAAGGAGCCGTTGTCCAGCACCAAGGGAGCAGGAGAAGGCACGCGCACGGCCGGGTTCGGCTCCAGCGCCGGGTCCGGGTCCCAGCGGACGTCGCGGAAGGGGAACACCCCTCCGGCCTCCTCCATCGCCCGTCCGGCACGCGTACGGAGGGGGTGGATGGGGGGACGCCTGTCCGTCGGACCTGCCTCGGCTACTTCCGTTCCCTCCGCCGGCTGGAAACCAGAGCGGCGTTTTCGAGGTTCCGCTCTTCAGACGGGCCCCCATAACGAAAAGCGGGGTTTCCTCGCTCTGTCGCTCAAACTTACACACGCATTTGGAGTATTTATACCGTGCAACACGTTTCTTAGCATTCAAAGTAGTTTACACGCTTCTCCGGTTTCTTGGACTGGTTGGGAGTTTTCCTGGAAGGTTTTCCCCGTGGAGGCGTGATGGAATTAGGCTGAGCTCCAGCCCTGTGTTCTTGTATGGCCACATCAACCCCATACAAATTTGAAGCATGGAAAACCCTCACAGCTTCCCTCACACCCTTCACGTTCCTTTCTTTTTAAATTATTTTTCTTTTGTATGAATGCCATGTCCATCTATCTTTGGGGCTGCAACCCCCATCAGTCCTGTGCATTGGTCACACTGGCTAGGGATGGTGGGAATTGTAGCCCAAAGGTTGGCACGCCTGGCATGTTGTTGAAAATCGTTTATCTGACCCCTTGCCCTCGCCTGATTTATGTCACTTCTGCACCATGCATTTAAAGGAGCAGTATCATACCAATTTAAACAGGAATCCTGGGAGCTGTAATTTATTAAGGGTGCTTAGGGTTGTTAGGAAGCAACTCTGTTCCCCTCAGAGGACTATGATTCTCAGAATGAAGATAATTACGGTAGCCATGTGCTGGCTGCTTTTGCCTCTGCCCAGGGATATTGTAATGGCAGGGAAAGGTTGCAGGTTCCTCACTGAGAACGGTTTTTGAGACCCAGTATGCAACTGCCCCCACCCCACCCCCCATCAACCAGTGAAATACACCAGGCTACATTTTTGGGCTATACGCTTTTATGCCCTCCACCTGCAAAACAGGCCTAATACTACTTTGCAGTGCCCCACAATATTGGAAAACATTACCTGTGAGATGAGATATATCTTAGAAAAAAGTAGGAATATTTGGTGATAACTGTGAAAAGAGAACACAATATCATTATTTTTGGGGCCATTGGTGGGCCTAATAAAGGAATTTGAAGAGCTCTGTTATTTTCCCATTAGTTTGTTGTTTCTAATTACAAGTACAGGAGGTGTCATTATACCAGGTGTGCTGCAGGTTCTCCAATTAACCTCAATATAAGCTTTGTGTTCCTCCCTTAATGGGATTGCAGCCTTCTTTTAAAATCAGTGGTGTTGGAATGACAGCATAGTTGCTTTGTGAGTCATGTTGTGACGTAATAACAGAGTGTAGTTATCTTAAGGTACTTAGTGCAGCACAGCAAGTATTAGTAAAACATGTGCACAGTCAGCTGAGGTGGATTTTGGAGCAGAAATGAAGTACCCTCTGGTCCCTTTAATTAATGACCTAACATTTCCTGTCCTTTTCTTTTGGTTTTGTTTGCCTTTTGGAATATTACTGATTCTTTTCATTTTCTGGCTTCAACATCTACTTAATGATGGTAAGTCTTGCTGTGAGACAGCTAAGATGTGCTTGTGTATTAAGGCTTTAGGTATTAGCTTTCCTTTTAAAGCATTGTGTTACAAAACTATTTTTAGCTTAATGCTGATCTTGTGTGTCAGGCATTTAGGCAGTTTCAAAAGAAAAAAAGACATGGAGAATTTAAAGTTTTTGACAACAATGTTTTAAATAACTGTTTTTTTTATTCAAGTCTAAAAAGAAACTTTGTACCGGGAAGGTTTGTTAACGGTTGTGGTATACCCAAATAAGCCTTGTACAGTGGTACCTCAGGTTACATACGCTTCAGGTTACATACGCTTCAGGTTATAGACTCTGCTAACCCAGAAATAGTGCTTCAGGTTAAGAACTTTGCTTCAGGATAAGAACAGAAATCTGGCTCCGGCAGCAGCAGCAGGAGGCCCTATTAGCTAACGTGGTGCTTCAGGTTAAGAACAGTTTCAGGTTAAGTACGGACCTCCGGAACAAATTAAGTACTTAACCCGAGGTACCACTGTAATTTGGTTGAAACCTGTACTGTACAGTACTTGCACACCTCACGATTGTTGGTATGAAAGAGAACATATATAGTGGCTGAAAAGGGAGAGTTGATGCAGCTGAGGAGAAATTTCTTGTTTGAATTCCTTTGGCTTGTTCTGCCTTGCCTATTTTTATATTTTATTATTTTACTTCACATACACAATACTATGCTTGCTTATGTTTTCAAATAACAAACATTGCTACTGCAACTTGCAAGTTCAAGAATCTCAAACTGGATAGAATAGGAGTTGACTGCAGGCACTGCAAGTCATAATCTTTCTTGAGATACTCTGCTGTGAAAAGGCTAGCTTCAAACTATTTTTACCGCTAGTGTGTACTGTTTGTCAATGGCAGAATCACTAGAATCACTGAAAAAGGAATGGGTGCTTAGCCTAGTCATTTGTCTTTTGGCCAAGTTTGAAGGCATAGTGTACCTCTTAACTAGCCTGTGACAGATAAAAAATTAACAGGCTTGACAATCCTAATGGAAACGGAAGCTGCTTTGCTTTGTAATTTGGAAACAGAGGCACTAGAAAAACTAGAATATTTTTTTATTTTTCTCTCTCTCTCCATAACTGTTCATTGTTGAACTGCTATTTTAATAGAAATATCTAGAGCTCATTTGGATAAGAATGCTTTATTATCTCATGTTTAAACTTCAGTTTTGCTTTCTGTTCGATCTATTTTTAATAACTTGTGTGTTGACATTCTTGAGATTGCAACACCTATAGTGCAAGTACAGTAGGTACAGGGGGCAGCCTAGCTCGTTTCACCACCTGAGGCAGATGGGGAAGGTGCCACCCTTGCGCTGAAGCCTTGCTTACTGGGGTCGTGTGGTGGCACCTGCTGGCGCAATCTCACAGAACTCTTCCAAGAGCTTGCTGGAATCTGTCACTGTGTGACTCTGGCAACTGCAGCAGGGGCACCGCCCTGCAGGATCCCACCGCTTGAGGCAGGCTGCTTCACTCTGCCTCATGGGTGGGTTGGCCCTGAGTAGTTATCTCTTCAGTGTTTTGCAGCTTGTAAAATTTTAATATGAAAGGAGAGAGTTTCACAGTCTGTTGCCTTTAAATCCATCCTAGGTGTTTCCTTTCTAATATGGTGAGCGATTCACCACTTTATTGTCCTGTTAATACAGATTTATTGAGGCAGAAACCAAAGACTCTTGGGATCCCATGGTTAGATGCTCTGGGGCAAAGGCTACTAAAATGGTACTTTTCTAGTCAAACCATGCCCAGTGAAAGCACACTTGAATGCCTACTAGTTACTAAGTCTGTAAGTAAATCCTGTTATTTTTGCTCTGATACAGTGGTATGTTGGGGGCCAGGAGTCACTGTAGCACAATTATCGCTTTGGAGTGGAATTGCTGCTGTAACAACAAAACTGCTTTTTGCAGTATACTATGTTAAAAGATGTCCTCTCAAACATGCCACAGCTCCCCCCCCCCAAAAAAAAAATAAAAATATATTGGCGCATACCATCAAACATATATAGAATTTATTTATGCATAAGTGACTAAAATATACAATCCTATTTGGGAGTAAACTCAAAGACGCTAGGACTTAATTTTGTTTGTATCCATGTGTGTGGCTATGCACAAAGCGTTTTTCTAATTATAGGAATTGGAGTGACATTGCTGAAGTACAGTAAGTCAGCAGCATTTCCACTTGAAAAATGGTGAACACTTCTGTTTTTGCCAGTGTAATAGGCAGGTTCACTTACATCACTGGGTTTATTATTGGGTGAAGATCCATTTTGTTTGCAGCAAGGCTTGCACTGAATGGTGAAAAATGATGTTAAACTGTCACTTGCCTTCTCCAAAGCACCACATTTGATAATGAGAAAATTCATTTTTGTTAAGAGTTGGGAATGTGAGTATGCTACTTTCCAGAAACTATTCTATGGATTTTGCAGCTGTTCTCATCCTGAGAGTATTATCAGTTTTGAAAGCAGTTTGTCACTTGAATGGGACCAAATCTTCATTTGTGCCTGGGTAAATGTGTATTACTGATATTGCAGAGGCAATTCAGCCCTTGACTTTCCTGAATTGCTATCTAAAGGAGAGCTAATTCCTGTTATACAAAGCTGGTGCATTTCTGAACACTTAAACAAAAACAGTTTTGTTCAATGTACTTTCATAGCACAGCTGATGCAGTTTTTGTAATCCGACTAAAATTACCTATCACGTTACTGAAGCTAAACTTTTGTTTTCAGCCCAAGTTTCCATCACTAAAGAGATAAAGATGCCACCCTCTGATAATTCTGATGGGAATGCTGACCTCGAATCAGAAAATGAGTCTAGAGGAAATAACAATCAGGGAAAGATGCACAGAAGATCCTCAACAAGTGACATTAGGACAACTCTACCTGTGAAAAAAATGAAACCCAAGCCTGCCTATTTGAGTTCAAAAGAGGCTGTCCAGATAAAAGGGCTTTCTGCCTTTATTTCAGACAAATTGGACCATAATGTAAAACAGTATTGCTTGGACAAAAGTTCATTGTATAACACAGTAATGGTAAGTTCTACTCCTTTTTTTCAGATGAGCACAAAAAGGTTTTCCCCTCTCCGTCTACTTCTCAAAGCATATTTCTGTAGGCAAGATGGAAAGAACCAAGTTTGTACCAAATTAATCATTCCCAGGTCATGGAATAATAGGTTTGGGATTAGAATTCTAAATCCTTGTGTGGTTTGCATCCTACCTACAATCCTGAAGAGGCAATGGGTAGCACACGACCACAGGTTTTCACATTTTTTTCTGTGCTATTTCACAAAACCACAACTGCTTCCTAAAATTTCCTTCAATAGAATAAGCTTTTGTACAAGTGCTAGCAGCTCACAATGATGAACACACCTTTAGGTGAAAGTGTGCACACCTTTAGGTGAAGTGTGCACATTTTGGTGTTCTGATAGCTGTGTTAAGATCTGAATCAGTCTTGTGAAATGCTTGTTGCTTTCCTGTTTTGAGTGTTTGCTTTTTTTGGGTGGGGTGGGTGCTCTAAGCTAGCTAGCTAAAAGGAATTATAAACCCCTTTTGAGATCAATAAGAGTTACATAAATCCACAAGTCACAGTAATAGAAGCTAGTTGGTTGAGCAGTGAACATTGGTGCAGTGGGGGCAGGAGACACACGGAAAGACTATTTGTTGGGACTGCAGCCTAAAAGATGTGAGTCCCTTATCTGTTTGCTTCAGCATTACAGAATAATTGCTTTAGATACTATTAATGCATTTCTAGGGTGCAATCCTGTATGCATTGCACTGTAAGTGAGCCCTATCCCGCTAAAGGGATTTACTTCTGAGTAAGGGAAAAGGTAAAGGACCCCGGGACGGTTAAGTCCAGTCAAAGCCGACTATGGGGTTGCGACACTCATCTTGCTTTCAGGCCGAGGGAGCCGGCATTTGTCCACAGAGTTTTCCGGGTCATGTGGCCAGCATGACTAAACCACTACTGGCACACAGAGAACTGTGACAAGTGCCAGAGTGCACTGAAATGCCGTTTACTTTCTCACCACAGCAGTACCTATTTATCTACTTGCACTGGCATGCTTTCAAACTGCTAGGTTGGCATGGACGCAGGTGGTGCTGTGGTCTAAACCACTGAGTCTCTTGGGCTTGCTGATCGGAAGGTCGGCAGTTCGAATCCCTGTGATGGGGTGAGCTCCAGTTGCTCTGTCCCAGCTCCTGCCAACTTCTGAGTAGACAAGCATAGGACTATGCAACTGATTTGCTCTTCTTCTAAAGATCTCAAGTCAAAGGGGGCGTAGTTGATTCTCCAGTCATATTTTCACAGCAGGTTGGTTAGCCTTAGGAAGAGAGCCAAAAACTAGCCATGATAGGACCAGCCATATTTATACATGAAGGCAGCCATAAGAAAGACAAAATGTGTGTTTGTAAATATGGTCTAAGGTGCACACATGTAAAGGAAGCTGAACTCTTCTATCTCCTTTATTTATTTATTTATTTATTTAAAATAATTACCATATATACTGCTGTATCATAAAAATATATCACAGCAGTTTACAACAATATAAAACATAAAACTAATCAAAAACATCATACAAAGTTAAAAACAAGTTAAAAGCAAAAAGAAATGAAACATCAATAGAAGGGAATGTGCTCTTAATTTCCTGCATAAACCTGGCAGAATAGAAGTTTTTAGCAAACATTTAAAAGTTGGTACAGAAGGTGCCTGCTGAATATCTGTTGGCAGGGTGTTCTTCAGGACTGGGCCAATGACACTGAAGGCTTGATTTCTTGTATTTTTGGTGCTCTTGTCACCAGCCTTTGCCAGAGCCTCAAGATCAAAAAAGGCCACTGCCTAACAGTCTGCAAAGTGAACAGGATAGCAGAGAAGATCAGATGCGGGTGTAGAGAATTCTGAGTTGGGGTGGGTGGGCAGAAGGTGCTGTATATGACCAGGCGCTGAAGATTCAAGGCAGGTCAAAATTCACACATTTGAGAAAACCTTTTAAAGGAGGGTAATTGTGGCCTTGTAGGTTACACAGGGCCTGGTTTTGATACCTTTATTCAGTGCATACAGTGGTACCTCGTGTTACGGATGAGATCCGTTCCGGAGGCCCGTCCATAACGTGAAATGCCCGCAACTCGAAGTGCTGCGTCTGCGCAGGGGTGTGGCACAATTTGGTGCTTCTGCGCATGCGGTGAAACCCGGAAGTAACCCGTTCCAGTACTTCCGGGTTGCTGCAGGACGTAACACGAGAAGACGCTAATTGAAGTGGACGCAACGCGAGGTATGACTGTGTGTGTGTGTGTGTATATATATATATATATGTGTGTGTGTGTGTGTGTAATTAACACACACACACACATATATACAATGGTACCTCGGGTTACATACGCTTCAGGTTACAGACTCCGCTAACCCAGAAATAGTACCTTGGGTTAAGAACTTTGCTTCAGGATGAGAACAGAAATCGTGCTTCGGTGGCGCGGCAGCAGCAGGAGGCCCCATTAGCTAAAGTGGTGCTTCAGGTTAAGAACAGTTTCAGGTTAAGAACAGACCTCCAGAACGAATCAAGTTCTTAACCCGAGGTACCACTGTATATGTATGTGTGTGTGTGTGTGTGTGTGTGTGTGTGTGTATGTGTATGTGTGTATATATAGAGAGAGAGCACTATAGCAGGCCTGTAACAATAGCAGCAACAGCAGCAGTAGCAAAGGAAACTGCCAAAATCAGTGCTTTAAATTTTTCCTTGTGTTGCCTCTTGAGCCTTGTTTAGGCCTTGGGTGGTTGTTGACAGTGTGTGTTAAATATGTTTCTATCTAGTTCTCTGGCAAGGCTTTAAACCCAGCAGGGATTTAAAGAGAGGTGGGTCCAGATGCTGATTTTATTTACAGAGACAGTACCAAGTTAATTCATTATATCTGAATGCATCCTCAGCATAATTGCATGTTGTTGCAGTCTTCACTGTTTTGTGCAATGGTGATCTTGTTAACTGCCGTGAGCAGATGTGAAAGATGACTTCTTCCTCTGTTCTTTCTTAGCTGATCTGTACTCTGCTGGTCTCTCTCCTCTTCAACCTACTCTGCCAGTTGCTCGAGGTCTCAAATGTTCTACGAATCCAGCTGCTGCCTTCATCTCTGGCTGTCCGGGTATATCAGCTCTTTGCCTGGGTGACCCAAAAGCCTGCGAAAATCATGATTTCCTTGAAACAAGAAATTTCTGCTCGATCAGCCTTTTTCTTGGGGAAGAGAGAGAAAAGAACTTTTGGGGCTAAAGCGTAATGCTTTGTACAGGGCAGGATTAAAATACAGTGACTCCACTCAACAAACTTTCTGTAGTGTATATTTGTAGGAATCACTTTTCCGGCAAAGAAACCCTAGAATGAGCTTCGTCGCTCAGATTATTAGATTATTTTTTCAGCAAGGAGTAAATGGAAGGTGGGGAAAAGAGTAGTATGCCTTTTCACAGTTTTTCCATTCCACAGTGAGAACCAAAACATAAACTATTACTGTATTTGCTTATCTTGAAATAACAACCCTTCTTCTAGAGAAGAACAATGAGGCTCTGATATGCACATATTAAACATATTTAAGAGCAATAAATTACTGCAACTTTTATAATAACTTTCTCCAAGGAGTGCTAGTATGGGATAGTGCAGTGGAACATCTCTCCTTCTAGGCCAAACGATTTTCTGTTCCTTGACTTCTACTCCAGTTGCAAGCTGTCCTCTTCCCCTCCAACTTGGCCACAGCTCCACCATGGGGTGGTGGTTTGTATCCATCTGTCTTGAGAGACAATGGAGTCTCTCTACACGCAGGCATGTCCAAAGTCCGTTTTGAGGGCCTAATCCGGCCCGCCACTCAGTTTAATCCGGCCCCTGTAGCAGTTAATTTCCTGGGGTAAAATCATAAAAAGCTCAACAACTTTAATCCTTTAACAACTTTGGCTGGCCCTTTGGTCGGCCCTCACAGCCCTTCACTTCACCAAATCTGGCCCTCTTTGAAAAAAGTTTGGACACCAGTGCGAGAGGCAGTGGCGTAGCGTGGGTTGTCAGCACCCGGGGCAAGGCAAGTAATTTGTGCCCCCTAACCCTGAGTGAGCCAGGTAGGGGCAGAGAGCTGCGAGTGCGAGCGCCCCCCCCCCCCCGATGTTGCGCCCGGTGCGGCCGGCCCCCCTGCACCCCCCACGCTACACCACTGGTGAGAGGTGAAGTCAGATGGATGTGTTAGTAGCACCAAAGTGTCTCAAGCCTAAGCAGTGTGTATGGAGGTCGTGCCCGGACAACAATACCTCCCCCCGCCTTGCTGATGTGGTCCAAAGGAAAGCAGAGCAATACACTTGGCACCAGCTTGGCTGCAGGAGTTGCTAGAAGGGGCATACAAGGTGCCATCCAATTTAGGGACTCTTAAGTCTTAGGGATTCCCCTCCAGATTTGCATAGGGATTACTCCTTAGCCTTTCTTCTCCTGAAGATATCCCACAAGGCAGCTGGGAGGTATGGGTGGAATTGTGCACAAGATTGGGGTGGACATTCCCATTTTTGCTTTGGCCACGCCCTCAGGTGTCATGTGGTTGACAAACAGTGAACATTCCTTGGGCCAAAATAAGGTTGTTTCTAGAAAAATCTGTTTTCTACAAATAATTAAGTAATCTAGTAGACATCCCACTGCAGTTTTTAAAGTTAAATCTTTCACAAGCACTTTGAGTGTAGGAACTCTGGAATGTGTGATAATCTTTAAATAAGGTGCAGACATAACATTCCTGATTGTTGCTTTTAAAAAAACCAATTGCTAGAGGAACAAGATCTGTGTACATCCTCATCCTTGCTCCTCGTACATAAAACTATCACCTTTCCATTTATTTTTTTGGAGTTTGTCAGAAGGTAGTGTTGTCACTGTATGGCTGCTAGTTTCAAACCAGAGCGTGAAACCGAACAACACTGTGCGAAGTACATCTCATAACTCTGATTAAAGCTATACTCTTAAAGAAGCATGGGAGTGCCCCTTTCATTAAGTAGATTGACAACAACAACAACAAAATGTTCTGCCGTTATAAGCTTGTAAAATGATACCTCTCAAGTAAAGAACTTGAAATGCTCTACCTGATGAAGTCTATAGCTGAGACAAATTTCAAACGATCCAGCTAAAATTGCTGCAAGTACAGCAGCTTTAAAACTGTTAGAAATTAACACACTGACTTTGTTATTACACAAACATACCATGCTTGTGGGATTTGGAAACCTGAAAAATATGTGCCTTGCAACCACACACAGCAGTCTTTTATTATTCCAAAATGTGATGCTTACTACAGTGATGCTATATACTTACTATACTTACTACATTGTTTGACTTCAGGCCATCATTTTGTCTAAATTCGTATTGTAACACTTGTGTCTATTGCACTTGAGTCTGTAGTGCAGTGTAGAGCTTGCATGAGCAGAGGACAAAATGTAACTGAAAACTACCACTTATTCAAAAACTAACAGGGTTAGCTTGCAACAGACATGCTAGTTAAAGAGTAGGAAGAAGATAGCTCTGATACAGTGGTGGCCAAACTTGGCCCTCCAGCTGTTTTGGGACTACAATTCCCATCACCCCTGGGATGTTAGCTAGGGATGATGGGAGTTATAGTCCCAGAACAGCTGGAGGGCCAAGTATGACCACCACTAGCAGATTTTTTATTATTTTTTATTTTTTGCAGGAGTGGATTTTTGCACTGAAGAGCTGGAAGCTCCCTTCAGCTCTGGAACTCCTAACAAATTCCAGAGCACAGAATTCTTTAATTCTAAGTGTTTGGTTGTGTTCACAGAGGAATTTGTGGTGTGCTCACTGCATTTCCTGCACTGGGTTTTAATCCGTGTCCACACAATGTTATCCAAAATGCATGTGTATCCTGTACTATATTAATAAATGCTATTGTTTGATGAGTTGTTTCTCAAACCAGCTTCATACCAGCTGGAGTCTTTAAGCAGTTCCTAATTTGCTGAGTGGAGTTGTAGGGCAAGAAACTTCACTACATTGTAAGGCGGTAATGTGAACCCATCCTGTCTTTTGTACCTACTGCAAGACGGTGGATCTTGGGGTTCTGGCATAAAGCAATTCCTCATGCTTGATGTCTTCCCCACCCTGTTTTCTGTATTAAGGGAATTGCTTTGCATGGAGGACTGGAGTATTTTCTTATGCATCTGCAATCTAGAGTGGCAAATGCCAGCCAAAGTTTCAACTATTATGGCCATTTTTGAGAACTAGCCATTTGTGGGGATTTACATCTGTGCAAACATGCATAAGTTATGTGTAATGCATAACTTACTTACACCACCTAGAAATTATTTTTTATTACGTGGTTTATAAGCATTTCTAATTATGAGATTTGTTTGCAAGCATATCGCTGATACTTTTCTGCATCGACCAACGTCTTGCCCCAGCGCTGTTACCAGCGCAGCTTCTACGGCAACCTTTCCCAGTTCTTCAAGGAAGCCTTCCCTAAACAGATAACCGCATTGCTCTGCGCCACTCACATACTTGCAGCGCTTCTTCACCGAAATGTCCTGGGCCAAGACAAACCTCTGATCCTCCTTTCTTTGGAAAGCCTGAGCAACAGGCCAATCCCAGCTTAGAACAAGCCAATCCTCTAACGACTCCCTGATGTTTCCAACGGTCTCTTTAAAAAACCCATTTCTATAGCAACCAGGACAGGGTTGTGGCAATAGCAAAGAGAGACTGACCGAGGTTTTTCTCCAACGCGCTGAATCGCGTTCCCATTCGCTCGACTACCCAGCCCCGGGGGGGGAGGGAGCTGAGACTTTCCAGGGGAGTGAGTCAAGACGCCTATTCCTTTCCTCTCGAGCATTTCTAACTCAATTCCCCTCTTACCCTTCCCCCAGTCTGCTTTTATCTCCCATTTGTGAAAGACCCGCTTCGAAAAAGGACAGGGAAACGGCTGAGCGCCGTCTGCAATTGCGTTCTCCTTCAGCGGCTGCGCCCTGGGTAGCAACTAGTTTGCAGCTACTTTGCAGAGGCGCACAAGCTCCCATCACGTGCAAAATCCGCGCAAGGTCCGTTGCTTTTGCTCCTCCTTGACCGGACAGGGGCTATTATTCCTCCCCTTCGTCGCCTGCGGGCTCCGCCCTCCCTCCATTCAAACGCTCCCACTCGGCGGCGCTCGCGCACCCGGAGCGCATCTCATCCATCCGAGGAGGCGAGAAGGAGGACGAGGCGCTTTCGCTCGTCTCTCCGCGGTCCGCGCCCACTGGGATCCAGCAGGTAGGGAAAGAGGCGGGTGTCCCTTTGTTCTTGCAGGAGAGGCGTTTTCGAGGGCGGCTGCGGCAGCAAAAAAGAGAGAGGGATGCAGCGAGCGCTTGGAGAGGGTCTCCAAATCCTCGGATCTTGGAGCGGATGCAAGGCTGGCGATTCTCGGCTTGCGGGAATATCGGGCAAGGACTTTCAGCGGATTCTCCTGAAACATCCTGTAGAAACGTTACAAATATATATATTCCATAACACTGTCTGCTGAAATAAAAAAGAAAAAAGAAACGGTGCTTTAAATGTGACCTTGTTGCTTCTGCGAAACGGGAGGCGACTTCCCCTTCGCGTGGCTGGGGATAGGGAGGTCGGTTTTTAAAGAACTGATTTAAAATGTAGATCAGGCGCAACCAGGGGGTGTTTTCCCCACCCCCATATTTCGTGGAAAGGATTGGGAGGTTATGAACTGAATGGGGAGGCATCAGTAAGACGTCTAGGAATGAAGGAGGCTCATTTAGGCTTGCTAAAATTCCCCTTAATATAATTTAGAAGGAGGGCTTGCATGTCGTCCGCCACAGCCCAGGCGTGTCCTCAACTTTTGCCTTTTTCATCCGGCAGCCTCTGGGTGGAATCCGCCACTGCAGACCCGTGTCTACTCGGGAGGTAGGCAAGCACCAGTGGTGTTGAGCGGGGCTTGCTCTCTCTAGTTAGGATTGCAGCCCAAAGTTCTGGGCTTGCTTGTGAGTAAGCATGCACGGCATGGCACCGTGAGGAGGGGACACTTGTATCCCATTGTTTGATACACGTTGCTGCCGCTTTAAATTTTTCGTACTTTCATCTGATCTTGAGCACGATTCATTGAAAAGCGGGATATAGACGTTCGAGACAAATGTCCAAGTAAGTCAAGATTTAAATTTGATATGCAAAGCAGAGGGTGACTGTTTTAGTGGAAGAAACTAGATGACTTTTAGAACGGATCCAGTATGATCGATAGAGGTCTATGTAGCATTTTTACCCTATTCTGTGCCAGCACTTTGGCGGTGTCTATCAGGCTGACAACGTTATTATCAGTGGGTGCTGTTGCCGGTTGCTCTCTCTCTTTCTCTCTGCCAGGAAAGAAATGAACCGTTAGTTGTGATTGCCGCCTCTCTCCTTACAAGAAACACATGCTGTTGTTGTTTGAATTGAAGCTTTCCTAGTGTTTCCCCATAGGGCGACTCCTTCAAGGAAAAAAAAAGGTTGCTTGGAAGAACTGCTTTTTTAAAAGGAAAAAAGCGAAAATGATTTTGGTATTACAAAACCAATATACTGTATAAGAAGCAGGGCCTGATCCTGCAATTACCAATATTAATGCAACGTGTCAATGTTCTTCGAACATGTCATCTGCATGTACCACATTTTGGAGCTATGTTGAAGCTAGGCTATAAAATACAAGCTGGTGGTCTTCATACTGTGGAATTGAAAAGGGTTTGCAGGAAGCATTTGACTGCTGTTTCTATACTAACACTTTAACATATCAGTTTGTTACAAGTGCCTTTTAATAAGGCCACACTTCTGCTTCCCTTTCCCATCAACCAAGCTCTGGTCTAGTTTGTGTCTTCTAGTCTTTGGCAATGGGGAAAGGCTGTAGATTTGAGGCAGAACACAATGCTTTGTGTACAGGAGGTTGCAGGTTCGGTTCCTGGCTGGTAATTGTCCACTTTCTGAAACTCAGGAAGGCCGCCCCTGGTTAGTTTGGACAGTGGCTTTTATCTGCAATAGCCATAACAAGGACTCTTCTAATTTGGGGAAGGAGAGTTTGTTTCCAAAGTCTGCTTGTGCAGGAATATTTCCTTCAGAAGTGTTTTATTGCAACTGGAGTTGTTATAAATTGGGGGTCGCAGGATGGAGACCGGATGCCATGCAGGACTTTGACTTCTTGGAACATAGGAAGTGACCTTGTACTGAGCAACGCTCAGCACAAACAAGTGTGACCAAAGAACAAAACTCTGGATAGGTTGTGGCAATGAAGCTATGTAAATAGGCATGTATGGTTCTTAATGTAAGTCAATCAATCTGATTTTTTAAGAAACCATTGGTCATTGCAAAAAAATCAAATAGTATTTTCAGTGGCTCCTGTTGACTCCTGTGGAACAGCAGTATCTGCTTGCCCTGACCTGCACCCACTTTATTTAATCCTAAATGTAAATAATTCCCATTGACGTAGGGGAAATTAAAGGGATTGATCATGTGTTCTAGCCTGTATTGATAGGGATTCATATTGGGTGTGCCTTGTGAGAACCTGACTGATGGTTGAACCAGCATTTGCTTCATCAGTAAATGGGAATCAGTGGTTAACTATCAAGCTAACTGTGAAAGGGGTGGTGGGGTGGTAAAGAGCTTTCTATAGGCAGCTGGTTGGCCGCAATGAGAACAGAATGCTGGACCTTTGGCATTATCAAGCAGGACTCTCCTTGCAGAAGGAGGGCATGTCTGCTGGGACTGCCTATTCATTGGGTGTTTGAATCTTTGTTTGACTTTGATACATATAACAACTTGCAGTTACTTGTATATTTTGTGAGATGTGTTGTATGATATATATTGTTTTATAGTGGCTTATTCGTATATTTTGAATGACATCATACGGATTATATATTTACTAACAGTTATTAGCCAGCATATTGCATTTGCATTTTTGTAGATTATTCCATAGAGCAGGCATAGGGAAACTCCGGCCCTCCAGATGTTTGGGATACAATTCCCATCATCCCTAGCTAACAGAACCAGTGGTTAGGGATGATGGGAATTGTAGTCCCAAACATCTGGAGGGCTGGAGTTTGCCTACGCCTGCCTTAGAGCTTTCTCTTCCCAATACAGATTTTCACTGCTTGGCAGGCATTTTGCTAACAGAGTAAAAAATGTGAAAGCATCAGCCTACTTTTAAGTTGTAAAATCTAAATAAGGACGGGCACACTTTTTCTGTGGGCGTCCCCGCTTTCGCTTTAGGATAATTTCTCAGGGGCCACATGTGGATGAGTCCGTGGTGGGTGGGGCCAGTTAAAAAGTGGTTGGGGGTACAGCTTCTCTCCCTTCCCCCCCGCCCTCTGGTACCTGCATTTCTCTCTCGCTTTTCATCCTTGCTCAGTGGTCTGCTGTAGGAGTGACAAATGAGCTTCCAAAATGAGGCCTGGGACCATAGATGACCCATCTGTGATCTAAAACGAAAGGTAACTTGCCTCTAGAGCAGTGCAAGTGGCCCCAAGAGGAACTTTACAACCAGTATATTGTCTGTACATGTGATTATCCCTTGTGTTGAGTATAGGTTCGTTAGATCACTGTTCTTTGGAGCATAACTTCGCGAGGACACTTACTACTACTCATTCAGCCACTCCATTCCCTGTGGTCTAGAGGTGTTCTATTCATATGGCAAGTCTGTGGACTCATTACAAAGGCTTTCCTGGTGCGTTAGCCAAGGTGCAGTGTCAACAAGACATCTTCCTTCACTGCACATTTCTTCTGGAAAGTGGAGGGGGGGATTTCTCCTTTAGTAATAAACTGAATATGTAGGAGAGCTTGAGTCAGAAGTGCCCTTTAAGCAAGAGACTTGACTGCTTATCTACAGCAGCCTTTTGTTTTGCACTAGCTTCGTACCCTGGGTTTTAAGTTCCTTGAAGAAGATGGTATCTAAAATTTAAACAGGAGACACGCTCCTGGTGTTTGGTACTTCTGCTGTTAGCTGTATGAGCACAGGATGTTCAGTGTCCTTCCTCCAAGAATTTGGGTTCTTTCATTGTGTAAACAGCACACTTGATTGCTTGTTTGGCAATGGTTGCAACATCCAATTGCATCAATCCCCCCTCCCCTTTTAAAAATAAGAAGGTGCTTGGGTCTGTGTGTGTGTGTGTGTGTGTGTGTGTGTGTGTGTATAAATTGCCAGAAAAGGGCAAGCAGAATAATCAGAGCATCTTGCAACTCATAATGTTTGTAGCTTGGTAGTTAAGGGGAAAAGGCAAGAGGGGAAATGGCATTAAGGTGGAGTGGGGAAAGTGGATAGAGGGAAGTTTTCTTCCTCCCACAACACTAGACTCCCAGGGTTATTCAATGAAGATGAGTCCTGGGGGATTCCAGGGCAGATCAAATGAAGGATTCATTCATGCGGTGATGTTGCTGCCCCAAGTGGTGGTGATCGCCAACAATTTAGATGCCTTTAAAACAGGGGTAGGCAATCTAAAGCCCGTGGGCCAGATGCGGACCAGTCACCTTCTCAATCTGGCCCGTGGACGGTCCAGGAATCAGCGTGTTTTCACATGAGTAGAATGTGTCCTTTTATTTAAAATGCATCTCTGGGTTATTTGTGGGGCAAAGGAATTTGTTCATTTTTTCTCTCTTTCAAAATATAGTCCGGCCCACTGCATGGTCTGAGCGATGGTGGACCGGCCCATAGCAGAAAAAGATTGCTGACCCCTGCTTTAAAAGGTAACTGGACAGTTTTGTAGGGGATAAAGCTCTATAGTTTTATGGCTACGACTGTGGTGCCTGGAGACAGGCAGTCAAGTCATGGATCCATAGCAGAGGAGGAGCACTGGGAGGAGCACAGAGAGAAGAAACGCCATGGCACATCTGCAGCAGCACAACCAGATGCCTTCATCTGCCCCAGCTGCAACAAAACATGTCTCTCCCGCATCGGTGCCTACAGCCACAGCAGGCACTGCAATCTTCGAATAGCTTGACCTCACCCCCAAAGGCGCACTCCTCCATTGTCTCCAGAGACAGACAGATGCCAACCAACCAGTTTTGATGGCTGTATGATACCTCCAGGATCAGGGGTAGCATGGCTCTGAATACCAATTTCTAGGGATCCAGAGTTGGGGGGGTGTCCTCCTTATGGGTTTCCCATAAGCATCTGCCTGCCTACTGTGGGATACCACATCTTGTTTCTGGGCTAGACAGGCCTTTGGCCTGATCCAGTAGGGTTGCTCCTCTCCTCCAGGCTTTCTAAAAATGACTTGAGGAGGTGATGATGCCTGAGGCAAGTGCTCAGACAAACTTTTTCCTTTAACCAACTGAATAATTAACCTGTGTTTGCTTACTCTTTGAAACGCTTGATGCACAACTAGTCATACAGTTTACTGCCAGTCAGGTTGCCTATGGAAATCAGAAGTTTGCTGAGTGGGTGCAAGGCACCTCATATTAACTGTAATATTTTCTGTGTGAACCAGAATCCGTTGTGCCATTTTGAATGTATTTATTATTATTATTTCATTGATTACATTTATATACCACCTTTTCCAAGGAGCTCAAGGTGGTGAACATGGTTATCTTCCTCATCTCATCCTCACAACAACCCTGTGAGGTAGGTTAGGCTAAGAGATGGCGACTGGCCCAAGGTGAGCTGTGTGGGTGGGCGGAATTTGAACCCTAGTCTCCCAGGTCGTAGTCCAACATTCTAATCATGCTGCCTCATTCCTGCTGAGAATTTTTGACTCTGGAGAATCCCTTCCTTTTAATTACCATCCGAGCTGGAAACACTGGAGGGTCTGATGCTGCAGGTATTGGAGAGTGCAAGGTTGGCAGTGAGAGTTGGCACTTCTAGTGGTTTCTCTGATTTAGAGCTAAAGAGTAGGCTTTCCCTGGGAAAGCAGTGGGGCAAGAGGAAAACCACATCAATCCATGCTTTGTAGGCACAAAAGTGTGAGCAAGCCCTTAGTGGCCCAGTTTGCAATGTGTTTATGCTATGTGATAGCCCATGGACAAAACTGCCCTACTTTTGTCCTTGGTGAGCACTGCTTGATCTCAAGATCCCAGTCCAGCATTATTCCTGTTAAATTGTGAATGAAGCCCTTTTCCTTTCTCTTAGATCTCCTGTCCTGGTGACAAATTTGCATTCACCCCCAGTTTTGTCCTTAACACATATCCTTCCACATAGTCCATGTGTGCAACACCATTAGAAAAAAAATTCAGCAAGGGCATTGAAAAACAGAATGAGAGAATGGGAGACAGAGGCTTGGTGGACCTGATGACTTCTAAATGTTCCACTTATAGAGAAATAATATCCCACCTACTGTGAACTAAGGGTTGCATTCAGCTTAGTTACTGGGTGAGCTTCCCTCCTGCCAGGGAACTTCCCCTCCCTCTTGCTGCCTCCCTGCCCCATCCCTAAATCTGGTTTGGAAGGTTGGGGGCAGTACTAAGGGTGAGAGAGGAGAGGAAGTTGGGTTGCACAAACAGAACTTCCACTCGTGAAGTGATGTAGCTGGATACAACTCACAGACTTACCATTAGGTAAGGTGACACATAGTGTCTCAGACAGCCAATTATGTGAAGCCATTAAAAGCAGCATATGGACAATTATTGCTGTTACGTTTTTATTAGCATAGGGTGCAATTTGGATATTCTGCCTTGAGCGTGTTTGTTCCACTCTTTTGGCTGTCGGGCCGTTTGCCGTTTTGAGTCCATCTTGCTCCTTTGCCTCTGTGTGCTCATAAAATGGCAATAAAAAGTATTACGGTACCTGAAAGTTCGACTGTTCTTGTTGTGACAGGCTACCTCTGTAGAAATTGTCCGATTCTACTAATCCAAGATAACTGCTCCCTCTGGTGGCTGGTTTCTGCTCTTTTGTTTGTGTTTGGTAAATGTGGAGGAAGTGCAAATATAAACATCTTACACGCCATGAAGTCTAGAAACCTTTTCTGAAAAGAAATTTAAGGTTCTCAGAATAGTTACAGAAACAATCTGTTTTGTGATGACACTTTTCTTCCAGGTGCAAGTACACTATACCTTGTTGTGGTTTTTTGAAGCCTGCCAGCCAAGGCCTACTGTTAAGTGTAGTGAGACGGATGCTGGAGGCATAGCTCATCCATACATTCCTCTTTTCTCAGGCAGGTGCTTAACTATATGACCCATCAATCAAAACGCAACCTGCTAGCTATTTATGATAACTATCCAGAGGCTCAATTGACCTGTTTTTGCTACCTTTATGGATCTGATTAATGGAGCCGTGTGGATGGATTTCAAATACCTTGTGAGCCACAATACAACACCTTGTGGTGGATGATGTTTACCTTGGTGGATCACAACTTGTGTAGGCTTCCGTCATGTGCATGAAATACAGTGGTACCTCTGGATGTGAATGGGATCCGTTCCGGAGCCCCATTCGCATCCTGAAGCGAACACAACCCGCGTCTGCACGGGTTGTGATTCACAGCGTCTGCGCATGCATGTGATGTCATTTTGAGTGTATGCGCGAGTGGCGAATCCCGGAAGTAACATGTTCCGTTACTTCCGGGTCGCTGCGGAGCACAACCCGAAAACGCTCAACCCGGAGCTACTTTAACCCGAGGTATGACTGTAATAAAAGTTAATAACTCCCTTCTTCTAGGGAACATTCAGGCTGTGGGCCAAACATGGCCCGCTAGGGGTTCAGATTCATCCTATAAGATTTTCTCCAAACTCTGTTTATCTATCCCACACTGGGTATCACATGTGACATCTGGTGTGAGACCAGTAGGTAAAGGACCCCTGAATGGTTAAGTCCAGTCAAAGGCGACTATGGGGTTGTGGCGCTCACCTCGCTTTCAGGCCAGCATTTGTCCACAGTCAGCTTTCCACATCTTGTGGCGAGCATGACTAAACAGCTTCTAGCACAACGGAAAACCATGACGGAAACCAGAGTGCACGGAAATGCTGTTTACCTTCCCGCCGCAGTGGTACCTATTTATCTACTTGCACTGGCATGCTTTCGAGCTGCAAGGTTGGCAGCAGCTGAGACAGAGCAATGGGATTCGAACCGCCGACCTTCTGATCAGCAAGCCCAAGAGGCTCAGTGGCTTAGACCACAGCACCACCCGGGTCTCAGCAGAGACCAGTAGAGACATGACTGTCAAGGAGCCAAAAACTACACTTGGGAAGGGAAGATGGGATTTTATTTTTTACTGTCTGCCACCAGATGGACAGTGAAGCTGAAGCCTCAGGCACTTTAAAGGCTCTTTGCAAAGCTCTGCATGGTCCATTTAAGATCGGGGATTGTAAGGCTGTGAAGCAATCATTTTCATTTCCATATTTTATATTGGAACTTTCATTACGTATGCTATTTTAATTCCTACACTGTTGTGAATTACCATGAGTTTTGGGAAGAGCTGAGAGAGAAATGGGAGTGGGAAGAGAACAGTCACAGCAGGTTTTGACTGGCCTCCGTTCCTACCTTCGTAAAACGATGTCTCATAGATAGGGTGATTTAAATACTTTGAATGAATAACACAGATTGCATGTTTGAATATTACAAGGGCTGACTCAGCTCCTCCTTTGAAGTGCTATGCAGCTGAAACATGCTCAGTGTATTTTTGCACTCCCGTGTGGCTGCCTGAATCTCTGTTTGCAGTTAGTGATTCAGAAAAGTGTATTTGCTGTGATGCACCAGGCCAGATATTTCTGTTAAGTGGCTAATAAGTACACATACTCGCAGCTGTAGTTTTCACATGACCCTTGTAATTATCCCATGGCAGCTATTCAGTGGAGTCACCCTGTGGAGGGACACCTGTTTTGGGTAGCCAGTTATCTAGACGTTGTGTCATTTCATGCATGACAGGCTTATCACACAATAGCTGCCACCTGATTGCATGAACTCGCTCCCAGCGTGTGTGTGCTTCTGCAACACCTGAGCACAACATCTCATTCCCCACCCCCACCCCCTCTTCCTACTGGAAAACTGACTGAGTGAAGCAGGGAGGAAATGAGTAGAACAGATCTATGGAGCTGTGGGGGTGGGGGGGGTGGCAGCGGGCAGAATCTGTGGTAGAGCTGGACTTAGCTGAGATGGCAAAGGTAATGTGCTTAATTAGAGGGGAAAACATCACTGACATTTATTAAGGATTGGAAACTTCTTGTGGACTTTTTGTGTGAAAGAGAAAATGAACTTGTAATATCTGGATTTGAAGATTAAAAAGTTATTGGCTTATAGAAAACAGAATAGTTGGATGTTGATGAGTGAATACTATATTTAGCTGACAGAGAACCAGAAGTCTTTTTAAAAATCTTTTCCCATTTTCTTTTCTTTCTCCTTTTTCTTTTGTATATCTTTGGATAAGTACAAACACCCCATTTTGACCCTTATCACTGGCAGAGAGAGCAACTCTCTGGAGGGATGTCTGTGCTCTTGGAGTTTTCTGCATGGGTACTTGCAGGATTGGGGCCGCAGTGGGTTGGGGTGTGTAGGAGCACAAATGCTATTCTGCATTTACTGCAGCTTCCTGTGGCCCAGTCGTTGACCAAATGCTTGTTGTAGGGAGTTGGCAAGTTGAGCTGTGATCTCCTAACTTGATTTGAAAGGCATACTGTACTATGCTCACTGGAAGGACAGATCGTGAAGCTGAGGCTCCAATACTTGGGCCACCTCATGAGAAGAGAAGACTCCCTGGAAAAGACCCTGATGTTGGGAAAGATGGAGGGCACAAGGAGAAGGGGACGACAGAGGACGAGATGGTTGG
The DNA here is from genome assembly GCF_951804945.1 of Podarcis cretensis. Taxonomy (NCBI): domain Eukaryota; kingdom Metazoa; phylum Chordata; class Lepidosauria; order Squamata; family Lacertidae; genus Podarcis; species Podarcis cretensis. The sequence goes on from NC_137175.1 coordinate 26,561,166, forward strand.
ATAGTGTTTTCGAAGCTACAAACATGAGTCTGACCAAACTGCGGGAGGCAGTGGAAGACAGAAGTGCCTGGCGTGCTCTGGTCCATGGGGTCACGAAGAGTCGGACACGACTAAACGACTAAACAACAACAACAACAACTGTACTATACTATACTATACTAAATAAGGCACATATACACACATGCATCATGAAGTGGTGTAAAACACTCACATTTTGAGAACTGAATTGATTTAACAATACTGTACAGTGGTACCTCAGGTTGAGTACTTAATTTGTTCTGGAGGTCCGTTCTTAACCTGAAACTGTTCTTAACCTGAAACACCACTTTAGCTAATGGGGCCTCCAGCTGCCGCCGCACCTCTGGAGCACGATTTCCGTTCTCATCCTGAAGCAACGTTCTTAACCCAAGGTAATATTTCTGGGTTAGCGGAGTCTGTAACCTGAAGCATATGTAACCTGAAGCGTATGTAACCCAAGGTACTACTGTAGTTAACTCTCTTTCTCTTCCCCCAAACAAGGTTATGGAGTGGCCTGTGTATGTGTAAGGCCCCATCTGCACTATACACTTAAAAGCGGTATTGCACCACTTTCAACAGTCAAGGCTTCCCACAAAGAATCTTGGGAACTTTAGTTTATTAAGGGTGCTGTTAGGAGGCTCCTATACCCCTCACAGAGCTACAGTTCTCAGGGTGGTTTTTACAAGCAATCCCTTTTCCCAGGGAACTCTTAGCTAGTTGAGATGAATTAGGGGTCTCCTAACAACTCTTAGCACATTTAACAAGCTATAATTCCCATTATCCTTGGGGGAAGCCATGGCTATTTAGGCACCTAATTCAGAATTCTCATCACCTTTCCCAAAGGTTGTTAGCTGCATTGAATGACCACAGGTTCCTCGCTCTTGCTTTAGATTTTTGGAGAAACAAGGACAGCTAAAACCACTATAAAACCAGCATTTTATCTTAGGTTATATCTAAGCGGTAGTCATTTCATGATTATGATGTCTGTCATAGGGAAGTAGTCCCCCCGCCCCCCGGTCAGGTGTATGGTGCTTTTTTTTAAAAAACAACAACAACCAAACAGCATTTTATAATTGAAGCAGCCTGACGGTAAACCTGTGAGGAAGTTATGTTATGAGTATTTCCCTCCCACCAATCTTTGCCTCTTAAAAATCCCCTTCTAAGGGTCAAACTAGATGTGACATTAACTGCATTAAACTCTGGATTTTTTTTCACCTGAACCCATGAAGCTGAGCAGTTTGGGGACCATCTGGGATGGGGAGAGGAGTTTAAATATATCTCAGAAGGCTGTTGTTTGCATTTCAAGAATACCCCCCCCCCCATTGGTGCAAAGATATTCTTGCGATTCTCCATAATAAAGAATTTAGACTGCTAAGATAAGAGTCTGCGAGATGTTGGGTTTATTGTGTTAGGTTTCCTCACGATAATGCTAGCCTTGCTGCCCAGATTTCTAATGTTCCTTTTATACTCCAGTGCCTGTTGTGTTATGGACTTTTGGCTTTTTGCGTGTTCAGACCTTTAAACCTCCCCCTTGAATAAATTCAGACAAGACTCAAATTTTGGTTTGGTTTTTGGGCAGAATTTAGGCCACAACTTTATTGATTACAGCAAGTGAATGGTTGCATAGGCTCTGGTTCGACTGGCTCCCTGCACCATTGCAGGTAGCGCTGACCCAGGGCACCAGCATAGGTCAGCCTAGGGTAAACACCTGGATAAGCAGAAAGCTGGGAACAGGCTATCTCCGCCACCCAAATGTCCCCCTGGACTCAGGCACAGGCACAACCCCCTCACAGCGGTTACCCAAACCATCAAGTCCCTGGATTCCTTTAACAGAATACCCTTCACATAGGGATGGCAAGAGCATTCTCCCATCCTTATCACCTGAACCAGAGCCTATCTGCAACCTTACAAGTTGTGATGATTTGCTACGCTGCAGGCGAAACCCAAATGGCACCAGCCAAGTGGGGAAAATTCCTGCTGTGCCCCTGTCCCAACGACAGACGACACACGGCGGCATAGCAAGGTCAAGCGCATAGCCCTAAATATAGGGAGAGGTGGGCAGGTGTTCCGATGCACGCACCGAAAGAGGAAGCTCTGGGTCACGTGCATGGGCTTAAATAGGTCCCTTGAACCGTTTAGCCTGTGTCCCATTGGCCTGATTAAACCCAGCATCAAGGGACCTGCCAATTGGGTGTTGTGGCTAATCAATCAATCAACCCACCCACAACACAGGGTTTGGTTGCCAGGTCTCACCGCAACACATGCCCTCTTTAAGGGAGGACCCGATTTGTTTTGATATACAGTACTGCCATGTTGTGCTAAATTTCGTTCACACACGACAGCAAACGTCACATGACATGTTGCCGCCACCCCCACCACTTTCCACACATGCACACTTATGCCCCCCATAATTCACTGTAGAGTGTTCCAAAATACTGCCCAAAATTTCAAAATGTAGTGGTGGGGGTGTGATCCATGAGACCTACAGATGTTTACAACACAAAACTCCCTAGAACCTCCTATGAAAACATTTTTCCCCCCCCCCCTTCTAGCAACAATTAATGCAGAAATGAAACCTATACTTCTGCTAGATTTTCAGAAGTGGCATTTCCATCCTTGCATTCTAGGCAAACCTCCAGGGTTCGCATGAAAGCTGTGGGAGGGGGCAGAGGGAAAAGTGAACTGGGAATAAATGTGACTTTTACCTTTGTACAGTAGGCTAGTTTCTTTACACTTTCATATTCCTCTCTATCCTCCAACCAGGATTTACTGCAATTACTCACTGGAACTGATCTTCATTATATTTCTAAGTCATGGGCATAACCTGGGGAGGGGGGAGTAAGTGGGCATCTCCCCCCACCTCCAATCAAGTAAAACAATAAAAATACTTAACTAACTGAGGTTCTGCCCCCCCAACATGAAGCTTGCCCCCTCCCCAAACATAGATCCCTGGCTACACCCATGTTCCAAGTCCTGAATTTTGTGTGACAAAGCCAGGATGGATTTGATTTAATTCAAATTGATTTAAATCACTAGTCAGTAAGACTTGATTTACATCATTTTTTTAATGGAAAGACTCAATTCTTGCTGGTATAATCTTAATATTTACAACCAGATAAAGGTTTCATTTTTGGAATAATGCATTTTCAGAGTAGTTTTTACACTTTTGGTTACTGATTTGGTTATATTACTGATTTGGTTATATTATTAGAAATACATTAACTGATAATTTTTTAATTGATTTTCCAAAATTTTTAGACAGACAAACAAACACACATCTTAACTGTACTTGATCCAATCTTAGTAACATTGTTAAGTCACTTCCTCAAATCCCCCCTAGCTGAATTTCAGTGTATTTCATTGTAACAGTTTTCCAAAACCAATTTTCTCATAAGATTAACTTAATCACTTAACATCTTTCTTTCTTATCATTTTAACTTTAAACTGTTTATATTTGGGCAACTTTTCTGCTGTACTTTATTGGAAGGAGAAAAATAATCATTTCCTTAATAACAATTTAAACAATTTATTCAACTAAAACAATAACATTATAGCATATGTATCCATGTTAACTGATGTGGGTAAACAGTTTTTTTTTTTAAAAAAAAAAAACCTTAGACTGAGTTTTAGCACACATGAAAACAAATCCTTATTTCCTGATGAATAGCCTTTGGACTATAATATAACTTAAATAGAAAACCATCTTTAGAAAGATTTTTCCTCCAAAAGCATTTTATATTAAAAATCTGATTTAAATTTAAAAAATCTGATTTAAATTTTTAAAAATCCATTTATTTATTTATTTATTTAAAAAATCATTTATTTTTATCACTCTGCTCAAAGCGAACCATCCTTTGTTCCCATAATGGGTCTTTATCCTTCCTGCTTCTAATCTAGACTGAGGTGGCAGCAAGATGAAGAAAGAGAAGCCAGCCAGCAAAGGCCATACCAAAGCTATTAGTCACTTTAGGGCTCTCGCTATGTGATTTCTGTCATACAACTCTAGTTGTGTGTCAGACAAAGGGCTGCTTCACATATGCATTCATGCCACTTAGCCATAATGTGACACTTCGAGTATGTGAGCTGTAGCATTTTAATTATAGGTGGGAGAAAACTTTCACACTGCCTGATTTTCAGCTCACACAAAGCTTTTCAGCAGAGAGCGTTCACACCTTCAGCTGAGATTTCTCAAATGGCGCTTGTGAAAAGTGTGAATCGTGCTCAACTGGAGATGAAAAATGTCTGGGAATTGTTAACTGGGGTTGGTTGGGAAGATATTCCCCCTGTCCTAGATTCCCCTCCCTGTAAACAATAATGGATATTTGGGAGGAGGGGGGGAATGGGAATCTACGCAATGCTTATGACTCCAACCTAAACGTACATTACTGATTTTGCAATGTTTTATTTAAATTCTAGTTAACATATGAAAGTGTGCTATTTGACATATGGCAGAACAATCCCATGCATGCTTACTTTAGATATACGACTCAGTCTGTTCAGTGGACCTTAATCCCAGGTAAGCACACAGAATAATTCAGCCTCAAAAGTATTGTTGCATGACACCCCAATCTCTGAGTGGGGCGAGATTCCAGGGGTTCCAGGTGCTTATCTAGGGTTCAATTTCCTTGAAATGAGGTACAGCAGAGCCTGTGGCTTCTTTATGACATATGGTTTATTTACACAACCTGAGCCTAAGATGGAGGAGCTCACAGCATTAACACCCTAGTCACAGGCATGGCCAAACTTGGCCCTCCAGCTGTTTTTGGACTACAATTCCCATCATCCCTGACCACTGGTCCTGTTAGCTAGGGATGATGGGAGTTGTAGTCCCAAAACAGCTGGAGGACCAAGTTTGGCCATGCCTGCCATGGAAAGTCTTGCTTCTCCCATAGCTACAGCCTTGGATTCTATCAGAAATCGGGGATGGCTCTCAACCTCTGGCTTCTGCATGCTTCTAGTGCAGCTCTCACACACGTCTGGCTATTGTACTCACTACCAGTCAGGTAAAGGGAGGGGGGCACACTCATTTGCCCCTAATTTTATTATATTACGACCATTAACTTGCTGGGGAGCTTATCTACACCTTTCCTCCACTCTTTCCAGGCACGGTCTACGATTTAAAGCTCTCTGTCTGAGCACCCACCTACATCCCCTTTCCTTTTTTTTGGCTAAGGAGTTTTCCACATGAAAGCCTGCTCTTTAAAGCTGTATCGGAGCAAATGTCAATGTGCAGAAAACCCAAACTGATGTTTGCTCCGATTCAGCTTTAAAGAGCAGGTTTTTTTCCTGGGAAAGTGCAATGCAACCCCCCCCCCCCCCGCAAAAAAAAAATGTTGTTGGAAACAGAGCATTAAAGGGTGGACCTCTGCCTGGAAAGAGTGGGGCAAAAGTTACGTGTGGGTAAGCTTGTCTAAGAAGCTTATCTGGCTTGTTCAATAATGGAATCCTCCATTAGATTTCAACCCTTGCTGAACTGAAGTCTAAGAGACTCGGCATCATGCAGGCCGACTGAGCCCCTAAACTCACAATGGTATAAATACCTTAGTTTTGTGCTATGGGGGAGATGTGAAAAGTTTGACCACAAGAGAGGGGCAAGGTCAAAACAGCAACACTTGTAGTGCATCCAAACTAGATCCAAGAAAGCAAGCAACAGTTCAGGAGCAATTAAGTCCCCACGAACCCTTTCTAAGTGTAGGCATGCATGTTGGATTTGGGTGTTGTATGTGCCTATTGCACAGTATATGCAGGAATTGTTCTCCAAAGCCATATATGACTTGAACAATGAAGTTGGCCTTGGAGCTGCTGCAAAAATGGGCAAAGAGTTGCTCTTGCTTAGTATAAAAGCTCTAGAGTGAGCCAGGATTATTGTATTGTTAAGTCCTGCTAGCCCAATAGCAGGTGGTCTTCATGTATCATGGAACAGGAAGGATATCCTTTTGCAGTGGGAGATGGATAAACAAAACACCATAGCTTGACTTAAGCTGTGTTTTCCTAGCCAAGCTGAAATCTTGTAGAGAGCTGGCACTTGCAAATAACACCCTTAGCCCAGTCGAAGGAAATCCTGTCCTTTTGTGTTGGAGCCAGGGAGCGGGGTTGGTGTGTATACACATCCGTAGTGGCTGATCTGAAAAGCAGCTGCTTAGATTTGAGAATAGCGTGTTTTTTTAAATTACACCTTCACATTAGAGCGCAACAAGATATTATAGCCCTTTACAATTTCTCCACCTAGCTGAATAAGGTCAGGGACTGCATGGAAGCAGTCTCTTGGGGCTTGATCCATCGGTATGAGAGGGTGCAAGTTTTAGGCTTGCATATACATGTCCCCTATCGTCTCCCTATTTGCTCTTCCTATCCCTTCCTGTCCCCAGTTCACAAATAATATCTGACTCTGCTTAATGTGCTGTGCATCTGAACTTGAAATATCCTTGAACACCTTATCTGTGGACCGTGCCGGCAACCAAAGAAACTTGAGCAGATTTCTGAACTCAAGTCTAGTAAAGAGGCATTTGTTTTGAAAAGAAATACACTTTTGTATAACCAGAGAACAGCAGAAGGCATTGCTATTGCCTGCAATTATATGTATATGCTGCTTTTCAAAGAACAAAGGGATATGCTTCTGTTGGAACAGTGAGTTATCTCGAAGAACCCAAGAAACTGCATAGGATATGCATATGTGCAGGTAGGGTCTTTGTGAGAGCTGAACAGTTAGATCCAACTGTGAGTGTGTGCAGGCGCAATTTAAAGATGATGCACATTAGCCACTGGTGCACGTAAATCAATGCCGAATGTAGCATCATATGCCAAATGGGGTATTGCTTGGGTGTCAGTAAGGTAAAGGAAAAGGACCCCTGGACGGTTAAGTTCAGTCAAAGGCAACTTTGGGGTTGCGGCGCTCATCTTGCTTTCAGGTCAGGGGAGCCGGCGTTTGTCCACAGACAGCTTTCCGGGTCATGTGGGCAGCATGACTAAACTGCTTCTGGCGCAACGGAACACCGTGACGGAAACCAGAGCACATGGAAACACTGTTTACCTTCCCGCTGCAGTGGTACCTATTTATTTACTTGCGCTGGTGTGTTTTTAAACTGCTAGGTTGGCAGGAGCTGGGACCAAGCAACGGGAGCTCACCCCGACACGGGGATTCGAACCGCTGACCTTCTGACCTGCAAGCCCAAGAGGCTCAGTGGTTTAGGCCACAGCGCCACCATGCCAGTATTGATGGTGCCAATATTGATAGGGCAGTGGGTAGCTACACTACAGCCAAAGGCCCCATAGGTCTTCATGGAACTTACCCTTACCTGTACCACTTGGTTGCAGCTTCCTTCTGCACATTGTTATCTTGGGACTGTGTCCGTGATTTTAAGCTTTACTTCTGACCACACATACACCTTGATAATTAAAACGCAGGCTGCTTCATTACCAGAACAACCCTATTAGAAACAAAACTGTGTAAAATACCAGAAATGTTCACCAGGACAAAAAATAAATAAAAATGCCTTTCCCAGTTCTGCCCATTTGTTTTCACAGAGAGCAAGTTACTCCTAACAAGCGGAAAGTCTATGAAGAGGGAAAAGGAAGCGTTTTGGGAACCAGGAAACAAAGTTTGGCTGCTAGGCAAGACAGCTGTGAACTTAGATAAACAAATCTCTTGAAGCTTAATCTAACAGCAGCACTCATGCTGTACAGGTGCAGAAAGAATATTGGTTCTATGCATTTTGTTTGTGGTTGGTCTGTTTGTTAAGATGCGAAAAGGTGGAGACAATGGCTGGCCTGAATCCAGAGATTATTCATGTTAAACTTCGCCCTCTCCTCCCATCCCAAAGTAGAACTTCAGCACAGACCCACCTACTGTAAGATCTGTGCAATTGTTTTGCCTGGTGCAGCTTGTGTGTATGATGGTGCATGCGAAGAACAGTTGCTGTGTATGTGTTCCAACAATCACAATGGCCAGACTAGGCTAACACATGAGCCAGGAAATGGGATGCTGTAGTCCCCTGGCTAACAGGATGTTTTCCTGATGCCTTCTTAAGAGGCAGCCTTGACAAAACTGATCTAACCATATGCTTGTAATGCTGGACTTGGTCAAATAATTCTAAAAGGCTTTGCACCGTACTCTTTGATTAAAATCAACACATTGGCCTACAGTAAAATATTAAAACATAGTGGGCAGCATCGAGCAGATTTCTTCTTGTGCAATGGCAGCTCTCTTTTTTCTCTTCCACTACAGCCCCCATGTGCAGCCCCAAAAATTTGCTCCAAGGAAATGGCTAGTGGTCAGGGATGATGGGAGTTGTTGTTGAGACTTATTACTGTAAAAAGCTAGTGATAAATGAAAACAATAATTCATGTGGTGCTGTGGTCTAAACCACTGAAGCTCTTGATCTTGCCGATCAGAAGGTCAGCAGTTCGAATCCCCGCAACGAGGTGAGCTCCCGTTGCTCTGTCCTAGCTCCTGCCAACCTAGCCGTTTGAAAGCATGCTAATGCAAGTAGATAAATAGGTACCATTGTGGCAGGATGGTAAACGGTGTTTCCGTGTGCTCTAGTTTCCGTCATGGTGCTCCATTGTGCCAGAAGTGGTTTAGTCATGCTGGCCACATGATCCAGAAAGCTGTCTGTGGACAAACGTTGGCTCCCTTGGCCTGAAAGCGAGACGAGCGGCGCAACCCCATAGTTGCCTTTGACTTGACTTAACCATCCAGGGGTCCTTTACGTGGGACAACCCTCCCTGATCTTGTAATACAGGTTACATGATTTTCTTTTATTGATTAGCATGAATCATTTTGTTTCATATTGGGATTACTGTTTGGATTTGTGAACTGTTTTAAGTGCCTTGAAGCAAAGAGAATAAATCAGATTAATAGACATCCCCTATGACGAGAATGTATTTTATTATTAAGCAAAGGCACTGTTCATTGCACAGCACTCCTTCTACAAACCAGATTTCCATTTTCATTGTTTTGTTTTAAAGGCCCTTCTTTATCGCATTGTACATGCATAAAGGGTAAGGTAAATCACCTTACCCTTAAATTATCTAAATCACATGCATAGGTGTGATTTAGATAAGTAAGAGGAATACTTTCCTCCCTCCCTCTAACTAAAATGTAAGGCAAAGCCCTCGATTTCATTTTGCGTGCCATTTTGTCGTATAGAACTTCTGTCTATGTATTTCAGTAAAATTGCCTCACTGTGTGGGAAGTTGCGGCTTTGGTGTGCCAGCTAGCCTTCTCCTCATACCAGTTTGTCAGCTTTCGAAAAGGTTCACCCTTCCCACACCAAAGAAACTGGCTGTTGTCCAAAGAACAAACCTGTAGGGTGGCATTTAATTCCCAGAGAAACCAATACTCACTCTCTTTCTCTCTCTCTCTCTTTAACCCACAGGGAGCTGGAGGTGAGATTGTTTTTTGATAACATTTGCATGTTGTGGTTGCCTTCCTCACTTCTCTGAAACAAAATGGCTGCCTACAGTAGGCTCAATTAATTATTTTATTATTATTCTTTACTTCACTCTATTTCAGGGTGGGCATAAATGGAATCCCTCGCCCTCCCAGCGACAAGGATCCCTTTGTGGGACTCTCCTGGCTGCAGTGGTCTGCTGCTCATCAGCAATCTTGGGACTTCACAGATGCTATGCTTCTAAGGCATCTGCCAAGAATCCTAGGAATTACAGTTTAAGGATGCTGGAGGTTGTAGCTCTGCAAGATGTAAACTATACAGTGGTGCCCCGCAAGACGAACGCCTCGCAAGACGGAAAATCCGCTAGACGAAAGGGCGCTTCGCAAAACAAATTTTCCTATGGGCTTGCTTCGCAAGACGAAATGTCTTGCGAGTTTTTCCGACTTTTTTTCCCTCCCCCCTTTTTCTAAGCCGCTAAGCTGCTTATCAGCTGATCCGATAAGCCGCTAAAAGCCACTAAAAGCCGCTAATAGCGCTAATCCGCTAAGCCGTCAATGGGCTTGCTTCGCAAGACGAAAAAACCGCTAGACGAAGAGAATCGCGGAACGGATTCTTTTCGTCTTGCGAGGCACCACTGTACTTGCCAGGATTCCTTGCTGGGGGAGAAGGGGATGATGTACTTTTAAATTTATGACATGTGTGCAGCCTTAATTGGAACGGTTGCTGTGGTGTGCAGTCTGCAAAATTACCTTCTAGTTCCGCATGTTATGGGGTGCAGGGGAGCGGTGGAGGTGGAAGTAAAGGTAAAGGGACCCCTGACAGTTAAGTCCAGTCGCGAACGACTCTGGGGTTGTGGCGCACATCTTGCTTTACAGGCCAAGAGAGCAGGCGTTTGTCCGCTCTGCAGACAGTTTTTCCAGGTCATGTGGCCAGTGTGACTAAGCAATGGAACACGACACCAGAGCAGCGCACGAAAACACCATTTACCTTCCCGCTGGAGCGTTACCTGTTGATCTACTTGCACTTTTTGGCATGATTTCGAACTACTAGGTTGGCAGGAGCTGGGACTGAGCAACAGGAGCTCACCCCATCATGGGGATTCGAACTGCCGACCTTTTGGTCGGCAGGCCTAAGACTCAGTGGTTTAGACCACAGCGCCACCCGCTTCCCCGGCAGTGGAAGTACCTGCTCCCATTGTGCTGGAAGGTTCTGTGTGACTGCAGAGGAGGTGCTTTGCATGCAGAAGGTCCCAGGTCCCATCCTCTGCATGTCTAGTAGATGCAGCTGGGAAAGACTTCTGCCTGAAGAGCTGCTGTCATTCAGAGTAAACAATACTGGACTAGATGGACAAATAGTGTGATTTAGTAGAAGGTAACTTATGCCTGTGTTAATGTTGGTTTTATTATTTAGATTTACATGGCACCCATCAATAGCATTTTCTAGGCTTGCCAAGGCTTATTTAGGTGTAGAATAGTCAAGGAGGGTGTAGTTTGTCTGCCTAGGATTGTGTTGTTCAGTTTGTTCTGCATGGGACTTGCACACCTCCTAAAGGAGCAGGTTTGCAGGCAGGTTTTCCTGTCAGTGGCCTCCCTTTTTCCATTCACTAATTTTTCTGTGGAAAATTTTCCATTTCATAATTTCCAAATTAGGTTCTCCTGTCCTAGAGAGTAACCCATTGCCTGTGGGCCAGATTTTGACCCAGCATGGGTCCCAGTTTGGTCTGCAATGCCATTTCCCCCCAAACCACACCCACCTGCCCCTATACCTGATATCACACACCATGTGGCATCATAATGGGGCAGGTAGAGACGTAGCTGGATTGAATGCACGGCTGAGTTTTACATCGTCTGTGGCACAGTGCGCCTTAGAGCAGTTCAGACTGATTCATCAGTTACTATCTGTTCTAGACAGATAGCCTAGAGCCTCAGTCATCCTTGCTCTCGTCACCTCCACTTGAATATGGCAATGTGTTGTATGTGGGGCTGCCTTAGGAAACGGTTCTGTAAATGCAGCAAGTTGTTCAAAACACAACCTTGAAGCTGCTAACTGGGACCAGTTAGTGGATAACATGTCTCGAGTGCTGGCTTTCAGTTTGTTTCTGGGCTTAATTTAGTTCTGGTGCTTACCTTTCAAATCCTCTCTGGGCTTGAGACAAATCTGAAGTCCTATCTCCATGTGAACTTGTTGAAACACTGAGGTCCTCTTCGGAGACCCTCACCTGAATGCCTCTACCATTGGAGGTACAGTGAGGGGGCATTTTGGGTAGTGGTGCTGTGGTCTAAACCACAGAGCCTAGGGCTTGCCAATCAGAAGGTCGGCGGTTCGAATCCCTGCGATGGGGTGAACTCCCATTGCTCGGTCCCTGCTCCTGCCAACCTAGCAGTTCGAAAGCACGTCAAAGTACAAGTAGATAAATAGGTACCGCTCTGGCAGGAAGGTAAACGGCATTTCTGTGCGCTGCTCTGGTTCGCCAGAAGCGGCTTAGTCATGCTGGCCACATGACCCGGAAGCTGTACGCCGGCTCCCTCGGCCAATAAAGCAAGATGAGCGCCACAACCCCAGAGTCGTCCGCGAATGGACCTAATGGTCAGGGGTCCCTTTACCTTTTTACCCTGCTTGTGAAACCATCTTTCTCCCAACTGGCAGTGACTCTGATGAGACTTCAGTGACAGGCAAATGTAGTCCTTATTTTCCCAGGCCTTTTAAGTTAAACTGTTAGTCCTGGCAATTGGATCAGTGATGGTTGTAAATGGTAGGTTGTTGTTCTGTAAGAGTTCTTCTATTTATTCTTTGTTAGTGTAAGCTACCCTTGGAATGTGGATGGAGGGTGAGGTAAAAATATGTAAAGCAAACAGCATGTCACAAACTAGCTGTCTAAGCTGCATTGAGTGTCTCGGCATATAGATCTTGCAGTCTCTACAACACTAAAACTCTCAAATATGGGGCAGAGCTGTGCCATTTCACAAATATGGGGCAGAGCAAATAGCAAGCCAGGAAGTGGAATGAAAAGCAGCATAACTGTCATTCACTAGAGCGTGCCAGGCTATAATGTATGTATTTTGTCATGTGCATACTTTTCATTGTTGTATGTCAGCATGAAAGCTTTTATTATGAGGCAGGAAGAACATAATATATGAAATGATCTTCAGTGCTATGCTGATCAAAAGCTACCAGTTTGTAGACTTGAAGACCATTTGAGCATTGCTCCTCAGCAGTTTAATAAGTGTTCAGTTTTAATAGGTAAGAGTGGCTCCCTTCTATAACTTTTGTATTTCTGAAAAATAAAACTTGGGTGGAGACTAAACAATCCCAAATGATTGGCTGAGGTTCACTGGTATGCTGTTGGGATCTACGAGAAAGGAATTTGAATTCTGTGCCATAAAATCCTACAAGCCCAGAAGACTGGGTCTGTGAAAAGAGCTAGTTATTGAGGTTTGGTCCATTTACAGAAAAGGGACACGGGTGGCACTGTGGATTAAACCACAGAGCCTAGGACTTGACGATCAAAAGGTCGGCGGTTCGAATCCCCGTAACAGGGTGAGCTCCTGTTGCTTGGTCCCTGCTCCTGCCAACCTAGCAGTTCGAAAACACATCAAAGTGTAAGTAGATAAATAGGTACCGCTCCAGCGGGAAGGTAAACGGCATTTCCGTGCGCTGCTCTGGTTCGCCAGAAGCAACTTAGCCATGCTGGCCACATGACCCGGAAGCTGTACGCCGGCTCCCTCGGCCAATAAAGCGAGATGAGCGCCGCAACTCCAGAGTCGGCCACGACTGACCTAATGGTCAGGGGTCCCTTTACCTTTACAAAAATGTGCAATACTTGCCTAAACACCTCATTGGTTGTATGGATTGCTTTTTGGCATCTAGTGGGAGAGTCAGGTTGGGCTCAGAATATTAGGAGGAGAAGAGGTGGAAAAAGGAAGGCTCAATGACTAGACCATCTAAATGGGTGCTTCATGCTGCTTCAGAGTATTCTGTTTCCCAACAAATGGAAGACTAACTCCAATTGTTGAGGATTTTGTTTAATCTGCTTACAGTGATTTCCCTATGGTTGTTAGAACTGTGCGTCGCTATCAAAAGTGAGATCCTGGAAACTCCATGTCTGATACCAGATCTTGCACTGGAGAATCAAATTGCATGGCCAAAAGTCAAAGCAGCCATATGCATGCACAGGGGAGAAAAAACATACTGAGCCTGAGCTTTATTTTGCTGTTTCCTTCATTGCAGTTCTTACTTCCAAAGCTGCCGCTCCAGTTATAAACCAGCTTGCCCTTTTAAGAGCAAGAACTGCAGCACCAGAACGGCAGCAGTGCCCATGTGTGCACATTGTGACCTGGTTTGCACATACAGTAACAAATTAAACTGTGATTTATTACACCATGGTTTGTTCGATCATCTGAATCTTGTTCAGCAGCTCAACTGTGATGTGTGTGCTGCAACCAACTATGATCTGTAGCCATGGTTTGTTATTGGCTTACGAACCTTAGTTTTAACTATGGCTTGGTGTTGTGTGTGAACCAGGCCATTGCTTCTTTAGACCACAGGCCTTATTTGATGCTTCTGAGTTTCAAGATCTCAAAATGGAGTGAAGTTTCTGGAGTTTTTGCCATGATTTTGCCGGTAGGTTCCAAAACCTGACCAGGATTTTTTCTTCTTCTAATAGCAACCTTTTGCATCACAATTGACTGGCCTGTTGCTTGTTGCTATGTATATGTGGTAGGAACTGCCAATGCAGGGTTAGGCAGATCCAAAAGTGTCCATAGGTTCCTTTTGACAGATGGGCAGGTTCCCCTACCTGTAAAATTGCTTGACATTATATGATGTTGGGGGATTTGTGCCTGCCCAAATGCAAGCACTATTGTACATGAAAAATCAGGAGACTTCTCTAAGCTGTGTGAAATGGATTGTTCTTTTGCCACAGGGCTCACACCCAACATTATTTAAACTTGGCGCTTCAAAACAAACCTTGATCAATGGCCAAGGAAAGTAGGGGATATTATGGTGATGAAGAATTGCATGCCATATCTGCCTTTCAGAGGGAAGAATGAAAACAATCCAGATTTTTCAACAAAACTGGCTGTTGTTTTTATTTTATATTGGAACAACAACTACAGAAGGAATGAAGTGATACATGCGGGCATTCTCACTCTGATATGACAGTATTTGTCATACAATAGGTGCTTGCTGCATGATTGAAATGATATTTTGTAATTATGAAATCAATTTAAGATAAAAGAAATGTGAAGAAAAAAGCGTGCATACCTTAAACCATAAAAACAACAATGAAAATTTTTTTTTGCCTCATAGCTTCCTCTTACTAAGTTCTTCCTCAGGCATTAAAAATGTCCTATGTGGTTTAAGTTTCAATATTGATCAAAGTTACAAGGCACGGGTTCATGTTTGGACAGGCATGCTGTAAGGCTGAAATCAATTAAACAGGAAATATAGATCATAACTCTCCTCCGTGTGTTCCAAAGTCTTAGTTTTTATATGAGCTTGTGGGGCTGCTGTATGCTTCCCCAGTATGCCATGGTATTTGTACTCTTTGGGGTGCATGAATTTTTGGATAGTTTTCTTCACGACTCCACTCTCTGAGCCTGGTTATCTATCATGCAAACCCACCTTCCCTTTTTAAAGGAGCGACTCTGGGTGGTTGTTCAGACTGTGGTTCAAAGGCCACATTGGTGTGCTGCCCTACAACCCTGTTCTCCCATGAGTGAAGATAGCTGAGCTATATAATAATCTGGACGCCATTTTTCTGTGAAAGCTCGCACTTACAGAGTACATGACCTTGTGTGATGTGAGTTCCCTGATAAGGATCCATGGGAATGACTACTTTTCCCTTCAAGCCTGAGGGACGAATGAGCTTTTTAAAGGATTCCCTCAAGAGGAATTCTGGCATCAGTCACCTGTTTATTTGGAAAAGGCATAGGATCTTTGTATAGGAGAGATGGTATACAACCCAAAAGGAGATATTGACATAAAGTGTGGAAAATCTCTTATCTCTCCAAGCACTTTTCCCTTCCTTAAGCGTGAAACTGTCACACCTTGATTAAATTGGATAGAGCCACTAGGGAACTTGATAAATTCAAATTCGGTTTGTGGGCTGAGTTTCGTCATTCCGCAGTTGGGAATTGGCTTTTAGCTGAGAGCTGTATAGCTGCCTGATGTGTACCAGTGGGCAGCATATATATCTGGCCTTTCCTGTCCCACCTTCATCTCCATCTGCTAGTTACTTGCTTATATTATAAATACAAGTTCTTTGCTTCTAAAGAGCAGTGCGCTTATTCCCCACATAAAGACCTAATCTTCTGTTTGTCACATAACACGCTGGTGCTTTTAAAGCAGCTTAGGAGTCTCCATATGGAGGCACATTATGCGCTCCGTCATGCTGCTCTGGGCTGTGTGATCTGATTAGGTTTTCTGCACTTAGGAGAGCCAAACCTCTTTTAGCAATTGGATTGAGGAGGCGAAGGCCTCAATGACTAGGGTGCTTTTCGCTTGCTGCATGTTTTGCTTAAGCGGTTTTGAAG
This sequence comes from Podarcis cretensis, assembly GCF_951804945.1. NCBI lineage: Eukaryota > Metazoa > Chordata > Lepidosauria > Squamata > Lacertidae > Podarcis > Podarcis cretensis. The sequence goes on from NC_137175.1 coordinate 26,577,109, forward strand.
GAACGTCGCCGCTGGACTTCTTCAAGCAGCACCCAGGGCTAAAGTGACAATAGTGCTTCCAGGCACCAAATCTGTGGTGGTATGGATCACACTCATCCATGTTGTGGCGTTTGACACTGGTAAGTGGAGGGAGATGCATGGCACGATGGGATTGAAGCTGGAAAGTTTTTACCCAACTATCAAAGGCTTGCCGCTTTATTTTACTCTTCTACCATCCCTGGCTGACAAAATATTTTTTAATCCCCCCCCCTACAAACTCAGTTTTAAGATGTTTTCTGAGGATTCCCTCCCCCTTTCACCACCTTACCCCACCCCCACTATTCATATTGTAATACTCACTATTCATATTGTAATATCTTGCAAGTTAAGCCGTATCATTAAAAACCACAAACCACTGCGATCACCAGATACCATGATGGTACTCCATTCTGTTCTCTCTCACCACTCAGTACAGTAGTACCTTGATTCTCAAACACCTTGGTTCCCAAACTCCAAAAACCCAGAAGTGTTCTGGTTTGTGAACGTTTTTCGGAAGCTGAACGTTTGATACAGCTGTCAGCTATTGTTTCTAGGGTGCCTGCACCAATCAGAAGTTGCACCTTTGTTTTTTCAAACATTTCTGAAGTCAAACAGAGTTCCAGAATGGATTAAGGTGCAACTGTATTTGGTGCTTTTGTTTTAGCTATTTATTTTGTGTTTTTGTTTTTGAGGCTTTTCCGGTTAATTTGTTTTTTGTGACTGTGTGGAACCCAGTTCATCTACTGATTGATTGATTGATTGATAGTGTGACTGCGGTAATGGATAAAAGCCCCCCATCCAAACAATGACTATCATCAGTGCAGGTACGAAAAAAATAACCATTTTTATTTTTATCATCTACAATGCGGTCTTATTTATTTTATAGTACAGTACATTGATTATTGCTTTCATTTTATGGATCAGTGGTCTCATTGGATAGTAAAATTCATGTTAAATTGCTGTTTTAGGGGTTGTGTTTAAAAGTCTGGAACGAATTTATCCGTTTTGCATTACTTTCTATGGGAAAGCGCGCCTTGGTTTTGGAACGCTTTAGTTTTGGAATGGACTTCCGGAACAGATTAAGTTTGAGAACCAAGGTACCACTGTATTCTTTGCCCACTGAGCATGCCCCATCTGGGGTTTGGGTGGCATCTTTCCCTTTAGGATGTTCTCCTCCCCCCAAAAAGTTTTTTTAAAAAACTTCAAGCGTTTTGTTCCCCTAAGCCTGCTGATGATTCCTCCCATTTGTGCATTGGTGGTGCTGTTTCGATTACGTACTGTAAGAATGTACCCTCAGAAAGTGAGTTTACTATTAGTATATGGACATTTGTGAGGAAGTGGTCTTGTGACTGGATTTTCACAAGAGCACTCTGTCCTCTAAATAATAGTTTACTCAGGGCAGACCGTCCACCTCAAAATAATTGTGCAAATCAGCCCTGTAATCTGTTGCTCGCATTTGAACACTTCTTGCTTTGCTTTTTAGTTTGTGTCAGAAATAATGATGAAAAGGTTTCACAAACCACTGTAGTCAACCATGATTAGAAGAGAAGAATTAAATGAATAGGGAGCATCATGCACAATATTTGAGAAGTTAAAGTTACATTGTGGAAAATATTATTCCATCTCAAAATAGTTGTGTGAAACGACTACAAATTCTTCCTGTTGTTGTTGCTGTTGTTCCTTTTCTAAAGTCACTGTATAGTTTCATTGACATGATTATTTCCAGGACACCTTGCATGCTGCGAGTGGCTTGCAAACTGAATTTTTTTATTAGAAAAAACAAAACAAAACATTGATATGGGAAGGAGTTGTGCAATGTAATGGAGATTTGGGGACAGGGAGGAGGTTGCAACAGGGCAGTGGGAGAAGCTGTTAACTGGAGCAGATGTAGAGGAATATGAGGAATTGGAAGAATTTTAATAGGCAGGGCCAAGTAGAAGGTATTGATGCTGCACCAGCTCTCCCAAAATCAGACACTTGTAATAATTCAGTGGTGGCGGTTTGGAGTAGCCACCAATTTTTGGACTAAAATTTACGCAAGGGTGCTTTGTTTGGGAATTTGAATGACCCAGGCAAGATGATAACCGTATAGCACAATTTGAAAGAGATGTTTAATTTGTAAGTAGTCATGGAAGTTTTGAATTGCCTTCCCAGGAAGTGTTGGATCTAGAAATGAATTAATGCCCATTGCACTGTTGTATTATTGGAAGAGTGGTGCAGTTGTGAATATGCAGGAATCTAACATACCGGAACGCTGCAATACATTTTGCAGGTGTAGCAGCAGCTGGCCTGATCTACTGTAATGAATTGTTAGGGAAACAAATCGATGGATCACTCGATGCATTTTAGGTGTCTCTTATTGCTAAACCTACCCAATTATTTTTTTTCTATGGAAATGCAAAGTTTTAAGATAATTTGCACTATTATTAGATGTTTCATGAGTAATTTGAACCTGCTTTATTGGGAACCTGCTTTACAAAGATTTTAAAATGATCACCCATGCATGCACAGTGCCTATCTTTTCTAGACAACACATCCTGTGTTCCCTTAGGTACAGTATGTACAGTATTTTTAAGTTACAGGTGTGCTTGGATTCACAGAAAATAGTGGCAGACTTTTCACTGTTTAATTGCCTGCTGCACTTGTTTTCCCACTTGTGTTTTCGTTTTTCTAATGCGAAAATTGCAGCAAGGATAACATCCGCACTGTCATATAACTCTTGTTCTTGCATGTTTCAAGGCTGTGGATCTTACTGGGCTTTCTTTACCTAGAGGACTAAATACTTCACTTAAAGTCTCAAATTCACATTCGGAATACTGCAAGAAAGACTTCAGTGGATAGCCCAAAGTTCTAGCATTACCTGAGATTGCTACACCTGAAAAAAATGAATTGCAGCATTCCAGTACGTTACATTTCTCCCCGTCACTTTCTCAGTCGCACCCTAAGAGCCTATGATATGAGCAGTGTAGACCCAGACTAGGCCTCTTTCCTTAAAGTAACAAATATCTGTGTGTTGGGAAAAGATTTTGCTTGAGCCGTCTTTCTCTTTAATGCGTGAGAGAGCTGGCATCTGATTAAGAGGTAAAATAAATATTTACAAGATGTCATGTTATACCAGCAGGCATTGATATAAGGGAAAGGTGCCATCTTACATATCTTAAGGTTGCTTCTCTTGTGAAATGCATAAAGGGGTGTGTGTGTGTGTGTGTGTGTGAGAGAGAGAGAGAGAGAGAGAGAGCACGCATACTATTATTTATTAGATTTCATACCCACCCTTCACCATAAGGTCCCAGGGAAGGTTACAACAAAATGATTCTGAAACAAAATGGTCACAACCATAAATTAAAAGAAGTGTTCAAATGCCGACTTCATTATACATCTGTAAGCGCCATGCGAAAACGTTCTTCTTCAACCAGGCCTTCGTCTGATTAACAGTCTATGTCCTTTTAAATGTGTTTGCAAGAGGGTGTGTGGTTTTGTTTTGTTTTGTTTCTGGTTATGTTCTTTGTGGTTTTATTCTGTATTTTATGCTGTGAATTGCCCTGAGATCTTCAAATGAAGGATGGTATACACATTTAATAAGTAATAATAATAGTCATAACAAAACAGCTTCATTTGTAAAACAATCATATTTATTAACAAAATGCAAACATTTAAAAAATAAATCTATAAAGTCAGTTAAAAATAGTTCTGAGACAGATGCAGACTGGGATCATGATCTCCACTTAAAAGACTTGTTGAAAACATGTGGGATATGTCTATCATAAGGAGATCTGGGGTTCCTACGTATCATATATTTAAAGTACATCCCTACCAAAAACCCTGGGAACTTTACCCCTCCAAGAGCTACAATTCCCAGCACAAACTACAGTTCCCAGTTTTTACTTTTGCAGGGTAGAGGGAGAGAAGAGAAATCTCTTTTAAATGTATGGTGTGTACACAGCCAAATTGTGAAGAAGCAGACTTCAGACAAAGGCACTGTGCCGTCTTTTTGAGTAGTGTGTGTGTGTTTCTACAACCTTGTCTTTCTGGATCTTCTAGTTGTGGGCATGACTTCTGGAGCCGTATCAGAGCCTTTAAAGTGTAATATTTAAGCTTTTCACTCCCTGCTGTCTGACTACCAAAAGTAACTGTCTGTACCCTGATAGCATTTGTCGGGGCTAAACTTGGTTGTAGATTGACCTGGTATGGACAGGTATTTCCCGTTTTGTTCCCGCCTCGCAGCCGACAAGAGATTGCCCAAAAGCAGTCAAAGTTTGGATTCTGCTGGCTTCGCCTGTCACTGGTAAAGCCTTGCATTTCCAGCTTGTGCCTTCCTTATGAGCCTTCCAAGCAGGAGGTGGCTGATGACTGTTCTTGGACCGAAGTCATGGGTATGTTGGCTAGATTTTTATCTCTCCGTTCTCACCCTGCCATATATGAGGAGAGAAGAAGGAGGAGGATTTGCTGTCTAATTAGCAGCATTCCTGAGACGTGACTGGGTGGTGCTGCAGCCCTGTTGCGTTTGCTGCAGTCAGCTGCTCAACAATCCAAAAGTGTTCCAGGAACTTACTCTGTTCTGGGACTATTTGAAGAGAGACACAGATGGACTGGTGGTTGGTGTTTCTCTCTGCCGAGAAGAGCAATTTGTACTCTGTATAAAGGAATATGGATAAATTTGGAAAGCATGGCAGGTCCGGATTTGTTAGGACTCGCATTCCTAGACCTCAGGTCCTACTGCAGCCAATCCAGCCTTCTGGTCATCCAGGTGTTTGCAGGTACTGTAATTCTCACACCTTTGTTTTGGGATGCCTCCTTTTTGGTGATTTACACTAGCGTAGAAGGTGGCATGGAGTTAGGAAGACAGTATTGTGCTCTGCTGGTAGTGTAATCAAATGGGAAATCCCAAACTTAAGGGACTAATAAAACTCAGTACGCAAAGATTGTAGCAAATACTGGTAATTGATATCGCTTATTTGTTTATTTGTTGGTTTGTTTTGCAATAGCAGTCTAAATTGGTGCATTTTAAAAGAGCTTCTTAGTAGGCTGTTTCAGGAAATGCAAAAAGTTGTTTCAGTGTTAGAAACTGCTGCATAAACCCTTATTAAAGAAATGATAACTTGTCTTGGAAACTGTTTCTGAGTAAAGGGAAGTAAAAGGGATAGCATAACTTCTAATGGATTGAAATTTCCTCAGTCATAGTTTAGAGCCAAATGTGGGTGTGCGCCCAGAGTTTTTATATAAGATATACATAGGCTACATTTCTCAGCGCCTTTGTTTGCTTGTTGGTTCCAGTGAAAGCAGCTGGACAAGCTTCCAAGGAGATATACTTAGGATCACAGTGTCAGTATATTCATTGTGGTATTGTGGATATTACATCAACTATCATGCACTCTGACTTGGGAAGTACTTTCCATTTCCCATATTAATATAAGGCAGATTGATACATCAATACAAGTTTGGTAGTTTTGTTTTTGTTTGGGCAGGCATTTGTTACCAGGAATTTTTTCTTTGCTTTATATACTTCTCGTTCTAACAGGCTAGTTTTGGGATTTTTGGTGGGGAAGTCGTGACTGAAGGATGGGCTTCTGGGAAATTGTCAAGAAGCAATGGCAAATAAAATAAGAGGAGGCGCAGTTTAAGATGACTGTGGGCGCAGTTTAAGATGACTGTGGGTTTTTTTTATTTAAAAAATCTTGAAAGTGTTTATAAGGGTCTCAATTTCAATATAACTGTTGTTGTTTTTGCCTCAGACTGCATCATGTATGGGATTTTAGTACAGTGGTACCTTGGGTTAAGTACTTAATTTGTTCCAGAGGTCCGTTCTTAACCTGAAACTGTGCTTAACCTGAAGCACCACTTTAGCTAATGGGGCCTCCTGCTGCTGCCACGCTGCCGGAGCCCGACTTCTGTTCTTATCCTGAAGCAAAGTTCTTAACCCGAAACACTATTTCTGGGTTAGCGGAGTGCGTAACCTGAAGCGTATGTAACCTAAAGCATATGTAACCCGAGGTACCACTGTATTAACCAAAGCCTGATGATGGAAATTCAAATATACTGCTTAAATTGAAATCATGCATGCATGCATGTAAGTCACCCAGTGCTTGCATAATGAATACTCTGTTACGTATTTGCAAGCATGATTGATGGTGCCTGTGACTACGTGATGCTTGCAAAATGATATGCCAAAAATCCCAATAGTTTAATTGCTCTTCCGAATGGCCACATGTTCAATTAGTCTCCTAGTAACCACAGCATCCGTACTGGATTGCCATTAAGATGCCTAGCCTTGTTGAACCCTACAGTCTTCAGTGCTATCCTTTCCAAGAACTGTTACTAAGGCTGTGGTTATTGATCCAGATTCCCTTGCATCATCTCCCACTCCTCCTCACCCTTCCAAATTCACTTTGATGAAGCCTGTATTTCTAGTGTCAGCATGCTGACTGAGTGCCAGCTGTGCTGCATTTTCTCGCAATTCAAAAAAACCTGACTCGGTCACATTCCACAAGGTGACCAAACTTCATGCAGAAACTATTTGGTGCATTTTTGTGGCGGGGTTAACTTGTCTTCGAGAGAAGCCTTAAAATAAACACCTATCCCTTTTTCTCTTTGTCTGTGACTCTGAATTTAACCCCATCTGTACATCTCGCTTCAAAGGAGATGTACTGCTAAGTGGCAGGTGCAGCGCTGAAGTCTGGATTTGGTTTTGTGAGCCAAACTGACCCCTCTCCATCTGGGGGTGGGGGGAAATGGTGACTGCAAGGAGCTTATGGATCTGTGCTTTTAATTTGCATGGCCCGCAAATCTCTTTAAGCATGCAGCTTAAGTGGATCCTTCTTGGGTTCTGTTTTGGTGGCCTTGGAAATAGTTTATTCCTCCGCTGTTTACATCATTCCTTGCTAATCACTGAGCCGGAATAGTTTCTGTTTCCCAATGTTCTTGAGCAGCAAATGCTTCCCAAAAATGGGGGGGGGGGGGAGAGAGAGAATGCCTCCATTGTTATATGGTAGAAATTTGGTCACCTCTGAAGGATGGGGTTGCAAAACCGTATTAAATTATATGATAGGTTTTGTACTGATCAAGTTAGTTGCATAACAGTCTAAACAGGCTTTCACCAGCCAAACACCCTCCAGCTGTTTTGGACTACAAGTCCCATCAGCCCTGCATCAATGCACCAGCTGGGGCTGATGGGAACTGTAGTCCAAAACAGCTAGACGGCAGTGGGCTGGTCTAAATATGGTGGGAAACGCTTTCTGTCTAAGAATGAAAAAGGGGAATTTGTACATTCTACGTATCATACTGTCTGGTGGAAGAGCATGTTAGACATGTATCAAAATGACTACAAGGCCTGATATTCAAAGCACATGCTGTTTAAAACCCAACTGGAAAAGGGTGGTTACCCTTCCAAACTTGTGAGGTGTGGGAAGTGAGGAAGGCCTCCTTTGGAAAGAAATTCCAGAGGGGTTTGGTGGAGGGGAGAGGAAGGAATCATAAAGGTTCCTCTTTGAAAACCTTTCAGATTCCGACTTTCTTTTCATTTCAGTGGCACCAGTAGTGTCCCATTAGGCCTCTCAGTGAATTTTAGAAACAGAGAATTGTAGAGTTGGAAGGGACCACGAGGGTCATCTAGTCCAACCCCCTGAAGTTCAGGAATCTTTTGCCCAGCATGTGGCTTGAACTCACAACCCTGAGATTAAGAGTCTCATTCTCTACCGACTTGAGGAAAGGAATGCAACTTCCCCTCTCCCTGGATCACTCCTACACTTGCCAGGGAAAGTCTGCCACACATCTCAGTGTATGTATTAGTTATGCATTGGCTGACTAGCATGAGTTATAACACCCTGCAGGGTCAGACAGAGGATATTATAAGTATTGAAACAGCGTGCTCAGCTGCTTTTGAACCCTTTGTTTCTTTGTTTCATAATATTTATACAGTATACCGTTTGATTGCAATTTTTTATTGTATTGTAATTTTATTTACAACATAACATAAACCCCCATCCCCCCCAATACACACATCCACCCTCGTTAAATGTGAACATGCAGTGAGGATAACATACAACAATACAAACAACCAAATAAAAGACTTCTGTTTGATTGTAAAAAACACACACAAAAGAATAAGCAAAAAGAATAAAACAATAAAGTGATCAGTCAAGAACAGCTATATAAAACAAAACAATAAAAATAAAATTAATGATAAGAGAAGCAGAGATTAAAACACATGCCAGAATTCTAGATATCTTAGTAAAGGTAAGAGGTAAAGGTACCCCTGCCCGTACGAGCCAGTCTTGACAGACTCTGGGGTTGTGCGCCCATCTCACTCAAGAGGCCGGGGGCCAGCGCTGTCCGGAGACACTTCTGGGTCACGTGGCCAGCGTGACATCGCTGCTCTGGCGAGCCAGAGCTGCACACGGAAACGCCGTTTACCTTCCCGCTAGTAAGCGGTCCCTATTTATCTACTTGCACCTGGGGGTGCTTTCGAACTGCTAGGAGCGCACCCCGCCGCGGGGATTCGAACCGCCGACCTTTCGATCGGCAAGCCCTAGGCGCTGAGGCTTTTACCCACAGCGCCACCCGCGTCCCTAGATATCTTAGTAGGCTTGCTTAAACAAAACTGTTTTTACAAGGTGCCAAAAAGTGAAAGTGCCTGCCTGATGGCAACAGGCAGGGAGTTCCATACTAAAAGATCAATTTCTTACTAATGCAGAAGGAGTATTGTGTGGCAGCTATCTAACACTGCCGTTTTCGCAGATTGAAGTGGTCAAGTGGTCATGTAAGGGGTAAGGTGGTCTAGGTAAACCAGTCCCAAGCTGCGACAGGGTCTCACTCCTGCCAGCAATCGTGCTGCACCATTTTGCACACTAACTGTAGCTTCTTGGATAGCTCAGTTGGTGGGAGCATGGTGCTGATAATGCCAAGGTTTCAAGTTTGATCCACAAATGGGACAGCTGCAGATTCTTGCATTGCACAGGGTTGGACTAGAAGATGATCAACTCTGCAATTCCATGATGCTATGATTCTAGATCACGTGCAAGAGAAGCCCAAATAGAGCATTAGAAGTCGTCTTCTCTCCTCCACCTCCTCTAGATGAGTGGGACAAAGGCCTTTATTGTACATCTGTTGATTTACTGAAATCTAGTCAAGGAATTGGCAGCTGAGCTTAAGAGGGAACCTAGATGTTTGCTTTCCACATCCCATCCAACCGTCTTACAACTTGAGCCACAATGTTTCCAAAACAGTTTTGAAGTACAGTGGTACCTTGGGATGCAAACGGGATCCGTTCCAGAGCCCCGTTCGCATCCCGAGCAGAACGTAAGACGCGACAGTGTGTCTGCGCGGGTCGCGTTTCGCTGCTTCCGCACATGTGTGTGACGTCACTTTGACCGTTTGCGCATGCGCGAGCAGCAAAACCCAGAAGTAACGCGCTCCGTTACTTCCGGGCCGCCGTGGAGCGCAACCCGAAAGCGCTCAACCTGAAGCGTATTTCTCCCGAGGTATGACTGTAGATGAAAACTGCAAAAACTTATTTAAATTGAGAAAGAAAAGCTGCTGTTTGTTGTAAGGTGAAGCAAGGAAGGGTTAACGGGCAAAAAAACACTGATCTTGGAGGAAATACAAATTGCCCCACATTGTGCTTTTGGCTCAGCAGCAGAGAAAGCAGGAGATCATCATATACGTAGTAAAAGCTGTTTCATTTTTACCCCTTCGTTATTGATAAATCAGTGTAACAGGAAATGGAGGACGCAGCTCATTCGGCATCCAATTCCCTGGTGCATCAGGGATGACTTTGCAGAGGGGCTCTCAGCTGCATGGGCCTCCTTTGAGAGAAGTTCTTCTCTGAACTGTGAGAAAGCCCATGCATTTTGTAATTGGCTAAGTAGCCTGTCGGGGCTACATTTAGCAGGTGCCAATGCCATTGGACTTGGTTTCTTCGCTTGATACAGTGATTTGGAAGTGAAGGTAGTGCTGTCTCACTACCCTTTGATTTTGACTTGGCTCATAAATTTGATAAGCAGGTGCTTTCCTTTTGGTTGACCTAGTTGCCACAAATGTTGAGAAACTGAATGCCATTTGTGCCTGTAGAGGCAACAGCCACCCTTGTGCATATAGGGAAAAACAGAACTGGGAGTGGTGAGAACTGCCCTGTGGCTGTTACACAATTACTTCACCTCCCCGTTCGTTGCCTAATCTTTTTATCCTTTTACGCTAACAGTTTCCATCCATGTTAACACTGAATTGGCATTTGTGGAAAACCTCAGAGCCCTGCTTTGAGCATGTCTACTTATTGGAGTTTTATTTATTTTACAAGGAAATTCACCAAGATAAAAAGAAAAATCCAGGCATAATTAATAAAGCCAAACAGGGAGAAAGGGTAGAAAGAGCTTCCATTAAGCCACAGGTCATATATGGCTATATTCATTAGCTCAAAATCAGTGGTCACACATTTGCTGATTAAACAATTTCATTTTCATTCTCAAAAAATTACGAAGCCATAACTATTATACAAGGTTCAGCTTTGCGTTCTACAATGTTGAATAAATATATTCAGTCAGGAAATGTGTGTGAGAAAGAAATTGTGTTCTCTTGCTCTAATGAGATACCTTAGCTTGGCCATCAAGGTATACCGTAATCTCAACATCTATTAAAGTACTCTGTGATAGATGGAATGTTCCTTGACATCCATTTGGAAATAGGTATCTACAGTATTGGAATTTTGATTTATGAAATTCTTTTTTTTTTTAAGAATAATTTTTTATTAACCGACCAATCACATCAAATCAAACCAAATTACATAAATTCAAAATTACACAGCCGAATTTTAAATTTTTGTTGGGGGTACCCATATTTCAAGTTCCGAAGGGATCCAATCAACTTCTTGCTTCTTACTGCTGTTTTAATGTCCACAAATCTAACCTTATGATGTTCACAGTACTATCCAGTCCTTTCTTATTATTTTCCACATCTCTTGTTGTTATTTTCATTTTCCTTTCTCTTTGTGACCTCTGATAGTCTCCGCAAGCTGGTTAGAACAGTTTGTAATCCTGCGTGGATATTATTATTTTTATCCAGTAGCCATATCCAGACGATTTCCATATAACATCACTTCCATACATCAAAACAGTCTTAGCGTCATTAATCTTCACCAATCTGCCTCCTTTCTCAAAACCTCTGAGGAGATTCACTAGGAATGTAGTCTGAAAACAAGTCCATTCTTCCTCCCGGCTATAAATCCTTTGACAAGATGGTGACTCCAAATTAATTACTGTGCCATTCCAAAAGCTCTTATTGCTTCTCGGTCTCCATAAAGCATACTTTTGGTTAAAGTTTATCTCCACATAGACCTTAATCATCCTGCTTGGGTCAGTTCAACCGACGGTTCTAATGAGGAGGGGTTCTTGAAAATCACATAGAAGGAAAGTAAAAAAGGTTCCCCCCCATTCAGCCCCGTTGTCAACATACCCCGCCTTTGGTGTATCTTCATCGTAAAATATTCCTGTTTCTCCAGCCTGTCGTCCTCTTTCGCAGAGGTCACTTAAATTAGCAGACTTCACTCCCCTTCTTCACTTGAAATATGTGCATTTGCTTCTTTTGTAATTAAGTATTCCAAATTGCTGCAACTAGTGTGCGATCAGAGACAGTGTCCAGGAGAGCCGAGGTCCACACGGGGGCATTCTGCCTAGGGCCCTCACCCCCTTCTTTCAAATTAGGGGGTGATTTATGGGCACAGCAGGCAAGGGCAGCGTTCCCCATTTCCTTGGGGCAACAAGGGAGGCTGCCTACTCCCATAACAGCCTCTTAATTACCCCGTGTGGGTCGGAGAGATGGTATTGTCGGCCATCTTCCAATGTGCCCCCTAGTGGCCCCCCGATCTATGAAATTCTTAACCTGTTGTGTAGCTTTGTTGAACTAGTGGCTGCATACAAGAGCCACATAGAGTGGAATTAGACCTGAATTCAGATCTGCATTCATATCTGTTAAAACTATTGGATGGCCATTTGCCTGTATTCTGACTGACCTCCTTTGCAGGGTTTGTGAGAAAAACATGAAGGGAGGTAGAAGAGTGGAACAATACGATAATCTTTATTGTCATTGTCCCATACAGAACAACAAAATTGACAAATCTACATAAAACATTCAAAACCCAACAAGCCTGCTATCCCAGCTATCCCAAACTGGTTAGCCCCCTAAAAACTCTGATACCCCATTTTTAAATACAATATACTCCCATAGAGACTACCTTACACTGCATTTAAAACCAAAATCGCATTTGGGTAGAAACTGTTTCTCAGGGGGCTAGTCCTAGTCTTTATAACCCTGTACCTTCTTCCAGAAGGCAGAAGCTGAAAGAGATCATTTCTGGGGTGCGCACTATCCTGCGCTATCTCTGCAGCTTTCTTATGGCACCTGGAAGCATAGATTTGATCCAAGGTGGGAAGAGTGCACCCAATTATTCTCTCCGCAGTCTTTACCACCCTGGACAGCATTGTTTTTCCCCTGACTGTTCAGCTCCCAAACCACACACACAGACCATAAGTTAATACACTCTCCACAGTACAATGGTAAAATGCCATCAACAGGTCCTCTGAGCATGCTCCTCTGAGGTCTTCAGAAGGGTAGGATAAAATGCAATTTAAAAAGGAACTAACCTCCACTGGCCTCTTGTAATGTAAAACCATAAAGCAGATAAGCATCATAAAACAGCATTCCAGCAGCAAAGGGAACCAATTCTTTGAATCAGTTACCTCCCAAGACCTGAAGGAAGAGATGCATCTAAATGTGAAATCAGAAAACAAGCAATGTGTGGGGACAACAGTCAAGTCCACAAGCTTGCTTGTGTCTCAACTGGATTCTTAAGCTTTCCCTGAGCTGAGTCACACAATATACCCATATTTTTCACTCTATAAGACACACCAGACAATAAGACGCACCTAGTTTTTGGAGGAGGAAAACAAGAAAAGAAATATTCTGAATCTCAGAAGCCAGAACAACAAGAAGGATCGCTGCGCAGCGAAAACAGCGATCCCTCTTGCTGTTCTGGCTTCTGGGATAGCTGCACAGCCTGCATTCACTTCATAAGATGCACACACATTTCCCCTTACTTTTTAGGAGGGAAAAACTGAGTCTTATAGAGCAAAAAATACGGTACTAAGCCACACTTTAGCTTAGCAGGACCATGCAAATGTGCAGACTCCTGGAGAGGAAGTCGCATCCGCTTTGCTACTCCCTAGTGCTCCACACTAAGCAAAGCCATGGTTTGCCTTCACACAACCTTGAGTCTCCGTTCCAGTGGCATGCTAAGCCAAACTGGCAGCAAAAAGGATCTGAGAGGAGCAAATCTGCTCTGGAGCCCAAACAGGAGCCCACAATCTCACAAAACCAAGGTTTAGCTTAGCGTGCTGTGAGAACCAGGCCACTGGTACAGTGAACAAATGTTAAGAGCCCAGAAGTTCGAACCCCGTATGGGACAGGTGCATATGCCTGCATTTCAGGAAGTTGGACTAGATGAGCCATAGAGTCACTTCCAATTCTGTGATTCTGTGTATGCATAGTCCTACGAAGCCAAGATTTGGCATGTTGTGTGTTAACAGTGCCAGAGGCTGCACCAGTAGTCTCTGGGAACTGCAGATGTTTGTGGAGAGGCAACAGTCCTGGTTGCAGATAATGGGCTGTCATCTCCAAACTCTGTTCTAATACAGCACCTATACTGAACAGGTCATTAGCAGTTGCTAGCCTTTTGCATTCTTGATTTTAATTCTGTTTCATGCAACTGTGTCATAAATAGAGGGTTTCCATGTAAAAAAAAGCCTGTAAAAGCATAAGAGCTGCCCTGTGGAACGCCCTCCCATCAGATGTCAAAGCGATAAATAACTACCTGACATTCAGAAGACATCTTAAGGCAGCCCTGTTCAGGGAAGTTTTTAATCTGTGCAGTGGCGTAGCGTGGGGGGTGCAGGGGGTGCCGGCCGCACCGGGCGCAACATCTGGGGGTTAGGGTTAGGGATAGGGTTAGGGGGCGCAAATCCAGGGTTAGGGGGTGCAAATTACTTGCCTTGCCCTGGGTGCTGACAACCCACGCTACGCCATTGAATCTGTGATATTTTAGTGTATTTTTGGTTTTTATGGAAGCCGCCCAGAGTGGCGGGGTACAAATAATAAATTATTATTATTATACGTCAGGCCATGGCAACCTCCCAAAGGATCCTGGGAACTGTAGTTTGTGAAGGGGGCTATAGCAATTGTAGATCTTGTAAAGAGCAAACTACAGCTCCCAGGATTCTTTGGGGGATGCCATGTGCTTTGAATCTTTCATGTGGAGATCTCTATACAACAGCCAAGTTACTGTGGCATCATCTGAAGTAAGCCCTGCTTTTTGCCTGGCTGGAATGTGCCCTGGACATCTCCTCCTTGCTGAATAGAGGGGTGTGTGTGTGTAGAACCCTCTTGTGTTTTGCATGGGCAGAAAGTATCCTACTGTACAAAGATAGGCGTTGGATCCACTGCTGCTTCTCATTTCGGCTACTGGGTCCTGCCCAGATCCCCACAAGGGAATGTTACTCACTCCTGCCCTATCACCATATCTCCCCTTGCCTGTGCCCCTGTTGATCTGCACACCCCAACCTTCCTTCCTTCCCTCCCTCCCTCTCTCTCCAATGTCTCCAATTTTTAACTCTCCAAGGCACATATCTGCCTGCTTTCTCACTTGGCTGGTTTCCCCACCTCTTTTATGATTATTGTTGTTATTGCTGCAAAGTTTTTGCACTGCAAGGGAGTCCTTGTATCAGTTGATCAGGCCAATGTAGGCTTAAGTAATTGCTTAGTACAATCCGTTATTGCAACGAGAGTGCTCCAGGCATAAACTTGGAAACAAATTAAAGAGGGACTTAGTTTCCCACTTCATTAACCCCCTCCCCCTTGCTCTTTTTTTTTTTATCCCCTTCATCCATCCTGTCTCTGCTAACTGATTATTTGACCTTGAGAGACTAGTTGAAGGTTGGCGGAAGAGCTGAATTTCTTGAAGCTGTCTGTCATTTCCTCTGACTTCCTCCAACTCTCAGTGCCCCAAATCCTTACCTGGTTATATGTGTGGTGTGTGTACTATGTATACACAACTTTGTTGCCTGATCCACTTGAGTGGTCAAGCTTTCACCGGGCTCCTTGCTCAGCTGTGTCTGAATAAATCCTTTCTGCCTAAGGTCTGATAGCATCAGGCTAAAGGACCATTTAGTTCAGCATCCTGTTCCTTGACCAGTCAGATGCAACAGCACTCTCCCCCAATTGTGATTCCTAGCAACTGCCATTTAAAGGTAGACTGCCTCTGACAGTGGAGGTACTTTGCCCCTAGAGATTAATAATAATAATAATAATAATAAATTTTATTTATATCCCGCCCTCCCCAGCCGAAGCCGGGCTCAGGGCGGCTAACAACACTAAAACAGTACATTATAAAACATTATAAAATTAATTAAGATCAAAATTGATGGCAACCATAAACTAGAGTTTTGTAAAGATTGCCAAATGAGGGAGTCAGGCTGCGCCCTGACCAAAGGCCAGGTGGAACAGCTCTGTCTTGCAGGTCCTGCGGAAAGATGTCAAGTCCTGCAGGGCCCTTGTCTCTTGTGACAGAGCGTTCCACCAAGTTGGAGCCGCAGCCGAAAAAGCCCTGGCTCTAGTTGAGGCCAGCCTAACCTCTCTGTGGCCTGGGACCTTCAAGATGTTTTTATTTGAAGACCGTAAGTTCCTCTGTGGGGCATACCAGGAGAGGCGGTCCCGTAGGTACGAGGGCCCTAGGCCATATAGGGCTTTGAAGGTTAAAACCAGCACCTTAAACCTGATCCTGTACTCCACCGGGAGCCAGTGCAGCTGGTATAGCACCGGATGAATGTGATCTCTAAGCGAAGACCCCGTAAGGAGTCTCGCTGCGGCATTCTGCACCCGCTGGAGTTTCTGGGTCAGTCTCAAGGGCAGCCCCACGTAGAGCGAGTTACAATAATCTAGTCTGGAGGTGACCGTCGTGTGGATCACAGTGGCTAGGTCAGGGCGAGAGAGGTAAGGAGCCAACTGCTTAGCCTGGCGGAGATGAAAAAATGCCGCCTTTGTTATAGCTGCAATCTGCGCCTCCATGGAGAGGGAGGTATCGAAGAATACACCCAAACTCTTAACGGACGGTGCTGGCACTAATTGCACCCCCGCAAGAGATGGGAGTTGCCCCCTCAGTCCCATGTCGTCCCGTCCCAGCCAGAGGACCTCTGTCTTCGAAGGATTTAACTTCAACCGGCTCCCACGTAACCATCCAGCCACAGCCTCCAAGCATCTGATCAGTGTGTCTGGGGCCGAGTCAGGGTGGCCGTCCATCAACAGATAGAGTTGGGTGTCATCAGCATACTGATGGCAGCCCAGCCCAAAACTCCGGACAAGCTGGGCGAGGGGGCGCATAAAGATGTTAAAAAGCATCGGGGAGAGTATCGCACCCTGGGGCACACCACACACCAAGGAGTAGCGGGATGACAATTCTCCCCCAAGCGCCACCCTCTGTCCCCGACCAGAGAGAAACGAGCGCAGCCATTGAAGGACTGTGCCCTGGATCCCCACGTCGGCAAGGCGGTGGTCCAGGAGTTCGTGATCGACCATGTCGAAGGCTGCTGACAGGTCTAGAAGAATCAGCAGCCCCGACCCGCCTCGATCCAGCTGCCTGCGGAGATCATCTGTTAGGGCGACCAGAGCCGTCTCGGTCCCATGACCAGTGCGGAAGCCGGACTGGAATGGATCCAGAGCCGATGTTTCATCCAGAAACCTACCAAGCTGTTCAGCAACCGCTCTCTCAATCACCTTACCCAGGAATGGAAGATTCGAAACCGGGCGGTAATTGGATAGATCTAAGGGATCTAATGATGTTTTCTTTAAGAGTGGGCGCACCACTGCCTCCTTCAGTTCCCCTGGGAATGTCCCGGTGCCAAGGGACAGATTGATGATATCCCCCAGGGGGCCCCGCACCTCGTCTGGACACGCTCTAATCAGCCAGGACGGGCACGGGTCGAGAGGGCAAGTGGTGGGCTTTCCAGCTCGGAGGAGTCTGTCCACATCGGCTGGGGATATCCGGTCAAAGTGGTCCAATACTGAACCCGAGGACAGTCGAGGGGCCTCCAGTTCCTTTATTGTATCCAAATTGGCAGGGAGGTCATGGCGGAGCAACAGGACCTTCTCCGCAAAAAAGCTCGCAAATGCCTCACAGCTGTGTGTCAAATTGTTATTTAAATTTGGCTGTCCTTCGAGGGATGTTAAAGACCGAATTATACTAAATAATTGCGCCGGGCGAGAGCTAGCGGATGCAATGGAGGCCGAGAAGTAGGACTTCTTAGCGGCCTTCACTGCGGCCTTTTCATAAAAACCCTATAAGATGTTCTTGAAGCTCCGTCACGGGCACCCCGCCATACTCGCTCTAGCCGTCTGAGGTCCCGCTTCATTTTCCGGAGCTCCTCGGTAAACCAGGGAGCCCGGTTTCTGCGGGGTCGCAGAGGGCGCTTAGGTGCGATCTCATTGATAGCTGCCAGGAGCTGGGTATTCCAGGCCTCAACAAGCTCAGTCAATGAGTCGCCAGGGGAGAAATGTCCCGCAAGGCTTGACGGAATCTATCAGGGTCCATCAGCCTCTGCGGGCGAGCCCAAATCAGCTCGCCACCTAAGCAGGGTGGGGGTGGAACGTCAATCCTGGCTTTCAGAGCGTAGTGATCAGACCATGGCACCTTCATCGAAGGAAACATGATCACATCTATACCGACGCCAAAGATCAGATCCAGCGTGTGGCCTGCTTGATCTGTGGGGCCCGAAACAAACTGGGAGAGCCCTAGTGTCGCCATGGAAGACACTAGGTCCAGGGCCTGTGAGGAGGGAGTGGCATCAGCATGGATGTTGAAGTCCCCCAATACCAATAGGTTAGGGAACTCCAAGGCCCAGCCGGCCACGGCCTCCAGCAGGCCTGACAGGGTGGCTGCTGGTGCGCTAGGTGGCCGGTACACCAGCCAGACAGCCAAGCTCACCTCGGAGCCCCACACTAGGCAAACACATTCAATGCCGGGGATCGATGGCAATGGTAGAGCCCTGAAAGAACAATCTTCCCGGATTAATAATGCCACCCCTCCCCCCCGGCCCACAGTCCGCGACTGGTGGAGGACGGAGAAACCCGGGGGCGCCATCTCTCGTAAGGTAACAGTATCCCCTTCGCGCACCCAGGTTTCAGTCACACATGCCAGGTCAACCCCCTGCGAGGTGAAGAAATCTCGCAGGGTGGCGGTTTTGTTGCCTATAGACCTGGCATTGCACAACACCAGTGACGGAGGTGAGTAATCCTTGCTCACCCTACCCTCGTCTCTCGGGATGGGGCGCAGATTGGAAGGGGTACGAGCATATCCGTATCTCGATCCCCTTCGCCTATGACATCTGTCCCCACCGCCATACCTCCCTCGCCCCTCCACAGTAGGAATCCCAGGCCTCATATTCGCCTCCATTTACAGAATATAAAAACAAACAAACGAAAAACAATCACACCAAAACAAAACAAAACCAATCCCCACCCCACTCAACAACCACCCCACCCCAACCCAAAATAAACCAAAACAAAATAAAAATACATGGATAAATACCGCCGTTTATGGTGGTACAACAAAGTAAAAATAAAAACACATTAAAACATATAAAACATTTTAAACAGTTGCTGCAGCAGCACCAGTGTCCTTAAGTTGTGGCAGTGGTGAGTGTGGGCCCCGCCCCCTGGCCTGGTGGAGAATGGGCTAACGGGGAAGAGCCCTCCCCACAAACGCATGGCAAAGCGGCAGCAGCAATGTTCCGAGGCCTCCTTGGAGCCTTATATGCTGAGGTGGAGTCTGGGGCCCGTCCCCAGGCCCAAGGTGGAGAATGGGCTAACAGCGGGAAGAGCCCTCCCCACAAACGCATGGCAAAGTGGCAGCAGCAATGTCCCGAGGCCTCCTTGGAGCCTTATATGCTGAGGTGGAGTATGGGGCCCGTCCCCAGGCCCAAGATGGAGAATGGGCTTGCAGGGGGAGCGGTCCTCCCCAAGACTCACCGGCAAAGCGGCAGCAGCAATGTTCCGGGCCTCCTTGGAGTCTTTTATGCTGAGGTGGAGTCTGGGGCCCGTCCCCAGGCCCAAGATGGAGAATGGGCTAACAGGGGGAAGAGCCCTCCCCACAAACGCACGGCAAAGCGGCAGCAGCAAAGCTCTAGTATTCGGAATTTTCTTCTTCCAGTGTTGTTGGCGTGGATGTCTTTGAGATGCTGCCATCACCATTTCCTTTTTTCTTGCAAGCTAAGTTGGAACCATTGTAAAGTGGATCACATTATTGTTGGCTTCTGCTTGTGGCAAGCAAGTCTACCCTTTAAAGCAGTTGAGAACAATAAGAGGAAATGCTCTTTATTAACGCAGCTGCTGAACTGGAAGGCTGTCTAATTCCATCCTCCATGTGGAAAGGGCGTTGAGAAACACAAGGCAGGAATCCAATAGCTTGTGGGGGCAGGGAGCATCAATTTGGGTGGAATGATTCAACCTTGGAACAACCGACTGCATAGCAACCTTGGCTTATGTTTACTGGTCAGTAACCAGTGCAAAGGGCATATTTTGGCCTTGTGTGCATCTTTCCCCCTTTTTTGGGTCTGTTTTTCGGTGATGAATATTGAAAGTTACTTGATGGGCTCTAATGTTGGGTTAACAACTGGGAATGTCCACTAGGGTTAGTGGCTTAAAATGCAGCAAATCTGTTTTCGCCTTCTGCATTTCAAGTCATATTTGCATGGTGCTGTACACATCATAAGAGGAAGTGGGGATATCATCATCACCCAATGTGCACGGCCTGTTCAGACACACATGCCCCGAACTCCTGTTCATGAAGTTGTCATTTGCACATGTGCACTTATGAGCACACGTGCGATTGCTGTCTCAAATGTGCACATATGTCTTAAGTTCAACGTGAATGTGGCTTAAGTTTTCTAGTTGGATTGAAGCGGGTTGGGGGGGGGGGGGAACGCATCAAAAGCAGTAAATCTCCAGTGAAGGAATGATATGGTTTGTGGCTACCATCATGTGTATATGACTTCAAAAACTAGCAGAGGGAGTACACTGGATGCAGAGTAAGTAGTAATGCACACACAGCCCTAGATTGCAATTCTCTGCACCCTTAGCTGGGAGTAGTCTTCTTTGAACACCACATCTGACATAACATGTATGGGATTCTGCTTGGATGACTTAATTTCTTACAGGCACACCACAAGCCAGGTTGAGAAGAAGAAGAAGAAGAAAAAGAAGAAGAAGGCAGTTTGGATAGGAAATTAACAGCTATCCACTTATATTCTGGGTCCTTAAGCACATATAAAGAGATTCAGAGCAGAGCTATGTCTTCTTTCTTCTCTTTCTTTGGCGATCACTCGCAGCCAAGTAAGATTGTCTTCCATAAACATGGTTTTAACAATGAGTCCGTAAATGACTGTGGGAGCCAATTCTGGATCCACACATCCTTTCACAGTGGGGACATTGGTTTCTGAGCGGGAGCTGATCACAGTGTGGATTTGCCAAGCGTGCCTTCCTCCTAGCACGTTTCTCCCTTGCGTCCTGAGTTCGAGTGTCTTCAAAGTCCATGACACCTTTGGTAAAGGCTGTTATCATAGCGTTGACAGGCCCAGGTTTTGACTTCCAAAATGTATGCATTTGCTAAAGGAAAAATGCAGTGCATAGAAATGAGGGCAGTGCTATATGCGACTTGGTTGTTGGATTGGGTGCAACACAATGCCAGCACTTAAGGGTGCAATCCAAACCCGCAGTCGACTTCATGTGTGTCGGATAGGGTGAAGTTCTCCCTTCACCCAGCTCAGAACAGCTGCCTGCCTATGGAATGATGCTCCCTGCTCTGCTCACAGGCAGAAGTACTGCTGCTGTACTCTGTATAAAGCTTGGAAATGTAGCATCTGGGCAGAGGGCAGGGGCTGAGCCAGCATGGGAACCACTGGTGACATCATGGCCTTCCTTTGGATTACCCAGTAAGGTTTTTTAAAATAAAAAATAAAAAATTGAAAATTAAAATATGAGAGTTCAAGTGAACTTGATTTAGTCATTTTCTTCTAATCCTCCTCCCCACTGTGCTATTGTAGCAGCTGCCCCCAATGATTCATTGCCAAAATAATCTACACTTTATCTAAATTGCTACTCGCCAGAGATCACTTAGTGTTCCTTCCTTGTTGCCTTCAAAGGGAATTGACTTAACTTCACTGACGCACACGTTGATTCAGCGACCTCCGTGTTTCCAGATGTTTCTTATTTTTCAAAGTATTTCTTGAATCCCATACATTGTGTTTCCATAAAACATAGCAGATTCTAATCTACATCAGAAACAGCAACTTTGAAGTGTGCGTATATGTGTGTTCAGTTTTTTTAAAAAAGCATAATTCTCTGAAAATGTAGCACAAAGCAAATTCTTCCGTGACTGCTACTATTAGTGAGCAAAGGCATTCAAATGCAACAAGTTTAAAGTTGCGATCCTTCTCTATGCATGTTTAGTCCTCGTAACTCATTACCACGGATACGGGTAGGCAAACAAATGCCCGGGGGCCGGATACGGCCCAATCGCCTTCTAAATCTGGCCCATGGATGGTCCAGGAATCAGCATGTTTCCCCCCCCCCCCAATACATCTTTATTGAAGTTATGCAAAAAACAGACATACATAAAAAAAGAAAAAAATACAAAAAAAGTCATAACAATGTAAATACATAGGTTAATATTTCCCTTCCCCCACCTGTACAGATCAGCATGTTTTTACACGAGTAGAATGTGTCCTTTCATTTAAAATGCATCTCTGGGTTATTTGTGGGGCCTGCCTGGTGTTTTTATATGAGTAGAATGTGTGCTTTTATTTAAAATGCATCTCTGGGTTATTTGTGGGCATAGGAACTCATTCATTCCACACACACCCCCGCAAAAAAAATAGTCCGGCCCCCCACAAGGTCTGAGGGACAGTGAACCGGGCTCTCCCAATAGCTAGCAAATAGCTGGAAGGCTCAGTCTGTCTTCCAGGCAGCGATCGCTGCGGGGGAGCTAGTCTAGCACAGGTGGGGCAGCACTGGTTCTAGGTTCAAAGTCATGTCCTGGCTCCAGTGAGCAGAGCTGGGCCAGGCCAGAGTCAAATTCCAGAAAGGCCCAAGAACACAAGTCTGGTTCCAATATAAAAGTCAGTTGGCAGCAAAGGGTCGTGTTCTAAGATGGCCGCTGTGGGTGAGGTTCCAGAAATGTGTCCAGACAAAGTCAAGTTTAGGTCTTTGATAATCGGAAGGAGCAGCATGGAGAGCTTTGAGTGGTACTGAAAGCTGGGCAAATTGAATTTGGACATTGTTCTGACAACTAGCAGATTCAAGTGGCTGGCTCCATCCACACAATGAATGAGGATTTCACTGTGAATGGGGAACTGCTTATTTTAGGAACCTTTGAGCGTGGAGGTGATGGCAGCCTGCTGGTAGCTATGGTACTGGATTTCAATTATGGGTGCTACCTCCTCAGCACAATGTGTGTTTGTGGGGGGACTGTTTTGTTGTTCCTTCCCACTCAGGAGCTACCTTTGTGGCTTCTCTCACTTCAATTAAAAGTGGATGATGTGATGTTGTAACTCCTCCCATGGGTCTTTTGTTTGTTTGTTTGTTCAGGAATGGTGTGCAGCCAGAGAAACTGCAGAGCGCCAGATAAATCAAACATTTGCAAATTCTTACGTGTACTGCAAAAGAGGCAAAAACACAAAAATGCCTTTTGCGGTGAAGAGAAATTGGAAGACAGTTTTGGCACAGCACAAGATCTGTGCAGGACATCTTATTTCATCCCCCCCAAATATTTTTTATTAAGTTTCCATATACCAAACCAATCATATCATATTAATTATTCCAAATTATACCAATACAAATCATAAAATCCAAATCCAAATATTTTGCCAAATTATAAATTTTTGTAGGGGGTACCCATGTAAAAAATAGCAAGGAGAGACAAGAAGGCCTTCTTAAATGAGCAATGCAAAGAAATAGAGGAAAACAACAGAATGGGAAGAACCAGAGATCTGTTCAAGAAAATTGGAGATATGAAAGGGACATTTCGTACAAAGATTACCATAATAAAGGACAAAAGTGGTAAGGACCTAACAGAAGCAGAAGCCATCAAGAAGAGGTGGCAAGAATACACAGAGGAATTATACCAGAAAGATATGGATGGCTCGTACACCACAGGTAGTGTGGTTGCTGACCTTGAGCCAGACATCCTGGAGACTGAAGTCAAATGGGCCTTAGAAAGCACTGCAAATAACAAGGCCAGTGGAAGTGATGGTATTCCAGCTGAACTACTTAAAACTTTAAAAGATGATGATGTTAAGGTGCTACACTCAATATGCCAGCAAGTTTGGAAAACTCAGCAGTGGCCAGAAGATTGGAGAAGATCAGTCTACATCCCAATCCCAAAGAAGGGCAGTGCCAAATAATGCTCCAACTACCGCACAATTGCACTCATTTCACACGCTAGCAAGGTTATGCTTAAAATTCTACAAGGAAGGCTCAAGCAGTATATGGACCGAGAACTCCCAGACGTGCAAGCTGGATTTAGAAGAGGCAGAGGAACCAGAGACCAAACTGCAAACATGCGCTGGATTATGGAGAAAGCTAGAGAGTTCCAGAAAGACATCTACTTTTGCTTCATTGACTATGCAAAAGCCTTTGACTGTGTCGACCACAGCAAACTATGGCAAGTTCTTAAAGAAATGGGAGTGCCTGATCACCTCATCTGTCTCCTGAGAAATCTCTATGTGGGACAAGAAGCTACAGTTAGAACTGGATATGGAACAACTGATTGGTTCAAAATTGGGAAAGGAGTACGGCAAGGCTGTATATTGTCTCCCTGCTTATTTAACTTATAATCAGAATTCATCATGCAAAAGGCTGGGCTGGATGAATCCCAAGCCGGAATTAAGATTGCCGGAAGAAATATCAACAACCTCAGATATGCAGATGACACAACCTTGATGGCAGAAAGTGAGGAGGAATTAAAGAACCTTTTAATGAGGGTGAAAGAGGAGAGCGCAAAATATGGTCTGAAGCTCAACATCAAAAAAACGAAGATCATGGCCACTGGACCCATTACCTCCTGGCAAATAGAAGGGGAAGAAATGGAGGCAGTGAGAGATTTTACTTTCTTGGGCTCCATGATCACTGCAGATGGTGACAGCAGTCACGAAATTAAAAGACGCCTGCTCCTTGGGAGAAAGGCGATGGCAAACCTAGACAGCATCTTAAAAAGCAGAGACATCACCTTGCCAACAAAGGTCTGTATAGTTAAAGCCATGGTTTTCCCAGTAGTGATGTATGGAAGTGAGAGCTGGACCATAAAGAAGCCTGATCGCCAAAGAATTTATGCTTTTGAATCATGGTGCTGGAGGAGACTATTGAGAGTCCCATGGACTGCAAGAAGATCAAACGCATCCATTCTTAAGGAAATTAGCCCTGAGTGCTCACTGGAAGGACAGATTGTGAAGCTGAGGCTCCAATACTTTGGCCACCTCATGAGAAGAGAAGACTTCCTGGAAAAGACCCTGATGTTGGGAAAGATTGAGGGCACAAGGAGAAGGGGACGACAGAGGACGAGATGGTTGGACAGTGTCCTCGAAGCTACAAACATGAGTCTGACCAAACTGCGGGAGACAGTGGAAGACAGAAGTGCCTGCCGTGCTCTGGTCCATGGGGTCACGAAGAGTTGGACACGACTAAACAACAACAACAACCCATGCTTCGAGATCGGTAGGAGTCCAATCATCTTATATTTCTGCTGCTTTGATCCAATAGTCCAAGAGTCCCATTCGAGCAGCCGTCGCCATCTTATTCAGTTCCGATGAAATACAGTCTAGATGTCCGCTCGTTAATTTTCTCAGACCCGTTGTATCGTAAATCAGCCTTTCCAGAAGGGTGATTGCCCTTTCGAATTTACGATCCAAACCTGATACCAAAACAGTGGCTCATCCTCCCTAAGACTACAAATCTTAAAACGAGGTCTGCCTCTTAATGGCGGATCGCTTTTGTAACTACGCCACAAAGAAAGCCTCTCTTCTTTCCAGATCTTTTCATGAAGTAAAACCTTTTATTAGTATTTATTAGTATTTTTCCCCCCTCACAGTTCATTTTTCATCTCACTTGCAATTAGTTGTTGTGACGGTTCTTCTAAGGGGGAGGGTTGTTAGGTAATCATATTGAAAAAGAGGAAAGTTCACCCCCCCTTTCCGTTCCATTCAACATACCGGAATGTCTGTGGTTCTTTGATGCTGTCCTCTGTTCCTTCCGTCCCATCATTCATCATCTTAGTGGTAGAATTATTTAGCAGATAATACACTCCTGACCTCGTTCGAAGCATGCGCGTTTACTTCTCCATTTTTCCCCCCTCTTAAGCAACGCAACCAGTTTCGCTCTTGAAAGCGACGTCCGGGAGCTCCGAGCCCGCACGAGAGCTTCCGCCCAGTGCCCCCACCCCCTGCTTCTTTCGAACTCGGGGGTGATTTATGGGCAACCGCGGGCGAGGCAGCATCTTCCCACCCCCTGGGAAGATGAGGGAGACTGATTTACTCCCCATAATCAGTCTCTAATTACCTCGTGTGAGCTGGGTAGATGGTATTGTCGGTCATCTTCTAAGGTGCCCCTAGCGGCCCCCTGCAGCACATCTTATTTCAGGTGTGAGAGCGAGGTGCTGCCTTGGGTCTCTTCCACTGAGGAGGTTGGATTAGGCCCCTGGTTTATGACATCCTTCTTAGTGGAGGCATACCTTTCTTGCCCTCCCTACTTCAGCTAAGGGCAATGTCATCTGGGTCTGTGCCTGTGAAAAGGATCAAGGGAAGGGAAGCTGGAGTGTTGGTGTGAGACTAAGTCAGAGAACTAGCTTTGAGCTCTGGAGAACACCTCTGTCTCACAGGAGAGCTGATACGGGCACAAGAGATGCCTACATTGGATTATGATTATTTTTAATGTTATTTATTTATTCAAGATATTTCTACACTGCTTAATTATTCCCCTTTCTAAGCAGCAGACATTTAAAAAAAAACCATCAGAAAAGAGGACAATAAACAATTATTGTGAAATTAAACAGAATCTTGAAATGCCTGTTGTAATCCATTATACACAGGGCTGCTTGTGAAGAAAGTTCAGAAACAAAATGGGAGACGAAGGTTATGAAGTTGGAATTGATCAGATATTGTCAGTATTGAAATACCTTCTTGGCTCCTGAGTGGTTTCCAGGCACAATGCACAGTACCGTTGTTTTGTTTTGTTTGCCTGTCAAACCATAAATAGCCTAGGACCCAGATTATCTGAAGCACCACCTACTCGCAGATGAACCTATCAAAGTGTAGATGTAGTCAGATGAGGTCCTGCTTTTGAGGTCCACCAGCAAACGCTTCTGCCTGGTGCTCACCCTACTATTCCCAAGGCATGGAATGATGGCATTGGTAGATAACTTTTCCTGTTAATGCTGAAGCTTTTCCTGCCTGATTTGGACAACTTCATTTTGTGTTTTCTTGCTGCATTGTCTTAACTGTGTATGTAAATTGCGTGGGAAATTATTGATTTGGTATAAATCGTTAAACAAAAGTTTGGATTTGTGGGTGAGTTTATGAAAGCTGAATGCAGTGGGAAATGTATTACAAATGCTTTGAACTAAGTGACCTCAAGACGTATTGTTTCAAATGAATTAAGGAGGCAAATAGTATACAATCATTCTGGATTATTTAATCATTCTTGAGTGAGTTTGACTATATATCATTATCTTGTAGCATTTTTTTGGCCCCCAAAGGAAAGGTGGCTGCAGCAGGTTTTCCTCCTCACGTGACTGTGATTTCCCTCCCCATTGCAGCATTGGCTGCATGGAGGGGTTCCTCTTTGCCTTTCTGCAATACGAGGGGAATTTAAGATGGGTCACCTCAGCTCTGGGATGGGCTCTGTGACTGCAATGTGCTAAGAATATAAGAGCTTGCTGGATCAGGCCAATGACTCATCTAGTTCAGCCTCCTGTTCTCATAATAGCCAACCAGAGGTGTGTGGGAAGCAAGATATGAGTGCAACAGCGCTCTGCCCACCTCCATTTCTGAACAACTGGTATTCAGAGGCATACTGCTAATAGCCTTTATGTGTGTGGTATACAGTCATACCTCGTGTTGCGTTAGGTTCATGTTGCGTCTTTTCAGCTTGCGAAGGCGGCAAACCCGGAAGTGTATATGGATCGTGTCCGCAACTAGAGGTACCACTGTACAGTGCTACCTCTGGTTACGAACTTAATTCGTTCCAGAGGTCCATTCTTAACCTGAAATCGTTCTTAACCTGAGGTACCACTTTAGCTAATGGGGCCTCCCGCTGTTGCCGTGCTGCCGCTGCGCGATTTCTGTTCTCATCCTGAGGTAAAGTTCTTAACCCAATGTACTACTTCTGGGTTAGCGGAGTGTGTAACCCAAAGTGTTTGTAACCTGAGGTGTTTGTAACCTGAGTCTGGGATCTGTTCCGGAGCCCCGGACGCTCAATGAAAGGGACGCTTGACAAATCGCCACTCTGCGCATGCACGCAGAGTGGTTTGCGCTTCTGCACATGCGTGAGTGGCAAACCCGGAAGTAACCTGCTCTGGTACTTTCAGGTTTGCTGTTGACGTTCGCCGAAATGGACAGTCGACGGGGCGGACGTTCGCGGAAGTATTACTGTATGTGTGTGCATGTGTGTAGTTAAGAAGTAACAATGCCCACTGCATGCCTGCAGCCCTGGGGGTTTTGCAAAAGGGGCAATGTGACCCTTGGGCTGAAAAGGTTTACCCAATCCCTGTGGGTTGAGTATGGCAGGGTGCTTTGAGTGGGTTGTATGTGGCTTAAAGTGAAAGGAGATGAAAACGATAGCCTTTTTCAAGGTCAAAGGCCTACAGCATATATTCAGCTCCCACCTCAGTTTTATGTGGGCCCTACATGCTACCAATTCTTCCTTCTCTCCCATCACCCGGCACCCAAATAGGCATACTCGGAGACCAATGAAGTGAAGCCCCTCTGTGCTCATGCCATATTTAAAAGGCTTCCAGGTCAGACTCTCATTTTCCTGGGATTGCAATGATTTTCCTCTTCAAGTTTTGGAAGCTTTAACTCTCGCAGGCTTAAATCAGCTCTGAATCTTTTCCAAGAACCAGAAGCTCTGGTGCTTCCTTTGCATTCTCCGCAGAGTGTTCCCTTCTAGGTCATGTACAGGACAGTTCAAGGAAGCCTGCATTTTTGCAGCTCCACTCACGTCAAAAGGCTGGGCTCAGTTTTATCCTTCAGCCCACATTATCGCTAAACAAAAACAGAAAAATAAGACACTTTGGAATTTTATCTATTTTCTGGATGTCATCTTTGTAGGGAGAATGATGGGGGGGGGGGGTTTGTGTGTGTGTGCACACAGTAAGCATGACTGCCAAGCAGATATCTTTCAGTCTCTGAAACATTTGCTTTCCTTTTCCTTCCTCATTAGAAATTGCGCTTGCAGAATGAGCCGCTTTCCTCGGAAAAGTTCCTCGGAGCTGCTGCAGTCAGAATGCAGGCATTCCAGGGCAGATTCCTCGAGCAACTTAGCAATGGATACTTTTTGGCTAGAGGTGGAGAGCATCAAAGAGAGTACCGAATGTGAGCCGGATGAATGCAACCTTACAGATGCCAAGCCCCCAGAAGGTAAAAGGTTTCTGTAGCTCCTCTTGAGTTGTGGGAACGAAGAATAATTTGCAAAAGTGCCTGTTTACTGGAGTCATCAGCTGAGTAAGATGCTTAAAGGAGGGAAAAGGCATATTTTATTATTTATTTTTGTGCTGCATTTATATCCCACCCTTTCCTCCAAAGAGTCTAAGGTTTCATATATTGTTCCCTCCGCCCTCATTTAATAATAATAATAATAATAATAATAATAATAATAATAATAATATATTTATACTCCACCCATCTGGCTGGGTTTCCCCAGCCACTCTGGGCGGCTCCCAACAAAACACTAAAATACAATAACCTATTAAACATTAAAAGCTTCCCTAAACAGGGCTGCCTTCAGATGTCTTCTAAAAGTTTGGTAGTTATTTTTCTCTTTGACATCTGGTGGGAGGGCGTTCCACAGGGCGGGTGCCACTACCAAGAAGGCCCTCTGCCTGGTTCCCTGTAACTTGGCTTCTTGCAGCGAGGGAACCGCCAGAAGGCCCTCGGTGCTGGACCTCAGTGTCCAGGCAGAACGATGGAGGTGGAGACTACCCCTGTGAGGTAGGTTAGGCCAAGGTTGCAGGTTCAGTCCCTTAAAAGGACAGCTGCATATTCCTTCATTGCAGGGGTTTGGAATAGGGTCCCTTCCAACTCTGCGATTCTATGAAATCCTTCTGTGTTTGAGGGGCAGAAGAAGTCCCTGTAGACATGTGACTGGTTCCCAGATGATGAACTGAAATTCTGAAAACCAGTTTCTAGAAACCGCAGGAGGGGAGAGTGCTCTTGTGTTCAAATTCTGCTTGCAGGTTTCTTAGAGGCATCTGGTCAGCAGCTGTGAGAACAGAATGCGAGACAGATGAGCCATTGCACTGATCTTGTGGGCTCTTTTGTGTTCTGTGTTTTTAGGGGTATGGAGTTTGGGTTCATTGTTGTGAAACTCGG
Organism: Podarcis cretensis; assembly: GCF_951804945.1. Classification (NCBI taxonomy): domain Eukaryota; kingdom Metazoa; phylum Chordata; class Lepidosauria; order Squamata; family Lacertidae; genus Podarcis; species Podarcis cretensis. Next base: position 26,606,793 of record NC_137175.1, read on the forward strand.
GGCATGGAATTTGTTTTAGAAATAATGCTTAAAAGTACCCTTAATTCCCCACTCCCCATTTTTAAAAATAAGATTCTTAAAAACAAACAAACCCAGACATATTAATAATCGGTTGTGCGCACACCTTTCTCCTTCACCAAGAAGAATTGGGCTATAAATGGATGCCGAGTTTTGTGGTTCCATCCCCCAAGGGGTATGTTGCATGTCTGGCTAGACTTAAGGGGAGAGGAAATGAAAACTCCCATGGGGAAGCAACTACCTCTGCCTTTAAGAGGAACTGAGTAATAATCATTGCTTGCTTGGAATTTCTTGCTTGTGACCAAAGCTTGTCAGAAGAAAACAACTATATAACAGAAGGTGGTAGGCTGCTTTTCATGTTAATACAGTCATACCTTGGTTCTCGAATGGAATCCGTTCTGGAAGTCCATTCAACTTCCGAAAACATTCGAAAACCAAAGCACGGCTTCTGACTGGCTGCAGGAGCTTCCTGCACTTAATTGGAAGCAGCAGAAGCTGCGTCGGACATTCGGCTTCCAAAAAACGTTAGCAAACTGGAACACTTATTTCTGGGTTTGGGGTGTTCAGGAGCCAAAACGTTTGAGTCACAAGGTGTTCAAGAACCAAGGTACGACTCTATGTCTCTGTGTGTATATATGCACCTTAGTTTCACAGTAAATGCTGATGCTACATAAAGCCTAATTGTTTCGACCCACTAGGTGGTGCTACACATAATCTCTTTTCCAATAGCCTGTTTCTCTGTGTGTAAACATCTTAGTTGGCCCTACGCAGGGCCTAATTGTTTGGGACCACTGGGGAGTGCTGCAGGTAGTCCATTATCCAGTAGCCTTTTTAAATGTATTGGAGGTTTTCCAGAGCAATCATAAATTTGAGCATGGGAGGAAATGTCACATCCTGCATAGATGAACAGCCGCACAAAGAAAATAGTTGGGGATATTATCCTCATTTTAAGAGAAATTGAATTTCATTCTCAGCAGAAAACCATTGTTTATCCATGGATAAAACGCTAGAACAGACAGACAGACAGAACCAAATATATCCATAACATATATCCAACACAAAATTGGAGAAACTACAGTCATGGTGAAGGTTTGTTTTTTGTGCAATTGTATTTCCAGATGAGAAAAGGCTTAACCTGTTGAAGTGTTTGCCCAGAAAATAAGACAGACGCAGGAAAAGTGCATTAAAAGGGAAAGGGAAACAGCAGGTCTTTAGGACCTGGTGTTCAGACAACTCACCAGCCAGAGTTCTGATTTTGGCTAAAAGAGCTGGCAGGTGGGATCAGCCAGTCTTGCTCATTTTACAGAAATTGCTTAGAATGGTGCCTGTATATTTTACTGCATAACTTGCTTTAGAGGAGAGCTTGAGACTTTGTTTTTAAAAACAATGAAAGCTCAGAGTCTTGCGACTGTGGGGCCCAGGCTGGTGACCTCAGATGTGGAGCATATAATCCATTGCAGTAATCTATTGCAACTAAAGCATATGCTTCCTTAGCTAGATAATATTTCCCCAGGAAGAGTCACAGCTGGTGCACCAGATTAAAACTGAGCAGAGGCACATTTGGCCACTGCTGCCACCTGGCTCTTCAGACGTAAAGCTGCACCCAGGAGCAGTCCTAAACTGCAAACCTGATTCTTTGAGGGGAGTCACCCCCATCCAAAACAGGCTGAATCCCTCTTCTGTCGCCTGATTTAGGAGCACAACTGTCCCATCTTGATTGAGGCCTCCTTAGTCCAGCTCCAGAACTCTACATCAGTGACAGTTCATAGACTCATCATTATTTTGTGGGTTTTTGGGGGCGTTTTTTGTATTACAGCTATTAAACTGCCCATGATAGATCCTGTGTAACTGCTTTTGGAAACCTCAAAGGAAGGCCACCTAGGTAAAGGATTAGGTTAAAATTGATTTATTAATTGGTGAAAGATGAGAATTACAGTATATTAAGATAAATTATTAGGATAAAAACAAAGCTGGAAAGGATTTGCTGAAATATCTAACTGAACTAGAATACAAAAAAGGGAGGTGTGAGGAGGTCAAGGAAATAAGTAAAGGAAAGAAAACTATGTAAAGGTCTGATCTGTTTTTTTTTAATTGTTTGTATTTCTTATGTCTTTTTTATTTTTATTTTTTATTGTTCTTTTTTGTAATCTTCAAAATGTGAATAAATATTATATTTAAAAAAAAAGGAAGGCCACCTAGGTATGTGGTTTCAGGTAGTTTGATGGAAATGCCTTGGCTTGCCTGATTTTCTTCATGAGAAGGAGGGACCACATAACATATATCTTGCTTATGGGAGTTCTGAGGTTCAGTCCCCTTGCAGTAAGAGAGGATGTTGGGTAAGGAGGACTGGCAAAGACCCCTCTGCCTGAAACAGTGAAGAACCACCACCACCTGGCATAGTCTGTTTGCACCAGATGGACCACTAGTCTAGCCCAAGACTTTATCTGCTATGCACCTTTAAGAGCTGAATGACAGACAGAAATTCAACACACTTCCATAACTCCCTAGCTCTGTGTTTGGAAAAGCTCAACATGCTGAAATTATGCCTGTCATGCATCTGTTAAAAACATCATCTTGGCCAGGTTTTGGGAGAGGTGACAACTGAACTTAGGATAAACATGGTAACCTGCCAGAAGGCTGGGAGCTGGGCAGTCTAGCCTACCAGGATTTACCAACTCTGTGGCTCTTCTCATTTTTTGACCTTGCCTTCCTCCTTGTTCCTTGTGCCTCTCAGAAGGGGAAGCCGAAGCCGAATGGCTCCAAGACGCAGGGCTTTCGGATCTAATTGGGGACCACGCCGCAGAGAATGGCAACAGTGTCCTGCTTTCCACGTTGACCAAGACTCAGGCGGCAGCTGTGCAGCGACGGCTTGACACTTACACCCGCTCTCGGAGAAAGAAGAACAAGCAGCCTGTCCGTGATGTCCGAGACATCTTTGGAGTGGTTGGCTCTGCGGTGTGTTTACTTCACATGCTTTGCTCTGCGATCGGCCCCCGACCCCACTTTTCCAGCTATTGTTCCTCCATTAATAGAATGGAGTTGAAATACAATCATGGAACTACTCTACAGTCACAGAGGTATCCTGATTCAACCTGATAAGAGCTGAACTCTTCTGCACAAATATTCATGATGTGGGCTTACAGTTCTCCTCTCTTACTTTTCTTTTTGCTTTTCTATTATACTATCACACCTGAACTGAAAGTGTTTTTAAAAAACAACAACAGACAAGTGTGCCCTTAACTCGCAGCCCCACCCAGTGGGTCGTCAGCTGATGGAGCAACCCAGTTTTAAAACAACTGTAGAGCTTACAGTCCTAATATTAAGCAAATTTAACAGTGCCCTGGGGGAGAAATGGACTTAAACTCCACAGTAGATTTGTTTTGTGTGTGCGAAAAATTTGTTGAAAAAACAACTCCTGGGCTCTAAACTGTAACCATGAGCTGCCAGTTACAGGACATCAAGACTTGTCTAAATTTCTCTCTGCTGGTTAAATGCCAAGAATTGTCTCCTTTGCCCCTAGCAGCTTTGATTTAATTTTAAAACTTTTGCACCCCACCTTGAGTAATCTATTTTTGGTTGACAAAACAACCTGGTGGCTGAGTGCCACACACCCAGATTGTTCAGTGACTCTCTAAAAATTTGGAGCATTTCAGCATCACATAGCGTGCCTTCTGTGCAGTGACCCATAGCTACTGTGTTCCTGGGACATCTGCAGGTCTTGTTGAAGGAAAAAGAGAACAGTGAAACTTCTCTGACTCAGGTTGTCTCACTTGATTTGCATTAGCACTGATCCGCGTTTTGCGCTTTGATCTATGGCTGTATGACATCAGTGTTCAATTTGAAATAGAGCTTAGCAAAGAACCTTAATTCCCAGGTGAAGCACTGAAGCAAATGCAGGAATCATGACACCACCCAGCTACGCCAAGAATGCCCTTTCCTTTTAAGCATAGAGATTAGAGCTCATAATTTCCAGGTGGGAAGGCAAGGCTTTCAGGTGGGATGGGTTCCCTGTCCCTCTCTTTGAAACTATACCTTGATCCTGCTGTACCATAAGATCTAGTGTACCTCCCTTAGAAAATATGAACCACTGCGTGGCAATTATAGTAATGAATAGTTGGAAGCAGTTTTGAATTTGGGAAAAAGAACTGGCTGACATTATTCCATATTGACAAGAATCCTGCCTAAGCATGGAGGCTGGATCTAGCTGTTCATAACCATTAGGCATTGGAAAACATATCCCGTACGTGGATGTGCTCAAGAAAGGAGGTTCATTCTTCATGTGTTGCAGTTACCTATTCATTTTGAGTTTTACTCAAAAAGCTGGTAGACGTTCTGCATTAAAAAGCTGTACTTATGTGCATATACCTACCAACGAAAGCATATTCTTGGTGGGATTATGCCACTGACCAGCAGTGAGAGTTTGGAGCATGTCAAGATTCTAACACATATTCTGGACAATGAGTTCCTTTTTAATATTCCCAGCTTCCTTTTCTCCGTGATCAGTGAGGCATCCTTTTTTATTTGGGGAGGAAGGACTGTAGCTGTGTTGGTAGAGGAAGTGTTTTGAGTGCAGAAGCTCTCAGGTTCAATCTCTGGGGTCTCCAAATCATAATACCGATTCAGTTTAGTCAGCACTGATCTGGGTGGACTGGTTTTGTCAGACTTGTCATAAGGCAAACTTCCTACATTTCTGTTTTGCTTCCCTGTGTCTAAGGCCTGGTATTCTGTTAATAGATTTCATGGAACGTGGCTTCATTTATGTTCTTTGTCCTGCATGTAGGAGACTGAGCCAGAGACAAATCTGGAAATGGACAGATCACACCGCAAGTCTGCATCGTCAAATAACATCCAGAAAAGTAAGACAGTAGCTGTATTGTCATGGGTAGAGAGAAGGGAATAGATCATTTAAAAGTTTTAAATCTAGGATTCCAGCATGAGACTAAAAGCTGTACAGCTCTTCCTTCCTTAAATATACAGTGAGTATGCAAAGGAACTTGTAATGATACTTTTTAAAAAAACAACTACAGTCCCACACATGCAGGGAATAATGTCCCATTGAACTGAATGGGGTTTAATTTTGAGTAGGCATATACAGGAACAGCAGTAGGTAGGCTTAATGTTATACAGCATTTTGCAAAGCAAGTTTAGTTAATTCTTGCTTTGCCATTGTCACAGAGCGCAATGATTCATTCATTCAACGTACTTAGGATAGGTGAAGCTCCATGTGAATCTTTGATAGATTATAGAAATAGGAGTGTGGGATATGGAATTTTAATGGAATTTAATGGAAATTTTGTGGGAATTGTGATGTCAGTTTGCAAGTAAAAGTGACCCAACGCAGGTTAAAAAGTGAAACTCATCAAGCTGCCTGGATTGATCAGACCAGACCTAAAACACGGGAATAGCCTGCATTGTAACATCATTTTTAAAGCAGCTAGATTTGCAAATCAGAAGACCTTATTGTAGCTTTGTCACTTACAGAAAATTGCCTATTTGGGTAAAAAGATTTGATTTTTACTAGCAATGGATTAGTTGTATTTCAGGATATAAACTCAGGTGATTTTTAACTTTTCAGTTGCCTTGCGTGCTCAGCTTTATATCTTAGCATAAGCCTGCCTTCCGCAACATGACACATTCCAGATGTTGTTTTTTTTATCAAAATTTTTATTACATTTTCAGTTTACAGAAAAGAAAAAGAAGGACAAACCAGAAAAAAGAAAGAAAGAAAAACAATCCAACTTTCAAAATACATTTTTAGGTTACTAACTGGACTTCCCCACATCTCCCTCACCCTGCGTTCTTTACAATTAACATATCAGCAAATTATTACCTTGTTTCGTATCTTATTTATATCTTTCAGAGTGTTTTACTTCTAAATTTAAAGTACCTTTTGTCAAATATTTATACCTTAAGATAATACATAAAATAACTTTAAATTTCAACTTTTTCTTACTTATAACTTAACTTTCTATTTTCCTAATCTAATTGCAGGAGCTAAAATTTCCAAGTCATGCAGATTCTTAACATTCATACAACTTATAATGTTTTTGTAAATAGTCCTTAAATTTCTTCCAGTCCTCTTCCATTGTCTCTTCTCCCAGATCTCAGATTCTGCCAGTCATTTCAGCCAATTCCATATAGTCCATCAACTGCGTCTGCCACTCTTCCAGCGTAGGAAGGTCTTGTATCTTCCAATATTTTGCAATGAGTATTCTTGCTGCTGTAGTTGCATACATAAAAAAAGTTCTATCCTTCTTTAACACCTTTTGGTCCACAATGCCCAGGAGGAAGGCCTCTGGTTTCTTAGGGAAGGTGTACCTAAACACCTTTTTAAACTCATTATAGATCATTTCCCAGAAGGCCTTCACTTTTGGACAAGTCCACCAAAGATGAAAGAATGTCCCTTCAGCCTCCTTACATTTCCAACATTTATTATCAGACCGATGATATATTTTTGCAAGTTTGACTGGGGTCATGTACCACCTATATATCATTTTCATAATATTTTCCTTCAGGGCATTACATGCCGTGAATTTCATTCCAGTGGTCCATAACCTTTCCCAGTCTTCTAACATAATGTTGTACCCAATATCCTGAGCCCATTTTATCATGGCTGATTTGACTATCTCATCCTGGGTGTTCCATTTAAGCAGCAAGTTATACATTCTCGAAAGCGCCTTGGTCTTAGGTTCTAACAGTTCTGTCTCTAATTTCGATTTTTCCACCTGGAATCCTATTTTTTTGTCTGACTTAAAAACCTCTTGAATTTGAGCATAATGAAACCAGTCTTGCACCCTATTCTTTAATTTTTCAAAGCTCTGCAGCCTCCAATTATCTCCAATTTTTTCTATTATTTCCCAGTATTTCGGCCATCCGGCCTCCATATTGGGTTTTTTTCGAACCTTGGCCTCCGCTGGTGATAACCACCTCGGGGTCTTACCTTCCAATAAGTCTTTGTATTTTGTCCAGACCATAAATATAGCTTTCCTGACAATATGGTTTTTAAACATTTTATGAACCTTTACCTTATCGTACCACAAATATGCATGCCATCCAAAAACATTATTATACCCTTCCAGATCTAGGACGTCAGTGTTCTCAAGGAGTAACCAATCTTTCATCCAGCAGAAAGCCGCAGCTTCATAATATAACCTTAAATCTGGCAGGGCAAACCCCCCTCTCTCTTTTACATCCGTTAATATTTTAAATTTTATTCGGGGCTTTTTGCCCTGCCAGATAAACCTAGAAATATCTTTCTGCCACTTCCCAAAACACTCCACTCTGTTCACGATCTGTAGGGTCTGAAACAAAAATAACATCTTCGGCAATACATTCATCTTTATAGCTGCAATTCGACCCAACAAGGAAAGTTTCAATCTTGACCAGATCTCTAAATCTTTCTTAATTTTTGACCAGCATTTTTCATAATTATCTTTAAATAGATTCAAATTTTTGGCAGACAAGTTTACCCCTAGGTATTTTACCTTTTTAACAACATTTAACTCTGTCTCTTTCTGAAACCCATCTATTTCCAAAGGTGTCAGATTTTTCTCCAAAACCTTGGTTTTTTGCTTGTTCAGTTTGAACCCCGCTACCCGACCAAATTCATAAATTAATTCTAACACTCTCTTCGTACTAGATTCTGGCTCCTGTAGTGTTAAAACCAAATCATCTGCAAAAGCTTTCAATTTAAATTGTTTCACTCCGACATGTATTCCTTGTACCAACCGGTCTTCCCTAATCATGTTCAAAAGCACCTCCAGAACAGAAATAAATAACAGAGGGGATAGGGGGCAACCTTGTCGTGTTCCTTTTTCAATTTTAAATTCTTCTGTCACCACATTGTTTACTATCAGTTTAGCTTTCTGCTCTGAATAAATTGCCTCTATTCCATTTTCAAACCCCCGTCCCACTCCCATCCCTTCCAAATTTTTCTTCATAAACCTCCAAGAAATGTTATCAAAGGCCTTCTCCGCATCAACAAAAATTAACACTGATTTTGTATTAATGTTGGTTTGCAAAAGTTCCAAAATATCAATAATATTCCTAGTATTATCAGACAAATGTCTTCCTGGGAGAAAGCCTGCCTGGTCCTTGTGAATTACTTCATTTAATACTTTTTAAAATCTACTTGCCAAAATATCTGCAAAAATTTTGTAATCCACATTTAGGAGTGAGATGGGACGGTAGTTCTTAAGTTGAGTCTTTTCAGTTTCCACTTTAGGGATCAATGTGATGAAGGCTTCTTTCCACGATTCCGGTGCCTTCTTCCCCTCCAAAATCTGATTGCATACCTCCATTAATGGTTGTATCAAATAATCTTTCAATATCTTATAATACTTAGAGGTAAGCCCATCCGGACCTGGAGATTTGCCTAGTTGCATATTCTGGATGGCACCCTCTATTTCTTGTTGTGTTATTTTATGATTCAGGATTGTTCTCTTTTCCTGGGCAAGTTTTGGTAAACCATTTGTTTTCAAAAATTGATCTATCTCCTTCTCCTCTTGTGGCCCTTGAGTATAGAGCTTTTTGAAATATCTCTGGAAACACTTCCTAATTTCTTCGGGTTTCTGGATATCTTTCCCTTCAATCTCTAGATTGGTGACTGTATTCAATTTTTGTCTCTTTTTCAATTGCCATGCTAATAGTTTCCCACACTTGTTAGCTGATTCAAATGATCTTTGTTTCATTTGTTTAATTTTCCACTCAACTTCTTGATTTATCAGTTTCGCGTACTGTGCTTGGTAAAATTTAATTTCTCTCAAGATCTCCTTCGATTTTGGCTTAGATCTCAACTTTTTCTCTCCATCTCTTATCTTCTCTAAAATCTTATCTTTTTTCCCATTCCAGATTCTTTTCTTTATCGTGTTCTGTTGTATCAGAAACCCTCTCATAACTGCTTTGCTTGCATCCCAGATTGTTCTCCTTTCCACCGTAGTATTCAAATTTATTTCAAAATAATCTTTCAAGGTTTTTTGGGCCTTCTTCACAATCTCCTGATCTCTTAATAGGGTGTCATTCATTTTCCATCTAAAGGAGCCGATTGGAGTAAGTCTTAATTCCATTTTCATAGCGTTATGGTTGGAGCAAGTTTTTGGGCAGATTTCCACTTTTCTAATCATAGGTGCCAGCCTTCTAGTTGTCCATATTTGGTCTATTCTTGTCCATGACAGATGAGCCTCAGAAAAGAAAGTTCCTTCTCTACCTAAGGGATTCTTAGTCCTCCAAATATCGATTAAGTCCATATTGTCAGTTAGTTCAAAAAAAGTTTTGGGTAGTCTGCCATATTTTGTTAGACTTAGGTCTTGTGACTTATCCATATTTGTAGAGACCACTCCGTTCATATCTCCCATCATAATGATGTTGGTGTAGTCCAAATAGTCCAGGATTGTCTCATGCAGTTTCCTATAAAATTCTGATTTCCCCTCGTTCGGTGCATAAATTCCTAATAGCAAAAATTTTTCTCCTTGGGCCTGTATTTCAATAGCCAAAACTCTTCCTTGCTCATCTTTGAATAAAAATTTTGGTGACAGGCTCTCCTTTGCATAAATCACCACTCCTCTTTTCTTTACTTTATCCGATGAGATGAATTCTTGGCCTAATCTTTTATTAATCAAGACTTTTCTATGGAGCCTGGTCACATGTGTTTCCTGCAAGCAGATGATGTCCAATTGTTCTTTTTTCAATATATGAAAAATTCTTCTTCTTTTCTCTGGGGAATTTCCACCATTTATATTCCAACTAAGAAGCTGCAGAGACATCCTGGGTCAATCTATTGGTCCTGTGGTGACGTCCCTTTCTTTTGGTCCTCTAGTCCCGAGGGAGTAGGTGCCAGTATAGGTGTAAGCGGTGGCGGTGGCCAGGCTCCTGTTGTCCCTTTCTGTAGATCCTCTTCGTGGTCGTTCAAGAACTTTTGTTGGTCTTCTGCTGTTCTAATTTTAACTTTCTTTCCTTTGAAATTAAAAGATAGTCCTTGAGAAAACTCCCACCTATAAGGAATTGAGTTGCCTCTCAGTAATTTTGCAAGTTCTATATACGTCGCTCTAAGATCCAAAAGCTGTTTTGGTATGTCTCTGTAAATTTCAGCTCTGTTGCCGTGGATGTCAAGTGATTTTCCAAAATGAAGGCCTAATATTTTATCTCTCTCTTGCTTAGATCTTAAAATGATCAAACAGTCTCTGGGTTTATCCCTCCTCGTCACTCTTCCCAATCTGAAAGCAGTCACAATTTTAAAATCCTTATCCTCTTCAATACCCCAGAACTTTGAAAATTCTAATGTCAGATAACCAATCAGATCTTCCTGTTCAAGTTCTGGAATAGCTCTAAGTCTAAGATTGCTTTCCCGATTTCTCAGTTCAGTCATCGACCAGTAGGCCTGCTGTTCACTAATCTGTTTATGCAACGGCTTCACCTCCACCTTTAATGCCTCAACTTTCAAGTTGGCTTCCTCTGCTTTTTGTTTGGCTTCCTCAGCCAGTTTGTGATTCTCTGCTGTTGCTTCTTGAAGATTCCCAATTGCTTGTGTGTGTTGAGCCACCTGGTCAGTCAATTTATTTATTGAGGATGTGGCTTGATCAATTTTAGTCGAATGTTCGTCCGCCTTTTTATTTAGAATTGCCAGTTGTTCTAGGATCTGATTTAAAACTTTTTCAGATCCTCCTGAAGCCATATCCCCTGTAGATGTCTGCTCAACAGCCCCTTTTTGTATTTCTAGAACAGCTGGGACAGATGATCTACGTGGTTGGGAAGTCAAAGTTGTTTGTACCAATTGTTTTGCCTTTATTTTAGCCAGCCTTGTTTTCCCTGCGTCACTCATTCCAATCCCGTCTGTGTATCAAGGTCAGACTGTATGTGTTCCCATGAGAGAGACAGTTCCAAAGTATAAACAACCAGGCAGCAGAGAATCAAAACAAAATATAGTTCCCAGAGAATAATAAATCCAAAGTCCTCTAGGGGGAGTAATAAAGTTCAACCGAAAGAAAGAGGTTTTTCCTTCTTTAGAGTCCCAATAATCCAAAGAAGAAACAACTGAAGTTCTAAAAGGTCTTTTAGTTTCTTTTTAGCATTAAGCTTTCCCCAACTTAATACAAAGTCTCAGAGGGGGTGCAAGAAACAGTTTCCCTATTTCTTCTATGGTGTAACGTTTACATGCAACACTTTCAACCTTAAAAACAATATCAGCAGTTTGGCAGTTTGACAGTTCTTCTTTACCCTGGCAGCCCACAGATTTGGTTTCTTCAATTATTTATAAATCCCAAAGGAAGAAGGAAGATCCAGTCAGAAAATCAGCATAGATACTCCGAAATTGTCTCTTTTAATCCCTGCCAAAAGTTCAATAGTCTGCACGATAATCCAATCTTTTTTATAGTTCTTTCAAAGCGCTTCCCGCTTGTCAAACTTTGCTTTGATCTCTTTAGCACGGTCGGGAAACGGACTTCCTGGTTACGTTTCCCGTTTTCAGCCAAATTAAATACTTTAGTCCCGATAATTTTTAAGTCCCCTTACTCACGGGTTGTAGTTGCAAATCTGATGTTCCAAGAGGAAAGGTCGGCGCTCATCAGCAGCAGCCGCGCGGCTTTGCTTCCCGCAGAAAGAGCGATGAACTCACAGCGCCGCTCCCCCTTTCATGTTCCGGAGCCCCTTACGGGGTTCCTTCTCCGTTTCTGGGGGGGCTTCTGGCGCCCGCCGAGTCCCACGGCCACGAGCTCACTCTGCCCGTGATTTTCTTGATGGGTCACCGCTATGCCGCAGCGAACGACCCTTTTCTGCGGAGCCCCTCTTCAGAGCACGAAGAGGACCGCCATTGCTGTTTCGCGCCGCCTCCGGAAGTCCCACATTCCAGATGTTTTTGAACTACAACTCCTGTCAGTCCCATCAAGCATGGCTGTGCTGATGGGGGTTGTAGTCCAAAACATCTGAAATTCTCCAGGTTTGAGTAGGCTGGTATAAGCTCCTCAAATGGGCCAGAATGTGGTCAGTGCTCAGTCTAAATGTGAAGGCGGCCATGCATTTCAGGTGTCTGTTGTAATTATGCATTTAAATTCAGGTCTATCTTGTGTTGCAAATCTTGAATGCAATTTTGCATCACTCCCCCCTTAGCAGATCCAACGGAAACCCAGGACTTCCCATCGCCACTGAGAGGCTCTGCAAAAGAGGAGCTATTCAGCACAGAAATTGCTTATTCTGAGCAGGCAGCCATCCTGCTCAAAGGATCTTTCCCAAGGGAATCTAGGAGGATAAAGGATGAGAGTTGTTTACCTGTAAGTGCAAGACTTTGCTATATCCTAGCAGATTCCTGTGGTTGTGATTTGACAATTATGATAATAATCACCAATAATAGCGACATAATAATTTGCATTGGCTCTGATATGTCACTCCAATCTCCATCCCCCTGTCCTTCTTGCTTTAGAAATTTAAGATTCCCAAGGGGAGGCTGGGAGTGACCAAGATAGGAGACTTATCTCTGCAGGATATGAAAAAGATTCCCACTCTGGCACTCATTGAGCTAACTGCTCTCTGCGACGTCGTTGGCTTGGAGCTGAAGAGAAACAAAGCAGTAAAGCGGAAGGCTGCAGGTACCTGTTTTCCTACTGCTTCTTAGCATGAATTTGACATCTTGTGGTTCTTGTCACTGACTAAAATTAGGGAAGGAAAACTATTGGTAATTTTCAACTATCTGAGTAAAAGGGCTTATCTGCAAGCGGTCTCCTTTTGGGAGAGCTTGCAGATGTTTTATTCAGCAGATTTGGTGTATGTACGGCAAGGATGTGGGTCTTGCAGGTATTGTCGAACTCCCGTTCCCCTCATCCCTGACCATTGGCTATGCTAGCTGGGCAATAATGTCCAATAATGCCTGGAACACCACCATGGCTTCTCCATGCCTGATCTGAGACATGTGTTCCTTGAACTGGATCGGCACGGGTTCCCCTGCTATCCCTGTAAGAAAAAGGGAGAGAGACTAATGTGGACCAGCACTGGCTATGCACAATGTACACTTTGGGCAGTTCTACACAGGTGCTTAGTATTTTGGGGTATTGCAGATGGGACATTGGCAACAGCATTTTGTTTTCTTGTAAAAAACAAAAAAGCCTACCAAAATCTTGCTGAATTTTCCTTGATAAGGGCAAACCTGATGGGGTTGAGGATATAGGCTAGTATTTTGATTATAACAGTATTGTGTGAATGTGGCAGGTATCGTGATAATTGGCCCTTCGTGATGTCACTTCCTGGATTTCTGTGGATGGCTATGTGTCCTTACTTATTAATTGAGGAAACAGAAATATTGATTTATTTATAGATGAAATATTTTTTTAACGCTTATAACACAGCGCCTTCCATTGCAGAGCGCAAGCTTTTTGGGGTTTCACTTGGCACTTTGTTGGAAAATGACGAAAAGCTCTTCCCAAATACCAGGGTTCCATTGATTCTGCAAGCAGTAAGTTTATTTCACAACTTCATTTGTTTTTCTCCTGGTTTTCCCCCCCATAAAAAAATCATTGTCTATTCTTTGCTTTGAGCTTCATTGCAAGCTCCTTGTTGCCTTTTGGCGATGACGTTTTGCTGTCTTGTTTTATAGTTGCTGTCGTGTTTAGAAAAGAAAGGTCTGGACACGGAAGGAATCCTAAGAGTTTCAGGATCACAGAGCCGCATTAAGGTAGAATTCAATGGTCAAATTAATATCCTATGAAATGTCCTGCAGTTCCTTGGAAACTTAGGTGTTCCTCATGAGAAGGTCACACTTCCCGCATAGATTTTGATCTACAGCAGGGGTCAGCAAACTTTTTCAGCAGTGGGCCAGTCCACTGTCCCTCAGACCTTTTGGGGGGCCGGATTATATATTTTTTTGGGGGGAGGGGGAATGAACGAATTCCTATGCCCCACAAATAACCCAGAGATGCATTTTAAATAAAAGGATACATTCTACTCATGTAAAAAGATGCTGATTCCCAGACTATCCATGAACCGGATTTAGAAGGCGATTGGGCCGGATCCAGCCCCTGGGCCTTTGTTTGCCTACCCATGATCTACAGCTACAGTATCTACATTCCCCTGTGATATACAGACAAAGGAGAGTGCTGGGTATGATCCAGACTACGGTGGATAAAAAAAGGATTACTAATTTATTGTGGACAACCTAACACCTTCTGGTTGCTGAGATTCTTGTAAAAAAACATCTTGGACTAGCAAGGTAATTGTGCCTGCAGTCAAAGGGCAGGGACCTACAGCTTAACCTGCTCATCCTCACAGCTGGAAGGCAACTCAACCACCATGTTTCTGGGTAATCGTGGGTGAAAGGTTGATGGTGGATAGAGGTCTGATGCAGTTAGGTCTTCATGCCCCAAAACAAGCATTGCGGTGGCTGTTCTTCTTTTCATGTGCAAGTGTGCATAATGGGAATTATGCATATGAGTTCTGAGATCCTGAGGGTGCCCTTTATCCCTTTGTAAATGTAAAGTGGACTGGCAGACCCCAGAAGAAGTAGGTCACATAGGTCAACCCACCGCTGCTTTCAAGCACACACTCAGTTCATGTGAGGTGAGTCAACGGAGAAAACCCCACAGTGCCTGAGCAAAGTGTGGTGTTGAAAGTCATGTTCTGGAACCTTCTGTAATATGCTGGAGTCTTAAGAGATTCGTCATCCGACAGGTTGGTGTGGAAAGTGTTCCCTGGGGGTTAGATATTTGAAAACTACCCACATGGTGTTATGCGTTAATGGATGCAAAAGGTTCAGTGTGTCTTCCTGTGCTTGCTGTTGCTTGTGGAAGTTTCACTGTGAATAACTTCTATAAAAATGCGATAGCCTGTATTTCTGGTCAGACCAGAAGGTCTGCAAACAGAAATAGTCCTCCTTTTGCTGAACTCCAAGCCATAGAGTAACCTTCCCACAAGCCTGCCGTAGTTTTGAAGTTCATTACATTTGAAGGGCAGCAGTTTGGGGAAGGCTGGCATGAGAGATATCATGCTCTGTCTTAATTACAGTGGTGGATTCTCCGCCCCCAAAGGTGCAATAAATCATAGGTTTTACTTGCATGTTACATTGGAATCCTAGGTGATTTTTCTCAAGGAAACGTTTCCCCTGCTGGGACATCTCAGTCTTCCCAGTTCTTAAAAATGCAGTACTTTGTCACTAGGGAAAGAAATCCTACTTCTTCACTTAGCCCTAACCCCAAACTCTGGTTTATTATTAATATTCATAGCTGCTTTTTATTGCTATTCTGTTGAAACATTGCAGTCATTTCTCCCCACCCCTTTCCATGTTTACTTTTTCCAAATCTTTCTACCTTCAGTATGTGACTTTCCCCTCTTTCCCTTTTCCCCCTAGAGCCTGGAACAAAAGCTAGAAAGTGAGTTCTATACTGGTTTCTTCCAGTGGGATGAGGTCCATCAGAATGATGTCTCTGGCTTGCTGAAGAGGTTCATCCGGGAACTGCCCACCCCTCTGCTGACGGCAGAATACTTACCTGCCTTTGCAGCTGTGCAAAGTGAGTTAGGCCTTGGCTAAAGAGATCCGGCCCTGCCACCTTAAGCACTGATTTCCATCTTCTTCCTTGTTGAGTATATTAGGTGGCAGTTGTATAGCAGATACGTTGTTAGACGTCAGATAACCAAGGTCAATTTCTTGCTCAGCCATAAAGCTCTCACTCAAGAAACCTTGGGCAAAGTCATGCTCTGTAAAGCTAAGCCTAAATTTTCCAGAGCTTCTTGGGGGGGGGGGGGGAGAGTGTGATACAAGTGTCACTGACGGATGGCTATGAGCCAGGGATGGGGAACCTGTTGCCCTCAAGAAGTTGCCAGATGGTCAACTCCCATCACCCCAAGGATGACTGTAGTTGTAGCCCAACAGCACCAGGTTGTCCTTCCACACACTAAGGGGTGGGCATTTTCAGGTGATTGAATAGGAACAATGGCAGATATGCCATCCTCTTAAAGGTGCATGGTGTTGTCTGTGTGCATTAACTGTTGGAGTAATCCGACATTTCTAAGGCTGTGGGAATTGTCTTCATCTCATGCTAAGCCATGCACGCTACTTAAGAAACTGCCTAGATATTACATGCTGGTTACTGTGTACGAGAGGCAATGAGTGAGTATGAAATAGTGTGGCCCTGATATGTAAAACAGTCTTCTACTGGTATAGTCAAACCTCGGTTCCCGAACACCTCTGTTTTGGAATGTTTCGGCTTCCGAATGCCGAAAACCCGGAAGTAGGTATTCCATTTTTTTGAACCGGAACGTCCGACGCAGCTTCCACTTGAGTGCAGGAAGCTCTTGCAACCAATCAGAAGCCGCTCTTCAGTTGTCGAATGTTTCAGAAGTCGAACAGTCTTCTGGAATGGATTATGTTCGACAACCGTGGTTTGACTGTATATAAAATGCAGTTTTAAAGAGGCTTCTAGGCCAATATTTTCTTCTTCCCAGTAATTTTGGATGTCAATTGTTCCTTCCATTACAGATATCCCAGATCTGAAACAGAGGCTGCAGGCTCTCAATCTGCTTATACTGATTTTGCCAGAACCCAACCGAAACACCCTGAAGGTAATATCGCCACCTCCTGGGGATCGTAGTGCCATGACTGTAGAGTGCAAAATGATATACAGTGGTGCGCCTCGCAAGACGGAAAACCCGCTAGACGAAAGGGTTTTCCGTTTTGGAGGCGCTTCGCAAAACAAATTTCCCTATGGGCTTGCTTTGCAAGACGAAAATGTCTTGCGAGTTCCTGCGGGTTTTTTCCCCCTTCCCTCCCCCTTTTCCTAAGCCCTAAGCCACTTATCAGCTGATCCGCTGATAAGCCGCTTAACAGCTGATCGCTAAAAGCCGCTAATCCGCTAATAGCGCTAATCCGCTAAGCTGTCAATGGGCTTGCTTTGCAAGACGAAGAAACCGCTTTACGAAGAGCCTCACGGAACGGATTAATTTCGTCTTGCGAGGCACCACTGTACAAACTCGCCCTTTTAGAACTGTGGCATTGCTGTATGGACAACATTCTTACATCACAATGTTGTAAATACGTTGTCTGCAAGCACTCTCTCATATTCATCATCTCAGAACCCAGAGACAATTTGACTTCTCTCCCTGCTGCCTACAGCTGATGTTTGATAGCGGAAAATAATTTTCCTCCCCTCTTTCAGGCTTTGCTGGAGTTTCTGAGGCTGGTGGTTACCAGGGAGCGAAAAAACAAGATGAATCTTTGGAATGTTTCCACAGTCATTGCTCCAAATCTCTTCATGCACAAGGGGCTGCCGAACAAGATCCCAGAAGGGAAGGAGAAACAGCTGGCTGAGGGTGCGGCAGACGTGGTGCGGATGATGATCCATTATCAGGATTTACTCTGGACTGTAAGTTGGGGCCATATTTTCCGAGTCATCCTTGAATTGCCATTGATAAAACTTTATATTGATTTTTAAAATACAGTCATACCTCGGGTTGAATGCCCTTCAGGTTGAGCGCTTTCGGGTTGCGCTCCGCTGCAACCCAGAAGTAACGGAATACATTACTTCTGGGTTTCGCTGCTCGCACATGCGCAGATGCTCAAAATGACGTCATGCGCGGAAGTGGCAAAATGCAACACGCACAGACGCGCCGTCACGTCTTACATTCCATTCAGGATGTAAACGGGGCTCCGGAACGGCTCCCATTTGCATCCCGAGGTACCACTGTAACTTTTTTTGATATTTAAAATGGCAGCCGCATACAACAAAAGAGCCTCTTGGGTGAGGCCAGTGGCCCATCTCATCCAGCTATCCTGATCTCACAGTAGCCAACCAGATGCCTATGGGAAGCCCAGAAACAGGACCTGATTGTAACTAGAGCTGGGAAAATTGTCTGAAACTGTATCAGATCATGATACTGGTTTTTGAGCTGGCAGTACATTGCAGTGGCCGGAGAGCCATGATATATTCCCAGCTCAAATTGCCTGCAGACAAATTGACTTTCCTCCCCCTCCTGCAGCTGATTTTTGACAAAGGAAATAATTTTCTTCACTCTTGGCCTCCGTCTTCCTGTCTGCCTGCGCCTTTGAGGAAGCCCCCCACCCCACTCCTTGGCTTGTGGGAGTAGGAGAGGTATGGGGACTTGGGCTGGGTGATGTATCTCGGCTTCCTCCCCTAAGATGGGGAGAAAGAAGCAGCCGAGGTACATTCCAGACATCGCGATATATCAGAATATCATGGAATTTAGCTGCTGATATATCACAGTGTTGAAAACAAGGTATCACCCAGCTCTAATTGTAACAGGACTCTTTGTGATGCCAAGCAGCTGTTATTCAGAGCTGTAGGTACAGAGTTTTGGAATAAAAGATCCTAAAAAGAAGGTCAGACCTGCTGTGCCAGAAAGGTTTCCCTCCCACCCACCCCTCTCTACATACCTCCTGTCTCTCCTCTCTTCCGGAGATACTTTCAGAATGACAACAGCCTCACACCTCTTCCTTTTTTTGCATTCCCTTTTAGGTTGCATCTTTCTTGGTAGCTCAAGTGAGAAAACTGAACGAGAGCAGCAGCAGGAGGTACCAGTTCTGTGACAGGAGGATCAAAAACCTGTTAAGGAAGATTAATCTGGACAAGGAGAAGACTGAGAAAAACCATGGCGAAGTGAGTGAAATCCTCATTGCCCACTGCATTGTTAATGCATGGTTGATGCGTTAAGAGCATTCTTCACCAGGCTGGTCTCCTCTAGGTATTTGGGCCTACAATTCCATAAGAACTTAAGAAGAGCCTGCTGGATCTGGCCCATGAAGTCCAGCATCCTGTTCTTTTGGTGGCCTCTTTGATCCCTGTAGGGGCTCAAACAAGACCCAGTCATAAGAGCACTCTCTCCCCTGCGGTTTCCAGAAACACATATCCAGAAGTATTGCTGCCCCCACAGCCATGCTGGCTGGAGCTGATGGGAGCTGGGAGTTGTAGTCCAAAATATCTGGAGGATTCCAGGTTGCTGAAGGCTGCATTAGAAGATGGAACTGTGGCCAGCCAGGCCCACTTGCAATTGTCTTTTGGCACATGCAGACTGTAGGATAAGTCTTCCCATGTTGACTCAGAGTTAGATTGGATTTGCAAGTGTGAGTGATTTAGCAGAACAAGTTGGAAGAGATACAGACAGAACTTTCAAGGAATTAGTGGGCCACTATCATGTTTGGCTGTTGGTTCTCAGAGAGGCAACAGCAGCAGTTGTAGGATAGGTTCAGCATTAGAGCAGGGGATCCTGTAGTTTGATGCCTCTTAGATCTGTACAGTGGTGCCCCGCAAGACGAATGCCTCGCAAGACGGAAAACCCGCTAGACAAAAGGGTTTTCCGTTTTGGAGGCGCTTCGCAAAACGAATTTCCCTATGGGCTTGCTTCGCAAGACGAAAATGTCTTGCGAGTTCCTGCGGGGTTTTTCCCCTTCCCCCCCCCTTTTCCTAAGCCCTAAGCCGCCTATCAGCTGATCCGCTAAAAGCCGCTAAACCGCTAATAGCGCTAATCCACTAAGCTGTCAATGGACTTGCTTCGCAAGACAAAAAAACCGCTATACGAAGAGCCTCACAGAACGGATTAATTTCGTCTTGCGAGGCACCACTGTACTTAAAACAAAAGAACTCTTCTAGTCTGAGGGCACTTCTAGGTTTTGTAGATGGGAGCCAACCATGTTCTTACAGATTCACGTTGTGCAATTAAAAAGGGACTGGCATTCTGGTATGGCATAGTGCCTTAAGAAACCCAGAATTGCTTGAGACGACATTGTATAACCTCCCTGCCATCTAAATTGGAATGTATGCTCAGTGAACAGCCAACATATGTTTATAACCACCTTGCAAACCTTGTGCAAAAAATTCAGGATGAAGTCCAGTGAACAGGTTATCTGGAGGTGACCTGGGCCCATCTGATATTCCTTGTTTGCTTTTTTAAATCAAATGATTCTCCAGAAATCTGTTTTGTGTGGACCTTTTGGTTCTCAGAGGCAACCAAACTCTGAGGTGCCTGGCATGCAGGTTTTTGGTTTTTTTAATTGCTGTATATGAGATTTGCTCAATGGAGAGAAAGAAATTATTTGCATGGTCAACTGGCTGATGGTGAAATTTTCTGTTTGAAACAAACACTTTCCCTTGCATGAACACCAGGGGGCACTCATGCTTACTTTATTAACGCTAGTCAAATGCTACTGCTTCTCACGCTGTGTGACGGAATCAAATTTAATTTTTATTGCCTTACATCCATCCTGCCCTTTGCCTGCTTTTGGAGAAGTGCATACATAACCATTTTACTTGGAGGACAACAAGCATTTTCAAACAGAGTGTTTGATTATGTCTTCATGTTTTGTGCACACGCTTTGGATTTTCTTACATCTAAGTTTCCTCCCGCCGCCCCCCTAATGCTGCCTCCTTCATCTTCCAGCCATCCAAAATAGTGAAAGTCCAGGCTTCCCCGTTCCTAAAGGATTCCCTGGAAGTTCGCTTAACCAGTGGAACCAAAGCTGCAGATGTCCTGAGGCAGTTCCAGAAGAACCTCTGTCAAAACGGCTGGAATATTGTCAACACAGTCAAACTTATCAAATGGTAAAAGCACCTCCTCTCCTTAGCTTAGAAGGAAATGTAGCTTGTCTTCTTTCTGTGTGATTAGGCAGGAGGCTTTTTTTAAATGTCTGTTGAGATGAGCAGCATTTAATGAAGGGCACTTCCACTGTGTCACTTAAATCAGTCTTTTTTTTCTTTCTACGAGTGGAATCCAATGTAGAGCTACGCCAGTGGTCTGTCAGTGCAAGAATTTCTCTGTGTCAAAGGAAACATTCTCTCCCTCTCCTTCAGATTTTACACTGAGGTCCAGCTCCAAGGGCCTTCTGGCAGTTCCCTCACTGAGAGAAGTGAGGTTTCAGGGAACCAGGCACAGGGCCTTCTTGGTAGTGGCGCTCGCCCTATGGAACGCCCTCCCATCAGATGTCAAGGAAATAAACAACTATCTGACTTTTAGAAGACATCTGAAGGCAGCCCTGTTTAGGGAAGTTTTTAATGTTTGATGTCGTATTGTGTTCTAATTTGTTGGAAGCCTCCCAGAGTGGCTGGGATAACCCAGTCAGATGGGCACACTGGGGGATTTACATGATAGCTAAACAAGCTATAGATTAGGGCCCCTCTTTCTTGGGGCCCCCAAAAAAAATTTAAAGGAAAAAAAGCCTGGATGTACATTTCCAAAATATAAGATAAAAAACAAACAAATTTGATAAAATTTGTTATGTGCAAACGGCTTTAGATACCTGTTAGGTCCATAAATTACCATATAGCATATATTCAACACAAAAAACAGTGACAATTTGTTGTTGACAAAGGACAGCTGGACATATAAAGGGCCCCATTACCTTCAGTAGCTTAGGGCCTCATCAAACCTAAATCCGGCCCTGGATGGGCGGCATATAAATAATAAATCATTAATATAATTATCCACACACACCCTAAATGTCTTTTAGGGTCCCCCTCCCCTAGTGGTCTGGAGCAGATCTGGGGAGTGCATAGGATGCATGCATGCGGAGGGGCAAAAAGCCCCATTGTGCACTGATGGGACACAGTAGTTGATAGCTGGGAACTGTGTGTTGCATGCACAGTGTGCAAATGTTTCTGGATACAGGGGGAGACCATCCAGTGGTTGTGGTCTTTTAAAACCATTGCTAGCAACTCCTTAGGTCAGGTTTGGGTGCTGCTCGTGAGAGCCCCTAACTTCAGAGGAAAGCTTTTTTTTGGGTTGGGGGTGAAACTGCTATTGGGAGGAGAAGCTAAAAGGGTTTATGTGAGTATGAAACACCAGTCCACAGCCCAGGCAATAATAATAATAATAATAATAATAATAATAATAATAATAATAATAATTTCCCAGCCACTCTGGGCGGCTTCCAACAAAATATTAAAATACAGTAATCTATCAAACATTAAAAGCTTCCTTAAACAGGGCTGCCTTCAGATGTCTTCTAAGTCTGGTAGTTGCTGTTCTCTTTGACATCTGGTGGGAGGGCGTTCCACAAGGCGGGTGCCACTACCAAGAAGGCCCTCTGCCTGGTTCTCTGTAACTTGAATGTACTGGGTAAGAGAATGCAGTTGTACCTTGGAAGTTGAACAGCCTAGTTCTCGAACGTTTTGGCTCCCGAACGAGCTCTGGAACAATCGAAACCCCGAAGTGACTGTTCTGCTTTTGGAACTTTGTTTTGGAATCTGAACGTCCGACGGGGCTTCCGATTGGCTGCAGGAGCTTCCTGCAGCTAATCAGAAGCCACACTTTGGTTTTCAAATGTTTTGAAAGTCGAGCTAACTTCCAGAATGAATTCTGTTTGACATCCAACGTACAACTGTATACAAATCAGAACCTCAAACCCACTCAAGTCTTTGTATGCCCTAAGAGCATTTCCTTCAATAACCATTCCTTTCCCCCAGCGAACTCCAGGGCTGTAATTCTGTAAAAAGGGGGAAGGCTTGGGATTGCTAACAAGCTTTTCAGCTTCTGAACTACAGTTCCCAGGATTCTTTGGGGGAGTGGTAAGAGGAAGGGAGTGAGATGCAAAAATAGAAGTTTGTGTGTGTGTGAGAGAGAGAGAGAGCGCGAGAGAGAGAGCGCATTATGCAGAGGAAATTGTTCCACAACTTTATGAAGTTAAAGGGTTATAGAAACCACAGTAACCTACCTGAACACATTGACTGGTAGTTTTAAATGCTTGATTGGGCATGTAATAAAATCATAGTCTTCTTCTGCAAGTGGAATGTGAATGCTGATTTTGTGCATAGATCCGTTCAGATATGCGGTATCTGTGGCAACCCGAGGACTGATCCCACCTTGAGGAAGAAGAAAGAGACTAGAGTGAACCCACTGTGACTCAAACAGTTGATACTCTGGAACAAGTTTTGCTGTTTAGAAATGCCAGGGGTGGGGTGGGGTGGGGTGGGGGAGAGAGAAGAGAGCAATGAAGCATTTGGAAAAACCTTATTGAGTTTTTTTAATTTGCTTTACTTATTTCAAAAATACTCAGGTACAACCTGTCACATAAAACTTATCAAGGTGGCGTACAAAATAAAAAGACCAGAATACATATATATTGCTTAAAAGGTAAAGGTAAAGGACCCCTGACAGTTAAGTCCAGTCGTGAACTATGGGTTTGCTGCGCTCATCTCACTTTACTGGCTGAGGGAGCCGATGTTTGTCTGGAGACAGTTTTTCTGGGTCACGTGGCCAGCATGTTTAAGCCACTTCTGGCGAACCAGAGCAGCACACGGAAATGCTGTTTACCTTCCCGCCGGAGCGGTACCTATTTATCTACTTGCACTTTAACGTGCTTTCGGACTGCTAGGTTGGCAGGAGCTGGGACCGAGCAACGGGAGCTCACCCCGTTGTGGGGATTCAAACCGCCGGCCTTCCGATCGGCAAGCCCTAGGCTCAGTAGTTTAGATCACAGCGCCACCCGCATCCATATTACTTAAAATGATCCATTACAATTAATGTGCATGTTTTTTTAAAGTCAACCTTAAAGGATATTTTCCAATCCACTATACCGTTTTAACATGAGCTGGCCATCCTCAGGTCTAGAACAGCTTTCCCCAACCTAATGCCTCTCGTGGCTGATAGTCAGGGATGATGGGAAATATAGTTCTGAGCTACAGCTGGAAGGCGCACCATGTTGCAGAACTCTCATTTAGAGCAATTCCAATATATATATTTTAGCCTCTTTGTCTTGGAAATGGTTATAATCAGTGTTTTGTTTTTTGTTGGTTTTTTTGCAGTAATGGTTCGGTAGATACGATGAACCTGCTCTTCTATGAAGTTGGCGGCAACATAAGTATGTAAATTTGAACTGTTGTCATTTTTTATTTTTCATGGTGGGGAATGTGAGTTAGTGGGTTAAGAGGTGGGCAGCTGAAGCAAATAGTTGTCCTAGGAATAAATCAAAATGGGGAACCACTAGGAATTAGCTGGCCTAAGCCTTCCTGGGCCACATAGGGTTGCTTAAAGGCATTTCCTTAATAAAGCAAATAACCAAGTAAGCTGGTTTAAAAAATATGTTCAAAGTGGCTTTGAACAAAGAAAACGGAAATACATTTCAAACAAAGAGTACAGAAACAATTTCATAGTAACAATTTCCTAATAATAATAACAACAACAAAACAATAGCAGATATAGTAATGTACAAAACCCACATTTCAATGCTATAAATATAACATTACCTAAATGACAAGCAGTATCCAAAAGCAAAAATAAGAAGAGAGCTTCACCGTTTCACTTAGTGCTCCTGAAAATACTTCTCCCATGATGTGGTTAATGATTATGCCTCTATCTCTTTTTTAGCCTTGATTAGGAACATAGGAAACTGCCTTATAACAAGTTGGTTCATAAGTTCCTGTAGCTCTATACTGTCTTGCTTCTCCCATAGCCACAGCCTTGGATTCAAGCAGAAATCAAGCATGGCTTCTGCTGGCAGTCTTCTTCCAGCCCAGCTCTTACACACCTCTGGCTCTTGTCCTTCTCACCAACACCCAGGTGTAGAGGGTGGCAGCACACCCATTTGACTTCTGGCACAAAGCCACTTTCTTTGTTACCCTAGCAACCCATACTTAGAGTGGCCTTTAGCTCACCAAAAAGCTGGCCTGGCTATTCCAGCAATTGAATCCTTGGTGGATTCAGGAACAAGAAGAGACTCATGCTTATAGGCAGCCCACCCACCCAAAAACTCAGAATACTTGTAATCCAGAAAGTGATAGGAGATAACATTTTCCAAAGTCCTGACACTGTTAGGGACTTTATTAAATAATCTGAAACTAAGTTACCCAAAGTTACCAGGCACAGGAGGAATAGTGGGATCTATATTTTTTGGGAATGGTTTCTTTAAAATAAATCTTTTCTCTCTATCCCAACAGGTGAACATTGCTTGGACCCAGACACATACCTCTTAGACCTGTACCATGTGAATCCTCATGCAGAATGGGTTATAAGACAAAACCCATCTTTTCCAAGGACACTCTAGGAAGACTGGCGAGAGGGAAATGACCTAGCTGGAAATTATGTTAAACAAATAGTCAAATGGGGCCGGGGTGGGGATGAATTTTTTATTCCTGGATTTTTATTTTTATTTTAATGGGAGGCTGTGAAAAAAGAAGCGATTCCCTTTAACTGTTTGTGTGAACTTGTGGCTAATTGAAGGGTTACATTGGGGTAGCAGAGCTTCTATAGGATGTGAATGCCTGTAGTAAAGGACTTCTGGAAAGAAAGTTTTAAAAAGAGACAGTCTTGTCCTTGAAGAAATTGATGGAGATCATCTGGGTTTGATTCTTTTAATGCACAAGCTTCAGGTTTTCACATTAGTGGAAAGACACCCCAGTGAACAAATGTGCTGTCATGTAAAGCCTGCACACTTTCTAAAGAAGTAAGGCTTCTCAGATAGAAGCTGGGGTTATCTACATTTTGCTTCTGAAGGGCTTAATAGGTAACCAAATTGCCTGGAATGTAGAGGAGAAGTTCTGCCCTCAAAATGCTAATGTCCCAAGCACAGTGTTGGTGACATATTAACTATGCACAACTGTAGGTGTGTAATGTCTTCTGGGATGCAGCCTTGACATTGCAGTTCAGTGCACAAACGTGTATTTGTGTGTGCACACACAGTTCCACATACATGTTGTTATTTGATTAGAGCAAACTATCTCAGTATTACTGTTTAATTCAACCTTTTTAATATTCAGATTGGATTTCACATCCCTGTCTGGTTGTAATATTTTTTTCCTTTAGAGAAACTCCCCAGCAGAGACTTGTCTTCTTATACTGGACCCTAACAAGTCTTTTTGTTATGACCAAGACAATCCAGAAACACCTGAGCCATATAATGTTCTTAGTCTTCATGTCTTCATTGTTTCTTTGGTGTTGCATTTTTAAAATGTCGTGTTTGTAGGTATATTTACCAAAAGCCTGTTGAAATGATCTAGTTTGTTCTAGAGAAAGCGATGATCTGTACTTAAAGATCCTCCTTTCCTTGTTTGCTCACATTTTTTAAAAGGCCAAAATATCCACCTAAATGTGTAGAGGGTTTCTCAAAGTTGGTAGTTTTGAATATCTGTATTTTGCACTTGTGACTTAAAAGAGGGCCTATTTATTTTGAAAATGTCAACTAATAGAGATGTTTAAATGGTTGTTTCATATTACCCACTTCCAAACTAGTGGATGTGAGAAAGCTAAACCCTTTCTCAGCCCAAACACCAGAGCTGATGTTGTCAGAAGAGCAAAATATGAACACATATGCCAGAAGATTGCCTCATTTGGACATAAAAGGGTTTAGAAGGAGGCATTTTGTCAGCATAAGAAAGGAATTCGTGCTTGAGGGTGGATGAGTAGGGCAGGGAGTCCACCTTTAATTCAAATGTGCATTACACATCTGATCTCTGTAGAAAAGCAGCTTTGGAAGGAAGGAAGCAAGTATCTGAAACCCCATTTCTTCTTTTGCAGCGGGGAGGGGAGAAGCTGCTTACACTAGGAGGGAAACGGTTAATGCCCCTCCCTGCTGCTCAGCTGTCAATCATGCCCTCCTAAGGCTGCCTTTTGAAGAGAGGCTCAAGAGCTGTTGCGTGTAACATCTGGTGAATGAGTTGCCATTCGGATAGGAAGAAAGCAAATTAACCGGTGAAGTTACTTTCCACTTGCCCTGTACTTTCCTTCCTTAGCTCCATTTATAGTCACATCTGACTGCTTACCCTCCAGTGTAAATGGGTGGCGTTGAGAGGTGATGCGTGGGTAGTTCACAAATCCCTTGGGGCTTTATTGGAGGTCGGAATGAGAAATTGCATGAAGAGGTGTCTCCTGCTAAAAATGGCAACAGCATGTAAATCTCCCCTTCCTTCCCCCTGTGTAAGGTTTAGTCGAACCTAGCCCCATGTCTTGGTATCATTACTGCCAGTGTTTTCTTTCCCCAACCTCACTGACAGTCAGTGCTGGGGGCAAGAAAGTAGGGAATCATGGTGACATCACAACACAAAGCAAGTTTTATTTAACCATAGAGATGGGGGCGGGGAATAGTTCACACGGAAGCTGTTTTCTTCTAAAGCTGTGTCATTTCGTTCTGACCAGAGTGCAGGAGTCATGTCTTGCTCAGCATAAACATTTCCAAACTTTGCATTTCTCATCCTTTGTAGACTTTTACCAGAGAAAGGATAGGTGCAGAAGTCCATTAGAATTTTCTGGGAAAGTAGTAACAGATGTAATGAGCAACACAGACTGGATGACTCAGATGTGTTTAGGAAAGTATCTACATAGCACAGCACAGCCTTAAAAGAATACAGAATTGTCTACAAAATCCCTTGAGTATTTTTTTTTATAGGTATAGCACACTCTAAATCCACTGTTCAAAATTGTTTCATGCCAATGCATTGAAAGTAGCCAGTACAGAACAGTCTTCTCCAACCTGGTGCCCTCTGCATACTCCCACCCAGCTAGCATGGGGAATTTTCCAGGAGTGATAGGAGTTGTAGTCCAAAGCTTGGGGAAAGCTGGTATAGAACTTTAAGAGCATAGCAGGCTTGCCAAGCAGAGGGTATGCTTTGGTCCTGTATGATAAAGGGTGCAAGGTGGCAATTTTGGTAATTCCGAAAAGGTCAAGGTCGAAGAGAGGCCAATCTCTGCTTCCAAGATATGAAAATTAAGTTTTGTACTTGGGGCCAATTTGAACGAATAGCTTGGGGGATGAAAGAAAATGACTCGGATTCATCAAATGCTAACAGAGTAATGTGAAATGAGTATTGCAAAAAGCTATGTGTGCAGGAGCAAAACCTGAGAGAAACTAACATTTGAGGGGGAAAGATGGTGTAGGCCCAAATCTGTCCATAATATTGACGGTCTGTCATCACTTTCACTGTCTTTTTGTGTCTCTAGAAATTTTATTGATGCAGTTAAAGTGGCAAGGCATAAAATGGTAAAGCTCACTTGTGTGTGTGTGTGTGTGTATTTTTTTTAAAAAATGATGGTTTATATTATTTTTAATGCTGTATTTAATCAATAAAGAACTAGATACGTTTCCAAAATGTCTTCTGTTTTGTAATTTATTTTGTCAGTTGCTGGATTTGTTTTTGTTGATGAGAGAGGTTCTGTGAACTAAAAACAACAACAACGGGGAAAGAAATGGTTTTGTACTAGACTAAGAAGGAATGTAAACAGTATGAAAACACACTTCAATAGCTAAGAAGGCGAGTAAGCAAAGACCCAGAAAGAGATACAACATGGGATCGAGACATGGTTTTCAAATACTTTGTTGGTCTCTCAACCAGTGGCCTTAGAAGTACAGTACAGAAAACATCCAGTTTTGTTCTAACGTGAAAAGGGGTTTTGGCTCTCGATTCAACTTCCAGATTGACAAATCACCAATAAGCAGTGGTGGTGCAGAACCATCATCTAGTGTCACTGCTGTTTACCTGGTTGCAAGTAGTTGAGGCCAAGCAGTTTCACCAGAGGAATTGCTGGATTGGCCAGTCTCTTCACCTCTTGCCCAGCCTGGATCAGATAAGAAACAACAATGCTGGAGTTGGGAGGGAGATTCTGTTCCACCACATGCACACAACCATTGTGCCATTGTCAATAAGAATAAGCAAAGCCATGACTCCAGAGCAATTTTTAAAAATGAATCAGATTAGCAGTGACAATGAAATACTGTGATTTCAAACAGATGACATTCTGTAATAAATAACATCCCCCAGACCCCAAAGAACAATGTATTCCCTTGCCGCTGAGAAATTTTGTACCAGGCAAGCCTTCCTGGATAGTGACATTCACGTGTCAGGGATGGGGAACATCTGACTTGGGGCTGAATGCAATCCTCAAGCTCTCTTCCTCTGGACCTTGGTACCTTGCCCAGTCTATGCCCCCTTGCCCAGGGGCACATCCTTGAACCATGAGAATGCCTCTTGCTTGCCTAGATAGATGTCTCTCTCTGTGTGTGCACAGTATATGAGCACTGCATGGTTGCATAAAGGAAACAATCCCATCCACTGCCCCATTTGCTATTGACACATGGGCCCCAGAAGGTTGCCTTTGGGCTGAAAAAGGTCCTCCACCTTTGACCCACTGGATGCCACAGCCAACAAAGCTCTCTAATTACTGCCTGACTATCCAGAAGGTGGGAAGACTCTAAGAAGGGCAGCAGAGGATGATCATATCGGGGAGGAGATGGTCTTTAAGACACTTGCAGCCAAAGCCCTTTCCTAACTGTGCTCATAGAGTGGGACCCTAACTGTGGGCATTCAAGTGGATGAGAGTAGAAGCCCCAACATAATTTGATGGCATGGTGGGCAGGCTTTGCATGTGGGTCCCAGAGCACCTGAACCCACACCTTTGGAGTTGTTGGTGAGGCGGTAGGGAACGGAGGCTGAAATAGCTGTGCAAGACTTAGGGGAGCTGTGGCAAATTGGTTTCTGTCAGGTGCAGGTCTGAGAATACTGTAATTAACTTAAGTGTGTATCTCCTACTGCCTTCCATTACAGCTTTTTATGCATGGATGTAAATTGAGGTGGCAGTTCTCATCTGTGCTGATGACACTGGGAAGCTGTTCTCTGGACACAAGAGGCTGCCAAAAGGGGAATAATTGGGTCTTATTTATAACAAACCAACAGAGCTGGTTGATGAGCTGGATTCCCGTTTACAAGAGACAATTAAGGATATTGCATTGTTTTTCTTTTCTCCCCCCTCTTCAAAAAAAGGGAGCAAAGTCGCAGGGGTTCTCTAATAGCCCTTCTGACTCTGCTTCATGTCCTTAGAGCACATTTGTTGTGTGTTGCATTTATTATGATCCACTTGTTATTATCCCCTAATTATTTTGCTTGGGGGAGGTCTTACTCAACAGCGAAATTTGTGACTTGATGATCACTCAGCTGCCTGCATTTAAGGTAAAATTACTGCAATTAACGATCTGATCAATCCCGGTAGCTGTTTGACTTGCTCGGGACAGAATAAAGGGGTGACAAAAACGAGAGCAGCTTTAGCGGTATCAAGGCGGGGAAGGAGGGCTGCAAATTATAGGAGTAGCAAAAGTGGATTGCATCTTAAGCTTCTCAGTAACAACCCAGAATGGAAATCTCTGCAACTCTTTCTTCTTGGGCTATTCTGTCTGCAGCCAGAGCACATTGCATCCACTCTCAGAAACTGGTACAGAAAGGGATAATCAGGGAAAAGAACAAATTCACTGAAGGTGTCCGAAAGCACATTTTGTAATGTTTCCATGGGTTAGTGAACTGTTTTACAAGCCAGATCAGGCCAAGACTGTGTTCCCACTGTATATTTAAAACACATTTTCCTTTTCTCAATTCCTGGGAACTGTAGAGGTAAATAACAGTTCTCAGGATATTTTTGTGGGGTCTGGGGGGATGTTATTTAAATGTATGGTGTGTATGCAGCCCAAGACATTTTGTTGCCAAAACACCCTGGGGCTTTTTTGTGCAGGTGGGAAGACAAGGTCCTGGATATATTCAAGTTTAAATAGCAAATTATTTTACTATTTTTGAAATATTTATTATAGTTCATAATCATCATTGAGAGGGGAGTATTTCTGAGCAGTAATCATGTGTTGTTTGAAACATCCAGTAGAGAAGTGTGTCTTCATAAAATGCAGCCCCTTTTATCTGATGCCCCTGGAAGATCTCACAGCATGAAGGTAATGATAGTCCTCTCTTATTGTTGGCCCCTGTTATCTAACACCCACCAATCTCTCTGAAGATTGCATTTCCATTTAGATGTCATGAGTAACAGTTTCTGACAGGCCCTTCTTACTTCATACAGCAATAATATAAATTAAGGTTAAATGCATTCTGTATTAATGCTTTGTCTTCATGGAGGATCAGAATGCTCTGCACTCCTATCTAAAGAAAAAACAGCAAAACTTTCTATAATCCTTTTACTGTGTAAAGTTCCCCTTCTCTGGCTCAAAGGACTTCAGCTCACAAGCCCTAGTGGAATTACAGCTTTCACTCAGAGTCAGAGTCAACGACTGCCAAAGCAGGCTGGGCCTCTTTTAAATAAAGCGGTTATATCACTGGAGGCAGAGCTAGCATCTGAGGTAGTGCTGAAACATCCTACACTACAGTATTTGACCAAACTGCGGGAGGCAGTGGAAGACAGAAGTGCCTGGCGTGCTCTGGTCCATACGGTCACGAAGAGTCGGACACGACTAAAGGACCAAACAACAACACAGTATTTAAGCCTTAGGCTTTGAGCAGAGCTGTCCATGGTACCATGGAAGCCTTGCCCAGATACTGCTGAGGCATTTGCTCAAAGCAGAACACAAACAGCATCACTGGGCACAGCTGGATTGCAAGGCCTGCCTTGCAGCTATTTTTGTTGTGTAAATAACTTTTTAATTATTTTTTTAAAAGAGAAAATACAATAACAAAAATCTTGATTTGCATATGTAAGAAACAACATTCTTGGAAAAATTATACAGAATATAGAAAATGTTGGATAGCATGCCAAGGGCCTTAGAACTATCTAAAGAATAAAATTTCAATGCAATTGCATCCTGAAAATTGCATGCATGCATGCAATTGCAAAATTGCATATTTGCAAGGAATGCAAGTCTACCTCTCTGAGACGTTTTCTCCTATGTTTTGCTCTTGCAGCAGATCTTCAGGCAGAGGAAGGAGCTGCAATTGCATGCTTTGTGCAACATCAAGGCCCTCTTTCCTTTCAGCTGCTTCCCTTTGAACAGCTGATATACGGTACAATACCAAGTAGATTGAATGAAGTCTGCTGAAGGCCTAATTTATAGAGCACTACCAGAGTATAGGTTGCATCTTACAGAACAGAGTTGCAAATAAAAATATCCAGGCTCTTTATCAAGGGATTTATAAATGAACTAATGCAGGAAAAAATATATTCATCTTTTATAAGTTTGTACTATTGTTGGACCACATTTCTGCTGTGCTCTGGCATCAGATGAATCATTGACTTCAGTCTTGGAGAGCAGAATTCTACTCTGTGCTGAAAATTCTA
Organism: Podarcis cretensis; assembly: GCF_951804945.1. Lineage (NCBI taxonomy): Eukaryota > Metazoa > Chordata > Lepidosauria > Squamata > Lacertidae > Podarcis > Podarcis cretensis. The sequence goes on from NC_137175.1 coordinate 26,638,758, forward strand.
TGTACACTGTGCTGAAAATTAAATGTACACAGTTTTTTATTTAAAGCATTCATCGGGTCTGCAATTGGTGTGTATATGTTTGCTTGTTTGTTGGCTTCTGTTTGTTATTAACTTCTCTTTCTCTTCCCGGCTGTCCTCCATTTTGGAAACTAGCGGCTGCATATCTGTCAGACATTTTGCTGCTCATACTCTATCTTGTCCGTCTGTCACTTTCCATTGGGCTTTTCCTGCCCAAGCTCAGGAGGCATTTGTGTTTTGGAGGGGATGTCGCATGGCTGCTGTAACTGTCACATACATGCGGGGAGAACCTGTGTTGAACCGTCAAAGGCAAGAGCCAACAGCATTTGAAAGCTTCATTAGCTGGCCTTTGTTCTGACTCAGTGCAGTCAGGCGGGCAAATAATGCCTTGAGTGTTATCAGCCATGTGCAGGCCTCAGTTGCCTAGCAACCCAGATTGGTCTACATCTCCAGTTTTCTGGGAGGAATGGGTGAGGGGGGGGGGAAATACTCATAATTTTCTTCAATTTAGCTGCAATGCAAATGAGAATTTATTCCTAGCTACATATTGATAGGTTTTTATAGAAAACCAAAAACCAGTTTATGCCAAGAACCCTTGTTTTTTTCTTACAACAGTTCAAGTCTTCAATGCACCCCAGCCTACCCCCAGGTCTGTTTTGGACTCTTTGAAGCTATTTTTAATCTTAACGTGCTCACTGGCTCTCTTTCTGCTTCCTGCTAGAATCTGTGTCATTCCCTTCAGACATGTTGGGAAGGTAGGGCTAGGGGATTCCTGTTGTGCAATCTGATTGCATTACTATTTTTAAATCACAAAACTGCCACAAATAGACTGCTTGTTTCTAAATATTTGTGTTTCCAGCGTCGGTGCAGGACCTTTTAAGCTGCTTTCAGAAACCAGGTCCATGGCATATGCATATCCCATAGCCATTTATTTGTGATAATAAACTTATCACTTACCACACTACCAACTTGACTCAGTTTCTCACCCTGGCAAAACATGGAATTTGGCTCCTTGGAACTTGCAATATACTAGCTACTTTGCCAAAGAAATAGGATGGATAAAGGGCATGTGCTATTTTCATATGTACAGTGGTACCTCGGGTTACAGACTCTTCAGGTTACAGACTCTTCAGGTTACAGACTCCACTAAGTACCTCGGGTTAAGAACTTTGCTTCAGGATGAGAAATCGTGCTTCGGTGGTGCGGCAGCAGCAGGAGGCCCCATTAGCTAAAGTGGTGCTTCAGGTTAAGAACAGTTTCAGGTTAAGAATGGACCTCCAGAATGAATTAAGTTCTTAACCAGAGGTACCACTGTATATGGATGGATGGATGCAGTATATTTCATCATAATGGAGAAGACTGTCAGCAGGTGGCCTGTCTGCCTGCTCAGTCTGCTGTCCAGGTTCTAACTGTTGATCTCTTCTTTCCCCCCTCCTTAGGGTTCTTGATTATTAGATCCAGCCAATGGTCCATCTAACCCAACATCCTGTTCTCATGGTGGCCAATCAGATGCCTATGGGAAGCCCACATGCAAGACCCGAGTGTATGGGCAATCTCCCCTTCCTGTAGTTTCTAACAACTGGTATTCAAACACACAGCCCTTGGTGTTTATACTATTTACAGAAGCGTTCTGGGTGGCTTCCAAGATAGAAAAAAATATGACAGACTTAAAGTAATCATAAAGGAAAATGCAGCAAACACAACACAACCATAGAGTTCTAAAAGGCCACTTCTGTGAACTGCCCTGGGACCTAAGGGTATAGGGCGGTATATAAATTCAATAAATAATAATAAAAAATAAAATAAGATACCCGTGGCTCCTTAATGGAAATGGATGAAATGCTTTTCTAGCCCTTTGCAACATTTTCCCAATGTTTCACGCCTGTCATTTCTGTCTCCTTTCATAACTGCCCTTCAGGCTTGCATGAGTCATTGTCGAAATTGGTTTGTTGTGCTCCTGAGGCAGCAGCTGGCCAGTGGATTTTATTTTTCTTGCTCAGGCGGCATTTACACCTATAGCCAGGGCCTGACAATCTCATTCACTCCCCTTACTATAGTGAAGGAGGAAGCAAGGTTCTGGCAAGTGAGATAAGCTTATTCCAGACTCTGGAGCTCTACAGGAGAGAGGGTGAACCTCAATTCTTCTCAGTCCAAAAATTTGGCTGAAGTTTGGGGTTTGATTTGGCTCTGCATTTGGCAGGAGCAGAATCATAGTAAGCCCCTGTTCCCTCACCCCACATGTCCAAGGGGAGGCAGGGACACATAGGAGCAACTACTAGGAGCCGACGTCCCTTTGACCCCCCCCCCAATAAAATATTTGAGGGGCTCATCCCCCCTTCCAAAGTTGATGGGCATTGCCATTCAAATTGTTTGTGTGTGTGCCGCATCTTGTGATCGCTTATGCAGGGTGGGGCTTAACTATGCGCCCCCCCCAATATTTTATTCAAGTTGGCACCCCTGAAATGGTAGGCTATGACCTTCCACCCAGATCTAAGCTAGCTAAAGGTAAAGGTAAAGGTAAAGGGACCCCTGACCATTAGGTCCACTCGTGGCCGACTCTGGGGTTGTGGCGCTCATCTCGCTTTATTGGCCGTGGGAGCCGGCGTACAGCTTCCGGGTCATGTGGCCAGCATGACTTAGCCGCCTCTGGCAAACCAGAGCAGCGCACGGAAACACTGTTTACCTTCCCGCCGGAGCGGTACCTATTTATCTACTTGCACTTTGACGTGCTTTTGAACTGCTTAGGTTGGCAGGAGCAGGGACCGAGCAACGGGAGCTCACCCTGTCGTGGGGATTCGAACCGCCGACCTTCTGATTGGCAAGTCCTAGGCTGTGTGGTTTAACCCACAGCGCCACCCGTGTCCCTCTCAGATCTAAGCTAGGCTGGAGCCAAATCTTCCTGCTCTCCACTTTCTCATGCATAGAATGACAGAAAGAAGATGGTATTTATGAAACTTATTTCACCTTGATTGTGCAAGTGGATTTACTGACCATGTTTAGCACCAGGGTTGGCCCACCCAACGCATGAGGCTAGGTGAGACAGCTGCCTTGGGTGAGATCTCACTAGAAGCAGCTGTCACTACTCAGCAAGTGCCACCACCACTCAACCCAGGTAAGGGAGGCTGTGATGGTGTGGCAACACACCACCACCCCTCTTTTTGTCTCAGGCAGCAAAATGGCATTTGCCACCTCTGCACAAGACAGTCTCATGTTAGTCTTATCATCCCCAAACATAGCAATTGTTGTATTTCCAAAGGCGATTCATGAAAACCATGTAAAATCTTTCTGCATGAGCATTATTGCTAGGGTTAAGCTAACCAGACAAGGTCATTATGCTGTTTTCCCCCACTTTAAAGCCACACACAGAAAGAAACCGTATCTTTCTTGAGTTTCTCATATTGGTGGAATTCTACCTTAAAAGAGTTAAGGCATTTCTATTTTGCCAGGCGTTTTAAATTGGGATCCTTTGACTCTCCAAATGTTGCTACCGACTATCTTTGCTGGACTGGTGGGAGTTGGAATCCATCAACATTTGGAAGACCGGACTTCCGGGTTAGCGCCAACATCTAATGGCGGATTCCCTCCGATCTCCGGAGGGAATCGGCTCAGTAGGGATCGGGTTCTGCCGTGCCGGCGACGCGGGGACCCTTAAAAACCACAGGTGCGAATGCCTGTGGACGTGGTGACTTGGTGGGCACCATTAGCGCCCCCCGACCCACAAAGTAGCCTTTTTAAAGGCTGCGGAACGGGGGCGGGGAGCGGCGCGGTGCTGAGTGTCTTCTGCTTCCCCTGCTGAGCGAAGCTGCATGCCATGGATGGAGAGCGCTGACTTTTTCCTTCAATATTCGGACTAAAAGCAACAACCCGTGAGTAATAGGGAAATTGGACTTAAAAGGGAAATTCTTTTTTAAAATTCGGCACGATCGGGGGAAGCGTAAAAAGGAAGTCCGCCCCCCCCCGCCTTGTAGATAAGCTAAAGCAAGGACCAGCCAACTAAAGTTGGGAGAAACATCTTTGCTTTTTTGGAAGAAAAATTACTATCTTCGCGATTGGACAGTATAATTGATCTTGCTGGAGGAGAGGAATTGGTTTAAATTAAAGTGCAACCCCCCCCCCCGGGACCCGGGTGCGATCTGTGAAAGAGCCTGCTGGAAAGATACGGACTTTGACAGCTGTCAAACTAGTTGCCAAAGTTGGGAAATAAAAGGAAACGTTGCTTTTGGTGATTCTGCTGGCTAGACTTTCTTAGATTTGGATTTAAATTGTCGGGAGCAAAGGAAAACAAGTTACACTTTGGTCTATTGGATTGAAATTTTAAGGACACTAAGTAAATAGAATCCCCCTAGAGGGGAGTTTTGGAATATTGCAAGAAATGGCTGTTAGTGGAAGAATACTCGCTCAGCTGAACAGGACTTTTTATCTCCTGGGAAAGTTCCAGGAGCAGAGCAACATCTTAACAACAAGGGCAACAGTACTGAATGATACAGTAAATAATCTTGTGGGAACAGGAAGAGACTTGATACAAGTTTTCGACTCTGAACTAATAGCCCTTGAAGTTGAAACAGAAACTGCTGCAGCTGGGGAAACGAAGTTTGAAAAATCCCAAGAGACATATGAGGACTTGCTGGAAATTAAAGATGAAGCTACAATGTTGCAGAAGACAAAGCTGGACCAGAGGCCTGGTAGCATAAACTTGATTGAGATGGAAATTGGAGCTTTTGGGACATATAGATTTAAAAGATTTAAGAAACAAAATTTGAGCTCCATTTTTAAGTATAGAGGCCTGCTGGGAGGAAAAATGGACATTATTGGGACAGAGCTTCTTCGAGAGTCGGTGTTGAAAAAAAAGGACTGTCAAAAAGACCGGCAGAGAGAAACTGAAAGAGGGTTAAAAGCCTCAGGTGTTTGGGATCCAGGCTGAGAAATGGACGTATTTATGGACACTGGTTTGGGATCAAAACCGGGAGGGAGGGTGAGATTTGGGAATCCGAAGGGTGATATAATCTGTTTAGATTTTGTTTATATGCTTATTTCTTTTTTGTAATTTTTGTGGAATGTGGAAAAATCGTGGAAGGAAAATTTGGGCCGACTTTAGGAAAAAGGTTTAAAATTAAGTTAGAATTGGGTTTTTTCCTAAATTAAATAGATATAAAGTTTTAAAAATAAATTGAGAAATGAAAGAAAGAAGAAAAGGAAAATAAATAGTATGACTTAACAAAACTATTAAGTTAAGGTTGAGAAATAAGATAAGAACTTGTTGAGTGGATAGTAATGAGATTATAATACAGAAGGGGGAGGTGTGAGGAGGTCGAGGAAATAAGGTTTAAGAGAAAAAAAGGATTGAAATTATACTTGTATTTTGTTTGTCTATGTCTGTGTATTTTTGTGTTTTAATAGAAACTTCAATAAATATCATTTTAAAAAAAAACATTTGGAAGACCGCAGGTTTTCTGCTGCCACCTCATATATTTGGTATTATTGTATATTTTAGCAATTATGAGATGTATAATTCATTATTTATACTTGTTCTTCACCATAAAATTTGAATGTAGGGCTGCATGCAAACGTTTTAAATAAAGTAAGTAATTGTATCAGGATTCGACACCTCTGAAAACTGCAATCTGCTAAATGGGAGTTCCTTCTTTAGTCTCAGTCTCTACTCCCAATATTTCAATATCCAGAAATGATAGATTTTCCTCCTGTCTTATTAGTGATGCAGTTTGTGGATTCATACAGATTAACGACAATTCTCTGTGTATCAGACATTTAAAAAGAGAGAGAGAGAGAGAGAGAACCCAGGATGTTTATGAAAAGCAATTTCCTCAATGCCAAACAGTTTAATATTAACTCCAGAGTCAATGGCATAGAGACTCATTTATTTTGAGCTGCATTTCCAAACTCTGACGGGTCAAGAATACATAAATTTCTTGGATGGCAGATTTTTTAGACAATATTGGGTTTTAAGGGAAGAAACCAATCTGATTCTCAACACAATGCCAGTTTGTTAACAGAACTGACTGGGAAAGCAAGTGTGTAATCAAGCTAAATTGGGGGTAAGGTTTTCATTTTGTGAATGGAAATATTTGAAAATATTTCCCAGTACTATATTTTTTAAAAAATTAATAAATAAAGCCATGCTGTTTGCAGTCAATAAATTCTAGCCTTTAAACCCTCACAGACAAATGAAACAGAAATATTATGACAGGTTGCTGATTTGAAATGGCTGCCCCCCCCCCAAAAAAATGACAACTGGAATGTTGCCCCCCCACTTCATAGTATTATTTAATTATTTATTTTTAAAAATATTTATTTATTTATTTACTTTTAAAAGAGTTATATACTTCAGTCTCAGAAAACATCATGGTGGTGTAGAACAATATGTACACAAAGCGTGTTCTCCTTCATGGAGAGCACGTGTTGCGGTGGGGTCTGCTGAGCCACCCCTCTGTTACCAGGCAGGGTCTCTAAAGATGGCCTGGGGCAGTGATTGGTTCACTGGGTTGCTGGGGTAAAAGTTATGTTGCAATTTTGGTGGGAGGAGTAAAATGTTTAAATACTCTGCATGCAGCCTGGAGCTTTCTCTTTGCTGCGTGCAACGGATCACCCGCCCACCCGCCCTTGTTGCATTGACCTTGCTATGCCTGTCATTTGGTTGTCTGCCGTTGGGGCAGGGGCCTGGTAGGAATTTTGTCCATCTGGCTGATTGGCTGGGCCATTTGGTTTTTGCGTAGCAAATCGTCACAACTTGTAAGGTTGCGGTTAGGCATTGGTTATAAATTGGTGGAGGAGGGGTTAGGATAGGCTGGGCCTGCCCCTCCATGGTTGCTGCGGAAAGGGAATTCCGTTAAAGGAATCCTGGGGCTTGCCATCTTTTCATCCAATCCCTGGAATGGGACTAGGGCCGGCAAGCCTTCGGGGAGCGTGCGGATGAGAATTGAGGGTCTGTGACTCAGCTGCATTTCTCCCCAACTTGCTTTCCCCCGCACTGTCTTTTGGTGGTGCCCGGAAGTCAGTTCTGTCCCCAGGTGGGGGGACAGATAGTCTCAACCAATGCCTAAACAACCACTCACGGTTTTGTATTTAAATAAAGTTGTGGCCAAAATTATGCCAAAAACCTTAAACAAAAATTAAGTGTGCGTTGTGAGTTATTTGGGGGGTGGCTTGGGGACCTCGACACACAATAATAATCAAACACCATTTGAGGCACTACAAAATAATTATTAAAATGACTTTCAAATCAGTGTTTTTACAGAGCTGAACATAAGAAGAGCCTGCTAGATGAGAACAATTGCTCATCTAGTCCAACATCTGGTTTTCACAGCAGCCACCTCTGGGAAGCCCACAAGCAGGAGCTGAGAACAAAAGCACCCTCTCCTCCCACAATTTCCCACAACTGGTATTCAGAAACATAATTGCCTTTGACCAAGGCTGCATGGGCCTGTCAGCATAAAAAGGTTTTCAAGAGATGCTTGAAGCGGTGGCTGGTGCCCATTGGGAGCAGAGAGGCCAACTGCAGGTGGAGTCAGAGGAAATGACAGGCAGAGACAAGTCATTCAAGTTTTCCTCCGATCCTCTTCCTTGCTGAGTTCTACAAGGGCAGACCAGTGGCATCGCAACGGGGTGTGTGTGTGTGCGCTCCAGGTGCCATGTCTGGGGGGGGGGTGACAAGAAGGCACTCCGCGGGGGCTCGCCCTGCCACTGTGGTGTGACCAGCCGTCGCACTGCCGTCGCTGCATGTGGAGGATCCTCTGTTCGCAGTTGCGAGCAGAGGATCCCAATGCCAGTGGAGAACCGCTATGTACAGCACATGTGCACTGTCACATGCATGCACTGTATGTAACGACACTGCTCATGCGCTGTACATGGTGGTTTGCCGCCGGAGCCTCTCGAGCACCGTACAGATGGTGGTGGGATCCCTCCAGCGCTGCTACAGATGCATGTAGAGGATCCTGGCACCGTGCGTATGGTGCTGGAGCAGCACCAGCAGCAAACAGCTATGTACAGCACATGTGTGGCGTCGCTATGCTGCACATGCGCCGTACATGGCGAAGCCCCACCCCAGGTGTCACAACGCCTTTGTTCGCCCCTGGGGCAGACTAAGGAAGAAGAAACTAGCATACAGTGCCACCCCCTGGACTGGATGCAAGTAAGAAGGTAGGTGGGGGGGGCTTGCTGAAGTTGGTGGGGCAGTGCCCAAGTGGTCCTAATGAACCAGTCTCCACTGGACTGGACACCTGAAAGTCAAAAGTGGAGATGCCTGCTGAATCTTTGCTGGAAGAGGGCTCCACAGCAAGGGACCAGCAACACTAATTGCCTGGTTTCTAGTGGTGGTCAGTTGAGCATCTGTGACATGGGGGACAACTAGCAGCACACTGCCAGGTGATCTAAGTGAACAAGCTGGGATAGACTAATAGAATCATAGAATTGTAGAGTTGGGAGGGACCCCTTGGGTCATCTAGTCCAATCCCCTGCAATGCAGGAATCTCCGCTAAAGCATTCATGACAGATGGCCATCCAACCTCTGCTTAAAAACCTCCAGTGAAGGAGAGTCTACAACTTCCTGAGGGAGCCCATTCCACTGTCTGGCACGTCTTACTGTCAGAAGATTCTTACTGATGTTGAATCAGAATCTCCTTTCTTGTGACTTTATTATTATTATAACAATTATTAAATTTGCATACTGCCCTATACCCAATAGAACATAAAATCACAAAATAATAACACAAAATGTATAATAAAAACAAGAACAAGAACAACCCTAATCACTATATTATAGAGTTCTAATTCTGGAAATTAGGTGCCATTGGTTCAAGTCCTACTCTCCAGAGCAGGAGAAAACAAACTTGCTTCATCTTCCATACGGCAGTCTTTTAGTTATTTGAGGATAGCTATCCTATCTCCTCTCAATCTCCTTTTTTTCCATGCTAAACATGCCCAGCTCTTTCAACTGTTCCTCATAAGGTTTGGTTTCCAGACCCTTGAACATCTTGGTTTCCCTCTTCTTGGTTATATCCTCCTCTGGGATGTAAGAACCCAGGTGGTCCTTCATGGCTTTATATATCAGCACAAGCACCTTGAACTTGGCCCAGTAGCATAACCCTGCTCATCTGTAGCCATTAACTGCTTTCCCAAATATGGACACTGAGCTTTGGCCACTTGTAGCAAGGGTTATGCCAAATGCATTAGATGTCAAATTCTACGGCTTATGAAATGCTCTGTTGTCATTGCAAGCCTTTCAGCAGGACGGGGGGGGCTGTGTGTTTAAAAATCTAGGCTAATAAAATGGAATCGTGGCTGACTTTTCAAGAAGAGGTCAGCCAAAAAAGATGAACCTTTGTTTCCTCCTGTCTGCTCCTCCTTTCATTTTAAGGCTATGAGCTTCATGACTGAAGAAATTAGAACTTTTGGCATCGCTCTGTGCCCGTATGAAAGGGCTACAGCTGGCAGGCTAATGAGATGGAAAAAATAATTATTCACCTTGGATTTACCCCTCTTGGTTTATTCCATTACTCCAGGCATGTTTCCCCTCCCCTGCCTGAAAACGGGGGTTGTTTATGGTATACATATGGCACAGTGTACTGGGAAGGTCTCCTGCAAAGTGCTGTCGTGATGAAATGGGATTTCATTTCAAGGGAGCGTGTGCAGGAGAACATCTTTGTGTGTTTGTTGCCCAAATATAGCCAAGCCTCTTACAGTATTTCAGTCTTATTTGTGATGGATTAAATGGGAAAAACAGATTATCCATTCATCCATCATCCCTCTCTCCAGCCTGGTCCCCTGTCAAGCAAGGATATCTCTGCATTCAAAGACACTTCTGAGTCATCACTAGATGAGCTAGGCTGCAGGGGCAATGACTATATTTAAAACGCTGGAACACAGAACATCACAGAGGGATGCCCTCCAACTGCTACATCTGAAGGAACTGGAGAGATCACTGCCGACTGCCTCCCCCCCCCCTTAACTACTTAAAATTTAAGGAGCCAGTTTCACCCCATACATTTGCAACACATCCGAAGTACATTTTTTTTTAAAAAAAAAAAGTCTTCTCCCAAACAATCCTGGGAACAGAGCTACAAAGCTCAGCACACTTAATAAACTACAGTTCCAAATATTATCCCAGGGGTGGGAGTCATTTGTTTTAAATGTGCTTTGGATGGGCTTTAAATGCAAGGCTTGGGTCTGCTCTGTGTCTTTGCTTATATGTATGAGCTGTTGTTTCTGAATGCATAATTTTCAGAACACTACATGTGCACTATTTCAATGCCACTTACAGGAACCCTGAAAAAGTAGACTGGTTAGTTCCATGAAAATGTCAATATGCAGACAGCTTTTTCATTTTCATATGTAGTTAACATTCTGTATCATTTTAAAGATGATTTTTTCCCAAAGTTTCAATTCATAGAATCCTAGAATCTTAGTGTTAGAAGGGACCCCACAGGTCATGTAGTCGAACCCCCTGCAATGCAGGAATCTCAGCTGAAAAATCTCCAAGGAAGGAGAGTCCATCACTTCTTGTGAGTGTCTGTTCCACTGCCAAACAGCTCTTACTGTTAGAAAGATTTTCCAAATGTTTAGTTGGAATCTCCTTTCTTGTAACTTGAAGCCATTGCCTCGAGTCCTACCCTCCAGAGCAGGAGAAAACAAGCATGCTCCCTCCTCCTTGTGACAGCCCTTAAGATATTTGAAGATGGCTATCATATCTCCTCTCGGTCTCCTCTTTTCCAGGCTAAACAAACCCAGCTCCTTCAAGCATTCCTCATAAGGCTTAGATTCCAGACTCTTGATTATCTGACAACAGTTTTTTAAAAATTGGATTTTGCACATTATTAGAAGAACCAGTATTGGGATTGATAGTTTTGCTTTCTCATTTGGTGAAATGACAATAATTTTTACGTTAGCAACAAAATTAGATGAGTTTAGGACAGCAAACCTTAGGTCGCTTGAGAGTGTTACATTTGTCACAAAAATGCATATTCCCCTCCTCAAACAAATGGAAAGACAAATATATATATTTGAACTTTATTCTCATATTTGAGATTCTGAGCATTACAATAATGAGGTGCAATATTAACTTCAATGTGTTTTACATGCAACATTTCTTGTGACCAACATAATACCACAATGGTGCAACTTACATAACATAAATGTGTGTCATCTCTTTTTAGAACTGTCGTATTTTCTTCCCTGAGAATTTAATAATTATTAGTGGGGAAAGTTATGTGCACAAGAAACTGGCGTGAAGCAAGTAGGTGTATGTTAAGCTGGGGTAAAGTTATGCCGGATCCAAACAGGGCTGCTGCTGCCTAAGCCTGGCAGATGGGAAATAAGCCTTTAAAACATTGTTCTGCAATGGGTTGCTTGGTCATGTAGCTGAGCTGATCTGGTTTCAGATCCAGCCTAAGTCCCCACTCTCTGATCCCACCCCTGATACACTCCTGGAATGCCTTTTTTTTTGGGGGGGGTGACTTTCACCAATCTTGCCTCAGCTAGCTGAATAAATTATGGTGGCATATCTTTGGCTGAGCAACGGGAGAGACTTAATACCAATGGAGAGTCACTACATCATAATTTGCTTTTTCCAGTCAATATTGCCACTGCATTGCACCCAAAGCCTATTATAAGGACCATACCATTCATGTATTTCATTTTACATTGATAAGGGGCTCAATAGGCATATGTTATTGCTTTGAGAAGAAATATATATGTTAATATATTTAGTAATCAATTGCCTTTTAAGCTTAATTTTCACTAACTTCAGTGTAGGTGTGCTTTAGAAAAGTGCAGAATTTATATTTCTCTACTAGAACCCCCGTTCATCCTTTCTTGAAGCATGAAGAGACTTCTACCAGCTCCCCCTCAGTTGCATCATCCTGACTGCCTCTCCCTTGTTGGCTAAAAATACATGTTAGGGGGCTTGGGTAAACTTCCCTACTTCAGCATAGTTACCTGGGCTACAGCCATTCCCCGAAGCTGATTATTCCAGGGAAGAAGTCGTGTGCAAAGCACACAAGAATACACAACAATTTGCAATCTGCATATTCCTGACTCCTTGCATTTCGTCCTCTACCACTGAGTCACAGCTCTTTTGCTGCAGGCTTGAGGTCTCCAGTTCTGTTTTATGACTGAGCAAAAGAGAACAAGAGGTGTTAGGAAACTGGCCAAGCCAAAAGCACTGGAAATGAAAGCATGTTCCTATTTTCATCTGCTATCTTGCTTCTACGCCCTATTTTGTTCTATTCTATTTCAATGGAAAAAGGCTCCATTCTGCTGCCTCTTAAAATATTGGCATGTCACAAAGCTTGCGTGAAAATAATCTTGGCAGTTTAAGAAAAAGAAAAGTCATCCACCATTTTAATCAACAATCCTCTAGATGCAGCATACGAGATGTGAAGCAAGCCCAGGTTTAAATCTCATAATCTGTGTGCTCTCAGGATTGACGTACATAGTTAATTCAGACTAAATAGCTGAAGATGCTTCCCCAAGGCTAATAGCAATATAATAATAATACCAGGAGAAAATATGGGGATGATTGAATACAGGCTATCAAGGGCTACTCTGATAATGATTAAGTTCCATGGGTACAGATCACGCTAGCTGAGACGGGCTTGTGTTTTTGAGGCACACCCACAACATCCAATCAATCATCAGGCCAGATACAAGGCAGTTCGAGGCAACTGTTTGTGGACTGATGGCCAATGTGTTTATGATTCAGCAGATGCAAATAATAAATCAAAGGCTGCAAGCAAGTGGAAAAGGTTCCACTCACACTGCTTATGAGTGCTAGCCTTCCATTGACTATTTAATATCAAAGCTTACATGGGCACTTTGGAAACTGCTTTATGCCAGGTCAGAACATTGTTCCATCTTTCTCAGTACTGTCAACATTGACTGGCAGCAATTGTCAGGGTTGTTGTTGTTATATTTTTATTACAATGGAGACACCATTTTTTCTCTTGGACCTGGCCTGGCCTGGGAGAGTGTGACACCTTCAAGGTGAAGCTATTTGCTTTTCTTACAGAATCACAGAATTGTATAGTTGGAAAGGAATCCAAGGGTCTGTTAGAATTCCTGCTCTGTGATTGCAGTCATGGGATTGTTGTCTTTCACATGAGAGTATATGTTTTGACTCCACAGAGTGGGAAGTGATGGAAACAGGATGTTTCTGTTACTGTGTTCTGTGAAGTGGGACTATTGTCCTTTGTTCTTTTTCTCTTTGCTGTCTGATGCTAGAGAGAGAGGGAGCCGTGTTGCAGTGCTCCGTGTGTGTTTATATGTAAATAAAGTAGATTAGCCAAAATGCTGAGTTGCTGAGATCTGTCACGTGAACTGCACAGACTCTGCGGATCCCTAAGTGTGCCAGTGTCTGTTGGCATGGGTCGCTGTGATGTTCGGGCTGAAGATAGCTTTTGAAGCTCCCGAATGATCGACCAGGAGGGAGAGAACATGCCAGTCAGGCATGTGTCTCTACCAGGGTCCTACTCAAGTATAGGACGAGCACCTGACGGGGTCATCTAGTCCAATCCCCTGCAATGCAGGAATCACAACTAAAGAATCTCTGGCAGGTGGTCATCTTCAAACTATGTAGACTATTCCAAATTTTCAAACATTCCAAACCTAATTTAGGATTAGAATATAATGCACCCATAACATAGCACACTAGCTACCGGGTTGAACTCTTAATTGAGCTACAAAAGTCTGGAAAACAGATATGTTACTCATGTGAAAATAGGGATTGAGAAACCTGTTCTTCTCTCTTCCCCTCAACCAACAATGTGCTTGGATGTTCGGGGGGGGGAATGTTGTATGGATGGTCCAGTACACAAGGCTCACTCAGTTGGAGCTATGCTGCCTTCCATCAGTGTGCTAGCTAAATAAATAAATAAATAAATAAATAAATAAATAAATAAATAAATAAATATCAGATTTATATCCCACGCTTCCTCCCAAAGGAACCCAGGTTGGCAAACACCCCAAAGTTGAAACAATATTCACAACTTACCTAAAATGTGAGTAGAATCCATTGGCCCATTGGCTCGAGCTGCAACAGTTCCTGGTTTTCTGTGCCATCCTCAATTTCTACAAAGTCACCACAAGTTCTCATAGTTCTTGAAGCAGAGAATGAACGTCTACTACTCTACTACTCTGCATGCTACAAACAATGAGAGTTAAGTCCCATTGAATGCACCCTTGGGATAATCTGTCAATATTGATTTATCTCAGTTTCTCATTTTTCCAACCTTAAGTCCAGGGCTTCACATTTCCCTATCAGTTTGTGATTTTTTCTTCTTAAGTCCTCATGAAAATCCACACATGATTTAATGTGAATAAACACATTTTGATATGCATTCTTTCCTAATGCACACAAGCTTGTTGGCCTAATATAATGCATTTTGTATGCCATTTTCATGAATTTATTAATTTTTATGCACACTTTATCTAAGTTTATGCATTTGTATTGGACACATTTATGGCTGGAGAGCTGCGTTGCAAAATTTGGAGAAGTGTGGGTTTCGAAGGATGGTTTGCATATTTCTTTGGATAGTGTTGTTTTGGTAGATTCGCTTTTAAAGGTGAACTAAATGAAAAATTCCCCCCATTTCTACTTCTGAGGAAATAGGCATAGGGTTGCACTGTTAAAGGATGAAGCTGGCCAGGAATACAACAGAAGAGTGCAAAGAGTTTTGAACCTTACCCTGTCTGCACAATCGTGCGTTTCTCTGTGAGGGGGGAAGAAATTGTGTTAACAAATAGTTGCAAATGACGATAATCATTTTCCAGAGACTGCATCTGAAAGAGAACAAAGAAAGCTGGCAGTCTCCTGATTGTGCCCTCATGCAATTTAATGCTCTGGTTAAGAGCCCCCCAGTTTTTATCTTCATTACCAGCCGGGGGGCTTCCATGTAGTAATGTGCAAAAATTATTTTTAAAAGGGGGCCTCTCTTTGAATATCCAGGCAAGATCAATGCCAAAAAGAACGGGGTGGGGGATTGTTTATTATAAGGAAAATTACAGCATTGTGTATAATGGGGAAGGAAATGCAGCTGAGGGCTCAAATGGAACCTCCATTATTCTTGTGATTAAGGATAATGTGTGAGGGGAAGAGAATTGCAGCAGGCTGAGTGGTGCGGGTGGAAAAATATGCTCTTTTGTTGGCCAACTCTGCCTTGTTTCATGAAGGTCGATACTGTGCAAAGAAGGCTAGCATATTGTAATCCCACATGCAGAAACACAGGCAGGAGCTGACATTGGTTTTAACATTCAACTTTATTATAATACCATTTAATGCCATCAAGTTTCTAGCTCTTATTGGCTGTGAAAATACACATTAAAGCAGGAGTGAGCAGGCTTCAGACTTATGGGTTCTACTTTGCTTTGTGTGTGTTTTTTACTAGAGTTCTGAGATTCACCCAGTGGAGCCTGGTACAAAAGGTAAACACTTAGAAATAACAAATTCTGAGCCTTGGGGTTTCGTTTTGAGATCCAGAACAAAATGGAGCTCACAGTCTATCTACACGCAAAAACACACCATTCCTGTAATTCTAAGCTTTCTCCATTTCTGAAGTATAATTTAGGGGGAATCATTTTGTTACTGCTATCACTAAACATAAGAAATCCTTGTTGGTCTACTGCAATTTACTCAGCAATCTACCTGTAGGTTCAGATTTACTTTCTGTTCACCCCGTATATGGGAAATGGAAACATGAGGATACCTGCACTTTCTATTATTTGGGTTCTTAACTGTGATACAGGTGTACTTTTCCCATAAACAAAATGAAAATGTGCTCCTGTTGGTTGAGAGAAGGGGCAGTCATATTGGGATGGTAGCTGGGGAAAGGTATGTCATGGACACATGAGCAAAATGGACTCTATAGGGTGAAGATGGTGGGTCCTTCATATTTTTTTCCCCTATTGGTTGGATAATGGGCAGCAGCATGAAATCAACTTAACACACTGGGGGATTTTAAACACTAGCTAATACGTTGTGGGGACCAAAGCTACAGGGTTTGCCGTCACCTTGGAGGGACTCAAAACATATTCCTTAGCATCAGGGGCAAAGTGGGTGGTGTACTCTCCAAAACAAACTTTCTATCATCAAAGGCCCTCGTTAGAGCCATTACATAGGTGGGGGGTGGGAGGAGACAGGATTCAAATCTGCTCCTGCAGATTGGCAGCAACACTCTGTCATGTACAGAGGTAACACAATACAGTGGTACCTCAGGTTACATACGCTTCAGGTTACATATGCTTCAGGTTACAGACTCCGCTAACCCAGAAATAGTACCTCAGGTTAAGAACTTTGCTTCAGGATGAGAATAGAAATCGCGCGGCAGCAGCATGGCAGCAGTGGGAGGCCCCATTAACTGAAGTGGTACCTCAGGTTAAGAACAGTTTCAGGTTAAGAATGGACCTCCGGAACGAATTAAGTACATAACCAGAGGTACCACTGTACCCTAAAACAATCTCTCTCTCTCTCTCTCTCTCTCTCTCTCTCTCTCTCTCTCTCTGTAATTTATATTAAACAATATAAAATTTATATCAAACAATCTAGCATTTAAATTGTATTTACATTCTGATGAGAGGGGTGGGACTTTAGTGGAAAAGGGACAGGACACCTGTCACTTATTTTGTCTGATATAGGATAGTCCCGGGGTCAGCAAACGTTTTCAGCAGGGGGCCAGTCCACTGTCCCTCAGGCCCTGTGGGGGGCCGAACTATATTTTTTTGGGAGGAAATGAACGAATTCCTATGCCTCACAAATAACCCAGATGTTCATTTTAAATAAAAGCACACATTCTACTCATGTAAAAACACCAGGCAGGCCCCTCAAATAACCCAGAGATGGATTTTAAATAAAAGGACACATTCTACTCATGTAAAAACACACTGATTCCCGGAACGTCCACGGGCCTTAGTTTGCCTACCCATGGGATAGTCCCTCAATTCTTTTTACATGCCATAAACCAGCAAAAAACCCTAAAACAGCCAAGAAAAAGAGATTAAAATGCATTCAGTCATTAAAAAAATAAATTAACCACAACAATTAAAACCTCTTTTAAAAAGTAGCCACCATACATGCCCCCAAACCCTTCCAAGATGGGAAGTTTTTGACCATGTTACAGAAAGCCACTTATTGGAAACTGGGCCAAGCAAGCTGATATTATACAGTATCTGGTCCACTTTAGATGTAGTTCTGCATCTACAATTTACGAAAAGAGATGGAAATCTTAATTATTTTGCCTCCACGCAAGCCTTCTGTCCTGTTTGGGAAATGGCTGCTATCAGCAGCCGGCAGACTTACTTGGTTCTGGCTTATCTTTAAGTGGCACCGAGAGGTCAATGTTGGTTGTTAAGCAGCTCAGTATCTGTGGGCTCCTTGAGAAACCTTAACAATGCCTGCATCCATGCTTTCACTGCTCCTTTGTAATGATCTTATAACTCTAGACAAACATTGCCTTACTAATGGCTTTATTTTTGAGCAAAGTTTCAACTGACATTTCACAATAATTTCCCCTGTGTTCTGATCCCAGGGAAGGCAGCATTCCCCTTAATGAAACCTGTAATGAAATCCCCTTAAAAGGTAAAGGGACCCCTGACCATTAGGTCCAGTTGTGGCCGACTCTGGGGTTGCGGCGCTCATCTCGCTTTGTTGGCCGAGGGAGCCGGCGTACAGCTTCCAGGTCATGTGGCCAGCATGACTAAGCTGCTTCTGGTGAAACCAGAGTAGCGCACGGAAACACCATTTACCTTCCTGCCGGAGCGGTACCTATTTATCTACTTGCACTTTTCCATTTTAGCCATATCGGCCTCTGTATTATTCTAAAAATTGCAGCTAAGAGGGGAGGGTTAGCACAAAAGTCCCTTCATGACTGCTTGAACCCTTAAAGCCAGCACAATCACTGATGTGACCTGGACACAGGCGCTGTTAGCTGTCTCCAACGTTAAATATGGCTGACTGGCCTCAGCTACTACCCGGGTACTTTCCAGCAGAGATTTGGCAGAGGCAACCTTGCTTTTGACATTCAGGCATCTCCTAAAAGGACATTTTATGCCAACAGGTCTTTGTAACTGTTTAAGTTTTAAGCTTCTGATTAGCCATCTCCTGTATTGTTTCTAATGGTGTTTAATGTTTTAATGTTGTACACCACACAGATATTTTATGATATGGCAGCATAGAAGTACAGTGGTACCTCGGGTTAAGAACTTAATTTGTTCTGGAGGTCCGTTCTGTTTCTGTTCTCATCCTGAAGCAAACTTCTTAACCCGAGGTACTATTTCTGGGTTAGCGGAGTCTATAATCTGAAGCGTCTGTAACCTGAAGTGTCTGTAACCCAAGGTACCACTGTACTCTTATAAATAAATAAAATAAACAAAAGTTAGGGTGGCAGGAGCCTGCCCCTCACCCACTGGCAGAGGAAGGTGGGTGCAGTCCACCTCGGGTGTTAACCAAAGCACTTTTCAGTGTGAATCCTGATTGCTGTATTAGGGGTCAGGATCCCCTAGATTTCCCGCCAACTAGATGAATGTGTGTTTGTGTGAGTGTATTTTGCCTTCGCCATACAATGTAACTTAGCTCGGTTGCTCAAATTATCTGAGACCATTTATCATTGGGTGACACTGACATTTCTGCAGAATGTTACAGAGGATCCTGGGGAGTGATCAAGGGCACACACTCAGTTCATAAGGGATGCTGTTACATCCTAACACAGGGCCTTCCTGCAATCAGTGTGAGTATAGTTGCTGTTTGATTTGACATTTTTAAGAGTGGATGTGGAGCTGATTGTCTTTCCCTTTTGTCACATGTCACGGTTATTGGAGAGGGAGTGTGGTTTTCCTTTCCAAACCAATGATGGGTTGTGCCCAAATGGAGAAACATGATGTGCCCAAATCTGCTACAATATATCCCTTTGGGTTTTATTCCCCCCTCTGGTCCTTTCCACTGTTTGCTGTTCTATCATGAGCCAATCTGTGCTGATCCCAGGGGGAAGGTTACCGTAGGCGTAGTCAAAGTCCGGTCCTGGGTCACTAGCCTGGAATCAGTCCACAAGGAGTGGGGCGAGGTCCGAAACAGGAAGCCGGGCGGGGACAGGAGCACTGGAGAGTCAGGTCTGGGTCCGGGCAGGAACAGGAACTCAACAACGACGTTGCTCCCACAACCTGGGACCGGGCCGACTGGCCTTTATCTGTTCTGAGGCCAGGGGCGGCCCCGGCCCCCAGGAGACCCGCCTCTCTTGGCCTTAAGGCGAGCACTCCTCCTGGGAGCAACCAGTTCCCTTCGCCTCTCTGCCCTGAGTCTCTGCAGTTCAGGAGAGGCTAAAGGGTTACTGGGCCCAGGGGGAGACTCACCTGCAGGCACTGAGTCCTCAACCACCTCTGGAGCCAGAGTGGGATCACCTGGTGCCTGCTCCTGAGGCTCCGACACAGGTGCAGGCGCTTCAGCATCAAGGCCCTGCTCCAATTCAGCCGGTCCTGGAGGCGGGGACTCCTGTGCAGGCTGGGATTCCTCTGGTTCAGCCTCTGAATCGGAATCCCAGGCCATCACACAATCAGAGGTGAATTCAGATGGAAGTTAAATCATACCGTGAACTTTCTTGGGAAGGAGGTCAAGTTTGGCAGTTATCCTGAGTGTGTGACAATTGACTTTGAGCTGTTGGACTGCAATATTAGGTCCCATTGTGCTTTTCACTTGTACAGGAACATTATCACACTTGTTCTGATCCAGGAGCAAAAGGTTTGCATCGGTTTGTGTGGCTGTAATTTAACGTTGTGCCTTTTATGTGCTATGTAAGATGGCAGATGTAGAAATACAGTGGTACCTCAGGTTAAGTACTTAATTTGTTTCAGAGGTCCGTTCTTAACCTGAAACTGTTCTTAACCTGGGGTACCACTTTAGCTAATGGGGCCTCCCACTGCCGCCGCACCACTGCCGCATGATTTGTGTTCTCATCCTGAAACAAAATTCTTAACCCTAGGTACTATTTCTGGGTTAGTGGAGTCTGTAACCTGAAGAGTCTGTAACCTGAAGCTTATGTAACCCAAGGTACCACTGTACTGAGAACATATGTAGAGTCCTGCTGCATCAGACTGTGACTCTGTTTAGTCCAGCATCAAGTTTTCGGTGGCCTACTAGATGTCTCCACATAGGTCACAAGAAGTGCATAATGGCTGTCATCTTTACACTCATAGCATACTTCCGGTTTCTGTTATTTAGAGGTAAATTTCCTCTGAACATGAAGGTTCCTTTTAGCTATCATGATGTTCATCTAGATCAGTGGTTCCCAAAGTGGGCAGTAACACCCCCTGGGGGGAATTACTCCCACCATCCTTGACCATTGACCATAGTATCTGGGGCTGATGAGAGTTGGAGTCCAATGACATCTGAAGGACTTCCTGTTCCTCACTGCAGCTCTACACAGATATATGACTGGGTGTCTACTCAGAGGATGGAATCTGTATCTGTCAATGGGGTCAGGGGCAAACAGCAAAGTCCAAACAAGTTCCAAAGCAGGAAGAAAGGTTTCCCGAGGGACAGAGGTAGATAACATACTCTAACACATGATGATGGTCAGGATCCGTATGAGATGAGGAAAGTTTCTGTTTAGTAGCTTCTCTCACAGACACATTGCTCAAGCCTGGTCCACTGTTACTGAGCCTAACTCAATCAGCTCCTAGTTATTCAGTGCAGTGTCTCTGCTAATAGCTTGTGTGAATTTTTGTGTAATATTTCTCACCCCCAGTGATTTCTGAGATATTACTGACATATACTCACATCCCAGATAAACTGGTAATTTAATTAGGGAGGGGAATCAGGGACAATAAACAAATAGCAGTCTCTTAAATGAACTCAGTGTTTCAGAGTAAGTATTAGCATAGTGAATCCCCTCCACTATCCCCAACAGACCTAACCTTCTGCTGGTGTGGAACTCACAGCCAGGAGAAATTGCAAGCATGATGAAGCCCTGCTCTTCTCTGACTCAGCAATGTGCCAGCAGAACCTATGAAGTGTAGCATCAGGGGAAGACCCCATATTTTACACACACACACCCTATCGGCTCTCATTTCTTTATGTTGTCCCTTGCACACATGATCCAGCATGATGAACTCACAACAGCCTAATGGCCATGTTTGTTACGTTTTGGAAGGTGAACCACACATCTCATATAGTGCACAATTCTGCGTATTCAAGTCATGCCCATCAATGCAAACATGGAGTGGCTGCCAAGGTCATAGCTGCTCATATGCCAGGCGTTTGGGCAATTTTTGTGGCAGAAGGATGTACAGCCTGTAGGACTAAAATTTGGAGCAAACCCAAGTGACTATTCTCAGTTGGTTTCATGACCTTATGGCCTCTTGTTTCTCCCCTTGTTTGAGAGGTGAAGATCAATGAGATGTTGTGGCAAAGTATTATTGGTTATCGTCCTGATATAAGTTGGTTCTCCAGATTGTGGCCTTGCAAACTTACTGAAAGAATCAGATCCCACTGTTGGATTCTGCAAAAGCAGTTCAACTAGTGCTGGTACCCAGTTTATAACTGATTACTCAGATGTGTCTTAGTTGATTAATCAATCAATCTTCCTCATCTGATCTAAATTTGCAGGAATTTCCCGAGTGGTAAAAACAGTGGTTCAGAAGCAAGGCAACACTTCCTTTGATACTCTCATACTCTGTAGTATCTTAGAAGAGGCATCTCTCCCTATATGAAAAAAGTGGGAATGACTCTTCTGAGATGGTTCTCACCATCTGCTGTTTTTAGGAATGCTGTTTTATATATGAGAAAAGCTTTGGGGGGCACCTTTCAATTGATCAAAATTTCTTTTTTTTTTTTGCAGTTCATTTTTTTTATTTTATTTATTTATTAAATTTTGACATAAATATATTTCACAAACGTACAAAAGACAAAATGAAAAAGAAAAAACAGAAAAAGAGAAGAAAAGAAAAGAAAAGAAAAAGAAAAGGAGAAAAAAAAGAAATACACGAAATACATACAACTTTAAATGACATTGATCGACTTCCCTTTATCTCGATTTCAGAAAATATTGCCTTGTTTATCTATCTGCTGTGTCTATTCCTTAATAAAACTTTTTACGTAGTAAGCGTTATCTCATGCCTACTGTGATTTCTGTAAGTACATATGTGTTTCTGATCAACATTTTGATTTTCCCCTTGTCTCTATTTCCATATATATCCTAAATTTATCCCATTCATTGTTAAATTTTGCACTTCTTTGATTTCTTATTTTCTGTGTCAATTTAGCCAACTCCAAATAATCGGATAATTTAAGTTGCCACTCCTTTAGTGTTGGGATTTTTGGTGTTTTCCAGTACTGTGCTATGAGGGTTCTGGCGGCCACCGTTGCATATTGAAAAAAGGTTCTATCTTCTTCTTTGATATCCTTACCAATTATCCCCAGCAGGAAGGCTTCGGGTTTTTTAACAAACGTATATTTAAGAATTTTTTTTAATTCATTATAGATGGATTCCCAAAATTTTTTGAGAATCTCGCACGTCCACCACGTATGGATGAAATCGCCCTCCTTGCTCTTACATTTCCAACACAGTTTATCGCCCGTTCTATACATTTTATGTAGTTTTACCGATGTTATGTACCATCTGTACATCATCTTATACATGTTTTCCTTTAGTGTCGTGCATGCTGAGAAATTCATATCTTTACACCACAATGCCTTCCATTTGTCAAACTCTATGTTGTACCCTAGGTCTACCGCCCACTTCACCATCACATCCTTTACTTCCTCGTCCTTGGTGTCCCACTCAAGCAACTGGTTGTACATTTTTGATAATAATTTTGTTTTACTTTCTATTATTTCAATCTGAAATCTAGATTTCTTGTCATTTATTCCGATCTTATTATCTTCCCTCCACATTGAATTAATTTGATGGTATTGAATCCAGCCAGTCAGCTTGCTTTTTATTTCTTCGTAAGGTCTAATCCTCCACCCGGATTCTGTTTTGGTTAGTAAATCTTCATATGTCCATCTTCCCCCCTCAATGTTTAATTTTTTAATTGTTAAAATGTCTATTGGTGATAACCACCAGGGCGTTTTCTGCTCCAACAATTTTTTATTCCTTTCCCACACTTCCAGCAGTGGCCCTCTGAGAATGTGATTAGAAAAACCTTTATGAACCCTTCCTTTGTCTCGCCATAAATAGGCATGCCAACCGAATCTTAGATTAAACCCCTCTAGATCTAACAAATTTTTGTTTTTGATGACAATCCAGTCTTTTACCCAACAAAGACATGCAGCTTCGTAATATAACCTCAAATTTGGAACCGCAAGACCACCCCTATCTCTTTGGTCTGTGAGCAATTTAAATCTAATTCTTGGTCTCTTTCCCTGCCAAATGAATTTAGAAAGTAATCTCTGCCATTCTTTGAATATTGAGGTTCCTCTAATTATCGGTATATTCTGGAATAGGAAGAGTAATTTAGGTAGTAAGCTCATATTAATCGCTGCCATTCTCCCCATCCACGAGAGATGTATTCTATTCCATGTATCCAAGTCCTTCATTATTTCTTTCCATGTTTTCTTGTAGTTATTTTCAATCAGATTTATATTTTTCATAGTTAACCAGATTCCAAGGTATTTAACTTTTTTAGTTATTTTAATTCCAGTTTGACTTTCAAGATCATTTTTGGTTTCTTCTTCCATATTTTTGGTCATTATTTTGGTTTTTGCTCTGTTCAATTTAAATCCGGATAATTTTCCAAATTCCTCTAGTAGCTTTAACACTTTGCCGACACTCTCTTTTGGTTCTTCCAATGACAGCATAAGATCGTCTGCATATGTTTTCAGTTTATATTCTTTCGCTCCTATTTTTATGCCACGGATCTCTGGGGTTTTTCTTATCTTGTTTGTGATTATCTCTAAATTTCTTTTAGTGCATTCAGCTGATTGGCTGAGCAATTAAAACTCCTTTTGATTGGTGACTGGGTGTCCTCCCACTCAGATCTCACAGCATCCCCCCTTCTACCCACCAAATATATAGGCAAATGGGAACACCATCAATGAAATGTCTGGTGGCATTCTGGAGGGCCAGGGTTGAATTTAGGTTTGATGATTCCCTGGTGGCCCGCTGGAATGTGGAGTTAACCAGGGCTGTTGACTGTTTGGCTCCAAAGTGCCCTCTCCGATTGCATGGAGCCCGGACAGCTCCATGGTTTTCCACGGATCTGAGGGCAATGAAACAATCGTTGAGATGGCTAGAGCGCCGGTGGCGGATAACCCATTCTGAATCTGACCGGACACGGGTTAGAGCTCAATGTCGAGCCTACCAAGTGGTGATAGCGACGGTGAAGAAGACTTTCTTCACCGCCTCTATTGCATCTGCGGAAAACAGCAGCAGGAGACTCTTTCAGGTGGTTCGCAATTTAGCGGAACCACCTGCTCCATCAGGGCCCAGTGCAGCCCACATGATCTCCTGCAATGATTTTGCAAAGTTTTTTGCAGATAAAGTCACTCAGATTCGAGAAGAGGTAGACTCCACCGTGGGAGCAGGGCCAGGGCGGGAGAGTGCTAGAGTCCTGTTTAGTCAAGTTGTGTGGGATCAATTCCAATATGTTACCCCCAAGGATGTGGACAGGCTACTTGGACGAGTGAAGCCAACCACTTGTCTCCTTGATCCTTGCCCATCCTGGCTTATAAAAGCTAGCCGGGAAGGACTGGGCGATGGGCTTTGTGGGGTGGTGAATGCTTCCCTCTGTGAGGGAGCTTTTCCAGACCCGCTGAAAGAGGTGGTTATTAAACCGCTTCTTAAAAAACCATCTTTAGATGCGGCCACGATGGCCAACTATTGCCCAGTCTCAAATCTTCCATTCTTGGGCAAGGTGATTGAGCGAGCGGTTGCTGAACAACTCCAGGCATGCCTGGAAGAAGCGGACCATTTGGATCCCTTCCAGTCAGGATTCAGGCCTCATCATGGGACTGAAACTGCCTTGGTCGCACTGGTTGATGATCCCTGGTGGGCTAGGGACAAAGGTGAGAGCTGTTTCCTAGTTCTGCTGGATCTCTCAGCAGCATTTGATACCATCGACCATAACATCCTTCTGGACCGTCTTGAGGGGCTGGGAGCTGGGGGCACTGTCATACAGTGGTTCTTCTCCTTCCTCCTGGGCCGTGTTCTGAAAGTGGTGGTGGGGGATGAGTGTTCAGACGCTTGGGCTCTCACTTGTGGGGTGCCTCAGGGTTCTGTCCTCTCCCCCATGCTTTTCAACATCTACATGAAGCCGCTGGGAGAGATAATCAGGGGATTTGGGCTGGGTGTTCATCAGTATGCGGATGATACCCAGCTCTACCTCTCTTTCAAATCAGAACCAGTGAAGGCTGTGAAGGTCCTGTGTGAGTGCCTGGAGGCGGTTGGAGGTTGGATGGTGGCTAACAGATTGAGGTTGAATCCTGACAAGACAGAAGCACTGTCAGACAGGAGGCGGGCAGGTGTGGAGGATTCCCTGGTTCTGAATGGGGTAACTGTGCCCCTGAAGGACCAGGTGCGCAGCCTGGGAGTCATTTTGGACTCACAGCTGTCCATGGAGGCACAGGTCAAATCTGTATCCAGGGCAGCTGTTTACCAGCTCCATCTGGTATGCAAGCTGAGACCCTATCTGCCTGTGGACTGCCTCGCCAGAGTGGTGCATGCTCTGGTTATCTCCTGCTTGGACTACTGCAATGCACTCTACGTGGGGCTACCTTTGAAGGTGACCTGGAAACTACAACTAATCCAGAACGCGGCAGATAGACTGGTGACTGGGAGCGGCCGCAGAGACCACGTAACACCGGTCTTGAAAGATCTACATTGGCTCCCAGTACATTTCCGAGCACAATTCAAAGTGTTGGTGTTGACCTTTAAAGCCCTAAACAGCCTTGGTCCAGTATATCTGAAGGAGCGTCTCCACCCCCATCATTCTACCCGGACACTGAGGTTTAGCACCAAGGGCCTTCTGGCGGTTCTCTCACTGTGAGAAGCCAAGTTACAGGGAACCAGGCAGAGGGCCTTCTCGGTAGTGGCGCCTTCCCTGTGGAACGCCCTCCCACCAGATATTAAAGAGAACAACAACTACCAGACTTTCAGAAGACATCTGAAGGCAGCCCTGTTTAGGGAAGCTTTTAATGTTTGATGTATTATAGTATTTTAATATTTTTTTGGAAGCCGCTCAGTGTGGCTGAGGAAGCCCAGCCAGATGGGCGGGGTATAAATAATAAATTATTATTATTATTATTATTATTATTATTATTATTATTATTATTTGATGAGGCCCTAAGCTACTGAAGGTAATGGGGCCCTTTATATGTCCAGCTGTCCTTTGCCAACAACAAATTGCCGCTGTTTTTTTATGTTGAATATATGCTATATGGTAATGCAACCAGTCCATGCAGAACATAGGCACCCTATATATAGAACGGAGCAAACCAGTGATATTTTAGGGAGCAGGCTAGCAGGCAGGGCCCATTACTTATATCACAGGAGCCTACACAACACAAAACACTGTTGCTGTATGTAGGTTTTATTTTGTTTTTTATCTTATATTTTGGAAATGTACATCCAGGTTTTTTTCCCTTTGAATTTTTTGGGGGGCCCTAAGAGAGTGGGGCTCTAAGCTATAGCTTGTTTAGCTTATACATAAATCCGGCACTGAGTACGGCTAAGTCGATCCAATAACTTTTAAATTCCAAAATGTGTTGGTTTTTTGCCATCACACAAAACCATGCCAGTTCTAGGTTGGTGCAGTAATCTGCCTGCCCCCTGCCCCCCCCTTCTGCCTTGGCTAACATGAGCAGCAGGGCTGTGGGCCTGCTGTTTCAAAAAGCCCTGCCAGTGGGGTGTGGTGGGAGGCCTGGAATGAACCCTAAAATACATCTTAAAGTGTCCTTGTAAGTATGGATTCACAAGTTATTTGAGAACATTGTGCAAATCTCGGGGCACTTCCACAAGGCAGTTTATGGGTGCTGATCATGCCCGTAAGCTTTGCACAGCGTCCGCATGGTGTTGTCCTCATCTAAATGTCCTCCCTCATGCAATCCAGATTGACCAGTTTTGCTGAAAAGAGCAGTACAAACAAAACAACTCCCAAACTAGATTAGGTATGTGGGGTGGGTGGGAGCTAATGGGCTGTTATTTTGACGAGAACTACGGTTTGTCTTATGGATGCTGTGAAAAGCTTGTGTGCATGAACAGCACTAAGTCCACAATAAATTGCCATGTGGAAACATTGTAGTCAAGTGAGCAATACCTCCTCTCCACCACCACCACCATCATAAAACCACTCCCAGTTAAAGCATATTTGAGAAGCAACTTCTTTTGAGGGGATGGGGGAGAGGAGCTGTTGATATTTATCTGCACTCCAGCCTGGTCTGTTTACTCTGCTGCTGTCTGTGCAACATATGCCAACAAAACAGAAAAAAAGAATAAATCGAGCTTTGGCTCCATATTTGGAGAGCCAAGCAAACAGAAGGGCCAGGAACTGCCTTGGGAGGACGCAGGCTGTAATTGAGGTTATTAGCTGCGCTTCTCCGCTCCCCCGCCCTTTGCAGAATGGAAGAATGGTCTTTCAGTGCACTGCCTCCCTTTCCATCCAGCACTTTAAAATTATTGCATGTAATTGCCTTCCATCTCAAAATCCAGCCTCCCTCCCCTCCTCAGCTTCTCCATTTTTTTGTGTGTGTCTGCAGGGTTGTCGATCCCCTCTCTCACTAGGGAGCATTTGAAATGACAGCCTGTCTGTTTAAAAATAAAATGAAAATTTAATGACTACAAAATACCTCTCTATTCATCGGACTCTCTCTCTCTCTCTCTCTCTCTCTCTCTCTCTCTCTCTGTGTGTGTGTGTGTGTGTGTGTGCAGTGAGGAATAGGAGGACAAAGGGCACCTGGGGGAATATGCAATACATTAGGAATTGAATGACTGCTGTTTGTATTTTTATTCGGCAGAAAGTCTTTGGGGGTACTTTGCTCTCCTGCATTTGCCTAGTACCACACATGGAAGATCATACACTTGTGCTCTGCGTTCATAGATCTAGGGTCAGTATTACTTCCTGGTTTCAGAGCTTGCATTCACTAATGTGGCTCAAACGTGCTGTCAGAGAAGGACTTCGAGGCAGGTGTTTCCAGGACCCTTCTCTGCAGAATGAGTAGGGGACAGGCCTCCCACCATACAGTGGGGTTGCTTTGTGAAGTAATACTCACTACCATCTAAAAAGTGCTCTCCCTCATAAGAATGTTAAGTCTATAATTACATAACTTTGCAAGCTGATGTGATTTGTGCCATAGTGGTAGGACCAGGTCGGCTCATCTGGAGTTGACTTGTATTTTCCTCCTGTAACAAGGTAAATGTCCACATCTCAATTATCTTACTTAAGGGGTGTATCAACAGGGTGGTGGCTGAACAATAGCCCCATCTGCGCTATTCATTTAAAGTACTAGTATTCCACTTGAACAGCCATAGCTTCCCCATGGGAATTCTGGGAGCTATAGTTTGATAAGGGCGCTGAGAGTTGCTAGGAGAGCCCTATTCCCTGCACAGAGCTACAGTTCTGAGAGTGATTTAACAATCAATCCCTTTTCCGAGGAAACTGGCACAGTGATCAGGCCTGGCTGCAGAGCCATCTCAGGATCCCATAGCTATATAGCTCAGTTGGTAGAGCATGAGACTCATCATCTCAGGGTTGTACGTTTGAGCTCCACGTTGGGTGAAAGATTCATTCATTGCAGGGATTGCACTAGATGGTCCTTGTGCTCTCTTCCAGCTCTACAATTCTATGACCCTGGGCTAGCTCCACAGGCTGCCAGCAGCAAATATTCTGCCAGTGACACCTGCACCCAGCTGCATATTTGGTGGACAGAATGAGGAGCTCCCTGCCAGCTGAGTGATGCTAGTATCACTCCATGAGAGGAGGCTAGGAATGGAGGGAATCAGTTCAATTTTCATTCAAAGATAACTTACCTAATTCACACATTCCCAAACAGTATATGAAATGCAACACAGCTATCCTTCGAAATTCACATTTCTCCAAACTTTACAAAGCAGTGTCCCAAACAAAGGTTAAACCCTGTAGTTGCCTGGCCTAGGTTTGGATTGTGCCATTGATTTCTGTGGGGCTGTTCGTAACATGACTTGATTAAGTTTCTGGAATCAACCGATTACAGTCTTAGGAGGTCATTGCATGTGAACTGCCTGCCATGGTGCCAGGGCAACACAGAAACTGGTCTTAGCTTAACAACCATTTCATGGATTTTGCAGAATGAGCAGGTAGAATTTTGGACCATTACCACTTCAGACTGCAAATATTGTGAATAACAATATGATGCCAATTTTTTCCAGTGTACATAAACAGATCCCCGTATCAGGTGAAATAGGACATCAGGGTGAAGGCTATACTGAAGGTTTCTCTCTGAGGTACTTGTTTACTATATTAAGGGAAATTTGCACATGGGACAATTTACAGATACAATCCCAAGCTACAGTATGAAATGGTGCAGTCTAGAATCCTGCTGTCTCAGTCTGCATAATGAGTAGTAGGGCTCTGAGTTGCTCTCAAACTGTGTGTGTGAGAGAGAATTCCATTGACTGCACTGCGGTCAAATATGAAAAAGGAAATGAACGGCTAGAGTGTTCCTGGAATTGTAATATGGATATGTGGATAGCAGCTGCATTGTACATTTATTTTGATAAATGAGATTCTCTTTCTGGATTAATCTTCTCTTTACAAGGCTGAAGTGAATTGTTCCTCAGTGCTATCATGATTTTAGATGAGCAAATTAAAATTCCTTATTGAATCATTTATATTGGTCATTTTGTTTGAATTTGCAATAAAACCCTGTGTGGGCCTAATGTCAATTAATTGTTTTATTTTAGATGTATACCCTACAATATTCCCTCAGGCCCAAGGCTGGCTGCAGCAAATTCTTGTTTGCTTTGCTTTCATAATACCTCTGAAAGACAGATCACTATTATTCTCATTTTACACACGGATCATAGCATCATAGAATTGTATAGTTGGGTGGGACTCTGAGGGTCTTCTAGTCCAAACCCCTGCAATGTAGGAATCTCAACGAATGCATTTATGACAGATGGCCATCCAAACTCTGCTTAAAAACCTTTAATGAAAGAGAGTCCACAGTCTCCCAAGGGAGTCCATTCCACTGCTGAACAGCTCTTACCATCAGAAAGCTCTTCCTGATGTTTAGTCACAGTCTCCTTTCTTGTAACCTGAATCCATTGGTTTAAGTCCTACCCTCTGGAGCAAAGAAAACAAGCTTGCTGCATCCTCCATGTGACAACACTTTCGATATTGGAAGATGTCTATCATATCTCCTCTCAGTCTTCTCTTTTCCAGGCTAAAATACCCACCTCCTTCAAACCATTCCTCATGCTGTTTGGTTTCCAAAACTTTGGTCATTTTGGTCACCCTCCTCTTTAAATGCTGCAGCTTGTCAATAACTTTCTTAAACTGTGACACCCAGAACTGGGCACAGTACTCCAAGTGTGGTCTGACCAAGGCAGAATAGAGCAGTACTATGACTTCTTTTGATCAGGATGCTATACTTCTATTGATGCACCCTAGATTAGCATTAGCCTTTTTTTTGCTGTTGCATCACATTGTAGACTCAGGTTATACATGTGGTCTACTAAGACTTCTAGATCCTTTTCATATGTACTACTGGTAAACCCCATATTATATTTGTGCATCTGGTTCTTCCTGCCTAAGTGAAGAACCTTACATTTGTCCCTATTAAAATTTATCTTGTTAGATTGGGCCCAGTTCTCCAACATGTTAAGGTCATCTTGAATCCCAATTCAGTCTTCTGCAGCATTAGCTACCCTCCCAGTTTGGTGCCATCTGCAAATTTGATGAGCATCCCCTCAATTCCTTCCTCCAACTCATTTATAAAGATGTTGAACAACACTGAGCCCTGGACAGAACCCCGTGACACCCCACTTGTAA
Organism: Podarcis cretensis; assembly: GCF_951804945.1. Taxonomy (NCBI): domain Eukaryota; kingdom Metazoa; phylum Chordata; class Lepidosauria; order Squamata; family Lacertidae; genus Podarcis; species Podarcis cretensis. The sequence goes on from NC_137175.1 coordinate 26,669,730, forward strand.
CTTTTTTCCATCATGATGAAGAACCATTTATGAGCACTCTTTTTTATAACCTTTATTGTTTTATTCACATAATATACATTCTTTACAACAAACAACTCCAAAATAAACTCTTATATAGCAAAACCATAAGTCTCATGTTTTCATTTACATTGATCTCCTCTCTGATACCTTTACTTGATATTTCTTGCTGCTTTCTGCTTTCCTTATAGAATATTTATGAAAATTTAAATCTCTTAAATCCTATATCAATCTTTAACAATTTCAATTAATCCCTTCACCTCCCTCCCCGACAGCCCAGTACTTCCCTCCACCTGTGTGTGATCGTCTTTACCTACTATTTTTTTTTTGTTATTGTTGCGTTATTCACTTTATTTGTTATACCATCCTTAATATATTATTATCCTATCTCCTTGTGCCTTTTAAACTTTTGCATATTAATTTTTAAGCTCCAGCACTGACTTTTTTCATGTATTCCTTAACGCATTCCCACTCTTTATTATTTTTTTGATTAGAGTAGCCTCTAATTGATGCTGTTAATTTTGCCATCTCCACGAATTCAATAAATTTGGTTCTCCATTCTAATAATTCTGGTATTTTATCAGTTTTTCCAATTTTTTGCCACTACAATTCTGGCTGCCAAGGTTGCGTAAAGGAATACATTCCTTTTATCCTTAGGGCTGTCACTCAATACTAAACCCAGCAAAAATGCCTCTGGTTTTTTAAAGATTGAACTCCTAAATATCTTTTAAAGCTCTTCATGTATCATAATCCAGAACTGCTTTTTGTGAGCACTCTTTGGGTTCAGTCAGCCAACCAGCTACAATCCACCTAACAGTTACCTCATCCAGCCCGCTTCTTACCAGATTCTTCAAGTTGCTGTAAGGTGGTGGTTGTGTTGATGGTTGTGGTAAGAACCTTACAGAATCATATAGAATCTTAGCATTGGAAGGGACTCAAGAGTCATCTAATCCAACCCCTTGCAATGCAGAAATCTCAGCTTAAGCATCCATGACTGATGCCCATCCAACCTCTGCTTAAACACCTCCAAGAAAGGAGAGTCCACAACCTTCTGAGGGAGACTGTTGTACTGTTGAACAGCTCTTACTGTCAGAAAGTTCTCCCTGGTGTTTAGTCGGAATCCCCTTTCTTGTAACTTGAAGCCATTGGTTCGAGTCCTACCTTCCAGAGTAGGAGAATATACTGTCCAGAGCTCCTTGGAGAATAGGTAGGGCTCTCCTACACCCCAAAGTAATAAACATAACTGAACAATTATATATACCAGCCCCAAATTTCATAACCTGAATGTTTTGGGGAGATGCGGGGGTTGCAAAAAAAGAAAGAAAAAGGGACCAGATATTACATATTTTCTTGGTACTGGACCGTTCTTCAAAACAGAGATCATAAGCACTATGAAAGAGCTGTATGTCTTTCAGTCTGTGAGTATGGTCCATGCACAAGTAGGCTGTGAGAGATTTATGTACATGCTTAACTCTCCCATTATTGTGTCCAAGTGCAGGGAAATATCCCCATCCTGCAGATGGCTTTTTATTAGCATAGCTCAGTGACTGACTATAAATAGAAAAGAAATAGACATGCAGACTGAGGAGAGCAGTCTGGGATTTTTTCCCTGGCTCTTTCTTGCCTGTGGTTTTCCCTCCCCCACAATTGATAAATAGGTAAAAGGCAATTAGAATGTTAATTTGTTGTGCTAATGTGCTACAGTGGGATGCAAAGGAAAGACACATGGACTAATGCGGTGAGCCAGTCAGTTTGAATTAACAGTTCAAGCTACCTAGGGAATTCTCTGGCGCTGAGGGAAAAAGAGAGAGAGAAAGAAACACAATCAGTGTGTTATCAAGGTTGACATTGAAAACGATGCAATCACGTTCAAGTGTCCCTGAAGGACCAAAGCACTGAATAAAGATAAAAAGTCACACTCTACTCTTTCTTTTATCACTCGGGTCATTGAGAAGGGAGGTATATTAATAACCGATGTGTAAATTTCACTCCAGGGTCTTCTATTCTTGGTTTCCTGATGCTGTTTGCTTTGCGTGTGTGTGTGCATTTTCCTCTGAGTTATGTAACAGCGCTGGGTAAACATAGAATAATATGTGCCTTTAGGGGTACGAAAGGGTTTTTCAGTGCTGCCACAATGCAGATAAATCCATTTAACCAAACACAACTGGGACCTGCAACAAAATGTTACAGTGCGAAGTGTCCCAGTCAATCAGCCACATCCTCCCCCACAACTCTCATCTCCATGCCATCTTGTTTTTGTGCCCTCCTCAGTTGTCATTATTCCATGGCCGCTGAGAGAGCTCAGTGCTCATCAAGCTATTTTGGAGGTTCCCCTCCTTAGGGTATATAACTTTTGTAAACCTTGAAGCTCCTCTTGTGGATGGGTGATTATATAACCATTTGGGCTACATAAGGATCCACACGCACCTCTGAACCTTGGAGTTAGGTTGTGGGTGAACATATTAGACGGCACAGCGATTCTTCAAACAGCTCTTGTTTATTCAGAGGCCAGAACAGAACTGAACTGAAGGGTTCAGTCAGCCTGCTTATATAGAGCTCCAGTACAACGTAACTGTAACAATTTTCTAAAACTATCCAATCACTGCACATCACTTTCAATACCTTATTTGCATAACTATCTACAGTATCCCCCTGCTGGCCTAGGGTACATAACACTTGGAAACATAGGGAACAAGTGAGGCCCTGAAACAAAATGTTGAGTGTCAAGTGTTTCTGTTCAGTTGATTTTAAAAACTACCTCCTCCTTGTACAAACTAGAAAATGGCTTGCACAGAAAATGAAATGGTTCTCTCTACATTTTTATACCTATATGTGTCTTCTTTCATGTTTGCCTTCCAGCCACTACATTTCATTCCCCCTCCCATCTGGTGTACAGGGTTTCACCCCACTTCTTCCCATCCTTCCATGGGTATTGTGCATGGTCAGTCCTCACTGGGCTGTTGCTGTGGACACCTCTCAGCTACAGAGGTTTTTCCCCATCTCTTCAAACCTTGGGGCCTCCGGAGTCTGCTGGTGCCTCCCTACTGTGAGTTCCTGCTTCCATTGTGGCCACAGTGCGTGACAGCTCTTGAATTGGGACTGGAACACGGGGTTATGATGGTGTTGAAATGCAGCTGCCATCTTCGCGATTCTCCGACCGTGCCATGGAAAATATGGGCAGAATATCACAGAAGGCAAAAACATTTAGCTCGTACTAAAAGCACATTCATGCTTCACTAAGTTGAATGGGAGAAATCATGCCAACACTTCCAACACTTCGCTTTGGCTGAATCCTGCCCTCTGCTTACCATCAGTTTAGGTGGGATTCTGCTTCCTTTTTAGTTCAAGGCCATTGTTGCATGCTTCTTTTTTGTCATATTGATAACAGACTGCTGTATTTTCTTCTTCTTTTCATGTAGTGGAACCATATGAGAGATGGGGATGAGGAGACCATATGACTGCATGTTAAAAATAAGCCACATCATAAGCCTAACAATGTACATTACATGCAGCTGCTTTCCCCCAGTTTTTCTTCTTCTTTTAAACCTATCACAAAGTTCAGTGAGTTAAATCAGATGATTATTTTAAGGGGCACTAATTTGTTTCTACACTTTGCAATGCTCCTATTTAAGTACTCAGTGGAAAGCCAGTTAAAACCAACCTATGAGTGTGGCTCCTACCATCATGCATTTAATGATGTAAGGATCTGCATTAAAAAATGAAAATAAAAACCAGCCCCCAGAGTCGAACTGAAGTCTACAATAAATGTAGATCCTCTACTAAACAACCTGTAGGCACACCAAGTTATCTTTTTCCCTTTGTGCTATAGTGGCATATTCTGGGGGGTAATGTTGAATCAAGCATTTTGTCCCTACCTTGAATATATTTCAACAAAGTTCACATTAAAAACCTGCATTATGGAGCCACCTTAGTATGTAAGCCAAATCAAAATTCCAAGTGTCCCCAAAAGGATTCCTGATGAAGGGCTCTTCATTAACCAAGATTGTTGTGGTTTTTAAAAAGAGAAATGGGGAAAGCTTTTAACATCAATTTACAAGCAATTTAAAAGTCTCTTGTGGCTATTTAACATCACTTAGCAACACACAGTGGAAAGTATGCATAAAAGTGCCTAGAAAATAAAGGTGTAAAGTTTTAAAGCTCCTTCATCTTTGCCACTGTGCACTGTAATGGTGGATCTCGAATAAAAGCTATCAGAATACTAGTTTTGCAAACTATTTTTTAAAAATGAAAATGTTTGAAATATTATGTGTCCTCATTTTGGTGCTGTGAGCTGTCTATGGTGCTGAAAACAGCAAGTATGTAAAATACTAAAAATGAAATTTGAAGTATGCAGCTTAGATATTTTTTATTAGTGTAATAAACTGGTTTCTTTCTTTCTTTTTTAAAATCACATTAAGAGCACAACTATATACATTCCTTCAATGGGAATTATTCCCTGGAAAGTGGGTGCAGGACTGCAGTCAAGCTAATAAATCTTGTAAGTGTCTCCAAGATTTAAACAGGTAATTCTAATCTGTGTCAATAATTATGAAAAACAACCAGGGGCTATATCAATTCCAGATTAATTAGTTCATAACAAAAGGCATGGCCTCTTGAGAATGCATCCAGATTTAGAATTCATCTGGACCTAATCCATCGTCTGCTGCTGTTCTCACAACATGTTTTAGCAACCACCACTTCATACTTCAGTGCTGCTTCCCACATCCATAACATTTAGCTATTCTAGCCTAGTGGCTAAGTGACTGAACTGTGAATCAGGAAGCCCACTACTCAAATCTCACACCTGCCATAAATTGACAAGCTGATCCTGAGCTCACTTTGCGGTGAACGATTTCATATAATTCACTGCTTTCCTCTTGAAGACACCAGAAGAATAAAAAACAACATCTTTCTGGGTGAGTCTGTAAAGGTCTTTAAGCTAGCCTCTTTCTAGGCTGAGGGTTGAGAAAGTATTTGTTGTGTCACCCTTCTTCTTGTTCAGAAAAACAGGAGGCAGGGAGACTGTTATTACTCTCATTTTTAACTCCTTCTGGACAGTGAAAATAGAAGTGAAAAACCCACAATTATTTGCATGCTAACAAGGGATTTTGCTTTTGAAAATGCTTTTGTGGGTCTTTGGACCCAAATAAAGTTTATTTATTTATTTTTTAAAAAATGGGTTTTACCTTTATGGTGGGAACTACTTCCTAACAAAAACACACGGGATTTCACTGTAAGGAGAACTGCCAGTCTCAACAATGGAGCTGGCAAATGAGGCACTGCATCGCCAACCACAATCTATGTTCTGCCAGCTGCTGCCTTCTTGCTTACAACCAGTTCAGAGGATAGCACTGCCTCATCTCCCTCCTCTTTGATCTAAGTGTTGCCCTTGTAGAACCCAGCAGTGGGGAGGACAGGGACAAAATAAGGACTAGTTGGCTCTGCCTGCCATTGCCTCTACTGTCAGGCTCCCTGCCTTCTGCCCTACCATTCCCGGGGGGGGGGGTGGTCACCCCTCACTGATGCTTAACTTACAGGGCTGTATCCAGCCCAACAGTTACACTAGCACAGCGACTTATAGCTGTGCAATGTATCTTCTCTACCCTCTCCTCTCCCTGTGGGCCCAACACATCCCACCTCATTCTGCTTCCAGGGTCCCCCAAAGCTCATGGAGCTGATTTAGGGGGGCACATGGAGTGAAGAGGATGTGGGGAAAGTACAATGCAGAGCTAAAAGTTCTTGTGCTAACATAACTGTTGAGTTGGATGCTGCCCATAATGATTTGGCTCATGTGTTTGCCTAGTGTTTCTTTGAACGTTCCCCGCAATAAAGAATCCCAAAGAATATATTCAGGTGCTTCTTACGCATTACACAGAATAAGATGGTACCTGGAAGTGGTAGCATATGAGACTGAACTGATTCTGACTGCAGGTGGAGGCTCATATCCCTGCCCCACCCTCAACTATCAAACTTTTTTAAAAAAAAATCTGCATGTAGTAGACAAGACAGAGTACAAATTATAAAATTTAATTTTGATGCCATGCCTGCCAAGAAGCACCAGAATGGGGTGACTATTCTTTTGACAAAAGTCAAGATATTTTATATTACATTGACCCATATTTGTGACAGACAACCCTAATATTATTTCCATATGCTTTCTTTATAAAATTTGGCCTTCACTAAGTGGAAGTCAACTGAAATTTACTCAGAGTAGGCCCATTAAGTTTAATGGCCCTGACTTAGTCATGTCCACTGTCATTTATCAGCATATATTTCAGTACTCTATTTTTGTGAGTTTAATTACATTGTAGTTGTAGGTGCATGCTGTCTAACAGAAATTCCAAATCTGCATAAATGTAAAAATCCTTTCAGGAAACCTGAATCCCACAAGTCTGGAAAAGGCTAATTTTCTGTGTCCTGCTGGGACCTGGTGTGTTTTTCAAATGCTGCCCATAACTCTGCAGTATTGTGTGCATTTTCTGCATCACTAGCTAGTCAGATAGGCAGCAAATGGTGTTGGCTCTAGGTCAAAGAACATGAAAAGCTGCCTCCTGCTGTCCCCTAGTAAGGTAGGGTTATTGCATTGATCATCTTGTAATTGAAGAAATTAGCAGCCTAGAAAATAACCCAGAGGGGTTGTGTCAAAGAATCAACATAAGAAGAGATTTGGGAATTATCAAGATTTTTTAAAAAATCACTGGTTATCAGTGTGTTGGGAAAAAAGAGGGGAAGCACTGAAGTTATAGGGCTGAATAGATATAGTTCATTGTGTTCAATATTTTTCAGAAAAGCACTTCTTCAGAAGCACTGTAAAACATAAAATCACATACCTTTAGGTAAATAATTTCAAGACTTTTAAAGAAGATATCTAGCTGAATTAAAATCAATTGAAACTGGAGATACTTGAAAAAGCACCATGGATTAGTAACAGTAATGAAAAGCAGCATGTTATAAATAGGGCAAACTTGACCAGAAGTAGTTTTAAAAGAATGTAAAGTAACAAGAAAATTGTTTATATCACTCAAAAAGGAACATCAGCCAAATTGACTAGGTCATCAGTTCTAAGGACTGGTTGGTCTAGGTTTGCCTTCCGCAGAGTGGTACCTTCTGAAAGTTTTGTAAAACAGTTGCCATCCTCCCTGGTCATGGGCTATGCTACTTGGGACAGAGGAGAATTGTAGTTTAAAACATCTGGAGGTCTCCAGGCTGGTGAATGTGTGAAATTGAGATTTATTTATTTGCTCAGACATGCATCACTTTACGCATCAAATTGCATCTTCCATTCTACTTGCCATGAGTCCCATAGAGGTGGCATGGAGCTTGGTGGTATGGTGTTGGTGACAGGAGGGCACAGAGGAGGTGGTGTGGCACACAGTGGCGTAGCTAGCCGTTCGGGTGCCAGGGGCGGTGTGCACATCCTGGAGCCAGGGGCAGGGTGAGTCACCCATGGGGGCGAGGCGTGCTGCATGGAGCCTCTCCACCACCTCCCCCTCAGCTGAGGGAGAGGCAGATGACAGTTGCAAGTCCCATGCTGCCATTTCAGGGAGCGCAGAATCTGCAGGTGCCCAAGCCACCACATCACTCCCAGGAGAGACGCATGGCTTGGGCATGCTACAGGCCCTGTGGTAAGTGCTGGCCCCTGCGGTGTGGCGCCCAGTGCCAGCCATATTTCGTTACATTTGTTGACTGAACTAAAAAGTTTCGTGAGCCCAATTTTTTAAAATTCATATTTTTGTCATTTTGTCACCCCCTCAGTGATGACACCCGGGGCAGACCATACCCCCTTCCTCTGCCACTGGTGGCACATGTGAGGAGGAGGCAGTGGCAGGCAGTGGCAGGAGAGTGGATACAAAGGATGCGGCCTCAATGGGCAGTCATTGAGGAGGAGGAGGTGGCAGTGGCAGACAGCACACTCACTGGTGGTCAGATTTGCCATCTGATATTGTCTCTCCTTGCTTTATAAGTATGGTGGCCCTGCATACATCACAATCCACTTTAAGAGAATGGTGGACCAGCTCGGTCTAATAAAACTTCAGTGGCAGACAGGAAGAATTTCTTCCAATGATATCCTCAATAGGAGTGTCTGAATTCTGAATTCCAACCTGATTTGTACTACCGTGTTCACTTTCAAGTCTTATAGATACAGGAGCTATTACCATGCAGAGCGGACAGGGAAAACAACCACACAAAGGGATTGATTTGATGGTGTCTCTTATCTAAGGAAGAAGGTTGGCAGTACTGGCTCCTCCTGGGGTCTTGCAGAGCAGGATAAAACAGATATGACGGCCTGTGTTGCATAAAGAAAGGAGATAACGCCAAAGAAAAAATAAACCTCCTTTGGTCTAAGTCCCTCATGACCTGCAATCTACATCATCACAGCCCTTTGCTAATGTACCTTTGGCAGTTACTCACAAAAATGCACACGTATAATAACAGAATAAAACATGTCTTTGAGGTTCCATTGGAAATACCATGCGTCAATTGTGTCTGATTCCTAAGGAAGCAACTGGAGCTCTGCTTTGTTGTTGTTTAATATCTCTTATATATTGGTCCCTAAGACAATAAAAGGCAAGGGATAAATACAACAACCCTGCTGGCAACATTCATTCAAACAGCCTGAAGAATATAAAAAATGTCTGGATCACCAGGGGGACTAAAACCATGTCATTTTGTAGGGCTGCAAATTTTCGCTAGTTTATTTTGATCAATTAATCAACACAAGCTTAAGTTGATTAACTGGTAGGAATCGTATAGCAGTGAGTGCAATTTTTAATCAGTAGGCCTGGGGACTTCACAGAACTTTTAAAGGCTATAACATAAGCAACAGTTAGGAAAGGGGGGGGGAAGGATTGTTTTTCTGTCTGACAATGAGTGATAGCTTTTGTTTATTAACTTGTAAGTTATATCGCTCATTTTTTAATATCTTAAAAAGGAAACTAACTGAAGTCTGAATAACATGTCAGCATCTTTAAGTTTAATTGATTCATAATTCAAGTAAAATATGACTGATTAAATAATAAAATTTAAAAGCAAATTATTTATCATTGAAGCATTTTAACTGGCTGGCAAACAAACACTGTTTGGAAAACAAACAGTGAATAAAAACAGCCTTATGGAATTTATGGACACATCTACAGCAGCTTCTATAAAGCAACAACTAACTCACCAGCACAAAATCTCTATTGAATGGGCTTTGGCTGTAGATACAGCAAAGGCGGTTTTAGGGTTGTGCAACCAGTGCGATTTCACTGGGTGCCGTGCTACAGAGGATGCCAAAACAATGCAGTATAATGGAGTGTGAGAGACAGTGTGTGTGTGCGCCAAATTTTTACTTTGAGCAGGGTGCCACTGAAATTTGAGAGCTCAAAGTCTGCCACTGGATACAGGTATCTTCCTATCTCAGAGTGGCATGGGAGAACGTGGTACAGTGGTACCTCGGGTTAAGAACTTAATTCATTCCGGAGGTCCATTCTTAACCTGAAACTGTTCTTAACCTGAAGCACCACTTTAGCTAATGGGGCCTTCCGCTGCCGCTGCCGCTGCGCTGCCGTAGCACGATTTCTGTTCTCATCCTGAAGCAAAGTTCTTAACCCGAGGTACTATTTCTGGGTTAGCAGAGTCTGTAACCTGAAGTGTCTGTAGACCGAGGTACCAATGTAATCTCTTTCACAGTCCATAATTGTGCACCCAAAGTCCAAAGTCTATCATACTGCATTGTTCTTTGCTGACTTCCCAGAGGTTCAAGGGCAGTGATTGTGGAGATCGAAGGTAGTGTGAGAGTTAGAGGGGGTTCTCTTTTTGGTTTTGGACTTGATGGAAGAAAAGAACCTTTGTGAGATATCCAAGTCCCTATATTTGTATGAAAGAAGTTGGAAAAGCCAGTGGTTTGTTAATATGCATTATCTCAGTTGTGTGCAATTTATTCACATTAAATGATCTTCATGGACATGGCATGTGTCAAACAGTGGATAGTTGCAGCAGATGCTATCTTATTCTAAAATGTGTATTTTATGATGCGGCGAATTTGAAAAACCTTGACAGATGTGCTTTGAATGAATGATGGTTCAGACACATCTTGTAGATGGACGTTTTGATTAGCCTCATTATTTCTGACATTTTACCATTTTTGTCCATGCATTGAAATTGATGTGTAACTCTTGGGTAGGGTGGAATATAAGTCCTAATAAATGCATATATAAAAATTTAATCTCTGGTTGTTCTTTTGAGATTGAATCTTAACGTGGTATCCTCAACATTAGTTATTTCAATTCCACTGAAGCCATTTCCGCTCAGCCAGTGTGCATACTTGCAGTCCTGTTCTTTTTCAAAACACAGGCTGGGAGCCCCAGGAATCATCAGAGAACCTCTGAGATCAGTAAGGTGCTCTGGAGAAGACCAGTCGCTATTTCAAGGCACAGGTGGATTGCAACGAAAGTATCAAAGTCCATTTGTAAATTAATCTAAAAACAACAACAACCAATAAAACAATTCACTTTAAGTACAGTGATATCAAAATGCCATTGCAACCCAGTCAGATGGGTGGGGTATTAAAATTAAAATTAAAATTAAAATTAAAATTAAAATTAAAATTAAAATTAAAATTAAAATTACAGCACCTGACAGACTTTCTTATATTGCTTTTGAGAAAAGAAGGCCAGTAACTTGGGCAGGGTTTTGTTTTTTTAAAAAAATCATAAGCCACCAATGAGAAAGCTTTAGATATGGTCATTGCCTGACACACCTTGATTGGTGGAGGCACCTCCCAGACCATGGTCTTCTCCTTCTTTAAGAAGTTTATTGCACAGTAACAGAGATTGATCTGCTGAACTAATTCCTCCTGCATTTTGGATAGATGGAGCCCTCCATGTGATTTAATTTGGTGCAACAGCTCAGCGGTAGATCACCTGCTTTGCAAGCTGAAGGTCATATGTTCAATTTCTGCATCTGCAGGTAGGGATGGGAATGCCTCCTGCCTGAAACAAATTCACAGAGCACAAGGCTATCAGTGGCTACTAACCATGATGGCTGTGTTTGACCTCCACTGTCAGAGGCAGTATACTTCTGAATTCCAGCTGCTGTGGGAAACTGCTGCTTGTGGGCTTTCTGTAGGCATCTGGGTGGCCATTGTGGGAAGAGGATGGTGGGCTGGATGGACCTTTGGTCTGATCCAGCAGGACTCGTATGTTCTAATCCTGGAGAACTACTGATGGTCAGTATGGACAATGCTGAACGAGATAGTCCAACTAGATATTCACTATGAGATAGATTCCATTATTCCTATGTCCCTAACCATTAGGAAGTGTTTTTAAACAGCAAACATTGATTTCTCATTGCCAGTCTTTGCAGGAGCAAAGTGTGAAACATCCACTATCAATGAACAGTGAACTTTGGATGGTGCTTCTGGGTGGCAGCCAATGTTCAAGCAAGTTATCAGACTTATATGCATATCCCTGTATAAATAGCAAAGCTTTGACAGTGACGTGCAATTAAACAAAGAGGGAAATTGTCCAACAATAACAAGACTATCCTCCGACTCCCATTCACCCTGCTCCCTTGTGGTGGTTATAGATTTAGATTGTGAAATAAAACTTTAATTCTTATAAAGCTCTGAAACAGACACAGGAGGGGCAAATATTTATTCTGCTACTGACCTTCTCCGGCAAATAGTGCATTAGGCTGTTATGGGGCTTGCGGTTTCACACTTCAGGGAAATGAGAGATCATTTTAAAAAGAAGGTGAGAAAGGGTTGAAGGGGGGAAACAGATTGCTCCAGAGGACTATAATGAATTCTACAAAGGACTGCACTCTGAAAATCCATTATCACAGTGAATATGGCTAAATAAAATCCTTGGGTTTTTAGAGTAACATCTGTCCAAACAAAGGCAACCTTTCCCTTACTGTGATGTCAACATTCCTGTCAAGTCTACTGAGTTGGGGAAATGATGAATGCCTGCTTTGAGCTGTATATGCATAGCTGCATGCCTAGTCAGGACTGTTCATGCAGCAGCAAATTCCTGGCCAGCTTTGACAGTGCTTTCCATCTTAGGGTAGTATGAGGGCACTGGATTCATGTCTTCCTCTTCCTCAAGAACACCCAAAGCTAACCATCAACTGCATAAGTATATGGATGCAGATCTTCATGCCCATAATTGCATGACAACATATAGGTTTTGTGGGCTGAAGCTCTCAGGTTCAATTCCTGGCGTCTCCAGTTGTGGAACCTGTGGCCCTACAAGATGTTGTTGGACAAAAGTCCCATCATCCCTGACCATGCTGGGTGGGAATTTGAATTCACCAGCATGTGGAGGGCCACAGATTCCCTACCCCTGAATTAAATAATCATTTCTCTGCTTGAGAACTTGGAGAGTTGCTACCAGAGTAGACAAAGCTTTTATTTCTTTATTACATTTACATATACCCCACCAAGAAGCTCAAGACAGCACTCATCATTCCCTGAATTTTATCATCACACAACCCTGTGAAGTAGATTAGGCTCAGAGGTAGTAATAGTCCCAATATCCCCCAGTCAGCTTCATGGCTGGGTAGAGATTTGAACCCTTGTCCATGCCTGGCACTCGAACCACAACACCATGTTGATTCCAGTGGCTTGGCTTAATATAAGACCACTTTATATGTTTAGTGTTCTACAGCTTCATCAAATAACCATTCCCTCTGTTTACTCTACCGGCACATTCACTTCTCCCAATAATATCAGAGTGTCAACAGAACATGTGGTTTCTGTGTTTATAAAGCTGAGGCCCCTTGACAGAGTTTCTTTTAGGTCAAAATCTTCATTCTTTAACCAACAGCCCTTTGACCCTTTTATCATCACTCTATTAGCAGCTGCTGGTGCAATGGGATCTTGAAGCATCTCTAAGACAGTGTGCATCAGAGAGATGATTGTTGCATGACGGGAGGTGGCAAAAAAGGTAAGTGGAAAGGAAACAACAATCCAAGTACTGAGATGCTTGTGTACACGATGGTTGAAATGTGCCCAGACTTTGTTCACACGCTTGAGTATCACCTTCACATCTGAATATTTGTCCTTTTAATAGCATATGATCGGGGTATGTACATGGAGAGGTTAATATGCATAATAACTGGCCATTGTGCACATTCACCACACTTCTCTAGGGCTGGTTATAGGGAACACATGACTCCATTGTTTGAACAGTTCCACTGGCTACCAGTCTATTTCCTGGCACAAAGTTGCTGGTTCAAAGTGCTGGTTATCACCTCTAAATCCCAACACAGCTCAGGTCCAAGCTAACTGAAAGGCCATATTCCTGCATAGGAACCTACCTGGGTTTTGAGATCTTTGGGGGAATCACAGGCATGCTTGGGAGGGATGCAGGAGAGGGTCTTCTCAATGGCTGCTCCCAGACTTAGGAACTCTCTCTCTAGAGAAGCTAGACTGGCTCCCTCCTTGCTGTCCTTCCATCAGCAGGTGAACACTTTCTTGTTCCAACATGTTTTGGAAGGAATTAACTGCCTTTAGGGACGCGGGTGGCGCTGTGGGTTAAACCACAGAGCCTAGGACTTGCCGATCAGAAGGTCAGCGGTTTGAATCCCCATGATGGGGTGAGCTCCTGTTGCTCAGTCCCTGCTCCTGCCAACCTAGCAGTTCGAAAGCACCTCAAAGTGCAAGTAGATAAATAGGTACCACCCCAGTGGGAAGGTAAATGGCGTTTCTGTGTGCTGCTCTGGTTCACCAGAAGAGGCTTGTTTTGCAGGCTACATGTGCAACTTTAGTACCAGGTGAAATGGTTGAAGGCAATGGCCAGAAAGACAAGGGTAGGGGGGTGGGCTACCTCTTCCAGTCAATACATAGTAAGCTAAAAGGACTGGGAGTAATTTAGATGCTTCCAGACTCTTCTTTTTTCTTAGGTTTCATCCTTGTCCAGTACTGCCTACGAGTAAGACACCATGGAGAAACAAGAGCTTCAGGGTTTGGGTGAGAACCCAGCCCTATATAGTCAACCATTACAACACTTTCATGATCATGGACATAATACAGAACTATGTCTCGGTGGCATAAACAACCAAGGTAAAATCTGTCCAGAAATTGTAAAATCTGTATAGAAACAGAAGTAATAAGCAGCCCACTGCCATATATCAGATAAATAATATGCAATCCAAAACTATATACCAGTAGAATAACATTTGTATTATGAAATGTGTTTTCATGTCATTACTTTAGCCTTTGGCTGATTGAACAATCTATGGCCTTTTAAACAGGGGGTGCTTTTATTACTATGTTGTGTATTTTTGTGGTTTTATATTGTAAACTGCCCTGTGATCCTTGGACAAAGGCATGGTATAGAAATTTAATAAATAATAATACTTCTTCAGAAATGACTATATTGAATGGCAGCCAAGCATGACTCTCTCCAATATATCACCGTGGCCTTTAAAAAAAAAATGAAAGGTAAAACTCTCCCCCCCCCCCCGGGGATAATTATCCAACCAATATGCCAAATGCTTTAAAAAAATTTTTTTAAGGGAACTAAAATTCCATAGGAGGTAATTTGATTCTGGTAGCCATCTACATGCTAGTAACGTGTGAAAAGGATTGAAGGTAGCTATTTCTCCATTCTAAAAACACGTAGAAAAAGGTTACATCAAGGGAAGCCAACATTGTTGCCTCCAGATTGTTTGTTCATTCATAAAAATATGTATAGACCACCCTCTCATAAAATATCATGGCAGTGTACAACTATATAAAAACATGGCCATTAAAAGCAGTACAGATTTCTGGACTGCAAGTCCCATCAACCCTAGCCAGCATAACAAATAGTGAGGGATGATGGGAGTTGTAGTCCAACAAGGAGCACAATGTTGGCTACCCCTATGTTACATTTTTATTTTTATTTTATATTTTGCTATAGTGAACTGTTCGCAGCTTGGAACCAGAACTTGTGCATGCATGTGCATTCTGGCACCCATGCACACTCCCAGCTAGTATCCTTAACAAGAATCGGAGGGTGAAGGTGTGCAGCAAGGAAAAGGCTACCATTTTTGGTGCCTGCATGAGACTCTGAAGGCATCCACATGAGTTGCTCTATGAACATCTTTTCTACTGGCCTCTCTGAGACTGCCTGGTGTCAGTCAACATCACAGTTGCTGCACTGGGCAGAGATGATCGTCTCTATAATGATGCCATTAATGGCTAATTGTCCAGGATTGAAAATGAACTGTAGCTGCTGCGGCTTCAACCTCTGCCACATAGCAACGAGGGCAGAAAGTCAATTAATTACCTTATTTCTGGAATCCAGGGGCC
Organism: Podarcis cretensis; assembly: GCF_951804945.1. Lineage (NCBI taxonomy): Eukaryota > Metazoa > Chordata > Lepidosauria > Squamata > Lacertidae > Podarcis > Podarcis cretensis. Next base: position 26,685,028 of record NC_137175.1, read on the forward strand.
CTTTCATCCTCCGCTCAGTCGAGTGTGTAATGGAAAAAGGGAGAGAAACAGACTGTACTTGGCCAATTGGGAATTGAATGACAAAGTGAAAGATGAGCATTGGGGAGAAAGAGGCGGGAGGAGCTGGGTGGGGGAACCTGGTTCTATGTCATGGGGGGAGGAATTGCTCCTGATAACATGATTCAAACTATTCTAGTGCCTGTTTGTAGCCATTCTCACTGTTTTCTATTGTTTGCTTTGAAATCCCAGATGATCCATCCTTGCAGGTTTTAATGATGGTACCATAGTGAAGATATTATCATGGTAGTCTTTACCCTGACCTTGAAGACCTTATGGTTTGAAGCTACTTGAACTTCCTGCTTACATCACCAGATTGTTGGACTTCTTCTGTGACTCTCAGTGAGCCCAATCTTCTGAAGAGTTGCTGTCACTTATCATCCAACACTTCTCTTTCGTCTTTAGGCCAATTTCTCCCCTTGCCCATATCGTTCCTTTTGCCATTTTATGAGACTTCTATGATGCAAAATCATGCACATAAATCATCTCATTGACTTTTGACTGGTCCCTGAAAGGCAAACAGAGGGAAATAAAGTATGTGTTCGGGATGCAATGTCCACTGCCTTGCAGGATATCTTCGGGAGAAGAAATGGCTAAGGAGTAAATCTGGAGTAGAGTCCCTAAGATGGTTGGATGGTGCCTTGTAAGCCTCCTTCCTGCAACTCATGCAGGCAGGCTGGTGCCAAACATGTTGCTCTGCTTTCCTTTGTACCACATCAGCCAGGCCAAGAGAGGGGTTGTGTTGTCTGGGCATCTCAGGGCCTGCATGCATCCAGCCAGTCCATGGCATTTATCTGTGAAGCCCTGTAGAACAATAGGTAGATAAACCCTGTGGAGAGATGTTCATGAAATGTAGAAATGTGCAGAAAAACAAAGTATTGAGAGTATGCTTCTTACATGTGACCTGGAGAAACCTTGCAAAACTATCTACCCTCCATGCATCCATTTCTACATTTCATGAATATTTGCCTATGGCTTACATCTCACCCTCATGAGTCACACCTGACATAGATGGTACTGTCATTTCTTCTTTCATCTTTGAGTGCAAGAACATATGCAACTCAAGGGGCAGAAGATGTTACAGAGAGCCCACTCCGGCAGATATAAAATGCAAGGTACAAATAGTAGTTTTACAAAATCATTTTAAGGGGCTCTTGTGATCAGTTATTGACAAGTGGCTTTGATGTAGATGAAAATCCCTGAAGCTCTAGGACAGGCTTCCTCAACCTCGCCCCTCCAGATGTTTCTGGCCTACAACTCCCATGATCCCTAGCTAGCAGGACCAGTGGTCAGGGATGCTGGGAATTGAAGTCTCAAAACATCTGGAGGGTCGAGGTTGAGGAAGCCTGCTCTTGGAGAAGCATCTCCCACATGGACAACTGACTTGCATGCAGGACTAATGATCCTGTGCAAACTAGCTTTTACACAGCAGAAAAAATGGGGGAAACATTACCTGCCTACTAAATCTGTCCAAACGTCTTACAGCTTCTAATGGCGACAGTGTGTGTGTGATTAGGAACTCTATTATTTCCCCCCAGGTAGAGGAATCATGAATAAAGTCAGCAATCGGTCTCAGAAAAACTTACCAGCTGCAAGCAGACTCCTGCTGCCTTAAGAAGATGATCAAAAGTGACTAAGAGCAAACACCCACGTCTATCTCCAGCCTCACAGCAAGTCTTGCCATTTTCTTAACCAAGCCACAGATATGAATACGTCTAAATCTTCAAAGCACTTTTCATTGACTGATTAATCCTAACTACATCCCTCAGTGATGGAAACTAGTATTACTGTCTCCATTTAGCTGATGGCTTAGATGGCTTTGCTTAAGACGGGATGGAGATAGAGATTTAGGGGGAAGAGGGGGGATTGAACTTGGCATTTTACAGAGTTCTTACTTTTCCTTAAATACAACTTTCAGAAGGTCCCAAATTGTAAGGATGTTTAACTCTCATTCCCCAAAATGCTCTTTAAATCAGGCTTCCTCAACCTTGGCCCTCCAGATGTTTTTGGCCTACAACTCCCATGATCCCTAGCTAGCAGGACCAGTGGTCAGGGATGATGGGAGCTGTAGTCTCAAAATATCTGGAGGGCCGAGTTTGAGGAAGCCTGCTTCAAATAATGAATGGCTATCTACTTTGCTTTTGTATGGAGACCCCCATATCCATAGCACCAAACTGGAAATTCCAAGATGTATCATAAAATGTAAAGTTCAGAAATACCAAAGCAAAATGCACACATTAATGTCACACTTTAATCATAAGCAACACATTAAAATGCCCATTGCAGACTCATCACAGCACCAGGGCAAATAAAACCACAAACAAAGCAGCCATCACTGACAGTTAACAAGTGTGGTTTAATGCCTGTGCAGATCACAGAATGGAGAGGCCTCAACATGGCACTTTAGGAAAGGCACTCCATACTTTCGGCACAGCAACTGAAAACTCCAACCTCTGTGTACACCAATCATATTTCCACTGGCAGCAGAACACCGAGTAGGGTCTCTGCAGTTTATCTTAACATACAGAAAGAACATAATTCAGGGCTGCAAAATCTTGGGGCTCCAGGCCAGTTCTGGCCTGCCAAGAGTTGTAATTTGGCCCTCCAATGCTATTATCCTGGGTAATGTCAGCAGACGGGTGGAGGGCAGAGCCCAGTCCTGCTTCCTGCAGGGGATGTGTTGATGAAACGCACACAGGTCAACTTTGACAGGTGGGTAGGACTAGCTACCTATCAATCACCTGACATCATTGTGATGTCAGATGGGTGACTGCCTCACCTGTCTAAGGTGGCCTATGGAGTGGGGGGAGATAAAGATCTGGCCTGATGGGTCAAAAAGGTTCTTCACCCCTGCCATAATGGAAAAGCTTGTTCATCAGATATCCAACTTTGAGATACATCCAGGGATTAACCCCGGAACTTTTAACTGAGCTCGGGAACAAATAGATACTATGTTTGTGTGGTCAACTTGTATATCACTTTATATTTCAAGAACTCTCTAGGTGGTTTACAAAACGCAGCCAAAAAATCAGTGTATATTATATAAAAATATAAATTCCACATTCAGAACTACTGCTACTACTAATGTGCACTATTTTAAGAAAAACAGTTAAAAATGAACATTGTACATAAAAAAACATAAATGAAAACAAAAGTGAATCATATACAAAAGAAAAAATAAGTCAGGACACAGCCACTTAATTACGATAGATAGATTAAAAACCTCACATTTTACAAGAGAGAGAGAATGAGAGAGAAAGAGAGAGAGACAGATTATTTAATACATAACATCATAAATTCAGAAATATGGGCAACATTGCTGGGAAAATGAGAGGCTTTTTTTGCCTTATGGTGAACGAGATGCTGAAAACAGTTGACATAAAAAGATGGAAGCCGTGTTTCCATTTCTCTCAATGCTGTAAGCTTTTTGTGGAAATTGCTGTACAATAACACTGTGGGACAGGCCCTGTGGGATGGTAATGAGTGGTTTGGCAAGTAGTGAGCATTTATTTACCTCTTGACCTAGGAGTTGCAACTACACACAAACTCCATCACTTTTGTAAATTGTTTCTGCCCTGCACAGAAATGATTTGCCTGAGGGAAGAGCTCAGTAGGACATTATTCTTGTTGAGGTTTCCCTCATACATTGCACATATAAGCACATTGCAGCTGTTCCACTGAATTCAGTCCCACTGAATTCTGAATAACCATACCTATAATTGGACTGAAATTGAACCTCAGAGTTTTATGACAAGACAGGACAAATGTAAAGAATATCAGTATGCATATAATGTTCTTTACCCTTGTTCTGAGGGAGGAACAGGGAGAAGGTTGCCCAAGAAATACCGGTATAGTGTTTTATATTGTGGATTCGCAAACTGTTATGCTCATTTTGCCTTCAGTAAATAATTACTGGATTAAACTGATTGTGTCTGGTCTATTATTATTATTTTTTGGAACCCTGCATCATGTTTACTCTGATAACTAACATTGAGGTTTGCTCTGGATCGTTATGGAGCAAAACAATGACATTTTATTTGTCTGTCTATCTGCTGAGGTATATTTAATTGGTTGTTTCATTTATCACTTGTTTTCCAAATAAAAAATTGCAGTATTTCCATTTATGGAAAAGAATAATTGAAAAAGTCTTTAAACATTTGAGGAACACCTGTTCTGCGGCTGGGAAGGAGGCAGATCTGACCTCCAAAAAGCATTCTGCAGCCGTCTCTGTCACTGTGGCAGCAGTGGGCAACACATTCCTTGGAGGCTGGATCTGCTGCCCCTCTGGCTTCTGCCACCTGAGGTTGCCGCCTCACCTTGCCTCGTGGGTGAGCTGGTCATGTACTGAGGTGAACCTATAACTTGTGTTGATTCATTCCAGTTTTTAAAATTGCTGTGAAACTTTTAATATGCTGTACAGCAGGAGTAGAGAACCGTTTTGGTCCAGTAGGCCAGATCATTACCTGTCCTCATCCCTAGGGCCAGCTGTAACAAGTGGGCAGAACAACCCACCTGCCAATCATCTGGTGCCAATATGACACCAAATGACTGACAGCTGACTTGTTCCGCCCACCTTGCACAGTGCTTTCCAATCAAGCGAGCCATTAAGAAACACAGTGCAAGAGGCTGTTGTAGACAAGGTTGTTGTAAGGATTATAACATGATAATGTATGTGAAGCAATTTAAACATTTTAAACTATTCTATAAATGCTTAGTGTTACTATAAGAAGGTATAAGAAACAGGAATAGATTGGTTAAAGAGAATGAAATCTGTCCCATCTTTGCATATGAATTCTAGGACAAGGTGCAATCAGAACAAATGAGGCATCAAAACAGCTTCAATATATACCCCTAAATCCTTTAATCTCACTCTGCTGGGATTCATTTAAATCACAAAGAAATCTTTTATCTTCCAAAATGCCCACTTTGAGTTTAGCAGGTGCAGAATGCAACTGTAAAGAAATAAGGTTTTCATGTGTGACATTAAAGTGATCCTGCTTTTATGTCTAATCCCATGAGATGTTGCATCTATGTTTTAAACCGCCAATGTGTCTGTGTAATCATGACACAATGCTCGTCATGTCACTGACCCAGCGCTATATGGGTAACTCTACTCCACTGCAAGCATCTGTTCATATCAGAAATGGTGGTGCTGTGATAATGGGGACTTCCAGGCAGCTGTCTATCATGGAATGAGTGCCCCCCATGAATGTCATTCTTGACACACACACCTCAAGCATCCACACAACTTAATTGGTATCAAAATACCAGCCCATGTTCCTTCTCTATATTATCCAAAGTTGTTGGACTTCCGGGTTGGCGCCATAGCCGAATGGCGGATTCCCTCCGACCTCCGGAGGGAATCTGCTCGACAGGGGTCGGGTCCTGCCGCGCCAGCGACGCGGGGACCCTCAAAAACCACGGGCGCGGAAGCCCGTGGACCTGGTGACTCGGCGGGCACCGTTTGCGCCCCCGACCTGCGAAGGAGCCTTTTTAAAGGCTGCAGAGCGGGGGACGGGGAGCGGCGTGGTGCTGTGAGTCTTCTGCTTCCCCTGCCGAGCGAAGCCGCATGCCATTCGACTGAGAGCGCTGACTTCTTCTTCTGAAAATTTGGACTAAAATCTAAACAACCCGTGAGTAATTTGGAAATTTGGATATTGAACTAAAAACTTTCTTGGATTTGGCACGAGCGGGGGAGGTGCAAAAAGGAAGTCCGTCTCCCCCCCATTGTATACAATTTAAAGCAAGGATTTGACAACTAAGGTCGAGAGAAGAGCCTTTTCTTTATTGGATAAAAGTTATTAATTGCACGGATTGATAGCATAAGTAATTGTGCTGGAGGATAAGAGCTAATTTTTTGAGTTAAAGTGCCACCCATCCCGGGACCGGGAGTGATCCGCGAGAGGAGCCTGCGGAGGAGACATAGAAGATTTTGACAGCTGTCAAATTAGCTGTCAAAGTCGGAAAAAACAAAGAACTTTGTTCCTGATGTTCTTGCCGGTTACATTAGATACAATATAGTTACAAGTGGTTGAAAATAAAGAAGAACTGAAACAAATTAACTTGACTTTTGTGTTGGAAGTGAAAGGAATATTGAACAACCAGAATCCCTTTAGAGGGGGTTCAGGGATATTACAAGAATGGAAATAGGTCGGAAAATACTAGCTGACCTGGACGAGGTTGCTTTTCTCTTGAGAAAGTTGTGTAAGTTGCAAGAGCAAGGTCATGTTTTGTCTACAAGTGCCATAACTTCGAAGCCAACAGCAAATGAATCTACTGAGTCGGAAAAGGACTTGTTGTACAAAACCCAGGCAGCTGAACAAGAAAAGAAATTTGAGAAAACTGAGGAAGTGGAGAAAGGGATATACGCTGAACAGGAGGAGCAGGAAGGAGGGGCTGCAATGCTGCAGAAGGCAAAGGAGAGCCGGAGGCCTGTCAAGATGGATATAAAAGAAAATAAGGACTGGACGAGGGAAATTTGGTTTGAACTTAAAAATGAGGAATGGAAAGATCTCCTTTTGTGGGGATCTGAAGATCTATGGACTATAAATTTGATCAAGGTGGGAGTTGGAGCCTTTGGGATACTTGGACTTAAAAGAAGTAAGAAACAAGATTTGAGCTCCACCTTCAACCATGGAGGTCTGGCTGGAAGGAACATGGACACTATAGGGATATTGCCTCTCCGAGACTTGGTGTTAAATATAAAGGCTTCCAAAGAAACCGGCAGAGAGAGACTGAGAGAGATTTAAGGGCCTCAGACGTGAGGTTGCCGGGCTGATAGCAGATGGACTAAATGGACAACGGCCTGGGGATCGAAACTGGGGAAGGGAGGGTGGGGGTTTGGAAATCCGAAGGGTGTCTGACTCTTTCTACTATTTTTTTTCTCTTTTCTATTCTTGTGTTGTCATTACTATAAAAATGGGGAATTCGTGGAAGGGAAACTGGGTCGACCTTAGAAAAAGTGTGTAAGCATATATGATTGATGTATATAAGTTAAAAGTTGATATATAAATTGAATTAAATATAACAACAAATTAAGGTTAAAAATTTAGGGATAAGAACTTGTTGAACAAATATTTGGACATGGAATACAAGAAGGGGAGGAGAGGGGAAGTTCTGGAAAAAAGTTATTGAAAATATGGACTGTAAAAGTTGAATTTTTTTTCTCTTTTTTCTTTTTTCTTTTTATTATTTTTTCTTTTTGTATTATTCGAAACTCTAATAAATATTAATAAGAATATATATATATATATTATCTAAAGTTGTCCTTGGAAAAGTTTTCAGCACTCTTAACAAACTACAGCTCCCATAATTCTTTGGGGAAAGCCAAATAATGTTTAAAGTGGCATCATAGCACTGTAGGGTGTGAGTGTGGCCTGAAACTATCTTATAGGCTCATTGTGACAATCGTGTTGAGATCACACATGTGGAGCATTTTGAATACCCTGAAATATTCTTGTTATTATTGCCGTTTTCATGCTGACACACAGTAACGTTGTGCGGTGCCATGTGGCTGCAGTTTTGAATGGCCTTTAGTGTTTGCTAGTTTGGATTGTTTGTGTGATGGCCTGGGATTCTGATTCAGAGGCTGAACCAGAGGAATCCCAGCCTGCACAGGAGTCCCCGCCTCCAGGGCCGGCTGAATTGGGGCAAGGCCTAGATTCTGAGGAGCCTGCACCTGTGTTAGATCCTCAAGAGCAGGCACCAGGTGAAACCCTTCTGGCCCCAGAGGTGCTTGAGGACTCAGTGGCTACAGGTGAGCCTCCTCCGGGGCCCAGTAACCCTTCGGCCTCTCCTGAACTACAGAGGCTTAGGGCAGAGAGGCGAAGGGAACTGGTTGCTCCCAGGAGGAGTGCTCGCCTTAAGGCCAGAGGAGGCGGGGCTCCTGGGGGCCGGGACCGCCCCTGGCCTTAGAAGAAGATAAAGGTCAGTCAGCCCCGTCCCAGGTTGCGGGAGCAACGTCGTTGTTGGCTTCAGACCTTCCAGTGTTCCTGTTCCCTGCTCGGCCTCCTGTTCCTGACCTTCCAGCGTTCCTGTTCCCTGCCCAGCCTCCTGCTTCTGATCTTCCAGCGCTCCTGTTCCCGCCCGGCTCCCAGCTTCTGACCTTCCAGCGTTCCTGTTCCCTGCCCAGCCTTCTGCTTCTGACCTCCCAGCGTTCCTGTTCCCCGCCCGGCTCCCTGTTTCGGACCTCGCCTCTCATCTCGTGAACTCTCACTACGATCACGGTACCTTTCCCCCGGGACCAGCACAGTTTGGCTTAAAAAGCAGACAGCCGCCCTCACACACACATGCAAATGAATTGAGAAAATAAACAGATGTCCTGGCATAGTAAAACAGCATGACCTAGAACCCCATAGATGCCTTCTCTCCACAGAACCATATGTGAAATATCTTTCAACATACATACATGACGCCACATAAATGTTTCTGCCATGTTGTGAACACCATACCACATGTGCACACACACCCCTCTCCACAAAAGTGCACTTTATTTCTTTTATATTCTCTTGAAATCCCCAGGTCCCTTCAGAGTTATTAACAAGGTCACAAGGCTGCTCCCAACCCAGCAGTTTACCTAATTGCCTTTTTATAGTGTTTCATGCAAGTCTTCATTATTCTGTCAGAATTCTGCTCCAAGGCTCAGTGAAAGGAGAAGGCGGGAGAGATTAGACGGAATGGATTCCCCACTAAGTACACACACATGCAGGATAAAGAAAAGGGATGGATGGGAGAAAGAGAGAAGCCTTAATCTGGGAATGTTCCCTTTCTTAACTACCAACAGGAGATGTCCTTTAGCTAATCAACCAGAGTAATCACCATCTACATTTTTTTTATTAAAAAAAGAAGAAGAGCTATATGTACTTGGAACACAAAGCTGTGGGTTGTAGATTTCTTTTTCTTCTTCTTTTTAGTTCAAAAGATTAAAGATATCTTTAATCCCTGGCTGTTGATCCTCCTAGGTGGGGCTGATGGGAGATGGAGCTCAAAATGGAGAGACACAGTGGTGCAGATATTAGAGTGTGGTACTAGGACCTGGAAGATCAGGGTTCAAATCCCAACTCAGCTCTGATGCTTACGGGGTGACCTTGGGCCACTCACAGTCTCTCAACCTAAGCCGCCTCGCAGGATTGTTGTGATGAAGGCAGCAGGGATAAACAATGGACACTGCTCTCAAGTCCTTGGGGAAAGAATAGGATAAAAGTGCAGGTGCTGGTAAGCCATGTGTACATTGCATGTACCCGTATTGCATCCCACAACTTATGAGAAGAATACATTCCAGTTTTTATTATGAATTAGTTCTCCTAACATGTACACAGAGTGAAAGTGGTATGTAATATTCATCTAAGACATTAAAGGGGATACTATGAATACTTATAGGGACATGGGCGGCGCTGTGGGTTAAACCACAGAGCCTAGGACTTGCCGATCAGAAGGTCGGCGGTTTGAACCCCCGCGACGGGGTGAGCTCCTGTTGCTTGATCCCTGCTCCTGCCAACCAAGCAGTTTGAAAGCACGTCAAAGTGCAAGTAGATAAATAGGTACCGCTCCAGCAGGAAGGTAAATGGCGTTTCTGTGTGCTGCTCTGGTTCGCCAGAAGCGGCTTAGTCATGCTCCCTTTAGCCAATAAAGCGAGATGAGCGCTGCAACCCCAGAGTCGGTCACGACTGGACCTAATGGTCAGGGGTCCCTTTACCTTTACCTTTATGAATACTTATACTAGATACACAATATACATTATAATTAATAATATATGTGATGATTTAGTTGTGAGGTGTCCTTGAACCTGAATCATCTATCTTGTTAGTTAGGTCAGCAACCCCAACAGTATGAGTGTAGCACAGTGGTTTTCAACCATTGTGCCATGGCACCCTTGGGTGCCTTGAATGATGTTCAGGAGTGCCATCGGCAACACTGGCCTCTGTCCATTTTTTCTTCCCTCCCTCCTTGGATGCCCTGTCACATCTCTGCCTCACAAAGGCTTGCACAGCTGTTTGTTGCAACCCTGGCTACAAGCTATGGTGCCTGGTGCTGGCCAGGGGGTGCTGGTTGCCAGAGCTGAGGTGGCATTGAAGCAAGCAAGCAAGCAAGCAAGCAAGCAAGCAAGCAAGCAAACAAACAAACAAACAAACAAATGGGTGGGGGAAGCCACCAGCCAGTCCACCAGCCCTTGCTGCTGGGAATGGACAGAGAAGTGGGAGGCCAGGAAGACAGGCAGGCATTGCACTGGCCTTTCTTGTGCTTGCTGAGTGTAATGCCTGCCTGGGTGCCCAGTGCTGAAGGGGAGCCTTTCCCCCATGCAGATCTGGCAGCACCCGCTGCTGTCACTGCTGCCTCCCAAGGTAAGGTGCTGGCCTTACATTCACCTTTGGCCAGTCTCTGTTTGGCCACTAAGACTGGGAGCATCCTCTTCCCAGGCCCCTGTGGGGCAGTGTGAGGAAGCACCTCTCTTTGGGGTAGGGGGCGTGGCTCAGAGACCAGACGCTGCCTGGAAGACTCCCAAGGAGAGGAGTTTGAGGGAACACTCCACAAGGGAGGAAGTTCAAAAAAGGGTGAGAGGCTGCCAGTTCTGCAGGCAAAGGGTGACATAACTGGGCTCCTGAGCCCCACAGGGGTGCCACAGAAAGAATGTAGTTGGTCAAGGGAGGACTCAAAAAGGTTGAAAACTTCTGGTCTAGCATTTGAGGAAAGGTAAACTCAGGTAAGGTCAGAAAGACAGTCTCGGAAGCTTGGAGGCTCCCCTATCCCTCGACTTTCTCCACGTGCAAACCCAACGTCTTCAGTGCAGCATCTCCCAACACTTTGAATGTGTGCAGATTTCCTACTTTTAATTCATAAGTATAATAAATGCACTGTCATGATGATGCCAAAGCTGAACCTTTGCTGCACCTTCCTAGGACAGCACTCACTGAACATTTGTTAGCAATCATGAGAACTAGAAACTTGCCTTAAAAAGGAAATCTGATACTCTTGCTCAGTTGTAAAAAAGGGAGTTGTCGTTTTAAAGGAAAGCCTAAGAGGAAGCAGTGGACGTTCGGAGCGGCCTCAGGGGAGTTATCAAAACTGTCCTGGTCGAGTGTTGAAAGTCCAATATTTTGAGCTCAGGCTACCTCCTTATTCCCATCGCCTCTATCCATCCTTTCTCCGTGAGAATCTGAGTGCTTGGTGGCTTTATTCTGCGGGGGCTGTTATTAATGCAGGTTGTGCAAAACGCTGCCTGTTCCGAGGAGATAAGGGCAAAGCCGTTTAACCCTTTGGACGGCAGCTTATCGCCCTGCCCTTTGCAACACGACGGCTCTCTGGCGGGGCTCGGAGTGGGATTTACTGTTTCAAGAAGAAATCTCTGAGTCAGGGTGTTCCTCTCCGAACCCCTTGCAGGAATAAATACGCGAGCTCTGGATTTGTGAAAAACGTGACGTCCTCTTAAAGAGGGGGCGGGGGCGGGTGGGAAACGAAGGGAAACGGCACATCTTTTTCCTTGACCTGGTTTAGGCTCCACAAAAAAGCCTCCAGCTATCTTGTGTCTAGGTACTCACAGCCCCCACCGCCCTGCTCTCTGACATACGCGGGGGCGCGCGCGCCTCGCTGCTTGGGAAAGCGAAAGGGTTTGCCAGCGGGTCTTCGCCTGCCTCTCTCTCTCTCTAGCTCCAGTCTGAAATTATTTGGCCATCAGAAGCACACGCTCCAGACCTGCTAACCTTTGGACAAGATTCTCATCCATCACCCTCCGTGGGAATAATTATTACCGCGCGTCAGTGACGCGGTGATCCGTCCATCCGTCCATTCACTCGCTCGCTCGCTCCCTCGCCTCCCTCTCTCCGCTGTTTCAACCCCTCATTCCTTGTCCTCTTGCATATGGAACGATGGATCTGCAGGCAAAGATGAATCCTAGGTAACCGGCACGTTTCCCTCTCTGCTTCTCTAGTCCTGATCCATTTTCTCTCTCTCTCTCTCTTCCATCTCCATCTTTCTTCCACCCCTTTCTCCTTCTTTCCTTTTTAGTTCTCCAGCTCCCTCTCTCTCTTTCTCTCTTTCTCTCCTCCTGACCCGCTTTTCACGGGACATTTCCAGTGAAACGCTCTCGGTGAGATCAGGACCAAACGTGTGTGTGAGAGCTCGCGCGCGCGCGTGATTTGAGGATGACGGTGACCGCGTGTCACCGAAATCCAACGACAGAAGGGACCTCTTTTGCCGGCATCGGACTATTGGAAAGTTTTGTACTCTTGCGAGGGCTGGCAGGTATAGTATGAAAAGCGGCGGGGTGGCTAGGGGGCGTTTTTGCTAGCTGCAACCCTGTCAAGCAGGAGATCGTCTCCCTCCCGCTCTCCCTCCCTTTTGTCCATGTGTTTCTGTGTTCCTCCCCGCTCTCCTCTTTTTCCTCCCCGCTCCCCTCTTTTTCCTTCTCTTTTTCTCAAAAGTCTGAAATGCTCTGGCTGCAGTCCTGGGCACACTTTCCCAGAGACCCAGCCCCACCGATTCAGAGCGAACAGGAGCATCGGGCAATCGAACAAGGCGCTTTCCCGGCTTCTCTCCTGAAATGCAGCCGGCAGGGGTGGCACGCGAGGCGGAATCCGTTGGAAGAGCCGCGCCGCGCCGTGGTCTTCCAGTGGAAGCCTGGCGCGCGGACTGCAGGCGCGTTATAAAGCTCTCCTTGTGTCGCGTGTGTGTTTGGCTGTCTCTGTGTTGTGAGTGCGTGTGTATGTGCAGGAGGAGTCCTTGAGATATCTTGAATTTTAAAGAAGTCCTGGCTCTTCCTCTGGCCGTCGACAGGCTGAGGAACTGCTTCGCTGCCGAATTTGCTGAATTCCGAATCAAACCTTGCCCTCCCGGGAGGAGAGAATAATCTTCAGGGTTTTTTTTTTTTTTTGGGGGGGGGAGGCGTTTAAAAAGAAACCGATAAATGAAAAGCTGTTCCTATCTCTCCACCCGCCCTCTCCAAGTTGCTAAGGCTATAAAGTATGCACAGAGCGATATCTAGCTACACCTTACAAACTAACGCCCAGAAGAAGACAACTTTTTGAGCAATTCATCTTCGGAGGGAAATACGCATTTGGGGCGTCGAAATGGGGCGGGGCGTCTCGTCTCCTTCCCTGACTCCCTTCCCCGGCGCAGAGTTCAAAACGCGCGCGTTGAAAAGTGGGTTTCAGATCCCGTTGGATCCAAATCGAAGAAGAATCGTTTAGTGACTGGCACCATCCCATTTCAAACCCAGTTTGACTGGAAAGAACGCGTCATGATGTACCTCTCTCGTCGCTTGATTACTAGCTTCTAAACGTGTGAACTGCCTCCACTGGGGGCGGGGGACCCTTGTGCTTCACAACGGATATGAATGAAAACACTTGTCCGTGGGATCTGATTGGTGTGAAGTGTGTTTCACACAGGCATCTCTCTGATGATATTTATGTATTTATTTATTTGGCGCCATCAATGTGCGTGGCGTTTTGCAGATTCACAAACAAACAAAAAGGCAGTTCTCTGCCCCAGGGAGTTTACAGTATGAAAGAATGTGCAATCGGTTGTGGGATACTGCGTGTGTGGATTTGCTTTTGCTGTATTTTCGTTTAGGACGGACTAAGGACATGATAATCTTGATGTATACTCAAGATGTATACTCAAGAGATGATAATGCGAAATCCTCTTGAATCCTTTTAAAGGCTATTAGGAGTGAGCAGTACTTCCGGATAAATTAATTCGGGAGAAACAGATTTATTAGTAAATTTGACATGTAGCTTTTCCCTTTCCCTTGTCAGTGTGGTGGTTTGCCCCCAAGCAACTTTTCTGGGTGATTGCAGCCAGTTAATCTCAGAAAGCGAATCAGGTTAAATCCAAATAAACATTTCGTGTGTGTTTCGCGTGTGGATGGGGCCGGAGCAAAACCAGCAGAGGAAGACAACGATGCATCGATCCAAGCGTGCCTTTGAATGAATGAACTAATGAATAATGATTTCACGGGGACTAGGTGTTTGCATCCAGGAAAGATCCTGAAATGTCTGCAATCCACTGAAACAACTGGGTGTTAAAAAGAGAGACTTTAGGGGATTGTTTTTAGGATGAAATGTGGTAGATTAAATACAAGATGTAATCCTGAAACCCATTCCAGGCTATATTGTGTCTTTTCATACCGAGACGCTGTTCTGGTTAGTATAGTCGTTTTAAAGGATAACTATATAACTCTATTTAATTAGTGTAGTAGGCTGTACAAAATTCCGGAGGCTATGAAAGAGCTGTTGGAACGAAAAAAACAGCCAGGAACCGGTTTGGTTGGACCTTGGTCTTGGGAATAGCATTGCGATGATGATATTGTGGGAGGTGGGATATCAGTGCACGCGAGAGCCGGGGCTCTTTAGGAGGAGGGAGGAGGTTGGGGGACACCCACGTCATCAAAAACAAGAAAAGTTTAATGAAGACAATGGGGCTTCCCTCGTTTAGAATGTACAAATAGACGTCTCCGACGAGGAAGCCGGCCGACCATGACCTTTTCCAGACCAGACAAACAACAAAAAGGCTGCTCGTTGTTTGATCTGACTTTTTTTCGTCTCATTGAAAAAATCTCTGTTACGCCTTCGGGCGCCCATGTTTTAAGAAGGTCTATTTAAAACGGCTCACATAAAATATTGCCTTTATAATGAAAATCACAATAATGTGCAGATCTTGCTAATTCTTTCCAGATTTTGTGTGCAGAGGGTCAGAATTTTGTTTCCTTTGCTGAGATGCAAAGCAAGCGAGCAAGATATGTATATATTCCAAAAGGGAGTTAAAATGGCATTCATTCTGGTCTGTTTAGTAGCCTAAAAAGCAGGGGATGTTCAGTTGTCTAGTCGGTGCTCATGATATTGCTCTGGTTCTGCCCGTTAGGGTTTATCCCACACATCCCTGTTGAGGTTCATCCGGGCTCTTCAGTGTTACTTCGTATGAGAATCAGTTGTAAAACACACGACAGCGACAAACCAAACCTCCGGGGATTTTGCTTCAAAGAGATCGGCTGCATAGATATCGACAAATGGTAGGGAAAGGGTACGGAAGGTAGCAGTGTAGTGTAGTGTAGTGGTTAGAGTGCTGTACTAGGACCTGGGAGAACAGGGTTCAAATCCTCACGGTTAGAGAGCTGGCTTGGTGACTTTGAGCCATTCACTGCCTCTCACAAGGTTGTTATGAAGGTTAATTCAGGAGGAGGAGGACCATTTTCGCCACCTTGAGCTCCTTCGAAAAGAAGTTAGGGTTTAAATGCAGCTACAACAGCAACGTCTCAAGCGCTTTAAGGATCTTTTTTTGGGTTCCAAGTAAACTTGAGTCCCAGGCAGGTGTGTGGATGTGCGCGCGCGCTGTGAGCTGGGTGACATTACCTTCCGTGTGTGTTTTCTGCAATATAAATTAAAACCTGGCTGCGATTTGATCCTTCCTTTTTGCCAGACGCATGTTGTATGTTTCTAAATATGGAGCGAGGGGGGCGGGCAACTCCAGGGCTTGTCTTTCTCGACCTACTTGTGCAACGATATGTGATAATTCCTTCTCCAAAGCCAGGATGAAGCCTGATTTTGCTAAACGGCGGGACTCGGCTTCGAAATTGGGGTGTATGTTTGTGTAAGTATGTGTAATTTTGGCAAGAAAGGGTTCATTTTGACCTCACTCACAACATGGGCGACAGAGGCCACTTCCTTTAGCGCAAAATAAACCCACCGATTTAAGATTTGTAGTTAGAAGCGCCATCTTTACTTGGAAGTCTTTTCTCTTTCTTTCTTTTTTCAAGCCACCGCCGGGATTTGTGTCTGCGCAAAAGCTCTCCGAATCCTGCTAGGAATGCCGGCACTTTTGAACCCCAGACAAGGTAACATAGTTGGGCTACGATTTCCTGCGACTATAATAAACCTCTTTCGAGAAACGTCACAGCCTTGTTCGTCCTCCTTTCCTCCAGCTTCCTTCTGGTTTTACAATGCGATTTCGATCCGCTGTAAAATAAAATTCGGGAACGATTCGGATCACGCAAAGGAAACAGCAAATAAAATTCAGAAAGAGCATTACGTCAGTACTACAGGCGAGATGCTATTTTAGGAACATTTAACAGCCATATTAAATGAAGAGTGAGTGGTGGGACAGCGGGGTAGGGGAGTCGGACCAATCAGACGAGAAACTAGAGTTTGCTGAACAACTCGACTTTGTAAAAGTGCTTGGCTGGGATCGACATTTCCCTTTTCCTCCCCTGTAAGCTAGCAGATCGGCGAAGCTTGTTCCCTTATTTTAAAGGTGCTAAGGGCTCTCTAAACATCGGGCAAAAAGAAATGGCGTCTCAGTTTTTCATCCTATGGTATCAGATTACCAGGTAATAAAATTATGAGACCATCATTTGGGGTTCCCAAAGAGGAACATATTTGTAGATCTAACAGACATACCGAAAAGAAATGAATTAGGTATATGAACGCGAAGGCTTCCCTTGTATCTATTCTGTAATAGCAACAGGCTTTTTGAAAAACAAACAAATCTATTCCATTTTGGGGTTTACACTCTCTTTACACGTCATAGAAGCAAAAGGATGAGCAGGTGCCATCCTACGCTTGTCGTCTACGAATGAAGTCCTATGGAATTCAATGGGCCTTGCTACCAGTTTTAGGACTGCAGCGAAAATCTCCCTGTCTCTCCTTCTCTGTGCGTAATAAATTCTCCATCTTTTTAGGCCTGACTTTCTGTCCTTACTCCCCGTACCTCTTGCCTCACGTTTTGGCACTGTTAATCTGCGGGGGGTGGGGATGTGTGTGTGTGTGTGTGTGTGTGCGCAAGGGGGGGAGGCGGCGGAGCGAGAGAGATGATCCACAAATATTATTGGGCGGAGGGAGAGATAAATCTGTCCAGCGAGCTGGGAAGATCCTTTCCCTAGCATTATCCATCATGGATATGATTGCCTTTTGTTGGTGGGTGAAGGTGGGCGGCGGCGGGGGGGGGGAGAGAAGAGGGGCTTCCTAGGCTGGGTTTTGTGGCATTCTGAGAACCAGGCTTGGAACGGAACAGAAACACCATGTAGAATTTAAATCGTGTCCCCCCCCCCTTTCCATCCGCAGTGTTTCTGAGGCGTGGGTGTTGCTGTTGGAGTAGGAACAGGGGTGGGGGGAGTAGATTTTGGTGGGGACTTGCAGTACCTCCCCCAGAAATGCAGCAAACCTTTACTCGTCCCGCTGCCCCCTCCCCTTCCTCCTGATAGATGAACGCGTGGGGATGGATACGTGTTGTGCACAGCAAAAGGCTTGCGTTGGCAATCTGGTGATCATCGCACGTCCCTCTTCTTCTCTCTCTTTCCCTTTCTCTCTCTCTCCCTTCGTCCCTCCCTCCCCCCACCCCCAGGCTTCTCTGCATTGCATTGGCACCGCTAAGGCTGGAGAGACAACCCACCCGCCTCTCTCCTGCTTAGGAGGAAGAAGAAGAAGAAGAAGAAGAGGGAGGAGGAGGCTGGGGGAGAGAGGAAGACGAGGAGATTTCTTGGGAGAGGCGAGCCGGGCATCCAAGCAGCAGACATCCCCACGACCACCCCGCAGCCCTGCCTGCCCTGCCCTCCCCTCCCCTCATGCACCAGGTAGAAGGCGACAGACTCATATGGAGGCGCCAAGGTGGACCCTCTGAGTGGTGTCATGGTCCAAGGGACACTGCGGAGGAGGAGAAGGTCCAATTCCATCCGGGAGTGGAGATAGCGCCCTGCTAAAACGCATCGCCACCGTCGACAAGAGCGCACGAACGGAGCCTGGATCGTGCTTGGCGCAGAATTCCACCGACCTTTTTTAAAAATTTAAACTTAAAATTTTCAACTCCCCCTACTTTTTAGGAGCGTGTTAATTCTCTCCCCGCTCCCAACACACACTCACTCTCTCTCTCACACACACCCGATTGAGGCGCAGCCAGAGCCAGCATCATGGCGACGCTAATCCGCAGCAAGATCTCCAATGTGGCCACCTCGGTTTCGAACAAGTCTCAGGCGAAAGTCAGCGGGGTGTTCGCCCGCTTGGGCTTCCAGGCGGCGACGGACGAGGAGGCGGTGGGCTTCGTGCACTGCGATGACCTGGACTACGAGCACCGGCAAGGGCTGCAGATGGACATCTTGAAATCCGAGGGCAGCGAGGAAGGAGGGGAGCCGCCCTTGGAAGGGGACATCCACTACCAGCGGGACGGCACCGGGCCCCTGCCTCCGTCCGCCTCCAAGGACGAAGGCGTCTGCTCCGAGCTGTCCGGCCAAGGGAAGCCCAGGATCACTGCCTGGGAAGCCGGCTGGAATGTCACCAACGCCATCCAGGTAACGCAACTCCCCCCTCCCCCAATTCCATTGCTCTTCATTCGGTGGGGCGGGGTCCTGGCTCCCTTGGAACCGGCGGCAGAGCCTTGCCACTGCCTTGCAGAGTCAGGACGCCCTCCTCCCCCCCCACCTCCTTCCTAGGGGCCCGTGCGCATCATGGTTCGCCCTGGAGCGAATTCCGTCGCAGATGCGGCTCAGCTGCGCCCTGCCCTCACGCTCCCTGCCCTCATAGGACCTTAGAGGCGGTGGAGGAACCTCCAACGGACCACCTAGTGCAAACCACTTCTCCTAGGAACGTGTGGATTCCCGAGACCACGTCGCACATGGGTGATTGCACATAACATAACTGGGGCCAGGACATTCAAGGATTAGGGGTTAGGTCGCGATTCGGGAGCACATACTTAAGATCGCATCAACAGCCAACAACTTCTCTTTTTAGGTCAGTTAAAAGAATGGCCAAAGAATTCTCTCCCCACTTCAGTCTCTCTTTCTGTCCTTCTCTTTTTTCTCTCTCTTCCCTCCTCCCTCTCCCCACCTCAATTCGGTCCATCTTATTCCTGCAGTGATGATGTTAATCCATGTTTCTCATGTTGAGAAATCAAAACGCAGACATTGTTACGGAACACAAAAGACTGTGGTGTCGGGTATGCACCTCGAAATCCGAATGGCCCTTCTGCCTCTTCTTTCTTTCCTCCTCAATTCGGTGTTTTTTTGTTTTGTTTTGGTGCATAGCACCGCTTCTGGCTCGACTCTGCACCTCGACATAACCAAGGCAACAGATGGTCCAAACAGGAGAGCCTGTTCCCTCCTCCCCTAGGCGTTTCAGAGTCTGTATTAATTTTCCTCTGCCCATTCAGCTAATAAAAAGAGAAAGCCGCGCATTTGGAATGTGACTCGCCTAAGGAGTAAATGGAAAAACACACAGAGACACTATACATTAACGTCTTTTTGCATCGTAGTACTTAAACTGACGGTTCCTGGTTTTAATCTCTCAAACCAAACTGCACAATCTCACTGAGTCCCCCCCCCGCCCCCACTTTCCTTTAAAGAGTTAATTTTGTGTGTTCAAAAGTGCAGGTGCATAAAGTCAAGAACTCCTATTACAGACAATTAAAAAATGCGATGTAACGAAATGACATGCCGGTGTTATTCGGTTTCAATCGAATATGCTTCAGATCCGAAAGGAGGAAAGTACTAATTGATCAGGAAATGCTTCTTAGGAAGATAAAGTTGCATTTCCATACTTGTGATCGATTTTCGTTGGGTATTAAAAGGCTGGAAACGGAATGCGAGACTCCCCAAGACTGTCTATTGATATTTTAAAATATTTCCCTGTCCAATTTATTGCCAGGTCTGATAAAATTCAATTTAATTTACAGCCAAATCGAATTTTTGTAAAAAAATGTTTTCTTATTTGAAAATGTGGCGGAGTTTTTTTTGATACCTAGAGGAATCTTCGATTATCAAGACTGCTTCTAAAAATGCCCTCTGTAACGATTCACCAATATGGCTTATAAACCAGTCCAGCCATAGGACTAGATTCATTTGGCTGAACTGGTTTTCAGTTTGCATAAGGAACCTAATGGGAATGTCTTCTAGCTAACCAGGGCATTTTACATTTGCAGTAATGAATTAACGAATGTTTCATTGCAGAATCGCATATTTGGGAGGGGGGAGGAGAGGAAAGGAATTGTTCTGATCCTCAGATTATAACTCCAAGCAGTTTGAAACACCAAAACTTTATTATTCTGTCTGATATTGCACCAGGTACTAGGTACAAATTATTTATTTATTTATTTATTTATTTATTTATTTATTTATTTAGAGCAGCAAATTGAGCCAGCTGCTTACAGTCTTAACAAGATAAGATACAAAGGGGAAGGGGAAGAGTTACGAATATTTGTGTTCGCTACTGATTCAAAACATATCCTTTCAATTTTCAAAGAAGGGAATGAATTTGAGAGCTGCCAGCCACTTCTTTGTGTGAGATATTTTCAAGATTGCTTCAATGCTTTGGATCTTAAAAAACAAAAACCCAGTCAAAGGAAAAAGGGTCAAAAGCCATTTAAAGAAATGCAGTGAATCCAATGCATTCTCACCTAGAGATAAATCCTATGGTGTTCAATGGGGCTTACTGCCTTGCAAGTGTGTTAGGGATTGCAGTCTTAATGTGAGTTTAAAAAAACAAAAAGCCTCTGCAAGCAAGGACGATGATTTATTGAAATTTATTCCACGACATTTTGGATTACTTAACTGGTTTTTTACAAAGCTTTTAAATATTTAACTATTTATGCTCCCCCCTCTCCAAAGCATACAACTTTTTCTTTTTAAAAAAGAAAGAAACCACAGAATTTAAATGACAGAATCCTCACCACCGCCACCTTAAATAAAGGTTCTGGGATTACATTCAAACATTTAAGAGTTATTACATGCAGAAAAGTGAAGTACTGTATGCTATTTCTTTCTGTCCTGATTTTTATTTCATTCTATGGAAGATTGGAGAGGTGGGGGTAGGTAACAGGCCCTTGCATTTTGTTTCTGTCCCTTCCACCTCCACCCCACCCCCCCGAGTTGTCACATGCTAAGTAAAACTGAGCAACACAGTCTCCATTTTGTCTCTTTTTAGGGGATGTTTGTCCTTGGCCTGCCCTATGCTATACTCCATGGTGGATACCTAGGACTCTTTTTAATTATTTTTGCAGCAGTGGTTTGCTGCTACACTGGGAAAATCCTCATTGCCTGTCTCTATGAAGAGAACGAAGACGGGGAGATAGTCAGGGTGAGAGACTCCTATGTGGACATTGCGAATGCTTGCTGTGCTCCCAGGTTCCCCTCGCTTGGGGGCAGGATTGTGAATGTGGCTCAGATCATAGAGTTGGTCATGACCTGCATCCTCTATGTGGTGGTCAGTGGCAACCTGATGTACAACAGCTTCCCAACCTTGCCGGTCTCTCAGAAATCATGGTCCATCATTGCCACAGCTGTGCTCCTTCCTTGTGCTTTCTTGAAGAACCTCAAGGCTGTCTCCAAGTTCAGCTTGCTCTGCACCTTGGCCCATTTTGTGATCAACATTTTAGTCATCGCCTACTGCCTCTCCAGAGCCCGCGACTGGGCATGGGACAAAGTCAAGTTTTACATTGACGTGAAGAAGTTCCCCATCTCCATCGGCATCATTGTCTTCAGCTACACCTCTCAGATCTTTCTGCCTTCCTTAGAAGGGAACATGCAGAACCCTAAGGAGTTCCACTGCATGATGAACTGGACTCACATAGCTGCTTGCATCTTGAAGGGACTCTTTGCCTTGGTTGCCTACCTGACTTGGGCCGACGAGACAAAGGAAGTCATCACAGATAACTTGCCATCCACCATTAGGGCCGTCGTCAACCTTTTCTTGGTGGCCAAAGCTTTGCTGTCCTACCCATTGCCGTTCTTTGCAGCTGTGGAGGTCCTGGAGAGATCCCTCTTCCAAGATGGAGCCAGGGCCTTCTTCCCTAATTGCTATGGAGGTGATGGCAGAATCAAATCCTGGGGACTCACCCTCAGGTGTGCCCTTGTAGTTTTTACCTTGTTGATGGCCATTTATGTCCCTCATTTTGCCCTCCTGATGGGCCTGACCGGGAGCCTCACAGGTGCAGGCCTCTGTTTCCTCCTCCCCAGCCTCTTCCACCTCAAGCTCTTGTGGAGGAAGCTCTTGTGGCACCATGTCTTCTTTGATGTGGCCATTTTTGTAATAGGGGGTATATGCAGTGTGTCTGGGTTCATTCACTCTTTAGAAGGCCTCATCGAGGCTTATAGAACCAATACAGAAGACTAAAGGATGAGTTGAGCTGGTTGCACTTAAAGGGAGGGATTGCGAGAGAATCACACAGAACATCCACATAGTCAAATGATTATGCATCCTCATCAAAGGAGAAATGTTGTTCTTTCTTTTTTTGTTTTAGTTAAGTACACCCAAGAAATTCTATCACAGAACGTTAAGCAAAGTTTCCAGATCAAACGCTTAGCCCAGCAGACTTTTTAAATAAACTTAAGAAGACTCATATATATAAATATATATATATTTAGATATTATCAGAGAGAAAATATTTGAAATATTTCCTTGTCCTGTTCATTCACTAGTCTAAAAACTCTTATCTTTATAAGGAAGATGAAATTCTGTATTTGGAAATAATGAGAGGTTTGCTGGTAATATTTCTGCAAGTATTATGCAATTCAGTCTTTTTTTTTTTTAAAAAAAAGAAAAGGCACCCAAGTCTCTTGGGATCCTTGTGCTGGGAAACTGAGCAACATAATGACCTGATGAAACTTAATGCAAGATTTTGATTGTATGAGCAACTAGTTGAAATGGTTTCAGTGACCAATGATGAGCCACAAAAGCTGTAGTGTTTACATTGTATATTAAAACAACTAGTAAGGACTGCTTAATACTTCCATACAAACTCATGTCCAATACCAGCGCTTCCCATTTTGACCTTCCTTGACCTCCATCTGAGATCAGAGACTTGGGAGTTCAGTTCTGGATTGGGTCATTTTTATTTCTAAATTGCAAAATAAAATAAAATCAAGTTGTTTGATTTGAAAAAAAAGTATTCTGGATATGAAACAAAACACACACAAAAAAACCATTCTGTGCAACTACCAGATCTGTGGAGCTGTTTCCAATGTATGTGTGGTGTAATTGTGGTAAAAAAGATGAAAAATGTATATCAGAAAATCTATCTTTAACATATAATGTGGTACATAAATATATCAAACAATAAAGAGAAACCATAAGAACTTCGGCTGGCATGGTTTGTTCTAGGGACTGTAATCTGGGAGCACACTGGGCTGCATCCAGACTGAGACTGCAGTCTTAACCATGGCTACTCAGAAGTAAGCTCCATTGAATTCAATGGGGCTTATTCCCAGGTAATTGAGGTTAGTATTGTAGCCAAGGCTGGGAATAAGTCTCATTGCATACAATAGGTCTTCCAAATAGACATGGTTAGGATTGCTCTGTTGTGTATCTGAACTTAAGTTCCATTGAAATCAGTGGGACAAGCTGGTCATATGAATGGTATGAATGATATGAATGACTTGGTATGAATGATAGCACCCTACTGTGCTAAAACCTAGCATTTCACAAACATTATCTCATGGCAACAAGCCATTAAGGTAGGTCAGTATCAGTACATTATTACAGATCTGGGGAAGAGGCTGTGAGACAAGGACTTGTCTAAGATTGCAATCCTTCAATAGGACCTACTTCTGAGTAGGATTGTGCTATTAAGTATGTAGTGGGGTCATGGCAGGTACAAGGTTTGACTTGGCAGCTCCTTGACTCATGTGGCACATAATGTGATTTCTATGGGACCAACTCCTTGTGCACAGAATTATGGTCCAAGTTTCTTTGCTGCTATGTTACATTAGCTGTCCTCTAACCAATACAAAGCCTATCATTTGTGATCGAGCCAATGCACAATGAGGATTATCTTTTAGGATACAGTTGCCTTGGCCCTTCCCATCTCAGTTTATTTGAGTGTGGCTCAGGAAGGGAGACTATAATAAGGTTTGGGTGTGTGCCTCTGAATTTTGCTGATTGTGTCTCTGCGTTTTCAGTTCCTCAACCCATTAATAATTTTTGCTGTTATTTAATTCATACACCATTTTTAATGTACAAAGTATTTCTTTCCATAGCATATCTGCGCAACTGCAGCATGCCAAAAGTGACCAGTATTATCATTTTACAGATGGGAAGTTGAGGCTGAGCTCAGCTTTTACTGAGATGGGAAGTAAACCCTAGAGTCTGACAAGTCTAAAAAGCTAAATACACATTCAGAACTATCCTATGATACAACTCTTTCTGGACTATACCTTTTCGGATTATGGGTAGGGGGAAATCACATGAATGAGTTTTTCTCCCATATAAAATAATCCTTCCTGTCTGTAGTAAGATAGCATGTAAGGGTAAAGACTGCAAAATATAGTCTTTTTTCTGATATTCTAGGTTATTTTTCTTCAGTTTTTTTAACAGAGTAATTAAAACACACTTTTCGAAGTGAGACAGTCCTGACAGGGCCATGCCACATTATAGCTGAATGTATAGCTGGACTTGTATAGTGCAGAACTGAAATGAAACAGTGAGGAAATTTCTCATTTATATGTTTTCATTCCCCTACCCTCCCTGCCTTGTTATTTAAATCCTCAAATATCAAATTTGCATATCAATATTTGAAAAGTCTGAATAGCTCATCTTGATATCTGAATTTTCAACTTCTTATCTGGGATTTGGGTTATTTGTGGCTTTTCAGTGTAATTATAGCTTTGGTGGCAAAAACTGATGTTCAGCAAAGAAGAGATATTTATATGATATTTCTTTGCTCTTAAATGTATTCTGAAGAATTAGATTCGTGTAGTATTTTAAACTATTTTATGTATCTGATGAGGAAGAAAATTATGCCAGTGATTTCTTAAATGTGATTTACCAAATATTCCAAAATTTGAATTAGTGGCAGTTTTGAAATTTGTCAGATTTAAGCAAATTTGTCATTCAATTATAGTCATCCATGCAGCCCTTGATAGTTCCTGGATATTGAAATTCATGCCAGATTCCATCCACTGCAGTAGGAAAGAAAGTATTTTATTCAAGCCTACAGAGGACAAGATGTTGGTGCTCACGTTTCCTTTAAAAAATGTATCATCCTAGTTCTAAACTGTTATTGTGCTGGAGGCAGCATAAAACGTCAGAAGTGAACAGTCCTTTTTTAAAAGCAATCTTCTTACCCACCCATCTATTTCCTCTTATCTTAACTGGCTGCGTTTCATTGTATTAATTTTGGAATTAGGAAATTTCAAATAGCGCCTCCTTGTGGGCAGATAAGGTTTATTTTTCGCAGTACTCCAAGCGAATAGCATTGTTGAAGCTTCTAGAATATCGAATGCTTTGAGATCTTGTATAACAGAGCAATCGTCGAAGTAGTAAGCTGCTTCGCAAAGCGTTCTACATAGAAATAGCCTAGGAATATGTGTAACGGGTGGGAAATGTTTCAACATTTTCTCTTCCGTTTTTCGTAAATAATCCGTTCAAAGAGAGCACGATGTCTATATCTAATATTAACTCCTGCAATTTTCCAGCAGAGAAGAAGCAAGGCAGAATTTTCTCCTTGAAAGGGAAAAGGGCAGAAATATAATGTATGTCGTCGTTTGCATTGCTCATCTGTCTATCTGAAATACGCGAAGGGCCAAACTGAAATAGCTTTACTGTATATATCTAATGTATGCCGCAACAACAAGTATGCAATCCTATGCATACTTTCCTTGGAGTAAGACCCAGTGGATACAGTGGGACTTACTTCCGAGTAAATATGCATAGGCTAGTGTTGTTTATTTATTAGTGTCGCATATATTTTAGATTCCATTATGTTACACGTTTTTGTTTTTAAAAATACTGTATTATAATTCATTCACATGGCTTTTAAGTCAGAGGAAGGAAAATGAGCTATAATCTTCCCCCGCACAACGTCACACTGTGACGCAAAATTGCATCATCACTTCTTTCCCAAGCCTGCAGCTGATGAATTTATTTTTTATTTTCTTCTGGAGGCGACATCTCTAGTTGGAGGCGTAATAATCATAATCTGCACCATCGAATAATCGTAATTGATGCTGAAATATAATTCGGATAAACAGTAACATGATTTGATTCGCTTGTGTTACTTCGTAAAACAGGGAAACCGTTCTCTACTGAAAGGTAGACACCTTCCAAATTAATAAAGCCTATGAAAAATTTAAGGGCGAGGATACCGGCAAGTCGTTTTTTTAGACAGGTAAGTAAAATGTTATGAAAAATGCGTCCTGAACTACCCTCGACCCCGGAGATGCGGGTTTGCCTTTTATTCTAACTACCCAGAGCCAAGAACTGGGCACTCCATCAGCGCAATTAACACAGAATTCTCGGGCCATTGATTCTTCTCGTAGATTTAATTCTCAAATCCACTTACATTAACACCACGATCTTAGCCACGCGGTCTTATTCATGGGAAGGAAAGCCGCGCGGTGATGCAGCCAGAAATGAATGCGCTCTTCGGCACTCGCGCGCAATTCAAGCCTTTTCGTGGCAACTGATGATGATTAATTTTTTAAGGAAACCATTGATGTTGAGAACATCCTGTACACGCCTACGCGGAAAGTCCCATTGAGTCCAGTGGTCCTACTCCTAGATCAGTGGGGATAGGGTTAAACTAAGTCAGGCCAGTCAATTAGACACAGGTCTCCGGAAAGGAAATCTGGATGAGAATCGAATGGCCCTTTCCTGAGCATTTATGCGCGCACTTGTTCGGGTTAGGAAAGCATGTTCTTCTTGCGGAGTTTTCTGTTTGCCAATAGGTCTGCAATGCAGGAAAGAGAGAGGGAGAGGGAGAGGGCGAGGAAGGGGAAGAACTGGGTTACGAAAAAAGGAGGCAACGGGAAAGAACCAAGAGGCAGAGAGAGGGTGAATCACCGCAGCGCAGACTCCTTCCTGAAGTAACCCTGAAAGGGCCTCAAGATCACCCCGCAGGTTATTAAGTCGGCTAAGCCCTCAATTCGAGATCGTGGGGACGTTTAGCCGCAGAAGTCCACGATAGGGCAGTGGCTCCGCGGTAGGGCGTCTGCTTTACGCGTAGGTTAGTCCTCAGCATCTCCGGGTAGGCCTGGGGAGAAGGTGCCCTTTCTGAAACCCTGGCGACCAGCTGCCAGCCAGCGGAGACAGCCCTCAGCTTATCAGGACGGTCTGGACCCATGATGGTCTGACCTGGTGTATGAGGCCCCTTCCACCTCCAGACTCCCAATGCACCGCTCATGTGGCCAGCTTGGTTGCCTGCAGGGAAGTGCCCGCTTATAAAGCGTTAATAATATAGTAAGCTTCATTTAGGAAACACGAGCCCTCAAGCGAACGAAGCCTCCCCAACCTAAGAGCTGGCGATCGCGCGCGTGCGTCAAACTGAGCGATTTAGAAGCCCTTCCTTCCAAATCTCAAGACAGCCAGACGGCTCCTTTTGCTCGTCGTTGTGCTTTTTTTGTTTGTGCGTTTGAGGGGATGTTAAGGCGTTTGTAGAGACCTATTGGATGACTTGACTGACAGCCCCTTTTTCCTCCTGCCCTCCCTAATATTTTTTATTTTTATTTTACATCTAGCCCTATAGAGAATTCTTTTTTTTTGTATATAAATTTTATTAAGTTTTCTGTTTTACAGTTTAAGATACTCATTTTCCATCCTGAAGATATCAATGACTTCCCTTCTTTTCCATGGTTCATTTTACATTTCATAAATTTTACATATTTTACAAAAAACTATACCATTCAGTATTCCATCACTGCTTCCACCAAAACTTGTTTACACTGTTGAATTTATCTTAATGTTGCCAGCATTTTCAGCTGTACACAATTATTTCCCATATATTCAATAAACGTTTTCCAGTCTTCTTTAAATGTATGTTCTACTTGTTCTCTTATTCTATATGTTAAGTCTGCAAGTTGTGCATATTCTGTCAACTTAAGTTGCATTCTTCTTTAGTCGGGACCTCGCTTGTTTTCCATTTTAGGGCTAACAAAACACAGGCAACAGTAGTAGCATACATAAATAACCTTTTTTGATTCCTAGGAATTTAGTCTGAATTATTCCCAACAGAACAGATTCTGCTTTTTTGGGGGAAAGTACTTTAAAACATTTTTTTTGGCAATTCGTATTGGATCATTTCCCAATTCTCTTTTACCCTTTTACAAGTCCACCATATTTGAAAGAATGTTCCCTCCACCGATCGAGAATTCTGAGGCACTTGAAAGGTTGCACATTATTCAGTGACATTTTGGGCTGTCTAAGAAAGACGTTGCCCAAATAGAGACTTTGGGATTTTTTTCTTATGGGCCAAGAAGCTACCTTTGTTCTCAAGATGCACCACCCTCTCATTCTCCTTAGCCTCTCTGCCTCCTAGTTTTCTTGCACATGGATTTTCACTTTGTATGTGATGTATCCTTTTCTGAAAGTTGTCCGAAACCATCACGTTGAGAACATCTAAGCATGTAAGTGGTGATTTGGAGGAGTGTGGGGTATGTTCATGGGCAGAAACATTTGATACATAAGTAAATTTTAAAAAATAATAATAAATATTAGGCAATCACCACCAAATATTTTATCATCTGACCTAAAAATTGCTGTTCTGGATAATACTAATGATGTACTGTCCATGGAAAGGATCAATCAGATACTCAGTTTGTTGCAGCTCTTTCCTCCCCATCCACATTCCTGTGGAATGTATCATCACTGAAGCAGTCAAGTACAAAATTTTCCTGTTGCCTAGAGTGGACACACAGGGGATTGTGACTCCAGACAGGGAGGACTTCCTGTCATACCTGTTCTGGAGCCTCCTCCCCTTGTGTGTGACCAGGTAGATGGGCATGACCCTAGCAGACCCTGTAAAAGGGCTAGCCCAGGGGTTGGGAATTTTTTTTTAGCCACGGGCTGGTCCACTGTCCCTTAGACCTTGTGGTGGGCTGGAGAAGCGGCACTTGGGGGGGGAGTAGTCCTCCTCCCCCCCCAGCCCCAGCAGCTGTGCTTACCTTCCCTGGGGCTGCTGCTGCCACCACCACCACTGCTGCTGCTGCTTCTCATGGGTAGGCAGAGTGAGCTCATCCGCTCCACTCTCTGGCCCATAGGAGCACCAGGGTGGCGATGGAGGGAAGAGTGGCGCAAAAGGGCTGGCTCCAGAGAGGGGCTGCTTAAAATGGCACTCAGCCAGCTTAGCCCAGCTCCCTTCCTCCTCTAGGCAGCGAGGAGAAGCCAGGAGGAGGGAGGGAGGAGGTGCCGCCACGATGTGTGTGGGTAGAGGGGGGAATGGAATGGCGCAGAAAAAAATGGTGCAGCCCAAACGAACAGAATTCCCATGCCGATCCATAGTCTGCAGGCCTGATCCTGAAGGCAATTGGGCCTGATCTGGCCCGCGGACCTTAGTTTGCCGACCCCTGGGCTAGCCATACATCCATCTTCCCATTTTTCCATTTTCTCCTTTTGGACTTCTCTCTTGGACCTCCTCTTCTGGCTCTTAGCCAGCACATGACTCATCCTCACAGAGGATGGAAGCCACAAGGTAGAAAGTCTGAGGCCCAGTTCAGACTTCTTTTCTCTACAAATATAACTGTAACCACAAGAGAAAGCCTGCCTTCAGATTACTGCTGTGAACTGAATGTAAGTAAACTTTACTCTTACTTTTAAAGACTGTTGTGTTATTATTATTTTAAGAGGGTAATAAAAGGAGAAACTTCCAGGAACAATCCAGACTGGACAGGCCAGACTGAATTGCTGAATTTAAATGATTCTGACGAATCCGTCAACTTGCTTCCAGCAGTCTGCAAGGGAATGTCCTCTGCTGCTTGCCCACTAGCGTGAGTGAGGAGGGATAATATTGAATCAATATATCCTCTCCTACCTTTCTCAACATTCCCATAATTCCTTCAGTGATCTTCAAAGTATATTCCTTCCAGCTAGGTAGTTTCAGACTTATGGCTGAATGGTCTTATGGATTTCCCCTCGTAAAATATTATTATTATTACAGTGGAATCTCGCCTTTCCACTAAGAACCTCAAGGTAGCCTGCACAACTTTGCTCTTTCCCTCCCTCTCCATGTTATCCTCACAACAACCCTGTGAGGTAGGTTAGGTTGAGAGATAGTGATGGGTTCAAGGCCATGCAGTGAGCTTCATGGCTGAGTGGGTGTTTAAACCCTGGTCTCCCAGGTCCTAGTCCAACACTCAAACCGCTGTGCCATACTTGATGGCCATCAACTTCGATGGCTTTCAATGAGGATGAGATAAATTCATGATGGCTATGTTCTCCCTCCACTGTTGGAGACTGTCTGCCCCAGAGAATCAGTTGCTGGTGAGTGCAAGTGGAGAGGGTGCTGTTGAGCGCACGTCCTGCTTGTGGACTTCCTACAGACATCTGATTGACCCCTGTAAGAACAGGCTAGTGGACTAGATGGGTCTTGTCCTGCCCCAGCAGACTCTTCTCATGTTCTTCAAAATGTGGCTGCCAGTCCTATTGCGTTTGGAGGCCTTCCTGCTTATTCTGAAGACTGGGCCTTTGGACTTCTCTTCCAAGTTCCTAGCCTGACAGTACTCATTGTTCCCCTCTTCTTCACTTGGTTCTGTAGTTGAATGAAGGGCAGCCAAAGGATATTCTGAATCCATTTTCCTGATCCATAGTAGGAAGGTTGTAAACAGAAGCTCAGGAGTTGCACAACTGCATCACCACCAGACCTCTGGCAAAGACTTGCTTGATGTTGAACACATCTCACACTGTTTCCCTTTCTCACTTCCACTCAAGTTTCTTTGGGTCCTGCAGTGATCTCAGCATCCAAGCCTTGGTCATGGTTTTGAAGCGTCAGCTATAAAACTAGCTATCTTAAAGGTCCTCTGGATGTTGTCCTCAACAAACAAGATCTTGTTATAATCCTTACAACAACACAGCAAGGAAGGTCACTATATTTTTACCCCCATATTGCAGCGGTGGTGGGGGGGGGGTGAGAGAGAGGGTGGATCTAAACACAGGGGGGAAAACACTATAAATAAGCCAGAAATTAGACTGTTTAAACAAAAGGGGGGGAAAGCCCTTTGGGAATCATGTTTTTAAATTCCCTGCTCTCCGACACAATCTGGTGTTGCATGTTTATAGTGCATTCAAATTGCTGGTTCTTTACTAATGTAACTGAGTTCAGAGTTTTTTTAATATTTATATTTTATTAAGGTGATTTCAGTTAAAAGAAATACAGTTATACAGAAAAAAAGAAGGAAAAGTGAGGGAGAAAAACAACAACAAAGATACATATAAAATAAAAAATACGGCAAAAAAAAAAAAAAGCAGTACTGCCATACCTTGGTTCCTGAACGCCTTGTGACTAACATTTTGGCTCCTGAATGCAGCAAACCCAGAAGTAAATGTTTCAGTTTGCAAATGTTCTTTGGAACCCGAACGTCTGACATGGCTTCTGATTGAGTGCAGGAAGCTCCTGCAGCCAAACTGGACGCTGCGGCTTGGTTGTCGAACATTTTCGGAAGTTGAACGGACTTCCAGAATGGATTCCATTCGGCAACCAAGGTACGACTGTATACAATATTTATACATTATAGTATACATTATTGTATAAATTGGTATAGTGCTATTGTCCTGGTGCTTATGAAAATGCTAGTAGCCTACTACATTTTGTATAAACTCGTTCCAAATATTATCATATTTATCCATACAGAGTCTGCATCTGTAAGCAGTCCATTCATAAATTGCCAAGGATACCATACTGTCAGTTCATTGACTGAAGGGTAAAGGTAAAAGTAAAGGGACCCCTGACCAGTAGTGGACGACTCTGGGTTTGCAGCGCTCATCTTGCTTTACTGGCCGAGGGAGCCGGCATTTGTCTGCAGACAGCTTCCGGGCCATGTGGCCAGCATGACAAAGCCACTTCTGGCGAACCAAAGCACAGAAAGGCCGTTTACCTTCCCACCAGAGCGGTACCTACTTGCACTTGACGTGTTTTCGAACTGCTAGATTGGCAGGAGCAGGGACCGAGCAATTGGAGCTCACCCCGTTGCAGGGATTTGAACCACTGACCTTCTGATCGGCAAGCCCTAGGCTCTGTGGTTTAGACCACAGCGCCACCCGCTGTGGGTACAATATCTTTATTTTTCCAGTTTCTCAATATCAATCTATTGGCCACCAGGTCTGTTGTCCCGTTGATAATTTCCATAATGCAGTTATATAGTTTAATAAAATATTCTCCGGTGAAATATTTAACTTTTTCTGTGCAGTCATAGTTACACAGTCCATCACTTTCTCCTAAAACTTGTTAAGTAAAGAACATTGTGCAAACATGAGTTTCAGAGAGGCATTGTTCTTGCCACATCTCCAACACTATCTTAGCTAACCCTTATGACACCTTATGTATTGAAGCTAATACATTTTCCCACTCTCTGGGTAATAATAGAAGTTCCAATTCTTTATTCCAATCATATCTTACAGTCTGCATATTGAACTTGTGCATTGTGTATATCTATAAAAAGTAATTGCAGGCTTATTTTTTTGAATGAGTTGTCCAGTTGCTCCAATATCTCAGGTATCTCAAAAGCTTAAAGGCCTGACAGCCCAAACATACTTGTTAGGAGATGTTGTAATTGAAGATATTACCATTGGGCTGCATCTGATAGATGGTAGTTTTGTCTTAAAATAGCAAAAGTATAAAATTCATCTTCCCCATCCATCAGTTGGTCCAATTTCAATATACCGTATTTTTCGCTCTATAACACGCACCCGACCATAGCACGCAGGTAGTTTTTAGAGGAGGAAAATCCGTAGGCATGCTACCCGTAGGCATTCCCTCCATAACACGGACAGACATTTCCCCTTACTTTTTAGGAGGAAAAAAGTGAGTGTTATGGTGCAAAAAATACGGTATATGCTTCCATAATTTTTTTTTTTTTATCACCATCTTTTTTTCAATTCTTAGTGTGGGGTTTCCCCACAGAGTAAGTTTAGCATGTGAAAATGGATCAAATCTGTTTTAATTAGCCAATACATTCCACATTCTTCTAAGTGATGTAATTGTTTCCAGAGTAACCTGAGATTTCAAATATTTTGATCTTAGTATTGTTCAACCAACCAAAGGTGTTATGTACATATATTCTAGGGTTGCTCACATTGGAAAATTGGGGCCAACAGGGAGACATTAAAGTACCAATTTTTCCCTACCTTAATCAACTTATGAAATTCACATTTCAGGATAAATGCGTCATGATCAGATATATAACCGATGTCTATACTACAATCTTGAATTTGAAGATACAATGAGGATGACTGGGGAAACCCAGCCAGATGTACAGGGTAGAAATAAGAAATGATGATGATGATGATGTTAAGAAATAATCCAATCTAAAGAAATTATTGTGCAGATCTGACAGAAATGTGTAATCTCTTTTGGTTGGGTACATTAATTGCCATGGATCTATCAGATTAAATTCTTGCATATATTGTCTAAGCGATTGCCTGACTAAAGATGTTTTCTTCCTTAATGGTGTATTTCTCAGGATCCAATATTTCTTTAAAATCTCCACTGATTATCAGATAATCATAAGTACATTGATTTAACTATGCAAAGTATTCATGAAACATACCAGGGGAATGCGTGTTAGGTCCATATATATTAACCAAAGCTATTACATTTCCTGCGAATTTAGCACACAAAATTAAATAACACTGTAGGCTTTTCTCAATAACTTATTGGATCTCTCTGATCTGCAACGTGTGTAGCATATGGCTTTTCTAGATTAGTTAGTGATATAACAGGAAGCACATAACTTGGATAGAAAAATGCTCCTAGTTTTAATATCATTAACTAATCTAGAGAAGACAAAGGCAGCCACACTGGTTCTCAGAGGATGGATCCAACTCTCTTCTTGAGATCAGATACAGAAGTGTGAGGAGGAAGAGGAGCAGGAGGAAGTTGTAAACTGGATGCAACCCATCAGTCAAACTTTAAAGAGACAGGAACCTTAGCAAAGAGGTCAAATGTGCAGGGACACTCTGGGAATCTGGAGGTCCCTTAAGCTGTCTGTTTTAACACCGTCCAAACCCTCTGTTGCAAGCTGAGTTGCACCTATGTGTCCAACAGAAACCCACCAAACAAGGTAAGCAGAGAAAGAGGTAGGTTACATTAACATGACTGGCAAAGAGCTAAACTACCATTTTTCTTCTGACAAATGCCAAAGTCCCTTTAATATGTTCATCTGAAGTGTCACAAAACAGTGGGCAAGCTTTTGACTCCACAGAACTCTTTGTCAAGCTGGATGAAGCAAAGTATGAGGCGGATGAGAAGAAGAAGAAGAACCTTGCTCGATATTGAAGCCATGGTCAAAAATTCATTTCTGTTGTATAGATACATGTCTGAATTTACCACTACCCAACTGCTGACTAGCAGAGTTCTGTGTGACATAGAAGCTTTGATGTTCTACAGGACCTACAGAGCAACTGCAGGCTTCACAAGACCAGCAGCCTTCCAACAATTTGACTTCACCCCCAAAGGTACACTCCTCCACTGTCTCTCAAGACAGACTCAGCTCAACTCAAAGGTGGTGGTGATGGTTAAAAATGGGAAAATTCCTATTGCAAAGACCTTTCTGAACAATATCGTTCTCAAAAGGCACCTGAAACAAGAGAGAGAATGGTTCCTATCGAACCTTTACTGGCAGAGAGTTCCACAGGGCAAGGCTCGCCACACTAAAGGCTCAGTCCCTAGGGCTAATGAAACCTCTGCATGTGGGGAACTACTAGATGGGACCCATCAGAGGATCTTGGTGATCGAGGCAGAGCAAAAAGGATCAGGTGGTCCTTAAGGTACCTTGACCCAAGTTGTTTAGGGCTTTGTGAATTAACACAAGTACCTTGAACTCTCTCTGGCCCTCAAAATTCTCCCCAGGCCATGCCTCTCACACCCTCTTTGAGTATTTTTGCCTGGCTGCATGGGAGTAGCCAGGATATATTTTAGAAGAAGAAGAAGAAGAAGAAGAAGAAGAAGAAGAAGAAGAAGAAGAAGAAGAAGAAGAGTAGTAGTAGTAGTAGTAGTAGTAGTAGTAGTAGTAGTTTGGATTTGATATCCCACTTTATCCCTACCCTAAGGAGTCTCAAAGAAGCTAACATTCTCCTTTCCCTTCCTCTCCCACAACATACACTCTGTGAGGTGAGTGGGGCTGAGAGACTTCAAAGAAGGGTGACTACCCCAAGGACACCCAACAGCTGCATGTGGAGGAGAGGAGACGTGAACCCGGTTCACCAGATTATGAGTCCACCGCTCTTAACCACTACACCATGCTGGCTCTCTTTAGGGGGTATAGGCTTAATGTTGGGGGGCATTGTTAGAGAGAATGCTACTCAACCTCATCCCTTGTTTTCCCCAGGCCCCAGCCCTCAAAACATTGTGTTTGAAGGGTGAGTAGGTGACACATTCAGAGAAGAGGTTGTGGGGAAATGGCTGTTTTGCATGCAGAATGTCCCTGGTTTGGTTCCCAGCATCTCCAGGTAGAGCTGGGATGGTCCCCTGCCTGAAACCCTGGAGATCTTCTGCCAGTCAGTGCGGACAATACTGAGCTAGAGAGACCAATGGCCTGACTTAGTGTAAGGGAGTTCCCTATGTTCCTATGCAGTTCCATAAAATTGTCCCAAATTTAAAAAAGGGAGCTGGTGTTTGGAGGTGTATACTGAAGAGACCACACTGCCCCGGCTGAAAAAGCCATGCATGGTTCAAAGGAAATGCAGGAAAACCCAACATTCACTAAGATTGCCCCATGAAGTTCTTTTTTAAAAAAATAATATTTATTACTTTTAAAGCTTACAAAAAAGAAAGAAGAGAAAGAAAACAAAAAAGAGAAAAAACAATACAATACAATATGTAAACAATACAAAGCACAAGCTTAACACATTAAACTAAACACAATAAACAAAACAAAACAAAACAAAAACAATTTAAAAGCATACATCATACCTTTTCCATACTCTATCTTTCATTCCCTTGTTTCATCGACCTCCTCTCACCTCCCTCTTTGTATTCCACTTCCATTAATTGTTTCAGCAATTCCTTTCCATCTTTCTCTATTTTCTATCATATAAATGTCTTAACATATTTTTAATCTTATTTCCATTAAAACTAGTATACTTATTTAAGCTTAACTCCTTATAACATTTCTACTAAGGCCATAAAATTTCATTCCAACATTTTTCTATCACTCATTAATTTTACAATATTTCTATATATAGACTTTAAATTTTCCAATCTTCTTCCATCATCTCCTCTCCCCGGTCTCAGACTCTGCCAGTCACTTCCGTCAACTCCATACAGTCCATCAACCTGGAGATCTTATGTCCGAGGCTCTTAACTCTTTTCCAAGTCCCTTCTGCAGGTCTTCTTCAGATTGCCCCATGAAGTTCTGGTCAAAAGGAGCTCATCTTTGTTAGGCCTTAGGAGGGCAGCTTAAGAAGATGGCAGAAGAGATTTAAGTACAGTGGTACCTCGGGTTACATACGCTTCAGGTTACAGACTCCACTAACCCAGAAATATTACCTCGGGTTAAGAACTTTGCTTCAGGATGAGAACAGAAATCATGCTGCGGCGGGAGCAGGAGGCCCCATTAGCTAAAGTGGTGCTTCAGGTTAAGAACAGTTTCAGGTTAAGAACAGACCTCAAGAACGAATTAAGTTCTTAACCTGAGGTACCACTGTACATGATATTATCAGCTGTGACCAGATTTTTTTTGTTTCTGGGTGTGGCTACTGGATCCACCCAGTGAGAGCTAATAGATTAGTGAGGACCAGGGATGGAGCCTTCTCTGTACTGGTCCTTTTGGTAGTATGCCCTCTACAGTGGCCTTTCTCAACCTAGCTAGCAGGACCAATGGTCAGGGATGATGGGAGTTGTAGTCCAATGATATCTGGGGATGTAAGGTTCAGAAAGGCTGCTCTACAGGGAGGTAAGTATCGCTCCCTCTTTGTTGCATTCACAAATTTTCCACTCTGGAGAATGCCAGTATTAGGTCCCATGTTTCAGTTGTCTTTACAGTGGTACCTCAGGTTAAGTACTTAATTCATTCCAGAGGTCTGTTCTTAACCTGAAACTGTTCTTAACCTGAAGCACCACTTTAGCTAATGGGGCCTCCAGCTGCCACAGCGCCACCAGAGCATGATTTCTGTTCTTATCCTGAAGCAAAGTTCTTAACCCGAGGTAATATTTCTGGGTTAGCGGAGTCTGTAACCTGAAGCGTATGTAACCTGAAGCGAATGTAACCCGAGGTATCACTGTAGTTAATCAAAATACCTATTGTCAACAAATGGTCATTCAATTCTATTAGCAAATCATCATTCAGTTGTTAAGGGTGATTACCGCATCATATTTTCATAAGGAAATCATCTGATCGCAGCTTTTTAGAGTCACAGCTGATAATAAATGCTGAAATGTGCAAGGCAGCACAGCAGGGACAGCTGCTATTGAAATATATATTATGTGAGGGCCATTCATGGAAGGATGGATTTTGGAGGAGAGAATATTTCCCCCTAGTTTTCCTCAGGAATCTGGCAAAGGAAAAGCATGCTGCAAGGAAATGGATCGCTTTCACCTCCCCAGTTTTGGGAGCCCACCTCCTGCATACTACTTTCTGGTGAGAGTTCACATCACCTGGAATATGTCTGGATTGAGCTTCTCTGGGAGCACTGGTCAATCAACAGAGCTGCTATCTTCTCAGCAACAAAGAGTAACTGCTCTTCAGAGTATCTGTTTCCACATAACACCTGGTTTGTTGATGGAGCCCTCCTGTAAGCCAGTTAGCCACTCAGCATCATATTAAAGACAACCAGACCCAAACCTTAAGCATGTCTTTTTCTGTAGTGCCATCTTACGGCCATATAAAATACTACATGCTTTAAGAGTCAGAACAGAACTTCAGTGTTGCATAACATTACCTACTTTGACTAATGAGAGCTTAAATTTCCAAATTATATTTTATGTTAAGTAAAACATCTACTTTAGAATAGTTTGCTGCATTCCAGTATGCTGAAATATGTGGGGAACATCTGAAACAGATTCTTCTTTATCTTTTGTTGTTGTTGTTTAGTCGTTTAGTCGTATCCGACTCTTCGTGACCCCATGGACCAGAGCACGTCAGGCACTCCTGTCTTCTACTACCTCCCACAGTGTGGTCAAACTCATGCTGGTAGCTGCGAGAACACTGTCCAACCATCTCGTCCTCTGTCGTCCCCTCCTCCTTGTGCCCTCCATCTTTCCCAACATCAGGGTCTTTTCCAGGGAGTCTTCTCTTCTCATGAGGTGGCCAAAGTATTGGAGCCTCAGCTTCAGGATCTGTCCTTCCAGTGAGCACTCAGGGCTGATTTCCTTAAGAATGGATAGGTTTGTTCTTCTTGCAGTCCATGGGACTCTCAAGAGTCTCCTCCAGCACCATAATTCAAAAGCATCAATTCTTCGGCGATCAGCCTTCTTGAGGGTCCAGCTCTCACTTCCATACATCACTACTGGGAAAACCATAGCTTTACTGCTGGGCAAAGAATTTAGATAACGCCACTTTTTATAGGACTTTTTCAGCACCTTCATATGTACAAATATAAGAAGCACGAATGGGTCGCAATTCTTGCAATCACATATATAATTAACACTCACATACGACAGTGCATTTGAATGTTCTGCCTCCAGCATAGCATAGTGGTTAGTGTTGAACCTTGGAAACCATGGTTTGAATCCCTATTCAGCCATGAAGCTCACTGGGTGAACTTGGGCCAGTCACTGCCTCTCAGTCCTACCTCACAGGGTTGTTGTGGGGATTAAATGAGGAGGTAAGAACCATGTACACCACTTTGAGCTCCTTGGAGAAAAAGGTGAATATTAATGCAATAGACAAGCAAATGTGGGCATACCCGATTGCACAGCTCTTTCCGAAAGAATTGGCATTCTCGCAAATTAATCACACAATCAGTCCCTTATTGTTTCTGTTACTTCCTGGAAAAGGGTAGCTGTGACTGTGCAAAGCATACCAGCCATATGTACCAAGCATTTGTTCTAATTTACTCTCAATTAATGAGCTTAGCACCTGAGTGTATGAATAATTGGGGGGGGGGGAAGATGGGAGCCTAGATTAACAAATCCAAACTTTAGCTGTTAAAAAAAGAATAAGATGTATTATTATTATTATTATTATTATTATTATTATTATTATTATTTAATTAATTTATACCCCGTCCATCTGGCTGTGTTTCCCCAGCCACTCTGGAAAAGAAAAGAAAAAAAACAAAAGGGTAAACCTCAAGATGTGGTCTAATATAAGCTGATATCTTTACCCACGGCTTTTTTTCAGCCATAGCTCTCAGGAACTCAGTTCCAGCACCTCTCAGGTGGTCTCCATTGGTGAGTTCTGGCACCTCTTTTTTTTTTTTTAATAGAACTGTCTTTACTTACTTTTGTTTTGTGTGTGTGTTTTACTTCCGATGTAGTAATATATGAATCACAATCAGGTTTATTACATGGATGCCCTCTTGTGGAACAGTGTGTTTGTGCAAGAGAAAGAGAGAGAAAGTCTCAGTTTTATAAACACTTGTCATATTTCTGATATTCACAGAAATGTGAAAGCATATGTGGGTAGGATGGGAAAGAACAATGTCGAGTAGTTTTCTCAAATCATTTTTTTATATTTGTAGAAGTAATAAAAGATTAGAGGTGCAAGCTGACCCGCTCTGCTTCATCAGCTGAAGAACCTGAAGATGGCTCCTCATGCCACTGGAGGTGAAGAACCACCAACCCTGCTGAAATGGAGTTGTGGATGGACTATGGTTTGGCACTAAAGCATCTGTTTTCCACACAGAAGGTTCAATCCCTAAAATTTCCAGTTAGGGCAGAAGGACAAGATGGAGAGCTACTGCCAGTTAGTGTAGGACAATACTGAGAGAGATGAACCAGGGGTCTGACTCAGGACAAGACAGTTTCCTACTGATAGGGGGAAATCCTTGGGCTCACTTGGATTGCTAAACAAAGACACCAGCCAAGAATATAGGAGCAAAACAGCAGCCTGTAGGCCTGATCTTTAATGTTGCAACAAGGCTTCCAGCCACAACATGGAAGAAGCAGGAAGAAGCCCCCCACAAAGGATGGTTTCCCCTTTTACCCACAACACCCTTAATGAAGCATCATGCATACATCACGGATACATCACAGTTATGTCACAAACAGGGAGGGGTTTTCTGGCAGAAACTTGATCATCAGGTTTGCCCCCACCTCTCGCTTGCCCTCCACCTCACACCCATCAAGTGATACAAAAAAAATATTTACAAGTTCCTATTTTCCCAGTCAAGATAATCACACTCTTTTGTCCTGATTGAGAACCGGACGTCCAACTCCAAGAGACTGCAATCTACTCCCAGGAAAAAAACAAAACTGGCAGTGATCTACCCATTTTTTTGGAGGGAGGCAGACCAAAGTGTTAGAATTCCTGCTCCATGATTGCAGTCATGGGATTGTTGTCTATCACATGATGGTGTATGTTTTGACTCCACAGAGTGGGAAGTAACGGAGACAGGATGTTTGTGTTACTGTGTTCCGTGAAGTGGGACTATTGTCCTTTGTTCTTTTTCTCTTTGCTATCTGATGCTAGAGAGAGAGAGAGACATGTTGCAGTGTCCCGTGTGTGTTTATATGTAAATAAAGTAGATTAGCCAAAATGCTGAGTTGCTGAGGTCTGTTACACAAACTGCGAAGACTCTGCGGACCCCTAAGTGTGCTGGTGTTGGTCGCTGTGATGTTCGAGCTGAATGAAGCTTTTGAAGCTCCTGAATGAATGACCAGGAGGGAGAGAACATGCCAGTCAGGCATGTGTCTCTACTAGGTCCTACTCGAGTGTAGGATGAGCTCCTGATGCAAAGTTGTTGAGCTTTTTTGGAGAGCTTCCCATAGTTGTTTAGCTTTTTTTAAACAGCAAGTGTACAGAATTAATTTAAATCACTCACCAACAACACAGCCGCTAGCAGACAGACGCAGCGCTACAGCAGACAACAAAGGAACGCACACTGAACATAACACAGGGAAAGACCAAGGGGGGCGGAGACAGGATTCTAAACAACACAAACCATAAGGATTCCACGATCATGGTCGACCAGTTGGACACCCCTGGTCTATGGGATGTCCTCCTTTTTGGCACCCATCTGCCAGGATACCAGTGATTATCTCTTGTGCAAGAGGCAGCTGAGTACATGGTCTCAAGGTTCAGGAATTATGGCTGCCCCAGCCCACATCCCAGACTCCCCGCATGGTAGCTATTCCTTTCCTGAACAGAACAAAGGTAGAATGGCACAAAATCCGACACTGGAGTGATTTTATATGACTTTCTAAAGTTTCCCCATTCAGTCAGTACATAGATGCATTTATCAGTGAATTGTTACATTCGGTAATGTGCAGCAGAGACCCTTTGAATAGAGATAGGGGGGGGGAACCCTGTGTAATGAAGTGTTTTGTGTGGACATTTGCAGGAGTGATTGTAACCGGGCTCAGGGCAGCTAACAACAAATTTAAAACACTTAATTGATGCTACAAAAAACCCAAAAAAGCATAAAATACAGTATAAAGTGTAAATCATGATAAAATCAAGAACCAAAAATAAATTTAGGGGGAAAATCCATCCAATAAACATTAGATGATCACCAGGGCTAGCTGGCTAAATTAGCCCCATTTGGGCCAGTGAGGAGACCAGGGGAGAACCAGCTGTGGGATCCCAATTCAGATCTGAATGGTCCATTTGTGAACTAAAGCCAGCAGCAGGATGCTCTCTACAAAGAGGAGTGAGTTAGCTTCTTTGCTGTACAGGAGGCATACACAAGCACACCTTTCCAAAGAATGATTGGTCTGATGCTGGTTGCCTGCAGCTAGCCAAAGGCTGGTGTGGGAGGCTAGTTTAAAGGCTCAACTGGGCCCCATGGAGATTTCTCTCCCCCACCCCCCAGCAGGCCACACAGGGAAGGACAGATTGTGCCTCTCAGTTTCAAACAGGTCCTTCCAGAAAATTATTCTCCCATCTCTTACTGCAGCATGGAAGCTCTGCTCCTGAAACCTGCAAGAGAAATTGGTGCTGTTCTCGCCTTCCATTATGTAAAAGCCATTTCAAAAGGTCACAAGGTCTGAAAGAAGAAGAAGAAGAGGAGTTTGGATTTGATATCCTGCCTTTCACTCCCCTTCAGGAGTCTCAAAGCGGCTAACATTCTCCTTTCCCTTCCTCCCCCACAACAAACACTCTGTGAGGTGAGTGGGGCTGAGAGACTTCAGAGAAGTGTGACTGGCCCAAGGTCACCCAGCAGCTGCATGTGGAGGAGCGGAGACATGAACCCGGTTCCCCAGATTATGTGACTACCGCTCTTAACCACTACAGCACACTGGCTCTCCCTTCATAAGAAAGGGAAATGCTGATTCTCATTGCTCAAAAGAAACCTAACCTACATAAGTTCTGCGGACTGGATTTAAAAGAGCTGCGAGTGGTAATAAATCTGAAACCTTCCAATTCAATACTGGAGGAAAGTGTCTTTAATCAAGCCCCTGTGTAGAGGACTTTCATCCTCCTGGCCAGGGGGTCTAAGATTTCTCATGACACACTTTACCTTCATTGGCTCTCTCCAGCGCTGTGTTTTTAAAAGGACTCTCTTATTAAGATAGACGTTCCTAGGGTGCCTCCAGACTGTCAGGATTCTGAGGAAGAGATTGAAGCACACATCAGAATTTTAGGTTTGTGCATTTAAAGTGGATCCAAGAGCTCTGCTGCCCTAGTGCAACAAATGTACTTTAAACACAACAACAAGGTGGACATTCAATTAAGCTTAATGAAAGGGAAAGGCATTGAAAGGCATGGGATGAATGAAGGACTAACAGGAAGATGTGTCCCACAAGCAGACCAGGAATAAATTTCCATTGTCATATAGCGTATTTTTCGCTCCATAAGACGCACCTAGTTTTTAGAAGGGGAATGCAAGAATTTTTTTTTTTTTAAGGGAGCGCTGAGCAGAGCCTGTATGCATCCCAGGCTCTGCTCTGCGCTCCCTTTCACGAGCCGCGTGGAGCGTGTGTGCAGTGCTTGCAGGCTTTTCCCCAGGAAAAAGCCCCCAAGAGTCGCACACATGCTCCACGCAGCTCGTGAAAGGGAGTGCGGCTCTTGGGGGCTTTTCCGGGAGGTGGGGGAAGGGACTGAGGGGCTGCCCTCTGTCCCTTCCCTCACCTCCCACAAAAGCCAGCAAGAGCTGTGTGCTCTTTAAAAGGTGTGCGGCTCCTGCAGGCTTTTCCCCGAGGAAGGAGAAGGGACTGACGCGGCCAGTCAGTCCCTTCTCCCTCCTTGGGGAAAAGCCCGCAAGAGCCGCGAGGAGCGCGTGTGTGTCTCTTGGGGGCTTTTCCCACCTGCCTCCCACCTGCATTCGCTTCATAAGATGCACACACATTTCCCCTTACTTTTTAGGAGGGAAAAAGTGTGTCT
The DNA here is from genome assembly GCF_951804945.1 of Podarcis cretensis. NCBI lineage: Eukaryota > Metazoa > Chordata > Lepidosauria > Squamata > Lacertidae > Podarcis > Podarcis cretensis. Next base: position 26,728,400 of record NC_137175.1, read on the forward strand.
TATGGAGCGAAAAATACGGTAACTGCACTGTACATAAATCTGAATGAATGCTCAGTGAGGACAAAATACAGGAGGGGTGGGGGGGAATCTTCCAGCCTAGGGACCACATTCTATCTTGGACATTATCACAGTTCAAGGATATATTCCAGCCAGGTAAAATCACTAGAGGACACAGAATTAATGCTCAATAAATCAATGTCATATAACACCCCTGCAAACTTTGTGCAGACAGATCACCATGAATGCTCAATAAACAGGTCATCTGGAAGCAACCTTAATATCATCAAAACTGCAGTTTGCTTTCTCCCTGTGTCTGAGGAATCAGGGTGATTCAGCTCTTCCTCCTCCCCCTCCTCCTCCTCCTCCTCTTCTTCTTCTTCTTCTTCTTCTTTTCTTTCAGTTTAAAATTACATTTATTGTACAAAATGGCACTACACATTACAAAGCATCAATCTTTTTCTGTTCCGGTTCTTTTAGATGGCGACGAATTATTAGTTCACCTGCACTGTTTTTCTTCAGATGGAATTCCGTGGGGCAGCTTTAATGCTTATTTAATTTATTCTTATTAGATGTTTAATCACTTTCAATTTTTCATTCACAGAAGGAATGGTTTTATGCACTCTTAGCTCATATCTTTTTTCCAATCAAAGAAATTTGATGATCACTTTTTCCCAATAAGGATGCCTTCTTCCACTTCTGACTCTGGTCACAAGGTGCAGTTCATGGGACTGCTGTGGATCACCCTTATATTTTTCATGATCACCAGGCCGTGGCTGAAATACCGATTCAGGAATTCTTGACCTTGTAAATTTCTGCCTAATCCACACCCTCCAGGTGATTGGTTCCACGTTGTATTTTGCAAGACTCTGCCAGGCAGCAAAAGGGCTCCCACTCACAACTCTGCCCAGCCACACCGCCATGTTCAAACCCCGTGAGTCAGCACTTCTGAGCATCACTTGGCCTTCTTACAGCAGCCCAGTCCTCATCATGTTTACTCTGAAGTAAGCCCTATTGAATTCAATGAGGTTTACTTCCAGGTAACCAGGGATGCGGGTGGCACTGTGGGTTAAATCACAGAGCCTAGGGCTTGCCGATCAGAAGGTCAGCAGTTCGAATCCCCTTGACGGGGTGAGCTCCCGTTGCTCGGTCCCTGCTCCTGCCAACCTAGCAGTTCAAAAGCACGTCAAAGTGCAAGTAGATAAATAGGTACCACTCCGGCAGGAAGGTAAACACCATTTCCGTGTGCTGCTCTGGTTCACCAGAAGTGGCTTAGTCATGCTGGCCACATGACCTGGAAGCTGTATGCCGGCTCCCTTGGCCAATAAAGCGAGATGAGCGCTGCAACCCCAGAGTCGGTCACAACTGGACCTAATGGTCAGGGGTTCCTTTAACTTTAACCAGGGTTAAGGACTGCAGTCTTCGATCTCTCAGAGACCCATTAGCAGGTCATCATGGGCTACCAATACACCTTAGTTAAGTCAGGGTATTGTCTCAGGATAATCTACAATGGTAAACCCACAATGTTATTAGCACAAAGACAGTCCTGGAATTTTGGAATGTTCAACACCCTTGGCAATTGCCATTTCTTGCCCCCATGGCAACAGGCAAAGAAAGCTTTGTTTTGCCAAGCTTGGTGGAGTTATACATTTTCAGTTGTTGCAGAATATATCTAAGGAACAAACTAGACATGATTCAGATTTGCAAATAGTTATCTCCCACTTTTAAAACACTTCTAGTAGCTGTGGATTAGGACAATGGAAGTGAGGGAGGAGCAATTAATCCTTCCTCCCAGAATGCTTTCCCAAGCTATTTGCCCAGAAGGAGGAAACCTACTGTTATGTACTGAGTGGAATAGGATCCAAAATGCAGCAGCCTGATTGGTCCTAGAACAATAGGATTCAGAATGCAGCAGTCTGATTCGCCCTAGAACAATGGGATTCAGAATGCAGCAGTCTGATTGGTCCTAGAACAATAGGATTCAGAATGCAGCAGTCTGATTCGCCCTAGAACAATGGGATTCAGAATGCAGCAGTCTGATTGGTCCTAGAACAATAGGACCCAGAATGCAGCAGTCTGATTGGTCCACAGGAGCCACCCAATCCAGCTCCAGGTGAAAGTGAATCCGCAACCTGACTGGCCTACAGGAGAATCCCGGAATTAGCCAATCACGTGGGGCCCATTGCGTAAATAATATATATAAAGCAGACATTCTGGGGGAACTTCCATTCCTCCTCACCACTATGAGCTGAATAAAGAGCATGAAATCCACTCTCGACTCTGAGTATATTTCACCTACAGAACCATGTTCCCAAACCAAATTTTGTACAACTACTTTATTACATGTAGCAAACATTTGTTTCTTGCTTGTTGCAACCTAGCCACAGATCCCTTCCTTTCTACTCCAGATCTAGTCTTCAGATATGATGATGTTGTGTTTGCAGAGCCCTCTTCATTGTTGTATGACAGATGCTTGTGTGAGTGTTATGGGCCCTCTCTTCAGTATTGTTTTGTGAAATGATGCAGGATGGATGATACAACTCTCTATATCCCAACGCCTATGCTATTTTCTGAACTTTTTGTTACTTTAAAGTGCCTAATTACCATTCATCTGGAGAAGCCTCTCAGTTGTAACACTTACCGGAGCCCTTACCATCTGCAGTGCCAACACTCAGCAGGGTTCAGGAGATTTATTTCTACATTTATTTGGAACTTTGCATTGGAAGCAGAAGCCAAGAAATGGCTTTCTTTTTCTTTTTTATAAATAAAAAAGAAGTATTTATGGCTGCGAGGTCATATCACAGCAGGATCAGGTCTTTACTGTTTTTATTTCTTCCTCTTTTGATTATAATTGCAAGCCTGGTATGCTGCAACACAAATTCCACTGTTGGGTGCTAGATTCCTGCCCAGAAACTGAGTTCACACATGCATATCTGTTCTACCAGTCCAATTTATGCAATCATATCCACACATATGAATACACAATCAAGGGAGTGGATCAACCCCCCCAACACACTGACCTTTAACAGGTCCAGGCCCAAGACCCACCCCTGACTCCCAGCTTGTAACCTGGTATGCATTTTCACAGAGATACCCCATATATGGATTTCCCTCTCTAATAATAATAATAATAATAATAATAATAATAATAATAATAATAATTTATTTGTACCCCACCCATCTGACTGGGTTTCCCCAGCCACTCTGGGCAGCTTCCAGCAAAATATTAAAATACTATAGTCCATCAAACATTAAAAGCTTCCCTAAATAGGGCTGCCTTTAGATGTTTTCTAAAAGTCTGGTAGTTGTTTTTCTCTTTGACATCTGGTGGGAGGGCGTTCCACAGGGCAGGTGCCGCTACCGAGAAGGCCCTCTGCCTGGTTCACTGTAACCTGGCTTCTCGCAGTGAGGGAACCACCAGAAGGCCCTCGGCACTGGACCTCAGTGTCCGGGCAGAACGATGGGGGTGGAGACGCTCCTTCAGGTATACTGGACCGAGGCCATTTAGGGCTTTAAAGGTCAGCACCAACACTTTGAATTGTGCTTGGAAACGTACTGGGAGCCAATGCAGGTCTTTCAAGACCGGTGTTATGTGGTCTCGGCGGCCGCTCCCAGTCACCAGTCTAGCTTCCACTTTCTGGATTAGTTGTAGTTTCCGGGTCACCTTCAAAGGTAGCCCCATTGTTGGGGCCTCATTGCTGCCATGATGGCTACCAAGCTACCCCAGCACAGCAGACACTTCTCCATGCTAGTTCCCAGCAAAATTCCATTGCATGAGAAGCCCAGAAAGCTAGAGGAATAGACTAGAAAGAGGACAGAATGCCCCTGTTCCATAGAGAGTTCTCATACTACAGGCATAGCTGTAGAAAAGCAGAAACATCTTACTGAAAAAGGCTGATTCCTTTCTCCTGCCACGTTGTTGCACTCATAGCAAATTGAAAAAAAAAATGAGTGTCTCACCGGCAGAATCCATCCTAGGTGAAACACAGCACATGGTGCTCCTTTAGCTAGGGACAAGGTGGAAAAGGCTTTAGAGGACCCACCTAGGATGGCATTGCAACCCACCTGTGTGTGGGTCTTCAACTCACTGGTTGAAGATCTATACCATGAGAAGAAAAGTTACACTGTTTGGTGCTTTTTAGTTGGGTGGGGGGCACTATGGGGTTGTTCTGCTCATGGGCAGTTCTTATTTTGGATTCAGAGGCAATAAGAGAAATGCACAGAGCTGTGCAGGTGTCAGCAATCGGTCGTAAACCTCTTTTTGTGACCCACTTGGTGTCTTTACCTGCCCCACACCTGATGGCAAATATGATATCAGGTCGAGACTAAGTGAGCAGCCTCAAGTGGTCTCAGCAGCCTCATGGGCTTGTTGTTGTTTAGTCGTTAAGTCATGTCCGACTCTTCGTGACCCCATGGACCAGAGCACGCCAGGCACTCCTGTCTTCCACTGCCTCCCGCAGTTTGGTCAAACTCATGCTGGTAGCTTCGAGAACACTATCCAACCATCTCGTCCTCTGTCACCCCTTCTCTTTGTGCCCTCCATCTTTCCCAACACCAGGGTCTTTTCCAGGGAGTCTTCTCTTCTCATGAGGTGGCCAAAGTATTGGAGCCTCAGCTTCACGATCTGTCCTTCCAGTGAGCACTCAGGGCTGATTTCCTTCAGAATGGATCGGTTTGATCTTCTTGCAGTCCATGGGACTCTCAAGAGTCTCCTCCAGCACCATAATTCAAAAGCATCAATTCTTCGGCGATCAGCCTTCTTGATGGTCCAGCTCTCACTTCCATACATCACTACTGGGAAACTCGTGGGCTTAGTTATGCCTATAGGTTGGCAGTTTACCAATGTGAAGGAAAACTCAAGGCTCCTTTCCCTTTATAACTTTTCCATGGCATCCCACCATCTCTGTAATTGAGATGACTGGTGATAACTTCTATTATGACGTTACTTATTGCTTGTAAAAAAAGAGAGAGCCTCCACTGCATTAAAAACAATCAATCAATAGTAATTAAAAAGAACACACACTACTTTTCAATGGAAGACTTTGACCGATTTGATTGTAAATAAATAAATAAACATCTTTAAAGCCAGGTGCATAAGAAGCTGCTTTATAATGGGTAAAATTATTATTGCATCTAGCTTAGTATCAGATACACTGACTGGCAATGGCTTGCTAAGGTTTCAGGCAGGGAGTCTTTTGCCTGGGCTCATCATGGAACTATCTGCATAGAAAGCATGTCCTGCCAGCCAATGAACCTCAGTCATCCTCCGTCTGTGTTAGGGCAATGTCTTTACTGGGACCAAAGAAATCTTTGTGACTTGGTTAAACCCGGGATGCTGATTAATCAAGTGCTGCTGGGATTTGCAATGTTAGGCGGGAATTTTGCACTGCCCCCCCCCCCCGAAACTATTGCAGTAACTTTTGGAACATCCCACAAGGTGGCGATGTTGCACTGGACTACTGCTCACTTCATTGCTATATAAATAAATAAGGAAAACTGAAGGTTTAGTCAGCTAACACTGGAAGAATACCTGCATACCTGATGTGGTCACTCAAAGCTCATCTGTTTCCCATGCTAGGGACTGGCATGAATAAAACGGCAAGGTTGCAAGGCTCCCCAAGGCATCTGGTTGCAGGGGTGGAGGAAGGGGGGCAGGTTGCCTCGGGTGTCACCACTGAGAGGGGTGACAAAATGCCAGGCAGCACCCATTGCAGGGCCTGCAGTGCACCTGAGCCACGCATCTCTCCTGGGAGTGACACAGTGGCTTGGGCACCCATAGGCTCTGCACTGCCCCAAATGGTCTGCCTGCTGCCTCCCCCTCAGCTGTAGGGCGGCTGAGTGGGAGGAGGCAGGCAGACTCCTCGGAGGTCTTGTGGAGTGTCGTGCCCTGGCTAGCCCCGCCCCATGGGCAGCTGGCCCCGCCCCTGAGCACAGGGCATGTGCGACGCCCCAGGCGCCCAATCGGCTTGCTCTGCTGTTGTCTGGTTGGTCACTGTGAGAAGTGGTTGCCAGACTAGATATGCTATCTTTATTGTCATTGTCCCATACAGAACAACAAAATTGAAATGAGCTGGTAGTCGGAGCCCACATGTTCTTAAAGCAACTGAGCATGTGCAGAGTGTCTCTCCTTCAGCAGTGAATCCAGCCAGCTCCAACATTTAGGCTGCAGTCTTGGGCATGCATACTATGGAGTAAACCTCATTGAGAAAGCATTCATAAACATATACTGTTGGAATTAGAAGCGCTGCCAGTAAATACAGGATGTGGTTTCTAAGCCAGTTTCCTTCTTAGAAACCGAGAAACAGGTGTGAATGTATAGGCATGTTGACCAACTTTGCTGTTAAATTAGGGATAATGCTGGCTCATTTTAAGATAGCTTTTCTCTGCACTCTACCTTGATTACAGCAGCGAGATATATCTTGAATGTTGTGCTGGATTTATTATATATAGCTATGTTTTTACCTACCTACACGAAAGCCTTGGTAATCAAAGCTGTCTTTCACTGTCAAGTGTAAATGTACATTTTGTACCAAACCTAACTCATTCTGATGGGAATGCTTTGGCAGATCCACTTCCTTGTATTCATTTGTATTTATTTATTTTAAAAATTATCTCACAGAGCCTGTCAATTTAATGTCGCGTGATGGGTTTCCAGATTTGGAAACATTCAAGCATTTATCCATACTGTAAACCTAGGCTGTAAATTTTCCTGCACGCTTAAATTTCGGAGGCAAATATGTGCATAGAAAACGGACATCTCAAGAGAGTAGCAAGTGCAGTTTTGTGTATTCAGGTGATAGTCTCTAGTTTATTCCTCTGTTTGCGCACCGTCGGTGTCTTCATCAGCATCGGCATTGGGGCTTAGCAGAATTCTGGAAGGGTTTTCATTTCTTGGTTAGCTCAAACAGAATTTATCCACAAGGATTAACCTACTTCAGAAACAGCTTTATTTTGCTTTTGATCAGAACCAAAATAAAGACCTAGCCTATGTACACAATACCGTTTACTCCAGCTCCAGCATGCTGCTACAGCTGGTGTTTGAAGCTGCATACACAGGACCATAAGCCAAAATCCACATGTGTCCTGTAGTTTCTTGAGAAATGGGACGTGGGTGGTGCTGTGGTCTAAAACACTGAGCCTCTTGGGCCTGCTGATCAAATTGGTCAGTGGTTCAAATCCGCGTGATGGGGTGAGCTCCTGTTGCTTCTGCCAGCCTAGCAGTTTGAAAGCACACCAGTGCAAGTAGATAAATAGGTACTGCTGTGGCAGGAAGGTAAACAGTGTTTCTGTGCGCTCTGACACTCACCACGGTGTCCTGTTACACCAGAAGCGGTTTAGTCATGCTGGCCACATAACCCAGAAAGCTATCCATGGACAAATGCTGGCTCTCTTGGCCTGAAAGCAGAGATGAGCATCGTACCCCATAGTCAAATTCGACTGGACTTAGCCATCCAGGGGTCCTTTACCTTTTACCTCTTGAGAAATATTGCTGTTTGATGTCTTTCCCCTCAAACTTGCTTCCAACTGTTTTGAAAACATGCAGTTAAGCTGAGGTGTGTTCATTTAAGGCAGCTGTTGCATATGCCCAGATGGCAGCTTTGTTGACTTGGAGTTCAGGGGGTTTGCAGGTGTGGGGAAACAAATTGAGTGATGCACATTGGGAGAATACATCCTTGCCCCCTTTCTGGTGTGTAGAGCGACATGAAAGCCCAGCTTGAAACACAGGGGGTGGTGGAATGACCTTGCTGTGTGTCAAACTGCTAATGTGCCCATAGCCCTATTCTGCTGTAGCATCCCCCCCGCCCCCCCGGAAATGCTTTCATGAAGATGCCAGCAGAGGAGGTAGTGGCAGAGGAGGGAAGGCAGAGCAGACCTGACCCTGATAGTTGCAGAGGAAGCCACTGGCGTAGCGTGGGGGGTGCAGGGGGGCCCGGCTGCACCGGGCGCAACATCTGGGGGTTAGGGTTAGGGGGCGCAAATCCACGGGTTAGGGGGCGCAAATCCATGGGTTAGGGGGCACAAATTACTTGCCTTGCCCCAGGTGCTGACAACCCATGCTACGCCACTGAGAGGAAGCCACTGGCGGAGCAAAAAACGCAATGAAAAACAAACTTTCTGAGTTTCTGGTCCATGGTCAGTTTCAGCTTCTGATACAGCTCTTTGCCAAGGGCGCAAAGGAGCCTAGGTACACCTCTGGGGCAGAGGGATGGAGCCTGCTAGATTCCATCTGTCGTGAAGCAGGCTCTGCACTGGTAGATGTAGTGAGTTGCACTGAACAAAATTAGAATGCACCTCTTTGTTTGTTATGTAAAAGCACAGCCAGTGCTCCCCTGCACCGGGTACTCAAGGGTACGCAGTACTGGCATCTTTTTTTTCTTTCTAGAAGAAAAGCACTGGTTAAAAGTGGGGCACACTGTAACAACTTCATAGTGAGTACTGGCACCTTTTTCTAGAAGAAAAGCACTGAGCACAGCCATGCTCAGGACCACAGGAGCCATTCACAGAATCATAGAAGTGTAGGTTTGAAAGGGACCACAAGGCTCATCTGGTCCAACCTCCTGCAATGCAGGAATCTTTTGCCCAATGTGGGACTCGAACCCACAACCCTGAGATTAAGAGTTTCATGCTCTACCAACTGAGCCATCTAGATTGCTTTCCCTCTCGGGTGTGAAACAGACTGCAATTTCTCAGCTGGGCAACACAGCCTAGGATAATTTTCAATGGTATATTCTTCCCCTTAATAAAAGTCTGGTCCTTTCATTTCCAGAGCAAGGATAAGGTGCTCTTGGACTACAACTCCCATAATACCTGATCAGCGGCCATGCTGGCTGAGGCGGATGAGAGATGATGTCCAATAGTACCTGGAGGACCACGGGTTCCTCATCCCTGAATAAAGCAGGGCAGAGCCATGCATTAAGGTTACTCCTGTGAAGAAAGCATGAAACTTGAGAAGTGCTCTGTTCTGAACATTCATTGTGGATCCTCTATTTGGGCTGGCTGAGACAATAACATCTCCACTAAGCCTTTTCTCTGCAGGAAAGATTACTATTGCATTTTACAGAATGAGCTATGTCTGGCGCATAATTAATTCCCCCCCTCCAAAGGTGAACAGACTGAAAAGGTCTTAAATAGTCATTTGGCCTCAGTCAATGCTGAGTAGAATCATAGGCTTTTTTCTTTATTATTTCAAAAAGCTGCAGCTAAAGTAATTTTTTCTTTTTTGAAAAAGAATTAAAAAGCATACGAGCAGAAAGATGTAGCTGCTTAATTCTTTAGTCCTTAGCTTCGGGTTGCATAGCATTAAATTTGGTTTGCATAATATATACCTGCAAATGACCCTGTGTGTGTGTGTGTGTGTGTGTGTGTGTGTGTGTGTGTTTGTGTGTGTGTGTGTGCCATCTTATCTTTGAAGCTCACATTAGCCCCAGGAAGAAAGATTCAAATGGTACCAAGAGGAACGGGGTTCAACAGAACCGCAGCACATGGGGGAAATTACCCATCCCTAAACCCCATGGTCCCAATTTTGCTGAGTCCCTCCAGTAGTGAGTGGCAAGCTGGGGCAGCACATTTCACCTGACCTCCTGTTACTGTCATCTCTGTAGCATACCAGGAGGGTGGGGAACAGTGAGGTTGGCATGGTGCAAACATTGCCAGAGTTCCTGAGACCCTCCAATTCACTCTTTCACACTCTTAGGACCTTACCCAGGGCACATCCTCATGGGTCCTGCTCCACACCTTCCTCCAGTTCCTTTGCCTGGCTGGCATATGTCCTTGAATTGCAATAACATCTCTCGTTGTACATGCAGAAACCTCTGATCTCTGTGTGGTTGAACTGTAGCAGGCTTCCTCAACCTTGGCCCTCCAGATGTTTTGAGACTACAGTTCCCATCATCACTTACCACTGGTTCTGCTAGCTGGAGATCATGGGAGTTGTAGGCCAAAAACATCTGGAGGGCCAAGATTGAGGAAGCCTGAATTGTAAACTACTGTACAAAGGTAAGAGTTGTCTCCTCCACCCACTGCTGTGGCATCTGGCTCCTGGGAGGTTAGCCTTGAGGGAAAGAGGCCCTCAGGCCAGAAGACCTTGTCTTAAAGTATGGCTTCCCAACCCATTTCACATGTGAATGGGGTAAATACACAGTTGACTGCCTCATCACATATAGTTTTGCAGCAAGTTGATCCATGCCTGTTTCTGTTTTTCCTATGTACAGGGTGTTAGAGGAGTAGTAGTAGCACTACTGGTGGGGGACATGTTATTCTCTTTCTGGGATTATTTTTCCACCTTTGGTTCCCACGCTACACTCAGCTCTCACCAGTGACTCATATAAGCTGCCACCATGCAACAGTGTCCACCCCCTAGGAATGGCTTTGACTGGCTGGCTACATGTGGTAAAGGTAGGCAATGGCTCTCAAACCCTCAGTGACTTAGGAACTTCTGCTGCATGGAGAAGGCTCTGGGGGATTAAGCAGATGGGACCAATAGTGGGTCCAACAGTCAAGAAGGTGGTTTCTGTGTGTGTTGTAGATGAAAGTGAGGGAGAAGGGGCTCATCAATCTGGGAAGGGACCTCATTTAGAAGAAGAAAAAATCTGATCCTGAACCTCCACTGGTCTGCAGGACATCTTTGGGAGAAGAAAAGACTAAGGACTAAACCCTAGACAAATCCTGAGTGGAGTCCCTAAGACAGTTGGATGGTGCCTTGTATGCCTTCTTCCAGCAACTCCTGCAGCCAAACTGGTGCCAAATGTATTGATCTGCTTTCCTTTGGACCACATCAGTGAGGCTGAGAGGGAGTTCTTGTCACCTGGGCACCCCAGGACCACCATGTACACTGCCCAGGCTTGCGCTCCAGGGAGGTTATTTTGGTGCTGCTAATGCAGCAGTTTGACTTCACCTCTGGGGGTGCATGCCATTGATGGATGCGAATAACAACTTCAGTGCAAATCCATTCCTAGACAAATCCCTTAGCTTCTAGTACATGGGTAATTAAAGTGTTGCCCTGCAGTTGTTGTTGGATTCTAACTCCTACCATCCTTTCCCATTAGGCATGTTAGTGGCAGCTGGCAATTAGCAACTTATGGAGGGCACCACATTAGCAACCCCTGTACTAGAAGGTTAGCAACTCCCATCATGTTCTGACTATCCCAGGGCTACTCCATGGGCTGCCTAACCACTTTGTTTCTTAGTGGTGGTGTTGGGCTGGTACACCCCTGTTTTGTTTTGCAAGGAGTATTTTTAGAATATGCAAAAATAATTAAAATGAAAAAGACAGGGAATTCTAGCTCTTGGAATAGAGCTAGTGATATTGGAACTGAAAGTCAATCCATGTGGAATGTTATATCAGCCCTTGCAGCTGATTAGATCATGTGTTCTGCTGGTTTATCACACACCTTAAAGATGTGACAAGGGAAGAAACACCAGGACTGGCAGAGGATGAAATGCAAACATTTGCTCATTTGATTTTGTCTAGAATGGACCCCTCACAGTTTTGATCAATGGCCGCTTGTTCTAAGGATCTCTCTTCTTGGCATAAACTATATGGTGAGAGCAACGTGGGAGTTACTCTCACTGACATTCACATTGAAAGGATTAATTTTTCTCTGTTTATCAAGCTTTAATCTCTCCTCCACCTAAAACACCTGACACTGAATGTCACCTTCACATTGACACAAAATGCAGTATTTGCAAAAACCTGCCAGGAAATAGAGTAGACAGGTGATAGCTCTATCAGGCTGAAGTTCTCCTGTGCAAGGACAAATATTCCTTTAGGAGAAAAGAAAATACTATTTAAGGTTAAAGCATTGCCTGCCTAATAACACACACAAAAGATTTACAAGGCTTTCAAGACACAAAATACAAGCATTTAGTAAAAACACACTCCACCCATCAACCAAGAATTATTATTAAATTCATAGCATTATACAGTTCCATTGCATTAGGAGGGCTTTCCTACCAGTTTCTGCGTTGGCACCCAACAGATTACATTATCTATTTCTATTTAATTAAAATAAGAATAATGACATCTTGAGCTGAGTATGCTCTTTCTTTCTTTCTTTCTTTCTTTCTTTCTTTCTTTCTTTCTTTCTTTCTTTCTTTAATATATTTATATGACACCTGTTATATGACACCTGTTATATGCCAGGGTGGCTTACAGAAAATATTAAGATATGACATGTTAAACAACAACTTAGAATATTAAAAACAAATTGCAGAAAAGTATAAAAACATGTTAATGTAAGTTTTGTATATCAGAAAATTCTGTTGAAAAAGACACCACAATAAGTATTTAAAAGGCACTGAAACACAATTAAGGTTGGCAAATGTTACTCTTAAGGGCAAGGGGATTCCAAAGGTTGAAGGTCACAACCAGTGGAAGCTGATCTATTAAGGCAAACAGGGCGCTGTCTTACCAACCTGTTCTTCCTCACCCTCACCTGCTTGTATCTTTACGTGCAACCAGTCAGAATGTGGCTCTCTCTGTCATTGGCTCTGGCTCCACCCCCTGTCTGTCTTCTTGCCTTCCACCCTACCAGACCCAGTGGGTACTAGCATCCACTGGCCACGACAAGATGTATATCTGCAGCTGATGGAATACTTAGGCGAACCTGAACTAGAGTTCTCAATGGACAAGCACATCAAGATTTGAGAAGGTGCTTTGCTCAGATAACTAGGTAAGATGACAAGTATTTAAGACCCCTGCTTGATCAGACCAAAGGTTTATCTAATTCAGGGGTCAGCAAACTTTTTCAGCAGGGGTCCGGTCCACTGTCCCTCAGACCTTGTGGGGGGCCAGACTATATTTTGAAAAAAAAAAAAAAATGAACGAATTCCTATGCTCCACAAATAACCCAGAGATGTGTTTTAAATAAAAACACACATTCTACTCATGTAAAAACACCAGGCAGGCCCCACAAATAACCCAGAGATGCATTTTAAATAAAAGGGACACATTCTACTCATGTAAAAACACGCTGATTCCCGGACCGTCCACGGGCCAGATTTAGAAGGGAGTTGGGCCGGATCCGGCCCCTGGGACTTAGTTTGTCTACCCATGATCTACCGGTAATTCATCATTCTGTTCACACTGTGGCCAACCGTATGGGAAGCCCCAAAGCAAAACATCTCTCAGAAGAGATTCTAAGGGTTAGATTATCAGTCAATTACCAGTTGATTATCAATCAATTCTCTCTCTCTCTCTCTCTCTCTCTCTCTCTCTCTCTCTCTCTGTGTGTGTGTGTGGGAGCTTTATTCTCTCTCCCTCTCTCTTTTCAATTCATTACATTGTAAACCCAGGGCAGTTTTCCACAACAGTCTAGAAACATAAAAAACAAGATACAATGCAACATGTTCCAATACAGGATAAAATTTAAAACAAAACCACTACAAACAAATAGCAGTAAAACACCAGATTGTGATCAAACAACTCGATTCCTCCAAAGGCCTGAGAGTTTTAATCAAACTTGAGAAGCTCATGAATGCTGTAGCAGGATGAGCCTCTGATAGTTCCTTCTGCAGCCTGGGAGTCATGTCCCTGCATAACAAGTCTTTCCCTCTGAACTATATCCAGCCACTCATGTCTCACAAATGTTAGGTTATACAGACATTTAATAGCATGAGTTGGATAAGGAAAAGCAGAATGCTTGGATGCTTGGGGTTAGAGTTCTGGAGTGTCTCCATCTTTGTTCCTGGCTGAATTGTCTGAATCTGCTCCAGGGTGTACACCTGAATGATATAGTTCCTAGGGTCAATGCACATATCTCCTTGTCTACTTTTTTATCTTGTTCTAGCCTCCCCCTCCTATCTGCCTTTCTAGTTAAGGGTATTGGGCATTTCTAACATGCCACAGAGTGTGTGCAGAGTAGACCACATAGATGGAATCACTGAAGAGATGCAAAGAGATCTTTGCAAGGTTTAATAACAAAAACTCTTCAAACATACATCTTACGTAGTGTCTATAATCATCACCCACCCACCCACCAGGGGGGTAAGGTACAGAATAAAGCACATTATTTAGCAAACATGATTGCTGACACAGCTAATCACAGTGGCCTATCTGCACCTGTTTCACCACCACACAGCTGCAAAACTAGGTCAGGATATGCACCCTGGCCCTTAAAGTGGTACACACCCTGTGGAACAATAATGAACCCTACCTTTAAACAAACTATTCAACAAAGGGATGGAGAAGCTGTGGCTCTCCAGATATTATTGGACTGACCATGCTGTCTGAGGTTGATAGGAGTCAAACAACATCTGTGCATACCACAGGCTCTCCTTCCCTCTTCAAATGCCCAGAAATTTCCTTGGTGGAGCCTTCCTAGATCTCATCCAGATGGATCTTACAGCAGACATCAGGAACATTGTTTTGCAGTTACTGATCCCTGCAGTCTGGGATGTGTGGGATGCTTTAGCCTTGCATAAGCTTTGGTTTCTATAAGGCTGTGAATTTGACAATAAATCTTGGTGGATAGAGTGCCACCAATCCACATGGCACAGTTGGCTGGCCATGCTGACCACAGCAGTTACCTGGAGAGAATGTCATTAGCTTAGATGGCTTTTTAGAAAAGGGTTAGACAAACTCATGGAGGATAGAAGATGCTAACAACAACACAGAGGACATATACTCTGCTTGTGATCTTCCAATGACTAGCCCAGATTCCAAATCAATTCCCCTCCCATTTTCTCCCACAAATGAATTCCTGTAATTAATTGTTCCCTCTGCTTCCCTGCAAACACATATGAAATCTGAGTTGATTGAAAATTTGTATGAACAGTCAGTAAAATCAGCATATCTTTGGTTACGTACACCATCTGAGAAGAAGCACCCTCTCCTTTTTCACACACAAATAAAGAAATGGCTATTGTAAGGTGATGCCCTCAATACAGGCATTTGGTATATGCATTTATATTTAAAACTTAATTGTTTTAGAAATGTTGCAGATTTAATCAGAGGCATGTTTTAAATAGATTTTTTTTTTAATTGAACACTCTAGTCAACCATCAGCTAAATGTTGCAGGCTTACTGGGGTCACTTTCATAACTCTTGTGGATTCTTATGAGACACCCTGATAGTTTTCTTTTGCTCTTTGGCTGTGTGATCCACGCTACTGTGTTTGCGTATCCAGTGAAAGCACATAAGAATGTTAACTGCAAAGCAGATAGAATTCTAGGAAGATTTTCAATCCAGATTTGTTCTATTGGAAGGAGCTAAATTTAATTAAAAGCAAAATGTCCTGTGGCACATCAGAGACTAAGATGCATATTGTGGCATATGCTTTTGTACGCAAGCACCTATTTCATCAGATGCCTGATGTTGACATGCTTCATTTTGAATATTCATTACAGTATTCCCCCCACCCTCCGCAAACTCCTCCCCTTCCAAATGGTACATCAGACATCTCAGGCACTTAAAGAACATTGATGTACAGTTTTTGAAGCTTAAATAATACAAGCCAGAAAACACCACCACAACTGGCTGCTGCTTCCTCCAGCCACTTCTTAGGCAGCCTTTTCTCTCATGCATTTTGAGCAGGGGTGGGGAATCTCCTTCCCAGAGACCAAATGCAGGCCTCCAGGCCTCTCTGGCCCTCAAAACTCTCCCAGGCTATGCCATAACACACAGGCCCTGCTCTGTGGTCTCTTTGAGTGCCTTTGGCTAGCTGGAATGTATTATTGGACCATTTTAATGCTTTCAGCTTGTCTGGATAGAGGGTGGAGTGGTGCTTCTAGCTTGCAGCCCCTGGAAATGCATTGAGCTGCTTCACAGGCTAAGCCAAACCTTGGCTTAGTGAGACCATGCAAACATGAAGGCTCCTGGCAAGGAGCTTGCAGTTGACTTGCTCCTCCTACCTGGTCCTTTTTTCGGGGTTTTTTTGCTGCAGTAAGTCACTGTTTGGCTTAGACTGTCATCCAAACTGGGAATCATGGTTAATCTTTCTCCCTGCTAAATAAATAATGCGGCTATTAATGGAATAATATTGGAAAACCTCTCTCTCTCTCTCTCTCCCCCCCCCCACTAACCATGAGCTGTAGCCAAGGGCAAACTGGGTCATTATGTGGTTTTAAGTCAAGGATGGGGAAACTTTGACCTTCCAGATGTTGGCCTTCAACTCCCATCAGCCCCAGCTAACATAGCCAGTGAGCAGGGATGATGGGAGTTGGACTCCAACAACATGGAAGGTCCCAGGTTCCCCAGCACTGTATTGTAAGCTGGCTCAAGTGTTGTGTGGAAAGACAGGATGCAAATATCTAAATTAATCAGTCATTATTGAATATGTTCATAAGATGAGGGAAGGGGTCACTGACCCTGATGCCATAGGAGCCAACTCCTAGGGGCTGTAGGGGCTTTGGCCCCACAATAAAATATTTGAGGGGACCACCCCTCCAATGGGTATTCCCATTCCAATGCTGTGTGTGCACTGTGTTATGTGATCAATTATGTGGGGTGGGGCTTACCTGGGCCCCCACAATATTTTATTCAAGTTGGCACCTCCGCCTGATGCCATTTCTCCTGCCCCCAGATGCAAGAAAGAAAGGAAAGAAGAAAGGAAGAAAGTCTCCTAATTTGGGTATGTTCTGGTTAGTTTTTTGTGAGAATATGGTAGCTGCATTACAAAAACCAACTGTTTGGCCCAATATTTTGAGAGCACAAGTTTTCAGCAGCACTGGTGCCATTTTGTATTAGGGAATGATCATCCACTATCTTCCAAGATAGTGAGTTGAAACATCTGCTTCCCACAACCTGTTCCATTTCTGAGAAGAGGGAGACTTTCCATTAAACCACATCTTTCTTTCATGTGTCCCACAAGCCCACAAAAACCTACTTCTGTACCAGCATAAAAAAGCCAATCTGAACTGAGTTCAATTCTCCCCCCCCCACCCCAAGGAGAGCTCGTCTTGCCTTAGGAAGCTGCATTATATTGTGTTAGACCATTGTTCCATCTATTCTAGACCAATATGGTAACTGGCTGTGGTTTCCCAGGTTTTCAGAAAGGGGTATATCTCAGCCATACCTGGAGATGACAGGGATTGAATCTGGGTCCTTCTGCATGCAAAATGGATACTGTACCACTGAGCTTCCATCGTTCCCCAAGCTGCCATGTGAGCCCTGTGCAATGGCAACTGCGGCCGGAAGTCAATGCAGTGATTCAAATTCATGGGTGTCATGTTCCGAGAGGGTTATGAGATCTGTCACTCATAATGTACAAAATATTTTGGAAACTGAGATGAGTGCATTCCCGTATGGTGTAAAAATGGTTAAGTTACAGAGAGAATTCTTTGGAAGAAAAGTTTAGGCTGCAGTTTGGTGGAATTGCATACTTTTTAGGAAATGAACCCAAAGTGCTAACCATTGTGAGAACTGAACATCACTGCTAGCAGAAAATGACTCTCCACTTTAAACAAAATACCAATAATGATGGGTTACAAGCTTCAAAGTCAATTTGGATTCAGTTAAAACATGACCCTTATAACATCTTAGAATTGCCGAGGACATGTAAGGTCCCTAAATCCATCTAGAGACACTGAATTCTTTCTTCATTGCAAACATTTCCCCTTCCTTCCTTTACAACCATTTTCTGCTTCTCTCTCTCTTTTTCTCCCTCACCCCCTCAGAAGAGGGCAAGATTCTTTAACAATGTTGAAATTGTCATGGAATGGAGTAATAAACGATATATTTGCTGAGCTTAAATGGAACATTTTGACAAGCTCTCCTACTGTTTTCTCTCTCTCTCCAGTTACTTATGTATTCAGTGACAACCGCTTATCCTTTTAGAATTGAAACACAGACACCTGCGGTTTGGGCTTATAGGGCTTTAGCAATCTACAAGGACTGTCTTGGAGGGGAAATTAGAAATTGTACTGTCACAGACCTATTGTGCCATTTTAGACCGCACCTTTTTTTTTTTAAAAAAAGGAAAAAGTGTATTGATCTTTCATTTCAAACTTTATGACACAGGCTATTAAAGCTTTTCTATTTGCCTTGGTTGGACAGAACAGCTTCAAATGATGAGAAGTTCCTCTTTTGTATGCCAAAAAGTAAGATCAAGGCAGCACCTGAAGGCCAAGCAACAGAGTATAATAGTCTGCAAAGGTCAGAGGGGATTTTGAGGGTTGCATTTGGAATATAACTCCAACTGAGACTGAATTCAGAATTGCATTTTTTAAAAAGAAAGAAGGAAAGAGGACTTATAGTCATTTTTCTTTAATTCTGCTGGGACTCAGCTTTATAATCAGAATTCTGAAGGAAGAAATATTGCAAAGAAGTAAGGAATGACTTTAAGTCCAGTGGAATTTTTAATGTGGCTAGAAATAGCTCTGTAATTACATATTTACCCAGACAGGAAAATCCTTGGTGTTTTCTTCCTGTGGGCTATTGCTGCATTTGTTATCTTTTCTGCTGTGTGAAATGCACATGACATAGGTATATATTTTTAGAGGGGATATTTAATCCTCAGGAGGTACGATGAAAGGTTTATATCAGCACTCCTGTGGCAAACAGACATCACTTTACTGACTGAGCATCATCTGCTATTTCTGGGATCTGTATAACACACTGCATCTAAAACCATGACACCTAGCATTTTGACACTAATATCTTCACACTTACAAGCCTGGCGGTAAGAAATATCAATACTATTAAAATCACATCACACAAAGTCTAAATGCTCAAACTCCCAAGAAGCAGCAGGGCCTTCATAGAGTGGGAGCAGCCACAGCTTGCTAACCAAGTGGAAACAGCTTAGCTTTGGAACAGAAGCTAAGTAGCCAATATTCAGACCATGGAGGCAAGAGCATATGGCGCCAGTAATAGCTGGTTTGGGGACCAACTCTACTGGAGTCAAATTGGAATGATGCTTCTCACACTCCCATGAACCATTCACATAACATAAATATTTCTTGAGGGTCTTGTCCATGTCTGAAACTAAGGACCAACATGCATAGGACAGGTTTTAACACATCTTAATGTCAGGGAAATTAAAAATGGCAGAGACACCATAAAGAAGGCTGATCGCCGAAGAACTGATGCTTTTGAATTATGATGCTGGAGGCGACTCTTGAGAGTCCCATGGACTGCAAGAAGATCAAACCTATCCATTCTGATACTACACTTGATCTTAGCCAAAAGGCCGAGAAGGTTGTGGACCACTGGGCTGAACTTCACTGCATGCAATGCTTTGAAGGAAAATGTAATGAAAATGATATATAGATGGTACATGACCCCAGTTAAACTTGCCAAAATATACCATTTGTCTGATAATAAATGTTGGAAATGTAAAGAACATGAAGGAACATTCTTTCACCTCTGGTGGACTTGCCCTAGAGTGAAGGCCTTCTGGGAAATGATTTATAATGAGTTGAAAAAGGTATTTAAGTATACCTTTACTAAGAAACCAGAGGCCTTCCTTCTGGGCATTGTCGGCCAGAAGGTGTTAAAGAAGGACCGAACATTTTTTATGTATGCAACAACGGCAGCAAGGATACTCATTGCCAAGAGCTGGAAAACTCAAGATCTACCCACACTGGAAGAATGGCAGATGCAGCTGATGGACTATATGCAACTGGCCGAGATGACTGGCAGAATCCGAGACCTGGGAGAAGAGAGGGTTGAAGAAGACTGGAAGAAATTCAAGATTTATCTACAAAAGTATTGTAATTTGGTTGAATGCTAAGAAGGATGCTAGATCATAAATAATTGCCTACCACTGAATTAGATTGAACTTGACGATAAGTGAGATTGAGGGAAACATAAATTTGTGGAGAATAGATTAAATTAACTGAATAAAATTTAAGAATATAAACAAGATGATAAATTGCTGGAAAAAATTTACAACGATGTAAGTGGGAGTGGGAGACGCGAGGGAGTCCAAAGAAGTTCTGAAAAATGTGTTATGATCCATGTTATATTGTTTATTATTTTTGCATTTTGTATTTTAAAAAATCTCAATAAATACTTATAAAAAAAAAAAAAAACAAACCTATCCATTCTGAGGAAATCAGCCCTGAGTGCTCACTGGAAGGACAGATCCTGAAGCTGAGGCTCCAATACAATAATGTCAGGGACTGGACTGAGGAGGATGGAGGAGACCACCACCCCTCCTGAAACTTCCAGAGAAGAGGAAGACAGTATAGATTTACAACAGTGGTTTGTAGAAGGTCACGACTCAGAGATAGAAGAGGGGCAAAGGTGGGAGATAATGGGAGAAGAGGAGGGGGGAGAAGCAGAGCTGGAGCATCTGGCTGACACGTTATGAATAGAAAGCATTCCAGACCCCCCTTCTCCCAGAACCCGGTGAGCAGTAAAAGTAGAAGAGCAAAGAGCTAAGAGGCAATTGGCCTTAAGCAGCCACTTAAGGGTTGTGGTGCTGTTGACCACTGAGAAGGGAAGAGGTGGAGCTTACTCGGAGCAACACCATTACTCAAAGAGGTAATATTTCGAAGCCTCTCTCTGAATATTGGATAAAAGACTTGGTAAGAGCATCTTGTCTATCTATTAATGGCAGCCTGCCATGGGGAGAGGATCAGATTCGCTGAAATCTGACAATTTAACATTTAAATGGTGAATGTGACAAACGTGTGTTTGCAAACCTCAAACAATAAAGGCATGCTAATAAATGAGCCTAGATTGGATGCAGCTCCCTGTTGCTGGTACACTCAGCAGCAAATCCAGGAATGCCTATGTCTAATGTATGAATGATAGAATCATAGAACTTTAGAGTTGGAAGGGACCCTGAGGATCATCTAGTCCAACCCCCTGCAATGCAGGAATATGCAGCTGTCCCACATTGGGATCAAACCAGCAACCTTGGCGTCATCAGCACCACACTCTAACCAACTGAGCTGTCAGTATTGAGTTGATATGAATAATTTATCCTTAAGGTAAAAACGTTACGTGAAAACGACATGCTGTAAGAAAAGACTCATGTACTGGTAAAAACTGATGGAACAACCCAATGGTCACTCATAGCATCACCCACTGACTCTGGCAAAAAGCCCAGAATTACACTTCCACCTTTAGCAAAATAAGGCATTGACTTGTTTTCTGGAGACAATGACCCACTGACCCCTTGAGTTGGGTGAGGAACTCCTGAAGGGCTAGTATACCCGTGAAGCTGTCTTGCAGGAAAATATTGACCCTGACCACTTGCCTCACCTTCCTTGCTGCTTTCTTCACCAGTGAGAGTTGCCTGCAATGGTAAGCTCCTGAGATCTTCCTGAAAACAGTACTGAGGAAAAATGCCCCGTCCAAAACAAGCCCAACCTTGAGGTCTAACTGCTGTTGATAAGACACTGACTTGCTTTGGTAACATTTCAATACATGTGTTTGTGTGCCCATGTGAGAGGGGGAAATAGGAAAGTGGATGGAACAGGGGGAGATGTTAGTGTGTGTGTGTGTGTGTGTGTGTGTGTGTGAGAGAGAGAGAGAGAGAGAGAGAGAGAGAGAGATGATTTCATCAGCTTATTTAATGGCCTAGTTACATCCTGCTTATTTTCAACCTTGCTTTGGAGGCTGCTAACTGAAGATTTAAAAGGAGAGGATATTCTTCTGCCAGTCCTTTGGAGTCTGTAATCCTGAGCTGTGAAGAGGTCTGGTTTTATGAGGCAGGGAACAAATCCTCATCAGAGTCAACTGCTCGTCTTATGCTTGTCATTTTTGGGGAGGTGTGTGGGTGAAAATTGTTAACTTTGCATGGGATTGGAAAATCAATGTTACAGTTGCAGATATAATTGCCGGCAGAGAACTCTTATTTCCCGTCAAAGTGCCTTGCATGTGAAAATGAGTTCATGCTGTGATACAGCCGCCCTCAAATGGGGTCCTATTCACATGGATTTCACTTGCTGAACCATACTGTGTTAAAATGCATGGGAGTTCCTCAAGAGATCAAACTTATTTTTAGAACCTTCTTTCTTTACAAAGTAGATGTAATATAGCAAACTATGATAAAACTAATACATACATATATAAATTCATTTCAAATGGGATTTGTGCAATAAATCTACTTACACAGTTCTTCATATCTGTGGGTAGGCCCCACCTGTAAAGAGCTTACCAAAGGAACCTCAGAGGCTCTTCAGAGAGTGATGCAATCTTATATTGATTTAGGAAAGTGTCTTATACCAAATCAGACCATTGGTCCTTCCAGCTGTATTGACTGGCAGTGACTCTCTAGGGTTTCAGGCAGGGTTCTCTCCCAGCTCTACCTGGAGATGCCAGGAATTAAACTTGGGGCCTTCTGCATGCAAAGCAGATGGCTCCACCATTGAGCTACAACCCTTCCTCAAAGTATTTGAAGAAGCCAGGCAAATCACTAGCCACAGGTGTGCAGTTCTGCATCATTACTGCACATGTTCCAGGACCGTACATGGCACTCAAAAAATTTCCCAGGACAAAGACCTGGGAAAGAGTCTTTCTTAGGTCAAATTAAGCCTGGACCACTAGTAGCTGAACTGGTAGCTGTTTCAAAGTGGTTTTCAAAGGTAATCTCCTGCTGAAATCATTACAGTAATCTATGCTGGATACGACAAGGATGTGGGACATTATAAATCTGCTTTCCTACAATGTGCCAGAAAATAGCTACTCTTCTTCTTCTTCTTCTTCTTCTTCTTCTTCTTCTTCTTCTTCTTGTTTAGTTGTGTAGTCATGTCTGACTATTTGTGACCCCATGGACCAGAGCATGCCAGGCACTCCTGTCTTCCACTGCCTCCCACAATTTGGCCAAACTCATGTTAGTAGCTTTGAGAACTCTGTCCAACCATCTCGTCCTCTGTCGTCCCCTTCTCCTTGTGCCCTCCATCTTTCCCAGCATCAGGGTCTTTTCCAGGGAGTCTTCCCTTCTCATGAGGTGACCAAAGTATTGGAGCCTCAGCTTCAGGATCTGTCCTTCCAGTGAGCACTCAGGCCTGATTTTCCTCAGAATGGATAGGTTTGATCTTCTTGCAGTCCATGGGACTCTCAAGAGTCTCCTCCAGCACCATAATTAAAAAGCATCAATTCTTTGGCAATCAGCCTTCTTTATGGTCCAGCTCTCACTTCCATACATCACTACTGGGAAAACCATAGCTTGAACTATACAGACCTTTGTTGGCAAGGTGATGTCTCTGCTTTTTAAGATGCTGTCTAGGTTTGTCATTGCTTTTCTCCTGAGAAGCAGGCGTCTTTTAATTTCGTGACTGCTGTCACCATCTTCAGTGATCATGGAACCCAAGAAAGTAAAAACTAAAGCTACTACTTTAGATCCCAACAATGAAGAATACAAAAGATAAAGATGTGGGGATGCTTTGCACATTCTGCAGTAATCCTTTTCAACACTCTATTGAAGCATGGTGCTCTTTCCCACCCTGAAATAGCATCCACTCACTTACCATCGTTACACTGCATTTTGACTTTTGCTTTCACATGCCTGTGGAATTACATGTATTTTAGCAACTGCCAAGAATGCATCAGGACTGTTGCTTTTGTATGCACCATCTTTCAATAGAAAGGTCAACAATATATCTTCACTGTCTTCCCCATTATTTCCTTCTTCAGCATCTGCCACCTAATCAAAATTGCTTTTGGATTATTGTCTATAAATAAGACCACTCCAAATAGAATAAAAAAGTACCATGACTCAATATTCCCAAATGAAGAGACTGGAATTTTAATGAGCATTACTGCTTCCTTGAAAAATGAGCAGTTGTGTCCATTGTTGTATATCTGCTTAAAAAAAGAGGGGGAGAAAACCAAAAGATGAAAAATAGTATTCTGGTTGTCCATGGTGTTTAAACAAATGACAGCATATCATTTTAATTATCATTTTTACTGAATGATTTCTTTTTATTCTGTAAAACCTCAAATACAGATTCTCTGCACTGTGATTTTGCAACCCAGCTGCTTGGGTCTGAAACTGTCCAACCCCACTATGATATCAGACGAACTTGGGTATTGACAGCAAGGAACGGTGACACCCTTTCCAACTGGGGCTGCAGGCCAGTTAAATTGATTAAATGTATGAACTGTAATAATCAATCAGTTGATTGCTCTGTTGATTAAGCTTGCATATGGGAGAAACCAATACTTCTTAAACATTAAACATCCTTTCTTTGGTTTTTGAGAATGCACACATGTGTACACGGCATCATCTTATAAGAGGTTTTCCCTCCTGTGTGTGAGAAAAGGAGGAATATCTCTTTAATTCCAGTTTGTGCAGGTGTCTGGTAAGAGCTCTGAAATGGATGTGGATGAGCAAACTGAAGCAAGACAATGCACTCTGGTTGTGGTAATTGCCTATTCCAGTTGATTCTGGATGGGGTTGTGCTCCTTCTGAAAAACCAAACTCACAGCTTAGGAATTCTCCTGGACTCAGCAATGATATTTGGTGGCAACACTTGACAAGGGGTGTCTTTTATTAATTTAGGGTGATTTGCAGGCTGTGACTCTATTTGGGCACAGCCAATCCCATTACACTGATCCACACCCTAATTACATTTCCTGGCTCTATATGGGGCTGTCTTTGAAGATGTTTCAGAAACCTCAACTGGTGCAGAACACAGCCATCTGGGTCTTGACTAGGGCTAAACCCTCAGCCCATATTGCATTTATTTTGCACCATCTGGTTACCTATATGGGTCCCTTTTCATGTCCAACTCTCCTCTGTACATAATAATGCAAGGACCAATGTTCTCAGGTTGACCCAAGGCAAGAAGATTGTAACTTTGGCCCATTCTTAACTCA
Source organism: Podarcis cretensis (assembly GCF_951804945.1). Taxonomy (NCBI): domain Eukaryota; kingdom Metazoa; phylum Chordata; class Lepidosauria; order Squamata; family Lacertidae; genus Podarcis; species Podarcis cretensis. The sequence goes on from NC_137175.1 coordinate 26,753,109, forward strand.
GCTTTCCCCAACCTGGCATCTTCCAGATCTTGTTGGGCTTAAATTCTCACCAGCCTCAACTAGCATAGCAAAAGGTCAGGGAGGATGGGAATGATAGTCTTGCAATATCTGGAGAGCATCAGGCTTGGTAAGCCAACTCATAGGGGCTGAGGTCCCTTGGCTCTACCAATAAAATATTTTAAGGGGCCAGACCCCCCCCCCCCAAGCTGATGGGCATTGCAATTCAAATGTCTTCTGATCAATTATGTGTGGTCGGGCTTACCTGCCTCTCCCCCATATTTTATTCCAGTTGACGCTCCTGCTAATGCTACCATAATTCAACTTAGGCTGGCTGGACATCATAAAGAATTAAAAGTCCCATTCAGCGGCAAAGGAGCCACTTGCAGTTTCATTGATCCTCTTTCAGCTAACAGCCCTGTTTTCTAAAAAAAAATTACAGTAGCTGAGACTAATTATTGTAGTCAGGGGCGAAGGAAGGCTAACCAGGTGCGGAATGTCGGGGGGCAGGGCAAACTGCCCAGTGGAGCATGCGCTATACGTATGGCACATGTGCACTGCTACTATGTGCCACACATGCACCAATGGGCGGTTTGCCGACACAGCGCCGTACGGACGGCGGTGGGATCCTCTGCTTGCGGCAGCAGTTCTGAGAGATCTGGAGCTGCAAAGCCGCGCGCAGCTGAAGGCTAGCGGGTCGGATTGCCTTGCAGCAGCTCCTTTGCAGCTTTGCTGGGGGGTGGCAGCCCCACTGTAGGCTTGGAAGTCGTGGGCCGGGGGGGAGCAGAATGTCACCCCCATAAGGATGGTACCCAGAGCGCACTGCACCCACCACACCCGCCTTGCTCTGCCTTGCTGTGCCTCTGATTGTAGTCCATGCTAACCTCCCATGAGCCATATGCCAGTTAATAATTGATGGATTATAGCATCTTGTTGCCATGCCCCATCTTATCCCCCAAACAAATTTGGCTTCAGTGCTGGAAAAGATAGCTGGAAATATTTCTTTCATAAGACTATTAACACCGCTAGAAAACAGAGGAGGAGGTATTCTGGGAGATAGCCACTCTTATTTCGAGGCCTGTAACTAGTTATTGTAAGCAATTACGACACATTTATATTTATGTAGCCTTCAGCCCCAGCTTAACTCTTCTCGATCAATGCCTAGTTGCTAGCTATGTATTAAAAATTCTATCAAGGATAATGCTCATTCAGTGTGAAATCTCACTCAGAAATAGATCCTCGGGTGATACATCTGCGATGAGCTGTTTTAAAGAGGGAACGATATGTCTCTCAAAGACCGGGAGAGGAGGGGAAGGTAGAAATGCTTTGAGATAATACCCTGCTAAATCAATAGCCAGATATCATAACCATAATCTCATATAACAGTTTTTGCTATGCAAGCGGAACACTCGGGATAAAGATTTTATAAATGCAAACATTTTGGGAGATATAACAAAAAGGTCTCATTGAAAGGAGTTCTATGGCAGAGCTGATATGAGAAGGCGAACTTTTCGTAGGTAATCAGAAATGAACTTCTTTTGACCTTGCAGGAGCATTGTCTTCCTTTGTAACTTTTTGGGTGGTTGCATGTACCTGTGCTAGTGGGGGCACCTATCTATGTTTCTAAATATGATGTTTATTACTGGTATATACCAGTATATACCACACAGTCAACCTGCCCACAGCTTCAGCTTATTGCCACTAGTGGTGCTGTCAAGTTCTGGAATTGAGTGCATACATACAGCTCAGTTCAGTAATAACAAACTTCTAAAACTATTTTGAACTGGGGCTAGGCATGGACCATTCGTAGCTTCCCCGGTCCTATTCCCTTTCCTCAACTTCCCTTCCAGCAGCATGATGGTGTTGGAGAAAGCTTCTTTTCAGACCTCATTATCCACCCTCTTTCCCTTGCATGAGAAGATGGACTCTGGTGGATTGAGTGGACAAGACCAATAGTGGGTCCAATGGTCATGAAGGCAGTTACTGCATTGTGCTGGAGAGGAAAATGAGGGGCAGATGGGGCTTGGCAACTTGGGAAGGTAACCCATCTAGGAGAAGGAAATCTCTGATATGCCTTGTAGCTATACTCATTCACGAGAAAGGCTTTGGGAGTAAACCCTGAGGAATGAGCCATGCCTGCTGCCTTGAGAGGCATCTGTGGGAAAAGAAAAGGCTAAGGAGGAAGCCCTACACAAATCTGGAGTGGAGTCCCTAATACAGTTGGATGGTATGTTGTATGCCTCCTTCCTGCAACTCCTGCAGCCAAGCTGGTGCCAAACATATTGCTCTGCTTTCCTTTGGACCATATCATCAAGGCCAAGAGGGGTGTGTGTGTTGTCCTCTGAGCAGCCCAGGACCTCCATACAAACTGCCCAGGCTTGTGCCCCAGAGAGGTTGCTTCGGTGATGAAAATGCAGTAGCCATCCTCTGTTTGAAAGACCTGAATACCATTCACAAGAGTAGGCAACCCACTGACCGACAGGACTTGCATCCCATCTGGATTGAGTCTCAGTTACCCTCATCCATAAGAACATAAGAAGAGCTCTGCTGGATCACACCAAAGTCCCACCTGCTCTAACATCCTGTTCTCCCAGTGGCCAATCTATGGAACACTTTCAAGCAGGACCTGAGCATAGTTAATTACCATGCTCAAGTACCAGGCCAGGACAGTTATAGTCTCACTTGCATCAGACAGGGGGAAAAAACCTTGTGTCATCTGCATACTGGTGACACCTCAGAATAAATGTCTGAATGATTTCTTACATAAGTTTCAGGCAGAAGAGTAACAGCATGGGAGAAATAATTGAACCCTGAGAAACCTCAAAGCACAACTGCAAAGGTGTTGAGCAGTAATCTCCTCAGCATCATCTTCTGGAAATGACCATGCAAGGAAGAGTAGAACTTCTGTCAACTGCTAGTGGTACCTTTCACACCTGATCCAGACAGGGTACCATGGTCACAGCTGTTGAAAACCATTGAGAGGTAGACTTGAAGGGAATCGTCACGCCTGTCTTTCTCTTGACAAAGGTCATCCCACAATGCAACCAAGTCTGCTACTGCTTCTTGATTTCTGCAGATCAAGAACCCAAAGAAACTATGTGAAAAAATTGGGTGTCCCCCCCAAGTCCTTGATTAGGAGTTAATCTGTCTTCTAAACCATTTCAGTACATGGATGACATAGCTTGTTTTTTCCCTTTGAAACCTTTCAAAGTTATAATGGTTTCATGTTCAGTGTAAAATTCATCAAAACACAAGCCCTGCATTGGACAGCTTTTGTTTACCCATTCATACTTGAGTGGAACAATTATTTCTCTAATAACTTATATTATTAAAGCTTTCTATGAGCAGAGAGTGATAAGGGAGTGATGATGTAATTAGCAGTGCATTCATTGCTTTCCCTGGTAATTGTTTTCAAGGAACAAATTCACAGAAAAATGATTGCTTTTTAAAGAATTTAACCAAGTTTCAGGTGTAGGTCACAAATCAGATGAACTGAGTGATCTTGGCTCATTCCCCTGAGAACATTCATCTTCAACAGGAAAATTACCATAATTCCTGGTTAATTGTTTTTTTAAAGAAACGACTAGAACTGGAATAGCAGAAGGGATGTATTTGTAAGTCAAAATTAAAATCTGCGAGAAGTGATGTGCGGGGGAAGCTCACACGATTCCATCTCCAGTCATCACTCAAACACGGCTATGGAAAGAGTAAAATAAAGAAAACTGCTTCATTGCTTCATATTCCAGTTCTTCTACCTTTGTCACAACAACAGGGATAAAAGTAGATTCCATTTCAACACCAGGGATTCAGGTTGCATGTACACACCAAAAGGGGAAAAGGCTGCAGTCTTATCCAAAATACTGGTGTAAGACACACTGAACTCAGCTGGACTTATTTCAGGTAAATATGAATGGGATTGAGCTGCATTTATGCAATCCTATGCACAGCAAGAAGTGAGTCATATTAATCACAGGGTCTTCCACATTGACAAAGGATTGGCTCGGCTTAGAGCAAAGGTGACTTGAGCAACCTGAATAAACAAAACAAGCAGATCCCAGCCTTGAAAAGTGGTGCAGGGCTGGTCCTGGGAGGGCTGCATGAACAGCTTGCTCCCCAGAAAAATACTCTCAGAGAAATCGCCCCAGGACACCCCCCCGGCTTCACCTCTGGATGAAAGCCGCTACTAGTCAGTGTGGACTATACTGGACTATACTGGGCTGGATAACCCAATGATCTGACAATTTCCAGTGTAAGGCAGGGTCCTATGTTCACAGCTAGAGCTTTACCAATTTCATAGCTGTGAATACAGCAAAAAAAGCAGAAAAGAAGTGGCTAGCAATCAGACGACTTGTACTGATTTGGTGACACACATATGAAGATTAGCCCTTCCATTTGAGCACCACTAGATGGTGCTCCTGTTTTTGTGTTTATTTTCTCTAGTCCCCCAGATGTTTCTCTAATACAAGGACTGAAAAAAAGGTAGCCAACTCTATATTTTCCAGAACTATAAAAATGTGATTGGCATATATGCATGTGATTTCCAGGAAAACGAATATTGGAGATGACAGACTGTTGGAGCAGAAATTACGCATATCTCTGTGTGGGATGTGTGTGTGTCCATTGATGCATCCATTTGGGGAAGAAACTTTGGAAATAATGAAACAATTACTGGGTATGATACCCAGCATCCCTCTCTAGCTGCTGCATGTGGCTGTTTATGATCTGGTTTTGGAAGAACATCTTGAATTGGCTACAAATCTGTTAATTACAACTCAATCCATTGCTATTTAATGGAAGTCAATCTCTCCTCCTTTTCCAGATTGGTATGGATGTGTTTAGAGCTACTCTTTTAAATCAAACTCACATACTGTAGAATAATTAAGGAAATAAGGCATATAGATTCATACAGAAATGAACACAGGTAGTTGCCTTAAGATGAGTCAGAAAGATGATCCATCAAGCTTAGTATTGTCAACATTGATTGCCTGTGGCTCTTCGGGATTTGGGGCAGTGGTTTTTCCTAGCCTTACCTGTAGATGACAGGAAAACAGATGCTCTGTAATTGAGCTACAGGCAGTCCTATATTTATATTGCACTGGGTCCAGAGATGTGCAACTGCTGTACTAGCAGAATGGCCACAGCCTCAATGGCACAGTTAGCAACAATGCCATGACTGCACCCATACAGACAATGGGTTGAGTTCCTACAGTATATGGTCCTCATAACCACTGTTTTATGAGCACTCATCACAGCATCCACATATGTCTCTGGCAGGAGGATTGTAGAGAGCAAACAGACAAGACTCACCCAGAGAAAGAAAGATCCTTTTTTAAGAAGTGGCCAAGGGGAGAGTCCAGGTCATAAACTGACAGCATAGGACATGGGTTTAAAAAGCAGAGGAGTCCCATCATGGCAAGCCGCAAATCTGGCCGATTTACCTTTTGCACACCAGGAACACATTAGCCGCAAAAGAGAGGAAGCCGCTGGGACTTGAACCCACACTGCGAAGTCCACAGAGCACTTCCCTAACCACTCAGCCGCAGCACCAGATGGCAATCACATATATCATAGGCCATTAGTCTTTCCCCAACCTCAAATCCTGGTCATGTTTGGCATGCTGGAGGTCCCAGTTCAAATACAGGGGACAGCCCACAATGGAGAAGGGAGAGGTAGACTCCACTTGTCCCTGCTCCAAACCCAGACACATTGAGTAACAGGAGTGCTACATGGAGCAATAGCAGTTTTGATGTATTCTTTTTTTGGGGGGGATGAGATTTTGGAAGACGCCTGTGTGTGAATTTGTTTTATGTGTGTAGATCAGTGCATGCTGACCAATGCACAGTCTTTGCAGTAAGGCTCTATTCCAATGGCATGAGTATCACAACAGCTGGTAGTTCTTATCTGCTGCAGCCTTCATCCACCTTCACAGCTGTTGTAACATACCGCTTGTTATTATCCTCCTATTCTGCTGTTGAGGACTTTTTTGTCTAGCTCCTCCCCTCTGACATTACCTCCTTGGGTGACCCTGCTGGGAGTATAAGGTTCCCAACAGCTTCACTCACAAGGGTCATAGGAACATGGAAGCCCACTCATCATGACAAGGTGATGATCCTGCAAGTAAGTTGCAATATTATTGTCCTCAGCCTATGCCCTGAGATTCCATTACAGTGGTACCTCGGGTTAAGTACTTAGTTTGTTCCGGAGGTCCGTTCTTAACCTGAAACTGTTCTTAACCTGAAGCACCACTTTAGCTAATGGGGCCTCCTGCTGACGCCGCACCGCCGGAGCACGATTTCTGTTCGCATCCTGAAGCAAAGTTCTTAACCTGAAGCACTATTTCTGGCTTAGTGGAGTGTGTAACCTGAAGCGTATGTAACCTGAAGCGTATGTAACCTGAGGTACCACTGTATAGAATGCATTGCAGAGAAAAAAACCATTAGGCTATTTTGGGTTTGGGGAGGCACAATCCCATTGTACTCAGTGGCCCACTTCCTCAGAAAGTTTATGGAAAAATTCTGTAAAGTGCTAGGTGTCCGGCTCCTCATTTGCTTATCATCTCATTGGTCGCATCAAGCACCTGACAGGACTGGGCTGTGCGACACGAATGCTCTCTTTCTCTTTTTAAAGGAACAAAGCAATGTATAAGGAACTCCTCTTTTGGGGCCTGGCTGTTCCGAGTCCTTTAATCTCAGGCTTGAAAGAGACCTTCATACAATAGTACATCTTGACTAATGCCCAAATGACCCAGGCATGAATGGCATTCATTAAATCAAGATGCTGGCACTTGGAACCAAATCCGCACATTTTGTAATAAAAAACCTCGTAGGCTAAAAATACTTTCTATAGAGGATGTCATATGTAAGCAACCCTGGTGCCTTTGTAATGCACACATCTCCCTGGACATTTCAGTGATTAAGGGGAAAAATATATGAAATGAAACTTCTGCAGTTTCCTTTGCACTAATTGAATTTCAGTCCATAACCTTTACCAACATTAAGAGAGAGGCTATATAATTACCTTCTCTCCACCCCCCCCCCACTTCCTCTATTTTAAAACTCATTGTGTTGTGTCATTTTTTAGGAGTTGGGAATAAATCTTTTGTTAAACACATGAATTATTATTCCAAGTACACAAAGAGCATTAGAAGAAAAGAGACTGGATGCAATTTCTGAATTTCCCCTCGCTGCTTAATTGGAAACAATGGGGAGACCTCTAGGTTTGCTAACGTGACCTCCTTTTTGTGAAGAACTTTCCTCATTCTCTGACACTGAGGTCCAGGAAAGGGCAAGAAAAAAGATCAAGGGGAGAGAGTGACTTGCCTATAAGGAAAGGTTGCAGCTTTTTGGACTTTTTAGTTTAGAGAAAAGGTGAGGAAGAGGTGACATCATGGAAGTTTATAGAACTATGTATGACATGGAGAAAATGGATAGAGAGAAGTTTTTGTCCCTCTCCCCTGACACTAGAACTCGTAGGCATCCAATAAAAGTGAATGTTGGAAAATTCAGGACAGATGAAAGAAAGAACTTCTTCATACAGCACATTGTTCAGCTATGGAACTCACTCCCACTTGAGGCAGAAGAAGTACTGGGCAAGTTCATGGGGATAAAGGCTACTGGCAGTCGGAGCTTACTGGAACTCAGTTCCTTTTTAAAACTTTACTTATTTGGTTTTTCAAATTAAAATTTTACAGAGATATATCAAACATAAATAATAAAAAACAAGGAATCTCCTGGACTTTCATCCTCCCTTTTGTGGGTCCTATTTTAATCATTTTATGATTTTAATGTTCTCGAAGCTGCAAACATGAGTCTGACCAAACTGCGGGAGGCAGTGGAAGACAGGAGTGCCTGGCGTGCACTCACAACAACAAACAACAACATTTTAATCATTTCCTCCCGCATCTTTTATGATGATCCAAATATTTTACATCTCCATTGTGTTCAGAAGTCACCCTTAAAAGTGATATTCCAACCCTACCAATGGTTTTAACTGTTTACAATGGTTTTTAATATAATTTATAAATTTTCTCCATTCCTTATTAAAATTTTGGTCTTCCTGATTTCTGATTCTTCCAGTCATTTTAGCCATTTCAGCATAGTCCATCAACTTATCTGCCATTCTTCTTTGGTAGGAACTTTATCTTTTTTCCATCCCTGGGCCAATAACATCCGTGCAGCCATGGTCACATACATAGTCTTTTCTGCTCCCTTGGGATTCTGGCTCCTAGAAATTCCTAAAAGGAAGGCTACCGAAAGTTCCAGCACCTCTCAGGTGGGTGCTGCTGCCATTATAAGAGAACAAGGGAGGTGTTCATGGTGAGTTCCAGCACCTCTTTTGCTAGAAAAAAATAGCACTGGCTACTAGCCATGATGGCCATCCTCTGCCTCCATAGTCAGAGGCAATAATGCTTCTGAATACTAGTTGCTAGAAACCACAAGAGGAGAGAGTGGTCTTGTGCTTGGTTCCTGCTTACTGGTTTCCCTCAGGTATCCGGCTTGCCTCTGTGACAACACCTGCTCCCCATTATCCATCCCCATGTTTCTCTTGAGTTCTTCAGGCAAACAAGCTACCAGGGGCCTGGCAGATAGCAAACCACCATCAGTCCAATTATTATTTGTTTCAGATGTTTCCAAGGTGGGGCCTGCACATGGAGAAGGGAAGGGGTTGTCCTCCACCACCTGTCAGAAGGAGGACCGGCATTTTACCCAAAGTCATGCAAGGTTAAGTGGGGTATTCATAGCAAGTGTGCTTCAGAGGTCGCACACAAGCTACTGCTGCTGTGTTGATATACTTAGTAATTAAGGTGCATAAAATGGGGAAATCTATAAGCAAATATTGCAGGCCAGTAGGAGACTGGGAGACTTTGGCAGTCATCCCAATGAAATGGCAAGCATGGCTGGATCATGCGACGGAGACTGTGCAGAATGAAACACATCTTGAGGTCTGTGTGCATCAGCAGCTACCTTTAATGGCACATGAATGCCAGTCTGTCTCACTGACTTTGTCACAGATCTTGCATCTTCTGGTCTCGTGGCCATAGATTGTGTTTCAAAAAGAACTATATAATTCAAAGAACGGGGGTCTTATCATTTGTGATGAGATTGAAGGAATGGGTTTCCCAAACCCAAAAACTGACTGTGCAGGCAGTTTTAAACTGCACCAAAATCCCTATTTTTCCTTAGCTAAAATGCATTAACTTGAGCCGTTGAGCAAGTGCATAACAAGAACACAGCTTTCTCCTTTATCAGTTTGTGACGGCAAGGCTGGCCTTGACTATACCAGTAGTAGAACAGACACAGACACGTCTGTGCCTTATCTTAAGTCCTGACCACAAAGACCACAAAGACGCACAGACCCAAGTCTGGGAACAACGCCAGAGTGTGTTCTCGGAAATGGTGACCTCTGGCTCCAAGATAAGAGTAGGAACAGGAATATCCTTTTATGGTCAGGAGTGCAGGAAGGAAATCCCTTTTATGGTTAAGAATACCAGAGCAAGAACATATGTGATGTCAACCTGCGTACATAGGCTGACGTGGTTGGAGTCCTGGGGAAGGAGGAAGAGGGTGCCTGGAGGATATATACACTGCATGTAATCTCTGATTTCTTTGGACTTGCTGTGGACTCACCACGCAAGTGCCTTCTGCTATCCGGAGAGCAGAATAAACTCTTTCTTTGAACCAACCTCGGTGTCATTTGACTTCCTTCCTCCTGTCCTGGAGAAATACAGACCCAATCGGTGAACTCCAATAAGGCTACAAGATCATGTCAGTAGAGGAACTCTCTGGTGCGAAAGGCTATGGACCAAACAAGGCTCAGCATCTCCATTTGCTCCACCCCATTCTGTAGCCCTGGGAAATTTGAAAAGGAATTGCTGCCTTGAAAGCAGCTGCCAAAGGGACCTCTAAAAATTGTGTGACCCTTTGGAGATCCTAGCCTGGGGCACAGAAATTTTACGCATCTACTTCAGGGAGCTAGTCTCAGATTTCTCATAACTATGGGAGCTACAAACTGCTGAAAGCTGAGCTTTGCCATCTAGCCTCTATGATTCAGCTTCTCATCATTTTTTTATAAGAGAAAGAAAAAGAAAGAATGTCAGCTCATATAATCTCCTCTAGTAGATTGAGGGGGACCGAAATGGCATCCTGATGTCATATGCACAAAGTTGTGTGACATCCTTAGTTATTAGACTATAGATCTAAATGCCCTTATATTTTTAATTCAATTTCCTCTCCACATTTTGCTTATTAATCATTATCTGCACCAGGGATGGGGATCCTGCAGCCCTCCATAGGCTGCTAGACTACAACTCCCATAATTCCTGACTGATGGCCATGCTGGCTGGGGCTGATGGGAGTTGGAGTGCCAATATTTGGAGGGCCACATGTCTCCCCACCTGATCTTTGTCAAACTGCCATGAACTGAGAGTTGATCAACTGTAGTTCAGGTCCTCTTGGAGAATGTCAATATGCATGTACCATTAGGGGGACAATGTAAGTTCAACAATGTTGGACAGCAGAATATCTCATTCTTATCTGAAGGGATATATATGTATACCCAAGCAAAGGAAGAGTTTGTGGTAAGAGCGTTTCACAATCTGCATGGTTAATATTTGATTCCAGTGGAGGCTTGTTAACATACCCAGACTGAAACATCACCCTGCCAATTCAGCAGCAAAATGGAATTAAGCAACTTTATTGGACTGTGCAAAGCACAGAGAGAGATTTAAGTGAGAGTGAGACTATTTGGCTTGTGTTCTACAAGATGACAGTAGACAGTTGGTAAAGGACCAAATGCAAATAGAAAAGCCTTTTTGTCATTGCAAAGTATTGCAGTGAGTGAGTCAGTTGGTCAGTTAGTCAGACTCCCAGTTCATTGGTTAGTTTGTCAAGTGGGGCACAAGGTCAGAAACATGGGGCCAAAATTCGGGGCTTCAACAGACAAGGGGTGGTCAGGGGCTGGGTTGGATGAAGCTGTCAATTTTGTTTTCTCCGAGTTTCTCAATTCTCCAATTTTAAAATCAGTCCTACACATTTCCACGTTAGTTTGATATTATTTTGAAAAAGAATTATTTTGAAAAAGAATTAATTTGCAATTATTTTGAAAAAGAAGTTATTATGAAAACTAAGCATTTTTTGTGCACACATTTGTATGCATTATTTTTGCCAAGTATACACATTTTTACAAAACAATTTCCCCTAAATGCATTTCTCTGTGTTATTTTCATCAATATTTTCATTTTAATGCACACTTTACTCCAGTACAGGCATAGGCAAACTCCGGCCCTTCAGATGTTTGGGACTACAATGCCCATCATCTCTAGCTAACAGGACCAGTGGTCAGGGATGGTGGGAATTGTAGTTCCAAACAGCTGGAGGGCTGGAGTTTGCCTATGCCTTCTCTAGTATATGCATTTTTGGTCATATAACTTGCCTGGAGAGTTGCAGTACAAAAATCAGAAGTGCAAATTTCAAAGGATTGCTGTGCTTTGGTTCACACAGGGTTTCAAAAAGTGTGCATCAGGTAAATTTGCCTGTAAATATGTACTGAATTGAATTTCTCCCCATCTCCCAAGATTAGATGCATGTGAGAAGGAAACCTGGAAGAACAACCTCCATCATACACTTCATATCATCATATGCTTATTCTTTGATTGTTTTCCTGATTATAATGGTAGTGCTTCTATCCCATATGCTAACATTCCATTTACACTGCATTGCATGTTGCATTATGAAACTGTGACTTTTTGATCAATATGTTGCCCCATCGTGCTAAATTTTAAATGGCAGGAAAGAACTGTATGCCAGAATACCACTTCAAATGTCATCACATGAAATTTTAACAACAACCCCCCTCCCAATGATTTTACAGTTTGCGGAGTTACAAATCAGTTTCCACTAGTATTATTGAAGCTGTTTTTATATCATATGAAAGATCACACAAAACACAGAAATCATCAGGTAAGGAAATGATGGGAAAATGGAATATAAAGTGCTATCTGAATGCTGGCCCTTGTCTGGCAACAGATGGAAGTTGGAACAACTATAGTGGCTCAGAAGTAAACAAAGCACAAGACAGGCCCTTTCTCACCTTAGCCATGGGAACAATATGATTCTATATTCACAATACTTTGAAAAATATAATATAATAAAATAAAATAGCAAACAGTGGCTCTGTCTCCTAAATTCCTTCCCTATCAATGCAGAGAACAGAATGTGTGTTGGTGTCTGGCACACTGCATAGTGTGATGCTCTCAAGTACTGATGGCCCACACAGGGCAGATGCATTGCAGAAGATGAAGTGCAGGAAAACACGGGTGTGCTACAAGAATTATAGCTGAATTATTAATTCCTTAAGTGCCAGTAGTTTTGCACACTTCCTACCCAAGGGTTTAAACTTAAGGTGGAAGATCCCGGGGGCTAGGCATCTTTAATGGAAGCAAATGGAGATAGAAAAGGGGTGCTATTAGTCTTACAGTGTGTCACATGCTGCTGGTATGGTTTATGGTGAGCCATGAGCTCACTGCTTTCAGTCTCACCTTAGCCACTGACTCACTAGGTTCACTATTCTGACATCCGTTTACATATGAAGGCAATGCTTCTGTCCTACATTACAAGGTAGTTTCAATGTCTATGATCTAAAAAGTATGTGAAGTGCTTTGAAGGTTCCAAAATGCTATATCCATGCTGCTGCTATTTTCTTTCTGTGTTAATCCCTGCTTCCCTTTCTTCTGTTGTTCCCCTGTGTTGAATTTTAGACTATAAGGTTCTTAGGGCAGGGACCTGCCATTCTGTAATCTGTAAAGTGTTGCGTATAGATAATACAGGAATGATTTTTATTATTCACTGATATTTTATTATCCCAACCCAACAATTCACCCTTTTGCTTCTTTCTTAGGTTTTCTTTTCTGCAGGACTGGGCAGAATAATCTTCCAACCTCAACTTTCTAGGAAGTACAGGGTGGGGTTCCTAAGGGAGAGGGACTTATTTGGGTGCATTTTCTTACATTTACAGGTACAACAGGTTGGATGTTGCATTGTATATCTCCTTCTGGCAACTCTTGCAGCCAAGCTGGTGCCAAACATATTGCTCTGCTTTCCTTTGGACCACATCAGCAAGGCCAAGGAGGATCTTGTTGTCTAGGCAAGCCAGGACCTCCAGACACACTGTCCAGGCTAGTGACCTTGGAGGTCATTTCAGTGCTGCTAATATAGTGGTTTGACTTCACCCCCCACAAGAGGCACTCCATTGTCTCTCAAGACAGATGGATGCCAACAGGTACAACATAGGAATCTGCCTTACACTGAGTCTGATGACTCATCTAGCTCATTAGTGCCCACACTGACTTGCATTGGATCTCCAGGTAGGGTTCTCTCCAGTACTACCTGGTGATGCTGGGAACTTGAACCCATGACCTTCTGCATGCAAAGCAGATGTTCTACTACTATGGCCTCAGAATAGCTGCCACCCATTTGATCCCCCAGAGCAAACATAATAAAGGGGCAGAATGAGCCTTACTCCCAAGGAAGTGTGTATAGATTTATATTCTTGTGGATTAAAACAGAGAAAAAGTAGCTTGAGTTGCTCAGTGGGAAAGGGGGTGTTGAACATAACCTATTCATGTAAGTAGGGTTGCCAGCCTTCTCCCTCCTCATCCAGCTGGACCCATGTGCTATTAACATATGCATGATTGGGTGAAATTCAACTGATGAGTCTTTTCCTGGCATGGAGTTGGTGACATGAAAATACCTCATTTGCTGAATCCTGATCTCAGGAACACAGCATTCTTGAAGAGAGGGCAGCCCAATGGTTAGGTTTAGGCTGGCATTTTAGCACCCATTTTTTGATTGGGAGACTTAGTCTGAGAGTTGCCAGCCAATAAGATGCCAAATACATTGCTGCATTTATTTTTCTTTCTGCTCTCCAAAACTGCTCCAGACAGACGATCTGTTTAAGGATGCAAGAAACACAGTGGCAAAACCATGACTTAAGCAGAAATGAGCTGGAGCCAATGTCTGGGTGGATTTGGCCAAGATCCACTGATAGCAGATGCTAAAAGGATGGATCAGTCTGGCTGGTGTCATTTATGGATCAGAATAGGATAATTCAGCTATGATACATTTCTTTGTAGCATTGCCTCACTCTAGACTAGAAAGAGTCTAGTCATAGAATGTAGGGAAGGTTTCTGGGCCAAATCACAGATCCCTGTGCTTCCTGCAGGTTCCTCCCCTGGTCACATTGTCCACCTTTTCGACACATCCATCCAGAGGTTTCTACAGAACTCCAGGTTACTACCATAACAGCATAAGAATGTGGGCAGGAAAGAAGACCAGCGAAGGAACAGGGTGGAAAGCACAAAGGTGCTTCGTGACATTTATGTGACATTCATATACTATTATTTATTAAATTAGTCTTTATGCCGTATCAGTGCACACAAACACATTCTGAAAATAAACTCAAAATTACATAGACCACAAGAAAACATCCAAAAGTTGTATTTAAAATAGGCACAGTTAAAAGAAGAATCTTATAATAAGAGCCTATTGCTTCAGGCTAATGGCCCATCTAGTCCAGTATCTTGTTCTCACAGTGACCAACCAGTTGCCTGTGGAAAAACCCTGAAGCAGGATCCAAGCCTCTGGTTTCCAGCAACTGATATTCAGAAGCATTGGTGCCTCTGACTGTAGAGACTGAGCATAGTAGTTACTGTTGGAGTTCATAGTCTACATGCAACTTGGCAAGTGAGCAATTAGTGTTTTGACTACAGGCTAGTGAGACAGAGGACAGGAGAAATTTCCCTAGAGATAAGAGGACCTAGTAACAGCTTGGTGATTGGCTGAGGTCTCGCCTATAGGCAGTGTGACCTATGACATTGTTTGGCTAGTGAAATATACTTGGAGTCGAGAGTGGATTTCATGCTCTTTATTTAGCTCATAGTGGTGAGGAGGAATAGAAGTTCCCCCACAATATCTGCTTTATTTACATTATTTACACAATAGGCTGCATGTGATTGGCTAATTCCGGGATTCTCCTGTAGGCCAATCAGATTGTGGATTCGCTTCCACCTGGAGCTGGACTGGGTGGCTCCTGCGGACCAATCATACTGCTGGATTGTTCTAGGACCAATCAGACTGCTGCATTCTGAATCCTATCGTTCTAGGACCAATCAGACTGCTGCATTTTGGATCCTATTCAACTCAGTACATAACAGCTAGTTAGGAGTATTCTGGAGTGCTTGGAGAGTGATGAAGTTCATGTCTGTATATAGTAACTTGTGTATAGTTCATGTCTGTATATAGTAACTTGTGTATAGCTTGTGAGTTTACTGCCGTATATAATGAACTACAAAATCAAGTTACTAGTCATCAGCTTTGGGAAACCTTTCTCAGATGAAGGGCCACCTTTTCCTTGTGAGGTCCACATTCCAGTGGTAGGCTAGGTAAAAAAGGGTGGGTGGGAACTGTAGATGTGATCCCAACCTTTATACAGTATGCTATATTCCAAATGGCAGGGACGTGGTTGGCGCTTTGGTCTAAACCACTGAGTCTAGGGCTTGCCGATTGGAAGGTCGGCAGTTCAAGTCTTCGTGATGGGGTGAGCTCCCATTGCTCGGTCCCAGCTCCTGCCAACCTAGCATTTCGAAAGCACATAGATAAATAGGTACCGCTCTGGTGGAAAGCTAAATGGCATCTCCGTGTGCTGCTCTGGTTTCGCCAGAAGCGGCTTAGTCCCTCAACCAGTAAAGCAAGATTAGCGCCACAACCCCAGTTCGTGACTAGACTTAACTGTCAGGGATCCTTTACCTTTTTTATATTCCAAACACAGAAAGGTTTTTGCATTCCTCCAAACACCTATCTCTCCACCCAAGCAAACAAGAGGCATCATTGCAGTTCAGAGATACTTCCCAGTCAGGGCCTGTGATGGGCTGGCCTTGGAAGAGGAGATGTGTTCTGGGGTGGGGCTTGTGGAGAGACCCCCAAGGGCTGGATAAACAGTGCTGGAGGGCTGCATTTGACTCCTGAGATTCCTTGCCCCACTTCCATACTAGAGCTAGTGTGGTATAATGGTTACAGTGTTGTACCAAGCGCTGAAACTCATTGTGTGATTTCGGGTCAGCCAGCCTCTCTTAGTGTAACCTACTTAGTAAGGTTATTGTGAGGACAGAAGAAGAAGAAGAAGAGTTTGGATTTGATAGCCCACCTTTCACTCCCCTTCAGGAGTTTCAAAGCGGCTAACATTCTCCTTTCCCTTCCTCCCCCACAACAAACACTCTGTGAGGTGAGTGGGGCTGAGAGACTTCAAAGAAGTGTGACTGGCCCAAGGTCACCCAGCAGCTGCATGTGGAGACGTGAACCCGGTTCCCCAGATTACGAGACTACCGCTCTTAACCACTACACCACACTGGCTCTGAGGAATGAGGAATGAGGAAGGGATGCCACCTTGAGCTCCTGGAGGAAAGGTGGGATATAAATAAAATAAATAATAAAATAAGACATTATCCTTAGTAGTCTTTTAGGGGGCTGGGGGCGGTTGAGCAGAATGGTGCCATATAAACCATCCCATTCTAGTGCCACAATACCAATCCAAATCAGCTCTTCCCCTCTCCTATCCCAAGATGCAATTACCTTGCAAAAGAGATCTGATCACAGATCTCCTGACATCGCATCTAATTTGGCTTTCAAATCAAACAGCGTCCTCACAGAGTTAGCTTTTTGGAACACGCACAATCCCTATTGATTTAATTGCTTTTCTTTCATTGTATGTTTGGTGGAGAAAAGCAGGAACCAGGGTATCTGTCTATCCTGCTTCTGGTGCTAAGTAAGTGTTAAATGGTAACATTAGTATTTAAATTTGATTTTTTTTATTTTTTTTTATAATAATTTTTATTAATTTTCCAAACAAATAATAAAAACAGTATAGAACAGTATAACTTCAAGCTCATCAGTTCATACCCTTCTTTCTTTGACTCCCCCATACCTCCCCATCCCTGCATCCTTGTTTAATAATTCTTTAGCAACCCTTAGGTCCATTGTCTTAATTCCCTTTCATAAAAATTTCTTAAGTTTTTTTGTTTACTGCTGCAATTCTTTGCTTCTTACCCCCTGACATCTTAACATTCCTCAATTTTGCAATTATTTTTAAGATATATTTTGAATTTCTTCCAGTCCTCTTCCACTGTCTCTTTCCCCTGGTCCCGGATTCTGCCCGTCATCTCGGCCAGTCCCATAAAGTCAATCACCTTTGTTTGCCATTCTTCCAGAGTAGGTAGTTCTTGCGTCTTCCAATACTTTGCCAGTAGAATTCTTGCTGCTGTAGTGGCATACATAAAGAAAGTCCTATCCTTCCTTGGCACCACTTGGCCCACCATGCCCAAGAGGAAAGCCTCTGGTTTCTTAGGAAAAGTCCACTTAAGGACCTTCTTAATTTCATTATAGATCATTTCCCAGAAAGCTTTAACCTTTGGGCAGGTCCACCAAAGGTGGTAGAAAGTGCCTTCAGTCTCATTACATTTCCAACACTTATTATTAGGCAAATGATAATTTTTTGCAAGCTTGACTGGGGTCATGTACCACCGGTAGATCATTTTCATAATATTTTCTTTTAAGGCATTACATGCAGTAAATTTAATACCGGTGGTCCATAACTGTTCCCAGTCAGCAAACATAATATCATGACCGATATCTTGTGCCCATTTAATCATAGCTGATTTCACCGTTTCATCCTGTGTATTCCATTTTAACAGCAAGTTATACATTTTTGATAAGTTCTTAGTATTGGGTTCCAACAATTCTGTTTCTAGTTTTGACTTCTCTTTCTGAAATCCTATTTTCCTGTCCTGTTTAAACGTCTCATTTATCTGATGGTAATGCAACCAATCTCGAACCTTAGGCTTTAGTTTCTCATAACTCTGAAGTTTCACCCTTTCGCCATCATATTCTAAAATCTCATGATATTTTGGCCATTTAGAATCCATATTAAGCTTTTTTACTTCCCTAGCTTCCATTGGTGACACCCACCTAGGGGTTTTACTTTCCAACAAATCTTTGTATCTAATCCAAACGTTATACAATGCTTTCCTTACAATATGGTTTTTAAAGCTTTTATACACCTTTACCTTGTCGTACCATAAGTATGCATGCCAACCAAAACTATTGTCGTACCCTTCCAGATCCAAAATGTCGGTGTTCTCAAGAAGTAGCCAGTGTTTCAACCAGCAGAAAGCTGCTGATTCATAATAAAGTCTTAAGTCCGGCAGGGCAAACCCCCCTCTATCCTTTGCATCAGTTAAAATCTTAAATTTAATTCTGGGCTTTTTGCCCTGCCAGACAAATTTTGATATGTCTTTCTGCCACTTCTTGAAACAGTCCATCTTGTCCACAATCTGCAACGTCTGGAATAAAAACAGCATTCTAGGCAATACATTCATCTTAATAGTAGCAATTCGGCCTAACAAGGAAAGTTTCAACCTTGACCATATTTCTAGATCCTTTTTAACATCTGACCAACATTTTTCATAATTATCCTTAAATAAGTTCACATTCTTGGATGTTAAGTTTACCCCCAGGTATTTTACCCTTTTTGTTATTTCCAAGCCTGTTTCATTCTGAAAACTCTCTCTTTCTTCCATTGTTAATTTTTTTTCCAACACTTTCGTTTTTTGTTTATTCAATTTAAAACCTGCTACTCGACCAAATATTTCAATTAGTTCTAATACTCTTTTAGTACTAGTGTCTGGCTGTTGCAAGGTCAATACTAGGTCGTCTGCAAATGCTCTTAATTTGTAATGTCTAACTCCGACCTGAACTCCTTTAACCAACTGGTCCTTTCTAATCATGTTTAACAAAACCTCCAGGACTGATATAAAAAGCAAGGGGGATATTGGGCATCCCTGCCGTGTACCTTTTTCTATGGGTATTTCTTCTGTTACCACATTGTTTACAATTAACTTGGCCTTTTGTTGGGAATATATTGCACCTATACCGTTTTCAAAACCTTGACCTACCCCCATCCCTTGGAGATTCTTTTTCATAAAAGTCCAACAGATATTGTCAAAGGCTTTCTCCGCATCCACAAAAATCAGAACTGCTTTCCTGTTTATGTCAACATCTAACAACTCCAAAATGTCTATAATGTTCCTCACATTGTCTGACATATGTCTACCTGGGAGAAAGCCTGTTTGGTCCTTATGAATCTCTTCTATCAACACTCTTTTCAATCTTTTTGCCAAAATGTCTGCAAAAATTTTGTAATCCACATTGAGTAAAGATATAGGGCGGTAGTTTTTGACCTGATTCTTCTCAGTCTCTGTTTTCGGTATAAGTGAGATGAAAGCCTCTTTCCACGATTCAGGTGCCTTTTTCCCCTTCAAAATTTCATTGCAAACTTCCTTCAATGGTTGTATCAGCCATTCTTTCAGCATTTTGTAGTATTTGGCCGTCAGGCCATCTGGTCCTGGTGATTTTCCCAATTTCATATTTTGGATGGCACCCTCTATTTCTTGTTCTGTTATTTCCTCATTTAAGATCCTTTTACTTTGTTCTGGAATTTTTGGTAAACCGTATTTTCTGATGAATTCTTCTATTTCTTGTTCATTGATTGGCCCTTGTGCATACAATTTCTTAAAAAAACTTTGAAAACAATTGTTTATCTCATTGGGTTTGTGGATAATTTTTCCATCCATTTCTAGACTTGTTACAGTGTTCATTCTCTGCCTTTTTTTCAGTTGCCATGACAGAAGTTTCCCACATTTATCCGCTGATTCAAAAGTTCTTTGTCTCATTTGCTTTATCTTCCATTCTATTTGTTGGTTCATAAGCTCCATGTACTGCATCTGGTAAAACTTTATTTCTCTCAAAATCTCATGGGACTTTGGTTTGGACCTCAGCTTCTTCTCTCCTTCTTTTATTTTTTCTAAAAATTTTTCCTTCTTCTCATTTTGTTGCTTCCTCTTTATAGAATTCTGTTGAATTAGGAAACCTCGCATCACGGCTTTGCTTGCGTCCCAAATTATTCTTTTTTCCACATCTGTTTTCCTGTTGATCTCAAAGTAATCTTTTAATGTTTTAAGGGCCTTCTTGTGGATCTCTTCATCCTTAAATAGGGTGTCATTCATTCTCCATCTAAAGGATCCAGTTGTTGTTAGTTTCATCTCCATCTTCACCGCATTATGGTCGGAGCACGTTTTTGGACATATTTCTACTTTTTTTGTTCTTGACGCCAGACTGCTAGAAATCCAAATTTGGTCTATTCTTGTCCATGTCATTTTTGCTTCAGAGAAGAAAGTTCCCTCTCTCTCTAGAGGATTCCTTGTTCTCCAAATATCAATCAAGTCCATTGTTTCAGTCATTTCAAAAAAGGTCTTTGGTAGTCTCCCTTCTTTTGAAATCACTTGTCTCTGTGCTTTATCCATGTTTGTTGAGACAACTCCATTCATATCTCCCATCATTAGGATTTTATAGTCTAAAAAGTCAACTAATGTCTCATGCAACTTCCTAAAGAATTCGGCCTTCCCCTCATTTGGGGCATATACTCCCACAATCAAAATCTTTTCTCCTTGAATTTGTATTTCAATTGCCAGGTATCTTCCTTGTTCATCTTTAAATACCAATTTTGGAGCCAATTTTTCCTTTGCATAGATCACCACACCTCTTTTCTTCACTTTGTCTGATGAGATAAATTCTTGACCAAGTCTCTTATTTATCAGTAATTTCCTATGTATCCTGGCAATATGGGTTTCTTGCAAACATATTATATCTAATTGTTCTCTCTTCAAAATGTGAAAAACTTGTCGTCTTTTCCGAGGAAGGTTCAAGCCGTTACAATTCCAACTAAGGAGTTGCAGAGACATTTTGTATTTAAGTAGCTGTTCCTCCAACTGCTCCAAGCTTCTGTTCTTCCTCCGATGGTGGTGGTAAAAGTCCAAATGATAGATTTGCTATATCAGGTGGTTCTTTCTCTTCTACAGTTCCTTTCTGCAAATCCTCCAGGTATCTCTCCAGAAATTGTTCTTTGTCCTGAATTGTTTTTATTTTAATCTTTCTTCCTTTAAAGTTAAAGGACAGTCCTTGTGGGAACTCCCATCTGAATGGTATGGTGTTTTTCTTCAGCAGATCTGCTAGGCTTTTGTAATATGTTCTCACCTCTAAAATATATTTGGGAATGTCCTTAAAAATCTGTATTTGACAGTTTTGGATCACCAGTGCCTTTTGATAGTGCAAGTTCAATATTTTATCTCTTTCTTCTTTTGATCTCAATGTAATTAGACAATCCCTTGGTTTTTTATCCTGCCTTCTGCCCAATCGAAAGGCTGTTGTTATCTCGAATTCATCATCTTCATCCCATTCCTCTTGCCAAAAAGCTACAATGTTCTCTGTAAGGAATTGCACAAGGTTGTCCCCTTCCCCTTCAGGAACCAATCTAAATTTTAAATTCTTCTCTTTCCGCTGAAGTTCCAATAAGGAGAGGGCTGCATCATGCTCATTCACTTTTTTAATAATAGGCCCAAACTTTTCCCTTGTCTCTTCAGCCGTTGTTTTTGCACTTTCTGCAATCTTTCGTGTTTCTGAACTCTCCTGGATTAATCTATTTATAGAATCTGTGTTAGATTTTACACTAGCTGTATTCACGTCCAGTCTTGTTGTCAACTCTGTTAATTTTTTAGAATTCTCTGTCGATAGCTTTGTCAGTGCTTCCAGGGATTGATTTATCTTAAGTAGTGCCTGAGTCATAGGATCCATAGAAGCTGGTGTTTTTTCCTGTGCAGCTGGTACAGTTCCTGATATAGAGCCCCTTTTCTTGTGGGATTGTTTTGCTTTCTGCCTTGTTACTATCTCTTCTGTAGGGGCACTCATATCCTCAAGGTCGTTTTCACAGAGTTGATTTCCAAGTGGAAAATCCCACTGTTACTTTTCCAAGTGCAACAGTTTCACTTAAGACCCTCTAGAGGGAGCATTCATTTGTATCCAAATGGCAAGGAAAAAGAAAAACAAAGAAGCAAGGAAGTATAACAGTAGCCAGTAGTTTCCAATATCCAATCCGTAATGTCTCTATCTTCTATGTAGCCAAAATGCAACAGGGTAAATCTAAGGTCCAGTAACTTTGTTACAAACAAACCCCCACTTTGCAGAGTTTGACAGTTCACATCCCGGTGTCTTATTTGGGCAGCCCGACCTGGGGGGGTTTGGCAATGGAAGGTCTTAATTTTCCAGTAATTTTCCAGCAGGTTAACAATGTCCCAATCCCTTCCCCCCTTCTCCTGCCTATCGGGGGGGGAAGTTTAAGTCCGATGTCAGTTTGACAGCTTAAAAAAAATAGAAAAGTTCCCTTCAAATGCAGCTTGATTTTCGTTGCTTTGTCTCTCATGCAGCTCCGGGAAGGCAGACTTCCTTAATTTATGCCTTTCCCGTTTTCAGCCAAATTTCTTATTTAATGTCCCGTTAATTTTCAGTCTTACTCACGGGTGCTGTGGTCAAATTCCAATTGCAGGAAGGAATCGGCGCTCTCCGTTCATGGCGACGCGGCTTCACTCCGCTAGCTGGGTGACGACTCTCAGCACCGCGCTTACCCCGATGCCGCTCAGAAGCCTTTAAAAAGGCTCCCTCACAGTGCCGGGGGGCGCAAAAGGTGCCCACCGAATCTCCTTTGTTCACAGGCTCCGCGCCTGTGATTTTAGGGGTCCCCCGCTTGCCGTAGCGGGTAAGACCCGAACTAGCGAAGCAGTCCTGCCTCGGAGCTCGAGGCTCGGACCGCCATTAAACGCTGGCGCCGACCGGAAGTCCCCATTAGTATTTAAATTTGAACCGATTCAGAGGGAGATATTTTATCAAGCAGATAGAATAGATTTTTCAGGATTGTGCATGTGAGATTCACAATGAATAATTAAGCCAGCTCTTGTGACTGCTGGCTTTTGTTATACAGTGTGCTTGATTTTTATCAGAGTTCTGTAAGCTAAAGGTGGAAAAGACATCCTGGCTTATCTGGCTCATTTCTTGCCATTAGCATTGGGTTAATCCAAGCACTGTACAGAACAATGATGTAATTTAAGGCCCCTATCATAGAAATATCTTTTCAAGAAATCAGGAAGTAGGATTAAGTTATTTGGAGGTCTTGGGGATAATTAGGTGGTTTCTAAAACACAAATCAAATGCTGCACTGTACTGCACACCTAGAATACCGTTCTGTTGCAAGCACTAACTTCAACACTGGTCAGCAAAGAGTACCTTGGACAGCTCCAGGAACGGCTCAGGCTGAATAGTGAGAGAGAAAAACATGATTCTTTAGCAGCAGTTATCCTCAGATAACTGCAGATCCATCAAAACAAGGACCTCTTTCTTTATGCTCAGAAGTGAGTCCCACTGAGCGGAATGGATTTAACTCCAAAGTAAGTGTGCATAGGATAACAGCCTTTACGAAATGTGTTCACTTGGATACATGGATAGCTCAGCTGGTTAGAACGTGGTGATAACACCAAGGGTATCATCCACATATGCAACAATGGCATATTGCTGCATTGCAAGGGGTTGGGTTACATGGTCCCTTCCAATTCTACAATTCTATGATTCTATGATTCTCTGATGGAATCAATCACATATCAAGTAGCCCCTCTCACAGGTCTGGTACATTACTAGTGATTTGGTGAAGGATCTTTGGTAGAGTAACAAAACGTGAAGATTCTACTATTCACTCATTCATTCACTCTAGCTTTTGTTAGCTTCCCTTCATTTCAGAGGATGAAAGTCACTGCCTTTTACCTGTAGATGAAAATATCATTGTATTTCTATTAAGGAATACCTAAGAATGATAACAGAATTTTGCACAGAATTTTGGTCAGAGATTACACTGTGAACTCCATATGCCAGGAGTTAAGGCTTTCACTGGCACAGCCTAGTTCTACTGCAAAGTGACCCCACTCTTGATGCAGCACTGAACACGAGCAGTAAATATGATTTTAAAGTCATCAGTTGTTCCGGACGATAGAATGTCAAATTGGTTTGCTAATTGTACACCTGAGCATGTGACAACTCACAGTCAGATTTCACTAAAAGGGGCTCAAGCGGTTGTTGGAGGGGGAGGGGAGAATAATAATGAGTATTTACAGCACTCAGCTTTGATCTCTGAGTTTTGTGTTCATTAACTGTAGCTCTTAGCATTTCATTTGATCTGAAGAAGGGCCATGGGCTGCACTAAAAGCAAATAAAGGACTCAATTAACTCCTGGTTTGTTTGATGCAAACTGTTCCAGGTGAAAGGAAGTGACAGAAAGCAAAGTGGGGCAAGGGAGGGAAGGAGTGGCTTATTCCTAAAAAAATCAAATGTAAATGAACTGTAGAAACCTGATAAAAGTTCAAAAAGCAGAAGAAGAGCCCGTTGGATCAGGCCAAAGCTCTATTTGGTCCAGCATTCTGCCTGCACAGTGGGGAACCAGATAATAGAATCATAGAATAGTAGAGTTGGAAGGGACTCATGGGTCATCTATGCAGGAATGTTCAGTTGTGATGGTCTACCAGAAGGCAAATGGGTGAGGTGCTGGAATGGTTGGCATGGTGTAAACGCACTGGCAGGAGCACTGGATTGGTTTCACTGGTGTGTTTGCACTGCACTGACTTTGCCAGCACCTTATCCCTCCCCCTTGTCCTTCCATTGTGCCAAGTGATGGGAGTGACAGGTGGTCAGGTAAGCAGTGCTGCTCTGCCCTGTCAGCTGCTACTGTAGATACCTACGGGAAGCACAAAAACATTTCCAGAGGGTAACAGCATATTCCCTCTCACTCACTTTCACAAAACCTCTCTCTCTCTTACAGACATCTTTTTGTGTCCCCCCAGCAACTGTGGAATTGGATATTTCTCTCTCTCTCTCTCTCTCTCTCTCTCTCTCTCTCTCTCACACACACACACACACACACACACACACACACCACCCTCATGGTCCATTTCAACTCTACAATTCTATGATTCAATTCTGATAGGATTCTTTTTCTGTCAAGAATGACCACTTAGTTCATAGATATCGAATTAAGTGAATAGCAGTTTTGTTATACAGTATTTCTATACAACATGCTTTTATCAAGTGCTGAAAGCCCATGCTTTAATATTATTTTCCAGTTTCATGAACTGCTGAGAAGAAAAGCAGTTTTAGAGTGCAATCCTGTACTCACTTACCTGGGTGTAAGCCCCACTGAACCCAGTGAGGTTTACTTTTGAGTTGATGCATATAGAATTGAAGTGCAGGTGTGGAATTTCCTTTGTATTGCCTGTTTCTTGATAAATTTATCAATTTATTTTGGTAAATTATGAAACAATACAAACCAGGAAACCCCAGACTGGTGACTTCTAAGCTAGCCTCCCTTCTTACTATTTTCTCTTGTTTCTCCCCTCCATTCTTATTCTTCTTGGTGTTCCCTTAGTTTAGCTGTGGTGAGACCAGGCAGGCAGCTGTGTTGAAAGGGAAAATTTGAAAAGAGGAAAAAGATTGTGAAGAGAAGTTATGAAGAAGAGGAAGTAAGAGGAAGATGCAGAAAGAGAGGTAATATGGGGGAGTCAGTGTTAAGTGCTATAGCAGGATTCAGCAAATAATTCCAGGAATTCTTCTTAGAAGTTCATCAACACATCAAGAGTGCCTCCTTCCCCAAGTCACCAGATTGATTATATCATCAAGCCATCTGTCCCTGGCTGGGGCAAGTCTTAGCCTTCCACACATTTTAAAACTATATTTCTAGCCAGAAGTGCGGCACAGTGCAACATGGCCGTCCTGTCATAGAGTCCCTAGATTATAGGTATAGAATCCAATGAGCCACAGAGAATGAACTCTGTCAAATTTTGAAAGTTGATTATTATATAATAACTGGTAGCTTAGTATTAAAGGGCACTTCAAATGAGCATATAGCTGTCAATTTCAAAACAAGAAATTTTGAAGAAAAGCTTTGAAGAAAGCAACCATATCAGATTCCTGCTCCGGGCTCTCTGCATAGTTTCGTTTGCTTGTATGAATGAATTGTTATATAATTTATGATGAAGCTGTGCTTGTGAAGTGTATCTGAACTGGAGCACTGACCTCCATAAGCAAACTCTTTTCACTGAAGAAGAAACATGCATCAGTTACACACTTTGCATTAATTTCACACAGGTGGTATGCAAGATGCCAATTTATTTCCAGTTAAGCCATATTCCAATTGTCATCAGAGACCAGCCATTATACATTTTGCTGGCTCTCTCAATAATTGCATATCTGTTTAAATTAGTAATCAGATAAGTAGACTGATAAACATTACCCCCCCCCCCCCAATTTAATTGTCAGGAGATTGAAGTGTTTATATTCTACCTCACTGTCATGTGGGGAGGATGAGAGGCATCTGCTAATGCTGAATTAAAGGTGTGGGATTCATCCTGCAGAATGTCTGAGCAAGAAAAAGCTCAATATTTTGAACCGAAATGTGAAAAGAACTTTTGGTTTTCTAAAATATTAACAGGAGATCTCAAGATGCCAGATTCTTCAGCAGCTACCAGTTTCTACATTTCTTTTTGCAGCAATTCCATAATTAATTTATACATCTTAAAATGTACAATTGTAGCCCATTTTTCAAACGTAGAAAAGGCGCACAAAACTATTAAGGGAAACATTTTTCAATTTTTTTGTATTTATTTAAGAAACATCGAGATAAAAACAGGGATGTAATGATTTACAATCTCTTAAAAATAAGATGAGATTCACAAACTGCTGAATTCCTTGGCGAGTACCGGATTCTATATATTTATAGCAATTCTATATTTAATTCATACATGTTAAAGTATATAATCATAACCCTTTTAAAAAACTCATGTGGAGTCACAAAATATTAATACAAGCGGATAAAAGCACAGGCATAACATTACTGTATTACAAACTCTTAAAAGTAATCTGACAACAGCAGGGACTCAAAGTAGAACTTCATTACTTCTTGATATGTTCTAAATAGCTGTTGGAACAATAGTAATAAAGGTCTTGCTTCTGAAATCCAGAAGAGATGGGAACAGATCAAAAGCAGTGCCTTACACCACAACACTCCTACCTATTTTTAACCCAAGCGGAAGTCATACCGTATTTGATATACAGTGGTACCTTGGTTCTCACACTTAATCTGTTCCAGAAGTCCATTCCAAAACCAAAGTGTTCCAAAACCAAGGCACGCTTTCCCATAGAAAGTAATGCAAAATGAATCAATCCGTTCCAGACTTTTAAAAACTACCCCCAAAACATTTCCATAAAATGAAAGCAATAAACAATGTACTGCAGTCAATCAATCAATCAATCAATCAATCAATCAATCAGTAGCTGAACTGGGTTCCACACAATCACAAAAACAAAACAAAAAGAGCTGCAAAAACAGACTTCAACATAACACTCAAAACAGAGCATGTTTTGAAAAAAGTTCACAAACCGGAACACTTACTTCCGGGTTTGCAGTGTTTGGCTTCCAAGTTGTTTGCATTCCAAGGCGTATGAGAACCAAGGTACCACTGTACAGTATCTGCCTTCCTAGAAAATCATTTCAGACATTTCCCCCTGCACCAGCATGTACTGCTTTTCAGTTCAAAGTTTAAATGGATGTTTGGCACCACTTTCATGCTTTTGGAAGCTTCTAAGTTACTACTTTCTCTTCAGTATTACCCACTATGACTTTTCATCACTGTCCTGAGAATGCTCAGGTGTTATCCATCAGGCAAATGCTGGTGGTCCTCTGAACCACAGTTTAAGAAGATAACCGATCACGCTGTCTCTGAAAGCATAACAAACAGCTTGTCTAACTGAAGAGCCACTGTTCAGTGGTAAAAAAAAAAAAAAAGAAGAAGAAGAAGAAGAAGAAGAAGAAGAAGAAGAAGAAGAAGAAGAAGAATAGTAGTAGTAGTAGTAGTAGTAGTAGTTTGGATATGATATTCCGCTTTATCACTACCCTAAGGAGTCTCAAAGCGGCTAACAATCTCCTTTCCCTTCCTCTCCCACAACAAACACTCTGTGAGGTGAGTGAGGCTGAGAGACTTCAGAGAAGTGTGACTAGCCCAAGGTCACCCAGCAGCTGCATGTGGAGGTGTGGGGAAGCAAACCCAGTTCACCAGATTATGAGTCTACCACTCTTAACCACTGCACCACATTGGCTCTCATGCTTTCCATGCTTTCCATGCAGCAGGTTCCTGATTCAGTCTCTAGCATATTCAGGTAGAGAATACTGAGATACATGGTCCAATGGCCTGACATTATATGGCAGTTTGCTATCCCTCTCATGCCTTTTCAAGAAAACTTCCAAAAAGCAGAGGCTGTTTACATAATGCCGGAGCTAAGCCTACCTTTCCTTTAGTTTTAACGTTGCTCCGCTTTGAAAACTTAATGATGCTAGTCTGTGATATTGACACTTAGAAAAATCAACTCTGGACATTTTGAACTGATAGAGGCTTTGAAAAACCAATTAAGCTGGGAGCCTGTGGTGCCATTTTACGAAGTCCCATTTGAGAGACCAAATGCACCTCAATGATCTTTATTATTTTGAATCATTCCATTGAGTTGACAATCACAAGGAAATGAATGTAAAGTGGCAACCTGAGCACTTAATGTTCTGTCGCTAGCCAGGTGTTTGCTTTCACAGTCCATTGGGATGAAAAGGAGAAGACGCTTTTGCCCGGAAGGCAATATTAGCAAATGTGGAATGGAAAGATGTCCCCCCTCCCAAAGGAAAGAGGAAAGCAGTGTATAAAAATGAACAGCTGTTTCAAAAGAACAAGTTTTTCATCCAACAGTTCATTCTTTTGTTCCATCAAGGTTATTTTCCACCTTTTCGTCTGCAACCCATTGGCATTTCGTTTCAGCTACATTGTTGTTGGTTAGTCGTTTAGTCATGTCCGACTCTTCATGACCCCATGGACCAGAGCATGCCAGGCACTCCTGTCTTCCACTGCCTCCTGCAGTTTGGTTAATAAGTAGAAGCGGCTGGTTTGCTTGCCTCTCTTCTTCATGGTACAGAATACAGTTCATGCTATCACTTGAATTCACCTTCTATGAAAAACGAATAAAAATTATTATAAAAAAAAAAATGAATTCACCTTCTAGTCATGTCACCAATGTAAGTGCTTCCTAAGAGTCAAGGCTTTTTGCCTCCCTTGAAGTTAGCTTTGGCTTCCCTAGTCATGGAGCTGCCATCCCTTCTTGACCTCACATGACATTAAAAGCAAATACTGCCTCTGAATCGATTCAGCCTTCTGCATCATAAACTGCTACCTAGTACATGGAGAGTTTCCTGCTCCAGTAGCCTTTATGGTGTTCTCTCGTGGTGGTGCCTTGTTCTGGGTTTTTTAAGGGGCTTTGTGTCCCCTATTGCTCATTACCACTTCAAGGAACAGCTCTTACAAGCCCACGTATTAAACAAATAAAAGACATTGAGGGAACTTAAAGCCATTTGCAGCTGCTTGCAAATTTCCAGTTCCAACATTAAGCTTTAGTTAAATGCCCCTTTTTTAATATATAAAGCAAAGCTTTATTCTCTTTGTTTTTGGGATTCACCTACCTGTGACAGTGGAAAGTGGGGTTATCAAAATATACTGGCTAAAAGAGAGCATTTCACAACTGAAAGTTTATTGGCCACATCTTGATCACAATTCCAAGTGCCTTGGTATTCATTTCAAATTGTCATGGAGGGAGTGTGCTTTAAAATACCCCCTTCCTCTTCACTAAGGGGAACTCTGTGGAGGCTGAAAGCTTTGTTTTGATTAAGAAGAAATACCTTGAAAAGAGGCTAATTGTTAAAGAATATAGCGTTGGGGGGCAATGAATCCTGAAGGGGAAGGTTTTCAAAGCCACAGAAGGCAGAAAGAAGATAAGAAGAGTTCTGTTGGAACACAACAAAGAGCACTGTCTTTTCCACAATGGCCAACCTAGTGCCCCTGGGAAGCTCAGAAAGAAGGACAGGAGGACAATTGCCATTTATAGCAATTGTCCCCAACAACTGGTATCCATAGGCACTGGAATTCCTGTAGGCAGCATGTACCACCATGACCGGAAGCCATTGATTGTTTTATCTTCCATGAATTTGTCTATACCCTTTCTAAATTGCTGTCCATCACCACAACTTGTGAATTCCATATTTTAACAATGCACTGTATGAAGAAGCACATCCTTTATTCTGCTGCCTTTGGTAGATTCTATATCATCTCCATTCCATTGTGGTCCAGGGAACCAGTGTTGGATTTGGATCCAGGAGAGTCCTATTTACCAGGGCCGGCCCTACTATGAGGCAGAATGAGGCAGCTGCCTCAGGTGACAAAGATTTGAGGGCAGCAAATGGAGAGAGCTCTGAGTGTGCTAGGCAACCTGTCCCGCACCCCTTAAACTAAGCCACTGCCGTTGGGGTGCAGTGGAGAATGGTGAAATAAAATTCAGTGGTCTGTTGAGCTTTCATACAGGGAATGGGACTGGGAGGAGGCAACTTCTCTCCCTTTGCTTCAGGCAGCAAAATGCCTTGGGCTGGCCCTCCTATTCACAGTTACTTCAGAAAAAGTCTCATTGAACTCCGGAGTTCTTACTTCTGAGTAGGAGCTAGTATGATGTAGTGATTAGAGAGCTGGATTAGGACCAGGGATCAAATCCCCATTTAAGCATGATGCTCACCATGTGAGCATAGGCTGACCGCTGTTTCTTACCCACAGGGTTGTTAGGATAAAATGGGGAGAGGAGACCATGTACAGCATCTTGAGCTCCTCAAAGGAAAGGTAGGATAGAAATGTAAAAAACGAACAGTTAAAAGAACAATATGACAATTAGATCAAGAGGTTTAAATTAAGGAGAATGCTTGCCTAAACAGGCATGTCTTCACGAACCAGCAAAATGTAAGTACCAATGAAGCCAACTGCATTTCAGTCGGCAGTGCATTCTCCAAAACTGGAGCCACAAGCAAAAAATACAGTCTCCATGTTATCACAAGATGATAATCATCAGGCTGTGGCAAAACTAACCAGGCTCCATTTGCTGATGTTAACTTCCTCCTCAGTCCATCACACCACTCTGTAGGAGACTGGAAGATACTTTGGGACAAAGAACTAGGGGGCGTGCTTGCTCTTTTTGTACCACACTCTTGAAAGTTCAGGTCTTCTGAATTCTTTGGCCATCTACTCATCTGACCTCAGTATCCTGTTGTTCCCTGCACTACCAGAATACTGGGACACAGCACTCTGCATATTCCATCCCGTCTTTTGTCTACATTCTGCTGTATGAGTCCCCACAGGGCAGTGGTGTCACAGCAGGGTTTGTTATTGACACCACACATTGCTATCCCCTATTCGTGTATTGACAAAGAAGCCTTGTTCATTTCCATCCTGCCTTGTCCTGCTTTCCTTGTATTTGCATACAAACACCTCCGAAACTTCTCAGGTGACCTACTTTCCACACAGTTATCCCCTATCCAGCTTTGCTTACCAAACTTCCTTCTCTTAACAGTTTCCCCACTCCTCAGGGCTTTGTTCTTTTTTTCTTTTTTTCTGAAAATACATATATCAGTACATTATTTTTTATCTGCCCACCCATATGTTTATTTTATGCACCATTTCCTTTCTCTCTTAGAGGTTCTATAAAAGCTGGCCTTGATATATCTGCCCAGTAAACTCAGTCATTTTTTTAAAGAGAATTTTTGCAGTTCCTGTGGATTCTTTAAAAAACCTTCACCTAGTTCAACATCCAATACAACAAGGGTAGTCAACGTACTGCCCTCCAGATGTTACTAGCTGAGAATTCCCATCAACCCTCCCACCTGTGCTCTCTGGCTTCACAGCAGCAGCAGCAAAAACAGATTTTGATGTTCCCATAATGCCTTGGAGTCATGTTACATCGTAAATCCACTTACCTTAAACGGTCAGTAGCATTGCAGCCCGATCTTGTCAGCTTTCTACACTTTGGAGTGACAGCTGATCCAGGGTTATTTGGTGTACCTTTATGGACAATTGAGTTGGTAATGTACCTGTTATTGTATCAAAATCCATTACAGAATGTGCAGGTTTGTCATTTCAATCACTGTATTTTATTGTAATGGATTTTATTTTATATTATTGCCAGCTGATGAAGAACATTTATTGAAACAGTCTATTATCCTGGAAAGATTGTTCTGTTGCTGTTGCTGTGTTTGGAGCACCTACCATCATTCTTTGGTATTGCCATGCTTATAGCACCATCTCGCTCCAGCTTACTCTTGGCAAAATTCTGAATAGGATATTAACTTTGGAAGGCGTTTAGCCTAAAAATTCTAATCTGATCATTTCCTTTCTTGGAATATCTACTTGACTCTTATTGGTTTGTGACTCCATGTACACATTGTATGTTTTCTGATTGTGAATTTGGAAACAGTTTGATAGCAATGAGTTGCTCATTCAGTCTGATAGTGTTATATAAATACTGTTAGTATATTATTAGCCTACATGTTGCTTTACATTTATCAGCTTGTCAGTGAACTGGCAGTTGGCTGGGGGGCAGACGGCCGACTGCAGGTCTGCCTGTAGATTGGCCAGTGGCAGGCAGGTCTGGGTTCAGGGATTTCCCCATGGGGTGGGCCCAGCTGGCCAATGGGTGTTGCTTGGGTCCGCCCCCTGGAAATAAATTGAGGCTGACCCAGCATTCCATTCTGAATGTGCTTAAAGGTATGGTGTGTACAAAGCCTAAACTGTTACAGGAACAGGCCTCCATTTTGTGATTGGTGGCAACCTTTGTGACTGGCAAAGTAGGCACATATGCATTTGTCAGATGTGGAAAACTAAATGGATGATTGGTGCATTTCCTAATACAGAAATCACAGTGTGAAATACAAGCCCAACGTGAATGCCTGAACACCACAGGTATGCTTTGCCATAACTAAAGCCACTTGGTGGAGATTTGTGTGATGAATGGGATGGAGCAGAGTTCACCACAGGAAAGGGATTTTCGTTCTCCTCTATCATGCAATCCTTTTCAAAGGCAGTACACAAGGCCACCCCAGAAGAAAGACAGCTATAATTGAGATGTTTTTTCCCTGCTCTGAAAAAAGAAGAAAAATGCCTCAGAAATGTAGTCAATGCACACAAAAATAGATCAAGTGAACACGCCAGGAACTGTCCAACATGGAAATGTCCTATGGAGTCCATCCCAGTGCAATAATGATTATCTAAGAATTTAGCCAAGTATACTTAGTTTTAGAAGAATAGCTGAAGTCACCCTTATTGAATATAATTTCGTTTTAACATATTGCTCTGTGCTTGAGTTATTATCTCCACTGTGCTTGGAGAAATAAATTACATTGAAGCCTTTATTTTTGACCTGTGACATCAATACACGCCATGGACCGATTCCAAAATCTTATCAGCTTTGGCATGGGTATTAAATTATAGTAGTGAACAAACCTTTTTAGAAATGAAAAATGCTTTCGGAGCTTTGACCTTTTACATTTCAATTCACCAAGCGCCTGGTGCAAATGGGAAATGCTGATCAAATCCAGTTACTTTAATTTGCCATGGTGTCCTTTCCACATAACAAAGAACAAATTGTATCTCCATGCCTACAAGCAATTGGGATCACCACAGCATATTTTGCTGGAAACCATAAGGGATCCTTTACTAGCAAAGATATCCTTGCAACCTACAAAGAAATAATGTGTACAACCTAAACAACCTCACACGTAAATAATCAGATATATGTTGACACGACTTTTAAATATCTTTTTAGCCTACTGCTAATATTAATAACCATTTGAATGTTTTTAAAACCCCCTTTAACTGTCTTTTCTTGATAATTTACAGATATCTTTTTTGGGAAGGGGTTAGATGTCTTAAGAGGTTTTATTAAAATCCAGAATACATTTTGTTAAACAAACAAACAAATTGCAAATAAGCTTGTACTTTCTTAACATCAAACACTCGACAGATTTCTCTGATAAGACCAAGTTACCAAACCAGCTAGTTTAAGGATCTAAGCCACAAAAACAAAGCAGTATACTCCTACATATAGTAACCAGAGAGTAAGTCAAAACTCACTGAGGCATACTTCTAAGTAAATCTGTTTGAAGGTCCTCCTGTTATAATGGATCCATTCAACTGTGCTCTTCATATGAGATAGTCCAATGAGTTGAATTTTCCCACTATGTTTAGGACTTTATTCCTAACCACACTGCTTACTTCTGTTTAAGAATCTTTAGCACATATATCCCAGCGATAGCGTTTTCAGTTATATGCATATAGCAGCAAATAATAGCCATTTGCATCTTAAAAAGTAGAGCATCTTAAAAAGCATCTTAAAAAGTAGAGACATCAATTTGCCAACAAAGGTCCGTATAGTAAAAGCTATGGTTTTCCCAGTAGTGATGTATGGAAGTGAAAGCTGGACCATAAAGAAGGCTGATCGCTGAAGAATTGATGCTTTTGAATTATGGTGCTGGAGGAGACTCTTGAGAGTCCAGTGGACTGTAAGAAGATCAAACCTATCCATTCTGAAGGAAATCAGCCCTGAGTGCTCACTGGAAGGACAGATCCTGAAGCTGAGGCTCCAGTACTTTGGCCACCTCATGAGAAGAGAAGACTCCCTGGAAAAGACCCTGATGTTGGGAAAGATGGAGGGCACAAGGAGAAGGGGACAACAGAGGACGAGATGGTTGGACAGTGTTCTCGAAGCTACCAACATGAGTTTGACCAAACTGTGGGAGGCAGTGGAAGACAGGAGTGCCTGGCATGCTCTGGTCCATGGGGTCACGAAGAGTCGGACACGACTAAACGACTAAACAACAACAACAATAGCCATTGCTATAGAAATAGGTTATCAACCCATCTTCTGAATACATTTTAACCTTCAGTTCTAAGGACTTTCTTGGGGAGCATACCCCCATAAGTTCAGTGGGATCTACTTCTGTGTAAACATGCTAAGGATCACAGTGTACATCATAAAAGTTTAAGATTGTACCTTGCGAGTATTCTTCTTTCTTGGATTCATGGTAACTATGTATGGTTGTGAACCCAGCTTTGAGGTTTGCCCTGGACTTGTCTTTAATAGGCTGCATTTTTGTTTCTGCTTTATTACTCCACTAAAAAAAAAAAAAGAACTGGTGAAAGTTAGGCTGAGGTTGGTTTTCCTCACTAAAATCAAAGTTGGCTTCTAAATTCTCCGCCCCATTGTCTCCCGACTTAGCCACAATAGCTATATAAGACCTCCATGATCAACGGTAGCATACCTCTGAATATTAGCTGCTGCTGATGTACAACAGAGGGAGGCTGTTGCATTCATATTCTGCTTGTAAGATTCCCCCAGGCATCTGGCTGACTTTGAGGGAAGCAGAACAGTAGTTTAGACAGATCCTGGAATCCCAACTGGACTCTTCTTGCATTCCACACCTTCAAAAAGTCATAAGCCTTCCCCAAAATTGCATGTCCTTTGATGTGCAGTGCCCTTTTGCACCACATAAGGGGAATTATGTGTTATTTATAGTATATTAGTTGGAAGGAAACTAATAAATCAGAGTAATGATGGCACTGGCAGTGGAGGGTGGTGTGAGACATAACGAAATGTATAGGCTGGGAAATAAAACCAGTGCTAGCAATAATACTTCAGCATATAATTTCATTCTTCTCATCCAACACTGACAGATCTTTACTCTCCTGTGTGCATAGAGGTAGGACAAAAAATTATGTTTGGCTCCACATGCCAGACAGCATGCCAGACATAACGGTTTCTGCTAGATCTATAATTCTTTGCGCAATCATCCTCTTATGTAATCTTAAATGCAGGAATTTGTTGTTGTTGCTTCAGCCACTCAAACTCCCATGACTCAGCTGATCCTTAGTCTTAAATTATACAGAACACCTCAGGATTTTGATTAATTAGAATATCTGAGAGGGGAAAATTGATTTCTTGAGACTCTGAACCAGAGAGCATTCTAATTTTTCATAACCATAATTTACTGACTAGACAAATTTTAGCAAAGGTAGCTAAAATATAAGAAAGGGGAAGACTGTGTAACAGAAGCAGAGTTAAAAGCTGCACTTGATGTTTGATCCATTGATTAAATATCCACAATTATTACTATGAAACATAGATAAGATAAGGCATAGGCAAACCTGGCCCTCTAGATGTTTTGGGACTACAACTCCCATCATCCCTGACCACTGGTCCTGTTAGCTAGGGATGATGGGAGTTGTCTGGAGGGCCGAGTTTGCCTATGCTTGGATAAGATTATGAATAGTCGAAAGGGTAAGGGCAGCTTCCAAATGACATTTTTCCTGCATAGAAAACACCACCATGTTGTCCTGAAGCAGAGAGTCCCATAATTTTGAAGCAACTGTGGAAAATGTTCTACTCCACACTGCTACTGAGCTCATCTGCTGAGTAGAGTCTTGAGTTTTTCATTCAGCACAAGCAAAGGCATTTTTTATTTATTCAGAAAATTTCTCTATCACTTTGTATTCAAAAGAATCTCAAAACGATGTACAGAAAATGGAAACAAAATGCAACAGTTTCAGAACATTATACAAAGTGAAGATCATACCAAATAGGCAGAATGTACACAATAAAGTAAAAGATGTGCATATGCATAGAATCCCATAATTTTGAAGTGATTGCAAAAGAAAGTTCTACTCCATACTTCTATTGATCGCATCTGCTAAGTAGAGTAAAGATAGATACCTTCCCACCCTGATACACAGTCTGGGTTTGTGCATTATGACTGTGCAAATGAACTCATCTGCTAGTTAAAGGTAAAGGGACCCCTGACCATTAGGTCCAGTCGTGGCCAACTCTGGGGTTGCAGCGCTCATCTCGCTTTATTGGCCGAGGGAGCTGGTGTACAGCTTCCGGGTCATGTGGCCAGCATGACTAAGCCGCTTCTGTCGAACCAGAGCAGCACACGGAAACGCCGTTTACCTTCCCGCCTATTTATCTACTTGCATTTTGACGTGCTTTCAAACTGCTAGGTTGGCAGGAGCAGGGACCGAGCAACGGGAGCTCACCCCGTCATGGGGATTCGAACCACCAACCTTCTGATTGGCAAGTCCTAGGCTCTGTGGTTTAACCCACAGCGCCACCCACATCCCTATCTGCTAGTTACCCTGGGCATAAAAAGGAGCATATTTGGGCAGGAAATGGTTAAAAATGTGGAAAGCTGCTCTGCTGATCAAAACATCAAAAATATAGTGCATGTGGAGAAATCTAATATATGTTAATTGAATGCCGATTGACTAAGCTTATTCATTGAGGTTTCACATCTAGGTCATAAGTAATGAATCTATTACATCCTTGTTAAATCTCATTAAATAATTGCCAAGTGGTATTTAACATGCAATATGTATCCGATGAAATGCTTCCACACCTTTGTTAGAACATCTCGGACTCTCCTGTTGATTCATTTAGGAAATGAAGTTATCATCAAAGAAAATTTTAAGCCTGAGTTTTCTTGTAGGACTTAAATATAGATGGGTACCGTTCTGCTACAATTAAATGCCTGTTGAGTTAAAGGGCACAATTTGTCATGTTGTCTGCCTGGAGGAGGTTTCGCACTTTGAAGGGGCAACAAGGTTGTGCCACTCTCCGTTTTGCTGACATCATGTGACTTCCCACTCCCCAATGTCCAAGCATTTGAGAGTGGATGTCTGCATTAGGGAAACTTCATTTGTATAGCATAGGGTTGCCATATTCCCAGCAGTGAAAATCAGGACAAAGTTGGTGGTCTGTGTTTTTTTGGGTCGAAGTTGTTGAGCTCCCCCCCCCTACAAGTTGTAGAGCTTATGGGTGGAATGTCTCCCCCAAAATATTAAGTTTTGGGGCTTTTTTGTAATTTTTTTGGATTACTCCCCCCCCCCCCGACGCCATTCTGCTGCCCAAATTCTGGTTGTGTGCAGGAAAATCTGGATGTATGGCAGCCCTGGTATAACTATTTAGAGGTCTATGTGCATAGCCTTTCTTGGGCTTAATGATAAACATGCTTAACAGGGAGGCACATAATATGATATTGGGGATGGAACAAAGGGCAGGAACTTCTTCCCCTTCAGTGTATGAACCCCCGTTTATATGGCTAGTGAGTGAGGGGGCTAGTGCCTTTGCAACATTAGCAGCTGTGATGCCAATCCCAATCTTCTTCTCATACCTATTTGCATGCTTAGGAATCAACACAATAAGGAAAGAGGTTATTTTGAGAGGTTCATATAATTGCAAATGCATTTGATGTAGAGGAAAACATCTCTGGGGGCACCTTGGCTGATTGCAACTTTAAATAATTCCATGGATCAGTTCATTTTCTGGTCACTTTCTAGATTGTTTGTATCACAGTCCAAAAGCTATTAGTGGCAGCTGTGCAACTTTATTCTGCATTGTGCTAATCATAGTGACAATTGTGGTGCTACAGGGAGAGGAAGAGATAGATCACCTAATCCTAGTACTAAATTAATGCAAATGCACAGCCTAAAAACATGGATTCTGCACATCAGGCAAGCAACTGCAGAATCATTGTATTAAACAAATTGAGCGGAAGAACCCTAGAGGAAGAAGGAACTGCTGGAGTCTAGAATATGTTAGTTTATCAATAAAAGCTGAACTGTCTAGAAGATTCTGAACTGATGCCAACAGGTAAAATGCTCGATCTTCTTTGTACTTTCTGAATAATTAATTTGCACTTACAATGGCTTCAGTGAAGCTCTCAAAAGTATTTTACAGACACTAATTAACAGCTCTTGAGGCCTGCCTGGAAACCACTTTATTTAATCTATTGTGTTCATTGAAGTAGGGTTTAAGTAAACTATTAAAAAAAGGAAGTTCAGGACATTGTGGAATTTCAAAGACTTAAGGAGGCAGGGATAGAATTTGAACATTCAAAATGGAATCTAGCTCTCACCATAGCAATTTACGGAAATGAGGAACCAGTGCTGACATGTGGCCACAATCCTGGTGCCCAACTCCACTCACTTTTGTGCAGAAAAGATCACACAAAGGACAAGAGCAGGCAGGGCACAGGGTGGCCAACTAAATGGGCTTTTCATGACCTCAGACACATGCATTTGGGGCACTGGAAACAGGATTCACTTTTGGTGTGGGAATCAGTATATGGGAAAGGGAAATATTAGCTCAAGGATAGACCAACCAGTGCCTTCCAGATGTTGCTGTATTCCACCTCCTACCAGAACCAGCCAACATGACCAATGGTCAAGGTTGATGGGATCTATGTTCTCACAATTTCTAGAGGACACCGCAGTGGCAACCACTGCATTAGTTAATCTACTATAATCAGGGACTTGGGCAGAAGTTAATGCCCCATATATCCTTTCCCACTACCCCTTCAGCCATTTTGAAACTTTGATTGGCCCCATTCCTGGCATCCTGATTGGCCGGGAGGATTATCTAAACTTCTGTTACTGATGTGCAAATGCACTTAATTTGTGTCTTAGTAATTTCTAACACTCCATAAAAGAAATGATGAGCTACATTAAAATGAATTCGAATGGGTTATTTTTGTTGCTTTTCTGCAAGTGGCAAATGCTGGGTTTGAGTAACAAGCTCTCATCAGTGTTTTTATATATAATGGCAGCTTTGTTGATCCCCATCACAGCCCCATAGAGTATACTGGATTCCTACAATTTCAGAAAATAACAGATGTTCCTTATTTCAAAGCAGTTCCATAGAATGTAATTTCGGAAGACACAGCTCCAGAAATCCCTTATTTTGGAAATGTTGATAGTACCACCATAGATCTCCACAACATGTTATTTCTCAGTTTCTCTGCCTCATTTAATAAAGCTCAAGGGAAGGGAAAGCATATTAAAGGTCTCACTCTATCAAAAATAGACAGACCAATCAACCAACCAATCAGGGAGGAAATTTATAACAAAAAACATGCTTAAATGAAAATGAATGGGAAGAAAGTGGAGGAGAAAAGAAAGACAATAATTCCCCTCCACTTGTTTTGTCTTCTATCTCATGAGAATTTTATAATTTATAATTTAAATTCTGTAAACCAGGATTTAGCACTTTTTGAAATGTTTGTTGGCATGGATGGTAGTTACCATGCTGGTCAGTAAAAAGCCAGATATTAGGAAAAGGGCCAAAATATACATGAGCTTTCATATGTAGGTACTTGCAGAGCTTTCTTTCTGTATCTCCATGGGGAGAGAGAAATGGCCAGAGAACTGGCAGCCATGACACTCACTCAAAAATCCATACATGCCCACAAGCCTGAAAAGGTTGGTGACTCCTGTGTTCATTACATAAATAATAATAGTCTAATCCCATACATATTTAGTCAGAAGCAAGTCCCACTGAGTTCAGGCTTATCTATGGGAAAGTGACCCATAAGTCTATAAAACTAAGTTAAAATTGTTTCAGCAAAAGTGGTTTCTAAGGTTTTTGAATCTGAACTTTTACTTAATTTCCCCTCCTCTGAGGCTTTGAGGTGTGGGATATACAAGAAATTTAAACACAACATTTTTTTGGAAAGCATTACCGTTGTCCTCTTTAACAGTAAAAAAAAAAAAAGCTACTTTTGTGAAAACAGATGAAAAATGTAAAAGGGAAGAAATGTGTGTGTGTGTAGTGAAATATAAATATTGACTCTGATGTGATGCAAAAATTATAAAAGCAGGCAGTGTCCATAAGGTTCAGGCACAGGCAATGAACACAGCACAGCTCATCAACAATTTAGCAATGAGCAACCTTATAAAATGCCAATATAAAACAGTATTGCATCACCTCTGCATTTATCCTCTTGTTCCAATTATGCACCGTACTGGAGATGTACATGCATGGTCCTGTTACTTCTTGTTTATAAAATTTCTATTTCATTGAAAGCTATAATACACACCAGGCTGAGCATTTCCAGGGAAATGTTGTAATTCACTGATGGTTAATCACTTGGCCTTTGGCCTCCTGCCTTATAATTCCATTTGACATGTCCTATAATTACTACTTGGAGAGTTTTATTACTTAATTATCCTATCAGCTACTGCAATTTAACATGCCATCAATCTCTTCCAACAACCTCCTCCAGCCCACAAACAAATCCTTACTCTCAATTAAGCTCGTCCAAAAGTTTATGCAACACAACGAATCACAAAACTTTGCTTTGATCAGTAAGTTTTCTTTTAAAAGTAATTTTCTCTAAGCTCTTTCTCACTGCTTTCTTCTGAGGCTGTTCTATTTTCCAGTGCGTGTAATTTCCAGACTTTTCCAAAACATAGAGTTATATTTACCAATGCTGGCATGAAACAGCTGCATCTCCTCATCCTTTTAAATGTGCCTCCTAAAAAAACAAATTAGGAGCCCATAAGACAAGCTGTTGGCTTGTTTGAACACCTGCTTCATACTTCGTGGATTGCTTACAGAGTTACCTAGCTGCACCATCCGATAGACCAGTGGCTAGTTCTTTTTAATCAATAAACCTCTGCATACACGACAAGGAGAGGTGATAAGGCAATGGGCACAATCCAGCAAATGCTAATTATTATGGTAACCCCACTAAAACTAGAGCTGGTTGGACCATTGGCCTGATCCATTAGCTCTTTCTATGTTAATGAGACAAGGTAGTCATGACTAGGTCCCATTCTGTTGCTTTCATCAGTGGAAGAACTATGCTTTGGCTGAATCAGTTTGAGACAACCCTGGATTTCCCTGAGATGGGTTGCACCGCCTAGAATGTGGAACTGTCAGGAGGCAGTGAGTGGGGAGAAGGAGGAGAAGCAGGAACTGCTAAGAGCAGTGTGGGGCTCTTTGCCAGAGGGCTTTCAAATAGCCCTACACTTCTCTTTGGGTGTCCACACCTGTTCCCAGCAGTCAAACTTTGCTCACCCACAAGAAATGTACTAGGAAAGCAGACCACAGCAGGATTTCACCCTCTGCTCACCAGTCAGTTGAACATAAGGTTCTATCTTGATCTCTGCAGTGTGTTTGGTGGTGGTGGTGGTAGGGAGGAAACGCAGTACAGGATCGCCTTCCCACACCTCCTGGATTCTGTTGATGGGCAACTTCAGTGCATCTGCTCTTACTTTACTACAGTTCTTTAACTTTAAATTGGACAGCCCATCAAGACACCTTGAAACAGCACTGTCCCCTGCCAGCCTTTCAAGGGGATTGTCCTCTATAAAGTAGGACACCTGGCCACCTGTATTATGTTATTTCCTCTAGATTTCTTCCATATTTTAATCACAGTTTGGAGACTTCTAAAGCAAAAAGCCCACACAAAGAAACAGAGGTCCAGAACATCTTTAATTTACAAAGCTTTTCGGGCTGTGGAAAACATCCCTTAATTTTTCTTGATTCACCCAGTTATTAACTGGTGATGGGGGAATAAGAAGAGGCCTGCATGCATTATTTCTGTTCTTTGTATTACCTGTATTGAACACCTGCTGGTCTAGAGGGATTGTGTTCTATTCTTACAGAGCTGAAGTCCACTCAAAATAATAGACCCTGTTTTAAAGATTTATAAAACAGAAAGCTTTTGTCTATCTACTCCCCTGGAATATTTTCAGCTCAGTCTGTAACACATGACTGATGGACGATTTAAATGTATCAGAACAGAGGTGGGCCTGAAATTCTGTACCCAGTTAACCTCACTGAATAAAGTAGGACAGGGTTTACTTCTGAGTAAGCATTCCTGGAACTGAGTTGCACTTGGATTTTATAAACAATATAGTATATATCAGATATATGTAAAATGCTTCTCATAGGCATCTGGTTGGCCATTGTGGGAACATGATGTTGGAGCAGATACTCCTTTGGTCAAATTCACCAGGACTCTTCTTGCCATTTTATAAAATATTTATGGAATTTACTGCCACAAGATGTGATGATCACTAACTTAGGGTTGTATCTAATGCTAGTCCTATACAACCCTTAGATCAGGTGCTTGCTAGGGCTGATGGGAGCTGTAGTTCAGCAATATCTGGAAGGCCAAAGGTTGCTCACACCTGCCTCATATGCTTAGAAAGGGGATCAGTCAAATTAATTGAGGATCTTTC
Organism: Podarcis cretensis; assembly: GCF_951804945.1. Taxonomy (NCBI): domain Eukaryota; kingdom Metazoa; phylum Chordata; class Lepidosauria; order Squamata; family Lacertidae; genus Podarcis; species Podarcis cretensis. The sequence goes on from NC_137175.1 coordinate 26,796,055, forward strand.
ATTGGGAAAAGGCTCTAGCTGAGTGGTAGAATTTCTGCTTTGCATGCTGAAAGTCCCAAGTTAAATCATTGGGGCATCTCCAGGTAGGGCAGGGAAGGTTCCTGTGTGAATCCCTGGACAGTCACTGCCAGTCAGTGCTGACCTACTGAGCTAGATGGTCTGGTTTGGCTCAGTATGAGTCAGGTTTCTATGTCCCTAACAACAAAGCTCAAGTCCTTTGATGTCTGTTAGTCATGATGGCTACATGCCAAGGATAGGGAACCTCAGCCCTCAGATCTAATCAGGCTTGCCAGGCCATTTCAGCCAAGCCACACTCATCTACACCTGGCATCATAAATGATGTTAGTTATGCAACAGGTCAGCCCACAGCTTGGATCTGAAAGGGTTTTTGCAGGTACCACTGGTCAGCTGATTTCAGATCTTCAGGAGGCCTGTTCAAAATGCTACACAAAATAGCACTTTTAATGGTGAATCTGAAGACCCCTGCTAGTAAAAATAATAATAAAGGTCACATGTGATCATTGTGACTTAGGCAATTGACAGATAGGTGGTTCCATCCACCTCTCAGTTTGGGTCCACAAAGGGTAGTGAACTTAACAATCTGGTCTACCAGGCTAGAAAGATCCCCCACCCCTGTTATAAGTTACCTCCAGATGCAGAGACAGTATGCTGCTAAATAAATGCCAGTTGCCAAGGGCACAACAGCAGGAGAGGGCTGTTGCCTTCATGTTCTTCTTCTGCATTTGCTGGAGGCATGTGGTTAGACACTGTGGGAAGAAGGATGCTGGACTAGTTAGAACTTTGGTCTGATCTTCACATGTTTCTATTCATGAAGTGTCTCAGAAAAAGCACTGTGCCATAACTGATTTTTTTAGAGGAACAAACTCTGCCCTTAGGCTGTCGGTTTCAAAAGGCAAAGGCACCAGGGTATGGAAAAGGAGACAATAAGAAGGCAAAAGGAGGAGAGGCTCAAGGAGAAGAAACTGCTTCTGAATAAAGGGCTACTCAGCAGTAGAGCCCTCCTCACAAGGAGGACTTTCTGCAGAGTTGCCTAAGATGCTACAGCCGGGCCCAGGGTGGGGTACTGGCAGCTCCAGCTTAAAAGCCTTAATGAGAGGCTGGAAGAACAATGTCTTACTACCAGTGCTGTGTTTTTATCTGACAGTTTGCTCACCTGGATTTTGGGCTGCACCTTGATTTGCCTGTTACCCGAGTCCTTGTTCCAACCATGGCTTGTTGGGAATTGTTGCTCATGTCGGTGCCCATGATAGTCTTGGAAGGTCCCCTGGAACCCAAGCTAGGACAACCACACATCAGCTGTTGAGTAGGGAGTAAAAACCTACTTTGAAATTATCTTCCCTGTATCTGTGGGTCAACCTTAACTGGGTGATCCCACCCACCTGTTCAAGTTGGCCTCTGGAGTGAAGATAAATACCTTACCTGCAATGGAAGCCAACAGAGGAGAGGCAGTGTAAATGTTGGTAAAATGCAATTCCAGAAAGAAAAATAAACAGCCTCCGGAGTGAAGAATAGAAGAGGCAGGGTAAATGGAGGGCTGGCCGAAGTCATCGTGTTGGCTGAGATAAAGGACAAGAAGATGGTGCTTGGGCATTAAATTTACAGAAGCTGACTGGACTCGTAGCTGAATCTTATTTCTATCCTGCCAGAGGGTAGTATTTTTCACCACCTGAGGACAGCAGACCACCTTATTGGGTACATAACATCTGTAATAAACAGAACTCTGCTCTCCAAGAGAAGGGAGTGACCAGGGGACTCAGCAGGAATGGCCGGGGGTCTTCTACTGCTGTCCCCTGGTATCTTCTGCCTGAGGCAATTGCCTCACTCTGGCCTGAGCAAATGTGAGAAAGAGGTCAATGCAAATTAATTGATTTTGTTTAAGACATTTGGATAAATCTGCCTTTCAACTTGCCTCATGTTCTGGGATGGCTCACAACACCTTGTGCAAGGAAGAAGAGGTGAGTGACCAATTGCTGTTGTACAATTGGCTTCATGCATGACAGATAGCACAATACAGCATGGGGGAAAAGGGCCCTTGGAGAACATCTGAATCAGTCTTAAGTATGTCGTACTGTAAATTACAAGTGGTGCTTTAAATTACTAATGGTTCCATTCTCCAAGAGCTCCTTAATGTAGCTTGCGTCTAGGGATCAATACAAAGCAGCGCAGTTGGTGCAATGGTCTTGCATGATGGTAGTTTGAATTGAACAATGTGTATCATGTTAATATTTCAATCTTGTGTGAACACAACACTAAAACAATTTCCTAGGTTTCAGTGCAGAGTTTAAATAAAACTACATAAAATCACCATTCTGGATTATGCCAATGGTAAGGTTACCAGATTTTTTTCAGTGAATCTAGGGACTTTAAATAAATAAATAAATAAAAATAAATACTACACGGTTGGGATGTTGATGCTGCAGCAATGGCAGTGGCAGAAGGGCTGCTGCCGCCTTGACCTCAACCGCCATGTTTCCCCTTCCTCCGAGGCTTCTATTTCCTTTCTCCGTGAGCCTGGGTAGCCCCTGAGTTGTTAGTTCTTCAGTGGTGGTTGTGGTGGTGGTAGGGAAGCGGTGCGCGGTGGGTCAGGTATGGAAGGCGGAAATGGAGGGTCAAAAGCAGCGCGGCAGCGAGGCTTGGGCAGCGCGATGCCTCCCTTCCCATTGGAGCAGCCCTAATCCCATTTCTACTTGCATGCAAGCAGGAGTGGGGCAGGGATCCTTCAGCTGGGAAGGGAGGCTTCCCATTGCCTGAGAGATCCCTACCCCGCTCCTCCTCTCATGCAAGCAGGACTTGGGAGGCTGCTCCAATAGACAGCATGAAGCCTCCCCCAGCTTAGTTGCTGGGGTCAGGGAAAGTGGAGGCAGCCCGGAAGCTGCATCTTAGAGCCCCTGCACCACCATCATATGGGGACTTCTGAGCAGCTCCTGAAGCCAGCCAGAGCCAACTGCTGAGACTGCCACTGCTGTGTTTCCTGGGGACATTAGATGAAACCTGGGGACATTCCAGGGATGGAATTTGTCTGGGGACTTATTCGCAAATCCGGGGACTGTCCCCGGGAAACGGGGACGTCTGGTAACCCTAGCCAATGGCTCATCTAGGCCAGCATCCTGTTCTCACAGTGGCCAATTAGATCCTAGTGGGAAAACAGGATTCGAACACAAGAGCACTCTCCCGTCTTGTGGTTTCCAGCAACTGGTATTCAGAAGCATTACTGCCTCCAACTTTGGAGGTAGAGCATAATTATCAGGGCTGGTAGCCATTGATAGCCCTCTCCTCCATGAATTTGTCATGTTCCATTTTAAAGTCATCTAGGTTGGTAGCCATCACTGCTTCTTGTGGGAGTGAGTTCCATAGTTCAACTGCACACTGTGAAGAAATACTTTCCACTATCTTTCCCAATTCTTCCAACATTCAGCTTCATTGAATGCCTATGAGTTATGAGAGAGAGAGCTTTCCTTTATCCCTTTTTGCAATGCCATGCATAGTTTTATAGACTTCTAACATATCACTGGTTGCTCGCCTTTCCTCTAAACTAAAGCATCTCAAATGCTGCAATCTTTCTGCATAGGTGAGTTGCCCCTGTTGGAAAACAAGCCTTCTTCAGGAGAGACTGGCCCCTCTCCCAGGCTCCTGGCTTGCTTCCCGGTGACCTCCCTGGCTGCAATCCCCGCAGGATCCAGGCTAGGTCTCGATAGGTGGGAAGCATGGGAAGTACCCGCCCACTCCCTCCTGCTTCCCCAGCAGGGAAAGGAGATAGACAGAAATCTATTTACATGCTTTTATTTCTGACTTTTCAGCACTACAGAAAACATGTCCATTTACTTCAGATTCCTTCTAGCAAGTGACAAATACTTCCTTTACATACGCAAGAGGAAGGTCTCAAATTACACTCTGAGCAAATTCCGGTGAATTGCCCTGTGAACTGATTGTCCCACTGTTTCCCACAGTCAGTCATATCATGCCCATCATGTGATGTTTTCAAGCAACCAGTTTGCAGCTGCGTTACTTTCATATCGTAACAGCCCCATCCACACGATCAGTTACAATAGATTAGCCTTGGGGCTTTTTTTTGGTTTATAAATCCTGGCTTATATTATCCATGTCTTATAGTTGCATGAGAGCTCAGTCCTCACACTTAGCTTCATTTCTCCACAAGTTCTACCCAAAAGCTGCAGGGATGAGAGTAAAGAGCAGCTGACCATCAAAACCACTCTGTCTTTTGCTAGCGCTTTTCATGAAGAAGACCCAGATTCCAACTCTGCCTGGCAACGGGCACTGTTCCTCACCCCCTCTATAGCAAGCATTTTCTAGCTTCCTCTCATTGCTGTACTGCAAGGTAAGGGCAATTTAAAGGGACCACAAACCACAGATCACTCTTGATGTGCAGAAAAACAAGTGCCCACAATTCGCAGATATCTGAAAGCTCACTCTTATTTTTATTTACTGAGACAGTTAAAACAGTTTTATACTGCTTTTCATCAAATTTGATTCTAGGGCAGTTTACAGAATTAAGTTTGGAAGATTCAGGAAAGTACTTCTTCACACGGTGCACTCAGTCTCTAAAAGGTTCGGCTCCCACTGCTCTAGTGCAACCCCTTGCAGTGCAGGATTATGCAGCTGCTCCATACAAGGATCAAGCCTGCAACCATGGTGTTATGAGAACCATTCTCTAACTGACTGAGCGATCCAGGCTGTCCCCTGCCTGTACCTGGAACCCTGGAGACCCACTGCTAATGATCTTACATAGCGGCAGCTTTCTACATTCCCAAGGTTGAATGAATGAATTATAATAGTTAAGAGTGAAAAAAAATGCATGCATGTTTGTGTGAGACAGAGACCCTCAGAAAAACGGAGTGGATTTTTTTTTGAGGCGGGGGGGGAGGGAAGGGGGAAAGTTCTCTCTATTATCAGTGTTGAGCCTTGCAACATGGTTGTGTTTTTGAGGGCAAGGGATAGGAAAGTGGAACAAGAGCAGAATGTAAGTCCAGCTGGTAAGTGGGTGCTTACCAGCACCCAATGCCATCTTGGGTATCAGTGAAAGTTGTTACACAGGAAGAACTTCCATGGATAAAACTGTCCTTCTCATCAACTGAACTTCGGGACACAGGAGCTCCTTGAAACTGCCTGAAGTTTGCCCGGATTTCACAGACAGCTTTGGAAGGGTACAGAGGACAGCAGCTTATGTTTGATTTATTAATCCTTTGTGGTAATAGAGGCCCTCACGGAGACATGCCTTCCCTGGCCTCACAAAATGCTCTTCATGAATTTTCATGGGTTTCAATGCCTATACTGGTAGCAAGCTTGACAAAATTATAGGGTTTCGGGTTATGAAATGGGTGAAGAGAAACTTGCGACCTATCTGTGGTTTGATGCATGGATCAGAGGCAATGACTTGAAATAATTTAAAACTCCCCTAACTGCACGAATAAAGAGTGCAGGTAAATCAACTCCCATCTAATTTTCTCTGTGCAAATTACTAGTCATTCCCTATATGACCACAATTCGTTAATGGCGAAAGCTACGGCGAGGAACTGGTTGCTATACCTTTGTACTGATGTGCCTTGCATGAGTAAAGAAGTGTGTACAATGCATAGTGCACCTTAACACACAGCGCTGGAAGCACGGAGATGTTTATTTATTTATGTCATATATTAAATCTCGTCTTCTGGACACTTTTTGTCTCCCAAAGCATCTCCCATCTTTTTTCTTTTTAATGAGAGGCAGTCCCTGACACTTGAGATGTATATTTTTATGACCCACCTTAATTATGTTATTTTAACACCCCATACACCAAAATTGGATAGAGGGGCAGCATATAAATGCCTTAAGTAAATAAATAGAGTGCTCAAGTTCATAGGTTGAAACCCCATGTACACTTACTCAAGAGTGCACTGTTAGTGTGGCATTATGGTGGACCACTTACTGGAGTCCAGGGTTCAAATCCCCTTTCATAAAATGAAGTTCACTGGGTCTCTCATCCTAGCCTAACTCATTGTCGTTGTTGTGAGAATAAAAAGGGGATGGGGAGAACTTTGTTTGCCACCTTGAGCTCTTTGGAGGAAAGGTGAGATATAGATGTAGTAGTGAATTAACAATTATTTTACTTTAGATAGGTATAGGACCAAGCTGGGAAAGAAAACAGAAGGCGTTTTTTTGTGGAGTCACTAAGTTATCACCAAACACCAATGTCTACCTATTGCTTGATAGCAAATAGGATTCAAAGAAACATAGGGAACACTACAGATGCAATTTGCTTATCCCCACAGGATATCAAATGGAGAAAAGACACACAGCATCCTCTTTGATTAATGTATGCCCAAGGTCATACATGCAACTCTAGCAGTCAATAGCAATCAGATTAGTGTGATGTATTATTCAGCGTTTATGGTAGCAAATTTTTTATTAGTGGCTGCAAAGTAACCTGGAGTCTCCTGTAGTATTCTCTAAAGTGCTGCCTGATGTTGACATACAACTGAGATGTTTGCACAAAAGCTGTAGGTGAAGAACGCTCATCCTGGCAGCAGTAGAGTTGGTGCTCTTTCTGAGCATGCCAGATTAATTAGCCCTAATTGTCCTTTCATCAATTAATAATTGTAGCTATTGGCTCCAAAACATTGCTTATTTAAAGGGAAGATAGTGAATTAATAATTAATTAAAATAAAACACTATAAGCTTACAGAAAGACAAGGGTGGTGCATATCGAATCAACAAGATATATACTGGGTTGACTAGAAAGTTGTTCTGCTTTGTTTCAAAAGGGCACAGAAAATGTTTCACCTTATGAAACCAGGAAGCAAGCTTCTCTCTTCCCATTGAAATATGCTATCATAGATTAACGATGTGGAAACCTCAATTCAAATTGGGTTTGGGACATTAATAGCTTTCCCCTTGAGTGGTGGGTGGAATCCAATGGGTGTTGGTTCACTGATGGAAGATATCTTGTCAGTGGGAGAAGGAGGAAGGGCCCTTTCAGCAATTCCTTTCCCATCCTGTACCCCTTCCTCCAGTTGCTCCTTGCCCTAGATGGTTTGGGAATCCTCTGGAGCAGATTTATGTGGGGGATGTAAGAAGTTTCAGGGAAAGGATGAATTGCCAAAAATGGTTTCCTTCCATGTCCTGCTGATGGATGCCTCCCGTCTGTGGAGCAACATGCACTGAATTTCACCCAGCACTGGCTGGGAGGGATATTGTCTTTTTTGAGAAGTGGGTCCTTGACAGATGTGGCAATTACAGGGATTGGTGATTGGGAAGCCACAGTCTTCTAGCTGTGGGGAGGATACTGCTTTAAGTGAAATACAGCTATCAGGGAGGGCAACTTACCGTATTTATTGAGGTTGAGCAAGGGTTCAAATAATCAAGTTCTGACCATGTGTCGACACCTAATATTGGACGTGTTTGTTGGGATTGATGAATGCCGACAGCAAAGCTGTAAAAGTGGGACACTACCTTCAAATATATCCCTTGGTTGCAAATTGAGCAAAAGTTTCATAGAAAGGGTGCCTGACTTGTAATAAAAATGTGTATTGATAGCAGTGAAAAATCATACCCTGCACTAATTCTTTTGCAGACTCTGTCAAAATCCCTGCTCTTCTGCCCTCATCCTTTCCCCCCATTTTCTTCTTCTGCTCTTCCTCTTTTCTCTTCCTTTTATTTCCCATAATTAGCTGAAGAGGAATTGTCTGATTTCTGGGCAACACACAAATACCAACATTACCGGTGCAATGCCATTTATACCATTTGCAGTATGAATGTTTGGAAAAGTCCTTATGTTAGATTTCTGAAGACCTTCTGAGAGAGAAAGGGCTTTCTCAGAACCACAGTTCCCAAAGGTACCACAGGAGAAACCATGGAAATATGTCAAGGGATGCCTGGTAGGGATTTAAATCACCAGGTGTTTTACATTTCTGAATCTTACATTTGCATGATGAAGCATGTAGACATGTATATACATATGCACTCCACCCTCGAACAATGTAAAGTATATACATTCCCAAGGAGATAAAACCACCATCCCCTTCAAGCAGTCAGCCCAGAGTAGATACTTTAAAATATTATCTATTTGTTCCATTCCAGCCTCCTTTCTTTGTGGAACAAGCTTGTCTTTTACAGATGTGTTTTTAAAAACCAATGTTCCCCTTGCTGGTGTATCTGATAGGGAAAGTTATTTCGCTTTGACATCACCCAGTGGCTTTTGTTTTGAAAGAATGAGGAATGGATATTCATAAGATGAAATCTTACATTAATTGTATTGCAAGAATCAGGGCTGAGGGAAGAGATGAGTGAGAGAAGCAAATGAGCAGACGTCAGCTGTGGACTCTCTGAAAGGGTGTAATTAAATGAACAAGGGCTGGACCAGGCAGGGTGTAAGGAAAGCCTTTGTAATAAAGACCAAGTCTTCTCCCTCTAGTGGTGTTATTGATTTAAAAGAGAAGACCCATCAAACCTTTATAGCATCTGATCAAAATTTGTTCCACGGTAAATTATTTTATACAAGTCTGAAAGTCTTACGTGAAAAAACTAATTCTTTTTAATTGCATTCAGATATAAAGCAGCCTCTGATGGATTTAAAATGTATTTTAAAGGCCATAAATAGAAGACAGCAGATTGGCTTTGAACGCATCTCGTTAGGAGAAACTGCCAATCAGAGTCTCTTGGGGCAATTGTTGGACCTGCTCTTATTTAATAATGACATTAATGATCTGGAAAAAGAAAGTAAATGGTATGTTAATTAAACCCACAGATCATCCTAAAAAATGAGAGGTGTTGCAAACACTGGTGGGGATATATGAGAGATGAATCTATGATGGATTATCATAATATAGAAAATAATATAATATAGCAAATAATAAAGAGTAATTCATCCCAGAAAGATTAATCTGTCTTGCCTTCCAAAGATGAATTTGTAATTTTTTTAAAAAAGGTACAAACTTATCCGGAAGCAGAGAACTGTGTTTACTTAAGTGAGAGCTGGATGAAGCTAGTGATGTGGTGAATGTTTGCAATGCTCAGTGGTACTCTATGAAGGGCCAAATTGTGCTGTGAACTGAATGCTGTAGCTAGTGTAACCCACTAGGATGTAGAAACGGCAACCTTATTTTTGGTAGCCCCATCTTGCTTCCCAGCTGACAGACACTCAAAACTACTTAAGCATCACTAAAAAAGTGAGGAAGAGAGAGGACACAGCTGTGAATATACTCATTTATACTAATTTTATAGAGGATATCATCTGTAAAGGTGGGACGCAGGTGGCGCTGTGGGTTAAACCACTGAGCCTAGGACTTGCCGATCAGAAGGTCGGCGGTTCGAATCCCCGTGACGGGGTGAGCTCCTGTTGCTCGGTCCCTGATCCTGCCAACCTAGCAGTTCGAAAACACGTCAAAGTGCATATAGATAAATAGGTACTGCTCCGGCGGGAAGATAAACAGCATTTCTGTGTGCTGCTCTGGTTTGCCAGAAGTGGCTTAGTCATGCTGGCCACATGACTAGGAAGCTGTATGCCGGCTCCCTCGGTCAATAAAGCAAGATGAGCGACCAGAGTTGGTCAGGACTGGACCTAATGGTCAGGGGTCCCTTTACCTTTATCATCTTTAAAGAAGGAAACATGGTCACCCTACCTGAGTTTGTTGTTAACGTTATACTGAATCATAGATTTGAGCCCATCTAGCTCAGAGGGTTTCAGAAAGGTGTATTTCCCTGGATTTGACTATGAGTTTGTGGGTGCCAGACTCCTCTAAATTCCGGGATCCAGTAAGTGTTAGATTTTAATCAAGGCTTGGGGGTGTTAAACTGGGTGTAATACACTTAATCCTGGGATCCAGCAAGTATTAAGAGAACAAACGGAAAGGCGATTGGCCATTAAGATACCAAAAGAGAGGGTGCTCTGGGTCAGATGCAAAATGGGCAGGATCACTCCTCCAGCTCTTAGAATCATAGAATCATAGAGTTGGAAGAGACCACAAGGGCCATCGAGTCCAACCCCCTGCCAAGCAGGAAACACCATCAGAGCACTCCTGACATATGGTTGTCAAGCCTCTGCTTAAAGACCTCCAAAGAAGGAGACTCCACCACACTCCTTGGCAGCAAATTCCACTGTCGAACAGCTCTTACTGTCAGGAAGTTCTTCCTAATGTTTAGGTGGAATTTTCTTTCTTGTAGTTTGGAGCCATTGCTCCGTGTCCGCTTCTCTGGAGCAGCAGAAAACAACCTTTCTCCCTCCTCTATGTGACATCCTTTTATATATTTGAACATGGCTATCATATCACCCCTTAACCTCCTCTTCTCCAGGCTAAACATGCCCAGCTCCCTTAGCCGTTCCTCATAAGGCATCGTTTCCAGGCCTTTGACCATTTTGGTTGCCCTCCTCTGGACACGTTCCAGTTTGTCAGTGTCCTTCTTGAACTGTGGTGCCCAGAACTGGACACAGTACTCCAGGTGAGGTCTGACCAGAGCAGAATACAGTGGCACTATTACTTCCCTTGATCTAGATGCTATACTCCTATTGATGCAGCCCAGAATTGCATTGGCTTTTTTAGCTGCCGCGTCACACTGTTGGCTCGCGTCACACTGTTGGCTCATCTTATATAGTGAGAAGGACAAAAAGCCAGAATTTAGAGTGGAAAGTCTGGGTGGTGTTAGAAGTAAAGCTGCAGGCTGGAAAGCCAGAGAAGCAGAGCACCACGTTTGACTTCTGTTTGCATCCAAGGCTGCAGCTGTGACCCCTTCCATTGCAGGCTCAGGTTTTGTTGTTGTTTAGTCGTTTAGTCGTGTCCAACTCTTCGTGACCCCATGGACCAGAGCACGCCAGGCACTTCTGTCTTCCACTGCCTCCCGCAGTTTAGTCAAACTCATGCTGGTAGCTTCGAGAACACTGTCCAACTATCTTGTCCTCTGTCAGCCCCTTCTCCTTGTGCCCTCCATCTTTCCCAACATCAGGGTCTTTTCCATGGAGTCTTCTCTTCTCATGAGGTGGCCAAAGTCTTGGAGTCTCAGCTTCAGGATCTGTCCTTCCAGTGAGCACTCAGGGCTGATTTCCTTCAGAATGGATAGGTTTGATCTTCTTGCAGTCCATGGGACTCTGAAGCTCAGGTTTTATATATGTGCAAATAAACCGTATATGAAGAAACACCAAAATTTCTGCTGCAAGTCTCATCCCCCAAAGGAAACATGAATCAAAGATTGGGGTGGTGGGCAACAATATGTTAATGCAGGAGTCCAGGAATTGGGGGGGGGCAAGTGGGGCAGCAAGCTCCCTATTTGGGGGTGTGCTTAAGCCTCCTGTCATCACCCATGGTCAACATCCTTGCACCTTGCACCTCCCCTTGCTCCCCATAGACAGCAACGCCCCATCTTCCAGGAAGGTAAGGTGAGTGGCTCAAACCCTCCCCCAATTTCTTCTTGGTAAGCAGCTTCTGCTGTAAAGTATCCCTGAACTGTTGTTTGGGGAGAAAAGAGGCATTTAAAAAAAAAAAAAATCAAGTGCCAGAGTTTGAGTTGGTCCTGGGAATTTCCCTGCCTCTTTTATTAAGTTTGCTTTATTTCTGCTCTGTTGTTGTACCTTTATGCCCTCTGCTAAGTGTACCAGAATCTTATTGACATTTTAATATTAAATTACTATGACAAGAAGATATTCCATTTGCTAAGTAATTTGTTTTACTATGAGGAAAATTGGAAGCTGCAGAAAAAACATTATAAAAGATTAAGATGGTAGAGTGATTCTGACTGATACAATATGAATTATTATTTTGTCTGCTGCACACCTCCGTGCGCTAATATAAGTTTTTAAATGATAAAGCTAACGACTATGAAGAATAAATCTTTTTCGGCCTAAACATATAACTTGCATAAAAATGAAATTCAAGGAGAGTTAGAAGTTGGATGCAAAAACACCACCAAATTAAAGAACAAGCAGCCAGGAGAATTGTTTATAAATGCTATTGCATTTAAATTTTATTTGCAGTTATCAGTGTCTATTTCAACATGATTCCAATGAAGTCACTTTCAGGTTTATGATATGCTAATCGAATTTGGTCTCTTGCTATTCATTCAGATCTAACAAAAATACAGATCAAGAATCAGTGGGGGGCTTTTTCTACATTAGGGATTAACTGCTACCAGGCCCTGATGCCTGTGAATAGTAAATTGCTGCATGTTACTAATGGCCAAAGATCAGCATGGTAGCATATTGTCTGGTGTTCAGTCAATGACTTGAAAAGAAGGGCAAGAAACCTTGTGTGCTACATAGTTAAGGAAGGAAATTTCTATTGGGAGGATTCCCCCCCTCCCATTTTGCTCTAAAGGACATAGAGCTTGACCCAGATTAGTTGCATGGAAACAGAGAGCTGTTCAAAGCAGTAGTTTGTATCCTAACTTCCATTCTGGGAACAAAACAGAGTTCAATGAATGCGGCTTTCAGTCCTTCCTGTTCCTGCTTCTGCCCACTCTGTCCCACAAGAAGCTGCTGCTGGAGCTTGGAGGACCATCACAAATGATGCAGACCAGGGGTGCCAACTTGAATAAAATATTGTGGGGGTCCAGGTAATCGATCACATGATGCAGTGCACACACACCATTTGAATGGGAATGCCAATCAACTTTGTGAGGGCATGGCCCCCTCAAATGTTTTATTATGGGGGCTGAAGCCCACATGGCCCCTATGATGTAGATTTCTGACATTTAATGTTTAAATATCAATCAGTTGTATACCATCTTTCATACCAATCTCAATTTCTATTGCATCAAACATATGCACACATAACCCAACTCCTAGGGGCCGAGGTCCCTTTAGCCACCATAATAAAATATTTGAGGGGGCTGGGTCCCCCCCTCAAGTCGATGGGCATTGCCATTCAAATGGTGTGCGCGCTTGTGATTGATGAAACGGGACGGGGCTTACTTGGGCCTCCACACTATTTTATTCAAGTTGGCACCCCTACATATGCATAGTGAATGAAATATCAGTATGAGTGAGAGGTGTTGCAGAGAAGAATGAACATGAGACTCAAAATGATGCCTAAGTGAGTTGTACATTGTATCAAAAGGTTCCAAACTCTTGGGTTGTGGTTGTGTAGCTCAGGAACCTCTGAGTGGGAGAAATGGAACTGAGGCAAGAGCTTACATCAATGCAAGTTTGGTGCCAACTCCAAAACACCTTTATTAATGGAGGTGTTCAATGATCATCAATACCAGTTGGACCTAGTAGCTGCTGCTCTACTCAGAATTTTGTAATTTTATTGCTTTCCCCCCTTTTAAAAATTAAAATAAATGTTATTATGTATGAAAAGGAGTATATAAATATTTAAGTAAATAAATAACAAGTTTTAGAAAAAGGAAAATAAAGAATTTTGTGCAACTAATGAAATATATCAATGAACACTCACTATTTGTTATGGGTTAGAGTAATGAAGAGGCTTTTGGTAGCAACCAAAAATCTCAGGTGCTCATTAATAAGAATCCCAATTATGAAATTGTGTTGGTATAAAGTTCTCGCTTGGGCAGAAAGGTGCAGGACCTTTGATGCTGAAGCTTCACTTGCTCTCTGTAAGTGATCTTGGGGTTCTTTCACCAGGCTTTAAACAAGATGGTTCTCTGTCAGTATAAAGAAACTAAGCTTTCATATCAGATTCCATTAATGAACCAGGAAAAGAAAAGACAGGCTTCAATAACTCTTCAGCTGGAGTGTCACAGATATATATGACTCTGAACTCAGGGCCAAGTGATGTGATCTGAACTAAAAAAAACCTCATTGACGTGGAACTGAACCTGAATTAAAGCAGACTTTCAGATGACTGAAAATAAGCTCTTTGGATGCTAGACATGTCCTTGGTCTAGGCCAGTTTTATGTCATCTGAGACCTCTTTCCCCATAATAAAGGAAACAAAGATACTTCTTGATCAGCCTTGGATAATTGCTTCTGAAGAATGTACAAAGCTTTCCAGAATTTACTCAGGAACTACACAGGAATTATTTAAACAGAGGTACTTTCAGAGGACAGGAATTCATAGCAGATTCCCTCTTGGTTATAGCGTAGCGTGGTGTTGGGGTAATTAAACTTCATTTGGGATAATTGCAAAATTTGTCCCACTCAGTTCAGAATGAAGAAAGGCCCTTTCTAGCTTCTATTCACCTTGTCTTGTCGTTGGAGACAATACGTTCCTATGGGCCAGACTCAACTGAACAGCTGAACTAGTAGGAGTCGGTGCAATAACTCCTGCTATTGCAACAGCAGGGCTGATGGCAGTTTTGGTCCAAAACATCTGGGGGGCAGCCTTGTTAGTCTAGCACTTAACAAGGTCAAGGGCTCAGTAAATGGACACTAAATTTGGGGAAATGTATTGAAGGGATGACATGGTTTGACATTCACTGGTAAGGATGAGACGCCTTAGTGACAGATAAATGTTCAATTAGGATCTGTGGTATTGGGCATTACGTGCTATATTAACATTTATTATATTCCTATTGATCTTGTCAGCTCCCAATTTGGCAAAAACCCATAACTGTATAACACAGCTAACAATATCCTAACAGACTTATCTTACTGGAACACTAGGATTTGTTCTTTGAGCCTGCTGAGGGCTTTTGCTCATTCAGCATTCAGGACACTGAAAATCCTTATATTATTGGGATTAGCTGCATTCTTAATGTGATTTTTTTTAATCATTAGCTTTTTAATTGTAATTTCCCCACCTTCTTATTTTATGCATGAGTTTTAATGACTCAAATCTGCCATAGACACCACTATTGGCTGAAAGCAATAAAACCTTTTTATGTCCACTTTCACAGTATTATCATTCCTATGCGTTTGGGGACATAACTGAATTTGTAAAACTTTTTTTTTTGTATCACTTTCACAACTACATAGATAAATGGATGTGGTGCAGAGGATGAGCTTATGAAAAAAATCACAATGCCCTTGGCCTTCTCAACAACATGGCAGCTCATATCTTTCTTTAAAGGTAAAGGTAAAGGTACCCCTGCCCATACGGGCCAGTCTTGACAGACTCTGGGGTTGTGCGCCCATCTCACTTAAGAGGCCAGGGGCCAGCGCTGTCTGGAGACACTTCCGGGTCACGTGGCCAGCGTGACATCGCTGCTCTGGCGAGCCAGAGCCGCACACAGAAACGCCGTTTACCTTCCCGCTTGTAAGCGGTCCCTATTTATCTACTTGCACCCGGAGGTGCTTTCGAACTGCTAGGTTGGCAGGCGCTGGGACCGAGCAGCGGGAGCGCACCCCGCCGCAGGGATTCGAACCGCCGACCTTTCGATCGGCAAGTCCTAGGCGCTGAGGCTTTAACCCACAGCGCCACCTGCGTCCCTATTATCTTTCTTTAGGTGCAGGCAATTTCCCTGGGTCTTACACATGTAGTGCCACATCAGCAGTGATAACATTGATAGATAGGTCTTGCTACATGGTTGCCAATGTGTGTTTTTTTGTCCAAAATCCCACTAACCTGAGCTCTATAAACCTAATGGGGAAATTAATCAAACTTCGCTATGATGATGCCCTTTTGCCATGAATTAACTAGAGGAAACACATCTTGGAAACACAAAATGAAGTTGGTAACTAATACATCACCAATTAGACCTTGTTTTACAAGTAGAATCCAACAATGGCTTACCTGGTGGGGCCAAGCCATGACAATAGCTTCCTGGCACTGGAGTCACTGCAACTTACTGGGAGGAAGAGAGGCAAGGCAAGAATGAGGTCAAGGCTCTGTGGAAGCACTGTTGGAAGCACCAGCCCCAACCTAGACACCACCCCACCTTTTTCCTACCTGGTAAACATTAGCAATTCCATTACCAGATGTGCTGCAGTTTTGCTCCACTGAGTGACCCACTCCTGGTGGAATCAGCTATTTCTGCACCCAATCCTCCCCTCTCCCCAAAAGCCATTGGTTCATTCTCCCCTCTTTGATGGGAAGAGTCAGTGTCCAGGTCAGACAGACAGTCTGAGGGAGATGGTCCAAATCCAATTCTGGCACCAATTGCTTCTGACTGACTCTCATCCTGCTTGGGTTCTTCCTGGCCAGCAGCAGTTGTCTCTGCCTGTCCATCCTTCATTATAAATATCCGACGACAAGGGTACATCAATAAGAATATAAGAATACAACGTCATACAACATAATAAAAAGCTATTGCAGAGTTATGAATGCAATAAAACATAGTTCAATAGCAATTTTCATACCAGTACTGGAGACTAAATATCTCATATATAAGGCTACCTAATTATGCTGCAGCTAATAAGCAGAGGCAGCCTAAGCATAAATGGATGCTTTTAATTGGTGCCAAAATGCACAGAGCAATGGCGTAAACTTTAGGCAGGGATGGGAACTTGTGGCCCTCCAGATGTTATTGCACGCCAACTCCCATCAACCTCAGCCAACATGGCTAATAGTGAGAGATGATGGGCGCTGGAGTCCAAGGATATCTGGACAGCCACGGTCTTCCCACTGCAGGTCTATTGATTTAGAACAGTGGTTTGCAGAAGGTCATAGTTCAGAGGCTGCAGAGGGGAGAAACTGGGAAATATTGGGAGAGCAGCAGCAGCAGCAGCAGCAGGGGAGAGACAGCTGACAGACTCAGTGTCTCTAGAAAGCATTCCTGACCTGCCCCCCTCTCCTAGGACCAGGCGTGCATTGAGAGTAGTAGAACAGAAAGCTCAGAGGCAGAAAGCACAGATCAGCCGGCACAAGGGTTACGTAGAATAGAAGAGACTGAGGGGGTGAGACTTTACTTGGAGCAATGCCATTCAAAGGGAGACTACTGTGAATATTGAATAAACTACTTTGGCAATAATTCTTGTTTTTGTGCTTCCTGGCTGCCACCTTGGGAGAGATAGTGTTCCCTGAAGCCTGACAAGTGCACAGAGGACGGCATAACTAGTGCATCTGGGAGACCACTGAGGGACATAAGGAAAGAGGCTACATGTAAGCCATTTAGGCTTTTATCAAGCAAATCAGGATCCTAAATTGTACCCTGAAAACAAGTATGGACGTATTGTAGACATTTAGCACAGTAGTTTTCATCAATCTGTTCGTGTCAAGAGTCTGACTACAATGCATTCTATGCAAATTGAAGCTTAAGAAGAGACTTCCAGGGCAGGTTGACATCAATTGTATATCCCCAATGAAATTTCTTCTTGTCCCGAAATATGAAATCAATGAGTTTTAAGTGCACCTAACTCTGTAATGGATTGTAGCCAATGTGCAAGCAGGGTCCATCTGTACTCAGAGTTTGCTTACAAGTTTAGCACTGTTCCCCCCCCCCCCCCACATTTGATATCTGGTTGCATCCATTTTTGTGACTCACAGTAAGGATCAGTATTTTAGAGGTATACATGTTCATACAACTGCCTTACAGGGTTAGGGAACCTCTGACTCGCCAAATATTGATGAAATGCAGAAGCTAGATTTCAGTTCCCATCATCCTTGACCCCTGGCTGTGTTGGCTGGGGCTGATGACACGGCAGCTAAAAAAGCCAATGCAATTCAGGGCTGCATCAATAGGAGTATAGCATCTAGATCAAGGGAAGTAATAGTGCCACTGTATTCTGCTCTGGTCAGACCTCACCTGGAGTACTGTGTCCAGTTCTGGGCACCACAGTTCAAGAAGGACACTGACAAACTGGAACGTGTCCAGAGGAGGGCAACCAAAATGGTCAAAGGCCTGGAAACGATGCCTTATGAGGAACGGCTAAGGGAGCTGGGCATGTTTAGCCTGGAGAAGAGGAGGTTAAGGGGTGATATGATAGCCATGTTCAAATATATAAAAGGATGTCACATAGAGGAGGGAGAAAGGTTGTTTTCTGCTGCTCCAGAGAAGTGGACACGGAGCAATGGTTCCAAACTACAAGAAAAAAGATTCCACCTAAACATTAGGAAGAACTTCCTGACAGTAAGAGCTGTTCGACAGTGGGATTTGCTGCCAAGGAGTGTGGTGGACTCTTCTTCTTTGGAGGTCTTTAAGCAGAGGCTTGACAACCATATGTCAGGAGTGCTCTGATGGTGTTTCCTGCTTGGCAGGGGGTTGGACTCGATGACCCTTGTGGTCTCTTCCAACTCTATGATTCTATGATTCTATGATGGAAGTTGAAGTCCAGCAACATCTGGAGGACCCTCTGTGATCCAGTAGCTGGGCTTACGCATGACATCTTTTTAAATACAAAGATCCCTGTCTACCTTTTCTGCATAACTGATAGGAAGGATCTTAGTGTGGTGCCAGTGTGGTGTAGTGGTTAAGAGCGGTAGTCACGTAATCTGGGGAACCGGGTTCGTATCTCCACTTCTCCACATGCAGCTGCTGGGTGACCTTGGGCTAGTCACACTTCTTTGAAGTTTCTCAGTCTCACTCACCTCACAGAGTGTTTGTTGTGGGGGAGGAAGGGGAAGGAGAATGTTAGCCGCTTTGAGACTCCTTAAAGGAAGTGAAAGGCGGGATATCGAATCCAAACTACTACTACTACTACTACTACTACTACTACTATTCTTCGTCTTCGTCTTCGTCTTCGTCTTCGTCTTCTTCTTAGTGTTTCTTTTGTTGTTTCCCAGAAAGGTTCTGCATATTTAGTCCTACCCTGCTTAGCTACATGCTCCACACTTGATTGGATTAAGCACTTTTGTTTTTGCTGATTCTTGCCATACCAAATAAAAATGTGCCCCTTTAGAAATACAGTATCACTCCACAAAAAAGTATATTGCAGGCAAGCTGTGTTCTTGTTCCCACAACTGACCTTGTTCCAGAGGAGATACCTTTCCCATTTCTGTTTAAACCTGTTACTTCAGCAGAAAAGGGATTGAATTTTAAATGGGATGTATTTCCAGGAGTCCACTGCACACCAGTCAACATCTCTTGATAAGTTTATTCATGTTAATATAATGTTTTGTGAATCCTGAATTCCTCTTGAGCTCACCAATGACCTAGCACAGAGAACTGTCACTGGTTTTCTAGTGTGATTCACAGGTAAGGTTTATTATGAATGGCCTCCAGCTATCCCCTATTGAATTTGCCATTTTATTTTCATTTGAAAATATGGGAGGGGGGAGTTGTTTGAGCTGGGCTGCTTTAAAAGACAGTTTCAAGGGATGGAATGAGAAACAGTTGAAACCTCAGAGAAAATTGCACTGCTAATCATATTTCCATAAGCAGCCCTCTGTAGCATTACAGTCACACAGTATATTTCTAATTTGGTTTATATGAGCTACAGTTTAGGTTGAAGAAAATTGGTTTCCTTTTCATAATGTCATGTTTCTCATTTCCTTTCTGAATTTCAGGCTGTTTCAATCTCTTATCAGCCTTTAAATCACTCGAAAACATACTCCGTAATTAAAATGCAACAAATCCTCATGAATCAATTTAAGTTTTTTTGATTTGTTCTAAAACACATTTAAGTGAAAGCCGAAAGCCTGTTAAAATGTGATATAATGAACATGAATACAAATGCAGGAGGGGGAGGAAATGAGCGTGTGGCAGGAAGGAGAAGCTGGGTGTGCAAAGCAAGGGGAAATTGCAGATGGGACTGTGTGCTGATGGAGAGCTGATGCACACTTGCAATATGAGGTACGGAGTGTAAATGAGACCTTTAAAAGTTAACACACCTACCTAAGAAAGATGTGAAATATCACTATGTGATAATAACTGCTCAATCCTATGGGTCTACTCAGAAGTAAGTCTCACTGATTTCAGCGGGGCTTGCTAACTTTCAGCCAATCCTATGTAGGATTGCTGCCTCAATAGTGCTAAAATTCATGCCATTGAAATTTTGTGGAGGGAAAAACTGAAAAATTCAATGATGCACTGCAAAACAACAATCCTATTTAATAATTACTTTTGCATCTTAAATGTGCTGCCCAGTTAATTCTTGCTTTACAGCTCTGAGTACCAAGACCAATATTAATTATTCTTTCATATTGCAGAGCCTATGAAAGTGGCTCTGAATTTTATCCTATTCTGACGCCCTTCTTCAGTCTCTTCTACTGTCGGGATGTACAGCTGGTTGGCATGGGAGATAGGACCTTTTCAGTCCTGGCACCCCAAATTTGGAATGTCACTAGGAGAGGTACATGTGTCTCTTTTGCTAAGCTCATTTAGGCAGACAGGGGAAACTGTGTTATTCTAGCTGGCTTGTTCAGAATATCATTTTTAGAGGATTCATATGCAGAAACGCCAAGAAGAATTAAGGCAATAGTTTGAGTTCTTAAAGTCATGAATTATTCATTTTCTGGTATTTGGTTAAAAAACAACAACTTATCCAACTGCATTTATTTGAGTTTTCCCACTGACCATACTGGGGAACTGCACCGAAATATTTTTGGGGCAATACTAGGTATGACATTTATTGCATAAACATTTGGAAAAATATAAATAGGGGAACACTATTGTGACCATAGGACTGGGTGGGGAAATGTTTAACTCAGGCTTCCTCAACCTCAGCCCTCCAGATGTTCTGAGACTACAATTCCCATCATCCCTGACCACTGGTCCTGCTAGATAGGGATCATGGGAGTTGTAAGCCAAAAATATCTGGAGGGCTGAGGTTGAGGAAGCCTGGTTTAACCTTTTCACTCTTGCATTGGTCCTGACAAAAATCACTGTCCAGAAACTGCTATTCACCTCAGAAATGGAGCCAACATTGGCACCAATGGACAGATTTCACTGCTGCCGAGAGCCTTACACAACTGCAGTTTGCATTTGGCTCCTCTCAATTTCTCATTTTTCCAATACTAAATGAGTTTGCATATGTTTTTTTAATCCTCATAAACATTTCTTTGAATTTTACCATGCATTTTTGTGCAAGGAATTTCCTCTAATATAATTTCTTAATTTCACCAATATATGCATTTTTATAGGCACTTGCTGCTGATATACATGTTTTCTAATTGGAGAACTGCCTTGCAACATTCAGAAAAGTGTAAGTTCCTCAGGATAGCTTTGTTTCAGTTCAGGTACTGTGCTGAGGAGTATAAAGTAAGTAGGTTCACATTAAAAAGAGAGAGGGGGGAAATAACTGAATTTCTCCCTCAGTCCTTTCACATAAATGACTGTTTACACACTGGAAACAGACCTGTCTGAAATAATTGTCCTGCGTGTGCTTATTTTCCACTGGTGTACATAATTGTGTAGAGCAAAGGGGCCCAACATTTCATACCAAGTGGGTCAAAAGAGTACATCGACACAGAACCCACGGGCCGCACACAGCCTTGGGAGGGGTGAGTGAGCCCAAAATTTGATGCCTCCCAGCCCTCATGCTGCCTTTCCAAAACTGGATAAGCTAGGTGCTTAGCTTCGGGAAGGAGGTGCAAGGCTCTGGAAGGGTCCTAGACCCCTCTCACCTTCTTCCCAAACCTGGGAAAGAGCCTAGCTAGGCTTTGGGAAGGAGCGGGGAGGACGCTAGCACCCTGTCAGAGCATTCACACCTCCTTCCCAAAGCCCCCCTAATCACAGCTACTTATGGATGAATGATGGTTTATTTACCAAATGGTATTTTAAATATCCTGGCAGTTGGGAAACAGGATGGAACATACTAAGCATATGGTAGTAACTGAAATAATCCTCTACATTTGGTGACAAAGTGGGTCTTTTACAAATTGGTGACAGAGTTGGTGGGATGATATAACTCCTCTATAGCTTTCATGGGACCACAGTGGGAAACCTGTAAGAACATTACAGTGGTACCTCGGGTTAAGTTCTTAATTCATTCTAGAGGTCCATTCTTAACCTGAAACTGTTCTTAACCTGAAGCACCACTTTAGTTAATGGGGCCTCCTGCTGCTGCTGCGCCGCTGGAGCACGATTTCTGTTCTCATCCTGAAGCAAAGTTCTTAACCCGAGGTACTATTTCTGGGTTAGTGGAGTCTGTAACCTGAAGCGTATGTAACCCGAGGTACTACTGTAATAATTTTTTAAAAAACATGAGATTTAATTTTTTTGCTTAAAAATGAGAAAATTGGGGGAGAGGAGTCTTAGGGACACACACAAAACCTATTGAGGGTCTCTATTTGTTGGTGCTGTACCTGTGTGGTGAAGGTACTTGCTCGTGAAGTTAAAGATAAATAAAATAATGTCACTTCCATTCATCAACCAGTGGCTTTTCCACTTCCAGATTAACTGTTTCCATAAACCAATTTGGCAATAAAACCTAGAGGTCTTCATCTTTACTTTAAAAGAAAACCACAATTGCTGAAAAGCAGGCATAAACATTGAGCAGATGTGTGAGAGAAGTTTAACTGGTAAGCAAACATGGAACCTTTTAAAACATTTCTATTAGGCTGTGATATAAGCTTGGCCTCAGAGTCCTGTCTCCCGTACCCACCCCTCAAATTCCCAATCACCAGAAGTTGACAGAAGCTGCCTACAAAATCCCCCTGCTTCTCTGATCAGCTAGACAGTAGATAAATGCTCCATGGTGAACTCCGTTAAGGAGCTTACGCATACATTTATGCTTAATTGTCAGCAGTTTTGATACTTCAGACAAAAAACCCCCCACGACACTGGCTTCCCCCCTTTCCAGCTTAGCCCTTCTACCTGCAGTGTGAGAAGCTTTAAAATATGGTTTTTGGTGACTTAAATTAAAAAGTCTGCCTTTTGTAAATGTGCATATGAATGGCAAACCAACAGCCAGCTGACATGGTATTTTTTAATGCTCTATTTTCCTCAACTATATGTACTGAAGTTCTCACCCTTGGAAACAGGGGGATACTGTAGATAGTTTTCACTCAGGTCTACATATGCAAATAAGGAATTGAAAGTGACGTTCAGTGATTAGATAGTTACAGAAAGTTGTTACTGTTGCTTTGTAGTTGTGCTCTATATAAGCAGGTTGGCTGAACCCTTCAGCTTAGTTCTGTTCTGGCCTGTGAATAAACAAGAGCTGTTTGAAGAATCGCTGTGTCGTCTGATATGTTCCCCCACAACTTAACAATGGCTTCATCACACTGCTAAAAAACAACAAAAAGAAGATGGGGGGGGGGTATGAACATTTTGAAGCCATGGTGAGGCCATTTTGCCTATAGGGGAAATTTCCCTTGGAGGAATCAAGTAAGGAGCTTCACACCAAATTCCCAATCCATTAGATTTTATTTAGTAATGCGATGCGCGAGCCAGAGGAGGCTCTGCCAGCGACGGGGCCAGGCCAGCGCGGAGGCGGCGGCGGTGGCGGCATGGGGGACAGAGGACAGAGTAATAGAATCATAGAATGGTAGAGTTGGAAGGCATCCTGAGAATCATCTAAGCCAACCTCCTACAGTGCAGGAATCTTTCTGCCCAAGACCACAGGCCTAAGACCCTACAAGCCTAAGATTAAGAGTCTCATGCTCTACCAACTTGGCAGCAACGTCTTGCAGTTGCCTTCATGCCCTAAAGGGTGTCTTCCAACTTTTTGTGTTAGTTTAGGTATACCTGATTAATTTTATTAATTTCCAACGCTTACATCCTGCCTTTCCAAAGAAGAATCATGATGGTTTGCAAATAAGTAACAAAGCAGCAATCTCAAAAGAGAAACAACCGCAGAGTTAAAAAACAGGAATAACAGAATCTGACTCAAAACAAAGCTCCGTTGAGGTCGATGGGACTTATTCCCAGGTAGGAGTGGATTGCATCATAAGAACAATATTCAGAAAAGTGATAGAAAGAGAATGAACTAGAACTGGTGGATAGGGAGTTATTCCAGATCCTGGATACCACAGCTGAAAAGGCTTTATTTCTCATGCTCACCTTCCAGGAGCAGCCAGTGGAGAAGGAATATGCTGTTGCTCACCTGGCTTCCCAATGTGGAGGATGCTACCAGTACCCAAGAGTGAGATGGGAACAGCAAGATGGCAGGGAGGTTAATGGGGTGTGGGTGCAGCACCAAAGCTAATCCGATGCTCCTGCCACCGTGCCTCCACCATGACAACTGGCCCTCTCAGCATAGCTGTCAACTTACAGATTTGAAAATAAGGGACCAGCAGCCTCGAAAATAAGGGATCAGCAGCCAAAATAAGGGATTTTTCCGGGCACAGGTATGTTCAACTTCTGAGCCAAAGGCAGAAAGCCCAGCCAGCAGCCAAACGAAGCCTCAAGCAGTGGTTCCCACAGTGCAGCAACCCGGCAAAGGGGATGCAGCAAAGAAAACCACCGTCACCTCTCCACTGGGAAGTGCTGAGCAAAGGCGAGTCCCCGGGCAACGCGGTTGATTTGATCGGCACAAGGCATGCAAGCTCCACCGCCCAGTCGTTCTTAGACTCCTTACTGGGTGAGCAACGCAGGCAAGCAACACAGTTGGAGCCTCCCTCCTCCCTGGCCGGCAGGGACGGAGGGAGAGGAGCTGCTTCCTTTGAAACCCAGGAAATATAAGGGACATCATCAATAAGGGACAGCAGTGGGACACGGTGCTGGGATAAGGGAGTTTCCCGCCAAATAAGGGACAGTTGACAGCTATGCCTCTCAGTTGCTGGTAGTGACTTCTGTGTTGGGAAGCCAGGTAAGCAATGCTGCTCCACGTTGCCAGCAGCTACTGCCACCTTCCACATACCTAACATGGGAGGCATTCAGAGAAGATGGGAACAGAGGAAGCTGCCTTGATCAGAACCCAACATGTTGGGGAATGTTGGGTTCTCCAGCATTTCCACTGAATCAGCTGGGGCAGTGTAGTTTCTTCGCTATATATCTCCAAGCACCTCCTCACTCTTTTTGATTTGGGACAAGTATCACTCTATGGGATTGCATAGAAACATCAGGAACTGCCTTATACTAAGTCAGACCATTGGTTCATCTACCTCAGATTGTCTGCAGCAGCTCCCTGGGGATGTCTGGATGTCTACATGCAGTGAACCATTAGAAGCAAAATCAATCAATCTTGATCTTTTCTGGCAACTGGCCCCCAACACTTTATGTACTCTAGAATAACCATTTTTTAAATAAATACTCTTTGACAATCATTATCACTTTGGTCATCATGTTCTTTGGTAAGGGCTGGTAATTGGTAGCTTTTAATGTCAAGCAAGCCTTGGTATGCAGGCCTGCTAAACTAAGTAACTAAAGAGCACGGCTTTTTAGATTTTGATTGCTATTACCAGTGAACCTCACAAAAACAATTGGCTTGTATATCTCCCTTTTTTCCCCGAGAAAGGAAATGAACAAGAAACATAAGTGTCCCCTAATTATTATAATTATTTCAGCTGGATGTTTAATTACTTGCCTAATGAGCCAGAAGTACAGTAATAGGCAGGTGAAGCTCAGCTTAAATGTCCTTTTTATTTTTTGCATTTTAAAAGTAAGTCCTGTAAAGAAAAGGGAAATTGATTGGGTTTATAAGCTTCAGACTTTAAGGGTCGCATGCTTGATCTCTCATCACTTGTGGACTTGTTACTCTTACCTGATTTTGTGAATTAGTCCATTGAAACTACTCACATTTTAACCAACATCTGATGATATAAAGTTCTGCCTTGTGTCTGATCTGTGATTGATGTTTCAGACCTCATCAGCCAAACGAGGTTGACAAAAGGCACCCCTTTTAAGCGCTGTGTGGGCAGAACTACAGCAGCAGTGTGTGTGTGGGGGGGGGGGGTGCCAGCTCAGCAGACAGAATCATTTTTCCAATTCATGGATGAGTTATGCCTCCTGCAAGGACATGATGACCAATAAAATGAAATAATAATAATGGGAGAGTTGTTTGTGATGGCAGAAGGTTGCTTTGCTTTGTGCAGCTCCTATATAAAAGTATCTTTCCCCTGTCTAAATATAAGTATGGAAGTTGTCAACGCTGTCAAGCAAGTACCTGCCTCAAGCGCTGGAATTCCTGAGAGAACAATAAAAGGCTTTTTCAAAAGTGCTGGGAACACAGAAATGTTTTGGTGCCTCTAATGATGAATGTGTAATATCTGGATTCCCAAGTGTTTAGAATGAGACTGTATCCAACGGGAAGAAATGATAATGAAATGGCTTTGCCCATGTGGCACGAGCACATTTTTCAAAGAGTCCTATGATGTTTTGGGTTGTGCTGAATTTGCACCAATTCGTTGCTTTGCACTATGGCATGTGTTGGGTAGTGCAAAAGATGTGAAAGCCCAGGAAGCAATGTGGAAATCTGCGGTGGAAAGTCCCCGCCCCCAAGTTCCGGGAGGCCACATGTCTGTGGTGGGTGGAGCTAGAGGAAACAGTGGGCAGGGCCATGAGTGCCAATTTGAGCTTTGTGCAATAGGTTAGTTTATACACATGCTCATATATGCTCTCTGTCTTTCATTCAGTCAAGCAAGAGTCATGATCATAAAGCAGGGGCAGGCAAGCTGTAGGGGCTGGGGAGAGTGGTTATTGCAGGAGAGCGGAGTGCTGTGGGGACAGTCCTAGGGGGACACATAGAGAGGTTTGGAGGGCTGGATTTGGCCCCCAAGCCTGAGGTGCCACACCCCTAGGTTAGGTGAAGAGAGACAACTTTTCCTTGTGCCCAAAACCTCCCTGTGAGAAGACCCCCATCCCTCAGTGTCTCAAACACAGGGCCTTCTTGGCAGTGACGCCCTCCCTGTGGAATGTCCTCCCATTAAGTGTCAAGGAGATAAAGAACTACACATCTTTTAGAAGACATCTGAACACAGCCCTGTATTGGAAGAAGAGTTTGGATTTGACATCCCGCTTTATCACTATCCGAAGGAGTCTCAAAGCGGCTAATATTCCCCTTTTCCTTCCTCCCCCACAACCAACACTCTGTGAGGTGAGTGGGGCTGAGAGACTTCAGAGAAGTGTGACTGGCCCAAGGTCACCCAGCAGCTGCATGTGGAGGAGCAGAGACGCATACCCAGTTCACCAGATTACGAGTCTACCTCATAATCACTACACCACACTGGAAAGTTTTTAATGTTTTACATTTTATTATGTGCTGGAAGCCACCAAGAATGGCTGGGGCAAACCAGCCAGAGGGGTGTATAAATAATAAAAGTATTTATTATTATTATTATTATTATTATTATTATTATTATTATTAACCTATTTCTCCTTTAACCTATTGGTGTTGCTGTGTAAAACAAGCTGTTGGTCTCTGCTGCGACTCCACCAATTCTAGTCCTATGTTCCACTTCTGAAGAACTGGCAGCCTTAACGATGAGGTTTTTGTGGTTCTGCACTTATTTGATTAGTTTGCAGGCAGCCTTTTTATTCTCTCAAAAACACCCCTCCTCGTCCATTGTTCTCATGCTGTTGTTATTCTGCAACACATTAGGCCATTCACCTTACCATTATTTTTGCAAGTGTCTGAGTTTATTAAGCTTCCCCGGATTATCAGGAGGGGAGATAATAAAGAGAGTTGGCCTCTGCAGGTAGGGAAATAGGTATGTTAAAAATGACTCTAGTATTGACACACACACACAAGCATTAACTCTGTTGGGATTTATCTCTCCTCCAAACCTAATGAAAAAGGAATTAGAAAGCATCAAGGGGGTGGGGGAATAAACATCCTCAAACTAAATTTAAGCAACAAGTTCTAGTTAATGTACAAGCTTAGCTGACCAATTCCAAATGCATTTTCTGATTCCATTTCAAATGCACATAATTAAATATTGCATTTTATCTTTATTACCCTTGCCTCTGCAGAGAAAAGACCAGCAGCTCATGTGGAAAAGCTTCAGCCAACAGAAGAAAAGCAATATATAGGCTGGCATCTCACAAAACTCCCACCCACCTTGACTTTATCAGGCTAGTAATTAAGAAATAATTGGAAAGATATTAATAGTTATAAGCACATCATTATCACCACCATCGATTGGGTGTAGCTGAAGTCCCTGTCAGAACCTGAGAAATGGATTGTCCCTCTTTTTTTTGGGGGGGGGGGGGAGTGTGTGTGTGGCAGAAATATAATTGGAATTATAGCTTTTTATTGCTTGCGTGCTACAGATTATTTATTGCTATACACCCCTAGATGGGAGCGGAAGATTAAAATATCAACTAAACTTTAAAATGCACAAACTAAAGGGAAATAAAAACCACCATTGCATTCAGTTTTTGGTAGAAAAGTTATTTTTTAAAATAAATGAATGAATGAATGAATGAATGAATGAATGAATGAATAAGCAAACACAACTGCTTTAGAAAAGGACAGGACATTTATTAAGCAAATTTGAACAGTCCTTTGAGTGATAGATTTTATATCGTGGCAGGGTGAACAAGCAAGGGGTGCATGGCTCCCACACCCTGGTAGTAAGAGAAGGCTAAGCAAACTTGTCAACACAACTTCCCTGGGGGGATATTTGGCATAGGAGTTACATGGAAGGAGTGATGGAAGGCGGCAGAGCCATGTTGGAGGGAGGAGTGGAGCCATGTCAGAGGGCAGAGTGGTAGACACTGAGTCAAGAGGAGGGAAGAGAAGGGCTGCCATTTGCCAGGTCAGACCAGGGGCTATGAGGGTTGAACTCTGGATGGTGAACTGCTATTGGAGGGGCAACTCTGCCTGAGTGCACCCCAATCTCCCTCCACAGACTTCAGCACTAAATGCTGACCATGACATGGGGTGATAAATTGGAAGGGGGAGAAGAAGAGATGGAGGCAAGAGCGCCCCTTCAGGTTGAAGGTTTAACTGTAGCATGACAACAATCTAGTATCTTTATTATATAGAAAGATATGCCATGTCAGGTTAAATTTACCTACATTCTATAAAATCCTATAAAAATTCAAATATTTTATATAGAATAAGTTCTGCAATTGCTCTCTTTCTATATATATGCAAATATGAACAATATCATAAATCATTTTGTTGATAAATCCTGTGTAGGTAGCACAGTCTTTGCATACCAATAACATTATCCTACAAGGGACTGCCAATGTGGTTAGGGCCCAGCTCTGCAGCATGGTTTAATTGAACTTGGTCACACAAGTGATGGAAGAGGACAGTTTGTATTTTTGCAGTCTGTACAGTAGCTAATCTGTAGATCAGCACAGATAACAAAAATCTCTTGGTAAATTCCTTTACAAATGTGAACAAACCTTTTCTAATAGCATAGTGCAGAAACCCAAGCATTGCCATGAAGCCAGGGGCCATTACAGAGGCTTGTTCTCAACTTTTAAGAGTAACGTACTTATCAGTCTATGTTTTGGACAGAATTCCATATGCAAATTGCAGCAACATAAATTCTTAGAGGAGTTAAACTACCCAAGCTGTTTCTTTGCCCTTTTGAGCAAATTTAGAACAAAGTTTGAACTTAATGCATTTGTCTCTGTGAGTTGCCATGACTGCAACAAAGATGTTCTAAATTGGGGAGATTATATAATCATTGAGAATGACTATTTATTCAAGGAGGTTCACTTCACAAAGAGATTCAGCTATATAATGCAGTACATCGCCAGGCTGCTGCAGCACCCTAGCATTAAGGAACAGTGGTAGAACATTTTATCTTTTAAAGCAGGCAACAACAGCAATAAGCCTTTTGCAGATCAGTCGGATGTATGGAAGAAGGAAGAACAATATTATTTTGTTAGGGGAAATGGTTGCAATTAGGCATCTGGTAGCGTCAGAGGCAGAACAGGTGCAAGCAGATGGGCAAGAAAGGACAGTGCACTCTCCCCTTCCCCAATGCACATCTGGATTAAGAGTATTGTCAGATCCATTCATCTCTGGATGTTCTAGAGAACCTCTCTGGAGCGTCTATAAATTCTAAGAGCTGTGGACTTGTAATCTGGTGAACCGGGTTCGCTTCCCTGCTCCTCCACATGAAGCTGCTGGGTGACCTTGGGCCAGTCACACTTCTCTGAAGTCTCTCAGCCTCACTCACCTCACAGAGTGTTTGTTGTGGGGGAGGAAGGGGAAGGAGAATGTTAGCCGCTTTGAGACTCCTTCGGGTAGTGATAAAGCGGGATATCAAATCCAAACTCTTCTTCATCATCTCTCATTTTTCCAATATCATATGTGATTTTTTAAAAAAAGAATCTTAATAAACATTTGTTATGATTTTAGTGACTATTTTGTATGCAATTTTGCCTGAAATACACTTTTTTTGGCAAGCAGTTTTCCCTAATATAAAGCACGTTATATGTTGTTTTCACTAATATGTGCGTTTTCACTGATCTACACATTTCTGTATACGTATTTGGTTTGAAAACTGCATCAGAACATTGGGAGAACTGTGGGTTTCGGAGGATGAATGTGTTTCTGTTTGAATATTGTTTCGCAAAGTTTGCATGAAAATTCAAGCTGGTTTGATTCTCCCCTGTCCGCCCCCCCCCCCAAATCCCTAGGAGGTTAACACTGGAAAATAAGCAATTGAATAGTGTTTTATCCATAATTTAGCTTGGGTGAAAGGGGCCCAGATACCTAATAGTATGTGTGAGGTGGAGAGGGTAGTGCTTGAGATGGGGAGTCAGAGGGAAGCCTTTGGAGCCTCGGTACAGATGCCAAGACTCCAACCGTATAGTCCTTCTTATAATGTGGTGTTTTCCTTTAGCTGGTTTCATCGCATGGCCTCACTAGTACACACCTGGGAACCAATAAATGGATCTGCCAAGTTTACAAGCTGCAAATGATACCCATGTCTCTGAGCTCTTTGGAGACCCATAGGTTGGAGGGCAAGGCTAGTTTTCTCCTGCCAGGCATGACAGCAGAGCCTTGGGGATTTCTGCACAGTGGCAGTGAGCAGCCTGAGAAAAGCTGATCGTGGCATCGATCAATGGATCCATTAGTCCAACCCAATTGTGTCTTTCTCACCCCTTCCAATTTCTAGCATGATAAACCTTGAGCAAAGCTATGGTTCAGCACTAAGTGACAAAGAGAAATGGGCTGTGTAACTCTGGGTAGCAAGGACAGAAGAAAATGTCTATAGCTAGCACAAAAACTATATTAAAAACATTAAGGTTGTGCAAAGAAATTCAGTTAGAAAAGGGTGATACGCTGCACAGAACTGCTACGCAATAGGCTATGGAGGGAGGGGAAAACATCTTGTCTCTCCCTTTATTGAATTTCCAGGGTTTTATTGCTGCCCTTCCAATTCCAAACTCGATTTAACGTACATATGAGTGACAATCTAGGAGTTTTTATACACCGGATTGAAAAATTGAAGTACCGGTATGTTGACTGCAATTTCCAATTAACGTTCCTTCTCCCCCACACCAAAGTCCAACTTATGATCCCCCAAACCTTGGTTCCGTTTCAGACATCATCTTAAAAATAGACTAAAGCCAGGTCTGTGAGTATTGGCCTGATGAAGATCACAGAAAATGTTAGCAGGGGGCAGGCTAAGTCAAGGAAACACAAGTATGTGGTTGTAGAACTAGCTAGAAGACACAATCGGAAGTGGAAAATTGGCTCCATGGAGAGATGCACTCAAATTTGGGAACCCATCTTAAGGGTGCAATGTCTAAGAATAAGTGAACTGGCATGGGTGAAGATGAAGTGGTTGTAAATACGTAAACAGTGTTGGAAAGGTAGTGCAGGAAAACAAATCTACCCAGAATCAGCTTGTTTACAAGAATGACAAAGTTTTACACTGACTGCAATAGTAATCACCAGCTTTCTTCATTTGACAATAAGGCAAAGGCAAATCAGAAGGGAATTAAGTTGGGTGTAACTGAGGAATGACTCAAGTTCGCTGCGGAATGTGAACCATAGCAATGGGTTTGAATGGCTAAGTATTGGCAGATTTGTTTTTTTATTCTTCTCTAATTTATCCCTAATATGGAATTAACCTTTTTCACAGTCACCACATACTGGATTAACATCAATGAACTATTCAGCATAATCCCAAGGTCTCTTTCCTGTTCAGTCATCACCAGTGTATATGTTACAATAAAATAAAATAAAATAAAAAGCAGTGAAAGACAACTATGTAAAACATTAAAAAATTAATTCATTAAAAAGCTAAAAACCAGATTAAAACACGTCAACATTCTACATGTCTGAATAGGCTTGCTGAACAAAAATGTTTTTAGCTGGCACTCAAAAGAGTACAGCTATGTGAATGGAAGCAGTACTTTTTCTGGGGGTCACAGGGGTACACATACCCCTAAACATTTTGTGAATCTTTGTGCTTTTGTCCATTTACTGTATTTATTTCCCCCAATTTGAACTATAAAATGGTGATTTTCTTGAGTCAAAATGAGAGTACCCCTAAACATTTTTTAAAGATAAAAGCACTGAATGGAAGTATATGTTTTATTCCTTTAAGAACTGTGGAGTCAAGTCAGGACCCCCCCCACACACTTTTTTTGAAGGTTTATATACTTTATGTTGTGGGTTATTATTGGCTCCAGTTACTTCTTTGCAACGATACTGTTTTACTAAAAAAATTTAAAAAATAGAAAAAAAGGAATGTATTCAAGTGCTATAATTTTACCTGCAAATGATGTCATGTTTAATAAGAACATACAAAGAACCTGCTGGACCCGGCCAATGGCCCATCTAGTTCAGCATCTTGTTCTCACAGTGGCCAACCAGCTGCCTGTGGGAAACCCTCAAGCAGCACCTAATAATAATAATAATAATAATAATAATATAGTTTATTACTTATACATCGCCCATGTGGCTGGGCCTCCCCAGCCACTCTGGGTGGCTTCCAACAGGATTTTTTAAAAACACAATAAAATATCAAACATTAAAAACTTCCCTAAACAGGGCTGCCTTCAGATGTCTTCTAAAAGTCAGATACAGTCATACCTTGGGTTAAATATGCTTCGAGTTGAGCGCATTCGAGTTGCGCTCCTCGGCAACCCGGAAGTAACGGAGTGCGTTACTTCCAGGTTTCGCCGCTTGCACAGACGCTCAAAATGACGTCACGTGCCTGCACAGAAGCGGCAAAAAGCGATCCGCGCATGCGCAGACATGCCATCACTAGTTACATTTACCTCTAGATGCAAGCGGGGCTCCGGAACAGATCCCGTTCGTATCTAGAGGTACCACTGTAGTTGTTTATTTCCTTGACATCTGATGGGAAGGCGTTCCACAGGGTGGATGCCAGTACCGAGAAGGCCCTCTGCCAGGTTTCCTGTAACCTCACATCTTGCAGTGAGGGAACCACCAGAAGGCCCTCAGAGATGTACCTCAGTGTCTGGGCAGAACGATGGGGGTGGAGACGCTTCTTCAGGTATCCTGGGCTGAGCACTCTCCCCTCTGCCACAGCTGGTATTTAGAAGCATTACAGTGGTACCTCGGGTAACAGATGCTTCAGGCTACAGACACTTCAGGTTACAGACTCCGCTAACCCAAAAATAGTACCTCGGGTTAAGAACTTTGCTTCAGGATGAGAACAGAAATTGCGTGGCAACAGCAGCAGGAGGCCCCATTAGCTAAAGTGGTACCTCAGGTTAAGAACAGTTTCAGGTTAAGAATAGATCTCCAGAATGAATTAAGTTCTTAACCCGAGGTACCATTGTATTGTCTACAAGAACATAAAAATAAAATGTCTGTGGTGTGATTTTAGTATGACTTCATAGAGGTACATGAAAACCAGATTTTCTCTATAAATGGAAGGTTAAATTTGCCAGGAAAGGGTTGCACTTTACAGAGATGATGGAAGCCATCATGAAATCCCTCTATAATGAGTGAACATGAGAGGGGAAGGACAATGGGACAATTTGGAGGGAACGGACAAGAGAATGGAATTTAAATATAGTATAAAGCGTGCATATCCAGGTTGTAAGCTGGCTGCAAAAATATGCAGATGTGGCTATTCAGAAAATAGTAATGCTCATGAACTTTGGTATTCAAGACCGTATGTAGGTTTACGGCTGAGATTGCAAGTTCATTCCTTGCATCTTCATTTGGCGATTACAGTTGCAGTTGTGCCTTTATTCCTCAGCAACATGGCTCACTGCTTTGCAGATGAGCAGTTATTGCTGAGCACGTAGATGACAAAACATATTTCACACCTCAATAACATATTTAGCTGTTTGTTTTGCTAAGTAACAATGCAAGTTTGCAATGCTAATTTCCCAACCATGGTATTATATTTGCCAGTTAACCATGTGGTTTCTAGAAGGAGAGGAAAATGTTTCAGGGCCACCTCAAATGTGACAACAGCTGGCCACAACACTGCTGGACTACTATCACATGATTAAGACTTTTTCTGCCCTCCCAAAAATGTGGTGGACATGCTTAGTTTGATTTTACTCCTGCCCCCTGCACAGCCTCTTAATCCTTCGGTGCTTTGCACTGATTGTTATGGTTTTATGGGTAGTTTCCATTGTAAAGATAAAGGTAAAGGGACCCCTGACCATTAGGTCCAGTCGTGGCTGACTCTGGGGTTGCGGCGCTCATATCGCTTTTATGGCCAAGGAAGCTGGCGTACAGCTTCCAGGTCATGTGGCCAGCATGACTAAGCCGCTTCTGGCGAGCCAGAGCAGCGCATGAAAACGCCGTTGACCTTCCCACTGGAGCGGTACCTATTTATCTATTTGCACTTTGATGTGCTTTTGAACTGCTAGGTTGGCAGGAGCAGGGACCGAGCAACGGGAGCTTACCCTGTTGCGGGGATTCTATTTTGTGATTTTTATTTATCTGTTTTGAAGGCATTTGTGGTAATTTTTTTTAAAATTAAAAGTGGTATACAAGAAAGAACAACGAAGGAATAAATAAACATGAATGTAATGTGTATGTGTTTTGTTTTGTTTTGAGCCTGTTGTTGGTTTTATAACAAAGTTTTTAGTGAGGGTCATGTGTCATAGGTTAGTTTTTCATTTTTGCTGCGATTCATATTTTAGATTGTAAACTGACTAGAGTCTGATTTTTTTTGCCACAGAAAAAATGGACTATATGGACAAACAAACAAACAGCAAGACTCTTTACTGTGCTGCCGGTCTCCCAGCATCCCAGATTGCTTGATTTGATATTGAAGACTGCAACAAAAGGAACTAGGGAGTTCGATTTTGTGTCGCACGTTAGTCCTGAGAGAAAATCTATAGGTCAAAACCAACAGGTGGGCCCTGGGCAGAATTCTTTTCTTAGCGCCCTCTTGATCCAATTGGCATAGCCATTGCGGTTCATCTTTCAGTGCGACTCCAAATTGCAAGTTACTTCTTCAAAGGGCCTTTTAAAATGAGCAAAGACATTGCAA
This sequence comes from Podarcis cretensis, assembly GCF_951804945.1. Lineage (NCBI taxonomy): Eukaryota > Metazoa > Chordata > Lepidosauria > Squamata > Lacertidae > Podarcis > Podarcis cretensis. Next base: position 26,831,067 of record NC_137175.1, read on the forward strand.
GTTGGCAGACTGCTGAAATGATGAGCTCAATTTTTAAGCGCCACTTCTGAAGTGAGCAAACATGAGCGACAAAGTGCCAATGTTGTGCGAATAAGCTCAGAGTTGGAAATTGAAAACCACATGTTTAAAAGGACTGTGGAAACGTAGCGGGGGGAGGGGGGGAGTGCCTGCAACAAATTGTGGTCAACACAACATAGCAGAAGGCAAATGATGAAGGTTCTGGAATCTGTTCCTGTCATGAGCCTGGGGTGTGGGGTGGGGACTGGCCAGACCAGGATGAGTAGCCCTCAGAAAACCCTGGGGAGGAATCCAGTGGGCTGGGAAGGTATCTACCTGGGTCAAGGGATCCTGGGTAAAGAAAGTGCTAGTGAGGGGAATTTCCCTTACCTTGTCCAGTCGCCTCACCAGTCCCTGCAATGTGTAGCAAGCACCTCCCCAGACACTGTCAGAAGAAAGTTCTGGCTCATCCACTTAGTCCATCATGCCACCAACTCCACTTGCCAGAAACCATTTCCAGCTCTACATTTCTAGAGGAAGGGGCAACCCCATCTTGTCTGCCTCTGAGGAGGCAGTAATGTCTCCCCCATTGCCCAAACCACAGAGGTGCCAATGCAGGCATAAAAAGCCTTCTTGGCAAAGTGCTAGGTTGCTTGCCCAGTCTTAAGGATCAGAACTAATAAGTGTCTTTAATCAAAGAACATTCTATTTTGAATCTGGTATGTGTCCTGGTCCTGTGGGCTAACCGAGAGGCGAGGTCCGAGTCCAGTCCAAGGTCAAAGGTGCAGTATGGAGGCAGTCCGTAAAAGTTGAAGCTGGATGCAGGGCAGGTAGTCGGGTGAGGTCAGGAACGCTGGCAGGATAGCAGGACACGGTTCAGGCAGGAACTGACAACCAACAAAGTTGCTCCCGCAACTAGGGACTGAGGCTGACTGGCTTTTATCTGCCCCGAGGCACAGTGCGGCCCTGATCCTCAGGTGACTCACCTCTCCTGGCCTGGAGGTGAGCACTCCTCCTGTGGGAACTTAGTTCCCTCTGCCTCTCTGCCCTGAGCCTCTGCAGCTCAGGAGAAGCTGGAGGGTTACCGGACCCAGAGGCAACCTCAGCTTCCCCTGATGGGGCTGAGAGTGGAGCACCTGCAGGCAATGGGTTCTCCACCCCCTCAGGAGCCAGAGCAGACTCAGCTGGTGCCTGCACCTGAGGATCCAGCACAGGTGAGGACCCTTCAGGCTCAAGCCCCAGCCCCGGCTCAGCTGGTTCTGGAGGCGGGGAATCCTGTGCAGGCTGGGATTCCTCAGGTTCAGCATCCAAATCCAAATCCCAGGCCATCACAGTGTGTGTACGTAAAACTGCCATAAGTATGCTCCATGAATCATCTTTGCGTAAGTACATTTGCCTTCTACACTCCCTGGGAATGTAAGGTGCAAGGCACATTCTCTGAACTTTTAAAAATGTCCCTTAGGCAGAAGAGGTCTCTGCACAAATTTGCCACCCTACTTCCCCAGTACACCAGTGGCGTAGCGTGGGGGGTGCAGGGGAGGCCGGCCGCACCGGGCGCAACATCTGGGGGTTAGGGTTAGGGGGCACAAATCCACGGGTTAGGGGGCGCAAATCCATGGGTTAGGGGGCACAAATTGCTTGGCTTGCCCCGAGTGCTGACAACCCACGCTACGCCACTGCAGTACACGTAGAACCATATAATTGTAGAGTTGGAACAAACCATTAGGATCATCTTTTGCCCAATGTGGGACACTGAGATTAAGAGTCATACGCTCTATCGACTGAGCAAGCTCCTTGGCTCCCAGCAAATGTTACATCCTTCTTATGTTGATGTACTATTTATTTATTTCAAATGTATATCCTACCCTCCCTGCCAAAAGGAGCCCAGGGTGGCAAACAATAAATGATGGTTTGTAGACTGGGAAAGGTCTCAAGTTAAAAGCCTTGTTGGGTGAGCAAGGCCTTCAGTCAGGCTGAAAAGACAACAGAGATGGTGCTCGGTTGGGGAGGAAATTCCAAAGGGTAGATGTCACAACACTAAAGACCTGATTCCTATATTGTGTGGAAGGGACTTCCTGATATGATGATCCACACCTGCAGAGAACAGTGATGAGCTGGGTGAGTTTGTATTTCAGGTCCCAAGATGTCCTAGGGCTTTATGCACCAAAACATTGAACTTAGCCCGGTAGCTAATCGGCAGCCGGTGCAATTATTTCAATTTCAATTATTTCATATGACCATGATATCCTGCCTTAGTAAGCAGCTAAGCTGTGGCCATAATGCAGCTATAAACTTGGGGGGGGGGGGGGAGATCAATGTTTTGAACCAGGAAAACGCAAACTTTGGTGAGTGTTGTACATGGGAGAAAGAGTCTCAAAGTTACCATCAGTGTATGGAATAAAGTGATATTTTAAAAACTGCAATTCTACATGATGGGTATTTGTAAATCATGTGCATATTTCAGACCCAGTATTCACGAAAAGGGAAAATAATAATAAATGGTTACTTTATTTACTCAGATAACACAGCATTCTTTTGTAAACGGCATGCCTGCTTGAAACTGTGTGAGTTTCATTTACAGTTTCATTTACAGCAAAACCACATAGCGAAACAATGTATTGCCTACCCCACAATAGTTTGGCAATCATTCGGAACAAGTTGGGGGGCAAGGGAATAACATTTATTTTGTAACTTGCATAAGTACTACAAGCTTTCCAGACTCTCATTATGAAACATATGTAATTAATTACAAACTTTGGCAGCATGACTATAGCCTCTTTCCATGGTGTCTTTTCTCAGTTAGTTATGTGACAACCTCTTCCCACCTTAGTCAGATTAGTTGGAGAATAAGATGAGTAATTTCTACCCCAAACAGGAAAGAGCTTATATTAATTACAAGCTAACCAGTGTGTGTGTGTTTATTTCACATTTTATTATTAGATGTTTATCCCCCACTTCCTCCCAAAGGAGCCCAGGATGGCAAGCATCAAAATGTTTAAAAATATTATTTGAAATAAAACATATTTAAAATGTTTAAACGCAATTTAAAACTACCTTCAAAACACTTAAAAGCAATTGAATATCCTTACATTTGCTAATTTCAAGGCCGCCATGGTCAGCATCTTTTGGCCATCGTATGCCAGAGTAAACGGGAATGTTTTTAACTTTCTTCTGAAACTCAATTAAGAGGGAGATAGATGCACCCCACGAAAGAGGGCATTCAACAAATGGGAACCACCACTGAGAAGGTCCTGTCACAGGGTCACTGCCAACCGGGCAGCAGCCTACTCATCTTCTGAGTTCAGCCCATCCATCCCCTGTCCCCCCAAACAACCCAGAAGCTGCAGACCAGGGGAAGATGGTTAGCAGGCAACAAACAACAGGTGTATGTGTGGGGGGAGTTGAACAAAACAATTTAGTCAAAGTTTAGCCCTAAAACTGATGCTTGTGCTTCTGTCATCCCTTTTGCCTTATAGCTTGTGCGGTACATACACTTAGGTGGAAAGTGTGTGCATGTGCTGTTACTGTACAGGGGCTGAAAAGGGCTAAAATGTTGTGGTAGAAACAAGTTGCTTAGAGGGAAATTATTGTAATAGTACTGAAGATGTTCACACTGCAGTGAGAGTTATCACACCATTAACAGACTCTAGGGGGCTGACACTTTAGTCTTGCGCTATCACTTTGTTTCTCTTGTACAATACTGTTTTCCTGAGTACCCTGGCAGAGTGATGTTGTGAGATGATCCTGGGAAAAATAAAAGCCTCTCAACATCCATCCATTTCTCTCTCTCTTGCTCACAGATGTGTGAGCACAACCACACACACACACACACACACACACACACACGAAATGGAGACAGAGGAGGCAAATTCTTCTCGTTTAGAAAATCCTCTGCTTTGTGAATATTTGGGATCAAGTACTCCAAACCACCCTTTGCCTTCTATATATTCAAATTATACCATTATTATTATTATTATTATTATTATTATTATTTAATTAAATTTCTACACCACCCTTTATCCAAGGATCACTAGGTGGTTTACAATATAAAAACACAAAAATCGATACCATGGGAGCAAACACAAACAATGCCCCCACAGAAATAAGGCCATAGATTGTTTAATTAACCAAAGACCTGGGAGAAGAAGAATGTTTTGCATGGTGGCTAAATACCTGGAATGAAGAAACGAGGCAAACCTCCATGGGGAGGTCATTCCACAAGTGGAGAGCCACTGCAGAAAAGCCCCATTCTCATATTGCTGCTCTTGTGTTTCTTCTCATTTGAATTTTTTTGTACCTGAAATAGTTTAACCTCTCTTTCCTAATGTATCAGCCTTATTTCTCATATCAGGGGTGCCAAATCGAATAAAATATTGGGGGGAGGGCCAGGTAAGCCCCACCCCACATAATCAATCAGATGATGTGGAACATGGACACCATTTGAATGGCAACACCCATCAACTTTGGGGAGGCCCAGTCCCCTCAAATATTTTATTGGGATGGGGCAAAGGGACATCTTGTGGAGGAGGCACGTTAAGAAGAGTCTCAGATTATGACCGCATGGTCTGGGTTGCTTCTTATGGGGAGAGGTGGTCTTTGAAGTATTGTGGTCCTGAGCTGCTTCAGGCTTCATAGGTCAAAACAAGCATTTTGAACTAGGGCCAGAAACTAATTGGTAGCCAGTGCCATCAGGCCAGGATTTGCATTATATTTTTATAAGTATTCTAATCCCTGGATTTAGCAAATGTTAAAAAGCTAATTAAGACAGGATAGACTCCTCACTCATAGGCCATCAAGAGGACAAAGGGCTTGTTCAAGATAATAATAATAATAATAATAATAATAATAATAATAATAATAATAATTTATTATTTATACCCTGCCCATCTGACTGGGTCTCCCCAGCCACCCTGGGTGGCTTCCAACAAAGTATTAACATACAGTGGTCTGTTAAACATTAAAGGCTTCCCTAAACAGGGCTGCCTTCAGATGTCTTCTAAAAGTCTGGTAGTTGTTCTTCTCTTTGACATCTGGTGGGAGGGCGTTCAACAGGGTGGGTGCCACTACCGAGAAGGCCCTCTGCCTGGTTTCCTGTAACTTGGCTTCTTGCAGTGAGGGAACCACCAGAAGGGCCTCTGCGCTGGACCTCAGTGTCCGGGCAGAACGATGGGGGTGGAGACGCTCCTTCAGATACACTGGACCGAGGCCGTTTAGGGCTTTAAAGGTCAGCAACAACACTTTGAATTGTACTGGGTGGTTCAACACTTGGAAACGTACTGGGATAGCAGATAGACCGCCTCAACAGGTTAGAAGTGATGCCATGGAAAAGAAAAGCAACAAGCTGAAAAGCCAGAGAGGGGAAGCACCATGTTTAATGCCTGTTTGCATCCAAGGCTTTGTTTATAGGAAAAAAACAAGACCGTTTGGGGGTGTTGATGCTGTGAATCACTGTAGGCTCAGGTTGTATCTATGTGCAAACAAACCGTATATACTAGTGACATCACAGTCTTTGATATGCTTCATTTCCTAAAGGAAACATGAACTCCGGGTAAGGACCTGGGACCCCTGGAGAGTAGTATATGCCCAAACCGTCTTGCCCTGGTGAGCAACCTGGCCACTGAGTTCTGCACCAGTTGAAGTTTCCAAACTGTCCTCAGTGACAGTCACATGTTAGTGTATCTTTCTCTGCACTGCCCAAGACTGTACTCACCTGCATTTTTAACAGACTGATTGCGGCTTAGGATAGCATCTCACTTTATTCAGTATATGTTTGTTTTATTTCGATTGTGCTCCTGTTGTAATAACTTTGATGAAAGGCAGCATAGAAATATTATCCTCCCCGGGAGGATTTGACACCCAATTAACCTCTGATTTTGCATTAAAAGTTCTGGCAGGTGATATTTCGAATAAGTCTAAACCCTAAATAGAACCTGTTTCCTCCTGCAGCACTACTTTATAAGTTTTCAGGATATAGCTCTGAACTGAAAACATACAAATTTTCTAGAGCCCTGGGCATTTTCATTTCCAGTTAAGTACAGCACCAAAAAGAGAAAAAGGGAAATCTTCATGCATTCTCAGTATGTGGTTTATAAGAAGCGATTAATCTTCAGGAAGTGGAAGCCGGCAACTGTGTACCAAAATCAGATGAGATTTGAATTTATTTTCCTTGCCATCCTGTTGTTGTTGAATTGATCCTTACATTCTCATTTTTTTAAACTTGCGTAGATAAGACATTTGAACCAGGAAAGGAAATGGATGGAAGTCAGGAGGTTAAAGAGAACCTCCCAAAAGATATTTTGTTTTTGTTTTTGTTTACTTTAGTTCTATTACTTCATGTTGGATATTTTGTATTTCTCATTCTTTCTTTTTTTTTTTTGATGGAAAATAACTGTTGAAGTTGAAATGTAAAACCAATAAAATTTATTTATCCTCCTCCCCCAAAAGTGAAATCTTCATGCATTCTTAGTATGTGGTTTATAAGAAGCGATTAATTCTCAGGAAGTGGAAGCCGGCAACTGTGTACCAAAATCAGATGAAATTTGAGTTTATGTTCCTGTTGTTGTTGAATTGACTCACACATTCTCATTTTTTAAAACTTGTGTAGATAAGACATTTGACTGCCTTTGATAGTAGTATAACAGAGAACTCATTGCTCTTGTGTTTCTTCTCATTTGAAATTTTGTGTACCTGAAATAGTTTAACCTCTCTTTCCTAATGTATCGGCCTTATTTCTCATATCAGGGGTGCCAACTTGAATTAAATATTGGGGGGGGGGCAGGTAAGCCCCACCCCACATAATCAATCAGATGATGTGGAAGATGGACACCATTTGAATGGCAACACCCATCAACTCTGGGGAGGCCCAGTCCCCTCAAATATTTTATTGGGGTGGGGCAAAGGGACCTTGACCCCTAGAAGTGTTTCTTTTAAAAAATAATTTTTATTTGATTTTACAAATATAAAATTATAAAATACAACCGTACACATCAACAGTTTAAAAAATCCCTCCGAATCTCTGGACTTCCCACCTTCCCCTCTATGGCTCCTATTGCTAAACCTATTTTTTCTATTTTTTGAAGGTAATCTGGCAAGTCTGATAAAAATAAATTAAATAGAAAGGGGGCAAGAATACACCCTTGTTTTACCCCTTTCGAGTTTGGGATGTCTGAGGAGAGGTGACCTTTGGTGTTAAGTTTGACTTGACAGGTATTGGAAGAATGTAGATTTTGCATTAGAATCAATAAGCGCTGATCAATTTTTAATTCTGTGAGTTTCCTCCACAACTTTGGGCGGTCAATTGAGTCGAATGCACCACGAAAATCTACAAAAGCAGCGTATATCTTAGATTGCCTTTGGGATCTGTATTTTTCAACCAGATGCATAAGTGTAAGACAGTGGTCTAGAGTAGAGCAACCTTTGGAGAAACCTATTTGTTCTTTCCCTGGTAAATTTAGATTTTTCATCCAGGTAAGAAGTTTAGATAAGAGGTGCTTAGCGTAGATTTTCCCTATCACTGATAATAGGCTTATCGGTCTATAATTCCTTGGTTCTTTTGGGTCGCCATTTTTAAAGATTGGAATAATTATTGATCTTAACCATATCTCAGGTATGGTCCCATATTTATCTATAAGAGTAAACAATTGAGCTAAGGGTTCTGCCCACCAATCTATATAGGTCTTAAAAAGTTCTATTGGTAGACCGTCTGGCCCAGGAGATTTCCCCGATTTGAAGTTTTTAACTATCTCTCTAATTTCCTCTTCCTCTACCCTTGGCCACTCCTGGAGTTTATTAATTTTATTTTTAATGGTTTCATTTCCTTTAAGTTCACCGTGTAGATTGTTAAATACAGATGTAAAGTGTTGGGACCATTTGGATTCTGCAATTGGTGGCAGAGTTAGTTGATTTTCGGCTTTCAGTCCTCCGTACACTAGGCTCCAGAACGCTTTGTTGTTTTTACTCTGAATTGAGTCGAATAATTGTAGCCATTTTTGGGTTGCGTATTTCTGTTTCTTTTCGGCCAGAATATAATGGTATTTTCTTTTTTCATCAAGATAAGAGGGCTCTAGTTTAGTGCGATTATTTTTAAATGTTTGGCGCAGTTTTCTTTTTAGCTGGAAACATTCATCATCAAACCAAGGGCTAGCGCTATATTTAAGTTCCCAAACTTTAGGTGGAGTACTAAGCTCTACAAGCATTTGGAAGATTTCATTATAAATTTTAGGAATATCACAGTAGGAATTAGTGGTCTTTAAGTTGAATAATACTTGTTTTCTCAGGTTAGCTGTAAGTTTATGCCCCACTTCTGCACTCATTTCCTGGGACCATTTTAATTGGGTCATTTGTTTGTATTGAGAAGGTTCTATGATATTGTGCTTAGTTATTTTGGTTTCGTCCTTTAAGCTAATAGACAGCAATAATGGCTGATGATCGCTTTCAGTGCGCGTTCCAATTTTGAGGTCCATGATCGAATTTATAATATTATAAGGGACAAGAATATAGTCGATGACACTGCATCCTCGGGGGGAGAAGTATGTAAACTCCCCGCTTCTATCGCCATTTGTTGAACCGTTCACAATCTGCAAATTAAAGTTGTTGCATAATTCAAGTAGGCGTAAGCCTTCGTTGTTAACAACCCTGTCTCTGGAGAATCGTCCTATTTTCAGGGCATGTGCGATATCATTATCAGTATTCCAATTTAGTTTGCTACATAGTTGTTCATTGTTGGTTCCCACTCTGGCATTAAAATCACCTGCTATTATCAGTGAGGCATTTGGGTATTTATCGGACAGATTTTCTATATAAAAGGTTAGTTGTGACCAATTTTCACTACTGATGTTGTTTTTGGTTGGGGGGATATAGACATTTACAAGTAGCAAAGAGTCTTTTTTTTGGGTTAAAAGTAGAGCTTGTGCAAGTGGTAAACATATTTCTAGTTGCTTGATTTCAAACCCTAAGTTGTCTTTGATCATACAACAGAACCCTGCTTTCGGCCGGCCCTTCGTGTTTGTTTTCAATGCGGGTTTCGTATAGGAGATGAATCCGTTAATTTTAATATCTCTAGTTGACCATGTTTCTTGTAGGAGTATTAGTTCAAAATCCTTAAAGAAGTTCATTAGGTCTGGGTCTCCGTCTTTGTTTCCCCACCCTGCGATATTCCAGGACAACAGGCGTAGGATCCGTTTTTGGGTTGGTGGCTGGTTGACAGCATTTAGTCATTCTAGTTCTGTCATTAAGTCCAGCGAGGAATTTTTTCTTGTGCAGATACAGCCATTTGTCGCTGCTTTCGGTGGGGGACGTAATGGTGGATCTTTTAGATTCTTTTTTAAAGTGCGGGAAATTAGAATTTCCTCCCTTTCTTGATTTTCTTCCTTAACTGTTCCTTGTTCCTGAGAGATTTCTGTGGTTGGTGGGCTATTATGGACAGTAGGACTGTTTTTAGTCTCTACTTCCATTTCTTTGGCCTCATTAGGTGTTGAGCTCGGTGTGTCAGGTCTGTTGGAGGTCATCTTTTGTTCGGCAAAGTTAGAGTCCTTTGTGGTACTTAAATAAGGGGTACCTATTTCGTTTGGAGCTAGTATTTGATATCTCAGCCAGGAGTTTGTAGTCTCATTACTGGAATTTTTCCTTGCCGTTTCATATTCTAAAGGCGGCTGGATTTGTAGCTCTGCATCTATACATTTGAAAGTTCCATTTGCAGCTCTCTTTTTGACTATGCATTTTGGGGAAAAGGCTGGCAAGTGTAAAGTTTGATTGTGTATTGTATCTACTGCATTTTGTTGACCTTGTCGGTGAATTTCGGTCAATCTGGCCTGTAGTTTCGTCAATTTACTGAGTATGTTTATTTGTTCTTTATCTGGTAGCTTGGCAAAATTACTCAGCAGATCTTCTTCTTCTGGGACTGTCCAGTCTATTGTGTCAAGGGCGAGGTTGTTATTTGATGCTACAGTCGCATGGTTTGGGAGCTTGGATTTTTCTTGCGTAATTTTCCGGGTAGCTGACTGCGGTTTCTCCCATCTACTGGGTTCTTCCACGGGGGTAGGGGAGATGTCGGCTTCTGGTGGAATGGCCTTGTTCATCTTATTCTGTCTTTTAGATGCAAACAATGGTCTGGGTGATATATCTTCAAAATGTCGGCGCGGAAAAATTCCTTTCTGGGCTAAATGAGCCTTTACCCTTAAGATTTTAGTTGGGATTCTATGACTACCAAATCTTAGTAGTACTTTTTTGGAATATCCGTCGTTAGTGAGCCTCTTGACTGCTTTTAAGTCAATGCTTCCGCCCTCAGAACCAAGGAGCAGATTTAGATGGTGTCTGGCCCAGAAAGATGACTCCCAGTAAGGTAGGGGTCCTCTATATGGAAAAATGTGGAGAACAATCTCACATGGCCTCAGTATCAGGTTGATTGAGTGAGGGGGGCTTCCTCTGATTTTTGACTGATTTAGAGGTATAAATTTGTATTTGTTCTGTTTATTTCCAGGGGTTGTTAAGGATGGCAAAAAAGGAGTGAGTTGCCTCCTTTCATCTGGGTTATCCAGCTTCTTGGAGATGTTTTGTAATTGTTCAAAGATTTTTTGAACTGTTTGAGCAGTCAATAGGCAGCATTCCTCCAGCAGCTCCACCTTTCTATCAATTAGTGCTTGTGCCTCGGTTATGGGAGTAGTAGCCTTGTCCTCATTTACTCCTAGGGATATCTCTTCAATTGTCTTTCCATGTAAGGAGTTGAGGAAGGTTTTGGGAGGAGATACGTGCTGTTTTTGAGGTAGCAGGTAATTATCTAGATTACTCTGTTTAAAACCAGAGGGCTCTGTGTCAGTTTCTATATCAAGGCACCTGGGTCTTTTGCCTCTTCTCATTACTAGATTCTTAAATCAATGAGATCAGACTTCTAAATAGAATGATAAAGTGCTAAAGTTCTCTGGTCACAATCTCGTTCAATTCTCATTCGGTCCTAGCTGGACTGCTGCGAGGTAAGTAACGAGTAACTGGGAGGGAGTGCCTTAGTGCTCGAGAGGGAATGTCTGAGAGCCTTCGTTAAAACTTCTTTAACTTCATTAAGTCCCGGCACCGAGGAGGATAAGATAAGATAAAATGTTCAAACGCACAGCGAAATAATGAAAGGAAATAGAATCCAAAAGGGAGGAGAGCCGGCAACATTTAGTTAAAAGATCTCTTTGAGCTCCGATAAGAGCGTCTTACCTCGGCGCCATCTTGAAACGGTCTCTTAAGTCTGCCTAACCATCCTTTCTTTTTCCACACACACACACACACACACACGAAATGGAGACAGAGGAGGCAAATTCTTCTCGTTTAGAAAATCCTCTGCTTTGTGAATATTTGGGATCAAGTACTCCAAACCACCCTTTGCCTTCTATATATTCAAATTATACCATTATTATTATTATTATTATTATTATTATTATTTAATTAAATTTCTACACCACCCTTTATCCAAGGATCACTAGGTGGTTTACAATATAAAAACACAAAAATCGATACCATGGGAGCAAACACAAACAATGCCCCCACAGAAATAAGGCCATAGATTGTTTAATTAACCAAAGACCTGGGAGAAGAGGAATGTTTTGCATGGTGGCTAAATACCTGGAATGAAGAAACGAGGCAAACCTCCATGGGGAGGTCATTCCACAAGTGGAGAGCCACTGCAGAAAAGCCCCATTCTCATATTGCTGCTCTTGTGTTTCTTCTCATTTGAATTTTTTTGTACCTGAAATAGTTTAACCTCTCTTTCCTAATGTATCAGCCTTATTTCTCATATCAGGGGTGCCAAATCGAATAAAATATTGGGGGGAGGGCCAGGTAAGCCCCACCCCACATAATCAATCAGATGATGTGGAACATGGACACCATTTGAATGGCAACACCCATCAACTTTGGGGAGGCCCAGTCCCCTCAAATATTTTATTGGGATGGGGCAAAGGGACATCTTGTGGAGGAGGCACGTTAAGAAGAGTCTCAGATTATGACCGCATGGTCTGGGTTGCTTCTTATGGGGAGAGGTGGTCTTTGAAGTATTGTGGTCCTGAGCTGCTTCAGGCTTCATAGGTCAAAACAAGCATTTTGAACTAGGGCCAGAAACTAATTGGTAGCCAGTGCCATCAGGCCAGGATTTGCATTATATTTTTATAAGTATTCTAATCCCTGGATTTAGCAAATGTTAAAAAGCTAATTAAGACAGGATAGACTCCTCACTCATAGGCCATCAAGAGGACAAAGGGCTTGTTCAAGATAATAATAATAATAATAATAATAATAATAATAATAATAATAATAATAATTTATTATTTATACCCTGCCCATCTGACTGGGTCTCCCCAGCCACCCTGGGTGGCTTCCAACAAAGTATTAACATACAGTGGTCTGTTAAACATTAAAGGCTTCCCTAAACAGGGCTGCCTTCAGATGTCTTCTAAAAGTCTGGTAGTTGTTCTTCTCTTTGACATCTGGTGGGAGGGCGTTCAACAGGGTGGGTGCCACTACCGAGAAGGCCCTCTGCCTGGTTTCCTGTAACTTGGCTTCTTGCAGTGAGGGAACCACCAGAAGGGCCTCTGCGCTGGACCTCAGTGTCCGGGCAGAACGATGGGGGTGGAGACGCTCCTTCAGATACACTGGACCGAGGCCGTTTAGGGCTTTAAAGGTCAGCAACAACACTTTGAATTGTACTGGGTGGTTCAACACTTGGAAACGTACTGGGATAGCAGATAGACCGCCTCAACAGGTTAGAAGTGATGCCATGGAAAAGAAAAGCAACAAGCTGAAAAGCCAGAGAGGGGAAGCACCATGTTTAATGCCTGTTTGCATCCAAGGCTTTGTTTATAGGAAAAAAACAAGACCGTTTGGGGGTGTTGATGCTGTGAATCACTGTAGGCTCAGGTTGTATCTATGTGCAAACAAACCGTATATACTAGTGACATCACAGTCTTTGATATGCTTCATTTCCTAAAGGAAACATGAACTCCGGGTAAGGACCTGGGACCCCTGGAGAGTAGTATATGCCCAAACCGTCTTGCCCTGGTGAGCAACCTGGCCACTGAGTTCTGCACCAGTTGAAGTTTCCAAACTGTCCTCAGTGACAGTCACATGTTAGTGTATCTTTCTCTGCACTGCCCAAGACTGTACTCACCTGCATTTTTAACAGACTGATTGCGGCTTAGGATAGCATCTCACTTTATTCAGTATATGTTTGTTTTATTTCGATTGTGCTCCTGTTGTAATAACTTTGATGAAAGGCAGCATAGAAATATTATCCTCCCCGGGAGGATTTGACACCCAATTAACCTCTGATTTTGCATTAAAAGTTCTGGCAGGTGATATTTCGAATAAGTCTAAACCCTAAATAGAACCTGTTTCCTCCTGCAGCACTACTTTATAAGTTTTCAGGATATAGCTCTGAACTGAAAACATACAAATTTTCTAGAGCCCTGGGCATTTTCATTTCCAGTTAAGTACAGCACCAAAAAGAGAAAAAGGGAAATCTTCATGCATTCTCAGTATGTGGTTTATAAGAAGCGATTAATCTTCAGGAAGTGGAAGCCGGCAACTGTGTACCAAAATCAGATGAGATTTGAATTTATTTTCCTTGCCATCCTGTTGTTGTTGAATTGATCCTTACATTCTCATTTTTTTAAACTTGCGTAGATAAGACATTTGAACCAGGAAAGGAAATGGATGGAAGTCAGGAGGTTAAAGAGAACCTCCCAAAAGATATTTTGTTTTTGTTTTTGTTTACTTTAGTTCTATTACTTCATGTTGGATATTTTGTATTTCTCATTCTTTCTTTTTTTTTTTTGATGGAAAATAACTGTTGAAGTTGAAATGTAAAACCAATAAAATTTATTTATCCTCCTCCCCCAAAAGTGAAATCTTCATGCATTCTTAGTATGTGGTTTATAAGAAGCGATTAATTCTCAGGAAGTGGAAGCCGGCAACTGTGTACCAAAATCAGATGAAATTTGAGTTTATGTTCCTGTTGTTGTTGAATTGACTCACACATTCTCATTTTTTAAAACTTGTGTAGATAAGACATTTGACTGCCTTTGATAGTAGTATAACAGAGAACTCATTGCTCTTGTGTTTCTTCTCATTTGAAATTTTGTGTACCTGAAATAGTTTAACCTCTCTTTCCTAATGTATCGGCCTTATTTCTCATATCAGGGGTGCCAACTTGAATTAAATATTGGGGGGGGGGCAGGTAAGCCCCACCCCACATAATCAATCAGATGATGTGGAAGATGGACACCATTTGAATGGCAACACCCATCAACTCTGGGGAGGCCCAGTCCCCTCAAATATTTTATTGGGGTGGGGCAAAGGGACCTTGACCCCTAGAAGTGTTTCTTTTAAAAAATAATTTTTATTTGATTTTACAAATATAAAATTATAAAATACAACCGTACACATCAACAGTTTAAAAAATCCCTCCGAATCTCTGGACTTCCCACCTTCCCCTCTATGGCTCCTATTGCTAAACCTTTTCTACTGAATCTTTCCCAACAGTCCATATTTTATATACCTGTAACTCCATTATCTCTACAGCTCTTGCTACATTGCAAGTATTATTGCAATCCTGCTTGTGTTTTCATCTGCTTACAGTGGCCTCCAAGAGAAATTATAAATTTTCCCCATTCTTTGTTGAAGTTTTGGTCTTCTTGGTTCCTGAGCTTCCCGGTCAATTTCGCCATTTTGGCATAGTCCAACAGTTTAATTTGCCATTTTTTCTCTGGTAGGGACTTTATCTTCCTTCCATCTCTGGGCTAATAGCATCCGTGTGGCTGTCATTGCATATGTAAAAACTTGGCCCCTAGAAGCTGGCTTCTATGCCTCACGCCCTTTCTTCAAAATCAAAATCAGGGATGTAGTCAGGAAGTACCATTGTGGTTGTACAGACTCATGGGGACATCCTGAACCCGGAGGCACATCTTCAGAAGATCCTCTTCCTAGCTAGATTCCTGGGGGAGAACAAGACCCTGGTTTTGTTATCTGGAAGGAAACGACTAGTGGGAGATATATTACTTTTTCATTGTCATACAAAGTGCAAGTGGTGGCTGATCAGACTATAGTGTTTGCTAGGTTTCTAACAACTCATAATCTCTAGTTAGTGTGTATGCATTTGTCAAAAGCAAGGGATGCCTAAATACAAATAGCAGATCAGCCTCTCCACATCCCATCTGCAGCCTTATTCTAGATATTTGCAGAAAAAAACACTAGTGTTTGGCTACTGGCTGAAAGGCTTGACCCATACAGGTTTCTTACAATAACACACAGTGGAGAAACTAGGGCAAAGATACTTCCGTAACCTTCAGGGACTGGGGTGTTTTTGATGGTCTTTTCTGACTCCAGTGCAAATTTCAAAATGCTTCTTCTAAAGCCTTGTAAGAGCTGTGAAGGAAGTGGAGCATACAACGGAGATAATAATTTGTTTTTATTTATAGCACCTGGACTCCCAGGGAGATAAACTCTTAAGATAGTCAAGTCCGGTTTGTCCATGCCGGGAGAGCAGGATGCAACAAGCAGGATTCAAAGAAAGTTATTTTGCTTCGCAAGCGCTTAACAGCCTAACTATCCCCACAGTCCCAAGCAGGCAGCAAAAGCAGGTGGTTTACAGAGCGCTTGGTGGCCACTTGATGCACCCTAACTATCCAGCTCCTGATCAATAACTGCCTCTGTTTTGTTCTGAGGTGTTGTTTGTTGGCAGGGGAGTTCATATAAGTTGTTTGATTCGCCACTCTTCAGGTAAATGTGCATTTTCACAAGAAAGGCATATCAGTTGCCATCGGAACTGAGGAGTCAGACCACTGGTCCATCTAACTCATTTACCAGCCACACTGAATGGCAGTGACCCTCCAGGGTTTCTGACTGGGGACAATCCTAGTCCTTCCTGAAGATGCTGAGACTTGAAACTGGGACCTTCTGCATGCAAAGCAGGTGCTCCCTTCCCCCCATATGTATCCTCCATTTTGGACACATGTGATGGCCTGGGACTCGGAACCAGAGGAGACTCAGTCTGCACCGGATCCTTTGCCTCAGGTATCACCTGAACAAAGTCTGAGGCTTGATCCTGAAGAGTCCCACTCTGCGCAGGTTCCCCTGCAACAAACCCCAGCTGGGCCGAATCAGGGGCCTGAGCCTGCCCTGGCTCCAGATGCCGGGATTACCTCATTGCCTTCAGCTGGGCCACCACTTACAGCTGCTCCACTACCGGTTTGGTCAGGGGAGGCTGAGGCAGCCGCTGGGTCTAATAACCCACCGATGTCTCCCGAGCTGCAGATACCAAGGTCTGAGAGAAGGAGAGACCTGAGTACTTGCAGGAGGAGTGCTCGCCTTCAGGTGAAACAGCGAGCTGAGTTGCCGGGGGATCAGGACCGGCCGCTACCCCAACAAAGATAAAAGGCTGCGGGACCCCGCCCCAGGTTGCGGGAGCAGCACTGCTGTATGCCAGATCCTGCCTCAGATCCTGTACCTGTTCTTGCCTGGTTTCCTGCCTTAGCCCTGTTGGACTGATTCCTAGCAGAACCTTTGGATTCTGGACCGGTCCTGGACTGTGCTTCACAGGTAACCCCGGGGCCTAGCACACACAGCCTGGATAACATTTGATAGGACAATTATGTTTTTCTGGTGTATCTGTGACCCAAAGGACATTCACCTTTATTGCTTTTAAATGGGAGAGATAGTATACAGCCTTTTTCAGCAGGGGGCCGGTCCACTGTCCCTCAGACCTTGTGGGGGGCCAGACTATATTTTTTTTGGGGGGAATGGATGAATTCCTATGCCCCACAAATAACCCAGAGATGCATTTTAAATAAAAGCACACATTCTACTCATCTAAAAACATGCTGATTCCCAGACTGTCTGTGGGCAGGATTTAGAAGGTGACTGGGCCGGTTCCGGCCCCCAGACCTTAGTTTGTCTACCAATGGTATACAGCAGGCAGACGAAAGTTTTTGTCAATGTAGAGGGAAGTTTTCAATGTTTGATGTTTTATTATGGTTTTATATTTGTTGGAAGCTGCCCAGAGTGACTGGGGCAACCCAGACAGATGGGTGGGGTACAATTAGTATTAGTATTAGTATTAGTATTAGTATTAGTATTAGTATTAGTATTAGTATTAGTATTAGTATTAGTATTAGTATTGGTATGATGGTACAGCAATGCTTAGTGTACCAATAGGTGTCTCACCAGCACAGTAGTTTCTCTACTATGTCAGCCTTTCTGACATGGGACTCCAGCTCCCATTAGCCTGAGCCAAGGTCTTGCCCAAGGTCAAGGATAATGGAAGTTGTAGTCCAAAGCATCTTGGGGGTGGGCACCAGATTGAGGAAGACTGACCTATGTAATGAAGGAAGGTATGTCACCATTCGCAGCTAGCAGCAGACTGAATTCACAATTTGTGCTGGCCTTTTCAAGAACAAAGAGTGTGTGTGGGGGGGGGGACTAATCAGAAAACACATGTAGGCTTGCTGCAGCTTATGAGGAGGTTGGATCCAACCAACAGGTGAACTTATGTCTTCTAGCACAGCTGGGTGTTATTTCTCAGCTACAGGTATTAGTAGAATGCAGAGCTGGCCCTATCATGATGCCGAGTGAAGTGGCAACCTCAGGCAGCTGATGCTGAGTGACATAGAAGGGCAGCAAGGTATTTAATTTTTTACTGTTGTATTTTTATTGGGAAGACTGGAGAGAGGAGCATTTGGGCTTTTCTGCCTCAAGTGCCAAAATAATTTGACTAGCTTTGGATGCCTGGGCAAGGGAAGGGCACAATGTTGCTTTCTTTATGCAGCAAAATGACTTGTGCTGCCCCTGATAGGATGAGTTCAGACTTGGGATTTCTGTTTTATGAACATTTCATGGCATTGGCAAGCAGTAACTCCTAAAGTATAAATTCATATCCTAAGAACCATTTGTCTTTAAAAAATAAAAATGGAGGATTATGTGATGAACCAAAGAAATAAACAGGGTTGGGCCTAACACAGGCTTCCTCAACCTTGGCCCTCCAGATGTTTTGAGACTACAATTCCCAGCATCTCTGACCACTGGTCCTGCTAGCTAGGGATCATGAGAGTTGTAGGCCAAAAACATCTGGAGGGCTGAGGTTGCGAAAGCCTGGCTTAACGAAGTCATTGGGCAAGTGACATAATTTCCATATGTGCAATGGAACTCCCTCTGCAATCTCCTAGATCTTCTCCAGAGGTTGGAGAAAGCCTTGCTCGCCCCCTGTCCACCCCGTACAAAATTGGGTGGGGTGGGGGATGAACAGAGAGAGGAAAGGAAGGGGAAGTTCTAGAAATCATTCAGCTTACACAATGACTTCATTGGATACAACCCACAGAAATATAAAGGTCAGGTGTGGGGAACCTTTGGAGGTTGCTGAACTACAGTTCCCACAATCCCTACCCATGTCCATGCTTGCTGGGGCCAATGGGAGTTATAATTCAGCAATATATGGAGGGCCAAATGTTCCCACAACTGATAGAGGCTTTTCACTTCATTGTCCATACATATATGATGGGGACATGGGTGGCACTGAGCCTCTTGGGCTTGCCATTCGGAAGGTAGGCAGTTTGAATCCATGTGATGGGGGGAGCTCCCGTTGCTCTGTCCCAGCTCCTGCCAACCTAGCAGTTTGAAAGCACATCAGTGCAAGTAGATAAATAGGTACCACTGTGCTAGGAAGGTAAACAGCGTTTCCGTGTGCTCTGGTTTCCGTCATGATATTCTGTTGCGCCAGAAGCTGTTTAGTCAGGCTGACCCCATGATCTAGAAAGCTGTCTGTGGACAAACATTGGCCTCCTCGGCCTAAAAGTGAGATGAGTGCAGCAACTTTATAGTTGCCTTTGACTGTACTTAACCATCCAGGGGTCCTTTACCTTTACCTATACCATATATGATGTCTTGAGCATAGACCTTGGAGGAGCAATATTGCCAGCACTGTCTTGCTTTTATGAGTGTTGGTATTGTTATGAGTTTGGGGTGTCAAACTGGGTGCCAGACCCCTCTAAGTCCTGGATCCAGCAAGTGAGAGAATTTAATCAAGGCTTAACATTCTTGGAGTAGCCAGGCTAGCCTCCTGGTGAGGTGAGAACCTGGGTGATGAGCCATTATGGGGGATTAAGGGGTTCCGTGCAAGATGGCAAATGTGTGCCCCTCACCCTCAACAGATAAAGCCAGAATTTAGAGTAGAGAGTTTGGAGCAGTGATATTGCATAGAAGTAAAGCAGCCAGTTGGAGACAGAGTCAGAACAACATTTGAGAGCAACATTTGATTTCTGTTTGAATCCAAGTCTATGGGGGGGGGGAGACCCTTTTGGGATGTTGATGCTGTGAACCCCTCCACTGCAGGCTCAGATTGTATATATGTGAAAAAAAAAATAATCATAAAGACACCACAGTCTCTACTGTGTCTCATTCCCAAAAGAAAACAAGAAACCCTGGAATCTCACACCGCTTAGATATTGGGGTGATGTCAAACAGTATGATGTGCCCCCCCAAATGCATTTTCACACAGGTGCATTTATTAGCAAAACTATAGATGGCTAGGAGATGAGCCTAAACAATGTACCTGTGCAAGAAGAGTAGCAAAGTTCTCATTGGCAGCCACACCAACAATTCATTTGCCAAGATAAAATGATATACAGTGGTACCTCGGTTTATGAACTTAATCCGTTACGGAAGTCCGTTCTTAAACCAAAGCCATTCTTAAACAAAGGTGTGCTTTCCCTAATGAGGCCTCCTGCCACCGGTGTCCTTCCACTGTTTGGCTTCCATTCGTAGATGGAGGTAAAGTTTGCAAACCGGGACACTACTTCTGGTTTTGTGGAGTTCTTATACCGAATAGTTCTTAAACAGGGCTGTTCTTAAACTTAGGTATTACTGTACCTCTGCTCTGGAATTTGGTGCTTCACAGTTGAGTGCATCGTTTGCTTTACACGTTTGAACCACTAGAGGGAGCTAGTTGCCGTTAGCTACCGATCTCCTGCTTCCTCCTGCCCCTTTTGTGAAGAAATCTGTAGCCTAAGGGAGCGTAAATAAAATGCTATTAGGTCTTCTGGTCATTGTACTTCAGGGGCCGTGGATGTCTCCCATTAATCCAAATTCTGCTATTGATCAGGGAGGGCAAGGTGTCAGTTTGCATGAAAGGGGTTCTGCTGCAATCTCACTGAAAAATGTTCGCTTCTGCCTTTAGAAGCAAAAGTTCAGATTAATAAATGTACTGTTTGCCGTGTTTGGATGTTAAATGCATTAACAGTAATAGCAGCAAAACCAAGATGGCAACATAATTATTTCCACACTGCTTGTAAACATGCGTTTTTGTTTTGTAAAAGTTTCATTTACCTTTTATTTATTTTAGTAATTTCTAGCCCGCCTTTCGTGTAAGCATCAAAGTGGCTAACAAAGTCATGAATCAGAAAGACAGTAAGTTAATAAAAACAATTCAGTGGGAAATAAAAAGAATAAGAACATTGAGCCACTAGGTGACCACTTTAGAACATTTCAGATTAAAGGGGAACAAAATAATTTATTAAAAGGCCATCTGAGGCTGCAAGCCTAACCTCTTTTACCTGGGAGTAAACCCCATTGAACAACAGGAATTATTTCTGAGTAGGCAAGGTTAGGATTGCACTAGAGCCATTAGAGCCAGGGAAAGCTGGGCAGACTTTTTCTGGTCAGATTCCTTCACATTGCTCCAAACTTGACAGAACCACAAGGGTTTCCTGTTTATTTCCAGACCCAAATTAAGGTGGTGGCATTGACCTTTATAGCCCTCAATGGCAGAAGAGCCTACTTTTCAGTCATAGGGGGAGGTGAAACTGCCTTTCAGCCTCTGAGAGCATAAACACCAGAAAGCACATCATTCAAGTGTCCCTGGTTTCTGATTTGATCCCAGAATGTTCCTCCTTTCCTTAGGAAGTCCCTATTTTCATCGGAATTATGTGCCTGCAGCTTCTCCTGACTGGGTTCTGAGAGACCAGCTGATAGAACATACTTTCTGCTGCCAAACTTTTGCAACCTGCCTTATCTTCTTTGCTGTACCACTTGACTGACCTCCTGTCTCGGTGATTCTACCTTTTGTTTTGTGCTAGATTCTAGGTTGCTTTGTTGTGTTTTGGCCTTGGTTTCACCCAGGCTCTGCTTTGTGGATCCCCTTTGTCTCTGACCAGTTTCTATTTATTGTGTTTGACCTTGTTGCATGGAATTGGCCCAACCAGTATTCAAGAACAGAGACTTGACCTCACTGGAGCTGGGCAGCAGCAATCTGTTATTGTCTCATATTACTCACTTGCTTCAAATGGCCTTGAGGTAGACACTGTAGTGGACATGACTTCCCAGTGCCAAATGTGGTAAGTTAGGCCTCCTGGGTTTGGGAATAATCCTGGTCATTCTGCTAAGCAGAATGTCAGAGAATTCTGATGAAAACAGGAGTGGAAATTGCTGGTGTTTGCTTATTCATCACATGTCTGGAATGGAAATTAAAGCAGTGACTATGATTGCTATCCACTGTTGGTTTTGCTTTGAAATTTATTATCTCTCTTCCTCCCGCCACCCCACCTTAAAATGAATGGGGTTAAATAATGTAATGACAACATAAGTTACATGATTTTGTTATAGTGGGCTAATGTCAGGTTTAGCACTTCTTCCACACAAGACACAAAATGCTGGCAGTTTTACTAGTTGAGGTTTATTTATCAACAACAGGCTTTCAGCCATCCGAGCTTCCCACAACTCATTCCTCACTGTCGGAGTCAGTTGACTTGACTGGCTTCCAGCCCCTTCCAAGGCTACATATATACCCAGCCCTCCCCTGCTTCCTGCTGGTCCTCCTTTGTTCTAATTGCTTGCTCCGCGTCCTACTTCTTGGAGACTCAGGTGCAGCCAATTCCTCCTCCTCTGGAGTTGAATCCAACCCCCTCCTATCACCTGCATCCTGCTCCTTCATCTCTGTGCTGCTGTGAAAACTTACAGGCAGCAGTCCAGAGCGAGAAGGGCTTATCTCACTTTCATTGTGTGAAAGAATCAAGTTCCTGTTTTCCTCTGCCTCTTCCTCCCCCTCTGCAGATTCCTCTCTGCTGGCCATGTCTCTGACTGCAGCAGAATGGAAACAGCGGTGCATGCAACAAATATAGGGCAGAGCAGAAAGCAAAGCCTTCTTACATCCCTAGTGGGGCTGTGGACCTCTGGCCTAAAGT
Organism: Podarcis cretensis; assembly: GCF_951804945.1. Classification (NCBI taxonomy): domain Eukaryota; kingdom Metazoa; phylum Chordata; class Lepidosauria; order Squamata; family Lacertidae; genus Podarcis; species Podarcis cretensis. The sequence goes on from NC_137175.1 coordinate 26,853,263, forward strand.
CCTCCCTGTGTGCACTACTGGTGCCATCCCACCCTTAGAGTACCCAGCAGTGCTTTTTTCAGGGTGGGGGGGGATGCAGGGGTACACATAGCCCCAAACATTTTGTGGATCTAAGTTTGGCCTCATTGAGGGGTGGTATTTCAATATGAGTAGGAAAATGAGAGTACCCCTAAACATTTTTTAAAGAAAAGAAGCACTGGTACCCAGTAAACTTCACAGTTGAACAAAAATGTGAACCCATGTCTCCCTAATCCAACTCTAGCCATCACTATACTATCTCTGACAAAGATCATTCTTTCTCACCTCAAGTCAGAGTGTTTACAATAGTACAGTAATGGGATAATGGTGTTAAGTTACAGCAGGGAAAGGAAATCAATATACCAATTTACAGCAACTGGGGGGGAAATTCCAAAGAAAGTTATCAGCTGATGACAGCAAGTGTGATTAGGCTGGATAACTATATGCCGCCACCTCAGCCAGTTTGGAGGAGGGCTTATAGTGATAAAATGGGAAAAAGAAAGTGTGAAATGGATGTTTCATTCAGTTGCTTGTGCCAGGTGTCAAATTTGGTGCCGCCTTCCTGGCCTGAAGGTTGTGACATGCTTCCCAAACTCTGTCAGGCAGACCCGAAACTCATTTGCAGTGGGGCGGCCCGGCTTTTAGTCATAATAAAGTAAAGAGAGCAAGGGAGCAGGGAATCTAATAGTGCAGCATAACTGGACTATGGTTAGAGGGCTGTTGCATGTTTTCAAGGCCTCACCAAACAGAGAGTTCAATTCAACTATCTACATTTGAAAAACCATGCATATATATCCATCTATGGAGCAAGATGTGCCCTCCAATGCAGGCTTTGATGTTCACCTTGGAGACCACTTTCAGATTCCATCGTAAATAGGTTAGACTTCCTTGACATTCTGATGGAAATGTTTTCACTCTTTCGGCAAGGAATTTTGAATCACAGTACAAGTGCCTTCCTTGTTAGATATCTCAGATGTGGATTGCAGCCAGAATCAAACCAGTAGCAAAAACATGTGAGGCCTGGGAGTGGCTATTGATCCTTACAAGACACATCTGCACACTGTTGCCACACTGGGACTGTGGATGGGTGAACTTCACTTGTGGCACAGTGGCTAGTTTTCGTCTTCCTTTAGAAGAAACAAAAACACTTTGTGTTATGATGATATTGTTATGTGCAGCCTGATTCAGTCTTCTTTAAAAAAGCCTTTGCTGATAGCATATTTTGATTTGACCCCAAATGCAACTGCTATTATGTTCATCTCCCTTGCCTGGTCTGCACCATAGTGCAAATGTGCCTGCTTCCAGCCCATATAGATCTGCTACCGTATGAGAATTTGTTGGAGCACTTAGTTGCCAAGCTGAAAACTGTGCACAGTGTCAGAGGTGCACCTTCCCCTGATCCCACTTACCATGCTGTGAAAAAGCATATGGGGTGGGCAAACTACGAAATGAAATGATCATTCTCTTTACACACCCTGTGATAACTTTTCAGACACTTGAAAGCAGTATGGGGAAATGAATGCTGCCTACAGTCCACCCATTCATTTCTCCCGTCCTCTTTTGATCTTGAGTCAAAGAGATTTGAAGTTTTTTTTCCAAAGTACTAGAAAACCCCGCAAAACCTCATTGACAGCATGTGTGGGGGCGGGGATGAATGTATGTACTAGTGTTGTGCCAAAATATGTCCTCCAATTATCTCAAAAGTTTTCTTCCTGTGTGAAAGAGAGTTCCATTTTTCTGCCTAATTCTGAGGGCACTTTTTAAGAATAGAACTTCCCTTATCTGTGCAATGGCAATCCCTCCAAGTGTTCCTATTTTCCAGGGAAAGAAGTCATCCCAGTTTCTGATTTGATCCCGGAAAGTCCTGCTTTCCCCAAGGATGTCCCTGTTTTCATTGGAGAAATGTTGGAGGGTATGGAGTTATCCGACCCCACCCCCTGAGCTGTCTGAAGGCAATCCTGTATAGGGATTTTAAAAAAAAATGTTTAAAGTTTTATTATGTTTTTATATATGTTGGAAGCTGCCCAGAATGGCTGGGGCAACCCAGTAAGATGTGTGGGGTATAAATAGTAACCTTATCAATATGGAATGGGATGTCTCTATTTTCATCGGAGAAATATTGAAGGGTTATGCAATGGCCTAGAGTAATAGTGGTGTGTGGGTGTGCGTGTTTCTTTCCAGCTGATGTAAACAAAATCTGCTCCTTTTCCCTTATGGGGTATCCAAGAGCCCATATAGAGTCATTAAGTGGGTTCCCTAACGGCAGTGGTGTAGCGTGGGGGGTGCAGGGGGGGCCGGCCGCACCGGGCGCAACATCTGGGGTTAGGGTAAATCCACGGGTTAGGGGGCGCAAATCCATGGGTTAGGGGGCGCAAATTACTTGCCTTGCCCCGGGTGCTGACAACCCACGCTACGCCACTGCCTAACGGTAGGAGAAAATAACAGAGGCCAACCAGAGAATATTGAGAAGCAAAGCAGCTAGTAAGCCTGATCTTTATTAAACTGTTGCAACAGGGTCCTCACTCACCACATGCAGGAAGTAGGAGGAACCCAGAACAATGGTGTGCAAACCCTTATATAGACTTTGAAATTGCCACCCTGTAACTCAAGACCACTCCCAAAAACATCATACATACATCACAGAAGGAGGCGGTCTAAAACAGAAATCCTGTCTGCCATGATACCTGACAATGGCCAGTGATTGCTTACTTGGGCAGCCTGGCCATTATTTTGTGATGGTAAATACTTTAATTCCTGAATCCAGGTCACAGGCTCTCCCTATTCATTCACAAAAATGCTGTAAAGACCGGTAAGCAAAAGACAATTGAGAGGCTTTCCCATTTCCTTCCTCCTTGCAGAGAAACCTTTGAGGTCAATTTGAGAGAGTCAAAATGGTTTCAGGATTGTTCTCCTGTACTATTTCAGACACGTGGTTTACATGCTTATGTATGTGTTTGCCTTGTAAATGTACGAACATTTAATTTATATATTTGAGACCTTAAATTCTTATAACACAGTAAATATTGCTGTGCCACTCTGCAACTTCCTTGGCTGCCCTTGCCTGCTGATATGAAAAAGCTCCGTGGAAGAAACTATCTCATGGTGTCTTCTCCTGAGCTTTAATTTAATTATGGACACCTGGGAAGGCTGCAGCGCACAGACCACTACAATGCCCAGGATGGTTTAACAATCAGTCCCTCTTCCCAGGGAACTCTGGAAATCGTAGCTGTGTGAGGGGAATAAGGGTCTCTCAACAATTCTCATCATCCTTAACAAACTACAGTTCCCAGGATGCTTTGGTGGAAACCATGACTGTTTCAAGTGATATGATGCTGTTTTAAATTTATAGCACAGATGAGGCCTGTCTCTGCTCCTGAGAGCTCTTAATTTGTAGCGATTTTCTCTCATCGAAAGCCCCTGTACATTTATTTCCTGTAGTACTTCATGTAGCAGGAACCCCCCCCATCATTCAGTTTGTACAAACTTCACACACACTCACACTCACACACTAAATATGCTACACTTCTGTTATAAATTCATAGAAAATCAACCATACATTGGATTTGCACTGTTCCACTTTTATTTTACTCCATGAAGGAAGGACTACAAAATGGGGAAGGTTTGATACAGGCCAGCCCAGCAAATCCACAGGAGCCCTGCCCAGTTGCTATGCCAACCCTGATGGTCCTAGACAGAAGACAATCAAGATCACAAAGAACTTGCATATGGGAGTGGATTCAGCATGGACTGGAACAAAGGACAATGATCAGATCTTCCCTCAGGGGGCAGGAAACTGCGACTACCTTTTGTCTTCAGAAAATGACTCATGGGGAGGAGGAGAAGGGAATCAGCCAGGTGACAGGACACTCAGGTTACCACCACAACTCCTCCCTCAACCCCTCCTTTCTGTAATGTATGCATGATGTTTCTGGGGGTGGGCTTGACCTAGAGGATGGGAATTTCAAAAGTTTTTATAAGGTCTTGCACACTATTTTTCTGTGTCTTTCCTCTCTCCTGCAAGTGAGGGGAACACCCTGTTGCAACAGTTCAATAAAGGCCAAGCCTACAGGCTGCTGTTTTGCTCCAAGTTATCCTGGTTGGTGTCTTTGTTTTGTCCAAGGGAGCCCTCGGATTTTTCCGGTAACATTCATTAATCAAGCAGGGGAGGTTTGCTGTGTAGAACTCTGATTGAAAGTCTGCCTGTTTGCTTGTATGGTTCAAAACTGGAATTAATGGCTCGGCACCTTGGTGGAATAAAATAAAAAGAAATGTTGTCAGGGAAGCAGATAGCTTCTATCTTGTCCATTGTTGACCCCACTGATTACATACGTCAACATCTCTGCCTCTGAATTTTTGTTTTTGCTTTGCTTTGCTTTAGAAAAGGGACAAACAGTGGTGCTTCTTGCATCTTTCAAGGCTTTTTTTCTTAAAAAGGGTGGGTGGGTATCTTCTTCGGTGATCACTCGTAGCCAAGTAAGATTGTCTTCCATAAACATGGTTTTAACAATGAGTCCGTAAGTGACTGTGGAGGCCAATTCTGGATCCACATGTCCTTCCACAGTGGGGACATTGGTTTCCGGCTGGGAGTTGATCACGGTGTGGATTTGCCAAGCGTGCCTTCCTCCTAGCATGTTTCTCCCTTGCATCCTGAGTTTGAGTGTCTTCAAAGCCCATGACACCTTTGGTAAAGGCTGTTCTCCAACTGGAGTGCTCTCAGGGCAGTGTTTCCCAGTTGTCAGTTCTTTGCCAGATCTGAAAGGCCTTCCTTTTCTTGTCAATCATGCATTCAATGTCACGGTCATTCTCATCAAACCAGTCCTGGTGTTTCTTGGTTTGGTATCCAATAGTTTGTCCACAGGCTGCAATAATGGATGTTTTTAGCTTGGTCCAGTGTTCCTTGATGTTATCGGGGAATTCTGAAAGCAGATGGTCCTTAAGATTCGTTTGGAAGCAATCCCGCTTAATGGGATCTTGAAGGGCTTGAGTGTTCATTTTGCTCCTTGGTTTCCTTCCTTGAAGCCTGCGTTGAGGTATAATCTTGATAGCCATCATGGAGTGTATTAGTCGGTGATCTGTCCAGCAGTTGGCACTTGTCATAGCTCTGGTAAGGAGCACATCATGGTGATCTTTAGCACGGACAATAACATAGTCTAAGAGGTGCCAGTGGTTTGACCGAGGATGCCTCCATGAAGTTTTAAATTTATTTTTCTGTTGAAAGAGTGTGTTGGTAATAACAAGGTTGTGCACTGCACATATCGTCAAAAGTAATATTCCGTTCTGGTTGCTGTTGCCGACTCCTTCTTTCCCAATAGGGGAATATCTAATGTGTTCTTAGTTACAGAGATAGAAGGATAAACCAGGAGGCTATATTCTACCCAGTTCCTTGTAGCATAATTACACCCCATTTCACATTCCTTCATTCAGATTATTTTCCTCTTTGTACAATGCAGACACTTTGGACATTTCTATTGGAAGTTTTCTACAGAGAATAAAAGCTTCTTAAGCATCACCCCTTGTTCTATGTTTCTGATGAAAATAGGTCCCCAAGCTGCTTTTACTCCCCAACCGTCTGGAAAAAGTATTGAGAGAGGCATTTTCATTCCTGAAAAAAATGGTTCCAGCTAAAGGACCCAGCCTCGTTTTCTGACTGTAAGTTTTTAAAAACATCTTTTAATGCTGTGTTTTAAAATGTTGTAATGCACCCTGGGACCTTAGGCTGCAGGGTGGAACAACAACAACAACAACAACAACAACAACAACAACAACAACAACAACAACAACAATAGTGGTTCACCTTAAATATCTGCAAGTTTTATTCTACTTAACTCCATAGCACCTGATTAGGCAGAAGTTACACACACAAACAATATATCAGGATAGAATCCTTGATCTTTGTCTCAATTGAGAACCTGCACTGAAATCACAGACTAATTAATGATATCAGCAAATCTTTTCCCAAGTTGGACGGAAACATTTTAATATTTATTATATTGTTGTAGTGGGCATATTTCCTGAGTGGACCATGGTAATGCTGATTCAACTAATTAGAAACAGGGTGGATGATTTCCTGAATGAAAAAGGAGAGACAAGTTGCTGAGTTGCTTCATGAATGCATCAATATTTTGCTCATTTCTTGCACCATTTGTTTTTTAAACAAACAAACAAACAAACAAACAAACAAACATGATTGAGAGTTATTATTATTACATGGGGTAAAGCTCAAGACTTGAACTCAGATGAGAAAAACTTCAAATGACTATGGGAGGAAATCCAATTAATCATTTATTTCTTCTTAGCACCTTCTACTTCAAAGCATTGACGGACCTATTACACAGGCAACACACAAAAATCACTTCTGAGACTTTTGAGTTTTCTTCATTTTTTTATTTTTAGGAATGTTGGTGGTGTTGGGATGGATTGGGGGGGAGAGGTGCTTTGGAATATGTGACTCTGTATTTGTATGGATTGATTGCAGCGCAACCACGTTTTGCGAAGCCAAACTATTAGAATATTTGCCCCGAAGTGAAATTGCGACCTCAAATAAGGAACATCATAAGACCTAAAATCAGAGGAATGCAAAAGGCTTCAGGGGATGCAATTGGCTGTTAGAAATTAATGAGTGAGGCTACTGCTGGGCAGAAGATGACTCCTTCCCCTCACTGTATTTTTAATGAAGGTGCACAAAAAGAACTGTTTGCTAAGCCAAGTAAGAGGAGAGCAGCTTGAGGAATGGGGAGATGAAGGAAAAGGAGGGTAACCGTGATAGGGGCACTACAAGATGTATGATGGGGTGAAGAGAATAAGTCTCTCATACTGATCTCTACATCCACACAGCAGGCACTGTAACCTTCCACCAGTTTAATTTCGCCCCCAAAGGTGTATTCTCCCTTGTTTTTTTGTTTTTGTTTTCATGTCATGCTTGTAAGCTTCCTGCAGGCATAGGGCTGGTCACTGGCTGGAAACCATATTTTGGAACACTGGATAGACCTCGGATTCTATCAGGACACTTATTATTTCCCAAAGAACCACATCAAAACAGCTCTCCTAGCTCTTTGGAATAGCACATGTCATTCTGACTTAGGTTATAACCATAGGCTTCACAATGCACTCAGTTGTGGTAACTGAATGCCTTGTTCAATCAATATAGAATTCGTTTGACCCTGATGCTTGGTTACCTTGCTCTCTGAAATGCTAAATGTCAGGATGAAATGTACAAAAATGGCTATCTTTATCTTGCAGGCCTTGCTTAAGCAGCCTACAAATTCAGCCGCACAAGTTGCCTCACCAGCTCTCCCAGGGGCTGTGCAAACAGCAGCTAGTGATTTGGATGTGCAAACAGAGATGCATGGCTTTGATAAAGCACTTGGCAACACTGAGGGTTATTTAAACAGACCTTTGTCTCTTTCACACCATAGGCTGTGGGGACTATTGATATTTACCGAGTGGTAAAGGACAACAATCTGCAAGTGGAAAAGAGGGAAATGCTTTAAAGTGAAATGATAAATAACGATGAGATCCTGCCTTTTTATCAGACAATTCAGGCAGACCTGTAAGAACTTGGCAAAACAATTGTGGGACCAAAGGGGCTGAGCTATGAGAACAGATCAAAGGAATTAAATATGCTCACTGAAGCCTGAAAATGTGCGCCCATCTCACTTAAGAGGCCGGGGGCCAGCGCTGTCTGGAGACACTTCCGGGTCACGTGGCCAGCGTGACGAAGCTGCTCTGGCGAGCCAGCACCAGCGCAGCACACGGAAACGCTATATATATATATATATATATATATATATATATATATATGTCATTATATACCAGGTTCATATTTCTGTTGCAGAATCTCATCCCTTTCCTTACAGACCTGAGAACTTCAACCATTCTTTTTAAATAGGCAGGTTTCTAACCCATATGACCATGGAGGAAACCTGAAGCAAATTATGCAGAGAAAATATTGAAAATGTGAAAAAGCCTTTTGCTGGGAGGCTAAGGATGGATTCTCTGATTAGCAGCACCCCAATGCATTATGGCCAGGGCCAGTCCGAGAAGAAGAAGAAGAAAAAGAAGAAGAAGAAGAGGAGAAGGAGTTTAGATTTGATATCCTGTTTTATTACTACCCGAAGAAGTCTCAAAGCAGCTAACATTCTCCTTTCCTCCCCCACAACAAACATTCTGTGAGGTGAGTGGGGCTGAGAGACTTCAAAGAAGTGTGACTAGCCCAAGGTCACACAGCAGCTGCATGTGGAGGAGCGGGGAAGCGAACCCGGTTCCCCAGATTACGAGTCTACCGCTCTTAACCACTACACCACACAAGACATTTCGTTGTCTGAAGCAAAATGACAAGATGGTGCCCTCCTATTCCTGGAGGGCATTGGAGTCCCAGCAACTGCCTATGGATACCTGGTACTGACATGCTGCTGTCATAGGAGTCAACTCCTAGGGGCTGAGGTCCCTTTGCTCCCCCCAATGAAATATTTCAGGGGCTGCCCCTCCCAAGTTAATGGGCATTGCCATTCAAATGGTGTGCGTACACCACATCACGTGATTAATTATGTGGATCAGGGCTTATTTTATTCAAGTTGGTACCCCTGTTGCCTGTACTGTTGCCTGTACTCAGGTTGTGTCCTGAGTTACAATGGGTGAAGCCATCATGCTCTCCTTTTTTTGTCTTGCTTTTGTTTTAATGGTTACAGACTTCCAAGCCATTGAAAGTGCATTCGGTGAAAAACTGAAATAAAATCGGGAATCAGCCAAGATATCTGTAGTAGCTTTGTTCTGAACACCTTAGAATGCAGCTCCCAACAAACCAATATAGATTAAAAAGAGGATTAAACAAAGTCATGGAGGAGAGGTTTGCTAGCCATAATAGCTATGCTCAGCCTCTACAGGCAGAGGCACCAATGCTTCTGAATACCAGTTGCTGGAAACGAGAGGACAAGAAAGGGCTGTTGTGCTCTGGTTCTGCTTGTGGGCATCTGATTGGCCACTGTGAGATCAGGATGCTGGACTAGATGGGTCACTGGCCTGATCCAGCAGGCTATTTTTATGTTCTTATGTTAATCACAGAAAACTTGTAGGCTAAAACCAAAGCAATGTTTAATTTAAACTCCTCCCCGGTCCAATAAAAGGCCCCATCACATCCACTATACTTGTGCAAAAAAAAGGTGTGCTGAAATCTCTGTTGAGGACACATAATTAGTTTCAGAGTTTACCTCGGGGAAACCCAGCTGGCATTTTCTTATCTTAATCATTTTTGATTCATCAAACCTGCTTTGAGACTAATAGTCTCTATTGATGAAGTTCAGGTTCCTAATGCTTTTTCCAATAGGTATTCCAAGTGCTTCTTCCTATTTTAATCACCCCCCTTCACTAATCTAAAAAGATGCACATTTATAATGCATTGAGCCAAAAAGAATCTGAAGAACGTGTTTATTAGGCACTTTTGACACCTACATATTGCTTTTGATGCCCAGGAGACTGCCAAGCAAATCAAATTTGCATGTCTCTTTTCATTTGCAGTGTAGCTAAGTAGAGGATATCAAAATGATGACCAGTGATGGAACTTCAGAAACATTTCCTGCTGTGCAGACAGGGGTGACAGTAACCTGTCAGATGTCATCCCAAAATACCACTTCCAGAGGGTATTTGATGCATTTCCAATTGTTAAAACAACATTAAGAAATCCGGAGATGTATTTCTCGTTTTGTAAATTCCCCTGAAATGCTTCAGAATTGCGAAATGACATAATAATAATAATAATAATAATAATAATAATAATAATAATATCCACAGGTTGGTCTGGCCTGCTGTTTTGACTTCCATGTAGAATCCCACTGGAATGGCAGGTGAATCCTATTTCATCAGTGGGGATGGGACAAAACCCTCCATTGCACCCGAGTGCAGCAGCTAGTTCAGGGGGGCGGATGTTCCCTGGTATAGTGCATTTTGTAACTGTGCTCCGTAATATATATTTTTTGTATGTTATTTTCACTAACATACACACATGCATTTTTGTACATATAACTTGGCTGCAGAACTGCACTTCAAAATTCAGAGAAGTGTGTATTTCAAATGATGGTTGTGTTTTGGTTCTCGTTTCTGAAAATACACATAAAGTAGGTACCCCTTCAAATGCAAGCTGAATTTATTTTCTCCTCCCATCCCTCAGGGGGAACCTGCCTCCATGGAAAGAGGACAGCTAAACTGCTGCCTGCAATATCTACCCTGAGCCCAGGGGTCCAAAGAACTGCAAGAATCCCAACTGTCACAGCTATGTGGCTGCTAAATCCAAGAACATTTCTTCTGAGCTCAGCATCATACCTCACACAGGTGAGCACATAAATGGAGCAAAGGTGACCATATCAAATTAAAATAAACAAAATCCTGCTCAGAAATAATGGTATTGGGGGCTTTTTAAGCATGTGTTGAGAAAACTGAGAAAGCCAAGAGGAGTGGCAACCAGCCAGTTGTGGTACCACTAGAAAAGAGGGCTGGTTGGGGTTTTATTGACCGGGATCCTTAAATCATGGAAGTAAACCTGCCTAGCCAATGATTACTGTGGGCCCATGTACTGGAACCCTGTCTAGAGGCCTAACTCAACTGCTCTAGGTCTCTTCCACAGCTGGCTCTCCACTTCTGTAAGATTTGCTTCTTTTATGAACCCCATGTTCCCTCTGATCTTCTTCACTACCACCATCCCAGGCTTCACTTTAGGGATATATTATCAGAATCTGCACTTCTAAATCCACTGCTGTAATTAGAGTGCTATAATTGTTTCTCGTTGATCTTTTGCATTTGCCATCAACACAGGTCAAAGCGACATTGGCTGTTAAGTCCTTTAATTTACACTTCCTCTCTCTTACACACAAAGATGCAAAATTATGTTAAATTAACAGGCTATTCCACAGTGGTCTGTGCAGTGGCCTCCTGCATGCCTAAACTAGTGTTCTATAACAAATGCAAGAGAAGCCCTGCTGGATCAGACCAGAGGCCCATCTAGTCCATCATCCTGTCCTCACAGTGGCCAAACAGATGTTCACAAAAAGCCCACATGCATGCCTCGAATGCAAGAGCAGCCTCTCACTTCTGGAGACAGAACTTGGGCTTCATTCAGACAACACTTTATTCTGTTTCCATGAAGTTTCATGATAATCTCCACATTCTGTGTGAACTTTCTGGAAAGCAAGTGGAAGTTTAGCACTCATTTCGATGATTTTGTTTCTAGAAAAACAACAACCCAAAACCATTTGCAACTCTGTTAACCCAGAAAAATAGAGGGAGTTTTGCACTGTAATGTCATGTGATGAAATTTAGGATGTTATCCCAGCTCTTTCCCACCATTTAAAATTTAGTGTGACACTGTGGCACATCTATAAAAAAAGCCGCAGTTCCATAATGCAACAGGTAAAGGTGACCCCTGACCGTTAGGTCCAGTCGTGGACGACTCTGGGGTTGCGACGCTCATCTCACTTTACTGGCCGAGGGAGCTGGCATGTGGCCAGCATGACTAAGCCACTTCTGGCGAACCAGAGCAGCGCACGGAAATGTTGTTTACCTTCCCGCTGAAGCGGTACCTATTTATCTACTTGCACTTTGTGCTTTCGAACTGCTAGGTTGGCAGGTGCAGGGACCGAGCAACGGGAGCTCACCCCGTCGTGGGGTTCGAACTGCTGACCTCCTGATTGGCAAGGCCTAGGCTCTGTGGTTTAACCCACAGCACCACCTGTGTCCCTTAATGCAACAGGTACTGCAATGTAAAGCAGACCTTAGAAATGAGGACAGAAGCACTAGTATTATAGCCAGTAAAACTAACGCAATAAATTCCACATCTGACCATAGCCATAGTTAGTTCAATGTCTTTGCTTTCCATTCTTCTTGGACCAGGCAGCACTCTGTGTGTGCTGTTGGCCATGCAGAGACCTGGTTTGCACCATTCTTTTCCTTAAAATGTCCAAAGAGAGGAGAGCACACCAAGTAGGCCTGCATGCCATCACATGTACAAATAGATGCCTGGTTCACATAGGAAACTGTGTGATGGAGGAAAGGAGCTTGGACCACTCTGCCACCACACTGCTACATATGTGGCAGAAGAGATGTCCGGCTGATACAGGGGTAGCCAAGGTGGTGTACTCCAGATGACTCCAGCTTCCAGCAGCCCCAGTCAGCAGTGCTGAGAGTCAGGGATGATGGGAGTTATAATCGAGCAGCAACTGGAGGGCAGGATATTGACTACCCCAGGGCTGGTATGTTTGTGTAACTAAGCTAAGGAGTGGTGCAATTTGCTGGAGGTGTTTGGGAAACAGCATCAACTAGTAAATATTTGTATTCCATTTGCACGGTTAATGGATTCCTACCACTAACCTATTTAAAAGTGAGGCAATTATACATAGATGATCTACCTTTAAAATGAAATTATAACATGAGTTGATCCATAAATATAACATTTACGGATATTTATATGCTAGTGCTTGGGGAATGCCTGATTAATGAATATGACTGGCAAGAGAATACATGTCTTGTTATCCAAATGGTACTATAAAGGCAGCGGTAATCAGGCTTAGGAAAACAACACATCCATTTGATAGTCTCCAGTCTTTAGTATAGCCATTTCCCCCCTAATCCCAAGGAGTCACATATGAAAGGAGGCAGAATTTTGTCTACATATAAGCTAAATAGGATAGGTATCCAAAAGCATGCATACAAGCTGTCTTAAGAAAATGTCAGCATGGGACAAATGGGGTGGGGAGGGGCACATTCTGCAGGAAGAAACAAATCACATACTTGCAAGTCGTAAATAACCGGAGTGGTGGAATGCATGTCAGAGATCTGGTTGTTGTGAAGATAAAATAGGGAGGAGTAAATATGCTGTCCTAAGGTTCTTGGAGGAAGGACAGGATAAAATATTGCAGTAAAGAAATAAGATGGCTTGGGGGTAAAAAGAGAGTGGAAATGTCGCTACGAGTGTTGAAAGATTAGGTGGGATGTGGGGCAGCAGGGAAAGTCAGGTGTCTAAATCAGGAATCACGGAATAGGACCAACGCTGCTCTCTCTCACTTGAAATTCTGCTAAAGTTCACTTTAACCTCTAGTAGATTGCCTAATCATGAGGTCTACAAACTTCTTCTTTTTTTAAAAGATACCCAAGAAGTTGCTGGTTTAATTCAATATTCTCAAATGAATATGACTTATGACTTCTATTATAGTTTGGCCTGAACATCCTAGTAATGAAATAGGAAGAAAGTTGGGGTAGTCAGTGGAAACAGAGTAGAAGGAACTACTTGCTGCCACAAGCGCATGGTGTCCATGGTGCGGTGTGGGGCAGACCATGAAATAAACCCAGGAGATTGATATTTAGGTTGAAATAGGCAACAACTTTCTTGATTACTGATGCCAGTAGGCTTGGCAAGGGCATTGGATATGTATCCAGTATCAAGCAACCCACCTGTTGGTTGATAATCATGGTGAGGTTGGCCCTGAAGTGGGGGCGTCTCCCCTGACAAGGTCCAGGTGCTACAACCCCATCCTAGGTCGCCATTGGGAGGGATGTTTTTGCTCATCGGCCCCCAGACAGAGTCACCCCTCCTGCACTCATTTACCTGCTCAATTAAGGATCCAACACAATGTCTTATCTGCCAGAGTTGTGACAGTTTGGTGAAGTTTGGTGAAAACCTGCAGACCGGCCAATTTATCTGCAGGAAAAGTTCCTCCTGGGCCCAGAATACAGTGACTGAATAATACCATAAAAGGTAAAGGTAAAGGTAAAGGGACCCCTGACCATTAGGTCCAGTCGTGGCCGACTCTGGGGTTGCGGCACTCATCTCGCTCTATAGGCCGAGGGAGCCGGCGTACAGCTTCCGGGTCATGTGGCCAGCATGACTAAGCCACTTCTGGCGAACCAGAGCAGTGCACGGAAATGCCGTTTACCTTCCCACTGGAGTGGTACCTATTTATCTACTTGCACTTTGACATGCTTTCGAACTGCTAGGTTGGCAGGAGCTGGGACTGAGCAACGGTAGCTCACCCCGTCGCAGGGATTCGAATCGCTGACCTTCTGATCAGCAAGTCCTAGGCTCTGTGGTTTAACCCACAGCACCACCCACCATAGCAGGATCCTAATACCATCCTGCCCATTCACCTTCTGGCAGACCCCTTCCAGCCTGGATGTGTCGGTGGTGAATCCTTCACTGACCTCCCAAGAGGGTAATCTACATGAGGCCATCCTCTTAAATACAGTGGGGTGGGCTTGGCTCACCCCCTTCCACATGACCTGCTAGACAGGTCCCCCTGTTGTTCTGGCATAGAACCTGGCTTCCCTCTCACCGAGACCAAGCAGAGACTGTGCTGTGCGGCCATTGCCACTCCCCCAGAGCCCCAGGTGAGCAGATATTCTTCATGCAATGTATAATTATCCTATGTTATTAATTGCCACAGAACATTGCTTTAGTTGCTATTGTAAATTGTTTTTAATTAAATAATTAGATAAATACCTAGAGGGTGTAATCAGAAGCACAGACTCTGTACTCAGCAAAGGTATATTCCTGACTATAATGGAAGCAGATATGTTAGCATTCCCTCCTTGTGAATATCCCTAGGGTTTTGCTTTGGTCGTTTCTCATGAAGTGGACCATTAATTTGACTAGCATATCAATTCATCTAAGTTCTTAGTTTCAGTTTAATATTTTCAAAGCATTCTGCCATTCTAGAGCAGACTAGTGAAAAAGAAAAGTGAGGGAGTTGCTTGTAGCTGACTAAGTTTTACTCAGATTAGACAAATTGAAATCAATGGGCCAAAGTTGGTCATCTTCATTCTTTTTAATGGGCTTACTCTGAGTATGACTGGAAACAACCCACAGTTTCCATCTGCCTTCCCAATCACATTGCATCATCTATAGTGGGATTGATGACCTATTATTTTCCAGATATTTTGAACTACCTTCCTTCATCCCTGACCACTGAACATCAGGTAAACTATGTAGCCGAAGGAGGGGCACATCAGTGCTTCTGTATCCTGGCAACTGCATGTCTTCTGTCAGGGACTGGGCAGAGGAGGAATTGTGGACACTGCCGCCTCCCGGCCATTCCAGGGAGGAGGAAGAGGAAGACAGTATAGATTTACAACAGGGGGTTGAGAGATGTTGCAGCTCAGAGGCAGATGAGGGGGAAAGTTGGGAAATCATGGGAGAGCCAGAGCAGTTGGCTGTCACATTGTCATTAGCAAGCATTCCAGACCCACCACCTTCCAGAACCTGGAGAGCCTCAAAAGTAGGAGAGCAAACAGCTTGAAGGCAGAGGGCACTTAATGGCACCCATAGAAGAGGTGATGATGACAATGAATGAGGAAGTGGGAGAGACGGGAGGTGGGTGGAGATTCACTCGGGACAATGCCAATATCCAGGAGGCTAGGTTCTATAGCCTCTCTCTGTAAAGTCTGAAATAAAAAAGGACTGTAAGAAACTTTTCCTTGTCTTTATACTTTCCTGGGCAACCAGTCGGGAGCCGCTGACAGCATCCTGACACTTTCACATTTTCACCACCCACTTCTCGACTGAATTGTCAGAATGAACTTTGCATCATTCTGAGCTCGTTCAGGGTGGGTGGAAATTGACCGAACCACATTTCAGGGTGCTGGATTCTGCTAATGGTGGCCAGCTAATGACCCATCAGTTACGTGGTGCCAATGTTCTCAGATGTACATTGAAACACCTGCTTGTCAGATGTGTGTGTCAATTACTTTGGCAAATTTGCATAGCATGTCACCTGGAACTGCAGAAGGCCTGGCAAGTATGATTGACTAACATATATTATTGGATCAGGCAGGCCTGCTTTGCCATCCTACACACTTCTGCACTATCTTTCACCTGATACACATTTGCTGAAGGGAATAAAGGGAAATATTTATGCTTCAGATTGTATGCAGTGAATATATCAAGAGTGAAGCAGCTTCCTGCTGGGTATATTTGCATCTGTCAAGCAGGAAGGAAAGCAAGAAGAGACAGCAGAAAAACAGAGAAGAACTGCTTTTGATCATTTCAGGTTTGTGACTGAGCGCTACTATGTCTCTCCAGGTAGATGAACACAACCATCTTGAGTTCAGTTTCCATCTGGATAAAATGATCTGTAGGCTACCTCTGATGATGAATTTCCTCCCTATAAAGGTAACGAATGCAAGAAGATTGAATGGAAATGCCTAGCACTCCACATATCATTGTTAGTAGCAAAGTTTGCTTGGCCTTCCAAGATTTAAGCCAGTTGTGACCAAGCTGCAAAACAACAGCAGTCATTGTTCTGCAGCTCAAGTGATCATTATCAGATGAATTGGGCTTGTCTGAGGGTTTTGCTTAACTCACAGCAATCGTCACAACGTTGGTGTATCTGGCATTAGGTTAGTTCCTAGTCTTTGGTGGCGGGGGAATTGTGACCCTCTGCTTCTCCCTTCTTGGTGATGGGATATCTTGATAAAGGAATCCACTTGGAGGTGCTTCTGTGCATATGCCCAGGTGGGGACTAGGGCTATAGCATCCCCCAACACAGCAAGTCTGTGTGGGTTGTACCTCTTGGATATATGTCATAGGTCAACCCCAAATTAGGCTTGACCCACAGTATCCCTCCAGCAGGAGGGCTGGAGAGAATGGAACCTACCCAATGCCAAGCCAAACTCACATCTGTAATCAAAGTTGTGGCCTAATTTAATCCCACTAATGTTATCTGTGGTCCTTAGTTTTACTGATAGGGCCTGATGGGGGTGAGTTCATGGTGATCATCATGAGCCCTGAAACTTCATAGGGATAAAGTGACTTCCTCACAAGCTTTCTGGGCTCATCTGTAGCTTAGAATAAGAGCTGCATGTCCTCCAAAATCTGGAAAGGACCAAAGGTTCATTTCAAATGCCAACTATTCAGTAGATTGCCTAAGTGCTTATACATTTTTAGTTTCTTTCCTCTTCAAGAAACAGGGCTACAAACGTGATCTTTTAAAACACACACACAAAAACAAATAAATGGCAGAATACACCAGAAGCTGCAGGTTAAAGTCCCTCCCACAATATATTTTTTAATGGGATGTATATTCAAGTAAGTTCACACAGAATTCAGTGAGAGACAGGAAGGAAAACTTAATAGTGCTTGCCATAACTATACATTCAATTTTAAAGAGATCATAAAAATCAAATAAACAAAAAGAAATAGAAAAATTCCATTAACAAAGATATAAAGCAGTAACCATTAATTATCCTCCATAGCTCAATCAGCATGAATAACAACACCATTACACATTAACAGCTATCATAAACAAAATAAACAGTCTTTCATAAATTAGCTATTGGTTTCCAGGTGGATCATAGTTCCATGACTATTAGAATGTGATAAGACCTGTTTACTGCTTTAAAAGCACTGATGGGTCTTTAGGTTTGTTTTCCATAGGCATGTAGTTTGTAGTTTGGGGATTTAGAGGCAATGTTCTGGCTATTTGCTGTTGGTTTGTATATTGAATAAAGCCATACCAGAATGACACTTGTTCTTTGTCCACTTACAAGTCTCGTTTTTCTCCATTAATTTTTTTCCAGGAAGGCAACATGCCAGATTTAATTATATGAAACATATGGGGTGGAATTTAACGTTGCCCTATGGGGAGCATTCCATTGATACATTTCTGCCGGCCACATGTAATGATCTGCTGTCCTGAGGGTTCTCCAGACCCATCTGCAAGGGAATTTGAAGGCTCCTCATGGGGCACATGGGGGAAGGGGGAGCCCTGTTGTGCTAGCAGGACTCATTGCACTGTTTCCGGATAGCACAGCTATTTAGTTGAATCTACGCCATGATCCTTTTAGGTTTCCCCACACTCGGACTATGACTAATCTTGCTGCTATTAGTATATGGCAGTAATAAATGGCATATTAAGTCCTTATTTTTCAAACTCATGTTTTGGTTGGTATATATCAATATTCTGCAGGCACCAGGTTGCCAAAGGCTATCATTGGCCCGTTGGGCAACACCGTGTTGTGTTCTGGTCTGATGCCGGTGGATCCACAAGATGTTGCAAGATCACAAACAACGTCAAGTAAACAACTTACTCTGACAAAGGTTAGGCACAGACCGTTAAGCATAATTGTTTAATTGTACTGAAATATACTCGGAGTTGAGAGTGGATTTCATGCTCTTTATTCAGCTCATAGTGGTGAGGAGGAATGACTATTCCCCCAAAATATCTGCTTTATATACATTATCTACACAATGGGCTGCACGGGATTGGCTAATTCCGGGATTCTCCTGTAGGCCAATCAGGTTGTGGATTCGCTTCCACCTGGAGCTGGATTGGGTGGCTCCTGCAGACCAATCATACTGCTGCATTGTTCTAGGACCAATCAGACTGCTGCATTCTGAATCCTATTGTTCTAGGACCAATCAGACTGCTGATTTTGGATCCTATTGTTCTAGGACCAACCAGACTGCTGCATTTTGGATCCTATTCAACTCAGTACATAACATGGACGTTGAAATGGAAAATGACCCTGTGTATGCCTATATGTGTATTGAAGCTAAGAAGAGCTCTATGAGCATCTAAATGGGTTGATAATTAACTTAGGATGTTAAGGCAACATTTGGGGAACTTATGGCCCTCCAGATGTTGCTAGACTTTCACTCCCATAATCCTTGGCCACTAGCCGTTGCAGTTCAGGCTGGAGTCTAACAACATCTGGAGGGCCACAGGTTCCCTGGCTTGAAACCCATTGGAAAAGAATGCATTTGAAAAACATGTTTTTTTCTAGATCTGTTAGTTAATACAACATGAAGTTCTAATCCATCTGCACTGATTGACAGACAGTGAGGCCATACTCCATCTCAAGGCCGCATCAAGAGTTCACATATACTAGATTAGGCATAAGAGAGGTCAGGTGGGATTCACGTTTCTATTAACAGAAACCACTACCTTCTCTGATAGGTTTGCTTCAGGTCAGCCTCACATAAGACCTGTGAATTTAGATGGAACTATATGCTGAGTTCTCCTTCTCTCTCTGTCTATCTGTGATGTGAAGCAAAGTCATGACATCATCATGTTGTCTATTTCCCCAGCCAATAGCACCCAGTGATGTGATTCGGGGGATGGCAACCTGCACACACTATTATTTATTTATTTATTTATTTATTTATTTATTTATTTATTTATTTAATTTTAGGAGACAGGGTTTTTTTTTTTTTACTGTTTGATGTTTTATTGTGCTCTCAATATTCTGAGTGGCTCGGGCAATTCAGTCAGTTGGGCGGCATATAAAATTATTATAATAACGAAATTAAAGAGGGAGATTAGACATCAACAAGACAATGCCCATTTTGGGTGGTTGCACCATTATTTAGCATAATGTGTCAGTCATTAAAACTTCCCAAGACTGACAGTGATGGGCCATCTTTTTATTGGTCATTTCCAAAGGAAAAGAAATGGGCACACTGTGGCCCACAAAACTGCACAAACAGCAGCCCAGTAGGAATTATTAAATTCAAAATGATGATCATCACAAGCCTAGCTGAGTGATAGAAATTAATGCGCCATCTGAACAGTTCCCCTTTTTTATCTCCCTGCTCTGCACTGATGTTCCTCATTTGAAATGAATCTCTCTAGACCTGAAGGGTATTCAGAAACAGCTGATGAGGCCTATAATAAGGATTCCAATCTTTGTCTCTGCTCTGAAATTAGACATATGTCCTGGTGTGTTGGCATTAATTTGCCCTGTTGTAGCTGCTATAGGGTTTATTTTGGAGCATTTTAATAGAATTGCAGGGGAGATAGCTGCTCTGTTGAAAAAGAAACTGGGGGGGGGGGGGGAATCCGCTGAGAAAGCGTAATTCCAAAGGTTAATTTGAAACTGCTTCACTTGTCACAGCTTTTCTCTGTTTTAATACGTTCAGAACAGGTATTGCAAACAGGTATTTCACATGGAATAGTGTTTCAGATGAGGTATTGCACTCTGGAAAAAGAAGGCACAGCTCAGTGATAATTCATGTTGCGCTGTATTATTGCTTACAGAAGGAAGTTTGGTTGGTATTGTGCTATAACTAAGCTGATCTAACGGTATAATACTTGTACACATGCACATCTTGCCTCAAAGTAAGCCCAATTAAACACCATGGGATTTACTTCTGTGTAGATATGCATAGAATTGCCTTGTAGGAATCTGATTTGTAAACCAAATTTTGCATGGCACTATCTAAGTCTCAGATCTTACTTGGCAAAATAAGGTTAATATATTGACTTACCTTACAGGTTTATTGTAATACAGTGGTACCTCAGGTTAAGAACTTAATTTGTTCTGAAGGTCCGTTCTTAACCTGAAACTGTTCTTAACCTGAGGTACCACTTTTGCTAATGGGGCCTCCTGCTGCCACTGTGCGATTTCTGTTCTCATCCTGAAGCAAAGTTCTTAACCCGATTTTAAGAACTTTTAAAGAACTGATTTTAAGAACTGAAGCAAAGTTCTTAACCTGAAGCGCCCGTAACCCGAGGTACCACTGTACTTACTAAGTTAATGGGTATTTGAATACTCAAAATTGCTACATACATGCTTAAGAACAACAGCTGCACCAGTAATGTTTGTCCTCTTTAGACACCGTTAGCCATAGGGAGTAATAAGAACCCACATGCAAAGTGATCAGCAGACAGATATTCAGGATTAGCAATATACATAAAACAAACGAAAAGTTCAAAAATTAGTGCGGGTAAGCAATGGTACCAAAATGGTATTGTGTCCAGAAACTATAAACAGCCTTTTTCAGCCTATTAATGGCATTGGTATTATCTAGCAATGTATCAGGAGCAGCTCTATCATTAGGCAGAGTGAGGCAACTGCCTCAGGTGCAAATGCTTGGGAGCAGCAAGGGCAGTCTTCATGGCTATTGCTGCTAAGACCCTTCTGTTGAAAGGCAAGAGTTGTGCATATCATAACTCAAGGGCAGTGAAGGACATTGTTCCATTGCCAGTGTCAGCACACATGCCAATCCAGTCAGCTTTTGTGTGTAGTATGACAGGGGGCGCCATCTTGTCCTTTGCCTTAGGAGGCCAAAAAGTCTTGGGTTGGCCCTGCTTTATATGTGAACTTGCTCAGTCGATAACACTCAGTTGCATTACAAATGAAGTGTCATTTCCCCCAGAAGGTCTTCTGTTACTCAGAGTAGTAGAAGAGATTCTGCACCTCCACAATCAGCATTCAGCAGACCAGGCATTCCAAAAGCCAACAGCTTTGTAGCTGGATGTGCGAAAGTCCTTTTCATGTCCGTCCTTTACTTCCAATGCAATTTCTGTTAATTGCTGTGAAACTATGTGAATTGCAAAGTCAGCTTCTTTGTAGAGGCAGCCACAGAAGTTCTTTAATATTAAGCCCTCGCTCTTGACAAAATACTCACTAATTACTGTGAACTATGTGACCATGCCACCCAACAAAACAGCGTTTTATTTGGATATATATATATATATATATATATATATATATATATGGGTCAGTTCTTTGAATTGTTTCCTGAACATTTTTGATGTAGAGTCATTTGCATCCCACAAAACTTGGGAGGACAATTTATTGTGACTTTTTGGTGTGATATGATATCAGAGACCTGTTCTTCTTGTTGTTGTTAGGGTTCTAATTATTTATCTATTTGAAATGAGAAATCGTCCATCATCCAAAAATGGATTTGGAGGTGGAGGGGAAGTCAAAATAAAAATTACAATAGAAAACAAACCATCAATGTAAAAAAAAAAAATGTGTAAGAAGAAAAACCATCCAAGCAGCCAAAAATGTCATAATCTAAACTGGCCAAAACCAAAGGGTGTAACAGCGGAGGATTTAGTCTTCTTCTTTCTGAGCTGAGTGTTTCCATTTGCTGCAGAAAATTGCCCATAGAAATCAACTGGGGCCATCCAAGATTTTGATATAGTTGAATTAGATGAGGATGTGTTCAGAGGAGACAAATCACCATCCTCACCCAGCAGCTCCTCAGCCACATGCTCATGCGTACATAACATGGATACTCTGCAACATTTGGTCACAGGGTCCTACTATCAAAGAGGATTTCCTAATCCAGGGCCAATCTTAGACATTGTGCTGCCTGAGCCAGTACAGTAAATGGTGCCCACTCCTTAAGGGATGGTACATCCATATAACCCAAAAGTAGCCAAGTTATTTTCGTATGTGAGACAGAAAATTCCACAAGCGGCTCTATCCCTTCCTGGCAGCTTTTTATTTTTTTAAGCAACAATACTAAATCAGCTAATAATTTAATTGCTTTTCCTGATACCGAAAAATCAGCTGCCTTAGGTGGCCAGTTCATTTTGCCTAATGGTAGGGCTGGCCCTATCCGAACCCAATGAGCAGCAAGACGGACTTCCCCTGACTCATTTGTGGATGAAAGCAGGGTCAAACATTGACTACTTTGGTCCACCACCCAGGTCTCACCACCCACCAGGGCCCTGATTGGCCCAAAATATTTGAATTTTAGCAGGCAGGCTGTGATTGTGAGGGGACTTTCTGCCCCCAGGCAGACTACCCATATTCCAATGTTGCCTACAGGAGTGGAATTACGGTTCAGCCCCTTTCCACCCCCAAAGTTTTCCACCCCACATTTCCAGTTAAAAATCATTTTAATAGGAAGCTTAACCACTCAAGTTGACATGCTACTGGAAACTGAATGTTTGTCATTTGAGCTAGATAGTCCATTGATTTAACCTAGGAGTAAGAGATCTCTTTATTGGCAAGCTCCTGCTTTTACAGTGAGGATGTTTTCCTTAATATTCCACTTAGGTCTATACCATTGCAACATATTCCATACAAACAAGGGAATCAATAGCTTAGTTACAGAACAGCCAGTGTTCCACCACAGAAACAAGAACGTAAAGTGTTGATGAAATCTCTAAATCAGATCCCCTGAAATGAGAGCTAATCAATTCCATTCCAGCTGACTGAATTTATGTACACAAGAAGAAATTATACTGCAATCTCCTCTTTTGAGACTGACAGAGAGAGGGAGAGACAGAGACAGAGAATCCTCAGCAAAACATAAGAGGGTAAGCTCTAGCTTTTCCTCTTCATGTAGTCTGGTCTTTTATGAGGCCTAATATTGATTGAAGGCTTTTTCCAAAGAGAAAATGGTGCAAAAGGTTCAAAAGAATACATGAATGGAAGTAAGAGCAAAATAAGGATTGGTTGGAAAATAAGGCAGTAGCAAGTGGCCTGAGAAATTACTTACATCTCTACTAACTGCATACTTAGGGTTACTGCATTGCCTGTCACTCAGATCTAAACTAGATGTGATGACTGCCATGTTTCAGGGTGTTGTATAGATGGTTTTTGTTATACAAACCCCATAAGCTCACTTATAGGATCAATTTGATCGGCAGTCATAAGAGACAATGTCTTTCCTGTGCTGGCCCCCAGATTGTGGAACTTCCTGCAGAGGTGCAGATGGACCCCAGCTCTTCACATTTTAAAGCCAGGTTTTAAAACACATTTATTCTGGGCCACTTTTATTTATTTTAATATTTATATTCCACTTTACCTCTAAGGAGTTCAAGTCCCTGCCCCCCCCCCATTTTATCGTAAGAACAGCCTTGTGCGGTTTGGCTGAGACACGGTGACTGGCCCCAAGGTCAACCAGAGAACTTCGTGGATGCATGGGGCTTTGAACCCTCATCTCTCAAATCCTAGTCTAACACTTTACACACTGTGCCACACCGCCTCTTAATAAAGGCTGGTTCTTTAATGGATGACATTTGTCTTGCACTATTTCATTGTTTTGTAACTTCCCTGTTTTTAAAGACTCCTACCACTGCTTTTAAATTGCTGGTGTTTGACGTTTGTGTGTTTATATGAGATGTATGCCTCCTTGGGTGGCCTGTTCCTCAAAAGACAGACTATAAACAATTTTATAAATTAGTAAGAATGGATAGGACAGGAGAGCTTGAGCCGATTCAAGACTGGGGCACCCATGGGAACTTTTCTGCTATTGCGAACAACAGGCGTGGGGAAGCTGGGCAATGAAAAAGAATTCAATCCTCAGTTCCTATAGGTGGTATATATCCATTCAAAATATTTCATGGTGTGTTCAGACTACACTGTACAATGTTTCTGATGTAAGAGAGCATTTTATGGGACATAAAGTATTTCAAAATATTAGGGTGCTGTCATAGTTGTTACGGCATTTGGCTTATTAAGTCTGCAATCCTGGGTACCTGGGAGGAATTTTTATTTTTTGCTAAGCCAGCTCCAGGCTGGTGTAGCTGATGGGCACAAGGACTAGGTCCTTTGGGAGATCCATTTTCTGGATCCAGAGCCACTGATGCTGTAGCCCTGTCCTGCTTCCTTAAAAAAACACAAAAAACACAACAACACTACCTTTGGGGACTTTCTACTTACCACCAGCAAGAGAACCACCCAGCTCTTCAAAGCTGGTTCTCTGATGCAGCAGAACCCCCTCCAAACAGCAGTGTTTGCTCCCCTCCATTGATGGAGGCCAGTAGAGAGGAGACCACATGCAATCCTCTCACACAGCCATCAACACCAGGGGGGGATTAATATTGCACTCTCAAGGTGGAATGTTATGCACGTTTACCTGGGCGTGAGCGCCCTTGAACTCAACAGGCCTTATTTTCAGGACTGCACTGCAAGAAGCAATTTGCTCACCTCTCCTGGCTAAGTGCAGGAGAAGGCGCTAGTGTAGGAACAAGGACCTCAAATGCTTGCATTATTATTTATTCAGTCCAACACACTCTGATTAAAGTCTTTGTTGGGGGCACAGCAATCTCGATACATATAATGGGAAATTTCAAACAAATTTATTAATGGCATTGCTTACCCTTCCTCTGTTCTGCCAGTGGTTTGGAGGGATGGCTTCACAACTGCAGCTCCACCACCCAGGGATGGGAAGAAGCAAAAGGTCAGATACACACTGCAGTTTTCACATATTAAAACAGTCGTCAAATAGGTGCTGACATTACAAGATAATATTCCTTCTGGTGTGAATGTTCTTTGTAGTTGTTACCTTATAATAACTGCTACTAACCAGTATTACAGTGAAAGCAATTAGGACTGTTAACTCCTGGCTCCCAAAAGGGAATGCTTATGGATTTTTAGATACAGGGATAGGGGTGAGAA
The DNA here is from genome assembly GCF_951804945.1 of Podarcis cretensis. Taxonomy (NCBI): domain Eukaryota; kingdom Metazoa; phylum Chordata; class Lepidosauria; order Squamata; family Lacertidae; genus Podarcis; species Podarcis cretensis. The sequence goes on from NC_137175.1 coordinate 26,878,403, forward strand.
ATTCAGCTAGTGTGACTTACCGCTTGAATTTTCTGCAGAATAAGGACACCATTCAGGGATGCCAGTGGGGAGGGTCATCATTAGTGAATGGAAAGTCTGAGGGGAGCAGAAGGGCTATCTTGAACTTTGTCCTGCTGCTGGGGAAGCCGTGCTAAAATTTATCAGAATATTTTGTTCCCCTCTTTGAAAATATTTGAGATTTGTCTTTTTTGCACTCCCATCTTGTGATGGGCACCATTATCCTTTCCAATGCCCTTGAATGATACTAGATCCAGAGGATTGTGGGAGATGCAAAATAGTGGCCTGGTTACCAATGCAGGTGCCGATATATATATATATATATATATATATATATATATATATCTCGTATTTTTCGCTCTATAGGACACACCAGACTATAGGATGCAGCGGACCATAGGAGGGGGAAAACAGGGGGAAAAAATTCTCCCCCTCTCTGCTCAGCGCCCCTTCAGCAAAGCAGCTGGAGAAACGGAGCCCCTTCCATTTCTCCTCCCGCTTCACTGAAGGGGCACTGCGCAGAGAGGGAAAACTGTGCAGCGCTTCTCCAGCGAAGCGAAGCCTGGAGAGCAAGAGGGATCGGTGTGCACCGACCCCTCTTGCTCTCCAGGCTTCAGGTGGCTATCCACAAGCCTTCGGAGTGCAGCAGGAACTCCTGCTGTGCTCAGAAGGCTTGCAGATAGCTTCCTGAAGCCCCTGGAGCGCAGTGAGAGTTCGCGCTGCGCTCCAAGGGCTTCAGGCTTCAGATGGCTATCTGCAAGCCTTCCGAGCGAAGCGGGGGCTTCAGACAGCTTCAGCGAAAGCAACGCGAAGCCTCTGGAGCGTGGGGGGAGAACTCTCCCTCTGCGCTTTGGAGGCTTCGTGTTGTTATCGCTGAAGCCAAGGAGCCTGCATTCGCTCTATAGGATGCACACACATTTTCCCTTAATTTTTCGAGGGGAAAAAGTGTGTCCAATAGAGCGAAAAATATAGTATATATTTTTTGAGGGGAAATAAGAAGAAGTGCTACTGCCACCACTAATGGTGAGCCTCTCCCCTCAGAAACTATTGGAGAATTTCTCCCTGACCCACCCTCCTCACCAGAGAAATTGGTAAAGTGGTCTTCTCAAAAGAGGCCATTGGCTTACATCTTGATCACAAAACAGATGACCAAAAACCTCCATCGTTATCAGGAATGCTTGGATCTGTAATTTTAATTTTACCTTGATTAATAGGTTGAAAAAAAGGAAATAAGCAGTGCTTATCATAATGAATGCTTATCATAGCTGGTGGTGTATGAAGCTGGCTGCTGAGCATGCTCATAACCTTACGTTTTGTCACAGAGAACGCTCACCAGCTTCCTCTTCCTCTCCATTTCTCCACGCTTATATTGATGTGGGTAGGAAGAGGAAAATGGAAGAAGGAAAGCTGAGTTCTGTACCTCCTGAAGGAAGCTGATTATGTGCCAGCCTACACTTTGGATGGGAATTTGGATTGGCTCGTAACTGAACTGGAGAAGCTAGCTTCTGAAGTCTGATCCGATAGGCATACAGAGATTGATGCACCCAATGTGGTGGCTTAGATTTACATGGAACACTTCAGCTCCTCTCAGCGAACAACAGGGTTTCTAGTCAAAAGATATGCAGCCTCCTGGATCAAGCCAATGTCCCATCTAGTTCTGCATCCTTTCCCCAAAGTGGCTAGCAAGGTACCTATGGGAAGCCTGCAAACAGAATCGAAATGCAACAGAACTCTCCCTCTTTGTGATTCCCAGCAACTGGTGTACAGAGCCATACTGCCTAAGAGGTAGAACATAGACTTCAGAGCTATTAGCCATTGACAGCCTTATCCCCCATTTGTCTAAGCCTCCTTTAAAGCCATCCAAGTGGGTGGCCATCTCCACCTCTTGTGGGAGTGGATTCCATAATTTAATTGCATGCTGTGAAAAGAAGTACTTCCTTTCATCTTTTCTGAATCTTCCAACATTCCGTCATGCTTTGAAAACCATTGCACAAGGTTAACAGCAGCAGAGGGTTGAAGGAAGGGGATGGGGGAAAAAACCCTTCTTTCATGTTTGGCAAACTTAGCTGGAAGGAAAATGGAACGCCGACACAATCCAAATTGTGATCTTTTGAAAAATGAAATTTATTTGGAAAGCAGAGCTGGTGCAGGTCAGGCCACCACTGAAAAATAACACTATATTTTATTATTCTAGAATTGCATCTGACCAAAAAAAACAAAACAAAAAACAACAAAAAAAACCCATTCAAACTGTCACATTATGAAAAGCAAAAATAAATTATTATATGAAATTGTAGTTCCTGCGTTCCATATGGAAGTTGCAGCTGGGGTGGAGGAACCAATCTTTTGATTTTTATAATGCGTCTGCAAACAGTGGACAATTCAAGTGGATTTTTGTGGCAATTCCCACTGTCTCCTGCACATTTCTGCTCTCCCTTTTGCAGTCTGCAGTTGTTTTGACTGTTTAATTAACTGATTCTCACTGCTCAGGTTAGGGTCAAGGGTGCCACATTGTCCAAAAGCTGCCTCAGTTGATGGGGAGAGGAGGCAAAGGGTTGTTTATCTGCGGGAGCTGTAAAATGCTCTTCTTTTCTATACTTCACAAGGCTGCAGAGTACATTCTTTCTTTCTCCCCCTTTTTCCTTTTTCATAATTCTTTGAGAGCTGATATACTGCTAAGGCACTTGAACTCTATTATGATGTCAAGCATCTGCTACTTTCTTTTATCCTTGGGACAAAAGCAAATCAAATCCCAGATACGTTCTCTAAGACTGAATTCCTCTGAGGTAATTGTGCCTCTTGCCCCATGTGCCACCAAACCTATACAAATTAAAAGAGCTTAGTACCATATATATTTATGAACCAATATATTTCACTCTCCTTCCAAATAACACAATTATGAGCATATAGCTGGTCTGCTGAGGACTCATTTTACCATCTTATTTCCTTCCTCGCAAATCCCTCAAGAAAAGATAAAGCTCTCTCTTTTTATCGACTGTGATTTGGATTTAATGACTTCTCTCTCCTCATCCTCCCCTTCCTTTAGGTCAGTTAAGAACACTCGTGTGTGTGTGTGTGTGTGTGTGTGTGTGTGTGTTGCCTTCAGTTTCCCTCTTTTATTATCCTGTTCTTCTGCACTATATTTCTTATCAGGTCAAGAGAAGAAACAAAACCCAGGACAGTAAGGAGTGAAGCCTCTCCTCTCAAGCATCAACATATCGGAATCCTACTCATTATTTTCTGACTTAACGGCACAGCTAGTTGTAAGCAAAAACTAGTCTGTGTCTAGGTCACACCCACACCATGCATTTAAAGCACTCTTGTACCACTTCAAGCAGCCTTAACAAATTCATGATTCATTGCAGGGAAGCCATGCCTCTTAAATTGGTTAAGGGTTCTTTGGTATTGATGTGACCCAGAGCTGAGCCAAAACCACCCAGATCATTTGGGTAGCATTTTCACCTGCGGGGCAGGGATAGGAAAATGCCACTTTGTTTAATTTTATTTTAGGGCAGCTTTTTCCATGGGTTTTTTTTTTGCCAGCATTTAGCCATGCAATCTGCAAGCAAGGCCTAAAGGAGTGGGATAACTTTTGCCCCCTGTCCCAGGTGTTATGGGACTCCAACTCTCATCAGCATCAGACAGCATTGCCAATAATCAGGAATAATGGGAGATGTAGTCTTAACAACTTCTGGAGAGCTGTAGGTTTTCTACCCTCTGCCCTAAAAGGATTTGCTAAGAGAAACTGCCCAGCCTTCCTTCATCTTCTTCCCCAAAAACTCTTCTACATAAGGTAGCAAGACAAAAAAAGGTTGGAGCTCCTGCATCTTTGTTGTTGTTTAGTCGTTTAGTTGTGTTTGACTCTTCATTACCCCATGGACCAGAGCACGCCAGGCACTTCTGTCTTCCACTGCCTCCCGCAGTTTAGTCAAACTCATGCTGGTAGCTTCGAGAACACTGTCCAGCCATCTCGTCCTCTGTCGGCCCCTTCTCCTTGTGCCCTCCATCTTCCCCAACATCAGGGTCTTTTCCAGGGAGTCTTCTCTTCTCATGAGGTGGCCAAAGTATTGGAGCCTCAGCTTCAGGATCTGTCCTTCCAGTAAGCACTCAGGGCTGATTTCCTTAAGAATGGACATGTTTGATCTTCTTGCAATCCATGGGTCTCTCAGGAGTCTCCTCCAGCACCATAATTCAAAAGCATCCATTCTTCAGCGATCAGCCTTCTTTATGATCCAGCTCTCACTTCCATACATCACTACTGGGAAAACCATAGCTTTAACTATACAGACCTTTGTTGGCAAGGTGATGTCTCTGCTTTTTAAGATGCTGTCTAATAGTTCCTAAATATCCATTGAATGTGCAGGAGCCCTTAACTCTCACCACTATCATCTGGCCAGGTTAAACTTCTGCACCTACTTCTCCTCCACTGCAGATATGCACAATCTTCCAATGTAGAGGCACTTTCTGCATCTCACCATAGAGCAAAGATGGGAAAATTCTATTTTGGATAAGGAGGCTGTCCTTTCTGTGCTCACTGCTGGGTCCAGGTGTCAAGCAGCCTTTGGGCACTGTGACCTGAACAGACTTGCCTCTTTCTTATTGCTATTGCACTGCTCGTTCATTTTTGCAATATGCGCAGACACTCATAGGAGAGGGCAACACAAGAAGTGATTGTTGCAGGACCTTCTCCTTGCTTCTTGTCACTGGTTACATGCTGTCAGGCGCGGAGAGTCCTCCCCTCCCTTCGGTAGCGTCACAGGTAAGAATTAATGAGCAGTTGATAGATCTATAGACTTTTTATTACAGTGTCATGTTGCAAGCATAAATACACAGCTCTCCGCAAGGAGAACAGCTGCCTAGTTTAATCAGCCTTCTGGCTTCCACAGCCTTTTGGGTGCCAACAGGAAGTTCCTTCCTCCCTCTGACTCCTTTGTTCTCTGATACGTTCGGACTGTGGGATGTAAGAATCAGGTGCAGTCAAACACAACATTGCTAGAGTAGACATGGAGGTTGTCTCAGTCCTCCAGCCGGAACTTCCTGCTTTCCAGGACTGAGATGAAACTTCCTATGTGTAACTTGAGATGGGTAAGTAGAAAGAACCAGAACCATAGGTTGGCGATCATCTTGTCTTTCTTGTCTCCATCGATGCCATCTTAACAACAGCACTACTAAGATGCACCCTTGGCTCCAGGTCAAGAGAAGAAAAGGGGGGCTCCCATATTCCTTATGGGAATAAGGAGATAGTCACCACATTTCAACTATGTTCTAACCTTTTAAGTCTGCCTTCTGGGAACCTTTGTGTGAACAGATGATTACTTGTGAGTAAACGTTTTATACTTTACAGAAGACTGTGTAGCGTCTTATTTTAGGAGGGATTAAATGGGGGAAATACCAGGAAATATTAACAGAGACTCTAACGAGACTACGCAGGCTATCTGCTGTGCATGTGTTTAAAAAAGGGGAATGTTAACTCTGCTGATTTTGTTGAACTTGTAAAGACAAGTTGGGATAGGATATCTTAGACAATATATCCTCCCCTGCATCCCTAAATATTCCCACACGGACCTTCGAGTCTGAGGGGAGGGGGGGTTCCCCACACTCTCAAGAGACATCTCAGCTAGCTGCCCCCTCCCTTCTGCTCCTGTCATCACTATCTCATGACTGGGTAACTCCCCTCTAAGCTGTTTAGCTTCTGCCTGTCTCTCTGCTTCTGAACACGCTGTGAACCGGGGGGGGGGGGGTGCAATTCTTCCCCTTCCAGCTCTCCATCACAGAGAAGCTGGTCTGCCATAGAATGCATTCCCCAGTCCTCGTCTTCAGACCACTCCCTGACACAGGTTAAGAGAGGATGTATGAACAGTCAGTAATAGCCAGAAGGAGGGAAAGCAGCTCAAGGGAGATCTAGAAATTTGCATTGGACTCTTAATCATAGAATAATAGAATCCTAGAGTTGGAAGAGACCACAAGGGCCATCGAGTCCAACCCCCTGCCAAGCAGGAAACATTGTGAATTGTGGGTCTTGGCAAGTGCCCAGTGACTCAGACCTATGACACCAGCCCTGCCTGCATTATATCCAAACCCTTATGCCCTAACCCTGACAAACTAGCTTTTACACCGCTCCAGCTTATCCTTTTAAGCAAACTATAGTAGAAATATTGCCATAGGCCTAGGTTAGGATCTCTGCTGAGGAGCTATATAAATTCGTAAATAAACCAGTTAAGTTACCAACACTGGGCGCAGCTTGAATGCAGTAATCAAAGGTTAACAGACACTTTTACAATCCCAAATTTGCCTCAAGCATTGTAAGGGGGAACGAACAGAAATGAAAGATAATAGGTAGGCTAAATTTCTTCTTCCATATTCCTCCAAAAGGTTATGGTTTAAGGTCTATTAAATCTGTATATCGCCCTCCACTAAAGAATCCCAAACTGCTTTACTGTAATTTATTAAAAGCACACCATATCACTGGTGCAACTCAAGTGCTCAAGGAAAAAAATGTTGGTCTCCTATCTATGCAGAGTGGAAGTGACACCAGACATTGCTCATATTCTTGTGATTAGTTCAGAACATATTCAAAGTCATCCACTGGTTCTTTTCTTTCTTCTGAGTCAATAGCTTCTCTTTCTCCAAGGTGGCCAGGCTCAGATCACATGATGAAGGGGTTGTGTCAGAAGGCCAGTGCTTCTTTCATGTAGCAAATGACTATGAGATCTTATCTCCTGGTATGCTTGCAGGTAGCAGGCCTTTTCTTGTTCTGGTTGCCAAGGAAACATTGGCTTTACTGACTTGAAACAGAAAGGGAGGAAAACAACAAGAACATAAATAAGCAAAATGGAGCAAATCCTATATGTGCTCTTTGAGGGAGGGTCCTTCTCCCTTCTTCTGTGTGCTAGAAGACTGGTGAGGAGGGGAAAGCTAAGGTCCAATAGAGAAGGTGAACTTCTACTTAGTCAACAGCCCCTTGGTTGCATGATAGAAGCCAGATCTGTTTACAGTGGTACCTCGGGTTACATACGCTTTAGGTTACATACGCTTCAGGTTACATACGCTTCAGGTTACAGACTCCGCTAACCCAGAAATAGTGCTTCAGGTTAAGAACTTTGCTTCAGGATGAGAACAGAAATTGTGCTCTGGTGGCGCAGGAGGCCCCATTAGCTAAAGTGGTGCTTCAGGTTAAGAACAGTTTCAGGTTAAGAACGGACCTCCAGAACGAATTAAGTACTTAACCTGAGGTACCACTGTATATGTATTTATTTGTTTTCGTTTAAAAACACTTCCTATAGACTTTGTGGGTGCCAGAAAACAGCTGATTAGTGGTGCCTGAAAACAGCCTTTGGCTCAACTGCTTCTTTTATCCATAGGGCAGGTGGGCATCGCTTGGTCAAAATGGCCTCATGGACTAAACAGAGAGGCTCAGAGGCCAGAGATTCCCCACCCCTTTTGTAAATGGATTTGTTTGAGAAAGGCAAGTCACACGGAAGTGTTCCAGCAAACTGTGAAAAGGCTACACCAGACTTGAAACTATAATGGAAAACATGGACCCCATCTGCCTGTAATAGAGTTTAGGTGCCATCTGTCGATAATATTTTGTCTGATATTTCTGTTGAAAAAGAATCCATTCTCATGTTCCTTAATCCCCTGACAAATCACATTTGATTATTTACACCACTGGCTTAGCACAAAAGGAACTGTGCTGCAACCGTATGTGGGCGGAAAGAGCAGAGAGGTTATTATTAATGGAATAAACATTGTCTTTCTTTCCCTTCCCCCTTCCCCATCACAATACCTTAATTAGCTTCAATTAGTGAAGGAAATCTGCAGACATTTTCCTGTGCAGAGCTTCTATCACCATGTATAAAAACACAGTGGCGTTTTAGTAAGTGGAAGATTAAAGTGCTATGGTATAGTGGTTAGATAGATCCTGGTGGCTTGAGTTTGCTTTGGTGGTTGGAAAGAGTTGGTGGTCACCTAGGAAAGAGGATGGTGTGGTTTAGGGCATCTTGGCCGCGTGACAAGAGTTACTCTGATCATTGTCAATATAAACAGAAGGGAATATGCAGACTGAGGAAGGGCTGTTGAGATGAAGCATCATTGGGGCTATTATTAAAGAATATAGAGCAGGGATGGGGAGCCTCTATCTGCCCAACATTGCTTCTGGGCAACATTTGGGGGTGGCATGTACTCATGGTATGCAAAGCCTGAGGCAAAAGTGAGCATAGCAACAAACTGAATTTTATCTTTGTACAGCAGGCAAAGATCTTGCTGTCATAAAGTTATTCCTGACATTTAGTCGGAATCTCCTTTCTTGTAACTTGAAGCCATTGACTTCAGAGCAGGAGAAAACAAGTTTGCTCCATCTTTCATGTGACAGACATTTAGATATTTGAAGATAGCTGTACAGTGGTATCTCAGGTTAAGAACTTAATTCGTTCCGGAGGTCCGTTCTTAACCTGAAACTGTTCTTAACCTGACGTACCACATTAGCTAATAGGGCCTCCTGCTGCCGCCGTGCCGCCGCCACAAGATTTCTATTCTCATCCTGGATCAAAGTTCTTAACCCGAGGTACTATTTCTGGGTTAGCGGAGTCTGTAACCTGAAGCGTCTGTAACCTGAGGTACCACTGTATTACCTCCTCTCAGAAAATAGCCTGCTGTACAAAGATAAAATTCATTTTGTTGCTATGCTCACTTTTGCCTCTGGCTTTGCATACTATGAGTACATGCCGCCCCCAAACATTGCAAACAGTGGAACAAACTCCTTTGGGAGGTTGTAGACTCTCCTTCATAGGAGGTTGGATGGCCATCTGCCATGGATGTTTTAGCTGAGATTCCTGCTTTGCATGGGGTTGGACTAGACTCTTGGGGTCCTTTTCAACCATACAATTCTATGATTCTGTATTTCTCTATTCTTCATCCAGGCAAGCAGGAAGCATGATCAGAGTTGAAACACACATTCTAGCTAAGTAAAACCCTCAAGGCGTATGTAAAGTAGAGCCAATAAGGGATGTGGCCTGAGGAGGGTGGGTGTGGCTGAGAAGGGGTGTGACCTGGGGAGACTCCCAAGGACCAGACACCGAAAATTTGCATTTGGCCCCCAAACATGCAGTTCCCCATCCCTTGAGAGCATGTACCTGCATTTACAGATCACAATTAGGTGAAGATTTTTGTGTCCAGGGCACAAAACATAACTTGGGCACTTCTTCCCCTTTGATTTAACCCCCTGACCAAGATCAGTGCTATCAAAGGCTCCCTCATTGCTGGAGCATCATAATCCAACAGTAACAGAAGCACATAATTCTCTCCCTTCCCATTCCCAATATCTGGCTTCCATGCATTCAGCAGAGTTGAACTGATCATTGGAAAGTATTTTAGCAAGCAGATCCCATTCTCTAGATGTGGGCAATTATCCATAATTTATCCAATTTCCCTTCCCTTTAACTGTCTCTATTTAACCAACATGGTATCTGTTTTCTAAGAAGTAGGAGGATGTTCAGTTATTCCAGCATAAGGCTGTGTACACATTCCTGGCTTGAAACAAAGCTAGGTCATTTCTGTTTTGAATTCAGATCAAAGCTGGTTTGGGGGGAAATGCATGAAAATATAGCATTTCATTAAAATTGATGTGGATTGTGGTTAATGCCATGTGCGCACTGCTTCCCAAACCAGTGGTAGATGCAGAGTAAATGGAAATGTGCACATTTCAGAATCTGTACACATGCATGGCGTAATGGGAGCAGGCAGAGTGGTCAGTCTCTGACCTGCTTGGCTTGCAAACTCTCTCTAGACACAACCTTTAGATACATTATGGAGCCAGCTGCAAAATTAAAATGCAAGACCTAACTGGAGTTAAGGCTACAATTTTATTCAATCTGAAATATATTCTGAGTCGAGAGTGGATTTCATGCTCTTTAAACCACAGAGCCTAGGACTTGCTGATCAGAAGGTCGGCGGTTCGGATCCCCGTGACGGGGTGAGCTCCCATTGCTCGGTCCCTGTTCCTGCCAACCTAGCAGTTCGAAAGCACATCAAAGTGCAAGTAGATAAATAGGTACCACTCCAGCAGGAAGGTAAACGGCGTTTCAGTGTGCTGCTCTGGTTCACCAGAAGCAGCTTGGTCATGCTGGCCACATGACCTGGAAGCTGTCTGCGGACAAACGCTGGCTCCCTTGGCCATTAAAGCGATATGAGCGTCGCGACCCCAGAGTCGGTCATGACTGGACCTAATGGTCAGGGGTCCCTTTACCCTTACCTTATTCAGCTCATAGTGGGAAGAGGAATGAAAGTTCCCCCAAAGTATCTGCTTTATATACATTACTTACACAATGGGCTGCACGTGATTGGCTAATTCCAGAATTCTCCTGTAGGCCAATCAGGTTGTGGATTCACTTCCATCTGGAGCTGGACTGGGTGGCTTCTACAGACCAGTCACACTGCTGCATTGTTCTAGGACCAATCAGACTGCTGCATTTTGGATTCTATTCAACTCAGTACATAACACAATCCCAGGCATCAGAAACTGAAGTTAACTAATGCAACAATAATATTGCTGACAAAGGGGCACTGGTCACACTCTCCCGCCTCTCTTTGGGCAACACCCCCCTGACTTCAGGCAACAGATCAGGGAGTTTACCAGTGCCTTTGCCTGCTCATGTGAAAATGATGCAAGAGAGGACATCAGAGAGGTTCATATCTCCCCTGCCAACTATCCAGCATTCAAAGGAATAAGCCTCTCAGGGACCCAGGGGTGCCCCCTTCCTATGCAGCCAATAATCTTTCCTCCAAAGAGGTGACCTTGGGTGCTTACAAGGGCAGCTCAACTGAACTTTCTCCATACTTGTAGTCCCTTCCACAAGGGGGAGTCAGCATAACTTGGTCACCCCAATTTTTTTGGCTTAATTTTTGTCCTGGGTCAAAGATGGAGAATTGACGGTCATGGAGGGACTTTTAAAATCAGTATGTTTCCATGCCCCCTTTTGCTTCTCGCTCATTTCAGGACACAAAAAGTAATTTACACATTTCCAAGCTAGTACTAGAGACTCTCTCTCCAGATCCTGTATTACATGGAAGAGCAATCTCCAATTAAATTGGGCCCACTGGTTTTGTCTGTGTGCAAGTGGTCTAGGCGGATAGCAGACCTGTCCCTGGAGTCGGCATCTCTCTGCTTGTGGAGACAGAATGTGATAGGAACAAGAAAGTGGTCTTCATTTCTCAGTGGGATCCCAAGAGATCAAACTCAGTTTGTTGAAGAAATGAAGAGAATATCCGAAGTGCTAAATATTCACTTCCAAATCAGTAATAACTTGCTAATCTGTCAGTCATGAAATATGCAAAGAGACTGTTGTCTCTTTTCTTTCCCCTCCCCTTGTTTTATACTTGTTATAATACTTACAACAAAAGGTGGAGGAAATATGATTTGTAACCTCAGAACCTTTACCTGATCTTTCTCAGTTAATTTATTTTCTCTAGTTCCTTCCATCCATTTTTTGTTTTAGTAGGAGATTTATGGAAGGCCGTATTTGTTACTACATTCTTTTGGTAGAAGGAAAAATATATCCTTTAGCCATTTAGACTAGAAACTATTAAGATTTAGGAAACTATGTCAAATACGTTGGCCTTGTTCACATGTCTAAGCCAAATCATACCTTAGGCTGCATTCACATGGCAGTTTAATTCATTTTCACAACTTTTTACTGGTAAGTTCTGAGCTTTCGCATAGCATAAAAGCCACATCTGGAATGATAGTGGAAAGCAGTGCAAACTGAGTGCTGATTTGCATGTTATTTGCTTCCAGAAAATAATCCTTTCGCAAATAATATAGAACTGAGTGCTGAACTACATTCTACTATAGTTCCACAATATTCCACTTTCATTCCGGGAATGGCTTTAACATTGTGTGAAAGCTCAATTATAACATGGAAACTAACAGTCAGGGTAATGTCATGAAAAGGGAATAAACTTCCATGTGAATGCAAGGCCAAAAGCATGGCCACTTTGCACCTCCCTTGGTTGTGCTGTTGCCACACTTCCTGGAAGTGGGCCCTAGTCATGCAAATCCAGGCTCATGGTTTGTCTCACTCCCAACCTGCCATCAGCCGGAAGCCCAGAACAAACCTTGATTACATATTGCAAACAATGACTTAGTTCTGGGTAGTGCAGAAACAGCAGTACCAAGGGAGGATGCAGCAGCTTTGACCTTGACTCTGAGTATCCACATGCTTGCTCTTTCTTGGTGATCCAAGGTTTGCCTTAGCATGATATGTGAACTGAGCCCACGAAGTAAGCATTTGCTTAGGTAAAAATTAACTGTGAAATTGTGCGAAACTGAAATTGTATGCCCAAGGTAGGGTCTAAGGGTACAGCTATTGAGGGGAAGACATAAGCCTACTTTCTGCCTCTTCCTTTTGTTTGTTTGGCATGTGAAGATGTTGGATTCAATTTTGTATTACAGAAAGAGATGAATGGGCAGTTTGGTTGTGCTTGGTGAAGATTTAGCCAGAGCTGAGCTGAAAGCAAAGGTTTTTATGAAGCCATTTTGTGGCTTCCTCCTTTTTGCTTTTTTTCTTAGATCACTGCAAAAGAAATGAAAATGTCCACCTATTCCAGAAGCGTTACCTGAACAGGCTTTATTTTCCCTCATATTCTAGACTAGCTAGAATCACCAATGCAGATACACAACGTTGCCTTCTGTGATGTGAGCATGTTGGTGAATCTGATGAACTCTGCACTGCTATGACATCATCACATTAATTTTGTGGTTCCGGATTATCTGGGTTGGTGAAGCATGATTTAACAAATGAGCGCTCTGACTTTAAAACAAATATATTTCCAGTTTGAATAGAAGAGGAAATGAAGCAACGAGTAGCAAAGATATTGCTTTTATTTTTTATATGTGCCTTAAACTTTATGTTCCCCCCTTTTCAGGGGGAGGGGTTATCCACAAAGTGACATAGATAATTTTAAACTAACTGTTTAGTCACATGTTTGTGCCGGAGGGAATTGTCACCTATGGTTTGCTGTCTTGTTTCATTATTTTGGAGAAAGAAATCACACCTATTTGTAAACTAGCTGCTTTTGTTTGATTCTAACACTTCTAAATAACTGCTGCTTTAACATCTGCAAAAATAATAATAATCTAAAACTGGCTACGGTATCTCAGGAAATGCACCACATTTCACACTATCTATGACAACATGAGGGACGTGTAACCTTCAAAGGAACTTTTTTCCTTTCATCACCATTTGCCTACTGCCCAGACCTGAGTTTGAGTCTGTGTCAGGTGTCATCAGAAGCCTGATTTGGGTTGTGGGGCGCTGAGATAAGAGGGTAGTCCTCTTAGGCCGAAGTATCTGGCTAAGCCAAATTTTGTAGGATTTGGGATGAGCAGGGCAGAATGATACTGGGCAGCTGTCCATCTCCCTGCTCCCCCTGAAGAATGTCCCTGGGAATGACTGTGTGTCATCACATAAGAGGTGTTCATGTATTGCCTTCAATGCCTTTTTCCAGGAACATGGCTGGCTGGAGTAGTGGTATTGCCACTTGAAGCGGTAGCAGTTGTTGGCTAGCATATGGCGAGCAGGCCCGTCCCACGCATGAGGCAGACTGAGGCAGACATTTACAGCAGCGAATCCCCAAGAGATGGTGCCTTTGCAGCTCCAGTGACTTACAGCAAGATCTCACAAGATCTCGCATGCTTTGTGAGATGTCGCAAGAGCTTTGTGAAGTCTCCATAGAACCCACTGCTGCTGTTTTGCAGATGCTACTGTGTGACCTAGGTAAAGGAGGCTTCAGCAGAGGGGTCTTCCATGGCAGAGTGGCACCTACTTGTTCGACCTCAGGCGGCAAAACAGGATGGCCCTTTCCTGCTGGAGAGCCCTGAAAGTTTACAATCCCAGATGTATGGAGATAGGATATGTGGTTCAATGGACTGAGGACTATACTAGGATCTGAGAGAGAGGGATTTAAATCCCAGTTCAGCAGGTATCTGTCAGCAAACTACTGCCAGTCTTCTCATTTTCAGTTTTCCATGTGTGAAAAGGGAATAATGATGCTGAGCTCCCTTGTGCAGTTACTATGCATGACACTAGGTACCACAAGTATTAGTTTTTCCTCACTCCTGTTAATAGTGGAATAAAATTGATTAATATTCTTATTTTATTGATTGCATTTTTTCCTCTTATCATTCCTTCAAGGAGCTCAAGGTGGTCTGTGTGATGTAAGGACATTATGCACTTTATATAAGTTCTCATGTCCTTGACATTAAAATTAAAATATATTTTTCTTTCTACATAAAAGGGGGGGGGGAACTATGAAAGTGTGTCCTAGTTTACAGATATAAGGTGAATCTTGTGTCTGGACAGGTTGAACACCACTCTTCTGTGTTATGGGAGTTAAGAAGAACAGAGCTTATATCAGTGATTAAATTATTCTTTCTAGTTTTCTTTTACTTTGCATAGATCTAAAATATATATTCTAAAATATATAACACAGCATCATCAGAAAATCCACCCGCAGTCCTAAAAATAGTATTGCTATCATGAGAATATAATTAAATGACATGCTGTGAACAGTGAACTTCAAATATTTATTTGCTGAATATCTGTGTATTTATGTACCCGGCCTTTTGATCTGTTTGCAGATAGAAAAGAATGGGAATTGATATAAAAATGTATGGGGAAAGGCTAGCACCCTTATGAGCTGCCACCCTTGTATTTTGAAGCATAATTTTCCATGCTGTTTCCAGTGCAGAATAATTAGTAGATTATCCTGACAAATGGAAGTATACAATGGCACAATGGTTTTCAATAGCAAGTCACATTAGTGGCTTAGGTTTATTACACATATATGGGCATTATTAAATCTCTCTCTCATAAAATCTTATAACGAGGTAATAAACTTCAGAAGAAAAATTCATTTCGACAAACCTGTCTGTGGTTTCTACCATGTGTAGTCTGAGATAATTGCTCATGAGCCAACTGCTGAGACTCTGAGCACAGGAGAAATGGCACCAGGTTTGCTCCAGTCAGTTTTTATATGACAATGGTGGTTAACAGATTAGGAATCAGGCTTAGCAAATCCCTTTTCCATTTTAACAGGTGCCCCCCTCCCAAATGTGTGAGTTACCTGTATAACCAAGGCCAGAGATATTAATTCTGCAAGCCTTCAGTTCAGGGAGTGCAAATGTGATGCCCATGATCACCCATAGAAGTTTCCTTGGCACCCCCAGGGTTAACTCCTCCTCCAGAAATGGGATGGGCTCTGTTCCTGTCCATTCCCTCGAGTCTCCGTTTTTACCTAATGATGGGAACTATCTATCATTTTAAATTGTCCACAATGCCCCAGAACAACACGACACTGTGGCATTGAGGGACACTTAAAATAATGGGCAGCTTGCGGTTGCACATTGCATTTGATAACAATGATTGATTGATTGATTGATTGATTGATTGATTTGAATGATTTTTACACTGCCCATTGTGCAAGACAGAGGGTGGTTTACAACAGACAAATAGAGAAAAGATCCATAACATAACACAATCACTTGGAAGCACCTTGCTAAAGAACCACTGCTAACAGGAGCAGCAGCGATCAGGTATCTCCTCCTCTAACTACAGTGGTACCTCAGGTTACATACGCTTCAGGTTACATATGCTTCAGGTTACAGACTCCGCTAACCCAGAAATAGTGCTTCAGGTTAAGAACTTTGCTTCAGGATAAGAACAGAAATTGGGCTCTGGCGGCGCGGCAGCAGCAGGAGGCCCCATTAGCTAAAGTGGTGCTTCAGGTTAAGAACAGTTTCAGGTTAAGAACGGACCTCTGGAACGAATTAAGTACTTAACCTGAGGTACCACTGTGCACATTGAAAATGATGTTTCTCTAACTCTCTGCCCAAATTCCCTCTTCACCTCCCCACCCTCGAAGTGGCCATACAACATCATAAGCAAAACAATATAATTAAAACGTGGCAAAATTTAAAACTGCTTAAAAAAACCCCCCACACTCAACTATTCAAAATATATTCAAGATTAATTTCCAGTTGTATGCAATAATCATGGCACTGCTGCTGCCATTAAGCTGCCAGGAAAGGACTCACAGATGTCCGGGTTATGAGTGCCAGATGGCACTTTATCAGAAGTCCACTTGAACCAATAATTGGCTTTGCTTCCCCCTCCTTTTTCCCCGACTAACCTATTTTCCTATATGCTCTCTTGCTATTTTCAGTTCTCCAGGGGATTAATAGATAGTTGTCTATCTTCTCTGTATGCATACTGATTATTGAATTCTCTTGTTGATCAATAAAATACTATTATGCACACAGGTGAGGAGAGTTTACTGCTGATGGAATGAGGTTGTCGCAGGCCCTTTCTTCACTAAACAAATCCAAGGTGTCTGGTCCCGTCCCCCCCCCCCCGCCAAGTGATAGGATGCCAGTGAGCAATTTTGTAACAAAGAAAGCAGGCAACAGCCCAGTGAAAACCTCACTGAAAACTTCCAACAATGTGGAGAGGCTTATGTCAACCATGCCAAAAATAATAAAATGAAAAATGCAGGCAATTGCCACAAATTATGCCCCTTCTCCAAAACCACATAAAGGCCAATCCAAAAGAAAGCAGAACAAGTCTGCAGTACACACAGTGAAATAGCTGTGTTTAAGAATTATGATTATACTGCAGAGCAAACAAATGATGGATGGTGTACAATCTCTAAAGAGAAACGTAAACATCATTTCATAGAAAATGCCTATTTCAAGTCGTCGTCCCCTCACTCCTAATGCATGATGACTTTCAATAACCAGAGACAAGAAAATGAAGCTATTCATTCAAGCAGATGTAGAGGGAAAGGGAAACAAGAACTAAGAAGAGAGTGTGTCATGGGCATTGTTCTCCCTTGTTTTGAAAAAAACTCCTCTACAGGCACCAAAGAATTGCATTCGATTGCAATTTTAGAACACCACAAGAACTGCTGTGCCTAGATACATCACACAATTTAGCTGGAAGTACTGTAGACACAACATAATTTTGGGTGACCATAATCACTTTTAGCATTTAAACAAGGTTGCAGGAGATCTCTTTGCAAAAATAACGTGAAATAAAAAGCCAGGTAAAAGGTGTAGCCCATGTTCCAAGTGCTAATGTAGCTTCCTCTTTTTCTCGGCCTGGAATTGAGTCATATTATGGCTGTGGAAGACTGACAACAGGGATAGATTGCACGATAAAGAAAAGAACTGCATACACCTTCAGGAGACTTTGTAATACTTTATTGGTTATTGAAATAAGAAAAAAATACATGGGATTGAATATTAAATGTATTACAAATAAAGTGGTACCTTGGTTCTCGAATGGCTTAGTCGTCAAACAAAATGGCTCCCGAACGCCGCAAACCCAGAAGTAAGTGTTCCGGTTTGGAAACATTTTTCGGAAGCCGAACGTCCGACACAACTTCCTCTCGAGTGCAGGAAACTCCTGCAGCCAATCGGAAGCTGCACCTTGGTTTTTGGACAGTTTCGGGAGTCGAACGGACTCCTGGAATGGATTGCGTTCGAAAACCAAGGTACCACTGTACTTAGCATTATGAAACTGAAAGTTTCTGTTCATTTGAGGGCAAGGCTAGATCCTGCTTTGATTCAACTAATGGAAGTTAATAAACCATAGCTATCCAATTTACATGTAATAGGAAATTGTGGCTTAGTCAAAAATGAAAGCAACTACACTCAGCTTTTTTGCTGGGAAGGACCAGAAAATGCACTCTCTACAGGGAAAGGCTTCAGAACAAACAGGGGAATAAGAACCAACAATGAGGATACAACATATGGACATGATAATATTTTTTTATATTTTTTTTAATTGGTTCTGTTCAAGATGGCATTTCTGGATCTCATTCAAATGCTAGGCAGGTACTAAGCTGCTTGTTAGAACTACAAGAGAAGAGTGTTACCCTTTAGGGTTGGCTTGTAATGCTTTAACTTCTAATGTTCAGAGAAAAAAACCCCTGATGGGTTGCTTCTCAGCCCCCAATACAAGGCGGGGAAGGCTGAAACTTGGAAAAGTTGTCTGTGTTGATTGATGTCTCTGTTCTGAATTATTGATCGGATGTGCTGAAAACAGTCAAATAAAAAAGTAGCATTTGGCTTAGTTCAGATTGAAAAATTAATCTCTTGCAACCTTTTACTGATCAGCTCAGAGTGCATTATCTTTTGCTTCTTTGGCCTGGCCTGATATTAAAATGTCATAGATCCCTGATGAAAAGGCTATCTTGACATGTGTGGCTGTATTTGCTGAAATCCATTAACTTTTTTTTTTTTTTTTGCCAACCTACTCTTTATTTTAAATTATATATTTCCAATTTTTCTATCAAGTAAGGACCTAAGGCAACATCTGCCCCAACCCAACCAAAAGTAAAATTTAACCACTGAAAAATGCCACTGGCATAAACTGTAGCCTAATACAGTGGTACCTCGGGTTACATACACTTCAGGTTACATACGCTTCAGGTTACAGACTCCACTAACCCAGAAATAGTACCTCGGGTTAAGAACTTTGCTTCAGGATGAGAACAGAAATCGTGCTCTGGCAGCGCGGCAGCAGCAGGAGGCCCCATTAGCTAAAGTGATGCTTCAGGTTAGTGGTGCTTCAGGTTAAGAACAGTTTCAGGTTAAGAATGGACCTCTGGAACAAATTAAGTGCTTAACCTGAGGTACCACTGTAGATCATTCAATTTTAGGTGATGATCCAGTCCAATGAAAGTTAGCCCTACCAAAGTCCAACTGAAATCTGTGGGACAAGTTTCCTCTGTTTAAGTTAAGTCCCATTGATTGAAGTCGAAAAGTTTGCACCCTCACATCCATGAACTTTAAATGCATGGAAGGGGAGTGGAGACTTTGCTCATTAATGGAAGGTGAAACTCTATGGATTTTCATCTGTAAGTGCAACTTGTATTTTATTTCTTTATTTTGAAAAGAAAAAGAACTAGGCAGTGTTTATAAACATTATGTGGCACTTGTAAAAGTGTAAGTTCTGCAGATTGAAGCAGTTAAGTAAGTAGATATGGGGCAAGTTTTCAAGAAAGCTGGTTCTGAGCTGTTAAATTTGGAACACTGTTTGCAATCCCCAAGGTCCTGATCCACACTTTCATTGTGCTTTTCCCAACTGGAAATTGTCCTTGGACCCTGATGATGCCTCTTGCTTGCTTGGATGGAGAGATGTTGGGGCAGGGGTGTAAAAACTCTTAAATTTGTGGGGCTGGAATAGTTTACAAAACAAAGGTTAAAACTTTCGTCTGTTGCCCTTGTCACTTGTTACCTCTGGCAAGTGGCTCCCAGATCAGTGGTCACTCCAGTGTGGCTCTTAAAAGGATTCCCAGCTGTGCTCTATCCTGGGGCCTGTTTCTTGCTTTGACATAGGTAAAGGTAAATGGACCCCTGACCATTAGGGTCCAGTCGTGGACTACTCTGGTGTTGCGGCACTCATCTCACTTTATTGGCCGAGGGAGCCGGCGTACAGCTTCCAGGTCATGTGGCCAGCATGACTAAGCCACTTCTGGAGAACCAGAGCAGTGCACGGAAACGCCATTTACCTTCCTGCCAGAGCAGTACCTATTTATCTACTTGCACTTTGATGTGCTTTCGAACTGCTAGGTTGGCAGGAGCTGGGACTGAGCAACAGGAGCTCACCCCGTCGCGGGGATTCGAACCTCTGACCTTCTGATCGGCAAGCCCTAGGCTCTGTGGTTTAGACCACAGTGCCACCAGCGTGTTTATAAAAGTCATTTACCATGTAGAGTTAACGAACTGACAGATACCCCAGAGGAATTGTTGCAAATGGTCTGAAACTTGTGGCAGAAGAATCTCCTTCCTCCCACCAAATCGGACTCCATTCTTCTTCTTCTTCTTCTTCTTCTTCTTCTTCTTCTTCTTCTTCTTCTTCTTCTTCTTCTTCTTCTTATGAAGTATTCATTTTGTGATAGCCAGAGAGCTGCAGATACCAGGAAACGCAATTAGGGCTGTGCTGAATGTTTGCAGGCTGTTAGCTGTGATGGTTATATGCAACCTTCAGGTTCAAAGTACAGTGGTGCCTCGCAAGATGAAATTAATCTGTTCCGCGAGTCTCTTCGTCTAGCGGTTTTCTCGTCTTGCGAAACAAGCCCATTGATGGCTTAGCGGATTAGCGCTATTAGCGGCTTTTAGCGGCTTTTAGCGGCTTATTGGCTTAGCGGATAAGCAGATAAGTGGCTTAGCGGCTTAGAAAAAGGGGGGGAAAGGGAAAAAAAACCGCAGGAACTCGCAATACATTTTCGTCTTGCGAAGCAAGCCCATAGGAAATTCGTTTTGTGAAGCACCTCAAAAACGGAAAACCCTTTCGTCTAGCGGGTTTTCCATCTTGCGAGGCATTCGTCTTGCGGGGCACCACTGTATGCCTATGAATATCAGTTGTAGCATCAACAAGAGAGGCTATTGCCTTCCGATGCTGTTGCTTGTGGACTTTCTGACCACCTTGGAAGCAGAAAAAGATGGAGCTTTGGTCTGATCCACAGGGCCTTTCCTGTATTTTAATATATTCAGTTTGACAATGTTTCTTGGAGATGATGAAATGCTGTATTTTTGCTGCTTTTCAATACTCAATTAGCAGCTGCTTTGCCACTGATTAAAAACAATGAGCCTGCTTCATGCTGGCTAGGAAATGCGAGCCTGTTGATGATCATGCAGTTATCTTGAGGATATTATGACACAACAGTAGTGCCACAGAGCCAATGGCACTACAGTGTAACAACCCCACAAAGCCAATTTGGAGTGAGGACAATGCTTCCCACTTTCACTTGGAACGGGCAAACATTTTTTGCCCCTGTTTGCAGCTCCCCTCCAACTGCTGAAAGCAGGTGTGCTTTTAGCAGCTTGGAGGAGTCTTTCACCCCATGTGCCTCTCTGCTTCAACTAAATGTTAGCAGGCCATTATCTTGATTATATTTATTACTGAAGGGTAGCTGTTTTTTCCATCTCTAATTAGCTTTCTTCTTACATTATAGAAACATAATCCATTTGGTGCCTCTGAAAATTTTTTAACAATGTTATTGCACCATCTTACAGAAATGTAAAACCTTTATTAGGGTTCAATAAATCTAGGTGGGAAGCACTGCCAAATTGGGATAAAGGAATTCTAGCAAACATTTTGCAGCACTGACTGCATCTTAATTATTTGTCTTTGTTGCTGTTGTGGAAGAGGCTTCCTCTGCTTTATCGATTGCAAGAGTGTGGATTTCCCTTTGTGCCTTGCTCTGTATTCTCTGCCCCCCTCCCCAAGCATTACCTCATGAAGCCATGATTGTGTTCAGTAAGGGATTTATTTTTATTTGGCAATATTGTGCAAATGTTTAAACTTCTCCGAGGAAGGGATGTGGAAGGAAAGCAGCCTAATCCAGATGAAGAGCTTTCTTGCTAAGTACAGTCATTTAGCTTTGTTATGATGGCAGACAAAACTAGTAGGTGCCAGGGTCCTGAGTGCCTCAATTACTCTTTTGCTTCAAGATGTTGCCTGGAAAGGCAGAGGAGTTATTACATCGGATAGAAATGTACATCAGGAAAGTAATGCTGTAGCACACAGAGCCCCAGCTGGCCTATTTGGCTGCCTGGGATTGGAGAGCAGTTAGAAAATAAGTTCTTGTTGTGCTGCTGGTTGCTCTTTTTCAGTTAAACCATTCAGGGACATGAAATTACTTATCAGGTAGCTTTGGCATTATATAGCCACAATAGCAGAGGAAAGAAAATCTACAAAACTCCAGCAGATTTATGACTGATCCCTTCCTCCACGTTGTATTAAACTCACAGTTCTGACTTTCAGCCTCCAAAATGTCATTTGCCCCATTCAAGTTCCTTACCTAAAATCTGAGATTGACCACTCGCTGGGTTTTGTAGAGTTAACCCATGTTGCATATATTGTTTACGTAGAAATGGTAAGGCAGATGTAAACACTGCAAACCGTTCCTTACTTCACCTGCCCCAACACATGCAACTGTGATGGAGCACAATTAGAATTCCTTTGAGGGAGGAGTGTAGATGAAGAGAAGGGAGGGGGAACAGAGTAAGTTCTACAGCAGCTCTCTCCCTATGCAGTGTTCCATAGTAGGAAGCTCCTATTTTCAGTTAAGGGACCTGCCAGTCAGAAAAACAACAGCAAACCTCTAAATTATGGACTATATGTCTACCATGGCAGGACTGAGTGAATGGGTGGGGGAACCTTTGGCCCTTTGGATGCTGTTGGACTCCCATCAGCCCCAGATAACATGGCCAATAGTAAAGAATGGTGGGAGTTGCAGTCAATCAACATCTGGAGGGCACCGGGATCCCCATCCCTGATTTACTGTATCCCTGCCAAAAACATCCAAAAAGCACTCCCATAGCCCAAGGCAATAAGACAGTAATGAAGAAGAAGGGGTATCTAGCCAGATACGTAGTGAGGCCCATAGCCATATGCTTTTGCTTTGTTTGCTTTTAGAGGAAAATGTCCAAGAGGTCAGGGGGGAAATGGAGATCAATACAGACGTACCTTGGAAGTTGAACGGAATCCATTCCGGAAGTCGGTCAGACTTCCAAAACGTCTGACTTCCAAGGTTTGTTGTTGTTTTTCTGACTGCCTCATTGTTAAAACCGTGTTTATGGAAGACAATCTTACTTGGCTATGAGTGATTGCCAAAGAAGAAGAAGAAAAGACTTCAGAGAAACTAACTATGGACTGATTAGGTTACTGTTTCCTCTGTGAATGTATACAGCCAAGGATATAATGGCAAGAGTGCAGAACGAAAAGCTGAGTGATGTGGCAATCTCATTTGTTATATAACTTCCTTTCCCAAACTAGATAGATGAGGCCTTTTTCACGTGTAACTTAACATAGGACAGTGTGATTCTATGCTTTTCACTTTGGTGTACCCAGATCAAACTTTTAATTCAGTGGGTTTGTTTTGAGATACCTGTTGCTGGTGTATTATGAAATACACACTTTTTTCCAATGGGGAAGGGACAGAAGGAAATAAAGTATGACATGGACCCGTAACAGTGCTCAGACAACATGGCTACAGTGAGATTCTGTTTTATCTGCTCTTCTCCACCTAGCTATTGTTTTCCTGTGCACAGAACACAAATCTCCTACATATGAAATTTACACGTGGCCCTTGCATGTTCAGAAATGAAATGGCTCTTTAAAGCAGGTTGCCTTTTGTGAATGTCCACTATGAATAAAAAACCTCTTGCAAGAGCTTATTAAAAACCCATGGTCCCCCCGCCCCGAAAACTGTCTAATAGATGTTAGTTCAAGAATTTGCCAAGGTGGTCCTTCATGGTAATTATGCATCGCCTTCATTTCTCCAGGCTTATGTCTAGATGGTAGAAATCTCAGAGACAGCTCTCTAAGGTGAACCCTATAATTACATTTCAATTACTCAAGCTGGGTGTTTGTATTTTTGCTTGAAGCTGGTAGGTTACCTGTCAAGCACAGCCTTTTGAAGCTGAAGATAAATGGGAAAAGGTCAGTGCTCTTTTGGTGTTATTGGCTGAGCTTGTCTACCACCCTCAGTAACATGTTGGGGAAATTATTTTACTAAGATAATCGTTTATTAAATGCTTTATTTAAAATATATTTCTGCAAGTAAAAAAAAAAATACACCACTACCACATGCTGAAGTTAATTTCTTGTACTTGATAATCCCAGATTTCTATGTTAACAATCATTTACACGATCTTCTTCTTCTTCTTTTGATGGGCCTCTTCAGTCACCTAAAATAGCTTATTAGTTTCTAGATTATAGAAGGAAGATGTGTTTTGATGCTGCTATTTTTTTGGAACAGATTCAGAACCTACATGGCTAGGCCTATCAATAGATATTTTGTGGTGTGTGATCTCTAAGGATTGATGATGGTGTGTGTGTGTGTGAGTGTGTGTGTGTTTTGGGAGGGAATACATCAATACGGAATGGCAAGGGCTTAAACTGAGATAGCTGAAAATGTTTAAAGTTCCTTAAATAAGCTTGTCACCCACTTCTTCCAGTTTCTTCCTAAAGTGGCATACAAAATTCACACCAGCACATAATCAGTAAAATATCAGTTTAAAACCTTTGAAACATCTGCTTCAAAATACTATGGAAAAAGTCAACATAACAGTAAATCAGCATAGCCGAAACAGGAACTGAGTCACAGCACCATTTGTTCAGCTTCATGTATAATCATCCGCTGAAGTCCACAGTAAAACATTGATCTTCAAGGCTCTATTGCAGAATGCAGCCCCCCTGATCTACAGTAGGATTGAATTCCACATCACCAAATTGCTTAATTTGATTAAATATTAACAAAATCAGTGACGACAACCTGAAATCAAGGGAGGTCCAAAATAATATATAATTCCCCTTTCTCCGCTGTTGCAGACACAGACGACTGAACGCTGTCCCAGTGTGTACATTATCTGAAAGTACCATATTCTACAAGTGACAAATACAACTAGGCAGAATTTTTGGGATGCTTGTGAATTTTTTTCTGGGATTATTAACATTTGCAGTAATCATGATATTTAACAAATTTAAGACATTCAGTGTAGATGAATAAAATAAAGCTGGCGGTTTTGGTTGCAGGAGCAAAAGTGATTGAAAAGAATTCAGATGCCTTTTGAAAACTTCAAAAATCCCATTAGCCGTTTTTTTGGTCCTCTTGTACCACACCATTCAGAAGATGTTTACTGTTCTTGTATCACATGATGTGGTTCCATCAAGATGTTTGTGTACTCCGGTTACTGCTTAGGGATGATGGGAGCTAGCCCCATAGCAACTGGAAGGCACAAGGTTGACTATCCCAGCTCTGTTACATAAACAGGGTGTTTTGTCTGCATGCATTTCTGTTTGTGGTAAATGGGATCATCTTAATAGATGGTCCTGGTTGCAGGCAGGCTCTCAACCTGGTTCCCCCCCACCCTGGCGTGGGTGGAGCTACTGCCCTCATGCCAGGGTGGCACCACAATCACCCAGGGCTATTGCCCAGTCATGTTATTGGGTGATGGTGGGGAAAAGTATAAAAGCAGCAGCACAACTTGTGCCAGTCTACTGCTTTGCGCTGTCGAACACCCACCCACCCTCCCTTTAATTTAGATCCTTTAGCCTTGCTTTGGACTTTGGTTGGTCTTGAGTTGGGGGCTGGGTAGGAATTTTTTCCATTTGGCAAATTGGCACGGGCCGCTTGGTTTTTGCCTACCTCGTAGTGGCGCCCGACCTGTGGAACGCCCTCCCATCAGATGTCAAAGAGATAAAGAATTATCTGACATTCAGAAGACATCTTAAGGCAGCCCTGTTCAGGGAAGTTTTTAATATGTAATGCTGTATTGTTTTTAACACTGATTGGGAGCCGCCCAGAGTGGCTGGGGAAACTCAGCCAGATGGGCGGGGTATAAATAATAAATTATTATTATTATTATTATTATTATTACCTCTTAGCAATCATCACAACTTTGTAAGGTTTGGCTTATGGTGAATGGGGGAGGGGAGGTCGACAATCACCAGACCCTCCATTTCAAGGGTATTCTGTTAAAGGAATCCAGGGCCTGGATCCTGTCCAAAGTCCACTCGAGGGGCTAGGGCCATGCCAGGCCTCTGGGAACACCAGGGGAGATGCAGGCGGGTTCCCCCAAAGCAATTTCCCTTTGGGTGGTTTACCCTTACAGACTTCCTGCAAAGGGGGCAGGAGTCAGATATAGTCTTGCCAATGCCTAAGCCAATACTGCTCTCATTCCTGTAATCAATAAAGTTGTGGCCAAATTTTTGCCCAAAAACCTTAAACAAAATATCCGTGTGTGGCAATCACACAGGGTCCCCGGACGTTTGACGGTCTATTGATCCCTGTGC
Organism: Podarcis cretensis; assembly: GCF_951804945.1. Classification (NCBI taxonomy): domain Eukaryota; kingdom Metazoa; phylum Chordata; class Lepidosauria; order Squamata; family Lacertidae; genus Podarcis; species Podarcis cretensis. The sequence goes on from NC_137175.1 coordinate 26,904,283, forward strand.
CACCACTGTGATTGCTTTCCCGCTGCCACCAACCCATTTCTCTCGGGTACACACGGAGTCCAGACAGTTGTTAACATTAACAAAAAATCAAGTTTATTTTATAGGTATGAACAAGTTTATGGTTTCAGTTAATTTTTCTTGGCAGTTTCTTAATCTTAGTTTCTTTATTGACGTATACGTTCCTAACAACTTCAAACTGATTATCCCAACTATCTATCTGACTCCACCTAACAGTTCCTCTCACTCTCTCACAACACAACTCGACCAACCCACGGACTTATCCTCCCTCATCCTTCTCCAACTCCCAACACTCAACTGACTTCCACACAACTCCAACTCTAACTCTAACTCCTCCCCTTGGGTTCCCACTGGCCAATCACTTCACACTCATTCCTTATGACCCACCTAGGAGGCAAACGCCACACCGTGTCTGTGTGAATTTATTTACCTTAATGGGGGGTTGGCTTGAGGGTTTTGCCACACAATTATTAGGCTAGTGAATGCTATGAATTACTGGGCAATTAAAAGAATCTAGCATCTGGGAGCAATAGAGCATGTTTATATCAGTTTATGCCTATCTGAATGCACATCCAGGAAGGTGTGCAAAGCATGAATCAGAGGACTGTGCCCTGAAATATGATTCAGAAGTTGCCTACTCTTCAAGGGAAGAGGCATCTGAAGGTGAAAGTTTAAAGCCTTTCTTTAAACTGAGGTGGACACAAATCTGCCCCTATTTTGAGATGGGGAGAAATTTATTTCAGTTTGCATTTAAAGGCAAACAAACCTCATTTGAATGTCCCGAAACAACCACCAGACTGAAATGCAGCCTTCTTTTGACATTCGTACTTCTCCAAATATTGCAGTGCAGTTCTCCAGCAAAGTAAATTGTGCGAAAATACATATATTGGGGCTAAGTGTCCATACTAACACCCCTATTAGTGAAAGTAACATTAAAAACACATTATATTAGGGGAAATGGCTTGCCAAAGAAGTGTACGTTAGACAGAATTGGATACAAAAAATGTCTTTCTTAGTAGAAATTCACAGTAAAAAAACTGGTTAATTTTCATGAGGACTCTTTAAAAAAGACATTCACAAACATGATGTGAGATGTGGAGAGCTTAAGAGTGGGAAAATGAGAGAGAGAGAGCTCAAAATGGATTAACTTATCCCTACTGGGCATTTAGCAGTTAAATAATTGCTAAATTTATTTTTTTGTTTTCTTTTCTTTTGTACTTACCTGTGCACTTAAGAGGTGCACAGTGAGGAACTCTTTCAACAATAAGAAATACAAGTTTTGGTTTCTTTAAAACATTCCTCTTCTCCCAAGCCTTTGGCTAATTAAACAAGATATGGTCTTTTAAACTGGGGGGAGGGGGTAGAGTGGTTGTTTTGTTTGTTATTATGGAATGTATTTTTGTGTTTCTATATTTAAAACTGCCCTGTGATCTTTGGTTGAAGGGTGCTATAGAAATAATAATAATAATAATAATAATAATAATAATAATAATAATATAGCAGCAGCTGTATCAAACTTTCCTTCTTTTGGAACATTTGGCAGATATGAGTTGCTATCAGTACATAGATCTTGGTGCTTTCTTTATTATATTATTTGCTTTCTGGCTTAACACCATTCTCACTTGCTGCCAGAGGGCAGCACTTCCCCATGGAGATCTTCACTGTACCCTTGAAAAGAGACACAAATGAGATCTCCGCCTGTAATGATTTTCAAAAACCGCTTTATAGTCTTTCCATCATATATGTTTCAAATGATCTGTCCCAGCCAAATAAATTGTCCGAGCCCAATTTCCAGGAGAAATCATTGTCAGAATTGCTGACCCAGTTTAATGCCAAAGCATACATTTATAGCGAGCTGTACAAATCATATTGCCAAGCATGGGTTACAAATCGGACTGGGGGGGGGGGGAGTTTAATCAGAAACGAGATTAGATTTGAAAGTGCAGAGTGTTGGTGGCTGCTGAAACTCATATAGGCAGCTGTGTCGTATATTCTTTTAACGGGTTTTAGAATGAAGCCTCTCTGGTGCCAGTCTAAAGAGCACTTCACATTTTGTGTTAAGGGTTGTGTTAAGGGATAGAAGCTAGCAAAACCAGAAGTCCAGTCATTCTCAGTAGAAACGTCCCAATGGGGAATAGTACCTCTCCAAAACTAGAAGGACAGAGTGACACGACCAATTTAAAACCAAAGTGTCCATGCTTTAAAGTTTTAGCATGTGGAATTCTTGTAAAGTCGGATTATAAACTTTAGTACTATATCACTGAAGGAGAGATGAAAAAGTGGTTAAATAACTCCAGGAAGCTTTTAGCCAACTCTGGAGCAAAAGTGAATCAGTTAGAAAGTTGGAGATGATCTTCGAGGGCAAGATCAGAGAAAGAGAGACCTAAGTTGTATTTTGAAAGGTTGTCTTTAGTACAGTATAATATCCGAAGACCAAATGCCTTTGTACATCTTGTTCAGTAGTCAAGTTGAGTGTTCTGAAACAGCTTTAGCCAATTGTCGTTGGCACATCATCTGGGAATCCACTGGGCACCACTCTTTGCCTTTCTCAGTACAGCGAGCATCATTCCACTTGTAGTTCACAAGAGCCTTGTGCCCTGTAGCGATAACAGGCTCCATGTCCTTAATGCTGGCCACAGCTACAAGCCACACTAGCTGTTTGATTGTCTAGTTTTGGAGATTGGGGCCCACCCCTCCTGTTTGGATGTTTTGTTGGTTGACATGCAGAATACTGCAACTTTGTGCCATGTCTGAAAGAACACATGCCTCCCATGAGGAGCTGAGGTACCAAAATGTGGTGCAGTTGCAAGGGGAGAGAAGCTCGTCTCCACACAATTTCTGCATGTTTTGAATGGACTGTGGAATAAAGTATGGCATCTGTTGCTGAGCTGACCCAATGGAAAGAATTTTGTCGACATTTCTACAGTCCTAGGAAAGTGATCTCCAATTACAGCAAAAAAAAATTAAAACCAAAGATTTGAAGATATCGACAGAGGGGAATTTTTATTGTTTAATCCAGGCATCACTGTGCATCAGTGCAGAGCAAAGAGGGTTTAACAAGTATGCTAATGCACACTAGCACACATCAACAGGTTTTAAAAGAGTGCTTAATGTGCGTTAGCAAGCATGTTATTGATCAACAACAAGCTCTAAAAGCACATTTTAATGAACATTAGCCCATATCAACAGACTTTAAGATTACTCTTTTAATTCCACAAATGTTTTTTAACCATTTTAACAGTACACAACAAGATTTTAAAAATAATATATTTTAGCTCGCAGCAATGGGGCTGAAAAAGAATTGCAAACAAATTCCTTTCCCACACAAAAACCGAGCACAGCACTCTAAAGCCCAGGTTGAAATTGATTCTTCAAGAGTGCCCCTGAGGAAGAGCTCAGTTTGAAACTTGATGGACTAAAACAACAACAAAACACTTGTGCACTTGGGAGATCAATTTTTACTTTTACAGATGTGTGTGTGTGTGGGCGCACACACACACGCACACACACACATTCTGTTTTTTTTAAAATAATATTTATTACTTTTAAAGCTTACAAAAATGAAAAGGAAGAAAGAAGACAAAAGAAAAAAAGAACAAAAAAGAGAAAAAACAGTACAATACATAAGCAATGCAAAATACAACCTTAACACATTAAACTAACACAATAAACAAAACAAAACAAAACAAAAACAATTTAAAAACATACATCATACCTTTTCCATATTCTATCTTTCATTCCCTTGTATCATTGACCTCCTCTCACCTCCCTCTTTGTATTCCACTTCCATTAATTGTTTCAGCAATTCCTTTCCATCTTTCTCTATTTTCTATCATATAAATATCTTAACATATTTTAAATCTTATTTCCATTAAAATTAGTTGTCAGGGGCTCAGGAGCAGAAGCACAGGGAAGAGGGGAGATGGAGAGCGAAGGGGAAGAACCTGAGGGCAGCGTAGGAGAAGATGACAGTGGCCCGAGAGATTCCATGAGCCTCTCCAGCGAATCGGAAGATTCACAGAAGGGGGCGCCGGTGGCCAGGGCAAGGGGGGTCCCAAGGGGGACACTCCAGAAGCAAGGGGCCAGCGGGGACTCCCAGAGCAGCAGTTGGAGATCAGGACCAGCTTCCCCACCTGAGCATAGTGGGGGGGGGAAGAGTCCCAGGTATCGGGGGTAGCGTCTCCCCCAGCAGGGAGAGAAGAGGAGTCAGGGCTGACCACGCCTCCATCGGAGAGTCAGGCAACGGAGGGGAGGTCAGGTCCAGCTAGCATCCCAGAAAAGGGAAGCAGTGACAGAAGCAGTGTAACGGTTAGGAGGAAGGTCACTGGGTTGGCGCGAGAGCCAAGTTCAAAAGTACAGGCGCGCAGGGCAGCAGAGAACGAGGATTGGGAACCGGGTCCTAAAGCCCGCTGGAGACAGGGGGAGGAGTCAGGGGACTCAGCGTCAGAAGAGTCCAGAAAGGGGTATGCCCCAGCGGACAGGAGGACCCAGAGGAGAAGAGAGCAGAGGAAGAGGTGGAGCAGGGCTAGAATCTTAAACTGGTGTCAGGGGGGAGGAGATTCAGATGGAACTTCGGCGGTCTAGGGTTTAAGACGTAGAGCTGCGCGCTACGGCTTTGGAATGGAAACTGAACTTCAATAAAGACTTTTGTATATAACGACGACCTGGCGTTGGTCCTCTGTGAGCTGGGACCTTGGGCAGCTCTGACATTAGTATACTTATTTAAGCTTAACTCCTCATAGCACTTCAGCTAAAGCCATAAAATTTCCTTCCAACATTTTTCTATCACTCATTAATTTTACAATATTTCTATATATAGACTTTAAATTTCCAATCTTCTTCCACCATCTCCTCTCCCCAGTCTCGGACTCTGCCAGCCACTTCCGTCAACTCCATACAGTCCATCAACCTGGAGATCTTATGTCCGAGGCTCTTAACTCTTTTCCACGTCCCTTCTGCCAGTCTTCTTCATATTCTTTGATGCTAAAGAGCAGATCTTGGGGAAACTCCAATCCAACGATACTTTTATTCCTTCTCGACAGGTCAGCCAGATTTCCATAATTAAAGCTAGGATCCATAAAGTATTTCAGGGCATGTTTCAAAATTCCTCCAAATCCAAAGGCCCCCAGAACTCCAGCCTCCTCCTGACCCAAGTCCATATTCCAAAAGTCAGTTAATCCCTGCATAGAGGGATCTTTCCAACTTTCCTTTTCTAGTCCAGGCCAGGCTCCGATCTTCAAAATCTGACTTTTTCTAGTCTCAATCATAAAGGTCCTCAACTTGTACTCCTCAATTTGCCTCTGTAAGGCTAAGGCTCCCCCTTGTGTTACTTTAGGTTCGACAACAGCAACTTTCTCCTTCTCCTTTTCAGCCTGTTGAAATAAATTCCTGTGCCAAATCCTGAATAATTTCTGTATTGGTGCTCACTTTTGGTTCCCAAATGTCAATTTTAGTAGTCATAGCATCCATCTTTTTATGAAGCTGTTCCAAAAGGTGGCTTATCTTAGAAAATGCAGACCATAAGGCTTCTCCTGTCGACATTCTTGAATATCCAAGGTCAATCTCTAGTTCTCACAGTTCTTATCAAGCAGCTGAAGATTTCCCAGCTCCACTCTTGTAACAGTTTCAAAAGCTCCCTCTAGAGGGGAACAGTCTCCACTTGTATCAATCTTTTCCAACACAGATCAAAAAGTAAAGATAGTTTCAATTTTCAGATACTTTTCCTCCCTTTTAAACGCGGAAGCGGACAATGGAAACAATATATTTCTCTTATTTAACTGACTGTCAACATCCGTTCTCTTTGCCGTCAATGAACTCTCCCGAAATGTCAATCACTGGGAGCCCGTTCCCAGGTTCAGAGCAGTGGTAATTTAATTTTAATCACTCGTTCCTGCAGGATACACAGTCCAAAATTTCCCGCCTCTTCTCCTGCTTCCAAGGGGGGGTCTAATAATTTCAATTGATGGAAGTTTAATCCTGTACATAAGGCTTTCCAAGACCTTAACTTGTAAGCTCTTTGCTTCAGTCTATTTACAAAAGGGGAAGGCGGACTTCCTGTTTTGAACCTTCCCCGTTTGATGCCAAATTAAGATATTTAAAGATCCAATTTTCCTTTTTACTCACGGGTTGTTATTTAAAATCCAATTGTCCACAAGAAAAAGTCAGTGCTCTCTGGCAACAGCAATGCGGCTTCACTCCGTGAATGAAGCGGTCGATTCAAAGCACCGTGCCGCTCACCCGACGTCGCTCCGGATCCCCAAAACAGGGTTTCCCCACGAGTAGGGGAGGCGCAAAAGGTGCCAGCCAAATCCCAGGTTCACAAGCTTCTTCCGCCTGTGATTTCAATGGGTCTCCGCCTTCGCTGTGGTGGTTCAGACCCAACTTTCCACGGAGCAAGTTCCTCCCGATCGGAGGAGCTCCGCCATTGCCAGGGGTGCCAACCCGGAAGTCCACACACACACACACACACACACACACACACACACACATTCTGACACAGTAGATTCTATTGTGTGTAGCTGGAGATTTCCATGAACCTTTCTGAACTCTTAAATTCAAATGGCAATTTTTGCACTGCAAACCGAAAATTCAGTGCAGGAGTAGTTTCTTCTTGGCCTTGTCCCCACACTGCAAAACAGGCTCCCTATACATTTAAGAATCTTGATTTTCTCAGTGATGGGGTTGGGGGAGCTAATGTGCTTATTCCTGATGCTACCCCCCCACCATGTTTACTCCCAAGCATGCTCCTGAAGACGGCTTCTCTCATGCTAATCCAGAATATACCCACCAGAATATCTCTTGAACAACAAGGAGAGAGGGAGGAAGAGGAAGAGGAAGAGGAAGAGAGATCTGTAGACTTAAATTGAAATTTAAATGTAATGGAGGGGGGAAATCAATTCAGGGATTACACTGTCACTTGAATGTAACATAAAGTTATTGAGGCATATAAATAGTAATACATCATTGAATAGACTTTGCGTCATGATGACATAAAGCAAAATGATGTACAGAGATGATCAGGACAAAATGGCTGATTCTCCAAAATTATATAAACCAAACCTGGAAAAAAAGATGTACAGGAGCATGATACAGTGGCTACAGTGCAGGATGCACCCCTTGTTAAGAAAGAAGGGGAAGGGAGGGTTAGTAGCAGACTGCAAGCTCAGAGAGTCAATGGATACAGGACCATTGAATATGACTGAGGAATTTGGATATAGCTCAGAGATAATCATTGTATCCATGATATATCCCAGAGGGATCCATTAGTCAGTAAATAGTGTGTCACAGATTCACTGCATTGGAAATAGCTACTTTGGAGATAGTATGTCCTGTTCTTGCCAGTTACACTGACAGAAATGTAGGGCCAGGATTATCTCTGAGGTCTCACAATAAGAGAATTGGTGTACAATTATGTTGCAGTGCTACTGATTCAAAAAGGTTCAGATATGCTACTGGGGTAAAAAGGTAAGGTAAATGGCCCCTGGGGGGTTAAGTCCAGTCAAAGGCGACTATGGGGTGCAGTGCTCATCTCACTTTTCAGGCCGAGGGAGCCGGCGTTTGTGGTCAATGTGGGAGCCATGAAGCCATGGCAGAGGCTTGTAGTGCTGCCTGGTGCCTCGCTGACATCGGTGACCGGCATGTCCGTGCTTTGCAGTGTATTGGATGTATTACCTTATATGGTGATGAGTGTTGTAAAGCCATGATCGGGCGATGTGACGTGAGACATTGGCAGATGGCCACGTAGGCTGTTAGACAAAGGGGAGGATAATAAAAATACTGGAGAGGAGGAAAGTTCGAGTGAGCTGCTCTCCACCCTGAAGATACTCGTTGTGTCTGTGTTTTTTTTCTATGCTGCACACCACTGTTGACAGCTGGTTTCCATCAGGTCAGCATGACTAAACTGCTTCTGGCACAACGGAACACTGTGACAGAAGCCAGAGTGCACGGAAATGCCGTTTACCTTCCCACCATAGCGGTACCTATTTATCTACTTGTGCTGGTGTGTTTTCGAACTGCTAGGCTGACAGGAGCTGGGACAAAGCAACAGGAGCTCACTCCAATGCATGGTTTCAAACCACCAACCTTCCAATCAGCAAGCCCAAGAGGCTCAGTGGTTTAGACCACAGCACCACCCACTCCCTCACAGATATGCTACTACAAGCCAAGGGGCCCCACATGACCACTCAAATATGGCTGCCTTGCATTCTGCTACTACAGTAACGAGAAAATTAATTTAATTATCCTTTCTCTTCCACTGTGCTCTAGGCTCTGAAAAATTATAAGGAAATGGAAAATATTTATCAGTTGTTCCAGCATGTTAATGCAATAAATAAATAAAATAAAACAAGTATTTTTGCAAATTAGGATGTCCAACACTTAGAAATCGTTGTAGTGCATAATATTTAAATATTAAACTAATATCCCTGATCAGAGCTAAGACTTTATTATACATCTGCAGTGTGCCTAGGGTGCTGATTTGGGGGGACCCAGATGGAAATGTAGTCCAGGTTTGAAGACCATCTGGCCACCTCATCAAATAGTAATTAGAAAATCTGTAGTCCTGTACTCATTTATCTCATAGAAAGCCCTACTGAATCCAGTGCAACTTACTTCTGAGTAGGCATGTATAGGACTATGCTTACGGTATTCGTCTTATTCTTCCACTCCTTATACAAGCCCTTCTTACATTTCAGCTCATCTGAAAACTCCCTGTGCAACCACAACAGTTTCGTTAGATGCCTCCCACTTTCCTTTCCTGTTGGAATTGTCTACGTTTGTGCCTTCAGTGTTTCACCTTCAAGAGACTCCCATCCATCTTGGACTCTCTTCTCTTTGGGTACTTCTGACAATGGGACTTCACCCAGTAGTTCCCTAAGGTTTTTGAAATTGGTTTTTTTAAAGTCCATAGTGTATGTCCAACTACACTCAGCTTTCCCCTGCCTATGTATAATGAAACCCAAGAGTCCATGTATGAGTCACCCTGGGACCTTGAGATGAAAGGCAGGTAAAATGATGGTGATGATGATGATTGATGTGAGCAAGCTGAGATCCAACTAGCTTTTGAGTATTTGTGTGCCTACCCCAAAAAAAGAATTGGATTCAATAAGGTTTCACAATTCCCAACTGCCATTGTTATTGGACCCCATTTGTCTTGGTTTATAATCCTACGTTGTGATCTGCACTAACTGAAGTCATTGTTTCAAGTGTGTGAATGTATGTGTGTATGCATGTACACATACAGGACTTGTACACACACACACACAGAAAGACACACACGCACACACAAGGGATATGCTGACTAATGTTCTCTTTCCAGTGTGTAAGAGGTGCATGTGAATTTGCTAGATCATGCTGATCTGATAGAATGCCATCAGCCTGACAGAGTTCTTTATGACAATTCAATAGCTGGAATAGATTCAATAAATATTCTGAGCCCTGTAGCTCAGAACACATTATATACTCATCTATTGCTGGACTCCTATGGTTGTAGCTATTGACAGTTGTTTAAAGCAAGCAACCCTGTGCCGTTCTGTAATGTCATTCCACAGCAAGGTGATTTACATATACCAGGTGTAAGTGGTAATATCTGCTTGAAATATACAATGCATTTTTTTTTTTGCTTTTATATCAAAAGAAGAGCAAATCTGACACCCAAATGGTGTTTTATGACAAAATCTCTCTCTCTCTCTCTCTCTCTCTCTCTCTCTCTCTCTCTCTGTGTGTGTGTGTGTTTATGTCCACACGGCTGTGCAGAAAGCCCAATGCCACCTTTATTTACAGTCTGATCGGAAGAGAAATCATTCTGCCGGTTTCAGGAGATGCAACCACATTTCTGTCGGGGCAAAATGAGCAACACTGACATTTATGAGAGAATAGATGTTTCTAAATGGGTGTCGTATCAGCATGGCTCTTGTTACTTTTCTCCTTTGAAGATGCTTTGAAGACAGCAGAAGCTTTGATTTGATTCACACCAAATATACTGTTATGCCCATCCCAGTTCTCTGAATGGGGAGACATTCTAGGGGGCTGGAGCCCTTACTCAGGTTGGGGTTCCTTTGGAAGGAAGTCACTGGAAGTATGTTCAGCCAGCATGTTTAAGAAAAACAACCTGATCTGCACTTTCCAGACTAGTATATGGAGTAAAGGTAAAGGTAAAGGTACCCCTGACCATTAGGTCCAGTCGCGGACGACTCTGGGGTTGCGCACTCATCTCGCTCTGTAGGCCGAGAGAGCCAGTGTTTGTCCGCAGACAGCTTCCGGGTCATGTGGCCAGCATGACTAAGCTGCTTCTGGCGAACCAGAGCCATTTACCTTCCTGCCGGAGCGGTACCTATTTATCTACTTGCACTTTGACGTGCTTTCCAACTGCTAGGTTGGCAGGAGCTGGGACTGAACAACGGGAACTCACCCCTTCGTGGGATTCGAACTGCCAACCTTCTGATTGGCAAGCCCTAGGCTCTGTGGTTTAGACCACAGCGCCACCCACGTCCCAGTATATGGATTAGGGCAGAGTTATCCTTTGTTTTTTGTAGTTTTCCAGCAGTACAGTTCTTGGCTCACAAGATGCATATAAAATGCTTAGTTTTAGGTGACAATGCATACTAACATCCATGCTTTATTATAAAATGTGTACAAGTATATTTAAGGATAACATGCGTATAAAAATGTATTTTTCTGTTGTTGTTTTCTAAAAATTGCAGATTGATGCAGACATGGGGTGGGATAAACTTATGAATGAGTTTGGATGGCCATCTCTCATGGATGCTCTGAGATTCCTGCATTCTAAGGGGTTGTAAGAGATGACCCTTCGGATTCCTTCCAACTTTATAATTCTATGAACATATGTGAAATTGGTGCACATCAGAAACAGGTTTACAAGCCCCACCATCTCTGACCACCTGCCATGGTGCAGATGTATCACAACATCTACTGCTGAGGTTCTTTTGTGGTCTCTATAGACATGAATGAATCTGGGCATATCATCTGGGTTTGATGATGTTAGAAAACAAGAAGAGCAACATAGCCCAGGCAACATCTTCATAAAGATTTTGGAAAGATTTTAATAGGCAGCTCAGTTCTACTGAAAAGGGGGCCTGGCTGCTTGATGCATGCTGACTTTGAGCTCCTATCCATGACCATTTAACTCCACAGCTTGCCACCTGAGCCTCATCTGAGATAAAATCGCACCTACTCCATCCTTACCATGTATTTGCATTTAAAGTATTTATAGTTCAGCTTTCATCAATACAGATGATCAGGGCAGGGTGCAGAACAGAAAATTTAAAAAACCCAGCCAAATAAATCTAAAAATAAACAACAATGCATCCTGAAATGCACCACCAAACAAATAAAAACAGCTAAAACATTTATTATTAAGACAACGTGCCTCTGAAGAAACATTATACCATATCTGCTTCTCACTGCCTGAATTTCATCACATGTTTCTGTTATTTGTCCATACGAGTGAAGCCTTTATGTCATCCCTTTGTGAGGGAGGAGTTGATTCAGCAGGAAAAAATACCATATATTAGAACTCTTCGTGATGCGTAATAGTGCTCATTTTTAACTTTACCAAGCACTCTGTCAGTTTAAGTGATGGCAACGCGGTGCATTTTAGATAGGGAGAAGAAATTAATTAAAGAGAGAAAAGGAATTCAACTTCCTCGGCTGGGATAGCTTCTCCCAAATTTAATCTGGATCCCATAGGCAATCTTGTCTCCTTGCTGCTTGAATCAGTGCCAGTTCTCCATTCTGGCTGTGCCCCTCAAAGGCACTTCATTTTATGAGGTACTTTGCCAACTTGAGGACCATAGCCTGAGGAAGCAAATTATGCTCTTTTCTTCTTGGTTTAACTGGCATTAACTCATCGTGGACATTGGCTGTTAAGCTGTTCATGCTGATGCAGCTCTACAGGCATGGCCCGTAGATAAGAAAACATCGAGAACATCTTCAAGACAGTTCGTTCTCCTATAAAGCTAGGATATTTTTCCTTCAGAAATTGGATCAGTTTTGTCTTAGCTACAGGCCAGTTACTTTATTTCAGAAACTCTGCTGAGCATGCTCCATGAGCTTTCTGGGATTAATATGTGAGAGTGGATATACTCATCAAAGAGAATTGTCTTTGTAGCTGCTGAATTGAATAAGGATAACACAAGAGTGTTCTGTGTGCTCCAGGATATTTTGAGCTATGATAAAGCAACATGTTGTGCTTCTAAGGACAGAGGGAGAACAAATCTGGAGTACTGTAGTGAGAATGTTTGGAAGGGAAGCATGGAATTAAGAGAAATGCTCTCATCATCAAGAAAGGCTAGCCGGTCAATGACATGGATTGGCAACAGAGGGAAGTAAGTACTGTAGTGGAGCTCTCTCTCTCTCTCTCTCTCTCTCTCTCTCTCGGAAGAGGCAGAGCTCATGCCTTCAAATATGAGGTATGCTTAGTATCAGATGGTGGGGTAGGGTGGCTGTGCTCACCTGAGCTCCAGTTTTGAAATTTATCAAACGCCAAACAATTAAAAAGTGTCTCTGGTACATGGTACAAAAATATAAATTAAAACCAATATTTGTTGTTGTTGGCATTGTCATGAGAGAGAATGGAGTGTGCCTCCGGGGTAAAGTTAAACCTCTGAATTAGCAGCACTGAAGTGACCACGCTGGAGTGCAAACTTGGGCTGCGTGTATGGAGACCCTGGGCTGCCCAGACGACAAGACCTCTTCCTCAGCCTCGTTGATGTAGTCCAATGGAAAGCAGAGCAGTATGTTTGGCACCAGCTTGGCTGCAGGAGTTGCCAGAAGGAAGTGTACAAGTGTACAAGGTGCCATCCAAGTGTCTGAGAGACTCACTCTGGATTTGTGTAGGATTTACTCCTTAGCCTTTTCTTCTCTCAAATATATCCCGCAAGGCAGCAGAGGTTTAGGATCAGAGTTTTCCTTTTTCTAGATGGGCTACGTTCCCAGGCTGATGAGCCCCATCTGCCCCTCACTTCCTTCAACAGCATGTGCAGAAACCATATTCTTGTTGGTTGGACCTACTATTGATATTGTCCACTCAATCTGCCAGAGTCTGTCTTCAGTGTGGTGTAGTGGTTAAGAGCGGTAGACTCATAATCTGGTGAACCGGGTTCGCGTCTCTGCTCCTCCACATGCAACTGCTGGGTGACCTTAGGCTAGTCACACTTCTTTGAAGTCTCTCAGGCTCATTCACCTCACAGAGTGTTTGTTGTGGGGGAGGAAGGGAAAGGAGAATGTTAGCCACTTTGAGACTCCTTTGGGTAGTGATAAAGCGGGATATAAAATCCAAACTACTACTACTACTACTACTACTACTACTACTATTCTTCTTCTTCTTCTTCTTCTTCTTCTTCTTCTTCTTCTTCTTCTTCTTCTTCTTCTTCAGATGCTGGAGAAGTCCCTCACTCACCAAGGGTTTGAGACCCATCAGCTACCCTCACCTGGTTTAGCTGGGCAATCAGAGTCATTTCCCGGGGTGTAGACACCGTTGCATGTTGACAGCTTCTATGAGCCACAGGTGAGAGCTGAGTGCAGGATGGGAACTAAAGGTGGACAAACTACCCCAGAAGGAGCACAATGTGTCCCCCACCAGAGGCACTACCCCTCCCCTAACACTCCAGACACCCCACTCAACCATAATGATAAAAACTATAAACCAATCAACATAATTATAATTAGAAATATTAAAGAAGTAGATAAATTCACCCCCTTCATGGAACACTGCCTTGTCATGGCAAAGAGGCTTCATTAACCCCAAGAAGCAGTGAGCCATTCTGTGCAGGGCCACCCAAGACAGACAGGTCATAGCCGAGAGTTTAGACTAAATGTGATCCACCTGGAGAAGGAACTGGCAAACCACTCCAGTATTTTGCCAAGAAAACTCCATGGACATAAAAAAGGAGAAGCTCTGAGAAGAAAGTGAGAGTTTCCAAGGCATGCTCTGGTTCATGGGATCACGGAGAGTCGAATATGACTAAGATGACTAAACAATAAGATGAGGATAAATTCACAGCACCAGCAACAACAATAACAATCAAAATCCAGCCACGTTGTCAACCCATAGATGCTTGTTGAAATAGGTAGGCCTTCAATTGATGCTGAAAGCTCATCAGCACCTGTTGCATTTCAAGAGGGACATTCTATAATCAGGGCACCCTCACAGAATAAGCCCTTTCCTGACTTGCCACCTAACAGATGTCCCTTGGATGCAGAATAACCAGAAGGTCATCAGCTGCTGATCTTACCACATGGGGCTGTGTACAGTCTCTGTTTGTGTATGTGCTTAAAAGGAAGCTGTGAGTTCTTAGGACTTCACAAGGGTACAATAGAGAAAAGCTGGCGTTCTGTCATCTAATCCAGGTTTTATTCACAAGGTCAAAGTAAATGGTGTCTAGTTCCTTAGCTGAACTTTGCAACTGAAGGAAAGAGGCCACAGACAGACAAAAGGCAGAACCCTCCCAGGACTCACATAATCTTACCTGCTGAAATCTCTTCCTATTATGATGCTGATCATCTTCATTCCTGTTCAGAACAGAGCAGGGCATTGGGGAATGAAGCAACATGAATGGACATCCCTCGTATAATCCTGTGAGAAATTAATTAGTCAGTGTTTGTAATTCACACGGTGCTTCTCTGATGAAAGGTGCCAAGAAAGAGTAAAATATTATTATTATTATTAGAAATATCCCACATGGAAAATATTGTGTGTATATAGATGAGTGATTTACATCAATTTACATATAATTTGCTCCTCATTTATTTAGCTATAAAGGCTGTGTAAACTAAGATTTAAAAATCACTTTACATAATATCTGTAAACTAAAGCAAGCAAAATTATGCACCAAGAATAATTTATCCAGCAAATTTTCATTCCTTTTGTGTTCACGAGTTATCTATGAAAAGACTTTCAGCTTTATGAATTTATCCATTATTCATAGACATTTGATAACACTTTGGACAAACTCCTGGATTGGTGTGCGTGAGTTTAGCAACCACTGGCAGCTAAGAAGCTGTAGTGACCTACATCCGTGGCAGATTAGCCTCATTGTGCAAACAAATTTCTGAGCTGTCTGTTGACTTCTCACTGATAAATTAATTGATGAAAGTCAAATTTTGTACCTGTTTTGCTCTTTAGTGTGTATGAAGATGAGACTCTACAAAGTACATATTCAGGATTACTTCAGACACAATTTGCAATCTAAAATAAAATTAAATTGGGGGGGGGGTGAATGGCCATTTGTTCCCCAATCAGGAAGGGGAAGGGACATGTTTTTGCTGAAACTGCTTTGAGGAGGGGCAAATCCTACTGTGATAAAAAAGTTTGTCAGTAGAAATTCAACTGCATTTATTTATTTATGTTATTTCATACCATTTATTTGTGTCTTGATTGCAGGGGGGTGGGACTCAAAGCAGTTTGGAAGGAGAGATGTAGGGTTGATAGAAAAATGCCCAGATTTTATCCAATCTCTTTCAGTGTTTCAATCCAGCTTCTAGCTTGAACTGTTTTCTGCTACAATTTATAATGTGCTCATTATACAGCATCATTATTCCAATTGCTCACTGATGAGAGCCAATGAGTCACTCTTATGGGGTTGGGGAGCAACTTGGATTTGTTCCTGAAGTCAACAAGTCCATTAAGACTATAAAGTCACATTAAGAAACAAACTGTATATTTGCACTTTTTTCTCTCTTTGTTTGGCAGGGAGCTGCAATGTCATTGGGTTAGTTATAAAAACTGAACCTCCCTAAATAGCTAGTGATCTGTTTGTTCTCATAATTATTTGAGGGCCTAATTTATTTTTAAAAAACTGACTTTTTTGGTGAGGTAATACATTGCATCCAGAAGAATCTCAAAATTCTGTTATATTATTGAAAGATCATCTATTTGCTTGAATACCACGGAACTTCAAATTCCATGCTGTGTGACAAAAATCAGGGAAGAACAAAGAATGCTGGATGACCAAAAAACTTGTGGAAACCTTAACTATCTCATTTGAAATTGAAATTTGAAATGCCAAAGTCTTGAAATGGACACAACCAATTAATAACACCTCTCTCCTTCTATCCTGAACTCTTTTTTTACCTAGTATGGTGCAGAATGCGATGTGGAGGGGGGGTTGTCTAATGATCCAAGGAATCAGAAAGCTCTCCAGTGGCGTCAGAGACAGACAGTGAGGTCCAGACAGGCTGGTGCTTAAATTCCAGAGCAAGTGGACCAGGATCCAAAGTGCCAGAGGAAGATGACATGGTCTAGGATGGACTAACAAGGGAGCATGGAAAGTGAGTTTAACCCTTTCTTTCAGACTGGAGAGCACCCTTAAAAGGGTCTTATATGAGGTCAGCAAAGCCCCTATTGGCTTTTCAGGTCACCTGGTTCTTTTGATTGCAATCTCCCTTCTTATCACTGTCAATGTGGAGCGGCAAGGCTCACGCCAGCCAGTTCCTCTACCTGTGAACAGAATGCTTTTGCAAGGGCTGTAACTGAGAGGTAGATTACATGTTTTGCATGCAAAAAGTCAGGTTCAGTCCCTGGCATCTCCAGGGCTGGGTTAGAATCCTGCCTGAAACCCTGGAGGTGTTAGAAACCTTGGTCAGTGTCAATAATAGGTGGACCAGCAGTCTAACTCAACATAAGGCAGTTTCCTGAGCTCCGATGTCCCATTATGTAAGCACTGACACAGATTATGGTAAGGGTTAACCAGGGTTATAACTTATACAGATTGTTTACTCAGAAACAAAAATCAAGGCTGCAACAGGGAAAACATGCAACTCGGCTTTACTAACAGCAGATAGCAATAATAAAATCTGTTTGCCCACAAAGCTGCAATACATTTGCATACAAGGCTCCAAGTACAACAGGGGATACTTGCTGAACAAATATGGCTCACTGTACCTGAACCTTTCATTTCAAATAATGGGAATGCCAATCCTCTGATATTTGGGTGAAACCAAGACTTGGATGTTTCTCAGTTATTCTAAGACAAGACTTCACTGATGGAACATTGATCCCATGATTCATTTTGGGGAAGGGCTGTAGCTCAGTGGTAGAGCATCTGCTTTTCAGGCAGAAGGTCTCAGTTTCCATCCCTGGAATCTTCAGGCAGGGTTGGGAAAGATCCCTGTCTGAAACCTTGGAGAGCCATTGCCTGTTCATGTAGATCAGTGTTTGCGTGTCGAGGTCCCCAATCCACCCCCCAAAATAACTCACAACGGACACGTAATTTTTTGTTTAAGATTTTTGGCATGATTTTGGCCACAACTTTATTAAAATACAAACCGTGAGTGGTTGTTTAGGCATTGGTTAAGACTATCTGTCCCCCCGCCTGGGGACAGAACTGACTTACGGGCACCACCAAAAGCCAGTGTGGGAAAACAAGTCGGGGAAGAATTGGAGCTGAGTCACAGACCCTCAATTCTCACCCACCTGCTCCCCGAAGGCTTGCCAGCCCTAGTCCCATTCCAGGGATTGGACGAAAAGATGGCAAGCCCCAGGATTCCTTTAACGGAATTCCCTTTCCGCAGCAACCATGGAGGGGCAGGCCCAGCCTATCCTAACCCCTCCTCCATCAGATTTATAACCAATGCCTAACCACAACCTTACAAGTTGTGACGATTTGCTATGCAGTAGGCAAAAACCACCCAGCCAGCCAATTTGCCAGGTGGAAAAATTCCTACCAGGCCCCTGCTCAAAGGCAGACGACCCCATGACAGGCATAGCAAGGTCAACGCAACAACCCCTTACTTTAGGGTGGGTGGGCGGGTGATCCGTTGCACGCAGCAAAAGAGAAAGTACAAGGCTGCGTGCAGAGTATTTAAACTTTTTACCCCTCCCACCAAAATTGCAACATAACTTTCCCCCCAGCAACTCAGCAATCCAATCACTGCCCCCTGGCCATCTTGGAGAACTTACCCAGCAACAAAGGGGGTGGCTCAGTAGACCCCACCGCAACACGTGCTTTCCCTGAAGGAGAACACGCTTTCCCAAACTCGGGTCTCCAGCTGTCTTTGGACTACAACTCCCATCATCCCTAGCCAGCAAGACCAGTGGTCAGGGATGATGAGAATTGTAGTCCAAAAACAGCTGGACACCCAAGTTTGGGAAACACTGATGTAGACAATGATCTGTATAATGAAGCTTCCTACTTACCACCCTGAAATCAACTTGTAAAAGCCTAAATGCAATATTAAATCAACACAACTGAAGTTAACTCTCTTAGACGATTCTCACTTAACTGCCCCTTTATCTCTCCCCACTTGTATAAACCACCTTTTTTTAATTAAACGAGAGAGATAAATGACCTTATTCTTTGTACTATTTTCCATTTAAAGGCTGTATTTATCATGTGACATAGGATACTGGTATAAATGTCTTTGTAAGCATTTGCCTGAAAGCTGAACCCTCCCATAAAATATGGAACAAGGGCCATAGTATTAATTTCAATTAAGATTTCACTGGACCTCCCAGCCATCTGGTGCTAATATCACATACAACCCCTTGCCCCCAGTAATCACCTTCACAACTCTTCCACGGGACCATACATCCTCTTTTTCTTACTGTTCCTTCCAAGTTCTGCCAAGTCTGCACAGCCTTTTCAGTTCAAACTATTTTTCACCTGTCATCATCTGATCAGAGCCTCATTTCTTAACCACAGGTCACTGACCCATAGTACATCACCCATGCTTGTATTCTATTAACTGCAAGCATAAGCATAATATTTCACATGAATTCAGAGCAATGGCTTCACGTCTGTCAGGCCCATAAGTGGTTTGCTGGGTGGGTCAGAGTCATGATGCTAGGTTCTCACCAGGGGGTTGCTGTCTGTTAACAGGAGGGAAATTGGGCAGGGTGAGGAAGCAGGGAGCTGACATGGTTCAAACCCACCAACAGGAATGCAAGTTTGGTTCTGCTGGTGCCTGAGCACCTCAGTAATCCCTCATCACCTTGCCCAGTAAGCAAAAGTGACCCTTCTGGCAGTGGGAGAGCCAGTGTGGTGTAGTGGTTAAGAGCGGTAGACTCATAATCTGGTGAACTGGGTTCGTGTCTCCACTCCTCCACATGCAGCTGCTGGGTGACCTTGGGCTAGTCATACTTCTTTGAAGTCTCTCAGCCCCACTTACAGAGTATTTGTTGTGGGAGAGGAAGGGAAAGGAGAATGTTAGCTGCTTTGAAACTCCTTCGGGTAGTGATAAAGCGGGATATCAAATCCAAATTCTTCTTCTTCTCCTTACCCAGAGAGCTTCTAGGCAGGCAAATATTCTTACTATCCCAGAAAGGCTTTTGATACTTTTAACTGTATGAATGGTGTAACACAAGATGCCTCATCAAAAAGACTAGTTTTGAAGGTGCACAGATGTGAGATCTCTCTCATGGTTGTGCTTGTCTTCAACAATGTCAAACCATTCAATTGGGCTGATTGCAGGTGGTTGACAATCTATCACACGAGAGATCTTGGAAAAAGCAGGATTGCAGTAGTTACAGAGCTACAGTTCCCAGAGTTCCCTGGGAAGAGGGGTTGATTGTTAACCCGCCCTGGGAACTGTCACTCTGTGAAGGGAACAGGGGTCTCCTAAGAACTCTCAGCACCTTTAGCAAACTACAGTTCCCATGACTGTGAAAGTAGCATCAGCGATTCAAATGTAGAGTGGCACGCCACCTCAATCTCCAAGCTGTGCGACATTCCAGCATTTCCTGCACTTGCCCAGGGTTCAGTTAACTTGGAATGAGGGACAGCAGAGACTGGTGTTATTAAGTTGTGGGTGAACATATCAGACAACACAGCGATTCTTCAAACAGCTCTTGTTTATTCACAGGCCAGAACAGAACTGAACTGAAGGGCTCAGTCAGCCTGCTTATATAGAGCTCTGGTACAACGTAACTGTAACAATTTTCTAAATCTATCCAATCACTGAACATCACTTTCGATCCCATATTTGCATAACTATCTACAGTATCCCCCTGCTGGCCCAGGGTGAGAACTTCAGTACATAACAGGTGTCTTTGCGCTATATGGTTCATTTACAGCTGAGTTATGATGGAGGGGCTCACAGCATCAACGCCCCAGAAGGTCTTGCTTCTTCCATGGTCTCAGCCTTGAAATCAAGCTTGGCTCTCACTATGGCTTCTGCCAGCTTCTAGTCCACCTCTCACACACCCTGCCTTTTTTTCTTTCTCACTACTCGCTAGGTGCCTTCTGACACAGAGCAGCTTCCTTTGTCATACGAATAACCATACTTAGGTGGTAACTATGAGCCTTTCCTGGCTAATTCAGCAATGGATTCCTCCATTAGATTCTATCCCTTGGTGGATCAAGGATCCCAAGGATTAGAAGGGGCTCAGGCATCATGCAGCTGACCCCCACCCCAAATTCACAACAGTGTGGGTGTGACCTATTTCATACTTGCTCAGCTACTGTAGTTGTGAGGAAACCACTTCTTTAAAACAAAAGTAAGGTGCTAGTCCTTGTGGAAATAGACAAAAATGAATACACACAATTGCATGCTCGGAAGGGGGCGGAATTGTTTTGTTTGCACATTTGATTGTTTTAAACCAGCCTCACAGACTCTCCAAGTGTCCCTGTTTTCCAGGGACAGCCCCAGATTTACAGAAGCCATCCCAGTTTCTGATTTGATCCTGGAATGTCCACTTTTCCTTAGGAGGTTCCTATTTTGATTGGAGAAATGTTGGAGCGTATGGAGTTATGTGACCCCTACACCAAGGAGATACAACCTTTAGAAGACATCTGAAAGCAGTCCTGTATACAGAAGTTTCTTAATGTTTAATGTTTTATTATGATTTATATACGTTGGAAGCTGCCCAGAGTGCCTGGGGCAACCCAGTCAGATGGGAAGGGAAGAAGAAGATTATTTCCCTATTTTAATCTGTGAAATTTTGGAGGATATGCTTTCATCAGAGTTTAGCTCTTGCTTTTGAACATAACCCTGCATGAACTTGCAGACTTTTGCCATTCTGGCAAGAGATGCAGCAGGTGCAGGGAAAGATGAGAAGCGATATCAAGTGGCTAATCAGTCCTGTGTGGAATGCTGGCAAGTGCTCAATTATTGAACACAGACATATTCTCTTTCAGATTCCATATTGTGCAGGTCTGTATTGTATATGCCTTCTATCTAAATAACTCACTGAAAAGTCAAGCTGAGTGAATGAAACAGCTGTGCCCCAAAACAGTACACTGTGCATGCATAGCTCCTTCAGAACTTTTCCTTGACCTCCCACTCCTTAAGCAGTTATCAGTCCCAATGGCTGGAAAGGGTCTAACAGCTCCATGTGGCTGTTTAAAGACAGAAGGGAACTTAATGAGTCCTGTATGCCATGAAGAATTGAATGTGGAGATCAGGCCCTCTGCTGGTTGGAGGCATAAGAGCTGAGAGTTGATGTTCCAGCTGCGAGATCAGCTCTTGCTTCAAGGAAGCTAATATAAATTCTCCTTTATGTGATTTATCTACAGATTTGAGAGCCAAAGGTTCTTGCTTTGGGATGAAGGAGGAATATATTTCTCATGCATGCCAGTTCACAGCGAAGAAATTGAAACAACTGAGAGAAGAAGATATGCTCAGCTACTTAATTAATCATGTGCTCAAATCCCTGCACCTTAATAATATCTTAGTGTCCTTGTTTAAAACAACAACAACCCAAAAGCAGCCATTAAAAAGTAGTCCAGAATATTATCATGGACTCCTACTGATAATTATTCAGGCATTTTGCTAAAGGTAGTAAATAGGATTCACTCATGTGCCCTTTGAGACCTTGAGACAATTCAGTATTCATAGTAAATATATCACTGAACTTCATAAGAGAACAGTTTTTTTAAAAAAACAAAGCCCAGCTAGCTACTTAATAATTTACCAATACCGATAGCAAGGAGAATATATAATAACGAGCTGAGATTAACTTTCAAATAAGATTTGGTTTTTGCAACAAAAAAAGAAAAGAAAAATGTTTAGTTTTGTTTAGTTTTAAAAAATCCTAAGCAACCAACCATTATTACAATTAGAATCAGGTTCTTGTGACATTACTGGCTTGCTTTACGGACATTTGGGGCCGGCAGAAGCAGGAAACAAAGGCTTGTGCTGGAGGAAGTTGCAGAGCCTCGTTCATATATATTTCAGAGCATTTTTTAAAAAAAAAATATTTCAAACAGCTCTTTCAGCAGCTCTGTGGAATCAATGCCTTCAGTGAGCATCTTTGTTTATAACCATTCCTTCACAGAAGCAGGGAAACATGGCCTTGGTAGAACAGGGGACCATTCAGCATCTCTTATAGAACCATTACGAAGCAACCTTCACAAAAAAGGGAAAGACCCCACAGAGGAGTAGAATGCAAATTAATGCTGATATTTATATGGCGCTCAAATTATTTTCCCAAGCATTGTACGAGCATCCTCCTCCCTGTCAGCACTCCACTGGTTTCTAATAAAAGAAATTAAATTAGTCATTTATCTGCTAATTCCTGCCATTATTGGATCCTACAGGGAAGGGAATAATAGATACCTTTTTGAGTATCAGTGACACTGGATTGGGCAGGGGGCACCTCTACATCATTCTCATTCATTATGTATCTCCAAGGAAACAGGAAGGTAGACTAGATGCACCTTTGATCGGATCCAGCAGCGATGCTCTTATGTTCTTATGATGGCCAGGCACAAAACCTCCCAGGAGACAGTGAATGAGTTGCACAAGTAAGGAAATCATTTATTTGTAGTCAGTTCTGAATCTTCCTTGAGATACTCAGCTTTGACTCTCTCTAAAGGAGCCTTTCTCAAGCAGGTTCCCATAACCATTGCTACCACAACAGAGATGTAGAAGCCACACAATGAGAGGTCCTTCAGGCACATTACCTTCCTGGGGAAAATGCTAAAGAGTTTGGTTATGTTTATTGAATTCATGAATTGCTTCCCACAACAAGAAGTCTCAAAGCAATTCATGAGATTAAAATACAGTAATACAAATATGCAAACCTTAAACATAGTTAGAATAACAACATCCAGTCATTGGTTCTGTCCAAATGCCTGGGAAAACAAAACAAAAAATGCCTTTGCTTGGTGCTTCTGAAACATGGATAAATGGATAAGTGTTGGAGCCAGCATGGCCTCTCTGGCGAGATCATTCTACAGAAGAGGAGCTACTACAGAAAAAAGCTGCTCCCTTTGTACTCCCTCAGTTGTAGGAGGCAGAGAAGGGCATCAGACGACAATTTCAGGGTCCAGGCAAGTTCATATGGAAAAAGGTGGGTCTTTAGGTATAAAGGTAAAAATGTAAAGGACCCCTGGACAGTTAAGTCCAGTCAAAGGTGACTGTGGGGTGCGGCACTCATCTCGCTCTCTGGCCAAGGGAGCCAGCGTTTGTCCACAGACAGCTTTCTGGGTCATGTGGCCAGCATGACAAAACTGCTTCTGGTGCAACAGAACACTGTGACGGAAACCAGAGCTCACGGAAATGCTGTTTACCTTCCTGCCACAATGGTACCCTATTTATCTACTTGCACTGGCATGCTTTTGATCTGCTAGGTTTGCAAGAGCTGGGACAGAGCAACGGGAGCTCACCCCATCGCAGGGATTTGAACTGCTGACCTTCTGATCAGCAAGCCCAAGAAGCTCACTTGGAATGAGACCCAGAAACAAATTGGCAGCCAGGAGAGATCTCTGAGCAGGAGTGCCTCAATCCTGTCAGCAGTCACACTGCAACTTTCTTGTAGTTTCCTTGACCAAATGCAAGAGGAGCAACCAGTTGATCTCATCAGGTTCTCGAAGGCTCCAGGAGTCCTTCTGCCTCCCGCATTGGAATCCAACAGCCTATGGACCAGAAAGAGTTCTGATGACCAGCTACCAGAGGATGCAACACAGAAAACAAATGTACTCTCCTAGCCGAGTGCCCAGCCACATGGTCGGCATGATTATGTGCACTAACCTGTACCCAGCTGACTTCAGAGTTTGACTTGTGCTCTACTCTTCGTCCAGCTTGCTTCAGAACCCATAGCCTTCTAAAATATGAAGGAGCCATTCAGACTTCTGGGTATTGCAAATGGTTGTTGGCTATAAGTTGTTTTTTAAAAAGTGGGGATCTGGATTAAATTGTTCTCTGCTTCCTGTTTTTAATGATATGTGAGGTCATAAGAGAAAACCAGTCTTCTCATTCCATGATGGCAACGTTTACTTACTCATTTTTGGTGAGGTGTTTTGTTAAAAGCTTTTTGGGACAACCAAATATATAATGTCTGTTTCCCATGGAAGCTGGCACTCACAAAGAACCCCAGAGATGTGCTATACGAAGGGATAATTGAATGGGTAGTTTTTGTTTCTCTCCATTCCTCTTCCAATCTACAGTTTTCCACATTTCCTCATCAGTTTGCAATTTTGGTAAAAGTCCTCATGAAAATTCATCAGTGATTTGGTGCACAATTTGCTAAATATATACATTTTTGCAAGCAAACAATTCCCTCTAACATTTTTGCATGTTATATACACAATAATACACTTTTTTTTTTTAGAACAGCCCCCCCCTAAATGCGTTATTGTACAAATTACTTGGTTTGAGAACTGCAAAATTCAGAGCAGTGTAGATTTCAACAGAAAACTGTTTTTCAGTTTGCACGTATTGTTTCGGGAAAGTGTGAATTAGGTAGTTTCACGTTAAAATGAGAACTGAAATAAATCTCTTCCCCATCCCTTGTCTAAATAGCAGCTTCACATGGGAGAACTGGGCTGGGATTAAGAGTGGCTACATCAATGAATATT
This sequence comes from Podarcis cretensis, assembly GCF_951804945.1. Classification (NCBI taxonomy): domain Eukaryota; kingdom Metazoa; phylum Chordata; class Lepidosauria; order Squamata; family Lacertidae; genus Podarcis; species Podarcis cretensis. The sequence continues at coordinate 26,929,056 of NC_137175.1, forward strand.
GAGAAGTTCTAATTGACTAACCAAGAAATAGCCAGCTTCCATTCTCCCTTATTGGCCTATTCAGCAACTGACAATGTGCTGCCCATCTGTCATGTTAGAGGTGGGATGGCAGGTGGGCCTGAAGAGGTATAACCTGCATTACTTCTAAATGCCCAGTGCACAACATAAAGAGGTTGAGGGGCTCTAAGGAGGAAGAAATGACGAGAAATGGGAGGAAAAGCCTCACAAAGAGTGACATAAACACTTCAGAATGACGGGGTTTGAACAGCCTAAGTTGTCACAAGATGGAATGGGCCAAGGGCTATTCTAAGAAAAGCCATCTGAAGGGCAGGCTGATCTGTCGGAAAAATGAAGTTTTCTCTGCATTTCCAACAATAGCGGGATAATTTTTATCACTGCTAGTAACGACTGTAGCTACACTCACTGAGATAATAAGGGTAATCAAATCTCATGCTTCAGGGCATAAACTGATCGCCTGAGGGGATCAGGAGGAAACTTATTCCCTCTTTCCACCTACAGCATTGCATATTAACATTACAGTGCGGGGGGGGGGGCATGTACCTCCCTCTGAAGCATCAGTGAATGCTGGAAATAGGCGCCTTGTTGAAATAGCCTAGGGAAATAATCGTAAACCAGTGACAATCATGCAAATCCTGCAGTCCTGGAAGGGACCTAAGATTCTAAATATTAAAAACACAAAAGCTCTGTATTAGTACAGTTTCCAAGAGGCATGTATCTGAAGGAGAATGGGAAAGCTGTTTCCTATTAACATTCCACTAGAAATTTGAATTTTCATTTTTAGCATTATGTCATCAGCATTATGTGATCTGAGTGGCCAGAGGATTGAACTATAAGCCAGGAGAGCTGGGTTCAAGTTCTATATGCTGAGTGATCATGAGGACTAGTGTGATGCTGCTGAATGGAACGTAGATTTTGCTCTTTTCCTCAGGAACTGAAATGTGAGTGTTTGAATTTTCTGGTGGTTGAGGACTGAGGTTGTCACTATGAATGTGAACTCATGCCACCTGGTGCTACAGATAGCAGCAGCAATAAAATGACTGTTTCTTCACAGAAGTTTACTGTGAACTCAGTGTCTGGATTTGCTGTTCCCAACTTGTTGTTTTAATAGGTTTTCCACGAAGGTGGTAAATTCAGATTAAATGTAGAAAAAACACAGCACTGACCACAGTGTGTGAAGTGTGGTACCACCATTGCTCCACACTCTTGGCTGTGGCAGCGCCGCCACTCACAAAAGTGGTGATGGGCTTATGGTGGTGTCAGGGGTGTGGGAAGCACTGGGTTGGTGACGGCAGCAATAGAATCTAAAAAATGACACCCCCTTCAATTATTTTCAAATGCCATTTTCTTCTTCATGAATTTTTGGAGAATGGTTGCATGGAAATGTGGGGGAATGTTTGGCACAGTGATGGAGTTTGTCCTGGCATGTGGGTGAGGGGACTGGATTAGGATTGTGGCATGGAAGGGGGGGCATCAACATTTTCTGCCCACCACAGTCCAGATTGAGGCCTCTCCCTCAACTGTCACCAGGGAGCAACCATGCCCTCAGTTTGCTTCAGCAAAAGAGATGGGAAGTAGGCCTCTTTCCATCAGCTTTGCTGAAACACCAGATCCATCAGGTACTGCCTATGCTTGAAATGTGCCAGCAGGTCATTATAAGAACAAATGTTTAAGAATTGGTGCCTGGGTTTGCCCCGTCCCCATCCCCCCCCATCCCCTTTCCCTTGTGTGTCATTTTTTGTTAAGTCTGGAGGAGTGTCTTGTTTTAATTGACTGTGTGTAAATCACCCTGGGACGCGGGTGGCGCTGTCGGTTAAACCACAGAGCCTAGAACTTGCCGGTAAGAAGGTCAGCGGTTCGAATCCCCGCGACGGGGTGAGCTCCCATTGCTCGGTCCCTGCTCCTGACAACCTAGCAGTTCGAAAGCACGTCAAAGTGCAAGTAGATAAATAGGTACTGCTCCGGCGGGAAGGTAAATGGCGTTTCCGTGCTCTGGTTCGCCAGAAGTGGCGTAGTTGTGCTGGCCACATGACCCAGAAGCTGTATGCCGGCTCCCTCGACCAATAAAGCGAGATGAGTGCCGCAACCCCAGAGTCGGCCACGACTGGACCTAATGGTCAGGGGTCCCTTTACCTTTACCTTTAAATCACTCTGGGAGCCTTTTTGGCAGAAGAGTGGGGTACATATGCTCTACATAAACACTAAAGTAAATAAATTGGAATTGATAGGCCTCATGCCAGTTATTTGAAATGGCAGGAAAGCGCCTATTGACACCAGTGGAAGCTGTCCTGCCATTGCTAACAGCAGACACAGGAGGGTGGATACTGACTGAAACTTTAGCTGAGACAAAAGGTTCAACCCTGCCTCATCTCACACCAGGGTCCTGATCTGACTGACTAGTCTCTCAACCACTCCCAACAGCTGTACATTGGCCATGGATGGGACATGGAGAAAAGCATCCTCAGTAGGGAGTGGGCAGGCTGGTGTGACAGCACAGAGGCCCTTGGAAAGCCTGAGGTGTAACTAAGTCATTGCATTAACTTCCCCATATGGAATGGAACTTTCCCTCCCTTTCCTCTATCTGCTTGTCCTCTAAACCAGTGTTTCCCAACCTTGTGCCTCCAGCTGTTTTTGGACTACAATTCCCATCATCCCTTGCCACTGGTCTTGCTAGCCAGGGATGATGGGAGTTGTAGTTCAAAAACAGCTGGAGGCACAAGGTTGGGAAACACTGCTCTAAACTACCCTGTTCCTCAGGGTTGGGGCAATCTGCAGTCAGATATATTCACCTGCACAGTGACTTCACTTCAATGGAGCTTATTATCAAATTCTCACAGACACTGGTTCTATATTGTTGCAATCTAGTACAGTGGTACCTAGGGAGGTGGCACTGTGGGTTAAACCACAGAGCCTAGGACTTGCCGATCAGAAAGTTGGTGGTTTGAATCCCCGTGATGGGGTGAGCTTCTGTTTCTCGGTCCCTGCTTCTGCCAACCTAGCAGTTCAAAAGCACGTCAAAGTGCAAGTAGATAAATAGGTACCGCTCCGGCGGGAAGGTAAACAGCTTTTCTGTGGATGCTCTGGTTTGCCAGAAGCGGCTTAGTCATGCTGGACACATGACCTGGAAGCTGTATGCTGGCTCCCTCGGCCAATAAAGCGAGATGAGCACCACCAACCCAGAGTCGGCAATGACTGGACCTAATAGTCAGGGGTCCCTTTACCTTTACCTTACAGTGGTACCTCAGGTTCAGGTTACAGATGCTTCAGGTTACAGACTCCGCTAACCCAGAAATAATACCTCGGGTTAAGAACTTTGCTTCAGGATGAGAACAGAAATAATGTGGCGGCAGTGGGAGGCCCCATTAGCTAAAGTGGTACCTCAGGTTAAGAGCAGTTTCAGGTTAAGAACGGACCTCCAGAATGAATTACGTTCTTAACCCGAGGTACCACTGTATTTGTACTGACCAGTGTAGCCCCAAATAGTCTCCTAGATTTGAAGCATTCAGCCCACTCTGTGAAGAGATTTTTTTTTTTTTTAAAGAAATCCTGTTGCAAAGGTGAAGTTGGTATTCCTGACTTATTGATGCACGGTTGCTTAACTTCTCCCTAGGCAAGGAGGAGTATATTAAGGCAAATGGTATGTAGGAGATCAGTGCCAATGTGTCAGACATCTATTAGCAATTTCATATTGCAGCCAGATTTTTAAAAAGACAGCTGGTATCTGTGTTTATGCTCATACTTAGCTGCAAATATGCTAACAACTCTGGGAAGAGAAGTTGAGGGCAAGGGGGAAAAAAGGCAGTTACTTTCAAGGGTCTTGAGTGAAGGCAGGTGGTTCGATATTCATCCTCCTAGACTTCTTTTCATTTGCTGGCAGCAATTCAGGAAGTTAAATATTTCTGGACAGTTGTTTCCCTGGATGCTTCCTAGGGAGGGACAGCTCTAAAATCTATTCTATCTGAACATTTGCATTTTCTGATATTTGGGGGGGGGGCAGAGCAGCCAACATTCCTCTAAAATTCCTCACTGGTGGGTGGGGCGTAATATCTTCTTTTACTAGCTTGAGCAGCTGCCGAGCCAAATCTGCATTTGGCTTCTTCCGCACGGAGCAGCTGAAGAAACTAAGAGGAGTAAGAAAGACGTGCAAGGCAGATCTCATCTCTTATACTGTCGGTGAGATGGGGGAAGTTGGAAAGAGATCTCTGCAGAGCGTAATGGGAAGTCACAAAGCGAAATATATATTTAACCAATCTGGAAACCTTTGCTGCAGGCGCAAACAGTTCAGTTAGAAGAAGAACACATTCACTCGCACTGGACATACACGCCGGTTAGACCAAGAGACGTAGGGGCTTGCTTTTTTCTAAGTCAAACTATTGGTTCACTTAGCTCAGATTATCTGATAGCAACCCTTCAGGGTTTCCCACCCCTATCTGGGATTGGACCTGGGACTTTTGATATGCAACTCAGATTCTCTTCCACTGAGCTGTGGCCCTTTCTAATTTTCGGACAGAGGAGACTGCATACTGACCCAATCTGCCTCTTGATTGTCACACACATTAGAATATTTATTTAGCTCCAGTGCAGTTGGCGCTGTGGGCTAAACCACAGAGCCTAAGACTTGCCGATTGGAAGGTCGGCTGTTCGAATCCCCGCGACGGGGTGAGCTCCCATTGCTCGGTGCCTCCTCCTGCCAACCTAGCAGTTCGAAAGCACGTCAAAGTGCAAGTAGATAAATAGGTACCGCTCCGGCGGGAAGGTAAATGGCGTTTCTGTGTGCTGCTCTGGTTCGCCAGAAGCGGCTTAGTCATGCTGGCCAAATGATCCGGAAGCTGTATGCCGGCTCCCTTGGCCAATAAAGCGAGATGAGCGCCACAACTCCAGAGTCGGTCATGACTGGAACTAATGGTCAGGGGTCCCTTTACCTTTACCTTTAACAGAAAATAAAATGGGAAGCCCTTTTTTAAAGGCTTTAAAAAGAGAAAGAATCTTTGTGGTTTAATTTTTTTAAAATTATTTTTTACTAAACATCTCATGAGAAAAAACACTTTAACCTGCTGTTTGCAAGACATAGGTACATTAGTCCAATTACAGATAACAGCAGCTGTGGCTTAATGTCAAATGTATGGGGCAAGGGTTATTTTTCTCCTTTATGCAATTTTTAAAATTAGATGTCTTTTGCTAGGGCATCAAATTTCTCCCATTATCGAATCATGAGGAATGTGCATGGATTAAATGCAAACATTCCAGTATCAGAAGAAAACATATTCTAATTCCTTAATTGGATACAGCATGTCAGTGTTACTTGTTTTAAGCTGCAAATCTGATGCAGGCTTACTTGCGAGTAAGCCCCATTGGCCAACATGCAACTTAAATCTATAGGATTTTGCTACGTTTAATTTTTTTAGCGATCACTTGGGATTTATATTTTTAAAAATAATGCATGAATAAAGTGAGTCGCTCGTACAGCACTGCATGGGAAGATGAGAAAATCTTTCTGAGTGCATTCATTAAACACGTCACCCAGTGCTTACAAGATGCTGGGCTTCCACCCACAACCTGTGTTAATTCCCTGCCTGTCTGTCCAGCAGATGCTTCATGCTGGGAACTATGGACTGTGCAAAAGAAGAACAGCAGCCCATAAAGGGGATTATGTGATGGAAACACGCAAGCCCACATGGTACGCTGTCCACTCTTTTTCCAGATATTTCTGGTTTTGAACTAAAATAAGAGTGGGGAACCTGTTGCCTTCTAGATCTTGTTGGACTCCTGCTCCCATCAAGCCTAGCCAGTGTGGTCAGGGATGATGGGAGTTCATAGAGTTGGAAGGGACACCAAGGGTCATCTAGTCTAAACCCTGCAATGCAAGAATCACAGCTAAAGAATCCCTGAGAGATTGCCATCCAATCTCAGTTTTATAAAAAAACAGCAGTGAAGGAGAGTCCACCACTATCAAACAGCTCTTACTATCAGAAAGTTCTTCCTGATGTTTAGGTGGAATCTCCTTCCTTGAAATTGGAATCCATTGGTTCAGTAGAATATGAGTTTGCTCCATCTTCCACGTGACAGCCTTTAAGATATTTGAAGATGCATTGTAATTCAGTAACAACTGGAGAGCCACAAGTTTCCCATTTCAGAACCAAAGCATTATATAACTACAGGGTTGAAGATTATTTATGAGTATTTCCAGTCTGCATCTGTAATGGAATTAACTTTAAACTGTTTGTATTGTTTGATCACTTGTTTTCTACCCTGGGCTCCTTTGGAAAGACAGTGCATAGATTCAATACTATAGTAGTACTTCTGGTTGCAAAAGGGATCCATTCCGGAGGCCCGTTCACAACATGAAAAGAGCGCAACCCGCAGCGGTGTGTCTGTGCATGCGCAGGTTGCAAATTGCTGCTTCTGTGCATGCGCGTGACATCATTTTGCGCTTCGGCGAAACCCGGAAGTAACCCTTTCTGGTACTTCCGGGTTGCCGCGGGACATAACCTGAAAGAATGTAACATGAAGTGGACGTAACATGAGGTATGACTGTAATACTAATACTAATATTCAGTGCTGTTTTTTCTGGGGGGTACACAGGGGTACACATACCCCTAACATTTTGTGAACCTATGTACTTTTGTCCATTTACTGTATTTATTTTTCCCGATTTGAACTATAAAATGGTGATTTTCTTGAGTCAAAATGAGAGTACTCCTAAACATTTTTTTAAAAAAGAAAACAGCATTGCTAATACCAATACCAATACCAATACTAGAGTAGGTGCACCTGCTGAAATTCCCTCTTTGCATAACTATTAAAGGTGCAACAGTCCTGTTCTGTAATGCAACTGGCCACCCTATTTACATGGTGCACTATGAAATTAGTAGCACATTCGTATACATACTTAAAGGTAAAGGTAAAGGTACCCCTGACCATTAGGTCCAGTCGCGGACAACTCTAGTGTTGCGGCACTCATCTCACTTTATTGGCTCTATAGGCCAAGGGAGCCAACGTTTGTCTGCAGACAGCTTCTGGGTCATGTGGCCAGTATGACTAAGCCGCTTCTGGCGAACCAGAGCAAGCGCACAGAAATGTTGTTTACCTTCCCCCTGGAGTGGTACCTATTTATCTATTTGCACTTTGATGTGCTTTTGAACTGCTACATGGGCAGGAGCTGGGATCGAAGAACGGGAGCTCACCCCATCGCAGGGATTCAAACCGCCAACCTTCTGATCGGCAAGCCCTAGGCTCTGTGGTTTAGACCACAGTGCCACATAATTACTTGGAAGTAAATTCCATTTTAGCTAGTGGAACTTAGGAAGGAAAATAGGGAGCTGCCTTATAGTGATCATTGGTCGATCTAGCTCAGTATTGACTACAGTAACTGATACTGGCTGCACAGGAACTCAGACAAAGTTATCTTCCAGATTCTTGTTTTGTTTTTTAAATTGCTATCTATTTTTTTGCTTCCCCATTCTCCCTTTCAAGAGCTGATTCACACAACCAAATTTGGAGTCTATTTCAAGCCGCAATGGATACTTTTTTTACAAAATTAAGCCTCCCCTCACAATGCATGCTGAAGTGGCCATCCCGCTTTCCAACCTGGAAGCCATCTACTTAGCTTTACTGTGCCACAACAAATGTTCATTTGGAAACATTCACAATGGCACACTCTACTGGAATATAGATATATATGGTGCTTGGATGACTGCTTCAGTGGACTCACATTCAAGCCAAACTGATAGATGGGGAAAGCAAGCCTATATCCATATTAGAACTCCTAAAAGATTCCATCAATGGTGTCTCCGAAAAATTTTACCCATCATTTGGGAAGACAGGCAAACTAATGCCAATGTACTGGAAGAAGCAAATATCACCAGTGTTGAAGCAATGATTCTTCAACATCAACTTCGTTGGACAGGTCATGTTGTTCAGATGCCTGATTATTGTCTTCCAAAGCAACTACTCTATTCTGAACTTAAAAATGGAAAGAGTAATGCTGCTGGTCAACAAAAACAGTTTAAAGACTCTCTCCAGGCAAAAAAAAAGTAAAAAAAATGTAGTATAAACACTGGCTTGCGAGCACTCCAATCGGAGAACAGCCTTTACCAAAAGTGTCATGGGCTTTGAAGACACTCAAACTCAGGATGCAAGGGAGAAACGTGCTAAGAGGAAGGCACGCTTGGCAAATCCACACCGTGATCAGCTGCTCCCCGGAAACCTATGTCCCTACTGTGGAAGGTCATGAATTGGCCTCCACAGTCACTTATGGACTCACTGTTAAGACAGTGCTCATGGAAGACAATCTTACTCGGCTACGAGTGATTGCCAAAGAAGAAGAGAAGACCCATTTTAGAACTGAGCTGTCCTGAAAGTATTAATGCTTTTTTGTGAATATTTGCAGAAAAAAAACATTCTTTTATTTGATAATTTGAAGGTAGGGTCACTCTTGGGGGGGGGGACCTTAAGGAACAATCCTATAGCAAGATCTATTAGGATGAACCAGAAGGTGCCCATGTCAGGATACCTGGTTCGCACCCCTTCAAAAATTGTGTGTTCATGGCCATGGCCCCCCTGGCACCTCCCCCACCACTGTGCCCCTGCATCCACCCACTGCTAAGATCCAGGGAGAGGGCAAGGAGTGGCGGTGAGTGGCGCTCGTGTCCACTCAGTCTGGTATGGGGCCTTCTGAACCCCTGGTCAGGCCAACTCCTTGTGCTTTGGTGGTTATATGAGTTTGCCATGACACAGAATGGTGTTAGTTTCATTTTAAGCTGAAATGAGCCAGTGTTCTGTAGTGGTTAGAGTGTTGGACTAGGACCAGGGAAACCAGGTTCCAAATCCCCACTTGGTCATGAAGGTCTCATGGGCCAGTCAGTCACTGTTTCTCAGGCTGCCCTACCTTACAGGGTTGTTGTGAGAGTAAAATGGGGAAAGAGGAGAACCAATGTGCCACCTTGAGTTTCTTCGAGGCAGGATATAAACAATAACTACAGTGGTACCTTGGGTTAAGCACTTAATTTGTTCCAGAGGTCCGTTCTTAACCTGAAACTGTTCTCAACCTGAAGCACCACTTTAGCTAATGGGGCCTCCTGCTGCTGCCGTGCCGCTGGAGCACGATTTCTGTTCTCATCCTGAAGCAAAGTTCTTAACCCAAGGTACTATTTCTGGGTTAGCGGAGGCTGTAACCTTAAGCATATGTAACCTGAAGCGTATGTAACCTGAGGTACCACTGTAATGATTAAAGGAGATTAGAGGTTCAAGATTAGGAAGAGCAGACTTTAAAAAGGATGATTGCACTCCTGGATAACTCAGTTGGTTAGAGTGTGGTGCTGATAATGCCAAGGTTGCAAGTTCAATCCCCGTATGAGATAGTTGCAAGTTCCTGTACCCAGGGGGTTGGACTAGATGATCCTCAGGGCCCCTGCCAACTCTATAATGCCGCAATGGGACTGGTTATAATTCACGGAGGCTCTGAATGTGCACCACACAATCCACTAATGATGAGAGGTCTGCTTCTTCTGCTCCAAGACCATGCACTTTTGTGAAGAGAGTAGGCTTTTGTATTATGGAGCACTAGCAGTTCCAGTATTTTCAGAAGAGACATTTCAAGGAAGTGAAGTTCAGAATGTCATAGAACTTAAGGTATATCCAGCTGCAGTGCAGACCTAATGGGGAATGTGTCAGCACCATTCACAATAGATGTAGGTGCAAAAGAAACAGAGAAAGGTAGATTTTCCTCCTGACACTTCAACACCTGCTAGTAACCTGAGATAAACTCAGGGGTCTAACACAGCTGTCTTATATAAACTGTCTTTTGTACTACTAGCCATTGCAATGAAAAAGCTTTTTCACCTGTTATAATTTAGAGAGTGGTCATGATGAATGAGACTATGGACATTTTTACACCTACTGGCTGCTGCACAGTCCTATGGATTCCCACTCTGCAGTGAGTCCCAGTGAATTGTCTTGCATAATGCAAGTTGTGTTGGCTGGCTGGCTGGCTGCTGAGTCCCAACAAAGTGTGTTGGGACCACAACCCTAAAATAGCACCAACCTTTCTCACACAGCGTCTCCTTGCTGGCTGGCACCCATTGAACTAGCTGTTACAGTTGCATTCCTCTCTCTTTTTTCATTTTGTGGTTTTTGCACAGAACATTGGAAGCTGCCTTCTGCTGAGTCGGACCATTGGTCCATGTAGTTTAGTACATTGACTGGCTGCTTCTCTCCAGTGTTTCAGACAGAAGTTTCTCCCAGCCCTACCTGGAGATGCTGGGGCTCAAACTAGGGACCTTCTGAATGCATGACAGATGCTCTGTCACTGTGCTATATGGCCCTTACCGAGACAGGGAAATGCTTCAGACTGGCTCTTCAAGTTGCTTTTCATTGTTATCGGCCAGCTTCTTGAAATGATTTAAAATTAGCCTATCCCCCAGGGTGGTGGATGCAATTCCTTCCACTTTGGTCTCACCTATAAATCTGGAGAGCAGTTCTGTGCCGTAGTACTTCAGCGTTGACAGCTTTGTAGTCCAGGGTTTGGACTCCAGTGCTACACCAAGCTCTCTTACCATTTCACCTGGGTAATGTTCTCTGTCCTTCTTCTAAAATTGCCAGTCTACCCATACGTTCCTCATCTTTTGATTTCCTCCTCTCCTCTCCCTGGCACTCTGCCCCCCTCGGGTTGCTGAAGGGGTGGTGGTGTAATATGGAAATGAGTTACTCTTAATGCAACAGTACCCCCTACTGGCCACGCGGGGAGTGCCGCCGTTCCAATACACGGTATCCATCCAGTATATTCGAATCAAGTTGCTGTGTGAAATTAGTGCCATCGGCGGGGGGTCTTTTTGAGAAGGAAAAAGAAAAAAGGGATGGTGGGGAGGTGGGGATGGAGAGGCTCTGTAGAGCGACGGTATGAGGCAGGATTATTAACAGCGCCATTAAAATAGCCGAGGAAGCTGCGCTCGTTAAGTCGGAAGCGCTTTGACTGAAACGCACGCAGAGACCCCCACAGAGGAGCGCAAAAAAGGCGTCCTTTGAAAGTTAAGAGATGCCATCAGAAACTCATCTCCCGTCGTGCCAGCGATGAAACCGGGGATGGGGTGGGGAGAACTAGGGGGCTCTTCGGCGGCCTTCCCCCCACCATCTCTCTCTCTGTAAACCCAAGATCGGGCAGCAGATGCGTCGCCACAGAGGTTGGCATTTGCTGCTGAAGCAAGGCGCGCTAGCTAGGTGACTGGATGGAGAGGTGCCGAGCGAGGCGTCCGCGACCACCCCGCGCACCCTTCGCTTTCCGGAAAGCAGAGCAGGTCGTGGGCCGCCTCGCCTCGCCTCTGCGCGGCTGCTTCGCGGGCGCGCGCGTTTGTGTTGTATTGCGAAACCTTGCGAGCGCGTGATGCCTCGCTCCCTGTGTGCGCCTGCTGCGCGTAGGTATTTAGCAGCCAACTCTATCCGAAGTTAAGTGAATAATGACGAAAATTACTATTTTCAACTGGAAATGTCTGTAAGCGCTTTAGAAGATTTGATCTAATAATGGCCTCCCTGGAAACCTTGCATTTTGGTGACTTTCATGCTCCTAGCAGGGGGGCTCATCTTCTCTTCTCTCTCCTTAGCGCGGCTTAACCGCAATCCTTATTATGCTCTGGCTGAGCACGAAAGGGGTGTGTGTGTTGGTGTGCGTGCGCGCGCGCCATCGGGAAGGTTGCCCCCCCCCCCTTCATCGCTTTTCCTTCGCTCGACGTTTCCCCTTCTTCTCCACCGCGAGAATCACCAGGCGGCTCTTCAAAGGAAACCCACCTCAGCTGCGCTCGCAGTTGCTTGTTGTCGCTGCTGCTCCGTTACAAAAGCAGTCGAGAGAGGCTCTTGGCACCGAGGTGGCACACAACGCAAACACGCTGGGTGGGGAAGCAGCACCCGGGCACTCTTCCATTGATTTCGCTTTTGCGAGTGCTCCAACTCCGCTGCCTCCTTGCAGGAGTCCTTTCTCCGGCGTCGAGTTCATCTGCTTAATTACATTGATCTCCCCCTCCCTCCCTCCCTCCCTCCCTCCTCTCGGATCGCCTTGTGCCAAAACAAGACGGGATGCATTATTGGGGGTTTTGCAGTTGCTGAGGTCAAGGCAAGTGACGGGAGCGAGTGCGTGGCGTCCGCCCTCCCCTACTCTGAGCGAGAGACGGCGAGCGAGAAAAGGCAAGCGTTAGGACTCGGGGGAAATCTCTCTTTCTCTGCCCCCCCTTCCTCCTCCTCCTTCCCCCTTCGCTTCTTCAATCAGCTTGTGCTACTCATCAGATCAGGGATAGCTGAGGCTTCAGCTGTGTGCGCCAGAGAGCCGCTCTCCCAACTCCTCGGTCTTTCCAATGCAAGGGATGTTTGCAAGGCGCGCGGAGAACCACCGGCTGTGCTGCTGCTGCTGCTGCTCCCGCTACCACCCTGGGCAGGGGATGTGAACTCCCTTAAAGAATGACTAGGATTGCCACGATTGCCATTCTTTTGCAGCTGTTGCAAAAAACCGGAGGACAGGGCTTCGCAGGTAAGGGGCGTTGGGCTCTTGCCGCGTGCCTCTGTGCAGCGGGTGGAGGTGGGTGCCTTGAACTCCGAGCAGCGCTCCTCAAGACGACTGTGGGTTGCGCTGCGTCGCGTCCTCCCTTTCCTTCCGGGTGTGCAGCTGCGAGTGTGAAAGGCTAGGTCAGATGGCTGGACTCATGGCCCCGTTTACTTGGGAGTCAGCTCCATTGAACTCAGTGGGACTTTCTTTTGAGTCGACCTGTATAAGTTGTTTTATATATATAAAAATGCATTGTACTGGCTGTCTGTCTTGGCTTGTGGGAGATTGACTTCGCATGATGGGTGTTCAGAGCTTATCTGGCAAGCTCTAGGTAGAAGCTGAGCTATAGGGAATATAGGCGTTTTGCGTTTTCGTTGCCCATCTTGTTACACACGCGCAGCCATAAAACGCCAATCAGGAGGCAGCCTTGAGCTTATTTACCCGGGAGTAAGTCCCATTGAACTCAAGGAAGCTTGTTTCTGTGTAGTATTGCACTTTCTTCAAGTGTGATGAAGACAGCTGAGGAACGTGGCTTCCACAGGCAACTGAAAATAAGGAGGCAGGTTAGAGTATTGTTGGCTTTCAGTATCAGAAATGGAACTTCCAAATAAACTCTGTATTGTGTTTGGCTTCATGGGAATTTTTTGTTGGTGGGGGGCACCATTAGACATGTTTCTATATTTTAGGAAGCCTGATTTTTTTTTTTTAAAAAAAAATGTTGTGCCTTGTGTGATATTTGAAGGCATTCCTTCCTTTGCGGAGTCAAGCCACTCCAGTCCTTTTTATAGTAAACAGTTGGTCTCCCATCAAAGGAGGAGGAGGAGGAGTGCCAAGTGTTTCAGAAATGTGCCACATCAGGTTGAGGAGTCCGGCTGTACCTTTAAATCACAACTTGGGAATGTTTTAATTGAAAGTTCATTGGGTAACTCCTCCACCCCTTTCCCCACCAACCTCTGGGATCTAAAGGGCTGGAATAACTTTCTTTGGATAGCTGACAAGTCTGATTTGTTCTTTGACACTTGTCCCGTTGCTGTCATTTTAATCTTGAGAGAGGTTGTGTCTTGGAGCATACACAGCCAAAACCTAGAAGCCCTTTGGAATCTCATTCCCTTCATTCTTCAGTCGGAATTTCCTTGTGAGAGATGATTCCTCACATGGTTTCTTTATCCTGCTGTAAATTTCTCCCCCTCCCGCTGTGTAGATTCCTCACATGCTTTCTTTGTCCTACTGTGGACTTTCCTTTATTTTTAAAAGTCTGTCTGAAAAGTAAATAATAATTACCTAGATTTAAGAAAATGTCCATCTCACCTACCCAGTTATTGAAAATTATTATTTTAAATGCCTACAACCCATTTATGGAGACAACAGCTGTAAGGCATGGCTACTTGGGTATTACAAGTATTGAGGCTCGACTCCAGCAACCTTCAGGCTTGAGTGCAATTCAGCAGAATGGTCTTTAGGGCTAAGAAGATGCTGAAAGATCAAAGAACTCTTGGCTGCTCTGCGAAATATACTCCTATTGGCAGAGCATGCAAATAGGGAGATCACTGTTCAGAAGCCTGCAGAAAAATCTCTCCTTGAATGCTTCTACTGAAAATGTTAAACTTAACTTTAAAAAAGGAGGGAATCATACGAATGGAAGTGATCCTATTAAGCTCTGCAAAAGGCAGAGTGATCTGCATAACGGGCAACAGAAGGTAACTGACTGAGTTACTGTATTCTGGACTTTCCTGGTCTGGTGTTGTTCAGATGTTTTGGACCACAGCTCCCATCATCCCTGACCATTGGCCACACTGGCTGGGGCTGGTGGGAGATGTAGTCCAAAAGTTTATCAGATTGGGAAGGCTGCTATATGCAACGTATATCATTGCAGGGAAAGGAATATCACCTCAGATTTAATTCTAAAAAACTGACAAAGTCACCATTGTGACACTCCTCCCATAAGAAGGGAGTTCACTCAAATATCATTTCCACTGTTTGTGGCTGCTGAACAGAGGACTTCTGAGATGTGTAAATTTCAAGACTAGTTTAGTTTAGACTAAGTTTAGTCTAAGTTTAGACTAACATCCTGTTCCTACACATATTGATATGGAAATAATCCCCCATTTTCAGTAGACTTGCTTCTTCCTCTTTTGGATTCTGTAGAACTTGCTTCATGCTTGCATCATCAAAAAGCGGTGATCATATGAACATTTGTTCTGCACTAAGTTCTACTTGACTCAGCAGAACTTGCATAATATTTGTGTATTGCCCGTTACCATTATTGGTAACACAGCTTTCTAATGGCAGATCCCCTACCTGGGGGGGAAAGAATCTGTAAAATGGGGTAAGGGGGTAGATTGAGAGTTCATTATCAAACAGTAGCACTGTGGTCCTTTAATCTGAGTTTTGGTATCAATGTCTAAACTTTTATAAAGCAGAGGAGGAGGTGGAGGTGGAGCCAGAAATTGGAGATGGCGAACGAATGTAATTATAAAACTTAAAAGTGAATTGGGCCCCACAGATTATCCAATGGGTCAGAAGCTTCCATTATCACTGTTTGTTAAGGAAGAAAGGCAGTGTTTGCTTTCTGTGATTGTGAATGCCACCTTTCACCCCGTCTTTCAGTTGCCTGCTTTGCTGCTGAAAAAGATAAAAGAATCTTATTTATAGAAATAAACATGACTTGGTGAGCCACTTCTGTAAATGAGGTTATGGGAAGTGCTGCCTGTTTTATTTTTAAGATTACACCTAACCACCGAAGACTTAATGCCCTGTAACCAATTTGCACAGCTAATACTCTGATAATGAAAGCAAAGATGAAATAAACGTTCACGAACGCCTCACCTCTCTGATGGATTTTCATGCCTAACCACATGAAAGCTTCCATCTGTTGCAGCCAGTGTATTTTCCCCGTTGTCCATCAGATGGTGCTGCCTTCATAACTATTAGATGCAATTATAGACTTGTCCACACAGGCTTTCCCATTGAGCTATGCTTTCAGTGCCTTTACGTCTTCTGTCAAAACTTCCAGGGTGTCCAGTTCTCTGAAGTTGGCTGTTGGAGTTTTGTTACTTGTTTGCAAAAAAATTGGATCGCAGAATATTGGATCAAGATTGAAAAACCCAAGACTGAAGTGATATCTTGGTACTGCTTACATCTCCATGTCCCATAGAAGTCAGCAGAGCTGAGGCAAATGCAAATTACAGTCTTGTTTCTTGTGAAATTCTTGACCATCAACTAGTAGACTTAGGCTGCAGTCCTAACCCCACTTACCTGGAAGTACGCCCCACCAAATTCAATAGGACATACTTCTGAGTTGACATGGTTAGGATTGCACTCTTAGACCTCGGGTTAAGTACCTGATTTGTTCCGGAGGTCTCTTCTTAATCTAAAACTGTTCTTAACCTGAAGCACCACTTTAGCTAATGGGGCCTCCTGCTGCTGCCGTGCCGCCGGAGCACGATTTCTGTTCTTATCCTGAAGCAAAGTTCTTAACCCAAGGTACTATTTCTGGGTTAGCAGAGTCTGTTACCTGAAGTGTATGTAATCTGAAGCATATGTAACCTGAGGTACCACTGTAGTTTTCAAACTTTCCTGCTACAGAGAACACGTTCCACACACATTTATCTGCTGATGAACTGTTGTCTTCTGTGGACAGTTACAGGGAGGCAATGACAGCTTGTGCAGAGAATATGTGTGAACTGAAAGTACCTTCTAGAGGCACTTCTGAAAACCTCCACAGCTGCATATTGCATGGGGAAGATTGGTAGTGATGAACAGAGTGGGAATCTTCTCCATCATTACTGATTTTGTCACTGAGAAGCCCTTGGTAAGCTTGAATAAGAACAATCCAGCAATTTTTTTTTCATACTTTTGGAAAGACCACAAGTGGGACATGAAACCCATAGCTTTCACCTGCTGTATTTGCCTCCAGTATTCTGTGGCCTGCTGCTTCTGCACATAAGAGATCCCATTTAGATCTCTCAGCGGCTATTAGCATTGATAGCTACCCTTCATGAATGTGTCTATTCATCTTACAAAACCATCTAAGCAATAGCCATTACCACGTCTTGTGGCAGTGAATCCTACAAATTATGCATTGTGTGAAGGGCTTTGTTCTGCTGGTCCTGAATCTATAGCCAATCAATGTCTTTATGTGAGTTCTAGGATGACGGGCTTTCCAAAGTTTGGAAAGCTGCGTCTTAGCACTTCACATTTTGGGTGGAAACAAATGACTGTTTGCCAAATGGGAATGTGTCACAATTAGGATGCAACTGACAGTAAGCCAGGACAGTTTCCCCACACATCGGTGGAAGTTCTCACTTTGCTGTAAAGTGATCACTTCTCACATAGTTCTGTGTACCACTTGTTAAACAATCATCTGTACTCATCTACTGTTAGAAGTTCCTTGCCAGACTGCTGCTGATATTTCCTAACATGCATACCACTTGTGGCGAACGATCAGTGTTTTCTCCGCAATTGCTCGCTGGAGCAAATGTGCTTCTGCACTTAAAAAAAAGAAAAGAAAGAAAAGCATGTAGCTCTTCCCTTAGGACTTTCAGATTTGTTCCATGGGTACCTTTGCAGGGCAGAATAGTAGAACGTTTCATGCACTCTTTACATTGGAGTAGTCCATTAGCTTCAGAGTTAATATCTGTGGGGAGTGAAACACAGTATGTTTCATAAGTTCCCCTTGGACAGCAGTATTCTGTTTCAGCATATGTTAAATCTAACCACTGGCAGAATTCTTATTGGCATATGCAGTTTGCATGAGCTTCACCAGTAAAGAATGGAGCGGAGTCTACCATGCTGTTGTTTACAATTCATACTGCTTTGGACTTACATATGAATATGTTCTATGGAAGATCCCTGAATTAAGCAATCCATAGCATTGGATAACCACTAAGGGCATTGAAAATGGGTTGAAGATGGGTATTCCAGCACGACAATGACCCAAAACACATGGCCAAGGCAACAAAGGAGTGGCTCAAGAAGAAGCACATTAAGGTCCTGGAGTGGCCTAGCCAGTCACCAGACCTTAATCCCCTTGAAAATCTGTGAAAAGAGCTGAAGGTTTGAGTAGCTACACACCAGCCTCAAAATCTTACTGACTTGGAGAGGAGTGGGACAAAATACCTCCTGAGATGTGTGCAAACCTGGTGGCCACCTACAAAAAACCTCTGTAATTGCCAACAAGGGTTTTGCCACCAAGTACTAAGTCATTTTTTGCAAAGGGATCAAATACTTACTTCACTCATTATAATGCACATCAATCTCTGACTTTTGTCTTCTGGGTTTCTGGGGTTTTTCCTGTTGTTATTCTGTCTCTCACAGCTACAATAAACCTACCATTAAAATTATGGACTGGTCATTTCTTTGTCAGAAGGCAAACGGGCAAATTTAGCAGGGGATCAAATACTCCCCCCCCCCTCACTGTATAAGTAAAACCATTCCATCTTCTAGCTACCTAACAGGTACTTACTTGGTGCCCAGCCCATCAAGTCATTTTCCTGACTCTTAAGATAGTTTCCAAAAAGTGTTGCTAGATTTTTGCCTTTTGGGGATTTTATTGTTTTATCTGAATAGCCGTTTTTAGTTTCACTGTATGTTGATATATTAGCATGTGTGTGTGTGTGTATTTTGCAAACCACTTAGAAACTTAGAAAACACATTATTTTTTTGCCTCTTAGAAAACACATTTTTAATATGAACAAATATGAAATTCTATAGGTATGAATTAAATAAATAAATGCAACCCAGTGCCTTGTTATCATCCAGAATGCAAGAGCGTCTGGGGGGAACTTTGTATGCCTCAAGGTTTGTTTTGCCCTTTTCTCTGACCTTTCCTTTACATTACAAATTTTAGCTGTAGCAGAGGCGTCATTTTCCTTCCAAATGTGTAGAATGATATGAACGCTTGGAATATTATCAGATGGACCATTGCGAAGAAAAATACCACATCATTGTATGAGGCAGCAGTTAAGGGCATTTTTGGCGGTAGAGGCAATGGAAGTTCGAAGTGGGTGGGGGCAGAAATGCAGAGAGATTTGGGAGTATAGTTAATTCACGTTACTAGCCCCCTGCCTTTGGTATGTTGGTCCTGTGCAAATGTAAGATGCTGAACATGGCAACTGTTAACAATATAGCAATTTAACTCCAAAATCCCTTTCCCTTTCCTCTGGGGAACTCTTAGCTGTTCAGTCCAATGTTGTTTTTCCTCTTGGCTGGCTTGATTTGTTTTTGCATAAAAGAACAATTAATGCTAAAAAGGCACTTGGAAAATAACAGCAGGAACTGGGTCTTTGCGTGTAAAAAGGCAAATGGTTACTGTACCTCCAATTTATATTGCATCCCCACTTTTGCAAATGTTTAGCCTTCTCTCTACACACTGTTTTGTCCTGTGTTCATTTGAGGGAGCCCTAGAGCCTGCCACCCCATAAATGGTTTTTGGAAAAGTGTGTGTGTGTGTGTGTGTGTGTGTGTGTTAGACAATTATTATTGAATACTGAAGTATCCTTTCTTTAAAATAAGGGATCACTGTTAGTTGCCATGGAAACTACTGTGCTGTCCAAAAAGGTAGATCTTAGTTTTGTGGAGCAGAGATTGGAGCAAAGGTTATTTCTTCTGGCAACTACTATTTATGATGTGTATTAAAACCTTTTGCAGCTAATAGACAAAATAAGATAAATTGATTTTGAGTATTTGTGGCTTTGAACGCTCCCTTAGTTCATGGATAGTTCATAGTCCTTGCCTTTAGCTTTTTTAAATGTCTTACTTAGCTACCCCTCTACAAACAACTTACTTCTAGAGAAGTTGTGCTGAAGTCCAGAGGGTTACAGCAGAGAAAGAATAATACAAATTTGCTGTTGTTAAGCACATCCGCAGAAGAATGCAATATCTGTTTCCCTTATTCTTGTGAGGACAGCAGGTCACCTTTGAATGAATGGTGCTAAGCTAGGCAAGTGCCCACATCTGGCCAGGAACAGGGTGTAGCTCAGTGGTAGATCATCTGCTTTGAATATCAAGGTCCCAGCTTCATTCCCCTATCTCTTCAGGTAGGACTGGGCGAGACCCCCTGTTTGAGATCCTGGAGAGTTAACTGCCAAGCATTATAGGCAGTGCTAAGCTAGATGAACCCGGGGTCTGATTCAGTATAAGGTAGCTCCCCATGTTCCTATGTCCTTGGCCTAGGCCATGGTTCATTCAAGGCAAGTTCTTCCAGCTGAGCTGTTTGCCCCCAAAGCAGATGATGCCTCTGAGCAGACAGAAGCTGTGGCAGGTATGCTTAGACTGAAGTCCAGCTCCAAAGGACTTCTAGCAGATCCCTCACTGTGAGAAGTGAGGTTACAGGGAACCAGGCAGAGGGCCATCTTGGCAGTGGTGCTCTTCCTGTAGAATGCCCTCCCATCAGATGTCAAGGAGATAAAATAACTACAACTTTTAGAAGACACCTGAAGGGAAGTTTTTAATGTGTGGTTTTTTATTTAGGAGTTTTTATGAGTGTTGGAAGTCACCCAGGGTGGCTGGGGCAACCCATATATCCATATGGGAGAGGTAAATAAAAATAAAAATAAATGATGGAGACTGCAACAGCTATTCCCACCATCTTTTCTTCTTTGGTCCTTTCTCCTTCCACACCAGCTTGTGGCGTATCTGTAGCTCTGTTTGATCACACATGTAGGAAGGGAAGGGAAACCTCTCCTTGGAGGTGAGAACTCCATGTTCTTGATTCAGTGCTGGGAGCTAAAGGAATTCCTGGTCACAGCCCTGCCAACACTACCTGTGTGACAAAGATGGAAGCAAAATGCTTGGTTCTTTGGTCTCTGATCTTAAGAATGGTTTGCCATCTGGATAAGGTGGGACAAACTTCTTTGACGGCTTATTATGATACCACTTAAATAGTTACGTATTAATGTATACTGCTTATTATTTTGCCTGATGGAGTTTTTTTTTAATAGAACAGACTGGCTGCCTTCTTTGCATCGTGTGCAGTCTTATTATATGCACTTTCCCTTTGTTCGGCTCTTTTAATAAACTCCCACTTCTCTTCATGTGGCGTCATTTAGTGTGTGGAACTTCCTCCTCCCACTGGCCATTTTAATAAAGGTTATGCCTTTTCCCTTTGGATAACCTTCTCCTTGCAGATGGACTCTGCTTTTGCCGTTGTGGGAAGGTCATACCCATTAAGACACAGCCATGCTGTTTCTAAATGAACAACACTCTGCATATAAACGATGACTTTCTCATGAGTCAGAGCTCTGTAGTCTGGCCCTGTGGGGTGCTGTAACAGCCTAAGCTCCCGCTGCAACTTGCTATTACAGCAGCCAAGGATCATATTTCCTTTATGGGGGGGCGGGGGAGAGAGAGAGAGAGAGAGAAATGTTCTGTCTAATCTAAGCTAAGCATATCACATGCATCTTTTAATCAGGCCTTCTGTTTTCTCTCTCTCTCTTCCTAATAGCAGATAATTGCATATAATCTTATCATGCAGTGATTCTGAAATGCAAAAAATGCCTAGAACCAGATCCTGGTGCATTAAATAATATCAGAGAAGAGACTGTGATGACTTTATTAATATATAATGTGGCCCTTTGCTATAAAGTGAGCTGGTACTTATTTGGTGTCTGCCCTTGCACAAGGAAAGCAGAGCTTAGATTTTAGATATCCGTTTTCTGCAAACAAGGCTTTGTAATGAGCAAAGCACAGACCTTGAGTCAGATAATTCCCCACTCGCTTTACTCTTTGTGTTAATGCTGAACTGTTCTCCTTGCCTTTTTATTTCACTCAACCGCACCGGAGCAGTAGGTTTTGCTTTACTTGTCTTGATTCAGAGTTAAGAATGGCAATGCTGGTGTTCAGTAAAAGTGGCTGGTGGAACAATCCTATGCATAGCTGTTCAAAAGTCAGTCCTATTGCGTTCAAGGGGGTTTATTGCCAGATGACTGCATATAGGATTGCACCCTCAGCCATTTACTTGACACATGCATTTTAGATGACATGGAGTTTGATTGTGGTGGGAAAAGTTTGGTAGGGGGACTGTTTGTATTGAGTAAATTAGCGAGAAGAACACCAAAATCAATATATATCTATATGCAGGGTGTCGTGTGGCACTTACTGTAACAACTTCATGGTTAGTAACGGCATATAGGTATTTTTCTGGGGGGGGGGCATTGGATGTTAATCAGCTGGCAACTGTGGCTTAAAAGTGTTGACTTGCTTGCACAAATGAGCCGAGGGACCACAGATAATTTCCATACCCCATCCAGCACAAGACATTTAAAACACCACTGCTAAGACTGTCTCTCCACTTGCCCTTCCTAAATGGGTTTCCAGCTACCTGATATTTGCACCTGTTTTAAAAATTGAAAGGACTCTAGGTGCTGTGCAGGAAGGGGGAACCTGCGGCCCTAAAGGCAATCTGTCAATGTCTGTCTAAATCTGTCAGTTTTATTTTTTAACAGTTCAGATTTCCACATTTCTGCATTAGTTTGTGCTTTTCTGTAGGTCTGCATAAAAATTCATCAGCATTTAGTGCAAATTTATAGTACTAATAATTTTCATTTTGCAAGGGATTTCCCCAAAATATTTTATATGCCGTTTTCACTAATATATGCATTTTTTACACATACATATTCACCAGAGCTTTCCAAACTGTGTGTCGTGACACATTAATGTGTTGGCTGCAGTGTGTAGGTGTATTGCATAGATGCTCCCTGCGCTCTTCCCAGGACTGGAATGGGGTTAGTTTAATCTCTGGTTTGCTAGTTAAACTGAATTAATGTGTTGTGAAATAATGCATGTCTAAAAAGTGTGTAACCAACATGAAAAGTTTGGAAAACTCAGATATACACTACTCTGGTGCACATTATTTGTATGTAGAACTGTGGATTGCAAAATTCAGAGAAGTGCAAATTTCAAAGGAGAGATGTTTTTCAATTTGCATATTGTTTCAAGAAGTGCTAATTAGGTAGATTCACATTAAAATCCTGCCAAATGAAATTTCTCTCCCATTCCTGGTGACAATATGCAAAGATACTAGCTTGGAAATGTATGTACAGGCAAGTCGCTGGTTGCGTATTGTAAGGGATGCGGGAGGCGCTGTGGTCTGAGCCACTGAGCCTCTTTGGCATGCTGATCAGAAGGTCAGCAGTTCGAATCCGCGTGGTGGGGTGAGCTCCTATTGCTTTGTCCCAGCTTCTGCCAACCTAGCAGTTTGAAAGCATACCAGCGTAAGTAGATAAATGGGTACCGCTGTGGCGGGAAGGTAAATGGCGTTTCCATGTGCTCTGGCACTTGTCCTGTTGTGCCAGAAGCAGTTTAGTCCTGCTGGCCACATGACCCAGAAAGCTGTCTGTGGACAAACAACGGCTCCCTTGGCCTGAAAGTGAGATGAGCACTGCAACTGCATAGTCGCCTTTGACTGGACTTAACCATCCAGGAGTCCTTTACCTTTTTAACTGTGTACTGTAGGAAACCAAGAATGGACGCATGAAGATTCCCAAAAAGAAATGAGAGAGAAAACAACTGTTTTTTCAAAACATGCCAAATGTTATTGGTGTCTTTTTACAAAGGATCCCTTTATTTTTCAGGGGGCTGATTTCAAAACTGACTTCTTCACTCAAAGGCATCTTCGGTCAAAATCACATTTTCCTATTACACTTTTGTGGTTACTGATTTTTAAGATGTAGGGAGCTCAGATGAAGGCAGCATCTGAGTCCTCCTTGCTTCACAGAACCCCTTCACCGAACAGAGATATTGTGTGTGTGTGTCTGTGTGCCCCTCACTGTATATAGTCCTGACCTCCAGGTGTTCAGCAAGTGACATGAATGAGCCTGCTCACATACAGTTGTACGTGCACAGAATACTATTTCATGATTGGGAGCTTTGCTTTTCCTGAACTGTCCAGAGTTATGTAGAAACAAACAAACAGAAAGCACCTGTCTAAGAAGTGTCCTGCTGGATCAGGCCAAAGGACAATCTAATCTAGCATCCACACAGACCATTCAGATGCCTACAGAAAGCTCATAACCAGGACAGCTCTTCTCCTTCTGAGTGCAAGCAACTAGAATTTCAAGGCATTCTGCTTCTGACAACGGAACATAGTTATCATAGCTTTTAGTCATGAATAGCCTTACCTTCCATGAATCTGTCCAATCCTCTCTTAAAGCAGGCCAAGTTGGTGGTCATCCACCACTATATCATGTGGCAGTGAATTCCATAGTTTAACGGTATGCAGTACTTTCTCTTGTCTGTCTTGAATTTTCCAATATTCAGCTTCCTTACATGGCCCTGAGTGCCAGTGTTATGGAAGAGGGAGAGAGAAAAACTGTACTCACTTTCTTCACACTATGCCTAATTTTATATACATTTATCAATTGCTCTTATACTTGCCTCTTTTTCTTTGAACCAAAAAGGTCCAACCTTTGTAAGCACAGGGTAGTTGCTTCATCCCTTTGGTTGTACTCTACATTCACGTTTCTGTGGTACCAAAATTCAGTCATCTCAATCCTATTTACCTTATTCACTGGCTTCTGGCAAATGTGCCACACAGAGAACTTCTGGTCAAAGCTTCTGTAGGCTTAATAGTTGATCTAAAACTTGGTGATACTCAAGCACAAAAAAAAAAAAAAAGTTTTGCAAATGGTTTACCCTGGAGAATTAAATTCTTTCTGGATAAGCAAGTATCTTAACAACACAGATAAACATTTAGCCTCGATACAGTATATTGGACTTCAATAACTCTAGGATACAGTTGTGATGACTCCCTCCCCTGTTAGATTTTTGTAGGCTTTGGATGTTTTGATTTATTTAAAGTCCTTTAAACCTGCTCTTCAACTGAAAAAGACTCCTAGCTTACCGTAATCAATAATAAGTTTGTCCCTGCCTTTGGAATTACAATGTAAGAGACATGACACAAAAGGAAAAGGAATTGGGTGGGAGGAGGAAAGCTTGGGCACTTCTTAGTTATAAGAATTTTATAAAAGTTCTCCCCCCCCCCCCGGGAATCAGCTGTTCCTTGTAGGAGTAAAATAACCTCCACATATGGCTTATAAAACATGCTTTGATTAGTTACAGGGTTTCAGACTGAGTCAGGAGCGTCTCTTTCTTGCTGTCCCTTAGTCCTCTGGCAATAGATATAGAGTCTGGTATCCTTCAGATATTCTCCTGCTGTACTCATTTGCTTCAGTAGTCACGAAATTAAAAGACGCCTACTCCTTGGGAGAAAGGCGATGGCAAACCTAGCAGAGACATCACCTTGCCAACAAAGGTCCATATAGTTAAAGCCATGGTTTTCCCAGTAGTGATGTATGGAAGTGAGAGCTGGACCATAAGGAAGGCTGATCGCCGAAGAATTGATGCCTTTGAATTATGGTGCTGGAGGAGACTCTTGAGAGTCCCATGGACTGCAAGAAGATCAAACGTATCCATTCTTCAGGAAATCAGCCCTGAGTGCTCACTGGAAGGACAGATCCTGAATCTGAGACTCCAGTACTTTGGCCACCTCATGAGAAGAGAAGACTCCCTGGAAAAGACCCTGATGTTGGGAAAGATGGAGGGCACAAGGAGAAGGGGATGACAGAGGACGAGATGGTTGGACAGTGTTCTCGAAGCTACAAACATGAGTCTGACCAAACTGCGGGAGGCAGTGGAAGACTGGAAAGATCAGGGATAGATGGCACATTCCTGGAAGGAGTTAGAGCAATCTACACACAACAAAGAGCTAGATTAATTATTAACAATACCCTGACAGAACAGTTTGAAATAGCAAAAGGCACTCGACAGGGGTGCCCTCTGTCACCGCTGTTGTTTATCATGGTTTTAGAGATAATCACAAACAAGATAAGAAAAACCCCAGAGATCCGTGGCATAAAAATAGGAGCGAAAGAATATAAACTGAAAACATATGCAGATGATCTTATGCTGTCATTGGAAGAACCAAAAGAGAGCGTCGGCAAAGTGTTAAAGCTACTAGAGGAATTTGGAAAATTATCCGGATTTAAATTGAACAGAGCAAAAACCAAAATAATGACCAAAAATATGGAAGAAGAAACCAAAAATGATCTTGAAAGTCAAACTGGAATTAAAATAACTAAAAAAGTAAAATACCTTGGAATCTGGTTAACTATGAAAAATATAAATCTGATTGAAAATAATTATAAGAAAACATGGAAAGAAATAATGAAGGACTTGGATACATGGAATAGAATACATCTCTCGTGGTTGGGGAGAATGGCGGTGATTAAAATGAGCTTACTACTTAAATTACTCTTCCTATTTCAGAATATACCGATAATTAGAGGAACCTCAATATTCAAAGAATGGCAGAGATTACTTTCTAAATTCATTTGGCAGGGAAAGAGACCAAGAATCAGATTTAAATTGCTCACAGACCAAAGAGATAGGGGTGGCCTTGCGGTTCCAAATTTGAGGTTATATTACGAAGCTGCATGTCTTTGTTGGGTAAAAGACTGGATTGTCATCAAAAACAAAAATTTGTTAGATCTAGAGGGGTTTAATCTAAGATTCGGTTGGCATGCCTATTTATGGCGAGACAAGGGAAGGGTTCATAAAGGTTTTTCTAATCACATTTTCAGAGGGCCACTGCTGGAAGTGTGGGAAAGGAATAAAAAACTGTTGGAGCAGAAAACGCCCTGGTGGTTATCACCAATAGACATTTTAACAATTAAAAAATTAAATATAGAGGGGGAAAGATGGACATATGAAGATTTACTAACCAAAACAGAATCCGGGTGGATTAGACCTTATGAAGAAATAAAAAGCAAGCTGACTGGCTGGATTCAATACCATCAAATTAATTCAATGTGGAGGGAAGATAATAAGATCGGAATAAATGACAAGAAATCTAGATTTCAGATTGAAATAATAGAAAGTAAAACAAAATTATTATCAAAAATGTACAACCAGTTGCTTGAGTGGGACACCAAGGACGAGGAAGTAAAGGATGTGATGGTGAAGTGGGCGGTAGACCTAGGGTACAACATAGACAAATGGAAGGCATTGTGGTGTAAAGATATGAATTTTTCAGCATGCACGACACTAAAGGAAAACATGTATAAGATGATGTACAGATGGTACATAACGCCGGTAAAACTACATAAAATGTATAGAATGGGCAATAAACTGTGTTGGAAATGTAAGAGCAAGGAGGGCGAATTCATTCATATGTGGTGGACGTGTGAGATTCTCAAAAAAATTTGGGAATCCATCTATAATGAATTTAAAAAAATTCTTAAATATACGTTTGTTAAAAAACCCGAAGCCTTCCTGCTGGGGATAATTGGTAAGGATATCAAAGAAGAAGATAGAACCCTTTTTCAATATGCAACGGTGGCCGCCAGAACCCTCATAGCACAGTACTGGAAAACACCAAAAATCCCAACACTAAAGGAGTGGCAACTTAAATTATCCGATTATTTGGAGCTGGCTAAATTGACACAGAAAATAAGAAATCAAAGAAGTGCAAAATTTAACAATGAATGGGATAAATTTAGGATATATATGGAAATAGAGACAAGGGGGAAATCAAAATGTTGATCAGAAACACATATGTACTTATAGAAATCACAGTAGGCATGAGATAACGCTTACTACGTAAAAAGTTTTATTAAGGAATAGACACAGCAGATAGATAAACAAGATAATAATTTCCGAAATCGAGATAAAGGGAAGTCGATCAATGTCATTAAAGTTGTATGTATTTCATGTTTTTTTCCTCTTTTTCTGTTTTTTCTTTTTCATTTTGTCTTTTGTATGTTTGTGAAATATATTTATGTCAAAATTTAATAAAAAAATTTTTTTAAAAAAAGGAAGACAGGAGTGCCTGGCGTGCTCTGGTCCATGGGGTCACGAAGAGTTGGACACGACTAAATGACTAAACAACACTCATTTGCTTCACTTTGTGTGATGCGTGTGTGTGTGTGTGTGTGTGTGTGTGTGTGTGTGTGAGAGAGAGAGAGAGAGAGAGAGATGGATGACTCCATGGTAGAATTCTAACTGAGTTTTAAATAGATTTTTTTTCTTTATAAATTTAGTTCTCATTAAAGTCACAAGTGATTATATCCACGGAGCAGTCTCCAATTAAATGTAGCTTGTTTGACACTGCTTTCTGTTAGTGTGACTGTCTGCAAAAGTGGCCTTTGCGTATAAGCATCAAGCATTCAGCCTGATATCAAAGAGGTTATGCCGTGGAATGTCTTCCTCCACAAACTACTTCCATGCTAGTAGAAGATCTCCCTCCCCAGCTTCAGCTGTTTGCTGGATTTTGTTAAGTTTCTACAAATGGGTTTTACAGTTTTAATTTTAACTTTTTGATTGGATTGTGCATACTATCCGGCATATTTTGCATGCCATAATAAAATGAGAACCTGAGCGAGCATGTGGATAAACTGGAACACGTTGGATACCAATGTAGGGGTGGCAAGCATGCTTTTTTATCTGGCACAGAATTAACCCCAGAGGCTGCCAGTGCCAGGGCCTGAGAAATTAGAAGTCAGCGAACAGCCTCTGAATAATTAGTTGTCCTTACGTGAACTTGCTAAGTAAATTGTATCTTTGCATAAGTATGTTTGTATAATACTATACATATGCATGACTGTGCCTTCCTTCTCCCTTTGGTACAGTGATGAAATACCCATTATTTTAACAGTGGAGCTTAGTAGCAAAGTTGGAGAGCAGACGTTTTTAGCTTGGCAGTTTGCAAAATCTTGGGATCTAAATAAAAACAAGAGACATGGTTTTGATTAAACTCAGCAACAATAACCATCATGGCAGCTAAGCACTAATAATTTAGAGAGGGCAATTATAGGTATGCCTACACTAGTCTCAATATCCAAAAGGAAGGCAGACATCTCATGAACATCCCAGACCCTAGCAATTGAGAAAAGACAAAAGTCCTCGTTGTTTAAGGGATCAGTTACACATCCACACCCACATGAATTTAAGCATCTTTGTAGTACTGTATAGGATTTTAGAAGTACCATATTGTCAGGATGCGGGTGGCGCTGTGGGTTAAACCACAGAGCCTAGGACTTGCCGATCAGAAGGTCAGTGGTTCGAATCCCCGCGACAGGGTGAGCTCCCGTTGCTTGGTCCCTGCTCCTGCCAACCTAGCAGTTCGAAAGCACATCAAAGTGCTCTGGCGGGAAGGTAAACGGCATTTCCGTGCACTGCTCTGGTTCACCAGAATCGGCTTAGTCATGCTGGCCACATGACCCGGAAGCTGTACGCCAGCTCCCTCGGCCAATAAAGCGAGATGAGCGCCACAACCCCAGAGTCGGTCACGACTGGACCTAATGGTCAGGGGTCCCTTTACCTTTAACATAGGTTGCAGTCCTGTATACGAAGTTGTTGTCATGGACATTATGTGGATGTGTCTTCTGATAAACAAAACAGAGTGGGTGGCTGGGTAGAGTGTGTGTATAAATTCAGTGGTGGTTAGTTTGTTTTTTGGTTACTATCTTTTAATGTTAGTATTGGTTTATAGATTATGAATGTTGTAGTATCCTATAATACGACTTTTGTTGTAATTGTGCTGTTTAGCTTATTTTTTTAGTTGCTTTACTAATAGATTGTAATTGTTTTACTGATCGTTTAATTATTCTATATGATTGATGTTGTATTTTGTTATTGTCATTTATTGCTTGTAAGCTGCTTTGCAATTCATGTGAATGAGAAGTGGAATAGAAATTTAATAAATTAGTCAATTAATCAAAACTATGGCTTCTTCCATAAAATTCTGTGAGTTGTGGTCTGTTCTGGTCAGGGTGCTGAGTTTTGTTAGGAGACCCCTATTCCCCCCTCTGAGCTACAATTCCCAGAATGGCCCAACAACCAACCTCACTTCCCAGGGAACTCTGAGTATTGTAACTCTGTGACGGGACTAGGGCTCTGATAACAACTCTCAGCATCCTTGGCAAATTACAGCTCCCATAAATCTTTGGGGGAAGCCATGACTCTTAAAGTGGAATAATAGTGCTTTGGGTGTGTGGTGTGGATGTGACCACAAATATCTCTAGGAAGCTGACCAGTAGGACATGATGGTGTTAAGCAATTTACCATTGTTTGTTCCCAGTATTTGGCAATTAGAGGCATACAGCGTATGAACATGGAGTTAATGTGATAATGCAATTTTCTAAATTTTAATTGAGAGGTGCAAAACATTCTCTCCAGTGTAGTGAGATACTCTGCATATTCTTTGGAATAATTTGTGTGGTTTCTCAAAGTTAACGATGGCATTTGCATGATGATGATGTACTGCAATCATGACCCAATACAAATGCATTATCTATAATATGTAATTATATGTGGAAGATGATTAAAGAGTAATGCATTCCAAGATGAATATGAATTGAGGGCATTTCCCTCTGCTTTCCTTAGCAGCTCTTTGTAGTGTTCACCATTAATTAGTCTCTAAGTCAGCACATTCTAGTTATTTTGAAAAATGAATCTAGCATGTTTTCTTCAGTATCAGAGCTGTACTGAGATTATTTTTTGTCATCAGAGGGGGGAAAAATGAACTACTTGCTTTTCTTTAGCTGAATATGGAGTGCAGTTCTCTTAATACCCAGATAGGGACTCTGTGGGGCTCCAGATCTTATTGGAGTACAACTCCCATTATCTCTAACCATTGGCTGTGCTCACTAAATCTGCTGGGAACTGGGCACCAATAAAGTCTTGAGGCGCACAGCTTCCCCATCACTGCCTTAATGGACAAATCTGTCTTCTGAATATATATTAAAGCTGTAAATTGTAGAAATAAGTTTCTACATGCAACTATTAAGCATGCACAGCCTTTATTTCACTAGGTAATAAAGAATGGTCTTCAAAGTTTTGAATGTGGAGAGTGAAATGCCTGAGTCTCTGGGCAGACGTTAGCTTCCCCAACTTGTAAATTAGGGCTGCATTCACTGGGCAGTTCATTGAATTCACCTGACCTTCCCTAACCGCATTATAAACCACTTTTGGGAAACTCACAGAATGGAGCACACAATTAGAGCTCATTTCTGTGTTATTTGATTCCATTGGGAGCACCATACCTCCAACATTTCTCTGGTGAAAATAGGGACGTCCTATTCCATCATCATCATGAGAATTGTTATATACTGAAGTTCTCACCCTGGGCCAGCAGGGGGATACTGTAGATAGTTTTCACTCAGGTCCACATATGCAAATAAGGAATTGAAAGTGATGTTCAGTGATTGGATAGTTACAGAAAGTTGTTACCGTTGCTTTGTAGTTGAGCTCTATATAAGCAGGTTGGCTGAACCCCTCAGCCCAGTTCTGTTCTGGGCCTGTGAATAAACAAGAGCTGTTTGAAGAATCGGTGTGTTGTCTGATATGTTCACCCACAACTTAACAAGAATCATAATGATGATGATATTATTTATACCATACTTATCTGACTGAATTGCCTCAGACACTCTGGGTGGCTTCCAAAATATATAAAAACATAATAAAACATTAAACATTAGAAAACATTCCTATACTGCCTTCAGATGTCTTCTAAAGGTTGTATAGTTACTTGTTTCTTTGTCTCGGGGGTCACATAACCTAGAAAATTGTGGGAGGGAAGGGACAAAATTTGGGGTAGTTTACTGGTATATAGTTCTTTCTTGTCATTTTCATGGAGGAATCATGGGGGAGCAGAAGCACGGCTGTGTAAAGAATAGGGAATAGCGATGTCGTCCAGTGATGTTTATTGTTGTGACACATCCCCCCCCCCCGTGTGAATAAAATTTAGCATGACATCCCGGTCAAAACCCCACATTTCCATAAGACAAGAGGTACTGCAGTGTGAAAGTCAGGAAAACTAATTCAATATTACCCACATCTGAATACACACTAGATTATCTGCCTGACTTTAATGGACCTTTGGGGTCGAGGACCTGCTCTCTGATATTCTAGGCCAATTCCTAACATGTTTAACTTGTATTTTAAAGATACTAAGCTTCAAGCTTTTTTAATTAGTGAGATACAGGAGGGGAAAAAATGCACACAGCATCCTACTCAGTTGTTCAGAAACTAGCAAACCTGTTTCTCCTTTCCAAAGTTTTGCCAATGCATGCTTTGATCACTGCGATGACTAGGATGGCCCTTAATAATGTAATATTGATAACATTGCTAAGTATTAATTAGTATTTATTTAGGGATTTCCCCCCCAATTTTGCAATAACTCATAATTCACCTCTGTCCCAATGTGTATCCTGAGGCCTCCCATCATCATAAACACCAGAAGAAAAAAAGCCAGGCTTTGGGTATGCAACCAGTGAGTGACATTCTCTTTTCTAACAGTCTGGAAAGCCTGACATTCACATAGCTTTTAAATAGATGTTTTATTCTCTTCACCTTTCTCTGATAAGGGAATTTGTTTCAGGAATAGGAGTGGCATTTGTTGAAATTTAAGTTTACTGAAAATGGGTGGTTTTCCCTGCCTTTGGTTGGTTATCTCCTTAAGACATGTATGAAGTATCAGACATATGCAAATGTTGTTGGCTTTTGTGACAGAATACAATGGCTGTTTGAGGACAGTTGACAAAGGTATGCAGTGACATTAGTATCTGACTTAATGTGTCATATATGCAATGTTCACAGTTGTTGATAGTGGTCATGGAATAATGGTGGGTGTGCAAAATCATTGATGGGAAAGTGGTAGACTGACTCCCACCCAAGGCTTGGGCAAGAGGGACTTCTCCATGTCCCTCTTGGAATGTCTTTGCTTATGGCGTTTGACTGTGTTCTGTTGCCTGGTGAAAAAGACTCTCTTTATTCCATCAAATGTTTGCTGTAGTGGACAGATAATATTTTATCCAATGATTCTCACTTTTCATCTGTAATGCCTATTTCTGCATTGCTTTTTTGTATCCTGTTAGTTTATTATGAAGTTGTGGTTTTACTTACAGTGGTGCCCCGCAAGACGAATGCCTCGCAAGACGAAAAACTCGCTAGACGAAAGAGTTTTCTGTCTTTTGAGGTGCTTCACAAGACGAATTTCCCTATGGGCTTGCTTCACAAGATGAAACGTCTTGCGAGTTCTTGCGAGTTTCCCCCCTTTTTTTCCTTTTTCTAAGCCGCTAAGCCGCTAATAGCCGTGCTTCGCAAGACGAAAAAACCGCAAGACAAAGAGACTCGCGGAACGAATTAATTTCGTCTTGCGAGGCACCACTGTATCATAAACTACTCTATGCACCATGAGGGTGGGATATATTCCCTCATCATCTGCAGGTTGTTGGTTTTCTCCCAAGTTGGTGAGGCTTATTTGACAACAGGATATCAAACTTTGCAGTACTATGGAACATTCTGCCAACAGAGATTCAGCAGACTTCTTCTGTTCCAACTTTAAAACACCTGCTGAAAACTTAACTATTCTGCCAGGCTTATGCTGGCAATTAAATATTGTGGAATAAACATTGTGCTATTCTTATCTGATTTCTGATTTTAATTTCTTATATAGTTTTTATTGTATGTGTTTTCTTTATAAATTAGCAGTGTCTCCCTCTGTGTGTATAAATTTCAATTTAAAATAAAACAAATGGAGCAGTTAATGGTTTGCAGCACTTGATAAGTAACACTGTTTTCAAAGGAACCATCTTTTTAAACCGATGATAGAGCTGATGGACCCAGTTAAAAGAAATTAAAAGAAACAACTTTTAATAATAATAATAATAATAATAATAATAATAATAATAATAATTTATTATTTATACTCTGCCCATCTGGCTGGGTTTCCCCAGCTACTCGGGGCAGCTCCCAAAAGAATATTAAAAACATGATAAAAGATCAAACTTTAAAAACTTCCCTAAACAGGGCTGCTTTCAGATGTCTTCTAAAAGTCAGATTGTTTATTTCCATGACATCTGATGGGAAGGCGTTCCACAGGGCAGGTGCCACTACCGAGAAGGCCCTCTGCCGGGTTCCCTGTAACCTCACTTCTCGTTTATATATCTTGCCGAGTAAGTATTTCTGTATCTCTAATAAAGGGGTAGCTAACCTTTGGACCTCCAAATGTTGCTGGACTACAACTCACATTAGCCTCAGACAGCCTCGGGTATTATGGAAGTTGTAGTCAAACAGTACCTGGAAGGGGATACAGGTTAACCACCCCAGCTCTAATGTCTATGATTGGTAAAGTCTATGAACAACAAGAGAGCCTATACAATACTCTCCAGATAACAGAATATCCTATTTGAATGAGGAGTTGAAGCACACCTTAATAGTCTTAATACTCTCTTATAATACTGCAACCCAGGTTCATCCCGCGAAGTTGACAAAAGAAAATCGTCATGCACAGCTTGGTGAAGACTTTAAAAATTCAGCATACATTTTAAGTGCATTTTCTGATTTTATGGTTAACTGGTTTCATGCTACGTCCACCACTGCATCCTTTTGGTTTCCACATTGTAGACTGCTTAAAAACTATAGTAGTGAGTAGTATACAAATTATTTTAAACAAATGTCTAAACTATAGAATTCACTCTCATGTGATGTATTGATGGCTGCAAACCTGGATGCCTTTCGAAGGGGATCTGACAAATTCATGGGAAATAAGGCTGAAAGTGGCTGCTATTCATAATGACGGCAGTTTATGACCTCCAGTGTCAGAGGTGTTATGCCTTTGGATATCAGATGCTGAAGACCATGAATGGAGAGAGTGCTGTGGCACAGATGTTCTTCTTGTGTGTCTTCTTCTTCCCATAGACATCTGCATGGCTCTTGGAACAGAATGTTGGAGTAGATGGGTTCCCCCCCCCCTGAACCAGCAGTGCTGCTCTTAGGGCCTCTCCTCGTAAATGGATATGTTAGGGGTTTTTTCCACAATGCCCAGACCTCTATCCTCTCCTCTCTCCAACTAGCAGTGGCTCAATAGAATGCTTCTGGAACATTTAGCAAGTGTGAGTTCACTAGTTTAGAGCAGTCAGCAGTAATATCTATTTGTGCAATTACTTTTTAATTTGTTTTCCTATATACAGCACTGATCTATTACTTCAGGGATCATTCTGGGTTAATTAATTAGCAAAGGCATCCTGGGCTATTAGCAGCTGCTGTTTTCTTAGGCTGCTTCCTAGGTGGCTCTAGCAATTCACGTACAGAATATGCTCTACGTTAGAGAACCCTTGAAATGGTTGCATGTAGTGGATTCCTATTTTTCCCCCTGATGTCTTCATGCCTTTTTTGATACGATGGTGTTGAAAATCTATTTGGAGTTTGTACATACAAAATCTTGACTTGAACCCACTTCAGCTTTAGAATTGTTGACGAGATCTTGGAAGCATTCCAAAACAAATCAGTTGACTTAGTAAGAATTAAAGGCTCTGGAGAGAAGTAATTAGGTAAGCCATGGATGGCCAGTGTTCTCAGACAATTCTACCAGGCATTATTCAGGGGGCCAGAACCATAAAATTAATGGTTGGCTGGTCAGGTTCTTGTTTATTAAAATATTAATATTTTAATAAATATCCTTTCCCCAAGGATCACAGTGGCTAACATAAAGCAATTTAAAATACAGTTACTTCTTTAGGTAGATTGTATGTTAACAGCCCACAATGGTTCATCATCGTTTAGTCAATGTAAGCAAATGATTGAAAGAGAGTTGGGACGAAAACCCTGTTTCACACATCTCTTTCTAGGCATCCAAGGATGAACTGTCATACTAGATGGTGTTATGCATGTTCTTGTGGAAGGACATCATCACCTTGTGAAGCCTGGGTGGGCATCCTATCTTATTGAGCAGTCCTTTTCAGCTGAGGAGGTCAAAGGCCTTTGTCAGGTCTTTGAAGGCGACGTCAGGTCTCTGCTCTCAGCATTTCTCCTGCAGCTGGCACAGTGAGAAAACTATGTTGACTGAGCACTCTAAAGCTGCACTGTGACTCAGGATAGACCCTGTCCATGATTGAGTGCAATCTATTGAGAACTACACGGGTGAAGGCTTTCCCCACAGTACTCAGCAGGGAGATTCCACATTTCAGTCATGGCCGTCACCTTGGTTCTTGTAAAGGGTCACAGTGCTGGACTCCCACATGTCTTGTGGCATGCATCAGAAGAAGCCCATCTTCTCCAACACCACAAGAGAAAGCTGTGGAGGTACATCATGAGGAAGGAGTTGAGGCCAGCTTTCAGCCTTGTGTTGCGATTCCATCCTGTCCCGGGGCTTTTGGACGTGCCTGAGAGTTGATGGCATTCTTCAGTTTGTCAAGGGAGGGAGGGACATCCAGCTTTTCCAAGACAGGCACAGTCTGGATGCTGTCAATTGCTTAGTTCGAGACCATGTTTCCCCATGAGGACAGTGCTTGATAGTGCTTTGCCCATGGGCTTCCTCTGCTTGCTGCGGTCTATGATCGTCAATCCAGACAAGTGGTGTAGTTTTCCTGACAGTTGGTGCAAAGGCTTTCTTCATGCCTTCGTACATTTTGCGAATGTTACCTTAGTCAGCGGCATGACACATAATAACGGAGCTGTTACCGCTCTTGGCTGGGGTTTACATTTGCATCAACAAATGCAGTGATCTCTAATTAACCCAAGGAAAGTATGGCTGAAAACACTCTGAAAGTCTTTGCACAGACATGAGTAGCATTCTGCCGATAGCAGCTTCCATCTGCACATCCTATAGCTCTAATTCTGACAGGAGCATCCTACAGTCACTATTTTTCAAGAAGAAAAAGCAAGGCATGATAAATGCATTTAACATATCCTCTCTCTCTTTTGGCCCTTAATCATCTTAAGCTGTGGCTGCAGCTTTGTTGTTTTTAGATTGTATAGTGGTTTTAAGAATATCATGACCTCTCTTTTTTGTGTTGCTGTATAAAAAAAAGAAGATACAAATATTTTGGAGTAGAGGAAGCACGGTTGTTCTTAAACTCCTGTCTGTCAGTAGGCAAACCACTGAAAATTCAACATCAGCAGAGAAATTTCTTGCTTCTCTTTTAATCAAGTAAATGGAAAATGGGAGCACAGGCAGTGGGTGTGCCAGTGAGAGAGAAATAAGAGCTTCATGGAGAACAGTGAACTATATTCATATCATGGTTAAGGAAGGGCAAGAGGATTGATGGAGTTCCCAGGTGCATTTAGCCACTTTTGAACTTTCTGTGCAGGCAAGTGGGGGAGGGAGATTTAGTGCTTGAGGTTGTTAGGCATGAAATGTTGACAGTGTTCCATCTAAACCGTGCATGGCTAACTGCCTGAGGATTTATTTTATCTGTTTTAAACTGCCTTGAGTTCTTTCTGTAGGAAATGCGAGATGTAAAGAGCCAGGTTGCATACACACCATGGATTAAAAGCCCATGACTTCTCCCAAAGACTTCTGGAAACTGTACTTGACTGCTCACAGAGCTACAATTCCCAGCACCCTTAATAAACGACACTTCCCAGAATTCTTTGGTGCAGTCATGCTTTAAATGTATGCTGTGTATGCAGCTGCAGTGTGGTATAGTGTAGTGGTTAGAGCATTGAACTGAGGAGACCAGGCCTCAAATCCCCACTCAGCCCATCCTGGCTTATAAAAGCTAGCCGGGAAGGACTGGGCGATGGGCTTCGTGGGGTGGTGAATGCTTCCCTCCATGAGGGAGCCTTCCCAGACCCGCTGAAAGAGGCGGTTATTAAACTGCTTCTTAAAAAACCATCTTTAGATGCGCCACGATGGCCAATTATCGCCCAGTCTCAAATCTTCCATTCTTGGGCAAGGTGATTGAGCGAGTGGTTGCTGAACAACTCCAGGCACGCCTGGAAGAAGCGGACCATTTGGATCCCTTCCAGTCGGGATTCAGGCCTCATCATGGGACTGAAACTGCCTTGGTCGCACTGGTTGATGATCTCCGGTGGGCTAGGGACAAAGGTGAGAGCTGTTTCCTAGTTCTGCTGGATCTCTCAGCGGCGTTTGATACCATCGACCATAACATCCTTCTGGACTGTCTTGAGGGGCTGGGAGCTGGGGGCACTGTCATACAGTGGTTCCGCTCCTTCTTCCTGGGGCGTGTTCAGAAAGTGGTGGTGGGGGATGAGTGTTCAGACCCCTGGGCTCTCACTTGTGGGGTGCCTCAGGGTTCTGTCCTCTCCCCCATGCTTTTCAACATTCACATGCAGCCACTGGGAGAGATCACCAGGAGGTTTGGGCTGGGTGTTCATCAGTATGCGGATGATACCCAGCTCTACCTCTCTTTTAAATCAGAACCAGTGAAGGCAGTGAAGGTCCTGTGTGAGTGTCTGGAAGCGGTTAGAGGATGGATGGCGGCTAACAGATTGAGGTTGAATCCTGACAAGACAGAAGTACTGTTTTTGGGGGACAGGAGGCGGGCAGGTGTGGAGGATTCCCTGGTCCTGAATGGGGTAACTGTGCCCCTGAAGGACCAGGTGCGCAGCTTGGGAGTCATTTTGGACTCACAGCTGTCCATGGAGGCACAGGTCAAATCTGTATCCAGGGCAGCTGTTTACCAGCTCCATCTGGTATGTAGGCTGAGACCCTATCTGCCTGCAGACTGTCTCGCCAGAGTGGTACATGCTCTGGTTATCTCCCACTTGGACTACTGCAATGCGCTCTATGTGGGGCTACCTTTGAAGGTGACCCGGAAACTACAACTAATCCAGAATGCGGCAGCTTGACTGGTGACTGGGAGCGACCGCCGAGACCATATAACACCGGTCTTGAAAGACCTACATTGGCTCCCAGTACGTTTCCAAGCACAATTCAAAGTGTTGGTGCTGACCTTTAAAGCCCTAAACGGCATCGGTCCAGTATATCTGAAGGAGTGTCTCCTCCCCCATCGTTCTGCCCGGACACTGAGGTCCAGCTCCGAGGGCCTTCTGGCGGTTCCCTCACTGCGAGAGGCCAAGTTACAGGAACCAGGCAGAGGGCCTTCTCGGTAGTGGCACCCGCCCTGTGGAATGCCCTCCCATCAGATGTCAAAGTGATAAACATCTACCTGACATTCAGAAGACATCTGAAGGCAGCCCTGTTCAGGGAAGTTTTTAATATGTGACATTTTAGTGTATCTTTGTTGGAAGCCGCCCAGAGTGGCTGGGGAAACCCAGCCAGATGGGCGGGGTACAAATAATAAATTATTATTATTATTATTATTATTATTATTATTATTATTATTATCAACCATGAAGCTCTCTGGGTGACATCTCAGAGTTGTTCTGAGAACAAAATGGTGAGGGGGGAAGAAACATGTCTGCTACTTGAGCTCCTTGGAGGAAAGGTATGATAACAATGTAAAAATATATTAATACTTGTGGTGATGCTTCCCAAAGGGATTCTCTTTGATTACAAGTTTCACTTCCTTCTTAGGAACAGATCTCCATTGCAGTAATGTACTTCCCTCCTACCCTGAAGGCTTAAGCACCTATGCCCCCATACCATTTTAACATGAAAATTACTCTTACCTAATCCTACCCACTAATAACATCACTGTGTTCATTTTGAATCCCTATTCTGTCATTTGTAGCATTGGCTACTGCTTTGGTGCCGGCTGCAAATGTGATGACCATCCTCTCAATACCTTCACCTGAGTCATTTATAAAGACATTGAACCACAACAGGCCCAGGACAGAACCCTGCAGCACCCCACTTGTCACTTTTCCCCAGGACGTTGATGGACCATTAGTGAGCACTGTTTGGGGTCGGTCATTCAAGCAGCTGCAAATCCACCTAAGCTCCTCCAGCTCCTCCAGCTCACATTTTACCAGCTTCTCAGCAAGAATACAATGGGGAACTTTTTCTGAAGCCTTACTGAAATCAAGATACACTACATTCACAGCATTCCCCTTGTCTACCAAACTCGTAACTTGTATATGTAAATAAAGAAATGAGAGTGTGTGACATGATTTGTTTATGAGAAACCCATACTAGGCCTCAATAATCACAGCATCCTTTTCTAAGTCCTCACAGACCAACTGTTTAATTATCTGTTCTAGGACATTTCCTGGTATCAGCATCAAGATGACTGGTTGATAGTTACCTAAGCCTCCCCTCTCCTTTTGCAAATGGATACAGCATAGCAGAACACATGGATACACCCACAAACAAACTCACATTCAAGCCTCTGAAAAACTCAGTCAAGTAACCGGCCTTAATCCCAAAGACACAAACTCACTCTCTTCAGTCTCTTCCAATAATCCCTCACAAATGCCCATTAATCACCCAATCATATTGGGAGATAAAGTTTTGGAAACTGGCAGGTCATTTCCTGTGGCTTGGCATGCTGTATCTGGTCCAAGGGCTGTGGGTTTGTCTTACACCAACCCTGGTATAACACAAGTGCATTTCTCTGCGGATGCCAACCTCTGTGGATTTTCCAGCCAATAATATCTCAAGTCACATGTGATCCTGACAGCTTTGGGGAGTTGGGGAAGAAAGTAGATACTTCCTGGGCAAAGAGGAAGATAGCTATGGCTTGTAGAAAGTACCCCCGCCATTTTTGTTTTTCTTGCTAAGCAAGATTTAATTGCGAACATTGTGTGATTGAGAAGGGACCTGTTCTCTTTACGAAGTATAATTGTGGGGCAAGAGACCAGACTTTATCACTATGCTTTCACAATTTTGGCATGTTTGTGTAATCCTGTGGGTGTTTGATGCTCCACTTGTGAATGTAGGGGCTGGCTTTCTCCTCAGAAGGATCGTCAAGTGATGTTAGAAGAGGATTCTGCCGAGACAACTCAACAAAGTGCCCTTTAAAGGACATTGTGATAGCAAGCGCATGAATGCTGGTAAATGCGGTAGTATTTGGAGAGGGTTGTAAAGAATGGATTTCATTTATGAGACTATCTCTTTCACATGTGACAATTTCTACTTTGTAGTGGAGGGAAAAGGTTAATGCATTTCTTCTGAGTGGCAAGAGCACTTATAATGGATTGGGGTCATTCTTCATCCTAAGTTTATGTACTTGACCATTTGCCACTTTATTCAGAGATGTTTTTCTTTTGATCTACAGAAGGACTCAAGTGCAAGTGTTGCTTCTTCGAGTCTTTTTCTTTTTTTAAGTGACTTCTGTTTTTGTTGAGTTCATCTAATTGCAGTAGTATGGCCTGCTGCCTATGGGTGAATTGTTTGCCTTTGCTGGCTATACAGTGTCTCTCTTCTTGCCATGTCTAAAGTAAACTTTGATTTTGGATTGTAGTTGAAGACAGCCAGTGAGGATCTTGATTCCCAGAAGGTTACTTGTCTTATAAAACTTATGTGCCTCTTGACTTGGCCTGCATGATGGCACATTGTGTGCTTCCAAACTGATTTACTGTCTTATTTCTGTCTGTCTGGGTGAGGAAAAACAATGCAATGTCATTGGGAATTATGCTGAAGTTTTTTCTTTAAAAAAATTAAGTGAAGTGACTTGGAGGGAAAGAAAGAGAAATACTTTATTAACATGTGAGTCTTTTTGTTCAGAAACTGCAAGCCTAATCGTCTAAAGCAGGTGTAAGGAACCTTAGGCCTCCCAGTTCTTGCTGAACCAGAACTCCCATCCCATCATCCCTGAACATTGGCCATGCTTACTGGGTTTGATGGGACTTGTAGTTGAGCAATATCTGGTACAATATGTCTGTACCAAACCAATTTGAAAAGACTAGCACCACTGGAAATGAGAATGCATAATATGAGATTATGAGCAGTTGGCACTGAGAAAAGCAAGTACTGTAAAAAAGTAACAATAAATTTTTTTGGGGGGAAGACAATAAGACCTTGGAGGAATGAAAAAGAATTCCTGCCTTGTTTGGTGCACTGGAACAAGACTCCATCTTGAGGCAAGGCGGATTTGGAAGCATTCATCAAAAGTAAATGGATCATATGTGTAATCAGCTGTTTTCAAAAGAGATCCCCTTTTTATTGAATTGAAGGGCCTAAGAAAAGCCATGCTGGCTTGGGCCAGGGACCACCATTCCAGCACTCTGTTACATCATTCAGCCCAGACACTGAGGTCCAGCACTGAGGGCCTTCTAGTGGTTCCCTCACTGCGAGATGTGAGGTTACAGAGAACCAGACAGAGGGCCTTCTCAGTGGTGGTGCCCGCCCTGTGGAAGGCCCTCCCATCAGATGTCAAGGAAATAAACAACTATCCGACTTTTAGAAGACATCTGAAGGCAGCCCTTTTAAGGGAAGTTTTTAATGTTTGAAGCCCCCTCCCGTTTTTAATATTCTGTTGGGAGCTGCCCAGGGTGGCTGGAGAAACCCAGCCAGATGGGCGGGGTAGAAATAATAATAATAATAATAATAATAATAATAATAATAATAATAATAATAATATTCTTACAGTGGCCAACCAGATGATGTGACACCTGTAAGTAACACCTGAGCGCAACTCTCTGTCTACCTGTGATTCCCTACAACTGGTATTCAGAGGCATATTGCAGTGGAGTCAGCACATAGCCATCATGGCTAGTAGCCTTATCCTCAATGAATTTTTCTGTTCTCTTTTAAGGAGGCCTTTTAGGCTTGTTTGATTTTCATATTTAGAAAGCTGTTTGAAAACAACTTTTCCGCTAACAAAAGCTCTGGGGCTGGATTGGTAAATATTGCAGAACTCTACTCGGAGTGAGGGGAGGTGGGGTCTAGCCTGCTGGAAGGCAAATGCCACCTCTGTGTGGTTAGAGAGCTATCAGTGGCATATTTATTCATGACATTTTTATTCTGCTCACTCACAGAGGTTCACAAAAATTTATATTAATGATAATGGCTACTTACATGCTTACAATATTTAATAATAATAATAATAATAGGAGGAGGAGGAGGAGGAAACGTATAAAATTAACCTCCTGACATTTCCTCTATTGAGTGAGTGGTTAAACTGCATTTAGAAAAATAAAACCGCTTCTTGATGCTTAACTCATTAGACACACAGTCAACTCTTTGATGGCCCAGGCAGTTTTTAGGGGACAAACTCTATGGACTACAAGCTTTGTTGAATCCTCTTATCTCTTCCACTAGAAGGAAGGTAGTTCAAGGTAATATTTCATAACTGTAAATGGAACTGCTGTAAATGGTTTTTTTTTTAAATCAGTAGATTCGGCTACTTTTTAAGAGATGTGAACCGTTGAGTGATGGTTCCAATTTGATTTCCTCCTCAAATTCCCTTTTATTGTTAGGACTCTGCGAGTGGTAAGAAGTTATTTGCTAACCATAAACGGGAAAAGAGGCTTGCTGCAGGATTGCTGGGGTTTGCACTTTTAGAACTTAGTCTTTAATTTATTAGTGACCTAGAAACAGTGCAAGGATTCCTTAACAGGAGAAAGTAAAGGGCGCTTTTAAGTTTTTGAGATCTAGCATGAGTAGTGCCAGCACCTTGTGTCATATGTATTGCACCTGAAAGGTCTCTAATTTCAATCGCTAATCACCTTGAGGGGACCACACTGACAGTTGACTTTTCTTCTACACATTAATAATATAGAGCATTCACTTTACGGACATTATATCATTCACATTATCAACAAACTTGTAAAATGCATGACACTCTCCTCTGTATAGTTGGAGAACTGAAGCTGTGAGTGCTTTGCCAAGGCCAGCTAGGGAATTCATAGCATATGTGCCTTTGGACAGCATTAGGCTTGGTGGTCAGGTGCATGCTATGAATGATGATGTGAATGACAAACTTCCCAAGTTTAATCCCCTGGCATCTCCAGATCTTTGGGAGCAAGGCTGAAAAAACCTGTGTGATGCTGAGAATCTACTAGCAGACAGAGTAGGTGATATTTGGTCATGGATGGACCAATGATCTAAGTTGATATAAACCACCTTTCATTTTATTGTGCCATCCATTGGTCTCTACACTGTTTACTCTAGGTATGTGAACCTCTACAGCTAATCTTGGTTACTCTGTTTTCATTTTAGTTATAGCATTGTACTAAATGCACTTTAAAAGGTAAAGGTACCCCTGCCCGTACGGGCCAGTCGTGTCCGACTCTAGGGTTGTGCGTCCATCTCACTTAAGAGGCCGGGGGCCAGCGCTGTCCGGAGACACTTCCGGGTCACGTGGCCAGCATGACGAAGCTGCTCTGGCGAGCCAGACCAGTGCAGCACATGGAAATGCCGTTTAACTTCCCACTATAAAGCGGTACCTATTTATCTACTTGCACTTAAGAGTGCTTTCGAACTGCTAGGTGGGCAGGAGCTGGGACCAAAAGACGGGAGCTCACCCCGCCGTGGGGATTCGAACCGCTGACCATACGATCGGCAAGTCCTGAGGTTTTACCCACAGCGCCACCCGCATCCCAAAAATACACTTTACATTCATTTAATTTAGAAATGCAAGGAACTGCCTTATACAGAATCAGATCATTACTCCATTTGGTTCTGTATTGTCCACACTACAGTTCTGTGTGTGTCTACTCTGGGTGGATGTAATATGAGTGGGCATGTTTATATCAGTTTTTTTTTTACAGTGCAACATCATCCCATGTCTTTTATTCTAAACTTCAATCCTGAAGAATTTGTACAACCACACCACTAAGCTTTCAATGTTCTTTGCAAGAGTATCATTGTGTTTTGGTTACATAGTTAACATAGTTCCCCCATTCCCTAACCAGTGTTCAGTAATTTTATGGCTAGCTATAATAAAAGCTAGAATTTTACTTCTGCTTGTTTATGGAATTTAATCCAAGGCAATTAAGTCAAGTTTCACCTTTTCTCCAACATGGAAGTAAGGTTGTGATTCCTGTGCCTTGATTTCCATTCTGGAGGCGTCCCCCCCCCCCCTTGGCAGTATTGTTTTGCTGCTACAGTGGGTTAAGCAGCAGTTGCGACAGTGCTCCAGAAACCCTCCAGTTCTGTCCCTGAAGACATAGCTGCTTGCAATGAAGCTGGCAGCAGGAGCAGCTCATGTGCTCAGTACTGTTAGAGGAAGCAGCTGAGCTCAAGGCTTTAAATTGCTTTTGTTTGCTTTTATGGTATTTGGATCAGCTGTGTTGGCTTCTACATGTGGCTCCCCATCTGCTTTATCAGATTTCTCCTTAAATCTGCATGCGTATAGTTGTAAGACAAGGACTAGAAATTAGCAGGATAAAGAGTCTTCATTGTTTTCTCTTGCAAAATTGATATTGATACTTGATGGATTTTAAGGTTTCTCTTTCCTTTGGAAATGCACTATGGCTTGGCCTGTAGGAAAAATTCAGTCGCCTGCTGTTTTCTTTATAAAAACTGAAAATGTTTTTGTAAAAACTGAAAATGTTGGGCTTTACTATGACTACCTTATAGCTGAATCTCTGTTTTAGAAAATTGAGAGCAGACTTAGTAGCAGTTTCAGCAGCACATTTTTTAAAAAAATCCCTACAATTTACTGAACTGTCC
Source organism: Podarcis cretensis (assembly GCF_951804945.1). NCBI lineage: Eukaryota > Metazoa > Chordata > Lepidosauria > Squamata > Lacertidae > Podarcis > Podarcis cretensis. The sequence continues at coordinate 26,973,860 of NC_137175.1, forward strand.
TGGCTCTTCCAAATGATACAAATACAAACCTCTTAGCTTTTATAGGTAATTGGGCAGAGAAGGCTGAGAATATGAAATGAGAAAAATGGATGGCCAAAAAAACAGAGCAAGGACAAGATAATCAAATTAAGCACACATCTGGCCATTTGAGAGCAGCTTGTAGGACAGCCTATCTCTATTTTACAAGAAATTTGGAATATTCTTTGAAAAATTGGATGGGCTTGTTTGAGTATTCAAAGTGAATACAGAAAAACACACACACAACAACTCTTGAGTGCCTGTCGCCTCTTCCCCTTCTCCAAAAAAATGACATGTCTTTTTTCATTAGACAATGGTAGAGTCAACAGCATTGTTCAAGGAGGCTCCGAGCAGGAATATGTTTGGTATGCCCTGCTTGGTTCTGCTTACATGAATTCAAATGGGTGCTTACATAGCTGAACACAACTATGGTGAATTCTAGATCCAGCCCTGTAACGCAGGTATGGGGAACCCCTCAATTTGTGAAAGAGGTTGGACCACATTTCCCATCACCTCTGACAAGTGAATATGCTACCTGAGGCTGAAGGGTGTTGGATTCCAACATCTAGAGCAGGGGTGGGAAACTGTCCTGCTGGCCAGATCCAAAAGTGGCCCATCTTCTACAGTCTTCTTTTAGCTAGTTGGCTGGATTGCACACCTCTCAGTCACCTGAAATCACATGTTGTCAGACAGTTCAGTGTTAAGCTCTCACCCCAGATTCTTCCGTTTTACCTTTGGAGACCCATCTTGAATCTGGGATTGCCCAGATTCTTACTAAAGGTGGAGCTTGCTTTCAGTCCCAAATGTAATCCCTACTTTCAACCGAGATCACTTGGGAGCTTGGATCAGGTGTTCCTGCGCAGAATCAGTCCCAGTAGGGTTTGTGTTTGGTGACAAATACCCACTTGCAGGGGAACAATTGGGAGTGCACTCTGAGGTTCCCAATTGTCCTTTGCAGCTGAGACTTTACCTTCCCTGCACCTGACATCATAAGGCGTGAGGTGTGGGGGCAGGTGAGCTACAGGGGAGAAAAGAGGAAATTGTGGGCCAAATAAGGACCACTGTAGGGCCAAATGTGGTCTGCAGGCTGGAGGTTCTGCATGTCTGATCTAGAGAACTGCAGGTTCCCCATCCCTGCTAGAAGTTAACATGCCTCAAGCTCTCTCTCTCTCTCTCTCTCTCTCTCTCTCTCTCTCTCTGTCTCTCTCTCTCTCTGTGTGTGTGTAATATATACTGAACTTATTTCCCACCATAAAAGTTATTGTGAAAGTCTGGGATCATTTCTTCTCGCTGTATCATAGAGCAGATTTAACGGCTCCTTCTCCAGAGATTTAGCGCTGTAAGCAACACTTTCATAGACATGAAAGAAAACGCTTTTGATCAGGAGTGAAAGGGAAAGGGGAGGAGGATGCAATCCTGAGCTTTTCACTTTAGTCTCAATGAATTCTGAAAGCTTGTCCTGGTTCTCTTTCCCATTTGAAAACCTTATTTAGGTGGAAGGCGGACATTCTGTATGCTGATAAATGGACCTGTGGAATTCACTTACAGAACTACTGCAGGGAATCCTGTGCATTTTGTGATGGTGCGTGATGTAGGCTGAGGATGCAGCAAAGCACTGAGATGCAAATAAAAGTCATCTAGAGGATAAAAGCCATAATGTGAGAGATGCCACTTAGCATGATTGAGGAGTGAAGTGAATTCATTGTCTTCTTAATCCTTGTTAGCTCAGGGGGTTTAGAAATATAAGGAGTATCTTGCTAAATCAGATTAAGGTCTGTCTCATCCAATATTCTAACAAAGCATGGCCAGGTGCCCCTGGGAAGTTTATAGCACATCCCCAGCTTCAGCTGTTTGCAAGTACTAGTCTTGGTCTGCAACAAAAGTATAGAATGCTTCTGTTCAAGTTTCCAGCTCATGCATTCAACTCTCACCCATTTCCCCTCTCTCACCTCCCTCTTAGTCAATATTAAATTCCTACTGAGCATGCTCAGACCTCATTGGGAATTCAGTTTCCCCCTCCCCATTTTTGCTTTTTTTTTTTAAAAAAAAAAAGAATGTAAGAGACCAAGTAGTCCAGTGTCCTTTTCCTATAGTGGCCAACAAGGTACCAAAGTTCTTATTGGGTTGTTTTGCAGCTTTCTCCCTCTTTAGGATTTTTCTCATGACCTTTTTGTGTGTATGCTTCTCTAAACTTTGGGATTACTGGAAATCAGAAATTCAGATGAAGCCTGACCATCTCATATGGAATCCACTGAAAAATGTAGAAGCGGGGAATTTAAGAAGCATCACTAAACCATTAAGCCAACTATTAACCCATTTGTGGTTTCTTAATTGGCTGTGCTTTAAATACAGTCAGAGTGAAGGGAGCAGAATCCTTTGAGGAGGTCTTAAGAGGGCCATTCCAGGTTTTTAAAAAATATATATAATAGATTGCAAATTGTTTAAAGGCCACTTAAGTAAGCAACGTGGCTAGATTTTGAATAAGTTTGCTATTAATCATAAAAAGCGATGTTTTAAAAAGAGACAGTATACAGGCTACAGTCCCCCATACAAACTTTTAAAGCTAATAGGAATTAAATAGTTTAACTGTGTGCTTCTGTCTAGTAATCAAAAAAGCTTTGCAAAGTGGGTCTGTTTTGATGGTCAGCTTGTGTTAATGGCACCTAACACAGTGCCCTGCAGTTCAAGATTAATGGAAATTGACAAAGACACCAGAGATGGGGCTCATAATGGAAACCCTCCTTCTCGAAAGAAAAGTTTCAACCCGTTCCATGTTTCTCTAGACCGGGGATAGAAAAATATTTTTCAGCTCAAGGGCCACATTTGATTTTGGGCAACTTCCTAGGGGCCAGAAGCAAAAGTGGGCAGTGAAACAAATGCCAGTACGCTAATTTCTACAGATTCGTAGGTACTTCTCTGTCCTCTATCCAGGCAAGCAAACACACGTTTGCTCTGAACATGGTTTGTTCCTTCTGCCTTGGAGTTGAGTGGGTTGCAGAGAACAATCCATGCATATTACAGAGCTGTGTGTGCAGGTAATGATGAACTGAAATAGTTACATTATCATTAACCCAAAAGTTCAGCATTTAAAAAGTTCAGAGCCAGTTTTGCAAATTCCTGCTATTGAATTCTTGTTTTTATCTAGTTTCAGAATACTGTGTCACTGGATTTTATGTTGTATCTCTCTTTTTTATGAAGCTGGGTTTTTGGTGTTGTATTTTTTATAGCATTTAGAGATTTTTAAATAGTAAGTGGTTTAAAAATGCTGTTAAATAATAATAATAATAATAATAATAATAATAATAATAATAATAAAAAAAAAAAAAAACATTTACTGGGGCCCAGTTTGCTGAACTCCTTCCACTTACAGAAATTCTTTGCAATTAAACTACCCTGATATTAATATAGCAGTGTGCTATTCAACCTGGTATATATCCTTTCCTAGTGATGAAATGAGTCAGAGATTCTTTTCCTTTTCAGCCAGTTAATTGGTTTAGGAAGGCATGGACTTTGAGGAGGCAAATCATTTTGAAGTGGGTTGATTAGGTAGAAAATCATCTCAGCATATCGCTTCTTTTTTGGTGTTGGGTGAATGTAAAATGAGACAACAGCAGCCAGCTTTTGCTCATGTAAAGATATTGCATGGGAATTACAGGCTGTCACAGTCTGAATGGCACAGCACAGTCTTGGCTTTACAATGCAGCTTTTACAAAAAGAATCCAGTACCAAGAAAAGAAAAGGAGACATCTTAAGATATCTTGTGCATGTGCGGATCTTGTCGGCATGCCATTTATGGTAGTCTGTTATAGCACTTTAGAAACTTTACTTTCTGTTTGTTTTCCACCTTCTGTACACTTTGATTTAATAGTTCTAGGTTTTAACAGGAAGCAATAGGGTTAACACAGCATTGCAAAAACAAAACCAGTTCCCAATTATGTGAAGAGTGGAACAACAGTGGTACCTCGGGTTAAGAACTTAATTCGTTCTGGAGGTCCGTTCTTAACATGAAACAGTTCTTAACCTGAGGTACCACTTTAGCTAATGGGGCCTCTGGCTGCCACCGCTGCCTGATTTCTGTTCTCATCCTGAAGTAAAGTTCTTAACCCAAGATACTATTTCTGTGTTAGCAGAGTCTGTAACCTGAAGCGTCTATAACCTGAAGTGTCTGTAACCCGAGGTACCACTGTAATACTAAATCCAGCCCAAGAACACTCTTATGGAAGACATGCAAACGATAGACGTGTGGCTTGACCACTCACTTTTTATGATCTCCTAACTCTTTCTCCATCCTCAGGATCAGTTGCAGAATGTCAGCCATCTATTGCCAACAACACAACACAACACATCCAACCAGTTGCCCTCACTTTCCTGTTCTTTCAGTGTGCATGCACTGTTTGTTTCTCCTCCTCCTCCACCCAAGTGTTGCAATACACCTTGACTACCCACTGGGACAACGAACTTGCTTTATATAACTTCACCATAAGGCAAACTGCTATAAAGTAACCATATCACTCTCTGTACCGGGGACTCTGATTTTGTTATTTTATGCCACCTGCCAAATAGCTTCCAAATCAATGGGGGACATTTTGAAACCACCCATCAATACTGTATGGTGCAAGAGCTGCAATCCATAATAGGAACTAAAGTAGGGTTACCATATTTCAAACAGTGTACAGTGGTACCTCAGGTTACATATGCTTCAGGTTACAGACTTCGCTAACCCAGAAATAGTACCTCGGGTTAAGAACTTTGCTCCAGAATGAGAACAGAAATCGTGCTCTGGTGGCACGGCGGCAGCGGGAGGCCCCATTAGCTAAAGTGGTGCTTCAGGTTAAGAACAGTTTCAGGTTAAGAACAGACTTCTGGAATGAATTAAGTACTTAACCAGAGGCACCACTGTAAATCCGGACAGAAAAGTTGTTGTGTTTTTTTAGCAAACTTGTGCTACTTTTATGGAAAAGCGGTACAGCCAGCATTGGCTGCCAGATGTAGGGTTGCTGGGTATATGGCAACCCTAGACAAAAGGCCTCATTGCATGGATGTGGGAATTGGCCTTGGACATCTGGTAGGATGTTAGCTTTAATGATTCACACTCTGTGTGCACCAGTAGATTTAACTCAGAAAGGGATCCCATTGGAATAAAACTATTGTGCTTGTGGAGAACCGTGGCAATCTAAGAATTCAGGCTGAGAGTTCTTGTAGAGTTCATGTCTGTGGTTAAGAAGATGAGCTGGAAGTTGTTAAACTCTCAACTCTGTCATGGACTCAGTGGATAGTCTTAAGACAATTATTGTCTTGCAGTACAATCCTAGTCAAGAGTATGGACTCATCACACTTCTCCTTGTCCCATGCTTAGAAAGCACGGCTCCAAGTGGTTTTGCCTTTGCCTTGCTTCTTTCCATGCTTCTGTTTGCCCTAACACTTCCCCCCAGGAAAACCCACTGCTTACTGCTGAATTGGAACAAACGGCAATTGGGTTTTCTACGGATTGACATTTGTTCCGATTTAGCACTAAAAAGCGGGTTTTCCAGGAGGGAGTGGTAAAACTACTCAAGCCTGTGCCTAGAAAGGACAGCACAAGCAGAAAACTGCTTAGAGGCATGTTTTCTAGGCACAGGACAAGTGGATAAGTTCAGTGGGGCTTGCTGCTCAGAAAGTGTACAGTGAGGTGGATGATACTGGCCTGCCTTGAATGACTGTTGCAAGAAGTACTGCAATAATGCATGTTACCCTTTTTGAGCTCATAGTAATTATATAAACACTCTTCTTAACTTCTACTGCTGTGTGGGTTCACTGACTTTATTGATTTGACTCTCTTATGTTTATAAAGGTCCTTTCTGTTAAACACAGAAACCTAATATAATCAGTGCATCATTGGCCATGAAAGGAACTCTGTGGAGTCAGAGATGGCACAGTCAATAGAACAAAAAAAATATGAGCAGATCAATAACAGCGGATGGCTCTTGTGATCCAGGCAGCTGCAAAACATTGATTTGCAAAGAAGAATATGTGCACAGCAGTGAAAATATGTCGGGTGTTTGCACTTTAGATAATAAAATAATGTGAAGTGCCCTACGCCTCAATCAAAGGCAAACTGTAAATCAACAAATGGCAACATGCATGCATCCCCTCTAAAGAAAGGAAACCATGAAGCATGAAAATGAATATTAGGGCCTTGCAAAATAAAGTGACTGCAAGGAAGAGACTTAAATCCAGAAAGGCCTCCCTCCCCATCAGTTTAAAGCTGAGCTGTCCTTGGTATTTCTGATGTCTTGTAAAAGGGAGAACAGCAGCCAGCCCAGACTGGATGCTGAATTCAGACACCGTGCTGAAGTAGCATCTTTGAACCTTGCTGGGAGATGCTGAAGGTCTGCAGTGATCAACTAGAAAATCTATCAAAAGAGATTTGTCTTTGCATCAATCTGTTGGGTGTGTGTGAGGGCAGGGTTACAAGGACTCATTCCAGTGGGAGTTTTTCTAGTGCAGGCTCTATTTAAATGAATGGGTCTTCCAGAGTAGCCCTTGAGTGAAGACGTGCCTACTGAATTGTGTCTAATATCTTCGTAAGTGAATGCAATATCTTCAGTTCCACTTGAGGGCTGAGTCCTCCACCCAATCACTGCCCCATTGCTTTTATAGCAAAGTTCAAGTATTTATTTTCTTACACAGCTTCAGGAAATTCTTTTTTTGCTTATTTAGAAGCAAAAGTTCAGACCTGGCTTTCCCCCCTCCCTGTTGAAATGGTAAACTAGTTTGTTTGTTTGTTTGTTTAGAAGTTGATACTTGACTAACAAAAGACATCAATTTAGTAAACCCTGAAGTTGGTCACACTTGCTATGCAGTCGAAAACACATTTCTCCAAAACTTTGTAGGGGAAAATGCAGGTGTTGCCATCAAAAGAAATTGCAAATGTTTCAGTGCTGACATTTTTGGCAGAAGTGTTGCCTCCACTTTTTGTTTAGAAAAGGAATAGACACCTTCTGTATGTGTGACAGGAGTCAATCAATGGGCATTGATTGGTCAGACATTAAATGTGGATTTGACATATTTATGAAGGGAAAAGCTATAAATGTCTGCTCGTCTTGGAGGATATATGGTACTTCCAGTATTGGAGATGCTAGGTCTCTGCATACTAGTTAAAGTGGAGAGCTTGAGCAAGAGATGGCTATTGTGTTCATGTCTTGTATGTGGGCTTCCAACAGACCTATGGATGTCCACTGTGGTAACAGAACATTGGACTAGATGGGACTTTGGTCAGATACAGTAGTGCTCTCACGTACTAACATAATGGATGTCAATTTAGTGGCGTCTTGTGGTGCCGGGGAGAAAACAAAAGGGGTCAGGATGGTGCACATTGAGTACACCCATTTTGGAAGCATGGGTAGGGCATGCCATCAACATTTGGAGCTTTAAGAGGTGACACATTGGGCTGGTTCACCCGAGTGTTTCCATCATTTCTTTAATGCGTGAAGTTAGTGGCCAATGGTTCCTAAAACTCCAAGCCTTTTCAGATTTGTGGGTATTTATGGGGTATTCATGCTGGGTATTCATGTGGGTATTCATGCTGATGGTCAAAAGGGACGCGGGTAGCACTGTGGGTTAAACCACAGGGCCTAGGACTTGCAGATCAAATGAATCCCCGCGATGGGGTGAGCTCCTGTTGCTCAGTCCCTGCTCCTGCCAACCTGCCAGCATGTCAAAGTACAAGTAGATAAATAGGTACCGCTCTGGCAGGAAGGTAAATGGCGTTTCCGTGCATTGCTCTGGTTCACCAGAAGTAGCTTAGTCATGCTGGTCACATGACACGGAAGCTGTATGCCGGCTCCCTCGGCCATTAAAGCGAGATGAGTGCTGCAACCCCAGAGTTGTCCGCGACTAGACCTATTGGTCATGGGTCCCTTTACCTTTACCTTTATGCTGATGGTCTGATTCACATGTCATACATTAAACCACCTTTTAAAATGAAATGGCTTATTGTGAACAACTAGCATGCTCATGACGTAACCCCCACCCTGTTGGGCATCTGCGCCAACCGAGTTTGGTTAGCGACTGGGGCAATGGAATAAAAACTTACCTACAATATCTTTGCTTACTTTTTATTTTCGAATATATAATAAATCAACAGCTGCAAAAACACCCCTTCTCACCACGATACAAAACATTTGGTTAACTTAAATACAGTTTTCAAATATTCAATTACCCTATCACATCGCTGCATTCAGTGCAGCAGGTAAACTCCCCCTCTAATTAGTTAAATTGTTAAGATACCAAAGGTGTGCTGAATTGTCAAGAGCTCTTGCAGATTATGATTAAATGAAACAGGCCATGGTCAGACTTGTCATGTCATAGGTTTGTTTGGGAGAGAAAAACCACTGTCCCAGGTTTGGATGATGTAACAAACCAGACTGTGGCTTGTTTCATTCAGTGCAGCAGTAGGAAGTGGCCATCTCAGGCAGAAGATGTTGTAGTCTGCATTGGATGCCCTAAGCAAGACTTGAGTGTCTTCTGTACGTGAAATGGTGTGGGGTGTCATGTCTTACACCTCAGGGTTCAAAATATATTCTACCCAGAGAAGGATTCAGATTACAGCTGTGCTACATGAGATATACAGCTTGGAAGCCTCTGTGGGAATGCACTTAAGTACTGGAATAGGAAACTGAAAATTTAAACTTAGTTTAAACAAAACAAAAGTTCTCTATTGTGGTCTTAAAGAAGACACAAGGCTTCAAATATATTGCATTCCTATACATGACATGGCATGATTGTCACTGCAAGTTTCTCTACTCCCAATGATGTATGCATTCTTAGGTGCTTTATACATTTAATAATAATATATAAAAAAATTGGTGGGTGCTGGTGGTGGACTATATGCAGGGATGCCAGTTGCAGCTTCAACCCAATGCATTTTGTAGCATACAGTTTTGCCACCTAACACTGAAAGTAAATGGGAAATTTTTTTCTCATAATTTCTTGGAAAATATTGTCTATCATAGCAGTGGTTTTGAATGTATTTCTAATTTTGTGCATGCATGCACACAGCAAAAAGAAAAGGGAAAGGGGCTTATTAAAGTTTGGCATATATATATGTTTACAGTATGGCTCTGGATCAAAATGATTAACTGATGCTAGTAATATGATACACAATGGAAGGTATGGTGCAATGTATATGTGGCCAAGTTAAAATTCAGGCAGGTTGCAGTGTGAGCCATTATATAAATAACTTATTAAGAAAGGCACAAAGATGTTTCTCTTAGCAAATTTAAAATAATCATTAGACTCCTTCAACAGATTGCTGTTAATTGGATTGGGAATTAAACAGCTTTGTATGAGTGCAGTTAATTAATAGCTCATTACTTTTTTAATAAGGCAAATTCACTTGTAAGTAAGGACGATGCCATGGAATTTATCACAGATTGGATATTAGACTGGGATTTAACATATCCTTATCCATGGAGGGAATTAATCTGTAACCTCGGAAGGCCTGGACTGTGTTTAGAAAGCCTTAAATTAGCTCATCTCATCCCCCAAACATTCATATCAAAGCTTTCCTAACTTTATTAGTTAAATTTACCAAGGAGAAGGCCGTTTCTTTTCTTTTGTTGGTACATTTAATCCATACAAGGAAAGAACGATTGAATCAAGAAACAAATAGTCCTTCAAAGATCGGCTTAAAAATGGGAAAGATATATGATCAATATAGGAGGATGTTGCCAAACCAACAAATATTTTTTTTTTAATAATATTTATTAAAGATTTTCAAATATAACAAAAGAAAGAAAAACATCCAAATTTAAGGCCTTATTTTCAATATCATCTTTCCAGGACTTCCCCCTCCCCACCCCCTCTTGTATTCCAATTCTTTCAAATAGATTCAACAAATTCTTACCCCAAATTTTAAAATTATTATCATTAACCCAATTTAAAAAATATTTTTCCATCCCCTAAAATCGACCTGTTCCCTTCCACGAGTTCCCCTCTTTAATATAAGGTACAGATTAACATAAAAGAATTAAAAAAAGAATAAAATATAATTTAACACCCTTTGGATTCCAAATTTCCCTCCCCCCTTTCCCGGTTGCGTTCCCAATGTCCATCAAATCCACTGTCTCCTGGAGCTCCCACATCTGAACCATAATCTAAGCCATAATCCTTCACCAGTCCGCTTTGCCATCTTTTTAGTAATCTTTACCGTCTTTTAAACATCTTTAATTTCAAATGTCCAATCTTAGAAAGGGTCTATCTTCCAACTTTGTCCAGTTCTTGTTTTTCTTGTTGTTCTTGATGTTCTCTCTTCTCCTCTTTTTTTTTTTTCTTTTTTCTCCCTGCTCTCCTGCACAAATGTTCTAATTCCAAAAAGCTTGTAATTCCTCTACAGAGGCTTTGTTATTCAGGAACAAAACATTACGTCAAGTCCCTTCCATTCTTCAATAGATAAATCTATTGTCTCCTTTAGTGTGTAGACCTCTGTAGACAAAATAGTGTTCCATTTCTGCAGTTTCCCAGGAGATAAAATGTCTGATTCAAATTCCATGCCAGCGATACTTGTAATAACCCACAGCTCCTCTAGAGGGATTATAGTAACTCAGTTTCATTCCCGATCTTACCCACCAGTCAAAGTAACTTATTATTCCTTGTTTTAAACAGTTTATATCCAATTTATAACAAATGTAACCAGCAAAGTCCTCGTAACAAAGTTCTCTTTTTGTTCTTCAGTTTTGGCAGCTCCTTTGACAGCTGTCAAAACCTCTATTTCTCCTCTCCAGGCGCTCTCACGGATCGCTCCCGGGGCTTCTGGGGGGGGGTTTGTATTTTAATTCACATTCCACTCTTCTCCTCCAGCCCAACTTATAATTTTCCATCGCGAAATTAATATCTTTATCAAAAGAAAAGGTTGCGCTCGATCTTAGTTGTCAGGTCCTTTGCTTTAGCTCCTCTACAACAGGGGGGAGGTTGACTTCCTTTTTATACCTCCCCCGCTCGCTCCGAATTTTAGAAAAAAATTATTCCCCTTTTTAATCCAAGTTCCAATTACTCAAGGGTTGTTCTTTTAAGTCCAGATTTTCAATGGAAGAAGTCAGCGCTCTCTGCCAAATGGCATGCGGCTTCGATCGGCAGGGGAAGCGGAGGACTCACAGCACCACCACCCCCCTGTCACCCGCTCCACAGACTTTAAAAAGGCTCCTTCGCGTGGTCGGGGGGGCGCAAACGGTGCCTGCCGAGTCACCATGCCCATGGGTTTCAGCGCCCATGGTTTTTGAGGGTCCCCGCGTCGCCGGCGCGGTAGAACCCAGCCCCTGCCGAGCAGACTCCCTCCAGAGCTCGGAGGGAGTCCGCCATTCGGCGATGGCGCCAACCCGGAAGTTGCCAAACCAACAAATAAATGGTCTTTTCCGTTTATAGCTGCTTAAATGCACAGTTTGTGTGTATATGTGATGTGCATTTGAAATCTCTTATCCAGAAAGTGCTGTGAGGAAATAACTTGCCAGAACTGAACCTCACAATACGTTTCCTTGCTAGAAAATTTTGTATCAAAGTATTATACTGCTTTTCAACAGATGTTCCAAATGGAACCCACATAAATTACTATTTGCAATGAACATTTTTTAAAAGTTCTAATCTAGCTAAATCAATCAATCAATCAATCAATCAGTTGTATAAGCACAGGACTAATGGAACCAGCAAGAATCAAGACCCCAAAGCATAACAACATCAGAGCAAGAGTATCCTCTCCAGAATAATATCTGTGAGGGAGCCTAATAAACAACTCATGTGGATGACATCCCAGAGTTCCAATGATACTAATGAAAAATGCATTCCTCCAGCTGCCATGTAAAATGTGGCTGGTAGTTACTTTGATCCTCTGAATCAAGGGAGGTTTAATTGAGGAGTGGTTTTACCACTCCCTCCTTCAAGCAGGCAGGGATGACTTCCTCTCTCAGCACTCCCAGCTGTCCCCTCCCAGCTAGTTTTTAACCAGACAACAGGGGGGAAGGCTCCACACCCATCATTCAGCCGCGAGAAGCAAAGTTACAGGGAGCCAGGCACAGGGCCTTCTCGGTAGTGGCGCCCGCCCTGTGGAACGCCCTCCCATCAGATGTCAAAGAGATAAACAACTACCTGACATTCAGAAGCTTTTAATGTGTGACATTGTAGTGTATTTTTTGTCTTTGTTGGAAGCTGCCCAGAGTGGCCAGGGAAACCCAGCCAGATGGGCATTGTACAAATAATAAATTATAATTATTATTATTATTATTATTAGTAGTAGTAGTAGTAGTACAGTGGTACCATGGGTTAAGAACTTAATTCGTTCCAGAGGTCCGTTCTTAACCTGAAACTGTTCTTAACCTGAAGCACCACTTTAGCTAATGGGGCCTCCCACTGCCGCTGCACGATTTCTATTCTTATCCTGAAGCAAAGTTCTTAACCTGAGGTACTATTTCTGGGTTAGCGGAGTCTGTAACCTGAAGCGTCTGTAACCTAAAGCATCTGTAAGCCGAGGTACTACTGTACTTTCACACATGACTAGTCTCTCTCTGAAATGTCCCAGCACGAATTCACATATGTACAATCGTAGGGTCTATATACAGCTGAACAATCCAGGGTAGCATATTGAATGTGTGTGACTGTACTCTTGATGGTACAGTCTTCTTCATATCCATAGGAACATATTGTAGGAAGCTGCTGCATACTGATCATTGGTTCATCTAGCTCACTTCTGTCAACTCTAACTGGCAGTGGCTCTCCAGAGTTAGGCAGGATCTTCTCAGCCCTGCCTGGAGACAACAGGGATTGAACTCAGGACCACAGTATCAGTGGTAGATGCTCTAATACTGAGCTACCATCCTAATAATAATCATCAGAGGTGCAGCTGAAACTCATTCTCATCAGATGCGCAGTGAAACTTCCAGCGCTTGGACAGGAGGGTTTCCCGGGGCGGGAGAGCTTGAAATATCTCCTAGAAGAGATTATTAGGGTCCCCCAGCTTTGATTACAATCCCTTTCCTGCTTCCCCAGGCGGTGACAAGCAGTTGTGGGGAAAACAAAGAAGGTCTCTACCTCCTTTTTCTCTCTTGCATCTTGGGTACTGAGTTGTAGCATGCCAGGATAGATGACCATTTTATAGCTCCAAACCAGGTGTTGAATTCCAAATTCTGTCGAAATTTCATTTAATCAGCGATTAAACTGCTTGATATGGAACTTCCGCACTGGAAATCCTGCACAGTGTACAGTTATGTGGTATATTTCTAACTTCAATGAATCTAAAATAAATTGATTCATGAGTAAGCGCCATTGATTTACTCCCTCCTCCCATTCCAGTGAGACTTGCTCATAAATAACAGTGTTTTGGACTTCAGGCCAAAATCTTTTGGGCTAAGTGCAAATATTGTAATGTCCTCTGGGTTAATTTTCTCTGTGTAAAACACTTTCACCACAGGTGAAATGGGAAGTATTGATGAGAACAGTGGAAAGAAAAGCACCATATTGTTCTACAAACTTCAGGAAAGCATATTCAGGCTGAAAACATCCAGATTCAGTTTTTCTTTTTAAAATGTTGCAATGTCAGTTTTTTTCTATTACTACTGTAAGTTAGGTAAGGTAAAGGACAGCTGGACGGTAAAGTCCAGTCAAAGGCGACTATGGATTTGCGGTGCTCATTTTGCTTCCAGGCAGAGGAGGCCGGCGTTTGTCCACAGACAGCTTTCTGGGTCATGTGGCCAGTATGACTAAACTAAATTGTTTTGAACATTAACCTTTTTTGTGCAAAGAGAATTGTGCCGTGTTCATTAGTTTTACTGTTGGAAAAAATCATCTTTATTATAATGCTGTTCCTTCTCCCTTCAAAAAATGCTGGTAGAGAATGTATAGTCTCCTTTTCCGCTTAAAGCAAACATCATTTAAAGTGATGAATAGCTGGGGTGATGATATTTGCAACCTCGGCAGGCTCTCTGCCACCCCCACGCACCTCCAGCTGCATATAAATCTAAAGATATTTTCCCCTTTGCAGGCACTGCTTTGAGATGTCCCTGTCTTTTCCCCCAGCAACTTCATTACACTTTAGAATTGCTTCAAATAAATCCTTTAAACAAACAAACAAACAAACAAAAAATCAGCAAGCTTGCAATGCTGGAGAAGGTCTTTCTACAGGACAGCGTCGTTTTGTTTGCAGTATGTATGTGTCTTTGTGTGTGTGTGTGTGTGTGTGTGTGTGTGTGTGTGTATGTGTGTACACACAGAGAGAGACAGCTAATCTGGAATGTTTGTGTATTTTAGGTTTGTGTGACGCAAGCAAGCTAAGTGCTAGTGGACTAGGGCTGACGATATTTTTCTTCCACGTCTTAGGGAAAGATGCAACTTAGGTGCCAACTCTGGGGGAGCCTGGGTACCGAGGTACCCACAATTTTTTTCTGTGGGTGCCCAGCTGGTTGACCCAATGCGCCGCATGCATGATGGCATGATGTCACATGGTGCACCAAGTTTTAATAGGGCTCATTGCAGCTGTGGGAGGGTCTGACAGGTCCTGTTGCGCCCCCCAAAAGGTGTGTGTAAATGGCACGTTGAGGCCCAATGGGGCCTGTTGCATCCTCCAAAACACAGGCCTTTTGGAGGGCATGATGGTTACCATCGGGTCCTGTGGTGCTGTATGATGTTGTGTGTGTGCCGCACTGCGTGACGTCACACACACACACCGGGCACTGACAATGTGGGGCGGAACTCAGTGCACCTGAGATGCAAGGTTAGGCTTTGACTCCAGTAGTCCCAGCTACTGAATATGGCAAAGGGGGATGCTATTTGAAAGTGCATTGTGAACATATGAAGCTGCTCTACCTGACCATTGGTCCACCTAGCATTGGCCAGTGTGGCCAATGGTCAGAGATTATGGGAGTTGTAGTTCAACAACTTATAGTGGGCAGCAAGTCAGGGAGACAGATCTAACCCATTACTGATTATTCTGAACAGCAACAGCACTCTGAGGTTTTGATGAAGGGTCTTTCCTCACTCTGCTACCAGGGATCCTCTTTACTGAAAATGGTAGGGAATAAATCGGGGACCCTTTGCCTGTGGAATATGTGTTCTGCAGAGCTAAAGGCTTGCAAGGTTTCCGTTTTGTTTTTAAGTCTAATTTTAAAAGTGAAGACGAATGCTTTAATGCTTTGATTTCAAATGGGGAGGCAATGAAGCTGTTGATTGAGTCTTCAAAGGACAGTGCTGGAAACCATTCTGCTCCCTAGGGAAGGAGGCAGTGAGCAAAGCAAAGTAACTTGTGGAATCTAGGATAGCAGTAAATTTAGCTATATGTGCACAACTCAGGTATCTGCATTACCATCATCATCATTATTATATTTATAAGGTGGGTTGCAGATCTGTATAAAGCCTTATCATCCAATGGGACTGAAGTACTTACTTTGATGGCCACAAACAAATGAGTCAAGTTTTCATATGGTAATGTCACTGGTGTGAATGTTGTACTCCTGTTGCATAAGAATGTAAGGAAAGCCTGCTGGATCAGGCTAGTGGCCCATCTGGTCTAGCATCATCCCACCACATTTTCACAGTGCTCAACCAGTGGCCTGCGGGAAACCCACAAGCAGGACCCAAGTCCTCCTACGGTTCCAGCAACTGGTATTCAGAAGCATACAGCCTATGGCTGTGGAGGCTGAGGGTAGCCACCAATGGCCAGTAGCATGTTTTGAGAACCATATCACATTTCATGCTGAAATCTGCCTATTTAAAATTATGTGTTTCATGGGAAAAGAGAAACTGCTCTTGCACATTTGCTTCGTATGGAACAATTTCTTTCCTTTGCCCTTTTGCCCTGAGGGTAGCATTGGAGTTGCACATAAGGCAAGTAGACTCTTTCTATCTATAGCTTTTGATGTGGTTTGGGAAACCTTTGGCCCTCCAGATATACCAGGCATGGCCAATGGCCAGGGATGATTATAATTGTAGTTTAGCAACATCTGGAAGGTTAAAGGTTCTCCACACCTGCTTTAGGTGATGAGAAACCATGCAGTATACTGTTCCCTTTAATTTTTTTTAAAAAATGGTGCATGTTTATATATTCACCATAAAATAGCCTCAACGTGGTAGGGAACCCAGCCAAATTCCAGAAACCAAATAAAAAAAAACATATTTGCATAACCTTTTACTGTTCCTGTCTTGCTAGACCAATATGGGCATGGCTTTAGGGAAGCAAATGGGATGCAGGTGGCTCTGTGGTCTAAACCACTGAGCCTTGGGCTTGCCGATCAAAAGGTTGGCGGTTCGAATCCCCATGATGGGGTGAGCTCCCATTGCTTGGTCCCTGCTCCTGCCAACCTAGCAGTTTGAAAGCACCCCAAAATGTGTAAGTAGGTTAATAGGTACCACTCTGGCAGGATGATAAACAGTGTTTCCTTGTGCTGCTCTAGTGTTGGTGTTCCATTGCACCAGAAGCGGCTTAGTCATGCTGGCCACATAACTCGGAAAAACTGTCTGCAGAGGTGACAAATGCTGGCTCCCTCAGCCTGTAAAGTGAGATGAGCGCCGCAACCCCAGAGTCGTTCGTGACTGCACTTAACTGTCAGGGTACCTTTACCTTTAGGGAAGCAAATGCACCTGATACTCCAATTATCCCCATTAACCTGGACAGATCCCTGTTTCTTGTTCTCTTTTTCTATTTGACCTATTTTTTGGCTTATTGGGTGGATGCCTTGCTACATTTTTGGTACCGTGCTGTGTGTGAGTTGTCTGGCTTCAGGGCTGCATTTCTATTTGGAGGGTCAATTCATTAGTGCACATGCATGTGCAGACACATGTGTCAGCCTGAGAACGAAAGCACCAGGCAGTTGCTTGGGTATATTTTGAACTTTGAGCACACTTTATCAGATAATTACATGTTTTAACCCCAGGAACAAATTCTGATTTCAAATTGGCTTTTGAAATCAGTAGGGGTCAGGGATTTGTAGAGAAAATGAACACAGCAGAAAACAGACAGCTTAGAGCTTTCTGGAATGTGTAATAGGCTGTCTGTGTATGTGTGGGTGGTCTGAGACTTGGGAAATGATCTTCCGTATGAGAATAGTGATGTTAACAAAGGTGCCCCAGTTTTCATCTATGAAATATTGCAGGGTATGTAGTGTTTGTTCAAGCACTGTCAGTGCTCATAAGAACTGCAAATAGAGAGATTCTTCCTCCTGAATTCATCACCTTTACCCTTGCCCCCATACCCACCACTCATTACATGCCTTTCATTTTTATTTTACTAAAGCCACACAGTGCATATCATTTTATAGCTGTTGACCTCTAGTTGTATTTTTTTTAAAAAAATAAAAATAAATGCATTTGAGTTTTCCAAGGATAGAGGAACCCCCTCCCCTCCATTTTATCTCATCTGGGAGAAGAGCTGTTGTCTTCCTGCCATCAAATTCCCATATCTATTTAATGCCACTTCCAAGCTGGCTAAGATGGTGTTGGATATATCTCTGATGTTGTCATTTCTCATGTCAGTCAGTTTCTTCTCAAATGGATCTTTTGACCATTTAGGGAGTTAGTGCTATCCTGCCTTTGCAGCTGGTGCAAATCTATTGCCATTCAGATCAGGCATGGCCAAGATTCCCTGTGTGTTCTTGCCAAAAGGATCTAAAGAACAGAGTGGCACAAGCAGACCAGCTTATATTAGGCTGCAAATTGCAGGGTGGTGATGCAGGGTGGGGGACCCCTCCTACACTGGCAACTGGTTGCAGAAATGGGCTGCTCTCATTTCTAAGCAGCCTTAGATCAGATCGTCTCATTATAATTTATTCTTTGACTATTCCCCCATTCCCCTACCCTAAACAATAAAGGTGACTTCTTTACCTGTATGCCCACTGTGTTGTCCATGAAAGGACTCAGTAAATATCCTCTAAAAAATGCACAGTGAATGAGAGATGGATTGCTTTTCCTGCTCCATTCTGTTAGAATTCCTGCATCATGATTGCAGCCATGGGATTTTTGTCTTTCACATGACGGTATATGTTTTGACTCCACAGAGTGGGAAGTGACAGAGACAGGATGTTTGTGTTACTGTGTTCCATGAAGTAGGACTATTGTCCATTGTTCTTTTTTCTCTTTGCTGTCTGATGCTAGAGAGAGAGGAAGCCATGTTACAGTGCTCTGTGTGTGTTTATATGTAAATAGAGTAGATTAGTAAAAATGCTGAGTTGCTGAGGTCTGTTACGCAACTACGCAAACTCTGCGGATCCCTAAGTGTGCCAGTGTTGGTTGGCATCAGTCGCTGTGATGTTCGGGCAGAAGAAAGCTTATGAAGCTCCCGAATGATCGACCAGGAGAGAGGGAACATGCCAGTCGGGCATGTGTCTCTGCTAGGGTCCTACTCGAGTGTAGGCTGAACTCCTGACACATTCCTGTCTTCACAGCTTGGCTTTTCCGACAATAAACATGCCCCCTTAAACAGGCCCACATTTCATTGGATGCTGAAATTGAACACCCACCCTTCCATTCTGAACAGAGAAGAAGTTCTCTGAACTTCTTCCTGGGACCAGTTTTGACAATGGCTGATATGGATGCCCTTTGAAGCGGGTGGGGTGGGGATGCCTAAACCATTTTGTGGTCCTGTCTCTTTTTTGTTCTTTTTGAAGAGGCATCCATTTTGTATTCAGCAACACACACATACACTGGCCATTTTGTGACTGACACCGACAGCACTTTCTTAAAATGTGCTCAAGGGACCCAAGAGATTAAAAACTCCTGCTGCAGAAAGTCTTGCCTGTTTAGAAAGAAGAAGAAATGGAGAATTGATGTCTGTTTGATTTTTTTTTTAGTTGTTTGGTGCCTTTTGTTCTAATTTCTTGAAATATGATTTGGATTTATAGGCAGGGAAGAATAATAGCTCAGTAGTAGAGCACCTGCCTTGCAGGCTGGAGGTCCCTGGTTCAATCCCTGGCATCTCCAGGTAGGTTTAGGAAAAACTAATTGCCTGAAGCCCTGGAGAGGCTCTGCCAATCAGTTTACACAATATTGAGCTAGATGGACCAGTGGTTTGACTCAGTATAAGGCATCTTCTTATGTGGCAGTGAAGTAGATATGTACTGCACTACCAATGCCCTTTACACTTCCTCCTTTGATGTAATGTCAGTTCTTGTATGCCAGTGATGGCCAAACTTGGCCCTCCAGCTGTTTTGGGACTACTCAACTCCTATCATCCCTAGCTAACAGGACATGTGGCCAGGGATGATGGGCATTGTAGTCCCAAAACAGCTAGAGGGCCAAGTTTGGCCATCACTGTTCTATGCAGTCTGGAAACCAAAGGCCTAACATTACTTCACATATGCTTGTGGGGTCTGCAAATTCTGACAGCAGCACTGGCTTCTGTTCCTGGAACCTCAGCATCTTGGATTTTTTATCTGCCAGTTTTCAGCCACAGGTTTCCCCTACTGGCCTTCCCAAGCAATCTGAGGCTCCTTTGTCTTGCCTGTCTTTGCTCCACCCTCTTCAATTCTCTGTATGTTCTGGCAGACCAGCAGGGAGGGGAGCTGGTCACAGCAGGAGAGGGAGACTCTCTGGCTTCTTCAGCAGCCTGCCTCATCTCTGTCTCCTGCCCCCCCCCCCCCGCTTGTGTGGACTTCTTTCTGCCACAGCCTCTTTCTGCTCACTAAACCTTCTTCCCTCTTCAGCTTCCAACATCACCTCCTCCGAGTCTGCTCCTTCTTCTCCCTCGGACCATGCATCATCATCCCACCACCATTTTCCTAGCTCTGAACCGTCTTGCCCTTCGGGTTCCCTTGGGGGTTCCTTTGCTCCCTTGTCTCCCACCACTCCTCTCCTTCCATCCAGTCCATGACAGAAGAATGTAAAAAGGCATCGTTCTCCATTGTACCCTGTTGCATGTAGTACTGGTTCTGTTAGTTGCATGTAGCACTGGTTCTGTTCTGCTTCTGTTCACCTTCCACCAAAACCTATGCTATTCATCTCACGGTTGACTGTGTAGAAATTACATGAGTAAATTATGTAATTATGTCATCATGACATTATTATACCCCATTCATCTCAGTCCAAATGAAGCACAATGCAATTTGGGGAAAATGTACTCAATCACATATTGTTTGCACACTGAAAGTGACAACAACAGCAAATACCAGTCATATTTGCTCAGTTGATTTACATTCCGGACATGGGACAAATTCTGTTCCTTTTTGCATTTTCATGCCAGGATTCTTCATCAGCAAAGGTTAAAACTAGTACTGTTTTTTGAATTGTATTCAGTAGTATACTGGTCACCAGTGAAGTTGTTTTTGACAAGTAATACAAAACTGAAACAACAGCAGCCCTGAAATAAAACCACTCGGTGGGATTAGTATATCAGTGCTTGAAAAATGCAGGGCCAAATAAAGCATTTCTTTATAACAAATGTTTCTCATGCTATTGCAATAAACTCACTTTATCAGATAATGGTTGTTGGTTCTCTCTGTGCAGACTCAAATAAGCAACTGAAGTATATTCAGCAATATTTCAAGTGCAATCGTGAGTAAAATTCAGGGATGCAGTTTGACTGCTACCTTCTCCAGCAGCCGTAATAAAAGGTTACAAACTCCAAAATCGAAAATTACATCTTCTGGCAATATTCAGAGAAAAGCGCATCAAAAAGCTGTTAAACCTCAGCATATGTCTTCAGCCATTAGCAATATAAGCACATTCCTTGACAATAGGCTGTGCAGCCTTACACAAATCCCCTACATCTGTATGCCAACACCAGAAACAAGAGCTCCCACATAGAGATGGACAACGGCTTGCTTTCTCCTCCAGGGGTTTTGACAGAGAGCTGTTTTGGGAGGGGCCCTAACTCAGTGGTAGAGCATCTGCTTTGCATGCAGAAGGCCTGAGGTTCAACCCCCAGTATCTGCAGGTAGGGCTGGGAATGCCCCTGTCTTGAAACCTTGAAGAGCCACTGCCAAGTCAGAAAATACTGAGCTGGATGGATGAATAGTTAGACTCACTATAATGCAGCTTCCTATTAATCTGTTCTGACCTACCACTTGCTAGGGGTGGGGGAAGAACTTATTTTGTCTGCTTTTCACAGTGGACTGGCCTGATCCAGCATCCCAAAACTTCCTTGTGGATCAGAAGACGACCTTCAGTCAGAATACACATATTGCCATGCATTTTCTGTGTGCAAAAAGCATACTCAGAGATACACATTTTATACAAAAGGTTCACACCGATTGTGTATTTTACCCATGAATGTATTGGAAAGTGCATATCTTATATAATAGGGTTGCCATACATCTGGAAGCAGTGTCTGGGTGGAAGTTGCTGAAATGTCCAGGAAAATCTGGATGTATGGCAACTGATGTTGGAAGTCTAGATTTTGGTGAATTTCCTTAAAGAGCTAAAAAGCTTACTGCAGAAAAAGCTCAACAAGTTTGGGCAAAACTAAAAAAAAAAAAAGCTGAACAACTTTTGTATCTGGATTTTTTTGAATTATAGCAACCCTATTATATAAGAAAAATGCACAGAAATGCATACAGCAGAATGGAATGGGAGAGAATGGACCTCAGACTAAAGCAGAATCTCCACCACAAAGAGAGTACAGATCTGAGTACAACCGGCATGTGCTAATTTATATGTAGCTGTGCACATTTAGAAATAATTACTGTAATTAAAATAGAAATATGATACATCTCATAATGCCAAAACTCATGTATACAGTGGAAATCAGAAAGCAGTACTCGGTAGTATAAAATGTACACTCTTCTGTATTGTCTTTTTGACAGTCGCTAAAGACGTTCATCTTTCAATGAGTTCTCTAAATAGAGATATTTATCCCAGTTGGTATCTTTGTTGGCTTTGAATTGATTTTGCGTATGTGCTATTGGTGTTTCAAACTGCTTTTATATATAATTGTTTAAAATGTTCTTTATCCAGTGTGCAATTGTTTTAACTCATTTTATGCATGAAACAGCATTATGTATGTTTTTATTCCATTGGAAACTGCTTCGGGATGCCTCATGGGGAACAACTGATAAATCAAATAAACAGTGCAGGAATCCAAGGGTGAGGTAAACACCTCTGCTTCAGCTGAAAACAGCAAATTCGAGGCAATCATAGGCTACCATGAATGGACCCTTTTCTCAATTCTGAACACACCCATGCTTCTACCACCTGCTATCGTCTATTTCCTCCTCAAGGAAGGAAAGCTCTACCTTGGGGAAAAGGATTGCGGTAGCAGGTTGCGCAGAGAAGAGTTCTCAGGTTTGTCTGCTCCCTGGAAAAAGAGGCATGTGACCTCTTTCACTGGGAATTATGGGACTGAACTAGAGTTATTTTCCAGCTGGCAGGGAAACCTGAAGCCTTTATCATGCAACAGAGCCTTCTACCACCTCCAACAGATTGTTCCTTTGTCCTTGGGAAGAGGGACAAGGTGTTCCAGCAATTGCAAAGAGTCCAATGCTGGGGTGACCCGAGCCAATAATCACACCAGCGTGGAAAAGCTTCAGTTTATTCAGACTGCAGAAAGAAGGTACAGGGAATGGATTCCAAAGACTGCACACCTTATGGGAGCCCGGGATATATTTTTTATACATTTTGCTTACATCAAGCCATCAGGAGGGTAAATTGTCTTACGTGCTGATTGGTTACAAAGCACTGACATATATGTTGTCATAGAATCAATATATTTGCACACTTCAACTTTTTCTACTTCTTCAGCTCTGTAGTCAGTGTGGTGTATCGCTTCCTTATCTTCACCCTTGTTACAGGTGTGTGTGTGTGTTCTGCTTGCTGCTCCTCAGCAGTACATGCCAAAGGGAGATTACAAAAAACAGAGCAAGCAAGACGTGACCCTTTCACTTTAGCATAGTGGCTGCTGCTGGTCTAAAGTGGTGTTTGTCTGGTTCTGATCCTCTAGACCAGGGTTTCCCAAACTTGGATCTCTAGCTGTTTTTGGACTACAACTCCCATCATCCCTGGCTAGCAGGACCAGTGGTCAGGGATGATGGGAATTGTAGTCTGAGAACAGCTGGAGACCCAAGTTTGGGAGATCCTGCTCTACACAATCCATGAGTAAATGCTTTTTGGGTGCCCACCTAGGTTTGTGAGCATGCCCCAGTAATGTTTGCAGGACACAGTTGTCATTGTTGCACACGCAGTGTTCTGCATTGTACTTGCTCATCCTTTTGCATGGTTGAAATCTACATTTGGGATGGATTCATATCAAAGAACTGGTTGCATATAACTGTGTTTAGAGGTGGTGAATGTAACTCTCACAGGGGATTGCTTTTTTCACCTTCTGCTTTGTGGCACCTATTCATCATGTGCAAGTGTTGCTTGTTAGTGAAGAGTTTTCACATGATCATTTTATAGTAATTGGTACAAATAATGTGACTGACAATGTTGATAGTTGTTTTTGAGAATATTTGTACTGCATATGTATGTGATATTCCTTTTTTGATGGTGTTGATTGCAAACAGATTTCATTCTAGGAAAAAAATGCTGCTAAAAATGCATTAAAGTTTATGCTTCAAATTAATGATGCTGCTTATCTTTCCTGGTCTATAGCAGCCTTGGTGTAAACGAATTGTGAGTTTTATTGGCTAGCGGTTGGAAAACATCAATAATATTTTTGTTGGCAGGAAAAACTGGCAGAACTCTCTCTGTGTGTGTTTGCATGTGAGCACACACATTTGTATTATAGAGGGGTTTTTTTTAACTCCTGCAATTTTTGATTTCTACAATTTCTGTTTTCTTCAGAAACTGAACTAATTTTTACTGCCGGGGAAGTGTATGCATGGGATGAAAAATCAGTTTTCCCGCTTCCTTTATGAACGATGGAAAACGTGACTATTCCTTGACCATTCCTGGATTTTGACTTTCAGTAGTGCAGCTTTTGGCAGAGAGTGTTGTTAATTCTTCCCTGCCACGTTCCTGACATTGACCTCAAGAAACATCTAGGCAATGCCAATTCCTTTGTTTTTCCTCAGCTGCAGAGCTGAGTAAATTGGAGGCACCTGTGCTGTTCTCTTGTATTCTGTCAGAGCTGCTACCACAGCTGGGCAAGGGTGTAACTATAGAAATCTTTACAAGGAAATGTGTGAGTTAAAGGAATGTGCACACATACACACAGACACCAAGCTCCCTTCCACTGCCACTGCTAGAAAATAAAAGAAAAACCCAGTGTATGCTTCTTCCTTCAAAACTCGAGTATCCCTACCTCCAGACTGTCAATATTTTACAGAAGGGATTCAAGTGCATGCTGGAAATTTAGGTTGGTGCAATTAAAGTGGATTAAAGTATTTTGTCTTCCTGGCACAACAAACTCACGTTGAAAACAAACAAAAAGCCTTTTTGCGGTCAGGAAAGTGTGGGATGAAAGAATGATTAACAGGAAGGCATATAAACATTGCTCAAGCAAATAGGAATGAACGCTGGGGAAAAGACTGGATACAGTCTAAGCCAGGGGTCAGCAACCTTTTTCAGCCATGGGCCGGTCCACTGTCCCTTATGCCATGTGGGGGGCCGGACTATATTTTGAAAAAAATAATGAACAAATTCCTATGCCCCACAAATAACCCAGAGACGCATTTTAAATAAAAGCACACATTCTACTCATGTAAAAACATGCTGATTCCTGGACCGTCCGCCGGCGGATTGAGAAGGCGATTGGGCTGCATCTGGCCCCTGGGCCTTAGGTTGCCTACCCCTGGTCTAAGCTCTGTATAAGCTTTATGGAGGAATCCCCCAACATCCACAATGCAGCCCCAAAGTTCTTATCCTGCTTACTTCACCTCACCTAAAAATGAGGTTCTTAATTTGCCCCAGCAGACGAGAGGGTGGTGACTAGGCTGGACTCAAGAAGCTAAAATCTAGAGTTGGAAGGGACCCTGAGGGTCATCTAGTCCAACTCCCTGCAATGCAGCTGTCCCATACGGGGATCAAATCTGCAACCGTGGTGTTATCAACACCACACTCTAACCAACCGAGCAATCTGTTTAAAATAAATATTTCCAAAGATATCAGCAGAAGACGAGTGAATGTATTTCAGCTTATGTATTTATTTGGTACAAGCTATGCACTGCTTGGTTGTATTTTTTTTAAGAGAATCAAACACTAAAATTAGAACCAGAGAAGGAATGACCACTGGGAAGAGTGCAGAGAGAAGAATTGCCTAAGATCATTCAAGAACAGCAGCACTTGTGCAGTTGACTGGCTCAATATTGGGAATATTGCCACCCTCAGGTGGAATGGGAGCACAATATTCAAAGCTTCTCATTGCACATGGCCTTATTTGTAGGTGCTATGTCATGGACTTCTGTAACTGGAATTTTTAGAGGTACCACAAAGTGTACCCACATGCTGCTAGTACACATAGGATGTTTCTCTATAAAACTGTGTACCCAGTGACATTTGTAGGCAGAAAGAAAGGAAAATGTCCATCTGAGTTGATCTGTAGGTATAATTGGTGAGGCTTCAGCAACAATTTTGCTATGGCTTATCGTGATGGCAGATCTGAGAATTCAGTATGAACTGGAGAACCTGGAATACAAACAGTAACGTGGGCTTGCTTGCTGCTCATTCGCTGGTGATTTGCAAGCCACTGATGAGCATTGGGTCCTTTTTCGTTAGTGGGGCCACCCTTCCCTAATAAACCTAATAAATAAGCTTTTCTGCTGTGCTCATGAAACTGACCCTGCTCCCCTCCTTGATCCCATGTCCCAATTCCCACAGGCTTTGTCGTCTGGGTTGTGTGGCCTCTACTTAATAGATAAGCATAGGTTAGGAGGCTGCAAGTTCCAGAATTAGGGACTAATTAAGTTCTTGGACACGAATCACTTCACAGGCTCCACTTAGAGGATTTGTCTAATTGACTGAGGAAATAGTTTGAAGTGGAAGAACATTTCTTTTCATTAGTGTTCAAATGAATTGCAAATTATAGAACTTTGGAGCCTTCATATTTCCTAAAGATAAAAGCTATAAAGCGCGGGGTGGGGGGAAATGGGCAAATAGAGTTTTGTTTTCAAATTAGAAACAAATGTATCCCCCCCCCCTTTAATTTGGTTATTTTAAAAAAGTGTTTGGGCAATTTTCTGCATGAAGTATATGAAAAGAGCTGGCCTTTGCTTTAGTAGGCAAAAGCATAACTTGAGGTTGTTTTTGCTTTGTGCATGTTCATAGATGTGGGTCTGGACTTGAGGGAAGACAGACTAGAAAGCGTTCTACTGTGGTGTGGGATTGACTTCTAGCTGCTATAGTCTCTGTCTCATTCTGGAGAGAAGACAGAGGAGGACAGTGGAAGGCTGTGTATTCCTTACCATCTTAAAATGCAGGGAGGTTGCCCTCACCCTGTGGCTTAAGTTGCATTTGCACCTTGCAGTACACATCAGTATGCTTTGATGTGTTTCTAAATCACCTAGTGCCTGTCCACACTAGTGGGAAGAGAGGAAGCTGAGATGTCTTCTGTGGTGTGAACTGCATGGATTGCATGCAGAAAAACAACCGGGAAAATAGCTCAGCATTTTGGACAATGTCATGTATACACTGGTGGAAAACCAGTGGCGGGAGCACTAGTGTCCGAGTAATTGGTAATGTGAGGGCAGACAGTTTGTGATCTCTTTTTTTAAAAAAATAATTTTTATTAACCGACCAATCAAATCAAATCACATCACATAAATTCCGAATTACAAAGCCAAATTTTAAATTTTTTGTTGGGGGTACCCATATTTCAAGTTCCGAAGGGGATTCCAATCATCTTCTTACTGCTGTGTTAATATCCACAAATCTGTCCAAATAATGTTCATATTTCTATCCAGTCCTATCTTGCTGTCTCATCTTATTCATATATTTTTCTTTTTTTCTTTGTGATCTCTTCTGATAATCTCCTTAAGCAAGTAAACACCAGTTATAATCCTGTGTGAATTTTTTCGTTCATCCAATCACCATATCGAGATGGTTTCCATATATCATCACTTCCATAAATAAAAGCACTCTTTCCATCATTAATCTTCGCAAATCTGTTGCCTTCTTTTAGTCCTCTGAAGAGGCTCGCCCGCAATATGAAAGTAGATCCATTCCTCCTCCCAGACATAAGTCTTTTGACAGAACTTGCCAAAATGGCGACACTGTTTTTTACTGCGTCATCCCAAAGCTCTTATACTTTCCACGATCTCCTTAAAACATGCTTTTGGTTAAAAAATTATCTCCACACAGTCTTAAACCAACAGTTTAGGTCATTTAAGCGGCATTTCTGACTTGGGGGGGGGGATTCTTAGTTAATCACATAGAGAAAAGAAAGGAAAGTCCCCCCATCCAGTCCCGTTGCCGACATACCAAGCCTTGGTGTGTCTTCTCATGATATATTCCTGTTTATCCGACCTGTCTTCTTTATCAGAGATCTCTTCAATTAGCAGTCTTTACTCCCTATTCTTCCTTGAAATATGTGCATTAGCTTCCTCCTAATTGTTTCTTTTGAAGTTGCTGCAGCTAGAGGCGCGAATCAGAGACAGCGTCCAGGAGAGCCGAGGTCCACCAAGGGCTTTCTGCCTAGTGCCCCCACCCCCTCGAGTTCGGGGGTGGTATAGGGCACAGCAGGCAAGGGGAGTCCCCCCCCTCTCACTTGGGGGGGGGAGGCTGCTTACTCCCATCACAGCCTCTTAATTACCTCGTGTGGGTCGGAGAGATGTTATTGTCGGCCATCTTCCAATGCGCCCCTAGTGGCACCCCCCCAGACAGTGTGTGATCTCTTTCCATACGCCATGGATGGAAGCATCACTTTTATATGAGAACAAGGCCATTGGTAGATGCCTTGCCAGTTTGTGTGTGGTTGTGTTAAACTGCTTAGTAATTCCATGCCCATTGCACAAATTTTCCTCTGAAGGGCTCAGATTTGGGCAGGCACTTGCCTTGGATCTACGGAAGCTGTACATTCAAAGTTCTTAAAACAATTTTTCTCTCTACCACCCTGTGTTCCAAACGCACCATTGCGCCTAGAGGCGAATCTTCCCTTGGTAGAATTATGGATCTGACATAGGACACTTAACTATTGGCTTCGCCTAAACTCAAATCCCCCCGGTCTAATATCCCTAGTGCTGCAAGACTGTCACAAGAGAGGCTGGACTAAAATTGTCTATCAAAAACTTCACTCTTGTGCTTGATCACCACAACAGCTACTCACTTTGGATTTTAGTAAAGCAAATAGTCTAATTTGTCAGCGCCTAAATGATATCGAGCGTCAGAACAACTTGGCCACAATAAGAAAATTTTGCCCGTGGTATGACTATTTTCCACCTTCCCATTTTGACACTCTGGCACCCTATCTGCATAATGTAGCAATTCTAAAATTTAGACATGCTTTTACTCTCGCAAGATTGAATGTATTGCCCTCAGCTGTACTTGAGGGATGATTCCAACAGATTCCACACGAAAAACACTTATGTCTTTGTGGAGATGACAGTACCAAATCGGCTTCTGGCTTGCACTCTTTATAAAGACTTGAGGAATGAGATTATCACCCCTCTTTTATTGTCCATCCCGGGTTGCCCAACCACTGCCACAGTGTCCTTTCTCTTGGTAGATCAAGATGAGCAGGTGACAGCAAAGGTTGCAAGATCTTTAGCTGGGGCAATCAGAATAAGATCCACTATTTGACTATTGATTCAAAACCCTAAAATGTATTTTATATAATTGACTTTTTATCTCCATTCTTTGTATATCATATTGTTGTTTTATTGCTATGGCCGATGGCTGATGCAAATAAAAAATCATTCATTCATTTTCATCTGAATGGTACTATGATAGCGTTGTCTCACAACCTTGACTGGAAGAAGGATGTGGT
The DNA here is from genome assembly GCF_951804945.1 of Podarcis cretensis. NCBI lineage: Eukaryota > Metazoa > Chordata > Lepidosauria > Squamata > Lacertidae > Podarcis > Podarcis cretensis. The sequence goes on from NC_137175.1 coordinate 27,002,679, forward strand.
TGACTGGATTTATAGAGTGGACCAACAGGCTTAGCCAATGATGCCTTATGTGAGTTCATTTTTAAGTGTGACTGACCAAAACTGTGAATTTTCTATAGTTGTTGTTGAAAGGGCTATAACTTGATTGTAAAATGTAAGCTGTTTTTCACTTAAGCAAATCCATCCTAATAATGTATTTACTGTATCAAGTCTAGTTTTCTTTCAAGATCCTATTAGTTTAGCATATGTTCTCCATCAGTGGTCCATTGGCAGGGCAGATGTACTTCTGTGATTAAATACTATTATTTGTAACATAGGGGTCACAGTCTCTTGCTGCCATGCAAGAATGTGAATGTTTTAGTATAATGCAAGTATCTTGGCTATTGTGGGCCAATAAAAATTTCCTAGAAGTTCTTATATACTGGAGACATTACTGATTTTTGTGCTGTTGTGATGGGGCAGTGAAACAAGGGCATCTGACTTTGGAGCAAGCTTGCTTGATCCCCCCCCCCCCAATCCTTTCAGTGTGTTAGTTTCACCAATGTATGCATTCTTGTTTACGCTTTGCCCTAATATATGCATCATAGCACATTATTTCATTGGTACTATCTATGAGATGAACTCCCTTTGCTGCCAGTTATCTTCCCTCATTTTGCTGGTAAATGTAAGGAGTTTATGCTTTTCTTCCCCAACCCTTACCACAGCTTGAATAGAGAGGGAGGGAAGCTATATATATTTTTTTTTTTTTAAAAAAAGTAGGTTCTGTGATTATTTACCCATTTCTAATGTGTTCCTCATAATGAGGGATGTACTTCTGGAGACTGAACATCGTGAGAGATGTGATCCTCTTATATACCAGACAGCTTACTGATGCATACTTTGATGATGAGGATGATGGTGGTGGTGATGATAAAAGAGTATGTTTTCATTAGTGGGAGAAATGATTGTGCTGAATACCACTGATGTAGCAACTGTAAATATTAAAAGTTTCTGTGATTTCTCAGAGTAGGTCAAGAAGTTATATATCCCACATTCAGTTACTCTATAGCCATTTTTCAAGAATCTATCTTGCTAGTTGCTGTTCATATTTATTTATTTAAAAAACTATTGTGGCAACTTTTCTTACATTTTAGTCTTATTTCTTAACCTTCGGAAGTATGCAATGTTACCTGATTCAGTCTAGTGATACGTAGGTACAAGCTTCCTGCAATTATGTGTCTGCTAGCTCTCTGACTGAACATGGCAGGAAAAGGTTTACAGAATCTCTCTGAGGCTGTATCACTTCAAGGGATTACATATTTGAATGTGTTGCGATGTTTGAAAGGCAGGGGAAAGACTAGAGTAGAACTCTCACCCTCACAAGCTGTCTTCCGAAGGGAAAGAAGCATCTGATGTATGGTAGAACATTACAGCATGTTGGCACCCCCAACAAACTGAATTAGTACATTCCCAGGCCTGGGCATTGGTGGGAATTTTTCCCGGGGGGCAGTGGTGAATTTTAACACTGAAATGGGAAGCAGGGTAATCTCACACACAAAAAATGAAAAGAATCGTGTCCGTTTATTTTGCCTCCTAACTCATGTTGTACAAATGCTCAAAATGTTTAAAAAATGATTTTTTAGTAATCTGAGGATTAGGAATGGGATTCACCACAGGGAGGGAGCAATGTTCCCTTTCCCCAGTGGACACTCAATGGTCAGAAGTGTGCATCACCCTGTTTGTATGAATCTGAAAACAACCTCTAAAATGTTTAGTTTCAGTGTAGAGGAATATTTCTGTCACTATAAATACATTTTTCATTTGCATAACAGCCAAGGGGTGCCTTCAATCCAGATACTATTGTTGGCATTTGTTGCATGTCAGGGGAGGAGGAACATTACATTTAGATTTAATATTTCATCTCCAGAAGTCTCTCAGGTCTCCTCTACCTCATTCTTCTCTTCCTGAGATTAGGTTTCAAGTAATGTTTAATATAAATTGAAAAAATATATAGTCAATAATAAGTTGCAGAGTTGTGTTTTGCAGAAGTTAAAACACCTCAATGCATATTTATTTCTTTTATTAAATTTCTGTCATAGAACCCAAGGTTAGGTCCATGTGGTCCATCCATGTGGTCCATCCAGGTACTGACCAGGCCTAGTGAGCTCTAACCAGGTGGAAGCCTTTGAAGGTGACTTGGAAGGAAGAGGGCAGGGATGTAGGGAGTTGTAACCTAACAGCATCTGAAAAACCCCGAGTACCCTGCTGCATTTCACACTCTTCCAGGTTTGGGATGCAAGTGTGCTTAAAAGTGTGCTTAATTATGGTTTGTTGTGCTGAGTTGGGTGAAAATAGGATAAGAAGCCACATTTTAGTAAAGTATAAGATGTAACAAACAAAAAGCATTTGCATGCTTCTACAAAACTAGATGAGCGAAGTCTCTGCCATGGGTGTCTCTGAATTTTATTAAATCTGTTTTCTGTGCTGATTTTTAGTTGTTTTCATTGTACATTGTCTTGAGATGCATGTGTTGAAGGCAATAAATAAACATTTTTGTAAAGACATTACATCGAGGTACAGGAAAAATTCCCAGCATTGATATTCAACGTTAACACACAGGCAATATCAAAGTGCAGTGTCAGCTGGATCAAGCACTTTTCCAATTGAATCTCTTCATCCAGACTCATTTCCTTTCAGTCCAAACAATATATTTGTAGCATTGTAGCATGCATAGTATTTGAAGAGGCAGGGGGCTGGTTTGATTGTTGCTTCCCTTGCTTAAATTCCTTTAGGCAGGAGAACTTAATTTAGGCTGCAACCCAACGCATGCTTACTGTAAGGTGCATAATTTGCTAGTATCCCGTAATTTTTTATACCGCAAACATTGGGCAGTGTGTGTCTTGATTTTGTTGTACTTCAGTGCAGAAGTGTATTTGCAGACATTGGGGAACATTGGAGAGGAATCGCAGTCCAACTAATAAAGCAAAACGATGTGTGGATGGTCTATTATAAATTCACCACTTGTGCACTTATTATTGTGTCAGTGATATGTTGATCTGGAAAAAACCCACCAGTCTGGAGAGATACTAACCCAGCATTTTAAGGCAAAATTTGAAACCTCCTGAGCTCCATTGAAAACTAATTTGAGACACCTTGACCAATGTCTGTAGCTCTCTCAGTACTACATACGACAGTCACTGACTTACCCTACCAATACATTTAGATTGATCTGTTATAAATGGCTTCATTATAACCAGATTTCTTCGAGTACTGTGAGTGTACAAGATTTCAATGAATTTTAAGTTAATATGAAAAGCGTACTCTATTATTGCTAAAATGATTTTGTGTGAAAGAAACATGATCCATTTTAAAAGCTAATCTGAGCTTACAATTGAATTATTGGATTTAGTTATAAATTTGCAGAAAAATTAATTCTGCACTTCCAGTCGATGTTTGAAAGGGATCTGTGTATTCTTTGCTATACTTGTGAAAATGGTTGAAATATTATTTCAGGAGTACGACAGAACTGAATGTGTATATATTGGACTGTGCTGAATGTTTGTTCATTTCATTTCAAAGCATTTGCCTCTTTTGATTGTTCTATCATACTGTTTTCCACCTCTGCTGCATCAGCACCATCCTCCAGCCCTAGTTACTGGATTCTTCTTCTTCAGCTAGTCACATGGGCAGTCAAAACAAAATTAAAAAATTGCTTCCAGTAGCACCTTAGAGACCAACTAAGTTTGTTATTGGTATGCGCTTTCGTGTGCATGCACACTTCTTCAGATACCTCACATGGGGAGTGTGAGCCAACTGGGGATGTTATAGTAAACAGCACAATGCAGTAAACTCACAACTGACACACATTTAACTTGTGCACATTCACCTTTATGTGCTTGGCAAAAATCCCACACAAATCAATAAAAACAGGGAGGACACCTTGGAAAAAAGACTTAGACATTGCACCCAATGTGGTTTGACTATATGCAATTTGGGCTTTAGGTTTGATCCCCAGAACATAACTCCACTGTAAGCTGAGGGCTTGCTGTATTGGATTTGGTTAATGCTGATGCCACTGATTGCAAGCAGAGCCAACTGCTGAAGCACTGTCTTAGCTCTGAAGAGGTGCACACAAAAATGCCATTTACCTTCCCGCCGCACCGGTACCTGTTTATCTACTTGCACTGGTATGCTTTTAGATTGGCAAGAGCTGGGACAAAGCAACGGGAGCTCACCCTGTCACACAGATTCAGATGGCCAACCTTATGATTGGCAAGTCCAAGAGGCTCAGTGTTTTACACCATTTCACCACCCGTGTCCCTGTTTTTGCAGGACTGACTTCAGGAACGAGGGACACTCTTTGCAAAATGTCTCCCATAGCCCCTTTCTGTGTTGATGCCCATCTCCCCCCACCCCATGGTTTACTAGTAGGTCCTACCATAGAGCTGGTACCTAGTTTTTCTTGAACTGCAGTTCACATCATCCTTGACAAATGACTGCATTGGATGGCACTGGGGGAATTGGTAGTCCAAAGCAACTGGACTAGGTTGGGGAAGGCTGACTGATAAAAATGAACAAAACACAGCTGCTACAGGCCCACAGTAAGTCCTGAGGATTCTTGATTTCAGAATATGGTTTTGGACATACCTAGACTGGGCATACCTAGTCTTCAGTTGAGTGCTGTGGTGTAAATGTTGAGAGTGTAGGAATTGTCACAGGCAGTACTAATGGACCTGTGTGAATGCAGGTTGACTGTTCAGACAACTATCAAATGGTTGGCGATTCCCAGTTCTCAAACATCTGTTGTCTTATGATGGCACAGGGGCTTCATGCTCTGCCCCAGGAGTCCCTGCCTAGAAGGCCATAGCATGTTACGAGTGCCTTTTGTTGTTGTGTAAGTAGTCTGACCAGATGGAATTATCATGTTAACAAGGCATAATTACACACACTGTTTTGATGGCACAGATCCAAACTGCATGCCGCACATGTCTTTTAAGCTTATTTTGAAGAGGAAAATGGGGCTTTTGATGCTGTTATGGTACAAATATATTTGCCTAGTATGGCGGTCCTCAAAGAAAATTAAACAGCTTGTGTTATGAAAGCTGCATGTAGTGAGCTGGGTCAAGAAGAATATCTTCCAACCTCTGTCTTCCTATTTATTCTGTTGTAGTTTACATGCCAAGTTTAGAAACCATCTGTTGGCCATATTCTTGGACATGATTTTACTTTGTTTCCTCTGCTCAGAAATTAAAATACATGCTTGAAGGCAAATTTGGAGCTAACTAAATAGGGTCTGGCAACTTGGTAGCTGGATAACTAACAATCAAGGGAACAGTTTGTGAACGTTTATGTTCTGCATTAAGTCTGAAAGCTTCTGAGATGGCAGTGCAGAAAATGTTTCGGGCTCTCAAGCGTTTTAATCTTTGATTAGTGTAGTGAAAGTAGAGTGATACTTTAAAAGGGAAAGTGCCTACAAGTTTGTTTACTCTGTCACATGCTTTATCAACTCTCCACTTGATGTATGATAGATGCACCTCCCATGTAGTACTTGGCAACATAATACTGATGACCAACCCTAAGCTGAAAGAGCTCACCTGGATGGACTAGTGTATCATCATGTGTAATGGGCCCTTGTCATCTCTAAACATCTGGGCTTATGGGACAATAACATTCATTGGGCACCAGAAGCCCAGGAGCAGATGTGCTAAGCCTTAGTACAACTTGAATTTACTCCAGAGTCATGTTAAGATGCTCATTTTATGTTCTAGGGTCATTAAGACACCCAAGGGACAGGTACATTGAGCATCCACGGTTGCCTTGGTGAGTGAACCAGGTGGAAACAACCTGGATTGGATTCCCAAGTAAATTAAAAAGTATTTCACTGTAACAAGTAGACTCCCACCAACAATGTGGGATTTGGCAAATATTGGAGAAAAGGACTCACCAGCAGTGACACAGGTCCATCTCAATGGTAAAGTCTTTGTCCAACAAATACTGTTGATTTTGCATACCTTTTGGAGTATATCCTGTGATGAATATAGTCAGTTCTCCACTAATGGTCCTGTACCAGTATTCAACTAATTAGTTGTGCTAGTACAAAGGGATTTCCACCCCCGCTCTCTGCCGCATGCCCACGCCTCACCCTAATATGCTCCAGGGGCTTGGGGAAACCCTAGAATAAATTTGTGGGTACATTAGAGGGACAGATTAGGAGGGAGGAATTCCATTGCATAAGGGGAAATCCTTGTGCTGACAGATTCATTTGCTGAACACTTTGTTGTCCCAAAGTTAGACCATTGTAGGACACTGAGATTTATATATCTTTAGATTATGTGCCAGGAAAACCATTTCTCTACTGAATAACTCTTGTTGGTGAGTATTGACAGATCTGTTTCTCTGAAATAGTTACACACACCGCATTATAGATTATTACTTCTCTGCACATATTGAGGTGATGAAGCTTAAATATAATTTAACTATGCAAGTCCTACATAATGAAAATCAGGCTACAGTGTTCTCCAAAGGTTTGCTTCATTGATGAAGCTTTTATTGATGGCAGCATTCTTTTATATCAGTTGCAGATGCCTTTAACTGTGTTGTCCTAGTATTCCGTTATGTTCTGCAGAGTCTGCAGAGTTGCAATTTATCTAGAGCAAAAGCAGCTAACTCCCTGTTTGGGGGTGCAGCACAGTCCTCCAAGCATTTTTCTCCCCCATGCAAGATCCTACTGATCTTGTCAGTAGCAGCAAACACACACACACACGAGGTAGGTAGAGTTCATAGGTAGAGTTCATTTAATGAGCAGGGATACATGATTGTCCCCAGCTCCTCAGCTGATCAGCACAATATGGGGGGCCATGTGCGTGTGAGAGTGTGAGATAGTCACACCCAGTTTTGGCCACATTGAGTGTGTAGACTGTCTTCCTAAGAGACATGTCTCATCTGTAATAGAAGCTACCCTCCCCTCCATAGGTAGCTTTCCTTTATAGTTCAGTGGGAGCTAGTTGAATCTTGGTCTTAGCGGTCTAGCAAGTTCAAGCTGCCATGCTGAGTTGTTTATCGGAGTTGTTCACAAATATATTCAGCTATTGAAGTTTACCTGACTTCTTCAGTCACGGTATTAGGCAGACCCATTGGATGGTTTCCTCACACAGTTGGTACCCTTCCCAAACCTTACAGAACACCACTTGCCCTGCAGCAACCCTTTGTGCTACCATAATGGATGGATATAAGTCCTGATTCTGAAGAACCCCATTCATGAAAAGTGTGCCTTTTAAATAAACATGTTTATTAAATAAGCATTTGAAATATTTCGTATTGTTTCTGGCAAAACATATTACGTGGCAAAGTAATTTAAGTGGAGTTTGTATCAGACTGTAGGCTGGAGAATTTCTCATTGGCCTAATGCATTTCCTTTAACTTGTGTAAAAACTCAAGATCAGATGTTTAAATGTTTTCTCTGTAGCAGGCGTAGAATGAGACAGGAAAGCATTTCTAACAAGAAAGAAATCATGGACGTTAACACAGACCTGATTTCAAATCTCGCTTGGAATAATCAATTTTTTATTCAGTCGACTGGCAACTCTCCATAGCCTACAAGAATTTACTCTCAGAAAGTGGTGATATTTTTGGAAAGAAATGTTTCTTTTCATTTGATAGCTAAAGGGTTCCTTTCACAGAGAGCAGCAGCAAGCTGAGCCTGGGAGTTACTTCTTAAATGCTAGGATAAGTTTTATTGTGATTATAATGATACCTTGCTATGATATGATATACTAATAATTATTCATGTATGCCTTATTTTTTATCACATATTCATGCTACAAATGTTTAAAAACACACTTGCCAATGCTTTAGGGATCGTTTTTCAGTTTTAGTTACTAAATGAAATGTGAACGATGGTTGCTCTGCTGCTCTGTTTTAAATACTTCCTTCCTGGAGAAGGTGGTGGAGAGGGTTGTGGCAAAACATCTGCAGACATTCCTGGATGGTACTGACTATCTAGAGCCATACCAGTCTGGGTTCAAGCCTGCATTTGGGACTGAATCAGCCTTGGTCACCCAGATAGATTATGGTACATGCAGCCATGCTCCTTCTGCTCAGTCTCTCAGTAGCCTTCACTAGGGCCCAAATCCATAGTGTGGCAAGCCCTGACCCATGCAATTCCCTGCTTCTAATAATAATAATAATGTGGTACCTTGGTTCTCAAACTTAATCCATTCCAGAAATCTGTTCCAAAACCAAAGTGTTCCAAAACCAAGGCACACTTTCCCATAAAAGTAATGCAAAATAGATTAATGTGTTCCAGTCTTTTAAAAACAACCCATAAAACAGCAATTTAACATGAATTTTACTATCTAATGAGATCATTGATCCATAAAATGAGAGCAATAAACAATGTACTGCAGTCACATAATGAATCAATCAGTAGCTGAACTGGGTTCCACACAGTCACACAAACAAAACAAAAAGAGCCGCAAAAACAAAAATGCAAAATAAGTAGCAAAAACAGACAGACCTCAGCGTAACACTCAAAACGGAAGTGTGGCATTCAAAACAGAAGTGTAACACTCAAAACGGTGCATGTTTGGCTTCCAAAAAAAGTTTGCAAACTGTAACACTTACTTCCGGGTTTGCAGTGTTTGGTTTCAAGTTGTTTGAATACCAAGGCGTTTTAGAACAAGGTACCACTGTAATAATTTATTGTTTACACCTCACCCATCTGACTGGGTTTCCCCAGCCACTCTAGGTGGCTCCCAATAGAATATTATAAACACAATAAAACATCAAACATTAAAAGCTTCCCTAAACAGGGATGCCTTCAGATGTCTTCTAAAAGTCTGATAGTTGTTCGCCAGCAGTTGTCCCTGCTTTCTTTCAGACATCTTCTGAAAACTGTACTATTTAGATCAGCGTTTCCCAAACTTGAGTCTCTAGCTATTTCTGGATTACAACTCCCATCATCCCTAGCTAGCACGACCAGTGGTCAGGGATTATGGGAATTGTAGTCCAAAAACAGCTGAAGACACAAGTTTGGGAAACACTGATTTAGATGGGCAAAAAAGCCTTATTTTGTTACTCCTCTTTGTGTGTTTCTTCTTCTTCTTCTAAAAATCTTCATTCCTCTTCATACCCATGCCTTTCTACAGAACATAAGGGGAATGTTAAGAACACAAGAATTACAACTGTTGAATTATAACTCTCCCCACCTGTGGTTCCCAACACCTGGTATTCAAAGGCATACTAGCACTAATACTGAAGGTAGTATGCAACCCATCATGGTTAGAAGGCATTGATAGCCTTATCCTTCATCAATTGGTCTAGCCACCTTTAAAACTAACCAAGTTGGTGGCCATCACTACAATACTCTGGATTTTCTCCCTTTTTAAAATATGCATCGGAACATTATTTTCTGAGTAATTTCAGATTCTTGCACTGCAGGGGGTTGGGAAAGATAATAATAATAATAATAATAATAATAATAATAATAATAATACCCCGCCCATCTGGCTGGGTATCCCCAGCCACTCTGGGCGGCTTCCAACAAACTCTAAAATACAATAACCTATTAAACATTAAAAGCTTCCCTAAAGATGACCCATTGGCTCCCTTCCAACTTTCCAGTTCTATGATTCTACGAAATGTTCCCTTTCTCTGATAGAAGGAATCTTCCTCCAGTGGAGGAAGAGAACTTTTTTGAGTGCAACCCCTGGTGATGGCACATGATGTACCCTTTACGTTTTTGAGGGTGTGATCTTATGCCAGTACAAGTATATCCTTGATTGCTCAGAAGTGTAACACAAAGAAGAAAAGACACTTTAAAAAGAAGGCAAATCACACTTTGTAAGCTTAAAATGCTATCACTAGTTAGGCACTGCTGAGCCAATTGCCTAGATTTTGGTGCTGTTTTCTTTAAAAAATTGGAAATAACCAAGTTATGGAAAAGCTAATAATCCTGAGATCCTTTTAACAGGAAACTAAGTTAGGTACCATGTTTCATACTGCTCTTATTTAAAGTCAGTGAGAGATTTACTGGTGTTGTCAAAAACGTAGGAAGAGGCCAGCTGAAGATACACTGCCACAATAATGAATTACATAAAATGGACAAGGACCATCTCTTATATCTAATAACATACACATTTATAGCTTGCTGGGAAGGATTTTGAACTGGCAACAAGTACCCTCCATCTAATAGAGAAGAACTGTAAAGCTTCAACTGTGAATAATTTATTGACAAAATGAAGGGTTCCAATTGCAAACTAAGCAAACTTGGCTTCATTCTTATGCTCTCTTAGTTTAAATCAGTTCCATTAAAGTTAATGGTATGAGACTTCCAATTAAAATTTGGGTATCAAAGTGTTGGTCTTCTGACAATTTGATCCCCCAAATTTAATTGGAAGTCCCATACCATTATTCGAGAAACACTTAAGATATATGCAAATGACATTCGTATCCATGTAAAGACATTCATATCCATGTAAAGATGGCCCTTTATCAACCATATGATTATGCCTTTCCTCATAGATCTTAAGTATTTCTTGCAGACACCCAGGAGAGGAATGTGAATTAGTGAAATTCATAATGGAATATTCATTGTTTCAAAAATGAATCTTGCATGGTGCCAGTGCATGCATGTGTTGCAAACCAGACACCATTATGCTACTAGTTTATATCTGGTTTGGTTTCAATTCACTCCTCCCTCCCATTTCTACCATTAATTGACCTGGTTGCTTTTGTGACTTCTGTTGCTGTGGCTGGGAGATCTTTCTCTTTTCTCCATTCTGCCAGGCACCTGGAACACCACTAAGGGCACAGTGGCTCTGGGGAGTGCATTTTCCCCAGGGCAACCACATCATATTGAACATTGTTGTTGTTGTTTAGTTGTTCAGTCGTGTCCAACTCTTTGTGACCCCATGGACCAGAGCATGCCAGGCACTCCTGTCTTCCACTGCCTCCCACAGTTTGGTCAAACTCATGTTGGTAGCTTCGAGAACACTGTCCAACCATCTCGTCCTCTGTTGTCCCCTCCTCCTCCTTGTGCCATCAATCTTTCCCAACATCAGGGTCTTTTCCAGGGAGTCTTCTCTAGTCATGAGGTGGCCAAAGTTTTGGAGCCTCAGCTTCAGAATCTGTCCTTCCAGTGAGCACTCAGGGCTGATTTCCTTCAGAATGGATAGGTTTGATCTTCTTGCAGTCCATGGGACTCTCAAGAGTCTCCTCCAGCACCATAATTGGACATTATGAAACCTAAATATCCCAGGGCTCCTGGGGCCTGAGATGCTGCTTGTTTGTCAAATAGTTGAGATAGCAAGCAACATGAACTGGTTGTGGGTGGCAGATTTGAGGGTTTACAGGGAGGCTAGAGATGTGCTCCGATTCTGTCCCACTCCCATTGAGGTATTCAGAAATGAAATGGATTTCCTATTGGGATTGGCATAAACCAAATATTTCCCGGGGTGAAGTGCGAGTTTGGATTTCCAAGCCTAAGTCTAGAGGGAAACGGTTCTGCATCATAGCCAATGATAATTCTTCAATGATCTGAATGAATCTGATATATAAAAGAAGGAAAATTTCCCTGTCACACATCCCAAGTGGTGTTTTATGGGAGACTGCCTTGAGTATATTAAGTAATATGCACCTAAAATAGGAATATATTGCTTTTCCATACTGCAAATGCAGTTGCTAATGCAGTTAATAAAATCCATTGCTCTCAATACTTAGAGCAATCTTTGCTTCTGGGCAGGGTTTTTATGGACAAATGATAAATTTCTAGTTTCTTATGATTCTGTGAGAGTCCTCTGCTAATAGTACGCCATTCTTTAATGACAAGTGTCCAGTGGCAATAAGTGTTTTGTGGCACTCTGGCCTTATCCTGTAGATGATGCCTGTGATGCAAGTCTCAAACATTCCAGCCCATTGGACATGCTTATGCTAGCTTTCTATGTGTTTTACGTTACAAAGCATTTCAGTTTTCTCTTGAATCAAAGAAGAATTATGTGGGCTTGGGAAAGAGTATTGAAAAATCACATATACCTGGGTGCTTGACATTGCTCACTGAAATACAGCTGGTGAGCATGGCAGTGGATGAAGGGAGATCTGGGATACTGTCCTCATTTTGCTCTACACCCCACTAGTATTCTCAGTACAGTGCTACCTTGGTTTGAATACGTCTTGGATTACAAACACGTCAAACCTGGAAGTGTGTGTCTCGGTTTGCAACCTTTTTATTGATTACAACCCATTTTTTTGGATTACAAACATTTTTTTCTTGAAGGCCCCATTGGCGAAAGTGCGCCTTGGGTTACAACCTGTTTTGGTTTAAAAATGGACCTCCAGAATGGATTATGGTTGTAAACCAAGGTATCACTGTACAATACACTGGCTCTGTTATAGCTTTTGCACAGCTTTTCCTGCTCTTTTCCTCAGGAGCAGTTTAAATACCTGCTGGAGCAAAGCATCAGCAGTAGATGTGGCATACATGCCAGTCAACCTTGTGCATGTGTAAAAGAGGTTTCAGGCATTCACCCAACTCAGTGGCATATATGCCACTTCAGGGTTTGCAAAAAAAAAAAAAAAAAAAAAGTACTGGAAAGTGAACAGTGTTAACATTCAGCCACTCATCTGCTGCATCAAGGCATCAGCATGGAGGGGGTGAGGAACTTCACTGCTTCCACCTCTTCATGGATGACCTCTTGCATATCCTGGAATGCTTGACCAATAATATGATTTATAAAGTACTGTAATTTCTGTGAACAGAGTGATCTTCTGCAAATGCCACTTCACCGTCATGTCTTTGCTGGGCGTGAAGTCTGCCAGTCTGTAAGAGACACCTGATTTGTTGAAGTGAATGCTGCATAATTTGCGTCAAATGCAAGTTCAGTGACTGATTCAATATGAAGCACTTAAGGGATGTTTCTTTACTGAGCTTTTTTTGGGAAAGCGGAGTGGGCTATAATGTAACTTAACCAATCAGTCCCTTTTTAAGATGCAACTGTCATCACTATTTATTTTTTTACTTTGGCTTTAGCTTATGGCAATAGTCATATATACATTTTAAAATCAGGGATGCCTGAGAAATTAGTTGGGTCCACATTTCGAGGAAAATCAGCTTGATCTTTACCCCCCCCTTTTTTTCTTTCAGGTGCTATGTGATGTAATTTTACCCCTTGAACTTACACTATAGAAGAGTTAACCAGTTTCCTCTTTGGAAAAGGAAGGCTTAACTTGTTAATACATATTCAGAAACAAAGCACTGTTCAAGTTGTCTGTCCAGGATTTGCCTCAGAGATGTGAAATCTCAAGCATTCTAGTTGGCACTGCTGAGTTACTTGGAATATAGGGGTTCTACACATAATAAAATAAAACTAAGGAACCAAGACTACTTCAGCCAAGTACAGTGGTACCTTGGGTTAAAAACTTAATTCGTTCTGGAGGTCTGTTCTTAACCTGAAAATGTTCTTAACCTGAAGTACCACTTTAGTTAATGGGGCCTCCCGCTGTTGCCATGCTGCTGCTGTGCAATTTCTGTCCTCATCCTGAAGCAAAGTTCTTAACCCGACATACTATTTCTGGGTTAGCAGAGTCTGTAACCTGAAGAACCTGTAACCTGAGGTACCACTGTAATCTCTTGTTTAATGTCTATTATGATAACTAGAAGAGTTCTCAGTCATCTGTGGCTTGGTTTAATGTGAACCTTCAATGAAAGAAATCTCTCTTTGTGTGTGTGTGTGTGTGTGTGTGTGTGTGTGTGTGTTTGAGCTTGTGTGTTTGTGCACACACACACACAAATAAGAGAGGAAATGATAGGCAGTGCCTTTAAATGAAACCAGGCTGCAAGTGCAACTCAAGAAAACTCAGATGTGACAGAGAATATTCTGAATGCATCTTAGAGGAAATACGACAGCAATATGAAGCCCACAGCAAGTAGGAGATCTTAAATGACAAGGATGCTGCCTCCACTTAGGAGGGGGGCAAATTTGCTGTACCCATCTCCCCCTGTAAACAAGCTTCTCATGGTTTCTCCCAGGACAGGTATGGAGCTAAACACATATGCACTCATTACCCTAATTGGGAAGAAGTGAAGATCAGGCTCTGCACTCTGCACTCTTCTTTTCACTGCACTCTCCCTCCTTTTACAAAGTGGCTTTGCTAGTTGCCCAGTTTGAGGGTGGGGTGTTGAATACGATTTCTTTTTTGGGGGAGGAAGCCCCTGGTTGCCCTTGGAACTCTTTACTTATCGTCTGCTTCGCACAGTTGAGAGTTTGCAAGTGTGACTAGACACTCAAGGCATTATTGACACTCTCTGGTCACTTTCCATTGCCGTTAGTTGGGGAGGTCTTTTTAGTTTGGCATGTGCAGCAGGGTGAACACCGGCCCGCAGGGCCACAATGCACATGTCAGGTTCATGTACCCAAGGTTCACATAGCAAGGATGGAGGAGTTTCAGCCCTTTGCTGTGTGGCTATAAACATGCTGAGTAGATGGGACCATATTTTCCCTCCCCACTTAGTCAATAACTCTCCTGCCTGGACTACTTTGATTGGGCTAATTGGTTTAACTGCACATCCCCTGAGTTATATTTTGATAAATATAACCTGTGTTCACCATATTTTATACTTTATTCTTGCTGAGTGTACTGGCAAAAAAAACTTAGAAGGCATAAAAAACACCTTGTTCAAATCATGGCTCAACATCTTCCACATTACAGACTCATGCTAGGAAACAGTAAGACCCTGCCTTTACAAGCAATTTAGCTTACATTTGGGTAGCAGTTTTGGAAAGAACTAATTTATTCCAAGTATTATTCAGACTAGATAAAGAAAAAAAGAGGACCGCCCTTGAGCCAAGCCGGATATATGTTTTTCATTGTTACTAAAATGTAACTTATGTAGATATGTTGGAATAGTAAATATCAATCTGTGACTACTTTAGAGCCTAGTATCAGAGATGGAAGAAATCAAATGTTGGCTAGTCTACTTCATTGCTCAACAGCATGAGAAACCTCTTTCTAGACCAAAATTGCAAGGCAACAGCTCCAGGGTATTTAAAGCACAGGAGCCCAATATGCTCTAGAAGTGGCCTCTGAAATAGTACACTAGTCATCCATGGCTGTTAGCTAACTTGGGCTCTCATTTTATACTGACTCCAGATAGCTGGCCAGGTGAACCCTGTATGAGAAGAAACCCTTCAAATGATGTATAATATTGGAAGCCAGCACCTGGCACCTTGCTTCTTCTTGCAGTTTGGGTTCCATGGATTGGCTGGTTAAGTGTCCCACTGAGAATCAAATCCAACACAAAAAAGACCTGATACTACATTTTGAAATGCAATATTATTTTATTGAAATAATGAGAAGATGGGTGCTGGGGCCAATGATATTACAACAACATCCTTTCAGCTGCACAGAAATGCAGGAGGTTGGACTAGATAACTCTAAGGGTCCTCTCTAACTCTCCAATTCTACGCTTCTATGACTTTGGGATCTGCAAGTCCTTCATGCCATGCCAACATCCTTGTTCTGCCAGAATATTCATCCACTGGTAATGACTCTTCTGTGTCATACTTTCCCAGAACAAATGAACCACGGTTATATTAGTCCTTCTTTATCCATAAGTCAAAGTAATTTGTTTGAGTGCAATGACCATTTTGTTGCAGGAAGCTCCCAAAGTTTATAAAAAAAGGGGGGGGAACCAACTTTGAAACACCCTTCCTGAACTGGCTTGCATATGACAAATGGCATTCACTTTACCCTGAAGATTATCAGTTGATTTCTTCCTGCCTCCTGCTTAAATATGCAACGCTGCTAAAAGACTATTTTTGCTTTAACTATCCCTGGGCCCTTTTGTGTCCTAATTTATGCTACATTTCCAATTAGGCCACAAGAAGCTAGAAAAAAAGTTGCATTTATTTTGTCCTATCTGTTTAGATCTTCTATCTTAAAGCCCGCAGCCACTGCATTGAAGTAACCAGCTCTTCAGTTCTCTGAAAGAAAAAGGTCAGGGCTGGCCCAAGACATTTTGGCCAGGGAAGAAAGAGTGAAGATCTACATCAGGAGCAAGACAGAGAATCAAATCAAGCTTACTTGAAGGTTGAAGTGGGAATCAAAGGTTGTTGCAGGTGAGGAGAATGGGCCAGCTCTGATCATGCCAGGTGGGTGTAGAGCCCAGGACACCCTAGAAAGCAGCCCCCAATGTATCCTTCCTAAAGTGTGGGAGGGGACCAACAGTGCCCTCTATTTGCCAAGAGGCCACTGTAGAGGTGGCATTGCAGGTGGACTGCTGAGAAGGCAGCAGATCTTAGTAGGGGATGAGTTCTCCATTGTAGATAATGATTAATGATCAGTTTGGAGAACCCAGCTCTCTAATCCCTGGGACCTTATTCTACTGGGTTATCATTGCATTTGCCCCAGGACCACCCTTCAGAGGAGTTTGGTAGGAGGCTACCTAGTGAGATCCAAAACCCTAACCTCCAGCCCTTGCTTTACTTATATCAAGGTTTTCCTCCCTATGTAGCCTAAGAAGAGAAGCTATGAAGTACATAGCAAAATGTAATGGAGCTAAACCCCATTTTTCTGCCCCATAAATTGAACAATGTCTTGTTATTACAAGTTCTTGTAGAGCTGGCTCAGAAATGTCTGCATTTAGAAAAAGATACATTTTGTATTCTGAAAACAGAAAGAAGACTCCTTTTTTGGGCACTCGGCCTGCCTTGGCCTTCAGATATCACCCTGCTGCGCATTAGTTCAAGTTCACAACTCATTCATTATTGCTTAGTCTTCAATTTGCATTGTAACTCTAGGAAATGAGTGAACCATTGGAATGCTTGAAAGGCCTTCATTGCTGATTCACCTCCAGCCGCCTAAACTACAGATGAATTAATTATAAGCCGTGGTGATGGGAGAAAAATTAGACAGCAAGGATAAAAATCCAGGAACGGGAACAAAGCTTTGAGGGAGAAAAGGCAGCATCTAATTTTGAAGATATTTTCCTTTTTCTCTGTGTCTAGAAGTGTTCTGCCTAATTTGAATAGGCTCCCTTGCCACCAACTGTTTTGGCACATTTGAAATGTTATACTGAATTAGGATTAGTGTTTCAAGCAAAACCTGCAAGACTATCATCTCCCATTGAGTTCTAGGAAATGTTTCACAGTATTTCACGAGCCCCATTGATTTAATGATAGCATAAAAGCGTGTTCTCCTTCATGGAGAGCACGTGTTGTGGTGGGGGTCGCCAGGACACTCCAAAGTTGGGGGGCGGGCTAATTGATCGTTGGCCACTGATGTGATTGGGGCTTCCCTTGTTGTTGGGAAGAAGTTAATGTTGCCATTTATTGATTGACAGCCAGAAATAGTAAAACTCCTTGCACGAGGCTAGGGCTTCCTCTTTTCGCCTGTACATTGGATTGCCCGTCCCTCCCTCCCTAGAATAGGGTTGTTCGCTTTGACCTTGCTATGCCTGTCATGGGGTCGTCTGCTTTCGAGTGGGGGCATGGTAGGAATCTTGTCCATCTGGCTGATTGGCTGGGGCCATTTGGTTTTTGCCTACTGCGTAGCAAATCGTCACAACTTGTAAGGTTCGCGGTTAGGTATTGGTTTGGTTGGTTGAGGGGCATGGATTGGCTGTGCCTGCCCCTCTAATGCTGCTGCTGCAAGCGATTCCGTTAAAGGAATTGGGAGCTAACTATTGCTTGTCCACTCTGTCAAGAGGGCTCGGGCCATAGCCTGCATTGCACAATCTATGTCAAACTGTGTAGCCAGTGCTTGCTTTGTAAAGTCTGTGGCACAGGTGAGGAAAACTTGTAATGGGTCCAGATCCTGTGAATTCCATGTATAATGAGTTTGCCTTAAACTCCCTCATACCTGTACAATGTTTGCAAAATATGCAGCAGTTCAAAATGTCATCACCCTTGCAATCTGTCAAATTCAATAAAAAAATTTCGGCAAGCTGATCTTCTTTCAAACAGCTGCTTGGCCAGTAAGCAAACACATTATCATCCTCAGTGAATTCCCTGCAGTTTGTTGTTGTTTACTGTTGACCACAAGAGCCATAAATCCAGCCATTCTGTTAAATCATTTATTCTGAGGACTCTTGAGTCTTGCCTCTCTGACAGGCCAGTGTGCTTTCTGGATTAAATTCTGTACGTTTCACATCTCTCGCCCCCTTGTCAGGCTCCTGGCTCTGTTCAGTGCTGCAGGCAGCCACCGGTTCCTGTATATCGGTACTCAGGCCTTACTGTTCAGGAGATGGCCATGATGCATCTGTCTGTCAAAGTGACAAGCACAAGACGGCTAGCATGAGGCGGCTGCTTATACTGCCAGTGTTCTAGGGTCAATGGATGTGGAGAGAGATGACCCTCTTGTTTCTGTTGCCTTGGTAGTTTGTATTTTATGATCCTGTCATCTTTCCCCTGATAAGGCCTGAAAAAGCCCTTTGTGCTATCCTCTCCCCAGCCCCAACCCAACTCCCCCCCCCCGTTAAAGCCGTGGGTAGATGAAGGGAATGCCTTCTCAGGGTCTGTAAAGGCAGGCTAGTGTGGGACTCTGAAGCTTTGATGGTATTAATTAATATCATTAATATTGTATTAGCTCATTATTTTTAATGTTAAGCCTAAAGTAATAGTTAATGATGCTGCAAAGTACACTAATAAAATTGCTTGTAGTAATTAAGGGAGAAGTAGGGAGGGTCTCGTGAGTATTCAGTCACATACAGTTACAAATAAATCAAGGCCTGGCTCACAACTTTGGACGGTATTTATTCTCTACTTTGCCACATCCCTCAGTTGTTTTTATCATGGGTCCTGAGTCCTGATAGTTCCATATTGGAAATGCCGTTGAGGGCCTTACATCACCATGGGAATAGGGCCCATGCACATGATATGGTGGCCTTGTGGAACCTGCTTCAACATCTGTCTGGAGACACGTAAAGTAGTGCATATTACTGTGCAAATTTGTACAGTTTTGACTATATCAGTAGTGATAGGTTGGCCCACCAGCTTGATCTAGAAGGGGCTCAGGTAAAATGGTTAATTTTCTTAACTTTAAGCCCCTGCTGAGGTTCAGCTTGGCATGTTCCAGTGCTGTCATAAGAGGCCTGATGAAACTTAAAGGTTTCCTCAACTTCTGTAAATTTCCCTAGTGCTCACACTTGCATACGTCTTCCCTTTCCCCAAAGTGCAAGTCTGGCAGCATGAAGGATGCAATTGCATGCACACATACACACTGAAGTTCTCTTATATCTGGGATGTCAGCATTCATGGGAGCCATGTTTTTCATGGCTCATCATGGAAGCATGCAGCATTCTCCTGGGTGTGAAGGTTCTATAGAAGATGTTGTTTCTACATGTCTCAGAAGTAATATCGTGGGATATATTTTGCACATGGACTCTAGGATGGGAAAGTAAATGGGAAAGGCAAAAAAATGAAAGAGTTACTGTCTAGGCAAGAATGGAATGAATTTTTCATTTTAAACAAATTGGAACTGTCCGGGAATGGGTGCAATCCAGTAGCTGAATACAGTGTGGTTGAAGTCTTCAGTATCCTCTCAAATAAGCAACATTCTTGTGTTTTGCTACATGAGATGAACCTATTCCAAAATGGGTCTGAAGTTAGGGAAAGGTTGGGCTTATATTTACTGGAATGGGCTTGGGAGGCAGAATAGGCCACTTCATATTTCAATCCACATTCACTCTTTAAATGTGGCACAATAATAATTTTGGAGCTTTAGCACTGTTGTTTGGATCAATAAACTGCATAGATGAGTATTGTGGGCTGGCTGAAGCATGGGGCTCTAAGATGGTGGTGGTGATAATTTTTAATATGTTAAATGTTACTGTATTTCATCTTTTCAAGAGGGAGACATAGTGTATATAATATATTGATTATTCTTTTGGTGATAAGATAATGTTGCTTAGCACAAACACCACTGTCCCTTTTTACCTTCCCCCTGCCCTCACAAAGTAGATAATTTTTGGATCAAGTAATCTTAATGCATTGAATAGATTTTATAATAGATAACAGGAGAATATAGCTGAATACCACTGAGAGAGACAGTTTTTGTTGAATATTCAAACAATGTTTCGTAGCTTTAAGAATCACTTATTGGTATTTATGGATTCATCAGATGTCATTGGTAGCTGATTTTAGGTGAAGGGCAGGAAGGATAATTGAGGATGGAGAAAAGAACAGAGGACCGTATTTCAGCAGAAGGGGCACTGGTTTTCTAAAGCACAGGTTAAGTGCAATGTTGGATCTTACTGCCCTCCTCTTTTTTGTTTTAAAAGAAGCTTGAAATGTACAAAAGATAGAAGTGTTGTCAGATAAATATCTTAGGTTGTATTGTTAATCCTGCTTCCTAGACATTAAGTCCTCCCATTGGATTTAGTGTTGCTTATTTAATATTGTTTATCATTGAATCATTGAGTAATGTGTGTTGCATGCTCAATACTCTGCGCAAAATTTGGTATAGAAATGGGTGGCCCAGCCTAAGGCCATTCAATGTCAGTTTCAGATTCACCTAACCAGCGCTGTCAGTAGAAGCCCTGTAGAAGGATTGCTCTTTTGCATCAGGGCATTCCCCTCTCCTACCCTCTCCCCTGCACACCTCTCCCCTCCCCCAAAAACCTGGCTTTGTGGGGTTAGGGAGAAACCCCAGCACAGCATATATGGGGAGGAGAGGAGGGATTGTTCCATCTGGCAAGCTGTGGTCCTTGTGCAGATGGAATGATTGGAAGAGTGCAACACTCAATTCCCCTGTAACTTTTGAGAATTTCTGACAGCATGTTTTTGAAGGAGAAAGCTGTTTTGACCACAGCACCAACCTAAGACATTTTGGCACCTGAGGCAAAGCTCAACGTGGTTCCCCCCTCCCTTCCAGAGAAGAAGGGGTGAGTGAAGATCTAAATCAAGAACAAAGGGGGCATAAAGATGTACATCAGGATCTGCTGCCCCTGTTGACCCTAATGCCTTATGGGTGAGCCTGCTCTCCATGGCTTCCATGTTACTTCCTTTCTCTAAACTCAGGTTAGTATTTGTGAAAGCATCTTTCATGGTTTATATGTTCTTCCAGTGAAATTCCCGGGAGGGAAAAACATCTTTTTATGTCTATTCTGAGACAGGAAATTAGACCATATTTTCAAAATAGTGGGGGAAAAGGCTAATGCTGAAGCAGTGGGAAGTGATATTTATTTCTAAGCCTATTTAACACAGGGGGAAATTTGGAGCAATTGGCATTTTTCAAAGCAAACAAATAAACAAAACACTATTGAGTTGTCTTCAACATCAGCAAGAGAGATTGGGGTAAGGAGGACAACCTGGTTTATGAAAGTGCTGTCTAGGCAGATTGGAGCCTCACTTAATATTCATTGAACTGAACAGCAAAGTCACACATTAAGATAGCACAAAGCTGACCTCGACATTCTTGTCTTGTTCTGCTTTAGGATCAATGAGTCGATAGTAACGAGCCTGACGAGAATCATGGGCTGAGTTCTAAACCTTGATTATGACATCTTTGAAGAGAAGACGTGTAGCTAATTACACCCCGCTTCTTCCATATAATGATATGCTCCTAAGGACAGTGATTCCACTCTGTTATGGGGTTCGGCCATAACCATGGAATATATTGATAGTGGTAGCCACAGACATCACTACTGAGTTTCCAGGAAGATTCAGATGCAAAACCCGGGAAGAATGTGTAATGTTCAATCAATATTGATTAATATTTTCTTTCTCCTTGCAATGTGACCATTGTCTACCAATTCGTATCCACACTACCTCTTCATAGCTGTATTTTCCTACATGACTGGTATTGTTTTTGAAGTGTTCTTTGTTATTGGAAAGGGGTGCTTTTAATGCAGACAAACATTTACGTGAGTGCAGCTAGCTGCTTCTTTGACATATTTCTGCAACATTAGAGAACTCAGTATTCCTCACCAATTTGCAGAAAATCATGTCCTCCACTAACTGCTGGAGTATACATCTCAGACAATGCACCAATACCAAGAGCATGAATAGTGGACTTAATGTGGATTCTACAGAAATCTCTGCTCTATAGAGAAAATAAACTCTGAGGCAGAATAGAGAAAAATCTATTAATGGAATTTAAAAAGTTTACATTGAAAGGTTTCAAGTCATTTTCTCCTTTGCAGAGTCCTTTGTAAATAAAGCCTAAGCATTCTAGTGGCATAACAATAAGCCGTTTTAATGTGCTACTTTCATAGTCTTTTGTAAACTGGCACAGAAGAGCCTGTGCTCCAAAGGCATTGACCGCACAGGCCTTGAAGCCAGATTAAAAGTGTGTGTGTGTGTGTGTGTGTGTGTGTGTGGACTTCGAATGTTTTAATCAAATAATGCTAAAAACATATAATAACAGCACAGCTATGCTATGGCATTTTTGCTACATCAGTGTCCTAAAAGCCATGTCTTGTTACTTATCCAAAACTAAGGCTCTTCAAACAAATTCTTTGTATTCATTAAGCTCAGTTTCGTTTATCTAGATTTGAGTTACTCTACTTTATCCATACAACAACCCCATCAGCCACTTTTGTTATATCACAATCCTTGTTTGCTCTTTGGAATTGCTAGGCAATGTCCTATAAGAGGCAATGGAATGTCTTAAAGTCCCCCTTTTCCTTTCCCACCGGAGCTCATAATTAGTTTGTGTCCCAATCCCTATCAATAAAGAGGCTTTGGCTTCTGTTAGCAGCTAGGGTTACTTCTTGGGCTACCTTTGTGTATCAGCTGTAATGACCAGCATTAGGTCATGCAGTCACCCATGTAAGAGTTAATGAGCATTTTCTTCTTCCACAGCATGTGGAGGATTTGTGGCTCTGTTAGCTTCTTGCTATGGAATTCAAGTGTCTTGTCCTTAGCTACAGAAGGGCTTGAATTTGAATGCCAAATTATCCATCTTTGGTGCAACAGTGACCACATAAAGCTACAACGGCATTTAAAAACAAATGAGCAAAAACAGGTGAATAACTTTGGAGTCATGTGATGCTGGCGACTGTAATAATAATAATAATAATAATAATAATAATAATAATAATAATTTATTTATACCCCGCCCATCTGGCTGGGTTTCCCCAGCCACTCTGGGCGGCTTCCAACAAAACACTAAAATACAATAATCTATTAAACATTAAAAGCTTCCCTAAACAGGGCTGCCTTTAGATGTCTTCTAAAAGTTTGGTAGTTATTTTTCTCTTTGACATCTGGTGGGAGGGCGTTCCACAGGGAAGGCGCCACTACCGAGAAGGCCCTCTGCCTGGTTCCTTGTAACTTGGCTTCTCGCAGCGAGGGAACCGCCAGAAGGCCCTTGGCACTGAACCTCAGTGTCCAGGCAGAACAATGGGGTGGAGACGCTCCTTCAGGTATACTGGACCGAGGCTGTTTCAGGCTTTAAAGGTCTGCACCAACACTTTGAATTGACTGTATGAATTAAGCTTGGATTTAAAGCATGCTGTATCATTTACTGTGAAAGGCAGGTAGTGCAATCCAGAAAACTGAATTAAAAAACCAGGAAATGTGAGTATATTATAAAATAGCTATCTCTTACACGCATGGGAATCAATACACTTCCCACTCACTCAAGAAGATATTTGGTGTTCTTATAAACTTCTAGAACAGGGGTAGCCAACTGGTGTCATCCAGCTGTTGTTGGACTGCAATGCCGATCATCCCCAGTCAGCATGGCCAGTGGTCAGTGATGATGGGTATTGTAGTCTCAACAATATCTGGATGGTGTTGCATTGGCTACACCTGCAGTAGTGTGTGTGTGTGTGTGTGTGTGTGTGTGAGAGAGAGAGAGAGAGAGAGAGAGAGAGAGAGAGAGATGAGAAGAAGAATTTGACTCAGTGTGAACTCACCATTTGCCCTTGGCATTTTAAAGGAAGCCTTAAGAGGCTTGTTGTTATGGCTGAGTTATCATTCGGTTGTGTAAATTAGAGCAAGGCGGTCCCTGCCGTTGTCTCACAATGCTTACGTTGGTAAATGTGTTTATCCTGCATTTGTGTTCTGGGCTGCTTTAAAAAATAATAATCAAAAAATCCTGTAGCTTCCAAAAGTAATTGCGACATCCTTCTTGCTTTGCAACATTATTGCTTTGGGAAAACACGAAATTGTTTCTACTGCAATGTGGAAATTTTTCAACCTGCCTGGGTTAGATTTGAGGCACATGGTAAAAGAAACATACTGTGTGTTCTTCACCTTCACTAAGGTTATGTACAGCCCTCCTCAAACATCATCAAAGCATCTACCATTGGCATGGTCAATCTGTGGCTCTAGAGATGTTGTTGGCCTCCAACTCGCATCATCCCCAGCCAGCCTGGCTAATGGCCAGGGATAATGGGCAGCATATAGAGGGCCAGAGGTTCCCCACCCCTAATCTACAATGAAAGATATTGAAGAAGAAGGGTCAAGCTTGGGGAGCACCATAGTTTAATGCTGGTGGGCATACATTGATATCTCCAGTTAAAAGGATAATGTTTCAGGTGAAAGGCCTCTGCTTGAGACCCCGGAAAGCTACTTCCAGTCAGAGTAGCCAATACTGGCCAATATGGACAAAGAGTCTGGCCTGTTATCAGGCTTCATTATATATTCTGTGCCCTGTTCCTGATCTCCACATATTGGTTGGTTTTCAAACTGTGCATTGGGATCCACTAGTGTAAATCATTATGTGGAGCCACTTTCAGGTGGACCTCAGTGGCACAACCTTCACAATGCCTCCTCACCTCCATGCCATAGCCTATAGCTTGGAACAGTGCCAGCACCAGCAACTCCTTACGTGTTGAGTAAAGGTAGCTGGAGACAGAGAAGTTTGGGCAGAGGCGGAAGATGCTGACCAAAATAAGAAAAGGATTAAAGATTAATATTTCTTATTATTGTTTTCCTCATTGTTAATAAATAGAACAGGGGAAATGATTGTTATACAAAGAAGAAGTGAATGTAAAAGACTATGGAGCAGGAATGGAAGAATCTGGCAGAATTCAAATTGAATGTGAAAGGTGAACAGGAGAAGAAATAGCAGGCAATGGGTAAAAATAATTTGAGAGAGGGGCTGGGAAGAGAAAATGTAAACAACAACAACAACACCCCACCCTTTTCCATTTACAGTGGTACCTCGGGTTAAGTACTTAATTCATTCTGGAGGTCCATTTTTAACCTGAAACTGTTCTTAACCTGAAGCACCACTTTAGCTAATGGGGCCTCCTACTGCCGCTGTGCCGCCAGAGCACAATTTCTGTTCTCATCCTGAAGCAAAGTTCTTAACCCGAGGTACTATTTCTGGGTTAGTGGAGTCTGTAACCTGAAGCGTATGTAACCTGAAGCGTATGTAACCCGAGGTACCACTATAGAGCCCATTGATCTGCAAATTCTGCCTAAAATGGGGAGGTTGAGTCACAATACCTCCAGGGCAATTGTCTATACTTAGCTTGAGGAAAGCTGAGCTAGGCAATTCCTTGCCACAAGCAAGTATGCTATGGCAAGGAATTTCCAAAGATGGATTCTGGCCCATCAGTGGAAAGTGATGTTAGCCATTGCCAGTGGATTATGTCCAACTCTGCCTGCATCTCCCACCATGTTGTGATGGGCTCTGTCCCTGCACTGCCATTGTGCGTCTGGTAGGCCCCAGTAATTTTCAGCCATCTCAAGTGGGAGTTGAAAGTTTGAGGACCTGTGTAACTGGGGACACTGCATAGGCTCTCTCCATGTGTTTATGGTATGCACTTTCATGCACAGAAGAGATGCCACATGTTGGGACAGTCATTAGCAGACTGACTTATTCTTGAATGCCAGAAGGTGAAAACATATGACTTAGATGGTATTATGAAGTTGAATTTTATAATAGAGTTTAGGGGTTCTGTAACATTTAATCCAGCACTGCTTGTGAAATATCTGTGCTCCCTCCTGACACCACATTTCATGCCTTTGAATATTAGGGGACACTGTGCCCTATATTTTCTGTCCAGCAGCTAATGCCTTTTTTTGTCCTTTCCCATCTAATGTCTTACATATGCTGAATTCTTAGTAGGTTTGTTAGTAAGAATTTAATCCAAATTACCTTATTAATCCTCCTTTTGTAAATACCACAGGAAAAAAAAAGCAAATTTCATATTCATACATCTTTTCACTATTATGGTAATGGCTTTCAATTTATGGCTAATTAATGCTGCTCTGTACCTAACCTACCCCTTATTAGCAGCTGCAAACAGGGGAATCACTGTGTGTATGAATGGCTGTTGCTGACGTGAGCATTGGCAGATGAGTTACCTAGCTGCCTCCATTCCACAAAGGTGAAAAGGAAGAAAAATAGGCATGGGGGGGGGGAGAGAAGGAGCTTAACTTGTCATGGAAGTGCGTAAGACGCTTGCATTCACCACATCTGTTCTCAGCCACAACGACAGCAGAGTTTGTGTTGTGCTGTGATTTGTGGGGAGGAAGGGTGAGTAGTTTGGATGTCGGCTACTAATTAAATGCAACACACTTAGCAAATGGAACGTTATGAAATGCAAGCCAGCCTTGTGGAATGAGGAGGATGTAGAGAGAAGGTGGGTGGGAGGAGGAGGAAATATGATAATGCGGCACACAGACGTGCTTTGATCTTGGGTATAATTCAAAGCAGTCTAGTCCCACTGCCAGTGGCATTAGATAAAAGCACCATATTCCCTAGGTGGATTTTACTGGCACTGCAAAGTAATTAGCTTTTGCCTGTTTGTAAAGTGAACATAAACAGGTACTGGGAAAAAAAATCACACTTTCCCTTCTGGATTAATTAAAGGCTCATCTGCCAAAGGGATCAGCAGTGGTGGGGGCTTGTTCCCTTTGTTCATTATTGTTAAGAAATTTGCTAAAAATGGGACATCAGCTGCTGATGGACAAGCTCTGAAGGTTCAGCACACTGCTCCTACTCAAACACTCTTGATATTCAGTTAAAGCCCAGGTTGACCATTAAAGACAAAATCATGTTGCATGCCTTTACACCTGTGTTTTAATTGTGTTTTCCATTTCTAATATAAAGTATTAACTTATTAATGTTTTTATTTTATATTTTAATTGTATTTTTAATTGTTGTGTTTGTTTTGTAAGCTACCATGAGAATTTATGGGGGAAATACATCAATTAAGTAATGAATAAATGTCACCTCAGAATTAAGTTCCATTTAATTCAGTGGGATTTACTCTTAGTTATGAGTCTATAAGACTGCAATGCTACCCTTATTTACCTAGAAGTAAAGTCCTTTGAATTCAATGGATTTTGCTTTGTGCAGATATGGTTAGGATTCTAGCTTCAGTCACTAAGCAAATCCCTCTACTTTCCTAAATGGAGGCATGAGAATATCTCTCTTAGCTAGGATTACATGAATTTGCTGACCAAGAAGTAGCAATAGTTTGCATATTGGGGGCATGTTTGCAGGTGTATTTGATTCCCTTTCCTTTCTCTGGCTTCCAGAGTAGTGCTGTCCTCTCCTTATCATTCTGCAGCAAATAATGATGATGATGATGATAATAATAATAATAATAATAATAATAATAATAATAATAATACCCTGTCCATCTGGCTGTGTTTCCCCAGCCACTCTGGGCAGCTTCTAACCAAATATTGAAAACAATACAGCATCATTGAGAAAGCCTAGATCCTTGCATGTTATTCACTAAGTTCCCATTCTGAAATCAACAGATCTGTCCTATGGTTGCAGCACACACTTGGGAAATACTGGAATAACCCTGATGTAACCCTAGTGGAGGATGGGATAAGGGTAGTTCCTGACATATACTTCTGAAGGCACAGGTGTTTTAAGATGTGCATTGGTATCAGTGAAGATTTTGTGTAATATAAATTAAAATACACAGGACAACCCTGCATCTTTCTGCTTTCTGAAATGTGTTCCTTATTGTGGGTTTTGACATACTCTCCCTGAATCTCTTTAGGTTTTTGACACTGGTTTGGTTCAAGTTTGGGAGGTGGTGTGGAAAAATAGCCATAAGTTGTGTTTGGATCAGAGCAGCCTAAGGCCCTCTTATTACAAAGAAGATTTTAACATTTAGCCATTTAACAGGGTTTTCTGACTGGGTGTCACTGGCCATACACTGAAAGGTTGTCAGTGAACTACCCTGCATGCGGGGATATGGTCTGGGCTGCCTGAGTCCACTTACATCTTGGAAATTGTGGCCTAATTTAGTTCCATATAATGTTGTCAGCAGTGGCGTAGCGTGGGGGGTGCAGGGGTGGCCGGCCACACCAGGCGCAACATCTGGGGGTTAGGGTTAGGGGACGCAAATCCACGGGTTAGGGGGTCAAGTTACTTGCCTTGCCCCGGGTGCTGACAACCCACACTACGCCACTGGTTGTCAGAGTCTTTATTCCTTTCCTATGATCCCTGGGGGTTGGGGCTGTTGTGGCCTGGTCACACAATGAGGCAAAAAGCCTCTTTCTTTGAGAAAGAAGCGCTTTGAGAAAATGGAGGCTAGATTTCAGCACCATACTTCGCCGTGAGTTTGTGGGGAGGGCTCTTCCCCCTGCAAGCCCATTCTCCACCTTGGGCCTGGGGGCGGGCCCCATACTCCACCTCAGCATATAAGGCCCCAAGGAGACCTCGGGACATTGCTGCTGCCGCTTTGCCGGTGAGTCTTGGGGAGGACCGCTCCCCCTGCAAGCCCATTCTCCACCTTGGGCCTGGGGGCGGGCCCCATACTCCACCTCAGCATATAAGGCTCCAAGGATGCCTCAGGACATTGCTGCTGCCGCTTCGCCGTGAGTTTGTGGGGAGGGCTCTTCCTTCTGCAAGCTCACTTCACCAGGCCAGGGGGCGGGGCCCACACTTACCACCGCCACGACTTTAATGGACACTGGTGCTGCTGCAGCAAATGTTTAAAATGTTTTTATATATTTTAAAGTGTTTTAAAAGTGTTTTTACTTTTTACTTTGTTGTACCACCATAAACGGTGGTTTTTTATCCATGTATTTTTATTTTGTTTTGTTTTATTTTGGGTTGGGGTGGGATGGTTGTTTGAGCGGGGTGGGGATTGGTTTTGTTTTGGTGTAATTGTTTATGTTTGCTTGTTTGCTTTTATATTCTGTAAATGGAGGCGAGTATGAGGCTTGGGATTCCTACCGTGGAGGGGCGAGGGAGGTATGGCGGTGGGGGCAGATGTCATAGGTGAAGGGGATCAAGATACGGACATGCTCGTACCCCTTCCAATCTGTGCCCCATCCCGAGAGACGAGGGTAGGGTGAGCAAGGATTACTCACCTCCGTCACTGGTGTTGTGCAATGCCAGGTCTATAGGCAACAAAACCGCCACCCTGCGAGATTTTTTCATCTCGCAGGGGGTCGACCTGGCTTGTGTGACGGAGACCTGGGTGCGCGAAGGGGATACTGTTACTTTACGAGAGATGGCGCCCCCGGGTTTCTCCGTCCTCCACCAGTCGCGGACTGTGGGCCGGGGGGGGGAGGGGTGGCATTATTAATCCGGGAAGATTGTTCCTTCAGGGCTCTACCATCGCCATCGATCCCCGGCCTTGAATGTGTTGGCCTAGTGTGGGGCTCCGAGGTGAGCTTGGCTGTCTGGCTGGTGTACCGGCCACCTAGCGCACCAGCAGCCACCCTGTCAGGCCTGCTGGAGGCGGTGGCCGGTTGGGCCTTGGAGTTCCCTAACCTATTGGTATTGGGGGGACTTCAGCATCCATGCTGATGCCACTCCCTCCTCACAGGCTCTGGACCTGGTGTCTTCCATGGCGACACTAGGGCTCTCCCAGTTTGTTTCGGGCCCCACACATCAAGCAGGCCACACGCTGGATCTGATCTTTGGCGTCGGTATAGATGTGATCATGTTTCCTTCGATGAAGGTGCCATGGTCTGATCACTACGCTCTGAAAGCCAGGATTGACGCTCCACCCCTACCCTGCTTAGGTGGCGAGCCGATTTGGGCTCGCCCGCAGAGGCTGATGGACCCTGATAGATTCCGTCAAGTCTTGCGGGACCTTTCTCCCCCTGGCGACTCATTGACTGAGCTTGTTGAGGGCTGGAATACCCATCTCCTGGCAGCCATCAATGAGATTGCACCTAAGCGCCCTCTGCGACCCCGCAGAAACCGGGCTCCCTGGTTTACCGAGGAGCTTCGGAAAATGAAGCAGGACCTCAGACGGCTAGAGCGAGTATGGCGGGGTGCCCGTGACGGAGCTTCAAGAACATCTTATAGGGTTTTTATGAAAACCTACGAGATGGCAGTGAAGGCCGCTAAGAAGTCCTACTTCTCGGCCTCCATTGCATCCGCTAGCTCTCGCCCGGCGCAATTATTTAGTATAATTCGGTCTTTAACGTCCCTCGGAGGACAGCCAAATTTAAATAATAATTTGACACATAGCTGTGAGGCATTTGCGAGCTTTTTTGCGGAGAAGGTCCTGTTGCTCCGCCATGACCTCCCTGCCAATTTGGATACAATAAAGGAACTGGAGGCCCCTCAACTGTCCTCGGGTTCAGTATTGGACCACTTTGACCGGATATCCCCAGCCGATGTGGAAAGACTCCTCCGAGCTGGAAAGCCCACCACCTGTCCTCTCGACCCGTGCCCGTCTTGGCTGATTAGAGCATGTCCAGACGAGGTGCGGGCCCTCCTGGGGGATATAATCAATTTGTCCCTTGGCACCGGGACATTCCCAGGGGAACTGAAGGAGGCAGTGGTGTGCCCGCTCTTAAAGAAAACATCATTAGATCCCTTAGATCTATCCAATTACCGCCCGGTTTCCAATCTTCCATTCCTGGGTAAGGTGATTGAGAGAGTGGTTGCTGAACAGCTTGGTAGGTTTCTGGATGAAACATCGGCTCTGGATCCATTCCAGTCCGGCTTCCGCGCTGGTCATGGGACCTAGACGGCTCTGGTTGCCCTAACAGATGATCTTCATAGACAGCTGGATCGAGGCGGGTCGGGGCTGCTGATTCTTCTAGATCTGTCAGCAGCTTTCGACATGGTCGATCACGAACTCCTGGACCACCGCCTTGCCGACGTGGGGATCCAGGGCACAGTCCTTCAATGGCTGCGCTCGTTTCTCTCTGGTCGGGGACAGAGGGTGGCGCTTGGGGGGGAATTGTCATCGCGTCACTCCTTGGTGTGTGGAGTGCCTCAGGGTGCGATTCTCTCCCCGATGCTTTTTAACATCTTTATGCGCCCCCTCACCCAGCTTGTCCAGAGTTTTGGGCTGGGCTGCCATCAGTATGCTGATGACACCCAACTCTATCTGTTGATGGATGGCCATCCTGACTCGGCCCCAGACACACTGATCAGATGCTTGGAAGCTGTGGCTGGATGGTTACGTGGGAGCCGGTTGAAGTTAAATCCTTTGAAGACAGAGGTCCTCTGGCTGGGACGGGACGATATGGGATTGAGGGGGCAACTCCCATCTCTTGCGGGGGTGCAATTAGTGCCAGCACCATCCGTTAAGAGTTTGGGTGTAATCTTCGATACCTCCCTCTCCATGGAGGCGCAGATTGCAGCTATTACAAAGGCGGCATTTTTTCATCTCTGCCAAGCTAAGCAGTTGGCTCCTTACCTCTCTCGCCCTGACCTAGCCACTGTGATCCATGCGATGGTCACCTCCAGACTGGATTATTGTAACTCGCTCTACGTGGGGCTGCCCTTGAGACTGACCCAGAAACTCCAGCGGGTGCAGAATGCCGCAGCGAGACTCCTTACGGGGTCTTCGCTGCAAGATCACATTCATCTGGTGCTATACCAGCTGCACTGGCTCCCGGTGGAGTATAGGATCAGGTTTAAGGTGCTGGTTCTAACCTTCAAAGCCCTATATGGCCTAGGACCCTCGTACCTACGGGACCGCCTCTCCTGGTATGCCCCACAGAGGAACTTACGGTCTTCAAATAAAAACATCTTGAAGGTCCCAGGCCACAGAGAGGTTAGGCTGGCCTCAACTAGAGCCGGGGCTTTTTCGGCTGCGGCTCCAACCTCGTGGAATGATCTGTCACAAGAGACTAGGGCCCTGCAGGACTTGACATCTTTCCGCAGGGCCTGCAAGACAGAGCTGTTCCGCCAGGCCTTTGGTCAGGGCGCAGCCTGACTCCCTCCTTTGGCAATCTTTACAAAACTTTAGTTTATGGTTGCCATCAATTTTGATTTTAATTAATTTTTATAATGTTTTTATAATGTTTCACTACTTCAGTGTTGTTAGCCGCCCTGAGCCCGGTTTTGGCTGGGGAGGGCGGGATATAAATAAAATTTATTATTATTATTATTATTATTATTATTATTATTATTATTATAAGTTTTTTTGTGTTGCTTGTGGAGAACAAGAATGGTAAACATGTGACCAGGAAAACTGGGAAATATTTTTGATGGTCAGTTTTCAAGATAGTTCCCTGTCAAGTTACTTCAGTTTTCTGCCTTTAAAATCCATTGCGATAATACTCAAGCGGAGGTGTTGGCTATTCTCCCAGTCATTGTGGCTCATGGGGTGAGATATTTTGTGCATCAGGAGAAATCATTGAAATCTCCACACCATATGCGGTGTAATATTTCTTTCATCATTTCATATTCTTTGATGGGGAAATTGAAACACCTGTACTTCTACACATCCAAGAATTTGGAATAAGTTCAACAGTAATGATAAATGTGTGCAATTGTTGGGATTTGTCTCTGATGATTGTCAAAAGAAATTTCACAAAGAAAGTCTTATAGTGAGGTCAGGCAGACTGTGCTCTTGGTGAAAACAATATTTAACACTGTAAAGGATTTTTTAATAGCTGTAGTAGAATGTGTACATTATCCCTTTTAGAAGAATCACAACCAGCAATCCAGCCTGTGTCTTTTCCCTAACCTAAGGCCACATCTGCACTATATATTTAGAATATTAACATACCACTTTAAAAGTTCTGGGCTTCCCTCAAAGCATCCTGGGAACTGAAGGGAGAGGGGAGTTGTTAGCAAGCCTCTATTCCCCTCACAGAACTACAGTTCCCAATCAATCCCTCTTCCCAGGCAACTCTGCAGATGGTAGCACTGTGAGGTGCATACAGATCGCCTAACACCATTCTCAGCACCCTTAACAAACTACAGTTCCCAGGATGTTTTGGGGAAAAACCATGACTGCTTAAAATGGCATGATAATGCCTTCAAGGGGACGCAGGTGGCGCTGTGGGTTAAAGCCTCAGCGCCTAGGGCTTGCCGATCTAAAGGTCGGCGGTTCGAATCCCTGCGGCGGGGTGCGCTCCCGCTGCTCGGTCCCAGCGCCTGCCAACCTAGCAGTTCGAAAGCACCTCCGGGTGCAAGTAGATAAATAGGGACCGCTTACCAGCAGGAAGGTAAACGGCGTTTCCGTGTGCGGCTCTGGCTCTGGCTCTGGCCAGAGCAGTGATGTCACGCTGGCCACGTGACCCGGAAGTGTCTCCGGACAGCGCTGGCCCCTGGCCTCTTAAGTGAGATGGGCGCACAACCCCAGAGTCTGTCAAGACTGGCCCGTACGGGCAGGGGTACCTTTACTTACTCTTTAATGCCTTCAATGTACAGTGGTACCTTGGGTTAAGTACTTAATTCATTCCGGAGGTCCATTCTTAACCTGAAACTGTTCTTAACCTGAAGCACCACTTTAGCTAATGGGGTTTCCCACTGCCGCTGCGCCACCAGAGCATGATTTCTGTTCTCATCCTGAAGCAAAGTTCTTAACCCGAGGTACTATTTCTGGGTTAGTGGAGTCTGTAACCTGAAGCGTCTGTAACCTGAAACGTATGTAACACAAGGTACCACTGTATTCCACAGCTGGGGCCATGAAATTTCCTGTGCCCTTCAAAAATCTTCCAAGAAAAATATTCTATAGACTTATGAAGCAATTGTCGCTGATGAATAATTTTCATAATGTGAAACCTAAAACTGTTACTTCCTTCCCATCCTATTTTTCTAACACTTCTGGGGTTAAGACTTTAATTACAGACACCACAGAGAACAGATGATCATGCCAACGAAACTTTTGCAAGTCTGAATATTCACCTCATACTTCTACCTCTATGTTCATTTGCCACCATAAATTATTTAAATCAATATTGCTAGCCAGATCCTTTTCTCTCCCACAAATGTGGTTTTTCTCTGCCCACCTGTCAACCCTCCTCGCAGGGTCCCAAGATGGCCACATTTGTGGTGGGTGGGCAGCAGTTAGATTTTTGAGTGAGAGCCAAGTTTGGCTTCCAATCACAGCTGGCAACCACCATATTAATGCACCCAAAATACATATACAGATAAATGTAATTAAGTGCTTTCTTTTGTCCCTCTGAAATCTGCTGCCATTCAGTTTCATATGAATTGCCATGTGAAGAAGAAGCAGCAAACTGGAGGCAGGAAATAACAATAACCTGCAACACCCTTCATCCACACAGCTTTTCTTTGTGCTATGGCAGCCCACAATAGTTTTATAATTCCAGGTACTGGGGTGTGCAACATTTCAATTTTTCAATTTCAATATGATCCTACCTTAGAGATTTCCATCATATGTAGGAGGTGGTAGCCTTTTTATGATGACCTTTTGGAGCCTGCAAATTAAACATTCTAGTCACTGCTGCTCATACCCTTATCACCACGAAATAGTTTGCTGGGGTGGGTGCAGGGGGGAAAGAAGAATCAGCTTTTGCAAGCTAGTTTGGCCATTTGCCGCTTCACAGTGTAATTGTGCATGACTCTCCCTCATTAGACAGCAGTATTTACCTCTGGGAAATGGGGCTTTGCAGAACAAGATGAATTAAATTGAAACTTTGGCAAATGTTGCTGCATTTGGCAGCTCTGAAATAAATGAGCACTTTCTCTGTAATTTGGTAGGGCTGGGAAGGAACAAGCAACGCCTGGGCTTTTTCTGATAGGCTCCAGAATGTACATTATTAGAGGGTCAGCTGGGAAGTTCAATAGCAAGAATCTATGGGAGTAAAGGGTTTGTTTAAATAAGAATTAGGGCATTTAACCTGCCTTCGTTGCAGTGAACCAGAGAGACACTCAGAAGGCTTCTTAGCCAAGAAATCTATTTGTGCCACTTTGCCGTGTCATGTTATATAGAAATACCCAGAGATTGTAGGTTGTCTCTTAGGGGTCCACATCTGTGATTCTGACTCAGACATGCACTAATAGCCTATCTTTGTTTGAAGCCAGAAGATGCCCTTTTTAACTTGAGAAGATGCCAGCTGTGGATTCAGCGGTTCTTTTTAAGCTGCTTTATTCTTGTCATGTGATACAACAGGGTTGCCAGTTTGTAAATGGACAGTCAGAGGCAGGATGGCAATGCCCTAGGGTGGACCAAGATGGGATGTGATCAACAAAACAACAAGCCCCCGCTGAGTTCCTCTCTTCACCCCCAGCTACATGCATTTATGGAAAAATGTGGTGTGACATCAATCGCATTACAATCACGCTGGCTCCATGTTATTGGATGTCACACCACACACTTAAAATAATTTCATGTTATAGGACAAGGGAGGAAAACAACAACATGAGTTGCTGTTTGTGGTGGTCATCCCATGTTTGTTGTCTTGTCTGATTCCAGCCAACATGCAAACACTGAGGCCATTTCTGACTCCTGAAGATTTGCCAAGTATCCTGTTTTGACTATTCCATTGTTTGCCAACCAGGTGCTTCAACATCCAGGCTGGCAAGGGCTGATAGGAGTCATTGCCCCAAACATCTGTTGGGTGAAGGCTAAACTATTATAATATTACCTTTAACAATAGACCTGCCTCTCACTCCTTTGAAAATTTATTTTTCAAAGTTCCCTTTGTTTCAGTGCTTAACTATTTGTTGAGGTTGATGTGGTTTTATTACAACAGTTTGTAAAAGGAAGGTGGCTTCACACAGCAAAATGATGTGGCAAAACCAACAGATGTGAGATGCAGTAGTAAGCTGGCTTTGAAATCTTCCCATGTGTTTACAGGGAAGGTGCAACTATTGTGTTTTAATTCCTATGTGAATGGATTTAATGTCTAATTATTCTGCACTATATTCATTTTTCGGTTCTCTCAGAGGAAGAATATTTTATGTTTAAAATATATACTGTGAAATTTGCAAACTGGCTTAATTAACCTTCTTTGCATTTGTGGGTTTTGCCTTCTCATCACTTATCAGTTAAGACAAGTGTTGTGAAGCCTGAACTGGTAGGAGTAAATGTGCTCCTTTTGCAAATGTCTTAGAATTGGCGAGGATCCTGCTTCTATCAAGCAAAGGATCCTACTGGCTGGGAGGCTATACTGTAACTGTAGCAAACCTTAATTGCTCCATAGGGTCTCCCAGTACAGATTTTCCCAACAGATTTTCAGGGTATGCAAGGAACTGCAAGGGGACTCAGCAAAAATCTATTATAATCCATAGAGTTCATTTAAACCTGAGCTTCTTGATCTTTGTTTTTTAAACATATTGGAAGATCTAGTAACTTTATCAAACAAAGCTACAGATACTTTGATTATAGTTTGCACAATTCACCTAACCCGGTGTTTCTGCTTTCATTTAGCATATCAGAATGTGATCTGAATGAATTCAAATATCAGTACAAATATCAGTTGAGTTGTGCAGTGGTGGGAAATTTGTGGCCTCCCAGATAATGGTGGACTTCAGTTCCTCTTGTCCCTAACAGTTGACCATACTGTCTGAGGCTAATGGGAGTTAGAATCCAATTGCATCGGGGGGGGGGGCGGAGCCACAAGTTCTTCATCTGTTTGGTAGCGGGAACAAGTGGCATCAAGGGAAGAGCCTAAACATCTCTTTAGTATTTTTAAAAAAGAATCTGTACATCAGGAAGGGAACAGAAGGCTCTTCCCTTCTGCTATCTAGTCCTTTAGTGAAGATCTCCTTTGCTTACTGTAAAAAAGGTAAAGGACCCCTGAATGGTTAAGTCCAGTCAAAGGCAACTATGGGGTGCGGCACTCATCTTGCTTCAGGCCAAGGGAGCCGGCATTTGTCCACAGACAGCTTTCCGGATCACGTGGCCAGCATGACTAAACCACTACTGGTGCACGGAGAACTGTAACGAGTGCCAGAGCGCATGGAAACTGTATTTACCTTCCTGCCGCAGTGGTACCTATTTATCTACTTGCACTGGAATGCTTTTGAACTGCTAGGTTGGCAGAAACTGGGAACTCAACCGTTGCACGGATTCAAACAGCAAGCCCAAGAGTCTCAGTGGTTTACTGTATGGCCTGTTAACATCTGTGTTTAAAAAGATTCTGCTTCATGCTATGGGTTCCCATCCTCTGAATTCAGGCATGACAAGTTAATGAACAATTTGAGCTCCAATAAGTGACGATCTCCACTTAAGCTGAATAATGTGGCTGCAGCTGTCTGTGTTCCTGCCGTCAGCACTGATGGAGATGAGAAAATAGGGGAGGAGAAGCCTAATTTTATAGAAAGAAGCCAGGCAGGCTTGTCACAAGGAGGTTCTTAAGACTGATCGGTTTATATACAGGAGTGTGACTGATGGTGCTCATGCTTTGGGCTACTAAAGTATCTCTTTACTCAAAGCTGCTTCTTGTGACAACCGTGAAGACACCGGATGCTAGAAGGGGAAGAAGAATGAGATAGGAAGCAGAATGAAATCTGCTCTGCTGATCTGTCAGAAATACATTCTTGCAATTAGCTCTGTGCAATGTAATGCATCTGATACTGAATGGCTTAGGAGCCATCTAATATGTTGGGAGAATTAACTTTTTGGATAAATGGGAGTGCTGTCGACATAGGATGCATCATTGGCTTAGAACTATGTGTAGGATGCAGAAGGAAAATCAGGAGTTTCAGGATCAGTGAAGATTAGATAACAGAGATCGATCACATTTATTCTATACTATAGTGACCCTGCAGATGTTGTTCAAATCCCATAAGCCCCAGCCAACATGGCCAGTGGTCAGGGATGATGGGATGTGCAGGACCACGTTTCCCATTCCTGCTGTACATCATGCTTTTTGGAATTGGCATAATTCATTGCCATCTGTCATGTATGATTTAGTTGAGATTCCTGCATTGCAGGGGGTTGAACAAGATGACCCCCAGAATCTCTTCCAACTCTACAATTATACAGTTCTATGATTCATTATTTTCCAGCCACATATTGAATGAATGTAACACTTCTTTGAATTATTATATTTTTTTACATAAGTATGCCTGGCAGCACAATCCTGCACATGTTTCTGCAGAAGTAAGTCCCATTTAGTTCGGTATGGCTTGCTCTACCAAATTTGCAAATAATAATAATAATAATAATAATAATAATAATAATACCTTTACTGTCATTGTACAACCTGTGTACAATGAAATTGAACAAGCCTAACCCTCCCAAACACTCAATCTCTTATGAAACAACACACCACCTCACAAGTCAATTTCACTATGTTATTTTTCGTTCAACAGCCTAACAGCCCACGGATAGAAGCTATTTTTTAACCTGTTGGTACTGCTTCACCAGAAGCAGCTTAGTCATGCTGGCCACATGACCCGGAAGCTGTATGCTGGCTCCCTCGGCCAATAAAGCGAGATGAGTGCCGCAACCCCAGAGTCAGCCACGACTAGACCTAATGGTCAGGGGTCCCTTTACCTTTACCTTTTACTGCTGATTATCCTTCTATATCTCCTGCTCAAAGAAGATTAAAGAGGTGATGGCTGGGGTGTGAGTCATCCCTGAGAATTTTTCTCGCTCTCCTAAGGCAACGATCCCTTGCGATGTCATCTAGCGGACTCAAGGGACAGCCCATGATATCATGTGCTGTATTCACCACCCTCTGTAGAGACTTTCTGTCCGTGGCTGAAGCTTAAATGGGGCAATGAGGCATAATGTGAGGTCTAAATGCTCTAGTTTAGGGTTTCAGGAAACGTCAGTGGAGTCCAGTGGAGATATTGTCAGAGTAGGAGAATGAATGTGATGAAAATGGAGAATTGGAGTAATGGAATCATGGGGAGGGTCTCAATCAGTTGTGGGGCACTAATCTGGATCCCTGGACTGACATGTGAACTGTTAAGGGAAGAGCCCACCTTGGTGCCCCTAGATGCCCAGAGCACCACATTACAGCAGACTGTTGTGACCTCAGCATCATCTCCTGTCAACAAAAGGCCTTCCCTCACTGGGTTGGTGGTTTCAGATGACAAAAAGTACAGCACAAGTAGCTGAGTGAATTGTAGTATATTTTGGTGTGATTTTTGAGATATTTCATTCTCAGTCCATCACAGGCTTATGGAGCTGAAAAGAAACAAGAGCTGCAGCAGCCAGCCAGCATTACAAGTGCTGTAAATATTATATATTAACAATTCAAAGTGCTCCCGGGAGGGCCCAAGTCAGTCTACTAAACCATGCTGTGAACATAGATTCCTGAATTGCATTGAGTATGTGGAGCACATCAAGGCTATTTGACATGTGGAAAGATGGTTGTAGGATTCCTTTGCCATGGATGGAATCTTCTTCTTGTTGTTGTTACTACTATTATTATCCTACCTTTACTCCAAAAGGAGCCCAGGGAAGCAAACAAGCAAATAGTTAAACAATTAACACCTAGAAACAATTCCAGTGCAGACTGGGAAAGAGTTCTACCTGTTGGAAGAGGAAGGTAGGCGCCAAATGGAGAACAGCCTTCTTAAGATTTAACAGAAGAACATTCCAATGAATAGGTGCCCCCCAACCCACATTTAGCATGTCGCTGCTCAACCAACAACCAGCAGTTTTGTATTAAAGCAACACCAGGAAATCGAGGATGGCCGCCCTTATCTGTTATAGCGCTTGATTTCCATTTCTCCCAATGTAAAGTATTATTTATTGCCTTTTAATACTAGATTTGCAGAAGGATCCAACAGGGAGAAAATGTCCTCTCCAAAATAATCAGAGGAAATGCTTTATCATGGTGGCTCATTTTGCTGTAGCCACACATAAGTTTACCGTAACTGATGTTTTGTTTAGTCAAACGTCATGGATTGCACTGGCGACCTATTGGCATAAGTCTCCTGACAAAGCCAGGTTTGATGTGTTTAATATTTATATTTTGAACTTTTGTTTCAGCTTATTGGGCTTTGGATTTGTTATGGTTCTTGGCTAAACAAATAAGCCTCCTAATGGGCTAGTTTGCAATCTGTGCACATGGAGAATAGGGAATTACACCACCAATTTACACTGTGCAGTACTGATCCCATCCACCTATTTCCCTACCAATGCATCAGGTTGATTGTATGTATGAATTAGTCCTAATTCTAAATCATGGGAGGTGCTGAGCATAAGGCAGCTTCATGTGTTCATCACATTATTATCTGGGAGCTGAATATTGCCAGGTAATTCAATTACAGGACAATCTTTTGCTGTTATAAACAGCTTTAACCCATTTCTAGCACATGGTGTAGTGTTTCAACAATTTCCACATTCCAAGTGGTCTGTGTAAAATATAGGTTTGTTTGAAAACAATCCTCTTTCCGCCTTTTGACAAAGCCCAGATTTGAAATATAGGTTTATTAATATTCACAAACACTGCTTAGCTAAGCCTGCTTTAATTTCTCTGTGTGTATTGTAAACAGGGATTACAGGGATGTTTGGATTTTGCATGCCAGATTTCTGGCTATTGTGTAAATCCTTATTATTTTCATACAAAAATAAATGTGATCTTTCAAGTCTGCCTACCCTGTTCCCTGAAAAGTATGACATTCTTATTTTGTCTCCTCGCAGTGTTGTTGCTGGAATGCTTAATTCAGTATTAGAAGCTGAGCCGCAGAGATATTTGGGGTGACTTGGAATCCCAAAGGCTGGAAACAAGTTTTTGCTCTGTGAGATAGGCATGTTTGGCAGGGATAGTGTAGCATTAATGCTAGGAAAATGAAGCCTTCA
This sequence comes from Podarcis cretensis, assembly GCF_951804945.1. Classification (NCBI taxonomy): domain Eukaryota; kingdom Metazoa; phylum Chordata; class Lepidosauria; order Squamata; family Lacertidae; genus Podarcis; species Podarcis cretensis. The sequence continues at coordinate 27,043,441 of NC_137175.1, forward strand.
CAGTTTGGAAAGCATAGCCAGTCTTGGAGAAAAATACCCCTGTTGTTGAATCTTCCATTAAACTGTAACAGTTGTAGGCATTTGTTCCAAACCTCAATATCCCTGGCCAAATGAGCTGGAAAGTGCAGCAGCTTTTTCTAATTATGTTCCACTGTTGGACGTCGTCTTGCAGTGAAACATCTGCAGTCTTAGCCAGTGGCTGGGTGCAGATGAAGGTAAGCAAAGCAGAACGTTAATCCCTAGCCCCCTTTTCTATCTATTTTCTAAAATAATAACTGTTTATGAATGTGTCATATTAATAACAGAGTTTAATTTGAAGTATGACTCGTTATGGCCATCCCTCAAGTCTGTTTTGATTGCCTTGGCTTAGTCTTGGAACATGCAAGATAATGATGAAAGAGAGTACCATCGCCACTGGAAAACCATGGGCTGCTGTCACTCAACTCAGATTAAGGACTCAGCTCCACAGCTGCATATAAAACGTTTTAAATATGTTGCAAAGTGCAGTATACAAATGTGACACTAGATGGTGAAAGTGAGCTATGCAAAATTCAATATATTTTTCAAAATGTTTTTTTAAAAAAACGCATTTTTACAGCGTATGTAGATTCCACATAGGATGCAGAGTTACCATACAGAAAGTATGACTTTTGAGCAGACCAGCTTTGCTGGTCAAAGCTCTGATTTCTTGCTTTCTTATTATTGGGTCCAGCACGTTTTTCCTTCTAGTTAATTCCCTTCTGCCCCTGGTATGTTGTGCCTCAAGAACGTTTAGTTTAAGAAGCCTTCCCCAGCTTGTTTCCCACCAATTGCTATGATTACCCTGACTTAGTACTGGCTGGGGCTGAAATGAATTGTCCAAAATGTCTGATGGTGAACAGGTTTGGAAAGGCTGCTTTAAACTCTGTTCCTTTATGCCCTGTTACTGTACAAGCCTATTCATAGCTTCTCAGAAATAAGTCTCATTGACTTCAGCAGAGCTTATTCCCAGGTAACTGTGTATAGGACTGTAGCCTTAATATCAGCTCAACATTGTGGATAGTAGCACTTGACTTGCAGATTGACCCAAATATGTAGGAGTGTATCATGGCTTCAGGACAACCTGACCCAGTTTGTGGTGGGGTTCTGTCAAGGGCATCTGGATTTGTGATTAGAATATCCTTGGAAGAAGGTGAAATCAAGAAGTGTGAAATATGGAAAGTTCATTTTTCATGAACCAGCCTAGGTCTGAGCCTTTCAGTTATATGCTGGTGTACAACTGACAAATACAAGCACAAAACACCTAGTCGTCTTTTCTTGGCTTTTTTCAGGGTTCAAGTGAAAATGAGCACATTTTGTACCCTCCAATTCTCCAGCCCCTGACAAAAATGAGATCCATTCATTTTAAAAAAACAACATTTGTATGAAGCAGTGCCATTGCTATATTATGTGGTGGAAATAGCATATGAACTGCACCATACACACCAGTTTCTGATTCCAGGAAGGGACAAAAATCATAAGCGCTGTTCCAGTGAGGACACCATAGTTATTATTCCAACATTGCTACTTGTGATGGTCAGTAGGAGTTTTACTTCTATGTAGAGTTACTTAGATGTGGCCTAAGATTATGGGTTTTGAGAAGGATACTGTTGGGATACTGCCAGGGAGACATCAGCTATCAAGGCCCCACATCGATTCCGGACGATCCATCGATCTCCCGTAGACACGCAGTATCATTCAATTAGCGACACAAGCTCCAGAAATAGCTTGCCACATTCCAGAGCTGGTGCACACTCTATCAGCAGAATTCGCACAGCGAAAGATGCATGGAGGAGAGCATTATTTACAACTTTATTCAGCGTTGGTCTGAACAAAGAAAACATGACTGCCTGCGTTGATGTCTCAGGCACAGAGAGAAAATGAAAGCATAGACACAACATATACTTCCTGTGAACAGGAAATACGCAGACTCTGTGACTCACAAAACCTGCTCCCTTTTAAGGTGGAACGGAAATATCCTGACATCCTCCCGCATTCTGTGTAACCTGTAGTACCTGTGGTTCAACCCAATTGCAACCTCTGTACATAAACCTTAAATTGTTCTCTGTTAACAACCTTAGACAACAGATCAGCAGGAATTTCATTTCCTGCCATGTAGGACACCTGAATAAGTCCTTTCTGAATACACTCTCTTGCACGATGTAGCTTAATCTGCAAGTACTTGGTTCTTTGCTTGCAACTCTCTGAGTTCAGCAAAGCCAAACAGGATCTATTGTCTTGATACACTTGTATAGGACATTTCACAGAAACTCTGATGTCCTTAAACAGTTTCATCAACCATTCACAATCCATGAGTGAAAATGACAGAGCATTGAGTTCTGCTTCACAGGAACTTAGGCTTACTGTCGTCTGCTTCTTGCACAGCCAAACAGACAGTGGTTGTACATGTAGCATACTCCAGAAGTGCTTGTACCATCCGTGGTGTCACTTCCAAAACTAGCATCTGCAAAGATTTCAAGATCTCCAGTCTTCTGACTGGTGAACCTCAGCCTGTAGTGCAAAGTCCCTTTCAAATAGTGGGCTATGCACTTCAGAGTTTTCCAATCCTGAACAGTAGGATTGTTAGCATGTCTGCTAAGCAGGTTAGTGCTTACAGCTATGCCAGGTCTTGAGCATCTAGCAATGAGATTCAACTTGCCTAGAATGCATCTGTACAGTGTTGTGTCAGAAAACACTTCAGCAGTACTATCTACCTGGTAATCTGTCACCATCGGTGTGTCTGCTGGGTTTGCATCAACCAAATTCAACCTGGTTAAAACATCAGCAATTTTCTGTGTTTGGTGTACCAGAAAATTATCTGCTTGGTCCCTCTCCACCTGCAGAGAAAGATAGTTGGATACCTCACCAAGATCCTTCATGTCAAAGTGCTCCTTCAGCTGAGCTAGGGTGCTTTGGTACAAAGCCTGATTCTTCCAAAACATCAGAAGATCATCAACAAAACATAAACAATACAGTTTGTTTTGCCCCTCCTCCTTGACAAACACACATGGATCAGCTTTGCCCTGGTGAAAACCTAGAGAAAGCAGTGTCTCAGTGAGTTTTGTGTTTCAACACCTGGCACTCTGCTTGAGACCATATAAGGATTTCTGAAGTTTACAGACCATTCCCTTCTGTATCTGCATTCCATCAGGTGGAAGCATGTACAGCTCCTCCCCCAAAACCCCGTACAAAAAAGCTATATTAATGTCATGATGGGAAACATGCAGTTTCTCCTCTGCAGCAATCTTGAGCATTAGCCGAATGCTCTCATACTTGACGGTGGGTGAGTAGGTCTCATGGTAATCCTGTCCTGGTACCTGTGAAAAACCTCTGGCAACCAATCTGGCTTTGTGTCTGACAGCCTTGCCATTCTGGTCTGTCTTGGCCTTGAAGACCCATTTGCTGCTAACCAGTCTCATTCCTGGGACTACCGGTACCAGCTCCCAAGTTTGGTTCCTGTTCAAGGAATCAACTTCAGCCTTCATGGCATTTAGCCAAGGCTCAGCATCTTTAGAGGTTAACTCCTGAACCTCTTTGAAGCTTGAAGGTTCCCACATCTTCTCTGAGCTACTAAGAACAGCAGTTGCCGCTTAGCAAACTCATCAGCAAATCTCTTTGGAGCTTTGCCTTTCGTGGCCCTTCCAGATCTGCGTACTAGACGCAAGTCTTCTGCACTCATCTCCTCCTTCTTAGGAGAAAAGTGACCAATGGTGAACAGTGGTTCTTCCAGTTCATTGTCAGACGCATCAGATGGTCTGACTGAGGCCTTTGCGCTCTTGTAGTCTGCTGTGTCATCACTGTCGCTGACATCAGCAGCAGCACTGCCCACTGAGCTGGAATCCGAACTCTGATCATCATCATCATCCTCAGCTTCCTCAGCTTCCTCTTCTACCTGAACATCATCTGCTTTTTTCACATCACCTTCATCTTCCTCTGGGTAACTCTGGAAAATTCCCACATCCCCCCCCCACTTAGGATTGTACTCAATACTCTTTGTGAACTTAATGGACTTAGAGTCAGTCATCCATACCCTGTATGAACCTTTTTCGTACCCCATGAACAAACCATGTGCCCCACGCTTCCCAAGCTTGTTGCTCTGTGGGGTGTGTACCCACATGTCAGAACCAAAGATTCTCATGTGCTTGACGTAAGGTTTCTTACCAAACATCTTCTCATAGGGAGTACAACCAATAGGTGATGACAGTCTCCTGTTATAGGAATAAACAAACGTTGACAAAGACTCCCCCCAAAACTTCTCAGGGAGATTGGCATCATGCAACAAGGTTTTTAGGCCTTGAAGCAATGTCTGGTTTGCTCGCTCAGCAAGTCCATTCTGCCATGGCGATCTAGGCGATGAGAGGTCATGCTGGATTCCCTTCTCAGTCAGGAAAGCTTCAAACTGCTGAGAAGTGAACTCCCTGCCTCGATCAGTAAACAAACAGCCGATACGTTTACTGTGAGCATTCTCCAACCAAGCACAGAATGCCTTGAACCTAGGAAACGATTGCGATTTCTGCTCGAGCATAAACACATGAATGTACCTGGAAAAAGAATCAATTAGAACCATGAAGTACCTTGACCCACCCAAAGAGGGCGCAAGTGGACCAACCAGGTCTGCATGGACTAGCTGGTAGGGTTTGGAAGCCTGCCTGCTAGACTCCTTGCCTTTTGGAGCAACCTTCACCTTGTTTTCTGCACAAGATACACATTTCATGTGAAACTTACAGGGCTTGATGTTCAAACCCTGAACCAACTCAGGCATCTTGGCCAGTGCCTGCCATGACATGTGAGCAAACCTTCTGTGTGCCTCATGAATGCATCCTGCATGAAGAACTTTGTTAGTTTGTGCAACACAACAAGAATCAACATTAGACACAGCAACAGCACCATTGCCATCATAAGTTATACAGAACAAACCATCTATGAACTTTGCATGCAAAATGTCCTCTTTGCCTTTCCTGATGACACAGACACTCCTCTTGAAGGAAATCTCAAAGCCATGCCCAGTCAGCTGTGGGACACTGAGCAAATTGTCTGCAGCACCTGGAACATAAAGTACATCTCTGATGGTAGTGTGCAGACTTGCCAGTTTCACAGTCCCAACTCCTTCAGTTCGCAACGTCTTTCCATCAGCCTGGTGGATCTCTCCATCTTGAGGTGTGAAGGAGATAAACAGATGCTTATCTTTTGCCAGATGGCGGGTACATCCCGAATCTACAACAAATCTGGCCTTGGCCTTTGGAGCAGCTTTTCTAGCAAGCAAAACCTTGTCTTCCACCGGCGTGGGCTTTTGCTGCTTGCCCCCCTGCTCCTGGCCATCAAACTTGCCTTTAGCCTTTGGTGAAGCATTGCCAGCAAACAAAACCTTGTTTTCCACTGGCTTGGGCTTTTCACCCCCCTTCTGCTTCTGGCCATCTGCAGGCATCTGTCTCTGTTTACTTCCGGCCTTCCGGCCTCTGCAAATACAATGACCTTGGTTCTCACAGGAAACAGAGCTCTCAGCTGCCGACTCCTTGGCTTCCCCTGGAGGCTGGAATAATGCCTGGGATGACATCACAGTCAGCTCCCCCTGCAGCTTGCAACCGGTGCCCTCGGCATCCCTGCATTCACTCTCATTCTGGGAAACAGCCAGGACCTCCGACGCAGTCAAACTCTGGGCTGGGATGACCGGCAGATGAGCTACTTTCAAAGCATTCCACATCTGACGTGCTGTCGCATTGCCAGCTAACATACTAATTTCCTCCAGAGAGACAGACAAGACAATTACATCTATGGCCCTTGAATCTTGGGCCCTCCAGAGCTCGTGCACGCTTTATCAGCAGAGTTCGCACAGCAAAAGATGCACTCAGGAGAACATATTTACAACTTTATTCAGCGTTCGTCAGAACAAAGAAAAAAACATGACTGCCTGTGTTGATGTCTCAGGCACAGAGAGAAGACGAAAACATAGACACAACATATACTTCCTGTGAACAGGAAATACACAGACTCTGTGACTCACAAAGCCTGCTCCATTTTAAGGTGGAACGGAAATATCCTAACAGATACTGGGTATCTATTTTAGATATGAAAATCAGAAAATAGACCAGTTTTAAACCCTTCTGCAGAATCGGGAAAGTAACGCAGGTGGCGCTGTGGGTTAACACAGGTGGCGCTGTGGGTTAAAGCCTCAGCGCCTAGGACTTGCCGATCGAAAGGTCGGCAGTTCGAATCCCTGCGGCGGGGTGCGCTCCCGCTGCTCGGTCCCAGCGCCTGCCAACCTAGCAGTTCGAAAGCACCTCCGGGTGCAAGTAGATAAATAGGGACCGCTTACCAGCGGGAAGGTAAACGGCATTTCCGTGTGCGGCTCTGGCTCGCCAGAGCAGCGATGTCACGCTGGCCACGTGACCCGGAAGTGTCTCCGGACAGCGCTGGCCCCTGGCTTCTTAAGTGAGATGGGCGCACAACCCCAGAGTCTGTCAAGACTGGCCCGTACGGGCAGGGGTACCTTTACCTTTACCTTTTTTAACCTGAAATAAACTCCTGGGCCAGTTTCTGAATGAGATCTTGAAATGAACTGCCCAGTTGTGATTCCTAAAATGTGATTCCATAAATGAAAAGTGTAAAAGCAGATGTTAGAATTCAGGAGGCTGTCATTAGTTCAGAATCCTGATGAGAAGTCCCACCTCCAGAGGTGTCAAGTGTTTCCCACTTCATTCTGCTTCATTGTTGTAAGTGTTTCAGCTCTGGTTTGATGTGAGAAGGTGTTTGTTGCTTGCTTGCTTGCTAAATAATAAACTGCCTTAATCTACATTTGCCTGTCTGCTTGTTGGCTGTGTGTCTAGTCCATTTGATGTGTGCTGCGTGTGGATAACCAGCCTCATATAATCAACATGTTTAAGTCTAGTTAAGGTATGAAGGGATTAATACCATAGACTAAGCTGTCCTGCCAGGTTTAACTATGTCCTTCCCTTTCCTTGGGAAGAAATGGGTAATCAAGCCTGTTACTGTAACCTCGGTCTACCTGTGAAACTCAAGGTATGAAGAGGTTTGAGCTGGTTGCTCCAGCTCAAACAGCATGGCTCTCATCAACCATTCTTGAGTTCCTATACAGTGGTACCTTGGGTTAAGTACTTAATTCGTTCTGAAAGTCCGTACTTAACCTGAAATTGTTCTTAACCTGAAGCACTACTTTAGCTAATGGGGCCTCCCGCTGCCGCTGCGCCACCAGAGCATGATTTATGTTCTCATCCTGAAGCAAAGTTCTTAACCTGAGGTAATATTTCTGGGTTAGTGGAGTCTGTAACCTGAGGCGTATGTAACCCGAGGTACCACTGTACCAATAATTTAGGAACTTTTGCCACTTTGTAACTAAGCCAAGTTTTACTGCCTGTGGAGATGTAGGGAAAAACACAGGAACCAGAGTTTTGAAGAGTTTGCAAGTAAACCATCTTCAGCTTACTAAATATGTGGTCTCTTTTGCTATGCAAGGAGAAGAGGGGAACTTGAAAAGGTACATTTTAAGGTTTCACAGCCACACTTTACTGCATGTTTTGTGATTTTAAATCTCTGCTGAGGTTCTCTCACCAAAGAGTACTTGCCCCAAACCTGGATCTTGGCATCTAGGAAATTCTTGTTTTCATACCTATTTTTTTTCCTTGCACCAACATGCTGGACTTCCCATCTACAGGTTTAAAGGGTTGATGATTGTGAGCTGATTGGCTACTCTTGAATATTCAATAACTTCTAGACCTAACACTGTTTACTCAATCATTTGATGGCTGAAAGTTCTGCCCCTGGCAAGAGCAGGTGTTTGATTTAAGGCATTTTAAACTTTATAAAAGAAGCTTTATTATATTATTTTAGTACTGACACACTTGCTGCCCAGGGCTCCTTTGGAGGAGGGTGCAGAATATAGATTTAAATAATAATTCAGATGGCGGTGATTATTATTCCAGGCCAGACTATTTCACATCTAGTTCATTTTTGTTTACTTGGATGGCTAGCAGCTCTCTTGGGTAGGGTTTCCCCCATCACCTACTATCTGTATTTGATCCTGATCCCTGGGCATTTTAGGGGTTCAACCTAGGAGGACCTTTTTGTCCTTCCCCTACATTGCATTTTGATACAAATTCATTGTACCACAAATGCTGCATTACTTTGCTATGTCCCAATCTCTTATAATATATTATAATATTTCAAAAAAGAGTTGCATCACTATACGTTTAGAAACAAAGAATGTTCCAAAAATGCTATGAAATATGTTTATATGCTCCCATTTGGTTTCCAAATGTCCTTCCTTGGGGAATTCTAAGATAGCTTCAATAATTCTTAGTTTCCCCCACTTTCCTTTCAATCTTCTAAATACTTTTTAAAAAAAATAAAAAATGAGGTGTCTTTGTGTGTTTGGTGGAGGAAGCAGAATAATAGATATTTTTTAATACATTTTCAGAAACTGAATTCATCAGAGATAAAAATTCTAGTTCAATAAAGCCAATTGCTGCTAAATTAGTCATATTCTGCCTCTAGGCAGTCATATTCTCCCTCTAGGTGTTGCAAATAAGTTTTTGATTTGGAAACTTTTTTTTTTTTTTAAAAAAAATAGATAATCTATTTCAACTACCCACTAACCTAAAAGTTCAGAAGAGCTTGGGACTTGTTTGTGCAAAGAGCCAGAAAATGTCATCCCTGGTGCCTTTTGACAGTTTGCGGTTCAAATTACAAATTTAGTTATTCCAATAGATTAGCACTGTATACATTTGCTAAGTCACCTTTACCTTGGAATATTATACAGCCATGAGTGTGGGTCTAAAGCAAAGGTTTTTCTTATTATGTTTTAAAACACCCTACCAAAATACAGCATCAAAATTTCCATTTTTGATACCAATATGTTTCCTTTTGGAAGCCATTCCACCCAAATTAGCATGCTCCATAATCTGCACCATTTCTCTAAGATTTCTCAGAAAGATGCTTGCTATATTAATTTTTTTACACAGCAGCTTTGCTAGATAACCCGCAGTTAGGCTTAACAAGGGGATTTACGCCAGGCTCACTGATGTCCACAGATACTCATATATATTAAAATTCATTCAAAACTCAGCAGTAGAAAAGTGAGTTTTGTGCCAAATGCGTCACTGAATTCCAGGGAGCGGCAGCTGTGAACTTGACATAACAGTGTTTCATGAGTTTTCCCCGAAGTGCTCTAATAGCACTTGACATCTGTGGGCCGCTCTGGGTTGCCAAGATGCTACAAGCCCACAATGAGACCACATGCACATAATGGATGCCCCATTTTTGCGCTAACTTCCAAGAACTGCATAGTGATGAGTTGACCACTGATACTTTATTAATGCCAGCCGTTAAAATGGTCTGTTTCCACCCCCCACATCCTGCTGCCATCTTACTATGCCCATTTTTCACTACTATGCCCCTGTGGTATAGATAAATTTATGATTTTGCTTGTTTGCTTTGATTCCTTTTTTGTGTATGTTCTGAACTCTGAATGACTAAAACCAATGCTTTTTTAATGGGGGTACTCAGGGGTACGCATGCCTCTAAACATTTTGTGAATCTTTGCACTTTTCTCCATTTACTGTATTCATTTTCGTGATTTGAACAATAAAATGGTGGTTTTCTTGAGTCAAAATGAGATTACCCCTAAACATTTTTTAAACAAACAAACAAACAAACAAAAAATGACTAAAACTATATAGGCCTGAGGAGAACTTTGTTAGAGGCCTGTTTTTAAAAAATAAATAAATAAAATGTGTGAAATAGTTACTGAAACCATTATTTGAAATGATAATTACCTTTACATGGGAAAGTAAAATCAACCTTAGGGAAATTAAATGAGTTATTACTGCCTGCTTAACAACAACAACAACAACAACAACAACAACAACAACAATTTATTATTTATACCCCACCCATCTGGCTGGGTTTCCCCAGCCACTCTGGGCACCTTCAAAAAAATATTAAAATACTGTAATACATCAAACATTAAAAGCTTCCCTAAACAGGGCTGCCTTCAGATGTCTTCTAAAAGTCTAGTTGTTGTTGTTCTCTTTGACATCTGGTGGGAGGGCATTCCACAGGGAGGGCGCCACTACCGAGAAGGCCCTCTGCCTGGTTCCTTGTAACTTAGCTTCTTGCAGTGAGGGAACCGCCAGAAGGCCCTCGGCGCTGGACCTCAGTATCTGGGTAGAACGATGGGGGTGGAGACGCTCCTTCAGCTATACTGGACCGAGGCCGTTTAGGGCTTTAAAGGTCAGCACCAACACTCGGAAACGTACTGGGAGCCAATGTAGGTCTTTCAAGACCTGTGTTATGTGGTCTCGGCGGCCGTTCCCAGTCACCAGTCTAGCTGCCGCGTTCTGGATTAGTTGTAGTTTCCGGGTCACCTTCAAAGGTAGCCCCACTTAGAGCGCATTGCAGTAGTCCAAGCGGGAGATAACCAGAGCATGCAGCACTCTGGCGAGACAGTCCGCAGGCAGGTAGGGTCTCAGCTTGCGTACCAGATGGAGCTGGTAAACAGCTGCCCTGGACACAGATTTGACCTGCGCCTCCATGGGCAGCTGTGAGTCCAAAATGACACCCAGGCTGCGCACCTGGTCCTTCAAGGGCACAGTTACCCCATTCAGGACCAGGGAGTCCTCCACACCTGCACGCCTCCTGTCCCCCCAAAACAGTACTTCTGTCTTGTCAGGATTCAACCTCAATCTGTTAGCCAGCTTCACTGGTTCTGATTTGAAAGAGAGGTAGAGCTGGGTATCATCTGCATACTGATGAACACCCAGTCCAAACCCCCTGATGATCTCTCCCAGCAGCTGCATGTAGATGTTGAAAGTCCTATGTGGTTTCCCTTAAGCATGGGGGAGCAAGTGTTGAGATTCCTACATTGCAGGGGATTGGACTAGATGATCCTTGGGATCCCTTTCAACTCTATAATTCTGACTTGATCAGAAATTTCATGTGTGCACACATATATCTCCCACGTCTGGTTGTTGGATAGCAGCAACCCATAATGCATTTTTATTTGAAGTTGTGCTGTATGAAAGTTAAGCGAATCTATAATCTGTTTATATTTCACCTGTCAGTCAATCCAACATCCTTAATCTTCTTGCCGGTAAGAGGCAGGAAAGGGGAGACAATTGTGAATGCATAGGTTGCATTGACTTGATTGGCACATAAAACAGGAACAGACAGGTGGCTGCTTTTTGCTAAGGGAACTCTGCTGGTTTGATTCCAAGCAGTTCTCAAAACAGGGCAATTCCTTCTTCCAAGGGAAATGCCAGTCCTGATTTATCTGTGTCAGAAGAAGGTGAGGGAAGCCACCTTCTTTTAAATAACTGTTGCTATTCCACATGTCACTTTTTCAAGTACTATCATCAGAACAGCAACTCTTAGCCATCTTTTATGAACAAACAAAACTAAAATGTTAAGATTTCTTTCCTTACAGGGTTTTGTTTTGTATATTAAAAAGGTTGTGTGAAATGAGGTCATTAAGCTCTTTAATATCTAGAAACAAGTTTCTTGTCTGTGAAAATAGAACAGATATTCAAAATAGAAATACTTCTGTATGTGAACACACATACTAGGTTTTCATCAGATTTACAGCAGCTTTGTGTATGGAGAACTTAAACTGCCCTGCTTAGATTGGTGCTGTTACCTTAAGTTGGAGAGTGGCTTCAGAGTGACAATCCAAGCAAGAAAGCAAGAGGACTTTGTCACCTAAATTACCTGGAAATCATTTTGATATATGAGAAAGGACTAAAATACAATAGCATTCTGTCTTACCATTTAGTGCTGGCTAACACGCCCCACCTTTCTTCTGTCTGGGGATTGATTTCCTCACCTCTTTTTTTAAAAAAAATGTAGGCTTTTTGCAAAGCTTTCAAGGAAACACAGCTGTGACTTCCCTTTCTTGTTTGACTGCAAAACTGTCCTTGCAACTACAAGTTCCAGAAAATACATCTATACTCCTGTTGGCAACTTGGGGTTACACCCAATAATGATCATGTTCAGGGTTTATGATCTCTCTCTCCCTCCCTCCCTTTGTGTGTGTGTGTGTGTGTGTGTGAGAGAGAGAGAGAGAGAGAGAGAGAGAGAGAGAGAGAGAGAAGGTGGTCCTTTTCAGTGAATGGGGAACTTCCCCACCAGGTGTTATGTACTGAGCTGAATCCTAGAACAATAGGATCCAGAATGCAGCAGTCTAGTTGGTCCGCAGGAGCCACCCAATCCAGCTCCAGGTGGAAGTGAATCAGTGACCTGATTGGCCTGCAGGAACAGCCAATCAGGCTCCTAGATGAAGTGAATCCACAACCTGATTGGCCTGCAGGAGCAGCCATTCAGACTTCTGGAGGATGTGACTCTGCAACCTGACAGGCCTGCAGGAGCAGCCATTCAGGCTTCTGGAGGATGTGAATCCACAAACTGATTGGCCTGCAGGAGCAGCCCGGAATTAGCCAAACACGCAGGGCCCATTGTGTAAATAATGTATATATAGCTAGACGTTTTGGGGAAACTTTCATTCATTGCTACTACGAGCTGAATAAAGAGCATGAAATTCACACTCGACTCCGAGTATCTTTCACCAACCACCCGAGTCTTCCCTCAGCCAGCCCCTGCCTCCCTGTCTTCTTTTTAGCCACCAGTCCAGAAGGTGGCTCTGCCTGTCAGCTTCCTCCTCCTTATGCTCGGCATTGTGCCTTCTTGAACCCACCAGGGAGGAGAAAGATGGTGGGTGGGTGGGTGGGAAACATGAATCAGTTGGTTTCCTGGGTAGTGGCAACTGCCCTATTTTCATAATAATGGTAGCTATACAGAGTGAACTTCATCTTGAGACAAAGTGCCTACCAAGGTGGATACTCTTTTTTTCTGTGGAGTTCTCTTAAAATATAGTTTTGGGGCCAGTGTCTTTCCTTTGTCATGCTTCCAGAAAAAGAGTATAGATTTGGGGTAGCATTTGGCTCTCTACTGGCAAAACTGTTGTCTCTGTGCAGTTTTCATAACACCAAAATAGACACATTTCAGGCACAGTTGTGTGAAATGTTTTGATTTATTTTTAAAGCAGTCATTTAGCACAAATCAGCCATGAGGAAGAAAGTTGCTGTTGCTGTTACTGTTTCATTTCTTTCCTTGAGAAAAAAGAAAAAAGTCTATTGACATGCAGTGGGAGCTCACAGAGACAGCTAACCTAGAGGCTTAAGAGCTCTCAAACATGGTATGTCTATAAAAACCCCCAATGACTGTATCACACAGCTATCAAAAGAGATTTTCCATCTTCCGGCTGCATTTTTGTCACATATTCTTTGAATCAAAGGCCATGGGACTCAGAGCTGTCTCTCCAAGGCTGCGCCTGAAATTTTGTCTTCCTTTAGGGTTTAATCTGATGTACTGGGTTCTCCTGCCTGTGTGGGAATATAATGGGACAAAGCCAGGGTTGGATGCAGATCCTTCCTCCGGGTATGTTTTGTTTTGGTGCTTTGAAGAAAAGGTTGGCTTTTGAAATTTAGAAAAGCAAATTTCTTTGCAGATCTTGACAACAATTTATTTTCTGGCACCATTCATTGTTTAATATTAAAGCGGGAACTGTCCCAAACGGACAATCATGACATATTATAGCTCATGGAGGCATAGTATTGTAGAGTTGGCAGGGACCCGAGGATCATCTAATCCAACCCCTGCAATGCAGGAATCTAAACTCAATCATACATGACAGATGGTCACCTAACCTCTGCTTCCTGATGATTAGTCGGAATCTCCTTTCTTGTAACTTGAATCCATTGATCCGGGTCCTAGCCTCTGGAGCTCAGAATGTTAATTGTTGAATGTATTAATAATCAAATGAAAATTAGTCACTATGACAATACTCTTCTGCTGTTTTAGATTGCCTCTGAATCATCCGATGTACTTCTTACAGAGACTGGTGCTCTGATAGATAATCCAATTCAGTGTGCATGTTTTTATGTTCATCCTACTCACTTGACTAGGGTACAAACAGCTTTGCTTCTGAATCAGTGGGTAGTAATAAAGATTTTATTTTGAGTTTCAGCTTTGGAAAGAAGAAGTCATATACCAATTAGAGGCAGATGCACTTTGTTGTTCAAGACTTTGTATATAAAGCTGTTCACTGATCACATTAGACATTGTACTTGTGTTTGAGCAAATGCAAGCAGAAGCTCCCTGCACACCTGTAGATATGTTTGGTAGGACATTGCTCTTGCAGATGTTTGTTTAGTCCTGCTTTTGTAAGCACCCCTGTTGGTCACATTCTGGACAAATGAGCCCTAAATAAGAAACATGCAGCTTGGATTATATCTGTTGCCTTGGTAGTTAAATGATTTTTAAATGGACTTTGAAATTTGCTTGCCAAGAGATATCGATGATTAAAGAGTGTAACTCCTAGAATTAACATATTGAGAACAAGTGGATTACATACCTCTGAATGCTTTTGAATATCTGTACTGTAGCTGGAAACCACAGGAGGGGAGGTTGGACTTGTGTTCAAATCCTGCTTGTGGGTTTCCCGCAGGCATCTGGTTGGCCACTGTGAGTACAGGATGCTGGAGCAGGTGGGCTATTACCTGATCCAGCAGAGTCTTCTCATGTTCTCAATTTTAATAGGATATGGACTTTTTCAGAGAGGTTTGATTACAACAGTATTGCCACAAAACAGCAATTGTTGTGACCTGGTACTCTTATCTGACTTTTTAAGCCTGTTGACACAATTAAACTTTACTCCCCTCCCCTTCCCTTTCACCCTTGTTTCACTTTTATCATCTGCCTTCTCAGTTATCTGATCGAAAACAGAATCCTAGATTTCCAGTAATTCCTGCGAGACCCAAGGCTGCAACAAAAGGGACATAATTGAATTATCAGAAGCTTCTTTCTTTTCCTTTCTTTCTTTTCTGTGTCAATCACTCAGGGATTATAGATATCTTTTCAACTCTTCTTCAGTCTTTCTTAATTCTAATTTAAGTTATAATTATTTCCCTTAATTTCTTTCATTATTTTTAGATAATGGAGAAAATTGCAATAAAGTACTGCTAGAACTTTGTACACCACTATCTTGCTTGGAATGCATGCTTGGTTTACTTGTAGCTTTTTTAAAAGCAAAAGTATGGCCCATAAGTTTAGGAGAAGGTAATGAATGTGGAGAATCCCTTGCTTTTCATCCATCCTGGGGAAATAGAAAACCATAATGTGTGAACAAGGGCTCGGTTACTATGGCAATGAAAGCTCTAGCATTATGCATCTCTGTGCTGAACTGTTAGCAAAGTGAAATATGTAGAAGGAAATCTGAAACTCTAGCTGTCTTGGAACTGTCCAGAGTGCTGAAATATCTAACTCTCCAAACATGTGGAAAGGAGTCTTTCTTGGTTTTGCTATTTGGTTACAAACTGTTATGCGGCCTCAAAAAAAGACAATTAGTGTGAGCTATATAAGTGCACTATTGCTGGAATAAAAAGCTTTTGACTTTTTAAAATTTCCATGACATCATGGTGCAGTTCTGCTTCAAGTGCACAATCTTGTCAATGTAGAGCATTTTTAAATCCACTGATTTGGAGAGATGAAAGCTTTGGCTTAAATATTCCATTGAAATCAATAGGGTTTAAAAGTGCAGAACTTCAGCTGGATAATTCCTTATGTATTGTTGTTTCTTGCACTGTACAGTAGTCATTAAAACACTTTTGTTGTGGATTATTATTTTTTTAATTTGGCATTTTTAATTTGGCATGTGTTATTCAGATTAGAAATATAAAGTTGTATATTCTAAACTAGCTTTGCTTTTTAATTTTTTGAATTAAGTTTGGATCCACCCTTCTCCAGACTTTTATGGAAATAATTTGGGGAACTATAATTATTTTGCTAAACACATTCCAGAGACTTGGCAAACTTGGACCTCATCCTGTTTCTCCATGTCATTTCCCCCTAGCAAGAAGAGTGCATATTCGGCACCATTTTAGGCCTTCTGGCACCTATAGCATCTATGAATACTATTGCAAAAATATCTGGTAGTATCCATAGTTTTTGGGAGGCATCACACAGCACTCAGCATGAATGCTATTTGTCACTATGGTAAATAGGGGGAAAGGGAAGACATAAGGAAGCCTGCATTGGTTGTAGCTTTGGGTATGTGCATTTGTGTGTGTTGGGGAGAGAGAATAGATCCTGTTTGAATTGGATCCAGAGTTCTTTGTTTATTTTACTTCCCTTCCCCGTCTCTAGTAATGACATTTCCCCATAGTATGCAAAATATTTTTTAATCTATCAATCACACATTCCTTAAGACATTTAAAGGTCCATGAAAGTAGCAATCAATGAGAGAAAGACTTGTTGTCTTCTTCTTTTAAGAATAAGGACACATTCCTTGTAAAGCAAAACCAAATTCGAGTGGCATCCTGCAGTGAAACATTTAAGCTACCCATTTTTGCATAGTCCCATCGATGCTGCTTTCTAGCAAGCAATGTAAAGGTTGTGTACTAAGTTACTTTCTGATCATACTAGACCCCAAACACCTTTATATTTCATGTTAGCAGACCCTATGCAGAACATGTTTTGTGTAGCGTATGACGTGGATAACTATCATTATGGGCTGTGAAACAAATGCATAAATTGTGTTCCTTTTGCCTAATCACTAGATGCTCTGCAGATTAAAAAGTCCATACAGTGGTACCTTGGGTTACATATGCTTCAGGTTACATATGCTTCAGGTTATAGACTCCGCTAACCCAGAAATAGTGCTTCAGGTTAAGAACTTTGCTTCAGAATAAGAACAGAAATCGTGCTCTGGTGGCGCGGCGGCAGCAGGAGGCCCCATTAGCTAAAGTGGTGCTTCAGGTTAATAACAGTTTCAGGTTAAGAACGGACCTCCGGAACGAATTAAGTACTTAACCCGAGGTACCACTGTACTGTAGAAAGCCCCCTTTCAGTATTAATTTGGGATGACATTGGCTGGGATAGGAAGGTATTGATGAACTTTCCTGTTGCCTTGATGCTTTTAATTGTTCAGAAGCTGACCACCATTGAGTCATAGCAGTTAAATTCTGAAGTGAGGGGGAAGACACCTCTTCCTCTTTTTCCACACACATATAAGCTTGATTGCCTTAAGCTGTAGCAAAATGAGGCAGAAATCTCTTCTCAGCAGTAAAACACTGCTGTTGAAGAGTTTTCCCACCAAGTGGCCAGCTACAGTGAATGCCGGTGTTTGTGACTGTGAATGGACTTTATCTTAAGTATAAACAATCACAGATAAGCGGCTTTTCCTACCTTGTATTTTGGGGAAATCTAAAAGAATCTTAAGACGAAGTCAGCATGTGGCAGAAAATGACGCTGTACATAAGGCATTGAAAAGCAAATTCAAAAATTTCATGCAGTACCAAGTCATTTTAAAGTGCAACGAACTGCAGGGGTGGGAGTAAGAATCACAGGAAAAGATAAGCATGTGGTGAATCATTATAAAATGCCATCCCTGAAAGATTACAGGTTGCAGACGAGATCGTGGTGGCTTGGAGGAGGGATTGATAGCATCTCAGAACCTGAGTTCAGTTGTGTTATTTCACTCTTTGTTGCCTCTACCATGTCAATCAGCCATTGGACACTAAATAAATTGGGATTATTATTTTTTCCAGTGTGACAGCTGTTCACGGAAGATTAGCATCTAAAGTTTGGGTGATATCTAAGGGTCATCATACTTGGAATAAACCTTTTGATGTCAGTGGGTCCGTTCTGAGTATGACTAACGTTGAATACCACCCACTTTCTCTATATTCTGGCTTGGATTTATTTGTATGGACAGTCTTTTCCTGTCTCTCTTCCAAGAAATTGTAATATGTATTTCACACACCATATAAAATTATTTGTGCAATATTTTTTTTGCTTCTTGTAATTATTGACAATTAGTAAGCTATAGTTGCCATTAATATTTTAAGTACCAGCTATGTATGACAAAAACAGCACAACTTCCCCATGTCATGCCTCATTGAGGTCAGATAAGACAGTCCATTAAGTGCTATAACATCCTTTTGACAGAACAAAGGGCCCCGCTTTGTTTGTTTTTATTTTGTAGCTGCTGCTTTCAGTGTGTTAAATTTTGAGTGGCCCAATGTTGCCAGGCATAAACTCTTTATAAAATTATTCCTCCTTGTTACGTAAATAGTACCACAGGGTCAGGGATTGAGAATAGCAGCAGGGAAGCTCACAGCATGATAGCTGGATTTCCACATAACTTCTAAAAGTTATGGACCATATGGTCATTCACCACAGAAAGGATGTTTGGAGCAGCATGCCTGTGATAAGTGTAGCATGTTCACCAGCCCTTAGTGTTGGAACTGTAAATAGATGCAAGAAAGGAGGATTTCTGCCTCGTGATTCCTTGTGATTGCCTGTGGGATTCCTGTGGGATTCAAGCATTTGAGTAAGGATGATTACAGCAACCACCTATGAGATTCCACCTCTGTTTTTGAGGTTCCATATTCCCTGAAATGTTTTTCTGGCTATTAATTATGGGAGTATGGATCGTTCTTTTTTCCATACCATTGTATTTCCAGAAACTTTCAGGCTGCAAGAAAAAGTAAAAAAATAATAACCTGCCCTCTATTTTCTATAGAGTGCTGTCATTGATAGCATGTTGTGGACTGGAATGGAGAGATGAGGTTAGAAAACACTTCACCACTCTGTGCAACTGATATCTGACTGTAGCAAATCTGCAGCTAAAAGAGAGAGAGGAGTTTCCTTACAGTCCTCTTGCTCTTTCAGGCAGTCCTGCAAGTTCACCCTAATATATATGCATGTCACTGATCTTTACAAGCTGAAACCTAACCACACTAGAAAACCTGCCATTCCAAGCATATCAGCAGAAACATCCTTCACAGCTTAGGTCTCGGAATCAAATACATCTGCAACAATTAAAAAAATACTGGAGAAGAACCAGCAAACTTAATGAACCCCACCCCGAGAATATATCCCGCAGATCATTGATTCCAAATCCACCAGATATCCATATTTTCTAGATAAACCCTTCTGAATGAACGTGAAGTTCTGGCCAACGAAGAACAATATATCCCATTGACAGAAGGCTTCTCCACAGCACCTCCTTAGTACCACGTGGCCATCGGAGAAAGCTACCCATTGTTAGCAAACTCTGAACATCCCGTGGAAGCAATCAGCAAGCCTCCAGTTATAGCACTTCACCAGTCTCCAAATCTATGCAGATTGTTTGTGAGAGCTGTACTTGAAGCACCAATCAGCATCCCTAGATCATATCCTTGTGAATTCAAACATTGTATCACCTGTGTTTATCTCAGGGCGACAGTTTTCTTCAAGAGCACTGTGACTGGCAGAACTTTATCAAGCCAAACATCACCTGCAAATCATGTAATGCAGTTTACATCATTGAATGCAAATTCCTAGGATGCCATCTTTAGTACATGGATAAAATAACTGATTTGCAGACATGTTTTGAGAACATAAATCCACTATGTTGAGCAAAAAGTAGAATAACTTATTGCCAAACACTTCCGTTTAGATAATCACAGCTTCTCCTAGCTCCCAGCCTTGGACAAAAGACTTGGAATTCTGGCCCAGGAAATCCTGAAAAATTTATTAAGGAAGTCAGCATTTGATCCTCCATGTCAGCTCAGCATGCAAGTCACAAAGCTCTGAAGATAATCCTTGGAGACCAGGAACCATGGCTAGGCATAGGTAAAGACATTGCCCTAACCCACTCCAATTTTAAAGGAATGGGACAGGGGCAGGCATTCATTCAGTTCCCATCACAAGCAAGAAGAGTGAGCTTGCAAGGGTGCACTCCTGCAGGTGGGGGAGGGGAGGTTGGGTCTCTTTGTGCCTGTGCTGACAATGGCACATCCTTGATGATGGCGCTTGAATCCAACTTTGCCTCTGACCTGATTGGCTGGCCAGTTCCTCAACTGCCATGGGAGCTGACTCTCTTTCTGGAATGCCTGGCTGTCCCAGGGCAGGACCCTCCTCCCAGTCTCTGCTTGAACTGTCTCCATCCCCAAACCTCAGGATCTTCTTCCCACTCTCACTCCATGACATATGGACAACACTTTTTTTTCTGGAAAAATAGGGGCCGCTATTCACCATGAAGTTGTTGCAGTAAGTGCCTCCGTTTATAACAACCACAAAAAGGAGGTGCCAGTACTGAGTACCATTGAGTACCCCTGAAAAGGGGTCGTGGGGCCCAGAACGCCTTGATGCTTTAAAATCTATCTACCAAGCTAGACACGTTTCGTGATCTGAATTGTGGTTAGCTCTTCTATATCTTCCAGGCCCAATTTGCCTAGATGGCTCCTGCCACAAAGTTCCCATTAAATAAATACGAAGATGTGTGACCAAGTGCAGTATTCATATTTTGCTATTTCTTTACTTTCTCGTTACTGACCTACATTTTCTCTCTCCATCAGCTTAAAGGGTACTGGTATTATCTCATTCTCTTTAGCGGAGTAACTCTTGATTTACATTGAGTAGATAATCAGATGCAATCTCACAAATTGAAAGTAAGGCAGACTCAAAGCCTTAGTTTCCCTTGTTGGCATGAAGAGAAGTAGTTCTAAAGAAGCTCCATTGCTCTTCAGCTGCCATTCCTTGTTCGACTCCCACAGTCCCTTTGGAATTGATCAGATTCTTTCCTCCTTAGTCTGAAATGTATGTAAAATACTCTTTGATGTGCTGATTTCTCTGTTTTTACTGGATTTAAGTTTCCTGCTTGAGGCAAAATAATAATAATCTGTGACACTCCATTAACTACCAGCAATGGTGCCTCTCACCCACATTATGAGAAATCAGCAAAAAAAAAAAAAAA
Source organism: Podarcis cretensis (assembly GCF_951804945.1). NCBI lineage: Eukaryota > Metazoa > Chordata > Lepidosauria > Squamata > Lacertidae > Podarcis > Podarcis cretensis. The sequence goes on from NC_137175.1 coordinate 27,064,265, forward strand.
AAGGTTCAAATTAGTCATTTTTTACAAAGCCCTGTAAGTATGTGGTGCTCTTCCAGTTTCTATTCTTGGGAGGTTTATACTGGAGCATATTGTGCAAGTATAAATCCCAGATGGAGACTTTTAAACAACTTTTTTTTTTTTTTGCAGTGTGGTATATTATACATTTTTCATGTTGTCTACAGTGTCTTATGCTAATATCCATTTATGGGGAAATTATCAAAGGAGTTACAGAATAATATATGCTTAATTCCTCTGAATGTCAATGATACATGATCAGGGGTGCACTAAAAGTTCTCCCAGTTTTAATTTTGGGGTCAATTAAAAAGTAATGCTTTATGGGGGGAGAGATCTCTTCAGATCATGAAAATTATGAAATTATTCACCTTTCAAAAATCCTGTTTCTCCCTTTTGGAAGCTGCTGTGACAAGACTTCTAGTTGCTGTACCTTCCTCCTCTGTAGTCACATAGGCATTCAAGGGTCATAGTGTCAACAGATTCATATAATGAGACTTTATAGGCAATCAGATTTGGCCATGTTGCTTATTTTATGGAGGGCAAAGGAAGCTAATTCGTAGTGCACTTAATGCTTCCTGAGCACTCTCAAAGCAATTACCAAATTATCGCTTAAAAGCGGGTATTTCTGACACCGATATTTATATATATATATATAAAAATACACCCCTCTGTCAGCTCAGCTCTAGAACTGATCACCTTATAACCTTTAACTCATCTGAAAAAATGTTCCATTGCACTAGGAATTTTAGGTAGGTGCGGACTAATTGTTTAGGCTTACATGAGAATTAAATGTTTCCCAAGGCACATCAGTGTTTGGTGAAAAGAGTGCACAATTCCAGTAGGAAACATGCTGAATGGGTTTTTTAAAATGTAGATTTGTGCTCTACTCTGCTTCCTACCATGCTTATTAATAGTTGGCAAAATGCTTAAGGCAAGGCTTAGGTTTACGAAGATAAGGTGACATTTAGACTGAATCCATAAATATCCCAAATACTGTACTTGATCCGTGGCAATCGGGTTGAAGCTACACATGACATTGAAGATTTGCTTCAGTTGGATTTCCTGTTTTTTGTTTTCTGAAAGCAACTGCATTACATTTGATCAGAGTACCAGGATTGGGGAAAATATGCTTAACACTTTTCTGTCACTTTCAGGATCTAAATTACTGCCCCCTGAAAAGCAGCTGTGTGTGCATGCATGCAAGTAATCTGAGCATTATTTGAATACTGAATTGAGCAGGTTTCATTGTTTGTTTAAATTCAGTGCAAATTCTTTTTTAAAAATAATAATAATTGCTTTATTAGTTTTTTAAAAAACTGAACAAACAAAAAAGCAAAGGATAATACAAATAGCAAAAAGTAAATAGATTTTTTACAACACAACTTCTGTTATGACTTCCAGTCACACCATCAAGGGTCCCGGATTTCTTTTATGTAACACACTTTTTGTTATCACTCCAATCTTATCCCATATCTTTATTTTTATAAGATTATCTATGTTTCTACAGGGGCCATTCTAAGCCTGCCAAAGAATTCACATTTTTACAATGCCCTTTAAGATATTTTCATAAATATCCCACTCTCTAATAAATGTTTGGTCTGCATTATCTCTAATTCTTCCTGTCGTCTTTGCTAATTCACTAAATTCTAATAATTTTGTCTGCCAATCCACTTTGGTTGGGATGAAGAGTTTGTACTTGATATCCCACCTTTCACTCCCTTTAGGGAGTCTCAAAGTGGCTAACAATCTCCTTTTCCCTTCATCCCCCACAACAAACACTCTGTGAGGTGAGTGGGGCTGAGAGACTTCAAAGAAGTGTGACTGGCCCAAGGTCACCCAGCAGCTGCATGTGGAGGAGCGGAGATATAAACCCAGTTCACCAGATTGCGAGTCCACAGCTCTTAACCACTACATCATGCTGGGATGGAATCTCCTTTCCAATTTTTGGCTGCTAAGATTTTTGCTGCCACTGTTGCATATAGGAAGATCTTCCTCATTTTTTGGGAATATCCATACCTGTTATACCCAGTAGAAAGGCTTTGGGGTGTTTTCCAAAGGAGATTTTAAACATCTTTTTGAGCTCTTTATATATTAAGTCCCAAAATTCCCTTATTTTCCTACAATTCTGCCACATGTGTATCACTGTACCCTTTGCCTCTCTACATCTCCAACAAATGCTTGACCTGGTTCTGTACATTTTTGCCAACTTTGATGGTGTTAGGTACCAACAGTAAAGCATTTTCATGAAGTTCTCTTTCAGTGTGTAACATGCCATAAACTTCAGGTCTTCCTTCCATAATCTTTCCCATGTATCCATTGGAATATTATAACCAAAGTCTCTGGCCCATTGGACCATTACCGATATAACTTCCTCCTCCTTGACTTCCCAGTCTAGGAGGAGTCTATACATTTTAGAAAGTGGTTTTACTTTGTTTTGAATTAGTTATTTTTCGAGTCTAGATTGTTCTGTGGAGAAACTTTTCCTTTTATCTGAATTAAATGTATCATTAAGCTGGTGATATTGTAACCAGTCAGATAAGTGAGTTCGAATTGCCTTTTTTCTGCCTCTTCCAGAAGCACTCTGTAAGTTACCCAATTTCCTTTCATGTTTGTTTGTTTTTTTGACAGAGAATGCCTCTATCAGTAATAACCACCGTGGTTTTTTAGGCTCTAATAGGTCCTTATATTTAGAACACACCAGATATAAAGATTTCCTAATGATATGATTCAAGAAACCTTTATGGACCTTCACTTTGTCATACCCTAGGTAGGCGTGCCATCCATACCGATTATTGAATCCTTCCAAGTCAAGCAGATCGGTATTTTGTAACAACATGCACTTCCAGATCCAGGAGAGACAGGCGGCCTCGTGGTATAGTTTCGGGTCTGGCAGGGAAGCCCCCCTTTTATATCTGTAAGTAATTTATGTTTAATCCTGGGTTTTCCCCCCTGCCAGATGAATCTAGAGATATCTCTCCACCATTCCTTGAAACAGCCCATTCTCCCAATCATGGGAATTGATTGAAATAATAATAATAAAAGCATCTTTGGAAGGACATTCATCTTTATAGTGGATATTCTTCCCCCAAAAGACAGGTTAAGTCTATTCCAGATCTCCAGATTCTTTTTTATCTCTTTCCAAGTCTTGGTATCATTGTCTTGAAATAAATTAATGTTTTTTGGCGTGAGCCACATTCCTAAGTATTTTACTTTCTTACTAATTGTCAATCTGGAAATCGTTTCTAATTCTTCTTTTTCTTGGGTTTCCATGTTTTTAACTAGGAGTTTCATTTTTTACTATTGAGTTTAAAACCCGTCACCTGTCCAAATTCTTTAATCGTTTCCAGCACTTTTGGTTCGGCATTCTTTTGGATTTTTGGTCGTAATTATCAGATTGTCAGTGAAGGCTTTAAGTTTAAATGATTTCTCTCCTACTACAATTCCTCCTATATTTTATCACTTCTTATTTACCTAGTTAGTATTTCCAATATTAAAATAAATATTAGTGGGGACAGGGGGCATCCCTGCTGTGTCCCCCTCCTTATACTACAACTTTCTGTGAGACTTCTGTTTATAAGTTTGGCTCGCTGTTCTGAATTCCTTTGCAAAATGTTTCTCCAAACCCCATTAAGTTAATTAGTTAATTAGTCTTTTCATGAAGGACCAACAGATGTTATCAAAGGCTTTTTTTTTTTGCATCTACTAACATTAAAATGGCAGGTTTATCATTTCTTGCTTCCAAATATTTGAGTGCAAATTCTTATGGATATCATTTTTTCCATATCAAATGATAATTCTCCTAGAATCTCAGTTTGCTATCTGTAAAATGAAAGTAACGAAAGATAAAGGGAAATAAATGCATTGAAGTGTGTGAAGCATTTAGAAAGCAGAGATCATAAAATGGAGATAAGTTACATTCTTTAAACATAGGTTTCTAACTTAAAGCATCACTAATCCATGTGATGTCACCCTGTTTTGGTTATACTGCCAAAACTCTAGACAGCTCTATTACATTTCTAGAACTGAGGTGCCATAGAATTATATTGTGTGTGTGTGCAGAATTGAGTGGAATTCAGAATTCACTACAAAAAAATATATAGTAGAAATCAGGGTAGTGCCCATATCATTAGCAAAACTATTTAGCAATCATAGTGAAAACAGAAGTCATTCCTCAATGTGCAAATAAGACTAGTGACTTGTTGTTTGCAACACCAAGTCAACACTGGCATGCATAATGAAAAGAAGTTCTGCTCTTTGGCAGAAATTCTGCAACCACAAGCACAGAAATTTACGTATATCAGTGGTGCTGGATGCACTAAATGGTGTATAAAATTAAAAGTGCCCAGGGTCTGGGAACAATTACTTATTTTGTAAGTTGGTAAAGACTCTCCTCCCTGCAAGAGAGGGGAGTGGTTGTGGCTGGGAGCCGGACTCCGCCTCAAGCAGGGGGGGGGCGTTTGCCCCCTGCCTCCCACTCACCTGGCTGGCGCCCCCGCCCTCGGCCAGGCACCCAAACAGGTGCCTTCAAGGGGGCGTGTACAGCAGCCTGAATTGCTGCGGCGCCAGCCTCCAGTCCTCACTTTTTGTCGTCCTGTAATCAATAAAGTTGTAGCCTTTTCTTGCCCATTAACCTTATATCACGTGTCCTTGTGTTTCATTCCACTGTGCGGGGTTTGGGTCCTTGAACCACAATCAGATCTCTATCGACAATGCTAAACTGTGATCAACCTCTGTGTTTGTAGTGTTTGAAGCAAATTACTAATGTTAAAAGTCTGCACAGTTGCTGATCCGAGGTCCTGCCATTTTTAAAATCCCAAGCTTATATTCATGCCAGTCAAGAGGTAGACAGGGTTGCACAGTGCAGTTTAGCTGACACAGGTCCTCTGTTCAGACTCTTGCTTTTTAGCACAACAATTTGTCTGAGTTCTCACAAGTCAGACTTCCTATCAGGAAACAGCAGCATCTGTGGAACTAAAGTTCACAGCATGCGTGGTATAAAATTCTCCTGGGGAAGCTTCATCTGTCAATCTGATAGTAGCGTGGTTAGCAAAGAGGAACCAAGATGAACACTCTTCAGTTTCCCACTATTCTCACTATGGCTTTTAAAGGAAAATGTACACAACTTTCAGTCCATAGAAGGCTGTCTCCGGTGCCCAATGATATTGCCCATTCTGCTGTATTCATAGGGACCTGACCCTCTGCTAGTTGGAATATATTGCAGAATGGCATGACCTATGTGTGTGTGTATATATATATATATATATATATATATATATATATATAATATATATCTGAATGAACAAGGCATGTATATTGCTGGTATCTTTTTGCAGTGGCAGCTGATTGGGGTGGTGCAGGGGATCAGGGAATTTTGTTAGCATTAATCCACATAATTTATTCTCTGATCTGAAACTTTGCAGTGTGACAGTCTTGTTTAGTAATTTGCCTTTGTATTCTATGCTTTATTGTCGGCCTGCATTCAGTTCTGTACACCAAGTTCTCTGCCTTTGTAAGGCTTAAAATGCTTGATTTTGGCTGGCTTGCACTCCCCTCCTCTTTGTTCCAGCTTTTGAAAGAGGAGTTTCTCATAGGAGAAAACACACACTCTTTTAACCACACAAACACCAAGATCTTGTGGTTGAGGGAATCTTAGCTCTGGAGAAAAAGCTCAGCTAGAATCTGAGTTTGTTAATAGGGTAAGTCATTGCAGATGCTATACCTAGCTTCAACTCCAAACTGTTCCTGGAAGTTTTCATTCAATTTTCAGGAACTTTATTGTTTTCATTTTCAGTTACATGCCTTTCTCTTTCCACTTTTGTCATTATTGATTTGCCCTTCATACGGCTCGTGTTTTTTAAAGATCTCCAAGGATAACAATCTACTGTTGGCTTCAGAGTGATGTATTAACAATCATCCTGCCACTCCAAGAACTGCGAGATACTTGCCAAAGAGAAGGAAAGCAATGGAAGAAAAAAGGCCCATGCCCATCTGTTGCATAACCAAGAGATAGCTCAGTTGGTAGAGCATGAGACTTTTAATCTCAGGGTTGTGGGTTTGATCCCCACATTGGGCAAAAGATTCCTGCATTGCAGAGGGTTGTGCTAGATGCCCCTTGTGGTCTCTTCCAATTCTTTGGTTCTGTGATTTTCTATTGACTGGGGGAAAGCAGGAAATCCTTCTTTTAATCATCAGTCAGTATGAATTTATGAAAGATGCACAATGACACATGTAACATTGATTTGCTGAAAGGGCTAGTACCCCACTTCTTTGCAAACCCTAAAAATGAACAAATCTGGAATGATTGATGGAAGATCTGCCTAATTTTGAGACGCATCATCAGAGCATGTAATCACAGGGAGTGTGGAAGCAAATTGTTTGGATGTGCTGCTTCTTTGTGGATGGCTGAATGTGGCAATTTAAGTTTCTTTTTTTTGTCATATGTTTGGTTCTCCACATTTCCATATTCATTTGTAATTTTTTCTAAGGTCCTCATCAGCATCTTAATGCAAATCTCTCCTAATATACACATTTGTATGCAATTTTACTTAATGTTTACATTTTTGCAACGCATTTAGCCCTTGTATAATGCATTTTTTGTATGCTATTTTCAGAAATATATGCATTTACATGCACACTTTACTCTAATATATGACTTTTTGTACACATTACTTGGCTGGAGAACTGCACTTTCAAACTTGGAGAAGTATGAATTTTGAAGTATGACCGTGTTTCAATTCTCATATTGTTTCTGAAAGTGCAAATTCAGTAGTTTCGCCTTCAAATGTGAACCAAAATGATTTTCCTCCTCTATACCTGTTCTCCTCTAGTCAATGGAGGGAGCCAGAATGATCTTCTCTTGTCATGATGTTTTTTTCTGGAAAGCAAGAAACACAGCCCACCCACCCCACCCTGTGGCCCTTTATGTCCTGGCTGGTGGCAGAAGCAGGTTGTGCACCCCTCCACCTCTGCGGTCATTGGGCAGCAGGGTATATAAATGCCTTAAGGAAAATTTAATAAGAAACAATGACTGATGTTTTGCCAATTATTTAATAAGCTTCTCATAATATTTCACCTACTGCTTCTTGTTGACGGATGGGAAGTGTGAGTAACTGAAGCCCACAGGAATAACTCATGGCAACGATTGTGGAGTTTTATTTCCATTTTTTGGAGGACAGATGATCTCTAGGACTCTACACTTGTGTAGCAAAAAATATATCCTTGATTGATCTTGGCATATTCACTGAGTGTTACGCAGGGGGATAAGGTTCATATTCCCTTCTCAGAAAGAACAAAGGGAAACCAGGCAGGATAAGAAGATTCTGGGATTGCACTTCTCATAAATAGTAGATGGAGCTGACAGGGCAGGCGCTGAAGTCAGGAATGAGTAAGTAACACAGAGCCCAGGGTGTGTGCCCTCATACAAACAGCCACCTGTCTCTACAAAAACAATCTACGTTGATAGAATACAATATTTTTGTCCTCACTTTATTACAGTGCTTCTGTTTCTATGGAAACCAAAGATTTAAAGGCAGATAGAGTATCCTAGAGGGAAGTGGGGAGAGGGCAGTGGAAGCATTCACTGCAGTCTACAAAGATTTTTCACCCAACATTGTAGTCCTGAGAAATATGTAATAAAGTGGGCTCCTGTGTCAGTCAAAGGTTCCTCAACACCAATGTCCTGTTTCCAGTATTGGTCATCTTTTCTCACTGTTGCCCCCTCCAGCAACTGGTATTTAGTGCAATGTCTCTTAATAGGGAGATTTCATATAATTATTTCTATCAGCTGTTCATTAGACATAAATTTGTCTGAACCCCTTAAATATACATTCATCATCAGGGCAGGCCCTACCATTAGACAAAGTGAGGCAGCAGAGGGTGGGGGGTAGTGGTGTTGGATCATAGTTCTTGTGTCTATCCTTTAGGCAAACCACCTGCCTTTAGCTGTTGATGGAAGCTGCTGCCTCATCGCCATTGTTCAGCTACCAGTCAGCTGAGGTACTGTACATGGAATGGGAGGAGTATCATCTTGTCTGTTTCCTCAGGCAGCAAAATGAATTGGGCCAGCCATGGCGATAACTATAGTAGCACAGTTGTTGTTGTTTAGTCATTTATTCATGTCCGACTCTTCGTGACCCCATGGGCCAGGCACTCCTGTCTTCCACTTCCTCCCACAGTTTGGTCAAACTCATGTTGGTAGCTTCGAGTACAGTAGCACAGTACAGTATGCTAATTAATATATATGATGCATCCTATCTTATCTATATATATACTGAATGTGTGAAGAAGATGAGGAGGGAGATCAGGATTCATTGCTCACCCTGCTCATATGATGTATATGCCACTCGTCTGGCGTACATACATTCAGTGAGATGCCTATAAGAGCACGTATATGTAGATGTATTTAATATACATATTTTTACTGTTAAAATGGAAAGGGGTCAAACCATCGCAAGAGGTGTTGAAATTTTGGGAGGTTGAATAGTTACAATGGAATGGTATTGGTGGTGGGGTGCACATTTTTATTCTTATTTATTTATTATTATTACTTAATAATAATAATAATAAATAGGGGAAAGAATTTGCAAATTCTAAAGGAAATAATAATAATAGTATGCATATTTTATATTTGGTCCGCCTTAGCTTTATCTCCAACTGTGCATGCAGAGTGAAAAGATGGATGGAACATCACAGGATTTAATTAAACAATTAGCAACCACCTACATAGTTTAGAACCTTGGAGCTGGCAAAGGACTAAGATGTTTTACTCTGTGGCTTGGGTGTATGCACGAGAGAGAAAGGGGAAAGAGAGAGTTCAGTCTGATAAATGAGGCATAAAACTCAGATCTTGGTAAATGTGATTTAAGAGAAAAGTGCTGTGGTTTGGATAGAAAATGAGGAGAATTGCCTGCCAGTGCTGAAAACAGAGATGTTACGAGAGCAATTTGGAGTGATCTTCATCCTCACTGTGGTAATAGGTTAATGAAGGTGAGCGTGTAAGCTCCCTTAAATTTTGTTAGATGAATGTTGGCTTCTGGCAATGCATTAACGGTACTCCTATACCTTAGCATATTGCAATGACCTATGACTGTCTTAGTGGTGGATAAATTGCAGTGTTCCATGCTGATTCCTGTTGTTTTTGGCTGTGAAACAAAGCGATCTTCTCTCATTTCTCTGCAGTTAGCATTTAAAAAGAATACGTAGAACTCTGGATTAAACAGGAGATGAATATTTGTTTGTTTGCTTGTTTAGAAGTGGCATGGCACACCCAATGTTAAACTGGTCCCCTCAACTTTAATGTGAAATTTATCATAGAATTGTATAATTGGAAGAAACCCCAAGGGTCATCCAGTCCAATCTCCTGCAATGCAGGAATTTCAGCTAAAGCATCCATGGTAGATGACCACCTAACCTCTGCTTAAAAACCTTCAAGGAAGGAGAATCCACAACCTCCTGAGGGAGACGGTTCCACTGTCAAATATCTCTTACTGTCAGAAAGTTCTTGCTGGTGTTTAGTGGGAATCTCCTTTCTTGTAACTTGAATCCATTGGTCCAGGTTCTAGCCTCCAGAACAGGAGAAAACAAGCTCGCTCCATCTTCCATGCGACAGCCCTTTAGATATTTGAAGATAGCTTTCGTATCTCCTCTCAGTTACCTCTTATCTTCTTGGTTTGGGCCCAGTTCTCCAATCTTTTAAGGTCATATTAAATCCTGATTCTGGCATCTGTGGCATTAGCTACCCCTCCCAGTTTGGTGTTGTTTCCAAAATCAGAGTTGTTTATAAGATGTTGAACAACAACTGGCCCATGATAGAATCCTGTGGCACCCCACTTGTCACTTTTTACCAGGATGATGAGTAGCCATTCATGAGCACTTTTTGGGTTCAGTTACATAACCTCCTTCAGACCACATTTTACCACCCTTTTTGCAAGAATGTCATGGGGGCCTTTGTCAAAAGCCAAGCTTGAAACTCCATCAAAAAAAGAAATAAGATTCATATGACATGACTTTTCTAAGTGCTCATGGACTGACTCTTTAATTGCCTGTTCTAGGACCTTGCCCGGTCAATAATTACCTGTGTCTTCTCCCCCCATCTCCTTTTTGAAGATGGAGACAACGTTTGCTCACTTCCAGTCCTTAGAGACATTACCCTTTCTGCAAGAAGTCTCAAAGATTATAGACAGAGGCTCTGAGATTACATCCATAAGCCTCTTTGGTAACTATGGGTGAAGCTCATCAGGCCCTGGAGATCTGAATTTGTTTAAAGCAGCTAGGTGTTCCCTTACCACCTGTTTTCCTGTCCTGACCTGCAGCTCCTTGCATCATTTATCTGATTATAACCAGGCTGGCCACTGCTTTCCTTTTGGGTGTTCCGCCTTCTCTGTGTCAGTTCTGCCTGTCTCCATCTTCTGCTTGCAGAGGTCCTACTACTTGCTTGTCCTTTCACTTGCTTCGAAGATAACTGAAGAAATCTTTTAAAATTTATTTTTAACCTCTCTTGCAAGCCTGAGTTCATTCTGAGCTTTGGCCCACCTGAGCTTCTCCCTGAAACTGTTGGCTATTCATGTATACTCCTCCTTTGTGATTCCCCCACCTGCTGATATTGGCTGAAGCTGTAAATAGTCACTTCAGCATAATCATGGGACAGATATTTGAAGTAATTCCCATTTAATTATAAATTAATACAGTTTTTAAAAGTAATTTAAGTTAAATTAGTATAACAGAACCCGAAGTAATCCATAGGGGTTTTAATCCTTCTAGCATGGGATCTTAGTTTAACAAATTTTGAATCCTGATGGATGGATGTTGTCTGCAGAGCTACAAGTCAAACAGAATATGTAAAAAGTGACACATGGGATATAAAAAAGTGGAGTGCAGAAGTTAGAGTTAACTGGCTTTTAAAACAACTGAAGGTGGAGACTGTCTACTCTTATGTTTTAAGCTATTTCCTTCTCCAGCTTTTTTTGTACCATCAGGATAGCTGTGCACCTTTTGACCTTCTGCTTGGGCAACCCTTTCTTGTGCAGGTAGAAAGTGACACGGCCTTGAAGTTTTTCAAATGACAGTTCAAGTATCTGCTGTCCATGAGAATGATGAACAGCTAGTTTGGGAAACCTCCTCCCACAAAAGGTCTTAAACTCTGTTCATTTGTCTCCCCTGGTACACAATGTACTTTTAATCTCTGTACAGTGGGAAGTGAAATCATTGTAGCAGAGAGAGAGGCACTAGTTGCTAAAGCGAATCTGTAATTATGAACAATGGCTTTTTTGTTCTATCTCTTTTAGAATAATGAGATGTAAATTTTGCTTATATTGGTAAAAATGCTAAATGATTATTTTCTGACATAGTGAATATTCTGTTAGTCTTGTGACTGGGGAAGGAAGTTAAGGAGAGTCTTGTTTTATTCCAGTGGGGAATATTTTGCAAGTCTTTTTTCAGATCTCTAACCACCCAGAAACCAGGGGCAGGAGATTAAGCAGTCCCCTAGCAGCAGTTCCCTCAGGTAATACAGGATCATGGAACCTCACCTGCTGAGTTTGACTCACCCACCAGAAATGGTGTAATCTCACTGTTATATTATTGATTTGTACTCTGTTCTTCTGACCACTGACCCTTTTCATACCCATCAGCAGTACATGTCCAACAGATCTATTGATTTACCTTGTTTACACAAATACATGGTTTTGTACTATTGTTTTGGAAAACCATATACCAAGTAGAACCAAAGAGGAAGTATGCTTTTACAGAGAAGCAACAGGTGGCGCTGTGGGTTAAAGCCTCAGCGCCTAGGGCTTGCCGATCGAAAGGTCGGCGGTTCGAATCCCTGCGGCGGGGTGCGCTCCCGCTGCTCGGTCCCAGCGCCTGCCAACCTAGCAGTTCGAAAGCACCTCCGGGTGCAAGTAGATAAATAGGGACCGCTTACCAGCGGGAAGGTAAACGGCGTTTCCGTGTGCGGCTCTGGCTCTGGCTCTGGCCAGAGCAGCGATGTCACGCTGGCCACGTGACCCGGAAGTGTCTCCGGACAGCGCTGGCCCCTGGCCTCTTAAGTGAGATGGGCGCACAACCCCAGAGTCTGTCAAGACTGGCCCGTACGGGCAGGGGTACCTTTACCTTTACCTTTAACAATTTTGGATAGATACAATAGATTAGGCATTGGCAACATGGTGCCCTTCAAATGATGTTGGACTGCAATACCCACTGTCTCTGAACACTGGACATGCTGGCAGGGACTAATGGGAGTTGTGATCCAATGACTTCTGCAGGAAACTGAATTGGCTACTCTAGAATTATATACATAGCTCAGGTAACCAAATCCTGCAGCTGATCCTGGTGTCTGCTTGCTCCTGCAGTGGTTGCACCTGAACATAACCCCTTTATCCTAATAGTCAGTGGCTCATCCATCTACATATATGCATCTCATAAGCTACCAGTGCTCTTTGGGCATTTACAGTGGCCAAATTTGTAATTATATAATGGGATGTTCACAACTGAATGCTAAACACTGGCATATATAGAGAACAGTGCGCAACCCTCCCCAGATTCTATATTTCCATCCAGAATGTTACCGTGCATGGAATAGTTTTTAAATGTAGTTTTATTAGAAGGCTGAATATCCCCTGACATTATTCAGACATTATGTAGATGGATGGATTAAGTAAATATTCTGTCAATGATGTCAATTTGTCCACATTCTCTGTTTAACTTGCAGTTATATTGCAATCCAATTAATGCATTTCACGAAGTAGTAGTCTACTCAAACCTATGCCACAAAACCTGCATTGGTCTCTAAGGAAGCATCTTGGATATTTTAGAAATTGAAATATGCTTTGGAAAAGCTTAGACATTAATGGTAAGAGCCTTTTAGTACCATAATTGTACTGCTTAACATGGCTAAAATAATGGACAGCACTGGATGTTTGCCTAATCTGACCATTTGTTTTCGGATCAGCCATTAGAGGCCACTGTGCTGTCTGCCTAAATTTCTTGAAGTTGCTTCGACTGCTAATTGCACATTGAAAGCGTGGGTACCTTTGTAGTTGGCTATGTTCGAACAGAGCAGTCTATGACTTTCCCTTCTGGCTACCTCTTCCCTCCAAGCATACTAGCAGAGAAAGAAAGCTTTCATTTGATACCAGCATCAAATGCATAACCTTCCAATAGAATTTAAAGCCAGTGAATTGTGAGACACCTACCTTTTTAAGTTTCAGATTATTAACGTTTTGAATTAAATTATATTGTAAACTTATTTGTGGTCCTCGGATGAAGGGCAGTGTATAAATTTAATAAATAAATAAACTATATAAAATAAAGATTGACACCCAGCCTTGTAGGAGTTGCATTCCAACACATGTAGTGATTTCAAAGTTCTTTTCAACTCAAGGTGCGTGTCTGCTATTCTGGGGTTAGCAGTTAGGTTTAGACGGAGTTTGCCACCCAATTTGGACTGCATTTTCCAAGCAAGGAGAAGGAAGGAATGAAGGAATGAAGGAAGGAAGGAAGGAAGGAAGGAGACCTCCAGGTGCCCAATATTCCATTGAACTCCAACATATTACAGACAGAATTCTTCCTCGTGAGTGCTCTTGAGCTACTGTTTTCAAACCAGTGTCTGTACACTGCTGCAATTAAGTTGCAACAGTGGCAGCAATTAATTTGCAAAGGTTGAAATTGTTTGCTCAAGAGTGCCTCTGAGGAAGAATTGTATTTGAAACAAGTTGGGCTCATTTTTTTTTTTTTTTAAAAAAAGTCTTATGCACCTGGAAGCTTCTTTCTTTGTTTTCCCTGAGACTGATGCCTATTCTTTTTTGCACTTCTAAAGAACTAGAGCTAAACTGGAGGGGAAACCAGTGATTCACATGTTCAAGCCTTTCAAGTTTCTACCTTTTAGGTATTGCATTATCGTTTTCAGCTCAAACAATAATGCATTAAAAATGCATATTTTAGGATAAAATACATGTAGTAATGTGCATACCGTGATACATATCTAAATATGTATTTACATATCTAAATATGTATTATGTGATTAAACTATGCATTTAAGTAAATACTTAGAGCATGAATTTTCATATGATTCTTTAAAAAAATTCTGATTAATGCGGAAAATGGGATGGAACAGACTTATGAAAAAGCTGTGCAAAACTGTTGTCGAGCAGAAATAGGCTGATTTCTCCATCCCTATTTATTTATTTATTTATTTGAATATATTTTTTCTATTGCTGTATCATAAAGATATAGCTCAGCGGTATACAACAATATAAAAACATTTTAAAAGTTTTCAGCAGGCATTTAAAAATCGGCACAGAAGATGCTCACTGTCTCTCTGTTGGCAGGGTGTTCCACAGGACTGGGCTGCTGATACCAAAGGTTTGATTTCTCGTTGCCAATGAAGCATTGCCAACTCGGGGAACAACTAAAGATGCTTCTGCAGATGATCTCAGAGATCAAGCTGGAATATAAGGGTTCTGGCAATCCCTGAAGTACCCTTGACCCAAATTGTTCAGGGCTTTGTAAATCAATAGAAGAAGCTTGAACCTCGCTTGGTAGCAGATGGGCAGCCGGTGCAGCTGTTTTAACAATGGTGTTGTTATGTATTCAGTGGTCTGTGTTTGCCTGAGCTTGAGTCTGGGCTAAGGATTCTGAGCTCCTGTGTTCTGATTCGATACATGATATCCAATCACAGGACATTTCAGGATTTGGGCCTCTGCCATTGGCCCTTAAACTCTGAGTCATGATTTGCAGATTGGAAGTTTAGACAGCCAATCACGTTGGGAGTGGGAGTGGCCCATGCCTTCAGAAATGTATATAAGCAGTTGCTTTGCTCCTGTTATCCAGAACTATCAATAAAGGTTCTTGCTGTTACCACGGTGTCTTGCCTGGTGGGAACCCACTTACACTTCAGCTGTCACATGCTTTCGACCAGAAGCTCCCACCAGCAATCTGGATGCAGCATCCTGTACCAGCTGGAGCTTCTGAACAACACCCATAGACAGCCTCACATAGAGCGCATTACGGTAATCTAGACCCAAGGTTCCCGCTGCATGGAATAGAGTGGCCAGGCTGTCTTTGTCCAGGAAGGGCCATATTTTGCAAACTAGACAAAACTGGTCACAGAGGATAGCTGGGCCACTGGTGACATATCCATGAATACCCCCCAAAATGTATCCATGAATATCCCCAAACTATGTACTTGCTCCTGTTTGCAACCCCATCCAGAGCAAGTAATTTGCCAATCTCCTAAACATGGAAACCATCTACTCAAAGAGCCTCCATCTTCCTAGGATTCAAACACAGTTTATTGGCCCTCATTCAGCCTACCACTGCATCCACACACCAGTCCAAAGCTTTCTCAGCCTTTCCTGATTCAGATGTTATGGAGAAGTAGGACTACATGTCATCAGCATACATGTATCCTGGTTCACTACTAGCCTCCTTGCACCCAAAGACACCTTTCAACTGTTTTGCAGCCTCTTGTATTTTAAAGTCAGAATACTTAGAAGTGTGACATAACATGCATGACTTCCATTGGGCAGTTAGTGGGAAGCCGCACAAATTTGCCTGCAGGAAGACCCAGAGAAACCAAATCTCATGCTTGGAGTGCATCAGATTATGTTACTGTGCAATTTAGAAACATCTCCGGAGAGGTATAAGATTAGTCCTAAAGAAAAGGAAATTACTTCCCAATTAAATAGCTGCTGCAGCTTTCATTAGTTTATGGGATGTATATCTAGTCTTTGCTCCAGTTAACACAAGGGTGCAATCAGTACCTATGGACTATTTCATATGCAAAAAAATGCCTATATGGATATTAGTTCTGTGTGGGAAATCCAAAGGTAAACTACATGTTTAATGAATGCCCATATATCTGTTTCAGCATATATAAAGGTAAAGGTAAAGGTACCCCTGCCCGTACGGGCCAGTCTTGACAGACTCTGGGGTTGTGCGCCCATCTCACTTAAGAGGCCAGGGGCCAGCGCTGTCCGGAGACACTTCCGGGTCACGTGGCCAGCGTGACATCGCTGCTCTGGCGAGCCAGAGCCGCACACGGAAACGCCGTTTACCTTCCCGCTGGTAAGCGGTCCCTATTTATCTACTTGCACCCGGAGGTGCTTTTGAACTGCTAGGTTGGCAGGCGCTGGGACCGAGCAGCGGGAGCGCACCCCGCCGCAGGGATTCGAACCGCCGACCTTTCGATCGGCAAGTCCTAGGCGCTGAGGCTTTAACCCACAGCGCCACCTGCGTCCCTTCAGCATATATACAACCCACATATAAACTGTTTTGAGGTTTTTTCATTACTAACAGTGGTATATAAATTCTAATGAATGAACGAATGTGGCTTTTCTGAAAGTGAGGATGCTTCTAAAATTCTTATTCAAACTTTACATGAAATGTTGGACATCTGAATTATCCAGAATTTTCCCCAAAGTGATCCTAGTGCAGTAGGAATCTTTCACTGTTCCAGCCAGCACACATTTTGGTATGAGTTCAATTCATGTTGTTGGTTCCATTTCCTCCCACCCACCCACCCACAATATCCAAGATCCCTGTTTCTTTTTGACTAAAGTTTGGTGCTGCAGGTGCTTGGTGGCTTTTCAGTGCGCTTACTTGGCAGCCGCCATTGTCCCAATGAAAGTTTTACTGTCACTCTGTTTCTTCTCTTCCTGTTATTACATGGAAGATGTCCCTGGAGCCATCTTGATGGCAACAGCTGCTAGTTTAAAATTTTTATCAGGCCTCTGGTAATTAAAACTCAAGGATCTATGGATATTTAAGTTCTATACAAATGAAGTAACAGATGTTTTGAACTGTGGTGGGGTGAGATGGAAAGAGGAGCAAAACGGTGAGTAAGTGAATGCTCTGAGGACTGAAGCAGGAAATTCATTACAAGTGTACATGTGGCTCATTCATTTGTGAGAATAATGCTCCTCTGCTGAAAATTAATCACTCTGTTATCCCAGATCTTGAAGCTGTGTGTTGGATATCCAGCAAGAAGTCTCTGCATCCTTTTCCTTTGGGGAAGGAGCGACAGCTCATTGGTAGAACATATGTCTTGGGTACAGTCTCCACATAGGGTTGGAAGAGATTCTTCCCTGAAACCTCAGAGATCAGCTGCTAAGCAGTTCTGAGCAAGGTCAACCAATGGCCTGACTTGTTGCAATGTTCCTATGACATCTGGCTCCCTAGGTGTTTCAGCAACTGCAATAGATGAGGTTTGTGGCATCTAGAAATGCAGTGTTTGTGATTTGTCCTTGTGCAATCAAAGTTGGGTTGTTGTTTTTTAAGTCCACAGCTCAATGTGACTTAGAGTCCCAACTTGCCTCTTAAATTTCATCTGAAGTGAATAGGAGCATTCCTTGCAAGATTAAACATATGAAGAAATTTCAAGGGAAGCAAGAAGAATGTCAGAGTGGCCCTTCTCAGGGTGTTCTGCACATCCCTGGTATGAACAAGAGCATGGGATAGGAGAGGGCAGTTGTTTTGGGTCTAGATTTCTTAGCCCAGCCCACCCTTGCCTTGGAGAAGATAACACAAGCAACTCACTTGCCAAGACAGAGTTTCACTGAACATTTTAGCAGTCCTGGGTATCCTGCCTACTGGTCTTGCCTGCCTTAGGGGTTCTGTCATATTCCACCTCTGGTGTTGTTGAAGATTTGTAGCAAGAGCCTAAGCAATTCTCTTTTTGGCAAAGGAAAACTTGCTGTGCTGTGATCACATTTGGATGAGCAACATGATGTGGGTGAGTCCTTTGGGCTTTGCATCAAATGATCACATATATGCGACCATAAAAGCCATTTCCCTCCAAGCTAGAAAACCAAGCTGAGAAACCCAGAGTGTGTTAAAAAGCAGAAGTATTCAGTACAACAGAGCCCAAGCTGCATCCTTAGTAGTTACAAGACAAGGGAACATATGAATGCAATTGTGCAAAGTTACCATAGGGTAAGCCCATGGGTGTAGTCCTTGCAGAAGGACAACAGCACCAGCAATAAGTGGCAGACATCATTCTGGGGTGATGGTCTGTACAGTCAGCTTTTTGTTCATATGGTACAATTTGTTGTTGTTGTTTAGTCGTTTAGTCATGTCCAACTCTTGACCCCATGGACCAGAGCAAGCCAGGCACTCCTGTCTTCCACTGCCTCTCGGTTTGGTCAAACTCATGCTGGTAGCTTCAAGAACACTGTCCAACCATCTCGTCCTCTGTCATCCCCTTCTCCTTGTGCCCTCAATCTTTCCCAACATCAGGGTCTTTTCCAGGGAGTCTTCTCTGTGACGAAATCTTAATTGGCACTGGCCAGCTAATTGCTTTATGGACCCAATTAGCCCCAGTATAATGTGGTCCGGCACACTTCCCAGGTCTCAAGCTGCGCAGACCTTCTGCTCTCCGGTTTCGCCTTGCAGAGTAAAAAACACAGCGGATCAAAACTGTTGCAGTCTGCTTCAGATCCAGACAAACACACCAAGCACCTGTGTGTCCAAATTCATCAGTTCTTTATTGCAGCAAATATTTACAGCTCAGCATTTCTCAGATTCTCCTGGACTGCTAGCATTCATGGCGTCCGTCTCTCTCAGAGACAAAGAGAGAACAACAAGTAGAGCTCCTCCCTCCTTCCACACGTCAGAATGGGAGGCACAACTCAGAACAAAATTAACCCAGTAAGTTCTGAATCCCAACACCCCCTCTTGCCTCCATTCCTGAGGTGATTTGTGGATGTACCTTTGCAGACCTCTGTGAGATGAATCCCTTCCCCAATGCCTTGCGCCCTCTCCTGGCGTTCCTGTCAGGCATCTGCGGAACATCCTCACAACTCTCAGATTCGCACTGTGCGAAACTTACCCACACACCTGTGGCCTGATACCTCTCAGGTGGAATTCCCTTCGTTGTGCGACTGGACCTCCTGGGCACAAACTCAGGCACTGCCTCTGACTCACTGTGGTCAGCAGGTGTGTCCTCTGCATCCTGGGATTCCCCCTCTGACTTAACACGTCTTCGAACCCTTTGTATTACCCTCACAGGAGAACTAGGCTCACTCTTGGGCTCTCTTTTTACAACTTGCGGAGATGCCCCATCCTGCTCCTGACTTTGGTCACTGAGCTGATCGTCATCAGCAGACTCAGCCCCTGGCTCTCCTTCCTCCTCATCAGAACCTTCCTGCTCTGAATCGGAAAAACATTCTGAAAGAATATCGCGTCTGGCAGGAGTCTTTGACTTTTCCTCCTGCTTATAGAACTCAGCGTGTTTACTGATCAGCAGCTTACTCTGATCACCTGACGGGTACGCAAACCTCCATGCATGAGCTGTTGGCTCATACCCACAGAAGATCATTTTCTGGAACTTGGGTTCACCTGGCCCTCGCAAAGCTTCAGGCACCGGCACCGAGGCCGTCGATCCAAACGCACGGAGGAAGTGAACCTGAGGCTTCCTCCCGTGAAGCATGAAAAACGGTGTGTCTCCTACCACTGAATTGTAGGACCGATTCCAGGTGAAGCTCACATATTTAACTGCTTCCGTCCAAAACCTCGGAGATAACCCAGAATCTGACAGCATCACCTGTGCAGCTTTAACCAGAGCCTCACTTCTGAGCTCTGCCACCCCCCTCTGTTGAGGAGAAGTCACTGTGTGACTTATCCCTTTCTTGTGAAAGAACTTCTGCAAAGCAGACCCAGTAAACTGTGAACCTCTGTCACTAGCAATTTCCTGCACCTTCGTGGAGAACCTTAGTTCCACCTCCTCAATCCAACGTCTAATCAGCTGTGCTGCATCTTCCTTGGATTTGAGACCATGTGTCCAGGTGTTCTGCGAAAAATCATCCTGCAGCGTCAGCAGAAACCTGGCCCCTCCCAAACTTGGTTCCTTCATGGGACCCAACAGATCTATGTGCACAAGATCAAAAGGTTTTGTGGTTACCCTCTCCACCCTGGGGTAACTGCACCCTCTTACCTTTGCCTGTCTGCAAGCCTGACAATCTAGGACTCTTGCACATTCCGCAATTCTACAGCCTTGGCTAACCTCAGGTAGCACCTGTAGTTCTTCAAGACAAGCATGTGCTGTCTTCTTATGCCACGCACAAGAACATGAAACATGAGTGGGAACTGTAGCACGCAGGGCTTGTGCTTTCTCAACCTTCCCCTCACCCTCCAGAGACGTTTTAAGAATGAAGAGATCATTCTGCCCCTTTGCAACTCTGACCAGTTGCTTCCCTCCTTTGGAGATTGTACAAAAATCGTGTTCAAAGCAAACCTTAAACCCCTTTTTCAACAAATAAGGCACAGATAAAATACAGTGTTGCACTCCTGGCACAATGCAAACTTCCATCTGCTCCTGCAAAACAGAAAAAAAGACATTTGCAATATTAGTCACATTTTTCTTTGTCCCATTTGCAAACTGAACAGTTTTCCCAGCCGGAATTGCCTTGCAATTCCACATCTCGACTGCAGGGGTCTCTGGAATCAGGTTGCAGTTAGCTGCTGAGTCGATTACAAAGCGAAAGTCCGTGTCTCTCTCAGAGCTGTCCTCAAACAACGCCATACTGGCAACAAACGTCTCGCTGCCCCCCCTCTTTGGGCTTCTGCAGCAGTTCTCTCTGGTTGTCTTGGCAACCAACTCCCCCTTGCTCAGGACCTTGGCAGCTTCCGTAGAAGTAGCCTCCTCCGTTGCCTTGGAGACCGGCCTGGCCTCTGCGTTCCCACGCAACTCTTTAGGCCTTATCTTCACTTTGTCCAGGTGGCCGACCTTGAAACGTCTAGCTCTCCGCAGCCTTCCAGACTTTGGCTGACGACTATCCCCAGTGGAAAAACACTGCCCTGGGCTCCTTTCAGCTGGCCTGGCCCCCCTTCTTCCGGCAGAGCACTCTGTGCCAGCCCTGCCCTCGCTGAAACTGCGTTTCACTTCAGCACTCACAGTGGAAAACTTTTGAAACTTGCCTTTGGAATTCTCAGCCCCCCCGACTTGCACCTCAGGGACTGGGGCTACAGCCATTTCCAGGCTCTTCATGACTTCTCCAGGGCTCTGGCCTCCTGCTGAAGTTTCACACAAACTTCTCAGCACCTCCCAGGCAGCCCTTGCTGACTTTACGCCCTCCAAACTGGGCAAGAGTGATGCGTGTACACATGCTTTCAGCATAGCAAGCTCTCTTTGCATTCTCTGCTGGCTATCTTCAGGCAACGCAGCCTCAAAGCCTGCAATGTCTGTCCCTTCAGGACCTGGATTCAGGGGAAGTGGCTCTTTCTGGCTTACATCCCAAAGCCCAGTAACCAGAAACCAACCCCTTACTCTTCTGGACCAGGTTGCCCAACTTCTTAAAGTGAGCTTTTCAAGCGGAACGTCCTCAAGGACCTGGCTGTCTGCCATTTTCTCCTCTTTCCCGGGGCCCCAGCTGCTACTCACGTAAAACCAGTCAGCCCTCCGGCACCCGATTCTTCAGCTGCTCTCTCAGCTCTCAGCTCTCAGCAACTCTTGCCTCTTAGCAGCAGGCAAAACACAGAACGCAGACCTCCGCTCCGCTTCGGTAGCGTCTTCCCAGCATGAGCAAGCCGACTTCAAAGCTCACCGGCAGACTCTCAGCAACAGTTTTATTAGCGGTAATTAGGTCCCCCATAACCTGTGACGAAATCTTAATTGGCACTGGCCAGCTAATTGCTTTATGGCCCCAATTAGCCCCAGTATAATGCGGTCCGGCACACTTCCCAGGTCTCAAGCTGCGCAGACCTTCTGCTCTCCGGTTTCGCCTTGCAGAGTAAAAAACACAGCGGATCAAAACTGTTGCAGTCTGCTTCAGATCCAGACAAACACACCAAGCACCTGTGTGTCCAAATTCATCAGTTCTTTATTGCAGCAAATATTTACAGCTCAGCATTTCTCAGATTCTCCTGGACTGCTAGCATTCATGGCGTCCGTCTCTCTCAGAGACAAAGAGAGAACAACAAGTAGAGCTCCTCCCTCCTTCCACACGTCAGAATGGGAGGCACAACTCAGAACAAAATTAACCCAGTAAGTTCTGAATCCCAACATTCTCTTCTCATGAGGTGGCCAAAGTATTGGAGCCTCAGCTTCACGATCTGTCCTTCCAGTGAGCACTAAGGGCTGTTTTCCTTCAGAATGGATAGGTTTGATCTTCTTGCAGTCCATGGGACTCTCAAGAGTCTCCTCCAGCACCATAATTCAAAAGCATCAATTCTTTGGTGATCAACCTTCTTTATGGTCCAGCTCTCACTTCCATATATCACTAATGGGAAAACCATAGCTTTAACTATACAGACCTTTGTCAACAAGGTGATGTCAACAAGGTGATACTTTTTAAGATGCTGTCTAGGTTTGCCGTCACTTTTCTTCCCAGAAGCAGGCATCTTTTAATTTCGTGCCTTCTGTCACCAACTGCAGTGATCATGGAGCCCAAGAAAGTAAAATTTCTCACTGCCTCCATTTCTTCCCCTTCTATTTGCCAGGCAGTGATGGGACCAGTGGCCATGATCTTTGTTTTTTTGATGTTGAGCTTCAGACCATATTTTGCGTTCTCCTCTTTCACCCTCATTAAGAGGTTCTTTAATTTCTCCTCACTTTCTGCCATCAAAGTTGTGTCATCTGCATATCTGAGGTTGTTGATATTTCTTCCGGCAATCTTAATTCTGGCTTGGGATTCATCCAGTCCAGCCTTTTGCACGATGAATTCTGCATATAAGTTAAATAAGCAGGGAGACAATTTACAGCCTTGTTGGACTCCTTTCCCAATTTTGAACCAATCAGTTGTTCTATATGGTACAATAAGCAAGTTCTTTCCCCCAGAAAAAGTTATAATAACATGTAACTGAATGTGATTAACTGAAAACTGTTTGGAAGAATGTTTGCCTCCATACTTGAAACATTCTGGAATAGGGGGGAAATGAGGACAATATTAGAAATCCTGTTGTTGTTTTTTAAATTATTATAAATCAGTCAAAGACTGCTTGAGCAGTTCATTTCTGTGGAAGGTGGCTTGGTTGAGCTGTGGTCAATTGTGGTCAAATCTTCACAGAAAGTACATCTTGACTACAACTTTTTCAGTTAGAGACTTTGATTCTGCTTCAGTAGAAAATACAAATGACTGTGGCAATGGAAAGTAGGTTACAGGACCTCATTATTTTGAGGGCAATCCTTTGGCACCCCTATTAGCTTTTTACTTAGACTGGGATTTTTTTTTCTCTTCCAAAGAGAGCTGTTTTAATAACAATGCTAGAATAAATAGTATTAGCCAGTGGAATAGAAAGATGGAGTCAAATTGAAAAGTTTAAATGGAGCAGATCCCAAGCCACCTGATGGCCTTGACAGATTCCTCTCCACTTAGCAATGTCAATGATATTTAATGCCAGTGAATGCTACTCTTGGAGCTTAACATGTATTTTGTACTTGTTTTATGAATGTTATTTTATGGTTGATTTTATGCTGCTGAGCACCGTGATATTTTCTCCTAATGTTGGCAACACAGAAAGTTTTGCAAATAAAGAAAATAAATGACCCAGAAAGCGTTGAAGTGCCAGAACCCAGTAGAAATTTGGTGTTGCAAATATTTTGAGAACAAGATCAATTAGTTCACTTTACTGCCTTCCAGTATCCCTGAAAGTTATGTTTGTTTCTTGCAGCTGCAGAGGACATCTTCTCATGACCAGTGTCGGATTTATGTATAAGCTAAACAACCTATAGCTTAGGGCCCTTCTCTCTTGGGGACCCTGCAAAAATTAAAGGGAAAAAAACTGGATGTACATTTCCAAAATATAAGATAAAAACAAATAAAATAAAACCTGTGTTTACATTATTAAGTTTGTTATGAATAAAAAAGCATTTTAAGTTAGAGCTTAATAATTATTTCACTACAATTCATATACTGTACTTCTTTTCAATTGTATTTCACTATACAGTGGTACCTCTGGTTACGTACTTAATTCGTTCCGGAGGGCCGTTCTTAGCCTGAAACTGTTCTTAACCTGAAGCACCACTTTAGCTAATGGGGCCTCCTGCTGCTGCTGTGCCGTCAGAGCACGATTTCTGTTCTCATCCTGAAGCAAAGTTCTTAACTTGAAGTACTATTTCTGGGTTAGCGGAGTCTGTAACCTGAAGCGTATGTAACCTGAAGTGTATGTAACCCGAGGTACCACTGTAAATAGACTTCTTAATTGCATTTCACTTCAACAATTACTTTGATAAAATACATATTTTGTTATGTGTAAATGGCTTTAGATACCTATTAGGTCCATAAATTACCATATAGCATATATTCAAAACAAAAAAACAGCGACAATTTGTTGTTGACAAAGGACAGCTGGACATATAAAGGGCCCCATTACCTTCAGTAGCTTAGGGCCCCATCAAACCTAAATCTGGCCCTGCTCATGACATCTAGTAGCATTTAGGTTTTATGGCTACACTGGGAATACTGAGTTGTCAGGTTTCACTAGGTATAAGTCCAGTGATCCAGTGATTCTTCTCTGTGAATAGATGCATATATGACTGTGCAGGAAGAGCTCTGTTCTGAGTAGATTTCTTGTCTGAAATGTGGATCAAATGCTCAAAGAACAAAGGTATGCATACCCTTTCCTCCCTAAAGCCCAAACTACATAATCTGCAGCAAAACAGCCATATGGAAGAGTGTTCACAATGCATGTAGATGTGGTAAGTGGAAGATAATGTGCTCATTTCATTCTCTGCCCACTGCTTTGACCCATCCCTGTCTCTCCAGCTTGGACTCCGGAGTTGTATTTGTGACAATCTAGAAGCCCACCTGGCAGAAATTGCACATTGTACCTCCTAGCAACCCTTGTTCTGAGAATGATAGTGTTACAAGCCTGTTCCTATTTTTATCTGTGAAATGTGTACATGTAGTTCTGGGGTTTGCTCTGGTGGAAGTAAATAGGCTTGCAAGATAACTTGTTTGAATTGTGATTTGGCACCCCTGAAGGTTATACCTTTGAAGATGTATCCTCTTTTATTCATGGCAATATCATGGAGGGGGCAGGAAATGAAGTGGGGTGAGCAGTGCTTTGTAACTAAGCTGTGCAGATCAACGGATGGAGCAGTAATGCTAATCACCTACTGAACATCTGTGCAGAGATGAGGGAAAGGGAAGCTTTAACAATATAATGTGCCTGAACTAAGCCTCTCTGTGTGTGTGCTTGTGCCTGTGTGTCTATAACTTGTGTGTGTATTAAACTGTATGTATAACTACAATTTACATAATGATATATTTGAAACAGTTGATATTGTGGCTGATTCTGTTAACAGTGTTAGCCCACTATCGAAGAGTGGGAGAAAGACTGGTTTGTAGAGAGGAATTTCTAGATTATTAACACATTTGTGTAAGGATCTTTAAACAGGTATAGCAGGTATAGTTTCATCGAGCAAAACATGAAATCAAGTGAGACAGCTTGTGACCCACAAAGCCAAATGCAGCCCATCAGTTATGCAGAAATGGCTCACCAGGTGGGGTGGAGCAATATATGAGCCTTCGGCTTAGCTTGGTTAGTCATAAAAGTTGTTCAGAGACACTTGGAAGTTCTTTTATGTTTTAGTAAATGCATGAAATGAAACTGATGACACTCTGAATCAAGTTAATCCATAATACCAAGGATTTATATGGCTCTCATTTGTGGTATCTCCAATAATTGTAGGACTTCTCCATCCTCAAGAGATTCTCATGAGCCACTCTATGACAGTAAAATACTTAAGACACTTCAGACAGGGGCTACAGCAAGTGAGATCAGGTGCTTTACTCTCTGCACCAGCTAGCAAGCAGAGGGAACCACTAGCCTGGTCTTTACTGTATGGAAGTGTCGTCATGACTGATAGATCCAAGGTGTACTACAGCTTTAAGCCCAGTAGGGATCAGGTGAAGCAGGAAGTCAATAATTTGTTCACCCTGTCCTTCATCCCCATAGTGAACAACTCATTGGTGAGGTACAAGCTAGACTGACATCCTAGTTGATCCTCCACCAAACCAACAACCTGTTTCTCTCCTGAATGATCTGTCTTCATCCAGGCTACCTGTGCTAATGTTACTCCTAGTTATCCTACATCCCCTCCATAGGGAAAAAGGACTCAGGGTCCAAGTAAGATGCACAAAAAAGCATGTAAAGTATATTAGAGAAAATAGCATTAGGTAAAATTGGTTTGCAAAAAAAAAAAAAAGAAAAAAGGCAAAATTCCATACGAACTTGAGTATGCGTGGAGAAATTCACACTCAAATGTTGCTGGATTTTCAGGATTTTTTTTTTAAAAAACTGCCAACTGATGGGGAGAACTGAGAATGAGAAGCTGAGAGCAAGCAAAGTTGACAGTTCTGCCTTTCCCTACTCTGGGCATTGCTGCTGCTTGTTGTAATGTCAAAGAGATTAAAAAAGAGATGGGGAGGGGAGGGAAAGAGGGTGAAATATACTTATGCCACCTAACAATCAAAGGTTAGACCTTCACTTCAAAAATGAGTCAACTTCCATCAGCAGAAGGTTGGCAATATTTCCTCCTGTTGTCCCCCCCCCCCCCAGCCTCAGGAAAAGCTGTCAACAAAATATTTGTAGCAGTACTAGAAAAGAATAGGTTGAAATAAGTTTTGAGTCCATTGGACTTGTCACGGTTATAAATGAAAAAGTGTTCCTATGGGGTGCAGTGGCTTTAAGACTACGACTCCAATGGCTGCAATGGTACATGGTAGCAGCTGGAGTAAGAATGTATGAGAACCCAAAACCTGTCTTTCTTTCCTTGGAATTATTATTTCAGATATTTGGTTTGAGGAGGAACCCCCAGTTTCATACAAAATCTCATTATACACTTTTTTTTTTTAATGGTGACAAATTTCGAATCTGCCATTAAGTTCTTTCTCTACATTGAATCACTTTAGGAGAATGGGACCATTAATTGGGGTTGAGTAAATTAGTGTGTGTGTGTTTTTGGTCATTGTCACTTTCAGGTGTGTTCATCCAAAATTAAGACTAGGACCTGGGGGACCAGAGTTCAAATCCCCATTCGATGATGAAGCCTACTGGGTGAATATGGGCCAGCCACTGTCTCTCAGCCTAACCTACCTCACAGGGTTGTTGTTGGAGATTAAATTAGGAGGGGGGACCATGTACATTACCTTGAACTTCTTGGAGAAAAAGTAGGCTATAAATGCAATGCAAAATGTGATAAATAAATCTATTCTGCCTCATTTCTGCATTAATCTGTTAATAGTAATTATTACTATTACTATTACTATTACTATTACTATTAATTGTTTTTAAAATCTGCATCTAGGTCTACATACATTTGAGTGTTTTGATCTCTCTAAACATGCGCATTTGTAAATGTATTTCCATACTTTTTTAAAGCCAAACTGTTGCAACATTTGAGAAGTACAAAACCTGGAGGATAAGTGGGTTACAGTCTGTACTGTCGTCTGGCAAATCCTGATCAGGTCAAGTCATATCAGAATTCATAGAGATTTTATTCTTCAGTTGTAATACCTTGGTTTCTGCAACACAAGTAACATTTGACTGCTGTGTAAGCATTCAACATGCTCCCCTCTAATTTAAAAATGTTCTTACTATGTATACTGGAACTGCATTATTTAATTAATCAAATTCATATCCCACTTTTCCTCCAAGGAGCTCTACCCCTGCTCTTCACAACAACCCTGTGAGGTAGGATAGGCTGAGTAGAAAGTGAATGGCTGATGGTCAGCGGGCTTTCATGGCTGAGCTAGGATTTAACCCTTGGTCTCCCAGGCCCTGGCCTAACACCTTAATCACTTCACCATAATAATATGTTGTGGTTTGAGGACCCGATCCCCGCGTAGTGGAATGAAAACACATGGACACGTGATGTAAGGTTAATGGGCAAGAAAAGGCCACAACTTTATTGATTACAGCAAGTGAAAAGGTATTGGCTTAGGCATTGGATCATGTCAGTTGACTCCACCCACTCGGAGAGGGGTGAGTCTAAAAGCGGGGTTTATTCACCAGTAGGTGGAGCCTGTTGATGCTAATCCAACTATAAGCTCACCCCTGATGTCACCGAGGGTCGTGCCATGGCCTCCCGCCACACAGGCATCGGACAGAATACACAACTGCCGGATTCCTTTAACGAAATACCCAAAGTTGAAGGCGTAGGCGATGGCCACACCTAGCCCTTCCACACATCACAAACACATTATTCCAATGCCTAACCTACCCACCAATACCAGAAAAGTTGTGACAATTGCTACAAGGTAGGCGAAAAAACCACAAAGCCTAATGCCAAATGGAAAAATTCCTACCAGGCCCCCCGGACAACCAGGGCGACCAACCTAAGGTCCATAGCAAGGCCAAAAACTGAAACCCTGAGCTCTAAGGAAGTGGAGGGTGGGTGACTCACAATGGGACGGTGAAAAGTGAGGGCCACGTGGCGGCGAGTTAAGCTGCAGTCCACACCCCTTCCAAGGCACCTGGTTGGGCACTTGCCCATGGGTGTGGTGCGCCAGCCAGGTGAGTGGGTGGGCAGGGGGCTAACGCCCCCTGCTTGAGGCGGAGCTTGGCTCCTGCCCACAACCCCTCCCCTCATTTGCAGGAGGAGAGGCTTAGTGTTAATATGCTACCACCTCAGTGGCTAGGGCCAAATACTGCTGGCTTGCATGTGGCTCCAGTACATATGGGGAAACCATTTTTAAAAGATGGGAGTTTCATGGCATGCTTACACAAGTAGCGATTTAGCTGTGGCTCACTCATCACATGTAAATCAGGCCAAACTTTGCCTTAGGCATTGCCTGCAAGAGAAAAGGGTCATTATTCCATGCAACAATAACATTATGGTTTGTTGTAGTTTCTCTTTTACAGCTTGCTTTTAATGCTGTTATGTTAAAAATTTGAATAAAAAATAATTACAGGGGGAGGAGCTCAATGGAATGCATTGAACTGTGTAACTGTGATAGGTGCTTTCATTTTTCCTTGGCAGTAATATTTTTTTTAATCTAATTATAAATTAATCATCTTCCACACGCATGACTCAAGGAGGTGCACAGAATGCAATAAAACAGATAAAAAGCAGTTTAAAACAATGCCAAAGCAACAACAGATAAATTTTAAAACATCACAAAGTATACACCCATGGCAGAGACCTCTTCATGCTGCTGGCAAAGCTTGTTGGAACTAAAATGTCTTCAGTTGTTTCTGGAAAATGCAGATAGTGGGTGCATGTCATATCTCAACAGGTATCTTTGAAACTTCAGGGAGAAGCTCTCTTGCAGACCACAGTGACTTACCAAGTGTATTAGGGATAAGGTAGTCTCTCAAGTAACTTGGTCTTAAGCTGCGTAGCGTCTTATGTGCTAGTATAAAAACCTTGACCTCAGCCAGTGCAGATCCCATAAGCAAGGTGTATTGATGCTGGTGGTGGCTTGCCCCCACAAGCAACCTTGCTACCGTGTTCTGCAGCTTCCAGAACCACCAAGGGTAGCCCCACACAGAGTTGCTTAGTTGTTTAGTCGTGTCCGACTCTTCGTGACCCCATGGACCAGAGCACGCCAGGCACTCCTGTCTTCCACTGCCTCCTGCAGTTTGGTCAAACTCATGTTGGTAGCTTCGAGAACACTGTCCAACCATCTCGTCCTCTGTCGTCCCCTTCTCCTTGTGCCCTCAATCTTTCCCAGCACCAGGGTCTTTTCCAGGGAGTCTTCTCTTCTCATGAGGTAGCCAAAGTCTTGGAGCCTCAACTTCAGGATTTATCCTTCCAGTGAGCACTCAGGGCTAATTTCCTTCAGAATGGATAGGTATGATCTTCTTGCAGTCCATGGGACTCTCAAGAGTCTCCTCCAGTAGTAATCCAACCTTGACATTATCAATGAATGGACAACTGTGGCTGAATTTCATCTCAGTGAGATGCGTATATGTCAACTCAGCTTTCTCCAAGTTTTTTCATTAAATCCATGACATATCTGTTATTTTGGGGTTGAAGTTATATGAATATGGCAGCTACATCCAGTGCTTTTTTTCTGGGGGGACGCAGAGTTAAAATGAGAGTACCCCTAAACATTTTTTTAAATAGAAAAAAAGTACTGGCTACATCCGAGTAGGTGCCAACATTCTGGACATTCTTAAACTGAAAGATTCAAGGGACAGTGATTCTCATTGTAAGTAGGTATAAGAAAAGAGAAAAATATTCATATGCACCCCCCCAAAAAAGACAGAAGGATCTTAAGGTCAATACACCACCACTTTCTTAACTATATGAGAGGAATACATTTCTTCACTTTATTCCTGCTGTGTGTGAAATGCATGGAATAGAGGAATTTGTGAGAGGAATTAGGAAAGAGGCCTAGGGCACAGTTGATGCACAGTCAGGCAGCAGCTGGCTGCTAGGCAGTCTTATTGCCTCTCCAGCCCACCTCATGGCTCCCCACTCAACCCTTTCATCTGTGAGGCTGATTTGGATTGTACCCGGCTCTCATTTTGTTCTTCAGTAGTTTGGAACCGATGGACTTAATGTACCAGTCACTCAGGCTCTGCCGTTAAAACTGCATTCGACATTAGGCTTCGTTTTTTAAATGGATTTGATCAACATAATTATTACACAGCTTTATTACAGTAATAAAGTAACTCCAGGGGGCCTCTACCGGGGAGGTAATTGCAGGAACCAAGGCACTCTTAACATCGGCACATTCCCTCTGGCGGCTTTCCTGTGTTCACACCCTGTAGTGTACTTCTGTGTTTCACTGTGCTGGCATAAGAACTTACCGCTTCCCATACTGCGGAGGCCCTTCACGTAGAAATTCAAACACCTCACAAAAACACACACACAGTTGTTTGAATCACAGTCTTATAAAGGGATGACACACTAGACATTTTGCCCTACTTTTGTTTTAGAAAGGAGTCACTTCCATTTTTAATTTTTTTTTTGCAGACAGTGCCGTAAGCAGTCTTTTGTACACGGGGGGGGGGGGGGATGTCCTTAGAATTTCAAGTACCTAGAGCAATTAATTTTCCTTCTTCCCCTACTCCTTTAGCCAGGTAGCTTAAAAAAACTATTTGTACAAAGCCTTTGAGATAATACTTGACAGGGAACACACACAATCCCGTGTGAATTATCTCCCCTACCCTTGGCCAATTTCAGGTGTTCTTGGAATCTAGGCAGGAAAATAGTTTTCATTGATATTTTTTTTTTTAAATCCTAAATGTAGCACAAGGCCTCAGAGTCACTTACATTCAAAGTAGTAGCTGTCAGTGGATGACATGGTGGGCCAATGGCATGGGGCATCTCTGTTGACAGAGGTGTCACTGCTGCTTACCTGGATGGGACAGTGAGGTTGTGGCTGGGTTGGCACACCAGCAGAAACAACGCATTGCTCATGCCAGTGTGTCCACAGAGCTGCAACTTCGCCAGCACCCTGCCCCATGCCTGTACCATCCAGCTGTAATCTCCAGGAAGATACTCCATACACACATCAATAAGCCCTGAAATAAGCCTTCTATTAGCTGCAATCGAAGATTCCTCTGAAGTGTAATTGTGGTGGTGACATGTTTGTTGGCTGTTCGGGGAGGGGGGTCACAGCTAGCCAAGGAAGTCACCCTCTTCTCAGTGCATGCCACCAGGTTTCGGAATTCCTTCCGTAGAGAAGCTTAGACTGGCTCCCTCCTTGTTGTGAGTTCCAGTTTTGGGGGAAAGGCAGGATATAAATAAAGAAAACCATCAGCATCTCTCCCTCCCCAACAGTAATTCCTCTCAGATAGTGGCTGTGCCACAATTAGGCCTAAATAAAATTCTTCCTATTGCTATAATGGAAGGCTTCTTGGGGGCGGGGGACTCCTGGTCTAGGGGAAGACCTCTGTGGGGCCTTAGGTATGTGTGAGCACCATGTTAGCAAACTATGTGGTCTCTTATGACCTCAGGCAACTGCCACAAAATGGAGACTGAACTGGGGAGGGATAGATGGCAATAATCTAGGGCAGGGGTTGGCAAACCAAGGTCTGAGGGCCAGATGAGGCCCAATTGCCTTCAGGATGCGGCCCGCGGACTGTCCGTGGATCAGCATGGGGATTCTGTTCGTTCGGGCTGTGCCATATTTTTTCCTGCACCATTCCATTCCCCCCTTCTCCCTCACACACATTGCAGTGGTGCCTCCTCCTTCCCTCCTCCTGGCTTCTCCCCACCCTGCCTAGAGGAGGAAGGGGACTGGGCTGAGCTGGCAGAGCACCATTTTAAGCAGCCCCTCTCCAGAGCTAGCCCATCTTCCCTCCGCTGCCACCGCCCTGGTGCTCCTGTGGGCCAGAGAGCGGAGCGGACAAACTCTGCCTACCCACGAGAAGCAGTTGTGGCGGTGATGGTGGCAGCAGCAGCAGCCCCTGGGAAGGTAAGCACAGCAGCTAGGGCTGGGGTGGGGGTGGGAAGGAGGACTACTTGCCCCCCTCACCTCTTCTTCCAACTCTCCCCCCCCCCGGTGCCACTTCTCTGGCCCACCACAAGGTCTGAGGGACAGTGGACCAGCCTGCGGCTAATTTTTTTTGCCAACCCCTTATCTAGGGGCTGTAACTGTCTTCATGCTGTATGACACCAGTTGCTTGCATTTTTTCATAAAATATCACCAACTATATCTGCTCTGAACAATTAGCTCTTTTCAAATATTTGTCTTTTTTCCCCCCATTGAGAGACGGCAGCTTAAAAGTATGAGGCTTGGCCCACCCTGATTTCTGCAGAATTAAAATGGGAGATTAGCAGTATGTTAACAGAAGAGATGTGTTTCACTCCAGGTGTCTTAATAAATTGGATATCCTTCTTGGTAGAGGTAAATTAACTAGAGTTGTTAGGGTAATTAAAAGATGGCACAAATTTGACACCTGTCATGAATACAAGTCCACAAAGCCAGAAGCTGCAATTAATTCTTGAATTAAATTATATTTAATCTAATACCCTTAAGGGGGAAATCTTGACATAGGTTAACTATACTTGTAAGTGTTACCTTTCAACTGTCCTATTTTTAGAAACCTGAGCTCTCATGGTGATAGAATATGCTTTGGGTTATGTGCATTAAAATAAAAAAATAAAAAAACCTGCAGCTTGACATTTCACAACATCACTAAATTGGAAGGAGAGGGTATGTGAACTTTTCATCTTCTGTAACTCCTAATGATCCACGAACTTGCATCTGAAACTACAGTATTACACCATACATTCCTGTCCTGGGAATAAAGTACTTATAATTGGATTCTCGCTACACATTAGATCACACTTTTTGAAAGGTGTTTCAATTTTTGCTAGCCTAACGTGGTCTTGCATATGAAGTTATACATGGGAAGATATGCTTTTCTGTACCGTGGGAAGAGATGTGCAGTCTCAGTGCTGAATTAAATTTTGCAGGGAAATGAAGACTGCAGGCAAGATCACACAGGGAACTATCTGGAGATGTGCAAAACTTTCCTATTATTTCCGCAGATGGTTCCACTTTGCTAAAAAGTGCATTGCACGTTCAGCACATTGAT
The DNA here is from genome assembly GCF_951804945.1 of Podarcis cretensis. NCBI lineage: Eukaryota > Metazoa > Chordata > Lepidosauria > Squamata > Lacertidae > Podarcis > Podarcis cretensis. The sequence continues at coordinate 27,097,712 of NC_137175.1, forward strand.
TCACAAAAGCTGAAATGCAATTTTTATTTTATTTTATTTTATTTTTTTGCAGCAGTAGAGTTTTCTAAAATGTTGCCTTCCATGTTACTTCCAATCTGTGACTTTCCAATCTGAAAGTCACAAAAACCTGGCTTTGATTGTGTAGGGTTTCTGTGCTGGAAGTTAGTAGTTAGCTTTGCGTTTATTTTCAGTATGCCAAGTTCTTGGTTATTACTTTTCTAATACAGTGGTACCTCGGGTTACATATGCTTCAGGTTACATACGCTTCAGGTTACAGACTCCGCTAACCCAGAAATAGTACTTCAGGTTAAGAACTTTGCTTCAGGATGAGAACAGAAATCGTGCTCTGACGGCACAGCAGCAGCAGGAGGCCCCATTAGCTAAAGTGGTGCTTCAGGTTAAGAACAGTTTCAGGTTAAGAACAGACCTCCAGAACGGATTAAGTACTTAACCCGAGGTACCACTGTACTCCAATTCAGTGTGCTGACTGGCTTGTTGTGGCTCTACTAGATTGCCATACTGATTGGTCTGCTATTTGGCAAACCCCAAATAGAGATCCATTGAAAAAGCTCTTTCCCTGAGGTACATTTGATAGTGCTGCTGAAGGGGCCTACTCTGTGACTGTGGAATTCCCTGCCTCAGGAGATCTGCTTCCCCTTTGCTGGATCTTCATTGTGTCCTTAAGATTTTTTTCCCCCACAACTATTTATTTTATCTGCTTATGGTGTGCTGGTATTTCATCTGTATTTCATCATCTGTCTGTACTTTTTTGTTTTTAATGTACATTTTGATTGTGTTTAAATATGTTTTCATATTTGCATAATTAACTCTGATATATATTGTTAGCTTGGGCATTTTTCAGCTGGAAAGTGGGATAAATAACCACTTAAAAAAAAATAAACAGTGTATCTATTTTGGCTTTATATTTCAAATGAACAAACATGAACTGGGCAGAGGGCTTTCTTGGTAGTGCTGCCTGCCATTCTGAACGCCCTAGCATGAGATATCAAGGAAATAAACAACTTTTAGAAGACATCTGAAGGCAACCCTGTATTGGAAAAAGATTTAATGTCTAATGTTTTACAATTTTTATGTGCTTTAAGCTGCCCAGAGTGGCTGGGGAAACCCAGCCAGATGGGCGGGGTATTAATAATAATAATAATAATAATAATAATAATAGCCTTCCTTGGAGTCCCAGTTACTGCTCATGGGGAATGTATGGAGCTAGGTAGCTGTGCAATAGCTTTTCCCCTTTATGGGTTTTTGATGAGTCTCCCGGGCTCCTTTGGGAGAAAGAGCAGTATATAAATTTAATAAATAATAGGTATCTAAACTTAACATGGGGGAAAAAAAACATATGCCCAATCCAACCTATGGGAGAAGGCTCAACCTGGCTCTGAGTCAGAAAGGCTGAATTTGTTGGTTTTGATTTCTTTCAGTTTCTCATTTTCACAGTCTTAAGTTCAGTTCTTCATAGTTCCATATCAGTTTATAAGGTGCTTTTTTTGGTTTAGATATTAAATCAAATTAATACAGTGTCCACAAAAATACATAAACATAGCATTAAGATCAAAATGACATTAAAATCTTAGTACATAAATATTTTTTAAAAAACATAAAAAACATGCCCTTATGAAACTTCACCAACATTTTTGATATGCACATATTTGCATGCATTTTTACCTAAAATACACATTTTCGCAAAGCAATTTACCCATCAAAAATTCTATTTTCACTAACATGAGCATATTTGTAAACACTTTATCCTACCAAATGCATTTTGTACATATTTCTTGTACAAATACGCATATTTGTACACATTTGTAAACATGGATTTTGTACACATTGTACTTGGCTGGAGCACGGCATTGCAAAATTCAGAAAAGTGTGAATTTCAAAGGATAAATACTTTTCTGTTCATATATATATATATATATATATATATATATATATGGTAAATTAGGTAGGCTCACTGAATCTGAATCAGGTGTCTCCCCCATCCCTATGTATGACACCAGTCAGGTAAAACCAGGAGGTATGTGGAATGGGCTGCGTGCAGATAGAAAAACGTTTCTGGCCTGTATCATTCCGTTAAATTTGTTAAATGCAGATTTTGCTTTATTTTCATGGATTGTCTAAATGATCTTTTGATTCCCCCCCACACCACGCTTAAATTTTAGGAGCCTACCAGCAGACAGTTTGCATGGGACAGCAGTTGAGCCATGCAAAGCACTGCAAATGCCTCTTTGACACTTCTATATAGATAGGTGGAAGAAGAATAAAATATTCTAATGATCCGAACGATGAGATTGCAGCCATGAAACATGGTCAGAATTAGCTTGATGATCCTGGCTTTAGATTACCTGCAATTTGTTAGGAGCCTCGGTTGGCCAGGGACAATTCTGAAGAGCAAGCTCAGCAGAATGATCTGCTGTGATAGATGAGGTGCAAGTAACAATTTTTATGCCTTCTGCTTGTAAGGTTAAGAGTTGCAATTGTGGCAGAGAGAATTGGAATCATCGGGTGGGAGTGAGGAGAGAGAAAAAACAGCCAGAGTAGTTGAACTCGAGCAGGTTTCTGCAAAGCAGACAAGAATCTGAATTGTTGTATCCTCCTCTGGCCATCAACAATACAAATGTTTCCAACAAAAGTTATCCGGTTGTTGTTTTTTATCCTTGCTTTCATGGCACTTCCATTTTTTTGATGTCTCTATGGAGGTACTAGACATTTTTTTGTTGCTGCTGTTAATGTTACAAGGTGTCTATTTCTTTTTCTGTATCCCACCTGCTGTCCTTGCTTTTAATAGCTAGCTTCAGATAGCAAGAACAGCTGGGGCTTTATATGTGTGCCATGGATCAGGTATTTTAAATCTGAGATCTGCAGCTGTGTATTTGTAAATAGAAAAGGAGGCTAAACAGATTACCTCTGTGAGCTTGGAAGAAGCCTCATCAAGTCAGGATTGTTCTGCCTGTTTGTGATGTTTTGTACAGGATGTCCAGTGTAGCAGACTCCTTAAAATCCTGGCAAACTACGGTTGGTATGATGAGCAAATGTTTCTGACATCACTCATAAGATACATAAGATAAGGAGAACATAAGAATGGCCTACTGGAATGGGCCAAGAATACATATACAGTGGCACCTTGGTTCTCAAACACCTTGGTTCCCAAATGCCGAAAACCAGAAGTGTTCTGGTTTTCGAATGTTTTTCAGAAGCTGAACATCCAGTGCAGCTGTTGGCTATTGTTTCTGGGGCACCTGCACCAATCAGAAGCTGCACCTTGGTTTTTGAACATTTCGGAAGTTAAACGGACTTCTGGAATGGATTACGTTTAGTGCTTTTGTTTTTGCTATTTAATCTGTGTTTTTGTTTTTGAGGCTTTTTCGGTTAATTTGTTTTTATGACTGTGTGGAGCCCAGTTCAGCTACTGATTGATTGATTGATTGATTGATTGTGTGACTGCAGAAATGGATAAAAGCCCCCCATCCAAACAATGACTATCATGAGTGCAGGTAAAGAAAAATAATTAATTTTTATTTTTATCATCTACAATACTGTCATTTATTCTATAGTATTGCTTTCATTTTATGGATCAATGGTCTCATTAGATAGTAAAATTCATGTTGAATGGCTGTTTTAAAATTTGTTTTTAAAACTCTGGAACAGATTAATCCATTTTGCATTACTTTCTATGGGAAAGAGTGCCTTGGTTTTGGAACGCTTTGGTTTTGGAATGGAATTCCGGTACGGATTAAGTACCACTGTAGTATTCTCAGAGTGGCCATCCAAATGCCTGCGGGAAACTTGCAAGCAGGGCCTGAGCCCAAGAGCACTCTCCCTTCCTGCAGTTTCCAGCAAGTGGTATTCAAAAGCATTACTGCCACTAACTGTAGAGGCAGAGCAGAGCCATCATGGCTGGTAGCTACTGAGATCCTCCTCCATGAATTTGTCCAATGCTCTTTTTAAGCCATTCATGATGCAGAAGGTAAGCAGCTTGGGGAGGTCTCAGAATCTAGGTAGACAGGATTGTTCTTGGCTACAACTCATGGCTAGCCAGGGGAGAACTTGACCATCAGTCCAGGTTTGGACGACAGACTAAGCCAAACCTTGGCTTAGCTTAGCATGGTCTGGGAGTAAAAAAAGAAAAAGAAAAAGCTCCTCCTCTGTATGTTTGGGAGGTCCTAGTATATATACAACAACAATACTTTGTTGTTTGAATACAGTTGGCCCATACTATATCTTTAAAACATAACAGAAAAGTAGAGGAGCACCCCCACACACACACACACACAAAAGGTGAAAAATAATATAGATTGGAAACCTCAACAAAGAGAGAATCTGCTTGCTAAAGATCTGCTATCATCTTTTTGTTGTCATAAATTATTTCCCTGAGGAGCAGCTTCAAGCTCAAAATAAACTGGAATCTGGAAATGTAGAATAAATAGTGGTTTAGCTATGCAATTTCCTACTTTTCTGTGTTGTGTTGGATCAGTTGGTGCCGCCCTCTCACAGTGGGTATTTTTTTTTTTAAGAAGCAGCAGTAGTTTCTCAAAGACAAGAGCATAGTCTTACAAGCTTTGGTGGGAAAGCTTTTTTCAGACCAAGGGCCACACTTCCTTTATGGGCCACATATTATTGGTGAACAGGAACAGGGGCACAAATGAGTAGAATAATGGATATGACCCTAACCTTGTATAGTAGATTACAGTCCAGCCACCCAAAAGACAGCATCTCACATGCACACACACCATAACTCTATCCTTCATCCAAGCAAGTTAAGGGCATTATCACAGTTCAGTACCCTGTTCCAGGCAAACAAAAACATTTGAGGAGGGCTTAGAGAAGGGCCAGTGGAAATCATGGCCTGCAAAGTGACAGTTGCCTATCCAGAGCCCCAAAGACCACAGAGAGAGTCCTGACCACAGTCCTGGAGGGCTGCTTTTACAGCTTCCAAGTGTGCTTCTTGCTGCCTAGTTTTATATTTTATTTATTTACTACATTTACATACCACCTTTATATTCCAAGGCTCTCAAGGTGGTGTACATGATTCTCCTGCTCCCCATTTCCTCCTCACAACAAGCCTTTGATGTAGGTTAGGCTAAGAGGGACGCGGGTGGCGCTGTGAGTTAAACCACAGAGCCTAGGACTTGCCAATCAGAAGGTCGACGGTTCAAATCCCCATGACGGGGTGAGCTCCCGTTGCTTGGTCCCTGCTCCTGCCAACCTAGCAGTTCGAAAGCACCTCAAAGTGCAAGCAGATAAATAGGTACTGCTCCGGCGGGAAGGTAAACGGCATTTCTGTGCGCTGCTCTGGTTCACCAGAAGCGGCTTAGTCATGCTGGCCACATGACCCGGAAGCTGTACGCCAGCTCCCTCGGCCAGTAAAGCGAGATGAGTGCCGCAACCCCAGAGTCAGCCATGACTGGACCTAATGGTCAGGGGTCCCTTTACCTTTACCTAGGCTAAGAGAGGGTGACTGGCCCAAGGTCACCCCATGAGCTTCATGGCTGAGTGAGGATTCAAACCATGCTCTCTCAAGTCCTAGTGCAACACTCTAAACATTATGCCACACACAGAGGGTTTCAAAAGCCCCATATTGTCTTACTTTCGCTAGTCACATCTATTTATTTCCCCATTTTTTACACCGCCTTTCAGCCAATAGACCCAATGCACTAAATGATAAACAACCAACCTGTTTGAAGTCATCACCGTAAAATAATTTTGCAGCCACAATTTAAATAAAGCCAGTCTCTTGAAAGCTCTAACCATCTCAGCAATGTGTCTCCAGGCTGTGTCTTCCTTCACCCACCGTGTGCCAGGTAGCTGTGACCTATATTTCTAGGTCTAGCAGCATCAGCTCACCATCAGTGCTTATTTAGCAATCTCTCAACACAACATAATTGCATCCCCGTAACATCATAAACAAGTTAGTCATCTGTGACCTGGAAACATTTATAGGCTATCAGCTTTATTAATAGAGGAAGGGAGCCCAGCATTCAACTCCCTCCCTTACTCTATTAAGCGTGTTGACACTGAAGACCCTGGAAAGACAACAGCTGGCAAGACGTAATCAGTTCAAAGCCACATTGCTCTTTGCTTACTGAAACATGATGATGGCAACTAACCTGAAGATGTAATAGAGAATGTGTCCCTATATATGCTCCGCAGTTAATGTAAATTTAATAGGATACTTTTTGATAAATACAGTTGAGGGCTGATGAATATTTACTGACCTTCAACAGCTGCAATAAATGCAGGCACCAACCTGTAGTTATCTCTTTTTTTGAAGGTTTATTACTTATTTACTTATAACACTGACCCTTCCCAGGCTGGGAAAAGTATGCAATGAAACACCCTGAATTTTGTGTTTGTTGTGTGCCATTAAATGCTAATCGGCTAATAAAATGATTTGTGTTGGGAGTTTAACAATGAAACGTGCCTGACTCATGTATTTATGTGCTTAAGATAATCTGCACAGATGCAGTCGATGCTTGTGGTGATTAGTGCTGCTGGTTTTAAAATAAATGTGCATTTTTAAACCTAATTAATCCTAGGTTTTGGAAACTATTCAAAAGATGAATCGTTGGAATTTATCTTGCAGGACAAAGGTCCTAAAGCTTTTGAGTTCTTTAGCTTAAGTCATCCTGTTGGAGGTGCGGAGCAGACTTTCAAATAATAGCTCAGCCATTATGCAGACTGCTCTATTTTCTGCCCTTTCCTCTTCTGTACTACCTGTGCTCTATCTACTCTTTGCAGTTTTCAAGAATATACAAGAGCTAGGCCAAGGAGCTTCAGTGCTCTGCTGTGAAAATACAATACAGAGTCAAAATCACAACCTCAGAGCTAGAATGCCTGCAGAGAGTTTATAGAAGGAGTCGGGGAGAAGTTTATCACTTCTGTGCTGCTTCTGTCTGTGTTCTTCCTTTACCAGAGAGGAAAGAAGGAAGGAAGGACAGCTCACTACCCAAGAGCTTTGCTATATATCAAGGCTAAGAAACCTCAGGCCCCGAAGTCAGATGTGGCCTTCCAAATGTACCTGGACTGCAAGACCATCCTAGGCCACATTCCCATCTTCCCAGGCCACACTCCTCACTGGTCCTGCTTTGTCACCATCTATGAGTGCTTGTTCCAGGTCTGAATGTGTCCTCGATTTCAGATAAGGTATCTTGCTTGCCCGGATGGGAAACAGAGGTGTCTCAATGCTTGTAAAGCTACTATAGAAAGTAATAGTTACAGTTGCTACACCCACTTTAGTTTCTTACCATGCCCACCCTGGGCATGTGGCCCCTGGAAGGTTTCCTAGAAAGGAACATAGTCCTCTGTCTATGTGAAACCCAGGGAGGAACTTGGTTCACATTGGAATGACCTTGACTCCACAGTTATTGCAATTCCGAACAGGGTACCTCATGCCACAACCCGTGATGTGTTATGGGATTGGTTTCGTTTGTGCAGCCTTTGTTGAGGAGCAAGGTCCTTGTGGCTGTAACAGCCAACCATGTGCTCTCTTGACCCAAATCTAAACTGAACAAAGCTTTTTATTGTTCATTTGACCCCATACCTGCCCTGTACCAGTATGCCAGATGTAGGGAAGGTGGTCATGGCTTCCCTAAAGCAGCCTCATGGACAAAATGGGGAAGCCTGACAGGCCAGAGTTTTCCCATACCTGTATTAGAAAATGGCATACTTCAGGTACTATGGTCATGAACGTCATAGTATTTTAAAGCTGAAAACCTGCACTTTGAACTGGGCCAACCAACAAATTGTCTAAGCATTGGAATCTAATGCTAATGTATCAGAACCTTTGAAAAATAACATCAGAGCAAATCTATGAGGTAGCTTAGGCTAAAATAATGGGTTGCCCAGGGCAAGTAACTCTGGAATGGACTGCTGGTTTGTTGGTTGGAACTGTTGCTTGCTGACTAGAAGGCAACAGTTTGGGATGGGTTGTTGGTCTGTAGGCATGACAATTTGGGTGTGAATGACCTTGGATTTACTTTCAGAGGGACCATGCCATTAGCACTCAACACCAAGGCACATCCTATAAACTTTAAAAGGTCCCAAGTTTCCAGCCAATTCCAGATAGCAGGTTATGGGAAAGACAACAGTGTTGGACCAGACAGAGAGACAGCCTGACCTGGTATAAGGCAGCTTCTTGTATTAACTGAGGATTTCACTCTGATTTTCCCTTGACCAAACTAGTATACCATACTGTATCCGGAGGATGAGACACTAATTCACTATGTTGTAAATTCAGGATGAAGCCCATATTCAGACATCTGTGACCTTAAATTTTTTGATATTTTATCATACCATACTTTTGACAAACTTTCCTAAATTATAATGCGTAAAGATATATTCTAATCAGAATAAATAGCATTCCTTAAAACCTAAAACCTCCATTTGTGAGAAATAATGTATCACCTTCCTGTAGGTTAACTGCAAAAGAAATGTTAATATAGAAAGTACAGCTAAACCTTCTCTTTACTTTAATCCTGTATTGAGTGTTGAGTTACAGTATTCTGAGAAATGACTAATACCTTAACTATAGGAAAGTAAATAAACCCTTAGAAATCTTCTTTCAGATAGGATTTTCAATAGTGAACTGTAAGAAAAAAATGTATGCATAAAATGTAATTTATCTTGTCTCTTCTGATATGAAATAAAAAATCTGCCCTAATAGACTTCCCAGTGCTGACCTTTAAAGGGAAAGATGAAACAGATGGAGCTACACAGCTGTGTACTAAATAATAATAATAACAATTATTATTTTAGTATTTTTGTTGTCTTTTGTCTTAAATGTGTGTTGCAGAGTTTATGCAGCATTTTTAAGACAAGAGACAACAACAAAACCAGCAAACATGAATCTTATGAATATCAGAAACCATTTAGGGAATCCATTCTGAGACCTGCACAGCTTTCTGTTCATCATTGCTCTTTTTCTAGAAAAAGAGATGTAGGAACTCACTGTGAAAGCTTCCCTTGTTCTCTTAGAATGAATTGGTGCCTACCTGAGAGGTGCCAGAGCTGAGCTCTGCTGAGTTCTGGCTGAAAAAAGGCCCTGCTTTTATAGTGTTATAGCTGCCGGTTTTGTTTTTGTTGTTCTACATGCTTCCACATTATGTTATCTTTACTCCACCAACATCCAAACATGCTGTAGTCATCAAACCACTTTTTCTTCTATTGCAAATATCTTGGCATTTGTGAAAGTTACAGAATGGCTCCACAATAGTCTCATTGTGTAGAAGGTGTTTTGTGCAGTTTTCCACATCCAGCTGTTCGATTGAGTATCCTCTATTTCACACCTTTTCCCCATCTTTTCGGACAGGAGGTCTGTCACTGCAGGCTCTGAAATAGTGGATAGCTCAGGCAGATGCTGTGAATTTAAGTAGCTCCTGCCTCTATTCTCCTAATATTTCCTTTAAAAAAAAAGGTAAAGGAGCCCTGACAGTTAAGTCCAGTCGCGAATGCCTCTGGGGTTGCAGCGCTCATCTCACTTTACTGGCTGAGGGAGCCGACGTTTGTCCGCAGATAGTTTTTCCGGGTCATGTGGCCAGCATGACTAAGCCGCTTCTGGCAAACCAGAGCAGTGCACGGAAACGCTGGTTACCTTCCCACCCGAGCGGTAACCTATTTATATACTTGTACTTTGACATGCTTTTGAACTGCTAGGTTGGCAGGAGCTGAGCAACGGGAGCTCACCCCATCACGGGTGGCGCTGTGGTCTAAACCACTGAGCCTAGGGCTTGCAGATCAGAAGGTCGACAGTTCGAATACTGCCTTACTTCTCCTAATATTGTAATATCTCATGAAGTGAGAATTCAGGAATACCAGAACAGCTTTGTAGGCAAATGACCCTCACATGAGTAGAAGATACCATCTACTTCCACTTGTGCAACAGGATGTTACTTTCCTCTCTTCTTCCCTGTAGCCTCTGATAACTATCTAGAAACCCTCAAAATCTGTTCCAAAGTGTTAGGGGACACTCTGAAATACTTTTGGGGGTGCATGGGGGACTTCAGGGGAGAGGAAAGACAAGTCCTATTGGGTGAGGAAAAGTCTGGACAACATTGGATTCTGCTCAGAATACAGGACAACCTGTATTCATCAAAGTAGACTGGCAACTTATATATATATAACCACTGAGAAGAGCACAAGAGAGAATAAATATCATGGTGCATCTGCAGCAGCACAACTGTTGGGGTTGGCATTCATCTGTCTCAGGAGACAATGGAGGAGTGTGCCTTTGGGGGTGAGATCAAATGGTTGGAAGGTTGCAACACCTGCTGTGGCTGTAGAGACCGATATAGGAGAGACATGTTTTGTTGCAGCTGGGGCAGCTGGGCAGGTGCCAAAGTCCTGCTGGAAAATGAAGTCAGCATCCCCATAAAGCTCATCTGCGGAAGGAAGCATGAAGTGCTCCAAAATCTCCTGGTAGACGGCTGTGTTGACCCTGGACTCAATGAAGCACAGTGGACCAACACCAGCTGATGACATGGCTCCCCAAATCTCTTTTCTGATGAGAGCAGCTCTTGCATCTCATTTGGAAACCAAGGCCCCAGAGTCTGGAGGAAGAATGGGGAGGCACACAATGCCAGATGCTTGAAGTCCAGTGTGAGGTTTCCACAGTCTGTGTTGATTTGGGGAGCCATGTCATCAGCTGGTCCACTGTGCTTCATTGAGTCCAGGGTCAACACAGTCGTCTACCAGGAGATTTTGGAGCACTTCATGCTTCCTTCTGCAGACGAGCTTTATGGGGATGCTGACTTCATTTTCCAGCAGGACTTTGGCACCTGCCCACACTGCCAAAAGTACCAAAACCTGGTTCAATGCCCATGGGATTACTGTGCTTGATTGGCCAGCAAACTTCCCTGACCTGAACCCCATAGAGAATCTATGGGGTATTGCCAAGAGAAAGATGAGAGACATGAGACCAAGCAATGCAGAAGAGCTGAAGACTGCTATTGAAGCATCCTGATCTTCCATAACACCTCAGCAGTGCCACAGGCTGATAGCGTCCATGCCATGTCACACTGAGGCAGTAATTGATGCAAAAGGGGCCCAAACCAAGTATTGAGTACATATGCATGCTTCTACTTCTCAGAGGTCCAATATTGCTCTATTTGCAATCCTTGTTTTGCCGATTTCATTTAATATTCTAATTTTCTGAGATTGTTAATTTGGGGTTTTCATCAGCTGTACGCCATAAACATCACAATTATAACAAATAAAGGCTTGACATATCTCGCTTTGCATGTCATGAGTCTATCTCATATATTAGTTTCACCTTTTAAGTTGAATTACTGAAATAAATGAACTTTTCCACAATATTCTAATTTTCCGCGTTTCATCTGTATATATGCTGGGAAAATACAGTTTAATATGGGATTCTTGAGAGATACTTTATAGGTTGGCTAGACTTACTGGCTATCAAACAACAAAGGCATCTACATTTTAGAAACTTATATATCCACTTGATTTATGTAAGACTAGAAGTGTTGCTTCCTGGTATAAATACATAAGAAATATGATAGCTGAGGCAAGAATATATTATTTACTTAATGTTTACTTACAAGACAAGAATTCTAGCAAGCAAAGTCACATTATCTATACACTTCATCTTTGAATCCGATTTGATAAATTTTAAGAAAATGCCATATAAATCTTCAGTCTCTTGCAAAAGAACCGACTTTCCCAGGTTCTGGTGGTTTGCTGCTAGGATAATAAAAGGATGACTATTCAACTTTGGCTAGGCATCTTAAATCAAACGATGGAAAATACAAGCAGTTTGTCTACTGAACAAGAAAAATGCCTTGCAAGATAAACTGTGAGACTTCAGTAGGAAGGCCTGGGTTAAAATCACCACTGAGCCATGACGTGCACAGGGTTATCTCTAAGCTGAATTTACCTTCAGTTGCTGGAAAATGTGGGAGATGAGAGTGTTGTTGTCTGCTGGCAGGCCTCCCATGGACATCTGGTTGGTCACAGTGAGAGCAGGATGCTGGACTAAATCAGGTCCACTGGCCTGATCCAGAAGGACTAATCTTTTCTTCTTATGATTATTGTGAGTCTAAAATGAGAGGGAAACACCAAGATGAAGAATCTCGTGCTCTACCAACTTAACCTCTATCCATCTGCCATATATGCTGCTTTCAGAGGAGGGGTGTAATGCATATTTAACAACTCTTAATACAAGAGAGACAAATGTGAATCCAGCAAATATTCCCCCTTACTGTATATCGTTGTTAATTATATGTCTTTGGTCAATAAGCCTCTTAAGTGAGTTCTCAGAAGATGACCTTGCGTGCTACAGAGAGAGTAAACCCCATAATAGGGATTTGGGGAGATCAAGCATGATTTTTTTTTCTTTTGCCAATCCTCTTGTATTTTTTGATTTAATTTAGCACGGATCATTATCAGGCAAAATATTTTTGCAAAGCTTATACAGTTAGAGAGTTTTTGTTTTTTTGTTTAGCATAGATGCAATATCTTGATTTATTCAAAACTGTTATATGGGGGGGGGGTGGAACCCAAAGACTATTTATAATATTGATTTATGGCAATGGACAGGTTTCTGTGACTGTTTCTATTTGCCATAGAAGTAAAGAGTTTTGGTATCTGAAGCTGTGATGTTGCTTTTCAGCCTACAAATTGCACTTAATTTTTAATGTTTACATCAACGTGATTTTGTCCGTTTAAACCATATATCTTTTTCATTTCTGCTCCTTTAATTGTAAATAAAAAATGCCAAAAGAAGATTGCAACGAATTTTATCTTTTTGATGCTTTTAAAATATGCATCATATTATAATGCCGAGTCTGCAAAATTATTATCCATGATAGAAATATATACTGTGAAATATATACCTTGTGTTAAGAGCTGAGATAATCAAGTGTTCCTTAAAGTGATGATTGGTGTGTTTATTTTGGATTACCTTTTGCAATTTGACACCACAATATCAGTGTTGGCTATCAAAGTACTGAACTGAATCTCCCACTAACAATCAGCAGAGGATGGGGCTATCCTTATGCTGCCACAAATATTGCTGTGCTGACCGAGAGAGCTGCAGGGTTTGGCTCAGCGGTTTTGATAATCCCCACTCTAAACTACTCACTGTGACCTTTCTCCTGATTGGCTTAGGGCTCCCATAAATGCTTTCCAGGGTTATGCTGAACAATCCACATTTTGGGCATTGAAACAGACACCATTCATTTCACATATCGGAGGCTGCTTCTCAAAACATCTGAATTTTTAGAGGAAAATTCAGTTTGAATATGTGAGTGCATAAGGACATATGCAGGCCCATTGTGGTCCAGCATCCTGTTCTCACAGTAGCCAATCAGAGGCCTACTGGTATACAGAGACGTACAGCCTCAAACAGTGGAGAAATGACACAGCCATCAAGGCTTGTTGCCATTTATAGACTTATCCTCCTTAAATTTGTATAATCCTCTTTTAAAGCCGCACAGGTTGGTAGCCATTGCTACAGCTTGTGGGAGCGATTTCAATGGTTTAACCAGAGTGACTTGATTTCTTTTCAGCCTCTCCTCTGGAGACTAGCCAAAACTTCACATTCAGAAGCTGCTTGAGCTGAGTGAGGTCATTGGTCTATCTGCACTGACCCCAGGGGCTCTCTGGGGTTTTAGATATGGAGTGTCTCCCATTACTATCTGAAAATGCCAGGGATTGAAGTTGGGACCTTCTTCACACAAGGCAGATGCTCTACCGCTGAACTACAGCCCTTCCCCAGATTATTCAGGCTATTTTGTACTAGCCTTTGGTAGATGAAGCTTATCAGGTGTGAGGGAATTTTCACAAGTTAAGAGTTTTACAGAGTATCTTGTGTTGGTTATATCTGAAGGAGTGTCTCCACCCCCATCGTTCTACCCGGACACTGAGGTCCAGCGCTGAGGGCCTTCTGGCGGTTCCCTCACTGTGAGAAGCCAAGTTACAGGGAACCAAGGCAGAGGGCCTTCTCGGTAGTGGCTCCCACCCTGTGGAACGCCCTCCCACCAGATGTCAAAGAGAAAAACAACTACCAGACTTTTAGAAGACATCTGAAGGCAGCCCTGTTTAGGGAAGCTTTTAATGTTTGATGCATTACTGTATTTTAATATTTTGTTGGAAGCTGCCCAGAGTGGCTGGGGAAGCAGGGTATAAATATATTATTATTATTATTATTATTATTATTATTATTATTATTATTTATGTTTGGTTTATTAAAGTCTACTTTCCCACCTCATGCTGCAGAAATGTCAACAGCAGAACAATCCAACCCCCCTTTTTTTCATTGGGGTTTGGGTGGCTTCAGTCCTTTGCCAGACCCAGTCAGGCTCTTCCTGAGGAGTGATGCCAGCATCACTATGCTGGCATTCAGCATCCTCTTATGGCTGCTGAAAGTGCAGGGAGATAGAAGTGCCTCTTGAAGGTATCTCACCATTGGAAAACCCCTAAACGGTGTTTTGGGATGGGAGGGCTCGAGCCGGCCTGGGATTAGTTAGATCCTGAAATGGCCATGCTGCCATCACTTTATGGTATGGGCCCTGATGCTCCACACCTTTTGCCCTGGTTGGCATGCTTGGCTGGACTACAGATAAGCCCCACCCGGAAGTGGTGGGGTGAGGATTGCACATGAAATCATTACATCTGGGTTCTGATGGAACAACCATTTCCAACTTTTTTTTTTGAGCTCAGAACAGTCTATTTAAATCACCCTTTGGAGAAATATAATCAAATATGCAGTTTTGTGAAAGTGCTAGGACACAGCAGCTATGCAAAGGGTTCATTCTTAAAAGGATCTTCGTGGTGCCAATTAAAATTATAATTTAAGGCAAAGCTATCATAATTAATGGGCTTAGCATTAACCTAACAGAACCTTTATCATTCAACTGTTCAATTACTCTTGATCTGAATTTGTCATAAAATTTTAGGGTTTCAGGAAATCTTTGCTTCTATTAATTGCTACTGCAATGGCTTGTAAAGATATCCATTATCTTTTTCCAAGACATTTGCACTCGTTGGTATTGCTTTGACCTTCTTCCTTAATTGTGTGGTGTTGCATTGCAGTTCAGGGAAAGAGAGGCCAGGGGGTCCTTGCTTTCTGGAAAAATGCTTAGTTCTGTTCATGTTTTTCTCCATTTCATCCTTATATCCCTGTTAGTAGGTGTCCTTACCGTTCCTGAAAGGGCTTGGAGAGATGGCCAAAAGACAGAGGACCATGGGTGTAGGAAGTGGTACTAGTGGCAAGTGTGCTTACCTGTTCTAGGCCCACTGCAAATCAGATGTGCTCCACTGACAAAACTAGCTAGTAATCAGAGACCTAGAGCCTCTATAATGTGGGTGGATAGTTCTTAACATGTTCTAAACTGTCAAACTTGGATTTAGCCCTTTTCTACTGAAAGGTCTGGTACAGATAATGGTTGCATTGACGCCGGGGAATAAAGGTTTGTGTGTGGAAGTAATTGAGCCCTAAATTAGGAATATCGGCGCAGTTACTGTCCTGCTAGAAAATGAATTTATAGATGAAGTGTTGTGCAACAACCCAATATTCACAGTGTAAAAGTTTCATTATAGTCGATAAAAGCTTTCACCATAGTAAATCCGTTAGGGTTGTATCCAGCCATATCTGTGCATCAGCAAAACAGAATTTCACTCATGCATCAGATTGAGTCCTTTCCCCTCTTACTTGCGCCTCCCCTGTGTGTCCTTAACATCTGCTCTGGAAGGTTTAGGGGAACTCTCCAAAGGAGATTTTGGGAGGCATGGGGAGGAAGTGAAGTCCCTTTGCATGAGCAGTCTCATCTCATGTGCCATTGGATTTCAATGGTTAGTCTTTAAGGTACTTTCCTGCCTTTCCAGCTGTGGATTAACACAGCAAGTGCCTGCTTGAGGATTGAGCTTGCCCTCAGCAGAGTTCCTTGTTAAGTTGTGGGTGAACATATCAGACGATTCTTCAAACAACTCTTCTTTATTCAAATGCCAGAACAGAACTGAACTGAAGGGCTCAGTCAGCAACGTAACTGTTGCAACTTTCTAAAATTATCCAATCACTGACCGTCACTTTCAATCCTTCATTTGCATAACTATCTACAGTATCCCCCTGCTGGCCCAGGGTGAGAACTTCAGTACATAACATTCCTCCTGTAGAGTCCCTGGGGTCAAGGTTGTACCTATCTCAGTTTTCCAAAAATGCAATGCCACAGAAAGTTTTTCAATGTTTTTGTGAAGGTAGTCATCTCCTCTCCAAAAAGTGCTGTGATGCTCCAGGTTCAATCTGCAGCATCTCCAGGCGTGATACCAAGCCTGGACATAACTACCCTTTTTCATCTTAGGTAGGGTGTTCCCTACATAGGTTTAGGTTTCTACCCAACAAAGTTATCCCATGAGTGCAGGGACTTCTTCTCGCACAATAGAGCTTTCCTCTCATTCTCCTCCTCTGCACAATTTAAAAGTAGTACCGTTTACCCAATGAGCCTAGCTTAATTTCTTCTCCTTTTCCAGTGCTCTTTCTTTAGAGAGTCCACGAGTTTTTGACATTGGATGACTTTATAAAACATTCTACTAATTGGATTTGTTAAAATAAATAAATCAAAAGCTAATTGGTACGTGCCCTGCCATTATTTTTGCTTACTGAATTAGATATAATGGCGTGAAGTCCTTTTTATCATATTTGTGCACTTATTTAAACACCCCCCTGGCGCACACTTCTGCAAATTCAATTATAGATTCAAAGAAAGCACTCAATTTATGCAAGGCTGGTTTACATTTAATCCAGGGGCAAGACTCAGTAACTGATGATAGGTCTGTTCAAAATTAATTAGGATCATTCAGAAGAACAGCAGCATTGTTACCAGCGCACAATGTAAAACAGGGGTTATTTCAGCCTTTGCCGTAATGAGTCACAACTGCAAGCTTGTTGTGGGTCAAGGGAGCCTTTGTTTATTTGGGTTTCTCTTTCTGTGCTGGGAGGTCACTTGTTCTTTGTCTCGGCTTCATGTGGGACAGATTAATAAGAGGATTTCCACAGGAGGGTGCAAACAATGCAGAGAAGCTGACTGTCTTCTTTGTTTGCATCAGTATTCACCCTGGAAAGTGTTGGGTGGGACCCCATGGCTGAGTTGCTTTGTTTCCTCCCTGCAGGAAGGGTGTCCAAAGAAGTAAGTCAGATGAAGGTGATATTCTGCAGCTTATCAATAAGTTGGAATTTAACATGGCAGATGGGAGAAAATGAAGGTCTTTGAACAAAAATATGTAACTTCCCTAAAAATTGCCTCTGTGCCAGAGGATTGGACAGTAGAGATATAGAGAGCATTTGCATAGGAATGCCATTGAAAGCACCTTTGGGAGCAGGTTCAAGGAGAGCATGGCTGAATAGATGCAGCTCCCTGTTGACAGCCAAGGTGCCTCTGAATGCCAGTGTCTGGCAGAGAAGCAACAGGGAAGGGACATGGTCTTCATGGTTTGCTCATGGGCTGACCATTGTTAGATTCAGGCTGTTGGACTGGATGAATATTTGCTCTGATTCAACAAGACTCTTTTTGGTCTTGGGTGCCTTTAAGATGCTCGGAGCGGGTTTGGTTGTGACTTGACAGCTGCCCAGAAAAGTGGCCTTGGATTCATGAGGTGAAAAACACAGGAAAAGAACCATCCATCCATCTCCTGTTCTTCCTCCCTTCCTCCCATGTGTGTTGGTTCACGAGCAGAACGAACAGCCCTGTTCAAAAATCAGCACTTCCAGTTGGACAAAAACGATTCCGGGCAACACAAGGATTTGTTTTCAGGTGGATCGCTTCATCACATTCACAGACTGCCCTGTGGGAGTTCATTTCCACCCATTTTCTGGCTAAGAGGGGTGGTGTTGATAACTTCCATTGGGGTTAACGGAAATGAGGCCATCTCTTCCCTCTCCCATATCACCCGTTTGGCAAGACAGCAACCAAGAAACAGCACACCTGCTGCTCCTGCAGCTCTGCTAGAGAAATTTACTCCAGACCCATCAGAAGCCATTTGTCCTTCAATTGAAATAAAGAATGGTCTTCGTTTCTCCTTGGAACTCCCATAAAAAAAACAAAAAACAAAAAAACAAGACTTTTTCTTTTCTCATTCATTTTTGTAAACTGTATCATTTTCTTTATATTTTCAAGCAACTCTCAACTACTTTATTTATCTGCTGCAAGAAATATACTCTGTCCTCCTTCCCTTCCAAAATAACACTCCAACTGCTCATATTATAAATGTTTCTTAGGGGTATTTGAGATGTCTAAATGCATCCATTAGTTAAGTGGTTGGTAGGTAGGTTTGTACTTTATTTTTAAGACTGTATATCGACTTCTAACATTTTTCGTACCATGCCTGTTTGAAACCAATTGCACTGATAACCAATAGCTATGATAAATGTCCAAAATTGTAGGTAGCCTGTGAGTTGCTTTTGGTGGCGTGGGGCTTATACCTAAGTCCAGCTGCAACACATGAATGTACCATTTTGCAAGCAGAAACCTCTTAGGCTAGTGGAACAGGAGTGATGGATGACTTATTGCACCATCCAGTGTGTTACCAAAACCCTGATAGCATGTTTTCACTCAAAATTTGGCAAAGTGATGTCATCTAATTATATGCATGTGTACTTGCTCTTTTCCTTGTTCTTGTGCATTATCTTAACCATAATGTTGTTGAGGAACACTCATGCTGCCATAAGTAATTTTAGCAGCAGATGATAAATAATGCCATAAAGAACATGATTTCCTCTGATCTACCGGTCTTTAGGATAGCTTAATAATGGTGATCGCAATAAATATGTTGAATAATTATTTGAAGTGACATTTTCCCTGCAATAGTCTGAGCTTCTAGAGAAAGATGGGAGTCTTTCCATGTATGTGCATAAAATACATTCTTCTTTATTAATTTCTTTTAAAATCTGTTAATCCTCTGAATGTGTCCAAAATCCAGATACTAGTGTCACTCCTTGTTAGCCCCAATTAATATGTGAACCTTCTTCCATATTCTTTGCAGCTGTCTGCTTCATGAGATGATGCCCTTTATGTTATTTCTGTTTACTTGGTTTACATTGTGACATTGACAAGCAATTAAACATTGGCCCATTGTAGAAGTGTTTAATTACATTGTTAAAACAATTTACACCCCAGGGAACTCAGCCAGAGAACTCGGCCTTAGGGGGAATATTCAAGGTGGGACTTGGTATGAAACGGGTTCTTAGAAATCCATTTGACAAGTAATTATTTTAATAGTACATTAGAACTTTGTGAGCAGAATGGACAATGCTTATGTGTTTCTGCATATTTACGTGGAAGGCACGAAAGTTTCTGTATGAGACAGTTTGCATAAAAAACCCTGACGTTCCTGTTCTCAGCTCCTGACAATTACAACATTTTTTAATCTGGTCTTGAGAAATCTCATTTTGCCTCACCTTCCTCTACTGTTGTTGATAAAATAATCTTTGATTGCTTACTTCAGTTTCATTATCCTTGCAATTTTCCTTCAATTTATGGAGCTATTATTTCTTGTTTTGTTTTGTTACTTTTTACATTTTCATAGAATCATAGAATTAGAAGGAATCCCAAGGGTCTTGTAGTCCAACCCCCTGCCATGCAGGAATTTGTTTTGTTAAATATTTATTTATCTATTGTCACATCTCCCTATCAGCTCTTAGGGAAAAAAGGCAGGATCAGGTCCTGCTGTTGCTTTTTCAGGGGTTACTCTAGATGTGGTGAAGCAATTGTTTGAATGCTTTGCCCAGTGGCCTATCAGCAGAAGCCACACAGAACATCCTCATTTGATGCAGTGGGGTGCATGGGTCAATGAAAAGCATTCATGTGGCCTATCCTTCATGAATCATATCAAAATTCTCTTTTTGCTTTCTTCCAAAGAATTCAGGTATGTTATTCAAGAAGCATTCCCCCAAAATGATCTTGACATTTTGCTTTCATTGAAATTTGGTTACAACTCTTAAAAATTAGCCCACAAAAGTAACCATGCATAAAGATGCTTAATTACCTATCTATATTTGGAAGTAATCTAGAGTGCTTAATTAATTTAGCTTTGGGCAATCTTCATAAGGAGAAGTGAAAGCAGGAACTAGTCCCCCCCCCAGTAGTTAGAAGAAGAATATGGGATGGGGGCCAGATAGTGACTGTTTGAGTAAGTCATGACCAGGCATTTGTCTTTTTATTTCCTTGCAATGTTTTTAAAATGAAGCACATCGTGAATACTGGACAGAAAGACACTAAACCCTTGTGCTGACCCTCTCTTGTCTAACACTGAACCACTCCAGTTTAGTTACACTGTTACACTGAATTTAGTTTGGTTACACAAGTTACACTGAATTTATGAGGGTACGTACATGGAGAATGTGGCTTATAGGGAGGAATAGAAGTCAAATAGCAAACCTATATCCCTTTTGGTTGGCATCCTGCAGTCTTACTTGGGCGTTTCACTTGCAGAGCAAGTCAGGGGTGTTTTCAACCCTGCTAATTTGCTTTAAGAATTTCCTAAATTCCAAAGAGTGAACAGAATTCCAACATGACTGGAGGAGGAAACAAAATATGTCATACCTAGCATGACAGATGAATAAACTCCAGTTTCCGTAGGAGAACTAGGACAGGGATAGCTTACATTGAATACTGGATACATTCATTTATGTCTTTTTCTCCTGAATGCTAAGCAGGTTTAATAGTGACTATGTGATTCCAGGTTGCATGTAGGCAATGTGGTACCATGCAGATTTTGTGGGACAACCACTCCTGTCCATAATCGGTGGGGCTGATGGGAGCTGGAGTCTAACAACATTGGCTATTGTTGCCCTAGTGAGGAACATTCTCAAAGATGACAAGCAGAAGCTTGTGCTATGTAAACCATCCCTTTTCGGTAGGGACTGAAAGGTCCAGGTCTTCTATCAATAACCAGGTCAAGCAAGCATTCATTTCTTCCACACATGCCATGAAACCTAGTGTGGAGCAAAAGCACCTCTGCATGGGTACTGGTGACATCAACTGCTCATGGGCCGGATATGCTGGCCACTATAATCATCTCTCCTTCCGTGGCGACGTATTGTAAAACATAATTTGTTCTAGAAGGGCTGCTGCACCTGCAAATTTCATCCACTTTTGTGAAAAGGGGAGAAGTCATAGCAGTTTTAGATTCCCTATTAAACTGAACTGGGGGGGGCAGAGCTTTGTTTTTTAACAGATCTAGATTATGCTAATACTTTATTATCAGTTTTATTATCAGTTTATGAAAATCTTGTAAGTTCATATTCATATATAAGCATGTGGCAATATCAATGCCAGAAGAGATTTCTTTTTGTTTTAATGCAAAACTCACCTGGAATGGGGGTGGGATTAAAGTAGCCCTTTGCTAATGCTACTAAAAATAAATCTGGATCTTAGTGCACAAAAACTAGAATAGAAAGGCACATAAAACGAGGAAGACTTGTAACTGCAACACTCTTTTTTGCACTTTCAAAGGGAAACCAAAGTGGCAAGGGAGCACCAAACTTTAATGTGCTGCTTATTCAAATATGAAGTTGTCTCCTTCCCCTCTGCGTGATCTTTTATGAACATTAGGTTTTACTGCACAATGCCTCAGGGACCATTAACTGAGATATGAGCACAAATCTTCAGATTAATGTGTGGCATATGACACTACTATCTATATTGTGAAGATTTAAAGCTGTGACTAGGAAAAGTGACCTAAGAAACAATTGCTTATTAAGTTTTTTTAAAAGGCAAGCCATATGTTCCAAGTATACATTTAAGACTCAGAAATCTTTGCTATATACCCCCAGGGCAGTGGAAACAATTTAATGCTCCAGAAATTCATTTTATTTTCCCCCTGCAAGTTTTTTTAATATAAAAGGCACTGATTTAAATGGAGTAACATAACGAGACAGAAGTAATTAAGACAAAAGTATTTATTCATCTCTTTTCTCCTTAGGTGGTTGTTCGTTTGATGAACACTACAGTAACTGTGGTTATAGTGTGGCTCTGGGGACCAATGGATTTACTTGGGAGCAGATTAATACCTGGGAGAAACCAACAATGGATCCTGCTGTCCCAACTGGTGAGTAAAAAGCATGCTGGATAAGAAAGCCTGTAAACAAAATTATTTATCTCGGGGTGAGAACTTCCAAAACTGCGATACGGGCTGATGTTGGCTGATACGGACAGGAATAACAAGTCAGCTTGTCATATCATTTTCCAGAATAGTAGACATTACACTTTGACATTATAAGCTAGGACACTTCACACTGGAAGCCATTCTGAGTGTGTTTAGCTTTGGTTGTTACTGGTACTTAGTAACCTTTGTCATTGCCCAGAATATGTTGGCTTTGAATCCCATTTCCTCCCACTTTCATGTAGCAATTTGGATTCAAAATGTAAAAGCTAATCACCTGCCTATTGTCAGTCAAATCTTGTAGGAACAATGCTAACTGTTGGTTTTAAAGTCCTATATGGCTTAGGATCAAGGTATCTCAATTGTCTGCCTTCTTTCGTATGAACTTGTATGCTACAGAAGATCTGCTGGAAAGGCTTTTTTTTTGGTCAATGTCTGAGGCACAGTTAATGATGAGACAAAAAGGGGGTTTTCAGTGGCTGCACCCAGGCTTTGGAATTCGTTTTCCCCAGGAGATACATTTAGCCCCCTTCATGATGACTTTTCAACATCAGAGAATTAAACTTAACCTTAGTCTTTAAGAGCTGGCTTTCTGTTTCCTATTTCTTAATAGTTTTATCTAGGTAATTGTAATCGAAGTTTCACCTTTTTGAGTAGTATTGTGGCTTGGTTTTATTGGCTCTTGAAGTGGTTTGCTAGCTTTGCAATGTATGTTTGCGTTATTGTTTTTAATGGTTAATGCAAACTGCTTTGAGTAGATAGGTAGAGTAACAATTGCTTAAATAAAGAACATAAATAAATTGTATTGTGCAACCAGTTAGGTCTTTAGAAAACTCGGTTCACATTTTAGTACAAAACCAAATCTGCATTACATCTGATTACTGTTTTTAATAGTAACATCTGACAGAGTAAAACAAGATTAAAGGTTGATACAATTATCTACATTAGTTTCTACAAAGCACTCTCTCAATTTCTGTGTTGCCACAGCAATATTCACTGCATGATAAGTAACAAACTTGTCACTGTTAGACAACATATAAACAATCTAATAAGGATCATTGGCATTAATGAAGGAGATGAAAGTTTTCTAATATAGTTTTCCCCTGGGTCATCATACAGGCTGCGCCAGAGAACATAATGACAAATATTTCCAGGTAGTCTTTGATCTACATATGTGGTGGTTGTAGGGATGATTTCATTAATTTGATTGTATTTTGATTTGGCTCTGAGAAACCCAGGTAATTCTCAATCCATTTTTTAGTTCTGGATGTCAACAAACCAGGGACACAATTTCCTAATTTTTGCACTTTCCCCCATGTACTTAGAAAGATTTGTGTCTGAAATAAATGATGACACTCGGATTAACTCTCAAATGTGTAACCTATGTTTGACATGCCTTTGACTTGATTTTGAGAGGCAGCCAACTTTAATTTAATTAAATGTGGTGCATATCACCTATTATTTTACTATATTATTTTACTATATTACTTTTCTCTGGCACCCCCTTTTCTGATAGGGCTGCCGTTGACTTTACTGAAGATATTTCTGCTGTAATAAACCAAACTTATTCTCACCACCACAGTGAGAACTGTTCAGCATCCACTAAAGTGACAAAGAATTTCATTCAAGTTGACTTTTGCAAAATGGGGGTTTCCCATTTTAACTGGTGCGAAAGTCATTAATTGTTAATTATATTTCTTTGCTAATACCAGTATTGCCTTTTGGAGGACAGGAAAAGTTAATTTCTTAAAGGATGTGAGGTTTAAGTGCAGTTTCTTTTTAGAGATTGGTTTGATCTGCAAAACGGTGTGAAATCATGACCTCCCCTGAGCTTTAGAAATGGTAATAATCAAGATGTCCTGTCTTTTAGTTTGCTTTGTTGAAACAGAGAAAGAGAAACTTTCTTGTCACTCCAGTTCTAAATATCTCTGCTGACACAACTGCCTGTGATAGCAGCAAAATGCCACTGCGGATGTCGCTGCTACAATATCACACTTTCTGACATTGTTCTATCATGACTGTTGGCATGCCATATCCAAAGCACTTCTAGCTGCAGAAAGGCTGCCAGATCAGGTTGCAAGGCATACTTGAAGGGAAATTTATACTAGCTGCCTTTTCATTGTTAGTTCATGGGTGATATCTCATGGCTAGATGCTTATATTCTAGCAGTGCTCTCTTGTTTTATGCCATTCTGGAGTGTGCATGTGCAGTCATGTTGCTATGTAAGTAATAATTACCTCCCTTAATGAGAGTACCATTAAGGCTGTGCTGATATGCCTTTGACTTGATTTAGACTTGCATTCTTGAGTTCATTCCTACATTCCCTGAAATCCTCCCCATTCCCCACTGTATTTTTTTTAAAAAGAAACACTCCTCTAAATAAATTACTGTTAATTTTTTGGGCTAATCCCTGCACTCAAGCCTGAGTTTAAGCATGACATATGATTAGTTTCACAGAACTTGTTTTCTTTCCCCAGTATCAAGATATCACAATTTCATGCATTGCTACATAATGCCAACCTACTCACTGGTGGACATTAGACAGCTGATTCATACGATAAGTGATAAATATGATAGCTATGACTGTTGGTGTCTTTTTCAGACTGAGTGTGCTAGTGCACACAGCCTCATAAAAAGTGTTCAAGTGCCTGATTGTGTGTGTGTATGTGTGTGTGTGTCAGAGAGAGAGAGAGAGAGAGAGAGAGAGAGAGAGAGATTCAGTCAGTCCTCGGTGGCTTGTAGAGCTGTGTGATTTTTGCATTTTTGAAAGATAGACCCCTCTGCTATTATGTAAGCAAACTAAAGATAAGCATGATGGCAATTGCAATGGGGGGGATTGCTCCAAAAATGGTTAGAGCAAAATGGCTACCAATAAGAGGAAATTTCCTACCCACTTTTTAAAAAAAATTCCAAGGGTTGTAACCAATGAATTTGTCCAATTAGTGTCAGGACTTCCATTTGTACAATAGGAAATCCTATTCCTCTACTCTCCCTGGGGGGCTCCCATGCTTATAGATATAAGATGATAGATCAGGAGTATGTCCTGGATCTAAGTTACTGAACAGTTACTTTCTCTTCAGATCTTCCTCCTTGCCTTTGGGAATATGTACCCTTATGGAACTTTTTAATTTTTTTTTTTAAAAAATGTCAAATATTGGTTCCTGGCAGCTTATACACAACGAACCTTTATGCAGGAAACCAGACATAGATTTATGTTTTCATTTCTCAAAGAAAAAAAAATCTATTCTGCAAAGCAATAATGGTTGTAGAGGGTATACATAAAAATGTAGAAATGGCACTGTGTCTGAATTCATATGGTAAATTGTTAAGTGTTATGCCTTTACAACTTTGGCCAAGCTTTTTCTTTTTTCTTTTAAAGTTATTTAACGATTCCATTTGTCAAGTTAAACCATTAAGTATTTTAAATAGTGTGTAATAAAAGCCCTGCATAGTTCACAACTAATTTTGCCCATCAGCTGGGCACACTTTTGCTCATCACACATGCTTGAGTATCTTACTCACTTCTGTTGACACAAAGAGCAGAAAACTTCACATTACAGCCACGGAAACAAACAAGTTGATCACAACTGATCTAGAAAGTGGTTCCATTTCGTTTAATTTTTAATCATTAAATTGACATGTCACCTTTCCCCTAAGAATTATGAAGTGGTGTTAATAGTTACCCCCTCCCCTTACAACAACCCTGTGAGGCTGACAGACACAGGCTGGCCCAAGTTCATCCAGTAAACTATTATGGGTGAGTGGAGATTAGAATTCTACCTCTCACCCCAGGTCCCAATCTGACACTTTAATCCAGGGTTTCCAAACTTGGGTCTCCAGCTGTTTTTGTCCTACAATTCCCATCATCCCACTGGCCCTGCTAGCTAGGGATCATGAGAGTTGTAGTCCCAAAACAGCTGGAGAACCAAGTTTGGCAAACCCTGTTCTAATCATTACACCACAATGGTTTTCCATGAGATCCAGAACAATGGAATACCAGTTATGCATTTAAACACACACAAGTGAACTGCTTTCTCCTTCAGTTTGGCTCTTCTCGGGCATTATCCTTGTTCTGCCTTTGATTAACGAATGAACTTGTCAGGTATATGCAAAATATGAAATGCAATAAAAATCAATTCTGCCAGGAATCTTCATTCTCATTAGCATAACCCTTTGACTAGTTGTCAATTTAGTAATGAATCTATCTGCATGCCATCCAATATTATATAGCCCTGCTCTAAATAGATTCAAGGGCCATTCAGATATTCTTCCTTGGAAAGCATCTGTTTGGGTGAAGGATAATTGCCTGGCTCACTCCCACGAAATCAAGTTCACACTGATAAGAAACTAGAAAGTTTCTTCTTTTTCACAGGAACTGCGAAAAAATAGCCGTAGGTTTAGTAAATGTTTAATGTAAACATTTAGTACCCAAGGGTACTAAAGGAGCTTGCGGATGTAATCTCCACCTATGATCTTGGAGAATTCTTGGGGAATAGGTGAGGTCCCTACAGACTGGAGTTGGGAAAATGTGCTCATCTTCAAAAAGTGGGGGAAAGAATATTTAGGCAACTACCAACCAGTGAGCTTGACGTCAATACTAGGAAAGGTCTAAGAATAGATAATTAAACAGTCAGTTGGTGAACAAGAAGAAAATAATGCTGTGATTATTAAGACCCAGAATGGGTTTCTCAAAACAAGCCATGCCAAGGTACTATTAGGTGTATTTGTAGCTGGTTGCCTGGCCCAGCCCAAAGACTGCTCACTAATGATTCCTCATCATGATTCCTCAATGATTTCCTGGATAAAAGTGACAAGTGGGGTGCCACAGGGTTCTATCCTGGGCGCATTGTTGTTCAATACCTTTATAAATGACTTGGAAGAGGGAATTGAGGGAATGCTCATCAAATTTGCAGATGACACCAAACTCAGAGGGGTAACTAGTGCTGCAGAAAACAGAATATAGGTTCAAAATTACCTTAACAGAGTGGAGAACTGGACCCAAACTAACAAAAATGAATTTCAGTAGGGACAATTTCACGCTTAGGCAGGAAGACCCAGCTGCATAAATATAAGATGGGGGGACACCTGGCTTTCCAGTAGCACATGTGAAAAGGATCTTGGGATCTTAGTAGACCACAATCTTAACATGAGTCAACAGTGTGATGCAGCAGCAGCAAAAAAATTCAACAGGTAATGTCCAGATCAAGGGAAGTAATAGTACCACTCTATTCTTCCTTGGTCAGACCACACCTGGAATATTGTGTCCACAAGTGCAGAGGAGGAACAAGTGCGAAGGAGGGTGGCCAAGATAATAAAGGGTCTGGAAACCAAACCAAGAGCTGTTTGGCAATGGAATGGATGCCTTTGGTAGGCTGTAGACTCTCCTTCCTGGGAGGTTTTTAAGCAGTGGTTGGATGGCCAACTCTAATGGGTGCCATAGTTGAGATTCCTGTATTGCAGTGGGTTGGACTAGATTACGCTTGGGATCCCTTCCAACATTACAATTCTATGATTCTATGCTTTAAAGACATGTTCTTAAGCAGCTGAACCATGGGTGTCATACAGTGTATAATCCAGTTAAATTATGGGCTTTCTGAGTTCCTGTGAGCACCTAAAATCTTTGAAATCCTTGTTCTCAGATATAATGAGCTTGTATCAATGGCTTACAGTGAGGGGGTTTTTTTTAGTCCCAGGACACTTGATGGACACTAATTACTGCATCCCCCCCCCTTTTTTATATGTTGAATAACAAAAAATATATATCAAAAAATCAAGAACAATTTAAACTATTTCTGTTTCCAGCCAGTTTTGGGGGTAGAGGGAGACACTTTGTTTTAGATCATTACAAATAAATGGTTTTTATAATGGGTTTCTCAGGATTGGAAACAAGCAACAACTTAATTAGAAGATTAAGAAGCAAATATTGATTTCCTCTCCACTTACCTTCCTTTTGAATGAATGTTCTATTAATGACATTTGTAAAACTAGTTCTGGGAGGCTAATGGAACTTTAGTTCATTCTCTTGCACTTTGTCCCAGCTGATTTGTGTGAACGTTCAATCATTACCCCTCTGTTCACTGTGAGATACTCACAGCCTTATTTTAAAACATGGACTTACTCAGAAATGGCTCAGTGAAGAAATCCAGGGACTGGGGAGCTGGAAGCTAGAGAAAAAGATAGGTCATGGGACTCTTAGCACATAAAAGGAAGAGGTGTGGGTAATTGATCTCTAACAACTCTCAGCACCCTTAGTAAACTACAATTCCCAGGATTCTTTGTGGGCATGTATGACCACCGAAGTAGTAAAAATATGATGCTGATATGACCTTCGATGCTATGTTGCAGCCAAGGGCCAATTATATGTAGGTGGGTTAGTTGGCACTCTTGTAAAAGGGGGTGGTCTTAGAAGAATCTTGTTTGCTTATTTTTGGCACGGCTTTAGAGCTTCTACATTATGCATCAGGTTTAGGGATGGGAGAGAGGTTGGCAAAACATTTGTATTAATTAATTAATTAATTAATTAATTAATTAGTATGCCACCCTTCACCTGAAAATCACAGGGCAATTCACAACGTAAAAATACAAAATGAGAATACAACATACGTAATATAACAAGAACAAGAACAAACCAATAGCCAGGCATTTGTTTTATTGGATTTATTTATTTATTATTCAAGAGCATTTATAACCCACTTAACCATTCAAAAATATCCAGCCTATTGTCTCTGTTTTACCTGGTGAAGTAATCCTGTTGTTTCAAGACTCCTGAAGCTATTTGTGTATTTGGTGTCTCCAAGTGTTATATTTTACCTTCAGTCAAACAGGTTGCATTAATGAAAATGAGTAGTGTGTATCTGTAGAAAATTGGCTTCCTCTGCTTTCTCGTAGTGGTGTAAAAAAACAAAACAAACCCAACCTTTTTATAGCCCATACTACTGACACATGTGCAATCTACAGAGGATCAATTTAGACTTCGGGGGGGGGGGGGGAGTTTGGTGCTGCATACATAAAAACATGGGAATGTGTTTCCTACTTATTCCTCTTCAGTACTTTGACCTTTAGCAACGCATGGCCTGGGATGCTAACCGGTTTGGTTCCGGGTCCCACAGAATGTGTCTTAGTTCATTCTTCCCGATCCCTGGGCCTCTGTTTTCAAAAGCAAGCCTCTATAATGCAACAAATAAAAACCCTCTCTTGTGGACAACCAGACAGAAATAGATTTTTTTACAAGAGAAGTCAAGATGCACTTAGCATTCCAAGTACCCCGGAGAAGACTTGCCAATCACTTTTTATAGCACCAGCAAATCTTCATATTTTATATGTTCAAAGTGTGTCGTAGGCATTAACTAATTAGCTGCACTGGAGGCCTAAACAGGGCTAACTTGATTGGCGTAATTACTTTGATATCATTTTGTAAGGATGTCCTGTGAATACAAAACCAACACTGCATTTCCTGTTTATGAGCAGTTTTACCAAAATGACCTTCAGTAATGCTGGCTATTAACTTTTCCGTTCCGCTACCACTAGACTTTTTTTTTAAAAAAAAAATAAATACTAACAATCTGCTCAGTGCAGTACACAGTGCAGAAGTGGCATAGTCACTATCTACAAAACTTACTGTGGATATCTTAATGCCATTATGCAAATCTATGGTACAATCACAGTTGGAATACTGTTGGTACAGTTGTGGAATTGGAAAAGGTTTAGAAAAGGGCAAGTGGAATAATCAAGGGATTGAAGCAACCCCCCTATGAGAAAATGCTTTAATTTAGAGAAAAGCTAAGAGGTGACAGGTTAGAAGTTTGTAGAATTATGCACTGTGTGGAGGAAGTAGATAGAGAAAAGTTTCTCTCATAACACTAGAACTCATATGCATCCAAATGAAGCTGCATTTTGGAAGATTCAGGGCAAAAATAAAGAAAGTTATTTCCACATCCACTTTTAAATGCATGATTGAATTGTGTTTTTCTGTTTTCATTTTTCCAAATATGTGTCAATTATCTGCTTAAGCACCTAGATTGTTTGGAAGCTGAACCATTTATGATTAACCAAAAATCACTTCTCCCCATCTGAATTGACATGGATCCTGTGATGATCATCTGAAGTCCTTTTTTGTGTTTTCCCCTCCATGAGAGATCCAGAGGGTGGCAACATGAGAATGGGCCTTTTCCGCGGTGACTCCCCATTTGTAGAATGCTCTCCCTAGGGAGCCTTGCCTGATGCCCTCATTACATATATTTTGGCGCCAGACGAAAATGTTCATCTATAATCAGGCCTTTGGCTAATTAAACAATCTATGGGCTTTTAAATGTCTTTGTGGGAGTGGAGTTATTGGTTTGTGCTTGTGTTTGTTTTATTTTGTATTTTCATCATGTCTTTTTATGCTATGTTCAGATAAGGACAGTATAGAAATTCAATAAATAAAACAGTGGCAATAATAATGTGAACAGACAAAAGACATCTCTCCCTAGTAGACCTAGATCTAGAGTTGACCATATCCTGGGGTTGAGTATAAATACAAAGCCACCTTGCCCCAGCCATCAACATCCAGCCTTGGAACTTGTAGGGCCTGATATGGTTAACATTAAGAAAAGGGAAATATGTTATTTCTGTGCAATAATATCAAATTACAGCCGTGTTTTATGTGATTGCTTTGTTTGTCTTACTCTCACAGTTGCAAAATGTTGATATTATGCATAGACTGCAGCTTCCAGCATGTGTTAGGGTTGCAAGGTGTCTGGCAATACACAACTAATGCTTATTGCACTGTTATAATTGTGCAACTGTTATAATTATGCTATATGCATATTAACAGGGTCAGTTAGACTCCATATGCCATTTGTTTAAGTTTTTCTGCTTAGAACAGTAAGGTATTGTTAACATTCAACTATATTGATCTGCTGGTAAGTAGTGCACACTGAAACCAAATCCAAATGCAGATGAATGCATGGCAGAATACATGGCTATCCACCTCAGCCTGGCAGGATACAGTGTGACAGGACAAGCTGAGGAACAAACTAGGAGACATTCCACACCAAGCAGGGGAATGGCCCAGAAGTGAAGTGGGGCCATATGTGACTTATTCTGTAACATGTGGGCCAGACTCAGGGAGTGCAGCAGCAGGCCGTAGACCCATAAAGCAGCCTGTGTCATGGAACTGGCTCTCCTGGATCACATCATTCACAAGTTCAGGAGGGTTGTAATCAACCAACTCTCTTGTCTCTCTTAGTAGTTACCTTCTTTGATCAACAGTCCTAGTTGTAAGCAAAGCAGGGAAACGGGTGCCTGGCTTTGAGGCAGTGGCGTAGCTAATTGCTCGGGCGCCCGGGGCAGCATATATGCCCTGCACGCGGGGGCAGGGGAAGTCAGGGCAGAGCACACTGCATAGAACCTCCATGGAGTCCGCAAGCCCCACGTTGCCATTTCGGGCAGCACAGAGCCTGCAGGTGCCCGAGCCATCACTCCCCAGAAGAGATGTGTGGCTCGGGCATGCTGCAGGCCAGGCCCCGTGGTCACCCCCCTCAGTGATGACACCCAGGGCAGCCCACACCCACCGCACCCCTCTTCCTACGCCACTGCTTTGAGGATCTTGATTTGAGCACCATGATAGCAGGCACCCTTGAATTGACCTCATGAGGCTCATAATTTACCACTGAAGAAGCAAGGGCAGCCTATTATGGGATTTTTACCTCCAGTGGTCTGTTTCATTGATTTGCATATCTGGCACAGTCTGTCACCTTGTAACAGTGTCCACATTAAACCAGAATGGGATGGAGTTCTTTCCATACTCGATAAATTTTTAGTACAGTATACAGCCCTGAAAAACGGTGTGTTTCAAATCAAACAGCTTGTGCATCTCTGAGACATTACATTTATCTTTGTCTTTTTGATCAGGCTGCATTGGTTGTCAACAGCTGTTAGAAATAGCATTTTTATTATTATTATTCCAGAAGCAATGCGATAAAATTATTACTATATTTTTGACTCATACCTGGATGCATTAATTTTTGCTTACAAGGAAGTATGCAGACTTGTTAAAGGAACAGCTTTAGAATCTGACTGTGTACACATCATGAATTATTATTATCTGTTCTCATCTAAGCCTAGGGAGCATGAATGGTGGTGAAGGCATTTTTGTTGTGTTTCCAGAAATTACTTAGGATGTACAAATAAACAGATTACTGTACAAGTTAGCATTGAGAGAGCAACATCAATTGCATCAAGTATTGTAAATGTAGGTCTGGAATTCCCCTGAAATTTAAGGCTCATGTATTTATTGCTTAGTAACAAGTCTTGGGCTACTTTCACCCTGTTTGGGGATTCGCCTGACTTGGAAGGAGCCATTTGGGATGAACACACAATAGAAATGTGGTTTCAGAGGAATTGGGATGAAATGTTTTGAACAGAGATTTTTTGGGGTGTGGGGGTGTGGGAGGTGCTTACAATGGCCGTGGTGTTGGTGGATTCCTTTTCGATTTTTTAAACTGTTTTTAAAAATGTTTTGATGGCAGAAGTTCTTTCCCACCCACCCCATTTTTTTTGCTTAACTTCTGCTGCTACCATGTTTTCCTTCACAAATGCCCTTTGAATAGTGATAGAGGATCAGAAGCAGAAGTAGGATTTTTCAAATAGGAAAAAGTAAAATAAGTGGAAGCTTACACCCATTTCGTGATAAAGCACCTCTGTGACAAAGCAGTGCAAAACTACAACCCCCCTACCCCCAAAAAAAACTATTAAAGCTGTCATCCCAAGTTTGAAATTACAAAAAATTATCCATCTGATCCTATTAACTGGTCTAAAGTATAAATCTCCTCACAGAAACCTAAATTAGTAATAGTTGTTTATAATTTTTTATTGGAATGTTGTAAATTAGATGTTCAGGATCTTAGAGATGAATGAAGTAGAGCAGTGGCGACCAATTACAGTGGTGCCTCGCAAGACGAAATTAATCCGTTCCGCGAGTCTCTTCGTCTTGTGGTTTTTTCGTCTTGCGAAGCACGGCTATTAGCGGCTTAGCGGATTAGTGCTATTAGCAGTTTAGCGGCTTAGAAAAAGGGGGGTGAAGGGAAAAAACTCGCAAGAACTCACAAGACGTTTCGTCTTGCGAAGCAAGCCCATAGGGAAATTCGTCTTGCGAAGCACCTCAAAAGACGGAAAACTCTTTCATCTAGTGAGTTTTTCGTCTTGCGAGGCATTCGTCTTGCGGGGCACCACTGTAGTTAAGTATTGCCCCTGTGTTTCAGAAGCCAAGCCATGCACCCCCCACTTTTGAAAGTTTTGATATCTCTGTGATAGTTTTTGCTGTGTGAATGGTACCGCGGACCCCCTGGGTGGGTCATGTGGACCCCCTGGAGTCCATGGACCACAAACTGGAAACCGCTGGAATAGAGAGTTAAGAGTGTCCTGTTGAGCCAAATTAGTGAAAAAATGCTTTAGTAGCTATATGTAGTGTTTCATTAGATTTAAAATTGACCTTCATTCAACAAAAAATGATGTTTCAGGTAGCTTACACTCCACAGCACCTTTTTGAGAAGGAGTTGGCTATTTTACATAGAAGCTGGCGGTGTAACACTGGCAACACTCCTTTGAAGCATATCATTTAGGCGTTATGATTTTGGTCCTGTGCAGTGTTAGAAACTGAGATATGAAAGCTAGGAGCTAAATGGAACCTCAAACCTAGGTTATGGGCACAACAACAGAATGTCTAGGCACTTTTTAAAAAAATGACAAGAATACAAAGCTGAAAGTGAATGATCGCCAGCTAAAATATTATGTTCATTTTTTCACATGGTCTAGTCCTTCCCCTGCCCTCCCCCCTAATATTTTAAAGAAGGTTTCTTCTCCAGTTTTCAGATAGTAGCTAGAAGTGGGGAGGCAGAAAAGGGTCCTCCTTTCCTTCCACACTGCAGTTTTAATCAGAAATCTTAGGCGCAATACTGCGCCCAGAGCGCAGAAACTGCTTAAGCTAATGAAATTCCCTGTTGCAAAATGTGCCTAAAACAATGGGAGTTTCGAACACTGGTCCTATGGTGTATTCTTCCTGGTTAGATATTATTATCTACATTGACTTAGTTTTGAAGAAATTCTTACTATTCGCACATGTTCACACACCCTTAAATTATATTTCTGTGCTGCGGAGACTAATGGTTGTACAACAAAAGTGGACTTTGCAAGCATTTATGAGACTCAAATTGCCTAGTGGAAAGGACAAACATTAGACTTTTCCATGTTCCATACCACTTATAATCAATCTTGTTTAGATACCAATTTGACATATGGACAACTTATATTAACATATGTGTTTAAATTAGAATTGATATAATTTTCTTTTAATTTCAGCCGCTGCTGTGTTTACCATTTTTTCTTTTTCTTTTGATATAGTTGTAAATAGCTGTTACAGTTAATATAGTGGAAAATCAAAATTCAAGAAGAAGAAGAAATTGTCACCCCAATTGGCTACCTGTGGAGCTTGTGAATCAGGCCAGCTCTCTCTTTTTTTTCTCTGCACACCAGCCACTTTTGGCAAGTACAAGCTACAGAAGCATGTATTCCTCTCTCTGTGGGTAATTGAGTCTTGGCCCATTGGCAGGTAGATGACGAGATCAAGGTTATTCCAGTTTTGGACTGGAGTCAGGGTGGAGCACTGCATCAGAGAATCATAGGCAGAACCCAGGTCTACAGCAGTGTAGGATAAGGATTGAGAACCTGTTTCTCTTCAGACGATGTTTGACCACAACTCCCATGATGCCTGGTCACTGGCAATGCTGGAGTTTGGGTTCAATGGTTGCCATCCTTGGAATATTCTTCTAATTACAGTGGTACCTCGGGTTAAGTACTTAATTCGTTCCGGAGGTCTGTACTTAACCTGAAACTTTAGCCAATGGGGCCTCCTGCTGCTGCCGCGCTGCCGGAGCACGATTTCTGTTCTCAACCTGAAGCAAAGTTCTTAACCTGAAGCACTATTTCTGGGTTAGCAGAGTCTGGTAACCTGAAGTGTATGTAACCTGAAGCGTATGTAACCTGAGGTACCACTGTATTATGCTTGAATCAACCCAGAAATTTTGGAAACTGTGGATAAGAAGGCATGTAGTTGGCATGTGAGAACAGAATACTGGACTAGATGGGTCTTTGGTCTGATCCACAGTGTGTGTAGCATTTCTTTCAATATATTTGCTTCCAACTATCCCACATTCATTAAAATTTCTAGATAGATACCCTACAGACAGGTGAGATGTGTCCAGACCTTCAAATGAACATATGGAAGTCAGAAGCAGATCAGTTCATCCCCTGTCCCACATGCATTCACTAAATATATGAAATGACTAGACCAGGGACAGGGAACTTTTGTGTTCTTCAAATGTTGTTGGGCTGCAACTCCTTATCAGCCCCAACCAGCATTGCCAATGGTGAGGAATGATGGAAACTGTTGTCCAACATCTTCTGGAGGGCCAGAGGTTCCTCACCCCTGACCTGAAGGCATAGTCTGTTGGAACGCAAGAAGTTCAAGCAAAGAATCCAGAAACAAATGTGTAAATGAAGAGCTGAAAAGAAGACAAGTAGGCAAATACAAAAAGGTTGGCATGCTGGGAGGGCATCAGGATAACAGAGAGTTAAGGATATCTAGATAGCAGCCAGGCAGCCACACATACAAGACCAGAATTTGACTATTTCTCAAACCAAGACCCAGGGCTGAACACAAAGTATAGCCAATATAAGAGGAACCAGTGGGCTGCTGGGGAGATTTCCTCATGCCTGGGAGAATAATGCAGCTTCTTTCCCTTCTACCTTGCAGCCCTTAGTAGGCTTATCACAAGTGGTACCAGGGAACTGACTAGAAAACTCCTAGTTTGAATCCTGAATTAACTTGTTATTTTGGGACTACTCCGTTGTACACATGCACAGTTTAAAGGTTGGGGGAAATGATGGATTTGGTATTTTAAAAGGGAGTTTAAATATCTGCTAAGTGCTCCTGAGTATATAACTGCAAAATACCTGGTTATCAATCACTGATTAAAATCACTCTTTTCGTAATAAGAGGACCCTTTCACTATTCAGTTCATGTTTTCTTTCTGGGGAAGCATCCTCTTACTGTATATTCCTCCCTTCCCCACCAGGTGGGGGAAAAAATTGGCAAGGTCAGTTCATGTCCAGCATATATTCCAGAAGCACTTTTGTACAGAAATCATACATCTCCCACAGAGTTGCAGAGACACTTCATCAGTTGCCCACAGATACCATCTCCCTAAAAATGCGGAGGGGAGAAAGAAGTGTGTTGCGAAAGTGAGACTCCCAGGGAGGCTTTTAATGGCCCAGAATGAATTGTTCTCCTCGGGGGTCCATAAAATCACTACACCCTGGCTGTCTTAAATGGTACACTTGAGCTATTTTCAGTCTGCTCCCCCCCTCCTGCTCAGTGAAAGCAATCAAGAAGTGAGCGCTCCTGGCTGTGATTGTTGGCACCTTCCCATTATCACCATTATCAGGCTGGTAGCAGCATCAAGGACTCGGATGTGACCTGGCAGGGAAGGAGAGATAGGAAGAGAATATATCTGTGTGTGTGTGTTTTTTAGCAAGTCCTGGATTGCCAAGTATCTTCTTTTGAAGCATCCCATAACGGTCATCTTCGGAACTAACACCTTCCTATCAGTCCAGCAGAGGTTTATTTGCCATTAAAAGCAGGCGTATATTAGGCAAGACTGGGGCTGCAAAAGTCTTGTAGGTGATTGACTTAGTGAAGCCAGATGGGCGGGGTATAAATAATAAAATTATCATTATTATTATCATCATCATTTACCTTAAGACAGAGCTTTTTTTAAAAAAAAAAAAATCTCCGTTGTTTCAGAGGAGAACCAATAAGTGGTAGGCAAGCTGTCTTGCCGGAAGTTTGTAATCTGTTGCTGACCTTGTGAGTGAGAAGACCCTGCTAATCTAGGGATCCTTGGATCTCAACTGGGGAAGCCTTATTTATTTATTTCATAAAATTTATATATCGCTGGATTGCAGGAAGAACCTCAAAGCGGTTTGCAATTTGAGGATGCAATAGTAGGCAATTCCATTGTTCGCAAGAGGGGAAAACATGCTTGACTTTAAAACAAAGAAACAAACACACACAGGTTTACTCAGCACTTCACTCAGGTTATTTCTTTCTTTTTTTTCCAGTAAATTTTTATTGAGATTTTAAAGGTTACAAAAAGAAAAAAATAAAGAACATATTTAAACAGAGAAAAAAAATAAAAATACAGAACAATACAAAAACAAAGGAAAAGAAACAGAAAAAAAGATGCAGATAATTAAAGAAGAAGAAAAAAATCAATCCTTTACATAACTTTCTTTCCTTTGCTTATTTCCTTGACCTCCTCACACCTTCCTTTTTTGTATTCTAATTCAATTAGATATTTCAGCAAATCCTTTCCATCTTTATTTCTATCCTGATGATTTACAGTGGTGCCCCGCAAGACGAACGCCTCGCAAGACGGAAAACCCGCTAGACGAAAGGGTTTTCCGTTTTGGAGGTGCTTTGCAAAACGAATTTCCCTATGGGCTTGCTTCGCAAGATGAAAGGTCTTGCGAGTTCCTGCGGGTTCCCCCCCCTTTTTCCCCCTTTTCCTAAGCCGCTTATCAGCTGATCCGCTGATAAGCTGCTTAACTGCTAATAGCGCTAATCCGCTAAACTGTCAATGGGCTTGCTTCGCAAGACAAAAAAACCGCTATAGGAAGAGCCTCACGGAACGGATTAATTTCGTCTTGCGAGGCACCACTGTATCTTAATATACTATAATTTTACATTCTGTTCTTTCACCAATTAACAATCCATTTTTACTTAATCCTTTATATCATTTCTGCTAAAACCACATTACTTCATTCCAACATCCTTCTAACATTCCTTAATTTTACAGTGTTTCTGTAGATAAACTTTAAATTTCTTCCAATCTTCTTCCACCAACTCTTCTCCTTGGTCTCGGATTCTGCCAGTCATTTCCGCCTTCACTCGGGTTATTTCTGTCAGGAGCTCGTCCTACACTTGAGTAGGACCTTGGCAGAGACACATGCCCGACTGGCATGTTCTCTCCCTCCTGGTCGATCGTTCAGGAGCTTCAAAAGCTTTCCTCAGCCCGAACATCACAGCGACCGATGCCAACAGACACTGGCACACTCAGGGATCTGCAGAGTCTGCGTAGTTCGTGTGGCATACC
Organism: Podarcis cretensis; assembly: GCF_951804945.1. Classification (NCBI taxonomy): domain Eukaryota; kingdom Metazoa; phylum Chordata; class Lepidosauria; order Squamata; family Lacertidae; genus Podarcis; species Podarcis cretensis. Next base: position 27,136,030 of record NC_137175.1, read on the forward strand.
TCAGCAACTCAGCATTTTGGCTAGTCTACTTTATTTACATATAAACACACATGGAGCACTGCAACATGGCTCCCTCTCTCTCTAGCATCAGACAGCAAAGAGAAAAGAACAAAGGACAATAGTCCTACTTGACGAAACACAGTAACACAAACATCCTGTTTCTGTCACTTCCCACTCTGTGGAGTCAAAACATGCACCGTCATGTGATAAACAACAATCCCATGACTGCAGTCACAGAGCAGGAATTCTAACAATTTCTCAGGTGTCTGATGACAATATAAATTCCAGTCAGACAATGTTTCTTCCACCTCTCATGGAAACAGACCAAACCCAGCAAAAAAACCCAAACCGAATGGAAACAAAAATGAAGTGGAACAGGATTGATGTGCTACGGTATGTCATTTTTTATAAAGTGGGTGTGTAGGTGCAATAACTCAACTTGTATGGAAGTAAATTTATAGAATAACTGTTAACAGGGGAAAGTTGGCATGTGGGAACTTGCTTTCTTGCCTTGCTCCAATTGTGCATGTTGCCCATGATCCATGCCTACTGTGAGATCTGGAGCAGAAGCTGTGCAAGGCATTGCTAGAGCTGACATTAAGAAGAAGAAGAAGAAGAAGAGGAGGAGGAGGAGGAGGAGGAGGAGTTTGGATTTGATATCTCACTTTATCACTACCCGAAGGAGTCTCAAAGCGGCTAACATTGTCCTTTCCCTTCCTCCGCCCACAACAAACACTCTGTGAGGTGTGTGGGGCTGAGAGACTTCAAAAAAGTGTGACTAGCCTAAGGTCGCCCAGCAGCTGCATGTGGAGGAGCGGAGTCGCGAACCCAGTTCCCCAGACTACGAGTCTACCGCTCTCAACCACTACACCACACTGGCTCTCTGAGGGCTCTTGGCTGAACCAGGGAGGAAACTTAAAAGACTGATATCCTCACTGCCAGCTCCTCTTTTTTCGTGATTCTGTCATGGTTTACCGCTGGATCTTCTCTCCCCTCATAAGAAAAACCCTGCTGGATTAAGTCTGTGACTAACACACAAGCAGGACCTGAATGCAACAGTGTTCTTCTGACTTGTGATTCCCAGCAAAAGGTAAAGGACCCCTGGACAGTTAGGTCCAGTGAAAGGCAACTATGGGGTTGCGGCGCTCATCTCGCTTTGCAGGCTGAGGGAGGAGGCATTTGTCCACAGACAGCTTTCTGGGTCATGTGGCCAGCATGACTGTACTGCTTCTGGTGTAATGGAACATCGTGACGGAAACCAGAGCACATGAAAATGCCATTTACCTTCCCGCCGCAGTGGTACCTATTTATCTACTTGCATTAGTGTGCTTTCGAACTGCTAGGTTGGCAGGAGTTGGGACAGAGCAACGGGAGCTCACCCTGTCACAGGGATTAAAACCACCAATCTTCTGATCAGCAAGCCCAAGAGGCTCACTCATTTATACCACAGCACCACCCTGGTACTCGACACATATACCTCCATCAGTGGAGGTACAACAGAGACATCATGGTTGGCAAAGATCAATAGCCTTATACTCCAACAAATTTGTCTAATCCTCCTTTTAAAGCCATCCACATTGGGGGCCATCACTACATACATGTCATAGGAGCAAATCCCATGTTTATGCACTATGTAAGAAGTACTCCTTTTCGTCTGTACTGAATCTTTCAATAGTCAGCTTCACTTTATTTCCTTGACTTAGTTCTAGTCTTGAGAGAGAATGGGGGGGAAACAACAACTATTCACTTTTTTGTCACAATGCATAATCTTACACAACTCCTCTTGGGTAGACCCTTATTTGCAGAGAACCACTGGCGATTGCTCCTTCTGGCAGCCAACTATGATCACCGTGGACTTTCAATTGCAGGCTGGCTGGAACCCTGAACAGGAGCACTACTGTTAGGAACTGAGGAGGCAATGCAGGACTCTGGATGTAATGTTTCGAAAGCTAAAAGGGGGGAAAAAACACACCCACACACACAGAGAGAGCACTGTTCTGAAAACAAATGATTGCATAGAAAAGCACACTCCAATCATGACTTCTGAGCACAGTCTGAAGATCAAATGAAGTAGGCTTGATCCATACCAAGCCGAACTATAGCTCATTCTAGATAGTTTATTTAATAAGTCAACTTTACTTTGTGTAGATTCCACTTGATGAATGGAAAATGAATTCACTTAAACAAGTGTGCTATTTTCAGGAGGTTTTGTTATTTTTTTTGCAGAAGAGGCAGCTGATGATAATGGTGTAGAGAACATCCTCAGGGGAGGGTGAAATCTGTAGAAATCTTTTGAATTGTCTCTCCCCCTGGCACTCTTATCAGTATGGGTTGCAGATAGATTGTCTGTAATCCTAGGAGATGTAAGCTGTAATATTGTAAATTATCACTTGTTTTGCAGTCTTGACTAGAAAAATAAATGCAATTATGTTTATGAATGTCAGGAAATGAAGCAGAGTAAAGCAATTTTGTATATTTTGAGGGTTTTTCAAATAAAAAGCATTGTTCAGTGAATTCGAATAGTCTTTTGCTCTTGCATATGTTTCGTTATACAATTCTCTCTGAAGTATGTGAACAGATGTAACTTATGATAGCAATGATATGAAAGGTGGAATTTAAAAACAAAGATTTGTTTCCAAGACTTTTAAGAAGCGGCATGCATAGGCTTTCTGGATGTGCCCAGTTACCTTTTTCTGCACTACAGAGACAGAACAGTATTCTCAATATCAGCAGTTCTTCCAGGTCTTCTACTCCACATACTGTGCTTTGCCCATTAGTCTAGTTCCAGTATCACATCTCCAACAGTAGAATGTTCTAAACGCTTTTCAGGAAACCACAGGGTAATTAAGGAAAGATATATCCTTGATTAAACACACACATACACACACCTGTAAAGCATGGCTACTTTTGCATCTGAATACAGACCACTTTCAGTTAGTGAAGTTTGTCATGATATGAGAAAAACCTTCTGGGGGTTCTAATGATGAAATATGGGACAACTAATAATTAAATGTTCCAGTAAAGTTCTACCAAGCTGCCAGATAGAACTTTGGGAGCTTGGTAAAGCTCACTTCAAACCTGAGATAAGCTTTGTAAGTTCCAAAGTTCATCTCCATCTTTGATTGTTGTATAAACCAGAGGAAAACTCCTGGCTTTTTCTCCTGAACCCAAAGTAATACTTGACAGTTCCCCTAATCCCCTCACTTTCCTCAATTTGGTGGTGGTATGAGGAGACTCTCAATGTTCCTTTACTTGGTTAGCCTCTTCCTCTTACTCCACTCTTATTCTGTAGCTGTAGAGCTCTTGACATAGTGTTTAGAATTTTTGTTTTACCTCCAACAGCCTCCTTCTGAATTTTAATTAATTCTGCCATGAAAATGTCACAGACTTCTTATATTATAATGGGGCTAATGCTGGAGGTATTCCCTTTTATCTTTTACTGTTAAGTATCTGATAGGATGTGTATTCCAGAAGCCAATTGACTTGTTTTCATAGCATACTTTTAATTCTACAAGGGAAAAAAGATGATGATCTGATCTGATTTAATTTTGTTCTTAGCAAAAAAGTTAAAGGGGGGGGGGAGGAGATCACTTGGCCAGCTGCTATTCTGAGCACATGCAGAGCATGAAGGCTATGAGATAAGCTTTGAACTTTATGAAACCTCTCAGTGGTGTATGTTAATGAGTGCTGTTGGGAGACTTCTGAAACTTCTTGCTTCCAGTTGTATTAATTAGTGCACTGCTTCTGAACTGGCAAAACATCTTTTGATTAAGCTGTAACTCCAAACTAATAAGTACAAATGCATACAGTGTGTCTGTTGGTCCTGCTGCTGTGTAACAGATCAGGTGGACTTTAAGAGATTTAGCACTGGCAGGGTGACTGCTCAGAGTGTGATGTGCTCCAAAGGGCACCAGCTAATTCTGCAAACTATTTTTAGTGACAGAGCTTAGTACTGGAAGCTGAAGAGTTGCAACCTGCTTTCGATGCCAAGGTTTAGTATTGGCAATTGAAAAGTAGTAAAAAAGGAGAAATTCCTCTGTTTATGTGTAGAGTGCCTTTCTGGTGCCACGAGTAAGCATATCTAGACTCTACAAGCAGAGAGGATTTGGGGGGAGGCTTTCCAGAACTAAAAAGAAGGCAATCAGGGAAGCTTTGACTCTCATGCTTCAGAGATTTGCCTTGTGCAAGTCTACATTTTGCTTCTCAGACATTCAGATCTGCTTATAATGAGTCAGGCCACCAGATATACCCCAGTTATCTTTTCTGAAAAGTGGAAGGAGCTTTCCAAGATCTGAATATATGCTATATCATGACTCTGTAACATGAAGCAAATGGAAGTTAATTTAACAGCTCTCAAAAAGATCAAGTGTTTAGCTAAAGTTGATGCTGGACTGTAATCATATTTTCACTCTGCTGTCGGGGCTGATGGGAGTTGTAGGCTATATATTTTGAACTACAACTCCCATTTGTCTCATTTGGTTTAACTGGCAGTCAGGCAGGATAGGAATTGTAGTCCAAAACATCTGGAGGAAATCATGTTGAGTCCTACATACTAATGTAGAGCCATCTATGGGATGTGTTATGTTTTGGAAGGCAAGCCACATTGGTGAAGGGTCTGCAAATAGTGCAAAAATGTCTCATATGTCTCTCTTAATTCCCAAACATGTCCCCAGCATCACTTTTACTGCAAAACATACTGAAGATGGGGGGAGATTGTCTCATACATGTAGATGTCTCTCCACCAAATATTAGGGAGGACCTTAAGAAAATATGCTCAAAGACTAAAAGATTCAATTTAGATATACTCCTGAAATTCTCAAACTAAATTCTTTCTGTGAGTTGAAAGTTTTAAATTGCTTGTTCTTGTTTCTGAAGTGGAATAAATGTCTCGGGAATCCTTCATTGTTCCACTTACAATTTTCCAATCTTGAACAGAGCACTGTACATGCAGTTTCCTACAGCTTTTAATTCCTTGAGTTAATTAATGTTGTCTCTCCATTTCTGTAATACTATTGTACACATGCTGAATGTTAGAACACTGCAAATAATCGTTATGGTGTAACTGCATGCAATGGGTGCATCAAGATTCTTTTTTGTATGGTTTTTTGCCATTGTGGAAGGACACATCAACTAAACACCCAGGTGAAAGCTGCAGCAAACTTTGCATGCTCCATTTATGGAATTAATTCTATAAATCCCCTAGTTAAACCAGAATTAGGGAGGGGTGTGATGCAGCACAGAGCACATCTATGGAACCCTAAGGATATGAAGAAGGGAAAATCTGTTCTTATCCTTATTCAGTCATGAATATATGCCTCAGAATCTGTGGCCAGCCATAGCAAAATACTTTGCAAGTGGTAGATGAAAATATAATTATTTATAGTACAGACAGTAATAGAGTTAACTTATGCACAGCTAGATGATGCCACCAGGAAGGGGCAGCTTTGTCACAAAGCACTTGGAACAATGCAGATCTGGCTCAGCTTTCTTAAGAATATGGTCCATCTAGAAGTGGTTGAATCCTGTCAGTGGCTACTCAACAGGACCAAATTCTGCAAACTACAGGCAACCTCAGTAGCTCTTTAAACTCTCAGGTGCTCAAAAACACCAGGAAGAACACAACAGCAGTTAGAATATCCCAAGGCCTAGCAAAGTCTCTCTTCTCTTATAGAACTCAGGGACAATCCTAGGAAGATGAATGTTGGAAGATTCGGGACAGGCAAAAGAAAGCACTTCTTCTCAAAACACATAATTGAACTTTGGAATCCACTCCCACAATAAATAATAATGGCCACCAGCTTGGATAGCTTTGGAAAGGATTAGACAAATTCACAGAGGGGAAAGCTGTCATCAGCCACTAGCTGCAACAGCTAAGTTCTCTCTTCACTGGTGGAGGCTGGGAATACCCAGTGGGGAGAGTGCTGTTATACTCAGGTCCCAATTGCAAGTTTCCCATGCACATCTGGTTGGTGTTTGTGGGAACAAGATGCTTGGCTAGATGGACCACTTGCTCGAACCAACAAGATTCTTCTTATGTTCTTAAAAGAGTGAAAGAACAAGCTGAAGAAGGCCCTGAATCCACATCATAGCACACTTCAGCCCCATACAAAATGGAACCATTCACAATTGCCTACTAGTCCCCTAAAATAAAGGTAAAGGTAAAGGATCCATGGGCGGTTAAGTCCAGTCAAATGTGACTATGGGGCCATGGCACTCATCTCGCTTTCAGGCTGAGGGAGCCAGCATTTGTCCACAGACAGCTTTCTGGGTCATGTGGCCAGCATGACTAAACCGACGGGTACCTATTTCTCTACTTGCACTGGTGTGCTTTCGAACTGCTAGGTTGGCAGGAGTTGGGACAGAGCAATGGCAGCTCATCCCGTGGCAGGGATCCGAAACACCAACCTTTTGATCGGCAAGCCCAAGAGGCTCAGTGGTTTAGACCACAGTGCCACCCGTGTCCCGATCCCCTGGAATAGGATGTACATGGATTAGGCACTTCATATAATCCATCAAAGTCTCTCTTTAAACTCAAAAGTAGAAATGGAACAAGTACTTTATCCTATGAGGAACTGCGCTGACAAAATCCTGATGTTGGTACCACTCTTTGAAGAGAAGAACCCTTAGTATAGTGAAGTGGTAGATTCCTTTACAATTCATTTCATGGGGAAGACAAATGTGATTTATGGGCAGGTTCGATTTAACCTTCCCAGTCAAGGATGCTTGATCGTAGACTGCTTTATCTCATCTTTTGAACACAAAGAATCCTGTGATTATTGTATTATTATTTTTTTTTTTTAAAAGAAGAAGATATTGTCCTATAATAGGACTTCAGGGTGATAAGCTGACACAATGATTACAACTGGATCCTGCTTTAGCTCTTCAAAAGGCTGATACATAAGCATGTTAAGCAGCAACAAAGATAATATAAAAGCACTATTGGACCTAATCAGTAGGTGTGGGTGTGCTGTTTGCAGAGACAAAGCAATACCAATCAAAGATGGATGCACATGTAGCATCCTCAGCATTCATCAATGCCATATGAAACAAAACATGTATAATAAGGGACCAGCCAAGGAAACATAGCAAAAATCCAACACCTGCCTAAACTGCCTGCCCAGCAAGAGAAGTTATTTGCCAAAGGATCCCAAAGAAGGACGACTTTGCTGCAGCGTGATAGCCTCTTGTAGCAGTTCACATAGTTACAGAACTAATTTCACCCAAAGATGAAGCTACATTTTTCTGAGAACTCCATGAACCTTCATCTGACATGAATGTCTGGGTGACATACATACATATTCATGAACACCCAGTTGCTTTTTAAATAGATAGAGGGAACAGCAGCTACAGCTATGCATTATTATTATTATTATTATTATTATTATTATTATTATTATTATTACAAGTCATACAGACATGGAATTTTCATCCCTGTTGCAAAAAAAAAAAAATGTTTTAGAGACCAGGTAACTATGCAGTCAATGTTTTGGGATTTTTTATGGCTAGGGGTGGGGGAAGAATTGTGGAACAAGAGACATATTTGCTCCACAATCTTGCTGTGCCATTCCTATGGCTGCCAGCTGTTAAAATACTGTAATTTGCCCAAAGACTGAACAAAATAGAGCAGACACTATCAGTACAACATTAGTGGGCAATGGGCACTTCAGTCTTAAAGGATATTGGCAAAATGTCAGGCGGTTACGAAATATGTTTGAAAGCAGATAAAGCTACATATGCCATTGTGACATCCAGGCATGTGTTTTTGCCATCATTGAATACCACCCCTTTCATACAGGGATAGAAGTTCTAGCCTGGCCTTCATCCTTACATTCAAAATTTCTTTGCGCAGGGATTTTTTCCCCTTTGAGGGAGATTTCCATCATGAGTTTCCACTCATGGTTTGAAGTGGTACTGCTAGACAAGGGCCTCAGTCTTAAGAAAGAGAAGTGGGTATAATTGCATAGGAGAGATGGGAAAGGATCGTTTCCAAAGGCTGTGAGTTGTGACACAACATTTCCATAAGTATGATGTAGCAAACTAAATGCAGCCCTCCAGGCATAAATGGGAACCCACCAAGAATCAGTCAACATTTCTGTTGCTTGTGTGGGCTACACAAATTGTGTGTGTTTGTGTGTGAGAGTGAGTTGCTAAGCACTTGGGCTTGTAGATTACTTCCAACTAGGTGTGTCACATGTTTTGCACAGGATATGAGCTGGTGTTCTTTTTTAAGAAGCCAGTTTCGATGCCCAAATTTCCTGATAGCAGCGACCAATCAGACTTACCATTTAAGTGTCCTACTGCCATTTTTTTTTTTGCTAGGAACATAATTTAGAGGGAAACACCTCCTTCACAGCACTGAAGAGTTTGAGTTAATTGGATTTTTCTCCCAGGTGCTATCTTGCACATTGGCAGGAATAAGCAGTAAGAGATGGGAGTGGGTGGAATGAGAGGCTTAAAATTTCATCAACAATTGAAAAAAAGATAGTGGTTTACTAATTGCCTTTTTGTCATTTCCTGACAGCTTGTGTCGCTTATCGTTCAGCACAATCTGTCTCCAGGTAGTAACATGCAGATACATCAAGGCAGCAGGAGAGGGGAAAGCTTCTACCTTCAAGACATTCTTTGGATCACAGAACATCCCTGGATTCCCAATGCTGCCAACCTTTTCCCTTCCCTGAAAGAAACCAAACAGACCTAAAGTCCATACTCATCTTAAATTGTTTATTTTAAAATAAAACATTTATCTATTAATTTAAAATATTTATAACCCACCCTTCATTAGCATAAATGTCAGGGAAGACTACAGAGCACAAAATGAAAAATACACTAATATGTGCCATCAAAAAATTAAAAGTAGATTAACAATAGGCCAGAACATGTGATCCTTCCTGCACTGAAAAATAAAATGCATGCATGGAGGTTTAAAGCTGAAAGGTGTTTTAGGACAAGGGTTGTTGAAAGAAAAAAGAACATTATTCATGTATGCTACAACAGCGGCAAGAATCTTGATAGCTCAAAATTGGAAGACTGGAGAAGTACCATCAAAAGCACAAGGGCAAGAAAAGTTGATGAACTATGCAGAGTTAGAAAAGTTAACGGACAAACTGCGTGAAAAGGACAATAGTGACTTTGAAGAAGAATGGGAACCCTTTACAATATATTTGGAGAAACAACAGAAAGAAATGGTCTCACTGGCAGGATTTAAATACACATTTGCAATTTTATTTACAGAGAACAAGAAGTACAACAATGTGATAACATTATATTGTATATAAACAGCAGAATGTATCATCTGACATAATAAACCAGAAATAGTAGTTGAGGGAAGTCAACAGGGAGGGGGGGAAACTGGAAAATGTATGTTCAGCAATGATATTGAATATTTGTTTTGAGAAAAGAAAATTAATAAAAAATATTTTCAAAAAATAAAATAAATAAAGCTGAAAGGCAGATTCATGGATAGTGCAAGGTTATTTGAATGGAATTGAAATTGCAGAAGTATAAGGAAATAGTACAAGTGGAGAAAGGGACGCTCGCAGCTGTCAAATACCAACCCTCTTTTTCATATGGGAAGGACTGAGACACAGTAGCACAGCATCTGCTTTGCATGCAAAAAGTTCCAGGTTCAATCCCTGCCACCTCCACATAGAGATCCTAGCCTGAAAACCTGGAGAAATTGTGCTAGCCAGCCTAGACAATGCTGAGTTAGATGAACCAATGGTTTGGCTCCACATAAGGCAACTTTGTATGTGCCACCTGGAGCATAAAACCACCAATCCAAGAATTAAGTAATAATCAAGCACTGGACTTAGGCTTGGAGAAGAGAACTGCTCTTCTCTGGGTCCAGTGGTTAAATAATTCCCTTCATATCAAGCAAGATGCTGCTGGATTATTATCAATTTAGATTTCGCAGTTTATATAGTCTTTAATTCATTTAAATGTATTAATTAAATTCATTTAATTAACATCGAACAAGCTCAAAGCATATGTAAGCTGCTCTTCTCCAGAGAGTTCCTTCTGTTAGGGATGCCAGTAAGAATGTCAGATGGTTTCAATAGCTTTTCTTTTTTTACCTCCATGAATGCATAACCTTTTTGTGTTTGTGTGTGTGTTCTGAGGGGTAGACTCGCGCTCTGCATGCTGAAGGTCTCAGCATCCATCTCTGACTTCTGCAGGCAGCACTGGGGGAAAGAAGTTGGTTTGAAATGCTGAAGAACCACTACCTGGCAGTGTCAGTAATTCTCAGTTAGGCAGACCAAGAGTCTGACTCTGGCTACATTCACAGTATACGCTCAAAGCACTATAATACCACTTTAGGTAGTCATGTGTCCCCATCCAATAATTCTGGGAGCTGTTAAGGGTGCTGAAAGCTCTTAGGAAACCCCTATTCCCCTCCCAGATCTCCAATTCCCAGAGTTGCTTCATCAGTCCCTCTTCACAGCAAACTCTGGAAATTGTAGTTCTGGGAATTGTTGTCATGGGCCAGGAGTCAGCTTCACCTGCTGAACAGAAGCCTGAATGGGGAGAAGGCAGAGTGACTCCACCTGATCAGCTTGCAAGGACACAGAGGAGAAGGTGCTGATGAGAGCCAGCTGGCTTCAGCTTTCTTAAGCAGAGCATCAAGCAGCAGTCAGATGCTGGAAACAAAGCTTGTCATTCCTGGTCACCCGAATTGCCTGACCACATGGATTGCTGTTTGCCTGACCCTAGGACTGGACCTGACTCTGCCTCCAGGCAAGTACACCTCATAGACTTTTCCAGTTGGCTGGTCTCCCACTCTACTGAGCTCTGCACATTGCTGCTAAGCAAAGAGACTACGACAATTGTAGCTTTAGAAGCAAGGGTCTCCTAACAACTCTCAGCATCCTTAACAAACTACAGTTCTCAGAATTGGGGGGGGGAGAGAGAGAGAGCAATGACTGTTTAAAGTGGCATCATAGTGCTTTAAATGTATGGTGTGACTGTAGTCTCTGTGTTATAGAACAGTGGGTTACAAATACCTTAAATAAATGCTAGCATGCATCTTTGCCACCAGGTATTCGGCAGTGCTTGTTTCTGAACCCTGCTATTCAAGTAGTGCTAGGCTAAGGGGATGGATAGTGGCTCTTTTGTAAGAGATTCAGAGGAAACAGAGTCTGCCCCTGTTCTTCCAGCTCACAAATGGATTCCTTCGATTACAAATAATCTAAGTGGGGCAGGATGTGCAGAGCTCTAACTACGGGATAGAGCCTTTGGAGTGGTAAAGCACAGCTTGTGAAACACATTTGTATGTGTGTTCACTTTGGGTTAGAGAGGGAGAGAAAGTGGGAGAGCATTTGCCTCGCGAGTAAAGATATAAAAATATTTTATGTCAGGATGAGGGAAGTTCTTTCTCAGATCTTTAAATTTTAAATTATCTGGGCTTAGAGATAGAATACATGTGAATCCTGTAAGTTCTGAAGTTTTCTCACCTTCAGAAGCTTTGATCTCTGTTCCAACAGGAAAAAAATTCTGCCAGTACTTCTAAAGATACCGGACATTTTTTCTCCACTTTTACAGTTACTGGACTTTAAATGAATTTTCTTCTGAGTGACTGGAAGGGGGAAATGGGTTACTCTTTTTGGCAATTTAAATACTATAAACCAGCAGTTAAGGAATGTGAATCTAAAGTCCAATGAGAGACAAGTTATTACTCCCATCTACTGAAGACAGTAAGGGAGAAAGTTCAAAATGTCCCGGAACATCCGCATCCTTGATGTACATTCTTCTTTGACAACAGAGGCTTCACTTTGGATATGTGTAATGTGTTATCATGTTATGCTTCTTGTCTCTTTAAAATCATACATTCCAGCTACAGCTGAAGCTGCTGCAGTGATGACAGGAGTGATGTGTCTCTCTGCCACAGCCAGACAAATAGACAAGGAAGGACCAGTCTCTGCTGCTGCAAGAGCAGCCAAGTTTCTGGAGTGGTAATGGTGGAAAGATGGGGGTTCATTGGGAATTAGAAATATGAATTTTGATCCTGTTGCTCTCTCAATTATGTCTTCTGGAGTTCCACCACATCCAAAATAGGCTCACAATTGTGCCCAGAACAACTGATCTGTTTTCTAACATGTGATCTCTGACCAGTGTTATTGAGACTAATGCAAGTTTGTGTCAGGAACACTCAATAATACCACGTTTGTCATGTGGTTCGGAATTCTATCTTATCAGCAAAGTAAAGGAACTGCTGTGAGACTTAGGGTGCTATTTGCTGAATGTTATGCAGAGCAGACCAGTTGAAATGAATGGACTTAACTTAGACATGTTCATTAATTTCAGTGGATCTACTCTGAGTAAAATGTAATTGAATACCACCCTTGGATGATCATGGATCAATATGTTATAGGAAGCTGTGCTATTGGGCATGTTCTCATTGGTCCAGGTGTGGTTTGGAATATGATGGCAGCTGTTTTGTACTGGCATCCACAACACTTTATTGAAATATGAGGATAGACACTTAATTTTTTTTTATAAACAAAAAATCACTGTGTGTGGACAATTTTGGAGAAATTAAGTGGGTTACAGGGGGGTTGTAACACTTAACTTACTTTCAAGGAGGCCAGTGGGTGTTTGTTGTGAGTCCTTTCTTTCATTCTACAAAAGGTTTCTCCATTGGCTGTGGTCTTGCTAGGTGGCCATGCTTCCTTGCTATCTTCTTTACTATTAGTCAATCCCATCCAACAATACCATCCTGGTATTTTTTAAAAAATTATATTTATTGGTTTACAAATACAAAAAACAAAATTGTACATTTCAGCTTCTTAATTACATCTTAATTCCATTTTTTACTTCCCTCAATTTGTCTGAGCTTCCTTCATTTTATCACTTTTAACACATTCCTACCCCTTGTTATTAAAACTATTAGATTCAATTCATTATTTTTACTTATTGTTACATTTTCACATCACAGAGCTTCTTTAAAACTTACAAACATAATCTGGTTATCACTTAGTTTTTGCAAATATTGAATAAACTTCTCCCAATCTTCTGTAAATCTTTGATCTCGTCGATTCCGGATCCTTCCTGTTATTCTGTCCAATTCTGCATAGTCCATCATTTTAGTTCTCCATTCTTCTATCGTAGGCAGCTCCTCTTGCTTCCATTTCTGAGCCATCAATATTCCTGCTGCTGTCACTGCATATAAAAACAACTTCTTCTCTTTCTTATTTATCTCATTCCCTGTAATGCCTAGTAAAAATGCTTCTGGTTTCTTAGTAAATGTATATTTCAACATTTTCTTCAATTCATTATAAATCATTTCCCAGAAGCATTTTACCTTCTTACACTCCCACCACATATGAAAGAAAGTATCTTCCTTTTCTTTACATTTCCAACATTTGTTACTTGTCTTATACATTTTTGCTAACTTTACGGGGGTTATATACCATCAATACATAATTTTCATAACATTTTCTTTTAAAGCAGTACATGCAGTGAATCTTAAACCATCTTTCCAGAGTCTTTCCCAATCCTCCATTTGTATGTTATGTCCTATATCTTTGGCCCAATCAATCATCATTGATTTTACCTCATCCTTCGTATACCATTCCAGCAATATTTTATACATTTTTGCTAAGATCTTATAATCATTGTTTAATATTTCTGTCTGAAAATTGGATTCTTTATCAGCAAAACCCCTTTGGTTTAAATCTTTTCTAAACATCTCATTAACTTGAAAGTAATGCAGCCAATCATTCACATAATTCTTAACTTGTGGTTCGAGGACCCGACCCCCGCGAAGTAAAATGAAGACACGGGGACACGTGATATAAGGTTAATGGGCTGGAAAAGGCCACAACTTTATTGATTACAGCAATGAAAAGGTATTGGCTTAGGCATTGGATCACGAAACAAGTGGGTTTATTCACCAGGGGTTCATCACCTGTTGATGCTAATCCAACTATAGGCTCACCCCTGATGTCACCGAGGGTCGTGCCATGGCCTCCCACCAAGCAGGCTTCGGACGGAATACACGACCGCCAGATTCCATTAACGGAATACCCCTAGAAATTGAAGGCATAGGCGATGGCCACACCTAGCACTTCGACACACCACAACACATTATTCCAATGCCTAACCTACCCACCAATACCACCAAAAAGTTGTGACGATTGCTACGAGGTAGGCGAAAAAACCAAAAAGCCTAATGCCAAATGGAAAAACTCCTACCAGGCCCCCCGGGCAACCGGGGCGACCAACCTAAGGTCCATAGCAAGGCCAATGACCTAAGCCCTAACTCAAAGGGAGTGGAGGGTGGGTGACTCGCCCAGGACGACAAAGAGAAATGAGGCCGGGGGGGAGGCTGGCACTGCAGCATAAAGGCTGCTGGACCCCCCCCCCCCATTGCACCTGGTTGGACGGCCACCGGGGGGGCGTGAGTGCCAGCCAGGTGAGCTGGAGGCAGGGGGCAACGCCCCCTGCTAGGAGCGGTGCTCGGGCTCCCGTCCACAACCACTCCCCTCTCTTTCAGGGAGGAGAGTCCTTCTTCAAATGGTCTCATTTTCCATTTTCCTTCACTTTTACATATTAATTTCTCATATGTTACCCAACCCCCTGTCATAGTGACTTTCTTCACACTCATCGCTTCCAGCAGTGATAACCAATATGGGGTTTTTTGTTCCAACAGATTTTTATATCTTTCCCATACTTCAATCAAGGACCCTCTTATAATATGATTTTCAAATCCTTTATGAACCCGTTTCTTGTCATACCACAAATACGCATGCCACCCAAATCTGTTATCAAAACCTTCTAAATCTAACACATCCGTATCTTCTAATTTCATCCATTCCTTTAACCAACAGAGGCAAGATGCTTCGTAGTATAATTTCAGGTCTGGCAGGGCGAAGCCTCCTCTTTCTTTTGCATCTGTTAATATCTTAAATTTTATCCTCGGCTTCTTACCCTGCCAGATATACCTTGAAATTTCTCTTTGCCAATTTTTAAAGATTGCTGCCCCCTTGATTACTGGAACTGTTTGGAATAAGAATAACATCTTCAGTAGCACATTCATTTTTATCGTTGTAATTCTTCCCCCAAAAGACAATTTCATTCTTCCCCATACCTCCAGGTCCCTTTTAATCTTATTCCATGTTGGAACATAATTATTCTGAAACAAGTCAATACTTCTGGGGGTTAACCAAACCCCTAGGTATTTAACTTTCTTAACCACTTCAATCTCAGTTTGCTGCTGTAATCTATTGACTATCTCTTGATCTATATTTTTAGTAATTGCTTTAGTTTTTTTCCTATTCAACATAAATCCTGCCAATTGACCATACCTATCAATTTCTTTCAATACTTCTGGTACTGTACACATAGGATCCTCCAGGGTTAATACCAAATCGTCTGCAAAAGCTTTGACCTTATATTCTTTTCTGCCCACCTTTACCCCTTTAATTTGATCATTACTCCTAATTGCCCTTAGAAACACTTCTAAGACTGCGATGAACAACAATGGTGATAAAGGGCTTCTTTGTCTTGTGCCCTTGGTTATCTTTATATTCTCCGTCGTCACATTATTAATAATCCAACAGAACCTGGTAGGAGTTGTAGTTCAACAACATCTGGAGTTCCTTGCCCCTTATTTAGCAAAAGGATACATTACTTTACAATATGACACGTCCAACTCTCTGGAGACTGTGATCTACTCCCAGTAAAATAAAACTGGCAGTGATCTACCCATTGTCATTGCCCAGAGTTGTTGAGCTTTTTTGGAGAAGGAGTTATCACGGGCACCAGGGGATCTACCTGTCAATCGCAGTCGACCGGTTGTACATTGAATAAGTGAAGCCATGCTGAATGGTGTTGAAGTGCTGTAGAAACGTCACATGCACATAAACACAGCAGGCCAGGTTCAACTAACCCAAGGCACTAGTGGAAGCTAGAACAAGGACTGCTGCTGGCACAATGGGCCATTCTTCTCTCCTCCCCATGGCCATCTGCACCTCCCCAAATTTGCTTGCAGGGGGTTGAGAGAAGACCTAGAACAATACAAAGTTGGAGGAGAAGGGAAATAATTTAATATGGGAAGCGGACATTGAGTTCCAGCCAACGGCTGTTTTCTGAAGCTCAAAAGAACTGCAATAGTTTGCTTTGACAAGGTTCAAATGAGATAATTAACTCTAGTGGATATGTATATTCAGGGTCGTTCAGAGAGTTGTATAGCGTTACCATTTTTTGAACTAGAGAAACACAATTACTGAAAATCCACAGCGATCTTAAGGGCGGCCCTTTAGATTTTGTAAAGTGACAGCAGATTAGAAACTCTTCAGTAAGGTGATAATCCAAGTCCCTTCCCCTCCCCAAGTGAATTCAAAAGGGAAATACAATCTCAGTGACTTTGTTTGGACAGATAAAGGAAGGAGCAAAGACTAGGTCATTATGCACAAAGGCATGTAATGGAATAAGTTGATGGCATCAAACAAAGCCCCAAGTCAGACAAGGAGCTCTATTCTCGGCACATGTACAGGAGGAAAAATTAATGGGGGGCAGAGGGCAAAACTGCTGCCTTCCAGCACAGTGCTGAAAAGCATTAAAAAGCCCATTACAAAAAGCAAATACTTCTGGAATTAATAAAACTGGAAGATACCATTCTTGCTCCATATCAAAAGGCTAGGGAGGTCATGTTTCTAGGTAACCAATTTTCCGTGAATAGGAACTGTACTGGAGAACTGAGTTGTTGTACGATAGGAACTGGAACAGTCTGGTGCTTGATGTGTTACAAAACAAAACTTTTCAGTCAATCTTAACCAGTTTGGCTCCTATATAATTTAGGAACAAAAATTAAGCCATTAGCTCCTCTAAAGTACTTTGAACACTGGGATGCGCTGGTCCATCCCTCCTGCCAGCAAGGTTGCTGCTACTTACCTGGATAGAATAAGGCTGGGGTGGGGCAGTCTTAATGCTGGGAATGCATGGTTGCACCCCACAATCACCCCCCTTCCCTCTTTTATTCTTAGAAGTTCAGGGACAACAGATTATTGCAGTCTTTAATGGCCATTTCTCCCCACTGATCCCAAAACTATGTTATTATGCTTGGTGATTAATTTAGATTGCAGTCCTAATCCAACTAACCTGGGTGTAAACCCATTGAATTTAATAGGACTTACTTTTAGTAGATGCAGTTAATATTGCGGTGTTGGTCACTATGATTGGTAGCATAACTGCCTGACCACTTCGTTAGGTATCATCCCTCATGAAACAGGAAAAGGGTGCAGATAACTTTAAGGACATTTTCTATGAGTTCTGGGTGTGGCTTTCCAGGCCAGTTAGGCACAGCTGGTGATGTGTATAAAGAGAGAAGTAGTTGCAGTTTGAATTTGCCTGCAGAAAGAGAACACCCACATGCTTTGTGTTTGTTGTTTCTATAGTCATAATAAAACTCTTGAGTATTTTACATCAGTCTCATGGTTCTGTTGTCTGCTGCCAGGGAAAAATTCAACTCCCAATACACTTTTCCTAATAAAACTTGCTTGGGAATACAAAAAATCTAGTGAATGTGGAATGTGGAAGAACTATTAGATCCCAAATTCCCAAATTAGATCCCAGATTCTTACATTAATTACTTACCATGTAAATCCTTTGTATTTTCAATGATGTAGCTTTAAAAAGCATGTATGTATTCCTTCTCTATTCAGGTGTAGGGACTTCAGTGTGTTAAAGCTGTGCTAGTTAATGAGCAAAGACTGAAGAGGGTGCATTTTATTCTGGGCAAATGTAACTGATGTAAAAAGGGTGGGATGTCATGCATGTTGCTGAAGTTAGCATGTCCATATTGCTCATGAAGCATGATTTCTGCCTACATTATATGCTTGAGGACTCTGTCCAGTCTAGTTGGGAGAAACTCAAGTGACGAGAGTTCCATATCTGCCCTGGGGCGATCATTTCACAGTCTAATGCATTTTCCTACAGAGAGAGTATTTTGTGATAGCCAACATAAATGTTCTTTTGCTCAGTTTCATCCATTTCCTCTTCACTGCACCCATTTGGAACTGTTAGTTTACCTGATGCTGAAAATGTAAATTGCAGAGTTTTCCACCTTGCTTATGAAAGTATGGAATATCTTGACAGCAATTCCTCCCCCCCCCCTCCCCACACCCAATGTGCAGTAAAGAATATAGGTTGGGGAATCATACACTTCCTTTGTAATCTTTAACGAGTCCGTACTTCAGATGAAATCGGCAACGTCCTCTTCAGTTAGAGCCGCTATTGCTTTAAACCCATCTATTTGTGTAGGCAAGAAAGCCTGGGCCCAAATGGAAATATTAGCCTTTTAAAACTCCTGTTTCTGTTTAAAGCAAGTGGAGCTACAAGTGCCATTCAAGTTGTTTACAGAATTTTGAAAAGGTTACTTTGCTTAAGGTGCTTTTCTCCAGTTAACATGCTTGGATTTTGAAGGCAGTTCCACCTGTATGTTTGAAAAATAAAGCACTGTAAGTGGATGTCTGCTTTGGGGGTACATCTAGCACAAGATGCTGTACCCATTGGTACCCATAAACTTCCTGTCATAAATTGCATTGATATTTTTTGTTATATAGCAACATATAATATTTTTTATAAATAAATGGAAAATAACTTCTTTCTATTCTGTTGAATGTGTCTTGGAGAGAGAAGGAAGCTCAAAGGAGGTGGAATGATAGTTGTTGTTTGGTCATTTAGTTGTGTCCGACTCTTTGTGACCCCATGGACCAGAGCACGCCAGGCGCTTCTGTCTTCCACTGCCTCCCGCAGTTTGGTCAAACTCATGCTGGTAGCTTCGAGAACACTGTCCAACCATCTCGTCACTGTCCCTCCATCTTTCCCAACATCAGGGTCTTTTCCAGGGAGTCTTCTCTTCTCATGAGATGGCCAAAGTATTGGAGCCTCAGCTTCAGGATCTGTCCTTCCAGTGAGCACTCAGGGCTGATTTCCTT
Source organism: Podarcis cretensis (assembly GCF_951804945.1). Lineage (NCBI taxonomy): Eukaryota > Metazoa > Chordata > Lepidosauria > Squamata > Lacertidae > Podarcis > Podarcis cretensis. Next base: position 27,154,965 of record NC_137175.1, read on the forward strand.
AAGGATGGATAGGTTTGATCTTCTTGCAGTCCATGGGACTCTCAAGAGTCTCCTCCAGCACCATAATTCAAAAGCATCAATTCTTCGGCAATCAGCCTTCTTTATGGTCCAGCTTTCACTTCCATACATCACTACTGGGAAAACTGGGAATGATAATAGAACCAGTTAATAAAAACATAGGATAGCCCTGCTAGATCAGGTAAAAGGTTCAGCTAATCCAGTGTCCTGTCATTCATGGTGGCCAACCCAATCCTTTCAGGAATCAAGGCATGAAGGCAATAGTCAACTCCCAGTACTGCTGTTCAGTGGTGTAGTGCTTGGTGTTCCACATAGCCAACATGTGATATAGGTATCCTCCAATTTTCCTAAGAAATAATTCCAGAAAATGTACCTTGAAGTCCACCCTCTATGCAAATGTATCTGACAGGTGATGCAGCCCCTCTGAGGTTACCTCTGGGCCAAGCCTTTATTGGTTCAAAGTTGTACTATAGCAAGCAAAGGAAATGGCTGTTAAGTTACCAAAAAAGTGAAGTGACTTTATGTAGTGGTCATTGAAAATAGCTATATACGACATGAGAAGGCTTTTTATAGAAACGCTGGCACCCATTAGAATAGGGGTAGTCAACATGAAGTCCTTCAGATGTTTCAGACTATAGTTGCCATCATCCCTGATCATTTGCCACTCTGCCTGAGGCTGGTAAGAGCTATAAGGGCAGGCAAATCCCTACTTACACACATTCTACTCACTTGTAGACACATATATGCACGGTGCTGGGAAATATTTTTTAAAAAAACTGGATAGTCCCCATGGCTCACAAGGAGACCCTCCCTGGAGCCCAAAGAGAGTTTCACTGAGGATGGAGGAAACCCCAAAGAGACCAGAGGCACAGTGGGACTTTGTTTAGGGTGGATACTGGAATCAACAGGTGAAACCTACATGACCTGAAGGTGTTGCTGTGTAATGCCAGGTCAATGATGAATAAAACCACTGCCATCCACGACCTGATTGTGGATGGAGGATTTGACCTGGCATGTGTGATAGAGACCTGGTTGGAGGAAGCAGATGGGCCTGTCCTTGCCGCTGCTTGCCCACCAGGTTTCTCTTACGCACAGCAACCCAGGTCATGTGGGCGGGGAGGGGGGGTTGCAGTGATTTTTAGGAAGTCACTAGCTTGCACCAGGCATCCTACTGGGAAGATCCAGTTTTCTGAGTGCATGTTCTGGAAGTTGGGCAATAGGGGCAGTACAGGATTCCTTTTGGTGTACCGACCTCCCCGCTGCACCAAGGATTCCCTGTCTGAGCTGCTTCAGGTCGTGGTGGATTTTCTCCTGGAGACACCTAGTTTGGTTGTCCTAGGAGATTTTAACATCCATGCCGACACGACCTTACAAGGGGCTGCTCGGGACTTCGTGGAAAGCATGGCCTCCATGGGGCTGTCCCTGAATAAGTTTGGCACAACTCATAGTCATGGACATGCCTTAGACCTGGTGTTCACCTCTAGTGACGTGGGTGATCTGACACTAAGTAAAAGTGAAACAAAAGAAGTGCCATGGTCAGATCACTTCCTGGTGCAACTGGACTTCTCCGCGACCCTTCCCCTCTGCAGGGAGGTGGGACCAATTCGGATGGTCCGCCCCCGCCACTTAATGGATCCAAATGGTTTCCAGAGAGTGGTAGTGGATGCTTTATCCCATGTTGATGGCCTTTCAGCTGATTCCCTGGTGGCCCGCTGGAATGCGGAGTTAACCAGGGCTATCGGCTGTCTGGCTCCGAAGCGCCCTCTCCGATTGCATGGAGCCCGGACAGCTCCGTGGTTTTCTTCGGAGCTGAGGGCGATGAAACAATCGCTGAGACGGCTAGAGCGTCGGTGGCAAAAAACTCACTCCGAATCTGACCGGACACAGGTTAGAGCTCAACGTCGAGCCTACCAAGTGGCGATAGCAACGGCGAAGAAGACTTTCTTCACCGCCTCTATTGCATCTGCAGAAAATAGTAGCAGGAGACTCTTTCAGGTGGTTCGTAATTTAACGGAACCACCTTTACCACCGGGGCCTTGTAAAGACCCCAAGATCTCCTGCAACGATTTTGCAAAGTTTTTTGCAGATAAAATCACTCATATTCGGAAGGAGCTAGACACCACCGTGGGAGCAGTGCCGGGGCGGGAGAGTGCTAGAGCTCTGTCTGGTCAAGTTGCATGGAATCAATTTCAATCCGTTACCCCCGAGGATGTGGACAGGCTGCTTGGACGTGTGAAACCAACCACCTGTCTCCTGGATCCTTGCCCATCCTGGCTAATAAAAGCAAGCCGGGAAGGGCTGGGCGATGGGCTCTGCGGGGTGGTGAATGCTTCCCTCTGTGAGGGAACATTCCCAGATCCGCTGAAAGAGGCGGTCATTAAACCGCTTCTTAAAAAAACATCTTTAGACCCGGCCAGTATGGCCAACTATCACCCAGTCTCAAATCTTCCTTTCTTGGGCAAGGTAATTGAGCGCGTGGTTGCTGAACAACTCCAGGCACGCCTGGAGGATGCGGACCATTTGGATCCCTTCCAATCGGGATTCAGGCCTCATCATGGGACTGAAACTGCCTTGGTCGCGCTGGTTGATGATCTTCAGCGAGCTAGGGACAAAGGTGAGAGTTGTTTCCTAGTTCTGCTGGATCTCTCAGCGGCCTTTGATACAATCGACCATAACATCCTTCTGGACCATCTAGAAGGGCTGGGAGCTGGGGGCACTGTTATACAGTGGTTTCGCTCCTTCCTCCTGGGCCGTGTTCAGAAAGTGGTGGTGGGGGATGAGTGTTCAGACCCCTGGGCCCTCACTTGTGGGGTACCTCAAGGTTCCGTCCTCTCCCCCATGCTTCTTAACATCTATATGAAGCCGCTGGGAGAGATCATCAGGGGGTTTGGACTGGGTGTCCATCAATATGCAGATGATACCCAGCTCTACCTCTCTTTCAAATCAGAACCAGTGAAGGCGGTGAAGGTCCTGTGTGAGTGCTTGGAGGCGGTTGGAGGATGGATGGCGGCTAATGGATTGAGGTTGAATCCTGACAAGACAGAAGTACTGTTTTTGGGGGACAGGGGGCAGGCTGGTGTGGAGGACTTCCTGGTCCTGAATAGGGTAACTGTGCCCTTGAAGGACCAGGTGCGCAGCCTGGGAGTCATTTTGGACTCACAGCTGTCCATGGAGGCGCAGGTCAATTCTGTATCCAGGGCAGCTGTCTACCAACTCCACCTGGTACGCAGGCTGAGACCCTACCTGCCTGCGGACTGTCTCGCCAGAGTGGTGCATGCTCTAGTTATCTCCCGCTTGGACTACTGCAATGCGCTCTACGTGGGGCTACCTTTGAAGGTGACTCGGAAACTACAACTAATCCAGAATGCGGCAGCTAGACTGGTGACTGGGGGCGGCCGCCGAGACCACATAACACCGGTCTTGAAAGACCTACATTGGCTCCCAGTACGTTTCCGAGCACAATTCAAAGTGCTGGTGTTGACCTTTAAAGCCCTAAACGGCCTCGGCCCAGTATACCTGAAGGAGCGTCTCCACCCCCATCGTTCTGCCCGGATGCTGAGGTCCAGCGCTGAGGGCCTTCTGGCGGTTCCTTCATTGTGAGAAGCAAAGCTACAGGGAACCAGGCAGAGGGCCTTCTCAGTCGTGGCACCTGCCCTGTGGAACGCCCTCCCATCAGATGTCAAAGCGATAAATAACTACCTGACATTCAGAAGACATCTTAAAGCAGCCCTGTTCAGGGAAGTTTTTAATCTGTGATATTTTAGTGTATTTTTGGTTTTTATGGAAGCCGCCCAGAGTGGCTGGGGAAACCCAGCCAGATGGGCGGGGTACAAATAATAAATTATTATTATTATTATTATTATTATTATTATAGGCTGCTCAGGCTCCCTGCCTAACAGCTGATGTGCGGGGTAGCGCAGCAGCAGCAGCTACTGCTTTCCCACGTGTCTTCCTGCCGGTCCCAGAACTTCAATTCTGATTTTGGATATTTTTGGGTACAGTATTTTTGTTATGGATTGAAGAGAGAGTGTCAGAGAGGGTGTTTAGAGGGTGCTCCTCACTTTACAGGATTTCACTTACGTGTGCAGGAGCCTAGAATGTAACCCCCATGTAAGTGAGGAGTCACTTGTAAAAGATGCCCTCAGCACTGGATCATATGTTTCCCATTTTTATGTTCATTTTTTTTAATTGTCTCTTGTGAGAAGCCTCGGTGTAAAACCTAACCTTCCTGACACAAGTCTTCTCCTTCTTCATCTGTGGGATTTACTAGCTCAGGATATAGTGATGGCATCCAACTTGGAAAGAGGATTATGTAAATTTATGGTGGATACCAGTGGCGACTTCCAATTTGTCTCTGAGAACATAGACCTTTGGCCTGATCCAGCAGTTATCTTCTTAGATTCTTAAGGAGAAAAATACATTGCAGTTCAATATACGAAATGTGCCTCTTGAACACGGTGTTTTACCACTTGCTAAGCAAATTGAAGTGAGATTTAATAGTTAATCCTTGGGAAAACTGATGGAGCAGTTTTCAAGCTATCTATTGAATTTGCTGTCACTGCTGAACGATCAATAGTCTAGGTGAAAAAATATACACAGGTACTTGCATTAGGCATGGTGGGTGCAAATATAAGCTGGATTTTAGGAAGTTGTTTAGAACATTTGATCAGATTCAGAGGGCAGTGAGCCTGTTCTTGTGTGCATGTCCATGCATCACATGTATGTATGCTCATACAGTGGTACCTCAGGTTACATACGCTTCAGGTTACATACACTTCAGGTTACAGACTCCGCTAATCCAGAAATAGTGCTTCAGGTTAAGAACTTTGCTTCAGGATGAGAACAGAAATTGTGCTCCGGCGGCACAGCGGCCCCATTAGCTAAAGTGGTGCTTCAGGTTAAGAACAGTTTCAGGTTAAGTACGGACCTCCGGAACGAATTAAGTACTTAACCTGAGGTACCACTGTATATCCTACATTATTTCCATTTTTAGAATGGAATGTGTGTAGAAACAGGCATGTTTTCTTCCGTTGAGAACTATTCGAATTGTGTTTCGCTTGAAAAGACCAATCTAAACTACAGTGTCACCTAGCATGTATCATTATTTGGACCTCTGCCAGCTTAACATCAGAAAGTATGAATTCAACGTGATAAGAAAGGAATGGCTTGTGCACATTCCGGGTTCACTGTCTCAGTGAGAATAGTATTTTGCTCGCTGGCAGATCTATCCTCTCAATCTGTGGCAGATGCAATACTGTTCTCCTGAATCAGGCCATAGCACCCATTCAGCCTGTTGGAACAAAACTGTCAGCAGCTGAATTTCAATTCCAGTCACAGGAATGAAGGCTCTTAAGGGGATTCTGGTTTATTGCACATGAGTACAATAAATTTTGTTTTGCTTAGACTGGACTTAGATAGATCTAATTTAACTATATTGCCACTGGGGCTTTTCTGTGCTGTTTGGCATCATATATTTATTGGGGAAAATGAAGGAACAAAATCAGCTTTGAGCAGAAAAGTAAATTTGCCCCACTAGAATCAGCTGTATAATGTCTACCTTGTGTTCTGAATTGGGAATGTGGAATGAATAATTAACTCTGTGTATTGCATAAGATGCTGGTCCAGGTTTCAGTTGGTATTTAGTATCCACAATGAGACAAGGAGGTGTGTTTCCAAGACATCCCAGGACCATGGATATCTCAAATATCTCAAGGGCTGTCACATAGAAGAGGGAATAAGTTTGTTTTCTCCTGTTCCGGAGGACTTGTACCAATTAGTTCAAGTTACAAGAAAGGAGATTCTGACTAAACATGAGGAAAAACTTTCTAACAGTAAGAGATGTTTGACAGTGGAACAGACTCCCACGAGAGGTGGTGGACTCTCCTTGCTTGGAGGTTTTTAAGCAGAGTTGTGAGAGCCATCTGTCATGGATGCTTTAGCTGAGATTCCTGCATTGCAGGAGGTTGGGATAGATGACCCTTGGGGTCCCTTCCAACTCTACCATTCTATGGTGGCTACAGCTCCCATGATCTCTTAAGATCTCTAGATGTTTCAGATGCACTGCACATTAAAGACAGCAGCTGAAGCCTTGTTGAAACCAGCAGCCTTTGGAGCCAGGATTACAGACTCCCCTGACCCAGAAATAGTACCTCGGGTTAAGAATTTTGCTTCAGGATGAGAACAGAAATTGCGAGGTGGTGGCACGGCGGCAGCGGGAGGCCCCATTAGCTAAATTGGTGCTTCAGGTTAAGAACAGTTTCAGGTTAAGAACGGACCTCCAGAATGAATTAAGTTCTTAACCCGAGGTACCACTGTACTGGGATGGGGACAGAAGAAGAAGAAGAAGAAGAAGAAGAAGAAGAGTTTGGATTTGATATCCCGCCTTTCACTCCCTTTAAGGAGTCTCAAAGCAGCTAACATTCTCCTTTCCCTTCCTCCCCCACAACAAACACTCTGTGAGGTGAGTGGGGTTGAGAGACTTCAAAGAAGTGTGACTGGCCCAAGGTCACCCAGCAGCTGCATGTGGAGGAGCGGAGACGCGAACCCGGTTTCCTAGAATACGAGACTACCACTCTTAACCACTACACCACACAGGCCATTGGAGATCTGCTGATCACATCTCACTCCCAGTAACATCATTTAGAGTATGATAATTTTGTTTAAAATGTATTAATGTATGATTTTGTTAAAAATGTATTAATGTAGAAAATAAGATGCAGGCCCTCCTAATTCATGTTAAATGGAGATATTATGAATCAAACACAGAAGTCCACCACACGAAAAGGTCACACCAAAGAGAGGCAGCATGTTGATAAATGGTGCTAGACCTTTAACAGCCATATTGAAAAGCCATCTACAAGCCAAGCCACGTTCACAGAAAGGAGTCAATAAAATTACTGCAAATTCACAGATGACAAGCTGTAGATAATGAGATGATTCATATGTATACGGGGGTGATGGAGGAAAGACTCTGATTTTGTTGGGCAAATTGCTTGATATGAACATCTTGCCTTGCTCTAGTCACAACAATGAGTCACATTTTGCACCAGCTGTGAGCTTGTGTTGTTTTTAATTTTTTCCCCTTAATGATACATTTTTGTTTAATATATTTACCCAGGAAGGGATTTAGATGGAAAGAGCATTCCCCTGCCAGCTTGATTCCAAGCATTGACACTTGGCGACATGATTCTGATCAACAGGTGGTGGCGGCGGCACAAAATGGGCAGCAGGAAGGTGGGGGGAGCTGGAGTCTCTGCATTCATTAGTTCTAGCAAATGCGGAGTGTACATCTGCATGGGCGAGTTGAAAGAAAAGAAAGGGAAAGCATTTCTGAACATATATGTGACAAGAGCATATGGAGTCCTATCAGAAAAGAGTGTCATAAAAAAGTATAAGAGAGAGAAAACAGTATCAGCAGTGTTCCTTCCTATCTTCTGTTGTGTGATTTGCTTTTAAAACTGGAGGTTGTTTGTTTTTACCTGCTGTTGGCTTTGCTTCTTACTCTGTTCTTCTTTTTAAGTATGTTGTAACTTTGTCTTGGGACGCGGGTGGCACTGTGGGTTAAACCACAGAGCCTAGGACTTGCCGATCAGAAGGTTGGCGGTTCGAATCCCCACGATGGGGTGAGCTCCTGTTGCTCGGTCCCTGCTCCTGCCAACCTAGCAGTTCGAAAGCACGTCAAAGTGCAAGTAGATAAATAGGTACCACTGTGGTGGAAAGGTGAACGGTGTTTCCGTGTGCTGCTCTGGTTCGCCAGAAGCAGCTTAGTCATGTTGGCCACATGACCGGAAGCTATACACTGGCTCCCTCGGCCAATAAAGCAAGATGAGTGCCACAACCCCAGAGTCGGCCACGACTGGACCTAATGGTCAGGGGTCCCTTTACCCTTTACCTTTACCTTTGTCTTATTTTGTATTCTGCCAGTTTTGGGTAAAACCACCTTGTGCACTTCTGTAGAAAGGTGGGGCATGAATTAATTAGTAATTATTTTTATTAGCAACAATGACAAGTATATGCTTTTTCAATATATTTTTTCTTTATATGGAAAGAATTGGTATCTGATGCTTTAACTAAGGCAAGGGTAGCTGGCATGATGTCCTCCAGATGCTGCTGGAGTACAACTCATGTGGCCAGTGGTCAAGGGTGATGGGAGTTGTACTCCGACACCATATGGAGGGCATGACCTGCCAGTATGGCCAATGGTCAGGGATTATGGGAGTTGTAGTCTAACAACATCAGGAGGGAACCACATTTGGTACATGTGAACTAAGGTAAATGGTGATTATTTAACAGTTATGACATGGTCCCTTCAGGAAGTTTCTGCGTAAACCTACTTATTTTCTGTATTTTGATAACCTACAACTGAATGGGATTGTGCAATATTCACCTGAATCCTCTTTGTCAATCCATGCAGCCAACTAATTCAAATGAAGATGATTTGCGCCAATCATTTGGGCCTCTGGGCAAAGGATTCAAACAGTTGCCTCATCACCCACCTGCCTTGCTAGTGGCCGTAATAGTTGTAGTAGGTAGTGGCAGTAGTGGTAAATAGTAACAGTAAATACAGAGAAAGCAACAGAAGTCTTCTTTGTTCAAACCTGTGCAGTATTTTTATGGGACCATGGAACCAAATCAGATACTACATTTTTTAAAAGGTAGAGGAAGCCAATTAGCAAAAGTTATTACCTGTTATAATTGAGGTAATCCTTTTACTTTCAGGAATACAGTCTCAGAGTACAAATAGGCATTGATGCAGGACATTCATGATACAGTCTCCTGCTGTTCTTTTTAACGTTTTAGACCACTCCCCTTCCCAGGGGGAAGGAGTTGCTGGCAGGCTATGAGCCCTCCCCAGGAACAGCAGGGGGCGTGGTGGTGCCGCCCGCAACATCGGGATTCCCAGCTGCATCACGCTCCATGGCCGACCAATCAGGTCAACCTGGGGGCGTGGCTCACCTGGATTTAAACCTCCGCGTGGTTGGTCTTGGTCTCCTTTGCCTCCTGCACTGGATCTCCCACCCACCTGCCCCAGTTTTATGCGTTCTCCATTTGGCCTTGCTATGGACTACAGTTAGTTGCCTGTTTGCGAGGGCTAGGTACGAATTTTCCCACTTGGCAAATTGGCACCAGCCATATGTTTTTTGCCTGCTTGTAGCAATCATCACAACTTTGTAAGGTTTGGAGGTTAGGCATTGGTAAACCTGGTTTGTGGGAGGGGAGGTTGTGGCCTTCACCTGCCCCTCCTCTTTAAGGGTATTCTGTTAAAGGGATCCGGGGGTGTGGTTCCTGTCTGAAGCCCGGGCGTGGGCTAGGGCCATGCCATGACCCCATCAGGGACCTGGGGGAGGGGGCTCGCAATTGATGCACATCAATAGGGCTCCCCCTACCGATTGTTGACCCTTATGAGACTACCTGTGTGACGGGCAGGAGTCAGATATAGTTGGTTCAGTTCCAATGCCTAAGCCAAAACCACTCACATCTGAAACCAATAAAGTTGTGGCCTAATTTATCCCATTGACCCAAAACATTGGTTTCCATGTGTTTCATTAGCTAAGGGATTGGGGGGGGGCTCGGGGAATCCAATCTTCATGACTTCCTATATACAATGCCTTGATTCTTGCCTCAAAGATAATGAGCAGATTGGAATTTAGCTATCCTACAAAAGTTGCGCTTTCCTATGGTTGCAGTTCTTTAATTATTGTAAAAATGCCTCTAAGTTGGTTCACTTATGATTGATGTCAATGATACAACTTATAGTACAGTTGAATGTGATTTGTTGTGTGTCCTTTGGAGGAATGCATGATTTATTCTTGTACATTAGTATTACATTAGTTTTAAAAAAGAGGCACAGTTTGGAAAGAGACAGATGCACCATTCCTTAAAGAGTTTTATAGCAGCCAGGAGGAAGCTGCTACACAAGGAGAATCATAGGGTTGTATCCTGCATAGGGCTAAGTAAGGCATCCCATCAGTACAAGGATTTCTGCTTGTGCAGTTGGACTACCCCCTCCCTCTCTGTTTCCTATAAATCTGTTGTAGGGGTTCCTCAACCCCTGCAGGAGATTTGAGGAGGGCTCAGGGTGAATCCAGTGGGAGGAAGGATCGAACTCTCACTACAGAAGTAGAAATTGTTGTACTGGCAGAACGTATTGGTTTAATACAGCCCATGGTGATTTGAGAATGGGATTAATCCTGTGCTAAAATGGCAACGCTGACTGGAAAATTCATGAATCAAGAGGACAAAACATTACAAAAGAATGGGGAAAAAATTATAACTTACCTAAGAGATCACTGTAAGCAGATGGAATCATTGGGAGGATTTTGATTTCACTTGTATGTGTAATAATTACCATGGACAATATGGAGTGATGTAAAATGTAGACTTTGGAAGAAGATGCAGTTTTAAATGTTTAAAATGGGACTCCGGGGGTGGGGTGGGGGGAAGGCCTGAGATTCAGAGGAATCTCTGTATATGGTGATATATTAGGCTTTTTATAACTTTGTATTGGAAGAAATAAAATAAAAACAATTCCAAAAAATATTTTGCCCTCCCATCTTTGCTGAGGAAAATTGCTTACCTTTGACACGTTTGTTTCCCCCTTCCAGTCAGAGGTTCCCCCTTGCTTCCCCACCTACCATTCCACTCCATTGCTCTTCATTCGGATTTTTATTTCAAAAATTCCTGCTGAATTTTGTAGTTCTGAGGGGTGGGAGTTGTTTTGGAAAGAAACAAAAACAAAGACTGTACCCTGCTGGGCAGCAAGTCTTTACATGTCTATCATGGGAGTCCATGGATTGCAGCCATGGTGATTAACAAAGGGCATAATTCTGACTGTGTTTCAGCAATACAAAAGTGTAAATGCGGCAATAACAGGATAAGGAGTTTGGGTCAGAAATCTGTTCTTACATTTCTGTGATTTTCTTTGACCAGCTATTGTCTTCAGAGATTTCTCCCAATTAAGTGATGTTGTGCTTCAGTAATCACTAGGGGGTGAATCTTTCATTACATTTCATGAAATAAGGGACACTGGGGAAGGTTCTGCAAAAAATAGAGAAGTCTCCAGTATGCTTTTCAGAGCATAAACTCCACTGAAACATGTTGTTGCAGGAGGTAATATACACCTGCTTCTTCAAAAAGGCGGCAGATCTCATGTCAATGTTCAGTAGGCAATCCCTCTTTTCAGGGAACTTAGGGAATTGTAGCTCTGTGAATGGAATAAAAAGGTAAAGGACCCCCGACAGTTAGGTCCAGTCATGAACAACTCTGAGGTTGCGGCGCTCATCTCGCTTTACTGGCCGAGGGAGCCGATGTTTGTCCACAGACAGTTTTTCCAGGTCATGTGGCCAGCATGACTAAGCTGCTTCTGGTGAAGCCAGAGCAGCACATGGAAATGCCATTTACCTTCCCACCGGAGCCATACCTATTTATCTACTTGCACTTTGACGTGCTTTTGAACTGCTAGGTTGGCAGGAGCTAGGACTGAGCAACAGGAGCTCACCCCGTCGCAAGGATTTGAACCTTCTGATCGGCAAGCCCTAGGCTCAGTGGTTTAGCCCACAGCACCACCCAGGTCCTGTGAGTGGAATAGAGGTCTCCTAAGAACTCTCAGCACTCTTATCAAACTACCGTTCCTAGGATTATTTGAGGGAAGTCATGACTGTTATGGTATAAAAGTACTTTTAAACGCATAGTGCAGATGGAACCTGATATGGCAAAAGCAAGACAGAGACTTGAGGCTCTAACAACTAACAAATATATTGTGGTGTAAGCTTTCCTTAGCTGAAACCAACTTCATTCACTCTAGCAAAATGGGCTTTGGCTCATAAAAGCTATATGCCATAGTAAATATTTTAGTCTTTAAGATGCTGCAAGACTCTTAGTTATAAATAGGCCACAAATTTATAGGCAGTAAATGCCTGGTTTTCTTCACAACTAATGCCAGATGGCACAAATAAGTGCAAGTTATCTGCTCTGTGGGATAAACATAGAACTGATATGTACCGATTTCCTGCTGGAATTTGGACACTTGATAAACATGTAGAGTTCTATTTTGGACCTGTGCAGTATGCAGGCAATCCACATTTTTTAGAACAACCATACATATGATCCCCCAAAATGAACTGAAAATAAAAGACGCAGTTGCAGTGCTGGAACTACAAATATTTAGGCCATATGGAAGAGCAGGGTGTGGGAAATAAATAATAAAGTGCCCCCTGCATATTTCACCAAAGGTCAAGAGCTGTTAAATGGCACAGCCAAGTCTGATCTGTTTTCCATTTGCCAAAAAGACAGTCAACTTGAGCCAACTTGTCCTCTGTGGAAACTGAATGGCGTGTTAGTGCAACATTTAATAAGTGACTTAGGTCTAAGCTCTTCCAATTTTCAGTTTTGGTTTGGCTCTTCTCCACAGTTTTTTTATTGAAGAGGATTTAATGCTGGCTCTGGGTCAAATTGTGAAAGTCTATTAACGGGATTTTACAGTCTTACATCCTGATTACATCTATGAATTTGGGACATTGTTAAATGCTGTCATCTTGCAAATGCCCTCAGTAAAATGGCTGTGTTAAGGCATTGCTAATTGCAGCCTCAAATTTCTACAGATAAAAGAGAGTTATGTTTGAGGTCTTAAAAACATTCTAATCCTCCCCCCCTTTTTAAGATCCTACTTATTTCAGTCTCCAATGCCTTTTAATGGTTTTCTATGTTTATTTTGTGTAAGTATCTTGATTACAAAGCAGATAACACTGAACGATATCATTAAATGCATTGACAGTACTATGTGTCACCCCATTATCCATTCTGTATTTGCTGACAGCAAAATTTTCCCTAGGAAAATATCTACCACATTAAAATCCAAGGGCTGGAGTCAACCCAAACTATCAACATGCCACACACAAGTTACACAAAAATACCACATGACTGATTTGATAAATGAATATTCTTAACACAATCTCCTCCATAAATAGTGTAGATGTGTGGACTGCACCATGTCTACTGGTTCTCCCTTATCTGCACATTCAATCGCCCATCTGTCAAGGGACACTCAAATGCAAACTTCTTGTGCAGAGTACTGACAAATGTAAAAGTGTACACACAAAGGCACACCTTTACAGACTTCCCATTGAATGTGCAGATAACAGAGACAGCAGACCAGGCAGTGCCAATCGTGGGCCCAACAGGTGTGTGGTACCACTCCCACTCAACAGATTAGCGCTAATACAACAGGATTTTCCTATATGTATCCTGCACCATCCCCGTATCTGCTCAAGTGAGTTGGGCGAATGCTCAGAACAGATTTATGGGGTGCATGGGGGTAAGAGGGAGGGAGATTGTTCCATCAATGTAAGGACATCTCCCTGAGCAATGGAACAATTTTGTTAGTACTACAAAGCCTCTCCTCCTCCCAGGGGAGAGCTTATAGTTGTATTTGCATCAACAGGCTCCCCCTACTGGTGGTTAACCCTTGTTGGACTCACCCCTCTTCGAGTGGGTGGAGTCAAAATTTGCTGTTGTCCAATGCCTAAGCCAATACCTCTCACTTGCTGTAATCAATAAAGTTGTGGCCTTTTCTAGCCCATTAACCTAATATACTGTGTCGGATGCTTAAAGTGGATTACAACAGTAGCATAGCACCATAGTCATTTTTTATAAGGGGGGGGAGAGCACAGTTACTTTCTTCCAAATTGTCTTTAGTGTTTTGACTGTATTTAGACAACCAGACAAAACTCATCCTTTTATACACTCACTGTGTGTTGGGAAACACAGGGAACTGGGTGAGAAGATTAGCTGTTCAATCACTGTGCAATTCTCAGAAGTATAGCTGTTGAAAAAACAATTGTGTGTATAGTGCTTTAAATGCGATTCAGTTCCATGTGCATCCTACCAAACATTGATGGAAATATATCTTGTGATAAAAGGTAAAGGTAAAGGTACCCCTGCCCGTACAGGCCAGTCGTGTCCGACTCTAGGGTTGTGCGCCCATCTCACTTAAGAGGCCGGGGGCCAGCGCTGTCCGGATACACTTCCGGGTCACGTGGCCAGCGTGACAAAGCTGCTCTGGCGAGCCAGCACCAGCGCAGCACACGGAAACGCCGTTTACCTTCCTGCTATAAAGCGGTACCTATTTATCTACTTGCACTTGGGGGTGATTTCGAACTGCTAGGTGGGCAGGAGCTGGGACCAAAAGATGGGAGCTCACCCCGCCGCGGGGATTTGAACTGCCAACCATGCGATCGGCAAGTCTTAGGCACTGAGGTTTTACCCACAGTGCCACCTGCGTCCCTTATCTTGTGATAGGAAGAGCTAATTATTTGCATCCTCCCTGAGACTCATGTAATGAAGAAAAATAAACTTAACAGTGCTAAATTAGACTGTTAATACTAGCAGTTTTTCTGCAACATTTTTTTGCAGTATGGAAGCAAAAAATAGGGATGGACAAAATTGTTTAACTCGATATTGGTTCATTCCTTTCTGTCTATCTGATGCTGTTCAAGAATCATAATGCCATACCACAGTATCTATAATCTGTGCCTATGTCCTAAAACCGTATTTTTCGCTCTGTAAGACACACCAGACCACAAGACGCACCTAGTTTTTGGAGGAGGAAAACAAGAAAAAAAATATTCTGAATCTCAGAAGCCAGAACAGCAAGAGGGATCGCTGTGCAGTGAAAGCAGCAATCCCTCTTGCTGCTCTAGCTTCTGTGATAGCTGCGCAGCCTGCATTCACTCCATAACACATACACACATTGCCCCTTACTTTTTAGGAGGGAAAAAGTGAGTCATAGAGCAAAAAATACGGTACTTGATTTGTTTGTATGCTCATTTTATTTATTTCTGAAATTCCCAACCTTCAATGGTCAATTGACATTTCCAAGGGAGAGCTGGGTATCTTCCACTGGAAGAATCTACACTAGATAACGGAAGACTATTTTGGCTCTTCTTAGGCATTGCTTAGTAATAATGACTCTTTCTTATGATTTTTATTGGAAGCATTTAGAAGAACCTGGCACACTTTGTACTGTCATGTCCAGCATAATGTTCCTGTACTCACGTTTTACAATTTGCAACATCATCTTGTGCTTTATGCAGAGGAGCTGCAGTTCCTTGTTAGCATAGATGCTTTGCATGCAGAAAGCCCCCCAGTTACATCCCCAGTAGGCTTTGGTGTAGGGACTGAGTATGAATCCCAGATGAACCAGCCATTTAAGAAGTTCTGTGGCTCCTTAGCCTCCATCTAGGCCTTTAGTGAGAGCTGGACCATAAAGAAGGCTGATCACCGAAGAATTGATGCTTTTGAATTATGGTGCTGGAGAAGACTCTTGAGAGTCCCATGGACTGCAAAAAGATCAAACCTATCCATTCTGAAGGAAATCAGCCCTGAGTGCTCACTGGAAGGACAGATCGTGAAGCTGAGGCTCCAATACTTTGGCCACCTCATGAGAAGAGAAGACTCCCTGGAAAAGACCCTGATG
Organism: Podarcis cretensis; assembly: GCF_951804945.1. Lineage (NCBI taxonomy): Eukaryota > Metazoa > Chordata > Lepidosauria > Squamata > Lacertidae > Podarcis > Podarcis cretensis. The sequence goes on from NC_137175.1 coordinate 27,170,455, forward strand.
TTGGGAAAGACAGAGGATGAGATGGTTGGACGGTGTTCTCGAGGCTACCAGCATGAGTTTGACCAAACTGCGGGAGGCAGTGTAGGACAGGGGTGCCTGGTGTGCTCTGGTGCATGGGGTCACAAAGAGTCAGACACGACTAAACGACTAAACAACAACAACAACAACAACAAGGCCTTTAGACAGAAACTTTCCCCCCTGAACTCCTTTACTAGGGTACATTTAAATTTCAACCTGAAATGGGCGAGGCTTCCTCTCCAACCCTTTTTCCACCAAAAATTGTGACAGTTGCTATGATCAAGGCAACACCCCCCCCCCCGACTGGCTCAGGCAAATTCCTCCCTGACGACCAATTTACTCCACCTCAAGGACACACACAAGCACTGCTCACTTACTTTTGGGCAAACTTACAGGGTGAGCGGGTGAGACCTCCAAATCTGACCGTGCTGCTTGCTTCCAGTGCAGCTGGCTTAAATGCTGTGGTGTCAGGCCAGAGTAAAGACTGGCCTTACCCAGACTGTCACCGAAGGACACTCCTTGACTGTTTTGCACATTTTGGTGGGCTATCCTGTTGTCCCCTGTGATCAGCCGAGACCAAAAAAAGAGTCAACCGGTCATGTCACACACCCTCTCTGCCGCCTTGTCCGATTCCATGTGGCTACACAGAACCACAATTACTGCTTCCCTTGAAGAAGGCTAAGCAGTCTTTTTTTTCTTTTCTTTTTTGTCAGAGGGCAAGCTGGAGTATAAATGGTCTTGCTAGATCAGCAGAAATCTAAGGGCAAAGATTCAGGCAAGGGGCAAAAAACCCACAAAAACTAGAAAGGGAGTTCAAGGGAGCATTGGCACAGAGCATGGCAAAGGACATGAAAGAATGAACGAAGTGGTAACAACAACAACAACAACAACAACAACAACAACAACAACAACAACAAATTATTGTTATTTATTTATACCCCGCCCATCTGGCTGGGTCTCCCCAGCCACCCTGGGCGGCTTCCAACAAAGTATTAAAATACAGTGGTCTGTTAAACATTAAAAGCTTCCCTAAACAGGGCTGCCTTCAGATGTCTTCTAAAGGTCTGGTAGTTGTTCTTCTCTTTGACATCTGGTGGGAGGGCGTTACACAGGGCGGGGGCCACTACCGAGAAGGCCCTCTGCCTGGTTCCCTGTAACTTGGCTTCTCATAGTGAAGGAACTGCCAGAAGGCCCTCGGCACTGGACCTCAGTGTCCAGGCAGAATGATGGGGGTGAAGACGCTCCTTCAGGTATATTGGACCGAGGCCGTTTAGGGCTTTAAAGGTCAGCACCAACACTTTGAATTGTGCTCGGAAGCGTACTGGTTCATAAGAACAGTATGCTGGATCAGGCCAATGGCACATCTAGTCCAGCATTCTGTTCTCACTACAGCCAACCAGTTGCCTGTGAGAAATCCATAAGCAACAGCCGATCACAAGAGTACTCTTCCCTCCTCAGATTCCCAGCAACTGGTATTACTGTCTCTGACGGTGGAGGCAGATAATAGCTAGTAGACATTGATAGCCTTATCCGGCATGGTTGTGTCTAATCCTCTTTAAAATCCATCCAAGCTGGTGGCTATCATAGGCAAAAAGCTCCAAATATAAGCTCTTGATCAGCCTGCCAGCAACATCTTCCTGCTTCCTTTTATAAGGACTTCTGCAAGGCTGGAACCTTGGGACACCGATGCTGGAAGACAGGATGGTAGGAGAACCATTTCTATTCTGTCCATGTTCGCGGTTTCAATGGCTGTTCTCCAGAACTTATAATGCCAGCCCAAACCTCTTCATCATCAACCAGGCTTCTGCTACTGCAGCATTTCCGAGAGTGAAAACTGCATAAGTTCCCAGCAGTGGGATATGATGAGCCTTTGCCTTGCTAAAGAGAAGTATAATTGGATGTGTTAAAAGCTGGAGCAGCAATCCACGAGTGTTAAAAATGGAAGGATGAATTTTTAAAATGGACTGCCTGTAGGCTGCGGAAATTGGATTCTTTCTCACAGTCAAATTTACAAAGCAAATTGTCAAAAAGGAGCCTGCTCGGAATTCTTCCCTACAGCAACTCATACCATGATGCCCCATGTGCAGTAGTAATAAAAGGAAGGAAGCCAATGAGTAAGCTTTGTGTGTTTGGGTTCTAAACGTTACTTTTACATTTAGACTACAAAGCAATAGTAGCCCGCCTTGAGTTAAAGCCCATTGTGTCCAATCACCGACAGAAGTGAGCTATGCTTATGAGTAATGTGGGATAAAGCATCACCAAGGGTTCTCTTTCAAGGTATTAACATTTCTATTATCTGCTAGCTAAAGCATATCCTCAACAATGGTATGTAATTACGGCACTGCGACTCTTTGCAAAGTTGGTATTTTCATAGCAATTGATCGCCTCATGGGTTGGAGTATAAAGCAACGCTTCATTCTTCTTCCACAGTATTGCATTGGTTGCTGGATTCATTATGTTTTATCTTCCCCTGGAAAAAAGGCGGCTGTACACAGAGCACATCAAATTTAAGGGGCCGCAGAGGTTCTTCTAATGCAGGTGCTCTCATATCTTGTCCTTGCAATCTTTACCATATGTTCATCTTCCAATTTCCAGACACACAAGATGGAAATGCTAGGAAGAACTTCTATAGCAGCAAAGGCAGGGGATCCCACCAGGATAGCTGAGGATCTGGCAAACCTCTGGCTCCCCACACAACCACATGCATAGAGATGCCCAGATCAGCCTGTCTCCATCCTGTGCCAGTTCTGCATGTGTTTAATTACAGACCCATCTCAGCTTGTTTCCATGTGAATTTTTAAGGGGGAATCCTAGACAATTCTGCACATTTTCATGCACTTTTCATACACAAAATACTGTGCTTACAAGGTGACCTGGGGGGCTGCCTTCTGCACTCTCTCCCTGAGGAATTGTTTGAGCAGAAGACTTGTCTGCCCCCGGTTGCTTTTTAGAATGCCTTACCGACATAACAGTGAAGTTATTCACTGCTCGAAGCAGCTCTGAAATGTTTTTTAAAAGAAAATGCAGAACCTTGTAAGTTCGGATGTGGGAACAATGCATATACAATGGTACCTTAGGTTACAGATGCTTCAGGTTACAGACTCTACTAACCCAGAAATAGAACCTCGGGTTAAGAACTTTGCTTCAGGATGAGAACAGAAATCGTGCTCCGGCGGCATGGTGGCAGTGGGAAGCCCCATTAACTAAAGTGGTACCTCAGGTTAAGAACAGTTTCAGGTTAAGAACGGACCTCCAGAATGAAGTTCTTAACCCGAAGTACCACTGTATCAGTTTATAGAATATGCAAACTAATCCACATGTCTTATGTTCAGCTTTGTGCATGCATCAGTGGGACTGAAATGAGTGTGTTTGATCCAAAATATGAAGCAAACCAAAATATTCCAGCATCCCTGTGCTTGTGGCATGATAGCTGCTTTTTTGTGTTCAATTATCTGCTGCATGTTTGAATAAACATAAAAATCTCCCAACTGCTGCTCAAGGATTTTTTACCATTTATATTGAGAACCAGTGATTGGCCCTCTGGATGTTGCTAAACCACAACTCCCATCATCACAAACCAGTGGCCAAGCTGACTGGGGCTGATGGAAGGTTGAGTCCAACAACTTCTGGAGGGCACCAGGTTGAGGAACTCTGCTGGGTTGCCATTCATTGTTTGTTTTCAAACAGGTCCCATGATTTAATGTCTTGTTTCTGTTTACCTACATACTGTGCCTTTGAAATTCTAAAGGAGGGACCATGGAGAATACCCTACACCTTTTAGAAAATTAGAAGATCACAAGGGACTTCTGTGAGTACAGGAGGCTCTTTGTTTGCCCTCCAAGACATGAACAATAGCGCACTCACCCCTAGGCTTCTCCCTACATGTTTACTGAACTCAGACACAGAAATCCTGAAGAGGATTAGCATGGCTAATTTTTTAAGGGAAGCGCCTTCCGGTATCATGTTAAGGAAAGTTCTCTAACAAGTTTTATAAACTGCTGTCTTAATAAAAGAGTCCAACACATCCTAAAGATAGACCTGAATAAATATAGATTTCCAATAATTTGTAATGGGAAGGTGATTGAAGTTTTTAAAAACATACGCTTTGGCCATATTTAATTTCTTTCTCTAATTTCCTTAATTTTCTAATCAAGCCTTTAGTCTTTCAAATTGTTTCTATACTTCTTGTTTAGGCTTATTATTTTTATTTCTGATTACGAATGAACATGGTTCATTAAGTAATCATTGTCTAATCATGATTCAAATGCATAGCCTGGCACAGATGCTCTATAACTACATAAAGTATCATGGATTTTCATAAAGAAATTTATTTCAATAAAATGGTAAGACAGCTATTAAACCAATTCAACACTATGCCTCTCCTAACAGGGCTATAGGGCATTCCAAGAACTTTTAATTGTAGTTGAAAGCTTCTATTGAGATTTAGTCCTATTCATAGTTACCTAAGTAAATTCAGTGAGACTTACAATGAATGGGATTGTGCTATAAGGACCCCCCCCATACACACACACACTGTGAAGTATCATGTAATTAATTCAAAATTAGGGACAATATCCTTAAGATTTATCACAACATGGTATTACACTGTTCTAATTTCGTTGCTAACATTCAGCACTAACATTCAGTGAACGTATACATATAATGTCTTCGGCAGCCTCATCTTTTGTAAGGGTGGGGTGAAAGATGGTCATTGGGGTCAGCCCTCCATTTCCCCCATCCTTTTCTCCCCCAGTTCTCCCTCACAATCTGTTCTAGTGGGTCCTCCAACAATCCATGAGGTCTTCATGAAAATTCACCAGCATTTATCCTAATATTGTACGCAATTTTGCCCAACATACACATTTTTTTTTCAAAGCAATTCCCTGAGTGCAATCCATTTTGTATGCTATTTTCACTAATATATGCATTTTCGTGGAAGCTTTACTGTAGTATATGCATTTTTGTACACATTGCTAGGCTGGCGAACCGCACTGCAAAATTCAGAGAACTGCAAATATCAAAGGATAGCCATGTTTTGGTTTAAGTATTGTTTCAGAAACTGCAAATTAGGTATGTTCTGGTGGGATTAATGGGAGGGAGAATCTGAGAGGACCAGCAGAAAACAAGGCTACCTAAATCACAAGGCTTTAGTACATGGAAGTACAACAAATGCTGGCTGACAGGTTGGCCATTCAACCTCTACTTAAAAACCTCCAATGAAGGAAAGTCCATCACCTTCTGAATGAGGTTTTTTGACAGTGCAATGGACCCCCTGCCTGGAAGGTTGTGGGCTATCCTCCATGGGAGGTTTTTAAGCAGTGGCTGGATGGTCATATGTCACGGATACTTTAGTTGAGATTCCTGAATATCAGGTGGTTGGCTTGGTGACCCTCAGGGGTCATGATTCTCTATGATTCTAAAACATTTTGAAACATTACTACTTCCATGAGAATTGGCAATGTGAAGTAGCATAGATCTATGGAAACATGTCAAATTTGTACATATATTCAGAATGACACAGTAAGCTTTCAAAAGGCCCCCTCAAGCAGACTTGGCTCAAATTGAGTAATGCATTGGGCTTACCACCCAATTTACCCAATTAAAATTTGGGGTGAGCTTATCCCTAAATTCAAATCCAAGGTTTCAAGCTGTCCCTCTAGGCAAATTATCCACTAAAAGTGGCTTACTGTTGGTGTGTGTGCGTGTGTGTGCGTGTGCTTGTTTGTTATTGTAACCTGCCCTTCAAATACCTTATTAGATGAGATTACAATAAAACACCAAACAATAACTAATACTCTGGCTACTTCTTTGCAAAATGAATGAATGAATGAAGATTCATTGTTAGGGAGTTTATTTCAATAATATCCATCAAAAACATGATTGAGGGATAAAACTACTGTTTATTTGCTGGATTATGGGCATCACAACACAAAATGCTTGTGAGCATATGTATATTTTCTTTCTTCTGGAAAACACAGCATGTGACAACTACACCTCACTGGATTTGTATAAGAGGTATAATTTTTGAAGATATATGTGGTTTTCATTTCTGAAAAAAGGGAGGTGACTTCTCTGTAATTAACCATCATCCATCAAATGGAAGAAAATGTGCAATAACCTAGTCATATTTTTCAAATGAAAACATTTGCAATTAAGGCTGCAGTGATACACTCACTTTATGTGTTTCTGTTTTGCCAAGAGCAAAGACCTGTGTAGATAAAAATTAAAAGGAAAAAAGCAGGGGAGAAATAGTAGAAGTTGTCTTCCAAACTGGAATGGTATGCAAAAGGTAAGTTTCTGTACCTTTAAGTGAAGAAGATGCAGTTATACTAGGATCCAAAATAACAATGTGGAGTTCTACCTCATGAAAATGCACAGCCACTTTCCTAAATTGTCATAATTACTGAGCTCACTTCATCCATATGAACATAGGCTTAATTTTAACCTTGCATTGCTTCGTCATTTCGTATGCTTTGTCAACTGCATACCTCACAATTCCAGCTATGTGATGGTGGCCCTGCATGACTAATTTCATAAGAAGTAACTGTGAAAGTAGGGTTTGTTTTGTGATGATGTTTGCTGCTTATTCTATAGAAGGTTCTGGTGGCTTGTAACTTTTGGCCCTTCCAAGATACTGCTTCATAGGATAGCATGTGTTTTGCGTGAATAGTTGAGCATCTCATGGCACACAAACGTTGGAAGAAGGACTGTTGGCAAGAGATCCAATAAATATTGGGTATGCTCAACAACTGCCTCTTACATAAAGGTAAAGGTACCCCTGCCCGTACGGGCCAGTCTTGACAGACTCTGGGGTTGTGCGCCCATCTCACTCAAGAGGCCGGGGGCCAGCGCTGTCCGGAGACACTTCCGGGACACGTGGCCAGCGTGACATCGCTGCTCTGGCGAGCCAGAGCCGCACACGGAACGCCGTTTACCTTCCCGCTGGTAAGCGGTCCCTATTTATCTACTTGCACCTGGGGGTGCTTTCGAACTGCTAGGTTGGCAGGCGCTGGGACCGAGCAACGGGAGCGCACCCCGCCGCAGGGATTCGAACCGCCGACCTTTCGATCGGCAAGCCCTAGGCGCTGAGGCTTTTTACCCACAGCGCCACCTGCGTCCCAGTGTTATATATCCAAGAAGCAAGTTGGACAACTGGTTGCCCCCAGCATAACCTGTTGAGTGAGAGAGGGAATCATAGAATCACAAAGTTGGAAGGGACCCTAAGAATCATCTAGTCCAACCCCCTGCAATGCAGGAATATGCAGCTGTCCCATACCGGTATCAAATCTGGCTGGTATCATTCTCCTGCCTTCATCCCACATGCCAATACTCTCTTTTCATTTGAGCAGAAGAGCTTGTATCTTCATTATTGCTCTGTAAATTTGGATTAGCAGAATGACTTTAGATGTAGATCCACTTTCAATTTGCTGCCTTATTTGTCTATCCAGCTAATTCAAGTTAATTTTATTTCATGATGGAAACAATATTAAAGAGCTCCTTTTTTGCATTTTAATTGAATTCTGATTTTTCTCCAAATGCAGCTTGACAAAAAGCATTAGTAAAACTTAATTATCTAGTAAATAACAGAGATTTTCTAACATAATGAGAAAAGTAGAAATTAATTACTGATTAAGCCTATACTGTGCAAGGAAGTTGTTCTCAGTTTGTGTGCATGAGAATGTGGGGGCTGGGGAGGGAAGATTACCAAACTCTGTGCGATAAGTGTTAGTGGAATAAATTGATACATCTGTCAAATTACTTTTGATTTACAGATTGTTTGAGTTGGAATATACTTAAAATATGGCTCAGTGTCTGAATACACTGAGGAAGCAGCAGAAATTATCACCAGTTCAATGAATTTCTTTACACCTCATTATTGCTTAAGACCTTTTTCCTATCCTTCCATTGCATAGTTTACTGTAACTTTCTGTGTGCAATAAATAGGTTCAAGATAACAAAATATATAATTGCTTGAAAATTACGGTTTTATGTTCTCTTTTAAGAACCTCAGCTCCAGCAAACTTAACAGCCATAAAATTAGGAATGAGGAAATGGACCAATTCCATTTTGTAATACTTCTGGGATTACACCTGGTTTAATTCTGTTTGGAAGTTCCAATTCCAGAATGTAGCCGGTGAAATGATGCACCTGTTACCTAAAATTAAATATATTTGTAGTTTCATTGCTGCACAATTAGAAGACTTATTTTAATAAAAATGAAAACAATAATGTTGATTTTTATGTGCAGTGGTGACATGGTTTGAAGATATGTTTTCCCATCATAAGAACTTTTGCAACTGTTTGTATTTTGAAGGGTGAGGGAGAAGAGCTAAGTGCCATGGGGAGAGTCCCTGTTCTTTCAACAATAACAAAAAGTTCAGATTTTTCACCCCTCAAAATACAAACTGTTGCAAACTGAAGGAATCCTCCAGAATCTGTCATGGTTTCTTATTGCTGTGCACAGTTTTTTGCACAGATCCCCTCATCCAAGGAAAACTGAGCTGAGAATATTTCTTGCAAATTATACTTTCATCACAAAAAATGGTATCATACTGAATCATGGAAAAGAAGTAAAAGTCCATCTATTTAGTTTATTAAACTGAGCCAGTGGTTCTCAAAGGGTATGGCAGGAGAGAATGGCAAGTGTGGTGGGAAGATTCAAGGACTATTGCAGAAACATCTGACATTTCAGTGTAGTAAAGTATATAAAAAAATTATTTGCAAAATATGGGTAGATAACTTTTCAAAATGAGAGCAAGAGCATCAAGTGATACTGAGAATAATCCTAGTACTTTTTTATTTTTAGGATAATCCTAGTTCTGATCCAGTATCACCATTTGAACAGAGTGCTGTAGGTCTCGTTTATAATTATATTTTGGGAATTATTCATGTTCTTATGCATTGCAATGTATTATACTTTTGGATGCCCCATGATCACAAGGCAGTTGTGTTCTATGTTATAAATCAAGCACAGCTAGGGGTTTTCTTTCTGTTTTCCAATGTATTTCTTGTCAATAAAAATTTGGTGCAGTGCAAACAAATATTCTGAAAGTGTGGCCCAGAGAAAAAAGGTCGAGAACCACTGTCCTAAACCTTTCTGGACAGCTTGCTTACCAGATTTTTTAAAAGCATGCTTTGCCATCACCATTGTGATCATTTGTGCCATTACGCTGCAGACCTCTTCCACCCATATTTTTTGGGGGATTTCTCTTCACATGGGTTGAAGAGGAAGAAGAAGGTATTATCTAGCTTCTAAGCATTTCAATGCTAATTCGTGCCCTGTTACTTCTTCCTCCCCATTCCCGATAGGTGGGAATTCAACCATTCCCTGTATAGTCTCCATTTTAAATTCTAACACCTTTGCTCTTGTCCTCTGTTGTGTCACTCTTACAAAATGAAAGCACACATTAGCTGGGGGAATATTTGATGCTGAATTTGAGTACTAAGGTTACTTCCAGTATGTTGTGTACAGTATTATTACTGTTTTTCAGGTGTGTGCCTTCATCTTATTTGCCAGTGGACAAACTTGTTCTGATGCTACATCTGCCCACTTTTAGTTTGCTTTTTCCTACTGTGCAGGCAGACCTCCTCCCTGCCAGAAGACATTCATTCTTTCATTCTGTCTCAAATTATCAGTTGGCTGGAAGCCAGTGAAAGATGCTGATGATTTAACAATGCTATTATTTAGCTGTCAGAGGCCTTTTAAAACCAGCATCTAGCTTGATAATACCTGTGATTGACCAGTGACCAGGCTTGCAAAGCCATTGAAAATGCCTGCAATCAGCTGTTGCTCAATCAGGGGCATCTCCAAAGACCATGTGTGGGTTGCAATTATGAAGCTGTGGGGTAAGCCTGAATTCCTTAGTTCAAACCTTCTAAGGAACCTGAAGAACAGCAGTCTGTGAAGCTGCACATTTTTATTTTTATTTATTTATTTTTTTAATAATATTTATTGAAAATTTTCCAGAATAAAAAGGAAAGATAGCAAGAAAGAAAGAAAAAACAAATATGATTTACACTTGGTTTCAGTGGCATCTTTCCCGGACTTGCCCCCCTCCCCCTCTTGTATTCCATTTCCCTTAAATTGATTCCACAGATTCTTACCCCAAATTTTAAAACCTTATTTGTAATTTTAAATAACCCATTTATTCCAAATTAATTTATCTTATTTATCTTAATGAACCATTTCTCCTTATATTTTATATAATTCCCTAAGATCGACCCCATTTCCCTTCCACAAATTCCCCTATTTTCAAACAACAAACATGAAAAAAGTAAAGAAAGAAATAATATATAATTTTACAGCCTTTGGATTCCAAATCTCCCCCCCCCCCATTCCCCGGTTCCAATCCCCAAAGTTCATCCATTGTCTACTGCCAGCCTGGTGTATCCACGTCTATATCTCAACTCCACTTTGCCGTCTTTTGATAGCTTTTAATTTCAGAAAGTCCAATCTCGAAAAAACTCTCAGAAAAAGTCATTGTTCTTCCATCCAGACCTCTATGTTTATTTTTTTATATATATATAAATTTTTTATTGGTTTTCCAATTTTATAAAACACAACAGAAACAACATACAAACAAACACATAAATTCATGATTTCTTAACCTTATTTTCATAAGCCTCTTTTCTCGGACTTCCCCATACCTTCCCCTTTTTGCATCCTTTTTTTTTTTAACACTTATTCAACAACCCTTTTAACCAATTAAATTTAAATTCATTCTCCTTTTCACTTTCACTCTAAATCAAACAAAATTTACCGCTGTAATTCTACGTCTTCCTCTCCCTTAACATTTTAGCACTCCTCAAGTTTATGGTAGTTCTTAAGATATATTTTAAACTTCTTCCAATCTTCCTCCACAGTCTCTTTCTCTTGGTCACGGATTCTGCCGGTCACTTCTGCCAATCCCATAAAGTCAATCACTTTCGCCTGCCATTCCTCCAGCGTGGGTAGCTCTTGTGTCTTCCAATACTTTGCTAGAAGAATCCTTGCTGCCGTAGTAGCGTACAAAAAAAATTTTTTGTCCTTCCTCGACACCAATTGGCCGACCATACCCAAGAGAAAAGCCTCTGGTTTTTTATGAAAGGTGCATTTAAGTACTTTCTTAATCTCATTATAAATCATTTCCCAGAAGGCCTTAATCTTTGGGCAGGTCCACCAAAGGTGGAAGAAGGTACCTTCAGTCTCTTTACATTTCCAACATTCATTATTGGGCAGATGATAAATCTTCGCAAGCTTGACTGGGGTCATGTACCACCTGTAAATCATTTTCATAATGTTTTCTCTTAAGGCATTGCATGCCGTAAATTTAATACCTGTGGTCCATAACTGCTCCCAGTCAGCAAACATAATGTCATGACCTATGTCTTGTGCCCATCTAATCATAGCTGGCTTCACTGTCTCATCTATTGTATTCCACTTCAACAGCAAGTTATACATTCTTGATACATTCTTAGTATTGGGTTCTAACAGTTCTGTTTCTAATTTCGATTTCTCCACCTGGAAACCAATTTTCCTGTCTTGTTTGTAGGCCTCCATTATTTGAAAATAATGGAGCCAATCTCGTACCTTGGACTTTATTTTCTCAAAACTTTGTAGTTTAAATTCACCACCTTCTTGTTCTAAAATTTCATAGTATTTTGGCCAATTAGTTCTCATATTAAGTTTCTTTACCTCCTTAGCCTCCATTGGTGAAAGCCCAGACCTCCATTGGTGAAAGCCCAGACCTCTATGTTTAAGAGTCTAACTTAAATTCTATTTCTTGGTCCTTTTAAAGTCTGGATGTTCCAAATACTCCGGCTTCAAATTTGGTCCAGCTCTTATTCCTCAGGTTGCTTTTTCCTGTTCTGCTGCAGAAACCTTCTAATTCAGAAACTTCTTGTTCTCCACAGAGGCTTTTGTTATTCAGGAACATAACTTGCGTCAAGTCCCTTCCTTTCTTCAATAGATAAATCCATTGTCTCCTTTAGTATAGAAACCTCTGTAGACAAAATAATGCTTCGTTTTTGCAGCTTTCCCAAGAGATAACAGATCCTGCTCAAATTCATAGTATTTTTCCACTTGCTGCTACTGTTGCAATGTCCCAGCCTCCCTCTAGAGGGAATATGGTAACTTAATTTCTTTCAAAATCAGACCCAAAAGTCAACTAACTTGTTGCCTTTATTTCCAATAATTTATGTCCAAATTGTAACAAATCTAACCAGCAAAGCCATCGTAACAAAGTTCTCTTTTATTTTCCTGCTTTGACAGCTACTTTGACAGCTGTCAAAGTTTCTGTGTCTCTTCACCAGTCTCTCATAGCGGATCGTTCCCGGTTCCTGGGGGGGGGGGTTGCATTTTAGTTCCCACAAATCAGTCTTCTCCTCCAGTACAATTATTGTAATTTCCCTTCGTGAAGTTAATTTTTTTTTTCAGGTAAACAAGTTCATCTCTCGATCTTAGTTGTCAAATCCTTGCGTTGAGCCATCTACAACAGGGGGGGGGCGGACTTCCTTTTTGCACTCCCCTCGCTCGCTCCAAATTCAAAGATCAAATTTCCCTTTTAAGTCCAATCAATTTACTCACGGGTTGTTCCTTTTAGTCCAAATCCGAAATTTTCAAAGAAGAAGTCGTTGCTCTCCGCTGAATGGCATGCGGCTTCGCTGGGCAGGGGAAGCATTGGACTCACAGCACCACACCCCCCCGTCACCCGCTCCGCAGCCTTTAAAAAGGCTCCTTTGCGGGTCGGGGGGGCACAAACGGTGCCCGCCGAGTCACCAAGTCCATGGGCATCTCCGCCCATGGTTTTTGAGGGTCCCCGCATCGCCGGCACGGCAGGACCCGACCCCTACCCAGCCGACTCCCTCCGGAGCTCGGAGGGAGTCCGCCATTCGGCGATGGCACCGACCCGGAAGTTGAAGCTGCACATTTTTAAAAGGATGCTTTTGAGTGTGCAAACTGCTACGAAGTCAAGCAATTTTGTGATTGCCTTGTGAAATGATTCAGGGTTCTTTTTAAAAAGAGGTCTACTGTTCGCTCGGCTGGTGCTACCCCTGAGGGCTCCTGAAATGTTTTTGAACGCAATCAATAGTGTTCTTTACCATGCATGGTTTTGGACCTGTAAGCTTTAAAATAAAAATAAAAACCAAGTATTGTGAAACTTTTTAAATGAGCGCTGTGCATATTTAGAGGTCTTTCAGCCGAATAACAAAAAAAATTAGGACCGAGGGCATAATCTAAACTCCTTCCCATCAGCCAGATTTATGGAGACTCTTGCATTGCAGTTCTGATTCTCACAATGGCCATGGTGGAGAGTTGGGCAGCAGTATGGTCTTTCCTGGTCCTTACATAATAACTCAGTTCTAGGATCCAGGGCTGACTCAGCCTTCCCTGGCCTTGGAACACCTTATTTCTGGGCTTACCACAGGCTACCATGGGTGGGCAGCACACCCATTGCTTGTCTGTCCACCTGCACATTTGCTCAGTGAAAGGGGGAAGTCAGGGTCAAAGGGAAGTCAGTTTAGCCAGGAAAACTGGGGAAGGGGAGGGAGAACACCCTCTGCTTAATCTAACCTTTCCAGCCCAGTGGAAGTGGAGGTGGATTTCTCTGGTAACCCTGAGAATGTATATAAGCTGTATATAAATGTATATAAATGTTTAATTCAGTGCAGTAGAGCAAGATTGCAACCGTTTGAGTAAGTCAAATAAATATGAACACATCTCTGGTTTCCTCAGTTCAAAGTTTGCACACTGACGCATCTTGACCCTGTCCTTTAGGAAGAGTTTGCAAAGATGTATCAGAAGGGCAACATTTCAGCCCATGTGCCCCAAAATCTCATAGAACTTGAAGCAGTTGTAACAGATACTGGTGACTCTGGGTACTAGAGATAATTTTTCTATGCTGACCTCTTGTCTGGCATCACCACCACCATTATTTTGATTCATGTGTTTTGGTATATTTTAGTTGCGCAGTGGGGCTCCTCCCCTCCCCCATGCACCTCTTGTGATTGGCTAGGGAACAGGGGGTCGAAAGAGATCCCAGAGCAGTGTGCAGGGGAAGGAAAGAAAGGATCAATCCATCTGGCAGGCCGAAATGCTTTCCCTGATGGAACAATTGCCTTCTTGAGATGCTCGATTCTTCCTCTTCATTTTTATTTGCTTGTTTGCTACATTGCTAAATCCATTACCTCAAATATTGGGGTCATGGAGGCATCCATATATTTTAATGGGAAATTCCATTGTTTCGAAGCTGTGTTGTTATGTTTATGTTTGTAATTAAAACCTCTCTCTTCTCTAAAGGTTGTCAATGATTACACCTGTTGAGGGTAGAAACATCAACTGTTGGAACATTGCGGATGCATTAAGCCACACATTATTCAGTCACAAAAAAGATTAAGCAGCATATCAGTTGATGTATTTGTTGCTCGGAATCAAGGGGGGGAGAGAGTTCAGCTGCACTCAGGTCATGCTTGCAGACTTTTCATAGGCACCTAGTTGGCCAATTTGAGAGCAGGATGCTAGACAAGATGGGGTTCTGGTCTGATACAGTGGGGCTTTTCTTTTGTTCTTACCCTGCTTGGTGAAAGGTAAAACTGCTTACTGGAGTTGTCTTGCTTTAGTAATTCCTATCCTAATCCAACAGGCAGGAACAGTAGACCCCCTCCAATCCGGCTGCGTGGAAGAAAGGAAATAGGTATTGGGTTATCTGCATACAGAACTGGTGTGAACCGAGTTGTTACAGTTCCATTTACTATACTTTCCCCAGTAGTTTTGTGGACCCAAAATGTACCATGTGAACCAGTATGGCCAGTGGAAGTAGATTAAAGCACAACATGAAATAAACAGATGTTTTGCAGTTAGGAAAGTGATGGAGAAATGTGTTGAAAAGTGTGGAACTAAATGATTTAACAGGAAGATGCCTTAACAGCCTGTAAGCAAATCAGCACAAATGCTTATTGTCATATAACATCCCTGCAAACAAATCAGATAGCTCAATAAGGACTGGATATATCTGTAAGCTTTGTGCAAGGAAATCATAACAAATGTTAAATAAATCATTTGGAGGATCCCCTAGTCCAGGAGGCTCTCTTCTGCCCTCATGTTAATGGTGTCTATTTTGAAGCCAAGTCAGAACAAGAGTAGAAGTTGGAAGCAATGCTTAATGTCAAATATTCTTTGGACAACAAATTTCTATCAACTTGACTCTCATTATAGGTTCCATAGTTTGACCTGTTGTAATTGGTCTGCTCTTATACTTCTGTATTCTGGCACTCAATGACCATTACCCACTGAAAATACCTTGGTGAATTCTTCTGACGCCATCATTTAAGAATTGCCAAAGAAGGCTTTTTGGCATTGCCATCATCATCCCAAATTAACTGCACTGTTGAAAGAACATTTTTGTTAATGTAATTTATTGCTGTTTCCAGTTGAGCAATCCTTTCATTTCTTCTTTATTATATTTCTAATAAAAAATGAAATGAACAGGTTCTCTTTGTCCTCTGTTTTATCACAGAGCATTGCCAATGCAGTGTTCCTGTTTGGATGATAAATTGAGTAGGCCCTTCAGTAAGTAGATTTGTGTGTTGGGGTTTGTTTGGTTTTTATCATTTGAGAATAACATCTGTGTGTTTTTCTGACACGAGTCTATTGATTAGCTTCTTTACGGAGCAAAGGGGAGGTGCCTTCAAGCACACCAAAGTTTTAAATTACTCCTTAAAATGGTCCCTCCCACCCCTCCTGTAATTCAACATTAGGGGGATTCTTTTTTCAGCCCAGGGGATGCATTCCCTTCTGACCACCTTGCAAGGGGCACATGCTAATAGTGGGTGGGACAGAGGCAAAAGTAAATGGAGCAGTAACTTTTGTACTGTAGGATACTTTCTGCACCCACCTACCTCTATATCATCCATCTAGACAAGCAAGAGGCATTATTGGTAGTTCAAAGACACATTTCAGCCAGGCAAAAACACTTGTGCTCCAAGCAGAATCAGTGAGGTGTGTGACCTGAGAAGACAGAGTGTGGTCTGGGGCGCATTTTGAGGGCCAGAGACAGAGAGACCTGGGGGGCTGTGTTTGGCCCCTATTCCTGAGGTTCCCCACTTCCCTAAGTGATACAAGCACAATTCAAAGTGTTGGTGCTGACCTTTAAAGCCCTAAATGGCCTCAGCCCCGTATACCTGAAGGAGCATCTCCACCCCATCGTTCTTCCCAGACACTGAGGTCCAACTTTGAGGGCCTTCTGGCAGTTCCCTCACTGCGAGAAGCGAAGTTACAGGGAACCAGGCAGAGAGCCTTCTCGGTAGTGGCGCCCGCCCTGTGGAACGCCCTCCCATCAGATGTCAAAGAAAGTAACAACTGTCTGACTTTTAGAAGACATCTGAAGGCAGCTCTGTTTAGGGAAGCTTTTAATATTTGAAGAATTACTCTACAGTGGAACCTTGAGTTGCGGATGTAATCCGTCCTGGAGGTACGTCCGCAACTCGAAGCATGCGCATCCAGAAGCGGCATGTCTGCGCATGCATACAGTTCTGCGCATGTGTGAGTGGCGAAACCCAGTAGTAATGGTTCCAATACTTCCAGGTTGCCGTGGGGCGCAACTTGAAAAGACATAACCTGAAGCAGATGCAGCATGAGGTATGACTGTATTTTAATATTTTCTTGGAAGCCACCCAGAGTGGCTGGGGAAACCCAGCCAGATGGGTGGGATATAAATAAATTAATAATAATAATATCACAATAGTTTTTAGGTGCTGGAAGTTAGGTTTGTGCCAGAGTCATTTCACCTGCATCCTGTTAAATGTGCATTTGGTACTCTGGTGTCTATAATGATTTAGCTTTTAAGCAGTGTGGCAGCTGAAAGGTGATACGGAAGCAGCCTCAACTGGGGTCCTTCTTGGTGGCTCATTTCTTCAGCTGTCATCTGCAGGAACACAGTCATGTAATCTTAATGAACAATGCGCAAAGCCATTAAAAACTCAATTATGGCTTTCTTTTTTACTGTAGACATGAGAAAATGCAATCATAAAGTGCTGATGTGTAAACACAATAGGCACCATCTGCTACCAAGTACGATTTCGGCTCTGAAAAGAGGATATATGTTGCAGATGCATCAATAATAGGAGGCTTATCAAGGCATCATTATGTATCAGGGAGGGGGAAATGAAATTTATGAGCATCTAGGGAGCACTTCGTGGTTTAATCCCCCAATTTTAGTGATATATTCAATAACTGTAGCAATGCAGGGACCAGTTTAGGCTTCATTTTTTTTAGTATATATATTTAAAAGAATTCATGTTTTACTTAATTCTGATGATCTAAGCATATATTAAAATTATATATTTTAAAAATCTTGGTGAAACTGGGAGCAACAAATATTAATTAAGCTAACCTGTTGATCAAACCACATAAATCAGGCAGACTTGATATCAACTTGCTTGAAAGACCATGTGCCCCTGTGTCTACATTAATAAGTACAAAAACCCTGGCCTTTCACAGCATGCAAAATATCTCCTTTCCTCAGCTGTAGGATTATATTGTCTGTAGCCCTGACATGTTTGCAAATTTGAAGATGAAAATAGCAAATGGCAATATGGATGGATGAATGTTTAATTTAGGGAGGAAAATGATAAAACACAGATATAAGGTTGGCAGTGTTCCAGAAAACGAGCAGTGCTGGAAATATGAAGAGAAATAATATTTGATGTTATTCTCTGGTTCCTTTCTTCATTCAGATAGAAAGAAGTTCAGGTGATTCTTAATAGCAGCAAAATGATTGTTTATAATATAACCATTCAAGTTTGGCCAAAGTTTTCTTCTATGGCTGCAACTTTAAAGCCATGTTTGCCAACCAGTCGCATTCAACAATATGGCCATATTATCTGAATGCATTTGGGAATGGGAATGGGTTGCCTACACTAACTCTGTCACTTATGCATGTTCACAACTTCTGAAATAATCCTTCATGCATAATCAGCATGCAACATGATGGCTCTGGTCTGCGTCCGTGGTCAGAGGCTATAATCCTTTGGAATATCAGTTGCTGGAAACCACAGGAGGGGAGTGCGCTTTTGTGCTTGAGTCTTGCTTGTGGGTTTCTCACGGGCATCTGGGTCGCCACTGTGAGAACAGCATGCTGAACTACATGGGTCATTGGGGGTCATCACTGGGGGGATGACAAAATGAGTTTGTTATTTTTAAATGGGCTCACAAAACCTTTTAGGAGTGATGTGTTGGCTTAGGCGCCTGCAGATTCCACACAGCCTGAAATGGCAATGTGGGACTTGTGTCTGTCTACTTCCTCTCCCTCAGCTGCCCCACAGCTGAGGGGGAGGTGACACAGAGGCTCCAAGCGTTGGAGAGGCTCAGCCTGCTCCCATGGGTGGATCACCCCTCCCCCATCGGCAGCTTGCTCCGCCCCCACAGATGGATTGCCCTGCCCCCGGCTGCAGGACACGCCCCTGCACTAGGCACCCAAGCGGCTAGCTACGCCGCTGCCTGATCCTTCTTCATGTTCTTAGTAGTGGGCTAGGTCCAGGCCAGTTTCAAGGGTGCATGAATGTAGTGCTCCAAGTCTCTGTACATGGCCCATGTGACTTCTCCCAAGTCCCTCTACCCAGGCTGCATCCTGTTGTTTGATTGGAATGTGTTCTTAAACCATTGCAATGTTTCTTGCTTGCCTCAGTAAGGACAAAGGATGGTATATTAGATCGCAATTTTGGGTTGCGCACCGCGCTGAACCCAGAAGTACCGGAACAGGTTACTTCTGGGTTTTGGCTGTTGCACATGCGCAAAAGTGCAAAATCGTGACCCGTGCATGCGCAGATGCGGTGCTGCGGGTTGCGAACACTGCAGGTTGTGAACATGCTTCCCGCATGGATCACATTCGCAACCCGAGCATCCACTGTACTATTGTCCTCCATATTTTAGGTGGTGGTGGAGTGTTGAATCTTAAATTCAGTTCTCCACATTTCTGCTGGAATTCACATTAAAAAAATCCTCATGAAAATGATTCAGCATTTCATTTCATTTCATTTTTCTTCATTTCATTTTCCTAAAAAGTATACATTGCTTGGTTGTAAAAAAAAACAACAACCCTCAAAGCCAACCCTCAAATCGAGAAAAATTTACAACAATACTATAAAACACACAAAAGTTAAAGTACCAAAACAGATTAAAATTCCCTCAGCATTTCTAAGCATCTGGATAGGATAGTCTAAACCAGAATGTTTTTAGCAGATGCCAAAAAGAGTACAGTGAAGGCACTTGCTTGATATTGTCATTTTTATTGAAGCTTTTTCATAACACAGTACAATAAAAAAACACTATTCTAAATTACACACACACACACACCACCCTTGTCTCACACAGTGCCTTCTTGATATCAATAGGCAGGGTGTTTCAAAGCATAGATGCTGCCACACTAAATGATTGAGTTCTTATAAATGCAGAACAGGAATTATGTGGTACTTCTAGGAGTGCTAATTCCACCATTTGATTCGATTAACCAGAGTGCACAGAAATGCCGTTTACCTTCCCACCACAGGGGTACCTATTTATCTCCTTGCTCCTGGTGTGCTTTCAAACTGCTAGCTTGGCAGGAGCTGGGACAGAGCAACGGGAGCTCACTCCGTTGCAGGGATTTGAACCACTGACCTTCTGATCAGCAAGCCCAAGAGGCTCAGTGGTTTAGACCACAGCACCGCCTGCGTCTCAACATGATTAACATCCTTCATCGTAAGTGGCAAGTGGCTAAATGGCATTGGTGATATTTGTACTGGGGACTTGCTAATTTTCCACAGCTTGGTATCTTAGGTATTTAGGATGTTGATTGATTGATTGATTGATTGATTGATTGATTGAGAGATTAAATTTATATCCCTTCCTCTGAAAGAACCCAAGATATCATAAATGGCAAAATTCAGGCCTGAATATTTAACTCGGAACCCCAAGAGCACAACCCTATCTGCTAGAAACAGAAGTTATTTTCACTGGATCTTAAATCATCTTGTAGGATATTTTAACTTTGGGATTTGGATTCAAAGCATAGTTACTTAAAGCATTAGCTAATAATGTAATATTTTTAAAAATCTAAAACTACCGTTCAACATAAAAACAGTAAAGAAAATCATTAAAATAAAAAGACAGTATAAAACTAGTAAAAATATAGTATAAAAGCATATAAAATAGTAATTTGGGGGATTTAAAAGTTCCCAAAGGCTAAAATAAGTACAGATAAAGATTTTTCTTAAGATGGTGTCTGCTCCAGATTAGTTTTTCATAGATGAATACAGACTGCTCCCAGAGTACTTTGCTTGCTGTAAAACTGCTCCCCAGGTCCTGGAATATGTGATTTGGACTTTGGCCAAGCATCTATATGATGTGGTAAGCTCATTCATGCTATTCCATTTAGCTGGGCTCTTCTCTTGAGAATCTGCATATTTTCTCTTGTCTAAAGGATGCGGTGTAGATGGTTAGGAGATAAAGCAAGACTTCACATGCTTTTCCTCCACACCCAGAGTGTTCTCTTTGTATGCAAGTATGCACACTCATTCTCTCTCATCTCCATTTCTGCTGCCCATTGTGTCTATATTTGGCACGATCCATTTTAAAACAGGGAGAGTCATGCACATTTCTGTTGTGTGTAATTGCAAAGCAGTGGAAAAGCTTATTTGGGCAAATGCTGCCAGTGTCTCCTCCTCTAAGCCTACTACATATGGCTGCTCATTGATCAGAAATGATCAGAATGTTTATCCGGCTCATCTGGGTGTCTGTCACACTGCTGCAACATGGCATACAAAAGAAAAAGTGAGGGGTGGGGGACCCTAACTTCAATAGGTTACTAGTGAGGCAAGCTTTCCCAGATTCAATCTTCTATGAACTGCATGGGGGCCAGCAGAGAGATAACGTTTGTAGCATGACTTGGCAGCTCCATCGGAACTGAGAATGTCAAGAGGGCTGCATTTGATTAAAAATTACTATGCCTGACTGCTGAAATAGATATTCTTTCTTCTCTTTCTCTGCCCCCCTCTCCCAATCTCTTATTACTTTTGCTAGTTTTCCTCAAGGCATGTGTGCACACATCCACAAAGCAGATCTTTTAAAGAGAATTAAACCAACAGTTCTCATTATTTTTATTGCTAGAGAGGAGTGTTTTTTGTCACATCGCTGCAGCCATGAAAGGGAGAATTTTAAACGCCTTTCTCAAAATATGCTTCTGTGGATTCCCATAGTTGTATTTTGTGTGTGTGTTTGTGTGTTTGTATGAGAGAGAGACTAAGAGAGAAGGTCAACTGTGCGTATGGGTTGGAAAACAGCTACAAATGTAACTCTAGCAGCATGGTGGGATGGACTGTGGAATACAACCCTTATGAAGAAACTAATGAAGCATATTAGAGCACTCAGGAGCACGAAGAATAAATATGGTTTTGAACCTGTATAGTACAGTTTTGAACCTGTATAGTACCTATTTATTCAGTACACTGTTGCCCCCTCACCACCAGCTACCCATTGCTTACTCTGTTTTTAATATTGTAAACCAACCTGAAACCTTAGGGTGAAGGGCAGCTAAAATAATAATAATAATAATAATAATAATAATAATAATAATAATAATACTGCTGCCAAGGCTATTTTCTTTAACAAGAGGAGAATACGTGCTAGATGATGCTAGGTGGAGCATCACAAGGTGATTTAACGTCCTTGGAATTGATCAGTTAATAAGTAGCAGGGTGTTGATCTGATTCAGTTAGGATGTAGAGGAGATTGGCTTTTATATGTCCCCAAATTCAATTGCTTGGGGCCTTAGAGGATAGGATACCCTCCTTCCCTTCTTTCCTTTCAATTCAGGGTGGAAGCCAGTCAGGTTGGTACAGAATTCCTGTCTATGATTGCCAGCATTAGCAGCTATAGAGAGATAAGAGACTCAGCTACATTTGTCAATACAGTGGTACCTTGGGTTAAGAACTTAATTCGTTCTGGAGGTCCGTTCTTAACCTGAAACTGTTCTTAACCTGAGGTAGCACTTTAGCTAATGGGGCCTCCTGCTGCTGCCGTGCTGCCACTGCACGATTTCTGTTCTCATCCTGAAGCAAAATTCTTAACCCGAGGTACTATTTCTGGGTTAGCAGAGTCTGTAACCTGAAGTGGCTGTAACCCAAGGTACCACTGTACAGCGATTTGAATGTGTTATAAGCATGCAACACCAGATGGCACCAGAGAGCACAAAACATTTCTATAGAATTTTTACATAAGTTTTTCTTTTCTTTTATTATAACGTTTTAATTTCTGACTTATTTATAGTGGTTTTTTTCCTGTGTGTAGATCCATCCAAGGTGGATAATGGCAGACAAAGAGTGGGAACAAAAGGGAGGCAATCAGACAACAGAGCTTGGAACAGAACATAGCGGCCACTACTTTAAACTTTAAGTTTAGCGAGACATAAACAAACCAACAATTTCAAATGGGTTTTCCCCCCTTTCCCCGAAACAAACCATAACGAACATCCATCAGTTTGCCAGTTTGGACAACACAACAAGCTGTGAATGGTTAAGCAAAAACAGAAGTGAAAGCTTCTGAGCTTCTCCTTGCGTCTCTGCTAGAGAAAGGGAATGCACAACCTGCAAGGTCATTTAGTGTAATGTCTGAATGTGGCCAGTGCAGAGTTGGATTTAGGGCAGTGCGATCGGTTCCATTGCACTGGGTGCTGAGTCTGGCGGGCACTGCAGGACATTGCAACTAGGACTTAGTGAATTGAGTAGAAGGCAAGAAATGAGGGGGCACCAAATTTATGCTTTGCATAGGGTGCTGCTGAAATCTGAAAGATCCAAGTCTGCCCCTGGCCCATGTCTCAGATAAAGTTTTATTGGAGTAGAACTATGATCCCCACCAGATTCTGGACACCCAGTAAAAACTGTAGCCAGATTGGGACTTAGGTGTGGCGCCCCCTGACAGTCAATAGGCAACATTGCAAGCTTGCAAAAAAATAAAATGAAGAATTTAAACCAGAAGCTTCTGTCGCAGCTCATCCCAACACCTTCCTTCCTTCAGTTTTTTTTTTACTTTGCCTCGCAGAAAGTGGTCATTTGTTCATGAGACTCCTGGTGTTGTCCTTCCAAACTGGTTATTTCCTTGTTTCTTTTACCTTTTGTGGAATTTCTTTGTGTGCTTAGCCTCATTTTTAGTTATTCTCAGCAGTCCTTTCCCCGCTCCGGTGTTTTCACGCTGATTTCTTGAGACCTATTCATTTGTTGGTTTCCTTCTCTACAGTCACCCTAGACTCTATATTGTCCATTACATTGCTGACTTCATCCATAGTAGCCTCTGGATTCCCCCCCCCTCCAGCTTTTTGCTCAGAATAGGTAAAGCTTTTCAAACCTCTAGTCATTAGCTCTCAGTGGGAGGTTAGACAGTTTCCCGTGTTTTTTGCTAACAATCACCTAATGATCGGCTATTGTTCAAACAGCTTCTTTTCCTGCACTTAAATGGAAAGGCACAGAAAAAATGCACACTCTCCTGCCAGGAGCGAATTGCAGCAGCAAAATTACAGCCCGTAAATGCAATAGACAATATTACATGTAGTTCTCCATCTACCCAAGATTTGACTCCAGCCTTCCCCACCATGGTTCAGGAGCAGCACATGCCACTTTCAACTCTGTTAGGCAGATCTTCCCAGCTTGCCAGCCTCTCCTGCCCCATCTCTAGGGGAGTTATATACAGATCATCTCAGAGCTAGATCAGGTGGTCCCATGAACTCCCCTCATTCTGGCATCAGCTCTGAGAACTGATTGTAGCTGGGGAGGCGTAGTCAGGGAAGTTGACCAGATAAGGGATGGGACTGCTCACCTGGCACAATAGAGGGTGTAACCTACCTGGGAGTCCTCAGTCGGCTCCAGAGCTTCTCCTGCCCTACCCTCCCTTAGCTTAGGACATTTATTGCAGGTTAAGAGCTTCTTTACAGGTATGTGGGCGTTGCTACAGTCACTGATGGTTGCTGTTGAAGGACTGGGAAGGAATTTTCCTGCATTGGCAGGTTTCGCCTTCCCCGTAGCAAAACATCACAACTTTGGCAGTTTCAGGCCTTGGGTGGAATCCGTTAGTCTATCTTCCCTAAATTTGGGGGGGGGGCATGAAGTGGTGACACCCCCCGGGTAGTCCCAGGGTTCCCCATTAAAGGGGTTGTGTTGAGGGGAGTCACTGGCCATATGCTGAAAGGTTGTTAGTGCTCTCACTCTGTGTTGCAGCAAAATGGGGGGGGGCAGTCTCCCTGCTTAAACATACGTCTTCCAGAGCCAGCCCAAACCCCAGACAGATTGATTAATCCTGATGTGCCCCAGATCCCTGGCTGGGGACTGAGAGGGATAAACGCCCAATGCCTAAGCCAAGGTCTTCCATATCTGAAAATTTAATAAAGTTGTGGTCAATTTTAATCCCATAGCACATTGTCAGGAGGTGTCAAACACTCAAGCCAGTGTGGTGTAGTGGTTAAGAGCGGTAGACTCGTAATCTGGGGAACTGGGTTCGCGTCTCCACTCCTCCACATGCAGCTGCTGGGTGACTTTGGGCTAGTCACACTTCTTTGAAGTCTCTCAGCCCCACTCACCTCACAGAGTGTTTGTTGTGGGGGAGGAAGGGAAAGGAGAATGTTAGCCACTTTGAGACTCCTTAGGGTAGTGATAAAGTGGGATATCAAATCCAAACACTTCTTCTTGTTGTTCAAGCAGAGACAATTACATTATCTCCAGAAAAACATAACCAAAATTCTCTCAACTGTGTCCTCCATCCTACCCCATCACGCTATCATTTTAATGCTGTTGTCAAAGATGCTATGGCTAATGATACTTGCCCTACCAATGACGTTGTGGGGCAGACTTCACTCATATCCCAGTAAATGGCTTCTCTTGCACCATCAGAGATCCATTCACAAGTGGGGTCTCCAGAAAAGTCTGTTAAACTTACTGTGAAAGGTATTTCTGGATCCCATAAAAGCTGCCACCAGAGCCCACTCACGCTGTCAGCAGCTGTTTATTTTGTGGCACCTCACCACTTTTTTGCCGATAGATTCTCCGTCATACTTCTTTACCTTTCCTACCAGAGTGTCTCAGTGAATTTTTAAGGCAGCCTCTCCTGTTAAAAGCCATCTTCCATGCTCTTCTGATACTGAATCTCCTCATTTTCTGGCTTGTTATTGAAAAACTGGAAAAGGAAGGAGCAGGAAGGAGCTAAGATGGCAGCTCCCTGTTCTTTATTTTATTCTTTGCTCGCTTACAATGTTACCTATTGACTGCCGGGAGGTGTGAAACCTAAATCCCAATCTGGTGGCTGCTTTTTACAGGATCCAGGAATACCTTGCATGATAACTATAATGGGCTTTAAAAAAACCACATTAGAGAACACACTGTCGCAAAGAAGAGACAAAAGTCAAGACAAGGGATTGGATTTGGTGGACTTTTCTTGCTTTGAGGTTTTTAAAATAGCTGTTCTTAAAAGGTTGCTTTACAAATGGCAATACTTTTCAGTATGAATCATTTCCCTGCTTGCTGTGCTACAGCAGTGCTATATGTATGACACACTGGAACTGAGTTTTTGTTGATCAGAGTCTCAGCAGCTGTTACAGCATCCAGTCTCTAACTCTTTTGCTTAAACCAAACAGAACTAAAAGTTAATATTTGATTGTAAAACTAGTAACACTTCCCTGTGTGGCCTGCATTGTGTTAACTTTCCTTTCTTTCTTTAATTCACGAGGAACAAAAATAACATTGATGCCCACTCAAAAATTGTGTTCATTTGAGTGATTAGATCAGAGACATGTACAAATTGACAATTCTAAATTGCAGGGACATGCACAAATTGATAATCCTTAATTACAGAGAGAAGTCATGCATTCAAATGGTGCATCAGAGTTGTGAAAGGGGCTACAAATGTGATTAAAATATAAGGAATTCAAACAGAGGGAGTGTCAAGGTAGCTGTTCCAACATGGCTCCATTTGGTCTAAGGCTCTCCTTTCTACATCTTAAGCTGGTGAAACCCCACAGTAATCCATGGCCTGTTCAGTATTTTAAGCTGGTGAAACCCCACAGTAATCTATGACCTGCACAGCGGCTAATTGCTGGCATCCGGTGGAGGAGTCACACTCCTTTGTGTGCCACTGTGCCTTGCTCTTTTCCAGTGATGTATTACAATACATTGGTACAATACAAAGCAATAAATTTAGATGTGTTATAAAGGCTGTCAGCTTCATACTGCTTTAAAATGCCACTGGGAGAGCCTGGCCACTTGGCAAGAGGTTTGTACAATGTGTATGCACTTCATGCTTGGTGTGGATATTTTACTTTCAGACAATTTGAAATCCAGGGTAGAAAATTTGAAAATAGTAATAAATAACCCTCTTTAAGTGATGGTGGAGGCAGTGGGTGCAAATTTATTTGCAGCTCCTGTAATTTTGATGTCTTCTTGTCTTTTTCAGATAAGTGTTGGCATAAAATAATAGGTTTTCAGTTCTTTGAGATGAATACCTGTTTTGTTTTCTGACTGCTGGGCAGATTGTTTAGAATTATTGGCTCTTCATCATACTATTGTTCCAGGGGAAGAGAAGGAAACCACTGACCTTATTTTTCTCTGCTATTGTCCCTCTCTTTGTTTCACATTTATCTCCAGGCTCCTTCATGATGGTGAACAGCTCTGGGAGAGCATCTGGGCAAAAAGCTCACTTGCTTCTACCAACCTTGAAGGAAAATGACACACACTGTATTGACTTCCATTACTACCTGTCCAGTCGAGACCGCTCCAGCCCTGGATCGTTGAACGTTTATGTCAAGGTTAATGGTGGACCTCAAGGCAACCCTATTTGGAATGTGTCTGGGATTGTTACAGAAGGCTGGGTGAAGGTAGAACTTGCAATCAGCACATTCTGGCCACACTTCTATCAGGTGTGTTTGAGATTCCCCCATCCCTAAAAAGTTGCGTCAGATATTTTGTGATTACATCATATCATATCCTATCTATTCTGTGATAATAACCACTTCCCCTTTCCCCAGATACTACAGATAACTATCAATATGACCCTCATTAAATAACAGATAGTAGTACTCAGAATCGCACTCTGATTTAGCAGAGAGCAGCCATAGTATTTTCTCGGATTTGTCCCAATGCAAGTCAAGGAATGTTGGCATTTCTGTAAAAACTAAGATAAATGCTAGAAATGTAATTCAGGTGTTTGCTTGCTTCACCAGACACCTGAATTTACATAGGAACACATTTACAAGTTTGTTGCTAATACAAATTTCAGCTTTAACAAACTTTTGTTGTGTTGTTGTTTGTTTGTTTTGCAGCAGAAACACTTAGGTGACATTTTCCTCACCATTGAGGGATACTGAGTACAATCGACACATGAAAACCCTGGGTGTAGGAGTGGTCAAATTTAGCCCCTTGCCCCTATACAGATAATTATATGGGGAATGTGGTACACTTACAGAAGCCTTGATGGAAAGTGCATGGAGAGACATGTCATGAAAATAGTAGCCATAGTCAAAACTGAGTATTATTGATGATGTGGGGGGCAGATGGAGAGAGAGTGTTTAGCTCTTTCTCTGACATGATCCTGACAAAAATGGCATCTCTGAAGCAGCTGTTTACATTAGAGCTCCCATTTGTGCCAATGAAATAAGTTTGACATTAATAGGATTTGTGCAGTTAACATCACATCTGGTTTGACACATAGCTGACCACTGTTATGTACTTAACAGCAAAGAGGTTGTCCTCTGCAAAGACGGATAAGAGGCAGGACTTTCTTCATCCAACAATTCCTCTCCCCTTGATTTCATCCCTTCTACCTCCTGTATCTGGAGCTATAATCCACTGTGTGGATATCATTTCTTAAATATACACACATCTGATACATTGCATGCATGGACTAACCCAGGCACCCCCAAACTTGGCCCTCCAGATGTTTGGGACTACAATTCCCATCATCCCTGACCACTAGTCCTGTTAGCTAGGGATGGTCAGAGTTGTAGTCCCAAAACATCTGGAGGGCCAAGTTTGGGGATGCCTGCACTAACCTAATGAGAGCTGCTATCTAATATCCTGATGGGTCAGCTCAATCCAAAGGTCTTCTCTAATGTAGTTAATACTAATTGAAAATTACATGCATTGTGTATTCCACATGAAATAAATGTGGCTTGCTATTTATTGTGTTTCATTATATATATATATATATATATATATATATATATATATATATTTCACTTCAAACATCCAGAGGCATCCTAAAACAATTTACAGTGATAAAATACAAAATTCATTTTTTAAGAAAGTTATAAAACAAAATGATATAAGTGTTCATCAAAAGAAAAAAAAGTAATCTAAAACAGAAAAGAATTTAGCCCTTTCCACACAGGATGAACACCAGTATCCACCTAAAGCCCAGTCACCAGTGCTGTCCAGGAGCAGAATTACATTAAGGCAGGCTTCCTCAAACTCGGCCCTCCAAATGTTTTGAGACTACCATTCCCATCACCCCTGACCAATGGTCCTGCTAGCTAGGGATCATGGGAGTTGTAGGCCAAAAGCATCTGGAGGGCCAAGTTTGAGGAATTACAGGTGTCAAAAAGTAACATATGCATCAGGTCTGGCTAGCAGTACTGAGTACTTGTAAGCCCTGACACCGAGGATATTTAATCATTTGAGGTAGATGAGATTTCAGTGTTTTTCTTCTATGGTCAGCATATTCCCTTAATATGGTTTACCTTAGGCTACTCTTTTCATCTTCTCTCTAGTTGTTTCAGTTTTGCCATGAATTTTCACATTGTCCCAGATTGGATGTCAAAGTCACAACTCAGCTATGTTGGGACATCCCAAAGTCCCAAAGAATGACTAATGCTGCATATTACATAAATCACTTGCAACAACTTAATACTCGCAGTAATATCTTTGAAAACTTGCCTAAACGGAAAGAAATATTGTGTGTTACATCAAATGCTTTTTTTAATTAGGCATATGCATATGAATTAGAAATGAGAAATACATTCATTTCATTTCTGATTATTAATCCTTTAAGCATAATTATATTTTGACAGAACAGTGAAAGATTATAAATGAAATAAATGAGGAAGGTGACACAGTTTCATTTTAAACTGAAAGGGCTTCATTATTATTATTATTTTTAAAAAAAGTCTAATTCCAAACACAGAATATTTATAAATAAATTAACTTGGAAATGTTAATGTTTTTAAGAAGTTTTTCACAAGGTTAATTGGCAAACATTCCTCTGTTGCTATGAATTGAATGCCTCTAAAAGGTGAAGAAGGCAGGGAAGCATCATTGGGCATCAAAGGGGTTGCCATTTTGATATATCCCATGTTTCAACAACAGCAAAGCCACCTTCTGTGATACTTCCTGGGTGCTCTATTTAGGGTTCAGCTAGATGGGAGCTGTTATTGAAATCAAATTGGAGATAGTACTCTGTTCCAGTGAGTACCAACACAGACATACACACACACACACACACACACACACACACACAATTATCTTACAGATAACTTTATAAATTCAGTATTATTTTTAAAATATTACAGTTACCTATAAATATACTGAATAAGTATAATAAATATGCATTGCATATGTACATACATCGCATACATGGTAAAATGTAAAATTGTCAAATTTATGATCTATTTCATATATCTCCTAATAACGAATATGGATTGACCAGATCTTGCCCTTTATCATTCCAACAAGCTCCATATTTCTGCAAAACTGACATGGCACTATTTATCTTCTCTAATTAACTTTGTCAACCTAACCTATGGACAGATGGATAGTGACATGTTCTGCATGCCCAAATACGGCTCAGGTAGTTTATCCAAAGGTGTGCCCAGTGTGAAGTTTCCCTCCTTAAGTGTTGTATGCAATATTTAATGATTCAACATAATTATACTATGAGCTTTGGCATTTTTAATGACACAGGAGGAGAATTTACAGGGCAGCCATTTTGTTTGCGTGTTTCTTATAACACAGAGACTGTAACCTAATCCCAGGGAGTAAGCCCCATTGAATTCAATAGGCCTTGTTCATGAGTAGACATGGTTAGGCACTGTTAGGCATAGTTCTGGCACTGAAATCCTTGGTTTTGTCTGTTTTTATTAGGATTTAACCCATTTAACTTGGCTTCATGCTTATGCTTAAGAACAAATCAGTGTGGTTCCTTCCCTGCCTCCCCCCAGGCTTCTTCCAAGTAGAAGTGTGATAGATATTTTCTGACATTATGTTCAGTGGAGACATATTGGAACAGGACAATGTGTGTATTTTTCTTCCCTGCGCATTAATGAATAAACCTTTGAAGGGTTAAATTGGCTCACTTATGAAAGCGATCAATATGTTGAGTTGTGAATCTCTGTCCCTGGATTTTGAACGTTTTCAGCTTCAGCCATGCGAGAAAGAATAGGCGAGAGATCCTTTCAGACAGCTTACTTAAGCAGCTTGTTTTCCCCTGTGTATTTCAGGTGATATTTGAATCGGTTTCGTTGAAGGGACACCCTGGGTACATAGCTGTGGATGAAGTCAGAGTTCTTGCCCATCCATGCAGTAAGCATACCTCCCCCCCCTCTTCCTTCCTAACCGTAGTAATGTGTTACACTCGGCCTTGCATCAAGAGGAGTAATTCGCCCAATTCAATCAGTTCTGAAACATCTTCTTTTATCCTTTCCAAATGCTTACAGAGTGGAAGCAATCAACCCTGAATAAATACATAATTTATCAAGTTGTGCAACAGGCAGAACTGCTACAAATGTGCAGCTAGTGCCAAAATTCTAGTCCGTTATTAAGGAGATATAAAGCCCTGATTGTTAGCTCTGATTCAGGCCATTGAAGGAGAAGAATTGCAGGGTTCTGATGGTATCATATAGAAGTAAGTTAAAGGGGGAATTTTGGGATGTGGGGGAAGTTCTTTCATGTGCACACAACTAAGCAAATTAGTGCAACATTCACTCTGGAAGAAATGCCCTGGAGTATACTTTCTTTAAAGGAATGTAAATCTTTTCAGTGGCTCAATGAAAGAATTTAAAGAATATGTATCCCTTTCAAAGCACTCGATTCATACTGTGAAGTATAGAATAAGTCAAAAGATTGTTTCACTACATTCCCTCGGCTGTTGTATTTTGTACCAGCCGCTTTATCCATGGAAACACTCAATTAGGAATTTGTATCCATTTGTTGTTACAGATGTCCAATTCATAACATTCAGATGCAAACTCCCCCAAATCCAGGACTAATTCAGAGGTAATACTAGGGCCATTTTTGTGCTCATGGTACCTGCCTGGTATCTAGAAGCCAATAGAAAGCTTTATACTTGGGCCAGTGCCGTCACAATGAAGCATATTTAAGTCCTTCTAATTTCAACAGGCAAAAACTATGTAATATTCTTTTAGAGACTTGTGTAACTTAAAAGGGATAAATATGGAAGATTTTGGGATCCAAAGGTGCCTTCTAATTTCTGTTCATGCTTTATATTTATCTGTTTATTACATTTATATCCTGGCTTTCTGCCAGTCACCCAACACAGTCTACAATTTTAAATGCTAAAATACGTAAGTGTAAAGTTGACTGAGGAAGGGACAGGACAATTCCAGCAATGTTGTTAGGGACAGCATATATAAGGCATTTATGTTCTCTCAAAGTGCTGTTGTGGTTTCTTTTAATACTCACTTCCCCAGCATTGCTAGCTAGAAGAGAATTAGTTTGACTCATTAGAGTATTCTCTTTAAAAACTTTTTGTCCTTTTGACTATTAGGTATTATACTATTGAGAGGGCCTTCTGGCAGTTTCCTCACTGCGAGAAGTGAGGCTACAGGAACCAGGCAGAGGGCCTTCTCTATAGTGGCTCCTGCCCTATGGAATGCCCTCCCATCAGATGTCAAGGAAATAAACAACTATCTGACTTTTAGAAGACCTCTGAAGGCAGCCCAGTTTAGGGAAGTTTTTAATGTTTGATGTTTTATCGTATTTTTAATATTCTATTGGGAGCCGCCCAGAGTGGCTGGGGAAACCCAGACAGATGGGTGCTGTATTATTATTAATAATAATAATAATAATAATAATAATAATAATAATAAATGTGATTGTGTTTGAACTCAAAGTCATCAACCATTTTTCCTTTCCTTTCCTTTATTCATTTCTTCCTTTTGTTCCCTTTTAAAACTGTAGAGGACTCAGTAGCAGTAGCATTGCCATCAATTAAAAAAGGCCCATTTTGATACACTAAAGCTAAAAGGAATGGAAAGTACCAGCTGTCGTAACGGTTTGCTGTAAATATTCTGCAAAAGCAGTATTGTTTTATATCAAGGCTTTTCCATTGCAGGTGACAGATGAATGACCCTGTCTCAGCCAACAGCTAGTACATCAATAAATTGTGACATGGATAAACTACCGGCCAGCTAAAAGGGATGGCATAACTCTCTTTGACTCTGCTGGCCAAGTGATACAGCTCACCAAATTGTAGCCGGCCTTTCATTGTGACAGAGCCTGCGAAGCTATGGTCCTCCATACGTTGATAGACTCCTCATTATTATCCATGATAATTGATCATGGTAGGGATGTGGGTGGCACTGTGGTCTAAACCACTGAGCCTTGGGCTTGCCGATCAAAAGGTCGGTGGTTCGAATCCCACAGTGGGGTGAGCTCCCGTTGCTCGGTCCCAGCTCCTGCCAACAAAGCAGTTCAAAAGCACATCAAAGTGCAAGTAGATAAATAGGTACCGCTCCGGCGGGAAGGTAAACAGCACTTCCATGCGCTGCTCTGGTGTTGGTGTTCCGTTGCATCAGAAGCGGCTTAGTCATGCTGGCCACATGACCTGGAAAAACTGTCTGTGGAGCAGACAAATGGCGGGTGCCTCGGTCTGTAAAGCGAAACGAGCGCTACAACCGCAGAATCGTTCGCGACTGGACTTAACTGTCAGGGGTCCCTTTATCTTTAATTAATCATGGTGGCTGAGGCTGATTGGAGCTCCCCATTATGGGTTTCCCCCCGTTATAGCAAATGGCAGAAAAGGGGCTTAGAGGAAAAAGTTAAACCCTCCCTGTGCCAGTGCTGCAGCAATGATCTGATTGCAATGCTACAGAACTGGCCCACTCATGAGGCAAGGTGAGGTGACTGCCTCAAGTGTCACGATCCATAGGCACAGCAGATCCTGTCTCCAAGGAATTCATTGCCCAGTGCTGCTGCCACAGCAACAGCTGTGTCCTGCTCTTTGGGAGCTGGATCTGCTGCCACCTTGGTAGTGCCTCTCCACAAAATAGCCATTTTACAGAAGGAAAATTGGTGATGCTCAGGGCCTTTCCTCCCCAAAACCAGGCAAAGAACCTACGTGCAACGCAAAACAAATAAAACATACAAAAAAGCAAGGAACACTCCTGCAAAAAGAAAAGGCAGCACCCCTTCAAACAACAAAAATTCCAATTAATCTCTTTAAAGATAGAATATTGGGATGAGCCTCGGGCCTTGGTGGGCACCACAGTGGGGTTATCTGAGGGTGTCCATGAGACCACATTGAGGACCCCATATATAAAGTCTCTATGCTCTGTGTGCTTACTTGAATGTAGGCCCCATTGAGTTGGGTGGAATTTGGTAATGGTAATATTTTAATAGGGTTGGACTATATCAAGTTACTGTTGTTAGTTGTCTGTGAGTAGGAACCCAGGCCGCTTAGTAAAAAATATCTTGCCTCAGTTTTCCTTTGCCTACTTTTCCTTGTGAATGCTATATTCATTGATTTCGTACATATTATGTTATATGTATTATATATTTACATCCTTCCACAGAAGAAATTTGCTATTTGTTTCCATAGTATATTAACTGAAACTTATTATTGGGGAATGTTGAATCCTTTTGGTGTGGAAGTGTCATTTATAGCACATTATCTGTGCCGAGATGGTTGATGCTTTTGTTTTCATACCGTTAGCTGAAAGCCATACTGTAGTATTTAAAACAAACCCCAAACTCAACACTGCTATGATGAGTAGTTTGTTCTGTGGGAAACCGGACATCCTTGTTAAGAATGGCTGGTTCTCATAGCATACATATGAACTGTGAAGCTCTACCCAGATAATATTTTGCATTTTTGTTAGGAAAAGCTCCTCACTTCCTGCGGCTCCAGAACGTGGAGGTTAATGTTGGACAGAATGCAACATTCCAGTGCATTGCTGGAGGAAAGTGGTCTCAACATGACAAACTGTGGCTACAGGTAAAGTAGAATGAGACTTTATGTGTTATTTTTCAGACACTCCAAAGCACAAATAGAGCTTCCTATTTTTGAAGACCACAAAACTCAAATAGAGCTCCATACTTTCCAGGGTTTCTCTGTTCCTTTCAGTGACTGGAGTGATACTCCTCTGAATTCCTTGACAGAGCATTTCCCTTTGTGCAAAACCAGCTGCATGCTTCTACTCAATACCGTATTGTCTCAGATTTGTGCATGGAAAAATTATTTAGCTGAATATGCTGGGAACATTAATCAATTGGGCACATTTATAGAAATTAACTACCCTTGTATAAATGCACCCCCTTTTCCTAATTTAGTCCATTTGCAAAAAAATAATTAAAAAAAAACAGAGTTTGGTAGATTAGAAGCTTGGTTCAAAGGCTGGGAAGACAAAAGAAAAGCAGGACATTAAAAGTTGACAAATGAATAGTGTAGAAGGGGAAGGATGAGTCATGTGGAAAGGAAGACAGGAGTCTTCAAAGACTGAGTTTCTAGTATTCATGGTTGTTGAAAAACATTGAACACACATGTGCAAAATATGTTGAAATTCTGAAGATTGCTATTTGAATGCCCATAAAGTTAAACAAAGTAAATTTTCATTCTTTGCACTACCCTTTCATTATATACTATTTATGAAATGAATAGTATAAAAAGCTATACATTATTTAATTAGCCATAGGCTAATGCTGCATAATTGGCATGACAATAATTTCCAGAAGAACCATGGCTGTTCCTAGACCAGTAGGCACCCAACCCTGTAGTTTTCCAGATGTTTGGTCCACAGCTGTCAGGGAAGAGCCAGAATGCACAGTTTTGTCAGTAGCAGGGGAGGGTTCTGAGCAGGAACTGGCAGAAGAGGAAGACAGGGAACTGATGCACAAAGCAGAGCAGGGGGCGAGGCATAGTCAGGAGGAGCAGGGGGTCAGGGATGGTGAAGAGCCCTACAACCCACCAGAGTTGGTAGGAGGATGTTCAACCTCAGAAAGGGGGGAGGGGGCTTTCACACCAGCACAGGCAAGGAGGGAAATGAAACATAAAGAGCAAAGATGTATCGCGAGGTTTCCATGCCTACTTTGTTGGCGCTGAAATCAAAGGAAGCCAGTCCCCGAATCTGACTCGACAGGTTCGGTTGCGTGATTTTGAATTACAGCTGTTCTTTGTATATATGTAATAAAGAAAAGACTGTAAATATCACACTGCGTGTGTTGGAGTTTTACTGCGAAGAGGGAACACCACCTTTACAACAGCTGGAATTATCTCTGACTATTGGACATGCTGGCTGGGGTTACTGGAGTCCTACAATATCTGGAGAGCCATAGCTTAATTAACCACCCCTGTACTCAACCAAATATCCACTCTCCACATTAGAAGTGTCTTTGTTGCTTTCATTGTTTGTTCATTTCCCCAACGCCTTATTTCTATTGCATTTGTAGCCCATTCAACAGATTCAATACATGGCATGTATGGAAGATTAATCCCTGTCAGATAATAAAACTCTATGTATGGCTCTGATCGCTGTGAACTCACAATTGCACCATATGTTGAAAATGAAACTGGTGTAAATTTTCCTGGAAACGATGGCTCATATCCAACATTGTGTGAGCAAAAAGAAACTTGAATAATGCTTGTTTCCATTCCCCACCCCCCAGCTATCTGCTCTCCCCCAAGCATCCCTGGATGGTCAGTGGGACCTACTGAACATTGTGGCTGTGCTGTATGGGACTGCAGGGGGAAGCTGGAATTGGAAGTGTCATCTGCCCAAGTTTGGGAGAGTCTTTCTTCCCACTGTAGCCAGTACAATGCTACAGTGGTACCTCTGGTTATGAACTTAATTCGTTCCGGAGGTCCGTTCTTAAGCTGAAACCGTTCTTATCCTGAGGAGTGCTTTTTGCTAATGGGGCCTCCCTCTCCAGTGTGCAATTTCCGTTCTCACACTGGGGCAAAGTTCACAACCAGGTGCAGCTTCTTCCTGGTTAGCCTAGCTCGTAACCAGAAGTGTTCATAACCAGAAGCGTTCGTAACCAGAGGTACTACTATATAAGGCTTGGTATGTCCCCTGACCCTCTGGGCAGACTTTTTGAGGAGTCTGGGCAGAAGAAAAAGGGAGAGAACCATAGGTCAAGGTTGTCTTCCACTCATACAGTGTTGGGCACAGCTTAAAAATAAAATGTTGTGCTGTCCGTGCACATCAGGGTTTCCAATTTTTATTTCAACTGTCTTGAGCAATCTTGAGTAAGCAGCCTGTGACAAACATTATCTAAGTTCAGCATCACCACCAGCACCTAGGCAGTCATCTTTGTTTCCTGCAACTGAATCCAGCCCTGAGAGGAGCTCCTCTTTTTCATGTTAGTTTCCAAGATAATTAACATACAACACAAATACTAAGGAACTGTGGGAAGTGTAAGAATTACTGTGAATTTCCTAAAAGGATTTAAAGGCAATAAAGGTTACCACCATTCTTCTATCATTCATAAGGCCATGCAAGGTCACAGGACATAATGGAACAAAATTCAGGCAAGCTTCTGGCTAGAATTTGTGCATATGTACAAACTGAAACTCTTGTTATCTATAGTGTTGTTGTTTTTTTTACTTTACGTAGCAACTTGATTACTGCAATCCTAAAGAAGTTAATTACAAATCATTAACATTACTTATGCCGGATTAAGACTTCAATTAATTCAATCAGAACCACTTTGAAAGTTAGTAGGATGAAGACATTAGAATAAGCAACTGTTATGATCACAGTATTAAATGCATTACATTTATGTGGTTCATCTTAAAAATGTATTGTGAGAAGTTAAAGATGCCTTTCACAACACTGAGCAAATAAGCAGTATCTATGTGAACACATTCCCACTAATCTCACTAAAAATACTAGAAAAAAAGAAGCAGGGAATCTAAAAATAATAATGAATATAAGAAGCATCTTCTCTCTGGAAGCTAGAATTTATGTGCTATTGCTGTTTGTTTGTTTGTTTGTTTGTTTGTTACATTTGTTTGTTGCTTTATCTTGGCCAAGGCAACCCAGAGTGACTTACAACCAACCTACTAATCAACAAGTCCACCCATAGATATATTAAAAACAAGGAGGAGGGATATATTAAAAACATCCCACCCACTTTAAAAAAGGCCACAGATACTTAAAGACCTGGTTATGAGGAAAGTTTTAGTCTGGCGCCTAAATAGAGGCCTGTTTGGGTGTTGCCACCCTCCAGACATGTAGAAGCACCTCAGAGTAATTGGCCACAGGCCCTCCAAATCTCAATCATAAGGTTGTTCAGTTGGCAGCTTTGGCATTCTTAAGAGCTGCTCATGTTAAGAGCTGGTGTGCCCAATGCATATGTACACTTTTGCTTCATAATAGCTGACAATACATGCTTTATGTTTATTACTTTCTCAACTGAAGCTATGGAGGATTCCATGTCTTATCTATTAGCACAGGGCAGATTACCTTATGATCTGGCATGTCCTAAATTATAGGTTCCTGAAAAAGGGGGATTGATTAGCAGGTAATGGAACATTCTGTTGAATTCTGTGCTTTCCTTGCCGGCTACTTTACACATCCCTGCCCAGGAAAAATTAAAGTGTTAAATCAGAAATATTTCCCATTGTATTTGACTGCATTTCATGTGGTCTATTTCCAGACAACCACACAACTATCTGGGAATAACTCCTATAGTGGCACTTCTGAATCAATATGCATAGGTTCCACTGCATGCTATTACAGCCCCTCTTTATGTCAGGAAAGAGGGTGTTAGAGTTCAAATTCAATGTTTTCATGAGCTGATTGAAAGATCCCACTAATGAAGTTGCGGGGGCGGGGGGGGGATAGAAACTATTCTGGTTTTTGTAAACGAACTGTTTGTTGTGGCAGCATTTGTTTATAGTGGCTTTTTGGGGTACAAAACCCTTTAAGACAAGGACTGCATGTTTCAGTAGAACTATTGAGCTTTGCTAATTTCTCAGTAGAAAATGATTTAGGGGACGATTTCCCTGAATTTTGTGTATGAATAAAAAACAATGAAGACTGAATCATAAATGAATTAAATGATCTTCTTGCATGATCATATCATATTTTCTCTCTCCCCCTCCCCTCCGGTTGATTTGACAGCAGTGGAATGGCAGAGACACAGCTTTAATGGTCACCAGAGTCGTCAACCATAGACGTTTTTCTGCTACAGTCAGCGTAGCTGACACTTCTCAGCGCAGCATCAGTAAATACCGATGTGTCATCCGCTCAGATGGTGGATCAGGAGTTTCAAACTATGCAGAATTAATAGTGAAAGGTAAGTGGCAGCTAATGAAGTTTGTGTGTACACATGTGTATTGTCTTCAGTACCTGCGCAGGACACAGAGCTCTGACAGTGGACCAATGAGTCCAATATTAAAACATTTAAGAGGGGGAAAACACCACCCCCCAAGCAAATTTCAGTCCTTGAATTTCTGTCTCATGAACATGAACAGGAAGTACTTGCTGACCATAATTAGAGTACCAGATTTACTTAAGTTACTTTACTTTTTAAAATACATTTTAAATATTGTATTGATCTTTGATTTTTATGGACATCATCCTGGAATCCACGTTTTAGATGAAGGTGCAGTTTAGAAACATGGAGGATAATTTTAGAATTGAAATTTAAAAATATTCCCAACAAATAACAATGGGTATTTATTATTAATGTTACTTATATTTATCAAATATGTGCAGAAAAGAACTCTGAAATATTGTCCAGAGGTAAACTACCACAATGTGAAATCATTCATTCATTTAAAAATATGCATGAGAGAGAGAAAGGGGGGGAGAGAGAGAGAGAGACAGAGAGAGAGAGAGAGAGAGAGAGAGAGAGAGATTGGTGTGGCTTTGAGACACAGACTGAAGTTATGGTACAGCCATCTTCAGATATCTGAAGGGGTGTCATATGGAAGATGAAGGAAGCTTGTTTTCTGCTGCTCCAGAGGGCAGGACCTGAACCAAAGGATTCAAAGTACAAGAAATGAGATTCTGAACATCCCTAAGCATTAGGAAGAACTTTCAGATGGTCAGAGCTGGTCCATAGTGGAATGAACTTCCTTGGAAGGTGGTGAACAGCTGACAGTTTTTAAACAGAGTTTGGATGGCTATCTATCAGGGATTCTTTAACAGTGATTCCTGTATTTCAGAGGGTTGGACTAAATGACCCTTGGGGTCCCTTACAATTCTACATTTCTGCTTGATATTTTGCTCCAGAATGGAAGTTTCCAGGTGCCTGCCCACCTTCCAAATTTCTATCAGCTAGATGGATTTCCGTTGTGTTGTTACTACAACAGATTGACACCCCTACCCCTCTGCAAGTTGTGCTACATTGCTCCCTGTGGTGATTTTATTTTGGTTTTTAGATTAGATAAGGGTACTATTTTGAAGAGATAGGAATCCAATCCTTGACCAAGGTAAAGAATATCACTGCGTTCCCAGATTTCTACTTGGCTGAAGGAGTGTAGGAGCTAAAAGCTATATAGTTACACTACAGCTGTGTGATAAGCCTTAAAGCTGTACATTGTATGTTTAGAAGTGCCTGAATCTATCCATGGAGAAGATGTTGGACAATCCATGTGTAAAAATAAGGAGTACT
The DNA here is from genome assembly GCF_951804945.1 of Podarcis cretensis. Classification (NCBI taxonomy): domain Eukaryota; kingdom Metazoa; phylum Chordata; class Lepidosauria; order Squamata; family Lacertidae; genus Podarcis; species Podarcis cretensis. The sequence continues at coordinate 27,210,313 of NC_137175.1, forward strand.
AGCTTCTGAGTGAAAGTATCTGCAGACATCTGTCCTTAGATAGAGAAGGCAAGAGCTGGTCATTGTTCAGAAACGTTGCTGCAGCTGTAATGCTATAATACAGTGATTCTCAACCTGTGGGTCCCCAGATGTTGTTGGACTACAACTCCCATCATCCCTGAACTCTGTCCTTACTAGCTAGGGTTGATGGGAGTTGTAGTCCAACAACATCTGGGGACCCACAGGTTGAGAACTGCTGCTTTAATGTGAGCTGTAAACAGTGATGAAGTGATGAACACCCAGGAGTCAAGACATTGATAGATTTTATGTTGAAAGTAAACAGATGGGGCGGTGGATAAGCTGTTGTGGTAGACACTGCTGGTTTTTTGGTTCTTGTTTTTTAAAGGGGGGGGTCAAGATAATTAAGTGCAGATCAAGTATTATTTTGCCAAGACTTACTTTTCTTTGTTTCCATCCTCTTATTGATCAGGTAAATTTGTGAGAGCTTGATGTGAGGTTAGTCTAATGAAGTACTGCTGTCCCATTGTAATTGTATGGATCAGTGCTTCTGAAAAGACCTAATTTGGTGAGGGTAATATCAAATTTGTAATGATGTGCTTGCACAGAATTTGAAATGAAAGCAAATTGGAACTGCCTAATCCCAAAGAGCCGCTTATTAAATTGCAGTGATGTGTTTGGATATACATTATATTAGTTTGTAATTGAAGACTAGGTCAACTGACAGTCTCGTCTCTAAATCTGTAGATCAAGGCAAGCTCAATTCACCCAAGTGCACAAAGGCAGAAGGGAAGTAAAATGTTCCTTTTCTTTTGTTGAAGAAAATCCTGCATGAAATACATGGCAATAGATGTGAAAGGGGGGAAATGTGTTCACTTTGGAGAAGATGTAAAACAAGATGGTCACAATTGGGGCAAATTTAACAATAGTGCCAAGAAACTGAAGATATTTTCAAATGTTTTTTGAATTGGGGCAGCAACTTGATTAAAGAAAATTCTATTGATTAATTGTGTGGGTGATATCTAAGGTGACTTACCACTAAAACTGTTGGTGGAATAGAGATGGAGGTAATTTTTGGCAATTCTCCTGCAGTACCTGATACCCTCCTTTATTTTTCTCTCAGAAGGGTTCCTACCCTCTGCAACAGATTAAGACAGGCAGTACATAAGGATCACTGGAAATTGTCTTCTCCCTTTACTACTGATTCCATCAGTGGACAGTCACCATTGAATATCACCTTATAGGTTTTAGTTGATTATTGATCTGAATCTATTGATCTGAATCTATCTATCTATTTCACATATCATAGAAGTGTGCATCACCTTAGAAGAGATATTATTTGTTATGAAAGAGAGAAAAGGGGGTTAAATACTCTCATAGGCAGTTTTATAAGCAATTGTTTCAAAGTATTTTTTTAAGTCTACTGACTAATTAATTCATTTGATGATAAAGTTTTAAAATGATTAATCTAACACTCAGTTAAAGATTGCAACCTTTCTTAAACTTTTATTTAAATGTTAGAATGGAGTCTATATTCCTTTCACTCAAGAATTCCCAAATTGCATGTGGAGTCTCTCTCCCTCTCTCCCCCCTTCTAACTTTCCAGGCACAAATCAATATGCTGGTATTTATCTTTAAAGCCCTCATGGGTTTGGCTTCTGTGTTTCCTAAGGACCATTTCTTTCTCACATACAGATAGGTAGCCGTGTTGGTCTGCCATAGTCAAAACAAAATAAAAAAAATTCCTTCCAGTAGCACCTTAAAGACCAACTAAGTTAGTTCTTGGTATGAGCTTTCGTGTGCATGCACAGGTATCTGAAGAAGTGTGCATGCACACGAAAGCTCATACCAAGAACTAACTTAGTTGGTCTTTAAGGTGCTACTGGAAGGAATTTTTTTATTTTGTTCCTTCTCACATGTTTGATAATTATCTAAGGAAATTCCCCTGATCCTTCAATCTGGTGAGACACAGCTGACTACTATCAGGGCTGCCCATTTTCTGTAGCAGTGGAATACTTTGGCAAGCAAGGTATGATAAGCCCTGCCATTGAATGCTTTAGGAAGCTGGTAGAGACATGACATGACTCTTTAGAAAGACCTTCAGCTTCTTTTTTCGTTGGCATTCTGTTTTGCTTTGTTTTGGGTTTCTTATGTAAATATTGTTGAATTTTTACGATTATGTTCAATTTGGGGATTATTATGTATTTTAAATGCATAATGAAGTGTTGCTTTGTTAACTACCTTGTTTGTTGGATTGTGTGCTTTCTTTAAAAATGGAATAGGCAAGATATAATTGTTTGAAAAAGCATAACATTTTAAAACACATGAAATCTGGGCTGCGTGTACACTACACCTGTAAAACACATTTGGAGCACATTCTTTCCCTCAAATAATTCTGGCCATTATGGTTTACCCCTCACAGGCTTAAAATTCCCAGTAACCCGTAACAAAACAAAGTCATAAAATGACTTTGTTAGTTGTTCAAGGCATACTACTAAATAAGTGTTTATTCTGTGATGAAACAATATTTAAATAACATTTTTATAAGGACTTTAAAAAATGCAAATTAATACAGGACAGGACAAATTTATGCAAATTTGACATTGACTGGAAATAGACACTGATCCATTTATCACTACTTATATGATCCCCCCAATTGAAAATAAGGATGCTAGTTAGATAGATTTTGCTTCATGAGTACTGTCAAACCTTGGCTCCTGAATGCCTCCATTACTGTACATTTTGGCTCCCAAACGCCGAAAATCCGGAAGTAAGTGTTCTGGTTTTCAAACGTTTCTCAGAAGCCGATCATCCAGTGTGGCTTCCGCTTGAGTGCAGGAAGCTCCTGCAGCCAATCAAAAGCCACGCTTCGGCTGTCAAACATTTCAGAAGCCAAACAGGCTTCCAGAACGGATTACGTTCGACAACCAAGGTTGGACTATAATAATAATAATAATAATAATAATAATAATGGCCCTCCACATTTTCATGAATCCTTTTGTACCAGCATTGCTTTCCCCACAGGTTAAGCAACAGTAATGAAAGTTTATCCCCCAGGGTTGAGTGCTATAGTATTATATTTTCAGCTTCAAGAAATGTGACTCAGCTAGTTGAATATGAATGTATGGTTTGCTATGAGAAGCAAATTGTGGATTTGATGTGCTGTGCAATGAGGTTGCTCCATTCCACCTCTGTGTGTGCACATGTGTGTGTGTTTAAGCTTCCATAAAGGATATTCTGTTCCTAAAATAATTCACACATCTAAGGACAGCTCTGCTGTTATTTGGGGAAGGGTGAGCTGTTCCTTTATGTCTGCTTTTATTTGGTCATTGCAGTGAAGTGCTACATCATAGAATCATATAATTGTAGTATTGTAGTCCAACCCCCTCCAATGCAGGTATCCTGCCCACAGCTGTTCTGTGTGGGCTTGAACCACCAATCTTCTGGTTATCAGCCAGACACACTGCCCCACTGTGCCACAGACTGTTGCAGTCCAGTGCTGGGATTGACCTTGAAATAATAGGGAAAAGGAAGAAGGGAGCAGAACATAATTTTATTTTACTCATTCACTTCAATTTGTGTCACACCAGATTCTGAAAGTTCAAGGTGAATTTACACGTCTTTTGAAAAAAAGTAGGGCAATAATTTGTGTCTCAACTGATTATTCCTGTTCATTTATAGCACTCTTTAGCCAAAAGACTCCCAAAGCAGATTCATATACTATTAATTAGAATGAAGTGGCTACATTTTTCAGGAGGAAGGCTGCATAGACAGTAAGTCATCCATTCAAAGGCCATGTATTAGTGGCCATGTACCCACATGTATAGACGACACATGTAGACTATGTGCACACACACCACACATGCAGCACAAATAGTAACCAGACAAGCTTCTAGGAATGGGAGAGAAATCTGATTCAATTCTCATTTATAGGTGAACCTAGTTCATTTATAGTTTCTGAAACAATATCCAAACTGGAACATAGCCATTTCCTGATCAGATCCAAAGATAAAGCTGCAGGGGCTGGCAGGCTACTCTCTGTGCATATACTAGCATAATTGTGTATAAAAGTTGTATATTAGGAGAAATGTGTATGAATCTCCATGCAGACCTTTCTGTAAAACAAAACAAAAAACCAACCCTCAGATATTTTTGCAGACACTGTTGAAAACTGAAATTGACAGATTTTTTTTCTTATTTAGAATGTGGTTTTCCTTAATCTAAACTAATGAATAGGTAACAATGAGAGTTGGATCTAATGGTAGTAATCCTGTTCCCATGAGTTCCCATGTGCTTAATTATAAATAGTTTGTACGAATGTTGCAGACGAAACCATTGCTTTCTGGACATGAATAAGATGCACTTCACTGAGAAGGGTGAGCACATTCAATTTCTGTCACATCTTGAGAATATTCTGAGCACTTAATCTCTCCCCTTCCCCCATGAAAACTTTGACATTTCTCTTTTTGAATTCCATTGTTAGTATATGCCCTGTTCTACAGGGTTATTGTTTTTTAACTATTGATTCTGATTTTTTCTTTCTTTGCTCATCCATCCTCAACTAACAACAGCAATCAATTCGCTATTCATCTTCTCAGCGTTTGGATTACGCATCCTGAGCGTGGGGGAAAGATGCCCACAGTTTCAAATAGTGCAAATCACCTTTTGTAAAGCCATTAAGGAGACATTCTTTTGTTTTTTTAAGACAAAAATCCCCAAGGATAATTTGATACTGTGTTTAGACTTCTTTAGCTGCAGCTGGCAGCTCAGAGATTCAGCCAGGTCTCCTTGGTAGCATATCTTCCATTTACACAGTGCAATCACTTAATTTTGAGTTTCAAACAGGAGCCAACAAATGTGCTAACTTTAATTTGTATGTAGTCAAAGGTGGTAGTAGTGGGCTATCCTTCAGTAGGAAACGTTTTATGTAAAACAGGTAAAGTGGAAGTGCATTGGCTATTCAGTGAGCCCTACAGACCCCTTCTGCACAAGGGAAGCAAACAAATTATAGGCAACTCTTCATTTGTGTGGAGGTTGTATTCCGGGTCATCACATGCACCAGTGAAGTGCACATAAGCCTACCCTGCCCCATTACACCCTTGTTACACCCCCTTTCGATGCTAGAAATGGCATGTGCATCAGCGGTCACCTGCCAATCAAACATACAGGTTGCTTGCCTGTATGTTTCATTTATGAATACCAGTATTATAAAAGGTAAAGCTAAAGGGAGCCCTGACCATTAGGTCCAGTCGCGGACGACTCTGGGGTTGCGGCACTCATCTTGCTTTACTGGCCAAGGGAGCCAGCATACAGCTTCCGGGTCATGTGGCTGGCATGTTTAAGCTGCTTCTGGCGAACCAGAGCAGCAAACGGAAATGCTGTTTACCTTCCTGCCAGAGTGGTACCTGTTTATCTACTTGCACTTTGATGTGCTTTCGAACTGCTAGGTTGGCAGGAGCAGGGACTGAGCAACGGGAACTCACCCTGTCATGGGGATTCAAACCACCAACCTTCTGATCGGCAAGCCCTAGGCTCTGTCGTTGAAACCCACAGTGCTATCCATGTCCCTGCGGTATTATAAGTCACTATAAAGGCAGAGCAATCCTATGGCAGAACAATCACCACCCTCCTGGGCTAGAGCCATCCAAGATGGAGGGGTTGCATCTTACATTTACCTTTATCTCTTTTTTTGTCCTTGGCTTTTCTTTTTTATTCCACCTCCCAATGGTTTCAGAGGGCAAAGGAACCTGCCTTATCCTGAGTCAGAACATTGGACCATCTTGCTCAGTACAGTGGTACCTTGGTACTTGAACGGCTTGGCTTCCAAACAAATTGGTTTCCCAAGACCGCAAACCCAGAAGTGTTCTTGTTTGCATATGTTTTTCGGAAGCCGAACATCCGATGTGCTTTACGCCGCTTCTGATTGAGTGCTGGAAGCTCCTGCAGCCAATCAGAAGCCACGTCTTGGTTTTTGAACCGTTTCGGGAGTCGGACTCCCGGAACGGATTAAGTTCGAGAACCAAGGTACCACTGTATTTTCAGCACTGACCAACAGCAGTAGTACAGGGTTTTAGATGGGAGTCTTTCCCAGCCTTACTTGGAGAGACTTGGGACCTCCTGCATGCAAAGTAGTTGCTCTACAACTGAGCTATGGCTCTTCCAGAATTAAGTAGAAGATTAATTAAACCAGCTTCATGGTTTAATGGCTTCCCTTCCTTTTAGACAATATATTACAGAAACTAAAAGGCTTTGGATCCTGCGGTTCCAATGACTTTTTAAATTTGCCCCCTTTCATCCTCTGCTGCTCTGATGGCAGAGCTGCAATGGGGCAGATCTTTCTGCCTCTGTAACTAGGCAGGCCTCTTTTGGTAGATCTCCTCCTCCATCTTTGAACTCTCAGCATCCAGCAGCTCCTCAGCTATCCTCTCCAGGAGCTTAGGATTTCTCTACCTAAGAGAGCTTCTAACAGCTGTGCTAAGAAAGATATAGGTGGTAAATTGCTCAGCCTTCATTCAGTAATGTTGATGGTTCTTCTGCAAAGGTTTGGTATTGATACAACATACAAGCAGAGTTCAACGCATGAAATGTAAGGGCAGCCTGTTGATCCAAGAAAGGTGTAAATGAGTTGCATAGAAATTTTAAATATACCTAATTGCCCAGAGCCGAACAAAAATCTAGACTTTCATCTTCACTGGCAGCGTTCAACAGTGGAAGTAGAATGGAGCTTGATTATGCTCAGTTGTACTTTTTATTTCAATTGAGCTATTCACCCTAAGCCATTTTCCCCCTTCTCCACTCTTTTAATGCTGCAAATGAGGTTGTAAAGGCTTGTTTAAAGTAAAGTGCTTGGGATTTTTGGAAGCCAAACTATTACTTAGAGCTGCCTCTGACAACAGTCATGTATCTGATGAGAACAAGTCAAGCCGTTTTCCACATTGATTTTTAAATGCACAGTTGTGCCCTTCTGAGCCATACCCATGTCAAAAAATTAATCAAAAGAATGTGTTCCATGGAAAAATTGTGAAGAGTAGTTCACGTAGTGAAAGAATCAAAATCTACTCTAGTTGCTACTGTACATTGGTATGTGTGGCTATCACTTTTTCCTCATCTTCTACCAGGACTGATGAGCTCGGTATTGCATCATTATTCCCTTGCCTGACAGATTAAAGCAACAACCGAGATGAGTATATGGAGAAGATTAATTTAGGAATTAGCATAAATTGACTTGGCTTTGTGAGCAGGTGATAGAGGTTTTTAAATGACTATGCAGCAGCATAATTTTGAAACATGCCCGTTTGAATTTTACCCAGGAACATGAAAGTGATAATTTGAATGAAAGGCTCACTATTGGATAAAAGTAACATGCCCTCGACTATCATTTTGGTCATCATAGACCAAAAAAATAAAATAAAATGCAAATTTTATTCAGGAACTTATTCAGGAACTTAGGTTATCACATCTGTAGCCCTTTGGATCTTGATAGATTTCATGCCGGTAATTGATGATGGATAGAAATATGTTGCCCATTATGATTTTAGGGAAGAAAGCCCCTTGTAAGGGGAATAGGGGTAGAAACATGGCCACATCTTAAAATCTTAATGTGAAGATAGGCCTTCAGGTTTTGCATGAAATACAAGCATCTGTTTCAGCATATTTGTGCATGTAAAGGTAAAGTTAAAGGGACCCCTGACCATTAGGTCCAGTTGTGGCCGACTCTGGGGTTGCGGCACTCATCTTGCTTTATTGGCCGAGGGAGCCGGCGTACAGTTTCCAGGTCATGTGGCCAGCATGACTAAGCTGCTTCTGGTGAACCAGAGCAGCACATGGAAACACCGTTTACCTTCCTGCCAGAGCGGTACCTATTTATCTACTTGCACTTTGACGTGCTTTTGAACTGCTAGGTTGGCAGGAGCAGGGACCGAGCAACAGGAGCTCACCCCATCGCGGGGATTCGAACCACTGACCTTCTGATCAGCAAGTCCTAGGCTCTGTGGTTTAACCCACAGCGCCACCAAAAAGCTGCTTTTCATAGCCCACCAACCCTCTGCCAAAATCTGGCACCTCTTCTTACCTTAGAAGAAGACATCCTCTGGCATGGCACCCCTTGCACTAAGAATTTAGGGTTCAGTAAACAGGAAGTAGTGCTTGTAGGAAGGTCTTAGGGCTCAAGAAGAGCATGGCATGACACCCTATAATAATCTTTATTGCGGTCCAACGACCCATAACATGGATTCAGAATAAAATACAGATTCATACAGACAACCCCCAGGGAAGGGAGACCGAAACCTTATCTGTTTTGTCATGGTATGTTGATCTTTGATTCATATGACTACTGAAAGAAACTTTGCCACGACCACTGTGATATCATTGGACTTGTCGTCCAGAAGATATTTGGTATAGTAGACTTCAGTTTGACCCGGCCGATTTGCCAATAGTAGTTTACTCAATAGTTCCCTAGCTTGATCATATTGTCCACAATGCATTAAAATATGCCTCATGCAGTCAACGTCCTGAGAGCATACACAGATCCTATTTTGAAAAAGGATACCTCTCAGTCTGCCGTTTAACACTTCTGATGGGAATACATTTAATCTGGCTTTGGTGAAAAGACGCTGATATGTTGGTACAGACAAATTTCTAAGATATGCAGGTGTCTGAAAATCGAACCCATAGTGAATTCCTACTGCTAAGGGGCCACAGATAACATGAAATTGAGATTGGAGATCACTATGTGATATGTCCCAGAGCCTTTGCCTCAGAGATTTAAGGGCGGCATCATAGCCCAGATGTTACAGTAGAGAAGGTGGCATACCAATCAAAGTGGCTTTTCTAACCATAATTTTCATCCATGAGCTGGTAAACTCCACATTGTTTAGGTATGGAAGTAACCCCTTCCCTAGGCCAAAGACTGAGATCTTGAGCCAGTATCTCAGGGCAACCCACCATGCTTTAGTTGACAGAGGACATTCACCTGTTTCTAAAAATAGTATTGCATTTGGAACTTGTAGGAGGGACCGGAGAAACTTTGCCTGGAAGCCATCAAACCTGGAGAATGAGCCATTGAACCAGATGTTTGAGGCACAGAGGAGTAGAGCGATAGATTTTGCATTAAATACCTTAATGGCTGATGGAACATAATGGCCTCCCCTTGTCTAAAAGAATAGAAGTATAGCCAGTTTGCTTACCTCCATCTTTTGACAGGCAGTCTGCCAGTGATGTTTCCAGGACTTGGAATGATGGAATAGAAGCCCTAGGTACCAGAAGAATTTGGTCTGCTCTAGTTTGTGACCATCCAGTACCCATTTACTCGGGGAGAATCTCTTCTCAAACACCAGGACTTTTGATTTTTCATAACTGATGAATAACTCATTACCAGAGCAGTAGTCTGAGAATTTCACGACACCCTAGCAAGAAGACCTTAAGGTTGAGGAAACAGGAAGGGTGCTCCTTTTAGCACAGATGCCCTGCCAGAGGCAGAAGAGAAACTTTTCTAAGGTAAGAATAGGGCTTTGCTTTGCATTTTTCAATCCCATGGCAGCACTGCCAAGGGGAAGAAAAAGGCTGTTGAAAACCCATTCCCTCCCAATTAGCAAAAGAGAGGGGTCTCTCTGAATATGTGTCTGTCTGATTGTGTGGCAAGTGTACATATGTGAGTGTGTGCTGTATATGTGGCTAGTGCATGGTATATATGTTTTGTATGTGTGGTTTTCATGTCATATGCAGTGTGTGTGTGTACGTTAGCCATTTTGGCTACACATCACTGGCAAGTAGCTCTTAGTTAAAGAATGAGATACAATATGGAACACTTCCCTTAAGAATCTTCAGGAATTTTTACAGGTATTAGCCTAACAGGAGCCTCTACAAAACGAAGCTGCAAGAGACATATTTAATGCTGGTAACCAGAACAACTTGACTGTCTGTCCCTGTCTGCCCATGGACCACCTGTCCCCCCACCCTCTTTCCTTCTGCATCCTCTTTGGGACCTGTCCTTAGTCTGTCTGTCTTGAATGGATGAATTCCTTTTCGGAGGCTTCCCTGGTTATTTGTCTCATGTTCTTTGCCTGTACTGCAGACCTCATTCTGTCCTTGATCTTCTGATATTGAAAGCCATTTAGAGCAGTAAATATTCTGCAACAAATTAGTTTAGAGCCATGCACTCATAGTATAGGATAGACGAAGGGAGGAAAACCTTTATGTGATCTGACAGATGAAGGGGGGAACCTTCATGGGATATGACATTGCTATCACTAGTTGTGTTACTAGCAAAATGTCTGGGGAACAAATTGGGCTTTATGCAGATAAGTATTATAGTAGTTAACACTGATGGGAGAAGCTTACAGAGCAGGGCACAGTAAACTGGTGTGTCCTAATAGAGTTAAGGTTTCTTGCACTTGCCCTGTCTATCCCTTTGCCTTTTCTTTGGGCAGATTATAACCTTGTTTGTTTTCAATGTATTTTCTAGTAAGTCTGCCGCAGGAAGTGTGTGTGTATGCATTTGAAACAGATGCAAATAGCAGAAAATTCTTGGGTTATCTATCCTTACATCCCATAAATCAGACTTAGTGTGTGCTTTACTGCCCTATTTGGTAGCCTGAAGCTAGTATTGAATTGCACAACAGTACACAATATGCAAATTGTTTGTTCCTCAGCAGGCCTGCATTGCTTTTTTCTGTTTTCTTTTTTTCCCCCATAACAGCAGATATAAACTTTTTGTAATACCTCTCTGATCTCCTTTCCCCTTTGAATTTTGAAGAAACTCTTGGAAGCTGCTAGCCACATTATTTAGAAGTAATTTATCATATAAATATGATGATTAATCCAAAGTTTTGGTGAACTGGTGTCTCTTTACAGACAGTAGGTCATATACAATACAATTTTCTATGCTGTTGAAGGCAGATTCCAAGAATGTTAGTGTGTACTTTTCCCATCCCTGTAAGACATGTGATTATCTCATTGCACCTGGTTTCCAATTGCTCTTTATGTTTGACACTTTATCATGTATGTATGTATGTATGTATGTATCTATATCTATCATCTATCTATATCTATCTATCTATCTATCTATCTATCTATCATCTATCATCTATCATCTATCTATCATCTATCTGTCATCTATCTCTACCTACCTGTCTACAGTATCTATGTCTGTAAACCCCCAAAGACAATAGAAATGTAGGTTAGCAATAGAACTGTTTCATTGAACACTGCCATCCATCATTCTGCAAGGACTTCACTTTATATATACATGTCCTTGTGTAGATCTGTTTTCCCACCAGTTGTCTATAACCCTCAACACATGTTTGCAAAAAAACCCCACACCCTTTGCTCATCAACAGCTCTCAAAGTTCCAATAAGTGGAAAACTAGGCATTCGATTTAAGTGTTTGGTGAGAGAGAAAGATAACAGGGTAATGAATAACAGAAACAAAACCCTGTTGTCAAGAAGAAAGATTATTCAGGATCTATGGACTAGGTTAATAGAGGTCTAGTAAGGTCTAGCTTAGTGGTAGAGCACCTGCTTTTTATTGGGGAGACCCCTCGTTCAATCCTCAGCATCTCCAGGTAGGACTGGGAATGCCTCCTGCTCAATGTCCTGTAAAGCTGCTGTCCGTCAGTGTGGATAATACTGAGATAGATGAAGCAATGGGCTGACTCAATATAAAATAGCTTCCTCTGTTACTATGAGTTGTAACCTTGAAGAGTATTAGGAGAGCTGGTGCAGCATAATAGCCAATTGACTAAGTTGTGGATCCTGAATTATTCATTTTTAATTGTGTTTCTGCTATGGACTCGCTAGGCACTCTTTGGCAAGCTGCTCTCTCCCAGTTTCAGCCCCCTTCTCCTCTGGGAGATAATATTACTAATTATAAGGTTATTATAAGGATTGCATCCAGATAATGCATTTGAAGAGCTATGAGCACTTACGTGCAAGTGCTGTACAAAGTGCTTATTAATTGTTTTTCTCCCGCTGCGAGTCTTGGTGGAAACATAGTGGAACATGGGAACAGTGAATGAAGATTAGCCACATATTATGAAATAGACAGGAAAATTATTCTCTGACAGTGGGGTGAGGAGGTGCAGCTACCGCCACACACATCAGAGAGACATCATGAGCATGGTTTCTGAGTAAATGTTTAGTGGAGTGCAGCCAGTGGCTGTGTTCAAAGCATTATTTTTAGGAAGCAATTGATTCAATAAAAATCTGTGGGATCCTATTCCAGGAAAATAGGTTTGGATCTAGGCCAAGAAGAATGATTTCCCCAACCCTGTTTTAAAAGTAGCTCCTTTTAAAATGGAATTGCTGTGATGGAATGTAGTAGAAGGACGGTGAGCAGAGGTTTTGACTGTGTCTAAATTTAGGACCCAGGTGGTGCTGTGGGTTAAACCACTGAGCCTAGGACTTGCCTATTGGAAGGTCGGCGGTTCGAATCCCCACGACGGGGTGAGCTCCCATTGCTCGGTCCCTGCTCCTGCCAACCTAGCAGTTCGAAAGCATGTCAAAGTGCAAGTAGATAAATAGGTACCGCTCTGGCAGGAAGGTAAATGGTGTTTCCGTGCACTGCTCTGGTTCACCAGAAGCAGCTTAGTCATGCTGGCCGCATGACCCGGAAGCTGTACGCCAGCTCCTTCGGCCAATAAAGCGAGATGAGCGCCACAACCCCAGAGTCGGCCACGACTGGACTTAATGGTCAGGGGTCCCTTTACCTTTACCTAAAGTTTAGGAAAGACTCCTGCCTGAAACCCTGGAGTCTGCCAGTCAGTGAAGACATTATTGAGCTAGCTAGCCAATAGTGGGAATCAGTTTTGATGCGAAACAGCTTCCCATCTTCTTCTAAAAGTCATAGGACTACTTTGGCTACATGTGGAAATGTCACAAAAGAAAGACCAAACTGGTAACCTTGAGTCTGACTTTTCTTTCTCTACCCCAAAGCTATAACTTCTATAATTAACTTTCATCACTTTTCTCTGGCTTTTCAGCATATGACATGGATGAGTACCTATTCTGAGACACTCCATAGAAATAGGGACACAAGGAGAGAAGTATATGAGGCAGTAAGCTTTGCATATTCCTCAGATTTCCTTGATTTGAGTAGCTTTACTATAAAGTGTTCAGGAATTAATGGAGTTGTGGAGGGGAGCATAGTCACAATGCAATGTACTGTGACAGGGTTGTGGGATTTGGGGCTGTCTGGCTTCCTCACTCCCACCAGCTTTCAGGCCTAATTTATATGCGACAGAAGCCATGAATGAAGAATTTATGTCCCCATGTGCCCACACCAGGTTTAAATGCACTTAACGTGTGTGCATGCTAGGGACGGATGAATCTGTTCATTTCTCCTTTCTCTAAGTTTCTCATTCCAATATTAACTTCAGTACTCCACATTTCCACATTGGTTTTCTTTCTTCTTCTTCTTTTTGAATGTCCTCATTAAAATTCATTAGCATTCAGTGTGGATTTTCCTCATATGCACATTTCTACAAGCAACCCCCCCAAAATGCATTTTTTGTATATTATTTTCATTAATCTATGCATTTTGCGGGGGACAAACAGTTGCTAACATAAGCATTTCTGTACACATTACTTGGCTGAATAACTGCATTGCAAAATCCAGAGCAGTGTGAATTTTGAAATTGGATTTATTATGCAGGTTTGTCTTTAAATGCAAACTGAACTACAATTCTCTCTCCTCTCCCCTCTATTCCTTTTTTTTTTGCAAAAAAATTATTAGTTTTTACAATATCAGTGACAAACAAAAACATAAAAGAAACAAAACATAACAGACATAAATCATAACCTTATTGAAAATAACAGTTATTTTCTTTGTAAAACGACTTCCTCGTTTCCCCTTAGTTGAATTTCATTGCATATCCTTATAACAGTTTTCCAAATCCCAATTTTAATAACCTTTAAATTAAACATTAACATCTTTAAATCTTCTCCTTCTTGTATTAAACATATTATTTTATCAGTTAACATAGATACAATCCTAAGCCCTTTAAATATCTGGACGCTATTTCCAGTTATTTTAGCTTAACAAATTTAACTAAATAATCATTAAATTTCTTCCATTCTTCGTGATGTTCCTCCTCCTTCTGGTCGCGGACTCTTCCAGTTAGATCGGCTAGCTCCATACAATCCATCATCTTCATCTGCCATTCTTCTACTGTTGGTAATTCTTGAGTTTTCCACTTTTTAGCTAACAAAATACGAGCCACAGTTGTGGCATACAAAAATAGATTAACATCTTTCTTGGGCAATTCCGAACCTGTTATTCCAAGAAGAAAGGCCTCTGGTTTCTTTATAAATGTATATTTCAACATTTTTATTCAATTCATTATAAATCTTTTCCCAGAAGTCTTTCACCTTGGAGCAGGTCCACCACATATGAAAGAATGTTCCTTCCTTTTCTTTACATTTCCAATATGTATTATCACAATTATGATACATCTTTGCAAATTTTACAGGTGTCAAATACCATCTATACATCATTTTCATAATATTTTCCTTTAACAAAGTACATGCGATGAACTTCACCCATTTCTTCCACAATCTTTCCCAGTCCTCAAACATTATGTTATGTCCTAAATCTCTTGCCCAGTCTATCATCACCGATTTAACTTGTTCATCTTTCGTATGCCAGTCCAGCAAAAGCTTGTACATTTTAGATATGTTTTTACCTTCAGTATCTAACAACTCCATCTCCAACTTAGATTTTTCCAAGGCAAAACCATTTTTCTTATCCAGTTTATACAATTCGTTAATCTGGTGGTAATGTAGCCAATTTAGCTTATCTTTAATTTGCTCAAATGGTCTTAATTTATAGCCTTCCTCTTCCTCTATTAATAAGTCATAATATCTCAACCATTTGGTATCCATATTTAATTTTTTCTGGGCCTTTGCCTCCATTGGTGAAAGCCATCTGGGCTTCTTTCTTTCTAAAAGGTCTTTGTATTTTATCCAAACATTATACAACGATTTCCTAATTATATGATTTTTAAATGCTTTATGGGCTTTTACTTTATCATACCACGAATATGCATGCCAACCAAACACATTATCAAATCCCTCCAAATCTAGTAAATGTGTATCTTCTAATTTCATCCATTCTTTAATCCAACAAAGTGTGGCAGCTTCAAAATAGATTTTTAAGTCTGGCAGAGAGAATCCCCCTCCTTCTTTGGAATCCGTAAGTAATTTGTATTTAATTCTGGGTTTCCTCCCCTGCCAGATAAATCTAGAAAGAGCTTTTTGCCATTCTTTAAAACATTTCACATTGTCTATAATTGGGAGGGCTTGAAACAAAAAAAGCATCTTTGGCAGCACATTCATCTTAATCACAGAAATCCGGCCCATTAATGACAATTTTAAGTTAGACCACACCTCTAAATCTCTTTTAATTTCATTCCATATTTTCTCATAGTTATCCTTATACAAATTCAATTTTTCCCCAGACAGGTTCACCCCCAGATATTTGACTTTTTTCACAAAATCTAGGCCCGTTTTTTCTTGTAATATTTTCCTTTCTTCATTATCCAGATTTTTCTCTATTACTTTGGTCTTGCTCTTCTTTAATTTAAATCCTGCTACCTGACCAAACTCATATATTAGCTCCAGTGCTTTAACTGCACTGGAGTCTGGATCTTGTAATGTCAGAACTAAATCTTCAGCAAAGGCTTTTAATTTGTATTGTTTCGATCCTACTGTAATACCTTTAACTTGTTCATCTTTTCTAATCATACTTAGCAAGACCTCCAGAACTGAGATAAACAGCAGAGGGGACAGTGGACACCCTTGCCTGGTTCCCTTCTCAATTCTAATTTCCTCTGAAACCACATTATTTACAATAATTTTAGCTTTTTGTTCTCGATAGATCGCTTTAATACCATTTATAAAATCATGACCAATCCCCATACTCTCTAAGTTATCTCCCCTCTATTCCTAGTGCCAGCACACTGGATGTTCCCCATAGCTTAAGGCTGTATGTGGGCCCACGATAACTATCAGAGAACTAGAGTCAAGGAACAGCCATTGTACTCAAGTATGGGCTGTTTTTCATCTGGCTCTTCTTTCTGCTCAGTTTTTAGCAGGTTCTTGAAGCATTGCAAAGCCTGTTTCAAGACTATGGTGGGCAAAAGCAATTCTGTTGTACCACCATAACAAGCCAGCCTGAAAAGCAGTCCTCTACTATGGAGGCTAAACCACAAAATATGTTAACAAAGGAGATGTTGGATTTTTTAAAAAAAATTTACTGTTGACTAGTCACAGTTTTGTACTACAGAACCAGTGGTCAGGCCTGAAATGTGGTTGCAGCAGTTGGCAGCAAAATTGATAGAAGCAAAGCATCATGTTGGGCTTAATGTGAAACAAGAAAATACTGTGTTTTTTAGAATAAATATAGGGCTGCCCTAAGTCCTGATTTTCCAGGAAAATGTCCTGGAATTTTCCTCTGATAATGGCATCCTGGATTATTATTTTTTTTGGGGGGGGGAATTGGGCGATGGGGGTTAAATCATGCTGAATATGCCTCAAAAAGCTCCAGGTTTTTTACTTTTGGAAACATGTCAACCCTAAAATATAACCCTTATTTAGTTAGGGACCATTATACTATCCTTTTTTCCAATTTTTGAGGCTTAGTCTGCAGGTTGGATTGAACTTCTTTCCCTTTCCTTTCTTACCATTAGAATGTGTGTGTGTGTGTGTGTGTGTGTGTGTGTGTGTGGAGAGAGAGAAAATAAAATTACCAAAACTTGTATGCCTGTCATTTCCAACCATTATCATTATGTGCACACACAATTATAATGATATCAGACATTCAAACTTTTATTACCACTTCAAAATGCATTTTGCAAGGGAGAAAGAAAGAATTGATCTTTCAGTCAAATACTACATAGTCCCTTGTGGAGAGCAAACTAAATTAAGAAACATGTTTAAAAGTTTAGCTTTCAACTGATCGCTTGTACATCAAAAGCAGGGGAGCTGGTCAGCACTGAGTAGCATGGACAGTGTTTCTGTCTTACCCAGGCTGACTCTTCATCCTGCCCAAAGTAGAGAGGAAAGTGGAAAACGAGGTACCATAGGGGAAGTGGCGTAGGGGTTTTGCCACTGACTTTGGCTCAAATGTACAGGCTACGTATCCTCAAGCAAGCAGAACCAGCCACCAGGATTTAAAACTGTAGTATCCTATGTTTGCTAGTTAGCTTTCCATTGCATGATGTTAATTTAGGCAACAGCTTGAAAAGGGGCTTATCAGAACAGAAGGGTTTATCTTAGTGGACAACACGTCAAAAATTTAACACTGTACAGTGGTACCTCGGTTAACAAACTTAATCCGTTCCGGATGTCTGTTCTTAAACCAAAACCATTCTTAAACTGAGGTGCTCTTTCCCTAATGAGGCCTCCCGCTGCCGGTGCCTTTCCACTGTTTGGATTCTGTTCTTAGACCGAGGTAAAGTTCTCATTATTTCCAGTTTTGTGGAGTTTGTAAACCAAATCGTGCTTAAACTGGACTGTTCTTAAACCGAGGTACCACTGTGTTTGAAAAGACAAATCAGATAGAAGTCAATATTAAGATCTTCATCTCTGATATCAGGTGTCGGTCAGGAGCAGGTCAGCAATAAATCACACGGCATCAGTGCTGTTAACTCTTTATTCAAGGGGGGAAATCTGTTCAGGAGGCCAAGCCTAGTGAGCACAGCAACTTGTCCTGATAGATCTTGCCCCTATGAGGCAGTTATGGGGATGGAAGACCCCTCCTTTCCACAGTTGTCTAGGTCTCCTCTTCCCATGGCAATCCCCAAGCAATCTGAGACTCTTGTCACTATACCTCCCTTTGCTCCTCCCCTTCATATCTCTTCTGGTTCCATGAGACTGGAAACTGGAGACAGGAGGGGAAGACACCCTGGCTTCATCACCAGCCTGACTCATCACTGCCTCTTGGCATCTCTTGCTTCTGGACTGCTCTCTGCCACAGATTCTTTCTGCTCACTAAACCCTGTTACCTCTTCAGCTTCCGAAACCACATCCCAGTCTGCTCCCTCCTCTTCCTCTGACCATTCATTGTTGTCCCACCACCAATCCTTGGGCTCTGAACCTTCTTCCCTCGGGGGTTCCTCAGCTGCATCCAGCCAATCCTTGACACCAGGGTTCACAAGTAAGAGTTATGATATAATTTATGTCAGCTTTCCCCAACCTGATGCCTTTCCATTGTTTTTTGGACCATAATTCTCATTAGTCCTGGCCAGCACATTTGTATTTCCTAGGGCTGATGGGAGTTGTAGTGAAAAATCATGGGAAGGTGTTACCATGTGTACTAAGGAATATTATATTCAGGCCAGTGTCTTGCTCAAATGCCTGCCTATCTATCATCTATCACAATTCTATCATGCCACTTGTCCATGAAGTTCAAAGCCCCATTCCTAGGTCAATCTCATTCTGTCTTCAAAATAACTCTAAGAAGTTAGAATGAGATCCTGAGCCATGATGATCTCTCCGTAAACTTTATGATTGCATTAGGATTTGAACTCAGGTCTCCCCATTCTAGACCCAGCAGTTTCCACCTTACTGCTTCTGAACATACATCACTAGTAGCAACAAAGTAATCATAAAGGTTATCTGCAACCTTTATGCTTTGAGGTATAATCTGAATACATGTTTTCACCCCAGAATAGTCCCCTCAAGTACAGCATTGCACAAATGTCAAGGTACAAACAATTTCATTTCTTCTTGCCCTACTTGCAAAATATGGATTGTGCTGTTTGAAACAATTCTTATACAATTTATCACTAAGTTCTTGCTTCTATTCATTCTCGAGTCCAGCTGAAAGCTTTTGATAAGGGGAGACAGTGATTCTTTTATAGTGGCAGTTTCTGTAATTCTCTGAGGTCTTCTTGTTCCATGTTAACTTTTTCTGAGACCTGCAATTCCATTGAAAGACATTACCCATTTATTGCCATGTTTCTCAAGATCAGCAGGTTTAGCCATGGGAAGGCAATATTCTTTTTAGCAACTTGAGGGACATCTGAGGGAAAGGATAGCCTTGGGATTTTCTTACAGAATGTACTTTTTATGTTTTATGCGAACAATAAAAAGTAGTTATTTTTTGCAGTACTGTATAGGAGGAATTGTATGTGAAAACATGAATGATGTTGGTATATTTTCAAATAAGCAGTAGGACATTAGTAGCTGCCTTGTCTCTCCAACACGCCCCCCCCCCACACCCCGGCACAGTCCAAAATAGCGACACTTGTTGCTCTGGGATTTCATACAAGAAAGCAAGTAGAAGATACTTGATGCAAGTGATCTGCTCTTCCATTTGTTTATGCACAAATATTGTCAGATATGGGACTGTTTGTCTTCTGTAGAAAAAAGTGGAATGTTGATCTAAGCATAAGTTAAAACTAGATTGGAAACCATTCCCAAATCAGATAACTAGAAGCATTCTGTCAATTCTTATGTCAATACTGGCTGCAACACAGATGTGTGTGGGCATATAAAAGAGAGCAATAAGAGGTGACATAAATTAACCCTTTTAAAATAGCTGTGGCTTCTCATTCAGAATGTGCCCCCCCAAAACACTTTCACACAACTGTAATTCAAACATGTGATTCAAAACACATAGTTCAGAATATAATTGAAATTGCTGCTATGCCCCTCTACAATTGTAGACAACAGTGATTCAGTACTGAAACTAAGAATTTCATGGCCACTCAGTTCCATCTATAGTACAGTCTCAGTGGTGCAGCCAGCACATTGAGAAGAGTACACAGTGGATATTTCTCTCCCGGTCCTCTCAGATATCATGCTTTACAACTTCTGCACAACCACATTACTGATCCATTAGTAAAATCAACAGCAACATAAGTCTGGAAATCCACTGAGCACCTGCAACCATGTACATAGTTTGGGAAATGTGGTGAAGTAGATCGTGTTATTAAACTATAATTATGTGGGAGTGGAGGAGAGACACTCTGCACATGATTAAGGACACTCCTTATTACTTCACACATCAGTATTAAAGGCAGAATTAAGATTTCTCTCTCGTTTCCATCCTGCTACATGCTGATGTGTTAGGGTAAAGTTAGGTAACTTGTATATTCTGGCAACCTGTATATTTTTAAAAACAAAAATAAAAATAAAATGAACATTATTAACTATGTGGTTGTCTTATGGACTACTTGTGTAGTTAAACAAGACACTGTCATGACCTGTAGCCCAGAAACCATGCACTGAATGACTCAAGTGATGGTAAGACTTCAGCTCTGTCCTTGAAGGAAGAACTGACAGAATCATCTTCCAGAGCCTCCTGACCAAAGGACACATTCTTGCCACCCTCCTCTAATTCAGAGAAGGAGTAATTTACAGTTCCCTAGTCTCCCTGGCCCCACAAAGGCTCTGCAAAAGAAGCTGAAGACCCTTTAACCAGCCAGCACTGGCGCTCATAAAGCTTCTGGTAGGAAACTGGGAGCTCTCCATGGTCCTGCAGGTCCTTTGAGTGCCTTGAACTTTTGATGGGACACTACTGGGCTTTTCTTGCACAATCCTTTCTGCAAAGAGGGAAATAAAATGCTTGGAGGCAGATAACATGTGTAGGATCAGTGCATCCATTGCAATATTTTACCCCCCCCCCCCAAATGACTTTCAGATAAGAATTATACTCCCTATAGGAAATATACTTTTTAAATGTGTGACATATGGACAAATGTCAAGAAAGCCAGGGCTAAGTTAATTGCATTTAAGGTAGCCTTGTAGACTTTCTCGTTTGATTCTTAGAGTTATCAGTTCCTGTTATCTCAAGTAGCTAAATGCAAGAAGGTTGCTAATCTGCCTCCAAGCTCCAAGTGTATATCACTTTTGACCAATTAGCATTTTATTTCCCTCTTTGCAGAAAGGATTGCAAATTTAGTTAGTCAACAAATGCCTTTCTTGTTCTTTAAAGGAAGCCTTAGGAGGAGCTGTTTTCATTTAGGTTAAAATTAGATTCAGTGTTTTTAATAAGGTCAGTCTGGATATTGTAATGGTTTATTTTAATACAAGAAGCTTTCCTACAAACTGATAAATGAAAGTGCCAAACACCTCATTAAAATTATATCACTTCCATGGAACATTTTGCTGGCAGGGGTGGAGAGGAGAGGAAGAATTATTTAAGATATACATTAAATAACATTGCCATCTGTTCTCAATCATTTATTTATTTATTTATTTATTCAAAATGGGCTGGAAGTATGGTTATAAGAACTCAAGCAATAATTAAAATCATGTTAGGCTCTTCTAGACTAAATTGGGGGTTACCTAAGCACATTAAAGTAGATGCAATTTGCTGTAAGCTTTTCTTGCTTTGTTTGTATTTATAGCTTCATAATAGAAGAGAAATTGTGGGAAAGTAGCTGCTTAAAACCTGAGAAGGAGGACTGAGAGGACAGAAGGACAATTATTTGCAGTCAATGAACCTTGACAGTAATAACAGCTTTGATTCCTAAAACCATTTCTGCTTCTTTAGCAGGCAGGCAGGCAGGCAGGCAGGCAGGCAGGCATTTATTTATTTATTTATTTATTTATTTATTTATTTATTTATTTATTTATTTGGTTGGTTGGTTGGTTGGTTGGTTGGTTGGTTGGTTGGTTGGTTTGCAGAGGTCAGTGGCTCCCATGCAGTGATTGATGCAGGGATGCAGTGATTGTAAAGTTAGATGCAATGTTGGCTAGTACTTTATTTATTTATTGCATTTATATACTATGTTCCTCCATGGAGCTCAAAGTGGCATACATGGTTCTCCCCTCCCCATTTTATCTTCAAAACAACCCTTTGAGGCAGGTTAGTCTGACAGACAGTGACCGGCCAGAGGTCACATAGTGAGCTTCATGGCTGAGTAGGGGATTCAGGTCATAGTCCAACACTCTAAGCATTACACTGGCTCCCTCAGTTAAAACATGGGAACATGAGTTTGTGAATATTTAGCCCCACCCTCTGATTTTTTTCAAGTCAGTCTATTAAAGTGGGTGAATGTTTGTGCTTCATCCCACCCATGCTGCCATAGTCACATGCCCTTTTTCTTTGTCCTTCTCCTTGCCAGCTGTTTTGCCCATGTGTATCCTTGACAGGCTGATTATTTAGTGCCATTAAATGAATGAACAAACATCACTGTTTCTAGGAATAATAATAATAATAATAATAATAATAATAATAATAATAATAATGATAGTATAGAGTTCTGTGAAGATTGCCAAAGGAGGGAGTCAGGCTGTGCCCTGGCCAAAGGCCTGGTGGAACAGCTCTGTCTTGAAATATAAAAACACATACCATAATAACAAACAAAAACAACCCCACCACCACCGTGACAGTTTAAAACAGGCATAGGCAAACTCTGGCCCTCCAGATGTTTTGAGACTACAGTTCCCAACATCCCTGACCACTGGTCCTGTTAGCTAGGGATGATGGGAGTTGTAGTTCCAAAGCATCTGGAGGGCCGGAGTTTGCCTATGCCTGGTTTAAAAGGCTATAGATGGTTTAATTAGCCAAAAACCTTGGGTGTGAGTTCTATTACTAGGGCACTGCATGCAAAAAGCCCCTGTTACATATCACCACCAACTGCAGCAGTCCTTGTGGTGGACTTGAAGCAGGGGCTTGAATAAAGACAACAATTGATGGACAGGCGTATGCAGCAGAAAGGCAGCGCTTCAAATACCCATGTCACAAGCAGACCCAGCCCACCCATGAAGCAGGGTGAAGTAGCCTCCTCAGGTGGCAGAAGCCACTGAGGCACTGCCCCCCACAGGTGCCCTACCTATCCTGCTGCCTCCACTGCATATCAGCACCAAAACTAGTGGTGCAGCTGGTATGGCAGCACCATTGTAAGTGGATGGTGATGAAGCAGTGTTGTTGGAGGCAGGTGGCACAGCAGCAGTGCCAGTAGTGCAGGTGGAGGGATGAGCAGCACAGCATAGTGGGGTTGGAGTTCCTGTTTTGCCTCAATTGCACCACCCCTGGTTGCTGTTGGGATATTCCGTTCCAACTTAAGAACAGACATGTGGAATTGTTGTATGTCACATGTCTGTTTACACTCCAGCACAGTTTGCTGGTAACTTTGGTTTGTGTATAGCTTTTGCTTATGCTGTCTTGCTTTGGGCATGAAGGAGATCGGACATGTTTCCTTTTGTCCTGATGTATGCTGAATAAACGGCTTGTAAATATGCTCACACAACTTCTCCTGCCACTTCTGTTGCGTAGCGGCTACTCTGCTGAGTAGTGTGCCCTAGCTTCTGAAGCTTGGGTCGCAGATGCTGTACCAAGGACTGGAGATCGCCCGGCACACCGCCTGGTGAGCTGGAGACAGCTGGGGGCCTGCTAATTGCCCCCGTTTCCTTGGTTGCATGCCAATAGTCACAAGCCATTTAGGAACTTCTAGATTGGTACATCATGAGAAGCAGAGTCTTTCTCAATGCGATCACAATACTCTGGAATGCCTTCCCCTGAGAAGTTTCTATAGCCCCTTCACTAACTGTCTTTACGAAGGGAGCTAAAACCCTCTTTTCCCAGCAGCTCTGGATGTATCTGGTTAGCTTTACCCCTGTTGTATTCCATCTGGTGATTTTTTTATTGGTCTTAAAAGCTTTATATCTCTGTATACTCCTTTGGAAGGTTTTGTTCTGTTGTTTTTTTATTTAAAAGTGGTTATAGTGAAGTTTGAAAATAAATGAGTGAATATAGCCAGGGGAAAAGAGGTTCAGATAGAATTCCAGTCAATCTGCTGTGATATAATATGATTTGCTTTGGATTAGATGGGTCAGTCTGGATAACCTGAAGATTGTCCCAGCCTTCTAGTGCCCAGGTACAACTTACGGTGGCTCCTCAATAAAGATTTCACACATTTTAAAAATCAGATTGCTGTTTTTTTGCTTTCAAAGCTTTTTTGGTGGTCCTAACAATTTCCATATCCTAGGTAGCGATATTGATAAATGCTAACTCACTGAATGATTTGTTTAAGTCAAATTGGAGAAAGCCTATTAATTATGCTGATTGTGGCTGGGGTTTTGAAAATACTTAAATCCCATCTTCAGAAGCCTTTCTAGGAGCTTAAACCACTTACTGCGGAATAATCCCATAATTGGGTCTGAAAGCCCTCAAGCCATGATGAAGTCATTTGAACTCAGCCCAGAAAGCCAGAAGTACTCTGTGGAGAATAGTTGAAGAATTGCAGGGAAAATCTTTCAGAAAACCAGTAAGACTAGGCTTTGAAGTTAAAAGTGTCATAATGTATAACATTGTCTCATGTGTGCACTGCTCCAAATGAAAGATGACCCATGATTCTGCCTTTAAGGTGTTAGCTATTGAAAGGCACATGTGGGAGACTTAACAGATGAAAGTGTGCTATATAATTTTGAAGCAAGTGTGTATGTTCTGAAATCCAAATGAATTTTAAACTGTCAAGAGAAACCTAATATTACAAAGTACTCTGCACTGCATTGTTTTTGCTTTCTGGAGAGAAGAGAAACTCTATACAAAGATATAAATATTTGAAAGACTGCATGTGCCATTTACAGCTCAATCATATACATGCCTACTCTGAAGTAAATCCATCTAAGTTCAGTAGTGCTTATTGTAAGGGGAAGTAAGTGTGGGATTGCAGCCTTAAAGTGCCTTTGAGCCTCTCCTCTCCTCTTATTGTACATTTGTTTGTTTGTTTCATAAATTTATATGAAATATAACCCCAAAGGGGCTCCTAGGACAGCTAACAAATCCAAAGAATTCAGGGCAACAAACTATAATCTTCAAGCACAATAATAATGGCAGAACAACAGCATATGAGAAAAAGATATTAAAAGCAAATAAAAAGTAGGGCCAGTGAAAATGCAAACCATTATTAAAACAGCATGACAACAATAACAAAATGTTTAAGCCTGGTGCTAAAAAGATAGAAGGCACCAGATGAGAAGTCTCCAATTAAAATGACAATTTCACCACCTTAGTTTTTCTTTTTCCTCAAAAGAATATGTATGCAAAATAGCGCGCGTGCACACACACACACACACACACACACACACATTATTTAAACAAACTCCCAACTCAACACTTGGTGAGGCATCCATGAAATTGAAAAGCTTTCCCCTGATACTGTTGATTTCCCTGGAGAGCATTGACTCTCTGGCACAGAGGGACGAGGGCAAAGGAAATTGGAATCAGTGAAACTGACAAGAAATTGAGAGGCTCAAGAGACTGGGAACAGTGAAGGAAATGGCAGTGGACATGTATGCAGACATGTAGGAGAGTCTCCATTAATGTTATGCTCATTTTGAGAGCTGGTTTGGTGCATAACAGTAACTTCGGGTCAGCAGACTGGGCTGAAAGGCCTATTAGCCTGCCTAATTTGGAGAACCCTTAAGCACAGGCAATTGGTTGCTTACATAGAGTGCTTGATTAAAACTCCATCATTCAACTGTGATTTTTGGAGTGCTAATGAGTGGTTGACTTGTTGTCTGCTTCTGTGCCCCTTTGCCATTGATATGGAGATGAATCTACACACAGTAACACACTGGTATGTAAAATATTAATGTCTTTCAATATGATAATACACAATAAAAAAAATAAATGTTTTACTGGGGGGGGGGTATTTTTTAAAACCAATTTTGCCCACAAACTTATTTTGCAATTGCATAAGGAACCTATGTTTTACTCTTCCCCATTACCTAGTTCTGTCTAAGGAATGTTATACGCACTTTTAAGACTGTTGAACTGGCACACAAAATCATAAGCAGCACAAATTTTCCCAATTATCCCACTCAGGGGTGCAATTAACTGCACTTTTCCTGGGTGTCTTCTTTCCTCTTAAGTGAAAATTACTAGGGAGGCTTTAAGCAAATCAGCCGTCATTTTCTTCCATTCTAACTAGCCCAGGTCCTGAGGAAACCAGGTAGTTTTGTGGTTGTTTTTGTCTCAAAAGCTGGAGAGAGAGAGAGAGACTGAGACTTACTGAAGAACAATAGCTCATCAAATTCTTCATCTTTCTGGGAACAAAAACAAAATGAATGTTGACAATTCTTACCTAAATCTTGATGTGCGTCTTGCTAAAACACACATCACCAAGTGCTCCATCATATCCTAGACAATCTGGCAGCTGTTTCTGCACTGTGATGTGGTAACTCAAAGCGCAACTCAGGAAGTCCACCTGCATTGTGTTCCAGTGCTGACTGGAAGGAGAGAAGAATTATTATTCCTATGATCAACATCAGAAGCTGCCTTATAGAAGGTCAGGCTGTTTCCCCACATAGACCAGCTGTGGGGAACCTTTGGCCCTCCAGATGTTGCTGTACTACAACTCCCATCATCCCTGGACATGGTCCATAGTTTCTGGGTGTTGTTCAGCAACATCTGGAGGGCCAATGGTTCTCCACAACAATATTATCTACTCTGACTGACAGAAGGCTCTCCATAGTCTTGGGAAGTGGTCTTTCACATCACTTGCCCCATCCTTTTTTTAAAAAAAACAACCAAAAAACTGGAGATGCTAGGATCTGGAGAAGCAGCCTGGGGCTTTCTACAGACAAATATGTTCTGCCAAGTAAATGACCGTATTTACACAAAAGTAATGTGCACAAATTAGATTTGCAAAATTAGATTTGATGGTGCATTTACATTCACCAGCAAATACTTTTTTGGTTTCAAGGTTTTGAAAATTGAGGTGCGCATTAGATTTGATGATGCATTAAATTCACGTAAATACGGTATGGTTCCTGTTAATAGCCTGGATGACTTTCCCTCTTTTCTAGCCCATGCTATGTCCTGAGTACACACGCAGCCCAAGGAGGACAAATGGCTGGCAGTTTAATTCTTTATTGACAAAGCACAAACTGACAGTAGTAGCGCTAGAGGTGCGCAGACCCACATGCTTCTGGTAGGTAGGCAGCTGCTGCCCTCCCTGGTCTTATGCTGTGAGCTGAACTGTTGGAGCAAGCGGTAGCCAGGCCACCACCCTAAAATCCCTCACCTGATGACATAAGCACATGCAACCTGTGACTCTTTTGACGCAGAAGTTGTCACTTTGACAGCGGGGGAAGGAGCAGGAGGGAATTCCACCCCCCACCTTTCTGGCACTGTCTCTCCCTCAGCTCCTGGCATCCTCCATCATCCTCCAGCTCTGACTCCTGCTCATGGGAGGCACAAAACCCCATCAATCCCTATCCCCTGGATCAGTCTCTGGCCCAGCTACCTCTTCTGCCCATTCCACAGAGCCCTGCCAGTCCCTGGCATCCTTTGACTTGTAGGGCAGAAAGGGCAGTAATGTAATGCGGCTTCTTGGATCATTCTTCAAGAATGGGGGATGAAAGGAAGGATTTCTTAACACTGATGAATAAGGGCTTTTGCTCTCATTTTGCATTGAGCACAGCAGAAGTAGAGCAGAAAGTCTTCAGTGTGGATATCAAACGGGACAGTTGGAGGTGGCATCTAACAGAATTTTTCATTCATATTTCCTTAGTGTAGCTTCCAGCTTCAGCTTCAGTCTTAACAATCATTGTGAGCACCAACCTGTTCATCACTTTCTTTTTAAGCCCTGTTCTGTCTTTAAATCTCTGGTTTGGGGGATTCCCTCCATCTGCCTCCTTTTCTCTTTCTACTTTGAGAACAGATACCAAATGCTCAAACTTTTACAGGCTTATTAGATGTGCTCTTGAGATCATTCCCATGTAAAAAAAAAATACTGTTTGCTTAAAACCAAATAAAAACACTATTAATCGATTGAACTAGATTGTTCAGTCTCGATTGCATACATTCAATACAAACAAATGCTTGTTCTGCAGGGGCAGGAAGATAACTATCTCTAATAATATTTAGATAAGAAATTTTGTTTTTCAAAGTAGGATGAGTTTCCAAAAAAAAAAAGTAGTTTGTGTGCATCTTTTTAAAAAATACATGTCATAACTGGCAAGTGACACAGCTATTGCTAGAGTGAATAAGTGTGTTTCATTGTACAGATTAACAAAGCAGTTTAAAACTTAATTATTGCTGTGGTTCAGCATTAATGCTAATTGACTGTCAAATCTGCTGGTGCCAGTTTTGATGTGTTATCAAAATTCCTAATCAGTGTATTGCTTACTATGTCAACATTGCCATACTCAATCAAAAATGAATGAATAAGGTGGGAAAGTGCTTCAATCTGGCCTTTGTAACCTGATGGCTTCGTGCATGCAGCCATCAATGAATGTGTACATACATTGCTCAGAGCAGATCTCAGGTTTCCATTTAGCTAGCTTTGGATGTCTCAACCAGGCAGGAACCATATACCGTATGTTATGTCGCCTTAATTTTCCCCCAGTTTACAGTTCTCTGAAGCATTGCAGGAAGAATCTTCTCACAGCAAACACAACATTCTGTTACACGGATCACCGATTCTTATTCTTTCCCAGATGGACTGCCATGCCTAGGTGGGAAAGAGGTAGCAAATAATCTGTGATCACTCACCAGCTATTGTAATAGATGAACTTGCACTGTGACTCTTTAAAACGGGTTATGATCCAGGCTGCAACTTGAATGCGCTGACTTCTTAAAATGCTTTTCCAATGAGACTCACACAATGCAAAAGCACACTATATGCATGTAATGACTACAGCTGATTAGGGTGGTTGTGGGTGACCCAAATGAATCCGGTCATCCTTCGCTATTATCAGAGGGCCTTCTGGCAGTTCCCTCACTGTGAGAAGCAAAGCTACAGGGAACCAGGCAGAGGGTCTTCTTGGTAGTGGCACCCGCCCTGTGGAATGCCCTCCCATCAGATGTCAAAGAAATTAACTATCTGACTTTTAGAATACATCTGAAGGCAGTTTAGGGAAGTTTTTAATGTGTGACATTTTAATGTATTTTTAATCTTTGTTGGAAGCCACTCAGAGTGCCTGGGGAGACCCAGCCAGATGGGCGGGGTACAAATAATAAATAATAATAATTTATTATTATTATTATTATTATTATTATTATTATTATTATTATTATTCAGTTTGCAGCTGCTCACTTTGAAGAATTTTGGAGCAGGCTGCATGTTAGGTTGCAGCCTATATCAGCATGGTTATCAGCATACTATGATGCTGTACAAAAAAAGAGAGATAGCCTCTGTTGCTTACTGGACTTACGGTAAGCCAGAGAAGGGAGAGTTTGTGTTTTGTTTGTTTGTTTTATTTTTAATGTTCGTGCCCACAATCTTCTAAGAAGCAAAATCTACTGAAAGGCTACCTGCCAACTCCGTATTAGTGTGATGTGAATATTAATTGCTGTGTAAATAACTCCCAAGACTTATTGATCTCCCCAATGCTTGATTTTTCCCCGTTTAAAAGGTAATGTGACAAGACAATGCAGAAAGATGCAAATGGACTAAGCAACATCAGCTTATTCTGTGTATAAATTGCACATTTGTATTCTTTCCTGATTTTTTTTTTAAATGCAAATGACAATGCTATGAAGAATCCGTTCCAAATTCTATCAAGGATGCACATATTACATTTCGTGTGTTAAGCATAGTCTTATGAAAACTATAGAAGCTTAGCAGAGTGCCCCCTGAACACCAAGCTTCCAAGTAACATAAGCTGAATTGAAAGCTGATTAATTTGCTTTAAGCTAATGCTTTGTTGATAATCGCTCTTTCACATCCCTGATAAATTTAATGCACTGAAGGCTGCCAAGAAGCAAGTGAAACTTGCTTTGACTGACTGGAATTGTCTTGCTGCTGTTGGATTGATTGTTATTGAGGAGTCTCAATTCTTAATATGGGATAAGGTATATGCATTTTCATCACTCATTTTCTTTGATGTCCAATACAGGGCATCTCCCCCGCCCCTTATTTTCCCCATTTGGCTGTGGAAGTTTAGCATTATAGGCTTCCTTGCTTTCAAAGAGGTAGAGGATACTGTGATTCATTGATAAATTAATCTGAAGAAGTAATTAACTTGTATCAGATAGGATTTCATGGAGCCAACGCTTTCATGTGGCACTTTCCCTTTCATGTGGCTACTGTGGGTGTCTCAAGAGATGGTATTGATTTGAAGAGCCTGCATACAGCTATTATATTAAGTGCAGAGGTGGCGGCGTACAAATCAAAAAGGAACGTGCGGGTTCATAACATGCAATTTATGTGAAATCCACTTCAAAGATGCTTTCAGAAGTCATTAAGGTTGAGTTATTCAATTATCAGTGTTAGCTTATGCAGCACACTTTGACCAAAGAGCGGTGGTGCTGGCTAGGATTTCAATGGGAAATGAGGTGCCACTGTCTGGGACTGGCATCAGATATTCAGTCAGCATTCTTTTTGTCCATTTATTTTGGAAGTGTTGAAAATCCTATTGACCGATTGCATTTGCAAAATAGATTTCTGTGCACCAGAGCCAATAAATTCCTTCCCAAGTGCCTTATCACTTGGGCTTCATAGAAATGCACTAGGTAAGTTGTTAATAAGTCTTTGCCCTACATTTTCAGCCAAGCCAGCCTCTCTTTCACTTCTGCTCTGTCTAGTTCTACACACAAATGGGAGCTATAGCAACTAATAAAAAGTGCTTACTTCCTTTCCTACACACAATTATACACACACAAAGCAGTGAAGTATATATTTTAAGCACAAATAGCAGCAGAAGAGGGTTGAGAAAGGGATAAACTTCTGAAAGCTTATCCTTTCATTTCACAAATCCGTAATCCTTCTGTGGCTAAGTTGAAAGCAGGGCACTCAGGATATTTTTTGTGTGGCTGAAATTGGCCTCTGACTGTGTGTTTGTGTGTGCATGTGTTCAATACTTCCATAAGCAAGAAGCAGGTGGGGCAAGTAAACTTTGTACATAAATTTTAGCAAAGAATGTTCATAGGATGCAAATGGCATGCTGTAACAAAGGAGGGTCTCTATTTTCATGTACCTGTTCCGGGTAAAACACTAGTGAAATGGGGATGTTTTAAACAAATGTGGTTAGCATACATACACATGCATGGATACAGCATACACATATAGTGGTACCTCTGGTTGTGAACAGGATCCATTCCGGAAGCCCGTTCACAACATGAAAAGCTTGCAGCCTGAAGTGCTGTATCTGTGCAGGTGCGTGGCACGATCTGGTGCTTGCGCGCATGCACAAGCAGAGAGACCTGGAAGTAACCCTTTCCAGTACTTTCGGGTCACTGCGTGACGCAACCTGAAAAAGCGTATCATGAAGCAAACGTAACATGAGGTATGACTGTATAGCTATTTCAGTTCCCTCACCCAGGATTCTGGCACTTAAATTTCTAAGGCTGTGATCTAATACAGACTTCTGTGTAAGTCCCATTGAACTCCATGATAATTACTTTTGCGTAGGCAGTATTGAGGACTGCATTGAAAGTGATGGCGAGGAGGAGATGAAATATGAGTGTTCTGCTTCTCTTCTGTCTGTTCAAGGTAATAAATGTCATTGAACAGTAAGTGATTAAAAAAAATAGCAAGGGGGCATGATTGGGCTGTTGTTTTTATTTTGATTATATATTTTGTGGTATTATATTTTGATTTTGTTCTGTGAACCACCCTGAGACCTAGGTATATAAATTCAATAAATAAATAAAAATAAATAGCAACAGGCATGACAGTTCAGGCCCAGCAAAGAGGTCCATCTTTAGTCACCACTTAAAGACGTTGATGACATTGGCATCAGATGCAAGGACTAATTTTGTTATGGTTGTAGTTAGGCATCTTTTAATATGTTGTAAGCCACCTTGAGCATGGTTTTAACTTTGGAAAGGCGGCATAGAAATAAAATGATCGATTGGTTGATTTATCTTAATTTGCAGGCAGGTACATATATGAAGAAATATTCCCTTGGGTATTTGGGTCCCAAGTCTGCATTAGCACCTCACATTGACTCAGAAACGTCTAGACAGTCAGTGCAGTTCCTTTGAAGCTGGTGGATATGGTACCAAACTCTGTGCCACTTAACATCCAGGGATCTTCAAGGAAAGCCCCACATTTGTTGTTGTTGTTTAGTCATTTAGTCATGTCCGACTCTTCGTGACCCCATGGACCAGAGCACGCCAGGCACTCCTGTCTTCCACTGTCTCCTGCATTTTGGTCAAACTCATGCTGGTAGCTTCGAGAACACTGTCCAACCATCTCGTCCTCTGTTGTCCCCTTCTACTTGTGCCCTCGATCTTTCCCAACATCAGGGTCTTTTCCAGGGAGTCTTCTCTTCTCATGAGGTGGCCAAAGTATTGGAGCCTCAGCTTCAGGATCTGTCCTTCCAGTGAGCACTCAGGGCTGATTCCTTAAGAATGGATAGGTTTGATCTTCTTGCAGTCCATGAAATCCTTCCATGGTAGGCATACACAGACCAAATGGGAGGTTACCAGAGAACAGGTTACTCTTGAAAGAGATCTTCATCTAGGAATGGTCATAGGTGGTGCACCAGCCTGAATCTTGTGGGAGGCACTCCTTTCCAGTGACACCATTTGGGCCCCCATGTGACTTTGGCCATTGTTCTTACTGACTTTCCTGGCCACCCTCCCTCTTTTTAAGAATTCATTCTTTGCTATGGACATTGACTAGCCACCAGCTGACAACGCTATAATTTTACCAGCAGTTGGCCTGTTCAGTGTGAGGTTGTTTGACTTTCCCCATAGCAGTACTGCTTGCCTGTTCTCTTGCATCTCTGACACAGGTTGTTCATTGCTGGCATTGGAGGCCAGATCTGTTAAAGTCACTAGCTACGACTGGGACTTCCCAAGAGATGTGCTCCCCATAAGGAATATTAGGGCAGTGCTTCAGTGGCCTTTCTCAGTTTGGGGGCTGGCATATCTACCATGCACCCAGATTGCAGAATGGATGCATGATATCAGTTTGTGCCCTGCTGGGCTCAAGATTCCTCCCACTCCCACCAGTGTTATCTCAGAACATAGGCTGGCCAATGACTGGATTCGATCTGTATACCAGTCTTTCCCAGCCCTCTTTCTTCCAGATATATTGGACATGCTGGCTGAAGCAGGTAGGTGAGGTTGAAGTCCAAAATAGCTGGAGGACACATAAAATGACAGAATTGTACAGTTGGGTCATCTAGTGGCCAACACTGTAATTGATAACCAATATAAACAATGCATTGAAATGCATTATTGCCTAGGTGTGGTTGTTGACCCACAACAGACAATACCCACTAGATGTTGCTGGAGAGACTGTGGTGGATATGAAGCAGTGACTTTTGTGACAATTGGAGTGTGAGTATACAAACGTGTCTCTATATTCATCTGCAGTGTTAAAGGACCCATGCCCAGAGTTAATATCAGTGACAGTGATCCCAGAGTTTGCTGCTGAGACCAGTGATGAATGGCTGTATTACAGAGCCCAGTGATCAATTTTCGTGGACACCATCATACATCAATCTGCTCTTTGCTTGCCTGAATCATCTGGGTTTGGCATGCTTTGTGTCCTGCCCCAAATCTCTGTGTAGTCAAACTACTTGCATCACTTGTTGAACAGCCACAAGTATTGGGTTCAAAGGAAAGTGTCATTTCAGGCCAAACCAGGGAGACAGGAAGGGGGAAAAAATGTGTGGCTAAATATCAGAGGAACTCTGCATACAGATACTACAGAAGACCGTGAGTTTTTAGAGCAGCTGTAGGAATGCTGGAGACTAAAACATAGGTGCAAATGCAAACCATGTGTGAGAATATGTTGCTCATTGATTTTCTCAGGTATTATGCAATATTTAGTCTTGACAGTATATTAAAGCCTTCTGAAAGTTGGTTTGCTTTCAAACGGCAAATAGTATTCCAACTAGCACTCAATCACAGATGTATGTGCATTGGTTTTAAATCACCATGCAAACTCACTGCATTCTATATTTTGCTCAGAGATCTTTCAATAAAACATTTATAAAAATAAAATAGAGCTGTCAAATGGGATTGCCAAGGGGAATTGCAAAGACACAGACAAAAACATGTTAAAGGGCTGCCAACGCTTTGTGGAAATTTATGAAACATATCTTGTTTGGAAACAAATCTGCCACTTTCTCTTCCGTGTTCAAAAATATGTTCATTATCACTTGTATTAAATTGCCCGGGGGGGGGGAAACAAATTTAATTTTCGCATAAAGAGTTTTGGAACATCTGATGAACCCTGCTGGATCAGACCTACCTTTGCTTCCAGCTTTGGAAGTACAGTATGGCCATCATCACTTGTAGCCACTGATAGCCTTACCTTCCACAAATTTGTCAAACTCTTTTAAAAGTAATGGCCAAGTGGGTGGTCATTACTACCTCTTTTGAGAGTGAATTTCATAGTTTAACTATAAACCATCTTTTGTCTGTCTTGAATATTCCAAGATTAAGCTTCATTGGATGGCCCTGGGTTCTAGTATTAGAAGAGAGGGATAAAAATATGTTTTTGTCTATATTCTCTACACCATTTGTAATGTTATAGACATCATCCCCCCTTACCTTCTTCCTAAACAAAAAAAAAAAAAAAAAAAAAAAGAAAAGGTCAGGATGTGATAAACCTTCCTCATTGGGGAGTTGCTCCAGTACATTGATTATTTGGGTTGCTCTTTCCTGGAAGAAGAAGAGTTTGGATTTGATATCCCGCGTTATCACTACCTGCAGGAGTCTCAAAGCGGCTAACGTTCTCCTTTCCCTTCCTCCCCCACAACAAACACTCTGTGAGGTGAGTGGGGCTGAGAGACTTCGAAGAAGTGTGACTAGCCCAAGGTCACCCAGCAGCTGCATGTGGAGGAGTGGAGACGCGAACCCGGTTGACCAGATTATGAGTCTACCACTCTTAACCACTACACCACACTGGCTCTCTTTTCCTGCTCTACATATCCTCTTTCAGGGGATCAGTTCACCTCACCTGTAGGATACTTGACACTAACCTTCACCCCCAGTTTTCTCACAGTAACCCTCTCTTTTGAGCAGGACTGTGTCACATAATGTGCTACATGTTGGATGACTTGAAGTCTGTCTTTAGAAGGCAGAAATTGCCAGGCAAAGCCACATGGAGAAGCAAGGTTCTTCATACCTATACAGTATGACAAAATCACTTCATGGTAGCTTTTCCATCTTGGCTAATCCAAAAAATATGCTGATATTTCCCAGACTTTAGCTGGATGGTTGACTCACAGATTATATCTGGGATATATTGGCTGCTCAAACTGAGCCTATGAGTATCGGATTTTATGCATGTATAAATGTTGAATGTTACACTCATTCATGGAATTCCTTGGCAGTGCATGTAGGATTGCTGCCCCAGTTGGAGAGGTGGTTTGAACTTGATCTTCACCATACATGCATAGGTGAGTGATTCAGGCAAACAACCCTCACATCAAATGGGATATGTTAACCAGACACCAGTCATTACTCAGTTCAGACAAAAGAGAATGGGATTTCAATTGAATAAGGTTTTAGAGTCATAACTTCTTAAGCCACTCAAGCGCTTCATATATAGGCAATGAAAATTTATGCCATGTGGCATCTTATTTCATCGTGTGAACTGAGCACTAGTGGTTTTTATTAGATGCCTTCCCTTCCTTCAACTTTTGCATCATCAAGGGAATAATGCTGAAAAGAGCTTTATGACTGGTCCTCTTCCCTGCTCAAAATTTAGAAAGAACAAGTGAAACAAACCTACAATGTTTTAACAATCCATATCTCATTCCACATTTCCAGCAGCCATGGGCAGTAGGGCCCAAGTAATGGGAAGTGGGTACCTCACTTGGGCATGGACATTCACAGATGAATGTTCTGGATTCCAAACTCATGACCATGAGAGGAAAAATGAGACTCAATCTTCATTGGCTATAAGGTCTGTGTTAAAGAAAGAAAATAAATAGGGGAGGGATTTAGGGACCAAAAACTCAATAGATGGCTAGAGTAGTACGGTCAAGATTTATTTAAATATCATGCAAAGTGGCTCTTTATCTATCTATTCTGTTCTTCACAAAAACCACTGCGCTGTGATAGGATAATTTTTGTAAGCTCTGAAATCTGTTGGAGTGTTTTCACTTCTGTAAGGATATTTCTATTGTAGCAGCAAACCAGGAGATGTATTTCAGACAACATGCTTAGTACATTTTGAAACAATAAAGCTGTCTTGAATTCAACAGCTCCTAAACTGTGGAAGGAGCTGAAGCATGGAATTGACATAATTCGACAGATTTAAGCAGATTCATTTATGCTTCTTCTTTTTGTTGGAAAGCTGCGCATTTGCATTTGTTTATCATTTAGTTAAATTTTTATTCCGCCTTCCACCCAGTGGTGTTCATGGCAGCTAGCAACAGTAGAATCCACAGTAAAATGCAAAATACAAAATAGCAATAGAAACTTTTTTTATGGGTAAAGGTAAAGGTAAAGGTACCCCTGCCCGTACGGGCCAGTCTTGACAGACTCTGGGGTTGTGCGCCCATCTCACTTAAGAGGCCAGGGGCCAGCGCTGTCCGCAGACACTTCCGGGTCACGTGGCCAGCGTGACATCGCTGCTCTGGCGAGCCAGAGCCGCACACGGAAACGCCGTTTACCTTCCCGCTGGTAAGCGGTCCCTATTTATCTACTTGCACCCGGAGGTGCTTTCGAACTGCTAGGTTGGCAGGCGCTGGGACCGAGCAGCGGGAGCGCACCCCGCCGCAGGGATACGAACCGCCGACCTTTCGATCGGCAAGTCCTAGGCGCTGAGGCTTTAACCCACAGTGCCACCTGGGCCCCTTTTTTATGGGAAAGGTAGCTAAAACAAATAAAAACTGATAGAACAGATTAGAACAAATGGGGCCAAAGGCTTATCGATCCAAAATGCATGTCAACAGCAGCAATATATAATCTGCATGATCTGTTCCAGAGTCAACATCAGTTTAAGATCTGAAGACCTAGTCAAATAGATATATTTTTCACTTTTGCCTGAATGTGTTCCTTTTCATATTTGGCTGAGCGCAGGGGACTGGCTGCCATAGGAGCTAATGTACAGAAGGTGACTAGAATGAGACATGCCTTCCTACCACGTTGTGGCTTTTGTTTTCCTGTCCACAAGGACTGTTCAACTTCCTCTATATCCCCTCTCCACAGCCAGTGACATCTACTGCATTTCAGTTGCCCAGTCCCACTCCCACTCTCTGCATGTAGGACACTAAGGGTTTTTTCAAGTCTTCAGGTTCAGAGCAGAGAAAGTTTAATTCCATATATATATCATACCTTCCAATGTTTCACAGAAAATAGGGGCATTCTACATCAGTATCACTGCCTTAAAGGGACAGGTGTCCCTTTTTGCCCAGAGTCTCTCGTCACGCTTCTTCTCTGGTGCTCTGCCACCCTCCCACCCCAGCCTGCTGTGGAGAGGGAGGAAATATGTGTGTGGTTGCTGCTGATACTTCAATTTGCACTTCCATCTGTGTGCCAAAGAGAGAGAGAAGCTCTGTCTTTCACATACTACTACAGGCCGCAAAAGGGGGCTGGAGCACTCAAGTGATAGGAAGCTGTGGAGGTGAAGGGGGTGTGTGTGTGTGTGTGTGTGTGTGTCTGTCTGTCTGTCTGTCTGTCTGTCATCTATCTATCTATCTATCTATCTATCTATCTATCTATCTATCTATCTATCTATCATCTATCTATCATCTATCTATCATCTATCATCTATCTATCTATCTATCTATCTATCTATCTATCTATCTATCTATCTCTATCATCTATCTATTATCTATCACCTATCATCTATTGTGCCGATCACACAGGGTCCCCGGAAGTTTGATGGTCTATTGATCCCTGTGCCACCACTATGATCACTTTCCCGCTGCCACCAACCCGTTTCCCTCGGGTACACATGGAGTCCAGACAGTTGTTAACATTAACAAATAATCAAGTTTATTTTTATAAGCAACTTCAATGTCCTAACAGCTTCAAACTGATTATCCCAGCTATCTATCTGATTCCACCTAACAGTTCCTCTCACTCTCTCACCACACAACTCGACCAATCCACAGACTTATCCTCCCTCTTCCTTCTCCAACTCCCAACTCTCAACTGACTTCCACACACTCCGACTCTAACTCTGACTCCTCCTATCAGTTTATCTCTGGCCAGTCACATCACACTCATTTAACCCTTTCCTTATGACCCACCTAGGAGGCAAATGCCACATCTATCTATCTATCTATCTATCTATCTATCTATCTATCTATCATCTATCTATCTATCTATCTATCTATCTATCTATCATCTATCTATCTATCATCTATCTATCTATCTATGCATCATCATCTATTGTTTATCTATCTATCATCTATCTCTATCTATTATCATCTATCTACATATATTGTTCTCTACCATTGCCTCTTCTCTCTCTCTTTTTAAACTTCTTCTCTTTTTTTACTTTCATGGTGCAAGCCTGCCTGGATGCTTGTCTCTATGGAAACAAACCCCATGGAGTGCAATGGAATTTTCTCACAGGAAAGTGGTAGACATGTGCAGGATTGCACCTTCAGTTGCATTGTACTTTGAGTGTGTTGCAGGGGTGCCAACTTGAATAAAATATTGTGGGGGACCAGGTAAGCCACATAATCAATCACATGATGCAGTGCACACACACACTGTTTGAATGGGAATGCCTATCAACTTTGAGGGGAGCCCAGCCCCCTCAATATTTCATTATGGGGACCAAAGCCCCCATGGCCCATAGGAGTTGGCTCCTATGGTGTGTTGTGCACATGGTACACAGTTCCTGCAGGCAAGGACCTGATTATTCCAACACTGCTCTCTGTATCTATATGCAACAACAAAATAAACAGCAATAATAATGTATTAATGTGAAAGGTATTTTCCCCACATTAATATTGGACATCTGGATAACTCCACATATATATTTAAGGCTACAGCCCTTTACAGTCTATATTTACCTGGGAGTAAGTCTCCCTGAACTTAATGATGTGTGCTTGAGTAGGTCAAACCCTGTATTTTGATCCACTTCAAAGTCCATTTCAACCAAATCCCTGGTTTGAATGAGTTGAAAACAACCATTGCAGGTTATACTTCAGGGCCACAGTTGGTGCAGGAGAACAATGAACCTTATGTTCAGATTTTTCCTGAAATAATTTTTCTGTGGACTAAACATGTACTAAATCAACACTTGAGGGAGCGGGAGAGGCTCACAAATTGCTTCTCATTTCTTACCATATATACATATCAGCAGCTACCCTGTGAGGGAATCTTAAGCTAAATAATGGTATCTAGTTCTAGCCCAAAGTCAATATGGCACTCTTTCCACTGCATCAGATTTGCCCATGATACAAGCAAATATTGTATTCGTTAATCACAAAGCAGAACAGGGATTTGAATGTTACATTTTAGCTAGCAGAATCTGACAAATTATGAATAAGACACTCTGTTTTCAGCAGGAGACATGAGCACAACAGTACACGTAACACATGCTTCATACAGGTTTTTCAGGATGAAATTAAAATGCTTATCTTAAGGTAGAATGCAGCACTTGAAATCTGCATTTTGGATTTTTGTCAGGAGATCTGACTGTCTAATAATCAATTTTAAAAAGCCAGCTTCAGAACTGGCTGAAGCTGCTTTTGAATGCAGAATCAAGTTTTTTTCCAAGTCTGTCAAGGAACTAATCTGATTTTCATATATGCATATATATTTGATATACCTATTTTTAGTAGGAGGTTGGTGAGGAGGGGAGAATATGGCCGTTAAGCAGCCAGTTGATACTTTCCTCAGCTGAATTATTTCTGAAACAGTGGCAGGGTTTTCACAGCCACTGCAAGCCTGTCAGATGTTTTTAAGCAGTTGTGCTTCAGAGGCTGCAGGCCTGTTCAAAGTGTGTTCAGGCAAATTGGAATCGTCAGAGAAAGCATTCTGAAAAATGCCTCTTTGAGCTGGCACATGGTCAGGGCTAAAAGGCCTCACTCCCGGGTGTTTTCTAAATCAGACCAGGCAGTAGAAATAATGGAAAGCTTTGGGTTTTGTCTTTTTAAACTTAGCTTCCTTGAGGGAATTTTCAAACAGTAGTTTAAAAGCAGAAGTGCAGTCAAGTTCAGGTGCCCTGTTGCTTACTCTTCCATTTGGCACACAGAATTAAGTGGTCCATTCATCAGAAAGGACAAGGTATTGCTTTGTATTTTATAGAGCCAACTTTCACTTAACATATTTTAGTAGAAATTTTTATGTGACTGGTAGTCACAAACAACTGAGACCAAACCTCCCTGTTAGGAACGTAGAAAGCTGCCTTGTGCCAAATCAAACTGTTGATCCATCTAAGTCAGGATTGTTTTTACTGACTGGCAATGGCTCTCCAGGATTTCAGTCAAGAGTTTTAGCCAGTGCTACTTGGGGTTGAACCTGACACATTCT
This sequence comes from Podarcis cretensis, assembly GCF_951804945.1. Classification (NCBI taxonomy): domain Eukaryota; kingdom Metazoa; phylum Chordata; class Lepidosauria; order Squamata; family Lacertidae; genus Podarcis; species Podarcis cretensis. The sequence goes on from NC_137175.1 coordinate 27,250,616, forward strand.
GCATGAAAAGCACATGCCTGCTCAATCATTGAGATACAGCCCTTCTCAAGGATCAGCTATGTCTGTTGGTGGAGACATAGCCATGGCTTAAGAAAACTATCAATCGATCACAAATGTGTGTACCTTTCTTTCTGGAGCACATTTCCCCCTTCATCCAACTTCAAGTTAAGAGAAGCAGCAGCACAAGCTTAAACTTGTTTGAGATTCAGGGATTTAAGTCCCTTTCAGTGCAGTTTCACTATATTCTCTATGCAACATCTTGCTCTGAGAGGAAATTGCACCCTTGCCTCTGGTGTTGCTACAATCCTGGGGTCAATAACGCATGCTCTACTTTGCCATTAAGTCATGTATTCCCTCACCACCCTGGAGAATCACTGGCTGCTACATGGGTGGGGTGGGTCAGGAGACCAGACCCCCATGCTGCTACTGGGTGAGACACTTGTCCCTTCCTTATCTTATTCACAGAATGACTTCATTAGGGTCTTCAGAATTACCCACAAATGGCAGAACATTTAATTCTTCAGTACAGTGGTACCTTGGGTTAAGTACTTAATTCGTTCCAGAGGTCCGTTCTTAACTTGAAACTGTTCTTAACCTGAAGCACCACTTTAGCTAATGGGGCCTCCTGCTGCTGCCGCCACACCGCTGGAGCATGATTTCTGTTCTCATCCTGAAGCAAAGTTCTTAACCTGAGGTACTATTTCTGGGTTAATGGAGTCTGTAACCTGAAGCGTATGTAACCTGAAGCGTATTTAACCCAAGGTACCACTGTATGAGGAAGTCAGCCTCCTATGGAATCTGGACTGTGTGCCCCTTGGGATGGAGCCTTAGGGATTGCATTCCCTTCTCCTTTCTCTTCCTTCTGCCCACCTAGACTTGAACCTACAAAATGAAATATTTGTGCAGGGTGACAGAAAAGACACCAAATCCAAAAAGTGCCAGCGTTTAACTGCAAAGGAGCACACTCCGAGTGTATTCCTGATTCTTCCTTTGCAGCTGTGGCATAAATTCAAGCCGTGGCTGTGAATAAAGATTCTTCCTTGAACTTGCCCAATGGCTGGCATCGCATGATACCAGGCCCAGGAAAGGTGAATGTGGTTTGCTTAAAGCACCCTTTCAGTCCAAGCTGTGAGGCCTGGTGGGTCAAATTACGCCTGCAAGCCAAAGATCCCCTAACATGGCCCTAGACTATAGGCGGCAACCATTTTGCATGTGTTCAACTGACACACGACCACCAATATGTGGGTTGTTTTGGACCAGGAAAAGGGCAGAATGGTGGGGTGAGGGGGGGGGGGGCTTCTGTGCACTCTGTTGATGCATGTAAATGCCCAGAATGTACAAATGGGGAGTGTTCTGAAGGCTCAACTGACTCCACATACTGTCTGGGCACAGTTCAAGATGGTGGGCTTGATGAACAACACTAAGCATACTTGATCCTGTATACCTTTGCCCTATATTTAGTGTGATGGTTTCATGTTTGGGGCCTTTTAAGTCAGGTCTTCAGGCCTGTGACAGTAAATCTCACTGGGAGTGCAGCACAGTGTCACCATTTCTACCTCCACCCCCCACCCCGTTTGAAACTATAAGCAACTGCTGCCTCAGTTCAAGTTACTTGTCTTTCTCTCCACTGTTGGCAGGAGCAGTAGGGAGTGGAGGGTAAAGGGACTCTCTGTTCCTGAAACTTTATGAAAAATTCTGCCTTAGGCTCTTAGCTGCCAACCTAGCAGGTTGCTGCGTCTTAAACTGCATAATCAATCCAGACAAATTCATGTACAGAACTTTTGTTATGAATCCCTCCAGTGACTTACTATTTCAGCAACTTGCAGTATAGGCTAGCATCCTTTTCTTTCGCACAAAAGGAAAAGTGCCACACAGCCAAAAGTTTCTAATTGCCTCCATAGGTAAACGTTCTAAACTTCACTGCCCTAATCGCTTCCCTCCTTGTAAACAGGTAGCATAGGGGCTGATGGAGCTGCTTAAGCTCAAATTGACCTGAAATTACACATTTCACAGTTTGCATGGGTTCCCTCCCCATGGACATTATCTCCCCTCCCTTTTCTGCATAGTGCTTGTTGAGTGTAAATCGCCGGTACCTGTGGGAGATTAGCAGCTTGCTCTTGCAGAAAGCTGAAATGGATTTAATAACGTATGATAGACGAGCCAGAGCAGAATGCGGCACTAAGAATATGAGCCACAACTAAAGCTAGGCCAAACTACTTACTAGTGCAAAGAACCTTCCTTTTGAAAGGAAACCGGTGCCATTTGGGATTATATTAATCCACTCCACAGTAAGCTTCACAGCTTTGCCGAGTGTCACTTATGTAGCCTTGTAACTTGGTTAGCCAGCTATCATGATTCAACAAATCCTTGATAGGTGTGGTATAATGTATACATTGGCACAGACTGCAATTGATCCCCTGCATTTCTTTTTACAAAACACTGGAGGATACTCATGTCGTTAAGGGGCACACACTCAATTTTAGGGGCATATTGATTATTGTCATTTAAAATTTCATTTTGACATGACCAGTTATACTATTTCCCTTTAGATAAGGCTTCCATTGCCTGGATGGGAGGGTGGCCAGTGGGCGGGGGGTAGGGGCAGGCAGAGGAAAGCATTTTGTCCCCTATTTTGTGAATGGGAGATGGGTGATAGGTAATTTGTGCCAGACATGTCACGTAGCAGTACCCACTTCCCCAGACAAGGAATGCACTTACCTCATTTCCTTCTTCCTAATAGCTGCCATCAGAGCAGTAGCAGCACTTAGATTTGGGTGAAATGGGAGGGGGTTTGAAGATGGTGGTTGGGTGTATAAGTGGATGAGGGCAGGACAGCAATTCCTCTTCAGCTCTAAGCCAGAAAAGAATGAAAAGGCTATCATGCTTACCTAATGAGCATTAAACAGCACTGTAATTGATATTTCTGAGCCTGGATATTAAGAAAACAGAACAAATTAACCAGTTAAGGATTTTTAAAATAAATACATAACTGATGAATAATGGAAGGAAAGAGAAATAATAAATGGGGGAAAGTGATAGGTAAACCCAGTTTAATGCAGCAATTTTATAGGCTTGTAAATTAGATAAGTACAAGAATGAGAAAATTAAATAAGACACAGAGCAATAAATTTATGAACTTAAAGGTAGGGAACTATCAACACACATGAAGGGATATCCCAATTATGAAAAGCAACAACACTAGGTAGTTCTTCCAAATGTTATTTGTCTATATGAACTTCCTTTCATTTCAATGCTAATTATTTCTCTTTGATTAACAGTAGGAATGTTGAGAAGGCTCTTCCAAGTAAGACTTAGAAATGAACTGGGCAGGGAGGCTCCTAAAAGCCTGCCGCAAACCACAGCCAAGTTGTTAAAGCTCCAAAATTCTTCTCAAACTCAGATAAAATCTAAGCCAAAGGAAAATTCCTGGCTTCCCACCAAACTACCACACTCCTCTTTCCCTCCAGCCATTACCTGAATGCAAAGTGGAAACAGTAGTGGCACACACAAGCAAAGGGAAGACAAGGATTCCTCCCTTCCCTCCTATCTGGTGTTTGTGCATCCTTCTGTGTTGTTCAGCTGGAGAGGCCCTCTAGCATGTCACATAAATAGTGGACATAGGAATGTAAAACCTTGGCTAAGAGCAGCGGAGTGGTGGATCTTACCCAAATCTGTGATGCTTCTGATGGCGAGGGCAAAAGGCGGAGATACAGTTTTTCACAAGTTTTGTGCTACACCAGCTCCAGGCTGGTAGAGCTGAGGGATCCAAGGACTGGATCTCCCCGTGAATCCACAAAGCTTTGGATCCCAAGGTCCTAGTGTCCTGGCCCAACACATTTTGTTCCATGGCTTTTTGCTGGTTGGTAGCAGCAGTCGTTTCCTGTGCACTGCGGCAGACCTTGCAACATCTCTCTTGGTGGAACCCCAAGAGGGGCCATGTGACATTGTAACCTACCCATCTAGCTACCAACATCAGAGACACAGGTTGTAGAGATCTAATAAATCCGCCTCATCCCCTCATTGACAGGTTTTCTTCAAAAGACTTACTTTGTTTCATCAAGAAGTCAGCTTTGCCTTCTGCTTGTTCCCCCCCCCATACTCTTCTCTTTTGTTGTCATACACCATTGTCTTGTTTATGATTTTATTATAAAATTTGAACTTACTTCAACTGTGTAACTGTTCCTTATATTGAATGTGCAGGAAAAAAATATGGAATCCTATTAACCAGAAGTGAGAAAACTGACCTGTGGAAAATAAGGGGCAATGTTGTGCTAGGGTTTTATCATGCTTCCTTTGTGCGGACTGCATTTTATGTACTTATTCTGCTGTTCTGTGTGGTTTATGGTATGCAGGGAAGGGGCAGTTAACCTTAACTATGCAGTAGTGTTGCGTGGTACATGCAAATCAGGTGGCCAAATCAAATTTCTATGCAGGTTCACCCTAAGAATACCTCTCGTATCTACAAGTAAAGGAAGGACTAACATAATGCAATATGTGTATATCTGCATAAATTCAGGCCTCCAGTTGATGCTCTTGGGCCTCCACAGCATTTTGATGTACAGTGGTGCCCCGCAAGACGAATGCCTCGCAAGACGAAAAACTCGCTAGACAAAGCAACTCGCAGAACGAATTAATTTCGTCTTGTGATGCACCACTGTACAGAAACTAGCACCTGAAGGGAAAGGCTCTAGCTCTTTGACATAACATAGGTTTTGCCTGCAGAAAGTCCCAGGCTTAATTTTTGGCATCTCTAGGTCGGGTTGGAAATGTCCTCGGTCTAAAATCTTGGAGAGCTCTGGCAGTCAGTGTAGATAATACTGAATTAGATGGATTAAATATAAGGCAGCTTGCCCTCTTTACAGATGCTGTAAAGAGTGCTGAAGCAGAGCCTAGTTGAAAAAAGTTGGCAATCAGAAATAGAAGATTTACAGAAATGAATATGAACTAATGGTGACTTGTGGCTTCCATATTTTCTTTGTGTGTGTGTGTGTGTGTGTGTGGACACACACTATATTTTAGTGATAGCCTTTTTAGGGTTTTATAAGTTTCTGTTTAATGCTTCATTGCTCTTTGTGATGTCTTTAGTTTATCTCTTCATATTTTTCCTTATAAGCCATTATCTTATTTTCTAAAGCTATTATTTTCTTCTCCACTTCAGAAATTTTACTTCCTAATTTATTTTAACTCTCTCCTAAGAACAGAAGTGCTTACCGAGAAGTTCTGCCATCTGTTTAATGGCAAGTCTGTCCTAAATTTCTTTAACTATTGCTATATATGTCTTTCTTCCCTTCTTAAACTTATAATGCATCTTTATCTTTTTATCCATTAATTCTATATGTTTTAATTTCAAAATGAATTACTTGATAGTCATTCAGATTAAAGTTAATTTCTTACATGTAAATTTCAATTTAATTCCTTAAATTCAAAACAAGTTAATCAGCTTTTCCCATAATTACTTCAAAACAAATTAACCAACTTCTACCATAATTATATTCTTCTCCTATCAATTAATTTAACTTACTGTATTTTGCTAATTAATCCACTTGTTTGGCTTCCATCCTTATTATTTCCTCTAAATTAACTCACTTCACTTAAATGCATTTACTTATGTCAATCAATATACCCCACAAGCAACAACCAATTCAGCTTGTAAGTGAAAGAAAGCTATTAACACTTAATATATCGCTGCTTCAGCCATTCTTTATCTATTATAAATATGGGTAATAACTGATTGAAAGAATCTAGTTGATTAGCCCCATGCCTTATAATTGATTAATCAGTTGGTTTATGACTAATTGCAATTTAATTATAGCTAAATTGCTTCAGACTATTTCATGGGAAGGGGTTCATAAATGAAATGAAATAAATAATAAAAATGTCATTATTACAATTAATTTAATATAAATAAATTTGTGTATCATCAAAACTTAATGACTGGTATGTACTAAGGAAAACTAAGGATTTCTCCTTCTGCAACAGTTATGCTTACCACTGATGGTTTGCAGCATCATGGCATTGCGGTATCGCACCACCATCACCGTCTTTTGACCGGTGGGAAAATAGGTTGAATCTGGCCCAGGTACAATTCACCAATGGTAGCAGGGCAATAGGTGGGCACACACTCTTGGGGTGGGCCTGACTGAGTGCTTCAAGGACTTCACTCAGGTACTCTCCCAGGGTATTTAAAGATAATGCCAGCAGCATGCTGAACACTTGGGTTTCATCGGATCTCCCACCCTTTCTCCCTATTGTAAGGCTGTCTTCTACTTATTCCACGGGTAGGATAAGTTTAGTGACCTTGCTATGGGTTATGATGGGCCGGGAAGGAATTTGCCCTTTGAGTCAATTATATACCCAGGGGTTTTTCCTTCCTCATAACCACCGTCTCAACTTTGGTGGATAAGGCATTGGGTTAAGCCTTAGAGTTGGTTGGAGGGGAGGTTGCAAGCATAAATGGGGCATAAATCTTAGCCTTGTGAACATAACTGGTCTTCTTGAGCCTTCCTTGAATAGTAAGTACAGTGGTACCTCAGGTTAAGTATTTAATTCGTTCCGGAGGTCTGTTCTTAACCTGAAGCACCACTTTAGCTAATGGGGCCTCCTGCTACTGCTGCACCGCCGGAGCATGATTTCTGTTCTCATCCTGAAGCAAAGTTCTTAACCCGAGGTACTATTTCTGGGTAAGCGGAGTATGTAACCTGAAGCGTATGTAACCTGAAGTATAACGGTACCACCACCATATATATATTCCCCCATGAACTCCTAGGTTTCTCAAAGCTTATTTCCTCCAGCTGCTCATAAGCCCCACTAACAAGATGCTAATATGAGTGATTTCTCAAAAAGTCTCTCTTTTACCACCAAGTTCTGCACACAAGTGGAGAAAAGTCCTGAATGTTCAATGTATGAATATTATAAAAATAAATGAATGAATAATGGAATGGCATGCTTGGAAACAAACTACTGTGATGTTGTTGTTTGTAATGTTCCACAACCCACTTCATAAATTCCTGTATATACAAATAATGTGTGCCACCTTAAGTTGCTCAATTTCTTTCTTATTTTCTTTTTGCTATGAATCAGCTATATAGTTTGAGTAGGCCAAGGCCATTTGTCAAAATGGCAGGTGAAGACATGTCTTACAGAAATATTAAGCCCTTTTCCACCACCTGCCTAGCTACCGAAATACACAACAACACTGAACTTTCCCTTAACATTTGTTATAAGGTTGTTTTCATTTTTTTTTTTGGGGGGGGGGGTTTGTTCAAGCAAAAGTTTCTTTCAGTTTAGTCCAAGACTTTCCTTCCCTCCCACATACGTTCTCATCAGTGTTTGTAGGTTAGCTTTTGAGTATTGGTTGTTGTTGCAAACTAGACAACACAATTCAGAAAAAATGGTTGGCAAGATTGATACCTACTCCCTTTTTAACAGTTTTCAGAAAGGCACAGCTTTCTATGAGAAGATGCTTTTACAACTCACATTTTTTGTATGGCTAATGTTCTGCTGTTTAAAAAAAGCAGGAGAATAAAATCTTTGCAAAGATGAAGTTCTGTGTATGTGAATAAAATGACTCATTGACTAGATATAATTAGTTTTGCTTATGTAGTCATGCACCATCCCTTTCAATTTGGCATTTTTTCAGTTCTTTTCTTTCAAAGCCGCAGTGAAATCCATGTCAAAAGTTCACCTACTTTTGCAAATTTGATCAAACAATAACTGAGGTTGGTTTTGCATTTCTCCATCCTCAAGCTCTCACTTCAAGTACTGCTTTTACCAATACTGGCTGTGAGATGGCTCTGACATGTCTTGATTTCTCTTCCCCTGAAAAGCACAAACAAAGTGAAGCATTCAGTTCTAATATATTTGAGATCCGTAATAAGCTTCACAATTAGAGCAACACATCTTCCATCTAATTCACTTAATTTACACTGGGAAATGAGATACAATTCCACTAATCCAATGCTATTTTCCACTTTATCAAAGAATGAAAGCATCCTCTGAAGCTGTGTTGGGATTCAGAGTAAATCTAACAGGGCGGAAAGGGAGGGGAACAATGATAGATTCATGAAATAGAATGGCTTGTTAATTCCCTCTTTTCCACATCCTCTGTCTTTACACTTTAAGCTTGTTACTCATTTACAGCAGTGTAAAATTCCATTTTGCAAATGAGTTTCAACCAAAGTAAAAAAGGGGACAATAGAGTTGGGAAGCACTGACCTAATAGGGTAAGGGAAGATACTATAATTCTACTGGAGGGCAGGTGGTTAGAGTTCTCTTTTCCATACTCTCCAAATCTCAAGGGAAGTTGAGTCGCAAAAATTATTAGTAAGTAGCCTGTAGGCAGAAGGCCATCTCTCTCTCGGCTCTGTATACTGGATGAATCAAGGAAAGAAATCAAGACGGCCCCAAGGTGAGGAAAGGAGGATAGATTGGACATTGATAGATCAGTTGAGAAACTGACTACAGATTCATATAAACCTTACCTTCATAAATGAAGAATCTGGGATACTGAGCACCAGGGTGGTCACATAACATTTAGAAAGTGCCCACAGTACCAAGATAAGGATATAGTGATTGTATATATTTGCAAGACTAAGCTAGATCCCCTTCCCATTCATAAACATTTTATCAAGACTCCAATTTCCCACATCATGGTTTGAAATGAATTGCTGAAACCTGGCGAAACTTTAGCTGACTTTTGTCAACTTTGGCTCATACAATGTGTTATTTCAAGCAGACATTGCCACCAATGCTGAGCTTGAAATAAGATGTCTTGGAGCCCTGTGCAGAGGTTTATAGTGATGCAGTCCTCTAGTGAAAGTCATAATAAAAATATGTGAGTCTTTTTCATCTCTAAAATAAAATAAAAGATTTGAAGGTTCAAGGAGATAGCCAGTAACAGACACATCATGTTTACAGTACGTGCCATAGAGATGTCGTGTAAGAATTCCCAGCATAAATACTCCAATTCAGAGAATTCTGGCTGCTGATTATTAAAGTGTTAAAAAGAGGAAGATGGGGGAAGGCGAGAAAGCCCTTGGACAATAACTTAAAGTGAATGCTGAGGGGAGACTATGAAACGTTAACAGCAGGTAATAGTCATAAAACCATGTTAGTAAAGCAATACGTGAAACAGTCCTGACATCCTCCACCCCTTGGAACAAAGAACCAAGAGCCTCTAAATGTTCCCATTCTTTTCTGAAAAAAAGCTCCGTTAACATTTCAAATCCAAATGGAAGAAGTCCATCATGTGTTACAGCAGCTTTTAGCTTGTTATTTTCCCTGCAGCTATTGAGAAGGTGCCTATACAAACTTGGTTGGGTAATGTTTACTCTGCTCTCAGTGTAGAAAACTTTTGTACTGCAGGCCTCTTCAGATGTTACGATATAAAGAGTCAAGAAAACATGTGAAGCAGGGCAGGGCAGATGAGTATGCGATCTGCATCACTTGTTGCCATTCCCGACACACTCTCTTAGGGCTGTTCAGGGGAGCGAAGGGTGGAAACTTGCAGGTGTTGTGAAGTTGTCACCATTGATCTTGCCCCTGGTGGTTGGAGACTGTCTACCTGTCCCTAGAAAAAATGGGAGCACCCCATTTTTGGACAAAAGTGTCCCATTTTGACTACAAACGGGATGCCTCCCCCCCCATATTTGAGCTCAGCTGGCCCAAAATGGCAATTGCGTTGCTGTTGGTGCAGCTGAGGAGGAGCCCAGCCTGGTGCAAGCAACATCAGAGAGAAGGGGGAAGGAGTGACCTCCTCTCCCTCCCTCACCCCCTTCTTTCCTTTCCTCTCGCTGGTGCTCCTCCTCAGCTGCTGCCCACCATTCTAGCATGGTGTGGGTCCACTGCTGCTTGGCCCTCTCCATCACCCCAGCCTGACCTCTCCTACCTCCTCCTCCATGCTTGAGTCTCTTCCGACACCAGAATGGGCGAAATGCTGGAGCTGAGGCTCAAGTTGCCTTTGGAAGCCTGCCTGCCTACATGAGTCGAGGGGAAGAGAGGAGCCAGGAGGGTGGGGGGTAAAGAGTGGGTGGGAAGCTGAATGCAGGGAACCTGTTATGTACTGAAGTTCTCACCTTGGGCCAAGCAGGGGGATACTGTAGATAGTTTTCACTCAGGTCCACATATGTAAATAAGGAACTGAAAGTGACGTTCAGTGATTGGATAGTTACAGAAAGTTGTTAATGTTGCCTTGTAGTTGAGCTCTATATAAGGAGGTTGGCTGAACCCTTCAGCCCAGTTCTGTTTTGGGCCTGTGAATAAACAAGAGCTGTTTGAAGAATCACTGTGTCGTCTGATATGTTCACCCACAACTTTTCAGAACTAAAGGCTGTCCTTTAGTTTGCCCGACCTGTCCCGTGTTTTGCCTGACCAAAGGTGGCAACCCAATTGAAGGCAGTTTGATTAATTAAATTATAGAGCATAGGCCATGCAAGCTGGATTTCGGAGGGGCAGAGGAACCAGAGACCAAATTGCAAACATGCGCTGGATTATGGAGAAAGCTAGAGAGTTCCAGAAAGACATCTACTTCTGCTTCACTGACTATGCAAAAGCCTTTGACTGTGTCGACCACAGCAAACTATGGCAAGTTCTTAAAGAAATGGGAGTGCCTGATCACCTCATCTGTCTCCTGAGAAATCTCTATGTGGGACAAGAAGCTACAGTTAGAACTGGATATGGAACAACTGATTGGTTCAAAATTGGGAAAGGAGTACGGCAAGGCTTTATATTGTCTCCCTGCTTATTTAACTTATATGCAGAATTCATCATGCGAAAGGCTGGGCTGGATGAATCCCAAGCTGGAATTAAGATCGCCGGAAGAAATATCAACAACCTCAGATATGCAGATGACACAACCTTGATGGCAGAAAGTGAGGAGGAATTAAAGAACCTTTTAATGAGGGTAAAAGAGGAGAGCGCAAAATATGGTCTGAAGCTCAACATCAAAAAAAACCAAGGTCATGGCCACTGGTCCCATCATCTCCTAGCAAATAGAAGGGGAAGAAATGGAGGCAGTGAGAGATTTTACTTTCTTGGGCTCCATGATCACTGCAGATGGTGATAGCAGTCACGAAATTAAAAGACGCCTGCTTCTTGGGAGAAAGGCGATGGCAAACCTAGACAGCATCCTAAAAAGCAGCGACATCACCTTACCAACAAAGGTCCGTATAGTTAAAGCCATGGTTTTCCCAGTAGTGATGTATGGAAGTGAGAGCTGGACCATCAAGAAGGCTGATCGCCAAAGAATTGATGCTTTTGAAATATGGTGCTGGAGGAGACTCTTGAGAGTCCCATGGACTGCAAGAAGATCAAACGTATCCATTCTTAAGGAGATCAGCTCTGAGTGCTCACTGGAAGGACAGATCGTGAAGCTGAGGCTCCAATACTTTGGCCACTTCATGAGAAGAGAAGACTCCCTGGAAAAGACCCTGATGTTGGGAAAGATGGAGGGCACAAGGAGAAGGGGACGACAGAGGACGAGATGGTTGGACGGTGTTCTCGAAGCTACAAACATGAGTCTGACCAAACTGTGGGAGGCAGTGGAAGACAGGAGGGCCTGGCGTGCTCTGGTCCATGGGGTCATGAAGAGTCGGACACGACTAAATGACTAAACAACAACAGGCGATGGGTAGGCAAACTAAGGCCCGGGGGATGGATCCAGCCCAATCGCCTTCTAAATCCAGCCCATGGACAGTCCGGGAATTAGTGTGTTTTTACATGAGTAAATGCATCTCTGGGTTATTTGTGGGGCATAGGAATTCATTCATTTTTCTTCTTCAAAATATAGTTCAGCCCACCACAAGGTCTGAGGAACAGTGGACCGACCCCCTGCTGAAAATGTTTGCTGACCCCTGGCATAGGCCATAGGGGATGGAACAGGTACATTATCTCACAGTAGGATCCTGCACACATCCACTTGCCTCTGAGTAATCAACCTGATTTAGAATACAAAAGCAGAGTTGCTGGCTAAATTTCCAGAGCCAGCTTTGGAGAAGATGTTTAGGGACTCATTAACTTCTGCCTCGAAGGAGAGGAGAACAGAGTTTTACATGTCCCAGATCGTTCCTCCCCACCCCCCACCCGGGTAGATTGAATTCTCATTTATTTCAGTGAAATTTAAATGCATCCTTGTACTGCACTCAGTGTAAAGATTAAAGAGCACTTTCCATATATATAATGAAAGAGAGAGAACAAATATCTTTAAAGTTTTAAATATTACCAGTTGCAGTTTTAAAGACTTCCTATAGAGTTTGACCAAGCAACTATCAAAGAGTTGGGGCTTTAACCATGTCTGCGGAATATAAAGAAGGATTAATTGTAATGATGAAATTGTTAGCAGCTTGTAAACGACAGGCTTAGTTCTCCTAGAGATGAAAGATCTGTGCTCTCTATCATATTACAGCAAGTAGCTTCTAATCCTGAATCAGAGGAATCACTTTGCATAGTTTCTATAGCTGATAAGACAAAAATATAATTCAGAGCGAATGCTAATTATACACAGCTAAATTTGGTGTGAAAGAAGAATTGCCTGCGTGGGTGTTGCCAGTGCAACAATATCACAACTGTAGGAGCAAGCAAGGGACTGAGGGGCTGAGATTGCAGATAAATTAAAGTTAGAAATTCTACCATGGGTTTTGTGCAGCATGACCACAGCATTATGCCAGTGTTGTGGTGGGGTGTAACCATCCCAGCAGAAGGATGCCAAATTTAAAAATGTGGAATCATGCCTTTGAAGGGATCTATGTCAGAAAAGAGGAAGCCGCTGTTGTCTTGGCAAATTGTTTTCAGAATATATTAATCCCACCTGTGCTGGAACATAAGGGCTTTTTGTTGCAATAAAGTTTTGTAATATGGGGGGGGGAGTGATAAACCACATGGGTTGTTGGCAGGAGAGGAAGGATTCTGATGAAATATATGAGCTGGGTTTGTTTCTATCTGTGTGCAGGAGAGAGGAAGAGGGAGAGAGAGAGAATGTTTACTCATAATTGTTCAGCATTTTCAGCTTGTTTTAAGTACAGTGGTACTTCGGGTTACATACACTTCAGGTTACATACGCTTCAGGTTACACACTCCACTAAGCCAGAAATAGTGCTTCAGGTTAAGAACTTTGTTTCAGGATAAGAACAGAAATTGTGCTCCAGCAGCACGGCGGCAGCAAGAGGCCTCATTAGCTAAAGCGGTGCTTCAGGTTAAGAACAGTTTCAGGTTAAGTATGGACCTCCGGAACGAATTAAGTACTTAACCCAAGGTATATACCCTGCAATGCTACTTTCACGGTGACATGTGCTATTGTTTCTTTTGGGTAGAATTAAGTGTCACACACTTCCAGCCATTCTATCTGTGCAAACATTCAAGCTTGCCAGGCAGAATAATACATCCCCTCACCATTTGCAGTTCTAGGGGTTCTTCTCAGCCCCCTGAACCAATTTCAGGAGGTGGGGGAAAGAAAAGGGGGATAAGTTCCATTGTGCAAGCAGAAGTCCTTGTGCAGGTCTTCCCTTGATGGGGTTGGTGAGGTGAATGCCATCCATAGTTTTCACACAGCCAGGGATATTTGTGTGCTCACATAGATTTTTGATCCAGCCTCTATACTCTCATTTAGCATTACAAGCTCTGGTTCATGTACCCTCACGTTAAAGTTTCCAGCCAGCATAGCAATATATTTTGTCACCCTTAAATATTTACTTGGCATGGAAGTTTTTATTTCACATTTTAGTGGGGTGTTTTTAATAGGCTCTCACTGGTTATAGTGTGAAAAAGGCCTATCCAGGAAGCTCCAGCAAGAGTCTATTTAGTCTCAGACTAAATATTATTTTGTCATATAATTTGCAAATATTATTTTGTCATAATTATAAGGACTGGATGGTCAGACTTTCTTGAAGAGCTAATATTGTACCATTTGAAACAATGAAGAATTTTGTTAGCACCATAAATACTATTTAATTGATTATACCATAAGACCTCATGGACTACTGTCCACTTGCTCAGATGCATGAAACTTTACCCTCTGTAGGTATAATGCGTGCAGATGTAGAGAGGGGAAATTGTAAACAGTGGAGTGAAAATAGCAAAGACATGCAAAACGTAAAGCCTGTAAACTTTAAAGAAGCATTTGAAGTTTAAATGTATGTAAAAATATTTATTTTATTACTTAGATTCATATCCTTCCATTCATCACCTTTGCGATTCCAGAGTGGGGAAACAGAAAATTGAATATTTTAACAAAATTAAAACAAACAATTTACAATAAAACACAATATAATGCCCACAACAATGATCCTACCCTGACAATTTGTTGCAGCAACATCTGACAAAATATCTCAGCAAGTTCCCACTAAAATCCTTGGAGAATAAAAATGTTTTGAATTGGTATCACAAGGTGACCAAAGATAACTCCAATCATAATTCATATGATTCATCCACACACACACACACACACCCATAACCTGTGTTTTAGCACAGAAAAAAAGTGCAATAATGAAACAGATATTTTACTGGTTTCTGAATATTGCCACTTCAGAAGCCAGATCTGTGTCCATTTATTCTTTTGCATAGACAGTAGGAAAGTATGTAATAATGACACCCATCATGCTGGAAGACAAGAATGTGAATGAGCCCCGCATGCTATGATGTCTTGCGATATTGATGCCAAGATGGAGATGGACACAAAGTTGGCTTTTGGGTCTGGTTCATGTGTGTGCTTATGTGGCATGTGGTGCTGATGAGTAAATCTGTTATGCTAGTGGGCTGTCTGTAAACAAATAGAGACTTATCATCCAGGGACTGTGAGGGGGGGAAATAGCATCACCCAGAATGTGCAGCAGTGGTTTTAGCTGTAAGATGTAAGTAAGAAGTGGTGTGCTCTAACTTTCTCTTCTAGGTTTCTCCTGTAGCAAATTATCGCTAAATATCTGGTGGTTTTTTTGGTTGAATCACCACTCCCCACCCATTGAGCGAGCTAGCGGTTTTTGGAAACATATTGATTTCTCCCTTACCCCTGTTGAATGGTTTAAATAACCACCACATGAATGTTCGGTACACCTTTATTATAAAACCTTAATATCCATAATTACCGCCAGAATGATGTTGTCTGCAAATCTGTCCATAGGTGCAACTATAGTTGTCTCTTTCTGTGATACATAACTTGGATAAGAAAAAAATTAGGGTACTGGTGGTCTATATGTTGAGATTGGAGTCCACGTATGGTGATAGTACCAAAGCTTAAAACTATGGAGTGACAAGCTTGTTCATTTGGGTAGTAGACAGAAGACCCTCATTCATGTCCTGAGCTGCGCCTGTGCAGATTTGCTGCTACACAACTGTATTATAACGTTTCATCAGGTCACGTAATTGCTTCTCATGTTACTCAGTGGGAAGAGGCCTATAAAATATATTGTTAGAGAGGTGCACTTAGCATTTGAGGTGCCCATGGAGTTTCCATCATGATTGATAGTATAATTGAGACTCTAGTCTTCTATTCAGAGCTCTTGCTTTCCCACTGTCTTGCTTGATACCAATCAGCATTTCCTTATGAGAATTTGTCCCTTGGCCACATTTTGCTCTGTTCTCTGAGCTGTTGCCCCTAGTTTTAATCACATCTTGCAGTTTCTGCCACTAGCAGGATTTATGGGTGTGTGGAGATATTGTTAATTTAAAGCAATAAAGATTTGTAGGCTTTTGTATGGAGGAGAGGCACCTGCTGGAATAATGCTTCCCTCTAAGGCTTCATTTGGCATTTTCAGTGTGACACCCATTGTTGATTGGGCTGGTATCAGAATATAATGTATCATAGAGGCTAATTTTCAGAAGCAGTTTTACCTAATCTTTCTTCAGTTCTCTATAGATCTAATGATGTGCATTAATCAGTAATTCCTAAGATTACTTAGTTTCTCTTGAAATATATATCTGGCTGCTATTCTGCCATGGCTGACTATAAAAGGAAATTGCATATTCCTGCTAAGCAGCCAAATCATTCCATTATTGACATGAATCCAAATGTTTTATACAGGGATTTGTCTACTTGACTAGTCATCATGTTCTAGCATCCCTGTTTCCATGTCTTGTTATTGTTTCTAAGTGATGGATTAGCCATTATGTTGAAATGACCTACTAAGTAGGGCTGAGACAAATGCACATTTTTATTTTTTGTATTGTGAACTAGATCAAGCATGCAAGTGTGTATATCCTATCATAAAGCAGGGGGAATTCTCCACAATCTTAGTTGAAAGTAACCCCTATTTAAATAATTTCCTTTCTTCTTTTAGGATATAAGATATGTCATTTGAGGCCAGAAATTCTTGTTTGAGTTCTCCGCACAACACTATGAAATACAATATCATCATTGGAGACAAGAACAGTGGTTATATGCAGCTGCTACAGGTCTTCCACCCTGAGGCTGGCATTGCAAATAGTGGGCAGAAACAGCAAAACATAGTATGGGATCATTTGGCAGTGGATCTTAGGTATACCATCCATCTGCATTGCAGGGAGCAACTGAGCAAGGGAGAAGATCCACGACACCACACCACTAGCAGCATGTTCATGCTCCTATGAAGACAGCAACATTCAAGAGGCATGCAAGGCTAGTGCAAGAGGGATGTCTTTCTCTTGCTCTCACGCTTCCTCCCCACCCCATGTTACAAGAAGTAGAAGCAGCTTAGGCAGCCAACCATGGATGATTTTTTTTTTGGGGGGGGAACATGGGTCCCTACCACAGAGTTCTCCTGTAATTTCATGGGCTTGATTTTGCTTCCATCAAAAGAGAAATAAGAGTTACAGCTTTTTTAAAATTCCTCAATAGTGAATGGGAGAGAACAAAGCCATGTTGTTCTTGAAGTGGACTTAGTCCTCAAATGAAGTTTGGCAGCTTCCAAAGTACTTTGGACCAAGACGAAATGTTTTCTTAAGTGGTAGTCAGTATCTATTGAAATTAGTCAGGAAGAACTTTTTGACATTAAGAGCTGTTAGACAATGGAACGGGCTCCCTTGGGAGGTGGTGGGCTCTCCTTCCTTGGAGGTTTTTAAGCAGAGGTTGGATGGCCAACAGTCATGGATGCTTTATATGAGATTCCTGTATTGCAGGAGAGTGGATCACATGAGCCTCGGGGTCCCTTCCAACTCTACGATTCTATGGTCTTGTGGTTGGAAACATCCCTATCAGTAATGAGAAGGTCCTATTTTCATGCATACAGCTGTTTTATTTCTTCAGTGAAAAGCTGGCTATATCTATAAAAAAGCTTTAAGTGCAATTTATACATACACTTTGCATATGTTTTCCCTATGAGTATCGGGGAACGGGGGTATGGGGTACCCAGCCATCTGCAAAGATTGTGCATATGTCTGTTTTATCACTTGTACTTACATTGGGAAATTACTGGTGGAAGTTGATTCTCAGTGTCTATAAAATGCACATAGCAGAATACATTTGCATATTCTTTACACATGAGATTGCGTGTGTGAGGTTCATCTGCTTTCCACTTTACTAATGTAGGGTAAAAAATATCATTTATGCAATGCCCCCTTAGATGGATGATTCAGCAGCTAAAATACAGGATCTAGATTGAACCTTGAATTTCATCCTTTCCAAATTGGTGCCCCACTTTGAAATTACTGATGGTAGACTTGGAACTGCAGTGTGCTTTGCCTTGCCAGCGCTAGGCTAGTTTGTTTTGCTCCGTCTTTTGTTGTGCTTTACTCATTTGCAGTGATAGTGCTGCAGCTGTCTCTCAACGAAGCGAAATGGAAAGCAAAGCAAACATTTTAGCAGGTTCCTTAGCATGTCCTCCTTGCATTTTGGAGGGGATAGATTGCTAGAAAACCCATTTCATTGAACAGGTGGTAGGCCTGTCGTCCATCCAAGAACAATGCAATAGATTCAGCTACCAGCCTGGCTTTCTTCCAAAGTTTTATAAATTAGAGGCCTTTCAGAGGGGCATTTTTATTATGGTGACCTGGCTAACTCAGTTTTAATCCCTGTAGTAAATAACATTGCTTAAAATACATTTAGAATTAATTATTGAGGAGGACAATTAAGGATAATTAAGATAGCATTTTAAGAACAAGAGCAGGCAGTTCATCTGTATACTGTGCAAGATAAAGGCCATCAGCAAGTGGACCTGTTGCAGTTTTTTTGAGATTATAGCTTTATTTTAATATATTATGTGATAAAATGCAAGTGTAAATGCTTAATTACGATTCAGTTAATGTCAGTGTTAACTCCATAATTGACTTCAGTGGCACTGAAAATTAGCTCTAGCAAATCAGTTAAATAGAAGATTTCATTACTTACTGAAATGCATGGCACTTTAAGAAATTACAAGCATATTGCTATTTAAAGTGAGTAAGTCAGTTATTAGGTAGACTTGCCACCTATAGATTCTTCTATGTTAGTGAAACCAGGCCAGTTTCTATTGGTACATCATCAAAATTTGATTTATTTATTTTTAAATGTGAATGTTACCTGTGAGAACTTCTGTACCTCTGAATATTTTTGCACCTTGTTTATTTTTTTAACATAATATGTGTACCACTCAATTGTAATTAAAAGCCCTCTAAACAGTTTACAAAAATATAAAATGAAACATGAAAATTCTTGATTAAAAATCAGTTAAAATCAGGTATTTAAAAGCATTCAAAAGATTACTAAAACAAACAGCTGCTGAGATATGAGCAAAGTCTCTCTGCCGGTACCCTCTTTTTGTCTTAGGCAGTTCCGTTCCTTGTCACCTGCCTCAGCTGCTTCCTCTTCCCTCTCCTTGCTCAAATATTACCACCATCTCAGAGTGGGCTGGGTGAAAAAGAGTAGGTGAGTTGCACGTCAAGCCCCTCCCCCTATTTATTGAGTAATAAAACATATGGACACCAGTATTTGGGGTTAATGGGATAATTAAGGCCACAACTTTATTGGTTACAGAATGTGAGTGGTATTGGCTTAGGCATTGTAATTGAACCGACCATATCTGACTCCTGCCCACCATGCAGGTAGTCTAGTAAGGGTCAAACACCAGTAAGGGGAGCCCTGTTGATGTACATCAACTGAGGGCTCCCCCAGGGTCCCTGTTGGGGTCGTGGCATGGCCCTAGCCCATACTCGGGCTTCAAATGAGATCCACACCCCCAAATCCCTTTAACGGAATACCTTTAAAGAGGAGGGGCAGGTGGGCAGCTGCTTAAATGGCCCAAGCCATGCCCCCGGTTTACTGGATTGGTCGACCATGGAGCCGGGGGCTCCCTGTGACGCTGGTGGCATTGCCACACCTCCCCCCATGCATGGGGAGAGTGCGTGGCCTGCCTGCAACCCCAGGGAGGGAGAGCGACTCTAGCAGCTGTCATTTTCACCAACCACCGCTTCCTCTTTGCCACCACTGGACATGATGGAAAGATATGTGATGGCCATGTTAAATTTTATGTGCTAATAAACAATGACTTTCTTTCATTCTCAATGGATGCATGCACTTAAAAAAAAAGGAATACTTTAGATAAAAATATCATTTTGGGAGTGGGAGGGAAAGGAGGTAATGGTGGCAAGACAGAGAAGAACCAACTTTCCTTCACTAGCAGTTGACAGGAGAGAAAAATATATACACTGTAAATGGCCAAGCTGTTTATTCTTCACCCCCCTCATTGGTTGGCAACTTTCTGGTTACTCATTTGGAAGTATAGAACTCTCATTATCATTATTCATGGCTCAATTAGCCATATTCATTATCTCTGTGTGTAGGTCTAGGTTTGTATAACCTCATGTAAACAGCACTCTTTTTTCTGATCTAATTATCTGACATATATATATTACTTAGCATGCTTATTTTAGTCTTGCTCTCTAGAGGTTCTTAGCTTGTCATTGTCAGCTTCTCTCCTGCCCCCAACTCCACACACTGAACTTGATCGTGGTTTTGGGCGTCAAATATAAGCAGCGGCATAACGTGGGTTGTCAGCACCTGGGGCAAGGCAAGTAATTTGCGCCCCCTAACCTGGGGCAAGGCAAGTAATTTGCGCCCCCTAACCCAGGGCAAGGCAAGTAATTTGCGCCCCCTAACCCAGGGCAAGGCAAGTAATTTGCGCCCCTAACCCCTAACCTGCCGCTGCTGCCAGCTTCTTGCTGCTGCTTGGGCTGGGGTATTTACGGTAAGGTAGCCACGGCGGCGGTGGGTCCGTCTCAGGTGATCTGAGGTGAGTTGCCGCTGGCGCTGGCGCCCAAATGACGCCACTTGCCCGGAGGAGGAGGAGGGCAGAGAGGCGAGGAAAATGCAACATGGCCCAGCAGCTGCAGCGGCAGTGGCAGCGGCGGGGCTGTGAGGAGGGGCTGCCTGGCACACCCTCCGCAGCCCTGACGCGCGGGGACTGCAGCGAGTGCTGAGAGCCGCTGTCTGCCGGACGCCTTCAGCCCGGACGCATGCACAGCTCGTCGGTTCCGCGAGACATGGGGCTCTGCTACAGCCTGTGCCCGAGGCTCTTCAGCGACTCCGGAGGTGGCGAGCGCGCCCCCTCAGATGTTGCGCTCGGTGCGGGCGGCCCCCCCTGCACCCCCCACGCTACGCCACTGAATATAAGTAAGCATAAATGATTCAAAGAGATTTGCCTGATCTCAGGCTTGACAGTAGATAATACATATCAGCTCTGTGTCTGTGTATAGGAAGACTTTGTCTCTATTCTATCCAGGATATTTATTTATATTTATTTTATTTATTTATTACTTTTCTATACTACCCTTCACCCAACGATCACAGGGCAGTTTACAACATAAAAACACAAAAAATGCATAACATAGTAACAAACAAAACAATAAGACACACACCCCAACACACAGCGTTTAAAAGGCCTTATATTATTTCATTAGCTAAAGGCATGAGAGAAGAGGAATGTTTTTCCCTGGCACCTAAAGATATGTAAAGAAGGCTCCAGGTGAGCTTCCCTGGGGAGAGCATTCCACTGCATAAAAGGTCTGTTCTCATGTTGCCACCCTCCAGACTCTCTGGAGCGGGGGGCATACAAAGAAGGGCCCCTGATGATGATCTCAGAGTCTGGGTTGGTTCATATAGTGAGAGGTGGTCCTTGAGGATATTGGATCTTACAGGGGTCATTGCAACTTACAAGGCACATTTGAAATCCCATCTGACATAGTGACGGGCATTTTCGGTGTTAGCATGGGATAGATGTGAAGAGGCATGTTATGCGAAGATGCTGACTCCCTCATATCGGATTAGCCACAGAAAACAGAGCCAGTGTGTTGTAGTGGTTAGAGAGCTGGCTGTTGGATTTCTATTCCTCTCACTGTGCAGATATGTAGGATTGGTTCATCCCATGTCTGTGTTATGCATTCCAGCACCGACTGTTGGAATCACGGGAGCAGATGTTTACTGTACTCTGTTTCCGTTTGGTTTTGCTTTTACTTCTGAAGAAGACCAGAGAGAAGAGACATGTTTTCTTTTGTTCTGCCTTATGGTTAATAAAGTAGCTTTAGTGCTTACAACCTCAGCCTAGCTCTGACTGCGTTTATCTCTGCTGGACTCTGAATATGTGCTCAGTGTCTCCAAGACATGAGTTCTTATAAATCGCCGGGGAAGGTGATTCAGAACTCCCTAGAGCTACACGCTGATGGGAGAGACAGACTGGAATCTTTCCTGTTGTATGCCTGGGGGTCGTCCTTCCCCCAGCTGACCCGACACTGGCTCCGGGCCTAGGGAAACAGATTCAAATCCCTACTTGGCCGTGTAGCTCACTGGGTGACCTTGGGCTGGTCATCTTCTCTCAGGCTAATGTGGCCCACAGGGTCGTTCAATAAAATAAAGTTTTTGCGCAAAATCTACACATCCAGTATTTTGAGTCACTGAGACCCCAATTACACCTGCAAGCAACCAATGCCTTAGTAAATGGACTTAATGGCAACTCTCAGTCAAGGATTTTTGGAGATCCATTCTCAGGGCCAGCCCACCTATTAGGCATGGTAAGGTGACTGCTTCAGCATGGCAGGCTCCCAGAGGCACTGCAGCCCTCCATCTGCTGGACACTCATGACCCACCGCGGGGTGTTCACTGCTGCTGCTGCTGCTGGGTGCTCTTCTCCTCCTCCAGCTCCTGTGCTGCTGTAGTTGTACGCCTTACCACTGTGGTCACTTCACCTCCTCCATGGCCTACCCACTGCTGTGCCTCCTCCTCCTCTGCCTGGAGGTGGGCTGGGAAAGCCCCAATGTGCTGATGGCAAGGTGCATGGCAGCAAACGGCTTGCAGTCGTGGGGACATGACCGTGGCAGGGTGTGGATGCAGCAGCAGAGGAGGAACAGGAGGTGGAAGTGAGCACGCAGTGGTGGTAAACACCTGGCAGTGACAAAGTGGAGACTGGGGAGGGGTGTAAAAGTAGGGGGTGCCTCCAGGGGCAGGAGGTGGTATTGAGGGGTGGGGTTGTCTCTGACAGCAAAACATTCCATCCATTCTTCTCTGTTCACAGAAAGATCTTAGCGAAATGTGTTATTGTGGGTTGCCCTCAACATTTCTGGGGCCTCCTTCAAAAGAATAAGTGAAGTCCTCAGATTTAATGGTTGGCTTCAATACCAAGCTATCATATGGGAGGCAAGCTTACACCTGTCTGCAGCCTGTGAAATATGCTGACTAACATTCAGTCACAAGCCTTCATTCTAATATGAAAATTTTGCAGCTGATGAACAGTTGTTGTTGTTTAGTCATTTAGTTGTGTCCGACTCTTCGTGACCCCATGGACCAGAGCACGCCAGGCACTCCTGTCTTCCACTGCCTCCCGCAGCTTGGTCAAACTCATGCTGGTAGCTTCGAGAACACTGTCCAACCATCTCGTCCTCTGTTGTCCCCTTCTCCTTGTGCCCTTCATCTTTCCCAACATCAGGGTCTTTTCCAGGGAGTCTTCTCTTCTCATGAGGTGGCCAAAGTATTGGAGCCTCAGCTTCAGGAACTGTCCTTCCAGTGAGCACTCAGGGCTGATTTCCTTAAGAATGGATAGGTTTGATACAAAGAGTGCTGTCCAATGGGGCAGTATATACCATGCAACACAGCATAAATTCTCTATGAATGATGAAGACATATATGTGGTGGGGAAACTGAAGCTAGCCTAGCAACTCAAAACCTAAGCCAGACAGTTATTGAGAAACTGTCAATACATTTATAATGTTCTGAATGGAATATTACAAATTGATAACATCTTTTCCAGTGTCCCACTGGCCAGAGTGTTCACGCAGAACAACCTGACTCTGGCTCATGCATTCAGAAAAACAAACAAACAAACAAACCAAAAACCCCGGAGTTCTTTGTCCACAATCCCAAAGTGTCAACAGCAACTTTTTAAATAAGTGATGCATTGAGACTTTCCAGGGCAGAGTAAGAAACAAAATCAAAACAAACTAGTAAAGAAAACTTCCAGAGAAAATGAAAAGAATGTCTTAATAATGTCCATTTCATTTAATGTTTTCAGTCTCACAAACTACAGACAATACTTTGAAGGTTCACAAAGTGTAAATGGATTGCCAATAAAATAGTAATAATAAAAATGATCAGGGCAGCGACTGTAGATGTTATATTGATTTTATCAAAGGGTGCTGAAGAGATGTGCTTTTATTAACTTGCTCTCTATTTTCCCACAAAAGTAATAGTATCTGATTCATATCTCCTAATGCTGTAATAGAGATCTTTCTTACGGAATCCATAAGCATTTTGAAGGCTTAGCTAAGTGCCCTTGAATATGAAGTTGCAAAACTTTTCTTGTTCTTGATTCACATGGAGTGAACATGATGCATTAACAGTGGTGACATTGTTGGCAACTACTCTGTTGTAGACTGAAGAGTACCTTTTCCATGATGCTGTTTCATACAGACTCTTTCCTCCACCTTCTATTTTAAGAACACTTTCAAGGACAAATGCGAACCCATGTCGGGCTGGCAAGGTACTTGGATATGCTTCAGAGGACCTGATCATCTGTAAGGCTGATTCAGCTGACAGGCACAAGAGATGTGGCTTTTTCCGTGATGGGACCCCCCCCCTAAAAAACCCTTCTTTATAAAGAAACAGGGTTCATCTGAACTCTTTCTTCAAAATAAAGCAGTGCTGATTGTTTTGTTAGTACGTGAGATTTGGCTGCCCATTTTAATGTTGGTGTCATGGATAGTACCTAATCTCTCTGTATAACTTTTGTGTGTTGTCTACTGCTCCCATTGCATTTCATAATGACAACCCATCTACTCCCCACCACCAAGAGCCTATCACCCATAAATATCTCCATTCTTCTTGCTTGTAGAACCTCCCACACCTATTGCACCTCCAGAACTTCTAGCAGTTGGAGCCACCTATCTATGGATCAAGCCAAATGCCAACTCCATCATTGGAGATGGACCTATCATCCTGAAAGAGGTGGAGTACCGTACGACCAATGGGAACTGGGCTGAAACCCACATTGTTGATTCACCCAATTACAAGTTATGGCATCTAGACCCCGATGTGGAGTATGAGATCAGAGTGCTTCTTACCAGACCTGGAGAAGGAGGAACTGGGCCTCCTGGACCTCCGCTCACAACAAGAACAAAATGTGCAGGTACGTCATATTGATTTTAAGACTCTGTGAGTGTCATACAAACAGGGGCATGTTATGGTAAAGGCTGATTTTCTGTTGACCAAATAATCAGATGCAGTATATGGCCCAAGTACGTTCCTCCACTCTTATTGTATTTCCCCTGCCTGCTGCATATTTCCCGGCCCCTCATGGTTTTTTTTTTAAAAAAAGAGGATATGTATTTCATTTTATTTGCTTATGACCTTATGCCCTTCCCTATCCCATAAGTTCAGGTTGTTTTATAATCAGTGTTTAGGGGGTACTCTCATTTTCGTACTTGTATTGAAATACTACCAGTCAATGAGACCAAATTTAGATTCACAAAAAATTAGGGGTATGCGTACCCCTGCATCCCCCTGAGAAAAGCGCTGTTTATAATATATTGAAAAGTTTAAAATATATGAATCATGGTACAATATAAATGACTCTGCTTTGTAATCACATTGGTGTATTCCATTTTGATTTGCACACACACACAGTCACTCACATAATGAGAGAAGGAACACATGACAATGTAAGTGATGTGGGTTGCTCTTTTCTTATATATCCTTCAAAAAAGAATTGGGAGTCATTGGGCCTCAAGACTGAAGTAAGTCAGAGAACAGGGGTTTTGACCAGAGTTTTTCATTGTATTTCCACTTCGTGGAGGGCTCTTTCAAGAGTCTCCTCATTGTGATGGGACTTATGTAAGAAGGTCATGTATGATAAACTGCATAACACAACACTGTTAAATCAGCTTATCTTCTGGCGTATCAATATTCTGTTTCTGAATTTATGGTTTCTGTGTAGAAAACTGATAGTGGGACTTCAACATTGTACTCTAATGGACACATTCACCTTACTGCATAGGGTTTATGGGCAGTTTTATGGATGAATATGAAGGACAAAACAATGGTGCTTCTTCTGCTACCTTTTCATTGTTATGTCAGTAGTACTAGTAGCATGAGAATTTGAAGAGTTGCGGTGTAACACCAAGCACTGTAAGTGGGCCCTTGCAGGGGGGAGGGGCAGCTATGTACACTTGTCCTGGTCCTCAGAGGGCAAAGCCAGTTGGAGTAGCGTGTGGGGCTTCCAGGGTTCTGTTGGACTTAGGCTGTCATGCCAAGAACACCCCATGCCTCCCAGTCAACCAGGGACTTCCGACCCTGGGCCTCAGACAAGCCCTACATGGGCCTGACTATAAGCATACATTCAGAATATCCAAACTGTCCTGGTTTGCATGTCCGACTATGGTTTACTGGAGCCACACAAACTTGCAGGCTACTTGAGAGATGCTGGTAGCCACTCTGCTCATCCCTGGCCTTCTTTGCTCTCACACTAAGCTAAACTAAACGAAACTAAAGCCAAGGTTTGGTTTGGTTCAGTATACCATCTGAATGGTTAATCACTCTCCTCCCTAACCACATGGGGCAGCCAAGAATAAACCTTTATATTTTTTGGAGAAGACAGTGAGAAGTGATTCACACTGTTTTTGAGTAGGCTATCATCTCTATAGTGGCACTCCATAAAAGAATGATGGAGACAGTAACAGCCAGAGCTCTGTGAAGCAGGTGAATTTTTAAAAAATGTGTTTAAATAATCATTTGCAAAATAAAAAGGGTGGGGGAGGTGAAAAGCTTCCTTTCCCCAATGCAAACCCACTTCTCATATTGCTGGATGAATTGTAGGCTTTGAAAGGGCACCCAAAGGGGCACCCTCAACAGGCAATGGATGGCTGGATGGGCTGGTTGAATTGAATGTGGCCACTTCTGCCCTCATCTCAAACTCTATGAAAACTTTGAGCCAGATCTTGCTTCACTGGTGGTCTTGGAATATAGCTCAGGTCTTTCCTCTTAGCACCCAGGTGTGGGTTCTTCTTGTTGTTTTGCTTTTGTTTCAATGTATTACAGGCAGTAATCAGCAGGTGGCTTTCAGAAGCTAGAGAGGAAGGACAGGTTTTCTATCGTTGTTGCTGGTGGTGTGAGAGGCGCAAAAAAAAAAAAAAGTGAAAAAAATAAACTATCATCACAACAGGCTCGTTATCTGAGAACATGTCAGTCTCATCTTCTGTAAATCCTCCCAACGATGAAGTCACTGTCAAATCCTACAGCCTGAAGCCAAATTTTGTGTTGTAAAAGATTGTTTCAAATGACTCTAGTGGAAAACAGAGTGATTCTGAAAAGTCAAAGCTGCTAGAGATGGGAGGCTGGTTGCTTTATGAAACAGGATACTTGCGGCTGAGACTTGGTTGCCAGTCACAGCTCACAGTTTCTAATGTGAGACTTCACTATTCACAAGAGCTGACAGTTAAATGACAGGATGTGCATGCCCTACGAAGTAATCTGATATGATACTCTGCATCTGCTGGGCTTCGTGCACCTTCCATTTTAGTGTCGAATCTCCCCTGCCCCCAGAAGTATTTAATGCTGCCCTAAGTTGGGCCATAAAAAGGAGAATTTCCAGCATTTGTCTAGTTCTCATAGAGAAGAAAACCCATGGTTCAACATTTGTTTTACTGTAAAAGAAACATTTATAAGAATATTGAATTACAGAAAAACTACAAGAATTTCAAATCTCACACTTATTCAAATCTCAGGGTTTTCTAGAGGAAACACAAATTTGCCCACTCACACCTGTTACGTCCCGTTCTTAATAAGATAAATTAATAAAGGTTTTACTGTTGTAACAATTGTTTTCTCAAAATTTATCTTCTGTATCATGAAAATAAATAAAAACAGTAATAATAATAATAATAATAATAATAATAGCTTTTATGTTGTCACCAACAACATTTGTATGTAGCCCACCTTTGCACAGGCTAACTAGCATTGGTACAGTTAAATATTAAATTGGGTAGTGGAAAACAGTCACGTAGACAGTAATAGATAATTGACATTTGCTCACTTGCCACCTGTCTTTTCTTGTTGAAGAAAAATTCACCATCACAGAGATTTCACTTAGGTAGTGTCACGCTCCATTATTTGCTTTTTGTTGAGAATGAGAATTGAGACGGAAGTTCGCCAGTTTCAGATCATGAGCCTCCCCTATGTCAATACAATTGATTAAATGTTCTTGGCTCTGAAGACAGAATAGCATGATAAATACCATTCCCTAAGTATGTCTTCAGCAGTTACTATCATTATCATTATATATATATATAATTTTATCCCACTTTCCCCCCTAATTTCAGCTGTTACAATAAAAAACAGAACAGCAGCCACCCTTTCGTTAAAAGCAGTCAATTCCCAAAAGCCTGTTAGAAGAAGAAAGTCTTCACCTGACAGCAGAAAGACAGCAAAGAGGGAGCCAGTCTAACATATTTAGGGAGAGAGTTAAGCTTAGGAGCAGCCACCGAGAAGGCCCTGTCCCACATCCCTACCAAGTATACCTGTGAGGGTGGCCTCTCTACCTGACCCTTGGGTCTCACTTCAGATGACACCCTCTCTCCTCAGGCCATAGCCCTCACTCATCCTGCTTTGTAACCCAAATATTTTTGCTTGGCTGGAATATGTCAATGAACCATGATAGTGCTCCTTATTTGCACAGCAACAGGACGAGAGAGGTGTGTGACTGTGTGTAGACACTAGTCTACTGTAGAAAAGTAAAAGTTACATTTGATTTTCCACCGGCTGTTGCTTCTGCCTCTGCTCAACACTGGCATGTGGTCCTCAGAAGGTGGTCTAGAAAGAAACGTGGCTATTAGGTTGAAAAGGATTCCCTACCCTTGAAGTAAATGCTGAGAGAGATGGCTTCAGCCATGCCTGATATATTCATTTTCCTAGAATTCTGGTACTCTGGAGAAATGAGGGTGTTGGGTATGGCTGGACTCTGGAACCACCTTCTCTGGTGCTTCCATGAACTGTGCACCCACTCCCCACACCATGAAATAAATGAAAGTGGTGGTTACTGGCCTACAGTACTACATACATTGCCACCCCAAACATCTGTCACTGCTTCTGAGGGTCATTTGAGGACCCCCAGGACTTGCAGAGTCCCAGACCTAGGCCCCACAGCCCATGGGCAATGGCAGTACAGGGTGTAGAATTATTTTGCTGCATTTTATAAAATGAAGTGAGCCAAAATGCTCTCATACTGAAATCTTATCTTTTAAAAAAGGATCACAGATATATAGATCCACAATCCTCCTAGCCTAATATAATCTACCAGGCTTTTCCATGGATTAATAACTCGCTATCCCAAACTTGCTTTATGTCTGCTGTTACAATATATCAATGTGCTTTATGCATCTTTCTCTTTCCCTCTCTATTCTGAGCATGGCTCTGTTGAAATCATATTTATGGGCCCCCAAGGTGTCTGCAGAAACAAGAGTGCACTATATTGATGATACAATTAATACAATATCATTATCTTTTTCTAAGACGGCAGGTGGGCAGCATCGCAGTATATTAGTGAAATATTGTCTGATTTTGAGATAAAATTCCCTGAGACTGAGGGGAAAGCATCATAGATGAAAATCTCATTTTTTTTCAAATGCCTAATGCTCCAATCGATACAACCAGAGACTGCAGCATTTTGTGGCATTTTTTTGCCGGTTTGTCATAAGATTTTGCTCTCCAAAATAGGATTGTGTTTAGTAGAAGGAGGCAGCTGTTTTCAATGCATCCTCTTTTTCTTATCTATTAGCTCCAAGTGGAGCACAGTACCTGGGAAGGCTTGTTTTTTTTCTGCTTCAGTGGTAAATTTGGAAAGTGACTTGATTATTACTTTAATAAATGCTCAGAAAGACAGGTTGTAACATGCCTATTCTTGCTGCTCATATTATCTCTCTAGCTTGAAACCTTTAAAACAAAAGATGTTGCTATTATGGTACAATGAAATTGAAGCAATTTGCTGGTGCAATATTTCCATAACATTTTTAGTCTGATAAGAACGGAACAAGAAATGTGAACTTTACTTATCATCATCATCACAATAACCTTAAGATGTGAACTCCTTGAATTAGCCTAGTCTCTTCTTCCATGTATGGGACGCAGGTGGCGCTGTGGGTTAAAGCCTCAGCGCCTAGGGCTTGCCGATCGAAAGGTCGGCGGTTCGAATCCCTGCGGCGGGGTGCGCTCCCGCTGCTCGGTCCCAGCGCCTGTCAACCTAGCAGTTCGAAAGCACCTCCGGGTGCAAGTAGATAAATAGGGACCGCTTACCAGCGGGAAGGTAAACGGCGTTTCCGTGTGCGGCTCTGGCTCTGGCCAGAGCAGTGATGTCACGCTGGCCACGTGACCCGGAAGTGTCTCTGGACAGCGCTGGCCCCTGGCCTCTTAAGTGAGATGGGCGCACAACCCCAGAGTCTGTCAAGACTGGCCCGTACGGGCAGGGGTACCTTTACCTTTTTTACCTTCTTCCATGTACAGTGGGACCTTGGGTTAAGAACTTAATTTGTTCTGGAGGTCCATTCTTAACCTGAAACTGTTCTTAACCTGAGGTACCACTTTAGCTAATGGGGCCTCCCGCTGCCACTGCGCTGCCACCATGCGATTTCTGTTCTCATCCTGAAGCAAAGTTTTTAACTTGAGGTACTATCTATGGGTCAGCGGAGTCTGTAACCTGAAGTG
Organism: Podarcis cretensis; assembly: GCF_951804945.1. NCBI lineage: Eukaryota > Metazoa > Chordata > Lepidosauria > Squamata > Lacertidae > Podarcis > Podarcis cretensis. The sequence continues at coordinate 27,280,725 of NC_137175.1, forward strand.
TCTGTAACCTGAAGCATCTGTAACCCGAGGTACCACTGTATCTCTTGTGCTTTCTGACTTCTTTACATAATGCACCCTATTAATTTGTTAGTTTCTGAGCCTTTTCCATGACCGCACCTGAATGTTGTCTATCTTCCTTTCATGATTATCTTCTCTTAAGCACCCAGCACATTGCTAGAGTACTTCTTCTTCTTCTTCTTCTTTGGTGATCACTTGTAGCCGACTAAGATTGTCTTCCATGAATATGGTCTTAACATGTGTCCATAAGTGACTGTGGAGGCCAATTCTGGATCCGCACATCCTTCCACAGTGTGGACAAAGGTTTCTGGGCAGGAGTTGATCACAGTGAGGATCTGACAAATGTGTCTTGCACTTAGTGTACAACAAGGACCTGAACAACTTGAGCAGTGCATTGTTTGGTACCCCCTGGCAAGGAAGCAAGTGGCAGAAATGAAATTTCACCAAGTGACAAGAATTGTTGCATTCTGATATTTGGTTAGTTGGTTGTGGGTTTCCATAGCTGAAGCAAAGGGGAAATGTTTATTTAGGACTTGTTCCATTTGAATGACAGAAGAATTACACACTCACCTTTTCCCTCAGTGTGAGATGGGAAAACCTTTACAAGACTTGGAATAAAAGTTTCCCCTATTGTTTCTGTCTCTGTTTTGTGTTCCTGCAGAATGGGAATCAGTGCAAGTTGCACTGTGAATGTGTGGGTGACTCCGTCGAGAAAGGTGGCTCTTTTCATGATCAAAGGTGTAGCATACCCTGGAGCAGATTTTGATGGGAGTCATCAAAATTGTGTGTTTGTCTCACTATACTTTTCTTCATTTTCCCATTCCTTTTGACCTCCCTTGGCCCATAAAACCCACGTGTTCAAACTGCTGTGGCAGGAAAAATACAATGTACTTGCTGATGTTTATAGCCTGTGAAATAGTGAGACCTGGTTCACAGTTTGTCTGTCTTTTCCATAGAACTAATAATACTGGCAAACATTGTTATGTAAAGGAAGAGGTATTCTCAGTTGCCAAATAAGTCTTCTTTTCACATGTAGTTATTCATCATTTATTTTTATATACCACTTAACGCCAAAATAGGCTTCTAAGCAGCTTAACAAAGTACAAAAAACAAAAAACCACAAATAATCACTATCCATAATGAAAATATGCAATAAAACAATTTCACTTAAGCTACACAGCTATGAACATCAGAGATTGGGGTCCAGAGATCCAAGGAATACCTGAGTAAAGAGGTGCATCTTATATTTCAGCAAAGGGTGCATTCCATAAATCTGGTACCACCAGTGAGAAAGCACTGCAGTAAACTGGAAACCATCAGGGCCTGGCAAGACTATCAGAATTTGTTGATCTTCATGCCCTTACCATGCACTGGAGATGATGTCAGTCTTTCACTCAGTGCCTCAGTAGTGTATTATCTTTGAGACCTGGAAGAGGTGAAAAGTAGAGTGTATTATACACACACACACACACACACACACACACACACACCAATATAAATATATTTTTCGTTCTCAGTGGCAATGTGTTTTAAGAAGTTATCTTTTCTTTCTGTAACTGCCGGAAAACACACACATACACAGTTCTGATATTATTTCCATATTCAGTACTTGTGGTTTAAGTGGCCTCACCAGGCATAGTCATATATTGTGCAATGGTGCCGGAACTAAACTCAACTATTGAGCATCCCTCAATGGACAGATCTGTCAGTTTTGATTTCTCTCAGTTTCTCTCTTTTCCAGTCTTATGTTCTGTTATCCACCCTCCCAATTTTTTTGGTGATATATCCTTTTGAAAGCCCGCCAAAAAATCATCAGCATTTGGGCTCCCATTTCAGTGTGCTTTTCTCCTCCTATATACATCTGCATCTGGGATGTTGCTTTATACACACACTTTTGTGAGCCATTTGCCCTAATATAATGCATGTGATGTGTTATTTTCACTGACTTAATGGAGTCAATGGAGCACACTTTTTGCTCCAAATATGCATTGTTTGCACTTTATTTGGTAGGAGAGCTGCCTCACAAAATCCGGTAAAGTACAAATTTCAGAGTATAACTGCATGTCAGTATGGATATCATTTCAGGGACTGTAAAGTAGGCAGACTCACAATAAAATGTGAATTGAACTGAATTTCTCCTTTATCCCAAGCAGGGAGTAGATGGAAGCAGAAAAACAGGAGCCACGCACGAAGCTGGGTTGAAAACACCCCTCAATTTTGTTTCTGGTACGCAATGATTAATATATTAAAATACACAATGAAACAACCCCATTGAGCATATTTTAAATATAAACATCCATAGTTATAATATGTAACAAAGCAATCCCATTAGAATTCAGTGATTAAAACAGGAGGCACAGGTCAATGTTGCTGACACCCCAGTAGTTGCTGACAGAAGAACATCTTGCTTTCTGTGTTAACTGGGGGGCGAAAGAGGGTATTAAGGCAAAATATGTTGTGAGCTGCTCATGTTGTCTGCAGCCACCAGTTTGAAGGTTTGGTTGGTATCCTATTTCAGTGGTGGACTGAGCTGTCTGCTCAGCCCGCTAGGCATGCTTAAGCTCCTCCCATTAAGATTTGTGATCCTGTAGCACCCTGCTTGTGGTTAACGCTTAGCTGGAATGAAATATTCAACGCAGCAATAGAGAAATTAAAATAATAATTTATTTGTCAGACAAATAAATATGAGGCACAGTGGTATATGGTTACCAAGCTCTGGCCTGGCCTCCTGCCATTCTGGCCAGCACTTATATTTCCTTAATCCAGCCCCCTTGCTCCTCCTGTGGCTGCCTCTGTCCAATCAGCCTGGTTAAAATTCCTATTGGCTGTTTGCTAGAACCAATCACAAAAGATACACCCATTTCCTTCTGTCCTTTTATGGGAATCAAAAAGCTATATATTCTTCTATCTATAAATGACAAATAAGTAGTAATATATCTTACATGTGTCTCAACAAGGAATCTTAATTACCAGCTCACCTCTTGCCCTCCTTGCCCTATTGCCTTCCAAAACAGATGGTTAATCTTGAATTTTTATCTTAAACATATGTCAAGGATTTTGAGTTCACATCAACATTGAGAGATCTCCTTCATTTGAAGGTTTCTAAACAAAAGGCCTGACAACCATATATCAGGAGTGCTCGATGGCGTCTCCTGTCTGGCAGGAGGCTGGGCTGGTGGCTGACTTAATTTCAGGATAGTTACAACTCTTACAACTATATGAAATAAGAATCTAGCATTTCTTAAATCCTTTGCATAATTTAAGCTAATATATTTAATACATAAATAACCTTTTAAAAGAAAAAGAAATCTTAAAAGGATCTTAGTTTAAGAAAGAAACAGCTTTAGAAAAGACTTCCCAAAAATGCTCTCTTTCTGCCAGCCAGACCAGTTGCTTTTCAATTTGCTCTTGGCCTTTTTAACCTTAGGAAGAAGATATGGCTCATTTTACTATTTATCAACCCTTAATTTGTAGGGTCAGTGTAACCTTGGCTGTCAGCCTGTAATTCCCTTTTTACGACTTTGAGAATTGTTTTCTGCTATAAATCAGGGGGCCCCCTTGTCTAGGAGAAAAACATTTTGCCAAGGTTCTTAGGCAGCTGGTCTTCTGCCTGGCATGAACATTTGAAAATCTTTAAGCTCATTTTAAAATACAAGCCCTGATTAAACATATAAGCTTTAATAAAAATGCAGGCTTATGATTAGATGCCTCAATCCCTCCCATGCCCTCCATCTTGCTGAGTTCTGATAACATCACTTAAGGTTGCATTCAGCACAGTGCTAAAAAAGTGTCTAGATTTCAGGATGGTGCAGGCATGCAAAAAGTGAGGACAGCTGGGAGAATCCATTGTGCTAGCACAGGAGAGGATAACTTTTTAAAAATATATATATTTACTGTATTAAAATTATATACCGCTCTTCATCTGAGGATCACAAGGCAGTTTACAGTATTAAAAATATATTTAACACAAAAACAAACATAGCAATATCCCCCTCACACAAGGCCATAGATTGTTTAATTAGCCAAAGGTCTGGTAAAAGAGGAATGTTTTCACCTGGTGGAACTTAAAGGGGAGGGAAACTTGTAGAAAGGGTTTAAGACAGCCCTCACATTCCTGTTTGCGCCCCTGGAGACTCGAATGGGAGCACAGGAGCTGTCTTAAAGTCTTTGTCAAAGCCTCTGATGCACCTTACACACACTTTTGCACATGGCTTTAATCTCATTTGGTGAGTGCTGATTAAATCCTGTTGCTTTGCTGTGTAATCTTGAGACCTGCTTGGAATGTGAGTGCCCAGTGAATTCAGGATTAAATTCTGTCCTCCTGCTCATCAGCTGACACCACTAGTGACATCAACTAATGGATGAGTGGCTATGATTTGAGAAAACAGCCTTGTGTGCCAAATTAGGCTCACTGGTAGGCCAAGACTGGCCTATAGGCCAAAGACTCCACATCCCTGCACTAGTGCAAATGATTGAGCTGGCACAACAATTTGGTTGAATGCCTCCCATAGTTGTGAATCAAAACCCAGGTCTTTCCAGTATTTCCAGTTTGGGTGGAAAAGCGAAATAATGTACTGCCCTTTCCCTGGATTTCCTCCCCTCTCTTTTTAAATGCCAGGCATAGACAACAGCAGAGTCTACTCCTCTCCAATAATCCAGCTCATTCCCAGCCTCCAGCCAACGAGTCCTGGCACTGTTGCTTACAGTCTCCCCCTTCATCCCCACCACGTCAAGAAGAAAATGGTTTCTTCCTCCTAAGTGTGCTTCTTCAGTTATTTCCAGATAATTAAAGAACACACATTTATCTTTGTGATATACTTTTGCTGGCTATGATCCAACATCATTATCCTATCCCTGCATGATGGCGGCAGCCTTGCTACAGGGGATTTAGTCTTGCTGTGAATGAATAACAACTTCTGATCCTAAAGTCCTAATAAATCAGGGCAGGGGCAGATGCTTGCAGCAGTACAGGAAAGAAAAGGTAGCAAAGCATTCCTGAAATAGCAGGTTATTGCTGTGGTTATTATTATTATTATTATTATTATTATTATTATTATTATTATTTGTCTATAGAGCCCTTCATCCAAGGATCACAGGGCAATTTACAATATAAAAAGACATACCATATTAACAAGCAAAAATAATCCCCTCCCCACAGTTTAAAAGGCCATAGATTGGGACAGGGGGCAAAATGTATAGTTCATTTTGGCTAGATGCATAGCTCCAAAGTGCTATGCACACTCTTCACTAAGAGAAAGCTCCAAGCAGAGTTTTAAAATCACAAAAAGCAAGCAGCAGTACAGCGTGTAAAACCTTTCAAGTACCCTGTTCTAGGTACTACCAAAGCTTCCCCAATTCTACCCCTCTTAGTGTTGAACAGAACTTTAGTAAGTTTAATAAGTTTAGTAAGTTTAAAAATGCTTTACTTACAAAGTTCCAAAGGCCAAGTGCATGCATTTATCCATGCAACAGCAACCAATCATGGACAGAAATCTTGAGATACAAAATATAGTGAAATAGCTCTAAGCATGCAGTCTGAGCTTCTAGCAAGCAAGCAAGCTCAGGCACGCCCTACTTCAGTAAGTTCATATGGTGAAGAAGGGAATGAAGGAAGTAACTTAACTTCCTTCCTGGTGATGGGCATAACCTAGCTCAGGCTTCCTCAAACTCGGCCCTCCAGATGTTTTTGGTCTAAAACTCCCATGATCCCTAGCTAGCAGGACCAGTGGTCAGAGATGATGGGAATTGTAGTTTCAAAACATCTGGAGGGCCAAGTTTGAGGAAGTCTGACCTAGCTGAATCGAGGAATACAATTATATGATCTCAGTGCCTATGCATTAACTAGCCCTAACCTTGCTACTTATAGTTGACTGCAATTTCCCACAGACTGTTTAATTAGCCAAAAGCCTGGCTGAGGAGGAACGCTTTCGTCTGGCACCTAAAGGGGTATAATGAAGGTGCCAGGCGAGACTCCCATGAGAGAGCATTCCACAAGCAGGGAGCCACTGCAGAAACGGCCTATTCTAGTGTTGCCACACTCTGAACCTCTAGCATAGGAAGCGCATGGAGAAGGGCCTCAGATGATAATTGCAGGATCCAAGTTGTTTCATATGGTCCTTGAGGTGGTCCTTGAGGGATTGGCTGGCTGGGTGAACTTCATGTGTAATACATGCTTTGATTATTATTATTATTATTATTATTATTATTATTATTATTATTATTATTATTGGGCTAGATGAGCTACACACAATTCAGTGAAATCTTGTGTGAGCCCTAACCTTTCTTCATCATTAGGAACATCACTGACACTATCCAACAAGTGCCCTTAATACGCACACAGCTATTTTTCACACAACATTTCAGCCATAACAGAAGGACATTTTTTGGGGGGTGGAGTGAAGGAACTGTTAGAATTCCCGCTCCGTGATTGCAGTCATGGGATCACTGATGGGAAAACACCATGTTTTCAAGAGAATTCCCCACACCTCCAGAGCAGATTTTGAAGGGAGCTTTCAGGAGGGAAGAGATGGAAAATGGAGTTGTGTTGTGCCAGTGGAAGTCTGCTCTTCTCATGCATGGTGTAAAGGACTGGACTGAAGGGGACGAGATTGAGGAGGAATGGTGGAGACGACCCGCCTTCTCCTTAAGCTTCCTGAGAAGAGGAAGGCAGTATTGAATTACAGCAGAGGTTTGAGAAAGGTCACAACTCAGAGACAGGCAAACAGAAGAGTTGGGATGTGCTGGGAGCAGGGAGGGGGGAGCCAGAGCCAGGGGAGCCAGTTGACATGTGATCACTGGAGAGTATTTCTGACCCCCCCTTCTCCCAGAACGCGGCGTTCATTGAGAGTGCAAGAGCAAAGGAGTCAGACACAATTGGCCATTGGCGACCACCGTAAAGGGAAGTGCTATTGCTAGGAAAGGAATGGGGAGGGAACTTGGAGCAACACCATTACCAGGAGGCAGACTTCATTCCTTTGTCTGTCGCTGTGATGATGGAATAAACTCATTGGTAGGAAACTTCCTTGTTTTCTCTGCTTCTTGCTGCCACCAGGGGAGAGATAGCATTCCCTGAAGCCTGACACATGGACTGTGTTGGACATGACCCAAAGAGGCGATCCTCACAAGCTGCTGAAGGAAATTTCATAAATTTATTTGTGAAAGCCCACTTCATTTTCAGTTATGCCTTACAGATATCGAGTTAACAACTCTTTGTCGGACACAATGGTCTGTTGTCTCCTGGATGGCGGGTTTAGGACCTAAAAATGTAGTAACCAAGAGGAATGATATTTGGATCCCTGTAACAAATAAGTGAACAGCTGCACCTTCCATCTGGAAAGAGGCTGTAAATCCTGTCTTTCCTTGCAACAACACAGGAAATGGGCTTACATCAGGCCAGGACGTTTGCCTATCTATCCTAGTATTGCCTCCTCTGCAAAGCAGAGAAGCAAAGGTGAAACATTTAAAGCAGGGGTCAGCAAACTTTGCCTGCGGGGGGCTGGTTCACTGTCCCTCAGAACCTGTGGCGGGCCGGACCACATACACATGCCTTCCTTTCGTCCCTCCCTCCTTCCCTTGGAGACAGAGCGGCTGAGATACCTCCACTCACCGCGGTCAGACAGAGCGGGCTGGGCTGGGGAGGGGCCAGTCTGCCAGCGCTAGGTTTCGGCTTGTGTGGAAGGGCCACAGCCACCCCGCTGGGAAGGGCCCCTACCCCGGGGTGTCCATGACCGTGCTGCTAATGTGCCACCACCGAGCAGCACAGAGGAGTCCTCCTCTTCCTCCTCCCTCCTCGCAGGCTCTCTACTCCCGCTTCTTCCTGCCCCTTCGCTTCTCCTCCTCCCTTCTCAGAGCTAGATGTCAACAAGGCGCCCTGCCCTGCACCTCACCCTGTTTGGAGCAGCGAGCCTTGGGAAGGGTCGCCATTCGCCGCCGGCTTGTGTCAAACCAGCCAATGGAGGGGAGGCCTGAGGTTGCTAAGGCTTCAGAATGGCCAGCATCACGGAAGTCTGAGCAACCTCAGAGCATGCTGGCAGATGTAGTCCCAGGAAAACGCCTCTCCGCAGAGCTAAACTGGAACTAAACCGGCATGGCACGGCAACTGACCGAGTGGGCGGCAGGCTCCATGGGTCGGACTTACGACCCTGGTAGGCCTTATCCGGCCCCCGGGCCTTAGTTTGCCAACCCATGATTTAAAGCAAGCCTTTTGCTTGTGAAGCAGTTGTTATTCTTTTCTTTTTTTGTTCTCAGAGCACAATATTGTCTCCGAGTAATCCTTGGCACTGTATTAGTGCAACATGTTTGTCATCACAGGCAGATGTCTGCTTGGTTTCAAATGGGAAGGTATTTAACAGAAAGGGCACAGGTGTGTAATAAAGTGACTGGGTGCACCATGGGAGATGGAAAAGCAATGAAGTCTAAGCTAATTTGCCATAGCCATGTCACAGGAAGCAGTGATGAATTAACCAAGACATATTGTCCATCAGTAGAATTTAGGAGCAGAAAGGGACATGAGATTAAAAGATAAGAAATGGAGTTTGGGGGGGTGCTTAATACGATTTGTCTAATTCTCCTTGGGATACAGACACATAATGGGTCTAATGCTTCCGTGGAGATGAGGATATCCAGAAAGGTAGTGTTACATTCTTAATTGGATATGGTGGCAGCTTCTACAGCACATTAGCCTGGAGGGGCATTTCGTACTTTAACAAGACCAAGCCTTTGGCTGTTAGAGGAAGGAGAGTAATTCCTGGGGTAGGAAGGTGGTAAGGAGAATCACATAATAATTGTCTTGCTGGTTAGGATAGGATTCTTCTTCTTCGTCGTCTTTGTCTTCTTCTATTGGGAGGGCCAAAGGGACCTCAGCCCCTAGGAGTTGGCTCCTCTTAGTATATCTGAGTTGCTGTTCTGGATGTTCTGCAATCATAGAATCATAGAACTGTAGAGTTGGATAGGACCCTGAGGATCATCTAGTCCAACCCCCAGCAATGCAGGAAAATGCAGTTGTCACACCCAGGAATTGAACCTGCTCCCTTGACATTCTCAGCACCACACACTAACTGAGCTATCCAAGCTGATTGATGATTCCCTGCTCCTTGCAATACTCCTTACAAAACTGTGACCTGTTCTGTTTTATCTTCTGGGCCATTCATCCCTGACTCTTAAGTCCACAGTACTCACCCACATTGATTCAGAGACCCCACCCATTAAGGAATAATTTTTAATACTAAGAACCTGATACTGAAGCTTTCTGAAAGGTCTCAGCTCTTCCAAGTACATTCTGCAGTCCAAATCAAGTCTGTTTGGGTGGTTGCAGCACTCAGTCACATAAAATGGCAGAATAAGGTAACTCACCTGCTTGCTGAATATAGTGATTTGAATCAAGATGCAAACATTTCTGTATACATGAAGCTAGGAATTCCTCACAATCCCTTCTTTTTCCTGATCCGTGCATGAAATCAGCTTGCGTCTGGAGCATGAGATTTAAGTATAACTGTGTCTCGATGCACACATAAATGCAGCCCTTGTAAATGTTATTGAGAAGCTATCATCATAAGAGCATTAGGGCTTCCTTTATTCCCACAGAGATGCTTGCTAAAACTGGACAAATACTAAGGGATTTATTATTAAGAGTTGATTTTCTTTTTCTAAACCCAGATAAATAGTTCGCAATTCTTTTCACACATTTTGTTTTGTATTTAGCTATTCATTTCCACGTCAAGCTGTGTTTCCATAAATTATTTTTGGTGTTTCGATTTTTGGCTGCTTTATAGCAGAGTGTGAATTTAGCATTCTGTTCTGAGCAACTAGAGACATGGCAATTAACAGGTTACCCTCAAGGAAGGCATGGGGTCTCGTGTGGACCTTATGCTGTTGTCACAATAAAAATATAGATGATATCAATAAAATGGCCTCTATTTGAAATTGCTCACTATACTTTGTAGGCCATAAGTAGAATAAGCTGTTTTCCTTTTCTTTTGCATCTTGGGACATTTTAGCTATATCCTGCATCCTTCGAGGAGCCCCCCCCCCCAATAAATAGTGACTTAAGCCTACAGTTTTGACAAAGATTAATCTGAATAAGATTTCGCCTCAACCCTGTTTCAAATGCTAAGGCTTTTCTCTGGAACATGTGAAATTGTGATAAGACAAATGTTTGGATAAGTTCTGTGTCACCTCTGAGTAACCTCAGATTGCTGGGACTATGAGAAATTGCTTCCATTATAGAGGATGTGGGTTCAGTCTGGCCCTTGTGTTGAGCACACCTTAGTTTATCTGTGAAGCACGGAAGTTGGACAGTTGCGTGTGAAGACCCCCAAACCCCCTCCAAAATAAATCACACAGGAAACAGAATATTTGTTTAGGATTTTTGGCATTAATTTGGCCACAACTTTATTGTTTACAGCATGTGAATGGTTGCTTAGGCATTGGTTCGGACTACCTGAACCTGCACTGGCAGGAACAGGACTGACAACTGGAATCTCCAGAGGTCAGTAAGGGAAAACATACTGGGGAAGCCCAGAGGTGGATTTCCGCCTCTTAGTTCACCCCAGATGCTCCCAGGAACTCTGGCATGGCCCTACCCCTGAGAGGGGATCGGACAGAGCAAATTGAGCCCCTGGATTCCTTTAACAGAATTCCCTCATAGCAGCAAGTAACTTGCCCACGTACAGCCCCTTAAATAGCCCCTCAGTTGCCAATCAAACCCCAACCGACAGAAATTTGCCCCAGCAACAAAGGGGCGACCAATGAGGCAAGGAGGTCATCCAAGCGGGCCCGCCCCAGAACAAGAAGGCAGTTTGGTGATCTCAACACAACACGTGGCTCTCCATGATTTGGAGGACATGATTTGTCAAGGCCCAGCAGAATCAGCAGCAAATCAGGTGACACATTCAGGCCTTTGCAGAGGCAGATTTAGGGCAGCACGACCAGTTCCGCCACACTGGGCACTTGGTGCCCAGGGCGCCACAGAGTGTTACAACTATAACAAAGTAGTGAATTGAGCAGAACGGAAGGCGAGTGGCAAGGAGGCACCAATTTTTTATCTCGCACAAGGCGTCGCTGAAATTTGACCAACCAAAATTTGACAGCCTGTGTGTGTGTGTGTGTGAAGTCAAAGGCCTGGGTGAAGGGGAGCCTCTTCATGAGTGAATGTAAGGCAAGCCAAAAAGGTGTATGGCCTAAGTATAGAGTCAAACAAACCTCTATAGACATGGGGGGGGGGGAGTTCCTTCTGGACTCCTGGAACGACATGTTCCTGTCCAGATGCATTTCACAACACAATAGCCATTATGGAATAATCTGTGCAGATCTGTTAAAAAAACTAGTGTTTGTATGTTTTATTTAAAACAAAAAAGAAAACAACCCATGGGAGAAAAGAAAGGAGCATGGAAGATAAAATACAATTTGGCAAGTACATTCTTTTTCACATCTAGTAGTAAAAATGCTTTCAGTCCATAGCAAATTGCTTATGAGTGTATTGTGAATACTTGTGAAAGGACTGGAGGGGAAAACCTTTTTGCATCTTAATATCCCTCCTAGCCAACAGATGCGTCTTATGCGAATTTACCAAATGAAAATATTAACCTATCATTTATGAGGATGTGACTTGACTCCCTCCAGTATTCTTTATTAAATATGATTTTTTTAAAAAAAACACCTTGTCTTTTCAAACTGCATTTTAATAAGTATAATTACATTGAGGCAGTAGAATTGCATCAGCTTAGAATCCTCCCCTTCCTGCAATTTACATCATAATGTAAACTCTTAGAGAAATAGGAGAGAAATTTTTTCAGTTGTCATACAATTCTCAACTAAATGCAGTTTGCTCAAATTGCATGGTGTCTTGTACTGCTTGGTTAAGTGGCACCTTTCTTAAGCTGATAGTCTTCCCGTGCCATATTATTATCATTGTTTTTGTGGGGTGACATATGAAATTAGGATTCTATATGTATTTAGCAGTAGAAATATGGAAAGTAAATGATATCAGATGAATTCCCAGATGCTAAGCCATAGCATAGATGCTGTGAACATGTTGTTAAGACTTTATAGGACATTTTCCATTGACATATGAAGTTTTTTAATCAAACAAAAACAAACAAATATTGTTTCTGTTAGCTCCTGCCTTCCAAGGTGGCATATTTCCTCTTAAAAGGTTACTTTTTCCTTTCTGCACCATTCATACAGGTGATCCTAGAACATCAGGGATCATAGTAAACCTGCTAGTTTCACAACGAATCAGATTTTACTCAGAATATAAAGAATCAGAGTAAACAAGCTGGTTTCATGAGGAATTGGAATTGACTATGTGCTGGCATCACTGTGGACCATTTGACTGATAATTCGCCAATCAGTGATCCATAGCTACATGATCACATCACATTGGTCAAATAAAATCGGTTTAAGGTGGAGGCAATGCTATCTGAATTGATGAACATTTTTTGAATTGTCAAAATGGGGAGTATTTTTCAATATGGATAGTGAGCAAGTGTAGATCCAGTGCCTGACAAGAAGTTATCCCTTATTGGGTAAGCAGCTGGAAAGTAATCTTTTATTTTGGAGAGACAGACCTAAATAAAAAGGTGGAATGACCACTGCATCCAAACAGAAACACAATGGACAAAGGATCTAATGGATCGTTGATCAGCCCAGATCCTCCTTTACTTGCACCCATAATAATAATAATAATAATAATAATAATAATAATAATAATTTATACCCAGACCATCTGGCTGGGTTTCCCTAGCTGCTCTGGGCAGCCCCCAACCAAATATTTAAAATACAATAAAATATCAAACATTAAAACCTTCCCTAAACAGGGCTGCCTTCAGATGTCTTCTAAAAGTCAGATAGTTTATTTGCTTGACATCTGATGGGAAGGTGTTCCACAGGGCGGGAGCCACTACTGAAGACTCTCTGCCTGGTTCCCTGTAACTTCACGTCTTGCAGCGAGGGAACTGTCAGAAGGCCCCCGGAGCTGGACCTCACCCTCCCACTTTGTTTTGTAAAGGTTAAGGCTTTCTGGGAAATGATCTATAATGAACTAAAAAAGGTATTTAAACATACCTTTCCTAAGAAACCAGAGGCCTTCCTTTTGGGCATTGTCGGCCAATTGGTGCCAAAGAAAGATAGAACACTCTTTATGTATGCAACAACCGCAGCAAGAATACTTATCGCAAAGTATTGGAAGACACAAGATTTGCCCACTCTGGAAGAATGGCAGATGCAAGTGATAGACTATATGGAATTGGCAGAAATGACTGGCAGAATCCGAGACCTGGGAGAAGAGTCGGTGGAAGAGGATTGGAAGAAGTTCAAAGAATATCTCCAAAAACATTGTAAAATGTTTGAATGTTAAAAGGATGTTGGATATAAAGTTAATATGGCATCAGTGACATAGTAAAAAGAAATATGCAAAAATGTTTTAAGAAAAAAGGGTAAGACCTGAGTAAAATTATGTCGAAGCTTAATAAATGATATAAGGGATTAAGTTATAAAGAACATGTGATAAAGGGATTTAAAAGGAAAGGAAAACCGAAGACATAATAGGTTGAAATGTATAATATTAAATAAGATTGGAAAGAGGGTAAGGAATTGCTGAATTTGATTGTGTAAAGGGGAACACAGAAAAGGGAGATGTGAGGAAGTCAGGAAAGAGGGTTATAAAGATAGTAAGTAAAAAACTAGATTCATATTTTTTCTCTGTTTTTTTTGTTGTTCTTTCTTATTACTTTTCCTTTTTTTCGCATATGCTTTTTATTGTGTTTTAATGTTTCTGTTGAATACTTGTTTTAACTTGGGTTAAAGCCTCAGCGCCTAGGACTTGCCGATCGAAAGGTCGGCGGTTCGAATCCCTGCGGCGGGGTGCGCTCCCGCTGCTCGGTCCCAGTGCCTGCCAACCTAGCAGTTTGAAAGCACCTCCGGGTGCAAGTAGATAAATAGGGACCGCTTACCAGCGGGAAGGTAAACGGCGTTTCCGTGTGCGGCTCTGGTTCGCCAGAGCAGCGATGTCACGCTGGCCACGTGACCCGGAAGTGTCTCCGGACAGCGCTGGCCCCTGGCCTCTTAAGTGAGATGGGTGCACAACCCCAGAGTCTGTCAAGACTGGCCCGTACGGGCAGGGGTACCTTTACCTTTACCTTTAGTGTTTCTGTTGAATACTTGTTTTACTATGCAAAATCTTAATAAATATTTTATAAAAACAAACAAACACACAAATATTTAAAATACAATAAAATATCAAACATTAAAACCTTCCCTAAACAGGGCTGCCTTCAGATGTCTTCTAAAAGTCAGATAGTTTATTTGCTTGACATCTGATGGGAGGGTGTTCCACAGGGCGGGAGCCACTACTGAAGACTCTCTGCCTGGTTCCCTGTAACTTGCAGGGAGGGAACTGTCAGAAGGCCCCCGGAGCTGGACCTCACCCTCCCACTTTGTTTTGTAGTTTTCTGCTGGCTGTTTCCAGGGGTGGGGCAGCAGTGGTAGTTTCCACCCTTCGGCACTTACAGTGGAAACCTTCATGGGAGCAGAGGCTTCCCATCTGCAAACCTGCCAGAGCTAAGCAGGGAACGAACACCTCCACCATTGCAGAAGATTAGGGATTTAGATTGCCCTTTTAGCAAAGCCCCTGGGCAGTCACTTAAGTAACAACTTCCAAGGCCCTTTACTTGAGTGTGGCCAAACCCGACATCTTATTTCTGTTTCTGTTACTTACTAGACTGGAACATGTTTAACCTCCAGACAAGTGCAACATTATTTTGTTCCCTGTCGTCTGTTGTACAAACATGTACACAGACAGCCCGCTACCTCACTATATCACCAACAAAGTAATAGGGAAAATATCAAAAAGTTCAAAACATAAAAATGCAGCAAATATTTGACAGTTGGTCGCAGGAATCTTATCCTCTTTTCCCCACCCCTTAGGAAAAATGAGAGTACAATCTTGCTTCAAAAGTTCTAAGGAGCACCTGCAGGTGATCAAATATGTGTAAAGCACAAAATTATACAAATCTTAAAACACAGATTGTGTTTTTTAGTCAACACACTTACAACAGGAAAGTGTTGAAAGCTGTTCTCCAATTTCCTGCTTCTCTGTTTGTACCTTTCGCTTTTCTGGAGACAGCTTGAAGCCTAAATGATGCTTCCATTTTTTGAAATGTATTTTTAATGTGCACAACTCTGCATTAAAAAGCACTCAAATAATAAGAGGCATTTTGGTTTACACACTTAAAGTGCCCAATTTTAGACATTACACAGAATAAAGTGCACTTTAATCGGCTTTTTGAAAGCTCTAATGTGCAACACAGAAGGTGAGAAAGGGGCCGGGTTTTAAAAGGACACTGTTAAATACATTTTTATAGAATTACGCTTTCAACCTCAGATATGTAAGCCATTTTGGAGTGAATTTTTTTGTCGCATGTTGGATTGATTTTCATTATGGCAATGATGAATATTTTATTGTTCCCTTAACCCCCGTCCCATGAATCATGAAATCTTACATGGAACATGGAGTTTTGTGTAACCTCACACCATTCAGCTATTGCCATGGGCTCAGTATCATCAACATTTCTCTCCTGTAGAGCAACTGAATATGTATTGCTGATATAAAGTGAGTAGCGCAAGGCAACGAGCACAAAACAGCCAGTCACCCATGAGTGCTTGAGATAAAAGTCTGTACCTTGTGTACTGCAGCAGTTCCAATTCCTTGTCACAGTTTTGCATCAGCATTTTCTTTGTGACACTGAAAGCACTGTGTTTCTAAAATATGTTGGATTTCAGCTTCTGGAAGTAATGTTGGAAGAACGTGATGTTGCCTTCCAGCCACGAAAAGAATTGCTCGGAGCAAACATTTTGCTTCTAGCAACGCGGCAAGACCTATGTAGCACATCACCAAGGTAATGTACTGTCTGAGCATCAGATTTTGTGATATTTAAATTTACGCAGGGCCAGCTCTACATGTTTTGCTGCTGTAGGAAGAATGTATTGACCCCACCTCTGCCCCCACAACACTGCCCCCCAGATACAGGTCCCCATCCCACCCCCTTCCTGGACCCACTGTTTCACCCACGCTGCTGCCAGCCCCTGTGGCTACACCCATACTGCCACCACAATGCAGCAGCAGTGAGGGCGCAACAATGAGGACATTGCGGCTGTGTTGGTGGTGTGGGTGAAGCTCTGGGAGGTCTTGCAGCCATGCAATGGTGGGGAGAAGGTGCTTCCTTGCCTCCTGAAGCAAATGGTTTCACCTCACCTAATGCATGGGCTGCTCCTGCATGTATGAGATAATTCACTGCTCCAGGGTCTCTGGAGAACACCCAAGAATGACTGACCGACTGCATGTACAATTCTGCCTTTCCTTGAAGGTGCTCAATGTGATGCAGATGAGGTTCCCAGATGGTCTCCTTCCCCAACACACCTTCATAGCTGCAGCAAGGTTGTTTCATCCTTAATAATAATATCACAAAAGGTGCATAGATGTCCTCCCTGCAGAGACTATGCCTGGTAATCTCCTGGTCCTCATATATACGGTACCTTCTTACTACATATCTTCATCTGCTGTTTCTTGTGCCAGGGATGATAGGAGTTGTAGCACAAAACATCTGGAGGGCATCAAGTTTTGGAAGGCTGGCCTAAGTTTTGCTAGCCATTAGTGGCAAGCAATAGATGACTTCAAAACAGACAGTATGTTTTATTTCTGTCACTTATTCAGAAAGAACCGTTTTTGCTGGAGATTCGGAAGTGAGCTTCTTTCAGCAGCTCTTAGCCCTGTGGTTAGTGACTACTGAATAAAGCTAACCTGCCTTTCACTAGTAGCCACAGACTATTTTCCTTGCTTTGAAACTTTTTTTCCACCTCCACATTTATAAGCTTATCTTTATAACCATGTCAGCTAGAAATATTGTGAAAGCTGGGATGTCCATAATCCTAGCAAGAGCCAAAAACTATCACCACCCTTTAGGGGTATGAGGGCATTATTAAGGATGTCTCTAGGCTGTCACTGTTTTATGGGAGGGGTTGAAGTGCTTACTGGAAATTAAAGTGGATTAAAGCACTCTGCCGCCTTACTGCAACAAAGCCACTTGATTAAACTAGAGAGAACTGTTTGCAATTAGGAAAGTTATGGGGAACCGAAGTGGAAAATGTGGCCTGAACATACGATTAATGGGTAGACACAGAAGCACCCTGCAAGCAAATCAGGATGAATGCTCATTGTCATATAACCTCCCACAAACAAATCTCAGCAAACCTTCAGATATATACCAAACGCTGTGTAAACTTTGTTCAAGCAAACTGGGAAAAGTGCTCAATAAACAGGTTGTCTGGATGAGCCCTAAATGTTAATTTTTCTGCATCTCTTGATAAGAGCTCTTGCTGAACAATGTTTCGAATCTGATTGCTGTCAGAAGAGCACATACCTGACATATGCTGGCTACATGTGGCTCTGTGCATTGGGACATGATGTGTGCACCCTCTTCTAATCTGTTGTTGCCAGTCATAGAAGACTACTGGCCAATGTACAGCATCTTCTTGACCTTGTTGGCAAAACAGAGCAAATATTTACTTTTTTTCATACTGAAGTTAATGTTTTCCCCCTTTTTCCTGCAATTAGGTGATGCATAACATCTCATCATTTTTACATAAAATGATTAGTGCCTTAATCCGAGGTGGGTTCCCCCCCTTTGGTTTATTTGTTCTACTCATTGATGAATCTGGACCCAGCCAGCTTCCTGCACACTAACCTCTTCTAACTGATTAGAACAGGCTCATTAGTATGAATGACTGTTTGTCTATCTTTATCTGTGCAAGCTTACAGCCAGAAGATATCCTCAGATGTACTAAGGGATAATCTCCAAATCTGATCAGGAAGACACAGGCTGAAAAGAATATTGTTTTGGTAAATTGCACTTTATCTTTAGGAAATGCACCTGCACCCAGAAGCTACAGTCATTATTTTATTTCAGATTTTGTCTAAATTTGCCAGATGGCACAAGACTCAAACCCATCAAACAGCAGTGGCTAATTTCTAAAGAGAGAGCTGTCTGGAAGTTGCATCCTCAGACCTGGAAGCTGTTAAATCATGCCAAGTGTGTCAGGGCTGCTTGTAATTACTCAGTATGGTTGAGGAAGGTGCTCTGCTTTGCTCAGAAACATTGTCTGGGACAATTAAAGCCCCAAACAACCATCCCTGGGTGTTGCTACCATGCTTGCTTGGGGGCATGTGTGTGTCTACACATGTCTGATGACTCCTTCTCCATCATCAGAGAATAACCCCTTTTGTATTGGATAAACAAGGAAAGCTTAGGTCAGATGTGTTAAGTCAGGTGAGAGTAACCTGCACTTCTGCCCTAAATTCATGCAGGTGGCAAGAAGAGGCAAAGGGGGAAAGAGGAGAGAGGCTATGTGCCCATCTAATTTTGGGTCTTGTCTCGCACACTACATTGAGCCCCTACATTGTACCCCAATAGAAGAGTTCCTGTGCTATGAGAACCCACTACAACTCTGGCTGTGTCTTTCTGGAGAACTGATTATTGGCCAAGTCATCATCCCCCTCACCCCTGATGGTTTTTGTTTTTGTTTGTTTTTTTTGTCCTGGGAAGTGTTGGTCTTTAACTACTTTGGGAAGAGTAAATTTAAAGGCCATTTACTATTCTCAATTTTCCTTCATAAAAGCAGTCATTAAAATCCTATGCTTTAGATCGTTTTCTATATTGAAGATTTTCTGTTCCTTTAAAATGTATAGCAAAGTGTTTAAAATTGTTGTAGAAATTGTCTAGGATCATGCACACTCATCCTTCAGTCTTTATTCCCCTCACTCATTTACTCCCTTTGAATCACAGTTTCAGGTTATTTAAATCTGAATCCAATCCATTTACCTGCTAACCTTGTACTTTTTACAGTTTGATGCTATCAGGACACTCTGATTGTTATTTTCTCCTTTGCTCCCTGCTGGCTAAGTCATGACTTTATAATGCTACAGTTTTAATAGCAAGGTTGTTTTAATGCAACAAACTTTGGCCAGCAAAATCATCATTCTGGGTCTATGGGAAATGCATTTTGCAAACAAATAGTAATGCAAATAGGTTTTAAGATACGGGGGAAGTTATTATTTTCCTTTTCAAGGCAGGCTGTTACGAAAAGAAAAGAATAACTCATAAAATCAAAAAGTTGTTTGAAATCGAAAGTCTTTCTTTTATAATTTGTACAAGTTCATGTCAAGAACTTTCAGGGCTTCAAACATGGGAAATGAAAGAGAGTGCTGTTTGCAGCATGAGTAGAAATCTAATTATTGTTCTACTGGATCAGACAAAACATCTGACTTGCCCAGTGCTCTGACTCGAAAAGTTGCCAACCGAATGTACCCAAGAAATTTATAAGCAAAGTATGGTGGTAAAAGAAATGGCTTGTTTTGATGTGTGTATACAGAGAATGAGAGAGATACAGTAACTCTGAGCAGAGAGGTTCCATTTTTAGTTAGCACATCAAACTGCCCCCCCCCATATTTGTAAGAAACTTCCTGTGATGTAGATCATGAAAATTCTTGCTTTACAGAAGGGAAATTGAAGTTGAAAACATGCAATTTGCCCAGTGCAACACAATTATTTAGCACACCGATAAATATAAAACTCTGTCCAGATGGGCATCATCTAGCATGAGGGAGAAAGAAAGAAATCTACAAGGAACAAGCTCTAAAATTGTGTTTGTATTAATTAGGCATTTCACCAGAAAATCCATAAAGGTAAGGTGTAATTTTGGTTGAAAAACAAAGTGTGTCAGAAGGCAATCTTGACTGCCATGCATATATCATGCTAATGGGATATTAGTATGAACAAATCAATTTCCTTTTTAGGTTTGTGGGTAGTGGGTAGTTGACCTCTCTGTTTCACAGTTGTATTTAGAAGGGCATACAGTGAAGCTTTCAATCCAGCAAGGGCCTTTGAACATTTTCTTCATTTGAAAAAGAAGCTGGAATAAACTGCTTTTGCAATAATTATAGAAATGGGTGTTGATGCATGTTTTGACTTAGCAGCAGAAGTAATATTTTCTCCTCTAGCTTAAATAATTTCTTTTGTTTCTAAACAGGGGCGGGGGGGGGGGAGGAAATGGTGATTTTAAGAAATGTATAGATATAATCTGACTTGTTACATTCATACTGTGGCAGATAGATGGATGGGGGGGAAACTAATTATTCTGGTAGAATATTCATTCTAGCATAATGTATGTTCACTCAAGTGATACGGTATTATTAAATGTTCTGCGTGAATCATTAAATGCTGTGCAAGTTTCTCAGGAGCTGTTGACCTGGCAGATAGTTTCTCCTGCATTTTGATAGCTCAGCTGTGCAGGAGGGCAATGCAACAGTATTTCTTGGCTGATTTAAAATTGCAGTGGATATAATTGAAATTACAGTGACAACTGAATTCCTTGCTGGATGCCTCAGAAGAAGTAGATTACCAACATTGCCTAGAATACATTACCTGTAGACGTCATTGAGGAGAGTGCTTCTCAAACCCATTGAACACCTTCACCTCCTTTCTTAATCACTCCCTCTAGTAGCAAACTCAGAGAGAAACTGAGCCAACAGATCCATTGAGAAACCAGGCAGAGTTATGAGCATATTTTGGGCTACTCTGCAGAAGAACATATCAGAGTGTGTAATGGTGCATGGGAACATAGGGACCAGCCTTAATCCAACTCAGACAATTTGTTCATCTAAGTCAGTACTGTTTAGTGTCATGGCAATTATGCAGGGTTTCAGGCAGGGGTCTCTCTTAACTCCGTCTGAAGATGATGAGAATTGAAACTGCGACCTTTTGGATGCAAAGCAGATACTTCTGTGGCTCTTCCCTAATGGTGTTTCGTGTCTTGAGGATAAACAAGGTGATAATAGGAAAGAGCGTTGATGACTGACGGTGTAGTGGGCTGCGATCAGGCTGATGGACAGCCATATGAAATTTGGAGGTACAGTGGTACCTTGGGTTAAGAACTTAATTCATTCTGGAGGTCTGTTCTTAACCTGAAACTGTTCTTAACCTGAGGTATCACTTTAGCTAATGGGGCCTCCCGCTGCCGCCGCGCCACCGCTGCACTATTTCTGTTCTCATCCTGAAGCAAAGTTCTTAACCCGATGTACTATTTCTGGGTTAGCAGAGTCTGTAACCTGAAGTGTCTGTACCCTGAAGCATCTGTAACCCGAAGTACCACTGTATTGATTTTGATGGGGTTCAAACCCAGCGCAGCTCTGAGCCAGGAAGAAGCTTGTGGTAATATTGCTTGCTGTTTAATGCCTGATCATAAAATGTTGAGGCAATGGTTGTGCTGACAGCGAACAAGAGAATTAGTTACTTTTCCTATTGCTTTTCAAATTAATCTTAACAATGACTGAGAGAATAAAGCATGATGTTACATTATTAGCTACCTTCCTATCAAGCTTAGCTATACTGTTATCTGTTTATAAGGGCAGGGGCAAAAAAAAAAATCTATAAAACTCTGAAGAATTTATTGTGCTGTCATGCATGTCTGAATAGTATGTAGATCATAGCACAATTGGAAGCCCAGATGCCCTTAGAATAACTAGTTTGGAACAGGCCACTATCTAAAAACGACAGGTACTTGGTAACAGTTATTTGTTCAGTGCTGGTTCTCTTGAGCTCCAAGCCTTCCTTCTGTTGGCTGAAGAGTCCTCAATGAGTATAACATGGATGTGTTGCTTTGATGCGTGGGTATATAACTCAAACACAATGCCACCGGCCAGGAAATGACACAGGAGCTACAAACAAGTCATTCAGATACCACAAAAGGGTAACAGATTGTGGTTGGTTGGCAGTTTTTTAATCAGATTTTCCTCAAGATTCAATTGGGGTGGGGATTGTGGGCTGGTATTTTGATGCCAAGAACATTGTGTGGATGCTTCAAAAAATGTTTGCATGCATGGGCAGCGCTGATCCTACAGCAGTCATCCACCAGGAATTCATTCAGTACATTTATAACCTGCTTTTCAACTTAGAGTCCCATAGATGTACATCACTCTACAATTCAGTGCTGGCCCTACCATTAGGTAAGATTGCCACTTATGGGGACAGATTTGGTTTGGTGTTTCTTGGTGAGGTGTTGGAGGACAGATCTGTGCATTCCACTTTGACTGCCCTGTGCCTCCTAAGATATTCTATTGCAGAGTTTCCCAAACTTGGGTCTTCAGCTATTTTTTGGACTACAATCCCCATCATACCTGACCACTAGTCTTTCTAGCTAGGGATGATGGGAGTTGTAGTCCAAAAACAGCTGGAGATCCAAGTTTGGAAAGCCCCACACTCTGCCCTACTGCCATAGGTATAATGGAGAATGCTGCCTTCTTAACAGTGTTTAAGTAAGGGCTCATCCAGACTTCTTTTTGTGCCATGTTTCTAAGAATAGGTTAGTGCTTTAAAGCTCCGTTTCCAAGCGCTCCCCCCCAGTGCTTTCTCTACAAAAACTTGCTCTTTACCATTGACTCAGAGTAAATTGAAATCTGTAGAAAACTCAAATTGCCATTTGTTCTGATTCAGTGTTAGAAAGTGGGTTTTTAATAATAATAATAATAATAATAATAATAATAATAATAATAATATATTTTATTTATACCCCGCCCTCCCCAGCCAGAGCCGGGCTCAGGGCAGCTAACACCAGTAAAATTACAATAAAAACATAATGGGAGGGGGGGAAACCAATTTAAAATACAGGTTAAAACGCAGTTTTAAATGCAGCCTCATTTTTAAAGTAGCCCATGGATCAAAACCATAAGGGGAGGGAAAACATAAGGGTCAGACAGACTCCACATCAAAGGCCAGGCAGAACAGCTCTGTCTTGCAGGCCCTGCAGAAAGATGTCAAGTCCCACAGGGCCCTAGTCTCTTGTGACAGAGCATTCCACCAAGTCGGGGCCAGTACTGAAAAGGCCCTGGCCCTAGTTGAGACCAATCTAACCACCTTGCGACTTGGGACCTCCAAGGTATTGTCATTTGTGGACTTTAAGGTCCTCTGCGGAGCATACCAGGAAAGGCAGTCACGTAGGTGAAAGAGATGATACAACAACAACAAAAGTGCTTGGAAACTGAGCTTTAATGCCTGGACCTGTTCCTGGAAAGCTTGGGGCAAACGGGAAATGTGAATGAATCTTAAGATTCACCTGCTTGTTTGGCTGACTTCTGGAGATGAAATGGGAGGACAGGCCTGATCTTATCCTTCACCCAGGCAACCAAATATTTTAACCCGGCTTCAGTTGTCAATAAAATAATCTTCAGAGCCATATGAGGGGTACATTTTTTTTCCCCAGAGCAGAAAACAGTGGATGAGATAGATTGACCTAGCAATCTATCTGCAATTAATGTGTATGCGAAGGTGGAGATGATTATCGATCCTGGATTGCCAAAAGCTAACATACTTTAACTAGGGCTGCATAAATTTGCACTGGTTTTTTTCTTTTGAAGTGAAAGAGGGAATGAGGAGAAGAAATGCAGGTTGAACGCTGCCCTTCAGCCAATAAAGGTTAGCTACCCCGCTACAGATATTGGCAACATGATGGCATTATGTTCTCAAGCAGTCAATCAGATTTTGACACATTGGGAACCTGCTATGCGTATGAGCTGTGGTGAGCTTTGAGATTTCATCTCCCCCATCTGTTCCCCACCTCCTCTTTCATGGATCAGAAGCTTTTGGGTTGTATTCAACATACTTAGTCCTACTAGTCTAGAGACACTGAAAGTAATGAACCTCACCTGGTCATATCAATTGACTTCAACAGGTCTACTCTGACCAGGCCAAGTACTGAATACCACTTTTGTTTCCTGCTTTAAATAAATCACTTTTACTGACTATGGCCAGACTTTGGGAACTGATTTGTTAAAGAGTGACAAGATTTCAAATATAAATAGTATGGCTGAGGGAATCCATCCCAGCAATTCAAGTGTCGAAAATTTCCTAGCTGCGGCCTGGACCTTAAAAAAAATAGCTGTTACATTGCGTACTAATTTATCCTTTAATAAAGAAGTGGATAGTTTTAGCAACAGTAGCTATTTTATTTAATCATTGAACAATTTCATATTAGAGTTCTTTAAGAACTCTTGGAGAACAGCATCACTACCAATTACACACACACAATTATGAAAAATTGTGAGCTGGAAGCTCTATGGAATATATGGTGTATAACACTTTGTGACCTTGAATGAATTAGCAAATGGAGGACAACTGAGTGTTAACAATGTCAAGACTCTAAGCTATACACTGGATACATTCCTGTCTGTTATTTTGACAGGAAACTTTCAGCTGCATTTCATTTTAGTTTACCAGCTCCTTTCTAAGCTAGCTCACTTTTCTGAGACAAAATGCAACCTTCTGAGTCAAAGTGCTCACGGAAGGGTAAAAAACGTGGTGGGAAAATGTCCAACAACTCTAATGTTGCTTATGGAAATCTTGAAAAGCATCGTTTGAGGGGCAGCAGTTCATTGAGGTATAGCTCTTTGGTTTTGGAACACCCGTTAAAAAAGGTAGGACTCAGGTAGGCAGGAGTAAAAGAGGACTGAGAGTTTGGGTTTGAAACAGGATTGGGTTTCAGCCTAGGCTGTAACAGAAGGCTAGGTAGGAAGCAAGTCTGGTCTGGAAATGATAGTTCCGTTGCATAGGCAGAAATTATGGGCTGTAAGTGCTAGAGTTCACAATGTTAAAGAGTTTATCACAGGCTTCCTCAACCTCGGCCCTCCAGATGTTTTTGGCCTACAACTCCCATGATCCCTAGCTAGCAGGGATCAGTGGTCAGGGATGATGGGAATTGTATTCTCAAAACATCTGGAGGGCCGAGATTGAGGGAGCCTGGTTTATCACATGTAAGAGCCCAAAAATGTTATTCTGTTGAGGTTGTTTGGCTACCAGAAACACAGAGCCAGGGCATTTTTTTCAGCCTGAACTCACCAGAACTCAGTTCTGGCACCTCTCAGGTGGATGCCATTGCTATCATAAGAGAACAAGGGAGGCATTCATGGTGAAATCTGACACCTCTTTTTCTAGAAAAATAGCACTGCACAGAGCTGTGATGGCCGAGCAAGCAAGATTCTGGCCTTATTTTCAAAATGGCTTTCTAACAACTAGCATGTTTTAACAATGGCTTTCCACACTTTTTCTGAATGGGGGGGCATAGTGACCACTTGGCTACCTTATCACTCTCTGGACTAGCACTGTAGCAATATGTTCATCTGTTGAGAGAGAAAGGAAAAGAGGAAGTAGCTTTGCCCAGGTATTGTCCCTCTGAGAGATTAGGATTCATCTGTTGGAACTAGACTTGCCAACTCCTGACATTTTTTTTTTTTTAAAATCAAGTTACTGGAAATAAGTCTAGTGTGCTCCATGCCCCTGCAGTTTTTGGCAGCTCTGGGACTGAGATAAATAGTTTCTGGCATCAGTAGCTGGCACAGTGGGGCAGTAGTTCCGAGTGCAATTTGCTGGAATTGTGTGGGCAGTGCTATTTTTCTAGAAAAAGAGGTGCCGAAACTCACCACAAACACATCCCTTGTTCTCTTAGAATGGCAATGGTGCTCACCTGAGAGGTTCTGGAAAAGATTTCTGGTGAGTTCTGGCTGAAAAAAAAAGCAGTGGTTTGGGGGTGGGACAGGTGGCAGTGAGTTTGGGGCTGCACTGTGGCACTGGTGGAACCAATGATGTACATCCACAGGCCCTTCTGCAGCATGAAAGAGGAGAGAGTTTTCAGTATGAATACAGTTGTGCCATATATATCTGAGATATATATTTCCCCTTAAGCTTTGTGTTGCACTTTTAATTTGGAGAGAAAAATGCTTCGTCCTAACTCCATGAAGGCCATTTGTAAATCACCTGAGGCACAGGGCAGATTCTTTAATGCAGAGTTGTTGTCCAAAAGTGGTTGCATGAAAGGGATTTGGGATAATTTCACTCAGCAGGTAGCTGCTTAGACCAGGCTTTAAAAGGCGCCATTTAGGTGGGAAGGGAAGAGATGTTCAAAGCTGGCATTTTTCAAGTAAATAACTCTTTAACTTTGATATGCCTGTATCATGCTGCCTTGTCAGTCTTGAGGGAAAACATACCCTAAATCAAAGTAGATAGCTGAGAAGAAAAGCAAATAAAAGCTTATAATAAAGAGAAGAAACACAAGGCATGGCTTTATCCCATCACAGCAAGCACCCCCAGGAATGAATTTATAGCATGCAGGCTAGAGTGGGATTCACTGGTGAACTTTTTATCATTGCTTATTTAAAACTCTGTAAGGCGATGTCAAACATGGCAATATGAAAACCCCTACCGTGTATTGTCCATTGTTGTGAGTTTCTGGTATTGTTAACAACAGCAATCAGGGGTGAAAAAGCACTCAAATTGCAAGTAGCTCTGAAGCCTGGGAATGGGCCTTTCCCCATAGCTTCATATGCTGTGTTTGTTTGATCCAAATGTTTTTAGCAATGAAAAAAACCCAACTACAATTAAATATTTGGTCAGAATATTAACCAGCTGGCGATTTCTGGTTAAAAGGAATCTGAATTTGGTTGATACTGTGAACAGGAAAGTGTTTATTTGCCACATTTTAGTTTAAATTTATGAGGAAGAATGCAATGGTGGCATACAGTAAAATCATTTAAAAATCATAAAAAATACAATAATAAAATACAGTCCAAATAATCAAAACCAAATCAAATTAGTTATAAAAAATGTTTTTGTCAGGCGACAGAATATCCAAATTTTAGGTCCCTGTTTAATTTCAACAGGAACCATGTTTCAAAACAATGGTGGAATCAATAAAAATGGTGATCAGGAGGGCCTCTCCAGATTATCAGGGATCTAGCCAGTATAAAAGGGACAAGGTAGTCCTTCGGGTAACTTGGATCTAGACTTTGCACACTAACATTAATACTTTGAACTTTGCTAGATAATATACTGGCAGTAAGTGCAGAGCTTTCAGCACAGGTGTGATACAAGGCTGCTCTGATTAAATGTCATGCTGCAGCATTTTTCACTAGCTGCAATTTCTGAATTGACCTCAAAGTGTATTGCAATAGTCCAGTCTAGAGTTTACAAAGGCCTGCAACACTGTGCCCAATGTTCCAGATATTAATAGTGCACGGTTTTAAGTGACAGGAAACATAAGAACTGACTCCTTTCGGAAGTAAAGACCCATGAAAATATTATTCAAATTTTACTAGAAGAACTCTTCAAAACAAAACATAAGCATCAAAGATACAAACAAAATATCCATACAGTGTCTTGTGCTGTCCAGCACAGGCTCAGCATCTTACAAGATATGAAATAATTCCAGCAGACCCAGAACCCAAGGTTTCTGTCTCCACAACTGCATTCCAGCCTTCATTGGCTTTATGCTGTTTACTCTCCCTTCAGGAGAGCTTAATTTACATCTTCACTCCATGGAGTTTGGGAGACAAAGACTCAAAGGCAACAGCCTTCAAAATAGAGATTTGTGACTCAGTACCTTCATCACATGATCTAAGGTTACAACACTCACATGTTAGCTAGCAGAGAACAACAATCAGTTAGTTAATCGTTAACTCAGCAAGAGCTCAAAGTAGTGTCCTTTAATATAGCCCCATGGCAAATCCCATGTTAACAATACACATTTAGCCATTTTCCATTTTAAACCTTCATTAATACACATACATTTTTTCATTTCTGTCTGAATTAAATCAATTATACTTAACAGCCAAACTCTCCCTGTCAGGGAATGGTTGTTGATGGCAAAGCAGGAAGAAAGCACTCTTAGCCACTGAAGACCTCTGTGCCTCCAGTGACAGTCTAAGACTCTAAGAGTACTCCCAAGCTTTGCATCTTCTTCTTCATATTGGTTTTAACCAATCTTCTTCAAGGAAATGGATTAATGTTGTGCAATAGGGGTCAGCAACCAGAGAGCTCTGAGCCAAATGCAGTTCCTCCCCCTTGGCAATTGCCAAACTCAAAGGCAAAAGTGAAACAGAAAAATGGGCAAAATAACAGATTGGCACAGGCAGAATCATGTTACACAAAGCACTATTTCACGATAACTAGTGGCCTTTCAGGACTGTTCAGCCCCTATTTAGGATGTTTTGGGTCAAAATTATGTGCAGGTAGCATTCGCTTCCTGGAGAAGGGTAACTTTTGTCTGCTGTCATAAATACCTGGAACAGAAGTTGACACAGAGTAAGTGAAATGGAGAATTCTGTGGTTGTGGGATATTATAAGCAATGATTCTAATGGAGATATTCTAGGATGCATTCTGTACCCCATTTCAGCAAATGACAATTGCCCCTCTGATTGTAACAGAACAGAATTGAGCTGCATATCACTTTAGGAAAATGGTGCACTAATCACATTTAATACAGGGCTATTATCTAGCGAGCCACAGCAGCAGTAGTAGTGGTGAGAGAGCACTATAATGTCTCAGAGAAGTCTGCCAGTAGCCATGTGCTGATTAATGGATTATGTCATGCATATTTCAAGTATAAAACTCTCTGATTAAACCACTTGATATCTAAAGTAGCTGATTTGCATCATTAAATGACCTGCCAAACAACAACAAAAACTCTTTTCCTTTTTGTTCTTAATGAACCTGAAAATTTATTTACATTTTTTTTAGGAATGAAACGTTGATGTGGCGGAGGTTGCAACATTGTATATGTGTTCTGATGGTTCTGAAGGCATGGTATTTGGGGGCAGAAAATTTATGTTCTTTGGTGCTTCACTTTTAGGAAGCAATGATTGTGTTTTGCTAAGTTCCCTTCCCACCAGTTGAGTGTTTTAGGCAGCTGGTTGGTGTCACAAAGAGCTTCAGAGTGTGTATGGGGGGGGGGAGAGAGAAAATGTCCTTGGGAATAGTGAACTTTGAGAGCAACAAATATCAGTTATGCTGTCATCACGTTTTTCAATTTCTTCTCCTATCAAGAGGCAATTAAAAAAAATGCATGGCAGTTGTGGTGATTCTCACAGTAAAGTGCTCAGGGAACTAAATGGAACTGGCAACAGCAAAACCTTTTCTGAAAAGAACCCTCTCAGAATCATGCCATATTGAAAAATTACAAGTTTCTAACACTCCAATTTTGGACGAGTGATTCCAACCCATTTTCAGCTTTTTCTCTATGATGCATAGAATCTAGATCCATTTCAGTTTGGTTTTTCTCCTAGTTTTGGGGCTGTGACAGCTTTTGTCCCTTAGATACCAGAGATATGTGGAGCAGAGCCCTATTGGTTCTACTAGATGTTTAAGCAGTTTTCGGTATCATTGTACATGGCTTTTTTCTGGTTTTCCTGGGTGTGATAGCGATTGAGGGCACTGTTTTCTGGTTGTTTCAGATTTTCCTAGATAGTAGATTCTTGAATATGGTGCCGGGGGATTTTTTCTTCTTCTTCTCTACACCTTGTCCCCCTGTTGCTTGACAGGTAAAAGAAACCATTGAAGGATCTATGGAGTTAGTTGCCATCAATCAATTTCATCCGGAGTATTTGAGATTCTGAATCAGTGTCTAACAGCTGTAGTGGACTGGATATGTCCTAACAAACTGACATTTAATCCAGACAAGAGAAGGCAAGAGTCATTTTGATCAAGTTCATCCTGCTCTGAATCGGCTTGCACTCCCTCACTCAGATTCCACTATATCCCGAAACTCATCGACTATGTGAAGTTTTATAGTTATACAACTGGAAGGCCAACTGTCCAGATTGTGCCTCCATTGAAAAGAGTGAGCATACCTACTTGTCTTTCGTTTGGGGGATCTGCCCTTCAGAAACCTCACATTTCACAAATAACCTTTTGTTCTTACCCAGTGTTTGGCATCTTCCACTTCTAGCTCATCAAGTCTTCCTTAAGTTCCAGTTACATAAAATGAGCCCCATTCTACACATTATGCATCGTTTCTAACAAGAAAGTACTTTCATATAGGAAAAAGAATAGGGCTAGGGAACCTATGGCCCTTCAGAGGTTCTTGGACTCTATCTTTCTTCTGCCCTGGCCACTGTCTATGCTTCCTGGTGCTGATGGCAGTTGGAGTCCAACAACAGCTGGAGGTCTACTGGTTCCCAGACCTGATGTAAACCATCACATATTACTGAACCTATATAGTATTTCAGTATATTTTGCCTTTTACCTTTACCCAGTATTTGAATACTAGAAAGTTATGGCCGACCAATAACATTGGAGTTCATAAGTAACTAGTGGACGTGTAGTGAAATGCACATGGGGTTGCCATTGTCTAAGGGTGGGTTTTCTATTATCTTGTTGTTGTTTAGTCGTTTAGTCATGTCCAACTCTTCATGACCCCATGGACCAGAGCATGTCAGGCCCTCCTGTCTTCCACTGCCTCCTGCAGCTTGGTCAAACTCATGCTGGTAGCTCCAAGAACACTGTCCAACCATCTCGTCCTCTGTCATCCCCTTCTACTTGTGCCCTCAATCTTTCCCAACATCAGGGTCTTTCCCAGGGAGTCTTCTCTTCTCATGAGGTGGCCAAAGTACTGGAGCCTCGGCTTCACAATCTGTCCTTCCAGTGAGCACTCAGGGCTGATTTCCTTAAGAATCGATAGGTTTGATCTTCTTGCAGTCCATGGGACTCTCAAGAGTCTCCTCCAGCACCATAATTCAAAAGCATCAATTCTTCGGCGCTCAGCCTTCTTTGTGGTCCAGCTCTCACTTCCATACATCACTATCTATTCTCTTAGATGGAAGTAACTTTCATGTCTGACATGTATTCTACTTGAGGTGGCCCTGAGGGACATTTGGGGGAAACAAAGGGAGACAAAAATAGCCCTTTGGGGGGTTCTCAATCTTAATCTAAATGGATAAAAACAAGTAGATAAGGTTTGTGAGGCTGGCAGATAATGTAATATTTGTGTCTTCCAGGGTCATACGCTGCTGTAGGTTTCTGTAAAAGTAATTGTGAGCCTCAGCTTTTTTAAAAACAGCCGCCCAGGCAGATCTGAACTCTCATGATCAAAGACAAAAATCTTAAAGTGATTGAACAGATTTTGAGTCAAAGACTTAGAATGTATGTTCTAGTTTTAACTTGTCAGTTATTCCAGTATGTT
Source organism: Podarcis cretensis (assembly GCF_951804945.1). NCBI lineage: Eukaryota > Metazoa > Chordata > Lepidosauria > Squamata > Lacertidae > Podarcis > Podarcis cretensis. The sequence continues at coordinate 27,311,794 of NC_137175.1, forward strand.
TGCCTGCATATGGTGGCATGGAATACCAAATTAACTTCCTCCACTGCTGCATTTCTTCCATATTGAATTTCATCTGTTTCTGTACATGGTTGTTTCTAATTTGGGCAGGAAATGAGGATTAACAGTGCAATCCTGTACATGTTTACACTTAAATAAATCCCACTGAGTTCAGTAGAACTTACTTCCAAGTAAACTTCTCCCACTGAAAAAAAAACACTGACATTTATGATTGGATGGTTCTGCTGTATTTTCATTGGTGGTTTGAGCAATTTCCACTTCATGTCTTTCCACCATCTTTTCTGACAGGAGGCCTGTCACTGCAGTCTCCGAAATGGTGGGTAGCTCAGACAGACACAATTGGCTCAAATAGTTCCTGCCATCTAATATCTTAGGATGTATTCCTCAGCTCAGATTGTCCTGGGTGAGACGTTTAGGATCCAGCTGCCATCTCACTTCGGAATAGATGGGTGACACCAGAGGGCACCAAGCAGCTCCATGGCACAGCCTGGGGTGGGGTTGGGGAGACACTTCATGGCCTGAATAACTCCCTGACTATTATTGCAGTGGGAGAGTGAAATATTTCCCATTGCAGTAATTGTAATCAATTAAATCTAGAAGTGCTTAACTTTGGTTTGCTTGTGCTTTAGATACCGGTATTTGAATTTACTGGTGTTAATATTTTCAGCTGTCTCATCTGTAGGGCATAAGGTTGTGTTTTAAGTGAGGGAAAATCCCTCATTGCATTGTTTTCCACAACATAAAAAGGTATGTTCTTCCCTCCCTCTAGTCTCAGCGAAAACAAAGGACAGGAAAAGGTAGTGTCTCACTACACTGTGACCTTGATGTCTTTCAGGCAAACTTTCAAATGAATATGCCTTCTTTAAAAAATGCCAAGATTGGATGCCATCCTGGAACTGAAATATTCCGAGTACTTAAATTAGAAAAGAAATCTGAAATGCACACATGAGCTTTACCGCCCAGGGCTCTGTGGAGTGTGCTCTGAGTAGAAGAGGCTGTCAGCAAACAATACAGCATGTTCCAAGAGAACAGTAAAAGCAATTATCTTCCTTGGCACCCTTGCTTTGAAAAACAACAGTGTTGTAGGGCAGGGAGCTAATTGTTCCATCTGTTGCGTTGGGTCTGCGATGAAGAAAGTGCTGTTTTGCTTCATTGTCTCACGCTTGCAGTGCCCAATATGAAGAGGGCTACCATAGCAGAAGGTGATGGGCTGTGAGCTATAAATGCTAAATTTGTGGCTGCAAAAAAGTGGGGACATTTTACTGTTTTTATTAGGCCCATCTGGGAAACATATTTGCTGTAGTGAGGTGTGATTGCTGCAGACTTTTGTGGACTTGCCGAAGAAGGAAAAATTACAATCAGGCGGTAGAGGGAAGTCCTTCTGAGAAAAAGCCCTACCATCATCTCCTTCAAGGTTGTAGCCATCTCCCTCTTCCTTCCAGCTAGCTCATTTTAGTCATGTCTGGCAAGGGTCAAGAGATCATGTGGAATCATGAACCCCTGCAAGTGTCCTGTCTACATCCTAAAGCTACAATAACTTAAACTGATTCACAGAATGAGACCAGATATTACTCTGGTCATTTCAGCCAGACAGGCATCAAATACGGAATCAAGTTTGGTGTGAATGTGAGTGACTTGATCTTCAAAGTGCTTTGCAAATTTGTCATATCAAGCTTCTGAGTGTTCCTGGACCAACTTTTGACCAACATTTTCACCACACTAAAAAGCACTGCAGGACAGCTACTTATGAATGCAGTGGTTGCAGAAAAGCACAACTTCTTTGCCACTGCCATATGGTATGCACACTTATGTGCTTTCACCTAAGCTGAATCATAGTCACTGGGCACCTTGAACCATCTCCCAGTTCCTTCCTGTGAATCTGTGTGCATCTCACCTGACCACTTCCAATCCAGGGGGTTATGACTGACATGGTTAGGCAAGATGAAGATGTAAGGGCCAATGGTAGCCTCTTGTTCAAGAACTACGGGAACCTGGAGCCAGTCCTGGATGGTTCCAGGTGCTAATTTCATGACACATAAAAGATGTGAGATGAAGCAAATATCCATGTGCTGATAGTGATAAGCAAACTCCCCTCAGGTCCATTTGGAAATGGGTCAGAAATTACAAACATCTAGTAAGGACACTTGGTAGGTTATTGTGGCTCAGTATCATTTGTTTGTTTAGGAAATTAGTAAACCACATGTCTCCATAAGAATGCACTCCAAGCAGCTGAAAATAACTCCATTAAAATAACATTAAAACAGTCACAACAACACAACAGAAGCAGAAACAGCGGAAAAAATATCAGTATAGCAAAAAAGATAAAATAAACAGGTTACCAGCAGATTAACAATAATTCATCCAACTTCAGCAGCTTCCAAGAAATGCAAGGCACAGGGTAAAACACAAACATATCAAAACTTCTTTCAGAGTAAATATTTATCTGATTCAGCTCTAAGTCTTGTTAAGATTGCAGTCCTATATACACTTACCTGGGAGTAAGCCCTGTTGAAAACCTACAGCAGCTGAAAAGCGTCTAGTTCAGCATAAATATTCCCCAAAGTTTAACAGTGAAAATGCTTGTGATTATCCATTGGGAAAGCAGTATGAAAGTGGAGGAGGAATATGTTAGCAATTCAAGGAGACCAATGCACCATTGGATAAAAAAAATATGCCAGGGACATTTGGAGAGAGCTAACATATTGGGACGCAGGTGGCACTGTGGGTTAAAGCCTCAGCGCCTAGGGCTTGCCGATCGAAAGGTCGGCGGTTCGAATCCCTGCGGCGGGGTGCGCTCCCGCTGCTCGGTCCCAGCGCCTGCCAACCTAGCAGTTCGAAAGCACCTCTGGGTGCAAGTAGATAAATAGGGACCGCTTACCAGCGGGAAGGTAAACGGCGTTTCCGTGTGCGGCTCTGGCTGTGGCTCTGGCTCTGGCCAGGGCAGCGATGTCACGCTGGCCACGTGACCCGGAAGTGTCTCCGGACAGCGCTGGCCCCTGGCCTCTTAAGTGAGATGGGCGCACAACCCCAGAGTCTGTCAAGACTGGCCCGTACAGGCAGGGGTACCTTTACCTTTACCTTTAACATATTTATATGCTAATACTAGAGGCCTGTGACCCAAACTGAGTAAGCTGGAATGCCTGGTTTAAAGAAGAACATAGATTTAATAGCTGGCAACTTCAACCCTGCCATGTGGGAATCCTTTACAGACGACTGCAGTGCCTAAAGACAGACAGTCAGGTTGCGTATCCATAGAAGTGAGCAGAGGATGAATGACTGCTGGGAGGAGCACAGAGTGAAGAAACGCCATGGTGCATCTGGTGCAGCACAATTGGACACCTTCACCTGCCTTGACTGCAACCAAACATGCCTCTCCTGTATTGGTCTCTACAGCCACAGCAGGTGCTGTAATTCTCAGACAGCTTGACTTCACCCCCAAAGGCACATTCCTCCATTGTCTCCCAAGACAGACAGATGCCAACTAATGGAAACCTGGTGGAATGGAGAGAACCAGTGGGATGCATTTACATTTGGATGCAAATTTTTGGAAGGGCATGGTGGAGCTAGTGTCTCTTGTACGTCAAAGTGGACATAAGTGTTGCGCAAGCTAGCAATGCTGAAAGGGCCTGAGTATTTCACAGAATCAGTATGGATGGATAGCAATACCAGTTCTCATGAGTAATGAGGATGGCGACCACAAATAAACTTGAAGACTTACTTTTCCATGGTGTGGGTTAAAATGTTGCATCTAATTTATATCGAATGCTGTAAAATTAACAGCTGCTTGTCTGGAAATACTCTTTCTAAATTCTTGCTGAGTTAATTTTAACAATGGAAATTACTTCCTCCTCCTCATGAAACTATTCTTAAATTATGTAAGTATAACCTAAATAAGAAGCTACTTTCTGTGTACAGTATCAGATTCCCCAGAGTAGAAGTTTAAGGATAAGTTCTGTTATAGCAACCACTTATAAAAAAAAGGTTATTGAGCAAGGGAGGTAGTCTTCTTCCTAAGACACATTTAAATCTTCCTAGAAACAGAATCTGGGGTTCATGGGCTGGTACTGGAGGAAATGAATAGCAACTCAGTTGGGCAGCAGTTCAATTAAATACAGTTGATCAGAGACAGAAGTGTGCTATGCAATTGCTCTTCCTAATATTTCTGCCATGAGAAAATGAAGGGATATAGGAACCTGGCTTTCACATCACTCTTCTTTACCTTTCCCCATTTATTTTTTCTTCAAGTGACTGGGGAGTGGGTGTATAAACAAGTCTAAAGCTGTTTATGGTCTTTTTCTAGGATTCATTTATCTGGATCTAGTCACTTGGATCATATTCTTGAATTAGTGGTCAGAATTACTAATGTATTTAGATCCCCTTTCTAGTAATGAAAATGTAGGGGGGGGTGCCTGTCACTTTAAAATGTTATCTCTAAATTTGTTCTGATAGTATCCAAGAATAGTGCTGATCAGTGTTACTTTTCTAGAAAAAGAGGTGCAACAACTCACCATGAAGGCCTCCCTTGTTCTCTTATAAAGGCAATGGTGCCCACCTGAGAGGTGTTGGAACTGAGTTTCTGCGAGTTCTGGATAAAAGAAAGCCCTGGTGCTGATCCACATTGAATGATTTTGTGCATAATCATAACCTTAATGAGAAGAAGGATGCTTTTCTTGCCATCATTTTTAGGCCATAAACCAGGGGTAGCCAACATGAGGTGCTCTAGGTGGTGCCAGACTGCAGCTCCCAACACACTTGTCCATTGGCCTGAGAGCTGGGACTTGGGAATTGGAGTTCAACCACATCTGAAGGGAACTAACCTTAGCAACCCCCGCCATAAGCAATTTAATAATTTGTTTCTTCTGTTTTGTTGTTCCTTCTGCTTAGCTAGTCTCTTTTCCTTGAGAGAATGATGACATAAATATATCAATTTATAATAAAGCCATAAGAAACTAATGAGTGAAACAATCATTTAAACACACAGTTTTAAAACATAATTAATTTTAAAGGCCAAACTGCAAGCAGCATAGACTTTATAATCAAGAAAATGGTACCATATTTGACCACATTACAAAGGGTAAAACCTTCTGTAATGAATCACTGTAATGAACCTGTAGACTTAAGCAGCCTACTAAAGGCTAGTGCATACTGTATCAGTTATTGTTGTGTTTAGAGAGAGGAAGGTGAGGCAGTGGAAAGTGGAAAGCAAAACAGCAGAATAAGCAGAGAGAGGGGGAGGGAGGGAGGGAGGGAGGGAGGGAGGGAGGGAAAGAAAGAAAGAAAGAAAGAAAGAAAGAAAGAAAGAGTAGAGAAAAAGGTGAGAAGGATGGCAGCCATTAGAATGACAGCTGCTTCAAGGAGGCACAGGCTGAATGGAAAGGAGTGCTCATTGTCATAATACTGTTTTAGAAGTCTATTGTGCAAGTGTGTTTGGAATACAGTGTACAGTTCTGGTTGCCTCACCAGTTATTGTAAAACGGATATGGCAGAGTTTGAAAAGGTTCAGAAAAGAGCAACCAAAATGATCAAGGGGATGGAGCAAGTTGCAGTATTTCGGACTTCTTTGTCTAGAGAAGGCAAGCAAGCAAGAAGAAGAGTTTGGATTTGATATCCCGCTTTATCACTACTCGAAGGAGTCTCAAAGCGGCTAACATTCTCCTTTCCCTTCCTCCCCCACAACAAACACTCTGTGAGGTGAAAACAAAACAAAAAATTCCTTCCAGTAGCACCTTAAAGACCAACTAAGTTAGTTCTAGGTATGAGCTTTCGTGTGCATGCACACTTCTTCAGATACACTGAAACAGAAGTCACCAGACCCTTCTATATAGTGAGAAGGTGGGGAGGGGTATTACTCAGAAGGGTGGTGGGAATGGGTGATAGGCAGATAGCTGTGATGAGCCTGTTGACGACTCTTAATGACTGAGTGAGGCTGAGAGACTTCAGAGAAGTGTGACTAGCCCAAGGTCACCCAGCAGCTGCATGTGGAGGAGCAGAGACGCGAACCCGGTTCCCCAGATTACGAGTCTACCCCTCTTAACCACTACACCACACTGGCTCCAGAGGTGATATGATAGCAGTTTACCAAAATTATGCATGTTATGGAGAAAGTGGATAGAGAAAAGTTCTTCTCCCTCTGGAAATCATGGACATCCATTGAAGGTGAATCCTGGATGATTCAGAACATATATAATAAATGACTTCTTCATGCAGCATAGTCTGTGGAATTTGCTCTCACCGGAGGCAGTGATGGCCACCATCTTGGGTGGCTTTAAAAGAGGATTAGTGAAATCCATGGAGGACGAGGCTATCCATGGCTACCAGCAATGATGGAGGCCCTGCTCTGCATCCACAGTCAGGGGCCGTGTGCCTCTGAACACCAGCTGCGGGAAACTGCAAGAGGGGAGAGTGCTATTGTACTCAGGTCCTGCTAGTGGGTTTCCCACAGGCATCTGGTTGACCACTGTAATGCTAGACTAGACAAGCCATTGGCCTGATCCAGTGGGACCGTTCTTATGTGTTTTTTTGAGGAAAAGATGAGAGTTTGCAACAGGGTGTCACCCCAGCAGGGGAGAGCAAGTAACAGGCAGCTTATGACAGAAGGCTGCTAGCAGACCTGGGGTGTGTGTGTCATTTTATCCCTAAAAGGGCAGCCCCAATGACAGGCAGTGACAGACCCCAAGAACCAAGCACAACTGCTCAAGGTCTTCCTACCTTGGTTTCTCCTACTGGTCCACAGAAGGGCCAATAAGTCATTTTCATGCACTTCCCCAAGTTTCCATATTTTGTTTCCATTACTCAATCATGGAATATGTAGGGTTTGATGTACCCTTCCCAAGAGAGCATGTGACAGCCACATTTTTTTAAAAAATGAACCACACTGTAAGAAACTTTTGGGGTTTTCTGTATTATTATTGTCTGGGCAACCCAGAAACATGATTAACTATAATTAGTATATCTAGATTTCTTGTTGCTTTTCTCTCTGTTGAATCCCACAGAATACAAGTTGTAAGCTATGTTCATATTGTTACATGCAACTGTTTCCTGAATATATGCAAAGTGGTTTACTTAAAACTTCCACACTTCAGTAATCATTTGGGCCTTCATGCTGCCATCATGTGTCTTCTTCCCTTATTACTGAGACAGCTGTGTAAGACATGGGCAGCTCACCATTAGAGAATAAATATGAAGTTTTTAAAAAGTTCCTAAGCTTTCAAGAAATGAGGAAGGACTGCCTTGAGCTCTGGGCTTGTCATGTACAAATCTTTGTAAAAGTCTCTTCCCCCTCCCTTAACTGAATTTATTTAATGGCTTTTCTGCACTAGCTTTTATTTCCGTTTCTCATGGAGAATAAAGTTGTAAACGCACATTTAAGGCTGGTGAAAGTCAACAGCTTGGCAGCCTTTTGGAAATTGTCTTCCAGACAATTTCCCTGAAAATAGTAGCAAAATAAGCTCCTTTCTTTTGTCTTGCTTTTCTCCACCTGCTCTCACAGCTGCTGCAACTCCACACATATAGGATAATTAAATATTCTCTCTTTCTCTCTTGTTTTGTACTCCACATTTTTCATAACTAGCAGCACAATCCTATCATGCCTACTCAGAAGTACAGTTCAATGGGGCTTACTTCCAGGTTAATAACTATTGGATTGCAATTCAGCAGACTTTGGACATTGTAAGGACAGATGTGAAGCCACCTTGACTTGGCTTCCAAAAATCTTTTGGGTATCTGAGCAAAACAGACTCCTTTTGCCTTCTTACTGAGACTTTCCAAATCTAGTTGTCAGTGATAAGATTTTTTTTTGCTAAAGAAGGAATGCAGATTTTAAGTACTGCAGGAACTCAGGTGATAATGCTCTTCACATCACTTTCAGAAGCCTATAATAAAGCACTCTAATGAGTTACGAGTGTGCTGTAATCACAGCTTTTCTACTCAAGAATGTGAGCCATTGCATCTTTAGAACTGCTAGGTTTGGGGGGTTTTTCCATTTGCTCTTTGGTATAATCAGATAAGTCTTTGTGTAGATCCTAAAATTTAGCCAAAGTATGAGTCTTCATACTTAAAAGAATTTATCTGGCGAGATGACAGTGACAAATATAGCAAGTAGCTGTAGCTGTTATGGCTGGCATCACATTCTCCAACATTTCACAAGCACATGTATGTACTATAATACGGCTAAAACCTCTTACATGGGGTTCCCTAAATGAGCACCCCTCCACTATTAGACTTTGTTTAAACCTTTTCACACCCTAATGTATGCTGCTTGAAACTCCCCTTCCACAGCTAACTGTTCACTGGCTTCCAAAACTTTGCACACCCACACACCCAAAAAGAGAGAAAACAACAACTTCAGAGAGGGAAGAAAGAGATAAAGAGAGAGAACAAAACAGCAGCAAAACATCTGAACTGCTCAACAGTCTGTTTCCATCTCATAATTTTAATGTGATTTGTACTGGTTGCCAGTTACCAGGCTCATTTCAAGTTTGTGGCTTTAAAGCCCTGAACAGCTCGGGACCCGGCCCATTCCCTTCCTTTGCCACAATGCCACAGGCTTATTCATTTCTCCTGGCATCTGTTTCTTATTTCCCCTGGCTTATTGCACCTCTGGCATTCTCTTCCTTACTGCCTGATTTGCCTCTCATTTTGCTCCCCTTACCTTCTTGTAGCTCTGTGGTTCGTTGCTTCTTCCCTTCTCTCTGCCACTGCTCTAGGGTGGCCATATGCCCTACTTTACAGAGGACAATCATCTATATAGGAAGGAGTTCTCTGTCTGAAGTGCTGTCTGATTAAAAAACAACAACAACCCAAGAAAGGAGAGCAGGGGTCTTGAAGCTCCCCATCAACATCATCTCAAAAGCAGACTGAGCATACAAATAGGCCACCTAACCACAATGTTAAGATGCATTATTTTTCTATTAAAAAAGCATAGTATTTTTTTCCTAAATGAGCATCCATACATATACATTAGTCTATGCGAATTTGTTTCCTCTTTTGTCCTTTCATTTTGGTGATGTATTACCTCTCTTTTGGCAATGTGTAGGCAACCTAGGGACTCGGGTGGCCCTGTGGTCTAAACCACCGAGCCTAGGGCTTGCCGATCAGAAGGTCGGCGGTTCAAATCCCCGCAATGGGGTGAGCTCCCGTTGCTCAGTCCCTGCTCCTGCCAACCTAGCAGTTCGAAAGCACGTAAAGTACAAGTAGATAAATAGGTACCGCTCCGGCGGGAAGGTAAACGGTGTTTCTGTGTGTTGCTCTGGTTCGCCAGAAGCGGTTTAGTCATGCTGGCCACATGACCCGGAAGCTGTCTGTGGACAAAAGATGGCTCACTTGGCCTATAGAGCGGGATGAGCACCACAACCCCAGAGTCATCTGCGACTGGACCTAATGGTCAGGGGTACCTTTACCTTTAGGCAACTATCCTAAACTGCTCTCACTTCCTGCACATTGTATTTCCTCCTGGTCTCCTTTCCACTTGTCTCTCACATTCCTTCACCTGGCTTTGAGAGATGGGGAGGACCTGGTTGTTCATGTGCAAGGTCCAGCCCTGTGCTGAGGGAATGTTACTAGCCAATGATGCTGAGTGCATGCACACCTAGTTCTCAGCACCCAGTGTGGTGTGTGTGTGTGTTTGTGCTCCTTTGAGGGGCTGAATTTTAAGTGTTGTGTGCACACCCTAGGGTTCCTCTGGGTATGCTGAATTCTGTGGTTTGTTGGTTTATGAGAAGAAATGATACATGGACTAATGTAAAGAGACTGAAAATAGTCCTCATTTCTGCTTGAGATTTTCTGCCTGTACCATAGAGAGATGTGAACAACAGATCAGCATGGGGTACCATTGCAGGCACTTGGGCACCACAAAAAGAACAGTTAACAATGGGGCCACAAACCTCGAGGGATTTTATGTGGATTTTTATGTGGATTACAGCTGTGAACAGTTGCATTTCGCGCTCTTGAGGCAAAGTATTATTTACAACAATAATGTTGTTTCAAATTTATAGAACGGGGAGGAAAATCAGTTTAGACTGAAATAAACAGATTTTGTTTCCATTAGCCCACAACGTTTCCTCCCTGCTCCCCCTTAAATGTTCCATATGATAAAACTCCACAGTTCCACTGTTTCATCTTCTCTTAAACCTTGACATTTCTTATCAGAATTTAGTTTTGAATATTGTTTTGCCAAAAGTATTTAATGGTACAGTTTGAACTTCTTTTTAAAAAAGTACTTTTCATTAAGAAGGAAATGAAGGTGCTTATTCCCTCAGCATTGTGCTGAAGCAATCTTGACCCAATCTGCAACTGCCGATTAGCCCTTTCTTAGTCCTAAAGCTGCCCTTGTTTTAAAAAGAAAAGATTCATTGGAAATGCATTGTGGTTTTAAGAAAGTCAAGAGAACTTCATTCAAGCATTCAGTGTGAAAGTTTATTCAGATGGGAAAAGATCCATCAATTTCAAATGAATCCTTAGTGAATGAGAGGTTGAGATAATTATTTTCCATTGTGAATAAAAGCTGAACTGTATAAAGCATATAAGACATCTAGGGCTCAGTTTACGCTTTCCACCATTCTGTGGTGGTGGTGAGTCTTCTTCTGTGGAGGTCTGAGAAAAGGATGGGATTCAGAGGGCTGGATTCAACTAAACAATTGCTTTAGTGCAAGCCAGCACTCCTTTGCTGTGTGTCCCTTGCACCTGTCTCCCAAATCAGCTTCTCCCAAAAAAAACCCATTCTGTGTGGCAAACACAAATGTTTGTGCCGGTGGAATGACTGTAATAGTGTGGCATTGAATTTGACCCTGAGAAAAGAATTGAACTAGTCAGCCAAGGCAATAAAGGGCATTTCCAGAGTACATCATCATAGTCTTGTCTTCTGGGTTCAGAAAGAAGATGTCGTGCATTAGCAGTGCACGAAGATGGGAGCAACAGCAATGTCTTCTGGTGTTGTTGTTGCTGCTCTCTGGGACAAGATGGAGTGTGTCAAGGTGGCAGGAAGATTGGAGGAGCTCTGAGCTGGCATTGGTGCTGTAGGTGTGCAGACCACCAGGGCTACCACAAAAGTGGAGGTCCCTCAACCTTTCCCATTCCAATTCAACAGACACTGCTGCCATCTGGAGGGTGCTGCCACCACTTCACACCTTCATGAACTGCTGCTTGGGCCATGTTGTTGATTAGTCGTTTAGTCATATCTGACTCTTCGTGACCCCATGGACCAGAGCACGCCAGGCACTCCTGTCTTCCACTGCTTCCCACAATTTGGTCAAACTCATGCTGGTAGCTCCGAGAACACCATCCAGCCATCTCATCCTCTGTTGTCCCCTTCTCTTTGTGTCCTCAATCTTTCCCAGCATCAGGGTCTTTTCCAGGGAGTCTTCTCTTCTCATGAGGTGGCCAAAGTATTGGAGCCTCAGCTTCAGGATCTGTCCTTCCAGTGAGCATTCAGGGATGATTTCCTTAAGAATGGATAGGTTTGATCTTCTTGCAGTCCATGGGGCTCTCAAGAGTCTCCTCCAGCACCATAATTCAAAAGCATCAATTCTTCGGCGCTCAGCCTTCTTTATGGTCCAGCTCTCACTTCCATACATCACTACTGGGAAAACCATGGCTTTAACTATATGGATCTTTGTTGGCAAAGTGATGTCTCTGCTTTTTAAGATGCTGTCTAGGTTTCTTGGGCCATACTGTTGCTGATTTCCCCACCCCACCCCACCCCCAGCAGTTGCTAATTTGCTTTGCCTAAGTGTGAGAGGAACCTAATGTTTCAGTGGAGCAGGCAGGAGGCGCTCTAGATTCCAGAATAGTGCCTAGCACCTCTGGGAGGTCCCTCAAGCACCCTATTTTCTTTCTGAGTACCACAGTATGTCAAGGTGGATATGATATTAGCCTCAGACTAGGTTAGTTGAGAAGTGGGGAACACATGGCCCTCCCAGTGTAGCTGCACAACAACTTCAATCCCATCATGCTGGCTAGGGCTGATTGGGCTTGGAGTTTGTTTGATGAGGCCTTGCATGCAGCCATGTGTTAGATGTACTGCAGGTAGAATTATATTGCCCATTCTGGAATACATGAAGGGTCGATGCCACTGAGCCATTGCCTGCTGCACCAAACCCACCTAAAATATCTGGTGATTCCCAGCTCAAGTTGATAGGGCAGTGATATTACCTCCCCAATGACAGCTTCAGAGTCATCAGAGCCAGGAAAAGAAGATTGACCATGGTCCGGGAATAGTCTCTAAATCTTTGCCAGGTTTGCAGTCCTCTGCTGCAGAACATGTGGGCTTTATACATGTAGGAATAAAGCGCGCAAGGGACTGGCCAGGCACATATATCCCCCACTCTCTCTGCCACCACCTGTTCCACTCCTAACCTTCATGCATTGGGGAAAATTCTGAGGTGGCTTCAAAGTATTTTGGCTGAACACACATAGAAGCCTCCAATAATCAGGGTTTGCTCTCTTGAGGAGACTTCTAAGTGTGTTCAGCCAAACATGATTAGAAGCCTAAGGCAGATCTTCCTTCTTAATTTGGAAGAAATGGCATCAAGGAAGAATGCCCCCAATATGCAAAAATGTTGGGGACCATGTACATACATCCAGTCCTCCTGCACAATTTATGCCCACACATTTCCTTTTTGAATGTATAAAGAAGGCTATAGGAGGACTCAAATAATCTATTTTGGTGGTGCAAATGGATCTAGACACACATGAGTGTTCCCACTGATTTGACCAGGACCATACATGTTTTAGCGTAAATATGTCAGGTTAAACAATTTCCTGACCACACTGTAAAATACTCTGACCCATTTTCCAGATAAAACATCTGAAATCAAATGCTCATGGAAGCAAAAGCCATTTTTTAAAAAAAATAAGCAACCAAATATCCATGGAATTTGAGTTACTCATTTTCCAACTGATGTTGGAAATTGGGTCTATAGGAAAGTGATTCAGGACTTAATTTCTCTGAGAGATGCTGCCTGTATTGTCTGTTCCAGTCATCAAAGCACATCTCGCTTTGATGGAGGTAATATTTGTTTTAATCTGTCTTTCTCCATGATGGATAACACACTTATTCAAAAGCTCAGTACATCAAGACGAGCAATGTATAAAAGCAGGAATGGCTTATTCCTTAGTGCTATAAAAATAGATACCATTTCAATCTACACTGCATCAAAATAATATCACAAGGAAGACTCCCTGAAAAGTATATTCATACCAGTGAGAATGCTTGTGTAGAAGAGTGGCTGTTTTAGAAGATTTGCAGTGGTTTATAAATTAATATGGCTCAGTTTGCGGATTGATTTGTTCATTCTAAAGAAGTGTTCAGCCCTAAATGTGAGCAGGGGCAAGTGTGCTAGGTCCTATTGACCACATCACTATGCCTGTCACTCTTGACAAGTCTGAATCAGGCAGCCTCTTTTGCTCCTGTAGATTCCCTGCTTGATTTAGAACCCCAGTATTTCAAGGTTCTTATACAAGTGAGCTCCCCACTTCACACACACAAATGTATACACACAGAAATACACCTCCCCTTGAACAATGCTAGGGTTAGCTCAGGGACCGTACAGCTTTTAGAGCCTTAAAAATATTATTGGGTTTTGCTTCAAGTTTGGGACTCGGATTTTAAAAATAAATAAATGCTTTTATATCTAGTCAACAGGACTTGCAACATTTATTCTTCTAAAACTGTTTTTCAGTAATAGAAAACCGATATCTTTGGCTAACTACAAATAATTAGAATTAAAGTATGCGACCAGCATGACTAAACCGCTTCTGCCCCAATGGGACACCTGAGTACCAGAGTGCATGGAAATGCCATCTACCTTCCCACCACAGTGGTACCTACTTATCTCCTTGCACTGGTATGCTTTCGAACTGCTAGGTTGGTCAAAGTTGGGACAGAGCAACAGGAGCAAACCCCATTGCATGGATTAGAACCACCGACCTTCCGATCAGCAAGCCCAAGAGACTCAGTTGTTTAGACCACAGCACCACCCACATCCCTTTTTAGAAAGGATAAGATCAGCTGAAGTTCCTCCTGCCATACCCCAGTCTGCATGTTGATGTTCCTTCTGATGGTCCACAGTACAGTAATGTACAAAATGTTCAGCGTTACTGTCATCGTTAGGCTCCAAAATGACTCCAAGAACATACAACACATTGATTTTCTCTGGCCTGGCCTGGCTATAAATGCTTCCAAGTGAGGCCTGAGTCTTTTGTTAAAGCAACATTCAATGTCTTGCATGTTGGTTGCAGCCAGCCTTAAGCCTGACAGTTTCGCTGCTTCTCTGCTACCTTCCTTTTCCCTTGGACTTACAGCTCAGCCTGGATTCTGGCCAATGAAGCATTTGGCCATTGGACATCCCGTTTGAAATATATTCCAAACCAGGGCTGGGAACCATGAAACTGTCCACATGTGATTGAACTACAATGCCCATCATACTGGCCATTGTCCATGTTGGCTGGGACCGATTGCTGTTAGAGTCCAATACAATTTAGAGGGCCAGAGCCTCCCCAGACCTTTCTTAAACCTTGAAGTAATGGCTGCTGGAGCTTCTTAGCCCCTGACTATGCCTGTGACCCAGCACTGACACCATGGCACACTGCATGGTGAGAAAGCACTACACAGAGAAAGATGTGTCAAAAATGGACATGCACACCCACTCTAATTAAGAAACACTGGACCCCATAAATCTCAGTATGAACTGTCAGCCAAACCACCTTAATTCTGTCATAGTTTGGCAGGAAGGTATCTAACTAAAACTTTTGATCTACTAGCCAATTCCATGAGTTTTCAATAGCCTGACATTGTGAATGCCCCCCTTTTTAAAGCAGACAAATAATTCTGAAGAAATACAGGGGTTGGGATCTTATTTATATCTCTGGCCCTTGGCAAGCATAGGCTGCTATAAATTCTGTTTACAGTGGTTAGATCTTCCATGTGTTTGCAATGTTAAGAAGAAAGGGTATTATGGCATAGAATCCAAGCATGAATAAAACACAAACTGATGGGGTACCAGGAGGACATAGGAAAGAAAACAGATTTCTGGAAGGCAGCAATTCATCTACAGAAAACCAAGGAAGATAGATGAGTGGACTGTAAGATTACAGTTATTTCGGCCCTTGCCTTGATTTTTCCATATCTTTTCAGCTCAGTTTTCTGAAATGATGTGCATATCATCTTGAGGCCGTGCATGAATGGTTTTTTTTTAAAAGTATTTCTTTTCCTTTTCCAAAGATAACTCTAAAAGATGGTGGAGTAGATAAAATAGACTGTTGCGTCTTGAATACTAGGGATTAGTTACACAATCTGCCGCAGTATCATCCTTGAGCCAAATGAAATGGATTATTTCCAGAGTACATTCACACACTTTTTGCACCTTTGCACATGCAAAGGTTTTATTTTATTGTGTTTTATTTAATTGTGCAGTAGGCCTCAAAAATATAGAGTTATGATTTGAGACCCAACACAGAATCTTTAGATACTTAGACACATACCTTGAGCAGGTATGTTGGGAAATCCAGTGGAGAGCTTCTTCTACTCTGACATTTTTGAGCTTCACACATTAAAAATGTCAGAGGTGGACTTTGGTCTGTCAAATTTCAGTTGTGCCCTGTGCAAGGCCAAAATTTGGTGTCCCCAGATCTCTCACCTTCTGTTCTGCTCAATTCACTACATCATAGTTGTGATGCCCTACAGTAACCCCTAGACTTGGCACTGAGTGCGGCAGTGCTGCCCTAAATATGCCTCTGAAAATGTTATTCAGTAGACCATCATAATCATGGCCCAATTGTCAGACTGCGAGATGAAAAAGAGGAGCACATTCTTAGAGGGTGTGATGATGAAGATAAGAAGAGCTCTCCTGGATCAGGCCAGTGATCCATCTAGTCCTGCATCCTCCTCTCAGTGTCCTACCAGAGGCCTACTTTGAAGATCAAAAACAGGATCTGAGCACAACAGCACTCTCCCTCATTGTGATCCCTAGCAACTGGTATTCATGGGCATTCTGTCTCCAAAAGTGGAGGTAGAACCTGAAGATAAATATTACTGTAATGGATATTCTTATGATTATCGAAAGTCAGTGAAATCTCATCTGGTATACAATCCTTCTATGGAAGAGTATTGTCTATTTATTTTAGTTCAGCTTGTGAAACAGAAGATTTTAATATGTTACACCCATTAAATCCTACTATACCTGGGTTGTGGGGCAAAGATAAGCCAAATAGTGATGTTCTCGTGCAAATAACTATCTGTCTGTTACTGTGAAGGAAAGGTAAAAGTATTTTGGGATTTTCTGCCTCAAGTGTCAAAATGATTTGAGTGGCTTAGGGTACAATGCACTTTGTGTTGTTCTTGGGTGGGTGTGCAATTAGCTGTTTCATTTCAGGCACTGCATTTTGCCCAGATGCTTCCCTCCCTGCAGCTCCCCACTCATTGTGCCTTGTAGATTGTAAACAAGTTGAGAAAAGGGACCTGTGTGCATTTCCTACATAATGCTGTAAGGTGTTGTGCATGCTGATAGCTCAGCTGTAATGTGGATATGTTATTATGTTTTATAATTTTACTGCTTTGTTGCTTTCTCGGTAAATAACTCTGAGATGCTGTGTGAAAAGTTAACTAGAAATGTTTTAGATAAATACACATTTACTTTGTGTAGTTTATCAGATATATTTGCTGTAGTTTGAAGTCTGTTTTTACGCCACATCGGCAGATTTCCTGTTTTAAAAAATGGCATCACAGTTATTTGTACAGATGTTGGGTTGTTTTTTTTTAACACCATCAGCAAATGGGTACCCGCTTGTGTTGGTTTGAACATGTGCACTGTCCTCCTATGCAGTAGGGACTCCTACACAATCCATTGTATGTGCGCTCCACTGGGCTGCCCAAGAGACAGGATGAGGCAGATGCCTCACATTGCACACCCCAGGGCTGCAATGCACCCCCCAGGGCACAGCACAGCTTTGCCACCTGGTCTCCCCGGTGTCTAGGGGCAGATAGGGACTGGAGGTAAAACTCTGCAAAATGCCTCCCCTCCTGCTGAGTAAGCAAGAGGGGAGGCATTCTGCCACCCAGCTTTTTTACTACACAGGAGGGGAGAGAAGTCCCCCCCAGTCAAGCGGTGTGGTGAAGCTTTGCACCAGCTTTCCCCAAAGGAAGAAGCTGGTGCAAAGCCCTGCCACTGAATGGGGAGGGGGTATCTGGAGAAGCTCTTTTGGAGACCCCCTCAATTGTGGGGGCAGCAATGAAGTATTTCACCTCAGGTGCAAAAACGTTTCGGACTTCACTTGGGCCTATTTCAAAAAGTGAACATCTGGACAAAAATGTTATTGAACTTTTTTTAGTTTTTCCCAAAGTTGTTGGGCCTTTTTTTTTTTTTGCATGTTCAGACCCAGAAACCTCCCCCTCTAAATAAATTCACACTTGACTCAAAATTTTGGCTTGGTTTTTGGCAGAATTTAGGCCACAACTTTATTGATTACAGAAAGTGACTGGTTGCATAGGCTCTGGTTCGACTAGCTCCCTGCCATGCAGGGAGCGCTGACCCAGGGCACCAGCATAGGTCAGCCAAGGATGAACACCTGAATAAGCGGAAAACCAGGCATGGGCTAACTCCACCAACCAAATGTCCCCCTGGACTCAGGCATGGGCACAACCCCCTCACAGGGGCTGACCAAACCATCGAGTCCCTGGATTCCTTTAACGGCATACCCTTCACATAGGGATGGCGAGAGCGTTCTCCCATCCCTATCACCTGAACCAGAGCCTATCCACAACTTTACAAGTTGTGACGATTTGCTATGTGGCAGACGAAACCCAAATGGCAACAGCCAATCAGCCAAGTGGGGAAAATTCCTGCCGTGCCCCTGTCCCAACGACAGACGACACACGACAGCATAGCAAGGTCAAGTGCAAAGCCCTAAAAGTAGGGAGAGGTGGGAGGGTGTTCTGAATGCACACGCCAAAAGAGGAAGCTCTGGGTCATGTGCATGGCCATAAATAGGTCACTCGAACCATTTGGACTGCGTCCCATTGGCCAGATTGTACCCAGCTTTGAGGGACCAACCAATTGGGTGTTGTGGCTGACCAATTGTACCCACCCACAACACAGGGTGTCGGTTGTCCAGGTCTACCGCAATACGTGCCCTCTTTAAGAGAAGACCCGATTTGGCAATTTTGAGCTATTTTTATGAAAAATTGGCAAAAACAACACTGCTGAGGTGGGTTGCCATACGTCCGGAATTTGGCAACCCTAGTGAAACACAATATCAGGAGCAGGAGGTGTGCTCCCACTCTCTATCCATGAATTTTACATAATTTGTAGAGGGCTCTGACATTCCTTCAATTCAGCTCTTTATCTCCTTAAACCAAGTTGTGGTCTATGGACAAGGGTTGCCAAGTAATAACTGGAAAATATGCTGTGTCAAAGTGGGAGGGGCATCAGCACAGCTTAAGTTCTGCACCCCATATATAAGTTCCTGCCTTGTTTGTGTAACATTTAGAGTGTGATTTCCTACGACAGGTAAAAATAAGATCGAGGAAGGCACGGGTTGGACGAACCACACCTGCAGTTTTGCCCACTTGAGTGGATACTTTTAAAGAGCAGAACAGGCAACCCTGTTGATTGACTGTGAATATTTTGAATTATAGGTATTTTAGTAGCCAATGATGAGAACCCATGCGTACAGTAATTTATATAGAGTGCTTGGTTAAAAATGATCTCTGGAGATGCTGGGCTTGGAATGCAAGGGTTAAAACCAAAATAAAGTAAAATTTGTTTGGCTTTTTATGTGTGAACAGTTTTGCAATGCAATAGTAGTAGAACAAAGTGCTTGATTAAAAAATACAAGAAAAATCACCATTCTACTTCATATAAGAAGACATTTCCATTTATTTTACTTTTGTCATACCCTGAAGCTGCTCTGTTCATTTAACACCTTTAATAGAATTCAGAAAGTGTGCTAAATGGAAAATGTAGTTTTTCATTTGTTTCTTTTCTGTTCTTGAAATAAAGGAAGATGGGGCCATTATTCTGAATCTTTTTGACTGGTTTTGGTTTTAAGTGAATATTTCTCTGCACACACCCATCTTTGCAATACACATCACTCAGAATATTAGATCTATACCTTAAAACACTTATTGTCTCTTGTCAGGGAACTGCCATCAGAGAGTTAGGTGGTGGAAGGGCTCAAGGAGGCTAGGAGACCCTCGGATGCTGAGGAAGGAGCCAGCAGGGGGAGAGAGAGAGTTCCCGCAGAAACTCAGTCGGAGGGATGGCTCCAAGATACTTCCAGTGAAAACAGCGGAGAGGTCTCAGGACCTCCGCTGGGGACGCCTACTCCGCGCAGGAAACTATCACGCAGAGAATCCAGAAGGAGAGTTTCCGTTAAGGAACTCTTATGTTGGCGTAAATTCCGGAAGCGCCCACTGACGGATTCTGCCAGCGATTGAGGTAGCCATGCACCCATGGCTCCGCGGTCTGGGAGAGTTTTTAGAAACTGATTGCATGAGTTGAGAACTCAACCATTTATGCACAAGCAGCCCCTTAACCATAACATCTCTCTTCAAGGAAGTGTGTGTGTGTGTGTGTGTGTGTGTGTGTGTGTGTGTGTGTGATCTCTTTTTATACTTGAGAAGAAGAAAAAAGATATCTTAAGATTGGTTTCACCTGCCCAAGTGGAATAATTGGAAATACATTTTCAAGTAAGGCTCTGCTTCACATTGTAGCATTTATTCTTCTCTTTTAGTTATCCTACTTATTTGCATGTATTTTGCCCAGTTTTAGAAAGATCAGGTTGATGAATTACCTGATTACCAATTGGTGTCATGGCAGGTGTATCAATAAAACCCAGTGCCTTCCTCCAAGCACTGAGGCCTAGGCTGTACTTAGTCTTAATTAGTAATAACTCATGGAGCTGTGTAAAAGATGTTCAAAACAGTTTTATTCCTAAATGGTTGCTTGGCACCTACTGATCTATTATAGCGCATTTAGTGAGTTGCAAGGATACAGTTAGTATTATCCGTTTATCATATTTAGAATGTAGTAACATTTATAGCATTATTTTTTAAAAAAAATATTGTTGAGTATTAACATGTGCTGCACATGTTGAGTATTAACATGTGCTGCACAATGATGTATCTTCATGAATAGGGGATAGTTTATTTACCCCCCCCCCCCCCGAGTAGTAGAATTCCATGAAAAATCTGTTCTGCAAGTCCCACTACCTGCCTGAAGGGTGTGTATGATGCTGGTTGTTTTATATGGAAGAACTATGTGAGTCTAACTGTAGGCATGAATTTGGGGAAAATTGTGGAGAAATCATGGTATGTGTGCCTGTATGTTTGTGGTTTGTATCATGCCCACAACAGTTTATTAGGCTTCCATATGTGCCCACAGAATTAGAGTTTGCAACCCCACACATGCCATAAATTATGGTCCATAACATACTGTTTATGAAATGAAGGTGTCACAATATTGGGGTTTTTTTCTGCAGCAGACTAACAGAGCTACCTACCCCTTTGGAAACTGATTGGACCCAGGCCTGCTTAGCTTCCCAGTCCTCACAGATAAAACCTGCCATTGTTGACTCATATGTGTCAGTGACTTGAAAGGGGGTTCGTTAGCATTTTGTGGCTTCATATAGCATTATGTGGCTTCGTATAAGTCAGCAAGGCATTTCAGAACACCTTTCGGACTTACAGAAACTGTAACTTTTGACCCGAATTTCACATTTATGGAAATAGCCTCTCCACAAGCTAAGAAAAGAAAGGGGCGAGCATGGGCTACCCTGACCTTAAATGCCCCTTACAAGTACCGCCCCCGCCGCCAGCCAATTGGCTGGCACGGTGAGTGATGAATCTTAATGACCCCGGGATTCCCCAAGTCCCGCGGAGTTGCAGCCAGCCCTGCGAGGGTGTGAATGGGGCATGAGCCCACAACCCCCCCCCCGTATGTCGGGAGTGGCTTTCTATTAAAGTTGATAAAGTTTTAACAGAACATGTAGGATGTTAATTGCACTCACACAGCAATGCTTTTAAAAAGATAGATGGTATTTTATTCAAATTAGACTATACTTATAACTATACTTATACATTTGTAGTAATTGTGTTTGAAAAGCAGAAGCTAACCATTGTGATTGGAGCCAAGATTAATATTGGCATTAAATACCTTTATAATGGGACTGCATTCATTCAAACTTAAAATGTGAAACACAACACTGTATTTATTATCCTGTAAGAAAAGAAAATTGCATATGTTGATGTTATTTGAATTTACCTCTTAATATTTCCATATCTCAGGTATTCATGCATATCTACACATACAGACACATTATCTTTCTACCCATCTATTTATGCACCCACATACAATTTCAGTGTAGCAAATTGGGCCAAGAGAGTCAATTGTTCTCTAAAACACAGTGGTGGCTGAAAAAATTCTCCAAGTAAACTTTTGTCTGAATTTGGGACCAGAGGTCAAGAAAAATACAGTTTCTGAATATTTTTTAAAAAATAAATTTCTATACCACTTAATATATTTAAAATATCTGTAAGCGGTGTACAAAAAACTGAAACAGCAGCAGAAAACACAGTTACATTTAAATATGTTGCAACAAATGAACTTTTTGGTGGAGCTGGGATAAAAGCCCCTCTTCATTTTACCACCCCATTCAGAAGCTGCAAAAGGCAGGTGGGTGAGTGGTTTGGAAATTGTGATTTGTTTCTGAGTAAGCATGTGCAGGATTAGGTTACATGTCAAAATGCAAAACACAGAGTGAGGGCAGGCATTTCTTTTCACTATTATGGAATCCCATGAGTTGAACTGAGAAACATCTTGTATAATCAGATTTCATTCCTTCAAAGGAGAAGCAGGATTGCCAACTTAATTGTTGAAAGATCAACTTATCTGTTACTTGCAGAACAAAGAACAAGAATTTCCATTGTTGAAGAAAAATATTGTTGGGCTGTTTTTCTTTTTCTTTTTAAACCCTGCCTTCATTGAATAGACCCCTCTCAGGAGACTTGAGAAATGAACCACAATCCCAAAAATGCTTCTGCTTTTTTTAATGTGAGAGAAATGGGAGGAAAGTGCTGTACACAGAATACAATAGCCAATTCTTGGGTCCTCTTTTGTGTGAACTGTTTTCAGAATGTGTTCTTTCACAACCCTTAGGATGAAATTCTGGACTGAGTGGGAAATTTAGGGATCCCTATAGCTAAAGCTCATGACCTGGAACTCTTCAATTACCTCAGTGGGTCACTAGAAGCCTTTATGTTTGTAAGATCATTCACCCCTGGTTGAAGTACAAAGGTAGGAGGTCACAGAGATTCACTGGAACAGGAGCACAGAGTGCTTTGAATAGCAGCAAAGCTATTTTCTTAGGGGCACACACTTTGAAGAGATAAGCACAGAAAACACAGATCTGTCAATGTGTACATAACCAAAGAATACAGAATGAATGGAATTTTCAGATCTCAGTTCTTTGAGTGCTGATGCTTAATGTAGCCAAACTGGCACAACCACATGCTTAACAGGAAGGCACCATCAGGTTTTGGGAACCTCTCACACAGACCACTACTGAGTTCACAACAACCCTGTAGTACTATCTATTGCAGGGTTAGGCAACCTAAGGCCCATGGGCCGGATGCGGCCCAATTGCCTTCTCAATCTGGCCCATGGACGGTCTGGGAATCAGCGTGTTTTTACATGAGTAGAATGTGTGCTTTTATCTAAAATTCATCTCTGGGTTATTTGTGGGATATAGGAATTCATTCATTTCCCCCCCAAAAATATAGTTTGACCCACCACATGGTCTGAGAGATAGTGGACCGGCTCACGGCTAAAAAAGTTTGCTGACCCCTGATCTATTGCATTTATTCCCATTTTGCAGCTTGGGCTGAGAGAGTACTAAAGTGCAGTATTGTTCATGGTTATTTCCCCTTTGCAGTTGAAGGACTATGCTGAGAGAGAGGGGAGCTTATGACAACCTTGCAGTGTAGTCCACTTTTATAACTAAATTGCCATTTCGCTTGCACATGGAAACCTTCTGCTCTGTTGATTTGCATGTGGGCTAGTTGTGCTTTCAAATGTTCAGTACATTTAACCTCAGGTTAAGTACTTAATTCGTTTTGGAGGTCCGTACTTAACCTGAAACTGTTCTTAACCTGAAGCACCACTTTAGCTAATGGGGCCTCCTGCTGCTGCCACATCGCCGGAGCCCGATTTCTGTTCTCATCCTGAAGCAAAGTTCTTAACCTGAAGCACTATTTCTGGGTTAGCAGAGTCTTTAACCTGAAGCGTATGTAACCTGAAGTGTATGTAACCTGAGGTACCAGTGTAACTAAATAGATAAATACTGTATGTTTTGCACATGAAGCAAATAGATAAATACATTTTGCACATGAAGCAAGACCAAAGTTAGAACAGGGACTTCTGCCTTGTATGGTAACTTTTGTTTTGTTTTTCCAACTCCCTCAGATGACACATGTACACACCAAGGATACATTTGGTCATAGGGCCATCACCTTTTAACGCTAACATCTGTTTTCTAGGGGCATTCTTGCTTTGCTATTCTGTATGGATCTTCTCAACAAGTAGACAGGAAGTATATGTCAAAAATGAGCCAGCTCCAAGCAAAGGTTTGCAGCCAACTGCAGAAAGCAGCCAGGAACAGAGAGGCTTAGATGTTAGTCAGGCCGGGGAGAGCTGGCAGCTGCAGCTTCGGCACTTCAAGCTGATAAGGCAGTAGCTGAGAGCAGGTGAGAACACAGCCAAAGCTCCCAGGAAGCACAAAAGGTGCGAACAGTCTCAGAGACAGCCTCTCAAACCAGGAAGAGGTTGGAGCTGATCCGCTAAGTCTGAAGAGTTGGCAAATGGGAGGGCTGCTAGATAGGAAGCAAAACAAGAGACATAAAAGTCGTAAATTCAATATATTCTGTAGATGCTGGAAGAAGTCTTCAGAAGGGTCATCTTGAGTAATGATGCCAGAGGCTTTGTTAGAGCTGTCCGGAGCTATCTGTTTGTTTTTGCAATAAATCCTCCTTTTTATTTACCTACACTTACTGTGTTATCAAGCTGAGAACAGCGACTCCTTACAGTATATAATTGGAACCATTTTACTTTTCTAAGGCTTTGTAGTGAACCTTGCATAGAAATAGCTGGTTGGAAGGGTGTTGGAATTGGAGATGGTGGCTGAGTCTAAGTGGTTAATGGGGAGGAATGCATGAGGTGGGTAAAAATAACATTTGAAATGGGGCAGATGGTGAGTGTAGAGAGAGAGGCGGGGAGGAAAGTGGACAGCTGGAAAAGATGCCTATTTATGATCTAAGGAAGATCTGAGGAGAAGGCTGAGAAGGATGTGGAAGCTAATAGAAATACTTTGTAGAGGAAGCGCTTTGCCTTCTGGTTCCTAGAAAGAAATCCTCATGCCAAAGAAAGGACTGAGAATGGAGTTGGGAAGATCTGAAAAGTCTAGGAGAAATTTTGACTTGAGTGGAAAGATACACCATTTGTCACTGTAAAAATAAAAGCTAGGAAATCAAAATCAAAAGACAGTGTTCTAAAATCAAAACAAAAACAGACAAGGAAGGAATAGCATAATGGCTTGGGGAGGATATGGGATTATGGGGATAGGATTATGGGGATATATAACCAATAAACTACATGAACCATGAGGTTTTCACCTTCCCCAGAATAGGGATGTGTGTGTGTGTGCACACAGGCATGCATGTTAGAAGCCTAGTTATGTTTATGTCACAGATGTGGCAGGAGAGGACATTGGGCAGAATTCATAGTTTACAAGGGGCTGCACTTCAAGGCTTCAGTTCTAGCTTGGTTTGGAACCAGCTGTTGCAAACCTGAGGAGCCTTGGTTTGACTCATTCATTGTCTCTACAAATATCATTCCTGTATAAACCATATGAAGGGAAGACAGTGGTTCAAAATTCCAATCTTCCATAATATGTATCATGTTAACTTGCCTGTCACTTCACTGCCTCCGAGCCATTTTCTTCTCTCTCACCTTTCAATCTCTGTTTTAGTTGAATCTTTTATAAATCAGAGCCTCTAATCCTGCAATTATATGCGCAGCTGGCTGCAGTTTCCACTGTGTCTCTGAGCAAATGACTACCAGGGCCCCCTCTAACAGATTTCCTTACAGCTTACATGGAATATCAGATGTTTATAAAGGTTCCCATCATGTTCTCGCAGCATCCTTCTGTCTTGGGAGACAGTGGAGGGCTGTGCTTTTGGGGGTGATGTCAAACTGTTGGAAGGTTGCAGTGCCTGCTTTAGCTGTTGAGACTGATATGGTTCTGCTTTGTTACAAAATCTCTCCCAGTAAATCAGCAAAGCAACCCCACAAGTGGATTTGGAAGAACTTAGATACTTTCATATACATGATCTGTGACTGTTTATAAAGCAATTACGTGCATCAGTTACTTCTGAATACCTAATTATAGGCACAAATAGTAGACTATGTCCTCAAAATGTGCTTCATTATTTTGTATTTGCTTATTGTTTTGTTTATTTTATGTCTTGAATCGCACCTTGGTATCTGTACACACGAAGCACAGATTACCAATAAGTGTAATTAATTAAATAATCTATGGTAACTAAATCTACTGGCCTGGTAGAATACGTTTTTTTTCTTGGATTTATGCCAGAATGAAACGTTTTGCTTGTATATAAGGGGTTTTAATTAGAACCAGGGCTGCAGCCAGATTTTTTTTTTCTTTTAAGAGGGCAAGAAATCCCGCTGGGGCTGGTTCTTTTGTGACAAAATGTTAATGGGTGTGTGCATGGACTCCAGGATACTTCACGTGGGCAGAGTTTTAATGGGTTATTGCTGGGTCTGATGATGCCCCTAAGGCTTTCTGCTGTAAAAGCACAGCACCCACCTCCTTTTTGCCACACAGAATCATTGACTGGGGAAAATTTTCCAGTGGCAGATTCAGTCAATCCACTGTAAGGGTGAAGGATGACTTAGGATCCTCGTTATTTTCCTGGTTAATATATGGAAATGTAAAAAGTTGGTAATCTTGGTAGAACCACCTAGCCAAGGTAAAATGTTGGTCGTACCCTGTGGTTAGCAGTGGGGATGAAGAGAGCAAAGTGGGGGGGGTGGGGATAATGAATTATCTTACTTAGCTAAGGAAGTTGGGGGAGCACTAGTGTTCAGATTCGGATTAAACATCTAGCGATATGCAAGCAACTCACCTTCATCATTAAGAATTCAAGCACATTAGGCAATGTTGTGATAGGTGATACATTCGGCCTCAGCTGACACTGTAAGGCACAAGATCAGAAATTGATTGCTTTTAGCCACCTGAGAACTTAATCAGTCATTTTGCTATTTCCTCTTTGAAGTGTTTTGGTTGCATGTTCAAAATGACAATGCTACGCTATGCTGGCAGTGAGAAGCGTGCTGCCCAGATTGAATAGACCTGTTCATGTTGCATTTATGATCATCCAGCATGTGAATAAGGAAAGGGAGGACATGAGAAAGAAACTGGCTCACAATGAAATGTCCCACTGCAAGCTATAGAGGTCAAAACATTGCATAAGCTTTTCCCCAGAAATGAGCACCATCAGCAACCCATCTCATGGAAATCTCACTCATCATTAAAAGCATTTTGCTTCTCTGGGGGTCTCTTGGATGTTTCACGTGGACAGACATCTACACATTTGCTGTGAAAACTTACTTGGAGGGAAACTGGGTGGCAGCTACAATATGAGCATGTGAGTGAACACATGCAACTATCCATTATGATAGCTGTACTCAAGATGTTGTCATCAGCAACTTTGTCAATGATTGTAATAGTACAAATATTTTAATGGTTCACAAGGCACCAACATTGACCAACGCTAGAATCACATGAGAATCACATGAGCAGTTTTCTCCTTTCTGCAATGCAGATCACACTTACATATCTAAATGATGCCTTCTCCACAAGGTGGATGATCACAGACCCCTGTGCTGGAGCAGATAGACACTAAGCAAATGGAAATGAGCTTCAAGGTAAACCTAGAGAAATACTCCAGCATTCTCTGACATGCCCAGCCTATTACTAGTTACACTGGTGGCAAGACCGATAAAATGATGGGATCAGGTGGTATTTTCCTTTAAAATGATACTTTAATATATCCATGTGCACCGTTCACCAAGTAAATTATTATTTTATCAGTGGGCAGAGAAATGCAAATGTGGAGGGCTTGCAAGGTGGGAAGTATTTTGTTTCTTCTGTTACCCCGTCCCACGCATTCTGGGAGTTTTCCTTTAAGAGCAATCTTCATAAACTAGGTAAAAAAAGGTAAAGGACCCCTGGACAGTTACATCCAATCAAAGGTGACTATGGGGTTGTGGCACTCATCTTGCTTTCAGGCCGAGGAAGCTGGCATTTGTCCACAGACAGCTTCCCGGGTCATGTGGCCAGCAAGGCTAAACTGCTTCCGGAACAATGGGACACTGTGACAGAAGCCAGAGCGCACGGATATGCCATTTAGCTTCCTGCCATAGCGGTACCTATTTATCTACTTGCACTGGTGTGCTTTCGAACTGCTAGGTTGGCAGGAGCTGGGACTGAGCAAAGGGAGGTTCACCTTCCAATCGGCAAGCTCAGGAGGCTCAGTGATTTAGACCAGAGAAACTACATCAGCTCCAGGACAGGGACAGATTGCCATTCATGCTAGGAGGATGCTGGGGAACAGGAGAGCTTTGGATGCTGCAGAACCACAGCATCACTCAGCACCCCCCTAACACGTCCTTTTTGCCTGCCGCAGTGTTGGAGCACAAGCTCCTGGTGGGAATTGATTTTAGTTTTTGCTTGGGATGAGCAGTTTTTGCAATTAGGATTTATTCAAATATAATAGCCTACTCTCCGTTCAGCTGTTGATGGCCACAAACAAGCCTGTCCCAGTCAGGACATGACTGACATGGAGTTACAGAAGATAGTTCCGCTTGTCATCTAAGATATGATGCCTGTCATCTCTGTGTGTTTTTTGTTGGATGAAATATAATTGCTCCTGTGGTTGACATTGATGAATGGTGTTGACTGGAATGCATTCTTCTGATTGCTTCAATGAACGATGCATACACAATGCTGATTTCTGAGTGACATTAAAAAAATATCTGCTTCTTGGAGCAGCCTTATGATTAACCTCTAATCAATGGCATTGCTTTTGGGATACTAATATTTCAGCAGGATTGGGTTTTTTTTGTCAAAGTTCTTGCTTGTAGAAAGGTTAAGTGTTCTGAAATAGAAATTGTGTGGATAAGTAGATGTATTAACTTTGTGATCATTCTGTTGCACTAGGAATCACATTAGAGAAACATCCTTAACCTAAGAACTGAGCATTCCCACTATACTGTCCCACTGTAGCCATAAGGAAATGACCTTGCATACTCCAAATATTTTGAGCACTCCCCCAAGGTTGATTAAATAGGCTGTGCAAATAAATGAATTTATACCAAGGAAGCACTTCTTCATGCAATGCATAATTAAACTATGAAACTCGCTCCCACAGGAGCGAGGTGATAGCCATCAAATTCAATAGCTTTAAAAGAAGATTGGACAACTTCATTGAGGGTAAGGCTATTGGTGGCTACTAGCCATGATGGATATGTTCTGCCTCCACAGCCAACCAGAGACAGTAATGCTTATGAATACCAGTTGCTGGAAAATGCAGGAGGAGAGTGTGTTCTATTGTTTCAGTCCTGCTTAAGGGTTGCTCACAGGCATATGGGCAGCCACTGTGTGTGCAGGATGCTGGACTAGATGGGCTATTGGCCTGATCCAGCAGGCTCTTCTTCTGTACATGCTGTTCGAAACATTATTGCCATAGTACTAATAATATTCAAATAGAGAGAGTGCTTTATCCAAGTTTTCAAAGCACTACAAATATGTTCTCGGCAATCTGTACAAGAATCCTGTGAGGTAGACCAATAGCACTGTCTTCAAGCTACACTTGTGAAAGATAGTAGTTGTGTGATTGATTGACTGATTGATAGATTGGTTGACTAAGACTACCCTGCAAATTCATCATGGCTGAGATGATATTTCCATCATGGAGCGCCTCAGTCAGTTTCTTTACTTCTCTGTGTTGCATTTTGATTTTAGTAGTGCCTCACGAAAAAGGATTTCTGTTACCTAAGCGATATGGACAGGACAAGGATAAAAGGAAGAGCAAGGCCTAATAAAACAGTAAGGAAAGACGCCAATATGGTATAGTAGATAATCCAAGATGAACACCTGAAGAAGGCTTGTGGAGGTAAACCCTTCTGATGTCATGGGTTTGTAGTAGAAGGAAGGGACTGATGGAGTAGGTTGGTGTTAGAACACACAAGCAGAATGAGCTCCGTTTACTAAAACAGCTAAAACTTTGTTTGGGCTCTGAACAGAAATGGAATCTAAGAAATGGTCCATGTCCCATTTTTGGTTTTGGTTACTTTTGTCAGGAAATTCTCTTCAAGCTCATATATCTACTTATTAAATGAGAATATAAAAGCAGCTGAAAAGGAAGCAATTAAAACAGGCCTAGGGCATCCACTCTTACATGTACTTGACAAACTCATTTTCTACCCTGGCTACTCATAATAACCTACTTATTTCCCCCACCCTTTCTTCTACCTGTTTCCCCTTTAAATTCTTGCTTCCACACACTTAACTTAGTTTGGCATGGTTTTCTAGAGCTCTCATATCTAGCATTGGCATTGTACCGACTTCTTCTCAGTTTCCAATTTCCAGTGTGGTATAGTGGTTAGAGCATAGGACTAGGACCTGGGAGACCAGGGTTCAAATCAACACGCAACCATGAAGCTCACTGTGTGACCTTAGGTCAGTCCACTGGTGGAGGAAGAGGAGTGCGGGGGGAGTGCACCGCCCCTGGCAGCGCGATCCCGGTGAGGTGCCATCACGGCTGCCCCCCCAGCCCCAGCCCATAGAGGAGGGAGAAAGGTTGTTTTTCTGCTGCTCCAGATAAGCGGACACGGAGCAATGGTTCCAAACTACAAGAAAAAAGATTCCACCTAAACATTAGGAAGAACTTCCTGACAGTAAGAGCTGTTCGACAGTGGAATTTGCTGCCAAGGAGTGTGGTGGAGTCTCCTTCTTTGGAGGTCTTTAAGCAGAGGCTTGACAACCATATGTCAGGAGTGCTCTGATGGTGTTTCCTGCTTGGCAGGGGGTTGGACTCGATGGCCCTTGTGGTCTCTTCCAACTCTTCTATGATTCTATGATTCTATGCTGGGTGCCGTGCCCCTGCAGGCCTCACCCCTGGGATGCGTGCCAGCCCTGCCCCACCTGCTCTCCACCCCCCAGTGCCAGAGCATGAAGCTCCCCCACTGGGTCAGTCATCTGCTCTCAACCTAACTTACCACACAGGGTGCATATGAAGATAAAATGAGGAGGGGGAGATTCATGTTCCCTACTTTGAGCTCTTTGGAGGGAAAATGGGACATAACTAAAATAAATAAATAAATAAATAAATAAATAAATAAATAAATAAATTCTACCCTGCCCATCTGGCTGGGTTTCCCCAGCCACTCTGGGAAGCTTCCAAAAGAAGGTTAAAAATACATTAAAACATCAGTCATTAAAAATGATTCTTACAGAGTAGGGAGAGTTAAGAATACATTTCAGAATATGGAAGAGCTCTTAGGCAAACACATTAGCACACTGTTCAAAATTATGGTTACTGGAAACCGGTGCCTTGGCTGCTCAACACTGAGTCTACTTTGTCTAGAGCATTGTTTCCCAAACTTGGGTTTCCAGCTGTTTTTGGACTACAACTCACATCATCCCTAGCTAGCAGGACCAGTGGTCAGTAATGATGGGAATTGTAGTCCGAAAAATAGCTAGAGACCCAAGTCTGGGAAATACTGGTCTAGAGTGGGGGAGGGGAGGAAGAAAAAGGAGGAGATGAATCATGCTGATCCAGGTGGATACAGAGCTCTTGAGCCCCATCTTGCCAAAAGATGCTGTCTTCTGGAAAATCCTTTATGCTCCTCTTTCCCCACCAGGTATGGGGATCAAAGTCTCTTTCATTCACCTGCTTTGTTATCTTAAAAAGGTAAAGGACCCCTGGCAGTTAAGTCCAGTCGTGAACGACTCTGGGGTTGCGGCGCTTATCTCACTTTACTGGTTGAGGGAGCTGACGTTTGTCCACAGACAGTTTTTCCGGGTCATGTGGCCAGCATGACTAATGCTGTTTACCTTAACACCAGAAATGCCATTTACCTTCCCGCCAGAGTGGTACCTATTTATCTACTTGCAGTTTGACGTGCTTTCGAACTGCTAGGTTGGCAGGAGCTGGGACTGAGCAACAGGAGCTCACCCCGTTGCGGGAATTCGAACCGCCGACCTTCCAATCAGCAAGTCCTAGGTTTAGACCACAGCGCCACCTGTGTCCCTTTGTTATCTTAAGCATAGGTTATTAGCACATGATGAAACAGATGTTAGACCTCTGGCATCAGAGACTGGGTATGTGTGTTCTTCCAGACCTAGCTCACGTTTACAAAGACCTAGATGGCTTCTATTTTTTGTAGTTCCAAGGAGATTAAGCATTTCAAGCTTAGCTAAGGCTTTGGGACAGTTTTGTATACCAACCATTATGATTATGAAGCTAGTGTTGCCTGGTAGCAGAGTGTTCTTTTCTAAGCTAAATATTCATTCTTCACTCATACAGTTTATAACTGATTTATATTGCACTGAAAGCATCAAAGGCTGGTACACATTTGCAGGCAACACTATAAAAATGGACAGGCAGTTTAGCAGGTTGAGGGAAGAAAAAAGTTTATACTTAGAAGCTTTACGAGAGGCACAACATGCCTCTTATAAAAGAACATACATGAATATTTGACATGGAGAACATGCATGAGTGTATACATCATAATAATATACCCAACAGTAGAATGCTTAATCTGTTTGCTTAACAAACAACACTGCACACTGTGAAAAGGAAGAATAAGAGGATTTCAGAAAGAAAATACAGTAAGGTGAAAAGCCAGCTGAAAAGATCCAGAGCCTTAAAATCTGTTCTTGGAAGAACTTTAGTTCAAATTGTAGATTGATTAAACGAAATTAGCCCCCACAATGAAAATTTGCCAAATGATATCTAGGTAAAGTTAAAACTGGGGCACAAATAGGAATGAGAGAGAAACTTGTTTAAGTTCAGTTTTTCATGCGAAACTCTCTCATTGACACCTCTGAAAACAATAGTTGCATTTCAAGTCCTGCAACGTTTGAAATTTGCATTTCTCCAAAATTTGTGATGGATTCATCCAACCAAATGTTTACAGAAAAGATAGATAGATAGGTAGATAGATAGATATATGATAGATAGATGATAGA
Source organism: Podarcis cretensis (assembly GCF_951804945.1). Lineage (NCBI taxonomy): Eukaryota > Metazoa > Chordata > Lepidosauria > Squamata > Lacertidae > Podarcis > Podarcis cretensis. The sequence goes on from NC_137175.1 coordinate 27,344,134, forward strand.
TAGATAGATAGATAGATAGATAGATAGATGAAAACAACATACAAAATTCATTTTATTAAGGAATATAAAAATTGTCCTTGCAAAATGTGTAATTTAGGAGAAAGTCATACTAAAATAAAGATGAATTTTCATAGAGAAATTTGAAACAACCTTTGCATACTTGATATGGAAATGTGGAGAACTGAACTTTGTAAAAATTAGAAACTGAGATAAACTAAAATTGACAGATATGTAGACACAAACTAGACAAAGAGAATGACAAATAATATTATTCCACACAATGCTTGTGCTATCCCATAGATATTACCTTTGTTGTGGTGCCATGGTATCCTACATTTCCATAGTTCCCATCATTTCCCTCATTGGCCTCTCACTTAGCTATGTTGCAGGCACCCTTGGGTCACAGAAAGATGATTCACACAGGGATGACAGCAATATTTCTATCTTGATTTAGTCCCATACTAATGCATTCATTCTAGCACACACTTGACTTCATTGTTTTCTTCACAGTATAATGTGCATGCAAGGTTCGCCTATTTGAATGCAAAATAAAACTCTCAGAAGTAGATGTAAATTGTCCTCAATTTGTATTCAAATACAAGAAGGAAACTATTGAAATACAAAATAAGCAGTGCACTAACAAATATGCAAGCAAACAAACGTAAATGTATTCATGCTTAGCAAGGGAGATTTCATAGTTTGTTTTACGGAACCTACCATACCAGGACAATTACACAGAAACTAACAGGTCACCCTCAAGTATTTGTTCTGTGATCTTATGCATGTAATTGAAAAGCCACAAGCATGCCAGCTATTTTCTCTGTGGTTTATATGAAGATGTAAATAATCCACTACTAAACGTCATAAGGGCTCCAGCCAAGATGCTTGATGATTCAAGAACAATTTGTCTCCAAGGTAACCTTTTTAGACAACAGATAGAAATTTGTGGTATGTTTAGGGAAACTCAAAACCCCAATAAATACGATTTAAAAGTTATCACCTTACTCCACTAGTTAATAGTTAGTTCATAGATAGTTCATAGGAACTCTGCTAACATTGAATACCCATCTCATAAACAAGTGGGACCTCAGAATAAAATGTTGAAGGGTATCTATCCATAGCGTATATGTGTTACTCCAGTTTGTGGCATCAAAGCTAGTTCTTGTGTGGCCACTGCTGGAAATTAAGTTTTTTTAAGTCAACACCCTTAACAAACTACAGTTCCCAAGATTTTTGGGAGGAAGCCATCCATGACACTTCAAAGTGGTATGATACTCCTTTAAATGTACAGTACTGGTGGGGCTCAGGTCAAGCATAAGGAGGAGATGGGGAGACAGAGCCAATAGTTATGACATCTGCTTGCTCAAATTTAATTGGGTTGTTACTTGAAGAGTGGGCTTTGGGGCTCCCCACTTTTTTGCACTTCTGCAAAGCTTTGGGTTTCTCCAAGATCACCAATACTTTCATGATGTGTGTGGGTGGTTCTGTTTGGCCTGCATAGGAATTGAAATCTGTGGCAGCTGCTCAGCATTAATAGGAAAGATGATGATTAATTCCTGGTTTCTTGCTAATTTCTAAGAATTATGCTAATAAAGCTGTTATAAACCTGTGTCTTTATGCTGCCTTGTGGTAAAAAGCCCGGCCTTTTTTTGCTTCATTTCAGTGAAGCTGTTGTAACCATCTTTAAGATCCCCATAGTCTTCAGAAACTTTGTGCCAGAGAACTTTTGAATAAGGATCTACTATAGAATGTTTTGAGCTCAAAAACATGTTTTTGTTCTACTGGAGGTTCTGTCCTACTCTTCCCCCCTTGCAATTTCCTTTTTTATTTTGTTTACCGAAGTTGTGCCTGAACATGGAGCAGAATGTAGCTTCTGCCTTCTAATTAGAAAGTGGAAAAACTTTTGAATTAAGGTGACTTTCTCTCTCTCTCTTTGGAGGGTGAGATTTGTATTGGAAAGGATTGGCTGAAGGACAGATTTTCAAATGTCAGGAATAATAGCAAGTCATCCAGTCCACTCCCCTGGGTAAAGGTTAGTGCTCATTTTCCTACCCTGGAGATTCACACTACTTAATTGTTCACCCTACCCCACCCTCTGTCAGGATTTTGTGACAGCCAGGAGCATGTGGGGCTTGCAGCTGAAAGGAAATGTCCTCCTTCTTATGCTTATTATATTCTAGGTATAATATGTCAAGTGCAGCTCTGTCATTCATATTCCTATCATGCCTGATTTGAGAACAGGCTACACTGGTGTTTTCTTCTTTCTCTCTCTTTCTTTATAAAAGTCATAAAGGACTGAGTGTATAAGAAATTTGAAGCACAGCTAAGGCAAGAACCTATCTCAAAAAGCTAATGCAATCCAACCCTTGCAGCCAGCTGTATCCGACTACGCACATATAAGTATGCCTTGTAATTTAAAGCCTTGTTTGCAAAGGACTTCAAATGAAGTTTTTTTGCTGGATCAACCTTAAAGTGCTGACTACCTGCCTGGCAAGCATCTGTAATTGACATGCTTGCAAATGGCGTGCTTTGCCCTCCCACTGGGTTTGAGTAGGGTGACAAATGCAGAGTTGAGTTTTGAACAGAACGGGTTTCCTAACGTTGTCATTATTTCTTAATACGAATAGCAGGCTGCAAGCACCACTTCTCCTCTTCATATGCAATTAGCAAACCTGGATTTACTGACAGTACAGGCTTTCCTCCCCTTCTCCTCCCCCCCAACCCCATTGCATTTGAAATATCAGCTTGGAAATGCCAAAATGCATTCTCGTGTACAGCTGGTATTTCAGCTGATGGGGCTCAGTAAGGCTGATTTATAGTTATTTCTACCTCGGTATTAATTTCCTTTTACAAAGCGCTAGACACATTCACAGCCACTGGCTGCCACATGCAGGCATTCACTTTTCAAAAACATCTCTTAAGAAGCATCGTTTGTCACAATCTCGGATAGAGGAATTAGCTTCAGGAAGATATTAGGCCTGCAGTTAATAATGTTGAGCTCCCTCCTTTTCTAAAAAAAAAACCAAAAAAACCATCCCCCCTTCTCTGTTTCTTTCCATCCTGGGGTGATCGTCAGTATGAGACATACATGTCTGTTCATTTTCTAATGCCTGCTGATCAAAACCATGTCCCTTTGGGAGGGAAGAGGAAAGCACATTCATCTTTATTATTAGGCCACCAGATTTGCATATTTTTGGTGCTGTCATCAGTGCTGACAACGTAACCACTGTTCTTGCAGGAAGCCTGCCCTGTTTTGTAGTCTTCTCACGAATTCTGACAGCAAACTGTTGCAGTGTCAATACATGTCCTTGCCACATTGGGGAAGGGATAGATTGATTAATAGGTAGCATTAATTGAAATATTTAATGCAAAGCACTGTGGAGTATCCCCTCCCCTTTTTGCAATAGGAACAAGATTTCCTGTATACCATTTAGCACAATAATTTTCCATCCAGTCAAAGAAAGCAACAGGCTTTCTTCCATGATTCCTCCTCTGCTCTGCCCTGTGCTATTCTCTGTGTGTGGTTTAGGGAGAGGTATAGAAACTCATGACAGAGTGGCAATTTGAACCTGGGTCCCCTCAGACATAGTCTGGCACTCTAACCACTACATAGTCTGGCACTCTAACCACTACACTGCACTGGATCTCAGGTGGTCTGCCTGAGTCACTTTACATCATATCCTCAAGTTGGCCAAAACTGCATGCTTTGCTTTGGCATGCCCTTGCATACAATCGAGGTTCCCAAGTATGCCACTTAAGGATACCCAACTAGATGCACTAATAGGTAAAGGTAAAGGTACCCCTGCCCGTACGGGCCAGTCTTGACAGACTCTGGGGTTGTGCGCCCATCTCACTTAAGAGGCCAGGGGCCAGCGCTGTCCGGAGACACTTCCGGGTCACGTGGCCAGCGTGACATCGCTGCTCTGGCGAGCCAGAGCCGCACACGGAAACGCCGTTTACCTTCCCGCTGGTAAGCGGTCCCTATTTATCTACTTGCACCCGGAGGTGCTTTCGAACTGCTAGGTTGGCAGGCGCTGGGACCGAGCAGCAGGAGCGCACCCCGCCGCAGGGATTCGAACCGCCGACCTTTCGATCGGCAAGTCCTAGGCGCTGAGGCTTTAACCCACAACGCCACCTGCACTAATAGTCAGAGAAATATATAATGCTTGAGGTTGTGTTTACTTTCATGGCATGTGATTAATCCATACTTCATATAAGCTTAATTCAGTAAGCATCGTGAATTACATAATATGTGATGCACTAAGTGGTCATGTTACACAAACATACAGTAATTAGTTTTGCAGATATTGGAGGCGGGGGGAACCTTACGTCAGCCATGACAAAACTTGGTCTTTGTAGACTCCCAACAAGATTAACTTTAGATGCTGGACAGTTCTACAGGATAGTTTTAGCTGTAATGGCAGAAATAACAACGTGCTTCGTACCAGCTAATGACTTGAAACTTGACTTGCAAAAATGAAGCTCCTTTGTTGGCTTAATCTCAACCCTTCCCTATTTCCCCATAAGGAACAGGGGGTTTAGGATTATGCTGCTTAAGGTCTACAGAAGTGCCACTAGCTCCAAAGTCTGGCCAAACCAGCAAATGCTAGCATGGAGTACAGATGGAAGCTTTATAAAGAAACTCTGCTGGGTGTCAGAGGCAGTCACAGAATTAGCACAAGGGAAATGTTCTCTCAAGTGAGAATTAGTTCAGTCAAGGCCCTATACATCTCAAGACCGGATTACTTGAGAGACTGCCTTATATACCCAGTTGATTTCTGTGGCCTGCGTGAGAGTTCTTAAGCTCTCAGAAGCCTAATCTGCATTGACTTGGTGCAGGGCTTTCAATATGACTGCCTCTGCTCTGTGGAACTGGAGAACAGCATGCCTGTTGAAATACAACAGGTGCTCACTACCTGCACTGTCTGGAAACAATAGAAGACTTTTTTGTCGCAGCAGGCTTTCCTGGACATTACCAAGATTTCAAAAAAGCTCAACAATTGTCTGGGTTCCCTTAAAAAATACCTCCACAACTTTCAGGGTGTCCTGGTTTTTTACTTTTTGAAATACAGAAACCTTATAAATGGGTGTTTGTCAAAATTTTCTATTTTGCATTGTTTTAGTTTTGTTTTAAATGCCTCGACCGCTCTTTGCATTTATAACAGTTTTCTGCTGTTTTTATTGTGAATCACTTTGAAAATTGCATAAAAGGGAACTGACGTTGTTGTTACTACTACTACTAGTGGGCAGTGCCTGACGCTGCTTAGGAATTAATAGAATCTAAAAAGTGTTCTGTTGTTGTTTGGGTAGTGTAATTTTTGAGTTTGGACCAGGCACACCAAAAATCATGTGAAGTCACACCAAAGTCACATTTTGGTCTGCCATCCTGATTCAGAACAGTGCTTGGCATCCAAATGCTGGCAAAGACTGCCACTCCCACCTCACAAACCCTCATGCTAAGTATGGCAATGATATCTTGAGAGGCAGACAAACCCATGCCAAAAAATTGGACCAAGTTACACCAAAGTAACGTTTCAGCTATATTGATTCAAAATGGCAGCTAGCATCCAAACACCGATGAAAACTTCCACCCTCACATTGAGAACAATCAGCCAAATTTGGTGATGATATTGACAATATCTAAGCCTGCAGAGAACTAAAAGACAGATAAACCACTTTCCAAAATATATAGTAGATTAACAACAACAGTAATAACAATAACAGAAGCTGTACTACTCAGGAAAAAACCCAAAGACCTCAGCATACTGAGCCAATAGATTTTTGTCTATCAAATGTTGAGAACATTGATGGTTGTTCTGCCCATCATATTGCCCTTATGAACCAGTTGATCACTGTCAAAGACAGAATTGTAAACAAGATGAACTATTAGTCTGGTCCAGAATATCAATTCTTATCTCAGGCTTGAGCGGCCTCCCCTCATTCTTCATTTGGATCCCTTCCAGTCGGGATTCAGGCCTCATCATGGGACTGAAACTGCCTTGGTCGCACTGGTTGATGATCTCCGGCGGGCTAGGGACAAAGGTGAGAGCTGTTTCCTAGTTCTGCTGGATCTCTCAGCGGCGTTTGATACCATCGACCATAACATCCTTCTGGACCGTCTTGAGGGGCTGGGAGCTGGGGGCACTGTCATACAGTGGTTCTGCTCCTTCCTCCTGGGCCGTGTTCAGAAAGTGGTGGTGGGGGATGAGTGATGAGTGTTCAGACCCCTGGGCTCTCACTTGTGGGGTGCCTCAGGGTTCTGTCCTCTCCCCCATGCTTTTCAACATCTACATGCAGCTGCTAGGAGAGATCATCAGGAGGTTTGGGCTGGGTGTTCATCAGTATGCGGATGATACCCAGCTCTACCTCTCTTTTAAATCAGAACCAGTGAAGGCGGTGAAGGTCCTGTGTGAGTGTCTGGAGGCGGCTGGAGGATGGATGGCGGCTAACAGATTGAGGTTGAATCCTGACAAGACAGAAGTACTGTTTTGGGGGGACAGGAGGCGGGCAGGTGTGGAGGATTCCCTGGTCCTAAATAGGGTAACTGTGCCCCTGAAGGACCAGTGCGCAGCCTGGGAGTCATTTTGGACTCACAGCTGTCCATGGAAGCACAGGTCAAATCTGCGTCCAGGGCAGCTGTTTACCAGCTCCATCTGGTACGTAGGCTGAGATCCTATCTGCCTGCGGACTGTCTCGCCAGAGTGGTGCATGCTCTGGTTATCTCCCGCTTGGACTACTGCAATGCACTCTACGTAGGGCTACCTTTGAAGGTGACTCGGAAACTACAACTAATCCAGAATGCGGCAGCTAGACTGGTGACTGGGAGCGGCCGCCGAGACCATATAACACCGGTCTTGAAAGACCTACATTGGCTCCCAGTATGTTTCCGAGCACAATTCAAAGTGTTGGTGCTGACCTTTAAAGCCCTAAACGGCCTCGGCCCAGTATACCTGAAGGCGCATCTCCACCCCCATCATTCTGCCCGGACGCTGAGGTCCAGCACCGAGGGCCTTCTGGCGGTTCCCTCATTGCGAGAAGCAAAGCTACAGGGAACCAGGCAGAGGGCCTTCTCGGTAGTGGCGCCCGCCCTGTGGAACGCCCTTCCAGCAGATGTCAAAGTGATAAACAACTACCTGACATTCAGAAGACATCTTAAGGCAGCCCTGTTCAGGGAAGTTTTTAATGTGTGATATTTTACTGTATTTTTGGTTTTTATGTAAGCCGCCCAGAGTGGCTGGGGAGGCCCAGCCAGATGGGCGGGGTATAAATAATAAATTATTATTATTATTTTCAATGAGTGCAGAGATTGCAAAGCAACTTTATGCTAAATGTGAATCATGGGTTTGATTGCAGGTGATTTCATAATTTATTTAGCAGTCTCAGTTTCATCCCATGTGTAAAGGCTTCCACTTGGCTGCTTTAATGTTTCGTTGTAGGTTTTGAGATGTACTTTGCTTAGTACATTAATGTTTTCAAGATCAGTTCTGCTGTGCATACCATGATGGGCATTCAACATGAAATGTGTGGCTACACTCAAATGCAGCTTCCTAAAAAGGTGGGGAAAATTAAAGGGAATGATGGAGATGCCTGGTGTTTGGACGTGCCTTCTTGCAATTTTCATTATGAGCATGTGAGAAGAATGATTTATTTCTGAGAATGGTAATGGCTATGCAATGGTTTGTGAAAAGAAGTGCAAGTAGCAGCACAGTGTGTGTGTGAGTGTGTGTGTGTATAAACACACACACACACACACACTACATTCTGTTAGTTGTTATGAGGGCTGAGTCTTCATGTTTAAATAATAATAATAATAATAATAATAATAATAATAATAATAATTTATTTATACCCCACCCATCTGGCTGGGTTTCCCCAGCCACTCTGGGTGGCTTCCAACTGAATATTAAAAACAATACAGCATCAGACATGAAAAACTTCCCTAAACAGTTACAGATAGGTAGCCGTGTTGGTCTGCCATAGTCAAAACAAAAAAAAATTCCTTCCAGTAGCACCTTAAAGACCAACTAAGTTAGTTCTTGGTATGAGCTTTCGTGTGCATGCACACTTCTTCAGATACACTAAAACAGAAGTTTCCAGACCCTTCTATATAGTGAGAAGGTGGGGAGGGGTATTACTCAGAAGGGTGGTGGGAATGGGTGATTGGCAGATAGCTGTGATGAGCCTGTTGACGACTATTGCAGTCGTTAAGAGTCGTCAACAGGCTCATCACAGCTATCTGCCAATCACCCATTCCCACCACCCTTCTGAGTAATACCCCTCCCCACCTTCTCACTATATAGAAGGGTCTGGAAACTTCTGTTTTAGTGTATCTGAAGAAGTGTGCATGCACACGAAAGCTCATACCAAGAACTAACTTAGTTGGTCTTTAAGGTGCTACTGGAAGGAATTTTTTTTGTTTTCCCTAAACAGGGCCGCCTTTAGTTGTCTTTTAAAAGTAAAATAGTTGTTTATTGCCTTGACATCTGCTGGGAGGGCATTCCACAGGGCAGGCGCCGCTACTGAGAAGGCCCTCTGCCCTTGTAACCTCACTTCTCACAGTGAGGGAACTGCCAGAAGGCCCTCGACACTGGACCTCAGTGTCTGGGCTGGATGATGGGGGTGGAGACGCTCCTTCAGTTATACAAGACCGAGGACGTTTAGGGCTTTAAAGGTCAGCACCAACACTTTGAATTGTGCTTGGAAACGTACTGGGAGCCGATGAAGATCTTTGAGGACCGGTGTTATATGGTCTCGGTGGCCACTCCCATTTACCAGTCTAGCTGCTGCATTCTGGATTAATTCTAGTTTCCGAGTCACCTTCAAAGGGAGCCCCACATAGAGTGCATTGCAGTAGTCCAAGCAGGAAATAACTAGAGCAGGCACCACTCTAGTTGGGAAGAGGGAGGAACTAATTGACGAAGTGGAAGTACTGGGAACCTTGGAAGGAAGTGATCATGTTCTCTTGGGTTTCATGATACAGAGGCAGGTCCAAATTTAGGTGTGATGAGGCCCTAGGCTACTGAAGGTAATGGGGCCCTTTATATGTCCACAATTTGTCAACAAAAAACTGTTTTTTGTGTTGAATATATGCTATATGGTAATTTATGGACCTAATAGGTATCTAAAGCCATTTGCACATGTTGCCATGCAACCAGTCCATGCAGAATGTAGGCACCCTATATATAGAAATGAGCAAATCCGTGATATTTTAGGAAGCAGATGTGGGCCATTACTTACATAATACACAACACAAAACACTGCTGCTGTATGTAGGTTTTATTTTATTTGTTTTTTTATCTTATATTTTGGAAATGTACATCCAGTTTTTTCCCTTTAATTTTTTTGGGGGCCCCAAGAGAATGGGGCCTTAAGCTATAGCTTGTTTAGCTTATACATAAATCCAGCACTGTACAGAGGCAAGGGAAAGCTGAGTGTAGCCAGGCTTACACTCTGGACTTGAAGTCTGATTTCAGAAAGCTTAAGGAACTACTGATTCTTAAGATCCCATGGGCAGAAATACTCAAAGAGTAAAGAGTCCAAGATGAATGGGAGATTCTGAAAGGTGAAACACTGAAGGAAGAAATGCAGACATTTTCGGGGGGGGGGTAGTGGAAGGCATCTAAAGAAATCAGCATGGCTGCATAAGGAGCTTACAGCTGAGCTGAGATTTAAGAAGGGCATGCATAAGAAATGGAAGAAAGGGGAAATCATGAAGGAAGAGTATACATGAGTAGCCAACAATTACAGGAAGAAGGTCAGCCAGGCCAAAGCTCAGAATGAACTGCGGCTTACAAGAGAGGTTAAAGAGGATAAAAAATGGTTTCTTCAGCTATGTTGAAAGCAAGAGGAAGAACAAGCAAGTAGTAGGTTCTTTGCTTTAATTGAGATTACTGCATTACAGGGAGTTGGAATAGATAACCCTCAGGGTCCTTCCACCTCTGCAACTGATGCTGTGAACCTTAGGAACCATGAGAACGATCCTCCTCATGGCCAAGGAATGGAAAGATCAGGAGGCTCCAAAAATAACAGTTTGGCAAATTAAATTACAGGAATTTGTGGAGATGGCTCAATTGACTAGCAAACTCAGAGGAAACTCAAAGCAAAAAATTGCAGAAAAATGGGATGGTTATAGAAGATATGTTCAAAAATACAGTAATAGTTTTGACTCCATGCTAGCATTCGAGTGACAAAGGAAGTAAAAGCAAGTGAATAACAATTAAGGATTTATTATGTTTTCTGAATGTATTGGAAAATTTATATAGAAAGGTTTATTGTTTTGTGTGCATTGAATTGTAAGATAAAACATATGCAAAGGGACTTGACAGGAAGTCAAAATTGAAGAAAAGATTTTCTAAGATATAAGGGGAAAAATATTTATTTTCATTGTTATTGTTATTATTATTATTTCTGTATGTGTGCGGAGGTGTGTTTCGTATGGAATGTTTGGGAGGAAATAAGACGGTAAATAACAAATAACAAACAAAATATTGATGTATGTAATTTTTATTTCTCAATTATATTTTGTGGTAGTATTTTTGTGACATACACTCAATAAAAATTATTTAAAAAGAAAAGAAAAAAGAGACCGATTCTCCTAAATTCATGCTATAGTTGATCCATACAAACCTCCATTCATTTATGTCATGGTATTTTTCTATCTTTTGTGGAACTGAAATCAGTATGTATAGGGAACTGAAATCAGTATGAATTTCACTCTCAGCCAGGTTCCAAATGGAATGATCCTGCCTCCCCACCTCCAAAGACTACACAATACACACTGGAGTTCTGGTAGAGCAAATGATTTTACCCCCAAACTCCATCAACACCTCCTGGAGCAATGTGGAGCAACTCACCCCTAACTGTAGATTGCGATTCAGCAAAAGGAACTGAACAGATGTTGATTTGCTTATAGATGATGTTTAAACTGCTACTGAAATTTTCTCTCTTCTGTGGCGTTTAAAAAACAAAACAACACAAAAATGTTTATTTACTTATTTTAAGGCTGAACCACTCAAAGAGTCTGAATATTGCAGCTATAAGTTTGTAAAGGAAAAGTTGCAATCACCTGTTGGAACAAATGTCCATATGTTTCTGCTACTCAGTGTCAGGGACTGGCTCCCTTGACACTTATTTATTAATTGCATGGTCACCTCTTCATTTTATTCTCACAACAGCCCTGTGAGGTAGGCCACACTGAGAGTCAGTGATTCACTTTCTGGCTGAGTGGGGATTCAAACCCATGTCTCTCATGCTCGCCATCTTTTCTCCACCATGAACCCAAAGGAAAATTATTAGCAGCTGGAGGCTGCAGTAGATCATCAGAAAGAGACCATCTGCATTCTCTCCATGCAACATGTGGATGCATTCATACACATGCATATGCTACTGGAGAGCAAACGGACTGTATGCCATGTCTTCCCTTCGCAGAACAAATGAGAGAAAAACATTGTCTCAGCAAGCATCCACAAAGGCTGCCTGGACTACATGCACACAATATTACAGCTGTGGGGGAGTCATTGAAGCTTTGCAGCCTAAGCTTTCCCACATCTGTTCAGTAAAAGCAGACGCTGCTTTCTCTGCTCTCTTCTTTCTGCTGCACTTTCACAGTGTAATGCACTGATACTGTAAAACATTGGTCAGGGGAGCATTAGTGTGAAAATGGTGCTGGAATAAGAATTTGCAGGTAATGGCTGTTTCTGCACTGGGCTTTCTAAGTTCCCTGGACAGCATCACTTTCAGCAGTTGGCTCTCAGAGCTTCACTTAAAGCAGTGAGGAGGAAAACTAATCTTTTGTGCTTGCTTTTCTTCAGTGGCCCTGTCTCATACTCTGATCCTAATGGGGCGGAAATGAGCTCAGCTGCCTAATTCTATTAAAAATGCTGGCTGTTATTTGCACATGGATGCTCATATGCTTGCTTGCAGCCTTGCTGCTATAATGCCATAGCAAAATGGAAGTGAGCCAAAGTCCCTTACAGTCTGGATCTCTGTCTGTCTGTCTGTCTCTCACTGCACCAACACTACCCACACAAACCTTTCCAGCAATCTGCAATGAGATAAACCATTGCACAGAGGTGAACTTGAAAAAAAGATACATGAAATCCCACTAGTTAATTCCCGAAAAGAAAGATGTTGTGGCCTAGAACACACATTCTCTACTCTGGATGCAAGAATCCTTAACTCCAGATGGGTAAGGGGGCAATCCTAACTATTGTCAGCTAGGCTAAGCCTCCCAAAGTCTACCTGAGAGGGATCAGGATGAGGCAGAAGTGTAATTCTGCTGGCAAGGCAGCACTCTCGGCAACCTCTGGTACACTTGCAGAAAGTTACATAGGTAGATGATCCTGGTGGTGATTCTGCCAGTGCAAAGGGCTGAAACAGGACAGGTTGGAAATGTTAGGTATCTGTTATGCCACTGTGCAATTCTTGGAGTCACAAGACTCTGTTGACATTCCAGAATCTTTGAAGTCTCACAGGAGACGGGAGACGGATGTTGATGTTACTGGTTTCCTGTTCAGTTGTTTTCTGACTCTCACAGAGAGCAGGTGCATATTCTTTTCTGTCTTGCATAGTTAGAAACAAAGTAGCAATGTAGCACATATTTCTGGCTCTTTCTGCTGCTGTCTGGGTACTCTGCGCAATGGAGAGCATGCCTGAATCCTCATACAAAGGCTTAGGTCATGAATCACCGTTGGAGGAGAGCCTGGATGGGTTCCGAAGATACGGCCGGAGGAGTAGCCATTACAACTCGATCGTGCGGAGGCTATGACAGGAAGTAGCCTGTAACCCACAAGATCCAAAGACCTCACACTTCCTAAACAAATCCACCAGATTAGACCCCATTGCTTCATTGAAACAGCCCTGTACTGTACTCCTTAACTGTACTAGTAAGGCAGAAGCTGGCTAATTTCCCACTAGTTCCAATGGAAGCAGAGGTGTAGGAAGGTCAGGTGGTATCTGGTGTGGAAAATTTCTTGTCACTCCCCCCACATCAATTTTTTATATATATTTTTTGCCTGCAAAAATGGTTTTACATTATTTCCTATTTTCTTACAAAGGAAATAATAATAATAATAATAATAATAATAATAATAATAATAATAATAATAATAAACAACTTTTATTTATATCCCGCCCTCCCCGGCCAAAGTCGGGCTCAGTGTGGCTAACATCAGATATATAACATTGGTATAAAAATCAAACAATAATTAAATTACCTCCTAAAAACACGTCAAAATCAAATTAAAGACTCATTAGATGGCTTTCCGCAGGGTTAGGGTTGGGTGAAATTTCAGCTTCACGACATTTACCACCAATCTCTCCCCTACCCCATACTTAAGATTGTTCTTCCATTAGTGCTGGTTTTAAGTATTGGATACAGTAGAACTCTGTAGATTTCAGGCAGGCAAAAGCATTCCCCTCTTTACATATACCTACAAATATTTTGTGAATCTTCTGGGGTAGAGAAGGGAATTTTTTTATAATTTTTGTGTCGTCTTTAAATATGAGGTTGTTAAAGGTTTGGGGTTTTTTTTTCTCCTTTCTTTTGCAACAAAAAAGAATAACTGGCTTCCAATCATTTGGAATTTTGGTTTGGCTTGGTTTAGGCATGCCATTTTCTGGACAGAATGCTCTAGGGAATGATGCTACATCATGATGTAGAATTGCTTGCATTGGAATTTTTCATTTTTCTTTTGTGGGGGTGGTTGCTTCCATTGTGGTAGGTTTTTGTTTTGTTTGTTTGTTTAAAAGGGAGGGAACGCTTGACCACTTTGCATTTTAGAAAAACCTCACATTATTTAAATCCTTCTCCCCCAACCCACCAAATATCACTCCATTTTTGCAAGGGGCAAATGGCCCTGCAAAAGTGGAGGTGGTATATTTTGTGCATGTTTAGTATTGATGGCTTAGCTGGTTGCAGAGACAACTCACATTCTGAGAGACACTCTGCTCATTGCTGTTGTTTAACTTCCATACTCAACTTTGGGTTATACAGACTCATCTTAAAAACATTTCTCTGTAATTTGTTTTTGTTTTAATACTGAATATGCTCTGTGAGTGGTTCTGTTATTGTTTACATGGTTATGTGTTAGTTTGCACATATCTTTACGACAAATCAGCTAAAAAATGATGAACACTAGCGCTGACAATGCATCTTGGGGTTGAGCACTGGACCAGTACTAAACCCTATAAGGATCTCTGCAAGACTACTTTATATTGATCTCTCATTCTCACTCATTTACTGTTATGATCATTTGCAACTAAAGCCCACTTTGAGTTTCCTAAGTGGGAAATGTAGATTTCAGTTGCCATCTATTTCATGCTGAGCCTTCTGTCAATTTATTCAGTGTTCAGTACAAGTCAGGCTTGACGCTTCCAGTATAAGAAATGCACAGTTCTGTACCTCTTGCTATGTCAAATGTTGCATCATGAACTAACTCAGAGCATGCCCAGGTAATAGATGTGTTCAGTCATGCATTTCTTGCCAGGGGACTATGGGAAGATTATAGGTATTAGAAGCTTTAAAATCTCAAGTGAGTCATTTGCTGAGGAGGTAATTAATCCATTGCATTAAAAAAAAAAAAAAAGCTTATGGGTTTTCAGCAAAGTATGCTTGGACTTAAAAGAAAAATCGTGACTTAAAATATAGTGGATTTTGTCAAGGCTATAGTAATTTCACTCCTGTGGCCCGCATAATGCTTCTTGCCAAATCACATTGGGAATACCAACTCTAGAAGCTAGTTTACTTCAAAGGATTCATTTATTTGAATGGGAAAAGAGGATAGATCCTTAAAAGTTCACCAATGTTATGCAGAGACGGGAACATTCATGATCTAAGTTAGCCAGTCTAAATTGCATAGATTTTATGTCATTTTGGTTGTTCTGCTAAACCTCATTGAACAACACAAGAACAAAGGTGTGTGTGTGCATGAGAACATCAAAGTATATAAATGTATATGGGCAAGGCTTGGTTTTCTTGTAGCTGTATGCTGTTGATTTTATATGTGCATATGTGTATGTGTATATATAATTGCACACTTAGTCAACTGTGGGGAAAATCAAAGTATAGGACATTTAATGTATGCTTGATTTACTCTGCTTCAGATAGCCATGAGACAGAAGTCATGAAGGGCAATAGTTCTTCGTTTCACCAAGCAATGTCCAGAGATTTTCAAGCAATAAATGCTGGGAAACATAGTTTAGGGCTGTCATACATCCGGAATTTCCCGGACATCGCAGGATTAGTCCGTCAAAAATGGCGTCCAGGTGAAAATTTTGGATATCGTTTAAAAAGCTCAACAACCTTTGTGTCCGGATTTTCACTTTTTGAAATATGGCGACCCTAACATAGTTAATTGGACGCGGGTGGCGCTGTGGGTAAAACCTCAGTGCCTAGGACTTGCCGATCGTATGGTCGGCGGTTTGAATCCCTGCGGCGGGGTGGGCTCCCGTCGTTCGGTTCCAGCTCCTGCCCACCTAGCAGTTCGAAAGCACTCTTAAGTGCAAGTAGATAAATAGGTACCGCTTTATAGCGGGAAGGTAAACAGCGCTTCCGTGCACTGCACTGGTGCTGGCTCGCCAGAGCAGCTTCGTCAGGTTGGCCACATGACCCGGAAGTGTCTTCGGACAGCACTGGCTCCCGGCCTCTTAAACGAGATGAGCACGCAACCCCAGAGTCGGTCATGACTGGCCCGTACGGGCAGGGGTACCTTTACCTTTACCTTTTTTAACATAGTTAATCTGTGCATAGCAAAATCCAGAAAATGGTATAATCCAAAAGGGAGTTTCATTTTGATGTGCAAGCCAGCTGGGGAGCTTCAAATCTGCTTGATCTGCTGTCAAAGGTAGACCAAACAAATTCCTTTCTCATCCCTACCTGGACAAAAATATATGAAAATATAGAGCATTTACTTGTCAAACAAGAACTCTCATGGGGTAAAGGTCTCAAGGGGTGGGGAGCCTTCTCCAAAGATGCTTGTAACCGATGACCTGCTTCTGCACCAAGCTGAGGGGAGCGTGTACATAACTAATTACCCTTGACTTTCCCAGTTTTAATCTAATTATATGCAGATGCACAATAAATGCATAGGCACATATTGAAAGCTGAGCAATGCCTTCTATTTTGGGCTACATCCTAACCTCCCTTCCCTAGGGGCAAGCCCCATTGAATTCAGAGGGACTTCTGACTAGTCATAGTAAGGTTTGCAGCCTAAAGTCTTGCATGTGCATTCTCATATGTTGCACATCAGAGACTCCTGGAGCTTCAAAGGAATTCTGCCCTGGACTGGAACCCAACGTTAAGTAGTTTCATATGGACCCGTTGGCTGATCTCTAGGTACCATATGGACAGATGCCGAAAGAACAATGTTGATAATTCTTGTGTTATCACAAAAAAGAGGGAGAGCTGTGATGAGGACTGAGCTCAGCCAAAATGGTTATTCTTTTGGCTAAAGTTGACAGGTCATCTGTGGTGTTTGGGACACTGCTATATCCAGTGCTATTTTTCTAGAAAAATAGGTGCTGAACTCACAATGAACTCCTCCCTTGCTCTCTTAAAATGGTAATGGTGCCCACCTGAGAGGTGCTGGAACTGAGTTGCAGCTGGAAAAAAAGCCCTGGCTATATCTGTCATGTTGACTGCTCTGAGAAGGCCTCTCTGTAGTGACTCTCTATCACCAAAGAAAGTCGTTTTGGGAAGAACATAATGGGATGGAACACTGCTGCAGTCTGATGGTGAGCTTTCTCATCTGTTGTTTTGAGAAAGAGAGAGATGCCATCAGTACACTAAATACTAATGGGAACTCTCTAGTTAACTCATACCTGAACCATGAATTCACTTAGGTGACCTTAAGCAAGTCACTATCTCTCAATCTTGGCCTCCCTCTCTCCTGCATCTGTGATATGTGGATAATAATAGTAGCCTTTCTGACATGATTGGAGCTAGGGTTTACAGAGTTTTGGATGTTTGCTGTGTTGTATAAAATGCCAAGCAGTATTATTGCTGAAAATAAATAAGCTGTTAACATTAAAGTTTGAAGGTTGCAGGCAAGTTATATGGAAAAAATAATTCTACTAGACACCGTAGAGGAATAACCTCTTATAATAACCACTTCAATAAGATCATGTCCCTGCCTGTTAATTAATGAAAGCAATAAGAATTGGTTTTGTTTCTTCTTTGGAAGTGTTTATATTTGTGATAAAGGAGCCCCATAAGTAATTCATGTAAGCAGTTTTCTGTTTTTCTTATTAGCATTAGCTGTTTGACATAATCATCCTTTCCCCAGGATTGTGGTGTTCTTGTTCCTTGCAAATATTTATCAGCTGAAAACTGCTGACAGAATAGTGGCAGAGGACTCTTGTCAGCAGGTTCTTTAAATGGACACTAGGAAGATGAAAATCATATGAAAAGTCATTCCTTGTCTGGCAGTTACTTGTAATGCCCTGTCTTATGAATATTTTAAATCACTTGATGAACATTAGAGCCAAGAATGCAGAATTGTGTCTGCGAAAAAGGAAAAAGGAAAGAAAAGAGGATTCTCATTAGTATGTCTAATTTGTGTGCATAAAAACCCAATTGCCCATTTGTGCCCATTTGTTGTGTTTGAATATGTAGAATGAAGTTGAAAAATGATGCTGAGCTTAAACCAAAGCTCTATATGTTCACAAAGTGAGAAAACGCTGTGTGTGTGTGTGTGTGTGTGTGTCTGTGTCTGTGTCTCTGTGTGAATTTCACTCTGACCTTTCCCAATATGTGGCCTAATTGTCTCAGGATGTAGAGTGTCGACTTTTACACTCCCAGTGGCCACAATAACCACATGTGCTTGCCCGTCCATTTTCATATAAGCTACTGTCAGGGCTGTCAGGCAGGCAGGATCACCCACAGGTCAGAATGAAGACTCAAGACTCAACAGGAAGTCACCTT
This sequence comes from Podarcis cretensis, assembly GCF_951804945.1. NCBI lineage: Eukaryota > Metazoa > Chordata > Lepidosauria > Squamata > Lacertidae > Podarcis > Podarcis cretensis. The sequence goes on from NC_137175.1 coordinate 27,362,054, forward strand.
TTTTATTCAGAAAAAGAAAGCACAGCAGAGTTCACCCAGGCTCAACTACCCTAGTTGACAGGGCTGTCTTAAGCATATGCGGCACCGGGGTGAAAAAATATTCCTGACGCCCCCCCCCCCCGGTTGCCCAGTCCCAGGAGTGCGGAGGCGGCTAGCCGCCTCAGCGTCTCACTGGCTCGGTTGCCCCCAAATTCGTGGTGCAGAAGAGCCCGCTGCAGTGCTCTGACCAATGGGTGGGCTCTTCCCCAGACTCAACTCTCAGGCCCTGGACTCTCGGCCTGGTGCCCCTGAGAGCCTGGTGCCAGTGTGCCCCGCACCCCTAGCACCTATGGGTAACACGGCCCTGCTAGTTGAAGATGTTGCTGGGACTGGGGTCTGGTTCCTCCTTCCCTCTCTAGCCCTCTGCCTCTGGAATCCTCCCAAGCAGACGTAAACTATGGTGAGGAAGAGGGACCCTCCCTCTGGGCATGTCTGGCCCATTGCTCAGCAACGTACAAGGCTCTTTGCAATGATGATGTCAGTGGATGAGGAGAGTCCACTTTAGAAGGACTTGCCCACTGCTGTGAAATTGAGGCAACGTCTGGCTTCTCTTGGTCAGAGTCTGCACTCCAACTGAGATCCTCGGCACCCTGTCCTGTCCTGGAATGGTGTTCTTCTTCTGACTCCCCGTGCTCACTCCCAGCTTGTCCCCTCCTGTGCCCCCTTCCCTGTGTCCCACCACCACTGCCCTGGTTCTAAGTCTTCTTCCTTTGTGTCATCCCTGGGGGGTTCTTGGGCTGGCACCACCCACCGCTCTTCATCATCCAGCCGGTCCCCAACAGTTACATATAAATCAGACCCTTGATTTTTTTTTAATGTTGCAAACAATGTATTACTCTTTGCTCCCTAAAAAAATTGAGAAATCTTCCTGTCATGTAGCCCTGTTACCATTCTTAATCGTTCTTTTATAATTAATCCTCAGAATAGTTAATAATGTAGATTCCATTCCTAGCTTTGAAATAATATCTAGTTCGGTGAATGTATGATGGATGCTTTTAATAAAGTCAGTAATTATCTTTTATTGTTGATGGGTGCTGGTTTATTTTTAATTGTTCTTTTTGTTCTTTTGTGGTTAGAGAGCACTAGAGTGTTGGGTTTGACAAAGGATTGAGCTATTTTTAAATCTTTATATAATGTGGCTACAATGAGGTTAACAACAGACTAATATATATGGGAGGGGGGACGTACAAAAAAAATCAGTGTTTTTGAATGGTGCCTAATCCAAAATGTATTTAAATAGATCCAAGCTGAATTATAGCTATGTAAATTGCCTCTTGTGGTCATGTTCTTAAAGGATTCATTTGCTAAAGGATGCTCTTCCCATGCCAATTGCATGTGCCCCAGGCCTAATCTACATCATCTAGATCAGGCATAGGCAAACTCGGCCCTCTGGATGTTTTGAGACTACAACTTCCATCACCCCTAGCTAACAGGACCAGTGGTCAGGGATGATGGGAATTTTAGTCTCAAAACATCTGAAGGGCCGAGTTTGCCTATGCCTGATGTAGATCATACCATGCAGGAAGCAGAGGTGTGAATAAAACTGCCCATGCCAGTGGCAGCTTCATGGTTTACCATCAGCCTTCTCCAACCTGGTCTCCTACAGGTGTTATGGACTCCAATTCCCATCAGTTACAGCCAGCATGGAAAATGGTCAAGGATGATGGGAATTGTAGTCCAAAACATCTGGAGTGTTAACAGGTTTGGGAAGATAATAGCTCACACAAATGAGATTAACCACATATAATGAACAAAATAACCAACATTGCCAGTTAGTTTGGCCTAGAGGAGAAATGATTTCCTGGCCTCAAATGTGACAGTTGTGAATTATGAAGAACGTAACGTCCTCACAGCTACATAAAAAGCCCTTCAAATGAATGGAAGGGAAATATTAGAATTTAAATACCTTTGTGAATGAGGGTCAAAATAAATATAAGCTTTGAATCCCCACGGCTTGCAACTGAAAGACTAATTTTCTGCCTGATAGAACTCTGTCACATACTTCTAGACTAAAGCAGTAGAAGATAATATTCTTTGTTTATTTTGTGTTTCTTATACTATCTGTAAAATATGGCATCAGTTGAGTATATAAAATTGTAGCTTATACATTGCTCAAACAAACAACATTCATAACCCTTCTCCTTGCATTTATGGTCAACAAAACGTTTCATACCCAAGTTTCAAAGAGAAGGAAAACTAACTGAAATGAATACAAGGGATGTGAACCATGGAATTTTTTTAAAGAACTGATTGCTCTTTTTTCTACTGCAAGATTCTAATTCTGTGTGACCATATAATTTAGAGAATATTTTTGTTTCCTTTTTTTGAAGTATGATTCCTTTTCAATTCAAACCACTTAAAAATATATAGTGTAGCTTTCAAAACAGAAAAAAGAGCTCTGGTCTTAAGTCTCTTGTCTGTTTGATTCCTCCAGTGGTTTGAGAATCTTAAAAATCAGTTCTGCTCTGCTTTCATTACCAGGAGTTCTGTAGTTCCTGGATTTGATAGAATATGTTATACCACCTCAGCTTGCTTATTACAGCATGGTAATGAGTTATTTTTCCTCAAGAACAGCCTGAGAACAAGCAAGAGAGGAGAATATATTTTCAGTCCTTTATTTTTAAATCAATTGGCCGTCAATATATTAAAGTGTGAAATGTGTCTAGTCAGGTTCTGATCTTTGGAATGAAGGGCATTCTTACCCAGTGCAGTATGGAGGCTTTATGCTAGGGATGGAAAACACTGCATGTCAGTAGTGACATAATTTAATGAAGTGCTGAAGCCACTACCACATTCATACCCATTTTTGGGAGGAAGACAATGGGACAGTAAATCTTGTGCAGCAATAACATCAAAAAAATAAAAGCTGAAGAGCTGAAGCAGAGGAACAGATAAAAATCCAAATAACAGGCAGGAATATTACAAGATCAAACCACGATTAAAATGACCTCACAGAGCAGACTCAGTAATAAGTAGTAAGTAAGAAAATAAGTAGGGACGCGGGTGGCACTGTGGTCTAAACCACTGAGCCTCTTGGGCTTGCCGATCAGAAGGTCGGTGGTTCGAATCCCCACGACGGGGTGAGCTCCTGTTGCTCGGTCCCAGCTCCTGCCAACCTAGCAGTGTGAAAGCACATCAAAGTGCAAGTAGATAAATAGGTACCAATCTGGCGGGAAGGTAAACAGCATTTCTGTGTGCTGCTCTGGTTTCTGTGTTCTGTTGCGTGAGAAGTGGCTTAGTCATGCAGGCCACATGACCTGGAAAAACTGTCTGCAGACAAACGCCTGCTCCCTCAGCCTGTAAAGCAAGATGAGCGGCGCAACCCCGGAGTCATCTGCGACTGGACTTAACTGTCAGGGGTGACTAGTGACTAGAAGAGTGACTAGTGGGGTGCCACAGGGTTCTGTCTTGGGCCCGGTCTTATTCAACATCTTTATCAATGACTTGGATGATGGACTCAAGGGCATCCTGATCAAATTTGCAGATGACACCAAACTGGGAGAGGTGGCTAACACCCCAGAGGACAGGATCACACTTCCAAACAACCTTGACAGATTAGAGAACTGGGCCAAAACAAAGAAGATGAATTTTAACAGGGAGAAATGTAAAGTATTGCACTTGGGCAAAAAAAATGAGAGGCACAAATACAAGATGGGTGACACCTGGCTTGAGAGCAGTACATGTGAAAAGGATCTAGGAGTCTTGGTTGACCACAAACTTGACATGAGCCAACAGTGTGACGCGGCAGCTAAAAAAGCCAATGCAATTCTGGGCTGCATCAATAGGAGTATAGCATCTAGATCAAGGGAAGTAATAGTGCCACTGTATTCTGCTCTGGTCAGACCTCACCTGGAGTACTGTGTCCAGTTCTGGGCACCACAGTTCAAGAAGGACACTGACAAACTGGAACGTGTCCAGAGGAGGGCAACCAAAATGGTCAAAGGCCTGGAAACGATGCCTTATGAGGAACGGCTAAGGGAGCTGGGCATGTTTAGCCTGGAGAAGAGGAGGTTAAGGGGTGATATGATAGCCATGTTCAAATATATAAAAGGATGTCACATAGAGGAGGGAGAAAGGTTGTTTTCTGCTGCTCCAGAGAAGCGGACACGGAGCAATGGATCCAAACTACAAGAAAAAAGATTCCACCTAAACATTAGGAAGAACTTCCTGACAGTAAGAGCTGTTCGACAGTGGAATTTGCTGCCAAGGAGTGTGGTGGAGTCTCCTTCTTTGGAGGTCTTTAAGCAGAGGCTTGACAACCATATGTCAGGAGTGCTCTGATGGTGTTTCCTGCTTGGCAGGGTGTTATGTACTGGGTTGAATAGGATCCAAACTGCAGCAGTCTGATTGGCCCTAGAACAATAGGATCCAAAAGGCAGCAGCCTGATTGGTCCTAGAACAATAGGATTCAGAATGCAGCAGTCTGATTGGTCCTAGAACAATGCAGCAGTATGATTGGTTGGCAGGAACTACCCAATCATGCTCCAGATAGAAGTGAATCCACAACCTGATTGGCTTACAGTAGAATTCCGGAATTAGCCAATCATGTTCAGCCCATTGTGTAAATAATGTATATAAAGCAGATACCTTGAGGGGACTTTCATTCATTCCTCCTCACCACTATGAGCTGAATAAAGAGCATGAAATCACTTTGCGACTCTGAGTATATTTCACTGGCGACGAAGGTGGGATCCCGCTGAGCTGACTGCCACACACAGCACCGCAGCACCGCCACCTGCCGCACCGCTGCCTCGCACCGTGTATCCAGGCTTCAGCTCCGGGACACAAGGAACTCAGAATGGCAACCGACAGCAGCTTCTCACCGTTCAACCCAGCATCCGGAGACTGGGAAGCGTACGCCTCCCGTTTCACCATCCTCCTAGAAGCCAAAGGGGTCACCGATGAAGAAGACGCCAAGAAGAGGGCAATATTCTTCAGCGTTTGCGGAGAGGAGACATTTGAAATTGCCCGGGCTCTCCTTGCGCCTGAAGACGTTGCTACTGTTCCATACAAAACAATAATGGAACAGCTGAAGGGGCACTTTTCGCCACAGCCCTCAGTGGTGGCTCGTCGAAATGCCTTCTATGCAAAGCGGCAAGCCCCTGGGGAAACCATAACTGGGTTTGTGACCTCTCTCCGCCAAGCCGCCCGGTTCTGCAACTTCTCAGAGCTGGAGAACATGCTTCGTGACCGCCTCGTCGGTGGCCTGAGGGATGAGAAGCTGCAACGACGCCTCTACGCTAAGAAGGACCTAACGTTCCAGGTCGCTCTGGAGGAGGCCCTGGCAACGGAAGCTGCCGAGAGGTCGACGCAAGAGGCACGGCCGAGCCAGCCATCCCAACCGAGGGTCCACCATGAAGACCTCACCGACGACTCAGGATCCAACAGGGAGGAGGTGCACCGAGTACAGCAGCGCACTCAAGCAGCCCACATACCACAGCTGCCTCGACGAGAAGGAGGGAACTGCGCAAGTTGCGGAGAAAGTCACGAGAGGAGGACCTGCCGTTTCCGCAACGCAGAGTGCAGGCAGTGCAGAAAATCGGGATACATCGCCCGGGTGTGTCGGGCTCGGCCCACCCGACGCCAGGCATCAGATGACCAATCCAAGAGCCCCAGGTCCCGGGGCCCAACGCACCAAGGCAACTCGACGGAGCTCACGGACTTCCAGGTATACCAGTTGCCCCACCCCAACGTAGAGAAAATTTATGTTGACGTACAGATAGAGGGGGCCCCATGCCGCATGGAGCTTGACACGGGTTCAACTCTATCCATAATCTCGGCAAGGACCTTAAGGAAACTGTGTCCTACTGGGGGTCCCAAACTCAGGCCGGCCCCATTCACCCTCCGGGACTTCCAGAAACGTAAGGTCCCCACAATGGGGGTGGGGACCTTCAGGGTGCAATACCGAGGGCGGACGCGGCAACTGGAATTGCTGGTGGTCAAGGGCCCCTACATTAGCTTACTGGGATTGGCATGGTTTGGACCACTGGGGCTAGCCGTCACCGGGGTGAACCACACTAGCTTACAAGTGGACGTGGACGCCATATGCAAGGAATTTCCGGGGGTTTTTGATGGGAAATTGGGACAGTATACGGGCCCCCCAATTGCTCTACAGCTTGACCCCGCAGTACGACCGGTCAGGCTCAAGGCCCGCCGGGTCCCGTTTGCCCTGAAACCCCGTATAGACGAGGAATTGGACCGGCTTGTGGAGCAAGGAGTGCTGGAGCCGGTGCCTAATGCCCCCTGGGAAACCCCAATTGTCACACCCGTCAAGCCTAATGGTTCGGTCCGCATCTGCGCAGACTACAAATGTACCATAAACAAGGCCCTTACGGCCCATGCATACCCAGTGCCAGTGGTCAGCCATGTTCTTGCCACCCTGGCTGGGTCGAAAATTTTTGGCAAGCTGGACTTGGCCCAAGCATATCAACAGTTGCCAGTAGATGAGGCCACAGCAGAGGCACAGACGATTGTGACGCACAGAGGAGCATTCAGGGTAAAGCGGCTGCAATTCGGTATCAGCGTGGCACCAGGCATATTCCAGAATCTAATGGACTCTCTACTTAAAGGGATTCCTGGCGTCACCCCCTTCTTCGATGATGTGTTGATTGCCGGGCCCACACCAGAGGAGTTTGAGGACCGCCTCCGCACCGTTCTGCACCGTTTCCAGACGGCGGGTCTCAAGGTGAAGCAGGAAAAATGTCTACTAGGAGTGCCTCAGGTGGACTTTCTTGGATTTATGGTGGACGCAGAAGGGGTCCACCCGACTGGGGACAAGGTACGGGCCATTTGTGATGCCCCAGCGCCCAAGAACAAGACTGAACTTCAGGCCTTCTTGGGACTATTGAACTTTTACCATTCCTTCCTTCCCCACAAGGCGGCGGTAGCGGAGCCCCTACACAGACTCCTGGACAAGCGGGCCCCTTGGGTGTGGGGCCAGCGCCAGGAGGCCGCATTCCAGGCAGTCAAGGACTTGCTTGTCTCAAACTCGGTCTTGGCACACTTCGACGAGAGGCTGCCGGTGGTGCTAGCATGCGACGCCTCGCCCTATGGAATTGGCGCTGTCCTGGGACACCAACTCCCGGATGGAAGAGAGGTACCAGTGGCATACTTTTCCCAGACACTCAACGCAACCGAGCGGAACTACTCGCAAATCGACAAGGAGGGTCTGGCAATCGTGAAGGGAGTAAAAAAATTCCATGATTTCTTGTACGGGCGGCCCTTCACCGTGGTGACTGACCACAAGCCGTTGCTTGGCTTGTTTGCCCCTGAAAAGCAGACCCCCCAAGTGCTGTCTCCTCGCGTCCTCAGGTGGTCAATTTTCCTTGCCAGCTACCAGTATGCACTGATTCACCGTCCGGGGAAGGCGATGGGCCATGCGGACGCCCTCAGCAGGCTACCACTACCGGAAACAGGCCCCGACCCAGCACCTGCACAAGAGGTTATGAGCCTGGAGCTGCTTCCTGACCGCCCCATTCAGGCACAAGAAGTTGCACACCATTCCAAGAAAGATAGGGTCATCTCCCGGGTCCTGGACTGGGTGTGGAGGGGATGGCCCAGCAGCAGCCCCGGGCCAGAATTCGCCAGCTACACAACCCGCAAACATGAACTGTCAGCCCACAAGGGGTGCCTGTTATGGGGAAGCAGGGTCGTTGTTCCCCAGCCCCTCCGCAAAAGGGTCCTCACAGCCCTACATGAGACACACCCAGGGGTAGTAAGAATGAAGGCCCTTGCCAGGAGTTATGTGTGGTGGCCGGGGATCGACGGAGAGATAGAGGCCTGGGTCAAACACTGCCAGGCCTGCCAAGAATCCCGCCCAGATCCCCCAAGGGCCCCAGTCCAGTCCTGGGAGTCCGCCCGAGCACCATGGTCACGCCTGCATGTGGACTTCGCTGGCCCCTTTCAGGGGAAAACATTCTTCATAGTGGTGGACTCCTACACCAAATGGCTGGAAGTCGCACTGGTACCGTCCACTTCTACGTCCGCAGCCATCCGGGTACTACGCAGGCTGTTTGCAACCCACGGGCTCCCTGACACTCTCGTCTCAGACAACGGGACTGCATTTACGTCAGGAGAATTCCAAACCTTCACAACGCAGAACGCCATCCGCCACATCCGTTCGGCGCCATTCCACCCTGCCACCAATGGCCAAGCAGAACGCATGGTGCGGACCACCAAGGACACCCTTCGCCGTATGACACAAGGGGATTGGGAGTACCGCCTTGCCACATTCCTTCTAGCACAGCACAGCACCCCCAGCTCAACGACTGGCCGGAGCCCCGCTGAACTACTAATGGGTCGGCGCCTTGCAATCAGATTGGACCGCCTTCACCCCGATAGAGCTCAGGATGAGGCAGTGGTGGGGGAAGGCAAGAACCCCCGGACCTTCGAGGCTCAGGACCCAGTGTACGCAAAGAATTTTGGGGCAGGCCCAGCATGGGTACCCGCCACAGTCACCAGGGTCACTGGCCCCGTGTCGTATGAGGTGCTAACGGATGGGGGGCAATGCTGGCGCCGCCACTGCGACCAGATACGGCGACGATTCCCAGGAGAAAACCAGGAGGAGGAAAGGGCAGAGGAGTCCCAAGGGAACAGAGGGGCAGTGAGGCCCATAGAGCACGAGGGGCCAGCAGGAGAGGCAGAATCAGTAAATACAGAGAGGACCTGCGAGGCCGAAAGGACACCGGAACCAGAACCACGACTGAGTGAGCCGGTTGCGCCAGACCAAACAGCCCCATCACAGCCAGCATCCTTGGAACACGAGTCAGAACCTGAACCCCGGACCAGGGAACACCCCAGGCCGCAACGCACACGTAGGCCGCCAGCGTACCTTGAGGACTATGAATGCGACCTCCCGGGCAGGACTGGAACTTAGAGGGGAGGGGTGTTATGTACTGGGTTGAATAGGATCCAAACTGCAGCAGTCTGATTGGCCCTAGAACAATAGGATCCAAAAGGCAGCAGCCTGATTGGTCCTAGAACAATAGGATTCAGAATGCAGCAGTCTGATTGGTCCTAGAACAATGCAGCAGTATGATTGGTTGGCAGGAACTACCCAATCATGCTCCAGATAGAAGTGAATCCACAACCTGATTGGCTTACAGTAGAATTCCGGAATTAGCCAATCATGTTTAGCCCATTGTGTAAATAATGTATATAAAGCAGATACCTTGAGGGGACTTTCATTCATTCCTCCTCACCACTATGAGCTGAATAAAGAGCATGAAATCACTTTGCGACTCTGAGTATATTTCACAGGGGGTTGGACTCGATGGCCCTTGTGGTCTCTTCCAACTCTATGATTCTATTCTATGACCTTTAGCCTTAATAAAATAAGTATAAAACATACACTGAAAGGGAGTGACATAGTTTATTGCAGTCATAGTGAACAATGGCAGCAAACCTGGACTGAATAATTCATTTAGAGTGTTATGAACCCTTGGCAGAAGCGTCGGTGGGGTGGGGAGGGGGAGAAGAGTGGTGTGTGACTATGGGAGGAAGGCATGGGCATATATACCTGGTTGCACCAAGACTTGCTAGGAACAGTAAGTGTAACAATGGCTGAAATTTGCCAAAAGATGGAGACAGTGCTGGGTAACAGTGAGTTCTCTTGTGTGTTTTCAGACATGGAGAATCAGCCATTGTTATGCTTCTTGGCCCCAGCTGGTTTTTGTGCAACCTTACATGGAACCAAAAAGCCTGCATTTATATGTCTGCTATCTCTCCTGCCACTGCATATTAAGATGGACCAGATGGTTTCAACAAGAGCCAAAAACCCCTTTTCTTTCTTCTCCCTGCATTGCACTGCTTACCACCTAGCTTGATTAAGAGTACCAGAGAATTTGAAAATTTGCACACTGTTTTGTGATGCTTTGGTTGGCCTAATTAAGGTATTGCCCTGTTGTGGATTTAGAGATTGTTATGGACTAACATGACTGGCTATCTTTACTTTCTGTGTGACGCTGAAGCACTTTTTGGATAGCTGAAGCCAATTACCCCTTCTTATGCCTTAATTGGATCTCTCTCGTGCTATAATACTGTCTTCTGTATGAAGGCCCCGATTTCCCCTTACACTGATGACCTCATTATCATCTCAAGAAAAAAGTTGACTGTTGTGAATCTGCTACAGTTAGAAGCATCCCACTTTCTGCTATTCCTTTTTCTTAACATTCCTTTTTGACGGATGAAGATGATTTTCTTTCTTGTTTCTTTCCTGTTCTGAGATTTCTGGTTTGTAGCAAGCTGTGGGATTGGGAATTTTGATTTAGGCTCTTGTTAATAACAGCTATCTGCTTTGTCTCCCACTGCCAGGCAAGCAGAGGGGGAGGGAAGGCAGAGCGCCTATCAAAGCTTAGCGCTCTGAATGAGAGGCTTCAGCTGAGCAATGGAGCTAAATGGAGACAATCAGCCACTGCCCTTTAGGTTAACTACCTGCTGCAGGAGTCTAATTGCAAGAAATTGTTCCTGTCACTAATGAAACAGCACTACTGAGTAGAAGATGTCCATATTGCTCTGAGCCCCCCAAAGCCCATCTTTTGTGACCCTGTTGATGGCACGCAGCACAGTTTATTAATGGTGTAGATGCCTACTGATTAAATTCTGTTTCCTTCCAGTAAGTTACACAGGGACGATTCGGAAGGAAAAGAAATGAGCGTGACATATGGAATAGCTTTTAAAGAGAACTCTTCTCCACCTTTGATCTCTCAGATCAATATATAATACTGCTAAAAAAGGAGAGATGAATGCACCTCACATACTGATGCTTGCCCCCACTCCATGCCTAAGAAACTGAGCAGGGGACGTAGAATGCCTTGACTTGGGTAAATTTTACTGGGTATCATTAGATGTGCAGTTGGCAGTAACTTATGTGTTTCAGATCGATCCAGCTTAATAGTGATTAGATAGATAGATGATAGATGCTGCACGTTAAGCCACTATATTATTTATTTATTAATTAATTTTGTATACTGCCCTTCATTCAAAGATCTCAGGGTAGTTTACAGTATAAAAACACAAAAATATATACCATAGTATCAAACAAAAACAATGCCCCACCCCCCAGTTTAAAAGACAATAGTTGATTGAATTAGCCAAAGGAAATAAACAACTGACTTTTAGAAGACATCTGAAGGAAATCCTGTATCGGGAATTTTTTTATTGTCGAATGTTTTACAATTTTTTATGTGCTGTAAGCTGCCCAGTGTGGCTGGGGAAACCCAGCGAAATAGGCAGAGTATAAATATTTTTTTTAAAAAAATTATTATTATGCAACTGGGGAGCCACCACAGAAAAGTCACATTCTCATGTGGATGCCCTCCAGATCTCTCGCAGAGGTGTCACACAAAGAAGGGCCTCAAATGATGATCCCAGGGTCTGGGTTCGAATAATGATGGATGTTCATGTGGGGTGGTTTTCTGCAGAATAGTTTTGAAGCAACCATCAGTATAAATGGCTGCTGGTCATATGAACACACCTTCTGAAGCTAGGAAAAGGCCATCTGACAGCAGTAAATGCTGCTTACGGGACCTAGGAAGTATTATAGGCCTGTGTACGTGCAATGTTGCATAATCCTTATGAGTAATTAATAACAGATAGCTAACAATTATGATTTATAAAGTGCTTGCACTGCACAGTAACAAAAGTTAAGACAGGCACTGGTCACTAACAAAAGGAAAAAGAAATCAGAGGAACCCACTAGGAAGGAGAAATTAAATCACCAACGGGTAGCTCAAGGTTACTCAACCTATATGACTGCCGGTGCTCTATAGTTTGGGTCTGCACAATAAACTGTGTTCTGCAAAGCTAAATGCAGCTTACCGGCTGCAGTCTGTCACTTATGAGGTGCTTGGCAACCAACAACTAGCAAAAACTAAAACACGCAGGTTTATCAACCCCACAGAGGGACATCAAATATTGCTAGTGGGCTGCACCTGCCTTGGAGAATCACAGCTTGGGAAGACTTTGGCTGTGGAATTTATGGTGGTTGATTCCTGTTCTGGAGGACAAGGGTCACCACTGTTTGAACTGCTGCTTTTGGCTACAGGTGGGAATGGCAGGTGGAAAAAGGTGCTTGAAACATGTGACACTTTTGTTGCTTCACTTGCTTGAAGTACTCTGTCACTGTCTTTGTTCTTCAGGAGGTTACTCTTTTTGCAGAAATGTACACTTTTAATTGCCTGTTAGTTGGCTGCCGAAATATTTATTGTTCAAATTTTGTAAGCCCCTGTTGGCTAGGCATCTGTGATAAATAAAAGGATGGTGTAGAAAGCAATTTTTAATGTCAACCAGGAGAAGAAGAAAATAGAGAGATTGATCTTAGTTCTCATCTTTGTCTCTCTCTTTTTTATTTCTAGAAAAGTCATGCTAAGAATCCCTCTTTGATTAATTGCTTTACATGCTTATTCTGTTGTGCTTTGTGCAGTATTACAGGAACCATGGGGTTGGAAAAGCTATCAGTCTCTGCATGAGAAACCTGCACTCATTTTAACTGAAGCATGTGGATTTAAATATTGTTTAGTTACATTTGGGCAGATGCTCGGAATGACACTTTTGAAGAAATAGCAACCTTTGCTTCAAACAAAACAGGATTCTTAATTCCGTGAGCCTAGTCTGCACAAACTGGGTTGTGATTCAAGCCGCCCCCCCCCCCCCCGCTTGGGGATAAGAAAGACACAAGGACACAGTAAATAATAATAATAATAATAATAATAATAATAATAATAATAATAATAATAATTTATTATTTATACCCCGCCCATCTGGCTGGGCCTCCCCAGCCACTCTGGGCGGCTTCCATGGAAACCAAAAATACAATAAAATATCACACATTAAAAACTTCCCTGAACAGGGCTGCCTTAAGATGTCTTCTGAATGTCAGGTAGATATTTATCGCTTTGAGATCTGATGGGAGGGCGTTCCACAGGGCGGGCGCCACTACCGAGAAGGCCCTCTGCCTGGTTCCCTGTAACTTGGCCTCTCACAGTGAGGGAACCGCCAGAAGGCCCTCGGAGCTGGACCTCAGAGTCCGGGCAGAACGATGGGGGAGGAGACGCTCCTTCAGGTATACTGGACCGAGGCCGTTTAGGGCTTTAAAGGTCAGCACCAACACTTTGAATTGTGCTCGGAAACGTACTGGGAGCCAATGTAGGTCTTTCAAGACCGGTGTTATATGGTCTCGGCAGTTAATAAGGTTAATGGGCTAGAAGAGGCCACAACTTTATTGATTATAGCATGTGAGAGGTATTGGCTTAGGTATTGGATAGACAGCAGAGCTTGACTCCACCCCCTCAGGGAGGGGTGAGTCTAACAAGGGTTAACCACCAGTAGGGGGAGCCTGGTGATGCAAATACAACTGTAAGCTCTCCCCTGATGTCACTGGGGGTCATGCCATGGCCCCCAGCCACAGCAGGGCATTGGACAGTATCCACGACTGCCGGATTCCTTTAACAGAATACCCATAAAGTGAAAGGGTAGGCGATGGCCACACCCTGCCCTTCCATACACCAGCAACATATTCCAATGCCTAACCGCCACACACTCTCACCTCAAAATCAGCCCCACTTCAAAAGTAATGCTAACACTGGGGAAATGGCAAGGCACACACACACACACACACACACACACACACACACACAGAATCATCTACCCAAGGGCAAAAAACACACACAGCCACGCCACCAAACCAGCTGGAGCTGGTCACGAACACCCGCTTTGTAAGCCGCTGTTGCCTCCTGGAGCTTCCTTCTGCCTGCAAAAGAGCGAACGACAAAGTCCTGTCCTAAAGTCTTGACCTGTTGAAACACGGCAGCACAATGAGGGGAAAGAGCTGCCGTGGCCGCATTTGAGCGGCTAAACCCCACCCCCGAGCTTCCCTACAATTGGAAGACTAACTGGGGAGCGTGGCACAGCAGCAATGACTGCAAGCAGGGGCTGGAACACCCCCTGCGAAGCACGGGAGCGGCTCCAGATCACAACCCCTCCCCTCCGGGAAGTGGAGAGGCTTTGTAAACAACCCAGGCTCAAAGTCCTAGAAGACTCGCACACAACCTTGTCCTTGACAGCCTTGAACATCCAGGTGAAGGGAGACCTGGCTACTGCTGTCAGGACCAAATAGCTTTGAGTAGGTGGAGTGTACAGGCCCCAAAGTATGTCAGTTCCAGATCTCACTTACCATAGTAGTCTCGATATTCAAGTCTAGAAAAGCACTCTTTCACAACCGAAGGGTGGCCATGCAATATATAAGCAATTTTAAAAATGGGGGTTCCACAATTTAAAACTCACCCTCTCAGGTTGTCAGCCACCTGAATTTGGTGGTACCCGAGGAAAGCCTCATCTGCTAACCTAAGTTCCTAGACAGGTGGATGTGGGAACAGGTGTTTTTTTTCAGGTAACAAAGTCTCAGGCAGGTAGGGTGGTCCTAATGCTTGTATTCTCTTTACCCTCCTTGTGATTTAAGCTGGGTTGCAGTACATTTCCACACTTGCTTCCTTGTGAATAGTCCAAATGCCTATTCCCATAGGCAGGCCTTATTTAGTTATCCTTTTTGAATACAGCTGTTGGATATTCTAGAGCAGAGATGGGGAACGTGGCTTTCCAGATATTGTTAAACTGTAGCTCCCATCAGCACCAGCCAGCTGGGCACTATAGTTTGTTAAGGGTGTTAAGAGTTGCTAGGACACCCCTCACAGGCACAATTCCCAGCACCTCTAACAAAGAATGGTTCACAGGATTCTCTGGGAGAAGCCATGGCTGGTGAAGCAGTATAAGAAGTGTGTTAAATGTGTGGTGTGGTTGCTAATTTTTAAGTCAGTCTTAAAAGCCTCTCTCTCTCTCTTGAAACACTTCCTCTTAAAAGCTGCTATCTTAGCATTGGTTATTTTAGTATTGACAGTTATGTTGGTTGGGTTGTAATTTATATTGATATTTGTAAACCATTCCAGCTCGCCTAGGTTTTTAAGATTGCTAGCATCATTGTTGTTGTCATGTTTATTTTATATGGGTCATATTCAACTGTCCAGTTCTGGTAGCAAAAGCAAGTGCATGGGGCTTCTCCTCTCACACATTCCTTTCAACTCCACCAAATCTGCTCTGGAGAGTTAGGAGAACCCTTAAAAGAGAGGGAAGGGAGAGGAAAGAGGAGTTCATTCTGGTGGGGAGGCAGAAAGGCTTCCACTGATGGAACAATCTCCTTAGTGCTATGTTGAATTTTACCTTATCCAGGGCCGTCTTACCCATAGGCGCTAGGGGTACGGGGCACCCAGGCGCTGGGCTCTCAGAGGTGCCAGGCCAAGAGTTCAGGACCCGAGAGTTGAGTCCAGGGAAGAGCCCTCCTGTCGATCGGAGTGCCGCAGCAGGCTCTTCTGCTGCGGGCGGCTCTGCGCTGCGAGTTGGGGGGCAACCGAGCTGAAGTGGCCGGCCAACTCTGCCCTCCTGCATGCCTGGACCTGGGCAACTGGGGGGGGGGGGGGCGCTGGGCGGATCTTTGCACCCTAATGCCGCATATGCTTATGACAGCCCTGACCCTGTCTGTACTGTTTTATAATGTTATGAGTTGTTCTGGCTTTGGCCCAGAAGTGCAGCACACAAGATACTTTAAAAATAAAAATAAATTAAACGCTTCTTTAAATAGCAGCACACCGGGCCTGTTTTCCCATCCATGCAAGATAAAATTATTTTGCATATTTAGAATGTTGAGCCAAATTTGTATTTGTTAAAACGGGCTTCAAAATAAATGTGACTATATTGAAGCTTTTTTAAAAAATAAAATAAATGGTCATCTATTTCATAGATAGAAACAGCACACCAGCTGCTCAACAAATCTATTCCTTGTTCATGAGCAGAAGTAAAAACAATGTTTTGCTTGTTCTCTTCTGCAACAATTTTTAGATTTTCTTCTTCATGTCGCATGTGGTTTTTAGGACAGATGTCTACAGGTTTCCTTAGGGTTTTTTTGTGTTTTGTTATTATTATTTTTATAAAAAATAAAATATCTTTCTTATATATTTTTCTTCTACAAATTAATACAAGGAGAATATAGAATTAGCAGGCAATATAATTTTATAGCACCTTGAAATATTTTTTATTTAACAAAATGTATATACCACCTGGTTGCAGCAACACCTCAAAGAGGTTTAGAAAAAGAAACTCTTTAAAATTATCAGTA
Source organism: Podarcis cretensis (assembly GCF_951804945.1). Taxonomy (NCBI): domain Eukaryota; kingdom Metazoa; phylum Chordata; class Lepidosauria; order Squamata; family Lacertidae; genus Podarcis; species Podarcis cretensis. The sequence continues at coordinate 27,378,255 of NC_137175.1, forward strand.
AAAACAGTTAAAAGTGGGCATTTAAAAACATTCAAAACTCATTAAACTTATACAATAAGCTAAAGTCAGATTTAAACACATGTAACTTCTACATGTCCGGATAGGTATGCTTTAACAAAAATGCTTTAAGTAGGTGCCAAAAAGAGTACAGTGATGGCACCAGCCTGGTGTCAGTAGAAGAGTTATGAGAAACAGAGGAATTATGAGTGGAAATTATATATAATCTATCACTATGTTATGCAGGTCCATATGTGCTCTCATGGTGAACAGTGGGTGAATACAGTATTTGAGTTTTACTGTACACACTATTGAAATGCACACAGTAATATTGTATATTATTGCATTCATAATAATGTACCACCACTGACATCTGCAAGGGATGAAGGTAACAAGACCCTTCCTGTGATGATTTAAGCTGGTCACAAGCCAGCTCTCTCAGGAAGAACTGGGTGGCAAGAGCTGCCCTGACTTCCTAACCTAGATGTTGCCACTGGATACAATTTGGGGATGAAGAGTGCTGCTGGGAAGGGACTGGTCCTCTGAAGTGCAACACAGCCACAAACTACCATGAACACTGGCATGTGCTGGAATTTGCTTTCTCTTCTTCTCTCCCATTCCTTTTTCCTCATGTGCCAAGGATCTTTAGATTGTGAGCCTGAGGAACAGGTGCATCTTACTTTTGTAAGCTGCCTTGAGATCCTTTCAAGAACAACACACACTTTAATGTTCAAAAAGTTAAGATATGCACAAATGGGCTGTTGGGGTGATACGGCGAAAGCTTGCATGCTCTCTTTCTAATAGAAGACAGAAACAACAGGTAATGCAATTCAAAGCATGTTAGAAATAAGCCGCTTATAATTAGAATTAGAAGAGGAGAGCGCAAAATATGGTCTGAAGCGCAACATCAAAAAAACTAAGATCATGGCCACTGGTCCCATCACCTCCTGGCAAATAGAAGGGGCAAATAGAAATGGAGGCAGTGAGAGATTTTACTTTCTTGGGCTCCATGATCACTGCAGATGGTGACAGCAGCCATGAAATTAAAAGACCCCTGCTTCTGGGGAGAAAAGCGATGACAAACCTAGACAGCATCTTAAAAAGGAGACATCACCTTGCCGACAAAGGTCCACATAGTTCAAGCTATGGTTTTCTCAGTAGTGATGTATGGAAGAGAGAGCTGGACTATAAAGAAGGCTGATCGCCAAAGAATTGATGCTTTGGAATTATGGTGCTGGAGGGTGGCACTGTGGGTTAAACCACAGAGCCTAGGATTTGCCGATCGGAAGGTTGGCGGTTCGAATCCCTGTGATGGGGTGAGCTCCCGTTGCTCGGTCCTTGCTCCTGCCAACCTTGCAGTTTGAAAGCATGCCAGTGCAAGTAGATATATAGGTACCACTCCGGCAGGAAGGTAAACGGCGTTTCCGTGAGCTGCTCTGGTTCGCCAGAAGTGGTTTAGTCATGCTGGCCACATGCCACGGAAGCTGTACACCGGCTCCTTCGGCCAATAAAGCGAGATGAGCGCCGCAACCCCAGAGTCGGTCACAACTGGACCTAATGGTCAGGGGTCCCTTTACCTTTACTAGGAGACTCTTGAGAGTCCCATGGACTGCAAAAAGATCAAACCTATCCATTCTGATGGAAATCAGCCCTGAGTTCTCACTGGAAGAACAGATCCTGAATCTGAGGCTCCAATACTTTAGCCACCTCATGAGAAGAGAAGACTCCCTGGAAAAAAACCCTGATGCTGGGAAAGATTGAGGGCACTAGGAGAAGAGGATGACAGAGGACAAGATGGTTGGACAGTGTTCTTGAAGCTACCAACATGAGTTTGACCAAACTGCGGGAGGCAGTAGAAGCATGAGTGCCTGGCGTGCTCTGGTCCTTGGGGTCACGAAGAGTCAGACACGACTAAACGACTAAACAACAGCATATTTTTGGGGGGCAAGAGAGTGGGGCTCTAAGTTGTAGCTTTTTTAGCTTATATGTAAATCGGGCACTATTTGGGCTGAATGTGTGTTGGTTCTTCTACAGATCTCACTTCCAGTGATGGCAGTCAGGCATGGAGCAAATCCAGTGGAGATAATCCTTAACACACACACATAAACAGCATTTATCTTCTGTACGGGGCTTCAGTTGCTACAAAGCAAGCTCCATTTGTTGATCTTATGAAAGGAATCCCATATATCGTTGGCTTTCTGTTCACCACATGAACATGCATTGTGGCTTGGATGCATAATGAGGCAGCAAATCTGAGTAAATTATGACCAGGTTACATTTTGCAGAGGTCACAGAAAGCCAAAGAGAATGCAATTTTGTCTCCTTGTAATTACTTTTCTCTTCTAAATTACCTCCATACAAGAACGGTGGCTGAAAAGCACCAGGACATCTATTTAAATGAGTTCAGTAGCCCTGTTAGTGTACACCAAACATTCTTAATGCACGTTAGTGCTGGAAGGAAACTGTTTACCTAATCCAAACAACAAGATGTTATAAGAACTGAAGAAGATTCACTGTGCTTAATTTGTCTGCAGATAGTATGTCTGCATAGGCTTCATGGAATGAGTCAAGCAACACATTACATGGTCACTGTCATTTGTTCAAAGCATTTTGCACACACTGTTGTAGAGACCATAGGAGTGTTGTGAAGTTAAAAATACATTTCTGGTATTAAACGTTTTCTGCATCTTCATACTAGTGATATTAGTTACTGGTCATGGTGCAGGTATGAAATTTTGCTTTATGCTAGTATTGTTTTATTACACATTGTTTGCTTTTCATTATTTTGTACACTGCTTTGAGATTTTTGTACATTAAACTGTTTTATAATATGAATTCATGATTCCCCTGAGAGACCCAAGGCATTTTGATCCCTGACAAAGAAATTCAAATGGCAACTTCTGTGGTACGAAAATATAATAAGTGACATTATTGACCATTCGTTGACCCAGGCAATTCTATCCTATGAGTCCTTCAGCTTTTCTTCCCTATGATTAATTGTCTCTGACCAAAGTAACTGAGTTTTTCATCACGTACTTAAATAGAACAACTCTTATTTATTTAAGTAAACTTAATGTATTTCTACCAGCAAACTTAACATATGAGAAGAGAGAAAGGTGCACCTGTTGGATGCCTACTTACCTAAAGACCATGTGCTTGCTCCACAGATCCTGTACATGGTCCACAGAATGTGGAGGTTGTTGACATCCGATCTCGGCAGCTAACCTTGCAGTGGGAGCCCTTTGGATATGCTGTGACTCGTTGCCACAGCTATAACCTGACAGTCCATTACCAGTATGTGTTCAACCAGCAGAAATATGAGGCGGAGGAACTAATTCAGACATCATCACACTATACTTTGCGGGGACTGCGACCATTCATGACTATCCGACTGAGGTTGGCTCTTTCAAACCCAGAGGGCAAGATGGAGAGTGAAGAGCTGGTAGTTCAAACTGAGGAGGATGGTAAGGAAAAAAGAAAGCGCTAATGACTTAAAATGTTAAAGTAGTTGAAAACACAAGTTGTGACTATCAGTGTGCACACGTGCGCACACATAGACAGCCACAAAATGCAAGGAAGGCAATAATAAAAATAATAAATAAAAATAAAAATAAAAATTTATATCACAATCTTGTAACTATCCTGAATGCCCTATTTAAGTAGATGACCTGAGCATTTCTGAATACTCCTTTCTTGTGGGTTTAAATTTTAGAAGAAGAAGCTATAAGTATTGTAAACAATAACTGCTTTTTCTCATGTCTTTCCTAGTTCCTGGACCTGTTCCCCTTGAATCGATTCAGGGTGGACCTTTTGAGGAGAAGATCTACGTTCAGTGGAAGCCACCAAATGAGACTAATGGGATAATTACACTGTATGAGGTAAGGAGAATTGATTGTTAGATGATGCAAGATGCACTTCTACCTGTGGTGAATGTGACGTAGATGCCTTTTAGGTGCTGGCTGTGTGTCCCAAGGCCTGTACCTGGTGTTGGGAAGAAAAATCTATGAAAAATACTGCAGACTAAAACTCTGGAATAGAAGAGACCTAGGGGCTGCCTTATTTCCAGGTATAATTAGCACTACATGAGTAGTTTTACTGCATTGCATGTGCAAGTGCATTTATACTTAAATTTGTGCGGTTGATATTGTCTCATGTCCACCAGTTGGTGGTCATCTTCTGATATGGGTTCATAGATAATGGCATCCACCTTGCACCTTCTCTGTGCCGTGTCTGGCATTTCCTATATGACAATGTATTTGTTAATAACTGCTGGGAATCTTAGGGCCTGCAGACCGCATCAAGTCATTTTACTTCTCACTGTCATTCCTTTTGTTCTCTAGGGAAAAACAAATACCCTCTTTTCATATGAGTTGAGTTGTTGTTGGTAGAAATCCTTTCTGGGTTGGAAGCAACCCACAGTCCTTACAATATGTACTCTTGGACTGCATACAGATTTCCCTGAGCTTTTCTGTTAAGTGAAATAATAGTCTTTTGGGATCATTATCCACATCATAATGGATAATGGCCATAGCAGAGAACTGGGGTGGTGGGGGTGGAGATGGGGCTGCCCGTGGGCAGGATATCATTATTACTTTAATTTTAATCCACTCTGAGAGTCCTGTGTGCTCAAGAGTGGGGCAATCATTACCAATATAAAATAGAGGAAGTGAAAAATCAGCAGTGTTGACAAGGTAACCAAATGAAGTTCATGAACTCTTGTACAAAACTTAGGTCCTGAACTCTGTATGACGGCAGCAAGGGATTAAATGTGAATACTAAAATTCCATCTAGTTTCCTGCCTATAATTTTCTTGAAAGGCCCATTCGATGCACTGAAAAAATATATTTTAAGGTAGAATACAATCTTGCCTGTTGCGTCTCATTTCAACCACTTCTATGACTGTAGCAATTCTACCGGTTGTCTGTGCTGTAAAAACAGATGGCAGAGGGCTGGCTGTTTGCAGCAAGGTTAATGTGCTGAGCCTCTCACATCTGGAAACATGATTTTCGAAAGTGGTTTGGGTCAAAGTAAGAAATTGAGTTGAATAGTTTCAGCTGAGTCTCTGGTGGATGTTTGCACATGTCACTAAAAGGCTTCCACAATTTGTTCTTCCTCGCAATGTCTGGGCAAAGGAAATCCTCAGCTACATGAGGCATTAGTGTTGAACATTGCAGCTGAGGCACATGGCAGATTGGTACATGGGAAATGGTTTGCAAATGAATTAAGACAATACTGTTTTGTTTCACTGTTTGGCATGACAGGTGTGTTGCAGATCCCAGAACGTGAAGGCAGATAATAAGCTGCACACTGAATCTTACCTCAGTGGAAACTGTTTTTCTGGGAATTTGTATGATCTTGTGAGTTACTATGAAAATAAAAGAGCATCAGTTACAATGAAAAATATAACACCTTGTAATTTTTTAGAGACAGTTTGCCATTTACACTGCCTGCAGGCACAGAACACTGGAAGGATTTTCTCACTCCTGAAGTTACTTATCCGACTGAACAGATATAGAGTGGGGGTGATGCATCATAAAAATCATCTTGGTTGATTCCACATAAAAGTGTTTAATTGATAATGGTCATCATTTATTCATTCAGCTTGTTATAGAGCATCCAGATGAGATGGCTGAGAATGTGCACTGACCACAAAATTGGTTCAGGCTCTATTTCAGATCTGTTGGTCCGCAGTGATTTGGAGATTTTTCCTGTGTGCGTGTGTACACACACACACACACACAATTTTAAAAATAAATCATGCAATTATGGCCAAATTAATAATAAATGAATGAACAAGAAACTTCCCACACTGCAAATAAATAAGTTAGAAAGAATCCACCACTAGGAAACAAGAAATTGATAATTAAAGCCATGTTGTGGCTGCAAGGCGAAGAAATCTGTGGTTTAACAACTGTGAATGTGTGGAGAGGAAATTCACCTCTTACTGGATTTCAGGTGGGGGAGTAAGGGACCTAGGTCACCATGAAACTCATCTCCCCTCCATTTCCCCCTTTGCTTTGCCCTTCAGTCCCAGGCATGACATTACTGATATCACCTATTTAAGGAGGCATTTCCTGTTTCCTGGCGGTCTCTTTAATTACTTCTTTTTATTTTATTTTTAGGGTAATTGCATAGCTGCATAATTATGATTATAAATTGGTGTTGTTGGTTTTTTAAAAAAACGAGCAATTAAATAGTACACTGTAGGGTCATGGTGGTGACCCTACAGTGTGCAGAGTTGTGTCCTTAATGAATGAGCATTTCTTTTCCCCTGGCACTTACACTTACCTAGAAGTAAATCCTACTGAAAACTACCTTCTAAATATATATGCTTAGGATAAAGCTGTATTGGGCAGATTTTCATGTGGTGTGGTGAAGTGAAGTGGTCACTCCCATGAAGTTCGTTCATCATTTGACAACCAGGAGAAGCAAAATACATCAGAATGGAAGATTTGGAAGAGGGGAAGCTACTGCTGATATTTATCAAGAATACTGTCATTTGGGGCAGGCAAGGGAACCAAGACTGAAATACCCCCAATATTTTAGCTGTTAGATGCTAGTGGAACCATAAAGTCCATGACCCACAAAAGCTGGTGGCTTGTTCTTTCCACGACTGGTCCTTTCATTAGGCAGAATGATGCAGGCATCTATCATGATGGGTACTGGTTGTTGGGGGGGGGGGCAGGTGTGTAGCTCTCTCTGCTCCCTTGGTCATTTTTCTTGATTCCCTGACCTATGTTGGAACAGAGATATGTGTGCGCTGTGTGCACTGTGCCTCTTAAGCCGGGGACAAGGATATCTAAGGAAGTGTCTCACCCACTTCTCAGATACAGAACTGCTGAAAATATCATACGCCCCAGAGTTGCACTCTGCTTTGTTGTTTTTGGAGTATGTGTGGATGATTTTATTGTTTTCTTTAAAAGAGTTTGTTGAGTGGATTTTATAATTTTTAGAACTTTTGTTTGTGTGTTCTGTTCTGTTTTTATTTTGTATACCACTTTGATGGTCTTATGTTGTCAAACAGTCTATAAATTTGTATAATAATAATCTAACCTGCTGTCTCATAACTGATGTTGACATAAGATTCAGCTCTCAGTTTAGTTTGACTTCCGTAAATTGAGTGAGGACTACCTTCTCCTTTGCCTCAGGCAGTAAAATGCCTTGTGATAGCCTTGAGTCTTTCTGGCAAAAGTTGGAATGCTATGCTTACCTAGACAGACTGCCACCATAACATCTGTCCCAGTGCTTCAAATACAAGCTGTCTTGGCCAGTAGTTTTAGTTTGCAAGTTATTATATCCTTGTCATAATGTTGATTCATTCAGTCAATCAATAACAACGGCTGACCTTACAGACTCTATACATTGGTACCTCGGGTTAAGTACTTAATTCGTTCCGGAGGTCCATTCTTAACCCGAAACTGTTCTTAACCTGAAGCACCACTTTAGCTAATGCGGCCTCCTGCTGCTGCCGTGCCGCCGCTGCACGATTTCTGTTCTCATCCTGAAGCAAAGTTCTTAACCTGAAGCACTATTTCTGGGTTAGCGGAGTCTGTAACCTGAAGCGTATGTAACCTGAAGCGTATGTAACCTGAGGTACCACTGTACATCCAGATACTGTATAGCTAAATAGAGCCATGAGTGCCCGAAGGGACCAAAAAGCCATCAACGTAAACCCACCCTTCAAGGAGATCATCATGTTAACAACCTGCAGATCTAAAAGCCTAACTATCTTCACACCCCTAATAAGACTTCTTAGGATATAGAACACTGTTATGGTTAGCACATGCAGACCAACGGTGAGAAGGGAGTTGCCAGCATCAACCTCCAAGCCGAAGTAAAGTCATGATAACTTTAGTCAGATACGGGAAAGCTTTGGCCCTCCAGATGTTACTGAACTACAACTCCTATCACCCCTGGCCATTGATCATAGATGCTGGGTTTGATTGGAGTTGTAGTTCAGCAACATTTGGAGGGCCAAAGGTTCCTTGCACCTGACTTTAGTTCATAAATAACTACCTCAAAGTGTAAAACACTTTATACTTCCAATGTCCCCGATGAGACTTTTATGACTCCCTTGCTGCAGTGTGGTGTATTCTTCACACAAACACTATTTGCAGTGTTTAATAAATCAAAACTACAGACTTGCTGATTAAGAAAGTGGTTTTAAAATGTTGAGTTCCACTTTTTCCAGTGATTCATTGAATCCAGGCAGAAAGGGGTTATAACACACATCACACAGAATGTACACCCTCAGAACGCAGACAGAAACTATTCCAAAGTGGCAGGTAGCTAACTATTCAAGGCAGGCAGGCAGATAATTGTGGATGTGATGACTAGAGGATGTTGAGCAGACGGAGACATGGGTTACAAGAAAAAAGAGAGATCACAGTTGCATTTTAAAATCAGTCAGGAAAGAAAACTGATAGGTGACAGAGCTAAAGAGAGACACTTGATGTAGCAATGTGGAATGATTGCAGGCATGCCTGAGCAAATGTTCAAACTATGTATCCGATAGGCAGCGTAGCTTTTGCAAATAAATAAATGTTTAAAATGGTGCAGAATGGATACTTTAAGTCTGATCCTTTAAGCATCTGCAATGGTGGTGGGGCAAAGACACAAGCTCTGAACCCCAGCAGAGTGATGTATTAGGAAAGGTGTATGTGTGTGTGTGTGTTGAGAAACATTATATGGATGCTCCGTTAAGTCCATTTCCTATCTAGATGTGAATGGCAGACCTAATACAGTTCATTAAGGTTTCTCTATTTTTCTGAAAGCTTCCCTCCTATGAGTCAAACGTTCAAAATGCCTAAGAGGCATCACTCTGAATGATGTAGACTGCATGATGAGGGCACTCCTGCAGCATTAATGTCATTGTCCTGAATTTGTAAATACAATTATGTGGAACTTATTGAAGATGATGATGATATTTACCCTAACCATAAATTTGTAAGCCTCGTAGCCACAGCCGTCTGCATTTCTGTGCCATGTGTCTGTATGTGTGTGTGTGTGTGTGTGTGTGTGTATGTGTATGATGGAGGGAAGTTTTAAAGGGGACACAGATTTTCACAGGTTTTCATGGTATCTTGAGCTGTGTTCTAAGAACTAGTGTTTTTTGTTTTTTGTTTTTTAAAAATCTAAATTTGAAATCCTTTTTTTTAAAGTCACCGTGACAATCTGGAGTAATGCAAGCATTCTTCTGTCCATCTTTCCCAGAATACCTAGTTAGCAGAAGAGAAGAGGCAATTAAGGCAAGCAGGTAGGAGTGGAATTAGGGTATCAGTAATACAGTTGACAAAAAGAGGGTGGGGGTCCAGCACTGGCAGTGGGATCCATAAATCAGGATCTTCTTATGTTCTTATGATGCTACATCAGGGGTAGAGGCATAGGTTGTGCCACAGCTGATGTGTCAGCAGATCATGCTGCCTGCATCCTCTTGTTAACCTTCACACATCCTTAAAGTCCTGTAGTATCACTCAAATGTCATATGAGTGAAGCGAGCTATTGATATGTGACTTTCTCAGTTAATCTAATTGTGTCACACATTTCAAATTATGGTAAATTAAAGATACCATACATGGGGGGGAATGAATTAATTTTTAAGAATCAATTAAGCCTTGGCACTATTTAAACACGTGGTGGTGGTGGGAGGGTAATATGTGCCTATCCTATATCTGAACTTAACCTTCTTTCTGGTTTTCCTTCTTATTGCGTTCATAACAATTCTGCAATTGTAATTAGATGAATCTAGTAGAATGTCTAATGTTTTCAAGGGGAAAGAGTTGGGATTCATTTTAAAGCATTTCTGCTTCTATCTCAGTCAAAATGAGTTTGTAGTTACTGGTATGTATTTTAGCTTGCATTTAAATGCAGGCTTCTAGAATACCTCTGGGATTCATAAAAGCCAGAAAGGATCCCCATCTCCACTTTTGTCCTTCAGGCTAGATGGAATGTGGACTAGATTTCTTGCAGTTCCTTATTTATAAAAAATCCCCACCACCACCACCAGTAGAGAAGAAGAATTGGTTCTTAAGAGTTTATAATCTTCCCAAGAGGCAAATTTGGGGAAATATAAATAATGTTATTTTAAAAACAATACAACATCTCCAACTTTACATTAGGACACCATCACTACTCTAAAATGGAACAAAGACTAGAAAGCATGATATTATTTCTTCAGTCAAACTGCCTTTAATTTGGCTCAATATTCTTCATCCTCAATTTAGCAAATAACACACTTTTTAAAGGGAAAAAGAACTGATTTGGGTGTTGAGCAATTGGCTTAATTGTACGGGGGGGGGGCAGGAAGCAATAGTAATATCAAGGTGATATTCTTCATAGATATGGAGGGAAGGCAAACAAAATCACAATGAAATGGATAGCTGGGCTCCACCAAAATGCAGTCCAGAATCCCACCACCACTACCAAAGTGGTGGAAAATTGGTTTCTACAACAAAGCAATTATCTGATTGCTTCATTATTTGCCTTTCAACAATGTGGTGAACAATCCACATTCTACTGAGCAGAAAGGAAAACTGAGAATCCTCCCAGAGTGAAAAATAAATTTAAAAAATCCCACTTCAGTTTTTGTTTTTTAAAAGCCAGTCCAGGACACACATTCAGTTAAGTGAAGATAGCTTCTCAACAATTGAAATAATAATCCCAGGCCTGTTTCTGTAAGCACCCAGCCATAACTATGGGATGAGAAAGAGGAAAGGGGCTCTGTAGAGCAAATCCTGGAACAAACCCTGAGGAGCATCATAAGGGAACGTGCCTGTCTTTACTTGGGAAATGGTTACCTTATGGGCTCCATAGGCAGAATCAGTTTAAACTGGCTCCACCAAGCTCCAAGTTACCCTCACGCCAGTCCTGGTTCAAGGTAATAGGGAACAAATGATGGGTATTCAGTCCCAAAACAGCTCTAAAATAAACTTATCTGTAAATTCTAAATACTGCAGTAGCTTCAGATGCTGTGTACCATTTACAGCAAAAAGATGAAAGGAGAGAGAGGATTAAAAGCATTATGTGGATCATTTCTTCAGGATATTTAGAATCTGGCAGATTCCAGAGTGATCTCTCCTGTTACTGATGCATTGTGGAATTCTGCATACTAGGTTTGTTAACCTCCTTCTGGAAACATTTTGCTGCTTCTCCAAATTGTCTTGGCTTCCTCCAGTTCAGGAGTATGGCCAAAAGCTCTTCTTATCCATTTTTTTTTTAATTGAATTGCTGAAGCAGTGCAAAGTGAAACTAATCTGGATTGTACCACTGTAGACTGGAGGTGGGCAAGTGCATGACTGAATGTTCTGCCTACTAAAAAGTTATATGCTCACAGAAAGGAAAACGTCAGGGGGAAATGTTCTCGATTCACTGTCTCCCCGGCATAGAGATGGATGAACCCACTGAAGTCTGGCCCATTTGAGTTCTACATAGGGATGGGGAGGTACATAAAATTCTGCAAGAAATATGATTAAAAGCACATTGAGACAGTCTGAAGGCTAAAGCACTGCCCTTTTAAAAAACCCTTTCTAAAGACTACCAAAATAATGTCACCTAAAGATGTCACCCCAGCCTGGAGTAATTACTGTCATACCCTTTGAGTTAGAGCAGGCATAGGCAAACTTGGCCCTTCAGATGTTTTGAGACTACAATTCCCATCATCCCTGACCACTGGTCCTTTTAGCTAGAGATGATGGGAGTTGTAGTCCCAAAACATCTGGACAGCCGAATTTGCCTATGCCTGAGTTAGTGTGATAGTACTTGTATGGTGGCAGGGGCAGGGCAGAGTGGGGGCAGTGGCAGAGCTTATGCCCGTGCTGCCCAGGGCAGGCGCACTCCCGAGGGTGCTGGGGCACCCTGCCCTCCCAGGCACGGGATAGCTCAGGGGTGGAGAAAGGGGGTGGGGGTGGGGCGGATGGCCCCGGTTGTCTTCGCTGAGGGGGGTGACATTTAGCGCACCGCCCGCCTGCGACTCCCAAGCCTCCCCCAGCTGTCAAAACTATGGCTCGGGGTAGGCTTGGGAGTCGCAGGTGGGTGGCATGCCAAATGTCACCCCCCCCCTCAACAAAGACACCTGGGGCAGTCCGCCCCCACAACCCCTGCTTCCTCCGCCCCTGAGTGGGGGTGGGGATGTTATATTCAACAGGAAAGTCACCTGACTTTGGAAAATCAGACAAAGCGCCACCTTAAGAGCAAGGCACAGTGTGATGTCAGGCCCAGGTGCAGCAATCTGAGGCAACCAGACAGGCACCAAGGTGACTTTGCTGTTGTTGTACACCCTTAATTTCTAACACACTTGAAACATGGGCCCATATTTAAGAGCATTTTTTGGTTGCGCTTTTTCTACATGCATTCCTGCAGTACTGTAAAACAATTTACAGATGAGGTATTCTCTGTGCTTTTCCAAGGAGCCTATTTTTTTAAAAGAAAAAAAAAACTTATACAGTTCACAGGAAGCGCTGGCACAGCAAGTTGTATGTGTATTATAGCAAAATATTCTTAGCCCCAAGGACTGAGAGGGGTACAGTACAGGAGATTGAATAACCTCTAGATGCTTTAATCTTATCAAAGCAATTTCTATAGTTGTCATTTTATGTGCTATTAAACTGAACAATGCTGTTCTCCAATAAAGCCATTTGAAATAACAGCTCATTAAAATTGCTTCTCTAATATATAGCTTTCTAATTAATGTCAATGGGTTACAGAGCTTGGGAAGCAGAATTGACTATAATGTTTGGGAAGTAGGTAAAATAAAAAATAATATATATTTTATCACTAATGACCTTTTAGTAAACCTAATGAAATCTTTAATGGTCTGTATACATCACAGTAGAGCTCACGGTTGCTTTGTTATCCACTTCATTTTCCCACTTTACGTTTACGTTGCTCCATTTAGCTTTATTTATAGCCAATGAATAAAACACCATTTTCAGGGAAGCATGAGTAAAACGGCAAGAACCCAGAAAATACAGTGGATTATGAACAATACACTGTGGTCCCAGTTTGGGGGGAAAGAAGGCAGTTAGCTATGAATGAGAGGCACACCATACCTCCTTGTCTTCATTAGTATTGTTAGAAAAATTGGGTGCCACCCCCCTCTCCACCAAGCTGGAGCGAGATTCCAAAGGGTTCCCTTCACTCACCCTGGGTCTATGGTTCTTTGCAGGATTGAGACATGGCAGAGACTGTCATAGCTTTAAGAAATATGGTTTGTTCACCTACCACTTCAGTCTTTATGGAGGGAGTTGAGATCTTACAGCATGGTCATTTCAAGAGGGTCTTGTACTCCACAGCAGTGCAGCCCCGGATTCAAAGGCATGTCTCCCATCCAACCTGCAGCCAGCCAGCCCAAGATGAATCCCAGTCTTCCTTCTTTCCTTCTTCTTCCCAGCAACACTTGCTCAAGAATCTTTTTCTGTCACGTCACACCTTGGCAACCTTCCAAACCCCCAATCTCTCTTTGCACCTCAGAGCAAGGGGGGGGGGGGGACACACAGTTCTGTTGCATTGCCAATGGTCCTCAGTGGCCCTCTAGTGTTTCTTAATGGCCCTAGCTTGGTCGAGTCATTTTGCATAGGCTTGCCCAGAAATTCCTCTGCAGCTTGTTTTTCTCCCTTCACATCCCAAATAATCAAAATCCCACCATTTATAAATTTCTAGAGTTTAGGGGGCCCCCTCCCAAATCTATAACACTGACCCCCCCCCCATTTAGCAAAAGGGACAGATTTACACAGCTATGCAGCAGAAAACAGTACAGCTACTGGCAACATTCAGAGCAATCCACCAAAGCAGATAATAGCACAGTGACACATTAACACAACAAAAGTTCCTCTCTATGTGATCTCCAGCTTCTTGGATTCCTTCAGGACTTCTCTTTCCTCCTGTGGTACCCTCTGGTCACCATTCTACACCCCAGTGCAGCTTACTCAGTCACCCACACTTGGCAGGCAAGATTCTTGGCACCCACACTTGGCAGCTTCCATGACATGTTTAAGCCAGGGTGTCTTCGTCAGTGCCAGAGATGTCTCACCCACAGACTTGGATTGAATAGTTTTATTTTCAGAAAGTAATCATGGTTTGAGGTTGCAAGAAGGTTAAAACATAACAATCTTAATACTTTCACCATCCTGCCACATAGCCTCCTGATGTATGCCTAGCTGCAGTAAAGTATTAAATAAATAAATAATCAATAAATAAATTGTCTGGTAGTACCTTAGAGACCAACTAAGTTTGTTTTGGTATAAGCTTATGTGTATCTGAAGAAGTATGCATGCACACGAAAGCTTAGTTGGTCTCTAAGGTGATGCGTCAGACCAACACAGCTACCTAACTGAATCTAGCTGCAGTAAATGGATCTTCTCCCCCAATCCATGAATTTCAAGAGGAGCATGAAAATTGTAGGTGGGTGGATACAGTCATGTACAGATTGCAATTGAAATGATAATACAGTGGTATAATAATAATAATAATAATAATAATTTATTATTTATACCCCGCCCATCTGGCTGGGCCTCCCCAGCCACTCTGGGCGGCTTCCATAGAAAGCAAAAATACAATAAAATATCACACGTTAAAAACTTCCCTGAACAGGGCTGCCTTAAGATGTCTTCTGAATGTCAGGTAGTTGTTTATCACTTTGACATCTGCTGGAAGGGCGTTCCACAGGGCGGGCGCCACTACCGAGAAGGCCCTCTGCCTGGTTCCCTGTAGCTTTACTTCTCGCAGTGAGGGAACCGCCAGAAGGCCCTCGGCGCTAGACCTCAGCGTCCGGGCAGAATGATGGGGGTGGAGACGCTCCTTCAGGTATACTGGACCGAGGCCGTTTAGGGCTTTAAAGGTCAGCACCAACACTTTGAATTGTGCTCGGAAACGTACTGGGAGCCAATGTAGGTCTTTCAAGACCGGTGTTATATGGTCTCGGCGGCCGCTCCCAGTCACCAGTCACCAGTCTAGCTGCCGCATTCTGGATTAGTTGTAGTTTCCGAGTCACCTTCAAAGGTAGCCCCACGTAGAGTGCATTGCAGTAGTCCAAGCGGGAGATAACCAGAGCATGCACCACTCTGGCGAGACAGTCCACAGGCAGATAGGGTCTCAGCCTACGTACCAGATGGAGCTGGTAAACAGCTGCCCTGGACACAGATTTGATCTGTGCCTCCATGGACAGCTGTGAGTCCAAACTGACTCCCAGGCTGCGCACCTGGTCCTTCAGGGGCACAGTTACCCCATTCAGGACCAGGGAATTCTCCACACCTGCCCGCCTCCTGTCCCCCAAAAACAGCACTTCTGTCTTGTCAGGATTCAACCTCAATCTGTTAGCCGCCATCCATCCTCCAACCGCCTCCAGACACTCACACAGGACCTCCACCGCCTTCACTGGTTCTGATTTAAAGGAGAGGTAGAGCTGGGTATCATCCGCATACTGATGAACACCCAGCCCAAACCTCCTGATGATCTCTCCCAGCGGCTGCATGTAAATGTTGAAAAGCATGGGGGAGAGGACAGAACCCTGAGGCACCCCACAAGTGAGAGCCCAGGGGTCTGAACACTCATCCCCCACCACCACTTTCTGAACACGGCCCAGGAGGAAGGAGCGGAACCACTGTATGACAGTGCCCCTAGCTCCCAGCCCCTCAAGACGGTCCAGAAGGATGTTATGGTCGATGGTATCAAACGCCGCTGAGAGATCCAGCAGAACTAGGAAACAGCTCTCACCTTTGTCCCTAGCCCGCCGAAGATCATCAACCAGTGCGACCAAGGCAGTTTCAGTCCCATGATGAGGCCTGAATCCCGACTGGAAGGGATCCAAATGGTCCGCTTCTTCCAGGCGTGCCTGGAGTTGTTCGGCCACTGCTCGCTCAATCACCTTGCCCAAGAATGGAAGATTTGAAACTGGGCGATAGTTGGCCATCGTGGCCGCATCTAAAGATGGTTTTTTAAGAAGCGGTTTAATAACCGCCTCTTTCAGCGGGTCTGGGAAGGCTCCCTCACGGAGGGAAGCATTCACCACCCCACGAAGCCCATCGCCCAGTCCTTCCTGGCTAGCTTTTATAAGCCAGGATGGGCAAGGATCCAGGAGACAGGTGGTTGGCTTCACTCGTCCAAGCAGCCTGTCCACATCCTCGGAGGTAACAGATTGGAATTGATCCCACTCAACTTGACTAGACAGAACTCTAGCACTCTCCCGCCCCGGCCCTGCTCCCACGGTGGAGTCTACTTCTTCCCGAATCTGAGCGATTTTATCTGCAAAAAACTTTGCAAAATCATTGCAGGAGAACATGTGGCCCGTACTGGGCCCCGATGTTGCAGGTGGTTCCACTAAATTGTGAACCACCTGAAAAAGTCTCCTGCTGCTGTTTTCTGCAGATGCAATAGAGGCGGTGAAGAAATTCTTCTTCGCTGTCGCTATCGCCACTTGGTAGGCTTGACGTTGAGCTCTAACCTGTGTCCGGTCAAATTCGGAATGAGTTATCCGCCACCGGCGCTCTAGCCGTCTCAACGATTGTTTCATTGCCCTCAGATCCGTGGAAAACCACGGGGCTGTCCGGGCTCCATGCAATCGGAGAGGGCGCTTCGGAGCCAAACAGTCAATAGCCCTGGTTAACTCCACATTCCAGCGGGCCACCAGGGAATCGGCTGAAAGGCCATCAACATGGGATAAAGCATCCCCTACCACTCTCTGGAAACCATTTGGATCCATTAAGTGGCGGGGGCGGACCATCCGAATTGGTCCCACCTCCCTGCAGAGGGGATGGGTCGCAGAGAAGTCCAGTTGCACCAGGAAGTGATCTGACCATGGCACTTCTTTCGTTTCGCTTTTACTTAGTGTCAGATCACCAACATCCATAGAGGTAAACACCAGGTCCAAGGCATGTCCGCGACTATGGGTTGGGCCAGACTTATTCAGGGACAGCCCCATGGAGGCCATGCTTTCCACGAAGTCCCGAGCAGCCCCTTGTAAGGTCGTGTCGGCATGGATGTTAAAATCCCCTAGGACGACCAAGCTAGGTGTCTCCAGGAGAACATCCGCCACGACCTGAAGCAGCTCGGGCAGGGAATCCTTGGTGCAGCGGGGAGGTCGGTACACCAAAAGGAATCCTGTACTGCCCCTATTGCCCAACTTCCAGAACATGCACTCGGAAAACTCGGTCTTCCCAATAGGACGCCTGGTGCAAACTAATGACTTCCTAAAAATCACTGCAACCCCCCCTCCCCGCCCACATGGCCTGGGTTGCTGTGCGTAAGAGAAACCTGGTGGACAAGCAGCGGCAAGGACAGGCCCATCTGCTTCATCCAACCAAGTCTCTGTTACACATGCCAGGTCAAGTCCTCCATCCATGATCAAGTCATGGATGGCAGTAGTCTTATGAATCATTGACCTGGCATTGCACAGCAGCACCTTCAGGTCATGTGGGTATCCCTTGCTGATTCTAGTATCCATCCGGTCAGGACCAGACCCGGAGGCAGGGATAGTCCTCAGACAACGACTAAACCTGCCTCCTCTGTAATGACATGGTCTGGTCTTAGCGTAACTCCTCCTCCTACCCGTGATCACTGAGATCGGTTGTTCCAGTGCATCCCCCCCTGTGGAACATGCCCCAGCCATTTTGTGGGCTGGGGCCCACTCCCCGGCAGCCCTGAACCCTCCCCCTAAGAACAAAATAACACCTTAAACAAACAAAACCAATAAAACAATACAAACAGGTTAAGTACTTAATTCGTTCTGGAGGTCCATACTTAACCTGAAACTGTTCTTAACCTGAAGCACCACTTTAGCTAATGGGGCCTCCTGCTGCTGCCGCGCGGTCAGAGCACAATTTCTGTTCTCATCCTGAAGCAAAGTTCTTAACCTGAAGCACTATTTCTGGGTTAGCGGAGTCTGTAACCTGAAGCGTATGTAACCTGAAGCGTATGTAACCTGAGGTACCACTGTATTTTGATTCTCCAAAGAAATTACCCTCCCCACAAAAAAGTTCAGGTTTTGTCTAAAATTCAGTGTTATTCTTGACCAAACTTTAAATAAATTAGACCCCATACACAGCTTTGCCCCAAGGATACTTTGGTATAATTGACTTTGTTTCTATTCTGTATTTTAGATTATGTGAGCTAATCTTTGAGATGTGATGTAATCTACTTTGTGGTTGGAATTAGGATGGAATGACTGCCTGAAATTAGGATAGAATGGTTGCATACCATCCTTAGGCAACCAAATCTTAATATTACTGATATAATTAGATGCCTCTGATCATATTACAATATGACATAATCATCCTGTTAAAATAATATGGAGATATCACATTTACCCAGTTAGCTGCTTAGATAAGAAGGCACAATAATTTATTTGTACTTCACAAAATCAAAGCTTTCTTTCAATTTAGTTGTCCATAATTTTTTCATGTTATTGATGTGGACATCTCCTAATCCCTAGCTTTACCAAAGAAAACTATATTTATACTGTCCCTGTTATTTGATGTTAAAATAACCACTACTACACAGCTACTGTGTGTGTGGTGTGGTGTTTTTTTTTTTTTGGGGGGGGGGGGAATCACCAAGGAAATGTTTGCTCACTTGTTTCCCATGAAGATTAGACATCTTGGCTACTGCACCACAGCAGTGTTGGCAAGGGAATCAGCAAGCCCATTGCACTACTAATGCATGATGTTCTAACGACCTTGGCTAGGCAGAAATAATGAGGCATAGCCTTGGGCTATAAATCACACTGATTTGGGAACTGTAGGAACTCATTCTGTTTCGCCATCGGCAAAGGTCTGTCCTGCTGTCAGCAGAGTTTCTTAGACTCCTAGCTTCCTCTGTCATGGTAATCAAGTGCCAAGAAGACGGCTTATAAAAAGAGTTTTTAGGAAGCCCCCAGTTACCGTACTTACTACTGGTTTAACTCGCGTAATCCCAGCAGCAATATGGCTGTGCCAAGAAGGAAGGTGTTGCTTCTCTTAGCTTATTTTGTTGAGAGGTTTTAAATAAAGAAAACATTATACACTTTTACAAAAAGCCTGTCTGGACCACAAAATCCCCTACAGCGAATGTGTGTTATTTTATTGTCCACAATAAGTCATATTGATGAACTGCTATCTTTTCTTGTAAGCAAAAAATAAAAAAAGGCTGGGGTTTGTTTGTTTTTCAAGTGGTTACTTTTCATTTAGCAGCTTGTGGTTTCTTTAAGGAACAATAAGGATAATGGGATAATGATAACAGTTTAAAATCTCTAGCAAGGAAAGTATAAGGTGTTGTTTTTTTTGATGCTTTCAAAAGCATAACAGCTTAGTTGGAAACCAATATTTTAGAGGCTTGGGAAGCATTTTTTAAAAGTGTTTAGTTAGCTGCAAATGTTTCTTACGCCTGCAGAGGATATTGGGAGAAGTGGGGAGGCCAAGAAGGCTGCAAGTTTATTGTGTATATCCAGCCCAATGAAGCATCCATGTGTATTAGCCAGGGCCCCAGGAGTGTTTCCCTCAGCAACCCCTAGCATGAATTAGAGGAGTGTAAAATGGAAAGTGAATGGCTTCCGGCAGAAGAAGACGCTGCCTTATGGCATCTGCTATTATCATCCCTCTGGAGGTGTGGCTTATAACCTTTCAGGCCATAAGTCTTTTTTGCAAAAACAAAAATACCCCAAAAAAGCCACACACCAAGATATCCAAATAAGCTATGAAAATGTTTTCAATGAAATAGCCCACAAGCCGGTTCTAAATTTGATGTTACATGACATCTCTGTGTAGTTCCCTGCCCCCCTTTTTTAATGAAATAGAATCCAAAGGAAGTGGTGATCATGGGTGGAGGAATGATGGAGTCAGAGGCTGATTAACCCTTTATTATCTTGATATTTTAACTCAAAATCACCACCCAATTTGGCTTTCCATCCAGGGGGCAAAACCAAGTATCTTTTCCTAAACAACTGGGGAGAAGCTTCAACAGGGGGTTTAATTGGAAGCAGCTGGCATGGTAGGGTGTGGTGGGGCAAGGTGCCAGTGAGCCCATTCCAGCACTGCCACACAGACTCGACCTTGCTGCCATCCTGCCTGTAGCTGTCAACCTTTCCCTTTTTTAAAGGGAAATTCCCTTATTCCGAATAGGATTCCTCGCAAGAAAAGGGAAAAGATGACAGCTATGAATTCCTGCCACATCCCATCTAACAAAGCAGCATTGATGCTACTGTTGCAAAATCTGCCGAGCAGCACCACCAGCTGCTACTACATTTGAAATATTTCAAACGTGTGTTGCTTTTCTATAAGGCTGTTTATACTCTCTTTAAAGTAAATGAAAAGAATATAATAAACTAATTTTTTAAAAAAACCAAAACCACATACCTTTGCATATCTTTCGTTTTGTTTCATTTTTAATTGGTACATAAAAAATTAATGAAGATATATTCATTTTAAAAAAACAAAACAGACATACAACCATTAATATTTTTGAGTATTATTAAACTCAGAAAATTGACAACAAGTCCACATCAAAAGGCTGTTGATCTGGTGTACGTCAACATAAAAATATATTGCTTTTCTGTGCAAGAGAAGAAACATCAATATAGAAAATGGGTGCAGGGTGTGTTAAAAATACTCTTATTAGAAGTAGTATCGCTTGGGTGAGATGGGGGTCTAATGAGAAACTCAACAAAATGTTATTGTTTTTCCTTTCAGTTTATCTAGGAAATCCAGTGACTTTGTAGGGCATACATATAAAGTGTGGGTGTGTGCAATCAAAAAGTGCATTGCTATTCCCATTTCCTTTAGCTTCTGGCCTTAGAGATTTTGCATTTTAGCCAATGTAGTGCTGTTGTGCTCAGTACTGCATTTAACAACATACCACTCTCTGGCTTCACTGCTGCAAAACATTTTCGCTTCTAAAATTTATTGCTTATAAATATTGCCAGCAGCTAAACACATTGCAGTCTGCTGTAAACCCATTCTGCCTTGGCAGTGCCTTGAAAAGTGCTCATTTTTGTAATGAAAGGTTAAGATCCGATGTGGCAGAGCTCCTCACTAAGGTTGTGACTGTTTTGCTTGTCCAGTGTCATCCCGGTAGACATGTCCCTGGATAAATATTTAGATGAAGGAATAGTGCCTTCCGTTTGACAGCATTTGTGCTATACACAAAAGGCCCTGGAGTTAACTCTTTTTGTTGCAACATGCCAGATACCTCGTACTGTGAAGAAGACGTTCAGTTTTATATCAACATTGCAGTCTTAAATGAATCAGATCAGAAAATGAGGAATGGAACATAAATGAGTATTATTCTAACTCCCATTTTGGCTTACTGGAAGTGATTAGGAGGCAGCAGAGGTTCCTCTCCACACAAAAGGGCATTTCCTTCATAGTAGCACATGCTTTACAAGTACAGTGGTACCTCAGGTTACATACGCTTCTGGTTACATACGCTTCAGGTTACAGACTCCGCTAACCCAGAAATAGTGCTTCAGGTTAAGAACTTTGCTTCAGGATGAGAACAGTAATCTCTGTTCTGGTGGCACAGCAGCAGGAGGAGGCCCCATTAGCTAAAGTGGTGCTTCAGGTTAAGAACAGTTTCAGGTTAAGTACGGACCTCTGGAACAAATTAAGTACTTAACCCGAGGTACCACTGTATGAAGTTGACAGTGGCAGTTCTTCGGGTCATTAGTAGTCAGTGTTATGTTTCCAAATGGGGAGGTAAGGCAGGAGAGACACTAGGACAGGGGCCTTCCTCTTCACCAGCTTAGAGCTGTAGTAACTACAGTCGTACCTCGGGTTGAATACGCTTCGAGTTGAGCACGTTCGAGTTGCGCTCCGCGGCAACCCGGAAGTAATGGAGCGCGTTACTTCTGGGTTTCGCCGCTTGTGCTTGCGCAGATGCTCAAAATGACGGCATGTGCATGCGCGGAAGCGGCAAAAAGCGACGTGCCCGTGCGCAGACGTGCCGTCGCTAGTTACGTTTACCTCTAAGTGCAAACGGAGCTCCGGAACAGATCCCGTTCGTATCTAGAGGTACCACTGTAGTTTCTTCCCTGCTGGGACCAAAGGACACTTAAAAAATAAAAGAAGCAAACACAATTTGCTTGTTTATTTAAAAAATGTCCATTTAAAATGTCTCTTTTAATAATAAATAAAAGACTGCAACTTTTATAGTAGTAGAAACAGGACATGGGATAAAAGTGAGTATGTTCATGCTTTAATTAATGTTAAAAATGTGTCATGTCTAAGGAAAGTATATCTTTAAAATAATCTTTTTTATTAGACGTGTTTATGGAACCTGAATTGATGTCACGCTCAGGTTCGCAAACTATAAATGTTACATTCATGGTTTATGTTTATTTTAGTGTTGGCTTATTAGAATTATTCTCTGGAATTATTTGTAGTCGGAAACCATAAGGATATGTTTTAGTCTTAAAACTTCTACCTCTAAGTGGAGTAGCAATAAATGTATTGTAGGGTGTTAATAATATTTATTCAGGTATAGATGCCTTGGAACATATAATGTATCCTAACCATATGTATAAAATGGTCTAAAAGTGTAGTACGTAAGGTGTAAAACTACGTATTCAGAAATTCCTAAAATGTGCATAGTCTTATGTTTGACTAATGTATTATACTTTTCACTTTCTTATTCTTGAAGCAAATGACTAGCTAAGGCTGAGAGAGGTAGTGATTTATCCAGAACTGCCCATGAAGCTTCATGGCTGGGCAAGGATTATATCATGTTGGTTCACATTCAAACTTAGCCCTGTAACCACTAGTCCTCATTGGCATTGGTCTCTCAGCACAGATCAGAATTAGAGTGTATGATGTATAGGGCTTTCTCTGTGTCACTGGGGAGGGCTTTTCTTCTAGAAAAAATGATGCTGGTACTCATCATAAAGTTGTTACAGTAAATGCCACACATTTAACCAGTGTTTTTCTTCTAGAAAAAAGATGTACCAATCAGTACCCCCAGAAGAAAAGCAGTGGTTCCTTGTATGATGGCTTTCAACTAAGTCTTCCAATGTTTATCAGTTGGTAAAAGATTCCCATAACGTTTCAAGGTTCTAACTTTTCTATGCATGAAATGAAAGAGTGTATCACAAACTGTGAGTTAGCCTTAGACAAGCAGTCTGAAGATAATCGGTAGGATCATAGGATTGATACAGAATTTCTTGTGCATCTTTGCCATGTCAGGGTATTCTTGTTAGGTGTAGGGTGATGTACATAATCTGATGTCGTGATATAGAGGGAAAATATGTTGATAAAGATTGAGTTAAGCTGAATGACTTGAATATTCCTAAACAGATTAGTTTGTATCACATGCTGTCCCTCCAGTGACAGAAGGATCTGGGATCCAGTGGAGGCTGTCAGCAATGGAAGGATTCTACCCCCTTCCAGCACACTGAGCCATTTCCTGCATTGTTCCAAAGGGTCCTTCATCTCTTGGAGTAGGGTTTGAGACAGTGATAGGTGCTGCTGGGTGCAGAGAATGAATATGGGGAAATTGACTTCCTTCTCCATTCCTCTGACTGAAGCCCCCACTAGTTCAGGCAGTATTCATTCATCAGAGGAACATGGTTGGATGTTGCCAACTCCCTACTGAATGAAATATATCTTCTCCTTACTAGGATCTACAGTGCATTCCCTCACAATGGCCAGGAATGCAGGAAAAAAATTCTGCCACATTTCTTGCCACTTCTTATGAAAGCATTCAGAATATGTAGTACTTACTCATCCCAGTCATCAGTGATCCATGGTTTAAATGCAATGCAGAATAATTTTTTAGTAGAAACTAATTACATGGCTAGTAATGTTCAAAGAAGACTTGAAGGTGCATCTTCGATATTGAAATACCAATAAATGCTGTTTCATATAATAACTTCTCCAGAAAGAAGACATTTCAATATCCAAGAAGCGAAAGTTGTTTTATCTTGTAAAATAAGAAGTTTGTACAGCAATCAAAACACACTCCAGCAACTCTTTGAAGCCCTATCATTCCTATTCCTACCAAGAAATGTCCTTTCATTGACATTTCCTTCTAGTTGCTTGCATTGTTTCCTCAATCTTTCAGCTTGAAAATGTAGCTGCAATAAAACAAAATGTCAGAGGAAAAAGCAACTACTGTATAAGTGATCTCTTATCCCAGTTCTGATTTATTTTTGTACAGTAAATTGCATGCTTTGCTGATATTAGGTCATCTTTTATTCTTGCGGACAAAGGCTATAGGATTTTTATCTGTTAACTATACTTCAGCACAGCTTTCCCAGCCTGGTTTCTTCCAGATGTTTTGGATTACAACTCCCATCAACCACTGCTAATATGGCTGTTCTGGCAGGGGCTGGTTGGAATTATTTTATTTTTATTTAATGAATTTTAATGCCACCCTTCTTCTGAAGATCACAGGAAGGCTCACAACATAAAAATACAAAACACAAAATACATAATAAAACAAAAGCTGTAGTTCAAAGCATCTGAAGGGTGGTATTGCAAAGTAACAACCCTGCCTGATATTTATGGTCAGTTTCACCATGCCTTGCTTCAGTTTTGTATGTTCCTTTGACATGCATATTTTTGAACTTTAAGGCACCAGGCAGCTTTTTTACTCTTGTTGCTTTGGGGCTAAACTCTTTCATTTATATCAGTATTTAACAGGCAAGGTGCTGCTTATGTGAATGTGATATAGTTACCAGCCTTTTCCTGTATTATATACGTGCAAACGAAGATCTAGCCACATGTGTGTATCTGCTGCACTTGTTACAAGGTAGCTGTCGATTTTATAACATGCAAGGCTGCCTTCTCTCCCCAGTGCTGAAATTAGATGTTTCCATATCAGAACCAAACAGCCACCGCCATACCATTTCTCAGCTCATATTTAAATGACGCACAGAGATGGAGGTTGAAGGCAGTATAATATTATTCCCTCTGGTGTCTGCCACTCAAAACAATTGCTTCATGTTCCTTCGTGATCACACCAGTCTAGTTTCCTCTGACATTGTCTCTATCTCTTAAGCTTCTGTTCACAATTGCAATGCCTAGAAGAGAACTGAGGAACCTCCCCACCCCAAGTCAAATTCAATCCAAGTGGGAGCGGATGCCCATCGACCCAAAGTGGGTGTGGGAGAAACACCCAAAATGGATGTGCAGAAAACACACATATATCCCATTCTCTCTCTCTCTCTCTCTGCTGACACACAGACACCCTGAAGGGATTGGGCCATGGAGGAAGCTTCCGTCATTGATAGATTCCTTTGTTTAGCCTCTGTGTGCCAAAAAAAATGGCTTCCTTTTCTCATTGTTTGGAGAAAATAAATAGCAGTGGATGGGATATGATGGGAGAAATCAGGTGGTCTAGATCTGGTATGTGGGCTGAAGGGTCAGAGAAAGTGGCATAATGCATCCTGAGCTAGAAGCCAAATTATATAATGTGTGGAGCTGATACTTAGCTGTAATGTCTTTTGCAAAGGCCTCTAATAAAAGAGATAAAAATTAGCAGTAGATTCAGGATAGAAAAAAGGACATAATTCAAATACGAAAGTCAGTGAAAGTCAGTGCTGTCTTCTATAGTCTAGAATACAGTAAGATACCATCCTACATAATACATAATAACATAATAATAATACTTACTGAAACTTTCTGATGCATCCTAGTTTCCAAACTAGGGGTTGGAACATGGTTCTTGTAGAGCTGTACTGTCAGACAACAGAGAGGAATGCAATTACTAGTTGCCGCAATGGCTACTATAGTTCTTCACAATACTTTGTGAACTTCCAAATCCACATAGTCCAAAAAAGGCTGAACTAACATGAAAGTCCAAATATCCATGAAAGTAGTTACTCAGAGGGGTCAACCCCCACCCTACTGATTTATAATAGGCTTCTTTATACATTTCTCTTTTCAGAAGGATACGGTGGAAACTTGATTTCGCTAAAACACGGGTGAGTTAAGAGGTGGGACTTGTGGATTTCATTATCAGCTTCCTTACCTTCTCCTACCAATCATTCAAGCATTTTTGGAAATAGGGAACTTTCTCAATCAGTTGGTGGTATGTTCTGACACTCTGCTTTTCAAAGCAAGATTAAAAAAAAAAAATAATCGTCATGCATGTTCAGTGATTTGCAAAAGCCTTTGAATGCCAGCCGTAGTTGGTTTCCACAGCATAGCTACTGTCATATTATTAAGCAGATCTGGCCATTTAGTAATTCCAAAACACCAAACGTATTCTCTCTTTTGCAGTGAGCAAAAATTCAGTTGGCAGATACAGAAGCTCCAATTATTTTGTTTAGAGTTTATGGTAGAGAAATCGTTAACTTCTGTTTATTTAGGTCAATCAACTGGGCATCATTTGACAATCAAAAGCAGCAGGGGCACATGTATATATAAAATGTATCAAAGCATCCTTCAGTTGCTGGGTCTTTAGGCAATCGCTTTGATGCAAATCATTACTTTTCCAATAATTACTCTTAATTTGAATTAATTACAGAAAAACCTTGATTTTCTATTACTTTGTGATGATTTCCCCACTTCCCCAGTGGATTGGTAATCCTGTTTAATTTTCAAGCTTCTGGTATTTTCCCATAAGAATAAGTAAAAGCTGTTTGAAACATGTTTCTTTCATAAGTATTTAGTCACAGGCAGAAACACTGCAATATCACCAACTTGAAACAATAGTCAGAATAACATCTATTCCAAGTTGGAATTTACTTTTTATAGTTTTGGGTTTTTTTACACTGTCAGGATCTCTTTTGTACTTCATATTGGAGTCTCATGTGTGCTAAAGGGCTCACACAGGATCTGCACCCTGTTTTGAAGCAGTAACACTGGATATTGTTTGCTAAATATTCTCCCAGCGATGAGAAATTATCTACCACAGTGGTTCCCCAACTCTCCCCACCCCGCACAGAGCACTTGAAAATTGCTGAGGGTCTTTGCAGACTATTTAATGATTTTTCTGGCTGTTGTAGCAATTATAACATGCAGCGATAAATTTACAGGCACAGGTTCTGAGAAAAGGAAATGCAAGACATATCGCATTACAGTGGTACCTCGGTTTTCAAACGTAATTCGCCCCGGAAGACTGTTTGCGTTCTGAAATGTTCAAAAACGGAAAACGGAAATCTCAATACAGAAGCCGCATTTCCATTTTGACTTCCAAGGCACGTTCAAAAACCAAAGGATTTCCTTCTGGGTTTACAATGTCCAAGTTCCAAAATGTTCGTCAATGGAGACATTCAAAAACCAAGGTACCACTGTATATCCATGCAGCAAGTAATGACCACAAAATTATGACTGTCAGAAGATCATTCCAGAGGCTCTTTGCATCGCTATGTTTCCAAATCATGGCTTTTGCCGTTAAAACAGTAAATTTTAGAATAGGATTAAAAAAGAATCATTTTTAATGCAGCGGTGAGACAAGCTTTGTTCCTGGCTACAACTCAGGGGTAGCCTATTCCATTTCCAATTGCCCCCTCCTGCCCCACTTCCGCCACCGCTGTGCCCCGCTGCTCATTGAACTTTGTGGGACCCAGAATGCTCCTCAAAGTTTTGCCAGTTGGCTCACCTCCTGCCCTGCTTGGGGGAGGAGCGTAGACAATTGACAGCTGGATAACAAGGACACCCCAGCTCTCACTGAACTCAACAGGAGCTGGGGCGCTCCTCAATCTGTTACCACTTGTTTAGCTTCTCTGCTGGGGGGGGGGCAGGGAAGACGAGTAGCAATGCTTTGTTCCCAGAATGCCTCCCTCTATGGCAGAAGCAGTGGAGGTGGGGGGGGGGGTGGAGCACATCTGCTGCCTGAGGGAGGCAATTCACCCCAAGTCATGGGCAGGCTGCCTCTGCTACAACTCATGGTCAGCGAAGGGAGAGCTTAGCTACTAGTCCCAGTTCAGAAGCTATAGAATCGTAGAATCGGAAGGGACCACAAGAGTCATCTAGTCCAACCCTCTGGAATACAAGCATCTTTTGCCTGACGTGGGGCTCAAACCCATAACCCTGAGATTAAGAGTCTCATACTCTTCCAGCTGAGCTATCCATGCTTAAGCAAACTTTGGCTCAGATCAGCACAGCATGACAGTAAAAAGGACCAGAGAGGAGCAAAACCAGCTCCTTTCTAGAGCCCCTTTCCATGCTAAGCCACCATTTGGCTTGTTGTGTTGTGCAAACCAGCATTGTGTGTATGTGTGCAGAGGGAACGGAAGGCAACTTACACACAAAAAATGGTGGCCATCTTTTTGGATCAGTTGTATTTTTTTTTTTAAAGGCTGATTTTACATGCTCTGCAGCTTTACACAGGGCAGCAACTGCTACAGCAGCACAGTTCCCCTGTGGAGAGAAGCACAAGTGCGGGAACAGCTTGCACAGTGTCCCATGAGCGGAGCTACGAAGCTTGTATTGAACTTAGCACTTGTTCTTCCTGTTACTACGTGGAATAGGAACACCACAAAGAGGCAGGAAAGCTACTCCTCAGAGAAAGTGTGCATTAATGACAAGGAAAATAATTTCTTCTTCAGCAGGGAAATTGTCCAAATGTCTCCCTCTCTGGCTTTCCAATTTTCCTTTGCTACTAAAGCCTAATGAGGTATAACTTTTAAGGAACTGCCAGATCCTATCAAGATCAGTTCAGTTCCGAGACTCTCAGCGTGAGAAGCTTAAGTCTACATCCTCAGCAATTAACCTTGCTCACCTTCACACCACTCACAATTTTTAAAATGCTTGGCTTCCTCTGTGGGCTACTCACCAAGGTACAACTCTTCCCAGATTTACTTACTTACTTATTTAACAAACCCTTGCGCTGCAGCACTTTTGCAGCCCATGGTATGGACAGTGACTGAGCACCTGCGAGGCAGTGAACAAATGCAGTGGTACCTCAGGTTAAGAACTTAATTCATTCTGGAGGTCCGTTCTTAACCTGAAACTGTTCTTAACCTGAAACCTGAGCCAGTGTGGAGTAGTGGTTAAGAGTGATAGACTTGCAATCTGGGGAACCGGGCCACGCTTCTTTGAAGTCTCTCAGCCTAACTCACCTCACAGAGTGTTTGTTGTGGGGGAGGAAGGGAAAGGAGAATGTTAGCCACTTTGAGACTCCTTCGGGTAGTGATAAAGCGGGATATCAAATCCAAACTCCTCCTCCTCCTCCTCCTCTTCTTCTTCTTCTTCTTCGTCTTAACCTTAGGTACCACTTTAGCTAATGGGGCCTCCTGCCACCACCGCACCAATTTCTGTTAAGAACTTAAATTCATTCTGGAGGTCCGTTCTTAACTTGAAACTGTTCTTAACCTGAGGTACCACCTAAGGTAATGGGGCCTCCTGCTGCTGTTGCACGGCCGCCGCGCAATTTCTGTTCTCATCCTGAGGTAAAGTTCTTAACCCAAGGTACTATTTCTGGGTTAGCAGAGTCTGTAACCTGAAGCGTCTATAACCTGAAGCATCTGTAACCCGAGGTACCACTGTAGTACTCTCTCTTCTTCAATGTTTACTTATTTAATAGATTTGTATCCTGCCTTTCACGATATATCTCAAAGCCACCTGCAGGAAAAATAAGACAAAACATACAATATACAAAATCAAAAGCACCCATTAAAACACCAGAAAATAGCAAGCAGCAGGGCAGGGTTCATGGTGTGAAGGCCTCCTGAAATAAACCCGTTTTTAACTGGCATCTGAAACTCAGCCTGATTTCTTACAAGATGCTGCCTGCCTGGTTTCTAATGGGAGGGAGTTCCATAGGACTGGATCCAGCACAGTGAAAGCACAGCACCTCATTTGCATGGGTCTTGCTTCTGGGCCATGGAGGACCACTAATGAGGCTCCCCTCACCCCTGATGATCTCAGTACACTGGCCAAAATAAGTCGCTAACTAGGAGAACCTCCCACAAAAAGTTTGGGGGGCAGGAGAGAGATGACGGCCAATGGTTTCATAGTGCCAAAATGAAAACAAACAAACTCCCCATTCAGGTTTTCTTTTTCTTAATGGGCAATTTTTTGTTTTCCATTTCGAAATCAAAGAGTTCTGGAGAAGGGAGCCCCTCAGTCTCATCTGGCAGCTTGGAGGAGGATTTTCCACCTCATTAGTAAAAGGGCAAAAAGCTGAATTCCCCCCAGGGGGAAGGATTAAAAAGCATATATTCATATTCAGCTACACTTTCATTCTTTTAGTGCCTGGCTAATTGTGATTTGGTTTGATTGCATTAAAAACAAGCAAGGCTGCATTTTATAGGAACTCTTGATAGGATAGTTTTTTCTCAGTTTAAGCATTCCTATAAAATTACCTTTGCAGATAAAATCACTCATATTCGGAAGGAGCTAGACACCACCGTGGGAGCAGGGC
The DNA here is from genome assembly GCF_951804945.1 of Podarcis cretensis. NCBI lineage: Eukaryota > Metazoa > Chordata > Lepidosauria > Squamata > Lacertidae > Podarcis > Podarcis cretensis. Next base: position 27,408,519 of record NC_137175.1, read on the forward strand.
CGGGGCGGGAGAGTGCTAGAGCCCTGTCTGGTCATGTTGCATGGAATCAATTTCAATCCGTTACCCCCGAGGATGTGGACAGGCTGCTTGGACGCATGAAACCAACCACCTGTCTCCTTGATCCTTGCCCATCCTGGCTAATAAAAGGAAGCCGGGAAGGGCTGGGTGATGGGCTCTGCGGGGTGGTGAATGCTTCCCTCTGTGAGGGAACATTCCCAGATCCGCTGAAAGAGGCGGTCATTAAACCGCTTCTTAAAAAACCATCTTTAGACCCGGCCAGTATGGCCAACTATCGCCCAATCTCAAATCTTCCATTCTTGGGCAAGGTGATTGAGCGCGTGGTTGCTGAACAACTCCAGGCACGCCTGGAGGATGCGGACCATTTGGATCCCTTCCAATCGGGGTTCAGGCCTCATCATGGGACTGAAACTGCCTTGGTCGCGCTAGTTGATGATCTCCAGCGAGCTAGGGACAAAGGTGAGAGTTGTTTCCTAGTTCTGCTGGATCTCTCAGTGGCTTTTGATATAATCAACCATAACATCCTTCTGGACCATCTAGAGGGGTTGGGAGCTGGAGGCACTGTTATACAGTAGTTTCACTCCTTCCTCCTGGGCCGTGTTCAGAAAGTGGTGGTGGGGGATGAGTGTTCAGACCCTTGGGCCCTCACTTGTGGGGTGCCTCAGGGTTCCGTCCTCTCCCCCATGCTTTTTAACATCTATATGAAGCCGCTGGGAGAGATCATCAGGGGGGTTGGACTGGATGTCCATCCATATGCAGATGATACCCAGCTCTACCTCTCTTTCAAATCAGAACCAGTGAAGGCAGTGAAGGTCCTGTGTGAGTGCCTGGAGGCGGTTGGAGGATGGATGGTGGCTAATGGATTGAGGTTGAATCCTGACAAGACAGAAGTACTGTTTTTGGGGGACGGGGGCGGGCTGGTGTGGAGGACTCCCTGGTCCTAAATAGGGTAACTGTGCCCCTGAAGGACCAGTGCACAGCCTGGGAGTCATTTTGGACTCACAGCTGTCCATGGAGGCGCAGGTCAATTCTGTATCCAGGGCAGCTGTCTACCAACTCCACCTGGTACGCAGGCTGAGACCCTACCTGCCTGCGGACTGTCTCGCCAGAGTGGTGCATGCTCTAGTTATCTCCCGCTTGGACTACTGCAATGCGCCCTACGTGGGGCTACCTTTGAAGGTGACTCGGAAACTACAACTAATCCAGAATGTGGCAGCTAGACTGGTGACTGGGGGCGGCCGCCGAGACCACATAACACCGGTCTTGAAAGGCCTACATTGGCTCCCAGTATGTTTCCGAGCACAATTCAAAGTGCTGGTGTTGACCTTTAAAGCCCTAAACGGCCTCGGCCCAGTATACCTGAAGGAGCGTGTCCACCCCATCGTTCTGCCCGGACGCTGAGGTCCAGCGCCGAGGGCCTTCTGGCGGTTCCCTCATTGCAAGAAGCAAAGCTACAGGGAACCAGGCAGAGGGCTTTCTCGGTAGTGGCGCCCGCCCTGTGGAACGCCCTCCTATCAGATGTCAAAATGATAAACAACTACCTGGCATTCAGAAGACATCTTAAGGCAGCACTGTTCAGGGAAGTTTTTAATGTATGATATTTTAGTGTTTTTGGTTTCTATGGAAGCCGCCCAGAGTGGCTGGGGAAACCCAGCCAGATGGACGGGGTACAAATAAATTATTATTATTATTATTATTATTATTATTATTATTATTATTACATGGTCAGTAGGTCTTTCTTACCTGGCCTAAATTTTCAGTTCAAGGAAATGGGTGCAGGAAAGGATGACACACAAATTAGAAGTTGTGTCTTTTTGTCCCTATTTATGTAAATAATTTCTACCCTGCCTTCCCTACACTGAAGTGTATAAAACCTTACTGCAGATACATCACAAATACCTGACATGGTTTTAGGGCATGTAAAATGAATCTGGTTTTGGCACGTAGCTCTTGTCAACTTCATTCTGACAGACAAAATCTACTCTACCTGTTCCTAGTTAATTTTGAATAGGTTGGATTTCTGTGGTTCTCAAACTGTACATGGCTAGTCAGGCTATACTTTTAGGAAATTATTGCTGGGTGGGAAGTGTATAGGTATTAATTTTGAAAAATAGAAAAATAGGGCTTGGAAATTGCACAGGCTATTTCCTCCTTTCTCTTGCATTGAAACAGCTTCTTTTCAATCTTTCTTGGCGAGTAGAAACTCAATCTAGGACAGCTTGACAGTGTAACTTGTGAAGGCACTTATACAAACAGCAATCAGAGTCATTGTTTCGTACAGACAATGACAGGAAATGATCACACCTTCCACTTTTGTGCTTTTTTTCTCTCACTCTGCCATCTTGGGGCAAGCTCAGCGGTTAACTATAGGAGTAGATAGAATTATTCTTTTCAGCCAGCAAGGCTCTTTGATTGGCTAAATCATCTTTTTTCTTGCAAATACCCATTGAGGATGCCCCCTACAAGGGAGATTCAGATTTTTCATTTTCTCTCTGTACGTCTGGAAGAAGAGAGCTTTGTGAATCCCAATGAAATCAGTCTGGATACTAGCCAATGTGGTGCAGTGATTACAGGGGCAGCCCACCCGATTTAGCTGCTTGAAAGTGCCACCTCCCATGGCTGTTGCTGCTGCCTCCCCCATCCCTAACCAAAGCCAGGGCTGCACAACTTACCAGGTTGCATGACTGCAGTGACAAGCTTCTGGCAGTGGAACACTGGGTGAACTTGGGTGAGTCACTGCCTCTCAAACTTATCTACTGTACAGGATTGTTGTGGGGATGAAGTGAGGGGGGGGAGAACCTTGAGCCCATGGGAAGGGGGATATCATGCACATCTCCACACCAAGACAAAAGTGCACCAGGAAGATCTTGGGCATCACATGGCAGGACAGAGTCTCAAACAAAGATGGGCTTTTCCAAGCTGACATTTCCAGCATGTTTGCCCTCCTGTCTCAGTGATGTCTAGGCTTTGGTCATATCCACAGAATGGAAGATAGCAGGATTCCCAAGGATATGCTCTATGGGGAGCTGGCTTCGGGACCATTGGCAGAACAACTCTGTGTTACAAAGAGTCTGCAGATGGGATGTGGATAGACAGATAATTTATTACGGTCAAAGACCAACTCGCACAACACACTAAAAACTGCGTTCATAAAGATGAAATATACAGATTGCAGTAATAGCTCATGAGTTAAAATTGAGATATATATATATATACCCGTACAACTGAGATTTGGGCTACCATAGAAATTGACCCTGAGGCGCCCCAAAGGGTGACTTCAGCATTTCCCTAGTAAGTTATTTTATTCTAGAGGATGATCTGTGCCTACAAATTTGGTAACAGAATCTGGCTACCAGCCAGGTCATCTTGTGATCTTTGCCTAAGAGGAGAGAATTAAGTTTAGATTTGTCTGAAAGATTGGCGAGCCTCTTCAGCAAAGGATCAATGGTGTCTCTACAACTCTCAACATAAAAAGGAGATCTAAAAATATATATGTTCGGGGCTTCCTATTTCCCTAATGGGCAGGCACAAAGTCTCTGTGCGTACGGGACTCTTCTATAAGAGCCTTCCAGAACCAGTGAGGGCAAGGCTGAGCTTCTAGCAAGATTGAAAGCCCTTCTTGCATTTCTGGATGTGAGGAAATAGAGATATGTTGCTGGAGCGGCTACATATCTCCCTAAATGGGATGTGAAGACTGGCAACATTAACCCCACTGTATGGGAATCCCTTGCAGGTGACTGCTGTGTCTGGAGACTATCATTCAGGTCATGTATCCACAGCAGGAACCAGTGGAGAGGAGGGAGGAGCACAGGGAGAAGAAACACCATGGTGCATCTATAAAAGTGAAACCGGATGCCTTATCTTCCCCAGGGGCAACAAAACGTTTCTCTCCTATATCAGTCTTTGCAGCCACAGCAGGCACTGTAAATCTCCAATGGTTTGGCTTTACCCCCGATGGCACACTCTTCCATTGCCTCTTGAGATAGATGGATACTAACAACAACATTTGAAAGAAATAGTGTGAGATACATTCCTGTGGTGGGTGGAGGCTAGGGATGAAAGTGGGCTTGCCCAGAGGCAAAACAGTTCAGGGCTCAGCACTTAAGACTGACATTCCCCACTGCTGTACTAAATCATTGGAGGAGGGGCAGGGAGAACAGTAAACTCAATGAAATCTTAGGTACAGGATGACGACCAGCAGCTTGCTATAAAAAGATAAACAGACACATCTATCTCTGCCCGGTTGAAGAGGAAAGTTTTTGCCTGGCACCTAAAGGTGTATAATGAAGACACCAGGTGAACCTCCCTGGGGAGAGCATTCCACAAATGGGGAGCCACTGTAGAAAAGGCCCATTCTCATGTCATCACTCTCTGGACCTCTCATGGAGGAGGCACACAAAGAAGGGCCTCAGAGGATGATCTCACAGTCCAGGTAGGTTCATATGGTGAGAGGTGGTCCTTGTGGTTTTGCAGTTCTGAGCTGTTTACAGCTTTAGATGTCAAAAACAGCACTTTGAATTGGGTCCAGAAACTAATTGACAGCCGGTGTAGAACTCTGCCGTGCTCCCTGGTGGGCACTATGATCTGTATGCAAGATCACTGGTATGTTCAGCTGTTTCAGATTATCTTCTTCTAATGAATTTTAACTTCCTGCTTAGCTTTATGAAAAACCCAAAACCAGGCTTGATAGAGAAATCCCTGAGCAGCAAATAAATAATCCAAGATTTAGCTGTTAAGTTTGAACCGGCTCTGCCTGCTAATGTTGCTCCACATAGGGCATTGTGTGATGGCTACAAAGATAAGTTTTATATGCCAGTTAGCTCAAATAGTTTGCATTTCATGTCACATCACATGAGGAAGTAGCAAAAACTGACAGAAATGTGGAAGCACTGAAGACTAGGGGGGTGGGAAGTGGTGTATTCTCCTAAGACCAAACTCCCTTGTCAAAGACAAAGGCTGAAATCAAAGAAAACACTTCCTTCCCAAAGCATCATGAACTCTAAATCTAGTTACGGTTTCACTTTGAGATAGAAATGAGTTAGCAGCACTCTGCAAGCAACTTGGCAGGAACATGTCAAATTCCTGGAAAAACAGACTCTGGGCAAAACAGGCTACCTTAATTCTTTTTCTTTTATATTTTGAAAATGGAAAGTAATCTTGATACAGGGAGCTTTTGTTAAGAAGCAGGATTATGAGGGCTTATTTGTTTGCTACGTGGAACAAGGAAATCAAGATTGCAGCTGATGTATTTACATTGGAAGCTGTTTACAGAATTGTATTGCTGGTTTTATCAAATGCATCAGGGCTCAAGGTGGGTACTGAGCCCCATGATAAGAAGATTCCACCTAAACATTAGGAAGAACTTTCTGACAGTAAGAGCTGTTCGACAGTGGAATTTGCTGCCAATGAGTGTGGTGGAGTCTCCTTCTTTGGAGGTCTTTAAGCAGAGGCTTGACAACCATATGTCAGGAGTGCTCTGATGGTGTTTCCTGCTTGGCAGGGGGTTGGACTCGATGGCCCTTGTGGTCTCTTTCAACTCTATGATTCTATGATAATGACTTTGGTTTACAAGTCCTTAGTACTTAGAACAGAAGGCCAAATTTTTGCCGTAACTAAGCCCCTGATTCGGTTCATACCAAGTGGTGCCGTGAAGGCTAGGATACACGTCTAAAGTCCAGGCCCTGCAACTCTGAAGGTCCCCAAACAATGACAGAAAAGAAGCGGTTGTAGCAGGAAGCAGCAACATGCAAGTAAGTGAAGCACTCCACAGGCAGCTAAGACTGTAGCGAAACACATTTCCTCAGGATGAAAGTGTCAGTGAGCTCAGCCAAGCACATTCCACATTTTGAGCTGGGGAGCCAATGAGGGCACCAGAGCAATGTAAGGTTGTGCCAACCCCACTTTCCAGCATTCTCACTAAGCCTGTGCCCCTAATCCTGTGGAACACCCTCCCACCAGATGTCAAGGAGATGAGTAACTATATAATTACATAACCTTTAGAAGACATCTAAAGGCAGCTCTATACAGCGATTCTTTTTTTTTTTTTTAATGTGTAGTGTTTTATTATATTTTTATATATGTTGGAAGCCACCCAGAGTGACTGGGGCAACCCAGTCATGTGAGTGGGGTACAAATATGATGATGATGATGATGCAACCATGCTTCAATCCTGGGGCAGGACATAGAGAAGCAGCAAAAAAAAGAGGGGGGCTAATTCAGTTCTAGGCTGTATCAACAGAAGTATAGTATCCAGGTCAAGAGAAGTAAGAGAAGTAATAGTGCTTCTCTAGTCTTCCTTGGACAGATCCCACATGGAGTACTGTGTCCAGTTGTGAGCACCACAGTTTAAGGATATTGACAAGCTGGAGTGTGTGAAGAAGAGAAGGGTGGCCATGATGATAATGGCCTTATGAGGAATGGTTAAGAATGTTGAGTATGTTAAGCCTGGAGAAGACAAGACTTAGAGGTGACATGATAACCTTCATCCAATATCTGAAGGGCTGTCACAGTGCAGCTGTCACACAAGCAGTAGAATGTAATTCCATGGGTGAGCACTGACCAACATATTTGCAACTGCATTCTGGGCCAACTTGAAGCTTCGGAAGAATCTGTAAAGGAAGTTCCCTATAAAGCACATTGCAGGAATCCAACCTGAATGTAGCTAAGGTGTGTGTCATAGCAACCTTTTATCTCTGACATTCTTCCCCATAGGAAGAATGCTTTCATTTGTGATAGACGATCTCATGCTTGGGAAAGCAGGCAGCTCTTCTTCTTCTTTTTTGGTACAATGCAGTCATAGGATTTATGCCTCCATCAAGGTCATTAATGTCAGGAGAGATTTACTTCTTTTTGCCAAAGGTGAGCCCAGCTGAACTGTCACCAGTCTACTTTTTGAAGAGCGACAGGCAGAGACAACTTAGTTGACCTACCTCAAATAGGGACGAGTGATACCACCAAATTAGACAATAATGAGCCCGCAACAACAAAAATTCTAAGCTTGTAGTAATGATATATATTCAAAGGAGATCCCTTTCATTCCATCTCTTTCTCAAAATTTAACTTGAGATTATTTCGAGTGTGTGTGCTGATTTTGTGCCCATACAGTGTGCATTCATCTGCTATGCACACTGGCAGCCACAGTTAGCACATGCTCAGATTGCTTTAACCCCTTACACTCAATTAAACTGTGTTTGATTGCTGAGATTTACTCAAGCTTTTTGCCAAATTGGAAAGGCAATTTGCAATACTACACCTTTGCTCCAAGTAATCAAATTTTGCAGAGAATTTCTAAAGTTTGAAAAGGTAGGTATGCCTCCCTAGCAAGGGTGTGCAGCATATAAATGGGAAGTTTAAAGCAATTCACAAGTCCAGCAGTTTATAAAAAAATGAAGAGCACTGTCTCATGGATGCACCATCTTTCTTTACTGTAAGCCCTGCAATTCCCAAATGGCAGTGTGAGTTACATCCAATTAAGAACTTTGAAAAGTAGTCAACTTCAGGGGCAGATCTTCTATGAAACTAATGAAGCTTCAGCTTCAGGGCCTGTCATCCCAGAGCGGCCCCAGACTTGACTTTAGTCCACAATGCTTAAGGATTTTGGGTTTAGTAGACCCAATCCGAGTTGCATTGATTTGAGTCAAATTGATTCATTTTTTAAAATATATATTTCAACAATCCCAAAGTTTGAGAGTCAGTAGCACAGACATTGTAACCGTGCGGTGATCTGTGGTGGAACAACCCCACTGAAGAAGATAACAGTGGTTACCCAGACTTTGTTGCTAGTTGTGAAGGGGGCCCCATAACAGTTCAAGCTTCAGGGCCCCCAGAGTGTAAGTCCACCACTAGTCAACTTATATGTGCTGCTCTCCGATCATTCTGATGGCTGTTGTTATTATGTTTATCACTGTTATAATTTATTTATTTACTACCTTCTAAATAACCAAGGCAATATACACTAAAGATAATTTTGAAAAAACGGATAAAAACACAAAACCAGCAAATACATTTAAAACCATACTAAGTAGACACTGGTGGTTCATAAAACCCCATTTATCCAGTTGGAAAAACCTGTTGGAGTAAAACTGTAGGCCTCTTATGCCCTTAAACTGGGTTAATTTTCATTTAAGATGAATGCATGGCAGCTGTAAGAAGTGTGTTCTGCTGCCACCACATGTTGACTGAGAGCAGGGAGAAGAAAACGTCCTACGAGGGGAGGTTGTATGTCTGTGAGAGGGAGACTGGCATTTGTATCTTCTGGGACCTCAACCATGAACTCAGCCCTCTCTCCCTCCACTGCCCATCATGTTTGCCAAAAAGTTTATAATACTAGTTAATTAAACATGAATTGTGAAGTGTGTGTTAAATGATTCCTCTATTTTGAAATGTGTATTTTATATTGAAAGCTACTCTAGATGTTGAAATGTATATTGATGCATTTTTTTGTTTTAAATTTCCTTGATGGGTTTAAAAATTCACATAAATAAATACCCTTTATTTCAGAGTATCAATTTATTGTAGAGTAATTGCAGAGTATCAATGAACAATATGGATAACCCTTGTTTCATAGTGTCTTGGAACGCAACAGACTAGAAATGGGAGCTCAGCCATTATCTTTCATTTTATAAATTTTGATCTAGTGACCCTAATTACCCCAACACTGGACTACTTAACACAGCTATAATGGGCAAATAATTGTTAACTGATTCACAAAAACAGTAATAATCAAGGCTTCAAAAAAGAGAAATGCTTTAAAAATCCATCAGTCATTTAATTAGCAAAAGGGGGGAAACAGTCAGGAAATACAGTCCGCTGCCTTTATTTTAATCTTGCGGGGTTCATCAGTGCTATCCACATAATGAAGGATTATGCATGGATCTACAGGTGTGCTTGAAAAGCATTTATCATTCAATATTCACATTTGTCTCGAAGAAACTGAGTCAATGGTGGTTTCTAGGTGAGCGTTAGTTGTGGAATCAGCATTCCTTGTACATCCAAGCTTATCACAGCATCCATGCACCATTGTTGACTTGCCAGATCATAAAAAAACCAAATTCAGACTCGACCTTTATGTGGAAAATGTAATAAGTTGGGGGGAAATTGCCAATGACCTGTTTCTGATATCTGAACAACAATGCTAAGTCCAGTCTGGAAGGACCCAATACTTAATGCTAGGTGAGATGTAAACCGTACAAACTGCCAATGGAATGAATGAGTGTGCTGTTGTTTCTTGTTTGTTTTTGTTTCTTAACCTTAAATGCTTTAGCAATTGAGCTCACTTCTGTAGCAGCCACCCGATAATCCCTAGTTTATTCTCTCAACCCGTGTGCTCCAGCTATGTGTACAAGGCTGTGACAAGCCTCAAAATATAAATAGCTCTGTTTCCAGGGTTTTGGCTCCCAGAAGAAGTAAAGAATTGGTTTCTTTTTTTTTTGTTTTTTTTTAAGCCAAGAAGAGATGCATTCCCCAGAGGGCCAGAGTTCAGATGCTGGCAAGGTCACAAATGCAGTGATTTCTTAAGTCTCCCCTTTCCCTGCTCCTCACTTGTCAGTGTCACAAGACCATTTGGATTTTGTGGCATGAATAAACATTTGCAGCTTCTAGACTCAATATAGCATTGGAATTAGGACAGAAGGGTTAGCCAGGCTGTGTCCTGTGATGGGAAGTACACAGAATTGATTGCAACCTATATAGGGGAGGGCAATGTGATGAGGCTTATATTGGAGTTACCATAATAATTTGCATGCATTATAGTGGTGATTAGGTGTAACCTGCACCAGAAATACCCAATTTCAATGTAAACAAATAACCACTTAGAACAAAGCATATTGTTTAAGCAAATCTGTACATACATACTCTGGGGAAAACATAATTACTCTGCATCTAAGATTATTAACTATCTTTCCCCCTCTCCTCCCCACTTTCTTTGTCTCTCCCCCCCCCCCCCCTTGGCAAAAACTGGACCTCTAATTTAGCCTGGCCTGGAGCTGCCCAAGGTACCATTGGAGCCCAGCCTGACTTCTGTACAGCTAAGGCCATTTCTCAAAACTGAACAGTGGTTCTCTTGCTGGTGGTAGTCTGTGGACATCCCTCTAAATGGGATGTTTTGTGGTGGGGCGCAAACACTGGTGGAGGAAGAGGAGTGGGGGGCACACCGCCCCTGGCAGTGCAATCCCGGCAGGGTGCCATCCCGGCTGCCCGCCTGCACTGGGCGCCCCACCCCTGCTGGTGACACGCCACACCCCCAGTATGCACGCCACATCCCTGTGGGTGGCGCACCAGCCCCACCCTCTCCTGCTTTCCACCCCCCGGTGCCAGAGCACAAAGCTCCGCCACTGGGTGCAAGTGGCTTTAGATTTGCAGATCCAAAACCCCATGGAAACCATGAGAAACTTGCTCCTAAGGCTACTTAGCTGTGCCTGCTTGGAGCTGACAAGAAAAGCAGAAATCAATCCCTACCTTCTGACCTGCCTTCAGGTATGATGGTGAATTTGCTGCTTCATTCAGCTGCTCCCTGGATGGGTTTTGTATTGCTCTATTAGTTCTCCTCTTTGATCATACTAGCAGTCAGGCTGATAAAAGGGTAGGTTTTCTATCACTGCAAGCAACAAGGTAGCTACTGCAATGGTGGATGTTTGGAGCATGTTCATTCACTGCTAAATTGACCTAAACTTTTAAAAATGGGCACTGTGCAATTCATTGTGACTCCCAACATGTTGTGTCCTGAGGGCAGGGCATATATCATGCAAGTGTGACCTTTACAAATGCAAGTCTAACGGTTAGAAAAACAAACATTTGGGAGGAGGGGAAAAACTCATAGAAATTCTTGTTTGAAAAAAACCAATAATCAAAATACAAATTATTGGGGACCCACAGTATGATTTACTGGGATCAAATCACACAATATTTACCAACTATGGGGTAGGGTATATTGGACCATGTATGATACATGGCAACTACTGAAATAGAGAGAGTGTTGCACTCTCGCCTAGGTAATGCACTGACACCAGTGAGAAGTTCCCAAGCAGCTATTTAAGAAATAGCTGGAAAAAAGTGATCCAGTTTAGGACTGTCTCAAAAAGCAATCTGCCCCCACCCCCCTGCCAAGTATACACAGATTAGACTCAGAATTGGTGAGCATACTTCACTTCAGGAGATGAGGATCAAGTCAGTTCATATTGGACTCCTCAGTGATCAAATTCTCTGCCACCCCTCATTTGGCAACCACTGGAATTGGATGTTAGAGAGGACTCAAGAACCAAGCATCTGTTTTTTAATACCTTCATTTCTCTTGCAAAAATCTTGCGGCAGGGGATTAATTTTGTCATGGGAAGTAAAATCCCATATGTATTTTTATTAGCACTGTTGCTTGCAGGACAAGGAATGAGTGTTTATTTTATACATCAGCTTGTAAAATTCCATGGTACTTTTTCTGAGCCATGTCCAATAGGCAAAGCATGGAATGCAAAGCCAGGCACTTTTAGATGCCATTGAATTCAGTGGGAGATGGTTAAGCCTTTGCATAACACCTTCGTTGATATCAACAGGATGCAAAGCTGCTCACCTTTAGCTGGAATAAATATAAGAAGCCACTTTACACTAAGTCAGAACATCAGCCCATCTAGCTCAGTACTGTCTACACTGAACAACAGCTACTCTCCAGGATTCAGGCAAGGAACATACGCAGAGATGCCAGTAACTGAGCCTGGGACCTTCTGCATGGAAAGTGGGAGCTCTGCCCATAAGCTTCCCATGGGCCACTTAATGTATTTGTTGCCTACAGAAATCTCTACATAACAATATGTTTGGCATTGATCAATCGGTAGCACATTTCCTGATTAAATCCATTTGCTTTAGATAATAGAATCAGCCACATTTTGCAACCTTTCCCCATTCTCATGCCACCCAGGTGCATTATTTAACATTTCATACTTTCATATTCAAAGGATTTTGTTTAGCTGTTTGTTTGGCATGCAATATGTTCCTCCTAATATAAAATAATGGTTTCTTCACCCCACCCCAAGACTTTCTTATAACCTGTGAATTTGATTTTTGTGAAGCCCTTCATAAAAATTTGAAGATGTGTGTATATTAACATACATTGATTTATACACAGTGTTATATTACATATAAGCGAGGATCCTGTAATATCAAGAAAGGTTAAGGGAGCAGTAGAGCTTGGTATATTTTATTGACAGTTCCACCGAAATTGAGCCACCTTTATATTGAATTTGGAACACAGAAAAGAAATTAGCTGGTAAATAAGTCATGAGGTTTACCTCTGAATATGTGTGTACATCTGCACAGTGGCCATTGATAAGTATAATGGAACTTGGACAGAATTTCAAAAGGTGTGCTTTAAGCTTGTAGCTCTCCAAAGGGGTGTTAGTAGCTGCAGCAACATATTTATTCATGAATATTTGCTTGGGTTTGTACTAAAGTGCCTGCTTTCTGAGGTGTATAGCAATTCTGAAAGCCAAGGACAGTGATCAGAAGAGGAGGAGGAAGAATCAAGGAGAATTGAATAAGTGGTCTCTGGCTTGCAGCCGATGCTTTCTCAAATATAGAAAAGCACTGAAATGCATAGCAAAGGTTTATTAAACATTTCACTGTTTTGTATTTGACAAGCACTGTAAGCCAGAGGCCATTTAGCCCTAATGAAACATAATGAAGTTAGGGTTCTTTCATACCTTCTTCTTCTTCTTCGGCGATCACTCATAGCAGAGTAATATTATCTTCCATAAACATGGTTTTAACAGTGTCTGTAAGTGTCTGTGGAGGCCAATTCTGGATCCACACGTCCTTCCACAGTGGAGACCTAGGTTTCTGGACGGGAGTTGATCACAGTGAAGGTTTTCCAAGCATGCCTTCCTCTTAGCACGTTTCTCCCTTTCATCCCGAGTGCGAGTGTCTTTGAGTCCCATGACACCTTTGTAAAGGCTATTCTCTAATTGGAGTGCTCACAGGCTAGTGTTTTCCAGTTGTTTGTGTTTATGCTACATTACCGTCATCAAGACCCAGCATTGTGTGGCCAATGTCCTATGTGAAACATCAGCTATGAAAAGTAGCTACAAAGGTAGGAAGATACCCACCCCTTTGTTGCCAGCTCATTTGAATTGGGGAGCTTCCTCAAGCTTGGTTAGAGAAGCTTAAGGATTGCTCATCTTCCTTGGTCCTAAAAGCTTTCCTATGCCATACCTGTGTCAGTTGCTCAGGTAAAGGTAAAGGTACCCCTGCCCGTACGGGCCAGTCTTGACAGACTCTGGGGTTGTGCGCCCATCTCACTTAAGAGGCCAGGGGCCAGCGCTGTCCGGAGACACTTCCGGGTCACGTGGCCAGCGTGACATCGCTGCTCTGGCGAGCCAGAGCCGCACACGGAAACGCCGTTTACCTTCCCGCTGGTAAGCGGTCCCTATTTATCTACTTGCACCCGGAGGTGCTTTCGAACTGCTAGGTTGGCAGGCGCTGGGACCGAGCAGCGGGAAGGTAAACGGCGGGAGCGCACCCCGCCGCAGGGATTCGAACCGCCGACCTTTCGATCGGCAAGTCCTAGGCGCTGAGGCTTTAACCCACAGCGCCACCTGCGTCCCACATTGCTCAGAGGCTGCCTAATTCCCCACATACGTACAAACCAGCTATTGTATGAGCTGTGGTTGCTACTGGAATGGGGGGGGGGAATCAACTAAGACACTTTGAGGGGTGATTGCAAAGGTACAAGGATCTTGCTTTACACAGTCCCAGTCAGATGTGAGCTTTTTAGATAAACAACTTTCAATCCATATATCAAAGCACTATGAAGTGGAACATTTGTAATCTAATTAAGATTGATAGTGAGATCACGTGTTACCAGACCAAACTGGTCTTGGATATCTATGAGACGAGTAAATTTAGCAAAAAGCTTTGGGTCAATCTTGAGATTTATTGATAAATAGCATCATTTTCTGACATTTCGCATTAACCTGCTAATATGTTGCTAATCACTACCAAAAAACAACAATAAAAAAATACCCTGTGACATTTACGATAGCATGTACAAACGGTGTAATTATGATCTGATGAGAAGAGCCGCCGGGTGCCAAGTTATCTAACTTAGGACAGTTGCATTCGTATCACATCTGCTGTATAGATTTTTCCAGGCATTCTAATTGAAAGTTAGATCTTTATGGGAATAGGAAAGGGAATTAGTAAAACATTACAAAATTACACAAGGCCTCTGATTTTCTCTTTCTTTCATTTCAGATTACATACAAGGCTGTTGGGTCCCTAGATCCCACCGCTGACCTGTCTAACCAAAGAGGGAAGGTCTTCAAACTAAGGAATGAAACTCATCATCTCTTTGTAGGGCTGTATCCAGGGACTACTTACTCATTCACCATCAAAGCCAGCACAGTGAAGGGCTTTGGACCCCCAATCACCACAAGGATAGCAACTAAAATTTCAGGTACTATGCTGCGAAGAAAAGAGAGATTTCAGTTTTCACAGGGGTACAGACAGTGGGGTAGTCCTCTAGAAACTCAAAGCTCGGGTGTTGTATTCAACTGGGGATAATCTTGGGGGAATACAGGCTTTTAAGCCAATGTTGGTTATACTCAGAGTAGACCCACTGAAATAATTGACATTACTCACTTAGGTCCATTAATTTCAGCGGGTCTACTCTGAGCGCAAGTTGAATACAACACTCAGTTTCTTTGTATCTGCTCTAGCAGTGAAACTAGTGGTACAACAAACCATCTAGCACTGTCAAGGCTAACAAAGAACTAGTCTCAAAGGAAGCTCTTCAGCATTTGTGAAATGTGGTTTTTTCTCCCCCCAGTCAAGCACTGCTTCCTGGATCCATTTACCATAAGCCAGGGATTGCTCTTGAAAAGATGCAAAGCATACACTCTATCACTGAGCTTTGTGCAATCTCAGTTTTCACCTGCGGAAGCTCCTAGTGGTAAATGTCTTTGAGATTTATGACTAAATTATACTAGTAGATGAAAAATGTTTGCATTTTCACCCAGCGAGGTGGCATAGTAATACTACCTCCCTAAACATTGGATATTATGAATTATAAGTGATTGCCATATAGAACTCATTGTGCAAAACCTTTTGCCCGTCCCCAGCCACTTTCTGCTTAAAACATTTTGTGATTGGGGCTTATGGGTGCTTTTCTTTTGGGGTGTAAATAAGAGCATGAATATTTCTTCCTGGCTACTAAGAAGGCTTAATCCTGGTTGTGGCCTGTGTAAAGTTCTGTTAATATCACTCCAAGCTGTGTTTAATATCATAGGTGGTTTGCTAAATTTACAGGGAATGGAGCCTTGTGGATTCCCATTACATGGATCCCATACAGTAAGGGATGTAACTCTGAGGTGTGTTTAAAAGTCCAACAAGTTTTAATTGAAGAACTACAAATTCCCTTAATTGTATCACTCTACTACTACAGTTTTACATTTATTGTACAAATATATATGTGGATAGAGGGGGAGAGATGGGTTTAAGAGATGGGTGAGTAGATCAGCCCCAAAGTTCTCCACAGATTGGCAGCCATAATCTGTTGGTGGGCAGACCACTCATTGGCATCTCTCAGAGTTTCCCTCCAAAGAATCCCAACATGGTGTTTCGATTCTCCCCAGTTTATCAAGCTGTTTGGGAATGTAGTACAGGAATTTACAGAATGGCAACATACTGGAGCCATTTGTTGGATAAAAGGCTCTGGCAAGAGATCAGCTGCAAGTCAAGATCTGAAATTGCAGGGAGAGCAGAATAATAAACAATTTTCTTCTGCATCCCTTAAAAGCATTATATAGGAAGCTGAGCAGAATTCAAGCAAAGAATTGCTTGGTTCCAAACCCCTTTCATTCACAGATGGGATCAACATCCAAGAGAGGATCCCGCTGGGGAAAGGGGAGAAGGCAATTTCTGTCTAACCCTGCTGAACTCAGTGCTGTTTTAGAAAGTCCCTCAGCCATCTAGAACAGATTTGTAGGGGGCACAACAAGGGACTTAGTGGGAAGGGAGACTTGGCAGATGTAGATATGAGTGTTCTGTGAGTAGCAATCTGTTTGGGGGAGACTTCTAACAGTGGGAGCCAGTGGCGGAACGAGCCAATTGGGTGCCTGGGGTGGTGTGTGTGCCAGCTGCCCGTGGGGCGGGGCAAGCCGGGACAGGATGCTCCGTGGAGCCTCCGAGGAGTCTGCCTGCCTCTCCCACTCAGCCGCCCTACAGCTGAGGGGGAGGCAGCGGGCAGACCATTTGACACAGCACAGAGCCAGGAGAGGCATGTGGCTTGGACGCACTGCAGGCCCCGTGGTGAGTGCCACCCGGTATTTTGTCACCCCCCTTAGTGGTGACACCCAGGGCGGACCACCCCTACCGCACCCTCCTTCCTTCACTGCTGGTGGGGGCAAACTTGGGATCCCAGTCATTTTCCCTTGGAACTTTAAACATATCCAAAGCTATACTAAGGTGTCCTACAGTACTAAGGTTGAAGTCAAGAGTGGCTAAGAATAGCTTAATGTCCAGCTCTTCCTAATTGCTTTAAAATAGCAATCAAGTGCCCAGGTCATTGCCATCCAAGAATTAAAATTGCAGTGTTGCTTCTCAAATGTCAATGTACCGTGACTAGCTTCAAATCTCATGGCATGAAAGAGATCATATTTAACCCATGGATCTCCCCTCTACTCCACAGCACCATCAATGCCTGAATATGATGCAGACTCTCCTCTGAATGAAACAGAGACAACCATCACAGTCTTGCTGAAACCTGCACAGTCTCGTGGGGCACCTGTCAGGTAACATGCTCTTTTCTTCTCTGCTCTCTCTTCTCCCTTCTTTTACAAACATACAACAATACATGTTTTTTATATTAAAACATGGCTTATTTTAATTCCACATTTTAGATTTCAGTGTGGCTAACAGGAATTGCAACGATTTTTTTAAATTTTAAAAAAAATTAGAAACAACAACAAAAAACCACTAATAAAAAAGCAAAGATGCAGAGTAAAGCAGTGGCAAAAGAAAGCAAAGGTAGAAACACAATAAATTGTCTATGAAAAGCTTGGAAGAATAATGTAGCAAATGTCCTTCAGGAAAGGATAGGCAAACTAAGGGCAGTTCTGTTTCTTCTGGACTTCCTGGACATTGTGTTTCAGAAGATGGAAAATTCTGTTTTGGAGGCATTTGTTTAGCTCTGAGTAAAAATTTGTGCCCAGTTTGTGGACAAAAAACTGACTCCCCACTACCACCAAAAGTGTATGTGGGAGGAACCACTTACTATAAAATATATGTGGAACCCTATTTTACAAACTGAGAGTTTGAAGAATGTGTCCTGTCTAAAATGTTCTGAGCTAGGCAAATCTTCATTCTGAACCACATAATCAACAAGAAGGTTCAGAGAGGACACTAATCTGCACTGGTGCTTTTACTAACCATACTTAGCACCAAACCATAGTTTGTAATTATGGATAGCTACTTAGGTATGTATGCCTAAGGACTTCAGTATTTCCAGTGGATATTTTGAACTTTCTGTGAACAATAGATCCCCATACCATAGCCAATATTTGTATATGTTGTTTCCAACATATGTTGTCAAATTCCAGTTTCTGTCAGTTACAGCCATCATGGCCAGTAGTTAGGGGTGGAGGGAGAAATACATAAAAATGTCTGCAGGGCACCAGGTTGGAGAATGCTGGAATATAAAAATATACTTCTTTTTTGTTGTTTAGTATATAGGAGGGGAAACTTGTAGCTTTATTAAAAGTAATATTCTCTGGTATTCTAGATACAGTACTGTATAGGAAATGTAACTTTAGCTGACTTTGAGTGATTTTAGAAAGATATTGAAAAAGAGCAAATTCCAAAATAAAAAAATAATTAACAATGTTTTTTTCATATTTCATTTTACCACCTGCTGTCATAAGCGTTGCTATTTTCTTTCTTTTTTATTGAACAATCTTTACACTCTTCACTTTTTTAAAAAGTCTAATTTACCACACTTTTCCTATATTCAATAAATGTCTCTGTGGAAAAATGAGGCCATTATGAAAACCTTTCTGAGAATACACACACACACACACACACACACACACGGGGACACACACACAAATTATTATTTGACTTATTATTCTACTTATACAAAGGTAATTGAAATGTCACAAATATTATATGCATTATTTCCAGAGTCAGATATTTCTATTACATTAATAATATTTTCCTCACATATAGGACACAGGTTCTTTTGAAAAGTTAACCAGGGTCATGGAAGACTTTTCTTTCCTCAACCCCTACAAAAGTTTGCATAGACCTGAAAATACACCTCTAAGGAAGGGAATGCAGTAAATAGTTTTGGTTCTGTGGTGATGGTGGTGTAATCTATAATTTAGCAATTGTAAAGTACCTAAAATTAACCAAACACGGTATGTATATTCATTTGGTAATTTCCAAGGTGGCTTCAAAGTAGTAAACAAGTGTAAAAACAATTACAAACAGACACAATTAAATACACAATAAAGCAAATTTTCAAAACATTGAAACAAACTACCACAATTAAAATGTACAATAAAACATGCTGTCAAAACAGCACAACAATAAAAACCAGTTACAATATTAGTTAGAAAAAATTAAAACAGGGAATTCAAGACAGGGAATCAGGGAGATGCTTATTTAAACAGGTGTGTCTTCAAGATAATTTGACATAGAGGTGAAAAAACAGTATGAACCAGCAGAATGCCATCATCTCTAGCTAACAGGGTCAGTGGTCAGGGATGATGGGAACTGTAGTAATAATAATAATAATAATAATAATAATAATAATAATAATTTTTTATTTATATCCCGCCCTCCCCAGCCGAAGCTGGGCTCAGGGCGGCTAACAACAATAAAACAGTACAAAAGTACAACACAAACAATACTCTAAAATCATTCATTATAAAATTAATTGCCAAACATCTGGAGGGCCAGAGTTTACCTGTGCCTGCTCTAGTAGGTAAGTGTCAGGCAGACTTACAGAGAGCCCCTACTTGAAAGTCTATGACAGGGGCTAATAGCAGAATAAAAAGTCATTTTTGTATCAGACCTAGATTTTCAACAGCCTGACTTTCAATGAAAAACATATCCATTTGCTTCAGAACACCAGGTACATTTTTGAAAACTGACTTGGTGGTATTTGATGCCTTCCCTGGTTTGGACGCAAATGCACTTTAACAAGAATTTCACTGGCAGAAAACTCTAGCTTATAATTGCCATATAAACCCAGCTCACAAACTCCCATTCCACCATGCCATTATCTATTATATATGGTAGTAGCATCAAGTATCTTGTGCCTAAATGTTCTGAATGCATAATGAACAATCCAAGGAGTGTGAAACTCCTGTTAAGTAATATTTTGGAGGCAAGTTCATTATCTCCAAGGTAATGTTAGTGTCAGATGTTGATCTTCTAGCTGCTGCTGTAGATCAGCTCAAGAAGTAAGCTAAGAATCATTGCATTGTTGAGATTTCTATGCAAAATGAAATTGATATTCACCACTGATGAGGCATGCAAGGAAGAGCTTAGTGCCAGAGCAGGTTCATCATACAGCTCTCCATTAATTTTGAATGACTTCTTCATTCTCTGTTTGTCTTCTCTGGGGGGGGGGGGGATGTACATTTGCTCTATACAACCATTAAACAAATACAGGGGAAATATGTTTACAGAGAACGGGTAGAGAATAGGTAACGTAAAGGTACAGGTGGAAAAGGACAACATGAATTTTCTCTTGTTCTGCATACATCTGTTGCCGTCGATCTGTCGCATACTGATATCACTCAAAAGTAGAATCCAGAGCACAGCTATGTGGTTATACTGAGATTGAACTCCCATAGTGGCAAGGGGCAGCTGGACACAGAAGGCCTGGCCTGACCAGATGACCCTCCGGGCAAAATTAAGGTGCCCTAGGATGACCTGCAGGACACGGGTGGCGCTGTGGGTTAAACCGCAGAGCCTAGGACTTGCTGATCAGAAGGTCGGTGGTTTGAATCCCCGTGACGGGGTGAGCACCCATTGCTTGGTCCCAGCTCCTGCCAACCTAGCAGTTTGATACCATGTCAAAGTGCAAGCGGGAAGGTAAACGTCATTTCCGTGCGCTGCTCTGGTTTGCCAGAAGCGGCTTAGTCATGCTAGCCACATGACCCGGAAGCTGTACGCCGGCTCCCTCGGCCAATAAAGCGAGATGAGCACCGCAATCCCAGAGTTGGGCACAACTGGACCCCATTGCCAGCTGCCGCCACTGCAGGATGGCTGCAGCCTTTATACGCTGTACCACACCTAGCCTGGAGTTCTTGTCAGATCTCACATCTTCCCACAGTATCTTATAAGAGTTTGTTTAGGACAGGCATCCCCAAACTCGGCCCTCCAGATGTTTTGGGACTACAATTCCCATCATCCCTGACCACTGGTCCTGTTAGCTGATGGGAGTTGTAGTCTGAAAACATTTGGAGGGCCAAGTTGTAGTCTGAAAACATTTGGAGGGCCAAGTTTGGGGGTGCCTGGTCTAGGGGGAGGGGGTTGATCCAGGGGGAGGGGGTGGATTCCATGATCCAGAGCTGCCATGTCATTGGGCCATGCAGCAGTGATTTGCTGTGTACAAGCACTTTGATTCTCACCCACTCCATATGTAGGCATATGGTTTGTTTCCTCTAAGCCTTGGATTCTACTCATGGTTCGGAGAGAAACAAACCAGGAACACAGCTATGACTCTGACTTGTTTCGTCTCCCATCCAGCACATTCAGCAGCACGAGAGAAGCAAAATGCTTGTGTGAATTAAACCATAGTTTGCTTATGAGCTATGATTTTTTGTTATGTGCAACTGGGCCATTGGCTATTTTGTAGCCTGTTTACTGAATCTGAAGAAATTGCTTTCGAGGTTTTTACTATCTGCTTGGATTTTCACCATCCTGAAAAGGGTGGTCCCATCTGTAAATTTGTCTTCTGCACTGCTCACCCCTGACTCCTGATCATTTATGAAAAAAATTGCTGTGGGATCCCACAGCAGATTCTTTAGATCAGGTTGAGAGCCAAGTCTCTGATTAGACAGAGAGTTAACTCTGTGCATCTTTTCAATGCTTATATCCAAGCCACCTGGTTCACAGTGTACCTAGATACATTTGCACCTCAATACAAAGAAAGGGGAGATGACTCAGCTCCACTTCTGCTGCTGTAGACTGAGGCATTTCAGGACTTAATTATACCACAGGTATATAAATTACGGAAACATGTTAATGTTCCCATGATTAAAATTATAGAGGGCCTAATTGAAAAAGCATAAACTGAATTGAAGAATTCCTAATTATAGTTTGCTTTGCAGTGTTAATTTTCCACCATAATGAATGCATAATTTCTTGGAACTAGAAAAGGGGGCTGCTGCATTAATGCGTGGGCTGCAGATGGAATGAGGGGATTATCATAAATGCACAGCAGAGATACAAAGGAAACCACAGCGGCAATTATGGCATTTCAACCAAGAATTCTTCAATAGTTCCCCTAAAAGCAAAAGCAAGACTTCCAAGAAAGCATGGGATGGGCTCCACATATACAATACCAAATCTAAATTTGAGGATTTTTATATTTGCCTGTCTATCCCAAACCATGTGGCCCCTTTGGTAGAAAAATTTAAGATAAAATATTTCAGAAAAATCAGTGAATGTTTATAGGAGAGGTTAAGAATGTATTCACATATATAAATGGCAGAATTTTTATATTTGTCTTTCTACTTTTGGAAGCGCATGATTTAGGTAGGCAAATTAAAAATATATAGAACAGAGCTTGGGGGGAGTTTCAGTTAGTCTTTGTTTCATAAAAGGCTCTCTTGGTTTTGTTGCAACAGACTAAGTTGGCTACCCCTCTGAAGATCATTCCAATTTCATTTGTAAGCAGGGCCCTTGCTCCAGTATTGGGAGCTGGCCTGTACTAATGTGCAATCAGTTGAGGGGGGGGGGGGTTGTCTTATACAAAATGCATATGCTATACAAATGGGAGGGACAGAAATTTAGTAGGGTCATATGCTCCACTCTAAATCTTCTGATCTTCCTTGCAGCTCTTAATGTTGATCCTACGCCCATTGTATAGGTGGTCATCCCCTTGGTCTTTTGAAATTGTAGAGTCTCCATACTAACAATGCTTTATTCCATTGGCGTGAATTACCTTTTGCCACATGCCCTGTATATGTCTATTTTAGCTTTGCAGCTTTTTCCACTACATCTGTAACTACATGTCCACTTTGTAACATACCACAGGTAATATGCACATATTGGACACCTTAGCTTTCAAATCTAAGGAAATCTTTTTCATTATAAAGCTTGAGTTTCCCCAAGGCTGTTCATGATTGTGTTATTCTCCTCTTTATTTCTAATAATACAGCTGTTGTTGCTGTTGCTGCTACTGTTGTTGTTGTTGCTGCTGCTGCTGTTGTTAATTTATATCCCTCACCCTCATCCAAAGAAGGGCAGCAATATTACTGTTACTATTGTGACAGAATAACATTCATTGAAATCAGGTTGTTTAGGCTGATATGGTGTTTGCTTTTTCTTCAAAATACCATATATTTGACACCTCTACCTATGAGCTTTGCACATGCAGGATAAGTTCTGGAATTTCCGCAGTTGCTATAAGCCACAGTGGTTTCTTTCAGACAACTTGGCTAGAGCATCTCCGGTCTCTGCTGAGTATTTGTTCTGATTTGTTTGTGGGGAGGTTACACAACAATATGCACTCGACAGTTACAATTCATCCTGATTTGCTTGGGTAATAGTTGTGCGCCTTCCCATTAATTATTCTTTCATTCCAAACTTTTTTACGCATTTCCCTGTCACTTTCCTAACTGCAAATGTCTATGTATGTGTATGTATGTTTAAGTGGATTGGTCACACCCAGGCAATAGAGCATTTTAATGGTGCAAACCTCAATTTCTGGTCCTGCAAAATACTGACAATCTGGACGCGGCCAGTGTTTTGTCAAAATATGTCATCTACAAAATGTTTTGGGAGATAATGTGAGCTTTGTCCCACATTCCTGGTAATGCAGGCTATGTGAACACAATTTAACATGCTGTATGGATGATAAACTCCAGTGTAACATTTTCATGCATATTGATCCATATGAATCATAACATAAAGCAGCCTCAGGGGTTTTAGTGTGTTGCATACATATCAGCTCTTGTCCTTGGATCTTTCCTTGTCACTCTGAAATAAAGCATTGGGTACCAAAAAAAAAAAAAAAAAAAAACCGACTAGAAGATCGCAGCCAACAAAAATCTGCTTAATGCTCAATGACATGAGCACCTTTTGGTTGCTCTATTTTGCAAATCAAATGAATAACAGGTGGTTCACAAGGGGAAAGGTGCCCTCTCACAGCAGGTCATAGCTGTAGACAGTCATTATCTTTAATCTGCCAGCAAGGAGTAACATCGAACTGGAATGATAGGGGCCATGGAGGCAGCAGCTATTATGCCTAATCTGTGTTACAAGGCAGGTCAGGTTTATGGAGAAGACTGTGATGTTAGAACATGCAAACTTGAGATGTCCGCTGCTGCTTCTCAGTTCTCTCCAGGTGATTTTGATGTAGAAAAGTGGAGCAGGGAATTTTATGCTACACTATAAACATGTATTTTACGAAAAGCTATATAATTTCACTCACCTCGTGTGTGCCGTACACAGGTTCAGGTAAAATGAATCTGTAGAGAGAAAGGTCAGTATTAAATTCACCGCCCCTGCTTCAATTGATTTCAGGTGATTTCCCCCTTCTGCTTCAGCCCTGTATGACACAACCTACAATGTTCCCCAGGTCACCCCAACATTGTGCAAAAGCTTTCAGGGGGTTGTGGGAAGAGAAGGGAAATGTCTGCTCTCTGAGTTGCCTTCTGCTTGCACAACACCGACTACACTTTATTTTGTTTTCAGTTTTTATTTCCTAATTTTACCTGATCCTAATTTTCATTGCCCCGTTGAGCTGCACTATTAATTTATTATGATAAATTTACTTGGGGTTGACTTGACTGTACACATTTCTCCGAAAGGGATTACACATCCCACTTTGTCTGCTTGAAATCCTTGAGTAGATTGATCAAAGATAGCAAAAGAATTAGAAAATTGCATGAATGCAAATTACTCTGAATACTTTGCCACAGTTTTAGAAATAGGCATTTGAATAGCATTTCTGAGCATCTCAGCAAAATGGTTGTTGCATTTATAACTAGATTTCTGACATAATCCAGGTTTTGAAAACCAGGAAGTTCTTTATGATTACCTGTATAAAAATCTCCTTTAGTTTGAAAGCTTTTTGTCTGATTCTTTATGGATTAATTTTATTCTTGAGAGGAATCAAGGTTGTTGGGATTAGAAGAGTGTTTGTATAAAGGAGGGAGTTGCAGATCTCCCCTGAGGAATATATGCTTTAAAAACAAATTTTGAGCACTTTTTCTCCCAGACACTTCTGTTTTAACTCCAAATTGGGCTCTTTTAGTTTTTAATGTGTTCTCAGTGGCTCCATTATGCACTTTATTTCATCGTTTTTAAGAATGTTACATGACTAATTGAACAGTTATATCTTAAAAGTCTAAGCCACCCTCTGAAGACTAAGAGTTTGTAAACTCTGTCGAGGTTTCTTTGAAAGGGACTTCAGTTTCATAAGTTTGCCGTGCAGGCTGCTTAACTTTCAGAGCCAAAGTAATTTGTCCAGTTTGAAGGATTATAATGTTGGAGTATTCCTTACAAGTGGGAAGCCAAAACTCATTTTGTAAAACATTATTTAATTGGAATTGTTGTTTGTACTGCATACATTGGCCTGTTTCAGAGTGGCAAGGATATGCACATTAGCAGGGAATGTTTTTGGAGTAATTGTACTTGACTCCTTGGTAATTAAAGGTAAAGGGACCCCTGACCATTAAGTCCAGTTGCGGACGACTCTGGGGTTGCGGCACTCATCTCGCTTTCCTGGCCAAGGGAGCGGGTCTTTGTCCGAACCAGAGCAGCGCACAGAAAGGCCATTTACCTTCCTGCCGGAGCGGTACTTATTTATCTGCTTGCACTTGCTTTCGAACTGCTAGGGGGACAGGAGCTGGGACTGAGCAATGGGAGCTCACCCCATTGTGGGGATTCAAACCGCCAACCTTCCGATCGGAAAGCCCTAGGCTCAGTGGTTTAGACCACAGCACCACCCGCACCCCTTGATAATTAGGACCTGTTAAAAACAGGTTGTGTCTGAGCAACACATTAAACCAGAGTATAGAATGACATAAAGAAGCCTAGGGAGGCAATGGACTCTTGTGGAGGATTCAGCTATCATGGTTACTAGTTATGATAGCCCTGTTACCGCCATTAACAGAGTCAGCATGCCTTTGAGTTGCTGGGAATCACAAGTAGGAGAGGATGATCTTGCTCATGACTTTGTTGATGGGCTTCCAAAAGGCATTTAGCTAGCCACTGTAAGAACAGAATGGGATATTCAGAAGGTCTCTTGCATTTTCTCATCACTGCTTTTATTATTATTTTAAAAAGGTAAAGGTACCCCTGCCCGTATGGGCCAGTCTTGACAGACTCTGGGGTTGTGCGCCCATCTCACTTAAGAGGCCAGGGGCCAGCGCTGTCCGGAGACACTTCCGGGTCACGTGGCCAGCATGACATCGCTGCTCTGGCGAGCCAGAGCCGCACACGGAAACGCCGTTTACCTTCCCGCTGGTAAGCGGTCCCTATTTATCTACTTGCACCCGGAGGTGCTTTCGAACTGCTAGGTTGGCAGGCGCTGGGACCGAGCAGCGGGAGCGCACCCTGCCGCAGGGATTCGAACCGCCGACCTTTCGATCGGCAAGCCCTAGGCGCTGAGGCTTTAACCCACAGCGCCACCTGCGTCCCATTATTATTTTAGCTTGCCTTAAAATAAAAAAAAAACATTTTTTTTTTAGAAGAGTATGTCACAGAATCATAAAAAGGAGACAATGATTGTTCCAACAAGTGAGCTAAATGTTCAGATTCTTTTTCTTGCTTTAGCTGCCATCCATTGTTTCCTACAATAACACTGGCGAGACATTACTCGAAATGTTTTGGGCCCATCTTCCTGCCACAACAAGCTTCTGAAAGCAGCTAGAATGATGGGCTACTGGCTGTTCCCAGGCCTTCCATCGATCTTTCCTGTCTAACGAGACAAAGAGCCAGCCTCATATAGACAGCTGAGGGCAGCATATATGAATACTCTGATGAGAAGAGAAGCGACTTGCAGTGATACCTTTCTCTTTGTCAAATGGGCGACTAGTGTTAAGACTCAAGTATGTCTGCCTCCGCTGCCAAGTCTGAGAGCTGTAGGAATGACAGAGGGAACAAGACGCTCTGTGGCTACATTCACATGGCAGTTTATTCTGATTTCCTGTCGTTTCTCTAACTTAATTTCCACAGTATAGTTGAACTTTTACACAGTGTAAAAGCTGCTTCCAGAAATATAACCGAATATTGTGCAAGTTGTTGTTGCTGTTGTTGTGGTGGTGTGTGCTGTGTCTTTCTGCTGTAAAATATGTATTGGCCCAAATGTACAATCGCATTATCTTTTTGCATTCTCTGATGTATTAATAACACTCACATCTGACAAAGCAAAGTACTGTAACAGACACACATACTGTATGTGCTTTGATGTGAAATTGCTCTAAAACTGATGGGTGGTCTTTTGAAACTTGACATGACTGTTTACCTTTTTATAGTTGTGTTATTCAATAATTACGCTATTTGCTGGCAACATGCTATAGTTAATAAAAGTTAATTTGAGTTATTTTTTTATAGCTACTGGCTTGTCTGCACTGGCAACTTGCCTCTGGCTTACTGCTGGAGCTATCGCTCATATCATGTTTTACTACTGATCTTTTGTAAGCCATTCTGTGAGCATTTTTGGTTACAGAGCAGGGTAGAAATCCTTCACATAAATAAATGATTATCACTGTGGGGTTTGCACTTCGTGAGCAGTAGTTTGGTTGTAATTTGATCAGTTTACTAGTGCTTCTTTTGAGATTAGAAATACTGTCCAATTACATTCAGCATTCATTATTGGGCTGTGCCTTGGCAGAACATGTCCTAGGCTTTCAGGTGAGTGCACCATGTTTCTAGACTATGACATCACATCGCATCACATCACATCCTGGCTGTGACATCTTAGCACATCAAACCCGACAAGCCACACTTCTCTTGTGGTTCACCCCCTTGGACCTGGGGTATGGAAGCTGGTTTAAACATTTTTATTTTTATTTATTTTGCTCCTTTGCCTTTAACTTTGACATGTTTCATCCCTATAACTCCAGCCATGCTTCTGGTGCTTTAGGAAAACTAGGAATGTGCTGTTGCCTCCACCCTGTTAGACTTACACAAGTATGGGGACGTGGACTTCCATCTGATTTGAGATTTTTCTATATGCAGATATTTGATTATTATTTAGATTAACATTTTAATTTCATGTACTTAAAAAATTTATTTACTGGATTGGGAATTCTTGGTTTACTCGAACAGAGTCTTCTTTTGTGAAGCATTTTGCTTTGATTACTCACATGGCCCGTTCATCCTCAACTTGTTGAATGGAGCTGTTCTTTCTCTCTCTTTCAGTGTTTATCAGCTTGTTGTGAAAGAAGAGAGGCCACAGAAGTCACGAAGAGCTGCTGACATCATTGAGTGTTTCTCTGTTCCAGTGAGCTACAAAAATGCTTCAAATCTCGACTCTCCGCATTACTTTGCAGCCGAGTTGAAACCAGTCAACCTTCCTGTCACACAGCCCTTCACGGTGGGAGACAACAAAACTTATAACGGCTACTGGAATGCTCCGCTTTCGCCACTGAAAAGCTACAGTATTTATTTCCAGGCACTCAGTAAAGCAAATGGGGTAAGAGTTTAACTTTCTGGCTTCAGCCAGCCTCGTAATTGTCATCTCTGGCCTGGCTGGGATGAACTCAGTTCCATCCAACATTTTGTTAAGAATAAACCCTCTGGATTTCTAAAATAACATATCGGATGAAAACCTTATAACACTATTAGTCTTTAAGGTGCTGCAAGGCTGCAGTCATATTTGCACCATACATAGGAAGTGCATGGCTTCCCTCAAAGTATCCTGGGAACTGTAGTTTATCTCTGACAGAGCAGTAATTCCAAGTACAGTGGTACCTCAAGTTAAGTACTTAATTCGTTCCGGAGGTCCGTTCTTAACTTGAAACTGTTCTTAACCTGAAGCACCACTTTAGCTAATGGGGCCGCCGGAGCATGATTTCTGTTCTCATCCTGAAGCAAAGTTCTTAACCTGAGGTACTATTTCTGGGTTAGCGGAGTCTGTAACCTGAAGTGTATGTAACCCTAAGTACCACTATACCTTAGTAAACTACAGTTCCCATGATCTTTTGTGGGAAGCCATGTGATTTCAGTGTGCTTTAGATGTATGATGTGGATATGATCTCCTTGTGTTTATCCTCTGACCCTTTCCTGGCTCCTATTCCCCATTGCCATATATTCCAATTGACATTGGTTCTTCTACGAAGTTAAGAAAAGCTTGCATAAGCCTAAAATATCTGATGACAACTGATTTAGGCCATGCAACAAGAGAGGAGGAATGGCGACTTACACAGTTCGGCACCCCACACTACTGAATCATAATTGCGAGGCTGCAGTTCAAACCTCCTGCTTCAAGGAATACTGTTTGAAAATAATGAATGCCTACACTTTTAATATGATGTAATCTTCTGCATCTATATCTGCCAGGATAGTCCATTTGCCAGTGTGTACCCCAGCCTTTTGGATTTGTTTAGAGCAATTATGTAATATGCAGTTCAGCTTCAAACAAGAATTAGTGGAGCAACGAATGTAGAAAGTTACCATGGTTTCGTCAAGCAGCATTGTTTGCGTTCGGTATATTTGTGAGGGTGGGGTGGATCTGTGTGGGAAATTAATTTGGGACAATTGACTTGTTTTGGTAAAAGAAGCTGATTGTATTTCTCCTTCTCTGACAAGTAAGAAACTTGGCTTAGAATTTTGTTTTGTTGTTTTCCTTTTTATCAAACTCTGACTCATTTCAGTTAAGCATCTGGCTTTTGGCAAGCCCAAGGAGCAAAATTCACACCATTCAGAAAACAGGTGCTTTGTATAACAAAGCCAAAGAATATTCTGTTTCACACATGCTCTATTTAGATTACCTTCTGGGAGAAACACCAGATAGCCCAGCTCCCTCATAACAGCCCGCAAGAAGAACTCAAATGAGCGTCTGTCTTATCCTACACCCAAATATATGCGCATACACACAAATATAGTGTTGCATAACAAAAGGCGAGAGAACTTGTGATCTAAATCAGCTGCAGTTTACCACATTTGTTATATAACTGGCTATTAATTGTGCTATTTTTCAGTGCAGCCCTCACAGCTAATGGTAACAGAGATAATGAGAACTTGGAACTGAGCTCCCTTTGCTACAAAGTGTAACAGTGAAAAAAATCTTACTCTACTGTTATTGCTGTTTAATCCAGTAGCTTTTAAAGTGCTCAGTTAATTTATTTCAAATAAAATTTTAGCAAAGGTTTAGAATAAAACAAAAATTTACCCCCCCCCCATATTTGTACACCTTTTTCATTTCCCATTGGACACCTGTAGAATAACACATGACTAAATTATAGTTTGTGGAGTTGCCAAATTTGGAATCGGTGGATTCTTCTTATTTATGTATGTATTGTTAAAACATTTTGTGCTTTTGAAAGCCTGGTCAAAAAGGTTCACCACGCCTGTAGTTAGTGCCTGTGATGAGCAGAGATAGTGTGGGACAAGAGTAGCCAATATAACCAATGCAGTGATAGACAACAGTTCCCATCTTCTCTGAACACGGCCTAAGTTTGCGAGGGCTTATGATAATAGAAAGAAGGGTCCAGAGCTCTGAGCACCAAAAGTCTTCTTCCAGGATGTTTTATCAAATATTCCACTACTCAACAGCCATCTTTTGCTGATTCTTAGTTGCCTGTTGGAAGCACTCTCTCTCTCTCTCTCTCTCTCTCTCTCTCACACACACACACACACACACACATACTCCAACGAAAAAGACAAAAAACAGAAAACCTATCTCCAGAAGTTAAAGAGTATTGCACTTTTTCTTAATGCCCAGTGTGGTTTTGGCCAGAACAGGCCTTTCTTGAGGGCTTTTCTGTTGGAGGGCTAGTCATTATTCCCCAGTTCTGAGACTGATAAATTAGTGGGAAGATTTTCAGTTGCTGACGTGGAGGTCTAAAATATTCCTAAAGCTTGCACAAGTAGTGCTTTAGGGGGAAGAAATCATCAACATCCATGCCATGAGATATAGAGGCATCTTTTTATCTAATCCAGCCCATGGAGAACATATTTGCCATAAGAGGGTGTTATTGAAACTGAACAATATTTTCGTCTTTTGAAATTACTGTTCAGATATGGTGATGTAGAAATTTCATTCTGCAATGCCATGCTGATGCTTGCAAAATGTGCACAAAACGTATCCATATTAATGGGGCCCTGTTTCCTACAGTAACTTATGCAGTATTCATTACACCAGAGACTTGTACATGACAGTGTAAAAACATAAGTGGAAAGGAAAGCCTGCAGCCTATTACTGCCTGACAAAGTAACTTTTCAGAACCACAAAGGCTTGCTATGTTGCGCACGTGTTCATGGGCCATATGGGTGTGATCTGTGTCAATAAATAATGTAGCGAAGGGGGGGGGGGGAGATTCTGAAGACTGGCAGTAGCACATATTTACAGTGAATTAGGTATTACTATTATTAGAAAGGGTGGTCCACAACATAAAATCACAATATATAAAGCACAAAATACATAATGAAAACAAAAACAAAAAAAACAAAAAAAAAAAAACAAAGACAACCCAATAATAATATTAATAATAATAATTTATTATTTATACCCCGCCCATCTGGCTGAGTTTCCCCAGCCACTCTGGGAGACTCCCAACTGAGTGTTAAACACAATGCAGCATTAAATATTCAAAAAAATTCTAAACAGGGCTGCCTTCAGATGTCTTTTAAAGATAAGATAGCTGCTTATTTCCTTCACATCTAATGGGATGGTGTTCCACAGGGCGGGTGCCACTACTGAGAAGCCCTCTGTCTGGTTCCCTGTAACCTCACTTCTCGCAATGAGGGATCTGCCAGAAGGCCGTCAGCGCTGGATCTCAGTGTCTGGGCTGAACGATGGGGGTGGACCTGCCCCCCCCATTTTAAAAGGACATTGGATGCCAATCAGCCAAAGGCCTGGTTAAAGAGAGCAGTTTTTGCCTGGCATCTAAAGGTGTTCAGTGAAGACGCCAGCCAAACCTCCCTGGGGAGAGCATTCCACAAATGGGGAGCCACTGAAGAAAAGGCCCATTCTCATGTCTCCATCCTCCAGGCATCTTGTGGAGTTTTCTGCAGTTCCGGGAACAAGGAAGGGAGTAACCATAATCTAAAAATACCTATGTCTACTAGCCGTGATGACTATGCTCTGCCTCCATGGTTGGAAGTAGTAATGCTTCTGAATAGCAATTGCTGAAAGCCACAAGAGACAAGAGTGCACTTGTGTTCAGGTCCCGATTCCAGGTTTCTCACAGGCATCTGGTTGGCCACCTGTGAGGACAGGATGCAGGACTAGATAGGTCATTGGATTCATCCGGAAGGTCTGTTCTAACGTTCTCAGGAGGAATCAGAGCCTGCTGTCAGTTAAGCTGGGCTCCTTGTCTGAACAACCACTCACACTCATTGGATGTGCTTCTTCAGGACCTTCTGATCTCCTCCCATTTGGTGGTGTCTTTAGGCCTGAACTTCAGGACCCGACAGACCAGAAGCCCCCAAACAAGCCCTAGAGATAGTCTACAAATGATGGGGATGGCTGCAAAGAAGTCCAGCTTTCACATCTGGCATGCAAATATGGGGGCTGATACAATGTATTGCAACATACCATCATGTAAAATATTACTGATTGTATGTTTGTGTGTGTTTGCAGGGGACATGGCTACCTTTAACAATACATTATCAATGGCTTGCATCCAGTGCTGCACATGTGGAGGTCCACTCGTGCAGTGGGACTTCCCCTTCCCCTACTCTCCTTCAGTGCCCCCCAAATCTGCTTTGCAGAGCCTACCAACCCATTGAAGGAGATTTTGAGGGTGGTGGCTACAAGGATAAGTTCCATTGTGCAAGAGGAAGTCCATTGTACAATGGAATGACAGCAACAGATACAACTCATTATTTTTAAAAGAGGGCACTTGCTTTACTACTTTTGTAAATGGTACAATAAAACATAACCAGCAGATATTTCTGTAGTACATTAATACATAGAGTCTTTTGGATTAGTGCAGAAAAGGAATGGTTGAAAAGCAGCTCATGCTGATATATAAATCATTTAAGAAAATAGGTACCTAAGGGGAGACATATTTTTTTCTAGTATCTGGTAGACATCTTCTAGGCTTATAAGATATTATTGCTTTCAAGTGTCTGGTAGTGAAAGTTTTAATAGAGTGTTTGGGCTCTTTATGTGAATCAGTTAAGTGCTTATCCCTACTTTTCTGATAAATACTGTATGAGTTATTCAGCAACATCTTTTTCAGAATAGTTTCTATCTGAACAGCCACCCATCAGTTGACGTGATACTCATAAAGTCATATTCATATTCCTCGTACCTACGGGACCGCCTCTCCTGGTATGCCCCACGGAGAGCCTCAAGGTCCATAAATAACAACACCCTAGTGGTCCTAAGGAAGTTAGATTGGCTTCGACCAGAGCCAGGGCCTTTTCAGCTCTGGCTCCGGCCTGGTGAAACGCTCTGCCTCATGAGACCAGGGCCCTGCAGGATCTGATTTATTTCCGCAGGGCCTGTAAGACAGAGTTGTTCCGCCTGGCCTTTGGCTTGGAGCCAATTTGATTCCCTCCCTCCCTCTCTTTTTTTTCTTTTCCTTCTCCTCCTGCGATGAGGCTACATTTTAATATATTAATGTTCCATTATTTTAATGTTGTATTTTATTTTTGTTTTTAAGTTTGTAATCATTCATCTTGTTTTTATTATTGCTTGTAAGCTGCTCTGAGCCCGGCCTTGGCTGGGGAGGGTGGGGTATAAATAATAAAAAAATATTATTATTATTATTATTATTATTATTATTATTATTATTATTATTATTATTCCACAAGGCTACTGCAATAGCTGTGGATGCTATTGCAGTATTAGTGGGCATTATCATTTTTCCCCTAGGTATGAAATACTGTTGTTTGATTCCCATTGATGAAGACGTGTGATACCCTTGCAAGAGATGTACAACATCTGAATTTTGCACAACAATTTTGCACTTACTATGCTACACATTCCAACGGATAGTTCAGAAAGACACTGTCGTCCAGTGTGGCTCAGAGTGCTACTTCTTAAATTGTTCTTACACAAAGAAGCAGACATACCTGATGCTTTTCCATATTCTGTCATTTTCAGGAGACCAAAATCAACTGTGTCCGGCTGGCAACAAAAGGTATGTTGAAGACCTTTTTTTAGAAAAACAAAACTCCTAGTTCTAAGCATAATGCTCATATGGAAACCAGTTCTGTTGTGATTGAAAATACAGCCACAAGGTAATCTTTAAGGTGCCATAGGACAATTTGTAGTTCTGTTGTAATGGAATAACTTGGTTCTCTTATCAAAAGTGGCTTTTTTTCTTTTTTTTTTTTGTCCCTTAAACTATATGTGGTTCATTCAGAAAAAGTGAGTTATCAAATATATTTGTGGGATTTGGGGAAGACCTGCTTTTGTTTGTTCGTACAGACAGACCGTGGTTGTTGTTTTAACTTCCCAACATTTCCCTTTTGTTTTCTGTAGCTTCATTCCTACAGTTCTTATTACTCTTGTGAGAATATAATACTCTAGTATCTTGGTCTTCATTATGGATGGGGAGTGAGGATGGGATATTCAAACTTGCAAACAGTTCAAAGATAACCGCATGTATTAATTCCCAATGGGGATGGATTCAACAGTTTCTGAAAAGTCAATCTTGTCTTGATACTGGTTGGCAGTTGTTCCTGGTTTATCTCCAGTGACCTTGACAAGAAAGACTTCAGATTAAAACTAATATGAGACAAGGAATCAAACCACTGGCCACATACCAGTGTCTAGCTTGAGCCAAGTGAAATGGCAGTGCTTTGTTAAAATAATACATTTGTCACCTCTCAGTCTAAATGACAAGGTTGTGGCTCCTGTGGGAAAGCATTATATGTGTCCTAATATGTTTTTTCGATTATAGTAGTTCATATGAACCTCCTGAGAATGGAAGAGAATCACCCCGGAGGTAGCTTTGCTAGCAAAGGTGTCAATAAAGCAATTTATTTTGTAACAAAATGTAAAGAAAAGAAAAAGAATATCTCTCAGCCAATTCTACATTCTCAATAAACATGCCCTTGAACACAATTGTAGAAATGAGGAGGGGAATTGTGGTTAAAAAGACTGCCTGGCAAACAGCTTTGTGTTGTCAAAATTTTGCCCAACCTTTGCACTGATATCATGCTGAATAGCATAATGATCATATAGCCCAGTTTATCTCAGTGTAATTGACAGTGGGCTTCACAGCTCTTGCACAATTTTTAAAACTCATATCCTTTCTTCTGCCTCATTTCTTGTAGTCACATGTGAAATGTTAGCCTATTGTTTGGGTACTTCTATGCCTTATCAAATTGGTCCAGGACAAGCCCAGCAAGGAAATCTCAATGTACAATAAACCATCAAGGAATAAGATAGTGGTCAAATGATGGGCATGGAGTGATATAAAAACTGGAATGCTCTTGACTACTCTTAACCTTTGGTTTCTGTTGTGTGCCTTATTCGTTGCCAATGTAGGTTTTACCAGAAAATGACTTGCTCATATGAGCAATTAAATTGTGTGTCTGGGTCATCCCTTTTCTGTCATAAAAAGTATTGTTTCTCATATTGATTAATAATAACAATAATGTATCAAAACAAGGTGAACTCTTCGATAATTTCTTGCTTACATGTGAATGTAAGACTGCACCTAGCACACATGTGTACACACACACATACGTCAGTTGAAAACACTGAAGCGACAACTGAGAAAGATCTCATCTCAGTACCCATCTATGATCTGCTACCTAAATCATATGGGAAAAACTAGTTTTCCAAAGCTCAGGCTTGCAAAGCCAGATCTGAGCACCCACAATATCCACCTCAAAAGGAGAAGGGAAATTCTTGTCTGACTCATATTGAAATTGGAGCCAGGCAGGAATTCACAGCTTCCCTCTGCCCCACAACCTGCCTTTACCACCCCAAAGTTCTTCCCCACCAGTCCTTTCAACACATCCCCACTTTCCTTCCCTCCCAAGCACCAGTGAGAGCTTGCATGGAGAAGGGAGAGGGGAGCTTCTCTTTCCACACACACACACACACACATCTGGAAACAAAGCCTGATGGCTGAGAGGTCTGTGTTCTGTCAGCCACCCAGCTTTGTTATTTGACATACTGCTAAACATCATGTCAGGAAGAGGACAGGAAGAGAAGAATGGGAGAAAAAAAAATGTATATATTCTTGCATGCTGCTATTGCTTTTCTCAGCACCACTGGCATTTGGAAAGAATGTAAAGGGTGATTTGAAGGATGGGGGTGACTTTTGAGGATGGAGAGGAATGATGGGAATGAGAGTGGGCATTTTGGCTTGCAATCTTTTAAAGAGGTTGCATCATTTCTGTGCCAAAATAGAGGAGAGCTTTGTAGAGCTTTCTAGTCTCTAGTAGCAGCCCATAGCAGTTCTGTTGCATTGAGCAAATGCCACAGAACCTGGTAGAGATGCTGAGATCATAAACCTGTTAAGATGTGATGCAGCACATGGGTTATGCCACCCCTCTATAGCCAACAGAGTGTGTTTCCTTCTTCTCCCTTGCATGCTGTTGTCTTGTGGAGTTGTTTTAGTATATTGCTCACACTTTCTCCTTGTCATTTTCCTCTGTAGAAGTTCTTTGTCAATGCATTACCTTAACTCCTATGTATGTAGTAGCAATAACAACAAAAGCAAAATGGGTTTCAAATAATTTATTTTCTCATGCCCTTGCATTAAAACTTTAACAAACACCGCGAGATACAATAATACCATTGAAATTATAATGTTAATTCTTTTTAACTAGGCTTTCTTCCCCCTGCCCTGGATTTAGCAATCCTGAAACCATTTTTCACCATGTTGGTATATGATGTCCTGTGTAGGTCGGTGCTTGCCTGTCTTTACTCCCAGTTTCATTGAGCGCATGGCATAATGAGCAGTTAAGTATCACCCAGAAAGAGGGAGTCTGTTACCAACAAAGAGGACAGAGATTTGCATAAAATTGGCCTGAATTAGCATATGCAATAGTTAACAAATGCAATGGCATAGTTGCAAATTTAATAATTACATGTTTGTTTTGTGGTTGCTTGCCACATTAAGTCTTGATGTAGAAAGACAAAATCCCATCACACAGGGCAAAAACAGCAACAACAACACAAAAAAACAATTGGACACACTTAAGGCAAAGAGGCCATAAAAGCAAATACCTCCATCCTTCCAACACAGGCTTCATCACCAAAAAAAGGCCAAGGGGTTGGCGGGGGGGGGGGGATCCATTAGCTGGTATAGAAGATTAACACTCAATGCCTGGAAGAAAATTTAACATCTTTGTCTGATACTAAAAAGCTGTTAGCACCAAGCAAGACTTCCTGGGGAGAGCATTCCCATGGCTGAAAAGGCCAATTCTCTTGCTGCTGGAGGGAGGGACAGAGAGAAGAGATGCAATAAAGACCTTTGGGTTCTATATCTCCAGAGTTTAACTGGAGAGCTGTTTAAATAGAGGACTTCCTCAAATAGGGAGCTGTACTCTGTAAAGTAAGACACGCAAATGCCCTGGCTCATGGTGATCTGGATTTGCCATGAACCTGAATGAACGTGTGCCACCAGTAAAGCCCTAATATGATGTTGTGGTAATCTATTTTTGTATATGGTGTAGACAATGCATTTCTATAGTGACTAAGAATGAACATGCAGTTGGTTTCTCCTCCAGATCACCATGAACAGGCTGGTTCAAGATAATAAGCTCTCACGTATGTTTGGATTATTATGGACTGCTTCCACTCTCTTTACTGTCTGATAGCAAAGAGGATTTGGAAAGATAATTTGGACATGGGCAAAAATATATGGAGCAGAAAAGATACTTAATGAACCTTCTTCCAAATTGCCATCGGCAGCTACTTTTCTAAAATAGCTCAGACAGAAAACTTAAAATGTCCTTTTAAAGGCAAGCTCTGCTGAAAATCACTTGTTAATTTTGCAACGAGATGTGAAAGCTGGAAGGTAGATGTGGGAAGGGATGGTGAACAAGTTTTATTGATTAAGATAAATTAAATAAAATAAAATAGGCTGGTTTCAATTAATCTTGAAAAGAAGTGAAAAGCATTATTCCCTTTGTTGTGGATACATGCAAGTATTGGAGTTACTCACATAAATAGGGAAAGCATGGTGACAGGATGTCATTGCCATTTTCTGCAGAAGTTTCCCATTACACTTAGAGACCTGGATCAGGCCATCTGGAACAGGTTCCTTGCTGCACATGTTGTGAAAAACACAGTAATGGCGGGTGGGAGAAAAGCCATATGACTTTGATGGGTGGGGCAAGATATGCAGCCCTAAAACCCCTGTTGGAGGGGTGGTCAGCAGGGACTGATGCCACTGTGGACCTTACCTCCAGGCGGCAGCATCTCTACTGCTTACCTGGATGCCGTTGGAGCCAGTTTAGCACTGAGGTCAGGAGGGAGGTGCCTGTGTAATGGAACAAACATCAGATTGGCTCCACAAGTGCACCGACTCCACCCTGACCTCACCACCACCCTGCTTCACCCCTGCCCCTACACAGTGGTTGGGAGGCCAGATCTGCAGTGCCACTTCTTCCTGCCAACCACTTCTGCCCTGCCATCACACATATCCTCTTCTTATGTATAATATACAAAGAGGGCTAAAATCTTATTCAAGAAAGGATACATGTATGCCACCTGGAAACATTTTTCTTTATTGTAATTGTATCTGATAAGGGGAGAGTTTTGCTGGTAATAATAGTAATAATGTAGGTTTTGCTGATAATAATAATAATAATAATAATAATAATAATAATAATAATAATAATAGTGGAGGTTTAAAATGGAATGTAAGCATGAGCAGTTCTCTATTATCAATGGCTACTAGACATTATGTCTTCTTCTTCTAATATAAGTATGTGTTATAATACTAGTATTATATAATCCCAAGAGTGCTTCCATGTAACTGGAGATGCAGTCCTAATGGGAGGAAACCCAGTCAGTTGGGTGGTGTATGAGTAATAAATTATTATTATTATTATTATTATTATTATTATTATTATTATTATTATTATTATTATTTGGATTGAACTGAACTCACCATCCAGGCATTAGCTGGTTGTAATGGCACAGGGGCTCATTTAGGCAGGGGTTCTAAAACCATTCTGAATGCTACTATTATTCCTAATCCTAAATCAAATCTTTATTTTGGTCATAGACCAGCATATAATCCTAAATCCTTCAGGAAAAGGACATGGTTCTCTACAGCATAAAACAGGAAAGATTTACATAGTAGTTGGGTTCTTTAAGAAAATAACAAAATACTGTTCCCTAAAAGGGCACAATTCTGTTCATCACAAGTTCTCCCTTCTTGTGCATGCATCATGTGCCTTAGAGTTATTTTTTTTCATTCTAGGCTCTGCTGTGGTCAGACCACCTGCTCTCTGTTTGGTGTTTGTGTCTTGAACTGGAGACAGTCTGGAATGGCATCTTGTTCCTTTAGCCATTACCTTCCCCTTGAAAAACCACAAAACAGCTTGATCCCAAACAGCTTAACCAATATACTTTCCTCAGTCCTCCCCCTTGCATGGCTGCTCACCCTTCCATTCCTGCATAAGTTGGGAAGATCTCTGTCTCTCCTGTTTCTGAGCACCAGAAGCTCTAATTCTCTTTCTCCTTGCCCAAATAATACATGAATTGAAAATGGTGCATGACATCCATCCAGCACATATCATGCCAGTGGCACCCTGCATGGAACTCTACAATATGAATCTCCATGACAATTTAAAAGAACAAAAGAACTAGGACCAAGCTGATTTCATTTCACTTTACCAATTGTAATAATAATAACAATAACAATAATAATAACAATAACAATAACAATAACAATAACAATAACAATAACAATAACAATAACAATAACAATAACAATAATTTATTATTTATACCCCGCCCATCTGGCTGGGTTTCCCCAATTGTGAAATTTGGGGTGGCATGTTGGCTAAAACTTCAGTTAAACTAAAGGAAAACTTCCTAACAATTTGTAAAGTTGGGGAGCAGGCTCATTTCAGCACACCAGGGTAGGAATATTCCCAACCTTTCTGTTGTTGTATGCCACTCCAATCTCCCAGCGATTCCAGGGGTTCCAGGTGCTTACCCAGGGTTCATGTTTCCTTCAAAATGAGGGACAGCAGAGGCTGTGTTGTCTTTTCAAACCTAGCAGTTCAAAAGCATACCAGTGTGAGTAGATAAATAGGTACCGCTGCTGCGGGAAGGTAAATGGCATTTCCGTGCACTCTGGTACATGTCACGGTGTTCCATGCACCAGAAGTGGCATAGTCATGCTGGCCACATGACCCAGAAAGCTGTCTGCGGACAAACACCGGCTCCCTCGGCCTGAAAGCGGAGGTGAGCGCTGCAACCCATAGTCAAATTTGACTGGACTTAACCGTCCAGGGATCCTTTACCTTAGGTTTACCTTTACCCTTTAGGATATATGGCGCTGGTCAACAACAAATTTGTTGTCTGCATTTTTTTTCAGTTGATTTAGGACAAATCTGATGTGCTGAATCCAAAAATCACATTGGTTTTGCTCAATCAGGTCAAGTTTTTGAGCTATGGCCACATGTCATTTTTTTACGTTTTTGTTCACATGTACGCTTGTGTGGAGCATTTTAGAAGAAGTTGGTGGGGATAAAATGCCATGTCAAATAATTGTTTTGATTGGAAATGATTATTTTAATGACAAGAAGTATTCAGGTCTGATAGTTCTGGGTGATTATGTCGAAAAGGGATCAGTCTGAAGTCATAAAACCTCAAAATCGTCCATAAATTGGTGCGGCAAAGCATAAAGTTGGGGGATCAAAACTAAGTTAATGGGGCTTGGAGTGCCACAGTACGAACCCAAAGATTGGAGACTGTTCATTGACAGCAGCAAGCGATCACTGAAATGTGTTCTGCTACACAATGGCAACCAGTTTGCCTCTATACCCCTGGCTCACTCGAGTACACTGAAGGAGAACTATGAAGTGGTGAAGTATGTGCTGGAGAAAATTGGTTATGATCAGCATAAGTGGTTT
Source organism: Podarcis cretensis (assembly GCF_951804945.1). Lineage (NCBI taxonomy): Eukaryota > Metazoa > Chordata > Lepidosauria > Squamata > Lacertidae > Podarcis > Podarcis cretensis. The sequence goes on from NC_137175.1 coordinate 27,448,938, forward strand.
ATTTGTGTTGACCTGAAGATTGTGAACTTTTTGTTGGGACCACAGTCTGGCTTCACCAAGTACCCATGTTTTCTGTTCATGTGGGATAGTAGGGACCATGCTCAGCATTACACGAAGATGGACTGGCCTGTGCAGGAGGAATTGGTGCCTTGCAGAGAAAGGAACGTCATCAACGACCCTCTGGTGGACAGAGACAGAATACTCTTCCCACCGCTGCACATCAAGCTCGGCTTAATCAAGCAGTTCACCAAGGCTCTGGACAAGGATGGTGCCAGGCTTTTCCAGGATTGACCATGGAGAAGTTGAAAGCTGGCATCTTTGACGGTCCTCAGATCCGTCAGCTCATCAGAGATCCAGAGATCGGAAACTCAATGAACGAAATGGAACTGGAAGCATAGAAGACATTTGTTCTGGTAGTGAAGAACTTTCTTGGCAACAATAAGGCCAGAAACTATGCAGAACTTGTCAACAACATGCTGACTGCTTTCAGAAACCTGGGCTGTAACATGAGCGTCAAGATGCACTACCTATTTTCACATATGGACCGGTTTCCTGAGAACCCGGGTTCAATGAGTGACAAGCAGGGGGAGAGATTCCATCAGGACATGAAAGAGATGGAGACCAGGTATCAGGGTCGCTGGGACGCAGTCATGATGGCTGACTACAGTTGGACTCTGAAGAGAGACCTCCCTGCCGCTGAGCATTCCAGGAGTTCCAAGATACGGAAGTTCAAGCCCTGAAGTTTGAAAAATGGTGAAGCAACATGCAATTTACGTGTACCTACCTTTATCAATGCCCACCATTCAGTTTACAGTAATCAATGTTTCTATCAGGTAATCAATATATGTTGTTGGAAAAACATTTTTTTTTCTCTTAAAAACATATTTAGGATGATATGTGTTGACAAAAATCAGCTGATAATGACACAAAAATGTAATTGATTTTGTCACAAGATCTGATTTTTTTCAAATCAACATAGCACAAAAACCTGACCTGATGGAGAGAAACGGATGCCATTTCCTGATTCAGCAGTGCAAAAATACCCTAAATCAATTGTAGAAATCTAGACAAAATTCAAAAAGTAAAAAATTGTTGCCCAGTGTGGTTTATTTACAAATAAACTGTATACAACCGGAGCCTATGATGGAGGGTCTTTCTTCTCTTGCCTTGGATACAAGCATAAATCAGGCATGTCTCTACCTCAAAGGATTCTAGCTTCTAGCACACACACACAAAACTCAGCTCTCTCCTTCTTTTAACTAACTACCATTGAGTTGAGGGAGAGGGACCACCCATTTGCTCTCTGATACAGAACCACTTCCATTGTTATGTTAACAACCCAAATTTAGAGGAATGGCCATTGTATTATTATTATTATTATTATTATTATTATTATTATTATTATTATTAAATTAAGTTAATATACCACCCTTCATCTGAAGATCTGAGGGCAGTTCACGATAAAAATACAGGATAAAGCATGAAGTAATTTCTGGCTATTCTAACAATTCAAACCTTTCATTAGATTTTAACACTTGCTGGATCCAGGAATTATGTATTGGCATCCAGCCTGCCCACCCACCCAACCAAACTCATAACACTATGTTTTATTTCAACATTTCTTTCTTTCTTTGTAGTGGTTTGTTTGTTTCACCACCTTCAGCAGAACCCTGGCCACTGCTGTCAATATTTGTCCCTCCTGGAAGCCCTATTCAGGCATCTGGTACCCATGAGTACCAAATCTGCAAAGCCCCAGGACATTGATCTTGTAACTACCCTACCCCAAACCACCCTGACACAACTGCTCCAATGCTACCTGTGATTGGGGTGGCAAATTGGGGGTGAGCATTATGGCCCGCCTTTGATAAAGATACAATAAATAGTGAATTGCTAAATCAGTCCACCTAGTCTGGTGTTCCGTCTCGGAGAGCTACCAAACATTTGTTGTTGTTGTGCATAATCTTGAGCACTTATCACATGATCAACCCCACTCCTCACATGTTTACTGAAGTCATTTTTAGAACACCTGAATTAATATGTTTCTCTATTAGCTAAACTAAAAGGTAAGACTGAGTATCTGCACCTGCTTTTGTGCCCTTCCTTCTGGACTTACTATTTTCCCCCACAGTTACCATAAATGTACATTCACGTTGACATGTTTGTTTTAAAAATATATGTGTTTTGCCTGTTTGTCTGTGACTACTTTATATTCACTTACACTGTCTGCCCATTAAATCCAAAATGATTTTCCTTCTTCCTTTTATTTACTGCTGGTATTATCTCCTTTGTATCTTTTGCCTTTTTCATCCATAAAATGGTACCCACCAATTAAATTAGAATGAAGTGGGGGGTCTGCTGAGGAAAATAATAATAATCCAACAGATTTGGGAACTTGAATGCATATAATTTGTGTAACAAGAACCCCTTTAATATCAGCTGATAATTAAACCCCAATTTGCCAGTTCTGTGCTACAGAATTTTAATTCAAAAAGGATTTTTAATCAGTTTTTGCCCCTTTAGTTTACCTAATGACGTGTATTTTATATTCTTATTTTAATTTGAACCGTTCTTTTGGCATGAACTGATTTTCCCCCCCCCCCTCTCCCCAAACAATATATGTTAGTATTGACACTTTATTAGTGAAAATTGCATTCTCTTGCTAAGGGGGAAACAATTACCTCCTGTGTTCTCAAAGCATGTTTCATTAATTTTACCACCTAATTGAAACGAAGGCAGAGGGCTCATAAATGGTTCCATATCTCTCAAGGTTCATTTTTTTCTGAGTACAAGTTCTTGGAATTAAAATGCAGTTTTATTAAGTGGCACAATTTTATTTTTATTTTCCTTTTTTCTTTTCTCTCTTGTGCATGCTGCCTGGGGACCGTTTTCCTTGTTCTTAGCAGTAATAAGTAGGCAACAGGTGACCACCCGAAACCCGCCCAGCCTCATGAGCACAGGTGATTATCAGTTCAGGAAAGGGGGTGTCATGAAAATGCAAACCATTTTGGCAGTTGCAAGATTGTCGTGTCATGTTTTGCCTGCATGCCGAAACAAGTATGATGCCAGGCTGATTTGTTTACAGGAGATTTTTAAATACTTTCTGCATTAGGCTATCTCAAATCCAATTTGAATGTTTACATGTAGTAGTTAAGTGGATTGCTGCACTTAGAATGGCACCCAGAACCACGTGGAGATAACATGGTATTGCCAAACTATCCTTGGAATGTTAATTATGGTCCAGGTCCTATCGCCAAGAGAGGGTGACTCATCTTTTCATTGATTCCATTTCTAGATACCTTTCTAGTAGACAATTAAAACGTGAAGGCCACTGGCACTACTATTCCACTCTCAGGAAAGTAGCAGGCAGAAAGGTCACCAGTGGCTTTTGAAGTGATGCTGTAAAATATCCTTTCAGGATATCTGCTGAAATGTTTGGAAGGATTACATCAGCAGACATGCAGTCCAATTTTCAACTTGCACATCCGAGAAAATATATTGATGGCATTCTTAAAGCCGTATCCCAATATATGTTGTCATGGCCATATGCACACAGCAGGGCATACTGAGCTACACACAACATGCACACTAGTGGGATAGCCCTTGAAAGCACAAGAGTAATTTGCTAAAGGGCTAAATCTCTCTAAATTGGCCAAGCTTTTCAGCATTATATTGGGATACTAGATAATGAAGTCTCCATTCTATCCAGAGTTTCTTTGTTACCTCTCACCGAGTTCAGGCACCTCTCAGCTAATTCAGACACCTGTATCTTTAAGATTTCCAAAACTATGAAAGGAAAAACATATTGGTGTTATTACTCTTACCTCACAAGGAAGGTGAAGAAACCCTACATCTAACATCCCTACATCTAACATCTTCAAGAGACAGCCCTCCGTTTCCCAATCTCCAGACATCGACGTTGTCGTCGTCGTCTTCTTCTTCTTCTTCTTCTTCTTCTTCTTCTTCTTCTTCTTCTTCTTCTTCTTCTTCTTCTTCTCCTCCTCCTCCTCCTCCTCCTCCTCCTCCTCCTCCTCCTCCTCTTTTATCCTGAATTACAGTCATGACCTCTTTCCACTAGTTCTTATTGCTGGATGGATTAGCGGAGCTGTTGCGCAATATGAAGTGGTGACGTATTCAAGCATTCTGGATTGGGTAGATGAGCCATATTCACTTACAAGTTGAATGCTTAAGGGTGGGAGAGGATGGTATGTGCCTCTGCAAATACTGATAAATGCCTTCCCTGGTCATGGAAAGAACCTTCTGAGTATTGAATGTAGACTCTACAACATACATGCATTAAACTAATCATACATAGATACAGAGTGTGGACAGTGCATGTGATTCTGCTTTCTGGCATTACAAGCAAAAAATGATAGGAATAATAAACTAGCATAGAAAATGGGAGGAAATAACTATTCCTCCTTGTCTTGGAAGAGTTGAGGCTAGAGGATCTTTGGTGTGGTTAATAAGTTTTGGTGTTGGTGTTGGTGTTGTTTGTAGACTGTAGTCTGACAGTACTATTTGATTGTGAACTACACATGAGAACTGGGAAGAATTTTCTATTCATTTTGGTTTGGCTCTTATTCTTGCAGAAGTATTCAACAGCAGTGGATCAGGTAGATAAATAAAATGCTACCGAATGAGTTCCTTGAAATATGGATCCTATTTTGTTTAATGCTTTATTAGCAAAAAGCCATTCCATGAAACAGCTGCTTTGGAGTGCATAGTATTAGCAGCTTGCTCTTCGAAGACCTTTCCCACTGACTTTAATTGGGGGGGGGGGCAATTCTGTGCACTTATTGTCACTGTGTGCACATGGAAGTATTTGCAACAAAGTCAGTGGAAAAGTCACATGACACAGGAAGAGCATATACTAAACTTATTGCACATTAAATCAGTGACAGGAGCTCAAAAATGCACAGAGACCTTAATGTACTGATTGCAACACTTAAAATCAATTTCCTGTAAAACAAAAAGGAAATTCAGGTTGAACCCTCTCCTCAATCAATACATGAATAACTTTGCAACATCAGAAAGCTGTTCTTTAAAAAGGTTGCTCGTTTAATAGGTCTTGTTCATTCAGATTAAATTAGAACAGCTCTATTGTTTTTCAAAATGTATTCCAGCTTCGTAGACAGATAATGCATCCTTAAAACAGACCTAATCTCATGTCAAATTTATTATTGCAATTTATCTTTTTACACTTGAATGCTATTCCTTTGACAGGTCTATTTCATTACAAACTCATTTTCAAATGGTTTGCTGCATTTCATCCTAGGCTTGATCCATGAATATTTTCCTTGTGTCACTTCTCTTCTTTCCGAAAGATATTTTGAGTGTAGGCTCCTGTATCACCATGATAAAGTGTTAGCAACAATGGTTTATAGAATTCTTACCAAGTGATACCCTAGGTCAGAAAAACAAATCTGTTGAAATGCACATATTTGTTTGGTTTATAGGGACACTTTTCTCCAAAACTTCAGCGCCCTTCCCTTCCACCTTGTTTGAAACGTACATGTTGAGAACTTGCTGCTTCTGTAGCATAGTCTTACAAATGAAATGAATGCCAGCCTAATTGAGTTGGGGAGAGGGGGATTGGAGGCATTCTCACATGACTAGATCCAGAAGTAGAAAACAGGATATAGGAGTACATTTGAAGATGGCATAGACAACATCTCCATTTATTATAACAGATGGAGTACATGAAAAAGGTCTTTAGCTCAGCCAAGGCATCTAGCACCCCTCTGCATTGCATAAAGCTTTATCCAGATGATTGCCATAAGCACCAAGGCAAAAGGGTGCATCAAACCAGAAGGAATATTACAGCTTTAAAAGAATATATCTATGAACAGTCACTGGATTGACATTCTCTTAATAATTTACATGCCTTAGCACCTTTGCTTGAGGTGTGCTCGCCTGATCCCGAAGGAGAAAAGCTGTTTCACTGGAACAACATGAATTACAATTGTTCATTCTCTCTGGGTTGCTTCAAAAGGTTACCATGAATATATGATTGTCATTAAATGTCCATAAAGTTAAGCTTCCAAAGGCATGACAAGCCCAAAGCTATTATTATTAATACATGATGCCTTAGTTTCTTAAATAGATTTCTCTGGGAGCCCATCACCCGCTGCAGCCATTATTATTATTAATGCATTTAGGTTCTTATTTCAGGTATAATGTCTAAGAACTCTGTAACAGCAATAGACTTTTAATAATGATGAAAGAAATAGGCAGCTGTTGAAAAGAGAGGGCCTAGCCAGCAACCCACCCACACAACATGAGTACCTTAAGAATACATGGGGTTGTGGCTGATATTGCAGTCGGGAAGTGTTTACATGGAAGATTTGCTTTGTTTCAATTGGTGCCTTCACTTAAAGATCAAACAAGTGGCTGTTACAGTTTGTGCATCTGCAGATAAGATGTTTTCCTTGGGCCCAAGGGGGGAAAGGGGGCAGAATCAAAAACCAAGAGGAGCAAGAGGCGAAACCTCAAAATGGTGCTAAACACCAAATCATTATAACTTACGGTTCTTATACTGAAAAACCCAGCGTGTTTCATTTGCCTTCTGCCCATTTCACCCACACCGCACAGGATTGTAGGGAGCCTCAGATGTTATTTCAAGCCCCATCTCTCCATAGAACACTTAACTGAAGTTATTTGCCATGCAGGATCCGCCAAAGATTATTTCCCATCTGGGTTGGGGAGAAGGAAAACATTTCAGTGCTTGGATCCCTTTGATATGTAAACCAAACACTACTGAGATGAAATGGCTTCCTTTTGACTCCAGGGATGATTGCAGGTTCTATAGTGCCAACAGTTGTACTTAAGTAGGCTTTGTTTCGCCCCTGGAGTGAGGAGGATCAAAAAGAAACACCTTTCCCAACATATATTGTCAGCTGGAACAGGAAAATTGGGCACAAAAGACCAGAGCATTTCCAACAATTCATCCCAACAAGCAACAAAAGTGTGCAGTTATTACATCAGGCTTTAATGTAATGCCATTCTGTTTTCTCCTACTCCTTATTTGTGAACTTGGGTGGCTGTGGTGATACCAGAACCTTCATTAATTTTCTCTTATGTCATAGGAACAAGATACAACTTTCACTCTTATCTCTGTATCATATATATTCTTATGAATTCATTTCCCCCCTTAGTTTGTGATTGCAACTTTAGTTAAAAAATCTTTGGCTCATTGTCTGTATGGCATGCCTTAATATCCTAAACTTTTCTTCTCTAGTTACTTCTGTGTAATGCACCAAGTTATTTTTAAAGGAAATTCATTTTACATATTACGACTTCTTCTGAGAAGACAAATACTTAGCCTGCTAGTTTCTTACTTCCAGATTGTATTACAATCCGTTAACTCTCCAGCTGAAAAAGCCAATTTAAATATTTCCCAGGGCCAGAATCTTAGCTAGCATCTTAACTCCTTATGCTTGCCTTTCTTTTTTATTTGATATCCCCCTTGTGGTTGTTTAGTCGTGTCTGACGCTTCGTGACCCCATGGACCAGAGCACGCCAGGCACTCCTGTCTTCTACTGCCTCCCGCAGTTTGGTCAAACTTATATTAGTAGCTTCGATAAAAAGGTAAAGGTACCCCTGCCCGTACGGGCCAGTCTTGACAGACTCTGGGGTTGGTGCGCCCATCTCACTCAAGAGGCCGGGGCCCAGCGCTGTCTGGAGACACTTCCGGGTCACGTGGCCAGCGTGACAAAGCTGCATCTGGCGAGCCAGCGCAGCACACGGAAACGCCGTTTACCTTCCCGCCAGTAAGCGGTCCCTATTTATCTACTTGCAACCTGCTAGGTTGGCAGGCGAGTAGCTTCGATACCCCCCTACATATGCACATATCATTCTGCTGCACAGCCAAAATATGCATCAGAATCTGTAGAAAGTCTAGGCTGCTCCATTTTCCTATGCTAAGCTAAATTCATAAAAAAATGGCATGTGTAACCACATTCATTTCTATGGCTATAAAAACAAATCTTCATGGGATGTTCCTGGAGTTGTGCTGGGGACTCCTTCAATGGAAGTTGGCTTGTATTTCTCTTTTCCAATAACTTTCCATAAGCACTGTTTGTACATGGAGTTGGTCACATAGCATGCCTTGGGACTGGATTTTGCTTTTCATCTTTTGTCCCGTTTTCCCATTCAGTTACTTTATAGTTAAGAAATGTGATAGCTAACACCTGCTGATCATTTTGTGCATGTATGTATGCATATATTCATGACGGGAGCAGCTTAAAAGTTGCTAAAAGGAATCTTCCCAGCAAAAAGTGATATAAAAGTTTTGAGAAATATCTAATTGTTACAGGAATGCTATCAGATCCTCCCTATGATTGATTTTAATCCTTGTTAACTAAGTAGCTTAAAAGTGTGTCATCTTCATATCCTAAAATAAGAATCATGAATTAAATATTTTATTCATCAAAGCCATAAATAGGATTTAGCTGCTTTTCATTTTATCAGCATCTCAAGGATCAGTTTAGCATCTTCTAAGTGTCTTTGCAGAATTCTCTTGATCACATTAGTATGAATAAAACTCAGTATTAACTAGTAGAATAGAATGGAGGAATGTAGTGAACTGTAATGAAACTTACCATATATTGCGTAGGAACTGCATCAAAACATCCTTAGTATAACACATTGGCTAAGGAATGAAAAGTGAATGTAAGAAACCACTTTAAAGCAAATCAGATAATTGGAGCATCTAGCTCTCCAGCATTTATGCAATAGTCTGTTTAAAGGCTGGGGGGTGAATGTGATCTGTCACTGAGCTACATCCCTTTTCCACAGACAAGGAATGTCCTATTTCTCCCTGTATTTCAAATTTACTTGTGTGTTTATTTATTTTTGAAACATTTCTATGGTGCCTTTCAGTTTTGTGATTGCAAAAGCAGCTTACGAGAATTTAAAATTAGTTAAAAGATGCAGAGAAACACATAACAAGAATGCAAAATGGCAGGGATCCTTTCCTACAAATGTTAGCAACTCCTTTGCAGAAAAGGAGCTTACCCACATACATAATTGACATAAATTGGTGAGGAATGTACTCTGTCCTCATGATACTAAGGAATCCTTGCAGCAGAAGGAAACGCAGAAGCATAAGAGGTCGGTCTTCGACAGTTTTATAGGATAAAAAGAAGCTTTCTACTTCTTTGTTTCAGCTTGGGACCTAAAGAGGGCCACAGAACTGGACTTGGACTCGGAGAACACATGACTTTGAGCTCAATTTCCACACCATAGGGAGTCTAAGAATCTCTGCTGCTGAAATGTGGCAGCAAGGAACAGAAATTTTCCTTGAAGGGCACTTGCTGTCCCCAGAGGATCAGCAAACTGCTTATAAAGACTGGCCTCCTCTTTTAAAAAAAAAATAATATGTTTTTATTATTTTCTTCCTTAAACAATATTTTCAACAATGCAATAACAAACATAAAACTTTCTGCTTTGCTGAGCATACGACTTCCCTTCTTCCCTTCAGCAGGTTTTCCACTTTCTTTCTTTTCTTTTTTTTAAATAATTTTTATTAACTGGCCAATCACATCAAATTAAATCACATCATATAAATTCCGAATTACAAAGCCAAATTTTTAAATTTTGTTGGGGGAACCCATACTTCAAGATCCAAAGGGGAATTCAGATCATGTTCTTATTACTGCGTTAATGTCCAAATCAGTCCCAATCAGTCCAAACAAAGTTCATAATTCTATCCAGTCTTATCTTGGTGTTGCCACATCATATCTTGTTCGTATAATTTCTCTTTTTCCTTTACGATCTCTTCTGTTAGTCTCCTTAAGCCGATAGCAAGTATAATAATCCTGTGTGGATTTCCCGTTCCTCCACTAAGTCCAGATGGTTTCCATATATCTCCTTTGTAGATAACATCACTTTTTCCATCATAAATTTTGGCATTTGTCGCTCTTAAGTTCCACCGAGGAGTTGATTCACGATATGAAAACAACTCTATTTCTCTCTTTCTCCTCCCAGACCCAAGAGCTCCCACAAAGCCTCACAAAATGGCGACAGTATTTTTTTCTAAGTGCGACACTCCAAAACTCTTAGCTTTCCAGCTTCATCTTGAAACATTGCTTTGGATCGAAAGTTTATCTCCACACAGCCTTAAATCCACAGCTTAAGTCCTTAATTTCTGACTCATTAGGGGAGGGGATTCTTGTTAAATCACATAAAAAGGTAGAGGCAGGTTTTCCCCCCCTCCCCCCTAAGTCATTTATCATACCGTATCTTCACGTTCTTCTCGTATTTTATTGTTGTCTTGTTATCAGAGATCTCTTCTGTCAGCAGTATTTACTCCCCTTTTTCCTTGATGTATGTGCAATTAATCACGTCCGAATTGTTTCTTTTAAAGATCATTGCAACCAGCGGCGCGAATCGGGGACGGCGTCGAGGAGTGCCGAAAATCCCACAGGAGGGCTTTGTGCCTAGTGCCCCCACCCCCACAAATTCGGGGGTGGTATAGGGCACAGCAGGCAAGGGCCGCCCCCCCATAATCCTGGGGGGGGGGTTAAGGAGGCTAATTACCCCCATCATAGCCTCCAAATTACCTTGTGTGGGTCGGAGAGATGTTATTGTCAGCCATCTTCCAATGCGCCACCTAGTGGCCCCCAGCAGGTTTTCCACTTTCAAGTCCTGTCTCAAATTTTAGTTCTTTCACTTCTATTATCCACATTGTAGGATTTATTTCAATCCTGCTAGCGTCTTCAGATTTTTGCAATTATGATTCAAATATACAATAAATTTACTCCAGTCCCTCTGAAATTTTTGATCGTCCTGGTCCCGAATCCTGCAGGTCAGTCTGGCCAATTCCGCAAAGTCCATCATTGTAGGTACTTCCTGTAACTTCCACTTTGGGACCATTAAAGTTCTCGCTGCTGCTGTGGCGTACATAAATAGTCTTTGATCTATCTTTGCAATTTCCTCTCCCATCAAACCTAGCAGAAATGCTTCCGTTTTTTTGAGAAAGGTATATCTAAACATCTTTTTTTAGTTCATTATAGATCAATTCTCAATTTTTTTTTTTACTTTATCACACATCCACCACATATGATAAAAGTCTCCGTCTGATTCTTTGCATTTCGAAGACTGGCCTCAGAGTGAATTACTCTCAAATCATTTCAAGTAGTGAAAGGGACTTGCAACAAAGACACATGCCCATTATCTGTATGCGTTTAATTACTTCTTTTATTTTTTCTCAAAACAAAACCTCATGTCACCAGCAACGAATATCTTCAGGAAAATTTACGTTAGATGAAGATTTTACATGTGTAGTTCGAATTCTAAAACAATTCACTATTAACTTGGCAGTCATTACAGCGCCAGGTGTGTTCATGGCCAAAATCAAAAGAATGAGTTAGAAAGGTTGAAAGCTCTAGAGAGCTTTGAAACTTAACATCCTGACACAATTCAAATGTCTTTTATCAAAGTTGCATGTGTAGCTCTATGTGTTAGATTGATGGGATTTGAAATTGTATGGATATCATTTCAATTTTACACTTGTTTCCTGTGGATAAATGATCTATCACCTTAAGACATATTATTTTCTGGGTTGATGGGATTTGTGACTTTTGGGCAACAGTATCAACAAACTTTTGAGATTTCATCTGAAAAGGACAATTCTCAAATGTATGTAACTTCATCATGCAAATCAAGATATGCAAAAGCCTCATGCAAAGAACATGAGGAAACTAGGGACATTGAACCAAGTGAAATTAATTGAAAAACATATACATTCTGTTTGAGTATAAATACCAAGGTTAGGTGATACTACAGTTCATAATGAAAAAAACAAAGACACAAAACACATAAAGGAGGATTGTACAATGTGAGTACAAGTTCAATGATCCACCAAAATGTGTATGATTGGAGACATTAATATCTTCCGGATTCACTAGAAGCAGTGAGAGTTTGAAAACTGACTTTAATGAAAGAAAGATTGCACATGTAATGTGTGGACTAAGATTGATTTTCATTTCAGTTTTGATCAGTGTTTTTTTTTTTCCTAGAAAAAGAGGTGGGGGTACTCACCATGAGGTTCTTACACTAAGGGCCACACTTTTAATATATCCTCCAAATAAATGCAGTCACAGCTCTGACAGGAATACATGGAAAAAGCAGCCAGCCGTAGAACCATAGAATTTTAGAGGGACCCTGGTTCTGATCATTATTTTTATCTAGCAAGGCAGGTTTTCCTTTACATTTGGAACATATATGCAGCAGAGCATTCTGCAATGTGATGTGAACCTTTATTGCTCAATTTGATGAACAGCTACTTGTACGCCACACATTATGGGGTATTATATACACCCTGAATTTACTGCAATTTGTTCTTTCGATATTCCACATTTACTCAAATGTGCTCAGCACAACAGATGGTTTTATAGTCGACTATACCCAGAACTATATTGATCATGTATGATCTCCACATGCTTCTTGGGACTGCTCCATTATGAAAGCAGCTCTTCTGCTGTCAAACAAACAACTGTATAGAAACCTGAGGGAACTTCATAAAGACTTCTGGTACTGTGTGGGGGGAAAAATTAGTTTGGGTGGATGGTGTATGTGTGTATGTGTGTGTGTGTGTGAGAGAGAGAGATATATAGCATCCCTTTAATCTGGCCCTTCTGCTGAGGATAGCCTTCCTAGTTCCACCCACTTGCTAAGTATACAACCAACCACAGAGGTCCTCAGAGGCATGATTTTTTTGGTGGACCTTTTGTTTGTTAAAGTACTAAACAAATACACAGAAATGCATCAAGAAAGTGCTGCTATAGTTTTATACAGATTTCTGCAAGATCTTGAAACCCACCCCCTCTCTATTCAGTTTGTCTGCCCTTTCAAACTTGTAGGCTGAGAATATTCATCCTTAGCTCTATGGCTTCTATTTCAGGTTTAACTTCTATTTTCTGCCAGTATTAATACTTCTTTCCTAGATGTCTATTTGAGAAGCTAGTTATTGCAGAAGTGGGAGGATGAGCTGTGAAAAGGTGTGAAGCATGTAGATCCTACCTGTGGTTTTGAGATAAATGCACAATCCATATTTTTCTAAGTATGTAGCCAAATCTACCTTGTAGATCCAATCTCTCATCTTTTTTTATTTACTCAATTTCTTTTCACAGCCACTCAAAGTGACTTTCAATAAACAATGCAGCATAATGCAAGCAAGACTCTTCCACTGTAGATTGATAGCTGAAGACTCTTCATATTCTTCTGTTGGTTCTCCACACATCCTCTTAAAGCATCTTCTTTCATTGGCTTTGCTTCTAGCTTCATTTCATTTTGTTTAAATGCCTCCAGATCATGAAAATCCAGTTTTGCCACTGTCATCAGAATTCCCCATGATTTATTAGGAATCTCAAAGGACACAAGAAGCTCCTTTGATATTACAAAATGCTCTTGGACAATTGTTTGAGATGGATGAAATACATTTTATTCAAACGGTCATCTAGTGACCAGTATTTGGAGACATTCATTGAAGGGGTATAAGGCTTTTAAGAGTTCTACGGGCCAGCTGGAAGGTTGGATAGAATCAGGACAGTGTTTTAAATTTCTGGCAGGCATCTCCCAGCCTGAGAACTAACAGTTAAGTAGGGATGGAGGAGAAAATCACCGGGTTTGTATTTTAATGAGAATTTACCCAATTTGCACTTCTCAAATCAATACAAAAACCAAAATACAGCTTGCCTTTGAATTTTGTACTTCTGTTAATTTTGTAATTCAATTCTCCAATCAACACATGTATACAAAACATGTGTCTTAGTGGAAAGAGCATGCAAAATGCATGAATGAGTGAAAACAATGTACAAAAATGCATTCTCCTATGGAAAAACTGCTTGTCAAAATGCATACATTAGGCAAAAGGTGCATATATTTGGAGGAATGTTCACAAATATGTGTACAAATTTTCACAAGGAAAAATGAATGTGAAAATGGGGTGAACTGAACTTAGGACTAGAACAATGAGAAACTGAGATAAAGCAAAATCAAGAGATTTGCTCATCCCTACTTGAAATATTTGCTGGTTGGAAAGAGAGAAGATTTAGGGTACCTGTTGAAGTCTTATTAGGTGGACAGAGCAGGTTCATATTCTCCCACTTTCCAGCCATTAAGCTTTGGCAATTCAGATAGTGTTCAGTGATGGTTGGTGTTGGTGATGAGGAGACAGGACAGTTGTTGAAACCCATGGAATGTGATGTGGGGATGTCAATTTTAATTGTTTTGTAGAAACTCGTTAAAATGAACTTTGTCACAAAGAGCATGTAAAGTAGAGACATAAGGATATAAGGAAATAAAACTTTTCCATTTCATTTCAGTCATCGCTCAATATTCCATAGTTCTGATATCTACAATACAGAAATTTCATACTATAAGTGTGTGCTGATGGATTATAACAAGTGAGTCTGAGAGCCTAGAAAGCAATAGTAATGGGCCTTAAAACCATCAGATTCCCTATGGGAGGAGGAGCTGTAAAACTATTTGGTTACAAGTCTGCTTGCTGTTTAGTCTCTTATGTCAGTGTGTAATTGTATACCATCTATGAAAAATTTGCCTCATATGCTACATCATACTTGGAATAAGGGTTACATCTTCCTTTCTCTGATGATCTAATGTTACCGTGAAATTGTTGTTGAAAAATGATTTGCCTGGGATATTTCAACAATACTTTTTATTGTCATTATTATTTCCCTTTTTTCTACAACTTCTTAAGGAGCATCTACACAGAATTCCAATGCCGTGGAGCCAGAAAAGCAGGTTGACAACACTGTGAAAATGGCAGGAGTTATAGCTGGCCTTCTGATGTTTGTAATTATCCTTCTGGGAGCAATGCTTACCATCAAGAGAAGGTAAGTTTCTAAGATCTCTAATTTGCTTTGTTTTGGGAATGGTTAATACCTTTTGTTTTAAATTTTCGCATCTTGTTTGAGCATATTTTATGCTCATTTGGGGGAGCAGAGGCATAGATAGGTTAGGGCTGTTGTTTTTCTTAAATGGAGTTTAAGATACATGCCTGAAAAGCTAATCTGCCCTTCATGTGCTCACTGAATATGTGGGAATCACTTCTCTGTGGTTGTATCCCACTGGCTGTGATGCGTGGTGTTTGTATTTCTTGTGTCCACAATTTGATGAGGGCAATGATTTGGGTCTTTCCTGTCTCCATTGACATTTTTCTTTCTGTCATGGTAAGTGTGTGAAGAAGGTAGAACATTTTGGATTTTCATTTTCCAATATGAATGTACAAACATATAAGCAAAACAAGAATACAATTGGAAGTCCTGAGTTCTAGACCCAATTCTATCACTCGGCATATCCACACTGCAGACTTATATTGGTGATGTAGTCTATTCCCTCTTCCCTGCAAATTCTGGGAATTGTACTGAAGGCAGCAAGTGTGTGTGTGTGCGTTTGTGCGTGCGTGTGTGCTTTCTACCAGAGTGCTCAACACATCACCAAACTGCAATTCCCAGAATTCTTTAGTGGAGCTGTTAATAAAACCAATATAAGTTTGTAGTTTAGATAGGGCCATCTTGTACTATCTGAGCAAGTCATTTCACTTAGCTACAAAAAGGAAACAGTGCCTCATGGAGGTGCCGACGAACCTAATTAGCAAACACTTCCACTCTCTCAGATGATAAGTAGCATTTCTGTAAGCGTAGAAACAATGTTATTAAAGCTGAATTTCTTCTGTTTTTATACTGGAATAGTAAATTATGAGGACAAACTTTATTTTCTGATTGTGTAAGTGTAGTGTATAAGTGTATTTAGAGAAGAAGAAATATGCAAAAAAATGAATGTGTATGGCGTTTCCCATCTGACTTCAATATTACAAGCTGTGAAATGTGTGGGATGCTTCAAAAAACTGCCTTTCTATTCTTTTTTGAAGGAGCGGTGCAGTAGACCCAAGGTGATTATTAACCTTCTAAGTGTGGCTTGACTGTGCATGCTCACTGACAGCCATTTCCTCTGGACTGTCCATTCAGATGGACAAAGTTATTAAAAACTTGCCTGGGGAAGAGAGGTTGTCTGAGGATTTGTTTCAACCCATATATGATCTCACCACTTTCTGAAGTCGTTGCTGGCATGTCTTGGGAACAAAGTTATCAAGCAGTTCCATCTTTTTTGCATCTGTATATGCTTTCTATGTGAACCACTGGCTCTCACACTTTGAACCAGCATGGCATGTCAGCTGAGTTTCCTTGCTCTCATTTTATGATCACCACACCTATCACGTACTGTGAAGTAGTGATTCCGTTGAGCTGGTATTTTAAAAGAATGGGGGGCGGGGTTGTCCTTGTTTAACACATGTCATTATTTTGACATTATACTCATATTTCCCAAAGCACAGCTTTAAAGGAAGCCCATAGTTTGCTAAATCCCAGCAATGCGATGGTAACGTGAGTTTGCACATGCAAGTAGCTCAGTTTCCCATCTTTAGTCACACTATTTGTAGTGTTGTTGTTTTAATTGTAGGAGTATGACTGCTTGGTAATGATTGTAGCTATATTTGTGTTGTCACTGTGTCATAAAAGCTGTCTTGGGGCAAACATTATGGCAGGTGTAGCCAATGAGGTACCCCCCCCAAATGTTGTCAGATTACAATTTCTACAACCCCTGAGCATTGACTGATGGGAGTTGTAGTTTAACAATGTCTGGGGGGCATCATGTTGGCTACTTATGTGTTATTGTCTCAAGAAAACCATTTCTACAACTTGTTCAATACACTTGTTCCCATTTTCTGTACGCTCATTTCTGAAGAGCTGCATCTTCAGAGTTGCAAAAGCAATCACTCCACCGAGAACCATGAATAAAAGAAATGCTGATGCACTAAAGTTGACCTCAGCTTCCATTTGCTTCAGTAAATGTTGAAGATGCTTAGAAACTCTTAAGATAATATCTGCAAATACGACTTTGTACATTAGGATTAGGACATTCTTCTGTATCCTGCATTCATTTTCTTGTATTCATGTTTAAAATTCAGCCTCGTGTGTTCTGAATCCCTTATACTCTTCTGCCTCTTTAGCAGCTTTTATAATCCATGAGAGGGAAAAAGAATAATCCCCTTTATTGTGAAAAGGAAATTTAACAAGAGTCCTGTGTGCTTGTCAGGTTACCAGAGCTTTTGAAATCTGATAACATCTTCCTGTGCTCTTGTTTATTGTCTCAAATTTGTCTTCATTCATGTGAAGGAAAATACCATTTCCCCCCTTTTGATAGGATTCTGGGAGTTTGTACTTTTCATATCTGGAACTTCCAAACCTTAATAGAATGTAAAGAGGCTGGAACAAAATTACAAATAACAAAGAGATTATATTTTTCTGCTACTTCTGTTTTACATTTTTAGTACGAATTTGGCAAGTATACTAAGCTAATAACAGTACAATGCTGGTTAATATTAATTCAAAAATTGGGGAGATCAATTAATTCCCTCTGATTTTAATAGTTTTAATGAGTGGCAAAGCATCACAAACCATGCTTTATCCAAATAACATATTTCATATTGATTTGTTATAACTTACCTTTTTGTTTTTTGTTTTGCTCTAAACTCCTAGAGACATCATATGTGTGTTAAATTGCCTTCTGCTATAATCCTTAACAACATTCACTATTACGATTGACAAATGTATGTAAAAGATCTGTACTAGGGCATGGTTTTTAAATGGATGCAGGTTCCATTTATTTCAGTGGAATTTGTTTCCATGTAAGATTATTTATGATCAGTAGTAGGGTTAAATTGCAAGTTCAAGTGCAGAATTTAAAGTGGTTAATGGACTTGGTTTCAGTTTCTGCTGAGTTTTCCAATATATGGTATCTTATGTCTACAGAAACTCCACTGAGAGTCTTGTTTTAAGAACTGCAAGCGCACATTGCTCATTGGAATGTTCTCCTGGACGCGCACCCAAATGTGGATGTTCTCCATTCATTTATAAATATGGCTGCTGTCCACTGCTTCAATACAATGTACATTTAAATGTACATTTCCCTATAGCATATCCCATTCGTAAACACCTTCACAAGAGTTAACACATCTAGCTACTTCCCACCCCTGATAAAAATTAAATCAGATAAAAACTGAATGGCGTAAAAGTGCGCATCTGCTGAACTTCTGCGTCCACAATGGAAGTTTACATTTCTCAATTACTTTACAGCATTCCTTTCCTTAGCGTATATTTGTCACCAACAGATCACTCTAACACAAGCTGTAAGGTGCTTAGTTACTAATATCAAGTTGTGATATGCTTATAACTACTGCGAATAAAGGCATTGTTGTTTGATTTACAGAGGTCAGTTAGAGTATCTGGTTACCAAATTTTACTACAGTGTGTTGCATAATAATTTCCGTAAACTAAAGTGGTCTCCTAAATGAAGACTTTGAAGCATCCTAAACATTTTTAAACATTGGACAGGACATGAAGTCCATTTGTTAATTCACCCTGTGCTTCTAAATTACCATGTACTGTTCCACATTTCTCAGTAATGATATTCATGCCTCCAAAGCTGATTTAGAAAGTTGATGAATGGCAGAGTTATAGCGCATCCCATTATTTCCAGCTATATAGAAGATGTAAATCCATTGTTGAGCTAGGTTATCAAGCAGAGTTAAAAACCCAGTGATTCCACAGCTAAACAAAGATTTGAAATCTGGCCACAAAGTCAGCCATCAGCATTCCAAATTGTTCTGCACTCACCCTCGTTTTGAATGTTTGACTCAACTGAAAATGGGGAAAGCTAACATTCTTTCACTACTACCAAATCAACATGATTTTCAGAATTCCAGAAATCTTCCTTTAACTTGTAAACCAAAGGCACTTAATTGATGCTGTGCAAAACCAGTCTCAGAAAATTCCGAAGCAAGCTTTAGAAAGTAAAGGCTGTTGTACCAGAAAGTCTGGTCCAGCCAAGACTTTTAAAGCAGACTGAACTCATACCATCTTATTGTTATACAAACAAATTTGTGAGAAGCCCCATTCCATGCCCAATAAGCATGGAACGCCTTTGCCAGGTGGCACTGTGGCCCATAGATTGCCACAGTGCAAGGTTTTGCCCATTATCTTCTCTGTGTGATGGGCTCATGGGGAAAAGCTGTCCCATGAGCTCTTGCTGAAGTGGGGAGGGGAGCTATTTTGCTCTGAGAGCTTCCTGCCCACCCACCCTCAGGTTGGAGCCTTCACTGAGCAATTTTGGGTCATTGGTTGACAGGGACTGAAAGGAATTTTTTTGGCATTTGGTTGGGGTTTCTTTTCGCCTTTCCCTCAGTGAAATTATAGCTTTCCTTTGTTAGGCAGAAGAACATTGTTTGTATGAGGGTGGAAATGACATTGGTCAGGATCAGCATAGTATGGGGAGGGGGCCATAAGGGGCCTGATGGGAGGATTGACCATGCAGACCCAAGTGTGAGTTTGGTATCTGCCTGGTTGGAATCTTTAGCCTGGTCCCCCAGTGAGACCTTGCTTGCTTGGCTTGTACCATAACAAGGTTCAACACTGGCTGACTCCCGTCATACAGATTCAGAGCAATGCAAACCCAGCAGATCCATTCCATCAACATGGGGCTTTTGGAATGATGAACTCATCCTGACACCCAATGCCATGACAACCCTTGCCCTGCCTGTTAATAAATATTTAGCCTGATTTTATCCCATCACCGTTTTACAGTCTGCTTATTTTGCTGCTCTCATGGGTCATATAAAGTGTGTTCTCCCTAACAGAGAGCACGTGTTGCGGTTGGGGAAAACAAGCCACCCTGTGATTTGCTGGGCAGATTTTGGAAAACCCAAGCCATTAAGTGGTTAATTGGGTTGCTGGGGATTTTTGAGTGTTGCAATTTTTGAAGGAGGAGCCAGAGTTCTTAAATACAGGTCACCCAACGCTGGGCGTCCTCTTAGCTGTTTTGCACCAGATCACCCGCCCACCCTCCCTTTTATAGGGGGGGGGGGTCTTTTTGATCGCTTGACCTTGCTATGCCTGTCATGGGATCGTTTGCGTTGGAGCAGGGGCTTGGTAGGAATTTTGCCATCTGGCTGATTGGCTGGTGCCATTTGGTTTTTGCCTACTGTGTAGCAAATCGTCACAACTTGTAAGGTTGGCGGTTAGGCATTGGTTAAAATTGGTTGCTGGAGGGGTAAGTGCCTACCCCTCCAATGGTGGTGCGGAAAGGGAATTCCGTTAAAGGAATCCAGGGGCTTGCCATTCTTTTCGTCCTGTCCCTGGCATCGGACTTGGGCAGTGCAAGCCCCACAGGAACATGAGGGTGAGGAGTGAGGGACTGATGCCCAGCTTCATTTTCTCACCCAATACTTGTTTCCCACGCTGGCTTCCGTTGGAGTACGGAAGTCAGTTCTGTCCCTGGGGCAAGGACAGATAGTCATAACCAATGCCTAAGCAACCACTCACATTTTTTGTATTTTGAATAAAGTTGTGGCCAAAATCATGCCAAAAACCTAAACAAAAATTATGTGTGATGTGTGAATTTTTGGTGGGTGGCTTTGTGGACTCAACACGCAATACTCCTGCCTGAGCAACATCCACTATATATTTTGGAAGGTTAACTGTTTGTCTGTTCGCTGTACATTTGAACACCTCTTGAGATATGATAAACAGATTTTGCATGAAGATATCAAGGAGCAGGATTTAATTTATCTTTGGATACAGTTGGTTGCCATTTTGAATCAAGATTGTGAAACGAACCCTTTGGAACTGTGCTGATTTTAGCCACTGATTTCAAAACTGCACTATTTTTTAATTATTATTATTTCTCAGAATCCCAAGCAACATTGGATATAGTATATTATAGACTTTAAGAAAACTATGGTAGGGCTTCTCAGCATGAATGAGCCAAAGTGCTTTAATCTAGTTCAGTTGGTTCCAGTCTGTACAATATAGATCAGTCTTTCCCATCCTAGCTCCTTTCAGATGTTTGGGACTACAGTATTTGGATTTGGGTTCAAATAAATGCATCTATGTCAATTAAAAGTCAGAAACATGTTTGGAAATAGAACAGGGAAGGGGAGAAAATAGCAAGTGTTATTCTCTGTCCCACAGATTGCTGAACACAAGTGTACAGCCAGCATTGTCCTCTAAGGTCAAAGCCATATCTGAGTTTCATTCATCTTCAACTTATTTGTATGAAAGCCTTTTTTCCAGGGGAATCTGTGTTCCCAGTGTTGTTGGACTAAAACTCCCACCATCCCTCCCCATTGGGCATGCTGGCTGAAGCTGGTGCGGGGCAGAATCCAAAATTTCCAGAGGGCACCAGACCAGTGAAGGTTGTTAAAGATATTAAACTGTACATAAGTATGGACTCAAAATAGGACCCTCTTCTGCACTAAACCAGTTGATGCCCTCAACAAATTAATATTAAATCTGTTCATCCGATCATTTTGATCTGAAGTTGCACAATAGGATCATAGAGTCAAACTGAGAGATGCATTTGCCTCATGTATCTTATTTTAAAGCTAATGCAGATTAAACTACAATGAGATGAGAAACTATCCAAAATATTGATGGACTGGAACAATCTGTATAATAAATGGATTATTTCTTTTTTAAAACGGCAACTCCTAAATACATAATTTTAAAATAAAGATTAGTCCTTACATTATACAAAAAGAAAAAAGCAACCATATGTGTCTTAGCTACATTGTACTCAGACTTCCATAATAATCTCTTAGCCCACAGAGAAGCTAGTATGAGATTCTCTTGCTTTTCAAGGCAATGAGGCAGAAAAGTAGTGATTTAATTAGACAAACTTGAGGCACTACCTTCAGACATCAGAGTGACATCTGCTCATGGCCCAGGGCATTATAACTGATCAGTAATAGACACATCTGATTTTTCTGAATGTAGCATTTGCTATCCAAATGGGGGAAACAATGGCATTGTGGGATTGTATAAGGAGAAAATGTTTCAGGGTGAAAAAGACGCACTGCCAGAAGAAGTAAACATGACTGAAATTAGGGATGGGTGAACAGTCAAAGATTCCATCTAACTGACATAAACTCACTCAGTTTGAAATACTTCTTGAGAACTTACAATTACCTTTAAAAATTAAGATTCAGGTAGTGAATGTCAGGTAGTGTTGGTCTGGTGCAGTCAAAAAACATTAAAAAATTGTCCAGTAGCACCTTAGAGACCAACTAAGTTTGTTCTGGGTATAAGCTTTCATGTGTATGCACACTTCTTCAGATACGAAAGCTTATACCCAGAGCAAACTTAGTTGGTCTCTAAAGTGCTACTGGACAATTTTATATATATTTTTTAAAAAAATTAAGGTTGACCCTTGTTGAATATTAGTGCCTCAAATCTGTTTGGCGGCACTATTTATCTCTTATCAACCATCTATCTTGCCTTTCCAAAGGAGCCAAACAAAACATTTAAATATGCAAACAATCCAAAACATTTGAAAACAATCAAATATCCTCATCGCTAGTGATTGTAGGGTTGTTAGGAGCAGTGCATTTCAGCCATCAAATGCCTAGGTCAACAGGAATGTACAGTGGTACCTCCGGTTGTGGACGGGATCCGTTCCGGAGCTTTGGTCAGATCCCGAGGTTTCTGCAACCTGAGGACCCCTTCTGTGCATGTGCGTGCGGCAGTACCCAGTAAAATACTTCCGGGTTTGCCGCTTTCGCATACCGAAGTTTACGTAACCAGAGGGTTACGCAACCAGAGGTACTACTGTATTTAGTTTCCTTTGAATGTTGATAATGAGGAATGCATCTGCATCTTACTAAGTGGGGAGATGCTACTGAGAAGGTCCTTTCATGAGTCGGCACCACAAACAGGGTCTCTCATACCAACACATGGGAGTGACTGGGGCACCCCAGTCAGATGGGCAGAGTACAAATAAAATAATAATAATAATAATAATAATAATAATAATAATAATAATAATAATAATAATCATTATTATTAACACATTGTCCTAGATGCTCATCTGGTCACCCCTAAGATATCTTCCACTGAAATGTTTGTTGACCAGAGCAAGCTGCCTTCACAGAACTCTCCAGGCTTATCACCCATGAAGATCAGCAAAAGTCAGTATCGGTTGGAATGTCCTGCATATCTGGACTGCAGGCATCAGAAATGCTAAACTGTAATCCCCCTTATCACTAAAGTAAGATTTAAATGGGCAAAGCCAAGTGGCTTAACTCCTGTACTTTCGAAGCCTGTGATGGTTATCCATTATGTGTAATCCCCAGAAGTCAGAAATGAAGTTTAGAATATGCATAGGCCACCCCTCTGAATAATACACTCTCAACGCAGTTTACATAACAATTTTAAAATTACAGCTTCAAAATAATAGAATAAAAAATGCAATACAATTTCTTCTAAACACCCACAGCATGCATAAAACAGCAGTACTAAAAAGTAGATTTCCATCCCAGAAAGACTCTCCTCCCTGAAAGAGAGGGGAGTGGTTGTGGGCGGGAGCCCGAGCACCGCCCTAGCAGGGGGCGTTTGCCCCCTGCCTCCAGCTCACCTGGCTGGCGCTCACGCCCCCCCCCAGTGGCCATCCAACCAGGTGCCACGGAGGGGGCGTGTTCAGCAGCCTTTTGCTGCAGCGCCAGCCTCTCCCTGGCCTCATTCCTCGTCGTTGTCCCAATGCGAGTCACCCACCCGCCACTCCCTTTGAGTTAGGGCTTAGGTCATTGGCCTTGCTATGGACCTTAGGTTGGTCGCCCTGGTTGCCCGGGGGGCCTGGTAGGAGTTTTTCCATTTGGCATTTGGCATTAGGCTTTTTGGTTTTTTCGCCTACCTCGTAGCAACCGTCACAACTTTTGTGGTATTGGTGGGTAGGTTAGGCATTGGAATAATGTGTTGTGGTGTGTCGAAGTGCTAGGTGTGGCCATCGCCTATGCCTTCAATTTTTAGGGGTATTCCGTTAAAGGAATCTGGCGGTCGTGTATTCTGTCCGATGCCTGCTTGGCGGGAGGCCATGGCACGACCCTCGGTGACAGCAGGGGTGAGCCTATAGTTGGATGAGCATCAACAGGCTCCACCTACTGGTGAATAAACCCACCTCTTTTGTGATCCAATGCCTAAGCCAATACCTTTTCACTGCTGTAATCAATAAAGTTGTGGCATTTACTAGCCCATTAACCTTATATAACGTGTCCTTGTGTCCTCATTTCACTTTGCGGGGGTCGGGTCCTCGAACCACAATATCATATACATTTTCAACAGTGTAATCTGCTAAAAGAACCGCTGTACCAAAAAGAAAATATTCCTGCATAGGCCAGCTGAAACAAACAGGCCCCCATTGGGTGCTTAATAGAAAGACAAAGGTGCTTACAAAAGGAGAACATCAGCTTAAGAACTTAATTTCTTAACACACACATCTGTGCACCCAGTTCTGAACAAAAACTGTTTTTTGGAGACGCTTGCTAAATATTCATAGAATTCATAGAACTCATTTTAGGGGAAGATATGAATGTAGTTATGGATAATTTCCCTGATAAAATAGGAAGAAAAGGAAACACTTAAACCTTTGAATACATTATTTAAGAAAAGGCATGATGTATTTTTAGAGGCTATCTGTCAGCACATAGAAAATAATGATTATATGCTTTTTTCCAAGGCAAGAAACAGTTATTCCAAAATCAATACATCCTTCATTTCACATGCATTAGGTAATAACATTAGTGATATCAGAGAGGTTAACCTATGCAAAATATTGGAGGGCACTGGCTCTTCCTTCAATAACTGAATGGAAAGATAAAATGTGTGAATATGCCTTTCATGTCAAAATTCACACTATATTAGGATGGAGGAAAGTAGTCAAGGATATAATAGCTTTGCTTGAAGCGCCATTTAGTTTTATTTATATTGGCAACAATACTCAAACTACTAATTCTCTATGTGGAGATGATTCTGTACATCCAGCATACATGGAATTGAAGCTTTGCAAAGAAAAGTATATAAAACTTAGTTTTAACAGACGACGAGCTGTTTAGCAAAAGGTGAATATACATTAATGCTGTTCTGTGAACTCTTGCACAAGTAATAGAAGGCTGCTCATAGACAGTGCACTGAAATAATATACCGATGGTATATTATAGAATAAATATGTGTTAAGTTGCTATTTCCATATTCGGTGTTGTTATTTATTGTGTTTTCAACCAAGTATGCTGCTCTTAGCCTCCTTGAAACTTTGGTGGGAAGGCAAAATATAAATCCTGAAAATAAATAAATACTGTAAATAACATGAATGAATAAGGAGGCAGTTTGTAGCTTATCAGCTCCAGTGGACTGAGCAAGCTTATGAGAAGCAACTTGTAGAAGTCTAATGCAAGAGCTTGCAGAAACATAACAATTTTTTGGATGGGGCGGGATCACTTTTTTCATACAACCCTCTCCTGCTAAGTTTGAAACACCCCTTCAGTGAGCAGAAGAGGGCTCTTCTAGAGGAACCGTTCTAGAGGACCCATTCCCTACACCAAAGCATGTTGTGGTTCGAGGACCCAATCCCCCCAAAGTGGAATGAATACACAAGGACACGTGATATACGGTTAATGGGCAAGAAAAGGCCACAACTTTATTGATTACAGCAAGTGAAAAGCTATTGGCTTAGGCATTGGATTACGCCAGCTGACTCCACCCCCTCAGAGAGGGGTGAGTCTGAAACAAGGGGGTTTATTCACCAGTAGGTGGAGCCTGTTGATGCTAATCCAACTATAGGCTCTCCCCTGATGTCACCGAGGGTCGTGCCATGGCCTCCTGCCAAGCAGGCATCGGACAGAATACACGACCACCAGATTCCTTTAACGGAATACCCAAAAATTGAAGGCATAGGCGATGGCCACACCTAGCTCTTTGACACCACAACACATTATTCCAATGCCTAACCTACCCACCAATACCACGAAAGTTGTGACGATTGCTATGAGGTAGGCGAAAAAACCCAAAAGCCTAATGCCAAATGGAAAAATTCCTACCAGGCCCCCCAGACAACCAGGGTGACCAACCTAAGGTCCATAGCAAGGCCAAGGAAAACTAAGACCCTGAGCTCAAAGGGAGTGGAGGGTGGGTGAATCGTGACGGGGCGACGAAGAGTGAGGCCGAGGAGGGGCTGGCGCCGCAGTATTAAGGTTGCTGTACACGCCCCCTCGGAGGCACCTGGTTGGGTGCCTGCCGATGGGTGTGGGCGCCAGACAGGTGAGTGGGTGGCAGGGGGCTAACACCCCCTGCTAGAGGGTGGCTTGGGCTCCCGCCCACAACCACTCCCCTCTCTTCCAGGAGGAGAGTCTTTCTCCATGTACAATAGGGTTATTGCCAGGACATTCCAGGACATCTTATGCATCACTGGATAGCATTTGTAGTGGACTTGCTTGTAATAATTATCATATAATGACTGAGACAGAAACAGTAACATTTGTCCTCTCGTCCTCAGCACCTGTTGACTGTAGAGGTGGTCCAAGGGAGTATGAAATAGAACAGGAATAGAGAAAACGTGGTCCCCCAGTTGTTCTTGGACTCCAGCTCTAATCAGCCATAGCCAACATTGACCAATGGCCAAGGATTGTGAGAGTGGTAGTCTAAAAACATTGGGGGGAGGGCACTAGTTTCCAACCCTCAGTGTAGAAACTCACTATCCACAGAACAATTAACAGTAATTCTACTTCTACAAGCCCTGCACCACTTATTTGGAAAGCATATAAACCTGGGAGGGAGAGGAAGGAGCAGTTGGCTCTTGCAAATGCCTAGCAACTACCAATTAGAGGAGAGATTAAATGGCTTCTATCCGTGTGAATTCAGCATGGCAACTGAATTATACTTAAAATCTGAGACATGAGAAAATGTACCCTCATCCCTGCCTGCAATCCACAAATCATTTATTCTGGACCAGTCTTCCAAAATTCTTCTCATCTGAATTTCTCCTCATATTTTGGAGTCATAGAGTAGATGCTTCCAGAGTGGAATCTGTGCATTAGGGAATCTTCTGTGGTTCCATGGGGTTTTTTGTTTGTTTTGTTTTACAGAGCAATGGTCAGTGCATGTAGTCTTTCAGTGCCTTCAGTTTATTGACATCTTTCCTCCATTTCGAATGTGCCTATCTGCGTTAATAAAACACTGCAAAAAGAACCAGTATCTAACCACGGGTATGATTGCACTGTGATAGTTTTTATGTGGTGTTTTAACAATGCATATGTGCACTTTTGTGCTCTGATAAAACACTGTAGTAAAGAATCTTGATGTGATTGTACATACAGTTATGTGAGTAAGCATTTTCCTTGGTAGTTTACCATTGTGCAGGACTACATATGTATATCAGTGAAACACCTGACAGAATGTCATTCTGATACAATCATGTACATGATCACATGAAGATCTCTTTGTTCCAGTATTGTATTGATGGGTACATGCTCACTGGTAACATAGAGATGGGTAAAGAGGCAAAAGAACTGTAATCTGTAGCAAACTGTGCATGCTTCAGTTCCAGAATTAATTTCAGAAGTTTTCCTAGTTGAACTGGAATTCAAGAGAAATAGAATGCAGGGCAGACTAAATTAATGGAAGAGCTAAGGAATGGAATGGGGAAAATCTTATCCCTAATCTTCTCAACAAGACCACATGACAGCTCTTAATTTATACTAGAGCAACTGGTTTGTTAATTGCAGACAAAATATTTCAGACTGTAATAGTTATCTTGCTGGTGACAGTGTTCAAGAACTGCCAACCTCCTCCAATTTTTTGGACACAGAACACTGTTGCAATCTTTTCAAGTAGTTCTGTGTTAAGCTGAATTTCCCTGTGTTTCATTGTACTGTTCTTGCTCTTGTCTGTTCTCCTATGACAGTGTGTCATTGTCATGTTTGTCAAGACAGGACAACCTCTACCATGATGCATTGCTACACAGGTCTATGTTTGGGCTAAACTCTCAAATGTCCAATGCAAAAGAACACCCCAAATTGTATTAACAGTACTTTAGAAGTTGAGAGGTAGTGTGTTGTATATTGTCACTAGGATAGTCTTAGAAACTATATACGTAGAAGTGGATTGCCCCTCATAGTGAATAATATTTGGGAGATAAGAAGCCCTGATTTCAAAATGAAACAATAATATTATGCACTCTGTTCCGGGACTATAATTGGCTGCATTCCCACAGTTTGTATGCAGCACTGCCAGGGCTGGGCATGTCCAGCTCTGTTAAACAATCAACAATCACAACAGTTACCTGTTTCACAGAGAGGATGAGAAGATTAAATTGTGTCCCCCAAGCAGCTAATTGGCATGATCACTGATTTTCTAAGTGGGGTATGTGAGCTCCAGCAGACTGAGGAGTCTTGTGGGCTCCTTTTGTGTATCGCCATAGCTGTTTGGGGGCTGGTGTATAATAATTGATAATATATCAGTATTCAAATCAGGCAATGCATCAGTGGAATACTATGCACAACTGTACAAGGTGTATATGCATGTGTGATCATGATGCATGAAAATCTACATGCAGGTTTAATTCTCATTTCTAAGAACAGGAGATTTCTCAAGAAGAACACAGCTTAAGAGTGTGTGTGTGTGTGTGTGTGTGTGTGTGTGTGTAGATAGTGGTCTGAGTATTTTTTTTCAACTCCTTTTCAAGCCAATACACTTTTAAATGAATCATATTATTGTGAAATATTCAAAGAGATATCATTTATGTATAGAATACATAATTATGCATTTTCATATCTGCAGGATTTTTTTAAAAGAGAAACAATTCCATATACTAGCAATATACATTTTGTAGCAAAATCCACATTGTTGGCACCCTACAAACAGGGGGTCCCTCTTTCAATTTTTTTTGGGGGGGATATCCCTACACACAGAGACAACATGTTTTCCTTATTCAGTCTGGTGCCACTGCTTTGGGACATTATTTTATTCATTTTTTATTTTTTTAAATCAAGACTCCAGACAGAGTGAGGGCAGAAAGCATTGCCCTCACTCTGTTTTGACTTCAGGTGCCATGTAGCCAAATATCATTGTGTACATTGCAATGAGATTTGACTATGTAGTAACATTAGAAGCCAAATCAGAGTAAAGACAAACCATGCCAGCTTTGTTCAGTTTGGAATCCTATGTGCAAATAATAGATGTGGAAAATTGTGCTCTGTGGCAGCAGGAAGGGCAGTGCACTGCTTCTGTCAGGATCACAAATAAGCAACCAATAAGGTTAGCAGTGAGGGCTTTGTGAACTATTTTAGCCCCTGAAAGCCCCTCTTTTCAGAGCTGAAGCGTTTGCTAGTGATCTTTCAGTTCTATCCTAATATTAAGTTAAAACCTCCTACTATTACAATACTAAATGTGTTTTTTTCTTCTTCACATTTTTCATTGCTAGACTTCCCACGGATAGACTTTAAACTGTTTTGCAGCAATGGGTAGTTTCGTGTTACTCCTTGGTGAGGAACTCAAAGCACAGTGAAGTGACTTGCCCAGGGCCGTGCAATGCATTAGTGGCAGTTATAGTTGTAGAACCCAGGAATTCCTGTTCTCGGAGATTAGCTTTCAGACCTTGGAGCAATGCTCAGAAATCTATAAAAGATAAAGCCAAACTGGGTGAAGCGCTGCAATACTGTGTGCATTTCAAGCTTAACATAATGGATATAAAGTCTAATCATGCTTTTTTTCCTTCTTCCCCACTTTTGGACATTTTCTTCATCTGACTGCATATTTAGAAGAAATGCATATTCCTACTCCTATTACTTGTAAGTACCTAGCTGAATATGACTTTTCTTGAGCATGTTCATTAGAGTTGCAGGGTTTTGTTTTGCTTTTTAATTTTTACAAATTACTTTTTATTTTACCAGTCACATTTTCTTTTCTTTTTCTCTTTGTTTGTTTTGGTTTTTGTAGCACACTACATTTTTAAAGCACATCATCTATCCAATATCCGCACAACCACCTTTTTGTATTCATGAAGCTATAAAAAAAAAGTCATGGGGACTCAATATGTCTACTTCCATATTGAGAGCCAGTGTGGTGTAGTGGTTAAGAGCGGTGGACTCGTAATCTGGTGAACCGGGTTTGCTTCCTCACTCCTCCACATGCAGCTGCTGGGTGACCTTGGGCCAGTCACACTTCTCTGAAGTCTCTCAGCCTCACTCACCTCACAGAGTGTTTGTTGTGGGGGAGGAAGGGAAAGGAGATTGTTAGCCGCTTTGAGACTCCTTAAGGGGAGTGAAAGGCGGGATATCAAGTCTAAACACCTCTTCTTCTTCTTCTTCTTCTTCTTCTTCTTCTTCTTCTTCCTTTTGCAATTAAAACCCATGCCTTTATATCTCACTCACCCCTTGCAGTCTTGCTGATTATCATTTCTTTCTGGTGTAGACTAATAGGAAAATAGCAGGCTAAGCACCAAGTTACTGTAAACTGTCCTTCACTTTGAAAAAGTGATTATCATTTCTTTCTGGTGTAGACTAATAGGAAAATAGCAGGCTAAGCACCAAGTTACTGTAAACTGTCCTTCACTTTGAAAAATACTGTTTCCAAAAGCAGGTGGTGAGCATCTAGGGTACTCACTGTCTTTGCTGCAACTGCTCAAGAATCGTGAACCTTTCTCTTTTCTAGCTGATGGGAAAGGAGGATTGAGCAGCAATGGCTGGTGTCCGTTGGGACTGGTAGGGTGGAAGGGTCGGAGGCCAACAGTAGGTGGAGCTATAACCAGTGGCAGGCAGAGCCCTGTCCCACATTATCCTTTCTGCTGAGTTCTACAAGGAACCAAGTGCCAATCTAGATGTGATGTGGGACATACATGATTAGGTTCTCCTGCATTGTAATCTGCTGTCTTGCTTAGGGTGGCAGGGAATGCAGCCCCCCTCCCCCGACACAGCTTTCTTTCTGAAGGGACTCTTTCTTGTCAACTTCATTGCCCAGATAAACTCTAATATTACATTCTATTGTGCTAATATATGACTATGGAGACTGTGAATATAGTTTCTAATTCTTATTGTTTACTTTCTTGTTAATTGTTCCTGGAAAATCATTAATGAACAGAGAGTTTTTTAAAAAAAAAATCCATGGTGGTGGAAGTTTCAGATAAGAACCACACTACTTATGAAATTGCAGGTCCCTAATACCCAGATGTATAGGGAGACTAGTTATTCAGCAGATTGGAAAACACATATAGTGCATCCTCCCGGGCACTCTTGTATTCGAGGAATTTGTTTAAATAGTGGAGCAGACATGGTAATGGGCAGGAGGGAATAGTCTGTCTTGCTCTCAGATAGCAAAACCCTTCTATCGAATAGCACCACCCTTCTGTCTTGCTTTCAAATGTTTCTGGGGGTGCTTGGCAAATGATCAGTGAGTGCACAATAAAAAGATGCCCTTCAGGGGTTCAGGGGCACTGTGAGATGGAAATGAGTTGAAATGGAATCAAAGGCAGGTGGCTCTTTCATGGGGGAAGAAACCTTTCAAGAAACCAGAGGACAGATTTCAGCACAGCACTAGATAAATTAATGAGGGATGGAAGAACCACATATTACATTTCCTGCCTCATCACTTGTAGAGGTGCCACACTAACACAGGATCTTTCCATATTACCTGTTGCTCAAGTCATGTTGGGATCTACAATTTGTGAGTGAAGTGTAGCTACAATGTTCTTTGAACTGCTCTGAGACCTCCGGGTATAGGGCGGTATATAAATTCAATAAATAAATAAAATAAAATAAATAAAATGTGTGTTATGCAGAACACACTTCTGAAAGCTGATTAAAAAACGCTTGTCTCAGGAGTTTTTAATAAAGGTGTATACACACTCCCATTTATTCCACATCTAATGCACTGTTACCACTGTTTTGTGAAGCCATGCACACACAATATTTGCTACAATCTACATTGTTCCTGTTGTTGTTTTTTAGAAATACTGTGTTTTGATGTAGTCCCCCACCATCAGCTTACAACCTATTAGAAAATATAAGCTATAAGGAGCATCCATGCCCGCCTCTCCGCCCACTGGTGTGACTATATAGGATATGACTTGCAAACACATCCAGCCATGCTGATGTGTACAATGAAGTACAAATGTGATTTGAAATGCAGCCGGGGTGTGTGTATGTGACCTTGCTGCATTTTAAGCTGGTAATGTGTAATTGTTTTAAAGGGTTAATTTGTTTCACAGGGAATTCCCGTGTCCAATCACTTCTTACTGAAATAATAATATTCCAAACATAAGGTCTGCTTTACATGTTAATTGAAGCACATGGTTCCTGTGACCTTTGTAATTGCTCCCATGCTGCTCTGGGAATGTATAATCTTACACTTGTATTGTTCAGCTGCACTTGCATGTTTGCATAACATGCCACTGAATCCCTGGGGTGGTGTGAGTTACTGGTGTATGACATAAACACTTATGACAAGTACAACCAAACATTATGGACTTGAAGGTTCGCTATACTCCTTGGAGTGTAATTGGAGCAGCCACAAGTATGGCAGCAACCACAGCATGCCATGCAATGTGCAGAAATCATCCAAAGGTATAAATGCTGGTGGGCAGCTCTGAGTTCAAGTTCAGATACAAATTTCAGGAGCTCATAAACATTGCATACAGAATAGACAGGGACTTTACTAAACCCTGAAATTCTTCTACAGCTCAGATTAAAATCTGAGCCACAGAAGAATTCACAACTCCTCTGAATTGACCATCCCAAACACACTTTTTTTCTTTCTTTCCTTACTTCTTGGCAGATAATGGCACCAGATAGAGGCAGCAGGAGGGATTAGGTTGATAGAGTGGCATACAATTCTTAATCACTATGATTGTTATACCAATATTGTTGTTGGAGTGTAATATAGGCTAAAGCCTCTTCTTTTGTTGCATTTGGCTATCTTTCTGAGTTTGAGGAATCTGTGGCACTACATCTTATCTCATCTAAAATATTTGGAGACTTCAACAACTCCAATATGAATTCCCAGCCTCCATTTCACCGCACACTTAACATCTACTGTAGAGAAACAGTGTTGTGCAGGGAATACTTTTCATTCTCAGTGCAATCACATACATAAGGCAATAGATGGAGTAGTTCCTAAAGAATAATTTGGGGGGAAATTATACCTGCGGTTTTGGAAAATGGCACCATTTACATGCTGAATCTATTTCTTGTTTTCTTGAGATACATGAAGCTAAATAAAACATCGATTCTCTTTCTAGTTTGAAGAAACCTTTGATCTTACATACTTCACATAAGGTTCCCATACCCAGCCCCTTTGAGATCATTGAAAAGAAAACTGCACTACGGCACTACCTATTAGAAGGATTACATTTGGGCAGACCCTTTTTATAGGTTGCTTGAGCGGTGGCCAGACAAGCAAGTGTTGCAGATGGAATAGCACTTTGTACAATGGAAGTGAATCAGAACAAATACATTCAGAGAGACAGAGCCTATTATATCCAATGCTCATTTTCTCATTGTGTCCACACTCACACATTTCGCCTCCTTCCTATATGATGCTCAGCCTCGCTGTTTCTCTCTATCTTCTCACCCCATCAAAGAATTTATCATATCATTTCTGCCTAGTTCCCATCCTCTGTCTCAGCCCTTATGAGTTGAGGACATAATTTTGTAGCATTTATATCACTGTCTTCCATCACAGAACCCAAGGTGAAGCACATGTGGTTCCCAGGTGGTCACCACTCAGTTCCAGACCTAGTTAGCTTAAGAAAGGTGGTGGCCTCATGTGCCTTCAGACCATATACTGGAATAGCCTTGAACAGAGAATGTCATTGAGAAGACTAGAGCACAAAGGTTCTTCATCCCCACATAATTTAACTAAATAGCTCTGTAGCGATTGTACATCTTAATTGAAACCTGGTCCTTGTTAGGTACTAATTATAAATAACTTCTACCCTGCTGCCTGAAAAGCATTCTGATAGACTGCATCCCCACATTCTTTCTTTGCTCTTGGGCAAATGAGCGCAATACATGCAGTATTTCTTTGATATCGACATGTTGATGTTAAATTTATGTCAGCACACACTGGTTACTTCTGTTACATTCTTCTCTGAAGTATCCATCCAGCAGCTGTTTCTTCAGACACTTTCCATTTACATAATGAATGAAACACACACATACAATAGTGAGTTTCTTGCTAGCTTCACACTTTATGCAGCCTATGCTCTGTGATTGACATTAATGTGATGAAAGCCACTTCCCCTGGATGTTCCAGTTGTTGTGTTTATGGGAAACTGGTCAGAGAAGAGAGCAGGACTTGTCATTGATACAGGTTGTCAGGACTTCAGAGATAGCATTTCAATTGCCTTATTTGTAGAAGGGAAGCATTTTCAGATAAATGCTTCTGTCACTCTGAAGATAGCTCAACACACCGGCTGACTATCCTCTGCCTTGGTTCTGCATGTTAGTTAGAGCTCAAGGTCTAGCTATTGTAGTTGCTTTAACTTTTTTATCATTTTATTTACCCCTCCCCAAGAAGGATTGCTGTGCCTTCAATAGCTTAAAAAGCAACAAACTAATTTGAGTTTTAGAATTTGAATTGAGTTTGACTTTTTCATTTGGGTGATGGTGGTTGAAGAAGGGTCTCTAGATATTGAATTAATGGCTCTTAAAAAAAAAAAGCTGCCAAAAGCTGTCTACTTTTGTATGCTTTCCCCCCTCTTGTAATATCTCTGCATCTTGAATCACAAATGCTCACTCCAAAGTAAAAGTGTCTTGTTTTCACAGTTCTGATTTACCTTTTTTATTGCTCTGCTACAACCACAGTTAGGTGGAAGAGAGAAACTCTTTTAATGTCACCTAAATGAGACACTATTGACACCTCTTCCAGAACAATCAGCAGCTCACCAACATATTTGAAATTCATCTGAAAACATTGTGTGGTTTTGCACAAAGTAATTGAATAGTTAACTCAGAGACAATTCAGCATAGTGGAGATGTTGACAGCTATGGCCTACTGGACACACATGATGAACTTGTTGACTATTAACCATATTCCTTATTGCAGCGTGGATCAACCCATGCCCTGTGTGAAATGGCTTTCAAGCAAGCAAGAGTAGAGGCTGCTAATCACCATTGGAGTGACTTCTATGACTTGTTGTTTAGTCGTGTCCGACTCTTCGTGACCCCATGGACCAGAGCACGCCAGGCACTCCTGTCTTCCACTGCCTCCCACAGTTTGGTCAAAGTCATGTTTGTAGCTTCGAAAAAACTGTCCAACCATCTCGTCCTCTGTCATCCCCTTCTTCTTGTGCCCTCCATCTTTCCCAACATCAGGGTCTTTTCCAGGGAGTCTTCTTTTCTCATGAGGTGGCCAAACCTCAGCTTCAGGATCTGTCCTTCCAGTGAGCACTCAGAGCTGATTTCCTTCAGAATGGATAGGTTTGATCTTCTTGCAGTCCATGGGACTCTCAAGAGTCTCCTCCAGCACCATAATTCAAAAGCATCAAATTCTTCGGCGATCAGCCTTCTTTATGTCTACATATTAGAGCTTGTTTTGGGAAGGGCTGTAGTTTAAGTAGTAAGCACAGGCTTTGTATACAGAAGGTCAAGAAATCCTTGTCTGAAATCCTGTAAAGCCACTGCTAGATGGACCAATAGTCTGACTTATGAAAAGGCAGATTCTTCTGTTCCTAGAATTCCCTACCATGCAGTATAACATTCATTTGAAATTCCCTATTCTAAATGTTGAGCTACAGCTCTTATAATGATTAGGAAAGCCATGAAAGTTTCAGGGAGAACTGGAGTACAGCTCAAAGAATGTTTCTTCACTACTTAGCTCTCCTAATGTTCAACATGCTGGCCCTCATCTATGCAGGGCAGAAAACTGAGCTATGCTTTTGCTTTTCTTAGTGCTAAGCGAACGGAACAGAACTCAAGCAAATTCCAGCAAACCTCTCTGTTAGTGTCCAGGTTAGTGTGTCTCAGAAACCCCTTGTGTCTGCTACAGGAAAGAGAATCACTTTGGTGGCTTTGGAAATGCTTTGGTGCACATGCATTTGAAGCCAAAATATTCCATTTTGTGGGGACTATTCAGTCTCAAAACAGCATTGTTCATTTCCTGCAAAAGCAAATGAAGCCTGCCAGATCCAGCCCTTTGTCATTATCAACATTGTGAAGAAGCTGAAGCATCAGAGCATCCAGCCACCTATTGCCAGAGATAATTTAAGCTGAATTTAATAAGCAATTCTCAGCTTTGTTTACAAACCCCTTTTAAAGCCTCAATAGTGGCCCAGAGTGCTCATTATTAAGGACATATTCATTTTAGATTAGCATTTCCCACTGAGAAATCTGACAAACTTCTGGTGCCAAGTAATTTATGTACCTGTTTCCATTAGCAAATCCAGAAATCTGCCATTGTTCCAGATCACACAGACCAAAATACTGAAGTCATGTATGGTAAAAAGATATATAAAAACAAACTTCACCTGAACATTTACTGCAATAATATGGCCCTTCTGTGATATATATATAATATCCTTCTTTCATAAAGTATATCTCTATACATTGTTTTCTTGGACTCTCAGCTCAGTTCTTTTGTGCTTAGCTTGAAACAACAGAAAATAGGAAAATGGGTTCCTTTTTCCATCCACTGAAAATGTGATACCTGACAGGCAAATTATGCCACACTGGTACTGCAGCCACCCCTGTCTGTCATGCCGGGATAAGCAAAAGAATGGCATAGGCTGACATCACCAGTGTGTGTGGACTTTGGGGGCTGAATGTTTAACTCCCCCATCCGAACAGTCATATATTATCTCCCTCAGCTTTTAGTACCGTGCACACCCTTCTGGGAGTGAGCTCCTTTGAACTCATTTGGGCTTATCTCAGAGGGGACATGCATTGTATTGGGCTGTTTTATGAAGGCTGATACATCACCCTGAGATTTGTGTCTTGAGAACATAAATGTTGGTAGGAAGTGGTTGGTGATAACTGGTTTTGCTATCAAGTAGTTGCCTTTTCGGTGAAAGGGGGTGCAAGAATGGTGGAGTAGAGTGGTGGAGATGTCCTCCTCCTGAGAGTAGTCTCATGGCCACTTACCATGATGGGGCACAGGCAGGGCAGGGAGACTATGAGGTCAGTGCTGCATGGCCACACTGGCAGAGCTGGCTGAAGTAGAATCACAGAATGAGCCATTTGTTGTTGTTGTTGTTTAGTCATTTAGTCATGTCTGACACTTCATGACCCCCTGGACCAGAGCACGCCAGGCACTCCTGTCTTCCACTGCCTCCCGCAGTTTGGTCAGACTCATATTGGTAGCTTCGAAAACACTGTCCAACCATCTCGTCCTCTGTCGTCCCCTTCTCCTCGTGCCCTCCATCTTTCCCAACATCAGGGTCTTTTCCAGGGAGTCTTTTCTTCTCATGAGGTGGCCAAAGTATTGGAGCCTCAGCTTCATGATCTGTCCTTCCAGTGAGCACTCAGGGCTGAATTCCTTCAGAATGGATAGGTTTGACCTTCTTGCAGTCCATGGGACTCTCAAGAGTCTCATCCAGACCACAATTCAAAAGCATCAATTCTTCGGCGATCTATGAGCCATAGAAGCATAGAATTGTAGAGTTGGAAGGGACCACAAGGGTCATCTGGTCCAACCCCCTGCAGTGCAGGAATTTTTAGCCCAACGTGGGGCTGGAACCCATGTCCCTGAGATTAAGAGTCTCATTCTCTATCCATCATGAGCTATCTTGAGCACCTTAATTCCACTGAAAAGTTATGTAGTAGTTGGTTGTTTCTTTCCTTCATTGCAAACAATTGAAATGTTCAGAATCCTGTAATAAGATTGTGATGGTGTTCATTAAAACTCACTAAAGGTTATAAAGGTACCTCACTGGAAACAAAGTGCCATATAGTGATAGCTTCTCCTCTGGAGCTCCCTTTGTTTCAGAACCAACTCAGATGTAAGAGCAGCACTCCGAAGGTATTGGTTGCCAAAATTGCCCCAAACCAAAATACTGCAGGACCACTGATGTACAGACACAGCCTTAGCAACTGCGAGTTTTCCCATTTCAGGAGCAGCTTGATATTTTAGATGTCCCTTCCATTGCAATAAATAAAGAAGCTCACATTAGCTCCTCCTCAAATGTGCACTGGACCTTCGTTCTGTACAACAATCCACTAAGACTGGGATTATATATCCTGTGCTGCTGGAACTGCTAATTTCAATTCATTTCACTAGGGGTTGAACATAGCATCCCTTGTAAATATTTAGGTATTGATGTTCTTTCTATTATTTATACTCTGCATTTTGACTCAAGGCAGCTTGCAAAAATTATGACTGCAGTTTACACAGCTAGTCTTGGGTCTGGCTGCCCATATTTGGTAAACATGAAATGTAATTGAGGCTCCAAAGCTTTAATGTCTCTATCCAACTTCCTGTCAAAAAGGATTAACAGCAAAACAGACTGAGGCTGCAGTTCTGGACCTGCTTACTAAGGAGTAAACCCAATGGGACTTACATCTGAGTAAACATGAATTGGCTTGCACTGACAAACCTTTTTAGTGCCTTCCCCTCCCCCCTCATTCTCACATTTTGAAATAAATTGATTTACATTTTACTGTATTAGTTCAATATTTTGGTCCCCCCCCAAAAAAAAAAAATACAGAAGATTAGTTACTTTATTGCATTAAACCAAAAGCAACACATTTGGATATATATTTTAGCAGCATGTGATATTTTGAAAAGTTTCTGCGATAGATTTGTCTTACGTGAGACTCTAGGTCCTATTATTTATTTTTATATATTTTCAGTATTTCTATGCTGCTTCTCAGGACCCTCTGGAAGCAGTCCACATATAGGAACGTAGAAGAAATTAATTTGGTTCCCATTTTAATGTGAACCTAGCTACTCAGGAATTTGCAGTCCCTTAACTGATAGACAAACCCAAATGAAGCTGCTTTTACACACACACACACACAATCACACACACACACACACACACACTTTTCCAAATGCAGTTCTTCAACAAAACTATGGATACAAATTACAAAAATACATATATTAGGGGAAAGTGTATACAGAAATGTGCACATTGATGAAAGTAATTTGTGAAAATGTATAAGGGGAAATTGCTTGCAAAATATGTATGCCAAGCACAGCATAGGTCAGCATAACAAAACAGAAGAAACCATTTAAAACAGACACATGTTTTCAAATTAAAATAGCCAGCCCAGAATCAAAACAACAAGCAGATCAAAGCAGGTACCCAGCAACACAAACTTTCTGAACCAAATGGCCAAAAAAGTGTGGCCATGTCATCGTTGTAATCAAAATGCTGTTTGCAAATAGTATTTTCAATCCCTGGCATGGTTCAAACAGCCATAGTAGAGAGACTGAGGGAAACAGACAACAGCAGTAAGCTCTGGAAAAGCATGTGATTCCTATTTGTTGCCTCACAGCAAATGAATGCAAAGGCCACTCTGGGTAGGAGTCATCCCATTAGTTGACAAGGCTTCAGCAGTCACCTTCTTCTGATGTTTAAATGTGATTCATTGTCATTAAAATTTCAGTTCTGTTGTGACTTTTCTAAATAACGAGCAACCTATGGTCCTAAAGCAGCCTTCCCCAACCTGGTGCCCTCCATATGTTGTTGGACTACAACAACAACAGCATCCCTAACTGCTACCCATACTGGCTGAGGGCTGGTGGAAGTTGCAACCAAAGCCAATCTGTAGGGTACCCAATCAGCTTGGGGAATTCTTTCTAGGTATATGTGCAACCATGGCTTTTCAGCAAGGCTTACTTGGCAGACTGCAGTATTAAATAAGCATGGTTGATAAATAATTGAAAAGAAAGATTTTCTATGCAAGGATCCAATTAATTTTTCCTTAAAGATGGAGGCATGTTTTAGGCTCATCACTGATTGTGAGCAAGTCAATTTAGTTTGTGGGAAACTGCAAACTCTTAACATAATTTAATTACATTATTCAGATTTCAATAACAAAGAAAATAAGATTAAAGTCCCTGCTTACAGTAATCTTCCTTTCTTCCCTTATATTTGTTTGTTTTATTTTCTTATCAATGGAGGCCATGTGAGCAAACTTCTTTGCTGGTGCAGAAGATTTATGTGGTATCTTTCCGGGCTGCTGGTTTATAGAATGTCAAATATTCATTCTGAATGTGTCCCCCCACCCTACCCACCACCTTCAGATATGAATGAAGACTTGAGCAGCTAAATGTCAACAGAAGTTGAGTTGATCACTCTTCTCCATTTTCATACAGCTGGTAGTCAGAGGCAAACAATGGGATCTCCCATTGTTGGGTAGGTTTGGGGTGGGGGCGAGGAGAGCAATTTTAGAGCTGACAGTGGACTGGTTGTTTATTATTTCAAAGGTTTTGCTGTCACTCTTAATCATTTCTGATTTTTACACTCAACGCAGGCAAATCTCCTGTAGAAGGGTGGTTAATTTAATGTGACTTCTCTCTCTCTTACAGGCCTAGTGCCTTATTTTAGGATATTTCTGCAGTCCATTTTAGGAAAGTGTGAGAAAGAAGTCACATACAGTTGCTCTTACACTAATTCTGTCTCAGTGGGTAGCGTTGCTCTGTCTAAGTGAAATGATGAGCCTTGTTCAAAGAATTGCAGTCACATCCCAAAATGGTTTATAGTTGATAGAGGTAGGGTAGTACACTACTAGTAATTCTGGTGAGATGTTATATCTCCACAGATGAATATGACATCTCAACATTTGAGATCAGTGTGCTGAAATGTTTCTTTTATTTATGTTTCTTGGTGTAAGACGAAGAAAATTTCATGCAAACATTTTATATATAATATTACTTGGCCTCTTTTCTCATATTCAGTTTTAATGTGGCATAGCCAACATAAGATGACATTTCTCAGGTGAGCTGTTTCTTCTCAGTGAATTTCCACAAGGAAAGAGTTGGGACCTAGTGTTTACTAAAGAGGGGAACTTCTAATTCACATCAAATTCACTAGTAAAATAAAGAGAGAAATAACTCTGCTTATTTTCTGACCAAGTACATTTTCAGAAATACATTAGCCTACTCTCTTACAGCCCCTCCCTATCACACACTCGACCTCGTGGACCCCACATAACCATTCCTTTTACCTTTTAAGTGATGTTCTGTCAGCTATGAAGGGGAAGGAGGGCTTCTTGCTCTCCCCTCTATGACAGCGTATCAGCAGCATGTCAGGTGTCAGAAAGAGGAAGGTGAGAAAAGCTTAGTTTGTTCTGCTGCTAATGCTCCTTTGTTGTGATCATTTAGGTGCTCTCAAGCCTGTATCTAGACTTGAGTCCAGTGTGTGTCATTGACAACAGAGGCATCAATAATTTTCTGAAGATCCTTGACATGTAGAGGGTTCACAAGGTACAATAAATACAGGATTTGGGGGTCTTATGACTCATGGTTGCTCGTAGTGCTTGCAAGGAGCACCAAATATCCTATGAGCTCTGCTCCGTATTCCTATCTTAAGAGCCTAGAAATGTACCTTGGAGAAGGAAAGGAGGTGGCAGTGGTAGGTTCTCCTCAAGGCCCCAGCAACCCACTATCTTTCCCTGCCCTCATACATACTAATACTGGATCATTCTCACCACATGGGAACAAATTCAGGAGAACTACTCACCACCTGAAAATGATAGGTAGGAATTAATCAGTACTATTTTAAACCAAATCTGATGTGTATATGAAATGTGGATTGTGTCTTCTGTAACTAATGTGGTATATGTTTCTGTTTAGAAATGGCAAACAGGAAATTACTAGGTGGCCCTCAGTAGTCCATTTTAAGAACATAAGACTCCTGCAGTATTAGACCAAGGGTCCATCTCCATAATCCTGTTTCCAACAGTGGCCAGCTAGATGCTTTCAGGAAAAGTCCACACACAAATAGTGTGTGAAGGAAACAACCTTCTTCTGCTGCTTTCTGCCTTCACTCACAGCATCTAATATTCAGATGGATATTGCCTCTGGAAACAGAGCAGTGGTGAGGAAACTCTGGCCCACAGGACAAATTAGGCCCATGAGCCTATCTAATTTGGACTTCAAGGCTGTTATGGGAACAACCAAGAACCTCAGAGTGCCCTTCTGATTTCATTGGCTTGCATTTTTGGACTGTTTAAATTGGGCATGGAATGCAAGCCCTGCTGCCTCAGGCAGGATCATTTCTACTCGGGAGCTCCCCTAAAACCACAACTGCAAAGGGACAATTGGGAACTTTAGAAAGTGTTGCCAGCTGCTCCTTTGCAGCCCGGACTTGTATTTGGTGCTGTTTCGATTTGGAGCCAAATACAAATCTTATTGCTTTTGGGGAGTCTGAATCTACCTGATGCCATATCATACTGTTGAACTTTTCCCCGAGCCAAAACCATGATGTATGTCTTCCAGGATCTGCTCCCGGGTGAGTCTCGTGACCTATGTTATGCTCTCAAGTGCTTTATTCAGGGTGAGAGAGCAGGGTATGAAAGTGAGAGAGTGGCAGCCAAAATGGCCGCCGTGATCTCACACAAAAAACACCAGGATGTCCCTTTTTTCGGAGCACTTGCGAAGTATGCCATATTATGTCAGGTAACTAAAACAGGTGTATAGGTCAAATGTGACCCACAGAGGTTTGCCACTTTTGATTCTGCCTGTCAGATGAAAATGGTTCCCTACCCATGACATTGAGGGTTTCACAAGTGAATAATACCCCAAACAAGAATATTTTTCAGCCCAGGATATATATAAAGTGTCACTGTTGCTCTTGATGTCGTAGGAATCAGGGAGAAAAACATATATATTTTTATTAAAAATATGTAAATACAACTATTTAATGGTAGCTTTTCATTACATTTACCCTCGGGTATGGGGAATCAAACCTAGCAGTTCGAAAGCACCTCCGGGTGCAAGTAGATAAATAGGGACCGCTTACCAGCGGGAAGGTAAACGGCGTTTCCGTGTGCGGCTCTGGCTCGCCAGAGCAGCGATGTCACGCTGGCCACGTGACCCGGAAGTGTCTCCGGACAGCGCTGGCCCCTGGCCTCTTAAGTGAGATGGGCGCACAACCCCAGAGTCTGTCAAGACTGGCCCGTACGGGCAGGGGTACCTTTACCTTTACCTTTACCTATGGGGAATCAAAAACTCAGTTTAAGCAACTGTGTCAACAACACCTTAAAGAGTGTTTCCTTTTGTGTGATA
Organism: Podarcis cretensis; assembly: GCF_951804945.1. NCBI lineage: Eukaryota > Metazoa > Chordata > Lepidosauria > Squamata > Lacertidae > Podarcis > Podarcis cretensis. The sequence goes on from NC_137175.1 coordinate 27,492,005, forward strand.
CCTGCTCTTTTCTGTTAGGCTTCTTTGGAAACAAAGTAAAGGGACAAAGCCCCAACCTGAGATCCCCACACATTGCCCCATGGTGACAACCAGCTTTCCACTTTGGATTGGTATATGGGGAAGAGACAAGGCATTTCTCAAGGGAAGTAGATTTGGCCCTGGGCTTTTAGGTATTGATCTAGTGTAAACCTATCACTGGGAAATTCCAGGCTGGATTTAGGCAGTTGCCTGGTATTTTCCCATTAATATCCCATTCTGCTGTTTTCTCTTTTCCTTGGCCCTACTTTTGTTTGCTCTCAGTTTACATGACACTCCATTGCTAGTTTCCATATGCACTTTCCATTGCTAATGCTTACAATGGAGATGCAATGTGATGCTTCCTCACATTTGCAAATAGACCTGCATGTTGCTCAAAGCCAGAAATACATTCTTTCTCTCTCTTTTAAGGTATTATTTTGTCAGCTTGTTTTCTTTCAGTTTGATCAGTTAAGAAATGGAAAAACAAAAACAAAAACCCTAACAATGGTTTCTTCCCTCTTCAAAACACCCTGAAGGAAACTAGCCAAGAAGCAAAAGGAGACGCAGAGCAGCAGTCAGAGAGAAATGGGCCCTGTTGCTTCTTCAGACAAGACTGCTACGAAACTCAGTTCTGCTCATAATGAAGAAGCCTTTTCTTCAAGCTGCCAAGATGTTAATGGATTCAGTAAGTTTTACTTGTTTGCAATTGGTACCTCCATATTCAGAAAGCTTTATGGTAATTAAAAGTCTTGGATCCCGTGGGAGCAAAAATCTTAAGGATTTGAAACTTATTGTAAGGGAAACAACAGTAATAAAAATAACTGGGAGAGTGAAATGTCTCCATTTCCGTTCCTGAGATGTTTCTCTTTCTGCTACAGGTCTCTGCTTCTTCTAATGTCACTTGAATAAAAGTATTAAAATAGTTCATTTTAGCACCTGAGCAATTTAGGCAAGTTTCTGTTTCACTGAATTCTGACTTGAGTAGAACAACTGCACATGGTTCTTGAACTGGCTGTGCAACCCCCAAACAGACAAGCCAACCCCAGGCATATTTGGAAGCTGGGGTTCTTCATGACCTAGTGGCCATACAGCAACCATACAGTTGCCACAGTTCATCAGAACAGGAACAACAGCTCCAGGTCAGGTGTTACATGTCCATAGCAACCTATTCCTCCATTACTAGGTCCAGATCAACCCAGCATTGTTACACAGCTGCTGAGCCCTGCCACATCCCATGCCTGTGGTTTGACTGCCCCCTGCCCTGGCACTGGAAGGGAATACCACATCAGTACAGTGCAGCTGATGATGGTGCTGATAGAATTTAAATTTCCTCTAAGATTAAAGGTTATGTCTTGCTGGGACAGCTGAGGAAACACACAGAAAACAGAGCACTGCATTTTTGTTACAATCCTCTGTGCTTAATTTTTTCCCCTCTCCAAAACAACACATGGCTCAGTTATTAATCAATACTATCTAAAACTATGCTAAGCTGTTTTAGTTAGAGAGTGCAGGTTCACAGGCAAAGTTAGAAACCAGAAATGCTGTCAGTGTTAGAGGACACCTGGAAACTACAGACATTCCACTTCTACCTGCAACCATTCTCAGTAGCTGTTAATGGAAGGGCTGTAGCTCAGTAGCAGAGTATTGGCTTTACATGAAGAAGGTCCCAGGTTATATTCCTAGCATGTCCAGGGAGGGCTAGGAGCCACGGAAGCAGAAATGGCCTCATCCTTTGTGCACGTTTGTGGTCAGGAATAGGACTCTGGTAACTGTGAGGGAGCCAGTGTGGTGTTGTGGTTAAGAGCAGTAGACTCGTAATCTGGGAAACCGGGTTCGCGTCTCCGCTCCTCCACATGCAGCTGCTGGGTGACCTTGGGCTAGTCACACTTCTTTGAAGTCTCTCAGCCCCACTCACCTCACACAGTGTTTGTTGTGGGGGAGGAAGGGAATGGAGATTGTTAGCCGCTTTGAGACTCCTTTGGGTAATGATAAAGGGGGATATCAAATCCAAACTCTTCTTCTTCTTCCAAACTGTAATCTCTTAAAAACCAGGAAACATAAAATAATTATGTGGAGTGTGGAATCTTCCATGTAAGAAACCTTGTATCAAAGCTGCTGTGATTTTACTCAGTACCCTATGGAAGAAATGGATATAGGTGGCAAGGAAGATCAGACTAGGGAGCTAAAATTATCCACAAGTATCTGTAGCATCCAGTGAGGTATATTACACAGAGCACATCTCCTGAAGCCTGGCATCCCATGAGCATGATGAGTGAGACACCGTATCAAATGAACAATGATACACTAATGATCCATCCAGCACAGAGGCACTGCTGTGCTGACACCACACTGATGGACTGTCATGCAGTAGGTCATACATAAAGCAGATCTGGCAGGAGTGGTCCAAAGGAGTAGTCTGCATCATGGACACAACCAGGTTGACAGCTGTTGGAAAGTAAGAGAAGAAAAAGGAAGATAAAATTTAGGATTTTATCACAGGTTGCTTATTCAGGAATCTCAGTTTGGAAGCCAAGCAGTTTTGCTTTGAAACTAAAGGGCGTGAAATATTCACTTCTGAAACAGAGGACATTGCCTAAGGAAGTCCACGGGAAGGTGTTATGCTAGCATGGCATCTGATGTTGCATTCAAAGCCATGCTGTCATGTGCAGTTATAAAGTTAGCATTGCCTACTGGGAACTTAGATGGGAACAATAAGGGCAAAGATGATGAGTGCAGAAAAAAGTTCCTTATGAGTATTATTAGAGCTGACACTGAAGTTCACCAGTTGTGAAATTCAGGTTGAATACATAACTCCTGCAGTAGCTAAAGCTTTCCTCCAGATCCTGAAAGCCTCAGCAAAAGCTGCAAGCCTTTCAGCATATTTCCTCCACAAAAATTAGTTGATTACATTCACTGTACTGTGTATAGAACAAGAGAAAGGATGTGATTGTTCTATTTGTATAGAATAGTAAACCCTTGTTAGTTTGGGGGCAAAACAACACAGTGGTGGTTCATGAAGGGGTTTCATCCTCCCAGTTGTGGTGGGGCTGAACTTGGGTGGGGATGGGACAATGTAGGAGCAGCAAACCTTGGGGAGCTTCAGAGTTGGAGGTGGTGGCTCTGCAGATGTGGGCATACTGGTGGGGCTGCTGCCACCAGCCTGGAAGTCCATCAACCTTGCTGCTTCACCCTACCTGATCCCTGTCTAAATAAGCACAACACGATCACTGCTGGGAACACACTACTGCTTCCATATGCACACAAACCCTCACAAGCCACTGCTGTGTTGCTTTGGAAGCACTGGCAAACCCATTCTTATATATTAGAATTCAGCGTTTTAAGGTCTGTATGACACAGTGTGCTATCACTTTGGGTTATATCCAATGTAGTGGTAAAGTAAGCATCCTGTCAGTGACAGAATTTCTGCTTGTGCCACTGGACTTTTTCTCCCTTCTCCCCTTGCATATCACCTAAATCTGTTCTGCGTTTTACCCCAACCCTCCCTAGGAGATTTGGGGAGGGGGGAGGGCAAGAAGAGGAGGAAAGTACTATTGTGCAAGCAGAAACCCTTGCACTAATGAGACGAGGAAGTTGAGTACTTCCCTTTGCCTTAGCAATCTGAAACTGTATTTATTGAGGCACTTTTGTTTTGTTTAATAATAATTGAACAATTAAGAATAATTAATCATGATGATTTTAGAAAAAGAGGTTTCCATCTGGATGTGTGTGTGTGTGTGTGTGAGAGAGAGAGAGAGAGAGAGAGAGAGAGAGATAGTTTACTTGATTCTAGCTGCTCATTGTCAGCTCAGTTACTAGCAGAGTTTTAGCCCTGGCTCAGGACTTCCAAAGAAAATCCAACTTCTGGATTTGACTTAGCAGAACAAGGAATATACTTCTCCATGGAGATTCAAAGCATCTCTTGGTACCTTATTCTGGCTTGTCTTCCTTCTGAATCTCCTATTGCCTGCATAACTGCCAGGGCCACTTGGAATCAGAGGCAAATGGTGTGCTCCAGGGTGGGCACAGGTTAAAACAATGACAAGTTTGAAGAGCCAGGTGCAGGCACTATAGACCACATCAGGCCAATGATTAGGTTACAGGGAAGATAAAAAAGTGCAGAATGGGCAGAGGCAGGAGGCATCGGCCAAGAGAGTCAGGCTCTGGAAGGCTGGAGAGGTGATGCAAGGCACAAGATTGTGTGACTACTCAAACAACAAATTGTTTAGATTTGGGATGCAAAGGTTAAGAGAGTTTTTACACAAAGCCAACAAGACTTCTGAGTCCTCTGGGCTGGGAACAGCAAGGCCTTCAAACTGTCCTGGTGTCTGCAATAGCAATAGGAAATCTAGCCTTTGTTCTAAGATTTACTAGTTTATTTTTCATTGCCAGTTGAAGTCACAAGAGTCACTTGCATTCACTGGATAATTCAGCGTGATGCTGCCTGTGGTGCTGTAGAACTGGGTTCACTAGTGAATTTTAGGGCTTCCTATAGAACTTGTTCGGGGGGTGTGGGTGGCCCTGTGGTATAAACCACAAAGCCTGGGGCTTGCTGATCAGAAGGTCGGTGGTTCGAATCCCTGTGACAGGGTGAGCTCCCATTGCTCGGTCCCTGCTCCTGCCAACCTAGCAGTTTGAAAGCACATCCCGGCGGGATGGTAAACGGCATTTCCATGGACTGCTCTGGTTCGCCAGAAGCAGTTTAGTCATGCTGGCCACATGACCCGGAAGCTGTACACCGGCTCCCTTGGCCAGTAAAGCAAGATGAGCACCGCAACCCCAGAGTCGTCCGTGAATGGACCTAACAGTCAGGGGTCCCTTTACATTTTTTATAGAACTTGTGCAGTAAGAGCACTAGCAGGTCAAAATAATCCCAGTCTCGGTATTTTTAAAAACTAATTTGCATTCTTAGTGTAATTATTTAGGAATGTTGTTGGACTCCATCTCCCATCAGCCCCAACCAGCATGGCCAATGGTCAGCATTTATGGAATCTGAAGGCCAACAGCATCTGAAAGGCTGCAGGTTAGCCATCTCTACTTTAGGCGATAGTTTTTAAAGACTCATGTGTTCATCGATACATATCCAAAGAGCCAGTCTATCGAGTGCCTATATGCTTAGTAGTATACACTTCCTTTTCTTAAGGAAAGACTTTGGCTCCATAAGAGATTTGTACAACATGTGAGTTAGGTGCATTAAATGCCATCAGTGAAATCTTACGCGGTACAGTTCCCTTGTTATAAACAACCTTGTTAACAGTAGATTCTACTGGCACACTAGCACTTTGTTCAGTTTCCCATGGGACAATACTTTGGAAAATTGCTTGACCTGCTTTTTTTAAAGTGTAATAGAAATATCTGTAGGCTTGATACAACTCCACCTGGAGTCTGTTAGAATAGCACTGTTCACCCCATGGAGTAATTCTGATGAGCTTTTATTCATTTGTAAATAATGTTTACTCTGGAGATCTAGAAATTGCTTCTGAAATTGCTTTGATGTATATTGGATTTTATCTACTTTTATATGGTATTATGGAACAATTATTTCTATTTTATCTATTGACATCTCTCTTTTTAATGTACTGTGGGTTTTTTGCATTAACTCATTTCCTGTCACAGTGAAGGTGAAGACAAATATATAATTGTAACACTGGAAACAAATGTGAAAGGACTGCAAACCACATTTTCTGAGACCAGAGTACCATAAATCCTTAAATATTGGCTGGCCCATGTAAAGCCAGCTTCCAAGACATATTGAAATGTAAAAGTGTTGCATAAAGTGTTGCAAATACTATGATTTTGACTCGATTAAAAAGCTTGAAGATTGAAGGAAGACATCTTAAATCTAGAGACAGGGTGGGTTTCTTGTTTGAATCCCCGCCCCCTGCTTCCAATTGTGGGGGTACCTCTCTTCATGTACAAAGCTAACATGTACAAAGCTGAATTTGATCTCACCACACCACATTTATAACAACACTCATATCAGCATTTTGCACTAGCCGAAGTCTGTGAATTCTCTTCAAGGGCAGTCCCACATAAAGCACATTACATCAGTTGATCCTTAAGGGTTTGGAGAAATAAACGTTCTTTGGAAGTCAAATGTCTGATGGGGCTTCTGCGGCTTCCGATTGGCTGCAGGAGCTTCCTACAGCCAATTAGAAGCCGCGCTTTGGAAGTCGAACGTTTCAGAAATCGAATGGACTTCTGGAACAGATTCTGTTTGACTTCTGAGGTACGACTCTAATGTGTGTACATGTAGTTCCTGGGAAATGGAATCAGTTGACGTCAGGTATCAGCCAAGGTGCATGTAGGATGAGACAAAGTTGGCTTGGTAGTGCCTTCGAATATGCTACTAAAACTGACTCATAAGAAGGGAAAGAAACTAGCTTGATGAAAAGTGAAGAGGAGACTGTTGCAGCTATAGAGAGCACTGACCACTAGGGATATCAGATTCAAACAACAATTCCAATAACAACAGAAAAGGGAGCAGAAATTGCAGGTGTTTGCTTATTCATCCCATGTCCATCCCTACTGCCCACTCCAGTCTCAGTATCCAGAAAAGTTAACTTCAAATTCTCATATAATTTCAAGCCAACTTGTGCTGTCAAGAACCATCTGTTTGAGGGTCAGGCTTCTGTTGCACCTGCTAATTTCCTTCCAATTTGTGCTTTTTGTGTACATATTTAAAATTCTTCACCCCATCAACCCACACCCATGAACCTGTTTAAAAGAGAACTCCCTAATTTTTATTTTGCGAAAGTTGTGATACTGCACATTGATAATACTGATAGACATGGCTGGAAGTCCACCTCCATTAACATGTTTTAGTCCAATGCAATTCAGATAACTTGTGTTGTTCTTGTGGGTTCCAAACCTCAACTATGGATTTATGCTTCCATATTCTTATTTTGCAGTCTTCTCCAAATGTATGTGTAGTGTTTGGGAAGGAGGAACATATGTAGCTTAGCAGGAGTGCCCTGTATGTGTTATGTTGCTTTTCTCTGCTGTATATGAGCAGTTCTAGGGTTTTTGGCACCCATTTTATTCGTGTATTTTTTATTTTTATTTTAAATACCGTCTATTGGTGGTATTAGAGGACTATGTTTGCTTCTAGGCAGTTTAATTATGTCACATCCAGTGAATTAAATGCTACTCTGTTCTCTAAGGAGCTTTTCTCTCTGTTCTGTTATCTTTCTCTATACATTTCTAAAGCTTCTTCCTTATGTCTTTCCTACCTAGCACCATCCTCTCCTTGTTCATTTTCTGTCCAAAGCAAAACCCTTCAGAGCAAATCTTTGTTGAATTCCTACTACTCAGGTACTTATGTAGACTTTATTCTTGATTGTGTGCTTTTGTGCCTTTCCCTGTAGATACATAAATATGGCAGTAAAGAACCGAGTCTTTGGGATGTTGGAAACAGCTAACTTTGTGTTTTTATTTTATTTTCCACATTATTTTTCTCCTGTTGACCTTCTGTTGGGTTCCATTGATCCGTGTTCTGTGCGCAAATGGAATTTCATCTCAAAGTATCATCAGACACTGTTCCATCGACCACACTGTTAGGTAAGAAGACTGTTATGGTGCACAATAGCCTGTTGATGAGAAAACACATCCATTCTATCTGAAAATGGCTCGATGGAATATTGGCAGACATATTCCAAAACTGTTGTTTGTTTGAGGCAGCCCCCATTTTGGATGGTAAACATCTCCTCATCATCACCAAAATGTGTAACTGATTTTACCATATGCTCAGTGTCAAAACTCTGCCACCTTATCAGTCTCATTCCTTCAAAGGCTATGATGCAGTCTCAAACGATAATTAAACACACATACACACTCTCCAAAACAGCATTGTGGGGATACTGTTTGAAAGTTAAAGGATTAGAATTAACCCCAAAGATGAATTTGTGGGACTTTGATTTGGAAGAAATTGTTAGGAACATTTGTTCTGACTTCTACCAATATAGAAAGAAAAAGAAAAAGAAAAAATCATGAAAATGTGGCTCTCTGCTAAGCCCCCGAATGAAGAACATTTAAATCACATAATGGAATTCATTTCTTTTTTATTGATTCCCCTTTCAATAAAAAAGATTGGATTATTCCTTTACTCTCAACTCTTGTCATTCTGTTTTTCATTTTTTAAGATTAGATATTTGTATGCTTAGGGATAAAAGGCTTAAAAATATGTTTGTAATTTTTGCACACCTAGTAGAGCAAATAAAATAGGTCGCGCCTGCAAAGCTGATGCACAGATGTTGCATGTCTGAAGATAAAACCCAGTACCCCTGATTTGTATAAACAGAGCATTGATTTTTTTTAAAAAAAATAAATAAATAGTAATTTCCTCTATGGTGTATCAGAGAGCAGCACATTGAGTGGTTCCAGAGGCTGAGTATTGCTGTAGGCAGAAACATAACACAAGCAAGGTGCAACCATTTGTGCATTAAAAATAATGCAAGGGATAGGGAAGTAATGAAGGAAGGATGGACCACAAGGGTAGGAGCCTCACAGACCCAAAGATTTGTGTGTGCATGCATTGTCTGCATGCTGGAACCGTAGGATACTTGAGCAACTCCTCTGGAATATAAAGGACTTGGATATACACTTTAATTCAAAGGACTTATCCTCATCCCAGAGGAATTGGAGGTGGATGCAATTTTCACTGACTCCTCCTTTCCCTCAGTGGCCCTCCCCGTGGCCATTGAAAACATGATCTGGAGATTTGTTTCTATGGGCTATAGAAAGAAGAGGAAATCAGTGAAAATCACTGTCCCACGTGCCCCAGAGGCGAGCCTCCATTCAGTCAATCACCAGTTATGATGGCTGTGCTCTACCTCCACATTTGGAAGCGATTGCTCTTGTGCTCAGGAACTGTTTGAGGGTTTCACACAGATATCTGGCTGGCCACTGTGAGAACAGGATGCTGGACTACATGGGCCATTGGCCTGATCCAGTAGGTTCTTCTTTTGTTTCTATAATCCTGATTCTCTCCCTCAAATGGAAGGAGACTTGGAGGAGCAAGTCTGGATCCAACCCACAATGGTTTTTTCCAGCCACACATGGTTTTCCAAGAGGATAAGAACATGCTTGCTCATAAACCACATTTTCTTGTGAAATCAGCCACAACTGGAAGCTGGGCCAACCTGATCTGAGCCAAACATGAACAAACAAAACATCACAACATTCCTTTTTTTTTTTTTAAGGACTTCTCCCATTTTTTATTTTTTTGTTTGTTTGATGATTTCAGACTGGAATATCCTGTGCAGAATAGATCTACTAAATTCTGTATCCTCCTTGAAAAAGAACAGTAGTTTGGAACACCTCTTGAGGAAAGTTGTACTTATCATGTGTGTGAAAATAGTTGAGTTCTGCTCCTAGCCCTCTGTAGGGTGTGGTGTTTGGGGGCCCCAGATACCAATGTGTAGTTTCAAAGTGGGTTTTGAGTGGTCAAAGGTTTATTAGTATCCACAAGAAAAAATAAATATTGTCTGAGCCAGGCAATAGATATTTTGAGCAAAAATTAATTCCTATCCCTCTTGATGGCTTACCTGATGGCTCACCTCCATCTGTAGCAACCTCTTAGCACAGCTCTTTGGACGGTGAAAATGGGAAGTATTCCATCATTATGCCAAAGCTGCAGGAACAAAAATCTGTTTAAGGACCAGGAGCCGACTAACAATGACAAGTTCCCTCTCAGCTCTGCTTCCCAGTCCAACCACTGAAGGCCATTAGTGCTGTCATTTGGTTCCCACGAGTGACACTTTCTGTGGCCTCAGCAGGGCACCACTGTTGTTTGTGAGCCACATGCTACTCATTCATTCATAAATATGTACCTGCCTCCCCCGGGTCCCAGGCCCGTCTCCATTTATGTAGGACCCAGGACTTAAGTTTCTTTGCTTAAAGTTGACGTTATTTATAAAATTCCAAGATCATGAAACTGAAATCTCTAAGCCAGCAAATGTTATTTCTTTTAGAAAACATTGTGCATTATAGACAGCACACCATAGTATTGTATATTAACTCCACTATAGATGTCTGTGATGTTGCTTTACCACACTCCAAAGTCATGTTCCTGTTTCTTGACAATCTGTCCATAATTTTGTATGTTGCATAGTTATTTAATATATTGTAAACTTTTGGGAATTATTGGTATAACTGGAGGTGGACTGAGCAGTGTAATTCTGTCCCATTTTAGTTTCACCAACACTTTGCCATAGGCCCATTCAGGTCCCAGAATATTTTGAAACAACACATGAAAAAAATGCATTTAAATTATACTCATCTTGTACAAATTGAATTTGCAATTTTCATGTGATATAAGCACATTTCACATATATATTTTTTTAAAAAATAACTGCTTTGTTTTTGACAAGCAGTCAAAGCGAGAATGGTTTTGGTTCCATTCTAGAGAGAATATGCAAAGCAATTGATAAAGATGGGTGAGCTCTTTCTTGTTTACATTTGACTCAACCTAAATGATTAAAGGGCTTTCCTTCCTAAAAAAAAAGCTCAACAATGTTGACCTGAACCCCCAAAAGGGGGGTAGATCACTGCCAGTTTTTATTCTGTGAGTAGATTGCAGTCTCTTGGGAGTTGTCCACCCCTGAAATAGATCTAGGATAATTTCCTGAGCCAAAGTAAGTCTTGGAAAATGACCTCCTTCCACACCAACCTTTGGGGTTCCCAAAACACAATCACTCTCAGGCTCCTATTTCCCATAACATATTTTTCCCCTGTCTTATTACTTAACCAGCCAGTGGTGATGAGAGTTGTGACAGCATGAGTAGATAAATGGGTACCACTGCAGCAGGAAGGTAAACAGCGTTTCCATGCATTCTGTCACTCGTCACAGTCCTCCGTGTTCCAGTATCAGTTTAGTCATGCTGGCCACATGACCCGTAAAACTGTCTGTGGACAAACGCCAACTTGCTTGGTCTGAAAAGTGGTGAGTGCCACATCCCATAGTCACCTTTGACTGGACTTAACCGTCCAGGGGTCCTTTACCTTTTTACCTTTACCTTGCCTCATCCTCCCTCAATGCTGCTGGCCAGATAATTAAATAGAAAGTAGAATGGTGCTTTTCAGAGTGGGGAATTGGCAGATGAGGTTGGCAGGGCAGTCAGAACTTCTCTGGCTTGATTTTAATCCAAGATGCAGGTGGGCAGAATGTGCCTTGTAAAGCTCTTCTCTTCTTGGGATGTGAACATTTATGTGTTCCCAAGGTACTCTTCTGTGACACCACCTTCAGAGAACTTCACTTGAAGTTCTACTCATAAATTCACAATACACATGAACAAATACATAGGTGAACAAATAATGAACAAACAGGTGAAAAACAGCTGCATTTTGTAGTCTCATAGCAAGTGCTGCTATATGCATCTAAACAGCTGAAAAGGCAAAGTTGATGATGGTGTGTTATAACTGAGTTTCAGCATCATTAAATTGATCTGAAGATTAGATTATTTTATAGTGGGGGGTTTTATTTTAAAAAGTGGAAGTTTAAAAACTGACAACTCAATCCATGATACATTAGCTGCCATGCTGCAGTCTATTCCAGAGTTTATGCAGGGACAGCATCCTAACTTCATCTGCAATGAAAAAGATCCACTGAGATGTCAAGGCAAAGTGATTGATGAACCACTTTAACAATATTCCACTATACAATTTTGACTCATTTTGAGGAATTTAGTAGATAATGATGGGTATGATACAAGGGAAGTCCTGCAAAGGGGGGGGGGAGTAGGGCAAAATTGGTATTTATTTATTTATAATAAAAGGGTGGCCTATTTATAGTTTTCAGATATTCATACAATGCCAGAAATGAGAGAGGTGGACCAGTTGATTACCATAGCCAATACAGATATGACAGAAGGCAGGGAGTTAATTACATATGCTATACTATAGGGGGGGGGGGATCTCACTATAAGAAGAGTTCATCAGTGGAACAAGTTTCTGAAGTAAACTATGGACTCTCTTCCATTCAAACGTTCAAGACAAGATTTGACATTGAATAGACAATCTGTTTTTGTTTTTTTAGGGATAGACATATTCATGCGGAAAAGACATATTTTAAATGGTGAAATATAAATAATATTTTAGTATGAACTGCTTTCATTTTAAAATAGCCATCCAAAATAATGTCTTAAGACATTACTTAGACATCCTGAAATTCTCCACCCCCTTGTGAGCAGGGAAACTGAGGGTACCATTTGACTGAAATTCTGTGTGTGTGTGTGTGTGTGTGTGTGTGTGTGTGTGGAGATAAGTTATCCTACAGTTTCTCATAGTTGGGACTTACCATTTGAAGTGGCAATAGTATAGCTTCTTTTCTTCTATGTTGCCATTGTCAGTGTCAGCAGCAGCATCTGTGTTGACAGACTGGCCTCCATTTAGCATCAACCCCAATGCAAATGACATTATGGGGCAGTGTAAGGAGAAAATAGCAGCTGCCACACGCATACACATGAAGGTCGAGACCAATCAGATAATATTCTGCAATGTTGCCTTCTTTTTCTAGGGGGGTGGGGTTTGGGAGTTTTCTGAGAAATGTCAGTCCAGCTAAATAATTCTTACTTTTCTCCTAGGAGTAGGATCCAATGATTTTCTACTTAAGTTGATGGCTCAAGATTTTACCATTGGCACCAGATCCCCACAGGGTATAAATGTACCCATTCCTGTGTTCACACTATTAAAATGATTGCCAGCATGGTGCTTGTGGGAACCAGTGTGCCTACCAGTGCCTCCTATGGTACTTCCAAAGTTCCCTCTTTTCTTAGCACAGAAAGTGATCATGTTTTGTGAGTTAAAAATGGTTTGCTTACAAACGCTTCAAAGATCAGATTCATGTGTTTTTCCATAAAGCAGCAATAAAAGACAGGCAGTATTACTAAGGTTGCAACATGTTGAGAGTTTCTAAATTACTTGTATAGACATACAAAAATTGTTTGCTTAAGCTTGGAGCATCCATCTTAGACCTCCTTACTGGTAGGGTTCACAGGATGGAAGCATGGAAAGTGGGAGTTTGGTAGCCCTTCCTCCCAAGGTGAGGGGGTGTGTGACCTGGCTAAGCCTGGCAGGACAGCTTACTCTATGGTCTTAACCCCTTCGTGCATTAATTAGAGTTAAGCATGTTAGTTATATGGTGCTGGAATGGCATGTAATTTCTTTCTCTGACCAGCAGCCTCAGTGTCAGAAGCTAATGGTTGATCCACTGGGCTTTTTGTATGAACCCTGAAGTGTCTGGCACACATTTTTTTTAAAGCACATGCTTAGTTGTGTATGATAGTTTTTTACTTTGGGCCATGTTTATGTTTTATTAGCATATCTCCTTGAAACAAGTCATTTGTTGAAAACAAATAAAACCTGTAAGCCAATTTTGCAAGTGTTTCCATTACCACTGGAGTAATGCAGAGAGTGATATTAGCCATTCTGGAGCCATCCTTAGGAGATGTCAAATAAATGACAACCCTTTACTCCAGGAAAGTGAGATTGGATGTGTGTGTAATTAAATCCACTGCAGACACCAGCCCAAAAATAATTTATTTTGTGCAAAGGATGTCTTATCATGTTACACACTTGCCAAGGCTAACCAAATAAAAATATAAATGGATATGATAGCCTTATCGTGTCAAAATCAGAGAGTCTGTGGATATTAAAGGAAGAGTTTTGAAACAAAACTTTGTTTTTTGTATTCGGGGCACACTCCATTGTTGTAGTGCTTGAGATGTTTCCAGCAGAGCTTGGCCTTATCGTTGACAGGCTTCCTCTCCCCCCACTCTCCCATCCTATTCTCATTTTACCAGATTAGTAGTACGGATAGAAGAAAGAAATATTTGAATTATTTTATTCCCTGCTAACTCTGCAGGTTTCCCCCTCCATTTTATTGTGATGTGTGAAGCAATATTAAAAACAGTAAATGAAACAGTTTGAAACAGTAAATGATTAGCTATGATGAGAAGATCAAGATATATGTTAGTGTGTTTTACATCAGGAATAGCTAATCCCCCTTTTGAGAATCCTGATCTGGCCCACCAAGCAAATTTTCATGGCCCCCTAAGGCTCCTCTGATTTTGGCAGCAGTAGTGGAAATGGGAGAGAATAAATATAATATAATAATAATAACAATAATAACAATAATAATAATAATAATAATAATAATAATAATAATAATAATAATAGTAGTAATAATTTCCCATCCTTCCTTCCCTGCAAAGGAACCAGGGCATCAAACACACAAACATATCAATCAATTCCAATATAGATGCAGACTGGGAAAGATCTCTACAGAGAAGACTTTCTGGAAGAGGAAGGTCTTCAGTAGGCACCAAAAAGACAACAGGGATGGCACCTTTCCAATATTTAGCAGGAGGAGAGGTGCTAACAGATCAAAGGCCCAATTTCCATATAGTGCAAAATGGGCCTCCTGATAAGATGGTATTTGCAGGAGGCCCTCACCTACTGAGTGCACTAATCAGTTGAGTATATAAGACAACACTAGGGTGGGATGTAAATTGTCCCCTCGCTGCTCATCCAACTGATTTGTTGAGCAGAAAGGGGGTGATATCTGATTTGTTGGATCAGCTGTGGAGGTGTGGCTGCCTGCCTGTGTATTTATGGTGGTCACACCCATTTTTTGCCTTTCCCATAACTGGTATGGGCCCCTTTGGGGTTGGCCAAGGTTGAAAAAGGGGCCTCAGGCCAAAAAAGGGTTAGCTACTCCTGTTTTGCATTATTGCTCATATTACAGCACCTTGTTGTTTGCGTCTGTCTGTTCTGGGAGACAATGGGAGTGTTTGCCGTTGGGAGCAAGATCTAACCATTGGAAAGTTACTAGTGCTTGCTGTGACTGTAGAGACCAATATGGGCAAGACATGTTTTATTGCAGGTGAGGCAGATGAAGGTGTTCCATTTCACTGTTAACAGGTGCACCATGGTGTTTCTTCTCTCTGCGTTCCTCCTCTTCCTCTGGTCCCTGCTGCAGATACACTGTCTGTCAGCACACTTCTCCTGTATTGAATACATATAGTTAAGAAGTAGACAGCATGTTGCTTTTATAGATCAACCCTATGGTCTGCTGTGCAACTAAAAAAGCTGATTGGATTTGGTGTAATAACAGATACACAAGTACAGTACTGTATTGTATAAGAGGAACAATGTTCTTGCATTTATGTGACTCAGTGCTGTTCTCGTGTACCATAAAAGGTGCTGAAGGACTCGTATGGGAGAGGGTGGGGTGGGGATGGCTGAGCAGGGCCAGCTCAAGGCATGTTGACACCTGAAGCAAACCATAAAATGGTGCCTCTCATCCCTGCCAGGGAAGAAGGGGTGAGTGAAGATCTACATCAGAAACAGAGTGGGGGGAATAAGGATCTACATTGGGATCGGCTGCCACTGTAGAACCTGATTCCTTCCACATACGTGTGCATCTCAGGGGAATGTGAAAACTGCAGTAAAAACAGCCTCAAAAAGAACAGTTTAAAACAATATCCAAAATAACAGCAGATTGATTTTATTTTATTTTATTTTATTAAAAAAAAACCAAATAGACGCCCAAGACAGATCCATCTGGGAAGGCTTTTTGGAACCAAAATGTCTGCAGTGGTTTTTCAAAAAGAAGAGGGGCAGCCACAAGAAAAGTCCTACACCAAATTACTGCAGCTTCTGAGATCTAAAGTGATAGACCATAATTTTTTATCTGCAAAGGCTGTTCTTCTTAATGATTATCTTAAATTAGAAATAATAACTTCTTCTTCAGTTAGATATTGAATTGTTCATACAGGTATTGTAATCAGCACTTCTAAAATGTCCAGCTAGAATGTATCATTAGTCTTGGTGGCATTCAGTCTTAGACCATGATTAGACATATTGCGAGCATCATTTTTCTCGCACATGCAGAATATTTTAATACCAGGCAGATTTGACAAAACTCACCTTCCTGTTTTTTACCAGCTGGAATATCTCCTGAGTGGAATTCCATTCAAGAAATAAACTTGCAAGAGACACCAAAGTCTAGTTCCAAGCTTTTATCTCCTGTTGGGTAGGATACAACCTAACAAACCTCATCAGTGGAAGACCCTTTCTGCTCTCTGCACGCTCTCCACCCCACTGACATTGACTATGGGGTGGGGTGAGGGATCAGGAAGACCCCTCCAGAACAGTGCATGGGGAAAGGAGAAGAGGGGTTGTTCCATCTGGGAAGCTGATATGCTTGTGACAAATGAACATGCCACGTAAAGCAATATTGAATTCCGCCCCTTCTTTCTGTACCATAAACCCCCACTGCCATATACTTCAGCTGTTATATTTCCAACTATAGAACTGGAAAAGGAGGCTATCAAAAACAACAAAATATAAAGCCCAGAATAGAATTCATTCGGAATATAGAAAATAATGATTACACCTGAATATGCTGAGCTGAGTAGCTTTGAGTTTAACTTTATGACAAATCCAAAGGCCTCAGTGTGCTTTTATAGGCCAGCTCATTACTTTTTGTTTTGTTTCTTTGGTTGTGACTCCTTCTTGGAATGGAAACTTGTAATGTTTTTAAACTGTAGCTGATAGAAGATTAGGGTCCTTGGAGAATTCAGTTGTGCAACTGGGTTTGGATTCAACCTAATGGTAGCAAATTAAGCAGATTATGCAGCCTATTGCAAGTAGTTCACCATTTTTAAAGAAAATGGCCCCATTCTCTATTGCAAAGGGTTAATGGGGAACAGTAAAGATGCATTGGGAAAGTAAATCCAGCCCGGAGAACTAATAAGCCTTGAAAATACCCTCTGTTCAGAGTCCTCACATTATCATTAGTAACGGCATTAGGCGGGTTATTGTATAAATAAATGCTTAGCTTTGCTGTCTGGCTTCCTCCTAACACAAAAAATGGCTTTCTGCAAGCTAGCGAATATTTATGTTTCATGTCTAATTAATATGATTACATTGATGAAATTTTGAACTTTGCATTAATACTCAGTGCTGTATTCTATAGATACAGATTTCTTCGTCAGGAGTTGCCAGGACTTTGGAGACAAAAAAATATAATAAAAATCAATCTATTTTCCTTTATCAATATCGGGAGGAGAACCTGTAGGGAAAGTGTTAAGCAATCCCTTTCTCTGCCGTGCTGCTTCAGTCAAATTTTAAGTCTGCTTCCTACCTCCCTGGCAGTTGCAGTAAACTGAAATCAAAAAATCATGAAGAAACATAGGTGTCTCCTCCACATCACGTGTGACCCAAAAGCCCTGCCCCCATCATTATGTTGTACTTCATCTTCCTTAACTTCCCAGTGACCCCACCCTTCTTTCCCCATTGCAGGACTTAATAGAAATACAAAGGAATACAAAATACTACTGTACACTCACACGTACAAACATCCCAGTCACAAAATTTGGGATTTACAATATAGAATTCTAGTTAACTTCTCCGTCATTTCCTATCCCCTGCCCAGTCCCCATTCAAAATGCAAAATATCAAACTATGTTCCATGGTCTGTGAAGCTATATAAGGAATTATGGCAGGCACATCACCTAAGTTGATTCTGCTTTTGGAGGAAAAGTGCAGAATATGTTCCAGTACATGCAAAGTTTTAGAACTAGTACAGCATAAAGTATCCCTGAACCAGCGTTTAAAGGAGTGTTTAATTTAGGGTGGGGAAATTCTGATCCTCTGGAGGTTGCTGGACTATGAAGACAATAATCCTTGTCCGTTGGCCAAACTGGCAAAGGCTGAAGGGGACTGGAGTTCAGCTGGAGGGCCACATGTTTCCATCAGTACAGATGAGCAACAAAGAGAATTTGCACACATACAGCCCCTGCCTTCTAGCTCTCCTGATAGGGTTCCCATCTCTTATCCTGAAGCAGAACCTGTTGCTTTCACATGTCCAAGGCATGGAACCATTGCATAACAGCATTTCAGGTTTTCCTGCCATGATACTGAACCTGTCTGTTCTTCGCTCTCTCCTTCCTGTCTACTACTGAAAAGTGGCATTGGAGTCCTGCTTGGCAAGGGATAAAGGTAGGAGAACTGACCAGAGGCAGGATATGCCCTTTCTGTATAGTCTTTCTGCCCTTAAGCTGCAAAAGCAACAAGCAGGACAAGAGATGGGGACCTTATCGAATGTGATTAGGTAGCATGAAAGAAATTCCAGTTTCTGAGGTAATGTGCAGCAAATAACCATATTTCCTCCTCCTGTTGTTGTCACCGTTGGGTAATTTGCTGCTTCTGTGTTTTCTTCATTCCCTGTCACACAAAATCCAGCATGTGTGTGCATTAGCTTTGGGGGGTGGGATGGCTCTGGGCAGGTACAGTTTCATTTCAGCCATGGGAGGGAGGGGAATTAACCTTGGGGCGGAAGACAACAAATAAATAACAGCTGGGTGAAAGTTTGTTTTGCCTCCCTATTTTTTAAAACAGACAGTAGCCATGGGGAGATGACTCAGCCGACACTGACAATCCAGACCCATCCCTATCGAAGCTGCGACCCAGTGGAAATGTCCTACCCCAGGGGACAGTTCCAGCCAGCAATCCGAGTGGCCGACTTGTTGCAGCACATCACTCAGATGAAACGGGGACAGGGCTATGGCTTTAAAGAGGAGTATGAGGTGAGAGCAACATTCACTCACTTGAATGCCGAGCTAAAGAATGAAAATTAAGGCTATTGTCATATCAGAACAAGTGCTCTTGAGAAGCGTCTTGATAGCTTAAGTGGCTTATTTTATATGCTAACCAGAATGCCTTCCCCCTATTTGCTCCTGCCTCCTTGTCTTGAGTCCTCGTTATGTTATATGCAGTGGCCGTCATCCTAGATGTTTCTGCCCCAGTCCATGATGTGGGGAAAGGGCTTGACATTTGCCATAAAGGCTTCCCGGTAGCCCCACTTATGGAAAAAGACATGGCAAAGCTTTCTTTTTTCATTGAAACTCTCACACAGCAGAGCATACTGGGTTAGGGATCATGGCCCTAGTCACCTTATCTCTTGTATAAACTCCACCAAACCGTAATCTGGTGTAGTATAGGTGCAAACCAAAGACTCACTGTTTTGAATTTGTTGTTAGTTGAACTGCTAAGAGTTTGTTCACACAGCAGCCTCTGGACCAGCGTCCATATGATGAGAAGCCTCCAGGTGGCTGTAGTATCTAGTCCTACTGACAGCTCTCTCTGGCAGAGATGAGCACACAGCTCCCTTCATCATCACTTTCTGCCGACAGGACCAGGTGCTGCTGGAGGGTAAGCAGATGGATGACAGACCTGACAGTGTTGGTAAGAGGCTTTCTACAGGTGACAACCAGCTGTCAGAAGAACTGCTAGCTGGTACAGCCACCCAGAGGCTTCTGGCTCTATGAAGGTTTGTTTAGAGACTGTTTTGCGAACTAACGATTCCGGAAAGTCTAGTCATTTCTGTCCCACTGCCCCCAGGAGTGTGTCAGAGATTGTAAAGGTAGGTAGGCTGGGAAATGGAGCAGTATTTCCAGATTTCGGGTGCCACACCAACCATATCACATTTGAAAAACACAGAGCTACATTGCACTGGGGAAATATTTTTTGGGTGCCAGAGAGATCAGCTGATGAAAATTATATTCCAAAACGTATGGAGGAGACCACATTGGCTGCCCTGCCTTAATCCCCAGCTCCTTTCACGTATGAAGTGATGAAATACAAGTTTGCAATTTAGGGAGGGGATTTGCTGATGGCATGGTGAGCAACTGGAGTGTCTCTGCCTATGGCCTTCCATTTAAACAAGACACTCCTGGCTATCTCAGGTCTGGCATCAGCACCTGGCACCTGTCCACCGGCAGCCCCATCAGGCTCCGCTGGTGCTGACACCAGCCCTGGACTCGCATGCTTACCTGGTGGTGAGACATGATCAATTTAATTCCCTATTACTTTCCTAATGGAGCATTTGAGGACATTGTGAGAAATTAAAATTGCAGCCCCTGAGCATTCTGGGAAATTAAAGTGGCTGCCCATTACCGCTGCTGCCAGAGGGCTTTCTCGGACTTGAAGCTGCCCCTGGCTATCTATATATATATGTCTCTCTACCCTTCATCAATGGATGCGTTTTCAGACTGTTGCCATACAAGAGACTGAGAGGCAGCTTCTGCCTGGGTCGGTGTGTGCTGCTGGAGCCTTGTTGCAGCAATTAAACTGTTATTGTCTTTGGCAGAAGTATTGAATCCCCATAATCAACATCTGATAGATGTGGTATAGCAGCTGTGATCAAATGCCGGCCTGGGAGATGGCTGGAAATATTTTCTCTTGGCTGCCTTTGTTCCTTAGTTGTGTATCGCCCAAGGCTTTGCAGAATTTCGCCATGATCAAATGCAATGTGGGATGTTTGAATTTAGTTCTAAGTTTGGGCAAATCCAACTTTCGAGCCCCATGGAAAAACCACTGATTAATTTACAGAAATGGTATTAGAGGCAGGGAAGTGGCCTGGGACTGTATTGGAATAGTAATTGTGGAAAGGAGAGAAATAAGTAAGAACAAACTTTCCTGTGACTCGACTCCACAGGCATTGGAGAGAAAACTGTAGCTGAATAGGTGTTGAGGTGCCCCGGGGGTTAGCTTAAATATGAGATAACCAAACATATTTTTAGCTATCTACCTTGACACACTGTGGTCATCTATCATATAGCATGTACAACCTTTACTGCCAGGTTGGGGAACCACAGGCCTAGGAACCAAATGCAGCCCAATAACTCTCTCTATGTGGTTCTTGAGATACTCCCCACATCAGACTCCCATTTCCCAGACCTGGCACCAGCCCTCCTTCACACCTTCCTTGAGTGTTTTTGCCTAACTAGACTGTGTCCTTAGACTCTGAGAAACCTCGTGCTTGCTGGGATAGAGATGGGTATGAGTGTATGCAGAAACTAGCCTACTGTAGAAAGCTAAAATTTACATTCCTTACTCTATGCACTGTTGTTCCTGGCCCTCGCTATTGGCATGTGGCCCCCAGAAAGTTGCACAGAAGGGGGTGGGGTTTAGTCTCTCCTATCAATCTCCGTAGGGACGCAGGTGGCGCTGTGGGTTAAAGCCTCAGTGCCTAGGGCTTGCCGATCGAAAGGTCGGCGGTTCGAATCCCTGCGGCGGGGTGCGCTCCCGCTGCTCGGTCCCAGCGCCTGCCAACCTAACAGTTCGAAAGCACCTCCGGGTGCAAGTAGATAAATAGGGACCGCTTACCAGCGGGAAGGTAAACGGCATTTCCGTGTGCGGCTCTGGCTCGCCAGAGCAGCGATGTCACGCTGGCCACGTGACCCGGAAGTGTCTCCGGACAGCGCTGGCCCCTGGCCTCTTAAGTGAGATGGGCGCACAACCCCAGAGTCTGTCAAGACTGGCCCGTACGGGCAGGGGTACCTTTACCTTTACCTATCAATCTCCGTATAGAACATTGTGGTGAAACGGCTCTCCACAGCGATATTTGGTGGCCATTTCTAGTTTCCATCAAGCTGGGGACCAAGATTTACAAACAAAATAAAATAGATGCTCATTCCATCCCATGCCAGTCTTATTGTCAGTGCAGACTTTCAGGTAAATCAGATGAACAAAGAGTGCTCGGCTTGATGAAGGATGCAAAGAGGAATTTTCTCTTGCAACTCCTGGTTCCTTTGTGTGACAAGTGAATTGCATGTGTGGTAATTGAATTATGAAAGGACAAATGTTTGAAAAAATGTCTCAATGCTGAAGGGGCAGGTAAATCAGTGGCTACTGCAATAATACCATACAATATCATTTATCTGAAGGGTTGGTATGTCATTGAAATCTATATCCTATTTCAAAGCTTGTGGACATGATTTTAAGGTACTTCCAGGGGTCAAACTGATGTGGTTCAGACCTTAAATTAAACTGTACTATCTTTAGATGTCTAGAAGAATTACTGTTAACCTCCATTTGTTCTTAAGGGAAAACAACTGCCACTAGTCAGTGAGCAAGTGCATGTTCAGAGTCTGTACAATTGAATTAAAACTGGGCAGTTCCATTTTGTGGGATGGGGTAGAGGGAGTGAAAATATTGCAGCCTGGTGGAAGCAGCTGATGGGGAAGAGGGGAACTGAGTTCCGGCGAGTTCCTGTTGAAAAAAACCCCCTGTTTAAATCCATGCATCTTGTCAATCTGTCACAAAGCATTTACCTCTATCCTGTTTCGTGGGAGCACAAATAGATCAAGCCCTAAAAGAATTATGTGCTTTGTGTTTCACATTGGGGATGAAGCTGGATTCTGGGTCTGAAGAAGTCTGTAGTGATGAAGGAGATAGTGAGCAATCATATGCTCATCTGTTTCGTCCAGAGGAATGTGTAAATGTTTTTGGGTGGAATATAAACTACTAATATAAGGACTGCTTCTGTGCTGTCATGTTTTTCAGCTTCAGTTCAGTGGGTAATGGAGAGTGAACTTTCTCCCATAAGGTGACTGCACATTTTGGGATATACTTCCATAATGTGCCCAGTCATATAACTTAATTATTTCCCTCACTGAAGGTGCTGACTCTAATTTTGCACACCTGATGTTTTATTTGTCCTGTAGAATATGTCCTTGTATGGCTGACTATGTGGCTCATAATTTCAAATTACCATACTTTAGCCAAGCTTGCATTGCAGCTTCTCTTTGAACAACAAACAAGAGCTGAAGTATGGTTTTCATAATTTTACAATTACTGAACTAGTCTACCTAATTTGGTATAATATGGGGGTGGGGAATGTGACTAGAAGGTTGCTTCCATAATTTAATATTTATTGCAAAGTTCTGCACTTTCAAAGTGCTACATAAATAATCAGTAGGAATTTTTAATTTTTATTTTAGTTTAGATGGCATGATGCCATCCCAGATTCATGAAAGACAGAAGATTAATGACCTTATCTTTGATGTCCAGGAGCTGTATTTCAAAATGTGATGTATTCTAGCTTGGTTTCTGTCTCACATACAAATATACTTGGCCTTTTAAGATATATTTTTTGTCCTTTACCCTGTAAACAAGTTTCATAAATTACGGTCTATTTAGTGACATGGTACCAAATAATTTTTCTATTATGAAAACGCTCTGTGAGTTGCCTTCATCAATCACTAACTCCATTAGACTCCCCCCCCTCTTCATTTCTTGTCTCAACTATACATAGTCTTTCCCTTTTTCCACCTCACTCTTTCTCTTGAAAAGTCTTTCATGCAAGCACACACACACAATTGATTTTAAACCATATCCCTTCCCCCAGATTTGAGAAGTAGTTTGGTAGATATCCTGGGAGTCTTGCTCAAGGCTAAACTGAAGAAGACCCACTTTTGTGCTTTCTACATTTTATTTGTATTTGTTTAAGGATATTTACATACCGCTTTTAAGGCAAACCTCACAAAGCAGCTTATATAAGATTGTTGTAACAATAAACATCAATGTCTTTTTAAAAATAGCTGCAATGAAAGAAACCTGGCTTGTTTTCTAGAAGAAGCTGGTAGTGCTTCTTCTCCTATTCCATTCCCTCAGGGCAATGCGTCCGCTTGAGCTTTCTTCTCTGTTCCTCTCAGGTGGCTATTTCTGGACATTTTAATTTATTTCTTCGAGACAGTGCCAGATTTACATATAAGCTAAAAAAGATCTCTCTTGGGGGGCCCCCAAAGCCGATCCAGCAAAAGATGCCAACTTATAGGACACCATAGCTGCAATCCTCAGCACAATTCCAATAATATTTCTGAATCTGGTTCCATGCATGCAGCAAAATACTGGGGTAAAGTCAAGACCTGGAAGAAGGGTCAGTGCCAATTAAAACTGGAGCTAGAACCACTTTTGAATGTTCTCCCATGTTCCACTTTTGAATGTTCTCCTTGCCAGAAGAATACTAGCATAGAAGGGGGGAAGGTTCAAGCCAGCCATCTAGCTGCTCTCTTTGTTTTCTACCTACAGGGAGAGATTTGGGGTGGGGAATGGGACCAGTGATAATGAGATTGGTGCCTGAAGGTCCCATAGAATGCCTACATTTTTCTGATGAATTTAGAATGCTAGTGAGATCATTGGTGGTACCACTATTGCTCTTAGAACTGGTTAATTGTTGCTACAATTCTATTGTTAAGTTGACAACAGTTATGAAAGAAGTGCAGATTAGCCATACTTAGTCAGTGCTGGCAGTGATGTCTAAAAAATTCCTGATTTTATCTGTTTTGGATACATTATTTATTCCACTGCACTTTGCTATTTTTCTCATTGTAACAGGTTATTGTTCCATCTATATCAGTAGTCTGAATTTTCCAAGACAAGTTTACCAGTTATGTCATTGTGTTAAGTGCTTTAAAATGACAGCCATACAGTGTGAAGAAAATTTGAAGAAAAGAATATAGATATAGACCGAGAAGTTTAATCCATCATTACTATAGTTGTTGAAATCTCAAATGGCATTTGATTTTATCCTGAGCTGTTTATATACAAATCAGTGGTTCTCAGTCTTCTTTTCCCATGGGCCACTTCCAAATTATTGCAGGTCTTCGTGAACCACTTAATGGTTGTTGTTTTTCTGCCTGTTGTAGCAGTTGTGCTAACTCCAGGAGGATTTTTAATTGTATTTTTGCAGGCATATGACAGACCACCTTGTGGACCACTGATAGTCCATTGACTGCAGTTTAAGAACCCCTGGTGTAAATCATACTATAGCAGAAAGTTTTCTACATATGTATATTAGAGATTTGATTATATTTTTAGTGAACAGAAGGGGCATATGTTTTCTATACACACACTGGATCTTTGTATTTTAAAGCAAAAACCTGCTATTTTGATAAGACGCCTATTGATCAAAGCAATTAATAGCTGATAATAGCTGAATTGGGCATTTCTTTGGAAAAGTCACTTTTACCATCCTATGTATAATGCTTAGAAGGATTTTGTTCCTTCCTCATCTTTTTTCACATCAATAGCGCATGATGAGATCCCAAATGACTGCCACCATTCTCTGAGCAATCATTTGTAACTAGACTCTAATGTACAAATAACGCGTCATTTCTTCTCTATCTTTGATGATACAAATGGGATCCCTAATTTATGTTTTTTGTGCTGCCCCCCTCCACTCTAAAAATTTACCACTATTAAGCGGCACTTTCTTGGTACAAGGAAATAGGTGTGTGATCAAAGATCTTCCCGTTTGCTGACACATTACTTCATACATGTGGAGATTTGAGCCAGAACTGCTTTTATTATCCTCCTCTGACACAAACAGGATCCATAGCATATCCTGACATTATTTCCAGAGGGAACCATTTGTGAACTGTGGTTTGGCATGATTATAATATCATTTTTAGCACATTTCACCACCATCAGCCAGCCCAAATGCAATGGCTAGCACTACAAGAAACAAACAAGTGCAATTTCTGTTTTGGTTTTTTAAGCAAATTATCTGTTATTGAGCAGCAGAAAATGTGCTTTCCTACGAATGGGTATGTTATAAAGATAATTATTATTTGGGCATAATTCTTGAACACAGAATAAGGTTTCAGAAACCATAAAAAGCGTCATCTTTAAAGCATGCCAAACAAAACTGGGTTTATGAGTGGTGTGTGGGAGCTCCCCTTTACTATCTTCATCGCAGGAAAAGGCCAAAATATGGTATCAGTTCTGTGAAACGGGAGAAGATGCTTCAGTGTTACTCAAGAGTATCATGGGCATTTCATCTTGATTAGACTTATTATCAGCCTACCATTCTCAACATGAAGGGGAGTTCATATGGTTGCATTTTAATGAAAGCAACCTAATTTTCACCTCCTGACCACATGGGTCAAAACATAATTATCATTTGGATTTTGCACTTCACCAGATTTTCAGTACAGTTCTTGGCTCGAAAAAAGAAAAAAAAAGCCAAAATGCATCAAAATGTGTACAGTATTAAAAAAATTCATAATGGATTTCTTTTTGTACAGAGTGGTTTTTTAAAAAAATAGATAAATAAATCACTGATTAAGGCGGAAGTCAGAAAAGGAAGAATGCTAAGAATGTATCTTGTGCTCTTGTGATATAGACTTGGTGGGTTGATTTCATGTATTTCTTCAGCTGAAATTAAATGGAAGAAAAGTCGTAGCTCTCTAAATTAAAGGAGCCTTGATCTGAATTTAATCAGCACTTTGAATTGTGCTCACATTAGCAGGCATCACTATATACAGCTACAATGCAGTATATGGATATATTACATGCGACATTCAAATAGCTTGTGAGTTTGAGAAACCTTTATGCCTTGTTTTATATTACAAAAACATTGCCTCTGTCCTCTGTCAATTTAAATATTTTACAAGGCAACTTGTATTTCTCAGAGGCAAAAGAGAAGCAATCTATGTCCCTGTGTTAGAGATGGTGCATTGAAAAAGAACCCAATGATTACAAAGCCAGAAGCAAAATGTTTCCCACTTGTTTTTAGTGCCATTTGCATTGGGAAAGCAATTGTAAGCCAGTTTAAGCCATAGGATGCTAATGGTCTCTTCATCATTTTCTTATTAAATGTGCCCTTTCCTTGAGAAAAACAGTCGGCTTGGCTGGGTGTTAAATTGCATGCTGCCTTTTCCCTTACCCCTATTTCGTTATGTTAAAACACCTGAAGGCATTGGCCATTTCATATAAACACTCTGCTGTTGTTTATTTTGCAGGCTCTACCTGAGGGGCAGACAGCATCTTGGGATACAGCCAAAGAAGATGAAAACCGCAATAAGAATAGATATGGCAACATCATCTCCTGTAGGTGCAAATTCAAACTGAACTGAACTTCCTGTGTGTATCTGTAAACATCTAGCTGAGAGAGGGGGTATGTCTGTCAGCGTAACTGTGAAAAAGAATAAGAGCACAGAATTCTGAGCACTCTTAACCTTTCCCGTTTGATAATTTCATGCTCAAGTTTTTTTGTTGCCATTCTCACCCCTTTCCTTTCCACTTTTTCTCCCTTTATCTTTCTAATATTATGGGATTCTTATTTTTCTCAATGAACTGCAATCCCAAAGCCCTGTCCTTTCTTTCCCTTCCCAAATATAATAGGTTATGTATGAAAATGGGGGGGGGATGGTCTCAGGGCTGAAGGCTCTTCTTCTCTCCATGTAGAACATTTGAAGAGGGTTCTGCACATATCCCCCTTCATGCGATCATCAACTCTGTTTTTGATTTTGATTTTTTGCTGGGTAAACAGACCTGCTGACTGCATTAAATAGCCCTCTGCATGTGCACAGGGCTGTCTTTACATATTCTAAAGATTTGGGAATATGTCCATCACCACAGGCTATGATTTCTCCTATGCGCTTTTGCAAAAGTCGTACAATATCTGAAAACAGCAGGGATAGGGGGAAATGTGCTTCTAGACGTTGTTGGACTTCAGCTTGCACCATGCCTAGCCGGCGTAGTCAGTGATAATGGATGATGGGAATTTTGGTCTCAACACCCGGACAGTCACAGGTTCACAGACCTAGAAGAGTCTTTCATAACATGGGTTGTAACCAGCTTAGACACTGAACGAGCAGAACAACTTCCACTTGTGCAACTGAACTTTCCGTTTTTCTTCTCTGCCCCACATGCTCTCCACACACACACCCCATCTGCAAATCTGGAGAGAGGGGAGAAGAGGAAAAGCAAAATTTTGTGTAATGACTTCATTAAATACAACCTGAAGAAGAGTTGAAACTCAGTTGTGGCCTTGATTACAGAGAATTGTGGCTTTAGACTAATGGTCAGACGTTTGTGGGACACAGAACAATACTTGTTGTTTTTTCCTTCAGTGCTTCTATTTTCCTTCAATGCTCCTATTTTCAAGCCTTTTCCTGACCTTTAATTGACACAGATTCTTTCTTTGAACCAAAACCTGAAGCATTCATCTTCATGGCTTTACACGACAGGGAGCGCCAAGGGGCTAAATGTACACATACTTTCTCATTTTATCTCCTTTCACCATTTGTTGACATTATCTATACATATTGGAAGCTATTGCTTGTGACAAACACTTCTAGCTCCGGTGCTCTTCACTCCTAAAAGTGCCTGGGCCTTAAGGGACAGGTTTATCACCTCGCTTACAGATAAATGGTGAGCACAAAATCTCTAGGTACTAATCCCACCGGCTACTTCATCTTCCTTGCTGTGGATTCTGACTGAGGAAGCACGGGGCATCTGCAAATACCAGGTGGAACGTAATGATCCTCAAGCAATAAACTTAGGTGAATTCAGCAGGGAGGAATCAAATCCAAGAAGAATTGAAAAGTTAAGAACTCGAAAGCAGCGAAAAGGAAACTTAGGCCAAGAGGAAAACTATTAGGTTCCCTCCTGTACTGGGCTGCTGTGCCTTTCTTTTGTTGTTGTTTAGTCGTTTAGTTGTGTCCGACTAATGAAAATAATAATAATAATAATAATAATAATAATAATAATAATAATAATAATAATAATAAATGTTTTTTATTTATACCCCGCCCTCCCCAGCCAAGGCTGGGCTCAGGGCGGCTAACAAGCAATAATAAAAACAGGAAAGGAGAATTCTACCTGGTGCAGCTTGCACCACACTTGCAAAATATATTTATTCCTACAGACTATTTGTTTTTCATGCTGAATTTGGTGACTCAAGCCTTGTGTGTGGCATTGCCACACCCTCCAACACTTCTCTGATTAAAATAGGGACATCCCATTCCATAATGATAACTTTAATATTTATACTCCACACATCTTTCTGGGTTGCCCCAGCCACTCTGGGCGGCTTCCAACATATTTAAAAATTATAATAAAAAAATAAACATTTTAAAACTTCCATGTACAGGATTGCCTTCAGATGGCATGGGGGTCAGATAACTCCATACCCTCCAACATTTCTCCGATGAAAATAGGGACATCCTAAGGAAAAGTAGGACATTCCAGGATCACATCAGAAACTGGGACGGCTTCTCTAAATCAAGGATGTCCCTGGAAAATAGGGACACTTGGAGGGTCTGCAAGACTCGCAGGCTCAATCCTTAAATGGGACTGGTCCTATTCACATTGAGTTCCACATACTCACTGGAGCACAACATTGCTTTCAATTGCAGGATTTATCTGGCTTTCACAAAAGACACTTCCTCGCTCCCTTAATTATAAAACATTTCTATATAGCATTTACGTTTTTTAGCACTGCTGCAATGATTGATGATCCTGAGTTTGTGATCTCGAGAATTTGTTGTGCATGTGCAATGAGGCTTCCTACCAGCAGCACCACAACAACACACAGCTTCACAAGCAGCACCTGAAACTTCTCTAAAACACAGAAAATGCCCTCATAGCAAATTTCAAAAAAGCTAATAATAATAATAATTTTATTATTTATACACTACCCATCTGGCTGGGTTTCCAGTGAACAATCGGAATAACAAAAGGAACAACAATGATAACAACAATACCATTGCAGCTATTTGCAAGTTAGGATTAGTGGTACAGGGCTGAAGAGCGAAGTGGAAGATACACATATCTAGCAGTTGGTGTGATGATTGAACAGTCTTTTCGCATGCGTCATTTTTCAGTATCTCAACCTCTTTTCTGTTCCCGCTGTTCCACTGAAAGTCATCAGTTATTAATAATACATAAACGCCTTGCAGCCTTATGAAATATATGTATCTTCCCAACACCTTCCAAACAGATAGAAATATAAAATTTAAAAGATAAGTTATGCTGTTAGTCTTAACCAAGCATAGCCCACTAAAAATATGAATAAAATAAAAGGCCTCATTACCTTCTGAAGGTTGAGCTGTGGTTGTTTATATTTCTTAGCCTTGCATTTGAAGCAAAGGGTTCTCCCGTGCCATTCACACTTTTGAGCAAAAGAACTCCCCACGGGAGATAAAACATTGTGAATGTTGCAATGTTCAGTCACTTGGCAACAAAATTAACCGCCCAGAACTGTTGAAAACCAAACAGGACACAAACATTTGAAAATCTCCCTCATTGTCAGAATTATTTTCTAAGTTCAGGATAGCATCTTAAATAATCTCGCAAATGTTTTCCCCAACATTACAGATTTCCACTTGTCTCACCATAAAGCTACAGCTCTCCATCCATATATATATGCCTATTAACAATCTATTTATCCATCCTGGCATTCTGATGCTTTCTTTCTCCCTTTCTATTCTCTCTTGTATCCCATCTTCTGCATAGTAGCACAGGAGCCAAAGTCTATTTTTTAAATTAAAAAAATCACTCTGCACACCACATCATTGTAGATGCACGAACAAATGAGTTCTAATAATCAGCCTATGGAAAAAACCTGAATCCTAATAATTTTCATCTATCTTCATTGTGCTATGAATTATCTTCCCAGCTCCTATATCTACCTCATTTAACAACAAATGTTTTAGCTTGCACCAAGCAGGCTGTTTATAAAAAAAATAAAAATATGGAATATCCCTAGCCTGCCTAGAGATAATTCTTATGCAAAAAGTTTGCTTTTTGTGTCTGATTCAACTGCTTTTCTGCAACGATTCAGCTGTACAATCCAGTCAAGATGTTACAAAAGGTGCTAGTTTTTCAGAACTTTTTGAAGGAAATATTAAGACCAAGAAGTGTGTTAATTAGATCAGAAATCATACTAAGGGTGTCTGAGAAATGTGAATTTTATGAGTTCAAATAAATAACAGACAAGCTTCTGAATACCGGTAACTCAGGCAGGCATTGAGTTGAAGCAATGTGCATTTAGCAGTTGAAGAAACATCAGTTAGTGTTGAAAATCCTTTCAGCCTGAATCTTCTATGTTCTTTCTTCTTTCTGCTGTTCCTATTTTTTTTGATACATATGTTCCTGCCTTCAAGTAACAAAACAACATATTTTCTTTGATTATTTTCAGATGATCACTCCAGAGTGAGACTGCAATTGCTGGAAGGAGATCCCCATTCAGACTACATAAATGCCAACTATATAGATGTAAGTGCTATGGAAACTTTTAAGGATCTTAATGGTGGGTGGGTGGAGTAAGTGAGATGATAATGTTTGTTCTTGGATCAATGCCTTGAAGTAAAATAGAATTTGGAGCCTCCAATACTTTTTTTTACAAGCTGTAACTTTTCAGTCCCACCTGAAATAATCCTCTGAAATGCTTGCAGCATTCAAAAATGCACAGTGATTTTATCAAAGCCCCTGCCCCTTGCAAATGTAGTGACTTCCTGATCTCCTGACCAGGATGATTAGATCAGAAACAAGCTCCCTTCTGTTGCTTCTCTTGTATCTATTTGTTCTCTATAACTAGCACATGCAAAGTGTGAATTGACATAGTAGTCATTTTTGTCTAATGGAAAGCAGGAGACAGTGGGAGATTTTGATTTACAGTGCAATGGTCCCGCCTCACATTATTTGTTTTAGGAAAGAGGAAGCAGCCGGACCAGGTTAGATTATTTGTTCATCTAGGTTGGTATTGTTTAGTCTGAAAGGCAGCAACTCTAGGGTCTCAAACAGGTTTTTTGTTGGGGGGTTTTAAGATTACCTGTCAGTTTATCATTTTTAAATGGAACAAGGCCATAGCTTAGTGGTAGAGCACATGCTTTCCATGTAGAAATCCCAGGTTCAGTCCTTGCTATTACTATAAAAAAATCAGGTAACAAGTGATGGGAAAGGGCTCTTCTTGAACCCATAGAACAAGTGTGGAGAACCTTTGGCCCTCCAGGTGTTGCTGAACAACTCCCATATTCATCACCTTCATCATCATCTATTAAATTTGTATACCACCCTTCATTTGAAGATCACAGGATGGTTCACAACATAAAAATACAAAATGAGAACACAAAATGCATGATAAAAAACAAACAAAGGAAAACCAATAGCTCACCTCCTACAAAGACATTTTAAAAGGCCATAGCATGTTTAATTAGCCCACGGCATGGTTATAAAGAAATATTTTTTGCCTGGCACATAAGGGTGTGCAATGAAGTCACCAGGTGAGCCTCCCTGGGAAGAGCATTCCACAAATGGGGAGCCACTGCAGAAAAGGCCCCTTCTCGTGTGTCTGCCTTCCGGCCTCTCATGGAGTGGGCACATAAAGAAGGGCCTCGGAAGATGATTGTAGGGTCCAGGTCAGTGCATATGGAGAGTGGCAGTCCATGAGGTTTGGCAGCCCTGAGCCATTTAAGGCTTGAATAGGAGCCAGAAACTAATTGGCAGCCAGTGCAGTAGGGCTAGGATTGGTGTTATATGCTCAAACCACCTTGCCCCAGTGAGCAACCTGGCCCCTGAATTCTGCACCAGCTGAAGTTTCCAAACTGTCTCCAGCGGCAGCCGCGTGTATAATGTGTTGCAGTAATCTAACCTAGTGGTTACCAGAGCATATATGACATAAGTTAGGCTATCCCTGTCCATATAGGGGTGCAGCTGGGTCACCAACTGAAGCTGATGAAACCAGAAATACCTCTAAGCTATGTACCTGCTCCTTCAGAGGTGTGTAACCCCATCAAGAGCAGGCTGCCCCCCATCCAATCCCATCCAATCCCCTTTAACAGTGCCTCTGCCTTATTGGGATTGAGCTTTAGTTTGTTGGCTCTTGTCTAGTCCACTAACAAGGCAAGACACTGGTGCAGCACTTCCACTGCCTCACCTGCAGATGTAAAGGAGAAATAGAGCTGTGTGTCATCCGCATACTGCTGAGCACATGCCCTCAGACCCCTGGCCATTGGTCATGCTTGCTGGGAATGATGGGAGTTGTAGACCAGCAACAACTGAAGGGCCACAGATTCTCCATAGCTGCTCTATAAAACAACTTCCTGTGTTCATATGATTAAACCTGGAACTTGTTGTGTTCTGGGCATATGCCCAATTGTCGAGCAATGGTCCCTTCCAAACACTACAGAGACAAGAGCAACTGTGTCTAATACAATGTCTAGTTTGGCTTTGAACTCAATGGGACTTTTCTACCAAGAAACAAAACAATCCAACTCATCAGGTTGTGTGTTTGGGTTGTTCAACTGAGTGGAAGTGTCCCTCTGCTCACCTCTGTCACTTTCACAGCCATCAGATGTCCTGGGCTTGACACAGACCTGATCACTGCACTGTCCTGGCACTGAGATTAGGCTCAGTTATTTGCTCCCTTCTAACTGCCACTGAAGTTGCAGAGAATTGCAGAGCTATGGGATGCTGGGGGGTGCGGGTGGGGAGTGGGGAATTTGGCTTGTGCCCTAAGTATGCAGCTTAGTATTTTGAAGCACAGGGCATGTAACCACTTGTATGCATCCTGATAATGTATAACAATGGAAAGAAGGATGCAGACATCGTTTTGAACACTTTCCATCTCATTAATAGAGAGTTGTGGATTCATGACTAAATGGAAAATGTATTAAGCAAAGTATTTAATAGCAGTCCTGTTTCTAATGTAAATCTCTTTAATCCTTAATGATATCACAATATTTTAAAGAGATCCTTCAATTAAGGGAAAGGAAAAACATATTTAATATAGAGCAACCCACACAGTTTTAAAAATCACTGATGCCTGAGTCAGTTTTGACAAGAAACAGATGTGTTGTTTTCAGATGAGGGGACACAGATTTCTCCATGTTCAATCTATTAATGACTAAGTAAGTAAGTCTTCCTAAAGTGAAAGCAGTTTTAATAGAAAATGTGAAAATGGAAGATCTGGCTTTCATGTTTGCAAGGTCACATAGGGTGATGTTCCCTACTGGTCCTACTCAGAGTTGACCCTTTGAAGTTAATGGGCATAAGTAACTTAGGATCCTTAATGTCAGGAGGTCTACTCTGAGCAGGACTTGATTGAATAAAACCATTCTCCCCTCCCTTTCTTGCTTTTGAAATATAAATGGTTTCAGAATTTTCATGACAGTAAGAAACATTGAAGCAGTTCCTGTGATGAGTTTACTGAATCATCAATGATACTGTGTGCTTTGGCAGCCTCATTTGAAGGCCAACAGATAGATGGTGAAGTGGGAAGCGCGACAGCAGTAGAGATGCTGGTGAATCGTGCTCCATCCCAGCTCAACTTTGACCTCTGGGAGCCTGTATTTCTCACCTTAAAGGGCCATAAATTGATCTTCACCTGAGATTTAGAAGCTAGAGAATCATTCCCACCCTTTTCCCACCCTGCTTTTCCCACTCTCCCACAACACTCCTCCCCTCAATCCCCATCCATCACTTACAATTAAACCACATTTACTGAGCAATTACAAACAGCATTGGACCTCTGACCATAGATAGACGGTTCTCCTATCTCTGGCACCTGGAGCTCTATGTAGAAATGAACCACAATGCAGTGTTCTTGTATTTCTTGGGAAATGTCGTTTACACAGTATAGTAGCATACACAATGCTCCAGCTAGCTAAGGAGGGAGGGTTCCCCCTTCCCTCTCCCCACAGCAGAACACTACTTCTCTTTCAGATGAACATTGATGTGCATGGTACCAAGCAAGCTTCTAACCTTATAGATGCATATCTGAAGTGCCCCTGAGATGGTAGCCTACAGAATTCCTTTCTTTTGTTTTCTTTGCAGGGTTACCATCGGCCTCACCATTACATTGCAACTCAAGGCAAGTATAGCGAAACCACTCAGTTGTCCAAATGACATGGTATAAACATTTTAAAATAAATACATAATAATTGACCTAAAGATTTCTAGAAGTGACCTGTTGAGATTAATCGGTAATAAAGGCACATTCACAATTCTAGGTTTCTGCATTGATTAATGTATTTTTTAATGAAATCTGAATGGATGGCTAGTGGGTGAATGGTGTTCATATTTGTGCAAATGTCTGTGCTAGAAAGACAGAATAAATAGATGATGAGTGGTGTCTCAGAGAGAAAACTGGTGTCCCTGCCTACTTTGACTTTGACTTTGCCCATTCTTTGGCTTTGACCCTGACATGACCAGCTCCGATCACTGGCCATCAATGTCTGTGGCCCTTCACTTTTGTTTAATTGAAAAAATGAATTCCTGGTGTACACAAGCAGATCTCCCTCTTTTGCTAGGTCAATCTACAATAGCAGTGAGCACTGTTTTCTCCTGTCAGTGGTAATGATCTGTCTGCTCCCAATGTAGATATTTATTTTCCCCTTGTTTTGGAGGTAGATCTTCACTCACCCCTTCTTCCCTGGTGGGTGGTTCACCTCAGGTGTCAACATTTCTTGGGCTGTCCCTGGATTACTCTCAAATGAGTATAACAGGTGTGGGGAACGTGTGGCCCTTCAGATGTTGCTGCACCCCAACTCACATCAAACCCAACCAGCATGGTCAATGGTCAAGGATGATGGAATTTATAATCCAGCAACATCTGAAGGAGCCCATGTTCTCCTTCCCTGTTATACAGATTATATATTCATATAACAGATCAATGCAGCTACTGTTCTGGAAAGCAATTCCTTTCTGACTTTAGTATGTTATGTGTCAGAAGCGCGGACCACTGGGGGAGGCAAGCTTATTTGCCTCAAGCCTGGAAAATATTATTTTTTATCAAATAAAATAGTGCCTCTTTCAATTGTTCTGAGACTACATAAAAAGAGGGAAAGCGGACTTTTAAAAGACAGGAGACATAAGGAGGAAATAAACAATCTGATGGGATGAAGAAATGGACAACTTGAGGAGGCATCAAAGGCCACATTGAGATGGGGGCCATAGGTTGCCCATCTGTGATCTACAAGAAATGAAATGATACAAAATCTCAGAGCTTGAAGGATAATTTGTCTTCTGCTACAGAAGCACACACTGTATCATAACTGGAAGATGGCAGAAAAAGCCTGTTTGGTTTATGTCACTCCAGAAAGCAGAGACTAAAGAGATTGGTATCCCTGCAGCCTACACATGAGAAAAGTTTTAAAACTCCAAGAGGCAGGCTGATAAAGCTGAGTAGAGACTATAGATTTTTGAAGACTCTTTAATGTGGTGTGATAGATCTTTCGCTGCCCACTGCTATATACATTCAATAAACAACAAGAGCTGTTTCTGATCAGAGGCCACAACGGGGAAAAGAACATGAATATGTATACTCACGGGCACCAGGAGTTCTTACTACCTTCAAGTCTCCAAAAACTGTCTTTTATACATTTGCTGAAAAGGAACAATCTACAAAAATATACCTGAATTTCTCGGGCTGTTATTGGAGTGGGTGATTCATTTTTATTACAAACTGAACTTTTAGTGAGCCCATTCAAGGGGACCCACAATGATGCTTTTGATTAAGGAAAATAATCCAACTTTTTGCCTTTGATTTGAACAACAGGAAGCCCTTTTCAAGCCACAATATTCTTAGCACTACGTTTCAGTACTGTTAACGATACTTTCAAAAATAAAGTAATGCAGGACAAAGTCATAAATATGAAAAGAAGCATCTAGCAACATATCCAAGGGGAGGCAGCTTTCTGTTAAATGCCACACATTTTAATAATTAAACAACAATTAAGTTGTGACCCAGAAGTGTTAGGTTGATTCCAATGAAGTCTTTGTACAAGTGGAATGACTTCTGTTCATGCAATAGAAGACCTCACCTCACCCAGTTTCACCTCACACATGCTCAATATGTTCTGGAGAGCCCCCAACCTTTTGGAGCAGATTTGAGGGAGACAAGGTGGAAAGAAATGGAAGGAAAGTGATGAACACTGACTTTGTTGGATTGAACCCACTATCACCAAAAATCTCATCAAGTAACTTGGGATTCTAGCCCTCATGTTTATTTAGTAATTACCCTTCCCAGGCCTAGCACTGTAGATTTTATTTTGAGTTGTGTCTTCACTTCCTTCCTCATTTGTCTCCTCCATGGCTCCAAATTGAGCTACCAGTGTATCATTTTACATTCTGATCACTTCGTTGATTTAAAAGTTTTGTCACTCAAGAAAACAGACAGGCAGTCCAGTCCACGCTTTAGGAAGTTTGGCCTTTCAGCTGCGGTGGAGAAAGAAATGGATTGTGCTGCAATCAGCACATGGATGTGCATTCTCTCTCACACACTTCTTTTCGCCCTCAGGACCAATGCAAGAGACGGTCAAGGAGACGCAGGTGGCGCTGTGGGTTAAAGCCTCAGCGCCTAGGGCTTGCCGATCGAAAGGTCGGCAGTTCGAATCCCTGCGGCGGGGTGCGCTCCCGCTGCTCTGTCCCAGCGCCTGCCAACCTAGCAGTTCGAAAGCACCTCCGGGTGCAAGTAGATAAATAGGGACCGCTTACCAGCGGGAAGGTAAACGGCGTTTCCGTGTGCGGCTCTGGCTCGCCAGAGCAGCGATGTCACGCTGGCCACGTGACCCGGAAGTGTCTCCGGACAGCGCTGGCCCCTGGCCTCTTAAGTGAGATGGGCGCACAACCCCAGAGTCTGTCAAGACTGGCCCGTACGGGCAGGGGTACCTTTACCTTTACCTTTACCCTTCCCAGGCCTAGCACTGTAGATTTTATTTTGAGTTGTGTCTTCACTTCCTTCCTCATTTGTCTCCTCCATGGCTCCAAATTGAGCTACCAGTGTATCATTTTACATTCTGATCACTTCGTTGATTTAAAAGTTTTGTCACTCAAGAAAACACACAGGCAGTCCAGTCCACGCTTTAGGAAGTTTGGCCTTTCAGCTGCGGTGGAGAAAGAAATGGATTGTGCTGCAATCAGCACATGGATGTGCATTCTCTCTCACACACTTCTTTTCGCCCTCAGGACCAATGCAAGAGACGGTCAAGGATTTTTGGAGAATGATCTGGCAGGAGAACTCTGCAAGCGTAGTCATGGTCACGAACCTGGTGGAAGTTGGCAGGGTAGGATGACGATTGTTCAAAGCAAATGTGGGGACAGATCTTTGTCTCCTCCCACTTTGACAGATGGACTGGGCAGCCAACATATAAAAGTGTTGCCCTGCAAGGTGGTGGGGGGGGGGAAGGGTCTCCTTCACTGGAGGTTTTTAAACAGAAGTTGGATGGCCATCTGTCAGGGATTCTTTAGCTGTGATTCCTACATTTCAGGGGTTGGATTAGATGACTCTTGGGGTCCTTGCCAACCTATGGTTCTATTTGTAGCCATACATAATGTGCTAGCATTCAGTTTGTGATCTTTATTGTCATAGGTGAAGTGTGTCAGATACTGGCCTGATGATACAGAAGTCTATGGAGATATTAAAGTCACCCTAATTGAAACAGAGCCATTGGCAGAATATATCATACGCACTTTTACAGTTCAAAAGGTAAGGACACACTAGCCCTCCCCTCACCAGCAGATTCTTTTTCTTGCCACTAGGTCAAAGCTGTTCGACATTTCATTCAGATTACTGATGGGTAGCTACGGAGTTGCCAATACTATTTCTAAGTGTACTAGAGACAGCTTAAAGGAGGATAACACTGTCAGTGACAGCTATATTCTACCCAGTGGCGTCGCTATGGGGGGGTGGTGCATTCCGGGTGCCATGTCTAGGGGGGTGACAAGAAGGCACCCTGCGGGAGCTCATTAGGCACAAGCAGCCATCGCGCAGCTGCAAGCAGAGGATCCCAGCGCCGGCAGCAAACCACTATGTACAGCACATGTGTGGCATCACACACGTGCACTGTACATAATGACGCCACACATGTGGTGTACATAGCGGTTTGCCACCGGCTCCACTCGAGCGCTGTACAGACGTCAGTGGGATCCCTCCAGTGCCGCTACAGCCGCATATAGAGTTCACATCTGTAGCGGCAATGGAGGGATCCCGGCACCATCTGTACAGCACTGGAGCGGCGCCGCCGGCAAATCGCTATGTACAGCGCATGTGTGGTGTCATTACATATGACGCATGTGTCGTACGTAGCACGCAGCACATGCGCCCAACGTAGCGATGCCCTGCCCCTGTCACGACGCCTTCGTTCGCCCCTGATTCTACCTTCCAGAATCAGAGGCAGCATACCAGTTGCTAGATGGCACAAGCTGGCACAACACTTTTGCCCTTGCATCCTGCTTGTGGGTTTCCCACTGGCCTCTGGTGGGGCCACTGTGGGGAAATAGAATGCTAATCTACATAGGCCTTTAATCAGACAGGGGTCTACTTATTTCTTAAGCATTGTTCCTATATGATCAGAATGGTGATGGTTAACTTTTATTTGTATATCTCAGAGAGGTATAACCTGCTCTCAGATTTAGACAATGTATACGTTTAGGCTTGTGTCCAATGCAGCGCTAAGTAACCATCCCTTTTCTGCAAGGATTTATGCTTACGCAACAAGCCTTTCACTTCTCTCCCACACCCCTAATAGGTTATGGGAGTTTCCCCAGCCATTTTGAAGCAGATTTGGAGAGGACACAGGACACATGCAGAGAGAGGAGAGGAGAAACCATGTTGCACGAGTGTATACCTTTGCACTGATGCGACAGTTACTTAGTGCTGCATTAGATACTAGCCCCCCGCTTTGTTCATTTTATACATTTCAATTAATTCAAGACAATAATATATTTTAGAAGCACAAGTACACGCAACACCAAAGAGCAGAAGAGAAACTTAAAAACAGAATTAAATTAGTGAAAACATTAAAAGAGTAGATAAAAAGGAAGACCACTGCCATTTTCACTATGTTAGGATTTTCTGAATTGTTATTACTCATTTCACTTCTGTTATTAATTGGGAATGTAGCCTAACTGAATATGGTTCCCCATTGAAAGGCAGGGAGGCCTGGCATAATTGTGTACCATTTCTACTTTGGAAGGAGTCAGATCCTTTCATAGTCTGTTTTTTTAAAAAAAATCCAGCTTGCTGTTGGGTAGGTTGCCAGGCCATTTCTCACTATGGCATAAATGTTCTCCATTCAAAGCTTGGACCAGCTTTCAACATATTTCTGCATGCAAAGGCTTAATCAGCTTGCTAGTGTTCATCTTGTTCCCCACACAAAGCCCTGATTGGACTCGGGCTATTGTGTACCTCTTCTGTGAAATTAACTGTTCAACATCTCCTGCTAAAATGAATCCATCATAACTGGTTGGAAACCTGTTGTTGTCTTAGAGCCATCAAAGTGGCTTTTTCAGTTTTTCTCCTCTACCATGAAAAGCTGTGTATACAAAGTATATATGAAATGTTTTTGGGTGGAATTGGGTTTAAAATGTGACACCATTGTAAAGAAGTGGCTGGTTGGGGTGGGTGGGAAGGGTAGATGGCAGAGAATTGATGGTGGTGGTGATGATGATACTACTATTACAGAAAAAACACTTGTTTTTTTTGTATCCTTCTTAGAAAGGCTACCATGAGATCCGAGAGATCCGCCAATTCCATTTCACCAGCTGGCCAGACCATGGGGTTCCTTGTTATGCCACTGGCCTCTTGGGCTTTGTTCGACAAGTGAAGTTCCTCAATCCACCAGAGGCAGGGCCTATTGTTGTGCACTGCAGGTATGCCTTTAATTCTCTCCCTCACTTCTTTTCATCCATTTTCCTCCTGGTTGTGCTCATTCCCTTGGCCCAGAAGGCACTCCACCACCTTGCCCTAGGGGGGCATGGGAATGAATATTGTGCAGCCCAAATCCCTGCTTTATAACAGGATCCTCCCCCCAAATTTGCTTCATGCATTAGCCTACTGCAGATTAACCCCTATTAGGTAAGTGTGTCACAACCAAATGAGAGAGATGTGTGCTGTCACACAGAAGATGGAGCTAGCTTGTTTTCTCCTGCTCTTGGAGGGTAAGACCCAAACTAATGGATTCAAGTTAAGAGAATGGAGATTCCAACTAAACATCAGGAAGAACTTTCTGACGGTAAGAGTGGAATGGACACTTTCAGAAGGTGGTGGACACTCCTACCTTGGAGGCTTTTAAAGTAGAAGGTGGGTGGCCATCTGTCATGGATGATTTAGTTGCAATTCCTGGACTAGATGACCCTCAGGGTCACTTCCAACTCTACAATTCTGTGATTTTGTGGTAGCCCCCTGCCTGAGGTGGTTGCTTCAGCCTTCCACATTGGTGGACCATCCTTGATTGCGCTACACATTTCTGAAGTCTTCCACTTGGAGGCTGGGTGGTGGAACTTACCCATAATAAGCTGCAAAGTTTAAAACAGGCATCTTTCCTTTGCAACAGTTATTTTAGAGGGGGACAACTTTTTTTTCTTTTCAGCCCAAGGGATGTGTTTCCTCATGGGCAACCTTTTGGGGTCTATATGCTTGTGGTGAGTGGGGCCAGGGACAAATGTGGCAGAGCCAGAGGCAGAAGTGGGTGGAGCAATGGATGTGAATCTTCCCTCTGTATGTAAGATTGTTCCAGCCATACAAGACCCAGATTTATCTTCACACACACATTTCTCCGTCCTCATAAGCAAATGGCATTACCACAAGTTCAACAACACATTGCAGCCAGGCGAAACTCTCAAGGAGTGCGCACAGTAAAGCCAAGGAGGAGGGTGGATGGCATGGAGAAAGTCTCAAGGGCTGGAATGAATGGTCTGATGGGTCATATTATTTCCCCAGGCCTGATGTTCCTCATCCCTATTTTAAAGCATGTCAATAGCTAGCTGCTGGTTCAGGTTATGCCCCTAGTGGCACTGATGAACCCGAACATTTGATTCCTTTTCTTTTTAATTTTAGTGATCAAATGACATTCCCTCCTTTTAAAAATTTAAATGACTAGCCCAAAGTAGTAATTACTAAATTTTCCCTTCCTTGGACAGTATTACTGTCATTCAGTATTTATGAAGTGCAGGGTTCCTCTAAATATAGAAATCTTACAGCTATTTGTTATAATTTTGAATTGCAGGAAGAGAGTTAACGTTAGGGAAGGGCCATTTATTCACTAAGATTATTCATATTATTCCTTCCCAGCTGTCAATTCATCTGGGCCATTGATTCATTGCCATTAATGTTTCTCTGCTTTGCCCATACTTCCTGCATCTGAAATTTCTCATGCCTTTAGGAAAAAGAGAAAGACTTTCTAGTTTCTTCTGTTCTTTACAGATTGGGAGAAGGGAGATCTGTGATAAGGCTTGTATTTAGAGCCTAAACATTTGTTCATCCAAACCTGAGCTTTTGTACCTGGGACAAGTAGCTGGTAGATGTTACTGGGACCTGTTGATGGTCCTGTGGATCAATGAAGGGTAGAGGTGGTGGCTGAGGGGTACAGCAGTCACCACTGTGGAAATGTGTGGTTGCTAGCAAACTTTTTCTTTTCCTGGGGTGAATAGTCAATCAGCCACTGAGTGCTTGCCCAGTATTGACTGAGGTGCAGCCACCACCACCTCCCAGCTACTACTGGTGCCACTTGCCAGCACTGATTGTCCCATAACAGCAGCCAGAGAATCCTATGAGTGGCCTTCTTCACCAGCCAGTAATAAGTAGCTACTTCAGCACCACTTCACTTCAGCACCATATTCAAGGCTCTGTCTCAAAATCTGGTTTTCAGAAGCTCGTCTCTTGAATACTGGAATTAATATCAGATAGAGCATCCTGGGTAATGGCAGATCACATCACCCTCATCACAAAAAGGCAAACTACAGAGGCAGAATCCTCAAAATATGTATCTGTTGGTGCACTGCATGTCTCCAGATGATAGGTTTATACATTTCAGTTAGAAGGTTTAGAAATTCCTCCCCACAGTGGGGAAGAAACAAATGCCTGCGAATACAAAATTAGCATGTTGGGGAGAAAGGTCTAGACCAGCGGTTCTCAACCTGTGGGTCCCTAGATGTTGTTGGACTACAACTCTGATCATCCTTGAGCTCTGGCCTTGCTAGCTAGGGGTGATGGGAGTTGTAGTTCAACAACATCTGGGGACCCACAGGTTGAGAATGGCTGCTCTAGCCCATATTAGCTGTGCGTCTTGGAAGACCTGCTCCTTAACTTGCAGGCCTTTTTATACCTGGCCTGGGAGGATGGGGCCCTGACTGACTCCAGCTACAAAAGCCAAGGCTGCTGAACAGAGTCTTGGCCTGGGGTGCTTGTTGTGGAGGGGGGTTGTTGAGGGGAAGGTTGTTGCTGTTTTGATGTTTGATTTGTGATGTTTTAAAATACATTTTTAATGGATATCTATCGACTGGTTTTATTATCTTTTGCATGTTTTAATCCACCTTCAGTATACTATATGAAAATGAGGGTTGCAAATATTTAAACGAATAAATCAGTACAAACATTACTGGACAGTCTTAATACCCCAGATACTCAGAACGGTGAGATGCTTGCTTTGAAACTTCTTGCCACCAGGTCTGGATATCCACCTGTATGATCTGAATAATTTGCATAGGGCAGAGATTAGATGGAAACCACTAAGCATTGTCCAAATGTGTCTGTCTTGGAGAAACTGGAAGTTTGCTTTT
This sequence comes from Podarcis cretensis, assembly GCF_951804945.1. Taxonomy (NCBI): domain Eukaryota; kingdom Metazoa; phylum Chordata; class Lepidosauria; order Squamata; family Lacertidae; genus Podarcis; species Podarcis cretensis. The sequence goes on from NC_137175.1 coordinate 27,535,154, forward strand.
AAAAAATGAAAAGCTGAAGAAAGACCCCTTTGAAATCTGACTTCAGAGTCTATCTCTCTCTGCTTGTCAACAGAAATGAGTTCCACACCTGCTGTTCCAAGCTGTTTGATATACATATGTGTTTTTGTTTTTAATTTAGGGTATTGCAGAAAGTACGACTTGCTATCTTGGGTCTTCTTTTCCCTTTTGGTATTTTCTCCATTCTTTCTTTTAATATCTCTGCTCTGTACCTGTTCCTGAAGTTTTCTAGCCTTGCCTTCCCCAGAGAACTGGAGTGGCACTGCAGTGCTGTCCAGACCTTCAGGGCAAAGAGGGACTAATGAAGGAAGACAGCTGAATTTACAACACTCATTCCCACCACCACCACTGAATGCTCTGCCTTTTCACGGTCCATTGATCTGGTCCCTGTTTCTCTCCCCCCCCCCACCTCTCCTTCAGTGCTGGTGCTGGGAGGACAGGGTGCTTTATTGCCATTGATATCATGCTTGACATGGCAGAGAACGAAGGTGTGGTGGACATATTTAACTGTGTGCGGGAGCTGCGATCCCAGAGGGTCAACTTGGTGCAGACGGAGGTAGGTGTAAGGATGCATTTTCTTGCCGGTCAGCTTGTTTCCAAGAAACAGCTCTGCACTACCAGATGGCTGTAGCCTATATAATGGAAGAAAAGGCAAACATGTGAGCGTATCTAGTATGCCTGCGAAGCCTGGTCAATTAATCCCTTGGTGCAATTTGTGGAATTATGTTGAAGGGTTTGCAAAGTGCCCCTAATTAGTGGGCCAGCAGATATAATTTATTAAATTTATATCCTGTGCCCTTCCTCTGGAAAGAGCCCAGGGTGGCAATGATCTATATTTATTTTTAATACAAGTACCTAAAAAAGCACAGGCTGCTGGCTCTATCTGAGAAGAGGCATTTCACGTACATATACAAGGAAATGTCTCATAATCTAGTGCCTGAATATGCCATGCACATGCATCATTGAAAAACAAAGTCTGCTTTCATCACTGGAATCACACAGCGTAATTTGTAACGCACAAGCTAACATTAAACATCTATCATTAGCTTCCAAATCCATCTCAAAAAGCTGCTGCTATTAAACCCACCAGTTTCCATTAATTGAAACACAGTCTGAACTATATCCAGCCTCTTTAAATTTCCCCAGCAATCATTTAATTCAAATCTACTTTTTAGCTGGGAAAATCTGAGGTGGCCATAGTCCTTGTTTTGCATTCAGCATCTGTAATCCAGGCAACTTCAAAATGAGAGAGTTGACATGATCATCATCACAAGTTCGTATACATTATGTTCATCCCACCTCTCACTAGAACCGGATGTCTTAAGTATTCAGTTGCTTCACACATTACACCTCTTAGCCATACACATATTTTATATTTATACCCCAAATGTAAGAGATTATTTTGACAAGCAAGTTTTTGCAAACATATCACAATGCAGACATGCTGATCAAGGATCTGTGATTGCCGTCAGCACCCTGTTGAACGTAAATATGGTGGCAAACCTGGGTTTGTCTCCACTGACATAAGTAGTGAAATGGTCCTTTTAGAAAAAGCAGTTATGTTCTCAGAACAATCAATAATTTAAAACCAGGTAAAATATTTCATAGGTAGAATATGTCGCAGAATAAAATCTATGTCCACTTGTACACCTTTGCTTAAGCATGTACACCAGGAATTGTAGTTACATGTTGTAGAATGTAAATTGCCATATGCATGAATGCTGCTATAGAAATAATTAACTGGAATCAGTTTTAATGCTGGAGATGGATTAAGATCCAGGCAAAACTTTGCCTATCATTCCACCTGCCCAAATGCTTTTTAAAATGCATCTGTTACCCATGTTTTGACATGTGTTTGCCTTGGCATTGGGTTTGCTTTTATCCAGGAGGGGAAAACACACACACACAGTGAAAAAATGCAAGCCCCACCCACTCCAGTTGGACGATAGGAGTGTTTTGTTGACCCGAGAACTCTGAGAGGGAATGTTGGGCATTTCATTATTAAAGTAGGATGTGTAAGATTGATCCTGAGGAGACTGACAATGATCAATGTACAACTTCTTACTGCATAGGAACAGTATGTCTTCGTTCATGATGCCATTCTAGAAGCATGCCTTTGTGGCAACACAGCCATCCCTGTTTGTGAATTCAGATCCATATACTACAACATTAGCAGACTGGATCCGCAGACGAATTCCAGCCAGATTAAAGATGAATTCCAGGTAAAATAAAAATAAAAATGCAGACCTCGTATTTTGTCAGTCATGGAATAGGTGATGACTGGCATGTCTCAAATTATAATAGGGTGCCAAGGATCCTCGCATGTATATTGTCAAAATGTCCACATTTGTCACCTTCTGTGTATTAGATACAAAAGAGAGTGTACATAGCTCACAATGGTATATAGTCAGATTACAGATTTTCCCTCCCTTCTGGGAATGTGGAAGCACCATTTATAGTAAAAACACATGGTTCAGTAATTGAAACCAAAAGAGGGTCAGGCTGAAAAGACAGTGGCTATTGGGAGGGGCCCGTTGCATGGATATGTAAGTATGAACAAGTATGTTCATGTATGGGGAGTGGGTGAGAAATTTGATTCAATTCACATTTGAAGGCAAACCTATCTAGTTCACACTGTATGAAATGCTACCATCCTTCCAAATTCACACTTTGAATTTTGAAAGTCATCCTTTGAAATTTGTACTTCTCTAAATTTTGCAGTGCAGTTTTCCAGGCAAGTGAAGTGTACAAAAATTCATTTACAAGAGTAAAGTATACAAAAAGTACATAAACAACTGGAAATAAAATGCCAAAATATTAAGGGTATATGAGTTTATTAGAAGAAATTCACACTACAATACTCGTTCTTACTCTTACTTCTATGTAACCACAGTCTGTCCTCACACACCTGATGTTATGGGACTGGGCTCCCAGTCAGTATGTGTTTAAGCCAGGCATAAGTTAACTATTGAGGTGAGTTTCTTTGTTTGCAGTTTTGTTTGTGTAGCAGATGTCTGTGCATCAGATTGCATTATTTCTCTCCATTTGCAAGACTGCTGAAAAGTTACAGTTCCATGAATCGAAGAAAAGGTGATCAACGGGTACCACAACTTCTGCTGCAGATATTTAGTGCTTACACGAAGGAAACATTTAGGTAGAATGGACGCTTTCACTAATGTTTGCCTGGGGCTGTGAAACAAAAATGTAACCATTTCTCTCACAGCAGTGAACAAAATGTTCTGCTTCCATTCACCAAATTGTTTGTAAATTGGTTTATGTTACAAAGCTCACCTTGCTTCATCTGAAAATGGCCATTATGAAGCTAGAAGATGGACTTTCTCCCTTTGAAGTATGCCCGAATCTCATTAACATTTTGTTTACGGCTCTTCTGTTTGTTTCTTCGCAGAGAATCAAAAGGTCATATATCTCTTCCAAAACACTGCTTTACACAAAATAAAAGTGCACTTTTAACCAATAGATTCCATCAGTTTGCTGCTGCCCACTTTTGAACAGGGTCTGGTGGGAAACATCAGCGATTTTGCTGTTTGGCTGAACAACATTAAGATGCCCTAATTTAAGTTTCACAATCCTGCTTCAGTACCATCTCCAATATGCACAAGAGGTGCATTCCATATATTATTTGTGTAGAATGTCGCAAGCAGTTATGAAGATCTGGTTTTAGGGAAATGTAATGTGCACCCCATAAGTTACTACAGCGCCCCACTCATCTTCTCTGATTCAGAAAAATAAACACTTTCCTGGCTCTTTGAAAACTGCAAGACCAGTATTCAAAGCACCAAGAAGGTAGACAAGCATCTGTCTCCAGTGAGATATTCTCATTGTATTTGCCACGAGGTAAGAAGTTGGACTGTGTAAGAAGTTGCCACCAGGTAAATGGTTGGAGGCTTGCTGGTGGGGGATGTTGAGACCCTATCAGGAATGTGGTGGTGTTAGACCTTTGAAATTAAGAGCACCTATAGAGCCATGCTGGATCAGGCCAAAGGCCCATCTAGTCCAGCATCCTGTTCTCACAGTGGCCAACCAGATGCCAATGGGAAGCCCGAAAGGAGGACTTGAGCACATTAGGATCTCAGGTCCTGGTTAAGGGCTAGATCAAGTCTACAGATCTGGGCTCTGGCATCTTCTTTATATAAATGATGAATGGGCCAGATCTCACTGTAAATTCTCCTGTGTAGTCACATATGCAATGTACACATTGAAAAAGTGGCTGCCATACATAAAACTAGAGTAGATTCTGATTTATGATCACTCTATGTATCTGAATGACACCCAGAGGCCTTTGTTGGTACCATGACTTTAGTTTGCTGATCTGTATAAGAAAGATTTAGTTTCCAGCTCCTGCCTCTTAAATAAACCCTATGTGCATTAACTGAATGGCTGCAGGAATGGAGAGAAGAGACCAGGGTGACATTAAAAGGTGCAGGTTTGCTTGTTTTTACAGCTAACTGCATGATCTGGAGCTGTGGGCATGCTTGAGTGTTGGTTTATCAAGATTAGTGGGAAAGAGACATTGATGAATCACTAAGAGGCCAAATGTCTAGCCCTTCTCATGATGCAGCTCATCATGTGCATCCGGGCAAAGGAGTGTCATTACTAGGAATTTTAGGTTCTACTTTGTGCCAGACAGTTGCCTGAGAGAACACCATCAAAAGGATTTAGCACTGCTGGAGAGCATTCTGGCCTAAATAATTTTTTTGGGATGGCTCTAGTTATCTATAGCATGCATCAATTCCCGCTGAGATCACAGATTTGAGCATCACACATGGATTTGACAGTTTGAAGTCTTTTTATTTGAGTTCTGATTTTAATGTTTGGAATACCATGAATCTATGTGAAATAATAAGTGAGTGTTATTCAGTATGGTGTTGGTTGAATCAATTTAATAGCTACGTAGGAAAAACTGGTTGAGCTTCCAACCTTAATATACTTTCTTAGATGAACAGTAATGATTTTAAAAGTTTAAAAGCATGAACAAAGGCTCCGAGTCCACCCATTTTTAGCAAAAGCTGATATAATCTAAAGATACACAGTACCTTCTTGTTTGCATTTGACTGAGAATACAGAAGTTCAAATATCATATTAATATGTCACTATGATACAGAATACTGCTGAGTAATATTCCTTGATTTAGCTCTTTAAACAGGAAGAAATGAAAACACCCAATAACATATGAAGTGTAGCGGGAGTACAATGTAATAATAAATATGAACATTTAAAGCTGAACTTTAATCAAGATGGGCAGATTTCACCTATCACAAGCTTGGAAGCTTCAATGACTCTTGCATGGTATGGACATTATCTGGTCTTACTATTAGCATAGACATCCAAAATAGCCACAACTAAGGTGATATCAGAGATGACTTGCACCATTATGTTTTATGTGTTGTTGCTTGGTCATATTTTTCATGCTCTTTGGCTGCTCAGATACCTTATTGGGTTCCTGCAGAAAAGAATATTAGACAGATACATTGTCTGAAATATTAAAAATAGTCTCAAAGCAAGTGTTCTGTTTTCATTTAAATCTGTGGTTTTCAGTACTCTGCAAGCACTGGGGAAGTTTCAAACCTGAATTATGAAGGAAGGTGATTCTATCCTCCCTCACCCCAATGTAGCAGTATGAGTTCCAGCCTTGCATGTTAAGAAGATTTATGAGTTCAGTCTGGCTGCTGTCAGATAGATTGGCCAAAGAGAACACTTGTATTTTATGTGTAAAATCATATCTTTTTATGTTAAACACTAATCAGCTCCTGTTTCATCCCTTGCCTACAGACCCTTAATATAGTAACGCCTCGAGTACGGCCAGAAGATTGCAGCATTGGACTCTTGCCAAGGAACCACGACAAGAATCGCTGCATGGATGTACTCCCCTTGGATCGGTGCCTCCCCTTCCTTATCTCCGTTGATGGGGAATCAAGTAACTACATTAACGCTGCACTCATGGATGTAAGCAAACCTCACTCTGAGGTCGTGTTTTCTTCTGTATGGATAATTAGAAAATGGGCAGCTCTAGCTAAATACTGTCTGCCTGTTACAGTGGTATGTTTAGTAGGATAATTTCTCACAATAATGCTGACAAGTTTTCCATAATGATTTTTAAAAATATGAAAGCTGCGTGGTGGCACATCTCATTGTCTGAGTTTGCTCTTACTGTCTGCTGTGATACAGCCCAGGCACAGGTTTCCCACTACAGTGAGAATTAAGCAACAGCAAAATCTCTGTAAGAGAGGGCAGTGCTTGTCCCAAGAAGACTAGGAGAAGGCATCAGGCTGTCATTTTCTTAGAAATGAATCAAAGGGTTGCAGCTCAGGGGTAGAGAATGTGCTTGGCACATGAAAGGTTTCAGACTTAATCCCTGGAATCTTCAGTTAAGGGTGGTGAAGACCTTGGCTTGAGACTATGGCTAACAGTAAGTGTAGCCCATACTGAGCAATGGTCTGTCTCCATGTTATGCAACTTCCTCAGATAATAGAATCATGCAATTGTAGGCTGGTCCAACTCTCTGCAGTGTAGGAATCTCAACTAAAGCTTCCATGGCAGATGGCCAGCCAACCTCTGCTTACAAACCTCCAAGGAAGGAGAGTCCACCACCTTCTGAGGGAGTCCGTTCCACTGTTGGAAAGTTATTTCTGATGTTTCATCAGAATCTCCTTTCTTGTGTCATGAATCCTCTCTTCCTATAGATGGTCACTCCTAAGAGCAGTCTCCACTGCAAAGTGGCTGCAGAAATATCACCCCATAATTGGGAAGGGGGCACTTGTGTGTGTCTTCCTTGCAAGCACTCCCATATATTTTCCCTTTAGGATGTGTTTTTATCTTCCAATTGATTTTGTTATTCCCTAAACTGAGTGCCAATGGAAATGAACCACAAGCATACTGGTCCCGCAAACCTGTCTGCTTATTCCTTTTCCATTGTCTATTATGTGCTCAGTTCAGGCTATCGTTGTTGTGAGAACCTCTGCTGTACAATCAAATGTTTGCATCTCTTACCAAAAAAAAAAAAAAAAGGCTTAAGATACATTCAGACACAGTATGTAGTCTTGTCAAAGTGATTCAGAGGCACTGTGATAGTGGGTACATATCCGTTATCTAACAGCCGAGTGAGCAAAGGCCTTTACTGCTTCACTAAGCAGAAGCTGTTTTCTGCACAACCCGTCTGTGTCTAACTCTGAGTTGTGCTGCTGCCAGCAATGAAACCGCCATATTTTTCACATTTACAGAGATTTGACAGTGATCAATTCCACTATGAAGCTGAGATCATCCTCATGTCTTACAAACCCCTTCTGATCTTTCACCCCCTGCCCTTATTACAGATTGGAATTTTTAAAAAGTGTTTACTGACTAATAATCAGCAGTGACCTGTGAGGGGGTAGAGGTATGGCAGGCAGAAATAGGCCACCATTTTTGGACAGCAATTGAGGGGAAGGGAATGCAATACAGACACACACATAAGGGCCTGGCGTCCTTAACTGTGGTTCAGATCTATGTCTGTGCCAACATTAACAGTGGTTAATTGTTTCCCATATGTGCTTCTACCCTGCATTTGAACCAAAACTGGTTTCAAATGCTGAGTTAGAGGCATTTCATAGTTGGGATGAACTATAGTTAATAGTGCAGGCATAATATCAAACCATGGCTAATGGGAAATTGTAGAATGGAAGCAATGATAACAAAGGGGGGAGGGAACAAAGATCAAGAAAGCAGGCAGTCTTCCTGGCCCATTCCCAATCTCTTAATGTTTGGCATTACACCAGCACTAGTCCTGATCCACGTTGGTCTGATCTCTATTTTTGAGTAGGAACAGAAGGTTATGTATCCCCCAATTACAGTGGCCAATTGTTTCAAGGAGTTAAATGTCTGCTTTTTAGACTGATCCCTTATGCTAATCCACGTGCACTCCACAGATGTTTAGAAGGGATTGTTTACTCACTTAAACCGTAAGCCAAAGTCAAAATACAATAATGCTTTACATATGTAATCTCTTTTCATGCCAGCATTTTCTTATACTTTAAAGGACAGACGAAGCACAGGAATTTTGTAAATCCATGTGCATTGTCAATTGCAGACTCTGGGCATGGTGGGTAGGCTAATCAGAACAAATAATGGGTAGCTCTTCACAGTTCTGTAGAAGAAGGAATATTGTCAGATGCAGTTTGTCAAGTATAGAGTTTCAGGCAGGAGGCAAATTGCACACACCCAAACTCCTCCTTCTACATAGCTATTAAAGGTACTTATGGTATGTCCATAATCTTCAAATACAAAGTGGTGGGGGTTTTTTGTTGTTGTTGTTAAAAAAGAAATAAAATTAATCACTCAAAATTGTGAAGAAAAAATGTCAAACCTTCAGCAAATGTGCAAATAGGATGGAGGGGGAATTTAATCAGTTCACAATTATAGGCAAGCTTACTGAATTTCCCCTTGCCAAAGCAATGCATAAACTGAAAAACAGCCATTCTTTGCAATTTATGCTTCTCTGAATTTTGCAAAGCAGTTCTCTAAGCCAGGTAATGTGTGAAATTTGCATTTTACTAGGGCAAAGTGCATAAAATTGCATATATTAGTGAACACAGCATATAAACATGCATTGTTGAAGAGAAAAATACAAAGATGTGCATGTTATTGCATACAAATGCATATATTAGGAGAAATTTGCACTGGACCTGATTCTTTTTCTTTTCTTCATAAAGCCGCCTTTGCAAACTGCATCACAAACTGGTTTTGGAACTGTGTGGAATTGAAAGAGTAGCCTTTGTTACAACACAGGGCTGAATTGTTAAATGAAAAGAAGTAAACAACTCCTGTTGTGGTGGGTGGGCGGGCAGCTGTAGCAGATGCCCATTCTGCAAGCCTGCTTAGATCTTCATATTCCGGCCACTCTGCTTTCAATGTCTTTAGGAAAAGGGAAGTCCTTCTTCCAGCTGTCCCCTTCAGTCATTTCCTCAAATCATCATCATTATTTTGCTGAGTCTTGACACATAAATAATTCATAAGGGATAATCCTTGTTCTTATGGCACTTCTCTAATGAAATGTCTTCATTGGGATCCCATTACAAAGGCTTCATTCATTCAATGTGCAGCGATAACAAGGAGTGTATGGTGCGATTTGTATAATCTGGTTACATGGCTTCGTTTGCCTGCCCACAGCCTCCTGGGTTTAATATTCTTCTGAAATCAATGGTGATTGATTTTCCCCACTAACATTAATCCCTTCTTTTTCTTTCTCTCCCTCCCCGCCAACTCTTTTGTCAGAGCCACAAGCAACCTGCTGCCTTTATAGTTACCCAGCATCCTTTACCCAACACAGTAGCAGATTTTTGGAGGCTGGTGTTTGATTACAACTGCTCCTCTATTGTGATGCTGAATGAAATGGATGCTGCACAGGTAGGTAGTTTCTTTTTTTTTTGGGGGGGGGGAGTTGTGAGTTCGTACAGACCAGGCATCTTCCACCAGTCTTTTCTTGGCTAATTACTCTGAACAAAACAACAACTAAATATATGCATCCAAACTGATTTCTAGAAAACTTATTTATTTCAAAGTAGTTGCTTCTCATGTGATTTTAAGATGAGAGATAAGCCTTGGCAGTCATGGCTCCTCCCAGATTTCTTTGGACAATTATGCTGATCTTTCTTGCAGTGAGCGGAAAGATTCTCACAAGCTGAGACTGCCATATCTGGGGTTAGCTCAAGACTTCAGGCAGTATACTACTAATGTGTCACATCAGCACAAGGATTTCTGCTTGCGCAATGAAACATTCCCTTTCATCTTCTCATGCAGGCCCTGCACCATCTCCAAATCTGATCCGGAGGGTTGAGGGGGGACCCCTAGAACTGATTAAAAGGATGTGCAGGGGGAGGGAGGTAGCAGAAATCCTTGTGCTGATGGAAGATTTGCCTTAGTGCTATGTTGGATTCCACCTTTGATTTCTACCATGGCAGTCATGAGGCTGTCTCATCACAACATATCATTGGCCTACAACATGTAGCAAGGCACACACTCAATTTGGTTTGCTCTATCTTGAAGGGTCCTGGTGAAGTGATGTACCCCCCAGAGGCTAATGGATTCTGAAGGATTCCAAGGGGCTCTAGCGAATTTTCATATAGATTCAGCTGATGCTCCCTATTGAAACTTTGGCCACTCTGAGGAATGTAGGGACCACTCTGAATGCAGTCTCAATCCCAAATTCAATCTTCAGGCTTCAGAGGAGAGTCTAGCTGCTGCTTGAAGCACCATTTAGACCCATTTCTTGCACAGACAGAAAGAAAGGAAAGAGAGATGCCTTGGTCATTTCATGTTTAATGCTAAGTGCACTCCTTCTGAAAAGTTCTTAGAATCACTCCCATGCAAAAAAAGGCACTGATATGCCCCCTCACCCATGTTCATGGATGACAAATAGTCCCACAAAAATATGGAAGGAAAAAAATGTCTTTGCCTTATGTGTGAGACACTGTTGAAAGCTTTATCTGAACAAAATCACTTCTGGCTTTATCCAACAAGAGTAAGCTACAAGGCATGAATCAGTTTGCTGGATGCCTTTGCTTTACGAAGTTCTGGGTTCTGAACAGCATGGAGAGGAGAAATGTTATTAAACATCTGCTCTTGATAGGTTTTCAAATTCCCATGCATGCAACATCCTCTAAGAAATTATTGGTTTGGTCAATTCTGACATTGATGATTGCCAATTTGATGTTGGGGGTCAGGAGGCTCAATACACCCCCCCCCCACATTCTATATTCATTATGTTATATGTAGATGGCAAGTCATGTTAAAGGTTTCACTATTATAACTGGCTATATTCTCACTGGATGTAATGGGTTTTAGTGTAAAAGCTGGTATGTTGCGTTTTCCTCCGTTCTAATTTTGGTTTGTTGTGTGCTTCCCTTTTCTCTCTGAGCAGCTCTGCATGCAGTACTGGCCAGAGAAGACATCCTGTTGCTATGGACCAATCCAAGTGGAATTCATTTCTGCTGATATTGATGAGGACATCATCAATAGGATATTCCGGATCTGCAACATGGCAAGGGTAAAAAGATACAATCCCTGCTTTTAACACTGGCATTTAGTCTGGAGTTGGTCTCCTGGACAACTCCATCAGATCAGTAAGCTTTAAGTATACAGAGGTCTGGCTGCAAAGTTCTCACACACAGGAACAGATGTAGCTGCCTTATACCAAGTCAGATAACTGAGTAGCAGTGGCACTCCAAGGTGTCAGGTGGGGGGTATTCCCAGCCCTCCCTGGAGAAGTCAAGGGTTGAACCTGGGACCTGAGTTACAGTCCTTCCCCAAGTTGCTTCTTTCTCACTCAGATGGGCTTGTACCACAGGCTTTGTATGCTCTCTCTTCCACTCCACTCCCTACTCCCCACACCGAACCTCAGCTTCTACTTCTTATGGTTGAGGGCTCCCCTCTCTAGCTCCCTAGCAGTTGTGGTCTCTTGTCTTTCCACAGCTTGAGTTATCTTTAAAATACTATTCACACGATAGCTGCAGCATATCTCCTTCTGCCTCCAGTTCTGTTTCCCTGGAGACTACACCTCCTTCCAGTTGTCCTTGAATTCTGATTGCCCTTGATCTTGGAGGAGCTACACTGGCAGATTCTACAGCAAGGAAGTGGGCAGGAAGGCAGGGTGAGCAGTGCTAGTGGGAGGCAAGTACCTCCCCAAAGCAGGAGTTCATGCCCACAACCCTCCCGAATTGCTGGACTCCTGTCATTAACAAACCTGCCCCCCCCCACGAGATCTTACCATGTAAGACACAACTTATCCACCTAGAAATATACTTTGCCCCTTTTGTTCTCCCCGCCCCCCAATTAATTTCTATTGCCATCACTGGATGGATCCAGGATCTGCCATAGGGATGGTTAGGGAAAGGATCTGAGTCAAATTGAGCTTCCACATTTTCAAAGAATTTAATGTTGCTTTTTAGCACTCAGACATTTATTAGTACAGAAGGGTCATTTGAGGTAAAACTTTTTTGCCATTTCCCAATAGCAGGAACTTGCTTACTCCCCCACATATTAGTAGCATGTCCCTTGACACTCTTTTGTCTCTAGATGTGACCCATTCCTGGCAAATGTCTGATCCCTCTAACTTGTTACATATCCTTATCCTTGAGCCTGAAGATGAAAGGGAAACAGAGTGCTTACAAACTATGATTCTCTGAAAAGTCTCATGAAATCTTGTACTGCCAATGGCAAAGATTACATTGATGTTCACCATCCATCAGAGTAATTTGTCCCACGCAATTAAGTACCAACTCTCTATTGATTGCTTGTCTGTTAAAAAGGTGGTCATAGTGGGCCTCGGGGAGAAAAAAAGACATACCTTTTTTGTCAGCTACTGTATAAATCAGATACTAATTCCAAGAACTAGTTTTCTGCAAATGTTTGCTCATGACATTCAGGAGAGGAAATTATTGATCCTGTTAGCTACCAGCCATCTCTTCCATGCTCTAAACCAGCAGTTTTCAACCAGTGTGCCATGGCACCCCGGGGTGCCTTGAATGATGGTCAGGGGTGCCATGGACAACACTGGCCTCCTTCTCACCCTCCTTTTTTAAATAACATTTTATTAATTTTCCAAAAATAGCAAAAACATCATCAAAAATAATTTTAACCATAATTTTGCTTGACTTCCCTCCACTCCCCCTCTTGTTTAGGGGTACTCTCATTTTCCTACTCATATTAAAATACTGCCCCTCAATGAGGCCAAACTTAGATTCACAAAATGTTTAGGGGTATGTGTTCCCCTGCGTCCACCCCCCCCCCGAAAAAAGGACTGGGTGAGAGGCTGCCAGCTCTGAAGGCAAGGGGAGACATAACTGGGTTTCTGAGCCCCACAGGGGTGCCACAGAAAGAATGCAGTTGGTCAAGTGAGCTGTGGACTAAAAAAGGTTGAAAACCTCTGTTCTAAATTGTGGATGAGGAACCTGTGGAAATTCAGGCACTCCTGGACTCCAAATTCCCATGAGCCCCAGCCCTGTTTGCCAGGAATGATGGGAGTTTAGTGATATACACACCATACATTTAAAACACATTTATGTCACCTTAGCAGTCATGGTTTCCCTCAAAGAATCCTGCAAACTGTATTTTATCCCTCACAGAGCTATAATTCCCAGCACCCTTAGAAAACTGCAGGTCCAAGGATTCCTTGGGGGGGGGGGGACCATGACTGTTAAAGTAACAAGAATATTTTACATGTATGGTGTGGATGTGACCCTGGAAACCAATATCTGCAGAACCACAGGTTCCCTACACCTAGTATAGATCCATCTCATTCCATGTGTCTCCAGACAGTGATTACAAGAGGTCTGATTTGCCTTGTCTTGACATGTCACCCCCAGCCTCATTTCCTCAAGCAGGAGAAATAAGCAAGTAAAAATGAGCAAACCTTGCATCAGTTCATCTAGCATAACTGAATACCTTCCTGTTCTCATTGTTTACTTTGTTGATGTGTCAACATGAATAAACTTTTTTGGGGAACATTCCCTGCAAGTGAAAACAGCCTGAGGTTGCTTCCATTGGTCTCCTTTTAGAGTGGGAGGTAGGAGTGGGAAGTAGGAAGCCTCGTTCTTACAATGGGATATAGAGGAGGACTCACAGAAGACCAGAACATGGACTTCCGAGAGTACATAAAAGGTTTCATACAAGTCCTTCACACAGTCCAACCAAGATGTATTTCTTTTCTTTTAGCCCCAGGATGGGTACCGTATTGTCCAGCATTTGCAGTACATTGGTTGGCCAGCATATAGAGACATACCTCCTTCCAAGCGCTCCCTCTTGAAGGTGGTCAGGAGGCTGGAGAAGTGGCAGGAGCAGTATGATGGGCGAGATGGGAGAACTGTGGTCCATTGCCTGTAAGTAGTTCGCCTTTGTTTTCTGTGCTAAATATTGGTTATAAAGCAGAAAAGCAGGGAAGCACTGCTGATGAAATGAGCCTTCAGGTTTGATGCTTTCATGGAACACCATACCCTGCATTTGTACATGTGTATGCCATAGTGCTGCTGATCCAAATGCCTGCTGAGCAGAATTGCATAGAATTGCAGGGCCAGAAAACATCATCTAGGTCAGGGCTGGGACAAGTTGAATAGGCCTTGATCAGCGTCCTATGGAGGGCTCCTTTGTCCATTGGTAGATCCTGGGGGGCTTCTCAGGGAAGAGCAGCAAGATCTAGTCACCACTTAAATTTCACAAAGTAACCCCAAGCAAGCAGTGCTCCAGGGCATTGTTGGAAATCTAAAGAGCAGCTAGATCTGGTATGCATCCATGCTGATGAAATGCTAGACAGGAATAATTTTTTGTTTTTTGTTTTATGGCCCTGATCTGCTTAAGTATTGGGCTGCTGAGGCAAGATCCTTCAAACCCAACACTCCTGATCTTTAAAATAATATCCCAGTCTATCATAGAATAGAGCCTGCTCAAACCTTTGGAATATTTGTTTATCCCTATGGATCCCATAGTTGGTGTCTGCTACTTCCATGCGCAGCTTTGCAAATGCAATAGGGTACATTGCATGGTGGGGTGGGGCAGGGGAGAGAGAAATAAGCCACTCCTCAAAGTCCTCAGCTAATAAAAATTCCCCTACTTTTCCCATGTCTTTCCTTATGCACCTAGGAATGGGGGTGGCCGCAGTGGCACCTTCTGTGCAATCTGCAGTGTGTGTGAAATGATCCAGCAGCAGAACATCATTGATGTTTTTCACATAGTGAAAACCTTACGGAACAACAAATCCAACATGGTGGAGACACTGGTAAGTACTGTAGGCTGGGTTAGGCTGTAGGAATGCATCTCTAGTGAGATGCTTACACAACAGGCCAGTTTTAAATTAAATTCTGTGGGTGGAATTCAACATCAGGCTAAGGAGAGCAGTTCCACCAGCCAGCACAAGCATTCCTGTTTGCAAGATGAAATGCGCTACCCTCCCAGCCCTGCACACTGAGTTCTCCTGACCCTTCTGAGCAGATTTGGGGAGAACCAGAGTAGGTCTCATTATGCTAGCGGGATTCAACATGCTGGCTTCTGCTAGCACAAGAACTTAGTTGAATTTGGCCCTACACTTCAGCTCGGGTGCTTTGTGCTTTTGGGGAGATTGCCAATTAATTTGATTCACTTCCACCTCACCCTTCATTGTTGAGGCACTAGGCACCAACAAACTGGGGTGCCACCACACAGAAGGCCCTCTAGTGTTAAAGCGTAACATACCATTTCTGTCTGTGGAACACTGAGAAGGGATCTCAAAGGCCTCTTATGTTGGCCTTTGGAGGAATACAAGTGAAGGTTCAAGTAACAAAGAGACACAAGTATAAGAAATGAATAGTCCTGGGTATGCATTATCTTGGCCACATTTCATTCTGGATATTGAAAGATAAAAAAATTTCCCCTGAAAATAAACAAATGTTATCACCCCCACTGCCACCCAGCTTCACTTGGTTGTGACTGTCTCCAGTGGCTTCAATAGACATCAGACAGCTAGCATGGAGCTTTAAAAGCTTTATGTTTCCTACATGTACACACATAACTCCTCCCAATAAGTTGCAAGCCATAAATATTTGTGCTATAATTTAAAGCCCTTTTAGAGTTGCACGTCAACATGCATAGCCCATTGGAACTGGTGTGTCCCCCCCCCCCACACTAGTTTGCAAACGTTAAGGAAATAATTATGTTATTTATTGCATTGTTTTTGACGTTTAACCTCTACTGAAATTAATCATGTCACCGCACTCCCAGCCTCAGAACCTGATTTCTGGTGATACCTGATGACCTCATGAGACCTCAGAGATGCTTTCTGAGGTCTTGCGAGACCTCAGAAGTTCCATGCAGGCCTTGCGGTGTGGGTGCTGAGCACCCACAATATTTTGCAGGTGGTTCAGGCACCTAGAGCCGCCTATAGTTGGCACCCCTGAAATGGATACAGTGCTTATCACAATAAACCCAGGACTGGATGGAAATAACCACTGCTTTTTTTCTGGGTGGACACATACCCCTAAACATTTTGTGAATTTAAGTTTGGCTTCTTTGAGGGGCAGCATTTCAATATGAGTAGGAAAACGAGAGTAACCCTAAACATTTTTTTTAGAAAAAAGCAGTGGAAATAGCCGTCTCCTTACATCCCTGCTCAGAGTAGACACATTGTCCATTAATTTCAATGGGCATACTCTGAACAGGACTCATATTGGAGACAATCCTAAACTCACGTGCTCAAGTAGAACAGGAGGATGAGGCTCGTAATCACTCTTTTTTTCTCATCAGGCTCTCTTTTTCTTCTCTTTTAGGAACAATATAAATTTGTATATGAGGTTGCACTGGAATACTTGAGTTCATTTTAGCCCATGAAAGGTGGAGAGCTTGCTGAATTCCAAAAGCCCTGATGTCTGAAGGGCACTGGTTCCCCTCGTACTTAAAGGGAGCAATGGAGTGAGGAAAGCAAAACTCTTCACCCTGGAGCAAGAGACCAGGTCAGATCTCAGTGCCATTGGAAGAAGGAGGGATCTGCTACCATCTGCTTTCTCCAGGAACATCTCTCACTTTTTAAACAACCTACTGTACAAATTGGCAAGCCACGAGACAGGCTGGAAGACTCTGATTTCTAATCCTTTCTGACTGCTTCACTCTGCCATTTTGGATGTGTATTTTTGTTTCTCCTTGATACGAATGGGGAAGGGGGATTACTGGAATAATCAGTCGCCTTTCAACTCCTCTTTCTCTTCGCCTCCCCCACAAATCCTCACTTTATGTTTTTAGTTTTCTATATCAGCCGTTTGGCAAAAGAGGAAAGCTTCTGTAGACCCACGTTAAGGCTTTCAGCACAGTGAGTCTTTGTGATCAGTTTTTCAAATGAAAAGGCCACTGCAATGAAGCTGTAATTTTCTGTCTGCTCCCATTGTCTTAGAAGCAGGCCATGGAACCAAGAGGCTGTTGGTGAATTTGCTGCCTTGGTTGCTACACAGTGCTACTCAATTTCCAATGTTGTGCATGGGTTGGTTCATAGCGGCTGCAGCATTGGTGAAGCAGTTCTGTTAAATTGCACCTCCTAGCCATCTAAATCAAAGACACCCTAAAATTATCTTCATGCTTCAAACAATTATTGGTCTTTGGTTTGTAATGAAGTTAATTGAGTTTTACCTTATGTACTTCTTTGTGTACAGTGTCTCTTTAAAAGCAGGAAGTCATGGAGGGGCGGGCTTGTTATATATCTGCTGGTTGTTTTGCAGTACACGCAGCTTGGAGGTTGTCTGCACCTTCTATATAGTCATTTTCTGAGGGCAAGTTCTGTAAGAGAATAGGTGATAATGGTCAGTCTGGCAGGCTCATCAGAGATGCAACTGCCTCTCTGGCAAGGGGCATTAGTCTCCTATAACTGAACCTGTAAGAATGGGTGACAGCAGTTTCACACCATCTAATGAACTGAGTTATTAGGGGTAATATAACACGTGAACTCATTATGAGTTTGCAGCATACTCAGGTTAACAGGTTAACCTTGCCAATCAAAATTCTCAAAACAAGGAATGTGATGTAGACCTATCTGACTGTGAGAGTCGAGAGATGATGTGGAGTATTCATAACTCAGAACAAAGGAGATTGGTAAAGTATAGAATTGTTGCAATTGTCGTACGTGAGATCTGACAGCTCTCCAAACAATCCGATTCCAGATTGGTACATGGTAAATTGCTGGTTATGCCTCAAAACAGAACACTTGGCTTTTCTAAATTTGTAAAAGGCAAGCGGAGTATGCTATACCCATCTCCAAATATAGGAACTGGGTTTTTTTTTCCCTTTCAAAAGGACAGAATTCAGGTAGAAGTTGGCAAGCACACAGAGAGGGTTGATGTTAGTATATTAAGGAAGACGGGGAAGTTTTATTCTGCAGATTTTTCTGTGAAGCAATTCTTGGAAACATACACTGGACAATTCTGCCTTGCTGTCTCAGGTCAACAATTATATTCTGAAGCTGTAGAACCGTGTGTAAATTGGATAATATGAAATGGCTGGTTGCTGTTTCATTGTGGGCAGCCAACCCTATTGAAATGATGCAGCTGTTATAGCTGTTCATGTACTTTTATATGTTTAGCCATCAGGCTTCTTTAAAGAGGTGCAGAAAGAAAGAAAAAATATTGTCTCCATCGGTTTCAACCCAGTCCATCATGTTTGCTAGTGTGGGGTTATGCAGCAGCAGCTCTATCCTCCCAGATGACAGGAGCCATTGTGCAAGATGTGATGGCCAAACCTGACACATGACAAGTATAATTACCTGGAAAGTAGTCTTAGCTGTAGCATCTCCCAAGAGCTCTTCGCCCATCTTGGCTCATCACATGCCAGCTTTATGGTCTCACAGATGCTCCTTTACATTTTTATCTTTCCAAATGCTTGCCACATATATTCTACCAAGAAGTAAGTCTGAATGATTCCAGTGGGTCTTACACTCCAGGTAACTGTATTTAGGCATACATGCAAAAGAGGATATGCACTGCCATATTCACAGTGCATTTTCCCATCGTCATCACACACGTAACTGGCGTCGTTGTACGCCACTTATCCTATTTGAAAGCACAGAAGTCTCTAAAATACTATAATGTAGGCCTGAACCATTATCACTCATTGCATCCATATAATTTGCAAATGTTCAGCAATTTTCACAGGCGATTAATGCTCCCACCATCCACTCTGGTAGACTCACTCGATTCTGGTAGACTCACGTCACCCCAGTCTCTGAGCAATGTGAGATTCCAGGGGTTCCAAGCAGTTACCCAGGGTTCATGTTTCCTTCCTTTCAAACCAACCACAAGCTGGAAGAGGGCTCCACCCATTTGCCATCGTGCATAGAGCCCCTTTCCTTTGCTTCCCTTAACATCACCTCAACAGAAAGCTAGCCTGGCTTATATTTTACATTTGCTGGATCCAGGGGTTAGGAGGGTCTCCGCATTCAGCCTACTTTCTCCCTCCCCAAATTCATAACAATAATATCGTCAAATTACTTCCTGTACAGGCTACTTATCTGCAACAGGAAGGTCACAAACCTACCTAGAGTCCAATATACTTTTTAAAATCCGTTTCAAAATAGAGCAAGAACACTGTCTTAGTCAAGTAGAATTAGGAAGCTATTCCACAGTGCCCCCACAAACTGCACTAATTGGGACTAATAAGCCCCAGAACCCCAACCCCAATTAATTCCTATTTCAGTGTCCTCATGAAAACTTCAAACAGCTGGGCAGAAAGTTGGGTTGTTAGGTTTTCTTTTACCTTTGTTGAAGATTTCATCAGAAAAGCTGACAATTGAAACAAAGATGAACAACAAAACAATTAAATACACAATAATATTCAACAGTTCAGTCGTGAGTAGATCAGTCATCACATAAATCTGAGTCACAAAATGCTCCACTCAACAGAGAGTGCAGGTGGTAAAAGCTGAGAGAAGAACAGAGAATGGGTTTTACAGTGGGGTGGGGTGGGAAAGCATGTTGTGTACTGTGGTAAAAATGCTGATCGCTTGACTCAGGTGACGCAATTTAAAATCCAACCAATTTCTCACACAGGCCAGAGCTGGCATCCTGGCCTGATCCCTGCAGGGAATCAAACCAGACATGATGGCCAAGATGTGTGGACATATCTCCTGCCATGTAGTTTTCTCAATGAAAATCATTGCCCCCCAAAGCTGCTATTTGCCCAGATTAGAACAGCATATAGGAAACCGAACTAAGGCAGGAAGATCAAATCCTTCTCCTTACATGTCAAGTCCGGAGGCTCATGACCTCTCTTTTTCAGCACTGTGAAAGTTGCACCTTTCTTGAAACATTTTGTTTGGCCCTGATTATCTGTGTAAGAAACACTTGAATTGCTGGCATGGGTATTACTAATTTCTTTGACTTATTCATTTCAACTGCAGGTTGGCGATGGGGGGGGGGAGTTTTTCTGCTAATCAGAAATAATTCCATACAAACCCCTGCTGATGTGATTCTATCCTCTGGTCATTTCATTAATAACTAGGCACTCAGGCTTTAGACACATTGATTTTTGGCCTTTGAAATATAGTGTTAATCTCCTTTTTTTAAAAAAAAAGAAGAAGAAGATATAATAAATAAATAAATAACAGTCGCAATACTGCAAGACATTTTAATTTAGAAGGCACCTTTAATTAGTAATCCCTTTTGCTCTCAAGATATATATTTTTACAAGTTCACTGGGAGGGTAAAATCATTAAATCCCAGTGAAACAATCTTTGTTTTAAATGTGGAAGTAAATAACACTATTGCAGCTAAGGAAGTTGCAGCATTGAAAGCCAATGTAGCTGATTCAGGGGTGATGGTGGAACCATTGTGAATTGCATACCAGGCCTTCCATTGTCAACGCAGTGGGGTCATGTTGCAATTCCTCTGCATCCAGGGAGGGGAGAACACCTGTTTGGGGCATATAATAATCTGGAAGAAACAGATGGCTCTGGTGTTGTTGGAAACATGTGAACCTGTTCTTTGGTCAAAATCTGGAGCTGATGAATGGCCCATTTTATGATCAGATACTGGAATCGAGACTCACAAAAGGTGAACTATAGCATACATATGTTCAATGTTATTTAGAGAGAGAAAGAAGGGATGTGGAAGAAAGGCAGCCACAAGGATGAGCTGAAGATATGTCTAAATGGGAGCATCCCATGCTCTCAGTTTGGCATGGAGCCAGAAGTAGAGACAACAGTACCTGAAAACAGGTACTATGGTATGTTTGACGCCGCATGCCATTTTCTAGTGCTAATCCCTTTACTGATGTTGATCCTCTGATTCCACCCAGTCTGCTATGCACTCACCAGTGCGTGTAGATGCAGTAGGAAGATCCACATTGGCTCATGGCATGAAGTTGGTGGGAATGGTGCACTGAATCAGCACACCAGCCCCAAAAAATTATCAGGATGGGAATGCAAACAGCGAAAGAGTGAAAGAGAGGGGAGGGGGAGGTAGAGAGGAACAGAGAGAAGAGAGAAGAGAAGTATCACAAGTGAGAGTACAGCCTTTCTGGGAATTCAGTTGGTAAAAGGAAAAGTACAGATTTGAACTCCTTTGTTTCTGATGCTGTATGTGAGAGTACAAAGAGAAGCTTGTGGAAGTCAAGAATGTCATTATTAGCTAATGTACTTGGTCACAGACCTTGTTACATTGCACCAGGAAATGTTTTGTGAACTCAGAGCACTGGCGCATCTGCTTGGTAAAAACATGATGCTGAATGAGAGAGCTCATCCTAGAATCAGACCTTCTTTTTTATAGCTCAATGTGATATATGCACACATATTTCAAATATAAGAAAACGCACTTTAAAAAAAATCACATATATAAATCAGAATACCTAAAACCAAATTAAATCAGTGCAGTCAACAGCTGAGTGGCCGGGGCAGGGGGGAAGACAGAGATGCACTAAGCAAGATTCACTCAGCAAGGTTGGAGACAAGACAATAGACCTGAAGAGCATTTTGGAAGTGGTATGAAAGAGGGAACACTGCCATGGTAGACTCCTTTCAGGTCACTGCTGATTAAACTGATTGTAGGTCTTGTTTTCTTAGATTTGTTCCCTGTTCACATTAAGAACAAATAATGCAAAGCAAACCTCTCCATGATGTCAAATAAATGCTTTTTTTTTCTTCAGCTGCAGCATTCACATGGCAAAACTGTGTAGGAGGTCTTATTATGATTATTTTCTAATGACATAATAGCAGAAGTCCTTGAGATGAAGTCCCAGCTTCCAAAGGGGCTCCATGTGGGCAGTTAATTAGAACAGATATGTATAGTGTTTACTGGTGTGTGTGTGTGTGTGTGTGTGTGTGTGTGTGTGTGTGTGAAGGAGGGCAGAAATGTGACCTAATTTTCTTAACTGAGCTAGGAAAAAATGTGTGCGGCATTAGACTGTACACAGATGATCGTTATATTGACCATTGACTGTGCATTAAAGAGCCAAAAGGCTGTGCTTGATATGTTCCTTGAAATTTGAGCATCAGTAATACAATAGTGTTGAGTGAAGACTCATTGGTATAATTGCTGTTATTTTTATTTACTTATTTTTATTTTGTTTTTCTGCAAACCTTAGCGCAAGCTTTGTTTTTAGCAATTACAATGTGCAAGCTTGTTGTCCCTATCAGAAGGCTATCTCCAACTAATATCCAAATGTACTTTCCCCCAAGTCCTACTGGACTAGCAATCCATCCTATCATCATTCATTGCCCCATATTATTACATTTTAAAAGAATGCAACTCCCTTGGCACATCTCGTGTGGAATGCTTTACATTATCTGATTCATCAGCCTTACGAGATTGC
This sequence comes from Podarcis cretensis, assembly GCF_951804945.1. Classification (NCBI taxonomy): domain Eukaryota; kingdom Metazoa; phylum Chordata; class Lepidosauria; order Squamata; family Lacertidae; genus Podarcis; species Podarcis cretensis. The sequence continues at coordinate 27,557,471 of NC_137175.1, forward strand.
TCACTTTTATTTTGCTGTCACAGGACAATGAGCTAGAGAACAGGGGCTTCACCATGACCACCTAACAGACATTAATGAAGCTCCAGTAAGGATAGCTGTGGGAAGCCTGGTAAAGTTGGGATGGCAGTGAATTTTGTTGCATTTTAAATACTGGCAGGTTATACTTGGTTTCCACCATTGTGTGGAAGCAGAAGCACTGGTTGTTGAAAAATATGGCTGCCTGAATCCAGCAATAGTGTTACTAAAGTTTATCCTACTGCAGCAATAGTCCAGGAATGTGTATACAGTGGTACCTTGGTTCTCAAACTTAATCTGTTCCTGAAGTCCGTTCCAAAACCAAGATGCACCTTCCCATAGAAAGTAATGCAAAATGGATTAATCTGTTCCAGACTTTTAAAAACAACCCCTAAAACAGCAATTTAGCATGGATTTTACTATCCAATGAGACCATTGATCCACAAAACGAAAGCAACAAACAATGTATTGCAGTCATACAATCAATCAGTAGCTGAACTGGGTTCCACACAGTCACAAAAACAAAACAAAAAGAGGCGCAAAAACAAAAATGCAAAATAAATAGCAAAAACAGACAGACCACAGAGTAACACTCAAATTGGAAGCGTGGCGCTCAAATCGGAGCATGTTCAGCTTCTGAACAAAGCTTGCAAACCAGAACACTTACTTCCGGGTTTGCAGTGTTTGTGTTCCAAGTTGTTTGAGTACCAAGGCATTTGAGAACCAAGATACCACTGTATATGTGTTAGGGAAGGAGGGATTGGGAGAAGTCAGAGAGAGGGAGAAGGAAGGTGAGTTGGAGTTATTGGAGGTTGTAGTTTTGCACAATCTGGTTTGTATGCCATGTCGTAGAACACAAATAGTCTTTTCATGCTTGGTCCATGGTAACTACACAGAAACCTTCTACACATGGATTCCAAAGTTAAGAGATTTACCATGAGCTGCATCTGGGACATTCCAGAGAGAAAACTATTCTGTGGTATATAGCACAATCCTACACTTTTCTACACATCCTGCTGAATTAAAGGAGTTGTACTTCCAGGTAATGGCAGCCTCACCTGCTGCTCCCTGCATCCCTCACCAACCTATGCTTTAGTTCATGCTCGCCAGCCATTCAAGGCTATAAAGCTCATTCAGCAGTGCCTTTGAGAAGAGTATTGATTCTGTATTGTTAAAGATTATTTTAGGCTTGAGGAGTGCTTGACATTCTCCAGCCTCCACCACCCTTGAAATAAATGAGACAAGCTGAAATGAAATTAATATTGAGCACAGGATGATGGGAGTGGGGGGGGGAATCTATTCAAATCATGCCAGTATGCTGTATGTGCTTCTTATGTGGATGCTGACAAGTTGGCCTTGAACAGATCAAAAAGTGCATTTAGGTTTCAGCATTGTTCCTCCGCCTTGTTGGCAGAGATATTTAACCAGGAAGAAATTTCCCAATATGCCTCACAACTTTCAAAGTCAAAACGATGCTGCCTTGGAACTAATTAAGCAACACCGCTGTATTCTTCTCGCTCACCTTTGTTATGTCAGGAATAGAACTGCAAATGTTAGCGTCTATTTTTCTATCACAGTCTGGCTGGGGAGCCAGGGTGGTGGAGGAAAAACACCTCACTGAGGAGATGAAGAATTTCACACACACAAACACACACACACACACACACACACACACACACACACACAGAAGCGTTTGTTCGAGGTTTTGTGCACAGTCAATGTGAACATCTCCTCACCTTACGATTGGCTTACTTTCTTGAGGAGCTCTTCACAGACCTAACAGCTAGAGACTATTTTTAAAAGTAGCTCATCTGTTTTTTAAGAGAAGGCGGCAGCAGCTGCGGCGGCAAGCGCCTGGCTGAACCCAAACACGATAACAGTAAATCTCTGAAATCTCTCTGCGCCACTAGAAACCAGATTGCCCTATACGAAAAAGAGATCATTTTTCTTGTACTTTTTCAACAAAGGTGTCTCTGCCATAAATTCTTGCCCATGTCTCGGACACCAAAACAACTCAAGCTTGGTAATGAGAAAAAATGTATGACAAAAAAAGGTGGTGTTTATAGGTTTTGGGGCAGAGCGAATGTTTGAGAAATGAGGCCTGAACACACTTCTCCTTTTCAAACCCAAAGAACAGTTTTTGCCACTAATTTGGACCTCATGCTGGTTTCATTCATTGCAGTTATTCATCCCAATGGCGTTAGCTTTAACTGATCATGTGGTGCTGCACTAAGAAGGTGCATGTAAAACATTGATAACAGCTTGAGGTTGTGGGTGAAACTATGGAGGTTTGGTGTCTAAGAATCCCACTGCCTGCTTTGTGTGTGTAGCTTTCCAGAAGCAATGTTAGGTTGCAGCTGCAAAAGGAAGAGTTAACATGTCTCATCATTTGCTGTTTGCCAGCAAGCTTTTGGTAAAAAGTCCAAGCAGTTATGGCTGAAATTAATTGTTCATACTTGTGACATTCTTGCCCTGTTATCATCTCTCTCTCCCATTCCCTTCTTTTAAAATCATTTAAGACCCAATTCACAGAACCCTTTGTGTCTGAGAAATGTCACACAAAGGTTACTTTTACAATTGGCATCAAAAAGCAGTCCTGTAAGTTTTGTTTAGAATGCAACTTACCCTATCCTGAAAAACATACAAACACACATACCCCTACTGTGACTGGGGGTGTGTGTCCCATTTTGGTGGCTTTTCCCCAGATTAAAAATAGCTTTGAGAATCAGGTCCTATTCACACATTTTTTTAAAAAAAAATTGCAATTGCAAATTCACTTCATCTGGCCTACACAGATCATTTAGGAAGGGCTGGGTTAAGCACTGATCTACCCCTTTCTTTTTCCTCTTTTCTGTTCCCACCCCCCACCCCCGCCCACTCCCTGTTGAAACCAAGAGGTACTGGCATCCAACAAAGGTATTGTGCCAACAGCATTCTTGTTATGTTCTCCCTGCAAGGCTAAGGGGGTTATAACTGTGCCATCAATATCCCAAGCTAGCTAGAAGTTCGCCGTATTAGCTCCTTTGATCCAACTCTTTGCTAGCTGGGAGGGGTTGTTGCATGAGAGCTAAATTTATTTTCATTTGCAGTATCCCCTGGATGCTTAAGGTTACCAATTAAGCTCACTTGTACAGTTTGGATGTTTGATAGATAAAGCACGTATTTAAAAAGGGGGGGAAGAAAAAATATATAAATACAAAAAAATCAGCACTGTGCGTTCAGAGTTCTTTTCTTTCTAGTTTACAAGAAGGGAAGGTAAAAAAAAAATGTCAAGTCAATGAATATCAGATATATTTTTTGACTGTACATTACAGTGGTGTAATCTTTTTTTACAACTGCAAGTCCATCTTATTTATTCTTGTAAATGTTTCCCAGACAATGTTTGTAAAATGGGCTGTGTTGCAAAATCCATACAATAAACCTGTGATCCAAGATTAATGTTTTACTAAGAGATTCTTGCACTGGTGCTTTTTTCTTTTGCATGGAATTCAGTGAACGTGAACAGAAAGGGGACTTCAAAATCTGGTTGCCAAGAACAAGGCACACAATGGTCCTTCTGTAAAGCTCAATAAGAAGATAAGCCTTGGAACTAACACTGTGTTTACAATACAGAAGCGTCAATGCCATGCAAATCTGTCTGGGAAGTATGGGAACCTATTCTCTAGGTTGGTGTGCAGCAGATGCATTCCTAGGCTGCCTTGCGCCCTTGGCAAGGAACTGTATCCATGCACACACACACACACACACACACACCCTGCCAAAAAATCACTTTACCGCAACATCCCCATTATTTGTCTAAAAATACTGCTAAAATGAAATGAATCCCCATCAATTTAATTGTGAATGCTTTAATTCCATGGATTAAATGTTCCATGTGGATGTGAAGGTCTGATGAGGGCTGGTGTGTCCTAGCATTGGGTCACCCAACAGTGCTCAGGCAATGAGTCCACTGCCTGAATGCGGGCTAAGGAAGGCGACCCAGAGGCATAGTCTCTCATCTGCTTGGTTTGTGGAACCAGGGGGCTGAAGACACAGGAAGAAAAGCAGCCAAAAGTGGCTGTTGGGAGGGGCTGCCCTGAGCTTCACAGCCAGTCTGCCCCTCTCCCCACAAAATAAGGGGTACATGATGGCCAACAGTCAACCTTGTAATGCTTACGTGGGCACAATCCATTCAATGGGACCAAGGCTGCAACCCTAGCCATACTTAACTCAGAGTAAGCCTTGTTAAATTCCTTTACTTCCAAGTATGCATGGCTAGAACTGAGCTGTCACTTCCTAGCTACCAATCGCTATCCATACTTACTGGGAAAAGCATCTCCCTCCAAGTTCAATGGGGCAACAACACTGACTTAGGACTGATAATCCTCACTGAACGGAGGCATGTGCAGCCCTCCTTCATAACTAGGCTAGAGTAATGAGCTTCCCGTTGAATAAAGCAGCTTGAGAACTGTTGTGCTGAACCCCAGGAAGCTACAGACCAGAGAGGCGCATTAACGGTCTGCAAAAGCTTAGAGGTCTCAGAGTCCTGAAGTCTGGCAATTCTCCAGGTTTTTTCTTATATGTGCAAAGCATTCAGCTAACTTCACAATTCTGCAACGATTCAGTCCTTCCTGCCAATGACCAACAACCCACTTCCAAAGATGCACAGCCCACAATGTAAGATGAGCCCCTTTATACACAAAGTTATATGCCTAATCTGTCCAGTAACACCAATAAGGAAGTCAGCAGATTCAGCCAAGTGCATCTCAAGAATGAGAATGAGTCAGCTCTTTGCTCCTTAATGCAATTAACCCATTACCTGCACTCCTTAACAGTCTTATCCTGCATGAATTAGACATTTAAAGTCATCCAAGTTGGTAGCCATCACCGCCTCTTGTGGGAGCATAGGTTCATTATGTGCCAGTGAAACAGCAGCTTGGAAAGTGAAAAAGCTGGGTTGGAAGGCACTTTGACCATTGGGCATGTTCCTTTAGACCACGAGAAGGAATCTGCCAGATCAGACCAAAAGCCCACCAATCTAGAATTCTGTTCCTACAGCAGTCAGACAGATGTTTATGGGGGAGGGAGCTCACTAGCAAGACATGAGTGCAGTGGACTTCTCTGGCAGTTTTTCCCTAGCATCTGGCGCATAAATCGTGTCCTCCCTAAAAGAGGGCATGTGTTGTGGTGAGATCTGGAGACTGACCTCTTGGTTGTGGGTGGGTCCATTGGATAGCCACAACACCCGATTGGTAGGTCCCTCAATGCTGGGTTTCAAGCTGGCCAATGGGGTTGCAGTCTAAATGGATCGAGGGACCTATATAAACCCATGCACGTGACCCAGAGCTTCCTCTTTTGGCTTGTGCATCGGAACATCCGCCCACCTCTCCCTATATTTAGGGCCTTTTGTGATTGACCTTGCTATGCCGTTGTGTGTCGTCTGTTGTTGGGACAGGGGCATGGGAGGAATTTTCCCACTTGGCTGATTGGCTGTTGCCATTTGGGTTTCGCCTGCCACGTAGCAATTTGTCATAACTTGTAAGGTTACGGATAGGCACTGGTTCATGTGATAGGGATGGGAGAATGGTCTCGCCATCCCTACGTGAAGGGTATTCCGTTAAAGGAATCCATGGACTCAACTTGGTTTGGCTAACCCCTGAAAAGGGGTTGTACCCGTGCCTGAGTCCACGGGAGCATTTGGGGAATGAATAGAGTCTGCTCCCAGGCTTTTCACCTTCCTCAGGTGTTCACTCTTGGCTGACCTATGATAGAGCTCTGGGTCAGTGCTACCTGCAAGGGTGTAGGGAGCTAGTCAAACCAGAGCCTATGCAACCACTCACTGTTTTGTAATCATTAAAGTTGTGGCCTAAATTCTGCCAAAAACCAAAACTAAAATTTGAGTCAAATGTGTCTTTATTTAGGAGGAAGGTCTCTGAGTCTGAACATGCAACTGCATATGTTCCTGAAAGTAGTTTATAGCCATCGTGACTGATAGCCATTATTCTTCATTTAATCTCATTTTAAGGCCAAATTGGTGACCATCACAACATTGTGTGGTAGCCAATTCCATCATTCAACCATGGGCTGTGTGTACTTGCTTAGAAACTGCATGGACCCTTGAATATTATCAGTTTGGGGGGAATGAGTGTCACACACACACACACACACACACACACACCTATTTCCTATATCCAAAAACAAAAATTTATGAATAGTCTGGGTTCAATCCTACTCAAAGCAGGTTTCTTGCTTTACAAACACCGCAAACGTTTAGCAAGTTGTTGGGTTCCCCCCACAAATATATCAAAAACTCCATTAACTGTGCTGTCACTTTGTCATGAAAAATATTTATACCCTAATGGCCTAATCCTGTGACCTGCTGCACCAGCAACATGGTGCTTAAGAGGCAATGACCAGACTGCTGTGCCAATGTACTGTCACAAAGCATGAATTATGACGGGTTTTACAGGCAGATGTGCTGATTCAAACATTTAGGGTCAGCAGGCCACTCAGGATGAAAAGACTGCTGGAAGGGATTAGAAGGAGTAGTTAAGCATAGAAGGAACATATTCGCTCTGTCATAGAAGACTAATCTCCAGGAAATAAATTCTTAGGTGGGAGTGAATCAACTACTGAAAATATGTGGCTTTTTGACATCTCCCAAAAGGGGGGGGGGGGAGGGTGAGAGATCTCTGAAGGGGGATTAGGGCCATAACTTAGTGATAGAAGATCTGCTTTGCATGCATAAGGTCCCTGGTGCAATCTCAGTACCTCCAGATAGTTTACAATATCTGAAACCATCGAGAGCCAATGTCAATCAATGTTGACAAGGAGGAGCTAGATAGACAAAGGGCCTGACTTTGGTATGAGGCAGCATCCTATGCTCCTGTGTAAATAGCATCTACTGCTGAATGGTGCTTTTTAGCTTGGGGAAGGACCATAGCTCAGTGGCAGAGCATCTGTTTTGCATGCAAAAGGGCCTGGACTCAATCCCCAGCATCTCCACTGCCAAGCAGCATATACAGTTCTGATCTAGATGGACCAAGGTTCACACAGATGGCAAATGAATGCCACTTTAGAGTAAGCCCCACACAACTCAATGAGTTTTACTTCTGAGTAGGTATATATAGGATTGTGATGCCAGGCTTCCATTTATAAAATGGAGGAGTCTGATCCAGTCCTGGAAAGATGCTGGAACGTCTTAAATAATGTGTTTGAGTAGTAAAACCAATATACGAATGGGAATATATATCATATGTTCACTTACTTCCATGGGACAGGGAAGGAAAGAGGTATAGCTAAGCCAAAATGCAATTCAGTGATACCCAGTGTACAGTTCCACTTTCTTTCACTTGAATTGCTATTGCACCACTCACAATGCCACAAAATAGGAGTTTTGCACATGCATTTCTTTATCACACATGTTCTGTATCTCTCCTTTCTTCCAAAGAGGCCAGGGCACCATACATGGGATAATCCGTTCTGCACTTCACAGCAGCCATGTAAACTGATTTTGACTAAGAGTTATCATTTGCTCTAGGTCACTCAAAGAGCATCATGGCCCAGCAGAATTTGAATCCTAGTCCCTGCAGTTCAAGCTCAACAATATATCCTGTTTCACATGGGTTCTGCACCATACTGGCCACAGTTATCCAGATCCAGCAGATCTGAATTATAATATTCTGTTACCAGGAATAAAGCACACAAACACTCAATCCCTGAGAACTGTAGTTTACCCCTCACAGAACTACAATCCCTCCCCTTAGTAAACTAAAGTTCACAGGATTTTTTGAGGGGTGTGTGTGCTTTAAATATTATTTAAATATATAGTGTGTAAGCAGCCCAGAGAAAGGTCTGCTAAAGCAGCCTGTGACATATTTGCTAAATCATTAGTTCTTTTTATTGTTATTTGCTAACACTGATTTATTTAGTAATTTCAAGAAATTCACTGATAATTTAATTAGTATTATTCCTCAATTCTCCAGAGATGAGTGATATAAATAAATGTGAACTAATTTCCTTCAAGTCATGGGGAGATCATGTTTAGGGGATCACTACAACAACTTTATTATTGCATTAGCCGTGTGGCCATAGCATAATATACATAGAAATAACAACATAAAATAGGGGGGGAGGTAAAGGTAGATATCGTCCAAGGCGAATACAAGGATAACAAAAGTGACAAGGGATTTAAAACATCGAGTGGCAGAGAATGCAAAAACAGGTTCGATTGTGCGGCATATCGACTACAGCTGTGGTGTTAAAGAAGAAGTTAGTGCCGCTTTCCTCTTCATCACACTAAGCAGGAAGTTAGCTGTCATCTCGGTAATCCAACAGTCAGAATCCTGCAGAAGAAGGGACACTATCCAGGGCTGGATTGGGAGATGAAGCTTGTTCACGAGAGGAATTAGAAACAGAGATCTTTCGTCTGCCCAGTTGGTACAGAAGAGCATTACATGTTCCATAGTCTCCAGAGCCATGTCGTTGCAGGTGCATGTTCTATTTGCGATGGGAGCTCTGGAATAGCGACCCGACAAAACTGCTGTAGGAAAACAGTTGAGACGGGCACAGGTAAAGGCCCTTCGCTTAGCCTCCGAAGGAATTGTAAAGCAGTATAGAGGGATCCCTTCAGGGGGTGGAATGGCTTGGGCTAAGCCTGAACACGGCCCTCTTGCATGGGAAGCTGTGTTAGAGAAATCAAGTTGCTGTAACTTCTTTTTGATTGAAGGTAGGGCCGCCGGGCTAATACACTCTAAGTTAAAAACAGTTTTACGGGTCAAATTGAGAAGAGAGCGGAGTTTGAGATTAATTGTAGTTTTCCAAGGAGAATTATGAATATCTCTTAGGATCAGGTTGGAGAAACCACCTCTAATTCGAGCATCCGATGCTAATAGGTGGGAGCTATAGGAAATGGCTCGACTCCATGCTCGTTTTTCAATTGAGGGCTGGGCGAACTCAAGTCGTAGGGCTGCACCTGAGACACATCTCGGGACGCCGGAAAGAGATCTCAAAAACATGTGAAGTGGGCGATCCAAGTTGCCTGATATTGCTGTAGTCCATACTTCACAGCCATATAGTAATTTAGGGACAACTTTAGCATTAAATATTTGAATTGCTGCTGGAAGGTGTTTGCCGCCCTTCTGGTGGTAAAATCGGACAATGGCATTAGAGGTCGTGGTTGCAGCAAGAGAGGCAGATTGTAGATGGGTGGTCCAGGAGAGATTATAGGTAAATATTAAGCCTAGATATTTAAAGGCTTTTACCTTTTCTAAGTAGCCACCTGTGATCTTAAACGGCTCCAGCTTGAGTTTGCGGGAACGAGTGAAGTGGACGACTTTCGATTTTTTATAATTAATATTAAGAGCTTCCGCCTTACAATAGGCGATAAATGCATTAACTGCATTTGCTAGGTCCACAGCTGTTCTGGATAAGATGACGGCATCATCTGCATAGAAAAGGGAAGCAACGGGGTGGCCTGCTAAATGAGGAGGATACTTAGTTGCTAGCTTCAAAGGGGAAAGAGCATCATGAAGATAGAGATTAAACAGTAAAGGGGCCAAGAGACAACCTTGTTGGACGCCCCTGGCCGTTGGGAATGGAGCGGTAAGGGAGCCGTTGGGACCAATTCGGACACGAGCTGTGGTGTTTGAATAAAGGGAAATAATTAAGGAGAGGAGGTGCGGATCAATTCCCAGATAGACGAGTTTGGACCATAATCTCTGCCTAGGAATGGAATCAAAGGCGGCCTCCAAGTCCATGAAAGCGGCAAACAGGTGGCTTTGCCTTGGTGCAGTGTATTTACTGGCAAGGTGATAAAGAGTTAGACAGTGGTCCATGGTTGATGCTGACTTTCGGAAGCCAATCTGTTCTGGCGGTAAAATGTGCCTCTCATGGACCCATGAAAGAAGTTCTTCCAGTAAAACAGCGGCAAATATTTTCCCCGGAATAGATAAGCTGATGGGGCGATAGTTCCTAGGGATGTTTGGCTGGCCGCCTTTGAAAATCGGAACTATTGTAGCTTCTCTCCAGGAGTCGGGGATGTCTAAGGCGGAGGAGATAGCGGTGAATACAGGAGTCAGCTGTTCACTCCACCAAAGAGGATCAGTCAGGAAAAGGTCCAACGGGACCATGTCTGGGCCGGGGGCCTTATTTCTTCGCATGGACATTATGATGTTGAAGATGCGGGTTGAGGTGAAGATTACTGAGGAGGTGGGACTAAGAGAACAGGAACAAAGGTCCAACGGGGATTGAAGGTGGTCTGTAAGATGATTTGGAGAAGCGAAACTGGCTGAAAAGTAGGCGATCCATTCGTCAGCAGAAATCAAGGTAGCTGAATTGAATGGTGCCGAAGGCCTAACTAAGCGCCAGAAGGAGCGGGAGTCATGCCTCTCTACAGCCGAACGAAGAGTGGACCAAGCCTCAAAGATGTGTTGCTGTTTCTTGCAATGAATCATGTTTCTGTATGCCCTTTTAGTATCTAAAAGCTCTGCACGGGTTTGGGGGTCGTTGGAAAATTTGATGATTCTGACCATTTTCCTAATTCGCCTTCTTAGGGCTTTACATTCCTTGTCAAACCACGGTGATTCAGAGAAAAAGCGTTGGTGAGTAGGCAAAGTGGTGGTTATGAAAGTTGTTGAAAAAGCATCAATTAATTTCCGGTATTGGTCAGCGGGCAGAATTGAGTCAGAGAGAACTGCAGGCATATCAAATGATTTTTGTATGTCCAGAGCAAGAGAGGAACTGAGGCTTGTCCATTTCTTTGTTTTGTATACAGGGTAGCTTTGTGCCGTGGAACTATAGTCTTAGGGGACTGAAAATGGCTCTATTAGGATTAACAGTAGAGTCAATGGAAGGTGGTCGCCACCAAAGTATTCAGCCACTTCCATTTTTGTAGAGATTGAGAATAGCTCTGGCGTCAATAGAATGTAGTCGACAACACTGGTTCCCCGGGGATCAATAGAACAGTTTCCCAACCCTGTTTGTATGGGTGTGCAGATGCCGAGATTGTTCAACCCACTCATTGGTTCTAACCACATGTGTTAGCTATTGTAACATACTCTCTACTTTTCTGAGCTGTGAAAAGTTCTGGCCTGGCTTAGGAAATTGCTACAGAGTTTGTATGAAAGAGCAATGAAGATTTGTGGAAGCTTCATGTTTTCCTCTTTTATTTAGAAATACAGTATAGACCAGGGGTCTGCAACCCGCGGCTCCGGAGCCGCATGTGGCTCTTTTACACCTTTGCCGCGGCTCCGGGGCGGATACTAACTCCCCACTGTGGCGGGCGCTGTACTGGCTGTGACGTCGCATGGGGGCGGTGCGTGCGTTAGTCACGCACCGTCCCGACGTCACCTTCCCGCCCGCCACATTGTAAGGGGCATGTACGCTGGTCACTGCATTGAAAGGGGGCATGTATGCTGGTCACTGCATTAAAAGGGGGCATGTACGCTGGTCACTATTTTGAAGGGGAGTGAAGAACACACATACACAAAAAGGTAACTTGTTAATTTAATGTTTATTTCTATGAGGAGGAGTAATTCTGAGGGGTCAAACAAAGAAATAATAAAAAAGTGACAAAAAAGTTATTTTTATAATGACGAGTTTTGCGGCTCCCAGTTTTTTCCTTCGGAAACGGGTCCAAGTGGCTCTTTTTGTCTTAAAGGTTGCAGACCCCTGGTATAGACAAAGAACAGGTAAGCAAGCAATCACTCCTACAGCAGGTAAGTACAGTTGCCAATCTTGCATCAGGGCCGCAAAGTGCAATGGTACTTGAATAATATTTCAGTTTTTGTACAGGTCACAGGTCTCTCTTCCACTTAAATTCCAACTGCAAAACTCCCAAATGGTTTTTGTGCCCCTCCTCTCACTACTTGTGAGAGTCTTCTTCTAAAACAGGGAAGGTAGGCATTGCAGCCATAAAGGCACATTAACATTCTTTAGTTAATTTCATGGTGTGCATTGCAGACTGCAGGAGGGATCAGAGGTTCAGTATTGGTAGAGCAATTAACACTGGAAAATCACATACAACTCACATCTCACATATCATAGTACCTGTATTCAAGCATTGCTTCCTCTACTTAGTTAAAGCTTAAACTGCCCATTGAGCAAATGACAGGTGATGATTGCTAACCATTTGCAACCAAAACAGCTTGACAAAGGATAGCCAGCCAATATCCAGAGCACCATATTGTATTGTGACAGCTTTTGCATAGAACTGAGAGTGAAACTAAGGTATTAGGCTGTCAACACTCTACCTTTTACCTGTTTCTGGTAATGTCCTATCTTGTATTACACAATGTGGTGCCAATGAGAGTTTCCTCATGCCACAAGATTGGTTGTCAAAAGCAGTGAAGAGGAAAAGGCACCGTGAGATAATGTCACATCCAGTATTGTGTGATAGAGGTCTGTATCACCTGTACTTAAAAAACTGAGTTTCATTTAGTGCTTCAGTTCAATTAAATAAATGTTAATGGAATACCTTATGACTGATCAATCAGTGTGGAAATTCCATCATTGCTTACATTTTTTGTGGAGGCTCCCCAGTGCATTTTGGAAACCTGGAAAAGCAGGAGTCTAAATTATTTGGGAAGCATTCATGGATTCAAAAGGCTCCTCACTTCATATAGTCACTTTCCATGACGTGAGGAAAATGTAGCAATGGAGAGGCAGACCTAGTGTGGCCATCTACACTGCCCTCTGTAAAATGCTTCAGTGCCCTTTTTGTGAGTCCTGAAAAGAGTTATTGTCTCTCCTTCAACGCAGCCAGTGAGCTTGGAAAGGGAAGGTCATCTCCCACTAACTACTTGGAAGAGATGCCTGCTGTTCCTCTAAATAGCATCAGAAAATAGAATTTTTCTCCCTTTTACATAATTAGAGTCATCCAATAAAGCCAATTGCTGGAAGACTCAGGACACACAAAAGGAACTTCTTCTGACAGTGAATAATTAAACTATAGCATTCGTTGCTGCAAGATTTAGTGATGGCCATCAACTTGGGTGACTCTGAGAGGCTTTATGAAATATGCCAGAGGAATAAAGTTGGCAATTACTATTAACCATGATGGCTGTGTACCAATTTCAGCACTGCAGGTTGTATATCTCTGGGTACCAAGTGTTGGGCTTTACCAGTAGGCTTGGTGCTATTGTGCTTATGTCCTGCTTGAGCTTCCCAAAGGCCACTGGTTAGCCACTAAGAGAACACAATGATAGATTCGATGGGCCTACGGCTTGATCCAAAAGGACACTTCTTATTTTCTTAGCTTCTGGGGGGTGGGGGTTGTGTACTGCTAGATGCTCTGCATCTAGTGAGAAGCTCTTCCCAGGCAAACTGGCAAGTAGATTTGCAGGTGCTTGCCATTAAATAACTAACATCAAAAACAAAAAAGCAACATCTTGGTGTGAAAAAAATCTAATGAAATAAAAGCAGAACACATAACAGAGCTGTGTATATCTTTTTGTGATGGAGTCCACAACCACTTTTGTGTTTGTTCCTTAGCAGCTTGCAATTCCTGCCTTCACAATAATTATCTCTATTATGGCACCAAATGGGGGCTCAGCAAGGAGTTCTCTGGGATCTTCTATCTGATGTAATTTCTAAGTTAACGGGGAAGCACAAGATGATCTGAGAGTAGCATACATTCCAGGGGAACGAATCGTATTTTCATGGTGATAAACCTGTTATTGCAGGAGGCAATTATTTCCAATTTGGTTCTCTCTCCTGCCTCCTTGCAGAAATGTGAAAACAGGGGAGGCTTAAGGGTTATCAAACCCATGGCAAGCTCTTTGGGTTTGATAAGAGTACACTATACCTACTGAACTCAGGGATAACCTTTAAAAAAATTATGCTTGCAGATGGATTTAATCTTTTTGAAAATGAAGTTATTTACTGTGGCAGGATCATCATTAGACACTTTGCTTAACGGATTCCACCTACTCTCAAGAACCAGCTCACAAATCACTGTTCTTAGCTGTTCTCTCACGAACTTTCTCTGAGGGCCAAGCTACATGACTAACCTGACATACCGAAAATGTTGGTTATTCAGTGGCTCTGTAGAGAATTGGTACATGGGAAAAAAGTCCAGGCAAAGACTTGTCTCCAGAGTTGACCTATTGAAATAACCTAAGATCGTCATGTTTATTACTTTCAACGAGTCTACTTTGAGTAGAACTAACACGGGCTACAACCTCCAAATATTTAAACAGGTTCACATGTTACAGTCAATGAGTGTACAGTCTGTGTACACAATAGTTGTGCTGTGCAACTCAACAAGTGTACACTTTCACAGAAAAACTTGTACATGAATAAAAACCATCTGTTCTTTTATTCATTGTAACACGTGAACAAGCCTTTGAGTTGAATGTGTAAGCCGTCCTAAAAAGAAAAACTGAGGGGGGGGGGGCAAGGAATAAAGAGAGTCTTTCTTTTCTTTCCGCCCAGCAATTCCTCGCTGTTTCATACTTCTCTTTGGGTTTGCATCCTGTCCAACCTAGTCATTGCTCTTCTTCCCAATTTTGACTCATCTGTACATTTGCAAATGTGATCAGCTCATATTCCCCTGTTAAGAGAAACTGAGATGACATCAGGGGTGTTGTGTTAGCAAATGGATGAACGCTGAAGAGAAAAGCTCACATTTAAAAATCTGAAGACCTTTAGAAACTTGCTCTAATCTCTGTGCTCTGCAGATAAGGATTGACCACTGCATGAACTCCTGCAATGAATATTTGGCATAAGAGTGATGCATTTGGATTGTAAAAAGATTCTCCCTCCCACCCAGCCCCCTTTCTATCTCACACACTTTCAGTGTGGGATGATAAATGAAAAGTTCATCTTCAGCTTTCAAAATATATATTTAAAATGTTGCAATTGGGGGTGGGGTGAGAGAATCAAAGGTGACAAAGAGCAAACAAGGAGCCTAGGCAAACCTAGTAGCCATGCCAAAAGAAAATGTCTGTTGTCAAATGTTGTCACTGGCTTCGTCTCCTATACCTCTGAGTCTGGGGACAACTTTGATGTTAATTTTGGTGCAAAATTTCCTGTAAGGAACTTGAGCACCCACCTCCCCCCCGGACCTTTCCCTAACAACCTGCGGACCAGAATTTATATGAAAAGCAAGTAAGGAATTGCTCCTTCGTTCAAAGGCCCACCCCACTGCACAACACCTCCCCATTGTTGTGAAGCAATGTCAGCAACAAGTTTCTGACAGACTCTAACCCAAATTTCTTCTTCTTTCAGAATAAAAAGTTTTTCGCACCATACTGAATTTTTATTGATGAGAAATAGATTGGAAAAACAAGAAGAAACAACCCCTAACAGTGCTTGATTTATAACACAGAACATAACTGCTTTATAATATGATCATGGGACACCCATGAAATATAAAATAATACAGGTACACAAGAGCACGAATCTGCAGGGATTCTCGCTTTTGATTTTCAGGCATGTCTGGAAGTCTCTTTTATGCCAACAGGCCTTTGGAGCTGTTTAAATTTATTAGCCAGCCACTTTCAAGATTATTTGTATGGTTTTTAATGGTGTTTTGTTTTTTTACTGCTCTGCACCAGTGTTTCCCAAACATACAATGATTGTGTAACCCTTTAGAAAGTTTAGTCTTACTGGGGTACCCCTTCTTTGGCAAAGATAATTTGGAGGTAGTTTTAATGACACTATTTTAACTTTGAATAATTTTCTGCAGTTAAAACAACTGTGATAATGTTTTACATTTTTTGCCATGTAACCTTTGAAACCATTTCGTGTATCCCTGGGTATTTGAGTACCACACTTAGGGAAACACTGCTATACATCATATTGATATTTTATGATATGGTAATGTAGAAATATTGTTATGAATGAATGAATGAATATCTCCATTGGAGACATCTACCCACAAGTCATCCAGCCCTGTTTGTCGGGCTCCCCTGTTTGATCTTAGTTGGGGAGCAAAGTAATTCCTTCCTGCATGCTCTCTTCACAATGAAAATCTGTCTCTACATTTCCTTATAGTTGGTTGAGGAAAAATAAGATACATAGTTGCCTCCTATGGAAATTAAGCACATAGCTCATTTGGCATTTAGTGGCAAATATCTGAAAAAAATAAGCATGGCTCCCAGGAATATAATTATATGAAACAAATAATTGCAAAGTTCGATGCTGTCTTCTCCTTCCA
This sequence comes from Podarcis cretensis, assembly GCF_951804945.1. Classification (NCBI taxonomy): domain Eukaryota; kingdom Metazoa; phylum Chordata; class Lepidosauria; order Squamata; family Lacertidae; genus Podarcis; species Podarcis cretensis. The sequence continues at coordinate 27,573,624 of NC_137175.1, forward strand.
GTGCTATTAAGCAGGATCAGCCTATAAAAGAGAGAAATCATCTTTGGAGGAAAGCATCTATAGCAGCTGCTGTGCCCAAAATTTGGTCTCTCTCCCTCAACTTTCACTAACCTGTATTGATTACAGGTACTATTTGCACAGAATCAGGTATATAGGCCCAAATAATTCTGTATTTAATAGCTCGAAAAAGCATTTTCATGTCTTAAAGTTGTGACAGTCCTCATTGTTTTGGCATCCCCTTCAATATCCTAAACCAGATTGTCTCTGACTAGAACTGTAGGCAGGAACATTATGGTGAAGGGGAACTTTGGCAGCAGTGAATCATTGCAGAGCAGCCAAAACATAAATATAAGGAAGCTAAAATGTTTGTTGTTTGATTGTGTTGCTTAGTGAGCAACTGCCTACAATACTGCCTGTGTGCTTTTCCTTATATCTTATTTTAGCTATACAGTGGTACCTCAGGTTAAGAACTTAATTCATTTTGGAGGTCCGTTCTTAACCTGAAACTGTTCTTAACCTGAGGTACCACTTTAGCTAATGGGACCTCCCACTGCCGCCGCCGTGCGATTTCTGTCCTCATCCTGAAGCAAAGTTCTTAACCTGAGGTACTAATTCTGTAACCTGAAGCGTCTGTAACCCGAAGCGTCTGTAACCCGAGGTACCACTGTACAGTTTTTTCTTTTGAATGGAACCTGAAAATTCATGGATGGGCTTGGGGAGGAAATCATAGAGCATTCTTCAAGGGGACAAGCCCTAGTGGAAACCACCCTTATCCCCACCATTCATGTCATGAGTTTTAATGTCATCATACCATGCAATGTTAATCATGACTTTCTTCTACCGCAGGAGTGGGAAACCTTTGGTCTGGGGATAAAAACATAGCCCTCCAGTCCTCTGTAACCCAGCCCAGGCCACATACCCCAATTTCCATACACTTCCATACCCTCCAGATGAAAACTACAACATTTATACCACACCCATCTGATTGGGTAGCCTCAGCCACTCTGGGTGACTGCCAGCCTATACAAAAAAAATGATAAAACATTTGAAAACTTCCCTGTACTGGGCAGCCATGAGAAGTCTTCTAAGGTTGTATAGTTACTTTTCTCCTTGGCACAGGGGTCGCATTTCTCCCATGAAAATAGGGGTGTCCTACCATACTCTCCTAGATTTCTCTGATGACAATAGGGACATCCTAAGGCAAAGTGGGACATTCTGGGATCAAATCAGAAACGGGGATGGCTTCTGTAAAACCGGGACTGTCCCTGGAAAGTAGGGACACTTGAAAGGTCTGCACTTCTCAGTGGCTCCATTCCACATCTTCAAGTGCTTCTGCACATTCTTGAACTTTGAGAGAACCTCTTGCTTAAATGGATGGAAAGATGTGTGCATGCAGGTCAGTACACAAACCCACAACAGAATGTAGGCTACACCTTTTGCTCAGTCCACTTTTGCCTCTGGCCTTGCCCACCAGTGGCATGTAGCCTTCAGAAGCTGTAAAAGGTCCCCCCCCCTCCCGCTCTACTGCAGACATGGATATGGTCCAGTCTTGGCAGATGTTGCCTATCCTTTACTGAATACGTATCACAGCCTTGGAGCTATCAGAACAAGACCCAGCGGTGGCAGCTCTAAGCCACTTAGGAACAGAGTGCACTTTCTGCCAGAGTTTCCACAGAGACACGAAGTTTCATCAATCAACCAACTGCTTGCAGGGATCTCTTTTTTAAAAAAACAAAAGCCATAGATGGATAGAACCACTACCTGGATCTTTAGATTCAGGTGGATGCATGCAATCCTCTGTGAGTACTTAAAGCATCTTTATTTTGGGGGGAAGAAACACAAAAACCTTTTATCTTCTTACATATGACACACAATGTGAGACATTGGGGAAATCTATATCATAGGATAAACCTGAAGAGGCAAGACACAGAATAGTGTCTAAACCTTATCTGCAAACAAAAAGTCATGTTGTGAGGTGACACCAGGGATCTTGTTCAAATCAAAGCAACCCAACAAACACAAGCTGATTCAGAGCAATAACTGAAAGGGTATCAAATTCCAAAAGACTAGCCATGGAAGTGGGCTATGAAGCTGGGAGTTATAGATACCTGTCAAAGTTCATTAGAAAACTAACCAGGATGCCAAGCAGAAAACTATGCACTAGCTACAAGTGGTGGTAAACTCCAGATTTTGGGTCCATTTCACAGTGGAGTCCAGATCTTTTTAGGTTAGAGTCGAGTCTGAAGTGGATCCTGAATGGGGCATTTAAAGCATCCAAGCCCATCCATGCCACGAACATGGCCTGCCTCACCCCACCATTTTGTATTGGCCTAAGCAACTACATACTACTAGGAGAACATGTTTTGCCGTATTTCCATCCTGTGCCAGGCTCCATCTTGTCTCATTTGTGGGTGGATCTTTTTAGGGAAAATTCTCAAAAATCCTTTATAAAAATCCATATAGCTTTACAAACAAATAAAAATGTAGCTATAAGGAAGTCTGAGACGGCATCTATCTTTCTTTTAACATTTTACAGTTGCTTGGAGCAGGTCTGTTGCTGCGTAGTAAAAATATAAACAACTGTACATGTGTACAGCTCAACTTCTTATGTACACGGGTATGCAGATTGTACATCTGTTGAGTGTAATATGTAAACAGCCTTATTGTGTGATGAGTTGTACATGCAACTGAGAAGTGCCTAGCCGGTTGTGTGACATCCAGACCAATTTGGAAATCATGTAACATCCCCATGGCACAACCCCTCCCACTGGCCCAGGCTAAATGCGTTATTGTGCAGGCAGCTTCAGGGGACACCTGTTCCCCTGTTGGGAAACCTTCCGTCAGGGCTAATTGGAGTCAGGGGTTGTTCCTTGCATGTGGGAGCTTTCTATTCATACATGGAAATAACTCTTTTCAGTGAACATCAAATGGACATTCATTGGGGGGATGGACCTATAACCGCCTCTGTGCATTCATTCAATGAGCTCAGTGGAGTGGGAGACCAGCCAACCAGAAGAGTCTCTGAGGTGTACTTGCCTGGAGGCAGCATCAGCATCCAAAGTCAGGTCCAGTCCAAGGGTTGAGCAAACAGCAATCCACATGGTCCAAGGGTCAAGGAATCCAATAATTATGGGGTCCAGGGTCAAGATGAGCAGGAAGCTGCAAGGTAGACCCAGGAACTACTAGCAGTGTTTCAAGCATTTGGCTCTGCTTAAGAAGGCTGAAGCCAGCTGGTTCTCATCAGTGCCTTCTCCTCTGTGTCCTTGAAGGCTGATCAGCTGCAGGTGGAGTCACTCCCTCCTCTCCCTCTTCAGGCTGCTGTTCTGCAGGTGAAGCTGATTCCTGTCCCATGACAGTATACCCGGTTCTCTATACTATTGAGACATCCCCATGGTTTCAGCATTTTCCATTATTGCTACTGCCTGATTTTGTCCATTGTTGCATGATTTGCTCAGCCCTTTTGTTCTTACTGTGCACGTTTTAAAGTTCTTCACTGTTAGCTGTATTTAAACATTGTTTTATACAGTTCAAATTGCCTCAGAAGGCCATATATTGAGATCTAATATTCATGGTAGTGATATCCATATTTTATAACTTGAAACAATAATGGCCCCACGACCATCAATGTACCAGAGAGGAAGAGAGAACAAGCATAAAATAGAGCTGGAATGTAAACTCTGTATATTAAAAGGTGCCAATAAATATGCATCCAGCTGGAGGTTTGCATAAATGCTGCCCTGGTATTATGACAAAGGGCTGGATATTGTGTTTTAAATTATTAAATGGAAAATATGTGCTAACAAAAAAGAGCAACAAGCCATTTGGCATTACATAATTCCCCAACAAAATGCTAGCTTTTTTTTTAATGGATTAAAAATGCAAATAAACTAGCCCTGTACAGCTTGAGATCAACCAGGCCAAATGGAGCCATGAACTGTGGTGTGTGAATCTCACTGGTCTCAAAATAAAATTGAGGTACCATCTGCACTAAGCATTGAAAGCAGTATCGTACCACTTCCTCCAAAGAATTCTGGGAACTGAATTCATGCCTTCCCCCAAAGAATTCTGGGAACTGAAGTTTGGTCAGGGCCCTGACATTTGTTATCACAAACCCTATTCCCCTCAAAGAGTTACAGTTTTCAGAGTGGTTTAACTACCAATCCCTCTTCCCAAGGGACTCTGAGTGTTGGAACTCTTTGAGGAGAACAGGAATCTCCTAGCAACTCTTGGCCCCCTTAACAAACTATACTTCCCAAAATTCTTTCAAGGATTACCATGGCTGTTTAAAGAGGTATGATGCTGCTTTAAATGTATAGTGGAGATGAGGGCTGCATCACAAATTGCATGAGTCATGAGCCCTCCTGTTATGTACTGAGTTGAATAGGATCCAAAATGTAGCAGTCTGATTGGTCCTAGAACAATAGGATCCAAAATGCAGCAGTCTGATTGGTCCTAGAACAATAGGATCCAAAATGCAGCAGTCTGATTGGTTCTAGAACAATAGGATTCAGAATGCAGCAGTCTGATTGGTCCTAGAACAATGAAGCAGTATGATTGGTCTGCAGGAGCCACCCAATCCGGCTCCAGATGGAAGTGAATCCACAACCTGATTGGCCTACAGGAGAATTCCGGAATTAGACAATCACGTGCAGCCCATTGTGTAAATAATGTATATAAAGCAGATACTTTGAGGGGACTTTCATTCCTCCTCACCACTATGAGCTGAATAAAGAGCATGAAATCCACTCTCAACTCTGAATATATTTCACCTCCTCACACTGCTGATCCTGCACACAGCTATCCTTTGAAACCTGCACTTCTACACAGTGGCGTAGCGTGGGTTGTCAGCACCCGGGGCAAGGCAAGTAATTTGCGCCCCCTAACCCATGAATTTGTGCCCCCTAACCCGTGGATTTGCGCCCCCTAACCCTAACCCCCACATGTTGCGCCCGGTGTGGCCGGGCCCCCCTGCACCCCCCACACTATGCCACTGCTTCTACAAGCTTTGCAGTGAGAATCTCCAGACAAGTAATGTGCACAAAAATGAATGAATGTACTGAGGTAAAGTATTCATAGAAGTGCTTATATTAGCGGGGGGGGGGAGGGGAGAGAAAAGCATTATATTAGTGAAAGAAATGTTTATATTAGGAGAAATTAGCACTAAAATGGTGATGGATTTTCATGGGGTCTTAAAAAATATCACAGAGAAAGCTTTGTTGTGTTTGTAGAGTTCTAAATTGGCTTTAAGTATTTTGCACATGCTCACAATGATGCCTAGGATTTGTTATGTAGGATTTTATATATCATTTGTCTTCACAGTGATGCTTAGGACTGGAAAGCAATGGGTTCCCTAGACCAGAAGGCTTGTTCTAGCATCCAGACAATTGCCTGAAGCTGCAAGTGGTTTATGACACTCTCACCATCATGTTCTACTTCCACTGTCAGAGGTGGCATGCTTTCTGATGTCAGTGGCTGGGAATCAAAAGTGGGGAGAGTGCTGCTGCACACAGATCACACTTGTGGGCTTTTCAAAGGCATATGGTGGGCGACAATTTAGCATCATCAGCACACAATGGTCAGGTATGATGGGAGCTGCCAGTTCGACAACACCTGGAAGGCCGCACATTGGCTCCTACTGAGCTGGGTGGACCTATGGTGTGACTCAGTATAAGTTTAATCTCCATGAATGAGTTCCCATTGACCAGTCCAACTCAAATTTACATGCAGAGGCATCTTTCCTTGTGCAAACCATGTTTGTTGGAGAAGGGACAATTCATTTTCACTGCTTTGTGGGGAAAGTATCTTCTTCTAAAATGGATATAAAGACTTATTAGAAAACAAGACTCCAAGGTGGCTTTCACCTATGGAAGCTAAAGCTGTGAAAAGACCCAATATGGAGGTCAAATGGCCGAAGTATTGGGAAATATTAGAAAGAGATGGAGACAATTGGAGATTGCAGAGTATGGAGAAACTAAAAGATAAAGTGCGAGATTGGTTACATTATGCTCAGATTAAAGAGGCTTTTAAATTGGATAAAAAGTTAGGATTCCAGGTGGAAAAATCGAAACTGGAAACAGAACTGTTAGAACCTAAGACTAAGGTACTTTCAAGAATGTATAACTTGTTTCTGAGGTGGAATACACAGGATGAAATGGTTAAATCAGCTATGATAAAGTGGGCACAGGACATTGGCTATAACATCATGTTTGCTGACTGGGAAAAGTTATGGACCACCGGTATGAAGTTTACGGCATGTAATGCCTTGAAAGAAAACATTATGAAAATGATATACAGGTGGTACATGACCCCAGTCAAGCTAGCAAAAATATATCACCTGTCAGACAATAAGTGTTGGAAATGTAAGGAAACTGAAGGAACGTTCTTCCACCTCTGGTGGACTTGCCCTAGGGTTAAGGTCTTCTGGGAAATGATATATAATGAGTTGAAAAAGGTATTTAAGTATACCTTTCCTAAGAAACCAGAGGCCTTCCTTTTGGGCATTGTTGGCCAGAGGGTGTTAAAGAATGATCGAACATTTTTTATGTATGCAACAACAGCAGCAAGGATACTTGTCGCCAAACATTGGAAAACCCAAGATTTGCCCACGCTGGAAGAATGGCAGATGCAACTGATGGACTACATGGAGCTGGCAGAAATGACTGGCAGAATCCGAGACCTGGGAGAAGAAGCAGTGGAGGAGGATTGGAAGAAATTTAAGGACTATTTACAAAGACACTGTAAACTATATGAATGTTAAGAAGGATGAGAGATTCGAAAACAACAGGGCACCATAAAGTTAGTTGAAAAGATTATGAGAATGAGTGAATTCTATGAGAATAATAAATTTTGAATAAATATTATGTTAAAATTAGGTATTTAAGATTTAGATAAAATATTCAAAGTTAGGGATAAACTATTGAAAATGTGTATAATAAGAATGGAAACAAGGTGACAAATTGCTGGCTAAAGTTTTATTAATATGGAATGCAGGAGCGGGAGATGTGAGGAAGTCCAAAAATGAAGAAAAGTTGGTTATTACAAGATGCCAAATATTATGTTTGTTCTTCTTTTCTGTTTGTTATTTGCATATGCTGTTTTTCTTCTTTCTATTGTATTTTTTTTTAAAAAAAACCTCTCAATAAAAATTTATATAAAAAAAATTAAAATTCTTCATGGAGTTCAGCAACATCAAACAGGCTACACACACAAACACACACACACATTCACAGAAGCCTTGGAACAGCTTATTTAGCTGATGGAATATTTCACAAGACAATTTTTTTGTAATTGATTTTTTTGCAGTCTGACAACACCTCCATATTTCTTGGCGGTATAGAGCAATTAATCTGCCTTTAAGTGGTTAATTGGGCACCATTTGTACAAACTATGCACACATCCGATTTTACAGTGGTGTTCTTCTTGAAGAAAGCAGTTGCTGTGGGCTCTTTTCACTCTTCGAGCTCTCTGGGAGAAAAAGGGTCCAACTCTTGACTGCAATAATTGCTTTTAATTTCTGGTTGTTGTTTTTTGAAAAACTTACTTTTCTTGTCCATGAGTGATCATTCTAAAAATAGCCAGGTGAGGGATTAATTTCTTTTGTCTGAAAAACAAAACAAAAAACTGAACACCAAAAATAATTTGCTGTTTGGGTTATTTTTATGTATGATAAATTTATGTATGATTATTTATAGGTCATGATACTTGCCGGCTGCTGAAATTTTTGCAACAATAATAATAATACTGTGAGTGCTCAATCATGCCACTTCATCCATAATCAGGAGTCTTTTGAGGGGCAGATTGTTAGCAATGAGGGAAAGTATTCTATTCACTGGAGTCACAGGTGAGACTCTGTCATGTCAGTGCTGGATTGCCAGAAGCATCTTTAAGTGGGGTGAGGAGGATAAAAATATGGGCAGATGAGCTGTGTCTGCCTGGCTACTTGGTGCAGCACTGTTCCAGATCAGAGGGGCAGGCAGGGGAGGGGGTGCAGTCCATAAAAATTCAATCTCCCTCACCAGAAGACTTCACTGTGCCTGGGTTTCTGGGATTGTTTGTGGTGATGGGCCAGAGAGACAGAATGGGGGATGTGTGATAGTATACTATCCACCCCATTGTTCTACAACCTCCATTGACCAAGTCGATGGAAGTAGTCTCAGATGTGGTGGTGGAGAGCTATTTCATGGTGGTGTTGAGGGATTTCAATATCCAGGCCAAGGCTGCCTCAAATGGGCCAGCTCAGGACTTCATGGCCTCTGTGGCAACCATGGGGCTGTCTCAGTATAGAACTGGTCCAACACATGTGACATGTCTGGTGCTAGGTGGAAGAACACCATAGAGTGACTACTTATACATTATCAAAAAAAGAAGCAACACAACACCAAATAAGAGGACAAAGAGGCATAAAATTCAGATACTGGATGCAAAATTAGAAATAATTTACCATAATTTAAATAGAAGTAAACTTCATCTCTGCATAGTGGGGAAGACTGTGACCAGGTGATCTATGTACCTGTCGGCTATTTAGGTGCTAACTTTTGATGGGCTTCTCCATAGACCCTGCTCTCCTTTCTTATGGTTCTTTTGCTTTAAACTGGACTTGACCAGAGAGACATTCAACTAAAGAACACCATCAAATAGAGAACTATACTCTGACAGTCCTTCAAATAATGGAGTGCCCTCTTTAAAAATGTCACTGAGATGTTCTCGTTTGCATTTCATTGAAGGGTGGAGGCTACTCTGGTCAGTTATGTATCCCTATCCTTGGTTGCCAACCCTTGCCAGTTTGGCAGCCAATGACAGACAAAATGAACCCTGAGAGACAAAATGGAAATGTGAGAAGGAAATACAGGCATTCTTGCATCACACTGCCCTTGTAGTGGGTAGCTTCCCTTATTTGGAGTAAAGAATAATACAAATCTCTATGACCCTTTGGCGCAAATGGTACCTTCACATCAGGAAAACTCAAAGGTGGTGTCACCAGACTCACATTGGGACTGTCTTATTCAAAGATGGGAATTTGCATTTTCAGCCTCCACTTCTCAAAAAAAAAAGCCCCAACCCTTTCCTGATCTAGAGTAGGAGAAAAAGATTAGTGATTAACGAAATTGTGGCAATAATAAATAATATGACAGCAAACTGAAAGATAAACAGAGAAACTGAAAGAAGTGGTGGAAAGAAGCCAGAAAAGTCCAATAAATATTTCTATTTCCTATATGAAAACAAAACATTCCCATTCAATTACTGTAGTAATCTGCTTTCAGTTCTCATCTGTAGAGCAGAATAAATGAAGTTCATTGAAAAGAGCTGTCACTTTCTTCAGAGCATCTTTGAAGCGGCTTCGTCCTCCTCCCATATATTATTAGAACCATTCATGTTTAACTGTTTGTATTTTAACAATACTTAAATGCTCACCACCAGAGGTTTGTACAAATGTTAGGCAAATGCCAAGCCCATTTCATCGAGAACTTGTAGAATTTCAAGAAGCATAGCAATTGAAGCTGTTTATGTATGGATCTGTGTGCGTGCAATATTCCAAGTTAAAAATAAATAAATACAATAATAATTAATAATTAACTTTTATTTATATCTCACCCTCCCCGGCTGAAGTCGGGCTCAGGTCAGCTAACATCAGATATTGGTATAAAATCAAACAATAATTAAATTACCTCCTAAAAACAGGTCAAAATCAAATTAAAGTCTAATTAGATGGCTTTCCTCAGGGTTAGGGCTGGGAACAGTAAGTGCACATTGGCCCAGCTGTTTATGCTGATCTTATATGGGCCTGTGAGAATGCTGTGAGGCCTCTGCAAGGACAGAGAGAGGTCCAACCTTGAAGTGGGACATATAATCTTTTATCCCCCAGCTATGCCACTGCATAAATGTCCATTGCTTTTGCCCTAGTGATGTTGGAACTCTGGGGTCAGTAGGGCTGAAAATGGTGTGTCTCCAGGATTATAAAATAACAACAACAACAACAACAACAACAAAGACCCTGCCTATCTGACTGGGTTGCCCCAGCCACTCTGGGCAGCTTCCAGCATATACAGAAACATAATAAAACATCAAACATTTTAAAAGTCCCTATACAAGGCTGCCTTCAGATGTATTCTAAAAGTTGTATAGTTCTTTATCTCCTTGACATCTGATGGGAGTGATGCGCAGCGTAAATTAATAATGCAGAGTTTTTAAGGAACAAAAGCTTTACTGAGTTAAAATAAACTTCTTCATAAACAACATGGTTCCAAACAGTTTGACTGAGATTACATACTGACTGTTCACAACTGAGGCAGACAGACTCTCATTGAAATCTTACACAGAGAGCACAAAGAGAAACTGGCTGCTAAGTCACATGTTAGAGTGACTCAACAGTTAGCAGTTAGGCCTGAACAACTTCAGTAGGCCCAAATGATTGTGCAGTCCCAGCACTTCCCAGCCTGCTTTTGCTGCTTCTGCTCTCATGTGTCTTTGTCACATGACAGGGAGAGCATTCCACAGGGTGGGTGCCACTACCGAGAAGGCCCTCTGTCTGGATCTCTGCGTCCGGGCTGAACCAGGATGAGCCAGGGGAAACCATAGACCAGATGCACCTATAGACTTGCTAGTCCTCCAACATGACCTCAAGCAAGTGAGAAAACTACACCCTGGAGCTGGGGTAGTTCATTTCTTTCTCATTGTTAAAGTGTAGCACCCTGCTTGTGGTTAACGCTTAGCTGGAATGAAATATTCAACGCAGCAATAGAGAAATTAAAATAATAATTTGTCAGACAAATAAATATGAGGCACAGTGGTATATGGTTACCAAGCTCTGGCCAGGCCTCTTGCCATTCTGGCCAGCACTTATATTTCCTTAATCCAGCCCCCTTGCTGCTCCTGTGGCTGCCTCTGTCCAATCAGCCTGGTTAAAATTCCTATTGGCTGTTTGCTAGAACCAATCACAAAAGATACACCCATTTCCTTCTGCCCTTTTATGGAAATCAAAAAGCTATATATTCTTCTATCTATAAATGACAAATAAGTAGTAATATATCTTACATGTGTCTCAACAAGGAATCTTAATTACCAGCTCACCTCTTGCCCTCCTTGCCCTATTGCCTTCCAAAACAGATGGTTAATCTTGAATTTTTATCTTAAACATATGTCAAGGATTTTGAGTTCACATCAACATTGAGAGATCTCCTTCATTTGAAGGTTTCTAAACAAAAGGCCTGACAACCATATATCAGGAGTGCTCGATGGCGTCTCCTGTCTGACAAGGGGGGCTGGTGGCTGACTTAATTTCAGGATAGTTACAACTCTTACAACTATATGAAATAAGAATCTAGCATTTCTTAAATCCTTTGCATAATTATATTTAAGCTAATATATTTAATACATAAATAACCTTTTAAAAGGAAAAGAAATCTTAAAAGGATCTTAGTTTAAGAAAGAAACAGCTTTAGAAAAGACTTCCCAAAAATGCTCTCTTTCTTTCTGCCAGCTCTTCTTCTCTTGTTTCTCAGCCTCAAAAATAGAAAGAAAGAAAACCTATTTTCTCCAGCCAAGCCAGTTGTCTTTTTCACTGCTCTTGACCTTCTTAACCTTAGGAAGAAGATATGGCTCATTTTACTATTTATCAACCCTTAATTTGTAGGGTCAGTGTAACCTTGGCTGTCAGCCTGTAATTCCCTTTTTACGACTTTGAGAATTGTTTTCTGCTATAAATCAGGGGGCCCCCTTGTCTAGGAGAAAAACATTTTGCCAAGGTTCTTAGGCAGCTGGTCTTCTGCCTGGCATGAAACATTTGAAGATCTTTAAGCTCATTTTTTAAAATACAAGCCCTGATTAAACATATAAGCTTTAATAAAAATGCAAGCTTATGATTAGATGCCTCAAAAGTGGGAGGGACATTATAAAGGAATGAAAGGTAACAACAACAACAACCATAGAATAGAACACAGATGTGCAAAAGTGTTGCTAGGAACATAGGAAGTTGCCTTATAGCATGTCAGAACATTTGCCCATCTAGCTCTGTCCTGTCTACACTGACTGGCAGTGGCCCTCCAAGGTTTCTGGCAGGGAGTCTTTTCCAGCTCCATCTGGAGATGTTGGGGATTGAATCTGGGAACTTCTGCTATCAAAACAGATGCTCTACAAACTCTCTCTACCCCTTTCTAGAAATGCAGCCTTAATAATGCTGATTATTTATTTTATAATGCTGATTGTTCACAACTTTGATTTGTAGCTAGAGGTGTCTATGAATAAGGCACATATGCATTAGGTAGAAGAAGAAGAGTTTGGGTTTGATATCCCGCTTTATCACTACCTGAAGGAGTCTCAAAGCAGCTAATATTCTCCTTCCCTTCCTCCCCCACAACAAGCACTCTGTGAGGTGAGTGGGGCTGAGAGACTTCAGAGAAGTGTGACTAGCCCAAGGTCACCCAGCAGCTGCATGTGGAGAAGCGGGGACACGAACCCGGTTCCCCAGATTACGAATCTACAACTCTTAACCACTACACCACACTGGCTCTCAAATATAATTAACTGAAGAAACATATGCAGAAATCTTTAAAATAGATTAAAATGTACGTTGCATTGGCCGGGAATCGAACCCGGGCCACCCGCGTGGCAGGCAAGAATTCTACCACTGAACCACCAATGCATCCCCATTGTAATCAGACTCTGTCTATAACTTCTCTCATTGAACAGAGGCTAATAAAGTTCAAGACTGTTATTAGACTGTATAAGCTTTCGTACAATGGCTCTGTATGAAGTTGAATGATCTGTCCTTGCATGCTCCACTGAGATATGAATGGTCATTGCATCTAAGAACAAAACAGAGATAGCGGCTGATGTATTTTAACCACTTGTGCTTAGAAGGCACGCACAAACCTCCCCAAACTCACCTAACTATTTCTCTGCTAAATTGCATCTAGATTCTTAATAGCACAACATTTACAATGCAGTCCTACACAGAGTTAGGCATGTCTGCACCCACTCAAGTCAATAGGCTTATAGGAATTTAACTCTGTATAGGATTAAGCATCTAAGAGTTCCTCCTTTTGCTGTTTCTGTTAATATTATTACCCCACCCCACCCTGAAAATAAGTATTGCTTCAAGCAACCAGAAACAGCTCTTAATCTCCTGTAATGAAAATAGATTTAGAGAAATACGTGCAAAAGGCATTGTCAATGCACTGTGATGATGTTCTTAATGGCAACAACAGGAATATGCACCACAGAGTTCAGAAGTGGCACTTCATACCCACAAAGTTCTTACCTGAGCATTGCTTTTGGATGGTGACCTCCCTGAGAAGGGAGGTGAAAATTCCTGCAAGAGCAGCTGCTTTGACACTTCTTGTACTATGTGTACAGCTATAAAGGAAGAAGTTGGACTCATCTCTGGCTTGATGTCATAATAAGAGACAAATAATTTGTTTTCTCTGTCATTTTATGGAACTTGGGGACAAGTTCCTTTAAGGTTTTTTTTTTTTCTTTTTCTGAAACTTCTCTTCAGCCAAGGGAGGAAGTTATTATCTTTTCGAGACACATTTTTTATGAGTTTAATTATAAGCAGGTAATGGAGTCTATGTAAAAATTACCTCTTAACTCTGCAGTAAAAATACAGTCCCCCAGAGCAAAACAAATCTATAAAATGGAAAGAGATCACCATGGCGAGCCTATGGGGAAAGTGTCTCCGAAAAGAAAGCAAATGAGATTCACTTACTTAAAAACCCATGTGTCTTCATCCCTTGGCATAGGCCTTAGCTTCTTTCTTGTTTATATCTGTTTCCATTTCGGTTAATATCAGTTCCACTGGGCAATTACAACTTTATATTCAAAACTCCCTTGTTAAACATGTGGGGCGGAATTTATATACCCAGTCTCATCCACAGAGGCCCTGCTCAAGGATTTCCACTTGTGCAATGGGGCCTCCCCCTCCCCTCCTCTCCCCACGTACCCCTCCACCCACCAAAACTGACTCAGGGGGTGTCAGGAGAATCCCTAGAACAATGCATGGAGGGAGGAGCTGGAATACTGTCACACCTGGCAAGCTGGAATGCTTGGACAAACGAAAGGATTGGAAGAGTATAATGTTGCATTCCATCTGTGATTTCTGGGTTGTATAGCTGATCCCCCATTCTCCATGTTCTCCCTAGAGTAGCCATCTCTCATATGTAGAGAGAGGATGCACTGCACACGCAAGAGCCTATCTTCGGTCTTCAGCATCTCCAGGGACGGACTAATCTGTCAACTTCAATTGATACGGGTTTCTCATTTTTCAAATCTTAAATTCAGTTTGCACCATTTCCATATCAGTTTGCAAAGAATCTGCATGAAAATACATACAAATCTTTGTGTGCATTTATATTATATTGGGGGGGGAGCTCATATAATAATATAATATAATAATAATTTATTACTTATACCCTGCCCATCTGGCTGGGCTTCGCCAGCCACTCTGGGCGGCTTCCAAAAAAATATTAAAATACTGTAATACATCAAACATTAAAAGCTTCCCTAAACAGGGCTGCCTTCAGATGTCTTCTAAAAGTCTGGTAGTTGTTGTTCTCTTTGACATCTAGTGGGAGGGCATTCCACATGGAGGGTGCCACTACTGAGAAGGCCCTCTGCCTGGTTCCCTGTAACTTGGCTTCTCGCAGTGAGGGAACCACCAGAAGGCCCTCGGTGCTGGACCTCAGCGTCCGGGCAGAATGATGGGGGTGGAGACGCTCCTTCAGGTATACTGGACCGAGGCCGTTTAGGGCTTTAAAGGTCAGCACCAACACTTTGAATCGTGCTCAGAAACGTACTGGGAGCCAATGTAGGTCTTTCAAGACCGGTGTTATATGGTCTCGGCGGCCGCTCCCAGTCACCAGTCTAGCTGCCGCGTTCTGGATTAGTTGTAGTTTCTGGGTCACCTTCAAAGGTAGCCCCACGTAGAGCGCATTGCAGTAGTCCAAGCGGGAGATAACCAGAGCATGCACCACTCTGGCGAGGCAATCGGCAGGCAGATAGGGTCTCTGCCTATGTACCAGATGGAGCTGGTAAACATCTGCCCTGGACACAGATTTGACCTGTGCCTTCATGGACAGCTGTGAGTCCAAAATGACTCCCAGGCTGCACACCTGGTCCTTCAGGGGCACAGTTACCCCATTCAGGACCATTCCATACCTGCCCGCCTCCTGTCCCCCCAAAACAGTACTTCTGTCTTGTCAGGATTCAACCTCAATCTGTTAGCAGCCATCCATCCTCCAACCGCATTTAAAAGCAATTTTAAATATATATGCACTTAAAAGCAATTTCCCCTAATATAATGAATTTATGTATGCTATTTTCACTAATACTGTATACACATTTTGTGAAGTTTTTCCTATTGTATGTTTGTTTGTGAACATTTTGGGGGAGTTGAGAACTGCATCACAAATTTTAGAAAGGTGCATATTTTGAAGAAAGGCATTATTTCAGTTCCCCTTAAAGCTGAATTAATGTCTTCCCCAACCCTAGTGGTCATTGACCAAGCATTCACACAATCAGTAGAAGCAATCTAAGCTTTACCGCTTTGAATCCCAAGGCAAAACGCATTTAAACAAAAGCAAAAATCTTTATTCTAGAAAAGAAAGAAGACAAGTAGTCACATCATACTTTTTTTTTAAAAAAAAGCATAGTGTCAGGGAACTGACATCAGAAAGAGAGGTGGAGGCAAGGCTCCAAAGTGATGCAGGAGAGGGGACCAGCAGGGGGGAAGGAATTCAGCGTAACACCGGTGGAGAAGAGGGGGAGATGGGGGATCCAGAGAGAGGTCTCCAAGACTCTTCTCCCGAGACTAGTGGGGAGAGCGCGGGCGCGCCTCTGCCTTCCCCTTACTTGCGTAGAAGAGTTCCGTGCAGGGAGAGTAGGAGGAGACTTGGCGTCAAACAGCTTTTATGCTGGAAGAGGTTCAAGAAACGCCCACTGACGGATTCTGCAAGTGACTGAACGGCCACGGAGTGTGGGCTGTCAGCCAAAGCAAGGTTAACCAGGCAATCTAGCCAAGACTGGCGGCAACTTACGCACAAGTAACCCCTTATAACCATTACACATAGGTATAGAAAGTTTTGTCTTTTTAAAATCTAAATGGGGGTGGGTGAAATCTCCCATCATCAACCCAGTAAAAACAGCAAGCTTTTTCCATTATGAATGACGAATAATTTTCTCTTAAGTCAGAATCCACCGTTGCTACTTTAAGTGTCTGATTTTAATGCCCTTTATGTAAAAGCAGAAGACTCCTTTCTGGGTTTAATGAAGTAAATTTATAGGTAGTCAATATGAGTTCTAATTGCATGCGGAGAACTGCAGGATTGATAGCAAGAGAAGGAGTAGGGCAGGCAGTTTGTGCTGGGTGACCATAATTAGTTGTCACTTGGCTCTCTCTGTAAATCATTTATAAACATATTCCAAATGTTATGGCCTGTCAATAGCACATCTAATGGTTAATGAGATGCCTTTTCACTTTGCAGATTGAATGTCATAACAGCCCATGTGTTTTTCACGGCCTTTTAGCTCTAGTTTTGTTCCCTGTGCAAAGAAGCCTGTACAACTCCATCAGTCTAGCTCTTTAGATGGCTGTTTCTTTCTTTCCAGGAACAGAAACAGGGTTTCACCTTAATATATATCTGTTTTTCCTTTCACCATTCCTATGGCATTGCTTTTTGTCAAAAACACGGCATGATTCCTTGAGAGAAGTGAGACATAGAGACAAGGCCAGCCCCAGGCTTAGGAGGTCCTCAGTAAAGTGGGCCCCCTCCTATCTTGCATTTATTGATTTATAACAATATTTAGATAACACGTTTCATAAAAAATATACATTCACACCTCATGTTACGGATGCTTCAGGTTACGTGTTTTCGGGTTGCGGACCGCAGGAAACCCGGAAGTACCAGAATGGGTTACTTCCAGGTTTTGCTGCTCGCACATGCGCAGAAGCGCTAAATTGTGCCGGCACCTGTGCAGACACGGCGCTTCAGGATGTGAACACTGCAGGTTGTGGACATGCCTCCGTCACGGATTACGACCACAACCTGAGGTTCCACTGTAATAGCAATCTATAACAAGCATACATAAAACCATACAATAAAAACTATTCGAAATGTTGCAATCAAAAATGCATATACAGACATACATAATTATCTTTGTATGCTGCCTTTCCATAGTCAAAACCAGGTTTCCTCAACCTTGGCCCTCCAGACATTTTGAGGCTACAATTCCCATCATCCCTGACCACTGGTCCTGCTAGCTAGGGATCATGGGAGTTGTAGGCCAAAAACATCTGGAGGGCCGAGGTTGAGGAACCCTGGTCAAAACCATGCTCAAGATAGTTTGTAAAATGGAAAAAAATACATAATTATAAACATTGTAGGCATAAAGAATAAATAAAACAACAAAAAGGACACAACCACATTAAGCAAATTCCTGATAAACCATAGCAAGATCTAAAATAAAGATACAAAATAATAATATCATAAACAGCAACAACAACCCCCCAAAACAAAGAGTCTGTTGAACAGCCTCAGCTTCTGCAGCTGGAGTCAGTCAGGGCCCCACCCTCCCAGGCCAGGCAGGAAAAGGCTGGTAAGGCAGGGAACAGTTCTTCTAGGACTCACAGCCTCTCGCCTCTTCATAGCAGCCTCAGCTTTTGCAGCTGAAGTCTGCCATTTTCATTTCTCATCAATGTCCCAGAGCAACGTTATGTTGGGGGCATTCTGGGATGTCAATATGGCAGCTCCTAAGCCCAGCTGCCTGGTGAAAACCTTTAAGAGTAAGGTATCAGTACTAAGCCTTGCTAGGGCTCTGGGACCCTGACAACTGTCAAATGATGCTACCTATTTGCTATAGGATTTCTGAAACAGAAAACAAATCCTTTATGGACTATTCCTGTCAGACAGAGGGGAATTTGTATTAATAGGAACCCCCACAGAGACTGTAAGACTTAGTAAAATAAGTCATGAAACTTGTAGTTCGAAATGAATTGGTAGTGCAAACCTACATATTATTACATATGATGGCTGGTGTAGAGCCCCACCAACCTGTCAAAACTGATGAGTTAAGGGCTGGGGTTGTAATGATTTGGACCACTGGCTGGATTCAGCTCCCTGTTTCTCTTGGTAGATAGGTAGGTAGGTAGATAGAGATGCATTTTAAAAACCCATCTCTTTGCTAATATTTATGTCAGGGCTTACCAGAGCTTTAGGCAAATGTCTAGCTCATGAGAATGTGGAAAAGCTGGAGTCAGTAGACACTACTCTATGGAATAGGCAAGGACTACTCCTCATCAATGTTTTGTACTCCTTTGCCCAGAAGTATGAATTTCTGCTGCTTGTTATGTTCTCCTGTAACAACCTTTGAAAATTCTACTCTGAAATGAAGTCTTCCCTTTGATGGCTGTGAGCCAGATGTCAGCAGCCCCAAAATATGAAATTTCTCCATTTGTCAGTAGCGCTAGGAAAATTATATCTCCCAATGCTTCTGGCACCTGGCTTGCAGTTGTAGCAAGACAAAGGGGGCCAGGGGAGGGACACAGCATCCTTCTCCCCCCCTCCCCACTGCCACTGGTGGTTAAGGGGAGGAGGTTAAGGGGTGATATGATAGCCATGTTCAAATATATAAAAGGATGTCACATAGAGGAGGGAGAAAGGTTGTTTTCTGCTGCTCCAGAGAAGCGGACACGGAGCAATGGATCCAAACTACAAGAAAGAAGATTCCACCTAAACATTAGGAAGAACTTCCTGACAGTAAGAGCTGTTCGACAGTGGAATTTGCTGCCAAGGAGTGTGGTGGAGTCCCCTTCTTTGGAGGTCTTTAAGCAGAGGCTTGACAACCATATGTCAGGAGTGCTCTGATGGTGTTTCCTGCTTGGCAGGGGGTTGGACTCGATGGCCCTTGTGGTCTCTTCCAACTCTATGATTCTATGATTCTATGATTCTATGGTGCCGCTGGAGCAATAAGTAGGTGGTTGTGAAGAAAGAGGAGGCAGAGGGTTTGAAAGCTCTTGGGGGAAGGTTGGGGCAGTATCAGACACCACTGTGCTTCCACTGATGTGACAGGGTTTAATTTTGCTCAGAAGTGGGTTCAGAAGTGGGCAGGGGCAGCAGGATCAACACTGGGTTCAGTGCTGCAGTGGAGGAGACCTTTAAAAACCCAGTGGAATAGCTGATGTTCTTGTGAGAGCCTATAAAAAGCATGGAACTGTAGAGGAGGGGGCGAAAATGAAAGGAAAAATGTGTGCAGGCAATGCCTGCCTTGAAGGAAATGTTGAAGGGAGGTCACCAATTGTGCTTCATACCTACTTCTGAATGCTTGCTTTGATTAGAATGTGTGGGTACATGTCTGAGGAACTTAAAACTTCCATGTGTGTGTATGAGGGGGGTGTCTCACCAATGCAGAGATGGGCAAATACTGTATGTCAATTTCAATTTCTCTCAGTTTCTCATTTTTCCTATATTTAGTTCCATTCTCTATATTTCCACATCAGTTTGCATTTTAAAAAAACAAACAAACATGTTCTTTTTAAAAAACAAACAACCCTCATGAAAATTCATCAACATTTTAGTGTGGCTTTCTCTTAATATATACATATTTAGAAAGCCCCCCTCAGCCTAATTCAATGCATTTTTGTATGCTATTTTAACAAACATATGCATCTATATGCCCACTTTACCCTAGCATGTGCATTTTTGTACATATTATTTGGAGACGTGCCAATTTGGAAGGATGCCTGTGTTTGAGTTTGCATATTATTTTAGAAAATACCAATGAGGTAAGTTTGCCGGTAAATGCAAAGTGAATTGGATTACTTCCCCATCTTATACACATGTGACTGTACAGCCCCTATGTGTGTGCCCCACACTCACTGTCCCCCACTGCTTGTGGCTCACAGGGCCAAAATGTTTGCCCACTCCTGCCCTATCCCATTTCAGGGCGCTCACCAAGCTATGTTCCTGCCTGAGAATATAAGTTTTATGATTCAGCACCAGAGTCCCCCACATTCAGTCTCTGAGATCACACATCTGTTTTTGTCTTATTTTCTGATAACTTTGCACAAGAAGCAATGGACTTTGATGCACACACCTGATAAATAAACCATAGCACACTTGAATGAGGAGTTGTTACCTCCGTTGACAAATGACTTTCCTTTTCAGACATTCTCCCCCAGTCTGCCAATTTTGCTTACACTAGAAAGGGGCCAGAATGTCACTGGTTTGATTTCTACAGTCCCTTGGAAGCTGTTACATGGTGTGTTTTTTTGCAATTCATGGAAGGAAAACCCATTTTATGGAAGGGGGGGTGCTATTGTTAACCTGCATGAAAAGGAAACCTGCCATTCTCTTTGGCGAAGCTTTCCTCACAACCTTTTTTATTTCCTGGTGAGAAGGCAAGTCTATTAAAATTACATTTTGTGTATTTCAGAGACAGAGAGAAGAAAAAAGCTGGAGAGAAATGAGAAAATGAGCTCAAAGAGCCAGACATACTTTTGAAGTGGGTTTTAAAAAACTCTCTTTTCTCCTGAAATATGCTACTCTCAAGGACAGAAATGCTTATCTCAGCCCTACTGAAGTTTCATTGAATGATAAGGATCTCTTTAAAATTTGACACTCCATAAGGCCTTTCCTAAATTGTTTGTGACTATCTATTTAGATGGAATTGATATCTAATCTCCTAGGGATTCATTCCCTTCCTTTCTTTTTTTACTATCCCTCCCATGCCCATACGCACACTCCGTCATCTTCTGCTCTCACCCTCCCAGATTATATTAAGACATATCACAAAGTACTTTAAACATTTGATTCAGATGCCATTCAAACCAGTGAGGAAACCTTTTCACTCATTTAGAACAACGAGACATGCTCCTAACCTGTCTCTGGGCTTCTGTCAGACTTATTTCCTTCACAAGGATTATTTCACCAAACGTTTGTCATTTGTTCTGTCATGTCAATAGCACCTTGCAGGGTGCTGCCAGTTTCTCCAGTTTCATCTGTTGTGTAAGATAGGGCTTGGGTTAGGGAATGTCATATAGGTGATGCTTGAGAGAGGCGGGGAACAAAGGAGTGGTGGTTATCCTTTTCAACAAGTGGCGCAAGTCCCAAACGTATTTTATTCCATTTACAGTATCTCCTTCCTGACTTTCTTCTGTGCAACTAGGCATAGACCGCCTAGGCACAGAGCTGCTTAGTTGTAGCAACATTGCTGCACCATGTGCATTCAGAACATGCCCTTGGTTTTGAGAAATAATGCTCCATTGTGTTTGCAACCCTTGTGCCTTGCTATAGTACTGCAAGGAACAGCCCTTTGTTTAAACCTAAGACCTTGGTCAGGGATGGGGAACCTGTGGCTGCCCAAATGTTGTTGGAGAACTACATCTCCCATCATCTCTGGCCATTGTTCATGATGGCTAGCGCTGATGGAAGTTGGAGACCCACACCTGAAGGCTCACAGGTCCCCCATCCTTGGTTTAATCAGGTATTTTAGGAGTCCTCGGTACAACTTGCAGCATCCCTCGCATAGTTTACCCAAACTATTCAGTCTTATTTAGCTGCTACACCACACTTTGTTATGCATCGATTTGTGCAAAGAAACATTGTCCAAGTATAATGTACCCACCAGATACATTATGCTGAATATTTTTCATATTTCTCATTTGAGGTCTGATTAAGGGGTTGAAATTGTTGTTTTGCAAGCCCCCTACATAGAGGCTGGCCCCTCTCACTGTCCTCGGAGCTTGCTTACTGGTAACCTCCTCTGGCTGATATCTCAGACAGACCAGGGAGATTTTGATAGGCGACATTTTCCTAAGCGTGGGTAAAATGCACAACCCCTCCTTCCTGCTTCCGCAGGGGAAAGAAAATGTCAGGGAACTGCCATCGGAGCTTCAGGTGGTGGAGGGGCTCCAGGAAGCTAGGAGACCCTCAGATGCTGAGGAGGGAACCAGCAGGGGGAGAGGGAGAGTTTCAGCTGAAACCGAGTTGGAGGAACGGCTCCGAGATGCTTCCAGTGAGAACAGCGGGGAGAGCTCAGGACCTCCCCTTGGGACGCCTACTCTGCGCAGGAAGCTGTCACATAGAGAATCAAGGCGTAGAGTTTCTGTCAAGGAACTCTTATGTTGGAAGAAATTCCGGAAACGCCCACTGACGGATGCTGCCAGCGATTAAGGGAGCCATGCACTGATGGCTCCGCGGAGAGGGAGAGTTTTGAAACTGATTACAAAACTCTGAGAGTCTAAGCGCTCACGCACAAGCAGCCCCATATCTCATTACAGCAATCCGTCAGTCTCTGACGCTGCCTGTGCGAAGGAAAGGCATCATGAGCAACCCAACCGGAGCTGGAGGAGTGGGGGGAGCAGCAGGAGGACCAACTCTGGAGGAGAGAAACAGAGATTTGGAACACCAGCTGGCTCTGCTAACGGCGCGGCTCGATGAAAGGAGAGCTTAGGATGCACAGGGGAAACCCACCCCCATTGCAAGGAAGGTACCGGGGTTGGTGCAGAAATTCGGGGGTGACCCAAGGAACTACCAAGCCTTTAAGACAGAGATGCAGTATGCCCTGAACCTGCAGTACGATGACTTTGCCGATGAGGAGGCGAGGGTGGCTTTTGTGATTGGACACCTCGAGGGAGGGGCTAGAGATTGGGTTAGACCCCTGATGGCATCGAATAAGGACGCCTTGAAAGACTTGAGGAAATTCTTTATCGCGATGGACTTGATGTTTTCTAGCCAGATTGAACAGGGCGTGGTACGCAGGCAGTTGATGGCGTGCAAACACGGAAATCAATCAGTCCGAGAGTATTGGACGCAATTTACCATGCTCATACACAAACTGGGTTGGGATCTGTCTTCGGACCCGATACAAATGTTGTTTGAAGAAGGCCTAGCCCCAGCGGTGAAAGATGAACTTTCCCGCACGCCCCGGCCGGAGTCCATGGATCAGCTGACCAAGGCGGTGCTTGCGATTGGTGCGCGCCAGGACGCGAGGGCTTTGGAGAAGCGGGAAGGGAGTGGAGAGCGTTGGAATGATTTCCGCATTCCTGAGATGCCAGAGCAACCTTCCCAGCAAGTGGAACCGATGGAAATTGGAGGCGCGCGCACGCGGGGAACTTCAAATTTCAATGAAGGGCGGAAGAAGGAGGGGAAAGGCGCCAAAAAGTGTTTCCTCTGCCAACAGCCAGGACATTTTGCCAGGGTCTGCCCTCAAAGAAAGGCATGGCAAGGAATGGTGGGGGCTGTTGGGAGTGAGGAGGAGGGGGTTAAGGAGCAGGTAAAAGCCAACGCCTGGCTGCCAGTGACAGGGCACAGCAGCCAGGCCAAGGATCAGTGAATGTGCCCAAGCCTGAACCCCCCCGAGTAGCCCTTGCCGTAGAGGTGGTGCTAGAGCTACCCAACGGACATCCACTCACGATAAAAGCCTTGTTAGACTCAGGCAGCTCTTGCAATTTCATGAGTAAGGAATTTGCATCAGAGCATCAGATACAGACGCTGCCCTTAAGTCATCCTTTGCAGGTCACTACGATTGATGGGAGGGAACTTCTGGGAGGAGAAGTAACCCAACAGATGGTCCCCATGACAATGAGGGTGGCAAGGCACGTGGAAGTCATTGCATTTCATGTAGCCACCCTAGCGGGACCACCCATCATATTGGGAATGAGCTGGCTGGCACTACATGACCCGCTAGTGGGATGGCACCAGAGGACGGTCTCTTTCGGGTCAGCTCATTGCTTGGAACACTGCAAGGGAAGAGGAAACCCAGGGGTGGCCATGGCAAGTGTGGCCGGGATGGCGGTGGGGGAAAAGGGAGAAATACCACGGCAATACGCCGACCTGAGTGACGTCTTCAGTGAGAAGGAAGCAGATAGACTGCCCCCTTATAGACCCTTTGACTGTCAAATCAACCTACTCCCGGGAGCCCAGCTACCAGTGGGCAAACTGTATGCCATGTCGGACAGAGAGATGCAGGAGTTAAGGGAATTCATAGACAAGAACCTAAAGAGAGGTTTCATAAGGGAGTCAAGAGCAGTGGGGGGCAGTCCAGTGTTTTTTGTGGACAAAAAAGACACGAATAAGCCCAGGTTGGTAGTGGACTTTAGGGCCGTCAACTCGGTGTCGGAACCAGTAGCCTTCCCCATGCCCTGAATCGACGACATTTTGACCAGGGTTAGGAAGGGAAATATTTTTACCAAGCTGGACCTAAGGGGGGCGTACAACCTGATACGAATGAGGGAAGGGGATGAATGGAAAACCACCATGTTTACCCCCTGGGGGCCTTCGAGTACCTCGTTATGCCCTTTGGATTACAGGGGGGCTCAGCATGCTTTCAATCTTTCATGCATCACGTTCTAGGACCTTTGCTGTACAAGAACTGTGTAGCCTTCTTAGACGACATGCTGATCTACTCAGAGGACGAGGAGCAGCATGTCAGAGATGTCCGGGAAGTACTAAGCAGGTTACAAGCGAACCAGCTATGGGTCAAACTGGAGAAGTGCCAGTTCCATACCAGAGAGGTGGAATTCCTGGGGTACCGTTTGTCAGACAAGGGATTATCAATGGATCCGAGCAAAGTACAGGCGGTACTGGAATGGAAGACACCTAGAACCAGGAAGGACGTGCAGAGATTCCTGGGTTTTGGAAATTTCATCGGAAGTTCATCAAAAACTTTGCCCATTTAACGGCACCCATCACCGATTGCCTCAGTAGTAAGAAGAAATTTGTATGGACGGAAGAGGCGCAGCAAGCGTTTGACCGCCTAAAGAAGGCTTCGCTTCGGAAGAGCAGCTCTTGCACGTGGATCTGCAGAAACCAATGAGGGTGGAGACCGATGCATCAGACCGAGCGGTAGGGGCGGTACTGCTCCAGCCGGGAAAGGATCCATCCGACTGGAGGCCGTGTGCCTTCTTCTCGCGGAAGTTGAATAAGTCCGAAAGGAATTACACGGTGTACGACAGGGAACTGCTGGCCATTTATGAAGCATTTCGACACTGGCGACATCTACTAATAGGAGTGCAACACAAGGTCCAGGTGTGCACAGACCATAAGAACCTGGAATATTGGAGAACGGCCAGGGTACTGAACCAGAGACAAGTGCGATGGGCACAGGAGTTTTCCAAGTTCCATTTTGAAATTCGCTATGTACCGGGGGAAGAAAACGTAAGGGCAGACGCTCTCTCCCAGAAACCAGAGTATATGGAGGGGGAGGGAGTGCCGGAAGAAAGACATGTGATACCCAAGGACCACTGGGTGTGTGGGGCAGCATTGGTGGGACAACGAGAACTGGTGGAGGGAACCGAGAGCGATGAATACGCCCAAAATCAGCTCAGAGAGCTCAGAGGAGCAGGGGAGAACCCCGGGGGTTTTGAGGAAAGAAACGGGGCACTGTAATACAGGGGGGCTTTGTATATACCACAGGGGGAATTGAGGGGTAGAGTACTCAAACAACTGCATGACAGCCCCACAGCTGGGCACTTTGGGCAACACAAGACGATGTTGTTAGTCACCAGGCAGTTCTGGTGGCCAAAGGTGAGGGAAGATGTACGAGAATATGTAAGGGGGTGCGACTGCTGCCAGAGAGCCAAAGGGGAGAGGGCGGCACCGGCGGGGTTGCTGGAACCATTACCCACACCAGAACGGCCATGGGAAGCAGTGTCCATCAATTTTATGACAGATTTGCCCAAATCCAAAGGGAAAATGGAGGTCATGATAGTAGTAGACTTGTTAACCAAGATGTGCCACTTTATAGCTTGCTCACATGCGGTAACGGCGGAAGAAACCGCCAGGTTGTTTGTAAAACACATTTTTAGGCTGCATGGCGACCCCTTGAGGGTGGTCTCTGACAGAGGAAAACAATTTACGTCCAGGTTCTGGAGGAAGCTCATGAGCCTACTGCACGTGGAGGTCAATTTCTCGACCGCCAGGCACCCAGAAACCAATGGGCAGGCAGAAAGGGCAAACAGTATTTTGCAACAATATCTGAGATGTTATGTAAATGACAGAGAGAATGACTGGGTAGAGAAATTAGCCCTGGCCGAATTCGCCTACAATAACGCAGAAAATGTGTCCACGGGCATGAGTCCATTCATGGCAAACTATGGGTGTCATCCCAGGGCCTTTCCAGGGGAAGGGGAGGAAAGATGGAGCGTGCCGGCAGCAGAACATTTTGTGGAAGAAATGGAAGCAATACATCAACAGCTTAAGTTGAATTTAGATAGGGCCAAGGAAGCATACAAAAGGCAGGCAGATAGGAGCAGAAGGGAAGGAGAGACTATAAGGGTTGGAGACCGGGTGTGGTTGTCAACACAAGGGTTACCATTCAAGGGAGGTTGCAAGAAATTGAGACCGAGACGACTGGGACCCTTCGAGGTTACACAACAGGTCAATCCGGTGGCCTTCAGGCTCAGGCTGCCAGACAACATGAAACTACATCCAGTATTTCATAGGTCATTACTGTCACCATACAGGGAAGGGCAGGAATTTCGGGGACGAGAGGGTGAGGTTCCCGCGGCACCGCAAGTAGAAGAGAGGGAGCGCAGCAGTCATGTAGCAGAAATACTCAACTCTCGGTGGAAGGGTAAACAGGTGGAGTACTTAGTGGCATGGGAAGGGCAACCGGAGTCCGAAAATGCTTGGGTACCAGCAGAAACCGTCAAGGATGAGTTTATTGTAGGAGAGTTTCACCGCCGGTTCCCAAGGAGGCCCAAGCCCTTAGCTAGGTTCTGGGAGGAGCAATTCGGCACCGCCGACGAGGAAGAGGAGTTTGAGGGGTTCCTGGAATCAGGACAGCAAGAGGAAGAAGAATCAGATGGGGAAGATTATTCGGGAAGAAGGGATAGTAGTAGGTGGAGAACAGTTTTTGAGTCATCCGAAGATGGGGGAGATTCTTTCCGGGGGTTCCCAGCCTCACCACCCAGAGAAGGGGGGAGAACGGGGGGTGAGGGGAGGGTCCTGAACGGGAGGGTCCAGAACGGGGGGTCCTGGAGGGGAGTCAGGGAACTGCCATCGGAGCTTCAGGTGGTGGAGGGGCTCCAGGAAGCTAGGAGACCCTCGGATGCTGAGGAGGGAACCAGCAGGGGGAGAGGGAGAGTTTCAGCTGAAACCAAGTCGGAGGAACGGCTCCGAGACGCTTCCAGTGAGAACAGCGGGGAGAGCTCAGGACCTCCCCTTGGGACGCCTACTCTGCGCAGGAAGCTGTCACATAGAGAATCAAGGCATAGAGTTTCTGTCAAGGAACTCTTATGTTGGAAGAAATTCCGGAAACGCCCACTGACGGATGCTGCCAGCGATTAAGGGAGCCATGCACCGATGGCTCCGCGGAGAGGGAGAGTTTTGAAACTGATTACAAAACTCTGAGAGTCTAAGCGCTCACGCACAAGCAGCCCCATATCTCATTACAGAAAATAAGTCAGAAATCTATTTACATGATGTTTATTTCTGACATTACAGCACTAGAGAAATACACGTCCTTTCAGTTCAGTTCTTCTAGCAAGTCTGACAAACTTCCTGAACATGCGCAAATGGAAGGTTTCAAATTACACTCTTCACAGAGACTTATCCAGTCTGCGAAGGTCCTGGGAAATTCTTCTTTCCCACAGATAAGTGCATCATATGGTGTCAACAATCTGGCTGTCTGCAGCGGTGATGTTTCCATATACTGACAGAAATTTGGCGGAATTACAATTTTTTGGAGATAAAATTATGGAAGTTGCCTCAAAGATCTGCTTTGGGTTTGAGTAATAAACCAGCTGCATACAATCCATTATGTAGTCCATTTCCCTATGCAACCAATTTTCACATGTGCCTTTGTTTAATTATTGTTCTGAGCTCTGTATTAGAAACCTGTGTGGCAAGACATCCTTCAACCAAACTTCTCTCTGAAGCTCTCTTTTAAATTAAAAGCAACATAGAAGGTAAGAGGCAAATCAATCCTTTAAAAATCTTTGTTCTGCCAGTGCAGATTGAAGTTTGCATAAGGCTTAACAGTTCTCCCCAAATGATTGGTGCTTTCTTTTCTGGGGGATTGATTTTATTATGGTTTTAATAACCTTTTACAGCAAAGAATGATGATTATAATAAAAATAAACAACAGTTGGTCAATATTGCTTTGACTGTGTAGTGCTCCAAAATGGAACACCGTGAGCCATTCTGCATCACCGTCAAGATAAAGAGAAGCAGCAGAAGGCCCAGTTTTTCAACTTTGCACCAAAGTGCAATTATTGATGATTTTGGAGATTTGCTTCAAGATACCGCAGTTGTGATTAATTTACTTGTCTTTTGAAGTTAAAAAAGGTAAAGGACCCCTGACAGTTAAGTCCAGTCTCAGACGACTCTGGGGTTGCAGCGCTCATCTCGCTTTGAGGCCGAGGGAGCCGGCTTTTGTCCACAGAAAGTTTTTCTGGGTCATGTGGCCAGCATGACTAAGCTGCACAGAAACGCTGTTTACCTTCCCGCCGGAGCGGTACCTGTTTATCTATTTGCACTTTTTGGTGTGCTTTCGAACCGCTAGGTTGGCAGGAGCAGGGACCGAGCAACAGGAGTTCACCCCATTGCAGGGATTCAAACTGCCGACCTTCTGATCGGCAAGCCCAAGAGGCTCAGTGGTTTAGACCACAGCGCCACCCAAAGTGCTTAATTTCGAGTGACTTTAAATACTTAAATTTTTCACTTGTTTTAATTTATGCGCCTTTAGCAATACACCAGCTCATACCATTACTGTAAATGAAACAAAACAGAAATAGAGACACTTTTGTATTTTGGTGGCAGGGGACAGGGGAACAACACCTACCCATACCTGGTAGTAGGTAAATACATGCATTTTTAATTCTGGGTTAGCACTAAGGCAAAGCCAGGCAGAGGACCTAATGCAAAGAATATTAAATCTGTTTGCTTAAGTGAGCATGGCTGGCTGGTGGCTACGAGCTTTTGCACACATCCCACCTGCTTGTTTAGAAAGAAACAAGTTGGCCATTGGGAGGTCTTACACCTGACTAGCATACAACAGTGGAGAGGGCATGCTGTTTGGTTTGGTTTTGGGGGACTGATGCTGGTCCTGTCTGTGTGCTTTTCTGTACCCCCATATTCAAATTGCACATTTGTAAATAAGCATATTATTAAAACACACAATTGGCTTCCTCATGTCGAATTGGCCTGCAATTGCAATAGACAGCCATGGGAAAGGGAAGGGATGTATGTGCATGATTTCTCTCATCCAAGGAACATGCATGCTGTAGCTATAGAAAGCTAAAGTCTTGCTAGTCTGCTGTTTTTCAGGAAAGGAGGGTGCTATGGATGTTCAGCAGCATCAAGAAGCAAGAAGGAGCCTCCCACCTCACTGTCCTTGAAATTTGTGATTTTACTAGCCTTGACATTTTTCTGAACACTGAAAAGGTTTAAACATCCCCCCTTTCACTTTGTATAGATTGGGCCCATCAGACTCTCTCTCTCTCTCTCTCTCTCTCTCTCTCTCTCTCTCTCTCTCTCTCTCTGTTGTTTTTGCTCAACCTTACCTGTAATCTTTCTGTAAGGCCTCTTCATGTACATCCGAAGCTGATTTTTTTATTTTTTATTTTTTTGCCAACAAGGCTTTTCACTCGCGGCTGTTTAATTTCTTTAATTTTGATCAGCCAGTCCCCTTAATGGTGTGTGTGTGTGGTTTTAACACTGTATGGGTGGATCTACACAAAGGGGAAAAAACGCTATAAATAAGTCATAAATGAAATTGTTATAACAAAAGAAAAAACGCTATGGAAAATCACATAGATTTTTTTTTTACTCTCCATTGCCATCTGGTGCTGCATGTTTATAACGCATTCAAAACACTGTTTTTTGACCAATGTAGCCGAGTCCGATGTCATCCAGATGCTTTTATGCTATGGGAGT
The DNA here is from genome assembly GCF_951804945.1 of Podarcis cretensis. Classification (NCBI taxonomy): domain Eukaryota; kingdom Metazoa; phylum Chordata; class Lepidosauria; order Squamata; family Lacertidae; genus Podarcis; species Podarcis cretensis. The sequence goes on from NC_137175.1 coordinate 27,603,491, forward strand.
GTAGAAATAAATAACAATATTGCAATAGTTTTATCTGTTTTATTAATGGTGTGTTGTGTTGTTGTAACCTACCCTGGGACCATAATGGTGAAGAGTTAGGGTTAAGAAATATCATGAATAAATAAAAGATTGGATCTGAGCTGCGAATATGGATCCAGGGTCTGTTTGCACATGCATTTTGCCATCCTATTGGTTCAGGGTACATAGGGCTAAAATATGAACTCCTTATAGAGCTCAGATCTAAGATATTTCAAGCAGCCTTTGCCAAGCATTAAGGCTATCTAGTTACCAAGTTAATGAGTTAGGAAAGTTTCTCATTTAACTCCAAATATAACAATTTGTAGCATTATTATTATTATTATTTTCTTTACACAAAATGCTATTATTATTATAATAATTATAATTATTTTTATTTTTAAAAAGAACCGGAGAAAAGTAAAAAAGAAGAAAGATTAATATAGTATATCACTATAAAAAAATAAGAAGCTTGTTGTTGTTTTTTTGTTACCTTTATCATGGGCAACATGTTTGGGGAAAGAGGTTGGGGAACTCGAGGTCAGAGTGAGGAATGCGAGCTCCCCTCTCCCTGTATTTTAACAGATTAGTAGGTATGGACTCAAATGCCACCAGAAGCAAGATATACACATTTAAATGAAGAGCCACCAGCTCCAAGGCAAAAGCTCTCCAGGGAAATGTGAGTGAGTACCTTGATCAATTCAGCCATAGTTGCTTCATATTCTCACCCAGCCACTACATAACCTCATTTACCATCATAAGCCTGGTATGTCAGATTGAAAGGAAAGAGCTTCAAATATCACTGGTGTTGCTAAATTGCTCCCCTAGGAAGTCAACTGCACGGGTGCACCTGACTTTATTACTGTTTCCTGATCTTAATCCCTCTATTTATTTATTTTTTGCACATCATTTGTTCAAAGCAAACCAGTAATTTTGCAGGAACATTTCTGGTCTGCATTTGCATCTGATTAGCCAGAAGGTACCGGTAAATCCGCTCACCTTTTCATCAGTGGGCAGCATTGCAGCCAGGCAGCCATGCCTCAATGGTTTTCCAGCTTAGGAGTGGAGGCAGGCCACCTCCCCTACGTCACAGCCGGCTGTGTTATTTGTGCTGGGGGACAGCCCTAGCCAATCAGCTGGCAGGGTGGGTCCGCAGGTAATTGAATTGCGGCACGGCCGGCTGGCACCCTCTTCTTGCCTCTTTGTTGGACCACCCTACCCACCCACCATCTTTTCATGCTTTCCTCTGATATGACCTTGGTATGGCAATTGTCGGTCGCCATGTTGTTGGGGCTGGGTAGGAATTTTTTCCACTTGGCAAATTGGCACTGGCCATTTGGTTTTTGCCTAACTGGTAGCAATCGTCACAACTTTTGTGAGGTTAGGTATTGGGTAAGCCTTTGTTCAGTTGGAGGGGTGTTGGTTGCCTTCACCTGTCCCTCCTCACTAAGGGTATCCTCTTAAAGGGATCCAGGGTGTGAATACTGTCTGAAGCCTGGGTATGGGCTAGGGCCATATCACACTACCTATGGGAACCCCTCGGGGTGCCACTATTTGATGTAAGTCATAGGGCACCACTTAAGACATGGGTGGTGCTGCGGTCTAAACCACTGAGCCTCTTGGGCTTGCTAATCAGAAGGTTGGCGGTTCGAATCCCCATAATGGGCTGAGCTCCCGTTGCTCGGTCCCTGTTCCTGCCAACCTAGCAGTTCAAAAGCATGCCCCAAAAAGTGCAAGTAGATAAAAGGTACTGCTCTGGTGGGAAGGTAAACGGCGTTTCCGTGCGCTGCTCTGGTTTCGGTGTTCCGTTGTGCCAGAAGCGGCTTAGTCATGCTGGCCACATGACCCAGAAAAACTGTCTGCAGAGAAACGCCAGCTCCCTCGGCCTATAAAGTGAGATGAGCGCTGCAACCCCAGAGTCGTCTGCCACTGGCCTTAACTATCAGGGGTCCTTTACCTTTACCTTTATAGGGCACCCCTTATCAGTGGTTTACCGTTCCATGGACTCCCTGCAGATGGTCAGGAGTCAAGATATAGCCTGGCTTCACCCAGCGGCAGAGGAAGCCATTCAGACTCCTGGGGCGGTGCGCCTATAGGGGCAGTGCGCACCGCAGGGCCTCCGGAGTCTGCCTGCCTCCTTCCACTCAGCTGACCTACAGCTGGGGGGGGGGAGAGGCAGTGTGGAGCCTGCGTGCGTCCAAGCCACTGCATCTTTCCCAGGAGAGATGTGTGGCTTGGGTGTGCTGAAGGCCCTGTGATGAGTGCCGCCCAGCATTTTGTCACCCCCCTCAGTGGTGACACCTGGGGCAGCCCGCACCCACTGCACCCCTCCTTCCTCCTCCCCTGGCTTCACCCCAATGCCTAAGGCAAACCACTCACATCTGTAACCAATAAAGTTGTGGCCTATTTGAACCCATAAACCAAAATACTCCGTGTCGGTGTGTTTTATTGTTCTCCTGGGAACTTTGTGGCTCAGGTGCCTTGGCACATTGCAAATAAGCAATGGGACTTCCGGGTTAGCGCTGCCGATTAATGGCGGATTCCCTCCGAGCTCCGGAGGGAATCGGCTCCGCAGGATCGGGTCTTGTCCGCGCCGGCGACGCGGGGACCCTTAAAAATCACAGGCGCGGATGCCTGTGAACGTGGTGACTCGGCGGGCACCATTTGCGCCCCCCCAAACCGCGAAGGAGCCTTTTTAAAGGCTCAGGAACGGGGACGGGGGACGGCGCGGTGCTGTGAGTCGATTGCTCCTTCTGCGGAGCGAAGCCGCATGCCATTGCCGGAGAAGCGCTGACTTTTTCCTTGAAACATTTGGACTCAAAAACAAGAACCCGTGAGTAAACATGGAATTTGGATTTTAAACAAATTTTTCCTGAATTGGGAACGAGCGGGGAAGGGTCAAAAAGGAAGTCGCCCCCCCCCTTTGAGTAGATATTCTAACGCAAAGAGCTTGCAACTTAAGGTCGAGAGAACTTTTTTTAAAAAAAAGAAAAAATCACGGCTTGACGCTATAAACTTTACCGGAGGATAAACTTGACGTTTGGAGCTAAAGTTTCACCCCCCCCAGAACCCGGGGACGCCCCGTGAGAGAACCTGTTGAGGAACTATTGAAGATTTTGACAGCTGTCAAAATAGCTGTCAAAAGGAAAGGATAAAGGGAACTTTGTCTTTGTTGCATCTGCTGGCTATATTTGTTGCAACTTCTAGAAAATAAGGGAGAGCAGCTACAAATTAACTTACTGACTGGTTTTTTAAATTGAGAGACACTGTAAAAATGGCTGAAAGAAGCAATAATCAGACTAAACTCAACAAAATACTGGCTCTCCTGGGAAAGTTACAAGATCAGACAGATGTTTTGACTACAAATGCGAACACCCTGGCCTTGGCAGTAAACAACATTGCTGAAGCTGACAGGGAGTGGAGGCAGGAAGTTTATACACATCAACAACAAGAGGAATTTGAGAGTCATGAGACTGTGGATTGTGAGGAAAAGGAAGGTGGACTGGTAATTTTGCAGATGTCAAGGGAGAATTACAGCTTGGGGCCTGGCATGCCGACAACAAAGGAGAATAAAAACTTGAGGTGGAAAGTTTGGACTGAGTTGGAAATTGCAAATTTGAGAGTGGAACACCTCATTAGTATTAATCTTAAATATGGAGGGCCAACTGGAAAAATCATGGATCTTGTTGGGTCAGTGCCCCATCGAGCCTTGGGGCTTAACCTAAAGGACTATCCAAGAGGCCGGCAGAGAGGAACTGAGGGTGACTTGAGAGCCTCGGACGTGAGATCTCCAGGTTAAACAGTATTGATTGATGAACATTTATTGGGGACTAAACCGGGAAAGGGGGGTTGGAGTTTGGTAATCCAAAGGGTACAGAATTTTTAATTACTTACTTTTAATTTGTTTTGATATTTGTATGGAAGTTGGGAAAGCTATGGAAGGGAAATATTGACTTTAAGAAATATGTTAAAGAATAAGAAATGATGTATAAGATGTTTAAGATTAGATAAGCTAAAATTGGTGTCTAAAATGGTTAAAAGGAAATGAAAATGAGGAATGTAATAATAATTTTATGGAAGAATGAGGAAAAGTAAAATTACAGTATGTTAAAATTATTAAGTTTAAGGTTGAGAATTAAGTAATAAGGATTTGCAGGACTAATAATTTGAACTGGAATACAAGAAGGGGAGGGGAGAGGAGGTCTAAGAAAGAAGTTATATGAAAATAAGCAATTGAAATTTCATTTGTTTGTAATTGTTTTCTTTTTCTAAATTTTTGTATTTTCTGTTATTTTTTCTTTTTTGTGTGTGTCTATGTGTATTATTGAAATGCTAATAAACATTTATTAAAAAAAAAAAAGCAAATAAGCAATGGCTCACCATCCATAGAACAGGAATTATGAAGGAGAGTTTTTCCCCCTTTCCCGAGTGATGCCAGATTTTACATTTCTTAGGGTTAACACACTAGATTTCCAGATCAGGTATTAGCTCTGGAATTCCATCTGCGACGAAACTGGAAAAGTGCAGAGTTAGAAAGAAGGGCTGCAAACTTTTCATATGAAAGGAAAAGAAACAATAGGGGCACTTTTAGACTGTCACTATTTTGGGTTGGGATGCAGTCACATCCCAGCAGATTCAAGCTGTGCAATTAAAGCAGATTTGCAGCTCTTGCAAAACAATCTTCCCTCAAAGTTCAGAGTTTTAGTGATGAAGAAAGTAGTGAGAAAATGCAGTGGAAAGTGTGGGATAACACTTGGCTTGGCACAACACCATCTAATCTTCCCTCAAACAAATCAGGCTGAATGCTCTTTAAATAGTTGATGTTTCCTAATGCCCTTGCAAACAAATCAGGCTGAGTGAACATTAAACAGGTTGTCTGGAAGTGAAGTAGGACTTTCCTCTATTTCCTGCAAATGGCACTGTGTCACTATTTCATGTGCGTCCTGGAGAGACAAAGAACTACTGTACTGTGAATCTGCTTTCTTGGAGGGGGGGGGATATACTGGGAAAAAATTCTCTCTTCAGTACCCCTGTCAATGACTACATGCCCTCTGAGCTCATGCATTCCACACAGCTCAAGCCTAGGTGATACTAACTTTACCGAAGAGCTTAACTATTCTCTATGCAAAATAGGGCAGAGGTGATTCTAGTCCCTGGACTAGAGAACAGTTTGCTACAAAAGAGGGGCAACCCCCATGCTAAACTGTGCTGATGAGGACTTTGATGCAATACCATGCTTGAGCTTGGTGTTGGTCCTGAGGTTTTAGCAGACCTGCAATCCTAGCTTTTTAATATTTACCTTTTCTCCATGCATGCTACTGTTTCAAACGAACACAGGTTGTGTTTTATTTTCCTGTGCTAACCAATCTCCACAATGCAGGATGGTCTTGTTCCATAATAGCCTCGCTATGCTTCAGTGGTGCATCAAGTAGCTCTTGCATAACAAGGGCCTGATTCCAGCATCACCCGCACCAATATCAGTCAAGAGTAACTCCACTAAAATCAATGGGCCTTGCACGCCTAATGCAAGAGGAGAGGCAAGCCCCATCATTTACAGAATGTTATACTGGAGAGTATAAAGGTGCAATAGAAATGCAAGGTATTATGGCGCTATTTATTACTGCACATTAAATCCATGTACCGTAGAAGTGCAAGTCAAATATAAGTGCTAGGTGCAATTTGGTGGGTTCTCGGGATGACTGTTGCTTTCTTTCTCCATAGAGCGATGCCATGAATAAAGAGATCAGAGATATAAAATGCATATGGCCTAATAAAAAAATGCCAGCTCTTCTTTATAGTACTGTGCCAAAATTTGTCCCTCAGTTCCTCAAAAAAGCTTTCTATTTCTGTGAAACAGGCCTTGGTTTTTCTGCCTCATTCTCACGGTGCTTTATTACAAGGTAGCAAGGGAGGTATAGGCCTTTCCCCCACCCGTGAACATTTCCTCACCACTCTGCAGCCTCCCTGGCTGCCTTTGTTTGCTGATCTGAAAAAGTCCCATGGGAGGAGTCGCCTCATGATGTCTTTCTTGCCCTGGACTTTATTTGAAGAGCAGAAGGTGGGAAAGAAGCTACAGAGCACAGACCAGTGAGGAGAGACTTTGTAGAATGAAAGAAAGGTCATCACCCCTTGGCCACCTCAAAAGTAAGGTAAGTGCATTAAAAACACACACACACACACACACACACACACACACTCATAAGATTGTCAGCAAAATTTTCTCTTCCTTTTGGTAATTTCTGAATGCAATATATATTTTTTCATGAACTGATGAAGAATGGTAGAGGGTGGGGAATGCAGGCAGGGGGTTTGTGTGTGTGTTTTGCACAACACTACTACAGTGGTACCTCAGTTTCTGAACACCTCTGTTGTCATATGTTTTGGTTCTTGAATGCCGAAAACCCAGAAGTAAATGCTTCTGTTTTTGAACGTTTCTCGGAACCCAAATGTGTGATGTGGCTTCCGTTGACTGCAAGAAGCTCTTGCAACCAATGGCAAGCCGTGCCTTGGTTTTCGAATGTTTCTTAAGCCAAATGGGCTTCCAGAACAATTATATTCGAGAACCAAGGTACCACAGTAACTGGAAATTTCAACAACATCTTCTCTTTGTCCTCATGCTTCCTCCTTTTCATAGTCTGGAGGGCACTGATTGGTCAGGAAGAATGTTCTGCCCAAGCTTCTGTGAACCCATGTTCACTTACCTTTATCCAGTTTTTAAGGTACCTAAACGCAGTGGGGGTTTTTCTAAAAAAAAAAAAATTTTTAGGGGTACTCTCATTTTGACTCAAGAAAATCACCATTTTATAGTTCAAATCAGGAAAAATAAATACAGTAAATGGACAAAAACACAAAGATTCATGAAATGTTTAGGGGTATATGTACCCCTGCACCCCCCCAAAAAAAATTACTGCCTAAACATATCCCTCACATCATCTGCTTTGTGGCAGAGCTTACCTTCAGAATTACATGTCTAGAAACTGGGTTTTTAGAGTCACAGTTCCAGTTCTCTGGAATAAATTACCAGCCAAAATCAGACTGGTGCCTAATGAGATGATGCTTAGACACCTACTGTATACATTTTTGTTTTTTAAGAAGTCTTCCTCTGAGGTGTGACCCAGTCATTTATGAAAAAAAATACATTTTATATTTGATTAAATGTTTCCATTGTTTTTAGAGTTTCTACGGGTGGTTTTATTGTTGTAGAATTTGTTGAATCGATTTTATTGCGTGTGATTCTGTTTCTTTTCCTGTACACCACTTTGATGACTTCATACCATGAAGTGGTCTATACATTTGTTTAATAATAAAAAATAATATCAATATTAACAACAACAACTTGATTTTGTTTACAGAGGGAAATACACAGGCTGTCCAGAAGTCTTAAGACTCCATTTCCCATCTGTTCCAGCCAACATGGCCAATGGTCATGCATGATGGGAGTTGTAGTCCAAAAACATCTGAAGAATCACAGGTTCCCCACCCCAATACAGACAAAGGATAGTTGCTGCCATTTTGGACTTTTAACATGCAGCAGTTGAAATACAACCAAAGCACATTTCCCCCTGGGGAATATATTCACAAAGCAGGTGGTAGCTGCACTTTTCAGAACTTACTGTTAAATGAGGACAGTGTAATGAATGGCCCACATCAGACTGCCTCAAAATGAGGCATCTGTACAAAGGCAAATCTGTTCCCCACATCCTACTAGTGTAGGTTTTCTTTTCTCTCCACTGCTCTTCTATACACAATTCTCCTTGGGCCATTGGGCCTTGATAGCCTTAGTGATATACATGGGCGGTTGTCCATCATCCATCACTTTTCAAATGAAGAATTGCACTGTAGCTCATTCCATACACTCTGTCAACTGCTTTATGATTTACTTCAGGATTTTTATGCACTCATCCCAGACTCAGCTGATGTCAGGAGTAACAGCATCTTTGAAATGAACAATATGCCATGGTAGATCGAAAGCTCATGCTATTGTTTAATGTACCAAGTATAATAGGCAGTCCCTCTTACTTTGACTTTTATCTGTATCCTTTCTGCTTGAGCGTTCTGAGTGCAAAATGCCAAGTGGCAAATAAAGGAGCCACAAGGTGCACTTACAGTGCATATATTTCCCTTAAAAGATCAACAGAAGGACAGTGGTTGCCTTGTTTGCATTCTGCTGAGAGCAAGGCAGCTTGCACAACTTGGCTCAATTTCACTTGTTCCCCTGCTCAACATATGTGTACCTCCAGAAGAGCAAACATACACAGGAGAGACCATAGCTTTTGCATAGGTGCAAGTTAATTGTTGGCATCTCCAATTAGCAATATCAGGTCATATAAGTCTTCTGTCTGAGACCCCAGAGAGCTGTTGCCAGTCAGAGCACACAGTGCAGGGCTGGAGAGACCAATAATCTGACCTATTATAAGTCAGCTTCCTATGTTCCAAAAATTTTGCATGACCTCCAACATCTGCCTTTTGTTGGTGTTGTTGTTATTTAGTCGTTTAGTCGTGTCCGACTCTTCATGACCCCATGGACCAGAGCACGCCAGGCATTTCTGTCTTCCACTGCCTCCCGCAGTTTGGTGAAACTCATGCTGGTAGCTTCGAGAACACTGTCCAACCATCTCATCCTCTGTCATCCCCTTCTCCTTGTGCCCTCCATCTTTCCCAACATCAGGGTCTTTTCCAGGGAGTCTTCTCTTCTCATGAGGTGGCCAAAGTATTGGAGCCTCAGCTTCACGATCTGTCCATCCAGTGAGCACTCAGGGCTGATTTCCTTAAGAATGGATACGTTTGATCTTCTAACAGAACTGTTAGAACCTAAAACTAAAATTCTTTCAAGAATGTATAACTTGCTGTTGAAATGGAATACTCAGGATGAAACAGTTAAATCAGCTATGATCAAATGGGCACAGGACATAGGTCATAACATTTTGTTTGCTGACTGGGAAAAGTTGTGGACCACCGGTATGAAATTTACGGCATGTAATGCCTTAAGAGAGAATATTATGAAACTGATATACAGGTGGTACATGACCCCAGTCAAGCTTGCAAAAATATATCATTTGCCCGATAACAAATGTTGGAAATGTAAAGAGACTGAAGGCACATTCTTTCACCTTTGGTGGACGTGCCCAAGCATTAAGGCTTTCTGGGAGATGATATATAATGAACTGAAAAAGGTATTTAAATATACCTTCCTCAAGAAACCAGAGGCCTTTCTCTTGGGCATAGTCGGCCAATTGGTGTTAAAGAAAGATAGAATGTTTTTTATGTATGCGACAACAGCAGCAAGAATACTCATCGCAAAGTACTGGAAGACACAAGATTTGCCCACCTTGGAAGAATGGCAGATGCAAGTAATAGACTATATGGAATTGGCAGAAATGACTGGCAGAATCCGAGACCTGGGAGAAGAAGCGGTGGAAGAGGACTGGAAGAAGTTTAAGACTTATCTGCAGAAATACTGCAAGGTTTATGAATGCTAAAATGATGTTGGATATAAAAATAATATGGCATTGGTGATACAGTGTTAAAAAGTATGCAAAAACGTAATAGAAAAAGAGTGAAAGATTAAAATTATATTATGTCAAAAGTAAACAATATGTTAAAGGTGTTTAAACATAAGGAGGAAAGATCGGAGACATAATAGAAGTGATTTTAATAATTAGAAATGAGTTTCGAAAAAGGGTAAGGATTTGCTGTATCTGATTGGACAAAGAGGAACACAAAAAAGGGAGGCGTGAGGAAGTCAAGAAAGAAAGCTTTGTAAACATGAATTTAAAAATTGGAGTTTTTACTTTTAATTTGTTTTTTGTATTTTGATGTATGTTTGTGACTGGTTTTGTTGTTTTGAATTTCTTTTGTTTTTCTGTATAACTAAATAAATATATTTAAAAAATTTTTTAAAAAGTGGAGACGATAAGCTTAACTGAGACAAAAAAAAAACAAAAACGATTTTCTTGCAGTCCATGGGACTCTCAAGAGTCTCCTCCAGCACCATAATTCAAAAGCATCAATTCTTAGGCAATCAGCCATATATCACTACTGGGAAAACCACAACTCTAACTATACGGACCTTTGTTGGCAAGGTGATGTCTCTGTTGGTAGTCACCATTTAAATCAGGGATGGGGAGTTCTCCAGGTGTCATTGGGAATGACAGGAGGAATGGCTGCAATGGGGGAGATACTGCAACACACACCGGTGGCGCTGTGGTCTAAACCACTGAGCCTAGGACTTGCCAATCAGAAGGTCAGCGGTTTGAATCCCCACGATGGGGTGAGTTCCCGTTGCTCGGTCCCAGCTCCTGCCCACCTAGCAGTTCAGAAGCATGTAAAAGTGCAAGTAGATAAATAGGTACCACTCCAGTGGGAAGGTAAATGGTGTTTCCGTGCACTGCTCTGGTTCACCAGAAGCAGCTTAGTCATGCTGGCCACATGACCCAGAAGCTGTCTGCAGACAAATGCCGGCTCCCTTGGCCTATAGAGCGAAATGAGCGCCTCAACCGCAGAGTCGTCCGTGACTGGACCTAACGGTCAGGGGTAACTTTATCTTTAATGACAGAGCTGGTCCCAGAGACATTGGGCCATCTATCTCGAGCCAGAAAACAGGACTAAATGAGCACTTTAAAACCACTTAGGATGACATTAGAATAGAATTCAGTCTGCTTTCACAACAAAGTGAGTGTGGTTAAATGACATGTTTTCAAGATGCATCCCGGATGCATCTTGGGGACATGACATGACTGACCCTATCATTAGGCAAAGTGAAGTGACTGTATCAGGTGGCAGTTGCTGGGGAGGGGGCACCACTGGCAGCTCGCTGGCTGTCCCTCCTGAACCCCATGCATGTGTGTCGTGTGGCATGTCCTGCACCCCCACAATTAGCCTGCTGTTATGTGGCGTGTATGGAAATAAGATTCTGTTACAAATTCAGATGACTTCTGTACATTGATTGGCGAGGGCGCCATCTTGTAGCAAAATATCCTGGATTGGCCATGATTAGGGAAGTTGAAACTTTGGAAATCTGGCTATAACACAAGCTAGTAAGTAAATGCTGTGTTTGTGTAGCCTACTTAGGGATATTGACTGGCCTTGCATGGTAGATTAAAGCAGGAACCTCCCCCACAACACTCCATAATAACTGTTTTCATTGCATAAAGTGAAAAAAAAGGATAATCAAATTTTATGCTTCAGATAGCATGTGCAGGACTCCCACTGAAGTTGATAAAAGCTCTGTGGCTACTCAAACCCTTTATTTTTTCTGCTTTACTTGTTCAGAGTGGCTCAGGATATTTGCCAACTGTTATTGAATTTAAGCACTGAACGCTATCAGAGTTCAGCTGACCCTGAAAGAATATTTTTTTAAAAGCAGTGATATTTTTGAAGTACTTACGAACAGGCCATAATTGTCTCCCATACACTTCTGTGTTTTGGGGTAGAGATGAGTACATTTAATGCTAATTCTATGCAAATTGCTTTAAAAGCACAGCCGGTCCATCTCTTTAAAAGCAATAGCAATGGCATCATCAAAAGGTGCTGGCAAATATAATTAGCCAACTGAAGAGCTTCTGCTTCCAACGCTAGAATCAAAGAAAGAAGTTGGAGCAATTTATGAAAAAGAGGAAATGTAGAAGAAGAAGTCCAGGAAGCAGCAGAAAAGACAACCTTCTTCCCAGTGAAACCACTCTTACCAAAGACTTCCTTGTAGCTAAGACCTACTGAGATCACACTCGCTATAGAGTTCAGATCCAGTACAGTGGTACCTCAGGTTACATACTTAATTCGTTCCGGAGGCCTGTACTTAACCTGAAACTGTTCTTAACCTGAAGCACCACTTTAGCTAATGGGGCCTCCTGCGGCCGCCATGCCGCCGAAGCACAATTTCTGTTCTCATCCTGAAGTAAAGTTCTTAACCTGAAGCACTATTTCTGGGTTAGCGGAGTCTGTAACCTGAAGCATATGTACCCTGAAGCGTATGTAACCTGAGGTAATAATAATAATAATAATAATAATAATAATAATAATAATAATATAATTATTTTATTTATATCCCGCCCTCCCCAGCCGAAGCCAGGCTCAGGGCGACTAGCAGCAATCAAATAATCCAACATTCTAAAAACATTTCATTATAAAAATTAATTAAAATCAAATTGATGGCAACTGTTAAGCAAAATTCTGTGCAGATTGCCAGAGGAGGGAGTCAGGCTGCGCCCTGACCAAAGGCCTGGTGGAACAGCTCTGTCTTGCAGGCCCTGCGGAAAGATGTCAGGTCCCGCAGGGCCCTAGTCTCTTGTGACAGAGTGTTCCACCAGATTGGAGCCGCAGCCGAGAAAGCCCTGGCTCTAGCTGAGGCCAGCCTAACCTCTCTGAGGCCTGGGACCTTCAGGATGTTTTTATTTGCAGACCGTAAATTCCTCTGTGGGACATACCAGGAGAGGTGGTCCCGTAGGTACGAGGGTCCTAAGCCGTATAGGGCTTTAAAGGTTTCAACCAGCACCTTAAACCTGATCTTGTACTCCACAGGGAGCAGTGCAGCTGGTATAGTACCGGATGAATGTGATCTCGCAGCGAAAACCCCCATAAGGAGTCTCGCCGCGGCATTCTGCACCCGCTGGAGTTTCTGGGTCAGTCTCAAGGGCAGCCCCACGTAGAGCAAGTTACAATAATCCAGTCTGGAGGTGACCGCCGTGTGGATCACAGTGGCTAGGTCAGGGCGAGAGAGGTAAGGAGCCAACTGCTTAGCTTGGCGGAGATGAAAAAATGTCACGTTTGTTATAGGTGTAATCTGCGCCTCCATAGAGAGGGAGGTATCGAAGATTACACCCAAACTCTTAATGGATGGTGCTGGCACTAATTGCACCCCCGCAAGAGATGGGAGTTGCCCCCTCAATCCCATATGGTCCCATCCCAGGATTTAACTTCAACCGGCTCCCACATAACCATCCAGTCACAGCTCCCAGACATCTGGTCAGTGTGTCTGGGGCCGAGTCAGGATGGTACCACTGTAAATAACTCATTTATCCCAGCCGTTGTCAGCAGTGCCTGGAAGTAATATCATCTAAGTCAGGGATGGGCCACTTACAGCCCTCAGCCCAATTTCATACAACCTGGAGCCTTATTTTATTCAGGTGGAAAGAACAGAGAAAATAGGTGGGAAGAGGCTGGCAGAGAGAGGTGCCCTGAGTCTCACTTTTGGTTCTCGTCCCTCAACATTTGGCTTTGGTTGCGCAAGTGAGAAGGTGGCATGACAGATGTTCCATTAGTGGCTTCTGACCTTATCCCATACAGAGAAGATGCCAATGAAAGACATCCTGGATGAGGAATCTAGTCCACAGGAGAGGGCAAAGCTTCCTATGAAGGAACACAAAAGAGCCAATTACATTTCTTTCTTTCTTTTACCTTTCCCTTGTGCCGGCTGCACAAGACCTGAAGGGAGAGGTTGGTCAACGTAGAAAGTGATGAGGGAAAATGCATCTGGGCAGAGGCTCATGTGCAAGGAAAAAGTGATAGAGCATATATTTTGACAACATAGCCACAAAGTCCTATGATCTACACCACCTTTCTGCCCTTGTAAACATCACATTTCTTCCGCAGAGTGTATAGGGCTGTATTCAGACATGAGGATTATTACCGGTACGTTAGTTTTCCTGGTTATAATGCTAGTGCTTCTGTCCCAGTTTCTAATGTTCCTTTTACATTGCACCCTGTTGCCTTATGGAACTGTGGCTTTTTTAATCAACATACTGCTATGTTGGACTGCATTTCACTCACACCAGTGGACATGATGTGACACAACGACAGACTTCTTTAGACATCTCGACACCCTGTGTGCTTGCATTCCCCCATGAAAATAGCAGGAAAGAACTGTGTTCTGTGTTACTGCCTCATGGTTTTCCCAGTTACCAATCTTTTATTGTTGTTTTACTTTTCTGTATGATACTAATATAATTTATTTTAAGAACTGGTTATCTCTCTCTTTTCCTTCCATATCCAAGTCATTGTAAAATTGTGCAGCCTTTTCTCTTCTGTACTTTAAAATCCAAGAGTTGTACTTTTCACTTGAAACCATCTCATCTACACTATTAAAAACCCTCCTTGATAACCTTCCCCGCCAACAATCTCCCCTTCAGCCAATTCAACAGCCATTTCTCTCCCCAACCTAAGAAGTATGTATGCATATGAATGAGCAAAATGTGGATTTTAATTAAAGTAGTTCCTTGCAAACAGTTTCCAATATCGATTCCATCTTTGCAAGCCATCTATGAATTACTCTTCAGTCCCTACAATTAAGGTCATTTGCCTAACAATAAATTATGTGTCTAGGTGGTTAAATCACAAGAAACGGATGACTTCATTGAATATTGTTCAATGAAAAATAAGATAGAAAAAGTCCCTTTGAAAAACAATTTGGCTTCAGTCAATGGTGTGATTAATTTGTCTCACTGGTTCCATTGGAATTTTGGTACTGTGCTGTATTCAAACACAGTGGCTTAACTGAGCACTGTCCCATTATTGTACAAGCAACAACACTGCCTGCCTTGAGAATCCATCACCTCTTTCTTTCCTCGGCCTAGAAGGAAGTCAGCTTGCAAACTCAGATTAGTAGCCCTGCTAGGAAGTTGTATAAAACCCTGCCAAGAAGTTACCAACACCTAAACGGAACCTAAATTTCATAGTCAAAGTTCAACACATGTATGACTAACTGTAGTTGGTTAGGTAGTTAAAATAAAATAAATTTAGGAACATGAATTTGTTCATCACTACTGGGTGTTGCCCTGTTTGTAGAAAGTATGTATCAGAGGGGCAGGGACCATTACAGGCTAATGGGACAGATAGCTTCTGAAGGTCCTAAACGTGTTCACTTGGAAATGGAGTCCAATCCCACTTATTTATTTCACTGAATTTATATCCCTCCATTCCTCCCCAAGGATCTCAGGGCACAATTTGAAAACAAAGGGGGGCTGGAATCCTGAAACATTTAAAATGCTCTAAAAATAATTACCATTAAAAACATCTAAAAGCAGTTATACTTAAAAGCATTCTAAAAGCAATTCCAGTTAAAAACATTCTTCCATCCAACGATCTTGGGGTTGCCAGGAACAGCATTCAGTATTATATTCCATGGTGCACAAGGTGCTCTTTAGGATTACATCATCTTCTGTTTATCATTTGATCTCTGTTCTTTCTAGATGCTATAGGTGAACATTTCGCTTTTAGAAAAATGAGCCGCAGCTGATTTCTAATACCTTCTTCAACAATGGGTGTGAAATGGAATTCCATGGAAGCTTTCAAATTACAGCCCACTTACATGTGTGCATTATATCAGCGGTGACACTTTGAGATATTGATAGCGGGCTGACAGTTCTTTTGACTGAGTAGACTTTGCCCCAAGGACTGCGAAAGCAGGGGCACTTGCAGTCACAAGACGTATTGCATGCACAAACCAGGATGAAATTTTGGTTAAACAGCTACATGAGGCTGTGTCTTGGAGAGTAAAAGGTTAGGCAATAACATGATTAGGAAAATTGTGCACAACTCAGAAAGCAAGCAGAGGCCTTGCAGTTCTAGGCTGAATATTCCACCCAGAGTGATCTCAGCGATTTTTGGGGTTGGTAGTAGAGTGAATCCCTCCCTAAGAACACATATGGTGACATGTTCAGGATGGGATGGAGGATTTTGGTGGGGGTGCATTATGTCCTTTCTGTTGTTAATGAATTGCTCCATGAGGTTTTTCTTATTAGGTTTAAAAAGCCATGCCACTCAGCTGTAGGCTAGCTACCACATTCTTTGAAATAGGGCTGCTCTGAGAGGGAAGCAACATGGCGACAGAGTGTTGCTGCCAGTGACACAGTTGTCTGAGGCTGATGGGAGTTGTAGTCGAAAACATCTGTAGGGCACCAGGGTGGGGAAATCAATCATAGCTAATAGGCACTGGGAAGCCTATGCTTCATGAATTTGTCTATTCTTCTTTGATAGCCAACTAAGCTAGCGGCCATCAGCAAATCAGAAGGTGGTGAATCTCATTGATCAGGGAAGGAGAATTTGAATCAATGGTCAGGGATTATGGTCAATATCTGGAGAGCTACAGGTTCCCCACCCCTGCCAAACATCAACCGTTCACCATGTGAGCAAATGCTCCTGTTTTTCTGTTCTAAAACTCTGTTGCATTTGGGTGGCTCTGGAATCTAGTGTTATAAGAGAGGGAGGAAAAACTGTTCTCTATCCACACCAGGAATAATTGTATAAATCTCAATCATCTCCCAATTTACTTGCTTTTGGACTAGCTTCAGGCCTTGCAACTTTCTCTTCATTTTGACTGGACCTTTTGGCACCTTTCCCACTGTTTTGTGAGATGCCGTAGTCAGAACTGTATGATGGGGTGAGATGCTCTATATTTATTTGTATAAACGCATGACAAGACTGAAAAGTTGTCCCACATCACATTCAGTCAATGTCATAAGAATAGATCCAGGATAATGATCTTGCTCCAGTTCCTTGAAGTGCCAAGATAGGGCAGTCTATTAACATAGAAAGGCTTGAGAAGAATTGTACAGGTTAGAACACCATCTAGGACTTTCATGGAGAGCTAGGTATTTCACACAGAGACTTGACTTTCTTTTGTTTCATTTCTAAGCTACAACTCTCCTGCCTCATTAGATATCCTGAAGACACCAAGACTGGGAAGAAATATCATCTCCCATGCCCTCATTATGTTGCAGACAACTAAAACACATTTATGGCATTTTTGTTTGTTTGCTTGTTTCCTATTCTGCAGCAAACCTCTTACTGTATTTATTTCTGATTCTTCATGAACCTCATTGCCTCATGGAAGAGTGATTGCTGCAGCTCTGCTAATGGGGTGAGATGCCTATTTCATTATTTATTCTTCTGATATCCAGGTGTATTGAAGTGAAGGTGAAATTATAATTTACTTAGGATAGCCTTTTTTGTTCTTTATTTTTGCACTCCAAGAACAAGGCTGTTTATGTCTAATGCTTCTTTATGTTGCTTAGGGTTGCCACTTGATCATTCTCATTGCTCACTGCAAATTTGCCCTTGTTTTGTATTAACAAAGCACTAGGCAGCACAACAGCAATTTTAATAACAGGATTACACTAGACACCTAGATTCTGGCCAGGACAGGAATTATCTGTCCGGTTCTCTCTCTCTCTCTCTCTCTCTCTCTCTCTCTCTCTCTCTCTCTCTCACACACACACACACACATTTAAAAACAACATAATTGTACTTCAGGAGACGCAACTGCTTTACAGAATGAACTAGCTTTGTCTGTTGAGATGTGTGTGGAAAAAATGAGGAGAGAGAGAAATTGGATAGAGCATCCTGGATGGCTGTTTTGTTTAAACCAGTGTTTCCCAAACTTGGGTTTCCTGCTGTTTTTGGATTACAACTCCCATCATCTCTAGCTAGCAGGACCAGTGGTCAGGGATGATGGGAACTGTAGTTCCAAAACAGCTGGAGACCCAGGTTTGGGAAGCACCGGTTTTAAAGCCTGATTAGTCATTCAATATTTGTTGTAGGTCCAGCAGTGGCTGGTGCCCATTAGGGCTGGTAGTCAAGTAGGCCAACAGTAGGTGAAGACAGAACAAATGAGAGGCAAAGCCCATCCTCTTCCCTGATTAGTTCTACAAGGGCAAAACTGTGACTAAGGAGGAGGAAGCTGAGAACCAAGGCCACCCATTGGGCTTATTGTTTTTATGTATTGAAAATTTATCACCTGCTCTTTCAAAAATATAACAAGACAGCTTATAACATATAACATGCAATAAACTCACTGTATAAAAAACATAATGTAACGTAATTTAAAAACACCAGTAGATGTAAGAAAGAAATAAGTTTGGGAGGGAGGAGGGAGGAAAGCAAGCACAGTCACTACTTTATAGTTACAGTGGTACCTTGGGTTACAGACGCTTCAGGTTACAGACTCCACTAACCCAGAAATAGTACCTTAGGTTAAGAACTTTACCTCAAGATGAGAATAGAAATCGCATGGCAGTGGTGTGGCAGCAGAGGGAGGCCCCATTAGCTAAAGTGGTACCTCAGGTTAAGAACAGTTTCAGGTTAAGAACGGACCTCCAGAATGAACTAAGTTCTTAACCTGAGGTACCACTGTATAGAATTTTTTTAATGATGAACTGGGATGGAGAGATTTGCAGAAAATTAGTTTTCTTTTCACTCCTTTTCCTAATGATCTCTGGCATGGAATTTTCCATTTTCACAGCTACTGCATACTGGGTTGACGTCTTCATTGAGCTATCCATAACATCCTCAAGTTGTTGTTTTTTTAAAATTGTTAATTGTTGTTAAATTAAATAAATTGATAAAAGGTGGGGGAGAGAAATGAAAGGGGTGAAGTAACATAATGAAAATGAAATTATCTGTGCAATTTCTGTAATTATGCAAATTATGCAAGTTGTGTAGTTTCACCACAGTGGACAGTGAGACGAATAGCATAGTTTTTGGTGGAAGGCAAAACGCAGTGTAATGGAAACAGTTCTTCATCTGGCAAATCAAGAGCGGAATGGAAAATGATGCCTTCTTACAGTCCTATCTGCCACTGAGCCACACAGCTCAATGACACAGGAGACAATGTGACTTCCAAGAGGGTGTCTCAAGGATATGCATACCTTACAGTATCTAAAAGCAGAGGATTTTTTTTATACATCCCTAATGATTGTTTTGTTCGAAAATTAATAGATTAGTTGATTTAAATCCACATGATTAATTGAGGGATATTTAATTGTTCCTTCTTAATTGGGTGACAGCCCTGCTTCTCATTTTTATGTAATGAGAGGGAAGCTGACTGTATCTTTTCCCAAGGTGCTTCTTTCTATTTATCGCAAGGACAATGGCTAGTAGAATAATGGTTGTTAAAAACATGGATTGCCTTCCTAATACTAGTTTATATGAATCTACTCCTTTGGCTAGAAATCAGATTGCTGGAAAGCCGGGCTTTGTTCTGGAATTTATTGTATTTCCTGCAGATGTTGGGGTTAGACATAATGTGAGATCACTGCAGTGTTCAATGACAGCATCATTGCTGCTGTATATATCACAGTTGGACGAGTAGTAAGAAATAATTGATTTGCAAATAAAAGCACAGAGTTCAGCATTCTGCAATGATTCACTGGGTCACATAATTTATTATACACAGGTAGAAAGGCAATAGAAGAATAATTCACAACAACAAGGTTTGCAAAACTAAAACTTTTCATGGATTTCAGCATGATTGAATATTCATCTAAAAATTCATGCTCAGTAATACTTTTTATTTTTTAAAAATTATTATTACAACCAGGGATGCTTGAGAAATCCAATTTATGTGAATTCCAGTGCTAACTGACCTGATTTGCACCATTATCCTTTGGATTTTGCAAATTTTGTGAAATGGTTCTCAGCTCAGAAGAAGTATCAAAATACATTTAAAAACACATATTTCAGGATTAAATACATTCAGAAATGCATGCATTAAAAAGCACATTTAAATAATATGTTGTGGTCTAATGTATATTTAAAATATGTACTTAAATACAAAACTTTGTGCAGATATTTTTTAAGGCAAAAAGCATAGCTTAATGTGGAAATGTGGCAGAACTGACTTATGAATGAAAACATGCAAGGCTGACACAAACCTGTCATCCCTAATTACACCTATATATTTGCAAACCAATCAAACACATGTATAATTTTTGAGTATGGATATCTACAGGATCCATGCAAGTAAACTGGCCAATGGGGTTCAGTAACATTCATCAAAATGCATGGAGTTATTTCTGGATGAGGCAGCATGTTCTGGGAATTATCCAAACAACCTCAGAGCACAAATAATGAACAAGACAACAAAATAAGCGAGTAACAAACAACTGATGCCAGAGGCAGAAAAATAATTTCTCCACTTTTATTGGCAAATACTAACAACGCAAGCATTCACGAAGAGCCACGAGCTGTTTGTGATAGATTTGCTAATCCCAAAGCAGTTAGCTTAGTTATGAAGTGTATTTGAAACACATAGTTAAAGATCTTCATGGGGAAATGTAGGGAAACATATAGAGGAAATTACAGGAATTAAGGAACCATGGCAAAGTGTTGCAAACTGAGAAGGTAAATTCATTACTCATTGCAAGTCTGCTTAGGTTTGTGTTTTGTTAACCTGCAATCATACATTTATTCTGATGTCTACTTAAATCTCATATTTCTGCACCCCCTAAGTTTTCCCATTATATAGTGGGAGAGGAGTTCATTGAAAAAAACCCAACCTGGGAACACTAAATGATAGAAATGGCCATTTCAACAAAGATTCTGTGAGCGCAGTATACCATGTATCTGAAAAGACTGTTCAAAGCAACACTTGATGTCCATAGGCACACATTTGCTGGACTGGAGGAGATGGGTGTGTTCCTCTGTCCAGTATTGCTGTCATGAATGAGCCAGCTCCCAGGGAAGGTGTGTAGCCAGGGAAGAGTTGCTGCTAACTGAAGAAAGCAGCCAGGAACAGAGAGGATTAACGGCCATGCAGGATGAGCATCGACTAGTGCCAACTCCCCTGCCCCTTGGAATGCTGGCTGATAAGGGAATAGCGGAGAGCCAGCTAGAACACTGTCAAAGCTCACCGGAAGCACAAACAGGTGGGAAAGAGTTAAGAGACAGCCTCTCAGAGAACAGAGAAGAGGTGGGAGCTGACCCACTCTCTCTGAGGTCTCGATGAATGGGAGGGCTGCAAGACAGGAAACAAGACAAAAGACATCTGAAGTGAAAGTTCAGTTGCTTCTGGGCTAGCAGGAAGGAGTCTTCAGAAGGGTCAACTTGAATAATGGTGCCGGCAGCTTGTTCGAGCCGTCCAGAGATATCGGTTTGTTTTTGCAATAAATCCTGCTTTTTAATTAGCTACACTTTCCGTGTTATAAGATTGAGAACCTGGACTCCAGACAATTGCCTACGGAAGCCAAACTCCCCCAGTGAGGGAGCAGTGCAGCCATGAGGCACCTCAAAGTGCCTTCCCAAATGGTGGATGGGCAGAAGCTACCAATAGTGGTAGCCCTGTCAGACGTAGCCAGTGGAGTCCCACAAAACAGGACAGCTGGGCTGCCAAGGACCTGATGGTTGAAGATCCAGTCATGCTGCCTGTCACCACATGCCTCTTTTCCATGCCCACCCTGGGAGATGGCATAGCAAAAAGACATTTTGCCTCTCCCCCACCTGCTCAGTTCTGCCCTAGCTCACGCAATCAGTGAGGCTGTAGGTGTAGCAGTGATTATGCTGATCCATTAAGCCCCTCTGCTGCCATAAAATGAGGACATACAAAGACCCTGCTGGGTTAGGCCAGTGTGGCCCATCTAGTCCAGCATCCTGTGTGCAAAAAAGCATATATTAATGAGTACATAAAAACAAACATACAAAATGCACTGTAGCAAGGAATAGTGCTTGCAAAAATGTGTCTATCAGAGAAATTGCATACAAAAATGTGTATGTTAGGAGGAATGTGCATTAAAATGCTGACAAATTATCATGAGGATGTCTTAACAAAATCACAAATTGATGTATAAATGTGAGGAACTGAACTTAAGCTTCAAAAAATAGAAGAGAGAAACTAAGAGAAACAGATGTTTATAGATTCGTCTAAAAAGCCCATTTGTACATAAGAGAATATTTTAAAACTGGATGAGATGTCAATGAGATGTTATAACTTTTGTAAGGGACACATGGTATCTGCAATAAAATGTTGCGGTGTGGAACAACACTTACCACTGCAAACAATTAAAGATGATATATTCTTGGTGTGAGTGACTAAGTCCTACTAGAAACACAAAATGCAATTTTGTGTTAATCCCATTTGCTAGAATCAAGACAAATGGTCAACAGAGAAAACTCCACAAGCTGAATTTTGTGGCGTATTGAATAGCCTCACAAAAGAACAACTAGCTTCATGCCAACTCTTGAAAATGTGTTCTTATTAAGTGGAGCTAGCAGCTAGCATTTATCATTTTTGGTGAGCCCCACATCAATGCTTCACTAAACAACTTAGATTATTTCCCTGTAATTGCATCCCCAAGCTACCTAATAACCTCAATTCATTTCCATTAAATCTCAGGAGGGTAAGATCATTTAGCAACTCTACACCCATTCCCTGCTTTCTCACTTTCTCCCATTCTGTAAATATATGCAATTGCTGTCATGTGAGTGGAGAAGTCCAAATAGAAACAAAAGCAATGGCAGCAATCTTTTTCGTTTTCTTTTTGGCATATATTTTCCTTTCATTGTGCTGTACTGCATATGTCAATGAACAGCAAAAACTGAGTCGCTAGTGAGCTTGGTTGCTGCTGGCTCTCCAGGAATTTCTCAGCTGAATTAGGGGTGGCTTCCCCCCCCCGCCCCCAATTAACAATCCTTTCCTCCCAATGTTCCCATCCCTGGTTTTCAAGTGAGAATTACGTGAGCCTTGAAAAATGGATAGATCTTCCATCTCCAGTGGCAAAAATATTTGAGATCCTGTCATTTCCAAAACATATTAAAGTTTCACATTAACTGTACGCTCTTGACCCCACCAACCACCAACATTTGACCTCTGTGAATCTTGAATCTCCATTTCTCCTCAGCCCTGGCAAGCCTCAAAGTAGTTTCTTTTCCACCTTAGTGGGTCCCAAACCTGATGTACCAGTCCAGGGAATTACCCACCATTATGGTTTTCCCAGTAGTGATCTATGGAAGTGAGAGCTGGACCATAAAGAAGGCTGATGGCTGAAGAATTGATACTTTTGAATTATGGTGCTGGAGGAGACTCTTGAGAGTCCCATGGACTGCAAGAAGATCAAACCTATCCATTCTTAAGGAAATCAGCCCTGAGTGCTCACTGGAAGGACAGAGCATGAAGCTGAGGCTTCAATACTTTGGCCACCTCATGAGAAGAGAAGACTCCCTGGAAAAGACCCTGATGTTGGGAAAGATGGAGGGCACAAGGAGAAGGGGACGACAGAGGATGAGATGGTTGGATAGTGTTCTCGAAGCTACAAACATGAGTTTGACCAAACTGCGGGAAGCAGTGGAAGACAGGAGTGCCTGGCGTTCTCTGGTCCATGGGGTCACGAAGAGTCGGACATGACTAAACGGCTAAACAACAACAACATAAATATACTTCTGGGTGCTACCTGGTTGCCTTCTTTGCCCTCAGGTTATGGGAACCCAGTGCATCCCCCACCACCACCTTGGTACCTGACTTCCGGTGGCACCAGAAGTCAGATGCCAAGACCTTGTGAGACCTCAGAAAGCATTGTGATCAACCTATTTTACTCTCACCAGTTCACCTATTTCCCCTGGGTGCAATGCAGATTAGGCACACACAAACATTATTCCCATGGCCAATCAGGTGTACAGGTAAAACATTCTGACTCAGTCCTCAGAGCCATCATCCTCTCAAGGGTGGATGATATGATGTTAGGAAAGAGGACCAATAAGTAGTAGCACTCAAGGTCAGCCCAAGACATTTTGGCACCTGAGGCAAAATGCCCCCCCACCACCACAAGGGGGTGGGGGCGTGAGGTTCTACAGGGTCTTACCCTCAAGGAAATGCTCTTGCAAAATTATACTACCAGGCGGGATGGGTGCCAAACTCTGCAAGCCTTTGGAATGCCTCCCTCTCACTGAGATTGGGTGAGAGGAGGGTGTTCTGCAAAGCTTTGCTGCTGGTTTCTCTCTGCCCCTCTCTCCGCAGAAGGCTGTGCTGCTCTACCACTGCCAAAGCCTCCCTTACCTGAGTTGTTTCTCCAGCAATAGCAAAAACCTGCCTCATGGGTTGGCCGGCTCTGGCAGCTCTGGCTTTTATACACAAATGTCCAACCTGTGTGAGTCCACAGGCAATTGCTCAGCATTTACATGCTTGCTGATACTGCCTTACCTTTTCTTGAGACAGGTGCAAAACTGCCTCCACTTCATCTGTCATTGAGATGCAGCTGAAGGAGGGCATTCTCCCCAATGACTCTGGATGCGATAACCCATGGGTAGGCAAACTAAGGCCCAGGGGCCAGATCCGGCCCAATCACCTTCTCAATCCGGCCCGCAGACGGATCAGGAATCAGCATGTTTTTACATAAGTAGAATGTGTCCTTTTATTTAAAATGCATCCCTGGGTTATTTGTGGGGCCTGCCTGGTGTTTTTACATGAGCAGCATGTGTGCTTTTATTTAAAATGCATCTCTAAGTTATTTGTGGGGCATAGGAATTCGATCATCCCCCCAAAAAATATATAGTCAAGACCCTAACAAGGTCTGAGGGACAGTGGACCGGCCCCCTGCTGAAAAAGTATGCAGACCCCTGTAACCAAATACCTGTATGACTCTAGCCAATTCAGGAAAGGTTTTTTGTGAGTGTAATCAACTCACATTTTGAAACATTAAGGTTCCAAAAAAGGGTTAATTGAATCTGGGCCCTGGGCTTTTTAATATAGCTCCTCAAACACTATGTTCCCATTTAAAATCAAATCTTTGTTTTTCATTATTCTTCCAGAAGTTCACTTATTACAAGATGCTCCTTATTCTTCTGATAATTGTTATCACATGAACATATTATCAGCCATTTTAAAATCTCTCGTGTCCTAGTTATTATTCTGGTTTATTGCAGTTTCTTTTGAAGTTCCCATGACCAATATGTTCATTAATTTGAGATCCCAATCATCCCCATTGCAATTTGAATTGTTGATTTTATTGTCATTTTGGGGCGGAAGCTGCAGAGAATCATTGAACAGGATTAATTCCCATCTGATTTGCTGAGGGTCAGTCATTCTCTAGAGTGTTCTGGCTGCCAACTAGTAAAAGGGAAACATAAACTAACCAGCAAAGTATGAAAATGTCAGAGATCGGGCTGAGGAGTGCTCCTCTGCGAAGGAATGGTGGGAGTCTCCCCTTCTCCATGACCAAGATCCTGAAGCTGCCCAGGAGCAGTGGAGCGGTATAGATTTGGAGCAGTGGTTTGCAGAGGGACATAGTTCGGAAAACAAAAGCTGGGCAGAGTTGAGTGGGGAACAGCTAGGAGAAGAAGAACACGGAGAGAGAGGGAGTTAACAGACTCCGATTCACTGGAAACTGTCCAGCTGCTCAGTCCAAGGTCAAGGAGATTAGATAAAGTAGCTACACAGAAGGCACAGTGTTTGCAAGATCAGGTTGCAAGACGAGGAAGTGACTTGGGTGACTCGGGGGGAAATAGGTGGAAACCTTAACTGGGAGCACCTTTACTCCGAGAATGGACTCTTTGTCCTTTCGCTGTGAATATTAAAATCTATTTAAATGGTATGAGACTCTTTTCACTTTGTTCTGCTTATCCACGGCCAAAGGGAGGGAAGAAGCCACTTCCCCGAAGCCTGACAGAAAACGAATCAGCACATTTTTCATACAGATTCAGTTTTCCTCCCAACCCAATATAGGCAGGATTCATCGTACCCAGTGCACTACTGGAAACCAGCGCCAGGACTCCCATTAGTGCAACAGGGGTTTTACGCTGCACACACACACACACACACACCCCGCTCTGGAGAACAGGTACAACACCTGGAGAAGTGTTTGAGAGGGGAGAGGGCAAGCAGAAATTATTGTGCTTATGGAACAAGCATAATAGCACAGTGTTGAATTCCATCCTCAGCAATATTCAGGTAGGGATGCTCATCAAAGGAGACCTGCTTATCCTTGTGTAACTGCCTGGAGTAAAATCAGAAGCAAAGGCCCCATCAAGCCTCTTTCTTGAAGCATCTGACTCAAAAATAATAGCAGAAGGGCATAACACAACACAACCCCAGGATAGAGCCCTGATGGATCATACCAAGCGCAAATTTCAGGGGGCAGGGTCAGGTCTAAGGGCCAAAGGTAGCCCTCAGGCATCTCTGGGAGGCCCGTGGCTTCGTCCCCAAGCCATATCCCTTCCTTAGGGCACTCCCTTCGCTAGCCCTGCTCCATGCCCTGCTTAAGTGATTTTGCCTGACTGGAATGTGCCCTTGAGCTCTAATAATGCCTTTTGCTTGCCTGGGCAGAGATGTGCAAAAATGTTCTCTGTACATGTTTGCTTCAGACCCTGCCCACCACTAGCATCCTGCACCTGGGAGGGGATCCTCAGGTTGAAAAAACATTCCTAATCCCTGGCCTATCAAGCCCAGCATCCACTCTCCCAACCAAATGGCTATGTGAGGCTCGCAAGTACGACATGAGGCAAATATTCCTTCCTTTCCTTTTCCTCCAGCAACTGGTATTTAGGACTGGCTAGTAGATCCTGAGCAACCACTGCTATGCAGCAAATCAGAGAGAGGAGGGGGGCTCCACAAAAGACCTCTCCTGAGCTCCATGGAATTCAGAAATGGGATTGATGTGAGATTTTTCTCTAACTTTCTAGCATATGCACTGATAGCAATACTGTAGATTGGTAGGCAGAGGGGAACTTTTAGCTCAAAGGAAACATAAACTTGATGCCTGGCTGACTAATGTAAATGGACACCTGGAAAGTCATCATTCCACTGCACAAAGCCTTTTTATTTAAATTCCTTAAAAAGAAAACACAGTCGATAAATCCTGGATTATAGTATCTGTGCTTTGTGTCTCTTATACCTTGTGTCAGCCCAAGAGTGTCACTGTGTAGATCACATCCAGCTTTGCTAGGCCTCCAGGGCTATTAAGTCAAATGAGGGATTGCTGCAGACTCATTCTCAAACAGCTGCTGATGTTTAATTTTTTCCCATCAAATGCACTGGAAATGAAGATATAATGCACTTAGCATCTGCTAGACTCGCTTTTGCTTGTACCTGGTATGTGAAAAATGGGGGGTGGAGGTCTGTTTTATCTCCAAATCTATTTCTGATGTGCAATCTCCCTTGAACATCTAGATACCCATTTAACAGCACACTCCAAGCCCTCAAAATCACAGCGTGAGTTACTGGACTTTAAAACAGTCTCAAGTCTGGGCTCACATTCTAAAGATAGCCATGCTTAGTTCAGCTGCCAAAAATTGCTTCAAAGCATGCAATCGTTTTTCTTCTCCATCATTTATGTACATCAAAGGATGATGAATTTTGTTTTCCATAACATGAGAAACCATATAGCATGTTCTCACTGCTTTCTCTGACATCCTCATTCGCTCCCTCCCTCTCTCTCTCTCTCTCTCTCTCTCTCTCTCTCTCTCTCTCTCACACACACACACACACACACACAGACACACACAAACACACAATATGGTCACTTATGGCAAATTTACAGAAGGAAAGGCCTGAGGAATTTTGATAGGTTTCAAAGTAGGGAAAGGAGTCACCAGGGCTTTTACCTGATTGGAACACTAGAAAGAAACAAGTGATGGGTTCTCCCAGTCAAGGTGTTTCAAAATTATTTTTATCATACAGTCCCCCACCCACCCACATCATAACAGGATTCCCCTTCTTCTATTTCCCCTTCTCCATATTTAAGATTCTGTAGTGAGAGGGAAAACTTTCATTACATTGCTTTGCTCATTGCTTTGCAGCTAATGCATTTTTTTTTTTTTTTTTTTAAAAAGGTACCAATCTCCTGTAGGGCTGAAAACAAAATACTTGGAACTAACATAAACCTGGACCCACCACCACTGTTCCGCAATAACAACTCTGGATTTTAAGATTATCAGAAGTGAAGTAAGACTGAGCTGAAACCACTCTGCTTGCAAACAATCCAGGGTTCTCCGAAAGATAGTCTGAAAATGAGTGACATCTCATATTTGACCATTTGATGGTTCATGTGTGATATGAATTAGTGGTCATCTCCACTGCCTTTCATTGCAAAAAGAAATATCAAGGAGGTTCACAAACAAAAGAAGTTGACAGCTTTTCTTGCATACATTGTATGTGTGTTGCATGTGCATAGGGTCTCCCTGTCATGGGTGCCATGATCTTGACTGGCTTATGCCTAAGGTTGGAGCTGTGGTTAGATAAGCTGCCACTACAGGAGGGTGCAGATGGCACCCTCGGTGGAGAGCAGCCCTGGAGGGAGGAGGGAGCTCTTGCAAGTTGAGCTGAGGGAGGGGGAGGCAGTCCTTTTGGTTCCATCTCCTGCTCCATTCATGAAATTGAGAGATTCCCTAGCAACAGGGAGGGTGTTGACTGGCCAGGTGGGGTGGCTGGACAGCTGGAGAAGGAGTCAGTGGGGCTGACCTTTGTTGTTGTTGTTGTTGTTGTTGTTGTTGTTGTTGTTGTTGTTGTTGTTGTTGTTATATACTGCCCTACAGGTCTCAGGGCTGTTCACAGTAAAGATCACGATATATAAAATAAAAATAAAAACAATAACCCAATAACAGCCCCCCCCAAAAAAGAGCCACATTTTAGGGGGCCACTAGGGGGCGCATCGGAAGATGGCTGACAATAACATCTCTCTGACCCACATGAGGTAATTTGGAGGCTATGATGGGAGTAATTAGCCTCCCTACCCCCCCCAGATGGTGGGGGGGACTGCCCTTGCCTGCTGTGCCCTATACCACCCCCGAATTTGTGGGGATGGGGGCACTAGGCACAAAGCCCTCCTGTGGGATTCCGGCACTCCTGGACGCCGTCCCTGATCCGCGCCACTAGCTGCAAGAACTTCAAAAGAAACAATTTGGATGAAGGAATGCACATATCTCAAGGAAGGAGGGGGAGTAAAGACTGCTAACAGAAGAGATCTCTGATAAAACAAGACAAGAATAAAACATGAGAAGATACGCCAAGATACGGTATGGCAAATGACTGATGGGGGAGGGGGAAAAACTTTCCTCTCTTTCCTTATGTCATTAAACAAGAATCCCCTCCCCTCACGAGTCAGAATTGTCGTTTTAAGGACTTAACCTGTGGATTTAAGGCTGTGTGGAGATAAACTTTCGAACCAAAGCATGTTTTAAGAAGAGCGTGGAATGTATAAGAGCTTTGGAATGACGCAGTTAAAAATGCCATCGCCATATTGGGAAGTTCTGTTGGAGGACTTAAGTCTGAGAGGAGAAATAGAGAAATAGAGATGTTTTTATATTGTGGGTGAAACTCCTCAGTGGGACTTAAGAATGACAGTTCTGTAATTAATGATGGAAAGAGCACTGTTATATATGAAGGTGATGATATATGGAAACCATCTCGATTTGAGGATTGGAAGAACGGAAAATTCACACAGGATTATTATTGGTGTTTATCGGCTTAAGGAGACTATGAGAAGAGATCATAAAGAAAAAAGAGAAAATATATGAACAAGATGTGATGTGGAAACAGCAAGATAAGACTGGATAGAATTATGAACTCTGTTTGGACTGATTTGGACATTAACGCAGTAGCAAGAAAATGATCAGAATCCCCCTTCGGATCTTGAAATATGGGTCCCCCCAACAAAATTTAAAATTCGGCTTTGTAATTCGGAACTTATGTGATGTGATTTAATTTGATTTGATAGGCCGGTGAATAAAAATTATTTTTTTTTTTAAAAAAGAGCCACATTTTAAAAGGTTATAGGATTTCAATCAGGTCAACCAAAAGCCTGGTTAAAAAGGAACCTTTTTGCATGGCGCCTAAAGGTGTATAGTGAAGGTGCCAGGCAAACTTCCCTGGGGAGAGCATCCCACAGATGGGGAGCCACTGCAGAGAAAGCACGTTCTTGTGTTGCAACCCTCCAGACCTCTCGAGGAGGAGGCACATGAAGAAGGGCCTCACAAGATTATCTCAGAGTCCGGGTAGGTTCATATGGAAAGAGGCAGTCCTTAAGGTATTGTGGTCCTGAGCTGTTTAAGGCTTTATAGGTCAAAACCAGCACTTTGAATTGAGCCTGGCAGCTAATTGGTAGCCAGTGCAGTCAGACCAGGATCAGAGTAATGTGCTCAAACCATCTTGCTCCAATGAGCAAACTGGCCACTGAATTCTGCACCAGTTGAAGTTTTCGAACTATCTTCAGAGGCAGCCCTACGTTTAACACGTTGCAGTAATCTAACCTTGAAGTTACCCGAGCATAAGCAACAGTAGTTAGGTCAGGCATCCCCCTCCAGATGTTTTGGCCAGGCATCCCCCTCCAGACGTTTTGGGACTACAATTACCATCATTCCTGACCACTGGTCCTATTAGCTAGGGATGATGGGAGTTGTAGTCCCAACACATCTGGAGGGCTGAGTTTGGGGATGCCTGAGTTAGGCTATCCCTGTCCAGATAGGGGTGTAGCTGGCCCACCAGCCCAAGCTGATGGAAGGCACTCCAGGCCAATGAGGCTACTTCGAGCAACAGCAGAGGATCCAGGAGTACCCCAAGCTGCGAACCTGCTCCTTCAGGAGAAGTGTAACCCTATCAAGAGCAGGTGACCTCCCACCCATCTGTTCTAGGGAACCACTCACTAACAGTGCTTCAGTCTTATCTGGATTGAGCTTCAGTTTGTTGGCTCTCATCCAGTGCATTACCAAGGCAATACACTGGTCCAGCACTTCCACTGACTCACCTGCAGGAGCAATAGAGCTGGGTGTCATCAGCATACTGATAACAACGTACTCCAAACCTCCAGATAAAGCCCTGCAGGATCCCACATTGAAGGTTTCACAGGGCTGAAAAGCAATCCCCAAGTAACATCCTCTGCGAACGACCATCCAAGTAGGACTGGAACCGCTGCAAAGCAGTGCCACCCACCCCTAGTTTGGAGAGTCGCTCCAAGAGGATACCATGGTTGGTGGTATCGAAAGCCACTGAGAGGTCGAGAACAATTACCAGAGACATGTTTCCCTTGTCCCTCTCTCTCGACAGAGGTCATCATACAGGGCAATCAAAGCAGTTTCTGTGCCAAAGCCAGGCCTTATCCCCAATTAAAATGGATCCAGAAAATCAGTCTATCCCATCACCGTGGGCCTGTGCAGAGCGGGTGCAGCTGAGTACACTTGTCCCAGGCCATGGAGGACTAAGCTAGGGGCCTGCCAGACTTACAGTGTCATGTCAGAAATGACCTGTGCCTTCCATCTGCCCTAGGCCTCAGACAAGCTCTGCATGGGCCTGCATCACCAAGAACGCAGTTCCATTGGAAACAGACCTGTGTCCTTCAGATCAGCCCACACCCAACCAGCCTCATAAGAACAGTTTCACAAGTGAGAGAACTGCTTCTCGCCATTAAAAGCTGGTAGGAAGGGTGTGTCAATTTGTTGAGACATCACTGCAGCTTTCATGAAGTCTCAAACTCCTGATATTGTTCTTGAATTTTCTAGCTGCACCTTTGATGTTCTGCGCCTGGAGACTAGTTTTTTTTCCTACTAAAGGTAAAGGTAAAGGTACCCCTGCCCGTACGGGCCAGTCTTGACAGACTCTGGGGTTGTGCGCCCATCTCACTTAAGAGGCCAGGGGCCAGCGCTGTCCGGAGACACTTCCGGGTCACGTGGCCAGCATGACATCGCTGCTCTGGCGAGCCAGAGCCGCACACGGAAACGCCGTTTACCTTCCCGCTGGTAAGCGGTCCCTATTTATCTACTTGCACCCGGAGGTGCTTTCGAACTGCTAGGTTGGCAGGCGCTGGGACCGAGCAGTGGGAGCGCACCCCGCCGCAGGGATTCGAACCGCCGACCTTTCGATCGGCAAGTCCTAGGCGCTGAGGCTTTAACCCACAGCGCCACCTGCGTCCCACAGTTTTTTTCCTACTAATACATACTAATTTTGGTCACCGGGGGGCAGGAGCCAGGGCATTCCTTCTGACTGTGAACACTTTTATTTTATTTTATTTTATTTTAAAAAATAATAATTTAGATGCACTTAGCTACAGTGGTCTGTAAGCAGCATAGAGTTTCTCAACATGTGTTGATGGTGTTGGGAAGGACCAGCAGGGGATGTTATGGCAGAGGCGAGTCAGCTGGCTCACCACTACGTGGCTTGCAATCATGGGGAATGATTGCCTGAAAAAGGCTATTGAAATCTTAAAATACCTGACACCACGCTTGTGGGAGTCCAATGAGCAACTGCCCATTATTTCCCCTTTCTATAAAAACAGAAACAGTGTTTATTCCTATCTAACCATCTAGCACCTTTCTTGTCCCCTATGAGTATACAAATATAAATGCTAACGACTTCTCGATTTCTGCAGCAATTTCCATCAGTATCCTGGGGTGTAATTCATCAGCCCCTGCTGGCTGAATTCATATGCATTGGACAAATATTCTTTAATTTGCTGCATTTCCGGGGCTGACCTACAAACCTTCCTCCACCTTGCGTGTTGTTTGACTGCGATTTACATTTGCCTTTGAAGTCTCGTACAAAGTAAAAGTTAAGCAATTTATTTTTGTCTTGCATGAATAGTGTTTTTTTCCTCAAGCTGAGCCATAAGTTAAGACATGTTCTCACCTTGTGTTGCCTTCCTTTTGCTTCTACCAGATGATTTGTTCGTAGAAGACTTTACAAACAGCAATTTGCTGTTCGTTAGTACTTGCCTGGCTGAATTTGACATCTGATACTAATTCTAACCATGCACATGTTCTGTCAGCACCCGTATGTTCCCATTCATGGCCTGTCAGGTTCTGTGGGTGATACTTATAAAATGCTGCTGCTGAATGGTAATTATGGTGGGGTGACCTGTCCACGGTGCTGAAATCCTTTCTTATACAGAG
Organism: Podarcis cretensis; assembly: GCF_951804945.1. Taxonomy (NCBI): domain Eukaryota; kingdom Metazoa; phylum Chordata; class Lepidosauria; order Squamata; family Lacertidae; genus Podarcis; species Podarcis cretensis. The sequence goes on from NC_137175.1 coordinate 27,636,077, forward strand.
ATCTGCACAACTGGTAGCATTCTGTACCTGGCCGTCCACAGTTGATGCTTGGTAGCAACTGTTCTGTGGCTACTCTTTGGGTTCATTCTTTCTTTTCTTTCTTTCTTCTGCTTTTTTTTTTTTTAAAAAAAATGAATTTTATTAGTATTTTCCACACAACAACAACACGAAAGCTATCGAAAAATAACAATACACAACACACAAAAATCAGCATTCGAAAACTAAAAAAAACAAACAAAACAAAAACAAACAAATCCATATCTTACAAATTAATATTATAAACACTAAAACAACAACAACAAGACATTGACTTCCACCAATCCCACAGCACCTCCTTTATCTCTCATTGTGTCTTCCTGTTTTCCTCTTTTCTTTATCCACTCTATCCTAACATCTAGATATAAATCCTTCTTTCATATCCTTTCACTTCACAAGGTTATTCCAGACTCAGCCAGATTTCTGCCCTCAAACCTTGACTTTTGAGGTATTCATTTAGGCACTCCCATTGTTTTTTTACTTCACTTTTTGGTTTTTGTCTTATTATATCTGTCAGTTTGGCTAATTCTAAGTATTCTGAGAGCTTACATAGCCACTCTCCCCTAGTGAGTAACTCTTTGGGTTCTTTCAAAAACCTGCTTGTAAATACAACAAAGTCCTCTTCTCTCCTTATTAGCCTCCATGATCATCACTTTCTGGGTTATATAGAAATAAGTCTCAAAGCTCTGCCACTTGCCTTTTGCTCAAAACTTCAAAACCAATGGACAAAACCAAGCCTGCTTTCCTACCAGCTGTATTTTAGTATAATAGAAAGGAAGCCAGTGTGATGCCCTCCAGGTGTTGTGGACTACAACTCCCATAACCCACAGCCTGCATGGTCAGTGATCAAGAATGATGGGAGTTGTAGTCCACAATATCTGGACTACCTGTGTGCAAAACCTCCCCCCATTTGCTGTTGACTCAGAGACAACATACAAGAAGACATGAACAATTTAAGCCCAAATGTTGTTTTGTGATTAATTCGTATTCACTTGGATAAATTTGTATTCAGTCGTAACTAGAACTTTATTTGATGTTTTACATGAACAGACAGTCACTTAGGACCATGTTACGCTTATGTGTTTGGGATGTGTGTGTGTTTTATCCATAGATTAATTTTCTTCAACAAGATTACTCTTGGTGAATAGGATTTGTCTTCTAATGCCTTAAAGAAAACATATCTTTGGTTGCCTCTAAGTTCTTTTAAGTATATCTCAGAGTAGATTTGTTCCAACAAAGAGTTCATATTGAAGAAGGCTTTGAAATACAATGAAAGAGACAAACGTATTTAGAGTGTCAGGCAGTGTATACTAAATCAGAATTAATGGAAACAGACAAATGAGCAGGGAATTATCATGATCAATTAAACATATGCATTAATAATGGGGCGGGAGGGTAAGTTGACACAGAGTGCATTTCTGGAGTATATTTCCTAGTGTTAAATTTTCTATATTAAATGACCTGTTCTATGAAGATTGGAACTTGCCTACTTTGGACTGGATTTTGCGTTTCTCTGAAGGCTGTGTGGCAGTTCTCTGAAGCTTAAACAAATCAAAATGATTTTTTTGAGACAAAATATGCATTTAAAATACGTATTTTGAGAGGTTTGGGAGGGGTACTGCAGATTAGCACAGAAACAGGATAGAATGGAATTATGAGCATCAGCATGTGAAAGAGATTTCTCCCTCCCTAAAATGGAAGAATGGTAAATCATTCTCACTCTCACTCTCTCTCTCTCTCTGAAGTTAGAATGTAAAAAAGTTAGAATGTGTGTGATTGTTTTGATGAAAGCACACTTCAAATTAAAAATGCTGTAATCTATCCAGATCCTAATGTACCAGATACCACTGCATGTTATCAATTAAATGCCATTAGATTAAAAATGCTGATAATAATAATAATAATAATAATAATAATAATAATAATAATAATAATTAATAATAATAAATTTATACCCCACCCATCTGGCTGGGTTTCCATCAAATGGTCAAATATGAGATGCCACTCATTTTCAGACTGTTTTTCTGGGAACCCTGGATTGCAAGCTTAATATGAATTACTCAAAGAGGAGATCCATACAGGTGCACCAGCATCTGTGAAAGAAAGCTTGACCTTTCACTGCTATGAAACAATTGTGTAGGCTTTTAAGGAAGCATTATCAGGGCACAGTTGGGATTATGAAACTGGATAGAAACCTGTATATTAATTTATTGTTTTATTTATTACATATATACATTGCCTTTTCTCTAAGAAGCTCAAGGTGCAGCGTCCACAAGATGAGATGGGCAAGGGGTGGTGACTTGTCTACAGTGTCTCAATGAGTTGCATAGTGGAGTGTGAGTTTGAACCAAGGTCTTCCTAGTTCTAGTCAGATAGTCTAACCACCATACAACACTGGCTCTCATATACTAAGAGTGAAATCTAATGCCCCAGAATCCTCTGCAATATGGAGATGGGCTTTTTGGCAGACAAGATTATGTTTGGAATTCACCATGATAGACTAATGCATATCAGTTTCCAAAACAGTGATCCCTCCGGTTACATACCACTCTAGATATGTAACTTTCAGGTTACGAACACGGCAAACCCGGAAGTGTATTATTTCGGGTTTCACTGCACGCATATGCACAGAAGCCCTCTATTGTGCTGCGTGTGTGCGTGCACAAAAGCGGCACCTCTAGTTACAGAATTTTTTGGGGTGCGCACAGACCCCAATAATGAATTAAATCCACAATCAGAGGGTCCACTGTACTGTCATATGCCACCATTGCATACAAACTGACAAATAAAATGGCAGGGATTAAATATTGAAGTAAAATATCACTGGGTGCCAAATAGAGAAACCAAATATTTGATGAATATTTAGGAGCTTTTTGAGCTTTCAGAAAATACGTGAAGAACATTTAACACTAAATGTCACAAAAGAGTTTGGGATGAAAATTGGTTTCAATTTGACAGTACCCTCTCCACCCCGCCCCACAACAGGAAAATTGTGCCATAGTCTGTTAAAACCTGCAATTACTGTCTATCTCCAAAAAATTATGACCTGTTTTTAATTTAAAAATGAATATTATATAACAACTAGGATAAATTATCATGGCTTAATTTAACCCAGGTCTCTGCCGTTCATCCCTGGGAAAAAAAGAGGATATTCTCAGACCATGTGCAGACTGAATTTTTGTCACACAGTTATTGTCAACCTACACACAGGATTACATTGATATTGAATATTGTTTATGAAATAAGAAACATGAATAGCAAATGCTGAATAGTGAATCAAGTATTATTTATAGTGTAGAAGAAACTTGTAGGTTTTCAAATATCACCTGGAGTGGGGGGAGAAGCACTCTTGCCTATCAAGTCTGGAGAGGAACTGTAGCTCAGTTGTGGAGCCAATGTCCAGCATGCATGCGTCCTTGGAATCATGCTGAAAGGAACAGTCAGAGACCTTGGAGATCTGCTGGCAGTCAGTATTGGGCTAGGTGGACAAATGCTCTGAGGTTATAGAACAGGAGGGGACCTTTGGCCCTCTAGATGTTGCCATCAGGCACTGCCAACAGCCCAAGCAAACATGGGTAATTACCAGGGAATATGGGAGCTGTAGTTCACCAACATTCAGAAGACCACAGGTTCCTCGCTTTTGTTGTAGAAGACAGTTTTGTACATTTCTTTGTGCTGTCTGAAATCAGATACCCATCTGATATGGAAAAGTGCCATACAAACAGCTTCTGCTGTTGCAATCCCCAAAAGACATTCCCAAAATTCAAGAGCTTCTAACAAAGCACAAGGGGTTGTAAAAAGGACTCAAACCAGGCAGTACTTTCTGTATGTAGGAGCACTTGAATTCATACTCAGGCTTCTTTAGATTGTGGCACAAATTCTTCTGTACGGTTGCAGCATTGGCTTGGCAGATCGCAGGATTGTTTAAACCTGCATTCTGAATGGCACTTTGCAAATGCTAACAAAAGCATCATCATTAGCACAGGTAGCTGTGCCTTACTGCTGTCAGAACAGATACTCTAAGGCTCTGCTATTCAGTACTTTCAGAGTTCCAATAATAATGGCTGAACTACATTGTATGTGAAGCATCAAATGTTGTCAGATATCAACTATCGGGTATAAAATGTGCCCCCCAATGGATGTTATTACATTTATATCCTGCCTTCCTGGAATTCAAGGTGGGATAAATGGGGTTCCCAAGTAGTTATCCATCCAGACACTAACCAGACCCAGATCTCCAGCTGTAGTCAAATATTCAGAAAACCTCCCTAAGTTTTCTGCCTGGGATGGTTTTATATCCATTAGTCAGTGAACATTAGATAAAGGAATTATCAGAGGACAATTTGGGAATGCTTTAGCAGTGCAAATTTGTTGTAGCTCTGCACAGTATAATAATGCCCCCTTCATTCAGCTTTCATACCATTGGCATGGACTTTGAGCACCAATAACCTTTTAAAACGAATGTTTGATATAAGTGTCTAATAAAAAGAAAACCTCTACGTGAAGCATGTTTAACACTAAATGTCACAAAAGTGTTAAATATTCTCTGCACAATAGCTTTATTTGTCCATTGATCTTTCTTTTAAAAAAACAACAACGAAAGGCTTTGCCAGACAACGTGACACATTTCCCTTTTTTATTTATATACACACAATAGGCAAGGAATCATTTCTGAACAAGTAAATCCTTCCTGTTGTGGTTCGAGGACCCGACCCCCGCGAAGTAAAATGAAGACACAGGGACACGTGATATAAGGTTAATGGGCTAGAAAAGGCCACAACTTTATTGATTACAGCAATGAAAAGGTAGCCCCCCGGGCAACCGGGGCGACCAACCTAAGGTCCATAGCAAGGCCAATGACCTAAGCCCTAACTCAAAGGGAGTGGAGGGTGGGTGACTCGCCCAGGACGACAAAGAGAAATGAGGCCGGGGGGAAGGCTGGCACTGCAGCATAAAGGCTGCTGGACACGCCCCCCCATGGCACCTGGTTGGACAGCCACCGGGGGGGGCGTGAGTGCCAGCCAGGTGAGCTGGAGGCAGGGGGCAACGCCCCCTGCTAGGAGCGGTGCTCGGGCTCCCGTCCACAACCACTCCCCTCTCTTTCAGGGAGGAGAGTCTTTCCCATAAATAAAGAATAATTTGGCATGGGGAGACACATGGATTGAGGGTGGGTGGAACTGAGTAATAGAGCTCTCAGTTTTTCTGTAAATTAGGAACGCCCGGTTTGACAACCAACAAGTTGTCTTCATCAATTTGCTTTCTCCACACAGTGCAAGTCCTCAAAAATAAAGCTTCCTGTCCATTTCATACCTAATCATGTATATCATAAATCAACAGAACAGAGACTGCTTGTCAGGCTCAAAAGATCACCAGGGGCATTTGTGTGGAAGTATGATAATGGCAAGACGTTTGCTTTCATATTCTCAGTCTGCCTTAACAGGATCATGGAAACTCAGATGCTCCAGGGAAGAAATATGTAGTAATTAGTGCTGTGCTGAAAATTTATCCCATGTTTTCCCCCAACCGCCACCACCACCAATCTCCATCAGTGAAGGAGAAAAGAAATTGGGTTCAAAACTATCAAAGAGGGGGGAGAAAAAATCAGTGAAACTTTCAGGGGTACGTATATTTTAGCCTTATTTGCCACTTGTCACATCCTTGTGGTGAGCTGATGAACTGTTTGATCCTCAGCACATCTCTTCTGTATCTTATACGTCCTTTGATAATGCCATGGCTATGGTGTGCTACCAGGGTCAGAAAGTTACATATGGTGAGAAAGGCACAATGTTTGGTTTCTGCCTCCTGCCAGTTCACACCCAGAGCTTTGATGTTTGTTTGTTTTCCCTTTAATGGCACATTTTATGTTGATAGGGATTTGCCTATGGGATGTTCTGTCTCCTGCATGGCCTTTGAGATGTTTAGCGCAGTGCCTGAGTGGGCAGTGAGGTCATAGGAGCCAACTCGTAGGGGTCAAGGTCCCTTCGCCACCCCCAGTAAAATATTTGAGAGGGCTCCCCCCAAAGTTGATGGGCATTGCCATTCAAATGGTGTTTGTGCACCACATTATGTGATCAGTTATGCAGGGCGTGGCTTACCTGTCCCCCACAATAGTTTATTCAAGTTGGCACCCCAGGTGACACACAGGATTGGCTCTGAGTTTGTTTTCCATTATTTGTATAATTTTGTCTTTGCTGGTGTGATGAACTTGGATGATTGTTGCTGACTTATTTGACTAATTGGCATTCAGTGTGGGTAGCTAAGGAGAGGTAAGATCTGAATTTATTGCAATCTTGAGGCGTTGTGGGTGTTGGGGTGCTCTTGAGTTATTTCCCAAAGCCAGAGGTTTGGGGGTTCCCTTAGTGCCTGATGTGGACTTCATGGTGAACGTTTGACTGTATGGCCCAGGTGCACCAGTTGGACTTCACTTACCCAAGGCTCACTTAGCAAGGAGCGAATATTAGAGAGCTACCATTAGCTCTCCCCATCCTTGGCTGGGGAGCAGCTAACCCATTTTACATGCCACAGTGTGAGGGATAATTTTCTTATATGTAAGCATAGACTTCCTCTATCCAAACATAGTTGTTTGGTTAATTTGGCAGATCCTCACAGTTGTTCTATTTTAATAAATATAAGCCTTTTACCACTTATTAAAGTTTCTTGAGTCTTCTTTCTGGGTGTAGGGGCAATTCAACCTTTTAATTTCCTCCTTAGCTATATCTCCATAGCACAGTCCTTGTTTGGAAAGGTTTATTTTCTGTGCTAGGTGTTTTAGAGAGGGTTAGTGTTTGCTAGTTTACAAATGCTTCCTCGTTCGAGCCTTAATTTCTCTCGTAAATTTCTAACTGGGGTCATCTCAGCAGGGGCTGGGAAAGGGAATGTGCCTCATTTCATACAAAGCACTACAACCAATATAAGAACGAGCCCTTGATGCCTAACTACAATTGTTCAAGTGGAACTAGAGTAACCTAAATGAAGCTGTGCCTTGGGAGACCAAGCTGAACAGACTGCGAGTGGAGGCAAAATTCCCCAGGCAGATGGCAAAAGTTTTGCGGCTGACATGCTTAAAAATGCAGAAGTACTTCTTCAGTCCCATAGAGTCCAACATTAGCTCCATAAAGCGCTGCTATTAGGGAGATGGGAGCAGCTATAAGTGTCTCTTAATGCCAGTGGGGAGGCAGGGAGCAGAGTGAGAGAGAGACTAATATAAAGGAAAGAGGAGTACATTCACCAAATTAGACTGGGCTGCTTGAGGTCTAGCTGCTGAGGTCTGCTTATTTCAATTAGCAATTGTGCAGCAAAGTTCCCTGGAGGCTACCATTAGCTCTCAACATGTTTCTTTACACAAAAATATATACAGCAGCAGCAGCAGCAGTGTAGGCTAGCTTGACCATATCTATATAAGAATTCTTCAGTGTTTGGAATGAACTGATTCAGATGAAGTATTGCATTGTATTAATTAAAAAATCTCTTACTCCTATAATTTCTGAGTGAGCTGGACATGAATCATATTTCTCTTACAGTTCAACTGTGGGTGATTTTCAGTTCTGTTCAGTTTTAATTTTAATTCATATAGGTTTCATTGCTCTTAAATGTCTGTTTGACTGTGGCTGTTGCATTTGCCATTTTTCCTGTGTGAAAAATGATGCGGCTGTTTAAGCTTAAGGATCATAATTGTTGAAGAAATTAATAAAACAACAGTTTGCTTTACACTGTGTGGGTGTTTTGATGTTTTCTTATGTATATTTTATACTTTAGCAGAGCCGCTTGTGAAATTCTGAAGGCTGTTGGAGGGGGCGGAAAATATGGAGGAGCACACAAATGAATTGTGAAGTGAATTGTGAAATGAAGTGGAATGGAATTAGGTCCATTTTGGAGGAGGTAAACTGGAAGTGGAACTAATTCCTTTTTCAAATCAACTTTCCAAGCACAAGAATGCTTACTCTCTTCCTTCAAAGAAGTAATGCCAAGTTGTATATGCAAATGAACTGACCTGGGGGGACAAAAAACCTGCCCCTGCCTTCTGCATTTTAAAGTGGCTTGGAATGCAAAAAAATAATGAGCTGCTGTGTCCATTTGAAAATTTGGCAACCATATGAGCAAATACCCATTGCTTCTTTATGGTTCTCAGTTGTGAGTTTGCAATTGCCCAAATCATGATCTACAGCACAATCCAATAAATAAGTGTGCCTATTTATGATAGGGGTGTTGGGGAATTTCAATGGAAAAAGGGGTGGAGATTGCCAGTTTGCTGAACCGTCTGAAGTTCAGAACGTGCATGTTCTGAGTAGCTGAGAAACCTGCTGCTCTGCCAATTGATCTTAGTTCCCACACAAGGAAACATGCTCCTCAAAATATTTAAGTTTCAGATCATTCAGAGTTTTATAGGTCATTTACAATATATTGAATTCAGCTTGGAAACATACTGATACCTAGAGTCAGTCTTTCAGCATTGGGGCAACATTGAGTAAGATGGCATCTGTTGGTAGCTGCGCTCAAAAGATGAACTGCCACATTTCATGTTTGGTTCAGTTTCTAAACATTTCCAGAGACTGCCCCATATCGAGTGTGTTACAATAGCAGGTTACCAGAGCGTGCATTATTGTGGCCAAGCTGCTGCTTTTCCAGGAACAGACACAGCTGGTGCAACAGCCCAAATTGAACAAAGGCACTTTGTACTGCTGTTGCTCCAGTGAGAGATTCACATGAGGACCACCCATGTACCTGCTCTTCCAAGGGAAATGAAAGTCCATCAAGAACAGGTCATTCTCCTGTTTCCTGGACCTTGCTAGCTAGGAGAAGGACTGGTAAGGAGGACTGATCTCACACATTTCCCACTGTATTAAGAGAGAACACACTTGTCGGCCGTGTTAGTAATAATGATGTTGTTGATTACTGTGTTGCCCCAACCCTCCACCATGTTCCACACAGTCTGTCCCTACCACATTCCATGCATTGGGGCATTTATATTGTGAACCACCCTGAGATTCTGTGATGAGGGGCAATATATAAATCTACTAAATAAATTTACAGCACTAAATGTCTGCAGCAGGGAGCTGGCTCTAGTCACAGGGTCTGCATGGTATGCAGTTGAGCCAGGCAATCAGGAGCGTACAGTGGTACCTCGGGTTAAGAACTTAATTCGTTCTGGAGGTCCATTCCTAACCTGAAACTGTTCTTAACCTGAGGTACCACTTTAGCTAACAGGGCCTCCCGCTGCCACCACACGATTTCTGTTTTCATCCTGAAGCAAAGTTCTTAACCCAAGGTACTATTTCTGGGTTAGCGTAGTCTGTAACCTGAAGAGTCTGTAACCCAAGGTACCACTGTAGTGAGCCAGCCAGTGTGCCTTCAGTCATCTTTCCCCCACCACCGCAAAAAAAAAAAAAAGTTGCAAACTGAAATTCCTATTTCAGTTACCTGTGGAAATAGATTAAAGGATTGGATTCTCTGACTGTGTGGAAGTCACATGGCTAAACCTTCTTCTTGGTTTTCTGCACAATCATTAGAGTGGAAGGAAGCGTATCCTCTGAATGTGGTCACCATACCCAGCATATACTTGCCAGTAAATGAGGCAAGTGGTTGGTGGAGGTTTCAAATCCCAACTTAGCCTTGGGCTAATCACTGTCTCCCAGGCTGACCTACCTCATAGGATTATTGTCAGATAAAAATAAATTTGGGAATCAAAATTTCCTTCAGTGTCCTGTTCTATAAAAGTACTGCCTGCCCCACCCCCAGTGAAGCGAGCTACTTTGGTTTGTTGCCTGAAACCTCTAAATCATTAAATATGGATGCATTAAAAAACAACAAAGGGTTGTTTTTCTCTTAGATAAAGAAAGCAAAATTATCTTTACGGCTGATATATTTCAGTTATGTGGAAATAGTCCTATGAGGAGTATATCTCCAAATTGCTTTAAATACGTAAGTAAACAATAAACCAACGGGATAACTTCTTCCGTGCCAGACATATGTATCTGCTGCATTCAATAAAATTACAGCGGGGGCAGGATTTTTATTTTTTTAAAAAAAACAACAACAACACAAAACCCTCTGCAGTTTATTTTCTCATTTTCTTTTGTATGGCTTCATTGAGTGCTGCCGCATTGAGAAGGAGCTGGAAGCCATTTGAAAAACCCAGGGTGGCAATTTAATAAAAGTTCAACAGATGTGAAATGAGATGAGAGGGTGGCTTTCAAGATGTTTTAGAGGCCCATACACCACAAAGCTCTTTAGACACTGGCAGTTAACACACACCTTGTTCCCGCTTTGCTTTCTGACTCCTGTTCCCTGAAGGAACAGAAAACTAAATTAAGGGCATAAGTGTAAACAGTTCCTGAACCTGTCCCTCCACTCACTTTCTCCTGCAAATCAAGATGAAAGCAGAACGAGGAAATCATCAGTACGGACAGAACATTTACATGGGACAAATGTATCAAATTTGTAGACCTGGCAACTTTTCCCACCAGCTAAGATAACTTTAACAGCAGATTGATGTGGAGACATTAGCAGGCGACAAGACTTGTCTCAGTGTTGTAGTTGCACTGTCCTGAAATGCACCCCCCTCTAGTTTGTAGCCCCATTCACAGGATGTGAAAATAGGAGCAGTGGAGCAGGGCTGGGGAGGTATGTTGGGAGAGAAAACTCAGAGAAAGGAGCAAAACTCAATCATATCTCACATGAACCAAGTGTTCGCTATAGAACACAACGTGTTCATTGTCAGGGAGTTCCTAACCACAGCCCAAAGGATTATTGGTCATCCTCTCCCATCTTTGGAAGAACTGTACGGTTCCCGTTGTCTTAGGAAAGCAAACAACATCCTGCAGGATGCATCTCACCCGGGATACAGTCTGTTTGCACTACTGCCTTCTGGCAGGAGATATAGAAACATCAAGTCAAGGACAAATAGACTGAAAAATAGTTTCTATCCAAGAGCTGTGGCCTTTTTAAATGCTGTAACTCGATAGTGTGACCTGGGAGTTTGATGGGTGTGGGTGTGGGTGTGGCTGGAATGTGGTTTGTTTGGTTGTTGTTGTTGTTTTGCTTTTGTTGTTTTTAAGGGATGGCATCCAATTTCGTTGCACTTGTGCAATGTTGCACTTGTGTAATGACAATAAAGAATCTATCTATCTATCTATCTATCTATCTATCCATGGAGGAGCCACTTATGAAGCTATGTTGTGGAAAATGTTCCCTGAAAGTAGAAAGTTTAAAAAGTTGGTATCCAATTGTGACATATCAGCTATTGATGCTTTCAAAACCTAAATATTATTATAAATCTTATATTGAAAACAATAACATTAGTCAGCAAATGCAGGTCATGAGCCCATGGACCAGAGCACGCCAGGCACTTCTGTCTTCCACTGCCTCGGAGGCGCGCGCGTGCAGGGTTTCAAACTCCAGTGAGGTGCGCAAAAGGGAGGGGAAAACGACCGGGAAGTGTTTCCTCTGCCAACAGCCAGGACATTTTGCCAGGGTCTGCCCTCAGAGAAAAGCGTGGCAAGGAATGGTGGGGGTGGCTGGTAGTGAGGAAGAGCAGGGAAAAGCCAGCGCTTGGCTGCCAATCGGTGGGCACAGCAGCCAGGCGAGCAACCAGTAAGAGTGCCCAGACCAGACCCCCCCCCGGGCAGCCATAGCCATAGAGGTGGTGCTAGAGCTCCCAAACGGACACCCAATTAAGGTGAAGGCGCTGCTGGATTCCGGCAGCTCTTGAAACTTCTTTAGCAAGGAATTTGCACTAGAGCACCAGCTCCAACTGGTGCCTTTAGACAGCCCCTTGCAAGTGACGACCATTGATGGGAGAGAACTCCTGGGGGGAGAAGTGACCCACCAGACTCCTCCCATGAAGATGAGGGTCTCCAGACACACTGAGACAATTGCCTTTCACATAGCCACATTAGCCGGACCGCCAATCATACTGGGAATGAGCTGGCTGGCACTGCATGATCCAGTAGTGGCATGGCACCAGCGGACAGTCGCCTTTGGGTCAGCTCACTGCCTGGAACACTGCCACGGGGGGGAGACCCCGAGGATGGCTGTAGCCAGGGTGGCAGGGATGGGGGCAGAGGAAAAGAGGAGGGTGCTGCCACAATACGCTGATTTGGAAGAAGTCTTCAGTGAGAAGGAGGCGGATAGACTACCCCCCCCACAGGTCCTTTGACTGTCAAATCAACCTACTCCCAGGGGCTCAGCTGCCGGTGGGTAAACCGTATGCCATGTCCGACAGAGAAATGCAGGAGTTGCGGAAGTTTATTGACAAGAACCTGAAGAGGGGTTTCATAAGAGAATCGAGGGCGGTGGGGGGCAGTCCAGTGTTCTTTGTGGACAAAAGAGACTCCAAAGAGCCCAGATTAATTGTGGATTATAGGGGGTTAAACTTGGTATCGGAGCCGGTGAGCTTCCCAATGCCCAGAATTGATGACATTTTGACCAGGGTGAGGAAGGGAAAGATTTTTACCAAGTTGGACCTTCAAGGGGCGTACAATTTGATAAGGATGAGGGAAGGGGATGAATGGAAAACCACCATGTTCATCCCCCCTGGGGGCTTTTGAGTGCTTAGTTATGCCCTTCGGATTACAATCGGGCTCCACCTGCTTTCAATCGTTCATGCACCACGTGTTGGGGTCCCTACTGTACAAGAATTGCGTGGCCTTTCTAGATGACATGCTGATCTACTCGGAGAGCGACGAACAGCATGTTAAAGACTTCAGAGAAGTGTTAAAGAGGCTGCAGGAGCACCAGTTGTGGGTGAAACTGGAGAAGTGCCAATTCCATGCACGGGAGGTCGAGTTCCTGGGTTACAGGTTGTCGGACAAGGGCTTAGCCATGGACCCTAGCAAGGTGCAGGCGGTGCTAGAATGGAAGGCCCCCAAGAACTGGAAGGACGTGCAGAGGTTCCTGGGGTTTGCGAATTTCTATAGGAAGTTCATCAAGAACTTTGCGCACTTGACTGCACCCATCACCGATTGTCTCAGTAGCAAGAAGAAGTTCGTGTGGACGGAAGAGGCACAGCAATCCTTTGAAAGACTGAAGAAAGCGTTCGCTTCAGAAGAGCAGCTCTTGCACGTGGATCTGCAGAAGCCAATGAGGCTAGAGACAGATGCATCAGACAGAGCGGTGGGGGCCATACTGCTCCAGCCTGGAAACCAGTCCAACTGGAAACCGTGCGCCTTTTTCTCGAGGAAGCTGAGCAAGTCAGAACAGAACTACACGGTGTACGACCGGGAACTGCTTGCAATTTACGAAGCGTTCCGACGTTGGAGACATTTGTTGATAGGGGCTCAGCACAAGATCCAGGTGTGCACGGACCAGAAGAACCTGGAATACTGGAGGACTGCACGGGTTCTCAACCAGAGACAGATGCGGTGGGCGCAGGAGTTCTCCAAGTTCTCTTTCAAGATTCGGTACTTGCCGGGAGAGGAAAACGTCCGAGCAGACGCCCTCTCCCGGAAACCAGAGTACTTGGAAGGAGAAGGAGCGCCGGAAGTACGACATGTCATACCCGAGGACCGGTGTGTGGGGGGGGGGAGTATTGGTCGGGAAACGAGAACTGGCTGGGTTGACAAGGGACGACGAGTACGCCCAAACAAAAATCCGGGAGCTCCGGGATGCAGGAGAAAATCAGGGGTGTTTTGAGGAAAGAGAAGGGGCATTGTATTACAGGGGAGCATTGTACATACCAGAGGGGGATTTGAGGGGGAGAGTACTCAGACAACTACATGACAACCCCACGGCGGGGCATTTTGGTCAACACAAGACCATGTTGCTTGTCACCAGGCAGTTCTGGTGGCCAAGAGTGAGGGAAGATGTGCGGGAATACGTACGGGGGTGCGACCGCTGTCAGAGAGCTAAGGGGGAGAGAACAGCACCCACGGGGTTACTGGAACCCTTGCCCACTCCGGGAAGACCATGGGAGGTGGTATCCATAGATTTTATGACCGATTTGCCCAAGTCCAGGGGGAAAACGGCCGTCATGGTGGTAGTTGACTTGTTAACCAAGATGTGCCATTTCATTGCTTGCTCGCATGCAGTAACGGCAGAGGAAACAGCTAGGCTGTTTGTAGATCACGTCTTCCAGTTGCATGGCGCCCCCTTGAGGGTTTTGTCCGATAGAGGAAGGCAATTTACTTCCAGATTTTGGAGGAAGCTCATGAGCTTGTTACAAGTCGAGGTGAGTTTCTCGACGGCCAGACACTCGGAGACTAACGGACAAGCAGAAAGAGCTAATAGCATTCTCCAACAGTACCTACGCTGCTACGTCAGCGAGAGGGAGAACGACTGGGTGGAAAAACTAGCACTGGCCGAATTTGCTTACAATAATGCTGAACATGTGACCACGGGGATGAGTCCGTTCATGGCCAATTACGGGTGTCATCCCAGGGCCTTTCCAGGGGAGGGGGAGGAGAGGTGGAGTGTGCCGGCGGCAGAGCAATTTGTAGAAGAGATGGAGGCTTTACACCAACAGCTCAAGATGAACCTGGAGAGGGCCAAGGAAGAGTACAAGAGGCAGGCAGACAAGCACCACAGAGAAGGGGAGACCATAAGGGTTGGGGACTGGGTGTGGTTGTCAACCAAAGGGCTACCGTTCAAGGGGGGTTGTAAGAAATTACGACCGAGGCGTCTTGGACCTTTCGAGGTAACACAGCGGGTGAATCCTGTGGCCTTCAGACTCAATCTGCTGACCAACATGAAGCTACACCCGGTGTTTCACAGGTCCTTACTCTCACCTTACCAAGAAGGAAGGGAATTTCCGGGGCGGAAGAGAGAGGTCCCTGTTCACCCACAGGTGGAAGAAAGGGAACTCAGCGGTCAAGCCACGGAAATTCTAGATTCAAGGTGGAGGGGGAGGCAGGTGGAATATTTGGTGGCGTGGGAGGGGGAGCCCGAGTCGGAAAACACGTGGGTTCCTGCAGAGAACATCAGGGATGAGTATCTGCAGGAGGAGTTTCACTGCAGGTTCCCAAAGAAACCAATACCACTAGAGAGGTTTTGGGAGGAGCAGTTTGGAACCACGGATGATGAAGAAGAGTTTAGGGGATATCCTATCTCCGAAGAGGAGGGAGGTGAGGTGTCAGAGGGAGAGGAATCGGACTGGGGAGATTGGCCAGCAGAAAGAGACAACAGCAGGTAGAGAACGATGTTTGAATCGTCTGAGGAAGGGGATAGCTCATTCCAGGGATTCCCCGCATCACCGTTCAGGGAACCGGCCGGGGGTGAGGAGGGCCCTGGGGGGGGAGGTGGATGTCAGGGAACTGCCATCAGAGCGAAGGGTGGAGGTAAGGCTCTCCAATGACGCTGGAGAGGGAACCAGCAAGGAGAGAGGGTAAGCTTCCGCTGGGGAAGGAGATAGGCGTGACGCCAGGAAGAAAGGGGAGGTTGAGGGAGCTTCGGGGGGAGGGCTCCAAGACTGTTCCAGCGAGACCAGCGGGGAGAGCACAGAGCCTCCGCTTGGGACGCCCACTCTGTGCAGAAGCTTCCGCGCAGGGAGGCTAGGCGGAGACTTGGTGTCAAAGAGCTTTTATGTTGGAAAAAGTTCAGGAAACGCCCACTGACGGATTCTGCTAGTGATTGAGACAGCCACTGAGTAAGGGCTGTCCAGCCAGGGGAAAGTTTTGACCAAACTACTCAGCTTGGAGCAGTTTGTGGTTTACGCACAAGCAACCCCAAACCCCATTACATTCATGAAGTCCCTAGACATAAAGCATTAACATTCTTGAAGTACCATGTCCCATATCCATTCTCTCCTACAAATGTCGCAAATCTCATCTCATCTCATAAACTTGGTCCTAAACTGCTTCCCTCTAATGACTTTTTTTGGGGGGGTGGGGAGGGGTGGGGGGAGCTGTGAAGCTGTTAGGGTAGGATTTGCAGACAGAAATCCAGGGCCCCCACTCAGCAGGAGGCTTTCCAAGCACAGCAGAACTGGCTTGCCAGATTTTGAAGTAACTGATGTAGTACACATCTAAAGAGAATAGCAGTGTAAGGCCATTAAATACAAAATCTAAAATTATTTAAGTATTTGGGACATTTGTATGTTTGTGTGCAAAAGTGAAGTTGCACACCACAGATCTATCACATCCACAGGGGATATGGCAAAGGGAACTTTTGCACATTTAGGTTTCTGAGTGCCAAGCACAGCTATTTATTATAATGCTGTTGTACATTCTCTTTGGTTCCAGTAAAAGTTTATAGTCTGTTTAATTTCCTATGTCACGATGCCAGAAGAAAACAAGGTAAGAAAACAACACTCATAAAAGCAATGACCTAATAAATTTGGGGAGAATTTAGCAACTTTTGTTTTCCTTCTAAGACTTCATGTACGTGTCCATGTGTAACAAGAGACAGCTTCACTCCTTCTCTCTCTGTGGATTCTGCGGAGACATATTTCACTGAAAGAACTGCTTGCCACAGGATTTGACACTAAGAGAAAATGAATGATTTGAAGAGTCCAAAAATGGTTGCTACAAGGAATGAGGAGCAAGGACAGCTATTTTTATTCTCTGGGCCAGTTGTGGCATGGTTGTCTGCTGCTTCAGTTGTGTTTGACTTGTTCACAATGTCCTTCTCTGTAGGTCTCTCATACATCAGGATTAAAGGCATAACCCATGCCCTGTATATGACTTAATTAATATCAGTCATATTATAAATAACTTGCCTGTAAATAGCAAATGGCAGGGAAAAGGCTGCAGGCTGAGCAATTGTAGACAGCAGTCGCATGCAACCTATTCAGCCATCCCCAGGTCCTGAAAACCCTTAGTTCATCTTTCTACAAGAAAGAAGATTCCACCTAAACATTAGGAAGAACTTCCTGACAGTAAGAGCTTTTCGACAGTGGAATTTGCTGCCAAGGAGTGTGGTGGAGTCTCCTTCTTTGGAGGTCTTTAAGCAGAGGCTTGACAACCATATGTCAGGAGTGCTCTGATGGTGTTTCCTGCTTGGCAGGGGGTTGGACTCGATAGCCCTTGTGGTCTATTCCAACTCGATTCTATGATTCTATGATCCTTCTCCAACCCACTGTGCTGCAGATGTTTTGAACTACAGCTCCCATCGGTCTCAGCCAGCATGGTCCATGATCAGGGATGATGAGAACAGTGGCATGGGTCCTAGCTCAACATTCTAAGCATTACCCCACACTGGCTCTCGTATATCTTCAGAGAAATATTTTCCTCTGTACTCAGGTCTTTGGCCTTTAACTATCTGTGGCCTTTTAGAAGTGGGTGGGCTGTTTTTAAAATATTTCTTTTTCCTCATGATTTTGATGTATCTATGTGGGGTTTATTGCCCATTTGGTTGGTTGTAAGCCACTTTGGGTTGCCTGGGCAAGATAAAGTGACTGACAAAATTAATTAATAATGCTAATATTAATAATGCTACTACTGCTACTACTACTAATGGCTATGCTTTGCCTCCACAGTCAGAGGTCCAGTTCTGAGGGCCTTCTAGTGGTTCTCTCACTGCAAGAAGTGAGGTTACAGGGAACCAAGCAGAGAGCCTTCTTAGTAGTGGCCCTCCCTGTGGAACACCCTTCCATCAGATGTCAATGAAATAAAGAAGTATCTGACTTTTAGAAGACATCTGAAGGCCGCCCTGTTTAGGGAAGTTTTTAATGTTTGATGTTTTATTGTGTTTTAATATTCTGTTGGGAGCCACCCACAGTGGCTGAGGAAACCCAGCCAGATGGGCAGGGTATAAATAATAAATTATTTTATTATTTTTATTATTATAGTTGCTGGAAAATGAAGAAAGAGAGAGTGCTTTTGCACTTGAGTCCTGCTTGTGGGCTTCACACAGATCTAGCAGTACTATTCTTAGCATTTTGTGTTGAGGGGTCTGCATACTGAACACTGGTCCAGCAGAGCTGCTATAGCATATTTTGTCCAAAGACATTCATGGAAGTTAGAGATAGCAGGAGGGAATTCTTGTTTAGTCTACCCCACATATTGCAGGTGGGGAAGGGATGATAAAAATGGAAGGTACCTTCCACATGGGCTCCACAATTCTAAAACCAGGACTGTGCCGATACTCAGTGCATCTCAGTATGGCTTCCTAGGCATTTAACTGCTGTTATTGCAAATGCAACAATTTAGGCCTGAGCTGCAGAGCTCAATGTGTAGCTTTAAAAGAAGAATGGTTGCACTTTTCACAGGAACAAATCGCACATCGATGTGGTGGTGGGGAGATGAGATGTCAGCAATTAGATTAGATGGTCAGACAATTAAATATCAAGAACAAAGAGATGTTACAGTGTAGAGCAACTTTCTCTTAACTCATTTAAATGTAATTGAATGGAAATTGCTTCTATGTAGGCCACAGATGAAAGAGCAAAGGGCCTCTGTTAATTATTAGCCTAGATTTCCATATCCTCCAACATTTCACAAATGAAAACCAGGACATGTTTGTACGAGCATCCTCATTTCTATACCAAGTTTTGCTGCCTGAGCCCTTTGTACTATATTATACATTGTTGGTGCCTCTATTCCACTGGCTCTGTGTATTTGTTTTTGGGGATTTGTTTTTGAAATACTCTATCTTCTATTGATTTCAAGGCCAAGAGGATGTTTGTTCTTTTGATTAAAGATAAAGATAGCAGCGCAATCCTATAAATGTCTACTCAGAAGTAAGTCCCAATGGCACACTGAGTGCTGTGTGGCGGATAGGGATGTTGGAGAATTTGATGGAAATGGAAATTGCTGCAGTTCACATGTTCACCTGTTGTCAGAAACAGAAGGCAACCAAGTGAATATGATCAGCAATCACTCACATTCTTGTTTATTAAAGTTAGCAAACAATACATTGTTAATGACTTTTTTTTTACATTGTTTTGACATTTCATTTACACTGAAATGTGGAACTTATTTTTATCTTTTTTAAACCAGTTCTTTTGTGTATAGCTTTATTTATTCTTCCATTCTTCCATGACAGAATCTATCCCAACATCCCAAGATGGAGACATGCTGCCAGAATGCAACTGAAAATGGATGAAAGGGATGTTGCAAACTTAGGATAATGGTTGAATGGAACTAAAGGAATCTATTTGTCCCTAATTTTATTCCAAGAAAACTGCATGGTGATAAGGGTTAAACACTGCCCTTAAAATAAAAATAAAAGCTGAGAGTCGCTGAGGAATCTTCTACATAAAAACAAGAACACCAGGAAATCAAATCATTGAGCTCCTACATGACATGTAATGTGGTCATGAATGTCAACAAGCACAATATTTCAGACATTCATTGCCTGTTAACATATGGAACATTTCTATAAACAACTGATAAAGATAGCATTAAACTGTAAATGGCTTGTTGCCCTATTTTGTATTTCAAGAAGATTATTCAGAATTAATGTAATGGACAGATGCATTTGTATGAATCTGCCTTTTACAGAGACACAATGTCTAGTGGTATACAATTGAAATGGAGCCATTTTGAAATTCAGCTTGATCCAGGCGACCTCTGTCAGAAGAAAATAATCCCAAACAAATGTGCTCAGGATTAGTAGTGCTGGGAATGCAAGACAGCCCAGCAGGTCAAGTTCCCAATTATGCGGTTAAGCAACGTATTCCACTAACGGAATGTTCTTAAAATGATATGATAGGAGCACTGCTCTAGTTAAGGCAAGTAGCGAAAACAAGGTTCTGTCACTATAAGCCTCAACATTTGGTAGCTTATACAAATGGCATCTGCTGAGCTAATAACCTGAAACTTGGCAGACATGGTCTAATTTGGAAGTTCTACAGAAGTACCAAATTTAACACTGATTTGATAAAATTGCCAATGATATAGCAAATCAAAGAGTGCTGAGAGTTGACATTTTGAGCTCCTTTTTCATGTCATTAAAGAACATCTATATATCTTTTCAGTTTTGCCGAAAAAACTACAGATGTACTTTATACAGGCTTTTTGCAGAGTATATTCTTTTCCTGGTTTGTCTGATGACCAGTGAGCTGCAGCTGGACTATAGTCCTGCAATAAAAAGTAGTACCGAGCACACAGAAAATGATTACCGTACTCTTAGTTTCAGTCGCCGCAGTCCTTGTCTTCTGAATTAATTTCACCAAAAAGTAATTAGCACCTCTATTAAATTAGTGGCACTTTTTAATTTAGTACCATTTACCATGCATGACAGGCAAAACAAACACTATTGGCTCCTAAGAGTGTACAGTCAGTATCACACCAGAGATTAGCTGTTAATGCATGTTAAGAACAATGTCCTGTGCAATGGCAGGCCATCTAAAAAGGAATCCAAAAAAGGAATTTCCCCATTCTTTCATTTCCGGTTGTTGTACCCTGGGAATTTTAATGCATGAGACTGGGATGCCATCCCCTGGTTGTGTCACTGAAAACGTGCTTGCAGATATGACAACCCAACTTTTAATTGTAATGTTTTTGTTAGCTTGCTAATGTGGATTTAAATATCATTATGACATTTATGCTATATATAATTTGTTCACTGTTCTTGTGAGCTGCTTTGAACTTAAATGTGGAAAAGTGGCATATAAATAAATTGACGATAACAAAAGGGAAATAGCCCCATTTCACTCACCACAAAGACATAAGGTAAGAGAGAGAGAGAGAGAGAGAGAGAGAGAGAGAGAGTGTGTGTGTGTGTGTGTGTGTGTGTGTGTGTGTGCCCATTACCCATCTCAGCAAAAGATCTTGGGAATAAAATGTTTTATTTTAAATAATGCAGAAGCAGCTTTAGTTGTATCCACAAAATCCTGCTTAATCCATGGATTTGTATCATTTGCTGACTACGCTGAGAATTTTGCCTGCATTTAATCCTTCAGCTTGTGAAGATAAATGGTTTATTTAAATATTTAGCTGCACTTTGTCAACATCAGAGGAGTAGGGGGGAGGGGGTGATGGATGGCAGCAATTATACAGGGTGCATCTCCATTAACACACAATTTTTGTCCAGGTATGAAGTCTGCCTCTCAGAGGAGTCACTTAATGATGAGGACTCAAAAAGAATTTTAATTACCACTTTAGAGTTATCATGCTCATTTGCAGTTGGATCTCAGAGTAGTTAAATTTGACAGTGGTTAGACGTCTAAGTATAGTTAGGTACTGTATGTGAACTTCTGCTTATCTACTTAGCAATGTTAATTTCCAATGCCTGGGAGTTAAAGTAGGTCATCACTTGTTGGAACCAAGCTCCTCCATGCAAGATGTTAAAAAAAACCCACCTTGCTGGCCCTTGGGAAGGAGGAGTTTCTGGCCCACTTAGAAAAAAAGGAAACCGATGCTGTGGAATTGCAGGTTTCTTCCACCCAAAGAAATACCCTTCATTTTGGGAGACTATGAGTTAATTCAAACCTCATGTAACAAACAGAGCTCTATGCAGACATCCTAGTTTCTGAAGAATCCTTGCACTGGTGCTATTGATAGGGGTGTAAGGAGACAGTGATTTCCATCCAGTGCTGTGTCCACCACAATCAGTGCTATTTCCATTCCACTGCAGTTTGACTTCCGGTAACACCTATGTTGTTGTGTGCCATGCTGTCTGCTGTTGCCCAAACTACTGTAATTATGTACAGTGGTACCTCGGGTTAAGTACTTAATTCGTTCTGGAGGTCCGTTCTTAACCTGAAGCACCACTTTAGCTAATGGGGCCTCCTGCTGCTGCCGCACCGCCGAAGCACAATTTCTGTTCTCATCCTGAAGCAAAGTTCTTAACCTGAGGTACTATTTCTGGGTTAGCGGAGTCTGTAACCTGAAGCATATGTAACCTGAGGTACCACTGTAATCAGTTTTGAGGCAGATAGCATAGGGCTAGTCAGTGCACGAAGGGGTAGAGGACCACAGAGTTGTACTACTGCTAGATCACACACCCCTAGATATAATGAGGTCACCAGAGGCGAAAGTGTTGCTCCCCACCCACAGGTTGTCACAGCAAACACATGGAATAATAAAGCAAGGATAGAAGGGAATCCTTTCATCCTTAGCCAGCAACATGAATGTAAGATTGGGGCCATTTATATGGTAATTTCCATTTATATGGTAATAATATGATGCCATCCTGCTCTGGATAAAGTATGAAGGAATGCCCATGTGCTTAATGGTAGGTGTGTGATTCTAAAACTTCAAAAGATAACCTTTGATCATCTTTTTGGTATGGTAGATTTGTGGAGACAACTTGAAATGCCTCCTTATGCCAGTAGCTCTGTCTTGCTGCTGTATCATATGGACTGTGGAAACCATCCATCGGAGTAAATCCACATACCATGTGACTCTATTGCCAGACAGAAAGATCTGCAGAGATTTCCATCTGGCTGCTTTAACATTTCAGTTGACCTGCATGGGAATGTAAACCAGACATTAAATCCTATAAAAGCAATGTGATTACTCTTCTGCAATAAGAGCATAAGAACATAAGATGAGCCTGATGGATCAGGCCAAAGACCCATCTGATAATGATGGTTAAGTAAGAGGAGGATCAGAAATGCTGACAGAGTCTGCTCCAAATGGGAAATGTTGAGAAATATACCATTTCAACCCTTATGGATCATCAGTACAGGAGTCAATGCTATACTCATTTACCTGAGAGTGCTTGGGTCCTGCTTGGTGGTTTCCTACAGTCATCTGGTTGGCCACGGTGAAAACAGGATTCTGGATTAGATGGGCCATTGACCTGATCCAGCAGGCTTTCCTTATGTACTTAGTAAGCCCCCTAGAACTCAATGAGACCAGATTCTGAGTACTGAAGAAGAAGAAGAAGAAGAAGAAGAAGAAGAAGAAGAAGAAGAAGAAGAAGAAGAGTAGTAGTAGTTTGGATTTGATATCCCACTTTATCACTACCTGAAGGAGTCTCAAAGCGGCTAACATTCTCCTTTCCCTTCCTCCCCCACAACTAACACTCTGTGAGGAGAGTGGGGCTGAGAGACTTCAGAGAAGTGTGACTAGCCCAAGGTCACCCAGCAGCTGCATGTGGAGGAGTGGAGACGCGAACCCGGTTCCCCAGATTACGAATCTACCACTCTTAACCACTACACCACACTGGTGTAGGCTCTCAGCAAGAGAAGTGATAGGACTGGACTCACAATGGCTTCTTGATTTATTTCTACAGTGGTACCTTGGGTTAAGAACTTAATTCGTTCCAGAGGTCTGTTCTTAACCTGAAACTGTTCTCAACCTGAGGTACCACTTTAGCAAATGGGGCCTCCCACTGCCACTGTGCCGCCACCGTGAGATTTCTGTTCTCATCCTGAAGCAAAGTTCTTAACCTGAGATACTATTTCTGGGTTAGAGGAGTCTGTAACCTGAAGCGTCTGTAACCTGAAGCATCTGTTACCCGAGGTACCACTGTATATTCTATGGGTTCCTGGTTAAACTAATATTGCTTATGTTAAGGTTTCCGTTAAGGGATGCCATAGGATTTAGAAACATTAAAAAAAACCAGGGACATTAAAAACAATTGAATTATAACTTAGAACACTGCAAGCTTCCACCAAAGTAAAAAAAGGAGGGAATACAAACCCTTGAATTCTGTAAATAAAAACTACGCTAAATAATATATTCAAATTATCTCTGTGGCTATAGGGCAATGTTTCTATCGACAAGTCTAAGAATACAATGGCTACTAATCTCAATTCTGTATTTCACTTGCTGCTGCAAAGAAACATACAGTAGCCTTCTTAAAAAGTAATTAAAACCAGACCACACAATATATCTGCCCAGCATCGCCATCCATTAATGGGAATGATGGATGCTCTGCATTAATCCTGCCACAGTTACAGCCCTATGTCCAACGTGAAAAAAAGCAATGTGATTCAGTAAAGTTACCTCCTGCAAATTGTGTCCATATTTCACCCAAATAGCAGAAATCCTGTCTTGGTAGACTAATTCTTGCTTTAACTGATGCAGGGCTGAGCTAATCTCATGTTACTAAGAGATACTGTGAGGTTCCTGACAAAGCTAACGGTGGTATTGGTTGCTGGCAAACAATACCGGTTGCTGGGAACTGCAAGTGGGGATAATGTTGCTGCACTCCTGTCCAGCTTGTGGACTTCCCATAGACATCTGGTTGGCCACTTTCTAGACCAGTTGGGCCATTTTCTTATGTCTTTATGGCAGCAAAATCTGTCATAAGATAAGTAGCAGCTGTTGACACTGAGAGTGGTGCTGCAGTTATGAAACGAAATATGTGGGGTAGTCCTCAAAGAGATCCACAAGCCCCACCCTGAATGCCCTCAACTTTAATCAGATGGTGACTCCTGGTAGACTTCCAAAGACAGTAGTAAAGAGGGTCATCACAAAAGGAAAGATGGTGAGACCACCTCTGGTCACTGTGTAACACAAACATTGATCATAGGTCTTTCCTGATAATCAGGGGGGAAACAGCAACACGAACATGTTTGAAATATAAGGAATTAAAGGCCAAACATCATTATTTGCTGAAGTCACATGAATAATCTCCTGATATCTTTATGCGTGCAAGACACAACAGTAAGACAAGACACAAGGTTGTTGGGTAAACTAGGGCCACAATATTTCACAATATGATCTGCAACTTAACATGCACAGGGTTCACACACTTACCTAGCCAATCTGGCTCCTGGGTTTTGGCATAGTCACCCCACTATTGCTTCCCTAGTGGCCTCGTGTCAGAGAAAACAGAGATGCACAATCAGCAGCCAGATAAAAAGGCAGCTACCAGTTTGCCTGATACATGTACCAGGTTGGAGAGCAGAGAGAGTGGGAGAAAGTGAGACATTAGCAGGAAGGAGATTAAGAGAAGCGGGATGGAGTCAGAACAAAACAACAATACCAGGAGGTGAAGGAGAGTCTAAAGTGAAAAAGAGCAGAGAGCAGCAGTTACTAGGTTGATAGATGCTGACAGAAAGGATAACATAGAGGAAGCCGCCAAAGACCAGGAGAAGAGGAAGGAGGGAGAACAGAATGAGAAGGCCAGTAGGAATTGGCAAGCTCTTCTCCAGGAGTGAAAGAATCACTGAGCAAGGAGCTGCTTAACACTATCACTCATCCTGTCATTCTCAACTCAAAATTTCCCTCAAAATTAGTGGTACTATAGGTCTATGAATATTCTGAATTAAGGTTTAATTATTTTTGTTACTTCAATCCATCTCAATGTATTATTTACTTTAAGATTTTGCACTATATTTTTGCTTTTATTTTATATGTGTATTGTGATTTAGTATTTAGTCATTTTTATTCATAGTAGTATATATAATTGGTAGTTTGATTGGTTCGTCTTTTTATTTTATGATTTTGTATGTTACATTGGCTTAACACCAAATCAGTTATTATGTATGTTACTAAATATGGAAATTCCAATTTACGGCTTCTAGTTTAGAAATATGTTTGTGGCTCTTACTGCTATTTTAAAATAAAATTATATATATGTGTGTGTGTGTGTGTGTGTGTGTGTGTGTGTATGTATGTATGTATATGTATATATATGTATATATACAGTGGTGCCTCGCAAGACGAAAAGAATCCGTTCCGCGATTCTCTTCGTCTAGCGGTTTTTTCGTCTTGCGAAGCAAGCCCATTGATGGCTTAGCGGATTAGCGCTATTAGCGGTTTAGCGGTTTTTAGTGGCTTATCGGATCAGCTGATAAGCGGCTTAGCGGCTTAGAAAAAGGGGGGAAAGGAAAAAACCCCCGCAGGAACTCGCAAGACATTTTCGTCTTGCGAAGCAAGCCCATAGGAAATTCGTTTTGTGAAGCACCTCCAAAACGGAAAACCCTTTCATCTAGCAAGTTTTCCGTCTTGCGAGGCATTCATCTTGTGGGGCACCACTGTATATATATATATATATATCCCCCTCCATCATCAGATGCTTTCCAACCTGCAAGAAAATAAAATGAGGTCCTTGTGTCTTTTCTGCTGTGGGAAGAAAAGCTGGATGATTCTGAGCAAACAAATATGACACAGGGAATTGTTATGTAACCTATTCTATTTCCACGGAAACTGACAACTTCCAAGCCTGCTTTTCATTTAAAAACCAAGCAGGAGGCTATTAACTTGCTTACAAGGAGGGAATCAAATCCAATTCAAGGGTCCATTTAGCAATAACCACACGAGGTCTCAGGTATTTCCCAGCCCATTTCCCAAGATCTTGGGATATATGCCTCCCCGTTCCATTGCACTATACATCCTAGGGCTGTTCTCATGCTGGTGCTGATCTAGCAGTAGTCCCTGTGATATCCTCCTACCCAATAATGCCTGAGACTGTAGCAGGGGACTTATTGAAGGTGGCATATGCAAAGGTCAGTGGAACACACTGCTTTCCAAAACAATGAGTGCAACCTTTCTCTTGTTTACCTGGAAATAAATCCCACTGTGTTCAATGGGACCTATTCTCAGAGTTTGCATAGGATTGCAGATTAATCCTGCACATAATGAAGGGCAGGTCTTTGCACTTTGCTGTGATTCTTTCATCACTGTCATCCTGAGATGAAACCTATTTGATTCATCCCTTGAAACGGCATTTCTGCAGTGCAGAGCGAAGAGAAAAGGGAGGAATTAAAAGCAGAGCCCTGCCTTTGAAGTACAGTGTTGATGCAGGGGGGTAGCTTTTTAGTGCCTTGACAGAATAATACTAAACAATATATTCTCAGAGTTTTCTATTTTAGGAATGTTTAGAAAAGCAGCCATGATCTATGTGAGTAAGCAATCTCTGGAAACCACACAGAGCACTAAGTTCTATTGGCAGTACATTTGAAAATACAGGGGTTTTTTATATATTTTCCAGAAAGGCGTAAAACCCAGAAGGGTAAGCAGACTTTGGATGCCAAGTTTCAAGAGTCACATCTAAATTTTACTAAAATGGAGGGAATTCATCATAAGCTGTTGGCCAGAGGATAAGACTCTGAGGTTGCATTCAGACATGGGATTTACTCCAATAGTTTTAAAAAATTGTCCAGTAGCACCTTAGGTAAAAAGGTAAAGGGACCCCTGACCATTAGGTCCATTCGTGGCTGACTCTGGGGTTGTGGCGCTCAACTTGCTTTATAGGCCGAGGGCGTACACCTTCTGGGTCATGTGGCCAGCATGACTAAGCTGCTTCTGGCAAACCAGTGCAGCGCATGGAAACACCGTTTACCTTCCCACCGGAGCGGTACCTATTTATCACGTCAAAGTGCAAACTTTGACATGCTTTCGAACTGCTAGGTTGGCAGGAGCAGGGACCGAGCAACGGGAGCACACCCCGTCGCAGGGATTCGAACCACCAACCTTCTCATCGGCAAGTCCTAGGCTCTGAGGTTTAACCCACAGTCAAAATAAATAAATTAAAAAATTGTCCAGTAGCACCTTAGACACCAACTAAGTTTGTTCTGGGTATAAGCTTTTGTGTGCATGCACACTTCTTCAGAAACCTTATACCCAGAACAAACTTGGCTGATCTCTAAGGTGCTACTGGACAATTTTTAATCTATTTATTTTGACTGTGTCAGACCAACACAGCTACCTACCAGAATCTGCAATAGTTTTACTGATTCTTATGCATAGTGCTTCTGTTCAAATTTCAAGCATTCCTTTTACACTGTACCTGTTACACTTTGGATCAGGGGCTTTTTGATCATAGCTGTCAAGTGCCCCTTATTTGAAGGGACAGTTCCTTATTCCAGCACCATGTCCCGCTGCTGTCCCTTATTGATGGATGTCCCTTAAATGATATCCCTTAAATTTCAAAGGAAGCAGCTCGTCTCCCTCCCTCCCTGCCATCCAGGGAGGAGGGAGGCTCCAACTGTGTTGCTTGGCTGTGTTGCTCACCCAATAAGTCTAAGAACGACTGGGGAATGGAGCCTGCATGCCTTGTGCTGATCAAATCGGCTGCATTCCCTGGGGACTCGCCTTTGCTCAGCGCTTCCCAGCGGAGAGGTGACGGTGGTTTTCCTTGAGGTGTCATTTGGCTGCTGGCTGGGCTTTCTGCCTTTGGCTCAGAGGGGCTCAGTAGTTGAACATACCTGTGCTGAGTGCTCGGATCGGAATCGGATGGATACGTCATCGACGGCCCTCTTACCGTTGCCAGCGAAAAGGTCTGTCTGGAGCGGGGGCACATGGTGGGGGGAAAGGAAAGGAGATATCGTGGGAGGGGGGGAGGCTGTGTGTGTGTGGCTAGTTAATGCAAGCTGAGGGTTTTTTTGAATGCTGGATGCCATTTTGTTGCACGTGCTGCTGCAATCTTTGCAGTGCAAAGCCAGGCCGGGGAGCCATCTTAAGTTGAGGCTGCATAGGCCTTGTGGTGCATGTGATTCAGATTCCATTCAGTTGAACCTCTGGTTACAAAGTTGGTTGGACAGTGTTCTCGAAGCTACCAGCATTAGTTTGACCAGACTGCAGGAGGACAGGAAGACTGGAGTGCCTGGAACAGGTGAGGCTGCAGGTCCCTTATTTTGGCTGCTGGTCCCTTATTTTCAAATCTGTAAGTTGACAGCTATGTTTTTGATCGATACACCATCATGTCACTCTAGATTTTAAACAGCAGGAGAAAACTCTATGCTGGAATACCATAGGAAATTGCAGTGTAAAAACTCCTGTGATTTTCCAAGTCAACAGCGTTGGAAACGGGGGTATTTTTTTTCCCCTGGGAACATTTAACACAGAAATCAGCAATAAACTCCCACTAGATTTCCAGAAGGGGCTTCTGTATTGTGGTGAAAGATAATGCCAAACACAGAATGTTTCAGGTAAGTAAACATCAGGAAAATTAGGATAAAGTACTGTCTAAATATGCCTGTTGTCCATGGGCCGCTGGTCCCATCACTTCCTGGCAAACAGAAGGGGAAGAAATGGAGGCAGTGAGACATTTTACTTTCTTGGGCTCCATGATCACTGCAGATGGTGACAGCAGTCATGAAATCAAAAGACGCCTGCCTCTTAGGAGAAAAGCAATGGCAAACCTAGACAGCATCTTAAAGAGCAGAGAGATCACCTTGCCAACAAAGGTCCGTATAGTTAAAGCTACGGTTTCCGCAGTAGTGATGCATGGATGTAAGAGCTGGACCATAAAGAAGGCTGATCGCCGAATAATTGATACTTTTGAATTATGGTGCTGGAGGAGACTCTTGAGAGTCCCATGGACTGCAAGAAGTTCAAACCTATCCATTCTGAAGGAAATCAGCCCTGAGTGCTCACTGGAAGGACAGATCATGAAGCTGAGGCTCCAATACTTTGGCCACCTCATGAGAAGAGAAGACTCCCTAGAAAAGACCCTGATGTTGGGAAAGATGGAGGGCACAAGGAGAAGGGGACGACAGAGGACAAGATGATTGGACAGTGTTCTTGAAGCTACTAACATGAGTTTGACCACACTGCAGGAGGCAGGGGAAGACAGGAGTGCCTGGCATGCTCTGGTCCATGGGGTCATGAAGAGTCGGATACGACTAAATGACTAAACAAGAACAACATGTCCTTTCCAGAAGGGCGTCTGTAGAAACAGAGAGGACCTTCATGTCAGAGCCTGTATAGCCTTTACAATGTCCACAAGTCACTTTCATTTCTAAAGTGCATGCATGTTCCTGGTATCCAGACACATGCAGCTTGATAGGAAGCCAAACTCCTTTCCATAGTGCTAGTTTGGAATAGTGCTAGTTTGGAATGAAATGCCTACTTTCCTTCTTGACCATAGTCAGGACTTTTTGTCCTGCCAAAACTCAACCTCTCAGGTGGGTGCCATTGCTATTCTCAGAGAACAAGGAAGGCATTCATGATGAGTTCTGTCACCTCTTTTTCTAGAAAAATAGCACTGACTATAGTCAAGTTAAGTATATATATGTTTTTCCTTTGCCCTTAGAGTCTTCTCATTTGACTTATTTTCCATCTTGCATTTCTCAGTCATTTCTGGTTTGCAGAAAGTAAGGTCGGTAAGTTGCCCCCATTGATGAGCACTTGGCTGATTACAGGATACAATTGTCATCTTAGTGGGAAGGCAATCAAAGTATGGAGAGAGGATACTTGCTAGTACTTGGCAATGCTCCTTGATTAAAAAGGAAGCTCTTAGCTATCCCAAGCCCGAGGAATGTAAACAGCTAGACTGGTGAGGAGGCGTTCATTATATCATTGTTCCTGAACTGAGTGCTTGCCTAGGTACATGTATGATTCACCATGCAAAAGTAACCTTTCTGTATGAGGGCCATACATGTTATGCTGAAGATTTCCAAACTAAAATGAATAGTGACCTGATCATGTAAATGTTTACCAGTGTTATAAATGGAGTTTTAAAAACAAATAATGGTCTTCTACTTTACTAATTTGGCCACTCCTGCCAATTTATAATATACTTTAAATCTTGTCACATCTTTCTCATTTACTTGGAATATGAAATATGATCACAGATGTCCATCTATCAGAACCATGAAAATTATCTCTATGTGGCAGGAGGGCATTCTCCCTCTTACTTTGTCAGCTAATAACTTTAGGAAATTTACTTCTACATTTGGCTACCATCTTTGTCCTTTAAAGTTCATTCATATTTAAGAATTAGAACATTAAAAAATTCTATTTTACAAGAGTTTAACAAAGACATTTCGTACCATGAAAGTAAGAAGTCATTGCTTAGTTACTTTACTACCAGTCAGTTCTCCATCATATCCTAATTCAGAGTTAGGTATTAATATGAATAGATCATTCTGGGCTTAGGTGGCAAGCACTCATTGCTTCTGCTTTTGTGGTCCAAGGGATGAGAAAGTTTGAGGTCTTAGCCAAATGCATGTGGAGTTTTAACAGGAGCACCCCCCCCCCCAAATAATGGCCACATAAGTGGTTATTCTTCCAATACTGGATTGTAACCAATGTAGCTGTTAACAGTAAATGTATTGTAAACTCCACATGGTTTTTATGTTTATCCAACTACCATCTATACTAATAATGACAAAATTGGAATTTGGGGGTTCTCTGTAACAGTGTGGATAACAGAATGCCAGTTTGAGTGTTGGGGAGGGGCATTCAATTCAAAACAAGAAGAGCCTTAGATGATTGACCAATCTCTTATTTTGCAACCAAGAGAGAGAGAGAAATATGTAAATCAGTGAGATCAAGCCCTTCATCTTGCTAAGGAGAAATAAAATGTTGTTCTTTGCCAGATGACACTGTAATAATTACCTGCTGGACCTTTCAAGTCATCTAGATAGGCTCAGATCAAAAGAGTATCCTTACACTCATAATTTCCATGTGTTAAAATACATGATGTGCTATCAGTTACCATTTTAAAAGAGACTAGCATAAGAACCATTAAAATAATGTTATGAATTGCTTGAGCTCTAGGATAATTACATGCCTCTGATAAGAGGTTTCTAAAACTTGCCTATATATTTTCATTAAGAAATACCACCACCCGAATCTAAACACAGAAAACTTACTTTTTTTAAAGGAACGTTCACTCATAGTTCCTTATTGATAGACTTCAAAGAGATAGCTCTATTCCTTATTCACAGTTGACTAGTTATGATAATTATAGTGAAAGCAAATTGCAGCTGCTTAATTATCAATGACTGTTTAACCTTTCAGAAGATTTAAGAATGTGGTGGTGGCAGGAAGAATGTGTTTTCTGCTTAGCACCAAAGTTTCTCCAGGCACGCAGAAATGAGGACAATTCTTCTATGTGGCATTTGGGAATGGACCCAGGGTGCAGGAAGCATAATCCTGAAATGGTGTGACATTCAATCATCACAGAGGCTGAACAAAATTCAGCCACTGCCACCCAATTCTCAGTGGAATTTCCATAAAGGAAAATGTTCACATTTCTCGTTCTGCTCCCATTCACTACAGAAGAATGGGAGAAAAGAGCCTGGCTTGAAGGGGGCTCACCTAATCTTGCTAACATACTGTAAACTCGTCCATGGAAAAATAAATTCTTTTTCTGTGGTTTCTGAAGCACTCTGTATGAGGCCACTAGAAACTCATCTGGGTTTATCCATTCAGTCTGACTTCATAAAGAAAACCAGAAAATCTGATAAACACATAGAAGTAACTCCATTCCACTTGACCTGGATGGGTTTGGATTGGGTTAGCAGCACTGAAACAGGGTAGGATATGTAGGCATCACATGAACACATGTGTAACATCTTTGAACACTCACCAGGGTAGACCCAGAAAGCCCTATACCACTCCCAGCAGACTATAATTGACAGTGGTCCCATCACCGTTGCTGCTGCTGCTCCTACAACTGCTGTTGTGATGACTTGTTTGTTGCTTGTTACCTGAATTTCACTAAGTGACTTACAGAAAAAAAACAGAACAAAGCAACCTCCATAACAGCCACAGGAAACTTGGCAGCACACTAATAACAAAGCAACACCATCTCAATCTGTCAAAAGCCTGGAAAAAGTGATAAATCTTTACCCGGTGCCCCAAATATGTCAACCAAGGCACAAAGCAGAACTTGCTGGAGAGAGCATTCAACAAATGGGGAACCACAACTGATAAGGTCCTCCATTTTGTCACCACCCTCAGAGAAGGAACCTTGAGAAGGGCCTCAGAAGGAGATTTAAGGATCTGGGCAGTTTTCTGTTATGTTTCAAGTTAATAAAATTGTGGCTCTAGTTAACACAACAACAAATGTCTTGCCTCTAGTTTCCTAGTCAATTGTATACATTACCTTTTAAGTGTCTGAACTGTTAAGTTAGAACTAAATGTGTTCCTGAATCAAATTTGAGTATTGATTTTCTTTGTTGAACACTTACAATCAAATTCGTACACTTTGAAAACTTTCAGCTTCTATCATTTTTTCAATTCAGATTTTAATAGAAGACAGACTTCAGCTTGGACTAGTTTGATTGGTTTGACTGGACTGTTTAAAACCAAACTTACCGTAATTGGAGTCAAAAGTCTACTGTCATTAAAATGCCAGCATAGTAGTCAGAAAAAGGTCGTTACTGAATTGTTCCAGCCATACAGTGAATGTCAAGGTTCCAGCGAAGTTCCTTAACTCCCCTAGATATTTTGATGGATAACATATAGATGAAATCATAGTTTTATATGGAAATAATGATGCTTTGTACTGACATATTGTGGAAATAGTAAATTACAGCTGAATTAATTTAGGAGCCAGAACAGATAAATTCAGATGAAGCTTGTGAAATTTCGAATATTTATTATTGTCAGGGGTTCAGGAGCAGAGGCACAGGGAGGAGAGGAGATGGAGAGCGAGGGGGAGGAATCCGAGGGGAGCGTAGGAGAAGAGGACAGTGAACCGAGGGATTCCACGAGCCTCTCCAGCGAATCGGAAGATTCCCAGAAGGGGGCGCCAGTGGCCAGGGGTAGGGGGTTCCCAAGGGGAACGCCCCAGGAGCAAGGGGGGAGCAGAGACTCCCAGAGCAGTAGTTGGAAATCAGGACCAGCTTCCCCACCAGAGCAGAGTGGGGGGGAAGAGTCCCAAGGATCGGGGCCAGTGCATTCCCCACCAGGGAGAGAAGATCAGGCAGGGCTGACCACACCTCCATCGGGGAGTCAGACAACGGAGGAGAGGTCAGATCCGGCCAGTATCCCGGAAGAGGGAAGCAGTGACAGAAGCAGTGTAACGGTCAGGAGGAAGGTCACGGGGTTGGTGCGAGAGGCAAGTTCAAATGTACAGGAGTGCGGGACAGCAGAGAGTGAGGATTGGGAACCGGGTCCTAAAGCCCGCCGGAGGGAGGGGGAGGAGCTAAGCGACTCAGCGTCGGAAGAGTCCAGAAAGGGCAATGCCCCAGCGGGCAGGAGGACCCAGAGGAGGAGAGAGCAGCGTAAAAGGTGGAGCAGAGCTCGGATCTTAAACTGGTGTCATAGGGGAGGAGACTCAGACGATACTTCGCCGGTCTAGGCTTTAAGACGTAGAGCTGCGCGCTACGGTTTTAAAATGGAAACTGAACCTCAATAAAGACTTTTGTACATAACTACAGCCTAGCGTTGGTCCTCTGTGAGCTGGGACCTAGAGGCAGCTCTGACAATTATATTTATTAAATTTAATTTCCCAGACTGAGTTACAGAGTTACAGTGCAATCCTAACCTCTGGTCTGTGGATCTCATATATATATATATATATATATATATATATATATATATGCACATACGCAATTTATAGCAATAAAAACATAAAGCCATAAAGTTAAAAGCAGACAGAAATTAACCATTGTGGAAAGATGTATTCTTAACAGCCTGCACAGGTCTGGAAGTATAAAAAAGTATTCAGTTGGCACAGAAAGTGGTTGCTGACTCTGCTGGGCTTTGTCAGTGGGGAGTGTGTTCAGCCCAGCTTTATTCAGCATTTTTTTTAAAGGGGGGAATTAGGATTAATTTCTAACATTTTTTAGCAGGAGGCACATACCATAGTAGGCAGAGAAAGCAGCATGAGTCTTTCTTTTAAAACAATGTTATAAGTTTCAGTGGCCAATTGACAACAATCTGCTGGCATTTCTTCCTGAGAACAGCACAATAGAATGGTTCCACATGCTGATGTAACACTGTTATCAGTGGCATTCTTGGTAGCAGGAAATCTTACAACAATTTTTTTAAAAGAATGTCAGATGTAACTCTTTGCCATCTCATATCTGTTTAAATTTGGCCCGCTCTTCCAAGAAGGTCTCTGACAATGCTCTTCTCACTTTCATGGAAGATGAATGGCTCTGTGAAAGGAGGGGGGGAATGTTCAGGCCCTTTTGATGTGCTCACCATGATTCCATTGTATTTCATTTCAACATTAATCTGGCATTTGTTTTTTTAATGAAAAAATGCACAATACCTATATAACTCTCAAAATACACATTTAAACTCATTAAAAATATATATTTTTAAGCTGTGGGAACTGTGCCACATTTGAAACCGTGCCCAATCTGTTGGATAGCTAAGTTCTGATGTGCATACTAGACTGAGAGCTGTGGATCAATACTTTTTTTTTTGCATAGGAATTCAACAAAAAAAAAATCAAATTTCTCAAGCATCTAGAATTGGAAATCTCATCAGGTTGGTGTCCAAAATTTGGACCAGCCATAAGAATGTAGAAATCCTGGATGGGGCTCAGCCATACTTCACACCTGCAACATACTTTCATCCTTCCCCTCTGAATCTTGCTTCCATCCTCAATAACAAGCAATCTTGAGCCTAGTCAAAGCTTCACACTACCCTATTTCCATTCCTACTGGGTCTATGCTTTCAGCTTTCATTTAGTTCTGCTTATATCCCCTCTTTCCCATGAATGGCAAAAAACCTACCCCTGCTTCCTATTTTCCTTATTACCAACCTACCATGCTACTTTGTGACTACCCTTGCCACTGCTGCTTCTTCATAGGAACCTAGATCAGTGCTCTGGCTCAGTATAATACAGTTTTCTATCTAGTACAGTGGTACCTTGGGTTAAGTACTTAATTTGTTCCAGAGATCCGTTCTTAATCTGAAACTGTTCTTAACCTGAAGCACTACTTTAGCTAATGGGGCCTCCTGCTGCTGCCACGCCGCCAGAGCACGATTTCTGTTCTCATCCTGAAGCAAAGTTCTTAACCCGAAGTAATCCTTCTGGGTTAGCGAAGTCTGTAACTTGAAGCGTATGTAACCTGAAGCATATGTAACCCGAGGTACCACTTTACTAAGTTCACACTAGGATACTATGGAATGGTTATTTGCTTGGTTCACACTTCATGGGTTCTCCAAATCCCTCTTCTATGACCCCATCTGCACTAAGCAATTAAAGCAGCATTGTGCCACTTTAAACAGCCATGGAAACTGTAGTTTGTTATGGATGCTGAGAAGGGCTCCCTTCCTAGAGCTTCCATTTCCCTTCGTAGAGCTACAATTCCCAGAGTGGTTTAACAATCAATCCCTCTTCTCCAGTGGTAGCAGCATGGGGCTTTCCATGCACAGTGTGAATGTGGCATAGCTCAATTTTGTCCATACTGACTGGCTGTGGTTTCTTGGCAAGACGCCCTCCCCTACCTGGAATTGGACCTGAAACCTTCTGGGTTCAACAAAGATGTTCTGCAATAGAGCCACAGCCTTCCAACCTGTCCAGATAAAGCCAGGACCAACTGAATTTCCAGTGCAGAGGCTGGAAGAAGTACAGCGGAAATGCCAGTTCATTTAGCGGCACAGATGGGTCTTATTCACATTAAGCAGCAGAACTGAGATTCTAAACAATGGTGTTTGGGCATGTTCCCAGTTTAGTAAAATAGTTGCAATACTTGGAGCACTTCAGCCTTCTTTGAGCACAGCACTTCACATTCTCCGGGAGGAGGGACCTGTTAGATATAGTCCAACAGCTTTGCTGGCAGGCTGACTGAACCTCAAAATCAAAGCGGGTTCTCTACATATAATGAACAGCTCTTCTGAGAAGGGGGCTGCTGCATCAGCACCCACTTCACTACACCAGTGGAAAGGAGTTTGGCTTCCAAGTATGAGTAGCTGTCATCAGCCGTCAACATTAAAAAGGGGAAAGGACTAAAAAGGAAAAAGGAAATGCTTTTATAAGCAGAAGCAGGCTGCAGAATCCTGTTCGGATCTGAATTCTTCCATTAAAGAATGCAAAAGTGAGGATTAACTTCTTGCCTGCAATTTTGAACTATTATCACAATGAAAATCTGAGTGCTGTTACATATGCAAAGGATAATGTTGGATCACATGCGGTCATTGCCTTGCCAATTTGTGTTATGCACGTCACAAATGTTTGAGTTACTAAGAAGCTTCCGTTTCTTATTTGTTTAATGGTGATGTAGCTCATTGCCAACATACCAGGACGCTAGACAACAGGAACGTGGGTAAACAGGCTATATTTATTAAAATACAACAACTGTTGTGCAGCATGCCAAATGGTGGCCATGCTGTCCCAAAGTGGTGGTGATGCAAACAGAGCTACAATTCTCTTGGTGGTTTAACAACCAATCCCTCTTCAAAGGGAACTGTAGGAATTGTAACTCTGGAAGGAGAATAGGGAGTCTCCTATCAACTCTCAGCACCTGTTATAAACTACAGCTCCCAGAGTTCTTTGGAGGAAGCTATGACCATTAAAATGGTATGATAGTGCTTTAAATATATGGTATTAATGTGACCCCTGAAAGGTTTGGTAGAGACAGTAGTGAGGAGGCTAATACACCCTTACTTCTCCCTTGCCCTAGAAGTAAATCCTTTTGTGTGTGTGTTTTTTTGCTTTGTTTAAAAAAGCAGAGGATGAATAGATCTCTCTGTGTGTTTAACAGATTAAAACAATCTTTGTTGCTTCATTTAACTAAAGCATTTTTCCAGGCAAGTTCCCCTGCTCAAATGTTCCTTCTAATTACCATTTTCTTTTTACAATATGTTGTGTCACACTGTTTGGGAGGACACACATAGTGAGAGAGAGCACCAGGGTTGCATAGGAAATATGCCCTGGCTATTAGGAAGTTCAGTGAAGCGCTGGTTTTTATATCATCATGTAGGGACGGGTGAAATGGTCCAGAAAAAAACTACCCCTAGCTGGGCTCCTAGGTCGACTGGGAAAAACAGAAAGACTAAACTGTGTGTGTGCTTTTTCTAAAACAACTCTCTGTCATTTGCTTCTGCACACTTTCTAATGTTTTCACTCTAACAGTGTGGGTCTCAATGACGGAGATTTGTTGATATCTGAATTTGTCTAGCCTCTCTTACAGATCTCTTCAGTCATGCTGTTTTATGCCAGGATTATCGCTGGGCCTCTCATTAGGGCCAGATAGAACCATTTCTTCTATCTAAGAAGAAACAAGCTGATAACCCAGTCCTCTGGATGCTTACTTGAAAGTAAGTGCCACAGTGTTAAGTGGGGTTTACTCCCAGGTAAATCTGCTTGCAGCCTTAGAGTAGAATTCAGAAACTTTCACTCATGTCAACTTCCTGAATTATTCACAGCTGTTAGTTTTACACAGTTAAGAATGATAATCTTCTTAAGGCAACAACATCTGTTGCAATGTTTTAGATGATGCAGCCCAGATGAAAAGTTAAGAAGCAATGGGAGTTCAAAGAATAGGGATTGGAAGATCGGTGCCGGCATGTCTTCAAAATAGAATCAGCATGGTATCCATGCTTCTTAATACAATATGATCGCAGATAAAGTTTTTCCATTTTCCTCTCAGCTGCAGCCCTCGGGGTAAACAACAGTGAGCCATTTGGGCTGTACATAGGCAAGGAGGCACAGGAGATATGCAGCACCACTGGGGATGCCATTTAGAAAAGATAGGGGGAGCTGTGATTCAAACCCTCTGTGATTATTCCAAATTATTAACTCAAGTTGACCTTTGTTTCAATTGAGCTCCAAAGAGCGGGTTTTTGCAGGGAAAGCTCCGGGGCAAAAGCAACAGCAACAATCAGACACTGAGCTTTTAAATGTGGGTCTGTGCCTGGAAAGAGCAAGGCAAAAGGTAAGTGTGGTTAAGCCCTTAGACAGTGGCTGAAAGTGGAGTCAAGGATGAGCTGACAGGTAGGTAGCTCGGTATTTGACCCTTGCTTTGCTTTAGGTCATTTAGCTGAGAGATTTATGAGATGCTTTGCTAATGGTCTGTATCAGGGATGAAGAACCATTTTTCATCCAGAGGACTGCATTCCTTTCTGAGCGACCTTCCAAGGTCCACAGGCCAGTGGTGGGTGGGCTTAGAGGCAAAACTGGCAGAGCAACAAATGCAAATTTTGCCTTTGTACAGGAGGTTATTTTCTCACTCACACACAAATACCCCTCTCTATCCTCCATCCAGGCTAGTAAAATACATTATGGGAGTTCAAGGACCAATCCAGCTAGGACAAAAACATTGGAGGATGTGAAGCAGAGTCAGTAGCAGGTGCGGGTGAAGAGGATGTGTGACCTCAGGTGAGTTCTGAGGTCCTCATAAGAGATGCCTGGAGGGCCTACTACATTTGACTCCTGGGCCATCCATGGTATGTTTGCTGCTTTTATAGATTTGAAATTTGCCTTCATTTCCAAGCGATAGATTATGAGCTAATTGTGCCTTTTGTCTATTGATGAAAGCTTGCTTTGTCTTAATTTATCAATAGGTAGCTCCTAGTAGTGTTTGCCAGGGTTGCATACATGTTCCCATATTGTTTAATATATGGTTAAATAGTTAGATTGCAGCTTCCTCATCTTCTGATTTTCATTTACCTGTGCAGCCCCTGCTTTTCTTCTTTCTTTAGTGGACCTGAAACAATTACTTTATAGAGCATCCTCTATAGTAACCCATCCTCATTGTGGAATATCCTCCTCTCACAATTTTGCTTTTTGCCAACCTAGATGGGTTTTAGGCACCTTATAAAGATGTTTATATTTAGGCATTTGGATAGTTAAACAACTCTGGGAACTGTAGCTCTGGTCACAACTCTCAGCACCCTTACCAAACTACAGCTTCCAGAATTATTTGGGGGAAACCACAAAGAATATTTTAAGTGGCATAATAGTGTTTTAAATGTATGTTCTCCTTCATGGATCACTGCCTTGCCGTGGCGAAGGGGCTTGAATAACTCAGAGAAGCTATGAGCTATACTGTGCAGGGCCACCCAAGATGGACAGGTCATAGTGGAGAGTTTTGACCAAACGTGATCCACCTGGAGCAGGAACCGGCAAGCCACTCCAGTATCCCTGCCAAGAAAACTCCATGGACAAAGACAACAGGCATATGAAAGTTATGATGCTGGAAGATGAGCCCCTCAGGTTGGAAGGCATCCAACATGCTACTGAGGAAGAGCAGAGGACAAGTACAAGTAGATTCAGAGCTGATGAAGCGGCTGGGCCAAAGCTGAAAGGACGCTCAGTTGCAGATATGCCTGGAAGCGAAAGGAAAGTCCAATGCTGTAAAGAAAAAATAGGAACCTGGAATGTAAGAACCATGAACCTTGGTAAGTTGGATGTGGTCAAAAATGAGATGGCAAGAATAAATATTGACATCCTAGGCATCAGTGAACTAAAATGGACGGGAATGGGCGAATTCAGTTCGGATGACCATCACATCTACTACTGTGGGCAAGAAACCCGTAAATGAAATGGAGTGGCCCTCATAGTCAACAAAAGAGTGGCAAAAGCTGTACTGGGATGTAATCTCAAAAATGATAGAATGATCTTGATACGAATCCAAGGCAGACCTTTTAACATCACAGTAATCCAAGTTTATGCACCAACCACAGGTGCTGAAGAAATTGAAATTGACCAATTCTATGAAGACTTACAACACCTTATAGAAATGACACCAAAGAAGGATGTTCTTCTCATTATAGGGGATTGGAATGCTAAAGTAGGGAGTCAAGAGATAAAAGGAACAACTGGCAAGTCTGGCCTTGGAGTTCAAAACGAAGCAGGGCAAAGGCTAATAGAGTTCTGCCAAGAGAACAAGCTGGTCATCACAAACACTCTTTTCCAACAACACAAGAGACGACTCTACACATGGACATCACCAGATGGGCAGCATCGAAATCAGATTGATTATATTCTCTGCAGCCAAAGATGGAGAAGCTCTATACAGTCAGCAAAAAACAAGACCTGGAGCTGACTGTGGCTCAGATCATCAGCTTCTTATAGCAAAATTCAAGCTTAAACTGAAGAAAGTTGGAAAAACCACTGAGCCTGTAAGATACAACCTAAGTCAAATCCCTTATGAATACACAGTGGAAGTGAGGAACAGGTTTAAGGATTTAGATTTGGTGGACAGAGTGCCTGAAAAACTATGGACGGAGGCTCGTAATGTTATACAAGAGGCAGCAACTAAAACCATCCCAATGAAAAGGAAATGCAAGAAAGCAAAGTGGCTGTCCAACGAGGCCTTACAAATAGCGGGAGAGAGAAGGCAAGCAAAATGCAAGGGAGATAGTGAAAGATACAGGAAATTGAATGCAGATTTCCAAAAAATAGCAAGGAGAGACAAGAAGGCCTTCCTAAACGAGCAATGCCAAGAAATAGAGGAAAGCAATAGAATGGGAAAAACCAGAGATCTGTTCAAGAAAATTAGAGATATGAAAGGAACATTTTGTACAAAGATTTCCATAATAAAAGACAAAAGTGGAAAGGACCTAACAGAAGCAGAAGACATCAAGAAGAGGTGGCAAAAATACACAGAGGAACTATACCAGAAAGAAATGGATGTTTCATATACCCCAGGTAGTGTGGTTGCTGACCTTGAGCCAGACATCCTGGAGAGTGAAGTCAAATGGGCCTTAGAAAGCACTGCTAATAACAAGGCCAGTGGAAGTGATGATATGCCAGCTGAACTATTTAAAATTTTAAAAGATGATGCTGTTAAGGTGCTACACTCAATATGCCAGCAAATTTGGAAAACTCAGCAGTGGCCAGAGGATTGGAGAAGATCAGTCTACATCCCCATCCCAAAGAAGGGCAGTGCCAAAGAATGCTCCAACTACCGCACAATTGCACTCATTTCACACGCTAGCAAGGTTATGCTTAAAATTCTACAAGGCAGGCTTATGCAGTATGTGCAAGCTGGATTTCGAAGGGGCAGAGGAACCAAATTGCAAACATGCGCTGGATTATGGAGAAAGCTAGAGAGTTCCAGAAAGACATCTACTTCTGCTTCATTGACTATGCAAAAGCCTTTGACTGTGTCAACCAAAGCAAACTATGGCAAGTTCTTAAAGAAATGGGAGTGCCTGATCACCTCATCTGTCTCCTGAGAAATCTCTATGTGGGACAAGAAGCTACAGTTAGAACTGGATATGGAATAACTGATTGGTTCAAAATTGGGAAAGGAGTACGGCAAGGCTGCATTTTGTCCCCCTGCTTATTTAACTTATATGCAGAATTCATCATGTGAAAGGCTGGGCTGGATGAATCCCAAGCTGGAATTAAGATCGCCGGAAGAAATATCAACAACCTCAGATATGCAGATGACACAACCTTGATGGCAGAAAGTGAGGAGGGATTAAAGAACCTTTTAATGAGGGTGAAAGAGGAGAGCACAAAATATGGTCTGAAGCTCAACATCAAAAAAACGAAGATCATGGCCACTGGTCCCATCACCTCCTGGCAAATAGAAGGGGAAGAAATGGAGGCAGTGAGAGATTTTACTTTCTTGGGCTCCATGATCACTGCAGATGGTGACAGCAGTCACGAAATTAAAAGACGCCTGCTCCTTGGGAGAAAGGCGATGGCAAACTTAGACAGCATCTTAAAAAGCAGAGACATCACCTTACCAACAAAGGTCCGTATAGTTAAAGCCATGGTTTTCCCAGTAGTGATGTATGGAAGTGAGAGCTGGACCATAAAGAAGGCTGAT
This sequence comes from Podarcis cretensis, assembly GCF_951804945.1. Classification (NCBI taxonomy): domain Eukaryota; kingdom Metazoa; phylum Chordata; class Lepidosauria; order Squamata; family Lacertidae; genus Podarcis; species Podarcis cretensis. Next base: position 27,678,249 of record NC_137175.1, read on the forward strand.
CGCCGAAGAATTGATGCTTTTGAATTATGGTGCTGGAGGAGACTCTTGAGAGTCCCATGGACTGCAAGAAGATCAAACGTATCCATTCTTAAGGAAATCAGCCCTGAGTGCTCACTGGAAGGACAGATCGTGAAGCTGAGGCTCCAATACTTTGGCCACCTCATGAGAAGAGAAGACTCCCTGGAAAAGACCCTGATGCTGGGAAAGATGGAGGGCACAAGGAGAAGGGGACGACAGAGGGCGAGATGGTTGGACAGTGTTCTCGAAGCTACAAACATGAGTTTGACCAAACTGCGGGAGGCAGTGGAAGACAGGAGTGCCTGGCGTGCTCTGGTCCATGGGGTCACAAAGAGTCGGACATGACTAAACGACTAAACAACAACAAATGTATGTTGTGACTGTGGCTCTAGCCATTCCAGAAGCTTCATACTATCTAACCAATCTAGAGTCTTAATGTAAATGTAAAGATACTGAGGGGGACATTCTTTCACCTTTGGTGGACGTGCCCAAGGATTAAGGCTTTCTGGGAGATGATATATAATGAACTGAAAAAGGTATTTAAGTATACTTTCCTGAAGAAACCAGAGGCCTTTCTTCTGGGCATGGTCGGCCAATTGGTGTCAAAGAAGGACAGAACTTTCTTTATGTACGCTACAGCAGCAGCAAGAATACTCATCGCAAAGTATTGGAAGACACAAGATCTACCCACTCTGGAAGAATGGCAGATGCAAGTAATAGACTATATGGAACTGGCTGAAATGACCGGCAGAATTCGAGATCAAGGAGAAGAGCAGGTGGAAGAGGATTGGAAGAAGTTTAAAGCCTATTTACAAAAACACTGTAAAATCTTTGAATGTTGAGGGCATTGAAAAAGAAAAGAAGGGGTTCTAGTGACTGAGTTAATTAAGAGCACAAAGGGAGGGATTAAGAGTCAAAATGAACAAAATTGAGCTTGCTGAACTAATTATTACATAGAATACAAGATCGGGAGGCGGGTGGAAGTAAGGAAAATAAGGTTTTGAAGGTTATAATTGAAAAGTGAGTTTATTTTTATGTCAAAAATTTCCTTTTTCTTTTTTCGTTTTTCGTCTTATTTTTTGTTTATGTTGTTTTCTTTTCTTTTTTGTATAATGTTTGTGAAAATTTTTCTTTTGTAATGTTTGTGAAAATATGCTTTTTTGTTCTTTTTGTGGAAAATGTAATAAAAAATTATTTAAAAAAAAAAATAGAGTCTTAATACAACCTGCCAGTTGCAGGGTTCACTTTGCACACTCTATTTCTCTCTGCAACTAAAAAATAAATAAAATTGAGGCTTTGTCCCTTTCAAGCAGATTGCCAAGCCAGGTCCAAGCACCAGACCATGAGATTCCTTGTTCAAGCTCCAGAATACTGATCCTTCATAGTGCTATTTGACACTATGAATTTAGTCAGCTTATTTGTTGCAGTGTTTTCCTTTTTGTCACTGATGGCAGTAAGACGTCTACACCACATACGCATGGCATTTGGGAGGACAAATTCAAGATTGCATGCAACAATCCCCCGCAAAGTAAATTTCATTGATATTTGGGTTTCAGAGGTGGCTTTGGACCTCTTTGGACCTCTTTGACATTTTCCTTTTGGTCTCCTGGCCACATCCAGGCAAACAAAGTCAAAGCGAAATGTTGAGGTGCTCATGAATGCTGTTTAATAGGTTGTGCTGTGCCCTGTTTTCCCACTCTGCTTTCTATGTAAGCTTGTCACAGCTCTGTTGATGTGCTAGAATACTGAAGGCTTTAAAAATAACTTTTCATGTACTTGCTCGCAATTATTAGTAGCAGTTTGATACAATGGATTGAATTTTTTTATTTTTTATTTGCAATGAGGTTGGGAGATAAGGCTTTCTTGAGAATGATTTTTCTATTTCATTTGCACAAAGTTACAAACAGACGTTCTTGATTCCATCATGCCTTTTGTATTATGTCACTAACAAGCAAAGGAGACTATTTCTTTGGTGCCCTAGAAGAAAGAGCTGGATCTAAAGGTCTTAAGTTATAGGAAGATTCAGTTTTGGTTTGAACATTAGAGAAACTTTATAACAGTAAGCGCAGTTTGACAATGAAACCAGTTACCTATAAGGGACCTGGGCTCTTTCTTGCTGTAAGTTTCCAAGCAAAGGTTGGACAGCCATCTGCTGGGCATGTGCTATCTTCTTCTTCTTCTTCTTCTTCTTCTTCTTCTTCTTCTTCTTCTTCTTCTTCTTCTTCTTCTTCTTCTTCTTCTTCTTTGTTGAATTTATACACCACCCTATATCCAGAGCAGTGGCGTAGCGTGGGTTGTCAGCACCGGGGCAAGGCAAGTAATTTGCGCCCCCTAACCCGTGGATTTTAGCACTCGAGTCTCTTCCACTAGATTAGTGCGAGTATGAGAGCGCCCCACCCAGATGTTGCGCCCGGTGCAGCCGGCCCCCCCTGCACCCCCACGCTACGCCACTGATCCAGAGGTCTCAGGACGGTTCACAGAATAAAATCAAAATATAAAACCACAAAATACATAATCAAAATAAAAACAACAACCCAGGAGTAGGCAACCTAAGGCCTGGGGACCGGATCCAGCCCAATCACCTTCTCAATCCAGCCCACAGATGGTCCTGGAATCAGTGTGTTTTTACCTGAATAGAATGTGTCCTTTTATTTAAAATGCATCTCTGGGTTATTTGTGGGGCATAGGAATTTGTTCATTTCCCCCCCCCCAAAAAAAAATATATAGTCCAGCCCACCACATGGTCTGAAGGACGGTGGACCGGCCCACGGCTGAAAAAGGTTGCTGACCCCTGCAATATCTTGTAGTGGGTTAGGCTGGATGGCCCGCAAAGACCACTACAACTCATTCATTTATTACCTGGAACCAGAATAAAGCCCTATGCAGGTGTTCTGCATGCCTAAGACCTGTTAGTGAGCAGTAAAAGTAGAGACTAGCAGAGGAAGCACCACCCACTTCCTGTTGACATCTAACTTGTGGTGCATTAGTCTGAAGCCTGCACACATGGAGACTTCCTGCACAATTTAGAACCTGAATTAAGCAGAGTTCTAAGTCACATAGGGAACCTCTGTATATACAGGAGGCTCCCAGCCCTTGAGCAAGTTGGTGAGCAATGGGCAGGGTGGCTGGAGGGCAAAGCTTAGCACTACAATCCTAGCATGCCATGCTCCTATGTAGGTTTTACATGTTGCAGAACACCTGCATAGGGCTTAAGTTAGTCTTGCTGGGCAGAACAAATCCTAAATGGAATGCAGATGGGAGTTAACCTTTCCAAAACCTTATTGTTTCACTTTGGAAGGATTTTAACTTTTAAGCTCTCACATTTGTTTGCCTATTTCTTTTTGAATCTCTTAAACTGGTTTCAAAGGGATGGGAAATGTATTGTATGTTTATTCATTTATGTATTTAAGAAAATGTATTCACAAGACCTCTAAGTCATTTGGCATAAGAAGAAGAGTTTGGATTTGATATCCCGCCTTTCACTCCCTTTAAGGAGTCTCAAAGTGGCTAACATTCTCCTTTCCCTTCCTCCCCCACAACAAACACTCTGTGAGGTGAGTGGGGCTGAGAGACTTCAAAGAAGTGTCACTGCCCAAGGTCACCCAGCAGCTGCATATGGAGGAGCGGAGACGCGAACCCGGTTCCCCAGATTACGAGACTACCGCTCTTAACCACTACACCACACTGGCTCTACATATGCTACCTCAAGGTTAGTATAAGTACCGGGGAGGGACAGACTTTGGTAATATAGTGCCCTGAGCAAATACAAAAATTATCACACCCCCCCCCCCCCCAAAAAGACTATCTTATTTCCACAACAATTCATTTTAGTGGTTGCTTTTTAATGGATCTTCTCAATAGGTACTTGTATAAATATAGATATTATTATTTTATTGTATTGTATTTATATACTGCCCTGTGCCTGGAGGTCTCGGGGCGGTTCACAGAAAAGATCACAACATATAAAACGAAAATAAAAACAATAACCCAATAATACACAATAAAAAAATTCCTTCCAGTAGCACCTTAAAGACCAACTAAGTTAGTTCTTGGTATGAGCTTTCGTGTGCATGCACACTTCTTCAGATACACTGAAACAGAAGTCACCAGACCCTTCTATATAGTGAGAAGGTGGGGAGGGGTATTACTCAGGAGGGTGGTGGGAATGGGTGATTGGCAGATAGCTGTGATGAGCCTGTTGACGACTCTTAATGACTGCAATAGGTCTTACAGGAAAAAGCAAGGGGTGAGAAGGTGAAAAATGGCTTTGTCATGTATAATGAGATAAGAATCCAGTGTCTTTGTTCAGACCAGGTCTCTCCATGGTTTTAAGTTTGGTAATAAGTTGCAATTCAGCAGCTTCTCTTTCCAGTCTATTTCTGAAATTCCTTTGTAATAGAACAGCTACTTTGAGATCTTGTATAGAATGCCCTGGGAGATTGAAGTGTTCTCCTACTGGTTTCTTTGTCTTGATAATACACCTCCCCCCCCCCCCCCAATATTATTATATTGTGGAGGAACCACCTGCGCTATCCTAAATCCAGCCCTGTACAGGGACCATTTCAGGGCATGCTAGGGTAGTGAATGGATTTAGATTTGGCAGATGCAAGGTCGCCCCCAGCCCACACTTGAGATGACCTGAATAGTCCCTACTGCCAGTGAGAATTCCACCAGATATACACCTGCAGAGTTTTCTGTGGACATACTGTGTGCCTCTGGGGAAATGTGCTACCCTGCCAGCAGAGCCCCTCTCCAATAATACAGGGCTCTTCTCAACCATCCTAACTCCCTTAGTTAGCCTGTGGTGGGGGTTATGATTGCTCCATTATCCCAGATCTATAGGAACATGGGGAACTGCCTTACACCAAGTCGGACCACTAGCCTATCTAGTTTGGTATTGTCTGCATGACTTTTATGGCTTTCTGATATTTGAAGCAGGGTTCTCTCTCAGTCGTACCTGAAGGTGTAGAAGATAGAACCTGGGACCTTCTGGCTAGAAAGCAAGTGCACTACCACCAAGCTACAGCCCTTCCCTAAACTTAACTAAGCTAAGCCCATTGATTTAAAGGGAACTAAAGGATGGCTAGCTCAGTCTGGATCTAACCTTAGAACTGAGTGTGACGTTAACATATGAGAGAGTGTTGGAGGTGAAATAGTTAAACAGGTTGCCCAGTCAGGACCCAGGGGGGTGGAGTCAGTGGGACTATATAACCAGCTCTAGGAGGGGCAAAGGTGGGAGTTCGTTGAAGAGTTGGGTGGTTGGTTGGAGTGGGAGTGAATTGGGATAGAGTTTGTGGGTAGGTTGAGCTAGTGTAGCGAAATAGGCTGAGTCAGGAACATTTAGGGGCTAGGCAGACAAGTAAATATCTGAGGGGTGGTTTAGTGACTGGTATTGTCCCAGGTAGGGCCTGGGTGGTGGCAGCGAGAAATAAAGTGGTGGCACAGGGATCAATAGATGGTGAAACGTCCGGGGACCCTGTGTAATCGCCACATTGAGTACTCTGATTTTTATTTCACAGGCTACAAAAATGCAAGTATTGTACTAGAATGATACATTTCACAATAATATTTGACCGTATGCACCCCTCATACGATGGTTTTAAATCCTGGCATTTTGTGTGGTATATGTTTGTATCTACTTCCTATTTTAAAAATTCTAGGACCTCTGAGTACCTTACAGTAGTCACATGTAGTAGCATCCACAATAGGTTTTATCATACAAAGGCAGGTGCTTTTCAGACAAGGGAAGAACCAACAACTGATGCTTATTTACAATGGCTCCTATGAATCAAAGCGCTCTCTGGGCACATGTAACGGCAAACAGAAAGGAAGTGAAAGCTTTTAAGAAATCTTCTTTATATTGCCGCATTGATGACATGCATTTAAATTTTCTTCATGCCATCAAATGTGAATTCCAATTTAAATGTCAGACTGGAAACTCAAACTCTCGTCCTTTCGTAAAATCATTTGTTATCCTCCAATACGTTGTAATGAAGGAACAGAGATATAAAAGAAAAACTAAGCAAATGAAAATATGATTTTAGGACCTAAAATCCTTGACAAATCCCCTGCCCTTTTTATACCTTCCCTTCAGAAAAAAGAGGATTTAAAAAATAAAATAAAAATAACAAAGCCAAAATACCAGTTTTAGAAAGGTAGTGGAAAACCAAAGACTTTATCCCCCCCCCCAGGTTAAAATGCCAGCTGTAACCATACAAAATATCCTTTCTTGCTCATCACTTGACTCCCATCAGCAGATGATTTACCTCTTTATTTATTACTACTGCTATTGTGATGAACTAGAATATGTGCTGCTGGTGGAAAGTCCTTAATATTAAATATGCAGCTTTTGCTCATCCTTTCATGCAAACTTAATGAAAAACACTCCAATTCCTTGCCACCTTACAAAAACTTGTTTCAGCTAAAGTCATTTTTACAAAATGACTTCAATATTTCCTGATTTATTGTTCTTGGGGAAAATCTGACTTAGTGTGAAACAAAGCAGGAATACAAAGATCATATATACATGGGGGGGATACTTTGATCAAAGGGATCATTAGTAATATGGTTTGTACAGTGATTGATTGTTCAGTGCTAGTGATCACCCAATGTCCAAATTCAGGCCAGGCCAGGCAGGTTCATCATGGGTTTTTAATAACACTTCCATATAAATCCTTAAAATTACACACAAGCACTGACAAAATATCTGAGTTGTGAGCACTTACAATATGGTCTGAGGGCTACACCCCTTCTCTTGCCATCATGCACATTGAAACCAATATAGCAAGTCTGGCTAGGAGTGATGGCTCTTGACTGGTTTCTGATTGGTTTAGAATGTTTTCAATGGGTTGCAACTATTTTTGCTATAATTGTCTGAATGGATAAGCAGTAATCGCCTGTGTAGTTGGACGTGTATTGAAGATGATACCTGACAAGGTCAACGTGCAGCCTCCTTTTGATATTTTAAGAGGCTCACTCTATGTATGTTTTTATTAACCAAGGCCTAACTTTTAACTTAAAGCTCATGTCTATTGGTGTTCCTTTGGGGAACCCCAGTTAGGGTGAACACTTTACAATTTTTTTCCAACAGATGTACCATCCCTCTCAGGGGTAATTTTATGTATGAGACATTCAATTTCCCCAGAGACTATAAAAGGGAATTGGACATAAAGTCAGTAAATGTACATAAAACACATAGATGAGTCAGACCCAATGGTCCATCTAGCTAGCAGCACCTCTCCAGGGTTTCAGGCAGGGGTCTCAACCAACCCTACCTGAAGATACCATAGATTAAACCTGGGACCTTCTGCATGCAAAAACAGAAGCTCAGTCACTGAGCTACAGTCCTTTCCCCTGAGAGTCGACAGCACATCAGCAAGGCCCATCGCTCCTGGAATGGGATGTTACATTAAATTCAATGCACATGGCAGCAGGAGCTAGCTGCTTGCAAGGGGCTTAAATTTATACTGAAAAACAACAAGGCAGATAGGCAGTCATCAGATCACTTCATATGTGAATCCAGAGGGTGAGTGGGAATCCAGCAGTGTGCAACCCTGCCCTGATCCCTGAGTTGATTTGTGGAGATCAAATGCATTGTATCTGCTTTGGCACCATGCCCAGGTGAATGCATCTCCAATCTCTGCTCAGTGATACAGAGCTGAAAATATGAACTGACTTCACTGAAGGTGACATATAAACTGACAGTGGATGACATTAAAAATCTACCTGTGGTGTTAGATCAGTGATGGCTAGCCCTTTCAGGTCTGTGATCAGGTCTGTGATCTGAAAGGACTAGTGGGGGAAAGAGATTTTGAATGGTCAAATGTTTAGTGGTGGGGGCGGGGGCGGGGAATTCTGCTGCCTGGGAGTGTTTTTCTTTTTCTTTTTTTGGTAGGGAGTATTGTTCCACTGATATCAGACTGAGTATATACTTTCTGAGACATTGTTATAATGCTGATACTATCATATTATGTTCAAGCATGTGTATCTGAATACAAGCCTATTCTGCCATTAATTATTAGTGGTCCCTTATTTCCATGCACCACAGCTGTGGCACAGATCCTTCTAAGTAGACCCCCATGAAACATATGACATTTCTGTACTTAGAATAGTAAGTGTCTCCTGTTCCAATTGGAAAAATCAAAGCTTCAGTAGTGATGTCATCAAAGGTTCTAATTTCCTGGTTGGAATATGAATTTGTCCTGCTTGTAATGCATTGCAAATCAAGCGTAATTTCTTCAAGAAATTATCTGGCCCAGAAAGTGTTACTGTACAGTCAGTGAGTTTTCAACTGCCCATCAAAATGCTTTGTAAGGCATCATGGAACTGACTGGTCTTTGAGCACCTGCTCAAGGCATGCTGTTCAGGAAAGAACCTCAGCCCTGAGAGCAAGGACACTGTGTAATCCCTGAGCTTGTCTGTTGAAGCTTAGGTAAACTCACCAACCGAAGGTTAGACCAAGGATGAGAACCTGTGCTCTTCCAATATTGTTGCACCCCAGCTCCCATCAGCCCCAGCCAGCATGGCCAATGGCCAGGAATGATGGGATCTGGAGTCCAGTGACAATCTGGAAGGCCACAGGCTACCTTTTCCTGGGTTAGGCAGAATACCTTTGCAAACCTCAAACCCATGTGACCCTAGCAGTCATGCTAAGAGCACCACCCTGGCACCAGCTACAATCACATAGTCTGATAAGTGATCATATAAAGACCAGCATTTGGACAAATACACTGCTTCATGTGATTATGGAATATCTTCTAATTTATTTCATAGGAAATACATTTACACTGGAACTAATGCAGTTTGGATGAGTAAACCAATGGCAACCAATGATGTAGTTTGAGATTAAGCTAAGACTACTGTAAACTGACAGAAGGCAAGTTGCATGAGTCAGATATTATGGATGAAGCTGATATCCCCTGCCCCTAATATCTCAGCATGAAAACACCAACTTAATTAGTGTGGAGCTCCAGATGTCAAGAGGCCTTACTTTGCAAACTAATTGCCCAGACTACCGTGAGAAGAAGGCTAGTTACAAGGGGCCAGCCCTTGGGGGATGTGTTCGAACTAATGGCAACCAAACTGGAGAGAAAAGAAGGAGCAACAGCTTAAAAAAAGGGCTGCTTATCCATCATCTTCCCTAAAATTTGTCAAGTTCCATCAGTTATAATTCATCAAACAAATTGTGGGAATTATGGCAGCCCTGTAAATGGAGAAGAATCGTGCTGACAATTCCAAAGCTCAAAGAATATTCTGCATGAAATGTTGCCTTAGCATCTCTTTAGGCAGATATTTGCCCTGCTTCTCCTTGGATGCTGTTGTAGCTAGACTTCAGGATCTGGAAGTGCTGAAGCAGGATATATATATAAGCCGTGAAATTTGGGCCGTGGCCTATCTGGATCTGGTCAGCATGAAATCTCTTGTAAACATCTGCAGTTCACCCTTCATGCAAATACATTATCACAAGTGTTCCCCAGCCAAAGGAATCCACGTGGCATATGTAGTTAACTTTTCATTCTCAAAAGCAGACACAGTAATTTCTATGGCTCTGAATACCCATGCAAACCAGTCAAGTGTCCAGGCAGCTACTGACTGGTCTGCACTCCAGGGAACAGCTGCAGCAACAGGGGACCATGCTCCCCCCACCAGTTTATGTACCTTCCCCTGCCAGGCTGCATGCACACAGCCAGAGACTATGCCTGCATGAAAGCTGTCTCTGCTCTTCCCTCTTCAATTCTCTCCTGGTTCTGGGATATAGTGGTGCAGAAGAGGTTGGGGAAGCACCCGGCGCTTCACTTGCCTGACCTGCCTCTTTCTCCTCTTACTCTCACCCCTCAAGTGCGCCACCCTCCAGCTCTGAAGCCTCCTGGCTGATATAGGTCTCCACAAATCACTGCTCCCCTCTCCCAAGTCAGATTCCAGTCCCCCTTCCCCCAGTGCACACTCATCAGAGTCCTGCATCTATGAAGATTTTGGCAGAAATCTCCTTATCGTTGAATGAGGGCATGGCTTAGGGAAGAGAATCCACAAGTTTCAAAAACAGGACCAAACAAGTCGGAAAATACTGATCATTTAAAATATTTGATCTATGAATCACATTAGGAATGGGGGAGAAAGTCAAAATAGGTCACATTCAAAGTTGGACCTACCTAATTTCCACTTTCCAAAACAATATGCAAACTGAAAAATTTCATTTCTCCAACTACGGTATTTCAGTGCTGTTCTCCAGCTAGGGTGTAAAAATATATATGCATAATTAGGATAAGATGAGCAGAAAAATAACACATAAAATGCATTATATTACAGTTGAAGTTTCTGAGTAGTTTTATTTTTACAAAAGGATAATGGATGATAATACAGAAGAATATGTAGTCTGAAAATAAGTCGGCTGTAGGAAAACGTCATGATAGCTACAGGGAATTGGTGAATAGCTACTTAGCACTTTGAAATTCTACATATAAATACATATAAATAAATTCAGTATCCCACTAACTCCTGTAATCACATTTATTTACCCTAATTTTACCTGTGTGTGGGTTAGAGTTCAGTGGTAGAGCACATCCTTTGCATAAAGAAGGTCCCAGGATCAATTCTTGGCGATAAGAACCTGAGCTGGCAGGGTCTCTGTCTGAGCACCTTGAGAACTGCTGCCAGTCAGAGCCTTGAGCTTAATAGACCAATAATCTGATTCACCTGAAACTGTAAGTTGTGGCCTTTTCTTGCCCATTAACCTTATATCACGTGTCCCTGTGTCTTCATTTTACTTCGCGGGGGTCGGGTCCTCGAACCACAATCTGATTCACCTGAAACTGTCCAAATATGTTGGCGATTTCCAACCAACGTGGAAAATTGCTCTTTCTTATTTTAAGTAGAACTTTCAGAGCCTAGACTCCTTTGTCAGATACATGAGTCTGAAGTTGTGCGGCTAACTCATGGACATGAGGTGTACATATCCAGTCCTGAACGGAAGAAATAAAGGTTAATAGATGCAGATGAAGGAGCAACTGATGCTGTCAGGAAGTGATTAAACTGCAGAATAATATTCCACCTGGAGCTGTCATGCCGCAGCCTGATGTTTCACTCTCACCACTCCTGATGCGTAAATGACAGAGAAGATTTGAATTAGGCATGTGGCTGAAACTCAATGCTGACATGTTCAGAAGCTTCCCTTTCTATTCTCCTGCTGTTCTTTAAGAGATGTTGGGCTATTATTAACACACCTATGGGTTGGGATTACAGGTGGGAACTGGAAACAGTCGTGCCAAACCTATGTTATTTCTTGCACGGTACTGATAGTGATGGCCCACTATTCTTGCTTCAGAAATGACTATTGGTTTTTTTTCCAGTTACTTTATCTATTTGTCCCATTGTTTCCCCCCTTTTATGAACTGAACTTTGTGACATGTATATTTAATAAATTTCAATCAATGTAATTTTTAAAATAAGAAAATTCCAAGTTCTGTGCTCTGTGCATGACACATTTCATTCTCCCAATCCATAGTGAGGCATTTCATTGAACACAAGGCAATATTATTCTATGTGGGAATGTTCAGGGTGGCGGGAGAGGATATATTGTTTATTAATATCCTTCCTAACTTGTGCTAGCAAGTTCCATTACTAAGCAGAGTGCATTCCCCTTTACACAGCAGAAAACTAGTTGCAAACTCGTGTGAGTTTCTTAAGACAATAAGCAATTCAATCTGGCTTGTCCAAATTGAAAAGTGTTCTAATATTTTTCTGGTAAAACCCCTTGTAAAGGTAAAGGTAAAGGGACCCCTGACCATTAGGTCCAGTCGTGACCGACTCTGGGGATGCGGCGCTCATCTCGCTTTATTGGCCGAGGGAGCCGGTGTACAGCTTCCGGGTCATGTGGCCAGCATGACCAAGCCACTTCTGGCAAAAAGGTACTAGTAGAAGAAATTCATAAAGATCAAGTGGGCTTTCTCCCGGGGAGACACTTGTCTGACAATACGAGGAATATAATTAACATTTTAGAAAAACTACAAATGAAGATTAACACCAAAGCAGTTTTGATATTTGTGGACGTGGAGAAAGCCTTCGACAATATTTCTTGGAGTTTTATGAAGCAAAATTTACAGGGAATGGGGGTAGGCCAAGGTTTTGAAAACGGTATAGGTGCAATTTATTCAGAACAAAAAGCTAAATTAATTGTGAACAATGTAGTTACAGAAGAGTTTAAGATTGAGAAAGGAACACGACAAGGGTGCCCAATCTCTCCATTGCTTTTTATATCGGTCCTGGAGGTTTTGCTAAATATGATTAGAAAGGACCAATTGGTAAAGGGTATACAAGTTGGAGCTAAACAGTACAAATTGAAAGCATTTGCTGATGATTTGGTATTGACATTACAAGAGCAGGAATCTAGTACTAAAAGAGTATTGGAAATGATTCAAGAATTTGGTCAGGTTGCGGGATTTAAGTTGAATAAGCTGAAAACTAAGGTTTTAGAGAAAAATTTAACAGTGATTGAGAGAGAGGGGTTTCAGAAGGAGACAGGATTAACATTGGTTAAGAAAGTGAAATACCTAGGGGTTAACATGACTGCTAAGAATGTGAACTTATTTAAAGATAATTATGAAAAATGTTGGATGGAAGTGAAAAAGGATTTAGAAATATGGTCAAATTTGAAGTTATCATTGCTAGGCCGAATTGCTGCGATAAAGATGAATGTATTGCCAAGGATGTTGTTTTTGTTTCAAACACTGCAAATTTTGGACAAAATGGATTGTTTCAAGAAGTGGCAGAGAGATATTTCTAGATTTGTCTGGCAGGGCAAGAAGCCTCGAATAAAATTTAAGATACTAACTGATGCTAAAGAAAGAGGTGGATTTGCCCTGCCAGACCTTAAGCTTTATTATGAATCAGCTGCATTTTGTTGGCTGAAAGAATGGCTGCTTCTTAAAAACACGGACATTTTGGACTTAGAAGGTTTTAATAATGTCTTTGGATGGCATGCATACTTGTGGTATGATAAGGTCAAAGCACATAAAGCGTTTAAAAACCATATTGTCAGGAAAGCACTGTTTAATGTCTGGATAAGATATAAGGATTTGCTTGAAAACAAAACTCCAAGGTGGTTGTCACCAATGGAAGCAAAGGCTCAGAAAAAGCTCAATATGGAGGCCAATTTGCCGAAATATTGGGAAATTTTGGAACAAGAAGGAGACAGATTAAAACTGCAGAGTTTTGAAAAACTAAAAAACAAAGTGCGAGATTGGCTTCATTATTACCAAATAATGGAGGCTTACAATTTGGATAAGAAAATTGGTTTTCAGGTGGAAAAATCAAAATTAGAAATAGAACTGTTAGACCCTAAAACTAAGAATTTGTCAAGAATGTATAACATGCTGTTGAAATGGAATACACAGGATGAAACGTTGAATCTGCTATGATTAAATGGGCACAAGATGTTGGACATAACATTATGATGGTTGACTGGGAACAGTTATGGACCACAGGTATGAAGTTTACGGCATGTAATGCCTTAAGAGAGAATATAATGAAAATGATCTACAGGTGGTACATGATTCCAGTCAAGCTTGCAAAAATTTATCATTTGCCCGAAAATAAATGTTGGAAGTGTAAAGAGATTGAAGGTACATTCTTTCACCTTTGGTGGACATGCCCAAGGATTAAGACTTTCTGGGAGATGATTTATAATGAAATGAAAAAGGTATTTAAATATACCTTTCAGAAGAAACCAGAGGCCTTTCTCCTGGGCATGGTCGGCCAATTGGTGTCAAAGAAGGATAGAACTTTCTTTATGTATGCCACAACAGCAGCAAGAATACTTATTGCAAAGTACTGGAAGACACAAGATTTACCCACCTGGGAAGAATGGCAGATGAAGGTGATGGACTATATGGAACTGGCGGAAATGACTGGCAGAATCCGAGACCAAGGTGAAGAGTCGGTGGAAGAAGATTGGAAAAAATTTAAAGTTTATCTACAGAAACACTGTAAAATTAAGGAATGTTAGAAGGATGTTGGAATGAAGTAATGTGGTTTTAGCAGAAATGATATAAAGGATTAAGTAAAAATGGATTGTTAATTGGTGAAAGAACAGAATGTAAAATTATAGTATATTAAGATAAATCATCAGGATAAAAACAAAGCTGGAAAGGATTTGCTGAAATATCTAATTGAATTAGAATACAAAAAAGGGAGGTGTGAGGAGGTCAAGGAAATAAGCAAAGGAAAGAAAGTTATGTAAAGGATTGATTTGTGTGTTTTTTCTTTAATTATCTGCATCTTTTTTCTGTTTTTTTTCTTTGTTTTTGTATTGTTCTGTATTTTTTTTTTCTCTGTTTAAATATGTTCTTCATTTTTTCTTTTTGTAACCTTTAAAATCTCAATAAAAATCTATTGGGGAAAAAAAGCCACTTCTGGCAAACCAGAGCAGCATACGGAAACGCCGTTTACCTTCCTGCCGGAGCGGTACCTATTTATCTTCTTTGATGTGCTTTCAAACTGCTAGGTTGGCAGGAGCAGGGACCAAGCAACGGGAGCTCACCCCATAGCGGGGATTCGAACCACCGACCTTCTGATCGGCAAGTCCTAGGCTCTGTGGTTTAACCTACAGCCCCACCCGCGTCCCCTTGAATTCCTTCTAAAAGAATAAAGACAACACAGTCTTATTCATAAGCAACAAAAAGGAAGTTTACTCATGATCAGGCAGAGCATAGTGTGATTCCTCAAGGTAGGCTTAAGGCTTAAAGTTACAAGCATATACAAACAGGTTTACCCCATATGTGGGTTGACCTAGTGACTGCAGTTAGCAATCCGGGAAGTTTGCAGGACAAAAGTAAGATGGAAAAGAGAGAGAGTAGCAGCATGCCTTGGCCTTTTACCAGGTTTGGAAAGGTCACACTCACCCACTAGTCACATGCAAGGAAGGATGCTCCAGGCTAGGAGGAACAGGAGGTTTCGACTGGCTGGACCAAACATTCCCTTGCATGTTCACTCTAGCAAAACAAGGAATGTTGTATTTGACTGCTCCCAGTGGTTTACATCCCACATTCTACAGACGTGATGGCTGCTAACATTACTGGCCACACTGCATCCAGAAGCTGTGAGATATAGGGTTATTCAGTTTCCCTGCTGACCAAGAATCAAAGCATTGCCAGTGTGGTCAGTGCAGCACATTAAGCTACCAAATAGGATGCTGGGTTATTTATTTTAAATGGTATATGTAAAATATATGCCCCAGCCAGGCCCCCGCAAATCCCAAAAGGATTTACAAATGACACAAATGTGTGGGCTCCCCAGTCACAGCATCAGAGGGGTCCAGGATGTGCCTTTAATACCTTTAGAATAAATCCAAACCTTTTACACTACATTAAGTTGAAACAAAAGACTTTGCCTGACTAAAGTAACCCATCTCCTGTAATCCCCTGGAGCATGGAGAGTGATTCACTCGGCTGCCTTGTCCTTAGCCTTCCGCAGGCTCTTATTTATATATGTGTTTGCTCTTTTCTTTGTTTGAACCAGTGATATTTCAGGCTGTAAGGAGGTCATACAGACGAGGTCTCATCTCAAGCCATCTGTCTCTAATCTCTACCCTGTCCAAAAATAAGAAATTGCTTTATACTCAGTTAGTCCCATGGTCTCCCTGGTTCAGCGCCTGTGATTAGTGGTAGCAGGTCTCAGACAGAAGGTCTTTCTCTGGAAGTCTCCAGAACTTCATATTTTCTGTTTTGTATTCAGGAGCCCGTTTCTGAATACGAAAAGAACAAAAATGGTGTCCTCAAAGGAAAATTGTATGCACAGTACTTTTTTTGGGGGGTATGCATTCCCCTAAACATGTTTTGAATCTAAGTTTGGCCTCATTGAGAGGCAATATTTCAATATGAGTAGGAAAATGAGAGTGCCCCAAAACAATTTTTTTTAAAGAAAAAAGTATGCATATTGTGTGCATTATAGATCAACCAAGCCATTGCTTGGGGTGGAATATAGCAGCAGCAGCAACCACCACCACTAATGTAATTCCAGCTATTGACAGATGTCAATATGTTTTCAAAATGAAGTCAGGGAACATGACTCTCACTCCAATTGCATCATGACAATGCCACATTCAGATACAATGTTAACTAGAGTGAGGGCAATGCTTGCTCTCACTCCTGTGGTCCTCCAGGTGTGGTTAGACTCATCACATCCCTTGCCCTGCTCAACCAGTGACCAGGTAGGATGGGAGAGGCAGCCTAACATCTCTGGGAGGGCCACCAGCCTATGTTGACTGGTGAGGCCTCTCTTACATCTTGCCTCCCCAGAAATCTACCACCAGAGATCATAGAATCTCATTGGTAAAAAAAAAAAAAGTGTGTACCAGCAGCCAAGATCACAATGACAAAAAAGATGAACAGCCCAGATCATCCACAGCCACACTTGTGTATGTCAAGGAGAAGTAGAGCTGTTTCACCCAGCTGTTTCATGTAGATATTAAACAGTATGGGGGATAAAATCAAACACTGAGGAACCCCACATTGAAGGCTCCACAGGGCTGAAGAGTACTCCCCAAGCATCACCTTCTGTAAATGACCCAAGCCACTGCAAAGAGGTGCCATCCACCCTTAACTCAGACAACCATTCCAGAAGGATGCCATGGTTGATTGAGAATCTGCTGCTGAAATGAATATAGGCACCAGCTTGCTAAGGAACGGGCCTCCATTCTCATCTACTCTGCATGCCAATGTCATAATGTATATATGTGTGTTCTGTTCAAAAACGATGCTGTTTCCAGAACCTTGCAAGAAACTGCTTGTCATGACCATGCCTGGTTATTGAATTTGATAGTACGCAGTTCCACACCAGAATCCTAAATAGTGATTACATTAAAACAAGGAGTGAACATTTTTCCTTGAGCACAGCCTGAAGTAGTTTTCTTCAGGGACTACCTCACCACATATAAAGCATACTTGTTGAAACTTTTTTCACAGTGACATTCTCTGACTGAGACATGGAAAAAGAGGGCTTTTGCCCCAGTTACAAACAACAGAAATTATATTTTAAAGTAAAAATGATGTGGTAATACTGCAAACTTTCTAGAAAAAAACTTTACTTAAACTGAACACCAACATTAACTTTTTTGGGTGTGTGTATGTTTCTCATGCCGTTAAGAAACCTGTAAGGCAACTGTTCTTTGTCCCCAGACAATATTATATGGTGTGTGCCAACCTCTTGACACACACCACACATGGCTTCTTGATCTTACCCTGACCATTTTTTTAATGGAAAAATGATGTGGTATTTTAGTCCCCCGATCTGCTAACGTAGACTAAGATAATAAACATACCCATAGAAAATAAATCAATGCATTTCTGGGATATTTCATGTTCCAGGTCGTTCTTTTTATTTCCAGAAGGAAAACTGTAAGATTAACTGGCTGAAACTGGGGAATGCCATAGTAGAGACGATTTGTGACAATGTCTCACAAGGACTACCCTGCGGGTCTAGAGATTCATTGTGGATATCACACAATGAAAAGTGCACTTAGGGTACATTTTTCACCCCAAAAAACTGGATGCTTGAAGCATGCAAAACAAGGACACAATCCAGCTGAAGTTTAGCACTTTTTTGTTCCATTGATTTCAGTGGGAATAAGTTGACGCACATCCTTATCTCTCCCACTAAAATCATCGGGAAGTAAAAGTGCTTTATTGTGGCCAAATTGTGGTCAAATTCTGCAAATCATATCTGAGAAATTAGATGTAAGCTGGCTATTCATAAATAATTTTATATGGGGCACAGTGCATCTGGGCTAGGATCAAACTTCATGCCTCCTTGCAATAAACACACTTTAACACAGTGTATTTAAACTGGTTGCTTTTAGTTTTTTAAAAAAAGCATCTTTGGGACTTCCATCTGAAATATGCTTCCAATCCAGAGAGGGGGCTGATGGCAGTTTCTAGTGAAAAATCCTCGCCCCCACCCCCAGCAATTTGTTCTACAAAGGTGCTTGGTACAGCAGACAAGCCTATTTAGGAATATATTCCAACAAGGCGGGTAACTTTCAGCAGGAAACTAGTGTGGAATGGGGTCTACAGCTGCTTTTTCTTCACAATAGGAGCAATCAATTTCCTTTTAAGCACACTTTTTCAAGGCAGTGTGTTTCTTGCAAGAGGCAGGCATGGCTCTGCTCTACACTGGGGGATGGCACCTCTGTGTTTTCCCCCAAAGCAGTCCGTTTTCTTCAGAGAGGGTACATATTCGTCATTTCTCCTCCTCATCTTTCGTTGATCACCCAAAGTCAATCCGCTTTTAATGTGTTTTTTAGATTCGATTAAAAAAACCTGCTAATACTTTAGGCTGCTTTTTGTAATCTGCTGAGAGGCTTTCTGTTGAGTAAGCGATATATAAATTTGGCTAAATAAATAAATAAATTCCCACATTCTCTACCACTTTTCTTTTTGCCCTCCTTTCTCTTAGCTTCTGTCAGGGAACTGACATCAGAGCGAGCAGAGCGAGAGGCGGAGGCAGGGCTCCAGAGTGATGCCGGAGAGGGGACCAGCAGGGGGGAAGGAATTCAGCATAACACCAATAGAGATGAGAGGGAGATGGAGGAATTGGTGACAGGGCTCCAAGACCCTTCACCCGAATCTAGTGGAGAGAGCGCTGGCACGCCCCTGCCTTCCCCTCACTTGCGCAGATGCGTTCCGTGCAGGGAACATAGGAGGAGACTTGGGGTCAAGCAGCTTTTATGCTGGAAGAGGTTCAAGAAACGCCCACTGACGGATTCTGCAAGTGACTAACAGGTCACGGAGGGCGAGCTCCAACCCTAAACATGGTTGAGCAAACAAACGGACTAAACTGAAGGCAATTTATGCACAAGTAACCCCCTTACAACCATTACAGCAATCCGTCAGTCCCTGCTGTTACTTGTGCGCAAGCAGTGGAAACATGAGCCAGACTGGAGGCGCCGGGGCAGCGGAGCCAGCTGCGGGGGTGCAGGACCTAGTGAAGAGGAACCAGGAGCTGGAATAGCATGTGGCACTGCTGATGGCGCGGCTGGATGAGAGGCGCACCCAGGACGCGCAGGTTAGACCCACCCCTGTGGCAAAAAAGGTGCCCAGACTGGTACACAAATTTGGGGGGAAGCCCCAGGAATATAACGGATTCCGAACAGAAATAGAGTATGCCTTGCAGCTGCAGCAGGATGACTTTGCCGACGAGGCAGCGCAGGTGGCGTATATTGTGCGGCACCTGGAGGGCAGCGCGAGGGAATGGGTTAGACCCCTAATGGCCGCGCAGAACCCCGCCATGAAGGATGTCAGGAAGTTTTTTCAGACGATGGACGCTATGTATTCAAGCCAATTGGGGGAGAGTCTGACCCAGAGGGAGCTGATGAGATGCAGGCAGGGGGAATCTTTCCGTTAGAGACTACTGGTCCCGCTTTGCCATGTTAATACACAGGCTCGAATGGGATCTAGACAGCCCCCCCATACGGATGCTGTTTGAGGAGGGGTTGTCCCCAACCGTTAAGGATGAGCTCTCCCGCGCGCCCCGCCCGGAGACTATGGATCAGCTGACTAAAGCTGCGATGGCGATAGGCGCTCGCCAGGAAGCGCGCGCTTTGGAAAGGCGGGAAGGGAGAGGAGAGCGTTGCCCTGACTACCGCATTCCTGAGATGCCAAAGCAGCCTTCCGATGACGTGGTGCCAATGGAAATTGATGGGGGGCACGCACGCGAGGTTCCGGGCGCCCACCAAGGAGGCAAAAGGGAAGGAAGGGCTGGGAAAAGCACCAAGAAATATTTCCTCTGCCAACGGCCAGGACACTTTGCCAGGGTCTGTCCACAAAGAAAGGCTTGGCAAGGGATGGTGGGAGCCGCTGGAAATGAGGAGGGAGCAGAGGAAAAGGTGCAGGGAAACGCCAGCGCTTGACTGCCCACAGGGGGGCGCAGCAGCCAAGCGAACAACTAACAGAAGTGCCCCAACCAGATCCACCCAAGGTTTCTATAGCAATAGAGGTGGTGCTAGAACTCCCAAATGGACACCCAGTCAAGGTGAAGGCAATGCTGGACTCAGGCAGCTCCTGTAATTTTTTTAGTAAGGAGTTTGCAATGGAGCACCAGATCCACCTGCTGCCATTTGATTTCCCACTCCAAGTGACCACGATAGATGGCAGGGAGCTGCTGGGAGGGGAGGTAACGCATCAAACCCCGCCAATGAGAATGAGTGTGTCCAGGCACACAGAAACCATTGCCTTTCACGTGGCCACACTGGCGGGACCCCCTATAATCCTGGGCATGAGCTGGCTAGTGCTACATGATCCAGTGGTGGCTTGGCATCAACGGACAGTCACCTTCGGGTCAGCGCACTGTTTGGAACACTGTCTAGGGGGAGTGAAGCCCAGAGTGAGGTTGGCCAGAGTGGCAGCAACTACACTGAAGCAGAGAGCGGAAGTGCCGCCACAGTACGTGGACTTACAAGAGGTCTTCAGCGAGAGGGAAGCGGACAGGCTGCCACCACATAGGCCCTTCGACTCCCTGGGGCGCAGCTGCCGGTGGGTAAGCTGTATGCCATGTCGGACCGAGAGATGCAGGAGTTGCGAGACTTTATAGACAAGAACCTGAAAAGGGGGTTTATAAGAGAATCTAAGGCAGTGGGGGGCAGCCCTATGTTTTTTGTGGATAAAAAAAACATGGATCAGCCAAGGCTAGTCGTGGACTATCGAAGATTAAACCTCCTATCGGAACTCGTGACCTTCCCAATGCCCAGAATTGATGATATTCTGACTAGGGTAAGGAAGGGTAAGATTTTTACCAAGCTGGACCTTTGGGGAGCATACAACTTGATTAGAATGAGAGAGGGGGACGAATGGAAAACCACCATGTTCACCCCCCTAGGGGCCTTTGAGTACTTAGTCATGCCATTTGGATTACAGTCTGGCTCAGCCTGTTTTCAAAGCTTCATGCACCATGTGCTGGGTCCCCTGCTGTACAAGAACTGCATAGCATTTCTGGACGACGTCCTGATCTATTCGGACAATGGAAAAAAGCATGTACAGGACGTCAGGGAAGTGCTGAAAAGGCTGCAAGAACACCAGCTGTGGGTCAAGCTGGAAAAGTGCCAGTTTCACGCCAAAGAAGTGGAATTCCTGGGATACAGGTTGTCAGACAGAGGCCTAACCATGGACCCCGGCAAGGTGCAGGCGGTGCTGGAATGGAAGGCCCCCAAAACCCGGAAGGATGTGCAGAGGTTCCTCGGGTTCAGCAACTTCTACAGGAAGTTCATCAAGAACTTCGCCCACTTGACCGCACCCATCACGGATTGCCTCAGTAGCAAAAAGAAGTTCGTCTGGACGGAAAGTGCCCAACGATCCTTCGAAAGGCTAAAGAAGGCGTTCGCCTCAGAGGAACAGCTCCTGAACGTGGATCTGCAGAAGCCGATGAGGCTAGAGACCGACGCATCGGACAGAGCGATAGGAGCGGTGTTACTCCAGCCAGGACCGGGCCAACACACCTGGAGGCCGTGCGCCTTCTTCTCACGGAAGCTGAATAAATCGGAACAGAACTACACGGTGTATGATCGCGAACTGTTAGCTATTTATGCAGCATTTCGCCAGTGGAGACATCTCCTAATAGGGGCTCAGCACAAGATTCAGGTTTGCACTGATCACAAGAACTTGGAATACTGGAGAACAGCACGAGTTCTCAACCAGAGACAGATTCGGTGGGCACAGGAGTTCTCCAAGTTCTTCTTTGAGATCAAGTACGTGCCAGGAGAAGAGAACGTGAGAGCAGACGCGCTTTCCCGGAAACCGGAGTACACGGAAGGACCACCGGAAGCTCGACACGTGTTCCCTGAGGAACGATGGGTTTGTGGGGGGACATTGGTTGGGAAGCGAGAACTAACCGAGCTAATTCGCCAGGATGAATTCGCCCAAACCAGAATCAGGGAACTCAGGGGAACTGGGGGAGACCAGGGTGGTTTTGAGGAAAGGGAAGGACTGCTGTATTACAAGGAAGCAATGTATGTGCCCGGGGAGGCCTTGCGGGAAAGGGTGCTCAAACAGCTTCACGACAACCCAACAGCGGGGCACTTTGGGCAACACAAGACTATGTTACTGGTCACCAGGGAGTTTTGGTGGCCAAGGGTGAGGGAAGATGTACGAGAGTATGTACGGGGGTGTGACCACTGCCAAAGGTCCAAGGGAGAGAGGGCAGCCCCGGCAGGGCTACTGGAACCGTTACCCACACCGGGAAGACCCTGGGAGGTGGTGTCTATCGATTTCATGACAGATTTACCCAAATCCAGAGGGAAGACAGCAGTCATGGTAGTAGTAGATCTGCTAACCAAAATGTGCCATTTCATAGCGTGCTCTCATGCAGTGACTGCAGAGGAAACCGCCCAGTTGTTCGTGAATCACATCTTCAGGTTGCATGGGGATCCTTCGAGGGTTATCTCTGACCGAGGGAAACAATTTACCTCGAGGTTTTGGAGGAGGCTTATGAACTTATTGCAGGTGGAGGTGGGATTCTCGACGGCGAGGCACCCGGAAACTAACGGGCAAGCAGAGAGGGTGAACAGCATTTTACAGCAATATCTACGCTGTTACGTCAACGAGAGACAGAACGATTGGGTAGAAAAGCTAGCACTGGCAGAGTTTGCATATAACAATGCGGAGCATGTGTCCAGGGGATGAGCCCGTTCTTGGCTAATTATGGGTGTCACCCCAGAGCCTTTCCCGGGAGGGGGGAGGAATGGTGGAGCATGCCCACTGCAGAGCAGTTCGTGGAAGAAATGGAAGCCCTGCACCAACAGCTTAAGATGAATCTGGAAAGGGCCAAGGAGGCGTACAAGGGACAAGCAGACAAACACCACCGTGAAGGGGAGACCATTCGGGTGGGGGACTGGGTGTGGTTATCCACACAAGGCTTACCCTTCAAGGGCGGGTGTAAGAAGCTGAGGCCAAAACGGCTGGGACCATTTGAGGTGACAAACCAAGTGAACCCGGTGGCATTCTGGCTCAAGTTGCCAGACAGCATGAAAATCCACCCGGTATTTCATAGGTCACTGCTCTCACCGTACAGGGGGGAGCGGAGGGTCCGGGGGTAGGAGGGGAAGGGCTCACACACCCACAACTGGAAGAGAGGGAACACCACCACCAGGTAATGGAGATCCTGGATTCGCGCTGGCGGGGGCGGCAGGTGGAGTACCTAGTAGCTTGGGAGGGGGAACCCGAGTCAGAAAACACATGGGTTCCCACGGGGGAAATAGATGATGAATTGCTTGTCCACCAGGTTTCTCTTACGCACAGTAACCCAGGTCATGTGGGCGGGGAGGGGGGGTTGCAGTGATTTTTAGAAAGTCATTAGTTTGCACCAGGCGTCCTATTGGGAAGACCCAGTTTTCTGAGTGCATGTTCTGGAAGTTGGGCAATAGGGGCAGTACAGGATTCCTTTTGGTGTACCGACCTCCCCGCTGCACCAAGGATTCCCTGCCCGAGCTGCTTCAGGTCGTGGTGGATGTTCTCCTGGAGACACCTAGCTTGGTCGTCCTAGGGGATTTTAACATCCATGCCGACACGACCAAGTTTGGGAGGGGCCAGGTTTCTGCTGACGCTGCAGGATGATTTTTCGCAGAACACCTGGACACATGGTCTCAAATCCAAGGAAGATGCAGCACAGCTGATTAGAAGTTGGATTGAGGAGGTGGAACTAAGGTTCTCCACGAAAGTGCAGGTAGTTGCTTGTGACAGAGGTACACAGTTTACTGGGTCTGCTTTGCAGAAGTTCTTTCACAAGAAAGGGATACGTCACACAGTGACTTCTCCTCAACAGAGGGGGGTGGCAGAGCTCAGAAGTGAGGCTCTGGTTAAAGCTGCACAGGTGATGCTGTCAGACTCTGGGTTACCTCCAAGGTTTTGGATGGAGTCAATTAAATATGTGAGCTTCACCTGGAATCGGTCCTACAATTCAGTGGTAGGAGACACCCCGTTTTTCATGCTTCACGGGAGGAAACCTCAGGTTCACTTCCTCCGTGCGTTTGGATCAATGGCCTCGGTGCCGGTGCCTGAAGCTTTGCGAGGGCCAGGTGAACCCAAGTTCCAGAAAATGATCTTCTGTGGGTATGAGCCAGCGGCTCGTGCATGGAGGTTTGCATACCCATCAGGTGATCAGAGTAAGCTGCTGATCAGTAAACACGCTGAGTTCTATAAGCAGGATGAAAGGTCAAAGACTCCTGCCGGGCGTGATATTCTTTCAGAATGTCTTTCTGATTCAGAGCAGGAAGGTTCTGATGAGGAGGAAGGAGAGCCAGGGGCTGAGTCTGCTGATGACGATCAGCTCACTGACCAAAGTCAGGAGCAGGATGGGACATCTCCACAAGTTGTAAAAAGAGAGCCCAAGAGTGAGCCTAGTTCTCCTGTGAGGGTAATGCAAAGGATTCGAAGACGCGTTAAGTCAGAGGGGGAATCCCGGGATGCAGAGGACACACCTGCTGACCACAGTGAGTCAGAGGAAGTACCTGAGTTTGTGCCCAGGAGGTCCAGTCGCACAACGAAGGGTATTCCACCTGAGAGGTATCAGGCCACAGGTGCGTGGGTAAGTTTCGCACAATGCGAATCTGAGAGTTGTGAGGATGTTCCACAGATGCCTGACAGGAACGCCAGGAGAGGGCGCAAGGCATTGGGGAAGGGATTGATCTCACAGAGGTCTGCAAAGGTACATCCACAGGTCTTGTCAGAATGCTCGGCGAGAGGGGGTGTTGGGGTTCAGAACTTATAGGGTTAAGATGTTCTGTGACGCCTCACATTCTGACGTGTGAAAGGAGGGAGGAGCTTTACTTTCTGTTGTTCTCTCTTTGTCTCTGAGAGAGAAGGACGCCATGAATGCTAGCAGTCCAGGAGAATCTGAGAAATGCTGAGCTGTAAATATTTTGCTGCAATAAAGAACTGTTAATTTGGACTCATGAGTGCTTGGTGTGTTTGGATCTAAGCAGCTGCAACAGTTTTTTCCGCTGTGTTTTTTACTCTGCAAGGCGAAACCGGAGAGAAGAAGGTCTGCGCAGCTTGGCTAAGAAGTGTGCCGGACCGCAATAAACTGGGGCTAATTGGGGCCATAAAGCAATTAGCCAATTAAGATTTTATCACAGCTTCGTGGGGTGGTGAATGCTTCCCTCCGTGAGGGAGCCTTCCCAGACCCGCTGAAAGAGGTAGTTATTAAACCGCTTCTTAAAAAACCATCTTTAGATGCGGCCACAATGGCCAACTATCGCCCAGTCTCAAATCTTCCATTCTTGGGCAAGGTGATAGAGCGAGCGGTTGCCGAACAACTCCAGGCACGCCTGGAAGAAGCGGACCATTTGGATCCCTTCCAGTCAGGATTCAGGCCTCATCATGGGACTGAAACTGCCTTGGTCGCACTGGTTGATGATCTCCGGCGGGCTAGGGACAAAGGTGAGAGCTGTTTCCTAGTTCTGCTGGATCTCTCAGCGGCGTTTGATACCATCGACCATAACATCCTTCTGGACCGTCTTGAGGGGCTGGGAGCTGGGGGCACTGTCCTACAGTGGTTCCGCTCCTTCCTCCTGGGCCGTGTTCAGAAAGTGGTGGTGGGGGATGAGTGTTCAGACCCCTGGGCTCTCATTTGTGGGGTGCCTCAGGGTTCTGTCCTCTCCCCCATGCTTTTCAACATCTACATGCAGCCGCTGGGAGAGATCATCAGGAGGTTTGGGCTGGGTGTTCATCAGTATGCAGATGATACCCAGCTCTACCTCTCTTTTAAATCAGAACCAGTGAGGGCAGTGAAGGTCCTGTGTGAGTGTCTGGAGGCGGTTGGAGGATGGATGGCGGCTAACAGATTGAGGTTGAATCCTGACAAGACAGAAGTACTGTTTCTGGGGGACAGGAGGCGGGCAGGTGTGGAGGATTCCCTGGTCCTGAATGGGGTAACTGTGCCCCTGAAGGACCAGGTGCGCAGCCTGGGAGTCATTTTGGACTCACAGCTGTCCATGGAGGCACAGGTCAAATCTGTGTCCAGGGCAGCTGTTTACCAGCTCCATCTGGTACGTAGGCTGAGACCCTATCTGCCTGCGGACTGTCTCGCCAGAGTGGTGCATGCTCTGGTTATCTCCCGCTTGGACTACTGCAATGCACTCTACGTGGGGCTACCTTTGAAGGTGACTCGGAAACTACAACTAATCCAGAATGCGGCAGCTAGACTGGTGACTGGGAGCGGCCGCCGAGACCATATAACACCGGTCTTAAAAGACCTACATTGGCTCCCAGTATGTTTCCGAGCACAATTCAAAGTGTTGGTGCTGACCTTTAAAGCCCTAAACAGCCTCGGTCCAGTATACCTGAAGGAGCGTCTCCACCCCCATCATTCTGCCCGGACGCTGAGGTCCAGCGCCGAGGGCCTTCTGGCGGTTCCCTCATTGCGAGAAGCAAAGCTACAGGGAACCAGGCAGAGGGCCTTCTCGGTAGTGGCGCCCACCCTGTAGAACGCCCTTCCAGCAGATGTCAAAGCGATAAACAACTACCTGACATTCAGAAGACATCTTAAGGCAGCCCTGTTCAGGGAAGTTTTTAACGTGTGATTTTACTGTATTTTTGGTTTTTATGGAAGCCGCCCAGAGTGGCTGGGAAGGCCCAGCCAGATGGGCGGGATATAAATAATAAATTATTATTATTATTATTATTATTATTATTATTATTATTATTATTATTATTATTATTATTATATCTGGTGGAAGAGTTCCACAACAGGTATCCGAGGAAGCCCAAACCCCTGGAGTGATTCTGGGAGGAGCAATTTGCCACCACCGATGAGGAGGAGGATTTCGTGGGTTTTCCAGCTTCCCCAGAGGAAGGAGGAGAATTGTCAGGAGAGGAAGAATCAGTTTGGGAAGCCCCTCCCATGAGGAATCGGAACGGGTGGGAAGCGGGGTTTGAGTTCTCAGACGACGACAGTAGCTCCTTTTGGGGATTCCCTGCATCGTCGGCTGATGAAGCGGACAAGATCACGTCACAGGGTCAGGCCGGGGGTGGAGGGGGTCCTGGGAGGGAGGTGGATGTCAGGGAACTGACATCAGAGCGAGCAGAGCGAGAGGCGGAGGCAGGGCTCCAGAGCGATGCCGGAGAGGGGACCAGCAGGGGGGAAGGAATTCAGCGTAACACCAATAGAGATGAGAGGGAGATGGAGGAATTGGTGACAGGGCTCCAAGACCCTTCACCCGAATCAAGTGGAGAGAGCGCTGGCACACCCCTGCCTTCCCCTCACTTGCGCAGACGCGTTCCGCGCAGGGAACATAGGAGGAGACTTGGGGTCAAGCAGCTTTTATGCTGGAAGAGGTTCAAGAAACGCCCACTGACAGATTCTGCAAGTGACTAACAGGTCACGGAGGGCGAGCTCCAACCGTAAACATGGTTGAGCAAACAAACGGACTAAACTGAAGGCAATTTATGCACAAGTAACCCCCTTACAACCATTACAGCTTCCCTTTTATGCTTCCTCTCTGCTTCTGTGGTATGCTGCTCATGCATTTGCATGAGGCAGAAATTTGATTCAGTTCACATTTAAAGGTAAAGGTAAAGAGACCCCTGACCATTAGGTCCAGTCGTGGCTGACTCTGGGATTGTGGCGCTCATGTCGTTTTATTGGGCGAGGGATCCAGCGTACAGCTTCCGGGTCATGTGGCCAGCATGATCAATCCGCTACTGGCGAACCAGAGCAGCGCACGGAAATGCCGTTTACGTTCCCGCTGGAGCGGTACCTATTTATCTACTTGCACTACTTGATGTGCTTTTGAACTGCTAGGTTGACAGGAGCAGGGACTGAGGAGTGGGAGCTCACCCCATCGCGAGGATTCGAACCACCGACCTTCTGATCGGCAAGTCCTAGGCTCTGTGGTATAACCCACAGCGCCACCCGCATCCCTAATTTGCACTTTCTGAAACAATACAGGAACTGAAACACAGCCATTCTTCAAAATCCACACTTCATCGAATTTTGTGATGCACTTCTCCAGCCAAGAAATGTGAACAAAAATGTGCATCATATTAGGGTAAAGTCTGCATATAAATGCAAATGTTCATAAAGACAGTATACAGAAGTGCTTGCAAATTGTATGTCAAAGCTGCATCCAAAAATCTGTGTATTGGGATAAATCCTCACTAAAATACTGGCAAATTTTCATGAGGATTTTTTAAAAAAATAAATAAATCACAAATTGCTGTAGAAATGTGGAGAATTGAATTGGGGGGGGTTGAGGGGGGAGACTGAAAATGACAGATTTTCCCATCCCTACTCACTTGGAAATTGTTCACACCTTATTTAGGCAGCTGGACACCCTATGGAAAGAGCCAGAGCAAGACAGTGAGGCTTCTTTGCTGACAGTTTCCTTGTTTATATGCATCTCGTCTCCACATGTCTTCTGTTTCCCCTGATTTACCAGTGCTATGTAGCCAGTAAATCTCTCAGCAAACAGCCGCAGAGCTAACATTTTGAGAGTTTGGGTGCCCCACTTATTTATAGGGAAAGAGAGGACGGGGAGGAAGTGACACTGCAGCTCAGCCTCGATGGGAGATGGAGAGGCTGTGGACAATTGATTCTTCCCTTATTGTGGCTTGTTTCCCCCAGAGGCTGAGGCATGGATTTGTGACTTCAGTCCCCCTTGGTTATTGACTGGCCTTCACTTTAATGAGCACTCGGAGGGCAATTCAGTATTACATTGCAGCCTAAAGGGCACTGCATCTGGGGAGATTTAAGACTTCACACCTGCTTTTCTAGGGACGGGCCTGCTATAATGCTTAATCTTTCTATGACAGTAAATAGAAAATCTTAAGGAAAACAAAGTTTTCCACGGTTTTACCATGCAACTCCTAGCTGTCTTTCTTAGGCCAAATCCATACCATACATGCTACCATACTATTAAAAGGTAAGGTAAAGGACCCCTGGATGGTTAAGTTCAGTCAAAGGTGACTACAGGGTTGCAGCGCTCTTCTCACTTTCAAGGGAGCCGGTGTTTGTCCACAGATAGCTTTCTGGGTCATATGGCCAGCAGGACTAAACTGCTTCTGGCGCAATGGAAGACCATGACAGAAACCAGAGCGCACGGAAACGATGTTTACCTTCCCACCACAGCAGTACCTATTCCTGTGTGTGTGTGTGTGTTTAGAGTATTTATTATTTGGAGTTCAACACCTATTTCCGGCTTTTGATCAAAAACAGCATTTGGCTACAATTCTATATAGGCAGCTCCCCATATGCACGCAAACAGGGAGTTGCCTGTACACACTTACTTGGGAGTAAGTCCACTGAGTTTTTGAGTAAATATGCACAAAATGAGGCCTTTAATGAAAAAGAGCTTTTCATGCCTGCCTATGTTCCAGAGTTCCCAGGGAATCAACACTTCACATCCATGCTATTTTTGCAGTGCTCATGCAGCACTTTGGAATATTCCTAAGAAGAGCCTGCTGGATCAGACCAACTGCCCATCTAGTCCAGCATCCTGTTCTCACAGCGGCTGAACAGTTGCCTGTGGGAAACCAGCAAGTGGGATTTGACCACAACAGCCCTCTCCCCTCCTGCGGTCTCCAGAGAATGCTCTTCAATCTCTTTTAACTTCCAAAGGGTGTCAGCCTTGGATGCAGAAGGGAAGGGGTGAAATACATGGCTGCCAGGCTTCCTTCCCCTGCATTTGTGACTGGTGGGTTTTAGGCATCTGGGGAAATACATGGGCGCAATGAAAGTTTGCTCTGTCTATCATTCACTGTAAACCAGACCCCTCCCACCCTCTCCCAGGACTGCTTCCTCTTCTTCTCTTTGTTACTAGAGCACAGGCACACAATGGTATGCTGTTCATCATCTTGTTTATTGTTGAGTAGCTGACTGGGTGGAAATCCGGCACTGTACTGGAAGCAAGAGTCAGGTATTGGGGGCATGCATGCATTTAACTGAAATCATTCTGCTTGCTTTGAGAGATGAAGCTTTGCTAATGCTACGCAGATTCACTTTTTAATAAAGTGGAGGAAAGCAAAAATGGAGGAAGTGAGAAAGGAGAAAGTGAACTCCCAGCGATCATTAACTGGCGGACTCTCTTTGACATGCAGGTCTTAGTGAGTGTGCTTGTTGAAAGTTTAGTTGTGGAGACAGTACACCTAATGGGATCTCAAGGGAGGCATCCTCTTGCCCATGGATAACATACTGAAGAGACAAAGCTGTCAGCTTGCTCTGATTTACTTCTTCCTCTAGCAGAGGAGAGAGATAAAAGTTCCCACATCTCCTAGCAAAGCAGGCAAGTGGCTCCTGGCAGAAACAGTACATTTGTTCGGACTGGAAAAAGGGCGCATGTCAGCGTTGATCGGAGATGTGATGCGACCCTTAAATGAGTATGAGGGCAAAATAAACAAAAGCTGAAGCGACTCACCTGCACAGCCAGTGGGAAAGTATATAATGAAGCAGAAGAATCTCTCAGGCTTGGCGAGGTGCAGTAAAGGTCCAATTCACACAATATTTTGAAGGTAAAAAGCCACACGCACATACAAATTACCCTCCCCACTATTTTCACATGGTAAAATAGTATTGCAAAGATTCCCTGTAAGGTTAAGAATGCAAAATAGCAAATCTCAGATACTACTTTTAAAAAGGGATGTGGTAGCATCATGATACTATTTGAACTACCTTTAACAAGAGTGCTTTCTCATGAGAAGAATAAGGGGGTAAATATTAATACAGCCTGAGCTGAAAAGCCACTGAAGTGTAGTGGTTAGAGTGCTGGGCTTAGACTTGGGAGACCAGGGTTAAGTCCCTGCTCAAATATCAAACACACTGGGTGACCTTGGGCAAGTCACTATGTCTCATCCTAACTTACCTCACAGTGTTGCAGGAAGGAATAAATGAGGAGATGGGGAACCATGCATGCCACCTTGAGCTCCTTGGAGGAGATGTGGGATATGGATGAATGGATGTTCTCATGGCAAATGACATAGATTCAGTGTGAAGAAGCAATGGATATGGAAAGAAGGAAAAGGATATTGTGACTCCTTCTTCTTTTGACCCTATGAGTACACCAAAAGAAAAAGGTAAGTAGTTGCGCTAGTGGAAGCCAGAAGAACAAGTCCTCTCCCCACCCATGTGGTATCAGAACTACCTCCAGAGCAGCACGTGGAGGGAACAAGGGGAGATCATCCCACCAGACAAGCAGAAATGTTTGCACTGGTGGAATGATTTCCTTAGTGCTACTTTGAATTTAACCCATTCCGTTTAATGTTATATCTCTATCAACAAGTGGCATATTGTCTTTGTGTCATTTGGTTATGAAACTCAAGAGCAGATTGTGTCACTCAGGGCCAGCGGTGGTTAGCAGGTGGTACCGCTCAGTTGGTAGAGCACGAGGCTCTTAAACCTTGCTAATGTGTGCAAGAAAAAATAGAGAAGCTCATATGAAATAAACAAGAGAAAAGTGAAAGGACTCACAATGCTCTCCTTTTGTGAGTTGCGGCAGCGTGCTTTTGGTGTTCTGGATCCTTTGTTACCTATAGATATGAAGTCTGAAATAATGGCATGGGAAAGATGTAGAGGGAGATCCTAAATGCCAGTGACTAGTATCATTTGACCATGGCTCCCTAGGTCTGATGAATGCCTAACCTTAAGAGAGTGCCCGCCCGCCAAAACCCCCCCCAAAATGTGCATGCCTTTTGAAGAACCTTTTTCAAATGTTCTTCTGAAACTTCTGATAATAGAAAATCAAGCATGTTAAGGATTTTTTTTTATGCCAGACCTCCAACCATTTGAATGCTGAGAGTGTGCTTTTGCTCTACAGAAAGAACGTTTATAAGACAGTGGGTAGCAAAAAAATTATACAATCAGTTCCCCGATACCATCATGGGATTAATTAGAAATACCATTTAACTAAAGAGTTCTTCCTGCTCTTCAGTTTTGCAACCCTCCCCCCTTCCTGGCTGCATAACTTTTTCATCTCTCATCTTACGACAAATCTTTTCTCCCCTGACTATGGTGCTTAATTTCCCTCCCTCCTGCTCCCATCTCTCTTTCTCTTAATGGCTTTGCAACTCGGTGCTTTGATTTATTCTGTATATTGTGCTTTTCTATAATTTGCATCATACCCTCTTGTTTGCGGGCTCTTATTTAATTCTATAGAGACACTATACCTAATTAAGTTCTATTGTACAGACGTCGAGCCTATTGGAATGCTGTGACTAATATGCAGAAAACAAATGGTGAGAAATGAGAATTAAGACGGCGAGGGCAGTGGGGAAGTAATAAATAATGACGCCTAATAAGAAATCATACATAGATTCGCAAAGCGTTTTGCAAAGCCGGTGTTGGTTTTCAATATTATTGTTATTAAAAAGGCCAGATTCAAATGATATGCTGGTAGTGCACAGTTGCTGCCAAGAATGCAAAATACATGGCTGCCACTCAGCACATAAACTCTGCGTGAAGCTGTGGTTCAAGCAGATTTTAACTAAAGCTGTACCTGCCAAATGTTTTCTCAGCTTTTATTTTTAGGTTTAAAAAACAGTCATTTTTCTGCAGTAGAAATGTTCCCAAATTTCCTCAGATAGTGTGAATGTTTCGCAACCCCTTCCCCACATTTAAAGTTTGTTTAGCATCATCGTATCAGCTGGTTTTTGCTTCTGTACGATCTCTCCTCTCCACACCCTGACTGGTTGTGCTTCCTGGATAGCATCAGTCAGGGATCATATATATATATTTAGTCCACAGGGTGACAGGAGTTCCAACTTGGCCCCATGACTGTGGATGCCCAGGGGCCATGGGTGCCATGCAACGTGCATGGCCCTGGCACCAAAATTTGTGGGTGCCTTGCCCCTTCATGGGGAATTTTGTGGGTGCCTGGGCACCCAGGGCCCCAGGGGGTTAGCACCTATGCAGGGTGAAATCACAATGCTGCACAGCCAGTCAGATTCATTCATGTTATTATGGCATCATCCCAGAAGGCAAGTGAAGGCAATGGAGAGTGAGAGAGAGTGAGAGCAAATATGGGGGCTGTGGATGAATATTGTTGCATGCCACCCCAATCTCTGAGCAATGCAAAATTCCTGGGGTTCCAGGGACTTACCCAGTTAGGTCAATCGGAAACCAATCTGAACATGAATAGCAAGGGAAGAACAATCACACCAGAGTTCCCAGTCACACACCAATCTGTATCTCAAATGTTAAAGATACTACTGGATAAGGGCTGTTGTCACAGTCTGGCACGACGTTCTGGCTTTTCTGATCTAATCCTGATGCAATCTGACTCTGCTTTTTTAATTGAAGAATAATCCATCATGCCCTGATTTTGGGCAACGTTAGATGTTGACAAATGGGCTATTTGCTGCAGTAATAACAGACTGATTGATGACTGGAGTAGGAGAATTATAGCCACCAGGGCTCTGGCATGTGAGTAAGAGGATGTCATTGTCGCAGTAGCAAAAAAAAAATAAAAAAATTTAGAGGCTAATGTTTACCATCTAATGCGATGAGAGGATGAGCAAAATTGGAATCAATCATTCCTTCAGAAGAGGCTCCTGAGAAATAACGTTTTGTAAGCAGTATCCTGAGCAATGTTGCTCTCATAGTAGCTATGTGTGAGTGTCTGGCTGCCATATCTGGAATGGGCTGCTGGTATCAGTAAGGAAGGTGTTGGGAAGTGTGCAATTTGCACACAAGTATTCAGTTCTCAAGGGACGCAGGTGGCGCTGTGGGTTAAAGCCTCAGCGCCTAGGACTTGCCGATCGAAAGGTCGGCGGTTCGAATCCCTGCGGCGGGGTGCGCTCCCGCTGCTCGGTCCCAGCGCCTGCCAACCTAGCAGTTCGAAAGCACCTCCGGGTGCAAGTAGATAAATAGGGACCGCTTACCAGCGGGAAGGTAAACGGCGTTTCCGTGTGCGGCTCTGGCTCGCCAGAGCAGCGATGTCACGCTGGCCACGTGACCCGGAAGTGTCTCCGGACAGCGCTGGCCCCTGGCCTCTTAAGTGAGATGGGCGCACAACCCCAGAGTCTGTCAAGACTGGCCCGTATGGGCAGGGGTACCTTTACCTTTTTATTCAGTTCTCACTTGCAATCCCAACATTCCTCTAGGGAACCTTTTGACACTGAGACCTGAACATACCTCAGAATTAGACCATGTGGTGTTTGCCTTCCTATGTGTGTCACATCATACTGGGTTCATAGGGAAAGGATTAACTAATTGTAAAATGACTAACCAATGGGAACCCGGGGGCAGAGTTAACGGTGTATAAGATTTAAGCACAGAGGCTTTTTAGAGAGTTGTCGAGAAGACAGCCTGGAGTTAGGAGAGACAGAGAAGATAAGTCTGTGGGTTGGGCTAGTCTGGTGTGAGAGAGGGAGAGAATTTGTTAAGAGGAGTCAGTCAAACAGTTGAGATAGTCAGAAGGTATTAGGAAGGTATAGGCTGGTAAAGAAACTAAAGTTAAGATACTGACAGGAATATTATCTGAGAAACTATAAACTTGTTATTATTTGTAAAATAAAGTTGTTTTTTGGGTTCACTTTTAACAACTGACTAGACTCAGTGTTTTACCAGAGAGTAACTGGTTGGTGGCAGCGGGGAAGCGAGCACAGTGGTGGCACAGGGATCAATAGACCGTTAATCGTCCAGGGACCCTGTGTGATCGCCACAGACACCCTAAGGTGGGGCAGCCCAACTTTTCATACCAAGTGGGCCACAAGAGAATTTTGATATGGAATCCATGAGATGCGCACTGCCTTGTTGTGCAGGGGAAGGGGGTGGGGCGCAAGCACGAAATTTGACACCCTCCTCAGCCCTCGTGCTGCCTTCCCAAAGCTGTCTAATTGAGGCACCAGGCTTTGGGAAGGAGGTGCAAGACTGTCAATTTTCTAGTGCCCCCCACCTCCTTCCAAAAGGTGGGAAAGCACTACCTAGGCTTTGGGAGGAGGGTGTCAAGTGTTGCCAAGGGCTGCCAAAAAAAGACCTTGAGGGCCACATCAGGCCCTTGGACCTCATGTGTATGACCACCTTGATGTAAGAAAGTATCACATTTGTCACATTCTGCTGTACTTCATTTTCTGCCCAAAATGACATCATTTGTCTCACAATGCACAATGGGGAAAATGATGTAACTTACATAATTTAAGTAATTAATTGCATAAAATTGCATTGTCATTAAGTTACCCCATATGTTTCACTGTAAAGGAATTGCAATGCAAATGGTGATAAATGTAATCAGGTACATAAATTTTGTGGACTGAAAGGAACAATTGCAAATACCAATCATGTTTGCTGGACTGATTTCTGTTCCAGACAAGGGATGAATAAGTGAACATGAGCAATTTCTGCTTCCATTTCAGTTTTGTTGGAATTCTCCGATAACCCCTAGTTGGAGGTATTTCTGTAGCAACAGAATGAAATAGAGAAGGGGAGAAGGAGGAGAGAAGTGAGGGAGGGAGGGAAATGAGGACTCTTTGGTGTCTAAAAGATTCCTAGTGGGTAAAATTAAAGGCATAATCTTTCATGCTCCAGTTGGGCTTAACAATTAAAACAAAGAGAAAGACTACAAATCCTGTCTTCCTGGCAGTGACCAGGTGTTCAAAAGTTTTCAAATGGTGCCAGTCAGGAAGAATTTGTCCTAAATATCTGAGAAATGGCTTCTGAAAATACATGTTTATTCTGCTTTCCCGCTGACTGGTGGAAAAAAGGATTAACATATATTTCGGGCTTCTCTGTCGGGATCCTTAGGCCATTGGAACTTCTGGGTTAGCTATAGTAGGGAGGGGGGAATTGGCATTTAGGTGATTTGTAGACTTAACGCTCCTAGAAGGAATGCAATGCTCCTTTGTTTACTGTAAATTTACAAGTGGGAGCAGTGATTTACAGTGAAAGAGGCAGCAATCCATGGATTTAGCAGAAGGCGGTGATGCAATTCAGCTTGCTTGAACATGCAAGCCTGGGTTCCCATAATTGTCAGGCTTTGGGGACTTGGCTTCCTCCCCTCCCCCCTTTCGCCATAGATAAGCAGGACAAAGCGAAAGGAGTCACTTACCATTTAAAGAATCTTTAACGATCACAGCAAAAGAACGAAGCACCCATTCTCGGAATGAAGGTGTTCCCAATTAAGGTTTCCACCCACTTCCCCCCTCGTCTCTTCCACGTCTTGCAACCTGATCTTGCAACCACTGTGCTTTTTGTGTAGCCACCTTATCTGCTTTACGTGACCTTGGACTGATAGGCTGGACACTTTCCAGAGGGAGAGTCTGTTAGCTCTCTCTCTCCCAGTTCTTCTTCACTTTGCAGTTTGTCCCAACTTTTGTCTTCAGAACTATGCCCACCTCCAAACCACTGCTCCAAATCTATATTGCTCCACTGCTCCTGGGCAGCTTCAGAATCCTGGTCAGGAGCAGGGTGGGGGAGGCTCCCACCTTTCCTCATCAAAGCAGAACTGGTCTCTGACAATAATGGAGACACAACAGACTCACGCAGGTCAAAGCAGACCTTCCTTCTTAGGTGCAGACTACCATAGCAAAAGATGGATTTTATGGGTGCTTTGTAAAGGTTGGCCAGTCAGCAAACATGAACTTGATGAATGCTGAGGTGCATTCTGCCTCCACCACAACTTGTTTAATTTCAGGTAAGGGCAGGAAACCACCTTCCTCTTCAAACACCCAAGACTCTAGAGAGGAAAATCTGGTACCCAGAGATCTCAAGGATCCATGTTCCCCCACTAACCCATAACATTATTTTATATGGTTTAAAATTGCTTTCAATCCTGTAAGCTGCCATGGGGAAATATAACATTTTGAATGGTGCCTAAGAAATTTATTAAATAAATAGAAATTATATATTTTTTTTAATAAAATTTTTTTATTAAATTTTCACATTTTATCAAGACAAACATACACACACATAAACAAAGACAACACGTATGAAGTTTCATAACCTTACTTTCCTAACCCCAGTTCTTGACCTCCCCCCACCCCCCCTTCATACATCCTAGTTCAATTAAATTAACTCAGCAAATTCATATCTCTCATCCTTTACATATTGTTATTGTATATATATATATTTAAAAAACCTTTTACTTGGCCAGATTTTACTTATCCAATTTTCTTATAAATATTAAAACCTTTTCTAAGGTCGACTCGAATTCCTTCCACGAATTTCCCTTTTATCTTAAAAATAGATCATAATAATCAAACACAAAAGTCATAAAGATTTTTTTTTAAAAAAAAATTCTCCTTCCCCCCCCCCAGCCCCGGTTTCTGTCCCTTCCAAATGTCCCCACGTCCACAAAAACAGTTTTTAGCCTGGATTCCTCACATCTGAGGCCTTTAAGTCCCTGTCAGTCTCTCTTTGCCGATTTTGTTGGTAGCCCTCCTCATTGGTCCTCGGGTTTCGAGGAAGTTCCAGCTCGGTCTCATCAGAATTTCTTCCATCCAAAGTACTTGACACCAGCTGCTGCAGAAGGTCAACCAATCCATACTCAAAGAGGAAGCCCCAGTCATATTTCTTGTTTCTTTTAAGTTCAAAAATTCCAAATGTTCCAGGGGCTTCCTCCCTCCTCTTTCGCATCTTTCACAGATTTGTAATCCAAGGGTCTTCTTCTTTGTATTCTAACAATGTAAGCTTGTGGTTGGTAGTCTCCATCTGTACTGGCCCTTGCTCACTCTCCCCCTGTTCCAAAGTTATCTCTTCTGATTCAGCTGCAGATTTTTTCCCAGTCAAGTCCATTGTGCCTTCAGCAGAGTCACTTATTTTAGAGTTCAAGGTTATAAGTTGTTTACTCATAACCGTAGTCTGCTCCTGCAGTTTTCCCACAAGAAAAAACATTCTTTCTAACTCTGCCTGTAATTTTCCATCTGCAGCCATTGTAATGTTTCAATGTTTCCCCTAGGGGGATTCTAGTTACTTAATAGTCTTTTCCCAATAGTCCTTTACCTTGTTATTTCCCTACTTTGTTTCCAACCACTTTAGTTCAAATGTAGCAAATTAAGTCCAAAAAAGTGTTAAATAATAAAGTTTTTAACTTTCGCTGCCCGTTTGACAGCTCCTTTGACAGCTGTCAAACTCCTCGTTCCTTTTTCTCCAGCTCACATAGAGGACACTCCCGGGTCTGGGGAGGTTTAAACAAAAACTTCTAAAATTCCACTCTTACTCTCCAGCACAAATCTTCTTCTGTCAAATTCATGCAAATATTATCTTTTACAAAACACCAAAGAAAGAACTCTCCACCTTAGTTCTCCGATCTTTGCTTTAAATTTTCTGTAGGCAGGGGGGTGCGGACTTCCCTTTAGCACATCCCCCGATCGTGCCGAATTCAAGGATAAAATTTTTAAAATTCCAATCTACTCACGGATTAGTTAAAGTCTGAATTTCAGGGAAGAAAGTCAGCGGTCTCCGGCCATGGCTCGCGGCTTCGCTCCACTGCAGTAGCGGTCTACTCACAGCACCACGCCACTCCCCGTACCCTCTCCGCAGCCTTTAAAAAGGCTCTTCGTGGGTCGGGGGGCGCTTTAGGTGCCCGCCGAGTCACCAGGTCCGCAGGCTTCCGCGCGTGAGACCCGTCTGCAATGGAGCCGATTCCCTCCGGAGCTCGGAGGGAATCCGCCATTAACCGGATCGCGCTAACCCAGAAGTCCAATAAATAGAAATTATATATAGCTTGTAAATCAGGTACCCGGTCTCATATCTAAGAGTCCTCTGGATTTCACATCAGGTCTTTAAGGGGGAGTGTGATGCCAGCACAGTCAGACCACCGACCATCAGTGTTTCCATCTTGTCCAGCACAAGTGTTAGCTTTTTTCTGCATCCAAATCCATCACTGCTCATACACACCTGCCATGGGAATTCACAGCCACATCTGGATCAGATAGAGGGAGAAGAAGCAGCTCAGATAGAGAACCTTTGACATAGCCCTATGATGTGTGCAGTGCAGTTCCTTTCACTTTGATAAGTAAACTGTTAGATAGAGGGGTTTTTTTATCCATTCAGCACTTTTAAAATAGAATCAAAGGATGCAGCAAGTTAAACTGTGAGTGACAGATGTTTGGTAATAGATGATTGCATAAGAAGTCAGATACAGAACATGCCCTATCTTTTAATTGGATCTCTTCTTTTTTCCCTCCTCTCTCTCTCTGTCCTTTCTGCCTCAAACAAAAGATTAATTTTATGGATAATGACAATATTTATACTTACATTAGATGAGTTAAAATAAGTTAGTGATATGCATCCTCATGTAAAGGGTATAAACCAACCATCTGTAATCATGGTTCTCTCTTGGATCACTCTAGGAATATTATTACAGAATTGTTCACTGATACTGCTATTTCATGTGCTGGTGGTATAACCTGTTGACCATTCTTATGAAGATGCATTTGCTGAGCCAGATGCTTCAAGGATTGCTAACTTGTTGTGTACAACAAGCTCACATAAACATCTGACCTAACAGTCACTTTCATGCTCTTTGCAGCCACCCGCTGCCCCAAAACCAATACACAACTCTAAAGAGAGGAAACATCTGTGAAACATGTTTCAATGTCATCCAAGACAGGCACCAGACGACAGGAGAGTCCCATTGTGTTTTTGCCCAAAATCAGTGTTATGTGTGAAGAGACCCAACTGAATGTCAACGCTACCACAGCCAGGATATGAGGACCCCCAAAGGCATGGGCTAAACTTCAGAGATGCAGCCATTAATCCCAATCTGTAGCTTTTGCTTCAAACAATAGCCAGGAAGCATCTCAAGTCACCTATGACCTCTCCATCACATAGCTTCTTTCCAGTCCACCAGCTGCCTATATAACCCACCCACCTTTTAAATTATATTTTCCTTTTTCTAGGCATCACCCACTGATGAAATCACCAGCTAGCTTGTTAGTTGCTTTTAGCAAGCCTCCTGCCCCTGCCAGCCTTACCAGGTCCTGCCACCTTCAAGCAGGATCCGTGAAGAGATGGTGCCACTACAGCGATTGCCCTTCTCAGAAGTTGCTGAGGGTGCCATCTCACCACACTTTAAAAAACTGGGACAGCTCTTGAATTAGGTTAGTGTTAAGTGAAGGGCGGGGAAGCCAAGCTCCTTTACATAACTCTGCTGTGCAGAGAAGACACAAAGGATGATGCTGACAGTAAATCAGTTAGCAAGAAAGGATGGAGATGAGAAGGAACATAAACATGAATTAAACATCACATCTGAGAAAGGAGCCCAAGTGTGAAGCACTTCAACTAACAGTGCTAAAAATATAAATTGAACCCCTAAAACCATGGCCTGGAAAACTATTCCAGTTGCTTTAATAAAGGAGTAATAGGAGACCCACAGGTGTCATGGAAGATTAAATGTATCTCTTAGTCTTAGGTAGACAGTAAACATTTATTGAATGAGTAAAGAAGGAGAAATAAGACATTTGGGGAACAATCCAGTGAAGAAATGGTGTTGTCCGGAAGCCAGGCTTGGAACAATAATCTAGGGGATCCTCCCTCAACTGATGCTGACTTTCTATGATGGAATGAATCACAGTCCTAATTTCAGCATTTCCATGAAAGTGATGGTAGGTTTCCCAGAGCGTCCCAGGAGAGTTACACCATCAGAAAGTGAGGTATGACCCTATAAGGCTCTTGACAACTTTCCTCCCCAATGCTGGAACTGCTCCATTGGTATGGCATGCCGGGGCAGATCTGAGGAAGAAGGCATGGATCCAAAGGATCCAGGGCCTTCAGAATCCCATGAGACACCCCTAAAAGCAAGAGGAAAAGGCACAGAAAGGCATGAAAGTGGTAGGCAACTGTGGCACCCTCACTTCTGTCCCATGAGCACAAACCTAGCAGGGCATAGGGAATGTTGTTTCATTCAGTGTTGCCTCTGTCTCCTTCTTCCCTTTAAGATCACTCTGTGAAGCTGCTATCAAATGATGGACCTCGGAGTCTCAACCCTCAGCAGCACCCTGTGCAATGCCAAAATTTGGCGAGCCTCTGCCTCTTGCACTCCATTCTAAATCATAGTTGTGCCATTCCTGGCAGCGCCCCCAAGGCTTCATGCCCAGTGTGAACAAACTGGTCATGATCCCCATAGTTCGTTTCTGCCACTTACCTGAGAGAAGAGATGGGTGAATTTGTCAATGTTCTTTTCTCTCCACTTCTTATTTTTCTCAAATTTAAGTTCAGTTCTCCACATTTCCACATCAGTTTGTGATTATTATTATTTAAAATCTTTATGGAAGTTTGTCAGCATTTTGTTGTGAATTTCTTCTGATATACACATTTTTGGATGCAAAAATACTATTTCACTTCAATGAACTGTGCTGTCAGTACCAAACATGGAAACCCTGGATCTGGTACGTGGAAAGGTAGGAAGCTTGTCCCCACTTTCCCTGAAACATTACCATTTGACTCTTTCTTGAAAGTAATCACACTGATTTTAGTAGAACTTGCTTCCCTGCAAAATGCAATTAGGGCTGTAGATTTCATCATTCTTTCTGACAATTTCAGTTTGGTAAGACACAGATAATGACACAGAGCCATCTGTAAGACAGGAGTAGAAAGGTTGTGATGGGAAGTGGTGCAATCTGTATTCCGTGAGTCTCAAGTATTTCAATTAACACAGAGAAATTATTCAGCCATGAAAGGGAGCCTTGGTGACATGTTAGGGCTAAAACATAACATGCATTACTGTGCACTGGAAACATTTTTCATCTTCAAAGTGATTTACAAGCAATTAATTAATCACTTCTCCCAGCAATATTCTGAGGCAGATAAAGATCATAACAATTTTACAGAATGCTGGGAAAGTGAAAACCTATGCTTCTCCCATCACTTTGTAACGACAAAAGCTTCAGGTTCACACACAATCCTTAAGCTTCGTCACTTGCATTGCTTTATTTTCCTTGTTATTTTCTTGCACTTATATTCTACTTTCTTCTAACATGGAAACCAATGAGGCTTCCCAACCAATCACCCATCTGGACACTGACCAGATCCAAACCTCCTTAACTTCAGCAAGGTGTTTGCCTTATGATCCTTAAGACCATAGTCTGGAACATGTGAACACAGGGCTCATCCAGACATCCTTTTGTGCCATGTTGTAGGCACAAATCTATGCTTTCATAGTCCATGTCTGAGCACTTCATCTTATTTTTTTTGCCTCTGTGCTTTCCCCACAAAAACTTGTTCTTTACTGCCAAATCAGAGCAAACAGCAATTCGCGAAATACCCGAGTTGCTGTTTATACCAAATCAGCACTAAAGTGAGGGTTTTCCTGGGGAAAGCGGTGGTGTGTGTGGAAGTGCTCATACACAGACTGGGACAGCATAGACTAGAAAGCAAAAGTATGTATGAGCTCACTATAAATACATGTCCACAAAAAATTGCATTTTATAATGCATATGGAGATGCTTGGGACTGACTGGCTGAGGTAAGAAAATTGTTAGACTGTTTCAGTTACATTGGAAGTTTTTAAACAGAGGTAGGGTCGTCATCTATCAGGGATTCTTTAGCTAGAATTTGTGAATTGCAGGGGATTCTATCAAGTGGCCCTTTTCCTTCCCAGAGCTCCATGCACAGATATGTTTTGCTGCTTTTTAGAAATGTGGTTCTAAATGATGTGGTTCACTTGAGGGCCTGAAGCAAGTCACAGTCTCTCACCCTAACCCTGCTACCAAGGGCTGAGGTAAGCTTAAATAGCTTGGAGCAGGCGCACCAACTGTAAGGGGCTCTAGGTGCCCAAACACCAACAACAATTTTGTTGTGGGTGCTCAGCACCCACACCGCAGGGCCCCCAATGCAACTTCCAATGCCTGGGGAAGCACCGGAACTCACATATAAGGCCCCACAAAATCTCAGAGATGCTGTTCAAGGCCTTGTGAGACCTCGGAAAGCATCTCTGAGGCCTCATAAGACCTCGGAGATGCTTCCTGAGCTCTTGGGCGGTCTCAGAACCTGACTTTTGGTGGCACCAGAAGACCGGAAGTCAGGTTTCGAGGCTGGGGGGGGGGGTTGCACGTGATGTCATGGTACCCATATCCTGGGGCCCAAGTTGGCTCCACTGGCTTGGAGGAATTTTTGTATACAAATGAGGTTAAGGAAGTTGTGATGTGTTGTTGGGCTACAGCTGCCAGAATCCCTGGTCACTGACCATGCTGGATGGGGGTGATGGGAGTTGCAGTCCAAAAATATCTAGAGTGCCACTTGTTCCCTGTCCATATTCTATAGCTACCTCCATAGAGTGGCCTGAGTCTGACCAAACTGTGGGAGGCAGTGGAAGACAGGAGTGCCTGGCATACACTGGTCCATGGGGTCACGAAGAGTCGGACATGACTAAACAACTAAAGAACAACATAGAGTGGCCTCTTATAGGGCGGCTAAAGCAGTGGACAAAAGAGAACACATATTTGCATGCACAAATTTATACATAAAGAGGCAAATTTGGGAATAATGGCTTTAAATAGAAATACACTGCACAGACTATGATGATTTGTGTTTCTGCTCAGTCTGCTGCCCAGGTGCCAGCATGGCCTGTCCTCTCCCTTCTTGGGGCTTTTTTTCTGTAAAATGGGCAGCCCTTCAAATAAAGGTCATCTTCAAATGCTGGACTGTCCTTGGACACGTGAACAGCCTATACCTTCTTCTCTGCAAAGATGAAAGGACTTATCAGTCCTGTTTTGGAGCATGATGGTGGTCTTCCATGTCTTCTGAAAACCAGAAACCACGATTGCAGCATTTAGTCAACAGTAAATGACAGAGCCTCCCAGAACAGATATTAGGTGCCAACAGGCTGGAAGGCAGAAGGAGATAAATGAATGCCTTTGAAATAAAATGCAATCATCAAACCATTAGCAATTTTTCTGATAAGGTCATGGCTAGCAGCAGAAGCATCAGAGAAAACCTTTGATACCCTAAGAAAGTTTTCCCTACACACTCCTGACAGCTTTCAGAGACTGGGCCTTCTATCACTCAAGACTAGCCATGGGCATTAATTCTCTGATTTAGACGGCCTTGAGGAATCATCTGTCTAAATGTCAGTTTCTGAGTAAGGACAGATAAGTCAGAAACAAAAGGCTATGCAGCAGAGGAGCTCTTTGCACATGGAAGTGGAGAATTTGATGCTTACATGAAAGAAGGAGCTGAAAGCCGTGTCAAAAAAGGCTGGTATGGACTTTGAGATTGTAATGATTTTGGTTTTTTTATTTTTTTATTTTTTTATTTTTATAATAATTTTTATTAGTTTTCCAATTTTAAAACAAAACAACAACAACAACATAAAAACGTCAACAAATACAAACAAACACACAAATATAAGTTCTTAACCTCATTTTCATAAACCTCCTTTCTCGGACTTCCCCATACCGCACCCTTTTTGCATCCTTATTTTACAGTTTTTCAGCAACCCTTTTAGCCAATTAAATTTAAATTTGTTATCTTTCTCAATTTCACCTTAAGTCATCAAACATTTTCAGCTGTAATTCTGCATCTTCCTTCCCCTTGACATTTTAGCACTCATCAATATTGTAACAGTTCTTAAGATAAGCTTTGAACTTCTTCCAGTCTTCCTCCACCGTCTCTTTCTCTTGGTCACGGATTCTGCCAGTCATTTCTGCCAGTCCCACAAAGTCAATCACTTTCGTCTGCCATTCTTCCAGTGTGGGGAGTTCTTGTGTCTTCCAATACTTTGCTAGAAGGATCCTTGCTGCTGTAGTGGCGTACATAAAAAAAGTCCTATCCTTCCTTGACACCAATTGGCCGACCATGCCCAAGAGAAATGCCTCTGGTTTCTTGTGAAAAGTACATTTAAGTACCTTCTTAATTTCATTATAAATCATTTCCCAAAAGGCTTTAATCTTTGGGCAGGTCCACCAAAGGTGAA
The DNA here is from genome assembly GCF_951804945.1 of Podarcis cretensis. NCBI lineage: Eukaryota > Metazoa > Chordata > Lepidosauria > Squamata > Lacertidae > Podarcis > Podarcis cretensis. Next base: position 27,723,082 of record NC_137175.1, read on the forward strand.
AGAAGGTACCTTCAGTCTCATTACATTTCCAACATTTATTATTGGGCAGATGATAAATCTTCACAAGCTTAACTGGGGTCATGTACCACCTGTAAATCATTTTCATAATATTTTCTCTTAGGGCATTACATGCCGTGAATTTAATACCGGTGGTCCATAACTGTTCCCAGTCAGCAAACATAATGTCATGTCCAATGTCCTGTGCCCATTTAATCATGGCTGATTTAACTGTCTCATCTATTGTATTCCACTTCAGCAACAAATTGTACATTCTTGATACATTCTTAGTATTGGGTTCTAACAGTTCTGTTTCCAATTTCGATTTCTCCACCTGGAAGCCAATTTTCCTGTCTTGTTTAAAGGTTTCCATTATTTGGTAATAATGAAGCCAATCTCGCACCTTGGGCTTTAATTTCTCAAAACTCTGTAGTTTAAATTCACCGCTTTCTTGTTCTAAAATTTCAGAATATTTTGGCCATTTGGATTCCATATTAAGTTTCTTCACCTCCTTAGCCTCCATAGGTGATAACCACCTAGGAGTTTTATTTTCCAACAAATCCTTGTACCGAATCCAAACATTATATAGTGCTTTCCTAACAATATGGTTTTTAAAACCCTTGTGAACTTTAACCTTGTCGTACCATAAATATGCATGCCAACCAAACCTATTATCAAATCCTTCCAAATCCAGAATATCTGCATTCTCAAGAAGTAGCCAATCTTTCAACCAGCAGAAAGCTGCCGATTCATAGTACAGTCTCAAATCCGGCAGGGCAAACCCCCCTCTTTCTTTTGCATCAGTAAGTATCTTAAATTTTATTCTGGGCTTTTTGCCCTGCCAGATAAATTTAGATATATCTTTCTGCCACTTCTTGAAACAATCCAGTTTATCCACAATTTGTAATGTCTGAAACAAAAATAACATTCTAGGCAATACATTCATTTTGATCACTGCAATTCGGCCTAACAAGGAAAGCTTCAAATTCGACCATATTTCTAGATCTTTCTTTACCTCTGTCCAACATTTATCATAATTGTCTTTAAATAAGTTCACATTTTTAGATGTCATGTTAATCCCCAAATATTTTACTTTCTTTGCCACCATTAACCCAGTTTCATTTTGGAATCTCTCTCTTTCAACATTTGTTAAGTTTTTTTCCAGAACTTTAGTTTTTTGTTTATTCAACTTGAATCCTGCCACCTGACCAAAGAATTGAATTAACTCTAAAACTCTTTTTGTACTAGTGTCTGGCTCTTGTAAAGTCAATACTAGGTCATCTGCAAATGCCTTCAATTTATAGTGTTTAGCTCCGACCTGAACTCCTTTTACCAGCTGGTCCCCCCTGATCATGTTCAACAAAACCTCCAGGACTGATATAAAAAGTAATGGGGATATCGGGCACCCCTGCCGTGTCCCTTTTTCTATGGAAAGTTCATCAGTAACCACATTATTTACAATTAACTTAGCCTTTTGTTCAGAATATATTGCACTTATACCATTTTCAAACCTTTGACCTACCCCCATCCCATGGAGATTCTTCTTCATGAACTTCCAAGAGATATTATCAAAGGCTTTCTCCGCGTCCACAAAAATCAAGACTGCCTTCGTGTTAATATTTACAGTTAGCAGTTCCATAATATCAATTATGTTCCTTACATTATCTGATAAGTATCTTCCTGGGAGAAAGCCTGCCTGGTCCTTATGAATCTCCTCCATTAACACCCTCTTCAGTCTTTTTGCTAAAATGTCAGCAAATATTTTGTAATCCACATTAAGTAGTGATATAGGGCGGTAGTTCTTAATCTGGTTTTTTTCAGTTTCAGTCTTTGGTATAAGTGTGATGAAAGCTTCTTTCCACGATTCAGGTGCCTTTTTCCCCTCTAATATTTCATTACAAACCTCCTTAAGCGGCTGTACTAACCATTCTTTCAATGCTTTATAATATCTGGAGGTTAGTCCATCTGGTCCTGGAGATTTCCCTAGTTGCATATTTTGAATGGCACCCTCCACTTCTTGGTCTGTTATTTTCTCATTTAAAATCAACATACTTTGTTGCGAAATTTTTTGTAATCCATATTTCTTAAGAAAATCTTCCATATCTCCTTCATTTTCCGGCCCTTGTGCATATAATCTCCTGAAATAACTCTGAAAGCAATTACTAATCTCATTTGGTTTAAAAATATTCTTTCCATCCACCTCCAAGCTTGTGACTGTATTTAGTTTCTGTCTCTTCTTCAATTGCCATGCTAGAAGTTTCCCACATTTATCTGCTGATTCAAATGTCCTCTGTCTCATTTGCTTAATTTTCCATTCTATCTCCTGGTTCATCAATTCCATATATTGCATTTGGTAGAACTTAATTTCTCTCAGGATTTCATGAGACTTTGGTTTAGACCTCAGTTTCTTTTCTCCTTCTTTTATTTTTTCCAGAATCTTATCCTTCCTTTCATTTTGTTTCTTTCTCTTTAAAGAGTTCTGTTGTATCAGAAAACCTCGCATCACGGCCTTACTTGCGTCCCAAATCACTCTTTTCTCGACCTCTGTCCTCAGATTTATCTCAAAGTAGTTCTTCAAGGTTTTTTGGGCCTTTTTGTAAATCTCCACCTCTCTGAATAGGGTGTCATTCATTCTCCATCTGAAGGATCCAGCTGTTGTTAGTTTCATTTCCATCTTCACTGCGTTATGGTCGGAGCATGTCTTTGGGCAGATTTCCACCTTTTTTATCCTTGGAGCCATTCCACTAGTAATCCATATTTGATCTATTCTTGTCCATGTCATTTGTGCCTCTGAAAAGAATGTTCCCTCTCTCTCAAGAGGGTTTCTTGTTCTCCAGATATCAATCAAATCTATATTTTCAGTCATTTCAAAGAAGGTCTTAGGTAGTCTCCCATCCTTAGAGACCACCTGTCTTTGTGCTTTATCCATGTTTGTAGAGACCACGCCATTCATATCTCCTAGTAAAATCACCTTATGATCCAAATAGTCCATTAATGTCTCATGCAATTTCTTGTAAAATTCTGCCTTCCCTTCATTTGGTGCATAGATGCCAACTATCAAAAGTTTTTCTCCTTGGATTTGTATCTCAATTGCCAAAGTTCTTCCATGTTCATCTTTAAAGATCAATTTTGGGGCCAATTTTTCCTTTGCATAGATCACCACTCCTCTTTTCTTAACTTTATCTGATGAGATAAATTCCTGTCCTAATCTTTTATTTATAAGTAGTCTTCTGTGTGCCCTTGTTATGTGGGTTTCTTGTATACATATCAAATCCAATTGTTCTCTTTTCAAAATATGAAAGACCTCACGCCTTTTTCTGGGAAGGTTGAGCCCATTACAGTTCCAGGTTAAAAATTGCAGAGACATTATTAGTTAGTTGCCTCCAGCTGCTCCCTGCAGCTGTTCTTCTTCCGTAGGTGATTTCAGTCCAAATGTCAAGTTTCCAAGGTCTGTATCAGAGGTCGAGTCAAGCACTCCTTTCACAAGGTCCTCCTCATTTCTGTCTAGGAATTGTTCTTTATCTTGCACTGTTCTTATTTTGACTTTTTTTCCTTTGAAGTTAAAAGACAAGCCTTGTGGAAATTCCCACCTGAAAGGTATGTTATTCTTCTTCAGCAGGTCAACCAGATTCTTAAAATAAGTTCTTACCTCCAGAATGTATTTTGGGATGTCCTTGTAAATTTGAACAGAAGCATTTCCAATCTGAAGGGTTCTCTGGTAATGTAAATTTAGAATTTTATCTCTTTCCTCTTTGGATCTCAGTTATCAGACAATCCCTTGGGATCTTCCTGCCTTGCCTTCTGCCCAGTCTGAAGGCGGTTGTTATCTTAAAGTCGTCTTCCTCTGAATTTACCTGCCAAAATTCTGATAATTCTTTTGTGAGAAAGTCCACTAGGTTGTCCCCTTCACTTTCAGGGACCAGCCTAAGTCTCAAATTCCTCTCTTTCCTCTGCATCTCCCACAAAGACAAGGCCGCCTCATGTTGGTCCAACTTCTTGCAGACTGGTATTAAACTTTCCTGTGTGTTTTCAGCAGTGGCTTTAGCCTCTTCTGCAATTTTTCGAATTGTAGCGTTTTCTTGAACCAATCTATTTATGGTTTCTGTGTTAGATGTAATACTTTTTGTATTCAAGTCCAATTTTGTTGTAAGTTCTGTCAGTTGTTTGGTATTCTCCGTGCTCTGCTTGGTCAGATTTTCTAAAGATTCATTTATTTTGAGTAATGCTTGAGTCACTGATTCCATGAATGCGTTTATTCCTTTCTCCTGTCCAGCTAAGCCTGATATTGAGCCTCTTTTCTTTTGTGCAGCTTTAGCCTTAGATCTTGTTGTTATGTCTTCTGCGGAATCACTCATGTCCCAAGGTCGTTCCCACAGGAACAGCTCTTAAGTGGAAAAATCCAGTGACTTGTTTTTATTTGACAGTCTATGTTACAAACTGTAGCCTTTCAGCCCTCTAGAGGGAGCAGTACATTATATCCAATAAGCAGAAGAAACAAAGAAACCAAAAGCCCTCTTGGAGAAAGAGCTTTCAGTCTTCCAATTGCAACAGTATTTATTTCTGTAAAGTCCCAAAAATTGTATCTGTAAAGTCCCAAAAATTGTATCTATTTAAGCTCTCCGCTTTGCAGCAGGTTCTATCAGACAGTTCCTGTCAAAGCGCTTCACCCAGGCAGTCCGTTCCCAGAGTCAGAGACAGCAGAAATTAATCACTTAAATTTCCTCTCACGCAGGTTAAGCCAAATTTCCTTTTCTCCCCCCCCCCCCCCGCTCCTGCTTGCTGGAGGGGTAGTTAAAGTTCAATGCCAAAGTTAGGTAATTCAAAAGTTCAAAGTTACTTTTCCTTCAATTGCAGCTTTCCAGTTCCGTTGCTTTAAAAGCCATGCAAACCGGGGGAGGCAGACTTCCTTTATTTACCAACCCCGTTTTCAGCCAAATTTCAAACGTTTTTTTGTAATCCCAGTAGGTTTCCCAATCCTACTTACGGGTATTTCAATTTCAGTCCAGATTTCAGGAAGGAATCGGCGCTCTCCACTTATGGCGACGCGGCTTCACTTCACGGACTGGGTAGCGACTCTCAGCACCGCACGATCCCCCGATGCTCCTCCGGAGCCTTTAAAAAGGCTCTTTTGCAGTAAAGGGGGGCGCAAAAGGTGCCCACCGAGTCTCCTTGTTCATAGGCTTCTGCGCCTGTGATTTTAGGGGTCCCCGCTTTGCCGTAGCAGTAAGACCCGAACTCGTGAAGCAGCCCTCTCTCCGGAGATCGGGGAGAGAGCCGCCATTAAGCGCTGGCGCCGACCGGAAGAGATTGTAATGATTTTGAAGCCTGGGATTGCTTTTCACTACAATCATGGATTTCTGTCTTGAACATGTCCTTTGTATCATATCCATTTTCTACAGACTTGCCTTAAAGTTCAACACAAGACGTATGCATCAAAAATCAAGATTTGGCTCAGGCGCCACTACAATGCTGTGGCAGAGACCCACTTCACCTTGGCCTGAAGCAGAACTTCTTTACAGAAAACCTGAAGCTTTGTGTCTCCCCATGAAATATTGTGAAGAAATGGTATGTGTGTTGAATCCCACCTCCTGGCAAGGACTCTTGGGGCAACAGGGTTCTTGGCAGGTTTGTGCATAACCTCCTCCGGGTGTCTTCAGAGCTGCAAGCTTTTTTTCTCATCGTGTGCTGGATGCTGAACTAGATGGGCCACTGACATGATCCAGCAAGCTCTTTATATGTTCGAACAATGCTCTTCATATGTTCAAATTGGTTTTTGTGCAAACCAATGAAGACATATGTACATGTCTCCACTGGTTTGTGTAGGGTGGGGAGACGACCTGCATTCCCAGAAAACGCTGTTCCTTCAAGAATCCTTGATAGATACTGAACTTTGTCCCTTATCAACTGTTTTCAAGGGTGCAATCCTTCCCTGTATCAAGTGCTTGCAGCACTGGCTTCATTGCATCCCTTTCCAAGAGGTAAGGTGAGATACTGAACTCAGGTTCTGGATTTACAGACATCTTTTAGGGTGGCTGAATGTTGGGATCCTGCAAGCACCAATATCTGGCTGTCCAGTGAGCAGCCCCTCTTCTCCTTGATCAGTCACTCCAGTAAGCTCATCAATAGACTCCCTGCATCTTTCCTTGAAAAGAAAGCCTGTAAACTCTTTCCCCATCTCCTATTGGTCATTGATCAGGAGGACCAAAGCTATTTGGGAGCCAAACTGAAGCCTGAAGTCAAAATGAAACAAGTCCAGACAATTTGCATCATCAAGACACCCCTGTTTCAACTCCATATGGCATTTTGGACGTTTTAAAAAATCTATTACAATAAATAGTTGCTGTAGTAGTAGATTTTCCAACAGCGGCAGGGAGCTGGACTCGAAGCCTTTGAAGACCCCTTCCATCTCTGTGATTCTAATATAATATAAATATGAAATATCTTAGCGATGTGACATTAGTCATCATAACTGTATGAATCAGCAAAACAAATTGCCGTTTAAACCAACCAATAACTACTGATGTTTAATTGATATTTTTAATTTCATGTTTATAGATAGTTTTTCTGATTTAATTATATTTTGTATAATACCCTGATATATTTTATGAAAGTATGAATTATACATGTTTCAGCTATTAAACAAACAAATAAACAAATATCCATGGTCAAAGGCAGCTTCACTCTGAATATCAGTTGTTGGAAATTGCAGGAGAAGAGAGTGCTGTTGAGCTGAGGTTCTGGTGGTGGCCTCCCCATGGGCATTTGCTTGGCTTACGGGCTAAATGGGCCACTGGCTTGATCCAGTGGGCTCTTCTTGTGGTCATAATGAACACGCTTTGCAAGACCAGTGAAAATCCAATCTGTGCCATTTTTGTGCAGTCTCACGTTCATGTTCAAGCATGCCTACAAGGCTGCTAGACCTTGTGAACACCAGGTGTCAGAGACTGGGCAGAGGAGAAATGGTGGAAACTGCCTCCCCATCCTGACCCTTCTAGGGAGGAGGAAGAGGAAGACAGTATAGATTTACAACAGGGGTTTGAGGGAGGTCACAGCTCAGAGGCAGATGAGGGGGAAAGCTGGGAAATCATGGGAGAGCCAGAACAACATCCAGCTGACACGCTGTTATTAGAAAGCATTCCAGATCCTCTATCTCCCAGAGCCTGGAGAGCCTTAAAAGTAGGAGAGCAAAGAGCTCAAAGACAGAGGGCATGTAGCAGCACCCATAGAAGCGACGATGAGAATAAGGAATGAGGAAGTGGGAGAGATGGGGGGGTGGAGAGTCTCTCGGGACAATACCATTATCCAAGAGGCTGGGTTCTATAGCCTCCCTCTATAAAGATTGAAATAAAAAAGAACTGCAAGAAACTTTTCCTTGTATTTATGCTTTCCTAGGCAACCAGCTGGGAGCAGCTGACAGCATCCTGACATCAGGAGAGGGAGAGAGAGAGTGTGTGTGTGTAGGGGCTGTGTCTACTGATACTCCTGGTATGGCCAACCAGTGAAGAGCAGCAATGGGTGGGTGGGTGGGTGTTAGCAGGTACCCTACTTCAGTCTTCATACTTTGAATCTTTTTTTTCCTTTTTTTTTTTTTTTTAGGGCACACACTCCCATTTTCTCATCTGTCTTTGTCCTAGCCACTTGTTGGCCACTGAAAGTAGCAAATGGGAATAAGCCAAATATGCTCCAACTCCCCAGGAGTGTTAGGAATGGAATGAGGCTAGTTCTCTTGCAATCATAGACCTGTGCAATGGAAAACGAAACTCTTTATTTCTTTTTTCTTTTTATTTCTTCTTCCAAATGAAGTTTTATTGGACACATCTCCCAGCCAGTGTGAAGTTACTAATCATCTCTGTCTTGGATGATTGATAATTGATTAGGAAGGCCATGGAAAAAAAAACATGCACAGCCTGTCATCTGTAAGAGCTGAAATAGCTCCAGCCCAATGTAGCGATCGACTTTGCCTCATAACCCAAGCCAGCTCCCTATCGCCAACACCTGATATGTGCTGCGCATCAAATCTTCCTGCTGAATTAAACGCAACGACGCAGAAAGCGCCTCAGAAGCATTGTAGGAGCTGAGCTTCAGTCTGCTCTTTTATTCCCCATTTAGAAGTGAATTCAATACCATCCTTTATACTCCACTGTGCTTAGAGGCCCAAGAAACTATAATTAGACGTCATAAGAATAATGATTTCATTAAGACTTATTGGATGGATTAAGTCGTGTACAAGGCAGGGTGTTGTAAGACACCGTCAAACAGTTTATCTTTCTGCTATAATTGGAGTTGCAGGGATTACAGCGTAAGAGCACCAAAAGGTAATTTCCAATTTGGCCAAGGCTCTCCCCAATTCCCTCCAGGCCCAAATTATCATTTTTCTTCTTTGAATCAGATCTCCCCCTCCATTCTCAAGCTGCTTTGAGCTCAAAGCTATTAACAGCAAACTCTAATCCTCACACATATAGCGATGGAGTCATCTTTCCCTCTTTACACAAGCCCCACATTTCCCGCTGAATGGCAGCAGGGATGCTAATTCAGGTAGCAGGAAGGCAAAGGAAAGCACCCAGAGCTGAGACACAACATAGCAAACATTATTTTAAAGACCTAATGATAGGATGCTTAGGCCTCATGCAAGAACAGGCCTGAAATCATCTGATTCCATATGGATCAGCCGGAAGCCACTTGCAAACAAAGAAAAACCTAGCTCGGAGACCCTAGCAGCAGCTCAACATGAAACCTTTGCAAGTCAAACACTGTAATTCTATTAATGTGACTATCTCTGTCACATTAAGAATGAAGAAAATAGTGGGATGACGCTTATCTCTGATCTCAGAGCTTATGTGTATACAAATGTCTGCATATAGAAACTGAACTGTTTGGAACCCTGCAAAATACATGCACAGGAGTCATGCAGGGAGACCCTATGTGGTTATTTTTCTATGCACTAGGGATAAAGTTAGCAATGTCCGTTCTGTCATGCATTTGCCTGATGAAGGGCTGATTCCTTTCTGCTGCAGTTCAGTTTCTGCAAAGCACACCATTATTCAACTCATGTTTCCCAATGCTCAGAACTGTACATACTTTTTGTTGTTATTATCACCTGATTTCATGCTGAAATGTTTCCTGCTTCTTCTGTGTTTTAGAATTGCATTTTTGAAGTAACTGAAGTAGCTAATGACCCAGCAAGACGCCCAGCACACTTGGACAGTTGGAGGAGAATGGCAGTAGCACAGGCTGCAAGCGTAAATATGTCTTCTCAGAGGCAAGACCCAACGAATTCAATTGGGCTTACTTTCAGGTAAGGAGTTAAGGATTGCAGCCTCAATCCTATACACAGGAGACAAGAAGGAGCAGATATTGACTAATTTCAGTTGTGCCTCATGCCTTCAGGGGGCTAATGATGTTCAACACAGCTAAAGATGACCGGGGGGAGGACTGAGCAAATTTCTCACAGGTGTTTTTTTTTTTGGGGGGGGGGGGAGTACAATGTATAAATTGCAAGCCTTCTCTACTCAGAAATAAATGTCATAGAATTCAGTGGGGTTTACATCTAGTTAAGGCAGTGGTTCTCAAAAGGTGTGGTGCACATATTTACTCAGAAGTCAGTTTCAATGGAGCTTATATCCAAGTAAATGTGCGGAGCATCATAGCACGCACAACAAGAAGTTAGAATATAGCAAAGGGTACAATCAACAACCATCATCACCTCATCATGACAGGAGGAGTTGAAGAATATGTAAATTGTATTTATCTTTTCTTTGCCATTATAGTCTACAGAATGCAAATGCAAGATAAGTAACCATGTTTAAAAAAACAGCTAATCAAGCTTCATTAATGTTATTAATTGCATATCTGTGAGGTGAGGGTGGGGGGGTGAATCTACTGGCAACAAATTCAACCTCCATTTTCACGATCCATTCCTGACAATGAGCAAATACGTGAACAGAAAAAATTCTGCACACTTTTTCTTTTCTGTTGGAATTCTGTGACATCCCAAATCATGACATCACCCTGTTCACTTGTGATTCCCAATTTCTTAGTTTAGTGAAAGTCTTACAGCAAATTACAAAACAAGAAATAAACATACAGAAGGTACAATATATAACCAGGCATCCATTAAAAGAATTGTCTGGGATGAGCCATGATGCCTATCGGGAAGAAGATGCAATAATGAGAAGTGGAGGAATGATGCTAAACCATAACAGAGAGGAGAAATAATGAAAGAGACCAAGACTAAAGGAATACTTTCAATAGGAGAACATTCAGTGCAGTCCTTATAGTCACCGTTGAAAAAGCCTTTAGCACCATTTCTCCATACCTTAATGTGCTTTTACTGACACTTTCATCATTGTTTAGTTAAATATCATGGCTCTGTCTTGATTTAAAAGAAAAATATCTCCAAAACTTTAATTGATGAGGACCTTGCAAAAGGCAACAGCAAGAAATAAGTGCCAAACACTAAGCTGCTCGGAAATGGGACAGCATATTAGAAAAGAGCTTTGATGCAGCCGTTCCAATGAGAAAAGGAAAAGCCAACTTCAATAAAGAACAGTTTGTCCATTAAAGGACGTGACATGGGTGGAAAGAGCCACCTTTCAATAGGAGCCATTTAATGTAGCCATTTAAATGAGGACACAATTAGAGCTCAGTTACTCCCCTCAAAGCCAAGAGTTACCAAATCAGTCCACATCGGACTTTGCTTGGCTTTAGCCTTTGAAGATGAATACTTCTTTGTGAAGGTTCTTGTAGCAATATCACAGCATTCTATGGCCAAAATATTTGATTTTCCTGGATAGGCTTTAATCTCTCGCTTCTGGCATGAGTTATTGAGATAGATAGCCCTCACACTAGTTGTATCCTATATTCATGTCACCCGACATGCAGCCTTTCTGCTATTAGAACTTAGTTTACTTTCATCTTTATTGACGATTGTCACTGTAGGTTGTTTATATATATATATATATATATATATATATATATATATATATGAAAAAGTTGTTTAATGCATTGATTTTCTTTTCTTTTTTTTAAAGTTTTATAGTGCACCATAAACAGAAGGGAAGCACATTTACTTTCTGCTAATGGCAAAAGTTGCAATGAAAATTGCTAGCATTCTTTATAATTGTATGCAGTTGTGAGAAAATTTTAGTAACTTATTTACCAGTATTTCCAAGCAAAGGCTGATATCCAATGCTCTTCTCTGGGAAATCGGGTCCTCCCTTAAAGAGGGCACTTTTTGTGGTGAGACCTAGACACCGACACCCTGTGTTGTGGTCAGCCAAAACACCCGATTGGTAGGTCCCTCATAGCTGGGTACAATCTGGCTAATGGGACACAGTCCAAACAGTTCAAGGGACCTATTTATGCACGTGACCCAGAGCTTCCTTTTTCGGCGCATGCATTCAGAACACTTGCCCACCTCTCCCTACTTTTAGGGCTTTGCGCTTGACCTTGCTATGCTGTCCTGTGTTGTCTGTCGTTGGGACAGGGGCATGGCAGGAATTTTCCCCACTTGGCTGATTGGCTGTTGCCATTTGGGTTTTGCCTGCCGCGTAGCAAATCTTCACAACTTGTAAGGTTGCAGATAGGCTCTGGTTCAGGTGATAGGGATGGGAGAATGGTCTCGCCATCCCTATGTGAAGGGTATTCCATTAAAGGAATCCAGGGACTCGATGGTTTGGTCAACCCCTGAGAGGGGGTTGTGCCCATGCCTGAGTCCAGTTGGGTGGTGGAGATAGCCTGTTCCTGGCTTTCCACTTATCCAGGTGTTCACCCTTGGCTGACCTATGCTGGAACCCTGGGTCAGCACTACAGTACCTGCATGGCAGGGAGCTAGTCGAACCACAGCCTATACAACCATTCACTTTCTGTAATCAATAAAGCTGTGGTCTAAATTCTGCCAAAAACCAAAACCAAAATTTGAGTCAAGTGTGAATTTATTTAGGGAGGGAGGTTTCTGGGTCTGAACATGCATAAGCTTTTAATCCAGTGGAGGTATCTGTTAAAATGGAAGAAGGGGTGTTTGTGTGTGTTTTCTTTTTTTGACAACTCCCTTTTCTGGTGTTGCTCCCTACACCTCACAAGCAACCTTGCACACTGGTCTGGTGGGTCCTGCACTTTGGTGGGGGGATGTACACAGGGGGATTCCATGGGGATGAGAACTGGGGGGGGGGGATGCCTCCCCTCTGCCTGTGTTACTGATTGCCTCTGCCAGTTCAAAGGTCATTCCACCAGTGGAATGGCATCATCTGATATTGCCTGAAATGCCCAACTAAATTTAATGTTGTGCATTATGCTCTGTGTTCGTAGGTAAAGCTGAATATTTTAAGATTAAAAAATGTAATGTGGAGCTGAGTTCTGACTGAATTCTGAAGGCAAAGTATAGTGGCCAGAGGGAATGAATTACCTATGCTAAAGATGAATTGCCCAGACAGTGTGCATAGTAAATAGCATGTCACAGCTGAAAGATTTGGACCCATTCCATAGACCTAGATGCTCAGTAGTGCATATGCATGCAGTGACAATATTCTGTTGGGAGGAATGGAAAAAAGAGGGGGTGCATGGATCCTGTCTCTTTCACTCCAAATATGCCATTGGGGCATGCCTCTTCAGCATTATTCTTGAAATCTTTGTTCTACAGGGGAAACAGTCCACACTGCCCTAGGGCTGGATATGGGGATCTAGCAAGATGAACCACCCATCGGTAGGTAGGGTTGGGGTTGAAATTTGATCCAGTTCACATTTAAATGGGGACTTACCTAATTTGCAACGTGTGAAACAGTATGCATTCCAAAACACAGCCATTCTTTGATTTCTCTGAATTTTTCAGTGCAGTTCAAATAGTGTGCACAAAAATGCATATACAAGGGTGAAGAGTGTGTAAAAATGCAGATATTGTTGAAAATAACATCTGTTAAGGAGAATTACTTTGCAAAAATGTGTCTGTTAAGCAGAATTGCATACCGAAATGCTGATGAACTTTCACGAGGACCTTTAAAAAAGCAAAAAGCAAAGTGATACATAAATGTGGTGAATCACACTGAAGATTTTTTTAAAAACTGAGACACAGAGAGAAGCCACAGTTGTCATTTTCGCCCATCCCAATCCACGAAAGAAACATTCTAAAGGAGGAACTCTGTAATGGAGGTTATGCGCAGGATTTCATATTTCCTAAACTGGGCGCTCTTTTCCAACAAACTGGCAGCCTTAGAATCCTGATTTATCTGAACAGCATCTGAAACAAAGCTATCTTCAAGGATGCAGACAAGATGCTGCTCAGTGGTGGAATCATGGAGAACATAAGCCTTGTTCCCAATTGATTTAGCATTAACAAATCAAACCTCCATGAAGGATTCCAAATTGCCATCTGCCCATTCCTCTCCAGCAAGCTGATCCCCCTTCCCAGTGTGCTCTACACACATGCAATGTGCTCTGCTAAAAGCATTTAGAATTGGATACCTTCCATCCCTATGAGTACTTCTCTTCCCCTGAGCCAAATCACAGAAGCAAGGAAGGAAGGAGAAAGGTGGTCACAGCTATGACATATTTTTTTAAAAAACTACTAAAATGATTTCTTGCCTAGCTGCAAGGTGAAGTGACTCTAGCCTATGGAGAGCTTAGTCCAGGGGAAGCCAACATGGTGACCTCCAGATGTTTTGGAGTTCCAGCCAGTATGGCCAATGGCTAGGAATGGTAGGAGTTGACACATTCCTCTTGCCTTGATTGATCCTCCTATCTGTGATCGCTGCTGCAACTGTGATGGATCCTCAGGACTGCGCCTGCACCACTGGTGGCTCTTGTTCCTGTGCCGGCTCCTGCAAATGCAAAAGTTGGAAATGTACTTCATGCAAAAAAAAAAAGCTGCTGCTCCTGTTGCCCAGCTGGATGCAACAAATGTGCCAAGGGTTGTGTCTGCAAAGAGCCGCTGTCAGATAAATGCAGCTGCTGCCACTAAAAATGCAGTTTTCTTGGTGTAAATATTATGTATGATAATGGAAAAGAGACAATTTTCCTATTTTATAACTGCTCTTTTGTGCAGTTGAAAGGAAGAAAAATGTTGTTTTCAGAAAAATAAAAGTATTCTAAACTTGAAAAAAAGGAATGGTGGGCGTTGCAGTAAAAACATGTAGGCTACCCCTGTTCCTCCATATTCTGACATTTATTTTATTTACCTCTCCTTACTTCTTTAAAATATTTGATACTGTTTGGTTTACAAACTTCCAGAGTATCTTAAATCACTATTTGAATGGTTCTGAATAGCCATCTTCCTGTTAAACATGGCATCGAAGAACCCACTAGCCAATTGGCAAACTTTGTATTCTAAACCAAAGCCCTCACTACTCCTTTCAGGGAACAAAAAGAGCTTTTGTGAACAAGGTGAGATTTGTTCCTCTCTCCTTTAAGGCTTCTGCAATTTTCTGTTCATGGCAGAAACTGTGTAGGATTTGCAAAGTCGGGTGGGTGGGACTAGGAATCCTGCAAAACCAACAGTGCCTTGACAACACTCCCTACTGAAAACATCACTTAACTTGACAAACAACCTGTAATAGTGCATGTGAAAATACAGGGTTAGACAGGTACAGAGATAATGTATGAAGAACATGCTGAGCAAATAACAGCCTTTTGAGAATCAACATTAGCATAATTGCTAAACATGGATAATTGCTGAAATAGCATTTGCTGGCACCGTTTGTATTTCCAAGTGCAACTGCTTTTTCCTCCAGCCCATGTAATATTCCACTAGAATCCGGCTTTAGTGGAGAGCCATCAAGAGGGAATTGGCACTATCCAAGAGCCAGGGGCAATGAGAGGGATAAACTTGTAAAACAAGCGAGAGTCCAACCATCCTTTTAGTCCTAGGTTGTCATTTCCAGCATTCTAGGCTTTGTTAAAATCCATACGCAGTACTATCTTCTCAGTCAATACCTGATAAGGCTGGACATTTCAAAATCAATTCCCATTGATTTCTTTCTACTGAAATAGGATAAGAAGGTGGCAGATACAATGAACATTTAGTAGAGTGTATTGAACCAGTCCAAGAGCTAGCAGAAACCTGGCTGTAAAACAAGAGGAATAAAATGTAAAAATATGCAGAGGAAACCTTGGCTACCATTGCTATGATCAGCCAGTTCTTTTCATTTTTTTTCTTCTTAAAAAAGAAAAGAAAAAAAGCATTTGGCTATTGCCTAGTAATAGCCAATCAAGAGAGCCAATGAAGTTGAAAAGGCAAATAAATGAGGTATACACATTTCTCCAGAAGGCAGAGAAAGACAAACTGCAGGTCTCCGACACTAAAAATACATGTTTAGTGCCCGCTGGGCCCCACCTTGCAATCAGGAATATTCCTGAGTTTGCCCTCCTGTATAAATCACTATGACAGAACAACTGGAAGAAATGAGTGTGATGTTAGCCATTGGTCATGAACACATTTGGCCAGTGCCATAGCTGACACTGAGCATCTGCATTTCCTGAGACAGAGGTTTGGCTGCTATGAATGTGGAAGAAGCATGGGGCATCTTTCTGACCATTGGGAATGCAACAAATTTGGATGCAAAGACAGAAGTGGACAGTCTGTGCATGCGGTATGGCCAGATCCAGAAAGAATGAACACATGGGCTGCCATCTAGCTATATGGTAGCAAATGGTGCAATGACAAGGGAAAGTGCCCCATGTACTCAAAGAGTTCCATCTGCCACAGTTGGCAATGGGTTTCCCATGCATATTTATTTGTTTATTTAAAATATTTATTCCCTGCTTTACCAAAAATGTAAAACACAACATAAATAATAAGCAGGAATAAAAACCACTCTCGGCAAACAGTAATTCTGAAACAATAGCAACAGGCATAGACACAAACAGTAATACCTCTAAAATGTGCAAAAGCAAAAAGGCTGCATCATCAGCAGATGATTCATAAAGCATTATGTATACACATTCCTCTTGAGAGTAGGGATGGACATACAAGGTTATTTCTGATCTGTGTTGTCTTAAAATTTACAACTCACATGTCAAAGGCCAGGGCAAAGAGGTGCGCCTTCAGCATCTGATGAAAACTTCAGAATGAAGATGCCAGATACACCTTTGAGGACAGGGAATTCCACAGCTTAAGGGCTCCTACAGAGAATGCCCTCTCCTGGGATGCCACCTCCATCTAGGGTGGAGAACTTCCAAAAGATCCTCACTCTGACAATATTAACCTGTGACATGGACTTTGGGGGAGGAAATGGTATTTCCAGTTTGGGAGACCAAAAGGTTTAAACACTGAGTACCTTGAACTGAGCCTGAAAACAGCCAATGTTTTGCAGTATATACCTGTATACCTGAAGGAGCGTCTCCACCCCCATCATCCAGCCCAGACACTGAGGTCCAGTGCCAAGGGCCTTCTGGTGGTTCCCTCACTGCAAGAAGTGAGGTTACAGGGAACCACCAGAAGTGAGGTTACAGGGAACCACCAGAACGTCCTCCCAGCAGATGTCAAGGCAATAAACAACTATTTTACTTTTAAAAGACAACTGAAGGTGGCCCTGTTCAGGAAAGTTTTTAATGTCTGATGCTGTATTGTTTTTAATATTCGGTTGGAAGCCACCCAGATGGGTGGAGTATAGATTAATAATAATAATAATAATAATAATAATAATAATATCTGATTCAAGATAGATGAGATATGCATGATTTAATTATACATTGAGTAAATTATAAGTAAATAAATAAATATGGTGGCTCTGGTTTCTTCAAAAATGGCATTTAAAGAAGTTATTTCTTTATAGACGTTCAGTCTTTTGCTGTCACTTATTAACAGTTTACCAGACAGGTATTGATCTTGTTGTGTGGCCTGTGATATACTCTAATTGTTAGAACAGAAAATCAAGTTGCTGCAGTGCTTGACATTTCTTTTCTGAGAGGCTGGCAAAAGTATTACAAGAACCTCTGGTAGATAGGTTCATTAATTTACCTGGTATGAAAAAAAAAAAAAAAGATGACGGAGGCTACAATTCTCTAGCCACTTATTTGGAAGAAAGCCCCAGTAAAATCAATGGTGCTTCTGAGTAGATATGCAGAGTATTGCGCTATGAAACATCTTATATAGCTTTCACAATCCTATTAATTAATATAGAAGAGCTGCCCATTGTCCATCATCCTTGGGTTAGCTTGCCTCTCCTGACTTTAGCAAATTCTTCTAACATCGCTTATATGGCCACTTCCATGTTAAAATCAATTAGCATAAAATCAGTGTGCCCATGTTGAGCTGTACACACCGATAGTTATTCAAATCTAATAATCATTGGGTATGTAGTGCATGTACCTGTGTGTGCAATAGCTCAGTTGCACAATTCAACTAGTGTCATCATCCCCAACATAATTTTATTATTTGTACCCCATCTGACTGGGTTAATCCAACCACTCTGGACAGCTTCCAGCATATATACAAACATAATAAAACACTGAACATTAAAAACTTCCTGATACAGGGCAGCCTTCAGATGTCTTCTAAAGGTTGTATAGTTACTTATTATTTTCTTGACATTTGAAGGGAGGGTGCTCCACAAGGTGGGTGCCACTACCGAGAAGGCCCTCTGCCTGGTTCCCTGTAACCTCATTTCTTGCAGTGTGGGAACTGCCAGAAGGCCCTTGGAGCTAGATCTCAGCATCTGAGCTGAATAGTGAACATGCTTTCACACAAACATGTGTACATGCGTACGGACAGTTTGTACATGTGTTTGGTGTAACATATGAACAAGTCTTTGGTCTATGAATAATGAACTGAAAATTGGTCTTCCCTGAGATCACATCAGCAGCACAGATTCTAAACATGCTCAGAAGCTTTCATTGCAGAGTTGAATAATTTAAAAAGTCTTCTCAGCTTTTGTCTTCCCCTTCTCCCCCCCATCACAACTTGGTAAACTTGAAAAAAAGGAAGAAGAGGCTGGTGCCAAACCAAAATTCAGAAGAGAGTTGGCCTTAGGTAGTAATGGCTGGATGACTTCTGTTATTCCTGACCTCACTCATTTCCAAAATACTTTTCCATCATCCGCGAGAAGGTGCCTTTTCCATTTATGCAAAACTGCTTGGTACACAGAAGTAAACATGCCCAACTTATTGATGAGAAATACGTCAATCAAGCTGCTGATGCAGCTTCTGGAAACAATTATCATGAGATGTTTTGACTTGTGTGTCTTCTAACTCAAGCTCTCAGATGAATTCACACTAGATTTAAAAATAAACTGCAACCTGGGCCTATAGATACATGGTGCTGCAGAGGTGCAAGAAGACATCAAAGTAGCACCAGCAGCACCATGAAACAAGTGAAGTATGTCCACTCAATGTGTCCTATCAGTTGCAGTTTGGTTGTAATAGGGGCATTTAACCAGTGCCCCTGATTGTTGTTTTCCCTACATGGAAATGCATATACAGTGGTACCTCCAGTTACGAACTTTATTCATTCTGGAGGTCCGTTCTTAACCCGAAACCGTTCTTAACCTGAGGCTCGCTTTCACTAATGTGGCCTCCCGCTGCTGCCGCACCACCAGCGCACAACTTCCGCTCGCATCCCAGAGCAAAGTTCGCTACCAGGAGACCTACTTCCCGGTTAGTGGAGCTCTTAACCTGAAGCATTCGTAAGGAGGATGGTATGTAACCCAAGGTTCCACTGTACAGTGTAGACAGCACAATATGTGAAGTAGGTTCAGCCCAGACAACTGGTTTTCAGCAGCAAAACTGGTCCTGTTGTTTTTTTTCTACTCTTTCTTTAGTTCAGTGAGACAGCTCATTAGTAATTGAGCAGGGATCACATTTACTAAACCCTATAAAAACAGGAATGGTACACCAATAGCATTAATGATGGCTCTTTGGTTTTGCATCACTCTTGGACCAGCTTTTACAAAAGATCTTCCTGAATGAATCTGGAAAATGCAACAGTACGCCATTTGGGACTACAAGGCTGTCCAATGAGAGCTACAGTGCTGCAGCAGCAAGACACAATTTTACTATGGAACATTGCTGAAGAGCAAATGACTGACATGAAGAAACTTAAAGACCCTCCTTTTCTTTTCTGTTCCTTTTTTAATACGGGATCTGCAAAAAGAAAAAGAAAGCCATAGGAATGGACTTGGGTGGGTCTTCTATGGGAGGAACTGGGCTCAGAGAACAAACACCCTCAGATGCACATTCTTCATGACCAAACTCTCTCCTTGCAATACCTTAAATCACACACAAAATATTTAAAGGATCCTATAGTCTGTGCTCCAAACCCTGATTGGTATTAGCTAATTTAAAAGGTAAAGGTAAAGGAGCCCTGACAGTTAAGTCCAGTCGCGAACGACTCTGGGGTTGCGGCGCTCATCTTGCATTACTGGCTGAGGGACCCGACGTTTGTCCACAGACAGTTTTTCTGGGTCATGTGGCTAGCGTGACTAAGCCGCTTCTTGCAAAACCAGAGCAGCGCATGGAAACGCCATTTACCTTCCCGCCCAAGCGATACCTATTTATCTACTTGCACTTTGATGTGCTTTCGAACTGCTAGGTTGACAGGAGCAGGGACCAAGCAATGGGAGCTCACCCCATCACAGGGATTCGAACCGCCGACCTTCCAATCAGCAAGCTCTAGGCTCAGTGGTTTAGACCACAGCGCCACCCATGTCCCAAATTTTGGTATACAACCATACATTTCAACTTTTTTCACACCCGAAAAACAGGACGTGCAACTTCTGGGGTGTACACTTGGGTGAGTCACGTGACCCGTGCCTCATTCTTGCCCCCCCAAAGCATTTTTTGGGGGGTGACAACGTGGCACCTAAAATGGCCACCACAATCTTGCACAACAAATCAGGATGTCTGGAGTTTTTTCTGGGGCACTTGGCAGGTATGTATAACATGTTCGTATGCATGACATTCACTTCACTAATAGGGCAAGTGAGGCTGTAAACAATGAATTCCCTAAACAGAAGCGAGTTAGCCATCAAGTCAACTTGAGTCGCCACTGAAATGTAACCAAAAGCGAAATTCAAAGCAAAGTTCTTCCTGGTGCAACAACTAAGGAATTTCAAGAAAGGCCATGGGAGTTTTAATAAGTAGTAAAATATATTTACTTGAAAAAAGAGGTGCTAGCTACTCCAAACTATTAATGATGGGATGAAATTTATTGGCTTCAACAGACCTGAATCAATAAAATGACAGCAGCATGCAAGAAAGCGAGAGAAAGATAATAATCTACATTGTAAAATCTAAGACAACAATAGAATGAAATTGCTTGAATTAAGACTAACAAATCTTTCCTTTACTGGAAATTGTCTACTAGCTCAGTATGCCTTTTTACCTTGAAAAAATGTGCTGCAAAAGAAAAGGGGGAAAAGTGACATGGTTATTATGCAGCAACTACATGATTGTCCCTACAAAGGAAAATGTCAGGTTCATTGCCAGTGGTGTCTTAGCAGAATGTTACATGAATTTATTTGGATTTTTTAAAGCCTTCCCTATAGTGACTCAGAGCAGATAAGGTAATAACTTTTAGAACAGAATCTAACCAGTTCTATCTTAAGAAAAATGAAACCAACTTTTAAGAAGAGTAAAATCTTCCCTGTTCCAACTATTATTCTGGATGTAGGGGCATTCATTATCAGCTGCTACGCAAATGCCATAAACCCATCATTAAGAAAGGCATTGATAAGCATACCTGGAAATACTGGAAGAAACAAGATCTTTCCGTTATTCTGACTAGTCTGGTATTCCTATTGATCCTTTGTTTTCTGTGTCTGTTTAGACAAGGACTTTGAAGGATGAAAATTTGTTCACACAAGGATCTCAGGTGTTTTCTTTTTCCATACTTGAGGGCCAAATATTTATTTTGTTGCAATTGAAACAGAACCCAATTAACACTGGGAAATGCCAGAACAATCTTTTAAGGGCCCTTAGAAATTAGGAATTCACAGAGAAGAGCTAATTAATTTGAACCAGTAACTTGCTAAAAGGGTAAAGAGAAAAAATACAGACCTTCCTTCTTTTTCCTGATTTTTACCCAATCCTATGCATGCCTACTTGAAAATGAGACCTAATGCTCTCAATAGACCAAGTAAGGGCTTATCCACACTTATCTTTCCTCTGCACATTCCAGGCATGGTCCGTGCTTTGAAGCTCTGTGTCTGAGTGCCTCCCTTTTTTTGCTCTGGATCCTTCTCTGTAAAAATTCACTCTTTAAAGCTGAATCGGAGCAAATGGTAATCCATGGAAAACCCAAATAGCCATTTACTCCAATTCAGCTTTAAAGAATGGGTTTTTGCTGGAAAAGCTCCAGAGGGCAAAAACGGAGGCACTCAGACACAGAGCTTTAAAGCATGGACCTGTGCCTGGAAAGAGTGGGTCAAAAGTTAAGTGTGGATAAGCCCTAAGTGACCGTCTACTTTTCTCTCCCTCCTCACTCTCTGTGGTCACTTTCAGCCTGACTTATTTGCATAGAGCAGGCTTCTTCATCCTCGGCCCTCCAGATGTTTTGAGACTACAATTCCCATCATCCCTGACCACTGATCCTGCTAGCTAGGGATCATGGGAGTTGTAGGCCAAAAACATCTGGAGGGCCGAGGTTGAGGAAGCCTGGCACAGAGCTTAGACAATTTCAGCTATTTAATGCATATTAATCCTGATTTGTGGGGTCGTTACACATTGTTGAGTCAAAGCAACACATTCCAATGCACAGTCTGGTCACTTTCCATATTGCAAAAAGGAGTTATCTTTTTCTGAAGAAGGCTTGATTTGCAAGAGCTTTAATTGTGTAGTCTGAATTTGCTGGGATGCAATGAATCCCACCTGAAAACAATGACAGTCTAGAAGTGCCCTTAGTCTTTTTGAATTTGTGACATTTCTTCCCTCTCAGCTTTCCTCCCTTCTGCAGTCTGCCCTCCTCTCTGTCTTTTGAGGTGGTAGTCAATCAGTTTCTCACAGAGTAGAAATGCCTGTACATGAGTAAGTTAGGTCCATTCATTTTGAGGTGCCCGCTCCGAGTAAAACCTAACTGAATACCTCCCCATGTCTCCTCATGCCACCCCATGTCTTCTTGCATGTTGAGTCCCACAAGTCACCCCCCCAAAAAAAATCACACTTCACACATCAATTTTTGTTTAAGGTTTTTGGCATAATTTTGGCCACAACTTTATTCAAATACAAAAAATGTGAGTGGTTGCTTAGGCATTGGTTATGACTATCTGTCCTTGCCCTCAGGGACAGAGCTGGCCTTCCGGACACCAACGGAAGCCAGCGTGGGAAACAAGTATTGGGTGAGAAAATGAAGCTGGGCAACAGTCCCTCACTTCTCACCCTCATGTTCCAGTGGGGCTTGCACGGCCCAAGTCCGACTCCGGGGACAAGGACAAAAAGAATGGCAAGCCCCTGGATTCCTTTAACGGAATTCCCTTTCCGCATCATTTGGAAGGGTAGGCACTTACCCCTCCAAGCACCAATTTAACCAATGCCTAACCGCCAACCTTACAAGTTGTGACGATTTGCTACGCAGTAGGCAAAAACCAAATGGCACCAGCCAATCAGCCAGATGGCAAAATTCCTACTAGGCCCCCGCTCAAAGGCGGATGACCCCCTTGACAGGCATAGCAAGGTCAAGCAAGCAGGAAAAACCACCCTATTAAAGGGAGGGAGGGCGGGTGATCCTGTGCAAATCGGCCAAGAGGACGTCCAACGTCTGGCCCCTGTATTTAAAGACTCTGACCCCTCCTCCAAATTGGCAACAATCAAAACTCCCCAGCAACCCAGTTTTAACCACTTAAAGGCTTGGGTTCCTAATAAAATCTCCAAACACTGCAGGGTGGCTTGTTTCCCCAACCGCAACACATGCTCTCTGTTAGGGAGAACACGCTTTCCAGCAAAGCCTATCATAGGCTTTGCTATGTAATTCGGTTCCAGTCTACACTGGCCTAGTGATGCCACTTTGTGATATCATTTCTGGGTGACAGGCCAGTCAGTTTCTCTCTTGGGGTGCAGGTGGGTGGGTATGAATATTTAGCAATTCAGTCTCTTTGCATGGCACAATCTGAGTTCAAAACTTCACCTAGAGGTTCTGCAAGTAGAGAAGTTTCCTCTCCTCTCAAACTCACAAGGGCTGCAAAAGGTAAAAGGTGACACACTAGATGTGAGGAGACAGGAGCCTGGAAGAACCCCCCCCCCCCACCTTTCATGTATTTGTTTACATGTGAGGAGACTCACAAGTGAGGCTTATTGTCTGATGGCAACCAACCATCATGACTGGTGTCTAGGACTTGGCCCTCAGATGAGTGAGGTCTTAAACCAAATTAGTATCAGCTGCATAACACTGTATATTTAAATCATATTGTTTCCCCCACAGAAACCTGGGAACTGTGCTTGACCCTTCAGTGAGCTAGAATGCCTAGCATCCTTAAGGAGCTACAGTCCCCAGGATTCCTTGGGGTAAGTCAAGTGCTTTAAATGCATGGTGTGCACATAGCCATAGTGCAAATTAACATTAGGAAGGTCATATTTCATCCCAAGCTGTAGAACAATTTTTAGCAAATAATCTTCAGTCTGTATTACTTCCAAGTATTAATTACATGGTGAGCAAATTCATTTCCCCAAAGCAGGTAATCGTGAGTTTTGGGAACACCACAAGTTGTGGGAAGAACCACATATACAGAAAACAAATTATTTTGGCCTTTGCTGCAGTGAAATAAGCAATTTCCCCAGACTGCATCACATTCTGCATAAGAACACCCCCCCCCCCATTTTCTGTTGCTCAGTTGTGTCTGCACAACACAATGCCCATCATTCCAGGCATCTTGTCAGAAAAAAATGGTAATCTGTAAATGATCTTATTATTTGCCTCTGAAGAGCAAATACTGCAATATTAAGTATGGTGTGGAACCCCTCTTTTAATTCCACTTATGGATGATTGTGTTTAGCAAAGACCCAGTAATGCTAAAGTGTTCCAGTATGAAAAAAAAGCCACGATTCAAAAACTTTGAATCCATCCTCAATGTGGCATAGTTCAAAGTCCTTCCTATAAGCAATTTCCATGCTATTCAAATAACCTTTTTAAAAAGGTATGAAATTTCAAGGCAGTTTTTTTCCAGGCACATTTGTCTTCAGTTTGATTGCATCCTTTAAAATAATCATTGGAGGAAAAACAATAAAATTGCAGATCCTCAGCAGACTTATTGTCTTGACATTCTATCTGACTTCTGATCTTAAAGACCCAGACTTGTTCTGAGAGTTTAGTTCAGAAACCAAATGCCACAGAGTGAGAAAAGAGCCATTGCCAAGTAATAATTTACACAGGGAGGAAGATGACATAATGAGAGAACAGTTCGATATTGGGAACTGTGGCTCAGAAGATGGCTTGATGAGGATAAATAAAGAATGCTGGTAGTTTAGATGACAAGACTCTGAAAAGAACATTGATAACAACTAAAAATGGAAAGAAGAAAGGATGCTGAAGTTCTTGTTAAGGCTTCAAACAGAATAAAACAGCATGGATTTTTACTTAGGTGGAGTATGGTGTACAGGTGTTGCTCACCACACAAATGCATAACTAAGTTTTGGCCAAAAATCATATGAAATAGAAGTATTTATACCTATATGACTCTTTAGTTGGGATTTGTTAGTACGAATGTGGGATCTTTAAATAAGCAAGTTGAAGGCTTTGCAGATCAGAGAAAGTCTTTTTGCAGGGTGGCTGAGGGAATAGACGTTTTCACAATCAACCACTAGGCAATTGTAGTCCCTGTTAAAGTTGCTGTGGGCCACGTTTCCTTTCTAACTGGATGAGGGCTCCAATAGGAATCCTCAAAGCTATCTAGCAGACATAGGGCCAAACAGCTTATTAGATTCCTGTGGCGCTTTCCCTCTGAGCCTCTCTGATGGTCTCTGAATATGCTAGACTAGACATACTTTAGGTAAAAATGCCACAAAAAGCCACAATCAAGTGAGTAGGAAGATTGTGCTAAAGTGTGATGTCCTTCTTCTTTCAGACTTCCTTGCTTCTTCCTCCTAGCCAGGTTGGCTAATGATGCTCCTAGTCATTATACTGACCAGACAGGCATAAGACTTTCCTATATTCCTTTCTAATGTTGGCCCTTTTTAGCCATGAGCACAGAGGGAATGGGTACCTGGTAATAGACAATGTGGCACAAAAGTAGCAACGTGGCACCATTGAGATGTTATTGCACTACCATTTCTATCAACCCCAGTCTGCATGGGCAGAGGCCAAGGATGATGGGAATTGTAGTCCAGCGTCATTTGTGGCATGTTTATCTCTTTGAGGGGGCTCCCTTGCTTGGGGTTGAGCTTGTGAGGAAAAAAATGATAATTTTGGTTTCTTTGGATGCTAGGCCCAAACACATATGTCCTGACACATCACACCTAATAAGTAGACTGCAAATCATGTGCCCCTATTAATATTAGGGAGCATTCCCTAATTCCAGGTCTCAACCTGCGCTGCCTTCCTGAAAGCTTCCAAAGAAATACTCATAATTCATTGATAGCGGGTGCTACCACTAATAACATAAAAGCTAGCTCACCCAGGACTTGTCTGCTTCAAATCTAGATGGTAAAGGTAAAGGTAAAGGTACCCCTGCCCGTACGGGCCAGTCTTGACAGACTCTGGGGTTGTGCGCCCATCTCACTTAAGAGGCCAGGGGCCAGCGCTGTCCGGAGACACTTCCGGGTCACGTGGCCAGCGTGACATCGCTGCTCTGGTGAGCCAGAGCCGCACACGGAAACGCCGTTTACCTTCCCGCTGGTAAGCGGTCCCTATTTATCTACTTGCACCCGGAGGTGCTTTCGAACTGCTAGGTTGGCAGGCGCTGGGACCGAGCAGCGGGAGCGCACCCCGCCGCAGGGATTCGAACTGCCGACCTTTCGATCGGCAAGCCCTAGGCGCTGAGGCTTTAACCCACAGCGCCACCTGCGTCCCATTCTAGATGGTAGTACCTCACAACCCAAGGTCAGGAAGCACTGAAACTTTTCTCCCTCTAGTGTTGCAAAACCATATAGCCAGTTGACATTCATGCCACATACATCAATTGTTGACTACGGAATCAAGAAATGACTTCCAAGTGTGAGTGGACCATCTACCACCACAGAGAGGCCTTTGACAGTACCTTGACAGTACAGCAAGGATATTCTTTACTTATCAAACGTATCACTGCTTCATATCAGGATGAAACTTAAAGTAGAACACATGGTCCACACTGAGAGGTTTAATTTTGTGGGTACCTCTCACAGCCATTGGTTATAATTGTCATTCTATAATGCTTCTGGCAATTCAACAAATAAATGAAAAAAAGTTCTAGATATTTTTTTTTTCCAGACTGCCAATCTATTTCCTCTCTAAGTTATCTCAGTTTTATGTCACTGTGGTAAATGTGTATCTTGGTTATGTTGTTAATATTACATTAAAGTGTACCAATTCTCATTTTGCTATAATATGTTCTAACATTCTCCCCCCCCCCCCCCTTGGTACGATATGACAGAGATCAATTACAAATCCATTAAACATCAATTAGCATCTTCGGAAACTATATACAAAATGATCTTGCAAAAGCTACCTTGTTATACGCCATTTGTATGTGGAAATGCTGGTTAAATGTTTAATGAACGTGTGGGGAAAGCAATTAGCAATTGCTCTGCTTATATAGTGTAGAGTAACAAATTCCATTAGGGTTTGTTTAGACTGCCAAAGCATAGAGGCTAGACATTTTTATGACTGAGTGACTGTGGTGATTGATGCCTTGGCTGGTGGAGGGGGGCAGGGAGGTTCATCTTGGGCTCTGTGTCCCCAACCCATCTCAATCCAACCAGAAATCTGTATTCTCTGTGGATATTATCAGGCAGTTTATTTTGAGCAGTGTGCCATGAGTCCCAAGGCAGGCAGAGATGGATGAGGAGTGAGGAGAGAAGGAAGCAATGGGGGGGGGCTGAGGCCAAGGAACAGAGGCTGGAGAAAATGGGTACTTCTCTCTCTTAGGATACAGCTTCTCTGGATGCAGAAGCAGGAGTTCTGCCTCCTCACTTCCCTCCTGAGAAGAGGAGAGCTTCAGTGGAATGAGGGGAGGGTGTCAACTAACTGTTGGGGGTGGAGGAACTGGAGCCAGAAGGGCAGTGGCAGACGTAGGTACTATGGTGTGAGGTGCGCTGTGTGAGGTCAAATTTTGCCCCCAGCCCCTCTTGCTGCCTTCCCAAATCCTGCTACACAAGCTGCCATGCTTTGGAAAGGAGGCACGAGACCCTGACAGGGTCCTAGAGCCCCCCCTTCCCGAGCTGGGAAAACACTTACCAGGCTTTGGGAAGGAGGGGGAAGGACTCTAGGACCCTGCCAGAGCCTCACACCTCCTTCCCAAAGCCCAGTGCCTCACTTACTGGGCTTGGAGATGGTGCTTTCTTGGCCCAGTGTCCAGAATCCACCCCTGGGAAGGGGAGAGCACAACATGGTCACCCAGGACTTGGTGGCACTCCTGTCACAGGGAACAGACCCATCCTCTCCAACATAGTACATGTCTGCACCCTCAACAGTATTGCAAGGCACAGGAGTCTCACGAGTAAGATCACCTTGCCTCACCTTTAAAAGTTGGCAGGTGCCATTCCTCTGGGACAGCTCTGTTGCTTCCCTGCTGTTCAGAGTTTCTTGACCTGATCTTGGACTCCTCAAACTTGGACCTCTGCTTCTAGCCCACCTAGTCTCACTTTTCCTGCTTCTTAGCCTGCTGTGACAGTATCACTCCCTGTTGCTGAGCCTATACCTTTCCTCTGCCTCAACAGAAGTTTTTTTCCTTATTCTCAAGTAAGAGCCTCTGTTGTGGTGGGAGCCAAGGCACAGTGCTTCAAGGTAAGATGAGGCCTCCAGAGAATCAGGATCTCCGAAGTATATCACTACTGAGGATCTAGAATGAGTAGAAAACAAACAGCAGGGACACAGGTTGAGGCAGGACAAATAGGAATGGTTCCAGATATGGAACAGGTGCATAGGAATCTGCCTTACACTAGGTCAAACCATTGGACCAGCCAATGTCTATGTTGTATTGTCCACATTGACTGGCAGTGGTTCTCCAGGATTTTAGACAGGAAGTTCTTTTCCCAGGCCTACCTGGATATGCTGGGGATTGAACCTGGGATCATCCACATGCAAAACAGACACTGTACCACTGAGCTGCAGCTCCTTCCCTCTAGGAGTGTGAGAATCAGTGCAGATCCCGAGAGTTATTTAATAGAATATTTGTGCCCCACGTTTCAGACTCAATGGCCCCTGCAAAGCCCCTATCAACAATCAAATACAACAGTACATTAATAATACCCAAGTCCATACATATCAGAGTAACAAATATTAAATAAGTAATAGTAATTTATTATTACGGTCAAAGACCAGTTCAGAAAAATAATAAATAAAAGCATCTAAACGGACTACAGCAGCAGCAATAAATCACAGTGGCCAGAATACATAGAAATCAAAGTAAGCAGAGGTAGGCAAGAGCAACAGGAAGAAGGTAGTTAGAGGGTGGCACGGTAGAAGTGTTGATAAGCTAGCCAGGTATTCAAAAGTGGACCAAGGAGTGATGGCATCAGAACCTATTCGGCCCAGAGGTTGTGCTCATGACTGATTTGGCAAAGCTCTAACCTAACAAATCCAGTTCAAAACTAGGATGGAATCTACACACATATAAAAACATTCTGAAAAAGCTTTTTAAAAAACGTTTTTAAAAATCTATTGAATTTTCCATAAGGTTCACCATCGCCAGCTAGTGCCACATTGTATATTGCACTTAAAACATTTTATTTGCAGTTGTATAGCTGAGTCCTAGATATCTCTTGGTGGAATAAGCTTTGGGCTTCAGTTAGATGTGTTGGTAACAAAGTCTCTGTTCTCTATGTTATACATATATGGGACTTGTTCATTATCCTTATAAGTTCCTAACACCACAGCAATTCTCCTATGATGAGAACAGTGACAAGATAGGCACATTGGCGCTCAGGTAATACTCCAAAGGTTTGGTGGGGATAGGATCATTATGCTTCACAACCAAATTCGCAGTCAGCCAATAGGGAAGAGAAGGGCTGGTACAGCCAGGATGAGGATCCCAAGGTCCAGAGAGTGAAAGAAATGATCCCATTGTCAGGGTAAAGGGCAGCCACTTTCTCACTATTTAATGAACTTGTGCAATAGGAAGCAACAGTACCAGGACATAGGCACTGGTGGCAGGAATAACATTTTTGTGCCTCATACAATGGAGTTTGTGCAGAGAACGTCTATCATTGATTGATGCTGAACTAATGTTCACAGCCAATTTCAAATTCAACAGGTCTCATCAGTTTGCCTGATGCGAATTCAAATATGCATATTTGTCAAAGAAAGTACTGCCCAAGTTTGATTTGTGAATTAATTTTGCCATGAACTTCTAGTGTGATGAATTCCCTGGGTTTGTATGGCACAACGCTGTATTGGGAAATTCATTACGATTATGTGGCTGGAAAAAAAGCCTACTTAAATGTCACCCAACCCAATCTCCTGTGCTGACACCAGATTTCTCATGCCAAAGTTTTCTAACATTATTTGAGCACTAAATTCCATTTTGGAAATTTTGTAAGATCCCTCTCTCTCAAAATGCCATGCAACATTTATGAAGCAAGTAGGCTTGTGATTTCATTAAAGATTCAGCCTTAATAACTTAGCCAAAATTACTGGCAGTGCAACAGGACTAGTACTTAGGTCCTTATAAAGTTTTCTGTTTTTACAATTGGGATAGCCCCTCTTTCCTCACATAATATCTTAAATTGAAGGAATGGGTTTCCCAAACCTCAAAACTGACTGTGCAGGCAGTTTTTAAACTGCACCAAAATCCCCATTTCTCCTTAGCTAAAATGCATAAACTTTAGCCGTTGAGCAAATGCAAAACAAGAACACAGCTCTCTCCCTTATCAGTTTGACGGCAAGACTGGCCTTGACTTTACCAGTAGAACAGACACAGACATATCTTATGTCCTGACCACAAATAACGCAGAGACCCAAGTCTGGGACTAACGCCAGAGCATGTTCTCGGAAGTAGTGACCTCTTGCTCCAAGATAGGAGTAGGAACAGGAATATCCTTTTATGGTCAGAAGTACAGGAAGGAAGATCCTTTTATGGTTGAGAGTACCAGAGCAGGAACATATGTGATGTCAACCTGTGTACGTACGCCGACGTGGTTGGGCTCCTAGGGGAGGAGTGAGAGGGTGCCTGGAGGATATATAAACTGCATGAAACCTGTCATTTCTTTGTACTTGCTGTGGACTCACCACGCAGGTGCCTTCTGCTATCCAGAGAGCAGAATAAACTCTTTCTTTGAACCAACCTTGGTGTCATTTTGACTTCCTTCCTCCTGTCCCGGAGCAATGCAGACCCAATCGGTGAACTCCAATAAGGCTACAAAATTATATTAAAATAGAGGTAGACGAGCCTCTTCACCGAGTGATTTTCACCTAGGCAACTTAAATGTTGGGGAAACAAGAACAAAATATTTAAATAGAAATACCTCTCACTATGGTGGATAAGACTGTGGCCTGGTGTCCTGATGCCGGCTTTGCTTGCTGCCCAGGTGCTAACAATTGATGGGCAATTACAAAGCCCTTCTTGCTCTCCTTTCTTGTGGTTCTTTATCTTTAAACTGGACTTGGACTGAGTAGTCCTTCAAATGGAGAGCTTCCACAAAGGGCTGTCCTCTCAAAGCCCTTCAGATAGAGGACTGTCTTCTGTAAAGTAGGAAGCTACGAAACACCATTCATCTATACTCTGTATCATCTAAACTGACTGGCAGTGACTCTCCAGGATTTCGGACATGGGACCCTGCCAGCCCTACCTGGAGATGCCAGGGCTTGAACCCGGAACCATGATGAACCCAGAACCTGAGCTATGGAGTGCATTCCCTACTTCCAGCATTTGCACAATAAAGGTATTATTATTATTATTATTATTATTATTATTATTATTATTTGTGTAGGCAAAAAAGGTGGCAGGAGGACTGTGCCTCAGGCTTTCAGTATATCAGAAAGGCCATTTCTGGAAACTTTGAGCACAAATATTTCTGGGAGATGAAGTTTACCAGGCAGTTCGCATCCTTGCTAAGCTTTCCAGCTGAGGAGTCACCCTT
Source organism: Podarcis cretensis (assembly GCF_951804945.1). Lineage (NCBI taxonomy): Eukaryota > Metazoa > Chordata > Lepidosauria > Squamata > Lacertidae > Podarcis > Podarcis cretensis. Next base: position 27,754,204 of record NC_137175.1, read on the forward strand.
CTCCCCCATTTGTTGTTGTTGTTTGCTTGTTTAGTGGTGTCCGACTCTTCATGACGCCATGGACCAGAGCACGCCAGGCACTCTTGTCTTCCACTGCCTCCTGCAGTTTGGTCAAACTCATGTTAGTAGCTTCGAGAACACTGTCCAACCATCTTGTCCTCTGTCGTCCCCTTCTCCTTGTGCCCTCAATCTTTCCCAACATCAGGGTCTTTTGCAGGGAGTCTTCTCTTCTCATGAGGTGGCCAAAGTATTGGCGCCTCAGCTTCAGGATCTGTCCTTCCAGTGAGCACTCCTTCAGAATGGATAGGTTTGATCTTCTTGCAGTCCATGGGATTCTCAAGAGTCTCCTCCAGCACCATAATTCAAAAGCATCAATTCTTCAGTGATCAGCCTTCTTTATGGTCCAGCTCTCACTTCCATACATCACTACTGGGAAAACCATACCTTTAACTATACGGACCTTTGTCGGCAAGGTGATGTCTGCTTTTTAAGATGCTGTCTAGGTTTGTCATCGGTTTTCTCCCAAGAAGCAGGCGTCTTTTGATTTTGTGACTGCTGTCACCATCTGCAATGATCATGGAGCCCAAGAAAGTAAAATCTTTCACTGCCTCCATTTCTTCCCCTTCTATTTGCCAGGTGGTGATGGGACCAGTGGCCATGATCTTTGTTTTTGTTTTTTTTATATTGAGCTTCAGACCATATTTTGCACTCTCCTCTTTCACCCTCATTAAGAGGTTCTTTAATTCCTCCTCACTTTCTGCCATCAAAGTTGTCTCATCTGCATACTTGGTCACAATTGTTTGTAGTACACACACATTCAGGAGAACACCTCAGCTGGCTCATTAACATTTTGAGAACTGGAGAAGCAAGTTTTGGTTTTGTATCTGCTTTTTAACAAGGGAAATAGAATCATGCTCTTTATTGAAAATATGCCTTCTGGTGGGAATTTTTTTGCCCTCAGGAGAAGCTATTTTTTATTGTGCAAGTCTCAGAGGACTATAACTTGGGAATCATTGTTATTACTGTATAGTTACTAAAATACCAGAACTCTGATCCTTCAGAGGAGCTCTTCATACATTTTGTTTCCTAGGTTAGGGGTACGATGTATATCTAAATACAGATATTGTTTATCACCATTGTTTTCAGTGGAATATACATTCCGATGTGATTTGCCATCCCCATTCTGACACAACTAATCATTGGCCTGAGACGCTTAAATGCACTCATACAGGGGAAATTGAGATAATATTTTGCTTTTATTTAATGGCTATAGCACAAAGTGGGACTTTCTTAGGTTGTTTGAGTGCTCAGAGAGCTGAGTTTGATAATTAAGTATCTTATCTGATAAATGGCAGCCTCGCGATCCCAATAATGAGAGATGAAATGAAATGTTACTTGCTTTGACAGACAAAATGTGTTTATGAGTCCCAAGTCACATTTAAGCAGCCTGGGGCGGGCGGGCGGGGAAAACCATTACTGCAAATTAGAGTTTCATATTCCCCTCATTTAAACAATACTAAACTAACTTGAAGCTAGAAATGAACAAGTCTTTAAATAGTATGAGCCTGTGAATACTTAACAACTGTGGCTTACAGCAATGACCAATGAGAGACCACCATTAATATGGCAATTCCAACAGATGGGGACGTAAAGAGATATTCTTGGTGGCCACTTCCAAGCTCCAGAGTTCTCTTCCCAAAACTTATCAATCTTTTGGATATAATGTAAGATGCTGAATTTGTTAAGTAGCTCCCAACTAGTGTCAGGGGTTGGTCAGAGTTGGATGCCAGAAACTTGTCTGACTCTTAGGATGAAGGAATGAAGTCACAGGCAGAGCAGCCTCTGAAATAGGAAAAAGGGAAGGATTTGCCGCCGCCCCCTCCCCACATTCCCAGCAGTACAGTGGTACCTTGGGTTATAGATGCTTCAGGTTACAGACGCTTCAGGTTACAGACTCCGCTAACCCAGAAATAGTACCTCGGGTTAAGAACTTTGCTTCAGGATGAGAACAGAAATCATGCTCCGGCGGTGTGGTGGCAGTGGGAGGCTAAAGTGGTGCTTCAGGTTAAGAACAGTTTCAGGTTAAGAACGGACCTCCAGAACGAATTAAGTTCTTAACCTGAGGTACCACTGTAGATTTAACAGCCTTACAGTCTGGAGTAGACTTGCATAGCTTTGAGATAGTAGCTAAGCAACCAGGAGATAGGGATCATTTGGAAGGCTCTTCATTCAAGGGGGGGTGGAATTCCCTCCCTCCCCCCCCCAAACTCGGAGGGCTGAAAGGGTTAAAGAACAACAGAAGTACATGGGAGGGAGAACTGGACACTGGCACACTTCATGCTGCAGAAGGGGAGGGGATTCAGAGTGTTCTTATCGGAAGCTTTCTGAGAGAAGGGGAAACTCCTATGCCCACCACCATATCTGACAACTAGAGATGGAAGGAGAATCCAGTTGAAATGAATTTATACATGGATTTTAATGGTGCCAACCTAGCTGAGCTTTGCTCACACTGGACCACCTCTTGCATTAAATGCCACTTAACTCTGAGCCAATCACACATTGCTGTTTATTTTTCAGAAGCCTGCATGCAGAATTGTCATTATTATAATTCATTTCATTGACAATTCACTTCCCACCTCTAAGCAATTTACAATAAAAGCATATATAAAACAGTTAAAACAACTGCATACTGGTATATAAAAACAATTTTTAAAACCAATTGCATATATAATAAAGCACGTACATAAATTCTATTCAAATCCAATACAGATACTAACTGTTATCTATCAACAATAGTGGATGAAGTGGAATTGGGCAGGCAATGAACTGAACCGGACAGTCTATGAAGTCTGTTGGACCAAGGTGGACAGTTTTCTGACGTGCTGAATCAGGCCATGAACCAATACTTGTGGTCTGTGCACAGCTCACTATTTCTCTGCCCAACATGGTTCTAAACTATTGTTCTTATCTCAGTTAGCAAGGATAGGATCCAAATAGGTTGGGCAGGTGACAGCAGATTCTATACTGGAGAGAATTGAGGAAGAAACCATTGCAGGGGTGGGGGTGGGTTCCATGTGTTCCATGACACATTACCTTGAGCTCTCAGGATATGGCAGGAAATAAATATAAAGTGCAAATATGAAGGGAGGAGGGAGGGAATTCTGCACTTTGCCCTCCTTAAGGCACTAGGCCAATGTAGCATTCAATATGCCAGCTATTACTAATAATATGCAAAGTATTCAACAGATAGCATTAACATTTGTGAGGAAAAAACAGCAGAAAATATAACTGGTCCTCCTAAAAGCTCAAATGGCACCCAGAAGCATCTCACCCACTGAAGCAGAGCCACAACACTTGCTTCCTGTCTGATGTGTGATTGCTACTTACCAACAGGGAGAGGGGCAAGGGTGTGAGCATGTTAGCATGGTGTGGGTGCAAAGTGGTTGACATCAGTTGGAACAATGCCGCTGGAATAGTGGGGGTGATTGCCCTTGTGCTGTGTTATTAGTTACCCTCCCAATATGCTGTCAGTGTCACAGCATTTAGCAAGAGGCACCCTGGGGGGGGGGGGGAATTGCATTGGGGAAAGCTAAATCCACCTCCTCCCTAATCTGTGTCTGTGATCTGTATTTCAAACTAGTTTGCATTTTGTGTATTGCTTTCATGTACGCATGTGACTTAGATACATCAGTGTGAAACAATGGATAATAATATAAATATAAATATAAATATAAATATAAATATAAATATAAATATAAATATAAATATAAATATAAATATAAATATAAATATAAATATAAATGAATGAATAAATAAATGACAGCTATCTAATTAGCCCCCATTCCAACACTGTCAAATAATTTCATCACCATACTGATTGGTTGGAAGATAGGATAGCCAATTAGGGACTGAAGGCTCAGATTAGTTACAGTGGACCCTCTGGATATGAATGTAACTCGTTTCAGGGGTCCGTACATACCCCGAAAAATCCACAAATAGAGGTGCTGCTTTTGCGCATGCGTGCAGTGCAATAGAACACTTCTACGCTGTCAGGTAAAGGGAGGCAGCTAGAGAGGAGAGGGGACTTGGAAGCACTTACCGAGAGCCAAAAGAGCCTTTTTCTAGTTTGTCTTCCGACTCGGAGGGAGAAATAGGGAGGGGCCAGCCAGTCCCCGGAACTAGCTATTCACAGAACAAGGGAAGTAGGATGCGTGCCTGCACCGATGGGCGTGCTGGACAAAAAAAAAGTCACATGGATTCAGAAGAGACAACTGACTGAAAAGGATGGACGCGTTTGTTTGAACTCCTGTATTTGCTTTTGAACTTTTAGTAATAAATCTACCAGACAGTAATGGCTCAGTGCCTGGAACTTTATCTTACTAGCTTGGCAGCAAACACACTCCTCACATACGCATGTGGCAAAACCCAGAAGAATACACTTCCGGGTTTGCTGCGCTTGCAACCCAAAAGTTACGTTACCAGAAGGTAACATAACCCGAGGGTCCACTGTATTTAATAACACTGCAGCCTTGGTCTAATTCCAATCTGTTCCCTATACAGTGGTATCTCGGGTTACAGACGCTTCAGGTTACAGACTCCGCTATCCTAGAAATAGTACCTTGGGTTAAGAACTTTGCTTCAGAATGAGAACAGAAATTGCGTGGCGGCGGCAGTGGGAGGCCCCATTAGCTAAAGTGGTACCTCAGGTTAAGAAACTTTCAGGTTAAGAACGGACCACCAGAACAAATTAAATTCTTAACCCAAGGTACCACTGTATTGGTATCTTCTGCCTTTCTTTTGGGGTGCAGGGGCAAGTGAACAAGTTTTAAGTAGTCTATGTTTAAGTATGAGGAAAAAGAGGGAAAATGACTAGGGAACAAGAGCAAGAGAGTCTGCTGAGCAAACAGGCTGATTACGTCAAGGGACAAGAAGAGCAGCACTTGGAAATCAATACAGATGAGGCTTTGAAAAGGTTGACTGAGTGCACTGGATTAGCTATTGATTTTTGTCATTTTCACAGCTAGTGCTGCGCTCTCCACCCGCTGAGGCCATTAAACACGGAGACCTTAAACCTCTAATCCCTTGCTAATAACAAACAAGACAATGGCCCTGAAAGCTAAGGATCTAACAGAATGTCCAATAGCTTCAGAGCTGTATTGAGTGCTCTGCTGCCTAAAAAGCAATCCAAAGAAAGCCCAGGGACACTGGTTAGAAACAAAATGCTGCTGCAGATAGAGACATGGATCATTAAGCTAGAAATTGGAGCTTAGACTTTCACTGTAACCAACTGTGGCCTGTTTCCCATCCATGTGCTTTTGGGAAGGTGGGATATTTCCTTTTGTTACACTCACTCACTGGCTGTCACCAGGGTTGCTGACTCTTGAAATAAAAGGGTGAGGCACCCTTTGGATCAACGTAGTGGAGCCCACAGTTAGTAGAGGGTAGGTCTAGGGTTTTGTGCATATCACCCAAAAAGAGGGTACCTATGTGCATAAAATGTCCTATGCAACATTTAGGCTGTGCATAATCTGAACCAATGCTTGGAAACAGTGATGGAGTGGATGAGGGTCAATAGACTGAAACTGAATCCTGCTGAGATAGAGGCATTGCAGGTAGATGGTTACCAGTTTGCAGAATTGAAAAGTCTGGCTCTAAATCAACTGGTATGCAGTTTAGGGGTGTTCTTGTAAACACCCTTATCCATGAAAGCTCCAGTTGCCTTTGTGGTGAAGAGCACCTATCACCAACCTATAAAACCAATGGAATCTGCACCGACATATTGGATTTTCTTATCTTGCAAGTTTGCATACCACCTCAAATCCTAATATGCAGCTTTCTGGTCTCTGTGGTTAAGCTGTATAAGCATGCAAAAGCATAGCAACAATAAAAGCCATTATTTGTGCATATTTTTGCATTCACAGACATGCAAAGAAAGTCTATATAGAGCACTTATGTGGTCATCCATTGTCACAGGGTGAGTGTGTGTCATTTTTATGCAGATACAGAACAACCACATGAGACTAAGCTTTGACACCTAGCTTTGACACCCTTGGCCCTCCCTGCAAGTTGACATGGATATACTGATGATTATCATGCCAGGACTGGTGGACTGAAGGCAAGCAGGCAAATCTTAGGAGAGAGAGGGGAGAGAGATGATAGATAGATAGATGATAGATGATAGATAGATAGATGATAGATAGATAGATAGATAGATAGATAGATAGATAGATAGATAGATGATAGATAGATAGATAGATATAGATAGATAGATGATAGAGATAGATAGATATAGATGTATTAAATTCCCATACTTCTTCATCTGAGGATCACAGGCAGTTTACAATATAAAAACACAAAAATGCATAGCATAGTAACAAATGAAACAATACCCCACCAAGCAACAATTTGCTCAGACTAAGAAGTAAGTTCAGTCAGCCTTGAGTCACCTGATGCCTGCTAAGTTGGACACTGCAATACCATCATTTGGCCACCTGCAGATAATCTACAACAGAGGCATAGGGAATAAGGTGTTTAGGTCCTTTTTCAGTCCTTAGTTCAGACTGTCTTGCCTTATTGATGTCAGCATGCACAACAGGATTTCCGAGGTGCTAAGTACTTTGTAATCTCTTATTTTTATCCGGCTGCATTAGAGAGGATGGGAGGTGGGGGGTAAAGTGAGACAGCTTCAGGTGCCTTTGAATGCCTGCAATTTCCACTTTCCTTGCAATCTGATGGTAAATGATGATTATTGCCAGTATACAACACAAATGGGCTCTGCTAGAATTCATCATTCTCTGGAATAAGAGGAGTTAATGCCATTGAAATAGCAGACATCCTTGGGCACACACATGAATGGATAACAAAGGCAACTGGAAGGCATCAAGTGAGAGACAAAATGCCGGCATGTTCACAAATTACTGTCAAATCCATACACAGTGTTGGGATGCTATGTCCCCTGATCTTCAGTCAGGGGAACACAACAGAAATTCCACTCAGTTGTTGCTGAATGAAATGTTACTGGTAGAGGACGGAAGCAATGAGCAAGGACTGAAAGGACGAAAGGGCCGTGCCCATTCCTTCCTTCAACAATCTTAATCTCCATGGTATGGAGAAACAGTTCTGCTTCAAATTCTCTGTGCTCTTTCCAGGCAGTGACATGCTTTTTCGGGGGAGGGATTTTGCTGGATGAACAAAATTTCCCAACAGTTTGGAGAGAGCTCCCTGCCCCCCCACCCCACCCAAGAAAAAAAATCCAGAGAGTTCCTCAGAAAATTGTTCTCTATTAGGCCTTTGCTCAGCTCTCAATTGCAAAACAAACACAGAACAATATCTACATGACCTAGAAGATTAAATGATATTATTTGTTAGAATTTCCATTCAAAAACCAAACTGTTCACTCGTCTTCTTTTTTGCAACCCTGGATATTTATGACCACTGGTATCGCCATAGTATCAAAACACCTGTGTGGCTCTGATATGGCCTTATCTGCTGTGTCTGCATTCCCCCTTGAGAAGCAAGTCCTTTCCCAGGCTCGGTTAAGTAAGCCTTTGCAAGCCTCCCCCCACCTTTTCTCATGAAGAACTGGCATTCTTGCCTGTCCAGATTCTATTGTGCTCGGAGGCCCTGAAAGCCACAAGGTAACAGAAACACGCAGCTTGCTATTTATTTCACAGGAGGTGGAACACATTTTTGTTTTATCTCTTTCCAGACAGTTAGCTTGGTTTAATGGACTGTCTTTCAGTCTGTGCATAATTCTTCTTCAAATTAAATTCTCTTAGAAGCCCAGCATAATACACACCGGGTTGTCAGCTCATTACTTTTACATCCTTTCTTGTTCTGTTTATGTGAGCAGAGGTTTAATTAACAATAATCTACTGTGTAGGCAACAGGAAAAGAGCCTACCCGAAGGTGTGTATTTATGTCCTATTATTATATTTTGGAGCTCTTTCTTATAGCACAATAATTTGCTTCTGCAGATGGGCCACTTTCCCCCTATATAAACACTGGCATGGAAACCTTTCTTTTGAGAAATGCTTTATGCATTAATCCGTTACATTCTTAATACGGCATTGGCAATGACCTAAAGCTATAATCAGTAATGTTAATGTCTCAGCATTACTGTGGACTGTATGAACATCATCACAATGATTGGCAGCCTGGAAGAAAGAATCAGCAGTTGCCTTGATTTTGTCAAGAGAGATCAGGAAATTGCCCACTTTTAATGAATTAGGAAACTTTACTTTCAGGAGAAAATAGTACTATATCTCAAACTCATTCCAGAAGAAAGGAAGGAGTGGATGCAGTGCCAAAGCTCATTAGAAATATACTTTTAAACTTTTTAAAGGAGATTTTATTGAAATGTGGTTTCCTTTCTTTGGTTATACAAATAAGTCTGCTTCTACATTTCAGCTTCCAGCAATGCATGACTCTTTTTGGAAAGATCTTCTGAAATGAGCTTTATGATGGCCCTTCTGTACTATATGGCTAACTGTCTTAATGTGGAAACAAGTTTTGTTTGTGCGACTTTTGTATAATGTTGTTCTGTATCACCTTAAAACAGATGATTAAGCCTCCTTCCACCCTTCCAGAATGTAAACAGACCATTCTATTCTCAAACCACCTCTATATGAATGAAGAACAAAGTATAAGCAAAGGTGATTCATTTGATTCCTTCTTTAGCATAAATGGGCAAATCCTGCTTGCTGGTTTCCCATAGGCATCTGGTTCACCACTCTGAAAACAGGATGCTGGACTAGATGGGCCATTGGCCTGATCCAGCAGGCTTTCTTATGTTCTTATGTTCTTATGTTTTCTTATGTTCTTATGTTCTTATGTTGACAATGATAGATATAAGTGGGCAGGCTACTAGCTAAGGACAAACAGTTGCTGTGAGTGGTAGCAGCAATTTTCTTCCTAATAGGCATGGGGGAAAGATTAAAAGTCTTAAACTTGTGTCCCAGTCTGCATTTCCTCTGATCAACATGGCTCCTTTTAGTTGTGGGGTAGTGATGGCTATCTCATTGTCTTACCTAGTTTGGTCCTATCTCATGGTTTGTATGGAAGCAAGACTGTTTTTGTGTATTCGGGGGATTTAATAATAGCCAACATTCCTGGAATGCTACAAAATTCATGGGGTGGAATTCAACATTGTGATATGGTGAACATCCAGCCAACACAAGCATTGCAGCTTGCCAGATGGAATGATCCACCCGTCTTCTCCTCCTACTGCATTGTTCTGTGGGTTCTCCCAACCCCATTGGAACCAATTTTGGAGGGCACTGGAGGATCAGAGAGGAGGGGGGGTAAACAGAAGTTTGCACCGACAGGACTCATTGAGTGAGTTCTACCCATGGCTTATAACTTTTAACCATGAAGATCTGCAGCACATAGTCTCACAGGAATGAGTGTGAAGTATGGAATTTTAGACATATTTTATCTTTTCCCCCAAATGCAAGAATGAATCTCCTTATCCTGCCAGATGCTCAGCTCCTCTAACTTCTCATTGAGATCAGGATGAGCAGAATGTTGTACTCTTCATGCTGCAGATGCTTAGCAGTACGGAAGATTAGGCCATAAATTCCAGGCCATGGTATTATTAGCAAAGGAAGACAATATAGGATATGAATTATGGAGCCCCCTTCATTCCTTGTGAATTATTAAGTGTAAGGCCAAAGACTGAAAATATTCTCAGCACAACAAGGACTTAGTTAATAAACCATAATTCAAGGAGTAGAGTGTCTGATTGCAGCACTGAAACATTATGAAGTGTGGTGGGTTGTGTGTGTATGTGTGTAAGTAGACATCTATGTTAATTAAGATAGTGGTTAGTTCAGAGTAGTAAATTACCTTGTGTTATTGTCACTGCCAGTACTTCTCATTAGCCCATGTGATTGCTTGATTTCGCCAGCTTGTTTTGTAGCAAAGCTTTTTAACAGAACAAAGCAGTGCCATGTAATTTACTTATGGGTGGCTTTTACTGCATAGAGCAGTACAAAGGCCTTGGAAGCCATTCAGAGGACCAGTTCTTACATAGAACATGCATGTGCCAGTTTCTGCACAATGAACTAGAAGGTATGAGCCTCTGGTCTCCACTCATTACCACCAAACTCAGTATGCCATATGGAATACAAGTCCGACACACAAATTCCCCACTCATACTTGCCCCATGTGAGTGTTTGTCTCCTCACATGTAAACAAACTCGTGAGGAGAATCAGGGGCATGCTTTCAAGTCCCTCTTCCTCCAGCCTCTTATTTTTACCAAGCTTAGAGCCTTCCACAAGTTTAAGGGTGAAGCAGGGATTCCCATCTAGTCCTGGAGGCTCCTCTCATTGCTGAGACCCCTCATGGGAAGAGAAGTTTCCCCATTTTAGAACTGCACCCTCACATTCATGGAGAGTCCTAAACTTGGTAAAAATGATGTGTTGAAGACTGTGAAACTTGGCAGCCCCCCCCCCCCCAGATTTTCCTTGAATGTTTATTTAAACACAAGGAGATTGAATGCCAGGATACTATCTGTCCATGTTCTTTGCATGGGTGGATTTACCCGGTTTTTATAGCGGGTGGAGAGGCTCAGCATCCCACATCATACTCTGTGCACAGTATGATAGAGGGCATGTCTGTGTCTCACCCTTGCTTTTGACACTAGAGCTACCAGTCATCTCAGAGGCAAAAAAAGGAGACATTGCAAACAAATTGATCTGGGGGCTTTTGTGCTAATTGATTACAAGCTTGACTTGTCAGTCACAACAGCACTCTTCCTCTGCAGCCTCTCCTCACTCTGGTGTTATGGAATTATTAATAGCTGAGAAACATTGTGTCTACTTTTAGCAACTGCCTGTCTATAGCTATAGAAGAGGAGGAGGAGGAGGAGGAGGAGGAGGAGGAGGTCTGAACACTGGGGCAAGCCTGCATCAGGGTCCCCACTTTGACTTGTGCAGACCTCACTTCACCTCTGCCGAGCCAAAAATCCCTCTGAAGCACCCAGTGCACACTGTTAGCTAAAATAACAAGGAAAAGAGGGATGTAAAATGATGACAAAACAACAACAGTTTACCTGCACTGCTATTTTCATGCTGGTTCTTGCTCAAGTATTGCTGAGTTTATTTTTACTTTCCTTGCACAACAATTAAGTAAAACAGATCACCCAAAAGAGGAAGACACCTTTATGTGGAAAGGCACCACCAGATACAGCACCTTGCTCCAAAGGAAAGGAGAAAGGGAATCTCTACAGTTTCAGCAATGTTACTTGTTATCATCAATGGCTGTGTTTTCAAGTGAAAAGCGAATTGAAACCATTGCAGTCAACTTGGAAAATCTATGTGAGTCTAATGTGTGTAGATTCTGCACCTAGATGGGGCCAGATTCAGCTCATGTGTCACACTAGTGGCAGTCAGAGCTTGCACAACAGGGCTGTCCCCAACTCTCCCTCCTGTATACCCCCAGCATCACCACCCCCAGAATTTATCTGGGGGTCAGATGATGCTCCAGAACAGTGCACAAAGGGATGAGAGGAGGGATCGTTCCATCTGGCAAGCTGAAAAGCATGTGCTAATGCAACACTTGTCATAGTGCTATGTTGAATTCCTCCTCCAGAGTTGAAGCATATCTTTCTCCACATGCTGATTAAGCATTGAATCTAAAAGAAGATGGGGGACTACAGAGGACTAATGTTATTTGTTTATATGACTTATGATGGTTCTCCATAGTTCTGAGTGGTCTTCTTTCTCACTCCTAATATCACAGAGTTGTTATTCTAAAGCATTATGCTCAAGCAATGTTTCTTTAAAATTCTATTTCACTACTTTGCCTCCAAAAACAAACCCAAGCTGGCTCATGTGCTCTGTCCAATTTGCTCTGCCCATTTAGGACTAGTTGTGAGCAAATAAGAAGTAATTTTGTGTTTGTATGTGTGTGTTCCCTTTTATGTCACTGATATTACACTTGCATATAGGATGCTATTTCATACAAAGAAAGGAGGAGGCAGTTGCTGTTTAATTGCCATCTCACCTTATCATTCTGGACAACTTAAAATGAAATTAGCATGAAATAACCACATAGAAGATATGATAATTCATGTCAGTTAACTGGGTTGCTATAGAAACATGACCAATACTAAGTAGAAATTAAAGATGGGTTCAAGGTGAATGGGAAATGTAAGTGTTTGGCAAAGTGATGTTTCTTGAGCCTATTAGGCTTTTAGCCCTGAAGGCTAGCAACCAATTATCAGTAGCCTTTAATCCATTTAATAATCCAGCAATCATGTTAATCCAGTTTGTTTGGCAGCTGCACACAATTTGTTGTCCTGTTTAATTAGTAATTGTCTTCTAGGCAAATAAGCATCATCTGATTGCATATTCTTCAGCATTTTGAAATAGATAGTTTTCTGCTGCAGAAAAATTGAATGCGTACATAAGTGAATCCTTGTACACAGTTTTAACAGAATGTATCCTTTCAATATCTTTAACTGGTTCCACCAGCATGCCTGAAAATTGGAGCCAAAGTGAAGAACACTTTACCCACCTGTGAATAAAATTGTAATATTGGTTTCTTCTCGTAGACAGCCAAATTCATATTACCCAGGATAAAAAGGAAGGGAAGGAAAGAAAACCAGCACATTGACTGACCTTCCTGGGAGTATTCGGAAGAGATGAATGGACTTAGAGCAAGTAATTTATCAAATACAATGACACTGGATTAATAATGTGCTTACTGTTAATCAGTACCATTATGTGTTCTGCACATACCCAAATAAAATAAAATTTTAATTTCCAGGGGATGAAAGCACATTGGCAACTGGTGGCATTTTCCTAATATTTCCTTTGCTCACAGTTATACATGTGAAGCATAAATGGAGACAAACAAAGCCCTAGTCGCAGGCAGCAGTTCCTCTCCCCGAGCATAAATTGGGTACCTCTCCAGGGCTGCACCCTCAGTTTTAGCTGACCTAGAAATGCTTAATTCTTTCTCTTTCCCCACACTGACAGGTGAATTTCCCATTCAAGAAACATTCACAGTCATTAAGAAACATTAACATTCCATTGCCACAGCTCTGACAACTCATTCAGAGTGATCAAGTCAGTTGACTAACAATAATATTCTGCTTCTAAATATCAACTCCCTCATATGAGGTTGCATTTTTGTATATTTACCAGTGCTTTAAAGCAATGAGAAAAGGATTAAATGAAAGTCAGAATCCAGAGTGACTTCAGTGGATAGCAAGTTACGATGAGCGCCTCTCCAAAGATATTTCCCCGTACTCCTTCTGGTGCCCCACATCTCTGACCCCAAACAAGCACAGTTCCATCAATAACAGCAACTAAGTCCTGAATTTAATTTTATTGTGTGACTATCACAGTAAATCAAAGCAAGTGTGACTGGCATAGTGGGGGCTTGCAAATGGCCCTGGATAATAGGCTATTAAACATATATTGGACCTGGACATTAAACAATAAAGAGGATTATCCCAAATCTCACCTCCTTGCCCCTTCACTAATAAGGCAATTGGTTATATCCCTTGGTTTAGAAACTATGTACCATGGAGTGCTAGTACAAAACATCTGGAAGGGCCTGGTTGGCGAAAGCTGGTCTAACCTGGTTGTTTTAACTGGAGGTGCTGGTGTCTGAAGCTGGGATTCTCTTCAGGCAGTGCATGCACTTTCTCACTGAACTGTGGTCCCTCTCCAATTATTTTAAAGGTACAACCCCCTTCTTATCCCCACTTAAGAAGGAGGTGTTTGGCCCTCTCACAATGATACCTGGAAAGACACTTAAACCCTGGGCCTTCGTATTTAAAGTGTTGTACTGCAATCTTCTCCTTTGCAATCATTCGTAGCTGAGTAAGATTGGCTTCCATAAACACGGTTTTAACAATGAGTCCGTAACTGACTATGGAAGCCAATTCTGGATCCACATATCCTTCCACAGTGGGGACATTAGTTTCTGGGCGGGAGTTGATCACAGTGTGGATTTGCCAAGCATGTCTTCTCTTAGCAAGGTTGGCGGTTCGAATCTCCACAATGGAGTGATCTCCCATTGCTCTGTCCCCGCTCCTGCCAACCTAGCAATTCGAAAGCAGGCCAGTGCAAGTAGATAAATAGGTACTGCTGTGGCAGGAAGGTAAATGGTTTTTCCGTGTGCCCTGGTTTCTGTCACGGTGTTCCGTTGCACCAGAAGCGGTTTAGTCTTGCTGGCCACATGACCTGGAAAGCTGTCTGTGGACAAACACCAGCTCCCTCGGCCTGAAAGCAAGATGAGCACCGCAACCCCATAGTTGCCTTTGACAACCATCCAGGGGTTATTTACCTTACCTTTGCTGCAATCCAGGGATGGGGAACCTAAGGCCTGGGTGTCAACACACTATTTGACCCTTGGCACTCTTCCAAGGCCATAACCCACTCTCCAAGCTAGCCCATCAGCCTGGCAAAGCTGCTTTCTGCAGTCGCTCAGCTGATCCAGTAGGCCTGAACTCACCACCCAGTAGTGATAGCCAGTGACATCAACCCTTTTCTCCATTTTTTTTGCACCATCAAGTTTCCTGTCAGTAACTCAGTCGATCCAACCATATCTCTACCTGCCCTCCATCTGTCAGGTGTGGAGAAGATCACCATGACTTGAGGGAAATAGCCTCTCAGGTCAAACCAGAACCCATTGGGCGCCAAATTTGGCTAATGGTCTGAAGGTTATACACCCCTGTTAAAATCCCTTACACTATTCATCTTTTATAGTAGAGGGTGCCTGATACCCTCTCTCCCTCCACCTGCAGATTCTGTAGTCTACCAGTTAAAAATAGTTGCATTACAGTCCCTGTAGGACGGGCTGCATGCATTCAAGCTTAAGAATGCAATAATTATGGCAGCTGATTGGCGCTGAGAGAAGCACACTGTTTCTCTGCCCAACAGCATAGCAAGCTCTAACACAAACACATTTAAATACGATATGGGTTTGCCTTACTACCTTGGTCTTTAGAAAACAAACCTTTGTCTCACATTTTATAGCGTTCCATATTCAATCACTTACAAGAGAATAATTGCCCATTCCACAAGCAATTATTGCTGTGAACTCCGAGTCAGTATAATGCTTAGGGTAGGAGGCTTGTTCCCAATAATTAGTAATTAGCAGTAACTGTTTTGTGGAGCAGTTGATTACTGTTGTTTCATCATCTGGCATGACAATGGGAAACTGCTGGCTTTGGGAAAGAATAGGGCAGGGCAGGAGCTTGGTTGTCCCTTGCTTTAACTCACTGGTAGCTGGTGCGTACTGGGACTGTTAGGATGGAAGGCAAGGAGACCAACAGTAGCTAGGGCCAGAGCCAATGATAGGCAGAGCCAAGTAGGTCTACTTTTGTCCCCATCCTCTGCCCTGCTGAATTCTACAAGGACAACATTGAGACTATAAGGGGCAGGAAGCCGGTGGGCAGTTCCACCTCCTGGTGTCAAAGAGCATGCCGGTCAGTAATCACCCAGTCCAAAGTTAGATTAATTCTTTATTAGCAAAAATATGATCTCCACAGACTTGACTGAGTGCCTGGCCTAACGAGCACAGCAGCTTGTTCCTGGGGTTCCTCAGTTGCCAAGACTGAAGGTCCCCCCTCCCCACAGTTGCCTATGGACCCAGCTAAATTAGTAAAGAAAAAAGTGTTTTACAGTTGTACCTTGGTTCTCAACCAACTTGGAACCCAAACACTGCAAACCCGGAAGTGTTCCCGTTTGCAAACTTTTTTTTGGAAGCCGAATGTGCTCCGTTTTGAGTGTTATGCTTCTGATTTGAGTGCCATACTTCCATTTTCAGTGTTACACTGAGGTCTTTCTGGTTTTGCTATTTATTTTGCGGTTTTGTTTTTGTGGCTCTTTTTGTTTTGTTTTTGTGACTGTGTGGAGCCCAGTTCAGCTACTGATTGATTGATTGATTGATTGATTGTGTGACTGAAGTACATTGTTTATTGCTATCATTTTATGGATCAGTGGTCTTGTTAGATAGTAAAATTCATGTTAAATTGCTGTTTTAGGGGTTGTTTTTAAAAGTCTGGAACGGATTGATCCATTTTGCATTACTTTCTATGGGAAAGCGTGCCTTTGGCTTTGGAACACTTTGGTTTTGGAACAGACTTCCAGGGCGCATTAAGTTTGAGAACCAAGGTACTACTGTATATGCTGGAGTGTGTCTTGGAACTCTTGCTTGCCTGGATGAAGGACAGGTAAGGAAGTGTGAGAGTGTGTAGAAGCTTGGCTATTATACAAAGGTAGAAGTTACATCCATTGCTCCACTCACTTTTTTCTCTGCCCTCTTAGCCACTGATGTGTGTATGGTACCCAGGGGCTGAACAAGGTTCCTTCTCCTTGCTGTACATTCTGCATCATTCACAGTTGTTCCATTCACAAACTTGGATCTGGCCATGAGGATGGGAGTAGTGAAACAATCTTCGTAATCCCCATTGTTGTCATATCAAAATCTCCCTAAATGATTTTGATATGGTGTTCTCTGTGTGTATTGCATTGTGTCTTTAGAGTATGGATGAAGAACCTGTGATCCCTCAGAATCTGCTGGACTACAACTCCCATGACCATTGGCCATGCTGACTGGGGCTGATGGGAACTGGAGTCTAACAACATCTGGAAGGCCAAGGGTTCCTTCTGTCTTTAAGTCCACTACTGCATACAGCACACAAAAATCTAAAAAAAACAGAAATGAGAATTAAGTATTGTTTGATTTAGTACAGCTGTTCTAATGGAACTGAACGGGTGTAGCAGCTACTAAAACACAAATTGCGCTGATAGCAATAGTAAGAACATGGGATGCGTTATCAGGGTGTCATATGTCTGTCCTCTGGCACCTGTGAACCAGAGACAGGCACACAGATTGATCTCCCCAGCGTCTGCATGCCTGAGCGCTGTAATGCTAGCTCATAAGCCTAAATCCTAAAATCAGGCACTTCACTTCTGCCAAGCTCAAAATCTCCTCAGTGCTAATCTTTGGAAACCTGTTCAAATTCCACTGCTGAGCATTTATGCTCTGATTCCTTCCTTCCAAAGGCCTGGCTAGGTCCATGAGCCTTCATTTCCTTTCTCTTTTGGTGGAACAAATCCTGAGCATTTCTGTGCACTTGTGTGTGTCTTCAAACAGATGACCTGGCTAGCTGCTGATGTCAAGCACTGCAACCCAAAAACCATGCACTTTGATGAAAAATGGGCCTGCTGCCAAAGCTAATTTCTTTTCCTGTCTCCTACATAAATTCAACAGGCACTTTTCCTCTGTGGTACAAAGCATGATCGTATCGAGGCCAAGGAGGTGGAGGGATGCACCTTTAAGAAGAAAAGAGGCAAATGTTTTGTCTTCTCATGGTATTTGACCAATGTTTTCTTTTTTCACCTTTGGGTTTATATTAGCTTCCCTAACATTCTCCTCCTCCTCCTCCTCCACTTTCCTGCCCCATTTCCTGCAAGACAGGTTTCTTGTAAATGTTAGTGGGTCAGCAAGTGTCCTGAATACAAGGGCCTCAGATTCACTGTGTCATTAGTGCTTAAGAATAGGCAGCCTGTTTCTATATTGAAAGCCAAGAAAGCCCCTCAATGGTAATAGCCTAAGAAGAGATATGCTAGATGAGACCAAGAGTCAGTCTGGTCCAACACTGCACACAGCCAGATGCCTCTAGGAAACCTAGAAGCAGAGCAAATGGGGAGAGATGGGGGGAAATTAGATTCAGATTGCATTCAAAGGCAAACTTGCCTAGTTCACATTGCTTGACCTTTCATCCATCAGAGGGGTTTTTAGGGTAGCACGAGTGGTGCAGTCTAGGGGGAAGGGGGCACCAAAACAAAGCTGCAGAATGCAATGCAAAAAGGTGAAGGGTGCCAAATTTTAGCGGCGCACAGAACACCCCTGAAATTTGAGAGCTCAAACCACTGCATCCATGAATTTCTCGGAGTTCCTTTGAAAGCCATTGAAGCCAGTGGCCTCCGCCACATCTTATGGTATTTAAATTAAGAAAAGAAAAGATTTAAATTAAGAAATTAAGAAAAGATTTCTCAGATGAGAGCAGTGACAATCTCAGCATCAGGTAGAAAATGCACCAAAATCTGAGATGAAAGAACCTTCATTCATTTGAAAAAAATGGGAGACTATCCAGTGTCCCCGAGGCCTGAAAAAACACCTCCCTATCATTTTACTGGAGGCCTCCTATATTTCTGGATTGTCCTTGAACCTTCCAGAATGCAGTAGGCCCTGGCAATTATATCAAAGTGGTAAATTTCTCTGCTATCACTTGGTAGGAAGATCAAATCCATTTACTAAGTGTTTAGTTGGACACATCTGTAAATTATGACTCCACCCATAAACCCTCTCCCTAGCTGATAACATCTCTTTTCTGTCAGCCCAATCACCAAGATCATTCAGAGGAGCATTATTCACTGTCTCTCATGTCACAAAGGCCTGACTAATCTCAAACCCCAAGCCAGACATTTAGTGTTGCTGATCCCATGCTGTGGAACATGCTTCCAGTAGAGATTGGGCAAGCATTCTCACTTTCAGCTACTGCTAGAAGACTTTTTAATACCAACAGGCCTGTGCAGTCCCCACCCCCTCCCCAGATCCCTCGCTTTATTGATTATTCTGTACTGCTTTTAATGGTTTTTTATGTTTTTATATTACTGTACACTGCCCTGATATATTATGAGAGGATGACATTACATTTATACATAAGTAAGCAAACAAAATGTCTTTTCGTGTCATAAAATCTATTCACTTCTAGACATATACACCTCCAAATCTTATACGCTCTCATGTACAGCTCCCCAGTGATCCAGGAGTCAGCCTTGTGTATGTTCTCTATAACAGGCAAAAAGAAAAACCAAAAGCCCTGTATTGGATGCTGTCTTTTATTTACATTTGTTTCTGGTTACTGAGTTGAAGATCAACTGCCACCAGGTGATGGGCGTCCCTGATCAGTATGCAACAAGGTTGTTCTACCACTAAATCCATTCCACGTAGCAGCTGCACCAAATGCCATCAGATATCTTAGTAACAATTCTGAAACACCAGCAGGGCTCTACTTTAAAGACCGGAAATTGGACCATAATGGTGCTGTATCCCACTAGAATAGAAAATAAACCTTTACTGAATTACCCTGTTACAAAGGGCTTGGCAGAACAAGGGAAAAGTCTGGGCAAAGGTCACAAGAAGAAAGAGAGCTTCCCTCCTCCTATTTTCCATTTATGTTTATCTCCTTTTTAAATTACAGTAAATCTATTACTCTCCCAGAGTGCTACCCCTGCCATTTGTGATGTGTGTGTGTGTGTGTGTGTGTGTGGAGTATTGATAATGGCATGTGACATGGAAGGAAATAAAATGCAAAGGCTGTGCACTTTAAGTGAGTGCCAGAGCTAGCTGGCCAGTTTGTCATCATTTGAAACCGCAAGTTACCCAATGCCAGCGATACTCAGAGTAGCCCCATTTAAATGAAGAGATCTATGCAGAGTATGATTTATCAAGAGTATGATTTATCACCCTATGTGCATCTCTTTCAGATTCACATTTCAAACTCATAAATCTGAGTATGTCATTTCCCTCCAAAATAAGATGTAAACGAAGTGCTACTTTGCTTAAAAATTCATTGGTGTACATTCTAGCTTCTCTTATCCTGACATTTCACATCACAGCAATAACCCAGGCCTTTAATAATCAGGTGTTAGTATCAGGGGCTCCTGTCTCCATTTTCAAAGAAAACAAATCTTTGGTGGTATTAATAAATTATACATTTTTTTACCATTAACAGGAAGATTTGCCTGAAATGCTTCCTAAGAAGAAAACTGAAGGCACCCATGGGCGTAGCCAAAGGGGGTCAAGGAGGGGCAGCTGCCCCACCCCTAAATAAATAAAAAAAACCCAATAAAAATACATAGCAAACTGAAGTTCTGCCCTCCCCAAAGGCCTGCCCCCCTAACAAAAATCATGGCTACGCCCATGATGGCACCTCAGGTGACACAAGGTCTGCTGTCACAAGCCTCCTATCTAAAATGACTTGCATTATGAATGGCATATAAACTATTAAATAAGCAAGAGTTTCTTGCCCATCCATGCTACTGCTTGGCAAACGTGCTTCTAAGAGTTTAGGACTCCCCATAATTACTTTCTTTAAAGTTCTTTTGTCAGAGGAACTTCAATGAGGCACTCTAGGTTTCTGAAGCGCTAGATTGGGGTGGGAAAGCTCGTGCCCTGGGGTCCAACACAGCCCTCCCAGCCTTTCTATCTGGCATCTTCTTGGGCCATACTTTTTCCTCAAGCTGCACCACATCTCCCCAGGCCATCTCCCTTACCAGTGTGTCCTCATTGAGTGCTTTCGGCTGGCTGGAATGTGCCTTGCACTGTGATCATGCTTGCTGCTTGCTTGGTTAAAGAATAGAGTCATGTGCAGGTGATGGAGAGAAGTTGGAGTGATTTGTGTTTGTAGGAACCTTAGACATTGGTGTGGGTGGCATATACAAAGCTAAGCCTCCCATTAACAAATAGGGTGTATTCAGCCATCGGGAATATGGCATTAGTTTTCCCGATTATAATGTTAGTGCAACTATCCCATTTCCTAATAACGCTCGTTTCATACTACAGTACCTGTTGCATTATGGAACTGTGACTTTTGACCAATATCCTGGCTTGTCACATGAAGTTTCGCTTACACCAGTGGTAATGAAATCCAACGTAACAACTAATGCCACTGGACAACCCTTTCTGTGCATGCATATTTCTGTTCCCCCATGAAAACCACAAGAAGAACTGTATGCCAATGTACTGCCCTAAATTTCACTTTACTCCCACAGTTTTCCTGGTTAAGGGGGCTACAAACAATTTTTTTTCTAGAATAAAAAAAAATCATGGAAAGGAATACTAAAACATACACTATATTCCATTAGTTTTCTGGATGTGGTTTTTATGTCATGTGAAAGCTCAAATATAATGTGGAAATTAAAAATTAGGGAAACATCAGGCAAGTTGAATTTGCTTCTGGCTCCACCCACTTTCCCATCTGTCCCTACCCAGCACTAGCATGAGGCCCCTGGAAACTTGCCCATGGAGAAATGTGGCCCTCAGGCTGGAATCCTCAACCCCTATGCTAGATGGATTCATCTTTATAAGGTTTTTTGGGGTGTGGGGGTCTCTATGCCCTTCATTTGTCCCTGGGTCCATTCCCATACATGCATTGCAGAGACAAAAAAAGTATTCTGGGCGATAGTGTCAGACAGGATTTTCTTCCTTTCCCTATTTGTGCCCTCAGAGGAAGGTTTGGTGATGCCTACTTTGAGCACTAAAGATCTAAACTCTTATTTGCTACATCCCTTAAGAGAGCACTTTCACTTTTCGTTACAGTGAGATATATATATAGATAGATGATGATAGATAGATAGATAGATAGA
Organism: Podarcis cretensis; assembly: GCF_951804945.1. NCBI lineage: Eukaryota > Metazoa > Chordata > Lepidosauria > Squamata > Lacertidae > Podarcis > Podarcis cretensis. Next base: position 27,775,603 of record NC_137175.1, read on the forward strand.
TGATAGATAGATAGATGATAGATAGATAGATAGATAGATAGATATAGATAGATAGATAGATAGATAGATAGATAGATAGATGATAGATAGATGATAGATAGATAGATATAGATAGATGCTAGATAGACAGACAGACAGATAGATGATAGATAGATAGATAGATGATAGATGATAGAGATAGATAGATGATAGATAGATAGATGCAAAATCAACAACAGGCTGGCTTGAGTTCCAATTGATTCCATTTGAAATGTGTGAATTATTGCAAGGTAAAATGCTAGCAGATATTTAATGAAATCAGAATGCACATTTCCAGCGGTAGAGCCCTATAATTTACCATTGTGGGTGATGCTTCCATTGCTGGTAGTTATGTGACTACGAGGTGCAACAAGGGTGAAGCTGCAATGGCCACTAATTGTTTCCTGAAATGTTGCATTTTGCACTTACATTTGGCTCTGTTGGAGCATTTTTTTTTTCCTGTCTGGTTATTCGAGCAAATAAATTATATCAGCAATTTAGAGCTGTTTGCATTAATGAGACAGTCACCGGGCAAGTTTGATTTCTTTCACTGCATTAGCTCTTTGAAAGTGATGGCCAATTGATTTATAGGGTTTAATCACTCAGGCCGGTTGCTTTTTATAAGCTGAAGTGTGTGATTGGCCATCAGTGACACATGGAATTGGTTCACCTGTCCAGCTGAGGATCTCCAGTATTTGAGATGGGAGAAATGGGGAAAATAATAACGACTTGGCGAACAAAAATGTGTCGCATTTGTTGCACATTTCTGCCTGTTGTGCCTGGAATTAAATGTAACACTCCTCAGCTAACACATAATGGAGGGTGACCTATTAGGGGAAATAGGGCGTCGCCTCACCAACTTCAGCCAGCCAATAGCCAGTCCCCGCCTGTCTGCCTTCTTGCTTACAACCATTCCAGAGGGTGGAAGTGACACTGTCAGTCTAGTCTGTGTCACTCTTGAATAACTCTGCAGAGTTATTCCACACTAGGAGTCCCAGCATGCACCAGTCATCACTGCTACTACACAGCCCTTGCTTCTCTGGGGTACAGTGCTATGTCCCTGGGAAAGTTGCATGAATTAAATGGCTGCAGGAGCAGAGCCAATCATATGGGTCTCTCTCATCTGACTGGCACCCTTATATAGGTGGGGGGGGTGCACTGACCCCCAGCAGAAGGAAATGCCTTTCAGGCAATGCCCTTCCCAGCAAGGTCTATTAGAGGAATGCAATGGAGGAAATATCAGGGTCATCCCAGCCACGCAGCAGGGTAAATCAACCAACTTCAAGTGAGCACCATGAATGGTGAGGGTAGATGAAGGGAGGCATTGAGTGCCTGAAATTATTTATTAAATGTACATACTTTATATCCCTTCAGCTGAGGATCACAGAGCAGTTTACTGCATATAAACACAATAATACGTAATAACTAAACAAAACAATGACCCCCAGTTTAAAATGTCATACTGTCATACCTCGGGTTGAAGTAGCTTCAGAATGAATATTTTCGGGTTGTGCTCCATGGCGACCCAGAAGTAATGGAGTGCATTACTTCTGGGTTTCGCTGCTCGCACATGCACAGACACTCAAAATGACATCACACACATGCGCGGAAGCGGCAAAACACGATCCGCGCAGTCACGTCTTACGTTTACTTCAGGATGCGAATGCGGCTTCAGAACGGATCCCATTCATATTCCGAGGTACCACTGTAGATTGGTTTTTAGCCAAAGAGGAATGTTTTTGTCTGGTGCCGAAAGATGTGCAATGAAGGTGTCAGGTGGGCCTTTCTGGGGAGAACATTCCACAAATGGGGAGCCATTAAAAAAAAGGCCCATTCTCATGTTGCCACCCTTTGGACTTCTCAGGGAAGGGGCACACAAAGAAGGGCCTCAGATGATGATCACAGGGTCTGGGTTGGTTCTTGTGGGGAGAGGCAGTCCTTGAGATATTTTGGCCATGAGCCTTTTAAGGATTTATACGTCAAAACCAGCATTTTGAATTGGGACCAGAAACTAATTGGCAGTGAGTGCAATCTGCCAGGACTGGTACTAAATGCTCAATATGGTGTAGCATGAATGGTGCAGCATGACTTCTTAAAGTGTTGTTCCTAGCAAGGTGAAGGGCTCCACTTGAATTCTGGGGTGATACAGTGGTGCCCCGCAAGACAAACGCCTTGCAAGACGGAAAACCCGCTAGACGAAAGGGTTTTCCGTTTTGGAGGCGCTTTGCAAAACTAATTTCCCTATGGGCTTGCTTCGCAAGACGAAAATGTCTTGCGAGTTCCTGCGGGGGTTTCCCCCCCCCTTTTCCTAAGCCCTAAGCCGCTTATCAGCTGATCTGCTAAAAGCCGCTAAACCGCTAATAGCGCTAATCCGCTAAGTTGTCAATGGGCTTGCTTCGCAAGACGAAAAAACCGCTATATGAAGAGCCTCACGGAATGGATTAATTTCGTCTTGTGAGGCACCACTGTATCTGAGATTCACATTAGGCTTCAAAATCTTGAGCTGGGCATGGGGTGAAAAATCTCTTCCCTCAAGAGGACGGAATAGGGGGCAAAACAGCTGGGTGAACTGCCACATCCCTCTCCCAACTGCCTTATTCAGACTATTGGTCCATTTAGCCTATATTACCTACAGTGACTGGCAGTGGTTCTCCAGAGAGGATCAGCTAGGGAGTTGTTTTCCTGACCTCTCTGGAGATGCCAGAGACTGAGCCTGTGTCTTTCTGCATACAAGGCAGATTCCCTGCCACAGAGCTATGATCTTTCATGGGGATTTTGAGGAACTGTCTTGCACTGAGCAGAGAAGAGAAGAAGCAGATAAGCAGAGGTTGGGAACCTGTGGCCCTCCATATGTTCTTGGATTACAAACCCGTCCTCTCTTAAAACCTACCTACTTACCCAGGTTGTTGTTGCCTACTAATTTCCTGCTTGGAGTAAGATATATGGCTGGCTACAGCAGGAGGGATTTTATAGTGGTTTTCTGTTTAGATATGTATTTTATCTTGCTGTATTTTGTGAACTGCTCTGGTGTTGCTCAGATGAAAAATTGTATAAAATAAATCCTTGACCATTGGCTGCGCTGGCTGAGGCTGATGAAATGCAATCTCAGCTGGAGGACCACCGTTTCCTCGTCCCTGAAATTCAACTTCTTCAAAATGAACAGTTGCCTTTTCTGCTTTTTTTTTTTTGTAAAAAGTAGGCATATATTGGTGCCTAAAGTGATCGTTCCAATTATGCGACAACTCACTTTGTGACGGCCACCTGGAAAAAAAGAGGTATATAAAATACTCAAACAAACATGGCAAGGTTCCCCAGATACACAAACATCTGTGCAGAAGGCGGGCGGGGAATACACTGAGCTTTAAATTTCCTTTTCACATCTAAGAGAAGCTTTAGCATCTTAGCATGTTGTAGCAAGATGTGGGGATGGTCTCAGAAAACATACATTCTTTTTGGGATTGAAGCAACTGGAGAATGGTGGAAGTACATGTTCCCCGATAAATCAGGGCATTACATCTATGTCCCAGATACCTCAATATCTGTCTACCTTATCGGCGGCGTCGCATAGATTCGCATTTGTTAGAGCCAGATTTAATGTGTTCCCCTCAAATGTGCTGAGCAATAGATTTTCTAACGGTAAAACCTCTGTTTTATGCGCATGTGACAACAAATCAATAGAATCCCTTTATCATATCTTGTTTAATTGCCCCTTATACACTGTTCCCCGATCAAGGATTTTGAGTTCAATCATTCTGGAAATTGTTGCTAAACCACCTGAATTATATCTAGCTTATCTACTCCAGGACATTGACTCTTATAGAACATTACAGGTTGCCAGATTCCTGATTTCAGTTCTTTCATATAAAAGACTTCATGGAATGCTGCATGACTACTAAAAATCTAGTAAATTCTATGCACCATCCTTATCTTCAAGGCCATAATACGGTACATCTAGAGATTGTAAGTAGTGTGATGGAGATTATGCGTTGAAATATTTTAGTTGATATTTTAGAATGTTAAATGCTATTTTTATCTATTGATTTGTTTTACCTTGTGGGCTTATAGCCGAATAAAGTATTATCTATCTTTTTTTTTGTAAAAAGTAGGCATATTGTAATGGGTTAAGGGGCTGCTTGTGCGTAAATGGTTGAGTTCTCAACTCATGCAATCAGTTTCTAAACTCTCCCAGTCCGCGGAGCCATGGATGCATGGCTACCTCAATCGCTGGCAGAATCCGTCAGTGGGCGCTTCCGGAATTTACGCCAACATAAGAGTTCCTTAACGGAAACTCTCCTTCTGGATTCTCTGTGTGACAGTTTCCTGCGCGGAGTAGGCATCCCCAGCGGAGGTCCTGAAACCTCTCCGCTGTTCTCACTGGAAGTATCTTGGAGCCATCCCTCCGACTGAGTTTCTGTGGGAACTCTCTCTCTCCCCCTGCTGGTTCCTTCCTCAGCATCCGAGGGTCTCCTAGCCTCCTTGAGCCCTTCCACCACCTGACTCTCCGATGGCAGTTCCCTGACATCCACCTCCCCTCCAGGACCCCCCTCACCCCCCGTTTCCCCCTCTTCTCTGGGTGGTGAGGCTGGGAACCCCCTGAAAGAATCCTCATCTTCGGATGACTCGAAAACCGCCCTCCACCTACTACTGTCCCTTCTTCCCGAATACTCTTCCCCATCTGATTCTTCTTCCTCTTCTTGTCCTGATTCTGGGAACCCCTCGAACTCCCCTTCTTCGTCAGTGGTGCCGAAGTGTTCCTCCCAGAACCTAGCCAAGGGCTGAGGCATCCTTGGGTACCGGAGATGAAACGTTCCTACTAAAACCTCATCATCAACCGTTTCTGCCGGTACCCAGGTATTTTCTGAGTCCGGTTCCCCTTCCCATGCCACTAAGTACTCCACCTGTTTACCCTTCCACCGAGAGTCAAGTATTTCTGCTACATGACTGCTGCTTTCCCTCTCTTCTACTTCCGGTGCCGCGGGAACCTCCCCTTCATGTCCCAAAAATTCCCGCCCCTCCCGGTATGGTGACAGTAATGACCTATGGAATACTGGATGCAGTTTCATGTTGTCTGGCAACCTGAGTCTGAAGGCCACCGGATTGACCTGTTGTATAACTTCGAAGGGTCCCAGTCGTTTCGGCCTCAATTTCTTGCAGCCGCCCTTGAATGGCAACCCTTGTGTTGACAACCACACCCGGTCCCCCACCCTTATGGTCTCTCCTTCCCTTCTGCTCCTATCTGCCTGCTTCTTGTATTCTTCCTTGGCCCTATCCAAATTCATCTTGAGCTGTTGATGTATGGCTTCCATTTCTTCCACGAAATGTTCCGCTGCCGGTACGCTCCATCTTTCCCCTCCTTCCCCTGGAAAGGCCCTAGGGTGACACCCGTAATTGGCCATAAATGGACTCATGCCCGTGGACACATTTTCCGCGTTATTGTAGGTGAATTCGGCCAGGGCCAATTTCTCTACCCAATCATTCTCTCTGTCATTTACATAACACCTCAGATATTGTTGCAGAATACTGTTTGCCCTTTCCGCCTGCCCATTTGTTTCTGGGTGTCTGGCGGTCGAGAAATTGACCTCTACATGCAGTAAGCTCATGAGCTTCCTCCAGAACCTGGACGTAAATTGTTTCCCTCTGTCTGAGACCACCCTCAAGGGGGCACCATGCAACCTAAAAATGTGTTCTATAAACAACCTGGCGGTTTCTTCCGCTGTCACCGCATGTGAGCAAGCTATAAAGTGGCACATCTTGGTTAACAGGTCTCCCACTACCATTACCGCAGTCCTTCCCTTGCATTTTGGTAAACCCATCATAAAATCTATGGAAACTGCCTCCCATGGCCGTTCGGGTGTGGGTAATGGTTTCAGCAACCCCGCCGGTGCCGCCCTCTCCCCCTTTGCTCACTGGCAGCGGTCGCACCCCCTTACATACTCTTGTACATCTTCCCTCACCTTGGGCCACCAGAACTGCCTGGTAACTAACCACATGGTTTTGTGTTGCCCAAAGTGCCCTGCGGTGGGGCTGTCGTGTAGTTGTTTGAGTACTCTACCCCTCAATTCCCCTTCCGGTATGTACAATGCCCCTTTGTAATACAACGCCCCGTTCCTTTCTTCAAACCCCCCTGTGTTCTCCCCGGCTCTCCTGAGCCCTCTGAGCTTATCTTGGGCGTATTCATCATTCTCTGTCCCTTCTACCACTTCCCTTTGCCCCACCAATGCTGCTCCACACACCCAGTGGTCCTCTGGGATAATATGCCTTTCCTCGGGCGCTCCCTCCCCCTCCATATACTCTGGCTTTCGAGAGAGAGCGTCCGCCCTGACGTTCTCTGGTCCCGGTACGTAGCGAATCTCAAAATGGAATTTGGAGAACTCCTGTGCCCATCTCACTTGTCTCTGGTTCAGTACTCGGGCCGTTCTCCAATATTCCAGATTTTTGTGGTCCGTGCACACCTGGACCTTGTGCTGCGCTCCAATCAGCAGGTGTCGCCACCGCCGAAACGCTTCATGAATGGCGAGCAGTTCCCGGTCGTACACTGTGTAGTTCCTTTCGGATTTATTCAACTTCCGCGAGAAGAAGGCACACGGTCTCCAGTCCGACGCATCTTTTCCCGGCTGGAGAAGCACCGCCCCTACCACTCGATCAGATGCGTCCGTCTCTACCCTCATCGGCTTCTGTAGATCTATGTGCAAGAGCTGTTCCTCCGACACAGACACTTTCTTTAGCTGTTCAAACGCTCGCTGCGCCTCTTCCATCCAGGCGAATTTCTTCTTACTACTGAGACAATCGGTGATGGGCGCCGTTAAGTGGGCAAAGTTTTTGATGAACTTCCGATAGAAGTTTCCAAACCCCAGGAATCTCTGCACGTCCTTCCTGGTTCTGGGTGTCTTCCATTCCAGTACCGCTGTTCCCTGACACATATATTGGTGCCTTTTTTTTTTGTAAAAAGTAGGCATATATTGGTGCCTAAAGTGATCGTTCCAATTATGCGACAACTCACTTTGTGACGGCCACCTGGAAAAAAAGAGGTATATAAAATACTCAAAGAAACATGACAAGGTTCCCCAGATACACAAACATCTGTGCAGAAGGCGGACGGGGAATACACTGAGCTTTAAATTTCCTTTACGCATCTAAGAGAAGCTTTAGCATCTTAGCATGATGTAGCAAGATGTGGGGATGGTCTCAGAAAACATACATTCTTTTAGGGATTGAAGCAACTGGAGAATGGATTATTCCCCTCCCCTCCCCCCAAAAGAAAATCAATTCTAAAACATAAGATTCATGGATAATGGCAGGTTCATAGCGGTTGTGAGGTGTAGCGTGAATGTTCATTTTGACTGCAACAACGAGAAGCCGGCCTCTGAGATTTTGCTTTCCCTCCTTCAGACATCACAGTTCTGACCACACACACAACAGTGATGCTCAAGATGTGGGGAGGGTGTTCGTCTCCAGCTGAGAGGGATTCTGACAAGGCTTTGATGGAACTCTCCAGCTGCCCTTCAGGCTTCCTGCTGCTGCTCTTGCTGTTTAACACGGACCGGTGAAGGAAGCATCAAGAGAGCATATCGATGCTCACTCAGCATAGCGGAGAATAATAAAGGTTAAAAAAAGAAGCCGTCTGCATATTACTCCCGAATTTTCTATTATTACTGTATCGCTGTGTTAAAATTGAAAGCCGTGGTACGATTTCTCAAGAGGAGCCATCCATAATACATTGCTGTGTATAGGTGTTTCCTTTGAAATGTGTTTTATTCAGAAACCTGTATATAGTATATACAACCCTAACATTATTAAAAGAAATTGAAGGCCTGGTCTTCTCTCGCTAATATATTCATTATTCGTGTTATAGTCCTTTAACAAAAACTAAAGCCAAATACATATTCTATTTGGTCTCTCCCTCTGCAAGTTACCTGCTATTCATCTCTAGTGTCCAATAAAGATGAAACGTCCTCCCCTTATTATTCCTGTATTAGTTTCTGACAGTTCAATTTCTCTGAGTGCTATGCCTCAGACAACCCTAAAGAATCACCATGCAGGTAATTGCTTTGATCCAAATTTCGTCTTACCAAATCTCTTAGATCTAATGCAGATTGCAGGCAGTAGAATGTTGACACATTCCGATGCAGCCCAGACAAGTGATGCTATAGGGATTTTTCTGCTGATAAATATTATTGGAGGAGTTCTCAATTCACATGGTTTTAAGAAATGTAAAGCCTTTTTTTCATACATGCTTCATAATGTTTCCTCTCCCCACCGAAGACTCAAATTTTCACTTACACTGGTATGTTGCAATTTGCATGCACAACAATAACTTTTATAAATTACCAAATGGGCTGATTATTCTTAAAGTTTGCACAAGCAATTCCCAATTCTTCCATTCCAGAAACAGAGAATCATGTATTTATTAGCTTCCCTGTGACTGACTATCAGCCATAGTGGTAGAGCACATATTTTGCAGGAAAAGGTCACAGGTTCACTTCCTAGCATCTTGCAGTGCTTGCAAAGATCTCCACTGGAATCCTTGGAGATCCACTACAGACAATGCAGAGCTTTCTATGTTCCTAAAATCTCATTGTGAGCTTTGGAATTCTTTGCTGTCATCCCAGCCGACAATCTGCATAGTTTTGGTGCTGTGCATCTTCTGTTCCAGGGATCATCAATAGTTTGAAGCATGGGTATATTTCAAAAATTGGGAAATTGTCATGGGTACCTCCATCCTACTCCTAAAATTCCAAACCGACCCAAGCAACATTCACACCCTCACAGCCCTTTTTTCAAATCTCCATGCAACACAACACTTTTATCTGCCTTCAAGACACATAAAAGCAACACAAAATCACACACTACTTGAAAACAGGCAATGTTCCCCAGTGTTCTACAGCACCCCTCAGAAGCTCCTGCCCCTCTGACACTTACAGTGGGTCAACGTAACCAGAAGGTTGGTGGTTCGAGCCCACCCAAGGATGTCTGTGGCCAAGATTATTGCACTGCAGGTGGTAGGACTAGATTACCCTTGGGGTCCCTTCCAATGCCACAGTTCTATGATTCTATAAAGCAGCAGGTTTTTTCTTTTTCTCCATGCTCTTTTCTTTCTTTTTCTTAAAAAAAAAAAAAAAAAAAAGCAGCCACCACCAGTTTGGGCACTCTGGAAAAAAAAGCCCTGTCTTTTCCTTTCGCATCCTGATAATGCCTCTGGACCAATGTGAGGCCAAGGGGCATTCTGAAGAGAAAGAAGCAAGAGCGTGAGAAGCTGGAACTTGCCCACCAAATGTATTTTTTAAAAAATCAGGAGGGGCAATGTGCCTTTTCCACTTTCCCCGCTCATATAGCTTATTGTTTACACTTATTTATACAAAGAGCAACATTTTTCAAATTTTAAGCTCAGTTCTCCACATTGCCACATCAGTTTGTGATCGTATTTTATTTTTTAAAGTCCTCTTGAAAGCTCATCAGCATTTTACTGCAAATGTCTCCTAACAGTCACAAGATTGTATGCAATTTCCCCTAATATGCACATTTCTACAAAGCAATTTCCCCTCATTTGATGCACTTTTGTATGCTATTAGCACTGATATATGCATTTTTATGCACACTTTATTATGTGCAACCTTTTTAACACATCACTTGGTTGAAGAACTAGTTTGCAAAATTCAGAGAAGTTGATAAGACTCCTATGAATATTCAGCTTAAACTCTTTCTCCCCGACGCACAACTAAAACAACTCCCATTGCCTTTGCCTATCACTTTGTGCTACATCCTCTGCTTTCCTATTATCTATCAAAATTTAAATGATAAACTGCTTAAGGCACCCAACTGTATGTTTTGCTTGCATTGCTTACTCAAGCACATTGATAGCTATATAATAATATCTATGTGTCATATAATCTTATGTTTGTTTTGTTAAACATACACCCACCCACACTCAATTCCAAGATTCTCTTACATTCTAGTATGGCCAAATAACAGAAAAAGCCTGCTGGGTTGTATCAATGTGTTTATTGTATTAGCAGCAAGCAAGGCATGCTGTTTCCAACAGAGGCCAATAACAGACAATCCCAGGCATATCAAACATGCAGAGCTTGGAATTCCTTGGGCCTCCTTTGCTCTGCATCCTTTGGTTGTCAGTGATTTAGCCTCACCTTCATTGATGGAGCCCCAGCTGCTTTGCCTAACTACCACATTTTTTTTGGAGAAGCAATTTCCCCATACAGTGGTACCTCTGGTTACGAACTTAATTCGTTCCGGAGGTCCATTCATAAGCTGAAATTGTTCTTAACCTGAGGTACCACTTTAGCTAATGGGGCCTCCCACAGCAGCTGCGCCGCTGCCGCCCAATTTCTGTTCTCATCCTGAAGAAAAGTTCTTAACCCGAGGTACTATTTCAGGATTAGCAGAGTCTGTAACCTGAAGTGTCTGTAACCCGAAGTACCACTGTATTCAGGCAGGCCTTTGGAATGTGAGCTTTTCCCCCAAGTAGTGTTTACTGACGTATGTATGATTTTTCCCTGTGGTGTTTTCATTGATCTGATTATAATGTTGTTGCATATTGTCTATGGCCTTGCTGTATTTTTTTATGAAAGCACAGCCTTAAATAAACAAACAATACATTGTGAGAGTCCCCCATTTCATCTCATGCACAAGCCACATAAAACTGAACTGAAGGCAGGTCTGCTTCCAACAGCCAATCTGAAGCCAAGGCATCATGATTCAAATGCAGAATTCCTGGGAGCCAGTGCCAGCTCATCCCTGCATTCTAGTTCCCAAGTGGCATTGTGCTAATTTGCATGTACCAAAAACTATGAGCAAACTGGAGCCATCTCTCTGCACACACACAAAATCTTTTTTCCTAATCATTCATGGAGGGAACTCATAATTAGTGGTCCAAATATGATTTGAGTAGAAAAGGATTTGCAGCACAGCACTCCAAATAAAACAGAGCAGATAAGGACAGATACTTTAGTTTGATGAGAAATGAATGCTGCACACTTGGAAAATAAAACAGTTATCTGTGGCATATTCTTTGGAGTGTGCAAATAATAAGAATACATCAGTGAGGACCTATAATCAGTTACTAATTTGGCTGCCAGTTGGCGATGGGAGGGAGGAAACCCTTCTAGACATTTTAGCTGGCTCCTTGTTGGTAACTGATTTACTAGATTTGAGTGAATCACCAGTGATAATCACATTATCATTTCCATTAGTCTTTTTTTTAGCCTTATTTTCTAGAGTTTTTATAGCTCAGTGATTCATGCTGGCAAATGCTTCAGATTGTTTTCTGTGGGGCTAGAAGGAATTTATGTTCAAATTATTATAAGTCAGCTAATTTCCCACAAGTCAATGATTTTTTTTAATCCCCCCACCGCTGCCCTGCTCCTAGACACCATTATAGTGGAATATAAAAACCAAAGAGAAAACTGGAAGACAATAGGAGGCAAGGAAGAATAATAATCAGGTACATTGTACCTTGGTTGTCGAACGGAATTCATTCCGGAAATCCGTTTGACTTTTGAAAATGTTTGACAACCAATTGGCTGCAGGAGCTTCCCACACTCAATTGGAAGCTGTGCCGGATGTTTGGCTTCCAAATAACATTCACAAACCAGAACACTTACTTCTGGGTTTGCGGCATTCGGGAGGCAAAATGTTCGAGTCGCAAGGCGTTCGGGATCCAAGGTATGACTGTAGAATCATTGCACACTGATGGTTCAGTCAGATGATCTTGTCCTTAGTAAACAATATTCCTACATGCATACAACATTCTAAGCAGTCTATGAATGTGGGGATGTTGAAGAGAAGAAGAAGAGGAGTTTGGATTTGATATCGCACTTTATCACTACCCAAAGGAGTCTCAAAGCGGCTAACATTCTCCTTTCCCTTCCTCCCCCACATCAAACACTCTGTGAGGTGAGTGGGGCTGAGAGACTTCAGAGAAGTGTGACTAGCCCAAGGTCACCCAGCAGCTGCATGTGGAGGAGCAGAGACGTGAACCTGGTTCACCAGATTACGAGTCTACCGCTATTAACCACTACACCACACTGGCTCTCAGGGCCACCCCACAGAATACTCCCATAGATCTATACTCTTTGCTGAATGGGAGTTTGAAAAATAAAGGACGTTTCTTGAGTTTTCAAAACAACAACACAGTGACAAGTCAAACAAACAATAAAAGAACAAGGATTGTGTAGAGCACATTATTGTAGTTTAAATAAAATAGAAGGTTTAGTACACTTTTGCAGACAACATAATAAAATAGATTCCACGAAGCAACATTTTGGAAGTACGAGTCATGTCCATGCACACTGCCCAGGCTTGTGCCCTGGGATGGTCACTTTGGTGCTACTAATACCATGGTTTGTTGTCTCTCAAGACAGACAGATGCCAGCAACACTTGGAGTATGACTAGCATGTGATCACTCTCATTTCATTGCGTACAGCTGAGCCATGCTCTAATTCAGGCTTCCTCAACCTTGGTCCTCCAGATGTTTTGAGACTACAGTTCCCATCATCCCTGACCACTGGTCATGCTAGCTAGGGATCATGGGAGTTGTAGGTCAAAAACATCTGGAGGGCCGAGGTTGAGGAAGCCTGCTCTAATTAGATTCCCTGAAACCTAAGTTATTAAAGCATACTGACTTCATTTGATATACACTGAGCCCATGCAGAGCTTGTCTGAGGCCCAGGGCAGGAGTCTTGTTAGTATAAAGTTATAAACTGAAACAAAAGGGCAGCTAGTCCATGGCTGCCCCCTACCCTGACCAGCTGAGCCCACCAAGGTCCAGATACCCGGCAGCCCACCCCCTCTTGAGTGCTTGAATTGTGCATTTACAATGCACTTCTTGTAAGTATTAAATAAAAAAGGAGTTGTGGGGGTGGAATGTATGGAAAATGGATATTCCAGTGAGACAATAAAGTTGACATAGCATTATTAAATTCAGTTCTAAACAAAAATGTTAAAAAGTCCCTGAAATACTTTTAGGCATTACAGGAAAGGAAATAAGAAGGAAGGACTACAAACTTTTTCAATACGCAGTTACAGCAGCAAGAATTCTACTTGCCCAGAAGTGGAAACAAGAGGAAATACCGACAAAAGAGGAATGGAGGATGAAACTAACAGACTATGCAGAACTGGACAAGTTAACAGGGAAAGTTAGATATCTTCGAGACCAAAAGTTCATCGAGGACTGGGGGAAATTTGTGGAATATCTGAAAAACACATGTGAAGTACAAACAACGCTAGTGGGGTTTAAAGAAGCACTGTAAAAATTGAGGTATATTGTTAAATGAAAAATGGATTGTTGGAGAGTGGACTAATGGCAATAGAGAACAGAAAAAATGCGTAAGCAAGAGTTAAATATGGATGATTGTCAGAGAAGTTGAAGGAAGTCCAAAAGTATGGAATTTGTGAAAATTTGGATTAAAACTGTATATTTATGTTAAAAAATCAATAAAAGTATTATAAAAAAGTCCCTGAAATATATACAGTATTATTATAATAGAGATCTGTTGAAACACCGATTTCTTTTTTAATGCTTACTATGGTGTTTTAAAAATAAATTCATTTCAGGTTGATAATACATCTAAGAATTACAGTAGCACTTTAAATTAAAATGTCAGCTGCAATAATTTTCATCACAAGCCTAGCATAAATGTGTCATTTAAAAGGGTGCATTAACCACACCTCTCTCAAATTTAATGTGAAGGAAATGATGATTTTGCACTAAACTAAGAGTATGATTAACACCGTTATGCCCCCACCCCTAATATTTACCAACATGTACTTTGATTTGCATAGTTGACAATTTCACATGAACTTGTGTAAATAGCCTTTATAGTTTGCAATCCGCTCTTGGTTGATCTTGTTTCAGTTGGAGAGAAAAGGCAGCAATCTTTGCCCTTTAACCTGCCTCTAAATTTACCAGCCAGATTACGGATAAGTAATCTTAAAACCTTGCTCTCTCTGTAAACTCACCATCACCTTCTTTGCCACCATACCTTCTTGGTTATTTTAACAGACACACACACACACAAATATATACCCAGTAGTTTTATATACATTTTTATTGTGTTGTGAAATTGTTTTGAGATGCAATTCAAAAATGAAATAAGTGTAATAAGTAATTAGACTAATTAAAGAAAAGCAAGATTGCTACATAATCAAAACTTGCCTCTTGTTTCCTTTCCTACCCCAGCTGAAAACTCCCTACCCCCACAAGCTATTTTGCTTAGGATAAACGTTGTTATAGCAATGCAAAAGGAACCTTTTTGCTTGAGTTTTGTAGTCCAAGATATAGGGTTAGCCCAGGGGTCAGCAAACTTACCACGCCTTGGGCTGGTGTCTCCAGCACCGATCGCACGGCGGGCCAGAGGGTGGGGGAGTGCATGCCCATACGCGTGCACACACACTATTTCTGGCACACTTCTGGGTCAGAGGAGCACCGGAAATAGCTTGTGTGCATGTGCACGGACCTCCTCCGACCTGGATGTGCACCGGAAATAATGTTTGCACATGCACACAAGTTGTTATAGCAATGCAAAAGGAACCTTTTTGCTTGAGTTCTGTAGTCCAAGATATAGGGTTAGCCCAGGGGTCAGCAAACTTACCACGCCTTGGGCTGGTGTCTCCAGCACCGATCGCACGGCGGGCCAGAGGGTGGGGGAGTGCATGCCCATACGCGTGCACACACGCTATTTCTGGCACACTTCTGGGTCAGAGGAGCACCGGAAATAGCTTGTGTGCATGTGCACGGACCTCCTCTGACCTGGATGTGCACCGGAAATAATGTTTGCACATGCACACAAGCTGTTTCTGGTGCTCCTCCAACCAGGAAGTGGGCAGCCACACAGCGAAGCCCCGGTAAGAGCGGGAGGTGGCAGCGGGTGGTGGTGGTTGCCGCGGGCTGGATAAACGAGTCCCTCAGGCCTTATCCGGCCCGTGGGCCTTAGTTTGAGGACCCCTGGGTTAGCCCTACCATTAGACGGAGTGAGGCACCTGCCTCAGGCAGCAAATGTTGGCAGGCAGTGGGAGAAGTCCCCATGGCTGTTCCTCCAAGCCTGCTGGCTTTACTCTTCTGTTGCAGAACAGAATTGTATTTTAAGCCCTTGTGCGTTCAGGATGTCAAAACTGTATATTATATTTATGTTAAATTGAAAACTGGATGATCAGAAATGTAGATGCACTTCCATTGGAATCTAGGATGAAATCATTCAGCTGTGTTTGAATGATCTAATCCCTATACACTGGCTGAAATTACTCTCTTTTCTAAAATTCCAGAGATGTTACAGCACATTCGTTGCTGGAGTCTCCTGCTTTGAGGCTGATTTCTGTCTCATTGAATTTGGTTATTACTTCACCGGATTGAAAATGTAAACATCACATGAGTTAGAGGGCCATATTTGCCACCAGCAAAAGTTTAGGAACCATGCCCATAACTGTTCACTTTAAAAATATTACTTGCCTGTGAAACTGACATAAATCTCACCTCAGTTGGTCATTAAAATGATAATTGATTACTGTAACTCTAGAAAATTAGCTTAAACAGCATAACAACCAAAAGTCATTATGGATATATGCATTTGCCCTACTGCATCCTAGAGTCCCCCCAAAGCCAAGCATCTCTATCCCAAAGCTATTGACTATTGCCCTACGGAAAGTATCAGCTTCTTAGTCCTGAAATTGGCTCAGTTTCTGTAGAGTTCAGCTGGAACCACACTGGGATCCTTAAAGGGACTGATATGCCCCCCTGGGTTTTGTATTTAAACATCCCTACACTAGCCTTTTGATACAAGCTGAGAAAACTTGCTTTGCAACTACATGTTTCTTATTCTTCAGGCCTGTATAATATGATATGCTCATCTCCTGTGTACCACAAACAAGATGCTAATAAATCTTGCAGGGACGTTAGCCTTAAAGAAGCCTGATAGGCTCCCAGTTCTACCACTATCATTCTTCCAGAGGATCAGACTCTCCAGCTTGTGTAAATGGCAACATACCTAGTAACTTTGCTGCTGTTCTCCAGTAAGTGCATCTTGGCAGTATCTGCTTGACTGTCACCCACCATCTGCATTTCTTAAATTAACTTGCATGGCTAGATCTCCAAATAAAGCCGTTTTCTGAGTGCAATGTACCATAGAGAACGATTTGTTTCCTTAGAATTCTGCACAAAGCATCAAAATCAATTCTGATTTCCAGGATGGCAGCTATTGGCAAGATGAGTAATTTGAAACTTAACATATTTCTCCTCCCAAAGATCTGAGCACATTAAAACGAGGTGCAAAGTGCTTCTAATTTGTCAATCATTTCCTTGTATAATTCTATTCCTCCATTACCTTGAAAATTGCCCAAGAGGAATTTTGTTTTGTTCAGCTCCCTTTCATCAATCCACTGTTCACTTCTTACGTGGGCAAGAGCCACCCCCACACCTTCCTAGGTGCCCTTTCTTCCACAGAGCCAGCTGTTGCTCCAGATGGTGTGTTGCCAGTGCCATCTGTAGCAAGGATGGAGGAAAAGAGCCCATATTTATTTAGTGGGTTGTTGTTGTTTTTTAAGAACTGGATGCAACCTTAAAAGGTAAGGCAAACAGAGTTAAGGCTCTTGCCAAATATTCAGTGCATCTGTAGGCTAGAAAACAGGGGGGGAAACCCAGCTAAATACAAGGATACCTTGGATATGTTGGAAGCTTCAGCTAGTCGGAATGGCTCCTATTCACTGACAGAAGTGGAGAGAAGAGGAAATATTCAGCCAACTTTCTCTCAGTTGCACTGGCTATTGGGATGTATTCAGGGATCTATTTATTTAATAGAATTTATCAGTCACTGCTGAATAGAATAAAATACAGCCATAAAAATACATGAGCATATTAATAGCCTATTCAGAGTAAAAACATCCAATCATCGGTGCTGCCCAAAGGCCCAGGAAAACAAAAATGTCTTAGGCTAGAGCCAAAATGATGCAAGGCTGGTGCCAGGTGGGCCTTCCTGGAAAGAACATTCCATAAATGTGGAGCAAGAACATTCCATAAATGTGGAGCAACCACAGAAAATGGTTTCAGGTGTTGACAAAGACAGGGGCCAAGAGGGTACCCTGGAATAAACCAAACCATGTAGGTCCAGAATGTGTGTCTACAGGTCACACAAGCATTGCAATAAACAGAAAGATGTGCTGTGCTTTCCTACATGAGAGTCAGAGGCATCATGTTTCTGTATACCAGTTGTTGGAAACTGTCATAGTCTCCTTGCTATGCAAGTCTCAGTGGAATGGGAGGCCAACCAACCAGAAGAACCTGTGATGTGTACTTGCTTGAGAGGCAGAGACAGCATCCAAAGTCAAGTCCAGTCCTAGAGTCAGGTGAACAGCAATCCACATCATCAGATGGTCCAGGGGTCAGAGAATCTGATAATCACTACCAAGTGTTGTTGCCAGCATTTGGATGCTGCTGGAAGCTCTGCTTAAGAAGGCTGGAGCCAGCTGTTTCTCATCAGCACCTTCTCTGTGTCCTTGAAGGCTAACCAGCTGTAGGTGGAATCACTCTGCCTTCTCCCCCTTCAGGCTGTTGTTCAGCAGGTGAAACTGACTCCTGCAGGAAGGGCTAGTCCTGTTGTGCTGAGGTCCTGATTTGGGCCACTGTAAGAACAGGGTGCTGGATTGGATAGGTTGCTGGCTTGATCCATCAGCCTCTTATGTTCAAGTCCTGATCATCTGCAGGTAGGGGGTGACCCTTTAGATATCAGTTGCCAGCTCCTGATATAGAAAATGAACTCTGGAAGACTAGCACCTAACACTGGGCAGCACCTGATAGGCATATTTACCTTGTATTATGTACAAGAACAGACAAGAAGGAAAAGTACAGTCCTAGAATTTGCTTCTTTCCCTAGGAAGATGGTTCTGTCTATGCAAATCTCATGTTTTCCTGAGCTTCACATGAAAATGGGCTGGGGATTATCATGGACAGCATCACATAGCCTGCAGATTTTGTGCCATGAATGAAGGTGTCCCAGCCCTGGTGGTGGTAGCTGGATGTAGATGCTCTTTATGAATAGATCAAAGCCACCAGGACTCCACACAGTCTCCTATTGTGCTCCTACAGAATTATTAGTAGGATATACTGCTTTCTTAAAATCAGCAGCCTATAGTTTTATTCCTAGCGCTGCATGTAATTGCAGGCATTATTCATGGTAATAAAATTATCCAGAGATGTATTTTTAATGCAACCACAATCTTGGACTCCTTGATCTCGCTGGCACAATGAGTGGCACATGCTGATTACATTCAGCATGAAGAAAGATAAAAATAAATAAATATGCCATTGACATAATGGGAGTGCCTTTCTCAAGCTACAACATTGTAAGACTGCAGTAAAGTATAATAAGTAGCATTTTGCATGATCCTCTTCCTTGAATATGTGTTCAAGTCCTTTTTAACCCACAGGCTGATCCAAGACAGAAGTGATGGCATATGTGTCTTCTTAAGAAGCAAACTTCTTGCACAGATTCTTCCACCACAACTCCTTGTAGCCAGAGTGGGAAACCTCAGGTCTAGGGACCAGATGCAGACCTCAAGAGTATTCTGTTTAGCCTGTGGAATTCTCCCAAGGCAACACCACTCACTTGCGTTACTTCATATCCCTTTAGTTTTGCTTCGCTAAAATAGGTCCTTGAACTTTGATGTTGATTCTTGCTTGCTTGGATAATGGCTGGATAGTGGTGAGAGTGTGTTGAAACTACTCTGCTGTACAAAGTTAATATTGGCATCCATTGTTCTGTCTGTTTTTGCTTCTTGCCCTGCCTTCAGAAGGTTTTTAGAAGGAAATGGGCTGAACAAGGTCCTCCAGCCCTTCCTTATGGGATACTACACTGTTCCTGAGATTAAGGACTGCATTTTTGTTATTGGAGAGACATCACATATCTAATAATAAATTAGCTAAATTATCTGTGATTGTAAAACAACCAGTGATCTTCAGATGAAGGGCAGCTTATAAATTTAATAAATAATGATGATAAAAACAATTTTGTCGTCCTAGAAATAAGCCCAGCATTGCACACACAAAGAAAGTTTTCCTGTATTGAATGTCCAAACTGGTGTGACCTCATAATTCTTCTCATAATTATGCAACTGTGATCCTACAAGTTTCACCCTCTGGTAGATAAAGAAAGCTTTAGCTCATGGGTAGGCAAGCTAAGGCCGGGGGCTGGATCTGGCCCAATCGCCTTCTAAATCCGGCCCATGGATGGTCCGGGAATCAGTGTGTTTTTACATGAGTAGAATGTGTCCTTTTATTTAAAATGCATCTCTGGGTTATTTGTGGGGCATAGGAATTCGTTCATTTCCCCACCAAAAAATATAGTTCAGTCCCCCACAGGGTCTGAGGGACAGTAGACCGCCCCCCTGCTGAAAATGTTTGCTGACCCCTGCTTTAGCTTTAAGAACTTTTGTTAAGCCAGCTACTTAGTGGAGTAATTATCCAGTGTGATTGCAATATAGAGCTATTCTGTTCAGTGTTGTGTTTACTTTTGGACATAGGCTTCTAGGTAGCAATAGACATATATCAGTGAGTGCTTTAGAGCATTGGGGATTAGGACCATGCTCATGGCTGGGCAGTGCTCACACAGAGCCACAGTTTGTAAAAATTAACACTCCATGTGGAGA
This sequence comes from Podarcis cretensis, assembly GCF_951804945.1. Classification (NCBI taxonomy): domain Eukaryota; kingdom Metazoa; phylum Chordata; class Lepidosauria; order Squamata; family Lacertidae; genus Podarcis; species Podarcis cretensis. The sequence goes on from NC_137175.1 coordinate 27,795,266, forward strand.
CTGTACCCATGATCACCGAGTTTTGTGGAATTACAGCTTGCCTTTACAGGGCCATGGGGATCATGGAAATAATTGTAGCAGCTTTTATAGTCCTCATGAGGAGATGCCAGTTTTCATAAAGGGTATGGTGCCACCATAAATGTTAATTGCCTTAAGATATAGGAAAGCAGGAATACTTGCACTCCAAATATGCTGTGATTAAACTGTGAGTAGGATAAGGGGGATACATCAGTCTTACATTATAACCAGTTGGGACCCAACAATAGCAAAAACATTGTTGATCTTCCTCACAATTTGCCCATCACCTTTGAGCCAGGGACCTTGTCCTAAAGGCAGAGATCTTTATATTGTTAAGGCAGATTGAATGGCTCCCCACAGCTGTGAAGCCTTCGCAGATGAAGTTATAGATAAAAATAAAAGTCCACTGAAAATAAGATACAAGATTAAACATCTGAGTTGTGTTTGTCCCAAACAATCAAATATTTCATGGAACCGCGCAAGCTGCTAGAATGAATGATTGCCGCACAATAATATATTTTCACCGCACCACCCTGGAATCCAAGATAACGCTTTAAAAAAATGGTCAGGAAGAATGGTTGTAAAATGGCATCACCGTGTCCCTGTATTTATTCGACATCTGTTCTCTTTATATCAATTTTGTTCAGTTTACAGATCCAAACTAGATTTTATTTTCAGTCATTTGGCAGGGCTTAGGGCAGGGCTCAACATTTCCAACTGAAAGCTAAACTATGTTCTGTTTTATGGAAACACCAACAAAAACTATTGGAAACTGTACTTTGGTAGTAGCTGGTAGATTTGGGGATGATGCTTAAAGCATGATGGGCAAATTGAGTTAATTGTCCTTCAAGCTGCTTGCACATTCTGGAGAAGAACTGAAGTTTCTCTATGCTTTTCAAGGCATTTAAGGCTTGTGCTAGCAAAACTAGTCATTCTATGACTTGTGCTAACAAGCAGGCCAGGAATGCTATTTTATTTGCAATAAGATGGGCATACCAATGCAGAGGACCTTGGAGTTCAGACAAGTGCAATTTTTTTGCTTACATGGCTGTAAGATTTGCATTGTGGCTGCCGCTGAAATAGTGCTAACCTTAGATTCATATTGCCTATCACCTCCTGCTGCAAAATGACTTCTAAATAAAAATAAGCACATTGGCATGTATTGCACTGATGTGCATAATTTATTCTGAGTACAGAATTTGAGTGCAGTTTTCAAGTATGTTATGTAGCATAACAACCTCCTGAAATCTAACAAACATAAATAGGTTTTGAATCCAATCCAACAGATCATACACAGAGCATCTGGACTGCTGTGAGAAACCTTTACATATAGCTGGCATTCCACTGATAAGCTGTTTAGTGGGGACAGGGAAACAATGTAGACTGTATTGAGCCCCTATGTCCCTCCTTCTAAACAACTGATTAATAAGATTTGAGTTTAGATTCAAGATACAAACATACAAGGCCCTGCTGGTTGGACCAGGCTATTTGTCGTATAATGGTTTTGGCCTGTCTTAATTACTTTGAAGGGACGCAGGTGGCGCTGTGGGTTAAACCACAGAGCCTAGGACTTGCCGATCAGAAGGTTGGCGGTTCAAATCCCCGCGACGGGGTGAGCTCCCGTTGTTCGGTCCCAGCTCCTGCCAACCTAGCAGTTTGAAAGCACTTCAAAGTGCAAGTAGATAAATAGGTACCACTCTGGCGGGAAGGTAAACGGCATTTCCGTGCGCTGCTCTGGTTCGCCAGAAGCGGCTTAGTCATGCTGGCCACATGATCCAGAAGCTGTACGCCGGCTCCCTCAGCCAATAAAGCGAGATGAGCACCGCAACCCCAGTCGGTCGCGACTGGACCTAATGTTCAGGGGTCCCTTTACCTTTACCTTTTTTAATTACTTTGAAGAGGTTCAGTTTCTATCTCTGATTCCGGACTTCTCTCTGCCACAGACTTTCCCAGCTCACTAAGCCCTGTTACTTCTTCAGCTTCTGACACCTCCTCTTCCCTGTCTTCTCCATCTTCTTCCTCTGACCACTCAATCTTGTCCCATCACCACTCCCTGGGCTCTGAACCTTCTACCCTTTGTGGTTCCCTAGCTGGTTCCTCCCACCATTCCTCTGTGTCCAACCAGTTCATGACACCAGAATAGGAGTTGTATGTTTGAAGCATCAATACCCTGTTGCTAGTTTGGCTGTACATTAGCTACAGTTTCCACATAGTTTTCCAAGGCAGCCCAACATATAATGCTTTGCAGTAATCTAAACAAGAGGTTAGCAAAAGGTAGACAACTGAAACCAGGTGATTCACATCCAGATAGGAGCCTGTCTGGGCCGTCTGCCAAAGCTAATAAAAAAATGCTCCCTGCTACTTAATCCTGCAGTGATGGTAATGAATCCAAGTGTGTCTCCAAGCTATGAACTATGCAACAATATTTCAGTACAAAGTTTACTTTCACTGCCCATGAAAAATTATTTACATATTCTTTTAATTTTAGGAAAATGGTTAAGACAATGGTCAACATTTTAACAGCCTGAAAAACACTACACAATATGTTCATTTCTATTTACATACTATGGCTAGCCACATAACTTTATGGGTAGAGAGATAAAATTTCATTGGCATAGAAATAAAAATTGGCACAAAGACTATGGTCACTGAAATAAGCATTCCTTCAACAGAATATATAAGAAAGGAAATTAAATATGCCTTCCGTTTCTTTGACTTCTGGCATATAGGTCATCCTTTTCTATTTTCATAACTTCCTTTGCTGTTGCAATGGCAGATTTTTTTATTTTTTATTTTTTCATTTCTTCTGAAATTGCTGGGAATCAGACAATGCCAATTTGACCACTGGATGTGATAAAGTGAGTGGGTTATTTTACAGGACAGGAAGAGAAAGTATCTAAGATGAATCTTAATGCATTTTCAAACACCTGTATAATATTTTTTTGGGGGTATTTCTTGCTGGTCTTTTCTTGAAAGTGGAGAACCAAGGCAGAGTATAAAAAAATATTATTGAACTATCCCAGTAAATTAAATGCAGACCTTTTAAAATTACCTGACATCACAATTTTAAAATCTCTTCCAAAATAAATAAATAAAGGTCTTCAGATGTTTTCAGAATCAATGGAGGATTGTGCATGGGGAACAACTCAAGGGAAAGAGTTCAACATTTGTGGTGTCACAACAGAAAAGGCATTGCTCTCTATAGTGATCAGCCTAAACTTTGATTTTGGCAGTATGTGAAAGAGGGCATCACTAGGTGACTTTAAGGACATGAAGAGCAATGATATAAGTAGAGGTGCTGTAAGTTAACAGAGCCTAAGTGGTTTAGGGCTTTAAAGGTTTGCATGTGGCAGCCCCTTGAAGGAGACTGAAAGAAACTGGCAAAAAATGGGTGATCTACAAATATTTTGTTTCTCCGCCCTACTCCACCCCTGTTTCTAACCTAATCTGTGTTCTTGAAAAGTGGATGGCATATTCAATATCTTTTTCTTGGTGTCAAAACATTTTTTTAAAAAAAAAAACTAATTGCTGATTTGCAAAAATTCCGTGATCTGCTGCAGGTCTTCTAGTCATTAATGCTAATTATAAAAGTTCTGCTAGTAATTAATGATAGCAAAACATGTTCCGATCCTCAGATGAAAAGATATACAGAAGGGGCAAAGCATCATTAATGTACTCATTAATTTTTTGTTTCAGTGTATGAAGAAAAGAAAAATAGTTTTCTAATGCTTCTTTTCTTACAGGTACTTTTATAAATGAATCCCTATGATTTGATTCACTTGAAAATGCACATTTTTAAAAAAGGGAGGCACCAGTCAAACTGTTTGAAATTCCTCTCCAATTACATTCTTATTATATTTTTTTCTCTAGCATGGGTGAGCAGATCATTCTGCGATACTGGGGGGGGGGGGAATCAAAATATAAATATAAACTTCAGTGATTGAAGTTTTCAGATAAAAAGTATTCCAATCAGAATCCTTGCAGAACTGAAGATCCTATCAACTAGTGTATCGAGAGGTTATTAACAGTTCTCGGGAATGAAAGCAGCTTCAGATAGTTATCTTCTTTAGTCATCACATTATCATACTGTAGATAAAAAGGACAACCAAGTTTTGTGAGTTATGAACTCCTGGTGCAACTTTTAGCATATGTTCTCTTTCCATCAGATACGCACCCATCTAATTAGGGGGGCATGCATAGACCCTTTCTCACTGCACAGCACAGAAGCCAAGAGAGGAGAAGAGCTATGACACAGAGAGGCTGGCATGACACTAGAAGGCTGAAGAGATGGTCCAAAAGGCCCTGTGGGCTGGATTTGGCTCATGAGCCACTATTTCTCCACTTCTGGTTTAAAGAAATGAGAGTGGACCAGAATTCGAAGAGGAAAAGAAATCAAAGTGTAGATATTGCTACAGTGGCATAGAGTGGGTTGCTGGTGCCCAGGGCAAGCAAGCTGCTGACACTGCCAGAGTCCCACCACCACCAAGCCAAGTGGGGCTGTGCTGCACCTCCTGCCTGCCCTTGCAGAGGGGAAGCCTGACTGGCCGATGCCAGTTTGCAAATCCCTGCAAACGTCTGCAGAGAGGAGTGCTGGGCTTTGTTGTGCTGGGCTTGCCCCTTGCCTGCCTCCCTCTGTCCATGCCCACTCACCATGGGCCTGAGCTGCTCTGCCACCTTTGCCACAGCGAAGCAGGGATCCCTGTGGAAGTCGGAGCCTTTGTGGGGAGAGCTGGTTGTGCCCCTCATGTGCTCAGGGCCATGCCCCCCCCTGCCCCCCATGCAACACCACTGTATTATTATTCCAAAGTGATGGGGGAAGGGCCTTATTTTTTGATTCTCCAAGAATCTGGAGATTGTTATCTGGTGCCAGGCCACTGATGTTGCCCTTTCAAGTCTCTGATAACCCTCTCAGATTTTTTCAGCCTTGTTCGGTATGAGGAACAAAAGCCATCTGGAGACTTGAATAGAGAAAATACAAAAAACTAAGGTGAAGATGAAGAAAGGAGAACTGGAAGATGAGGGTAGGGTGGAAAGCGAAGTTTACTAATCTAGTTCAGCCTCGTCTGGACACTGAATTCTAGTTACCTACTTCTCTTATAAGTTTAGTGACCTGTGGGAGGTTTCCAAGATCAAAGTGGGAGGATGCTACCTAGAGTGCTAGTAGGATCTACATTTTCTCACAATGGGTGGTGATGAGCACAAAATAAAATCATGTGCACAATTCCTAGCCTTGATGGACACCAAGTTGTTTTCCTGTGGTTGTAGTGTCGCAGGTGTGGATCTTTCCTTCACCAGTGGTTTTGGAGTATAAATAGCTTGGATGACTTCAGACACTCTTCGGAGCCCAAGAGTCCCTGACAGGGAGTCCCGGTATTACTTTGATGAACTTCTTTATCCTTGCTCAGTTTACTTTCACCTATCATTCACTTTTCAACATTAAGAAATCATACTTTTCAGGTTTACACTCCCTTTGTGACTCTCCCGTGACGGCTATGTTCTATCTGCACTGTGGAAGGCAGGATACTCTGAATGCAAGTTTCCAGGGATCACAAATGGTGGTGAGCGATGTTGGACTCAGGTTCTCCTTCTGGGATTCCCAAACATCTGGTTGGACACTGTGAAAGCAGAAGGCAGGATTAGATGAGCCTCAAGCCTTGTGCAGCAAGGCTCTTTTTTATGTTTATGCACATGGCTGCACACACACGGCCATGCAGAAGTCACTGTTCTGTCTTTCAGTCTCATGCATGAGTAAAACAGTCATGTGAGGAGAGCCAATCACATGGCTTTTGAAGGGAGAGACGCATATTATAAGCTCTGAATGTGTGGTTGTGATATTTTGCAAGCTACAAATGGCTGGAACACATGTATCTCCTACTCAGAAACAGACTGGGTGTATATGAAGGGAAACTTAACTGTGGGGTTCATTTGAACTATCCATTAGTTTTTATAAGATCTTCCACGTTGCTCATGATGGGCTGGAGCCTCCTGGGAATTTGTGATTACCTGACAAAATGTTGTTGTTGTTGTTGTTTAGTCGTTTAGTCGTGTCCGACTCTTCGTGACCCCATGGACCAGAGCACACCAGGCACTCCTGTCTTCCACTGCCTCCCGCAGTTTGGTCAGGCTCATGTTTGTAGCTTCGAGAACACTGTCCAACCATCTCGTCCTCTGTCGTCCCCTTCTCCTTGTGCCCTCCATCTTTCCCAACATCAGGGTCTTTTCCAGGGGGTCTTCTCTTCTCATGAGGTGGCCAAAGTATTGGAGCCTCCACTTCACGATCTGTCCTTCCAGTGAGCACTCAGGGCTGATTTCCTTAAGAATGGATACGTTTGATCTTCTTGCAGTCCATGGGACTCTCAAGAGTCTCCTCCAGCACCATAATTCAAAAGCATCAATTCTTTGGCGATCAGCCTTCTTGATGGTCCAGCTCTCACTTCCATACATCACTACTGGGAAAACCATGGTTTTAACTATACGGACCTTTGTTGGCAAGGTGATGTCTCTGCTTTTTAAGATGCTGTCTAGGTTTGCCATCGCCTTTCTCCCAAGGAGCAGGCGTCTTTTAATTTCATGACTGCTGTCACCATCTGCAGTAATCATGGAGCCCAAAAAAGTAAAATCTCTCACTGCCTCCATTTCTTCCCCTTCTATTTGCCAGGAGGTGATGGGACCAGTGGCCATGATCTTCGTTTTTTTGATGTTGAGCTTCAGACCATATTTTGCACTCTCCTCTTTCACCCTCATTAAAAGGTTCTTTAATTCTTCCTCACTTTCGGGGGGGCCACTAGGTGGCGCATCGGAAGATGGCTGACAATAACATCTCTCCGACCCACACGAGGTAATTTGGAGGCTATGATGGGGGTAATTAGCCTCCTTAACCCCCCCAGGATTATGGGGGGGACGGCCCTTGCCTGCTGTGCCCTATACCACCCCCAAATTTGTGGGGGTGGGGGCACTAGGCACAAAGCCCTCCTGTGGGATTTTCGGCACTCCTCGACGCCGTCCCCGATTCGCGCCGCTGGTTGCAATGATCTTTAAAAGAAATAATTTGGACATGATTATTTGTACATACATCAAGGAAAAAGGGGAGTAAATACTGCTGACAGAAGAGATCTCTGATAACAAGACAACAATAAAATACGAGAAGAATGTCAAGATACGGTAATGACTGAGGGGGGAGGGGGGAAAAACCTGCCTCTACCTTTTTATGTGATTTAACAAGAATCCCCCTCCCCTAATGAGTCAGAAATTAAGGACTTAAGCTGTGGATTTAAGGCTGTGTGGAGATAAACTTTCGATCCAAAGCAATGTTTCAAGATGAAGCTGGAAAGCTAAGAGTTTTGGAGTGACGCAGTCAGGAAAAAATGCCGTTCGCCATTTTGTGAGGCATTGTGGGAGCTCTTGGGTCTGGGAGGAGAAAGGGAGAAATAGAGTTGTTTACATATCGTGAATCAACTCCTTGGTGGGACTTAAGAGCGACAAATGCCAAAATTTACGATGGATAAAGTGATGTTATCTACGAAGGAGATATATGGAAACCATCTGGACTTAGTGGAGGAACGGGAAATCCACACAGGATTATTACACTTGCTATCGGCTTAAGGAGACTAACAGAAGAGATCGTAAAGGAAAAAGAGAAATTATACGAACAAGATATGATGTGGCAACACCAAGATAAGACTGGATAGAATTATGAACTTTGTTTGGACTGATTGGGACTGATTTGGACATTAACGCAGTAATAAGAAGATGATCTGAATTCCCCTTTGGATCTTGAAGTATGGGTTCCCCCAACAAAATTTAAAAATTTGGCTTTGTAATTCGGAATTTATATGATGTGATTTAATTTGACGTGATTGGCCAGTTAATAAAAATTATTAAATAATAATAATAATAATAATTCTTCCTCACTTTCTGCCATCAAGGTGGTGTCATCTGCATATCTGAAGTTGTTGATATTTCTTCCGGCGATCTTAATTCTGGCTTGGGATTCATCCAGCCCAGCCTTTCGCATGATGAATTCTGCATATAAGTTAAATAACCAGGGAGACAATATACAGCCTTGCCGTACTCCTTTCCCAATTTTGAACCAATCAGTTGTTCCATATCCAGTTCTAACTGTAGCTTCTTGTCCCACATAGAGATTTCTCAGGAGACAGATGAGGTGATCAGGCACTCCCATTTCTTTAAGAACTTGCCATAGTTTGCTGTGGTCGACACAGTCAAAGGCTTTTGCATAGTCAATGAAGCAGATGTCTTTCTGGAACTCTCTAGCTTTCTCCATAATTCAACGCATGTTTGCAATTTGGTCTCTGGTTCCTCTGCCAGCTTGCACTTCTGGGAGTTCTCGGTCCACATACTGCTTAAGCCTGCCTTGTAGAATTTTAAGCATAACTTTGCTAGCATGTGAAATGAGTGCAATTGTGTGGTAGTTGGAGCATTCTTTGGCACTTCCCTTCTTTGGGATTGGGATGTAGACTGATCTTTTCCAATCCTCTGGCCACTGCTGAGTTTTCCAAATTTGCTGGCATATTGAGTGTAGCACCTTGACAGCATCATCTTTCAAAATTTTAAATAGTTCAGCTGGAATATCATCACTTCCACTGGCCTTGTTATTAGCAGTGCTTTCTAAGGCCCATTTGACTTCACTCTCCAGGATGTCTGGCTCAAGGTCAGCAACCACACTACCTGGGGTGTACGAGACATTCATTTCTCTCTGTTATAATTCCTCTGTGTATTCTTGCCACCTCTTCTTGATGTCTTCTGCTTCTGTTAGGTCCTTTCCACTTTTGTCTTTTATTATGGTAATCTTTGTACGAAATGTTCCTTTCATATCTCCAATTTTCTTGAACAGATCTCTGGTTTTTCCTATTCTATTGTTTTCCTCTATTAATTGGCATTGCTCGTTTAAGAAGGCCTTTTTTTCTCTCCTTGCTATTTTTTGAAAATCTGCATTCAATTTCCTGTATCTTTCACTATCTCCCTCACATTTTGCTTGCCTTCTCTAAACCCGCTATTTGTAAGGCCTCGTTGGACAGCCACTTTGCTTTCTTGCATTTCCTTTTCATTGGGATGGTTTTAGTTGCTGCCTCCTGTATAATGTTACAAGCCTCCATCCATAATTCTTCAGGCACTCTGTCCACCAAATCTAAATCCTTAAACCTGTTCCTCACTTCCACTGTGTATTCATAAGGGATTTGACTTAGATTGTATCTTACCGGCCCAGTGGTTTTTCCAACTTTCTTCAGTTTAAGCTTGAATTTTGCTATAAGAAGCTGATGATCTGAGCCACAGTCAGCTCCAGGTCTTGTTTTTGCTGACTGTATAGAGCTTCTCCATCTTTGGCTGCAGAGAATATAATCAATCTGATTTTGATGCTGCCCATCTGGTGATGTCCATGTGTAGAGTCGTCTCTTGTGTTGTTGGAAAAGAGTGTTTGTGATGACCAGCTTGTTCTCTTGGCAGAACTCTATTAGCCTTTGCCCTGCTTCGTTTTGAATTCCAAGGCCAAACTTACCAGTTGTTCCTTTTATCTCTTGATTCCCTACTTTAGCATTCCAATCCCCTATAATGAGAAGAACATCCTTCTTTGGTGTCATTTCTATAAGGTGTTGTAAATCTTCATAGAATTGGTCAATTTCAGTTTCTTCAGCACCAGTGATTGGTGCATAAACTTGGATTACTGTGATGTTAAAAGGTCTGCCTTGGATTCGTATTGAGATCATTCTATCATTTTTGAGATTGCATCCCAGTACAGCTTTTGCCACTCTTTTGTTGACTATGAGGGCCACTCCATTTCTTTTACGGGTTTCTTGCCCACAGTAGTAGATGTGATGGTCATCCGAACTGAATTCGCCCATTCCCGTCCATTTTAGTTCACTGATGCCCAGGATGTCAATATTTATTCTTGCCATCTCATTTTTGACCACATCCAACTTACCCAGGTTCATGGTTCTTACATTCCAGGTTCCTACGCAATATTTTTCTTTACAGCATTGGACTTTCCTTTCGCTTCAAGGCATATCCGCAACTGAGCGTCCTTTTGGCTTTAGCCCAGCCGCTTCATCAGCTCTGAATCTACTTGTACTTGTCCTCCGCTCTTCCTCAGTAGCATGTTGGACGCCTTCTGACCTGAGGGGCTCATCTTCCAGCATCATAACTTTTATATGCCTGTTGCCTTTGTCCATTGAGTTTTCTTGGCAGGGATACTGGAGTGGCTTGCCGGTTCCTGCTCCAGGGGGATCACATTTGGTCAAAACTCTCTGCTATGGCCTGTCCATCTTGGGTGGCCCTGCACGGCATAGCTCATAGCTTCTCTGAGTTATTCAAGCCCCTTCGCCACGACAAGGCAGTGATCCATGAAGGGGATCAAAAGTGTATTTGCTTATGTTATAAAACACATCTCTTATCGGAAGCTTTTTTCTCTCAGTTGCATCCCTGTGCAGTTCAATTAGTTATTCAGCCACAATCACTTTTAGAGTCATTAAGAAGGCAAACATGTACTGTATATTCCGGCACCTCGGCGCTTGGAAGCCCAGGTGGCCATTTACCTCTAAAGATACAGTTTTTATTAATGAGTTATTGCTTTTTTGTAGTTGTGCTTTTCCATCTAAGAAAGAATCTTCTGTCCCAATAAAAAGGGATCTTGGGAAATCTCATTTAAATTTCAAGGACCTCTTAGGGGATAGTTGCTAATGGTTATGCTAATTGGCATAGGGTCTGAGTGACAGTTATGTCAGAGAATGATTTGCAAATCACATTTTCTTGGAGCTTATTAGCAGACTCATTAACTGTACAACAGTACATTACTTCCAGAAACTCAGATCTAAGCAGAAAATTAAAATTATTTGCTAAATGACCTAATAAAATTGAATAAAATGTGCTGAGAAATTGAAAACAAAAGTGTATTGAGACACTAGATTTTGAGAAAAAAACAAAAAAAGCAAGCATGCGCATTGGCTGCTCATGATGAGCTCCATTGGACGGCATCTGCACACCATATGGAGGTTATTAAAAGGTCATTCAACTATGGATGATGAAGGACTGTGAGAAATAGTAACAATCCTGTTTCACCACACCCCTGAATCTACTGAAGCACGAGGCAACAGAGATGCACTCAACCTGCTAGCTCACTCTCCTCCAACTGCTTCTCTAACAGCACTTTCCAAACTTCACTCACATTCAGTGGCAACTCACACACTCTTCTTTAATGATCCATGTTGTGTCCGTTCCATGCCAAGCTGCTAGAGGAAGAAATCTCAACCTGCCAGGGCACTCCGGCTTTCTGTAAGGAATCATACCTGATACCTACTTAGAAAAGAGCCACCTCATGTGGCTTATATATCCTCTGGCCTGGTTCCCTTCCAATTCTGACCTACCAATCCCTTCAGCTGTCACTGAAGCATTGACTCATTCTCAATAGACAGATGAAGCAGCAATACCCACCCTGCCTCTGCATGCTTTACTGTTCTGACATAATCTTCTTCTAGTCAAGAGGCATGCTACCCCACCTATCTATGCATGTTACTCAGAAGAAAACTGTTGAGTTGAACTGAGCCTATTCCTGAATAAGAGTGTATAGGATTTCAGTCTCACAAACATATTGCATCATAAGCTTTTGTGGACTAGAGCCCACTTGTGGACTAGATGCATGTAATGTATCCTTAGTTAGCCTATCTACGTATCATCCATCCATCCATTTATTTATATGTCTCTTCATGTATATCCTGAGTAAAGAGAGAAATTCTAACTAGGGCCATAACACTATGAAATATGCAGCTGTGACATTTTCCTGCAATGCTTATAGGTAACATGATTACATGAGATAAGGACAATCTTACCCTTCACAGGTATTAGCACTAATGGTCACAGTGCTTATCTTGTAAGCATTTGAATTTTGCCAGGAAATGTCACAGATGCTTCTGCTTTCATTTTTTAGCCTCTTTGGATCCATGGTTTCCAGTTTTTCTCTATATCCATGCATGTCACATGCACACACACACACATGTATGTGGACATCAAGAAGAAATGTAAACTGTAGGCAGATAATAGAGATATATAGGTAGGTGGATTCTACAAAAGCTTTAGACACAAGATTTTGTTGTTGTTTTAGCTGCAACAGAGCCACACAACCACCCCCTCTGGAAAGTGTTATATATTGTTGCACGCCACCCAAATCTCTGAGCAGTGTTAGATTCAAGGGGTCCCAAGTGCACACCCAGAGTCTGTGCTTCCTTTTGGAAATGAGGCACAGTGGAGATTGTGGTGTCTTTATGATATATGGTATATTTACACATATATGCAACCTGAGCCTACGATGGAGGGGTTCACAGCATTAACACCCCAAAAGGGTCTTGTTTCTCCCATAGCTGCAGCCTTGGATTCAAACAGGAATCAGACATCATGCTCTGCCTCTCTGGCTTTTCAACCTGCAGCTTTTTCTAGGTCGCATAACACAAACCTTCAGCTCTAAACTCTGGCTTCTATTACCATCTTGCTATATGTGAGTGGAGTGATTGAAGCAGTTATAATGCTACTGCTCCTCTGACTGACCAACCAGAAACCTAGAAAAAGTAACCAATGGATGCAGCAAAACCCTGTCTAATAACTTATAGTGATATAGCCCCTCTGGACTTGAGGTGTCATGAGACAACATGGAGAAGTACCCCAAGGCTCTGAGGAACTGCGGGTTTGACAGGGATCCTGTCAGAACTCCAGGCCCTCTCCTGTCCTCTGGCTGTGTTGTTGGGATAATGACTGGAAGTTGGGAGGGGACATCTTGACATTTGCCTCAGAGACCAAAATGTCTGGGGTTGGTCTTGGAGAAGGGAGGCTAACCCTTACTTCTCCATTTGTGATACTCTAAAATCTGGCTCTTTCTCTCACACAGAGAGAGTACAAGGTAGAGAGAGAGATTCTATCAGAGTCAGATCCATTTCTCAGTGTTTATTTTCTATACTATGCAAGCTAAGTTTTTGTTTATCTGCTCTGTTGCAGAGTTATTTATGGTGAAGTGGATTTGATGAGCACTCCATCTTGAATACAAACCTTGATTCATCATACTAGCCCAAACACGGCTAGAGTGAGTTGAATTGCTGTGAATAGTATCTTGTCCTTGTAAAAGATTGCTCATAATAACCACACTTGCCCCAATCACACTTGGTTCCAAATTGATGCAAGCAAGCAGCTTGTTTGATCACCAAAGTGGCAGATCATATGCAATTCATATTTATACATTGTCCCCATTCTTTTATGTACAGTTGTACCTTGGGTTACAAACGCTTCGGGTTAAACGCTTCATGTTACAGACTCCGCTAACCTGGAAATAGTACCTTGGGTTAAGAACTTTACTTCAGGATGAGAACAGAAATCGCGCGGCGGTGGCACAGCGGCAGCAGGAGGCCCCATTAGCTAAAGTGGTACCTCAGGTTAAGAACAGTTTCAGGTTAAGAACGGACCTCCGGAACGAATTAAGTTCTTAACCAGAGGTACCACTGTATTTTGTAAACTGGGCACATGAGTGACAGTTTGGCGTTCAGGCACCGTATGAGTGAGTAGCACTATTTGCAGATACAAAACCCCACTTGGCTGCGGCAGGAATAACTCAGGATGGAATGAGTCAAAAGGAACTGAACAGAGGGGATCCTCTTCTCCTTACCTCTCAAAGCATGTTACATAGACAGTGTGTCTATGTATGCAGTGTGCCTCCTATTAGTTCTGTGTAGCATTCAAGCTCTCATACACACCACCTGCTATTATAATAGTTATTTTGCTAAGACCTGTTTCGATGCTCATTTCTGTGTAAAAAAGCATTCATGAACTCAGGATGGTGGTAGAGGGAAACAAAAAGGTAAAGTGCCCATGTGTCCTACTTTACAGAGAAAAGTCCTCTGTCTTGAAGGGTTGCTAGAAGACTGTCCTTTCTTTGGATGTTGCCAAATCCTTAAAAGGGTAAGGAACAGGAACCAGAAAGAGACTGAACAGGCACACAAGTCACAAGTCACTCACCTCAGTATGGTGTGAAGTGTTGTTTAAAAGTTTATTTAAATGGTGGTAATTACTGGTATTTCTAAATTTGTACCTATGCATATAAATGACCACATGCACATTTTATGCAAACTGGGCCCTGCACCTCTCAGGTTTAATGTCATTTGCTTAGGGGTCTTCAAGCATATATACTCAAACAGGCATAGGTCACAGAACCATGTATATTGATCAGTACACATGTATGTTCCTGTGTAAATAATACCATGCCAATGTATTGATTTGGGCGAGGGGAAGAAAGACAAATGAGAATGACCCCAATCACCACCTCCAATTATACCATTTGAATGCCAAAAGGGGCCCCCAGATTGAAATGAACAGGGCTGTCCTCATGAAAGATCTTCATGCCATTCATCCTTCTTTCTCATCTCTCCAGATTTTCTCCCAGATTTAGAACTGACCCTCAAAAACATGATACTGCTGCCATCTTCACTGAAATGGTTAGAATGTGCAGTACTTAAAATTTGAACAGTTAAAAAGCAATAGCTCACTTTTTGCAGTTTACAGAGTACATCTCTCTCTCTCTCTCTCTCTCTCTCTCTCTCTCTCTCTCTCTTTTAGGAAACTCTGGATTAATGAATTTAAACAATGGAGCCACTCTGAGGGAGAGAAAAAGTAATTGCTATATATTCAGTTCTTTTTGCAGTGTTCCTGGGACAGCTAAATGGGTTATAATGCTGTGGAGTGGCTTGTGACAGGGTGTATTAACCTTTTTCTTCTCCCTCCAGCCTATGCCACACAACATTAATTTGCGTGGGAGGTTAATATGTTGTTCGAGCAAAATAGGATATGAGAAATAACCATTGCTGCAGGTTCCTTTTTGGAGCATATACGTTCTGGGGTGTGTTGCCTTGATGACTTTAATTTTCTCTTTCTTTTAGACTGCTGATGAACCACACCTGATGGATAAAGTACCTAATTGACAAGACTGGTGGCCCTGACAGAGATCAGATGAGCCTGGGAGGAAGCTTGAAAAGGCTGAGGAAAAAGAGGATAATGAGTGAACAATGTACAAGCCTTAGTCTTTTCTACCTAATAAGCTTGTTCTGGCATTCCCCACAGATTCAGGAGTAAAAAAGGTGAAGCACAATTCTTGGGGTTCAAATATGTTCAGCGTTATTAAGAGCTTAAAGAATATACAGTGAGGTAACTCTGACCAACCAACTCCTAATCTCAGGACGAGTATTGGGCTGAGATAGCAAATGTGCAGTGATCATCAGGCCCAGTTCAGTTTGAAATCACTGTGGCTCAGAGCCTAGGATCAGCGTACATAGAACTTTATTTTGGCTCTTCACAGCCATATTCTACAATGTCTTCAGGGACATGGCATCATACCAGCATCCTTCCAAACACGTTTATTTTGAATTGGTGAGACAGTGAGTCTCTTCTTGAGCCCAATAGCCCCATGAGGCAGCCTGAGGCAGCCATCTTGGACAGTGGAATCCTATGGGACAGCATCCCTGCCACCAGCAGATAAGTGAGGAGAAGCAGCAGTAGATCTCACCAGAGGCCATTGCTTCTGTGCAACCCAAGTAAGCAAGACTTAGGCAGTGAGAAGGTGGCAGTGAGGTGGACGCGCCTTCCCATTTCACCTCAGGTGGCAAAACAGGACATGCCACTCCTGCTAATAAGACAGGGGTGGCTAATGTGTGGCCCTGAAGTGGAGCAGCATCTAAAAGGCCATAGGTTAGTCATTAGCTGTGTAAGTGCTGCCAGTTCATCCCCAACATGACTTTCTTCCTATCCTCTCTGCTTTACTCACACAGACCCTGCCTGATGTGACCCATTTAAGTCATGACCTACTCACTTCTGGGCATTGGGTCCTACAAAGTGGTGCACCCCACAATGTAGTGCAGAGAAGGGGAAAATAAATCACTTCTGTCAATACAGGTTGAAAGAGGGGGGATCCTACGGGAGCCCAGGGGTGAATCTTATACTGTAGGGACTGGCTCTTGGGGCTATGAAGATTGCGGAAAACTACCTCACACTTCCACCTGCAGTACAGGACAAGCGGAAAAAAGCACAGAAGGATTATTTACTTGATTCACACTTCATGGGTTCCCCAAAATTCCATACTATGGCCTGCTCTGCACTGTATAATTAAAGCATGCCACTTTAAGCAGCCATGCTTTCCCCCAAAGAATCATGGGAACTGTAGTTTTCTAAGCACATTGAGCATTGTTAGGAGACCCCTTTTGACCTCACAGAACCACAATTCCCAGTGTGCTTTAACAATCAACCCTTTTCATAGGGCACTCTGAGAACTGTAGCTCTGTGAGGGAAATAGGTGTCTCCTATCAATTTTCAGTTCCCTTAACAAACTGACTTCCCAGGACTCTTCAGAGGAGACCATGGCTGTTCAAAGTGGTATGATACTACTTTAAATGTCTAGTGCAGATGGGGTCTATGTGTAGGAAAGAAGAAATAAACTTGGGGAAAAACTTTTTGGCACCAGAATTCAGCTTTCTACAGAGTTTAACCTGTGGCCCCCTAAAGCTGTCCCAGCTCGTTTTACTATTTATATTTTGTTTTAGGTTGCCTTTAACCTCATGATGACATGTGAGGCAGGTTACTGCTATCCTTGATGCACAGAGGCTTGAGAACATCTTCACACATTACAGGAAGTGCAAGGGCTCAGGCTTCCTGTCCTCCTCATTTATTTTGAACATCCAAAGCTGAACTCCCCTTTCAGTGAGATGTGTGAGCACAAGGTACAGAGACAGATCTTGCCTCTTACAATGTTACAAAACCCAGCAAGGAAAAGGAAATATGAGTCCCTTGTGTTTCTCATGCCGCTTTCTTTACAAGTTACAATATCAAAGTATTCTAACATAGCAAAAAGAACGACAAGCAAAAGACATCCAGTTCAATCATTTCAGTAGTTCCTGGGTTTGTGTAACTTGTTGAAACACTGAACCTTACTCTTTCAGTGAAAATCTAAATTTTTGGCTGATTTTTAATTTTTTTAACTTTTGGTGGGGAGTAGATTTGGAATTTGAAAATCCTCTTTTTTTTACAATGTTTTGATGTAGGGGCAATTTAGGGCTCCTCTCCGTTTTTCTTGGCTGGCAGCCACCATTTTGTTTCCCCAAGAGTGCCATGAAATAACACCATGCCATGACACAGCACCATTCTAAGGAGTCTTCTGGAGAAAACCAAAGAGAAGACAGTGGCAAAGAGAAGCCTGGAGGGTTGCTATTGAGTTTCCCTGGTCCCCTGCATTCATGGCTTGATAGCAGGGCTGCAAAATTAGATGGAATAATTCTGGCCCAGCACTAAACTTCAGAAGTACAGATGGAATGTTTATTTCACCCTGTGTTCACAGGGCAAGGAACTAACTGCTTATGTTGAATACTCTGCCTGTGTGCTTGTGGTAAAATGGATCCGTGCTGCATTTCACAAATGAGGGGTACACATTTTTACAACCAAACAGATTATTTCCTTGAAGGAAATGTGTAAAAAAAAAAAAGAAGCAGCCCTGAATATGTGATTAATTTGGGGTTTGAATCATCACACCCAACTTACTGTAATGTTATATGTGAACTGCACTCACTGAAACCTAGAGGTATAGTGTGGTATATAAATCAATCAATCAATCAATCAATCATTTAATAAAAATTAACCACCCTCCAAGTTTGCTAATAACATGAAAGTCTATTAGTTCTTCCCACATAGAAGACTGAGCAGTCATCACAGTCAGTTGGCTGACTCTATATTAATTATTCCTTCTAGAGCTGACCTTTCTGCTGTCGCATATCTATTGGGTCTTTGTACCTTTACTGTATTTTGACTTCAGTTGTCAAGAGTCTACACTACCCAAGAACACAGAGAGAGTGAAGTTCAGTCTCCCTACATGTTATGTAAGCTCTTGAATTAATTGAACTGGATGTGTGTCTTTTCTCAAATGGCTTGACTGTCTCCTGGTGATCTTTCCCTTTTTTGCCAAGTTAGAAGACTTCATTCCACGTGAGGAAAGGTTAACCAGACCCTGGAGAAAGCTCAAGGGACGGATGGGCAGATTTCTATTGACAAGTATACTGTAGGGTACAGCAAATCTACACACATTAGACAAAAAACTTTTGATTGGTCAATGAGCATTGGGGGGGAAATGGAGAATAGAGTTACAACAGATCCAGTGAACTTTGCTTTCTTTAAGACATGCTTATAGCATCTGGATCTACATCTTCTGCAAAGCAACTTCCATGGTGCACCTCCATCACACTCTGGTGGGCTTCTGCTGATCTCTGATCTGCATGGTGTAGATTGATCTGTGAAAGGCTGGGAAAATAGTTATCCTGTCTCACAGGATGTCTTCCACCAACTTCCCAATGATGTGTAATAGCAGAAATATAAAATATGGAAGTAGAAACAAGGTATAACATTCTTTCAAATAAAAAAAAGAACAACATACAGTGGTACCTCGGGTTAAGTACTTAATTTGTTCCGGAGGTCCGTTCTTAACCTGAAACTGTTCTGAAGCACCACTTTAGCTAATGGGGCCTCCTGCTGCCGCCGCGCCGCTGGAGCATGATTTCTGTTCTCATCCTGAAGCAAAGTTCTTAACCTGAAGCACTATTTCTGGGTTAGCGGAGTCTGTAACCTGAAGCGTATGTAACCTGAAGCGTATGTAACCTGAGGTACCACTGTATATAAAAAGTTCATTTGCTATAAGAATATATGCCAATGGCCTCTGGCTTTCAAAAACAATAGAAAGGAATTGTCTAGCCATAACTATTAGCTAATACAGCTTAGTCGAACTTCCACATTCATAAGTAGGATATCTTGGCTTGTGAGATGTAGGGCAAGCAGCAGGGAACAGCAATTTTCTTCTGCTTGTGAGCTTCTCAGCATCTGATTAGCCACCATGAAAATGACTTTGGTGAACTCTTGGCATAGGAAGTTCTTACCATCCCAAGGGTCATGTGCAATGATAAGATCTATGATGATTCTCAAAGAAGTGCATTTCACCTTAAAAATGTGGGACATGGCATGTTTTTCCCCTTGTCTTTTTCTTTTGAAGTCTTCTTCCTCTGAGTACAACAAAGATTCTATTTTAATCCGCAAGTTACTTCCTCTCTTTAATTGTATTCAAATTTCTCCAACTTGTCAAGTGGAAGCCAACATCCCAGGTGGGAGGAGAAGACCCCCATTTCTTCAAAGGCACTGGTAGAAGAAGAAAGAGGCACTGGGGAGATGGAATACAAGGGAAAGTTGCTGATGAGAAAAAAAAAGGATGGGGGGAGGTTCTTTTGTTGTTGTTGCTTACTCTCCCTGTTTCTGCTTTGGAAGTAGCAAGAAAATAGCATCCATTAAAAAAGCTATAAGTCTGTAGCTTACTCTCTCTCCAGCATGTTGTTGCTGCAAATCAGTGCAATGCATTTTGAAATTTATTATTATTTCTTGTATTTATAATGGAGCCTCCGAGCCTAAGGTTTCCAGGGCAATACAACATGGCATTGGGAGGCTGATTATGTGGGGAACAGCATATTTTTCAATGGGAGGAAGTTTCACAGTTGGGTCATAACAGATAAGGCCCTGGTCTGTGCTGTTGGATGTTTCCTGGAGCAGAAAATAGAACTACAAGGTCAGCCTCTCCTTCAAATCTGGGCTGTTTGTCAGTGGAAAAAGATGTGCATTCAAATACCTGGGTCCCTAGCTGCCTAGGACTTTACACACCAAGGTCAATAATAGTTCTCTGTCAAAAATCTATCCTGCATCTTTCAACCATTCCTCAAAAACAAAGAAAGAAAGTAATTATTTTGGATGGAAATTCTGACCACTTGCACTTATGGAAGCCTCCATGTTCTTCCATAAAGCCACATTTGGAATGATGCTCCACCATAAGCCGCGTTCGGTACCCATTAAGCACGGGGCACCTTTGTCTGGCGGCGCTTTGGTCCATAGATCACAGCAAAATATTGGGCAAGCTGGAATGAAGAGCAAATTCAAACAACTAGATCCCAGCTAGGCTCATAGAATGAGTGAAGAGGCCCTAAAATAGCAACTTATCTGAGAAACATGGGGAAAATAAGGCAAATTCACAGGCATTCATGATGTATGGTGACAATTTTTGCTAATACACAAAGTAAATGTGAGCAGTTACTCACAGATAATATGAAAACCATTTTGTAGGTGTCTCTATACCGCTGTATTTTTCTAGTCCTCATACATTTCTGGAATGATTAATGTTATCACATCTTTGTACTTTATCATTCCTTATAGATAAAATACTTGCTAACGTTGGTAGAGATCAGGGATTCACAACCTGTCAAAGCAAGCCTCCTTAGTTCAAGGGAGAATTGTCTGAGCTTCCTCGAGTGTAAAGCAGAATATAGATATCACATTCTGTATTGTGATTAAAATCACAAATGAGTCTGTGAGCTGAAGATTTCCTTTTTCTTTTCCAAAAACAGAAAGAAAGAAAAAACAGTGAAAACAGTGAATGGAAGGAGAATTTTGGTGAACAGCTCTGTGCAGGATCTGATGGGACTGTATGCAGGAGCTGTATTATTGACATCAAGGAGCATTAGGAACCACTGTACCCCTGTCATCAGAATACTTTGATTTCCCTTTTCCCTTTTGCTACACTATATTTTTTCCATCTCTTTTCTTTCTCATTCCACTTCAGAACCACTGCTGTGCAGCCTAATGTTCCTCACAGGGTTGTTGTGACAGGGAGCCATGTAATAAGCTCGATGCAATGCTATTTTTCTAGAAAAAAGAGGTGCTGGAACTAACCATGAACTCAGCCTTGGCAATGGCACCCACCTGAGTTCAGCCGGAACTGACTTCCACCTGAAAAAAAAGCCCTGGCTAGATGTCTGGAAGTATACATACCAAGAGCAGTGGAGACTTCACCTTTCTTGCATCTTATCTGTTGGTTTTGGCTAGGCATGAGTGCATTGCAGCAGGCCTGGCTACTAGTTTGGTTTAATATTTGTGGCCCACTTTTCTGTAAGAACAATCAAAATGGCTAAAAGTAAGAATAGGGAGATATAGTAGGCAAAAAAATCAAAACAATAAATCAAGGATAACAACTAGCAAAAATTAAACTATTAAGCCAGCAGTACAAAATGAGAAACTAGAGGGAAATAGTGTTAAAAGGTTAAAGCAGCAGATCATGTATTAAAAGCTGACTGGGAAGGATTCTACCTGTATTAGACTTTTGTGAATTTTCTTTTCCACATGCCAGGACTGAATTATGAACAAAGGACTGAGGAGAGTCAGAACCAGAACTTATGAGACAGCTCAGTGGTCAGAACCAGGAACGGCTGGCAGGGTCAGTAGCATGCACCTGGTCTCCTGGCATTGACGCCAGGAGACTTTCCAGGAGGCAGAGTGGAGGGACAAGGGGGCAGGAAGATCACTGCCATGCAAGCAGTGGAGCCAATCCAGCACTCCTACCAGTGCATCTACTTCCCAGTGCTGGGATGTTATGTATCTAACGCTGCCCCACCACCTGCTGACCACCCCCGGGGCATGATCAAAGAATAACTTGGGCGTCAGAACCAAAGAGCAAGTCAGGGATGGAGGACAAAGTAGGAAGTAGGACAGAAAATGAGAAATCAGTGTGACAGCAACATTCAGCAAAACACAAAGTTGGAAAAGAACATCCTTTATTGTGTTTCTCCCTGCCCAGAAATATCCACCTGCACTCTAGTAGTCCACCACAAGGGGCAGTCACACAGAGATTACTACAGCTCCTGTGGGTTGACAGGTGGCCTGTACAGATATTGTATGATGATTGAACCAATTGGCTCCTCACCAAAGCAGTGTGTGCAAGTTATTCCTACTGGAGCACCATTTACATCCTGTGTGGTTGAACTTCACTGCATGTAATGCTTTGAAGGAAAATGTAATGAAAATGATATATAGATGGTACATGACCCCAGTCAAGCTTGCAAAGATATACCATGTGTCTGATAATAAATGTTGGAAGTGTAAAGAAGCCGAAGGAACATTCTTTCACCTCTGGTGGACTTGCCCTAGAGTGAAGGCTTTCTGGGAAATGATTTATAATGAACTGAAAAAGGTATTTAAGTATACTTTCCCTAAGAAACCAGAGGCCTTCCTCCTGGGTATTGTCGGCCAGAGGGTGTTAAGGAAGGACCAAACATTTTTTATGTATGCAACAACGGCAGCAAGGATACTCATCGCTAAACACTGGAAAACCCAAGATCTACCCACACTGGAAGAGTGGCAGATGCAGCTGATGGACTATATGCAACTGGCCGAGATGACAGGTAGAATCCGAGACCTGGGAGAGGAGAGGGTTGAGGAGGACTGGAGGAAATTCAAGATTTATTTACAAAAATATTGTAATTTGGCTGAATGTTAAGAAGGATGCTAGATCATAAATAACTGCCTACCACTGAATTAGATCTGATTTTGACGATAAGTGAGATTAAGGAAAATATAATTTTTTTGGAGAATTGTTAGATTCTATTTAAATGAGTGGAGATAAGATTGTAAACAAGTGGGTAATTTGCTTGGAAAAACTTTTTTTGTAATGATGTAAGTGGGAGCGGGAGATGTGAGGAAGTCCAAAGAAGTGATGAAATTATGTTATGATATAAGTAATGTTGTTTATTATTTATGCATTTGTTTTCAAAAAACTTTAATAAATATGTAATAATAATAATAAAAAAATACATCCTATGTGGTCCTGATAAAAAGCTGGAGGATCACTTAAACCCTTGAAATTGCCCTGAAATCTTGCACGCAGTCCCAGGATTTAGCATGAACTGAAGGTGTATTTTTAAACCATGACATTTTTGTTAAGTTTTTGATGAACCAACCAAGCTGTGAAATAAACATCCTTACTTTCTCTGTCTTCCTCCACACACAGCAAAGCAGACATGGCTAGGACTTTCCATTTCTTGGGTGTGTGGGAATAAATGCTGAGAAATGAAACCATGGGATGCAGTCTTGTGGTTTAAGACAAAGGAAAACTATATGAGGCAATCTTTCATCTCTGACCCTGTACACTGGAGCATATATAAGATATATTGGCTCTGAATGGGGAACATAAGAGAGTGGATATAAATCATAAAATTATTGCTGCACCTTTATAGCCAGGAACACAGAAATGCAAGGGAAGGAAGGCATAACCAATATATTTCTTCATATCCCCCGTTCCTTGAGCAGTGCCAAGTTCTGGGCAGCCTTTACACAGGGTAAATGTCCTTTGGAGGAGAAAGCATAGGAGCCTGGAATAATCTATCTTCAAAAAGGCTGTTTGAGCAGGCATTACGGGACTGCAGCAGCAAGCTTGGTCCCAAAGTAACTCTGAAAATGGAATCTGCAATTACCTTTCCCTGTTACCTGGAGCAGGAGTTACAGCATCTTGACACTGTTCACACTGTTAACCAACAGAGTTTCATTCGTTGGGACAGTTTACAAAGATCTAATATTACCAGCTGAGTCATTCCAGGAGTTGATCCTGGGTGGCTATGTGCCCAGCTTTTCAGAGGACAGTCCTCTATTTTGAGGGTTGTCCTCTATTCGAAGGAATCAGCTGCTTGAAGGGCTGTCCAAGTCCAGTTTAAAGATGAAGAACGATAATAAAGTAGAGCAGGGTTCTTCAGTTGTCCACCAATACCTAGCCAGCAGACTGAGAGGGTGCATAGCTCACCTGGCCAATCTTCCCCACTATGGTGAAGTATATTGTATTCTATTCACATCATCATGTCCCTTTTTAGATTTTCCATCTATCCATATAAATCCACATATGCAAATATTTTGCAAATCTGTGTCCTCTTTTGTGTTTGTGTCTCTGTGTTGTTTCCTTCTTAGGGGTGATTTGAAAGCTCTCATCCTAAGGTAATCATGTTGAGTTGATGCACCAATCTTTGCTAGGGCCTTGAAGTGGGAAGAGCAGGGCCAACTACCAGGCAGGAGAAGTCTCAGGTTATGGCTGCACAACCTGTCAGGGGAGGATATATAAGCCAGCAGGGAGGTGGGGTCCCCCTGTTGCTGCAACTGCTCTGCAGGGCCTCGACCTGTGGACAGCTGCCCAGTTTTTGATATTCGGCTGGAGGATGCCCAGAGTCCAGTCAGATGGGCGGGTATAAATAATAACTTCTTATTATTATTATATAGAGGCAAGAAGCATGTGCATATTTGGAGCACTGTGGGAGCTGCTGTGAGTGCTTATTGTTATCAGTAAAGAGTTAAATATCAGACGTGTGCCTTCCTTGGCTAGGGAGGGCCAGGGCATAAAGCTTGTGTCTAAAAATCCATCAACAACAGGGAGCTTTGTGATTTTTTTAAAATTTGAAGGTTGGTACGGGAATGTGAGGCATGACACAAGCTGACCTTCACATCTTATCTTATCTTACCTCATCTATCTCTGTTCCAGGTCTGGAGTTTTCTCTAACCAGCATATTCCAAGCACCAGACACAAAGTCTGCATGTGATCAACTCATGTAACGGCTGCCTTTGAATCAAAATGGTCTGTGCCCTTAGGCAGAGGACTTTGTCCCCTCCCATGAAAACCTCCCAGGCACACTATCAGGCTGTGTCCAGCATGGTGTAGTGGTCAAGAGCGGTGGACTCGTAATCTGGGGAACGGGGTTCGCGTCTCCGCTCCTCCACATGCAGCTGCTGGGTGACCTTGGGCTAGTCACACTTCTCTGAAGTCTCTCAGCCTCACTCACCTCACAGAGTGTTTGTTGTGGGGGAGGAAGGGAAAGGAGATGGTTAGCCTCTTTGAGGCTCCTTAAGGGGAGTGAAAGGCAGGGTATCAAGTCCAAACTGCTACACTTCTTCTTTCAGGAGCTTCTGTAAGAACAAGGCCTAACAAGAGGTCCTCTTTCCATAATTAGAGCAATGTGACCAGTGGCAGAGCATCTGATTTCACGCAGAGCTCCCAGATTCAATCCTTGGCTGCTCCAGGTAAGGCAGGAAATGTCCCTGGTGCAACCCTGGAGCCTCACTGCCAATCAGTGTGGACAATACTGAGCTAGATGTTCTGATGGTCTGATTGGGTATAATGAGCATTCACACTTTACACTGTGGGTGCACTTTGCGGGATTGCGCAACATGCTTCGTACCTCAGGGAACTTACCAGTTTGTGTGGGCTGGCCTGCCTCTCAGTGTTATTCCTTGGAGGCTCACGCCCAGCCTCAGTAGTCAAGTTACATTGCAGGGAGGTGGGGCCAGTCGCATAAATAGGGGGTGGAGCCCCCCAAAAAACCTCCCTTTCTTTAATGTTTCTTGTTTACAGGTTAACCTTTTTCTTCCTGTTTAGCGGGCGCTGCTACGGTCTTTTGACTGGTTGCTGTTGAAGAGCTGGGAAGAAATTTTCCTGCATTGGCAGGTTTTGTCTTCCCCATAGCAATTCATCACAGCTTTGGCAGTTTAAGGCATTGGGCAGAATCCTTTAGTCTTTTCTTCCCTATACAGTGGTGCCTCGCAAGACGAAATTAATCCGTTCCATGAGGCTCTTCGTATAGCGGTTTTTTCGTCTTGCAAAGCAAGCCCATTGACAGCTTAGCGGATTAGCGCTATTAGCGGTTTAGCGGCTTTTAGCGATCAGCTGTTAAGCGGCTTATCAGCGGATCAGCTGATAAGCGGCTTAGCGGCTTAGGGAAAGGGGGGGAAAGGGGGAAAAACCGCAGGAACTCGCAAGACATTTCGTCTTGCGAAGCAAGCCCATAGGGAAATTCGTTTTGCGAAGCGCCTCCAAAACGGAAAACCCTTTCGTCTAGCGAGTTTTCCATCTTGCGAGGCATTCGTCTTGCGGGGCACCACTGTAATGGAGAGGGAGACATGAAGTGGTGACTCACCTCCCCCCCCCCCGCGGTGGCAATTCCAGGGTCCCCTCTTAAAGGGGTGGTAATATGGGTGTCACTGACCATACACTGAAAGGTTGTCAGTTGTTACGGCTTGGTCTCTCCCACAAATGCGAGACGACTCTGGCTGGTAATTATTTCAGATTTATTGCTAAAACAACAAACTAGGACGGAGCTCCTCTACTCATCGTCCTCCCCAGAAGATGGAGTTGCCTGGACTGAGCTCCTCCCCCTTCCCCAGCACGGAAGTCCCCACCTTCTCTTCCGGTATCTTTGCCACTTTTGAAATCCTGCCAACGTCTGTCTCACTATTGGAGCTCTCACACAGCTGTCCTCCCTTTGTTCAGAGCTCAGATTACAGCTGCTCTCCCCCTCCTCTCTGCTTTCTGCTGTTAACTGTCCTCTCCCTATGCCTGCTTCTTCTTCTCCTGTCAGCATCTGAGCTTCGCTGACAACAGTGAACTACTCTGCATGAGGGAATATGGGGTGAGCTGCCTGCATACACATACATCTTGCAGAGCACCCCCATATCCCATTTACCCTGATGAGCCCCAGTTCCCCTGGCTGCAAGGCTGGGAGGGATACACTTTGTTGTTTAGTCGTTTAGTCGTGTCCGACTCTTCGTGACCCCATGGACCAGAGAACGCGAGGCACTCCTGTCCAAAGCATTGGACTTTCCTTTCGCTTCCAGGCATATCCGCAACTGAGCGTCCTTTCGGCTTTGGCCCAGCCGCTTCATCAGCTCTGGATCTACTTGTACTTGCCCTCCGCTCTTCCCCAGTAGCATGTTGGACGCCTTCCGACCTGAGGGGCTCATCTTCCAGCGTCATAACTTTTATCTGCCTGTTGTCTTTGTCCATGGAGTTTTCTTGGCAGGGATACTGGAGTGGCTTGCCAGTTCCTCCTCCAGGTGGATCACGTTTGGTCAAAACTCTCCACTATGACCTGTTCATCTTGGGTGCCCTGCTCGGCATAGTTCATAGCTTCTCTGAGTTCTTCAAGCCCCTTCGCCACGGCAAGGCAGTGATCCATGAAGGGGGGAGGGATACACACCCAATGCCAAAGCCAAGGTCTTTGAGAGTTTAATAAAGTTGAGGCCGAATTTTAATTCCATAACATGTTGTCATGAGTCATCATTCATTTCTGGTGGTCCTTGGGGGCTGGGGCAGTCGCCGCCTGATCATGCAAAGCAACTCCCTATTAAGAGGCATTTCAATGCATTTCAATGCCCCCTATAGGTTTGCACTGATATTAGTGCAGTGTACAGTAGGACAAGAGGTAGTCTCCTTGTTTTCTTGCTTCATCTTAGTCTTTGCACAAGAAGTCAACTGTGATGGGCCAGAACTAGGAGAACTAGGAGCAAGAAATATAAGTGGACAAGCTACATGTTAGGTTGTTCTCTGTGAGAACAGGATGTTGGACTAAATGGACTCTTCTTATGTTCTTATGCTGGGAAACTAGAGCATTGGCAGGTTCAAACAGGCTGGAGAATAACAAGCATCATTATTTTTTTACAAGTGGAATGGCGAGTCAGGGAATAACGGAGCAACGAGGGTGATTTGACTACGTGGGAAGATATTAAAGGAAATTATGAAACAATCATTTTTAAATACCTAGAGGACTATGTGGGTGATTATATTACACTGCACAGCACAAAGTGAAATGATTACCTAATGTATTATATATGCTGTTCATGAAAGTTGCTTAATGGCTGAATCTGTGAAGAATGGAGGAAAGGGAAAAAGGGAGGGAGAAGGGAAACAAAAGAAAGGAAGGGATGTATGCAACGTTCCTCTAAATGTACATTAGGTAGTTTCATGTTTTCACAAGAAACAGTTCCCCAACCATGAAATAAGAGACTTGATGCCACCTTCCAGAAATGTTTTCCCTTTAACATTTCAGGACAGAGCAAAAGAGAAATGGCAGCTTGATTTTCCAGGGATTAAGTCTGTAGAAAAACTGCATTCAGTAAATCTCCTATGGAGATTTCCCTTATCAACCACTGTGTAATGCCCCATAATGGCAGTGAATAATTCACTTATGAGCTACAGCAACTCCTAGTTATCTGTGCATTAAGAGTTATTTATGAGGTAATTTCAACAATTTCACACTAGTTGGTCATTGTGTTTCTGGATGCATAGTGGTGGCATTTCCCATATAAGAAAATGTGTGTATGTATTTGAGATTATTCCCAGTGTTGTAGTGAACCTGGTACACTTGGTGTTTGTGTATGTGCTGCAGCTCCTAAAAGAACAAATCAACAGAAAAGATGTCTACAAAGCTATTATGTTAGAAAAGGAGTATGCAAATATTGCAAATAAGATAAAATACTTTATTCTCACAGGCACCTGTCTGGCCACTGTGAAAAGTGAGCGCTGTAATAGATGGTCTCTTCTTCACCTCTTTTGGCCTAGTGAGAAATTTCCATGATTAAGGAAACTCCTTGCCTTACAATTAGGCAGGCACCTTTTTTTATTTAGACAAGCCTTCCCAGACATGTGATTTCATTATGTACGTGTGTGTTTTCACTGTTATTTCATTCTATATTTTGATAATTTTATTATCTCTGATGTTTGTTTGTTTAAAAAAATATGCCTTTATATTTGTTTTTAATGACTAGTTCATACATTTATATGTCAAACTCTTAGAAGGCTTCCCCTCCCCCATTATGAAATGGTGTGCAGATCCTATGAGGTAAATAAATAAATGAAGCTTATGCATAAGGAGAACTCAAAGCAAGGGGAATGAATGGAGGTAGAGGGAGAAGACTTAAAAAGAAGGAAACCTAAGAAAAGCCCTGCTTGCTGTGCCAACCATGTTTTGGGGCCTTTGGGAGAGATGCTTTTATAGGGAACCTTCTCTGAGTCAACCCACTACAATGGTACCTCGGTTTAAGAACAGTCCTGTTTTAGAACTATTCAGTTTACGACTCCGCAAAACTGGAAGTAGTGTCCTGGTTTGCAAACTTTACCTCGGTCTAAGAATGGAAGCTGAAACGTGGAAGGGCACCAGCAGTGGGAGGCCTCATTAGGGAAAGCATGCCTCGGTTTAAAAACGGACTTCCGGAATGGATTAAGTTCGTAAACTGAGATACCACTGGAGACCATTTTCTCCAGTCACTGCTTTGTAGTCACTGTCCCCTTCCTTTGGTGTCAATCAGCCCACTGCTAGGATGACCAGATGCATCCTATTTTACAGAGGACAGGATGTGAAGGGCTCCTCTACTTGAGGGCTATTCAGTCCAAGTCTGGTTTAAAGATAAATGAACCATAAAAAGAGAGCGATTAAGAGTCTTGACTGGTAGCATTTTGATAGTAAACCTACAGCAGTGCAACCAGCTGTAGCTTCATAGTCTTCTTTCATAGTCTTCTGTCAGCCTTTCCAGAATTGATGGTGAAGAAAACTCCTTGCTCACATTGTTCAGTGTAAAGTGTTTCATTGCCTCAAGACACAAGGCAATTCAA
This sequence comes from Podarcis cretensis, assembly GCF_951804945.1. Lineage (NCBI taxonomy): Eukaryota > Metazoa > Chordata > Lepidosauria > Squamata > Lacertidae > Podarcis > Podarcis cretensis. Next base: position 27,824,586 of record NC_137175.1, read on the forward strand.
GCACACTGTATACCTAAAGTTAAGAGATCATAGAATCATAGAATCATAGAGTTGGAAGAGACCACAAGGGCCATTGAGTCCAACCCCCTGCCAAGCAGGAAACACCATCAGAGCACTCCTGACATATGGTTGTCAAGCCTCTGCTTAAAGACCTCCAAAGAAGGAGACTCCACCACACTCCTTGGCAGCAAATTCCACTGTCGAACAGCTCTTGCTGTCAGGAAGTTCTTCCTAATGTTTAGGTGGAATCTTCTTTCTTGTAGTTTGGAACCATTGCTCCGTGTCCGCTTCTCTGGAGCAGCAGAAAACAACCTTTCTCCCTCCTCTATGTGACCTCCTTTTATATATTTGAACATGGCTATCATATCACCCCTTAACCTCCTCTTCTCCAGGCTAAACATGCCCAGCTCCCTTAGCCGTTCCTCATAAGGCATCGTTTCCAGGCCTTTGACCATTCTGTTGCCCTCCTCTGGACACGTTCCAGTTTGTCAGTGTCCTTCTTGAACTGTGGTGCCCAGAACTGGACACAGTACTCCAGGTGAGGTTTGACCAGAGCAGAATACAGTGGCACTATTACTTCCCTTGATTTAGATGCTATACTCCTATTGATGCAGCCCAGTATTGCATTGGCTTTCTTAGCTGCCACGTCACACTGTTGGCTCATGTCAAGTTTGTGGTCAACCAAGACTCCTAGATCCTTTTCACATGTACTGCTCTCAAGATGCTGGTGCATAACAAGCTATGTTACAAAGTATAGTAGCCTGGTCTTAGAGTTTAAACTGAAGAGATCCAAATATACAGAGAGATCCATGTTTGGAGACAGATCCACCACCGCCACAATTCACGACCCACTACTCCCACATTGCTGCTAAATGCAGCCTTGGCTTTATTCTCACCAATGAACATACACACATTCTTTGGAGAAAGGGAGGGTGGATGAGTCATGCCAGAGGCCTGTGGCCTTGAACTATTTCAAGAGGCCCACCACAGCTGGTGTCCTAGCCCTGAATGGAAATCAGACGAAGGGGAAGGGAAACTTGAGACCCAGACCAAGCAGTTAGTGCCATTTAGCACATATTTCCAAATTACAGTAACATTGACATTGTGTATTATTATTATCAGTTGACAGGACCTAGTCAGCTGACTAAGCAGGCAATATTTCTCCTTCTTCCTGTCTCCAGCTCTCCTCTGCTACTAATCTGCAGACCTGACCTCAGATAAGGAAAAGGAGTGAAATCTTTTGTGTAAATAGATTTATAGGCGATACCTCTCGGGTAAGTATATTACATGGCTTTGGGGCTTCAATTCAGATAGAAAACTCAAAATAACTTTGGTTTCCCCTATCCACATTTTCCCCTAAGATGATTTTCAGCCCTGAGGCTGGATCTTTTATATATTTTCCAGTTTAAAGCTCTTCTTCAAGTTTGACCTCCCAAGTGAATCTCACTGTGTGAACTCTAGCAGTCAAAGGATGAGTAAGGGTCAGAGTTCTGTATGAAGCAATCCAGAAGAAGAAAGGAAGCTTTAGACAAGCTTTCCCCCACCCTGGCATGACACCTAAGTTGTTCCCTCCTCCACAGCAATATAACTTGTTTCCATTCTAATTCTTGCTATGAATCAGGCTGAAATCGCCATGCAAGAGGGTCAGAAGGTTCCTCTTTTCATCCTAGGGGTTGAGAAGGAGGGGTTGTGGGTTGCACTGAGCTTGAAACGGGTGAAAGTTAAGAATTATGTGACCTTGTTAGCAACCTATTAGTTTAGGACAGGGAAGGGGAAGCTGTGGTCCTTAAGATGTTGCTGGACTCCAACATCCATCAGCTCCAGCCAGCAAAGCCGATTGACCAGGAACGATGGGAGCTGTGGTGGTCCAGCAACATCAGGAATACTAATGGATTTGCCTCAAGCCCGATTTAGGAACATCTTGTTGTTGGGAGTAAAGCAATAATACTTGCAATAAGCTACCTGAAACAGTGGGGTATGGAAGACAGAAAGGCAACCTATGATCCCTTCTTGAGTAAGCACCTGCAGATTCTCACTTCTCCAGCTTTTACTTCCTTCTCACTTCTTCTGCTTGTCAGTTAGTGTTAATGTTAACCTGTTACCTCCATGATGGCCACCTGTACGCTTGTGCTTACAATGGCTTTGTTTGCCTGTAGTAATCAACCTTAAGTTTCTTTATTCTTTCAATCCGCAATCTTACCATGCTATTTATTTATGCATTCCAGTGCAAAATATACTGAACTGCAGCAGTTGCTTAAGGCAGGTGAAGACAATGTATGAAGCAACATCCTCCCTGATGGAAGGGCAAGTTCATCCCAGCACAAAGTAGATTGGCTTGGAAATAAACTGGGCTATTTCCCCAATTAATCAGAAAATAGTTCAGTTTATATATGAGTCAAACCAAACTGATGCCTATACAGTGGTACCTCAGGTTACATATGCTTCAGGTTACATATGCTTCAGGTTACATATGCTTCAGGTTACAGACTCCGCTAACCCAGAAATAGTGCTTCAGGTTAAGAACTTTGCTTTAGGATGAGAACAGAAATCTGCTGTGGCGGCAGCAGGAGGCCACATTAGCTAAAATGGTGCTTCAGGTTAAGAACAGTTTCAGGTTAAGAACAGACCTCCGGAACAAATTAAGTACTTAACCCAAAGTACCACTGTATTCAGATGGAGACAAATCATGGGCCATAATGCTTACTTCATATTTGAGACAAGCATTTTGAACCTTCAAGATTCATATTTCCAAGTGCAGGAATGTGAGTCCTGGTGAAGTCACCAAAGCCGTGTATGGTAAACCTTGGGTTCTTCCCTGGCCACTCATGAGAAGCCATAAAACACTAGTCTTCTGTAAAGAAGCAGTGCCTCACTTACCTGTGGAATACTAAAACAAGTACTTTTATTTACAGGCTACTGAAATCTCATTTTTTATTTCAATGGGTCCTCCATTTCCTAGAGCAGTCCTTTTTTCATTACAGTCCATTGTGATAATATTCTACATTAATATCATCACATGGAAAACCACTTCCAAAACCTGAGTTTCTTCTATACTGTGATACTGAAATAAATTGTTTCCTACCAAGAGCACCCAAAGTTAACCTTAGTTAAAACAGTTCCACAGGGCCTAGTCTACACCCAACACACTGTGGCCTTGATTCTTAATGAGGCAGACCTAAAAGCTTTGCTTTCATTTTATAGCCTGTACACCTGTGCTCAGTATCTGCACAGCACTATTTTGTACAAGTGGGGTTTAGTCAGACAAACTCAAGAGTTCCTTGTTCCCTAGGCTCTGCTCTTCAAGACCTTTTGGGAAGCATTTAAACAGCTCTGTCTAGCTGTCCATGACGAGGGACACCCCCCAAAAAAAAAACCCCATATAGACTACAGTAGTACCTCAGGTTAAGTACTTAATTCGTTCCGGAGGTCTGTTCTTAACCTGAAACTGTTCTCAACCTGAAGCACCACTTTAGCTAAAGGGGCCTCCCACTGCCGCCATGCTGCCGTCATGCAATTTCTGTTCTCATCCTGAAGCAAAGTTCTTAACCCAAGGTACTATTTCAGGGTTAGCGGAGTCTGTAACCTGAAGTGTCTGTAACCTGAAGCGTATGTAACCAGAGGTACCACTGTATATATATTAAAATGTTTAAGAACATAGGTTGTGTGGCTTCACACACAGCAGTTGACATGTGGCAATGTGGTCAGGAAATTTCTTACCTGAATGCCCAGCCCTAAAGTCAACTCAAAATTATGATCAGTAAAGCACTTGCCACATAGCTTCAACATATTCAAAATTCAGACAGCAATACGTTCATATGCAGGGCCAGGAGGTTGGTGGGTTTGGACACAGCCCCCTAGGCTTGTTCCTTTTGTCATTGCTCGCCCACTTGATCTAGTCCAAAGGGAGAATGCCTGCAAGCAATGAGAGTGAACAGGAAGAAACAATAGTGCCACTACCTGTTCACTTCTCTACCCCTTTTTCTTGGGGAAGCATTGGAGACTGGCAGAGGGAGAACAGGTGGGGGACTGTAGAGAGAAGACCACTCATAACATCTTGCCTGGCAGCCTCGCAAAACCTAGAGCTGCCATTGTTCCTATGAACTGGCCTTTAATTATGCATGTTCTTTGATTTATAGACTTTGCCAATAAGTGGCTGCATGTCCCTTGATAAACTAACAAATTTGATTCTGAAATATCTCGACTCACTATAAAAGTCACAAGCCCTGTATATTCTATAAAGGAAAAGGGCATTATAATGTTCTGGAAACATTCCCGTAAACCCGAGCACAGTTTTGATCATTCCAAACTCCAATTCTAAACATCAATTGCACAGCAGTTTACCCTGAATAAAGCATTTCAACCTTTCAGGTTCTAGCTTCATGTCTATGAAATAAGAACTGAAACATACTTTTAAAAATAAAAAATGGGAGAGGTGATTGCAGAAGAACCACTTTCCTAATTTTCCTTTCTCCCTCAATCAGAATGATGCCTTGATTGGGCTGAATCATTCATCAGTATGGAACTATTAATTATATTACCCCATTCAGATGTCTATCAATCCACTGCCTTATAATATGGAATGGGAGTGAAATGTATGCTAATGGCCATTAATATGCTATTTGTAAGAGCACTGCAACAGTATTTTGGAGCTATTCAAATGCTCCCTAGAGAGTATCACAAAGTTCTTTGGGAAGTGAGGACAAGGGGCTGAGGGGTGTGTGAGAGAGAGAGGGAAAGGGAAAGGGAAAGAGAAGGAGAAAGACATATTTTATTAAATCTACCCTTTACACTTTTCGAATTTGGCCTTGATTGCAATGATAGAATTCAGGTAGAGTTGCAAAAAACACAACAACTTTTCCAACGCTTTTCCAACAATACAAGAGACGACTCTACACATGGACATCAAAGAACCGTATAGTTAAAGCTATGGTTTTCCCAGTAGTGATGTATGGAAGTGAGAGCTGGACCACCAAGAAGGCTGATCGCCGAAGAATTGATGCTTTTGAATTATGGTGCTGGAGGAGACTCTTGAGAATCCCATGGACTGCAAGAAGATCAAACCTATCCATTCTTAAGGAAATCAGCCCTGGGTGCTCACTGGAAGGACAGATTGTGAAGCTGAGGCTCCAGTACTTTGACCACCTCATTAGAAGAGAAAACTCCCTGGAAAAGACCCTGATGTTGGGAAACATGGAGGCACAAGGAGAAGGGGACGACAGAGGATGAGATGGTTGGACAGTGTTCTCGAAGCTACCAGCATGAGTTTGACCAAACTGCAGGAGGCAGTGGAAGACAGGAGTGCCTGGCGTGCTCTGGTCTATGGGGTCACGAAGAGTCGGACACGACTAAATGACTATACAAAACAACAACAAGAGTTGCAAAGAGTGCTGGTAGAGGAAAAGTTGTATTAGTAAAATCAGCTATCAGCCTATTTCTTATACAACATTTATACAACATTTCTTTTAAGACCAATACAGAAATGATTTCCATGAGTGACATACAAAAGAGGCTGCCTCTCTGCACCCAGCTCTTGGGGAAGGGGGCATTAAGAGAATATTATGTGGGAAGATGGTGTAGGGAGAATATCAAACAAAATCACAGGAGCCCCCCAAAACAATGAAAAGTGTGGATAAATATTTGAAAATTGTAGATAAAGATTCTTTGTTTTTATTACTTGTTCATCCACAAAAAATTTTTACCTGCCCTTACAGTAAGATCAGAGGGTGGGTTGAAACAATAGAAATATTGTTATTTTTTAAAGAAGAAAAGAGCATTGAAATTTAAAAACACACAAAACCATTCCAAATGGAACAAAACCGTATAAATTCAGCAAAGGAGGTTGTTATCAAATTGCTATGATTAAGATTTCCTGGCTGCATCCCATTTCATGCTGTATCAGAACCACTGCTTTTTTGGAGGGGCAGGGATATGCATACCCCTAAACATTTTGTGAATCTAAGTTTGGCCCCATTGAGAGGCAGTATTTCAAAAGAAGTAGGAAAACAAGAGTACCACTAAACTTTTTTCTTTCTTTTTTTTCAGAAAAAAGCACTGATAAGAACAAAATGGAGAATAAACTTTGGCAACTTTTAGCTAAGTATTCTCAAGTCAACACTGACTGGCAATGGATCTCCAAGGTTTTGGAAAGGAGACTTTTCTAGGGTTACCTAAAAATTCTAGGGATTGAACTTGGAACTTTTCACATATAAAGCATATGTTCTACCACTGCGCTAGAGCAGCTCACAGACTGGATAAATATACCTGTATTTTATACAATGATATCGGCCTGTGTATGCAGTGAGGCCAGTTCTCAACCTTTGCTTTTAACAATTCTTGACCTGCATTGATAATATTGCTCCATTTGTGAGTTATTAAAAAGAATAAACACAGTAAATGCTCTTTTATTTTTTTGCAATTGAATCACAAATGGATCTAACAGTGGGCTTTAAATGTGTCCTGTGTACTTTTCTTGGTGAAATCTATTGCTGCACCTCCAAATCAAGAAGGAGATATGCTACTTGTCTCCTCTGATTGCGTGTCGAGGTCCCCAGGGCCACCCCAATAACTCACACACCACACAGAAATTTTTGTTTAAGTCTTTCGGCATAATTTTGGTCACAACTTTATTAAAATACAAAAATGTGAGTGGTTGCTGAGGCATTGGTTGCATGGCCCGAGTCCCTTGACAGGGTGTCCCATGGAGGACAGACTGACATTCCGCACGCCTGCGAAAATCAGAAAGGGGAATACCCCCAATTCAACCAGGGTCTCTTGCATGGCCCGAGCCCCTTGACAGGGTGGACAAAAGCAATAGTGAGCCCCTGTATTCCTTTAACAGAATCCCTTGCAGCAGCAGCATTAGAGGGGTAGGCACAGCCATTCCATGCCCCTCAACCAACCAAACCATAAACCAATGCCAAACCGCAACCTTACAAGTTGTGACAATTTGCTACGCAGTAGGCAAAACCAAATGGCCCCAGCCAATCAGCCAGATGGACAAAATTCCTACCGGGCCCCTGCCCCAAGAGCAGACGACCCCATGACAGGCATAGCAAGGTCAAAGTGAACAACCCTAAATATAGGGAGGGTGGGACGGACAATCTGATGCACGGGGTGAAAAGAGGAAGCTCTACGCCTCGTGCAGGGAGTTTTAGCATTTCTGGCTGTCAATCAACAAATGGCAACACTAACTTCATCCCAACAACAAGGGAAGCCCAATCACATCAGTGGCCAATGATCAATTAGCCCCCCCCCCCAACTTTGGAGTGTCCTGTCGGCCCCCACTGCAACACGTGCTCTCTATGAAGGAGAACACGCTTTGTAAAGAAAACCTACAAGATGAGGGGGGACTCTAAGCACTAAGCAGGTTCTACATAGTAAAAAAGATGGCAGGAAATTGGGTCTGCTGTATGAAAATGCACCTAGTTCTGTTTCTGCACCGAGAAGGAGAGAGGATTGTGACTGTAACAGATACACTTTATTATAGACATTTCCACTTGCTTGCCATCAGCTTAACAATATCCACCCCCCCCCCATGGTTCCCTTCAGGATTCCTGCTTGAAGTCAAGATGACCATCCTGCACACCACTGAGCAATTGGGCCAATCCTTGACACCAGGATAAAAGAGGGCGACACATGATGAATGACTTTCACACAGGGTTATGGCTTCCAGCAGGATACCTGGAACACACCATCCTTTGGAACAACAATAGCTCTGCAGCATTCTGCTTCTCAGTGATATTCCCTAGCAGTACAGCCAAAATAAATTGGGACAGTGCATCTGCTACTTGCCACCTTTGTTCATCTGCGATTGACCTCCTTTGTTCCTGTCCTGCCACTGTATCTCTCCCATACTGCTCCCTCCACCTGCAATAGCCATACCGCCGGCACATGTGGATAAAGCCTGCTCTCTATCTTTATGCTCCATTTGAAAGCTAACTTATTACAGCTGCACCTCCATAGTTTGTTTCGTTCCCTCTCTTACCACTTAATCCTCTCCTTGACCATCTGTCATATTGCCTTCTCTATTCCTCTCCTATTCTCATTCCCTCCGTTCTCCTCTTCTTTCCAAAACAGACAAGAATCACACAGCACTTTTCTGTTTCATGCAATGCTCAGTATGCTTTGGACACCAAAGAAAGGTTTAGCAGTAGTAGTATTGGCAGCAACTATATCTTATTATGATATTACATCTATCTATCTATCTATCTATCTATCTATCTATCTATCTATCTATCTATCTATCTATCTATCTATCTATCATCTATCTATCTATCTATCTATCTATCTATCATCTATCTATCTATCATCTATCTATCTATCTATCATCTATCTTTGTGGAGGTACAGCTTTCTCTCTTGCTCTTCTTCTCTCTGTGTATGTACACACACACACATACACACACACACACACACAAACACACACTGGTACCTTGGTTCTCAAACGCCAGCTCCCTAGAATCCAGTGAGTTCTAGAGCAGGCTTCCCCAAACTCAGCCCTCCAGATGTTTTGGGACTATAACTCCCATCATCCCTAGCTAACAGGACCAGTGGTCAGGAATGATGGGAATTGTAGTCCCAAAACACCTAGAGGGCCAAGTTTGGGAATGGCTGTTCTAGAGGTTTGCTGGATATCATGCTGATGTGTCTTGTTGATGTTATGGTTTCAAAACAGCACACACTGTCTTTGTGTGTGCATAGCATCCAGTGACCAATGCTCCAGACCTGTAACTGAAACCACTAGATTAAAGTCCTAGTTCAGCTCAAAGTTTTATAGCTATTATCTATTGGCATAACTATTTGGTATAACTTTAGGAATAACTATTTGGCTTCAAATCTAGCAAAAGATCCTATTCTTCTTAAATGAAATGCAATCAGATTCTATTATACCCCAAAACAAGATGACTAGCATTTCTTAGACATAGATGGATGCAGAATCACAAAGGGGCTATTCTATGATTTGGCAACCTGTGCATCAAAAGTGCAATCTGGTATCTTCCCTTGGGACATTACAAGTTGGTTGGATGGAGGGTGGGATAAAAATGCAATAAATATTCTCCTTTAGCTGAAAACAGCAGGGACTTAGAAATCCTGTTTTCTGTTAAAAATGCCTGGGCTTTGATAATAGCAGCAATGCTCCATAATCATTCAAAGCTATAAACATTTGACAAGGAGATTTTCAGAGTTTGGGTCCACAGCCATATCATCAAGTGTGCAATCCAATATCTTCCTCTTATTTGAACGTTGAGGCTCACAGCAGGTGTCACCCATCCTATTTTGCCTACAAATGAACAAACTTGATAATGCCAGAATTAATCTAGAGCCATTCAGGGATAGAGGGTTTCTGGAAGAGATAGTCAGCATTTTTTGCCCACATGTATATCATCAAGTATGCAATCTTCTGTACAGTCTTTTTAGATGAAGTCTGCAGGTCCCAGCAGGAGTTCGGAAGCGTAGGAAGGATAAACAGATGCTATCAGCGCTCTACCTTTTCAAAAGAGAAATGCAGTTTCCATTTCTGATCCTCTCAGTCTGGTGTTTTTGCTAATGTAGGGCATATAAAAGGCATCCTCCTTATTTTTTTTATTCTTATTTTTGCCCTTCACATTATGAGCCACAGCACCAGGAGCAAGACAAGAGAAAGGAGACTCCGATAATAACTCAGGTTACCCTCCTGGAATAACTCAGCCTCTCCTTTGGCAAAAGGGGATTGGAAACAAAAAGAGTTCAAAAACCATTTGAAGACAAGAAGCAACAGCTTGCATTTATTAACCTGACCTTCTCCCTATAATTCATAGGGAGATAGAACCATTTTTTGTTTCATCCTGAAAGCAGGCCAGCATGCTGCACCCTATATTCTACAAAAAAATATGCACATGGAATTATGTCTATGCAAATACCATTTGAATCACCCACTTCACTGAAGTGAAACTCCATGCAATGCACCTTCTCAGTGTCATGCTGCTGTTTATATATTAAGAGAACAATTTCTGTGCCAACTTTACCAAGCAGAATTAAGATGACTTTCAACTTACTGCAGATATTAATATTGTGCAGCATGAAGTAATCGGATGCATAAAAACTGAGTCCTTTTGGAATGAAGCATTGCCCAGACCCATGAAAATATTATTCCAACTTACTTTGCAGAACTTTCTTTAAAATAAACAGTAAATGATGCATCCAAATCTTGTGCATATCCAGCACAGCATCTTCTTAGAAATATCTTTAAACAGGATTGAGATCTTAACTCTTTCTCTCCCCCATTCCAGCCTCCATTTTCCCTGGAACTGTTTACATGGAGAGCTTCATTTATATCCTCACTCCACAGAGTTGGGGAGAACAAAGAACCAAAGGCAACTCCCTGAAAAATGGAGATTTTCAACCAAATACCTTTGTCAAGTGATCTAGGGTTAAACACTCATGTGTTAGCTGCTGCTAGAGAATTATTAACCTGCAAAAAGCTTAGAGAGCTCTTCTTGCTTTTCTAACTCTTCAGTGGAATCACTCCATGTTAAACCTTTTTACCAATACACAGGCGTTATCATTTCAGTGTGAATTAAACCAATTATACTTAACCCATCTCATTTTCTAGAAAGTAGGACTCAAACCTATGGCTTCAAGTTACAAGAAAGGAGATTCCGACTAAACATCAGGAAGAACTTTTTGACAGTAAGAGTCACTTGACAGTGTAGCGGATTCATAGAATCATAGAATCATAGAGTTGGAGGGGACCCCAAGGGTCATCTATCCCAACCTCCTGCAATGCAGGAATCTCAGCTAAAGCATCCATGACAGATGGCCATCCAACCTCTGCTTAAAAACCTCCAAGCAAGGAGAGTCCACAACCTCCAAGGGAGACCATTCCACTGTCGAACAGCTCTTAGTGTCGGAAAGTTCTTCCTGATGTTTAATTGGGATCTCCTTTCTTGTAACTTGAAGCCATTGGTTTGAGTCCTACACTCTAGAGCAGGAGAAAACAAGCTTTTTCCCTCTTCCAACCCTTTATATATTTGAAGATAGCTATCATATCTCCTGGGACGCAGGTGGCGCTGTGGGTAAAAGCCTCAGCGCCTAGGGCTTACCGATCGAAAGGTCGGCGGTTCGAATCCCTGCGGTGGGGTGCGCTCCCGTCGTTCGGTCCCAGCGCCTGCCAACCTAGCAGTTCGAAAGCACCCTCGGGTGCAAGTAGATAAATAGGGACCGCTTACTAGCGGGAAGGTAAACGGCGTTTCCGTGTGCGGCTCTGGCTCTGGCTCTGGCCAGAGCAGCGATGTCATGCTGGCCACGTGACCCGGAAGTGTCTCCGGACAGCGCTGGCCCCTGGCCTCTTAAGTGAGATGGGCGCACAACCCCAGAGTCTGTCAAGACTGGCCCGTACGGGCAGGGGTACCTTTACCTTTACCTTTATCATATCTCCTCTTAGCCTCCTCTTTTCTAGGCTCCTTCAACCTTTCAACCGTTCCCCATAAGGCTTGGTTTCCCTTGGGAGGTTGTGGACTATCCTTGCTTGGAGGTTATTAAGCAGAAGTTAAATGGACATCTGTCTTGGATGCTTTAGCTGAGATTCTTGCACTGCAGGGGGCTGGACTAGGTGACACTCAGGGTCATAGCTGTCAACCCTTTTTTAAGGGAAATTCCCTTATTCCGAATAGGATTCCTCACAAGAAAAGGGAAAAGTTGACAGCTATGCTCAGGGTCCCTTCCATCTCTACGATTCTATGTACACAAGCCAGTTACCAGTTTATACTGTTGGTCATATTCTAGGACTAAAACAAAACAAAACAGGCAACCCAGAATGTGTCAAGGTTAAGCAGTTAAGGACAGCTTCAGTTTTCAGCAGTTCACATTTCATTCTATGGCCTTCTAAATCTTAAGACTGACCAGCACATGTCAACATTCATTGGATTTCTGACATTCCTTGGACTGCACACATTACTTAATTAATTACTCTCAACTCATAATCTAGTGGCTTCCGATGGAGTATAATTGGATTTGACTTTTTAATTACCGGCAAAAAAATAATTGTGACAGTTTTATTAAGTCAGTGGACAAATGGTTATTGTTTGCTGTATATTCTAGAATCATAACAAACTTAGTTTTTTTTTTTTAAAAAAAAAACTTCTGACATAAAGTCTTTTGTGTGTGTGTCTGCACGTGCATGTCAGCTTCCCTATCCATATTAAATTTCATTTTATCAGTTTTGGAACCCACAACTTAACTATTGAAGCTTGATTTCTAAACCATAAATGCTTAGCCAAAGTCCTCCCTATCCCATCCTACTTTCATGACCTGGCTCTGAATAGATTGTTAATGTATGCCTCTTATAGATAAGTTCTCACACCCCATTCAGAAATCCCAAGTTCATGGCAGTTCTTAGCGGTATTGTATGGATATTAAATTTGGATTAAATTACTTGAGAGAAAGGTGTGTGTTTTCAAGTAATTTACTTCAAAATACTAAATAATGGTTACATAATAACAAGATATCATATGACAGCATAGCACATGTACAGGACTCATGTAATAAGCAAAAAAAAAAAAGATTTCTAAGGATTCTTAAGGAGTTGGTATTTCTTACCCAAATGGACTGAGTTTGTCCCAAAGAAGGTGAGAATAGGAGAAAGGATAATGATGTGAGTGTTAAGGTGTCAAAACTCTCATTCAAATTCTCTCTGAACCATCTCTATTTATACCCTCCAACACATATTGATATTTATTTGGAAAAAATGCCTTCGATCATCACTCTTAAATAATGAATTGTTTGAAGTTCAGTTTATTGCTCACATGTCATCATTTCCTAAATGATGAGCTTTGCTAAGGTCCAAAACAAAATACTTGACTTTAGGTCAGGTAAGAGTTCCCTGTCTGTGACCTTCAATATAACTGCTTCAAAAATATTTGCATTACAACTTCATCTTACTGTGCAAGCAAGCAATTTTAACAAAGTTAAGCCCCTCAACAGACTTTCTTACTCTTCTGGTGATAGAAATAAAGCAGGTGAAATGCAGATGAACAAATATCTAACCATATTGGCAGACAATGACTAGGAAACACTGAGTTATGAGGAAACAGCTAGCTGGAGAGGACAGAATGAAAAAGGGAAAGACAAAAGGATTAACTATGAAGCACAAGCTTAACAAGATATTGAATATAACTCATATTTTCATTCTCTCTCTTATTATTTCCTATGAGCTCATAGACAACAATCCTGTCATAAAGCAAATATTACTGTGCAGGCAGCGAGAATTGACAAAGTTCACTTTAATTAAGTAAATTTATGCATTAGACACTAGTGCAGAGACTTCTGAGATCATAGTATCAATATATTTTGTTGCAATATCCATGAAAAGACATCAAACATAAGTGCCTGGAGGCTACTGTCTGGCATTCAGGATTGTAATGGCCAGGATGTTTAGATCTGATCCACCTGATAACTTTCAAAAGAAACCCCGACATCTCTTGAGAGTTATCGTCTCATGTTATTGTAGTGGCCAGTTTCACCTCCCACAATGTCCACTTCACATTGCTATACTTTTCCTTTTACCAACTCTTTGTTAGACCTTCTGTTTCTTTCTCAGAGATGTGATTCAGTAAACCTCCCTCTTCACATGTATGTGAACAAGATTTTGCTTTCCTGATAAAAAGAAAATGAACTGTCATTGGTCCTTCACTCCCTGCTGGCAGGTTTCGCCCCATTGCTCATGGCTGAAACTTAAGACAGAAATCTGCCTGCTTCCTTGTTGCTGGTTTGTCCAGTGACAGTTCTGTTACCAGTGAGTCATGAATATTTATATGTGCAGCAAGGCCAGTCTGCTAGTAGGCTAACGGAAACCCAACTAAAATAGGACGCTACACATGTCTGAGATCAGTTCCTTCTGCCTCTCCATGTCTCTTTACTTCTCCCAGAATGCATTTTGCTTTGCAGAAGCCTTGAATTCCTCAGAGACATTTGTTATACTCAGGTGTTCTCCAAGTTTACAATTTTTCCTCTTTCAGTGCCTGCCCCACCTTGTCACAGCAACACTCAGGTATGAGCATTCTGTAGACTTTTGACTAAAATCTAGTTAGCCATTCTGCCTTTGACAGATCACCAGCACTAGGCAGTTCAGGAGAGAGTGGAGTGAATGGATTTTTCTTCAGCAGAAAATTCTAGTCCAGTCTGGGATTGTACTCAGGATCTTAGGGCACTTTCTCAGAGAAAGTAACTTGTATGACGGTCACTGTGATTCTTAGCTTTTACCTCAAATGTTATAATTCAAACTTAGTTTTTCAATTTCCCTTTAATGTCTATTTGAAACCTATAAGACCCTCTAAATCAGGCATCCCCAACCTGCGGCCCTCCAGATGTTTTGGCCTACAACTCCCATGATCCCTAGCTAAGAGGGCCAGTGGTCAGGGATGATGGGAATTGTAGTCCAAAACATCTAGAGGGCCAAAGTTTGGGGTGCCTGCTCTACATTATTGTGGCATGCTTCTTCTCTAGAATAGATCACACGTTTTCATTGGTGCATGTGAGAACAACAAAAGTTTGTGGCTCGAAAATCCATGCACATGTGTGAGAATGTTTGACATCTGAAGGCAGCCCTGTTTAGGGAAGTTTTTAATGTTTGAAGTTTTATTCTGTCTTTAATGTTCTGTTGAAAGCTGCCCAGAGTGTCTGGGGAAACCCAGTCAGATGGGTGAGGTAGAAGTAACTTATTATTATTATTATTATTATTATTATTATTATTATTGAAAAATTGGGAATAGTAACATGGATGGAAATAGCTGAAATTCAGATTATGGAGATAGCTACCAATGGATAGGGTTGAAAATGGCATTCCACCTGCATATTTTGCAAATGTCTACTTTCAAATGCTTGGCACTTCAGAACCTCAGCAATATTAAAGGGAGAAGATCAGAGGTGTACAATAGGTTGGAGAGATACTGGGATGTTCATTCTAGGAAGCATTCATTTCCTGCTTCAGCTGCATGTGTGGGTTGAGCATGAAGAAATAAAAGCATGACAAATAAAAAACACTGACAATTAGAAAATTGGCAGGGCAAGAGATAATAGAAGCAGGGCGCTGAAAGATGTCATCTTAGCAGTGCACTGCCACACAGCCACCGCAGCAAGAATAAGAAAATGCCTGCAGGCAAAGGCACTATTTCATAACTGCAAGGTTTTACTTCACTGTTAGGAAATGAACCATTTTTGAGAAGCCAGCAAAGGAATGGGGCTCTTAATTTCTCATCAGCCAGCACAATCCACCCCCTGCAGGATGATGGCTAGCACCTGCATGCTGCCCTTGGAGGTGGCTTGAGGGGGGAAATTGATCATTTCAACCTGCCAACAATTTTCAGCAAAGACAGGACGAGGTCCTCTTCCATCCTGCCTGACCTCTAAATGTGCTACCTTCTGAGTCTCAGGAGGTTACAGAAGACAAGTGAGAGTAAAGCTGATGAGCTGCGTCCTTTTCCTTTTTAAAAGGATAATTCCAAAACTCAGTTTTTATTACTGGACAATAGCCATTTTGTAAACAACTAGTGTTTTCTATATGTAAAACTGACTGTAAGGAATGTTCTCTCCTCTAGTGTTTGGTTTGAGAATCAATGAGTGGAAGCTTCAGTTTGCTCATTTTGGCAAGCCTAATTGCCTCATGTTAGATTTTACAAGTTCCCCTACATTTTTTCCTCTGGAGAACACGACACGGCTACCTAAAAAGCAAAGCATTAATCCCTGTCAGAAACATTTCCTTTTTTTAATTCTACGCATGCTTACTCCAAAGTAAGTATTGTATTTTTGGTTTTTATGTAAGCCGCCCAGAGTGGCTGGGGAGGCCCAGCCAGATGGGCGGGGTATAAATAATAAATTATTATTATTACTCCAAAGTAAGTTCCACTGAGTTACTTCTATGTAAGGATGCTTAGGATTGCAGCATTAGAAATTCTTACTTAGTGGGCTCCACTATCTAGGGCAAAGCATCTGAAAAACTTGGAAGAAAGGAAGAGTTTTGATCAAACCAGCAAAATATCTGTGTGCTTGCAGATCCTTACTGGGATAAATAATAATAATAATGAAGGTCTACTTATTTACATGCTTATTTAAGAATTTTTTATACATTTCTTCATTAAAATATAATTTCAATAGTGTACATAAAATATAATGCTCAACAACATACAGACCATCCTAATTTAAACATAAGTATACATGACTAAAATATGGGCCATATTCAACTAAGTAGGTGCAATGGCAGGAGCCAATAAAGGACGTCCTTCTAGTGTAAAAAGGATTCCTCAGTGTGCCCTCTCAATGGGCTCAGTGGGAGGGGGCAGGAGTTCTGGAGAATTCCCAGTGTTTAGGGAGAGGGGAGGAGAAATTGTTCCATCAGGGATATGAAATTAAATGCTTGTACTGATGAAACGATTGAAAGTGTGTGATGTTCAATTCCTCCCTATATGTCTGGACAGGGTTATTGAAATAATAAGAAAGGGTTTAGCAGGCAGCCAAGAATGCAATCCTAACCTTTCTCTATATTAGCAGGACTTTGCATTGCATCAAAACCACCACAACTGCATGCTCACAGCATTCACAGTGGAAGGAAGCATGGCAGGGATGCCGGCTTAGGATCCAAATCAATCGTACCCCACCCTTCAAATACCTGGTCTCAGAGCCCATTTTGGAGATCTTGGCAAAGATAACATCCCCCCCCCCCTTTTTACAAAATAGCAGAGCTCACAATAGATCTAATACACAAATAACCTGCCTATTTTATGAAGGCAAAAACAGTCAAATATTATTTGTATAATTTATGCCCATAGAATGCTGTGAGGGCACAATTCTGGAGCAGATTTTTTTGATCTGGAACTTCAGATCAATCTGGACTTCAAACTTGCTCTTTGCTGAACACATTGCTTTATATGGCATGTGCCAACAGGCCTTGCCAATAGAGTTCTAAGGTGATACTATATTAAATTGTATTTTAATACTCTGTTTGATCATTCCTAGCATACTGAGCAGTTGTGAAAGACTCTTAAAATGAGGAACAGCAGTGAGCTGTTGCCTGTTTTCCATGGTTTATCTTTTAGAGCAGAAGGTCTGCTGGCTTGGCAGGTTACCCTGACACCTTTGTTGCCCTCCACCCACCCACTTCAAGGCCCTTGTTTGCAACTGGGCAAAGTAGCAGAATTAATACATTATCTGACTGCTCCATAGGAACAGTCACCCTTCAGTTGAGCCCACACTTTCAGCTGACATTGCTGGAATTGCCAAGTAATAACTGAAACTATCAGTAAAGGTTGTTAACAAGTTTACTACTGTAGGTACCAATTTCATCTTGAAGATAAAGTGTGACACCCAGTTAACCTGGGAGACCTGTGATTCAAAAACCAAAGAATGGTACATTAACACTGTTTTGACAATGTGAGAACCTCACATTGAAATCCTAGCAAATGTAAACCTTATTCACCTGAGCCCCTCATACTTTTCCCATCACATGACAGGGAGAGTGGGATCATGCTTGCTGACCTTTCCTCCTCTATTGTGTTCCTGATGATCCACCACCCTCCACACTTTGGGGCTGAATATCTACAGCTTGGAATCTTTTCTCCAGAGGCCCACATAATTAGAATCGTGCATGATCAGGGTTCTGTATCACACAGGGATCCTCCATGACTATAGGCAGCTCACCAGTGTAGGTGCTCATCCCCAAAGCATGGGGGGCAATGAGGGCAGGAGGGGCAGGGGTGGAGTGGCTAGACAACATTGCAAATGTTATCCCACACCTTCCAGTGCATTTCTCCATCACTTTCCTTATTGCAAAAAGCCCCATTTTACTGGGGAAGCAAATTTGTTGCACAATACTATGCAATCAACTATAATTTTGCAACCTGCATTTGTGATTGAATCCCACCCCCCAAATACTCATAGTTTTGCTTTCAGTAGATACTCTTGGAAATATCTATCAATAAGCTTGAACTTATTGATCTCAACAAAATTTGTCTTGGCCTGTAAGTGGAAAGACCCACAACACGTGCCATTAATGGGGTGTCTTTTGAACTGTTTGGTTCTTGCAGAGATTGACACACTAACAGAATTGATAACCTAGAAGGTGTGGTAGTAATTGGATAGTGACTGTTGCTGGAGGGAAACAAACATGCTTTATGGATAATTGGGAGGATATAATGGGAGCTTATCTGTGTGAGCACTGGAAGTTGCAGCTTATACAACTTTCTGTATGAAAGATTACTTTTACTGAATTTGTTTTCCCCGAAAAATAGCCAACGCTGAATTCAAGCAGTATTGCCATAAGCCAAGCCATTACTGTGCAATCAGATGCCTTGTGCTGAACTCTGCAGGACTGGATGGTGCTGGCATCCACACAGACAGTTCAGGCCATGCAGCTGGAACTAGTCCTGTGCCAAAAATTTCTCCTACATTTTCCCCCAACCATTTATAACAATTAATAAGGAAAGAATATGCACCTGAAAATTATCAAAAAGGAAGAAGAAATTATCATGGGTGAGTGAGATGTGGGTTGCTTTGGTCATCCTAACCTTACTTTTGAGTAGGCTGAGGAGTGTTAATAAATAATAATAATAATAATAATAATAATAATAATAATAATAATAATAATAAATAAAAATAAAAATAAAAATATACCCCGCCCATCTGGCTGGGTTTCCCCAGCCACTCTGGGCGACTTCCAACAAAGTATTAAAATACAGTAGTCTGTTAAACATTAAAAGCTTCCCTAAACAGGGCTGCCCTTGCTTTCATTCCCTAAGTCTGCACTCTGCAGTCTTCCCAGTTTCCTTTCACTTCAGCAAAAGCCCAGAGAAAGACATCAAAAGGTAACTTGTGTGGGATAAGCAGCCTCATATAACCAACATGCTTAATTCTACTTAATGCATGAAAAGGTTAATGCTAGAGAGTAAGATGTCCTGCCAGGCTTAAGTATGTCACTCTTCCTTACCTTGGGAGAAAGGTAATCAAGCCTTTTATTCACTCTCCAGTCTACCCAGTCTGCATGGCTCTAGTCAGCCTCTTTAGAGTTCCTATACCAAAAATGGTATCATCACTGTATCTAAGCCAAGTTCTACTGCCTGTGCTTTCTCACTGATGTATGGAAAAGCACATGAACCTGACCTTTGGAGAGTTTGTAAGCAAATTATTTTTAACTTAATAAATGTGTGGCCTGTTTCGATACTAAGTGAAGAGGGAAGTTTTGGAACTCACAACAGCATATTTTAAAGGTCTAACAGCCTATATTTCCACACTTTGCTGCATTTTTTTTTTTAAAAAAAATCTGCTGTGGTTCTCTCATAAAAAAGTACTTGCTCCAAACCTGGATCTAGGCATCCAGTGAATTCTCCTTTCTATACACTTGTTCCCCCCTTTGTGTAACCCAATAACTATTTCCATGGGACTTTTTCAGATCAGGAAGTGTGGGCAGCCAGGGAGGCTGTGGAGTGCTGGAGAAATATTTCAGTTCTCTTGCATAGCCAATGGCCCTCAATTGTTTCTTAATGGCACTAGCTTAGCCAGATCATTTTCCATCGGCTAGCCCAGGAATTCCTCCTCAAAATCCCTTCCAACTCTACAATTCTAGGATGAAATCAACTCTTGGCCACCTTATAATGATGAGGGAAGCTGCAAGCCCTGAACCCACAGCAGTTCTAAATAAATTCTAAAGAGCCCGAGAAAGAGGCAGAAAAGGGAGATGCCTCTTTCAGAGAGGAATAAAGCATCTGAGAAACAGGACAACAGTTTTTGGCACACAGTACTTGCTGGAACGATGCTTGGGTTAAAAGCACTGATAGTCATGAACTGAAACAGTTGCAAAAGTTGCTCTCCAGAGAGAGGCCATTCTTGGCACTACATCTCAAAAGTGAGATTTATATGGTTGTATCCCAGTATAAGTTCAAACAATAACAGGTTATCTTTCTAGAAGCTGTGTTACTAAAGAATCCAGGCTTTCTTAAGAGCTAAATCAGGCATAGACAAACTCT
The DNA here is from genome assembly GCF_951804945.1 of Podarcis cretensis. Classification (NCBI taxonomy): domain Eukaryota; kingdom Metazoa; phylum Chordata; class Lepidosauria; order Squamata; family Lacertidae; genus Podarcis; species Podarcis cretensis. The sequence goes on from NC_137175.1 coordinate 27,844,573, forward strand.
GGCCCTCCAGATGTTTGGAACTACAATTACTATCATCCCTAGGTAACAGGACCAGTGGTCAGGGATGATGGGAATTGTAGTCCCAAACATCTGGATGGCCAGAGTTTACCTATGCCTGAGCTAAATATTCCAGAGACCTCTTGCACCCCTTGGCTGAAAGCAAAAATAGAATGTTGTTTCTGTTAAGCAAGAAGCTGAAGAAAGCTGTGGATAATATACATAAATGTGACTATATTATCTGTATCTAAAGGATTTTTCTGTGACTTGGTTCAAGTGCTCTTGGGGCCCTCATTCACTTGCCTGGGGGCAAACCTGAAGAAGCTTGCTGGCTTGACCTGACCAAGATCATGCAAAAACATGGATTTCAAGTAAAAGGCTAAAACCCACCTGCTATGATTCATCCAATAGCATCAGCTCAAAGGGGGCCAATTTTGGAAATTGCAGAAGCCATGCATGTAAAGTTCAAGTTCAGGGTTTCCCAAACTTGGGTCTCCAGCTGTTTTTGGACTACAACTCCCATCATCCCTAGGCAGCAGGAACAGTGGTCAAGGATAATGGGAATTATAGTCCAAAAATAGCTGGAGGCCCAGGTTTGAGAAACCCTGCTCTAATTCATCTCAATAAATTAAACTGAAGGCTGCCTTCAACTTCCCTCTTGTTATTATAAATGCATAGCTCCCATAGCAGGCCCTTCGCCGGTAAGGAAAGGCTTGAGGAAGGGCAAGGAAAGGACATATGTTTTGTGTGCTTCCTCCTTTGCATCAAAACATGCAAATAATTAAAGGAAAAGATAATTAAAAATGAAGAGCTTATAGCAATTAAATGGCAGAGCCAAACCTAGCACCCAAGTGTGCTGAAAAACAATGAACTGTCCAGTGCCAAAAACAGTGCTGGCTTTGGCAAAAGACAAACTGTTCAATTACTAAGGGAGGTCCATAGCTAAGGTTTGTAAGTTTGGAGCAAAATTTTGAATCCAAGCATCCCTCTAGTGGTAATAATGGTTTAAAAAACAAGAACCACTGAACAGCAAGAATTTCAGTCTGTCCTTTTCACATCTTAGTAATTCTAGTGAATCGTTCCAGTGGTGATTATTCTCAATTATCGTTATTTATAGAATACTGGTCCATATGGAAATAGCAATTCTGAAATGCCCCTTTCCTATAAATATAGCAACTCTGTAATTATCCTGTGGCTGATTCATTGTCTATAAGGAATGAGGACAGTCACATGCTCCTTTGTTAGTATTCATGGTGATATAATCTCAGTACAGCATTTAAACCTTGATGCATCCACCCCCATGATTATATCAGTCTTCTTAAAGAAAATATTGGTGTAAGTAGGCGAGATCACTTAGATATCAAAATATTTAATAATGAAGATCAGTTTTATCATATTAAACATGACCACAATTGCATTTCATATTAAGTCTAATTTACAAATGAATGTTCAGATTTTGAAGTAGGCTGCATCTTTCTTTTTCTAGAGTAGGTCTCAGGAGGGCCTTAAAATTTTTTGGATCATATTGTAATGCAAATTCCCTTACAATTAACTATGGAAAATCTAAGATCCTGATTTTCTCAAAGAGCCGGAAACTCCATAATTGGAGAATTGATGGGAAAGTCATCGAACAAGTCTATAGATTCCAATATTTGGGAGTTTGGTTACAACATAACCTTAGATGGAAGGCCCATGTAGCCTATGTTACAAATAGAGCCAAAGCTATCTCCTTGGCGATCTTGCGATTCTTCTTCACCGATGGGGCCCTTCACATCCCATCGGCGTCTTCAAGGCCAAGGTGATCCTGACAATTGCTTATGCCATCTCAATTTGGGGGACTTTTATCAACCTATCTCACCTGGAGGTTATTCAAAATCAGTTTTTAAGAGGGATATTGAAACTGCCCAACTGTGTAAGTAATACAGCGCTACGCATGGAACTTAATACTGTATCCCTGGAAAATGCTCTGTGGAAGCACATACTTTGTCACTGGTTATCTCTATGGCACAATCTCCCAAACTTGTACTTGATACAATGTATGTGGAGAGATGATTTCCAGAGCCCATGGGTAAAAATTTTACAGCTGAAAATTACGGCAATGGGAATCTCCCCATCCAAATTATTAGAGCAGGACATAGTCCCAGCTAAAAGAACAGTAACCTGTAAACTAGAGGAGATGGACTTGCAGCAGAAAATGGTCTTGGGCAATGGTACCTGCTCACCTCTAAATCTTGGTTTATTACCCCTCTTAAGGCTCCCAAACTATTTGAATTCCTTAACTTCTTCAGCTCATAGATATGCCTTTGTAAAGGCAAGATTCAACACCTTCCCATCGAACGTGCTGAGAAATAGATTCTCCAATGGACAGATATCGCTCTTATGTGATTGTAATTGTGGGGCACCAGAATCATTGCATCACATAATTCTTCACTGTGCTTTTCACTTACCGGCCAGGAGCAAGTTTCTTGCTCAATATCTAAAGGGAATTGCCAATGTTACGATTGAAGCCAAACTGAGATATCTACTAATTGATGATGACCCCCTAACTCATGGTTGCCAGATTCTTGATCAGCGTCCTATCCCTAAAGAAGAGAAACGGACTCCTGTGTGGCTCGGATAATCCCTTTAAACCATGATCTATATTTTAGGATGTAATTAGGTGATATCATCGATATCCTTGATTAATTTATGAGCAGAGGGCGATGTTTAGGTTACAAATTTATTGTAATGTATGATGGTGGTCTTTGTTTTTGTTTTGCTTTGGTTCCCGTTTGTCTCTTGTAAGTTTTGGCGGTTTTAAATTTGGAGGTTTAAGTATATTATGTTGGTATGGGAAACTGTCGTGTGACGGGCCAATGGCCGTAATAAAGATCAATCCAATCTATCTAAGAAGTAGGCTGCAAACCCCACACATTTCTGACTATTGTACAGCTCTTACCTACATGCCCTCTCTTTCTGCACTTTCTGTGGCAATTCCAATCCTTGCACTTGTGGTGCTGTGCTAATCATGGAGGACAGAGAGATTCATCCAGTTGTCTTGGCAAATGTAGTGCATCCCCTGTTTTCCCACACTGCACTGCAAAGCTGGGTAATGAGTCCACTGTGCTGGAGCACAGCAAAAGAAGAAATTTAATTCATTCCCTCTCCCCCTTGAACACAACCCACCCTAAAAAACATAACCGACAATACTAAATCCTTTCCACAGACTCCAAACAAAAAGCAGATGCCAGTTGTTTTGGCTTAGCCCAGAGTTTCTTAAATATTTTGTTGAAAAAAGTATACCCTGATTTATATATAATTAACCCAAATCAGCTTATAATGTATAAAACACAATAAAACCAGGTTTAAGATGTCATTACTGCTTTTCATTATCAAAAGATGCCCCAGCACTTGTTTCACTATGTCCTCCCTATTCACAGTCATCCAGCCATGAAAATTCAGCAATATTAATAAAAACCAGTGTGATGCATCCACATGGTTTTTATTGGGCTACGATCCGCAGCTGAGAGCTCTGACCTTGACCTCTATCATTGTAGGGAATTAGGTCCCTAAGTGTACATGAGCTTGGAGTAGCCGTATGAGAGCTGAATGAATTCCAACCCAATTTACAAGCTTGTCCATGATGTTTCCCCCATGCTTCGTAACTCATGGTTAGCTACTTGCATGGACAGGCACGTACAAAGCACATGCAAATTACAGTTAGGGATGAGCAGCCATCACAAAAATAGGGGGGGGGGGGGCTCAAAAGAACAGAAGGAAATGAAAAATGTGCTAAACTGAGCCTGCAAAGGTCAGAAAGAAACACAAATGGTATCTTCCTCCTAGTGTTGCAGCAATAAAACTACTAGCACATTTGCAAAGCTATGCAGGGTTCAAATTGATGGGGAAACGCTTGTTGGGATTCCTGCATTGCAGGGGGTTGGACTAGATGATCCTCAGGGTCCCTTCCAACTCTACAGTTCTAAGATTCTAATTCTAAATAGGATCAGGTAATTTGGAACCCTAACCAAGATCCAAGAGGAAAGTGGGATAGGGAGAATTTTATAAGTATTTTAAATTACAACCACATTGAGGAAAGCTTGCCTCTTTGGGACAAGGTTGTAGCTGGTCTGAATAATATGGGTACCAATTAATGCAAAAAGGTTTGTGGTCGCTAGTGCAATGCGTACATTTTTAGCCTCCAGCTTGCAGCCTTGAAAGAAGTTGGCCAAGTGTTCTCTAATAATGTATTGCTCTGTAAGCCATTCCACTTCACCCTACTTCCTGCATATTTATAACTCCATCAAGCACCTATGTTACAAATATTAGAATTTATTTTGCTCTCTGTTCCCCTGCAATCTGTACTATTGTCATGACAGTGACAAAGAACAGGGCCAGAAAATAATGTAAGCTATAAAATGCATTGGCAGAGTGCAAGGTTGTCAAACAAGTCCTTCTATCTGGTTCTTTGTGCAAATGTCAAAGTCTGTTAAATTTGAAGATTACATCATAATAGTCCATAATTAATGTTTGTCATTTTTCTGGAGATTGCTGAATTATCATTAGCTCATCTCTTGTGTTTGCAAGAGAAACTGTGCAAATCATCAGGAAATTATTTACAATTATGCTGTTAAGAGCTGTTGGCTAATTTCACCTATTAATTAACACGTAGACAACTATGAATATAACACTGAATTTGTGTCATGTTTGTGCCAGATCTCTCATTTGAGAATTGGAAGAACGACTTTTTGAAGGCTGCTTATGAGACAATTGTGGAGAGTTCTGCAAAATAATAATAACAATAATAATCTTCTGCAAAACGGGACAAAAATGTTACTTATTCAGAGTGAGAATAAGGAGCATTGTACTCACTCTGACTTGACTTTGTTATGTGAATGAAAGGAGCCCCTGTCTGAAAAATGATGCTAAAGTTCCAAATTGGGGGTGGCACAGTTACAGTAAACAGAATGCAAAACAGGTATACAAAGTCAGGGTTCGTTAAATATTTATCTCCGAAAGTTTCAGCCACAAATATTTTCAGCATAGCTGGAATGAGATTTTTCTTTCTTTCTGCACAAATGAAGCTCTTGCCCAAAACACTTGGGGGGATGACTGCAACTGATATTTGAAGACTCATGTTCATAACGATGTATTTTAGATCATAACCACCCTTGAACAATAGTAAATAAATAGCCCAGAGATCTGAATACACAGACCCTGCAAGTATCCCTATTTTCCAGGGACGTCCCTGATTTAGAGAAGCCGTCCTGTTTTCTGATTTGATCCTGGAATGTCCCGCTTTTCCTTAGGATGTCTCTATTTTCATTGGAGAAATGTTGGAGGATATGGTAGGATGTCCCTATTTTCATTGGAGAAATATTGGAGAGTATGGAGTTATCCAATATGTTGGAAGCTGCCCAGAATGATGAGGCAACTCAATAATATGTGTGGGGTATAAATAGTGAAATTATGGAATGGGAAGTCCCTATTTTCATCGGAGTAATGTTGGAGGGTATGGAATACATACATAAACAACTCATCTGTGCTGGGTGACTTTCACCTGAAATCATGGATGGGCAAATATGCCAATTTCAAAGCAGGATTCAACTAATGAGCATTTCCCCCTTGGTTCTGTCATGTGATGAGGGGAACTAATATATAAGTAGGGCTCAAGTCCTTGGTGAACCAGATGTACAGTGAATAAGGAGATAGGCACATAGAAGGTTAGTCAGGGCTCAATGAAGTCTTTCATAGTATTGTAGCCTTTCAGACATTGGGCAACCTTTCTTAAGCGCCTTGGAGAAAGAATGTGGTTTTCATTTTGTTTTTTACAATCATTTTTACAATAGGAATTTTATGAAATAAATAAATACCTATGAATCATAGGCATCCCTCATTCCTTCCTAGAAAGGATTTCTGGGCTACAGATAAGGGCCCTGTGGTGTTACAATGGCTGGTGTCTTTGGAATTGTAATTTTCTAAAATAGCAGTAATTCTGGTTTTTCTTTTCTTTCTTTTTTTTTCACAGCTACTGTGAAGTTCTGGAATGAACCCAATTTCCTTAAATTAAGAGACATTTCTTTCAAATAATATAGGCATCTAACAATCCCATGCCTCTGAAAGTGTAGTCTGCCTGGTTTGCTCAGACTGATATCACCTTCTTCTGTCCTTTTTCTCTAATGGTTGTGGTTTTGGTTTTTTATATAAATAAATAAAAACACCTCTGAAATATCCCAAAATCTTGTGTATTATGTTATTTTCCCATTTTGGACATTTCCCCACCTGTCTTCCCTTTCTCTCTCTCTCTAAATGGTGCATTGCCAGTATTATACTGCCCGTAAGGCTATATTTTTTCCCCTGCAGACTCTTTGAACACTCCCATGCATTGCCCTGAGGATCCACCAATTTCAGCTTTTCCTATATACTCACAGATGAAGTAGCCTGATAATATGCTACCAGATAATTTCTGGTTGTTTTTGTTAACAGCGCCCAGAATAATCTGTGCAACGTTGCAAAAGGCACTCAAGTCTGCACCAGCCACGAGAAGTCATGAAGTCTGAGCATCAATCTAAGCTGGCATTTCAGCCTAGCAGTTATGGAAGCAAGACAGTGAATTGCCTCTTAACAATCCTCAGGGAAGGACATTCAGACACTAGCAAGTGTCTCTGGATGTGTATGTATGTTTGCATTCTGTCTTGATAAGTCAGAGGCAGGAATGACTCTGATACGATCCAACTTGCAGCATCTCCTCTGGGCCAGCAGATATCAAGAATATGTGATGCGATGAGAATTGAAAAAGGAAGTCCAGACTTCGCAAGTATGTATTTTCTAGGCAAGCTTAAAAAGTCAGCCAAATAACAGTTTTTTCCTCTTTCCAATTGAAAGAACCCACATGTGTTGATGTTTTATTTTTATTCTTTTTGGTTTGGTTTTGTATTCCTGGAGTCTGCATGAAAAGACGCATCAGCAGACCACTGGTGCATGTCAAGATATGAGCCATAAAGCATTGCCTCATTAAACACTTGAGTGTTTGGGGTTCAAATTATAGGCCAGTACACACAAAAGAGACAGGATTATAATTAAGATCAGGACTCCTGAGTGGTGAATCACAACACAGGATTATATACAACAGAGTCTTGAGTAGCTGAATGGGTCAAAGGCCAAGGAGCATTACTAGAGGGAGTGGTTACAGCTACTGTGTGGAATATTTCACATTTCAGTGCTGCTACTGCATTCCTTCTATGTTCTTTGAAGTGGCACCAGAGCTTGGTGCTATTTCAGATTACACAGTCTTAATGCCCCTGTAAACTTAAACAGGGCAATTCCTCAATAGACAGTCTGCAGGCCATGTCAGGCCCAGCAACCTTTCCTGATGTGTCTGTCACGCCTTTGCCTCTTTCCTACATGCTGTCAACATTTATCCCATATCTTTCTTTGCTGTTTCTTTTATATGGCCTGTCCTACCATTAGGCAGAGTGAGGCAGCCACATTAGATCAGAGGAAAATGTTGCAAGACCAACATTCATGTGCCACACAGCTGGTCTGCTGCCCTTGGGTGTGATGGAAGACATTCTCCTGTCACCAGTGTTCAAGCAAAATTCAATTTTAGGCTGCTATTGGCTATCTTCAGATGAGCAGGAAGGATGCCATCTTGTTCTGAACCTCAACGTAGTAAAATGTCTACAGCCATCCCTGTATTTTGAAGATGACAGTCTCCCCTTATGAAATAACTCATGCATGCATATCCTGCAGATATAAAAAAAAACAAAAAACTGGACCAGGACTGGAGGGACCACCAGGAGCAGATGGACCAGCATTAGGGATGCCCTGCCTTTCAATTAAGTTGGCATATTATTATTTGGCATTATATACAGTGGTACCTCAGTTTATGAACTTAATCTGTTCCGGAATTCCGTTCTTAAACTGAAACCGTTATTAAACTGAGGTGGGCTTTCCCTAATGAGGCCTCCCGCCGCTGGTGCCCTTCCACCGTTCGGATTCCATACTGTTCAGATTCTGTATAAAGTACTGTTTCATTTCTGGCATTGCCTTTGAACCAGAGGGAAACAGTGTAGTTTTGAAGTCAGTGGGTAAAACCAGTGCAGTTTCAAAAGGCTCAGTCTACCATCTTGACTCAAATGGAGTTCAATTATATTTAAACATAGACCAAAACCTGCTCCTCCAACTCAGGCAATGTCACACTGAATTGGGCAACAATATATTCAGAAATGTCCAAATCAGTGCAGTTTGGGATGGTTCCTTTTGCCATCTTGATTCAAAATGGTGTCTGACTGTTTCCAAAGACCAAAACTCACTGCTCCATCTTGGGAACCATCATGCCAAATTGGGTGATGATGTCTTTGGAGGGGTCTGAATGCACACAGAACAAACAACTTTCCAAAAATATATAATAGATTCTAGGAAGCAGATGTGAAGACTCTGTGGCCCTCCAGATTTTGCTGGACTACAATTCCCATTGTATCTGACCATGTAGAGACTGTGGTTGATGGGAGTTTGAAGTCTAACAGCATCTGGAAAGTCATAGCCTTGTTGAGGTATGAACAGGTAAGCTTCCAAAGTGTGGTCTGAAAGCACAGGAAGCCACCGATTTGCTGAAGCTGAGCAGGTCTGGATCTGGTCAATGCCTGAATGGATGTCCATGTTCATTGCCTTAGGTTATGTGATGAAAGGCATGGAGGATATAAATGTAAGAAAAGAAACAAATAAAACCAGCCATTATCATTAGCAGCAGTCATAAAAAGAAAAGAAGGATCATTTGCCCAATCTGCAATAACTTATTTCATGAAACCAGGCAGTCTGGATAATCCATGCAGAAAGGGTTATTGCTTGCCCGATGTGTTGTTCAATTATTTCATTCTCACATCCAGTTCCCAAGACCTGCAAAGGAAGAGGTTTGGTGCTGATAAACCAAAGGAAAGTGTGGTGTATGAGGTTATAAGACAATAGAATATATGAGACTGTAGAACATATGTCACTGCTTACATGACATACAAATTAACTTAGAACTTTCATTAATGTGTGTGTGAGTTTGTTGTAACCATCCTAACTGTTCTCTTAAAACCAAAGGTTTTTTGATCTTACAATTCTTGCACAGGATGAACCTAATTCTGCCTTTAATATCCCAAGATTTGCTAACAAAATCCATTGCTGTGTAATTAGTACTACAAATGAGTCTCTTTTATCTGTGAAATATTCCCTGAGAAAAATTCAACAGCTTCCAGAAGACTGGTTTAAAAGCCTAATGTATCTATTAGAATTAGGGATGACATCAATAAGTTCTGACATTTGCCAGCTCTGCTTAGAAATTCTGAGGCCATTAGCAGAACAATGTGAAAAGGGCAGGAGGCAGATGCCTGCGTTTAGCAAAAAGGCACTTTCTTAAGATGGGTTGTACGCTGATACTGCAACTGCAGAATAGAGAAAATGAATGTTGTCCTATCCAAAACAAAGTCCCTGCACATAGGGAAAATAGCAGGTCAGAAATAAGGGCTCTAACCTAACCTTCTTCAAAGTTTTTGATGTTTTAAATGTGGGAGGTGTTCATACATTTATCTACTGCCTCCTGTGGTTTGAAATAAACTAGGGGGACCATGAGTGCCTCTTAAATCTGAACCCCTAGTTCCACCCTCATGGCTATAGTATATAGTATAAAAAACCATCCAGTTTTAGCCAATTGTTTTAGAAACACAATTGTTCCAGAGGTGTTGCTTTTCATACCAACACCCTATGTTCTTAGAGACAGCCTACTACACACATTTGAAGGTGCATTATTGTGAGGCCCCATCTTCCACAATAGTTGTTAAGAGACCTGTCCTCCATCCTGTTCCATTCTCCACTGAGTTCCCTGGGAAGAGGCATTGGTTGTTAAACCACTCTGGGAATTGTAGCTCAACAAGGAGGAACAGGGCTCTGCTAGCAGCTCTCAGGATCCTTAACAAACTACACTTTCACATATGTGTGTGTGTGTGTGTGTGTGTGTGTGTTTTGGGGAGGGAAACATGATTGTTTAAAGTGGTATGATACTTCTTTAAATTTATAGTTCAGACCATTAATTCATTTGGCCCAGAGTGTTTATTCTGACTATTGAGTCTCAGGGGGTCTCTCTGGGGTCTCAGGCAGACATCTTTCTAGGCCTGAGGTCCATTAACTAAAGGTGCTGGGGACTGAATCTGCAGCTTCATCTATGTATGAAGAAGAATTTGGATTTGATATCCTGCTTTATCACTACCTGAAGGAGTCTCAAAGCGGCTAACATTCTCCTTTCCCTTCCTCCCCCACAACAAACACTCTGTGAGGTGAGTGGGGCTGAGAGACTTCAGAGAAGTGTGACTAGCCCAAGGTCACCCAGCAGCTCCATATGGAGGAGCGAAGACGCGAACCCGGGTCCCCAGATTACGAGTCTACCACTCTTAACCACTACACCACAAAAAAGCATGCCCTAACCCCAAGCTATGACCACACCCTTAAAATTAAAATAAATCCATTTAGTTCTTGGAGCTCTCCACAAACTACCCATCAGATGCAATTATTTTAAGGCTTCCTCAAATTTATGTTCTATGGTGCTTCCAAACTGAGGACTTTTAGCACTGCCCACTCATTGTTCTGCTAGCTGCAGAACTTTCCATGCTCTAGCCAGTACATTTCCTATCATGCCAATGGTTCCTCACTTTTTACAGGGAAAAGATGGGCAATGCTATATTAAAACGCCTAGGGCAGCATTCCTTTACAGCATCTCATCAGTGCAAGGATTGCAGTTACTCAACTAAACTTATCTCCCTCTCCTCCCCCTGTGTGTGCCCCATACCCTCCCCAAATGTGGTATAGAGAGTTGGAGAAGCCCCTAGAACAAATTTAGGAGATGCACGGGTTGAGAAGGGGAGAATGTTCCATTGCACAGGCAGAAATCCTTGCTGAATCCTACCCCTAATGTAGAAGTAGCTCCATTGCCCATATTTTTCAACAACACATACTTCCAGCCTGTTGGCTTCAACCTATAGTAGATTTCACAATAACACCATGTCACTGAGCATTAAAAAAACACAGCTATGATCTGCTTTACCTATGCCATCCACTCATCTGAATTTTTTGCCACAGCATGCATTAGCTATCTTAACTATGTACAAGTACAGCAGAAGGCCCAGAGGTCCAGACTCGTTATTCGGTTTTGTTTATTTACCATTTTCCTCATGAACACAGTAACCTGCACATTGTAATTCAGTATGCGAAGGACTGGCTAAACTTTTATGAACATTCTAATATGTGTAAATCGAATTCCTCCATTTGAATGCATCCTGCCTGCAGTGCTTTCCTGCCTTTAAAAACATAAGAAATAATAAAAATTACAACTGCATATTTCAATTACAAAACTACCCCACTTCTTAACCTCAGGTGATTTTGTTGTCCCTGCAGAAGTAAGCACTGACAGTGAACAGACTTGGAGGTGGCTTGGAAAATGTGTTGTTTCTCAGTTCAGTGGTGCTGATTAGGGAAAGTGATCCAATGAACTGGATGAAATGATATTCACGGGCAGATCAGTTGGAAGGCTGGTGCGATCAATTAAAGCATCAGAGAACAAATGCATATTTAGGCAGTGAACAGTGTCTACTTTTTAGTAGGAATGTTTATGCGTGCATGAAATGAATGAAAACCAGGAAAAGAATGCTTCTATACTGACTGTCCCATAATCATAGTAATGTAGACATGACAATCACTTGTGATGTGTGTGCACTGCTCCTACTAACTTGATTCATATTTAGCGTGGCATTCCTGAGTTTTTCAGGGTACATTGTGGGGCAGTTTCAGCTTTTGTGAGAGTTCCCAGAAAGACCAAGGAGCACTCTTCAGTCATTACTGCTATGCCATCACTATCAAGGCCCCTAAAGGATCCGCTGCTGCTGGAAAACCTGAAGACTATAGTTTTCTAATGCCCTGACTTTTAATCTGTTTAGCTTGAATGAATGGAAAATAACTGCTCCCTGGCTTCCCAGTTGGTGAGTTTGAATGATGCCAATTCAAGCCCATTGTCATGAGATCAGAGGGTAGCAGACTGGCAACTTTGCTTGTTATAACCAGGGTCTCGAGCCTCCCAAGCAAGCGAGGACAGCTGGAAAATGGCTCTTCCATGAATTAAATGTACCGTAAGTAGTGCTTCCATTACCTATGTTTTAATACAATTGTCTGAGCATGTGGAAATTCAAACCTGCAGTATCTGAAAGCAGAACAAAATACAGTGGTACCTTGGTTCTCGAACTTAATCCATTCCGGGAGTCCGTTCAACTCCCAAAATGGTTTGAAAACCAAGACGTGGCTTCTGATTGGCTACAGGAGCTTCCTGCACTCAATTGGAAGCCACGGAACATTAGGCGTCCAAAAAAACACTTGCAAACACTCATTTCTGGGTTTGCAGCATTCAGGAGCCAATTTGTTTGGGAGCCAAGCCATTTGAGTTCCAAGGTACCACTGTAGACCTATGTCAGGTGGTCCTTAAGCAATTCAGTAGCACAGGAGTAGTTGGTGTGGAGGGACAACGAGGTGTGAATGCACCTACAGGAGCACCAGATTTACTCCCCCAGTGTGTTTGCAAAGCACCTAACTCCTCATCTCCTTGTCCCCTTCCCTCCCAGTAACCTGCAGTGAAGCTGGAGCTAGGAGGCTAGATGTGTACTGCCACCCACCCTGCTGGGAATCCTCTCTAGAAAACACACACACACAATCAGAAGGGTCTACAAATGCTGACAACTTTAACAGGGGCTGCAACATCTCACTGCTTTCTGCATCTCAGCCAAAACAGTCTCCGTGATTTTCTATGGATATCTGCTTTTTGAAAGAATTGCTGGTCCTGAAATTCTGCTCTAAAAATGATGACTTATCCCCAGGTGGCATAATGTCACTCTACTTCAAAAAGGCTATGGCAAAATGAAAAGGACTTCAGAGGGATGAAGGAAAAAATTTGCCTGGAAGTGTAGACAGATGCCTTCAGAGTGAAAATGTGATGATGTTCAGAAGGATCTGTTCAGCATATTAGTGAAAATTTAAAATGGGATGTGACACTTACTGGTTAATATATAAAAATGTTCAGGATTCTAAGTTAAAGATTCTTATCTACCCTTCATTGGTATGGCATGCATGAAAGCCAGCCCAGCTCTGCATCACTGTCTAGGTAGATCCCATTTTCAGAGACATAAAAGAAGCTCCTTTTTATTTAAGCTGTAAAATCATGGTAATCTCGATTGAAATTGAAACCCCCGCAATCTAGTACTGCCTTCAAGTTGCCATGTTGTAATAGAATAACACAACCTGTTCAATTATGTATAGATCTGTGCAATTTGTTCACCAAACAATTGAAATGAAAAGAGGAAAAAGGCTATCCAGCCAAATCTGTCTTCAGGACAAGGCTATCCATCCACCAGGGCTCCCAAGCATCCATCTGCACTGCAGGGATGTGTAACAAGCAAAAAGGAGGTCCACTGCAGTAAGTTATCTGAAACAGACCATGCTGCATACTACAGCAGAGTGTATCACAATCTGCAGCATGTTCTTGGGAACATTATAGTGTAAGGCTGCAGTATAGCCTAGTATCCAGCATCATATGTGTTCACATTCCAGAGCCCTCATCAGGCATGGAATAACACCAGCCCTTGTGGGAAGAAAGTGACCTCTGGGTTAGCTGGGCTAGATATAAATCCTGGAAGCCTTGTTGTTCTTTCCTTGTTATCAAATAGAACCACCTGCTTGTTGCAGTCTTTGCTCTAGTTTCCAGCCTCCCACTCTTGACTGTTGGGAACCTGGATTGGAAGGTCTAGTACCTAAGATGACCACACCTGTTCTCGGCCACACCTGTTCTCGGCGCAGCCTTGGTTTAAGACACAGATGGGCAGAGTGTCATAGATGCCATCTTCACTATACCTGAGACTGAGCTCTCATCCTCCTTCAGCCTAGCCCTTGCTTCATCACTTTCCCATCAGTTGTTGCTGACAGGTGGTGCTGCGGCAGGAAAGGTGGACATTGTGAGTAAAGATACAGGTAACTCCTGAGCAAAGTGGCAGAAACACCATCACCGCCACACCTGGGATCAGAATATGCGCCTTTGCAGTACTGTTAAGACAAATAGCCATTTAGCAAGTGACGCCCTACTTTGACTAACCATTTAGCGAGAGACAGTTACGATATGGAAGCAACGCAGCTGCAAACTGATAGCTTGAAAACATCACATGATGGGAATGATGGAACTGACTGTGGGGAACAGTGGGACAGTCAGTTCACAGGGTGATGCGCCGGAATTTGCTCAGAGTGTAATTTGAGACCTTCCTCTTGCGTTTGTACAGGAAGTCTTTGTCACTTGCTGGAAGGAGTTTGAAGCAAACAGACATGTTTTCTGTAGTGCTGTAAAGTCAAAATAAAAGCATGTAAATAGACGTTTCTAGCTATCTCCATTCCCTGCTAGGGCAGCAGGAGGGAGTGGGTGTGTACGTCCCATGCTGGGAAGTATCGCCTATCGAGACCTAGCCTGGATCCTGCAGGGATTGCAGCCAGGGAGGTCACCGGAGACCAAGCCGGGAGTCTGGGAGAGTTGCCAGCTTCTCCCGAAGAAGGCTTGATTTCCAACAGTGACATCCTATTTTAATAACTTTAACCTAGATTCAGTACATTGCACACACATCTGACTCACCCTTCTCCCCAGCAAAAAGATGAGAGGTGGACTCTGCAGCAAGGGTAATGTGGGCAACTGTCACGGTCCGGGTTACGGGCGGTCAGAGTCCCGGCTTGGAATGTCAGGATTGGGGTAGAGGTCGGGAAGCAGGAATCAGCAGTCCAGGGTCAGCAGTCCAGGGGTCAGGAAGCCAAGGGTCAAAGAGTCAGGATACCAGGAGTCAAGAAGCCAAAGCACAGCTAGGTGGGTAGCGTGTTGCTGTGGCAAAGAGCCAGAGGGAAAAGCTGGTCTTATATAATCCTCCTGGCCCTTGCCACCAGGTGCTATGAGTCTTCTGTCAAGCCTCACCTGTGCAGCAGCACCTTGCCCTTCCAGGCAAAACTCAGGAAGGCCCCAGTCCTGCAAGGCCCTACCAGTCACAGGGCCTGGCTCCTGCATGCACTCCTGACAGCAACCCTGTTTAGGGAATTTTTTATGTTTGGTGTTTTTAATATTCTGTTGGGAGCTGCCCAGAGTGGCTAGGGAAACCCACCCAGATGGGCAGGGTATAAGAAATTTTATTATTATTATTATTATTATTATTATTATTATTATTATTATTAAAGTCTGTTCCACCCCACACTCTCATCTCTTCTCACTGAGACACCCACCCTCCACTGTTTTGCAGTGTGGGCTCTTTAGTTGCCTTCTTTGAGGAAACAGAGTAGGATTTCTTTTAGTTGACAACTCTCTTTCACCTACTTCACAGCTGGGTGTTGTCTGTGTGACTGGCACGGTGTTTTGTTTGAATTTGGCTAATTGCCATTTGGTCAGGGCAGGTAAGTAGATTAATAATCTGAACCAGAGTGGTGTTTGAGCCTGTCAGGCTCACTAGTGTGAACGTTGGCCAGTGGTTCATATTGGCAGATTCTTTATTTGTTATATTTTAATAAATATAACCTGTTACCCATTTTTTCTTGTTTCAAGTCTTCTTGGATGTGTTGGCAATGAGACAAATGTAATCATTCTTGTTTATCGTGGTACTGTTGTGGGTGGGTGGGTTGGAGCCTCTAGTGCATCAAAGGCCTTTCTGACCATGGAAGAACTCTTTCCATGCATGGAAATACATCTTAGGATTGAAATCTATGTATGCTATGTCATTTTTATTTCATTCAGCTTCTTTTATCTTCTGAACGCTTTCATTATGTGGATAATGAGTGCATTTGGGAAAACAGTGTTGACATTTGGGGAGTGAACTGCTATAAGCTACTCTCGGCCAATGAGAGATAAATCTAATAAATAAGTATTTTTATTGCTAGCCAAAATTCATTCCCCAATTCACCAATATTAACAAAACAGATTTTAAGAAGAAGGAAAACACATGCTTCCCTTCTCCCATAACGAAAAGTTATTGGACTTCATTCAGCACATTTTGTATGAATAGAATATATAAGCATAAAAACCCATTGATTAACTTGAGAGTAGAGATTGATATTCTTTATTGGATGAGAACAAAGAAGTCTAGAAAAAAGTTCAAGGAAGCAAATTAAAAGGAGGAAAATCACTGCTAACTTGAAGCATCATGTTACACAATACACAATTAACCTGTGTAAGCACCTCCTTGTTACACAGCAGAGAGGCCAAGAGCTTAATTAGATTAACACAGACCTTCTTGTGAACCCATTGCAATGACAACACCAAGAATTATTAGACCAACCAAGATTAAAAAATATTTACAATGCAAGCTCATCATGTTTCATGGCCCTAAATGATGAGAGCTGCACAAAACAAATTAATAGGCCTACGACCAATAAATGCATCATTGCAGAAGCTGCCTTCTACTGAGTGAGACCCTAGGTCGATCTAGCTCAGCATTGTCCACACTAGTTGGCAGTAACTCCCCAGGTTTTCAGACTGGAATCTCCCCAATCCCACTTGTAGATGTCATTGATTGAATCTAGGACCTTCTGTGGGCAGAAAAAGTGCTCTGCCACTAAGCTGTGGACCTTTCTTTGAAGAACCTAGGTTTGTGTCTTGCTTCAGCCAAGCTAAGGACTAATACTGGAGAACAAACTTGAGGCACAAGGCAACCAGTAGCAGAGAACACATCTGTAACTGAGGCCCAGTTGCAAGGTATTTGGTTAGGCTTAGGTACTACAGGACCTGGGACAGCTCCCCAGGATACCAAGAGTTGATCCACTGTGGCCCAAAGCTCAACTCCATTCTTATATCCAGAAACAGCATATGATGACTTCCAGAGTTCTGCCTACTAGGGAAATTTAATGGAAAACATGCATCTTTCTACCCATTTACTATAGCTCCATTGACTGGACTTGGTTTAAAGTATTTTTCACTGAATGTATGGCACGGGGACAGGATCATGATTAGTGGACCCCACACTGGATATTTATATGGTCGGTAGGTGTAGCTGGGGCTACACCCTGATCAGAAACCCTGATCATTCAGCCTTTCCAGTCATATGAAACACCTGTACAAATAATTACCCATGCATAAATTCCCCCAAGATCAGAGGAGGGCCAGCAGGTGTGTTGTGACTCCCCACTGCTCAGGATTTATTTATTTAAAATTTCTCTATCTTGCCCTTCTAGCTCACTTCCAATATACCCAAGGTGATCAAAAAGTCATATAACATTAAAAGAGCAATACACTAATATAGTATATGCATGGAGGGAAGATATCAAAGGCAGTGTTCAAAACTCCCATTGTTCTAAGCGCATTTGCGACAGACAATTTCATCAGTGCGAGCAGTTTCTGAGCTCTGGGTGCAGTACTGTGCCTAAGATTTCAGATTAAAACTGCAGAGTGGAAGAAAAGGAAGACTTTTTCTAACTTCCCACTTCCAGCTACTCTCTGAAAACAGGAGAAGAGACCCTCTTAAGAATATTGGGCAGGCGGGCAGGGAAAGGACTAGACCACATGAAAAATGAACACAATATTTCAGCTGCAGTTCATTCATTTTCAGCTTTGTATTCTTGTTATAAGAAAGTGTGCCTAGACGTTCCATTGTTGCACCCATAACCCAGGTTTAAGGTGCCATTGAGCTCCTAGTTTTCATATCTCAGTTTCCAACACTGATCAAAGGGGATTGTGTCTTTTCCCTCTATCACTTGGAATATGAAGAAAGAAAGCTGTGCTGGAGTGGTGAAGATATTACTTAGACTCCTCTTCTCAAAGATGTGAGTTGCTATTATTCAGTTAGGATTCTGATCAGGGCTACCCAAAGTAGTGCAACAAAACCCCACCCACTTAAGTAAAGATGCACAATACCCATGTTATTTCGGGCAGAAAATCCCAGAAGCACCTCTCAGCCCCCTAACGGCAAAAATACAACAAATACAATGCATGAAATATCTAACCATTTGCTGTCTTTTCATGACATCTCAGTGGTCACCTCCACCTGCTTATTCTGAGATCATTTTGTAAAGCCCTCTAATAATCTGCCTGGCATCTTCATAGGACATGAGTCTTCCTGAGCAGATAAGTCTGGCTTGGGGTGATTATCAGAAGACACATGCTCAAATGAATCTGGGAGATGAATCTCAACAGATTGGTATTCTCATGGCATTACGATCTGCGATTGAACTGTCCGCTTCCATGAAATCTGTTAATGTGTGAACCAGCAATTTGTTACAACATAGAAAAAAAAGTGTGTGTGTTACATAATTACTACCATTGTGATAAAAGGGAGTATTAGCATTTCCTAATATTACAGTATCCACCTTATACTTGGGGGGGGGGGGTAGTGAGCAATAAATTTGTCTGCTAGACAATGCCTGGCATCCCTAATAGCCGATGTAAAGAACAAAAACATCTTTGAAGAAAAATTAACGATGGGCCGCTCCCCAAGGGGCACCCACCCCAAAGACAGTGAAATTTTTTTGCAAATAATTATAGGATGTTGGTTAGGGCTATTGTACCAGGTTTTTGAATTTGCGTTTTTGATGCATTAATTATTTCCCCAACAGGCATGAATGAGATCTGATGTTTTTAAAGATTGTTGAATGTAATTATATCATTAGAGTCGCAGGATCTGACAGCACTTCCAGCTATTCCCTGGGCTGTGGCACTCCTATCAGAGTTAATTATCTGCACAGAGAGATGGCTTCCTTATAGCCCTTGAGGAAGGGTACCAGATGCACTGCCTAATGTCAGAGCCACAGATTCACCTTCATTACAGGATGGGGCCCAGAATAATCTCTCTTTTAGGGAAAGCTGTTTATTGACTCCAGAGGGAGTGGCAAGCATTTGATTCCTATCCAATGCATTTATGAAACATGGATGCATATGTAAACAATTGCCTTGAGAATCAGAAATTGCTTTCTTCCTTCCCCAAGTCTCCTTCCTTTTATGAGTTCCAGGGAATGGCTGGAGGAGGACCAATGTTGCCCTGCATGCCACTCCCTGCCATGACCAGGGAGATCTTGAGAATGGATACTGGGTGACCTTGGGATTTCAGGCTCAATTAATTATCTGTAAATTTGGAAAATAATTGCTGGGTTTCTTAGGAATGCTGTAAGATGCATTACAACTGGTTTCTGTATGCTTAATATTATATTCTCTCTCTCTCTCTCTCTCTCTCTCTCTCTCTCTCTCTCTCTCTCTCTCTAGTTCACCAAATATAAGTTGAACTTTCCCTGGGAGCTACGACAAATTGTCCTGTAAAGAATAAACCAGCATATCTATAATATCTATTTTAAGCTAGGAAAACATTTTTAGCCTTGTAATTATCATCCATTTATGGTAGTATCAACAGATCTGTTTCATTTTGATATGTTTATATGCGGAATGAAACTTTCCGCTTCAGTTTTGTATACATTAGAACTCCTTCAATAACCTCTTACATTTAGTGCCTGTCCTTTAACAAACATTATTATTGATGATATTTTACTGAGAATATTTTGACTGAACAAAGTATAATGGAAATAAAAAGTGAATAAAAAATAAGCAAAAGGCAAAAGTTATACTATATTACTGTATATGCAAACAACTACAATTCCATATAAGCTTATCTAGTACAGTATAGTATAATAAATGTTATTATCCAAATACATATATGGTTGTTTATACCCTACGATGCGTTTTTTAATTTATTCATTTTTTTAATTATGAATTTTTATTTTTAATTATGAATAACACTATACTTGTCCATACAAAGTCTTCAAGCAATCACTTCATAAGCTGTGAGTGTTGTTATCCATTGACAAATGGGGACCATAGATTTTTCTTTCCAGTGCATTGAGATCAGCCTCTTGGCCACAATAAGGACACAAGGAATCCATTTATATTATCCAGTTGTCAAATTCCATACAGTAGGTATATAATTCAAAATATTTTTTTCCTCTGAAAATTTTAACTTTCTCTGCACAGTCAAGTTTATACAATCCAATATTTTCTCCCAAAACTTACTAACCAACGGACATTGTAAAAACATATGTTTCGAAGAATTATTGTCCTTATTACAACTCCAAAAATTTGCTGTCGTTTTCTATAGAAATGTAATAGAGTCTGGTAAAGTCTAAATATTACTTTTCAGCTACCAATGCTAAAGCACTTTCCCACTGTCTAGGTAATATAGGAACCTCCAATTCTTTGTTCCACTCATTTCTTAAGAATGCATATCAAATTGATGTCCTTTGACAAACCTAATAACTTAAATTTTGAGGTGAATGATACTTAATAGGTCTGAGATATTCAGCCTGCATTTGTGTCTGTGAATGAAGAGTCTTCCATGCAACTACCCCATCATACTTGTTTTCTATGGCCAACTATTTTTTTCCCCTTAACAAAATCTGGAGCAATGTTCAATCATTTGAGCCACCTTCTGTGTCCTGAAATGGTACAGTCCAAAAACAGATGTATCAGCTCAGTGAGAACTGAGACGTTGTTGCACAGTCTCAGGGTCAGGTCCTAATGCCCTATACATACTGTATTTTTACATGTATTAGATGCCCCCATGTATAAGACTATTTTGGGGGACTCAAATTTAAAAAATTGTGGGAGATGGCCCAGAGTTGTTGAACTTTGGGGGGGGGGTGCATTGCCCAGAGTTTTTGAGCTTTTTTTGGGGTGGCCAGAGATTCACTAACCCAGATGGCAAGCGCTAAAAATCGCATGCAACAACAAGCGTCTGTCCATTCGCAAACAGCAGCCCACAATCACACAGGAAATTGCCGCAGTGTCAGCCAATTCAAAGCAGCCCTTGCCGCAGGCACAAATAAATAACCAAACTGTTGCTCACAAACTGCAGCTCACGACTGCAACCAATCACCAGCCCCCCCAATGCACTGCCCATGTATAAAATGCCCTTTAAACTTAGTTGACAGTAATAATAATAATAATAATAATAATAATAATAATAATAATAATAATAATAATAATAATTTATTATTTGTATCCCGCCCATCTGGCTGGGTTTCCCCAGCCACTCTGGGCGGCTTCCAACAAAGATGAAAAGTACACTAAAATGTCACATATTAAAAACTTCCCTGAACAGGGCTGCCTTCAGATGTCTTCTGAATGTCAGGTAGTTGTTTATCTCTTTGACATCTGATGGGAGGGTGTTCCACAGGGCGGGCACCACTACCGAAAAGGTCCTCTGCCTGGTTCCCTGTAACTTGGCCTCTCACAGTGAGGGAACCGCCAGAAGGACCTCGGAGCTGGACCTCAGTGTCCGGGCACAACGATGGGGGTGGAGACAATCCTTCAGATATACTGGACTGAGGCCGTTTAGAGCTTTAAACCAACACTTTGAATTGTGCTCGGAAACGCACTGGGAGCCAATGTAGGTCTTTCAAGACTGGTGTTATATGGTCTCAGCGGCCGCTCGCAGTCACCAGTCTAGCTGCCGCGTTCTGGATTAGTTGTAGTTTCCAGGTCACAGTAAAAAAAAGAAACTAGTCTTGTACATGGAAAAGTATGGTATCTGTTCAGAAATAAGCCCCACTGATTTCTGTGGGGCTTACTCTTTGGCCAGTGTGTAGGGTCTGCAGCTTTAACCCTCAGCAAATGAATCCATTTCCTCCTGGCAGCTAACTAGGTCTCTTCTGTTAGGTGGGTCACAAGTGTGCAAATTCAGCTCCTCTGTTACTGTGAATTCTATTACAACATTGCAAAGAGGAATGATTATGGAAAAGACAGGGCCCGCAGCATGCCTTCCTTTATGACAAGGGTGGTGTGTGTGTGTGCATAGATACACAATTTATTTTTCATTGCTCTATGATGAATATGAATTCAATTATGCACAGAGAACTGTGTGGCAGTCCATCAGAATTATGCACAGCTACTAGTGAATATAATGGCTTTTAACAAGGAGAGCTTATCATCCAGGTTCAGACAAGCTTGAGTCCATGTTGCACCAGATGAACCAATGAAAGGAGATGATGCCAATCAAGGCAAAGGATTAATGTGGCTTTCTCACAGCTCCGGACGGGGAGTGGGAGCAAAATGCTAATGGAGAACTCTATCCGCTGTAAATCCATAATGCTAAGCTCATGTCAGTGAAACCATGATTTCCTAACACATAGCAGATGGTTGGTCCACATTACTATGAACGTTATTATTTGTTATGACTGTTAACCCCATCCGGTCAGGATATATAGGCAGTAATCTTAACAAGAGGGGGGATCCATATTCTATGCTGTGCCAAGAAAGGAAAAGTGAATAAATCATGTAAATGAAGACAAATTGGCAAATCCATTGCTTACTGTATTCTGCTTTTGCTGCCATGCATAAGAGGAACATTGAAGTTGCCTTATACAGAGTTGGACCATTGCTCCATCTAATTCAGTATTGTCTCTATTGACGGGCAGCAGCTTTCTAGGGTTTCAGAGAAAAGACATTTCCAGCTCTACCGAGAGCCAGTGTGGTGTAGTGGTTAAGCGTGGTAGTCTCATAATCTGATGAACAGGGTTCGATTCCCCGCTCCTCCACATGCAGCTGCTGGGTGACCTTGGGTTAGTCACACTTCTTTGAAGTCTCTCAGCCTTACTCACCTCACAGAGTGTTTGTTGTGGGGGAGGAAGGGGAAGGAGATGGTTGGCCACTTTGAGACTCCTTAGGGTAGTGATAAAGCGGGATATCAAATCCAAACTCTTCTTCTTCTTCTTCTGCCTGGAGATGCTAGGGATTGAAGTTGGGACTTTCTGCAGGCAAGGCAAGTGCTCTGCTACTGAGCTATGGCCCTTCTGTAAAGAGGCAAGAAGTCTGGAGCCTGGCCCTTCCTAGACCACTAGGAGTCCTGTTCAGTTTACTGAGCCTTATTTTTATTACCCCCTCCCCCAAAAACCTATTACACAGATTTGACAGGCATTGTTTCCCCCCAAAGAATCCTGGGGACTAGAGTTTGTTATGGATGCTAGGAGTTGTTTGGAGACCCCTATACTCCTCAAAGAGTTGCAACTGACAGAGTAGTTTTAACAATCAATTCCTTTGAAAACTCCAGAAATTATAGCTCTGTGAGGGGAATAGAGGACATCTCTCAACCCCCTTAACAAACTACAGTCCGTGGGATGCTTTGGAGGGAGCCTTGGCTGTTAAAGTGATAACGTAGTGCTTTAAATGTATGGTGCGGATATGGCTAGAACTTCCTTTTCCCTTCTCACACTGCAGCCTAGACTGACTTGTCAGCACAGTTGGCTATTGTACATGGAATTTAGAAGGAGGCCCCATCTTGTCCTTCATTTGAGGCACCAAAATGCCACAAGCAGGCCCCTGCCACAGGGCAAACACCAAAGGCTTTGGCTCTGGCAACTGATTTCACTGATGCAGATATTGAAAGCCAGCCTGCACAGGTCTCTTAGGACCAACTAACTGTTCCCTGCTTAATATCTTTATTTCTCAAATAGGTGGCAAGACATAGTTCAGCACTGATGAAAAGGGTTCTTGAGTGAGTCTTGGTAGGGGTAAATAAATTAAACCAGTCATGGAACAGGCTGTATACTTGTCAGGAGCTCTTTATGGAAAGGCAATAAAGAAGATTTCCAGTTCCTCTCTCTGACTTATTCTACCTCAAGGAGTAACATTTTAACCTGTTTTTGAACTTCAATGCAATTTCCATTAAGAGTAATCGGGGCTGAAAAAACTTCATGGGGAGATCATTGTTTCCTGACATGCAAATAATTTATTGGTCAAACTTCATAATGATGTGCTAGAAAACACCAATTCTCAGATAATAAATAATACTCAAGGCTCCTTTCAGTATACATTCCCTATAGTGTTCCTTGATCATTATTAATTTCTTTGTCCATAGCTGCCTTGAGGTATCGTTCGATTTTATATAATACTTATGTGCCGCAATCACATTCCACAGTCAATAAATACACCACAACTGCTGCTTACAAGTCTTTTTTCAAGATTGTTATTCCCATCATACAGCAAGTGACTTTATTCATATTGTGGTTAGGGCATTCAAATTCTTTGAGCTAAGAAGGGGCCACATCTCAGTACATCACCACCTCAAGGTTACTGACATTTAATTACCACATTCATATGGCACCTTCCTCCAAAGATCTGAAGAAGGTGTGCATGGATATCCTCCCTTAGCTTGATTCTCACAACAGCCCTGTGAGCTAGGTTAGGGTGAGGGGTATTGGCCCAAGGTCAACCAATGAGCTTCATGACAAAGTGCGGATTTGAAGCTGGATCTCTCTGGTTCTAGCCCAGCACTCTAGCCACTAAACCACACTATACCACATGCTTGGGCTGAAAGCTGGAGGAAGTTGGAACCTGAAGCCCTGCTAGCAGAATAAATTGATCTGCTGATGAGGCAAAGATACTAGACTCCCAGTACTCATACTAGATCTGGCCTCAGGTTCAAATCTCAGCATCTCCAGGTAAAACAGGTGGATAGGAACTACAGACCAGTGGGTCAAATGTACCTCCTATGCCTCTTGGTCTGATCCTGTGGACTCTCCCCAGTCCACACCTTCCTGACTCTCTAATTTTTTGCCTGGCTGGCATATGTCCTTGAACTCCGATCATTCCTCTTTCTTCCTTGGATGGAGGACAGAGAGGCTTGTGTGTTTGCAGAAACCAGATTGTGATACAAAGGTAATATTCACTTGTATTGTTCTGCCTTTTTTTGCCTCCCAGAAGGTTGCCCAGAAGGGAATGTGACCCTTGGGTTGAAAATGCAAATGTATTCTATGTTTGATGACTCACAGCACCATGTGTCAGCTAAATTCAATGAATAATTTTATGTTTGAGTTGACATGATGTTATTTGGAAGTTCTAGTTGTAACATGTGATTGGTAATATACAGGACACTCATTCAGGCAAGTCTTCAATAACCGAGTGGTAGTCAAGCAGAAGTAAGCCAGACCTAACTAAGTTGTCTACAGCTTGTAAAGGTTAAGCCTCGCCAAGCATTTCTTAATGAAATATGTGTCACTTGTCTCTGCTTGTGGGAGCTTACAGACTAACCGGTCTATTATCCATGCTGACTGGGGAAAATAATAATAATAATAATAATAATAATAATAATAATAATAATAATAATAATAATTTATTATTTATACCCCACCCATCTGGCTGAGTTTCCCCAGCCACTCTGGGCGGCTCCCAATCAAGTATTAAAAACAATACAGCATTAAATATTAAAAACTTCCCTGAACAGGGCTGCCTTCAGATGTCTTTTAAAGCTATGATAGCTACTTATTTCCTTCACATCTGAAGGGAGGGTGTTCCACAGGGTGGGCGCCACTACCGAGAAGGCCCTCTGTCTGGTTCCCTGTAACCTCACTTCTCGCAATGAGGGAACCACCAGAGGGCCCTCGGCGCTGGATCTCAGTGTCCGGGCTGAACCGGGAGTTGTAGTCCAGCAACATTTGCTAGGCACCAGCTTGGCAAAGGCTGTACTATAGCATAGGCTGTTGCAGACTGCACTGCGGTCCAATTCGTCAGTTGCACTTCACTTCATTGCAGTGCAACAAGATCTTTGTTCCTTTTAGAGGGTAAATCATTTCTTCCCATTCTAGCTAGAAACAACTCATTTGATAAAGTTTAGAAATCGAGGACTTTTTTGTCAAGTGAAGCAGGGATTTCCTCTCCCAGAATGCATTTTGCATTTTTCCTCACAGCAATTCAGATTTATTTTTAATGTTTCTTCCATCACTGACAATGAGGTGGTGTGAGACACCCCTAAAATACTAGAATTCTCCATAGATGGGATATGTAGCTATGATCTTTTGACTCCCACTCCTTTGCTGCCTGGAGAGTTGGCTCAAATGTTTCCTTCCCATGAAATAATTCTTCTGCTTTCATCCTTTCCTTCCAGCATTTCAGTCCCTCTGGGCAAAAAAGGAAAAAGAAAATGTGCTACATTACATGGATCCAAATCTCTGCACAAGCTTTCGGGGTTTGGGAGAGGAGAGTGTGATATTTATGTTAATTTTCTTGTGTGACTGCTGTCCTATGTATGTAAAATGGGCTGTATTCAGAGGTGAATTCCCAGATGCCCAAACATGCTAAGCCCTGAGGGATAAATTGCTGTCTTCTCTATTTGTATCTGAATCCACTGCCCCTCCCTTTTAACACAATTCCATTGTCAACCTATTATTTGAACCCTTCTAACATCTTATGCAAAGTAACATCTTAACAATATCCTGCTAGGTGGGAAAAATGTATAGGGAGCAACATATTTGCCCATTGCTTCCAAACAAAATAATAATACTGATGCAGGTTATTAGCAAGCCTTGAGTGACATACCCCCACGTCATGATTTGCATCCGCTGGGGCCCCCACTTGCCTAGTGCATAGTGCAATTTATCCACCATTCTTCTGAGCCCTTCCAAACCCTTTATGTGTGGATGCACTCTAATTAGTCCCAGATTCACCAGATGGAAACCTCTTGAGCAACAGCCTTCTCTGAAAGGGAACAATTATTCTGTCTCCTGCTCATTGTCAGAATAAGCAACAAATGGGACTAGTCATCAGACAACATCACTCCCCACTTGGCATGGCTGTTCTTTTGTATATCCAGTAAAACCAAGACATGAGATGCTTGGAGTGGGACTCATGCTCTCCAACTTAGGAGGGGGGAAAGGAGTAGAGGATTGCAACAAGCCAGTTACAAATCACAGATGGCAGATGTTCAGTTCAGTCCCCTTTGGCTGTCAGCCGTGGCAGATTCAGAGCTGTTGCAGAGTATTAATGTGCTGCACCCGAGTACTTAGCTTTGGGAAATCCTGACTGTCTGTTCTCATTCACTCTCCTGTAGCCATCTTAATTCCTTTCCAAGGTTGCCTTTTGGCTCTCCACTTGAAGTTCAGCACTCAAAGGAATGTCAGCACCAAGCAACCTTGTTCTGGATCCTCAAACCTACTTATTTTAGTTGAACTCGATAGATTTCAGTTGGTCCTCTCTGGACTGCATGGTTTCAGGACTGAAGACTTTGGTCTTGTCCACAAGTTACCAGCATCACACAGAAACCTATACCTTGATCAGTTAGATCATGCATGACAGATGACATCTGAACGATGTAACGTATGACCCAATAGTTCTAGGATGGGAATTGGAGGGAAATTGTTCATTAAAAAAAAGAACACAAAAAGAAAGAAAAATGCACTTTCCCACACCTTCTGTACTGTCACTGTAAGCCAGGAGGGCATAGAAAAAAACCCAATTGATTTTCATTCCTGCCTCTTCCCCTTTGAATTTCTCTACCCATTTTTTATTGGTTATAGCTGTAATTCACCTATTTGTTTAGTTATTATTTAATAACTTATGTCCCTTTTCCCACAAGGTGAACTGAAAGCCGCTCAGGTGATAAAACACAATGCATAAAACACGTCCAATCACAACGTAGTTTTAACAAGAAACAAAACACAGACAAGATATAAACCATCTTTTGTAAGGCTACATATATATAACTGCATAAAAGATACAGAATGAATGACTGCATCAGGCAAACAAAGGGTATCACTCATGTTCTGAAATTAATTGATAAATACCTTTACTGTTTACAGCTACAGTCTAAATGTATTATTTATAATAAATCATTGCAGGTACTGCAGCAAATAATGTCATTCTGTACATAGTAAATATATTTGTGTTTTATAGTAGACCACATATTCTTGAATAAACTAGCCAGCCTCCATCAAAGGTCCATATCACAGAAAGGGCTCTTTCTAGGGCATAGTGCTGAATTTGCTCGACCATATTCCTTGCTAGCACCACAACCTACATCTCAGTCTCTGCTGGCTAGGGGTGAGGGAGAAATATGATTCAGTCCACGTTTAAAGACAAACTTAGCAAATCTGCACCTTCCACAACAATACTTGAACCAAACCACAGCAATCTTTCAAAATCTACACTTCTCCGAATTACTCATATAGTTATTCATGTGCAACATTCAACAGCTGTATAGTCTGTGTGCCTGTCCACATGACAGCTAAAGCTGCACAGTTCAACAAGTTACACTCTTTCACACAAACGCTTATACAGGCTTAAAGACAGCTTGAATCTGTGTCCAATGAGCCAAAACTGAGACGTGCGCCACTCTCTCAACCTTGAAAGGGTGCTTTTTTGGAGTGAGTTCTCACATGTTGCCCCAAAACATGTGATCTTGGTGCCACGCAAGATCACGCCACCAACAAAGGTGCTTTTCTGAGGCGAGTGCATGGTGTGAGAGCACACAAGATCACAATGCTCAAAATGGCCACCGTGATCTCACATGAAAAAACCGAGTTTTCCCCCAGGGCGCTTGGGAAGTATGGAACAAGCCTACAGTCAGATGGCAAAAAGGTGAAACAGAAGTGGTGTTGGGGAATCCTACTTCTCTCAGCTTCTAAGGAAGACCAAACATGAAATGTGGATTTCCTGTTAGGAAAAAAGGAAAGACAGACTTCCAAGTCCTGTTTCAAGATAGGCCTTGCCCCCACTCAAAGACAGAAGAATTTTATGTAGCTGGCACATTCCATGAGTGGAAGACTAGCACTGAAATAGAATTAAATCAAAGCTGCTAATTAGGCTTTTTCAATTCATCTGGGGTGAGGCTGAATCTCTGTGCTTAAATCTAAAGGCCTTAAATAATTCACAACAAACACTGTGCCACTAAAAAGAGAGAGGCAGGAGTCCTGTTATGGAGTACTTGGTATTGTTTTTGCTTATTAGACAAGTCAGGCTGAAAAAGAAATATTTTTTTCCTGTAAAGTATGTATTCTTATTAATTACAGCAGTGTGCAATGTAACATTGCCGCAAGAGTGAGTTTGCAGGGTCCTGTTGCCTACTTAATTCCAGAAAGTCCCCCCGTGCCTTCTCTGCAAAGGATTCAAATTGCTCATTGTCCTAATTGTGGCTGAGGGCTTGCTTAGAAAGCCCATTTGGACACTCCCCTTATTATTCTGATGATTGGTAATACTGTAAATGCCTATAAAAATGTCACCTCGCATGCAAATTTCAGCCCCAGGAGCTGAATCTCCTCTTGCTGTTGCCAGTGCAAATTGGGAACAATGCGGTTGATATCCACGGTGTTTCTCTTGCACTGGTATATAAGATGCAAAGGACTGAGTTGGACGCTGCTTGCATCCTGATCAGGCAATTCTTCCTTCAAAGGAAAGGCACTAAGGCAGCATTATCAATATTTTGTATGGAATAGCTAAACAGCTTCTCATTGTTGTTTTCCAGAGATGCATTCAGCAAAGCATCGCAACACCAGCTGCCACTGTTTGCCCACATATGCAGGTGCTGTCTTGCTTTTGCCAAATGGAGGCAAAGCCCTAATGGCCCACATTTTCAGTTGTTGTGCCCTAGGTTTTCATGCACCCTTGGCACTATGTGTAAATGGTCCTTGTACACAGGTTTCTTTTGCATGCAGGTGAATCCACAAATGTTTCGCTCATTGCCATTTGATTAACATTAAGCTTGGGACCAATTTTCCCCCAGGAGGGAAATAAAATGGGCATCACCCACTTAAAAATTTCAATACATTTAATGCATGCCAACAGGGGATAAAATTGTTTGTTTACCAACATTTTGGTTAATCTGAGCATGATGGGGTGGGGAAAACACTTGAGGTGGATCAAGTCTGGATGGTTTAAATCAGCAGCCAGTTGGCAACAGGAAGTATCTTGATGGAAATATCAATGTGGGAGTGAATAAATAGTTTTCTCTTGTTCACCATGTTGAAATTGCAAATCCAGAAAAAGAAACATGAATTCGCATGATGTCATTCAATTAGTGCCAGTGAGAAACTGCCTCTATGTTGAGCCAGGATAAGGATGGTGATGGATATTGGAAGAGTGTGCCCTCCTATTTCTTTATCTAGGGATGTGGAGAGTTCTTCACCCCAAGGACAGCATCCCTTCCTGGAAAGCCTTCTAGGGTTTGCATGCCAGTGGTGCACAGGGCCAAAGGCAAAGGTGAATGGAGGCACATATGTAACTGCACAGTAGGCTACATTCCACCTGTACAAAACTGAGAGATATCTACTCTGGATGGGAATAGGCCCCCAGATCTGATTTGGGGCCCAATCTGGCACTTTGGAGTGGCCCCAGTCTGACCTCAGATGATCTGGGGTTGACCCAACTTAGATTCGGGTTTGAAAGACCAAGAAACAGTGTGGGTGTATGGAGGGCGTGTTATAAGCAAGCACAATTTGCAACACCATTACTGATGGGACATGTCTGTTAAGCTATTAGGCTTAGTTTCCCATTTCCCAGGGTTGATTCAACATGAGACAACCTTAATGCTGATCTTAAACCAGCAGGCTTTGGGGGTCACTGAATATGATCAGTGTACCATGGTTGTTGCTTCAATATGGCTCAGTCCCACAGAATTCTAGAACTGTATGCAATGCAGTGGAGATTCACACAGAATAGACATTTCACATGGAAGCTAGTAATCCACCCATCCCACATGGGTCTCTTTTAATGAATCTCCTTGCAAACTATTTTTACACAACTGGAAGGACAATACCATAGCTATTAACATATTCACACTCGATTCAGATTAGAACACAGCAAGATGAGAATCCAGCCTTCAGGCTACAGTTTGCATGAGAGACTTCTTTGTTATAGGAATTTACAATAATGCTAATGGTCAGAATAATAGAGATGTCTGGATGGATTCTCAAAGAAAACCCTCAGCAGCAATTAGACCTGTAAGGGATCATAATCCTTTTGCATAGAGTAGAGCCATTGGAGGAGAGCAGGGCTGGAAGAATGAGGTGGAGTCAATCTCTTTATTACATTTTAGACCACATATGGTTTATTGCTCAGGAGCATTTTATCTTTGGACATAAAAAGGTTAACACAACAAATATTCTTCATATATGCTGCCGCCACTGCCACTACCATGGCTGCTGCTGATCTGCAATGTTTAGGTATACCAAAGAGGAGATCAGGAAACCTTTTGTGAATCTTGCGCACAACCTGAAATCTTTCTGCCTCTGCCCCCCACCCTTGGGCTTCAGTGGAAGAGTGGGTACCCATAAAGGATGTGAAGGGCAGTCCACTGGCGAAATGATTTGCATGTGAAGACCCCCCCCCAAAAAAAGCACCCCCAAATAAATACACAATAGACACAGAATTTTAGTTTAAGGTTTTTGGCAATAATTTTGGCCACAACTTTATTGATTACAACATGTGAGTGGTTGCTTACGCATGGTTCCAGACTACCTGAACCTGCACTGTGGCAGGAACAGGACTGACAACTGAGCACCACCAGAGGTCAGTAAGGGAAAGCATTCTGGGGGAGCACGAAGCTGGCTTCAGTCTCTCAACTCACCCCAGATGCTCCCAGGGACTCTGGCATGGCCCAAGCCCCCCAACAGGGTTCGGACAAAAGCAAGGCAAGCCCCTGGATTCCTTTAACAGAATTCCCTAGCAGCAGCAAATGGAGAGGCAGGCACAGCCAACCACTTCCCCTCCGAAAACATTGAACCAATGCCTAACTGCCAACCTTACAAAGTTGTGACGATTTGCTACACAATAGGCAAAAACCAGATGGCAACAGCCAAACAGCCAAATGGCAAAATTCCTACCGGGCCCCTGCTCCAAAACAGATGACCCCTAGACAGGCATAGCAAGGCCAAAAGAACAGCCCTAAATATAAGGAGGGAGGGCAGGTGATGGCGCACGTCGCAAGAAAGAAGATGCTCCCAGTGATGTACAGCAACTTAAATAGCCCCTCGGTAGCCAATAGACAACCCAACAGGCCAAATTTCTGCCCCAGCAACTGAGGGGCAACCAATGGGGTGTTGTGGCTATCCAAACGGTCCCGCCCTGCAACAAGGAGGCAGTTTTAGGTGATCTCACTGCAACACGTGCTCTCCATGATGGAGGACACGATTTGTAGAATGGAAGGACATTCACAAATACCGTGTCAACTACTGCAAAAGTAAGAGAAGTGCAACTACTTGTTAAAATGAGAAACAGAGAGAAACCAAAATTCACCCATCCCTAGTCCCATTACTACAGATATAAAGCAAAATAATGACTTGGCAGGACTGTCCGTGGTAAGTGGATGGTGCTACTACTTGCTGCCTCCTGAGCCTATTTTACCCAATTTCCCATTCCTTTTCCCCTCCTTCCTTTCCTTCTGCTGCTGCCTTCCTTGCTGAAATATTTCTAAGTCTTTGAAGCTTAGAAACAGAATAATATTTGCAAAATGAGCAAATTTGTACCCTTTTACTTAAAAGGCACCGTTGATTGTAATTGCACAATCTGAGGGTCCCTTGACTAACACATATCCTTTATTGTCTGAAGCACTAGGAACAGGAATGACCCAAAATACATAAGCAAACTTGAAGTGCACTTTAAATCACTGCATTCTGCTTCCCCCCTCTCCTTCCTCCCCTGCTGTCCGTCCCACCCCCCATCTCAGAGATTACCAAAAATCCTTGGGGAAACATGTAATATCCTCCACTATTCTGTTCACTTACATGGTCCTAAGAAATGTTGGGAACAGTAGTGATCCTGACAGTGACAAATGACTCGGAGCAGCCTGGCGTTAATAAAACATATTGCAAGATGTGGCGGCTACCGCTAAAAGTATCTGTTTGCATGTTTAATATATGATGCTCTAAATCTCAATATGCTGTACCAAGGCGAGCTACGAGCCAGCTAATGGTGCCTAATGTCTAATACAAGAGGGGAGAAGGTGAAAAAAAAAATATCCCACTTAATCTCAGGAAGTGCTGTTTAGAAGATATCAAGTCGGTTGTCAAATAGAGAGCACAGGAGAGGAAGACGTCAATTGGACAGGGAAATCAGAGTAGAGCAGGGAGTGTTAATCAAGACCATCAGTGGGGCTATGCACAAAACAGGGAAACAGGGAATGTAAAGGGAGACCTTATGTGGAAACAACGCAATATATCTGGTGCCTTTTACATAATGCTAAATAAGAAGCAAAGTCACATTTGGTCCTTTGCAGCCAGAGATGAGGAAGAGAGAAGAAAGGAGCAACTGCAGTGGTTTGTGAAGCAGTACATCAGAAGAACCCTGTTGCATCAGGGCCAGTAGCCCACTGAGTCCAGCATCCTGTTCTCACTGTGGTCAACCAGGTGCCTATGGAAAGCACACAAGCAGAACCTGAGCACAACAGCACTCTCCACTCCTGTGCCACTGATATGCAGAAGCGCACTGCCTCTGACAGTGGAGGTGGAACGCAGCCATTAGGGTTGTTGTTGTTGTTGTTGTTTAGTCGTTTAGTCGTGTCCGACTCTTCGTGACCCCATGGACCAGAGCACGCCAGGCACTCCTGTCTTCCACTGCCTCCCGCAGTTTGGTAAAACTCATGCTGGTAGCTTCGAGAACACTATCCAACCACCTCGTCCTCTATCATCCCCTTCTCCTTGTGCCCTCCATCTTCCCCAACATCAGGGTCTTTTCCAGAGAGTCTTCTCTTCTCATGAGGTGGCCAAATTATTGGAGCCTCAGCTTCAGGATCTGTCCTTCCAGTTTGCACTCAGGGCTGATTTCCTTAAGAATGGATAGGTTTGATCTTCTTGCAGTCCATGGGACTCTCAAGATTCTCCTCCAGCACCATAATTCAAAAGCATCAATTCTTCGGCAATCAGCCTTCTTTATGGTCCAGCTTTCACTTCCATACATATTTTACTATACGGACCTTTGTTGGCAAGGTGATGTCTCTACTTTTTAAGCCATTAGGGTTAGTAGCCACAATAGCCTCATTCACCATGAATTTGTCTAATCCTCTTCTAAAGCCTTCCAGTATTGTTTAAAGATTCTGAAAAGCACTTCAGAAAATCTTTGCCTCCTTGTTCTGAAAGTTCCCAAGGAAATTTAGCCATGGTTTGCCTAAATACCTTGGTCCCTGCCCCATAAGTCCTGCATTGTGACCTTTGAAAGGCCTCATATTCAAGGATTTGGGGCCATTTGCTCAGCAGAGAGCTTAAAAGCACTTATTGTGTCATGTCCACTTGAGTTACTTGGGACAGAGAGAAATTTTACGCTCTCTGTCTTGCTTGTGGGGTGGGGTGGGGGAGGTAAGGCCCTCTAAGTACACTCCATCAGGAAGGCTATTGTTGCTCATGTGAAGCTGGTTTGAGTATACATATTTTTGTGTGCACGTAGAATACTTGGACCCGAACCCCTTTGTAATATGTGATCGTACTGTATCAGAAACAATTTTATCCAGTAATTTAGTCTTTAGCAGAAGTACTGAAATACATACACTCTTAAATCTTGGGTGGGAAATGCAGAACTACAGAAATGCCTCTTTGCTGCATAAAATGGTGTGGTCTTTAATTTACCTTTGTTGTGTTGCCCCATTAGGCATGGCTTTCTCTGAAGTTGCAGCATCACAAGCTAACCAACCAACCTTGTCATTGCAATTTTTCACAATTTCTTCTGTTTGTGTATCTGGGAACTCTAATTGCAGTACAGTTTCATCTCCCTAGTGTACTTTCATATGGAGCAAACTTCCTAGGCAATTACAAGGAAAAGACGAGCTGGAAGTTTCTAACATAACTTTTTCAGATAGAATTTTAAGTTGGGGAGCTGATTGAAAGGCTTCCTGAAACCACACTCCTCTCAGCTTTTTGACTGCTCTCATCTGCTCATATGGTCTTGACAGTGGACTGTGCTCGCTGCTGCTGCTGCTGCTGCTGCTGCTGGGCGCTATTTATCTTCAGGGCTCCTATCTATTCATAGCAGAGGTGGTTTGGGAGTAGTGCAACTGGTGCAGTCACACTGGGCGTTGTACTGCAGGGGGCTCCACAGCAATGCTGCAGAATGGAGCATGAGAGGTGGGGGGGTGCCAAAATTAAGTGTCACATATAGTGCCACTGAAATTTGAGAGCCCAAAGTAAGTCACTGCTCATAGGACTCCAAAGGGCAGGAAACATCGCAGTTCTCACCCATGGGGAGAAACAATATTCCACCCATAGATGGAATGAGGGGTTAATGTGGAAGGGATTGTTTTCATAGGTTTTACATAAGCAATATTTTAGCTATTTTTATATATGTAGTTGTTTTGCATTTGTTTTTATTTCGTTGTGAAATCACTGCTTGTTATGTGTCATGGGAAGCAGTTCAGAAATGAAATTAAGAAGAAATTCAAGCCCTCCCCTGTCTTCATGGCTACATTTAGGACACCTACATACCCATATATGAAGACAGTTCCTGTATTTCTCACATATAATCTAATTTGCCATAAGAAACTTAGTTCCAAAGCCTAGCATGTTTTCTCTCCCAAAGCATTAACATTCACTTAGAATCAGAGGCACCTTGTTCCAGTTCTATCCACTCAAACAGCAGGATTTGTAAGCCTTCCAAGAACAGAGGCATGTAGTGTTGACAGAGTCTAAGCCACACTGTCACAACCAAGACATATACAGTACTGGAAGGGTTGGAGCCATTCTTACCTTACCTTAAGAATTCTGGAGGAGGTTGCTGAAATTTAAGCATTCTCGTTGTGACTTAGATTGTGGAACAAAAGACAACCCAACCCAGTGGGCCCAAGCAAACAAACCAGTCCTCCTAAAAATGAGTGGGCAACTTTTCTTTCAAATAATGTTTCCTGGGGTCCTTGTCCCTGTAATGTACAGTGGTACCTCCGTTTTCTAACGTAATCCATTCCGGAAGACCATTCGAGTTCCGAAATGTTCGAAAGCCGAAAACTCAAAACAGAAGCCTCAAAACAGAAATCTCAGTATGGAAAACTTAATACAGAAACCGCATTTCCAGTTCGACTTCCAAGGCGCGTTCGAAAACCGAAGCATTTACTTCTGGATTTACAGCGTTTGAGTTCTGAAACGTTTGTCAATGGAGATGTTTGAAAACCAAGGTACCACTGTATTTAATCTCAACAAGCCACTTAGAACATTAGCAATTCAGCAATCTAATTTGGGTTTTCTGTCAGTCAATAATGACAGAAAGCTGTGGTTTTGTTTGTTTTTGTTTGTTTTAATTTCCTCCACAGTATTGCAATGGGCAGGCACCAAGTAAGGAACTGGAGATAAGCTGTGCTTCCATAATGCGTTCCTTTGGTAATATAATAATAATAATAATAATAATAATAATAATAATAATAATAATTTATTATTTATACCCCGCCCATCTGGCTGGGCCTCCCCAGCCACTCTGGGCGGCTTCCATAAAAACCAAAAATACAGTAAAATATCACACGTTAAAAACTTCCCTGAACAGGGCTGCCTTAAGATGTCTTCTTCTTTTTTTTTTTTTATATATAAATTTTTTATTAGTTTTCCAATTTTTAAAAGACACAACAAAAACAACATACAAACAAACACATAAAATCATAATTTCTTAGCCTCCTTTTCATAAGCCTCTTTTCTCGGACTTCCCCATACCTTCCCCTTTTTGCATCCTTTTTTTTTTTTTTAACAATTGTTCAACAACCCTTTTAACCAATTAAATTTAAATTTATTCTCCTTTTCAATTTCACCCTAAATCAAACAAAATTTACCGCTGTAATTCTACGTCTTCCTTTCCCTTAACATTTTAGCACTCCTCAATTTTATGGTAGTTCTTAAGATATATTTTAAATTTCTTCCAATCTTCCTCCACAGTCTCTTCCTCTTGGTCGCGGATTCTGCCGGTC
The DNA here is from genome assembly GCF_951804945.1 of Podarcis cretensis. Taxonomy (NCBI): domain Eukaryota; kingdom Metazoa; phylum Chordata; class Lepidosauria; order Squamata; family Lacertidae; genus Podarcis; species Podarcis cretensis. The sequence continues at coordinate 27,881,244 of NC_137175.1, forward strand.
ATTTCTGCCAATCCCATAAAGTCGATCACTTTCGCCTGCCATTCCTCCAGCGTGGGTAGCTCTTGTGTCTTCCAATACTTTGCTAGAAGAATCCTTGCTGCCGTAGTAGCGTACAAAAAAAAGTTTTTGTCCTTCCTCGGCACCAGTTGGCCGACCATACCCAAGAGAAATGCCTCTGGTTTTTTATGAAAGGTGCATTTAAGTACTTTCTTAATCTCATTATAAATCATTTCCCAGAAGGCCTTAATCTTTGGGCAGGTCCACCAAAGGTGGAAGAAGGTACCTTCAGTCTCTTTACATTTCCAACATTTGTTATTGGGCAGATGATAAATCTTCGCAAGCTTGACTGGAGTCATGTACCACCTGTAAATCATTTTCATAATGTTTTCTCTTAAGGCATTACATGCCGTAAATTTAATACCTGTGGTCCATAACTGCTCCCAGTCAGCAAACATAATGTCATGACCTATGTCCTGTGCCCATCTAATCATAGCTGGCTTCACTGTCTCATCTATTGTATTCCACTTCAACAGCAAGTTATACATTCTTGATTGCCTTAAGATGTCTTCTGAATGTCAGGTAGTTGTTTATCGCTTTGACATCTCCTGGAAGGGCGTTCCACAGGGCGGGGGCCACTACCGAGAAGGCCCTCTGCCTGGTTCCCTGTAGCTTTGCTTCTCGCAATGAGGGAACCGCCAGAAGGCCCTCGGCGCTAGACCTCAGCGTCCGGGCAGAATGATGAGGGTGGAGACGCTCCTTCAGGTATACTGGACCGAGGCCGTTTAGGGCTTTAAAGGTCAGCACCAACACTTTGAATTGTGCTCAGAAACATACTGGGAGCCAATGTAGGTCTTTCAGGACTGGTGTTATATGGTCTCGGCGACCGCTCCCTGTCACCAGTCTAGCTGCTGCATTCTGGATTAGTTGTAGTTTCCGAGTCACCTTCAAAGGTAGCCCCACGTAGAGTGCATTGCAGTAGTCCAAGCGGGAGATAACCAGAGCATGCACCACTCTGGCAAGGCAGTCCGCAGGCAGATAGGGTCTCAGCCTGCGCACCAGATGGAGCTGGTACACAGCTGCCCTGGACATGGATTTAACCTGTGCCTCCATGGACAGCTGTGAGTCCAAAATGACTCCCAGGCTGCGCACCTGGTCCTTCAGGGGCACAGTTACCCCATTCAGGACCAGGGAATCCTCCACACCTGCCCGCTTCCTGTCCCCCAAAGACAGTACTTCTGTCTTGTCAGGATTCAACCTCAATCTGTTATTACGGCTTTCATCTCAGCTTTGCTTGGCTTGGTTGGTGTTCTTTCACTTTAAAACAAAAATATATAATGTGAGATGGCCCTCTTGAACAACAAAGCACGTGTCCCAAAAAGCAGAGGCCAAAAGCCAGGCAAAATTTCCCTCTGGTGTTGTTATTTCCAGTGTTGTCTGGCAGATGCCACAGGGATTGGAGATGAGCAGCTGTGACTAGGCGCGGTTGCAAGCTGCTACAGGCCCAACCATTTCAAAGCAAAGGACATCAAGTTTTGCATGAGATGGTCTCCAGTAATTGCGGGGAAAGCCGCTATTTGTTAGCCCCTCGTGGTCCCTTGACTTTGCATCTTGATTAAAAATTACAGTGAATGATGGAATTAGCCGTGTTGTGACAATAATCTTTTTCGGATGGTCCAGAATCAGTTGCTTGGCTGCTGCTCGCACACTCTTCCTCAGGGCTACCAATTAGTGGCACCAGCTGCTAGCCTAGGTTCCAGGGCCAGGAGCGATTACACACAGACCATTAGCTTTCGAAGGCATTTGGAAGTTCTGACTACGTTGTTGGGGACCATGCGATATGAACATACTGCATGGCCATATGCAACTCGACTGGCCTCCCTTGCAGCCATTCCTCATCCAAAAACCTGTTGGTGAGCAATTTGATGATGCAGGAGGAATGCTTATAAAGTTCAAGTGGGCACCTTTCAGTGGAAAGAGTTTCTTTCTTTTCAATCATCAGGTCAAAGATGAGGACACATAGAGTGATATCCACTAGACTATCAGAAGTCCACTAGTGCAATGGGCCTTCCCCCTCCAAGGCTCTGGAGCAGATTTTGAGGTCATACGGGCAGAGGAGAGGAAGAAGTCCCACTGCACAAGCAGAACTCCACACAGAGAGAGCACTAAATACAACACCCTGTAACAATTTGATATTGCTCATTATCTTTGTTGGTCCCGTTAGCTGATATCCACAGTCTGGTCTAAACCACTGAACCTCTTGGGCTTGCTGATTGGAAGGTCAGCAGTTTGAATCTGTGCAAAGGGGTGAGCTCCCGTTGCTCTGTCCCAGCTTCCGCCAACCTAGCAGTTTGAAAGCATACCAGTGCAAGAAGATAAATAGGTACTGCTGTGGCGGCAAGGTAAATGACATTTCTGTGCACTCTGGCCTCCATCACGGTGTTCTGTTGCACCAGAAGTGGTTTAATCATGCTGGCCACATGACCTGGAAAGCTGTCTGTGGACAAACGCAGGCTCCCCATAGTTGTCTTTGACTGGACTCAACCATCCAGGGGTCATTTACTAATATGGCATTACTAAATATCACATGAAAACTCAAGGTGTATTTTGGCTGCAAATATTTGTAAATTGTTTGACAGCAAATGCCACACAAAACCAAAATCTGGGCCAATGCAGGTGATGCTCTTAATTTATAGCTCTAGTCAGCATCTCTATGCAAATAACACTTTGAAAGGCATGAAGGAAATGCTGCAGAGTGCATAAAGGAGTTGTTACAGCATAAAAGAAAAATAAGCCTAGTTGGCTATATAGAGTTTATTTTTTGCCCTCAAAATAATAATCAGAATCTAGGATCTGGGTAACCAGACAGACTGCGATATAGGAAAGATGCCTGAGAGCATTATCATTTCACAATGGTACTAATTCTGCCCCATGACTCATTCATGCACTGATGCATACTTCGCATGCAATGCCTTCCTGTAGAGGGGTTAATCTCCAGTTGGGATGTTTCGGAAAGGAGATATATTTTCCCTATATGTCATTCTAATTATTTTGGAAATGGGAAAAAAGCAAGCAGGGAATGTTAATAAGGGAAAGTTTATACAGTCAGAAGAACTAAGTGTTATTTCTGGAGTGCAGGCTGCAGTTAGATGATAGATTCCTGATGCTCTATGCATAGGAAGTGTTGGGGGAACATGCTAAGGAGAAGAGTCCTGTCTATGTTTCTTTGTAACTAATAACAAGCTATATTTTAGTATACAGAGAGGTCTCTCCTCACCTCTCGATAGGGGAGTGCTCAGAAATGCAAGACACTATTGGCAGCCTGAAATGAATCATTCTAGGAAAACTTTACCACTTGAATATACTTAACACATAAGCTGTCCTCAATCATAACAAGGTATGAACCAAATCAACAACCAAAAAGCCTGGGCAAAAAGGAATGTCTTAAACTAGCACCTGAAAGTTGATAGTGATGGTGCCAGATATTAGGATAGTTCCATTGCACCTTAAAAAGGGAACAGGCTGTTGTGTATCACATGCCTGTTTACTTCTAGCTTCTCGCTGGGAACGTCCGTTTTGTATATAGCTTTTGTTCCGGCTGTTTTCCTGGACACAGAGGCAAGCAGTCATGTTGTTCCTTTGTTCAACTACATTGAATAAAGCTGTAAATATTCTCTTCTGTCTGCATCCTTCCGTTGTGGAGACTCTGCTGAAAGGGTGTGCATGGGCCTTGGAATGTCTCTGAGGCTCGTGTCGCTAATTGACTCATGCTGTTCCACGGGAGACCGGTGATCGTCTGGAGACGACTGGGGGCCTGCCTGATGCCTCCGTCTCCCTGGCAGGATCCCAACACCAGGTGTGTTTCCCTCAGGATAGCATTCCATGAAAGTGGTGGCACCACTGAAAAAGCTGGTTGTTATTTTTTGTGTTATATCACACACAGAGAGCAGCCATTTTGCAATATACCACGGCCCATTGCAGCCATTTTGTGACTGGTGTCCATGGCACTTCCATAATATTCTGCCCTGCCCCGCTGCCACCCCACTAACCCCCTTACCTGGATTGTGTGACAGTGCCTGTGAAGCAATGGTGGTGATGGGTTCAGGTGCAATCTTGCCAAAAATTGTGAAATTTCAGTCAGAGCTTCTCTGCTGGCAACGGAGGTGGTGGGTCACCCATTGAGGCACTGCTTCTTGTGCTTCCTCCACCCAAGCCTGCTGCCTCACCCTGTCACATGGGCAGGCCAGCCCTGTGTTTAACATCTATATGAAGGTGTTGGGAAAGCTGCTGGGGGTTTAGACCATGTCAAGCTGCTGTTTGCTAATAGATAGATAGATAGATAGATAGATAGATAGATAGATAGATAGATAGATAGACAGACAGACAGACAGACAGACAGACAGATGACTAAGCATTTTCAGGTGACTAATAGCCAGTCTTTTGCAATTTTCCTGGTTTCTCCAGTTGTTACTGTATTTTTATTAGAAAGTCGATTTTATTTATCTTGGTTTAGATTCCTATAAACTGTTTTGGAGCCCAACAATATTGAAACAGAGATGCCAAGCCTAAGGCTTTCATATTTTAACTCGAAACAATATTTACCTGCAAAATAAAAAATTGAATTTTTGCATCAGAATCTCTCTCTCAAAGATTTGAACAGTACGGAATGAAAAGTTACCTGCCTTCTATTTGCCAATGCATGTTTCACCTCTGCTCTTTACATTTCTCTTATTGGCCATATTAGACTGCCTCTCTCACACACCCCTTCGCCTAGTCTTCCCTGACTATGCCCACATACAGTACAATTTCATTTTCAACACCACTTGTGTTGTATAAGAACATTTTCAGTTTTGATTTGCATTTTCAGCCAGCCAACATTCTTCTGATTCAATACAAAAATGTCAAGAAGACTGTATATTTTATTTCTATTTGCAATCAGCTCTAATATTTATACATCAAGACTACTGTCAACCCGGTTAGGTCTACTGTGCATGTCATAAATTATAATAAAAAGTATGATAATACACCTGGGAATCCTCAACTGTGTCCCTGAATGACATTGTCAGAGGCAGAGTAAACCCAGCACCTCAACAGTTACTATTTTTCCTGCTCCTTTATCAAGACAGCAAGTGTTTTATTAGTAGGGAGCAAACACTTCCTTCCTGATTCCTCCGGCAGCTGAAGAAGCCTCACGCACATACAGATGTTGTCTCCTTCATGCCTAAGGACAGGAGCATGTAAAGCTTTCAACATAAATGTGTCATTTCCCATTACAGACCACCACTGGGGCACATGCTGTGACCAAGCCTGCATGATCTCTGGGAGTTTTCTCAGGGCAGTGCACTCAAAGTACATGCTGATTTCTATAGGCTGTTAAAGAGCAGTGTCTCAGATCATTCTTATCAACTGAAATGCCATGAATGTTACCACATGTGGCAGAGCAGGGTCACAGATTTTCTGTATACAAGTTGCAGGGGCACAGCTGACTTTTACATTGTGCCCTTCCTCCTCCTCCTCCTCCTCCTCCTCTTGCTTTTGCAAAGCTAACTGCATGAAATGCTGTCTTGCATAGGAACTGGGCTGAAAAATCACAAGTGGAGCTACAATACAAATGGTGTGTGTGTGTGTGTGTGTGTGTGTGTGTATCTGACATGTTGTCACTGATCAGAATGATTTAGCCACCTCCAACCAATCACTTTTGTGGACACATTTGTACATTCCCCTCTTCATTTGCCCAATATTCCACACTGCCATCTGATGGAGAGCTCTTAAGAACTCTGGGGGCATTTTTCTTTAGCTAGGCTCAGCAAAACTGGAGTAGGGGCCTCATACAAACCCAGCTCAAAGGAGAGGCAAGCTTTTAAAGCCCTCACGTTCTTTTCAGAATGAAATTCTCAGGTTGAAATCTGAGCAGAAGCAGCAGCACAGGTTTCCTTGGTTTGGCAGAGCACATTTTTTTTTTGGCACATATTTTGTGAGCCAAGGGCTGGGCGGGGGGAGGGGATTATCCCTCTTAAAATTGTCCTTATGTGATGCAATGAATCTAGACCATTCCACTTCATTATACAGGGTGGATTTTAAGAGGTGGACAGATTAAATCAAGAGGTGGGTGCCAAAAGTCACTTTCCCATAAATGATTTGTGGCAGGTAGATTTTGGCCTCAGGCTCTGATTTTAGCTCTGCATTGTTTCTCTCACTCACATAGAGACTAATGGAGGCATTAGTTCATCATACATTGGGAATAATAACCTCAGGGCAGTTCACAGGATAATAATATAGATTATCAATCATTAAAACACACCAACTGATATCAGTTGGTTAAAACATATTAACCAGAATCAGATATGATAAACATTTCCATTGCATTCAGATGTCAACAATAATATAACCAGCAGCTAATATATAAAACATTTTTCAGTGGAGACAAGGCCAGCCCTATCATTAAGTGAACTCAGGCACCTGCCTCAGGCAGTTGGTTGTGGGTATCCTGAAAGGACAGCAAATTTGTGGTTCTCTAGTGTAGTAGTATTGCATTTTTATTATGCGCGTGGAGTACTTGTGGGATTTTCTATCTCAGGTGCCAAAATAACTTGTCCAGACTATGCAACTTAACTTTGGGTGGGATGCCATTTCCTACCCCACCTCAAGCAGCAAAATGTCTTGAGTCTGCACTGAATGGAGGCAGTGACTAGTACAAACATGAGGGCCAGGGCACGCCTCCTTTGGCTTTCGTGTCATTATCCTTGCCACCAATCACTTGCACCACCACTGACTGCGAAGCCCACTCATTCAGAGACAGTTTGAAACAACCATGGTAGGAAGACTTATTTGAACAAATGAAGCATTTCTGTACTGGCCTGGCCACTATTTCGAATATACAATACATGCATGCCAAACCCTTGTGAATGGCAGTAGCAAAATTTGCAGCATATATGAGGACGGAGAGCTCCAGACTGCTGGCAGGTGGCAATAGCTTGGGAATGTGAATCGGCCATTTCTGGCCTTACCCGAAGCTGTGTTTTCAACTCCTAATTCAGTTTATGTTGGAATATGAGAAGAAAGCTACATCAAGTTAATAAGCGGAGACAGAAACATCGGAAAACAACATATAGCATGCACTGCTGTCTCATAGAAGCTGACATCATGTTTAAACTAGACCTCATGCTGGTCCCATCATTACCAAATAGCAGAAGTGATCCAACCTCTGTTCCTGCAGGGGATCTGGACCCTGGTCTAAGCAGGTGTAACACCAATGAAATCTGTTGTGCTACATATGTTTGCAACAGGCCTGAATTTGGCCTCAGATCACTCTTGGCATGGCATCAGGATCTGTGCAAGAACGGAACTGGAATGGGGAAAATATTTGGCTCTTCTTTGCAATGGGTTTGGCAAACGAGACAGCTGCATGCCACTTCTCTCAGTTTCATGAGTCTCTCCCTGTTTATTGCAGACAGATCTCGAAATGGGCTCCCTGCCAATGCCATACATTTTTGTTGTTCTCTTGGCTGCAGCGTCTTATGCTATAAATGGAGATGATCCGGCTGTATTAATTAAAGGCTGTTTGCTCTACAAAAGGCAGCCAAGTTTCAGAAGAACCAGGGAGGAGGAGACGGAGATGTAGTCGCATCTGCCTAAAGCCGTGTCATTAACAATCATCTTTGCTTTGAGATCTCATAAAACCTGTCACTGACATGCAACATGTTCTAATAGTGATTTGCTTTGTCTTTTTAACATGAAAGGGGGCGAGGGGCACCCTACTCCCATGAACAGGATGGAGCAGGTGAACAGAGGTGCACCCCAAAGCCAGTTGGGGAACACCCCAAAAATTATGCTCAACCCCCACAAAGGTAAGTGACTAACAAGAACATAAGAGGAACATCTTGTTCTCAGAGTGGCCACCCAGATGCCTGTGGGAAACCCTCAAGCACAACTCTCCGCTCCTGCGATTTCCAGCAACTGGTATTCAGAAGAATTACGGGAGTCAGAACAGAGCCATTGTGGCTAATTCCACACTGCTGTTAAGGGATGGTGAAGGGAGGGGGTTGTTGGACAAGCTGGAAAAGAGCCAGGGGGAGAAGCGCCGTATAAAGGCCAGCACCCACTCATCAGCCATGTGTCACCAGCATGCCCCTCTCACATGCCCCTACATTGCGGCCTTACTGAGTGTAGAGGCAAAGCCATTTTGCTAAAGAAGGCAAACCTATGCAAACCTATAATGCTTCATCTACAGCCAATCCATCGACCATATGTTTGGGGTCCAAAACAGGGCATCCATGGGCACTTTGACACCCTCAGACACCCTACTTGGTCCCTGCTCAAACTAAAAATTGAGAGGTTTTCAAAAATTTCATTTTGTTTTGAGAGTTGCCTCTTTTGACTGGGAGTTGACTGCATTTCTGTCTGTTTTATTGGGGGGGGTGTATTGTTTCGCCTGTAGTTTTGGAGGAGGGATGTTTCTTAAAATCACCACTTTTCCTTCTGTCAAATGGGCATTCTGTGGTGCCCGTGACTGTATCTCAGATTCTTAAATGTTGCTTTGGAGCCAAAACAGTGATTTTTCCCATTGCCGGCATAGAAAGGGAATTTGCAGCAATATGACAGAAGAGCTAAAATGTAATCAGGAGTGTTACTTGGTAGCTCTGTTGGCTACTGATTTATTAGCTCAATTGTCTTTATTAATAGTCGCGGGCTAATGGGATACAATGAGTACAGTGCAGTAATACGAGCAATGTTATTATTTATTTGTTATAGCTGCTCAAAACTAAGCCCATTTTTGAATATAATAGCTTAAATAAATGAGAAAAACGAAACACCACTGAATTTAAAGTAGCTAAAACAACATTCCTTTAAGCAGATTAAACATTTCTCTTTCAATGGGGAAAATCCATCATTTGAATGACAGGGCCATTCCATTGACTTTGATAAGTGGCCACTGTGACTCAGAGAATGAAAACCTGAATATTTATTTTACATGAAAATATATACAATCCATTTTCCCTTTGCTCTGTGATATAGAATATAGATCTGCTCCAGACTTAATTTGTGCTAAAGCTCACCAAAGCCTAGCTCTGGAACTTGTTTTAAACCCAGCTGAACATAAGCTGCACACACCATATTTTTTGAATATGATTCCTTCTATTTTAGTAACTTGCTATTAAGTGGTAACTCATGCATTTAAATTTCCATCACTTGCCTTACCTCTGATTGGTGGCCACCATTTGCCCTCAGTGGTCATCACACAGCCAGAGCTGGTTTGCTGTGTCAACCTATGAGATTCTATTTGCTCACATCTCGCAACATCAACATGTCAAAGCACCATGACATCATCCCATTCACAATGTGATCTATGAGTGGATAGTTCATCCATGTGATGGAGTTCAAGAAGAAGCAACCGTGCACAATAGTGACACTGATGGAACTGTTGGCATCCAGGGGTTGAACGGCCAACTGGCTAGCCCCCAGCTGAATCCTCTCCTTCTAGTCGTGCTGCTGCAAAGATCCCTCAACCTCTGGTGCAACATAAATCAGCAACTCAGGCCTCAAGACCCGAGCACACTGTATTCAGCAAAGCAAAAGAGGCTTGAGGCTTGTGGAGACATACTAACAAATTACGGATTTATTAAACATAAATCAGGACAAAGAAACATGTCGTCTCTCTTTGCCGTCTCTTCCGAGAGAAAAGCAAAAGCAAAAACAACATGGCGGAAGTTCCGCTTACACCAGCAAAACTGTGCTGGAATGTAAACAGACATGTGACATGTAACAATCCCACGTCTGTAAAGTGGAATAGAAAATCCCAACAGGAACAGTATTGAATAAAGAGAAATAAAGAATAATATTTTTTTTTATTTAAAATGTTTATTAAGAGTTTCATTGCATGGTACAATGTAGCACACCAAATAATCAAAAACATAGCATCCATTCTCAGACAATTATAGCACCTCAGGTTGCAATTATAACAGCACAAAATGTCCACAGCAGTTCTGACCTCCACTTGATATTTAAACTCCTGGAAACATCATTCCCTTCATTTAGCTTTACCATGACTGAAGACCATTCTGAATACATCCTGGTATCTCATCTTATCATTCCTTGGATCTAGTTTAATCTCCATTCCTCTAGTAGATATGCTCAGAAAGGTTACCGTATCTATCGAACTACTTTTCTTTCATGTCCCTTTAAAAACAGATGTGGTATGTCAACCAATTTTTGTGTGTGAGAGAGAGCAGAGAGATTGCAAAGATTTGTTTGGGGAGGGAGGAGAGAGAAATCACATTTTTGGGGAGGGCAGAAAATTACAAAATACCAGACTCTTAAGATCAAATCAGATTAATCTGAACTTTCCCCCAAATGGGGAACATTCTTCAAAAGTCAAAACCCAAGTTTCAGCCTGTGTTCTCTGCAGTAACCTTTAGAGTCGAAAATGCATTTCTGTTCATTCCCCCCACCATACCCCCAAACAGTGGCGTTTCCAAATGGCACAAACATTTGAAGATTATATGTGCTTTCCTTAAATATAACACAGGCTTGTGCATGCACCTTGTAACAATTTTCTCCAGAGCAAGTGCAAGTGCAATTTCAGCCCACTGGTAGCTGTCATCGACTGTGTCATCTGAATCTTTTCCAGCTTAGATGAGGAGAAAGGTCACCTTCTATTCCTGGTGTGTTCCCTCGAAGTTCTAATTGGAGAAAGAGTGAGTGAAAACTAGAGTTTTCATTTCTCTGGCAAAGTATAAATCCTTTTCTTCTTTTCACATTTCATCTCTTGACAGTAAAACAATTCAGAAATAGAAATGGGGGGAAATCCCTGTGTTAGACATGACAGCATGTGAACAGAAGTTTACAAAAGCATTTGGTGGTGATTACTTTCCGAACTGGAAGACCTTGCGGGTCTCATTCCAGCATCCTTTTACACAATGCCCATTCTCATTGCCGTGAGGAGATGGACACACTCCCAGACACTATTGTTGTGTTCAATTAATGCTTCTGTCCTTCCACAGTGTGTGGTCAAGGGCTGTGAAGTATTTTCCAGCTTGTGCTCCAAGAGCATCATCTTTACATTCTACTGTTACTCCAAAGGGAGAAGAAGGTGTCATCAGCGATACACTGGGATCAGATCCCTATCTTGTCTAATGGGCACAAAAACTGCTCAATATCTCTTTGCGGCAAGTTTCAGATCAAACCGAATGAACTGGTTACGAATAGCCAAGGTGCATAACTGAAGACTGCAGCAGCTTACTGTTCTGTGGTGGTCCAAGATATTTCTGCCTGAAGCAAAACCCAAAAGCTTCCCTGCTAAAGCCAAAATTTTAGAAAGTCTTGCTACACAGTACAGACACTAATTCCTGCCTTCATCAATATACACACACAGTTCATGATGTCACCTGACATAGGTTGCTTCATGATGTCACCTGACAGGTTGCTTCACCCTCTTAATGGTTGAGCTTGTATGGCCCAGAGGATAAGAAAGAAAGTGACAAATCTGGGGGCTCCTGGTTCATACCTGACCTGTGCCATGATCTCACTTTGACCAGTCATTCTTTTTCAGTACCCACGATCTGTAATATGGGAATAGCAGCAGACCCTGTTTTCCAGGGATGTCCCCGATAAGCTGCTCTGGTTTCTGATTTGATCCCTGAATGTGCCCGTTTCCCTTAGGATGTCCCTATTTTCACTGGAGAAATGTTGCAGGATATGAAGTTATCCAACCCCCAAGCTGGAAGGCAATCCTGTATAGAGAAGGTTTTTTTAAAAATGTTCAGTGTTTTATTATGCTTTTTTATATGTTGGAAGCCACCCAGAGTGGCTGGGGAAACCCAGTAAGATGTGTGGGGTATAAATAGTAAAATTATCATTATGGAATGGGACATCCCTATTTTCATCAGAGAAATGTTGGAGGGTATGTAACAGTACTACTTTAACACACAGGGTTGTTTAGAAGGATTGTTGGGTGCTGGAGAAAAGGGTTAACTCATGAATGGCAATCTTTACAGTCCATTTTAAAGTACTCTTTAACATGCAGTTTACATAATTAATAAAGTAAAGTACATAACTTTTCCAGAGCAGACAGTGAGGTGAATCATGTAGTTTTGGGGAAAAGATGAACTGTGGCAGAACAGAAACAATGCTGCATGTGACAAATACCAGGCAGAATAGCAAATGATACCTTCTTACGTTGCTACATTGCTGTTGCTTACCTAGATGGGATTGGAGGAGGCCAGCGCAGTGGGGGGGGGTAGTGAGGCTATGTGGATTCACTGGCATGAGTGCCAGCCTCAGCCTCACCACCACCGTGACCTGTCCCATCTAGGCATTCTAAAAGTATTTATTGTTTTGTTGACTAATTTCACTTCCTCCCAGGGTGGCCACTTTCCTTTTCCAGTGTTCGGAAGGTGGCTCCATGGCTCGGACTCACCATTTGCACCACTATTCCAATATAAAAAGATCTCTATATTATTTTTATCCAAGTGTTCCTTTCACTGTATGGTGGGAAATAAAGTGTTCTGTGGAATTGCTTCCAATTATACTCAGGGGGGGAAATGTCTTTCCTTGAAGAACTTTCCTGCACTGGCGGTTGGGGGAATCTACAAAGACACACCCAGAAGCCTTTGCTGTGATTTGTATAATAGAAACTCTAAACAATGTGTTAATTTAAAATCCGAAACAAATGTCCATGTTAGAGCTTTTGAAGAGGAATGAACCAAACAGGTCTGCTGTTGGTTGTGTGTAGGGTAAGTTTAAATATTTCACAGCAACAACAACAAAAAAGAAAGAAAGAAAGAAAGTTGTCCTTGCATTATAGCAAAAATGATAGCTCCAGGCACCAACATTTTTGAACTGATAAGGAGTGACTAGGCTCCACAGTCTTTGGAAGACTATTTGCTGCTATTCTCTTTATTGACCTTGCTATAAATTAGAAAGGATGTTGAGGTTATTACAGGCATTCAGATATAGAAACTATGTTCTTTTATTTCATTGTAACCAACCTCTGTGTTGACATCTAAGAGAATCCAATAACGGTTTTATTAGCTGGAGGAAGTGTAGTCAAGACAACATCATATTCCAGCATGACAGCCTTCTAAGAACGCTTAAGACATATGGACTAGGAAGAATAACTGTGGGAGCTCTGGGTTTGTTAAATATAGCATACAGAAAGCATAACAATTAGACATCAAACTGGAAAAATGTATCAGGAGGATTAGCAGACCAGATATTGGGTTTGATGCTATTCAACAACTTCATTCATTTTTACCTGGTTGAGTGAACAGTCCACATATCAAATTCTTAGAGGATACAACTTGGGGAATAAGATCAACAATTTTAGAGGAAATTATACTGCCAGTAAACTGGGGGGCTAGGAAGCTTCAATGAGACCAGTACGGGGAAATTTAGCCGATATAAATGATTATATACAGGGCAAATAAGAAATATATACTGTATAAGCATAAAATGAGGGGTGATTCACTAGTGATCAGCCAAAATTAAAAAGAAATGAGAGATTCACTAGAAATCTTTTATTGTTCTTTTCTGATGGACCTTTCATACATTTGGCCAGGGCACAGCCTGACTCCCTCCTTTGGCAATCCTCACAGAACTTCTAGCCCAATGGTTGCCATTAATTTGATTGGAATTAATTTTATAATGAAATGATTTTAGAAGGTTTTATCGTTTTACTATTGTTAGCCGCTCTGAGCCCGGCTTCGGCTGGGGAGGGCGGGATATAAATAAAATTTATTAATAATATTATTATTGTTTCTTCTGATAGTGAACTCAAGAGGGGAGTGCTGACAGGATTGGAGCCGGGATTGGGTCACTGAAAAAACAGTGTGTGTGATCTGCTCATGAGAATTCTGGGTTGTCCAGGTACAAACTTAGGCATCCTTAAACCAGACTTGGACAGGACTGGCCTTCAGATAATGGACTCTTTCAAATTGGAGAACATTCTTTTGTAAAGTAGAACATATGGTCGGCATAACTGGTAGACTAGAGAACAAAGCCATGGGTGCTGATCTTAAATTTCAGATAGCTTCATGCAGGTGTAAATATCCTTTCATTCAATCTGGCCCCAAACCATTTAGGGTTTTAGAGGCCTTAAATTAGGCCAAGAAACATCATTGTAACTGTTGCAAGATAAATGTAATGTGACCCAAATATTTTGTTCTTACCTTTCTATTCTAGCTGCCAGCTTCAGCAGTTATTGACCTTTCCAGACTTTAAGGTGGTCCTGTATAGAGTGCATGGCAGTAATTTGGACTGGATGTAGCCAAAGTATTTTCACTGAGGCAAGGTCTGCTTGCTTCAGAAGAGTCAATCTGGCAATCCTGCTGGTGTGTTCGCACCATGTCAACCTCTCTGCCCCCTCAGTGCCACCCCCTCTACTCCTGGTAAACAGCAGCAATGTGACCAACCAGAGATCAAGTGAGCGTTGGCAAACCACCAACCATTGTTCTATAGATAAGGTTGCAGCTGGAAAAGCAACCAAAACTTTTAAATGGAATTTCTGGCCACTGGAACCACCTGCTTCTCCGTAGATGATGGCATATCTAGAGCCATCTTCAGGCACTTCTCTCCATGGAGGCCAGTAGCAGGTGCAGCCAGAGCCAGTGAGATGGAGAGCCAACTAATTTGACTTCCGGCCCATCCTCTTCCCTGTTGCATTCTGCAATGGCAGGGGGTTGGACTTGATGGCCCTTGTGGTCTCTTCCAACTCTATGATTCTATGATTCTATGATTCTATGAAACTGAAGAGGATGAAGCCAACAGCCAGGACCACATCCTGGGCAAGCTGTAAGTAAGAAAGTGGGGGGGGGCTGACTGTTGGCAGACAGAGCTGGGTGGAGCAACACCCCATTTGCCTTACTCGGACAGCTTCCACTGGCAAATGCATATAACTTGTCCCCATTAGCAGGGGCTCAGCCTTCTCCTAAAGTTCTCCCAGTTCACAGGGGTAGGCTTCATGCAGGGATGGCCCAACCATGAGGCAAGGTGAGGTAACAGCCTCAGGTGACAGGATCCGCAGGGGCAGCAGAACTCCTCCCCACCCCCCTTGTTCCTTCACACACCCCTTCTTCTCTGTTGGGGAGAGGAGTGCCATTTTGTGGTTTGCCCCAGGTGCCAAAAAGTCTTGGGCCATTCCTGGCAACAGGCATTCAGAAGGCTTCCCCTCTTCTGAACTGTCCTCAACACATGGGGGCACAGTAGCAAGTGCACATTGTTATTGTTACCCTACAAAGGGGGTATCGAAATAAGCCAGTCCTCTTTAGCCAAATAAAGACAGCAGCATTGTGGAAAGAGTTCATATTTATTGCAGGCTGCAGCAAGAATAAATGATCCAAAGGAACTCTCCAAATTCTGGACCCCAAATACAAAATTCAAGACACTTTTACAACAATTACATGCGTGATTACCTCGTGCACGATTCTTTTCAGGATCACGCTCCACTTAATCTCTTATTGCATACAGATAAATGAGTGAAGAGTGTTTGGGACTACTTCTGAGAACCTGCCCCTTTTGAGGGGTGGGAGTAAAAGGTTTTATTTGCTTCCCTTACAGACTTCTTGTAAGGATTACATAGGTAATGACTGTGATGTGCTTTGAACACATGAAAGCACTATACATATGTTTAAGTGTCATTAATAATAATCAGAGTCCCAAGGAATCTACATATTGGATAAAAATGTGCAACTAGGACCAGTTGTTATAATAATTATTAAAATTTATTCCCCACACCCACCCCAAAAGACATAGTTTTACCTTTTAAATCCATGCCTTGTGGGGGAGAAGTTTAAAATTTAGCTACTGCGAGATTCAAATCAGAGTCATGAAAAGGAAAATTATAGCTATCCACTTATTAGTCTCCAGAGCTATTTAGGCTCATCTTACTGAAACAACTGAGAAAGGAATAAAAGCAATAGCATAGTCAAGGCCATATGCAGGCAGTAGTTGTGGATGCGGCTTTCCCAATATAAAAGAACACAAGTGTAGATATTTTTATTGTTAGCTTATTCGTCGTTCTTGGAGTGCAGCAGCCTCCTGCATTCCTTTTTATCAGTGATTTTTTTAAATAATAATAAAGCACGTTTGCACTTTCAGCTCTTTAAAGTTCTCCTGTGCCCTGATAGACATTGGATCACTTTATGACTGTGTTTGTTGAGTGTCCAAATATTTGCCAGCACAAGTAAAGTTTGCATAAGCTACATGACGAACCTACATAGCAGGAAGTCATATTTGAAGAAATGTGCAGATCATATCCTCTAGGGAGCAAGAGAAATGAAAGTAAAGCCTGGTACTTGCATTTAGCAATGTAGGGACAAAAACCAGAAGCACTTTCTCTACAACATTCATTTTTACATAAGTACATTATGACTGCCCAAAAGAATTTATACACGGTCTTGCGTCTTCAGTTTCAGCATATTGTTATTT
Source organism: Podarcis cretensis (assembly GCF_951804945.1). Classification (NCBI taxonomy): domain Eukaryota; kingdom Metazoa; phylum Chordata; class Lepidosauria; order Squamata; family Lacertidae; genus Podarcis; species Podarcis cretensis. The sequence continues at coordinate 27,897,663 of NC_137175.1, forward strand.
TGTTTGTACAGTACTTTTTAACGTGCAAAGTATGTTTTGCTGGCCTTGGAAGCCTTTTTTTTTTTAATGGCAGCAAAATCGTAGAAAGCATTGTTAAGCTATATAATTTGCACCCAAAAGAAGCAGTGATGGCTTCCAGTTTGGGTGGCTTTCAAAGAAGATTAGACAAATTCATGGAGGAGAAGGCTAGCAATGTCAACTAACCCTAATAGATATGTTCTGCCTTCTGTCAGAGGCGCTATGTATCTGAATTCCAGGTACTGGGAACCAAAGGAGGACAGAGTGCTGCATGCTCAGGTACTGCTTGAGGACATAGGCATCTGGTTGATCATTGTGAGAGCAGGATTCTGGACTAGAAGGGCCATTGGCCTGATCCAGCAAGCTCTTCGTATGTTCTAAGCTGCCTACCCTTCCATCATATACTGATGTCCAGTTCACACAGTACTTTCCTTGCATGTACCTTGCACCATATTTAAGAATGTGCTTATATGAGGAACATAATATTACAGAGCTCAGATAGATTACTTTTTTATTTCCCCAACCCATATTCTACCAAGCATCTCTTCCTGAATAAATAATCTTCCTTATGACTTAGCAAGATGAGACAGAATTACTCTGGGCATCCAGTGGTATTGATTGACAAGAGATCTGGCACTCCTTCATACAATGCCCTGGCTTAAGCTTTTGGAACGAGGACCCCAGAGCCCTCCTATCTCCCTTCCCAACACCTGGTAAGCACTTGTTTGGCTTTGGGGAGGAGGTAGGTGGACTCCAGAACCTTAGTGGGCTTTGAGAAGGTGCCCTCCTTGGCTGTGCACCCAGTGCCCCTACATCTGGCATGGTGTATTTGCTTGAATGTCAAACCAGGCCTGAAGGGTCTAGAGTTCAGATTTTGACTGAAGTCAATTTAGCTCACTGAATCACGCCCTCTAAGACTAATCTACCTTGCAGAGTAGCTGTGGGGGCAAAGAGAGGAGCAGAAGAATTGCATCTATTGTCCCGAGCTCATTGGAGGAAGAGTGGAATGAAAATGTAATAAATAATAGTGACTGACGGGCCTTGTGGGTATTCCAAACCATTTCCAGTACTGACAAGATCAATTGCCTACTTGTTTGTTTCTTTTGTCTGGGCTGAGCAAGCTGAAGTTTCAATGTGTGCATTCACAAGATGAGTCACCATGCCAACAAAATATCCCAACTCAGCATGGTCATGTATGACTTAGCCTCAATGGACTTCTGACTTTTCTGGCAGATATAGGCTATAATGATTTATCACCCATGGCATTTCCATCCAGATTGTACAGGCCCAACTCCTTCTGAACTTTTTCTTTTTTTTAAAAAAAGTCTCATTTCCCCAAATACTTCTTGCATTTTTTTTAATTTTATTGCTCTCTGAATTCATTCCAATTCATGCTCTTTATCTTAAAAGCTCAGCTGTTCAGAGCAGCCTACTTTCCCAATGGCTCTGAGATGTGTGAAGTAATTACCCCACTTGTTTTAGGCCTCGGTTGGAGTCCAAAATTATACACTTAGGCAATTATGATTGTTGCTATCATTTTGTTTGGTTTCTATAGGAGCATGCAAAGTAATATTTTGCACTCCCCATCCCCTGAAAAGCATAAAAAGAACTAACTTTCAAATGCAGGATAAAAACAAATATGAAAATTATTTCCTGTGGAGATGGTCTGTGGTATGAACACTCCAGATGCTGTTCAACCACACACCCAATGTCCCTGACCATTGGCCATGATGGCTGGGGCTGATGGGAGCTGGCAAATCAGAACATCTGGTCACCGCCAGAGGCAGTTTTCAAGGTAAAGGTAAAGGACCCCGACAGTTAAGTCCAGTCGGAGATGACTCTGGGGTTGTGGTGCTCATCTCACCTTACAGGCCGAGGGAGCTGGCATTTGTCCACCGACAGCTTTTCCGGGTCATGTGGCCAGCATGACTAAGCCGCTTCTGGCGCAACGGAACACTGAAACCAGAGCAGCGCACGGAAACGCCATTTACCTTCCCACTGGAGCAGTACCTATTTATCTATTTGCACTTTTTGGCATGCTTTCAAACTGCTAGGTTGGCAGGAACTGGGACCAAGCAAGGGGAACTCACCCCGTCACGGGGATTCAAACTGCTGACCTTCTGATCAGCAAGCCCAAGAGGCTCAGTGGTTTAGACCACTGCGCCACCCATATCCCTAGAGGCAGTTTTAGGGCAGCACAACTGAATCAGCCACACTGGGTGTCATGCTGTAGGGGTCATCACAACAATGCTGTATAATGGAGTGCAAGAGGTGGGAGGGCAGGCACCAAATTTTGGCATTGCACAAGGCACCGCTGAAATTTGAGAGTCCAAAGTCCACCACTGTCACTGTGTTATGTCTAGAAGTAACTGGAATCACACTGACGGGACCAATTGTGTGCATATTTCCTACTTAGTCATCAGCTAATATGCAAGCCATACCAATTTGGTTAGTAAAATAATATTGCATGGCTTGGCTTTGGTTACTGATAGAAGGTTGCTTTTCTTGGCACAATTTCACAGCTTTCCTAGCAAATATTTATTTTTGGATATTTAATATTTTGTGTGGGATATGCTGCAGCATCACAAAAATGCATGCATTTCAGCTACTGATGGGGAGAAACTAAACTATTTTCCTAGAACTTAAACACTGCTTGGTAAATTCGAAGATGAGCTGCAAATTCCGTTTGAACCCCACAGGGTGCCTTGTCCAAATATTCCCTGCCCCCACTTCCCAGCTAGTGCTTTGCAGAAATTCACCATGGCTTGAAGGGATGGAAAGGCATACAGGTTGTTCTGAACACCCTGAGACAACAGGACAGTGAAGGGAGGTTTATTTTAATGAAGTTCTTGTCCTGAACTGCCTTAAGGGGACCTGGAGGTAGGAGGTCCACTGTGAGCCCTGACATATTCATCGACCACAAGGTGTGCTGGCTCATGGGCTGATGATGCTGACAGAGCATCCTTGGTACACCTTTCATTTCTTTAGGCAGTGAAGAGCAAAGACTAGTTATATCATTCATTCAATGCTTGGACTAGTGGTAGAATCACTTCCACACAACAAGCACCAAAAGATGCCATTTCCAAGCTCTCAAATAGCAAATATACCTGCACTAAGTCAGTTTGGATTAATTAATGATGCAAATTAGACTTATATATTAATAACAACCCATTTTGTCTGTTAAGTCTAACCATATGAGGACAGTAAAGGAATAAAGGGAGATGTCTACTTACCCACATCAGCAACACATTCCATTGAATAAAGACAACTTACTTTCAAAAAGATTTATATTAGGATTGCAGCCATTTTAATTCTAATTCCATGTCCATGTTCCATTAAGTTTTTGTCTTGGATTGGATTGGGGGGGGGGTGCACCATGCTGCTGGTTTAGAACCATTGCAATTCACAATTTATGTCACGATCCAAGAACTAATTGAAATTCTTCACGCATGCAAATGTTACAGTGGTACGTGAAACTAAATGAATGTGTGACAATACACAACAGCCACCTGGTTGTTTCTAATTAGTGCTGTCAACCAAGTACAGGCTGTTTTTGTTGCTGATTAGGTGTTTTGCTTTTAATCAGTTCATATAAATGTTGTAGGTGATACATTCAGAATCTTGATGGAAGATTAAGCCTGGAGTGACATCATCTGTGTGTGGCAATGCCCTGTCTATGGTGAAGGATCCAAAGGAAGGTTGCTGGGTGTGAATCCTATATAATGAAAGGGAAATCCTCTATAGATAGGAGGGGAATATGGAATGGAGGCCTCCTCGGGTGCTGGGAGCTTGAGTTAGCTTGCGTAATTTAGTGCAGTGACCAAATTGGTCTTGCAGTGTCTTTTTTTAAAAAAAAAACAAAAAAACTTCTTCCAAAGATTCTTCCATTTTTTTGTCTCATTCTCAAAGCACCCAGAAGAACCCAGAAATCAAATTTTGGCACAATGCACCTGGTAATTGTACACTTAGACTATTGCAATGTGCTGCATGTGGGATTGCCCTTGAAGACTGACCAGCGACTGCCTCCTTCTGACATTCTTATACCCAATATTTTGATTTCCCCCTATTTTCCCCACACTTTTCCAATTTATTTATAATGTTGTGATCATATAAGTAAATTGAGCGTAACCTTTTGCAGGTTTACTGTGAACTCACCAATATGGAGTAGTGGGAGCCATTTGGTGGTGGCACCTATGACACTTTTATTGCTCTTGTTTCTTACAACAGCAACAAAGCACTTTAAAGGACTGCAATCCAGGAGAAGAAAATATCATCTGGTTTGCTTTGATTTTGAAAAGAAAAAAATCAGACAGAAAAAAACCAAAAACACCTTTTTACCAATTAAAAACAAAGAAACCCACAACACAATCAACAAACAACTGATCAAAAATGTAACTTTGCAGTGAAGCGTGGGGTGGGGAGACACAGCCAAATCAGCCTCATTAAAGTGCTTCCTAAAATATTGAAGCATTAACAAGACAGTAGAATGGAAAATGAAGAGGCCAGGAAGGTTTCTCTCGGGAAGGCATTCCAATTGAACAGGCTCTTCTCTTAATACTCACCTGCTGTATTTCCATTGGCAGGGGAGAAGGACTTGTTGATCAATGTGTGGCACAGAGAACAGATGAGAAGAGATGGTCTTAAACGTTAAAAGTAAAACTAAGCACTTTGAACTGAACCCGGAAACAATAGGGAGCCAGTGAATATTGCAAAGCGTTGGAATAATATACAGTGATACCTCGGGTTATGAACTTAATTTGTTCCGGAGGTCCGTTCTTAAACCGAAACCATTCTTAACCTGAGGCGCACTAATGGGGCCTCCTGCTGCCACCACGCTGCCGGCACGCGGTTTCCATTCTCATCCTGGGGCAAAGTTTGCAACCCGAGGTACTACTTCCGGGTTAGCAGAGTTTGTAACCCAAAGCAGAGTTTTTGTAACCTGAAGCGTTTGTAACCCAAGGTACTCCTTTGGACAAGTCCTGAGCGACAATCTGGCAGTGACATTTTGGCTCAGTGGATGTTTCCAAATGCTTTTCACATAAAGTCAGTACAGTAATGCAGATGCCCACCCAGAGACTGAAAAGCATGAAAAGCACTGGCCTCCATTCCAGGTTGTGTTTTTTGTTCTCTGCACAGTGATCTGGGTTCTATTATTAAGATGGCCTCCATGCATTCCTTGGTGCTTTCATGGTACAAACGCATCAGAACTCTGCCAGTATCCTCTCTTGCTCCTTTTCTTATTTCCATAGACACTAGATCACTGCGTGATGGAATCAGTGAAGAGTGAAGAAGAAAGCAGCCTACCAATACAAAAGGTTGGGAGCAGTTAACGTTGCATCCCTCTTTGCCGTGAGGCTTCCTCCCTCCTCTTCTCTTCAAGCTTCCTGTGCATCCTTTCCCCAGAGAAGCCTGGGAATAAATATGAAGACTGTGGTGTCAACTGATTTCTCCTCCCCGCTCACCCTCCCTTGCCTGCTCCTCTTTCACTACCTTAATAAATTAAGCTGAACAACAATAGAGATGAAAGGAAGCAGGACAATGTGGTAAATGTAGCAGAAAGAAATTTGAATTGTAATGAGGAGAGCTAATCAGGAAAAGAATGGACTATGTAGAAAGCACTAATGAGTTTCTAAATAAATTCAAAAGGTTAATATTGCTCTAACAGATACGAGGAGAATCTTAATGTGGAAAAAAGAGGAGGCTTTGCTTTGTTGCTGTGTAATGGTTGGGCTATGTGGTGCTTTTCTATATCATGTATACCTTTCCCTCTGGCTCTGAGGCTGCAACCCAGTCCTCACTTACCCATGAGTAAGTCTCGATGAATGTAATTTGGCTTGCTTCTGAGTAGGCACATATATAGGAGTACTCTGCAAATCTTCTTCTTCTTCTTCTTCTTTGGCGATCACTCGTAGCTGAGTAAGATCGTCTTCCATAAACACGGTTTTAACAGTGAGTCCGTAAGTGACTGTGGAGGCCAATTCTGGATCTACATGTCCTTCCACAATGGGGACATTGTTGGGTTTTTGGAAGATGCCTGTGCGTGAATTTGTTTTATGTGTGCATGCTGACCAACGCACAGTCTTTGCAGTAGGGCTCTGTTCCGATAGCATTAAGTGGTCACCACAAACCGGTAGATTCCTATCTGCTGCAGCCTTCATCCGCCTTCACAGCCATTGTAACATACCGCTTGTTATCATCCACCTGTTCTGCCATTGAGGACTTCTTGGATCATTCTTTGTCTGGCTCCTTCCCTTTGACCTTACCGCCTTGGGTGACCCTGCTGGGAGTACGAGATTCCCAACGGCTTCACTCACAAGGGTCATAGGAACATACAAGCCCACTCACCACGACAAGGTGATGATCCAGTGAGTGGGACTCTGCAAGTACTGAGTGATGTTGTCAGATTTAATTTCATTTGACTAATCATAGAATTGTAGAGTTGGAAGGGGCCATGAGGATCATCTAGTGGTCCAACCCCCTGCCATGCAGGAATCTTTAGCCCAATATGGGGCTCCTTGAACCCATGACCCTGCAACTGAGACTCTCATGCTCTACCAGCTGAGGTTTGCTGTTCCATAATTGATTTTCATATGCTTCAATTTCATACACATGTATTTCTCCCTCTTGGAATCACATGCTCAGTTTTGACCACTTCCCTTTCTCTGCTCCCATCCTCATAAATGCTGAATGTGTGCAACTGCATTCAAGCACTTATGTCAAGGGCTTGCTGGACTTTAATTCCCATTATCTTGATCACTGGCCATGCTGGCTGAAGCTGATGGGAGTTTAAGTAAGGGCTTGTCCACATTAAGAGTTTACATTGTGTTTGCAGCTGTTTGCATTCCCATTTAATTTGCATAATCCACATTACATTACTCTCCAAAAACCCATCAACCTTGATGCTTCTTCCTTGTAAATTCAAGTTTACTCAATACAGGAAAAACCCAACAAATTCGGGGAAATTGGGCTTCAAAGCACTCCCTTTGGAGCTGCAGATTATTTGTTTTGCTGTTTATAGGTGAGCAGTTCTATGGTCAATTTCTGTTACTCCCCCTTTTTATGCTCACAATTCCTCATTTCTTTTCTTAATGCTTACAACTATTTCCAGGACTCTCCTGAAGAGAGGAGTATTCTCCCCACCCTTACTTTTGATCCCTTAGATTTGCACAAAACCAGAAAACTGCACAAACAACATTAACAATTTCCACCCCATATATATCGGGCAGCAATCTGAAAATTGTGTGCATGATTTCATATCTTTTCCACCATGCTCCTTAGGGTGTGACAGCAGCTTAAACTTTTATATGTGTATAGTTTTTGTTTGAGACCTCAGATTTGCACAAAACCAAAAAACAGCACAAGCAAATTTAAAATGGCCTGACTATGTACTTTGCAAACTTCTTGAGAAGGATATATATATATATATATATATATATATATATATATATATATGGTGCACACACAGCTATCTGTGCACATGCCCTGTCGGTACTGAATTTACATAATTGACTCAGCAAATTAAAAGGAGGGGAGAAACTCAAAAGAGAATGCCTACTGATGAAGGGAAAAACCAAAGCTGCTTCCCATATGCATATTCAACTCAATGTGGGTATAGGCTACTCCAGTCTCATTTGAATGGGAGTGAAGTGCATGTGTGCAGTTTGTTCACCTGCTCAGCAGCAACTGTGGCGGCTCAGAAGTGACACTAAGTGAAGCTATGAGCTGTTAGCCTGAACACACTGGCTGAGCCAACCGTGCAATATGACTAAGATAGCAGAGTCAGCAACTTTGGATGCATGGTCTAGAACTCTGATCACTGTTGCCCACCTTAGTTCCCAACATGGTGGAGGAAAGCAACTGGGTGATTGCAGCACCTGTGGGCCTGGCAGCAGCAGCAAGCCCAGCATTTCCCAGCAGTGAACCCAGTAACCTATGTGCTGGTACCAGGCATTGCAAGTACAATGTTGCAGAGATTAAGGGAAGAGCAGCAATAGCATTTCCTCCTTTAAATGGTGGTCATATGCATAATTGGTAAGGCTTTGATGTATGCCTGAAGTGTCAGTACTTGAATTTTAATTTATTTTGGGGAGGGGGGAGGATATGCCACCCAGTGCGTAATAGGGATTTATTTATTTATTTTGAGATAAAGGCAGAGAGAGAGTGGAATTGCTAACTGTGAGTAAACAAGATAGTTGTGCGGCTCATCATAGCCCTAATGAACCTCTTTAAATCATATAGGCCTGTCACCTAGATCTATTGGTTCCATTAGAAGACTGCCGAGCTCAGGAAATGCGCAGACAATGATGTCTAAAGGGGGCTTGGAGCTTGTTGAGGACTCATCTAACAGGCTCTAAAACAGATGGAGAAATATGAAATGTATGCAAATTCATTGTCAGCAAATGTAAATAAGCAAATGTAAGTGTGTGTGCGTGTGCACAGATCTTCCATTAAGCAAACCCAGCAAACTAAGCAAAGATAACAGGGTTGCTGTAGCTTCATCCTGCATCATGAATTAGGTCAAGATAATTGGCTATGGAGGCACAGAGAATATTAAAGATTTTGTTTTAAATAATAATAATACATTTTCACTTGGAACTTCTTCCTCAGAGGAGGTGCATCGGGTCTCTTTTCCCCCTCTTCTTCAGATGGATGGTGAAAAAACAACTTTTTCACTGGGTTTTTCTCTTTTGGCTCTTTAGTGAAATGAGACATTCCTAGAACTGTATGCAAATGGCCTCTTGAAATTCTCCACCCTATTTGTGGACAGAGAAAGGGAGAGTAGCATTTCAGTTAATGGCTCTAGGGGGAGAGAAAATACCCAACAATTTCTTGTGGAAAGGGTAGCGTTTTCGCTACTGGCAAAGCCTCAGCTTCTGTCTCGTAGACTGTCATCAAGGCTTGGCTTCTGCATTTGAAGCTTAGTGGACACTTTTAGATCTTCCCGTGGAAGCATTAGCAATTAGCACTGACCTTTAGGGAAAAGCAATGATACATTTTCTTCAGGATGTAGTATTGATAGAGGCAAGTGGCCATGCTAATAAAAACTAGCTGCTTGAGTTGTATGTGTGCCTCATGCTTAATTCTAATTAATGCATGAAAGGGTTAAGACCATAGAGTAAGCTGTCCTGTCAGGCTTAGCTAAGTCACTGCCCCTCACTTTGGGAGGAAGAGCTATGAAACTCTTTGTTCTTTCACTTTTCACTCTTCTACCATGTGAACTCTACCAGTAAGGAGGTCTAAGATGGATGTTCCAAGCTTAGAGTGAATGGCTTAAGCAAGCCATCTTTGTGTTTCTATACAAATAATTTAGAAACTCTTACCATTTTGGAACCTAAGTTATACTGCCTGTTTCTTTTTGCCGCTGTATGGAAAAGCACATGAATCTGACCTTTGAAGTGTTTGTAAGTAAACCATTTTTAACTTGCTAAATGTGTGGTCTCTTTCTATATAAGGGAAGTGGGAAACTCTGGAAGCAACTTAGAAGGGGGTATTTTAAAGGTCCAACAACCTAAATTTCCACTGCTTTGCTTAAATAGTTTAATTTAACTGAGCCCAAGTAACATCACACTGAATTCAATTCTGCTTACGAGATCCCCCCCCCAAAAAAAAAAAATTCTGTTGCAGTGAAACTATCTCTTGGTGTGATGTTTTCTCCTGCTGGTGGACAGCCAGGGTTCAGGAGAACTGTCTCATCTCTGAGCATTTGGATACCCACCATGGGAGGCAGACATGAATTTGCTGACTTATTTTGCTTTTTGGCAAGGTAATCTATGTTCACATTAACTTCAGATTGGGGCAGTTCCCTAGGTCCATTCCCTGACACCTTGGTGCAATCATTAATCTAATTTCATACTCCCATTCCTTCTTTAGCTTTGCCTCTATCTTGCCACCTCTTGCTTTACTTACTGTGGGTCACAGCCTTCCACTCGGTCACCACCCACTATGGTTTTGTTTTCAGGTGCATTTTTGCCCCTTTGCAGGCAGTGATTTTCCATAGATTGGCAGCCAACCTATGCTTAGTCAAAGGCTGGTGAGAGGAATGTGCATGGAGTATTGTTTGTGGTGCCCCCTGAACACAGAGCGTGTGGGGCCCTAGACTTGGGCCCCAAAGTTTGTGCCTAGGAGCATTAATGATCTCTTCCAATATGTCTGTGGCTTAAGGATGGCAGAAAATCAGAAAATTCTCATGAAAATGGAAAGAGGAGCGGAGATTGCCAGCATTCACTTATTCTGGAACGGAAATCAATCCAGTGAATACAATCAACATTCATTGTTGTTGCTTTCAGTCTGCAAACAATACATGATTGATTGCATACACCCACAACCCCACACACCATTTGCACCCAGTTCCCTTTGCACTGAAATGAATGGGGTGGGCAAATATGACTAAGTGATTTATATAATTAATTATATGCATTACATATGATAGGTAATTTCAGCACAGCCAACAGCAAGATGAATAATGCAGTTCTTGGTGGAGGGTGAACTGCAGCCGAATGGAAACAGTTCTGCATGTGTCAAGTCCATGGAACAGAATAGAAAACAATGCCTTCTTAAATCCTTCCTCTGGCTTAGCTCTTTTTCTCTCCAGCTCCATAGAAAGCAGTGCCTAAGCTTAACTGCATTTCTGCACATTCTTCTCCTATTACCCTTGCCTTCTCTTTCCCTCACCCATTTCCAATCTTTGTTGTTGCCATCACTGTCAAAATCTTCAAGGCAAGTTCCACAGGGAAGAGACCCATCTCTATTTTTGCTTATTTTGCATCGATGTGCAATAAACACTTCTGTTGTTAACTAGCTTTCCACAACACTGAAATTTCCCAAAACGATTCTATGCAACTGCTATGCTGTTTTGTAACTTGCAGGATATCAAAGCATTACCAACAGAGTGATAAGATTATTTCCTATTACAAGGCTTGTAATGAAACAAATCAAGTGTAATGATTTCTGTTGCCCTGTGGTGGTTGCTATTATTGATTGTTTTAGCATGCAGGCACGTTCCAAGGAGATCGGCGAAAATGAGCAGCGATTTAAGAAAGTGGAAACTCAACTTTTAAGCCATAAAAAATGGCTCAAGGTTACTGCAGCGTTTGGGCAAATATTTAGATTAACTTCATACCCTTAATACTTGTCAATGATGCCTCTTACCAACAATGCATGTCAATTTCCCAAAATATAGCAGGCGATATGAAAACAAACAAAAATAAGAAGCTCTTTCGTTCTTAATTTCTCTCCCTTGCCCCTTGCAGCTACAAATTCTGTATTAATGTTCTCTGCCCTATTTGGCCCTTAATATTTCAAATTAAAAGGTGTTCCCCTCACTAATAATAATAATAATAATAACAAAATAAAAAATTTCCTTCCAGTAGCACCTTAAAGACCAACTAACTTAGTTGGTCTTTAAGGTGCTACTGGAAGGATTTTTTTTATTTTGTTTTGACTATGGCAGACCAACACGGCTACCTATCTGTAACAATAATAATAATAATAATAATAATAATAATAATAATAATAATAATAATGTTATACTGGATTCAGTTTCTCCAAGTGTAAGATAAGACTTCTAGGGAGACATGTATGAGTTTAAAGGTAGATACTTGTTCACCTCTGAAATTTCCCTCCCATTTTTTCCTAGATTGGTTCAGTCACAAGTCAAATTACACATTCACTTCTCCAGCTATTACAAAAGGTAAATGTGACGAGTGATTATGTTCAGGAATAATGGTGCAATTTCTAACCATTTGTAAGGGGTTTCTTCCTCTCTCAGGTCATCCCCCAGAGGTTTTGAAGTTTGTTCATTTGTTTATTTCTTTAAAAACTTCAAAAAGGATACACAAGGCAGCTCATAACCATTTGCAGTTAAAGCAATCTAAAACCATTTGAAACCAGCATAAATATACCTGAGCAAGAATCTCACAAGTCAGAGCCTCTTGCTAAAAAAAAAATGTGGAGTGGGTTTGAATATATTCCTTTCAAGAACAAACTTCTGAGATTTTTCCACACTGTGGAAGCCGGGAGAAAGTGTCATGTGTGGCAGTAGTGGAACACCTCAGTGCAGCGACGGACTTGATACTCTATTGGACATGCCATGACACAGAATGCACATATGGGAAAAGATAAACCAAGACGAGGAAAGTGCTTTCGACAGCTTCTCTATCCAAATGGGGGCAATTGTCTACTGCTTAAGAATTGTAACTGTTGGCTAGCCTGCTTATGAAAGACAGCCAACCATTACCCAGAGGGACGCAGGTAAATATGTTCTGAGCAGAGATGAAACAAAGGGACACAGCACTTTCCGCTCTGCTGATATGTGGGTGATGAGATGACAAAAAGGCAGCAGGTTCGTTGGAAAAGAGTGCAGTGATGTGAAGATTATATATATATATATATATATATATATATATATATATATAGTGAGCAATTGCCCATTATATCCCATCCTTTCGCGCTGCATCAGTTTGAATTGTTTCATTTATCTGTTTATTCCATAAAATGTATACATTGCTTGATTGTAAAAAACAAAACAAAAAAACCATTAAAAAAGATAAATCAAGAACAATTCACAACCACTCTTTAAAATATGCAAAAGTTAAAATACAAAGGTTGGACGCCACCCCCAATCTCTGCTGAATTGTGGCAAGATTCCAGGGAGGTCCCAGGCCCTCACCTGGGGTCTGTGTCCCTTTGAGAATCAATAAGAAGCAGATGTTGTCACAGCTTTAAGAAATATTATTCATTCACATATTTACACCTGGAGGGAGTCCAGATGTTACAGCATAGTCATCTCAAGAGGTGATTGTTCTACACAACAGTGTAGCCCAGGACTCCAAGACATCTCTCCCAGCTTGCCAAGATGGTTTTGGATTTCCAGCATGGAGTTCTGGCTTCTCCAGCAGCACATTGAGGACTCCTCTGTTCCCCTTTCTTCTTCCCAGCATACCTTGATTAAAACCCCAACATCCTCCTGTCACCTTGGTAACCTCTGCTTCGCACAGAGCTGAGGGATTCCTATTGAGCTGATAACAACTGTCTATTGTTTCGCAATGGCTCGCATTTAAACTAGCCCAGCCAGGCTAGTTTGGATAGGCTGCACCCAGGAGAACTGCTGCAGCCTGTATTTTCCCCTTCAAAATTCCAAATATTAGCTGGATTCTGAAATCCTTCAGTGGGAGTGCAACCACATCCATGGTAGGCAACTGACCAATTTCTCGAATGCAGTTCCAGCATCTTGCCAGGATTCAAACCCAGCTTATTTTCCCCACCCATTTCACCACTGTCTCCAAGTAATGACCCACAGACTGTATGACCTCTCCTGATTCAGACGTTATGGAGAAATAGAGCTGAATGTCCTCAGCATACTAATGGCACCTCAGCCCCCAAACTCCTAATGACCACTCTCGAAGGCTTCATGTAGATATCAAAGACCAATGAAAATAAGATCGTCCCTGTCAGGGGTTCAGGAGCAGAAGCACAGGGAAGAGGGGAGATGGAGAGCGAAGGGGAAGAATCTGAGGGCAGCGTAGGAGAAGATGACAGTGGCCCGAGGGATTCCATGAGCCTCTCCAGCGAATCGGAAGATTAACAGAAGGGGGCGCCAGTGGCCAGGGGAAGGGGGTTCCCAAGGGGAACGCCCCAGGAGCAAGGGGGCAGCAGGGACTCCCAGAGCAGCAGTTGGAAATCAGGACCAGCTTCCCCACCAGAGCATAGTGGGGGGGAAGAGTCCCAGGTATCGGGGCCAGTGGATTCCCCACCAGGGAGAGAAGATAAGGCAGGGCTGACCACACCTCCATCGGAGAGTCAGACAACGGAGGGGAGGTCAGATCCGGCCAGTATCCCGGAAGAGGGAAGCAGTGACAGAAGTAGTGTAACGGTCAGGAGGAAGGTCACTGGGTTGGCGCGAGAGGCAAGTTCAAATGTACAGGAGCGCGGGACAGCAGAGAATGAGGATTGGGAACCGGGTCCTAAAGCCCGCCGGAGGCAGGGGGAGGAGTTAAGCGACTCAGCGTCAGAAGAGTCCAGAAAGGGGGATGCCCCAGCGGGCAGGAGGACCCAGAGGAGGAGAAAGCAGCGGAAAAGGTGGAGCAGGGCTAGGATCTTAAACTGGTGTCAGAGGGGAGGAGATTCAGACGGGACTTCGCCGGTCTAGGGTTTAAGACGTAGAGCTGCGCGCTGCGGCTTTGAAATGGAAACTGAACCTCAATAAAGACTTTTGTACATAACGACAGCCTGGCGTTGGTCCTCTGTGAGCTGGGACCTAGGGGCAGCTCTGACAGTCCCCTATTCTAATAATTGACTCTCACCTTTCTTTCCAGGGTTTGCTTTTGACACAGCTTGTAGCTGCCATGAATTTTGCTTTCAGTCTACAGGCCATGACTGCCCAATCATCTCTTGAGCTTCACATTCCTCATTCTGGTTGGCAAACTGTCACTTCACTTTACATAAATGATTGTATAATTTGTCTTTGTGTGCCGTCTGACCAACACATTAGTTCTCGGTTCTCTCAAAGTGATGGCCAGTGCCATCTGTTCTAGCCTCCTACAACTTGCCTTGAAGCACTTTCCCCATCCAAAAGGTTCACAGCAGGATTGATGACAGACAAGATGCACATGTACAGTACTTTTTTGGTTGGTTGGTTTCATGAAAATCTGTGTTCTCCTTCTAATCCTCCTCCTGCAGAGTCAGAAGATCTGTCTAGGCAACGTAAGTACAGAGAATGCATACCTGGAGTGAACCTGGGAATATACCCACATAACGTCTGCACATGTACACAAATGCTGTCTTGAGGAATGAGAACAGGATCCTGACCAGCCCCCTCTATTATACATTATGTTTTGCACTGCCTTTATGATATCCACAAGCATCAGCCCTCTAGCAAAGTTTCAGGGAATTTAAATATTTGGCTTGCATCTCGATTGGACTGTCACCATCCCATTTGTATCAACTGGGCTACGATACTGCCCTTGTATCCCTGAGGCAAAGACTTTGGTACATCTCACATAGCGACCTGCGATCCAGATCCAATGTAATTAATTAATTCACTGAATTAATTAAAAAATCTATGAATTACATCTGAAGTCATTCTTATACTTTCCAGGTCAACTGAATGTGAATTAAATTTCTTTTGTGGTGGAACTTTGGG
Source organism: Podarcis cretensis (assembly GCF_951804945.1). Classification (NCBI taxonomy): domain Eukaryota; kingdom Metazoa; phylum Chordata; class Lepidosauria; order Squamata; family Lacertidae; genus Podarcis; species Podarcis cretensis. The sequence goes on from NC_137175.1 coordinate 27,912,820, forward strand.
CAGTTTTAAATTCAATTCAATTTCACAATGCTTCATTACAATTGGTGTTTGATTGTGGCAATTGTTTTCCATTTCTACCTGTGTGAAAAATGATGCTGCTGTTTAAGTTTAAATATCATAAATGTTGGAGGAAATAAATAGCACTAATATTGGCACTATATTGTTGGTGTTGATATTTTCTTTTCTTTTTTTTCTTAAGTATAGTTTAGCAACACAGCTTGTAAAATTCTAGTGGGAGGGATGCCAAGGACCACATGAATGAACTGTGAATTGAACTGGAATGGAATCAGAATCAGTTCTTTTTGGGAGAAGGCAAACTCTAGAGCAAATTTTGGGGCACCAATAGTTGGGGGAGTGAGGGGAAAGAGAGGAATACCCGTTGCATATCTGTTTGCAATGTGTGGGATACAAGCCATAATGCCCTGCTAGTGCAAGCCTGTTACCACACTTATTCTTACATAAATTCACTGGTGCAGCATATCAGAATCCTATCCCATACAGGACAGGCATCACTCACAGATAGGATCACTCTGTGGTTTCCAAAACACACTGCAAATGCTGTAAAAACAATGATGACATTAGCATTCATGGAAATGAAGTTGGCAAAGCAATGAAATTCATCACAGAGTGGAGCCATTAGACTGACAGTACCCTTGTTTTCAAAATCTGAGTATGCAGGCGTGGAATATATATTACACAGCAATCTCCATGCACAAGCTCCATCTACAGGCTATGAAAGAGAATTAGTGTCGATGGGAAGGAAGCCCTCCCCCCCCCATTCTTTTTACCAGCAAAAAAAGTGCTGAAATTCACTGGTTGAAAAGGTAGTAAATGTAGTCTGATTCAGAATCAGGCAAGAAAGTACCTTTAACAGTTCTCTAGCCTTTTCTCTAACAGTGAAGATAAAGGAATTAGGTTTATGAATCATGATGAAGGCAAGCACAATTTATCTAGCTAAGTCATCTCCAACATTGTGCCCTCCAGACAGAGAAGGGGCATAGCTCAGTCGTGGACAATCTGCTTTGCATACAGAAGGACCCAGGTTCCATCTCCAGCATCTCGAAGTAGGGTTGGGAATGTTTCTTGCCTCAAATCCTGAAGAGCTACTGCCTTTCAGCGTGGACAGTCCTCAACTAGATGGACCATTGGTCTGGCACAGTAAAAAGGCCACTTCCTGTATTTTGGATGTCAACCCCAGCCAGTCCAACACTTCAAAATGGGAGGGCACCAGGATGGCTAATGGTGGCTGAGAGTTATGTCTTGTTGTCTGGGCAGCCCAGGATCTCCATACGTACTACCCAGGCTTGCACCCCAGACAGGTCACTTCAGTGCTGCTAATGCAGCAGAGACAACACAGGAGGCAGCAGTTATTTATTATTATTATTATTATTATTATTATTATTATTATTATTATTATTGGAATATGTGGTTTTATTTCTAAGAAATGTCACCATTCTTAAAAAATAAATGAATACCCAAACAACTTTCCAAGGCAGTTAACAAAAGTCACTATAAAAAAAACAACCAACCACTTCTCAATCAGATTAATATCTGTATCATCAAAGACCAACAACCAAAAAGATAAAACATGTTGAGCCATAAAAGGAAGGCAGTGATTCTAAGTATGCCTACGTGGCTGTGCATCCCATAAGAGCCTAAGAAGAGCCTGCTGGGAGGCAGCAGTTATGAGGTGCTGGTGATTCTCCAGCAGATTGACTTTGACACCCGCAGGCACATTCCATTGTCTCTCGAGATGGATGCCAGCAGCAACAACATACTGTTGTGCCTGTACAGATGTGCTGCAAGAGGAACTGAAAGTGAAGCAGTGAGCAAGGTAGGTGGTAACTCTTTTCTCCATATCTGAGGACTCTTGAAAGACTCTTGTTCCCTGTTGGAAGTAGGCACTGTCTCCTGGCTGTTTGCCAAGGCCAGACTTACTAATATGCTGAGTCTTTTCCAGGGGGCAAAACAGAAGACCAGGAAGGGGAAGAGGTTCCTGCTTTTTAGGATCATTAAGATCATGCCCTAGCATGAGAGGGATCGTGTGACCTTAGAAGGAGGTGAAGGAACACAAAAGTTCTCTGCCACATCTAAGTATCACATAAAAGGAAAGAGGGGTGTAAATGTGATGTCTGCAATAAACCACCGCCTTGATTTGAGTCCATTTAAAGCATAATGGAGTGACCACATTTGCAAAGGTAGGTATGAACTCCCTTCTCCCATTCTCATCCATGAACATAAATGCAGAAGGGCTGCAGGAAATGTCGATGGAGAACAGCAGCTCAAAATCATCTCAAGCGTCATTCAACTTTGGATGCAAAATGGAAAAGGAAAAAAAAAATCACCCGGCTTGAGTCATTAAAATTTAATTACAACAGACAGCTGGATTTGGTTTTAAGGTCTGGCTCTGAGGACCCAAGCAAAAAAGAAAAAGAAAAACTAATAGTAAAAAAAAAAATAACCTTACCCAACAGCAGGCTGTCCACTACTGGGAAAAGGAACTCTAGCCAAATACTGTTCTTAGCCTAATTAAAGCAGGTACTGGCAGCAACAAGCTAGATCATATAGGTGTGCAGTTGGTGTTTATTGAAATTCTTCAATAAAACTCAATTCCATTTATTACCGAGATGGAAAGGTCAGGTGTTTTAGGCTGACTCTGTGCAAATATTACCACTGGATGTGGAAACTTTTATCAGCCTGAGGGCCATATTCCCTTTTGGCCATATGCCACAGAAGGGTGGAACCAGATGCAACAGTGGCAGGAGCAACAAATGTGAATTTTGCCTTTGGACAGTAGTCTAGGTTCTTCATCTTGGCACATCCCTCTCGGTTTTCCATCCAGGCAAGCAAGAAGCATTAAATTCAAGGGCACATTCCAGCCAGGCAAAAACATTAAAGGAAGGTACAAAGAAAGGCTGGTGGTGGGGAAGGGCTGTTGTTTGGGAAGAGTCCTGAGGGTGCATTTGAGGACTCCAACACTGAGGTTCCCCAACTCTGCCTTACCATGTGTTACGATGTTGTTGTTGTTGAGTGTGCTCTTTCCTTTTTTTCCATTTCGGAAATAATTTCTATTGGATTTTACAAGTGTAGAATTATAACAATACAAAATACATATCCATATTTAGAGATTTATCCAAATCTCTGGACTTCCCACCTTCCCCTCCATGGGTCCTATTGTCAATCTTTTCAACCGCATGTTCTTTAGGCATCCATATTTTATGTCTCTCCATTTTGTCCATAATATTTGCTATTATTACAAGTGTTATTGCAATCCTGCTAATGTTTCATCTGCTTACAGTGGTCTCCCAGGTAAATTATAAATTTTCCCCATTCTTTATTAAAGTTTTGGTCTTCTTGGTTGCTGAGCTTTCTGGTCGATTTTTCCATTTCAGCATAGTCCAACAGTTTAATTTGCCATTCTTCTCTGGTAGGGACTTTGTCTTCTTTCCATCTCTGGGCTAGTAACATCCGTACGGCTGTTGTCACATACATAAAAAGTCTTTTCTGCTCCTCAGGAATCTCGGTACCTACAATTCCTAATAAAAAAGCTTCTGGGTTTTTTAAAAATAAAAGTTATTTTAAACATTTTTTTTCAATTCATTATATATCATTTCCCAGAATGCTTTTATTACCTTGCACATCCACCACATATGATAAAAGGTGCCTTCGAGTGTCCTCTTTCCTTGGCACTAGATGCAGAAATATTAACAAAGGATCAAAGTTCATATTGCTTGGAGGTTCCCTGCACCATTAACCAAACAGCTCTTTTTAAGTTGCAAGGTATATCTAAGGAGGCAGGGGTTGTATCAGATAGTAGTTAGAGCAGCTAGGTGTAATGTCAGGAGAAAGGTAGGTGGCAATGGAAGGCTTAAACAATCCCTTTCCCCTTCTTCGCCATTTTCCCACTGCAAAGCACTCCCTACAAGAGCACTTTGTAATAGAGAAAGAGCTATGGGGCTCATATGCCAAGCAGATGCAATGTGACTGATAGCTTTGGCTTAAGTGATTCATCACTTAAAGACTTGAAGCTGAAGATGTGAAATGCATCAATTGATGAGTATTAAGTTCAAGGTGATATCAGCTGACATGAGAAGCTCATTTTGTGGCGTTTGATTTATGAAGGTTATTCTGTATGTTCAAGTAACTGTTTGATACTGCCGTCATTGAGTGATGAACATGTATGTGTGAACTCACTCTTAAAGTACAGGGAATTAGATCAGGCTGGTTCAATTTCACAGTATCTGTAATAATTCTGAATTTGGGATATGGCAAGTATTCAAGAATGGTGGGCTAAAATGGTTCACACACACACACACACACACACACACACACACACACACACCACATTTCAGATTTGGACCAGGCTGCCATCAAATGGCTCACATCTCACGGCACACAGTCTTCCTGCCAGTGCTCATTCACTTTCACCCTTACCTTGGGGAAGGTGGAGATGGTATCAGAGAATGGAAGAGAATGCATTAGTAGATGTCTTGCAGGGCCTCTTCTCAGCATCAAATTACATGCTCCACATTTCATTTCCTGCTGGATCATGGGACTTGATGGCAAATAGAGCAGACAAAGATATTTGCAATTTTTTTAAATAAATAAATGGTATTTTATTAGGAGATGAAATACAACAGTAAATTCTGTCTGAGTTGGGGTGAGGAAGGAGAGGATTTTGCAATTAGTTTACTCTGGACAGAATCCATTTCTAGTACACACACAAACACACATTTCCAGTGCACACACAAACAGCAACAGCAGGTGCCCATCAAGAATTCCCAAAGCAATTGCCTCCAAGCATTTTCGCACAGTTTAAGAATTCTAAAAAGAGAAGAAACTGCAAAGAATGCACAGAAAACAGGATTGAAAATATTCACCAGTTATGCTACAGCCGGGCCAATCTTGAAGCCTTGAAAAGCTGGAACAATAAAGTGGGTTATAAAGAGATTTGTTGTGTTGGGCGCATATTTCTTTCCACCAAGAGAAAAACAACAACAATGAAGCAAGAGATGTCTAGAATTTCAGTTTATTGGAACGCTTCCTATAAAAGTACATAAAGCATACTTCACCTCTGGCACATGACTAAACATTCAGGAAGCTAAACATGCCTGTTTTTTGAACTGCAATCTTTTCACTAGCATTAACATGTAACATTAATGTTCTAACTAAAGATCTGCTAGATGCGGTTAGGTAAAGGTAAAGGTACCCCTGCCCGTTCAGGCCAGTCTTGCCAGACTCTAGGGTTGTGCGCTCATCTCCCTCTATAGGCCAGGAGCCAGCGCTGTCCGCAGACACTTCCGGGTCACGTGGCCAGAGTGACAAGCTGCATCTGGCAAGCCAGCGCAGCACACGGAACGCCGTTTACCTTCCCGCTAGTAAGCGGTCCCTATTTATCTACTTGCACCCAGAGGTGCTTTCGAACTGCTAGGCTGGCAGGCACTGGGACCGAACGACGGGAGCGCACCCCGCCGCGGGGATTCGAACCGCCAACCATGCGATCGGCAAGTCCTAGGCGCTGAGGTTTTACCCGCAGCGCCACCCGCGTCCCGCTAGATGCGGTACAGAACACAAATAATGATGATGATGATGATGATAAGGTTCCAGCCCAGAGAGTTTGCAATCTAATAGGGATAGCCAAGACATGGATGGGGAGCAGATCAAGAGTAATGAGCATTGGCTAGGAGATAATCAAGGGATGACAAAGGAGCAAGTAATATCCAAAGCACGTCATCACAACCTGTTGCTAAAACTGCACTCCTGAAAAGATCTGTCCCCAAACATTTTCTTCATGCCTTTCCCCCCGCTGTTTATTGTCCCACTTGAGAATGGCATTGGCACAGCCAGCACAGCCTTTAGGCACGGTGAATCTGTTGCATCAGGTGGCAGAAGATATCCAAGCCACACCTTTGTCAGTGGCAGAGAAGCAGTGCCACCACCAGCACCGATATTGGGTAAGATTTTGGATGAGATATTCTTGAAATCAAGTTTTGCAGAGCATACAAGACCTCGCATGCTTTGGGGTGAGGTCTCACCTAAAATTGGTGCAATCTTACCTGAAATTGGCACCAACTGTGGCAGCACTTCTCAACCAGTGGCAGATGCTGCAGGATGCATGGCGGCAGCAGAAGCAGGTAGGTGGTGCTGGAAGCAGCGGCAGTATGGCACTTCCCATTTTGATTCAAGCAGTGAAACGGGATACACTGCCCCTGGGCACTGGTGTTCTTGTTGGTTATGCAATCAAGCCAATCAGAGATCATGTAGTCAATGCAATGATGCCACAGTGCACACAACCAATCAGATGGCTATGTGACCATAAATGAGAGGGACAGCAATCCTCCTCTCTGCCGAACAGGAGAATCTTTTCACCCCATTTCCAAGGCCCACTGCATTATCATGGAAACTGGTGACACATTTTGCAGGAGTGATTTCCTCTTCCACCTTTCAGCTTAGCCCTAATACTTACAGAGACCAGAATGGGAGAGGGATGCTAAAAGGTCTGGGTGTTGCATTGCACTGGGGGGAAATGAGAGCAGATTCACTGACCCCCATCATGAGCCTGGAAACAAAACTTCATCATTCTTCTGCAGCAGCTTCTTTCATACTATATAATGCATTCACATCATGAACAAATGTCTGTGAAAATGAATCTAGGTGAATAAATGTCTTAAATATCTGAAAGCACAATGTTGTCCTTTCAACCTTCCTCCTCTCCACTGGAAAATGCTTTTGCAAAGGGTAACAGGGTCCACCGCACAGCTAACATATGCCAGGAGCTCAGGTCGAGAGTCGAGGCAAGAACTTGCATTTGTTTATATTATCAGGTGGCTCTTTCAATTATTCTGATGCTCCCTTTATCTTTGTCATCTTTCAAGCCTTTCATTTGGACAAAATAGAGAGATCTTTTATTCCTGCTCTGCTTTGATGGAAAAAAGGACATTTTCTGAAGTCTCCGCTTGAATTCCTTACACATGGAGCTGAAGCTCTGGCTGCTGATGAGGGCCATGGCTCAGTGGGAGAGCACATCCTTTGCATGCAGAAGGACCTAGATTCAGGGCCTGGCATTTCCACTTATGGCTGGGGAAAACTCTTGTGCCAAAGTGTAGAGAGATGCTGCTGCTCAGTGCTCACAATACTGACCTGGAAGGACCAATGGTCTGAATCAGTAGAGCAGCTTCCTATATATATAGTTGCCAATGAGCAAAAGGTGCTGGCCATATTTTAAGGACTAGCTGTTTTAATCTGGCATAGTTGGGTACAAATAACCACATACAAGCACAACTTGTAGATTTCACAAGTTGTTTTTCCACTGCCACAGATGAAATGGCTTATCGAAAATGTATTACCCAGAAGAAGAAGAAGAAGAGGAGGAGGAGGAGGAGGAGGAGGAGGAGGAGGAGTAGTAGTTTGGATTTGATACCCCGCCTTTCACTCCCTTTAAGGAATCTCAAAGCAGCTAACATTCTCCTTTCCCTTCCTCCCCCACAACAAACACTCTGTGAGGTGAGTGGGGCTGAGAGACTTCAAAGAAGTGTGACTGGCCCAAGGTCACCCAGCAGCTGCATGTGGAGGAGTGGAGACGCCAGATTACGTAATCCCCAGATTATGAGACTACCGCTCTTAACCACTACACTAATTCACTAATGATCTGCTATCCACTGAGTCAGCTGGAAGTTTCCGAATAAATGTGTATTTGCAGCATCCCTCCACTTCCTGAAGTGGAACCTTTCCCCCCTTCCTTGATTTGTAACTTTTGCTCTGTTCTATGGAAATAAAGGTGTCTTGCCTAGAGATGGCAGTGGATTCCATTGAAAATGAACTACCAACCAAATTTTCTTCCATCTGCCCATTTAACCCCAATTGTGGCATAATTATTATAATTATAATTTTATTAATTGTACCCCGTCTATCAGACTGGGTTGCCCCGGCCACTCTGGATGGCATGAACTCTTGCTATAAAAAGTGTTTGCCGTAGGTGGTACATGACCCCGGTCAAGCTTGCAAAAATTTATCATTTGCCCGATAACAAATGTTGGAAATGTAAAGAAACCGAAGGTACATTCTTTCACCTTTGGTGGACGTGCCCAAGGATCAAGGCTTTCTGGGAGATGATATATAATGAACTAAAAAAGGTACTTAAGTACACTTTCCCTAAGAAACCAGAGGCTTTTCTCCTGGGCATAGTCAGCCAATTGGTGTTAAAGAAGGATAGAACTTTCTTTATGTACGCAACAGCAGCAGCAAGAATTCTCATCGCAAAACATTGGAAGACACAAGATCTACCCACGCTGGAAGATTGGCAGATGCAACTGATGGAGTATATGGAGATGGCGGAAATGACTGGCAGAATCCGAGATCAGGGAGAAGAGTCGGTGGAAGAAGACTGGAAGAAATTTAAGATGTATTTACAGAAACATTGCAAAATTTTTGAATGCGAATGATGTTGGAATGAAATGAAGAGGTTCTAGCAATATGATTAGAAGTTAAAATTCGTGAGGATAACTAACTAAGGGTAAAATTAAGAAGAAATGAATTTGCTATTTAAACTTTTAAATGGGATACAAAAGAGGGAGATGTGAGGAAGTCATGAAAATAAGTTAATGAATAGTTTGATATTTGGAAAAGGGATTTTCTTTTTTCTTAAATTTTCTTTTTTAAGTTTTTGTTTTGTTTTTTCTTTGTGTGTGTATGTGTATTTTTATTTTTGTTTTGTTTTTGTGAACCTTTTTTCTGTAAAATTCAATAAATATTATTATTTTTTTAAAAAGTGTTTGCCGTAGTGTTCTAAAACTTTTTAAATATTCACCCTTGTATTGTTCTTCATGTAAATTCACTGATATGTACAGATGTCTTTGCTTTTCTTGTTTCTGAAGTGTTGTTTGTTGCCAAAGGCAGCCTATATTCACTAAGACTAGCCATGTCTACACAGAAGTAAATCCCATAGAATTCAGTGATACTTGCTCTCCACTTTATTCCAGGGGCTAGGATTTTCACCTCATGCTGTGAATTTTAAAAACCAAAGGAATGTGTCGCTCATTATTGTACTTTCACATGGAAAGTAGTGATCTCTTTTGCTACCTGTGGATTTTATTTATGCTCCTCACTTAAAGTCTTACCCCTTTTCATAACATGGGGAGAACCATTGGGATTTGACTGCTCCTGTTCACCACCCTAAATCCTCATTTTAAAAACTGTATGACCTTCTGATGAGACTTTCCTTCTCTAATGGCCAGTGATAAAAAGATACTGAACTGAAAAATCAAGATATAGTGGCTGAAATCCTAACCCTTCTTCTATGGAAGAAAGCCCCAGGAGTAAGGAATAAGTTTTTACTTAGGCTAATTCAACTCTGGTGTGTTAGAGGAATGAAAGCGGAAAAATAATACATTCAAGGTGACTCTTTCCTTTTAATCATGAATAATAGCTTTTGTTTATTAATTTAAATTATTTCAATACAACAAAAAGGCATCAATGCTGAGGTTCAGTGATATGCAACCTGGTTAACTACAACATTATCTAAGAGCTTTTACCCCTGCTTATCTGTTCTGTAGGGAAGTGGGTGGCGCTGTGGGTTAAACCACAGAGCCTAGGACTTGCCGATCAGAAGGCCGCGGTTCGAATCCCTGCGATGGGGTGAGCTCCCGTTGCTCAGTCCCTGCTCCTGCCAACCTAGCAGTTCGAAACCAAGCAGTGCAAGTAGATAAATAGGTACTGTTCTGGCAGGAAGGTAAACGGCGTTTCTGTGTGCTGCTCTGGTTCACCAGAAGTGGCTTAGTCATGCTGGCCACGTGACCCGGAAGCTGAACGCCGGCTCCCTCGAACAATAAAGCGAGATGAGCGCCCCAACCCCAGAGTCAGTCACGACTGGACCTAATGGTCAGGGGTCCCTTTACCTTTTACCTGTTCTGTATTTCTTAGAATAGATGAAAATACTTACATGATACTGAACCAAGTATACAATATAAAGCAGAGCTCTGATGAATTTAATGAGCGGAAGAATAACACTAGCACGGACCCACCTCTGGGACTTCATCAGACTTTATTGGAGTTTTCAATTTTCCTTGATATATTTGGATTCCTTCATACTCATTTACTTTGCAAGGTATGTGGTGGCCTCTAGTGGCCCATGTGTGCAGAGAAAACACCACAGTACTTTCTTAATTTATCTCCCATCTCCATTGTAAAAAAGCACTCAGGGAATAGCAGAGCTTAAGTTTCCTACCCAGTCCCCAAAACTCTTGCACCACTGAGCTTCCTATTGAAGTTAACGTTGCTTGCATTGGCAAAATGTATGAGAGCTCGAACTCAGCATCCTATAAAGCAAAGGCAAATTCCCAGTGATAATTCAACTCCTTTCATACGAGCTAGGATTTGCCTTCCAAAGACAGAGAACTGTATAATTCAAAATGTGAAGCACTCTCATCCTGCAAATGTGGAATATTAAAAAGGCTAGTAGAATTATTAATTGTAAAAGGTTAAAACAAAAATAAGTAAAGCAATTAATATATAGCTTTTCAGCTGAATATTCATGAAATCTGCAGGCCAATGCATTCTTACCTGGTTTATTACTCCAATAAACTTACCTCTGAGTAAACAGGCACAGGTTTATGCTTTCCAACTCTATCTTGCTTGTCACTATGATGACTAGCTGCATGTCTTACTTTCCATCAGGCATAGGCAACCTCAGCCCACCAGATGTTTTGGGACTACAATTGCCATCATCCCTGACCACTAGTCCTGTTAGCTAGGGATCATGGGAGTTGTAGTCCCAAAACATCTGGTGGGCCGAGGTTACCTATGCCTGCTTTCCATGGTCATTCTCTCTCTCTCTCTCTCTCTCTCTCTCTATCTATCTATCTATATATATATATATATATATATATAATAAATGGAGGGTTGCATCTTTCTGGATCACTCACTGATTCAGTCACAGGACACTAGAAATGAATGTCTGTGCTGTGGATAGTTCTATAATACAGTCAAAACTTGCTTTATTTATATCCCACTTAACTTCCCTCTCTTAATTCAAGACAGCAGCATGCTTGTGGTTTCCCCTTGGTCTCCTACCCAGGACCTCACTAGATGAAGACCTGCTTAGCTTCTGCAAAGTGGTAGCTTCATGTGAAATATATCCCCCTCACAGTTTTACTTAGCACTATAGTACATACTTTGCATGCAGAAGATCCCAAATTCAGTCCCCAACATCTCCAGGTGGGGCTGGGAGATAACTCTGCCTGAAATCCTGGAGAGTTGTTGTCAGCCAGTGTTGACAATACTGAGCTGCATGGCCCAATGGCCTGTTTGTCAGCTTTCTGTGTTCCTACGATGTTTCAATTGATATTCACTTTGGGATGTTTCACTGGAAGCAATTCATAAATGAAATAAACGCGCCTTCAGACCATACCTTGAGCCAAAAGTACCATGACTATCTTTAGCCCTGCAAAATCACGGTCCCCATACTTAATGACAGCTTTGCCTTTGTTAATTGCATATTTTTTACGGCAGCCTGTGTACCTTTAGGAACATATAGACCCCTGATAGGCATATTTGCATTTATTATCTCCAATAATGCAGCAGGGTTTGCCGTGCGTTCACCCTATAACTCTGGTAATTGAAGCTGAACAACACAGAAAATGGATCACTTTTCTCAGAGGGAATTTAAATTGAATTGGCCAAGAAAGAAACTGATAACAGGGCCTGGGCACAGACAGTAAAATAGAAACAATTTGCCTTGCCACGTCCAGCAGATTTCCCAATCTGAAGATGCCTTTTACTCTTACGGAATAGGTTTTCACTAAACATTAGAATTAGGTTCCTGAAGTGTACTAGCAGTTGTTAATAAAAGGCATGCTTTCCCTGGGGTTTGTCAGCTCAGCACTTCAAAGCTCATTTTACAACCCGGCCAGCTTTGTATTTAAATGGGGGATGTTAACATAACGCTCTGTAGTCAAATGAATAAAAGTGTTGTGCTCTCTCTCTTTTTTTTTTATTTCCCTTTAATGTTAAAAGATTGCAAAATGGGCTTTGGTGAGAGCTTTTGTTCTCCACCTCCCTCCCAGACACCTTAACTTGAAAAATAAAGAAGTACAAGTCTTGTGCCGCATTGGTGTTGTACTTCTCCCTTTGGGGCTATGCTGTAGTTGGCTGCGGATGACCTGCTGTACTTGTGAGGTCCCCAAGGGTCTATTACTGGCACTTTCCAATGGCGGCTCCAAAGGATTTGCTGTTGTGTGGCCACCCACAGATAGCAAGTTTCCTAAGCACACATACATACATGGGATTTAGGCATCGCACAGAATAGATCCTAGGATGCATTTCACTCAAGCACATGACAGCTTATCATTTGCTGGCAGAAAGAGAGAAGAGGGGGGCATACCAGTGGAGTAACTTCTCTCTTAGGAATGAGAATTACAAACATAAGCAAAGAATGAAAAAGCACATCAAATCCTCGGCTCTGCAGAGGATGAAAGAATAAGAGGGACACAGCAGATTCCTCTATGGAGCTCCATCTCTACAAATTGTGCCTTAGTCTGTAATTGCAAAACAAGAAAATAGAAGCCAGAAAAAGATCAAGAAGCAAGGGAGCATTCACATGTCCAAAGGGATTTTTATTTCATTGTTTTCTTTTCAAAATGTGTGTGGTTGGTTGTTGTGTATAGGTGTGTCCTGCTCTTTTGTTTTCTCTTTCTTTTTTTGACTAAGGTTGATGCTGACATGAGCTGTGCAGGAAATAATTGATGGAGCTTGAGGCAATATCTGGAAAAGGAAGAAGAGCTGCTGGGCAGGGAATACCAAGACTTTATTCAACTCTGATCCACATGGCCAGATGGTTTTAAAGAAACTTACTCTTTCCCGCCATGTACCCACCATAATCTTTTCTCCTATTCTCCTCTCCCAACTGAGCACAAGCAATATCTCTCTGCTTGTTTTACACATGCCTTCCGTGTTGACATGAAAAGATCTTTCAGAATATTCATTCCCCAGGCACAGTTGCACAGTTCCTTTTGCTCCCATTGCTGCATTGATATAGCTAGGCTTAGACTCAGTATGGCATACTGCTGTCATCTGATTAGTGACAGGCAAACTCATCTCAGCTGAGAACTGACAAGCTTTCTCATAAGATTCATGTGAAAATCTAATCTGTTTCCAGAGAATTATCGCCAGTTCATATACTAGCCTTTGCCTAACTCACACTCAGAGTTGTTGTTTAGTCGTTTAGTCGTGTCCGACTCTTCGTGACCCCATGGACCGGAGCATGCCAGGCATGCCTGTCTTCCACTGCCTCCCGCAGCTCAGTCAAACTCATGTTCGTAGCTTCGAGAACACTGTCCAAACATCTCGTCTTCTGTCATCCCCTTCTCCTTGTGCCCTCAATCTTTCCCAACATCAGGGTCTTTTCCAGGGAGTCTTCTCTTCTCATGAGGTGGCCAAAGTATTGGAGCCTCAGCTTCAGGATCTATACTTCCAGTGAGCATTCAGGGCAGAATTCCTTAAGAATGGATAGGTTTGATCTTCTTGCAGTCCATGGGACTCTCAAGAGTCTCCTCCAGCACCATAATTCAAAAGCATCAATTCAGAGTAGACCCATTGAATCAATCACTTTGAATCACAGAATTGTAGAACTGTAGAGTTGGACGGAATTTGAAAAATCATCTAGTCCAGCCTCCTGAAATGCAGGAATAACAACTAAAGGATTCCTGAGAGATAGCCATCCAAACTCTGTTTAAAAGCCTTCAGTGAAGAAAAGTACACCACTTTCCAAGGAAGTCCAGAGGTTATTCAAGACTAGGGATGGAAGGATCTCTCCATATCTCATTTTTAATAAACTTGAATTCAGTTCTCCTTAACCTGTCTTAATCTGTGATCATTTTTAATCCCAAGGGAGCAGAAAAGACTATTTATGTATGTGACCATGGCTGCACGGATGTTATTGGCCTAGAGATGGAAGGAAGATAAAGTCCCCACCAGAGAAGAATGGCAGATCAAGTTGATGGATTATGCTGAAATGTCTAAAGTGACATAAGGATCAGAAATCAGGAAGATCGAAATTTTAATAAGGAACGGGAAAAAATTATAATTTATCTTAAAAACCATTGTAAACAGTTAAAATCATTAGTAGGATTGGAATAACACTTGTAGTTTAATGGTGAATTTTGGACACAATGGAGAAGTAAAAGTTTTGGATTATTTTAAAATATGCAGGAGAAAATGATTAACAAAAGGACCCACAAAGGGGAGGAGGGAAGTCCAGGAGATTCTTTGAAATCTTGTTTTTATGTTGGATACGTGACAGATATAAAATCTATGATTATTTTTAATTGTACTGAAAATTCACCAGCATTTTAGTCCAAATTTCTCCCAATAATTTGTTATTATTTACTGAATTTGTTTACCGCCCCTCAACTGAAGATCACAACATAAACTTACAAAATGGCAGCTAGCGCAGTTGGGCCAGGAGTGGGGTAATATGCTACTTGGCCACTGAATTCTGCACTAGCTGATGTTTCCAAATCATCTTCAGAGGCAGCCCTATGTATAACATATTACAGTAATCTAACCTAGTGATTACCAGAGCACAGATGGCAGAAGTTAGGCTATCCAGAGAGGGGTGCAGCTGGGCCACCAGACGAAGCTGGTGGAAGGCACTCTGTGCTACTGAGGCCACCTGAGCCTCAAATGACAGCAAAGGAACCAGAAGTACCCCAAGCTGCACACCTGCTAATTCTGAGGGAGTGTAACTCCATCAAGAGCAGGTAACCTCCTATCCTTGTGGTCTAAGGAACCATCCACTAACATTGTCTCAGCCTTATCTGAATTATTATTATTATTATTATTATTATTATTATTATTATTATGCTTCCCCATGGCAATTACACTTTCCCCTTGCCTACTCTGGACCTACTGCATACTAGCAGCAATAGAAACAACCATCTGGAGATTAAGAATCCATAGACAGACATCCCTGGGAACAAGAGAGGGTTGTAGATCTGGACAGAGAATGACTACATAAAACATTCCCAAGAAATAATCAAGGTAATTGATTGAAACAAATGTTAACCAACCAAAAAGGTGCTTGATCAGGAAGCTTTGTCCCACAGTTTACAGCAGTCAATGAGAGTTTGAGAGTAAGGGTCTAATATTAAAGAACTTTTGGATGTGCCTACAAAACAGCTGGTCTGGAGTGCAAAGTCTTCTGATCACTAACCCTGTGTGTGCATTATCAGATTTTCTATTTGAAGCCAGCAAAGTACTTTCGGAGGAAGAGAAACGATGCTCAATTCATAAGACATCCAATCATGGCATACTGGACAGGTTTGTATTCCAAACAAGGCAATTGCAAACTTCAGTGATGTCTCTGTATCTGATGAGTTTGCTCTCCAGTTAGTGATGGGCTGCCTTGGAAGGGCCTTCTGTCTTCTAGGGTACAAATACTGTCTGAAATATTTACTATGCGTTTGTTTTTGTTTCCAGTTACATTTTTAATCAGATAGTACTTATTAAGACAGCAGTGCCCTGGTCCAGAATGGGACAAAGGAAGCTGTACCTCTTTCACAGATAACAGCAGTTATGAGACACAGAGAGATGATTTCCAGATCACAGCACAGTAGCAGCAGCCCAGGGAATCCTATCAAACCTGCTGCTCCATTTTGTTTGCAAAGTGAAGCAAAGCAATAATTCCATCTACAGGCAATTAAAGAAATAGCTACACAGGCATGGATTTCAGTGCTGTTCTATTAACGTTCACTATGTTTTGAATGAAACTGTAAAACCCATCCAGAGAGGTAATAATGACTCCAAATGAAACATAAATGGCTGCTGGAGGGGATTTAACCATTAGTCTATGGCTATTGCATTGCATAAAGAGAAATGAAAAGAACCAAAATAAAGTTATAGTGATCAAGGTAGATGTTAACAATGTGTGTCCATGCACTACAGGTAGAGGAGCAATCAGATCTAAAAAGAACTCGCTCCTGCAATTATCAGTGTTCAGCACTGACCACCAATTGCATTTCTAATATTTCTTAATGATATAAGCCACTTTGGGTTTATAATAATAAATGAAAATATGCTAACAACAACAACAATAACAGTACTAGCTGGGATTGGGAAAAGGAAACTGCTACTTCCACTACAAATCCCACTCTAAGAAAATGTTGGGAGAATTCTCATCCCAATGGTTCCCCTAATTTCTCTTCTTACAAACAGGATGGAGACTTTCAAGAAGGCATTTGTGCATAGCTCTAAGTCAGAGCATTTGTACAGACACCTACAATATCGTAAACAAAAGCCAGTAAAATTGCTTGTAGCAGATAAACTTTCCTTGAGGTGGCATAGAGCACAATGGAGAATTATGATGGTTGGCATTTTCCAGTTTTTATCTTATTTACTCATCACAAAGCTTTCCTTCTCTCAGGCTACTGTTGTGTAGGCTTAGAATTTGTTTCAGCCTTCATTACACAGCTAACATACTCTGACTTTTTTTATTTTTCAGTAGGTCTTCCTTTGTCCTTGAGATCTATCTACATGGCTGAATTTTTTTTTGGGGGGGGGGAAATATGAACTGAGTCATCTCACAGCAATGACATGAACCAAGACAGAGATGACAGGCCCCCATACTTCAACCATTTGTCTCTACTACTAAGAATAAAGAAGAGCAAGTAAAAGAAGTGCATTATAGTTGGGAGGCCTAAAACGACCTATTCAACAAGATGGAAGTATTACACAAATCTGCACTGGCAGAAGTGCCTGGAGCCAGAGGGCAGGTACAGATAAACTGACTTAGATTTACAATGAAACACAGTGAACTGTGAGAAAAGAACCTAAAGGACAGCAAATCTGTGCGCAGCAAGGCAGAAATGCAACACAGGCAGTTCAGAAGAAGGGAGAACAGGTAACCCAAAATGCTAAAGAAAAATCATGTACATGAAGCATTTGTCGTTTCCCCTAGTCTTGCAGAAGAGAAAGCGGCATATAACATTCATTTATTTATTAAATATGTATATGCCACTCTTCATCCTAAGACACAAGCAATTTGCAACACAGAAAGCTTCCTTGTGTCAAGTAAGGCTGTTTGTCCATTTTGCCCAGAAATGTCTACTCAGACCAGCTAATGGTTATTTGGGGTCTTAGGTGGCAGCCTTTGACAGCAGCTTCTAGCTGATCCCTTTAGCTAAGGGATGGGGGACCTGTGGTTCTCCAGAAGTTGTTGGTCAAGGATCATGAAAGATGGGTGACAGGTTCCCCCATGCCTGTTCAACAGGACATACCAGAGATTTAACTTGGGATATGTTGCTTTGGATATGTTGCATGTAAAGCAAGGGCTCTACCACTGAGCTATGGACCTACCACTATTTTTTTGTTGCACTCAAAGGCATGACCGTCTGTGAAGTTCTCAGAGTTATAGACAATACTGAGTTAACAAAGACTGACCTGATTCAATATAAGGCAGCTTCCTATGTCGCTATGGCTATTTGCAGATATGATTAGGGTAGCACATAATGACCAAGAGCTATACTTATATTTCTGATATTTGTGGTGATGGGTGGATTCAATATTCCATGGCTCTATTAGTTTACAAGCCTGTCAGCCCCTGCTGGTCAAGTCACTCATAAACCAGCTATCTGTTCCTCATGTCTTCTCTGATTTCAACATTATCTTTCTTTATGCTTCACCACCATATATGTGTAGCTAGCTGTGCGCCAGAATCTTCGACCTCAGTAGGCAGCCCTTGTTGCTCAAGCTCATGAAAATGTGTCAGCCTGAAATTTTGTAAGGGCCAGGGAGTATCCCACTTTGCCACAACTGCCTTGCAGTTTTCTTAAAGCCCCTCCATACTGGTGGGTTTTTGGCAGATATCTTGTACAACATGTAATGGGTTCAATAGTGGTGAATGTATATGGGACAATCCATCCATCATTCTGCTTCATTTGTTTATTAGATGCTTCCCTGTGGCCACCACATTATTGGCATCAAGAGGGCCACACACAAAGGTGGAACTCAGAAAAACTCTACAACTCCACAAACCCCAAAAGGTCAAATTAATCTCTTTTATAAACTAAAAATCAATTTTTTTGGTCAGATACAGTGCCATTTGGAATCTCATTTAGATTTCAGTTTGGAAGACTAAGCATCTTTTGGAGTAGTTGACTGGCTGGGTTGCTGAGATGAGGTTGTGAGGGAAGTTTAGCCATATTGTTTTATTTTAATTATAAAAAAAACCCCAGGAACAGTCTATGATATAGACTGTTGATATAGAATCTGCTTGTTTCTATCTGAGGATAGGAAAAGACCAATAAAATTTAATAAAACAAAGCCACTACACTTAATATGGGGTAGGGAAAATAAAAAAAACAAACAGATTTCTGGCTTCCAGTGGAAGCTGAGGTTATTCATCTTTCTCTGGATAGTTTACATTGTCTTTAATGGGAGCAATATGTTATTAATTGCCTGTAGCATTTTCCTTATCCAAATATGTAGACAGCTCCCCTCTGACCCACATACACCCCAAACTGATCATCTATGCTTGGTTCATCTGGAAAGCTGGCTGTGAATGATCTCCTCCACTAGCTACTGTGTCAGTCTTGACAGCTGATGTGGTGAAGAGTAAAAAGAATGAAAGGAAAGAAACTGACTATGGCAGACCAAGCAAAGGATTTACAGTTGTACTTTGTAGCTAAGACGGCACTGGGTCACCATGAATCATAAACAGTTTTACAGCACATAAAATTTAACAGACCCAAAGAATATGACGGTAGGGGCCATAAACGTAAAAAATTAACTACAGGAGCACTCTGCCATTAAATGGGGATCAGGAAACTAGCTAAAGAGCCCAAATTAGATTAAGGGACTGTCAAGGAAATTTGAATATTTAGCAAACTGCAGCAAGAGCAAGGGAGCAGCTTTGCTGGATCAGACTGGGGGGTCCACCTAGTTCAGGGTCATTCTATCCACCGTGGTCAATCAATGCCTCCATAAATAAGGCTATAACACAATTTCCCTCTTCCACTGCTGTTCCACAACAATTGGTCTTCAGAGATGTATTGTCTTTTAACCTGGATAATTCATAAAGTCCTCAGCGATGGAGCTAACTTATGTGAATTTGTCTAATCTCCTTTTTAAAGTAGGCCAAATGGTAGCAGATTATGCAAATTATCCCGCCACTTATCAGGGCTGGCCCAAGACATTTTGCTGCCTGAGGCAATGGTCAAAATGGCCTCTCTCCCAACCCATAAACAAAATCCAGTCAGACTGGCAGCTAAATCTTACTTCAACACCGATGACGGGACCATCTCCTACACTGCACTGAACTCAGCAGACAAGCTTCAGGAGTGCAAGGCAGGCTGCATGACAGTTTTTCCACTCATGACCCCTGAGAATATGCCACCTGAGGCAGCCACTTCACTTTGCCTAGTGATAGGGCTTGCCACTTAGTTATCTTTTCTTCTGCAGCACGCCTCTGCTTACACTGTTTGCAATCATGATTAGAGCTGTGCATAATAGCTAAAAGCACACCACAGTTCAATCCAGCAGTCACTGCTGGGGCAACTGCAAAATGCTTTAAGTTTTAGTGCAGGCATAGGCAAACTCGGTCCTCCAAATGTTTTGGGACTACAACTCCCATCATCCCTGTCCACTGGTCCTGTTAGCTAGGGATGATGGGAGTTGTAGTCCCAAAACATTTGGAGGACCGAGTTTGCCTATGCCTGCACTAAAACTTAAAGCATTTTGCAGTTGCCCCAGAAGTGACTGTAGCAACAGTGCACTGCCCTAACACAACACTATCACTCCTCCTCCACAGTTGCTTATCTATCTATCTATTCACCTGTTTTATATAGTCATCTATTGTCCACACACACACACACCCTTCAACTTCTCAATTACCTGTGAGGTAAGTTAAATTAAGAGATGATGACTGGCACAAATTCGTTCAGTGAGTTTCATAAGGAAATAGAAATTTGAATGCAGGTTTCCCTAGTTCTAGTCCAGTGCTCATCACATTGCTTCAGTTGTCCTTTGTGTAACATTTTGCTAATGTAAGAAGAGCTGGGACTGATCCTATCCCACCCAGTTTCCCTGACGATAAATTCCAACTCCTCTCCAATCTTGCAGCAGCAGCAAGTTTCACCAGTTCTGCCACTCATAATTTAACATGCAGCATGTACAAATCCTTGAGGCTGTAATGCAATATAAACCATAAAGTCTAAATCACGCGCTTTGCCTTAGCCTGATTTTCTATGCAACAGCTTGGCAAGATTAATTACTTTATTGCCCTCCGTAACAAAGGTTAAGATGTCTTTGCTTTTGGCAATAAACTGAGGTGTGGGAAAGTTAAACCACAATGATAGTCACTCCAATTGTGATTGATTTAACTCTCAAGTTACATGAAAATGAAGTCTGAAACAGGAGTGCATGCACGCGAAAGCTCATACCAATAACTAACTTAGTTGGTCTCTAAGGTGCTACTGGAAGGAATTTTTTATTTATTTATTTATTTATTTATTTATTTATTTATTTATTTATTTATTTTGTTTTGACTATGGCAGATCAACACAGCTCCCTACCTGTAACCAAAAACAAATACCATGTCTCAGGAGGCTGATGAATTTTTATTATTAACCCAACGATGAAGAAATGTGTCAACATATTGAGGTGTGGTGTGTCTTTTAGGCAGTGTGGTACCACCTTCCCCAGTCAGCATGGGCAATGGCCAGGAATGATGATAGATGTAGTCCAATCCAATGCCATCTGGAGAGCACCTGCATGGGCTATCTCTGTGCCAAAATAACAGGATCCTCAAGGTACTATGTTCTTCTACTGGGACCTAAAGCCTACCAGGGAAGTGGTAGTGATTACCAATGGCCAGTCGAGGCAGATCAAGATCATGGGCAATTTCCAGTAGATCCCACTGGCTAGGGAAGACATTATCTCAACCAAAGGACAGAGTCATCTGAAGGCATAAGACAGCTGCCCAGACCTTCCCTAGAAGTGGCTAAATCTGTGTGCAATCTTTTTAAAGATTGTAGCCAATTCTTCAGTTGCACATTCCTGCATAGCTGTAGAACAGAAGAATCTGTTTAAAGATTGTAGCTAATTCTTCAGTTGCACGTTCCTGCATAGCTGTAGAGCAGAAGCTTTAATGATTGTAGCCAATTCTTCAGTTGCACATTCCTGCATAGCTGTAGGGCAAAAGCTGTAGAGCAGAAGAGGGAACGCATCCTGAAACTGGGGATGGTATTCAGTAGCATGGGACAGGGCTAAGGAACAGGAAACAAGGGAGCTAAATTCAGAACTAAGGCTAGCTGCCAGATAGATAACACTAGGCTGCATAGATTAGCAGTTCCTAGAAAGCATATACAGGATGAATTCAGAAGAGATTTTGTTCTTCCCTTTCTTAGGAGGGCATTGTGGGGGAAAGACCATAAAGTCTCTGGCCTTGAGCAAAACCCTTTGGAGTATGTATCCATTTCTAACTACCCCCCTTTAGCATGATTGCATCAGGACAATGTGAAATGCATGCGTGTGTTTGTCTTTGCCAAGTTTGCTATACTGTAAGATACCCGCCGTACCCTCAGTTTCACATTGTGAAAACTGTTCATGTCTTTACCATGTCAGAGAAAATTGCTTTTCTTTGGTGGATAATGCGCTCCATTTTGGATAGCCTTTAAAGATCCTCCAAGGGATGGAAGCATTACATAAATGTCTTATTAAACTGAAGCTTCTGGATAAGGGCTGAAAAGAGAGAACTAGGGAAAACAGTTTGCAAATGCCACCTCCCTTTACAAGCTGTAATTGGAATACACTCTTAAAAAAAACATAACTAGCCAAAGGAGTAAAGGACTCCACTAAACCAGCTGGATTTGCTATATGTTTTACAATACCCAGGGAGAAAGAAGCAAGTTAATAAATCTGGGAGCTGGTGGCCACAGCAACAAATTGTGTTTCTCCTCTGGATGGCTTTCTCCCCTGCACCAATCAACTGCAATTACCAGAAACCTTGGGGTAATATAGCACAGGATAAATTTATTTAGCATCTGCAAGGTGCAGTTGATTCATTACCATGTATTACATGGAGGGCTTATTTGAATGGCCGGTGAAAAAATAAAAACAACAAAGGCCCTAAAATATTTTGGCTGTTTTGGATTATTTCCAACATCTGTTAAAGGGGACAGAGCTTTGGGTTTACAAAACAAACATCTAGTATAATTTTGACTAACCTATGGAAAGAAAGAGAAGGGAGAGAAAAATAAAAGCATTTGAAAAGAGGGAAACTGGAACAGAGAGTTAAAACTGTTCTTGCTTGAAGGAATCGATCTGGACTTCTGAACCTGTCTAGATTCAGTCATTCAGACACAGCCTCATATTAGAATTGGATTTTCTGTGCATATTCTGTAGGAAAATAAATCTGCGATATAGTTTGTTTTTATCTGTGATATAGTTGTTGCTCATGTCCAAAATTCCATCAGTTGCTCAGTTTGAAGGCACAGAAGCACATGAGATGGAAAGCAGAAAGATTATCTATAGCTTCCTGAGTTCCTTCTGGCTAGAGTAAAATTATATACAGGGTTTCATTAGAAGAATGACCCTGCGTGATTTTTCTTTTTGCACAATCTGTTTTATTCATCTAATCTGCCAGGTTGCTTTTTATGCTAGCAAATGGGCATTAATAAAATTGCTAGTCAAGTTAAGCCTCATTTTCTTCACTGCATTTGCAATTCTCTTGCACTTGGCATATGTTTGCATAACATGAGATTGGCTCAACCTAGCCCACCTAGGGACTTGAAACTCAATTTGCAATATGCAAAAGTAACAAACACAGGGAAACATTGTGATTGAGTGCCTGATGGCCTCCTTTGCTTCTAGCCATCTCATTGCGGCTCTGCTTGCAATAATAGTGGGTTTTGTTTTGTTTCATTTTAGATAAATAAATAAAAAAGGATTAGAGAAACCACCGAGAATGGCCAGAGAAATATATACTTCATGTCAAATCTGCAGAAGTTACTACACATGATATTCAGGTAATCTGATATTATAGCCACATTTGTATCCCCCTGTCTCCAAGGTGCTCAGGATGATATTCATGGAATTATTCTATTGTCTTCTCACAGCAGCCCTGCAATGTAGTTTAGCTTGAAGAGGGATAGTGACTAATCTAAGAACATTTCAGTAGGTATTTGAACCTGTGTTTCTCTAGTCCAGGGGTCGGCAACCCGCTGCTC
Source organism: Podarcis cretensis (assembly GCF_951804945.1). Lineage (NCBI taxonomy): Eukaryota > Metazoa > Chordata > Lepidosauria > Squamata > Lacertidae > Podarcis > Podarcis cretensis. The sequence goes on from NC_137175.1 coordinate 27,936,036, forward strand.
CAGAGCAGCATGTGGCTCTTTTACACTTTTGCTGCGGCTCCGGGGTGGATACTAGCGAGGGGAGGAGGCGCATTGTGCGCCTCGACACTCCCCACTGTGGCGGGTGCTGTACTGGCTGTGACGTCGCATGGGGGTGGTGCGTGCGTTAGTCACGCACCGTCCCAATGTCACCTTCCCGTCCGCCCACTACATTGTAAGGGGTATGTACGCTGGTCACTGCATTGAAAGGGGGCATGTACGCTGGTCACTGTTTTGAAGGGGAGTGAATAACACACACACAAAAAAGGTAACTTGTTAATTTAACATTTATTTCTATGAGGAGGAGTAATTCTGAGGGGTCAAACAAAGAAATAATAAAAAAGTGACAAAAAAGTTATTTTTATAATGATGAGTTTTGCGGCTCCCAGTTTTTTTTTCTTCGGAAACAGGTCCAAGTGGCTCTTTTTGTCTTAAAGGTTGCAGACCCCTGCTCTAGTCCAAGTCAATTATCCTACACACTAGCTAACACACACACACACACACACACACACACACACACACACACACACACACTGTTTAGGAATGTTTTTCTTGAGCAAAGCAGTCCTAATTCAGTAGATGTGAATGAATCCATTGCTGCTTCCTCCCCTCCCCCCTCTGTTCTTTTCTAATGATCAAATAACTGAGTTACTTACAGTGAAACATTTCCCTACAATATGGAACTTATTTACATATAGTATGTAACTGTGAATGGAATAAAACTGTGGTACAAATAGCTTGAAGTAGTGCCTCAATTTGTGGTTGTTTTACATCAGTATGCTTTATAGCTGTGTTTATTCCTAACTATGGAGAAAAAAAAGAGAGAGAAACTTTAATATTTTACATATTCTGAGGCTAAATCTATTTTATATTGAACAACACTTAGGGTGTATAAAAGCTACTGCTACTCGCTTTCTACAATTTGCTATGATGCGAATGCTACAAACCACACAGAACTTTTGCAATCGTACTTAAACTGTGCTTGCAACCAGTCATATGAATTCCCAGGTTCAAGGGTCCTGATGGGGCTATTTAGGCTTGGAACACATTCACAACTACTCAGATGCCAGTCCCATTGAGTTCAATGGTATTTACTCCCAGTTTAAGTAAGTATAGGATTTTAGCCCAAGGGCAAATCTACCCCATACATTTTAAAGGATATTCAAAGCACATGAATCCCCACAAATAATCCTGGGAATTTGTAATCTCCCCTTCTCAGAGCTACAATTTCCAGCTCGCTTAGCAAACTACAGTTCCCGGGAAAGGTTGTTACAGGGGAGCTCAGCCTCACTGTTGTTTTAAGGATGCCCCTAGCACACTGACTCCAAAAATATCAATGTGAGATATCAAGTAGATGCTTGAAACAGCGAGGACAAAGTTATAGTTTGAGTCTGCAAACCTCGAGTGATCAGTGAGGGATTCTCATTGGCTAGTCATACCAGCAATCTTCTGGGCAAGGATGGCTAATGAATTGAAATGAACAGCAACCAACAACAACTTACATTTAGAGCCAGCCAACAGATATTGTTAAGTATAAGGTCTCACCTAATGTGCAATCCAAACGCCTGCCCCACCAGTGGAACAGCAGAGCCACTGGTACATCCATAGATCAGCTACTCACAGTGTCCGCAGTGGAAGGTCGGAGCAGGGGCAGATCAATCAGTCCTGGCTACACTCTCACTTTGAACTCCCCACTCAGGAGATTCATCAACTGGGCTCCTACCTCCACATCCTAAGCCTGCCAGAGGCCAATTTCACCAGCAGAGCTAACTCCATTGGATCCAACCCCCTACCAGCCTGGTGCAGGGGTGGGGTGTGGGTTAATTGAGCTATCCCTTTACTTGGAGAGCAAAAGGATAAAATATCGACAAGAACAACAGCTACATTCAACCAAGCAGGCCTACAACTCCCTCATAGGTGCAACCTCACAGCTCTAGAGTAAACAACCAAGCTTTGTTCCTTAAAGCTAAAAGGTAAAGGTAAAGGACCCCTGACAGTTAAGTACAGTTGCAAATGAATGGGTTGTGGTGCTCAACTTGCTTTACTGGCCAAGGGAGCCGGCATTTGTCCGCAGGCAGTTTTTCCGGGTCATGTGGCCAGCATGACTAAGCTGCTTCCAGCGAAACCAGAGCAGCGTACGGAAACGCCATTTACCTTCCCCCCCGGAGCGGTACCTATTTATCTACTTGCACTTTGACGTCCTTTAGAACTGCTAGGTTGGCAGGAGCAGGGACTGAGCAACAGGAGCTCACCCCATCGCGGGGATTCAAACCGCCAACCTTCCAATCAGCAAGCCCTAGGCTCAGTGGTTTAGACCACAGCGCCACCCGTGTCCCATTCCTTAAAGCTACAGCAGTGCTATTTTACAGAACTGGTTCATACACCGCAGATGTTGGCACACAGTACTCTATTTGCACACTGCATACCCTTACATTTGCCACCTTTCATGGTCAATGATGAGGCGTGCTTAGCACATGAGGCTGTTTCCCCAAAGCATACCCATATGTCCCACACCTACCATCATATGTGGGGCTGAGTAAAGATGCAGCATTAAAATGAATACCTCGTTGTTCCCAGTTATAAGCCCTGTTAAAAAAAGGAAATGCTTTCTTTGACCACGTGGTTTGAAATCAAAGGAAGCAGGGTTCAATTTTAACGCATGAGTGGCTCAGAAATAAGTAGGTGCATGATTCATGACAGCAAGAGGTGGTTCTGTGTGGGTGATGCTGGATTGGATTGGAGCTAACAGATTTCATGTATAAATCTGTTTAAATGGATTTCTCATTCATGCCTATTTACAATGTAATAACCTCTAGGGGATGGATGTTGTCCAGTAGCTATTAGGCTGCTTCCTGCTACCACCACCACCCCTTGTGCGGTGCATGAGACCATGAAGAAACTGCAGATCACATATGTGTTGTAGCAGAAAATGCCAAAAGCATATGGTGTCAGAAGTGGCCAGCTTTGCAATGATCTGTAAACCTATCTACGTGGCTCTTCCTTCTTTTCAGCATTAAGTTAGTGGGACAGGCTGTCTGATTTTCCCTCCTTTCTTTAAACAAGAGCTGAGATGCAAATATGATTTCCCAAGAGCTTAAAACCCCAGGGAGTCAGATAATAAGCAATTACTCTAACCAGAGAATATCAACATCTAAAATTTAATTTCTGTGTTAAAGCATGACCTTTTAAAAGTTCTGACTTTCAAAGCACACTGCAGTACCTTTTTAAAAAAATGAACATAGCCGTGCAATTAAGCTCCATGGACATCTGTATTTATGCAACCCTGTGATATATTTGAACTCCGTTTGCATAGATGTTTTCAAGTCTACTAGTAGTGACAGTGTGCACCTTTAATCTAATGAAATGGGTTGATCTCATAGTGCACATTTGTACTCAAAGAGCTGAATAAATATCTATTTGCAAAGGTCCATGGGGATTTTTCAGCCTCAACATTATACCTTCCGGTAGGCAATTCAATTCCTTTAAGGGCCCATAACAGTTGGCATATCTTTAAAATAGAGCAGTCATATGCATGTTTATTCAGAAGGAACAACCATGGCACAATTCAATATATAACTATAAGTAACCAACAAGATTTGCACAGGGGCAATAAATAATTCAGATATTGGGATGTCCTGCTTTGAAACTTTATTCTGTTTAGGGAAGCTTTTAATGTTTAATAGGTTATTGTATTTTAGTGTTCTGTTGGAAGCCGCCCAGAGTGCAGCCAGATGGGTGGGGTATAAATAAATTATTATTATTATTATTATTATTATTATTATTATGTGCAGGTTTAGGTAAAGGTAAAGGTACCCCTGCCCGTACGGGCCAGTCTTGACAGACTCTGGGGTTGTGCGCCCATCTCACTTAAGAGGCCAGGGGCCAGCGCTGTCCGGAGACACTTCCGGGTCACGTGGCCAGCGTGACATCGCTGCTCTGGCGAGCCAGAGCCGCACACAGAAACGCCGTTTACCTTCCCGCTGGTAAGCGGTCCCTATTTATCTACTTGCACCTGGAGGTGCTTTCGAACTGCTAGGTTGGCAGGCGCTGGGACCGAGCAACGGGAGCGCACCCCGCCGCAGGGATTCGAACCGCCGACCTTTCGATCGGCAAGCCCTAGGCGCTGAGGCTTTAACCCACAGCGCCACCAGGTTTACTCAGAAGTAAATTCCTTTGTGTCCAATGGGCCTTACTCCTCAGTGTGTTTAGAATGGCAGACTTCATCTGGAATCTAACAGATGCCCCTCGAGAATTGGTGGAGTTTTATTAGCAAATTCTTATTTATCTATTTCCTGTGGATCTTGGCTTTGAGTAAGGGCTCATGTAGAAGGTGAGTTGTGTCACCCCCACAACTACACCTTGGGGTGTTTTCTTAAGAAGCCCTAGGTGCTTTTGTTCCAGCAGCTGGAACAAAGTACAGCCACATCTCCAAGAGAATGGCCGAGGGCTTACTTGGCTCTGGGTTTTACCTACAGTGCTATTCTTTCTCCTAGGCTAGATGCGTTCTTCTGAGGTTCCTGCCCTCATGCACCCTACTCTGGGTACTGCAAATTATGATGATCTGTTTTTCTCCCAGTGCCAAGTTTGATGCCTCATTTTCTCTGTCCTGAACAGGGAACACAATGTAGATCCCTTGTCCGCATCAAATGAGACTTCTTTCGTTTTTCTGTCACAGATTTGCCGATGAAACTGTACTCACTCCAGACTCATATTTTACATCACATTGCTTCATATAAGGGACACCTGTAGCCTAAAGTAGAGATTGGGAACCTGTGGCCCTCCAAATATTGCTGGACTCCAACTCCATCATTCCTGACCATTGGCCATGCTGGCACGGGTTGATGGGAGCTGGAGTTCAACAACATCTGGAGGGCCACAGATTCCCCATTCCTGGCCTAAGGAATCTATCTATAGACACTCACATGGTGGTAAATACAAGACCACAGATCTGCTAGTGATTTCCTCTTCTTGTCTTCAAATAGAGATATATGGATATATAAATAGATATATTTGGATGTCGCATATAATGTGTTGAAAGATTGTGTACTCTGTTCTGCTTCATTATTTAACTGGGTCTACAGAGTGCTGTTTTTTTGTGAAACTCTGAGCTTCTCCACCTTTCCTTTCAGTTAATATCACTGATCAGTATATTTTCTCTGCTTACTATTAAATTAATGGTCATAGTTCTTCATTTGTTTATCTTTCTTATTTCGAGGGGGTGGGAATCCTGATTGCAAACTGCTGCACTTAACTCTTTATGATTTCAAATAAAAACAGATAAATGATGGCAATGTTTTGCCAGTCTTCCAATTTAGCTGAAACATGTGCCGTACATCTTCATTATGTCATGTTTTATTCCCCATCTTATGAAGATGCCAGGGAGCAATGTACTCTGACAGCAAGACGAAGAAGCAAACAGCATGTTCCATTGACAGGGTGTTTTATTTTTCCTGTTGGACTTCATGCACTCACAAATAACCGGATTAACTCCCCTTTACGCTTAAAACAAACATTCAACACAAACCTAACACACACATACACGGATTTGCAAATTTAAGTTCCAAATTGAATTTTCATTTCCAAATCAAACTGTTGTTTAGATTGGACAGGAATCCTTTCACACAGCATTTTCTGTTTGCCTCAGTAGCTGATTGATGGTTAGTCAAAAGCCCTCTCTAGGCATGCCTCCACATAAATGCTGAAACAAGGATTTCCAGCAGAGTGCCAGTATCCCTGGCAGTGCCTACAAGGGTGCCTCTAAAAGGTCCCAGTAAATAACCCCTCAGAAATCTACAAGACACTGTTTGTTCTTCCCATCCAATTCCTATTTGCATTTGCTTTACCTCTCTTACATTAAACACAAACCATTAAACACCTAAACAGAAAATACCCACTCCTTCCTTTGTTCTGAACAGAGAAAAGTTGCAACGGGCTTATCTGTGTGAGTGATCATGGCTGATGCTGCCTTTTTTGCTGCTGATTGAGGGGTTGTGGGTGAGTGCCTCTACCGTTTTGTAAACTGGTCTGTTTTTCTGCTGTCTTTTTTAAGCTGTGATGCTGTTTTGTCTTATGCCATGCCCCCACAGCAGCCATTTTGTCTTATGTCACACTCCCATGGCAGCCAATCTGTGAATGGCATCCATGGCCCTCCCACAAGCAAGACTTGAGTACAAGAGCTCTCTTCCCTCCTGTGGTTTCCAGCAACTGCTATTCAGAAGCAGGACCAGTGTAGCCATTAGGTGAGGTGAGGCCACCGCCGTGGTATAAATGCCCACCGCTTGCCTTACCACTTCTGAATGGGAATGCCCATCAACATTGTGCATGAAGGTTCCTGAGGTAGAAATGGCAGTTTTTGCCTGCTTTTGAACACCGGACATGATCTGGAATCAAGATGGTAGACCCAAATGTGTCTTTGTCATGGCTTTGACCAAATTGGTGTCGCGGTTACAAATGAGGTATCTTGAGGTGGAGCAGACATTTTCCACCTATATTTGGATGCCGTCAGATGCAATGAGCCATGTAGCAATGTGTATGTATGGGCCTGGATGTCAGGCTTTGGGGAATCAGCTTCCTCCCCCCCCCCATGGCAGTAGATAAGGAGATCAAACAAAAGGAACATCTTACCAGTTAGAATCTTTAATAATCACAGTGAGAGAACAAAGAACCAATCTCCTAGAAATGGCAGTGCTCCCAGTTAAGACTTATACCCCCTCCGTCCCTATTAATCTACGTCACTCCCACGTCTTGTAATCTGAGTTTGTACCCTCTGTGCTTTCTGTTCTGAGACTTTCTGAGCTCTTCATGACTTTGGGGAGGGCGGTGGAGGAATGCTGTCCAAAGACTGTGAATCTGTTAACCCTCTCTCTTCCAGTGTTACTTCTGCTAGCTGTTCCCCATCCTGTATTTCCCAGCTTCTGCCTTCTGAACTATGCCCCTCTGCAAACCACTGTTCCAAATCTATACTGTCTTCCTGCTCCTGGGAAGATTCAGGATCAGGGGGAGGGGTGGCTCCCACCATTCCTTCTCAGTGCAGTCCTCCTCAGCACGGTCCCTGACACTGGATAGCTCAGTTGGTTAGAATGTGGTGCTGATAACACCAAGGTTGCAAGTTTAATCCCCATATTGGACAGCAGCATATTTCTGCATTGCATGGGGTTGGACAAAATGATTCTCAGGTTCCCTTTCAGCTCTGCAATTCTTTGATTCTATACACAGCATCCAAACCCACAAATTACATTATCCGGTAAAAAACACCACTTCTTTCTTTCTTTCTTTCTTTCTTTCTTTCTGTCCTGAACAGTGCTGGGCTCTCCCTGCTAGTTCAGAATAAAATGTACTTGCATAAGTTTGGTCCCTAAATCCTTCCTGACAAAAGAAAGAAAGAAAAGATAAACAGGAAAAAGAAAGTTAATACCAATGCAGCCATGGATCATAAAAATAATCTACCCTCCCAACCTTTGGTATATCTGCTCAGCTACAAAGGTACATAAATACATATTTCAGGTATTTTTTAAATCGAGAATAAAATTATTCCCCTTTCTTTTCTGTGGAAGTATATTTATTTGTACAATGTGATATTGGAAAGCAAGCAGTGAAAGGTACTTGACTTTAACTAGTCCTTGAGGCTGAATGAGAATTTTCCTTAGAATAGTTACAGCCTGATATTGACTTCATCTAATTGACTCCAGTCAGCTACATAGAGAAGAAATGCATTGTGTTTCTTCATACAAATTGAATGGTTGAGAATTCCTGCAACATTGACCTCCCAACTTAGTGAAAAGGATGAAGCAAGAGCCTTAAGAGGAAGCATCTTTTAAGTCTATTAGTGCAATAAAGGCTTGCCACATCCCCACTTCACTTGAAGAAAGTCTGCAACTAGAACATTTAATCTTCAAACAGAAAAAAAAATGAAAGTGAAGCTCCCACAGGAAGCAGTGCTGTCCACCAAGCAGAATAGCTTCTAAAGAGGATTAGACAAATTGGGGGAGGAGAAGGCTAGAAATAGCTGCTAGCCATGATGGCTTCGCTTCCTCCCCGGTTGGAGGCAGTTGTGCTTCTGAGCAAGGGTGGCGAATCCCATTTTGCCTCTTGAGGTGAAACAGGAAGTGTGCCCTGCTCTGCTCACCACCTGTGCTACCCATCCCACCACCTTGACCAGTGAAGAAGCGCCATTGGTATTGGCACTAATTTCAGGTAAGATTGCACTGATTTCCAGTGAGATCTTGCTGAAATCCCATGAGATCTCACACACTCAGCAAGGTCTCATGCAATGTTGGTGAGATCATGCCAGAAATTGACGTGATCAGTGTTGGCAGATAGACAGATAAGCCAAAATATATGCCAAAGCATATAGAAGACTGTTCTTTTAGTATTGTTGTTGTAGGTTAATGTTAGTGGATAAAATTCATATATCATAAAACAGTCCACCTGGGATAAATAATGGTCCCTTCGGGTGTTTTCTTTGTTACATAAGAAAGCAAAGGCGGTAAATAATAAACCCAATTCTTCAATCGCTTGCAGTAATAGCCCCAATGCATTTCATTGACCAGATGTCTCTCACTGACATAAGAACTTCGAATATTGTTCTCATGTCTTTCCCAAAGTCAAAAGATAGATTCATTTCCATTACAAAAGCTTTGACTCAGAGCTAGGGGATATTGACATATGGAAGCAAGCTTCTATCACTGGTTTGATGTGGAATGTGCCCACAAATGGGTGCTACACATACATGACTACCCACTTTCCTCAAGTAGCTGAGGCAACACATGTAAACAAAGTTGGAACTGACCAATCAGCTGTGGGGCTTTTGGAGATAACCTCCGATGGTCCATTAGTTTTGGGGGATTCCCCCCATTTTGATGCTACTGCTTGTTGTTGGTGATGATATCTGAAGAAGCATCCAAATCATCACTCTTGTGACCCATCATGCCAAACTGAGTAGAGCACCACCTCAGGAACCGTTGCACTGAGTTTGGTGACAATATCTCAAGAGGTGGTTAAACCTGTGCCAAAATTTTGGCAAAGTAATGCCAAAGTCATGTTTTGGTCCACTACCTTTTCACTCATGCCAAGAGCCAGTGGGTTCTTGCAAATAGGCAACAGTGGCAAGACACAGGATTTACCACATATCTCCTCTGGGCCTAGTTCCCCGCCCCCTGCACTTTGCTTTTGCTGACCCAATGAAGCAGAGGACCAAGCGAGGAGGAGGAGTGGTTGGTCTGGAGTTGGCAGTGGGCCACTCCACACAGGGGCGGAGGAAGGGGTGAGTGGTGGGTGCAGTGTGCCCCGGGTGTCACCACTGAGGGAGTGACAAAATGCCAGGCAGCACTCACTGTGGGGCCTGCAGCACGCCCAAGCCACGCATCTCTCTGTGCTGCCCAAACAGTCTGCCCACTGCCTCCCCGTTCCCAGCTATAGGGTGGCTGAGTGGGAGGAGACAGGCAGATTCCGGGGGGCCCGCAGTGAGTCCTACCCCTATGGGCGGTTTGCCCCACTCTCACCCTGCCCCTGAGTGCTGCCCCAGGTGCCCCAGCAGCTTCCTCCGCTGCTGCCTCCACAGCAAATGGGCCTCATCAGCTGCACATCAATGTGAACTCTTACTGCCAGTCCTGCGAACTCTTACTGCCAGGCCTTCCTTACACACAGCATACAAGTGATTGTCCCATATCCTGACTGTATTCCTGTTTTCCTAATGTCCTAGAGAGAAGCCAACACTACGTACATCAGGAAACTGGCATTCACTTCAACACTAACTGGCTCCCCCCTCCTCACTCTCTCTCTCTCTCTCTCCAAAGAAGCATCTTTTGCTCTGTAACAAATGGTCCCCTTGCAAGGCAGTTTTCCTTGCACTCTATTAATCTCCCTGGCACCTTCAATTTCAAAGGCTCACCTTAAGTTGGTTCAGCAACCTGACAACTGTCACTTCTACTGCATGAGCACAAAGAAAGGGCAATAAATTAGGTAAAGTTGGGTTTGACTCCTCATTAATCAGGCATCGGCAGGACTTTATTAATAGCAGTAATTAGGAGAATTGAAGTGCCATGGCAGCAGTGCAAGAAAATTCCCCCATTTAAATGCTCCTTGGTATTGACCCACCAAGTGCCTCCCTGTTAGAGAGCATCATGGATCATTTCTGTTTTGTATCACTAAGGCAGAAGAAAAGCCTTGAAATCCTAAAGCGCTTTATATGCCAGCAGCGGCATTGCTTTTTCAAACAGCTTCCCTTTACTGCCTGCCTAACTTAGAAATAAAAACTTTGATTAGGGATGGGAGATCAGGCTTGCCAAACTTAGACAGAATATAAATTTCATCCCTGCTACTTTTGAGACAGCAGTCAAACATTTTAACATTGGGAATTTGTCATGATTTTCAGCAAAGCTAGGCTTTTAGGCACCAAAGATCCAGGATCCTTAATTGTAAATTTTTATGTTGCTAGACAAGAATGTGGGAGGATTGTGTGTGTTAGTCACACATGTGCAGGCATTATTTAAAAAGTCAGCGTGAGTCTTTCAAAGTGGAGACACTCTCCTACGGCACCAACTGCAGGACAAAGAAGCTAAAAATTTATTTTAGTTACTTATTCTATTTCCTAAAATTTATGTATGACTTGTTTGTAAAAACAAAAACAAGCAAAACCTTCAAAGTTGCAAGGGATGGAGGAGAAAATTAAGTAAATTTAGGGCTTATCCACACCTTCATTTGCCACACCACTTTCCCCCAGAGAATTCCGCAGTTTAGCGCTGAATTGGAACAAGTGGCAATCAGGTTTTCCATGGATTACTGTTTGTTCCAATTTAGCACTAAAGAGCAGGTTTTCCAGGAGAAAGCGGTGGGTCAAAGGCAAAACCAGTGCCTAGAAAGTGCAGGACAAGTGGAAAACTGTTCGAACCCATAATTTCTAGGAACGGGACAGGCAAAAGTGTAGATGAGCCCTTTGGGATGATGTAACACATTTACCCTTCTGTATCCTGCATCCAGGTAAGCAAAAGTCATTATTGGAGTTCCAGAATATATTCCAGCCAAAATAATGCATGGCAAAAATATGCATGGTGGTTGTGACTGGGGAGGAAGTGTGGCCTGGGGAGAGTCCCATGGACCAGGCAGAGGCCTGGAGGGTTCACATTTGGCTTCCAGTACTGAAGTTCCTTGGTGGCACTGTGGGTTAAACCACAGAGCCTAGGACTTGCTGATCAGAAGGTCGCTGGTTCGAATCCCCGCAATGGGGTGAGCTCCCATTGCTTGGTCCCTGCTCCTGCCAACCTAACAGTTCAAAAGCACGTCAAAGTGCAAGTAGATAAATAGGTACCGCTCTGGCGGGAAGATAAACAGCATTTCCGTGCGCTGCTCTGGTTCGCCAGAAGCGGCTTAGTCATGCTGGCCACATGACCCGGAAGCTGTACGCTGGCTCCCTCGGCCAATAAAGCGAGATGAGCGCCGCAACCCCAGAGTCGGTCACGACTGGACCTAATGATCAGGGCCCCCTTTACCTTTACCTTTACCTTTACTGAAGTTCCTTATCCCTGGTCTATAGCTAGTGCACTGATGTACCTGCTTTTTTAAAAAAGCAAAAGGGTGTAGGAAGAGAGACTTGTATTTACTCAGGCACATGTTTACTAAAACAACTCCCTCCCTGCCTTCTATCTTTATCCATTCTTTATATCTACCACCTGACAACTCTGATTGGCATTTCTAGCATTTACTTCATTAGCCCCTTCCAAATTGATCGTTTCTGAAGAGACAAGAACGGGTGAGAAGCATGAGGAAAACACAATTACATGGTTTCATGGGAGGGGGGAGAAATAAGGAAATGCCCCCCTCCGGGTTTGATCAATAATGCAGCACTTGTTATCTTGATCTTCCTAATAAACCACAAACAACCTAGATAAATTTCTCTGCGAAATCAATCGCTTGCAAGAGTTCTGTCACTGCATTGCCAATAAGGGCAGCCGCAAAAATGCAAAATAAAATGAGCCAGTTTTATTGACCATATGTTATCTAGCCCTAGCAGGATATGTAGATTATCATAATAGAGATAGACAAGGAAGTATGTGAACTTGTCTTAATTTCCCCTGATTTGTTTGTGCGGGGACCCATCTCTGGGAGGAATTCAGTCGAGTGCTAAGCAGGTTGCTCAGTCAGCTGAAGCACTTTTGCATGCCTGATGGAATGCTGGAACGATCTGCCCTCCTTCCCAGTATGCTGTTCTGGGTGTCCTAACACCCCCAGAGTCTGTGTGTGTGTGTGTGTGTGTGTGTGTGCGCGCGCGCGTGCACACATACGTGCAAGGGAGGAGAAGGGGAATGTCATGGACTGTATGGATGCAGAGGAATGGTGGGAGGGACCCAGCAAGCAGGACCCAGCAAGGGAAGAAGGCTCAGAGCCCAGAGATTGGTGGAAAGTGATAAGCAGGGCCATCTTAAGCATATGCGGCACCAGGGTGCAAAGATCCAACCCCCCCCCCCCACAGGTTGCCCAGAGTTGTTGACCTTTTTTTAGGGAGCTGACAGCATGCTTATCTCTGCTCAGGAAGAGATAACAGGAAACATAAGGAGCCCAGCAAAACAAACCAGCCTGAGGCGTCGGTGTCGTATAAGCAAGCATGCGCTGGGTCGGCCTCTCCATGGCCCTACACCAATCCCAGGCACACAGGAGGGCGGAGCCAGCTGGCAGCCTCAGTACCTCACTGGCTCATTCTCTCGCCCCCCCCCCCAACTCGCGGCGCAGAGCCACCTGCAGCAGAAGAGCCTGTCGCGGCCCTCCAACTGATGGGCGGGCCCTTCCCCAGACTCCAGCTCTTGGAGACACTTGGCCTGGTGCCCCTGAGAGGCCGGCGCCCTGGTGCCCTGCACCCCTGGTGCCTGTGGTTAAGATGGCCCTGGTGATAAGTGGCCAAAGGGAGAAGAAGGAAAAGACAGGGAAGAGGAGGTGTCAGAAACTGAAGAGGAAACAAGACTTAGTGAACTGGGAGAGTCTGTGGCAGACGGAAGTCCAGAATCAGAGGCAGAAGCTGAAGCTGAAGCAGGAGGGTGGTGGGGAGAGAGGCCAGGAGGCAGAGATGAGCCATGGGTGTCTCCCCCTCCTGCTGCAAAAAGCTCTGCTCTACCCTCCCAGAAGCAGAAGAGGCATAAAATGGGGGAAGCAAAGACAGGCATGCTAATGCAGTTTCTGTTTGATTGGGGAAAGACTTGGAGAGGAGGGGACTTAGATAGCTGTGAGGAGGTGGGGGCTTCCAATCTCAGCAATTGATTTCCAAGGAGTAAGACCACCAGGAGTGAGCTCAATAGGCTTGAAAGCCAACCAAGGACTCAGCTAAAGGTAAAGGTAAAGGGACCCCTAACCATTAGGTCCAGTCGTGGCCGACTCTGGGGTTGTGGCACTCATCTTGCTTTATTGGCCAAGGGAGCCGGCGTACAGCTTCCGGGTCATGTGGCCAGCATGACTAAGCCGCTTCTGGCGAACCAGAGCAGCGCACGGAAACACCGTTTACCTTCCCGCTGGAGCAGTACCTATTTATCTACTTGCACTTTGACGTGCTTTCAAACTGCTAGGTTGGCAGGAGCAGGGACCGAGCAATGGGAGCTCACCCCGTCGCGGGGATTTGAACCGCTGACCTTCTGATCGGCAAGCCCTAGGCTCTGTGGTTTAACCCACAGCGCCACCCGCATCCCTTAGGACTCAGTTATACAGCTGCAAATATAACGTTTTAAGTGCATTATACAAATGTGACACTACATGGAGATGGCTTATGGGAAATTCAATATTCTTTTCAAAACGTGTTTTGTTTTTTGTTTTTTAGCATTTTCACTATGTTTTTCATATGTATCTAGATTCCACCCAAGTCAAGGGGATTGTGTTTTTGCTAATAAAGAGTTAATTCTGACTTTGAACTGTGTGATTCCTGACCACCACATGCCTGTGACAGGGAGAAATCTGCATTGCATTGGTGGAAATCCTTGTGCAGGTTTCCACTGGTTGAATCCCACTTAGTTGCATCCCACTTCCCATGTTTGTGCATGTGTATTGAAAAACAGGTTATGTTGCCTTGGGATTTCAGGCCCGCCAACCCCTTACTGTAATGCAGAAGGGGGAATACCTATGTTCTAACGGAGAGATGTGGGTATAGAAATCTTTGGTTTATACTGTCCTGAGAGATTCCTCCCTCTGCAGTCATAGCTCCCTCACCCAAATAAAGATACTTGGCAATATATGAGATGAACCAGGGCCACAACTCTATTAATACACTTATCCATGAAGAGTAGTGTGGCAATTTTGCGCTGTTCCAGATGGCAAAAACTGAGTCTGACAGTTACATTTTTCACTTTCGTTCCCTCTGTAACAACTGCCACATGGAGGTGGGGGAGTTAGACCCCCCCTCCGTTTCGGCACACAGAAAATCTAGTGTCCAGGGATGAAATTTCAGGCACATAGTGTATACATTTCATTTACTTAATAAAGCTTAATCAGGAACCACAGAAAAGAAGATGAATGAGCATAAAACATTACAAAATATTAGCATTACAAATTTAAAGTATCCATTACTGATGCAGAGCTGAGAAACTCTACCTCAATTATAATTACCTGAATCAGCAAGGCTGGAATTGGGTAGCAAGAAAAGGTGATCTGGGCCTCCCAAAATAAAAGACTGGGAGATGCTCAAAAGAGGGAAATATTTGTGCCCTTCTTTTTTTTCTTCGAAGGAAGTGAAGTTTTCTAACCTTACTCAGTTATCAAAGAAAAATATTCCATAAAATATCTAGCTTCATGAAAGGATTTTATAAATCATATGCCTAAAAGATATACATTGCAGCTTCTGCACGACTTTTAATTAAACATAATTTGCTATCATCAAAGCCAAATAATTTTAGCAACATCTAATAAAACTACATCAAATGCAAACAAATGCTATTTTTAAAACGTGTATCTGGACAGAAGTTTCACAGAAGTTATCAAAACCTAAATTGTACGAGAACATGTTTAGCTCACATCTGAGTATGCTGAAAGTATCGATGTTAAAAATAACATTCACTGTGAAAACAACTTGTTTAACAATAAAGGTGGATTGATTAAATCAGGCCAATTCAAGATTTTCTTTTTCTAACAGGAGACATTTGCACATTGGTACAAGATAGGGACTGGGGACTGTTGATTATACCAGTCTGGTATGCAAGTCTGACCTATCTCTGAAGGACATCACAAAAACAGAAAGATGCATTTTGCTCCCATTTTAAGAAGTTTAATTGTGTTACACTGGGGTAAAGATCAGCTACGAGGTCTGTTCCAATGTCTCTGGAACCAGGAAACTTGAGTGGAAAAAATTGAATATTTCCCCACTATAGTGGGAGAAAGCCCACTATCACCCTACTGCACCAATTGACAGTGGGAAATGTCAGTATTTCTGAAATCTGATGTACAAGGCTTGGGCTGAAGGTCCTGTGACAGGAGCATGAAAGCCAGCATGGACATAATGCCTATATACATAGTAAAGGGTAAAATAATAATAATAATAATAATAATAATAATAATAATAATAATAATAATAATAATAATATAGAGGGTGGGGGCAGAGAGGAGGGAAGCTAGTGTGCCACCCCCATAGAATTTCCATATTTCTATTACACCTGAACAAGAGCCGAGGTCTAACTTATAACCATATTTGTGACCACAAGGAATATTCCACAGATTAGAGAACACTCAACCTATGACACACACCCAGGCCAAATACAGCCCACCAGCAATGTACTGTGGCCCAGTGCCAGGGATAGGCCCTGGGTAGTAATCTGGAGTGAATCAGGAGCTGGGAACAAGGAAGAGTGAGACTGACCAGTGGACAAAACCAACAAGCAATACACAGTTGAGGAACAAGGCAGATGTCAGAATCAAAGAACACGTCAGGATCACAGGGCAAACCAGGAAACAAGACAAACAATACTCCATCAGATGGCATTGAATGTGGTAATATTTGCTGGCTGTACCAGTTAAGATCCTGATGCACTTGTATGTTGGCATATTTCAACTGAGTATATTCTAGAGGTTTTAATTAATTGTCATATTTAGTATATTTGATTTTTGTGAAGAGATAAAAATAGATTATTTCCATGTATATCTATGCATATTAATTTGAAGATGTATATACTCATGCCTAATTTTGCATTTTGGTTCATCATTTGAAGGTGAGTTGTGTTTTTTTGCATTTCCTTCATGTTTTTTATCTTTGACTCAACAGAACCAATGAGAACACCTTGCACAAATCATTGGAACTAGAATGTGGGGGATTGAATTCAGTTAATTCAGATTTAGTTATAACTTTTTCCAGTTCAAACCAGTCATATTTGTTATTATTTAAACATTTATTTAAAATATAACTTTTAGAGTTACAGTTCAGTAATATTTGTAAGACAGAAGGCATTATGGAAGCCTTCAAAGAGCTTCATGTAAAAAATCCAAATAGCATACAGTGCTATTACTGATTTACAAAAGTTGGTGGAGCAATTAGGCAAGCTGAATTTGTCACTATGAAGAATGAAGAATTAGTTGATATTGTGCAATTACAAGTTTGTAATGACTTTTTTTTTATTTCTTCCACGACTCTTTAAGAATCATAAATAACCACTGCAGATGCTCTCGTTCCCCCATTTTTGTGGTTAATCATCTAATAACTACACAGCTGTAATAATTACCTTCATCCATTTCAGATAAAAGTTTTTTTTATAAAAAAATGTTGTGATCTCACAGTGAGTCAGCAAAGGTTTTGCAGTGGGTGAGTGAGTGGGACTCATGATTATTATCTGTTCTGGCCAATGCTGCACCAGAATCTGTCCTCCAATCTCTTGAAAATTTTCTTCTTCTGTGAAAGAGCCTTCCGTTCTTCTGCCTCACTCTCAGGACACTGGAGAGTTTCTTTATAAATCTTTAATAATTTTTGTTGGCACGTCACTTTAGCCAAAAGTGGTCAAAGGTGGCATATGTGTGTGGTTTTCCCCCCTTGTAATTCTTATTCCAGCACTATGCAGCCTCCCTGGCTGCCTGTGCTTCCTGATTTGAAAAAGGCCCTTGAGAGGAGTCACCGCTTGATAGCTTCCCCTGAGCTTTACTTGACGTGTAGTCACCTGGGGAGGCTGCAGTGTGCGAACCATTGATGTGATGATTTGTAGAAAGAAAGGATGCTCGCAAGCACCTCTCAGCCACCTCAAAAGTAAGGTACACATGACAAAAACCTTTACACCGTACCCACGAAAATGTCCCCTTCCCTTTGATAATTTTAGAATGCAATTTCTTTTCTTATTAATTGATGGAGAATGGTTCAAGAAGACATTTTTAAGTCAACATTACTTCTGGCTCAGTCCTCCACCAATCTCCTTTTTGCCTGAATAACTAGACACTGATTCTTGGAAGAAGCACTGGAAAGATTCCTCAGATGTGCGGTACCAGTTTGTTTTCCAGTGTCCCAATAGCTACCTATTTTTTGTTGGTAACCTATAGAAGTTGAGGTGGAGGGGGTTCCATCACATAATTATTCCCCACCTCTTCGATAAATTCACTACAGATACACACATACCATAATATATGTAAATGAACATGCTGTGAGAGGGTAAGTTTCTTGAAGAAGAAGAAAAAGCTAATCCCATCAGCCTCGTGATCTGTAATGAGCTTCTATTACACCCTGCTGACAGCAGCAGCAACATCTGAAAATTGTTTTTGCACTGTCTACAACCAAGCAAACATATCCTTTGTTAAAGACAGGGATGAAACTGAGAATTTGAGGAGGATTTTACAGTCCCAAACAAAGTTCCTTTTTTAAAGAAAGGGAAGGGTTATCCAAAGAAGGTGCAATTGACTAACACTTCATTATTACCGGGGAACAAATAGCAATCCAAATTACACGTGTAAAAAAGTCCTATGAAAAAAAATCAAAGAATTCTCTTTTAAATGTAAAAAATTGTAATACTTGCCAGGATATTTTGTTTTCAATTAGCATATTTGGTGGTGTTAGGAAAAACTTTATTTGTCCTTTATCCAAAGCAACAGCACTGGCTCTGAATAACTATAATAGTTGTTGTTATTGTTAAAATTATAACATAAGATAGGGTAGGACTTGTCTTCAGAACAAGAAAGACCTTGAAATTTATGTTAACACATTGTAAGCTAAACACATATAATTAGCAGATAAACACAGTATATGTCTTTACATTTTTAGCTCACCCTAATCTCTGAGTTACAAGGAAAATTCCCCAGTTTCAGTTTGTTAATTTTCAAGGCAAAAACAGCACTATCAGTAAAATGGGGGGGATCTTAAGGAAGGGGCCCACCAGAATGGCAATGGGGAGAATTGGTGCAGAGGTGGTGGGGGCAACTTGTCCTTGAGCCTTCCCTGACACAATGAGAACATAATTTATACCAGTTTCTTTTTACAGTGGAAAGATCATCTGAAAATTTCAAAAAAAGCATATTTTGGAATCTTCTGACATGGCATATTAAGTATAATGCAAACCATGTTGGGACATATTAATTGTTCGCCTACCGCTGCAGATAATTTAACAATGATCTTTTATATTTGGCACACTTACTTGAAAGTATTGTGGAATGTGCAGGGAGAGAAAATGTGTTAAACTCAGAAATGCATTACTTGTATGCATACCATTTCTAGGTACTTCTTTTTTTCCAAATTAAAATTGATACAGAAACACCAATAAGAGACTGTGTTTACCTGTCAGGGACTGGACTGAGGGGCTGAGTCTGAGGAGGAATGGTGGAGACCGACCCCCGACCCCCGAACTTCCCAGAGTAGAGGAAGGCTGTATTGAATTACAGCAGTGGTCTGTGGAAGGTCACAGCTCAGAGATAGGTGAACAGAAGAGTTGTGAGAAGAGAAGGGGGAGACAGAGACAGAGCAGCCAGCTGACACGTTATCACTGGAGAGCATTTCTGACCCCCCTTCTCCCAGAACCTGGCGCGCATTGAAAGTGGAAGAGCAAAGGACTCAGAGACAATTAGCCTCTGGCAGCCACCGTAAGGGGAAATGCTTTTGCTAGGAAGGGAGGCAGGAGGAGCTCAGTTGGAGCAATACCATTTCCTTCATCATTCTCTGTGAATTATTGAATTTGCTTGGTAAGAACTCTTTTTATTTCTCTGGTTGTGGGCTGCCCCATGGGAGAGAGCTGATACCCTGAAGCCTGATATTACCTTTGCATTTATACTTCTGTAAATTGAAATATTTTCCAACATTGTCTGGGTTGTGATCAAGACAACAACAGCCTTGGTATAAAATGTGCTAGTACAGTGAATAGTGTTTGGAGCCTCCTAGCAAACACACCCAACCTGTCAGTCCCATATCTCTGACTTGGTCCACACCTAATGAAGAATGAGGTGGCAGAATGGACTGAACCATTTCTGGGCACATTTTTGACTGCTTCCATGGCCACATTCAAACCATCAATTTAAAGCACTATTGCAGCATTTAACTATCATAGCTTCTCCCAAAGAATCCTGGGAACTGTACTGGGTGCTGAGAGCTACAGTTCCCACTGTTAATTCCCATTGTTAATCCACTCTGGGATTTGCAGCTCTGTGTGGTGAATAAGATCTAAGAACTCTCAAGTACTTGTCTAACACCTGTAACGAAGTACAGATCCCGGGATTCTTTGGGGGAAGCTATGACTATTAAAGTGGCATAATAGTGCTTTAAATGTATGGTGCGGATTTGGCCAGATGCATTTTGTATTAGAAACTCTCTGCAAACAGCAAACCAGCATAGCAGGAAAAGGGCTTGCTAGTTTTCTCTTTGCAAGCAATTTTTTGAAAAGGGAAGCAAGAGGTTCTCTTGCTGCTTGAAGTGGCATATTTCTGCTGAATGTGCAGAAGACTGGGCCTCTGCTCTATCCTGGAGTATGTACAGTCCTGTATCCCCACTACTGACATCATCAGCATCTCTTCCAGGTACAACTCCAGTAGGTGGAAATTGACTGTAGCCTACTTAAGGCCAAGAGGAATAGAACCATTTTTATCAGCAGCTGAGTGCTAGATCTATATGCATTTCCAGATGCCAGTGATGTCCCAGCTCTCAGAGAAACTCTCAGAGTTAAACCCAAATGACTTACCGTATTTTTCGCTCTATAAGACACACCCGACCATAAGACGCACCTAGTTTTTAGAGGAGGAAAACAAGAAAAAAAATATTCTGAATCTTTTTTTTCTGTAGAGCCTCTTTTCAAAAGCTTGATTTTGCAAGTGAACAGTAGAAGCATTTTAACAGGCATTAGTGCTTGGATTGCATTCGCTCACAGAAAGCCCCAGAAAAAAAAAAATGGGATCATCTGGCTGTTTCGAGAGACAGAGGCACATGGTTTGGGCAGTGATGGAATCCAAGACTGACTTAAGAGGGAAAACAAAAATAATGTTCTCCTGTCTGTTTGTTAAGTTGCTCAGGAGGCTAAACAAGGGCTATCACACAACAACTTCACAACAACCCAGTGAGGTTAAGGTGGCCCTCTCTGCGCAGCACCTCTCCAGCAGCCCCTTCCATTTCTCCTCCCGCTTCGCTGAAGGGGCGCTGCGCAGAGAGGGAGAGCTGCGCAGCGCCATTCATTCCATAAGACACACACACATTTCACCTTACTTTTTAGGAGGAAAAAAATGCGTCTTATAAAGCAAAAAATACGGTAACTCACCTGAGGGCCTACGTACATGGTGCTTGTATGCATGACTGAATACTGACACCCCCTATTTCAAAGACAAGCCTGCAGAGAAATGCTGCGTATATAGCTGTCTATTTATGTTTTATGCTTTGAGAAATATCCCTGTGACCTCTGTTGTTATCAGAATGTATCTGTTAAAGATCAAGCCCTGGAGATGTTTAACACATTGCAGGAATGTTTCACAGTAGCTGCTTGGTGGCAGGTTCTGGAAGTGGGCGACGGGAAAAGATAGCCATTTTTAATATTTATAGATGGTAAATAGATCAGGTAGATTCATTCTAATTGGTCTGGGAAACAATAGACCCTGATTGGCTGGAGGTCCTGGAGGTCAGTGAAGAATGGACAAGTTGACTGTCAGTTGTGGATTTTTCCACAAAGTTACTTACAGAGTGGATGCTGTGTACATACATTAAAAGCACTCTCTCCCCAAGAATCCTGGGAACAATAGTTTGTGAAGGGTGCTGGAAACTGTAGCTCTGTGAGAGGAAATTTGTGTACACCAGGGGTGCCAACTTGAAGAAAATATTAGGGGGAGAGGTAAGCCCCATCCTGCATAATCAATCACATGATGCAGTGCATGCACACCATTTGAATGGCAATGCCCATCAACTTTGGGGGAGCCCAGCCCCCTCAAATATTTTATTAAGGGGGCTGAAGCCCCAACTGTTGGAATTCTGCCTCGGTCAGAGGAATGTGCCTACCTTTTCAGGCACCGGATGAATTCCTTTGACCTCCCCCTGCGACTCCCAGCAGGAAACATGCGAGGTCTGTATCGGCGATTTTTCCCAGACTGTGAGAAAAACACACCACTGCTTCTCTCTCCTCCCTGCTCCCCAGGGAGGGGAATCAGACTCAGACAGAAATGTATCTACATATCTTTATTTCTGTCTTTAGCAGCCATACAGATAAACATGTCTGCACTCTTCACAAACAACAGAAAGAATCATAACTCCACCCTTGTACATCCTGTACAGGTCATAAGTCACACACTGAGCTCACATCCTGTGCTCAATACGGAGAATGGACTGCCCCTTTATTGCCATGGTAACAGTCACAAACATCCTGTCTGGCTTTCCAGCCACCAGCAGCTGACTTAGCTGCTGCTTCTTTCTTCTGCATTGCTTCTTTATAGTAACACCAACTGTCCCTATGAGTTGGCTCCTATGGTGTGCACCCCATACATTTAAAGCACATTTCACCCAAAGAATCCTGGGAATTGTAGCAGCACAAAGCAACAATTCCCAGCATCCTTAGCTGGGAACCTATCATTCCCAGGGTTCTTGGGGCAAGGGAAATGTGTTTTAAATATATGGGTTATATGCACCATGAATGGAGTGGGGAAGCAGCGGCTGAAAAGAAATTTGTACCCCTTCTTCGCTCACAAAACATGCTTAGAATACTTCACGGAGAAAAGTAACATGGGGGAGCAGTACTTGGAGCTGTCAATCACGCTCACTTCAGACTTTCCCCTTCTGAAGCAGCATTTCCTAGGGCAAGATGGAATGGATTGCTGGTGTTCAGATGCATCCTAGTTAGGGCCATCACCTCTTATTCTGTTGCTCAGAAACGTGTTCCTTTTTTTGTAGGTGCTTTGCTCTCTCTTCATGAAGGATGAAGGAGAACCAATCAATACATACCTCTCAGAGACCCATATGCCCATGCTAAAAGCTATCATTTATATGTCTGAAAAACAACTTTGCTTTCTGTTTGGTAGGCTGCCGTTTTCCTCTATTTGATGGGGAAAGGTGGGCCATCATCGGCCAGCTAAACTGCACATAAAAGCTTCATCAAGCAAATGGAGAAGTGGATAATTATTGAAATAATAGCACAGGCTGTCCCAGAAGCAGAGGTTGCTTAGTTTGTTGCTTAGCAGGCAGGAAATGTGACACACATACTGTTCCCACAGAGGGCTTTTAGTGATATTGTCAGGGGCTGGGCAGAGGAGGAGGAGAGGTAGAGACTGCCTCCCCATCCTGACCCTCCCAGGGAGGAGGAAGAGGAAGGCAGTATCGATTTACAGTGGAACCTCGGGTTACATACGCTTCAGGTTACAGAAATAGTACATCGGGTTAAGAACTTTGCTTCAGGATGAGAACAGAAATCGCGCAGCAGTGGCGTGGCAGCAGAGGGAGGCCCCATTAGCTAAAGCGGTGCTTCAGGTTAAGAACAGTTTCAGGCTAAGAACGGACCTCCGGAACGAATTAAGTACGTAACCAGAGCTACCATTGTACAACAGTGGTTTGCCAGAGGTCACAGCTCAGAGGCAGATGAGGGGGAAAGTTGGGAAATAATGGGAGAGGAGGAGCAGGCAGAGCTGAAGGAACAGCTGGCTGACATGTTGTCAATAGAAAGCATTCCAGACCCACCACCTACCAGAACCCGGCAAGCCTTAAAAGTAGGAGAGCAAAGAACTCAAAGACAGAGGGCACTTCCAAGTGAATCTACACCCCCCTTCTCTCCCACTTTCTCATTCATCATCATCTCCTCTATGGGTGCCTCTAAGTGCCCAGATCCTGACATCACCCCCACCCCTCACCAGTGTCCTCCTCCTTTGCCCAGTCCCTGACAGATATTGATGTTCTCTGGTGGTTACATAATGTATCTCTCCAGTGTGAGAGAGGTAAAGCTAAAGGTAAAGGGACCCCTGACCATTAGGTCCAGTCGTGACCAACTCTGGGGTTGCAGCGCTCATCTCGCTTTACTGGCCGAGGGAGCCGTGTACAGCTTCCGGGTCATGTGGCCAGCATGACTAAACCACTTCTGGCGAACCAGAGCAGCGCACGGAAACACCGTTTACCTTCCCGCTGGAGCAGTACCTATTTATCTACTTGCACTTGACGTGCTTTTGAACTGCTAGGTTGGCAGGAGCTGGGACCGAGCAATGGGAGCTCACCCCGTCATGGGGATTTGAACCGCCGACCTTCTGATTGGCAAGTCCTAGGCTCTGTGGTTTAACCCACAGCACCACGTTATTTTAAGAAAGCATGAAGACCAGCAGTGCAGCTTGACCACAGTTCTTAATGGTTTTCATTGCCCTAGGTCAGGCATATCCAAAGTCCATTTTGGGGGCCTAATCTGGTCCGCTGGCTGGTTTAATCCAGCCCCTATGGCAGTTTATTTCCTGGAGTAAAATCCTTAGAAAAGCTCAACAACTTTGGCTGGTCCTTTGGTCGGCCCTCATGCATGTTCACTTCATCAGATCTGGCCCTCTTTGAAAAAAGTTTGGACACCCCTGCCCTAGGTAGTTCCTTTCTGTCTAGATGTGACTCTTCACTCGTAGTGACTCCTCCCCCAAGAGCAAAGCCTAGTCTGCTAAAGTGAACAAACAGACAAAGGACATTGTTCTGGGATTTTAAATGGGCCACAACTTTCTGGACTCCAAAAGCAGGTTGGATTTGGCTCAGGCATTGGGTGTAAATCGCTTTCAGCTCCTATGTGGAGGGCTGACACATGACAGGGTTCAGCACAGGATCAGCAAGATGCAGGTCCATAGTGATGACCCTCCCAAGCCGCTGAAAGAAGCTCCATGACCCATCTGACCCATCACGTCTTTGTGGCAGTCATCTAGTTAGAGACTTCCAACTAGATCCCTCTAACCTTGATATTGCACTGAGTGAGAATGACCTCATCACCCAAAAACCATAGACCTGGTGCAGGCCACAATTCCCACGAAGCTGCTAGAAGCCATGCATAAATTGTCCTATACAAATTTCCATTTAAATTAGCGGGAATGCCCCAAAAAGTCTGTTGTATGAGAGGGAGGATCAAGAATGAACAGCAAGAGAGATGGTGGCATGATTTCCAAGAGAAATAATGGTTTCTCTCAGAAAACATGACACTTTAAGGCTCTTAGAGAATATCAGCTTCCAGTACCCCTTAACAATGAAGACTAGGCTTGTCAAAAATAGAGTTGTGAATCAGAAGAAGAGATTTTTTTAAAAAAAAAACAGACACACTGCTGTGACATTTTCTTCTCCACGCAAGCGTCTCCATGCACATATGTGCAAATCATAGTAGCATCTGGTTTGGAAGCTGGTGACCTTCCAAAGTGAAAAAAAGTATCAGAACTGTACTAGAAAGAGGGCTCTGAAGAGTGGCTGTCATGCTGCCAAATATGTAAGATTTTTCACAATTAACCGTGTGTCTTTATTTCTTAGAAATCCATCCCACCATTCAATCCTAGCTATTGATACTAGATTAACCTGAGGGGAGAAATTTGATAAAGGATTTTGATAAAGGGTAGAAGTTTGATAAAGGATTTTGATAAAGGGCAGAAGTCTGATAATGCAAAGCTACCTAATTCACACCTTCTGAAACAATATGAAAAGCAAAAGATAGCTATCCTTCAAAATCCGCACTGCTTCGAATTTTGTGGTGCAATCCTCAAACCAAATTACATGTACAAAACTTGTACATTCTGGGAAAGTGTGCATGAAAAAGCATATATTACTGAAAATAACTTATACAATGCATCATATTGAAGGTAAATGCTTGCAAAAATGTGTACAGTGGTACCCTGGGTTACCTACGCTTCAGGTTACAGACGCTTCAGGTTACAGACTCTGCTAACCCAGAAATAGTACCTCGGGTTAAGATCTTTGCTGCAGGATGAGAACAGAAATTGTGCTCTGGCGGCGCGGCGGCAGCGGGAGGCCCCAGTAGCTAAAATGGTGCTTCAGGTTAAGAACAGTTTCAGGTTAAGAACGGACCTCCGGAACAAATTAAGTTCTTAACCCAAGGTACCACTGTATATCAGGCAAAATGGCACCAGAAAAAATGTTTATTAAGAGAAATTTGCAGTGGAATGCAGACAAATTTTCATAAGAACTTCAAAAAAAACCTCACAAAAAGCTTCAAATACATCCACCTCTTCCTCCATGACCTCTGGGACAAGTAACTTGTTCTATATTCATCTTGGCTGGAAGAAACACAACCATAATCCTTCTCCTCCTTATTTGACCCTCAACTTCTTAGTTGTCAACCTTTATATAGGAAATATTGTCAACAAATGTTATTGCCCTGTACCTTGTGTTTTTCTGTAATGTATTTACAAAACATTTGTTTTGAAACTCTTAATAACTACTGCTACTACTACTGCTACTACTATAAGTACTACTGCTACAACAACTCAGAACCATGGTGAACTGAAGATGAGAAAAATAAGAAAATGAGAGAAATCCAAATTTGAGAGATTTATCCATCTCTACCTGAGGGTAGCTGAAACATAACCCGAATCAACCCTCCATCAATCCAAAATAGGTTCAGCCCTCAGTCCCTTTAGGTGGAGTCTCCACAAGCCCCACCATGGCTAAGATAAATGCATGGCTACTAACTATTTTGCCATCTCTTTACACTCAGTTTTGAAATCAGCTCCACAACTGCTAGAACTTGAAAGATTTTTATTTTAAAAAAGTTTACCCTGGTAAGCAAGCTCCCTCACTCAATTTTACATATCAGAATAGCTCAGAAATAAGTAGAGTTTTATGTGTGTGTGTTTTAAAAAATGGAAATAACTTTTTTCTGAGCCAATCGGATGTTTGGTAGGCCCAGAAAAGTGAAGGAGGATGGGACAATTCTTCCGAAACATTCTCTGTCTTTGAATACTGTTGCTGGTTCTGCCAAGCCTTTAAAGATTTAAAGGGAATGAGCAAAGAGGTCATGGGGATCTGGGAGGGCTGGCAGGAAAGGTGGTAGAGAAGGAGCCAACAATACTTACCTAGTTTGGAATTATTAATCTGAAACAGGGAAGAATGATGTAGAAGCTCCTAAAGTTCACCTGGTTTTGAGCTCCAGAA
Organism: Podarcis cretensis; assembly: GCF_951804945.1. Taxonomy (NCBI): domain Eukaryota; kingdom Metazoa; phylum Chordata; class Lepidosauria; order Squamata; family Lacertidae; genus Podarcis; species Podarcis cretensis. Next base: position 27,962,539 of record NC_137175.1, read on the forward strand.
GCTAGCAACTGGACCTGGATATGCATACGTAGTTCTTCAGACAGAATTTTTATTTCATTTATTTTTCCATTTGTGCCTTGCTTCCTATGAAACATTATGAAGCATATTCCATCAACTGCTCTCAATCTATGCTTCTATCTAAAACAGATACATTGCACATTTGCAGAAAATATTAAAACCTTGTGCCATTCCTCACAAAGGAGGTCCATGGTGGTAGCTTTGCTTCAGGTGTGGGCAATATGCTAGCAAGCACCAGTACATTCATCATAATGGTCTCTGTGTTGGGGACTGGGCAGACCACCTCAACAGCTTGACCCTTCCAGGGAGGAGGAAGAGGAAGACAGTTTAAATCAGGGGTAGGCAACCTAAGGTCCAAGGGCCACAAGCGCCCACAGGGGTCGTTTAACCGGCCCACAAGCTGCCCCTGAACTGAGCCGCCTACTCGGCGAGTCCCCGTGCTCTGCGCTAAACCGGCACAGCGCAGCACAGGGACTCACTTCTGTGGTGCCGGAAATCACATGTGCACATGCGCAGGTGCTGAAAATCGCATCTGCGCAGATGCAGAAACTGGAAATCACGGGCACGATCCAGCCCACAGAGGGATTTCCACTGGAGTGAACCGTCCCAGGCAAGGTAAACCTTGCCAACCCCTGGTTTTGATTTACAACAGACGTACATCAGTTCAGAGGCAGATGGGGGGAAAGTTGGGACGGGGGAGGATGATGAAGCACCGGGGGGGGTGACAGCTGACAGACACAGTGTCTTTAGAAAGCATTCCAGACCCTGCCCTCTCCCCAAACCTGGCGAGTCTTGAAAGTAGGAAAGCAAAGAACTCAAAGACAGAGAGCACGTAGTAGCACCCGTAGAGGAGACAATGAGAATGACGAAAGTGGGAGAGAAGGGGGATGGAGATTCATTTGGGACAACGTCATTATCCAAGAGGCTGGGTTCTATAGCCTCTCTCTGTAAATACTGAATTAAAAGCGGACAGGAAGAAACATTTCCTTGTCTTTGTACGTTCCTGGGCAACCGGCCGGGAATCGCTGGCAGCAGCCTGACACTCTGTAGGCAAAGCACAATAAAATAAAAATCATCATGGGAGGAAGCCTTGGGGAGATTTGTCTGCAATACTGAAATGCATACATAGAGGAAGACAGCCTCCCACAGATGTAGCCAGGAATATCCTCAACGTGCAGTGTAACAAATCTGAGTAATTTATCTGAAGTCCATGGAAAGACGGAGACATTTTTCGTACAGCCTTCACGACTGCAAATGACCTGAGTAGTTGCTGTCACATAATTGCGAAATTTCACCATTCCCGCTACTAGGAAATATATAGGTATACTAGTTGAAGCAATGGTGTCAGATTTTAGACAGATACAATCACAATGTCAACAGAAAGTGTAAATCACTCCAATCAATACTGCCTAAAGTTAGATCTTTGGTTGCTCCTGTCTGTCAGTCACTTGCCTTTTACAAGTTAGTGACTTCCTTAAAAATATAATTTGAAAGAATAAAGTACACACACACAATATTGCAGGTTGTTTTGCTCCTTTTTATTTAGCAGAAGGAAAGTATTAATTACATCCTGTCAAGTTCTGCAGAGAAGAATTCAATATTGTCTTTTACTGTGACTAAGAAATGAATTCAGGCTTGGTTCCAAGATCCAGCAACAGCAGCAGCAGCAGCAGCCCCCGACTTTGACACGCCGAGGAAGATAATAACTTTCATCACATACTAATTGTCTTGTTAACATGGATTGTTCAGCCAGCCAAATAAATGTCATTCAGATTTATTTATTTATTTCCATGGAGAAGAGCATAAATCCTGAAATCGGAAGTGCATCATGTGTTTTCCTCCTCTCCCCCCCCCTTTGATTTTTCAACCTTGTCTACATTTTGCAGCCTAAAATAAAATTTGCATTTTTAATTCAAACAAAACAAAACAACATTCTGGAGCGGTATTTTGTTTCTCCTGAGAGATGACAAATATAAGGTGAATTTAAAAGCCAACGAGTCTGGTTCCCTGAGACACTACAGCTTGCTGTTTTGCTTAAATCAGTGCGCAATTCCAGCAACCGGTATGTGAGACGTTCAATAAAATCAAGGTGTTAACACAGTCAAGCAGCACTTCAGCAATCAAAACAAATGTGCTAGACCTCCCTGCATCCAAATGACGCATCAAGTAGTCTTGGAAGTGTACACCTGCTGCACTTGGAATCACCTAGGGGGCATGTTTCTCTTGTTCATGTCACAAATGCACCATTGCTAAGGCAAAAGTCATGGGCTGGCCATACCATTAGACAGAGGGAGGCATGACTGCCTCCAGCTGCTGATTTGGGGTGGCATGAAAGGGCAGCAATTGTTTGTTGCTTAATTTATTACTGTTGTCACTGCATTTTTGCTGTACACAAGGGAAAAGGGCACTTGTGGGATTTTCTGCCTCGGGTATCAGAAGAACTTGACCAGCCTGGGGTACTACAGCTTGCAGGGCTTCCACCTCAGACAGCACAATGGATTGGGCCAGCCCTGCAAAAGCCCTGGATGCATTAATTTTCCAAAGGATTTCTTTCTAATAATCCAAAGGCCTATTCTGAGATCACCTGAGATGCATCGTTGCAACTTCCCACAATCAACAATTTATAAAGCATATGAGAATGTGAGCATTTGTGCAAGGAAAATCAGTGTAAATGTTCTGCCCCTTCCAGAACATGCCCTAGCAGAGAATAAGAGCTTCCTAGTATTCTCTGAAAGAATAAGGATTTGTTTCCGCATCACTTTTTAGGATAGTTTGACCAAGTTCTCTATTGTATCCTTTGGCAGCAGTCAATAGCTCACTATTGTACAGGGTACTGGTCCAAACAAGAAATTAATGACTTCCCAGTACTGTTAACTGTGTTACTCCTACCCTTGACTGTGAAAATGGCATCCCCCATTTGCAGTCCAGAATGATGCAATCCATTCAACGCTGTTAGAATTTTGCCATCCCATTTTCCTGTATGTATGGATCAGACCCCATATTCTGGAAGTGCTGATATATTCAGAATATTACTCTCTTGTTGTGGATTTGTTCTGCTCAGCACTGATGTTTGCTGCACTTTTGTACTGTGCCGGCTGGTTTCGCTTTATCGATACCCCATAACAAAATACCACAACATGCAGGCACTTGGCTCTCTGGGGTTACTATTGGGCTGTAAGGCCGTTCAAGCACAACTTTCTGGAAAGACCCAATTAATACAAGCCCTGTAGTTTTCAATTAACTCTTCTTTGCAGCAGCATAGACTTGGAAAACACTCTTTAATAGATCTCTTCCACTACAGTGCACAAATTCTATTGCAATCGCTTCACCAATTATTGAAAGTTAGTAGAGTGAGGCAGTTCTCTCACAACACTTTCAATTGTGATTTGAGGATCTGTCTGTTATTATCCAGGTGGTTCGTGTACTGAGAGTCTAAGCATGTACAGCCATCTTTCGCCATCGACTTCCTATTTTAAGCCACCACCCTGCATTGCAGCTATTTAGAGGGATGTAGTGTGTTCCCACCCACTGGACCAACAATGCACTGTAACACAATTCTATGTTCATGTCTGCTCTCAGGAAGGATGGCTGAAACGAGATGGGCATTCCCACATGACAGGTGTTTGAAGCTCTGGCTTCAAGCTAGATGTTTTAAAGAGGCTTGAATGTAGTATAATAGAGCCACTGCTTCCTGCTTTGTTTGTATAGCAGTTGTCCTTGGCCAAACAGATTTCACAGGTTTCTGAAGCACCAAAACCAGAAGCCATCCCAGTTTCTGATATGATCCAAAAATGTTCCGCTTTTCCTTAGGACGTCCCTATTTTCATCAGAGAAAGGTTGGAGAGTATGAAGTTATGAGGCCCCAGAACCAATGAAATAAGTAACTATACAACCTTTAAAAGACATGTAAAGGCAGGGGAGATTTTGAATGTTTAATGTTTTGTTATGTTTTTATATGTGTTGGAAGCCGCCCAGAGTGGCTGGGGCAACCCAGTCAGATGGGCAGGGCATTAATAATAAAATTACTAATATTATTATGGAATAAAATGTCCCTATTTTCACTGGAGAAATGCTGGAGGGTATGTTGAATCAGCTCCCAGGCTAAGCTACTTTTCTCCTGCCTTTCCTTGGGGCTTATAAACCTATGAAGTTGCCTTTTACTGAGTTAGGCTATTGGTCCATCTAGCTGAGTATTGTCTAAACTGGCTGGCAGTGGTTTTCCAGGATATCAGGCAGGGAGTCTCTCCCTGGCCTACCTAGATATGCCAGGGATACAAAACAGATGCTTTTGCCAACCAAAGGCCTGGCTGAAGAGGAATGTTTTCGCCTGGTACCTAAAGATATGTAATCAAGGTGCCAGGCAAGTCTCCCTAGGGAGAGCATTCCACAAGTGGGAAGCCACCAGAGAAAAGGCCTATTCTTGTGTTGCCACCCTCCAGACCTCTTGTGGGGGGACACAAGAAGGGCCTCAGACGATGATCACAGTGTCTGGGTCAGTTCATATGGGGAGAAGTTGTACTTGAGGGATTGTGGTCCTGAACCATTTGAAGCTTTATAAGTCCAGAAACTAATTGGCAGTCAGTGCTGTCAGGCTAGAATTGGATGTTATATATGCACAAATGGTCTTACTCTGGTGAGCAACTTGGCTGAATTCTACACTAGTTGAAGTTTCCAAACCATCTTCAGAGGTAGCCCCACATCTATCCTGGGGGGGAGGGTGTCCCAACCAATCTCATGGACCACTGATGTCATTTCAGGTGTTGATGGCATGATGATGACAGTTCTTTGTCCATAGCAACCCTCTGTGTCTCATGTCTCCAGTGCACTCAGTTATCATTATCATCTTAATCTGCCAATAATAATAGTCCAGAGTGTGTGTGTGTGTTACAAAAACTTGAGCCACACACTGCTAAAGTATCGCCTCCCAGTACTTCTGTCCCCATCCCCTCTGTGCTATGATTATAAATGGAAATTTATTTCCTTTACCATTTAACTTACTGGGAGAATTTGTGTGACAGCTATACCTACACCAGAGAGCTTCTCCCGGAGATAAATTCATATGACAAGTCATTTCTGGATTGGCGGGTTATTAATGAAGAGCCAGCACGGGTCAGATAACTGAAGACTGTTGTAATTTGCAATTATTTATTGCATTTGAGCGTGCCCACGAAAGTCGTAGCATCATCAAGGTTTGGGAGGATAGATTGATGCATATCATCCGACTGAAATTGTATAGAAGACAATTACTGTAAAGACATAGCGTATTAAATGATAAACACTGCTGGTTAGGAACCTCATGTAAATTATTTATTCCCATCCTTTACAGCTTTATGTGTTTGCTGATTTTCATCTAACACTGCCAAAGAAGGATTCCTGCTAGGCAGGAAACAGACAACATAAAATGGTACAAAGAGATAAATGTTCTATAGCTAAGGCTTGAATAGAAAGCTAGAGCAGAGCTCTGTTATCAGAATGGGCAGAGGATAACTGTGCTACACAGAACAGAAATACTACTTAAGGTGCACCCATGGGGAAGTTGTCTGGGTCTGGGAAATGGTCTGAAGGAATATGGTGAAGTTAAAAAGATATGAAGAGCCTTGCAGGATCACACCAAAGGGCCCATCTAACCGAGCACTCTGTTCTCACTGTGGCCAACCAGACGCATATGGAATTCCCACAAGCAAAACTTGAATATGCCTGTTTCAATACAATGCTAAACAATGGTTTAGCACTACATGAATGAATAGAATCAAACCCTGGGCTCATGTCCTCCCCCTTCCCCCTGGTGCAGCCAGAAGCATAGCATAAGGGGGCCATGGGGGCCATGGCCCTGGGCACACAATTTTTGAGTGGGTACAAACCAGGTGACCCCACACAGGTGACCCCAGTGCAGCCTGGCCTGGTGCTCCTGTCCATCTATATCAGCCAGCCAGGCTCCCCTCTGCGCAGGTGGCTCAACGCAGCTCTGCTTTGTTCCGGTGGGGGGTTGCTCTGATTGCATTAGTGGCAAGGGCTGAGCTGGTGCCCCACCACCCGGTGAACCCCCCTCCCAGCACACACATGCCCCCACCCTGGGTACCGACAACCGATGCTATGCCACTGGGAGCAATCACTGAGATGTCTGCAGAGAAAAGACCATGTCTAGTTCATTTTTTATGTGTAGCAATTAGTTAGATGTCTGACCTAGTTAAGCATATATTTTCACTCTCCGTTGTTTTTATTGTGCATGTCACATGCAAGAAAGTTAGCTACAAAATGTCAAACCACACAGGTGATGGCAGTCAACCATAAAAAACTTTTCCTTGGAGAGCGTTTGAGAAAGACCCTTTTGACATGCTGGGAAGCACCTAGTGACAGGCAGAGGAGTTTGTTGTCAACTTCCATTGTTGCTATTGCCACAGCTTAAGGTACACCATGCAATCCATCGCAGCTGCTGATCTCTGCTCCTAGCTCCATCCGAAGGCTCAGTAATGAAAGTAGCATAATTGGATATGCTGCCACAGCAGTGGATGACAACAAAAATCTGAAAGCATCCCCTCCCCAACCGCATTGCCAAATGATTACATCTGATGTGATAAATTGGCATCTCTCCTAAGTAATTTAACCTTCTGGGAAAGCTTTTTTGTTATTGCAGAATTGCAGGCATTTAGGCAAATTTATTTCCATCAAACTAGGGAGGGGGAAGACCTCGGAATTTTCTTTCAACTGTTCAGTAATTCAGCCCCCTTGGAGGAAGGATGATATGTAGGTATGAAGTGGGAATTAGAGAACAGTCATTACTGAGCACTGTTCTGAAAGGATAGAGTCAAGAGGAACATACCTAAATGTACAGATACATTGATGAATGATGCATATTATCTGAATGTTCTGTGGTTGTAGGAGCATCCCCTTAATATTCACTGTGTGGTATTCACATTTGCCATACAAAGGGTTTTGCCACATTTGACTGTGCCTGACAGCTAGCAGAAAGCAGGAGCATGTTTTTTGGCTGCATTTCACACGTCACAGCAAATATCTGTCAAGATTTGACAGCTGACATGCAGTAGCAGTCAGTATTTGGCAGTGTCTGACATGCAGCACAGACAACATTTGGGAAACTGATAGGTGGCATGCAGTAGAATATGGCAAATGCTATTTTTATTTCATTCATGTAACTGAAAAAAAACCAGTTCCACATATTTGAGATGACAGAAATCAAATTTCTGGATGAGCCCTTCAGGCTTCCAAGCAATATTTTTTTGGGGCGGGGTCACCCCCATCCCAAGTGTCCTACACTGAAAAGAGCTTAAGAGTGCTTGGATCCAAATCCAAATTTCATTGCTCATTAGCAATGAAAACAACAACAAAATAAGCACATACAAAATGCATTAATCCATTCTAAATGATGATTAAAAACTGTTCCATTACAACTCTTTGGCATATGCTAACATCTGAAACGGTGAGCAACTCCCACTTCCCTAAGCCCAATTTAACAATCTGTCATGAAATAGTCTGTTCCAACCAATATAACTAAATTTTGCTCAAAGGAGAGTCATTTCTAATCCTTACAATAAGGGGCTTGAGACATCAGATCCCGAGCTCTGAATACAAAGGGTGTTCTAAGAAGTGTATCAGGTCCTCTGCCTTCAAGCATTCAACTTGGCAATGGCTACAGAGTTCTGGAAAGTCCCATCAGAGTGTTCAGTCTGCTTTTGCTCAGAAGCCAGCTCAACTCACATGAGCAGCATGCCTCTGGATCACTGCACCTAGAAGCCCTTGCACAGACAGGCAGAAACCCTGATAATGCCGGGCTCCTGATCACGCAGAGGCTCTCAAGTGCCTTCTGCTGAATGTGATTAGAATGTGATTCTGCACTGAACGTGGGAAGAAGGTCAGGCCAGCAGACAGCTCTTCTACCTTCCTGCATTCAGTCTGAACACTAGAAGAGGGCTGTGGTTACACAAGTGGGGAGCACAAGTGGATGAAGGCAATTAAATGAAAAATAATTGTGGCTTAGGAGAGTGGTGGTCAATCACTTTTCCACCATACAAGGAAGATTACTGGCTGATACATTTATATAATGGGGATTGTGGGTGATGATGCTTTTAGTTTACTCAGTTTGCTTTAGAAAGCTTCAGAATATGTGAATTGACTTGATTACATTGTTATATTTTCAGTTATTCTGGGACTAGGAGGGGATGGTCTAGGAACACTGTACTGCTTGAATTGCTCTTCAAATTATTTGCCAACCTGTCAGTTTTTAAATAAGCAGAATATTAGATAAAGTGCAAAACTGTTGTGTGCCCCGAGAAAATTACTCCTACAGAAGCTGCTTTGCACTTTGTATTGACCAGGGAAAGGAGAACTGAATATTATTCTCGAAGAAATAGTTTGCTTTGCTTTTCAATGTGCTGTTTTTTGTTCATATGAAACCTCTGTATGAAAGAATGTCAAAATTGAACTCACCATAATATAAACACATGCATCAAGCAGATGTTTGCCTATTCCAACTATCTCCCCTATAAATCACCCTACAACACCCAACAAAACCATAAGTAGGTAATGAGGAAGGATCTGGAAGGAACATGGCTTCCTGGCTGGGGCAGTAGTCAACAAGGATCAGGTTCCATCTTTGTTTTCCATTAAAACAACATGAGCTGGAGATGAAATTTACAAAAAGGGAACTGAGGTATAAGAAAATAAAAAGAGCCTGCTGGATCAGGCCAATGATCTAATCAGTGATCAGGCCAATGGCCTATCAAGTCCTTCTCAGTGGCTGATCCTGAATTTTGGAACTCTCTCCCTAGAAAACCTAGACTAGCTCCCTCCTTGCTGTCCTTCCACCTTCCATCCTGGAAGACTTTCTTCTTCCAACAGGCCTCTGGAAATTGACTGCTTTTAATGAAAGGGCTGGTGTCATGCTGTTTTCATTGTAAGCACTGGTATGTCTTTAACAAAAAAAATTATATGTATATAGTTTTAATTCTATCAATGCTTAATTGTATTTCAATTATTGTATTTTAATTATTGATTTTCAACTGAAGCACCTATATCTAATGCCAGACTACTAGAAAAGGAAGATTTCCACTCAAGCAGAGTATAAATTCTTATTTAAAACTCGTCACATTGCTGGCATTAATAAACCAATCTCCCTCTTCTATATTTTCCTTCAATTTTCCTTGTGCATCTCCTGTCTTTTTTATTTTGTCCCTTTCTTATTGGGAAGATAATATTTGTCTGAAAAGTGAATAAAATATAAGTACTGAAGAAATAAACTATATCCCTGTTTCTCTTCTCCTCGGGGCAACTGGAGTATTACTTGGGAAAGTAGGTACAGATCTCAGAAACCTATTTAGCAGTGGTTCAAACATCATCATATTCCTAAGTTCTGCACCATATACTATCTAAGAGGAAATTTTCAGTTTCAGAAACTTTAAGGTTGGGCAGATTAAGTGGCTGCCTCTGCTTCTCCAGAATTTTAAAAAGGCCTAGATTGATTTTTCCACTTGGAGTTTAGTGCAAGTTAGATCCAACTTTCACCCTTTGGAAAATGAAAAATGTACCTCTAAATATTTAAAAGACTGAACTTGCTCGATGGATGCTGGACCCCAATTCCTTGCATGGAAAAGAGGATTTCTCGTTCTCCAATTGTTACTTTGGGTTTATCATAACCAATGACAAGTTGTTTATGGACACAGAAGGACCTTAAGCAATTTCATAAACCTATCTTGTGAGAAGGGCATGCAAATCATATTGCCTGCATAGAGTAGAAAGGGAATTTTACGTGGGATGACAGAAGAGGCAAAGAAATAGAACCCTTGTAAGTCAGTTACTGTACTATTATGGCAGGCTCCAGATGAGTTTAATGGGAATTTACTTCTAAGTTAGTGCCTTTAGGATTGCACCCTAAATCTCTCACACTGAAATCAATAAGAATTTGATGTGCTTAACTTTGGGAGCATTGTTCTCCTAAAAATTCAATATGAAAGGGAGCAAGAGGACAGCCCTGCTTCATATCATATAAGAACATATACTTTCTGGGTAGTCCTTACCATCTGAGTAGAGAGCCTACCAATGTAATCTTCTTTGTGCTCCTTCTGAAATCATTTCCACTGCGTTCAGTGGGTACCAGCTTCTTCCTAGTAAGTGTGTTCAGGATTTCAGCTTCAATCAAACACAAAAGTCCAAGAGCCAATGACACAACTGGATGACTTTCCTTGGGTCTGCAGTAAGAAAACACAGTATTACGGGAAGCTTTTAATGTTTAATAGACTATTGTATTTTAATATTCTGTTGGAAGCCACCCAGAGTGGCTGGGGAAACCCAGCCAGATGGGCGGGGTATAAATTAATAATAATAATAATAATAATAATAATAATAATATGCTCCCTTAGTGATGGCCACCAACTTGAATGTTTTTAGAGCTTTAAACAAATTTATGGAGGCATGTTAGTGGATATCACAGCAGGGAAGCTGGATGTCTTTGAAATGCTATCGGAGATGCATCTCAAAACCATATACCAATGGTTCTGGAGATTGTGGTGGCATCCCAGAACTTACTGTGAGAGTAATGGGGTGTACATGCATTTATTAAGGGAATGCCCAACAGTGGCATGGTTTTGGTCTGCAGCGACATGGGAAATACAGCAGTGGTATAATGACTGACATGTCAGCATCATGTGTTAAGGGGCAAAGCGGCAGCATAAAGTCTTTGTGGTATTTGGCATTGTTTCATTGAATACATTTCATGGCTTCAAACAAAAAAGATCTTCCCTCAGTAATGCAAAGATGTGTCTGGCTGATGGGCTGACTCTTCCTGTGAAGCTATTTTCTGGGAGGGGGTACTTCACGCCTGGACCTCAGAGGCTCTGATTTGGATGGAGGAAAATAATACAGAATCTTTAATACTGGTCTGGTGACAGACTAGGGTAACCTTTATCATATCCTCCACAGGAAGGACTGTGTGTTTTATTTATTTTATTTTAGACTTCTCCTTCCCCTGTCATCTATTCTGAAAAACAAAGCTTTTGAAAATGAAAATGAAATAGTTGGACTATTCACAAGTTTAAGTTCAATATGAAGCTCATCACAGGTTGATCGAGAAAGAAGCATGTGGTGCCAGAAGCATCTGACTATGCCTTTGAAGAGGGGATGCTGTGGGAGCTGTTCCTCATGATATAGCTAGGTACCACTAATTAATCTTCTTTGTTCAGTGCCAGCAGGGTGCTAGGCTTCAGCATACAAAGCTGAAATGGAAATCAGATCAGTTGGAGCAGGGCAGGTCCAAAACAATTGGACGTAGTTCTGATTAATTACATAAGCCGTAGAATTCATCTAGCCCAAACTCTTTCCACCAAAAAGTTGGAAAGGACTCTGTAAACATTCTCAACTACAAAATGGTGATTGGAGAGTAGACAAGTGGTTCTTTTTGCGGGTGGGTAGGTGGGTGAATATGCACGTAAATTTTTCAGCCCTACAATAATGGAAACTGCTGCAAAACAACCCACTGTCCACAATCAAATCTGTACAGGCATGGTGTCTTGGCGTGGTATGAAGCTGTCAATGGCAAAACATTCAAAGGAAGAAATAAAAAATAGCAGGGGGTGGAGAAGCCACCTGCCCATCATAGCAAAAACTGTGAAACAGAAGGATGGACAGCCGCACAACTAAATGAAGAGGGGGAAATGCCCCCTCCATCATTCAATCTTCTTCAGTGCCTTGGGAATGGTGGGGTTAGGGTTCCCACACAAAGATAGCTGCACTCGCCGTTCCTGCATGGTGGGGGGAATTTGACTTTGGGGTTCTGTGAGTAACAGGGCTTTTCCCCTATAAACTGAATGCCTTCCTGCCTCCTCTGTGTCAGAGAGATGCCCATTAACTGTTGACTAATAGGAATAGCTTAAGGGACGCGGGTGGCGCTGTGGGTTAAACCACAGAGCCTAGGACTTGCTGATCAGAAGGTTAGCGGTTCGAATCCCTGCGATGGGGTGAGCTCCCATTGCTCGGTCCCTGCTCCTGCCAACCTAGTAGTTCGAAAGCACATCAAAGTGCAAGTAGATAAAAAGGTACCACTCCGGCGGGAAGGTAAACGGTGTTTCCGTGCACTGCTCTGGTTTGCCAGAAGCGGCTTTGTCATGCTGGCCACATGACCCGGAAGCTGTACACCGGCTCCCTCAGCCAATAAAGCGAGATGAGCGCCACAACCCCAGAGTCGGCCACGACTGGACCTAATGGTCAGGGGTCCCTTTACCTTTACCTAATAGGAATAGCTTAGCCACTTCACAGTTTTCCCATATTGCAAGGCCAAGGAGCAATCACTCTGTTGGGCATGAGTGCTCTGTCTGTATGCCATGAGATGCTTTATGGAGGATGGCTGCAAGGTGCTCAGAGGTGTTCAGACATGGTCTTCCCCTGTTTGGTGTGTTCTCTTAGCTTTGGAGTCCCCAGTGAATGCCTGTGTCTGGAGGACTCTGAGAACAAAAGCTAGCCATCTGTCATGGTTATTCTGTGTTGTTATCCTTCTCTGTTGGGTGTTTCTCATCCTTGAAAGCCATCCCTTTTTCTTTTCTTTGGGAATGTGGTCCCTTTGTACAAACATCCCCACCATCAGCTCATGCTTCCATGGAAAGAAAGCTGAAATTTAGCTCATGTGACACCTCTTCATATGTCATCTGTGGCTCTTGAGCCTGTGCTGTGATTGGCTCCTGGCATAGAATACTGCTCTCTGATATGACCATGGGACAGCTGTCTGGGGCTCCATATTATTCCACTGGGAGTGTTTGAGACTTGTGCTACCTCTTCCATCAGTGTAATGTTACACCAGCATAGCAGCAAGCAAATCCCAAAGAAGCATAGGATTCTAAGTAAGGCTGACTCCTGCCACAACCACAACACTATCTGGTTTTCCTCCTTCCACTGGCAGTGTGTCACTGTGTAGGAGTTTCACCACCAGTCACCTACCGCAGCACAAGTTTGGATTAGATGACCCTTGGGATCCCTTCCAAGTAGATTTCCCTGTTAGTCACTTCAGGCTCAGTTCACATGCCCCTCCCTCCATTGTCTATAAGATGTTGTGCTGATGACCCCACAACCCTCCCTTAATCCAATGCCATGAGTCAGAAGGTCACAGAAGATCCACTGTCTTCTTCCTTCTGGCAAAAGTGCTGAGATGGGAAGAGAGGAGAAGATGAGTAGAGATGGGTGAATCTGTTGATTTCAGGTTCATTTTCTCAAGTTCAACTCTTAACATTTTCACATCACCTTGCAATTTAGTTTTTAGAAGTACACGTGAAAATTCGTCAGCATTTTGATGCAAATTTCAAATGCACAGATTTTTGTATCTAATTTTGTGGAATATATACATTTTCTATGTTATTTTATCAACGCACATTTTCATATTAATATTATTATAATATCATAGTATTTTCATATTAATGCACATTTTACCCCAGGATATGCATACATTATTCAGGTGGAGAACTGCATTGAACAGTTCAAAAACGTGCAGAATTTGAAGGCTGTCTGTGTTCTGGTTCTGGCATGGTTTTGGAAAGTGAGAATTGGAGGAGTTCTCATTTAAATGCCAGCTGCATCAATTTTCCCCCATCCCTAAGAATGTAAGAGCAATAAACAGCTCCCAGACATGACAAGCAGACCTATGGCACGCTCTTCAAACAACAGCAGCCTGTTAGAAGAGGTCAGGCAAAGTAAGCACATAGATAGCAACGAATCATTGTCATGACATCTGTCATGGCCAGCATCGAGATCACTTGAACAAATGTAGCTGTAATCACTGCTATTGATCCTACAAGCTCCATCTGCCTCTGACTTCAAGAAACTGCATGCCCCAATAAAGAAGGGGATTCAATCATTTCACCCTCCTGACACCCCCAGGCCTTTCACATTTGCCTGGCCTGGTTCTTGAGTCCAAGTACCACATCATGCAACACCGAAAGGCAGGAGGATTAGCTCAGCAATATTACTGAAACCCTGCTGCTAACAATGGGGCATTAAGCTGTATACAAATAATGAGAACACTGAGAAAAGGAATGCAGACAAGAGATTATTAGGCAATAAATTATCAAGGCTCCCAAACTGCTCAGTGTTATTTCTTTCTCCCCTCCCACACTGCTTGCTCTAAGGTCTCAGGAATGTGACAATTATACAAATTAAAGAGGTTACGTTTATTAAAGTCCCTTGATTCTTCCTTTTTTACTGTTTTTTCCCCTTTTTTCAAAAAAAGAAGAATCATAGAGGTAGCTGATTGCAGGAACATCACAGAATAAACTACATGGCTGAAATAGACTGAGCACTCCGACACCATCCCTAGGAACTCTACCCAAATCCACCAATCACTTGCTGCTTATGGACCCCACCAAGGGCGCAGACCTCTCCACTCTGGCTCGGAGTGTCTTGGAGCCCACCTGCCAGTCTGTGTGCTCCACAGGCTGCTCCTCCACTGCTCTGGGCAGCTAAGGAGGTGCTCTAGCACCTCAGTGGAGAAATCCAATTGTTGGCATGGGCCATCGCAGCAGCCCTGTGGGGCCCCCTCCCCAGTCAGCAGGCAGCATTATTAGAAGTCTGAGCAGAGTGCCCAACAGGGCTCCAAGGTTACAAGGGATGGGGGGGCGCCAATACAGCTCCTTGCACAGGGGCAGGGGGCATTGGTACAGCTCCTTGTCAAGGGTGAAAGGCAGCTTATCAATGTGATAAGCTGTGCACAGAAAGCACCAATCAATGTGATTATCAACCTCATGATAATGCCCCTATATTTAGGGCATGCATTGCAGAGAGAGAGAGAGAGAGAGAGAGAGAGAGAGAGAGAGAGAAAGCATTGTGCTAAGAGGACATCATAGGGAGGCTGGTCAGACCAGGATGAAGGGTGGGAGGAGTTCATCATACTGCACATTGCCATCTAGTAGTATTGGCGATCATGTGATGGAAGCAAGGGGCTGTATTAACCTAAACCTTTACTGAACACCAGGTCAGCGTATGATTCCGGTAATGCCTAGGTTGCAGGATTGGTCCCTGTATGGGACAGCTGCATGCCAATGCCTCTTTAGCTTGAAAATGTTGCCCATTATCATCTTCAGACTCTGAGAGATCAAGCCAAAGGCCTCCACACTGCTGCTGGAGGCCATGGCTCCTACAACAGACTGGGTGCTTTCAAGAGTAAGAGGTTCCACTTAACAGCTTAAATGTAGCTGCACTCCTATTTAAGGCCAGGTCTCTGTTGGCTGCTTACTGGAGCAACAGTCTTACCTTCGCTCTTTGACTTTTAGTCTATATTCTTTGTTTGCCTTTAGGACTTTGACCACTGCTCTTTCTGGCCTTGCCATGTTGGTGGTCCTGACTTTGTTTCCTGGATTTGGGACTGGCACTAGCCATACATGACCTCATGTCTCTGGTTTCTGGGCCTAGTGCAAGTCCCCAAAATGGGACTGCTGCCTGGGACGTTTTACATTTGTTTTGCAAAAACAGCTTTGTGTTTTATCAAGTGCCCTTTTAAAAAACAGCATAGGGGGGAATTTCTTTGAAATACAAAACAGATCTGGAAGCAAAGTGCTAATGATTATCAGTATAATTTCTGGTCTTGTTTTAATTAGGCACTTTGCAAAGCCTTGCCTGTGACTCACAGGAGCAGTTTTATCAACTGGTGGTACCATATGTGTTATAATCATAATATAACGCACAAGAATTGGAGACAGAAGCTAAAACTGTTGCAAAGGGCACATCTTTTGGACAACTGCCAAGAACCTCATCAGAGAACTAAAACATCAGCAGAGGGGGGAATGGAGAATAGTATTTAGATATCTGTATACAGTGATACCTCGTGTTAAGTACTTAATTCGTTCCGGAGGTCCGTTATTAACCTGAAACTGTTCTTAACCTGAAGCACCACTTTAGCTAATGGGGCCTTCTGCTGCTGCTGTGCCGCCAGAGCAAGATTTCTGTTCTTATCCTGAAGCAAAGTTCTTAACCTGAATCACTATTTCTGGGTTAGCGGAGTCTGTAACCTGAAGCGTATGTAACCTGAAGCGTATGTAACCTGAGGTACCACTGTATTTCTGTGACTGGCTGAAGAAGTGCACCGAGCCTACAGTTCTCGGTCTTATTTAAAATTAGATGCAGCCTAGTATCTCCTGCTCAAGAAGTGCTAGGACTACTATGGCAATTAAAACCATGTAACATGTATGATGAGGTTAGGAAGTTGAATCATAGTTCAGAAAATAATTTTAGCCTCCGGAGCACAGGTCATCTACATTTACCTGGCTCTTTCTCCTTAGCAAGTGCCTTGTCTTGGAATACACCCGGCTACACCCAGCAAAGTACTGAAACCATATACAGTGGTAGCCTGGTTGTCAAACAGCTTGGCTCCCAAACAAATCAGCTCCCAAACGTTGCAAACCCGGAAGTGAGTATTCTGGTTTGTGAATGTTTTTTGGAAGCCGAACATCCAACACAGCTTCCACTTGAATGCAGGAAGCTCCTACAGCCAATCGGAAGCCGCGCCTTGACTTTTGAACAGTTCTAGGAGTCGAATGGACTCCCGTAATGGATTAAGTTCGACAACCAAGGTACCACTGTAACTCATGCCTGTTCCAGGTTTTAGGGGTGCACTGTGTGGACTCTGTTCTTCCTTGCCACTTGTCACTCCTGCCCATTCATGTCAATACTTATTCTGAGACTAAGCCATCTCCATGGCTGGCCAGAGGGAGAAGGCAAGGAGAGCAGACGCTGGTCCTGACACAGCTTGTTCGTTAAGGCCCCCCTTCTGCATACATTTAAAGTTGCATCATTGCAGGGGGTTGGACTAGATGGCCCTTGCAGTCCCTTCCAACTCTGGGATGCTATGATTCTATCATATCACTTGAAACAGTTGTGGCTCTCCCCAAAGAATCCTGGGTAATGTGGTTTGTTAAGGATGCTGAGAGTTGTTAGGAAACCCCATTCCCTACACAGAGCTACAATTCCTAGTGTTCCCTGGGACTGTTAAATCCTCTGGCGCTGTAGCTCTGTGCAAAGGAATAGAGGTCTTCTAACAACTGTCAGCACCATTAACACACAACAATACCCAGGAAAGCCCTGACTCTTCGAAGTGGTGTAATAATGCTTTAAATGCATAGTGCGGGTGGGGCCTAAAAGATCACAGATAGAAACTGCAATAGAGAAGAGCAGAGGAGGGGTCTTAGGAGAGGGTTGCCAACATGGTGCCTATGGGTGCAATGTTAATATCGAGGTCTTGCCATACTGTGTGCAAAATCTCTTGCCCACTATCCACTCCCTGCATTCTTGGTCATGAAGTGGTGAGAGTGGTTACTTTTTTCTTCCTTGAGCAGCTGAAGTAGGAAGTTGGAAGAGTGATCTATGTGTTTTTCAGGTTTAAGTTTGATTATACTGAATCAAACCTTCATATACTCAGATTGCTTAGAAAAGCGAGAGGTTTTGAAGGGGAGGAGGACAGAACTGAACAGAGGGGGGTGGCTCCCACAGCACTCAGAAATCCCATGTGCCCATTGGCAACCCCTAGCTTAGGGAAATAAGAAGTTTTCTCTCTATTCAGACTGGCAGCAGCTCTCCAGGTTCCTGACTAGGAATGGGCCAATCTGTTACTTCTGGTTTCTCACTTCCTCATTCTCTCCAATCATAAGTTCAGTTCATCACATTTTCTGGTTCTTGCACCCACTGCACCCTACTGCATCCCACAGCGCCAAAAGGACCCTCTGGGAAATTAGATAAATTTTCGACTTGCACAGGACATCTCTGGATCCAAGCCAAGATCCATGGAAACTCTGCTAGCTATGTGGGGGATTCACACACTCACATAGCTGTTTAAATCCTGGTGAACATGCACTCAGTAACACTGTCATTTCCTTTTTGCACCTTTCTCAATAGCAAAGCTTGCCTGTTCCCCCTCAGACAAGTATATCTTCAGCACAGATTACCAGTTTGCAAATGATTCTGTGTAAATCAAAGGGGACTAATATGCAACCCTATTATGCACATTTCCAATTACGTATCAAGTCAGAAGCTACAGAACTAATCATCTCTGCTATTAAACCGTCCGCACTAATATATTAATAATGGTTTTCAAATGTTACTGTGCATTATATAGTAACTTCTTTTTATTACTACCGTAACTGTGCTTTGATGCATAGTTTATTCTATATAGGTTTGAAAAGAGCAGAGCAGTTCAGAGAGAAAGCAGGTAACCCTCCTAAGTGTAGTATATAAACACTCTTAGAAGCTTAGAAGTTATCGATTCTGCTCTTAAAATAGGGACACTTCAATCTGGTGCCAAATGTATTGCCCTGGTTTCCTTTGGACCACATCAGCCAGGCCAAGAGGGGGGTTTTGTCAGGACCTCCATCCACACTGCCCAGGCTTGTGCCCCAGGAAGGTCACCTCAGTCCTAATAATGAAGCGATTTGAATTCACCACCAGAGGCACACCCCATTGTCTCTTGAGATAGTCCTATACAAAAAGTGCTGTATAGGACTTGGCACACTTGACTACACAGAGAGAGAGAGAAACGCATTTTGATTCTGGGAAGATATAGGTATGTTTTTCACTTTAAAAAGTGGAATACACACACACACACACACACACACACACACAAAAGTGGAATACACACACACACACACACACACAAACAAACAAACACACACACACACACTTCGTAGCTCCATTCCCAGTTCAGCTGTTGACTTATTGACTGCTACTTTAGTCACAGGTAGAACTTCCTTGAGGTATAAATTCTGCTTGACACTTTTACAGGGAGGGCGTCCCAAAAAAATATTGTTAGGCAGCTGGGAGTGGGTAGCAGCAAGCATTATAAATACCAAGAACTAATTCATCTTCCAACTTTCAAAGGGGAAAATTAAATCACTTAAGAATGCCAAAGCCTTCAAAGAATTGGACTGCATGACTGCAGGGTTTCCTTTGCAGTGAGCAAAACAGCACAGATAAATTAGCCTGGATTGGTTTTCACTTGCATTTAAAAATGGCATTTACCATTTTGCCACCAGTGGGGTAAAAAAGGATTCCAGCTAACCACAGTAAGATCATGAGCAACTGGTGTGCTTTTAAAAAATTGTTTACTTATTAAATCCATAATTAGAAAGCAGGTCATTAATGCCTAGTGATCATCATAGTAGCTTTCTATTCTACGCAGTGATTTCAATTCTCAGTGGGGATGGCAAACAAAAGAACACTATGCATTATATTTTTCTAATGCAACTTAGCCTTATTAGTTTTGTTCTTCACTTTTTTTCTTTTGAAAGCATGCGTGCTGCTAAGAGCGATACTATCAAGAAACTGTGGTTGTTAGCAGAGCAAACCTAAAACAAGGAATTTATTTCATGGGCTTTGATGCACCTAAGGTGCCAGGAAAAACCATTACTCTTCTCCCAGGCCTTTGGCTAGTTAAACAATCTGTGGCCTTTCAAAGAGGGTGGGGGAGAAGAGAGAGAGAAAGAGAGTTGTTTTGGTTTGTTATTATGGTATGCATTTTTGTGTTTTTGTGATCTTTAGATGAAGGGTGGTATAGGAAGAAGAAGAAGAAGAAGAAGAAGAAGAAGAAGAAGAAGAAGAAGAAGAAGAAGAAGAAGAAGAAGAAGAAGAAGAAGAAGAAATTTTTCTTCTTCTTTGGCAATCACTCGTAGCCAAGTAAGATTGTCTTCCATAAACATGGTCTTAACAGTGAGTCCATAAGTGACTGTGGAGGCCAATTCTGGATCCACTCATCCTTCCACAGTGTGGACATAGGTTTCTGGGCAGGAGTTGATCACAGTGAGGGTTTGCCAAATGTGCCTTCCTCTTAGCTCATTTCTCATTTTTGCCCTGAGTTTGTGCTTCTTCTTCTTCTTTTTTTTAATTTTTTATTGAATTTTAACATACATACATACTACAAACATACAAGTTACAAAATACACAGTCAAGAAAAATAAGAAGAAAAAGAAAAAGAAAAAAAAGAAGTGAAAATAAAAACAAAAAGACAAGACATAGCTCAACTTACATTGACTCAACAATAACACTAATTGACTTCCCTTTATTTCGATTTCGGAAAAAGTTATCTTATTTATCTATCTGCAGTATCTTTTCAAAAAAAGAAATTTTTTTCGTAGTAAGCGTTATCTCATACCTACTGTGATTTTTACATATACATATGTGTTTATTATCAACATTTTTATTTTCCCTTTATCTCTGTTTCCATGTATATCCTGAATTTATCCCATTCATTATTAAATTTTATACTTTTTTGATTTCTTATTTTCTGTGTCAATTTTGCCAGTTGTAAGTAATCAAATAATTTGGATTGCCACTCTTTTGTCGTTGGGATTTTTGATGTTTTCCAGTACTGTGCTATGAGGGTTCTGGCTGCCACTGTTGCATATTGGAAAAATGTTTTATCTTCCTTTTTGATTTCTTCACCGATCATCCCCAGCAGGAAGGCTTCTGGTTTTTTACTAAAGGTGTATTTAAGGATTTTTTTAAATTCATTATAGATGGATTCCCAAAATTTTTTGAGTATCCCACACAACCACCACATATGAATAAAATCACCCTCCTTTCTCTTGCATTTCCAACACATTTTATCGCCTGTTTTATAGATTTTTTCCAATTTTACGGGTGTTAAATACCATCTGTACATCATCTTGTACATATTTTGCTTAAGTGTTGTACATGCCGAAAAGCTCATGCCTTTACACCATAGCGCCTTCCACCTGTCAAACTCTATATTATATCCTAAATCCACTGCCCACTTCACCATTACCTCCTTTACTTCCTCATCTTTGGTGTCCCACTCAAGTAACTGGCTGTACATTTTT
Source organism: Podarcis cretensis (assembly GCF_951804945.1). NCBI lineage: Eukaryota > Metazoa > Chordata > Lepidosauria > Squamata > Lacertidae > Podarcis > Podarcis cretensis. The sequence continues at coordinate 27,983,367 of NC_137175.1, forward strand.
GATAGTAATTTTGTTTTGCCTTCTATTATTTCAAGCTGGAATCTGGATTTCTTCTCACTTATTCCAATCTTTTTATCTTCCGTCCACATGGAGTTGATTTGGTGATATTGGATCCAACCAGTTAACTTATTTTTTATTTCGTCATATGGTCTAATCTTCCACCCGGACTCTGTTTTAATCAATAGATCTTCATATGTCCATCTTTCCCCCTCGATGTTTGTCTTTTTTATTATGAGGATATCAATTGGTGATAACCACCAGGGGGTTTTCTGTTCCAACAATTTTTTATTCCTTTCCCACACTTCTAGCAGTGGCCCCCTGAAAATATGGTTAGAAAAACCTTTATGTACCCTTCCCTTGTCCCGCCATAGGTAGGCATGCCAACCAAATCTCAAATTGAATCCCTCTAGGTCTAGCAAATCTCTGTTTTTAATGAGAATCCATTCTTTTACCCAGCAGAGGCATGCGGCCTCATAGTATAGCTTTAAGTTTGGAACCGCTAAACCACCCCTGTCTTTTCGATCTGTGAGCAATTTGAATTTAATTCTTGGTCTTTTCCCTTGCCAGATGAATTTAGATAGTAGTCTCTGCCAATCTTTGAATAGTGAGGTTCCCCTGATTATCGGTATATTTTGGAATAGAAAAAGTAATTTTGGCAATAGGTTCATTTTGATCGCTGCCATTCTCCCCAACCAAGAGAGGTGTATTCTATTCCACGTATCCAAATCCTTTGTTATTTCCTTCCATGTGTTCTTATAATTATTTTCAATCAGATTTATATTCTTCATAGTTATCCAGATTCCAAGATATTTTACTTTTTTAGCTATTTTAATCCCAGTTTGAATTTCAAGGTCATTTTTTACCTCTTTTTCCAGGTTTTTAGTCATTATTTTAGTTTTTCCTCTGTTCAATTTAAATCCAGATAGTTTTCCAAATTCTTCTAGTAGCTCTAACACCTTGCCGACACTCTTTTGGATCTTCCAACGACAACATAAGATCATCTGCATATGATTTCAATTTATATTCCTTCACTCCGATTTTTATGCCATGAATCTCTGGGGTTTTCCTTATCTTATTAGATATTATCTCTAACACCATAATAAACAGTAACGGTGACAAAGGGCATCCCTGTCGGGTACCTTTCGTTATTTCAAACGGTTCTGTCAAGTTGTTATTAATAATTAGTCTGGCACTTTGTTGTGTATAAATTGTTTTAATTCCTTCCAAGAATGTGCCGACTATCACTGACTTTTCCAAACATTTTATCAGAAAACCCCAGGAGACATTATCAAACGCCTTTTCGGCATCGACGAACATTAAGACTGCTGGAATTTCGTTGCGGCATTCTAAGTATTCAATGATATCTATTGTATGTCTTATGTTGTCTTTTATTTGTCTGTTGGGTAGAAAACCAGCCTGGTCAGTGTGGATAAGATTAGTTAAACACTTTTTAAGTCGATGTGCCATGTTTGTGCTTCTTCAAATTCCATGACACCTTTGGTAAAGGCTATTCTCCAATTGGAGCGCTCGCAGGCCAATGTTTCCCAGTTATCGATGCTGATACTACATTTTTTAATATTTGCCTTGAGAGCGTCTTTAAACCTCTTTTGTTGTCCACTGGTATTTTGCTTTCCATTCTTAAGCTGGGAATAGAGCAGTTGCTTTGGAAGACGATGGTCAGGCATCCAAACAACATGACCAGTCCAACAAAGCTAATGTTGAAGAATCACTGCTTTGACACTGGTGATATTTGCTTCTTCCAGTACACCGACATTAGTTCGCCTGTCTTCCCAAGTGACGTGTGAAATTTTATTCTAGCATAGAGAACAGCATCACCATTCATTTCACTGGAGAGAGTTGATCTGTGCACACATTCCATTGCCTGCATGGGACTCTTGGCTAAAATAAACAGGGACCTCCATGAATACAAGGAATCCACAAAGGCTTGTGAACATCTAAAAATCTTTAAATCAGAGTAGGGGTGTCAGATGAATCTGCTGAAAATCAACTAATCAAGCTGATTTCCTTCTGTTCACACAGTCATCCCCCATCAAAGCACGTACTCTTACTGTGAATGCTTTTCACCTTCATTCTTTACAACAATTTTTCAACATACACACATCATACATAGATATGTAATATGCTTTGCGGTCTACATTATTTACATATTAACTGATATCTTATTGCTGCTGTCCATACATCTACTGTATCACTTTTCTTTTCTTTTTTCCTGAAGTGTTATTTGTTGACTTTAGGATTGCAATAAACAACTTGCACAACTTGGAAACATGTCTACTCAGAAGTAAGTCTCACTGACTTCAATGGGGCCTACACAGTGCTTTTTTACTGGGGGGACACGGGAGGATGCATACCCCTAAACATTTTGTGAATCTAGGTTTGGCCTCATTGAGGGGCAGTATTTCAATATGAGTAGGAAAATGAGAGTACCCCTAAACATTTTTTTAGGCGGGAAAAGAAAAGCACTTGGCCTATACCCAGGTAAGTGGAGTTAGGATTATAGCCTTAATCCACTTCCTACTGTGTATTTTAAAAAAATCAAAAACTGAAATGCATTGTTCATTACTATTTTTACATAGAAGGAAATGGTTTCTTTTGTAACCTGTAGACTATCTCTACAGCTCAGTTAAACTCTATGGACTAATCTACACTCATCATTTAAAACGTTATAAATACGTTATTAAAATGTGAAACAATGGGTCACTGCAGAACAACGAGCCACCAACAATGGGAAACTCCTATCAAGCTTTATTAAAAATATATATTTAAAAAACGGCTAACAGGTCAATGTAGATCCAGCCCAAGTCTCTTTATCAAATTGGGAAGAACCACCTGGATCTGCCTGCTCATTTTTGATCATCCATCCATCCTTTAAAACTTTGTTTTAAAATATTGGTTTTAAAGGTATGTTTCACTGCATAACAAAGCACATAAAATGGAGCAGGTAGGCTTGACACAAAATGTAGAGCTTGAAATTTTATTAAGTGCATGTTTTTCAATAAACAGGGAATCAAATGATAAATTTTGAAATTTATTTCCTAGGCTTCACTAAAGCATTGCCATTAACACAAAATCATGTTTACTACAAACATAAATTAGCTTGTGCATTTTGTTTCAGTAGTCACACACACACACACACACACACACACACCATTTTCTGACTATAATATGCACTTATGGGGGGATTGCAGTCAGAGAAGGAATTATATGTGGTTAAATGTCATAACAAGAGTGAAGAGGTAAGTCATACAATCCAAAATATAAAGTGCAAAATATAAGCAGAGTGCTGAACTGTTCCTCCTTGATGTCTGGGTGAGAGAAATGAGACAAAATTGTGTTCATACTGAACTGTGAAATCAAATTATCAAGATAAGCTGCCACCCTAACCTTACTTACCTGTAAGTAAGCCCCACTGTATTCTGAGTATAATGGCAACCATATATAACTTTCTGAGGGGCCACCAACTTTGTCTTTAAGGTGCCACAAGAGTCTTCATTTGTTTTTCGTTTGTTTGTTTTGCAGGAAAATTGCTAACAAAGCTACCTCTCTAGAAATGTATTAACTTTTGAACATGAACACACAGAAGGTAATTCATTTGTAAATAACTGTTGATGGCTGAGATATGCACACCTACTGTGTGCTATTATATGCATAACAAATATGTATATTTCCGCTTCAGCAGGTAACGAAACAGAAGAAAGAGTTATGCAAAATAAATCAGTAGCTGTGGAATGGAAAGTAGCAGATTAAAGAATGGAATGGACTGTTCATCCCTAGATCAGTACTGGCTTACTCCAGAAACTGGTTAAACTCTCACAATCAAACATTTGCTTTGCTAGATGAACACCGTGCCCATAGTAGCTATTTTGTAGTGAGCCATGGCACTGCATTCCTGAGATAATGGGGAGCCTACTTGCATAGAAGGCAAAGTCTACCCCTGCATAAAGATGAAAATATCTTGTTTATGTTCATGTGTTTTCTGTAGAGGAGGGCCAGGCATCCCTGTCAAATAGGTATGGAGATGAACTGGCTGAAGTTCCTGTTCTTTCTCTGTTTCTGGTAACTGACTCATAAGGGACAAGAGGTTTCTTGTATATACCAGCAAAGAAATGGCTCTTCAGATTCAATGGGTTACAGCTTGTGCTTTCTCCCATTCAATCCTCTTCTGCAATGCACAGTCAACAAAAGGATCCAAAGCCCTCATCTGCTAAATGCATCAAGTTTAGAGAACATCCGAATGTAAACATCTTCCTAAGAGTCCAATTATACCTGCAAATATTAGTCTTATGGGCTTCCTAGCTAAATGCTCTTATCTATTAAAGACTATCAACTGAGCCACAGCAGACAAAGGAGGATCAAAAACAGCCATAGGACAGAGCCAAACAAATTGTAGCTATGCCAATGGTTTAGGCCAAGTGTATTTTGTTTTTGTTTTTGTTTCTTTGTTATTAAAGATTTCTTAGTCTACAAAAATAGGTGCATTGTCTCTTTTTTCAAGTTGCGTTTTCTACAGATTATTATTATGATGGGCAGGTGGGTGGCCCCATCCATGTGTCAAAGTTAGTTCATGGAATAGGGGAAGTAAAGATCTGGCCCACTAAGCAAAAATGGTTCCCTCGCCCTGTGCTATGGTGTCATGGTAGACCTAAACTTCTTTTGTTTGGCCTCCCAGAGTCAAAATTCAGATTCAAAAGACCTTATGATGGAGACCTGCACTTTTTTGGTTTTTGTTATTCCATGTTCATTATTAGAAAGTAAATCACGAATAGCTTTAAAATACTTCCAATCCCATCAGTATTTGGAACAGATTTTAAAAGTGTGTTGGCACTTACTTCAAATGGCAGCTAGCTTCCCATGCTGCCTGAAGAAAATTATGGTGATTAAACCCTGACATGCGAAGTTAGCTGAAATGGCTCTTAAGTAAAGGCAACATTCACCAAGTTGGTGTCTAATGGAAAAAGAAAAGAAAATTAAAGTAGCCAGAGAAAATGACTGAAGCAATGCAGGATGGTAAACTAAGCTTGGGCATAACGTCTTCCCACTGAATGATTTTCATAAACAGAATGACTTACAGGAAAAAAATAAATAAATATGAAATGTATTGGTAGGTAGAAAAAAATAGGTATACAAGGATAATTCATGGATGCCAAGACTCAAGTTTGGGGCAAGTACCCTTTGGTGAGAGAACCCCAGCAGTTATTAAAAATTGCAAAATATGCAACAAAGCAAAGCGTGGAAATATAGACTCTTTAAAACATGCCCTTGTGAGTTCCAAAATATGCCGTTATGAGTTCCAAAAACTTCCCTCTTTTCTCAGCATAGGAAAAGACCACATGCTTGGTAAGTTAAAAAATGATTTACTTAAAAACTCTTCAAAGGGCAGATTCATACAAAGTTGCACAGGCAGTAAAATCTAGCTTAGATGCAATGCGGGGAAATTTCCTAAATTATTGTTATAGAAATTCAAGAGAGGTTTGTTAAAGCCATGTAGTCTGAGCTTGGAGCAACCAGCTCAGCGCTCCTCACACGTTGAACTTCTCAGGTAGACTGGAGGGTGAACAATAGGCTTGATAGCCCGGTCCCTCCTAAGGTGAGCATTAATTAGACTTCAGCATGTTGCTTACATGAGGTTGGTTATCCCACAAAATGCTGGTCATGAGATAGAAAAAAGTGAGATATTTTCTTTTAAATAACATTGCAAAGTTGCTTGTGTGACTAAATGTGGGGTTTTAGCAGTGCTTTTCAGGCTTTAATCTTATTAAGATGAGTTAAAGTCACTTTGCTAGGCCCGAGGCTAAAATCCATCTTAAAAGGTTGCAGTTCAATAAATTACCATTCCATAACTGTGCATCTTAATCAAATTGAAGATCATATCTAGAGTTCATTACCATAACCATGTATTTATTTACTATTAGCAAAGTGATGCCAATGTTCCCAATAGAGAAGCAGGACCCCAAGACCCTTATTTTCCCCTCAACAGACATGAGAGCAGCAGTTTCCTTAACAGTATCATCACTGGAAAGAAACAGCTACACCAGGCATATAGTATTCAAATACTAGCAAGTGTCCTGGAAAAACTGGACCATCCATTTTTTAATCACAAGAGAATGGTGGTTACAGTTGTACCTTGGAAGTTGAACAGAATCCGTTCCCGAAGTCCATTCGACTTCCAAAACGTTCAACTTCCAAGATGTGGCTTCTGAATGGCTGCCGGAAGCTCTGTTGGACGTTTGGCTTCCAAAAGAACATTAAAAAACCAGAACACTCACTTTCGGTTTTCCATCGTTCGGGAGCCGGAATGTTCGACTCCCAAGGCGGCCGGGAGCCAAGGTATGACTGTATTCCGGTTGCTGTGATCTCGCACAATTTCATGCCATGCTCCCCCCCCCCAAAAAAAAGTGTTTTACTGTGACCGCAGTCTCGCTCAGCACCCCAAAACATGTGTTTTGGGGCCCCATTCCTGAAAAAAACATTTTTCGGGGGGGGGCATGGCAAAAAACGATGTGAGGTCAAGGCAACCAAAATGGCCACTGTACTCTCACAACAAAAAAACCTGGAAGATGGCCTCCAGGAAGGTGGTGACCCCGAATTTGGCTTCAAAGTGTTGGAGGATATGCATTCCTTCCTTCTCCAGCCACAACTCCAGTTTTGGTGAGTGGTATTAAGACCCTGTAGTGGAATGGCTAACACTCAAGACATGTAACCACATTTGTTCTCCCACTCAATGGCACAAAAGTGGATTGTAAAAACATGTACCCTATTTCAGGGTATGTTTTTTGGGATGTTTTATATCATATGGTTATCCATACTATTTAGATGGTGGTTTTTATCACTACTGATGCTGGACCACACCAGTAAGGAAGAAATTGTTCCCATTGCTCTGTTGGAAAAACGCCCTGGGAAGGCTGCAAACTTACCCAAGTCTCCAGAGCATTCCCCGGTGGCTCTCTCTGGCTGTAAATCTTCTTCAGTCCAGAGCGGCCAGTAATAAGCGACTCTTCTCTCCTGAAAAGAACACGCCAGACTTATATACAGAGACTCCATCAGTACGTCTGTGCTCTCTGAACACCAGTACAGAACTGTGACATACACAGAAGTGAAACCAACTTCCATAGTACTCAGAAGGAAGAGATAACGCAGACTTCCTTTCTCACGCTCTCTCAGACACTCACATGATGTATACAAATCATAGTACCACTTGCTGGAGCAGCTCAGATAGATAAAAATCCTAACATGCTCCACACAGTGATAGATCTTGGGGTCTCAAATTTCAGCAGCACCCTATATGGCACCAAAATTTGGTGCCCGCCTCCTCTCATGCTCCATTCTAAATAAAACCGGTCATGGTCCCTTAAATCTGCCTCTGCTCCACACAGTGTTGGGTGGAATGGTTGCTCAGCAGCACACCACTGGAGTCTGACACTCCAGCCAGCATGTCTGTGTTTCAATGGCCTTACTGCTGCCTTGCCCCTCCCTGCCTCCTATTAAGTAGCCATGACATGACCAGCTGGAGGTCAGGTGAGCACAGCAACCCCATCTACCTGTGGGAAAACTGGCTGACTCTTTCCCACTGCTTAAGAAACACAGAGCTTTGTGAACCAAAATATTGGCTAATGGCATGTGAGAAGTGATGACCAATCAGCATGAAGTGATCAAGGGACTGTGCTGCACCACAAACTCAATGTTTTCTTTGTTTCAAAAAATACTGTAAATTAGATTGGCCCAAATAATGTATGAGACTGCAGTCTCTCTTTCCCTTATAGAAAGGTGCTACAATCAGAGGCGGAGCTAGCTGCTCTGGCACCTGGAGCGGCACACATGCTGTGCACCTGGGGTGGGGCTAGCCGCCCGTGGGGGCAGGGTGAGCGTCTCAGGGGGGTGCCACCCATGGTGAGCATCCCAGGGGGGTTCTGTGAGGCCTTGGGTCTCATCCTCTCAGTCATCTCTCAGCCCCCCAACAGCCTCCTTTGCATCCCCCATTGCCCCAGAGCCTCCCGGTCGCCCAAAGGACTCACCACCCCAGAGGCCTCCCAAGACAAACATGGAGAGGAAACAAGATGAGGTGGGGAGACAGAGAGGGGGGCCTTTTCCGGGCTGCTCTAGGGAACCCAGCTCACTCGGTCCCTTAGCCCTTACATGTCTTCACCACTTGGGGATTCCTGCCCAGGGGAAACTGCTAGATTCAGGACATGACTCAGCAATGCTCAGCTAGACTCCCACGCTGGGAAAGGGGCATACATAGGGGCGAACTCTTAGGGGCGAACTCCTCAGCTCCTTTTGGGGAGGGGTGATGACATATCAGAGGGGCAACAGGTGGGGTGGCTCAGTAGGTGCTCTCTTTTTTTACATTGAGGCTTCCTAGCTCTCTGAGGCGGCAAGCAATGAAGTTGGCTTTAAGAGCGCATCCATTTCTGTGCTGTTTTTGTTCCCCACTGAGATTTGTAAAGTTAACCGAGCTGCTTGAGAGAAGAGATGACATGTGCCAACCCCCCCCCCCCCATCTCCCTCATTGAGGGAAGGGAGAAGGCAGGTGGAGGAGGGGGGTGGGAAATAGAACAGCGCGCTCCTGCCAGTCCAAGGCAGCCGGCCCGTCACGTGGCCTCCCTGAGAGGAGGAGAGAGGAGACGGAGCTACGGGCTTGATGGTTGGTGTCCAGGAGGTTCAGGCTTGCGCTGACCTCTCCCTACCCCAGCCTCCACCCCCACCCCGCCCCACTTCTCTTTTCCCACTAGGGTAACCGGCAGGGGCAGAAGGAGTGTGGTGGTGTTGTTTGCCCAAAGCAGCTGCTTTCTTTCAGGGGCTGTGAGCGGGCGCATTTAGTTGGCATTTTGTCACACACACACCCTCATGATGGCACCCAGGGTAACCCGCCCCCACTGCACCCCCCCCCCCTTCCTACACCACTGACTACAATGTTCCCTTGTAAGGTAGAGAACAAAGGATGCTTAGCCCAAATGCTAAGTCTGCATTTCCCTGCTCTCAGCATTACATTCTGTCTCCACCTCTCCTGTTTATGCCTTTGCACTTTGCATTATTACTGAAAATTTATATTCCCTTTGACATATCATTTGCCTCAGTCTGCATCCTCAAAATTGTCATGTCACTTTCCTTGCTATGGGAGTTTCAGACATAAATCAGAAAGGCTGCCTCCTCTCTATCAGGTGCGAATGGGTAATATTCTCTCATGCCATTTTCTCTCTTTTAAAATATCCCTGCACTTCCATACCGCCTAATGGGGCACTTCCAGACAGCATATATTATTCATATCAAACAACAGAAGGTGCCTCTCTGAGAGCGCTAGCTGCCATTGACAAACACTTAAGATTACAATACAGAAACGGAACTGCTGATGGGGCAAAAAAGAAGGGAAAAGAATGAATGAGTTGCTGTTCAGCAGGTCAGTCCAGTTCATAGCAATATGGTCTTCTGGTTTAGATGGCTATTAATGATACGTAGCACAAATGAACTGGGCTGCACAATAACATGTCAACCTCTCTCCTGCCTTGCAAACAGGATTGTGAACACTTCCACCTGCTGATTGCGCAAATACACCTGGCATCCCCCGCTTGATCGTCGGGTGGTGCTGGCACCCCCAGGAGGATCAGGCACTGCCGCTGGCTCCCCCGAAAGGATCGGCGTGCTGCTGATGCACCCCCGGGAAAATCGGGCGCCGTTGATGGCCCCTGGGTGCACGTCATGTTTGCTGCTCCGTGTGCCCCAGTGGCTTCCTCCGCCACTGACTCCATACCTTCCATCATTTCTCCAATGAAAATAGGGTGGTGCTGTGGGTTAAACCACAGAGCCTAGGACTTGCTGATCAGAAGGTCGGCGGTTTGAATCCCGCGATGGGGTGAGCTCCCATTGCTCAGTCCCTGCTCCTGCCAACCTAGCAATGCGAAAGCAAGTCAAAGTGCAAGTAGATAAATAGGTACTGCTCTGGCGGGAAGGTAAACGGTGTTTCCGTGTGCTGCTCTGGTTCACCAGAAGTGGCTTAGTCATGCTGGCCACATGACCCCGAAGCTGTACACTGGCTCCCTCGGCCAATAAAGCAAGATGAGCGCCGCAACCCCAGGGTCAGCCACGCCTGGACCTAATGGTCAGGGGTCCCTTTACCTTTACCTTTAAGGAAAAGTGGGACATTCTGGGATAAAAGCAGAAACCAGGCATGGCTTCTCTAAATCAGGGGTGTCCCTGGAAAATAGGGACACTTGGAGGGTCTGTGGTAGTATTATGAGCTATACACGGTTGGAAGGCCTGGTCTGCTTCATAATGTGTACTTGTACCTTAAAGAAGCAATGCTATGGTTGCTCAGTGCCACTCGGCTTCCCACTTTCTCTGCCTCTACAGCATGCAGAGAAAAATCTGCAAAACTCTTATTGCATACAAAAAGTCAGCATGGTGCTGCTTTCAGAAAACAATAGCCGATTTGCACCTCACTAGCATGCTGATAATAATTTTTCTTCTGCTCACTTTTTACCAGCCATATTACATGACAACAACAAAGTCAATTGAAAACCAGTGAAAAGGGAATATGCTCTATTCTCCAGGTTTTTCTTTTTGTTCTTTTCTTTATTTTTCTTTATTTCTTCAATTATTATTTATTTATTTATTCAATTCATATACCGCACTTCAGCCAAAGGATCTCAGGGTGGTTCACAGCATAAAAATACAAAATAAAGACACAAGAACAAGAACAAGAACAAGAACAAAACAAACCCATAAGCCCTTCCCTTCATTATGTAAAAAAGAGATGCAAAACAGTAAATCATCGGCCTTCTCTCTCTCTCTCTCTCTCTCTCTCTCTCTCTCTCTCTCTCTCTTTCTGCACTAAAATGAAATCTTCCGAGGATTTCAGGTCACTTTTTTGATTAAGAACGAACAGAGGTAATATATTGAAGGTCACCATGAAGCATTATTTCGACTGTATGTATGAAATTAAACGACTATTGGCTTGGGTTTATGAAACATGGAACTTCAGTGCAACAAACTGAAGTCAGTTGTTTGATTGCTATTTACAACATGCCTGACTAACCTTTTTCAGCCCAAGGGTTGCACTGAACATTAGCCTCTCAGGCAGGCATGTGAACACATCCCCACACTCAGCAGAAGTGGGGGAGGGGTGTCAAATGAACAACTTATAAACAGAGATTTAGCAGAGGGGAGAACAGAAGACCTTCAACAGGTCACACACAGCATCAGTAGGGTCTTGGCACCTGAAGGTAGTGCTGGAGTAAGAGGAGGGGAACCTCTCTTCTGACCCCATTGTGGGATGGGAAGGCCTCTTCACATCTTTCATCAGGTGCCTGTTCTCCCCCTGGGGTGCCACCTTTGCAAGAGGACCCCCTAGATGACCCAAACAGCTAGCCAGGACTAACAAATAAGAGGAGAAAGCAGAAAATAGAATTCAAGAATTAGGTAAAAATCTGCTCCCATCCCTGATGTTCGCTTATAGGGATCCTGCTGTTGGCTGCGACGTTATGGGCATTCAGCTAGTTTGCCTTCTCTGTTACATTTTCTGCCTTTTTTTAAGATCCCTCCTACAGCTCTGCTTTGCTTCTCCGTCCAGCTCAAATTTGTACAGCTGTTTCCACATGTGTGTTTGCTAGAGACTAATTGCCAGAGTCCCCCATGGATCCTTTTCAGAGGGAAGAGAGATTCAATTTTGCACTCGGGGCTGTAATGTACGCATGAACACCTCACATGATTATCTAAAGCAGGCAGGCTAATTAGGTATCATGAAAAAGGAGAAATTGTTTGAAGTTAGAGAGAGATTAAAAATGAAATGTGGCTGAACCGAGTGATAAGGCTCAGAAAGATGGTTGTGCTCAGCTAAACTACTGGAGGCAAATTAGCATTCAGCATATCATCGCAATGCTAAAATGACATCAAGGTGAGATGGCAAGTTTTTTGGGGGGGAGGGGGAGGTCCAACCTGAAAAGGGTTTAATGGTTTTTAGATATTCTCCCTCCCCCCCCTCTTTTGTCACACTTTCATCTTAGTGAGTTTCTATAAAGCAGTTGCAAATATATTCTCCCCATGCTTCAGATGAGGAGCTATTTATATATTACATGTCTATCCACGTTTCCTCTGGGGAGTTAATAGCAGAGCACATGGTTCTTCTCTTCCCGCCCCATTTCTTATCCTCACACATTTTAGTTCCACAATAATAGCATTAGGTTAGGTTGAGAGATAGTAGCTGGCCTAAGGTCAAGTTGTGTGCAGCAGCTGTGAAGAAAGGCACATTCCTCGCTAGGGATCATTAGGAAAGGAATTTAAAATAAAACAGCATGAGAATGCCATTCTACAAATCTATGGTGCGACTGCATTTGGAATACTGTGTGCAGCTCTGTTTGCCATGCCTCAAGAACGATATTACAGAGCTGAGTGAAGGTCTAGGAAGGGGCAACCAATATGATCGAGGGGGTGGAGCAACTCCCATTTGAGACTTCTGGGTTTAGAGGAATAGTAAGTAAGATCCATTCTTAAGGAAATCAGCCCTGAGTGCTCACTGGAAGGACAGATCCTGAAGCTGAGACTCCAATACTTTGGCCACCTCATGAGAAGAGAAGACACCCTGGAAAAGACCCTGATGTTGGGAAAGATGGAGGGCACAAGGAGAAGGGGACGACAGAGGACGAGATGGTTGGACAGTGTTCTCAAAGCTACCAACATGAGTTTGACCAAACTGCAGGAGGCAGTGGAAGACAGGAGTGCCTGGCGTGCTCTGGTCCATGGGGTCACGAAGAGTCGGACACGGCTAAACGACTAAACAACAACAACAACAAGTAAGAGGGGGCATGAAAATTATCCACAGCATGGAAAAAACAGGTACAAATCTCTCTTTCTCTGTGTTGGATATCTAACAAAGCTGAATGTTGGAACTATGGGAGTCACTCTTTCATGAGACACCAACTCGGATGGCTTTAAAAGAGTTAGACAAATCCATGGTGGACAAATGCATGGAGGACAATCATCAGCTACTAGCCACAATGGCTGTGTTCTAATTCCATTGTCAGGGGCAGCATGCCTGTAAATATCATCTGCTGGGAATCACAGGTAAGCAGAGCATTGTTGTATTCATGCCTGCTTCCCATAGGGATCTGGTTGGCCACTGTGAAAACAAGACATTGGACTAGATGGGCCATTGGCCTGATTCATCAGGCTTTCCTTAGATTCTTGGTGAGTTTTGTGGTATGAGTAGAGATTTGAACCTAGGTCTTTCCAGAGTTAGTCCAGTGTGGGATGCTGGAGGAATCCACACAGGTCAAAATTATTATTTTTACCTTAATGGCCATATCAGCACCATACATTCAAAGCACTCTTATCACACTTTGACAAGCGTGGTTCCCCCCAGCCAAGAATCTTAGAAACTGTAGTTTGTTTTGCCTGCAAAATACATCAGGTTCAATCTCTGGCACCCCCACATAGGTCTGGGAAGGACACCTGGGAGCTGCCACCTGTGTAAAAGATACTGAGCTGGATGGACTAACAGGCTTGGTATAAAACAGCTTCCTATATATAGTGACACCAGAAAAGTAATGCTAGCAGTTACAGGTCAGGGGATCGAGATGTGCAGCTGCTGTTTTTAGCAATGGCTATACCAGGCATTCCCAAACCCGGCCCTCCAGATGTTTTGGGGCTACAATCCCCACCATCCCTGACCACTGCTCCTGTTAGCTATGGGTGGTGGGAGTTGTAGTCCCAAAACATCTGGAGGGCCGAGTTTGGGGATGCCTGGGCTATACATACACCATCTAGTGTGGCCTTGAGAGAACTCTCCCACAGAATATTTACAATATTTTCACCCAGAGCTAGGCAGGTTAGTTAGCGTGCATGGATGAGTTCCATATTCCGTAATTTTGAATATCTGCTGCTGAGTACATCCAGGAAACTGGAAATGCTCCATAATAATCATCGTTATTATTTTGTTTACCAAAGGCAGCCAGCCTGCAAGCTTTGAGGGTGCCCTGTGGAGATCTAGAGGCAAGAATGGTTAAGCAGAGACATTTCAAAACCCATGTAATTGCATAGAAAGTTCATGTTTGGCTATTGGCAAACACCTTTAGTGTTTTCTCATGGGGAATTCATTCACGGACACACACTGTTATTTCAGAAATTGGAATTCTTCATTTTGAGCCATGCAGCTTGATCCTATGCAGCGTTAAGCATGCTAAAACCCAGTGGAGTTCAATGGGTTTAGGCTCACCAAGCTCTGGGTAGGACGGCAGCCTGGAAGGCACTTTCCACCTCCCTTATCATTCATTCCAAACAGCAACTCCAGCAAATGTAACTTGCATCCATGGGATTTCAGATGTTTGTCTAGGCAGAGGGAAAGCAATTGCCTGGGGTCTCAAGACCAACCATCAATATACTGTAGCTTTAACCAGAGGCTCACCACCCCTCCACTTCCTTGAAAGAATAAGAAGTGTTATTTGTGATTTAAATTAGAGTCTTCACATAACTGGAAAATGGCTTGCAATTCATAAAACATGAATAATATTGCATAATTTTCTCTTGCATCAAAAGCTTGTCTCCTTAGAACACTGTTTGCAAGCAAGGGAGGAAGCAAGTTTTTTTTAAAAAAAAAAAAAAACCCTTCCAGAAATGATGAAAATGTGTGGTGCATTTGTTACTTTAAAATGCAATTAATCATTTTTTTTCCAAAAGAATTAAAATGAACCTAAGGGTTGAAAGTGACTAGGATGCAGCCCCATTCATAACATCTTGTGATGCCGACCAGTGCAGCATGTCAAATGATTCAGCAATCGATTAGCTAACTTAGCAGAACCTCATATGATCTAGTGAATCAGCTGACCTAAGATGCATCATATGGGTTCAGTAAGGGGGCTGGTCTGAATGCAGGAATACAAAAAAAGGAGCTTTCAGTGCAAAAACTATTCAGGGCTGAGAGGAAAGTTACAAGTTAACTTGTTATATAATACTTATGCCTCTGCTAAGATGCCCTCCTTCTCTGCTGTCTGCTACTTTATGTATTTGGGAGTGTCACTGAAATCATATGCCTAGGATCAAGGTGTATGGTTCAGATTACCATACTATTCATACCATACCATTTCATATATGTATTGGTCAAGAGATGAAGATTTATTAGTGATAGAAGAGGAAGAATTAAGTTTAAGGACTATCTGCAGAAACACTGTAAAGTTTATGAATGTTAAAAGGATGTTGGATATGCAAATAATAAGGCATTAGTGATACAGTGTGAAAAAATATGCAAAAATGTAATAGAAAAGGGGTGAAAGACAAAAGCTATTATGTCAAAAGTAAACATTATGTTAAAGGTGTTTAAACATGAGGAAAGATCGGAGACATAATAGAATGATTTTAATAATTAGAAATGAGTTTTGAAAGAGGGTAAGGATTTGCTGTATCAGATTGGGTAAAGAGGAACACAAAAAAGGGAGGTGTGAGGAAGTCAAGAAAGATAGTTTTTAGTTTTTAGTTTTTTTCGTTGGAAGGAATCTTATTTTTTCTGTATCTTGTTTTTTTTATCTGTTTTATGTGTATTTTGTTTTTTTGATTCGTTGTCTTTTTCTTTTATAAAATTTTAATAAATATTTTAAAAAAAATAGAAGAGGAAGAATTAGTCTAGTTCAACCCTTTGCAATGCAGGAATATGAAGCTGTCCGTGGGGGTTGAACCTGCAACATTGGCAACAACAACAACACCATGCTCCAACCAGCTGAGCTATCTCAAGGCCCCAGAATGATTGCTAATCCCATACCAGGAGTAGAACCCAGTGCACTTGGGTGAAAACCAGGAATCCTAACCACTAGACCATATGAGAATGAATAATGAGAGCCAGTGTGGTGTAATGGTTAAGAGTGGTAGACTCGTAATCTGGTGAACCGGGTTCGTGTCTCCACTCCTCCACATGCAGTTGCTGGGTGACCTTGGGCTAATCACACTTCTTTGAAGTCTCTCAGCCCCACTCACCTCACAGAGTGTTTGTTGTGGGGGAGGAAGGGAAGGGAGAATGTTAGCCGCTTTGAGACTCCTTCGGGTAGTGATAAAGTGGGATATCAAATCCAAACTTTTCTACAATCCTATACAAGTCTACACAAAACTGAATGCCATTGTATTTGATGGTGCTTACTCCCAGATAAGTGTACATAGCAGGGATGTGGACCTTTTTTCTGTTGAAGGTCACATTTGCTCGGGGATAATCTTTCAGAGGCCACATGCCAGAGGTAGATGAGGCCAAAGTCAGCCACAAGTGAGCAGGATCAGAGATCATAGTGGCACTCCTTGTCTCTCTGTGTTTCCCACCCCCGCACCAATTTCTCCTCTTTTGCTACCCACCTGAAATTAGGCTAAGGGAGGCATGAAATTTGATCAAGGGCAACAGGTTGTCTATGCCTGGCTTGTGATGAGGATTTCAGCCAAAGTCACCTCAAGCAGATGTACCCATTTGCCCTCCACCTGATGGGCAACCTTGTCTCATGTTTGCTAAATGGGCCCATCACAAAATGGGATTCTTGTGAAGACAGTTTTGTGATGTATGAGATGGCACAAATGCTCTCTTATATTAAATGAACAGTTGCCCAACACTCTGGCTTCACACAAGCCAGTAATGCTTATCATTATTCTTTTTTGCAAGAGTGTTGTTTGATTGTTGTTATAACCTTGAAATGTCTGAGGACCTGAAGAAAATGTTACCTTTGAGGTTAGATCTATTCATCTTCTGTGGCAGGTTCAGCAGGCCAACTAGGGTTTGATTTTGTTTTGATATTTAATGGCGATGGTATTAAGAAAATTCCCAACCATGAGCAGCTTGAGTCCATTTGAAAAGAAAAGCGTTAACGCTGACATTTCCCAAAGTAATCTTTGAGGGCCATAACAAGGTTCACTGCAGCACTGACTCTGCATGATAATGAAAATTACCGGCCACTTTAGTCTGATTTGTGTAAAATATTCCCAACATATTCCATCCTCTGAAGAGTGGAAAGGACAAGTGAAATGTCATTACCACACGGAATGAATGACTGCAGCTGAGAAACAATACTGGAGAAAGGAAGAGGAAATGACTTGAGATGAATTCTACAGATGACCAAAAACTCAAGAGAGATGCTGTTGAATATTAATGGTTACCTGAATGAGGTTGTATGCATATAACAATGTGTGACCCAGCAAGCAGGAACATGCACCAGCAAATATTCCTCCGGGACTGTCAGTGCTCACCTGTGAAAGTTGACATTCAACAAATTTTGGACCTTCTCATATATTCCTTACACCAAATTTCTGAAAACCCACCTAATGTTGATATTTTCATTTTAGTCCTGGCAGTCCCAAACAAATATGAATGTCCAAACAACTCAGGGCCAAAGTACCCATGGCATTTGGCACCTAGGAGCCCTCCAAACATCATTTTTATCACACATAGATGGTCATTTGTGCCCACAATGTTTTCAGGGCAGTTCTGCATTCAATACCGTTTGCCCCTGGATGGGACAGCCACACTGCTTCATTCCCAGTCAGTGTAGAAATGGCTTCAAGTTACAAAAAATAAGATTCCGACTAAACTTCAGGAAGAACTTTTTGATGGTAAGAGCTGTTCAACCGTGGAACAGATTCCTTTGGAAGGTGGTAGGCTATCCTTGGAGGTTTCTAGGCAGAGGTTGGATGGCCATCTGTCATGGATGCTTCAGTTGAGATTCCTGCATTTTAAGGAGTTGGAATAGATGACCACCTGGATCCCTTCCTACAATTCTACGATTCCATAAACTCCAAAGAACTGGTACCACAAAGCTGAAAGCCTGCACCTGAGTCACAGCCCACAATGACCAAGCAGTTGACACACCTTCCTTACAAGCCTTTGAGGCTCACCACCCACCAACCTTCTTTTTTCTTTTAAAGGACAAAATAAGGACATGGCAGAGATTCCTACAATTATTCACAGCATGGAGAAAGCAAACAGGGAGGATTTTTTCCCCTCCCTCTCCCATAATACTAGAATTTAGGATTTAGAACAAACAAAAGAAAGTGCTTTCTCACAAAACACCAGCGCACAATTAACTTATGGAAATGTGCCCCGGTGCAAGACTGGAAAGATTTGAAAGGTGATTAAAAGGCAAGATTAAAACATGATTAGACATTCACAGAAGAAGCTAGGTCTATCAGTGGTTATTAGCTATGATGACTAAAAATGAAATCTCCCAATGCAAAGGGTGCATACCCATAATACTAATTTCAAGTACAGTACAGGCAGCCTGAGGCAGATGAATATGGGTGTATTCAGACAATGAAAATACCTACTGTAGCTGTGAAGCCTGGTCTGGGAGAATCAATGGCAGAACTTCCTTTTGGCAAGAGTATGGAAGGCACACACCTCCGCACGCTATTCTTGCACAGTGTGCTCTTCTTGGGTTTTTCTTTTTCTTTTTAATGTTCCACTTATTCTACTCATGCATTCATGCCAAAGAAGGCAATGGAGCAGCCCAGCGCAATTGTCCTTTAAATCCTCGAGATTGGGGATGCTAGTTAATCACCTAATGGCGGATTAGGAATAATTATTCCCTGGGAGGCAGTTCTGAACAGCTGGCCAGGTATTGCATTAATTGGTGTACTTTTGCAGGCTCTGAGCCAGCAGATTTTAACCGCTGTAAAATTCAGAGAGTAAACTAGATACCTTTGGTTTATCAGCCGAACTGTCACAAAGAAGACAGCAGGTGCAAAATGGATTTAAATAGGCTGCAATTTTATCGGTGTGAAAAAGTGAATAATTACGATTTTAATACAGCACCCCATTGTCTGATGACACTCAGGGCGCTTTACAAAACTCACTTAATCTGACTCAAATTCAGGTTTCCTGGTGCTTACATAAAATAACAACATTACCTTGGAATAGCACTGTGCTGGAACTTGTCACCATTTTCTCAAAAGTTTCATTCTCCTCTGAAATAGGTTTCTGCTGCTGCAGCTGTTGTTTTGCTTCATTCACAGGAGTCCAATGAGTACAGGGCTGAGCTTAACTTGTTTGTTAAGGGAAGTGCCGTAGCTCAGTGGCATCATTTCACTCCCTGACATCACCAGCTAGGACTGGAGATGTTGCATCTGAAGAGGCATTGCTAGTCAGTGTAGACAGAACTGAGTTAGATGGACCAATGGTCTGAGAAAGCATAGGGTGGCTGGTTTGTGTGCATTTCTTTCATTAAGAATTTATCCATTGATCTGCAGCCTCCTGGCTGCCTCTGCCTCCTAATCTGGTGAGGCGGGTAGGAGGATGCACCATGGGAAGAGTTACATCATGGTGTCATCTCCTGGACTTCAATTAAAGCACAGAAAGCCTGAGAGGCTGACTAGCAAGTGCACTTGCTGGAGGGTGTGTGAGAGCAGGATAGAGTTAGTCTCATCCAGCTGTGGCCACCTGGGCATTCAGTAAAGAATCAGGTCAGACTTGAAGGTCGGGGGGTGTTGTAGTTTATAGAGTTACCATCTCTTTCTCCAGGCTTTGTGTCCAGTAGAGTGTTTGTTCCTGGCACTGTGCAGTTGGGGCACATCATGGATTCTGCTGGGTTACTGTCCACCCAACAGTCTCCCTGCCTGAGCTGACAGAGCTGGTCTCAGAGGCAGTGTTGAGGATTTTCAGACTGCTAGTGTTGGGGAACTTCAACATCCACATTGAAACAGTTACCTTTGATGTGACTCAAGACTTCATGATGGTCATAGGGTTGTCCCAACATGTCATTGGCCCAATGCATGTGGCAGGTCACACTCTGGACCTTGTTTTCTTGGTTGGGCAGGAAGCAGGTGATCTGTAAGTGGGGGGGGGGGTGTTGACATCAGTCCTTTGTCATGGTTAGATCACTTCCTGTTGAGGTTTAGGCTCTCAACACCTTTCCTCCTCTGCAAAGGTGAAGAACTGCCTATCTGGTTTCTGTAATTGGCAGGCAAGTGGTTACGACAAAAGTGGCCCCAGCAACAGTAATAGTGGCCCATACTGGATCCTGGAACTTGCCTCAGTTTGTGGCATACTGGCACCCGACTTATAACAGATGATGGGAATTTAGAGATCCACTGTCAATAAGCAGATGAAAGTAGACTAGGTAGACATATGGTCTGCCCTGGTAGAAGCCAGAACCCACACAGGGCTGCCATAAGTCCAGAATTTTCCGGACATTCACAGAATGCTGCAGCCGAAAGCAGTGTCCAGGCAGTAATCAGCTGAATGTCCGGGAAAATATGGATGTGTGGCAACCGATGCTGGCAGTGTCATTTTTGCAGATTTCCATCAACAATTTTTGAAATATGGCAGCCCTATCACCACATGACTATTTGGATCATATCTCCTACCTTGTACCATAACCCCACAGTCACACGGAACAGCTATAGCTCCAGAGATGGTCTGGTGAATGTCAAATAAATAGAAAATGCAATTGCACTTGCATAAGAATAGAGACTTTGTATTGTTATTGAATTATCAACATATCAGTGTGACTCAGGATTCAGAGGTGCTGTGAATCTGAATCAGGTAGAGCAGCCCCTGGACTGCTTATCTTCACATCTCACAGAGTTACACAGTTCCTTCCGTAATGATCTCCTAGAGCCGCCGCTGGGATGAATTTACTATTCGGTTGGCTGTATTGCACATTAATAATTCAAATATATAGGACAATATATCAGAGATATTTAAAATAGTGCAAACTTGCCACATTTTTATGCTGCTTCAAAATTGATAGTGTGGGCAGTGTTTTAAATGCACTCAAAACCTGATATATATTTAATGGCTGCTGTACTTTGTCATAACATCCATTTTTAATTATCAAGAATATTGGCCAAGTTGCTAATATTTCTTAAGCAGATTTTATATATTGTCAAAGTAGTTAAATTACCGACACACACTTCATATTTCACTTCATTTTTTTTAAGCATAGCATTTCAGGAGAGAGAGAGAGCTCTGTCTGGATCTTTCCAATTAAGGGTAGGTGCAGGTTATTGAGGTGGCAGAAAGAACATGCAGAGATTATCTGCTCTTTAGCCAGACATGTGGGGAAACTCAAGATCTGTGATCCTTTTTGAACAATGGAAGGAAGGAATAAAGAAATATTTTAATATATTTTAGGGCTGCCAACTTGAATAAAATATTGCGAGGGCCCAGGTAAGCCCCGCCCTGTACAATTGGTCACATGATGCGGTGCACAAACACCATTTGAATGGCAGTGCCCATCAACTTTTTTGGGGGGACAGCCAAATATTTTATTGTGGGGACTGAAGCGCCCATGGCCTCTAGGAGTTGGCTCCTATGATACATTTATATATGCATTGTTGCATGGTGGCCCAACCTTCTAGCTGAGGTCAGACAAGACCCTTCCTGCTTGATCATCCAGTACCTACTGAACTCTGCGCAACTCTGCTGAGCAGGGTTTGGATTTGGTGTAATTTTATGCTCGCTTAATTTACACCAGCTTGCTGAATGGAGAAACATAATCACTAGGAAAACCAGAAATTTGGGGAAATGCTACTGTTGGCTAAGACCAAAGTTGGGCAGCAGGAGTTAAAATGGGGTATACAAACTGACCAGCAAGAAACACAGGAGAACTAGAAAACAGAATAAGCCAAAATAGAATTTGGTCTTCATGGTGAAAGAGATTCCTACTCTTTAGCTAAACATTTTTGCTCAGCCCCAGGCCCCACTCTAAATCATACCTTCCCATCACTTCTTTGCAGAGAAGAAGTTAAAGGTTTAGTACACCATGTGAGCGTGTAGGGTTTTGTTTTTATTTCCAGATAATATGCAGATATTATTTCCAGAGTTCCCTGCATGGTGCTTGGCTCCTTCCAATGCTCCTGGATTAGAGGTGCATCCAGTGTGTAGCCACACTGGGTTATTATGGGCTTTCTTTCACTCTTTGCCAAGAATTGGGCATTTGCAATTGCCCAGTCCTGAAAGCAAATTAGCAAGTTTTGTATTTCATTCTATGTCCTTGGTTGGCAATTGCTTTTTAATTAAGAAGCTGTATTTAGAATTGAGCAAGGAGGCCAGAATTATTGGCGTAACCACAGACATGCTCCCTTGTGAAACAGACATAGTCAAGTAGCCCTTTAACCCTTTCATTCCCCAGCCCACGGTGAAGAACTAAAAGTATTAAGAAACATCTGCAGTGTTTGCCTTTTAGTGCATCTCAGCTGCGCTAAAAGATGTCTACTGAGTTGTGCAAGGAAGCGCTTTGCCAAAGGAGGGGGCTATAGACAGCACAATATATTTTGCCACTGTAAATAACAACAACAACAACAACAATTTCTTATTTATACCCTGCCAATCTGGCTGGGTTTCCCCAGCCACTCTGGGTGGCTTCCAACTGAATATTAATAGCACAATACAGTAGAACCTCAACTTACCACCACCCCTACTCACGAACAATTTGACTCGTGACCATGACAAACCCTGAAGTAAATACCAGATTTGCCATGATTCGTGCACATACAGAAGTGGCTTCTGCTGTCTGCACATGCGCAGAACGGCACTGCTGCCAAATGCGCACGCGCAGAACGGCACTTCTACCAGCAACCTGGATCAGCTCACGAACAGACCTCCGGAACGGATCCCATATGTGAGTAGAGGTTCCACTGTACAGCATTAAACATCAAAAACTTCAGATAACAACAACAACAACAATACCTTTATTACCAATGTACAACCTGTGTACAATGAAATTAAATGAGCCTCCCTCCCCCTCACTCAAACACTCTGTGTGCTTATCGCACAACACACCACCTCGCAAGTCAGTTCTGCTATGTTATTTTCTGTTCAACAGCTTAACAACCCACGGATAGAAGCTATTTTTTAGCCTGTTGGTACGGCGGATTATACTTCTGTATCTCCTGCCCAAGGGTAGAAGATTAAAGAGGTGGTGGCCGGGGTGTGAGTCATCCCTGAGAATTTTTCTTGCTCTCCTAAGGCAATGATCCCTTGCGATGTCATCTAGCGGGCCCATGATATGTGCTGTATTCACCACCCTCTGTGGAGACTTTCTGTCCGTGGCTGTCAAGCCAGCATACCACACTGTAATACAATATGAAAGGACACTTTCTATTGTGGACCAGTAAAAGGAGTTCATCAATTGTTGCTTAACATTATTCTTTCGCAAGACCCTGAGGAAATGGAGTCTCTGCTGGGCCTTTCTGACCACCTGAGGTATGTTGATTTTCCAAGTGAGGTCCTCACTAAGGTAAACTCCCAGGAATTTAAAGGAGGAGACTCTTTCCGCACAGCCCCCCCCCCCCCCGATATACAATGGGGCAGGTTCCCCTCTCTTCCTCCGGAAGTCCATCACCATCTCCTTTGTCTTACTAATATTTAGGTGCAAGTTATTCTCTAAGCACCATGTAGATACTTTTTGAACTTCCCCCCGTACGCTGTTTCATCTCTGCCTGCAATTAGGCCCATTATGGTAGATGGCTTTTAAAAGTAAGATAGTTGCTTATTTCCTTGACAGCTGATGGGACGGCGTTCCACAGGGCAGGCGCCACTACCAAGAAGGCCCTCTGCATGTTTCCCTGTAACCTCACTTCTCACAGTGAGGGAACTGCCAGAAGGCCCTCGGCACTAGACCTCAGTGTCCGGGCAGAACGATGGAGGTGGAGATGCTCCTTCAGGTATACAGAACCAAGGCCATTTAGGGCTTTAAAGGTTAGCACCAACACTTTGAATTGTGCTCAGAAATGTATTGGGAGCCAATGCAGGTTTTTCCCAGTACAAAACAGCCTGACATCCTACCTCATGGTAGGATCAATGCTATTGGAGACAGAACTGGACACTCGAGACCTCTAGCTGCCTTTGCTTGTGCTACATTGTTTCTTATCATAGGGAATTGTCATTATTATGTACCAGGGCCTGGTGATCATCTTAGTGAAGATGCATCCTGTCGTACAAATTTATGCTCCTTGTAAACTATAAAAGAAGGGCTTTGAGACACTTCCAGGCCATCGTTATTTCTGAATGAGACTGAAGGATGTACCAACAAATTCAGGTTGCACGATGATAGTTGATTGGGAGGGCTACCATTAAAGGGTTTTAAAAAAAACTTTTTGTGATTTTATTGTAAGGTTTTATGTTTTTATTGCTGTAAACCACTTTGTCCTGCCCTCCAGGAATTGAGCTGTGACTACTTTTCCCATTCACTTTTATTGAGAGAAAGCTTTGGTACATTAGCCCCTCGAGGCACTTCAGACAATACACATAGATAAGCCTTTATTCTTTCCTACACAATGCAGGCTTTGCTAATCCTCTCTTTTGCTATCCTAACAGCCAAGCTGTGCTCTAGAAAGTTGAATGGACCTTGTAGCTGGGGCAGACTTTGGTAATATGTTGCCCAGAATGAGGACAAAATTTGGTGCCCCCTTTTATTTATGATTTATGTTATTTATTAGATGTTTACATTAGATTTATTATATTATTAGTTATTATTTTGCGTCCCCCTCAGCTCGGTGCTCTGTGTGGGAGAACCACCCAAACTGCCCTAAATCCAGCACTGCTTGTAGCCTCTCTGTCAGCCCTAAATACCAAGGGGGTTTCTGCCTGCATTTCTCCTTTGCGATCAAGTGAATAGGGCTGGTGTTATGTACTCAAGTTCTCACCCTGGGCCAGTAGGGGGATACTGTAGATAGTTTTCACTCAGGTCCACATATGCAAATAAGGGATTGAAAGTGATGTTCAGCGATTGGATAGTTACAGAAAATGGTTACTGTTGCGTTCTAGTGGAGCTCTATATAAGCAGGCTGGCTGAACCCTTCAGTTCAGTTCTGTTCTGGCCTGTGAATAAACAAGAGCTGTTTGAAGAATTGCTGTGTCATCTGATATGTTCACCCACAACTTAACAGGTGGCATCTCCAAGAATTGCTCTTCCTATTGCAGGGAGTAAAACAAACAAACAAAAACCCTGCTTACTCTGAACATGCAGAGATTGTCTCACACACCTCCTCCTCTCTGGAAGGAGCTGGCATGTGGAGATAGGATAAGGTTGCTGGGGTGAGGGCATGAATAGCCTCTGATTGTTTCCCTCACGGCAGTGGGCCCCACCACAACCTGCTGGGCTGCTGCCAAGGATTTTCATTTCCCATTCCTGCACTCCTCCCCACCCTGGACTCATTCTCTTCCTGGCTCTGCCAGCCCCTTACACACTTAAATACAGTGCTTCTTTTCTGGGGGGATGCAGGGGTATGCATACCCCTAAACATTTTGTGAATCTAAGCTTTGCCTCTGTGAGAGGCAGTATTTCAATATGAGAAGAAAAATGAGAGTACCCCTAAACATTTTTTAAGAAAAATGCACTGCTTAAATATATATACTTTTTATGATATAGCAGTATACAAATATTTTAATAAATAGCAGGTAAAATGGTAAAGGTAAGGATTCGAACCACCGACCTTCTGATCAGCAAGCCCAAGAGGCTTGGTGGTTTAGAATGCAGTGCCACCTGCTCCCAATAGCATTTGTAATTTGCAGGAGGTTAAACTAAGATGAGCCTTGGGGTCACTTCCAACTCCACAGTTCTATGATTCAATGAAGTAAAATAATACATAAAATATCCCTAAAGACGAGTGTCAATTATGGGTGGTATCCAGCTAATGCATACTGACATGCAGGGATTTACGCTTGTGAAACAGAAGTTCTCCTCTCTTTCCCCTTGCACCCTCTCCCAAAACTGTTCTAAGGGTTCCTCCAACCATCTAAAGAAGATTTGGAGAGAGTGGGGGGCACATGGTGGGAGAGAAGATGGGAAAACTCAAATGTGCCAGCATAAATCCTTTCTCTGACAGGACACATTAGTAAGATATTGCCCTACATTTTCTTGGGCTGAACCCAAAAACGTTTTGGAGAACTTGTTCATTTACTGAGTGTCCTGGCTAGTGAAAATAGAATAAGCAAAATTCTGCGCTAGTTGCTCTGGTGTGTTTTTTTTAAAAAAAACAATTTATTTATTTTATTTTTTTATAAATAGGCTAGCTCTGCTGGGTGCAGTTATTTTTCTTTCATGACTGCAGTTTGAACAAGCTGCCCCAGGGAGTCATTATGGAAGCCGTTGCAATGTTTATTATCAGTGCAGGCAGCTTTTCTTATTCCTTTAGCAACAATCCATCATGTCCCCTTTGATTAGGCACTATTTCTCATTCACTCTGTTTGACGGGGCTGGAAACCTTTCCTTTGCTTTCCTTCCCCCAAACTGGATGAAGCATAGCAGTTTGAGCTCTGGAGCCTTCTGAGTCCAAATGCATCTTAACTGAATGAAAGTAACTAAACCATCTTTCAACATCCTCCATCCACAAGGCTGTGTCTGTTGCTATTTTTGTTGATTTGATTAATCAGCAATTAACACAAGAATTCCTTGGATACCTAGATCCTGGTTTGGGGCAAGTACTCCTTGGTGAGAAAGCCCCAGCAGTGATTTAAAATCACAAAACATACAGCAAGGTAAAGTATGGAAATAAAGGCTGTTAGACCTTTAAAATCTCCTATTCTAAGTTGCCTACAAAGTTCCTCACTTCCCCTAGCATAGAAAGAGATCACATGTTTGGTAAGCTAAAATTGGTTTACTTAAAAACTCCTCAAAGATCAGATTCATTTGCTTTTCCATATAGCAGGGGGAGGAAACCAGGCAGTTTAAATTACATTACAAAAATGATAAATGCTTCTATGTTATTGTATAGAAACATAGTGATGGCTTGCTAAAGCCATGCAATCTAAGCTTGGAGCATCCAGCATAGATTTGGACTAGACAGTTCACATGGTGGAAAGAGGAAGAACAAAGGCTTTGGCAACCATTCCACTCAAGGTTTGACCTAGCTAAGCCTGACAGGACAGCTTTGTCTATGGCCTTAACCCCTTCTCACATCCATAAAAGCAGTGGTTTTCAACCAGTGTGCTGTGGCACCCTGGGGTGCCTTGAAGGATGGTCAGGGTGCCGCAGGCAACATTGGCCTCTGTCCCGCTTTCCTTCCTTCCCTCCTCTGATGCCCTCTCACATCTCTGCCTCACAAAGGCTTGCACAGCTGTTTGTTGCACAGCCCTGGCTACAAGTTCCGCAGGCGAGTGGTGCCTCTGGGGCAGGTCAGGGGGTGCTGGTTGCCAGGAGCTGAGGTGGCCTTGGTGTAAACAAGCAAGCAGGTGAGGAAGCCCAGCCAGCCAGCCAGCCCTTGCTGTTGGGAATGGACAGATAAGTCCCAGGCCCTTGTGGGGCAGTGTGAGGAGACACCTCAGAGATTGGGGTGGCAGCAGTGGCTGCCCGGAGGACACTCAAGGAGAGGGAAGAGGAGAGGAAGGCTAATGGAACACTCCACAAGGGAGGATGTTCAGAAAAGGGTGAGAGGCTGCCAATTCTGCAGGCAAGGGGTGACATAACTGGGTTCATGAGTCCCACAGGGGTGCCACAGAAAGAATGTAGTTGACCAAGGGAGCCGTGGACTCAAAAAGATTGAAAACCTATTCATTAGAGTTTAGCATGTTGGTTATATGAGGTTAGGCATATCCTAAAAAACCTTTCTCAGGCAAATATAACAGCAGCATGCACAATTAATGAACTACCCAGAGTCCCATCTTCACTCAAAGGTTCTCAAAACTGTCTTTTGGTAGGGGCTTTGTGAGAATATCAGCTGTCATTTCTTTGGTTTGACAATACGCCAATTCAACAAGTCCATATTGTACCACCTCATGTACATAGTGGTATTTCACCCCAATGTGTTTGGTTCTTCTTTGAGATCATTTCAAACAGCTTTGGTTGTCCTCCATCAGTCAGACAGATTTCTCACCACACAACCCAAAGTCCATAGTTAGTTGGTCAGTCCAGACCCGTTCTCTGCATGCCTCAGTTGCAGCTAAATACTCTGACTCTGTGGAAGACAAAGCTACAGAATATTGTTTATAACTGACCCATGAAACAGAACCATTTCCAAACATAAGGAGAAATCCACCTGTTGATTTGTGTCTCTGTGTAACCTAATAGTTTTGGATTGGCTGTCAGCTGGCAATTTAAGTTTACAGTTTCACATAAGTCTGCAGTGGTCAGGCTATCATGTAGTTACACACCTTACCACTCTGAGGGATGAGATCCAGGTTGTAGCACTTATTCATGTTTGGTTCACCCTTGGAAGACAATCTCTAGGTACTTATTGACATTTTGTAATGTTTGTATTTGTTTACAAGCATTGGTGCATACCCATAAATTAAAAACTCCAACAGACATCCAAAGTCCACTGTCGACAGATCTTTTAGAGAAACACCTAGCCCTCAAGATGCTTTTCAAGAGCCCAAACTCAGCTGACTGTATCTAAGAATTTCTCAGTCATTTCTTCCCCAAACATCAGCCTGTCTTTGGTAAACACATACCTGAATTGCATCATCATTTACTATGGGCAGCGTGTGCCTCAGACTCTGATGGTTCTTCCTATTCAGAACATGCCTCAAAAAGGAACCATTCGTTAAGGAGCATCTAGTTATGCATGGTTATGTATCTAGTTCCCATAGCAATATATTGCTTTTACTTTGCCTAACAAAGGAATGTACCAAACCAGAGCTATCTGGCAAAGTTGCCAATTCCTCCTCATCCCTGCAAAAATTACATCTGTATGCTAGCAAATATGAAATAATTTTGCATGCCAACTGTGACATGAAAAAAAAAACTTGTGTGATTATTGCTAAGGTGCAGTTGCAACTTGTGTTTCCTGTTAATAATCTTAATCAATGTTTCGAATCATGTTCCCAAACCATACATGTAACACATAATGAACTGTAGAGTGCTGGTGGTTGTTCTTTATTTATACAACTCACAACTTTTTTCTCCAAAGAAAATACATGACACAAAATCATCACAATATAAAGAGGCAACACATACAAAAAGGAACAACAACAAAAGATTCCTGGGATATTGTGTAATGTAAAACAAAGAAAAAAAATAAAGTTTATGCAGCGGTCTTACTTTAAACTTATCTGTCAGGGAAGAATTTAGTCACATTTATTTATAAAAATGAATTTATTTTCCATATCTTGACTAAAAGTCTCTCAAAGCTTATAACCGTCACTTAAAATGCTAAAGTAATATGAAATGATAAAAACAAATCACAAACAGACAAAAGCATAACTAATAAACAGAAGCTAAAAGCTAAAAGAAGGAGATTGCCTTATTAAATTAAATGTCTCCAAAAGCATAGTGAAAAAGACATTTCAGGTGGTGTGTAAAATGACAGTAAAGTATTCCATCCACAAATGCTAGAAAGGGGTGCCAAATGGTCGTGGTCATGGCTAAGCCAGCTTTTTGCATCCACAATATGATATGTTAATAAAATGATGGAACCGCAGAAACAAATCTGTGTCTTCATTGTAGATGGGTTTCGAAGTGTGCTGCTATTTCTGCCCAGGGCTTTTTTTGAGCTGGAACTCACTGGAACCTCTCAGGCAACTCTCAGGTGGGTACCATTGCCATTATAAGAGAACAAGGGAGGCGTTCATGGTGAGTTCCAGCACCTCTTTTTCTAGAAAAACAACACTGTTTCTGCCCAAGCTGCTCATAGCAGATAAGCAGTTTGGTCCTTATACAGAACTTTGTGAAGGGCTATAGCTCATCAGTAGATCATCTGCCTTTACATGCAAGAGGACCCAGGTCCAATCCCTGGGATTTCCAGGTAGGGGAGGGAGGGAGAGACACCCCTGCCCCATCTGAAACCCTAGACCAGTGTTGGCCAAACTTGGGTCTCCAGCTGTTTTTGGACTACAACTCCCATCATCCCTAGCTAACAGGATCAATGGTCAGGGATGATGGGAATTGTAGTCCCAAAACAGCTGGAGACCCAGGTTTGGCCAACCCTGCCCTAGACAGTGTTGCCAATCAGAGTAGACAACACTGAGCTCGACAGACAGGTGACTGGCTACTCAAGAAATTTTAAAGCTGCATAGGCCTGTCTACATAAACCTGTCTGCATAAAATGGTTGGCATAAATCACTTAGAGGCAACAACAACGTCAACTTCACGGCTTTTCTCTACCTTCTTATGGGTTTTTAGTATTTATTTTTAAGCTGGAACTGAACCACATATCGCTTCAGACAGAGAACTCTGTAAAATAGGGCACACAGCCACTGTAGCTAGCCTTCATCATATTGGCACATTCAACCCCCTCCTTAAGATATTTCATATGCAGTTTCAATCTATGCAATTGGTGCCCTAATTTCTACTTATTTTTGGCAGATGATTCGTCTGAATGCCCATTTCAAAGACCTCACCTAGCTGTAGCTGCCACCTCAACTAATTCAAATACTTCCTAAGTGAAGGCTTAACAGAAGCCAATTCCATTTTCCATTTCCTTTTTGAAGGGGCCAAGCTGTTCTGTCATGGTAATTCCTTTAGTAAAAGGACTCAGCTTCTTTCAACAATCTCTGCTGTTTTGGTGCCATTTTTTCCCCAGACGGATCTTCATCCACCTCTAAGCCTGACACATCATCATGTTTTATAACGCTGAAGCTTCCCCCCTTGTTCTGGCAACAGAGAATCTCTGTCTTGTATCACGTAAAAAATTATCGAAGCCAGAGCTGGACCCATGAACTTTGGCTTTGTTATTCAGTCAGGGAACAGAACTCTGGGAGTAAGGTGCCAACCTGACTGGATGATCACACACACACACACACACACACACACACACACATTTTAACAAGCTATAACATTTGCAAGCGACCAAAACAAAGTTGCATTTGGCAAAAAGACCTCAGTACTTAATGCACACCAGTCTCTCTTCCCCTTCTTTGTGCTTCCCTTCTTTATATCAGACACATTCAGGCAGCTGGCAGCAATCCAGGCCTCAGCCGGGGTCCATAGCGACTGTGTCTCTGTGTGTAATATTTAGAGATGTGAAGGGCAACTGTTCAGAAATCAATACTAATATTGTCTCTGAAAGGTAGATGAACTGGACAAGAGAGCAAATTGATTTGGGCACCCGTAATTACTTAAGAACTCATTAATGCCTAGCTAGAATCACTTAATAAACCAGACATGGGAAGTTGTCTGAAAACTGTCAATCAGGGAGGGCAGTGGAGTCTGTCATTCTTTCCCTTTCTTCTTCAGAGAAATGCTTCCTGTGTAAAAGCATCAAGTAGCACTTGAAATTTAGAGTGCTTCACATGCATTGTTTTGTATTCCCGTGGTGGGGAACCTGTGGTCTTCCAGGTGTTGCTAGATTCCTCATCCCTGGCTGGGGCTGATGAGAGCTGGAGTCCAACAATGCTGTATGATTGGTCAACATTATTATCTCCATTGTGAGGGATCCGAAAGAGGACGACTTGCCTGAGGCTCCTTTGTGAGTTCATGGCAGAGATGATGCTTGAACTCAGGACTCTGACGCGTAGCATAGGCTCATCACCACTATGCTATACCAGCCCTCTAAACCCTGAGGGAAGAGGTTCCAAAAGGCTGTATATATTCTGCAAAAGTGCACAGTCTGATGTTCTTTGTGTATCCTGACCCCCTTTCCATGATTAGGAAGGGTGAAATAACTTAGAATCATAGACTCAGAGAATTGTGGTATTGCAAGGGCTCCTGGGGGTCATCTAGTCCAACGCCCTGCAATGCAGGAATCACAACTAAAACATCCATGACAGATGGCTTAAAAACCTCCAATGGAACCTCCGATATGACTCCACAACCTCCTGAGGGAGGTTACATATCATTAATATGGTTACATATAATTAACATTGGCGGTTCGAATCCCTGTGGCGGGGTGCGCTCCCGTCGTTCGGTCCCAGCGCCTGCCACCCTAGCAGTTCGAAAGCACCCCCGGGTGCAAGTAGATAAATAGGGACCGCTTACCAGCGGGAAGGTAAACGGCGTTTCCGTGTGCGGCTCTGGCTCGCCAGAGCAGCGATGTCACGCTGGCCACGTGACCCGGAAGTGTCTCCGGACAGCGCTGGCCCCTGGCCTCTTTAGTGAGATGGGCGCACAACCCCAGAGTCTGTCAAGACTGGCCCGTATGGGCAGGGGTACCTTTACCTTTACCTTACATTTAATTAATATGGTGCTACAAAATCAATTTCTTCCTTTTTGCAGAATCTTGATCTCTTTCTCCCACTACCAAAAAAGCAGACAAATCAGGCCTATATGACAGAAGTGCAGACGGTTCTCAACCTAGCTTTAATTTTTAGACTTTGCTTTGTGCAACAGTTTGGATTGTCTACATCTGAGAATGGTTGTATTGTCTTAAGATAATAGGATCATAGAATCATAGAACTGTAGAGTTGGAAGGGATTTCAAGGGTCATTTTGTCCAACTGCCTTCAAAGCAAGAATCACAGCTAAAGAATTTCTGACAGATAACCAACCTCTGTTTAAAATCTTCCAGTGAAGGATAGTCCACCACATTCCATGTTTAGTTGCAAACTCCTTTCTTGTAATTTGAATCCATTGGTTTGGACACTCTGGAGTGGCAGAAAACAAGTTTTCTCCTTCTTCCATGTGGCAGCCCTTCAGATATTTGAAGACGGCTGTCATATCATCTCTTGGACTTCTCTTCTCCAGGCTAGACACAGTAACCTGATGTATGGATGGTAAAGTATAGCAGGGCACCTGTAAACACATCAAACAGAGTTCTTTTTACCAGGTTGTCTCCTGAAAACACCATGATAAAATTGGGGGAAGGGTAGCTGACTGCTTTTCAAGGAACCGATCTATCCAACTATATAAAAACCTGTTTTCAAATTTGGTAATTAAAACAATATGACTCCAATATTTAAAATAGCAGTGGCTAGAGACACATGATTATATGGCTATATGACATGACTATGACTACTTGGCCACATAAAACCTCTGATGTCCTACATCACTAATTCAGTGAATATCTGGATTGTCTATAATCAAAAGGTGGTGATTCTGTTCAAGTGTCAGGAACTGAAGAAAGATGTGAAAGTCTTATGAAGCCAGTTACTTAATGAAAACATCTGCTTCAATAATGCAGCACTGAAGAAAAGTGCTGGTACATTTACTCCTGAGAAGATAATGAGAAAAGTGAAAACTGGAGATGGAGGGGATAACAGAGGCGAGTAGGAGAAGGAAGATGGAAGCAGATCAATTCCCAAATGGATTCCTAAAAATAGTGTTTTTAATAATAACAACAATAACCTCAGGAGGCACAGAGACATCCGCTGAAAAATGTAGGCTGGCCCACAAAGAGGCAGCAAACATGTTTAATGAGCTTCCACATCCTCTATATTATTCTAACCTTTAAATATTTGTATTCTTATTCCTTCCTGCCTTGGCCAAACAATACAGAGGAATGAACCATGAGCAGACAGAAGGGAGGGATGAGAGTGCACCCAGCTCCCAGCTCTAGATGTGTGGTGTGTGGTTAACTCAGAGTTAAATTTGGTAACCTGCATGAGAATAGGAATATCAGATGTTGAATGAGTAGTCAATTCACACACTCAGGTATGCAAGGGGGGGGTGCTTCCTTGTGGCGCAATCCCCCATACCTGCAGTATATGTGTATATCCCATAGCTGATGCAAAAAAGGTCATATGTGCATCTTTCCTACCTAACTGGCCAGTGAGGAGGAGACTCCATTCTATCAAAACCTGCCACAAAATGTCCAGTTGCAATTTTGGCACAAGATCAACAAGGAAAATCAGAACAAAATATAGTGAGAAGGTGGGGAGGGGTATTACTCAGAAGGGTGGTGGGATTGGGTGATTGGCAGATAGTTGTGTAATACTTCTGAGTAATACCCCTCCCCACCTTCTCACTATATAGAAGGGTCTGGGGACTTCTGTTTCAGTGTATCTGAAGAAGTGTGCATGCACATGAAAGCTCATACCAAGAACTAACTTAGTTGGTCTTTAAGGTGCTACTGGAAGGAATTTATTTATTTATTTTGTTTTGACTATGGCAGACCAACACGGCTACCTATCTGTAAAAGGAAAATCAGATCACTTAGGCCTGGTGATAGTGGCTGACGGGAGGTAAAATTTCTAAAACGTTTAGACCTCACCAGTAAACTTTAGACCAGCCTTTCTCAACCTTGGATCACCAAATGCTGTTGGACTACTACACGCATCATCCGCGACCACTGGTCCTGCTAGCTAGAGATGATGGGAGTTGTAGTCCAATAACGTGGTGAGGGGAAGAAAGAACAGGTTTGGGGTTAATGTAATAAATGCTCAGAAGTAATGTAGTAATGTTACTACCTTTCTAATAAAGGCACTTTCCTCTAATGAAATTTTTTATTATTGCCGCAACAGGCAGTACTGCACTGAAATCATAAGCTGGTTCCCTGTTATAGAGCCTTCCTTACAGAACCAGAACATTTAATGTCCTTTTAAAAATTTAAGATAAGTTAACTAACTAATTGCTGCATTATTGCAAGGCTGCTAGCACACCTGCTTAGCCTCCCACAACAGTTTAAAAGAACAGCATGGTAGGAGCGTTTGTTTGCTCTTTCCCATACCAACTGTGAACAGAAGCCTGCAAATGTTTCCAATAGCCCCTGGCCTAGAACAATCCTTACTGGAAACTCTTAACACTTACTCTGCACATTAGCAGTCAGGCAGCAACCCAGACTGTATATTTGATTTCAACCTTATTTATGACTTCCAAAATGAAGGTAGAAAGAAACAGATGGAATCATCGGAAGCTTTACTTCTAGCCCTTTACAAAGAGTCTAACAGAAAGCCCTGCAAAACTGATTCCATTTGGCAGACTCTGACCAGATTGGGCATACTCTCCGAATGCAAGATGCCTAGGGAGGTACCTGCCAGCTGTAACAAATAATGGCGAGATGTGCCAACATCTGTGATTCAGTTTTGTCTTAACAGCACAGTTTGTACCTTTAGTGTGTGCCGTTTCAGCTTCCAGCTTTTTCCTTATAACAAGCTCACAAACACTTCCACCGAGGGTTCAAAGTAACTGAACATTGGTGATGATGGATCTCCTTTCTACCCTAGCTGTCTTCCCCACCTTCCATCTCCATGTTGGTCGTGGTGCCCTGGGATCACCTCCGACTGCTCTGCTTTCAGACCAATTTATTATTATGCCCTTTTCTTCTTCCTCCATCTTTCCCCTTGTCTTTCTTTCCCCTTTTCTCCCAAAGCATAGTGAGATGCCTAGTCCTGAGAACCAGAGTATTTTTCTATGAGAAGCCATTAACCTACAGGAAACATCCACTACAGCCAGAGGCAATTGTGGGAACAGAGTTCTCAGCATTGCAGAACTCAGAGCTGGGATAGTTGTAGGATTCAAAGGTGGGATAGATGAGGTGGCAATCAGTTTGCATTACAGTGGTTTTGAAAGTGCACAATAGGAGTTGAAAAAGATGGCATGGCAGGAATAGGAATAAAGAAGGGCTGCCATACAGCGGTACCTCAGGTTAAGAACTTAATTCCTTCTGGAGGTCCGTTCTTAACCTAAAACTGTTCTTAACCTGAGGTACCACTTTAGCTAATGGGGCCTCCCGCTGCCGCACTGCCCCCATGCGATTTCTGTTCTCATCCTGAAGCAAAGTTCTTAACCCCAGGTACTGTTTCTGGGTTAGCGGAGTCTGTAACCTGAAGCCTCTGTAACCCAAGGTACCACTGCATTTTAAAAGGTTGACTTATATTTCAATGCAGGGGAAATGAAACGGTGTAGCGACAATAATCAAGGGTCCAGTCCTATGCTTGTTTACTTAGAAGGAATTCTCATGGAGTTCCCCAGGGAATAACCCCTCACTACATAAAAGATACATGAGGATATGACATTGTCCTATGCCCACCAGAACTGGGTATTTTAATGTTATTTTCACCTCAGTCTTTTTCTTCTCCCAGTTAGGATAAATTGTCTCCATTTGTGCATTATTTATGGCTGCAAGAGCCATTTATGGATAAAATACAGGTGCAGGACATTGGAAGAAAAACAGAATTACACCGCTCTGTGATTTTATTTTTACTTTATTTATTTTTGGTGCCAGAGAACCTTAGGCACAGCACTTGAGTGCAGAAAAGTTCGAAATGCATTGCCAGTGCTGGTTCATCATTTTCAAAGTACCAATCTTCCAAGGGAAAGTGGTCCTCCAAAGGGTGCTGCTGCATTCCCCCCCCCCCCGCCGCCGCCTTTTTTTAGTTTTTAAATGCAGAAGCATTACAGGGAGAGAGGGAAGGCATTGTAATTCATGGTTTTATTTGTTTTTCCAAGGATATGCCTGTGTTAGTGGTTGCACACCATCCATTCTTTTGACTGCCGTAGGCACAGCGCCGTGATGCTGCCTACACTATTAACGTAATGCAATTCAGCTTGCTTGAACAGTAAGCTGCACAATGCAGCCGAAGCAAGCCTGGAGAAATATCAGGCCATATGACAGCATCGCAAAAGTCAGAGATGGGAAAGCTAAAAACTCAACAATAAAAATCAATGACTTTTAAAATATAGTTTGGAGTCTACCCATTATGTTTTTTTGGAACTGATATGTAATTATTATGGTATGGTGCTACCTAGAATCCACTTATCTTGGAATCATAGACTTGTAGAGTTGAAAGGGATCCTAAGGATCACCTAGTCGAATCCTGCAGAAATATGCAGCTATCCCATATGGGGATCAAACCTGCAACCTTGGTGTTATCAGCACCATGCTCTAACCAACGGAACTATCCAGGAACTTATTATTTAGTGAAAAGAATTGTGAGCTGAACTGCAGTCATAACTGTATGATATTATTAAGGCTGTGCTCAGCAAGCATGGCCCATAGGAAGGTGGGGCTTCTTGGCTGCAGCACCCCAGTTATGGAGTTCCCTTGCACTGGAATTTGGACTGCTGCCCCCCCCCCCCAGTGTTTTCTTTCATGTGAAAACTTAAAATGTCTCTATCTTTCTGGGACTTTGGCACATAGCCGGAGGGAGTCAATCATTTCATTTACTGCTGCTGCTCTACTGTATTTTTTTTTTATCTTATTTTAGGCTTTAATCATTGTCCCATGTTGATTTTATCTGTATGATTCAAGTAGGTAGCCGTGTTGCTCTGACGCAGTTGAAATAAATAAAAAAATTGTCCAGTAGCACCTTAGAGACCAACTAAGTTTGTTCTGGGTATAAGCTGTGCATACACATGAAAGCTTATACCCAGAACAAACTTAGTTGGTCTCTAAGGTGCTACTGGACAATTTATTTTATTTGTATGGTTCTTGTTAGCTGCTCTCGGCACATTTGGAGGAATGTTGGGATGCAAGAACAAAGAAATGAGTTAAACATAAATAAATCTGCACAGATCCAGTTCACGAATATTGACATAATTTTCACAGGTTGCACAGCCACATGGTTAAGGGTTGTTGTTCTGAAAAGAGAAAGCACAAATCTCTTGTTATGGCTTTTTGTGAGTGTCTTGAATCCACACATGCTTAAGTGTAACACAATTTGAACGTGGAAGATAAGAATCCACACACTCCTACAAGCTAAGGTACTCGTGGAGGGGTAAAAGGATGAGGTTGGTACCTTGCCAATGCTAGCCACATCATATCACCTTGTGACATTGGCACAGCAACCAGTAGAGCCAGTGGTTTGCTGCTATGTCAACTGTGTTTCTGTACGTTACACACAACACAGCCACAACACCAGTTTCATTTTAAAGGAAAGCATATCTGGGAGATGGAAATTCACAGCAGAAAATAGGCAAGGGGGAATGAGCTGCTTAAACCCTTTCTCACCTGCTCAATTTCTGCTCCATATTGCCTGTCCCAGCCCTCAGCTGCGCTCCTTCCCTGCCCTGCCAGGTTCCAGATGAGTGTTTGCATATTCACAGGTGACAGGTGGTAAGACTAACAACCCATGCAGAAGACTGGCCTCAGGTCTCCTGCACCGTGGATTTTGGACAACAAATATACGTTAAGGCTGGGCCATATGGGAGGAGAAGACACAGCAGCAGTACTGAGAAAGTATATGTCAATATGCCATATCTTCTGAGCTCAATAAATGTCCTTACTTCACATCCCAAACTTTTTTGCCTGGCTGGAACGTGTCCTTGAACTTTTACAATGCCACATGCTTCCCTGGACAGAAAGGCATGTGTGAGTGTGTATAGAAACTTAACTGCTGCCCAGAAATAAAATTTAGATTCATTCATTTCATTATGCATCCATCACTGCCATGTGGCCCTTAGAAAGTCACCCAGAATGGAATGTGGCCCTTGAGCTACAAAAAATATCCCCCAGATCAATGGCCTGGCTCAGTGTGAGATGGCTTTCTGTGTATCGTATATATATTCTCACTGGTTCCAGAGCAACCTATAAACTTAGGTTGAACCCTTTCTTATCCTTAAAGGATGACAGTGGGTATCTATAGGCATGAAAGAGAGTGTGGATTTTACCACTTTTCTGCCTTCTTACTGCAAAACTTTTGAGCCTTTCTCTTTCCCATGAGGAAAACTTCAGCTGAGTGAAAACCATTGGCTGTAGACAGGGTACTGACTGATTGCTTTGAAAGTACAGCTGTCTTGTTGCTGGTGAGCTACAAGCCTAAATACGTAGCTGTGATATCCTGTCTCAATTGTTCTTTGATGGGAGGAGGATATGGTCAAATGTATACCATAGTAATATGTACTTTTTTATAATAATAAAAAAAACAACCATACAATACTGTTCAACTCCTTTAGAAAAATGCTTTGTATATACTATTTTAGACTGAAAGGTAGTGATTGATTGATTGACACAAACAACATTTCCCAACCAATTTTGCAATTATGCTGCGCTCTGGGAGGTAAAATTTCAATAGCAATGCTTCTTGTCAAGCATAAAGCAATACATACTTGACAGACCTGCAACTATACATTTAAAGCACATTTAAAGCATTTGATTTCCCCTCAAAACAATCTTGGGAACTGTAGTTTACCCCTCACAAGAGCTACCATTTCCAGCACCTTTAACGAACTCAAGTTCCCAGGAGTCTTCAGGGGGAAGTCAAGTGCTTTCAGTATGCATTGGATATGCTTTAAATGTATAGTGTGGATCTGCTCAAATGCAAATTGGGAGCAAGGGGCTAAAATCCACTAGAATTTAAGCAAATATTTTTCTAGGGACAAGGGGAATCTAAATACTACTTTTCCAATCAGGTAAATGAAAGAGATGTTTGCTGTCTTTTTGCTGTCTTGCACCAGTATTGCAAACAACCGAATCAAAATCCCCTAACAGTTTTGTTTTTAAAAGCCCCACACTGTGTGCTGATAGCTCAGTGAAACCCTTAAATTACACATGGCCACCTCAAACCAGCTTACACAGATTACACAGACTACACATGGCCACCTCAAACCAGCTTCACTCCCTTCATCCTCCATTTCCCATCCACATGTCTATAGAATGTACGTAACATTTCATATAGACTTGCCCTACAAGCAATACCCATCTCATAACTGCACATTGGCTGATTTTTTTAAAGGGTTGTGTCTTATCTAACTTCTGTTAGGTTGCCTCTATTAGGGTCAAACCTTAGTAATGATTAACTTAAGTTTGTTGATTTAAATGGGTCTACTTTGAGTATGACTCGGGTGTGTACACTCCAATATTTCTGCACACACAGCCTGCAGCTGTGCTGGCTGGGGAGGATGGAAGCTATAGTCCAAAGCAAATGCAGAGCTTCAGGTTGATGACGGATATCCTACAGTCACCGGAGCTGTCACAAATCAGAGATCAAGAATAAATCATGGGGATGGGTGAATCTGTCAATTTCACTTTCTCTCAGGTTCTCATTTTTTTCCGCGTCTTAATTTTAATTCCCCACACTTCCACATCAGTTTGAAAATTCATCATCGTCTTCCTTCAAATGTCTGCTAATATGCACATTATATGTGCAATTTTGCCTAATGCACACTATTCTTTTGCACACAACCTTCCTCTAATATAATGCCTTTTGCATGTTATTTTCACTGATGTATACACATTTTCCCTAGTATATGCACATTATGTGGCTGAAAAATTGCACTCCAAGATGTAAAGGTAAAGGTAAAGGGACCCCTGACCATTAGGTCCAGTTGTGGCCGACTCTGGGGTTGCGGCGCTCATCTCACTTTATTGGCCAAAGGAGCCGGCATACATGTGGCCAGCATGACTAAGCCGCTCCTGGCGAACCAGAGCAGCGCACGGAAATGCCGTTTACCTTCCCGCCGGAAGCACCTTGATGTGTTTTCAAACTGCTAGGTTGGCAGGAGCAGGGACCAAGCAACGGAAGCTCACCCCGTTGCGGGGATTCGAACCACCAACCTTCTGATCGGCAAGTCCTAGGCTCTGTGGTTTAATCCACAGCGGCACCCGCATCCAAGATGTGGGTAAGCGCAAATTGGAGGGGGGATGTTAGGAAAGTTCTCCCTTGAATGTGAACTGAGCCAAAATTATGCCCTGTCCCGAACTGACCCTAATTGTGGCAAGAGAACAGAAGTTACTTAACATTCTTCTTGGGTCTAAAATAATAATAGTCAACTAAATAAAAGGCAAGTGCTCATTTGTATGCAAGCAGCTGGTTCTGGCAGGCCTATTTGTGTCTGCTGTGCCTTCCAGCTACAAAGATTTATGACTCAGCACCCAAGGGACCTTTATATATCTATCCAAATTCATGCATTTTTTCCATTAACCTGTGTACTAGCATCTTGTACAACATGGCAGGAAACAATGATATACACTTTTTGCTTCTGTTCAGGCATGAAAGGCATGGAGGACAGTCACCTTTCAGAAACTAATAATGAGGGGGAGCGGGAGCGGAGCTTG
The DNA here is from genome assembly GCF_951804945.1 of Podarcis cretensis. Classification (NCBI taxonomy): domain Eukaryota; kingdom Metazoa; phylum Chordata; class Lepidosauria; order Squamata; family Lacertidae; genus Podarcis; species Podarcis cretensis. The sequence goes on from NC_137175.1 coordinate 28,024,079, forward strand.
AGCCACATCTGAGCTAGTTTACTGAGATGTAATTCTGTTCAAAGGACAAGTCTTTGTGCCTGGTTGTGGTACACAATTCGATTCTCTCTCCTCGCCCCCAAAAGAACCCCCTTATCTTTGCATATCCCAGTGATGCAGCGGCTCTGTTCTTTTCTCTGGCAACAGTGCCGTGAGTAAAAGAATTGCAATCTATAACACACACACACACACACACACACACACACAAACATCTGCAGTGTGGAAGTCTAGAAAAACAAGAAAGTTTGTTCACAGTCGTTTTTAAACTCACAAAAAGTCACTGTCTGACGTGAGAGATGGAAAGCTGGAGGCATAGCTAACGCTATGTCTAATGTTAACATTAAACACTTTTCATCTTCCAAATAGCTTGCAGACATTAACTAATCAATCCTCACATGTCCTGTGTCGGTTAGGGGAGCATCATTTTCCTCACCGCGGAGCCAAAGAAACCTAATAAATGAGGCACAAAAGGGGGGGGATCTGTTGCTTCGTGTACTCAGACAGCTTTCTGTTTAAGTTGCACAATATTTCACCTTCACTTGCAATCCACTTAAACCTTCACTTACCCTAGGAGAAGCATGAGGCTTAGACTAGGCATGGCAGAAGCCCACCTGCCATCTCAACTCTAACTGCTTTCTGGGCTTCTTCAGGGGAAGCCATGTTTGTTGTGGTGTGATACTTTTTAAATGTAAAGAGCAGCTGGGGCCTGTGGCGCTATTCCAGTGCTCCTCTCCTTCCTGCAACACTTCCCTCTGTCCTCTCTTTTCCCTTCACCATTGGTAAAGAGTGGGTTTCCTTGAGAGAAAGTGGTGGGGAAAATGGAAATCTGCCAAGAAGAAGAAGAAGAATCATAGAATCATAGAGTTGGAAGAGACCACAAGGGCCATCGAGTCCAACCCCCTGCCAAGCAGGAAACACCATCAGAGCACTCCTGACATATGGTTGTCAAGCCTCTGCTTAAAGACCTCCAAAGAAGGAGACTCCACCACACTCCTTGGCAGCAAATTCCACTGTCGAACAGCTCTTACTGTCAGGAAGTTCTTCCTAATGTTTAGGTGGAATCTTTTTTCTTGTAGTTTGTAACCATTGCTCCGTGTCCGCTTCTCTGGAGCAGCAGAAAACAACCTTTCTCCCTCCTCTATGTGACATCCTTTTATATATTTGAACATGGCTATCATATCACCCCTTAACCTCCTCTTCTCCAGGCTAAACATGCCCAGCTCCCTTAGCCGTTCTTCATAAGGCATCGTTTCCAGGCCTTTGACCATTTTGGTTGCCCTCCTCGGGACACGTCCCAGTTTGTCCGTGTCCTTCTTGAACTGTGGTGCCCAGAACTGGACACAGTACTCCAGGTGAGGTCTGACCAGAGCAGAATACAGTGGCACTATTACTTCTCTTGATCTAGATGCAATACTCCTATTGATGCAGCCCAGAATTGCATTGGCTTTTTTAGCTGCCGCTAAAAAATAAGAAGAGTTTGGATTTGATATCCCGCCTTTCACTCCCCTTCAGGAGTCTCAAAGCGGCTAACATTCTCCTTTCCCTTCCTCCCCCACAACAAACACTCTGTGATGTGAGTGGGGCTAAGAGACTTCAAAGAAGTGTGACTGGCCCAAGGTCACCCAGCAGCTGCATGTGGAGGAGCAGAGACGCGAACCCGGTTCACCAGATTACAAGACTACTGCTCTTAACCACTACACCACACTGGCTCGAGAGAAAGCATGAGACAAACAGAAAAACACTCAGCCCCATGCTTTCTAAGCACAGGACAAGTGAAAGTGTGGACGAACGCCAAACGTAGCAGAAAAACACAACAGAGAAACCTGATATCGCATCGCTATGATTTACCCAGATGGCAGTTTCTCCCAGGCTATGAGTGACTTTCTATAACAGCTCTAACCAAGAAATGGGGCAGGGAAGAAATAAAGAAATAAATAAAAGTAGTAACAACTAAAATGTTGGGGAAGATTTGCCAGTTTGTCGCTCATATTGACAGTGATGATGATGATAATAATAATAATAATAATAATAATAATAATAATATTTCTACCCCCGCACATCTGGCTGGGTTTCCCCAGCTTTCAATAGAACACTAAAAACAGAATAAAACTTCAAACATTAAAAACTTTCCTAAACAGGGTTGCCTTCAGATGTCTTCTAAAAGTCAGATAGTTGATATTTCCTTGACATCTGATGGGAGGGCTTTCCACAGGGTGGGCACCACCACCGAGAAGGCCCTCTGCCTGGTTCCCTGTAACCTCACTTTTCACAGTGAGGGAACTGCCAGAAAGCCCTCGGAGCTGGACCTCAGTGTCCGGGCTGAATGATGGGGGTGGGGATGTTCCTTCAGGTATACTGGGTCAATGCCATTTAGGGCTTTAAAGGTCAGCACCAACACTTGGAATTGTGCTCGAAAACACACTGGGAGCCAACGTAGGTCTCTCAGGACCGGTGTTATATGGTCTCGGCGGCCGCTCCCAGTCACTAGTCTAGCTGCCACATACTGGATTATTTGTAGTTTCTGGGTCACCTTCCAAGGTAGCCCCACGTAGAGCGCATTGCAGTAGTCCAAGCGGGAGATAAGTAGAGCATGCACCACTCTGGTGAGACAGTCCGCTGGCAGATTGGGCAGTGCATTCACACTAATCCTTATTGACTCCAGTTTCCCCGTGCTAATGGGAAGTCAACATTTCCAGTGTATTCTTTACCACTTCTGCAGCGCGCGCACATGCACACACACACACACACAGTATGCATACAAACACATAATTCTTCTAGACACTGGCTCCTGGGAGTTGCCCTTCCTTATGCATATTAGAGGCCCTAAAGCAAAGCTGTAAAACAAATGTAGTCATTGGATAAGGAACCTTGGGCATAAATCTCTGCTATAATATATCTTATTCCCTCACATCCTTGTGTAAGTTTTATGTTTAATAACACATGTTCAGGCAAGATGATCAATCTTGAGAGAAAAGGGCAGTTTATATATATTCACACGCACTCAGAGAGAGAGAATTCACCTTAAACTTAAGCAATGTTCCACAACCATTTTTCTCACATTAAAACATGGTGCTGAACCAAAGAATAACAAGACCGCCATTGCTGCTTCAAGCAGCAAGCTAGATTTTCCTCATGGTGTGACACTGTTCCCATGGGGTATTCTGTCTCAAATTGCCAGGCCAACGAGTGGTGTTATTTCTTTTTCCCCTGAAGCAGAAGAAGGCACAACCTTGGCCACCTCATGCTTAAAAGTAAACCCAACGCCTACCTGTTAATTCTGAGAATTCATCCACACTGCTCAAAAGTCAATGAAATCCCTTTTCCACCTTTGGGGGAAATTAGCCATCTCTTGGTTGGATAGTGTTTTCGAGGTTACCAGCATGAGTCTGACCAAGCTGCGGGGGGCAGTGGAGGACAGGAGTGCCTGGCGTTCTCTGGTCCATGGGGTCACGAAGAGTCGGACACGACTAAACGACTAAACAACAACAAGCCATCTCTTTAAACATAGGGAGGAGTGTAGTTTTTGTAGAAGATCCTTTGTGTCCTGGTCAGTCATTTCTTCCCCATTTTATGGCCACAAGTGGTCAAAAGCTGTAGTTCTTGGCTGGGACAGCCTGACCCTTTTCGCCACCTGAAGAGAAACAGGAAGGTGCCTCCTCACCTGGCAGCTGCCACCTTTGTTGCTCCCCTCCACTCAAAGACAGGGTTGTGCAGCTTAAAATCTTGCTGCATTGGCTTCTGTCTTCCAGTGGCAGGGCATCCACCACCACAGGAGATGCAGGAGCAGTGGACCAGACAAGTTCCTGCCACCCACCACTGGAGAAGCGAGGAGAAGTGGCTGAAGCGTTGAGAACTCGCCAGACTTTGCCACTGCTTCACCTCACTTCTCACTTGATGGAAAGAGGAAGTCCCATGGTGGCACCAGACAAGCCAGGAGAAGTGGCAGAGATACCACCAGAACTCCACAAGAGCTTGTCGGAACTTCTGCAGCCACCGCTTCTCCAGAGGTGGGTGCCTCAGTGTACCTCATGCGTGGTACAACCTTGGTCTTGGCCACCTCACAGAGTGCAATCCACCCAACACAGCAGCTGATCAATCTCCATTCTTCTAATGCAGGCATAGGCAAACTCGGCCCTCCAGATGTTTTAGGACTACAACTCCCATCATCTCTAGCTAACAGGACCAGTGGTCAGGGATGATGGGAGCTGTAGTCCCAAAACATCTGGAGGGCTGAGTTTGCCTATGCATGTTCTAGTGCATGGGCTTCTTGTTGGATTCAGCGATGCTACAAGCAGGAAGACTGAACAGACTACCCTGATACTGGTTGGTGATAGGACAAAGGATCCTTACAGGAGAATGCTGCTTATAAGAGGCAGGGCAAGGGAAGATTGTGTTACCAGCCCATGCTGACCACTCCTACTTACTTTCTTGGCATGTGACTTGCACCCTAGAGTTTAGTGAAGCCCTGGCCTGCTCCTTGCCTCTACTGCCACCAAGTGGCACCCTTCAGTAATGAAAGGAAGTGCTTAATTCCAACTTAAGACACTTTGCAGCTTCACTGACTACACACCTCTCCTCATTTCAAAGTGGGAGTTTCAAATCTACTTCTAAATCATTATTAGCTAATCTTTACAACCCTGCAAAATTACCTCTATCTTAGTTAAGATGCATATTAGTCAAACAAAGAGAACACAGGAAGCCAGTGACAACTACTGCATTCCTTAGATTGCTTTCTTCCTGTTTTAATGTTTTATTTAAGTAATGGCACACATCCAACCTTGGCGCTAATCTGCAACTTTTATTTTATGCCTCAGTGGTCCCAATCCATGGCATAGGAAGGGAAGGTATGAATTCCACCTTGGGTTAATATGATTTTGATCCCCAGTCAGCGTTACGATACCGAAGGCTGCATGAGAGATGCACTATAATCCATTCATGCCCCCATGACACCAGTGTGATGCAAGAACCCAGGCTTTATATCTTCAGAGAGCTAATGAGAATTCACCTCCTTGAAAGGCTCAGCAACACATTTGCCGAAGAAAATTAAGCACTACATCTTCCCCTGATAGATTCCCTTGCTCAGCAACCAATCATAACTCTTTATCCCCCCCCTCCCCAATCCCAGGATATGATATTCCATACACTTTAACACTTAGAGACTAAATTAGGTCTCCGGGGGACAGTTCATTCTTAAAATTTAATTTAAATATTCATTAGATGGCAGGCTTCCACCTAGGCCCGTGCTTCTCAGCAGGACACAGGATAGGCTGATGGAATGACAGTCATACATAAGCTATTAATGCCTTGCTGTTGGGTTCCAGAACAGTATGAGGCCTCACTTCCTGTGCTCAATCAGCACGGTAATAGCGGTCACCAGAACATCTAACATGAGAGAGAAGAAAGTATAAATTGAACGAGAACAAGAACAAAAACATGACCTTCCCGAAGCTGAAAGCCAACTGCCACACGAAGCTGGCCCGGTTGGCGTCATTTCTATAAATACACCCATCTTCGCTCCCACCCTCTTCTGAAAGCTAGGTGGATCACACACAGTTTTACTGAGTCTCCATGGAAACCAGGTCAAGGGGGGTGCAGATATTTGCGTCTCCATTTTATGGCTTGGAGGAAAAGGGTGCTTTTTTAAAAAAAAAAAAACCAAGTGTGGTTTTATTTATTTATTTGACAGAAAGAATTCTGTATGGTGGGAGGCTGCCATTTTGAATGAGAAGACTTTCTGATCACATAGAGGAAAATGACCACTAGAAACCAGAAGACTTTAACCAACTGCCTTAGGCTGCACACACACCATATATTCATGGCACGTTTAAAGCATGTTACTTCTCTTAAAGAATCATGGGAACTATAGTATACCCCTACGTAAAGGTAAAGGGACCCCTGACCATTAGGTCCAGTTGCAGACTCTGGGATTGCAGAGCTCATCTCGTTTTACTGGCTGAGGGAGCCGACGTTTGTCCACAGACAGTTTTTCTGGGTCATGTGGCTAGCATAACTAAGCCACTTCTGGCGAACCAGAGCAGTGCATGGAAACGCCATTTACCTTCCCACCAGAGTGGTACCTATTTATCTACTTGCACTTTGACGTGCTTTTGAACTGCTAGGTTGGCAGGAGCAGGGACCAAGCAATGGGAGCTCACCCCATCGCAGGGATTCGAACTGCTGACCTTCTGATCGGCAAGCCCTAGGCTCTGTGGTTTAACCCACAACACCCCTAAGAGAGCTACAATTCCCAAACCCCTAAAAATCTACAGTCCCCCCCCCAAAAAAAAATGCAGGAAGTCATGTGCGTTGAACGTGTGGTGTGTACATAGCCTTAAATGCTCTTTCAATGCTCCTGGGGTATGTTAAAGATCAGATGTTTTACCGTCTTGGCTACACAGCTGTGAATTGCAGCATGGATCTTGTCAGCAAAATCCCGGGGGGGGCAGCATATGGACAATTTATCATTGAATGAGGAAGATTTGGAACATCATGGTCATGAATAAAGCCACCTGTCAATTAAGGGACAGAAGAACCCAATCAGTGGGGGGGGGGACCTAGATGTTGTTTCTTCTGCAGTGCAACTAGAGCAGATCAGATGAACTAGTGACTTTGGATATACAAAGTAAGAGATATGCTATTGTACATAAAAGCCTGTATGTAAATAATAATAATAATAATAATAATAATAATAATAATAATAATAATAATTTATTATTTATACCCCGCCCATCTGGCTGAGTTTCCCCAGCCACTCTGGGCGGCTCCCAATCAGTGTTAAAAACAATACAGCATTACATATTAAAAACTTCCCTGAACAGGGCTGCCTTAAGATGTCTTCTGAATGTCAGGTAATTCTTTATCTCTTTGACATCTGGTGGGAGGGCGTTCCACAGGTCGGGCGCCACTACCGAGAAGGCCCTCTGCCTGGTTCCCTGTAGCCTCACTTCTCGCAATGAGGGAACCGCCAGAAGGCCCTCGGCGCTGGATCTCAGTGTCCAGGCTGAACGATGGGGGTGGAGATGCTCCTTCAGGTATACAGGACCGAGGCCGTTTAGGGCTTTAAAGGTCAGCACCAACACTTTGAATCGTGCTCGGAAACGTACTGGGAGCCAGTGCAGATCTCTCAGAACCGGTGTTATGTGGTCCCGGCGGCCACTCCCAGTCACCAGTCTAGCTGCCGCATTCTGGATTAATTGCAGTTTCCGGGTCACCTTCAAAGGTAGCCCCACGTAGAGCGCGTTGCAGTAGTCCAAGCGTGAGATAACCAGAGCATGCACCACTCTGGCGAGACAGTCCACGGGAAGGTAGGGTCTTAGCCTGCGTACCAGGTGGAGCTGGTAGACAGCTGCCCTGGACACAGAGTTAACCTGCGCCTCCATGGACAGCTGTGAGTCCAAAATGACTCCCAGGCTGCGCACCTGGTCCTTCAGGGGCACAGTTACCCCATTCAGGACCAGGGAATCCTCCACACCTGCCCGCCTCCTGTCCCCCAAAAACAGTACTTCTGTCTTGTCAGGATTCAACCTCAATCTGTTAGCCGCCATCCAACCTCCAACCGCCTCCAGGCACTCACACAGGACCTTCACCGCCTTCACTGGTTCTGATTTAAAGGAGAGGTAGAGCTGGGTGTCATCTGCATACTGATGAACACCCAGTCCAAACCCCCTGATGATCTCTCCCAGCGGCTTCATATAGATGTTAAAAAGCATGGGGGAGAGGACGGAACCCTGAGGTACCCCACAAGTGAGGGCCCAAGGGTCTGAACACTCATCCCCCACCACCACTTTCTGAACACGGCCCAGGAGGAAGGAGCGGAACCACTGTATAACAGTGCCCCCAGCTCCCAGCCCCTCTAGACGGTCCAGAAGGATGTTATGGTCGATGGTGTCAAAGGCCGCTGAGAGATCCAGCAGAACTAGGAAACAGCTCTCACCTTTGTCCCTAGCCCGCCGGAGATCATCAACCAGCGCGACCAAGGCAGTTTCAGTCCCATGGTGAGGCCTGAATCCCGATTGGAAGGGATCCAAATGGTCCGTTTCCTCCAGGCGTGCTTGGAGTTGTTCAGCAACCACCCGCTCAATCACCTTGCCCAAGAATGGCAGATTTGAGACTGGGCGATAGTTGGCCAAATTGGCCGGGTCTAAAGATGTTTTTTTAAGAAGCGGTTTAATGACCGCCTCTTTTAGCGGGTCTGGGAAGGCTCCCTCACAGAGGATCCATAATAATAATAATAATAATAATAATAATATCCAGTTCCTTCACACATAGCCAGCTTCAGATGCTGTTCCAAGCCACTAGTGAATCGATGGTTTTCAGTGTGCCACTACATTGGATTTTCAAATAATAGACATTTGGGAAACTGTTTCATTCCAAACCACTGCACAACCATTTTGTTCTTTTTCATATTGAATACACCTAATGAATGTTTCCACATTGATTCTTTAATCACCAGTGCCAGGATACAGATTTGCTCCACTATTTCCCAGTGTCAAGTGGCAGCATGCAATTTACAGCAAGCCAGTCTCCATGCAACTACCCATCATGAAGAACTGGAAATACAAAGAGCTTAACTGTCAGACAGGTCACTAGTCATAGTCAATTTATTTATATACTGTAGAGATTACCAACCTTTTTGGGCCAATGGGTACACTTGCAAACTGGAGGAATTGTTATGCCCAGGCAATTGCCACAACCTATTCTGTTGGCTTATTTAAAACCTATTTTAAATAGGAAAAGGGAAGGGTGTCCTCTGAGTGCCCAGGAAGGTTATAAAATATAGGATCGCCATATCTTGAAAGTAAGATTCCTGAGACCCGCAAAGTTGTTAAGCTTTGGGAACTGTTTCCACTGCTTTTTCCACCGCGTTGCCATACATCCAGGTTTTCCCTGACTTTTTGCCAGTTTGGCAAAATTACCCCCTGACGCCATTTCTACACCCAACAACCAGGACGTGTCAGGAATTTTCCTGATGGGTGACAAGTCTATAACATAACCCTGGGAAAGCTCAGTTCATAGACCGTGAGACTCTAATCTCAGAGTCATGAGTTTGATCCCCACTTTGGGCAAAAGATTCCTGCATTGAAAGGAGTTTGACTAGATGGTCCCTATGATCAGTGCTGGATTTATGTATAAGCTAAACAAGGTATAGCTTAGGGCCCCACTCTTGCGCCGGGGGGGGGGGGGGCCAAAAAAATTAAAGGGGAAAAAACCTGTCTGTACATTTCCAAAATGTAAGGTAAAAAACAAATAAAATAAAACCTGCATGCAGCAACAGTGTTTTGTTTTGTGTTGTGTAGGCTCCATATTAGGTCCATAAATTACCATATAGCATATATTCAACACAAAAATTAGCAACAATTTGTTGTTGACAAAGGACAGCTGGACATATAAAGGGCCCCAGTACCTTCAGTAGCTTAGGGCCTCATCAAATCTAAATCTGGCCCTGCCTATGATATATAATCTATGGCATAACAACAATAATAATATATACTGCTAATCCATCCCTCTTTTAACTGGAGTTGCAAAGTATTGAAACTAGGACTTTACCCTTTCCTAGAAGCCAGGGCATATCATGGTCTGCCCACCCATAACTCCTGTAGGTGGGAAGAAAATAAGCTATATGCAATTTGTTTCCTAAAGAACATGATGAATTCTGTGCCTCTCTATAACTGTTCTTACTGCATCTCAACATCTCTCTCAAGTTTGACAAGAAAGGCATAGCTCTACTTAGTCTAGCTTTGTAGGTGTTCAGAAAACAGTGATTTTCTTGACTAAATGGATGGGAGAGTTACAGAACATGATGTCAGCTCACTAAGTGCCTCATCACAGGCTTACACACACAATTATTCTCTCTCTCTCTAAAAAAGGCAATCCATCAATTACTGTCTTTTTAACACCCCCCCCCAAAAAAAAAAACTTTTCTATTATTTTCTACTTTTAATATATCGCTTGTAATAACGGCATGGAATTACAGCACATATATTGATTTTTCCATTAATCTTGCTTTAGTTGAAAGTCTAAAAAAGTAAAACTAACAATTTCTGCCACAAGCCAAGCATGGACAGTTGTTAACCGAGCTATCAGGATCCCTGGCTGTGAGGTTGTAAAACAGTCTTTAATGACTTTATGTGCATGATATCCAGAAGAGGTTCTTTGGGTGTCATGTGAGCTTAGAGGGCCAGAAAACATGCAATGAAAAACACACTGAAGCAGGCAAGTTTAGGAAGGAAGGAAGGAAGGAAGGAAGGAAGGAAGGAAGGAAGGAAGGAAGGAAGGTTATGCTGGCAAATCCAGCTTTAATCTTTGGGGGGGGATATGAATGAATAAAATGAATAATCTCACTATATGAATATCTCGTGCCAGAACTGGAGTCAATATAGCTGGGATGGATCCAAAATAAGTTAGTTGAACTGAAGTCAATGGGGCCAGATTGTTCCTATTGAAATAAATGGGATGTAATGACTATGTTCAATTAACTTAGCAAAGTGCTTCAGAGGATGTAGAGTTTGTCAGAGACCTATGACACCTTGGCAATCCAGATGTCAAAAAATCCTATCAACAAGTGTCTCCTAAAAGCAAAACTAAAATTCTCTAAGCTTACTGTATAAAGACAATGCAATATATAATGAAAATGCCAGGGTCGGGTGATGGGTGAAGAGAGAGCAAACATGATCATGAGAAAATGGAGAGGTGCATTGTGACTGATTAGTCAAACTTGAAATCAGAGGAAAATATTTGATCCAGAAAGCAAATCCCTTTTAATTCTTTAAACATGCCTTACATAAAAGCCGTAGGACCTATTTGTCTGCCATTTAACAGTCTTGTTACCATGTGCACCTCTCTCATACCTGAACTACTTCCCTCAGATCATCTCCTTTTCTTCTTTACCACATTCTTGAAATCCATCTTATCGACAGGAACTATTGGACTTTGCCAGTGCAAGAAATTTAGAGCTAGACTATCTAGGCTGTTTAGTCAGTGCCTGAAGACCTCCAGCAAGGGAATGCCCCCCTTCCCAGAAATTTCTCCTAACGTTCCACCAAAATCTATTCTCCTCTAACAAAATCCTATTAGACTTAATCTTCTCTCTAGTACAGTAAAACACAAGTCCTTGCCTCTTCCATGTGACTATGTTTCTGTCTTCCTCTATGCCCATTCCAAGTCTAGTACAGTGGTACCTCTGGTTGCGAACGGGATCCGTTCCAAAGGCCTGTTCGCAACCTGAAAAGAACGCAACCTGCATCTGCTCACGTGCGGGTCATGATTTGCCACTTCTGCGCATGCACATGATGTCATTTTGCGCGTCTGCACATGCGTGAGCTGCGAAACCTGGAAATAACCTGTTCTGTTCCTTCCGGGTTGCCGTGGGACACAACCTGAGAACGCGCAAGCTGAGGCAAAGGTAACATGAGGTATGACCATACAGTCAAACCTTGGTTTTCGAACGTCTCGGCTGCTGAACTTTTCGGAAGCTGAATGCCGAAAACCCAGAAGTGAATGCTTCCATTTTTGAATGAGCCTCGGAAGTCATATGGCTTCCAAGGCACGTTTTTCTTTTCTTTTCTTTTCTTTTCTTTTCTTTTCTTTTCTTTTCTTTTCCATTGAGCTTCCTGACAGCTCTTTGATCCTCAGTTTTAGAAAGTTTCAGAAGTTGAATGGTTCCAAAGACCCATCTAGTCCAGAATCTTGTTATCACAGTGGCTAGCCAGATGTCTATGGGAAGCCCACACGCAGGGCCTGAGCTCCCCAGCAACTAATATTCCAAGGCATACTGCTCCCAATACTGAAGGTAATAAACAATCATCATAACTAGTAGGCACTGAAAGCCTTATCCTCTGTGAATTTGTTGAAACCTTTTTTAAACCATCCAAATTGGTTAAACCATCACTGCATCCTATGGCTGTTAATGCCACAGTTTAACTCTGCTGCATCATTTCCTAGCAAAAACAATAAGGAGGGCCAAATCATTCCCACATCACAACACATGAAGTTCACTCATCATCAATTGCATACCCCTCACTACATTGCCAGTGTGTTGTAAGGACCAGACTAAAACTAGAGCTGACTGAACAGCCTTTACTATACTTCCAGATTTACAGATCATGGTATTATTTATTTGTACTGTTTTATTGTTGTTAGCCGCCCTGAGCCCGGCTTCGGCTGGGGAGGGCGGGATATAAATTATTATTATTATTATTATTATTATTATTATTATTATTATTATTATTATTATTATTTCTCAGCAGAAAACCCAACGCCGCACAGCAGAGGAAGGTGGGCCCAGTTCTCCCTACTTCATGACGGGTTTTCTCTGTCTCTAGGGGGAGAATAGAGAGGGAGGGGTGGGCTGAGTGCTCCCGTTCTTCCTCCTGACACTGCTTTTGACATTTCATGGAGCTTGAATGAGCTTCTGCTCCTCTCTGTAGGTGCCAATAATTACCATTCATGCTGATAAGTCTGATAGCAGCAGGTACAGCGATTATCCTTCCATGCAGGGCATTGCAAACAGAGCTTTAAAATGGCATGGTTGGGTGTTAAACGATCCTTCAAGCTGTCCTATTATTTCACACAGACACTATGCCATCCATGGGAGCTGAGAAGATGAGGAGCAGTAAGCCATGGCTCTTTCTTTCTCCCCTCCGAGTACAGAAGATTAATTCAGAGGATATTAATTACATTTGCATATATGTCTCTAAGACAATGTAAGCATGGAAAAACAGGCAGAATTCTGTCAGCAGCAGTGATCTGCCAACCCCACATGGAAAATTACAGGACAATTCCCTTCTTTTATGGTGGGTGGAAGGAAATGACAGACAGCACAGGAAGGACAGGGACAAGAGTTAATTGATAATAACGTAAGGCCACACTCTTAGCAGGGTTGTGATGTTACAATTGAGAGTTTTCCTTCTATAAGCTTAAAAGGTCTGTGTGATCTGGTGGGACTTCTCACATGAGTCCAAGAGACTATCACATGAACAGAAGAACAGAAGAGAGGCCTGCAGGATCAGGCCAGTATCCTGATCTCACATTGCAATAGACACTCGCTCTATCCTTGGAAGAAGAACTGCCAGGGCCATCTTCAGGTTCTTCCCAAATGAAGGACACAGCTTTGCCACTCTCCTCTGATTCAGAGGAGTCTCCTGTGGTATCCCTGCTTCCACACATAAGCCAAAGGCTGTAGAATACTTTAAAGGACCCTCTAACAACCAGACAGCAAGCTTTACTGAACTGCAGTCCAGGCAACAAACATATATAAGGCTTCAGTTAGAAGCTAGGTGCCTGCAGAGACAACAGCTCATATAGCTATTGCAGCTGGACCCTGGATGCTCTCCAAGGTCCTGAAGATATGTTGAACTCTTGCCTTAAAACTCTTGGAAGAGATACCATATCTATGAGTTTCTTCTTGGTGGAACAAACAGAGCAAGCCTGATCCAGATCTTTGGGTAATTGGAACTTGTCCCCTGAAATAAGTGCCCATTAAGAAGACTGTATTATTTTCAACTGCTCACTTAACACTAGCTCTGCAACAATAACAGCTTTGCCGTTCTCTCTGCGTCAAATGAGAAGTCAGTCATTCCTCTGAACTGAAATATATCTTTTTTCCTTGATAGTTCTATTGTCATATTTGGATCCACTGGGTATTTTACATTTTCTACAGAATGTTGAGATGGAGCTTGGCACTCATTCCAGAAATAATATGTCAAGAGAGAAATACCAAGTCTAGCACCATGCCAGGGAACATATTTTTTTTTCTATGTGAAGGTTAAATTATAACTTCTCTGACAGCTATAATAGGGAACACAACACCTCTGAAAATTAGCAGATTTTTTTTTTTTTTTGTTCTTCCTTAACTGTTAAAGAGCTGTTAGCATTCAGTGATATTCCCAAATGTACATTCCACCTTAGTGGAAAATAACCTAGCTAGAACCAGTAGTAATTAAATAGAGTGGCATGACACCCATTTCAGGCTTAAAGTGTCACAAAGGGCTCGTTCTTGCTATCAGTTACTCTGGTATACATACTTAGGAGGAGGGAAAGTAAAGGGGGGTGAGAGTCTAATAAATACAGGAGCAGATGGTATGGTGGAACAGTGGCACTCACCTGACCTGTGGCTGGCCACAATCACATGGCTGCTGATTGCCAGGAGGTTGTGGGACTCCGCTGGTGTGTTTGCACCATGCAGACTTTCCTCCTTCCCAATAAGCCAGTGAAGCTGCTGAGGCCAGCTAATGGTGGACCTTTCCTTCCAGAAAGTCTGAGATCTAGATCTCCCATCCCACTAATTTATCTGGCCAAGGCCAATACAAAACAACAACAACACCCATTCTTCTTCCCCTACCATTTATTCAGATTTTTTACCTACTCTGAATAAATTATTCCAGTGTCACCCCTGTTGAGTGTATGTTAAAAGGCATACTCAGTACTAGCTCCCAGGTTACAAGATCTATTCCAAACAGTTCATTTGGGATAGATATTTATTACTTTCTAGGGTCAATGTGACACTTGGGGCTTAGTTTAATGTATTTACATCCTACCTTTCTTCCATGGAACTCAAAGTAGTGCATAAAAGGACCCAACATAGTCTCCCATTCACACACAGACCAGCCCCAAACTTGTTTTGCTTCCACACAGTTACTGCCTCCAAGGTCTTCATGTCATGCTTTTAAACTCTTGAAGGAACAATGCCTGTCAGTAAGGGTAATGGCTAATTTGAAGGATTCTATTTTTAGTTTGCTGTGCACCAGTTTTACTGTTTTTATTATATTTTATGGCTAGTTTGATGTACTGACATATTGATCTGCTTCTGGGGCATTGCCTTCAGCCATGGGTTAGTGACATAAAAATCCCCCCAAAATAGGAAATACAAATATGCTGACTCCCAACAATTTTTAAAACTTGCCACTTGCAATAAAACTAACTCGTATCTTTATGTCACTTTCACAAGAGACACTAATTTGATTTTAATTGTTAATTTTCTATGCTGAGCAATGATGTCACATCACATCAAGAATATATTCGGATGCTAGTAACATTGTATTTTGTCATGGATAAAGAACCCAGGAGCTACGTTTATTTGTAAATGGGAACAATCAAGTGTTGTGTAGTGGTTAGTGTTGGATTCTAGTCCCCAGTGAACCACTGGGTGATCTTGGGACAGTCACTGCCTAATCTACCTCACAGGGTTGTTGTGAGGAAAGAGACAACTATATACACCACCTTGAGCTTCTTGGAGGAAAGGTGAGATAAAAGTGTAATAATAAATAAATAAAATGTAGTTTAACCATGATGCCAAACAGGCATGGCTACTGAGTTACGCCAACCAAAATATGCCCCACAATCCTGTGCAGTGTGCAGAGATTCTGTGTGAAGTATTATTATTACTACAATTATTATTTTACTATTTTTTTAATCCCACCCTTGTGACAGACACACAAACAATAAAACAATTAGAGCATTATAAAAATAAAAAAATCTAGAAACAATTCCAATACAGATGCAGATGGGGAGGGGAATCTCTACTTAAAAGCCTTGATGGAAGACAAAGCTCTTCAGTAGGCACTGGAAAGACAAAAAAAACATTAGCTGTATAAAATTCAAGGGGAGAGCATTCCAAAGATTAGGTGCCCCAACACTAAAGCCACAATTCCTACATTGTGGGAAAGGAACAGACTTCCTAGTAATCCCTCACCTGTGAAGTGCACTGATGGATTGGGTATGCAAGCAAGAGATTAGATATTCTTTCTAGTACCCTGGTGCCAAGGTGTATAGGGCTTTGTATACCAAAATCAGGACCTTGAACTTTCTCTAGTAGCTAATTGGCAGCCACTGTAGGGCAGCCTTTCCAACCCAGAGGTTCCACATGTTTCAGACTGCAACTTCCATCAGCCCTGGCCATTGACCTAACTCCTTTGAGCAACAAGGTCTTGTTGACCTGTGGGGCATTCCTGTACTCTTGGTTAGTCTCTGTTCCTGCCTCCTAGCCTATCCTCTAGCCTCTTGCTTTTTGACAATGCTTGCCCTGTGCTTTCAACTTATTCTTTGGGTCCTGACTAGTCCCATGGTTCCTGGTTTCTGGCTCACCCCGCCCCAGATATCCCAGATATGACACGAGGAAAGCTTTCCCTGCAGGACACTTGACAGATGACTATTTTTCCTCACATGATGATGGTTTCCATGCCACCGGCTTCCTATAATATGTTTTCATGGCAAAGTAGATATTCAAGTAGCTTTAAATGTGATGATGTGAATGTACACTAATTTGCCCTACTTGAGAAGTATGGAAAGATAGTTGCGGGAAATAAACCAAGAACATGATAAAAGCAACAGTCTATAACAGACACCCAAAATCACTGAGCAAAAGCAGGCTTTGGTGATGTTAAACAGGAATGAGCAACCTGTTGCCCTTAGTTGCTTTTCCTGTGGCCTACCAAGCCCCAGGAAGACTTACTGGTCTTTCCTCATTGCCCAGCTGCTCTGCCATAAGCTGAGCAGCAAGGAGAAAGCCGACGTCCCTACATAGCTAACAGTACCACAGGGGCAGCATTCTTGCATACATCACAAGGGTTGTTGGGAGGCATTAATCTCTTCTCCCCGTGCTTTTCATCCACCAAAGATCACTGTCCCTGGGCAGCTAATGGCAATGCAAGGACAGCAATCTTTTTATTGATTTCAATGGGGAGATAAACATGCAGGGATGATCTGTATGAATCTATCTCTCCCCGAATGTGTGTATGCATGGATATGTATGAGAATGAACATTAATGGGGGGGGGGCCAGCTCCAACCATGCCTACTGACTTGCAATCCCTAGTCTCCAACCCATCCATCACTGCATACATTTCAGCTCCAGGGCTAAAAAAGTTGCCCACCCCAAACTGCATCAAAGAGAAAAACCAAGAATATTGGCCACTACCCCCCTAGCTGCTTTGTTCCCAACTGCAAACTTGCAAAGCTTGACTACTCAAGAAACACTGTACCTTCATTTGGGGAGGTACAGAGAAGCAATAAAATCTGGAATGAACTGGCTCTTGTTCTTGTGTAATAAGACATCCAACGCTGTGGTTATCACTTCGGCATTACAGGAAATGTTAACCTTTTTCTCTCACTCTCTTCCCCTGTGTTCAATCTATTTTTAGAACCCACAAGATACCATCAGGAAGAATCAATATAACTGGTGTTGTTTCCCCCCTTCTCTTGATATAAAGCATTCCATCTGATTCTGGCCCCTCCAGATCAAAAGGCAGAATGTTTCTCTTCCAACCCTGGGAGAGGAGTGCTGGGACAGGCCATACTGAGGGTGCCTACATGGGGGTGCCTGCTTCGTGCCCCCTCAAAAATCTGTGCCCCCGGGCCATGGCCCCTCTGTGCCCCAGGCCATGCCCCCCCATGCTACGCCATTGTTTCCTGGAAATCAATCGCACTCTCTCGTTCTCTCCAAAAGTTTGCAGATCCGCTTCTGTGAGTCCTTAATTCCTGAGGTGTCACTGAGTACTCCAGTCCTCGGAATGCTGAACAGATTTATGCTAGATTATAGTGCAGGTATCCAAGTGACAACATGCAAGATTTAAATAGGGAGAGAGGGCAAATGAAAGCCTTGCCCCCCAATGTCCCTGCAAGTGTTGACTTCATTTCCTACCCTGCTTATTTAGTGTGGAGGTCTGGAGTCCTTGTGTGGGCTTCTACTGATGGGACTAATTAGCTGACTCCCACCCAGGGGTTCTATTTGAACAAGGTTCCTAAAGCTAGAGGCTATAAAGATGGCAGGGCAGCAGGGAATTTGGACAGCAAAGGGTTTAGCTGCTGAGGATTCTACTGTGAACGATGACTGCATGTCACAAGAGTTTTAATTTCCATCTCAGAAAAGAACTGGAAAGCTGAGTGCCAACCAATGCAGTCAGTTGTCTCAGACTCCTGTTGGTTTCATAACAATATTTATTTCAAGAACCAACACATTAAGCTGGTGACATGTTGCAGCATTTCATTAAAAGTGCCGGGCTGTTATGTGCAGCAAGCGTCCAATGCATTTATTTCATTTCCTCTCTGGTTGGCTGTACCCCTCCATCCTTGCATCCTCCCTGGCTTTCCTTTTATACTCCATGCCTTCTCAGCTCTTTCCCCTTATTGCATTCCAGCCCCTGTGCCCTCATCAATAGCTATGCCAAAGAATATATTACAGCCATTCTCCTGTGTTTAAAACTCTTACAGCAATCGGATGCGGAAAGTGCAATCTCAGTGCTAACTCTTCTGAAATTACCTCTTAAATTCAGTGGCGGTCCTGTGTCCTGAAGTCATATGGGGATTGACCAACTGCCCCATTGCTCATCGGTGACTGGTGGATGAGGCCAAAGGCAATATAGGTGAGGGATGGAAACTGATTGTTCTGGGGCTGCTGTGACATCCCCAAGATCAAAATATACACAGTCCAGGTCCTCTGTTTAAACTCCTGCCTGAAATCTTTATTTAGCTCACAGAGTCTTCCTGATATTATTATGCAGTGTTATATTGGTGAAAATGTTTTCTCCCCCAAGTACTATTTACAGGAATCTTCACCAGCCAAGCTGCTGATTGCTTTGCTAGCTCTTCACTGCCTATTTAGCAAAAGATTATCTCCCTTGGCCATGAGAAATGAAAAGGTTTATGGGTGTTAGTTCTTCCATTAAGTAGCTAATCTGACTTCCCTAGGAGGGGAGATTTCAAGAGGAAATATCCCTAGAAGACATTTTTTGGGGACATTTCACATGTCTACCTATACCCTGGCAAATAACTGTTTTTCATACACAGAAAATGCTTGCAGTGCAATAAACTCTGGTGTTGATCGCACAAAACAGAGATAGCCAACATGGTGCCTTCCAGTGGAGATGGAATCTGGGGCCTTTTGCATGCAGAGCATGTGCTCTACCCAAGCCTATGCAGAAGGATATGCTGAGATAAGATGGCGCCCGGCACACTTCCGCTGCGCCGATGGACGCCTGTGCCGATAGAAAAAACTTGAGCTCTCTTAGCAGAGTTCTTAGCAGAGTTCTGCAGCGGTAGAAAGTGTTGCCTTGTGTGTGGATAATAAATCAGACTGAATGCAGGCTTCTTGCTAATCTCTAACAGCCTTTAATGAGAAGAAAAACATCATAAATCAGCCCAGCGAGAGAGTGGACATCCTTTCATCTCTCAGCCAAAAACGAAAGGAAACTCACACACAAAAAAGATTCCCGTATGTGAACCAAACCACGCCTCAGAATGTGAGACGTCACACAGAACTGTTTAACCCTGTAAGTTCTGATTCTCCTCACACCCCCTCTCATCTCGCATCCTGAGGGAAACTGTGAGTATAACTCACCCCAAACACAACCCTTCACAGAACTCCCCATGTCGCTGGAAGGTCAAGGGTTTAGTAAACCCATCAGCTAGGTTCTCCCAGCTCGAACAATACTTGAGCCGTATCCAACCTGCTTGGACACTCTGACATACATTCTGGAAACGTATGTCCAAATGCTTGGTTCTGGACTTGAACTGTCCAGATTCTGCTAACCTAAGACAAGGTTGATTGTCTCCCCAAACAGTTATGGGCAAGTAACAATCCCCACAAATCTCTTGGATCAAGCACTAGTAGAAGTCCAACTCCCTGCACAAATCCGACAACGCACTGAACTCAGCCTCAGTGGAAGAAAGTGCAATAAGACTTTGCTTCCAGGACTTCCACCCAACCAGGGATTCCCCAAACTTTACCACCAGCCCAGACACATACTTCCTGTCCCCAAGAGATGCCCAATCGCTGTCACTCCAGCACGTAAGCCGTGTGTCACCTTCAGCTGACAACGTGAGGCAAAACTCTTTGGTATCCTGCAAATACCTCAACACTCTCTTGATGCCTTGCCAGGCATTCACACTGGGCT
Source organism: Podarcis cretensis (assembly GCF_951804945.1). Taxonomy (NCBI): domain Eukaryota; kingdom Metazoa; phylum Chordata; class Lepidosauria; order Squamata; family Lacertidae; genus Podarcis; species Podarcis cretensis. The sequence continues at coordinate 28,043,982 of NC_137175.1, forward strand.
TTGTAGCCTCCCTGCTGAGCAGATTCACAGCAAACGCTATGTCTGGTCTGCTCCACTGAGAGAGATACAACAGACTCCCTAGCGCTGACTGAAACACCTCAGGGTTTTGGAACTCAGAATGCTCCCCAAGCTGACTGTCCTTCACGAAGTTGGTCTCCTTGCGCGTTCTGACCCCTGCACAGTCAGACATCCGGAACTTCTCAAGCAACTGCTCAATCTTGCCTTTCTGACTGAGCAAGAAACTCCCATTCTCTGACCTGTCTATCCTAACACCTAGATAAACCTGAATGGGACCAAGGTTTTTGAGCTTAAACTTCTTACCAAGCTCTTTGGCAAAACCTTGCACCTGTCTACCTGTCTGTGCCACATACAGAATATCATCTACAAACACCAGAATTGCGTCCTGTGTCTCTCCTGACCCCTTCAGGTACAGGCAACTGTCTGCAAGACTCTTCCAGAAACCCAAACTTTCCAGAGCTTCATTCAGGCACATGTTCCAATTTCTGGCTGACTGTTTCAAACCATAAATTGACTTGTGCAGCTTCCACACAACACCTGGCTCATTGCCCTCAAACCCTGGAGGAGGTAACATGTACAGAGCCTCCTTCAGATCCGAGTTCAAATAAGCCACATCCACATCAAAGTGGTGCACTTGGTGCCCTCTTTGAGCAGCTACTGCTAAAAGCACGCACAGAGACTCACTCCGGGATGTAGGAGCATACACCTTGGTGTAATGCAGCCCCCCTTCTCTGCATGAACCCTCTGGCTACAAGCCTTGCCTTGTACTGAGGTTCTCCTGATGCTGTGGGCTTAATCCTCTAAACCCAACGACAGCTCATGGCCTGCTTGCCCTCTGGCAGCTTCGTGGTGGAGAACACACCTAAGGACCTCATTGAGTTCAACTCCTTTCCCATTGCCTCTTGCCACTTCCTGTCTTCTGCTTCAGGCAACTGTTGAACCTCCTCAAAACTCTCAGGTTCGCACTGTGCTAAACCAACCCACATGCTGGTGACCTCAAACCTCTCAGGTGGTACTCCCTTTGTAGCGCGTGTGGAACATCTGAGCACCGTCTCAGGTGCTCCCTCTGACCCACTGGGGCCAGCAAGTGTGTCCTTGTTATCAGAAGACTCCCCCTCTGACTTACTGCATCTTCTGGCCTTCTGCACTTGACTAACGGGAGACGAAGGCTCACTCTTGGGCTCTCTTTTAACAACCTGTGGAGATGCCCCTCCCTGTTCTTGATCCTGGTCAGAGACCTGGTCCTCATCAACAGGTTCAGCTTCTAACTCTCCCTCCTCAGCAGAATCAGACAGACTCTCTGAGAGAACGTCAGGATTCGCATGGATCCTTGACCAACCACTCTGCTCACAGAACTCAGCACTCCTGCTGACTAGAATCCTGGACTGATCACCTTCTGGATAGGCAAACCTCCACCCTTTTGTCCCAGGCTCGTACCCACAAAAGATCATTTTCCGGGACCTCGGGTCACCTTTCTTGCGTTGAGCCTTTGGCACAAGCACCCAAGCTTTGCAACCAAACACAAGGAAGAAATGCAACTTGGGCTTCTTCCCGTGCAGCAGAAAATAGGGCGTGTCTCCTACAACAGAGCTATAGGACCTATTCAAAGTGAAGCTGGCAGCTTTCCAAGCTTCGGCCCAAAAGCTCTGAGGCAAACCAGAGTCAAACAGTAGAGCGTCAGCTGCCTCAGCTAGCGTTCTGTTCCTGCGTTCCACTACGCCATTCTCCTGAGAAAAAGCAACCATCAACCTGTGACTTATCCCCTTCTGGCGGAAGAAACTCTGCAGAGCAGACCCAGTGAACTCTCCACCTTGGTCACTCTGAAAGCTCTGCACCTTGGTGGAAAACTGTAGTTCCACTGCCGCAACCCAGTCTTTGATCAGTTGCGCCGCCTCGCTTTTCCGTTTCAGCGAGAAAACCCAGCCATTCCTCGAAAAATCATCTGTCAGCGTGAGCGCATACCTGGCCCCACCCAGACTCGGCACTGGCATGGGTCCACAAAGGTCTGTATGCACAAGCTCAAAAGGCCTTGTGGTTACCCTCTCCGATCTGGGATAACTGCACCTTTTTATCTTTGCTCTTTTGCATGCCCTACAATCCAAAAATTTATCACATGCTTTCATCTTGCAACCCTCAGTGCATTCTGGCAACTTCTGGATATATTTCCAACAGCTATGCGACATTTTCCTGTGCCACAAGTGAGCACACGAATCATGTGTGGAAACGTTAGCACACTGCACCTGTGCTGTCTCAGCGTCCCCCTTACCCTCCAGAGGTGTCTCCAGAACAAAGAGGTTGTTCTGACATGCAACATTGACCAGTTGTTTCCCACCCCTGGAAATAGAACAGACATCATTTTCAAAGCAAACCTTATAACCCTCCTTTACAAGAGCATATACAGATAAAAGACAACACTTTATTCCTGGCACAACGTAGACCTCCAGCTCTGCCTGTAAAAAAGAAACAAACACATTGCCAACAGTGGTTAATTGTCTCTGTGAGACATCAGCAAGAGTGACTGTTTTCCCAGTTGAAACAGCCCTGCAGTTCCACATTTCGCCACTAGATGGCGATGGCATCAGGTGATGGCTGGCTCCTGAGTCGATGACCCAACGCAGCATGCTGCCTTCACTGGAGTTGTCCCTCAGCGTTGCCATGGAGGCAGCAGCAAGGTGATAAGAAGAACCATCCTCCTCACTTCCTCTGTCACGTCCTCCCTTCGCATTCCCATGCTGGCCTCCTCTCCTAGACTGGCTTCCATGGAAACCTGGCTGGCTGCCATGAGGAATTGGCTGACTGCCATGGGAAGCGACCTTGGAGACATCCTGCCCGGCCTCTCTGGCTCTCCTCGGACAGGACCGACGCAGGTGGTCAACAGACGTGCAGACAAAACAACGACGAGTGGGAAAAGCCTGAACTGTGCCTTCTGGCTTGGCCCCCCCTCTGTTACCGGCAGGGCACCCTGCGCCAGCTCGGCCTTCTCTGAGACGGCATTCCTCCTCGTCACACAAACAACCAGTCACATACTGCAGTGTAAGATCCGCTGGATTCATCGATTCCAAAGTTAAACACAAATTGTCATAACTTTTGTCCAAAGAGCTGAGCAAAATATAAACTTTCAGTTCCTCAGTAAAGTTGACTTGCAACAGTCTCAGCTTGTTGAAAACATAGAGCATCTTAGTCACATGCTGTCTGATGCTATCAAATAAGCTGGTGGTGTGGATCTTTGCCCCAGCTGTGGTCCTGTGGTGCACTCTCTCTAGTGCCTGGTAGGCCTCATGGGCAGTCTCAAGACCCTCCACCAAAGGTAGCTGTGAGCCCTCCAAACTGAGCACTATAGCTCCTAGGGCTTTCTGGTTTTTCCTCTGTGAGGCTTGGGCAGCTGCAACAACCAATGCTGCATCTCTGGCTGCAACTTGCTCTGGGTGCCCTTGGGTTGCCTCCCACAGACCCTTGGCTACCAGCCAGGCCTTCAGCTTCCTTGACCACTCCTCCCAGTTGCTCCCATTTAATTTTTCAAAGGGGACTGAGAATGACTCCTGTCCATCTGCCATCTTCTCCCCCGGGGCTGAGCCAACTCACGTAACAGCAGCTCCTCTTGGCACCCGGTCCTGAAGATGAGATCCTCCCCAGCAAGCTTCGCTGCCTCAAATGTTAGGCAGGGGCTCCAGCTAGCTTCTCCCACACACACAGGCACGACGTGGCAACAGCTTCCAAAGCTTGGCTAGCTTCCATAACCTGCTGAGATAAGATGGTGCCCGGCACACTTCCTCTGCGCTGATGGACGCCTGTGCCGATAGAAAAAACTTGAGCTCTCTTAGCAGAGTTCTTAGCAGAGTTCTGCAGTGGTGGAAAGTGTTGCCTTGTGTGTGGATAATAAATCAGACTGAATGCAGGCTTCTTGCTAATCTCCAACAGCGTTTAATGAAAAGAAAAACATCATAAATCAGCCCGGCGAGAGAGCGGACATCCTTTCGTCTCTCAGCCAATAACGAAAGGAAACTCACACACAAAAAGATTCCCGTATGTAAACCAAACCACGCCTCAGAATGTGAGACGTCACACAGAACTGTTTAACCCTGTAAGTTCTGATTCTCCTCACAGGGCAGCTGGGTAGACTTGCCCTGAGCCTCAGAGAGCTAAGCCAGCCAGAGGGGCACCAGGGGCCTGTTGGACTTACGCTGTCATGCCAAGAAGAAGACTTCCACCCCAGACCTCCAATAAGCTCTGCATGGGCCTGGCTCTACCACTGAGCTACAGCTCTTCCTCTAACCTCCCTTTAACAAAAGCTCGATAACCCAGAAAGGCTGCAGGTGATGCTTTTGCCATCATTTATGTCTACACTAGGCAAAGATACTGGAGGCAGAGAGCCCTAAACATTGTCAGCTCTTCTGCATTGGAATCCAATAATAATCTAGGACAGTCAGCAAACTGTAAGCCAGGTGCTTCAAGGACTCTGGTGGTTTCTTTCTTTCTTTCTTTCTTTCTTTCTTTCTTTCTTTCTTCTTTTTTTAATTGCTCTTAGCCTGGTTTTGCATTTGGAGCTGGGGAACAAGAAGCCAGAGGAAGCGAAGTGACAAAGACGCACAGGGGCTTCCAGGCTAAGGCACCTTTTATTAAGCTGACATTTTGAGATGATGTGTTTGGAAAAGATTTTAAATGCAAGGAGATAATAGAAGCTGCATGAAGGGGGTAGGGGGTGGAATTGAATAATTCAAATGTGCATATAAAAGCTTCTGTCCTCCAGACACCTTGGGCAGAAAGCTACAGGTTTGTTTCCATTTCAATCATTTTCTTTTTTAACACGCTCAGTTCCTTCCACTTTATTTCTTCCTCTGATTACTGGGCCCCGTGAAACTTGTCCCCAGTAAGGAGCTGTTCCATTTCAGCCTCCATATTAGGAATAAAAGAGATCCAAATTCCCTCCCTCTGCTGCTACTACAACACAGCAATCATGCCACACTATGAACATAATAGCTATAATAGCAGAAAGAGTTTTCATTCCAGCATGTGGACTAGAGAAATCACCTAGGGCTGGCTTTTATGTTTACTACCCTGAGCTGGCAACTTCTTATGTCAGTTTTATATACATGTTCATAGGCGTCAGAAGAGCTGGTTCACAGATGCACATTCACCATCTGATGACCCAAGTCATTACTTAACTATGCAAACCATCAGGCATCATCATCAAAGCTTTTGCTTCACTTGATGCCAACTCAGATCCAATATTTTTCAGTGGAGATTTCCCATGTAAGGGTCACCCAAGCCTTTTCATGCATTAAGAAAGGAAATAAAGAACTCCAATATGGCAAAGAGAACAGAGTGCTGGTCTAGGGCCAGGGAGACTTGGGACTCAGCTGCATTAGTAAAGAAAAAGTGTTTTAAACGTGCTATAACACTGTGACACTGTGATGGCATTGTGGAGTTCCATCTTTCGGCAATGTGATTTCCCATTATGAGGTTTACAATGCGTTTTCCTGAAATGTTTTTTTGATGTGTCTAGATCCAGTCTTGGCTGAAATCCCTGATCAGCCATAACATTCACAGGGCCAATCAATCAATATTTCTCTTTTTAAAAAAATATTAATCTTTATTGGTTTAAAATCAACACATACACACAAAGAACATTTGGGGGGGGGACAAAGAAGAAAACAAAAATAAAACAGACAAAGAAATAGCAAAATTACACAAAAGAAAATATATATATTACATCTTTTACAAACAAACAAAGATATGTAACAATCAATATTTCTCAACCTAGACTATATCTCAGGTTGTTGTGAGGATAGGGGGCAGGAGAGAACCACATATGCCTTCCTAAACTCCTTTGGGGAAAGTAAAATTAAAAGGAATAAATGTACATAGGAATGTGTCAGCATCTAATAAGGCTGTCCCTACTGCTAACAGAGTGAGGCAGCTTTAAGTGGCAGATCCTAGGAGGCAAGGAGAGGTGGCAACATGTTGGAAGAAAGATAGGTCTTGCCTTAAAAATGGGATCAGCATATGTATATGCAACCCTCTTCCCATATTGTTTTCACTCATCCTTGCATTTTTCTTCACATTTTACCCAAGCATGTGCATTTTTGTACACATTACTTCACTGGGGAACTGCATTGCAAAATTCAGAGAAGTGTGAATTTTGAGGGAATGCTGCATTTCAGTTTGCATATTGTTTCAGGGAGTGTGGGTTAGATAGGCAATACACTTATGAGAAGCTTATGTTTCATCTGTACAAACCATTAGGACCTGTTTTGTGTCAAGGGTAGGAGTGGTTTCTACCTGTACTCCCTCCCAAACTAAGCAGAAGGCCAATGGCTAGGAGATATCTGCTTGGGTCTGAAAAGGTAGCTAAGGGTAACTGAAGGTGGTTTTCTTGAGGTCAGGCTTGCTGGTGCTAAATAAAAACATCCTCAGAAATTTCCAAATTCAGAGTTTTAAAGCACTCAATCATCTAAAGCATTTCAAAGGCTAGATAGCAAAATCCCACTTTCTTTTTAGTTGCCTCTGGGCTCCACAGAGGAAAGGGGAGAGAGAGAGGAAAAATTCACATTGCATTATTCCAGGGATCATAATTTCTCTCTTCCATCTTCAGCAGATTTGTCAGTAGAGTGGAAATACATCCCCAAGTCTTAGCTATATTTTCCACCTCTGGACAGATTGCAACCCTCCCTCTTTCCTTGCAGGTGCAATATGTTCCATGTCACACCTGGCTCCATGGAAAATGAAGCTGAGGGAGAGCATTAATATGCTGCTGACCCTTCCTCTCATTTTCAGACGAGGAGAGAAATCAATGAGAAAGTGCCAGAAGAACTCTGTGATGCACCCACGGTATGTTCAGGCAGGGCTAAATCCTTCCACCTTATCCTTGGCTGACAGGCCAAGTCACTAAAGCCAGTAGAGGGGCTAGTCAGTTTGAAGTGACAAAGGCAGCTAAGCCGATAGCACCATATGATCCATTACTTTGAAGATGGCCACACCAGGGATCAATCTAGGGGCCTTCAGATTTTAAAGCACAGGGACTGAGACGTTGAGTTAAGGAACTAAGCTTCTTTGCGTGAGTTTGATCAGATTCGTTTAGGCCATATTCACACCATACATTTAAAGTGATTCAACAGTCAATCCCCTCTTCTCGGGGAATGCTAGGACCTGTAGCTCTGGGAGGTGAAGAAAGGCCTCCTAACAATTCACAGCACCATTAACAAAGGTTCCAAAAATTCTTGTGAATCCATGACTGGTTAAAGTGGTATCACAGCACTTTAAATGTCTCGATCCAAGTCTGTGCTATGAAGGAACAAAACAGAATTCAAGATGTTTAGCCCTTAAAAGTGCCTTGCTTCTGGGGAATAGAACACACACACAAACTACAAACACAAGATTCCACTACGAAGGCAAATCTTAAATGAAAATATTGCAGAGTTTTTGTTGAGGTCTCTGGATTATATCTTGTTTCATCAGTATGTCAAAAGCGACATGGGGACTTTCTCATGGTTGGCAGCTGAAAATAGGCCCCTGGTATGTCCCAGAATGTGTTGTCTGATTTAAATCATCCAAAGTCACTTAGCCAGCAGAACTTCCTCAACCGGGTATATTGCTCTCCAGAAGCTTCAACGCTTAAATCAACAGGGCTGCTGCACAGCTGCTTGTGCAGTAGTGCAGATGGTTGACTCATGCCAATTGTTGCATTGATACTGAGGTGCTTTATGCTCTGCTAAAGACAACAGAAATGAAAAGGTAGTCAGAGAAATGATAGCCCAAGTAATTGCATTCCCAGGGAGGGAGATAAGAACGCACAAGGAGAAATATGTTCAGTGGACAATATGGGATAAACCACTTTCATAGGGGGGAAGGAGCAGGTAACCAAGGGACACAGGAAGCTGCTGTACATGGGGTCAGGCCAGTGGTGTTGTCCAGGCTCTCCAGGGTTTCAAACAGGGGTCCCCTCCTAGCCCTACCTGGAGATGCAAGGGATTGAACCTAGGAACATCTGTGTGCAAAGCAAATGGTCTACCACTGACCTATGGCCCTTCTCATAGAATCATAGAATTGTAGAGCTGGAAGGGACCCCAAGAGTCATCTAGTCCAACCCCCTGCGATGCAGGAATCTTCTGCCCACAGCCATGACTGGGTGGGATCGAACTGCGAACCTTTTGGTTAACAGCCAGATGCACTGACCCATTGAGCTCAGACAAACCTCTATCCATCAGGATTTATCCATCCTATAGCCTGATAGACAGACTGCCATCTCCAACTCCTCAAAAGAGTCCATGAACGGTGTCTCCGAAAAAATTTACACATCACTTGGGAAGACAGGCAAACTAATATCATTGTACTGGAAGAAGCAAAGATCACCAGTGTTGAAGCAATGACTCTTCAACATTAACTTTGTTGGACTGTGCAGAGGCCTGATTATCGTCTTCCAAAGCAACTACTCTATTCTGAACTTAAAAATGGAAAGAGTAATGCTGGTGGTCAACAAAAGAGGCTTAAAGACTGTCTCAAGACAAATCTTTATAAATGTAGTATAAACACTGACAACTGGGAAACACTCGCCTGCGAGCACTCCAGTTGGAGAACAGCCTTTACCAAAGGTGTCATGGGCTTTGAAGACACTCGAACTCTGGACGCAAGGGAGAAATGTGCCAAGAGGAAGGCACGCTTGGCAAATCCACCGTGATCAGCTCCCGCCCGGAAACCAATGTCCCCACTGTGTAAGGACGTGTGGATCCAGAATTGGCCTCCACAGTCACTTAGAGACTCATTGTTAAAACTGTGTTTATGGAAGACAGTCTTATTTGGCTACGAGTGATCGCCAAAGAAGAAGAGGAGGAGACTGGCTGCTGACAGATTACTATTGAAGGGGGAGCCTGATGAAGCTGATCTTACAGCAGAACATATCTGTTTATTTGTTCTGTTTGCATTTAACATGCATTTCCTTATTTAAACATACAAATAGGGTTGGGGGTGATAATAATTGTAACCATATCAGGCATAGAAGGTAATTTTCCTTCCCCTGTTGTGCTCCTGATAAAAACACAGCTCTGAGGAATGTATTTGCATCAGGATGAAATCATTCATTGGAGCTAATGGAAAGAATTAAGCTTCCACATTTGAGGACAGGAATTACTAGAAATATGCAATAGCTTTCCTAATGGTAGTTTGAAATCTACTGCACTCATAAATAAAATGTACTGTCTATATTAATTGTATGTCCACATATACAATAATATTTTGCAACTTTTCACGTGTGGTACTTTTATTATGTAACTTTCATAGCTGAACAAGTTGCTTGACATCAATACAGGGTGTGTATGCATGTACATATTTTCACATCACTCATGCCACTAGGGGTGACTGAATGTCTCTGCCAAATATCCTTGCAGACAGACAAGAGGGGTATTCAAGTAGGAAACAAATTGCTTATCTGAAAAGCAACAGCAAGTTAAATCTCATGCCACAAATGAAAGAAAGGCAAATGCAAGGGGGGCGGGGGAGAAGGATTCTTCCTGAGTGTCTTCTTTTGATGCCATAAAGCTTCAAATGCGCCAACAGCAGTTTGAGAAGGTGGTTCTCAAAATGAAGAGCCAGAAATGGAGGAAGAAGGAGAGGGCTGATTACAAAAAGAAAAGTAAATGTGGGTAATTGAAGAGGGATGTGGTCTGAAATCTCAGCTCTATTATTTAGTGGATGCAGATGAAATGAAATCAATCAAACCGAAAGCTTGAATTAAAGCCCACTTTGATTTGTTCAAAGGACATTTTTGCAGCTGCAGCCAAGAGGCATTATGGGAAGGGAGCGACGCTAAACTCTTGCTGTTTGGAATTTCTTCTCATTCACCATTTCTCTGGAGGAAACGGGGCTGACAGAGAACCCAGATGAGAAAGGGGCCGGGGGGAGAGGAGGAGGTCACAGTCTATCTCACCAGTTGCAAGGCATCATGGGCTGGCCTCAGACCATACAGCGAAGTCTTTCAAAATTCTGTTGCATCTTTATTATTATTCTCTCCCATTGCCTTTCCCTCCCCAGCTCATCCACCCCCTTCTTCTTCATTTTTGTTTCTTGCAAGAACGCATGAGATTAATTTCCTTGGATCCCTTCTTTGCTCACGTTTGAGAAATTTCCTATTAAGCACTCTGCATAGCATGTGCATTTTGCTGCCACTCTGCAGCCGACCTCCCTTGGCTTTCACAGCAGCTGTGCTGTCTAGATACCTTTTTCCAAGTCAAGGCACTTGCATACATTGTCTCTTTTTTATCATAGTTTATGGAACATCTGCTGTTTCTGAATTATTTCCTTTGAATGCTATAATCTTTTTAGTTCTGTGCTCCAATAAGCAACTTTGAGCAGCTAGAAATTGCAGTAAGCATCATTCTCAGCTGGTTCTTCCTACAAACTCCATCTGACAACAAAACAAGCCATTTTCCTCCAGTGTCAAATACTCTGCAGAATGATGCTATCCCCGATTTACACTGGTTTGGGATGTGATCACTCCAAATTCCCCTGCTGTCATTGAAGTCTGAATATATGGCACTATAGTAAATCTATGCCATTAGAGCTACATACTTGTGCAGTCAGAAGCCAGTGCCATGGGATTGACAAATCTGTCAGTTTCAGTTTCTCTGTATGTCTCATTTTATCAGTCTTAAATTCAGTTAATTCCACTTCTACATCAATTTGCAATCTTTAAAAATAAGTCCTCATAAAGAGTTGTACTAATTTTGGGGGGCATTTATCTTAATATACACACATTTACAATCATTTCCCCTGTTATAATGCATTTTTGTACATTATTTTCACAAATGTATACATTTTGGTGCATAATTTCCCCCTGTGAAAGCTTTTTGTGCACTTTTTTTTGTTGGGAGGGAAGAGGAGTAGCACTTTTTGTAAAGGATGTGTACACTTGAGAAGAGATCCATGACCTGGAGCATGGACGCATATAAGACTTGGGCATGATGCTCTTCCTAGATTACCAAACATTCAAAAACAGTTTTCTAACAGTTGCAGGGAGAAGGTCAGACACGCCAAAACTCAGAATGAGCTCAGGCTTACAAGAGAGGTTAATAATAATAATCAGAATCAGAATCATAATATATTTTCAAAGCAAGAGGAGGAGCAAGCAAGTAGTAAGTCCTCTGTGTGGACAAGGCAAATAAATGCTACTGAGTGACACAGAGAGGGTGGAACTGTGCAACACCTACTTTACCTCTGTCTTCAACCAAACAGAAAGTAGTGCCCAACCTGGTGATAGCAAAATAAATGATGCAAGTGGGGGACTGAAGTCCAAGACAAGGAAAGAAATGGTAAGGGAACACCTAGTTACTTTCAATGCATTCATATCTCCAGTGCCTCGTGAGCTGCACCCAAAGGAAATAAAGGAGCTTGCAGGTCTAATCTCAGAGCCTCTGTGTATAGTCTTTGAGAATTCTCAGAGAACAGGTGAGGTCCCTGAAGACTAGAGGCCAAATATTCTCCCCTTCCTTTCCTAACCAGAAACCCTTGTGTTTCACTTAAGCTGTGAGATAGATCTGGGTAATAACCGGACTTACCTTTTCCAGAATGGGAATCATCCATGGCTGCTTTGTCCCAGCATCCTAGCAGCAAGAGGTGAGCCTATGCAGGGGAAGGCTTTGGGTTTATCCATCATCACAGTTTGTCAGATGTGTTCATGCAGCATATTCATACAAACATTTGCGCATAGAATAAATTTTTGTCTTTGTTGTTATCAAAAGTTCTCCTGCGTAAATAATGAAAGTCAATGAAGTGCTCTATTTTTCTTTTATTTATTAAGCCAATGTCTTATATCCAGATATCAAAGCATACTTGCCTAGTGCGCCTTATTATTTATGACTTCTTTGATGGTTCAGTTTTGTTGTTTTTCAAAGATGAAGGAAAGAAGCTAACTAAGCCTTTGGGGAGTCTTGAATCTTCCCGTTACTTATTAAAAAGAGATAATTGTAAAAAGACAGTGAAATCAATATGAGATTATCAGTGCCAACAATCCAGGCACTGAATCACCTTGATATAAATCACTCCTTGCATCACCTTGTTAGCCAGCTTATAGGTAAACCGATGATCTATGATGAATATTAGTTTTGTGAAACATTAGCAAGCCAAAATAACATATCAGTACATAAATAAATAGAGAGACTAAGTTTTCATCTAATTCTAAGGTAAGCTCATACTTTGCACAGCTGCTGATGGTCATATAACAAAGGTTACTTTGTGATGCTGTTGCCCCCCACCCCACCCCCACCCCCCAAAAAATCAATCACCATTTGGGACTCTGTTTGAAAAAAAGCATTATATACAAGAAAACATAAATCCATGTAATGGAAATTCTATTGTGTGGTGCCAAGGGAAGACACAGTGGTGGTTTTAATAATTTGCTTGAGTAATGTATTCTGATGATCAGGACATATTTCTTAAATGATCATTAATATCTACAACATACATTCATTTTGTTTGTTTGTTTGTTCGTTTTATGTATAAGCTGCTTTTTCACACAATAAAATCATGCTCAAAGCGGCTTACAACAAAGAAATAGGGATGCATTTCAAACAAACACTGCAGAAACAATTTCATAATAACATAGCAAAACAGTAGCAAATATAATAGTATACAAAAAAGCACATTCCAATAGTAAAATAAGATTACTTAAACAACATGCAGCATCCACAAGCAAAAATGGCACCACCCAGGTACAAGATGAAGTTGTTAACCAGGCTTGGTAGAAACCAAGGTTTGCATAAATATAAAAGATCTTGGAGCCGGGGGAACCTTAAGAGGGGAAACATCTAAAACCTTCCCAACAAAGATTGAAAATGCTGAATTGATATTTGTTGCAGTTGATAATTGAAATACTTGCAAATTGCTTAGATGCCTAATTTTGCTTTAAGTGGTTTATTCTTCTTGTTTTTTTGTAAGCCAACTTAAGTACAGAACTAATCATACCCTACCAATCAATGCACTGTTTCCCACAAAGTGCATGATAAGACTGACCGTTCTTCTGCTTTTACACTCACAACAGCAACAACAACAAAAGCCAGGAGGTTTACTGAGCCACTTATAAGCTTCCATAAGTGGTTGTTGAGTTGCGTGTGAGTCACAGGTTGTGCTGGCATAACGTATTTTAATAGCACAAACCCAGCATGGCACCCCAGAGACAAACTACGGTAGCTGAAATGGGCTTCTGGCTCGAGCTGTTCTGCTGCCCTAGGAGCAATGAATTCCTCCCCCTCTCCCCCCCCCCCAGTCTAGTCACCTGCTAGACAACACAATACTGGCACATTAAATGATGATGAGTTCACCAGGATACTGTTTTTATATTCTGTTCCAGTAACACTGTAGTACTCAGACGATGAATTCTGAATGCGGGGATGGGGGGTAGTTATTCTAGGTTAATATGCATGGACCAGGATGTTTTCCTCTAACACTATGTATGGGGAGTCCTAAGAAACTGCTAAACCAGATAATCACCAAAAAGTAAAGGAACATTTCAGACATTAATTCAAAGAAAGGTTGTGATTAATTTGGCCAGGACCAACCAGATGAAAAACCTCAGCATTCAGTGCTGAGGTCTGATCCCAGTTGCACTAGCAGGAGCCAAATTAATGAGTCCCAGTAGCGCAACACAGTTTTTGCCCCTTTCCTCCCCCTGCCAATTGACGTTGGGTATTCAGGAGATACAGCATCTGTGCTGGATGTTTTTGTGTGTGCTGGAAGCCTCCCAGAGCAGCTGGGAAAACCAATCCAGATGGGCAGAGTATGAATGAATGTATTCTTATTCTTATTCTTATTCTTATTCTTAATACTACTACTACTATTATGTGGGGGGAGGGGAGAGAATCCTACATCTAGCAAGCAAGAATGCTTGTGCTGAAGGAACAATCATATTAATGCAACATTGAATTCCACCCTCAGTCCTGATGTATGCAAAGAAAGAATAAAGAAAATGCCTTTGAACATCCATACCAACGCAGGAGGAAGGAGCAGCTAGAATGAGATTACTCTAGGCAACGTTAAGTCCCAATACTTAAAAAAAAAAAGAAATCAATGAAAAGAAGGCTGTAGTTCCCCTCTGTGATGGAGTTTGTCTTAGAAACTAAGTGGAACTGAATTTTAATGTTCCATTATTTTAATGTTGTATTTTATTTTTGTTTTTAAGTTGTAATCATTCATCTTGTTTTTATTATTGCTTGTAAGCCACTCTGAGCCCGGCCTTGGCTGGGGATGGCGGGGTATAAATAAAAAATTATTATTATTATTATTATTATTATTATTATTACCCAACCTGGTACCCTCCAGAACACAGAATCATAGAATTGTACAGTTGGATGGGACCACAAGGGTCATCTAGTTCAATCCCCTGCAATGCAAGAATCTTTTACCCAACATGGAGCACGAACCCATGTGAGATTAAGAGTCTCATGCTCTACTAACTAAAATATCCAGGTGTATAATGTTGGACTCCAGCTCCCATCAGCCCAGCCAGCATGGCCAATGGTCAAGGATGATAGGAGTTATAGTACAAAATGGGGGGGGGGGAGGAAGATGAGAGGATAATGAAGTATGAACTAAATAAGATATCAATTTAATATGAAGCGATAGCCTTGTGTCAGGATGCTTTCAGTGGTTCCCGGCTGGTTGCCCAGGAAAGTATAAAGACAAGGAAAAGTTTCTTACAGTCCTTTTTTATTTCAATCTTTACAGAGAGACGCTATAAAACCCAGCCTCTTGGATAATGACATTGTCCCAAGTGAATCTCCAACCCCTTCTCTCCCACTTCCTCATTTGTTGTCATCATCACCTCCTCTATGGGTGCCATTAAGTGCCCTCTGTCTTTGAGCTCTTTGCTCTCCTACTTTTGAGGCTCGCCGGGTTCTGGGAGATGGTGGGTCTGGAATACTTACTAATGACAACATGTCAGCCAGGTGTTGCTCTGGCTCTCCCATGTTTTCCCAACTTTTCCCCTCATCCGCCTCTGAGCTGTGACCTCCCTCAACCCCCTGCCGCAAATCTATACTGTCTTCCTCTTCCTCCTCCCTGGAAGGGTCAGAATGGGGAGACAGTCTCCACCATTCCTCCTCTGCCCAGTCCCTAACACCTTGTCTTTGTTTTGTAATTTACTTAACTTGGTTTATCCTGTAATGTGTCTGACAAACTGTCACGTACACAACATTCTCACTACCTTAGTCTATGACTGACAGCTATCACTTCTGTTAACACACCTACACTGGCTCTAAACAACTTGTGCCCAGGATACCTTAAGGCCCATCTGAGCCCTTATATATGGATTTGTAACTGGCTGACTGACCGAACCCAAAGGGTGCTCATCAATGGTTCCTCTTCATCCTGGAGAAGAGTGACTAATGGGGTGCCACAGGGTTCTGTCTTGGGCCCGGTCTTAATCAACATCTTTATCAATGACTTGGATGATGGACTCAAGGGCATCCTGATCAAATTTGCAGATGACACCAAACTGGGAGGGGTGGCTAACACCCCAGAGGACAGGATCACACTTCAAAATGACCTTGACAGATTAGAGAACTGGGCCAAAACAAACAAGATGAATTTTAACAGGGAGAAATGTAAAGTATTGCACTTGGGCAAAAAAAAAATGAGAGGCACAAATACAAGATGGGTGACACCTGGCTTGAGAGCAGTTCATGTGAAAAGGATCTAGGAGTCTTGGTTGACCACAAACTTGACACGAGCCAACAGTGTGACGCGGCAGCTAAAAAAGCCAATGCAATTCTGGGCTGCATCAATAGGAGTATAGCATCTAGATCAAGGGAAGTAATAGTGCCACTGTATTCTGCTCTGGTCAGACCTCACCTGGAGTACTGTGTCCAGTTCTGGGCACCACAGTTCAAGGACACTGACAAACTGGAACGTGTCCAGAGGAGGGCAACCAAAATGGTCAAAGGCCTGGAAACAATGCCTTATGAGGAACGGCTAAGGGAGCTGGGCATGTTTAGCCTGGAGAAGAGGAGGTTAAGGGGTGATATGATAGCCATGTTCAAATATATAAAAGGATGTCACATAGAGGAGGGAGAAAGGTTGCTTTCTGCTGCTCCAGAGAAGCAGACACGGAGCAATGGCTCCAAACTACAAGAAAAAAGATTCCACCTAAACATTAGGAAGAACTTCCTGACAGTAAGAGCTGTTCGACAGTGGAATTTGCTGCCAAGGAGTGTGGTGGAGTCTCCTTCTTTGGAGGTCTTTAAGCAGAGGCTTGACAACCATATGTCAGGAGTGCTCTGATGGTGTTTCCTGCTTGGCAGGGGGTTGGACTCGATGGCCCTTGTGGTCTCTTCCAACTCTATGATTCTATGATTCTATGATTCCAGCCTGATCACTGAGATTATACAGAAAAGCACAGCTAGTGGTCCGCTATGTTACAGTTGCTCCCATACTGAACCTTATGAGAGCCACTGACTTACTAAACCTGCTAAAGGCCTATTTAAACAACAACACCATCCCATGATGATGATAAACAACAACTGAATAAGGAATATTTGCTTTTAAATGATCTACTATGCAAATTCTGGCTTTAACAACATTACGAAGACACAAGTATTATACATGCACAGTTCTGAATAAGAGTATTCTTCAATTTAATTTTCACCTGGTGAAGAGCTGATTCAGGTTTGAAAAAGGCTGGTTGAATTTCCATAATGAATCTATCTCTGCACCATATTACCGCTTCTTTGTTCCCCTTATCAACAAATTAAATATTTTCTTTTGAAACAGGGACTCCAGCCTTTTCAGACTTTCACAGCTGGTACTTTGAAGCAAATAGGCATAAGGAAATATTATTAGGTAATTTTTATACCTCCTAAAACAGAGGTGGTGTAGTGCAAATTGATTTTGCACCAACACATTCCCGTCTCTTTCAAAAATTACTCCTGTCATTGTCTTTTATTATCACGGCCGGTTCATTCATTGGCCTGGTAGCCATGCTTGTACAACGTGCCTATTTCTCACCCAAGTATCCTCGTGGATTTTAGCATTTCAAATTGTGTTATCTTTGTTCTGAAGCAAAACTGATGCATTAGGAATTCCCTGTTGCTGCACAAGAACATAAGACGAGCCCTGCTGGAACAGCCAAAAGCTCCATCAAGTCCAAAATTCTCTTCGCACATTGGCCACCAACAAATTGCCTTTGAGAAGCCAGCAAGCAGGACCTGAGTGCAACAGCATGCTCTCTATTTGCAATACCCAGCATTTGGTATTCCAAGAGTGGCTGGGGAAACTCAGCCAGATGGACGGGGTATAAATAATAAATTATTATTATTATTATTATTATTATTATTATTATTATTATTATTATTATTCTACCTCCAACAATGGTTTTTTCAACTCCTTCATGTACCATATTTTTCACTCTATAAGACACACATTTCCCCTCCTAAAAAGTAAGGAGAAATGTGTGTGCATCTTATGGAGCAAATGCAGGCTGTGCGGCTATCCCAGAAGCCAGAAGAGCGAGAGGGATCACCGTGCAGCGCTCCCTCTTGCTGTTCTAGCTTCTGGCTTAGCCCCTCTTTTTTTTATAATAATATTTATTATTATTTTTTTATAATAATATTTATTAATTTTATAAAACAAAAATCCACATAAATAACAACAAGATCTTTCTCATTAACCACGTTTCATTCACATCTTTGGACTTCCTCACATCTCTTGTTCCTGCTTTCTAAACACATAGATTTTTCTAGCAAATTATTCACTTAATTCAATTTATATCATTTAATTATCCAATATTAAATCTCAAATCTTATAATTTAAAACACTCTAGTTCTAACATATTGTTCATCCAAAATTTGTCTTTTCTTTCAGTCACATTTAAATTTATATTCTTTGTAACTAATTTGTTGGAACCGTCTTATTGCAGATCTTACATCTTTCTTAACATTCATACAGTTTACAATATTTTTGTAGATAGTCCTTAAATTTCTTCCAATCCTCCTCCACCAATTCTTCTCCCTGGTCTTGGATTCTGCCGGTCATTTCTGCTAACTCCATGTAGTCCATCAGTTGCATCTGCCATTCTTCCAATGTGGGCAAATCTTGAGTTTTCCAGCTTTTAGCGATGAGTATGCTTGCTGCTGTTGTGGATTACATAAAAAAGGTTCGGTCCTTCTTTTGCACACTCTGGTCAACAATGCCCAAAAGGAAGGCCTCTGGTTTCTTAAGGAAGGTATACTTAAATACCTTTTTCAGCTCATTATATATCATTTCCCAGAAAGCCTTCACTCTAGGACAGGACCACCAGAGGTGAAAGAATGTTCCTTCAGCTTCTTTACATTTCCAACATTTATTATCAGGCAAATGGTAAATCTTTGCAAGCTTGACTGGGGTCATGTACCACCTATATATCATTTTCAAAATATTTTCCTTCAAGGCGTTACATGCGGTAAATCTCAGACCTGTAGTCCATAACTTTTCCCAGTCAGCAAGCATAATGTTGTGTCCTATGTCCTGTGCCCATTTTATCATAGCTGATTTGACCGTTTCATCCTGTGTATTCCATTTTAACAGCAAGTTATACATTCTTGAAAGTATCTTAGAGCTGGGTTCTAACAGTTCTGTTTCTAACTTTGATTTTTCCACCTGGAATCCTATCTTTTTATCCAACTTAAAAACTTCTTTAATCTGAGCATAATGTAGCCAATCTCGCACTTTATCTTTTATTTTCTCCATACTCTGCAACCTCCAATTATCTCCATCTTTTTCTATTATTTCCCAATATTTCGGCCATTTGGCCTCCATATTGAGTTTTTTCAGGGCCTTAGCCTCCATTGGTGATAACCACCTTGGGGTCTTGTTTTCCAATAAGTCTTTATATTTTATCCAGACATTAAATACTGCTTTTCTGACAACATGGTTCTTAAAAGCCTTATGTATTTTAACCTTGTCATACCACAAATATGCATGCCATCCAAAAGCATTGTTGAATCCTTCCAGATCTAAAACATCCGTGTTTTCAAGAAGTAACCAGTCCTTCAACCAGCAAAAAGCTGCTGATTCATAGTACAACTTTAAGTCTGGCAGGGCAAAGCCCCCTCTTTCTTTAGCATCAGTTAATATCTTAAACTTAATTCTGGGCTTTTTGCCCTGCCAGACAAATTTAGAAATATCTCTCTGCCACTTCTCAAAACACCCCATTTTGTCCACAATCTGTAGAGTTTGAAACAAAAACAACATTCTTGGCAATACATTCATTTTAATAGTAGCAATACGTCCTGACAAGGAAAGTTTCAATCTTGACCAGATTTCTAGATCCCTTTTAATTTCAGACCAACATTTTTCATAATTATCTTTGAATAAGTTCCTGTTTTTGTCTGTTATGCTTACCCCTAGGTATTTAACTTTTTTAACCACATTTAATACTGTCTCTTTCTGAAACCTTTCTGATTCTGAAGGGGTCATATTTTTTTTCCAAAACCTTAGTTTTTTGCTTGTTAAGTTTAAATCCCGCCACCCGACCAAACTCATAAATCAATTGCAGTACCCTTTTGGTGCTGGGCTCTGGCTCCTGTAAGGTCAATACTAGGTCATCTGCAAATGCTTTAAGTTTATATTGTTTCGCTCCGACCTGAATACCCTCCACCAACCGGTCTCCTCTGATCATATTTAAGAGCACTTCCAGGACCGATATAAATAACAAAGGGGAGATAGGACAACCTTGTCGTGTTCCTTTTTCAATATTAAACTCTTCCGGCACCACATTGTTCACTATCAGTTTTGCCTTCTGCTCTGAATAGATTGCCTCTATCCCATTCTCAAACCCCCGCCCCACTCCCATTCCTTCCAAGTTTTTCTTCATAAACTTCCAAGAAATGTTATCAAAGGCTTTCTCCGCGTCTATAAATATCAAAACTGCTTTTGTGTTGATGTTTGTCTGCAAGAGTTCCAAGATATCAATAATATTTCTTGTGTTTGCAAACAAATGTCTACCTGGGAGAAAGCCTGCTTGGTCCTTATGGATCACTTCATTTAGGACTTTTTTAAATCTGCTTGCTAAAATGTCTGCAAATATTTTGTAATCCACATTCAGGAGGGAGATGGGGCGGTAATTCTTGAGTTGTGTCTTTTCGGTTTCTAGTTTAGGTATCAATGTGATGAATGCCTCTTTCCATGACTCTGGTGCCTTCTTCCCTTCCATAATTTCGTTACAAACCTCCATTAGTGGGTGCATCAAATAGTCTTTCAATGTCTTATAATACTTGGAGGTGAGACCATCTGGTCCTGGAGATTTGCCCAATTGCATGTTCTGAATGGCTTCTTCAATCTCTTGTAGTGTTATTTTGTAATTCAGGATAGTTCTATTTCGCAGAGACAACCTTGGTAGACCATTCTTCTGTAAAAATTGTTCTACCTCCAATTCATCTTGCGGCCCTTGTGTATATAATTGCTTAAAATATCTCTGGAAGCACTTTCTAATTTCTACTGGGTTCTGAATATTTCTTCCTTCAATTTCTAAATTTGTTACCGTGTTCAGTTTTTGTCTCTTTTTCAGCTGCCATGCTAGCAGCTTTCCACATTTATTTGCTGATTCAAAGGATCTCTGTTTCATTAGCTTAATTTTCCATTCCACTTCCTGATTTATCAGTTTGGAATATTGCGCTTGATAAAGTTTAATTTCTCTTAGAATCTCCTTTGATTTCGGTTTAAATCTTAATTTCTTCTCACCTTCTTTAATTTTCTCCAAAATCTTGTCTTTTTTCTCATTCTGTGCTTTTTTCCTTATAGTGTTCTGTTGTATCAGAAACCCCCTCATAACCGCCTTGCTTGCATCCCAGACAGTTCTTTTTTCCACCATAGTGTTCAGGTTAATCTCAAAATAGTCCTTCAAAGCTTTTTGGGCCTTTTTAATAATCTCCTGTTCTCTAAACAAGTTGTCATTCATCCTCCATCTGAAGGAGCCGGTTGGAGTTAGTCTCATATCCATCTTTACAGCGCAATAGTCGGAGCAAGTCTTTGGGCAGATTTCCACTTTTTTTATCTTAGGTGCCAGGCCTCTAGTTGTCCAAATTTGGTCGATTCTTGTCCAGGTCAATTGGGCTTCAGAAAAGAAAGTTCCCTCTCTTCCTAGGGGGTTCTTTGTTCTCCAGATGTCGATCAAGTCCATGTTGTCAGTGAATTCAAAGAATGTTTTAGGTAGTCTGCCTTCTTTTGTTATGTTTTGGCTATGTGGCTTATCCATGTTAGTTGATACCATGCCGTTCATATCTCCCATCATAATGATGTTGTCATAGTTCAGATAGTCCAGCATTACCTCATGCAACTTCTTGTAGAATTCTGATTTTCCGTCATTTGGCACATAAACTCCTAATATCAAAAACTTTTCTCCTTGGTTCTGAGTCTCAATTGCCAGAATTCTTCCTTGTTCATCTTTGAATAGAAATTTTGGTGACAGGCTCTCTTTTGCATAAATCACCACGCCTCTTTTTTTAACTTGGTCAGAAGAGATAAATTCTTGGCCTAATCTTTTATTTATTAGCACTTTTCTATGAAGCCTAGTCACATGTGTTTCTTGTAAACAAATAATGTCCAATTGTTCTTTTTTCAGAATGTGGAATATCCTTCTCCTTTTTTCAGGAATGTTGGCGCCATTTATGTTCCAACTCAAAAGTTGCAGAGACATCCTGAATAAATCTGTTATTTCTCTAGTGGTGGTATCTTTTTGTCCTGGTCTTCAGGCCCCAAGGGTGTAGGTATAGATGCAGGGGATGGTCCAGCCCCTGAAGGTTCTCCAATCCCTTTCTGAAGGTCCTCTCCGTAGATATTCAAGAATTTGTCTCTGTCTTCAGCTGTTTTTATTTTCACCTTCTTCCCTCTAAACGTAAACGATAGTCCTTGTGGAAATTCCCACCTAAAAATAATTGAATTGCTCCTCAGCAACCTTGTTAGTTCAAGGTAGGTGGATCTAAGGTCCAAAAGTTGTCTAGGAATATCCTTGTAAATCTCTGCTCTCTTGTCCAAAATTTCCAGTGACTTTCCGTAGTGTAGTCCTAATATCTTGTCTCTTTCCTCCTTGGATCTCAAAGTGATCAAACAGTCTCTGGGCTTGTCCTTCCTTGTCAATTTCCCAAGTCTAAAAGCCGTCACAATTTTAAAATCCTCTTCTTCCTTCAAGGGCCACCACTTAGAAAATTCCTTTGTCAAAAAGTCAATTAAATTTCCTTGTTCGGATTCAAATTCTGGCACACACCTCAATCTTAAATTATTTTCCCGGGCCCGAAGTTCGATCATAGACAAGTAAGCCTGCTGTTCCCCGACCTGCTTGTGGAGTGGTCTTACCTCCTGCTCCAGTGCCTCAGTTTTCTGAAAAGCTTCCTCTGCCAGTTTCTGGTTTTCTGCAGTGGATTCAGTTAACTTGCCAATTGCTTGTGCATTTGATGCAACTTGCTCAATTAATTTGTTGACAGAGTCTCTGGTCTGATCGATCTTAGCCGTTTGTTCATCCACTTTTTTATCTAGGCCTTCCAATTTTTGTAATATTTTGTCTAATACTGAAGCAGATCCCCCTGATGCCATTTCTTCTACCGGCAGCTGTTCAGCTCCCTCTAGTTCCAAAACATTGGGGGCAGAAGATCTTCGTGGCTGCGAAACTAAAGTCAAAGTTGCTTGCTTTTTTCCTCTAGCCGCTCTTGTTTGTCTCGCAGTGCCACTCATTCCAAGTTTATCTGCAAGTCAAGGTCAAATTGAGTATGTTCCCATGGGAATCCACAAGCCCATATAACAAAGTTTTAGGAGGAAAAGAAACCAAAAGGACAGTCAAATGTAGTTGTAAATCCAAAGTCCTCTAGAGGGAGCCCACCTTCAAAATCAGGGATATATCAAATTTATAAATCACCTTGTTTAAATCTTTAAAGTTTTCCCCGATTTTTGCACAGTCCAAACAGCCTTTAGTTTCCCAAAAGATCTTCAGTTTAGTTGTGTTTAGCAGAGTTGGTCTCAAAAGTAACAGTGTCTCAATAAGTGCAAAATGTAACAGTTCAGTATAACAGTTCCACTAAAGCTCAGTTAATAATACCTTCAGCAACAAAATATCAAAGACTTGCAATCTGACAGCTCTGTTGTCCAGGCAGTCCCACTACCAGGGATTCTTAATCAATTTGTAAATCCAACGGAACAGGTATCAAACGGTTTATATTCCAAACTAAACTTTTAGCAAATTGAGTCCTAAAGCAGCTTAAATAGATGTAAGATGTGAGAATTGCTTGCCTTTTAGCGCCTCTTCAGAGGCTCCAAGCTTCAAAGTCTTTGCTTTATATCTTTAAGCAGTAGCAAGAGACGGACTTCCTGGTTTCGTCTCTCGTTTTTAGCCGAATTAGCAAAAATTTAGCATCCAAATCTTTCTTTCCTTCTTACTCACGAGTTGTTGATTTCCAGCCGAATAGTTCCAGGAAAAGAGGACAGCGCTCTCCGACAGCAGCTTCGCGGCTTCACTCCACAGAAAGAGCGATTGACTCACAGCACCGCACCCCCTTCCACGTTCCGAGACCTCTTACGAGGTCCCTTCTACGTTTCGGGGAGCGCTCCAGGTGCCCGCCGAGTCCCACGGCCACAGGCTTATGCTGCCTGCGGTTTTCCGGTGTGGGTCTCCGCTGCGCCGTAGCGGACGACCCGTTTCTGCGGAGCTCCCTCCTCACAGTTAGAGAAGGGCAGCCATTGCCGGACGCGCCACCTCCGGAAGCCCCAGCGCGGTCTCTCACCCCCTCTGTCCCTTCCCCTACCTCTGTCCCTTCCCCTCTGTCCCTTCCCCTACCTCCCGGTAGCCCCCGGTAGCATACAGGCTCTGCTCAGCGCTCGCTTTAAATAATTTTTTTTCTTGCATTCCCCCTCTAAAAACTAGGTGCGTCTTATGGTCTGGTGCATCTTATGGAGCGAAAAATACAGTATTTCCCATCTTCTGCATCACCAACGGGTATGTGGACACTGATTAAATACTGCAAAAATGCAATATTGATGTGACTTTAAGGACAGATACATCTGTATTATGTTCCTACAGTGCTTTACTGGTACAGTTGTACACTTGCAGGTGTACAAAAGAAGTAAGCTTTTATGTGAAGTAAGCTTTTATTCTTTTTATCTATTTGTATCAGTATTCTTTTGTGTGTCCTTTTACCAATGTGCAGGACTGCATGTGCACATTGTTAAAACACCATGCAAAACAAAACAAATCCTGATATAACAATCTATACGATCACATCAAGATTGTTTTGGTGCACTGGTAAATTTGGGGAGGGAAAAGAGGGATATACGGTAAATGAACTTAAAGTTTTGAAAGAAGTTTTGAAAGCAGTGCTCTAGTTCTGGGGGAAAGTATAGAAATTCTTGTTGGTAAACCCGAATATAGAAGTGGCATGCAGGGCAGAATGAACACGAGGAAACAGTAAGATAGCAGACTGGGGGGATCCCCTCACTAGCCAGTCATTTTGCCAAGTCCTGGGAAGAAAGGTTAAAGCACAGCAGCTGTTCCAGCAGTTGGGCAAAAATAATCCACAGTTTCCCCATGTATGGATCCTCTGCTAACAGCAGTGCTTTGCACCCACTGTGTTTTGTGCAACATAGGCCCAAGGGAAGGAAACCTTTCTCAGCCCAAGGGCCACATGGCCTCCTGAGCAAAGGATCAGAGGTCACATACAAGTGGTGGACATAGCCAGAGGTAAAAAGTGGCCAGAATGATAGGCTATATTCAGTGCTATTTTTCTAGAAAAAGAGGTGTTGGAACTCACTATGAACACCTCTCTCGTTCTCTTAGAATAGCAATGGTGCCCACTTGAGAGGTGCCCAAACCCACATGAGAGATGCCGGAACTGAGTTCCAGCTGGAAAAAAACACAAAACCCTGACTACATTCAAGCCTTGTAAAATCCCAAGGTTTCTGTGCACACACACACTTCCCTGTTCAGATAATTAAAAGTTACACCAGACCCCTATTCCCCAGACAGAGCTGCAATTTCCAGAGTTCCCTATTAAGTGGGATTGATTGTTAAACCAATCTTTAAATGTATGGTGCTTTAAATGTATTGTGTAAATGTGGCCAGAGAGGCTTGAAGGACAACATTTGGTCCTTGGGCCTGAGATTCTCCAACCTTAGTATTCATTCCACCTTAGTTAGTCCACCTTTCACTTTGTTGCATTTACAGGTACAGCTGAAAGTTGCATTCAGCCGAACTGTCTACTACAGAAAAAATGAAGAGTGCCATTGGTACTCCCAGGGCCATCACCCTAGAGCAAATCCAAATGCTTGGTTTTCCACAGTTGCATGTGATCAGTTTGCAGGTATGAAGACAGGTATAGTATAAACCCGAGATAAATTCTCACTCAGTTTCTGCCACTTCTCATTTCAGACATATATGTTGTGTTGGCTACATGGGAATCTGCCCATGCATTTGTTTTTTTGTCTCAGAATAATTTCACCAGTTTACGGAGCAATTTGCTGGATCTCTTCTGCTCAGTGGTTTAGTATGTAATGAGCAACTCTTATAGGGTAAAGCTTGTTGCATTTTTAATGGTGGAGTTATGACTTTAGGGCTGCATTTTTATTGTCTCCCCTTGTTTTTAACACTTTTCCCCCACTGTGCAGCTGTTGAAAGATAAATAAAAAATGATTAAAAAATGAATAAAAATGTCTGGAAAGATCAAGATGCTTTATGCAAGCAATGTGACTGAGACATAACTCGCAGAATTAATAGCAAACTAGGTGAAGCAGAGGACTTCCTTTCCTCTCTTTTTTTTTCAGAGGAAAAGCTAGCAACATCGGTCACAATTTGCATAGCTCTGCCCGTGGACAAAAGGTTTTCCAAGATGCCAACGGGAATACTCCCTAGGCTCATTTCTGTCCTGTAAACAATATGTTGGACTGCAACGTAATGCAGCGCATTTCCTGGAAGTTTCATAAGCACAGCTGCACAAACATTTTTGTTCAGTGATTAGAGCAGCCAGAGCCAAATCTGCAGTGCTCCTCCATTGACCGGGTGTCATTTTTGCAGCAAAGGAAAGCAAATGAGAACACCATGAAAAGCTACAGGCAGGAAGCTCTGCTTAGACAGCTTCACTGCCTTTCACAGGTGCTGAACATGTTTTACAATGAGGGAATAGCAAAGCATTGGGGTGCACTGGGACAGGAAGGGTTGTTGTTGTTGTTTAGTCGTGTCTGACTCTTCATGACCCCATGGACCAGAGCACGTCAGGCACTCCTGTTTTCCACTGCCTCCTGAAATTTGGTCAAACTCATGTTAGTAGCTTCAAGAACACTGTCCAAGCCTCTCGTCCTATGTCGTCCCCTTCTCCTTGTGCCCTCAATCTTTCCCAACATCAGGGTCCAGTCCACTGCTGAAACTTGTCTGTGCCCCACTTAATTTCTTTGGAGTAGCACTCCAAGTTGGAAGGTTCAGGACTGATAAGTGAACTATGGGATTCACTCCCACAGAAGGCCGTGATGGCCACCAACTTGAATGGCTAGACAAATTCATGGAAGATAAGGCTGTCAATAGCTTCTAGCCATGATGGCTCTGCTTTGCTTCCATGGTTGGAGGCAGTAATGCTTCTGAATACCGGTTGCTGGAAACTTCAGGAGGGGAGAGTGCTCTTGTGCTCAGGACCTGTTTGCAGGTTTCCGGCTGGCCCTTGTGAGAACAGCATGCTCAACTAGATGGGCTGTTGGCCTGATCCAGCAGGCTTTTCTCATGTTCTTATGTAGGTAGCTGAATTTAGTTTCCCACAGTGCTCCTAGCATCATTCCAGGCGATTGTGGGAAATTAAAAGGATGGTTGAATGCAGCCACCTGGCACTTCTTGAAGTGCTGCCAATACTGCTTGGAGCACTCTTTCAGCACTGCCAGATAAGCCTGCCAGTGCTCACTTACAGTGGACTGGGGAGGGGTGGCACCAGAGGACACTTTGCCCAGGGTCAAGCCTTGAGCTGCGCCTATGAATGAAAAGTTGACATATCTACACACACTGACCAACGGCAGCTTACACAGTCTGTGGCATATTCTTTTGTGATGGATAATAGAATGGAAATTGGTCTGGGAGATGTCACAATCAGCACCAGACTTCAAGGTGCCCTCAGCATAGAGCCATTACACCCACTCCTCATCACACACACACCACTGTTGATGCACTTGCCACAGCAGCAACAATATCACTTATCACCCTCCTCTCTGGTCTCTCATGTGTTGCTGTGGGCAGGTGGAACTGTCACTTTTGAGCAAGAGCCAAGCTTAGCTTCCATCCACATTTGGGGTAAATTAAAATGGTGGCTGATCACCACAGATGGCAGCCATCTTGGTTACCAGTCCCAAGTGGCACCACTGACCAACCACTGCTAAAATGGCTATGGGGGGCAGTGTAGAGGGTAGGAAGCAGAATAATCAAGATCTCTTTAAGTCCTAACCACTCAATTTTCAATTTAAACCTCAGATTTCAATTTTTGCATTTACGGTTTGAATGGCACCCTTGCCAATGTTGGCAAGCTTTGAATTTATGCAGGATTTTGTTTTCAGTTCAGTACACAATCCCTTTTGCACTTTGAGAAGATTATGTGTGTAGGGCACTAGAACTTACCATCTGTGCTCTTCTCCTGGTGGACTAGAAAATGGTAGGCATGTTATTTCTAAGAGCGTAAAGATTTTGACATTTCAATTACACATAGTCTGTGCTACTGTAACACAATTGCACAGATGCGGGAATTTAAAGGAACAATTGTAGGGTCTCTTATGAAATTGCCTAGCAGAGCTCAAATCTGTAATGGAGAAAGTTAGAAGCACTGACGGAATAAGCTTAGGAGCCAGTCATCATAAAACACATGGGCACCCATATTCACACATTCACCACATGGCATGTTTAAACAAACTCTGATGAGGGTCTATAGTTCAATGGGAAAAAATATATCAATCTTTAGTTCAAAGATCTGAGGCACTAGGGCTGAGAGAGGGGAGCAGAACATGAGTAAGGCCACACCCCTTACTGGTCCTGCATTGACCCTCCATCAGTGTTTTTGCCTGGGTGGGGTGTATCCTTGAACTCTGATAAAGTCTCTTGCCTGCTTGGATGCAGGAATAGAGAGGGATGTGTGAGTGTATGTAGAAACTAGCTAGCTGTACAATGGTAAAATTCACATCCGTTGCTCTGACGACTTTTGCTAGTGGTTGCCTTGCCAACCACTAGCATACAGTGACTACCTCAGGATGCGGGATACCGCTGAGATCCTGAGACGGCATATCCCACCGCTGCGCCTGCCACTGAAGATACAGCCTGAGGGTGCCACTTGGGTGGGTGGCCTGCTGCTGAAGCAGCTGCCGAGGCTGGTTCCAAAATGGCGCCAAGGCTGTTGCCAAGGCCTGTGGCCTACCAAGGGAACTTCTGGCCTCCCCTGCAGTGTCGACTTCCAGCTTCTGACAATGCCCACCACCACCACCATGATGGGCTTCTTGCAATATCTCACCAGAATCCAGAAACCATTGTTGTAAGCCAGAACCCTGATAAGCCATGCAGGCAGGGGGGCTGCAGGAGGCCCATGGAGGTGGCAGTGGCCAGGGGAGGCAGCATGTTCCCGTTTCACTTCAGGTGACAAAACAGGACAGGCAGCCCCTGGTTCCCAGGATTCTTCTGGGGCGGCAAAGTGATTTAAATATATGGCATTGAAGCGCTGTTGAAAAGCCATCAGCAGTCAGTAGCTAGGTGGACCAGAGACCTGTCTTAATATGAGGGAGCTTATGAAGGCTTATGGAATGGTTTCAAAAAGTGTTTTATTTTCTTTTGATGAACTTTTAAAACACAGACCTTTCAAAACCTAATCCAATAATACTGTTCTTTTTTAATGAATGCCAGTGGACTTGCTTTTTATTTGGTACCTTATGCATTTACATATAAATTGCTACATAATGGCTCTGCCCTCTATCTCTTTAGCATTTGATGTTAATGAGCTGGAAGAAAGGTCATTGGCTTGAGATTAATGATGTTTTGGGGCTATCGTAAGAGCACCGTCCCAGAGAAAAGGATTCACCGAAACAGTTCCCGCCACCTTAAAAAGCATGACCTCCTCAAATCCAAGCAAAATTTTTATTAATACTGTGCAGACATGTCAGTAAAACCAACTGTCGTCCAAGGCAAACAGTCCATGAAAAGGTTGATAAGTACTGAGAGGATGACAAGGCAGTTCAAAGCCCAAAGCTTGGAGCAGGAGATGGGTTCTAGTTGCCTCCATTAAGCAGTCACAATGATAGCTTTATAGGAAGCCGTCAGAACAGCTATGTGGGAGAAATACTCCACTTTGTAAAACAGCATTTGCTGGCCCTAGAAACAGATTTTGAGATTAGAGCATAACAGATACAGAAAACTGCCAGAGGTGGGAGACTGGTTTAATAATGCATGTAGGGGCTGGATTAGTCATTATGCTAAAGTCACCAAAGCCAACTTGGAGCCACTGGTGCAATGAAATGTCTGAGCCCCCTTCCATGGATAACTATTTCAATTTCTATGTACTGTTCTTTAACGTTCTCCATCACCCCCAGCTAAAATAGTTGCTGCCTTGGCATATCACAAGAGAGCAGAGTTCATGCTTCCTGTTCTGGTATCTGCTTCAAGGAGCCTTTTGAAAACGCTTTTTAAAATCTCCTTGCTATTGTCACACAGTAGGTCATTGAATGCACACATCTTCCCACAAAGGACACTGGGAACTGTAGTTAATCCCTCACACAACAGTAGTTCCCAGCACCCTTAACAAACTACAGTCCTCAGGACACTTTGGGGGGTGGAGGAAGTCATGTGTGTTAAATGTATGGTGTGGGTGTGACTGCATCAGTCCTAGACATCTTTGCTAATAGTTGGTGATGATGGGGGGGATTGTCGTACCACAACAGCTGGATGTCCTTAGATTCCCCGCCACAATTTATAGAAATCATAGATTCCTAAGTCCCCTCAATTCCCAGAATTAGTGTGTTGCAGCAAAAGCAACCAAGAGTTTTGTGGCCCTTAAAGACCAACAAATTTATTATGGCATAAAGTTTCATGGACTAGACTTCATCCCTAGGATAGCTCATTTGGTAGAGCATAAGACTCTTGTGGGTTTGAGCCCCACCTTGGGCAAAATATTCCTGCATTGCAGGGGTTGGACTAAATGACACTCATGGTCCCTTCCAACTCTACAATTCTATGATTCTAAATGCAAGCGAGCCACAATAAATCTTTTGTGGTATTTGAGGTGCCACAAAACTCTTTGTTGTTGCTTTGTAATGGGACTTAAATTGTTCTCAGTTGCAAATTATCCACTGAGCTATGGCCTCATGCTCGGGCTGATGGGAGTTAAGAGTTCAGCAATACCTGGAGGTCCACTGGTTTCTGAGTCCCTGTGCTAAGGTTCAGCTCCCAAGAGATAAGGAAAATGGGTAGAAAGCATGGAAGGCTGATAGCCATACAGATAGAACTGTTAGCTGCTGAAGTTTGCCACCCATATTCCTTCTCCTTTAAAAAGCTGGTGAGGTGACCTATTTTCTTTGGGAAGGGCTTGTCACTAGAACTGGATAAGGCTGCCTTTGATCAAAGCAGGACTCTGTGAGTGAAGTACTTCTTTGTCCATAAAGAATTAGCGCACAGAAAGGGAAGGAATGGGGGAAACCTTGTGCAAAAAGGGAGTGGAAACAAATTCCATCAAGAGTGATTGGCTTTGATGTGACAGAGCCAGAAGGTCTGTGCCACTGTGAAACAGCACAAATATAGTTCTCTAACAAGACCAAGGAGTCTCTGAGTATGATCATGACTTGGGATATCAAACAACTCTAACAGCAAGGGATTCTTGATCACCCACATCAATATCTTTCCTTTGTAAATGGATTTACGGGACTCAAATAGTTGTGCATATGGCATTCCTCTCCTGGAACTTTTCCTGTTGCTATTTGTACTTAGGACACATTAAAACAACACAACTAAACCAGTTTCAAACCAGGGGAATGTTTGTTTTTACAAGATTCCTGAGGATTGCAGCCTTGTGAAAATGATGATATATTGAGCGTGATGGGCTTTCATAGACTATAGAGTTAGAAGGGACCTCAAAGGTCAAATAGTCCAACTTCCTGTCAATACAATTCCAATCAGTCCCAGCCCACATGTCCAATGGCAAAGGATGATGGGAGCTGTAGGTCAGCCAAAATTCCCCCACATTGGCAACAGAGGAAATCTACTACTGCATTGCCATATCACAGAAGACTATTGTCATCTCAAGGAGATTAGGGTGGTGCCCATCAATTGCCTCTCTCCAGCCCAAATAATTCCTGCAGATCCTATGGATTTAGGCTTAATTTAAGTGGTTAATTCTGCTTACTTCATATAATAGTTTCCTACAGATAGTTTTGCTGATTGTGACCTTCTGGGGGAAATTCTGCAGGAGTCCCATGTGACACCTGCTATAGGAAGTATTGGCTAGTATTAGAAATTCTCTATGTGTGAAGTATGACATTGCCTTTCCCTTTGGGGCGGGAACAGTTGTAGCACCCAGTACTAGGTCTGATTTCTGCAACCCCCAGAGCTTATAAATCCTAAGAACACATCTCCATGGGATCTCCATACAGACTAGACCACAGAACGTACAAACCACATATAGTACAGAATCCTGTTCTCTCACGATAGCCAACCAGATGCCCACAGGAAGCCAACAAGCAGGACCTGAGTACAATAGCACTGTCCTCTCTGCAGAATTTTTAATCATTAAAAGGAGGGCATTAGAAAACTATCTGTTTTTTAAAGTGCAAACCATATCTATATTAATGGTTGCAGCACAGAGCTAAGGGCCAGTCTAGACATTGACATTGACATCATTCAATGAAACATTACTATAATTGTGGGAATGGATGTTGTCTTTTTCAAGAAGTAAATAGCAGGTAAAGGATATTCAGAATGGGGCCCCAGCAGAAGGGATGAGGGAATCTTTACTTTGCCTCCCCGCTCCCCACTTGCAGTACCAATCTGTACAGAGGGGGAGAGAGAGAAACCTGCTATCTGGAGAGAAGAAAAAAGGCTCCCATTCTCACCCTTCACCCCACTGGTACCTAAATGTAGCAGGAAATGAAAGGGACAGATGCTATCTTCACATTCTTAATCACAATCTAGGGAAGAAAATTCTTTGACGATCACTCATAGCCGACTAAGATTGTCTTCCATAAACACGGTAAAATTGTCTTTTATGACTGCTAGGTGGTGACCCCACTGGGCGTGGTAATCCAGTCAGGTAAAAAGGGAGGCAGACTATGTTTAAGGCACCTTTTCTAGCCCCTCCCCCTTTTTGGGGTGAGCAGAGTGGAACCTAAAACGGGCTGCTCAGTCATGGATACAGCTGCCGAGATGCTCAACTGCCTCGTTCCTTGAGTCAGAACGACTGAATCTGTATCTACCACCCATGTGCCGGTTCATGACTAGGGGCTTCCAGATTTCACGATCCTGCCCCCGTTACCATTTGCCGATCATCATGGGACTTTTGGGGTTTGGGTTGGGTTTTGGGAAGATGCCTGTGCGTGAATTTGTTTTATGTGTGTAGATCAGTGCACGCTGACCGACACACATTCTTCGCAGTAGGGCTCTGCTCCGATGGCATGAAGTAGTCACGACAAACCGGTAGATTCCTTTCTGCTGCAGCCTTCATCCACCTTCACAGCCGTTGTAACATACCACTTGTTATCATCCACCTGTTCTGCTGTTGAGGACTTCTTGGATCATTCTTTGTCTAGCTCCTTCCTTTTGACCTTACCGCCTTGGGTGACCCTGCTGGGAGTACGAGATTCCGGACAGCTTCGCTCACAAGGGTCGTAGGAACGTGCAAGCCCACTCACCACAACAAGGTGATGACCCAGTGAGTGGAAGAAAATAAGGAGCAGGACCCAGAAGCTGTCTGTGGACAAACGCCGGCTCCCTTGGCCAATAAAGCGAGATGAGCGCCGCAACCCCAGAGTCGGTCACGACTGGACCTAATGGTCAGGGGTCCCTTTACCTTTACCTTATGCAGGGAAGAAGGAAATCAGCCCTGAGTGCTCACTGGAAGGACAGATCCTGAAGCTGAGACTCCAATATTTTGGCCACCTCATGAGAAGACTCCCTGGAAAAGACCCTGATGTTAGGAAAGATGGAGGGCACAAGGAGAAGGGGACGACAGAGGACGAGGTGGTTGGACAGTGTTCTCGAAGCTACCAGCATGAGTTTGACCAAACTGCGGGGGGCAGTGGAAGACAGAAGTGCCTGGCGTGCTCTGGTCCATGGGGTCGCGAAGAGTCGGACACGACTAAACGACTAAACGAGTAAACAACAACAACAATGCAGGGAAGAGCAGAGGATTAAAAGACAAGGAGAAATGGAAGCAGGCTAGATCCTTCCATTCACCAAAACCAAGGATAACCTATTATTATTATTATTATTATTATTATTAATATTAATTATTATTATTATTTATATCACCCTATACCATAGAGCTCAGGATGGTTCACAACATAATATTACAGTATAAAAAACAAAAAATACATAACAAAAATAAAAACAATGACAACCCTATAATCCTTCCTCCTGCCATATGTAATGCCTTCCAGATGTTGCTGGACTACAACTCCTATTGGTCCAACCAGCATAGCCAATACTCAGGAATGGTGGGAGTTGTAGTCCAAAATATCTGGTGGACACCATGTTAACTATGCCTACCCTAGAAAGTCATCCCATGTGAAATGTCATGAGTCTTACCCCTAATATAAAATAAAGGACTGTTTGTGTCTCTAAGAGTCTAGATAGAAGATTTTAACAGCCAGAGAACTAGGAGTCATTATGGCAGCCTTCACCAGCCTGGTCCCTTCCAAATGTTTGGGGCTACAACTCCCACTAGCCCAATCAGCATACGGAGGGCACCAGGTTGGTGGAGGCTGCAATTTAGCAATAGTGTAATGATGGCCTGGCATTTTTTTTTTCAACCTCTGCTTTAAAATGGGCACTGGGAATCTTTTCATATTGTTAGTAGTTACATTTTTGCATATTAATAGAGACATCTGTCTCTGGGCAGATAAAAAAAATATGATACATACAGTTCACTCTCTGCTCACATAAGCTTTATTGCTACAGCATTTTAGGGTTTTTTTCCTGGGAAAAAGCTGGAATAGAAAGAAAAACTTGGCAGATAAAAGCATATGGCAATGTTATGCTGAAGACATTGTTTCTTACTATAGCTGGTAGAATAAATAAGGAAACTCATGGATTTTCCTTATCATTAAATAACCCGTAGAAGAATTGTAAGTCGGGGATGAAAAATAGTTGTTTTTATTCTTTTAACAAGAAAGACACTTATCGCCACTCAACCTGATCAAATGTTTCCAATTATGATCTAAAGCTGCAGCCTTGGTGCTAAAGAAAGGGTTTTTAAAAAATAAATAAATAAAGGTGTCGTTCTATTAAAGCTACAACATTATTTCAGGCTTCTTTTTCTTTTCTTTTTTCTTGCTCTTACTGCCAGGCAGAGAGAGAAAGAAATCTGTCAAATGCTTTAAGAGGGTGATATTTTCCCTCCATTCTCCTTGCAACACTGTCAGAAGCTGTCTAGAGAAGAACAAAATGTGTTATTGTCTGCTTTGTGCTATTGTGTCGCTTACTAGTTTAGCGTGTCTGGCCATGTCCCCAGGTACTGGCTGAGCCATAGGATCATGGGAATATCCTATGGCTGGGATGGGTTCTTTGTCAGAAGTTATCTTCTTTGCTCAACTCACAGCTTCTACACCACCGTCAGCTATCAGGCAGCTCAGAATATTGTTATGTGAGCCCCATTTCCCAGCCACAGTCTGCAGGTCCACTTTCTGCTATGGAAGAAGAAGTGTCATTCCATTCATAATAATTGCCCATGCCCATGCAGAGATGGAAAACCTGTGACCCTCCATATGTGATTGGACTCCAACTCCCATAAGCCCCAGCCAACTTGGCTACTGGTTATGGATGATGGGAGCTGTAATCCAACAACATCTAGAGGGCTACAGGTTCCCCATCCCTTGTCTAGACTGACCTAGTTGCTAGAAGGCTTATGTCCAAAACCCACAGGCTCCCTGGGACAAGGGAATGAGATCTGATGTGGTACCAAGAATTCCATGCAGACCACATTCAGACCATGTGCACATTTCAGGGGCAGCGCTTACCCAAGTTTCGTTTCTGTTGGAGATCACTGGAGACTTAAACATGTCCATAATTTTTGCATTTATTTACAAATCTACAGTGGTACCTCGGGTAACAGATGCTTCAGGTTACAGACGCTTCAGATTACAGACTCCGCTAACCCAGAAATAGTACCTCAGGTTAAGAACTTTGCTTCAGGGTGAGAACAGAAATTGTGCCACAGCGGCACAGTGGCAGCAGGAGGCCCCATTAGCTAAAGGTTAAGAACGGTTTCAGGTTAAGAACGGACCTCCAGAACGAATTAAGTTCTTAACCAGAGGTACCACTGTACAAGATGAGCAAAAGCAGAAGGTCACTGTAGCAAAACCCACTGCTCCAATGTCAGATCTCCAGTGAGATGCATCTGCTTCTAAAACTCTGTTTAGCCCTTCCTGTCCCTTTCTCAAAACTAAAATTTATTTTCTTTTTTAAAAAATGCATGCATTATGTGATCCATCACTGGGTAGGGTAGATAAGAAGTATATGCCCCCATTCAGAACAGAGCAGTCCAGGACCTTCAAGTTATTTCTAGCCATTCTGTTGTAGTCCAAAATGCTTCTTCACCCAAAAGAGGTGCCAGCACAGTCTGTTGTGTACATTGCCTAAACACAGTCTGGTTCCTTTGTCCTAAGGAGACTATGGGTTCTAGACAGAAGCCTCCTAGTTACAGGCCATTCTAGTGCAGGGATTTGACCCTCCAGATGTTTTTGACCACAACTCCCATCATCACTGTTGCCTAGGGCTGATGAGAGCTGCAGTCCAACAACGTCCAGAAGGCCACAGACTCCACCCTGTGAATTTTCACTGCAGCTGAGAAATTTC